>NC_067248.2:25375000-35375000 GCF_019359855.2 Lolium perenne | reverse complement strand
GGTGGTGGTGGTGGAGCATCCCACGGATTGTACGACTGAGGTGGAGGTGGCGGTTGCGGGGCCGAATCCTCGAGCGCCCATCGTAGGGCCTCTTCCTTCGTGAGGCCCGGCGGCATAATGTGGGCGATGTACTGGGGCAGCGGCGGCTGCACCGGTCGGTCCATGATGGCGTGTAACTCACACGTTCGTTGGGAACCCCAAGAGGAAGGTATGATGCGCACAGCAGCAAGTTTTCCCTCAGAAAGAAACCAAGGTTTATCGAACCAGGAGGAGCCAAGAAGCACGTTGAAGGTTGATGGCGGCGGGATGTAGTGCGGCGCAACACCAGGGATTCCGGCGCCAACGTGGAACCTGCACAACACAACCAAAGTACTTTGCCCCAACGAAACAGTGAGGTTGTCAATCTCACCGGCTTGCTGTAACAAAGGATTAACCGTATTGTGTGGAAGATGATTATTTGCGTAAAACAAGAGAACAAGTATTGGCAAGAGATTGTATTTCAGTAAAGAGAATTGGACTGGGGTCCACAGTTCACTAGAGGTGTCTCTCCCATAAGACAAACAGCATGTTGGGTGAACAAATTACAGTTGGGCAATTGACAAATAAAGAGAGCATGACCATGCACATACATATCATGATGAGTATAGTGAGATTTAATTGGGCATTACGACAAAGTACATAGACCGCCATCCAACTGCATCTATGCCTAAAAAGTCCACCTTCAGGTTATCATCCGAACCCCCTCCAGTATTAAGTTGCAAAGCAACAGACAATTGCATTAAGTATGGTGCGTAATGTAATCAACAACTACATCCTTAGACATAGCATCAATGTTTTATCCCTAGTGGCAACAAAGACAACACAACCTTAGAACTTTCTGTCCTTTGTCCTGTGTGTCAATGAGCATGAACTCACTATCGAGCATAAATACTCCCTCTTGGAGTTACAAGCATCTACTTGGCCAGAGCATCTACTAGTAACGGAGAGCATGCAAGATCATAAACAACACATAGATATAACTTTGATAATCAACATAACAAGTATTCTCTATTCATCGGATCCCAACAAACGCAACATATAGAATTACAGATAGATGATCTTGATCATGTTAGGCAGCTCACAAGATCCGACAATGATAGCACAATGGGGAGAAGACAACCATCTAGCTACTGCTATGGACCCATAGTCCAGGGGTAGACTACTCACACATCACACCGGAGGCGACCATGGCGGCGTAGAGTCCTCCGGGAGATGATTCCCCTCTCCGGTAGGGTGCGGAGGCGATCTCTGGATCCCCCGAGATGGGATCGGCGTTGGCGGCGTCTCGGAAGGTTTTCCGTATCGTGGCTCTCGTGACGGGGGTTTCGTCACGGAGGCTTTAAGTAGGCGGAAGGGTAGGTCAAGAGGCGGCGCGAGGGGCCCAGACCATAGGGCCGCGCGGCCGGGGTGGGGCCGCGCCGCCTTATGCTCGGTTGCCTCGTGGCCCCTCTTCGTTTCGTCTTCGGACTTCCGGAAGCTTCGTGGAAAAATAGGCCCCCGGGCGTTGATTTCGTCCAATTCCGAGAATATTTCCTTACTAGGATTTCAAAACCAAAAACAGCAGAAAACAAAGAATCGGCACTTCGGCATCTTGTTAATAGGTTAGTTCCAGAAAATGCACGAATATGACATAAAGTGTGCATAAAATATGTAGATAACATCAATAATGTGGCATGGAACATAAGAAATTATCGATACGTCGGAGACGTATCAGCATCCCCAAGCTTAGTTCTGCTCGTCCCGAGCAGGTAAAACGATAACACAGATAATTTCTGGAGTGACATGCCATCATAATCTTGATCATACTATTTGTAAAGCATATGTAGTGAATGCAGCGATCAAAACAATGTATATGACATGAGTAAACAAGTGAATCATAAAGCAAAGGCTTTTCATGAATAGCACTTCAAGACAAGCATCAATTACGTCTTGCATAAGAGTTAACTCATAAAGCAATAATTCAAAGTAAAGGCATTGAAGCAACACAATGGAAGATTAAGTTTCAGCGGTTGCTTTCAACTTGTAACATGTATATCTCATGGATATTGTCAACATAGAGTAATATAATAAGTGCAATAAGCAAGTATGTAGGAATCAATGCACAGTTCACACAAGTGTTTGCTTCTTGAGGTGGAGAGAAATAGGTGAACTGACTCAACATTGAAAGTAAAAGAATTGTCCTCCATAGAGGAAAAGCATCGATTGCTATATTTGTGCTAGAGCTTTGATTTTGAAAACATGAAACAATTTTGTCAACGGTAGTAATAAAGCATATGTATCATGTAAATTATATCTTATAAGTTGCAAGCCTCATGCATAGTGTACTAATAGTGCCCGCACCTTGTCCTAATTAGCTTGGACTACCGGATCATCACAATGCACATGTTTTGACCAAGTGTCACAAAGGGGTACCTCTATGCCGCCTGTACAAAGGTCTAAGGAGAAAGCTCGCATTGGATTTCTCGCTATTGATTATTCTTCAACTTAGACATCCATACCGGGACAACATAGACAACAGATAATGGACTCCTCTTTTATGCATAAGCATGTAACAACAATTAATAATTTTCTCATTTGAGATTGAGGATATATGTCCAAAATTGAAACTTCCACCATGGATCATGGCTTTAGTTAGCGGCCCAATGTTCTTCTCTAACAATATGCATGCTTAACCATAGGGTGGTAGATCGCTCTTACTTCAGACAAGACGGACATGCATAGCAACTCACATGAAATTCAACAATGAATAGTTGATGGCGTCCCCAGTAAACATGGTTATCGCACAACAAGCAACTTAATAAGAGATAAAGTGCATAATTACATATTCAATACCACAATAGTTTTTAAGCTATTTGTCCCATGAGCTATATATTGCAAAGGTGAATGATGGAATTTTAAAGGTAGCACTCAAGCAATTTACTTTGGAATGGCGGAAAATACCATGTAGTAGGTAGGTATGGTGGACACAAATGGCATAGTGGTTGGCTCAAGTATTTTGGATGTATGAGAAGTATTCCCTCTCGATACAAGGTTTAGGCTAGCAAGGCTTATTTGAAACAAACACAAGGATGAACCGGTGCAGCAAAACTCACATAAAAGACATATTGAAAACATTATAAGACTCTACACCGTCTTCCTTGTTGTTCAAACTCAATACTAGAAATTATCTAGACCTTAGAGAAACCAAATATGCAAACCAAATTTTAGCATGCTCTATGTATTTCTTCATTAATGGGTGCAAAGCATATGATGCAAGAGCTTAATCATGAGCACAACAATTGCCAAGTATCACATTACCCAAGACATTAATAGCAATTACTACATGTATCATTTTCCAATTCCAACCATATAACAATTTAACGAAGAAGAAACTTCGCCATGAATACTATGAGTAGAAACCAAGGACATACTTGTCCATATGCTACAGCGGAGCGTGTCTCTCTCCCATAAAGTGAATGCTAGGATCCATTTTATTCAAACAAAATAAAAACAAAAACAAACCGACGCTCCAAGAAAAAGCACATAAGATGTGATGGAATAAAAATATAGTTTCAGGGGAGGAACCTGATAATGTTGTCGATGAAGAAGGGGATGCCTTGGGCATCCCCAAGCTTAGTCGCTTGAGTCTTCTTAATATATGCAGGGGTGAACCACCGGGGCATCCCCAAGCTTAGAGCTTTCACTCTCCTTGATCATGTTGCATCATACTCCTCTCTTGATCCTTGAAAACTTCCTCCACACCAAACTCGAAACAACTCATTAGAGGGTTAGTGCACAATAAAAATTAACATATTCAGAGGTGACACAACCATTCTTAACACTTCTGGACATTGCATAATGCTACTGGACATTAGTGGATCAAAGAAATTCATCCAACATAGCAAAAGAGGCAATGCGAAATAAAAGGCAGAATCTGTCAAAACAGAACAGTTCGTATTGACGAATTTTAAAATGGCACCAGACTTGCTCAAACGAAAATGCTAAAATTGAATGAAAGTTGCGTACATATCTGAGGATCATGCACGTAAATTGGCTTAATTTTCTGAGCTACCTACAGGGAGGTGGACCCAGATTCGTGACAGCAAAGAAATCTGGAACTGCGCAGTAATCCAAATCTAGTACTTACTTTTCTATCAACGGCTTATCTTGGCACAACAAAACACAAAACTAAGATAAGGAGAGGTTGCTACAGTAGTAAACAACTTCCAAGACACAAAATAAAAACAAAGTACTGTAGGTAAAAACATGGGTTGTCTCCCATAAGCGCTTTTCTTTAACGCCTTTCAGCTAGGCGCATAAAGTGTGTATCAAGTATTATCAAGAGACGAAGTGTCAACATCATAATTTGTTCTCATAATAGAATCAAAAGGTAACTTCATTCTCTTTCTAGGGAAGTGTTCCATACCTTTCTTGAGAGGAAATTGATATTTTATATTACCTTCCTTCATATCAATAATAGCACCAACAGTTCGAAGAAAAGGTCTTCCCAATATAATGGGACAAGATGCATTGCATTCAATATCCAAGACAACAAAATCAACAGGAACAAGGTTATTGTTAACGGTAATGCGAACATTATCAACTTTACCCAAAGGTTTCTTTGTAGAATGATCAGCAAGATTAACATCCAAATAACAATTTTTCAGCGGTGGCAAGTCAAGCATATTATAAATTTTCTTAGGCATAACAGAAATACTTGCACCAAGATCACATAAAGCATTACAATCAAAATCTTTAACCTTCATCTTAATGATGGGCTCCCAACCATCCTCTAGCTTTTTAGGAATAGAGGCTTCGCGCTCTAGTTTCTCTTCTCTAGCTTTTATGAGAGCATTTGTAATATGATGTGTAAAAGCCAAATTTATAGCACTAGCATTAGGACTTTTAGCAAGTTTTTGCAAGAACTTTATAACTTCAGAGATGTGGCAATCATCAAAATTTAAACCATTATAATCTAAAGCAATGGGATCATCATCCCCAATGTTGGAAAAAATTTCAGCAGCTTTATCACAGGCAGTTTCAGCAGTTTTAGCAGTTTCTCGCGCTTTGCATTAGAAGTGGAAACATTGCTAACACCAATTCTTTTATTATTATTAGTAGGAGGTGCAGCAACATGTGTAGCATTAGCATTACTAGTGGTGGTAATAGTCCAAACTTTAGCTACATTCTTCTCTTTAGCTAGTTTTTCATTTTCTTCTCTATCCCACCTAGCACGCAGTTCAGCCATTAATCTTATATTCTCATTAATTCTAACTTGGATGGCATTTGCTGTAGTAACAATTTTATTATGATGATTTTCATTAGGTAAAACTTTCGATTTTAAAAGATCAACATCAGCAGCAAGACTATCGACTTTAGAAGCAAGTATATCAATTTTTCCAAGCTTTTCTTCAACAGATTTGTTAAAAGCAGTTTGTGTACTAATAAATTCTTTAAGCATGGCTTCAAGTCCAGGGGGTGAACTCCTATTATTGTTGTAAGAATTCCCATAAGAATTACCATAGCCGTTGCCATTATTATCAGGATATGGCCTATAGTTGTTACTAGAATTGTTCCGGTAAGCATTGTTGTTGAAATTATTATTTTTAATGAAGTTTACATCAACATGTTCTTCTTGTGCAACCAATGAAGCTAATGGAACATTATTAGGATCAATATTAGTCCTATCATTCACAAGCATAGACATAATAGCATCAATCTTATCACTCAAGGAAGAGGTTTCTTCGACAGAATTTACCTTCTTACCTTGTGGAGCTCTTTCCGTGTGCCATTCAGAGTAGTTGATCATCATATTATCAAGAAGCTTTGTTGCTTCACCAAGAGTGATGGACATAAAGGTACCTCCAGCAGCTGAATCCAATAAATTCCGCGAAGAAAAATTTAGTCCTGCATAGAAGGTTTGGATGATCATCCAAGTAGTCAGTCCATGGGTTGGGCAATTTTTAACCAGAGATTTCATTCTTTCCCAAGCTTGAGCAACATGTTCAGTATCTAATTGTTTAAAATTCATTATGCTACTCCTCAAAGATATAATTTTAGCAGGGGGATAATATCTACCAATAAAAGCATCCTTGCATTTAGTCTATGAATCAATACTATTCTTAGGCAGAGATAGCAACCAATCTTTAGCTCTTCCTCTTAATGAGAAAGGAAACAATTTTAGTTTAATAATATCACCATCTACATCTTTATATTTTTGCATTTCACATAGTTCAACAAAATTATTAAGATGGGCAAAGATCATCAGAACTAACACCAGAAAATTGCTCTCGCATAACAAGATTCAGTAAAGCAGGTTTAATTTCAAAGAATTCTGCTGTAGTAGCAGGTGGAGCAATAGGTGTGCATAAGAAATCATTATTATTTGTGGTTGTGAAGTCACACAACTTAGTATTTTCAGGGTCGGCCATTTTAGCAACAGTAAATAAAGCAAACTAGATAAAGTAAATGCAAGTAACTAATTTTTTTGTGTTTTTGATATAGCAAACAAGATAGCAAATAAAGTAAAACTAGCAACTAATTTTTTTGTATTTTGATTTAGTGCAGCAAACAAAGTAGTAAATAAAACTAAGCAAGACAAAAACAAAGTAAAGAGATTGAGAAGTGGAGACTCCCCTTGCAGCGTGTCTTGATCTCCCCGGCAACGGCGCCAGAAAAAGAGCTTGATGGCGTGTAACTCACACGTTCGTTGGGAACCCCAAGAGGAAGGTATGATGCGCCCAGCAGCAAGTTTTCCCTCAGAAAGAAACCAAGGTTTATCGAACCAGGAGGAGCCAAGAAGCACGTTGAAGGTTGATGGCGGCGGGATGTAGTGCGGCGCAACACCAGGGATTCCGGCGCCAACGTGGTGATGACCCACAAGTATAGGGGGTGTATCGTAGTATCTTCGATAAGTAAGAATGTCGATCCCAACGAGGAGCAGAAGGTGTTGACAAGCAGTTTCGATGAAGGATTCACTGTAAATGCTCACAGACAAGTATTCAGGGGGGGTTTGATGTAACAGTTGAATAAAGTACGAGTATGTAAAGTGCGAGAATAATAATTGCAGCGAGTGGCCCAATCCTTTTTAGCACAAAGGACAAGCCGGTTTGTTTACTTATAATTACCAAACGTTCTCGAGGACACACGGGATTTTAGTCTAGTGCTTTCGCTACATACGGCTAAATAATCTTCATTGTTATGATAAGTGTTGTGTGGGTGAACCTATGCTAATGTACCGCCCTTCCTAGGACTAATACATACTTGTGATTATACCCCTTGCAAGCATCCGCAACTACAAGAAAGTAATTAAGAATAAATCTAACCACAGCCTTAAACTCTGAGATCCTGCGATCCCTCCTGCATCGATATACCAACGGGGGTTTAGGTTTCTGTCACTCCGGCAACCCCGCAATTAGCAAACGAATACAAGATGCATTCCCCTAGGCCCATAAATGGTGAAGTGTCATGTAGTCGACGTTCACATGACACCACTAGAAGAATAACACCACAACTTAAATATCACACCATTGAATATTACTCAACCATAGTTCACTACTAACATTTAGACTTCACCCATGTCCTCAAGAACTAAACGAACTACTCACGAGACATCATACGGAACATGATCAGAGGTGATATGATGATGAATAACAATCTGAACATAAACTTGGTTCAATGGTTTCACTCAATAGCATCAACAACAAGTAGAGATCGATACCGGGAGAGTTTCCCCTATCAAACAATCAAGATCAAACCCAAATTGCTACGGCGGTGACGGTGTCCAGCGGTGATGACGGCGGTGATGATGGTGGAGATGATGATGATGGTGATGGCGATGATGTCCAGCTCGATGACGGTGACGATGGCGTCGATTTCCCCCTCCCGGAGGGAATTTCCCCGGCGGATTCCTGCCCGCCGGAGAGCTCTTTTCTCTCTGGTGTTCTCCGCCCCGCGCAGGCGGTCAGTAACTCTTCGCGAGGTACCCTCTGTGGCTTAGGTCTTCGGGACGAAGGGTTTGGCGAAGAAAAGGAGGCGAAAGGGGTCGTGGGCCCTCCACACCACATGGCGGCGCGGCCAGGGCCTGGGCCGCGCCGCCCTAGGGTGTTGGCCCACCCTGGCTCCTCCTGGCTCCTCCTTCTGGCTTCCTTCGTCATCTTGAAAAATAGGATTTTTGGTATAATTTCCTCCCACAGTTGATCTTCCGAAATATTGCGTTCTGACGGTGCTTTTTCCAGCAGAATCCTGGCTCCGGTGCTTGATCCTCCAATAATGATGAAACATGCAAAATAGATGAAATAACATAAGTATTGTGTCCCAATATGAAATATATCAATGAATAACAGCAAATTATGATGTAAATAGTGATGGAAATTGGACGTATCAACTCCCCCCAAGCTTAGACTTCGCTTGTCCCCAAGCAAAACTGAACTCGATAGACATGACCACATGTTTATGGAGTGAAGAGTCGATAAATAAAATACGGACAAGAAGCATCATATTCATTCACACAGGACATTATAGTAAGCAACCTCTTATAACTCATATTGAAACAGGTATAAGGTAATCACAAGTAAAGGTGCATGAGAAATCATGATTGGTGATGGCAAACTTCGTTCTTGGTCAGAGAACAATTAACAGATTATATTTATCTCCTTGAGCAGCGCTCTCATGTTAAAGTTTATAAAGCACAACTTGCATACTCAATCATAATGGTCTTCTCATGATCATTGATAACTTGCAAAGCTATATTCATTCAGATAAAACTTGTACTAAACAAGGAAGAATAAAAGTCATGATGTAGCAAATCACAATATAATGGTTTGATCACAACTACTCAAATGCTTGCTTGAGATGGAGGGAAATAGGTTTACTGACTCAACATAAAGTAAAAGACAGGCCCTTCGCAGAGGGAAGCAGGGATTAAATCATGTGCTAGAGCTTTTTCAATTTTGCAATCATATAAAGAGAATAAAAGTAACATTTTGAGAGGTGTTTGTTGTTGTCAACGACTGGTAGCGGGTACTCCAACCCCCTTGCCAAACAACCTCCTAAGAGCGGCTCCCATATTATTTTCATTTTGTGTGGCACTCCTTCCAACCTTTCTTTCACAAACCATGGCTAACCGAATCCTCGGGTGCCTGCCAACAATCTCATACCATGAAGGAGTGCCCTTTTTATTTTGGTTTTATTATGATGATGACACTCCCCCCAACCT
Organism: Lolium perenne; assembly: GCF_019359855.2. NCBI lineage: Eukaryota > Viridiplantae > Streptophyta > Magnoliopsida > Poales > Poaceae > Lolium > Lolium perenne. Next base: position 35,365,765 of record NC_067248.2, on the reverse strand, counting down.
TTGCTTACACAAGCCATGGCTAACCGAATCCTTCGGGTGCCGTCCATCAATCACATACCATGGAGGAGTGTCTATTTAGTTTAATTAATTTGGGACTGGGAATCCCATTGCCAGCTCTTTTTGCAAAATTATTGGATAAGCGGATGAAGCCACTAGTCCATTGGTGGAAGTTGCCCAACAAGATTGAAAGATAAAACACCACATACTTCCTCATGAGCTATGAAACATTGACACAAATATGAGACACTAAGTTTTGAATTGTTTAAAGGTAGCACATGAAGTATTTACTTGGAATGGCAGAAAATACCATGTAGTAGGTAGGTATAGTGGACACAAATGACATAGGTTTGGGTTAAGGTTTGGATGCACGAGAAGTATTCCCTCTCAGTACAGGTCTTTGGCTAGCAAGGTTAATTAGCAAGCATAAGAGTCGAGGGAAACAAACAAATATACATGTGATAGAAACAATCATGCATCTTCCTTGTAAGCACAAACAATCTTAACTTCAGAATAATAAGCTATGAGCTAACAAGAAAGACAATGAAACATCTACATGTATTTCTCTTTTCTATTTAAACCTCAAAGTGTTGTTGCTATTGACCAATGCTAAGTTTGCCAAAACCAAATAGATTTATTCAATGCTCCCAAAGTGATACCAATACTAACAACAAGGTGAATCATATAGTAGAGATTGCAAACTAAAATAAGATGTGCAATATGTAAATGATAAGACTTCTCATTAATATTCCATAACGATAACTCACACCAAGGGATACATAGATAACCAACTAAAGAGAGATACTTCCAACTGCAACCCATCTTATATGATAACTTCCCTACTCATGATATGACACTACTTGACAATAAAAGTAAAAGGTAGTGATAATGTGATACCGCGGCACTCCCCCAAGCTTGGAACAAACCAAGGGGATGCCAATACCGATGATGAATTACTCCTTCGGTGATGGTGGTGATGAATTCCTGACAAGCTTCTCAATAAGCTCTTGAAGCTCGTCAATCCTGTATATGAGATTGCGAATCATCTCTGAGTTGTGCTCGACGCGGTTAAAGAGTCTGTCTGATGGCGAGTCCCAGCTCTTGGAGTTATTTCCCCACTCTTCAGCCTCAGGCTCCTTCTCTCCTGCAATGTTAGAGCGATCTATATCCCACTGGCTAGGCAATGCTGCCTTGGGAGTCCCTTCAATTTGATTATTGAAAATTAGATTGTGGAAAGGGTGATGAGTGCCTGATGGAGATGTTTTCGGAGCTAGGTAATGACGTGGAACCGCTCCTCCAGTGCGAATTCTTGCGCTCTTGTTTGCACTAAAAGGGTTGTCCACCACCTTGATGCTTGCGATGGTAGCACGCGGATGTGCGCGCGAGTCTTCCTCCACCTCTTCTTCATCTTCTTTCTTGACGTCCTTGTCTTCCTCTTTCCACCCAAGATCTCGATCATCTTCATCCGAAAACTCCTTGCCCTTGTTCTTGGAGACCATGGTGCTTCTAAACCGAAAGCAGATCCTGGCAGAAACAGCTCGAAACAAAACACGTCGAGAACACGATATACAGACCTCCAGGGGTCCGGGGGATTATATAGCAAAAATTTTCACAACAAACGGAAAGTACCAGATCGAACCAGAGTCGGAAAGGGGCGACGGGGCGGCCAAACCATAGGCCGGCGCGGGCCCAGGTCAGGCCGCGCCGCCCTATGGTGGCACCCCCTCGTGCGTCCTTTCCACTCCGTTTCGACCTCGTAATTTCTCATATTTTCTAAAAACAGCAAAAATATAGTTCGGAAAGTAAATTGCGTACTTTTCATTACCAGTACTGTTACCTATTCAAAATCGAGTTCTGGCGGACTGTCGATTTGCCCTTTGATGAAAGCCTCCGGTGTTTCCACTTGAATAATATCAACATCAACATTATAGGAATCACCCGAGATATAATGCTTGAGTCTTTGTCCATTCACCACTTGCGTAGCATTGCCTTGGAGGGAGCTAATTTTGATTGCTCCTGAACGATACACCTCCTCGACAACATATGGTCCTTCCCATTTCGAGAGTAATTTCCCTGCAAAGAATCTGAGACGAGACCGATACAATAGGACTTTATCCCCAATATTAAATTCTCTTTTGATAATCCTCCTATCATGCCATTTTTTAACTTTCTCTTTAAAGAGTTTAGCATTTTCATAAGCTTCACTTCTCCACTCATCTAGAGAACTCAATTGCAACAACCTCTTATCACCGGCAAGTTTAGGATCTTTATTTAATTCTCTAACAGCCCAATAAGCTTTGTGCTCTAGTTCTAAAGGTAAATGACAAGCTTTCCCATAAACCATTTTATAAGGTGACATTCCCATGGGATTTTTATAAGCAGTTCTATAAGCCCAAAGTGCATCCTTCAATTTACTAGCCCAATTCTTTCTAGTTTTATTAACGGTCTTTCCCAAAATAGATTTAATCTCTCTATTTGATAATTCTACTTGACCACTAGTTTGAGGATGATAAGCGGAAGCAATTCTATGATTAATACCATACTTAGCAAGAGTTTTTCTAAAACCTCCATGAATAAAGTGAGAACCTCCATCAGTCATAATATATCTAGGTACTCCAAATCTAGGAAAAATAATATCTAAAAGCATTCTTAAAGAGGTCTCACCGTCAGCACTTTTTGTAGGTATAGCTTCCACCCATTTAGTAACATAATCAACAGCAACAAGTATATGAGTGTTACCTTCCGAAGACGGAAAAGGTCCCATGAAGTCAAATCCCCAACAATCAAATGGTTCAATAACAAGAGTATAATTCATAGGCATTTCATTGCGTCTGGAGATATTACCAACCCTTTGGCATTCATCACAAGATAAAATAAACTTTCTCGCATCCTTGAAGAGAGTTGGCCAATAAAAACCTGATTGTAGAACCTTTTGCGCGGTTCTTTCTCCGGCGTGATGTCCTCCATAAGCACTACCATGACATTTACTCAATATCTCCCGTTGTTCATATTCGGGAACACATCTTCGCATAATACCATCCACTCCTTCTTTATATAAGTGTGGGTCATCCCAGAAATAATGCCTCAAGTCATAAAAGAATTTCCTCCTTTGCTGGGCTGAAAAGGTTGGAGGCAGGTACTTGGAAACAATAAAGTTAGCATAATCAGCATACCAAGGACTGTCTCGCGAGCTCACCTTTATTACAGCCAATTGTTCATTTGGAAAACTATCATTAACAGGAACAGGATCATAAGCAATATTTTCCAGTCTAGACAAATTATCAGCAACAGGATTATCAGCACCTTTCCTATCTACAATATGTAAATCAAATTCTTGCAAAAGAAGTACCCATCTAATAAGCCTCGGCTTAGCATCTTTCTTTGTCATTAGGTATCTAATTGCAGCATGATCAGTATGAATAGTAACTTTTGAATCAACAATATAAGATCTAAATTTATCACAAGCAAAGACTACAGCTAATAATTCCTTTTCAGTTGTAGCATAATTTCTTTGAGCAGCATCAAGAGTTTTACTAGCATAATGAATAACATTCAGTTTTTTATCCACTCGCTGTCCAAGAACAGCGCCTACAGCAAAATCACTAGCATCACACATAATTTCAAAGGGTAAGTTCCAATCAGGAGGTTCAACTATAGGAGCAGTTGTTAAGGCTTTCTTAAGAGTTTCAAAAGCTTCCTTACAATCATCATCAAAAACAAATGGTACATCTTTTTGAAGAAGATTAGTAAGAGGCTTTGAAATCTTGGAGAAATCTTTAATAAATCTCCTATAAAACCCAGCATGACCAAGAACACTACGAATACCTTTTACATCCCTAGGATAGGGCATCTTCTCAATTGCTTCAACTTTAGCTCTATCAACTTCAATACCTCTCTCAGAAATTTTATGTCCCAATACAATTCCTTCATTAACCATAAAGTGGCATTTCTCCCAATTAAGAACAAGGTTAGTTTCTTCACATCTCTGCAAAACTTTATCAAGATTTCGCAAGCAACTATCAAAAGAATTCCCATAAACGGAAAAATCATCCATGAATACCTCTACAATACTTTCACAAAAACCATGAAAAATAGCAGACATGCATCTTTGAAAAGTAGCAGGAGCATTACATAAACCAAAAGGCATGCGTCTATAAGCATAAGTTCCATAGGGACAAGTAAAAGTGGTTTTCTCTTGATCTTTAGCTTTAACAGCAATTTGTGAAAACCCAGAATAACCATCAAGAAAACAAAAATGAGTATTTTTAGACAATCTTTCTAGCATTTGGTCAATAAATGGTAAAGGGTAATGATCTTTCTTAGTAACTTTATTAACTTTTCGAAAATCAATGCACATTCTATACCCTACAACTACTCTTTGAGGAATGAGCTCATCATTATCATTAGGCACAACAGTCATACCTCCTTTCTTGGGAACGCAATGCACAGGACTAACCCATCTACTATCAGCAATAGGATATATAATACCAGCTTCAAGAAGTCGTAATACCTCATTCCTTACCACTTCCTTCATCTTTGGAATTAGACGACGCTGAGGTTCAACAACAGGCTTTGCATCATCTTCCATATTAATAGCATGTTGGCAAATAGAAGGAGAAATCCCTTTCAAATCATCAAGAGTGTAGCCAATAGCTCCTCGGTGCTTCTTCAATATTTCCAATAACCTTTCTTCCTCAATCCCTGAAAGCTTAGAACTAATAATAACAGGATATATTTTCTTATCATCAATATGAGCATATTTAAGATTATCAGGTAAAGGCTTTAAATCAAAAACAGGATCTTCCTTTGGTGGCGGCGTTGTACCCAAATCTTCCACCGGTAAATCATGCTTGAGAATAGGTTGGCGAAGAAAAATTTCCTCAAGCTCATCTCTTTCTTTCCTAAAAATTTCACTCTCGCTATCCTCCAAATGTTGCTGTAAAGGATTATTAGGAACAAGAACAATAGATGCACATTGCTCCATTTTAAAACCATTACTAGGCAAATCAGCTTTATAAGGAGTTCTAGTAAATTTAGAGAAGTTAAACTCATAAGATTCACCAGCAAATTTAGTCAAAATTTTCTCTTTCTTGCAATCTATAATAGCTCCACAAGTATTTAGAAAAGGTCTACCAAAAATAATAGGACAATAATCACTAGCAGCAGAACCAAGTACCAAGAAGTTAGCAGGATATTTAATCTTACCGCATAAAACTTCCACATCTCGAACAATACCAATTGGAGAAATAGTTTCTCTATTAGCCAGCTGAATAACCACATCAATATCTTCAAGTTCACAAGAATCAATTTCGTGCATAATCTCCGTGTAAAGCTCATACGGAATAGCACTAACACTTGCACCAATATCACATAATCCATAATAGCAATGATCACCAATTCTAACAGATAGCATAGGAACACTAGCTTGTTTGGGTTTATTAGGATGTGAAACAATATTAGAAGCATCTTCACAGAAAATAATATGACCATCCTCCACATTTTCAGTCACAAGATCTTTAACTATTGCAACAGTAGGTTCAACTTTTATTTGTTCTTCAGGTTCTACAGGTTTCTTTTCACTTTTATGAACCGCACTATTTATAACAGAGTACTCTTTCACTTTAGCAGGGAAAGGAGTTTTTTCAATATAAGCTTCAGGAATAACATGATCAGCAGTTTCAACTACAACGCATTTATTAATAGATGAATCAATTTTATCTTTATACGGTTCATGATACTTATCAAAATTCTTCTTTGGCAATTCATAATGAGAGGCAAAAGCTTTATAAAGATTTACAGCAACTTGAGAATCAAGACCATATGTAGCACTCATATTACGAAATTTATCAGTATCCATAAAAGCTTCAATGCATTTATAATCATAAATTATACCTGATTCTCTATCCTTGTCGTTCTCCCAACCTTCAGTATTTTCTTGGATCCGATCAAGAAGGTCCCTTTTAAACTCTTCTTTGTTGCGTGTAAATGATCCAGAACAAGAAGTATCCAGCAAGGTCTTGTCTTGAAAAGAAAGTCTTGCATAGAAATTATCAATAATAACATTACCAGGAAGCTCATGAATGGGGCATTTGAGCATTAAAGACTTCAATCTCCCCCAAGCTTGGGCAATACTCTCTCCATCATGAGGCCAAAAATTATATATGCGATTCAGATCCTTATGAATTTCACTTGGAGGATAGAACTTAGAATAAAACCGGTGCACAATATCATTCCATTCAAGAGAATCCCCATTATCCAGTAATTTATACCAATGCGCTGCCTTACCAGACAGCGATAAAGAGAATAGTTTCTTCCTCACTTCATCCATAGCAATACCTGCACATTTGAATAACCCGCATAATTCATGCAAAAACAGTAAATGATCACCGGGGTGGACAGTTCCATCCCCTTCATAGCGGTTATCCATAACACGTTCAATAATTTTCATAGGTATTTTATATGGTATCACTTCCTCACCTGGCGCCTCATCCACTACCGTTGCAGTAGTAGTAGATTTCCCAAATAAAAATTGAAGAGAAGATCTCTCCATAATGACTTATAGCAGCAGGCAGAAATAAAATCAGCACAACAAGATAAGGTTTTCCTTACCAATTCCACTTACCAATAGCGCTTCACTCCCCAGCAACGGCGCCAGAAAATAGTCTTGATGACCCACAAGTATAGGGGGTGTATCGTAGTATCTTCGATAAGTAAGAATGTCGATCCCAATGAGGAGCAGAAGGTGTTGACAAGCAGTTTCGATGAAGGATTCACTGTAAATGCTCACAGACAAGTATTCAGGGGGGGTTTGATGTAACAGTTGAATAAAGTACGAGTATGTAAAGTGCGAGAATAATAATTGCAGCGAGTGGCCCAATCCTTTTTAGCACAAAGGACAAGCCGGTTTGTTTACTTATAATTACCAAACGTTCTCGAGGACACACTGGATTTTAGTCTAGTGCTTTCGCTACATACGGCTAAATAATCTTCATTGTTATGATAAGTGTTGTGTGGGTGAACCTATGCTAATGTACCGCCCTTCCTAGGACTAATACATACTTGTGATTATACCCCTTGCAAGCATCCGCAACTACAAGAAAGTAATTAAGAATAAATCTAACCACAGCCTTAAACTCTGAGATCCTGCGATCCCTCCTGCATCGATATACCAACGGGGTTTAGGTTTCTGTCACTCCGGCAACCCGCAATTAGCAAACGAATACAAGATGCATTCCCCTAGGCCCATAAATGGTGAAGTGTCATGTAGTCGACGTTCACATGACACCACTAGAAGAATAACACCACAACTTAAATATCACACCATTGAATATTACTCAACCATAGTTCACTACTAACATTTAGACTTCACCCATGTCCTCAAGAACTAAACGAACTACTCACGAGACATCATACAGAACATGATCAGAGGTGATATGATGATGAATAACAATCTGAACATAAACTTGGTTCAATGGTTTCACTCAATAGCATCAACAACAAGTAGAGATCGATACCGGGAGAGTTTCCCCTATCAAACAATCAAGATCAAACCCAAATTGCTACGGCGGTGATGGTGTCCAGCGGTGATGACGGCGGTGATGATGGTGGAGATGATGATGATGGTGATGGCGATGATGTCCAGCTCGATGACGGTGACGATGGCGTCGATTTCCCCCTCCCGGAGGGAATTTCCCCGGCGGATTCCTGCCCGCCGGAGAGCTCTTTTCTCTCTGGTGTTCTCCGCCCCGCAGAGGCGGCTGTAACTCTTCGCGAGGTACCCTCTGTGGCTTAGGTCTTCGGGACGAAGGGTTTGGCGAAGAAAAGGAGGCGAAAGGGGCCGTGGGCCCTCCACACCACATGGCGGCGCGGCCAGGGCCTGGGCCGCGCCGCCCTAGGGTGTGGGCCCACCCTGGCTCCTCCTGGCTCCTCCTTCTGGCTTCCTTCGTCATCTTGAAAAATAGGATTTTTGGTATAATTTCCTCCCACAGTTGATCTTCCGAAATATTGCATTCTGACGGTGCTTTTTCCAGCAGAATCCTGGCTCCGGTGCTTGATCCTCCAATAATGATGAAACATGCAAAATAGATGAACTAACATAAGTATTGTGTCCCAATATGAAATATATCAATGAATAACAGCAAATTATGATGTAAAATAGTGATGCAAATTGGACGTATCACGTGGAACCTGCACAACACAACCAAAGTACTTTGCCCCAACGAAACAGTGAGGTTGTCAATCTCACCGGCTTGCTGTAACAAAGGCTTAACCGTATTGTGTGGAAGATGATTGTTTGCAGAAAACAGTAGAACAAGTATTGCAGTAGATTGTATTTCAGGCAAGAGAATTGACCTGGGGTCCACAGGTTCACTAGAGGTGTCTCTCCCATAAGACAAACAGCATGTTGGGTGAACAAATTACAGTTGGGCAATTGACAAATAAAGAGAGCATGACCATGCACATACATATCATGATGAGTATAGTGAGATTTAATTGGGCATTACGACAAAGTACATAGACCGCCATCCAACTGCATCTATGCCTAAAAAGTCCACCTTCAAAGTTATCATCCGAACCCCTCCGGTATTAAGTTGCAAAGCAACAGAGACAATTGCATTAAGTATGGTGCGTAATGTAATCAACAACTACATCCTTAGACATAGCATCAATGTTTTATCCCTAGTGGCAACAGCACAACACAACCTTAGAACTTTACATCACATCGTCCCAGGTGTCAATGCGGGCATGAACCCACTATCGAGCATAAATACTCCCTCTTGGAGTTACAAGCATCTACTTGGCCAGAGCATCTACTAGTAACGGAGAGCATGCAAGATCATAAACAACACATAGATATAACTTTGATAATCAACATAACAAGTATTCTCTATTCATCGGATCCCAACAAACGCAACATATAGAATTACAGATAGATGATCTTGATCATGTTAGGCAGCTCACAAGATCCGACAATGATAGCACAATGGGGAGAAGACAACCATCTAGCTACTGCTATGGACCCATAGTCCAGGGGTAGACTACTCACACATCACACCGGAGGCGACCATGGCGGCGTAGAGTCCTCCGGGAGATGATTCCCCTCTCCGGCAGGATGCCGGAGGCGATCTCCTGGATCCCCCGAGATGGGATCGGCGTTGGCGGCGTCTCTGGAAGGTTTTCCATATCGTGGCTCTGCTTTGGGGTTTCGTCACGGAGGCTTTAAGTAGGCGGAAGGGTAGGTCAAGAGGCGGCGCGAGGGGCCCAGACCATAGGGCCGCGCGGCCAGGGCAGGGGCCGCGCCGCCCTATGCTCTGGTTGCCTCGTGGCCCCTCTTCGTTTCGTCTTCGGACTTCTGGAAGCTTTGTGGAAAAATAGGCCCCTGGGCGTTGATTTCGTCCAATTCCGAGAATATTTCCTTACTAGGATTTCTGAAACCAAAAACAGCAGAAAACAGCAACTGGCACTTCGGCATCTTGTTAATAGGTTAGTTCCAGAAAATGCACGAATATGACATAAAGTGTGCATAAAACATGTAGATAACATCAATAATGTGGCATGGAACATAAGAAATTATCGATACGTCGGAGACGTATCAGTCCACCTCTGAGACGAGGACGCCGAGCCTCGCGATTTATTCATCGGTCATTGTCACCGGGTACTTGAACTCCCGGCCCTCCGCCGTGGCCGCCTGCCATTAATGGAAAATGCAGGCGACGTAGTCGTCACTGTCGTCCTTGGCATCCTCGTTGTGATAGGCCAGCGCGTCTTTGTCATCATCCTCGTCCTCGTCCTGTGGAGGCGCCGGCGGCTACCGTGTTTTGACAACGAGGCGGCGGTGGGTGGTCAAACGGGTAGTCCCCGCCGCCGAGGAACCCCGCTTTCCTCCTCTCGTCGTGCTCAGTCTCGCGCCGGTGCACCAGCTTCGGAGTCGACGATGAAGGCGGGATCAACGCAAAGGTACGGCGGCAAGTACCACCGCCTACGCCGGATCTCGCCGCTCCTGGCTGGCTCGCGCATAGGCACGGGCGGGACAGGCACCCGGAGATGGCTAAGCCGCCAGCCGCCGCTAGGCAGGTGCACGTCCCGCCAGCCGTCGCACGATATCCAGTTCTGGTGCACGTCCCACCAGCCGTCGCACGGCATCCAGTTCTGGTGCACGAGCCGCGCAACCTCAACGCGCAGCGGCATTCTATGCGTCATCTCCGCCCCCATGGCTGTAGGGAAGGTCCGCTCGATGAACAATTAGCCAAAGAGTGGGGGAATCAGTAATTTGGCAACGCCCAAGTCGACGAAGTTCTCTGGGTATGGGATGGAGTCCAAGTTCTCCTGGTAGGGAACCAAATTATAGGGCATCTCCAGCGGCGCGACGCAAACGGTCGCTCAGCGTCCGCTTTGGTCGTAAATGCGTCCGGCACCCTCTCCAGCGGCACGACGCAAAGTGACCAGGCCGTCCGCGGAGACGCAAACCTGGCAAAGTGTCCGCTGCGGTCTCTACCGGGCCCGCCTGGCAGCGATCCTGCATGGAGGGCATCGCTTCCGCGGCCATCGCTTCCGCGATCAGCGATTCCGCGTCTGCGCCGCAGCCTTCGCCATGAATGCCGCAGCTTCCTGTTCTGCGCGTGCACTGGCGGGCGGCGGCTGGGCTTCTGCGGCGCCTTCAATGGCATCGTATCCCGTGCGCAGCCGCCCTTAAAAGTCCAGCGGCCGCGTTGCTCCTTCGCCCACAGCTCCACTCGCACCACAACCGCCGCTGCGCCATGGGGAAGAAGAACGACTTCGAGGCCTCCGGCAGCGGCAGCAAGAAGGTGCCGCTCCCCGTCACGGTGGGGAGGCTCATGCACGGCAAATGGGTGCCGTGCGACGCCTGGTCCGGCGTGCAGCTGCCTGGCGGCTGGCGGCTCAACTGCCGCCGGGTGCCCATCCCTCCAGTACCTGCGCGCAAGCCTGAGCGGACCAAGGAGATCCGGCGCAAGAGGCGATATCTGCCGGCGGACCTCCTCGCCGATCCGGCGTACGCCATCGACTCGGAGAGTTGGCGTACGTACCTGTCCACGAAGACGGACAGCTGACGAAGGGCTGGCTTCATGGGCGACAGGGATTATCCCTTCGGCTCTGCACCGCCGGCTCGTCGTCAGCAGGCGCCGACGCGTTGTCAGCAGGCGCCGACGCGACGTGAGCAGCCGCAGCACAACGACCGCGAGGACGAGGACGACGACGACGAAGCCTACGCCGTGTGCGATGACGACGACGACTACGTCGAGGCGCTCGCGTACCATAGCGAGGAGGTGAAGGACGACAGCGAGGACTACGTCGGCCTCGTCTTCCACGAATGGCAGCTGGCCATGGCGGAGGGCCGGAACTTCGAGTTCCCCGACAACATGACGGACGACGAGATGGCCAAGCTCGGCCTCCTCGTCTCCGAGTACGACGCGCCTGTGCAGCCGCCGTTGCCCCGCTACGCCACCGCTGTCATGCCACCGGGCCTGTCCGCGGATGAAGCCCTTCGACAGGCGCTCCTAGACTCGGCGGCGCCTCCTCCACCGCCGCCACAACCTTGGGCGCCTCCCCCACTGCCGCCACAGCCTTATGGCTGGGCTCCTCATCCGCCGCCACAGCCGCAGCCCTGGGCGCCTCCACCGCCGCCTCAGCCGCAGCCTCCTCAACCTCGAGCACCGCGATCGCGCCCGGCGTACGCTCCCCCGGATGGCTACTGGCCGTGGGACATACCGGAGGTCATCTTGCTCGATAGCGACGAGGAGCAGCACGGCCACGATGCGCAGCAGTAGGCGTTTTAGGTTTTCTTTTTATGTTTTCAAGTATGTAAGTTATGTTTCAGTTTTTGTAAATTATGTTTCAGTTCAAAAAAATGATTCGTCCTAAAAAAAATGCGTCGTGCCGCTGGAGCCACCCCCGACGCAAACGGACGCGCCGTCGTTTTTGACCAAAAGGGCCGACGCAAACGGACGCGCGCGGACGCTAAAATGCGTCGCGCCGCTGGAGATGCCCTTAAACAGCCTCATGGATGAGTAGGAGGCGCACCTCAATTCAGCGGCTTTAGTGCGAACTTCCATCAACTCCGCATTTGTCTTGGCCAACGAGTATTAAATTGGCATAACTTTATTTAGTTAAGTTGTGCTCGGCTGATTAGAGAGTCACAAACTACTCTAGTTTGAATTCAATGTTTTAACGTACCTCGATCTCAGTTGTTTGAAAATCTGGTTTTGACGCTGGTTTTCTTCCAGGACCTCCGATTTTGAAACCACACCGAGACGGTTCTGGGCTTTTTTTTTTTTTTTTTTGAGAGCAACCACATATTTCATTAATTGAACACCAATTTACATGAAGCAACACATGTGGAAACTAAAAGACAAACCGGGATAAAATGATTATCCTGAATTTGCAGATAAAAACCTAAAAGATCGAGAAATACAAAACGATCTCTAGGGTTTGCTGCAACCACCGTAGCCAGCGGCCGCCGTCCAATTCCAACGCCGCCGAGACGAACGCAAGAAGAGACGCCGAGCCTCCACCTTTGCAAGATCCAAAAAAGCACCATCGCCATCGAGGCTTTGTGAGTCGATGAACAGGCCTGCTGCAAGCAACGAGGCACATGTCGCTGTGGCACGTCGACCGGGGGACGTCCCCGTGCTGTCTTGTACCAAGATACGCCGCCTCCCGTCGACGAAGTCGGAGAAGAACGACATAACCACCACCTCCGGACCAACATCTTCGCTCCAGAAGAACCACCCCGCCCCGGCCCCCAGCGCCGTCGTGGACAACGACAAACGCCAGTGACACGTTGAGAAACAGATCTCGCCAGATCTGAAGAACGGCGAGAAGACCAAGCCGCCGATCTGAAAGATCGACAAGCACACGTTGCCAACAACTCCGAGACGCCGCCGTGAAGGTCGCCGCCGGTGTGGGAATGGAGTTGTGGCAGATTTATTTCCCCGGGCGCCGCTCCCACCACCCCAACAACGCACCATAGGAGACAAAAACTAGCTCTAACTACAGAACGGAGGAACGAGCTCCCCTCCCCCTCCTGCCGCCGGAGCGGCAAGCGGAGGGGGAGGGGGCCAGCGCCGGCGTTGGTGTAGATGGGATCTAGGTCGCCTGCCCTGTCGCCTGGGAGAGGAGAGAGGCGAAACGGGTGCAGTTAGACGGTTCTGGGCTGGAGACCCTGCTGGGCCGCAATGTCCTTCATCCCGGTACATAGCAATCTCGGTTTCTCGGTGAACAAATGCTGCAGAACCTGGCTCTGCTGGACGCGAAGCGGGTCTTCTTGTTCCTCTTCTCCCCCGTTCCATCTCCATCATCAACCTTGCGTCTCCAACAAACAACTAGGAAGGACATGCAAAATTGTTAGCTCTTCATGATCATATTCACCAGTTAACTAAGGCAATACTGATTGATTACCTTTGGGCGTTGAGCTTCCAGCGCTTTCCATGGTATGTATGGATTATCGAGCTCTCACAATCTATATAGGCTCTCAACAAAAGAGTGTGCAAGCTCTAACCCTCTAGAGGCTTATTTATAGAGCGACGAAGATGGCAACTAGTCCCCCTCCCACCCCACTCCCAGACTCCCAGTAAATTGCTGCAAAACTGATGTTGATTGAAGATTGTCGTCATCTGCTCATCGACTAAAAATTTGTTGAGTGTGTGTGTCTGGGTGGGGGGGGGGGGGGGCAATTGCCCCCTTGGCTGTCGGGAAGGTCCGCCTCTGAGAACGGTCCCTTGTTATCGTGCCCCCCTAAGGCCCCAAAATCTGGAGCACCAACGCCAAAATTACTCTATTACAAACAGAATTGGTCACCGTGGATTCCAGTATCATCAAACTAAGAGCATCTTCAGTCACGTCTCTCAAAAAACGTCTGACACGGCGATTTGAGACATGTTTGCAGACAGCGCCAGACAAAAAGAGACAAAAAATTTGTACAAAAAATATGTCCTTCCCAACCGTGTCCCTCAAACATCATTCGGATGCATGCATTTTAATAGAGGGGACCATCCCATATGGGAAAAGTAGGTGAGAGAAAGTGTGGGAAAAGAGAATGACATGTGGGAACTAGGGGCTGCATGCATGCATCCAGACGCTATTTTTGTGTCCAGCGTCCCAGGTAGAGACTTTGTGCATAGAGTCTCTACCGGGGACACCGGACACAAATTGCGCCGATGTTTAGCTTTGGAGGACACGCCTGGAAATCGTTTTTCTCCATTTATTGTCCACGGTCCCCAAACGACGTTTGGGGGACGCGACTGGAGATGCTCTAAGCCCCACAAATGAACTAGGTCGGCGCGAAGAAGAGCATATCTACCATTCATACATGTAACTTACCCCCCAAAAATGAAGGAGACGAATCAAAAGGAGACATACCTGGCCGATCGGTGAAGGCATCTACTCATGCCTCCTCGATATGGTGGTCTCGCGATGGATAAGTCCACCCCCCTCCAACTCCTCGCCTAACTCTACCTCTCCCTTAGAACGTAAGAAGTTGTGGAAGTGACCAGAATCCAGCCCAAAACCGCGCCTCCTCCCTCGATGACCTGAATCCAACCCAAAACTGCGACGGCATGTCCTCATGCTTTCAGGACCGCAGCCCTCGCCTTGACGGCAAAATGGAGAATGGGGAAGGAAATGAAGAGAGATAAATGCATCTATGAGAAAACAAACCGGGACAATCTGAAATTAAAAAAAAACTAGATAAAGAAGAAAATTGGACAAATCCGGGAAATGAAACCTGCATGCCCCGGGGATTCACGCCGCGGTTTCAAAATAAGCGGCTAATGATTTGACTTATGCAAAATTGAGATTTCAGCTAGGTGAAAATTGGAAAAGTGATTCAAAATCATATACTTTCCCATGTCTTAAATATTTATGGAATGTTCAATGAAGTTACACATATTTTAGCCTCATTTTGGCTAAAGCTGCAAAGATCGGCCCCTTGGACAACGTCTTAGACGTCCAACATGCATATGCCCATGTATAGCTCTTCGGCATGCACGTAGGGTTGATCGAAGATTGTCTTCATCTTTAAGAAATTTATTGGTATCGTGTCCCCCTAAGGCCCAAACTCTGGACCGGCCCTGACAGCAGCTAGGCCCAAGCCTCCCAAAGTATTGAAGCAACACACGACACATAAAAACTAGGTGTTTTCTTGTTTGCTTTAATGTGCATGAAAAGATGGAAGGATTCGACCCTTTGCCTTCCTTCACCTTTCCGGAGAGGTTGTTCATCCAGGGAGCAAGTACACCCGAGATTCAAAACGGCATCTCCGATATCCGTAATATAGTGCACTTTGGCTTAGCAAGTATCCATCGTGATTTCAAGGACAAACCTTTTTTAGCTCTATTTGTATTTCTGCCCCAAAAAAGAAACTTTTGTTTGTTCCATTATGAACCGAAGATGCGTCTATTTCCCTCGTCGTGTCTTCTACAATTGCCACACAAAGAAAAAACAGCCTTCTAGAATTAGGATTTGTTCATTTGAGCCAATTGATCCTATCAATGGTATCTATCAAGTTACTCACCGTGCGGATGCTTGGTCTTGATTCCTATTGTTGGCTTCAGAATGTCACTTAGTTTCATTGTGATGTAGTTGAATGTTTCATTTCAGGAAATACTAGACGAGGAATGATGATTTTCATGAAAGTAAAGGTTAGTCATCAATTTGTTTTCGGCCACCTTTACTGTTTTGCCCACTGTTCAAAAAATCGACCGAGATACCGATTTATCGGCCGATTATCGTCAATCGGATGGTAACCGATAAGATTTTAGCATCTCGGCTAATTTATCGCTATACCGATATTTTGGCCGATTTTCAGTCCGATGACTGATGTTTTGGCAGATTTTCAATGAAATTGCGCTGAAATTCGGTCTCGCAGTCGTTATTTTTGTTCTATGTCTTGTAGAACTATACATTAGCTCAAAATTTTCATTTTTATTGATTCAAATGAAAGAAATCAAGGTAGTACTTCTGTTTAATGCTTCAATATTATCTATGCATAGCATATTATATAAAATTTAGTGCTGAAAATTAGAATTTACAAAAAATTAAGCCGATAAATGGCCGACCGATAAAATCGATTAATCGCCCGATAAGCGATTAATCTCCATTTTAAGGCTGACCGATAAGTTAGCGATTCACGATTTTTTGAACATTGGTTTTGCCATGTCGGCCTAATGCGATTTCAAGGACTAGAAGAAAATACTGGGTTGTTAGATCAAAAGAAATCAGTTAGTTATTGAGTCAATGAAGAGTGGGAATATCAACAAGATGCGAAAGCAAACCGACTTGACAAGATGTAGATGACAATAATCCAATAAAAAAAAGCTTGATAGAAGAATATCACTACAGGAAAACGGTTATATGCCGACGGCCACCAGCCGTCGGCGTACATGGACAAGCCGTCGGCGTACTGTTGTGCCGACGGTGGCCGTCGGCGTAGAGCCGTCGGCGTATCTCCGGTCGGCGTAGCGGATTTGGCCGTCGACGCATCTCCAACCGTCGGCGTCTACTCCATGCCGACGGTTTTTCTTCGGCCGTAGGCCCAGCTCAACCGTCGGCAACGTATTTTCACGGAGACGGCCGTCTGACGGCGTCGGTGATACGCCGACGGCCAGACCGTCGGCTCCTCTGTTGCACGTGGCGTCACCAGCGAGCTCGACGACTGTTGAGGTACGCCGACGGCCCGGCCGTCGGCATACCTCCAGCACCTGGAGCATGTTCGTAACTACGCCGACGGTGTGGCCGTCGGCACAGATCCACGTGTCCACATCTGGGAGCACGTCGCCATAGCTACGCCGACGGCCTGGCCGTCGGCACCTATGGTCTGGTTTATTTTTTAATTTCCCTGGTTTTTCTAGTTTTCTTTCCAGGCACAAATGAGCATATATATTATATATCAGTACATAAACAAAAAAATTACACATAACAGATAGACAATCTCACATAAAGTGCAACAGATGATTAACAGCCACCAATGCATGTGCACATATAGTCCTCATGTCAAATGGCCCAAACACAACGAGTTCACATGTATCATAATGACACAAGCACGACAAATTCACATATATATGTTCTTCATGATACATGTCACTGAAGGAGATATGCCCTAGAGGCAATAATAAAGTGGTTATTATTTATATCTTTATGTTTATGATAAATGTTTATATATCATGCTAGAATTGTATTAACCGAAACATTAGTACATGTGTGATATGTAGACAAACAAGAAGTCCCTAGTATGCCTCTTAAACTAGCTTGTTGATTAATAGATGATTAGTTTCATAATCATGAACATTGGATGTTATTAATAACAAGGTTATGTCATTGTGTGAATGATATAATGGACACACCCAATTAAGCGTAGCATAAGATCTCGTCATTAAGTTATTTGCTATAAGCTTTCGATACATAGTTACCTAGTCCTTATGACCATGAGATCATGTAAATCACTTATACCAGAAAGGTACTTTGATTACATCAAACACCACTGCGTAAATGGGTGGCTATAAAGGTGGGATTAAGTATCCGGAAAGTATGAGTTGAGGCATATGGATCAACAGTGGGATTTGTCCATCCCGATGACGGATAGATATACTCTGGGCCCTCTCGGTGGAATGTCGTCTAATGTCTTGCAAGCATATGAATGAGTTCATAAGAGACCACATACCACGGTACGAGTAAAGAGTACTTGTCAGGAGACGAGGTTGAACAAGGTATAGAGTGATACCGAAGATCAAACCTCGGACAAGTAAAATATCGCGAGACAAAGGGAATTGGTAATATATGTGTATGGTTCATTCGATCACTAAAGTCATCGTTGAATATGTGGGAGCCATTATGGATCTCCAGATCCCGCTATTGGTTATTGGTCGGAGTGAGTACTCAACCATGTCCGCATAGTTCTCGAACCGTAGGGTGACACACTTAAAGTTGGATGTTGAAATGGTAGTTCTTGAATTATGGAATGGAGTTCGAATATTTGTTCGGAGTCCCGGATGAGATCCCGGACATCACGAGGAGTTCCGGAATGGTCAGGAGAATAAGATTCATATATAGGATGTCATTTTATGTGAAATAAAATGTCGCGGAAGGTTCTATGGAAGGTTCTAGAAGGTTCTAGAAAAGTCCGGAAGAAACCACCAAGGAAGGTGGAGTCCACAAGGGACTCCACCTCCATGGCCGGCCAGCCCTAGTGGGGGTGGAGTCCCAAGTGGACTCCACCATAGGGGGCCGGCCACCCCCCACATGGGAGGTGGGAATCCCGCCTTTGGGTGGGAGTCCTAGTTGGGCTAGGTTTGCCCCCTCCTATGGAAGGTTTTGGTTTCGGGTCTTATTCGAAGACTTGGACACCAACACTTGGGATCCACCTATATAATGAGGGGCCAAGGGAGGGGGCCGGCCACCCCAAGACCATAGCTTGGCCGCCCCCTTGAGTGGCCGGCCACCCTCCCAAACCCTAGCTTTGCTCCTCCACTTCATATTTCCCGCGTAGCTTAGCGAAGCTCCGCCGGACTTCTACACCGCCACCGACACCACGCCGTCGTGCTTTGTCGGATTCAAGAGGAGCTACTACTTCCGCTGCCCGCCGGAACGGGGAGGTGGACGTCGTCTTCATCAACAACCGAACGTGTGACCGAGTACGGAGGTGCTGCCCGTTCGTGGCGCCGGAACCGATCGTGATCAAGATCTTCTACGCGCTTTTGCAAGCGGCAAGTGATCGTCTACCGCAGCAACAAGAGCCTCATCTTGTAGGCTTTGGAATCTCTTCAAGGGTGAGACTCGATACCCCCTCGTTGCTACCGTCTTCTAGATTGCATCTTGGCTTGGATTGCGTGTTCGCGGTAGGAAATTTTTTGTTTTCTATGCAACGTTATCCTACAGTGGTATCAGAGCCGTGTCTATGCATAGATGGTTGCACGAGTAGAACACAATGGTTTGTGGGCGTTGATGCTCTTGTTATCTTTAGTTTGAGTACTTTGCATCTTTATGGCATAGTGGGATGAAGCGGCTCGGACTAACTTTACATGACCGCGTTCATGAGACTTGTTCCTCGTTCGACATGCAACTTGTATTGCATAAGAGGCTTTGCGGGTGTCTGTCTCTCCTACTATAGTAAAGATTCAATTTACTCTTCTATTGACAACATTAGTATCAACGTTGTGGTTCATGTTCGTAGGTAGATTAGATCTATAACGAAAACCCTAAACCACGTAAAATATGCAAACCAAATTAGAGAGCGTCTAACTTGTTTTTGCAGGGTTTGGTGATGTGATATGGCCATAATGTGATGATGAATATGTATGAGATGATCATTATTGTATTGTGGCAACCGGCAGGAGCCTTATGGTTGTCTTTAAATTTCATGTTGAGTAGTATTTCAAAGTAGTTGTAATAGTTGCTACATGGAGGACAATCATGAAGACGGTGCCATTGACCTTGGTGCTTCGCCGACGATGATGGAGATCATGCCCGAAGATGATGGAGATCATGTCCGTGCTTTGGAGATGAAGATCAAAGGCGCAAAGACAAAAGGGCCATATCATATCACATATGAACCGCATGTGATGTTAATCCTTTTATGCATCTTATTTTGCTTAGATCGCGACGGTAGCATTATAAGATGATCTCTCACTAAAATCTCAAGATAATAAAGTGTTCATCCTTAGTAGCACCGTTATCAAGTCTTATCGTTTGAAGCATCTCGTGATGATCGGATGTGATAGATTCGATAAGTACATACAACGGGTGCAAGACATTTTTGCACATGCGGATACTAAGGTGGCCTTGACGAGCCTAGCATGTACAGACATGGTCTCGGAACACGTGATACCGAAAGGTAGAGCATGAATCATATGGTTGATATGATGAACACTTTGAGTGTTCGCCATTGAAATCACACCTTTTCTCGTGATGATCGGGTTTAGGTGCGGTGGATTTGGTTCGTGTGATCACTAAGACAATGCGAGGGATATTGTTTTGAGTGGGAGTTCACTTAGGTTTTTAATTATGTTGAATTAAAATTTGAACTCAATATGTCATAAACTTAGTCTAAACTATTGCAAATATATGTTGTAGAGATGGCGTCCCCAATCAATTTTAATCAGTTCCTAGAGAAAGAGAAACTTAAGAGCAACGGTAGCAACTTCACCGATCGGTTCCGTCATGTGAAGATCTTCCTCTCTGCGAAAATCTGCAATTTGTGCTTGATGCACCGCTAGGTGACCCTCCTGCAGAAGATGAATCCGATGAAGTAAAAGCTGTTTACGCGACTCGGAAAACTCGGTACTCTCAAGTTCGATGTGCCATCCCGTGCGATGCGGAATCCGATCTTCAAAAACGTTTTGAGCACCATGATCCTCATGAGTTGATGAATGAGCTGAAAGCTATATTCGAGACTCATGCGGCGATGGAATGCTATGAAGCATCGAAACATTTCTTCACTGTATGATGGAAGAAGGCAGCTCCGTTAGTGAGCACATGCTCGCCATGACCGGGCATGCGAAGAAACTCGATGACTTGGGAATAGTGATTCCTAACAGATCGGGGATTAATCGTGTCCTTCAATCACCGCCACCAAGTTACAAGAACTTTGTGATGAACTACAATATGCAGAACATGAACAAGGAGTTAACTGAACTTTTTGGCATGCTAAAAGCTGCTGAGATTGAGATCAAGAAAGAGCACCAAGTGTTGATGGTCAACAAGACCACCAGTTTCAAGAAACAGGGCAAGTCTAAGGGAAAATTCAATAAGGGTGGCAAGAAAGCTGCCACGCCTCCTATGAAACCTAAGAACGGCCCTATGCCTGTTGCTGAGTGCTATTAAGGCAAGGAGAAGGGACAACTGGAAGCGTAATTGCTCCAAGTATCTGGCTGATCTGAAGAGCGGCCTTGTCAAGAAGAAGAAAGAAGGTATATCCGATATACATGTTATAGATGTTTATCTCACTAGTTCTCGTTCTAGTACCTGGGTATTTGATACTGGTTCGGTTGCTCATATTTGTAACTCGAAACAGGAACTATAGAATAAACGACAAGCTCGCTGAAAGATGAAGTGACGATGCGCGTTGGAAATGGATCCAAGGTCAATGTGATCGCAGTCGGCACACTTCCTCTACATCTACCTTCGGGATTAGTTTTAAGCCTAAATAATTGCTATTATGTACCTGCGTTGAGCATGAACATTATATCCGGATCTTGTTTAATGCAAGACGGTTATTCATTCAAGTCCGAGAATAATGGTTGTTCTATTTTTATGAATAATATCTTTTATGGTCGAGCACCACAAAAGAATGGCTTATTTCTGTTAGATCTCGATAGTAGTGATACGCACATACATAACATTGATGCTAAGCGAATTAAACTTAATGATAATTCTACTTATATGTGGCACTCGCTGCCTTGGTCATATTGGAGTGAAACGCATGAAGAAACTCCATACTGATGGATTACTTGAATCACTTGACTTTGAATCACTTGATAGATGCGAAGCATGTCTAATGGGAAAAATGACAAAGACTCCATTTTCTGGTATGATGGAGCGAGCTACTGACTTATTAGAAATCATACATACCGATGTATGTGGACCAATGAGCGTAGCATCGCGCGGTGGTTATCGTTATGTTCTAACCTTCACAGATGATCTGAGTAGATATGGGTATATCTATTTCATGAAACATAAATCCGAAACTTTCGAGAAGTTTAAGGAATTTCAAAGTGAAGTAGAAAATCAACGTAACAAGAAGATCAAATTTCTACGATCTGATCGTGGAGGTGAATATCTGAGTTATGAGTTTGGCATGCATTTAAAGAAATGCGGAATACTTTCACAATTGATACCGCCGGGAACACCTCAACGAAACGGTGTGTCCGAACGTCGTAATCGAACTCTCTTAGATATGGTTCGTAATATGATGTCTCTTACTGATTTACCGTTATCATTTTGGAGTTATGCATTAGAGACAGCCGCATTCACTTTAAATAGAGCACCATCAAAATCCGTAGAAACGACACCGTATGAATTATGGTTTAATAAGAAACCTAAGCTGTCGTTCCTGAAAGTTTGGGGTTGCGAAGCCTATGTAAAGAAGTTACAACCGGACAAGCTAGAACCCAAAGCGGAGAAATGCGTCTTCATAGGATACCCTAAGGAAACTATAGGGTACACTTTCTATCACAGATCCGAAGGCAAAATCTTTGTTGCTAAGAACGGAACCTTTCTTGAGAAAGAATTTCTCACTAAAGAAGTGACTGGAAGAAAAGTAGAACTCGATGAGATTGATGAATCTATACTCGGTGATCGAGTAGCGCAGATGCCGGAAGTTGTACTGTACCGCCTACACCGGCAACAGAGGAAGCTAATGATAATGATCATGAAACTTCGAACGAGGAAACTGCGAACCTCGCAGATCGACAAGGGAACGTGCCACTCCTGATTGGTATGATCCTTGTCTAAATGTCATGATTGTAGATAACAATGATGAGGACCCTGCGACGTATGAAGAAGCGATGATGAGCCTAGATTCCAACAAATGGCAAGAAGCCATGAAATCTGAAATGGGATCCATGTATGATAACAAAGTATGGACTTTGGTAGACTTACACGATAGCCGAAAGGCTGTCGAGAATAAATGGATCTTCAAGAGAAAACCAGATGCTTATGGTAATATTACTGTCTATAAAGCTCGACTTGTCGCAAAGTGTTTCCGACAAATTCAAGGAGTTGACTACGAGGAGACTTTCTCACCTGTAGCGAAGCTAAAATCTGTGAGGATTTTGTTAGCAATAGCTGCATTTTTCGATTATGAGATTTGGCGATGGATGTCAAAACGGCGTTCCTTAATGGAGACATTGAGGAAGAGTTGTATATGGTACAACCCAAAGGTTTTGTCGATCCTAAAAATGCGACAAAGTATGCAAACTTCAGCGTTCAATCTATGGACTGAAGCCAGCATCAAGAAGTTGGAACCGACGCTTTGATAAGGTGATCCAAGACTTCGGGTTTATAGGGTGTCATGGAGAGGCCTGTATTTACAAGAAAGTGAGTGGGAGCTCGTAGCATTCCTGATATTATATGTAGATGACATATTATTGATCGGAAATGATATAGAACTATTAAGCGATGTTAAGGGTTATTTGAATAATAGTTTTTCAATGAAAGACCTTGGTGAAGCATCGTATATATTAGGCATCAAGATTTATAGAGATAGATCAAGACGCCTAATAGGGCTATCACAGAGTACATATCTGGACAAGATTCTAAAGAAGTTTAGAATGGACGAAAGTAAGAAAGGGTTCTTACCTATGTTACCAGGCAAGGTATTGAGTAAAACTCAAGGACCGGCTACGGCAGAAGAAAGAGAAAGGATGTGTAACATCCCCTATGCCTCGGCAGTAGGATCTATCATGTATGCCATGCTATGTACTAGACCGGATATAGCACATGCTGTTAGTTTGACTAGCAGATATCAAAGTGATCCAGGAATGTAACAAATGACATAGTTCAAGAATTTCCTGAATTACTTCAAAAGAACTAAGTATAGGTTTCTTTGTTATGGAGGTGACCAAGAGCTCGTTGTAAACGGTTACACCGATGCAAGTTGGAACACCGATCCCGATGACTCTAAGTCACAATCTGGGTACGTGTTTATATTGAATGGTGCTGCGAAGCTGGGCAAGCTCGAAGCGTGCACGGTGGCGAAGTCTTCAACAGAATCGAGTACATAGCGGCTTCGGAGGCTTCATCGAAGCGGTATGGATGAAGAGGTTCATTGTAGAGCTCGGTGTGGTTCCTAGTGCATTGGACCCATTAATCATTTATTGTGATAACATGGGTGCCATCGCCAATGCACAAGAGCCAAGGTCACACAAGAGGCTGAAGCATATCAAGCTGCGTTACCACTCGATTCGCGAGTACATCGAAGATGGAGAAGTAAAGATTTGCAAAGTACACACCGATACGAATGTAGCAGATCCGTTGACTAAAGCTCTCCCTAGGGCAAAGCATGACCAACACCCATTATGCCATGGGTGTTAGGTATATTACAATGTAATCTAGATTATTGACTCTAGTGCAAGTGGGAGACTGAAGGAGATATGCCCTAGAGGCAATAATAAAGTGGTTATTATTTATATCTTTATGTTTATGATAAATGTTTATATATCATGCTAGAATTGTATTAACCGAAACATTAGTACATGTGTGATATGTAGACAAACAAGAAGTCCCTAGTATGCCTCTTAAACTAGCTTGTTGATTAATAGATGATTAGTTTCATAATCATGAACATTGGATGTTATTAATAACAAGGTTATGTCATTGTGTGAATGATATAATGGACACACCCAATTAAGCGTAGCATAAGATCTCGTCATTAAGTTATTTGCTATAAGCTTTCGATACATAGTTACCTAGTCCTTATGACCATGAGATCATGTAAATCACTTATACCAGAAAGGTACTTTGATTACATCAAACACCACTGCGTAAATGGGTGGCTATAAAGGTGGGATTAAGTATCCGGAAAGTATGAGTTGAGGCATATGGATCAACAGTGGGATTTGTCCATCCCGATGACGGATAGATATACTCTGGGCCCTCTCGGTGGAATGTCGTCTAATGTCTTGCAAGCATATGAATGAGTTCATAAGAGACCACATACCACGGTACGAGTAAAGAGTACTTGTGGGGCGACGAGGTTGAACAAGGTATAGAGTGATACCGAAGATCAAACCTCGGACAAGTAAAATATCGCGAGACAAAGGGAATTGGTAATATATGTGTATGGTTCATTCGATCACTAAAGTCATCGTTGAATATGTGGGAGCCATTATGGATCTCCAGATCCCGCTATTGGTTATTGGTCGGAGTGAGTACTCAACCATGTCCGCATAGTTCTCGAACCGTAGGGTGACACACTTAAAGTTGGATGTTGAAATGGTAGTTCTTGAATTATGGAATGGAGTTCGAATATTTGTTCGGAGTCCGGATGAGATCCGGACATCACGAGGAGTTCCGGAATGGTCCGGAGAATAAGATTCATATATAGGATGTCATTTTATGTGAAATAAAATGTCGCGGAAGGTTCTATGGAAGGTTCTAGAAGGTTCTAGAAAAGTCCGGAAGAAACCACCAAGGAAGGTGGAGTCCACAAGGGACTCCACCTCCATGGCCGGCCAGCCCTAGTGGGGGTGGAGTCCCAAGTGGACTCCACCATAGGGGGCCGGCCACCCCCCACATGGGAGGTGGGAATCCCGCCTTTGGGTGGGAGTCCTAGTTGGGCTAGGTTTGCCCCCTCCTATGGAAGGTTTTGGTTTCGGGTCTTATTCGAAGACTTGGACACCAACACTTGGGATCCACCTATATAATGAGGGGCCAAGGGAGGGGGCCGGCCACCCCAAGACCATAGCTTGGCCGCCCCCCTTGAGTGGCCGGCCACCCCCTCCCAAACCCTAGCTTTGCTCCTCCACTTCATATTTCCCGCGTAGCTTAGCGAAGCTCCGCCGGACTTCTACACCGCCACCGACACCACGCCGTCGTGCTGTCGGATTCAAGAGGAGCTACTACTTCCGCTGCCCGCTGGAACGGGGAGGTGGACGTCGTCTTCATCAACAACCGAACGTGTGACCGAGTACGGAGGTGCTGCCCGTTCGTGGCGCCGGAACCGATCGTGATCAAGATCTTCTACGCGCTTTTGCAAGCGGCAAGTGATCGTCTACCGCAGCAACAAGAGCCTCATCTTGTAGGCTTTGGAATCTCTTCAAGGGTGAGACTCGATACCCCCTCGTTGCTACCGTCTTCTAGATTGCATCTTGGCTTGGATTGCGTGTTCGCGGTAGGAAATTTTTTGTTTTCTATGCAACGTTATCCTACAGTCACAGGACACAAGCAAGACACTACAAGTTCAACAATCACAAACAACGGACTTCGAGTTCCCGCACTTGTCAAGGTCTGCCTCCTAGAGCATCATCACTGCATAATAAAGAAAAAGAACCATTTAGCATTGGCAATTGTTCAAGTTCGAAATTTTGCAAGGCAAATTGTCCGAGTATAGCTTCGATGCTCAAGTTCGCATGGAACTAACCTGAAACGGCAAGTCAGCAGGCTCAGCAGAAGCACTAGGACCACGACTACTTCCGGTATGAATCGGAGTGATAGGCCGCGACTGGCTGGGCGAGGGTGAGGGCGAGGCAGAAGCACGACCAATATCAGTGCTGGACTGAGCTGATCCCTATATGTTAGAGCAATAGATAGAAATTATAAATCTCTCTGTGTGCAACAAAACTAGAACTAGTGATTGAGTCATCTTGCAAAGGACTTACCGGAATTCCTGAGGTGACCGAGGCGAGGAATTCTTCTCTCGTTGGGATCCTTGGTAGCGGTGGTTTTGGTGGTGGCGGAGATCCCATAGTTGGCTGAACTCCAGTAGTAATATACGCCATCACCGCCTGCAAGTTATGAGAAAGAACTAACCGCATTATGGCTGGCCTGGTACGCATAGTTGAAACTAGTGAACGTGGAACTTCTCTTGGGTAGAATGAGAGAAAGAACTAACCGCATTATGGCTGGCCTGGTACGCATCATGGGCTTCAACCGACTTCACGTACTCCTCAAGCTTCTCCTCATAACTCTCATAGAGCCTATCGTATGCCTCGTCCAGAGAAGTCTAGAATTTGACATAATGAATCTCAACAATATAACCAACTAGCGGTGCATGAACAAAAAGTTAGAAAAATGATGAAAATTAGGAAGAACTTACATCGAAGGCCCGCCTAGATCCACCGGGCCGTGGACGAGGTGGGATCAACTGACTGCTGCTCATGCTAGAAGCTCGAACTTGTGTGAGTGTGGTGGTAGGCGCGATCACCCCATCAAGAATCTGATGGCGGCCATGCCGCTTGCCGAGCCCTGACACGATCACCACCGTCTCGTCGACCTCCTCCTCAAGGGGCTGAGAATCCTCCCCATGCAGTTTTTTGAACGCCGTCGCGTAATTTTGCAAGTATGTGCCAGACTTACCATAGTATTGCTCCTCTCCAGGTTTGTCGACCTTCGTCTTCTTATGCGACATCTTCCAGGCTCCTAACATAGTAAGCGGCTTCCCATGAACTTGCTCCTGAAACGCCAAACAAATGTATACAGGATTCAGGTATGACAGTGTAGGAAACAAATTACTGAAGAAAACCAACATAGAACCAGGTCTGGCACCCAGCAAGTAAACACTTATACTCTGTATCTTACTTACTGTACTCAGTAGTTGTGCTAGCACCCAGCAAGTATAACACTAATTTTGCAGTGGCTGCCACTCCAACTAATTAAGAAGCTGACACTACAGTTGTTTGTTTGATTGTTTGGGGATTATTATGCCAGCACGAGCCTGATACTGAATATATAGCTTGTGTCCACTGAAACACTTCTTCGTGCACCACTCAAACAGACAGTAGGGATATAAACTAGACTAATAATCTGAAAATCAGAAGCGAAAGAATTTAGAACTTGTATACAAATAGAAGGGGAGAGGGACCTCCACTACTGAAGTCTGTCCTGGGCTCCTGGACTGCAGTCTATCCGGTGTGGTTAATTTCTAGATTATTTGGTGCCGTCCTCCCTACGGATGCACAGGTATTAAATTATGCTATGCAGATCGAATCCTTCCATTACAAGGACACTCTCTTCTCTGTGTGCCCCATCACGGCATTTGGATTGTTCTACTACTAGTTGTGCATGCACTTACTGAATCATGAGGGCTGTCTGTGCACATTTAGTTCGATTGTTTTTATTACTATACACTCTGGAGAGCAGAACCAAATGAATATGGAGTACATGTGTGCCATATGGAGAACCATCTTCAATTTTTCTGAGCCTTCCAACCCTCAACAGGGTGTGGTCACAGCTGAAGTATTTGGATTGTTGTAGCTGAATGCGGAACATGTACTTACTGAATTATTGAGCGCTGTCTGCACATTTAAGTTCGATCGTTTTTGCTAGTCCTGATAGAAACATAGTGATGATAACTGAATACAACACTATACTACGAAGAATCATCTTCAATTTACATGAACATGTCCAACAGGAAGGATGGATGTCAGAAAGAATTACCTGGTGCGCCTTGTAGCGATCATGGGACCGGTTTCCTGCATTGTGCGTTCCATCCTTGCCACGATTCTCCCTATTTTTCATGCTTTGGGCCATGAACTCCGCATCTTCCCCGACCCACAAGTCCACCAATGCCGCCCATCCATCGTCTCGTCCATCGACCCATTTGGGAGCAACCTAAAGAATGGAAGCATCTCATTTCAAGAGCATGTAATGCAATTAGCACCAACAGAGAATAAGAGACAATTTACTTACGCCCATGAACTCCTCCTTCGACAATGTAAGACCTTTTGCAACAATTTCTTTCTTCAGGACCCTTTTGCCTTGTTCGGCGTAGAAGTGCGAGATGGCCACAATGCGCGCATCGTACCGCTGCTGGCGTACCATCTTCCTCGCGGCATTCACCAAGACCTGGCCCGCCTTGGTACTATCCTCCGTCGGCACTTTATAAAAGACCTACAATCATGCAATAAACGGTGATGTGCAATTACCAAGGATGCAGCAAGCGATCCCAGGGAAATACAGTGAAGGTCCACAGTGTTGGTTCAAAGGCATGTATGGTTCAAGGTTGTCCCAAGGGTGCACATGGAGGCACACCTCTGTGCATTGGTTATGGAGGAGGCAAACGCTGCTCAGTCACTGGATGTTCCAATGCTGCGTGTGGAAGCAGTCAAGGCCGCACTGAATGCTGCGTGAGGCATGGTGGTGGCAAGAGGTGTAAACATGATGGATGTGGAAAAGGTGCTCAAGGAAACACAGATTTTTACATTGCACATGGTGGAGGGCGGAGTGATTTCTGCATCAAACATGGTGACTTGTGTACTTTTCGAAAATTTCTTACCCAAAAATTGGTGATCACAGCATTCGCACAGGTCCCGAAGCTTTCGTCATGAGCAGCTTCATAGTCCTCCCATTTAAGGGCTAGCTTCTTGTCCCGGCATGTTTCATCTAGCGGCTTCAACCTGTAGAGCCCCGGCCAATACTTCTTCAGCAACACTCCAAGCACGCCATTTGGAAGGCGGCCCCGTGTACCAACAAATGACCAATTGCTGCACAAGAGTCAGAATATTAGTATGTGCTATATTAGTATTACCAAAATGACCTAATTTGTTCAAATGACCACTTACTCTTTGTTATTCGGCTTAATGAGGGTTTTCTCATCATCATTAGCTGGTACTTTTGGGAGACCCGCTATTCCCCGAGTCCAGATCGACTTCGAGCTCCCCTGTGGCTCGAGCTCCTCCTCGTCCTCGTCCTCCGCCTCCTCCTCCGCATCAATCTCCTCCTGCTGCACCTCACTGTCCTCCTCTATCTCCTCATCCTCTGGGGAGGCTCCTCTCGCTCCCTCCTCCCCCTCGGAAGTCTCGGTGCCAGTAGCGGAGGGTACATCACTAAGGGAGGGTGTCGGAGTCCGCTGCCCTAGTGTACGCTCTTGGCCCCGGCCTCGTCCTCTAGGGGGTAAGCCCCCTCCTCATCGCTGGGAAAGCGAAACCTCCTCACTCGTGGTCCTCCGGCCTCGTCCTCTAGGCGGTAGACCATCCTCCCTCCCTTCATCGTCACTATCACCAAAGCGTCGAGTAGGAATATGTGCTCTTCCACTTCGAGTTGTTCCGGGCTTCTCTTGGCGCAACTTCTTAAGCAAGCTGAAGGATGATTGCTTGCTCATTGTTCAATCACCTGCATTGAGTAAGAGTAAACAATTAGTAAGGAAAATATAAATATTGATGCAAATGAATGAGCATAGTAGCAATAAACAAGCATGTAGCAATTATTAACCATAAAAGCATACTAGAAAGACCCTCACCGCGAATCATCATTATCACTATCACTATCGTGTGAGTAGTAAGGTAGCCCCTCGACGGGTGCAGGCTCATCAACGTCATCATCGTTGAGATGTAACTTGGAGAGCATATCTATGTCCTTTACATTGACAACTGCCTCGCCACGATTTTGTTCATTGTTTTCGAGGTCCTCAAGACCACCCATAAGTATATCAAAGTCCACGCCATCCTCTTGCTCTTGATAGAAATCTCCCTCGTATGTGATGGGGTTTATATTGTTGTAATCGTCCTCGTTTGGCATGGGTAGCTTACCATGTGGCGATACCTTGAACACAACTTCCCAGCCCTTTAGTTCCTCCTTCTGGCATGGGTATGGCAAATAATAAACTTGCCTAGCCTGGTGAGCCACAACAAAGACATCGGCTCCTTGATAGGTGGTTGAAGGCCTAACTTCCACTAAACCAATAGACGGGGTAGTTCTCATTCCACGGACTGGGTCGAACCAATGGCATTTGAACATGACGAGAGTGAGATGTTGTGCCCCATGATCAAATGAAAGCTCGTACACGTTTTGCAACCTTCCGTAGTACTCAAGATTATCGACTCCTCCGGTAAACACCCCAGTATTTATAGTTTTTGCATTAGGGCGATTGTTCTGATGAAACTCCGTATGGAAGCGATACCCATTCACATCATACTTCTCATACATCTTGACGGTACGATCGAAACCCTGAGAAACCCATCTCAATTCATCTGGCATCTATGTGTTGGGATCATTACCCTACAAGTTCAATTGAAATTGTTGGGTGCATTAGTTCGGTGTAATAGAAACTATAAATGTTAAACTAGGCACGCAGGTCAAGTTAGAAATTACTTTCTCCATGAACCAACCCACTAAATTTTTCCTTCCGGGGGCACCCTTTCTTAGAAGATTATCCAGCTCCGTGGCATTAGGATACCTCCTTTCCGGCCACTCCTCATCGACGAATTGGCTAAAAGAAGAAACTACGTATTAGTACGAAATCGATTTACTAGTTACAAAGTAATTTGTTCGCCATTTTACCTCATGAACGACTCCGCTACTTCCTCAATGTTAATCAACACATAGAACATGATGTCCTCCCACTCTTTCTTGGTCAAGGTATAATTTTTTGAGCCACCGGCCTTGCCACCTTTCCCTTGGAAGAGGGTGAGCTTGGGTTCATACTTGGGCTCGTCGACATTGTACCGAGAGAGCTTATTATGAAGAGTCGGGACATTATCGGCATAGTACGTCGTCGTGACATCTGACACCTCCTCAAGGATATATGCCTCGGCTATAGAGGCTTCAATCTTAGCTTTGTTTCCACATTTCTTTCGAATGAACTTAAATATTCTCTCAATGCAAAACTGCCAACGAAACTGGACCGGTCCCCCCAAGATTGCCTCATTCGCGAGATGCAAAATGAGATGTGCCATCGGAGTAAAGAAGCCTGGCGGAAAGATCATCTCTAACTTGTATAGCAACTCTGGCACTTTATCATGCAACTTTTTCATCATCTTGGGGCATATTTCTTTAGCACAAAGTGTGCGGAAGAAATGGCTCAACTCCGCAAGCACTCGCCAGACACGCTCGGGGATATAGCCTCGAACCATCACCGGCATTACCCGCTCAATCCATATGTGATAGTCATGACTCTTGAGCCCGGTGACTCGACCGGTTAAAACATTGACTCCCTTACTCATATTCGAACAATAACCATCAGGGAACCTAAGGGTGTATTTGAGCCACTGGAATGCCTCCTTCTTGTGGGGACCTTGAAGGCAGAAGTCAGCATCTGGCTTGACCCAATTTCTTCGATTTGCCTGGGGAGGCCGCATGTTTAGGTTTTTTCTATCACAAAGCCTCTCTTGATCGACTCTAGCTTTGACATTGTCCTTTGTCTTCTCAGGAATGTTCAGGACTGTGTGAAAGAGGGACTCTGCAACATTCTTTTCAGTGTGCATCACATCAATGTTATGAGGAAGTTTGAGGTGCTCGTAATAGGGGAGTTGCGTTAAGCCTGGAATGTGGGTCCAGTTGTGTGTCTCACCATATCCCACAAAACCTTTGCCATTGGGCTTAGCCTTTAGAGCAAGTAGCTCGGCAACAACAGCTGTACCTCAGGGTGGGCATTCGGTTTTAACCGAAATTTCGGTTTGGTTTTTGCGGTTTTTGAACAAATTCGGTTTACAAAAATGGTAACCGAAATTGGCATGAAAATGTAGGAAACCGAAGATTCGGTTAACCGACAAATTCGGTTCGGTTTTCGGTTAAAACCGAATGAACCTACTCACTTGAACAAATAGTAGGCATCACCGAAGAAAGCAAATAGTGATTGACATATCAACACAAAAAACATCAACTGCGCAAGAAATCGACAAATGAGCACCAATCGTGGAGAGATGCTATTTGGTAGGCTGCGGCACTCGTGATACAGGTGCATCACTCGTGAGCGATTAAAAGGGGTAGCTAAGACTTCGAGCGACGTGTTCTATTATGCAGGCTTCACGCTAAATTCAGAAAAAGCTAGTACATCAAAGACCAAAGTCATACATTGAATGAACATTTTTTGGAACATCAAACGCAATTGGGCTTCTATGGAATGATCGGTTTATGCATAAATTGATGGTAGGTTACTCAATTCGGTCTATTCGGTCTTGTTCGGTTAGTGGGGCTAAAAACCGAATTCTACCAAATTTAATTCGGTTAGTATAAATGGAAACCGAAAAAATAGCGGTTAATGAAAAAAATCCGAGATTTCGGTTAGTTCGGTTTCGGCTCCGGTTCGGTTTTCGGTTTCACGGTTTTTATGCCCACCCTGAGCTGTACCATCGAACGTTGGGATCTTGTTTACTTCACTGACAACTTTGTCTTTCGTGAAGTGCTTTTTGTCTTCTCTAAATACATGCCCTTCTTCGAGGAACTGTCGATGGTTGTCAAAGGCAGAATACTTGCCACCCTTCTTCCGCTCGACTTTTTGGCTCGGTTTACTTTGTCAACTTTGCAAAACGGGACCGTCGGGACATGCGGTATGGCCGTACCGGGCGCGCGGGTGCACCCGTCCGCCAACGCGCGAAACGGAAAACATTTAGCACATAAAATGACGCGTCCTAGACCTAAAAACATTTTTCCCTCCATTTACTGAGCGAAGGAAAGTGTGGCCCCAGTTCAAATCCGGTCAGTTTCCAGCGGATTCGGCGGGACACCGCAGGAAGCGGGAGGGATTCCCAGATGGCTATCGCGTGCATATTGCATGTGATAGGTGGTGTGTAGGAGGTATCCTACCGCTGCGCGGAGGTCTCGCGCAATAATAAAATGCGCACCATGTAGCTCCTTCACAAAAAAAAGCCCTTGCGGCACCGCGAAAATGGAAAAACCGTCGCCCGTGGTTCGGATTGGAAATCCGCGACCGGGGCCTTTCTTCCCATCCTAAGGCCCACGCACGTGCCAAATATGGCCTCGTTCCGACAAACTATGTGGTGAAACGGGCCGTTTCCTACTCATTTCCCCTAAAAGCCATAGAACTCCAGACGTGATAGCCCTACTCGTGAAGGGTTTTTCAAGATAATTGCCGTATCCCAATTCCGTCTTTTGCGGTGGTTAATAGAACACATAAAATAACGCCACGCGGCTCCGCTCGACTTTTTGGCTCGGTTTACTTTGTCAACTTTGCAAAACGGGGCCGGCGGGACATGCGGTATGGCCGTACCGGGCGCGCGGGTGCACCCATCCGCCAACGCGCGAAACAGAAAACATTTAGCACATAAAATGACGCGTCCTAGACCTAAAAACATTTTTCCCTCCATTTACTGAGCGAAGGAAAGTGTGGCCCCAGTTCAAATCTGGTCAGTTTCCAGCGGATTCGGCGGGACACCGCAGGAAGCGGGAGGGATTCCCAGATGGCTATCGCGTGTATATTGCATGTGATAGGTGGTGTGTAGGAGGTATCCTACCGCTGCGCGGAGGTCTCGCGCAATAATAAAATGCGCACCATGTAGCTCCTTCACAAAAAAAAGCCCTTGCGGCACCCCGAAAATGGAAAAACCGTCGCCCGTGGTTCGGATTGGAAATCCGCGACCGGGGCCTTGCTTCCCATCCTAAGGCCCACGCACGTGCCAAATATGGCCTCGTTCCGACAAACTATGTGGTGAAACGGGCCGTTTCCTACTCATTTCCCCTAAAAGCCATAGAACTCGAGACGTGATAGCCCTATTCGTGAAGGGTTTTTCAAGATAATTGCCATATCCCATTTCCATCTTTTGCGGTGGTTAATAGGACACATAAAATAATGCCACGCGGCTCCGCTCGACTTTTTGGCTCAGTTTACTTTGTCAACTTTGCAAAACGGGGCCATCGGGACATGCGGTATGGCCGTACCGGGCGCGCGGGTGCACCCGTCCGCCAACGCGCGAAACGGAAAACATTTAGCACATAAAATGACGCGTCCTAGACCTAAAAACATTTTCCCCTCCATTTATTGAGCGAAGGAAAGTGTGGCCCCAGTTCAAATCCGGTCAGTTTCCAGCGGATTCGGCGGGACACCGCAGGAAGCGGGAGGGATTCCCAGATGGCTATCGCGCGCATATTGCATGTGATAGGTGGTGTGTAGGAGGTATCCTACCTCTGCGCGTAGGTCTCGCGCAATAATAAAATGCGCACCATGTAGCTCCTTCACAAAAAAAAAAGCCCTTCCGGCACCCCGAAAATGGAAAAACCGTCGCCCGTGGTTCGGATTGGAAATCCGCGACCGGGGCCTTGCTTCCCATCCTAAGGCCCACGCACGTGCCAAATATGGCCTCGTTCCGACAAACTATGTGGTGAAACGGGCCGTTTCCTACTCATTTCCCCTAAAAGCCATAGAACTCGAGACGTGATAGCCCTATTCGTGAAGGGTTTTTCAAGATAATTACCGTATCCCAATTCCGTCTTTTGCGGTGGTTAATAGGACACATAAAATGATGCCACGCGGCTCCGCTCGACTTTTTGGCTCAGTTTACTTTGCCAACTTTGCAAAACGGGGCCGCCGGGACATGCGGTATGGCCGTACCGGGCGCGCGGGTGCACCCGTCCGCCAACGCGCGAAACGGAAAACATTTAGCACATAAAATGACGCGTCCTAGACCTAAAAACATTTTTCCCTCTGATACGTCTCCAACGTATCGATAATTTCTTATGTTCCATGCCACATTATTGATGTTATCTACATGTTTTATGCACACTTTATGTCATATTCGTGCATTTTCTGGAACTAACCTATTAACAAGATGCCGAAGTGCCAGTTGCTGTTTTCTGCTGTTTTTGGTTTCAGAAATCCTAGTAACGAAATATTCTCGGAATTGGACGAAATCAACGCCCAGGGTCCTATTTTGCCACGAAGCTTCCAGAAGTCCGAAGAGGAGACGAAGAGGGGCCACGAGGGGGCCACACCCTAGGGCGGCGCGGCCCCCCCTTGGCCGCGCGGCCCTGTGGTGTGGGGCCCTCGTGCCGCCTCCTGACTTGCCCTTCCGCCTACTTAAAGCCTCCATTGCGAAACCCCCAGTACCGAGAGCCACGATACGGAAAACCTTCCAGAGACGCCGCCGCCGCCGATCCCATCTCGGGGGATCCAGGAGATCGCCTCCGGCACCCTGCCAGAGAGGGGAATCATCTCCCGGAGGACTCTACGCCGCCATGGTCGCCTCCGGAGTGATGTGTGAGTAGTCTACCCCTGGACTATTGGTCCATAGCAGTAGCTAGATGGTTGTCTTCTCCCCATTGTGCTATCATTGTCGGATCTTGTGAGCTGCCTAACATGATCAAGATCATCTATCTGTAATTCTATATGTTGCGTTTGTTGGGATCCGATGAATAGAGAATACTTGTTATGTTGATTATCAAAGCTATGTCTATGTGTTGTTTATGATCTTGCATGCTCTTCGTTATTAGTAGATGCTCTGGCCAAGTTGATGCTAGTAACTCCAAGAGGGAGTATTTATGCTCGATAGTGGGTTCATGTCTCCGTGAATCTGGAGGGGTGACAAGAACCTCTAAGGTTATGGATGTGCTGTTGCCACTAGGGATAAAACATTGGTGCTATGTTCAAGGATGTAGTCACTAGTTACATTACGCGCAATACTTAATGCAATTGTCTGTTGTTAGCAACTTAATACTGGAGGGGGTTCGGATGATAACCTGAAGGTGGACTTTTTAGGCATAGATGCAGTTGGATGGCGGTCTATGTACTTTGTCGTAATGCCCAATTAAATCTCACTATACTCATCATAATATGTATGTGCATGGTCATGCCCTCTTTATTTGTCAATTGCCCAACTGTAATTTGTTCACCCAACATGCTGTTTATCTTATGGGAGAGACACCTCTAGTGAACTGTGGACCCCGGTCCAATTCTCTATACTGAAATACAATCTACTGCAATATTGTTCTACTGTTTTCTGCAAACAATCATCTTCCACACAATACGGTTAATCCTTTGTTACAGCAAGCCGGTGAGATTGACAACCTCACTGTTTCGTTGGGGCAAAGTACTTTGGTTGTGTTGTGCAGGTTCCACGTTGGCGCCGCAATCCCTGGTGTTGCGCCGCACTACATCCCGCCGCCATCAACCTTCAACGTGCTTCTTGGCTCCTCCTGGTTCGATAAACCTTGGTTTCTTTCTGAGGGAAAACTTGCTGCTGTGCGCATCATACCTTCCTCTTGGGGTTCCCAACGAACGTGTGAGTTACACGCCATCAAGCTCTTTTTTCCGGCGCCGTTGCCGGGAGATCAAGACACGCTGCAAGGGGAGTCTCCACTTCTCAATCTCTTTACTTTGTTTTTGTCTTGCTTAGTTTTATTTACTACTTTGTTTGCTGCACTAAATCAAAATACAAAAAAAATTAGTTGCTAGTTTTACTTTATTTGCTATCTTGTTTGCTATATCAAAAACACAAAAAAATTAGTTACTTGCATTTACTTTATTGATACGTCCAATTTGCATCACTATTTTATATCATAATTTGCTGTTATTCATTGATATATTTCATATTGGGACACATTACTTATGTTATTTCATCTATTTTGCATGTTTCATCATTATTGGAGGATCGAACACCGGAGCCAGGATTCTGCTGGAAAAAGCACCGTCAGAACGCAATATTTCGGAAGATCAACTCTGGAAGGAAATTATACCAAAAATCCTATTTTTCAAGATGACGGAGGAAGCCAGAAGGAGGAGCCAGGAGGAGCCAGGGTGGGCCCACACCCTAGGGCGGCGCGGCCCAGGCCCTGGCCGCGCCGCCATGTGGTGTGGAGGGCCCACGACCCCTTTCGCCTCCTTTTCTTCGCCAAACCCTTCGTCCCGAAGACCTAAGCCACAGAGGGTACCTCGCGAAGAGTTACAGCCGCCTCTGCGGGGCGGAGAACACCAGAGAGAAAAGAGCTCTCCGGCGGGCAGGAATCCGCCGGGGAAATTCCCTCCGGGAGGGGGAAATCGATGCCATCATCACCGTCATCGAGCTGGACATCATCGCCATCACCATCATCATCATCTCCACCATCATCACCGCCGTCATCACCGCTGGACACCGTCACCGCCATAGCAATTTGGGTTTGATCTTGATTGTTTGATAGGGGAAACTTTCCCGGTATCGATTTCTACTTGTTGTTGATGCTATTGAGTGAAACCATTGAACCAAGTTTATGTTCAGATTGTTATTCATCATCATATCACCTCTGATCATGTTCCGTATGATGTCTCGTGAGTAGTTCGTTTAGTTCTTGAGGACATGGGTGAAGTCTAAATGTTAGTAGTGAACTATGGATGAGTAATATTCAATGGTGTGATATTTAAGTTGTGGTGTTATTCTTCTAGTGGTGTCATGTGAACGTCGACTACATGACACTTCACCATTTATGGGCCTAGGGGAATGCATCTTGTATTCGTTTGCCAATTGCGGGGTTGCCGGAGTGACAGAAACCTAAACCCCCGTTGGTATATCGATGCAGGAGGGATCGCAGGATCTCAGAGTTTAAGGCTGTGGTTAGATTTATTTCTTAATTACTTTCTTGTAGTTGCGGATGCTTGCAAGGGGTATAATCACAAGTATGTATTAGTCCTAGGAAGGGCGGTACATTAGCATAGGTTCACCCACACAACACTTATCACAACAATGAAGATTATTTAGCCGTATGTAGCGAAAGCACTAGACTAAAATCCCGTGTGTCCTCGAGAACGTTTGGTCATTATAAGTAAACAAACCGGCTTGTCCTTTGTGCTAAAAAGGATTGGGCCACTCGCTGTAATTATTACTCTCGCACTTTACATACTCGTACTTTATTCAACTGTTACATCAAACCCCCCTGAATACTTGTCTGTGAGCATTTACAGTGAATCCTTCATCGAAACTGCTTGTCAACACCTTCTGCTCCTCGTTGGGATCGACATTCTTACTTATCGAAGATACTACGATACACCCCCTATACTTGTGGGTCATCAAGACTATTTTCTGGCGCCGTTGCCGGGGAGTGAAGCGCTATTGGTAAGTGGAATTGGTAAGGAAAACCTTCACTGCTTGTGCTGATTTTATTTCTGCCTGCTGCTATAAGTCATTATGGAGAGATCTTCTCTTCAATTTCTATTTGGGAAATCTACTACTACTGCAACGGTAGTGGATGAAGCGCCAGGTGAGGAAGTGATACCATATAAAATACCTATGAAAATTATTGAACGTGTTATGGATAACCGCTATGAAGGGGATGGAACTGTCCACCCCGGTGATCATTTACTGTTTTTGCATGAATTATGCGGTTTATTCAAATGTGCAGGTATTGCTATGGATGAAGTGAGGAAGAAACTATTCTCTTTGTCGCTGTCCGGTAAGGCGGCGCATTGGTATAATTTTGTGGATAATGGGGATTCTCTTGAATGGAATGATATTGTGCCCCGGTTTTATTCTAAGTTCTATCCTCCAAGTGAAATTCACAAGGATCGGAATCGCATATATAATTTTTGGCCTCATGATGGAGAGAGTATTGCCCAAGCTTGGGGAGATTGAAGTCTTTAATGCTCAAATGCCCCATTCATGAGCTTCCTGGTAATGTTATTATTGATAATTTCTATGCAAGACTTTCTTTTCAAGACAAGACCTTGCTGGATACTTCTTGTTCTGGATCATTTACACGCAACAAAGAAGAGTTTAAAAGGGACCTTCTTGATCGAATCCAAGAAAATACTGAAGGATGGGAGAACGACAAAGATCGAGAATCGGGTATAATTTATGATTATAAATGCATTGAAGCTTTTATGGATCGATAAATTTCGTAATATGAGTGCTACATATGGTCTTGATTCTCAAGTTGCTGTAAATCTTTTTAAAGCTTTTGCCTCTCATTATGAATTGCCAAAGAAGAATTTTGATAAGTATCATGAACCGTATAAAGATAAAATTGATTCATCTATTAATAAATGTGTTGTAGTTGAAACTGCTGATCATGTTATTCCTGAAGCTTATATTGAAAAAACTCCTTTCCCTGCTAAAATGAAGGAGTACTCTGTTATAAATAGTGCGGTTCATAAAAGTGAAAAGAAACCTGTAGAACCTGAAGAACAAATAAAAGTTGAACCTCTTTGTTGCAATAGTTAAAGATCTTGTGACTGAAAATGTGGAGGATGGTCATATTATTTTCTGTGAAGATGCTTCACATATTGTTTCACATCCTAATAAACCCAAACAAGCTAGTGTTCCTATGCTATCTGTTAGAATTGGTGATCATTGCTATTATGGATTATGTGATATTGGTGCAAGTGTTAGTGCTATTCCGTATGAGCTTTACACGGAGATTATGCACGAAATTGATTCTTGTGAACTTGAAGATATTGATGTGGTTATTCAGCTGGCTAATAGAGAAACTATTTCTCCAATTGGTATTGTTCGAGATGTGGAAGTTTTATGCGGTAAGATTAAATATCCTGCTGACTTTTTGGTACTTGGTTCTGCTGCTAGTGATTATTGTCCTATTATTTTTGGTAGACCTTTTCTAAATACTTGTGGAGCTATTATAGATTGCAAGAAAGAGAAAATTTTGACTAAATTTGCTGGTGAATCTTATGAGTTTAACTTCTCTAAATTTACTAAAACTCCTTATAAAGCTGATTTGCCTAGTAATGATATTAAAATGGAGCAATGTGCATCTATTGTTCTTGTTCCTAATAATCCTTTGCAGCAACATTTGGAGGATAGCGAGAGCGAAATTTTTAGGAAAGAAAGAGATGAGCTTGAGGAAATTTTTCTTCGTCAACCTATTCTCAAGCATGATTTACCGGTGGAAGATTTGGGTACAACACCGCCACCTAAGGAAGATCCTGTTTTTGATTTAAAACCTTTACCTGATAATCTTAAATATGCTCATATTGATGATAAGAAAATATATCCTGTTATTATTAGTTCTAAGCTTTCAGAGATTGAGGAAGAAAGGTTATTGGAAATATTGAAGAAGCATCGAGGCGCTATTGGCTACACTCTTGATGATTTGAAGGGGATTTCTCCTTCTATTTGCCAACATGCTATTAATATGGAAGATGATGCAAAGCCTGTTGTTGAACCTCAGCGTCGTCTAATTCCAAAGATGAAAGAAGTGGTAAGGAATGAGGTACTACGACTCCTTGAAGCTGGTATTATATATCCTATTGCTGATAGTAGATGGGTTAGTCCTGTGCCTTTGTGTTCCCAAGAAAGGAGGTATGACTGTTGTGCCTAATGATAATGATGAGCTCATTCCTCAAAGAGTAGTTGTAGGGTATAGAATGTGCATTGATTTTCGAAAAGTTAATAAAGTTACTAAAAAACATCATTACCCTTTACCCTTTATTGATCAAATGCTAGAAAGATTATCTAAAAATACTCATTTTTGCTTTCTTGATGGTTATTCAGGTTTTCACAAATTCTTGTTAAAGCTAAAGATCAAGAGAAAACCACTTTTACCTGTCCCTATGGAACTTATGCTTATAGACGCATGCCTTTTGGTTTATGTAATGCTCCTGCTACTTTTCAAAGATGCATGTCTGCTATTTTTCATGGTTTTTGTGAAAGTATTGTAGAGGTATTCATGGATGATTTTTCCGTCTATGGGAATTCTTTTGATAGCTGCTTGCGAAACCTTGATAAAGTTTTGCAGAGATGTGAAGAAACTAACCTTGTTCTTAATTGGGAGAAATGCCACTTTATGGTTAATGAAGGAATTGTATTGGGACATAAAATTTCTGAGAGAGGTATTGAAGTTGATAGAGCTAAAGTTGAAGCAATCGAGAAGATGCCTTATCCGAGGGATGTTAAAGGTATTCGTAGTGTTCTTGGTCATGCTGGGTTTTATAGGAGATTTATTAAAGATTTCTCTAAGATTTCAAAGCCTCTTACTAATCTTCTTCAAAAAGATGTACCATTTGTTTTTGATGATGATTGTAAGGAAGCGTTTGAAACTCTTAAGAAAGCCTTAACAAGCTGCTCCTATAGTTGAACCCCGATTGGAATTTACCCTTTGAAATTATGTGTGATGCTAGTGATTTTTTGTAGGCGCTGTTCTTGGACAGCGAGTAGATAAAAAACTGAATGTTATTCATTATGCTAGTAAAACTCTTGATGCTGCTCAAAGAAATTATGCTACAACTGAAAAGGAATTATTAGCTGTAGTTTTTGCTTGTGATAAATTTAGATCTTATATTGTTGATTCAAAAGTTACTATTCATACTGATCATGCTGCAATTAGATACCTAATGACAAAGAAAGATGCTAAGCCAAGGCTTATTAGATGGGTACTTCTTTTGCAAGAATTTGATTTACATATTGTAGATAGGAAAGGTCTTGATAATCCTGTTCTTGATAATTTGTCTAGATTGGAAAATATTGCTTATGATCTGTTCTGTTAATGATAGTTTTCCAAATGAACAATTGGCTGTAATAAAGGTGAGCTCGCGAGACAGGTCCTTGGTATGCTGATTATGCTAACTTTATTGTTTCCAAGTACTTGCCTCCAACCTTTTCGAGTTCAGCAAAGGAGGAAATTCTTTTATGATTTGAGGCATTATTTCTGGGATGACCCACACTTATATAAAGAAGGAGTGGATGGTATTATGCGAAGATGTGTTCCCGAATATGAACAACAGGAGATATTGAGTAAATGTCATGGTAGTGCTTATGGAGGACATCACGCCGGAGAAAGAACCGCGCAAAAGGTTCTACAATCAGGTTTTTATTGGCCAACTCTCTTCAAAGATGCGAGAAAGTTTATTTTATCTTGTGATGAATGCCAAAGGGTTGGTAATATCTCCAGACGCAATGAAATGCCTATGAATTATACTCTTGTTATTGAACCGTTTGATTGTTGGGGATTTGACTTCATGGGACCTTTTCCGTCTTCGGAAGGTAACACTCATATACTTGTTGCTGTTGATTATGTTACTAAATGGGTGGAAGCTATACCTACAAAAAGCGCTGATGGTGAGACCTCTTTAAGAATGCTCTTAGATATTATTTTTCCTAGATTTGGAGTACCTAGATATATTATGACTGATGGAGGTTCTCATTTTATTCATGGAGGTTTTAGAAAAACTCTTGCTAGGTATGGTATTAATCATAGAATTGCTTCTGCTTATCATCCTCAAACTAGTGGTCAAGTAGAATTATCAAATAGAGAGATTAAATCTATCTTGCAAAAGACTGTTAATAAAACTAGAAAGAATTGGGCTAGTAAATTGAAGGATGCACTTTGGGCTTATAGAACTGCTTATAAAAATCCCATGGGAATGTCACCTTATAAAATGGTTTATGGGAAAGCTTGTCATTTACCTTTAGAACTAGAGCACAAAGCTTATTGGGCTGTTAGAGAATTAAATAAAGATCCTAAACTTGCCGGTGATAAGAGGTTGTTGCAATTGAGTTCCCTAGATGAATGGAGAAGTGAAGCTTATGAAAATGCTAAACTCTTTAAAGAGAAAGTTAAAAAATGGCATGATAGGAGGATTATCAAAAGAGAATTTAATATTGGGGATAAAGTCCTATTGTATCGGTCTCGTCTTAGATTATTTGCAGGGAAATTACTCTCGAAATGGGAAGGACCATATGTTGTCGAGGAGGTGTATCGTTCAGGAGCAATCAAAATTAGCTCTCTCCAAGGCAATGCTACGCAAGTGGTGAATGGACAAAGACTCAAGCATTATATCTCAGGTGATTCCTATAATGTTGATGTTGATATTATTCAAGTGGAAACACCGGAGGATTTCATCAAAGGGCAAATTGACAGTCCGCCAGAACTCGACTTTGAATAGGTAATGATCTTGGTAATGAAAAGTACGCAATTTACTTTCCGAACAATATTTTTGCTGTTTTTGGAAAATATGCGAAATTACGAGTTCGAAACGGAGTGGAAAGGACGCACGAGGGGGTGCCACCATAGGGCGGTGCGGCCTGACCTGGGCCCGCGCCGGCCTATGGTTTGGCCGCCCCGTCGCTCCTTTCCGACTCTGGTTCGATCTGGTATTTTCCTTATTTCGCGAAAATATTTGCTATATAATCTCCCGGACCCCTGGAGGTCCGTATATCGTGTTTTCGACGTGTTTTGTTTCGAGCTGTTTCTGCCAGGATCTGTTTTCGGTTTAGAAGCACCATGGCCTCCAACAACAAGGGCAAGGGGCTTTCGGAGGAAGAGAAGGAGGTGCCATCAAGACAAGATCAGCAAGCCGGAGGGAGCAAGCAAATCTTGGTGGGATCTGTTGACACTCGACGTTCTTTTTCTCATAACTTGCAGGGACCTCTACCACCCGCTCTCAGCCTCGACTCTTTCCCCATGATGGAAGAAGTTCTACGGGTTACCGATGAGTTTTGTGATCAATATCGGGCTCTGAAAAGAGAAGTGGAGATACTCCAGGAGGAGAACTGCAGTCTCCGAAGATTGATTGAATACCACTCGATTCGCGTTACAAGGTCGTCATCGCCAACTTCGGATAACAATGAATCTCTTCGAATCTTAGTGCAGAATTATCAAGCTGAGCGAAGACGAAGGAGCTTATTAAGAAGCTCGGGAGGAATTCATCACCACCATCTCCGCAGGAGTAATTCATCATCGGTATTGGCATCCCCTTGGTTTGTTCCAAGCTTGGGGGAGTGCCGCGGTATCACATTATCACTACCTTTTACTTTTATTGTCAAGTAGTGTCATATCATGAGTAGGGAAGTTATCATATAAGATGGGTTGCGTTTGGAAGTATCTCTCCTTTAGTTGGTTGTCTATGTATCCCTTGGTGTGAGTTATCGTTATGGAATATTAATGAGAAGACTTATCATTTACATATTGCACATCTT
The DNA here is from genome assembly GCF_019359855.2 of Lolium perenne. NCBI lineage: Eukaryota > Viridiplantae > Streptophyta > Magnoliopsida > Poales > Poaceae > Lolium > Lolium perenne. The sequence goes on along the minus strand of NC_067248.2, from coordinate 35,321,534 downwards.
ATTTTAGTTTGCAATCTTTACTATATGATTCACCTTGTTGTTAGTATTGGTATCACTTTGGGAGCATTGAATAAATCTATTTGGTTTTGGCAAACTTAGCATGGGTCAATAGCAACAACACTTTAAGGTTTAAATAGAAAAGAGAAATACCTGTAGATGTTTCATTGTCTTTCTTGTTAGCTCATAGCTTACTATTCTGAAGTAAAATTGTTTGTGCTTACAAGGAAGATGCATGATTGTTTCTATCACATGTATATTAGTTTGTTTCCCTCGACTCTTATGCTTGCTAATTAACCTTGCTAGCCAAAGACCTGTCTTGAGAGGGAATACTTCTCGTGCATCCAAACCTTAACCCAAACCTATGCCATTTGTGTCCACCATACCTACCTACTACATGGTATTTTCTGCCATTCCAAGTAAATACTTCATGTGCTACCTTTAAACAATTCAAAACTTAGTATCTCTTATTTGTGTTAATGTTTCATAGCTCATGAGGAAGTATGTGGTGTTTTATCTTTCAATCTTGTTGGGCAACTTTCACCAATGGACTAGTGGCTTCATCCGCTTATCCAATAATTCTGCAAAAAGAGCTGGCAATGGGATTCCCAGTCCCAAATTAATTAAACTAAATAGACACTCCTCCATGGTATGTGATTGATGGACGGCACCCGAAGGATTCGGTTAGCCATGGCTTGTGTAAGCAAAGGTTGGGGGAGTGTCATCATCATAATAAAACTAAAATAAAAAGGCACTCCTTCATGGTATGAGATTGTTGGCAGGCACCCGAGGATTCGGTTAGCCATGGTTTGTGAAAGAAAGGTTGGAAGGAGTGCCACACAAAATGAAAATAATATGGGAGCCGCTCTTAGGAGGTTGTCTGGCAAAGGGGTTAGAGTACCCGCTACCAGTCGTTGACAACAACAAACACTTCTCAAAATGTTACTTTTATTCTCTTTATATGATTGCAAAACTGAAAAAGCTCTAGCACATGATTTAATCCCTGCTTCCCTCTGCGAAGGGCCTGTCTTTTACTTTATGTTGAGTCAGTAAACCTATTTCCCTCCATCTCAAGCAAGCATTTGAGTAGTTGTGATCAAACCATTATATTGTGATTTGCTACATCATGTCTTTTATTCTTCCTTGTTTAGTACAAATTTTATCTGAATGAATATAGCTTTGCAAGTTATCAATGATCATGAGAAGACCATTATGATTGAGTATGCAAGTTGTGCCTTATAAACTCTAACATGAGAGCGCTGCTCAATAAGATAAATATAATCTGTTAGTTGTTCTCTGACCAAGAACGAAGTTTGCCATCACCAATCATGATTTCTCATGCACCTTTACTTGTGATTACCCTATACTTGTTTCAATATGAGTTATAAGAGGTTGTCTACTATAATGTCCTGTGTGAATGAATATGATGCTTCTTGTCCGTATTTTATTTATCGACTCTTCACTCCATAAACATGTGGTCATGTCTATCGAGCTCAGTTTCGCTTGGGGACAAGCGAAGTCTAAGCTTGGGGGAGTTGATACGTCCAATTTGCATCACTATTTTATATCATAATTTGCTGTTATTCATTGATATATTTCATATTGGGACACCTTACTTATGTTAGGTCATCTATTTTGCATGTTGCATCATGATTGGAGGATCGAACAGCGGAGCCGGGATTCTGCTGGAAAAAGCACCGTCGAACGCAATATTTCGGAAGATCAACTACGGAAGGAAATTATACCAAAAATCCTATTTTTCAAGATGACGGAGGAAGCCGGAAGGAGGAGCCGGGGAGGAGCCGGGGGTGGGCCCACACCCTAGGGCGGCGCGGCCCAGGCCCTGGTCGCGCCGCCATGTGGTGTGGAGGGCCCACGGCCCCTTTCGCCTCCTTTTCTTCGCCAAACCCTTCGTCCCGAAGACCTAAGCCACAGAGGGTACCTCGCGAAGAGTTACAGCCGCCTCTGCGGGGCGGAGAACACCAGAGAGAAAAGAGCTCTCCGGCGGGCAGGAATCCGCCGGGGAAATTCCTCCGGGAGGGGAAATCGACGCCATCGTCACCGTCATCGAGCTGGACATCATCGCCATCACCATCATCATCATCTCCACCATCATCACCGCCGTCATCACCGCTGGACACCGTCACCGCCATAGCAATTTGGGTTTGATCTTGATTGTTTGATAGGGGAAACTTTCCCGGTATCGATTTCTACTTGTTGTTGATGCTATTGAGTGAAACCATTGAACCAAGTTTATGTTCAGATTGTTATTCATCATCATATCACCTCTGATCATGTTCCGTATGATGTCTCGTGAGTAGTTCGTTTAGTTCTTGAGGACATGGGTGAAGTCTAAATGTTAGTAGTGAACTATGGATGAGTAATATTCAATGGTGTGATATTTAAGTTGTGGTGTTATTCTTCTAGTGGTGTCATGTGAACGTCGACTACATGACACTTCACCATTTATGGGCCTAGGGGAATGCATCTTGTATTCGTTTGCCAATTGCGGGGTTGCCGGGTGTGAGAAACCTAAACCCCCGTTGGTATATCGATGCGGGGAGGGATCGCGAGGATCTCAGAGTTTAAGGCTGTGGTTAGATTTATTTCTTAATTACTTTCTTGTAGTTGCGGATGCTTGCAAGGGGTATAATCACAAGTATGTATTAGTCCTAGGAAGGGCGGTACATTAGCATAGGTTCACCCACACAACACTTATCACAACAATGAAGATTATTTAGCCGTATGTAGCGAAAGCACTAGACTAAAATCCCGTGTGTCCTCGAGAACGTTTGGTCATTATAAGTAAACAAACCGGCTTGTCCTTTGTGCTAAAAAGGATTGGGCCACTCGCTGTAATTATTACTCTCGCACTTTACATACTCGTACTTTATTCAACTGTTACATCAAACCCCCCTGAATACTTGTCTGTGAGCATTTACAGTGAATCCTTCATCGAAACTGCTTGTCAACACCTTCTGCTCCTCGTTGGGATCGACATTCTTACTTATCGAAGATACTACGATACACCCCCTATACTTGTGGGTGATCATTTATCTAGTTTGCTTTATTTACTGTTGCTAAAATGGCCAACCCTGAAAATACTAAGTTGTGTGACTTCACAACCACAAATAATAATGATTTCTTATGCACACCTATTGCTCCACCTGCTACTACAGCAGAATTCTTTGAAATTAAACCTGCTTCACTGAACCTTGTTATGCGAGAGCAATTTTCTGGTGTTAGTTCTGATGATGCTGCTGCCCATCTTAATAATTTTGTTGAACTATGTGAAATGCAAAAACATAAAGATGTAGATGGTGACATTATAAAATTAAAATTGTTCCCTTTCTCATTAAGAGGAAGAGCTAAAGATTGGTTGCTATCTCTGCCTAAGAATAGTATTGATTCATGGACTAAATGCAAGGATGCTTTTATTGGTAGATATTATCCCCCTGCTAAAATTATATCTTTGAGGAGTAGCATAATGAGTTTTAAACAATTAGATACTGAACATGTTGCTCAAGCATGGGAAAGAATGAAATCTTTGGTTAAAAATTGCCCAACCCATGGACTGACTACTTGGATGATCATCCAAACCTTCTATGCAGGACTAAATTTTTCTTCACGGAATTTATTGGATTCAGCTGCTGGAGGTACCTTTATGTCCATCACTCTTGGTGAAGCAACAAAGCTTCTTGATAATATGATGATCAACTACTCTGAATGGCACACGGAAAGAGCTCCACAAGGTAAGAAGGTAAATTCTGTCGAAGAAACCTCTTCCTTGAGTGATAAGATTGATGCTATTATGTCTATGCTTGTGAATGATAGGACTAATATTGATCCTAATAATGTTCCGTTAGCTTCATTGGTTGCACAAGAAGAACATGTTGATGTAAACTTCATTAAAAATAGTAATTTCAACAACAATGCTTACCGGAACAATTCTAGTAACAACTATAGGCCATATCCTTATAATAGTGGCAACGGCTATGGTAATTCTTATGGGAATTCTTACAACAATAATAGGAGTTCACCCCCTGGACTTGAAGCCATGCTTAAAGAATTTATTAGTACACAAACTGCTTTTAACAAATCTGTTGAAGAAAAGCTTGGGAAAATTGATATACTTGCTTCTAAAGTCGATAGTCTTGCTGCTGATGTTGATCTTTTGAAATCAAAAGTTTTGCCTAATGAAAATCATCATAATAAAATTGTTACTACAGCAAATGCCATCCAAGTTAGAATTAATGAGAATATAAGATTAATGGCTGAACTGCGTGCTAGGTGGGATAGAGAAGAAAATGAAAAACTAGCTAAAGAAAAGAATGTAGCTAAAGTTTGGACTATTACCACCACTTGTAATGCTAATGCTACACATGTTGCTGCACCTCCTACTAATAATAATAAAAGAATTGGTGTTAGCAATGTTTCCACTTCTAATGCAAAGCGCGAGAAAGCTGCACAGAAAGCGCTAAAATCGCTGAAACTGCCTGCGATAAAGCTGCTGAAATTTTTTCCAACATTGGGGATGATGATCCCATTGCTTTAGATTATAATGGTTTGAATTTTGATGATTGCCACATCTCTGAAGTTATAAAATTCTTGCAAAAACTTGCTAAAAGTCCTAATGCTAGTGCTATAAATTTGGCTTTCACACAACATATTACAAATGCTCTCATAAAAGCTAGAGAAGAGAAACTAGAGCGCGAAGCCTCTATTCCTAAAAAGCTAGAGGATGGTTGGGAGCCCATCATTAAGATGAAGGTTAAATATTTTGATTGTAATGCTTTATGTGATCTTGGTGCAAGTATTTCCGTTATGCCTAAGAAAATTTATAATATGCTTGACTTGCCACCGCTGAAAAATTGTTATTTGGATGTTAATCTTGCTGATCATTCTACAAAAAAACCTTTGGGGAAAGTTGATAATGTTCGCATTACCGTTAACAATAACCTTGTCCCCGTTGATTTTGTTGTCTTGGATATTGAATGCAATGCATCTTGTCCCATTATATTGGGAAGACCTTTTCTTCGAACTGTTGGTGCTACCATTGATATGAAGGAAGGTAATATAAAATATCAATTTCCTCTCAAGAAAGGTATGGAACACTTCCCTAGAAAGATAATGAAGTTACCTTTTGATTCTATTATGAGAACAAATTATGATGTTGACACTTCGTCTCTTAATAATACTTGATGCACACTTTCTGCGCCTAGCTGAAAGACGTTAAAGAAAAGCGCTTATGGGAGACAACCCATGTTTTTACCTACAGTACTTTGTTTTTATTTTGTGTCTTGGAAGTTGTTTACTACTGTAGCAACCTCTCCTTATCTTAGTTTAGTGTTTTGTTGTGCCAAGTAAAGCCGTTGATAGAAAAGTTCATACTAGATTTGGATTACTGCGCAGAAACAGATTTCTTTGCTGTCACGAATCTGGGCTGTTTTCCCCTGTAGGTAACTCAGAAAATTATGCCAATTTACGTGAGTGATCCTCAGATATGTACGCAACTTTCATTCAATTTGAGCATTTTCATTTGAGCAAGTCTGGTGCCTCGATAAAATTCGTCAATACGAACTGTTCTGTTTTGACAGATTCTGCCTTTTATTTCGCATTGCCTCTTTTGCTATGTTGGATGAATTTCTTTGATCCATTAATGTCCAGTAGCTTTATGCAATGTCCAGAAGTGTTAAGAATGATTGTGTCACCTCTGAATATGTTAATTTTTATTGTCGCTAACCCTCTAATGAGTTGTTCTAAGTTTGGTGTGGAGGAAGTTTTCAAGGATCAAGAGAGGAGTATGATGCAACATGATCAAGGAGAGTGAAAGCTCTAAGCTTGGGGATGCCCCGGTGATTCACCCCTGCATATATCAAGAAGACTCAAGCGTCTAAGCTTGGGGATGCCCAAGGCATCCCCTTCTTCATCGACAACATTATCAGGTTCCTCCCCTGAAACTATATTTTTATTCCATCACATCTTATGTGCTTTGCTTGGAGCGTCGGTTTGTTTTTGTTTTTGTTTTGTTTGAATAAAATGGATCCTAGCATTCACTTTATGGGAGAGAGACACGCTCCGCTGTAGCATATGGACAAGTATGTCATTAGTTTCTACTCATAGTATTCATGGCGAAGTTTCTCCTTCGTTAAATTGTTATATGGTTGGAATTGGAAAATGATACATGTAGTAATTGCTATTAATGTTTTGGGTAATGTGATACTTGGCAATTGTTGTGCTCATGATTAAGCTCTTGCATCATATGCTTTGCACCCATTAATGAAGAAATACATAGAGCATGCTAAAATTTGGTTTGCATATTTGGTTTCTCTAAGGTCTAGATAATTTCTAGTATTGAGTTTGAACAACAAGGAAGACGGTGTAGAGTCTTATAATGTTTTCAATATGTCTTTTATGTGAGTTTTGCTGCACCGGTTCATTCTTGTGTTTATTTCAAATAAGCCTTGCTAGCCTAAACCTTGTATCGAGAGGGAATACTTCTCATGCATCCAAAATACTTGAGCCAACCACTATGCCATTTGTGTCCACCATACCTACCTACTACATGGTATTTTCCGCCATTCCAAAGTAAATTGCTTGAGTGCTACCTTTAAAATTCCATCATTCACCTTTGCAATATATAGCTCATGGGACAAATAGCTTAAAAATTATTGTGGTATTGAATATGTAATTATGCACTTTATCTCTTATTAAGTTGCTTGTTGTGCGATAACCATGTTCACTGGGGACGCCATCAACTATTCATTGTTGAATTTCATGTGAGTTGCTATGCATGTTCGTCTTGTCTGAAGTAAGAGCGATCTACCACCTTATGGTTAAGCATGCATATTGTTAGAGAAGAACATTGGGCCGCTAACTAAAGCCATGATCCATGGTGGAAGTTTCAGTTTTGGACATATATCCTCAATCTCAAATGAGAAAATTATTAATTGTTGTTACATGCTTATGCATAAAAGAGGAGTCCATTATCTGTTGTCTATGTTGTCCCGGTATGGATGTCTAAGTTGAGAATAATCAATAGCGAGAAATCCAATGCGAGCTTTCTCCTTAGACCTTTGTACAGGCGGCATAGAGGTACCCTTTGTGACACTTGGTTAAAACATGTGCATTGTGATGATCCGGTAGTCCAAGCTAATTAGGACAAGGTGCGGGCACTATTAGTATACTATGCATGAGGCTTGCAACTTGTAAGATATAATTTACATGATACATATGCTTTATTACTACCGTTGACAAAATTGTTTCATGTTTTCAAAATCAAAGCTCTAGCACAAATACAGCAATCGATGCTTTTCCTCTATGGAGGACAATTCTTTTACTTTCAATGTTGAGTCAGTTCACCTATTTCTCTCCACCTCAAGAAGCAAACACTTGTGTGAACTGTGCATTGATTCCTACATACTTGCTTATTGCACTTATTATATTACTCTATGTTGACAATATCCATGAGATATACATGTTATAAGTTGAAAGCAACCGCTGAAACTTAATCTTCTTTTGTGTTGCTTCAATGCTTTTACTATGAATTATTGCTTTATGAGTTAACTCTTATGCAAGACTTATTGATGCTTGTCTTGAAGTGCTATTCATGAAAAGTCTTTGCTATATGATTCACTTGTTTACTCATGTCATATACATTGTTTTGATCGCTGCATTCACTACATATGCTTTACAAATAGTATGATCAAGGTTATGATGGCATGTCACTCCAGACGAGCAGAACTAAGCTTGGGGATGCTGATACGTCTCCAACGTATCGATAATTTCTTATGTTCCATGCCACATTATTGATGTTATCTACATGTTTTATGCACACTTTCTGTCATATTCGTGCATTTTCTGGAACTAACCTATTAACAAGATACCGAAGTGCCGATTCTTTGTTTTCTGCTGTTTTGGTTTCAGAAATCCTAGTTACGAAATATTCTCGGAATTGGACGAAATCAACGCCCGGGGTCCTATTTTGCCACGAAGCTTCCAGGAAGTCCGAAGAGGAGACGAAGAGGGGCCACGGGGGCCACACCCTAGGGCGGCGCGGCCCCCTTGGCCGCGCGGCCTGTGGTGTGGGGCCCTCGTGCCGCCTCTGACTTGCCCTTCCGCCTACTTAAAGCCTCCATTGCGAAACCCCCGGTGCGAGAGCCACGATACGGAAAACCTTCCGGAGACGCCGCCGCCGCCGATCCCATCTCGGGGGATCCGGAGATCGCCTCCGGCACCCTGCCGAGAGGGGAATCATCTCCCGGAGGACTCTACGCCGCCATGGTCGCCTCCGGAGTGATGTGTGAGTAGTCTACCCCTGGACTATGGGTCCATAGCAGTAGCTAGATGGTTGTCTTCTCCCCATTGTGCTATCATTGTCGGATCTTGTGAGCTGCCTAACATGATCAAGATCATCTATACGTAATTCTATATGTTGCGTTTGTTGGGATCCGATGAATAGAGAATACTTGTTATGTTGATTATCAAAGCTATGTCTATGTGTTGTTTATGATCTTGCATGCTCTCCGTTATTAGTAGATGCTCTGGCCAAGTTGATGCTAGTAACTCCAAGAGGGAGTATTTATGCTCGATAGTGGATTCATGTCTCCGTGAATCTTGAGGGGTGACAAGAACCTCTAAGGTTATGGATGTGCTGTTGCCACTAGGGATAAAACATTGGTGCTATGTTCAAGGATGTAGTCACTAGTTACATTACGCGCAATACTTAATGCAATTGTCTGTTGTTAGCAACTTAATACTGGAGGGGGTTCGGATGATAACCTGAAGGTGGACTTTTTAGGCATAGATGCAGTTGGATGGCGGTCTATGTACTTTGTCGTAATGCCCAATTAAATCTCACTATACTCATCATAATATGTATGTGCATGGTCATGCCCTCTTTATTTGTCAATTGCCCAACTGTAATTTGTTCACCCAACATGCTGTTTATCTTATGGGAGAGACACCTCTAGTGAACTGTGGACCCCGGTCCAATTCTCTATACTGAAATACAATCTACTGCAATATTGTTCTACTGTTTTCTGCAAACAATCATCTTCCACACAATACGGTTAATCCTTTGTTACAGCAAGCCGGTGAGATTGACAACCTCACTGTTTCGTTGGGGCAAAGTACTTTGGTTGTGTTGTGCAGGTTCCACGTTGGCGCCGCAATCCCTGGTGTTGCGCCGCACTACATCCCGCCGCCATCAACCTTCAACGTGCTTCTTGGCTCCTCCTGGTTCGATAAACCTTGGTTTCTTTCTGAGGGAAAACTTGCTGCTGTGCGCATCATACCTTCCTCTTGGGGTTCCCAATGAACGTGTGAGTTACACGCCATCACCCTCCATTTACTGAGCGAAGGAAAGTGTGGCCCCAGTTCAAATCCGGTCAGTTTCCAGCGGATTCGGCGGGACACCGCAGGAAGCGGGAGGGATTCCCAGATGGCTATCGCGCGCATATTGCATGTGATAGGTGGTGTGTAGGAGGTATCCTACCGCTGCGCGGAGGTCTCGCGCAATAATAAAATGCGCACCATGTAGCTCCTTCACAAAAAAAAGCCCTTCCGGCACCCCGAAAATGGAAAAACCGTCGCCCGTGGTTCGGATTGGAAATCCGCGACCGGGGCCTTGCTTCCCATCCTAAGGCCCACGCACGTGCCAAATATGGCCTCGTTCCGACAAACTATGTGGTCAAACGGGCCGTTTCCTACTCATTTCCCCTAAAAGCCATAGAACTCGAGACGTGATAGCCCTATTCGTGAAGGGTTTTTCAAGATAATTGCCGTATCCCAATTCCGTCTTTTGCGGTGGTTAATAGGACACATAAAATAACGCCACACGGCTCCGCTCGACTTTTTGGCTCAGTTTACTTTGTCAACTTTGCAAAACGGGGCCATCGGGACATGCGGTATGGCCGTACCGGGCGCGCGGGTGCACCCGTCCGCCAACGCGCGAAACGAAAAACATTTAGCACATAAAATGATGCGTCCTAGACCTAAAAACATTTTTCCCTCCATTTATTGAGCGAAGGAAAGTGTGGCCCCAGTTCAAATCCGGTCAGTTTCCAGCGGATTCGGCGGGACACCGCAGGAAGCGGGAGGGATTCCCAGATGGCTATCGCGCGCATATTGCATGTGATAGGTGGTGTGTAGGAGGTATCCTACCTCTGCGCGTAGGTCTCGCGCAATAATAAAATGCGCACCATGTAGCTCCTTCACAAAAAAAAGCCCTTCCGGCACCCCGAAAATGGAAAAACCGTCGCCCGTGGTTCGGATTGGAAATCCGCGACCGGGGCCTTGCTTCCCATCCTAAGGCCCACGCACGTGCCAAATATGGCCTCGTTCCGACAAACTATGTGGTGAAACGGGCCGTTTCCTACTCATTTCCCCTAAAAGCCATAGAACTCGAGACGTGATAGCCCTATTCGTGAAGGGTTTTTCAAGATAATTACCGTATCCCAATTCCGTCATTTGCGGTGGTTAATAGGACACATAAAATAACGCCACGCGGCTCCGCTCGACTTTTTGGCTCAGTTTACTTTGCCAACTTTGCAAAACGGAGCCGCCGGGACATGCGGTATGGCCGTACCGGGCGCGCGGGTGCACCCGTCCGCCAACGCGTGAAACGGAAAACATTTAGCACATAAAATGACGCGTCCTAGACCTAAAAACATTTTTCCCTCCATTTATTGAGCGAAGGAAAGTGTGGCCCCAGTTCAAATCCGGTCAGTTTCCAGCGGATTCGGCGGGACACCGCAGGAAGCGGGAGGGATTCCCAGATGGCTATCGCGCGCATATTGCATGTGATAGGTGGTGTGTAGGAGGTATCCTACCTCTGCGCGTAGGTCTCGCGCAATAATAAAATGCGCACCATGTAGCTCCTTCACAAAAAAAAGCCCTTCCGCCACCCCGAAAATGGAAAAACCGTCGCCCTGGTTCGGATTGGAAATCCGCGACCGGGGCCTTGCTTCCCATCCTAAGGCCCATGCACGTGCCAAATATGGCCTCGTTCCGACAAACTATGTGGTGAAACGGGCCGTTTCCTACTCATTTCCCCTAAAAGCCATAGAACTCCAGACGTGATAGCCCTACTCGTGAGGGGTTTTTCAAGATAATTGTCGTATCCCAATTCCGTCTTTTGCAGTGGTTAATAGGACACATAAAATAACGCAACGCGGCTCCGCTCGACTTTTTGGCTCAGTTTACTTTGCCAACTTTGCAAAACGGGGCCGCCGGGACATGCGGTATCGCCGTAACGGGCCCGCGGGTGCACCCGTCCGCCAACGCGCGAAACAGAAAACATTTAGCACATAAAATGACGCGTCCTAGACCTAAAAACATTTTTCCCTCCATTTATAGCTAGGATCCCTACCGCTACCCTATCCCCTTCGCGTAGCTAGCCCACCTTTCCGCCATGGCCGAACGAGTAAACAACCACCGCGGATTGGGAGGCCCCCGCACCCGTCTAGGTCAAAACCTTTCCGCCCTCGGCGCCATCGCGCCATCGTTCGTCGATCGATCTGATCTAGATTAGGCGAAAACTCAGCCATGGTTAGACTTCGAGAGATAGCATGCGATGCAAGAGATGGAGGCCGTCGACCGCTCGCACATGCTCGTTGATGGGCCTGGAAACATTTACCTAGTTGAAACTAAAGAGGAAACTAGAAAAGTTGGAAAAAATCTGTGAGCTATGCCGACGGCCTAGCCGTCGGCACAACTCACGCCGTCTGCCGACCGTTAGGGCGAGTGACGCCGAGGCCACGTGTTCAGCAGCTGTGCCGACGGCCGTTTGGAACCGACGGTGGCCGTCGGCACCACAGGAGCTACGCCGACGGTTTTGTTACGCCGACGGTGGCCGTCGGCACCTCTGGAGCTACGCCGACGGCCTAGCTAAGCCGACGGTTCCCGCAGAGGGCGGATGGTTCCAGGCTATGTGCCGACGGCCCCGATAAATGGCCGTCGGTGTAGCTTGTAGCCGTCGGCACATAATCGTTTTCCTGTAGTGTTGTAGTGCAGTCCTTGTAGACAACCTAGAGGCACGGTAGTACAAATTATTGTGACCGAAGTGGACGATAATAACAACTCGAATTTCTAGGCCACGAGCCTTTACTTTCTACGCTTTCTCTCTCAGCCCCTGAAGTCTATAAGACCATTTCTCTTTTAGACGAGCTCTAATAAGCACGTAAGAGCGACAAGTGTGTGTATAGAAGCAAAGTGCAAGCAAGAGGTAGCAACAGTATAGAAGCAAAGCGCAGCAGTTAACGCCCGCACCAATTATCGGTGCTTAGTTTGACGATCGAGGATGGCTTGCAGCGTACGTAAGCACATTAGTGAGAGATGAAGATTACTTTGTGTCAAGAGTTGGCACTCATGTCGGGGCAAAGCAAAATGGAGTAGCACTACTACTAACTGACCGGGCACATGAGGTAATTAAGGTTCTAGTAGTTACCTAAACTGCAAGGAACCACTTGATTGGATCAGTGGTACACGGGTCTATCTTGGTGTCAAAAGGTCAAGCTTTAAGCATCAATGCTAGTTTGAGATTTCTCTTCACGTGGCTCTCGTTCCCTTGACTAACGAAACATTGGGAGGAGAGATTGATCTACTAGACGATTAGAGCAAGTATAATAAGTTCTAGTCAGCTGGCTATAAGAGTTAAAATAATATATCCATGCTTAGTTGGAGGAGAGAGATGAGGAGAGAGAAGATGAGTGGGCTCTCATGCAAGAGCCAGCACGTGCTCCTAGGCACTTTGTGAGAGTGAAATGTGGGCCATCCATTAATAAAGTAGTACTCCCTCCGACCCGAAAAACTGGGCGGGCGGGCGTTTTAATTAAAATTTACAGAAAACCCCTTAGAAGTTTGAAAACTTTTGCAATCAGGTCCTCCCGTCGTGTTCCTCGCGTCCTGGCGACCGCCCGTCGCTGCTCCCCGGCGACCGCGCGCCGCTACTCCCCGGCGACCGCGCGCCGCTGCTGTCCGTGGCTCCGCCCTTTCCCGCGGAGAGATCCCAGCGCCGGACGCTTCCCCTTCCCCTGCCCAGGCGACCTCGTCGACGGAAGGGTCGAGCTCGCCGACGGAAGGCTGGAGCAAGGCCGCGCCGGAGTATCCTCGTCAGGGAGGTGAGCTCGCCCTCTTCTTTACCGGCACCTCTCGCTTCTGCCTCCCTTCCTCTTCGCCCGCCGTCGCCCCACCCGCGCCCAACCACTGCCTCCGCTTCCATGGCAGCCGCGCCGCCTCCTGTGCTCTGCTCCTCTCCAGCCGCTCCGGCCTCTGGCCAGGACCTGTCCCGCTTCTGCACCTCCTGCAGCCTCCGCGGCCGGCGGAGGCGAGGCTCAGGCCGTCGTCATGTCCGTCGCCATTGTCCCGCTCTCCCAGGCGTATGGCTGGACCCCGTCCTTCGCCGGCGTCATGCAAGTTCCCAGTTCTTGCTGCTAGGTTCCCAGTTCTGCCTGCTGTGTGTTGAGGCCAATGACTTGCACTCCATAAGTTGCCTTGCTCTGGACACTGCTCTCGCTCTGCATTGACCTGAATAGATCAAGAGTTTCAGCGTAGCGTCCAGCTTGTGTTCATCTTGTGTTCCCTAAAAGAAATGTTCATCTTGTGTTTCAGCATAACGTCCAGGAAACCACATCCTTCTCTGGCATCACATCAAACAGCTCCCGCGCGCCATCCGTACCGGCATCTCATCGAACATCTTGTGTTCATCTTGTGTTCCCTAAAAGAAATGTTCAGTTCAGATAAAATAACAGACTGCCGAGTATGGTAGCATCACATCATTCACATGATTGATTAGTGATCATATTCTACACTACTGATCAGTGATCATACCTAGCCTCACAATCTTCTTTTGTTGATTGACAGTGGAGGGGCTTTGCCCTAACTTGGGGAGGAATAAGGCCATCTTAGGAAGCATCATTGGATGCCTTTCTTGACCACTTTTGACACCATGCATGCTTCTTCTCTTCTTGATGAAAAACTGTCCACATGTTCCTCCTCCCTGCATGTTCATGTCCAAGATTACGAGCTAGCAACCAAGCGCGTAATAGTGTGAGCCCACTTGTCTTGCTAGATGCATGGACCCACGATTTATTGAGTGGACTAGGAGGGTGTGGGCTGAGGTACCTTCATCAAGATTCAAGACTATTCTTGTTCATCAGTTCATCAGTTCTTGAAGCGCAGGACAGGGACAGGGACAGCCAGAGGATGCAGCTTTGCACAGTGAATATCTTCTTCTCCACAACCCATGTTTTTCGTGAGACTACAGTCAAGAGTTTTTCCTGAGTACTGTTTCGTGCGAAAATTCCTGCGAATTAAATGAAAACATTCAGCCAAACACGTTGGGAGAAGGAATAACAGATCAACAGGAGCTAAACACGTTGGATCAGAGTTGTATTTTTTGAGACAGCTTTTCTATTGTGTATTTGTGCCTCTTGCAGTTCGTGCTAGCTGCTAGGTGCAAATCAGCCAACTGTAGTTTCCTGTTAGGAAAGCATTCTGCTCTACTCTACTGTCAGACTGTGTCACACATAGACTGTTGGTGCTGCTGACATCCCTAAGCTGGTTAAGACTCTTCTTTCGCCTGTCAAATGTTAGTTTCTGGTGTTCAAGTACTCCTCTGGTGCTGCTAGTTTCCTTTTCACTGTTTTTTGAAGCAATAACAAATCAAGAATCTCTTCTTGCTAGTTAACAGAAAATTGCGCACCAAAATCACACAAACACTACCATGACTGAATATATCATACTACTCTAGATCAAAAACTGTCAAGCTTACCATCTTGTCTGTCATTTAGTTGAGAGCCGCGCTCCCAGTTAGAAGAGTTCACCAAGTCAGGTGTCCTTATATAAAAACATCAAAGCTGCACTCTTGTATTTATAGCGTTAGTATCCAAACAAGCAAGACAAGCAGCTTGGCATGTGCCATTATATTAAAATGCTGGTTAGGATTCACATTTGAAACTGCTTTTAAGTTTGATTGCCTACTTTGTTTTGCTTTAGTACATTATCAGAAATAGACCATACTTGCATGTGGTATATGTAATATACTACGGCAGTTAACATAAGTTGCATGGCAAACTGTTGCTTCGGTTACATGAAAATGAAATAGACTATATTCAGTCACAAGATATATTCTGTCTGTCACAAGATATGTTAAGTTCAGATCAAAAAATATAATGACATGGATTTCTTTTCTGCAGCTGGTCCATAACTAAATGTTGTTGTGACTGAGCCTTGTTAATTTGTGTTGCGACAACTGCATGCTCATCACGATGCAGAAGTATGCATATGTACATAATCTGTGTGTCAGATCATGCATACATTATACATAGTGTGAGAAGAGTACACGAACTTGCGTTGCCGCTAGAGCAGAGGAGCAGACTGAAAGTTACCTTGACAGGGAATGTCCCCGGTGGGAATTTCGTGGTGAGCAGCTCACGGAGGCGGCGAACTGCACGCACACGGGTCTCCAGGATGTCCAGCAACGGCAAGAACTTAAGGTGAATGCTTCGTTGCAAGGATTCAGAAAGCAGTAGCCGAAAGAAAAATGGTGTTGATCTGGAATCAACTAGCCTATACGCACGGTGGTTCTCTTAATTAATTAATGAGAGGAAAGCTGCTCCGCTACTGCATTTCGTGAGCAACAACAAATTTCGAAAGAAACAAGTGGACAAGCAGGCACGCGCGTACCTCTCGAAGTAGACGGCGAAGGGCGCGAGGAAGAGGGCGGCGATGAGGCTGCGGCAGGAGATGAGCACGTAGGGGCTGGCGCCGTTGTCCAGCGCCATCTTGGAGAGCAGGTTGTTGCCGGCGAAGCCGATCTGCACGAGCAGCATGGCGACGGTGGGCATGAGACCCATTGGAATTAACCCTCGATCTCCTTCTTCCTCCTCACGGGTGGCGTGTTGAGAACTTGAGATAGAAGAAGAGCAGGGGACTGCGACTCTGCTGAGCTATGGCCACATGTGCTGGGTCGTCAGTGGACGCATTCACGGAGGCGGCGAACTGCACGCACACCATTTTTCTTGGCCTGGATGTGCGGGAAGAGCTGGGTGCAGAAGGGCGCCTCCATCTCGGTGGCGACGGCGTCGAGGAAGCCCGTGTGGTCGGCGGCGCGGCCGTGCTCGGAGGCTGCGGCGCGGAGGAGGATGAGGCCGGCAAGAAGAATGGATTTTGGATCCAAAATTCGGAGCTTGGGGGAGCCTGGGCTAGGGTTTGTGGTGGGGAGGCCGTCCAGAGCTTCCAATCGAGGGGGTAAATAGAGGAGGGCGGGGTGGATTCGCGGCGGTGGTCGCGCGGCGTGCGGACAGCGCCGGGATCGGCCGGCGACGACAAAGAAAGCGTCGGGCGAAACGGAGGTTGGAGAGAGGTTGGGGAATTTCCAGGTGAAATTGTGCGGGGGGATTTTCGCAAAATAACCGGTCCGCCCAGTTTTTCGGGTCGGAGGAAGTACATGATTATAGCTCATTATTATACATGTTGGCTCTATGTTAGCTATACAAATGACATGGCACATGGCTTATAGCCAGCAGACTATACTATTAAACTTGCTCTTAATAGGTGAATCGGTCAGCAATTGTATTCATGCGCGTGTACATGAGTGTCTGTGTTTGTATTGTTTCTCAAAAAAAAATCATACACAGTACTTCCTTCTGTATTAGCTACTATTTGTCGTAGGGTCAACGAATTTAGGTATGTTTTCCCTCGTTTTGGCTAACGTTGCGAGTTTCTGAAGCGACGAGACACGCAACCCTAAACAACGCCTTAGGCAAACCATGTAGGTGTAGCCTGTGCAAATGGCCAATTAGGCAAACCATGAAAAATCATGATGATGACGATGATTCGTATCAAAAATGGACCTCCTACTTCCTGATTCCCATAATTTTGCCTAGGCAGTAGAGGCGCCTGATTGATGAGCATGCCGCGGCCACAAGCACGCAGGCCGCAGCTCTGTCAGACAATACTGCAACAAGACCGAGTATATCAATATTATCATCACCAGCAGCCGTAAACTGGTAGCTACTGCTAAGGTTGGCCATAGTGCTAGTATCATAAGCTGTATCATGCAGTCTAACTAGGCAAAAATGCTGATATGGCACATAATTAAAGAAGAAGAGAAAGTTGCAGTAACATAGGTAGATACAGTCTCATGACACAGGTTACGAGATTTTTTTATGGCAAAATGATCCAGTGCGGTGCCCATCTTCCCCGAGTCTCCAATTTCTCTTCCGCAACCGCCCGCTCCCGCCTACAACTCCCGCTCCCCACCCCGCCGCCTCTCTTTCCCGCTCCTGCCCTGCAGCCAAGGACTCCCAGCTCCGTTGGCGCCGGCGGCGGCTAGCGGCGGCGGCCAGCGGCACCTCCCGAAACATGGCAAGATCTGGTGTCCGCAATGCGACGGCGCAAGTCCGGCCGTCGGCTGCCTCAGAACCGCAGCAGTTCTCCGACGCCCCGATGAGCTCCTGCGCCAATCCCTCTCCAGCGCCGCACTACTTCCCCAGCGCCTTGATGAGATCCTCTGCGAACCCCTCCACACCACCGCACTTCTACCATGGCGGCCTGTCAAGCTCCTCCACCAACCCCTGTATGAATCTAAAGGTATGAACGGTGCGAGCTCATGGAGCCTTCCGAGGCTATCCACGCAAGCCACCCGGCACGCACGGGCTGGGCAGTGGCCTTTTTTTCGTCTGCTCCGTTGGTCAACGTGGCACTATCTGGTTGGCTCAAATAAGGAGAAAATGTGAGACAAAACCATCCCAAACGAAACCCTACCCAATCGCCGGTCTCTTCCCCAATCCCATCTCTCTCCTCCCGCCCTTCCCTCTCCCTCGTCTCTGATGTCGCCGGGTGGCCCTGGGCGAGAGCGCTCCTTCGGCGCGAGCGGGGGCTCCGGCCTTGGGCGTGGGTGCCGCGTACGGCACGCCCCGTCTGCCCTGCTCACCGTCGCCACGGACCGGAGGAGGTCCGGCGGCGCGCCGCCATGGGGAGCTCGTCGACCACTACCTGGAGCTTCAGATCCCCTTGTCCGACGGCAGCAGGGACTCCCTCTTGCTCGTGCGCGCCTCCCCGTGCCGTCCTCTCTCTCGTCCCGGTCGATCCGGCGACGCATCGGAGGCTTCTTCTCCGAGTTGTGGCACGCACCGCAAGCGGCGCAGCAGCCGAGCGCTGCAGCCCCACTCGAGCCGCCGTCGACCTCCGTCGCGCCCTCCTACCTGGAGCGGAATACAAGGTTTGTGGGATGCTGCTGCCCTCCTCCTCTTCATCTTGCTCGGTTCTCAGCAGGATGACGACATGTGTTGAACCGAGGTCGACGATGCCAGGTGCGGACGAGCTAGGAAAGACCGGGCGACACCGGCCTAGGGCCCTTCTCTCAACAAAGTTTCTTGTCCCAATCCCAAATGCATCTCTAGGTATGGAGCCATGTCACACAGATGAAGATTCATTTCATTTTTCTATGATTTCTTCTATACAGGGCGTGGTTCATCTGCCAATATTCTTGCAGGGAAGAAACAAAGGAAAGCATGATCAATGAGACCAGCAGTTTTAGTCCGATGAAGTTCAAGATAAATAACCTCAAAAACTTTAGTACCTCTAGATGTGTACCAGCTACATGATACTAATTCATGAGACTTAAGATCCTACACTAATCTGCTGACATGGCCCACATGCGATGGTGTGTGTGTGTCATAATGTAAATTTGAATCTTCTTTTGAAGATAAAGTTTCTGATTTCACTCTCTGTCTATTTTCGTTCAGCCTTGTTTCGAGGAAAAAGATGAATTTCATATTGTTTGGTATCTAATAAATTTGGGGTTAGTTGCACATCTCTGCCGCTGCTGCTCCCCGAGGTATTGTCCTCCATGACTGCACAAACAAGTAGGACGTCTCTCTCACCATTCCCCTCATCTCAGGTTATTTTCAGTCCTGATTTACCTGGTTGTTACCTAGATATGATTACTGTTTGCCAAAATCATTGATTGTTTGTGTTCTAGATCATCATACATAAATGTGGCTCTATCAACTGGATAATACTGAACTTGATGGATCTTGAAGGAGATATGCCCTAGAGGCAATAATAAAGTGGTTATTATTTATATCTTTATGTTTATGATAAATGTTTATATATCATGCTAGAATTGTATTAACCAAAACATTAGTACATGTGTGATATGTAGACAAACAAGAAGTCCCTAGTATGCCTCTTAAACTAGCTTGTTGATTAATGGATGATTAGTTTCATAATCATGAACATTGGATGTTATTAATAACAAGGTTATGTCATTGTGTGAATGATATAATGGACACACCCAATTAAGCGTAGCATAAGATCTCGTCATTAAGTTATTTGCTATAAGCTTTTGATACATAGTTACCTAGTCCTTATGACCATGAGATCATGTAAATCACTTATACCGGAAAGGTACTTTGATTACACCAAACACCACTGCGTAAATGGGTGGCTATAAAGGTGGGATTAAGTATCCGGAAAGTATGAGTTGAGGCATATGGATCAACAGTGGGATTTGTCCATCCCGATGACGGATAGATATACTCTGGGCCCTCTTGGTGGAATGTCGTCTAATGTCTTGCAAGCATATGAAAGAGTTCATAAGAGACCACATACCACGGTACGAGTAAAGAGTACTTGTCAGGAGACGAGGTTGAACAAGGTATAGAGTGATACCGAAGATCAAACCTCGGACAAGTAAAATATCGCGAGACAAAGGGAATTGGTAATGTATGTGAATGGTTCATTCGATCACTAAAGTCATCGTTGAATATGTGGGAGCCATTATGGATCTCCAGATCCCGCTATTGGTTATTGGTCGGAGTGAGTACTCAACCATGTCCGCATAGTTCTCGAACCGTAGGGTGACACACTTAAAGTTGGATGTTGAAATGGTAGCACTTGAATTATGGAATGGAGTTCGAATATTTGTTCGGAGTCCCGGATGAGATCCCGGACATCACGAGGAGTTTCGGAATGGTCCGGAGAATAAGATTCATATATAGGATGTCATTTTATGTGAAATAAAATGTCGCGGAAGGTTCTATGGAAGGTTCTAGAAGGTTCTAGAAAAGTCCGGAAGAAACCACCAAGGAAGGTGGAGTCCACATGGGACTCCACCACCATGGCCGGCCAGCCCTAGATGGGGTGGAGTCCCAAGTGGACTCCACCATAGGGGGCCGGCCACCCCCCACATGGGAGGTGGGAATCCCACCTTTGGGTGGGAGTCCTAGTTGGGCTAGGTTTCCCCCTCCTATGGAAGGTTTTGGTTTCGGGTCTTATTCGAAGACTTGGACACCAACACTTGGGATCCACCTATATAATGAGGGGCCAAGGGAGGGGGCCGGCCACCCCAAGACCATAAGCTGGCCGCCCCCCTTGAGTGGCCGGCCACCTCCTCCCAAACCCTAGCTTTGCTCCTCCACTCCATATTGCCCGCGTAGCTTAGCGAAGCTCCGCCGGACTTCTACACCGCCACCGACACCACGCCGTCGTGCTGTCGGATTCAAGAGGAGCTACTACTTCCGCTGCCCGCTGGAACGGGGAGGTGGACGTCGTCTTCATCAACAACCGAACGTGTGACCGAGTACGGAGGTGCTGCCCGTTCGTGGCGCCGGAACCGATCGTGATCAAGATCTTCTACGCGCTTTTGCAAGCGGCAAGTGATCGTCTACCGCAGCAACAAGAGCCTCCTCTTGTAGGCTTTGGAATCTCTTCAAGGGTGAGACTCGATACCCCCTCGTTGCTACCGTCTTCTAGATTGCATCTTGGCTTGGATTGCGTGTTCGCGGTAGGAAAATTTTTGTTTTCTATGCAACGTTATCCTACAGTGGTATCAGAGCCGTGTCTATGCATAGATGGTTGCACGAGTAGAACACAATGGTTTGTGGGCGTTGATGCTCTTGTTATCTTTAGTTTGAGTACTTTGCATCTTTGTGGCATAGTGGGATGAAGCGGCTCGG
The DNA here is from genome assembly GCF_019359855.2 of Lolium perenne. Taxonomy (NCBI): domain Eukaryota; kingdom Viridiplantae; phylum Streptophyta; class Magnoliopsida; order Poales; family Poaceae; genus Lolium; species Lolium perenne. The sequence goes on along the minus strand of NC_067248.2, from coordinate 35,300,571 downwards.
ACTAACTTTACATGACCGCGTTCATGAGACTTGTTCCTCGTTCGACATGCAACATGTATTGCATAAGAGGCTTTGCGGGTGTCTGTCTCTCCTACTATAGTGAAGATTCAATTTACTCTTCTATTGAAAATATTAGTATCAACGTTGTGGTTCATGTTCGTAGGTAGATTAGATCTCTCTCGAAAACCCTAAACCACGTAAAATATGCAAACCAAATTAGAGACGTCTAACTTGTTTTTGCAGGGTTTGGTGATGTGATATGGCCATAATGTGATGATGAATATGTATGAGATGATCATTATTGTATTGTGGCAACCGGCAGGAGCCTTATGGTTGTCTTTAAATTTCATGTTGAGTAGTTTTTCAAAGTAGTTGTAATAGTTGCTACATGGAGGACAATCATGAAGACGGCGCCATTGACCTTGACGCTACGCCGACGATGATGGAGATCATGCCCGAAGATGATGGAGATCATGTCCGTGCTTTGGAGATGAAGATCAAAGGCGCAAGAACAAAAGGGCCATATCATATCACATATGAACTGCATGTGATGTTAATCCTTTTTATGCATCTTATTTTGCTTAGATCGCGACGGTAGCATTATAAGATGATCCCTCACTAAAATCTCAAGATAATAAAGTGTTCAACCTTAGTAGCACCGTTACCAAGTCTTGTCGTTTCGAAGCACCTCGTGATGATCGGGTGTGATAGATTCAATAAGTACATATGACGGGTGCAAGACAGTTTTGCACATGCGGATACTTAGGTGGCCTTGACGAGCCTAGCATGTACAGACATGGTCTCGGAACACGTGATACCGAAAGGTAGAGCATGAATCATATGGTTGATATGATGAACACTATGAGTGTTCGCCATTGAAATCACACCTTTTCTCGTGATGATCGGGTTTAGGTGCGGTGGATTTGGTTCGTGTGATCACTAAGACAATGCGAGGGATATTGTTTTGAGTGGGAGTTCACCTAGATTTTTAATTATGTTGAATTAAAATTTGAACTCAATTTGTCATAAACTTAGTCTAAACTATTGCAAATATATGTTGTAGAGATGGCGTCCCCAATCAATTTTAATCAGTTCCTAGAGAAAGAGAAACTTAAGAGCAACGGTAGCAACTTCACCGACTGGTTCCGTCATGTGAGGATCTTCCTCTCTGGCGGAAATCTGCAATTTGTGCTTGATGCACCGCTAGGTGACCCTCCTGCAGAAGATGAATCCGATGAAGTAAAAGCTGTTTACGCGACTAGGAAAACTCGGTACTCTCAAGTTCAGTGTGCCATCCTGTGCAGTCTGGAATCCGATCTTCAAAAACGTTTTGAGCACCATGATCCTCATGAGTTGATGAATGAGCTGAAAGCTATATTCGAGACTCATGCGGCTGTGGAATGCTATGAAGCATCGAAACATTTCTTCAGCTGTATGATGGAAGAAGGCAGCTCCGTTAGTGAGCACATGCTCGCCATGACCGGGCATGCGAAGAAACTCATTGACTTGGGAATAGTGATTCCTAACAGGCCGGGGATTAATCGTGTCCTTCAATCACCGCCACCAAGTTACAAGAACTTTGTGATGAACTACAATATGCGAACATGAACAGGGAGTTACGTGAACTGTTTTGCATGCTAAAAGCTGCTGAGATTGAGATCAAGAAAGAGCACCATGACTTGATGGTCAACTAAACCACCAGATTCCAGAAACAGGGGCAAGTCTAAGGGAAAATTCAAGAAGGGTGGCAAGAAAGCTGCCACGCCTCCTATGAAACCTAAGAACGGCCCTAAGCACGATGCTTGAGTGCTATTACTGCAAGGAGAAGGGACAACTGGAAGCGTAATTGCTCCAAGTATCTCGGCTGATCTGAAGAGCGGCCTTGTCAAGAAGAAGAAAGAAGGTATATTTGATATACATGTTATAGATGTTCATTTCACCGGTTCTCGTTCTAGTACACGGGTATTTGATACCGGTTCGGTTGCTCATATTTGTAACTCGAAACAGGAACTAAAGAATAAACGACAAGCTGCTGAAAGATGAAGTGACGATGCGCGTTGGAAACGGATCCAAGGTCAATGTGATCGCAGTCGGCACACTTCCTCTACATCTACCTTCGGGATTAGTTTTAAGCCTAAATAATTGCTATTATGTACCTGCGTTGAGCATGAACATTATATCTGGATCTTGTTTAATGCAAGACGGTTATTCATTCAAGTCTGAGAATAATGGTTGTTCTATTTTTATGAATAATATCTTTTATGGTCGAGCACCACAAAAGAATGGCTTATTTCTGTTAGATCTCGATAGTAGTGATACGCATATACATAACATTGATGCTAAGCGAATTAAACTTAATGATAATTCTACTTATATGTGGCACTTTATCGTCTTGGTCATATTGGAGTGAAACGCATGAAGAAACTCCATACCTTGATGGATTACTTGAATCACTTGACTTTGAGTCACTTGATAGATGCGAAGCATGTCTAATGGGAAAAATGACAAAGACTCCATTTTCTGGTATGATGGAGCGAGCTACTGACTTATTGAAAATCATACATACCGATGTATGTGGACCAATGAGCGTAGCATCGCGCGGTGGTTATCGTTATGTTCTAACCTTCACAGATGATCTGAGTAGATATGGGTATATCTATTTCATGAAACATAAATCCGAAACTTTCGAGAAGTTTAAGGAATTTCAAAGTGAAGTAGAAAATCAACGTAACAAGAAGATCAAATTTCTACGATCTGATCGTGGAGGTGAATATCTGAGTTATGAGTTTGGCATGCATTTAAAGAAATGCGGAATACTTTCACAATTGACACCGCCGGGAACACCTCAACGAAACGGTGTGTCCGAACGTCGTAATCGAACTCTCTTAGATATGGTTCGTAGTATGATGTCTCTTACTGATTTGCCGTTATCATTTTGGAGTTATGCATTAGAGACAGCCGCATTCACTTTAAATAGAGCACCATCAAAATCCGTAGAAACGACACCGTATGAATTATGGTTTAATAAGAAACCTAAGCTGTCGTTCCTGAAAGTTTGGGGTTGCGAAGCCTATGTAAAGAAGTTACAACCGGACAAGCTAGAACCCAAAGCGGAGAAATGCGTCTTCATAGGATACCCTAAGGAAACTATAGGGTACACTTTCTATCACATATCCGAAGGCAAAATCTTTGTTGCTAAGAACGGAACCTTTCTTGAGAAAGAATTTCTCACTAAAGAAGTGACTGGAAGAAAAGTAGAACTCGATGAGATTGATGAATCTTTACTCGTTGATCAGAGTAGCGCAGTACCGGAAGTTGTACCTGTACCGCCTACACCGGCAACAGAGGAAGCTAATAATAATGATCATGAAACTTCGAACGAGGAAACTACTGAACCTCGCAGATCGACAAGGCAACGTGCCACTCCTGATTGGTATGATCCTTGTCTAAATGTCATGATTGTAGATAACAATGATGAGGATCCTGCGACGTATGAAGAAGCGATGATGAGCCAAGATTCCAACAAATGGCAAGAAGCCATGAAATCCGAAATGGGATCCATGTATGATAACAAAGTATGGACTTTGGTAGACTTACCTGATAGCCGAAAGGCTGTCGAGAATAAATGGATCTTCAAGAGAAAAACAGATGCTGATGGTAATATTACTGTCTATAAAGCTCGACTTGTCGCAAAGGGTTTCCGACAAATTCAAGGAGTTGACTACGATGAGACTTTCTCACCTGTAGCGAAGCTAAAATCTGTAAGGATTTTGTTAGCAATAGCTGCATTTTTTGATTATGAGATTTGGCAGATGGATGTCAAAACGGCGTTCCTTAATGGAGACATTGAGGAAGAGTTGTATATGGTACAACCCAAAGGTTTTGTCGATCCTAAAAATGCTGACAAAGTATGCAAACTTCAGCGTTCAATCTATGGATCGAAGCAAGCATCGAGAAGTTGGAACCGACGCTTTGATAAAGTGATCAAAGACTTCGGGTTTATACAAAGTGTCATGGAGAGGCCTGTATTTACAAGAAAGTGAGTGGGAGCTCTGTAGCATTCTGATATTATATGTAGATGACATATTATTGATCGGGAATGATATAGAACTATTAAGCAATGTTAAGGGTTATTTGAATAATAGTTTTTCAATGAAAGACCTTGGTGAAGCATCATATATATTAGGCATCAAGATTTATAGAGATAGATCAAGACGCCTAATAGGGCTATCACAGAGTACATATCTGGACAAGATTCTAAAGAAGTTTAGAATGGACGAAAGTAAGAAAGGGTTCTTACCTATGTTACCAGGCAAGGTATTGAGTAAAACTCAAGGACCGGCTACGGCAGAAGAAAGAGAAAGGATGAGTAACATCCCCTATGCCTCGGCAGTAGGATCTATCATGTATGCCATGCTATGTACTAGACCGGATATAGCACATGCTGTTAGTTTGACTAGCAGATATCAAAGTGATCCAGGAATGGAACACTGGACAGCGGTCAAGAATATCTGAAGTACTTGAAAAGAACTAAGGATATGTTTCTTTGTTATGGAGGTGACCAAGAGCTCGTTGTAAACGGTTACACCGATGCAAGTTGGAACACCGATCCCGATGACTCTAAGTCACAATCTGGGTACGTGTTTATATTGAATGGTGCTGCGATGGCTGGGCAAGCTCGAAGCAGTGCACGGTGGCGAAGTCTTCAACAGAATCAGAGTACATAGCGGCTTCAGAGGCTTCATCAGAAGCGGTATGGATGAAGAGGTTCATTGTAGAGCTCGGTGTGGTTCCTAGTGCATTGGACCCATTAATCATTTACTGTGATAACATGGGTGCCATCGCCAATGCACAAGAGCCAAGATCACACAAGAGGCTGAAGCATATCAAGCTGCGTTACCACTCGATTCGCGAGTACATCGAAGATGGAGAAGTAAAGATTTGCAAAGTACACACCGATCCGAATGTAGCAGATCCGTTGACTAAAGCTCTCCCTAGGGCAAAGCATGACCAACACCGAATGCCATGGGTGTTAGGTATATTACAATGTAATCTAGATTATTGACTCTAGTGCAAGTGGGAGACTGAAGGAGATATGCCCTAGAGGCAATAATAAAGTGGTTATTATTTATATCTTTATGTTTATGATAAATGTTTATATATCATGCTAGAATTGTATTAACCGAAACATTAGTACATGTGTGATATGTAGACAAACAAGAAGTCCCTAGTATGCCTCTTAAACTAGCTTGTTGATTAATGGATGATTAGTTTCATAATCATGAACATTGGATGTTATTAATAACAAGGTTATGTCATTGTGTGAATGATATAATGGACACACCCAATTAAGCGTAGCATAAGATCTCGTCATTAAGTTATTTGCTATAAGCTTTTGATACATAGTTACCTAGTCCTTATGACCATGAGATCATGTAAATCACTTATACCGGAAAGGTACTTTGATTACACCAAACACCACTGCGTAAATGGGTGGCTATAAAGGTGGGATTAAGTATCAGGAAAGTATGAGTTGAGGCATATGGATCAACAGTGGGATTTGTCCATCCCGATGACGGATAGATATACTCTGGGCCCTCTCGGTGGAATGTCGTCTAATGTCTTGCAAGCATATGAAAGAGTTCATAAGAGACCACATACCACGGTACAAGTAAAGAGTACTTGTCAGGAGACGAGGTTGAACAAGGTATAGAGTGATACCGAAGATCAAACCTCGGACAAGTAAAATATCGCGAGACAAAGGGAATTGGTAATGTATGTGAATGGTTCATTCGATCACTAAAGTCATCGTTGAATATGTGGGAGCCATTATGGATCTCCGGATCCCGCTATTGGTTATTGGTCGGAGTGAGTACTCAACCATGTCCGCATAGTTCTCGAACCGTAGGGTGACACACTTAAAGTTGGATGTTGAAATGGTAGCACTTGAATTATGGAATGGAGTTCGAATATTTGTTCGGAGTCCCGGATGAGATCCCGGACATCACGAGGAGTTCCGGACTGGTCCGGAGAATAAGATTCATATATAGGATGTCATTTTATGTGAAATAAAATGTCGCGGAAGGTTCTATGGAAGGTTCTAGAAGGTTCTAGAAAAGTCCGGAAGAAACCACCAAGGAAGGTGGAGTCCACATGGGACTCCACCACCATGGCCGGCCAGCCCTAGATGGGGTGGAGTCCCAAGTGGACTCCACCATAGGGGGCCGGCCACCCCCCACATGGGAGGTGGGAATCCCACCTTTGGGTGGGAGTCCTAGTTGGGCTAGGTTTCCCCCTCCTATGGAAGGTTTTGGTTTCGGGTCTTATTCGAAGACTTGGACACCAACACTTGGGATCCACCTATATAATGAGGGGCCAAGGGAGGGGGCCGGCCACCCCAAGACCATAAGCTGGCCGCCCCCCTTGAGTGGCCGGCCACCTCCTCCCAAACCCTAGCTTTGCTCCTCCACTCCATATTGCCCGCGTAGCTTAGCGAAGCTCCGCCGGACTTCTACACCGCCACCGACACCACGCCGTCGTGCTGTCGGATTCAAGAGGAGCTACTACTTCCGCTGCCCGCTGGAACGGGGAGGTGGACGTCGTCTTCATCAACAACCGAACGTGTGACCGAGTACGGAGGTGCTGCCCGTTCGTGGCGCCGGAACCGATCGTGATCAAGATCTTCTACGCGCTTTTGCAAGCGGCAAGTGATCGTCTACCGCAGCAACAAGAGCCTCCTCTTGTAGGCTTTGGAATCTCTTCAAGGGTGAGACTCGATACCCCCTCGTTGCTACCGTCTTCTAGATTGCATCTTGGCTTGGATTGCGTGTTCGCGGTAGGAAAATTTTTGTTTTCTATGCAACGTTATCCTACAGATCTTCCCTTCCTCTATCATTTTAGGTGATTTTATTAATCTCTGAAACTGAAAGGACGGTGCTTATTCTTATTAGTCTTCCTTTTCATGGTCAACTGCCACACACTTTGGACTCCATCGTCTCAACAAAGGTAGCTCCAATGGCCCACTCCTGCCTCATGTGCTGCATCTCTTGTTTTGTAGCTTCGCTCCACTCTTGCCTCATGTGTGTAATTGATGATGGTTTTGATTTATGCATACTTGAATAGTTTGCGTAGATTTCCAGTGTTAAAATTTAACCTTGAACAATATGAGTAGTTGCCTCGACGGTGTTCTACTGAATGAACAGCATGAGTAGTTGCCTCTACGGTGCTCTTAACCCTGTAGTGAAATGGTTGGTACCTCTTTTTATTATTTATTCATATATTCTAAAAAAGTTAGCAGAAGGTGCTTGTGGAACTGAATTTAACTTTGCTTTACCTATGGATCTTCCTCTTGCCCTCGGATAGAGGATTCGGTTTCTTACACCACCTGAAATTTGCTAGATGTCTAGTGCCACCGTGTTGAAGCTCTGTTTTGGTGATGTCTTTATTTAATCATAGATGCATAAATTTGCTAAAGCTTTAGTCAATTGATGAATTTCCAAGTTGAAATTTTCTAAAGCTTTAGTTAGAGGGACGAGTTCAATACTGACTGGCTATTTGATAAAATGCAGGTATGTTTGTCCATATATTTCTGATGCTTTCCCTTGATGTATTCTCAGTTCTCTGATTGGCTGCGGCTGCTTTCGCCATGTTCCCTCCTCCCACACACACGCCAAATCGCCATGCAGATTTGGTCTTTGGTTTGATAAGCAAAGGTATCATTTGGGGAGTGACTTATTTGGTCGTGATTCATCCTCATATTTCCCCATATGGTCCTTTCACATCTTGAATTTTGATACGGTGGTCTTTCAGTTCTTATTACCATGAATTCTAGCTAGGGCATGCATAACAGAAAAGCTTGTACTTACAGTTTGTTGTAGCAATTGCGTGCTTTTGCATAGTCTCACCAAGCAAAGAGTTGCTAACTGGAATGTTAAGTCAATGTTGCAACCATTTTAGCAGCAAATATGTACATGGAAATGTTATGCTTGGTGAATTCAGGAGGGGCCGGCAGCAGCCTCTGCTCCCAGGATGCCCTACTCCACATGCAACCTACATCTAATTTTTCTAAAACCAAATAAATGCAGCCTTTGAGCGTGGATTTCTGGATTAATGCAGTCAGTTGTGTTCATCATCTTTATTTGGGTTCTATCACATACAGAGGTGGTTCATTACCTCATGCAATAGTCCACTATAGCATCATTTTTTATTGCACGACTTCTTGATATAATTCTCAGTTTTTGCTATTTTTGTAGGTCTGTGTGATTGAATAGTTGATTGGCTTAGACGGGGTGTGATTGATTATTGATGCCTCTTTATCTTTTGAAAGAAGCCATTTCTTTGGTCTTGAAAGGTACATGCATGCATTCCAGAAGTTTCTATGCGCTCTTGCCTTTTTGTTATAGAGCATTGGAAACTCTTATGCATATAATGCCATGTGCTTGGTCTATTTTTTAAGTTAAGCTAATTTCTTTTTTCCGTGCATTATTTTTTTCAAAAAAATGTGAACCTGGGACTGAACACTAGCAAATGGACTGGGCATAGATCAAGAAACATGCAGTAGTTTTCATATCCATATTTGTGGTTGTTGAATGTGAATTCGAACCAAACCTTCGAATGAGTTAGAACTACAATGTTCTAATAGGTATAACTATTACGATTCCATATTTTAATTTCTTGGATCGGCACTAGCTGTGAATTGGCCACGGTGATTTAAACTTCAGACCACAGGCAAAGTTCAGTTAACTCTGAACTGCTGCAGTCCGACAACTTCAGAGATCAATGGATTTTAAGGTTGAGAGAGCATTTTTATCTAAAGTTCAATCCATCACGTGTGACATGCATGATAATCTAAGTCCTAGATTTAGGAGATGGATACTAGGCTGTTGTACACAACAGGAAGCAATGGAGAAAAATCGGTAGTCTGTGATATCCATTCTACTCAGTAAATTTATTTTCTGAACTTTAGCTAAAACATGTGACTTTCTTTTTCTTTTATAATTTCCAGTCACCTGAGCTCATCTATCCAGATTTAGGACCTACCCATTATTCAAGATTACGTATTTTTCACGTTGTTTCAGGATGCAATAGTTTATTCGGAACCTACCAATGTGCCTCCATGTCTACCAATTGACAAAAGGTATATAGTACCAAATTAAGCTCTTATGTAGCCTAAATTCTCAAACTTGATTTAATAATATATGTGAGGCTTTCTTAGGCATGATTGCTAATATGATTACGATCAATGCATAGATTCAAAAACGACTGAAATACCTGCAAAATGTTGCTAATATTATTTGGGGAGCTCATTTTGCATATTATATTCACTGCCTCACTCTTTTGAGATTTGAAATATCTGCTAGCATCCATATTGCGAAATAAGAACGCTGAGATATATGTATCAACTGGGTTCATTACTTTGCTTTTATTTCTATAATTGAATGTTTACCAGTGAACATATAGTTTGACCATTCGGCTTCTTACAGATCCATTATCAAATGTGTTTCTCCATCTTTCCTCACGTTTCCTCCTTCCCCTAAATTTAGCATCTCTTTCCCTTTGCTTATTTTATTTTTCCTTTCATTTTAGCCAGGCTAGGACATCACTGATCGTGTCAGGAAATCAGTTTGGAAATCCTCGTGTAAGGCGACCGATGCGCGAGCGTTGCCGCAAAGAAGGTAGTCCATAAGTACGTCGTGGCCGCTGCCAGCACGCGATGCTGGAACCAACACGGACGTGTGGGAGCTTCATGTGGAGGTTATCGATCGAGCGTGGGGATGTCGGCTCTCCTTAGTCTTGGTCATCGAAGCACGTCCGTCAAATGAGCAGTCATTTAATTGTGCGACAGGTTGGTGAAGGACAACTTGCCCGCCACCCCTTCTCATCATGAATCATTCATATCTCAGACATTGCTCAATTTACTGTTAACTTCTTATAATTTGGTGACAATTGGTTGTAAGTTGGTGTAAGAACTGAACCAAATTTGAAGTATATCTCTGTTACACTATAGGCACCCGAAAAAGGAAAACAACTACTAGAAGTATAGATAAGGAGAAAAAGAAGGTGATCCAATCTGGCGTCCCCCAAAATCTTTAGAGTATAAGCTATAAAGTTTTGCAAATTTATCCAGTACAAATATACAATTAGGCTAAACAATTAATCATGTGGATAGGACTAATCAACCAAAAGCTTTTGTCTAAAGTGAGAGGGGTAATTAGTTTGCTATTTGCAGTTCTATCTTTTGTGCGTGGGCTCGAGAGAAAAATTACGAAAATGGGTCATGATATGCTTTTGCTGTTCTGGAGGTTTTGCTGTTTTGGAGCTGGTAATTGAGAAATGAGTAGTCGATTAAATTAGTAAGTGGGAAGTGCATCTGTTTGGAATAGTTAGATAACCTAGGAAGTGCCTCTGATTATAATGTTTGGATAATCAGATAAATCACACTTATAAGGATAAACCTCACCCATTTTTTTCGGTTTTCCCCCATTTATTCACATCTTGCTGGCCAGAGAACTTGAACTTTTGTGTTACTATTCATGTTTCTCTAATGCTTAAAAGTACCTCTACTATACATTTTCATATCTTCCGAAATTGGCTTCTAACAGAAGTGGAAATTATATTTGAACATTCAGGTGGCAGAAGGATCAGGCATGTTGCTCACTGCCTGATTAATGAAGTGGTACCATCTTAAATACAAAATTACAAGTGTTTGTATGTGTGTTGACAGGCAGTTGTTCTGGCAAGAGATGGTTGCGGAGGAATCTAGGGGTGACTGGAATACTGACACAACAAGCCTAGAACAACGGCTGGAAAATCTGGTATGTTTCCTCTTATGTTGTAATATGGTTGGAACAAGTCGAATGTTAGCCCTCCACATTTATTTTTTCTGTTATAATTTGTACACACATTTTTCTTGGTGTAGGCGATCGATGTGTACAAAAGTGCTAAAATCAAGATTAATGATCTACTTGAGTGAAGACAAAAGACCAATTTTTTATCTACATGCTAAAATCAAGCCATCAGTAGATCAATAGGAAGGTGTGCACTTGAACTTTGTCATGACTTACTTTCAGGTAGGGCTTCTCTCATGTGCCTGGTGCCTGCCGGTTGTTTTGCTATTCTATATGTTCCTACGAGAAGAGCTTCTCTTATTTCGCTTTTTATTGGGTGTTCCCTGCGGCCATTGCCTTGCCCATGCTCCAGTAATTTTCCCAACACAACAGCTGCCTAGAACACAAATCTGTAAGTTAGTTCACATTCTTTACTAGCTTTGCCAAAAATAAAAGTACAAATGTTTTTTAAAAAACCTTACTATTTTGTAGAAGAAATACGTATAGTTTTGTAGAATCAAACATACCCAATATCTATAATCAAGAAACAATTTCTTTGAACAATTTCTTGAACTGAACTTACTTTCAATCATAGCTTAAGCTTTATGAAGGGTAAAATAACAAGAAATCATTACATAAAAAGGTTATAGACACTCTTTTATGTTCTGTTACTATCTTTGAACCTTGAAATCAGTATTTATGTTTTCTCACATTTTCTTTCAACAACGATCTGTTATATTATCATGAAGTTTGGTTGTTTTGTTCAAAATAACTGATTGACATGCATAATCTGGTAAAAAGAGTGGACTTTTACAGAAAATTATGAAGAATAATAAAAAAAAAAGCTAGCTTGTTTGTTTAAATTGATTCCTTTGCATTGTTGGCTGCTTGATCATGTTGCAGTGATTTTTCTCAGGTCTCAGCATCTCTGTATAAAGATACTGAACAAATTGCATGATGAAGGGAGAAGAAACTCGGCACAACTTCCAGCAAATATGAAAAATTAGAGAGGGAGATAGGTACAAGTGAAGAAAAAACCTTTCGATGTTGTCAAAAAAGGAGAGGCAGCACATCAAGAGTGGAACTGTGGCCATAGTCCCTGGAGCGAATAGTGGTTGCATTTGTCGAGAAGCCACATGACAGATATGGTCACGGCTGCTGTCCTCAAGAATACCACGGGGGCGCATCCAGCTCCGGTTACCGGAGATTCACTGCCGCCCTCGGATATTCGCCCGAGCAGCGTGGAAGCCTGTGTACCCTCAGCATCTACTACTTCATTCAAGAAAAATTTGCTACTTTTTTTTATTCATCATGTCGCCTCTTTTATTTAGCAAAAACATATAACTACCTTCTCTTTTTAATCTTCATGATCACTATATTGTTGTACTCCACTATTTGTCTCCTCCTTTATTCGAGAAAATATTATCATTTTCTTCTACTGATCGTATCAATATCTTATTTTATTGATCGTAAACTAACTATATACACCAAGAAGTCAACACCACAGACGCATAAATTATGTTGTATCACGCTGCTTTTTCTTCCGTTTGATGTATGAAACACAAAACATTACACCATAATTGCAAACTTAGAGTACCAATATGTAATATATTACCCTTTATTTTCCAAGGTTGTCTCTTTCTTGGGTCCATATCACCTTAAGTGTCGTGGTGGTTGATATAAAGGTATTATGGACTGTTTAACAAGCTGCAACTCAAAATTTGAGCATCTGCTTAATTAGCCGCCATGTTTTTGGTGTTTACCATAAAGTTTTATCACTGTGAAGCCATGGAAAATTACTTTGATTAACATGAGTTAGTCTTCTACTTAATGATCATCTTATTTATTTTCTCATTTGCAGTGGTGTTAACTTTGGGGGTGCACCTATTAGAACTATGTTTTCTGTGTGACGTGGCCTCGGAAGACCATGCCACAACAAGCTTATGTAGATGTTGTTTTTGCTATTTCTTCCTTACTTCTAATATAATAAGGTGCTTTGTAGATTGTCAGGTACTATAGAATATATACTCCCTCTGATCATATTACTTGATGCTAATACAGACGTATCTAGATACATTTTTAGCATCAAGTAATATGGAACGGAGGGAGTACTAATTTTAAATTTAGATTATAGCACCTGATGTTAGTTGATATGTGACAATCATGAACGTAAGTAAACTATTTCTCGAATATAAAAGAAAAAATCTGATTTTAGCAAAGAAAGTATGAACATGTCACACATACAACGGTCGAGAAATTACAATTTCATGCCCACTAAAGATGGTATGATAAGCTACTAGAGGTCGAGAAACGTTGAGCATATGACTAATATAATTATCAGGGATTTAAGCTATGATCGGCTACTAGCGGACGTATGTTTTCATTCTCGGGACAATTGCTTAATATCATGTACCTTAACTGTTTTGGTAGACAAGACCATGTCGACACAATTTGGAACAATATCTTCGTCAAGATGAGAAAGGTTATTTCTCTTAAATATGTCACCAAGGTACATGAGTGTAAATCTATTGTGTTGAACATGAATTAATCTTCTACTTTTGCCGCCCCTTTCATTTAACTCTAATTAATGTTGGTTAATTTATCTTTTTATTTGCATTGGTGCTAGCTCTTGGTGATGCAAACCCTAATGAGATTTACATTTCCTTTGTGTTGTGACTTTTAAAGATCATGCTGGGACAATGTCTTGCCTATGTAGATAATGAGTTTAGCGTTCCTTCCTTTCTTTTGTTATTACTCTCGGCGGCAGCAACGAACGTTAATTGCTATAATATATTTTCATCATGTTTCTTTGGTTCTATATAAACATTTTTTTCTTTGTTTTTAATTTATTGTAGTTCACAATGATTTGTAAAACCTAAAAAAGTATTAGCATTTTTTCACCTATATATGAGTCTCACGGGATCGTGCGCCAAGGCGCACCCCAAATCTAGTCAATGGTAAGTTCAGCACCACCACCACCACCTGTGTAGCGGAAATCACCACTATGGCCAGCCTAATCAGAAAGTACTCGATCCAGCTAACAAATTAATGGCCCAACGAGCTCTAGCTAGCCACAGTGGTAGGCTGGATGTTCTGTCCATGGTGCAACGGTAATGATGAGTAAACTAGAAGGACCTGGCGCGCTTTGCCGCGCCGTTTTTGTTCTTGGCGTTTTTTTTCTCTTTCCCATCCCACACAAAGTGAGATTGCTTTTGTAAGTTACATTGATGCATGTGCAGGTATGAACTTATACGAACATCGACGTACCCTCTAAATCAAAACAAAATGAAGTAAACATATGGCATATCAACAAACACTCACAGGCTTTGATGGTATTTCCACATGAGCAAATATATATATAAAATATTGAACTTTAGTTTCTAGCTTATTTCAAAAAGAATCTTATATGCTTCATCTAAAAAAGTTATGCAATGGGGCTACCGCATATAGCCCTTGTGTGTCCAAAAGAGGAAACATATTGTTATAGAGGCAACTATTCAGACCAATACAAAGAGAGCCACATATAGAGAGGAAGGAGAAGAAGTGGCTTATTGAGGGTCACGTGGTGGGTGAGGTAAAATTGAAGAGAGGACATGAGTGTACGATTAACATCATGGTAGCCCAACATAACAATGGACTCTCCCGATTCATTGCACACGGAACATATGAATCAGTAAACTATCACAAGCCTCTAAAAGCAGCCACAACACAATGTCGACACAAAAGATGGCACTCGGTGTTATCTTACTTTCCCTTGTGGTGTGGGCACATAGGCGAATTAGGGCCGCAAATAAGAGCCCAGCGCTGCAGTGATGCACACTTTGCTACATAATTGATTTTGTTCTATTTATACTGATTGCTTCAGCGTCTGGGTACACGCCTTGCGCCGTGGATGCTCTAACACCATGGTAGATGCACCGAAATCATGTGGAGAAGTAGAGCGCACCATTAGTTACGATTACAAGTGCACTGCAATTAATCATACAGGCCAGACTGAGATATCAGTCCATACAACATATGTGGAAAATATGAAACAACAACAGTAATCTCAATTTTTTATTGGACGGACATACATACAAACTTATCGCATTCAGTTTATACAGTAGGTTCACCGAACAATATTGAACACTATGAGGTCTTGAATGCTAATAATTTGAACTTCCCCATACACATCTCGTCTTCTGCATTTTTTGTGTCATTATATGTAAGGTAAAATAAACTACTAATTAGAATTTTTTGTTTAAAGAGCATAGTAATACACCGATGGAATTTATCTACATTGCTGAACCTGCTTTTCTCACCTGTTATAGATCATAATTCGGCCATAATACGTAATATACTCAAGATTCCAGGTGCACTGCAATTAATCATAAAGGCCAGACTGAGATATCACTCCATACAACACATGCGGAAAATACCGAACAAACATCAGTAATCTCATTTTTTTATTGGACAAACTTACCTGCGTCAGTTTATACAATAGATGCACCAAACAATATTGAACACTATGAGCTCTTGAATGCTAATAATTTGAACTTCCCTATACACATCTCGTCTTCTGCATTTTTGTGTCATTATAAGTAAGGTAAACTAAACTACTAATTAGAAGTTTTTTGTTTCAAGAACATAGAAATACACCGATGGAATTTATCTACATCGCTGAACCTGCTTTTCTCACCTGATATAGATCATAATTCGGCCATAATACACAATATACTCAAGAGGTGGAGCTGTTTAACACAAAAAATGACAAACAAATTGGTTTCAGAAATAAATTATAAGTAAGCACCACAAACTGGTATAATTTAATAAGCACTTCTAATAAAATTCAAAGGAATCGATAGGAAAGAACCCCCGCTATTGAATGTTTGAGTCTGTATCAATGTGCATTAAAAAAATATTTCTTGTTGCTTCTTGGAACCAATCTCTAAATGTGATTATTTATAAACAAAACAATGAAAGGTATAAAGTTTTTTTTTTCAGGTTCTGGTTACTGCCTATGCTTGTAAACACACCACAGATTCAGGTAACTGCGTCTTTGTAAGTTTTTTTTATCAATATAAATTAAGAACAGGTTACTACAATTTTAAATAGAAAGTAAAATACGCAGGGTACATGACAACAAAGATAAGGAAGAAACATATTGGATTCTTCGTTCTTCTTGTTTACACAGCATAAACCAGGGATTGTAGAATAGAAAATTTTGAGCACCAAAATGAGTTGGATAGTAAAATTGATACTCCAAGCACATTTTGGCGCCAAATGAACATTCTATAATTCGACCATAATCACAAAAGAAATGGCAAAGGCGACTAAGAATTAGGAGCAAGTGTTGAGCAAGCTTATGTTACCTTAGATGATCCACTCCTACGTCACACAGAACCATGCCATGCATCCTCTCTACAAACACACATGTATATTAGGAGTCAGTATTGTGTACCATGTGTTATACGACAAATCGGCGGACAATCGGCCGAGAAAAGGAAAATGCTCCGTCCATATCACACCCATACTTTACACTCGGTTTTGCATGAAAAAGCAAATACAATAGTTAGACTTAGCGCTTTGCAGACAGGTAAAGATGATTACGCAAAATAATATCATGAAAGCTAGACTATCACTAAACTAAGCAAGAGAATTCCCTTGGCAAAACATGCTTACATGAAAAGAATTATGACGGCAGCTGGACTGAATTTTGAACTAAGCTTGTCTTGCAAACTATTTTGAAGTACCAAAATCACACAGAAACATGCTCAGCGTGTATCTTGCAGTTGTAATCCTAATCACTGTTCCAAAATAATGTGCAGTCCTTTTAAAGTTTTCGCTTTCAGTGCCTCAAAGCAGCAGTCAATGAACTGCATCACCGGGGAAGACAGCCATACCGTGGCCTTTGTCTGGCCTGCAAATGTACCAGATTAATAAGGTCACTCTCTACATTGAAGCGCTACCTCGAAAGTATGCATGAGAAATCATTGTTTACTTCCATAACTACAAAAAAAAATACTAAAAATTTCTATCTCCAGCATTCTTAAAAAAAAACTGCGGCTATTGTGCAAATTATGTTGAACTATTGATTTGCAGCTAGCAAAGACTGGAAAGAATGGTTGAGAACTTCAAATAAGTTACTGAAATTATTTCAAGTAGCTACTCCCTTTTTTCTATTACTTCTCCCATCTGGTACCTAACTGTACCACGGAAATTAAACCAAGCTAGGTTTTGCATATCCTTATACTTGGGGTTAAAGCAATATTTCAGCGGACAGAGCAAGGTCTTGGGACAGAGGCATCCCCTCCACTACCAAACGACATAGCGCACAAACAAGCCGTCAAACACAAGCAAAGGTACCCAACTGAACAAAACACAAGTGAAAACATAACTTGAGCATGCATCAAACATTACACCAGGTTACCAGACCACGATGCCCCTATGGACGCTGCTAGCCTTCCATCCGAAACAAACGCACCTGAACACACATACCAGAACAACTGAAACAGAATCCTGAGAAAACCATGCCGAGGAAACACCATGCAAACCTAGCTTCCAGCCAAGCGCAGGCCACTCAGAACAGCGCATGCCACACCCGCCCACGGGCACGCCATGGATGCATCACCTAGCCAAACCTCAACGCGACCGAAACCCGAGCAATCGCCACATCACGTAAGCAAAAGATACATCAGCGAGCAACGACCAGAAAACACTCTTCATTGCTAACCCAAACCAAATGATGGTTGTCACTTTGCCCAGAAGAAACCCATAATCACACGAATCTGACGCAATTTACAACTAAACACGCCCCCAGCCGCCCCCAAATCAATAAGAAAGTGCACACCGCAGCCACGTCCGAGCCCATCTCCCGGACATCCGCCGCGGCGAAGCGCACCGCACAGCTAGCGTACACATAAACGAAACGGGAACCACCGCCTAACCCACGCCGCCGAAGGCATTTTGGACATCGTATGCTTCATCCCCGAAGATCAAATTAATTCTAGCTGTGTGAGAGATAAAAGTGGAGGGGGCCGAAGGCACAACTTATCAATCTTGGCAGGGTCTTCTCGATCTTGGCAGGGTCGAGGTAGGAGACCTAGCTCTATAGCGGCGGACGACCCGTCCAGCGACGCGCGCTGCAGCACGTCCTCATCCGGCGGCGCGATACACGGCGAGGGCCACGGCGGCTTCCTGTAGCTCCGGCACCGTCCGCTCCTCAAGGCTCCGGCGCGTCCAGAGGATGGGGATTCAGATTGAGCGGTGGGATTCAGGGATTGGACTGCTACCGCCGTGCCTGTGTGGTGTGTGCTTATTTCCGTATAACCGCCTCTCAAACCCAAACCGACCTGACAAATCTTTACTATTAGAGCATCTCTAAGAGACGGGCTATATAGGCCGCGCGGCATAAAAACGTCTGATATAGCGCGCGGGAGAGAATGCGGCGTTCCAGCAGGCGCGGTAAACGGCGCGGCGCTGTAAAAATTTTAGGGCGCGCGGCGTTTTGCACAAACCGGAGCGGCATATCTGGCGCGTCGGCTACAACGCGCGGCAACGCTCGTCCAAGCGCGAAAAAGCCAACGGCTGGAAATTTCCTACCACCCCGCGCCCGCGCCCTCATTTCCCCACCTACCGCCGGCGCGAAATCCAGCCGCCGCCAGTCGATTCCGCGGCCGCCCCCGCTTCTGCGCGCCGCCGCGCCGTAGATCCGCGTCGCCCGCACCTCCTCCTGGCAGCAGCGGGCGCTCCGCCGCACTGTGGCGCTCGCGCCGCCGCCAGCGACAAGTTGTGCTTGGCACTCCTTCTCCGCGGCGCGCCGCCGTCGCGTTCTCCTTCTCCGCGGCGCGCCGCCGTCGCCATGTCGTCCTCGTCGTCCTCGAGCTTGCTAGCAACATGGCGCGCCCATGGTGCTCGTCCATTTGCTCGCAAGGTATGAACCTCCTCCGGCCGGCCTCTATTGTCGCCAATTACCTACAATAGTTCATAGTGAAGTAATTTTATACATATGTTTGTAGAGTTCATCATATGATTCATCGGATGACGAGTTCGACCAAGAAGAAGAGGAGAACATTTCGATACTATTAGCATACTGCGCCGTTAAGAGGCCAAAATTTGGTGGATCGGTGTTCGGTAGACAGAAGTTGTGGAGAGAAAGGGCATGAGAAGTTGATGCGGTCGTATTTCAATGAGAATCCGATTTTCCCCGAAAGCTATTTTCGGCGGCGTTTTCGGATGAGTCTCAACTTGTTCAAGCACATTGCAACGGAGGTCACCAAATATGATCGCTTCTTTGAGCAAAGGAGGAATGCTGCCGGAGAACTTGGTCATAGCACATATCAAAAGGTGACCGCCGCCTTGCGTATGTTGGCATATGGTATACCGGTGGATCTTATTGATGATCATTTGGCCATGGGAGAGAGCACTTCTATCTTGTGTGTGAAGCGCTTTGTCGTTGCAATTGTCAATGTCTTTGACTCCACATACTTGAGAGCCCCCAATGCTCAAGACACGGCAAGACTTTTGGAGATCAACGCCAACCGGGGGTTTCCCGGTATGCTTGGTTCTATTGATTGCATGCATTGGAGTTGGAAGAATTGTCCAGCGGCATGGCATGGACAATTCAAATGCTACAAGAAGGATGCCACCATAGTACTTAAAGCGGTGGCCGACCAAGAGACTTGGATATGGCATGCTTTCTTTGGAATGCCCGGATCTTGCAGTGACATCAATGTTCTTCAACGGTCACCACTAATGACAAGACTTGCAATGCGGGAAGGTCCATTGGTGGAGTTTGAAGCAAATGGCCACAAGTACAACTATGGCTACTTCCTCGCCGACGGCATATATCCAAGGTGGCAAACATTTGTGAAGCCAATTATTCAACCAAAAGGTAAGAAGCAAACTCAATTCCACAATGCACAAGTGGCGGCTAGGAAAGATGTAGAGAGAGTATTTGGGATTTTGCAAGCCCAATTTGCCATTGTTAGAGGACCGGCTAGATTTTGGGATCAAGAATGCCTTTGGTATATCATGACCGCGTGTGTAATCATGCACAACATGATTATAGAGGATGATCGCGGAAAAGATGTGGATCATACCCACTACGACTTGATGGGGGTTCCCGTGCAAGTGAGGAGATCCGCACATAGGATTGCCCGATTCATTGCCTCATACCATGCCATTCGGTGCAACGACACACATGATGAGCTTCAAAAAGATCTCATGGAAGAATGGTGGAATTGGAATGGACAACAATAGTTACATATTTGTTGTATTTGTTTGTAAACTATGTGTTGTATTGTCTGAAAACCATGTTGTATTGTTGTATGTTGGACGTGTTGTATTTGGTGTGAAGTATTGTTGTCAACAATGTATTGTATTTGGATGGTACAATTTATTTATGAATTTTTATATATTGTTTGATCGTGCATACTTGTGGGTGTTTGTTGTTTGCGCCGCGCCCGCGCGCTGCAAAATGGCCCGTTCGGCGGAGGTGCTATTTTACCGCACCAACGCGCGCTGCAAAATGGCGCACCCGGCGGGAGAGAAATCGCTCCGGTGCGCGGCATCGGTTTACAGCGCGCATAATCGGAGGTTTAGCGCGCCGCGATATAGCGCGCCTGCTGGAGATGCTCTTATATTGCAGTTGGTACGTCATCAAAAATGTTTGATATCAAAGATCGGGATCATCTAGACCGTCTAATCACATTAAATAGCTCATGCTTGATATCTAGCCCGTCGGATGGGTTATTTGTGAAACATCCTCCTTTTCTTCCCTCATCTCGCACACAGGCATTCACAAACTTGCCAAATAATAGTCATGAAATCACATCTGACTTTCCATGCACCAAATCGCGCTATCAAATCACATCTTACTTGCCAAACTTTGAATGAAGTAACTAGATCAAATCAAGTCAAAGCCGGCTGCTCTTCTTCATCTCCTCCATCAAAATCGAGGTCCTAGCTCTGCGACCCGGACCTGAGTGGCGGCGGCAGCGGCAGGCGAGGGCCTCACGCATCACTCAGCGACGACCCAGACTTGCGTGGTGGCAGAGGCAAAGGGCCTTGCATGGCGGCATCTCCGCATTGGAGGGACGCTCAGGCGAGAAGAGGAGGCGAGAACGGCGCAGCTAGAAATCAAGGGCCGCGGACCCGTGGGACGGCCAGAGGAATATTCTGCGGGAGATTCAAGATCGGCGGCGTCGGTCTCTGCAGCGGTCTGCTCGACGTCGCCAGCTGCACCGGCTCCTCGAAGGCCCATCCCATGCGACGAAGGGATTCAGGACATGCAGAACTACACACCGCCTACTGCCGGCATCGTCGTCGCCCACACTACCACGTCCTGCAGCCGCTTCTCACCCACCGCATCATGTCGCCATTGCCTAGCAACACCAGCCTTCCCCGTCTCCCGCCGCTGATGATAGCCTCAGAGTTCCCTCTTTGGCAAGGCTTCGACCACCTACCTCAATTAGTTTTATGGTTCGTACCATGCACGTCCACCCCATGCTTGCAAGATAGGATTGTTGCCCCGGCTCACAACCAGCATCAAGCCATCAACGGAGACTGAAGGGGACGCATCACCAAACTACCTGCTTCGCATCACACACTCGTTTCTTTTGTTTTTGGTCATCTTTTCCATGCATCGCATCACTTGTTACTATCATCCTCTGTACCCTCTTTTACTTCTATCCGATAATTCTTCCAAATGGTCATGTTGCTGTGGATTAGTGTACTGAGTTAACCCTTCAACCTGTTAGGGAAAGTTGATTTACAGATGTTGCAGAAAGAAGATTTATAGATCAATTTTCGACGACTAAGGAAACACAAAAGATTATCCAAATGCAAGAACGTGATAGGCCTTTGTTGCCAGCTATGTAAGTTTGCCTTTTGATTTTGCTCTGCTATATAGATATATCGATCTGGGTCAAATGACAAAATAAGTTTTTTTGTGAGTTCTGGATTCTTATTGTTCATGATGCACTTAGTATATATTGCCTCGACAGAACCTTCAAAAATATGCACATGATATTTGTTCATATGCTGCACTTAGCATATAATATAGATATGTGCAGGCAATCTGATGGTTTATTCTGATTTGCTTGTTTCAGTTCAGGTGAAAAAGTATAATGTCTAATAGAAGTATCAATACAATGTGTAATATGGACGGTGATATAAGTATTAAACTCTAGAAAGAACCTTCGAGATCTTGGCGTTCCTCTAAACCTGGCTGGGTGTTACTAGGCTTGTTCATGATTGATCTTTTGTTTCTTTTGTCTTAAAAATGGGATTTTCTTTATGTTTTTTGATGTGCAAAACGATTTTTTTTTAATTTTAAAATTTCAAAGCTTGTATGTCTTGAGTGCAACTGACATGCTACCATGACATTTTACAAGTATTCAGTTAGGTCATCAAACATTTTGAGGAGCCTTAGCCTATATGCAGAACATTTGCACATACTTCTTTTCCTTGCATATCCCCTTGAGCTTTGAAGAATTTGATACGGTGGCCCAAGTACTACGTACATTCTTTCTGACTAGACAGATTTACAACAGTAACTGGTTTTTTTTAGTTCATATCTTAGTTACAATCATTCGTCTAAAAGCAATATTTCTTAGCTCCATGGGCTGTGCTCCGGTGTCCCCCCCTTGGCGAACGACGTTCAGGTGGTAAACGTGTGTTTGGTTCGTGACCAGAAAATATGGATAATCCCATCCCAAAAGCCGAATATTTCTGAGAAAGGCTGGACCATATGATCCGTGAATTTCATGACTAATCACATTAGCCGCCTGAGAATCCATGGCCGTCGACGCGACTCCGACACCTGCCACCGTCGTATGTGTGGCTCCCCAGCTCAGCGGCGGCCACCATGTCACGGCGAGCGGTGGGCTTGCTTTTCCGCGTGGCTCCCTGATGGCGTGTATTTCACACGTTCGTTGGGCAACCCCAAGAGGAAGGTATGATGCGCACAGCAGCAAGTTTTCCCTCAGAAAGAAACCAAGGTTTATCGAACCAGGAGGAGCCAAGAAGCACGTTGAAGGTTGATGGCGGCGGGATGTAGTGCGGCGCAACACCAGAGATTCCGGCGCCAACGTGGAACCTGCACAACACAACCAAAGTACTTTGCCCCAACGAAACAGTGAGGTTGTCAATCTCACCGGCTTGCTGTAACAAAGGATTAACCGTATTGTGTGGAAGATGATTGTTTGCAGAAAACAGTAGAACAGTATTGCAGTAGATTGTATTTCAGTAAAGAGAATTGGACCGGGGTCCACAGTTCACTAGAGGTGTCTCTCCCATAAGACGAACAGCATGTTGGGTGAACAAATTACAGTTGGGCAATTGACAAATAAAGAGAGCATGACCATGCACATACATATCATGATGAGTATAGTGAGATTTAATTGGGCATTACGACAAAGTACATAGACCGTCATCCAACTGCATCTATGCCTAAAAAGTCCACCTTCAGGTTATCATCCGAACCCCCTCCAGTATTAAGTTGCTAACAACAGACAATTGCATTAAGTATTGCGCGTAATGTAACTAGTGACTACATCCTTGAACATAGCACTAATGTTTTATCCCTAGTGGCAAAAGCACATCCATAACCTTAGTGGTTCTTGTCACTCCTCCGTATTCACAGAGGCATGACCCCACTAGCGAGCATAAAAACTCCCTCTTGGAGTTACGAGCATCAACTTGGCCAGAGCATCTACTAATAACGGCGAGCATGCAAGATCAGAACCAACCCATAGGCATAGCTTTGAGACTCACCATAACAAGTATTCTCTATTCATCGGATCCCAACAAACGCAACATATAGAATTACAGATAGATGACCTTGATCATGTTAGGCAGCTCACAAGATCCGACAATGATAGCACAATGGGGAGAAGACAACCATCTAGCTACTGCTATGGACCCATAGTCCAGGGGTAGACTACTCACACATCACACCGGAGGCGACCATGGCGGCGTAGAGTCCTCCGGGAGATGATTCCCCTCCGGCAGGGTGCCGGAGGCGATCTCTGGATCCCCGAGATGGGATCGGCAGCGGCGGCGTCTCCGGAAGGTTTTCCGTATCGTGGTTCTCGGCACCGGGGTTTTCGTCCACGGAGACTTTTTATAGGAGAAAGGGCAGGTCAAGAGGCGGCACGGGGCCCCACACCACAGGGCCGCGCGGCCAAGGGGGGCCGCGCCGCCTATAGTGTGGCCCCTCCGTGGCCCCTCTTCGTCTCTCCTTCGGACTTACGGAAGCTTCGTGAGAAAATAGGCCCTGGGCTTTGATTTCGTCCAATTCCGAGAATATTTCCTTACTAGGATTTCTGAAACCAAAAACAGCAGAAAAACAACAAGCGGCACTTCGGCATCTTGTTAATAGGTTAGTTCCAAAATGCACGAATATGACATAAAGTGTGCATAAAACATGTAGATAACATCAATAATGTGGCATGGAACATAAGAAATTATCGATACGTCGGAGACGTATCAGCATCCCCAAGCTTAGTTCTGCTCGTCCAGCAGGTAAAACGATAACACGTATAATTTACGGAGTGACATGCCATCATAATCTTGATCATACTATTTGTAAAGCATATGTAGTGAATGCAGCGATCAAAACAATGTATATGACATGAGTAAACAAGTGAATCATATAGCAAAGACTTTTCATGAATAGCACTTCAAGACAAGCATCAATAAGTCTTGCATAAGAGTTAACTCATAAAGCAATAATTCAAAGTAAAGGTATTGAAGCAACACAAAAGAAGATTAAGTTTCAGCGGTTGCTTTCAACTTGTAACATGTATATCTCATGGATATTGTCAACATAGAGTAATATAATAAGTGCAATAAGCAAGTATGTAGGAATCAATGCATAGTTCACACAAGTGTTTGCTTCTTGAGGTGGAGAGAAATAGGTGAACTGACTCAACAATAAAAGTAGAAGAATGGTCCTCCATAGAGGAAAAGCATCGATTGCTATATTTGTGCTAGAGCTTTGATTTTGAAAACATAAAGAAAGCATAAAAATAAAGTTTTGAGAGGTGTATGTCGTTGTCAACAAATGGTAGCGGGTACTCTAACCCCCTTGCCAGACAAACCTTCAAAGAGCGGCTCCCATTTTATTTTATTTTGGGTGGCACTCCTTCCAACCTTTCTTTCACAAACCATGGCTAACCGAATCCTCGGGTGCCTGCCAACAATCTCATACCATGAAGGAGTGCCTTTTTATTTTAGTTTTATTATGATGACACTCCTCCCAACCTTTGCTTACACAAGCCATGGCTAACCGAATCCTTCGGGTGCCGTCCAACAATCACATACCATGGAGGAGTGTCTATTTTTGTTAATTAATTTGGGACTGGGAATCCCATTGCCAGCTCTTTTTGCAAAATTATTGGATAAGCGGATGAAGCCACTAGTCCATTGGTGAAAGTTGCCCAACAAGATTGAAAGATAAACACCACATACTTCCTCATGAGCTATAAAACATTGACACAAATCAGAGGTGATAAATTTTGAATTGTTTAAAGGTAGCACTCAAGCAATTTACTTTGGAATGGCGGAAAATACCATGTAGTATAGGTAGGTATGGTGGACACAAATGGCATAGTGGTTGGCTCAAGTATTTTGGATGCATGAGAAGTATTCCCTCTCGGTACAAGGTTTAGGCTAGCAAGGCTTATTTGAAACAAACACAAGGATGAACCGGTGCAGCAAAACTCACATAAAAGACATATTGAAAACATTATAAGACTCTACACCGTCTTCCTTGTTGTTCAAACTCAGTACTAGAAATTATCTAGACCTTAGAGAAACCAAATAT
Source organism: Lolium perenne (assembly GCF_019359855.2). Classification (NCBI taxonomy): domain Eukaryota; kingdom Viridiplantae; phylum Streptophyta; class Magnoliopsida; order Poales; family Poaceae; genus Lolium; species Lolium perenne. Next base: position 35,274,936 of record NC_067248.2, on the reverse strand, counting down.
GCAAACCAAATTTTAGCATGCTCTATGTATTTCTTCATTAATGGGTGCAAAGCATATGATGCAAGAGCTTAATCATGAGCACAACAATTGCCAAGTATCACATTACCCAAGACATTTATAGCAATTACTACATGTATCATTTTCCAATTCCAACCATATAACAATTTAACGAAGGAGAAACTTCGCCATGAATACTATGAGTAGAAACCAAGGACATACTTGTCCATATGCTACAGCGGAGCGTGTCTCTCTCCCATAAAGTGAATGCTAGGATCCATTTTATTCAAACAAAACAAAAACAAAAACAAACCGACGCTCCAAGAAAAAGCACATAAGATGTGATGGAATAAAAATATAGTTTCAGGGGAGGAACCTGATAATGTTGTCGATGAAGAAGGGGATGCCTTGGGCATCCCCAAGCTTAGACGCTTGAGTCTTCTTGATATATGCAGGGGTGAACCACCGGGTGCATCCCCAAGCTTAGAGCTTTCACTCTCCTTGATCATGTTGCATCATACTCCTCTCTTGATCCTTGAAAACTTCCTCCACACCAAACTCGAAACAACTCATTAGAGGGTTAGTGCACATTATAAATTGACATATTCAGAGGTGACACAATCATTCTTAACACTTCTGGACATTGCATAATGCTACTGGACATTAGTGGATCAAAGAAATTCATCCAACTTAGCGAAAGAGGCAATGCGAAATAAAAGGCAGAATCTGTCAAAACAGAACAGTTCGTATTGACGAATTTTAAAATGGCACCAGACTTGCTCAAATGAAAATGCTCAAATTGAATGAAAGTTGCGTACATATCTGAGGATCATGCACGTAAATTGGCTTAATTTTCTGAGTTACCTACAGGGAGGTGGACCCAGATTCGTGACAGCAAAGAAATCTGGAACTGTGCAGTAATCCAAATCTAGTACTTACTTTTCTATCAACGGCTTAACTTGGCACAACAAAACACAAAACTAAGATAAGGAGAGGTTGCTACAGTAGTAAACAACTTCCAAGACACAAAATAAAAATAAAGTACTGTAGGTAAAAACATGGGTTGTCTCCCATAAGCGCTTTTCTTTAACGCCTTTCAGCTAGGCGCAGAAAGTGTGTATCAAGTATTATCAAGAGATGAAGTGTCAACATCATAATTTGTTCTCATAATAGAATCAAAAGGTACCTTCATTCTCTTTCTAGGGAAGTGTTCCATACCTTTCTTGAGAGGAAATTGATATTTTATATTACCTTCCTTCATATCAATAATAGCACCAACAGTTCGAAGAAAAGGTCTTCCCAATATAATGGGACAAGATGCATTGCATTCAATATCCAAGACAACAAAATCAATGGGGACATGGTTATTGTTAACGGTAATGCGAACATTATCAACTTTACCCAAAGGTTTCTTTGTAGAATGATCAGCAAGATTAACATCCAAATAACAATTTTTCAGTGGTGGCAAGTCAAGCATATTATAAATTTTCTTAGGCATAACAAATACTTGCACCAAGATCACATAAAGCATTACAATCAAAATCTTTAACCTTCATCTTAATGATGGGCTCCCAACCATCTTCTAGCTTTTTAGGAATAGAGGCTTCACGCTCTAGTTTCTCTTCTCTAGCTTTTATGAGAGCATTTGTAATATGATGCGTGAAAGCCAAATTTATAGCACTAGCATTAGGACTTTTAGCAAGTTTTTGCAAGAACTTTATAACTTCAGAGATGTGGCAATCATCAAAATTCAAACCATTATAATCTAAAGCAATGGGATCATCATCCTCAATGTTGGAAAAAATTTCAGCAGCTTTATCACAGTAGTTTCAAAGAGTTTTAGCAGCTTGCAGTTTTTCGCGCTTTGCATTCGAAGTGGAAACATTGCTAACACCAATTCTTTTATTAGTATGAGTAGGAGGTGCAGCAACATGTGTAGCATTAGCATTACTAGTGGTGGTAATAGTCCAAACTTTAGCTATATTCTTCTCTTTAGCTAGTTTTTCATTTTCTTCTCTATCCCACCTAGCACGCAGTTCAGCCATTAATCTTATATTCTCATTAATTCTAACTTGAATGGCATTTGCTGTAGTAGTAATTTTATTATGATGATTCTCATTAGTCATAACTTTCGATTTCAAAAGATCAACATCAGTTGACAAGACTATCAACTTTAGAAGCAAGTATATCAATTTTCCCAAGCTTTTCTTCAACAGATTTGTTAAAAGCAGTTTGTGTACTAATAAATTCCTTAAGCATGGCTTCAAGTCCAGGGGGTGAACTCCTATTATTGTTGTAAGAATTCCCATAAGAATTACCATAGCCGTTGCCATTATTATAAGGATATGGCCTATAGTTGTTACTAGAATTGTTCCGGTAAGCATTGTTGTTATTATTTTTAATGAAGTTTACATCAACATGTTCTTCTTGTGCAACCAATGAAGCTAACGGAACATTATTAGGATCAATATTAGTCCTATCATTCACAAGCATAGACATAATAGCATCAATCTTATCACTCAAGGAAGAGGTTTCTTCGACAGAATTTACCTTCTTACCTTGTGGAGCTCTTTCCGTGTGCCATTCAGAGTAGTTGATCATCATATTATCAAGAAGCTTTGTTGCTTCACCAAGAGTGATGGACATAAAGGTACCTCCAGCAGCTGAATCCAATAAATTCCGTGAAGAAAAATTTAGTCCTGCATAGAAGGTTTGGATGATCATCCAAGTAGTCAGTCCATGGGTTGGGCAATTTTTAACCAGAGATTTCATTCTTTCCCAAGCTTGAGCAACATGTTCAGTATCTAATTGTTTAAAATTCATTATGCTACTCCTCAAAGATATAATTTTAGCAGGGGGATAATATCTACCAATAAAAGCATCCTTGCATTTAGTCCATGAATCAATACTATTCTTAGGCAGAGATAGCAACCAATCTTTAGCTCTTCCTCTTAATGAGAAAGGGAACAATTTTAATTTAATAATATCACCATCTACATCTTTATATTTTTGCATTTCACATAGTTCAACAAAATTATTAAGATGGGCAGCAGCATCATCAGAACTAACACCAGAAAATTGCTCTCGCATAACAAGATTCAGTAAAGCAGGTTTAATTTCAAAGAATTCTGCTGTAGTAGCAGGTGGAGCAATAGGTGTGCATAAGAAATTGTTATTATTTGTGGTTGTGAAGTCACACAACTTAGTATTTTCAGCGTTGGCCATTTTAGCAACAGTAAATAAAGCAAACTAGATAAAGTAAATGCAAGTAAACTAATTTTTTGTGTTTTTGATATAGCAAACAAGATAGCAAATAAAGTAAAACTAGCAACTAATTTTTTTGTATTTTGATTTAGTGCAGCAAACAAAGTAGTAAATAAAACTAAGCAAGACAAAAACAAAGTAAAGAGATTGAGAAGTGGAGACTCCCCTTGCAGCGTGTCTTGATCTCCCCGGCAACGGCGCCAGAAAATATGCTTGATGGCGTGTATTTCACACGTTCGTTGGGCAACCCCAAGAGGAAGGTATGATGCGCACAGCAGCAAGTTTTCCCTCAGAAAGAAACCAAGGTTTATCGAACCAGGAGGAGCCAAGAAGCACGTTGAAGGTTGATGGCGGCGGGATGTAGTGCGGCGGGATGTAGTGCGGCGCAACACCAGAGATTCCGGCGCCAACGTGGAACCTGCACAACACAACCAAAGTACTTTGCCCCAACGAAACAGTGAGGTTGTCAATCTCACCGGCTTGCTGTAACAAAGGATTAACCGTATTGTGTGGAAGATGATTGTTTGCATAAAAACAGTAGAACAAAGATTGCGATAGATTGTATTTCAAGAAAGAGAATTGGACCGGGGTCCACAGTTCACTAGAGGTGTCTCTCCCATAAGACGAACAGCATGTTGGGTGAACAAATTACAGTTGCGCAATTGACAAATAAAGAGAGCATGACCATGCACATACATATCATGATGAGTATAGTGAGATTTAATTGGGCATTACGACAAAGTACATAGACCGTCATCCAACTGCATCTATGCCTAAAAAGTCCACCTTCAGGTTATCATCCGAACCCCCTCCAGTATTAAGTTGCTAACAACAGACAATTGCATTAAGTATTGCGCGTAATGTAACTAGTGACTACATCCTTGAACATAGCACTAATGTTTTATCCCTAGTGGCAACAGCACATCCATAACCTTAGTGGTTCTTGTCACTCCTCCAGATTCACAGAGGCATGAACCCACTATCGAGCATAAATACTCCCTCTTGGAGTTACTAGCATCAACTTGGCCAGAGCATCTACTAATAACGGAGAGCATGCAAGATCATAAACAACACATAAGCATAGCTTTGATAATCAACATAACAAGTATTCTCTATTCATCGGATCCCAACAAACGCAACATATAGAATTACAGATAGATGATCTTGATCATGTTAGGCAGCTCACAAGATCCGACAATGATAGCACAATGGGGAGAAGACAACCATCTAGCTACTGCTATGGACCCATAGTCCAGGGGTAGACTACTCACACATCACACCGGAGGCGACCATGGCGGCGTAGAGTCCTCCGGGAGATGATTCCCCTCTCCGGCAGGGTGCCGGAGGCGATCTCCTGGATCCCCCGAGATGGGATCGGCGGCGGCGGCGTCTCTGGAAGGTTTTCCGTATCGTGGTTCTCGCATGCGGGGTTTTCGTCACGGAGACTTTTTATAGGCGAAAGGGCAGGTCAAGAGGCGGCACGGGGCCCCACACCACGGGCCGCGCGGCCAAGGGGGGCCGCGCCGCCCTATAGTGTGGCCCCTCCGTGGCCCCTCTTCGTCTCTCCTTCGGACTTCTGGAAGCTTCGTGAGAAAATAGGCCCCTGGGCTTTGATTTCGTCCAATTCCGAGAATATTTCCTTACTAGGATTTCTGAAACCAAAAACAGCAGAAAACAACAACTGGCACTTCGGCATCTTGTTAATAGGTTAGTTCCAGAAAATGCACGAATATGACATAAAGTGTGCATAAAACATGTAGATAACATCAATAATGTGGCATGGAACATAAGAAATTATCGATACGTCGGAGACGTATCACTCCCCAGCTCGACACCGGCGGCCTCCAGGGCGCGGTAAGCGGCGGGCTTGATTTTCAACGTGGCTCCCTAGCTCTGCGGCGGCGGCCTCCATGGTGTGGCGAGCAACGAGCTTGCTACGTCTGCGCCACATCCAGTCGAAGAAACGGCCTCGCTAAGTATGTGCGGGTAGTGACCTTGCTAGGCACGGGTAGGCGGCCGCCCGCTAGGTCCGGCCTCCACCACAAAGGGAAAACGACCCGTTAATTACATATTAACCGGTGTGTTAATGGCATATTTATATTTTTCTATTAATCGTTAATTAAACATATTTTATCCCATCTCATCCCGTACATGTTTGCCCATGAACCAAACACACATGTTAAGTCAACCCACGAAGGGATATCAGCAGATCCTAGCTGTCTAAATAGAACAAAGTTTAGAGGGGGGGACACCGGAGCAATAGCCTAGCTCCATTCATTCTTTAGTTACAGAACTTCGTTTGGGACATACTATTTTAATACAACATGGCTTACCATGTCAATGCAAGTTGCTTCCATAGCCATGCTTCGATCTAGGGGAATTTACTTTTGCTCTAGAACTATTGCATTGCATTGCAAATTCTCACCTTCAGACATTCTTTGCTTCAGAATTTCTTCAAAGCATAGCTGCCTAGAGAATTTTGTTTGTGGTTCGGATCTCTTATGTCTATGGTTTTCTCATTATCTCCCATGTCTGGCGACCTGATGATGTGAGGTTAGTGCAATCGGAACTCTTAAGTTTCAGTCAGGTGGCTGCATCTATTTTTCCTATGTAAAAACATGCTGCTTAGATCAGGTTCTCTGTGTTACTGAATTTGCCTTGTAGCCTCAAAGGGAATGTGTTGTGCAATGCCGCCGAACGATCAGTGACACTGAGGACAAAGGAGGGAAGAACCTACTTGTTTGCTTGGACTTTTTCTGCTCTTAACAAGTGAAACTGTATCTCGTGAAATAAAAATATTCCACAACTGAAATAACTCAATGATGTATACTACCTCCATCCCAAGGCTTAAAGCCTATATTTTTTCAGAAAGTCAAACTATGTTAAGTTTGACTAAGTTTGTATTAAAAATCATTAACATGAAAAGTACAAATCAATATTATTAGATAGATAATAAAATATATTTTTATATGGTACCAACAAAATATTAAATTTGTTCATAAATTCTTCTAAAAGTTTGGTCAAACTTTACTTCGTTTGACTTTCTGAAAAAATATAGGCCTTAAGCCTTGGAATGGAGGTAGTATTATTTTGCATTTGAAGTATCCGCTTCCATTATGAGTACAGCCCTTGAGAAAATCAAGTCTGAACAAAAACAAAATGCTAACTATGCATGAATGTTTATATACTGAGCATGCCCATCTCAGGAGACGTTTTGGCGCGCCTCAACATGCAATATCAAGAAGGAAGACATGTCACTTCTTGCAAGGTAGAGATATAAAAGTGGTGTGTATGAAGATGATCCATTTATGTGTACATCCGTAGCAACGCACGGGCATTCAACTAGTCAATCACTAAATTGTCTGTAGTAGGGTCCACGATAACGACTTGCCGATCGCTCCAGGGGCTCACAACCCTGGGAGCTTAGAGCTATTAGAGGATAACAAAAAACTACTACAATTGTCACGAAACTACCAAATGTATCTGTTTTGTCACGTGACTACCATTATTGGGGTAGGTTCGTAACGAAGAGCACTGATTTTCCAATTTACCCATATTAATCCAGTTTCTGACAGCTGGGACCCACTGTCAGGTCCCATATGACAAAAAAACAAATGAATCGTTTCTGGTAATTTTACAGTAGACCCCCTATCCCCTTTCCCAAAAGCTAGCAGGTCCCAAGTCAACGTCTTCCATCGATCTAACGTTGCCCATCTGGCCAGCCCCACCGCCAGCCCTGCCGCTGGCCACGATGTCTTCATCCTCGCCCCTGGCCAAGACCATCTCCCTGCCCCCGTCGGCGCCCGCGGGGGACGACTGGATCCGCCAACTCCCGCCACTCGACATGGCCGGCTGGAGGAACCGCATGCCGCCGCGATGCAGGACCAGGGCCAACCCCCGTCGCCGCCCTCGCAGCAGGACAACTCCTTCCTCCGCTGGATCATTGGCGCCGCGGACGATGACGCTGCCGCCGATGATGATGGGCCCAGGCCACGGCCTCCCATTCACGCTGGCCGGCGAGGACGCCAAGCACGCTGCCGCGCCTTTCCGTCCCCACCTGCACCAGCAGCACACCCCACGCCGCGTCGCCGCGCGTCTTCTCTCCGACGCGCGCAAGCCGGGAGCCCGAGAATCGACCGCCCCGGCCCCTTCTTCTCCGTCGTGACCGAAGCAATTCGTCGCCGATTCGGTCGCTGCGCACCCCCTTCGAGCTTCTCGTCGCCTACATCCACTACAGGGTGAGCACAATGTCCTCTTGGACCCCTCCATTCCCTCCCTCTCGCCCTGCAGCACGCCCGCACCATGCACCTCCGAGCGCCACCACGGTTTCGCGTCGCTGGTCACGTTCCGCCGTCGATGGCCGCGGACTCGGTACGTGTGAGCGTCCTCCTGGTGCAACGAGCGGCAGCCTCCTATCGCATCGGAGATGGCCTGGTGCGCGCGGACGGTGCACCGGCGGCCTAGCTCGGGTGGGGCGTTGTGCAGAGGAAGGAGAAGACCCTCTCCGTTTTTTTAATGGGAATTTTTATTTTTATTTTTTTTATGTGGGGAAATGGATCCGTGTGACACCAAAATATATCCTGAGGTTATATTTGCAAAATTCACCTGCCACGTAGTCCTTACAGATGGGCCCGAATAGTCAGAAAATGGTTTAACCCGTCTAAATAATGAAATCAGTGCTCTGCGTCATAGACATGCCCCAATAGTAGTAGTCATGTGACAAAACGAATACATTTGGTAGTTCAGTGTCATGACTGCCGTAATTATGGTATTTTTTGTCATTTACTCGGTAATGATACTATCAGAGATCGTACATGTACCGCGCGCGGCGCAATGAGCAGATGAAGCCATGAAATGAGATACTCGTGGAGATGAAGTTTTGTACGTTTCCTGGTAAATAAAGAAATGTATTGTACTGTTGATCGAGTTCGTCGACGGCCGCCGGGGCCATGCTGTCCGCGCGCGGCGCGCAGCACGCCGGCCGGCCGGCGTCGATCGGCAAGTCAAGAACTGCTGTTCCACTGTTTAACTATGCGTGTACCGCTACAGTGTGATCTGCGTGTGCTAGTGTACCATACATTGTACTCTGCCTAGACTCGACATTTCACGGATGTACGTTGCGTACGTCGCTGCTATTGTGATTGGTACAACAAGCAGAATTTACCAATCATATGGATGCTAGTGTATGGTAGATAGAATCACGATTTGATAGATCAAATGATTTTGGATTACCCAAGATATCGAGGTAGGGCTGCTTGGCATGTTCATTAACATACTTCATCATCACCATTCTTTGGGCGTTCAAACCTTTTTGTAATTATTTCTGAAGTTTCAATACTATATGGTCTATGTAGAGATAACTCTTTATATAGCTACTCTTATGAATGTGCCCAAAGAAATCATAATGGAAATGTTGACAATTCTAATGCGCATGTTTCCCCTATTTTCTGAGGCAAGTATAACCATGTGTCGGCGATAGTTGTCGCGGTTTTCAGAACCCCTCCTGGACCGCTCGCACGGGCGGTTCCGGAGGGCACCTCCCCCAGGCCAAAAACCCTAGATCCTCGAGCTTCCCTCGCCGCTGCCGCCGCCGGCACCGGCGGTGGTGGCAGCGCCCGGCCCCCGAAGGTGGAGGCAGGTGGGCAGGCTCCTCTCGTCTCCTCTTCGCGCGGAGAGATGGAGGTGTGGAGGGCCACGGCGGTGCGGAGGGCCTCAGCGGTGGAGGCGGGCGGCCGGTAGTTGGCGCGGTGGGAGTTGGCATAGCAGCGGGGGACATCGTCGTGCCGTCTGTGAGGGCGGGGATGGTTGGCGGCGCACGGGCCGCGTGGGCTCGATCTGGGCCAGGAGGGCTGCAACTGTTCCTGCTCGCCTCAGCAAGGACAACGGTGGCTACAGCCGGCGATTGCGCGGGTGGAGCTGCTGCCGTGTGTTTCCTTTGCAGGACTGCTGCTACCCATTGTTCATTGCCTCGCAACCGTTGCCGGATTCCGTGGTTGTTCGTCTTTTCCGCAGCTGGCTAGTGGCGTGGGGGCTGCTGGCCAGACATGAATAAAGGTGGTGGTCCTACGGTCCTTATTGTGCGAAGATAGAAACCCTCCTAAGGCCAATCCATCTTGATCTAGCCGGAGTGGTGTGTTCCGGAAGGCTCCGCCGGTGAATGTTACATCGTTTTTATGCTTGGAGTTTGTTGGATCAGTGGTATTCGGTCGGGTGCATCCATGCTTTTATTCCGGCCGTTTGGTTCTGGAGGGAGCGCCGCAAAGATCTGGTCTTTCTTGCCATATGAAAACATTTGCTCCATGGCGAAGTTAGAGGCGGAGAATACCATGAAGGCCGGATTGGAGGACTAGCAAAGGAGGTTCAAGTTTTTTGCGCTGTTGAGGGACTTGCTTGGTATTCTGGGTTTCGCAGCAGCAGTATGCAAGTGGGGGCGGCAATACAGGTGAAGTTCAGAATCTTGCCTTTGAGGATGAAAATCCAAGGTTTGGCCTTAATTGGTTGTGCATGATAATGACCTTATTGGAGGCATTGTTTTGAGAGCGAAGACTATCTTCAGGATGAAAACCTAAGATACTTTGATCGGGCGACGACGGTGCTTGCGCACTGTTACCTTTTTGGAGGCGTCGCTTTTGAAAAGTCTGGAATTCAGGTGTTGTCTTGGTGGTGGATGTACTGTTGCGGCTAGGGCTGGAAAACCGTAGCGCAACTTTTCTTTTTTGTCTGTGTGCATCCGTAAAGCCATTACAGTATTGCGTTTTGCAGAGGTGGGTGTATTTGGTATCTTCTTGATATTAATATATACTCCTTATCGAAAATGTTAGATACTATGATGCCTTTAAGTTTAGAAATATGGCAGAATTGAATTTTTATAATTACTTATTCTGGTTTTGTGGTTACTGTACTTCTATGTATGAATCCAATCTAAATGGTTACAAACTTGATGGTTTTTGGAAATATCTATTTAGTTGGTGAACAGTGCGCAGATGGAATCTTCCTAAATTGGAAGGAAAGACGGTTTCTTTTCATTTTCATGCACTAGGATAATCCACAACATGTATAGTGATACTGAAATGCTATATCTGCTGATCAATGACATATCCAAACATACACTTGACCGGATCAGTTTGTTTACTTTCTAGGATTGCTGCATATCTTCTCATGTGCAGGCTCCGTTATTTAACCAGAAAAAAGTTATGGAAAGTGTTTTTGGCTCCTGAGCTTCAATGCTTCTGCCATCTAAAGAAATTAAAAGATACTTTTAAAAGTTACTAGTATAAAATATCTGGAAATAATTTTGGGGATTGTCAATAATATATCTCACAATTATGCAAAATTTTAATCTAAAATTCGTTTCATTTTGTGCTAGACAAAAAAGATAAAACCTGATATGTTTGGGAGATCTGAAAATGACTAGTCAGATTAACATTTTTGTCATTTTTGTGTAGATCAGAATATAAAGTATTTGAATTTGATATTTTACACGTTTGTGGAATACAACGTTAACTATATACAGATTTATTTTCATAATTTTTAAAACTCAAAAATATGATTTTTTATTTTTTAAAAAAAACAGGATCACTGGGCACCAAATCTCTGTCCAAAAAGTTAAGCTTATTTTACTATCTGAGCCCATTTTGTCTTGGAAATAATAGCTTGTACAGTATTTGCTCAAATACTCTACATCAATATGTTGCTGAAGCTAATTATTCTTCATTATATTTATGCAGTTTTCTATGCTCTTTTTAAACTGCGCATGCTCCTTGCTGGCCTGATGTTTGCAGTACTTTTCTATCCTCCCAAGTTGTAGAGCCTGGGACAGCGATCCATTAAGGACATGCTGCATATCTTCTGTCTAAAAAATAAAATTCGCAAAACTGTATATTTTCTGAAATATCTGAGTGTTTTCACAATTTGCTTGTTTATGTGCGTGAAAATTTTCATCAAGAGGAGATATTATCTATGCCCTATGAACATGCAAACTTTTGAGGTACCGTCAATTTTAACTGCTGAGTAGGAGGAGTTTGTGCTAACGTATTGAGAACAAGCAAGTGCGTAGGTGCTTGCCCCATCTTGCAGCGCTCCACGTCTCCACGATAGCACATTGCTCGTTCCTGCTGGCTGATAGTTTGCCTCGTTAATTGATTCTGTTGGCATTTGTACACTCGTTCGAGTTGTACTGCATTGATTTTGTACTGCACGCAGCGAGCTGTTTCTCGAGCCCCACGCCCCTGCCATCCTTAGGTCTCCCACGCACGCAAGGCTCTGCCCACACTCTCGGCCTCATCTCCCATCGTCCCACGGCGGCGACGCCCAACTGCACGTCCGCCTCCTGCCATTCTTCTCGTCGACGTCGTAGGATTAGGAGCGGGGAAACAACATCCAAGGACCACGGCGGTGTGCCGGTGTGCGCAGACGGGGCTGCAGCCCCAGCGATCTGCATCCGGTGGATCGGTGGCATCGTGATCTGAAGCAAGGAGATATTGATGTTGGGATCATCGTTGAGGGGAGGGGCTGGAGCTGTTGGAGGCGAAGCAGATCGCGTCGCTGGGCGGCCGGGGAAGGTCGAGTGCTCGTCGACTCGGCTTCTGAAAAAGAGGATCACCCTCATAGGTGCAGGCGGATGAGTGGAGTCGCCCGGCTGAGGGCTACAGAGGAAGTCGAATTCGAAGCACCACGGCCGCCTGATTCTGCTACCCTGATGTGTTCTTTCCTTCTGTTTTTCTCATCGCTTCCCACATCTGTTGTATGTCTCTTGAGCTCTTGGCAGGGAGGAGAAATTACTTTACACGGGAACGCAAGATACATGGAGAAGGATGCACATGGACCGCTGCTAGGAAGGTTGGCTGTTCTGAAACTAGCTATTTCTGTTTTCCATTTGTCTAAACGTTGCTCTATTCCAGCTTGTAGCTGCATCGTCAAGATATTCAGGTTCCTCGTGTTTCCTACATGTTTGTTTCCACATTTACCTTTGATTACAGCCTCAACTGTACTGACACTACTTACTATTGAGGGAGAGTTCATACTGTTTGGAGAAATTGGAGAAGCACTTGCTGGTAAACAGGTAGGCCTTCACATACTGCATCATCTCGTAGTGCAGCTTTTGGATCCAAATCGGCATGGAGATGTTCCCTTTTTGTGTTTCATCACCACATTTGGGTTGCAGGCGCACCGAGATATAGATATTTACACTGATCGGCAGTCTATGGTTCTCTCTAGACTTTTTAGATAGATCTGTAGCAAATGTGGTGATTTAGGCCCTGGCCCGCATTTTGGTGGTTTTTTCCTTGACTAATTCAGTGAAATTTTTATATAGTGTATTCTCTATTCCCTACTTAATCACAAAAAAATATAGCCATTCATTCATGTACGTGCAATTGTGACTTGCCGGCAAGAGTCAATTTATTTTGTTCCACTGAATTCACAAGCCACACAGAGTGCATCAGTTCAATAAAATAGACGTGGTGCATGTTTACTCGAAATTTTTAATCATCCATGTTTCCTTGCACTGCAATATGCAATTGTGATTTTATTCTCAAGGCTTATCTTGTGGTTTCAGAAGGCTCTCCTGTACGCCACCATGACCAGGTTGTTTCATGGATACAACAAGTGATGAGACACACTTCTTGGCAGCGTTACTATGATACCTGTTCTTCTATTTTCCTTGCTTTACTGAACTTATTTTGTTCTCCTTTGTAGTAGCATGATTGGAGGCTAGAAAGAATATGCGCTTCAATTATGGTATGTGCCGTAAGTATAGTATGTGAAGCTGGCTGCATTTTAGAGATTGAACAACACGTGCCTCATGTTTGCAGAGAATGAGGACAACATACTTTGCATAAAAATGTATAATTTATTATCATTTTTGTTCATGTTCAACATTTTTTTGTCTCTCTCCATGGAAAGATCTCAGTATTTCAGTAAATAAGACATAGATAACTTTCAGATTCATAAAACAAGGGTTTTGTTCTTTGCGTCGCATTAAAAACTTGATTAAGGATTAAGTTATAGAACTTTGTGTGTCTTATTTACACTACGAGAGCAACCTGTACACGCAAAAACTTTAAGTTATAGAGCTTTGTGTGTCCTGTCCAACAGTAGAACCATTTGTTTCTCCTGCCCAAGTTTTATTATTATTGTTACTTGCGATGTCATGCTACATCTTACGTAAAAAGATGAACCATTTTTTTTCTCCTGATACACCAAGAAGTTTTTGTGTGTACAGGTTGCTCTCATAGTGTAAAGAACCCATGTTGATGCCTTAAGTCCAGCACGCATGTCACACTCATGTCAGCAGCAGAACGGGAATTAGTCCTCAACCAAGGTACCTGTTTTACCTAAGCCCCTCTATGTATTCATTCTAGCACCGGTACACTCCTAAATATATTTTTCCTGTCGTGTGATCCTTCAATTTAAAATTTAATCATGGCACGGATCTGAAGCGGTACCAGATATTCGTACTATTCACAATGTTCTGATTAATAGATTTGAGAAGCAATCTGTTTTTGTATATTGTTTCTATTTTAGGTTCGTAGCTTGGAATCTTCAACACTAATGTGATTAACATACTTCCTATATGGATCTTTCAGTTGTGTTGCTACACAATTTGGAAGTTCATTACTATTCTTATATGCCATATCATTTGGCTTACCATGTAGCTAAACTGTGCTCCTTAGGTTTCTGAGAAGGAGTAGTCAGTCGTCACATGGTGAGTTGAACCACGAAATTGACAAGGTTGAGAAATTGTTCTTCTGGTAAGAGATTCAGTATTTCTGACCACTTCTTTTTTCAAGTGGCACAAATCTATACATGCTACATATAGATCAGAAGGATAGTTACCTTTCTGCATTGATCTTACCATATATAGGACGTTTTGATCTTCTACCTTTAGGGAGGCGATGGAACCGAGGAATGTGTTCATAGCTAGCGACATTGGTTAACAATATAAATTGATTGCGAGGGTTAGATTCTTTTGAGCTGGTAGGTTATTTCTCTTATTGCTGATCTTATTGCACCTACATCTCATGGAAAATAGAAGAATCTATTGTTTACTAATATCTTCGTTTAATTGTGAGGATATTGACACCTACACTATATATCTTCATTTGGTGGCCCTGGTGTTGTCTTTGGCTAGCATTTGAGTTTTTTTTTCGAAATGGGGGTCAACCCCGGCTTCTGCATCATGATGATGCACATAGCCTTTTATTAATAGAGTTTAGAGTATAAATGTTTACAAATCACTTATCATCGAGGACTGATACAAGAACCAACCATCGAAAGAAACGCATAAGAAGACTACAAATTAACATAGTCTTCTAGTAAGTCGCCAACCAGCCTGGCACAAGATATCCTGAGCGACCATCAGGAGCCGTGTTCATCCAGTAGCCATGGCATCCCGCTGCCCCTCCGGAGAGAGTAAGGCCCAGAGCTGATCCCAATGGGAAACCATATGAATAACCTGCAAAAAATGAAATGAAGGTTTTTTGTTAAAAATTATATCATTCCTGGTCCTCCAAATAGACCAACATAAAACAGAAACCCCAATACAGATAAATGTTTTAGATTGTCTATCTACTCCATTCAACCAGTTACCAAACATATTAGTAATACTGGTAGGAGGTGGAAGAGCATAAGTAAAATGCACAGTGCGCCATAAGAGTTTAGCTAAAGGACATTCAATAAAAAGATGTTGAATGGTCTCCTGTTCCCCACAGAAGACACACTTTGTACACCCATTCCAATGACGTTTAGCTAGATTATCTTTTGTTAGCAACACCTTATTACTCAAGAACCACATGAAAATCTTAATTTTTAACGGAACTTTAACCTTCCATAAATATTTCCGTAGGAAAGGGGTATGGTCACACATAATATCCTCATACATCGACTTCACTGTAAACAAACCATTAGCTGTCAAATTCCAAACAAAACGATCCTCATCATCATTCAAATGTACCATCATTAGTTTCCGACAAAGCTGTAACCAGGCCGACCACTTGTTACCACTTAACAATCTTCTAAACGTAATATTCAAAGGCGACTGACCAAGAACATGTGCGACAGTGACATTTTTGTGGTGGGCAATATTATATAGTGACGGGTATTGTTGGGCCAACGAAGTCTTGCCTAACCAGGTATCTTCCCAAAAACGAGTACTGCTACCATTACCCACTTTGAAAAAACCCCTGGAAAAAAAATCCAGTTTGACTCCCATTAGTCCTTTCCAGAAAGGCGAATCAGTAGGTCTCGCTTGAATCTCCGATAAAGTCTTATGTCTCAGATATTTATTATGTAGCAATTCCTGCCACACTCCATCCTCATTAAGAAGTTTAAACAACCATTTACTCAATAAACATCTGTTTTTGATTTCTAGCACTTCAATACCTAAGCCCCCCTGATCTTTAGGTCGACAAACAATGTTCCATTTTGTAAGCCGGTATTTTCTTTTGTTTTCGTCAGACCGCCAAAAGAATCTAGATCTATAGTACTCCAAACGTTTCCTTACCCCAACAGGTATTTGAAGGAAAGACAACATAAACATCGATAAGCTAGTTAATACTGAATTGATAAGCACTAACCTATCACCATAGGATAGTAACTTCCCTTTCCAGCATCCTAATTTATTCTCAAACCTTGTTTCTACCGGATACCAGTCAGAATTCTTGAGTTTCTTGTAATGGATTGGAATACCTAAGTATCTAAAGGGGAGTTGTCCAGCATCACATCCAAAGATCTGTTTGTACTGATCATCCTCCTACTTTGCCTTTCCAAAACAAAAAATCTCACTCTTATGAAAAATAATCTTGAGTCCCGATAATTCTTCAAAGAGACACAAAATTAGTTTCATATTAACAGCTTTGTTTAGGTCATGCTCTAAGAAAAGGATAGTATCATTGGCATACTGTAGTATAGAGAGACCTCCCTCAACCAAATGTGGAATGAGTCCTCCAACTTGACCATCTTCTTTGGCTCGCTCAATTAAGATGGCAAGCATATCCACTACAATATTAAAAAGCATTGGAGACAGCGGATCCCCTTGCCTTAAGCCTTTTTTGTTTGGAAATAATGACCAATGTCATCATTGACCTTCACACCAACACTGCCCCCTTGGACAAAATGTTGAACTAATCTACCCCATTCTTGAGCAAAACCTTTCATTCTTAAAGTTTGTTGTAGGAAAGGCCATTTTACCTTGTCATATGCTTTTTCGAAATCTATCTTAAATAAGACACCATCCAACTTCTTCGTATGTAACTCATGAATTGTTTCATGTAATATGACTACCCCTTCCAAAATGTTTCTACCTGGCATGAAGGCAGATTGGGTTGGCTTTATTACTCTTGGGGCAATCCCCGATATACGATTAGTACCAACCTTAGTGAATATTTTGAAACAAACATTTAGTAAACAAATAGGTCTATATTGTTGTATCTGAACCGCGTTTTCTTTCTTGGGTAGTAATGTGATAACCCCAAAATTCAGTTTATATAGGGGCAAATTCCCATTCGAAAACTGAGAGAATAGGGCCATCAGATCATGCTTTATTACTTCCCAAAAATGCTGATAGAACTCAGCTGGAAAGCCATCTGGCCCCGGAGCTTTGTTCCTTTCCATCTGAAAAATAGCTTGACGGACCTCCTCTTCAGTAAAAGGGACCGTCAAAATTTCATTCTCAATAGCCGAGATCTGTGTAATATCATGTGTCTCCGCTTTGTTTAAAGAAATATTTGTTAGGGTGGGTGCTCCAAACAATTTCTTATAGAACTCCGTAATATAGACCTTTAAATTATCTTCCCCAACAATCGTCCCCTCTTCTTGTTCAAGTTGGAAAATTTTCTTCTTTCGGTGTTTACCATTTGCTATTAAGTGGAAATATCTAGTATTATTACCCCCTTCCTGGATATGTTTAACCTTCGCTCTCTGTGCCCATTTTGATTCCTCATCCCTTCTTAATTTGTTGAGACTCTCATTTGCCTTTTTTAGTTCTTCCCTTTTGTTTGTATTCAAAACACATGTTTCGGCTTTCACATCCAGATTATCAATGATATTTAATAATCGTTCTTTTTCTTTTCTATACTTTCCACTTTGGTTCTTTGCCCATCCTCTAAGAAAACGTCGTATATGTCTTAACTTATTTAGCCAAATATCCATTGGAGTAGCTCCACCTATGGCTGAATTCCACTCTGTTACTATCATATAAAAAAAAACCCTCTTGACGCAACCAATGTAGCTCAAAAGAGAATTTTGCTTGATTACCCAGGTGTGCTTTCACTCCTGAATCAATTAGTATTGGAGTATGATCAGAATCAGCTCTAGTTAAGGCTCTAACAGTTACCAAAGGGAACTTTTGTTCCCATGAGATTGATGCTAGAACCCTATCTAACTTCTCATAAGTAGGCTGGAGTCTTCTACTCGCCCATGTAAATTGCCTTCCAGTAGAGCAATTTCACGCAAGTTCAAGTGTTCAATAATTGCATTAAAAATAAAGGGCCAACGCGCTTTGAAATTATCATTATTTTTCTTCTCACGTTTACGAATAATATTGAAATCACCACCTACCAACATAGGTAATGTTTCAGATTCACAAGTTCTCACTAATTCAGCCAAGAATTCTGCCTTGTGCTCGTCTTGGGCAGCCCCATAGACCGGCACCAGGATCCATTCAAAGCCATCATTCTTACATTTAATATGGAGTTTGACACAGAAATCTCCAGTACTTACTTTTAACACTTGAAGTGTATCGAAGTTTATTCCCACTAGAATACCCCCTGAGCGACCGTGGGGTGGTAAACAAAACCAAGAGAAGTTATAACCTGCCGCCAATTGGTTCAAAAAGGGTATCGAGAAATTAGATCTTCCAGTTTCCAACAAAGCTATGAAGTCTAATTTATGTTCCCTAATCGCCTCTTTGACAAACAAGTGTTTAGCAGTATCTCCAAAACCTCCTGGATTCCAGTTAATACCCTTCAGATTCTGCATTATGACCATTGTTTCTTGATTCTTTTCCTAGTGCTCTTACGAGTGTTGTTAGTATCATAAATTTTGCGTCGCCTAATTTTCTTCACTTTCACCACCGGTTTGAGATGCTCGAGATGATCATCCAAATCGAGAGTGGTGTCATCCTCATCAACCAAATCTTCACAAAGTGTGGATACTTTTGACATTACAAGAGTCTCCAAACCTTCCTTCATATTTTCAATCTCATTATTCTTTTTCTCTAGAAAAGTTAGAATACGTTCCTCTTCCACCATTTTAAGCCCTTTAACCGATTTACCTATCTCTCCTGCTGTATTACCTAGAGATATACCTAAGTGATCCGCTCTCCTAGCAATCTCAGAATCTGGAATATTAATAATAGAATGCCTGAGTATAGTGGATTGACCTGAAGTGGAAGCTTCATCACGCAGACTCACCATCTTCATTGCCTTTTCCATCTGAGGCATGTCAGCATTAGACTGGCCACCCAGCCTTGCACTCGATCTCACAACAGAGTTGGGCTTCGGAATACCCCCAAAAGCAATTACCTCCTCTATGGAAGGACAATGAGAAACCGAATCATTCTCCACTAAAGATAAATCATACGTATTCATATTATTTTTATGTAAACACTCAGAATGTAAAGGTAACTCACCATTATTCTTCAAAAATGAGGCATCCCTCATTCTATTCTGAATGTCCACTCCCAACTCCTCCCCCTTCTTCACAACCATAGACCTTTCCATATTATAACCCAAACTTTTGTCTTCTGGTTGCAATGAACATTCAGAAATAAGCAAATCAGTAGACATAAAAAGCCCGAGTCAACAGAAGAAGAAACAAAATTCGGACAAGAAGAAGACACACAGGAGGCCATAACATTACCCATCTTAGCCGATCCACCCAGATTCTCTGCAGCTTAATTCATCATTGCCACATGATTGATGTGGGCCCCACGAACAGCAGGTGGAACAGAAGGAAAATTCGGCAGGATTTTCTGTGGCGTAGGTGACGAGGCCAGCTCATTGGAGTCCAAGTGCATGGCCACAGAAGATCCAGCCTGGCCACTGTGACCACTGTGACCACTGCCACTGTGACCACTGCCACCAGCAGTCCCGCCTGGCGCTGTCTCCTGCTCACGATTGGCTGGCCGTGTCCCTGTCGACGACCTGACAGCAGCACCGGCCTGTTTCTGGACAGGTGGCGACGCATCATTGGAGGCCTCCACAGCCTGACGCGTCCCTGATCTGCCACTTGGCTGGGCAGCGCTAGCATTTGAGTAAAGATACAGTTTGGTTGTTCTTCCTTGCATTGTCTGGATTGAAAGCATTTAGACTTCCCCCTTTTCCCAATTTTTGTCAGAACTAATCGATGATGAGGGGATGAGTTTCCTGGAAAGACGAACATGCATATTGGCAGGCCAACGTCGAAGACAGGTACCTCCAGTGACCTGATGCCAACGTCGAAGACAGGTACCTCCAGTGACCTGATGAAGATTCTGACCGACAACTTCCACATAGAAGACCGGACTAGGCGTGCTAGCAGAATGAACAAAGAGAACGACGACGAACACTCAGAAGAATTGACCAAATCATACGACAACAAGAGCAACCGAGAGAAAATGAAATTGGGCCGTGATTGGGTTGATGAGATTGGGCTTCAACTGTGCGGCAAGGAGGATGGGTTGCAGATTCAGATTAATCCATGTCCATTAAAAAATCAAGCTAAGCTGCGTGTACCCATGTAGGAATGTATGTGTTGTAATCTGGTCACTAGCATAAGAATCATGAACCGTGGTGTAACATTAACTTCAGTTTTTTTTCTGTAGCCCTGTTGACTATGGATACCTAATCTGAATGGACTTACTACACTGTTCTATCAAACTGTAGAATGGCACCTCAAAAGGTATGTTCCATGTATTATGAGAAATACTGGAACCTTTAACTTAAATAAATTTGCAGCCGCTGGGTATATGTAACATCCCAAAAATTTCAAAACAAAACAAATGATTTTCCCTCTTTCCAAATTTTGGAACTAACAAAAACTTTTATTCAATTAAGTTTGATACCTAGTGATCTTGCTTAATTCTTGTGCTATTGCCATGATTGCTTGTTAAAGTATTTTGAAATGATCTTAAACCCTAAACCTCACCCCTCTTTTCACCACCCAAGTTAAAATAAACTAAAAAGAAATTAAATAAGAAAAGGGCCTATGTGCCTATGGCTATTTTTGTAAATCTTTACCCTAGGCCTTTCTACTTTGCTAAGAGGTTTGGAAAACCTTCATAAACCTTACCTAGTGCTTATCAAACCAAATCCAAGTTGAAAACAAAAGAAAATAAAAAGAAACTAAAAATGCCATAGAGGCATATGAGAACAAATGCAAATTTGTGAATTTGAGGATCTTGACCCTAAGACATGTTGTGAATGGTTGGATCACTCCTCTATACCATTTCAGCACTCAACAACACCAATTGGGTCAAGCCAAGTTAAATTAAAAATCAAATACAACATATGCATAGAGGCATATGTGACACATAGCCATAATACCCAATTCTTGCCCTATGCCTTTAAACCTTGACCAAATGGTGTGAAACCATCTCTAAACCTAATCTAACACTAAATTGACCCTAACCCATGCCCAAGTAAAGCAAGGGGAACAATTTACAAGATTAAGTAAAATTGACACATCACCGCTTATGTGTTATGGCCATTTTTGCAAATCTTTGAGCTAGACCCTTTGGAATGGTTTCAAGGGTTTGTAAATGTTCCTAAACTAATAAGAATCACTTTGGAGTCAAGAACAATCAAATCAAAAGGAGAGAAATCAAATAGGGAGAAAATCCCATTTTCACTCACATACACACTTAGCCAATTTTGCAAATCTTCAACCAAGGCCACATTTGCTTGTGCCATTGTTTGTAAAACACTTTTATATCAATAACACACCCTTTTGAATCAAAGAAACCCAATTTAAATCAAAGATGAATTCAAATTCAACTTACATATGATAATGGTCATATGGCCACTTTATAAAATCTTCACCACTTTACCCCTGGTTTTTACTTTTCTTAAACCAACCTTGACCAACTCTTGCCATGTCATCCAAGACCATGTCAAGGTGAACAACTTTGCTGTTGACCACCAGTGCTGACTTTGACTAGGTTGACCAGAATAAAGATGCCAAGTGAGGACCTTGACACAAAGTGTAGATCATACCCAATTTGGCATTTTGCAAATCAACTCCATTTTGAGCACCACTACCACACTTATGCTTCAAATATTATTTGTTTCCACTCCACCAAAAAGAATTGCAAAATTCCAACATTTTCTTCATGCGGCCATTAACACAAACACTTGGCAGGCAGAATTCAACTTTGCACACACATGCTATGATCCAACGGAGTTTGGGCTAAACCAACTTTAATTCGTGATCATTGCTGTCCTGCTAGTACCCTGGACCTAACCAAGTACTTGCCATTGCTGCTAAAAGCCACAAAGTGACCTGATCATCACCATGCCGTGCCCATGCCGCTCCTCATGCCCTCTCCCATCTCTGATCCCTCCTCTCACTTTCATCATGTCCAGCAGCACCTCCTGGCAACCCGTATCATCACCATGCCAGCCATTGGCCATGGAGAGGCACGCCCTGGCCAAGAACGTACACGCCCAGTACGCCCCGGGCTTGCCAGAGCATGCACGCTCACCGCGCTCTGGACGCGCCAGAACGCATGCGTGCCCGGTCGCCTCCATCCTCCCCTACTCCTCTGCCGCTGCACGCAGTACCAACATGGCACCAGCTAGCTCATAGACTTGCTCAATCTCCTGTGGAGGACCTATCACCGTCGCCATGATCACCGTCCTTCGCCACGGTACCGCGCAGACCATTGACCTCGCCAGAGCTGTCCCGTCTCACTTTATCTGCGCCAGCATGCTCCCTCTGCTCGCCATGATATAGGCTACCTCGCGCGCAACCTCCCTTGCCCCTTCGCCGTCCCGAAATGCCACGCCGTCGATGACTTCTCGCAGCACCCACGGCCCCCTCACCATTCTATAAATAGAGCTCCCCCGCTCCTTCCTCCTTCACACCATCTCGATCACCTCTCTTCACCGTTTCGCCTCGACCAAACCATCCACCAAATCGTCGCCGGAGCGGCTCCAATTTGAAGCCGAAGGCCGCCGGAGCCCTGAGATCGCCGCCGTCGATTCACGCCGCCCCAAGCCTCGCCACTGCTACCAGCAGCTTCCTCACCGTTGACAACGTCGCCTCGCACCTCGCACTGACCCGCGGGAACGCCGGCAAGCTCTCCGACCTCCTACCTCCGCCGCCAGTAAGTCCTCCTCTCGCCGGAGAAGAAGACCACCCTCAGCCGTTGATCTAGCTTCTAATCCGACGGCCACCACTCACGCGTACCGCTTCGGTTGAAGTAAGTCGCTGACGCGTGGGACCGCTTGTCAGCTGGCCCGCATCGTTAGTTGGGCTGGCCCGTTTGCTGTTTAAACATTTCGGCCCAATTGCTTTCCCGCCAAGCCCATCAATCCCTTTTCCAATTAATTTGTTTCAGAGAATTTTCAATACTGGTCTGTGCTAAAACTTGAATAGTTTCAAATCTACGAACTCCAATCTAGCAAATCAAAATGTTCCAGAAAGCTTATGAATTGATCTAGCTAACCCCACTGGATTCAACCTCATAGCTTGTGTATAATTTGAGTAGCAAAAATAACAAAACAGAGACTTTTCAGTATTCAAATAAATATAGAAAATCAACCAATTTGAATTTTGAAGTGAACCCAATTTCTATAATTCACATTTCACAAACTCTAATTTACTATGTAAAAATATAGTATAGGTTCTGTACATGATCATGGACTAGACGCAAAATATTGGCTATGTAGTTAATACTAGTCCATTTAAACTGTTTCAAATTTTAGGAATTTAAATCTATGAGGTGTAGCACTTCATTTATCATTTTCTCAAGTGTTATGAAGTAATGTGATGACCTCTATTGCATAGGCTCATACTTGCTCGCTTGTGGAATTTAAATCAATATAGTATTGGAATCACATGGTTATTTAAATCACATGAGATGATGAATCTCATTTAAATCATTTTTCTCAAATAATAAGTGTGAAGTGTTGACCTTGGTCAACATGTGATCATCCCTGGTTATTTGAGAAGATTAAATCTTAAGAAGATTCAATGAGAGGACATTATTTCTCCAAACCAAAGAGAAACCCTAATCCCAATTTCAAAGAGAGGAACTTATTTTTCCTAATACTAAATAAGGAAACCCTAGCATAATTGGTGAACAATGTTAAGTAGTGATGCTAGATCAATTGTGTGAGCCATTAAGGCTAATTAAGACTAATTAAGTGTTGTGTGGTGATTGTATCCTCGTATTCGTTTATAGACGCTAGTACCGGAGGCTATCAAGAGGAAGAGGTCTTCTACCAAGAGGAAGAGCCAGAAAACTTTGATCACCTCACCAATCAAGGCAAGCTAGACTAATGCAAGCTATTTTGTTTGCAAGCTATTATCAATGCAAGATAGATTTGTGCAAAGCTCTACAAGAGCAAGGCACTGATACTTTTTTTACTTTATGATCCTATCCCAAGTTTTTACTTTACAAGCTTTATTGGATTTTATTTATCAACGTTACTTTTTGATTTATGATTCACTTGGTTTAGGTATGGAGTAGTACAAGATCATCACACCTAGCCTAGAAGCAAGGCAAACTACTTAGCACCCCTCATGACTAGTTGCTAGTGCTCAATATTAAAAGTGACTACTCTAGTTGGGAACTTGTGAATTGAATTAATTTTGAAAACCTTGGAATGAGGAGTCATTCTATTGAAAGATTTTGAAGGTGAATATGACTTGTGAATGACTTGGTGAAACTTACCAAAATCTGATGGTTGGGTTTGGATGCGATACCATTCCAATTTTACAAGTACCCCCACAATACCTGAATCTGGGTAAGGCTTAGCTGGAAACTTATGTATTTTAGTATGGGTTCCCTCTGAACAAGCGTCATAGGGGTTATGCCGAGGCTGCCTCCATTGTATGTGAAATGACGTGAAATAAGGTGAATGTACTACCCAAGCCCTGTGCAGTTCCCGGGTTGACGGTTTGTTTTCACCGGGAGGCCAAGCTCATGGGGAGAGGTGCCTATACTAGAGTATGTAAATGAAAGGTTAGGATTGGTAGTTCGCGTACTGCGTACAATAAATCAGGGCCAGTTACCCCTGACGAACTATAGCAATTGTTATGGCACAAGTGTACAGCCTCTGCAGAGTTTAACCTATTCGAATAGCCGCGTCCGCGGTCATGGACAGTTGGAAAGGCCATACTATTTCGTCGTGAGAATTTTTCTAAAAATATGAATGGTGACTTGTGATTTGAATTGAAAGGTGACTTTGACTTTGAATAACAACTGAGTTGTGGGAGTGACACTAATGTTCCCACTTGAGTTTAGCAAATGAAGAAGTTTTGATATTAAAAGTGCTTATGAAATAAAACCGGCTTTCTGCAAATGAAACTAGAGCTTAGAACCCCCTTACTATAGTTGATAGTATTTTACCTTAGTATTAGTTTGCGAGTACTTTAAAGTACTCATGGCTGTGTCCCTGGCTATTCAAATGGCCAGACTATGAAGAAGAGTACCAGAATCTAGAAGAAGGACAGCAGGACGTCTATGACAACTAGGATCACTCCTGACGTCACTAGTTGCCTGTGGAATAGATGGACTACTACTACGCTATTTCGCTTCCGCTATGTGTTATGTAATTGATCAATAGAACTTCTATTATTGTAATGAGACTGGATCATGTGATCCTTTATTTGTAAGAAGATTATGGTATGTAATGAATGATGTGTTGTGATATCAATCTATTATGTCTCGCAAAAACAATATTCCTGGGATTGCGAGGAATGACATAATAGGCATCTGGACTTGAAAAATCCGGGTGTTGACAAGTTGGTATCAGAGCCATTGTTGACCTTAGGAGACCCTAGTTAGAATGGACGTCTGAAAATTTTAGTTTCAAAACAAATGAAGTGACTATTTAAGAAAACTTATTCTCCCTCTTATCATTGAGATCTTCAAAATAAGAAAGTTATGCTCTATTCTTCTTATACTACTACATAAAATTTTACACACTTCTCTAACTTACTCATCATAATTCTTCACAGATGGAGTACACCTGCAAGTCTTATCAGCTTGGCCACGGAGGAAACCTCATGTTCGAGAAGGATTTGAAACAAGTGGTTGATTATTTAGGACGCACGTATCCCGAGTTCTTCGGAGTACCCCTCAATAATCCATCAGGAGGACAACCTCGGTGGGAAGTTACTACAGATCTGAGAGGAAAGCTTGGAGGCCCAATATGGGAAACCATCTGGTTTTTTGTAACGGGAAGCACTTGGAAGGAAGGACTAGTCAGAGCAATGCAAGAAGCAATTTCCCGTCTGTGTGGACAGAATATCGACAAGCTCAAGAATACCCGCTTCATTTATTACCCAGGACATGACCCCATGGGAAGACCAATAATTATGCCCTCGCACCCGGAGATGAACCACTATGTTGCCTACCTCGACTACATGCTGTACAAGACCCGCAAGGAGTTGGACAACGCCCTCGCCTTTCGCCAAGAACATTACCCGTGAAGATGAAGAATCCCCCCCTGAAGAGTAGTTTCATTTAAAGCACTATCGTATGTGTGAGTTGTATCAGGATCCCCTTGTATCGTAGAACGAATGAATGGTTCTTCAAACCAACGGTGTGTTAGCTTTGTAATATATGATGCTTGGTATCTCTACTACCTAAAAAGCACGAACAGGTTCCGTCGTCAACCCAGTACGTCGTCCGTTTCGTCAATTTCGTCGTGCTCCTCTTCTCTCGCCCCACGCGCCCAAATGGGCCAAGCGGCCCAACGTATCCGAGGATCCGTCTCCCCTCGCTCTTCACCTCTCCTCCCGCAACCTGCTACACCTCGGCAACGACCAGACGCCCCTCTTCCCCCTCACATCCGGCGCCCTTCATGCTGCCGCACGGAGGTTCAGCCGAACCTTCACCACCGCTATCTGCAGCCGTCCTCGGTGTTGTTAGGCGCGTTGCACCATCGTAGAAACCGAGCCGAGGACGGAAACACATCTGTGCCAAGGCTGATCTGCAGCCTCTTGGATCCAGCGAAGGCCCCTAGGTTGGGGTGCCCAAACCACGACCCCGTCCTCCTCCGAGCTGAAGCCAGGGAGAAGCCGCCAGCGCGAAAATCACCTCTTCGTCGGGACTAGGCAGGAAGGATCGGCGAGTAGATCCAGACCAAGGCTTACAGATGGTTGTGATACTCCATTAGCAAAAGGAGCTCCGTCCCCTCCAAGTTTCAGGTATATGTATTATGTATTAATCTACCTTAATCTTCCATGCTACCATTTCGATGATACACAATGCCAACTTGGATGGTTGGACTCTTTGATGTGCGTAGGCTGCTGAATTCTTCGGAGTAGAACATTGGAGAATCTGGGATTTGAGTTACTAGCAGACTCTGTTTTCTCGAGGATCCGTCTTACCGGCAGCCACACATCCTTGATATCAACCTCTATTCCTTATAGGTAGGAACGTGCTGGAGGTTTGCGTAAAAGCTTGAACAATCTGATTAGTTAGTTGAAGTCTTAATCCATGCCTGGCAAGTGCTTGTTCAAATGCTTTAATGAGCTCTTGATTGTTATGTTGGGAGGATGATGCAAGGAAGAATGAGCTTCTTAATAATTGACATGTGACTATGTGAGGTTATATTGCTGTGAGTTAGCGTGTAAAATGCAACACGATGTGACATCGTTGGTGTTGTCCAATAGAAAAAAGGTAAAGCAGTTCTTATTACAAGGACGTATGTTGTCCTCAAAAGTTATTCTTTAGAATGTTGTGCAGTAAATCTTCTTCTCATTCAGTTGTTAATTATTCTTAATATTGTTGAACCATGTGATTGTTCAAAATCTAATCAGGTGACCGAGGTCCGGGGCTTTATTTTTCTCCATGGCCCACAACCCACGAATCTTTCACATATTAGTTATTAGAATTTCATGTTCAGCCAGCTTTGCAAGATGGGACTTCATTATGAGACAAGTGTAGATTCAACTTTGCAGACAATCATATTTTTTTTTCTGGGTTTCGTTGTGCATGGACAAGGAATTAATTACTACATTTTTATTCACGAATAAGTACATGTGTGTTAATATATCAAGAAACTGATTACATTATAACGACAACAATATCAAAACCTTTTTCTGAAGCGAGTTGGGGTAGGCTAGATATGAAAGCCTACTGAAACCAGAAGCCGATTACACTAATCTATGTCAATAATTGAATGGTTTTCTAACATTGAAAGTCAGTGCTCATTCTCTAAGCTCTTCCTTCATATTTATTTGTTTTGTATTTTTTCCAGGAGATGAGGAGCACCTAGAAGTAAACTTTTGTTGTGTATACATTCTCCACCGCTGGTGTAATGTAGTGCTTACTTGGATGTGTTTATAAAGATGGGAGGTCCAAGGTAGTTGCTAGCAATAGCAATTTAATGTTTTTTTTGAAACATGTGAATGCTATTGAAAGTAATTTCCAGATTGGTATAGCGCAAATAATATTGCTGGCTTTGTGTCTCATAAACTTTATTGATGCAAATATATATCAGGTCTATACGCAGATCACAATTCACTCGCAATTCATGGTGGCAAGGAGCCATTTTATTTCCAATGAAATTAGTTGCAGTACTGTATTTCATTAGCATAGAAATAAACTTACTTGCATGGATATTCCAAGCTTTAACTAATCAAGCCCCCTCTATCCTGGCACACGTAACCTTGCTACATACTTCAGTTTTGTTTTTTCAAAAGATGTATATGCTTTAATATAATATACAATAATCAAGTGATTATTTCTATTTTGATTTCCCATGTGAGTAGATAGATATCAGGCTATCATTTGGCACATATGATTATGATGCCACCGATGACATAAGCTTTAGGACATGAGGTTTGCACAGAAGTTCCTCTAATTACGACTAGGACTGAGCAGTTTCTGCTCTACTATGATGTTGCATTAATCGATCTAAATATGATAAACCTGGGTGTCAAAGGCCTAAGATCAAAACTATTTAAAGATATGAACATAGCAATCGGTGGATATCAACTGCAGAATTTGGTTTACTGGTAGACGCATAAAAAAGAGTGTGTTCTTTACCTCGGTTATTTATAGATGTGAACCAAGGTTCAGAACCTGATGTAGTTAATTGTCAACCAAGGTTCAGAATTTGATTAACTGATAGATGTAGGAAGAAAAAAAGAGACAAGGTGCTCTTTAAGTTATTTTTTGAGGCATATTTGATTTTAAGCTTGTGAAAAATTTGTCTCATGTTGAAATTTTTAGAGGAGAAGAGCGAGCCTGCCCGCTGCCGCTGGCCTGCATGCGAGCCCGCCTGGTTGTGACCTGCGCTCAGTTGATCGCCAACATGCTCAATATTGTGTTCCTCTGTTAAAGGTATTTCTCTTCTAAAAGGCAGCTGTGCTACTCGTGCTCACGAGGCCTCAAGAGGGGCAAATCCATCGAGGCCACACGTTTTGCCCGCGCCAGTAACTCGCGTGTCCACGTTTCACCTTGTCCGTTGGATTCTTCCAGATTTTTCCTACCAGACGCTACGCGTTAATAGTCTGTGACAGCTGGGACCATTTTGCCGCGGGACCGGTAGCCAGAGAGGGTTGCGCGCGCTTAGGTCGTCGACGTTTCCCGCTGGTTTGGTAGCCTTTTTCCGTAGCGTCTCGTAGGCCGGTGGTGGACAACGCCTCTTTTACCCACGTGCTCCGTGCTCCGTTTCGCTGCCAACTGGTCCCCTTCGGTTTGTGGGATCCATTCGTCAGCGATGGGTGTGTGTCGCTGGCTGGTACGGGATGAGCGCGCTTCCTTTTTTAACGCTGCGCGTCGGACGTGGTGGGGGCTCAGCGGTATGGCAGCGAGAGATAGTGGGGCCCCGGCGGTATGGCAGCGAGAGCCCTGTCCCATTGGGCGACAACTTTCCTCACTGCGGTTTCTACCCGTGTGTGTACCGCAGCTCCGTCCGTGGGACCTGGCTTCTGCGTGTCGAACTTGTGTTGGTGGGTTCGCGGGCGTGTGGGTCAACGGTTCCTTCCCTACCCTCTACTACTCGCCCCCCGTTCCCGGCTCAGTCCCACGCCGCCTCGCTTCTTCTCCCTCTCCTTCGCCAAGGTGAAACCGTCGCCTGCTCCCGCTCGTCTGCCCGCTCCGTGCCGTCACCTGCCCGCTCCGTCGCAAGGGGTCAATGGGGTTTCAGGGCATGGGCGTCTATGGTTAGGGTTAGTTCGCCTCTCCTTCCTGCGCTTGCTCTTCATTGTTCTTGGTGTTCCTGCTGCGCGTTTGTTGTTGATTCTGCCTGATCTTTCTCCCCTACGCTGCAGCTTGTTTGTCAGGTCATTGCTGCTGCTGTTTCCTCTCACGGTCTGAGGTTGGGGTCGCTCTCCTTCTCTGCTTTGCACGCGGCCGCTCCCTCGCCCCTTACTTGTTTGATGAAATGTCTGCCTGGTAGAGTGGTAATTTGACCGCCCCTGTTTCCTTGCAGCTTGTTGCCTCCGTGCTGCTGAAGTTCTTCCGCTCGTGTAGGTCTCGGTGCTGCCGTGTTCCGCTTCCCGTGCCACCCAAGGTTTGATTCTCCTGGATTCTGTACGCTTGTTTAGGTTGGTCTTGCATCGTTTGTTTCGGTTGACCTTGTATCGTTTCATCCTGTACTTAAGGGCATATACGGTATTGTTGTCCGGGGCTATAATTATGATTCTATGGTAGCATAGAGATTGCGTCAGGTCTGTGGTTATTGTCGCGGCGTGTGCAGCTCGTCGAGTGAGCCGTTTGGAGAGAGAGAGACTCTGCGTCCATTTCCAGCTGCTGCTGTAGGATCGGTGGGCTCAGAGCATTTTCTGTCCTCCCCTGTAGGTCAGGTGCCCCTAGACTGGCATTTGATGTGCTCGCAGCTTATGGCGTCCTGCCGTCAATTCTAGGTTATGTAACTGTTGTTTGTATTGGTCCCAGGAGAATAAGTCTGAAGACTGTTATTTGCTGTGAAACATTGATAGCACTTCGACCAGTGCCTTAAAATAACCAGATTATGCTGCTAGATTAGTTTGCCCACAGCGCATCAATATCGATTAGATGCAGCCCATTTGTTGTGTACTGTTGCATCCTCTTCGCCACGTTGGTTCCATGCTTTTCGAAAATTGGGACAAGGCATGTATATCTGGGAAATTAGTTAATTGTTGGTTCAGTTTTACCTTGCCTGCTAAAATATGTGTGGATTTAAACCCTGGATCTCCTTCTTTTAGTGTTGTTCTATGTTTTTTTAGGCGTCTTTTAAGTTCTGGGCTGCCTACCCTTTGACTCTTCTCTTGATTTTGGTTGTCGTTTTTCAGTCATGTTCCTTTCTTATTTTCAGATCATGAGAAGCGTTGCCTTTGTTTTTCCATTTCTTTCACCTTAGTGATATTGGACTGTTGCTTCTTCTCCTCCTGCGTTTGTTTCGTGCTGTTAGAAAATTGATACAAAGCTTTCCTTGCCTTGTGAAAGATGCCAGTTCCCAGCCTTAACGTTTACCTAATTTTCAGGGGCATCTTTCTTTCAAACTTTGAACATCTCTTTGGTCAGTTGCTTTCAGAGTAATTCCAGTTTATAGATAGATATTTCAGATTGTTTAGCTTTGGCTGCCCTCTGGCTTGGTTGTAATTTTTCCGCTTTCTGATCTTAAACTTTGTAGATCTGCATCTTGGAAATTAGTAAATTCTATTTCTTTTTACTAGGCTACCTTCCTGTTTTAGAGGTTAGTAAAACTTTTGCTTGCTGCATAGATTTGGTTACAGGGTTGCTTGCGAGCTTGCTTGTGCCTATGCGCTCCTGCCGCATGCATGGCTGGCCCTCGTGCTGTCCGTGCAAGACCACCGCGGGTGTCTGCTACCACTGATGTTCGAACCGGCGTGCGTAGGCGCCATAGAGCCCGTATCCCTTTTGATAGAGGTTCTTAATCCCCCGGGATATCTACTAAGGAAGGAAGAATGAGAATCATTTCAGTCCACTGGTTCTAGCTCTGTAGCTGTAGTAGTAAGCCTGTCAGGAAGGTTCTATTAAGCAAACCTGTAAGTTAGTGATTCAAAGTATAGCCCTGGTGCTGGTGTATGAGATATTGAATTTTCAGTGATCGCTGACTAAGAATCCGGTCCCGAAGGGGGATTAGAGACAAAGCCAATGAGGAGCCGAAGACAGCCTTGTAGGAGGCCAAGCTGCAAAGAGCGCTCGAGGAGACCAAAGGAAAGGGATGGAGTTTTTCTCGCTTTTGGCGTAGCAGGCCTCCCTTTCTTTGGGAGGCCCGCGCGACGGGCTATTAGCTCAGTGGTAGAGCGCGCCCCTGATAATTGCGTCGTTGTGCCTGGGCTGTGAGGGCTCTCAGCCACATGGATAGTTCAATGTGCTCATCAGCGCCTGACCCGAAGATGTGGATCATCCAAGGCACATTAGCATGGCGTACCCCTCCTATTTGAATCGGAGTTTGAAACCAAACAAATAGGTAACAAAGCCACTTTACCGCCTACGGCTACTAACTCGCCACCTCCCCACGTTAAGCTGGTACTTGTTGTTGCACCAGGAGCTGTTACGCCAGGCGCAGTAGCATGGATATTTTGTACCCATTGAGCAAAGATAGGTTGTAATTGTATGGCGGTATCCGAAAACATATCTTGCGGACGGCCTAAAGCACTCATGGTATCATTATGAATGTGAACCACTAGATAGCCGTGTTCCACTAGTCCAGTCTTGCCGAGTTGCCTAAGGACCCAGCCAGAGAATTTAATAAATAGTCTCTTATCGGAAGGAGAAATAAGAATAGAGTAAGGAGGCCCGCCTAGTAGAAGTAGAGGAGATGGTTGCGTCGGAGTAAACCGAGTCTCGGTGTATCCTTTGTCTGTTCAAAATCGATATTTTGCACATAAAA
Organism: Lolium perenne; assembly: GCF_019359855.2. Classification (NCBI taxonomy): domain Eukaryota; kingdom Viridiplantae; phylum Streptophyta; class Magnoliopsida; order Poales; family Poaceae; genus Lolium; species Lolium perenne. The sequence goes on along the minus strand of NC_067248.2, from coordinate 35,242,672 downwards.
AGAGAGATTTACTTTATCTTAAGTCTACTTGAATTCTAGAAAAGTCCTATCGTCGATAAATTCACCACGGCTTGTCCTTCAACGAAGCACTGTTCACCCTAGGCTCACATTCTGGCACTTCTTCAAATCAATAACCTAGCTACCTCCGCTGGCCGGAGGAGGGTTGGGTCCCGCCTCACAACGAGCCCGGGTAGATAGATAGGTAGATAGTAGATAGCAGTCCGGATAGTGATAAAATCTGAAATAATCTTCTTCTTGATTGAAAGAAAGCCTGTGCCGGAAATAGAGAGAGTTCTGCTCTTGGTTGACATAGATCGCTCTACTCTCGAATTGACATACATAGAGTTGAAAACATACTCCTCACAAATGATCATAGTTCACTACTAATGAGCGAGTAACTACTAACGTTACGAGCAAAAAGACGAATCTACTGACCGTTGGCTTTACTAGGAAGGGGTGGCCCCTATAACTATTTAGTAGCCGCCTTACCTCGAACTGAGTGAACTGAGACAAAATCAACACGTATCTTTCTTTTGATGAAACGGAGCCTACTTTCTCTCGATCGTCCTTCATTTGTGTACAATAAATAGGAAGATCCCAATAGTTGATAAAGAAAGGTGTCAGCCCAGCTCTGGCGAGAAAGCTGTTATACAAAAACCCTAAGGTGAGAATCTTCTTATTTGATTTTTTCAACCCTTGCAGTATCAATAGGTCTCCTTGCCGCAGCCGCTGCGGCCGGTGCTTGTTGGGTTTGTCTCTGCAGGCCTTCCAAAAAGGAAATGTACGCTCTTTTTGGTTTTCTTTTGGCAGTCCTAGGTTTCTTTTGTTGCAGGGCCTTGATTGCTGTGTGTGCATGGTTTTGTTGGTTTTCCTATAGGGGACGGTTTCTTCCCGGTTGTTAGTCCAGAGGTTGCTACTAGAAACCGGAAAAGGCGCAAGATTATACATGATAGGCTACGTGGTCGTATACCAGGTGATTGTTTACTTTTCACCGTTTTGCTCAAGTTCGGCTTGGTCTCTGGTTGTTTCTTGTGTTAGATTTTATATGCCCTTGTTTGGTACAGATGCTCCCTTTACTTCTCCCCTAGAACCTTCGTGGGTTGGCTTTACGTTGGAAGAGGCTGATATCTTAAAAGGTAAAAGAAGTCTTCAGTAGTTTGTGTTGCCCCTCTTACTTGTTATTGTGTTTTCGTGTGCTTGTCTCTAAACACAGTCAAATGTGTAGCTAGCTACAGAGATAGGTCTTTTTATGGAGGACCAGACTATCTGTGTGGTCGATGTAAGGCGAGCTTCTGGTACCAGGAAAGGGTGAAGTCCGCATCTGCAATCACCGAGAGGCGTGTTGTCTATAACAACTGCTGCAAGGGTGGGAAAGTCTTTATTCCACCTGCCAGGAAGCCGCCTGAGTTCCTTCAGGCTCTTCTTGATTTCGATGGCCCTGCGCGTAGCAAAGCATTTATTGCAAAAATACGGCAATACAACTGTTTGTTTGCTTTTACCTCCATGGGAGCAACCATTGATCGTTCCGTAAGCAGTGGTGGGGGTCCAAATGTTTTTAAAATATGTGGTAACATCTGTCATCGGATTGGATCGCTTTTGCCTGAGGAAGGTAAAACTCCTAAATATGCTGAGCTATACATATATCATGGAGGGGATGAGGCCGATAACAGAATCCAGGCATTAAATAAGGATGATAAACTTGATGGCGGTTTAGATAAGGGCATTGTTAAGGGTCTTGAGGCCATGCTTGATACTCATAATTCGCTTGTAAAAAAATTCCGCATGGCTAAGCAGGTCCTAGCAGAAAATAAGTTTGCTAATGTTTCTGTTCGTATTGTTGCTCCTGGAGAGCTAGATGGGCCCCAGTTTAGTCTTCCTTCTACGGATGGCCTTGCATGCTTAGTGTTTGGTGAGATAACGCCGGAGGCTCCTAAGCGTGATATCATTATCCGTGGTAGAGGTTCTGGTTTGCAGCGAATTTCTTCTTTGCATCCTGCTTATATGTCTTTGCAGTATCCTCTGTTGTTTCCATATGGCGAGCGTGGGTTTCAGTTGGGTGTTAAGTACATTGGAGCAGATAATTCGGACCCTAAAAAAAGGCAGAAAATGACAATGCAGGACTTTTATTGCATTTGTTCACACTATAAAGAAGGACAATATAACCCCTACCTATCATGTGGCATGCTGTCTGATCAGGCTGTCGTAGATTCCCGTGCTTGTATAGATGAGGCTAGATTGCATTTTATTCAGTTAAGCAATGATGACTTAAGAGCCGAGAGTTTGCAAGGTCTTGTAGACGCAGTTGGGGAGGGGCGTATGGACGGGAGCTCTGTTGGCAAAAAAAATATCCTGCCCTCTTCTTACACCGGCGGACGACGCTACATGGTAGAAAATTTTCAGGATGCGGTTGCTATCTCTCGTGTTCATGGTTGTCCTGATATTTTCACCACTTGCGATCCTAAATGGCCTGAAATCGCCGAGGCTCTCTCTGTTGAACCTGGGCAAAAGCCACACAATCGAGCTGATATTACGGTTAGGGTCTGCCACATGAAGCTTCAGGAGTACCTCGCTTCTATTAGGAGTGGAAAAGCGTTTGGCAAGACCGTCGCGGGTAATTCAGATGTCTCTTCATTTGTATACTGTCCTTATTCTGTTCTTTTGGGTGTAGGTTCATGTTGTAACTTGCTTGCTCTCTTTTCAGTTTTGCATACCGTTGAGTTCCAGAAAAGGGGGTTGCCTCATGCACACATACTTGTTTGGCAAGATAAAGAAAAGCGGGGTGAGGTAACCCCAGCTTTGATTGACTCTTTTATCTCTGCGGAGATTTCTGACCCTGTAGAGGATCCTCTTGGGTATGCTCTTGTTGCTGAGTTCATGATGCATGGCCCTTGTGGGGAAGATAATCCTAAATGCCCTTGCATGAAAGACGGGGTATGCTCAAAGAAGTTTCCTAAATCATTTCAGGATGAGACATCCATTGATGAATTTGGTTTTCCTGTTTATAGGCGTCGAGACAATGGTCGTTTTGTCATGAAAAATAAAGTCAGACTAGACAATAGGCATGTTGTTCCTTACAACATGACACTGCTAAAAATATTTCAGGCTCATTTAAATGTTGAGTGGTGTAACAAAACACATGTCATAAAGTATCTTTACAAGTATGTTACTAAGGGGCCTGACTATTCAAAGACTCTATTTGAAAGGATAAAAAAACCCGGTGATCCAGAAACTGGTGACATAGATGAGATTGAGGAGTATCGAGCATGTCGTTATATCTGTGCCTATGATTCTTTTTGGAGGTGTTATGGGTATGATATACATAGCAAGCATCCTTCTGTTGAAAGGCTTGTCGTGCATCTGCTGGGTAAACATGTTGTGCGATTTCGCGCATTGTCTAACCTGCCTGCACTTGTTAACAATAGCCTGTTACAAAAAACTATGCTCACTGAGTGGTTTGCTGCTAATGTCAAATATGCAAGTGCTCGGTCTTTAACTTACTGTGATTTTCCAACAAAATGGTCTTGGGTAGCAGAAACTAAAAGTTGGGTGCGGAGAAAATGGAGTGACAAGATTGGGAGGGTTTATTATGTGCATCCTTCTACCGGCGAGCTTTATTATCTTAGAATGTTGTTGATGCTTGTGAAGGGCGCGAAGTGCTATGCTGATGTTAGGACTTATAATGGTACTGTGTATGAATCGTTCAAGGATGCATGTGCTGCCAGGGGGCTGCTAGGTGATGATAGTGAGTGGTACTGTGCTTTTGACGAGGCCTTGAAATGGGGTATGGGGAACCAGTTGCGACAGTTGTTTGTTACTATGGTCATTTACTGTGGTGTTCTTGACGAAAATGTTTTCTTTGAAAAGTATTGGACATATTTGGCTGAAGACATCCAACATAGGATACGTTGTTCTCTTCATGATGCTTCATATACTGTCCCTATCGCTGAACTAAGAAACATGCTTCTGGACGAATTGGCTATTGTCTTTGCTAAGAACGGCTGTAGTATTTTAGATCATGCCTTGCCTCTGAAAACTGTCTATGATAATGATTCGAATGTAAATAACATGATCAGTGATGAATTTTCTCAAGACTGTGAAACGCTCATTAAAACTGCTGAGGCTATGCAGCAGCAGCTTAATGAGGATCAGAAAGTTGCATTTAAATCTATTGTAGATAAGGTGCGGGATGGTAAACCTGGGTTGTTTTTTGTGTCAGGGCAGGGTGGCACTGGAAAGACTTTTCTTTGGAATGCATTGGTTGCCTACCTCAGGGGGTACAAGATAATTGTTTTAACTGTTGCATCTTCGGGTGTTGCGTCTCTTCTGTTGCCTGGTGGTAGAACAGCTCATTCTAGATTTAAGATTCCTATTGACCTAGACAACAATGGGGTTTGTGACATTCGGAGAGGTACTATGCTTTCCTCTTTGATTGAGGCCGCGTCCCTTATTATCTGGGATGAGGCTTTAATGACTCATAGAAAATGCTTTGAGGCACTTGACCGGAGCTTGCGTGATGTTCTGTCTGCCAATGATCCATTGCTAGCTGATGAACCGTTTGGCGGGAAGGTGGTGGTTTTGGGTGGTGATCTTAGACAGATCTTACCGGTGGTTGAGGGTGGCACACGTTCGCAAGTTGTTGATGCTGCTATTACTAATTCTCTTCTATGGGGTCATATTACGGTTCTTCACCTTACTATTAATCAGCGTCTGGCTGTTCAGACCACAGATGCTAATGTGCAGGCCGAAGCAGCCGCCTTTGCTGATTGGGTTCTGAGCATTGGTGATGGTACGGTCCCTGCCGTGGCAAGGCAGGGCGAATCTGAACCAAGCTGGATTACGATCCCTAATGAACATTTAGTGCATACTGATGGTGATAAGATAGCTGCTATTGTTGAGTCTGTGTACATAGATTTCTCTACAAGGTACTCTGATCCTAACTACTTAAAAGAAAGAGCTATCCTAACTCCAACTAATGAGATAGCCGAAGATGTCAACAAGCATGTCCTTTCTATGGTGCCTGGTGAGGAGAGAGAGTACTTAAGCTGTGACTCAACAGGAAATGCCGCCGATGGAATCCGTAACATAGATATTTTTTATCCTGTTGAGGTTCTGAATACTATCAAGGTCAATAACTTCCCGTATCATAAACTCGTTCTTAAAAGAGGTGTTCCCATTATGCTTCTTAGAAATATAATCCAGGCAACAGGTTTATGTAATGGTACACATCTTATTGTAACTAGGCTTGCTGAGAAAGTCATTGAGGCCATTGTAATGACTGGCTCTAATGTTGGAGATGTTGTCTACATACCAAGGATATCCCTCACAACTAAAGATCCCAGATGGCCGTTTACTTTACATCGACGCCAGTTTCCTATTAGAATTTGCTATGCAATGACAATTAATAAGAGCCAGGGCCAAACTCTTGCAGCCGTTGGCCTGTATCTAAAAACTCCTGTATTCACCCACGGGCAGTTTTATGTGGCTGTGTCTCGTGTGACCTCGAGAAAGGCTCTGCGGATATTGATTGAGAATGAGGATGGCACGTCTGGTTCTGAAACCAGAAACATCGTGTTCTCTGAAATTTTCCAGTCGCTCGTAGGCAAGTGATCTTGCTTGGTATTAGGTAGTTATAATATATATGCTCTGGTTCTGCACGGGCTTTTGATCTCCTGGTTTAAATTTTAGTCTGTTTGAAGTATGCTTTTGCATGTGTGATATATACAGCCTGTTTCACTTACTTGTTTAGGCTATTTATGGGTACATGTTTTTTCTATAGTAATTTGTGCACACTATTTTGCAAATGGATGTTCATTGGGTTTCCCAGAAGGTGATGCTTGTATGATTGTGCCTATTTTGTTCTATGTTTGGTTTATCTTTGTCTGAGCTTACTTGGTATGCTTTGTGTATCCCTAACTATTTGCTATCCTAACTATCTTTGTCGTGTTGTTTCAGATGGCGTTCAACCTGCTTTCTGAGATACATAGTGATAGCAACCAGTGGACAATCCGTGTTCTTGTTTCTCGCATGTGGCATTATCGTGGAGGGACTGATGAAGGTGCTATTCAGCACACTGATCTGGTTCTGCTTGACATAGAGGTGGGTGTTATAGTTTTGCAGCTCCTTCATTTTTTGTGCTCATTATAAATCTGTTGATGCTTCTTCAGGGAAACCATATGTACGGTCAGCTCCCTCCAGCCACGTCAGAACGGCTAAAGGATGTGCTGGAGGAAGGAAAGGTCTTTGTTATAAGGAAATTCATGTGTGCTCAGTCAAAGACGGCCTTCAGGCCCGTCGAGAGCCCATTTATGGTTCAGTTCACAAGGTATACCACGGTTGAAGAGGTGCCGGGCTTGGCAGATACCTACCCATTCTGCACATACACCCTAACTGCATTTTCGGATATCCCAGATCCAATTGGCCGTCCTGCGCGCTTCATTGGTTAGTTTTGCTTCGTTCGCTATGTATTTATTGTGCATTGGATTGCTTCTGTTTGACTTGTATACCTATCTTACGATTTATGAACTGTGTTGCTGCAGATGTCATTGGAAAGATCGACATGGTTTCTGACATAGTCCCTATTCAGTCGATGTACCAAAAAACTGCTTCTAACACCAGGACTATTATATTGAAGGACATCATGTAGGTTCTGGCAGCTACTACCTCTTTTAAATCTTCTATGTGCCTTTTCTTGAAGATGCATATGCCTAATTATTTCCTTACATGTGATTATCAGGGGCAAGGAGCTTAGGCTTGTTCTCTGGGGTGATCGTGCGCTCGAGTTTGATGCGGAAGCAGTTCGTGCCATGGGTGAGAAAGAGCCTGTCATTGCTATCTTTGTGGGAACACTATCAAAGACTTCTCATGGTGAGCAGTTCATTGTTTCTTTGGAGTTCATCTGTTTCTACTACCTTATGCTTTCTGCTGCACATGTATTTCTGAGCCTTCTTACCATTACATTGTCAGTCGTTTTGTTTCTTTCCTTGTATATATACACACATAATCGTTTGCTTTGCGCATTCACAGTCATTGGTTGATCATTTGCTGACCCAAAAGTCTGTTCCAGGTGTCAAAAGCTTAAGCGGTGGTTACGCACATGTTGGTACATTGATGAGGATATACCTGATATCAATATGTTTCGTGAAAGGTCTGTTCTGCTGAAATAGCCTTCAAATTTTACTGCCCTTCTCTCTATTTACTTGTACTTACCTATGCTTTTCCCTGGAAATAGGCTTGGGCCGCAGTTTGTTCCTTTGGCTGCCTATGTTCCTACAGGGCCAGGTGCCATCATACCTCGTGTGTTCGAGGCACCTATTGAGAAGACCACAGAAGCGCTAAACGATGCTGATCCTTTCGTTGATATGGTGAGTCAACTATATCTCAAATGGATCTCTTTAGGACAGTGTATTTGCTTCTCCCATATGTTTCTAATTGATGTTAAACTATGCCTGCAGGACAAAAAATTCATCTGCACTGTCACTGTTGATAGGCTTGGTCCTGACCAGCGTTGGTGGTTTGCTTCGTGTTCCGTCTGCCGTAAATCTGCTAGGCATGACGGATATCGGGCCCAAGGTTCGGCAAAGATCGCGCTTCGTTGATGCTGGCTTAGCGTAAATTTCACGCTGTTTGGCTATTCATTTTGATTTGCTTTTACCGCCGCTTGGTTATGGTTCGATCCATGCTTTTCAGTGCATCAGATATCTTTCTTTGCGGCTGATGCCACAGGTGAAACTGAGTTTGTGATGTTTGAGAAGGTTGCGGCAGGAGCGGTTGGCAAGCAGCTACTACCCTTGATGCGGCAGAGATACCCAGGCCATACCACAGTTGGTCAGCTAGCACAGGTTGCTAAGCGCGATACAACTATTCCGTCAGAGATTGAACGTCTTGTTGGACAGAAGTACAGGCTTCTGGTTTCCATATCCAAAAAGTGGAACTCAGGCAATAGTGAGAACTTACCTTTCCAGGTCTGCAGGATTGAAGAGACCTATAAGCCTCAGTTACCGCCACTTTCTCTCTTAGAATCTCATGGGGCTCAGTCATCCTCCAGCAGTTCAGGCCCTAGGCTCCCACCTCTAGGCGCAAATTTTAGTCAGATCGCTCGTGGTGCAAATGCAACACCCCCTCCGCGTGGGCCAGTGACTCCGGCTAAAGGGTAATGTTCCTTGCCCTTCGTTAGATGCATGCGCGAGCTGCCTTATTTTGTTTACCTATGCCATGCTGACCTTCTCATTTCTGACAGCAAGGCGTCCACTCCTAAGCGTGGCGCTAGGCGCTCTTTGTTTCCAAGCCCTTCTAAAGATAGGTCGCAGCTTGATAAGGATAGTGCCCTTGCTGCCGATGGTGTCCTTGCACCTGGCGAAGAGACGGTGATTAGCCTCTCCTCTTTTGCATTTCATTGTTGGCCAGTCCACTGCTTGTTGTCTACTCCTACTAACTAATTTCCCCTGCTAGGCAACTGAGTCCCTGGTGCAGACTGCTTCTGATGATGCCATCGCTGTTGGTGGAGACAAAGATGAACAAACAGTGGTTCCTAAGCCTAAAAGGTAACCTACACTAGACTATTACTTCCACCTGTACACATTATTGCTTGCTCACAGGATTTTGCGAACCTAATCCTTGGTATTTAAAGGACTGAACTCGGTGTGGCCACCGTATTTGTTAGTCGTATGCTCTAAACCAGCATTATATTATGTTGTACATTCGAATACTGCTTTGCAAGCATCGTGTTAAAGTGCTATGCTAGAATCTATTTTACATAGCAACAAGCTGCCATCCTAAAAAAACATACAGTGAAGCATCTTTGATCTTTCTAAAAGAATTCATGCAACCCTTACCTAAGTTAATACCACATGTGTGAAGTGTGTAAAGATTAACATAGCAGGCAAACAATACGCTACTCTTAGAGGCGGGTATTGACACCTTAGCCATGATGACACAATTTTTCCTGCCTTAAGAGTAATGCCAGTTCCCTGCCCTAGGAGCTTTTACTAATTTTTAGGGGCATCATTCTTTTTTGATTTTGAGCATCTCTTTGGTGAGTTGCTTTCTAAGTCATGCCAGTTTATGAATAGATGTTTCAGATTATTTAGCTTTGCGTGCCCTCTAACTTTTCACTTGATTTTTGTTGTAATTGTTTAGGCCTCTTCCTTTCTTTTTTTGAAATAGCAAAAAACTTTTCCTTCGTTCTTCTATTTCTTTGGTGAGTTGTCACCTTACTGGTATTCGTCTGTTGCTTCTTGTCCGCCTGTTCTGGTTTCGTACTTTTACAGAATTGAGACAAGGCTTTCCTTCCCTTGTGAGTAATGACAGTCCCTCCCTTAGGAGCTTTTACCTAATTTTAGGGGCATCTTTCTTTTTAATTTTGAGCATCTTTTTGGTGAGTTGCTGCCTTAGTGGTATGAAAAACATTTTTGTTACGGGCTATACTCTGATCTGATCTGCTCTGCCCAAGATTGCTCTTTTTGGGTTTAGATGCTATTGTGGATATGGAGTTGATTAATTATAAATGCCATTCTTTCTTTTTCGTCTTAGGAACACCAACTCCACCAAGTCAGGTGGGTTAGCCAAGAAACCGAAGCTGTAGCCAGTGGTCTGCTGTGCTTGCGGGCATCGCCTGTATATAAGCCTGTATATAAGGTATGGCTTGGTCATTTGTTTTACATGCTTTGTTCCATCCCCATCTTGCTATGTTGTGGTTGTTATATTACTGTCTTCTTCTTTATTCCTTTAGGGTTCCTTTTGGTTGCTTTTATTGTAGATCAATATATGATAACGGAATTTCTCTTGGTATATTGATGTCTTATTACCAGGTCCTCGTTTGTATGGCTCTCGCTTCGTGCTTTGGTTCCTGATGTAAGCTATGCTCGCATGAACCGCACGAAAAACCTATCAATGTCTTAGTGTTGCTCACGGCCAAGGCAGCTTCACTGCCGAGCTGTTGATCTGGAATCATCACCTTGCCACGCAGCGTTGTTCCCTTTGGGTTCTATGGTTGCGGCCAAGCTAATGTGATGCTTTTGCTACACCGCCTCCATGCTGCTGCTGGGTGTGCCTCGTTTGCTGCAGCGTGTTCCTTGTGTGGTGACTATGTAACTGGCTATGTAGTTTCTGTTGCGTGTAAGAGGATGCTACACTAAAGCACACTTTGTAGGTACACCCTCTGCTAGCAGGGGAGGAGCCCTACAGTCCCATGTGCCCATCTCGTGGGCTAAGCTTAGACTAAACTTATGTGCTTCTATGTATCGTACAGACTGTTGACTGAAACTCTGTTCCATATGGTGCTATGTGTGTTGTCAGTTATTGTTCAAGACCAATCTGTGTTGTTTCGTGTTGTATCCAACCTATCTGTGTGTTTAGTTCTTGTTGTAAGCTCAGATAGCATGGAGATTTATTAGAATTGTATCGCGGATAGCATACTTTACTTTCTACATAATCAAGCATCAGCTCAGAGCAGCTTTTGGAGATGTGTTTCTATGGCCACACCCAACACAAGTACATGCGTCATGATGTGTTATGTGTGTGGTGACTGTAAATTCTAATGCGTATAAGCGGAGGCTGCTCTAAAGCATGCTTGTAGGTACAGCCTCTGCTAGCAGAGGAGGGGTCCTACGTGCCCAGCTCAAGGGCTCGGCTACACTAAATTTTAGATATGCTCTTGATCCCTTGTAATGGAACACGTAGTATTGACCAACTATGTAATTATAATATGCATGTTATATCTCTGCTTTGCTTCCAGTGTAATTGCCTATGAATTGTACAAGCTGCACAAGTAGTTGTTTACATTTCTTTTGCTCTGCTTATCTTCCTGGTTATGTAGCAAACAAGTATTTTTCCTCGGGCCAACCACATAGCTATGTAGGATTTCTGCCTTGGTCCAGTTGATCAGAAGCATTGAAGAAGAGTACATGCTTACGTTTTTATCTGTAATCATATGTTCCATGCGCATCCACTATAAATCTTCCAGTCTTTTTCCTGATGATTTAGTACCGTTGGTATCTAATTGAGGCACTTAGAAAAAAATACAAACATGGTGTATCTTACAATCCTAATGTACATGAGTTTGTTATAAATTTATCGCTCTGAGTCAGATTATTTTGCAGGCTAGGTAGGCGAGCTCCCGTGTTTCTGTTGCTTTGCATCGGACTAAGATGCATCATATCTGCTTCCCCTGGTAACAAGATCAGATCGCTTTTGCTTTGCGGATGACACTTTGCCGTGCCAGGGCATCAAGGATATTAAACCCAAGATGGTCATCTGACCGATCAATGGAGTAATGTTAGTTGTAAGACCAAATCACTAAGACTTGAAGATATTTTTGTACAGAGCATCTTGGTTCCCTGTCACCCGTGTTATGTAATATTGTGCTATGGACTATCATGTTTACCTATGTGGAAATCCATGCTATCGCTCTTGACCTATGTACAATGCATCAACTAGCCAAGACTATATTTTATTTTAGTTTGGTTTTTCAGCAGCATGTATGATTCATATCGGTTACTTTAGCTCACCGGCGGGCGAAGGTCACGTCGGTTGACTCGGAGTTAGGGAAAAGTCACGAAGAATATATCCCCCAGTTCCATATCCTTAGTTCTACAATACATGAATGATTACAGTTGTCAAAACTAAAGTTTAAGTCAGTATTATTACAACAAATGAATTGAATAGTATCTCCATTCCGCCTCGGAAAATATGTAGAATAGTACAAAAGAAAGGCATTTCCCATCCATGTAGATGAGGTATCCCACTCAGTTTATAATGTTTCCGACCAATTATTGAACATTCGTTCTTGCCATTTGTTCTTCAACATTTGCTTTTGCCATTTGTTCTTCAACATTACTGTTCTGATTTGCCTGTGCGCCGGGGCGCACCGGGTCATCTAGTGCTATAGAACTAGCAACCAGGGACATACATTGACATGAAGTAGATGGCAAGACACACAAAGGAAATGGAAGGCATCAAGGTAGCAAGAAGTTGGTATTTTGTGTTTATTTGCATGTGATTTGATATGTACATACATTTGATTTTGCATTGAGGGTAAATTTGATGATTTAGCACCATGTCTTCATTATTAATTTAAGTTAATGTCTGAATTCATTATACTATAACTTATTTTTGTACATACAACAATATTTTAGTACTTGGTGTTCCTTCTCTATCTCCTGGCAAAAGTACAAAACAATTGAAGGAAGATCTTATAGAATAAGGACTGACTTTCCAATATAAGAAAATCACTGCTGGAGGAGATGCCCGTGGGCATATATTTTGCATGACTATTACAATCCTTTTCTGCATAGTAATAACCATACAATCAGCTTCATTTCGTTCAAGTAGATGCTTGTGGGCTTGTATTTTGCATGATAGCAGCAATGTTCTGTCAACGGCCAAGCATAAATGTCTGTAGCTCTAAGAATATCTCAATGCCAAAATGAGCTAACAAGTCCATCCTCCACAAAGGAACCTATGGATTTGCGAGTGAGCCGTAGTCTTGGCCTTATCCTCTACCAAATTATTGCTATTGTAGTCACCTTTTACCATATAACTTGCACTTACTCTGTAGTCACCTTTTACCATATAACTTGCACTTACTCTGTAATTTCATCAGGAGGGTTCAGATGTATTTTCCCTGTATCCTGTAGCTTGTAACAATACCAAGGTCAATTATGTTATACGAAGAGTGCTATATTGTAACCGGTAGGTGTTTTCAATTAACTTGTGTATTTTTTGTGCTCCTACCCAGATGTCCTTTTAGACAGGTTCAAAGGCCCAGTGATTTTGTACTGCTAGATGCTCTGTTTCAATATGCAATGTACCACTAGCGAAGTACATCAACAGTTTTTTGTGGGCTGAAGACGGGTGAATTTCTTGCATGGTTCACACCACATATTCTTCCTTTGATCATGTATTGTTTGGTTGTCATGTGCTTGTTTGCTATCATGAGCTTCGAAACTTGACTCAGTTAAGGTGGTATTTTTCGACGAACCTATAATTGATCGATTCAATATTCCAAAATGTGTCCAAAGCCATTATCTTCAGCGAAACTAGAGTTCATATATTTTGTTGTTGCTCAGGCTCTTTTGATAAGTGGTTATGTGTGGTTATTGCATGTCATTATCAATCTGTCTCACGAGGATAGTATAATGGTCAACAATGACAAGGATAACTGCAATTGTGAGGTTTCTCCATCTCAAACATTAAAGTTGCATGCTATTAGTGCTCCCCATAATCATGTTCATTTTGTAATAAAGCAGAATCCATGAAGTATATATTTTTAAAATCTAAATAAGGAATTGAGTTGTCTTCATAATTAAGTTGGTATATTATACATTCAGTTGCTTCTCTCATGATCTAAAACGCAAGTTTAGTGATTTACACTTGTGAACCTACCAAGAATATGAAATTTGTAAATCAAGATCTTGGCGTTGCTAGCTTACCCAAAAGATAAATTGATTCTATAAGGGAAGTGAACTACATTGGTGGTACTTCAATGACAAAACTGCTCCATAACAACAACATAGAGTGTGATGGAAACAATTTGATGCCCCGTGGCAATGCAGGGGCATTTAACTAGTGAATGAAAAAGTGTTGTTGGTTTTTACCCCCGCAACACTACACAAGTTTTCAATTTATGAACTTTTAAACTTTAAACAAAACAAACCATAGAAATTTCCCTCTTATCTTATCATCTACCTCAATGTTCAGATGGCCCCACCAACCCGCAGCGCCACCTAGGATGCCATGATGCAACTGCTGCAGACGATGATGGTAGACCGAGAAGCCGAAAGAGCTGAACGCCAAGCAAACATTGCTGCACTGCAACAGATAGCTCAGAACAATCAAGGCCATGGAAACCACAATCACCCTGGATCGAAGCTGAAGAACTTTCAGAACACCAACCCACCGATATTCAACAAAACTGAAGAGCCCCTAGATGCTGATGACTGGCTCCAGACCATGGAGAACAACCTCGAAGTTGCGGGAGTTGAAGCCGCAGAAAAAGTACTGTTCGCCACCACTACCTATCAGGACCTGCCAGAGCCTGGTGGACAAGTGCCCGTGCAATGAATGCGGGACAGATGATGACCTGGGAAGACTTCAAGCTGAAGTTTAGCAAATATCATGTGCCCCAAGGACTGATCAAGAAAATGAGAGACGAGTTCCGTGAACTCAAACAGGGAAGGATGTCTGTGGTGGAATACCGCGACAGGTTTCTTACTCTGTCAAGGTACGCCCCGGATGAGACCGACACCAATGAGAAGAGAAAGGAAAGATTTCTGAATGGACTGCATGATGAGATGCAAACGGTGTTAGTGAACATTCCGTTCGCTGACTTGGAAGCCCTCGTAGACTCAGCCATACAGATGAAAGGAAAGCTGCATCAGGCCAATGAGAACCGCAAGCGCAGAATGATGAACCAGAATGGACCCCACCATACCCAGAAGTACCGCAACAACTCCTCTGGAGGATTCACCCCAAGATACAACAAGCCCCATGCTCAGAATTATCGCCACAACTACACCAACAACAACGGAGGACCCCCGAAGCCCAGAGGCAACAACAACAACAGCCACCACAACAACAACCACCCCAACAGCAACAACAACAATGGAAACAACAACAACACTAATACTGCCCCAAGGACTGGAAGCAATGCTACCCCCATCACCCCCAAAGACAAGGCAACAATCAACTGCTATGAATGTGGAGTTGTGGGTCACTACTCCAATGAGTGCCCCAAGAAGCTTGCCAAGATTGCCGCCAATACCGCAGCACCGGCTCAGCAACAGCGCCGCTTTGCAGGAAGAAGGAACCAGAACAACAACAACGGCCACCTCTACCACATGAATGCCACTGAAGCTCAGGAAGCACCCCAGACCATGCCAAGTATGTCTTCCGGTTAATCAAAATACTCAATCTCTCTTAGGAACCTAACTTTTCTTAAAATCTCGGGACGAGATTTGTTTAAGCGGGAAGGGTTTGTAACATCCCAAAAATTTCAAAACAAAACAAATGAATTTCCCTCTTTCCAAATTTTGGAACTAACAAAAACTTTTATTCAATTAAGTTTGATACCTAGTGATCTTGCTTAATTCTTGTGCTATTGCCATGATTGCTTGTTAAAGTATTTTGAAATGATCTTAAACCCTAAACCTCACCCCTCTTTTCACCACCCAAGTTAAAATAAACTAAAAAGAAATTAAATAAGAAAAGGGCCTATGTGCCTATGGCTATTTTTGTAAATCTTTACCCTAGGCCTTTCTACTTTGCTAAGAGGTTTGGAAAACCTTCATAAACCTTACCTAGTGCTTATCAAACCAAATCCAAGTTGAAAACAAAAGAAAATAAAAAGAAACTAAAAATTCCATAGAGGCATATGAGAAGAAATGCAAATTTGTGAATTTGAGGATCTTGACCCTAAGACATGTTGTGAGTGGTTGGATCATTCCTCTATACCATTTCAGCACTCAACAACACCAATTGGGTCAAGCCAAGTCAAACTAAAAATCAAATACAACATATGCATAGAGGCATATGTGACACATAGCCATAATACCCAATTCTTGCCCTATGCCTTTAAACCTTGACCAAATGGTGTGAAACCATCTCTAAACCTAATCTAACACTAAATTGACCCTAACCCATGCCCAAGTAAAGCAAGGGGAACAATTTACAAGATTAAGTAAAATTGACACATCACCTCTTATGTGTTATGGCCATTTTTGCAAATCTTTGAGCTAGACCCTTTGGAATGGTTTCAAGGGTTTGTAAATGTTCCTAAACTAATAAGAATCACTTTGGAGTCAAGAACAATCAAATCAAAAGGAGAGAAATCAAATAGGGAGAAAATCCCATTTTCACTCACATACACACTTAGCCAATTTTGCAAATCTTCAACCAAGGCCACATTTGCTTGTGCCATTGTTTGTAAAACACTTTTATATCAATAACACACCCTTTTGAATCAAAGAAACCCAATTCAAATCAAAGATGAATTCAAATTCAACTTACATAAGATAATGGTCATATGGCCACTTTATAAAATCTTCACCACTTTACCCCCCTGGTTTTGACTTTTCTTAAACCAACCTTGACCAACTCTTGCCATGTCATCCAAGACCATGTCAAGGTGAACAACTTTGCTGTTGACCACCAGTGCTGACTTTGACTAGGTTGACCAGAATAAAGATGCCAAGTGAGGACCTTGACACAAAGTGTAGATCATACCCAATTTGGCATTTTGCAAATCAACTCCATTTTGAGCACCACTACCACACTTATTCTTCAAATATTATTTGTTTCCACTCCACCAAAAAGAATTGCAAAATTCCAACATTTTCTTCATGCGGCCATTAACACAAACACTTGGCAGGCAGAATTCAACTTTGCACACACATGCTATGATCCAACGGATTTTGGGCTAAACCAACTTTAATTCGTGATCATTGATGTCCTGCTAGTACCCTGGACCAAACCAAGTACTTGCCATTGCTGCTAAAATCCACAAAGTGACCTGATCATCACCATGTCGTGCCCATGCCGCTCCTCATGCCCTCTCCCGTCTCTGATCCCTCCTCTCACTTTCATCATGTCCAGCAGCACCTCCTGGCAACCCTGATCATCACCATGCCCGCCATTGGCCATGGAGAGGCACGCCCTGGCCAAGAACGTACACGCCCAGTACGCCCCGGGCTTGCCAAAGCGTGCACGCTCACCGCGCTCTGGACGCGCCAGAACGCGTGCGTGCCCGGTCGCCTCCGTCCTCCCCTACTCCTCTGCCGCTGCACGCAGTACCAACACGGCACCAGCTAGCTCATAGACATGCTCAATCGCATGCGGAGGACCTGTCGCCGTCGCCATGATCGTCGTCCTTCGCCACGGTACCGCGCAGACCATTGACCTCGCCAGAGCTGTCCCGTCTCACTTTATCTGCGACAGCATGCTCCCTCTGCTCGCCATGATATCAGCTACCTCGCGCGCAACCTCCCTTGCCCCTTCGCCGTCCCGAAACGCCACGTCGTCGATGACTTCTCGCAGCACCCACGGCCCCCTCACCATTCTATAAATAGAGCTCCCCCGCTCCTTCCTCCTTCACACCATCTCGATCACCTCTCTTCACCGTTTCGCCTCGACCAAACCATCCACCAAATCATCGCCGGAGTGGCTCCAATTTGAAGCCGAAGGCCGCCGGAGCCCTGAGATCGCCGCCGTCGATTCACGCCGCCCCAAGCCTCGCCACTGCTACCAGGAGCTTCCCGCCTCGCACCTCGCACTGACCCGCGGGAACGCCGGCAAGCTCTCCGACCTCCTACCTCCGCCGCCAGTAAGTCCTCCTCTCGCCGGAGAAGAAGACCACCCTCAGCCGTTGATCTAGCTTCTAATCCGACGGCCACCACTCACGCGTACCGCTTCGGTTGAAGTAAGTCGCTGACGCGTGGGACCGCTTGTCAGCTGGCCCGCGTCGTTAGTTGGGCTGGCCCGTTTGTTGTTTAAACATTTCGGCCCAATTGCTTTCCCGCCAAGCCCATCAATCCCTTTTCCAATTAATTTGTTTCACAGAATTTTCAATACTGGTCTGTGCTAAAACTTGAATAGTTTCAAATCTACAAACTCCAATCTAGCAAATCAAAATGTTCCAGAAAGCTTATGAATTGATCTAGCTAACCCCACTGGATTCAACCTCATAGCTTGTGTATAATTTGAGTAGCAAAAATAACAAAACAGAGACTTTTCAGTATTCAAATAAATATAGAAAATCAACCAATTTGAATTTTGAAGTGAACCCAATTTCTATAATTCACATTTCACAAACTCTAATTTACTATGTAAAAATATAGTATAGGTTCTGTACATGATCATGGACTGGACGCAAAATATTGGCTATGTAGTTAATACTAGTCCATTTAAACTGTTTCAAATTTTAGGAATTTAAATCTATGAGGTGTAGCACTTCATTTATCATTTTCTCAAGTGTTATGAAGTAATGTGATGACCTCTATTGCATAGGCTCATACTTGCTCGCTTGTGGAATTTAAATCAATATAGTATTGGAATCACATGGTTATTTAAATCACATGAGATGATGAATCTCATTTAAATCATTTTTTTCAAATAATAAGTGTGAAGTGTTGACCTTGGTCAACATGTGATCATCCCTGGTTATTTGAGAAGATTAAATCTTAAGAAGATTCAATGAGAGGACATTATTTCTCCAAACCAAAGAGAAACCCTAATCCCAATTTCAATGAGAGGAACTTATTTTTCCTAATACTAAATAAGGAAACCCTAGCATAATTGGTGAACAATGTTAAGTAGTGATGCTAGATCAATTGTGTGAGCCATTAAGGCTAATTAATACTAATTAAGTGTTGTGTGGTGATTGTATCCTCGTATTCGTTTATAGACGCTAGTACCGGAGGCTATCAAGAGGAAGAGGTCTTCTACCAAGAGGAAGAGCCAGAAAACTTTGATCACCTCACCAATCAAGGCAAGCTAGAGTAATGCAAGCTATTTTGTTTGCAAGCTATTATCAATGCAAGATAGATTTGTGCAAAGCTTTACAAGAGCAAGGCACTGATACTTTTTACTTTATGATCCTATCCCAAGTTTTTACTTTACAAGCTTTATTGGATTTTATTTATCAACGTTACTTTTTGATTTATGATTCACTTGGTTTAGGTATGGAGTAGTACAAGATCATCACACCTAGCCTAGAAGCAAGGCAAACTACTTAGCACCCCTCATGACTAGTTGCTAGTGCTCAATATTAAAAGTGACTACTCTAGTTGGGAACTTGTGAATTGAATTAATTTTGAAAACCTTGGAATGAGGAGTCATTCTATTGAAAGATTTTGAAGGTGAATATGACTTGTGAATTACTTGGTGAAACTTACCAAAATCTGATGGTTGGGTTCGGATGCGATACCATTCCAATTTTACAAGTACCCCCACAATACCTGAATCTGGGTAAGGCTTAGCTGGAAACTTATGTATTTTAGTATGGGTTCCCTCTGAACAAGCGTCATAGGGGTTATGCCGAGGCTGCCTCCATTGTATGTGAAATGACGTGAAATAAGGTGAATGTACTACCCAAGCCCTGTGCAGTTCCCGGGTTGACGGTTTGTTTTCACCGGGAGGCCAAGCTCATGGGGAGAGGTGCCTATACTAGAGTATGTAAATGAAAGGTTAGGATTGGTAGTTCGCGTACTGCGTACAATAAATCAGGGCCAGTTACCCCTGACGAACTATTGCAATTGTTGTGGCACAAGTGTACAACCTCTGCAGAGTTTAACCTATTCGAATAGCCGCGTCCGCGGTCATGGACAGTTGGAAAGGCCATACTATTCCGTCATCAGAATTTTTCTAAAAATATGAATGGTGACTTGTGATTTGAATTGAAAGGTGACTTTGACTTTGAATAACAACTGAGTTGTGGGAGTGACACTAATGTTCCCACTTGAGTTTAGCAAATGAAGAAGTTTTGATATTAAAAGTGCTTATGAAATAAAACCGGCTTTCTGCAAATAAAACTAGAGCTTAGAACCCCCTTACTATAGTTGATAGTATTTTACCTTAGTATTAGTTTGCGAGTACTTTAAAGTACTCATGGTTGTGTCCCTGGCTATTCAAATGGCCAGACTATGAAGAAGAGTACCAGAATCTAGAAGAAGGACAGCAGGACGTCTACGACAACTAGGATCACTCCTGACGTCACCAGTTGCATGTGGAATAGATGGACTACTACTACGTTATTTCGCTTCCGCTATGTGTTATGTAATCGATCAATAGAACTTCTATTATTGTAATGAGACTGGATCATGTGATCCTTTATTTGTAAGACGATTATGGTATGTAATGAATGATGTGTTGTGATATCAATCTATTATGTCTCGCAAAAACAATATTCCTGGGATTGCGAGGAATGGCATAATAGGCATCTGGACTTGAAAAATCCGGGTGTTGACAGTATATCATATGAAGATTCAACTTTCAGGCCATTACAGTTATAAGTAGTTTTCTTGTATTGACGAGGCATTTGGGCAGCGGTTGGAGAGTTGAAGGAGTGGCAGAAAAAGAAATGAACACACAGAATGAAATATAATTGCTATTGGGATGAGATTGAGCAACCACCGTACAGCGAGGAGGCGCCCCAAGGGGCGCCCCAACCACTAGTATAACCTATGCATGTAGGTGGTCACGAGCCGTCCACGGTGCCGCCAGGCGCCAGCCCAGCCTGATTAAATCGTTATATCGGACGCCCACTGTCGGGGAAAAAACTTGGTGGGCTTCCGCTACTCGTTCCCTACCGCCGCCACGCCGCTCGACGGGATTAGGTTTCTTCCTCGCTGCGGTCCGCTCCGTGCTGCGCCGCGCCATGGCCGGCGACGGTCTCCCTCCGCTCAACCAACTGCCCCTCCTTCCCTCCACTCCGCTTCCCCCTCGAGCTCGCGCGCCGCCGCCACCCCTCCTCTCTCTCCGCCGCTCGCCGCTCCCCTCCATGGCCACTGCCCTCCGCCTCCTGTGTTGACCTCGTCCGCGTCCGGCACCTCCATTTTGCCATGGGAAAGGACCACTCTCACCCCGTCGTTTGAGCAGCAGACCTGTGGGGAGCTCCCGGCGGCCGGCGAGGTTCTTGGGGATCCTCAACCGCATGCATCCGGTGAGGTCCATGGGGAGCTGCCGAAGAAGATTTGCAAGAATGTACTCTTCCTCTCTTACTCCTTACTCGCAGTTTTTTAAGATGTGCAGCAACTAATTAGGAGACATGATGATCATTCACTTTCTTCTTCTATGTAAACTCCGTTAAAGAAACATGTAGAGTAAATTTAGCACACACATGTTAATGACTTTATTCATCTTACGTTATAAGTGCCCTGATACTTTGTAAACCTCATTTGGGAATGGTCCAACCATCCTCATCTCCACCACACTCCGTATATAGCCAAAATACTACTGCAGCTATGTCTGCTAAAATTGCACACATTTGATTTTCCGATTTTAGGCAAAGTGATGTGCAATTTGAGGTAACTGAATTTCAGACAACTGAGAATTAGCAGAACTTCTTGAAATGTTTAGTGGAAGGATTATGTAAGGGTACCGAGTATTTGACTACGGGAAATCAACTCCTATGTTGCAAATTCCTGAGTAACTACAGAACATATATTGAGTTTAGCTGGTTCCGTCCATGCCGACAATGGCCATGACTACGAGCATTTTGGGACAAAAACTAGCCGTTTTTGTTCAAGTTAAATGGCCAGTGCACACTCAAGTACTTTTTCCATGACCTGATAATGTGCGCACACATGACTTTAAAATCATGTACAATGTATTCATTGTGAAGCTTACTTCTTTCAGTACTTGCTATTTGGCAGGCCATAATCACATTATTTAGGAGTCCTTCCAAGCGTGGAGTATGTGGTCAAACCATCAAAGTGGTACTTCCAAGCCTAGAGCATGTGGCTGAACTTGAATTACAAAATTACTTTGATGGAGTTCTGATCAGTAATAGAAGGCAATGGTCTTCATTGTGTACCAGTGCAACGGATCTGATTGTGCAATATTGTGTACTTATTTTAAAAGAGATGCTCATGTGTTTAAGAGAGGCATGTTCCTGTCATTTCTTTTTGTGTTGTTTTGAGATACTCTGAATTTGCTGGGACATTTTCCTATTATTTCCCTTTGTATTGTACTAGATTTTTCATGAGTATCTTTTACAAGTTCAACAGTTTCAAAACTGATGTGTTATTTGTGAATTTTTTTTTGAAATGAAGGCAAAAGCTTTGTCTCATCTATTAATTAAGAAGAGAGTGCCCAGTTTTTAGGAGAAAACCGGGCGAAAACCTAGAACGACAGGGCCAAGCCCACACAAAGAACACACCCACACACACCCACAAACAAGATACTCCAACACTTCAACACCGCAACAGTAACAAACACTCACACAAGACACTCCAACATTGAGCCGTCAAGGACATGCTACGACATTGGGGGCACCCGTCAGCCAACCGCAGATCCAGGGTAGGCAGTAGCCAAGGTGGCGAGAAAATCGCAAACTTCCCTGGCGACGATAGCTCCAGGCACGAAAGCCGACAATCCAGACTTAGGTACCCCATCATCAATAGGAACCATCTGCCTGCCAGAGTCAAGCGAGAGAGAGACTGCATCGTCAACAACGTCACATTTCTCAAAGCCAAGACACGTCGGAGAAGCCACATCCGAGGAGAGGTGTGAGTCGGGCCTCACTTCCTCGACGGAGGGAGGGGTAAGCACACCACCACACAACTCTAGGATCTCAGGCATGATCTTCATGACCGGAGCCGTGATCACCGAGCTCGCCCTAGCACGAGGAGAGAAACAACCATGAAGGCTCGCTCCGGTCGCACCCACTTTGCCAACAACAGGTAGAACCAAAGGATCGGCAGGCGATCGGGAGAGCCTATCCAACACAGCTTCCGCCCGCTCCAGAAAGCCCCCAATCGCAAGCATCCAACCATGCAAGGAGTCAACGGCCTCATGAAGAGGACGGACGGCCTCTTGAATCAACCCAACTTGCACCTCCAAGGCAGATCGCATATCCACTGAGGCCAAAGAGCTAACATGAGCAGCAACAACTGACGCCCAAGATCGATGACGATGCACAACGGACGGAAGCGAGACCTCAACCTGGGCCCCGCGAGAAACATTCGCCTGGCGGGGCGGCTTAACAACATGGCCTTCCAAGAAGCTAAGAGGACGCCAAGCGTTGCGGCAATCACGTGCTCGATGACCATTCTCAAGGCATCGAGAGCACCTGAAGGGGTTGCAGCAAACCGCAGCACGGTGACCAGGAGCTAGGCACCTGCAGCCCGGTTTCTTCCATTAATAAACCGGGCACTTCCTTCTTAATAAATAGTTGGGGCAAAGCTTTTGCCCCACAGTTCAAAAAAAAAACCATTGCCAAGTCGATTGAATTTGTATTGGTTTGAGCAATGTTTTGTTCCAACATATCCATACAACTGTTCCAAAATCATTAAAAAAAGGCCAACCTTCGCGAAGGGAAGACAACTCGCTCCGCATGCGACAAGTGGCGCACTGTGGTGCCAGAAAATCCCTAGGAAGTAGTCTCCCTGCTCGCCACGTGTCGCAAGGGGAAGCAAGATGGGGATGAGGGAGGAGAGAGAAGAGCTGGGTTGTGTCAGTTTTTCCCTTTTTTTCATAGATTCGTTTTTTTAAAATGAAATATCTTGAGAACCGTAAGTCCAAATGACAAACCGTTTTCACTTTTGAGATCCTCTCGTCAAGATCTTCAAAACTAGATCCCATGTTGATAGGTTTCAAGATACTTTTTTCCCGTACTTTCTATACTACTACGGTTGTACTCGTGTTGTGTATCTAATTGTACTCGTGCATGAACTGATAAGTACTTCTGTTTTGAAGGTATTTAGTGCATTTTTCCCTTTACTCGTGTGAGCAACTGTACCTGTACTCGTTCGTGTGCGCGACTGTACCTGTCTTATGTGGATGACTCTACCTGCTCGCTCGTGTAGGCGACTGTACTTACTCGTGTGCGCGACTGTACCTGTCTCGTGTGAGCGACTGTACCTGTACTCGTTCGTGTGCGCGACTGTACTTGTCTTATGTGGACGACTGTACCTGTACTCGCTCGTGTAGGCGACTGTACTTACTCGTGTGCGCGACTGTACCTGTCTTATGTGGCTGACTGTACATGTACTCGCTCGTGTAGGCGACTGTAATTACTCGTGTGCGCGGCTGTACCTGTGCTTCTCTGTACATGTACTCGCTCGTCTACGCTACTGTATTTGTACTTGTGCTCTATATGTAGTTGTATGTGTGCATTATACGTACCCGTACTCCGGATATAAGCTGACATGCATGCAAGTGGTGGCTATCTTTCGTTTTGACATGCACTTAGAGCATCCCCACTCGTTGGCGCTCCCCACGCCCAAATCCGGCGAAATTTTCGTCCGGATTGGAGGAAGATTTGGCGTGGGGAGCGCCGAAGTTCCAGCCGTCCCCCCGGCAGGAAACCCCCAACCTCGACCATTTGACATATTTCAAACAAATTTAACATAAAATTTAACAAGTTCGGCGACCAAGAGTACGAAAATTGCTGAAACATATTCGGCGATAATCAGTACAATGTTTAACAAGTGCTGAAACAAATGAAGCACACAATTTCACAATTTTTCAAACAAATTAAGACAGACTAGTTGGCGTCGGCGTTGGTGTTGCCTCGGAGCCTCCATATGTGCTCCACCAGATCATCTTGCAGCAGCTGATGCATTGTAGAGTCTCGAATCTCCTGGCGCATAGCAATGAAGGCGGTCCATGATGGAGGCACCTGGTGATTAGGCTGTGCAAGAGGACCCTCTCTCTCATATGGTGCTTCTTGCTCAGCCAGAGGAACCGGATGCTTTCGCTCATTTTCAATAATCATATTGTGTAGGCACACACAGCAGTTCATCACCTCCCACATCTGATCTTTGGACCAAGTCATAGCGGGGAACCGGACGACAGCAAATCTCTGCTGGAGGACACCAAATGCACGCTCGGCGTCTTTTCGGCAAGCTTCTTCTTGTTTCTTGACAAACTCGCAAAGTTTGGGGGTGCTAGGGTTGGAGATAGTCTTCACAAATGTTGCCCACTTTGGATAGATACCGTCTGCAAGGTAGTATCCTTTGTTGTAGTGCTGACCATTGATCACATAGTCCACCGGGGGAGCATGACCCTCAACAAGCTTGGAAAAGACCGGGGAGCAGTTTAGGACGTTGATGTCATTGTTGGATCCAGGCATACCAAAGAAAGAGTGCCAAATCCAGAGATCATGGGTAGCCACTGCTTCAAGTATCACAGTGCAGCCTTTTTTGTGACCCTTGTACATTCCCTGCCACGCAAACGGACAGTTCTTCCATTACCAATGCATGCAGTCAATGCTTCCAAGCATCCCTGGAAAACCCCTAGCTTCATTTGTTGCAAGGATCCTCTGAGTGTCTTCGACAGTGGGTGATCTCAAGTAATAGTCCCCGAACACTGCTATGACGGCCCTGCAGAACCGGTAGAAACAATCAAGGGCGGTGGACTCCGTCATCCGAAGATAGTCATCTGCACTATCACCGGGAGCTCCATACGCCAGCATCCTCATAGCCACTGTGCACTTCTGCAGTGACGAAAATCCAACCAAACCAGTGCAATCCGCCTTGCATCTGAAGTAGGGATCAAAGTCTCGGATGGCATACATAATTTTGCAGAAATAGCTTTCTGCTCATCCTGAAACGACGCCGGAAAACACTCTCACCGTGCAATGGATTGTCGGCGAAGTAGTCGGCGTACAACATGCAGTAGCCCTCCATTCGCTGTCTCGGCTTGCACTTCCGGCGACCTGGTGCCGACCCACCACGTCAACCAGTTGCCAGTCCGGCGTACATGCTTGCCAAGCAACCGAGGATCATCATGTGCTCGTCGTCTTGGGTGGTTGCTGCCATCTCTTCTTGCATAAGCTCGACGAACATCTGCTCCTCCTCTTCGTCCGAGTCCATGGCCGGGGAGGCAAATGGACGAACACCTGACGAGCGTGGTCGAGGCAACCCGAGCCGCGAGCGACGAGGAGCAGGCCAAAGTCGGAAAACAGGCCGGCGGAAGAGCAGCCAGATAGGCCGTCATCCAAAGACGGCGGAATATAGGCAGGTGGGGAAGGAGGGGCGGCGGAATCTGGGAAACAAGCCGGCGGGGTGGTGCCGGCGGCGAGAGAGCTACGAGGGGTGGGGAGATTTTGAGCGACGTGGCGGTGGGATTCGTGCGTCGAGTCACCGACAGATCGGGCCCTTCCCCGCTTTTCACTCGTCCGGAGTCCCCGATAGGTCCCCGGGGAGCCGGGGATGGCGTGGGCTCGCCGGATGGATGAAGGGCCAAATTCGGACGAAAACAAGGAACCGGGGGCGCGACTGGGCCGAATTTCGCCGTCCGGATGGAAAAAACGTCGCTCGGGGGTCTCGTCGGGGGGACGAGTGGAGATGCTCACACTCCAGCTAGCGATGCGGTCGTACGCGACGCTGGATGGATCACGTACCTGCTCCGCGCGCGTGGACTGGAGACGTACGGGCGTACGCGCCGGATGGATTGCGTACTTGCTCCGCGCGCGTGGATCGCCGGGCGGGAGACGCGCGAGTACTTCTTAGCTGCCACACGTGTCAGCTTCTTGTGTGCTGCGCGGGTCTAATTTTCTTTTTACGAAGGTTGGTCTCTAGATAGTGGTACCGGCTAAGTTTAGATATCGAAGTGGAAATGAATTTAACTGTGCAGCTCATCAACGAAGCAAGCAGATGCGACCTGCCCGCGATCCACGCCAACGGCCCATGTGGTTGGCGGGTTAAAGTGGGCCGACTGGACGCCACTTTCTATCAGGAAAATAAAAGTGCAGCAAGTGGCCTCCCGCTTTGGGCTGGCGGACAGAGGTGGCCTAGTAGTGGTATCCCACGGACAGGCCCACCTACAGCCTGCTATAACCATTTGAATTTTAAGTTGAAAGTAGAAAATTAAGAATAGACAAGATCATAAAGGAACATGAAAGACACCAGGCGAGTGTCCAATTTAGTCATGGTTCACTTTACTATAGTTGTGACATTTGGAATTACCAATTTAATACATGGTATAAGTTTGCACCTCCAACAAGTGTATTGTTAGCAAAACTTTCTCATATACTTTACTACTTCCTGCGGGAAATCATCTTTGGCTCATTGACGCACATGCACCCGTTGTCTAAAAAATATTTTTTAAATGTTTAAAGTTTCTAAAAGAAAATTCTGAGTGTACATCTTGACATTCTATATTTACACTCTAAGTTTCGCAAAGAAATGTCATTTTTATGGACTGTGTAAAAAAACAATTTTCGGTGATTTAAAATAGCTTTTTTTACGTGGTATAGTTTTATCGTTTTTAACGTAGGTCACACAAAATGTCTTTTTTTTCACAAACTTTTGTGAGTGAACATAGAATGTTCAAATGTACATCCGGGATTTTGCTTTATAATTTTTCAACATTTTAGAATAAATTTAAAATGTATTTTTCTTAATAGGTGCATTTAGACCTATGAGACAAAACACCATGTCCACTTTCTACTTGCTATTTATTTCAAATTATTCAGTTTTTTAACTATCTACATTGAAACTGATGCACAACTTTACTGTATCTCTTTATCACGGAAAATTCTATCATTTCATCGCTAAAACTGATGGTCCGTTGCCGCTATCATGGTCTAGTAGAACTAGTATAACTAAAATTCGATCATTTCATCGCTAAAACTGACGTCCGTTGCCGCTATCATGGTCTAGTAGAACTAGTATAACTATGTGCCAAAAAGAGCTTAGCTGGAACACATCCGTGTCATAAAAAAGTAATAAAGTTAGATTGAAACAATTAACAGTTTAAAATCATTCCAAAATTGTAGGAATCTAACTTACAAAGAAACATAAGAAAAAGAAATAAGGAAAAATGGAAGTAAGGAACCCACACCCTACCGTTTTTCCTTTTTCACACTACACTTTTCCTTTAGCACACTCGTACTGTGATTGGCTGTATGCCTTCTTAGAGGGAACGAACCAGAAAAACATGCCCGAGGGAATAAGAAAAGTGCGCGCGATTCCTTCGGCGAAACGGCGACTCCCTAGCGCGCGCTAGCGAGCAATCTCCGCCGTGCCAGTCACTTGTTCTTTTTCGGTGTTACAGTCACCAATAACAAAAAGGATGCCCTTCAAGAAATAATGATACAAGCACAAACAAAAGAGTGTACAGTTTTACAAGCACAGGTTGTTGATGTTCTGCTTAAAACATACCCTGTTTAAATGTGATGCAGGTAAAACAAGTGTCACAGGCGACAGTGAATTCATCCAAATTGTTTTGTCATCAGAGAACACATATGATTCTCCCAAACAGTAAGCTAAACAAACACATTGGTGAAGCAGCATCTGGAGGCATCGGTACTAAGAACAGAAAAGTTCAGTGGAACTGGGTGATTTGCCGGACTTCAGGTTAACATACACCATAGCTTCCTTGACTTTCTGATGAAACGGTCTCCATTTTGGCAGTGCAGCAGCAATCTTGTGAACCCCTGGCCAATATTTTGTGCTGATTAATGCAAAACATTTTTGAGAATGCGGTCAATACAAAACAAGAATAAACGACTGGCATATCCACTCAATAAACCGTGTAAATATTTTGAAGGAAAAGATGCTGCTTTCATGTCTCGTGGGTGGTTGTCTTCATGCCGGCGGTGAGATCACGGCGACGTGATCCTGTCTCGCTGGGCATCGAGTGTGGTCTGCTCTTGTGCGATGCGAGGCAGTGCGTGGGACAGTGAAGGATGGCCTCTCGGGCTAGTGTGACGAAGAAGAACTCCTCGAGCAGGAGTTCACCTACTCCAGGAAGGCCGGATCCTGGGTAGGAGGAGGCTTTGCCTGGCCTTTCGGCCAAGCTGGGTGGTTTGGTCCTCACGGTGAAGGAGGCAGCGGGGTTAGTCGTGGAAGGTAATGACTCGATCTTGGTGAAGAACCCTAGATGGGTCGATGTTGGCAAGGTATGCACACTCCGCAAACTCCGGGAACGGCTCCACCCTGTGGTACTTGCTCGGACTGTTAACCTGATGCCCTTCCCTCTGGTTGTTCCTGCCAGTGCCGGAACTACCAGAGACTGCACTCTCTGGGATAAACGGGCTATCCATTCAGGGAGTGCCTTAGCGATTGCCAGCTAGCAGTTTTGGGTTTCACAGGCTATCCATACACCTGGGATAAACGCAGGGCAAGTGATGACAATGACCAGGTCCGGTTAGACCGAGCTGTGTACTCCAGCTCTTTGCTGGAGCTGTTTCCTAATTCCACTGAGCAACATGTCATGACAGAGGAGGCAGACCACCTGGCTCTGATCATTAAGCTACAGGAGGATGGGGGACCTAGTCCCTATACGTGACCAAAAGGGGTTTCAAGTTTGAAGAGACGTGGACAAAGCATAAAAACTATGAAAGCATGCATGATAAAGAACACGTGGCAACAGTGGTTTCAATTTAGGAACATAAATGGCTTCTGGAACAGTTTAAAATACATGTCCAGGAGTATACACACCTGGAGATCTGTGGTTTTTGGTTCAGTTAGAGGGGAAATCAGAAGACTACGGAGTAACCTAGAGAAGGCAATAATAAACCTGCTGGTACCCAATGGAGAATCTAGGAAAAATAATAGAGGGTAGGCTCAAAATATAGGAACGAACATTCTTACATGGAATTAAAATTTAAATCATACATCGATGAAATTCCTCTATTCTCCAAATATTGACAATGAAAGATTTAAGCTATGACTTCTAACTAAATAACAAAATCTTACCATATAGGAGTAGCTCCCTCTATCTAGCTAGAAATATATGGCGCACAAGTTTCTTAGTATATACCTTTAACTAGGTTTGCAAGCGGCACCCGCTGTCTCGCAAAACAAAATTTAGAGTAAAAAGAGGAGATTTAGCTAGCTTAGCGAAAACGTTTGCCCGCAAACCGCGACGCTCACCACCCTTGGCTTTCACCAACAACCAGGCCAACTATATGTGGATTATCCCACGAAATGGGTATCCAACTATCATTTCTTTTAGCATAGGTATCAAACTTCCTTGCTCTATAGTATCATCACCACCAGCTAGCTAGTTGGGCTGCAAGCTCTAATGCCCAAGTGTCATTTGCTTCATCTAGAATCGTGATGGTAGCTGCCACGTGGATTAACATGATCTGTTTTGTGATTACTATCAATAGCTGAAGGCTTATGCGTATGTACTAATTTAATTCAGCCAAAATCGGAGGGTATGCTTCAGCCTGTTGAAGCCTGGCTGATAGAATCGCCACGTGGTACCAGAGACTCAAGGGAGAGGTCCAGGAAATTGAGCACGAACTCCATGAGATGTACAACAGGGAGGAGGTAATGTACCGATAGTGGTCTAGAGTGGAATGGGCCTTTATTACAGGAGCATGTGTGCTGGCCTGTGCGTGATTTTTTTGAATGGAGAACCTCTGCTACCAGATTTCAATGATACGGTTCTAGTCTTGGTTCCAAGAGTTAATTCTCCGGAATTAATGACACAGTTCCACCTTTTTAGCCTGTGTGCTTTACAAGATATCATCCAAGTCTTAGCAAATAGACTCAAGGAAATTCTTACCATCTTGATATCAGAGAAGCAAAGCGCGTTTGTTAGGAGACGGCTAATCACAGATAATGTGTTCATTGCTTATGAGCGCATTCACTCAATCAGGTTTTATGTACAAAAAAGAATTGCACGCAGAAAGACCGAGCACCTTCTAAATTCTTGGTTCATATTAATCTAGTATCTATAAAAGGACCATGACATATGTATGACGCTCAACGGCTTTACTCACATCAGATAATGGCTACTAAACTGTTGCTATATGGCATATCCAAGAAAAAAGGAATACGTACCTGATATGTTACATTACACTAATCCGATAATTTCTCTTAGGTCAATTTCAGATGATGGGGAGAAGTGGACTTGTTGAGCAGACTGAACAGGTACAAGTGGCACCTTCTCAGGGGCAGGTTCATTATCTGTCAACACCCTAATAATAACTGATTGAAGGTTCACCAGCAATGATTCCCATTTATGATACAATGCTGCATCTAATTCTTTCCCTGAGAACTGAAATGAAAAACAGATAAATAACATCAACAATGAAAAATGGCATAATTAGTGAGAAATTGGTAGATATTAATACCTTTGAATGGCTAATCAGGCATCTTCCATAGTCAGTTTGTGAGAATAAAGTATCGAGATAATTCTTGTTTGTACCATCAGGAAGCTGAAACTTGTATCTGGCCAAGAACTCCAAGGGAACACGTACTGGAGGTGGAGTTTGGAAGTCATGAGTCCATTGAATCAAAATTTGAGTCAATGCAAGTTGAAGCCTTGTATTAGTCCTTGCACAGTTGATTACAGATGTGAACATGTTCAATCTCTGGGATGAGGACATGTTACAGAGAGGTCTAATCAGAGCAGCTCTGCTAGTTGAATTCAAACAAAGCTGAGGCTTGGTTAAAATCTGATCAATTTCCGTCAGCAGAGATTGAACATACATGGGATACCGGCGGATGCCGCATTGCATATAACTGAAATATGTATTCACAAGTTCCACAATGGTTGAATAGTCATTAAACAACCCCAACGGAGTAATCGCAGATAGTGTGGCATCACAGCTGACTATCTCAACTACACCTAGCTTGGAGTTGTAAAAGATATGATCAATTGGGACTGAACCATTGTAACAATATCCTGTATCATGCACTCGCTCGAAGCTATCAATTAGCAATGTGAAAGTCCTTCGAGAGTCAGGACCTAACTGAACTTCTGACGCATAACCACCCCACCAGAGATCATATGACAGGTTCACTCTCTCAAACCATAATTGGCACCGTTTGCTCTTCAAAAGACTGATATACATATCAAGTTCCAAACGATCTATTGTTTTCAGTCTTTTATTTGATTGACAGTTGCTTTCTCCTGATCTTCTAATATTAGTTCCACCTTTCAGGCGCAGATGAATGTGTAGAATAGAACCTGTCGTGATAGTTGTGCTTTTAATGATCTCATCTCCAGAGAAGTACTCTAGTTGACAACTAAAGTAACCGTCAACAAACGTAATTCCTTTGCTGCTAAGGGCAAGAGAAGCCACTGAACGTATCATGCAATTTCCATCCACCGGAAACTCAAAGTACAAGTTTAGGAATTCGATAACAACCTGCAGTACAAAAAAAACATAAACAAGACATTTCCAGAAAAAAAAGGCAACAAATAGGGCGATCTTAACTGGATGCAGGATTAATAAAGTATCCACGTGTTAGCTTATCATGTATTTTCATGTCTGCAGCTGTAGCATGTCATCATTACACGAAAGTTACTGTAGATTATGAGTGAACCTTCATGCAGCTAGTGTCCAACTTTGTTACTCCCTCTGTCCCAAATTAGATGTCACCGTTTTGTCTAGATTCGCATGTATCTATATACTAAAATGCGTGTAGATACATGTGTATCTAGACAAATTTGCGACAAGTAATTCAGGACATTGGGAGTACTATAATCGAATAAATTTTTCTACCATGATGACACATATACCAAATATGATCTTAAATTGCGAATTTAATATGTAATAAAGAAAGAATTAAGGATGTGTCACATATTACCTAACCATTCTCACTTTGTAATCTAATACAGATGTTGCAAGAGTATTATATTAAAGGGCCTGCTAGTACCTTAAAAGTTGCATTATTCGGTTCTGCACTGCCTGATGTACTGCTCGGAGCACTAGGAAGCTCAGCTCTGAAAAATATGCAAGTGAACTTATTAGAATGGAGGTCTTACAACAAAATTTGTAGAATATCTTATAAGGAATAAGAAAAGCAGAAAAGTCCAGAAATAGATGGATATAACTACAAACTTATGATGACAGTGTTACAGAGAACTTGAGAACTTGAAATACCAACAGAGAACTGACAAAAATTGTGCTTCAATCTAGAGGATGGTCAACCACGAGTAGGACAAATTTCAAGTGTTATGCCCTGTAGGGTTGCACGGAAGTACTACCTCTGATCACAATTAATTGACGCAAGACTACAAGTAATTACTACTGCTTCTCTTCAGAACTGTGCGTCAATTATATACGATCGGAGGGAGTACATCCAAGATCCAAAGTACACTTGTTTGTACTTGAGTACAATTGGAGTCCTGGTCTGCGAGGATCAAGGATCATGCTCACTACAGTAAGTGACTTCTTAATACTACGTTCAATCTTTACCTCAAACTATACTATGGTTATAAAAAAATGTAGTACAGTACATATGAAATTTATTTGCTAGAAATGATGTGGAACGTTGAGAATGATACATTGTTGCAGAAAGAGCATTTGAAAACTCAAGAAAAATGCATGTGATGTGCGTGCATTTATCAGTGCATCGATTCCACCAAAGCCACCACACATATGAAATATATATTAACTATTTCAGGCTGCTACACTTCATATTATTTGATCAAAAATTGTTAAGAGAACCAAGATCAATATCATTGAGACTTCAGAATAGTTTTGGGAAGTTCAATGTTGAGTTTATACAAGGTGATCCGCAAATATATCTTGTGAAACTATGTTACCCAAGTCAACATCATAATATAAAGAAATAAAGCAGAATTGAGCATACAAGTAAACCGTATCTGCAGAATAATAATTCAACCCAGCAGATTGTTCTATGATTTGAAGGGTGATCGTTTCTTACCCATGTTTAGAATTCAAGGAAGTAGTTGACAACCCCTGTAATTCAGGGCTGTATGATGTTGCTGACGTGATATTAAGTTTTTCAGGTTGTGCATGCTTGTGTTCCCTGCATTTAAAAAACCACACTCATTCTTAAGATAATGTCATAGCATTTTATCTGTATATGCTAGCCTGCCAATCTATCTACTACCTTTTCAAGTCGGTCCTTTTCATCATCTTACTGGCACCATTTCGTTGATTCAAGGTAATTTCGGAAGTTACTTGGGGAGGCCTGCTTGGTTTCCAATTTGCAGATTTCGTCAGAAGAGAAAAGGTTACAGTTTCATTCACCAATGCAGGTTTGACATTTCTGAATTCCCTGCATGAAACGTATTAGAATACTTTGTACAATATAACTAAGCTCACAAACAAGTAAGATCTCCATTGTCACAAATATTCTATATTATATTCCCTCCCACTACAGAATCAAAATAGCCCTGTTCGGAACTGATCCTCAAGTTGTCAGCATCATAATGAACAGTACATAATAAATAATTCACATAATTCACACTTGGTTGCATTGAATATCAAAGAAATTTCCAGGCGTAATACTCACATGTTGAAGGTAAACATACTAATACTCTTCGGAACTGACTCGACATCGAAGTCAATTGTGTCTTTTCCAGATTTTGGTACCTTCCAGGACAAGAGAAAATCATTGCCATAGCCTTCATCTGCTAACAAATATCATGAATACACCAGGTTAAACCGGTACAGTTGTAAAAAGACATTTTCCAAATCAACCGTTCAGATCTATAAATACAGTTCGTACACCATGAATTTAATTTCGTGCAGCTAAGCAGGAAGGAATTACAATGGGCATGACTTTTACACAGTTTCAATCAGAAATATTCATTTTAGCAGTATCAGATAAGTTTGACTACAGTGCAGCATAAACAAGGAAGCAATGTGCACTGATGAGCTACTATCATATCAATAACAAATACATACCAATGGCTGAACTTTCACTTTTAGCATTTGCATTAGAGACATATCTTTTTCCCGATTCGCCCATAATCAATTTAACTGTGGGCTGCATGTAAAAGCAAAACAGAAATACTTTAGTAAGCACCCGAAGACACAAAGTGGACGAGAAACCATGCACGGCAATATTATTAACACTGAATCACTAGATACGGGAAATATCTAAATACATTTGTAACTTTGGGGATATTTTAATTGTACTAGAGTAATATTAGGAATAGGTCAATTCATATATGTATCTACCACCACTATGCTTAACAGGAAATGCTGTAGTATGTGCAGTGTCGTCAGCAAAAAGGAAGCCTTCCTTTATTATACAATTAAAAGAATGAATAGTATGTTCTTCAAAAAAAACCTAGGAGGTTCACAAGATGGTATACATCCTCTATAGAAAAGAACCATAACAATTGACAGAGCCTTTGATTATACATGTCCAGAAAATCTTAATTACAAACGTTTTACAGTTGAATTACAGAGCAAATAGCATACCAGAGACAAACATGCCACATACAGGTTCCGAGGAAGTAAGGATACATCTATTCATAAACACACACATCACCTTAAAGAACGAAGTGTATATTCAGTAAACCCTAACTCCCTGACAAGCATGAGTCTCATAAGACACATGTACATACATGTGATTTGTGTTCCGGGTAATTTAAGTGCAGCAGCGGCATATTCGAAAACAAGAAAGTATGTTAAAAGTCAAACTGGCCAAAACCATGGCACATACCTTCCATTTGGTACTGTTCAAATCCAATGATTCGGTATTAAG
Source organism: Lolium perenne (assembly GCF_019359855.2). NCBI lineage: Eukaryota > Viridiplantae > Streptophyta > Magnoliopsida > Poales > Poaceae > Lolium > Lolium perenne. The sequence continues at coordinate 35,207,585 of NC_067248.2, read as the reverse complement.
AAGACCAAGTTCATCAAGCTCTTGCTTCACTTGCAAAACAAACTTATAGATAGTTGCATCATTAGTGGCACTGCAATCGCATTTACGCCTCTCTGCATCAGTAACAATATTTGTCCATTTGGTTCCACTTTTATACATTGCATAAGCATTCCCAACAATCCAAAGACAGTGCCTGCATGAAATAAAGCATCAATCAATTGGTTTATATCACCAATCTGACATACTTTCAACAGAAATTAACAAAAGCCTACAGAAAGAAATTGATGTGCACCTTGCTCTAGTAAGAGCAACATTTGTTCTTTGGTTATCAGCAAGAAATCCAACAGGTCTCCCATCGAATCTAACAGTTGATGCTATTATTATAACACCCTCTCCTTGGAAACCATCAATGGACTTCACCCTCACACGAAAGCCATCACATGTATCGTATTTTTTGCCAAGTCGACTTTTAATTGCATCAACTTGAGCATCATATGGAGAGACCACGCTGATGCTGAGCCCTTGGCCTGTCCTTTTCCAAGCTGCAGAAAAAGCTATAGTGTTACTGATCTTCAGGGGTAAGGCTACTGAAAGAATATTCTTTCAGCACACTTAATTCCAGTCTGTATCACCAAATAATTAACATATCACTGCTTTTCTTCTCTGAAGATAAAAGAAGTTACTAAAAATGGGTCCATGCAGTGGCCGGCGACTCTAATAGAGCATGATGTTTCATCTTTCATGTCATCTACTTTATTACTGATCTTGAGGGGGAGGCTAGTGAAAGAATTTTCTTTCAGCGCACTTAACTTAATTCTTTATCACCAAATAATTGACATATCACTGTTTTTCTGCTCTAAGTAAAATAGAAGTTACTAAAATATGCAGTGGTCGACGACTCTAATAGAGCATGATGTTTCATCTATCATGTAATCTACTTTATGTTCTCCTTATTCAAAATAAAAATGTAACGTTTTCTACTGAACAGGGCAGCAAAATTAAATTTTCATAAAGCCAGGGAGGAATGTAAAACAACTCTATTTTCAATGCAATGAAGCGTAAAAATCTTTTGCGTTTTCTTAAAAAAATAAAGCCGGATTGATGCAACTACCATATCATGAGTTACACATATATAAAACCGGACCCTTGAACATAGATTAGTGTAGTGAACACATTCCTACCAATGAAGGTTATGCGGTACGCAGCAAAAGAAAGGAAGACCACGTAAGCCTCTAAAGATCTAATGTTATAATAGCCATGTAGCTTCATAAAAAAAGTAGAAAGGGCATTAAGGTCAGAGAGAGGATAGGGTTCAGCGCTCACATACATTTAAAGATGGTATGGATTAGGTGCGAAACAACAGCAACTTCAACCATGTTTCTCCGACTGTTTCCCGTGCCCTTTTTGTCTGCCCTTCCATCACTGACATTTATAAACGTGTAGGTGCCAAAAGGGAGGCATGTGTAATCCTTACTATAACTAGGACACAGGACATTGGGACCATCCAAACTCTTCTTCTCATAAAATTGAGCATTTGGAAATAAGCTGATACAAGGATTCATGCGATACTGTATATGCAACAAATGTTGTCCAAATTTTAGCATAACCAATCTCCCATAAAGACTTGTCCCAAATCCAACTTCTTTGCATACCTAGAAACAAACAATGAAAGGTAAGAATTAAAATTATAAAAAATGGATCAATAACAAAGGAACACAAAAGAAAGATATGGCGTTCACCACTTCTCAAGAATAACATGTTGTGGCATTTCACTACCAAAATTTTATCTTGTTGATAAATGCACCAATGACTAACAAATGAAACAAGACAGTACAAAGGAGACAAAACCTTACTTTGTTTTTAACCATTGAGCTCAGCTGACAGTCATCTCCTACCAAAACAACATGTTTCACCCAATGCAGACGTAGTGGGATCACCAATTCACACTCCCGCACTTGAGCAGCTTCGTCAACAATTAAAACGTCAAGGGGTGAGCTTAGATCTGACCTTGTTTCTTCAATCAGAGGCACACGATACGATAGATAGTGATCAAGTGATTTCAAGTTGCAGGGAATAGTCTCAATCTAAACATAAACAAAAGAGAAGATGTTATAAATGGAACATGATTATAGCTAGCAAAAGATTATCCAACAGTTCCTCGAGCACAAAAATGGCATGTAATAGGTGCAAACAGAAAAGCTATCTGGTCAATATCATTTGCTGCAAAAACAAGCAAAGATCAATGCAGCGGTTAAGCTGCTCATATCACAAAGAGATTACTACCATACCAACCTTAGACATAATTTTTGTGCAACAAGTACTATGCCACTATACGATGATTAGCAATACAAAACAATCCACTCAGCAGATGCCAGTCACACTTCCCTGACACGTGTGCAGAAACCCAGACTAAACCCTAGCGCACGGGCTAAACCACGCATCCAGAGCACCATTATCCGGTGGATCCAACTGACCAACTTCAATTACGCACAGAAAAAGCAGCCAACGACGGTACTGTATAAATTTATAATGGTAATGAAAATAGCAAATATTATCAAATTTGTTGGGGCTAAGAGAGACTTGATTACTGTGAAACTGTTATTCATGTCTGTACAGAAGGAAGTCCTTTACATATTGGCTCATGATATTATATTGAGAAATATTGCATGTTTGAGTTTATTCAAGTCTACCTGAAAACCAATATCCTTTGCAACTTTGAGTCGGAAGCCCTTCTGGTATTCATCATCAACAGAAGCCTCAGTTACCATTGCTAAACAATATGTCAGACCATGGTCTGCAGCTTCAGGTTTCATGCTAGAAAAAATAAATATGTCAGCATTCCTTGCAGCATAAGCCCCAGTAGAAAAACCAGCCTCATTGTCCCAGAAGTCCACATGCATAAAGTATGAACCAGACTCCATGGAAAGTATGTTTGGTGAGGGTGTTTCCATGATGAGTTCAAGGCAGGAGCATAGATCTGACCTTGTTTCTTCAATCAGAGGCACATGATCCGATATGAGATAGTGATCAAGTGACTTGAAGTTGCAGGGAATAGTCTCAACCTAAACACAGAAGAGAAGATGTCATTAATAAAACATGCCTATAGCTAGCAAAATATTATGCAAAAGTTCCTTGAGCACAAAAACGACATGTAATAAATGCCAACAGAAAAGCTATCAGGTCAATATCATTTATAATGCAAAAACAAGCAAAGATCAATGCAGGCCTTAAGCTGCTCATATCACAAAGGGGTTACTACCGTACTCAACCACAGACATAATTTGCCACAGCAAGGTAGTTTATAACTTCTGCCACCAAATTGTACAACATTTCAACATGTAACTCTCTCGCTAGGATACATGACTTGCACATCTCCCAACAGCCATTTACAATTTGCAGCACTATCATCTAAAGGTTTTTCATGGAACAAGACATGCTAGATAATGCTCCAGCCCACTAAAACTTGCCAAACTATGGTGCATCATGAGCATAGCAAATCAGTGTGCCATTCTTCTCGACCAGTAATGGGCACCTCCAACAGTAACATAAAACCATGCATATAAGAGTCTGGTATCAAGAGCAACATGTAATTTCCTGACTGTCCTGTATCACCACCAAATGTGCAACGTACAGTTATAGCACTACAAAGATTGACAGCACAAAACAAGGCAGTCAACACATGACTTACACACTTGGCATTTCCTAACCTCCACTTAAAATTTAGAGCACGTTATCATCTCTAAAGTTCTTTGAAACAGGCCATGCTACAGCTCACTGAAATATTTCCCAAATGATGGTGCGCCATGGACACAGCAACTCCATCTCGGTAACACAAGATTATGCATAACAAGTAGTTAAGGCAAATCAGTCACACATGTAGCACCAACAGCTAGCAACAACGTAATTTCCTCAACCGCCACGATTCACCACCAAGCGGTGCAACAAGTATTATATGCCACTATGTATATACAATGAATAGCAGAAGAAAACAAGGGACTCAGCACATGCCAGCCGCAGTTCCTTGACACAGCTGTGAGCAGAAACCGCCCCTAAACCCTAGCGCACGGAGTGAACCGCGCATCCAGAGCACCATTATCCGGCGCATCCAGCTGACCAACTTCATATTGCACACCGAAAAAAGCAGGCAACAACGGTGCGCTAAACGCGATTGACTAAAAAAAGTGACCGGATTTAAGCGCGAGGAGAAATCTAGCGCGTGAACGCACGCATGCATAAACATCGCTGTCCCGAAGGCCGAACATGTGCACGCACAGCCACAGATTCGCCGATTCGAAAGGGAAAATGGAAAGAGGCCGCGAGCTCGCGACCGCGCCGCGCGCGCCCGCTCAGATCATCGTCGAGAACTAGCAAGCGGGGTAAACCGATCACGCATCGGAGCCCGTACGTACGTGCGCTCGAAGATTCAAAAAAAAAAGGGGGGGGGGGCTCAAGATCGCGACGACCCGCCCGCACAAATCATCATCATCCGGAACCGGAACAAGCGGCGCTAGCCAAAGGAGGGGACCGAGAGCACGCACCTTGTCTCCGTAGAGGTCGTCGGCGGTGATCCCCGTTGCCGACCAGGAGGGCATCACGTCGTCGAAATACATCTCCCCCATGCCGCGGCACGGCCGGGGGCTCACGAGCCGCTCACTTGCGAGCACCGGAGCAAGCAGGCGGCATTCGCGAGGAGGAGGAGGAGGAAGGGGGTTTCCGCCGCCTCGTGGAGGAGGAGTCGCTTCGAGACAAGGCAATGGTGGTGTGCCTCGAGAAAAGCAGAGAGCGATCAACTTGGAGGAGGGGAATGGGGATGGGATGTCTGTCTGCTGCACTGCGCAGAAATCTTTTGCGTCTGCGAGAAGATACTAGTCCGTAGAGGAGAGGGAGGGCTTTCGGGGTTCTAGGGGCAGCGTTGGGAGCCGGGCCCATTTCCACAGAGACCGTCGCGGTGAAAGGATGGGGGAATGGCCCCGCTTTCGTGGCCGAAGCACCGGGTACATACGGTAAAAAACTTGACGGTAAAAATACGGGGTTACTCGACAGCCTCTCTTTTTCCTCTGGTCTTTCGACAGTCTTTGTTTCTTTCCCCCGCGTCCCGTGCTGAGGGAGGCGGCGGGTGCGTGCCCGGCGACCCGTCATAGAGGATCAACCATGGTGAGACGCGCATGTAGCGCAGTGGTTGTGCGCGGCAGTGGCCGGCCAGCCCGTCCCAGGTTCGAGTCCCGTTGGTGGCCGAAATTTCTGGGATGTCTCACCGGGGCTCTGGGTCCCAAATAAAATCCCCTCCACACATATGTGCCACAACTACTAGCTCCTAGGGACACTCAAATTATGTGTGCTGTGTGTATAGTTCTAGAGTCTAACTTGTGCACTAGTGGTGTGCGTGTGTGTGGTGTGAGTGTGGTGTTGAGTTAGTGCATAAGTTCAGATACTACAGCTGTAACACAGATCGAGGGGTCTCAAAAAAAAAAAAAAAAAAAAAAAAAAAAAAGAGGATCAACCATGGCAATGACGCTACGTAAATAAACAACTAGATTTAGAGGTGCACCCACATATTTATGATAATAAATATTAGGCAAGACATGATAATACTTTTTTTAGGTTCAAAGCAAAATAAATATGATGAAATTAGGATAAACACTTACATTTGAAACAGAGAAACAAACATCTTAACGTGGAGTGAGAATATGTACTGGTTAAGCTAATATTAATATTCTTCTAAGCCTGTTATATAACATAGCCGATGAAATTCTTGTGTACATTCTATGAAAATCTAGCCAAGGTCTACCGCTAGCAGCCTGCAAACATGTGAGCACCATCTAAAGCAACATGAATTTTGAAAAGTAAAATCGAGCTTGGCCACCAGGTGACAAGGTATCAACTTGTCAATGCCTATGGATTGTAGGTTAGGGTTTAGTTGGAAGTAGAGGGTAAGTAGATCTCGAAGGTTTCAGCCGAAAAGTACTCGACGATTATGAAAATTAGGGTTTGTAGACAATGATTCGATTCCTTCTTCGTCCCTCGACTCCCCCTTTATATAGGAGGTGGAGCCGAGGGATTCGTGCTATACAAGTTACAGAGTCCGGGACGGTTTCTAACTCATCCCGCCAGATTACAAATAACACTTCCTATTACAACTCTTAACTTTCCTTAATATAGCTTGGGCTCCCGGATCTTCTTATTCTTCGGGTAGTGGGCCTCCAGTAAACCCCGGGTACCATCTTCGGCAGGCCCATTTGGGATGCCTATGTCAGTAGCCCCCGAGATTTTGCTTGAATCGTAGAATCAGGGAAAATCTCCACTGTTTATTTTTATTCGAAAGCTTTAACTTTTTTTTTATATTTCTTCACATAAAATTCTATATTGTACAGGGATAATGGTAGTTGGGGCTAGTTCATCTGACGGATCAGGTACTAGTTAACTGCTCTAGTGGCAATCCGCAAAAACCTACTTCAAAATCACGTCCCTGGACATGATCTCGGGATACTGGTGTAAACTTCGACAGGTGCCGCTTAAGGTCTTACCATTCTGTCGAGTCCCAGTCAAATTTATCGGGTACCTAACGCGTCCGTTAGGATTTTTCTTCGTATCTGTTGATACGGATAAAAGTAGCAGAGCGCAGTCTTCGGCGATGCCACGCCCAGCAGAACGGATCTGGGGTCTTACCTTCGCAAATTTGCGGCATTCAGAAATTGATCGCAACTTTGGCGTTCTGAGAATATATTGTCGAGTGCTTTTCCGGCTGTTGGAATGGTACATTTTATCGAGTCAAATATGATTTATATTGCTCTCCCGATGGGAGTATATGTAGAGTTAGTTATAACTCGAAATATACTCTCTTGCTTTTCTATTTTTCCTTTGTTAATTTCATCGGGCACGCGAACAGCGTTCCCGATGGGAGTAGCCCCCGAGGCTACAACCAAGAACTTGTGCTTGTTTGTAGGCTCGACATTTTAGTCCACCTTGTCGCTATATTGTCATTATTTTCCAATATGATCTCTCTCTTCTTTTTTTTTATCTCTCGGGTGCGCGAACAGCGCTCCCGATGGGAGTAGCCCCCGAGCGTTTGGGCAAAAACTTGTATTTGATCAAAGGCTCCCGAAGTATTTAATAATTCCTCCTGTCGCCAATCTTCTTTTATTTTGCTTGTCGACATGCTTCCCTTAAACAAAATTGCTTCATCTCTGTTAGTAGTCTTGATTTTTCTGCCTTGTGGGTCCATTGTTTCCACCATGTTGACACGTCGTGCAAGTGGGGGACACACGTCCTCCGCTTTTTCTGGCGCACGTACGGTAACGCCTATCTCAGTAAAAATACCTTTTTACCCTTGTATCTAGAAGATCTTTTTTCACCACACGATTTCTTCATCCAACGGCGCACTGCTTCACCCGATTCTTATATAAACCTTTCTTCAACCTCCGTTCGCTCCCTCGCTTGCGCCGCTCATCTGTTCCTCTTCGCAAAAGCTTCCTCTGCACCCAACTCTCTCTGATCTTCCGCACTCACGAGCATTGCTCTGCCCATTGCCGTTGATGCCACCACGCACGCGACTCACTCGCCACAGTACTCCGGAATCCAAGATGGCCACCGAGGATCTTGAGTGGGAGAGATCTAAAATCTCCAACCAGGACACCAACATGCTGAAGAGGCTTAGCCTCATGAAGAAGGAAGACGCCATCCGCTTTCCCAGCGAAGAAAGCTACCCCAAGCCTCCCATGGAGTACCAGGTTAGTTTCGTTGATCACCTCATCCGCGGCCTTTCGGCCCCAATTCATGATTTCCTCCGCGGCCTTCTTTTTGTTTACGGGATTCAACTGCACCAGTTGACCCCCAATTCCATCCTCCACATTTCCATTTTCATCACACTCTGCGAATGCTTCCTCGGAATCCCTCCTAATTGGGCTCTGTGGAAACGCATTTTCTGCCTCCGCCGCAATGGCTCCCACAACGTCACCTATAACATAGGCGGCGTTGTTATCTGTGTCCGAACTGATGTCGATTATTTCGACGTCAAATTTCCTGATTCTGTCCAAGGATGGCGCAAAAAGTGGCTCTACATTCACGAAGAAAGCGCCAACTCTGTTGAACACAACATAGTTCCTTTCGACGGAAGTGCCAGAATTCAGCGTCGCCGCTCCTGGGATGCCGAAGCTTCCGAAGAAGAGAAAAAGGCGACAGAGGCACTCATGTCTCGTATTCATCAGCTTCAAAACACTCGAGGCAAAGAGCTGTCTGGTGTTCAAATCACTGCCTACTTCCTTAGGATTAGAGTGCAGCCTCTTCAGGCTCGCAAAAATCCCCTTTGGACATATTCTGGTGAAAACGACGCCAACAGAATCTCCAGTGATCTTTCTGCAAAAGACTTGGAGAAGTTGATTCGAAGAGTTTCTCGCCTGGGTAAGGACCCTATTCCTTCCTCTTGTCGCGTGGAACCATACAGCTCCGCCAATCCACTCCCCGAGGTATTTTGTCTTCTCGAGTTTCTGTCTTGTTCCGCACTTTCTCTGCATCTCATTGTATTGGTATCTCTTTAATTTTCCTTTTGTCATTATTTTTTACAGAACCATCCTACTATGACTTCCCTTCCTCCTCTTCCTGAGGATGGAGAAGTCGAAGAACAGGCTATCGTTGCCGGAGATACTCAAGGTTCTTCTATTCCCGAAAGTGAAGTCGCGGGTTCTCACAAATCTGCGGCTTCCCGTGAAAAAGAAATTGAGTCTGAAGCCAGTGAATCGACGCAATCCCTTCCTCCTACTGTTTCTCCAAGGAACAAAAGGAAAAGGAATGATGCCGAGGATTCTGGCACCTCTAAGGCTGAAGAAGTTGTTCCTTCTCATCCGAAGGCAGCTTATGATCCTTATATTGAATCCCTCGTCAGCTCGTAAGTCGTCTTTATTTCTCCCTATTTTTGTACTCGAAATATTTATCTTGCCTTGCTTTTTCTGCTGCCGATTTTTTGATCAACAGTGATGATGAGGAAGAAGTACCGACTACTGACGTGGCTCCTCGGACAAGCACGTCACGTACTGTACTTGCCTCGGACACGCTAGTTGAAGGAGAAGAAACCTCGCCTCCTCAACAAAACGTAGTCACCACAACTCCACCAGCAAGCCCCCTTGCTCCTTCACCAAAAAGGTCAAGGGTTGAAAAGATTGTTGAACCTGCCCCTCAGTTGGGTAGTTCGTCGACTCTGCTCTTAGATGATGTAAGCTTGTCGACATCTATATTTTCCTTATTTTGTTTTTTTACGCCTTCACTCTCTTTTTCATGCCGATGTTTCTCTTGCTGTGTTCGTCTTGAATAGCCCATGATCAAAGAGCTTCTCCGCATCGGATCCCAATTTATTGGGTACCGTGAATATGCTAACAGAGCCGAAGGTAACGACTTTTATACTTGCCGTTTTTCCTTGACTTTTTGCTCCTGTTGCTTGTCGTGATTTTTTATCTTTCTTCTCTCTTTTTTTTATATCTCGACAGAGAAGCTTGCAGAGGCCAACGAACGTGCCGACGCACTTGCTCAAAAACTTGAGCAAAGTGAAGCGGCTCGCAAGAAAGCCGAACTCGCTGCTAGCGAAGCCAAGGCCGAAGCTGATGAAGCCAAGGCGAAAGCTGCTGGTGTCGAGGATCTGCAGAAAAAACTTGAGGATGCTACATCTGCCTTAGACGAGCACAAAGCTGCGCAAGCTTCTCGTGAACAAGGGATCCTCAAGCGCCTGAAAACCCAAAGTCGCCGCACTTTCAGTAATATTGCTGACCCCTTCTATTTTTATGAGAATCATTGTTTCTTGTTGCTTGACCAACGCTTTGTTTCCTTGACAGCCCAAACAAACCAAGACTTTGATCTGACAAATCCTGTCGATGACCCTCTCCTTGACGCACTTTCTTATCTGGAGCTTCATGGGTCCGAGATTCGTGAGGGCGTGTCAAATGCTAATGCGGTATTGTCGGCATTGTTCCCCTACTTCTTCCCGAAGAAAGAGGAGCCCGCGACTTTCCTTAACCTTGCCAAGATGTTCAATTCACCGGAAGACCTTGGACTGAAGATGCGCCAAGAAAATATGAAGGTTGCCGTTGAAAACACTGTCGCTTTGGTTGCTGACAGTCAACAGACTATTGACTGGATGAAAGTTGGCGACACCGAGCAGATAGAGCAATCAAGGTGGAAGTCGCTGATTAAGGCAGCCAAGCCCAATACAAAGAAGATCTTGGCCTATCTCGGGATTAAACCAGTGTCGACTCCTAGCTCATCAAGGCCGGAGGTCTAGTTGCATGCCTTTGTTTTTCTTTCTATGTTTCTTTTGCTCTTGTCGCCAAAGTAGTCATTTGGCGACACGTACTTCCTTAGCTCTTCTGTAATGCCTTTGTAATTATTCCGAGAAATTAATGAAAAACTCTATCTTTGCTTGCTGTTTGATGTTGTCTTGTTTAAATTTCAGTTGATATTTGATAACTATACTCCATCTTCCGCTCCTCCCAATATTTCGCCTTCTTCTTCTCGCTCGAGGAGAGCTTTTGCTGATACTGCACCTGTCGACGATACCTTGTTGCAAGAACTGGATGAACTTCGACAGCAACTTCAGTATGCGAAGAGGCAAACACTTGTGATGATGGAGCAATCTCGTAAGTCATCTGAAGCCGAAAAAATTGCTCTTCAGCAAGCTCGCGAGGCCGTGGCTGCTAAGGAAATTGCTGCTTCCGAGGCTGAAAAGGCAACTACTCGAGAAAATTTCATGCTCGAATTAATGAATGAGGCCAGTGCAGATATGTCGGGTATGCTTGTTTCATCCTCCGATATCTTTCATTTTCATGCTATGTCTCTTAAAGGTTTCCACTTCGTTGTTTTGATAGGTTCCTTTACCGATGCCGCCGAGGAAGAGAGGGTAAATGCTAGGACGAACCTCCTTGTTAACCTTTCCCTGGACCATGGTTCTTTGTTTTGGGCTACCCCAGAGAGGACCCGCCAAATTGTCAGATTTCAAGATCGCACCTCTCAAACTCGCGATTTCCTTGACTTCTGTACCAAGACCTCGGAACGTCCAACCAAAAACTCTTCCTGAATTGATGGAAAGATTCAAGGATGCTCGCAGTATCCATGATTTTGTCAAAGCTCAACTGGTAGCTGGCGCCAGATTTGCTCTTATCATGCTCCAGATCTGCCACTCAAATCTTGACCTTACCCAAGTTGTCGCGAAAGTTCATCAGAAGGTAAAACGTCGAAGAGTTGGTATTGACCGAATTAACACGAAGGTTTCGCCTGTAGCCGAAGAAATGATTGAAGACCTTCTTCGGATGGACGCCGACTTTTTTGCCGATGGTCACTATGCTGATTTTCTTGGCGCTGCTCCTGAAGAAAACAGAGTTACCCTTGATGACATACTGAATCAAGACTAGTTATTTTCCTCCTGTAGATAATTCTTCTTTGTAACCCATGACTGTGATTATATTGTGAAGCAATCATTATATTTGTATGTTTGTCTAGCCCCCGAGTATTTCGGTGACTCTTTACTGTATTTGTATATTGCGAGGTTTTGAACCAAGGCATTTATGTATTTATGGCGAATATGAGCCCCCGAGCTTCTTTATTGAGTACTATTTTGTATTTTTACTGACTCACGAGGTATTTTAATACCAAGGCAAGGTTTTTTCTTTTTTGATGAACTGTATTGAAATTCGTCGGAGCGAAGACTTTGAATATGTCGATAAAGAGAAAGGTATATTGACACTATCTTTATTATATTGCAGCACCGCGAGCCCGCCTCATTAAAAACCTTTCCCGGCCCCACTCGGTGCCCCGAAAAAGGAAAAGAGTGCGTCTGAAAACTCGCGGGCGTTTCAGTACATTGAAGTTTTACAAGGACTATATTTCGACTCTAGGCATAGAACCGCCTGAGTTGCGCCACGTTCCAGGGGTTTGGCTCCTCCACCCCTGTCTTCTTGTCCTTTATCCTGTATGCTCCTCCTCCGATTACTTCCGTGACAATGTAAGGGCCAAGCCACGGTGACTCGAGTTTTTCATGACTTTTTTGCGTGAGCCGAAGAACTAAGTCTCCCACCTGGAAAGATCTTGGCCGCAGACGTCGACTGTGGTAATTCTTCAAGTCCTGTTGGTATTTGGTTACCCGAGACAGTACTTCATCTCGAGCTTCATCAAGTGCGTCGACATCATCTTCTAGCGCTTTTCTCGACACTTCTTCGTCGTATTCGACGACGCGTGGAGAGTTGTGCTCTATCTCGATTGGTAATACTGCTTCTGCTCCATGAACCAAGAAAAACGGAGTTTCTTGTGTTGCTGTGTTTGGTGTTGTTCGGATGCTCCACAACACACTTGGTAGTTCTTCTGGCCAGGTATGTCGAGCTTTCTCCAGTGGTCCTAACAAGCGTTTCTTGATGCCATTGCAGATGATGCCATTGGCTTTCTCGACTTGCCCATTGGTTTGAGGATGTGCAACTGACGCAAAGTGCGACTTGATACCCACCTCTTCGCAATAATCTTTGAATTCACGGGATGTGAAGTTATCGCCGTTATGTTATGTGACGATGCTGTGGGGCACTCCAAATCTGAAGACGAGGCCTTTTATGAATTTTACTGCGGATGCTCCGTCTGGTGAATTTATCGGCTTCGCCTCTATCCACTTTGTAAATTTGTCGATAGCTACTAGCATATACTCCTTTCCTCCTGGCCAGGATTTGTGTAACTTGCCCACCATATCAAGTCTCCATTGAGCAAAGGGCCATGACAATGGTATTGGTGCTAGCTCTGCTGCTGGAGAGTGAGGTTTTGCGGCAAACCTTTGACACGCGTCGCAAGTTCTTACTATGTCCTTGGCGTCCTCGATTGCTGTCAACCAGTAGAATCCTGCCCGAAAAACCTTGGCTGCAATAGCTCGACTGCTTGCGTGGTGGCCACATATTCCTTCGTGTACGTCCTTCAGAATTATTCTTCCTTCTTCGGGTGTAACACACCTTTGCAAGACGCCTGAAATACTTCGCTTATACAATTCTCCTTTGACCACCGTGAAAGCTTTGGAGCGTCGAATTACTCGTCTTGCCTCAACTGGATCGTCGGGTATTTCTTTCCTGAGGATGTATGATATGTACGGCTGCATCCACGGTATCTGTATCACCATGACCAGGTCCTGATCTTCTTCTTCTTCTTCCTCTTGCTTTTCCTTGGTAGCCCCCGAGGGTTTCTTCTCCTTCTTTTTTGATTTTGTCGACTTGGTGGATCTCTCTGTTATCTCTTCCCAGAATACACACAGCGGGACCGCAAGGCATTGCGACCCGATGTTTGCAAGAACGTCATTCGTCGTTGCTCAATCTACTAATATGATTTACTTCGCATCCATCGAACAACTTCTCGAGCTCGTTGTACACCTCCTTGTATGCCATCATGCTATCATTGACTGCGTCACATTGGTTCATAACTTGCTGAGCCACCAACTGTGAGTCGCCAAAGATTTTTAGTCGAGTTGCACCGCAGGCTTTCGCCATCTTCATCCCGTGTATGAGAGCCTCATATTCTGCTTCATTGTTGGATGCGTTAGGGAACGTCATCCGAAGGATGTACTTCAACTTGTCGCCTTCAGGTGATATGAGTACTACTCCTGCGCCAGCTCCTTCTAGTCTTTTGGACCCGTCAAAGTTCATGGTCCAGGTTCTCGACAAGTCTGGAGGTCCTGTGTTTTGCAACTCCATCCACTCTGCGATGAAGTCCGAGATACTTGCGACTTGATTGCTTTCCTTTTTTCATACGTGATGTCCCGAGGGGAAAGTTCTATTCCCCAAAGGGAGACACGACCCGTAGCTTCTGGATTGTTCAGTATATTTGACAAGGGAGCTTCATTGACCACTATGATCGGGTGTGCCGAAAAATAGTGGCGCAATTTTCGTGCTGTTGTGAACACTCCATATGCTATCTTTTGGTACTGAGGGTACCTTTGTTTTGAAGGTGATAAAACTTCGCTGACGAAGTATACTGGCCTCTGCACGCCATGGAGTTTTCCTTCTTCTTCCCTTTCGACAACTAGCACCGTGCTCACCACTTGGGGCGTGGCTGCGATATACAGCAGGAGGGGTTCCCGTTCTTTTGGCGCCACCAAAATTGGTGGTGTCGAGATTGTGCGCTTCAAATCCTCGAAAGCTCTGTCGGCTTCTTCGTTCCACTGGAATTTATCTCCTTGCTTTATCAGAGCGTAGAATGGTAACGCTTTTTCTCCCAGCCTAGCGACGAATCTGCTCAAAGCTGCGACTCGCCCCGTTAGCTGTTGTATCTCCTTCAACTTTGTTGGCTTCCTCATTGTTACGATAGCTTGTATTTTGTCGGGATTTGCTTCAATCCCTCTTGCTGAGACTAGAAACCCCAGAAGTTCTCCTGCTGGGACGCCAAAGGAACACTTCGTCGGGTTCAGCTTCCGGCAGAATTTGTCGAGGTTGTCAAAAGTTTCTTTGAGATCCTCGATCAGTGTTGTCCCCTTTTTTGACGTTATGACGACATCGTCGATGTATACTTGCACGTTTTTTCCGATCTGTGTCGCCAAACACTTCTGCATCATTCTCTGATATGTTGCTCCCGCATTTTTTAGACCGAAGGGCATTGTTCTGTAGCAAAACACGCCGTAAGGTGTAATAAACGCGGTCTTTACTTCATCTTCTTCTTTCAATCTGATCTGGTTATAACCAGAATATGCATCCAGGAAGGAAAGACGTTCACATCCAGCCGTGGAGTCGATAATTTGATCGATCCTCGGGAGGGGAAAGTGATCCTTTGGACAATGTTTATTGAGACACGTAAAGTCGACGCACATGCGAAGGACCTTAGTGTTTTTCTTCGGCACCAAAGACCGGGTTTGCTACCCATGTGGCTTCTGTGAATATCTCTTTGATAAAACCAGCTTCTCGTAGTCGATTGATTTCTGACAGCATGGCCTTGTGGTTTGGTTCCGAAAAACGCCGCAAAGGTTGTTTGATTGGTCTCGCTACTGGATCCAAGTTTAGGTGGTGCTCGGCAAGTTCCCTGGGTACTCCTGGCATGTCAGCTGGACACCATGCGAAGATTTTCCAGTTCTCACGGAGGAACTCGACGCGCGCTTTCCTATGCGATATCCATGTCGTTTGCGATAGATGTCGTCTTTTTCGGGTCTGTCGGGTGAATCTGCACTTCTTTTGAATTTTTCTCGGTACTGAAAGTTGATTCTTTGTTTGGCCTTCCAACGTCTGGCAGTACGTCGTAATCAGTCATGCTTTTTGACGCTAAGTACTCAGCTTGCATCCCGAAAGTTTCTGACAGCCGGTGAAAATCCTTGTCGCACTTATCGGCTAAGGCAAAGCTTCCTTTGACTGTGATTGGTCCCTTTGGTCCGGGCATCCTCCACAACAGGTATGTATAGTGTGGCACCGCCATAAATCTAGCATATGCTGGTCGTCCCAACAGAGCGTGGTATTGCGACGGAAAATCCACGACTTCAAATTCGAGCCTCTCGATTCTATAATTTTCTCGGGTCCCAAATTGAACGTCGAGATTGATCTTCCCCAAAGGATAACTTGGTTTCTCCGGTGTGATGCCGTGGAACCTTGTGTACATTGGTTTCAAGTTTGCTAGGGATATGTTCATCTTCCTCAATGTATCTGCATACATAAGGTTTAAGCTGCTGCCGCCGTCTATGAACACTCGAGAGACATCAAATCCCGCGATAACTGCTGGCAGGATAAGTGTTGACTGCCCTGGTCGAGGAACTTGTCATGCGGATGATCTGCTATTGTGAAGCCGATAACTTGTCCTTACCAATTAAGGTACTCAACTGTTGGTGGAGGCATTTTCTCTGCCATAAACACCTGTCGTGAGATTACTTTCTGAGCTCTATTGGACGGCCTTCCTTTCTGAATCATCGACACTGCTCCGTTGGAGTTAGGATCAACATAAGGTGGTGGTGGAGGTGCTGCTGCTATTCTGAGCTGATGCCGATTGTCCTCTGTAATCGCGGGAGGAGGCGGCAAGTGAATCTCGCTTCTGGGTTCTCGAGGATTTCTCTGTGCTGCCCGCGCGTTAGCGTTCTCTGCATACCGCAACATTGCCTGAAAATTTCGACAGTCTTTCTGCAAGTGCCCTGACTGTCTTTTACCGTTGCTGTCGAGGAAAAAGTGCATCTGGCACGGTCCATTCATCATCTCTTCAGGGGATACGAAAGGCCTTGGGAACCTAGGCCCGCTATTTTGCCTATTGCGTGAATCATCCCTGTTATCACCTCGCTGTTCATTGCTTCTCTGGTAATCATCTCTGTTGCTTCCTCCTGTATTTGTCCGAAAACCTGCCGAAATTTGTCCTGGAGCGTCATAGTTTGCTACGCGAGAAATCTTCGCCTCGGTTGATAGTTTCGACCACGGTCCTCCTCTGGCGACTGTGCCGTTTGTTATGGACAGCGTCTTCTCCATCTGCCCATTTATTTGCTATCTCCATTAACGCGGATATTGTCTTTGGATTGGTCCTTCCCAAGTCCTCGACAAAATCTCCACGCCTGACTCCTGCGACAAACGCATCTATTGCTCTCTCATCAGATATATTTTCTGCCGAGTTTTTGATGATATTCCACCTTTGGATGTACTTTCTCATTGGCTCATCCGGCTTTTGTCGACATGCTCTCAACTCTTCTAACGACGCGGGTTTTTTGCACGTGGATCTGAAATTCTTGACGAACACGTCCTCGAAACTTTCCCAGCTGTCGATGGATCCTGGAGTGAGTTTCTTTATCCAAGATCGTGCGGCTCCACTCAAATGCACCTGGATGCTTTGCATAGCTGTTGCCCTGGTTCCTCTGTCGGCTTCACCGTCTCCAGATAGTCGACTAGCCAATCCTCTGGATCTTGGAGGCCGTCGAACTTCTTGAAATTATCGGGTAACTTGAATCCTGAGGGGACTCGAGTTTTTCGGACTCTCCTCGTGAAGCATTGTAAGCCGCACATATCCTCGTCGTTAAGTTCTGGAGATTGCCGATGATCCCTTCTGCTTTGCCGCGCTCTGTCGACCCTTGCTTGTGCTGCTGTGTCCCTTGCTCCACTTGGTCCTTCAGGTGCTGCCGCTGTTGCTGCTGCAGGTCGTGGACTATTTTGCCTTGCCGCTCCTTCGGGAGGCGTTGATACAAACGCTGTCCCCATAGCTCCAACTCCTGCTACCGCCATATTGTACAGTGTTTCCCTTGGATCACCTGGAGGTGGTTTAGATGCAAGGATAAAAGCATGTGTCGCCATATACCCAGCCTGCTGGTGTCTTAGGGATGATGTTTCCTCTTGTATCTATCGACATGAAGGACATGTCGAGGTTTTGGACCAAGTGCTCTCTTTACGCCGGGTATGTGTTGCAGCCTTGATCTTGCTCGTTCCACGCCTCCCCGTGGCTATCACCCGTAGTTCTAGATTGTCGACTTAGATCTGCCCTTCTCCCCGCTGGATGCGAAGCTGCCTCCTTTCTCCGTTCAACTCAGCTGTCTGTTTTTCCAATTCCCTGGCAGCTCGTGCGAGCCTATATTGATATGCTTGTAATTCCTCTGGTGTGGCCGTGGTAGCCATTGGTTCTGTACCGTTCATAGCTCTCGCGGCTCTGTCCCACGCTGCTTGTGAAAGTTGAACTCTATCTCGCGGCTCTGGCCCGACGTATTTGTTGCCCGTGCCTTGTCGCAGATTGGAGGGATCGACGTATGGATTTCCCGATCGTCGAAAGCCTCAGATGTTTCCTCTTGATCTTCAATGGCATAAATCTGATGATACTTTGTACTCAGATCTATGTTGGGTTTGGTGACATCATCGTTGAGATTGATGAAGACCTTGCCCACTGTGATAGATTTGTCGATGAAGTCATAGCTGTCGACATCGCTGGAGCCATCGCTTATATATGAGTCCGCAGATGACTCAAACGACATGTCGCTGAAGATCTTGGCGAGTTTCTCTCTTGCTCTGGTGCTGACGTAGCGTGTCGCCGAAGTTTCTTCTTCTCCTGACTCGGTTGACGATACATAGCTTGAAAAATCAGAATCGACCGCCGACGATCCCGACGAAATCGGAATTTCGACACGATACGATCCCTCCTTCTCGACGCGAAAGTGAAACCTTCCGAACGTCATCTCCATGGGCTCCGCCAGATACGCATATGCATCCAAACGGGAGGGTGGGTGAGGAACAAAATCGACAAGACCAGCAGCGATCTGTTTACCTCGATCCATTGTGTTGCTTGCGGTTGACGATGTCGAAGATCTTGAGCGTGCCATCGAGATCAGATCCTTACGCCTCTAGTCCCCACAGACGGCGCCAATTGACAAGGTATCAACTTGTCAATGCCTATGGATTGTAGGCTAGGGTTTAGTTGGAAGTAGAGGGTAAGTAGATCTCGAAGGTTTCAGCCGAAAAGTACTCGACGATTATGAAAACTAGGATTTGTAGACAATGATTCGATTCCTTCTTCGTCCCTCGACTCCCCCTTTATATAGGAGGTGGAGCCGAGGGATTCGTGCTATACAAGTTACAGAGTCCGGGACGGTTTCTAACTCATCCCGCCAGATTACAAATAACACTTCCTATTACAACTCTTAACTTTCCTTAATATAGCTTGGGCTCCCGGATCTTCTTATTCTTCGGGTAGTGGGCCTCCAGTAAACCCCGGGTACCATCTTCGGCAGGCCCATTTGGGATGCCTATGTCACCAGGGAAATAGCTTGGATGGATTCTATCTGCATGCAGTGCAAAAGAAGGCCGCAAGGAACCTACATCACCAAGAGCTAGCTCTACTGCAAACAAAATGAAAAAATAACTAGAAGTTATTTATGCTAACGAAATAGATGGCAAGAATATGAGGTTAATTCAAGTTCAATACAAAAAAGTGCTCATGAACCTTGGTGTTTCAAGATGCAGCAACCGTGTAAATATTGGCAAAATAATAATACATGCATGCGCAAATTGAATATTGCTTAAACTGAATTCCAACTAACTAAATTAAATGGCTGCTTAAAATGAAGGGGTGCTACTTGTTCATACTTGTATCTTACTTCCTGAACCAAAATATCACCCAAACAACAGTCCAACAACGACCATGCTTAAAGGCATCACCTAAATGACAGATGATTTTCCTGGAAAAGATACCCAGGTCCAATCATGAGGTATAAAAGCAAATGAATCTATCGCGTGATCTGCTTCCACTATGAAAAGTTATAAATAACATACATCGAGACTATACTTGTGGGCATCAAATTTTTACAACAGTAATTAAACAAAAATATCACCAAAACATATGTGCAGTCCAATAACCACACCCAATTTTTTTGGATGTGCCTAACCAAGCATCACCAGAACTTGAACTAATGATGACAAAGACAAAATAAGACAACATTTAATAGCATGAAAACAATTTAGTTCTCTCTGTACCAGTGAGCCACCCCATTATTAAGATTTTAAGATGGAATTTGCAGGAACTACATTCTAAGAAAAATGGAAAAACTACAAAATCCAGATAGACTCGCATGAAAACAAACACATTGGATAGAAAAAGCACCTCGTGGACTGGAGATGATTAAAATTGACTAACTAAAACATCCAAAACAGACAACGAGCTGACGAATATAACGCATGCATGAACTGCATTGGCATCTAGAAGATAAGCAATCTCTAGTTGAGTCAAATTTCAGTTGATGACTTCGATTAAATAATCAGAAGATAAATATGAAGAGTTCTTGCACCAAGAAACACAAGAACACACTCAAGCTGCAGCCAACTCTTTAAAAAAATGATTCCTACCTTTACCAAAAATAAAAATGATTTTGGTATATCAGATGGATCAGAAGCACTGAAAAATACTAAAATATAGTTTCTTCACCGAGACAACACCTAAAAATCATTTACTTGCAGATAGAAAGCTAAGAAGTTCAAATCAAATAATTGGCTTGCTAAATTGCAAAAGGTGATGTGCAAAGAGGACCAGAGGTGAAAGACACAAGAGCGTTCTTCCCTAAAAAGGGTCAAGAGCGTTCTGTAACTACTTTTATCATGTCTTCGAGAAAATATGCTTAATCCGAGGAAATTACTGGGGGGCCTTGTTATATTATGTGTGCTGAAATTTGTAGATGGTCTAATAGATAAATAATGGTTCCGTTTTGCACAGCTGCAGCAGCCCCTCATTTGTTTTTTCAATCGAATTATCTTAATTTATATGGCTTTATATTGAGAAATTTATTCCTCATTTGACGGATCAGAAGGATCTATAGATCCATGAATGTTCCCTCCTAATTTTCACTGACGGTGTCAAATCTATGATCTTCTATTGCCACAAAGGTAAGATATTATGTATGGTTATGTGCTTCTCAATTTTATTTTGGCATCCATACATGATAAGGAATATTCCTCTTTTATAAGAATTGTCTTAAATTATTTTCTTCATTAGAAAAATAAAACAATAGATCACATATAATGTGTAGATAGTGACCCATGGAAGCATATATAACATTACAAATGTCTAATAATTCCTCAACTCCGTAGCTGCGAACAAAATAGTAGATAACTAAGAATGCTAAGTTGAAATAAACAATAAGTAATTGCGGTGAATAAGCAAAAGCCTAATTTTTCGCACAAGAGGTACAAAATAGTAATGCAAAGTAGTAGGTGGTAAGCATCCACATAGATTGACAATGCCATCAATTATAAAATCCAACATGGAGAAAACTAAATTTAACAATGATGCACAACTGTAAGACAACCTCACCCAAGAACTTGTAGCCAGACTGAAACATTAAATGGAAGCAAGGCCTTTATTCACCAAGCAATATGAAACATACTCGTGGAATTATTTTCTTGATCTATAAGATAGCCTCACCACATAACTTGTAAGCAGAACCATCCTTTGCATGGAAACTCAGAAATGACCCGCAGAATCCTCCAATTGAAGAGTATACCTGAATCGCAAGCAAATCTTCATGTTGGATCCTCAAATTCTATCAAGTTCAAAGGGAAAATAAGTTTAATTAAAAGCATTGTTTACCTTGTTGGGATTCCGCATGTCAAAATTAGGGTAAGACATCAAGTTTAAACATTAGCTACATTTCCAGGAATGTCTGGGGTAGCTTGTATAGCAAACCACTGCTTACAACATATTTAGAATATGGCCATATATAATCTCACATGTAATAAAATAATCTCTACTTCCGTGGCACGATAAGATTGTTCTACGAAAAGCAATAATTCTACAAATAGCAACCAACTTACCAAATAGTCATTATGCCACTTGTTATAGAACTCCAAAAGGGCATCGTCTCAAACTTGAACGGAGTTCTGAGATAATGATGTTAAGGTAGCAAAGAGCTCGGCCATATTAGTAGCAGAGTTGTAGTCATTCATTGTAAGATCAGTGACAAAGAGAACCTGCAGAAATTTCACGAGAATATATTAACATACATTGCGTGGAACATAACCCGCATGCTGGAGCACGATTTGAAAAATTAGAACATACCAAGACATGCATTTTTGAATACACCACAAGCCACACTATCATGACTAATTTGTGAGCTTCAAAATTTCGGTCGTTGTTAGCCAAGATGAACAAAAACATTTAAGAATCAAGGTGATACCAAAATGGTTGAACTAATGACTAAAAAGTGTCGTGATGTCGAGAAAAGTGTCAAGACAAAAGCTTTAGAAAGCTTTCAATTATTTTCACGAATCTTTTAATTCACTATATAAACCTTAGAATCTTATGAGAATACTTTATAGATCTATAAAATCACACTTCATTTAGATAAACCTACACAAGAGCAGCCATGGAGTATTTTTATAACTACATAACTACTATCCTTCGAAAAAGTTCATAAACTATTTCCATTAAGAATCATGTACTTTTTTCTCTATGATTATTTTCCCACCGAATATAAGCCTGCAATAGGAAAACTGATAATGCACAATACTTGTTTCACAAACCAATGAAGCTTCCACCGACAAGTGAGTAAGGTAATTTTTTTGACATAGACCACTGCACAAGAGTGGCTGATACGTCTCAAACGTATCTATAATTTCTTATGTTCCATGCTACTTTATTGATGATACTCACATGTTTTATACATACTTTATGTCATATTTATGCATTTTCCGGCACTAACCTATTAACGAGATGCCGAAGAGCCAGTTGCTGTTTTCTGCTGTTTTTGGTTTCAGAAATCATAGTAAGGAAATATTCTCGGAATTGGACGAAATTAACGCCCAGGGGCTTATTTTTCCACGAAGCTTCCAGAAGATCGAAAGGGAACCGAAGTGGGGCGACGAGGCGCCGCCACATTAGGGCGGCGCGGCCCAAGGGGGGACCCGCGCGGCCCTAGCGTGTGGCCCCCTCGTCAGCCCTCCGACTCCGTCCTTCCGTCTACTTAAAGTCTTCGTCGTGAATACCCTAGTACCGAGAGCCACGATACAGAAAACCTTACATATGCTTTATTACTAACGTTGACAAAATTGTTTCTTGTTTTCAAAATAAAAGCTCTAGCACAAATATAGCAATCAATGCTTCCCTCTGCGAAGGGCCTTTCTTCTACTTTTATGTTGAGTCAGTTTACCTAATTCCTTCTGTCTTAGAAGCAAACACTTGTGTTAACTGTGCATTGATTCCTACATACTTGCTTATTGCACTTATTATATTACTTTATGTTGACAATATCCATGAGATATACATGTTACAAGTTGAAAGCAACCGCTGAAACTTAATCTTCATTTGTGTTGCTTCAATGCCTTTACTTTGAATTTATTGCTTTATGAGTTAACTCTTATGCAAAACTTATTGATGCTTGTCTCGAAAGTACTATTCATGAAAAGTCTTTGCTATATGATTCAATTGTTTACTTATTGTATTTACCATTACTTTGAATCGCTACATTCATTACATGTGCTTACAATAGTATTGATCAAGATTATGATAGCATGTCACTTCAGAAATTATCTTTGTTATCGTTTACCTACTCGGGACGAGTAGGAACTAAGCTTGGGGATGCTTGATACGTCTCAAACGTATCTATAATTTCTTATGTTCCATGCTACTTTATTGATGATACTCACATGTTTTATACATACTTTATGTCATATTTATGCATATTCCGGCACTAACCTATTAACGAGATGCCGAAGAGCCAGTTGTTGTTTTCTGCTGTTTTTGGTTTCAGAAATACTAGTAACGAAATATTCTCGGAATTGGACGAAATTAACGCCCAGGGGCTTATTTTTCCATGAAGCTTCCAGAAGACCGAAAGGGAACCGAAGTGGGGCGACGAGGCGCCGCCACGCTAGGGCAGCGCGGCCCAAGGGGGCCCGCGTGGCCCTAGCGTGTGGCCCCCTCGTCAGCCCTCCGACTCCGCCCTTCCGCCTACTTAAAGTCTTCGTCGCGAATACCCCTAGTACCGAGAGCCACGATACGGAAAACCTTACAGAGACGCCGCCGCCGCTAATCCCATCTCGGGGGATTCAGGAGATCTCCTCCGGCACCCTGCCGGAGAGGGGAACCATCTCCCGGAGGACTCTTCACCGCCATGGTCGCCTCCGGAGTGATGTGTGAGTAGTTCACCCCTGGACTATGGGTCCATAGCAGTAGCTAGATGGCCGTCTTCTCCTAATTGTGCTATCATTGTTGGATCTTGTGAGCTGCCTAACATGATCAAGAGCATCTATATGTAATACTACATGTTGCGTTTGTTGGGATCCGATGAATATGGAATACTATGCTATGTTGATTATCAATCTATCTATGTGTTGTTTATGATCTTGCATGCTCTCTGTTATTAGTAGAGGCTCTGGCCAAGTCGTTACTTGTAACTCCAAGAGGGAGTATTTATGCTCGATAGTGGGTTCATGCCTCCATTAAATCTGGGACAGTGACATAAAGTTCTAAGGTTGTGGATGTGTTGTTGTCACTAGGGATAAAACATCAATGCTATGTCTAAGGATGTATTTGTTGATTACATTACGCACCATACTTAATGCAATTGTCTGTTGTTTGCAACTTAATACTGGAGGGGGTTCGGATGATAATCTGAAGGTGGACTTTTTAGGCATCGATGCATGCTGGATAGCGGTCTATGTACTTTGTCGTAATGCCCAATTAAATCTCACACTACTCATCATAACATGTATGTGCATGGTCATGCCCTCTTTATTTTTCAATTTCCCAACTGTAATTTGTTCACCCAACATGCTATTTATCTTATGGGAGAGACACCACTAGTGAACTGTGGACCCCGATCCATTCTTTTACATTGAATACAATCTACTGCAATACTCGTTC
The DNA here is from genome assembly GCF_019359855.2 of Lolium perenne. Lineage (NCBI taxonomy): Eukaryota > Viridiplantae > Streptophyta > Magnoliopsida > Poales > Poaceae > Lolium > Lolium perenne. The sequence goes on along the minus strand of NC_067248.2, from coordinate 35,183,324 downwards.
TACTGTTTTTTGCAAACATCATCATCCACACTATACATCTAATCCTTTGTTACAGCAAGCCGGTGAGATTGACAACCTCACTGTTAAGTTAGGGCAAAGTATCTTGGTTGTGTTGTGCAGGTTCCACGTTGGCGCCGGAATCCCTGGTGTTGCGCCGCACTACACTCCGCCGCCATCAACCTTCAACGTGCTTCTTGGCTCCTACTGGTTCGATAACCTTGGTTTCTTACTGAGGGAAAAACTTGCCGTTGTACGCATCATACCTTCCTCTTGGGGTTCCCAACGGACGTGTGCTTTACCGTCACAAGCAGCAAAGCTTTTTCTGGCACCGTTGCCGGGGAGATCAAGACACGCTGCAAGGGGAGTCTCCACTTCCAATCTCTTTACTTTGTTTTTGTCTTGCTTTATTTTATTTACTACTTTGTTTGCTGCACTAAAACAAAACACAAAAAAAATTAGTTGCTAGCTTTACTTTATTTACTATCTTGTTTGCCATATTAAAAACCCAAAAAAATTAGTTACTTGCATTTACTTTATCTAGTTTACTTTATTTACTATTGCTAAAATGGGTACTCCTGGAAATACTAAGTTGTGTGACTTCACAAGCACAAATAATAATGATTTCCTATGCACACCTATTGCTCCACCTGCTACTACAGCAGAATTCTTTGAAATTAAACCTGCTTTACTAAATCTTGTTATGAGAGAGCAATTTTCTGGTGTTAGTTCTGGTGATGCTGCTGCCCATCTTAATAATTTTGTTGAACTATGTGAAATGCAAAAGTATAAGGATGTAGATGGTGACATTATAAAATTAAAATTGTTTCCTTTCTCATTAAGAGGAAGAGCTAAAAATTGGTTGCTATCTTTGCCTAAGAATAGTATTGATTCATGGACTAAATGTAAGGATGCTTTCATTGGTAGATATTATCCTCCTGCTAAAATTATATCTTTGAGAAGTAGCATAATGAATTTTAAGCAATTGGATAATGAGCATGTTGCCCAAGCATGGGAAAGAATGAAATCTTTGGTTAAAAATTGCCCAACCCATGGACTGACTACTTGGATGATCATCCAAACCTTTTATGCAGGACTGAATTTTTCTTCACGGAACCTATTGGATTCAGCTGCTGGAGGTACTTTTATGTCCATCACCTTGGGCGCCGCAACAAAGCTTCTTGATAATATGATGATCAACTACTCTGAATGGCACACGGAAAGGACTCCACAAGAAGAAAAATGCTAAAGATAACAATGTAGCTAAAGTTTGGACTATTACCACCACTAGTAACGCTAATGCTCCACATGTTGCTACACCTCCTACTATCAATGGTAAAATAATTGGTGTTGGCAATGTTTCTACTTCTAATGCAAAGCATGCAAACTGCCGGAACCTGCTAAAACTGCTTGTAATAAAACTGCTGAATTTTTTTCCAACATTGGGACAATGATCCCATTGCTTTAGATCATAATGGTTTAGATTTTGATGATTGTCACATCTCTGAAGTTATAAAGTTCTTACAAAAACTTGCTAAGAGTCCTAATGCTAGTGCTATAAATTTGGCCTTTACAAAACATATTACAAATGCTCTCATAAAAGCTAGAGAAGAGAAATTAGAACGTGAAGCTTCTATTCCTAGGAAGTTAGAGGATGGTTGGGAGCCCATCATTAAGATGAAGGTCAATTACTTTGATTGTAATGCTTTATGTGATCTTGGTGCAAGTATTTCCGTTATGCCTAGAAAAATCTATAACATGCTTGACTTGCCACCATTGAAAAATTGTTATTTGGATGTTAATCTTGCTGATAATTCTACAAAGAAACCTTTGGGGAGAGTTGATAATGTTCGCATTACGGTTAACAATAACCTTGTCCCCGTTGATTTTGTTGTCTTGGATATCGAATGCAATGCATCTTATTCCATTATATTGGGAAGACCTTTTCTTCGAACTGTTGGTGCTATTATTGATATGAAGGAAGGCAATATTAAATATCAATTTCCTCTCAAGAAAGGTATGGAACACTTCCCTAGAAAGAGAATGAAGTTACCTTTTGATTCTATTATTAGAACAAATTATGATGTTGATGCTTCATCTCTTGATGTTACTTGATACACACTTTCTGCGCCTAGCTGAAAGGCGTTAAAGAAAAGCGCTTATGGGAGACAACCCATGATTTTACTACAGTACTTTGTTTTATATTTGAGTCTTGGAAGTTGTTACTACTGTAGCAACCTCTCCTTATCTTAATTTTGTTGCATTGTTGTGCCAAGTAAAGTCTTTGATAGTAAGGTTCATACTAGATTTGGATTACTGCGCAGAAACAGATTTCTTGCTCTCACGAATTTGAGCAGTAGCCTCTGTAGGTAACTCAGAAAATTCTGCCAATTTACGTGAGTGATCCTCAGATATGTACGCAACTTTCATTAAATTTGAGCATTTTTATTTGAGCAAGTCTGTTGCACCTAAAAAATTCGTCTTTACGGACTGTTCTGTTTTGACAAATTCTGCCTTTTATTTTGCATTGCCTGTTTTGCTATGCTTGATGGATTTCTTTATTCCATTAACTTTCAGTAGCTTTGTGCAATGTCCAGAAGTGTTAATAATGATTATGTCACCTCTGAACATGTGAATTTTGATTATGCACTAACCATCTAATGAGTTGTTTTGAGTTTGGTGTGGAGGAAGTTTTCAAGGATCAAGAGAGGAGGATGATACAATATGATCAAGGAGAGTGAAAGCTCTAAGCTTGGGGATGCCCTGGTGGTCCATCCCTGCATATTTCAAGAAGACTCAAGCATCTAAGCTTGGGGATGCCCAAGGCATCCCCTTCTTCATCGTCAACATTATCAGGTTCCTCTAATGAAACTATATTTTTATTCTATCACATCTTATGTGCTTTACTTGGAGCGTCTGTATGTTTTTGTCTTTGTTTTGTTTGAATAAAGTGGATCCTAGCATTCATTGTGTGGGAGAGAGACACGCTCCGCTGTTGCATATGGACAAATATGTCCTTAGCTTTACTCATAGTGTTCATGGCGAAGGTTGAACTGCTTCGTTAAATTGTTATATGGTTGGAAACGGAAAATGCTACATGTGGTAAATGGTATAATATCTTGAATAATGTGATACTTGGCAATTTTTGTGCTCATGTTTAAGCTCTTGCATCATATACTTTGCACCTATTAGTGAAGAAATACATAGAGCTTGCTAAATTTTGGTTTGCATGATTGGTCTCTCTAAGGTCTAGATATTTTCTAGTAAGGGTCGAACAACAAGGAAGACGGTGTAGAGTCTTATAATGCTTGCAATATGTCTTTTATGTGAGTTTTGCTGTACCGGTTCATACTTGTGTTTGTTTCAAATAGCCTTGCTAGCCTAAGCCTTGTATTGAGAGGGATTACTTCTCATGCATCCAAAATCCTTGAGCCAAACATTATGCCATTTGTGTCCACCATACCTACCTACTACATGGTATTTCTCCGCCATTCTAAAGTAAATTGCTTGAGTGCTACCTTTAAATTTCTATTCTTTGTCTTTGCAATATATAGCTCATGGGACAAATAGCCTAAAAACTATTGTGGTATTGAATATGTACTTATGTATCTTATTTCTTATTAAGTTTCTTGTTGAGCGATAACCATGTTCCTGGGGACGCCATCAACACTTTGTTGAATATCATGTGAGTTGCTATGCATGTTCGTCTTGTCTGAAGTAAGGGTGATTTACCATGAGTTGAATGGTTAGAGCATGCATATTTTTAGATAAGAACAATGGGCCGCTAACTAAAGCCATGATCCATGGTGGAAGTTTCAGTTTTGGACAACAATCCTCAATCTCTTATGAGAATATTATTTGTTGCTAAATGCTTATGCATTAAAGAGGAGTCCATTATCTGTTGTCTATGTTGTCCCGGTATGGATGTCTAAGTTGAGAATAATCAAAAGCGAGAAATCCAATGCGAGCTTTCTCCTTAGACCTTTGTACAGGCGGCATAGGGGTACCCCTTTGTGATACTTGGTTAAAACATATGTATTGCAATGATAATCCAGGTAATCCGAGCTAATTAGGACAAGTGCGGGCACTATTGGTATACTATGCATGAAGCTTGCAACTTGTAGGATATAATTTACATAATACATATGCTTTATTACTAACGTTGACAAAATTGTTTCTTGTTTTCAAAATAAAAGCTCTAGCACAAATATAGCAATCAATGCTTCCCTCTGCGAAGGGCCTTTCTTCTACTTTTATGTTGAGTCAGTTTACCTAATTCCTTCTGTCTTAGAAGCAAACACTTGTGTTAACTTTGTATTGATTCCTACATACTTGCTTATTGCACTTATTATATTACTTTATGTTGACAATATCCATGAGATATACATGTTACAAGTTGAAAACAACTGCTGAAACTTAATCTTCCTTTGTGTTGCTTCAATGCCTTTACTTTGAATTTATTGCTTTATGAGTTAACTCTTATGCAAAACTTATTGATGCTTGTCTCGAAAGTACTATGCATGAAAAGTCTTTGCTATATGATTCAATTGTTTACTCATTGTATTTACCATTGCTTCGAATCGCTACATTCATTACATGTGCTTACAATAGTATTGATCAAGATTATGATAGCATGTCACTTCAGAAATTATCTTTGTTATCGTTTACCTACTCGGGACGAGTAGGAACTAAGCTTGGGGATGCTTGATACGTCTCAAACGTATCTATAATTTCTTATGTTCCATGCTACTTTATTGATGATACTCACATGTTTTATACATACTTTATGTCATATTTATGCATATTCCGGCACTAACCTATTAACGAGATGCCGAAGAGCCAGTTGTTGTTTTCTGCTATTTTTGGTTTCAGAAATCCTAGTAAGGAAATATTCTCGGAATTGGACGAAACTAACGCCCAGGGGCTTATTTTTCCACGAAGCTTCCAGAAGACCGAAAGGGAACCGAAGTGGGGCGTGTGGCCCCCTCGTCAGCCCTCCGACTCTGCACTTCCGCCTACTTAAAGTCTTCGTCGCGAATACCCCAGTACCGAGAGCCACGATACGGAAAACCTTACAGAGACGCCGCCGCCAATCCCATCTCGGGGGATTCAGGAGATCGCCTCCGACACCCTGCCGGAGAGGGGAACCATCTCCCGGAGGACTCTTCACCGCCATGGTCGCCTCTGGAGTGATGTGTGAGTAGTTCACCCCTGGACTATGGGTCCATAGCAGTAGCTAGATGGTCGTCTTCTCCTAATTGTGCCATCATTGTTGGATCTTGTGAGCTGCCTAACATGATCAAGATCATCTATATGTAATACTACATGCTGCGTTTGTTGGGATCCGATGAATATGGAATACTATGCTATGTTGATTATCAATCTATCTATGTGTTGTTTATGATCTTTCATGCTCTCCGTTATTAGTAGAGGCTCTGGCCAAGTCGTTACTTGTAACTCCAAGAGGGAGTATTTATGCTCGATAGTGGGTTCATGCCTCCATTAAATCTGGGACAGTGATAGAAAGTTCTAAGGTTGTGGATGTGTTGTTGCCACTAGGGATAAAACATCAATGCTATGTCTAAGGATGTATTTGTTGATTACATTACGCACCATACTTAATGTAATTGTCTGTTGTTTGCAACTTAATACTGGAGGGGGTTCGGATGATAACCTGAAGGTGGACTTTTTAGGCATAGATGCATGCTGGATAGCGGTCTATGTACTTTGTCGTAATGCCCAATTAAATCTCACACTACTCATCATAACATGTATGTGCATGGTCATGCCCTCTTTATTTGTCAATTGCCCAACTGTAATTTGTTCACCCAACATGCTATTTATCTTATGGGAGAGACACCACTAGTGAACTGTGGACCCCGGTCCATTCTTCTACATTGAATACAATCTACTGCAATACTCGTTCTACTGTTTTCTGAAACATCATCATCCACACTATACATCTAATCCTTTGTTACAGCAAGCCGGTGAGATTGACAACCTCACTGTTAAGTTGGGGCAAAGTATCTTGGTTGTGTTGTGCAGGTTCCACGTTGGCGCCGGAATCCCTGGTGTTGCGCCGCACTACACTCCGCCGCCATCAACCTTCAACGTGCTTCTTGGCTCCTACTGGTTCGATAACCTTGGTTTCTTACTGAGGGAAAAACTTGCCGCTGTACGCATCATACCTTCCTCTTGGGGTTCCCAACGGACGTGTGCTTTACCGTCACAAGCAGCAGTGGCTAGCTCACATTGGCCATGGTCGCATGTCACAAGCCTAGTTGCACTAGCAGCGTCAGCCTCTAGCGGCCCCATCCTCTTACCTTGCGAGCAGCTGCTGTGGCTTTGTCCAATTCCTGCCATATGCACACATCCTGAGCTCCATATGGTGAAAATCCAATGATTACATTCCTGTAAAATTAATGAATTATGGAGCAAAATTATGTGCTTGACTTATTTTTCTTAGAACACATTCAGTCAAGTTATACCTCAAGTTTTTTCATAGGGATACATATGCCGATATGAATGATATAATATTGAAGAGTAATTAGAAGTGTGAGACTGATAAAGACAGTTGCTATGCACACCATTTCACAAAAATGTTGATTATTCTTATTCAAGCAACACAACAATTAAATGTTATTAGGAAATAAATTTATCCATTCATGGTGATGAAATCAAAGGGGGGAGGTATTAACCAGGGGTATCCATCATCAATGGAGTGAAGCATGTTTACATGAGGATAGCATCCACACTTGCCTAAATGAACACCTTAGATTTTTCATAAGGAATTTCTTTTACCATAGTTACTGTCAACCTACAGCCATACCACAAAATTCATGCATCTATTTGATGGACACGAAAAAAGTATGTAAAAAACCATTAATGTTGTCCTTGAAGATAATATGATGCAATGTTATTCATATTATTAGTAAAAACCCATTAATATTGTCCTTGAAGATAATCAATTTGAAGCAGCCAAAAATATCGGTAGCAATCTGTAAGGATGAACTGAAAGTGTTCTAAATTACACATTAAAAATTAGGTGTTGCTTTGAGCGGAAGATGAAGTGGTTCTCAGCAGGGAAGTGGGAGCAACTTACATGCATCCTGACACAACAAAAAAAGATGCAGTTTTGACAATATTAACACATTTGATACAATTTAGTGAATCAACCATGAATGGGACAAAACTTTGTATGATTCATACAATTGACACATGTATCAAAACCTAAAGATGTAAACAAAAAATGGCACTGCATACACAGCTCGGAGCCCTTTTTACCAGAACAACTCATAATTCTGCCAGTATAAGATATCATTGAGGGCTCTTCTTTCAACAAAAAAAGTAATAAGCGAGGTGAGTCTGGTTACCTTGTATTCCACAAGAACCAACTGGGAGAGGATGATCTGGTCATGTTTACCTCGTAAAAATGTATGCCTACAACAATAGATGATAGTTGCCAGCCAACAGTGGATGCAAATAAGAACACTGTAGTGCCACCAAGCGCATAACATAGCCCTTGAATTTCTCATCATTACAGGAAAATCCACACAATACATATCAGTATTTGCATATACACCCTCAAAGATGCAAACAAAAAAGTATCCAGCAACAATACACCTCAAATTATGCTCAAGAGCATACCAACTACTGAGGTAATACATATATGATCACCAAATTATCAAAGCATCGCTAACAACACACTTTGGATCAGAACACCAATCCTTATTAGAAAGAATATGAATTGTACGTTACTTGATTGAACAAACTGTAATATCCCATGTTCCGAGACAATAAAATGAGAGAACACCAAAGTGTGCATTGCATTCATGCATATAAAATCCGGGGAATTTTCGCGGTTTCAAATAAAACTTACCACAGTGACTGAAGTTTCACTTGACTTGCTGGAATTGAAGTAGATCATCAAGTCAAGCGCTATAAACTTCATTGTGATTTTTGCTAAAACCTTGTTTTGGGTAGATATGATTTGATCTATGGGCTAGATCAAATGGAATTAGTTTTAAAACAAACAACATCTTAAGTAAGGATTAACTACAAGATCTTATAAAGGATCTCAACATGCCATTCCTTACAACAACACATGAATAATTATTCAACTATGAATCAAAGAACTCAATTAATTAATAAACTATTCTTTACTTATCTTTTCAATGTCTTCTACTAGATAAATGTTCCTACCATGAGTCACATGGTATATCTTTTCAACTACAATACTTGAACCAAGTCAAGAACATTTATATTCATTCTTCATTAACCCTTGACCATTCCAACCTTGTTTCCCAATCATACCATTAAACCTAGAGAAAAGAGAGAATCATTAATATGCTTATAATATTCATTGTGTAGAACTTAGTTTAATATTCAACCTATCTATGTGAGGTAAACCATTAATACTAATTAATGCTATAAGGAGCATAAGTCAAGTATTAAACCCTACTTGACCTAGCTAACACTTGATGGTAAGTAAGAACCTAATCTTCTAGTAATTATAGAGAGGCAAGTGTTGTGATCATTACAATTTGGTAATGATCATAAACCCTAGAGGAACCCTACCTATTCAGAAGAGCTCAACCTAAAGAGGTATACTCAAGTATATGGACTTATACTTGATCTTGGAGAGAGAACCATGATTCACTAATGAATTATTATGAGGCCAATATCTTGATCATTACAATTTGGGTGATGATCATAAACCCTAAGAATCTAAGTGGATGTGTTGAGAGAAGTATTAAAGAAGAAAGACTAGTGAGGAATAAGTGGATCATGTCTGATGCATGATCTTGCTTTATAAATTGAGATGATAAGTTAAACCTATATATGTGATCCATAGATCTCATTCTTCTCATGAAATAATAAGTAACTCATTAGTAGTTAACCAAACCAATCCTCATGCCTTGTGTAGAGTAGTTATGATATTAGTTTTAAACCCTGCCTATCCAAACACTTGAGACAAACCTAGCATTGCCTTGATACAATATTTCTACCTAAGTGAGGAGGATAACCCTAGCCACTAAAACATGATCAAGCTTATGCTCATACCTAATCCTAGTGGTGTATCACATTGGTGATCACTACTTAAACCCTAAACCATATTTGAATTCCAATCCAAGTATCACTTTGGATTATAAGTATAACCTTGCCCTACCTCATGCCTATTTAATACTTCAATTAGTGAAGTATTCCCAAAACCCTAAACTTGTCATATGGAATCAATTCTACATAAAATATGATGTCCTAACTTGTGAATCATGGATCACAAGTAATAACCCAAGCCATATATACTTTAGGACTAAATGCCATTTGGTGAGAAGAGTAAAACCAATATCCAATTCTAATTGGTATCCCAAGTAGTTGTTTAGTTAACCAAATAGGAAAATGTATCATAGTTTGAACCATCACCTTAGCAAGTGAATTGACCAATGATAAGCTTGGGAATTATCTTAAGTAATCCAAGTTGCAAGTTGCTAAGCAAGATTAGTAAATATAGTGTTGATCCAACCACTCTTCTTAAACCCTAGAAATAATCCTCCACATAAAATCATGATTCATCTTATTCTCAACACCATTTAATTTAAACTCTAACCTTAATTAAAATATATGTGAACCTCACTATTGTTAAGCACCCTAGCCAAAACTAAATGATATGTTCACCATGCACAGATTATAAATTTCAAACCATTCAAATAGAATTGGTTCTCAAATAAAAAGAATTAAGATCAAAACCTAAACCCTATCTATTTTAATTATACATCACAAGAACACCAAATTTAATTCAAATATTAAATAATTGATTGGATAACACAATTATGCAGGGAGTATTACTATCAAGTGTTATTGAAAATCAAATATTATAGAACCTGCAAAGCAAAGTAGAAACCAAATGTGAATTCAAATACCAAATTCAAACCAGAAAATTTAAAAAGGAAAAAGAGAGGGAAAACTCACCTGGCCAGGCCAAGCCAGCACCAGAGCAGCCCAGCATGTGAGCCCAACAATGAAGCCCACCAGTAGCCCAGCCCAACTTACCCCTTCATCCGAAAAGATCAACGAGGAGTTCATCCTCATCCTCTTCCTCTCACCTGCGCTCGATAGCACGATGCTCCCCTTGCTGCTGTCGATCTCTCCTTGAGCGGCCGCGTGACGAGGCGCGTTCCTGCGGCCTATAAATACCCCAGGACGAACCCTAGTTCCCAATTTCTTCTTTTCCCCTCCAATTTTCTCCTCAGACCGAAACCCTAGCTCGCCGGTCATCTCTTCTCGCCGGCGATTCGAGCACTCCCGAGCCAAGCCGTGGACGCCATCGTCTTCCTCGCCCTCGACTTGCCCAGTTTGCAAAAGGAATCGAGCTGGAGCGCTCCATAGCATCTGCGCCGAGCTCGTCTTCTTCGACACCGGTCACCATCGTCGCCGTCGATTGCGACCATCCTAGGCCACGCCGTCAAGCGCTCTGTGCTCCTGGTGAGCTCATGCATCTCTCACTACCCTCGTACAGCTCAATTGCATCCCAGATCATCGCCTCACCGTGAGCCTGCAAGCTCCGCCGCTTCACCTCGCCGGTGACCATGCTCCGATGACCTTTAGGTAGCGGCGCTAGGATCAGTAGGTTCCCCGTGACGTGCGGTTTCGATAGAGACCACTTGCCCGTCCAAGCGTGCCCGGGATCAACGGCGCCACCGTCGACTTCCCGCCGGCAGTGAGCTCCATTGCCACGTCTCGATTTTGACCAGTCAACTGCCAACGTGGCAGCTGACATGGCTTTGACCCCACTCGTCAGTCACTAGGGTAGCACCAGACCGGGTAGCTGTAGTGTTTTCTGTTTTAATTTAAAAACCAGTTGATACGTCCCCGACGTATCCATAATTTCTGTCATTCCATGCTTGTTTTATGACAATACTTACATGTTTTGCTTGCACTTTATGATGATTTCATGCATTTTCCGGAACTAACCTATTAACAAGATGCCACAGTGCCAGTTCCTGTTTTCTGCTGTTTTTGGTTCCAGAAAGGCTGTTCGGGCAATATTCTCGGAATTGGACGAAATCAACGCCAAACCTCCTATTTTTCCCGGAAGCATCCAGAACACCGAAGAAGAGTCGGAGAGGGGCCAGGGGGCCACCACACCACATGGCGGCGCGGGCCAGGCCTAGGCCGCGCCGGCCTAGGGTGTGGCGCCCCCAGGTATCCCCCTGCGCCGCCTCTTCGCCTATAAAATCCCTTTCGACCTAAAAACGCAGTACCAATTGACGAAACTCCAGAAAGACTCCAGGGGCACCGCCGCCATCGCGAAACTCCAATTCGGGGGACAGAACTCTGTCCCGGCACCCTGCCGGGACGGGGAAGTGCCCCCGGAAGCCATCTCCATCAACGCCACCGCCTCCGCCATGCTCCGTGAGTAGTTCCCCCATGGACTACGGGTTCTAGCAGTAGCTATGTCGGTATACTCTCCCCCATGTACTTCAATACAATGGTCTCATGAGCTGCCTTACATGATTGAGATTCATCTGATGTAATCGGTGTTGTGTTTGTTGGGATCCGATGGATGATACATTATGATTAGTCTATCTATAAAGTTTGTGAAGTTATTGTTGCTGCAATCTTGTTATGCTTAATGCTTGTCACTAGGGCCCGAGTGGCATGATCTTAGATTTGAGCTCTATACTTGTTGCTTAGATTGTATCTACAAGTTGTATGCACATGTCACTGTCCGGAACCAATGGCCCCGAAGTGACAGAAATCGGGACAACCGGAGGGGATGGTAGTGATGTGAGGATCACATGTTTTCACGGAATGTTAATGCTTTGCTCCGGTACTCTATTAAAAGGAGTACCTTAATATCCAGAAGTTTCCCTTGAGGCCCGGCTGCCACCGGCTGGTAGGACAAAAGATGTTGTGCAAGTTTCTCATTGCGAGCACGTACGACTATATACGGAAAACATGCCTACATGATTAATGAATTGATGTTCTTTCTTAATGCTTTATCAATCCTATCAATTGCCCAACTGTAATTTGTTCACCCAACACTTGTTATTGGAGAGTTACCACTAGTGTAGATCGCTGGGAACCCCGGTCCATCTCTCATCATCATATACTTGTTCTACATGTCATTGGAAGTAGTATCAACTATCTTCTCGTGCCATTGCTCTCATATTGCTATTACTGCTGCTGTGTTACTGTTACTACTGCTCTCATATTACTGCTACTTTCACATCACCCCTGTTGCTAGTGCTTTTCCAGGTGCAGCTGAATTGACAACTCAGTTGTTAAGGCTTATAAGTATTCTTTACCTCCCCTTGTGTCGAATCAATAAATTTGGGTTATACTACCCTCGAAGACTATCGCGATCCCCTATACTTGTGGGTCATCAAGACTGTTTTAAGCGCCGTTGCCGGGGAGGCATAGCTCTACTCATAAGTTCACCTGGGGAGTACACTCTACCTCTCTCTCTGTTTTATTTTATTTTGTTTTGCTTAGTTTACTTTTTCCTAGTTTACTTGTGCCTAGTTTATTTCTGTCTAGTATTATTTTGCGTAGTTTACTTTTGCTTAGTTTATTTTTGTCTTGTTTTATTTGTCTCATATACCCAAAAATCCATAAAAATTTGAAAAACCAAAAAATTAAAAACTGCTGTTATGGGAGAACCTACAACCTACTTGGAGCTCATAGAATGTTATAATAATTATAGAGGATCAAGAACTGGTAAAATAATGAGTGCTATGATAGAGAAATTAAATACAATTGCTAGAATCTTGCTTAGACGCCATGATATAAACTGTTGCTCTAAAGAGGACACTAAACATCTTAAATTTCAATGTGGCTTTAGTGAGGAATTTTTAATTAAGAGCTATAATCGGAATTGCTATATTCATTATGGGTTCGAAGAGGTAGAACAATTTGTCTTATTTATGGGAGCCTCCGAGATAGAATCCTTCATGGTTGAGAATTATGAAACTTGTGCTATTTGTAAGGACCTTAAAGATTATGTCTCTACTATCCTTAATTCTTGCATAGAATGCTACAGTAGGAATCCTTATATCCTTGATTATAAAGAGAGACACATTAATGCACAAGAATGCACTCACAATTTGCAGGAACCGGTGGAAGAAGAAACTGATGAACCTGAAAGCGCATTGGATGAAAAAGAGGAGGAAATTGATGAACTTGAAAGCTCATTGGATGAAAAAGAAGAGGAGAGCGACGAACAAAAGGGGGAAGAATGGATTAGCTACCCATGCCAACCTTCTAATGAGAGTAACTCTTCATCTCTTACACTATTTGATTGTCCTCCATGCTTACCGAAAGAGGTTGAATGTTATGTTCCTGTGGATTCTCTTGAAATAGTACGTATGAGTAATACTTGTGAGAATAATTATACTACTGTTATTTATGATAATCCATGCTATTTTGATAAATCTTATGATAATGCTTTGTTTGTGCCTGATGTCGAAATGCATGGTACTAAAGAATTTTGCGTGGCAAATGTTTATGATAAAGCTTTAGATGATGGTCCTATGTTACTTGATAATATTAATTGTACTACTAATGAAAATGGGATTGGAGAATTCTTGACTTTATCTATGAGTCCCATATCTCTTGAGATTGATCAATCATCTTGTTATATTATTGATAAAAGTAAGTTTGAAAGTTTTAATTCCACTATTCTTGAACTTGATAAAAATTATGTGTTTGGAAATCATGGAAAGTATGCTGCATGTGATAGTTATATTGTTGAGTTTGTTCATGAAGCTACTGAAAATTATTATGAGAGAGGAAAATATGGTTGTAGAAATTTTCATGGTACTAATACACCTCTCTATGTGCTGAAATTGTTGAAATTACACTTGTTCTATCTTCCTATGCTTGTTACTTTGCTTTTCATGAACTTGTTTATTTACAAGATTCCTTTGCATAGGAAGCATGTTAGACTTAAATGTGTTTTGGATTTGCCTCTTGATGCTCTCTTTTGCTCCAATACTATTTCTTGCGAGTGCATCATTAAAACTGCTGAGCCCATCTTAATGGCTATAAAGAAAGCAACTTCTTGGGAGATAACCCATGTGTTATTTTGCTACAGTACTTTATTTTATATTTGTGTCTTGGAAGTTGTTTACTACTGTAGCAACCTCTCCTTATCTTAGTTTTGTGTTTTGTTGTGCCAAGTGAAGCCTCTAATCGAAGGTTGATACTAGATTTGGATTTCTGCGCAGAAACAGATTTCTATCTGTCACGAATCTTGGTCCAATTTTCTGTAGGAAACTCAGAAAATTGTGCCAATTTACGTGCGTGTTCCTCAGATATGTACGCAACTTTCATTAGTTTTGAGTTTTCTGATTTGAGCAACGGAAGTATTTTATTAAAATTCGTCTTTACTGGCTGTTCTGTTTTGGCAGATTCTGTCTCTGTTTTTTGCATTGTCTCTTGTGGACTTTAAGCGAGCTTTTCTAGACGTAGAGAGCTGTAGCTAATGTTTTATTGAGTTCTTGCAATGTGCCACTACAGGACCAAGGTGGATTCAAATTTTTTGAGTACTAACCCCTCTAATGAAGTTTATGAGAAGTTTGTTGTGAAGGAAGTTTTCAAGGGTCAAGAGAGGAGGATGATATATGATCAAGAAGAGTGAAAAGTCTAAGCTTGGGGATGCCCCCGTGGTTCATCCCTGCATATTTCAAGAAGACTCAAGCGTCTAAGCTTGGGGATGCCCAAGGCATCCCCTTCTTCATCAACTTATCAGGTTCCTCCCCTGAAACTATATTTTTATTCGGTCACATCATATGTGCTTTACTTGGAGCGTCTGTGTGTTTATTTTTATTTCTGTTTGTGTTTGAATAAATTCGGATCCTAGCAATCCTTGATTGGGAGAGATACACGCTCCGCTTTTTCATATGAACACTTGTTCTTCGTTTTACTTTTAATGTTCAATGAATAAAAGTTGGAAGCTACAATATTTATCTTTATTTGGTTGGGAAAGGAAAATGCCTCATATGTCTTGGATAATTTGATACTTGGCAATTGTTTTGAGCTCTCAAGTAGATCATAAGTTTTTGCATGTAGTTTAAACCTATTAGTGGAGAACTACCGTAAAGCTTGTTAAAATTGGTTTGCATAATTGATTTCTCTTAAAGTCTAGATATTTTCTGGTAAAGTGTTTGAGCAACAAGGAAGACAGTGTAGAGTATTATAATGCTTGCGATATGTTCTTATGTAAGTTTTACTGTACCGGTTCATACTTGTGTTTGCTTCAAACAACCTTGCTAGCCTAAGCCTTGTATCGAGAGGGAATACTTCTCATGCATCCAAAATCCTTGAGCCAACCACTATGCCAATTGTGTCCACCATACCTACCTACTATGTGGTATTTCCTGCCATTCCAAAGTAAATTGCTTGAGTGCTACCTTTAAACAATTCAAAATTTATTACCTCTGATTTGTGTCAATGTTTTATAGCTCATGAGGAAGTATGTGGTGTTTAACTTTCAACCTTGTCATTTACTTTTGACGGACTCTCATATGGACTAGTGGCACATCCGCTTATCCAATAATTTTGCAAAAAGAGCTGGCAATGGGATTCCCAGTCCCAAATTAATTAAACTAAATAGACACTCCTCCATGGTATGTGATTGTTGGACGGCACCCGAAGGATTCGGTTAGCCATGGCTTGTGTAAGCAAAGGTTGGGAGGAGTGTCATCATAATAAAACTAAAACAAAAAGGCACTCCTTCATGGTATGAGATTGTTGGCAGGCACCCGAGGATTCGGTTAGCCATGGTTTGTGAAAGAAAGGTTGGAAGGAGTGCCAAATAAATATGCAATAATTCATGGGAGCCGCTCTTGAAAGTCCGGTTGGCGAGGTAGTTAGTGTACCCATTACCATTCGTTGACAACAACAAACACCTCTCAAAACTTTACTTTTATGCTCTCTATATGTTTTCAAAACCAAAGCTCTAGCACAAATATAGCAATCGATGCTTTCCTCTTTGAAGGACCATTCTTTTACTTTTATGTTGAGTCAGTTTACCTACTTCCTTCCACCTTAGAAGCAAACACTTGTGTCAACTATGCATTGATTCTTACATACTTGCATATTTGCATTCATCATATTACTCTATGTTGACAATATCCATGAGATATACATGTTGAAAGTTGAAAGCAACCGCTGAAACTTATATCCTCCTTTGTGTTGCTTCGATGCCTTTACTATGAACTTATTGCTTTATGAGTTAACTCTTGTGCAATCTTTTGATGCTTGTCTTAAAAGTACTCTTTATGAAAAGTTTTGCTATATGTTATCTACTTGTTAGCAACTATAGATCATTGCCTTGAGTCACTTCATTCATTTCATATGCTTTGTAATAGTATGATCAAGGTTATGTAAGTAGCATGTCACTACAGAAATTATTCTTTTTATCGTTTACCTGCTCGGGACGAGCAGGAACTAAGCTTGGGGATGCTGATACGTCCCCGACGTATCCATAATTTCTGTCATTCCATGCTTGTTTTATGACAATACTTACATGTTTTGCTTGCACTTTATGATGATTTTATGCATTTTCCGGAACTAACCTATTAACAAGATGCCACAGTGCCAGTTCCTGTTTTCTGCTGTTTTTGGTTCCAGAAAGGCTGTTCGGGCAATATTCTCGGAATTGGACGAAATCAACGCCAAACCTCCTATTTTTCCCGGAAGCATCCAGAACACCGAAGAAGAGTTGGAGAGGGGCCAGGGGGCCACCACACCACATGGCGGCGCGGGCCAGGCCTAGGCCGCGCCGGCCTAGGGTGTGGCGCCCCCAGGTACCCCCCTGCGCCGCCTCTTCGCCTATAAAATCCCTTTCGACCTAAAAACGCAGTACCAATTGACGAAACTCCAGAAAGACTCCAGGGGCGCCGCCGCCATCGCGAAACTCCAATTCGGGGGACAGAACTCTGTCCCGGCACCCTGCCGGGACGGGGAAGTGCCCCCGGAAGCCATCTCCATCAACGCCACCGCCTCCGCCATGCTCCGTGAGTAGTTCCCCCATGGACTACGGGTTCTAGCAGTAGCTATGTCGGTATACTCTCCCCCATGTACTTCAATACAATGGTCTCATGAGCTGCCTTACATGATTGAGATTCATCTGATGTAATCGGTGTTGTGTTTGTTGGGATCCGATGGATGATACATTATGATTAGTCTATCTATAAAGTTTGTGAAGTTATTGTTGCTGCAATCTTGTTATGCTTAATGCTTGTCACTAGGGCCCGAGTGGCATGATCTTAGATTTGAGCTCTATACTTGTTGCTTAGATTGTATCTACAAGTTGTATGCACATGTCACTGTCCGGAACCAATGGCCCCGAAGTGATAGAAATCGGGACAACCGGAGGGGATGGTAGTGATGTGAGGATCACATGTTTTCACGGAATGTTAATGCTTTGCTCCGGTACTCTATTAAAAGGAGTACCTTAATATCCAGAAGTTTCCCTTGAGGCCCGGCTGCCACCGGCTGGTAGGACAAAAGATGTTGTGCAAGTTTCTCATTGCGAGCACGTACGACTATATACGGAAAACATGCCTACATGATTAATGAATTGATGTTCTTTCTTAATGCTTTATCAATCCTATCAATTGCCCAACTGTAATTTGTTCACCCAACACTTGTTATTGGAGAGTTACCACTAGTGTAGATCGCTGGGAACCCCGGTCCATCTCTCATCATCATATACTTGTTCTACATGTCATTGGAAGTAGTATCAACTATCTTCTCGTGCCATTGCTCTCATATTGCTATTACTGCTGCTGTGTTATCAGCATTACTCGCTCTCATATTACTGCTACTTTCACATCACCCATGTTGCTAGTGCTTTTCCAGGTGCAGCTGAATTGACAACTCAGTTGTTAAGGCTTATAAGTATTCTTTACCTCCCCTTGTGTCGAATCAATAAATTTTGGTTATACTACCCTCGAAGACTATCGCGATCCCCTATACTTGTGGGTCATCACCAGTAAGTTGCTGAAACTTTGCAGAATTCTATAAAATTCATTTCAACTCAGAAAAATATAAATAATATATCAAAATGTTCACAAAAATAAACTCTATTCAAATAAAATATAAAATAAAAATGTGTGTCAAAATAAAAATTCACTTATTTTTAATTTTGTTAATTATGCCTTTTCAATTATTTGAAATCCAATTTGAAATCAATAAATTAGATAAGTTCAAAATTAAATATTAGTTATTCAGTAACTAAGTAAAATGATAGGATTAATTTTATTTATAATATTTGCATTAACTTAATTATTAGTGATAATTCATAAACCCTAAATTGCCTATTGCTATTTTATATTTTCTTTAAATAGTAATAACTCAAGAAAATATTATAAGCCAATATTATTTTGGTAAATCAAAACTTATTTACTTAAACATCTTTAGTTAACAAGTTAATTATTTTAAAACCTAATAACAATTATTAAACCCTGATTCTTAATTAAACCTAAATAGGAGTTACCCTAATTATTAATTCTTGTGGAAGTTAACAAAATGTCAAACCATTACTAATTATGCTTCAAAGTAATTATTTACCACACCTATATTTCTAATCATCATTTTAGGAGTTGTACCATAATTTAGAAACCCTAGTTTCAAATTGAGTAAGACCTGGATCCCGTTATTTCATGTGATCATTCCACCTTAGAAGCAACTCTAAAACCCTAATTATGTGTCACATGTGATCATGTGAGATTTACTTGACATATAGAACCCTAATAAGCCACAATTGAATGCATGCTTATGATCCACTAGCATAGGACCAAGTCACATAAGATTACCATTTCATGTTCCTATTCTTAATTAAAACCTATATGATTCACTAATATCACTTAGGTATAAACCCTAACTTGTTAATTGGATTAGTACCATTGATCACCACTCTTATATACCATACCATTAGGATCAACCTTAATCATCATAATTTAGTAGAACTATAATTATGAACCCTAGTATCAACCTTGTGTAATACTTCACAACACATGTTCCTATTCCACTAAACCCTACTTAGGAAATGATAAGCCACTTAGCTTAGAAACCATTAGAGATTATTTAGTAAAGCAAATATGAAGCCATAGTAACCCTAATAGCTAATTTATAGAACCATCTTAATAACCATCCTTTGATATGATACTTAGAAGAAACCATAGTAATAAACCTACCAATACTTGCCACATATAAACCAATTCAACTTAAGAACCCAATTAGTTCCTATTAGTGAAACTAAATGAATCCAATCGTAAACCCTAGAAGCCATAGCACCTATGTATAGTAGTTCATATTCTTATTCAACATGTTCTTCAAAAGTTATTCTTTTGAAGTACAGATGTCAATCAAACCTTAGAAGCCCTAATCCTTCTTTGAAATACTCATTATTTCTTAAACAACATGTTCTTCAAAAGTTATTCTTTTGAAGTATAATATAAGTAATCATCAACCATGTTCTGTAAAACTTAAAATTGACAACTGTTCTTTACATATTATTCCACCACTATTCTTTATGTGTATGATTGTTATGATGTCTTATATCACTTGGTTATGATGCTAATATAACCAAACCCTAATAAGAACCTTGTTTGAGAACCATTCTAAAAGTGCAACCAACCCTAAAGAAATATTTACAACTCATACATCCTAAATCATCGAGGTTAGGTTACGCTCGGGACGATTGCATCTCATACTATGCATTATAGCATCTTTGCCAGTTCTTTAAACATTGTCCTTACTGGACGATGATGGTATTTTAGCATTTGGAGTTATCATGTATCGAAGCTTTTGCCTGCATAATCTTGCAGTCAAGAAAGGCAAGTTCATCGCTTGCTCATGTCATTTGAGTATTTTTACCAAATTACTTGCAAAGTACTATGTTTATCACTATTGCATAAAAAGCAAAACCACTATTTTCATAACTATGAATATGACTACGTGGTGGGCAATGGAACCATGGATTGTGTTGATATGGTGGAGGTTCCATTGCAAGGGTCTATATCCATCTGGGATTAAACAACAAATGTCGTCCAGTGATTCTTGTGCCGTAATACCCGTGTTAACCATAAGATCTGGAGTGGGACGGAATAGTCAATTGTATTTCCACCTCTTGTACATCAACGGATGCGCTTTACCGTAGGCACTTGTATTCCAAGGGGGCAAGCGGTAGGCTGGGGAAGCCCTAAGTCCCTGATGGCGTGTATTTCACACGTTCGTTGGGCAACCCCAAGAGGAAGGTATGATGCGCACAGCAGCAAGTTTTCCCTCAGAAAGAAACCAAGGTTTATCGAACCAGGAGGAGCCAAGAAGCACGTTGAAGGTTGATGGCGGCGGGATGTAGTGCGGCGCAACACCAGGGATTCCGGCGCCAACGTGGAACCTGCACAACACAACCAAAGTACTTTGCCCCAACGAAACAGTGAGGTTGTCAATCTCACCGGCTTGCTGTAACAAAGGATTAACCGTATTGTGTGGAAGATGATTGTTTGCAGAAAACAGTAGAACAGTATTGCAGTAGATTGTATTTCAGTAAAGAGAATTGGACCGGGGTCCACAGTTCACTAGAGGTGTCTCTCCCATAAGACGAACAGCATGTTGGGTGAACAAATTACAGTTGGGCAATTGACAAATAAAGAGAGCATGACCATGCACATACATATCATGATGAGTATAGTGAGATTTAATTGGGCATTACGACAAAGTACATAGACCGCCATCCAACTGCATCTATGCCTAAAAAGTCCACCTTCAGGTTATCATCCGAACCCCCTCCAGTATTAAGTTGCAAAGCAACAGACAATTGCATTAAGTATGGTGCGTAATGTAATCAACAACTACATCCTTAGACATAGCATCAATGTTTTATCCCTAGTGGCAACAGCACAACACAACCTTAGAACTTTCTGTCACTGTCCCAGGTGTTAATGCAGGCATGAACCCACTATCGAGCATAAATACTCCCTCTTGGAGTTACAAGCATCTACTTGGCCAGAGCATCTACTAGTAACGGAGAGCATGCAAGATCATAAACAACACATAGATATAACTTTGATAATCAACATAACAAGTATTCTCTATTCATCGGATCCCAACAAACGCAACATATAGAATTACAGATAGATGATCTTGATCATGTTAGGCAGCTCACAAGATCCGACAATGATAGCACAATGGGGAGAAGACAACCATCTAGCTACTGCTATGGACCCATAGTCCAGGGGTAGACTACTCACACATCACACCGGAGGCGACCATGGCGGCGTAGAGTCCTCCGGGAGATGATTCCCCTCTCCGGCAGGGTGCCGGAGGCGATCTCCTGGATCCCCCGAGATGGGATCGGCGGCGGCGGCGTCTCTGGAAGGTTTTCCGTATCGTGGCTCTCGGTACTGGGGTTTTCGTCACGGAGACTTTTTATAGGCGAAAGGGCAGGTCAAGAGGCGGCACGGGGGCCCCACACCACAGGGCCGCGCGGCCAAGGGGGGGCCGCGCCGCCCTAGGGTGTGGCCCCTCCGTGGCCCCTCTTCGTCTCTCCTTCGGACTTCTGGAAGCTTCGTGAGAAAATAGGCCCCTGGGCTTTGATTTCGTCCAATTCCGAGAATATTTCCTTACTAGGATTTCTGAAACCAAAAACAGCAGAAAAACGACAGCGGCACTTCGGCATCTTGTTAATAGGTTAGTTCCAGAAAATGCACGAATATGACATAAAGTGTGCATAAAACATGTAGATAACATCAATAATGTGGCATGGAACATAAGAAATTATCGATACGTCGGAGACGTATCAGCATCCCCAAGCTTAGTTCTGCTCGTCCCGAGCAGGTAAAACGATAACACAGATAATTTCTGGAGTGACATGCCATCATAATCTTGATCATACTATTTGTAAAGCATATGAGCTGAGATCAAATCATTCAAAGCAAGTATCTTTATTGACATAAGAGATGATAATGCAAGAGTTAGACAAGCTAAAAGTTTTCATGAACTATTGCTTTAAAGACATGCAACCGTACAAAGTTCATTAAAGATGTATTAAGTATTCAGCATAGAAGTTCTATCCTTCATTCCAAGCATCAAGTAAATTTTCACAACATAAGAAGGATTCAGTCAAGTAAACATAAACATGAACATCATGAATCAACTGTTTCGAAGTCTACTCAACCGGTGAGCGCAAGCATTTGGTATTAGCACCAGGATGTTATGGCATAAAGAACGTTAATGGGGGTTTGGAAGGCCAAATGGAAGAAAGGCTTGCAAAGCTGTAAATGACCATTAGACAAGAGGAAACCTTATGATCGAAGCTATGCAAGGAGTAGTGATTGCCATGCAACGGATGCACATAGAGCTATATGTGTATGAAAGCTCTCCAATGGAACTAGTGGGGTGCATCCAACTTGGTTGCTCACGAAGACCTAGAGCACTTTTGAGGAGGCTCATCATTGGAATATACAACCCAAGTTCTATAGTGTAAATTCCCCACATAGTTATACTAGTAAAACATGAAAACTCTCTCATATGAATGTAGGTGCTGAACATGAGCACAAATGATGACTATGAATAATGCTGGTGCTAAAACATGAGCACAAGTGTGGATAAAAGATAGTAATGCTGCCCCCTTTTTCTTTATTCTCTTTTTTTTTCTTTTTTTTTCTTTTTTTTTCTTTTTTTTTCTTTCTTTTCAGTTTTTTCTTTCTTCTCTTTTTGTTTTCTTTTTGATGGCCTCCACGGCTCTTTCCATTTTTAGGGGCAACATCCTAATATGACAACACACTTTTTGGTACAAATAACTCATAATGAATGAAACATGATGTATGAAACTGTATGCCTCTGCCAGTGTAGCAGGATGTGCAATGATCTAGCGTAACATGGGTAAACCACACATCAGCTGTATATGATCATGCAAAGCAATATATAAATAATAAATGACAACATGGCATGTAATGTAAAAATGGATGTTGCATGGCAATATATCTCGGAACAGCTATGGAAATGCTGTGGTAGGTAGGTATGGTGGTTGTTTTGAGGAGATGTATGGGCTTATGTGTAGGAGAACAAGAGAAAGTTCTCCCACGGGTTTGGATGTACCGGCGAAGTATGCACAATTCTCAATGTGAGCAAAAGGCAATGCACAGTACCGAAGAGGCTAGCAAATTTGGATGGTGGAAGTGCCAAAAACCGTAGCTTAACATTAGTCAAAAAGAACTCACAAGCTTATTGCAAACAACTAGCAGGTTCATCATTAAGAGCATGATTAAAATTTACTCCAAGGAGGGCCGTTCACGGTGGCACAAGTACCCCGCTAGCTCCCTCGACCTTCAGCACAACTTAGTTATTACGATGAACTCTCAGACATGGAAAGCTATCAAGTCCAACTACGCCTTCAACTATTTAAATAGAGTTTGTAGTACGGCACAAGCTTAAAGACAACAATCCACTACTAATTTTAACTCATTTATCCAGCAAGCCTTACCATCTAAATATCTCAAAACATTTGCAAAGAATCAAGTTATCAAAGCTCAATGTTCTACAAGTATTTTATTATACACTACCACATGCAACATTTCCCGTTTCCAACCATACAACAATTTAACGAAGAAGAAACTTTGCCATGAATATTATGAGTAAAGCCTAAGGACATACTTGTCCATATGCTACAGCGGAGCGTGTCTCTCTCCCACACAATGAATGCTAGGATCCATTTTATTCAAACAAAACAAAAAACAAAAACAAACCGACGCTCCAAGAAAAAGCACATAAGATGTGATGGAATAAAAATATAGTTTCAGGGGAGGAACCTGATAATGTTGTCGATGAAGAAGGGGATGCCTTGGGCATCCCCAAGCTTAGACGCTTGAGTCTTCTTGATATATGCAGGGGTGAACCACCGGGTGCATCCCCAAGCTTAGAGCTTTCACTCTCCTTGATCATGTTGCATCATACTCCTCTCTTGATCCTTGAAAACTTCCTCCACACCAAACTCGAAACAACTCATTAGAGGGTTAGTGCACAATAAAAATTAACATATTCAGAGGTGACACAATCATTCTTAACACTTCTGGACATTGCGTAATGCTACTGGATATTAGTGGATCAAAGAAATTCATCCAACATAGCGAAAGAGGCAATGCGAAATAAAAGGCAGAATCTGTCAAAACAGAACAGTTCGTATTGACGAATTTTAAAATGGCACCAGACTTGCTCAAATGAAAATGCTCAAATTTAATGAAAGTTGCGTACATATCTGAGGATCATGCACGTAAATTGGCTTAATTTTCTGAGTTACCTACAGGGAGGTGGACCCAGATTCGTGACAGCAAAGAAATCTGGAACTGTGCAGTAATCCAAATCTAGTACTTACTTTTCTATCAACGGCTTAACTTGGCACAACAAAACACAAAACTAAGATAAGGAGAGGTTGCTACAGTAGTAAACAACTTCCAAGACACAAAATAAAAACAAAGTACTGTAGGTAAAAACATGGGTTGTCTCCCATAAGCGCTTTTCTTTAACGCCTTTCAGCTAGGCGCAGAAGTGTTTATCAAGTGTTATCGGAGGGTGGTGTATTCTCAGCGGGGTGTGGAGTTTTCTCAACTATGCATACTATCTTTTCTATGTGAGTTTCAGAGGCTCCCTTTTCATTAGTCTTGGGCTTGCTACTCTCATCAAACAAATCTTCAGGAACAATCCAATCAAAATTCTTTTCTAGTGCCTCACACATTCCCAAGAGCTTGCAAGGTATTGATGTTTTAATATCCCCCTCATAATTAACTTCATTAGTGTACTTTTGTCTATCCTTTTCTATCTTCTCAAGGGTACTAGCAAAGTTGGTATAAGAGCCTAGCATATTATATTTAGTGAAAACTTTTCTAGCTTCTCTCGCTATTCCCCCAAATTCTTTAAGAAGGGTTTCTAATACAAAATCTTTCTTTTCTCCTTCTTCCATATCACTGAGTGTAAGAAACATATGTTGAATCACAGGATTAAGGTTAACAAATCTAGCTTCTAACGCGTGTACTAAAGAAGCGACAGCAATTTCATAAGTGGGAGCAAGTTCTACCAAGTGTCTATCTTCAAAATCTTCGACCGTACTAATATGAGTGAAAAAATCTTCTATATTGTCTTTCCCAAGGATAGATCCTCGGCCTACCGGTACACCTTTAAGAACAAACTTAGGAGGAAACATGATGAAATAAGTAAAGTAAATGCAAGTAACTAATTTTTTTGTGTTTTTGATATAGCAAACAAGATAACAAGTAAAGTAAAACTAGCAACTAATTTTTTTGTATTTTGATTTAGTGCAGCAAACAAAGTAGTAAATAAAACTAAGCAAGACAAAAACAAAGTAAAGAGATTGAGAAGTGGAGACTCCCCTTGCAGCGTGTCTTGATCTCCCCGGCAACGGCGCCAGAAAATATGCTTGATGGCGTGTATTTCACACGTTCGTTGGGCAACCCCAAGAGGAAGGTATGATGCGCACAGCAGCAAGTTTTCCCTCAGAAAGAAACCAAGGTTTATCGAACCAGGAGGAGCCAAGAAGCACGTTGAAGGTTGATGGTGGCGGGATGTAGTGCAGCGCAACACCAGGGATTCCGGCGCCAACGTGGAACCTGCACAACACAACCAAAGTACTTTGCCCCAACGAAACAGTGAGGTTGTCAATCTCACCGGCTTGCTGTAACAAAGGATTAACCGTATTGTGTGGAAGATGATTGTTTGCAGAAAACAGAGAACAAAGATGGCAAGAGATTGTATTTCAAGAAAGAGAATTGGACCGGGGTCCACAGTTCACTAGAGGTGTCTCTCCCATAAGACGAACAGCATGTTGGGTGAACAAATTACAGTTGGGCAATTGAAAAATAAAGAGAGCATGACCATGCACATACATATCATGATGAGTATAGTGAGATTTAATTGGGCATTACGACAAAGTACATAGACCGCCATCCAACTGCATCTATGCCTAAAAAGTCCACCTTCAGGTTATCATCCGAACCCCCTCCAGTATTAAGTTGCAAAGCAACAGACAATTGCATTAAGTATGGTGCGTAATGTAATCAACAACTACATCCTTAGACATAGCATCAATGTTTTATCCCTAGTGGCAACAGCACAACACAACCTTAGAACTTTCTCACATGTCCCGGTGTTAATGCAGGCATGAACCCACTATCGAGCATAAATACTCCCTCTTGGAGTTACAAGCATCTACTTGGCCAGAGCATCTACTAGTAACGGAGAGCATGCAAGATCATAAACAACACATAGATATAACTTTGATAATCAACATAACAAGTATTCTCTATTCATCGGATCCCAACAAACGCAACATATAGAATTACAGATAGATGATCTTGATCATGTTAGGCAGCTCACAAGATCCGACAATGATAGCACAATGGGGAGAAGACAACCATCTAGCTACTGCTATGGACCCATAGTCCAGGGGTAGACTACTCACACATCACACCGGAGGCGACCATGGCGGCGTAGAGTCCTCCGGGAGATGATTCCCCTCTCCGGCAGGGTGCCGGAGGCGATCTCCTGGATCCCCCGAGATGGGATCGGCGGCGGCGGCGTCTCTGGAAGGTTTTCCGTATCGTGGCTCTCGGTACTGGGGTTTTCGTCACGGAGACTTTTTATAGGCGAAAGGGCAGGTCAAGAGGCGGCACGGGGGCCCCACACCACAGGGCCGCGCGGCCAAGGGGGGTGCCGCGCCGCCCTAGGGTGTGGCCCCTCCGTGGCCCCTCTTCGTCTCTCCTTCGGACTTCTGGAAGCTTCGTGAGAAAATAGGCCCCTGGGCTTTGATTTCGTCCAATTCCGAGAATATTTCCTTACTAGGATTTCTGAAACCAAAAACAGCAGAAAACAAAGAATCGGCACTTCGGCATCTTGTTAATAGGTTAGTTCTAGAAAATGCACGAATATGACATAAAGTGTGCATAAAACATGTAGATAACATCAATAATGTGGCATGGAACATAAGAAATTATCGATACGTCGGAGACGTATCAGTCCCCACGGTAGAGACCGTAGACACTTGTCCGGTAGGCTGGGGAAGCCCTAAGTCCCCACGGTATTGCGGTCTATGATGGGTTGCAGCTACCGGCGAAGGAGTTCATGGTAGAGACCTGAACTGTTGTCGTGGTCGGGGTCCGTCCTTAAGTGGTGTAAGTGGACCGACGAGGACCCAGGGTCAGAGTTTGCAACAAAAGGGTGGGTGTGCGAGGTAGCGGAGGAATATGATTGGCTAGGACCTTATACCGGGCCTCACACCAAACGAAGTGTGGACGGGAAAGCTGCCCGGTTGGCACCAAGGTTAAGATCTCTTATGGGTAAAGCAACACACCTCTGCAGAGTGTAATGAATCGTGACCTGTCACTCCCTGTTCCGGGATATGGAACTGCGAACGCTGCCGGAAAGGAGCTCCATGAAGTTCTAGTAAACCGGTGAAGGCTGACGGACATAGTTCTTCTGAATAAAAGCAACCTTTTGAAGAAATGAATATGAAAACTTGCATTGGCCTATGACTTTCTAGTCTATGGCTGTAGCTAGTGCATGATACACCTATTTCCTAATATGAACTTGCTGAGTACGCTCGTACTCATTCTTGTTAGGATGATCTCCTCGCGTCCGAGCCCAACGGCTCGAACTCGGACCCTTGACCTCGTCCGCGCCCTGATCGGGGGCGCCCAACCGCATCTGGTTGGTGGGCCCCTGTCTCCTGCGCAATAAAGAGAGGTGGGGGTCGGTGGCACTCAGCACGAGGTGATCTGGAGCTGCCACACGCCCCACTTACAGACCCACCGATTAGGGTTTGCGCAGTGCCGACGGGAAGCTCCGCCGCCACCTCTCGCTCGACCTCACGCCGTCGCCACCATGTCCAGATCGGCGAGCTCCACCTCCAATGGAGAAGGTAAACTGACAGTATCCCTCTCCTACCCGGCCATGATCTAGCCTAGATGATCCTAGCAATCTATCATTGGCATCAGAGCCTGTTGCTAGTTGTAGATCTTGTCTGTTTTCGGGTAGACAGGAAAATTAAAGACGTAAACCCTAGTCCCTAGATCGATCCCGAAACCATAGTTCATACCGTGAGACAAAGAAAACCAAAACCCTAATAAGTAAAGAAGGGCAAAGAGAGGGGGCAAAGCTGCGCCGCCATCTGGCCGCGCCTAACCCAACCACACGGGGCAAAGAAAGCAAACACCGGCTGCCGCTGCTTTTGGCCGTGGCACCGGCAAAGAAAATCGCGCCGCCACTGAGCCGCCTCGGGCAGCTGCTGCTCAAGCTCATGGCGCCGGCAAAGGAAAGAAAAGAGCACCACCTCTTGAGCCGCTTGCCGACGGTGCGCCCACGCAAGGGTGCACGCACGCGCCGGCAAGAGGGCCAAAGGGGGCGCTGCTGCTGCTTCTCCTGGTCGCCGTCGATGTATGGTGGCTGTGGGAGAAGGGAGGAGCTCCGCCGTGGCCGGCGAGCTCACAGACGGGGCGGCGCCGCGCGGAAGGCTGCTGCTAGGCGGGGCAGGCGCGGGCTACTGCCGCCGTCACCGGCAGCGAGCGAGCGGGACGGGGCAGCGCGCGCGGAGGACAAGCCTCTCCGCCGCCGCCGGGACAGAGAGACACGAAAGGGGCGCAGTCAAATGAATCTAGAGTTAGGGTTTTTGGCGGTTGGGGCCATTTATACCGGCCGAAAGAGGCGCCCGACCGTCGGATTCAATCCGACGGCCAGGAGCGTGCGGGCAGGCTCTCCGCGTGGGCTCGGTGTGCGGGCCGCGTGGGTGCCGTCTGTGGGCCGCGTCGGCGCCGTGTTTTGGGCCGCGTGGAGGCCTCGGTGAAACAACAGACGGGCAGCGTGGCAGGCCGCGTGAGCGACGCGGGCCAGGCCGCGTTAGCAGGCTGCCGCGTACAGCCCGCGTGGGCGCAGCGTTGCTGTACGCCGCTCGGTGCGTGCATGCAGCGTGGGCCGCGGGCCACGTGAGCACAGCAACAACAGTTTTTTACTGTTTTATGTTTTTCCAGAGGCATTTTTTAGGCAGTTTTGGGTCAATTTTGGCCTAATTTTGTCCAAGTTTTTTTCTGAATAAATAGAACCAACGTGATATTTGTTTAGGAATTAAAAGTGAAAGACATGCCTCTGGAAAGTTCAAAAGTTAATAGTTTAAAGTAAAGGTTTCCGCTGCAATAGTAAAAGAAGCATTTTTGTCAAGTTTTTTTCCTGAGCAAATTGAACCAACGCGATATTTGTTTTAGGAAATTAAAAAGTAATAGAGATGCTTCTGAAAGTTTTAAAGTTTAATGAATTCAAAGTTTCCGCTGCAAATACTTAAAGATGCATTTTAAATTTGAAAAATGCAAAAGTGATGATTAAAATTTAAAGGGTTGATTAAAAGTGATTGTTGAAACAATTATGATCATGTCAAAATGGCCAACGTTATTAATGGCATGATCATATTTTGTTGTAATTATATGGGCAAAAGTGACAGTTAAAATTTTAAAGAGATGATTAAAGTGATCATTGTGACAATTATGGTTCTGTTATTTTTTGACCAACGTTATTAATGACATGATCATGATTTGTTGCAATAAGAGGCGCATTTATCTCTATTTCTGCCCAACGGTGATATAGATATAATTGCACAAAGAGTTGTATGTTCTAATTTTGACCAACGTTGGATTATTGCATGCAATTGTTGTTATAATCTCATTTCATTTTGGTTTAAAGGAGGGTACTACTTGATGAGCTGCATCAAGGATGTTCCAACCCTCAAAGGTGACAACTACACTTAATGGAGAAAAGAAGGTCGATTTGTGCTGAGGTGGACTGGGTTCCCACAGCCGGTCAGACCAAACGATCCAGTCAGAAATGACAAGGATGATGATGCTGCATGACAGTATAAAAGGTGGCTAAGTGTCATTTATAAAGAATACAATTGAGAACGCTATTGTGGGCTCAATTGCAGAGCGTGCTTCCATAGGGGAGTATCTTGAAAGAATAAAGAGTCAGTTCGCTGGTTCTTCAAAGATATGTGCGACCCAGCTGCTGTAGCAACTAGTGACAGAACAGTACACATGGACAGGAAGGACATGGCAAGTGTGCTATATGGTGTAATAATGCTTATGTGGGTGTTGTCTGTGTGTAATGTGAGTGAAAAGTGTTGTCCGCGTTGGACAAAGAACAAAAGAAAAGAACGGATGAATCATCGAAATTATGGCATTGTCGCTTATGCCATATTTCGAGGGGGAGAATAGAAAGACTTGTTAAAAATGGTATTCTTCCTCCATTAAAATTCTCAGACATAGAACAGTGCATCGATTGCATTAAAGGAAAATTTGTAAAGCAAATTAAAAAGGGTGCAAATCGAAGCACATCAACACTAGAAATAATTCACACCGATATGTGTGGACCAATTCCTGTGAAAAGTGTGGATGGCTATGATTCGTTCATAACATTCATGCAAAGCTGAAGTTGAAAATCAGCATGATAAAAGAATAAAGATAGTCATGTCTGATCGTGGAGGGGAGTACTACGATCAACATACTCCATATGGCCAAGTCCCTGGACCTTTTGCAAGGTTCCTACAGGAGACTGGAATAGTCGCCCAGTACTCGATGCCGGGCGAACCTCAGCAGAATGGAGTAGCTGAAAGGCGCAACCGTACCCTTATGAATATGGTGCGTGATGTCTACGGGAGCTTCTATTCTTGTAGACAGTGTTGGGCCTCCAAGAGCAGAGGTTTGTAGAACAGCAGCAAGTTTCCCTTAAGTGGATCACCCAAGGTTTATCGATCTCAGGGAGGAAGAGGTCAAAGATATCCCTCTCAAGCAACCCTGCAGCCACAAAGCAAGAAGTCTCTTGTGTCCCCAACACACCTAATACAATAGGTGCACTAGTTCGGCGAAGAGGTAGTGAGATACAAATAATATGGATGAGTATGAGTGATAATAGCAATCCGAGTAAAATATGGCAGCGAGTAAACATTCAACAAAACAGTAAACAAACGGAGATTCGATGCTTGGAAGCAAGGCCCAGGGATCCTGCTTTCACTAGTGGACACTCTCAACAAAGATCACATAATAGGACTACTCTACACCCTCTTGTTGGATGATGAACACCACTAACTGTGTAGGATTACACGAACCCTCAATGCCGGAGTTAACAAGCTCCACAATATTCAATGTTCATATTTAAATAACCTTAGAGTGTAAGATAGATCAACACAATCACACCGAGAACTAACATAGCATGCACACTGTCACCATAACACTATGAAGGAGGCATAGATCATATCAATACTAACATAGCAATAGTTAACTTCACAATCTACAAGAGATCACAATCATAGCATAAACCAAGTACTACACGGCGCACACACTGTCACCATTACACCACGGAGGAGGAATAGACTACTTTAATAACATCACTAGAGTAGCACATAGATAATATTCAACTTGATCACAAAGAGAGAGAGATGAACCACATAGCTACAGCGGAGCCCTCAGCCCCGGGGGTGAATTACTCCCTCCTCATCATGGAGGCAGCGATGGCGGTGAAGATGGCGGTGGAGACGGCGGTGGAGATGGCTCCGGGGGCAATTCCCCGTCCCGGCAGGGTGCCGGAACAGAGAGTTATGTCCCCCGAATTGGACTTTCGCGATGGCGGCGGCTCTGGATGGTTTTCTCTGTTTTCGTCGAACTGGTCGATGTTTTTAGGTCAGGGACGATTATATAGGCCGAGAGTCGGAGTCGGAGGGGCCACGGGGTGCCCAGATGATAGGGGGCGCGCCCCCCTTGGGCCGCGCCGCCCTGTGGGGTGGGTCCCCCTGGCACCCCTCTGGCCTTCTCCGGTGCTCTGGAAGCTTCCGGGAATTCTAAGATCTTCGGTGTTGATTTCGTCCGATTCCGAAAATATTTCCTTACTAGGATTTCTGAAACCAAAAACAGCAGAAAACAGCAACTGGCCTTTCGGCATCTCGTCAATAGGTTAGTTCCGGAAAACGCATAAAAATGATATAAAGTGTGAACAAAACATGTCGGTATTGTCATAAAACAAGCATGGAACATCAGAAATTATAGATACGTTGGAGACGTATCAGCATCCCCAAGCTTAGTTCCTACTCGTCCTCGAGTAGGTAAATGAGAAAAGATAATTTCTGAGGTGACATGCTACCAACATAATCTTAATCATACTATTGTAAAGCATATGAGATGAATGCAGCGATTCGAAACAATGTAAATGCAATGAGTAAACAATTGGATCATATAGCAAAGACTTTTCATGAATAGTACTTTCAAGACAAGCATCAATGAGTCTTGCATAAGAGTTACTCATAAAGCAATAAATTCTTAGTAAAGGCATTGAAATAACACAATGGAAGATTAAGTTTCAGCGGTTGCTTTCAACTTGTAACATGTATATCTCATGGATAGTTGTCAATGCAAAGCAATATAACAAGTGCAATAAGCAAGTATGTAAGAATCAATGCACAGTTAACACAATTGTTTGCTTCTAAGATAGAGAGAAATAGGTGAACTGACTCAACATAAAAGTAGAAGAAAGGCCCTTCGCAGAGGGAAGCATTGATTGCTATATTTGTGCTAGAGCTTTGGTTTTGAAAGCAAGAAACAATTTTGTCAACGGTAGTAATAAAGCATATGTGTTATGTAAATTATATCCTACAAGTTGCAAGCCTCATGCATAGTATACTAATAGTGCCCGCACCTTGTCCTAATTAGCTTGGATTACCGGGATTATCGCAATGCACATGTTTTAACCAAGTGTCACAAAGGGGTACCTCTATGCCGCCTGTACAAAGGTCTAAGGAGAAAGCTCGCATTGGATTTCTCGCTATTGATTATTCTCAATTTAGACATCCATACCGGGACAACATAGACAACAGATAATGGACTCCTCTTTTATGCATAAGCATGTAGCAACAATTAATTTTCTCATATGAGATTGAGGATATATGTCCTAAACTGAAACTTCCACCATGGATCATGGCTTTAGTTAGCGGCCCAATGTTCTTCTCTAACAATATGCACGCTCTAACCATAAGGTGGTAAATCGCCCTTACTTCAGACAAGACGAACATGCATAGCAACTCACATGATATTCAACAAAGAGTAGTTGATGGCGTCCCCAGGAACATGGTTATCGCACAACAAGCAACTTAATAAGAGATAAAGTGTATAAGTACATATTCAATACCACAATAGTTTTTAGGCTATTTGTCCCATGAGCTATATATTGCAAAGGTAGAGGATAGAAATTTAAAGGTAGCACTTCAAGCAATTTACTTTGGAATGGCGGAGAAATACCATGTAGTAGGTAGGTATGATGGACTCGAATGGCATAGTGGTTGGCTCAAGGGTTTCGGATGCATAAGAAGTAATCCCTCTCAATACAAGGCTTAGGCTAGCAAGGTTGTTTGAAGCAAACACAAGGATGAACCGGTGCAGCAAAACTCACATAAAAGACATATTGTAAACATTATAAGACTCTACACCGTCTTTCTTGTTGTTCAAACTCAATACTAGAAATTATCTAGACCTTAGAGAGACCAATTATGCAAACCAAATTTTAGCAAGCTCTATGTATTTCTTCATTAATAGGTGCAAAGTATATGATGCAAGAGCTTAAACATGAGCACAACAATTGCCAAGTATCACATTATTCAATACATCATACCAATTACTACATGTAGCATTTTCCGTTTCCAACCATATAACAATTAACGAAGCAGTTTCAACCTTCGCCATGAACATTAAAAGCTAAGAACACATGTGTTCATATGAACCAGCGGAGCGTGTCTCTCTCCCACACAAGTATTTATTCAAACAAAAACAAAAACAAGAAACATACAGACGCTCCAAGTAAAGTACATAAGATGTGACCGAATAAAAATATAGTTTCAAGAGAAGGAACCTGATAATTTATCGATGAAGAAGGGGATGCCTTGGGCAGCCCCAAGCTTAGATGCTTGAGTCTTCTTGAAATATGCAGGGATGAACCACCGGGGCATCCCCAAGCTTAGACTTTTCACTCTTCTTGATTGCATTGTATCATCCTCCTCTCTTGACCCTTGAAAACTTCCTTCACACCAAACTCAAAACAACTCATTAGAGGGTTAGTGCATAATCAAAAATTCACATGTTCAGAGGTGACACAATCATTTTTAACACTTCTGGACATTGCTCAAAGCTACTGGAAGTCAATGGAACAAAGAAATCCATCCCACATAGCAAAAGAAGCAATGCGAAATAAAAGGCAGAATCTGTCAAAACAGAACAGTCCGTAAAGACGAATTTTATTGAGGCACAAGACTTGCTCAAATGAAAATGCTCAAATTGAATGAAAGTTGCGTACTTATCTGGGGATCACTCACGTAAATTGGCATAATTTTCTGAGTTACCTACAGAGAATTTTGCCCAGATTCGTGACAGCAAAGAAATCTGTTTCCGCGCAGTAATCCAAATCTAGTATGAACCTTACTATCAACGACTTTACTTGGCACAACAAAACACAAAACTAAGATAAGGAGAGGTTGCTACAGTAGTAAACAACTTCCAAGACACAAATATAAAACAAAATACTGTAGCAAAATAAACACATGGGTTATCTCCCAAGAAGTTCTTTCTTTATAGCCATTAAGATGGGCTCAGCAGTTTTAATGATCCACTCGCAAGAAATAGTATTTGAAGCAAAAGAGAGCTTCAAGAGGCAAATTCAAAACACATTTAAGTATAACATGCTTCCTATGAAGAGGAATCTTGTACACAAATGAATTCATGAAGAACAAAGTGACAAGCATAAGAGGATAAAACACGAGTAACTTCAAGATTCTCAACATAAAGAGGGGAAACTTAATATTATTAAGATACATATAACCATATTTCCCTCTCTCATAATAACTTTCAGTAGCATCATTGATTAAATCCACAATATACCCATCACTTAAAACATTCTTATCATGGTTCATATGCATAGAAGTATCATTAATTTTGGCATAAGAAGAGTTCTTCTCATTAATAGTAATTGGAGCAAGATTATTATCAAGAGTTTGAACATGGTAAACAAGTTGCATATTAAAAGAATTGTTTTTGGTAATCCAATCATGACTATGATAAGTTTCATAAGGATAGTTATAACCTATATCATAGCATTCTTTATAATAATCATCAAAGATCGGAGGCACAGTGTCATCATAAGAAATAGAATAGTTATCTTTCACAGTCGGTTTATCTATGACCATACCATCATTGTTATTAGAAGGAGATGTATCAAGAACATAATGACCAGTAGCAAAAGGATTTTCAAACACCTCTTCCCCAAGCTTAGAGCTTTCTATATCATTATGGGAGGAAGCATGGATAGCACTGACACTATGGCAATTATTATCATCATCATTTTCAGAATTAGTTTCCCAGAGATTTGCAATATCAAAAGTAATGTGCCCATTCAAATCATGATCGCTAATGTATGTAAAGGGCATAGGAAGATCATCGTATTCAGATTCATTGTAGCACCCTACCTTTTAATAAAGGCAAGATACCTGTGTATAGTGCTATTCCCGGGATCACTGATAGCACACACATTACAAAATACAGTAATCATTGCAATAGTATCAAATTTACTACATCTTTGATCCAGAGGGTAAAGTAAAACCTTACAAATTGCATAGTCACATGGACTAGCTCAGAATAAACACAGCGGAAAGTAAACCAGCAATGAGCCTTCATCATCTTCATGTGCCACAGGCAGTCATGTTGGAATGTAGACTCGAGATCCTACCACGTACTTCTCCTCAGAAAATCCTGCACGTTTGAATATGCAGCCCCACGAATGGAGGTCAGTACAATGATGTACTTGCAAATGACACTTATATGGTGGCAGTTTTGGGCATGACTATCTACATGATATTTGGCAAGTGGAGTTTAGGCAATT
Source organism: Lolium perenne (assembly GCF_019359855.2). NCBI lineage: Eukaryota > Viridiplantae > Streptophyta > Magnoliopsida > Poales > Poaceae > Lolium > Lolium perenne. The sequence continues at coordinate 35,147,357 of NC_067248.2, read as the reverse complement.
TTGCATAAAGCCAATTTTATCCTACATTTTATTTAAAACAAAACATTTTGAAAATCTTTGAATGACATTATGAAATCACACCATGGATAAATCCTCCATGGGTTTTAGAATAATCACATGGTTACATCTCCCATGAGTTTTCAAAGGTTGATACAAAATTTTAAATACATTCATAAAAGGTGATGAGATTCCTCCGTACATTCCCTGCCTAGAAGCTCAAATTGTCCATAACCGGGGACACGGCTAAGATCTTAGGTTTAAACTCTCGAGAGGTTGCGCTCTTTACCCACAATTCGCAACCAAGCCTTTTTTCCAAAATTCTTCATCTTCATTAAGGCCAGAACAAGGTCACCCCGAAGCTTTTCTTTAGTATCCCCTCTACCTACCGGATCCGCCCGTACCCTGAAACTCCACCCGCTGGCGGTACCCTAGGTGAGGTTTCCCACTAAGTACTTAGCTAAGACAGAGCCCATAATGTATTGTGGTTGCACTGGACGCTATCTAAAACAAGGACGACATAATAATCTCTTTAATCCTGGGTGGCAACCCCTATTCAACCGCGCACTCTCAGGCACCCACCCGTCCACTGTTCCATCCCCAGGGATCGGAGCCCTGAGGAGCCGCCCACCACTCAAACAATCCACCCAGGTGATTCATTAAGGGTTGTTAATTTTTACTTTTCAAACCATCACAATCGAAACAATGAAACAACATTTGGCATTTGATGTTGAAGAGCAAAAATAAAGTATCCTATTAATAGGTTCAGGAGTAGCTACACACTACTAGGGTTTGCTAAGCATAGCATAATACTTTTCTTTTGAAAATAAAATCCTACCATGCATACTAGTTTCAAAACACTAATGCATATATAAAATAAGTAGGATTTGAATGTCACTTGCCTTTTCGGTAATCGAAGCGCGTTCACTTCTCTTAATCAAAATACGTGCCTCTCCGTACAACTATAACATAGAATATAGCACAACATAAACACACCATTCAACAACAACAACAAAAATAAACAAACATTCGATATGAACAATCATAGACATGCATGCTATGCACCAATTACTTTCACCAGATAAGTAGTCTGTAAGTGTTGTATTAGGTGTTCTCTGATATGTGCAATGTTAATAAAGTATTCTGGACATTTAATTTGATTTAGAAAAAACCATTAATCGAGTATCTACTTAACATATACAACCTTATTAATTAGCTACTGCAAGCATTATGTGTTGTAAAAATATGAATTTGACCTCTCTGGATAGGCTACACTAGTACAAGATTAGAACAATTGGAATTATTCAAAAATAATTTATAGAATTTGAATTATCTTCGAATTACTGATTTGTATAGATTTTACTAAAGCAAGTTTGTGCACGTGTCAAAGTTGTACAACTCCTATACCAAGTTGAAGTACATGATCTGAGGATTCAAGAAAGTACAAATTTGTTAAATTTGGACCAGTAGATTATTTGATATAATTTTTATAGTGAAAAGGATTAATTAAATCATTTGAATTATGATTCAAAAAATAATACATAACATATACAGTATTCTTGCATATTTGGATTCTACATGTTATAAGCTTTCCAACGATATACAGTTTGCAAATTTTGGACCCTCTGGATGATTTTATAATGAATTTCTAAGTTAGACACATAATCTGATATTTAAAATTTACATTAAAACGAGTTTGACCGAGTTTGACTGAGACGCTGACTGTACTGTATAGTTGACTGCTGACTGTACTGCTGACTGTACCGCTGACTGTACTGCTGACTGTACCACTGACTGCAGTTTGACTTTGACCAGACTGAGTTGACTATGCTGATGTCATGATAATGTCATAAAATTGACAGAAAAATTTGCTCAGATGGAAAAACTTTCAACATCAAAGTTGTATAGAATTAATAGATCTATCTAACGCACAAATTGCTTTTCACAACGTATTAATGTGTTTGACAAGATCTGGGTTATACCTTATAAGATCTGAATCTTGCAACACGATTTTCTCCTTGCTCGGTGAACGAAATAAGGTGAAACTTGCGGCAATTGAAAGATCTTGACGAGAGGAACAACTTCCGTATTGAAGTCATGATGATTCGAGATCGTTTTGAAACTCGATTTGGCTCCGGTTGACTCGAAATAGATTTGTAGATGAGCGATAAATTGGTACTTCAAATGGAAAAACTTTCAACATGAAAGTTGTAGACGATGATCATATCTACATACTCACCAAAGGAATTTGGATTTCTTGGAACGAGCACGAACTAATTGAAGATTCACTTTGTCAGGTCTGACACCTTGCGATGCGAAATTATCCGTGTATGGTGCATGAAAAGAGATGAGATTGGTCGGGATTGAAAGATCTCGACGATATCTACAACTTTCGTGTAGAACCCGAGGTGATTCGAGGTAGTTTTGGTGGTCAAATCAACGAGTTAAGATTTCGTTGATGTAGGATTTCGAGAAGAGGAAAGGGAAAACGAAACTGCGGTCTGGTGGAGAGTTTATATAGACCATAGGTCGGTGGAAAAGGTGGGTCTCGAAGTTAGGAACGCGTAGAAACAAACGGATCTGAAATCGAAGTTGTGTAGCTCAAAAAAAGTTGATTTAAATGGAGATAAGTTTGTCAAACACGAAAATCCTGCGTGCTCACGGTAACCGACCGACTCGGTCGGTTCGGTCCGGCTGGGCCTGCCTACCTGCTGGGCCGGTCGGCCGGGTGGCCGGCCCGATTTCTTTTTTTTTCCTTCTCTTTTTCTTTTTCTCTTTTTACTTGTTTCTTTTATAAAATGAGTTTCGTAACTCCGATTTGAGTGAATCAAATTCCTATAAGTTTGTAAAATTATTCTTCTTCTTATAGGATATCATAAACACTTAAATTTTATAATTTTTTTATTATTATTACAATTATGCTACTATGACTATATGTGGATAGTTTTAACATACGCATACCAAACAACTTTATAAAAAACTGTAAAATTTAAAATAGTGTTTTAGGAAAATAAGAAACCTATTTAAAATCCATTTGTGAAAATAAATAATAATTACATGCACTTGGCCTAATTTGCTACTTTGGCAATATTTTCCAAATATAGTTTTCAATAGTTTGATTTTGTTAAATAGAAATCCATTAAGGATTTGAAAACTTTGAAAGCAAGGATATGTTTGATTTTGAAAATACTTTAAAATAAAAAGTCTTTAAAAATACTATTTTGGAATTAACTTGTAAATAACCTATGAAAAGTTTTAATTCTTTGTGAATTTTCAATCAATTTCAAACAATCAAGCATTAGATTTATTTTTATTTTTCATTCCGAAGTTTAGAAAATTTCGGGATGTGACATTCATTGTCACAATAATTATTAGGAGCAACATATTTACGGTTACCTAGCGTTATCTCATTCACGCGGGGATACGCCGTTACCTCTTTCTTTTTATTCTCCTCCTTCTTCTTCTTCTTCTTCTTCGTTCCCTTCTTCTTTTTCTTCTTCTCTTCCTTCTCCTCGTTCCCTTCTTTAGGAGGAAGAGGCTTGAAGGGTGGCTTGTCCGCATAACCTGATTTACTTTTAGAAACAATAGAAGAAACTTGGGAGGATTCCTCCTTTCCATTAATTAGTTCAAAACACATAGCGGTCCTATCATATTTTGGCAAGGTGTCATCTTCTAAAATATTTTGTATGTAAGTATTTGTATGGCTATTATCAATGCAATAAGAAAAACACCCATGCAGGATATCATCAATATCAAGATCACTCATGTGTAACAAAGAGATTTTTCTCGACAGTTCTTCACACCCCAAAAATAAAGTAAGTTCATCATGCTGATTAGGAGTAATTTCATCATCACAATACAAATTTGCAGCACTCATTGGGTTCAAATTATCATTGGAGGAGCATTGAAAATTAAAATGGCCCACTTCATGGCAAACTTCACAAATAAAAGGATAGAGGGCACAAACTTTTTTACCAAGATCATCTAGAGCCCTAAGCCACTTTCTAGTTTTTTCATTAATATGATGGATGCAATAATCATCTTTGACTTGATTAATTCCACAAGGTCTATGCATTCCATAAAAATTAACATGCTTATAGGAAATAGCATTCTTAAGAGTTTGAGCATGCTTATTGCAATAATTAACAACAATTTCATTCTTCATGCAAGCCTCTTTAAAAGGTTCATGATACTTATCAAAATTCTTCTTAGGCAATTCAAAATGAGAAGCAAAGGATTTATAAAGATTTGCAGCAACTTGAGAGTCAAGACCATAAGTAGCACTCATATTTCGAAATTTATCGGTATCCATAAAAGCTTCAATGCATTCATAATCATAATTTATACCTGACTCTTTACCTTCATTGTTCTCCCATCCTTCAGCGTTCTCCTTAATCCGATCAAGAAGATCCCACCTAGCTTCAACCTCCTTGCTTGTGAAAGATCCCTCTGAACATGCGTCCAGATAGTCCTTGTGTTGTCCTGAAAGCCTCGCATAAAAATTGTTAACAATAACATTACGGGGAAGCTCATGAATGGGACATTTGAGCATTAGTGATTTCAATCTCCCCCACGCTTGAGAAATACTCTCTCCATCACGAGGATAAAAGTTATAAATATAATTCCTATCAATATGCACTTCATGAGGAGGATAAAATTTAGAATAAAAGAGAGATGCAATTTCCTCCCAACCAAGAGAATGACTATTCTCCAACAATTTATACCAATGCGCCGCTTTACCAGACAGCGAAACGGAGAATAGCTTCCTCTTCACTTCATCCATAGAGATACATGCACACTTGAATAACCCGCATAATTCATGCAAAAACTGTAAATGATCTTTAGGATGGACAGTCCCATCCCCTTCATAGCGGTTATCCATAACACGTTCAATAATTTTCATGGGTATCTTGAAAGAAGTACTTGCAGTTGGTGGATTTAAAGTATCACAAGCATTATTAGAGTTATCGCATATGGGAGATAAAGCATTATCAAAACAAACTTTCTCCCCTAAAGATGGGAAGCCAAAAAGATCACAGAAACTAGCTTCCCCAAGTTTAGACTTATTCATAGCATTAGCAGTGATTGCGTTCATACTAATATGTTCCATGGGTTTTTTAATTTTCGGATCAAACCATCCATGTCTTAAATCAGGAAATAAAGTAAGAAGCTCATTGTTGTCCATTATGCCAAACTAGTGTAAACAAGAAACAAAAAGATGCAATTGCAGGATCTAAAGGAAATAGCTTCCAGCACAAACACAATGGCGCTTGAGAAAGCATACTGTTACACTGAACCGAAGTATGAGTGCCTTTTACCTTTCCTCCCTGCAAGAACGGCGCCCGGAAAAATGCTTGATGTCTACGGGAGCTTCTATTCTTGTAGACAGTGTTGGGCCTCCAAGAGCAAGGTTTGTAGAACAGCAGCAAGTTTCCCTTTAGTGGATCACCCAAGGTTTATCGATCTCAGGGAGGAAGAGGTCAAAGATATCCCTCTCAAGCAACCCTGCAGCCACAAAGCAAGAAGTCTCTTGTGTCCCCAACACACCTAATACAATAGGTGCACTAGTTCGGCGAAGAGGTAGTGAGATACAAATAATATGGATGAGTATGAGTGATAATAGCAATCCGAGTAAAATATGGCAGCGAGTAAACATTCAACAAAACAGTAAACAAACGGAGATTCGATGCTTGGAAGCAAGGCCCAGGGATCCTGCTTTCACTAGTGGACACTCTCAACAAAGATCACATAATAGGACTACTCTACACCCTCTTGTTGGATGATGAACACCACTAACTGTGTAGGATTACACGAACCCTCAATGCCGGAGTTAACAAGCTCCACAATATTCAATGTTCATATTTAAATAACCTTAGAGTGTAAGATAGATCAACACAATCACACCGAGAACTAACATAGCATGCACACTGTCACCATCACACTATGAAGGAGGCATAGATCATATCAATACTAACATAGCAATAGTTAACTTCACAATCTACAAGAGATCACAATCATAGCATAAACCAAGTACTACACGGCGCACACACTGTCACCATTACACCGCGGAGGAGGAATAGACTACTTTAATAACATCACTAGAGTAGCACATAGATAATATTCAACTTGATCACAAAGAGAGAGAGAGATGAACCACATAGCTACAGCGGAGCCCTCAGCCCCGGGGGTGAATTACTCCCTCCTCATCATGGAGGCAGCAATGGCGGTGAAGATGGCGGTGGAGACGGCGGTGGAGATGGCTCCGGGGGCAATTCCCCGTCCCGGCAGGGTGCCGGAACAGAGAGTTCTGTCCCCCGAATTGGACTTTCGCGATGGCGGCGGCTCTGGATGGTTTTCTCTGTTTTCGTCGAACTGGTCGATGTTTTTAGGTCAGGGACGATTATATAGGCCGAGAGTCGGAGTCGGAGGGGCCACGGGGTGCCCAGATGATAGGGGGGGCGCCCCCTTGGGCCGCGCCGCCCTGTGGGGTGGGGCCCCCCTGGCACCCCTCTAGCCTTTCTCCGGTGCTCTGGAAGCTTCCGGGAATTCTAAGATCTTCGGTGTTGATTTCGTCCGATTCCGAAAATATTTCCTTACTAGGATTTCTGAAACCAAAAACAGCAAAAAACAGCAACTGGCCTTTCGGCATCTCGTCAATAGGTTAGTTCCGGAAGACGCATAAAAATGATATAAAGTGTGAACAAAACATGTCGGTATTGTCATAAAACAAGCATGGAACATCAGAAATTATAGATACGTTGGAGACGTATCATTGCGCAGTATGATGAGCTATTCCACCCTACCATTGAGATTGTGGATTGAGGCGTTAAAAACCGCTATTCACATTCTAAACAGAGTACCAAGCAAATTGGTGCCCAAAACGCCGTATGAGCTATGGATAGAGAGAGTGCCTTCTCTAAACCACCTGAAAGTGTGGGGGAGCCCTGTTGAGGCCAAATGTATTCAATCCAAATATCGCAAAGTTAGATACCAAAACAGTCAGCTGCCATTTTATTGGCTATCGTGAAAAGTCAAAAGGTTATCGTTTCTACTGCCCAGAGAAATACACAAAGTTTGTGGAAATGAGTGCTGGCGTGTAGTTGACGTGGGAGTTAGAAGTCTTCTTTTCTTCAGTTCCCCGGCAACGGCGCCAGAAAATCTGCTTGATACGCGTACAGCACGCGTCCGTTGGGAACCCCAAGAGGAAGGTGTGATGCGTACAGCGGCAAGTTTTCCCTCAGTAAGAAACCAAGGTTTATCGAACCAGTAGGAGAAAGAAGCACGTTGAAGGTTGATGGCGGCGAGATGTAGTGCGGCGCAACACCAGGGATTTCGGCGCCAACGTGGAACCTGCACAACACAACCAAAGTACTTTGCCCCAACGAAACAGTGAGGTTGTCAATCTCACCGGCTTGCTGTAACAAAGGATTAGATGTATAGTGTGGATGATGATTGTTTGCAGAAAACAGTAGAACAAGTATTTCAGTAGATTGTATTCAATGTAAAAGAATGGACCGGGGTCCACAGTTCACTAGTGGTGTCTCTCCCATAAGATAAATAGCATGTTGGGTGAACAAATTACAGTTGGGCAATTGAAAAATAGAGAGGGCATGACCATGCACATACATGATATGATGAGTATAGTGAGATTTAATTGGGCATTACGACAAAGTACATAGACCGCTATCCAGCATGCATCTATGCCTAAAAAGTCCACCTTCAGGTTATCATCCGAACCCCTTCCAGTATTAAGTTGCAAACAACAGACAATTGCATTAAGTATGGTGCGTAATGTAATCAATAACTACATCCTCGGACATAGCATCAATGTTTTATCCCTAGTGGCAACAGCACATCCATAACCTTAGGGGCTTCTGTCACTCCCCCAGATTCACGGAGACATGAACCCACTATCGAGCATAAGTACTCCCTCTTGGAGTTACAAGCATCAACTTGGCCAAAGCATCTACTAGTAACGGAGAGCATGCAAGATCATAAACAACACATAGATTGATAATCAACATACCATAGTATTCTCTATCCATCGGATCCCAACAAACATAACATATAGTATTACAGATAGATGATCTTGATCATGTTAGGCAGCTCACAAGATCCGACAATGAAGCATAATGAGGAGAAGACAACCATCTAGCTACTGCTATGGACCCATAGTCCAGGGGTGAACTACTCACTCATCACTCCGGAGGCGACCATGGCGGTGTAGAGTCCTCCGGGAGATGAATCCCCTCTCCGGCAGGGTGCCGGAGGCGATCTCCTGAATCCCCCGAGATGGGATTGGCGGCGGCGGCGTCTCTGGAAGGTTTTCCGTATCGTGGCTCTCGGTACTGGGGGTTTCGCGATGAAGGCTATTTGTAGGCGGAAGGGCAGAGTCGGGAGAGTCACGAGGGGCCCACACGCTAGGGCCGCGCGGCCAGCTCCTGGGCCGCGCCGCCCTAGTGTGGCGCCGCCTCGTGGCCCCACTTCGTCTTCTCTTCGGTCTTCTGGAAGCTTCGTGTGAAAATAGGGCCCTGGGCATTGATTTCGCCCAATTCCGAGAATATTTCCTTACTAGGATTTCTGAAACCAAAAACAGCAGAAAACAGCAACTGGCTCTTCGGCATCTCGTTAATAGGTTAGTGCCGGAAAATGCATAAATATGACATAAAGTATGCATAAAACATGTAGATATCATCAATAATGTGGCATGGAACATAAGAAATTATCGATACGTCGGAGACGTATCAGCATCCCCAAGCTTAGTTTCTGCTCGTCCCGAGCAGGTAAACGATAACAAAGATAATTTCTGGAGTGACATGCCATCATAACCTTGATCATACTATTGTAAGCATATGTAATGAATGCAGCGATCAAAACAATGTAAATGACATGAGTAAACAACTGAATCATATAGCAAAGACTTTTCATGAATAGTACTTTCAAGACAAGCATCAATAAGTCTTGCATAAGAGTTAACTCATAAAGCAATAATTCAAAGTAAAGGCATTGAAGCAACACAAAGGAAGATGAAGTTTCAGCGGTTGCTTTCAACTTATAACATGTATATCTCATGGATACTTGTCAATGCAAAGTAATATAACACGTGCAATATGCAAGTATGTAGGAATCAATGCACAGTTCACACAAGTGTTTGCTTCTTGATGTGGAGAGAGATAGGTGAACTGACTCAACATGAAAGTAAAAGAAAGGCCCTTCGCAGAGGGAAGCATCGATTGCTATATTTGTTCTAGAGCTTTGGTTTTGAAAACAAGAAACAATTTTGTCAATGGTAGTAATAAAGCATATGTGTTATGTAAATTATATCTTACAAGTTGCAAGCCTCATGCATAGTATACTAATAGTGCCCGCACCTTGTCCTAATTAGCTTGGATTACCGGGATTATCATTGCAATGCACATTTTTTAACCAAGTGTCACAAAGGGGTACCTCTATGCCGCCTGTACAAAGGTCTAAGGAGAAAGCTCGCATCGGATTTCTCGCTATTGATTATTCTCAACTTAGACATCCATACCGGGACAACATAGACAACAGATAATGGACTCCTCTTTAATGCATAAGCATGTAGCAACAATTAATTTTCTCATATGAGATTGAGGATATTTGTCCAAAACTGAAACTTCCACCATGGATCATGGCTTTAGTTAGCGGCCCAATGTTCTTCTCTAACATTATGCATGCTCTAACCATTTTATGAGTGGTAAATCGCCCTTACTTCAGACAAGACGGACATGCATAGCAACTCACATGATATTCAACAAGGAGTAGTTGATGGCGTCCCCAGGAACATGGTTATCGCACAACAAGCAACTTAATAAGAGATAAAGTGCATAAGTACATATTCAATACCACAATAGTTTTTAGGCTATTTGTCCCATGAGCTATGTATTGTAAAGATGAAGAATATAAATTTTAAAGGTAGCACTCAAGCAATTTACTTTGGAATGGCGGAGAAATACCATGTAGTAGGTAGGTATGGTGGACACAAATGGCATAGTGGTTGGCTCAAGGATTTTGGATGCATGAGAAGTATTCCCTCTCGATACAAGGTTTAGGCTAGCAAGGTTATTTGAAACAAACACAAGGACGAACCGGTGCAGTAAAACTCACATAAAAGACATATTGTAAACATTATAAGACTCTACACCGTCTTCCTTGTTGTTCAAACTCAATACTAGAAATTATCTAGACCTTAGAGAGACCAATTATGCAAACCAAATTTAGCAAGCTATATGTATTTCTTCATTAATAGGTGCAAAGTATATGATGCAAGAGCTTAAACATGAGCACAACAATTGCCAAGTATCACATTATCCAAGACATTTTAGCAATTACTACATGTATCATTTTCCAATTCCAACCATATAACAATTTAACGAAGAAGATTCAACCTTCGCCATGAATACTATGAGTAAAGCCTAAGGACATATTTGTCCATATGCAACAGCGGAGCGTGTCTCTCTCCCACACAAAGAATGCTAGGATCCATTTTATTCAAACAAAAAAAAACAAAAAAAAACGCCGCTCGAAGCAAAGTACATAAGATGTGATGGAATAAAAATATAGTTTCACTAGAGGAACCTGATAATGTTGTCGATGAAGAAGGGGATGCCTTGGGCATCCCCAAGCTAAGACGCTTGAGTCTTCTTGATATATGCAGGGGTGAACCACCGGGGCATCCCCAAGCTTAGAGCTTTCACTCTCCTTGATCATATTGTATCATCTCCCTCTCTTGATCCTTGAAAACTTCCTCCACACCAAACTCAAAACAACTCATTAGAGGGTTAGTGCACAATCAAAATTTATATGTTCAGAGGTGACATAATCATTCTTAACACTTCTGGACATTGCACAAAGCTACTGAAAGTCAATGGAATAGAAAAATCCATCAAGCATAGCAAAATAGGCAATGCGAAATAAAAGGCAGAATCTGTCAAAACAGAACAGTTCGTAAAGACGAATTTTATTGAGGCACCAGACTTGCTTAAATAAAAATTCTCAAATTGAATGAAAGTTGCGTACATATCTGAGGATCACTCACGTAAATTGGCATAATTTTCTGAGTTACCTACAAAGAATTAGGCCCAGATTCGTGACAGCAAAGAAATCTGTTTCTGCGCAGTAATCCAAATCTAGTATAAACCTTACTATCAAAGACTTTACTTGGCACAACAATGCAACAAAATAAGATAAGGAGAGGTTGCTACAGTAGTAACAACTTCCAAGACTCAAATATAAAATAAAAGTACTGTAGTAAAATCATGGGTTATCTCCCATAAGCGCTTTTCTTTAACGCCTTTCAGCTAGGCGCAGAAAGTGTATATCAAGTATTATCAAGAGGTGATGCATCTACAGCGGGGTTTGGAGTTTTCTCAACCATGCATTGTATTTTGGATACATAAGTTTCAGAGGCTCCCTTTTCATTAGTCTTGGGCTTGCTACTCTCATCAAACAAATTTTGAGGGACAAGCCAAGCATAATTATCATCTAGAGCTTCATGCATAGCTAGGAGCTTGCAAGGTATTGGTGCTTTAATCTCCCCACCATCATTAACATTACTAGTGTACTTAATTCTATCCATATCCATCTTTTCAAGTGTTCTTTTAAAATCGGTGATCATACCAAGCCTCTCATGCTTACTAAAAACTTTTCTAGCTTCTTTGGCTTTATCCTCAAATTCTCGCACTAGGACTTTTAGAACAAAATCTCTCTTCTCTCCCCTCTCCATATCAGAAAGTGTAAGAAACATGTGTTGTATCATGGGGTTGAGACTAATAAATCTAGCTTCCATCATGCGTACCAAACAAACAGAGGCATCTTCATAAGTAGGGACAGCTTTTGCAAGGGGTATATCTTTAAGATCTTCATGCATACTAACATGGGTGAAAAATTCTTCTATATTATCTCTTCCAATTATAGACCCTTGTCCTACCGGTATATCTTTTACAGTAAAATTAAAAGGAAACATAATGAAATAAGTAAAGCAAATGCAAGTAACTAATTTTTTTTTTATGTTTTTAATATAGCAAACAAGATAGCAAGTAAAGTAAAACTAGCAACTAATTTTTTTGTATTTTGATATAATGCAGCAAACAAAGAAGTAAATAAAAGTAAAGCAAGACGAAAACAAAGTAAAGAGATTGGATGTGGAGACTCCCCTTGCAGCGTGTCTTGATCTCCCTGGCAACGACGCCAGAAAATCTTGCTGGCGTGTAGTTGACGTGGGAGTTAGAAGTCTTCTTTTCTTCAGTTCCCCGGCAACGGCGCCAGAAAATCTGCTTGATACGCGTACAGCACGCGTCCGTTGGGAACCCCAAGAGGAAGGTGTGATGCGTACAGCGGCAAGTTTTCCCTCAGTAAGAAACCAAGGTTTATCGAACCAGTAGGAGCCAAGAAGCACGTTGAAGGTTGATGGCGGCGAGAAGTAGTGCGGCGCAACACCAGGGATTCCGGCGCCAACGTGGAACCTGCACAACACAACCAAAGTACTTTGCCCCAACGAAACAGTGAGGTTGTCAATCTCACCGGCTTGCTGTAACAAAGGATTAGATGTATAGTGTGGATGATGATTGTTTGCAGAAAACAGTAGAACAAGTATTGCAGTAGATTGTATTCAATGTAAAAGAATGGACCGGGGTCCACAGTTCACTAGTGGTGTCTCTCCCATAAGATAAATAGCATGTTGGGTGAACAAATTACAGTTGGGCAATTGACAAATAGAGAGGGCATGACCATGCACATACATGATATGATGAGTATAGTGAGATTTAATTGGGCATTACGACAAAGTACATAGACCGCTATCCAGCATGCATCTATGCCTAAAAAGTCCACCTTCAGGTTATCATCCGAACCCCTTCCAGTATTAAGTTGCAAACAACAAACAATTGCATTAAGTATGGTGCGTAATGTAATCAATAACTACATCCTCGGACATAGCATCAATGTTTTATCCCTAGTGGCAACAGCACATCCATAACCTTAGGGGCTTCTGTCACTCCCCAGATTCACGGAGACATGAACCCACTATCGAGCATAAGTACTCCCTCTTGGAGTTACAAGCATCAACTTGGCCAAAGCATCTACTAGTAACGGAGAGCATGCAAGATCATAAACAACACATAGATTGATAATCAACATAACATAGTATTCTCTATCCATCGGATCCCAACAAACACAACATATAGTATTACAGATAGATGATCTTGATCATGTTAGGCAGCTCACAAGATCCGACAATGAAGCATAATGAGGAGAAGACAACTGATAACCCACAAGTATAGGGGATCGCGGCAGTCTTCGAGGGTAGTATAACCCAAATTTATTGATTCGACACAAGGGGAGGTAAAGAATACTTATAAGCCTTAACAACTGAGTTGTCAATTTAGCTGCACCTGGAAAAGCACTAGTAACAGGGGTGATGTGAAAGTAGCAGTAATATGAGAGCAATAGTAACAAAGAATACAAAAATAAAGAATAGCAATATGAGAGCAATGGCACCAGAAGATAGTTGATACTACTTCCAATGACATGTAGAACAAGTATATGATGATGAGAGATGGACCGGGGTTCCCAGCGATCTACACTAGTGGTAACTCTCCAATAAGTGACAAGTGTTGGGTGAACAAATTACAGTTGGGCAATTGATAGGAATCAAAGCATTAAGATAGAACATCAGGCTTATTAATTATGTAGGCATGTTTTCCGTATATAGTCGTACGTGCTCGCAATGAGAAACTTGCACAACATCTTTTGTCCTACCAGCCGGTGGCAGCCGGGCCTCAAGGGAAACTACTGGATATTAAGGTACTCCTTTTAATAGAGTACCGGAGCAAAGCATTAACACACCGTGAAAACATGTGATCCTCACATCACTACCATCCCCTCCGGTTGTCCCGATTCTTGCCACTTCGGGGCCTTTGGTTCCGGACAGTGACATGTGCATACAACTTGTAGATACAATCTAAGCAACAATATAGAGCTCAAATCTAAGATCATGCCACTCGGGCCCTAGTGACAAGCATTAAGAATGACAAGATTGCAGCAACAATAACTTCACAAACTTTATAGATAGACTAATCATAATGTATCATCCATCGGATCCCAACAAACACAACACCGATTACATCAGATGAATCTCAACCATGTAAGGCAGCTCATGAGACAATTGTATTGAAGTACATGGGGGAGAGTATACCGACATAGCTACTGCTAGAACCCGTAGTCCATGGGGGAACTACTCACGGAGCATGGCGGAGGCGGTGGCGTTGATGGAGATGGCTTCCGGGGGCACTTCCCCGTCCCGGCAGGGTGCCGGGACAGAGTTCTGTCCCCCGAATTGGAGTTTCGCGACGGTGGCGGCGCCCCTGGAGTCTTTCTGGAGTTTCGTCAATTGGTACAGTGTTTTTAGGTCGAAAGGGATTTTATAGGCGAAGAGGCGGCGCAGGGGGGCACCTGGAGGCACCACACCCTAGGCCGGCGCGGCCAGGGTCTGGCCCGCGCCGCCATGTGGTGTGGTGGCCCCTGGCCCCTCTCCGACTCTTCTTCGGTGTTCTGGAGCCTTCCGGGAAAAATAGGAGGTTTGGCGTTGATTTCGTCCAATTCCGAGAATATTGCCCGAACAGCCTTTCTGGAACCAAAAACAGCAGAAAACAGGAACTGGCACTGTGGCATCTCGTTAATAGGTTAGTTCCGGAAAACGCATAAAAACATTATAAAGTGCAAGCAAAACATGTAAGTATTGTCATAAAACAAGCGTGGAACGACAGAAATTATGGATACGTCGGGGACGTATCAGCATCCCCAAGCTTAGTTCCTGCTCGTCCCGAGCAGGTAAACGATAAAAAGAATAATTTCTGTAGTGACATGCTACTTACATAACCTTGATCATACTATTACAAAGCATATGAAATGAATGAAGTGACTCAAGGCAATGATCTATAGTTGCTAACAAATAGATAACATATAGCAAAACTTTTCATGAATAGTACTTTCAAGACAAGCATCAAAAGATTGCACAAGAGTTAACTCATAAAGCAATAGATTCAAAGTAAAGGCATCGAAGCAACACAAAGGAAGATATAAGTTTCAGCGGTTGCTTTCAACTTTCAACATGCATATCTCATGGATAATTGTCAACACAAAGTAATATGATGAATGCAAATATGCAAGTATGTAAGAATCAATGCACAGTTAACACAAGTGTTTGCTTCTAAGATGGAAGGAAGTAGGTATACTGACTCAACATAAAGTAAAAGAATGGCCCTTCGCAGAGGGAAGCATTGATTGCTATATTTGTGCTAGAGCTTTGGTTTTGAAAACATAAAGAGAGCACAAAAGTAAAATTTTAAGAGGTGTTTGTTGTTGTCAACGAATGGTAGTGGGCACTCTAACCCCCTTGCCAGACAAACCTTCAAAGAGCGGCTCCCATTTTATTTTATTTTTGGGTGGCACTCTTTCCAACCTTTCTTTCACAAACCATGGCTAACCGAATCCTCGGGTGCTTGCCAACAATCTCATACCATGAAGGAGTGCCTTTTTATTTTAGTTTTATTATGATGACACTCCTCCCAACCTTTGCTTACACAAGCCATGGCTAACCGAATCCTTCGGGTGCCGTCCAACAATCACATACCATGGAGGAGTGTCTATTTAGGTTAATTAATTTGGGACTGGGAATCCCATTGCCAGCTCTTTTTGCAAAATTATTGGATAAGCGGATGAAGCCACTAGTCCATTGGTGAAAGTTGCCCAACAAGATTGAAAGATAAACACCACATACTTCCTCATGAGCTATAAAACATTAACACAAATTGAGAAGCATTTTGAATTGTTTAAAGGTAGCACTCAAGCAATTTACTTTGGAATGGCAGGAAATACCACATAGTAGGTAGGTATGGTGGACACAAATGGCATAGTGGTTGGCTCAAGGATTTTGGATGCATGAGAAGTGTTCCCTCTCGATACAAGGCTTAGGCTAGCAAGGCTATTTGAAGCAAACACAAGTATGAACCGGTACAGCAAAACTTACATAAGAACATATCGCAAGCATTATAATACTCTACACTGTCTTCCTTGTTGCTCAAACACTTTTACCAGAAAATATCTAGACCTTAAGAGAGATCAATTATGCAAACCAATTTTAACAAGCTTTACGGTAGTTCTCCACTAATAGGTTTAAACTACATGCAAAAACTTACGATCTACTTGAGAGCTCAAAACAATTGCCAAGTGTCAAATTATCCAAGACATATGAGGCATTTTCCTTTTCCAACCAAATAAAGATAAGTATGGTAGCTTCCAACTTTTATCATTGAACATTAAAAGTAAAACAAAGAACAAGTGTTCATATGAAAAAGCGGAGCGTGTATCTCTCCCAAACAAGGATTGCTAAGATCCGAATTTATTCAAACACAAACAAAAATAAAAGCAAACAGACGCTCCAAGTAAAGCACATAAGATGTGACTGAATAAAAATATAGTTTCAGGGGAGGAACCTGATAAGTTGATGAAGAAGGGGATGCCTTGGGCATCCCCAAGCTTAGACGCTTGAGTCTTCTTGAAATATGCAGGGATGAACCACGGGGGTATCCCCAAGCTTAGACTTTTCACTCTTCTCGATCATATATCATCCTCCTCTCTTGACCCTTGAAAACTTCCTTCACAACAAACTTCTCATAAACTTCATTAGAGGTGTTAGTACTCAAAAAATTTGAATCCACCTTGGTCCTGTAGTGGCACATTGCAAGAACTCAATAAAACATTAGCTACAGCTCTCTATGTCAAGAAAAGCTCGCTTAAATTCCACAAGAGACAATGCAAAAAACAGAGACAGAATCTGCCAAAACAGAACAGCCAGTAAAGACGAATTTTAATAAAATACTTCCGTTGCTTAAATCAGAAAACTCAAAACTAATGAAAGTTGCGTAAATATCTGAGGAACACGCACGTAAATTGGCATATTTTTCTGATTTTTCTACAGAGAAAACAGCCCAGATTCGTGACAGATAGAAATCTGTTTCTGCGCAGAAATCCAAATCTAGTATCAACCTTCGATTAGAGGCTTCACTTGGCACAACAAAACACAAAACTAAGATAAGGAGAGGTTGCTACAGTAGTAAACAACTTCCAAGGCACAAATATAAAATAAAGTACTGTAGCAAAATAACACATGGGTTATCTCCCAAGAAGTTGCTTTCTTTATAGCCATTAAGATGGGCTCAGCAGTTTTAATGATGCACTCGCAAGAAATAGTATTTGAAGCAAAAGAGAGCATCAAGAGGCAAATCCAAAACACATTTAAGTCTAACATGCTTCCTATGTAAAGGAATCTTGTAAATAAACAAGTTCATGAAAAGCAAAGTAACAAGCATAGGAAGATAGAACAAGTGTAATTTCAACAATTTCAGCATATAGAGAGGTGTATTAGTACCATGAAAATTTCTACTACCATATTTTCCTCTCTCATAATAATTTTCAGTAGCTTCATGAACAAACTCAACAATACAACTATCACATGCAGCATACTTTTCATGATTTCCAAACACATAATTTTTATCAAGTTCAAGAATAGTGGAATTAAAACTTTCAAACTTACTTTTATTCATAATATAACAAGGTAGTTGATCAATCTCAAGAGATATGGGACACATAGATAAAGTCAATAACTCTCCAATCCCATTTTCATTAGTAGTACAATTAATATTATCAAGTAACATAGGACCATCATCTAGAGCTTTATCATAAACATTTGCTACGCAAAATTCTTTAGTACCATGCATTTCGATATCAGGCACAAACAAAGCATTATCATAAGATTTATCAAAGTAGCATGGATTATCATAAATAACAGTAGCATAATTATTCTCACAAGTTTTACTCATAGGGAATATTTCAAAAGAATCCACAGGAACATAACATTCAACCTCTTTCGGTAAGCATGGAGGACAATCAAATAGTGTAAGAGATAAAGAGTTACTCTCCTTAGAAGGTTGGCATGGGTAGCTAATCCATTCTTCCTCCTTTTGTTCGTCGCTCTCCTCTTCTTTTTCATCCAATGAGCTTTCAGGTTCATCAATTTCCTCCTCTTTTTCATCCAATGAGCTTTCAGGTTCATCAGTTTCTTCTTCCACCGGTTCCTGCAAATTGCGAGTGCATTCTTGTGCATTAATGTGTCTCTCTTTATAATCAAGGATATAAGGATTCCTACTGTAGCATTCTATGCAAGAATTAAGGATAGTAGAGACATAATCTTTAAGGTCCTTACAAATAGCACAAGTTTCATAATTCTCAACCATGAAGGATTCTATCTCGGAGGCTCCCATAAATAAGACAAATTGTTCTACCTCTTCGAACCCATAATGAATATAGCAATTCCGGTTATAGTTCTTAATAAAAAATTCCTCACTAAAGCCACATTGAAATTTAAGATGTTTAGTATCCTGTTGAGAGCAACAATTTATATCATGGCATCTAAGCAAGATTCTAGCAATTGTATTTAATTTCTCTATCATAGCACTCATTATTTTACCAGTTCTTGATTCTCTATAATTATTATAACATTCTATAAGCTCCAAGTAGGTTGTAGGTTCTCCCATAATAGCAGTTTTTAATTTTTCGGTTTTTCAAATTTTTATGGATTTTTGGGTATATGAGGAAAATAAAACAAAACTGAAATAAACTAGACAAAAGTAAACTAAGCAAAGTAATACTAGACAGAAATAAACTAAGCACAAGTAAACTAGGAAAAAGTAAACTAAGCAAAACAAAATAAAATAAAACAGAGAGAGAGGTAGAGTGTACTCCCCAGGTGAACTTATGAGTAGAGCTATGCCTCCCCGGCAACGGCGCCAGAAAACAGTCTTGATAACCCACAAGTATAGGGGATCGCGGCAGTCTTCGAGGGTAGTATAACCCAAATTTATTGATTCGACACAAGGGAAGGTAAAGAATACTTATAAGCCTTAACAACTGAGTTGTCAATTCAGCTGCACCTGGAAAAGCACTAGTAACAGGGGTGATGTGAAAGTAGCAGTAATATGAGAGCAATAGTAACAGTAACACAGCAGTAGTAATAGCAATATGAGAGCAATGGCACCAGAAGATAGTTGATACTACTTCCAATGACATGTAGAACAAGTATATGATGATGAGAGATGGACCGGGGTTCCCAGCGATCTACACTAGTGGTAACTCTCCAATAAGTGACAAGTGTTGGGTGAACAAATTACAGTTGGGCAATTGATAGGAATCAAAGCATTAAGATAGAACATCAGGCTTATTAATTATGTAGGCATGTTTTCCGTATATAGTCGTACGTGCTCGCAATGAGAAACTTGCACAACATCTTTTGTCCTACCAGCCGGTGGCAGCCGGGCCTCAAGGGAAACTACTGGATATTAAGGTACTCCTTTTAATAGAGTACCGGAGCAAAGCATTAACACACCGTGAAAACATGTGATCCTCACATCACTACCATCCCCTCCGGTTGTCCCGATTTTTGCCACTTCGGGGCCTTTGGTTCCGGACAGTGACATGTGCATACAACTTGTAGATACAATCTAAGCAACAATATAGAGCTCAAATCTAAGATCATGCCACTCGGGCCCTAGTGACAAGCATTAAGAATGACAAGATTGCAGCAACAATAACTTCACAAACTTTATAGATAGACTAATCATAATGTATCATCCATCGGATCCCAACAAACACAACACCGATTACATCAGATGAATCTCAATCATGTAAGGCAGCTCATGAGACCATTGTATTGAAGTACATGGGGGAGAGTATACCGACATAGCTACTGCTAGAACCCGTAGTCCATGGGGGAACTACTCACGGAGCATGGCGGAGGCGGTGGCGTTGATGGAGATGGCTTCCGGGGGCACTTCCCCGTCCCGGCAGGGTGCCGGGACAGAGTTCTGTCCCCCGAATTGGAGTTTCGCGACGGTGGCGGCGCCCCTGGAGTCTTTCTGGAGTTTCGTCAATTGGTACGGCGTTTTTAGGTCGAAAGGGATTTTATAGGCGAAGAGGCGGCGCAGGGGGGCACCTGGGGGCGCCACACCCTAGGCCGGCGCGGCCAGGGTCTGGCCCGCGCCGCCATGTGGTGTGGTGGCCCCCTGGCCCCTCTCCGACTCTTCTTCGGTGTTCTGGAGCCTTTCGGGAAAAATAGGAGGTTTGGCGTTGATTTCGTCCAATTCCGAGAATATTGACCGAACAGCCTTTCTGGAACCAAAAACAGCAGAAAACAGGAACTGGCACTGTGGCATCTCGTTAATAGGTTAGTTCCGGAAAACGCATAAAAACATTATAAAGTGCAAGCAAAACATGTAAGTATTGTCATAAAACAAGCATGGAATGACAGAAATTATGGATACGTCGGGGACGTATCAACAACCATCTAGCTACTGCTATGGACCCATAGTCCAGGGGTGAACTACTCACTCATCACTCCGGAGGCGACCATGGCGGTGTAGAGTCCTCCGGGAGATGAATCCCCTCTCCGGCAGGGTGCCGGAGGCGATCTCCTGAATCCCCCGAGATGGGATTGGCGGCGGCGTCTCTGGAAGGTTTTCCGTATCGTGGCTCTCGGTACTGGGGGTTTCGCGACGAAGGCTATTTGTAGGCGGAAGGGCAGAGTCGGGAGAGTCACGAGGGGCCCACACGCTAGGGCCGCGCGGCCAGCTCCTGGGCTGCGCCACCCTAGTCTGGCACCGCCTCGTGGCCCCACTTCGTCTTCTCTTCGGTCTTCTGGAAGCTTCGTGTGAAAATAGGCCCCTGGGCGTTGATTTCGTCCAATTCCGAGAATATTTCCTTACTAGGATTTCTGAAACCAAAAACAGCAGAAAACAGCAACTGGCTCTTCGGCATCTCGTTAATCGGTTAGTGCCGGAAAATGCATAAATATGACATAAAGTATGCATAAAACATGTAGATATCATCAATAATGTGGCATGGAACATAAGAAATTATCGATACGTCGGAGACGTATCAGCATCCCCAAGCTTAGTTTCTGCTCGCCCCAGCAGGTAAACGATAACAAAGATAAT
This sequence comes from Lolium perenne, assembly GCF_019359855.2. NCBI lineage: Eukaryota > Viridiplantae > Streptophyta > Magnoliopsida > Poales > Poaceae > Lolium > Lolium perenne. The sequence goes on along the minus strand of NC_067248.2, from coordinate 35,126,292 downwards.
TTCTGGAGTGACATTCCATCATAACCTTGATCATACTATTGTAAGCATATGTAATGAATGCAGCGATCAAAACAATGTAAATGACATGAGTAAACAACTGAATCAAGACTTTTCATGAATATTACTTTCAAGACAAGCATCAATAAGTCTTGCATAAGAGTTAACTCATAAAGCAATAATTCAAAGTAAAGGCATTGAAGCAACACAAAGGAAGATGAAGTTTCAGGGATTGCTTTCAACTTATAACATGTATATCTCATGGATACTTGTCAATGCAAAGTAATATAACAAGTGCAATATGCAAGTATGTAGGAATCAATGCACAGTTCACACAAGTGTTTGCTTCTTGAGGTGGAGAGAGATAGGTGAACTGACTCAACATGAAAGTAAAAGAAATGCCCTTCGCAGAGGGAAGCATCGATTGCTATATTTGTGCTAGAGCTTTGGTTTTGAAAACAAGAAACAATTTTGTCAACGGTAGTAATAAAGCATATGTGTTATGTAAATTATATCTTACAAGTTGCAAGCCTCATGCATAGTATACTAATAGTCCCCGCACCTTGTCCTAATTAGCTTGGATTACCGGGATTATCATTGCAATGCACATGTTTTAACCAAGTGTCACAAAGGGGTACCTCTATGCCGCCTGTACAAAGGTCTAAGGAGAAAGCTCGCATCGGATTTCTCGCTATTGATTATTCTCAACTTAGACATCCATACTGGGACAACATAGACAACAGATAATGGACTCCTCTTTAATGCATAAGCATGTAGCAACAATTAATTTTCTCATATGAGATTGAGGATATTTGTCCAAAACTGAAACTTCCACCATGGATCATGGCTTTAGTTAGCGGCCCAATGTTCTTCTCTAACATTATGCATGCTCTAACCATTTTATGAGTGGTAAATCGCCCTTACTTCAGACAAGACGGACATGCATAGCAACTCACATGATATTCAACAAGGAGTAGTTGATGGCGTCCCCAGGAACATGGTTATCGCACAACAAGCAACTTAATAAGAGATAAAGTGCATAAGTATATATTCAATACCACAATAGTTTTTAGGTTATTTGTCCCATGAGCTATGTATTGTAAAGATGAAGAATAGAAATTTTAAAGGTAGCACTCAAGCAATTTACTTTGGAATGGCGGAGAAATACCATGTACTAGGTAGGTATGGTGGACACAAATGGCATAGTGGTTGGCTCAAGGATTTTGGATGCATGAGAAGTATTCCCTCTCGATACAAGGTTTAGGCTAGCAAGGTTATTTGAAACAAACACAAGGACGAACCGGTGCAGTAAAACTCACATAAAAGACATATTGTAAACATTATAAGACTCTACACCGTCTTCCTTGTTGTTCAAACTCAATACTAGAAATTATCTAGACCTTAGAGAGACCAATTATGCAAACCAAATTTAGCAAGCTATATGTATTTCTTCATTAATAGGTGCAAAGTATATGATGCAAGAGCTTAAACATGAGCACAACAATTGCCAAGTATCACATTATCCAAGACATTTTAGCAATTACTACATGTATCATTTTCCAATTCCACCCATATAACAATTTAACGAAGAAGATTCAACCTTCGCCATGAATACTATGAGTAAAGCCTAAGGACATATTTGTCCATATGCAACAGTGGAGCGTGTCTCTCTCCCACACAAAGAATGCTAGGATCCATTTTATTCAAATAAAAACAAAAACAAAAAAAACGACGCTCGAAACAAAGTACATAAGATGTGATGGAATAAAAATATAGTTTCACTAGAGGAACCTGATAATGTTGTCGATGAAGAAGGGGATGCCTTGGGCATCCCCAAGCTTAGACGCTTGAGTCTTCTTGATATATGCAGGGGTGAACCACCGGGGCATCCCCAAGCTTAGAGCTTTCACTCTCCTTGATCATATTGTATCATCTCCCTCTCTTGATCCTTGAAAACTTCCTCCACACCAAACTCAAAACAACTCATTAGAGGGTTAGTGCACAATCAAAATTTATATGTTCAGAGGTGACATAATCATTCTTAACACTTCTGGACATTGCACAAAGCTACTGAAAGTCAATGGAATAGAAAAATCCATCAAGCATAGCAAAATAGGCAATGCGAAATAAAAGGCAGAATCTGTCAAAACAGAACAGTTCGTAAAGACGAATTTTATTGAGGAACCAGACTTGCTTAAATAAAAATGCTCAAATTGAATGAAAGTTGCGTACATATCTGAGGATCACTCACGTAAATTGGCATAATTTTCTGAGTTACCTACAGAGAATTAGGCCCAGATTCGTGACAGCAAAGAAATCTGTTTCTGCGCAGTAATCCAAATCTAGTATAAACCTTACTAGCAGCATGCCCGTGCGTTGCTGCGAATCGACAACAAAATATTATTTATTAAATTAAATATGGTCGTGTTTTTCTATAATTTGCACAGCACCACCCGTTGTACCTATATGCCACATCTGTGCCCTTTACCTTTCACCAATGCATTGCTACACCCCGCATTTGTTCATCAGCTCTACCATCCTCTCACCTTTCCTTTTCAGTGGCCACCCCCCCTCATCTTTCTTAATCCCCTCGTGTTGGCTAGCTCGCGGACCAGTAGTCTGCAACGCGCGCCATCCTGCCTCGTGGAATTGTTGGCCTTCACCCATGTTGTCGTCCCACTCGATTTCTGCAGGCGCCTTCCTCATGCGCCGCCCTCACCCCTCACATCTCAAGGTCGCCTCTAGACTCATCCCCCGCTAGAAGAAATTAGTTCATGTGCTACCCAACTCTGAAGCGAGAAAGTTAGCAGGTAGCACCGCCTATAGTAACATGTGTTACTGTAGCGACCGATAGATGACTGAAACATGGCGTAAAAACCATAGTGCACACATATGACCGAACCAAGGTGCATCTCGATTTAAATGATTTGACGATCCAATGATGCCGGCTGATTCAATATTTTGTTTTAAATATACTTTTTTTATTAGCATCTTAGGAACATATTTTATATAAGAAAATCGCTTATAGGTGCAACCAAAAATAGTACTGGCTCCGATTTATATTAGCTAACTCGACTTTATGTAGATACATATGTATCTATTCAGTAGACGCACAAATAATCTAAATAAAATTTAATTAGTTTTGATCGGAACGAGTAGCACAACTTATTTCCCGTGCCCATTAATATGAGGTTTTCTCAAATAAAGTACTACAGTGCAACGATCGATTCGTGTAAGCAGTTTTATCAAACGGCTCACAATGTGGCTGCCTGGTACAGTAGTTTAGAATGGAAAATCTCAGCCTAGTGTGCTGCTTAACGGACGGAGTGGTGAACAAACGAAACGAAATAAAAATAGCCAAGATAAGCGGGTACATGCTTCCATGAAACACGATAAGTGAAAGGACTAAAATACAAATAGCCAAGATGATAAGATTTTCCATCTCTCTCCCGTGGGTTTCATCCCCAAATCCATCGCCGACGCTGAGGCCTGACCGTGCCGCCGCAACTCCCTTCTCCTCCCAAATCTTGCAAATCGTTCTCTTTTGCTGAGACTAAGCCGAGTAAAATCTATCCAAATCCTCCAGTCAGATCCTTCTTAAATAATTGCAGTGCAGCAGAGAGAGCTCGACGGGAGGTTGTATTGGCCACGCTTCCCCGAGATAGCGCTGGTTTGTTTGATCTAGGTGCCATGGCTGTGACCTCGGTTCATGGCTGGGTTCCAAGCTCGTGCCGGCTAGAGTTTGGTGCTGGGTTCTTTTCTTCGTTTTCCTCCTAGAGCATGTCTATATTCCGCTGCCGGTCGTCCTGCATTGGCAAGCCCAACTTGTAGCCTACGCAGGAGAGGTCCATCGCGGTGGTTCCTTGCATCTTTGCTGTTTGAGATGCCTCCCGCTTTCCGCCTTCATCGCTGATCCTTGTCGCGTCCTCACACCCCCTGCTCGCTGATCCTTGTTTTGCTACTTCTTCGCGGACAACACGGGTGAACCCTCCGTTTGGAGGCCATCTAGGCTGGATAGATCAACGGGACCTGGGCGCGTGTGTAAGATGGCTTGCGCCAGGGGAGGGGATGAGAAGAACGAGAGATTGGGTCGGGCACGCCTTAGCTGGTGGCTGGTTTTCCCGGTTTTCTCAGATTTTCGTGGAAGCCGATCGAACGAATCTGCCGAGTTTTTTTGACGTACCACGGCTTTTTAACGTACAGACACCGCCGATTGCCGCTTAATAATAAAGACTATCAAAGACTTTACTTGGCACAACAATGCAACAAAATAAGATAAGGAGAGGTTGCTACAGTAGTAACAACTTCCAAGACTCAAATATAAAATAAAAGTACTGTAGTAAAATCATGGGTTGTCTCCCATAAGCGCTTTTCTTTAACGCCTTTCAGCTAGGCGCAGAAAGTGTATATCAAGTATTATCAAGAGGTGATGCATCTACAGCGGGGTTTGGAGTTTTCTCAACCATGCATTGTATTTTGGATACATAAGTTTCAGAGGCTCCCTTTTCATTAGTCTTGGGCTTGCTACTCTCATCAAACAAATTTTGAGGGACAAGCCAAGCATAATTATCATCTAGAGCTTCATGCATAGCTAGGAGCTTGCAAGGTATTGGTGCTTTAATCTCCCCACCATCATTAACATTACTAGTGTACTTAATTCTATCCATATCCATCTTTTCAAGTGTTCTTTTAAAATCGGTGATCATACCAAGCCTCTCATGCTTACTAAAAACTTTTCTAGCTTCTTTGGCTTTATCCTCAAATTCTCGCACTAGGACTTTTAGAACAAAATCTCTCTTCTCTCCCCTCTCCATATCAGAAAGTGTAAGAAACATGTGTTGTATCATGGGGTTGAGACTAATAAATCTAGCTTCCATCATGCGTACCAAACAAACAGAGGCATCTTCATAAGTAGGGACAGCTTTTGCAAGGGGTATATCTTTAAGATCTTCATGCATACTAACATGGGTGAAAAATTCTTCTATATTATCTCTTCCAATTATAGACCCTTGTCCTACCGGTATATCTTTTACAGTAAAATTAAAAGGAAACATAATGAAATAAGTAAAGCAAATGCAAGTAACTAATTTTTTGTGTGTTTTTAATATAGCAAACAAGATAGCAAGTAAAGTAAAACTAGCAACTATTTTTTTTGTATTTTGATATAATGCAGCAAACAAAGAAGTAAATAAAAGTAAAGCAAGACAAAAACAAAGTAAAGAGATTGGATGTGGAGACTCCCCTTGCAGCGTGTCTTGATCTCCCTGGCAACGGCGCCAGAAAATCTTGCTGGCGTGTAGTTGACGTGGGAGTTAGAAGTCTTCTTTTCTTCAGTTCCCCGGCAACGGCGCCAGAAAATCTGCTTGATACGCGTACAGCACGCGTCCGTTGGGAACCCCAAGAGGAAGGTGTGATGCATATAGCGGCAAGTTTTCCCTCAGTAAGAAACCAAGGTTTATCGAACCAGTAGGAGCCAAGAAGCACGTTGAAGGTTGATGGCGGCGGGATGTAGTGCGGCGCAACACCAGGGATTCCGGCGCCAACGTGGAACCTGCACAACACAACCAAAGTACTTTGCCCCAACGAAACAGTGAGGTTGTCAATCTCACCGGCTTGCTGTAACAAAGGATTAGATGTATAGTGTGGATGATGATTGTTTGCAGCAAACAGTAGAACAAGTATTGCAGTAGATTGTATTCAATGTAAAAGAATGGACCGGGGTCCACAGTTCACTAGTGGTGTCTCTCCCATAAGATAAATAGCATATTGGGTGAACAAATTACAGTTGGGCAATTGACAAATAGAGAGGGCATGACCATGCACATACATGATATGATGAGTATAGTGAGATTTAATTGGGCATTACGACAAAGTACATAGACCGCTATCCAGCATGCATCTATGCCTAAAAAGTCCACCTTCAGGTTATCATCCGAACCCCTTCCAGTATTAAGTTGCAAACAACAAACAATTGCATTAAGTATGGTGCGTAATGTAATCAATAACTACATCCTCGGACATAGCATCAATGTTTTATCCCTAGTGGCAACAGCACATCCATAACCTTAGGGGCTTCTGTCACTCCCCCAGATTCACGGAGACATGAACCCACTATCGAGCATAAGTACTCCCTCTTGGAGTTACAAGCATCAACTTGGCCAAAGCATCTACTAGTAACGGAGAGCATGCAAGATCATAAACAACACATAGATTGATAATCAACATAACATAGTATTCTCTATCCATCGGATCCCAACAAACACAACATATAGTATTACAGATAGATGATCTTGATCATGTTAGGCAGCTCACAAGATCCGACAATGAAGCATAATGAGGAGAAGACAACCATCTAGCTACTGCTATGGACCCATAGTCTAGGGGTGAACTACTCACTCATCACTCCGGAGGCGACCATGGCGGTGTAGAGTCCTCCGGGAGATGAATCCCCTCTCCGGCAGGGTGCCGGAGGCGATCTCATGAATCCCCCGAGATGGGATTGGCGGCGGCGGCGTCTCTGGAAGGTTTTCCGTATCGTGGCTCTCGGTACTGGGGGTTTCGCGACGAAGGCTATTTGTAGGCGGAAGGGCAGAGGCGGGAGAGTCACGAGGGGCCCACACGCTAGGGCCGCGCGGCCAGCTCCTGGGCCGCGCCGCCCTAGTGTGGCGCCGCCTCGTGGCCCCACTTCGTCTTCTCTTCGGTCTTCTGGAAGCTTCGTGTGAAAATAGGCCCCTGGGCGTTGATTTCGTCCAATTCCGAGAATATTTCCTTACTAGGATTTCTGAAACCAAAAACAGCAGAAAACAAGAATCGGCTCTTCGGCATCTCGTTAATAGGTTAGTGCCGGAAAATGCATAAATATGACATAAAGTATGCATAAAACATGTAGATATCATCAATAATGTGGCATGGAACATAAGAAATTATCGATACGTCGGAGACGTATCAATGAGACATGTTGTCTTCTTAGAGGAAGAAATGATGAGGGGGAGCATGGTAGCTCGGAAAATTGATCTTGAGGAGAAGAGGGTGCATGCACCTAATCCGATGACTCAAGAGCCATTTTTGCGCTACCATGTGCACCTGTACCAACGATCTCTTTGTGTAAATCCGTCAGGAGCTGAATGAACCATTTGTTGAGCATGAAAGGGAGCAACAACAGCCACCTCTAGAGGCAAAAGGATTTACACAAAGAGAAGGGATATATTACAATGAGACATTTTCTCCGGTCTCATGTAAGGATTCCTTCAGAATCATCATGGCACTAGTTGCACATTTTGATTTAGAGTTGCATCAAATGGATGTAAAGACGGCATTTCTAAACTGGGATTTGGAAGAAAATGTCTACATGAAACAACCCAAGGGTTTTATCATGGAAGGCAAGGAAGAAATGGGATGGGAACCTGTCCGTCAGGAGCTGAATGAACCATTTGTTGAGCATGAAAGGGAGCAACAACAGCCACCTCTAGAGGCAAAAGGATTTACACAAAGAGAAGGGATATATTACAATGAGACATTTTCTCTGATCTCATGTAAGGATTCCTTCAGAATCATCATGGCACTAGTTGCACATTTTGATTTAGAGTTGCATCAAATGGATGTAAAGACGACATTTCTAAACTGGGATTTATAAGAAAATGTCTACATGAAATAACCCAAGGGTTTTATCATGGAAGGCAAGGAAGAAATGAGATGCCGCCTAAAGAAATCCATTTATGGATTAAAGCAAGCCTCCAGACAGTGGTATCTAAAGTTTAATGAAACAATTAAGAGATTTGGATTTAAAGAAAATATTGAGGACAATTGCGTTTATGCAAAGTTTAAAAGTGGGAAATATATTTTCCTAATCTTGTATGTGGATGATATTCTGCTTGCCAGCAGTGATGTTAGTCTACTTCAAGAGACAAATAAGTTCTTGTCCTCAAATTTTGATATGAAAGATCTTGGTGAAGCGTCATATGTTTTGGGCATAGAAATTCACCGAGATAGAAACAATGGAGTATTAGGACTATCACAAAAGGCTTATTTAGAAAAGATTCTAAGTAAGTATAATATGCATAAGTGCAGTGCCACACCTGCCCCTATAGTCAAGGGCGACAGTTTTGGGAAACATCAAAGTCCCCAAAATCAATACGAGCTCGATCAAATGAAAGCGGTTCCATATGCTTCGGCCATTGGAAGCCTACAGTATGCACAAGTGTGCACTCGCCCTGACTTAGCATTTATCACCGGAGTACTCGGTAGATATCAAGAAAATCCAGGTTTTGAACACTAGAAAATGGTAAAGAAGGCATTGCGTTATGTAAAAGGCACAAAGAACTACATGCTAACATACAGAAGATCTGATTCCCTAGAAATAAGAGGGTATTCAGATGCAGATTTTGCGGGGGATAAAGATGATAGAAAATCCACATCTGGATTTTGTATATGTATTCACCCTCGCATGGGGAGCTATTTCATGGAGAAGCTCCAAACAAATGATAGTTGCATCATCCACGATGTATGCAGAATTTATAGCATGTTATGAAGCCACGGGGCAGGCATTATGGTTAAAGAAATTTATACCCGACTTGAAAGTGGTAGATTGTATTGACAAACCACTAAAGATGTACTGCGAAAATGAGCCTGCAGTATTTTATGCTCACAACAACAAGTCGAGTACAGCTACGAAACCGATTGAGGTTAAGTATTATGTTGTGAAACACAAGGTCCAGGATCAAACAATAAGTCTCGAGCATATAAGGACAAAAGATATGCTTGCGGATCCGCTAACGAAAGGCTTACCACCCAGCGTGTTCAAGGAGCACGTAGCCGGCATGGGTTTAAGGGAAAGTCTTACCTATCCTGGATTATAAGAGGCCCAAAAGTAAAAGAATTTGTTTCAAAACAGAGAAGTGTATTGTGGTTGTCTGATTCTATTGGCAATAGAGCTGTGACGATGAAACATGCCCTATGGACTGATCTAAAATGAAACGAATAAAATGAAAGTATAAAGTTAAAAGAAAAGTTGAGATCAAGGGGGAGAATGTTAGGATGATCTCCTCGCGTCCGAGCCCAACGGCTCGAACTCGGACCCTTGACCTCGTCCGTGCCCTGATCGGGGGCGCCCAACCGCATCTGGTTGGTGGGCCCCTGTCGCCTGCGCAATAAAGAGAGGTGGGGGTCGGTGGCACTCAGCACGAGGTGATCTGGAGCTGCCACACGCCCCACTTACAGACCCACCGATTAGGGTTTGCGCGCCGACGGGAAGCTCCGCCGCCACCTCTCGCTCGATCTCACGCCGTCGCCACCATGTCCAGATCGGCGAGCTCCACCTCCAATGGAGAAGGTAAACTGACAGTATCCCTCTCCTACCCGGCCATGATCTAGCCTAGATGATCCTAGCAATCTATCAATTCTATCCCATTTGAACCCCCTTCTTAGATAAAGGCGCCGAAGGAGAAACTACCGTGGAACTCAAAGACAAAGGAGTCAACTGCAGCAAGATGAAGAATCCAATCAAAGAAGTCAACAGAGTCAACTTCTGCATCAGCTAAAGTGGAAACTTAGACTAGTAATAGAAGGGAACCTTTCCCTAATCCTAGCTCCTAAGTAGCTAGAGTTCTATAGCAAGCCAAGTAGCTCTTAAACTTGAGTTAGCAATAAGATAGACTACGAGTCGTTCTTCTGAAGCTTTATTTGAAGTTTTACCTCACTGTAAAGTAGGAGGTTGTGTTGATCTTATGTAAACAGCTCGTGTGTACTTCTATAGACATACCTTGGACTCGCATATGTTTCTGTTGTACCACTCTGAGAGATGTAATATGAGTGGAACGGTGTTTCAGTTGTGTTATATCAACGACTTGTGTACTACACCATGCAGTGGTACGCTGGGTCATCACACAAACTGAATACATCCGTTATCACTCTGATTTCATGAATTACTGTGGTTCTTCCTAAATACCAATCTGAAGCATAAAGTTCTAAAACAATTCTGAAGCATAAAGTTCTAAAACAATTCTGAAGCATAAAGTTCTAAATCAGGTGAGGGAAAAACAATATTCCTTTTGTTCGAGAAACATGGTCAATGACAGTCATGAGAGGAATTATTCCAAACACAACATAGCAATGCTAAAACTACAATAGAATGGTCAGAAGTTCGTAAATCTAGTTATTTACTGATGGTTTAAAAGTAGGCATGAGAGTTGAACTGGTTTACCCGAGGCATGCTGTTAAACATTATGTAAGGGTGCATTGCCCCTATGTGTGGTTTTGGTAATTAATGACAACCTCTATGGACTAATGTTTTTATTGAGTTTATATGAAGGAATATTCCATATGTACTACTTATAGTCCATGTGTTGGATTCAAGTGTGGATGCCATGATGATAAAATATATACCTCGAGTATTGGCATCAAGATCATCGATTTGAAGTCATATATGTGATATGATCAAGAAGAAGAAATGAAAATGGAGTTCTTATGTGGAACTCGACATTAGCCATGCTCTAGCTTATGTGTTAAGCAATGAATGATCAAGATCTTGAGTGCTTGATTCCAAGTGAAGAACTCAAGATATGGCTCTAAGTCGGTGTCAAGATATGTTCATAAGTTGAGCTATGGTTGACTAAAATTTAGAGCATGCAAAAAATGAAGATTTCTTTATACACCTCAAGATAATATGATAGATCATGAGAAGATACAAGGTTGACCAATACAAAGAGTGAAGAATAGATTCAAGTTTAGTCAACACTTGAAACATGAAGAATGTGTCACGTGAAGTCATGTGGTATGGTAAGCCTTGTCAATTATGCTTTATGAACTAACCCATCCTATATGTGCTCTTGTGTTGTCTATGTGGGTTAGGTCTTTCCATGGGCATGCATCAAAAGTGAGATCTCATATAGCCCATGAGAGGATGACATCAAGTGGTGATCGTCATCAAGGTTGAGTTGGGCAAGTTCAAGATGAGAATATCAAGAGGATCACATGCTTGAAGCTTGCCATCCATTTCGTGATAATAGACATGTGAAGATTTGCATCAATGGAGCTTTCCCATCTTGGTGTATGGGGGGCATTCGTGTGTCTTCACGAAGCAACAATGATCAAGTGAGGCATTCTAGCTTGAGTGGAGCTTGAAGAGTTATCATCAAGATCAAGCGGGATGCGCAAGGAAAAGGTATGGTCTTGCTAGGTTTTCCTTTTACCGGTCTCAAGGTGGTTGTTGAGAGACCGGGTTATAGGATAGATAGCCGCACTATCAAGAGGGGCTTTCGGTTGGGTAACTTGATCACATCGTTTTAGGAAGCTCAACCCTTTGCATGCTTTGCATTCCATAAATCTTGTTGCTTCTTGGTGTTTCTCTGTGTGAGGCTCTTGATCTTGTTTCTAGCTTTACAACAAGCCCAAGTTCATCGAAAATGGACTTCGTATGCATCTTCTATCGCGTTTTCATGTTTGAAGGTTTTACCGGTTTGACATTTTATAGATAGGCCAAATATTTATATTATTTTTCTTGCTCAATTGTTGGACTATGATTTTTCTATGCATAATGTTGTAAAGCTCGTTGTTGTGATTCCAACGAGCCCAAGATCATCGAAATCGGAGTCCGGATGCAAAAGTTATCGCATTTTCGGTGTGTGGCTCGGCAGGCCGAGTGCTGCTGCCGGGCAGCCCGGTACCTGGCCCGGCATGCCGAGTGCTGCTACCGGGTAGGTCAGCAGCCATCTTGGCAGGGCCGGGTCCAGTGCCGGGTTGGCTCGTTTTTGGCCTAAACGGTCATATTTTTGAGGGGCTATAAAAGGGGCTTCTTCCCCATTGTTCTTAGGGTTCTTAAGCACGTTTTGACCACCACTGTTGAACCTTCTTGAGCTTCCTTCCTCTCCCTTCCCTCCTATAATTCTTGCATATTCTTGGGGGATTTGAAAGAGGAGATCTAGATCTACAACCTCATCCAATCCATTCCCCCTCTAAGTGAGGGGAACTCTTGGGATCTAGATCTTGGAGTCATTTGTTGATTTCCTCCATTGTTCTTCCTCTCTAATCTAGCATTTGTTGCTTTGGTGGGATTTGAGTGTGAGGGATTTGAACACCTTTGGTGTTCTTGCTTTGCATCATTGCATAGTTTTAAGCTCTCCACCATGATTCCTTCGAGTGAGAGACCGTGAGCTTGTTACTCTTGGAGGGAGACCTCCTAGTTGGCTTGGCGGTTGGTGCTCCGGTGATTGATACGTCTGATACGCGTACATCACACGTCCGTTGGGAACCCCAAGAGGAAGGTGTGATGCGTACAGCGGCAAGTTTTCCCTCAGTAAGAAACCAAGGTTTATCGAACCAGTAGGAGCCAAGAAGCACGTTGAAGGTTGATGGCGGCGGAGTGTAGTGCGGCGCAACACCAGGGATTCCGGCGCCAACGTGGAACCTGCACAACACAACCAAATTACTTTGCCCCAACGTGACAGTGAGGTTGTCAATCTCACCGGCTTGCTGTAACAAAGGATTAGATGTATAGTGTGGATGATGATTGTTTGTAGAGAACAGTGGAACGAGTATTGCAGTAGATTGTATTCGATGTAAAAGAATGGACCGGGGTCCACAGTTCACTAGTGGTGTCTCTCCCATAAGATAAATAGCATGTTGGGTGAACAAATTACAGTTGGGCAATTGACAAATAAAGAGGGCATGACCATGCACATACATGTTATGATGAGTATTGTGAGATTTAATTGGGCATTACGACAAAGTACATAGACCGCTATCCAGCATGCATCTATGCCTAAAAAGTGCACCTTCAGGTTATCATCCGAACCCCTCCAGTATTAAGTTGCAAACAACAGACAATTGCATTAAGTATGGTGCGTAATGTAATCAACAAATACATCATTAGACATAGCATTGATGTTTTATCCCTAGTAGCAACAACACATCCACAACCTTAGAACTTTCTGTCACTGTCCCAGATTTAATGGAGGCATGAACCCACTATCGAGCATAAATACTCCCTCTTGGAGTTACAAGTAACGACTTGGCCAGAGCCTCTACTAATAATGGAGAGCGTGCAAGATCATAAACAACACATAGATAATAGATCAATAATCAACATAGCATTGTATTCCATATTCATCGGATCCCAACAAACACAACATGTAGCATTACAAATAGATGATCTTGATCATGTTAGGCAGCTCACAAGATCTAACAATGATATCACAATTAGGAGAAGACGACCATCTAGCTACTGCTATGGACCCATAGTCCAGGGGTGAACTACTCACACATCACTCCGGAGGCGACCATGGCGGTGAAGAGTCCTCCGGGAGATGATTCCCCTCTCCGGCAGGGTGCCGGAGGCGATCTCCTGAATCCCCCGAGATGGGATTGGCGGCGGCGGCGTCTCTGGAAGGTTTTCCGTATCGTGGCTCTCGGTACTAGAACTATTCTCGACGAAGGCTTATGTAGGCGAAGAGGTAGGTCAGGGGGCGCCACGAGGGCCCCACACGCTAGGGCCGCGCGGCCCAATCCTTGGCCACGCCACCCTGTTGTGTGGGCGCCTCGTCGCCCCACTTCGTTTCCCTTTCGGACTTCTGGAAGCTTCGTGGAAAAATAGGCCCATGGGCGTTGATTTCGTCGAATTCCGAGAATATTTCCTTACTAGGATTTCTGAAACCAAAAACAGCAGAAAACATCAACTGGCTCTTCGGCATCTCGTTAATAGGTTAGTGCCGGAAAATGCATAAATATGACATAAAGTATGTGTAAAACATGTGAGTATCATCATAAAAGTAGCATGGAACATAAGAAATTATCGATACGTTGGAGACGTATCAGCATCCCCAAGCTTAGTTCCTACTCGTCCCGAGTAGGTAAACGATAACAAAGATAATTTCTGAAGTGACATGCTATCATAATCTTGATCAATACTATTGTAAGCACATTAATGAATGCAGCGATTCGAAGCAATGTAAATGCAATGAGTAAACAATTGAATCATATAGCAAAGACTTTTCATGAATAGTACTTTCAAGACAAGCATCAATAAGTCTTCCATAAGAGTTAACTCATAAAGCAATAAATTCAAAGTAAAGGCATTGAAGCAACACAAAGGAAGATTAAGTTTCAGCGGTTGCTTTCAACTTGTAACATGTATATCTCATGGATATTGTCAACATAAAGTAATATAACAAGTGCAATATGCAAGTATGTAGGAATCAATGCACAGTTAACACAAGTGTTTGCTTCTAAGACAGAAGGAAGTAGGTAAACTGACTCAACATAAAAGTAGAAGAAAGGCCCTTCGCAGAGGGAAGCATTGATTGCTATATTTGTGCTAGAGCTTTTTTTTTGAAAACAAGATACAATTTTCTCAACGTTAGTAATAAAACATATGTATTATGTAAATTATATCCTACAAGTTGCAAGCCTCATGCATAGTATACCAATAGTGCCCGCACCTTGTCCTAATTAGCTCGGATTACCTGGATTATCATTGTAATACATATGTTTTAACCAAGTATCACAAAGGGGTACCTTTATGCCGCCTGTACAAAGGTCTAAGGAGAAAGCTCGCATTGGATTTCTCGTTTTTGATTATTCTCAACTTAGACATTGATGTCTACGTTCCCCCTCCTTTCCTGTAGACAGTGTTGGGCCTCCAAGAGCAGAGGTTTGTAGAACAGCAGCAAGTTTTCCCTTAAGTGGATCACCCAAGGTTTATCGAACTCAGGGAGGAAGAGGTCAAAGATATCCCTCTCATGCAACCCTGCAACCACAAAGCAAGAAGTCTCTTGTGTCCCCAACACACCTTGTAGGTGCACTAGTTCGGCGAAGAGATAGTGAAATACAGGTGGTATGAATAAGTATGAGCAGTAGCAACGGTGCCAGAAAATAGCTTGCTGGCGTGTAGTTGATGGTGGTAGTATTGCAGCAAAGAGTAACACAAGAAAACAAAGAAAACAAGCAGTAGTAACGCAGCAGTATTTAGGAACAAGGCCTAGGGATTAGACTTTCACTAGTGGACACTCTCAACATTGATCACATAACAGAATAGATAAATGCATACTCTACACTTTTGTTGGATGATGAACGCATTGCATAGGATTACACGAACCCTCAATGCCGGAGTTAACAAGCTCCACAATTTGTTCATATTTAAGTAACCTTATAGTGTAAGATAGATCAAAAGACTAAACCAAGTACTAACATAGCATGCACACTGTCACCTTCATGCATATGTAGGAGGAATAGATCACATCAATATTATCATAGCAATAGTTAACTTCGCAATCTACAAGAGATCATGATCATAGCATAAACCAAGTACTAACACGGTGCACACACTGTCACCTTTACACACGTGCAGGAGGAATAGAACTACTTTAATAACTTTGCTAGAGTAGCACATAGATAAATTGTGATACAAACTCATATGAATCTCAATCATGTAAAGCAGCTCATGAGATTATTGTATTGAGGTACATAGGAGAGAGATGAACCACATAGCTACCGGTACAGCCCCGAGCCTCGATGGAGAACTACTCCCTCCTCATGGGAGCAGCAGCGGTGATGAAGATGGCGGTGGAGATGGCAGCGGTGTCGATGGAGAAGCCTTCCGGGGGCACTTCCCCGTCCGGCAGGGTGCCGGAACAGAGACTCTGTCCCCTGCATCTTGGCCTCGCGATGGCGGCGGCTCTGGAAGGTTTCTGTGGTTTTCGTCAATCGTACTGCGTTTTTAGGTCGAAAGGGCTTTTATAGGCGAAGAGGCGGCGCAGGGGGGCACCTGGGGGCGCCACACCCTAGGCCGGCGCGGCCTAGGCCTGGCCCGCGCCGCCATGTGGTGTGGTGGCCCCCTGGCCCCTCTCCGACTCTTCTTCGGTGTTCTGGACGCTTCCGGGAAAAATAGGAGGTTTGGCGTTGATTTCGTCCAATTCCGAGAATATTGCCCGAACAGCCTTTCTGGAACCAAAAACAGCAGAAAACAGGAACTGGCACTGTGGCATCTTGTTAATAGGTTAGTTCTGGAAAATGCATGAAAATGATATAAAGTGTGAACAAAACATGTTGGTATTGTCATAAAACAAGCATGGAACATCGGAAATTATAGATACGTTGGAGACGTATCAGCATCCCCAAGCTTAGTTCCTACTCGTCCTCGAGTAGGTAAACGATAAAAGATAATTTCTGAGGTGACATGCTACCAACATAATCTTAATCATACCATTGTAAAGCATATGAGATGAATGCAGCGATTCGAAACAATGTAAATGCAATGAGTAAACAAGTGAATCATATAGCAAAGACTTTTCATGAATAGTACTTTCGAGACAAGCATCAATAAGTCTTGCATAAGAGTTACTCATAAAGCAATAAATTCATAGTAGAGACATTGAAGCAACACAATGGAAGATTAAGTTTCAGCAGTTGCTTTCAACTTGTAACATGTATATCTCATGGATAGTTGTCAATGCAAAGCAATATAACAAATGCAATAAGCAAGTATATAAGAATCAATGCACAGTTCACACAAATGTTTGCTTCTTGAGGTGGAGAAAGATAGGTGAACTGACTCAACAATAAAAGTAAAAGAATGGTCCTTCAAAGAGGAAAGCATCGATTGCTATATTTGTGCTAGAGCTTTTATTTTGAAAACATGAAACAATTTTGTCAACGGTAGTAATAAAGCATATGTATCATGTAAATTATATCTTACAAGTTGCAAGCCTCATGCATAGTATACTAATAGTGCCCGCACCTTGTCCTAATTAGCTTGGACTACCGGATCATCACAATGCACATGTTTTAACCAAGTGTCACAAAGGGGTACCTCTATGCCGCCTGTACAAAGGTCTAAGGAGAAAGCTCGCATTGGATTTCTCGCTATTGATTATTCTCAACTTAGACATCCATACCGGGACAACATAGACAACAGATAATGGACTCCTCTTTTATGCATAAGCATGTAACAACAATTAATAATTTTCTCATATGAGATTGAGGATATATGTCCAAAACTGAAACTTCCACCATGGATCATTTCTTTAGTTAGCGGCCCAATGTTCTTCTCTAACAATATGCATGCTTAACCATAGGGTGGTAGATCTCTCTTACTTCAGACAAGACGGACATGCATAGCAACTCACATGAAATTCAACAATGAATAGTTGATGGCGTCCCCAGTGAACATGGTTATCGCACAACAAGCAACTTAATAAGAGATAAAGTGCATAATTACATATTCAATACCACAATAGTTTTTAAGCTATTTGTCCCATGAGCTATATATTGCAAAGGTGAATGATGGAATTTTAAAGGTAGCACTCAAGCAATTTACTTTGGAATGGCGGAAAATACCATGTAGTAGGTAGGTATGGTGGACACAAATGGCATAGTGTTGTTTGGCTCAAGGATTTGGATGCATGAGAAGTATTCCCTCTCGATACAAGGTTTAGGCTAGCAAGGTTGTTTGAAACAAACACAAGGATGAACCGGTGCAGCAAAACTCACATAAAAGACATATTGAAAACATTATAAAACTATACATCGTCTTCCTTGTTGTTCAAACATCTTACTAGAAAATATCTAGACTCTAGAGAAACCACTCATGCAAACCCAAATTTTAACAAGCTCTATGTATTTCCTCACTAATGGGTGCAAGGTATATGATGCAAGAGCTTAAACAAGAGCACAACAATTGCCAAGTATCACATTATTCAAGACATCACACCAATTTCTACATGTAGCATTTTCCAATTCCAACCATATAATAATTTAACGAAGCAGTTTCAACCTTCGCCATGAATATTATGAGCTAAGAACACATGTGTTCATACGAACCAGCGGAGCGTGTCTCTCTCCCACACAAGCATTTATTCAAACACAAACAAAAACAAAAGCATACAGACGCTCCAAGTAAAGCACATAAGATGTGACCGAATAAAAATATAGTTTCAAGAGAAGGAACCTGATAATTTGTCGATGAAGAAGGGGATGCCTTGGGCATCCCCAAGCTTAGACGCTTGAGTCTTCTTGAAATATGCAGGGATGAACCACCGGGGTATCCCCAAGCTTAGAGCTTTCACTCTTCTTGATCATAGTATATCATCCTCCTTTCTTGACCCTTGAAAACTTCCTCCACACCAAACTCGAAACAACTCATTAGAGGGTTAGTGCACAATAAAAATTAACATATTCAGAGGTGACACAATCATTCTTAACACTTCTGGACATTGCATAATGCTACTGGACATTAGTGGATCAAAGAAATTCATCCAACATAGCAAAAGAGGAAATGCGAAATAAAAGGCAGAATCTGTCAAAACAGAACAGTTCATATTGACGAATTTTAAAATGGCACCAGACTTGCTCAAATGAAAATGCTCAAATTGAATGAAAGTTGCGTACATATCTGAGGATCATGCACGTAAATTGGCTTAATTTTCTGAGCTACCTACAGGGAGGTGGACCCAGATTCGTGACAGCAAAGAAATCTGGAACTGCGCAGTAATCCAAATCTAGTACTTACTTTTCTATCAACGGCTTTACTTGGCGCAACAAAACACAAAACTAAGATAAGGAGAGGTTGCTACAGTAGTAAACAACTTCCAAGACACAAATATAAAACAAAGTACTGTAGCAAAATAACACATGGGTTATCTCCCAAGAAGTTCTTTCTTTATAGCCATTAAGATGGGCTCAGCAGTTTTAATGATGCACTCGCGGGAAATAGTATTTGAAGCAAAAGAGAGCTTCAAGAGGCAAATTCAAAACAAATTTAAGTCTAACATGCTTCCTATGCATAGGAATCTTGTAAATAAACAAGTTCATGAAGAGCAAAGTAACAAGCATAGAAAGATAAAACAAGTATAGCTTGAAAAATTTCAGCACATAGAGAGGCATTTTAGTAACATGAAAATTTCTACAACCATATTTTCCTCTCTCATAATAACTTTCAGTAGCATCATGAGCAAACTCAACAATATAACTATCAAATGAAACATTCTTATCATGAGTCTCATGCATAAAATTATTACTACCCACATAAGCATAATCAATTTTATTAGTTGTAGTGGGAGCAAATTCAACAAAGTAGCTATCATTATTATTCTCATCAAGTGTTGGAGGCATAGTATAATCACAACAAAATTTACTCTCCATAGTAGGTGGCACCAAAAGACCACTATCATTATAATCATCATAAATAGGAGGCAAAGTATCATCAAAGAAAATTTTCTCCTCAATGCTTGGGGGACTAAAAATATCATGCTCATCAAAGCCAGCTTCCCCAAGCTTAGAATTTTCCATATCATTAGCAACAATGGTGTTCAAAGCGTTCATACTAATATCATTGCTGCTAGCATGCAAATAAGATTCCATAGGTTTTTTAATTTTCGCATTAAACCATTCATGTCTTGACTCAGGAAATAGAATAAAAAGCTCACAGATGTTTTCCATTATGCCTTACTAGTGTAAACAAGAAACAAAAAGTTGCAATTGCAGGATCTAAAGGAAATAGCTTTGAGTACTTACGGCGCCGGGAAATAGCTTGGTAGCCGAGGTCCGGAGTGTGAGTACCTTTTACCTTTCCTCCCCGGCAACGGCGCCAGAAAAGTGCTTGATGTCTACGTTCCCCCTCCTTTCCTGTAGACAGTGTTGGGCCTCCAAGAGCAGAGGTTTGTAGAACAGCAGCAAGTTTTCCCTTAAGTGGATCACCCAAGGTTTATCGAACTCAGGGAGGAAGAGGTCAAAGATATCCCTCTCATGCAACCCTGCAACCACAAAGCAAGAAGTCTCTTGTGTCCCCAACACACCTTGTAGGTGCACTAGTTCGGCGAAGAGATAGTGAAATACAGGTGGTATGAATAAGTATGAGCAGTAGTAACGGTGCCGTAAAAATAGCTTGTCGGCGTGTAGTTGATGGTGGTAGTATTGCAGCAGTAGTAACACACAGAAACAGTAAACAAGCAGTAGTAACGCAGCAGTATTTAGGAACAAGGCCTAGGGATTAGACTTTCACTAGTGGACACTCTCAACATTGATCACATAACAGAATAGATAAATGCATACTCTACACTTTTGTTGGATGATGAACGCATTGCATAGGATTACACGAACCCTCAATGCCGGAGTTAACAAGCTCCACAATTTGTTCATATTTAAGTAACCTTATAGTGTAAGATAGATCAAAAGACTAAACCAAGTACTAACATAGCATGCACACTGTCACCTTCATGCATATGTAGGAGGAATAGATCACATCAATATTATCATAGCAATAGTTAACTTCGCAATCTACAAGAGATCATGATCATAGCATAAACCAAGTACTAACACGGTGCACACACTGTCACCTTTACACACGTGCAGGAGGAATAGAACTACTTTAATAACTTTGCTAGAGTAGCACATAGATAAATTGTGATACAAACTCATATGAATCTCAATCATGTAAAGCAGCTCATGAGATTATTGTATTGAGGTACATAGGAGAGAGATGAACCACATAGCTACCGGTACAGCCCCGAGCCTCGATGGAGAACTACTCCCTCCTCATGGGAGCAGCAGCGGTGATGAAGATGGCGGTGGAGATGGCAGCGGTGTCGATGGAGAAGCCTTCCGGGGGCACTTCCCCGCTCCGGCAGGGTGCCGGAACAGAGACTCCTGTCCCCCAGATCTTGGCCTCGCGATGGCGGCGGCTCTGGAAGGTTTCTGTGGTTTTCGTCAATCGTACTGCGTTTTTAGGTCGAAAGGGCTTTTATAGGCGAAGAGGCGGCGCAGGGGGGCACCTGGGGGCGCCACACCCTAGGCCGGCGCGGCCTAGGCCTGGCCCGCGCCGCCATGTGGTGTGGTGGCCCCCTGGCCCCTCTCCGACTCTTCTTCGGTGTTCTGGACGCTTCCGGGAAAAATAGGAGGTTTGGCGTTGATTTCGTCCAATTCCGAGAATATTGCCCGAACAGCCTTTCTGGAACCAAAAACAGCAGAAAACAGGAACTGGCACTGTGGCATCTTGTTAATAGGTTAGTTCCGGAAAATGCATGAAAATGATATAAAGTGTGAACAAAACATGTTGGTATTGTCATAAAACAAGCATGGAACATCGGAAATTATAGATACGTTGGAGACGTATCAGACATCCATACCGGGACAACATAGACAACAGATAATGGACTCCTCTTTAATGCATAAGCATTTAGCAACAAATAATATTCTCATAAGAGATTGAGGATTGTTGTCCAAAACTGAAGCTTCCACCATGGATCATGGCTTTAGTTAGCGGCCCAATGTTCTTCTCTAACAATATGCATACTCAAACCATTCAACTCATGGTAAATCGCCCTTACTTCAGACAAGACGAACATGCATAGCAACTCACATGATATTCAACAAAGTGTTGATGGCGTCCCTAGGAACATGGTTATCGCTCAACAAGCAACTTATAAGAGATAAGATACATAAGTACATATTCAATACCACAATAGTTTTTAGGATATTTGTCCCATGAGCTATATATTACAAAGACAAAGAATGGAAATTTAAAGGTAGCACTCAAGCAATTTACTTTGGAATGGCGGAGAAATACCATGTAGTAGGTAGGTATGGTGGACACAAGTGGCATAGTGTTTGGCTCAAGGATTTTGGATGCATGAGAAGTATTCCCTCTCAATATAAGGCTTAGGCTAGCAAGGTTATTTGAAACAAACACAAGTATGAACCGGTACAACAAAACTCACATAAAAGACATATTGCAAGCATTATAAGACTCTACACAGTCTTCCTTGTTGTTCGACCCTTACTAGAAAATATCTAGACCTTAGAGAGACCAATCATGCAAACAAAATTTTACCAAGCTCTATGTATTTCTTCACTAATAGGTGCAAAGTATATGATGCAAGAGCTTAAACATGAGCACAACAATTGCCAAGTATCACATTATTCAAGATATTATACCATTTACCACATGTAGCATTTTCCGTTTCCAACCATATAACAATTTAACGAAGCAGTTCAACCTTCGCCATGAACATTATGAGTAAAGCTAAGGACATATTTGTCCATATGCAACAGCGGAGCGTGTCTCTCTCCCACACAATGAATGCTAGGATCCACTTTATTCAAACAAAAACAAAAACATACAGACGCTCCAAGTAAAGCACATAAGATGTGACGGAATAAAAATATAGTTTCACTAGAGGAACCTGATAATGTTGTCGATGAAGAAGGGGATGCCTTGGGCATCCCCAAGCTTAGATGCTTGAGTCTTCTTGAAATATGCAGGGATGAACCACCGGGGCATCCCCAATCTTAGAGCTTTCACTCTCCTTGATCATATTGTATCATCCTCCTCTCTTGATCCTTGAAAACTTCCTCCACACCAAACTGAAAACAACTCATTAGAGGGTTAGTGCATAATCAAAATTCACATGTTAAGAGGTGACATAATCATTCTTAACACTTCTGGACATTGCACAAAGCTACTGAAAGTTAATGGAATAAAGAAATCCATCAAGCATAGCAAAACAGGCAATGCAAAATAAAAGGCAGAATCTATCAAAACAGAATAGTCCGTAAAGACGAATTTTTTAGGTCCACCAGATTAGCTCAGATGAAAATGCTCAAATTGAATGAAAGTTGCGTACATATCTGAGGATCACTCACGTAAATTCGCAGAATTTTCTGAGTTATCTACAGAGACTACTGCTCAAATTCGTGACAGCAAGAAATCTGTTTCTGCGCAGCAATCCAAATCTAGTTTGAACCTTATTATCAAAGACTTACTTGGCACAACAATGCAACAAAACTAAGATAAGGAGAGATTGCTACAGTAGTAACAACTTCCAAGACTCAAATATAAAACAAAAGTGCTGTAGCAAAATCATGGGTTGTCTCCCATAAGCGCTTTTCTTTAACGCCTTTCAGCTAGGCGCAGAAAGTGTGTATCAAGTATTATCAAGAGATGAAGCATCTACAGCGGGGTTTGGAGTTTTCTCAACTATGCATTGTATCTTATCTATGTAAGTCTCAGAGGCTCCCTTTTCATTAGTCTTAGGCTTGCTACTCTCATCAAACAAATTTTCAGGGACAAGCCAAGCATAATTATCTTCTAGAGCTTCATGCATTCCTAGGAGCTTGCAAGGTATTGGTGCTTTAATCTCCCCACCATCATTAACATTATTAGTGTACCTTATTCTATCCATGTCCATCTTTTCAAGTGTTCTTTTAAAATCGGTGAACATACCAAGCCTCTTACGCTTAATAAAAAAATTTCTAGCATCTTTAGCTATATCTTCAAATTCTCGAACAAGGACTTTTAAAACAAAATCTCTCTTTTCTCCCCTCTCGATATCAGAAAGCGTAAGAAACATGTGTTGTATCATGGGGTTGAGACTAATAAATCTAGTTTCTATCATGCGTACCAAACAGGCAGAGGCACTTTCATAGGTAGGGACAATTTTTGCTAGGGGTATATCTTCAAGATCTTCATTCATGCTAACATGGCTGAAAAATTCTTCTATATTATCTCTTCCAATTATAGACCCTTGTCCTACCGGTATATCTTTAAGAGTAAACTTAGGAGGAAATGTGATGAAATAAGTAATGTAAATGCAAGTAACTAATTTTTTTGTGTTTTTAATATGGAGAACGCAAACAAGATAGTAAATAAAGTAAAGCTAGCAACTAATTTTTTTTGTGTTTTATTTTAGTGCAGCAAACAAAGTAGTAAATAAAAGTAAAGCAAGACAAAAACAAAGTAAAGAGATTGGAGGTGGAGACTCCCCTTGCAGCGTGTCTTGATCTCCCCGGCAACGGCGCCAGAAAAAGAGCTGCTGGCGTGCAGTTGACGTGGGAGTTAGAGATCTCTGTAGTGTAAATTTTCTTCAGGTCCACGGCAACGGCGCCAGAAAAAGAGCTTGATACGCGTACAGCACGCGTCCGTTGGGAACCCCAAGAGGAAGGTGTGATGCGTACAGCGGCAAGTTTTCCCTCAGTAAGAAACCAAGGTTTATCGAACCAGTAGGAGCCAAGAAGCACGTTGAAGGTTGATGGCGGCGGAGTGTAGTGCGCGCAACACCAGGGATTCCGGCGCCAACGTGGAACCTGCACAACACAACCAAATTACTTTACCCCAACGTGACAGTGAGGTTGTCAATCTCACCGGCTTGCTGTAACAAAGGATTAGATGTATAGTGTGGATGATGATTGTTTGCAGAGAACAATAGAATGAGTATTGCAGTAGATTGTATTCGATGTAAACGAATGGACCGGGGTCCACAGTTCACTAGTGGTGTCTCTCCCATAAGATAAATAGCGTGTTGGGTGAACAAATTACAGTTGGGCAATTGACAAATAAAGAGGGCATGACCATGCACATACATGTTATGATGAGTATTGTGAGATTTAATTGGGCATTACGACTAAGTACATAGACCGCTATCCAGCATGCATCTATGCCTAAAAAGTCCACCTTCAGGTTATCATCCGAACCCCCTCCAGTATTAAGTTGCAAACAACACACAATTGCATTAAGTATGGTGCGTAATGTAATCAACAAATACATCCTTAGACATAGCATTGATGTTTTATCCCTAGTGGCAACAGCACATCCACAACCTCAGAACTTTCTGTCACTGTCCCAGATTTAGTGGAGGCATGAACCCACTATCGAGCATAAATACTCCCTCTTGGAGTTACAAGTAACGACTTGGCCAGAGCCTCTACTAATAATGGAGAGCATGCAAGATCATAAACAACACATAGATAATAGATCAATAATCAACATAGCATAGTATTCCATATTCATCGGATCCCAACAAACGCAACATGTAGCATTACAAATAGATCATCTTGATCATGTTAGGCAGCTCACAAGATCTAACAATGATAGCACAATTAGGAGAAGACGACCATCTAGCTATTGCTATGGACCCATAGTCCAGGGGTGAACTACTCACACATCACTCCGGAGGCGACCATGGCGGTGAAGAGTCCTCCGGGAGATGATTCCCCTCTCCGGCAGGGTGCCGGAGGCGATCTCCTGAATCCCCCGAGATGGGATTGGCGGCGGCGGCGTCTCTGGAAGGTTTTCCGTATCGTGGCTCTCGGTACTGGAACTATTCTCGATGAAGGCTTATGTAGGCGAAGAGGTAGGTCAGGGGGCGCCACGAGGGCCCCACACGCTAGGGCCACGCGGCCCAAGCCTTGGTCGCGCCGCCCTGTTGTGTGGGCGCCTCGTCGCACCACTTCGTTTCCCTTTCGGACTTCTGGAAGCTTCGTGGAAAAATAGGCCCATGGGCGTTGATTTCGTCCAATTCCGAGAATATTTCCTTACTAGGATTTCTGAAACCAAAAACAGCAGAAAACATCAACTGGCTCTTCGGCATCTCGTTAATAGGTTACTGCCGGAAAATGCATAAATATGACATAAAGTATGTGTAAAACATGTGAGTATCAACATAAAAGTAGCATGGAACATAAGAAATTATCGATACGTTGGAGACGTATCAACGTCTCAAACGTATCTATAATTTCTTATGTTCCATGCTAGTTTTATGACAATACTCACATGTTTTATATACACTTTATATCATTTATACGCATTTTCCGGCACTAACCTATTAACAAGATGCCGAAGCGGCAGTTCCTGTTTTCTGCTGTTTTTGGTTTTAGAAATCCTACACAGGAATTATTCTCGGAATTGGACGAAACAAAAGCCCAGGGTCTTATTTTCCACGGAGCTTTCCAGAAGACCGAAGGAGATACGGAGTGGGGCCACGAGGTGGCAACCCCACCAGGCGGCGCGGCCAGGAAGGGGCCCGCACCGGCCTATGGTGTGGGCCCCTCGTGAGCCCCCCGACTCCGCCCTTCCGCCTACTTAAACTCTCCATCGCGAAAACCCTAGTTCCAGAGACGTCGCTGCCGCCAATACCATCTCGGGGGATTCAGGAGATAGCCTCCGGCACCCTGCCGGAGAGGGGAATCATCACCCGAAGGACTCTACATCACCATGATCGCCTCCGGACTGATGTGTGAGTAGTTCATCATTGGACTATGGGTCCATAGCAGTAGCTAGATGGTTGTCTTCTCCTCTTGTGCTATCATGTTAGATCTTATGCACATACATATCATGATGCTACATGTTGTGTTTGTTGGGATCCGATGAATATGGAATACTATGTCAAGTTGATTATCAATCTATCATATATGTGTTGTTTATGTTCTTGCATGCTCTCCGTTGCTAGTAGAGGCTCTGGCCAAGTTGATACTTGTGACTCCAAGAGGGAGTATTTATGCTCGATAGTGGGTTCATGCCTCCATTGAATCTGGGATAGTGACAGAAAGTTCTAAGGTTGTGGATGTGCTGTTGCCACTAGGGATAAAACATCAATGCTTTGTCTAAGGATATTTGTGTTGATTACATTACGCACCATACTTAATGCAATTGTCTGTTGTTTGCAACTTAATACTAGAAGGGGTGCGGATGCTAACCCGAAGGTGGACTTTTTAGGCATAGATGCATGCTGGATAGCGGTCTATGTTATTTGTCGTAATGCCCTAAGTAAATCTCATATTAGTCATCATGATATGTATGTGCATTGTTATGCCCTCTCTATTTGTCAATTGCCCAACTGTAATTTGTTCACCCAACATGCTATTTCTTATTGGAGAGACACCACTAGTGAACTGTGGACCCCGGTCCATTCTTTTACATCTGAATACAATCTACTGCAATCATTGTTCTCTGCTGTTCTTTGCAAACAAACATCATTCTCCACACCATATGTTTAATCCTTTGTTTACAGCAAGCCGGTGAGATTGACAACCTCACTGTTAAGTTGGGGCAAAGTATTTTGATTGTGTTGTGCAGGTTCCACGTTGGTGCCGGAATCCCTGGTGTTGCGCCGCACTACACTCCTTCACCAACAACCTTCACGTGGCCGTCATCTCCTACTGGTTCGATAACCTTGGTTTCTTACTAAGGGAAACTTGTTGTTGCACGCATCACACCTTCCACTTGGGGTTCCCAACGGGCGGGTGCTTTACGCGTCATCAAGCTAAATTTCTGGCGCCGTTGCCGGGGAGATCAAGACACGCTGCAAGGGGAGTCTCTCACATCCAATCTCTTTACTTTGTTATTGTGTTGCTTTACTTTATTTTCTGTTTTGTTTGCTTTCTTTATATCAAAAATACAAAAAAAATAGTTACTTGCATTTACTTTATTTACTGTCTTGTTTGCGTTCCTTATATCAAAAACACAAAAAAATAGTTACTTGTTTTACTTTACTTAATTTAGTTTGCTTTACTTATTTTTACTTCTGCTAAAATGGGTACTCCTGAGAACACTAAGTTGTGTGACTTCACAAGCTATTGCTCCACCTGCTGCTACAACAGAATTTTATGAAATTAAACCTGCTTTACTAAATCTTGTTATGAGAGAGCAATTTTCTGGTGTTAGTTATGATGATGTTGTTGCCCATCTTAATAATTTTGTTGAACTTTGTGAAATACAAAAGTATAAGGATGTGGATGGTGACATTATAAAACTGAAATTGTTTCCTTTCTCCTTAAGAGGAAGAGCTAAAGATTGGTTGCTATCTTTGCCTAAAATAGTATTGATTCATGGACTAAATGTAAAGATGCTTTCATTGGTAGATATTATCCTCCTGCTAAAATTATATCTTTGAGAAGTAGCATAATGAATTTTAAGCAATTGGATAATGAACATGTTGCCCAAGCATGGGAAAGAATGAAATCTTTGATAAAGAATTGCCCTACCCATGGACTAACTACTTGGATGATCATCCAAACCTTTTATGCAGGATTGAATTTTTCTTCGAGGAACTTATTGGATTCAGCTGCTAGAGGTACTTTTATGTCCATCACCTTGGGCGCCGCAACAAAGCTTCTTGATAATATGATTATCAACTACTCTGAATGGCACACGGAAAGGACTCCACAAGGTAAGAAGGCAAATTCTGTTGAAGAAACCTCCTCCTTGAGTGATAAGATTGATGTTATTATGTCTATGCTTGTTAATGGTAGATCCAATTTTGATCCTAATAATGTTCCTTTAGCTTCATTGGTTGCTCAAGAAGATCATGTTGATGTGAACTTTATTAAAAATAATAATTTCAACAACAATGCTTATAGGAATAATTCTGGTAACAACTATAGGCCATATCCTTCTAATAATAGTAACGGTTATGGTAATTCTTACAACAATAATAGGAGTGTACCCTCTGGTCTTGAAGCCATGCTTAAAGAATTTATTAGTACACAAACTGCTTTTAACAAATCTGTTGAAGAAAAGCTTGGTAAAATTGATGTTCTTGCTTCTAAGGTTGATAGTCTTGCTGCTGATGTTGATATTTTAAAATTGAAAGTTATGCCTAATGAAACTAAAGATATTAAGTCATTTGCTACAGCAAACGCTATCCAAGTTTGAATTAATGAAAATATTAGATTGATGGCTGAATTGCATGCTAGGTGGGAAAGAGAAGAAAAATTTGCTAAAGAGAATAATGTAGCTAAAGTTTGGACTATTACCACCACTAGTAATGTTGATGCTTCACATGTTGCTAAACCTCCTATTATCAATGGTAAAATAATTGGTGTTGGGAATGTTTCTACTCCTAATACAAAGCGTGCAAAACTGCTCGAAATCGCTAAAAGCTAAATCGTTTGTGATAAAAGTGCTGAATTTTTTCAAAATATTGGGGACAATGATCCCATTGCTGTAGATCATAATGGTTTAGATTTTGATAATTGTCATATCTCTGAAGTTATTAAGTTCTTGCAAAAACTTGCTAGAAGTCCTAATGCTAGTGCTATAAATTTGGCCTTTACAAAACATATTACAAATGCTCTCATTAAAGCTAGAGAAGAGAAATTAAAACTTGAAACTTCTATTCCTAGGAAGTTGGAAGATGGTTGGGAGCCCATCATTAAGATGAAGGTCAATGATTTTGATTGTAATGCTTTATGTGATCTTGGTGCAAGTATTTCTGTTATGCCTAAGAAACTCTATGATATGCTTGACTTGCCACCATTGAAAAATTGTTATTTGGATGTTAATCTTGCTGATAATTCTATAAAGAAACCTTTGGGGAGGATTGATAATGTTCACTTTACGGTTAACAATAACCTTGTCCCCGTTGATTTTGTTGTCTTGGATATTGAATGCAATGCATCCTGTCCTATTGTTTTGGGAAGACCTTTTCTTCGAACTGTTGGTGCTATTATTGATATGAAGGAAGGGAATATTAAGTATCAATTTCCTCTGAAGAAAGGTATGGAACACTTCCCTAGAAAGAGAATGAAGTTACCCTTTGATTCTATTATTAGAACAAATTATGATGTTGATGCTTCATCTCTTGATAATACTTGATTCACACTTTCTGCGCCTAGCTGAAAGGCGTTAAAGAAAAACGCTTATGGGAGACAACCCATTATTTTACTTCTGCAATTTTGTTTTATATTTTAGTCTTGGAAGTTGTTACTACTGTAGAAACCTCTCCTTATCTTTATTTTATTGCATTGTTGTGCCAAGTAAAGTCTTTGATAGTAAGGTTGATACTAGATTTGGATTACTGCGCAAAAACAGATTTCTTGCTGTCACGAATTTGAGTAGGTCTCTCTGTAGGTAACTCAGAAAAATCAGCGAAAATTCATGAGTGATCCTCAGATATGTATGCAACTTTCATTCAATTTGAGCTTCTTCATCTGAGCATGTTAAGTGTCTCTAAAAAATTCGTCTTTACGGACTGTTCTGTTTTGACAGATTCTGCCTTTTATTTCGCATTGCCTCTTTTGCCGTGTTGAATGGATTTATTTGTTCCATTAACTTTCAGTAGCTTTGGGAAATGTCCAGAAGTGTTAAGAATGATTGTGTTACCTCTGAACATGTGAATTTTTGATTATGCACTAACCCTCTAATGAGTTTGTTTTGAGTTTGGTGTGGAGGAAGTTTTCAAGGGTCAAGAGAGGAGGATGATACAATATGATCAAGAAGAGTGAAAAGTCTAAGCTTGGGGATGCCCCCATGGTTCATCCCTGCATATTTTAAGAATACTCAAGCATCTAAGCTTGGGGATGCCCAAGGCATCCCCTTCTTCATCGACAACTTATCAGGTCACCTCTAGTGAAACTATATTTTTATTCCGTCACATCTTATGTGCTTTACTTGGAGTGTCTATATGTTTTATTTTTGTTTGTGTTTGAATAAAATCAGATCCTAGCATTCTTTGTGTGGGAGAAAGACACGCTCCGCTTGTTCATGTGAACACTGGTGTTCTTAGCTTTACTTTTAATGTTCATGGTGAAGGTTGAAAACTGCTTCGTTCATTGTTATTTGGTTGGAAACAGAAAATGCTTCATGTGGTAATTGGTATATGGTCTTGAATAATTTGGTACTTGGCAATTGTTTTGCTCAATAGATCATGTTTAAGCTCTTGCATCATGTACTTTGAACCTATTAATGAAGAACTACCATAGAGCTTGTTGAAATTTGGTTCGCATGATTGGTCTCTCTAAAGTCTAGATATTTTATGGTGAAGTGTTTGAACAACAAGGAAGACAGTGTAGAGTCTTATAATACTTGCAATATGTTCTTATGTAAGTTTTGTTGTACCGGTTCATACTTGTGTTTGCTTCAAACAACCTTGCTAGCCCAAGACTT
This sequence comes from Lolium perenne, assembly GCF_019359855.2. Taxonomy (NCBI): domain Eukaryota; kingdom Viridiplantae; phylum Streptophyta; class Magnoliopsida; order Poales; family Poaceae; genus Lolium; species Lolium perenne. The sequence goes on along the minus strand of NC_067248.2, from coordinate 35,095,652 downwards.
GTACTGAGAGGGAATGCTTCTCGTGCATCCAAAACCTTGAGCCAAAACCTATGCCATTTGTGTCCACCATACCTATCTACTATGTGGTATTTCTCTGCCATTCCAAAGTAAATTGCTCGCGTGCTACCTTTAAAATTTCATTCCTTGTCTTTGCAATACATAGCTCATGGGAAAGTAGCCTTAAAAACTATTGTGGTAAAGAATATGTAGCTTATGTATCTTATTTCTTATAAGTTGCTTGTTGAGAGGTAACCATGTTTCTGGGGACGCCATCAACTATCACACTTTTGTTGAATATCATGTGAGTTACTATGCATGTTCTTCTTGTCTGAAGTAAGGGTGATTTATCATGATTAAATGGTTTGAGTATGCATATTGTAAGAACTTTGGGCCGCCAACCAAAGCCATGTATCATGGTGGAAGTTTCAGTTTGGACATTAATCCTCAATCTCTTATGAGAATATTATCTGTTGTTGAATGCTTATGCATTAAAGAGGAGTCCATTATCTGTTTTCTATGTTGTCCCGGTATGGATGTCCTCGAGTTGAGATCTATCAAAAACGAGAAATCAAATGCGATCTATCTCCTTGGACCTTTGTACAGGCGGCATAGAGGTACCCCTTTGTGACACTTGGTTGAAACATATGTAATGCAATGATAATCCATGGAAATCCAAGCTAATTAGGACAAGGTGCGAGCACTATTGGTATTCGATGCATGAGGCTTGCAACTTATAGGATGTCTTATGCATAACACATATGAATTATTACTACCGTTGACAAAATTGTTTCTATGTTTTCAAAATAAAAAGCTCTAGCACAAAAATAGTAATCCCTGCTTCCCTCTGTGAAGGGCCCTTCTTTTACTTTATGTTGAGTCAGTTTACCTACTTCTTTCTATCTTAGGAGCAAACACTTGTGTCAACTGTGTGCATTGATTCTTACATACTTGCTTATTTGCACTCATCATATTACTTTGTGTTGACAATTATCCATGAGATATACATGTTGAAGTTGAAAGCAACTGCTGAAACTTATATCTTCCTTTATGTTGCTTCAAAACCTTCTACTAAGAATTTATTGCTTTATGAGTTAACTCCTATGCAAGTCTTATTGATGCTTGTCTTGAAAGTACTATTCATGAAAAGTCTTTGCTATATGATTCAGTTGTTTAGTCATTGTCTTTACCATTGCTTTGAATCACTTCATTCATCTCATATGCTTTACAATAATATTGATCAAGATTATGATGATAGCATGTCACTTCAGAAATTATCCTTGTTATCGTTTACCTACTCGAGGGCGAGTAGGAACTAAGCTTGGGGATGCTTGATACGTCTCAAACGTATCTATAATTTCTGATGTTCCATGCTAGTTTTATGACAATACTCACATGTTTTATATACACTTTATATCATTTTTACGCATTTTCCGGCACTAACCTATTAACAAGATGCCGAAGCGCCAGTTCCTGTTTTATGCTGTTTTTGGTTTCAGAAATCCTACACAGGAAATATTCTCGGAATTGGACGAAACAAAAGCTCAGGGTCTTATTTTCCACGGAGCTTTCCAGAAGACCGAAGGAGATATGGAGTGGGGCCACGAGGTGGCGACCCCACCAGGCGGCGCGGCCAGGAAGGGGCCCGCGCCGGCCTATGGTGTGGGCCCCTCGTGAGCCCCCCGACTCTGCCCTTCCGCCTACTTATACTCTCCGTCGCGAAAACCCTATTACCGAGAGCCACAATGCGAGAAAAGTTCCAGAGACGCCGCCGCCGCCAATCCCATCTCGGGGGATTCAGGAGATTGCCTCCGGCACCCTGCCGGAGAGGGGAATCATCACCCGGAGGACTCTACATCACCATGATCGCCTCCGGACTGATGTGTGAGTAGTTCATCCTTGGACTATGGGTCCATAGCAGTAGCTAGATGGTTGTCTTCTCCTCTTGTGCTATCATGTTAGATCTTGTGAGCTGCCTATCATGATCAAGATCATCTATTTGTAATGCTACATGTTGTGTTTGTTGGGATCTGATGAATATGTAATACTATGTCAAGTTGATTATCAGTCTATCATATATGTGTTGTTTATGATCTTGCATGCTCTCCGTTGTTAGTAGAGGCTCTGGCCAAGTTGATACTTGTGACTCCAAGAGGGAGTATTTATGCTCGATAGTGGGTTCATGCCTCCATTGAATCTGGGACAGTGACAGAAAGTTCTAAGGTTGTGGATGTGCTGTTGCCACTAGGGATAAAACATCAATGCTTTGTCTAAGGATATTTGTATTGATTACATTACACACCATACTTAATGCAATTGTCTGTTGTTTGCAACTTAATACTGGAAGGGGTGCGGATGCTAAACCGAAGGTGGACTTTTTAGGCATAGATGCATACTGGATAGCGGTCTATGTTATTTGTCGTAATGCCCTAAGTAAATCTCATATTAGTCATCATGATATGTATGTGCATTGTTATGCCCTCTCTATTTGTCAATTGCCCAACTGTAATTTGTTCACCCAACATGCTATTTCTTATTGGAGAGGCACCAATAGTGAACTGTGGACCCCGGTCCATTCTTTTACATCTGAATACAATCTACTGCAATCATTGTTCTCTGCTGTTCTTTGCAAACAAACATCATTCTCCACACCATACGTTTAATCATTTGTTTACAGCAAGCCGGTGAGATTGACAACCTCACTGTTAAGTTGGGGCAAAGTATTTTGATTGTGTTGTGCATGTTCCACGTTGGCGCCGGAATCCCTGGTGTTGCGCCGCACTACACTCCTTCACCAACAACCTTCAAGTGGCCTTCATCTCCTACTGGTTCGATAACCTTGGTTTCTTACTGAGGGAAACTTGTTGTTGTATGCATCACACCTTCCACTTGGGGTTTCCAACGGGCGTGTGCTTTACGCGTCATCAATGATCTCTTCAAGAAAGATTGTGAAGAGGTCGGGCTTCTCCTTCGTGGAGCTTGTGAAGTGGTTTTGGAGCCTGCCATCTCCGGAGTGGAGGAAAAGCTAACCATAAGGAAAGGGCCATTATCCTTCGTGGGTTTGGCTAGGAGAAGAAGGTGAGCCTTCGTGGCGTTGGGAAATCCTTCGTGGGATCCCCACCTCTATAAACGTGACGTACCTTCTTGCAAAGGAAGAGAACACGGGAATACATCTTCGTCTCAGCGTACCTCGGTTATTTCTCACCCGAGCTTACTTTCCTTTGTGATAGCCATCAAGCTTCAAGTACTTATTATATCTTGCTATCACTTGTTGTTCATATATATATTGTGCCTATCTTGCTTAGTTCTAGTTATTTTTGTTGCACTTAGTTGAGCCTAGCATATTTAGGGTTTGTGCGTGTAAACTAAACATTAGTTTGATTCTGCATTCTTACAAGCCAAATCCGTAAGAGTTTTTAATCACCTATTCACCCCCTCTAGGCGACATCTCGTCCTTTCACATTAGCTAGCTCATGCACACAAAATCCAGGCACATAATAACCTTCACATTAACTAACGCACTTTTACCCTCAAGAAGTCAGTAAAAGAGAAATTCACATGACTCTACAACGCTGATCTTACTTAGCAAACTATGTACCTCTGAATGTCACACTTTTAACATGCTAAGAAAACATATCCACCTGCATTAGGCAAGAAAAACATATCGTGAAGGACAAACCTGACATAAACTAATCAAGGTAAAACAACCTCTCATTTGTAAGTAGCCAATCTCTCATTATTATTAAGTAATTAAACTCTAATTTTTGCTACCGAATAAAAACACCTGCATTTGAAGGAACCAAGCTCTCATTTATTACTGCACAACAAGCAACATCTCCATACTTTACTACAGAGAAAGCAAACATCACCCTTGTACTAATTAGCTTGAGATCGAGAGAAGAGGAAGTGCTGAATCAGATCAGATTAATTAAGAGTGGTGACATGTACCTCAATTATGAGAGAAATAATTTCAGAAATATTGCAGAAGACTAAAATTTAATGAAGAGAACATAATCACATTTTTTTATCTTAGTTCAAGGAAGTAGCTCAAGGGCGATTTACCCCAACGGTGGTCATTCCTTGAATATATTTACATTATACTTTACACAACAAATGTATAATGTGCTCTCATGTCCTCTCTCGCATTAATCAAACAAGTCTTGCCACTCCAAGAATAGTCTATACTAAATTTAAATAATACTTTCTCAAGAAGTAAATAAAATCAAAGACATGTACCCAGGTTCAGTCATGAGAAAATAAAATAAAGGAGATCTACAGAGTGATCTTTCCATTGCCTAAACAATTTTTTACAACGCTAAATAAATCAAAAATATCACCAACACAGAGTTCAACAAGGCACCCAAATTTGTATGGTTGTGCCCAAACTGAAGCATCGCCAAAACTTGCAGTAATTTGGACCAAGAAAAAAAATAAGCCAGCCTTTAATAGCCTGAAAATAATTTAGTTCTCTCTATACCAGGGAAGATCTCAAATCTCATGTATTAGTATCATGGAGCTGAAATATATATAGAGGTACCAAAACATTTTTACATAAGTGGAATCTTGGAAGATCGTAAATCTTATGTATTAGTATCATGCAACTAGAGCACATATAGAGGTAACAAAACGTTTGAGTTGATTTACCTTGAGCTATCTTAGCCCTTGTTTTGTCACTGGAGTAAACTCGACTCCCTAGGCACCAACCAGATCATTACAAAACCAAAATTCAAATTCAAGCATCCAACTGCTCATGACATAAAACCTGAAGCACTCAACACTGGCTATATCAATCAAGAAAAATAGTCTCGTGGCAGATTTCACCTGAATGTAATGAAAATAAACATCAGTTAGCAGTCAATTATAGCTTGGCAAGAAGATGAAATTTCCCAAAGAACAATATCACTAAACTGATGATCCTTTACCAAGGCTCTGTTACATTTCTTGTCTAATTGTGCACATCTAAATTGTAACTGGCATCAACTTTTTTTTACATGAGATAGCATTTTGCAGCGCACACACACACAAAAACATCAACGACACGTAGGTCAAGAATCAGCGAAGGCACATAGAAAATGGTAAATGTATCTTGGGTGTAGAGCTTGCAACACACATAAGCCCGAAGCGAACAATTGAGCACTCCGTAAAGTAAAAAGGGGAAGTACACCACTAAGATAGGCCAAACTAAGAAATGTACAAAACTGAACAACTAAGGTTATCACTTTATGCCTAAATTCCTAGAAGGTTCTCCAATACTGAACAACTTTATAATGTAAATCTGGAAATTATTGCCAGTCTCATAGTGACGAGGGTGCTCCTCGGCAATGCCCACCTTTTGGGGCTTAGGATTGACGGAATCCTGCAGGCTGACACGAGACATCAGATACCAAACAAACAGGGAGAGAGATTTACCCAAGTTCGGGGCCCTCGATGAGGTAAAACTCTTACTTCCTGCTTGTCTGATCTTAATTATCAAATATATCGAGTTTACAATGGGGTAGCCGAAGGCTACGACTAAGATCTCGTCGAGAGGCTAAGATTTCTAATGACCTAGCTCTAGACTTGTGGTGAATCTGGATGTGGTGATTGTGTGTCCCTCGGCAGACCCTCTCCTGACCCTTATATTGTAGGCCAGGTCTCGAGAGTTCTGTCCGGGTTCGACTAGGTTACAAAGAGTTCTATGTCTAAATTTTTCTTATCTATCGTCTTCTTGCCTTGTTCGTCAAGAATCCTTCTTATGAACCGACGTATCGGCTCACCTTGGTCGGTAGATGATCTTCATGGGCCCCTGGTTGAGCCGTAGGAGGTAGCATAACATTGGTTACCCGTAGGGTAATGCCCACATCAGTATCCCCCGAGTGACTGGCCGAAATAAAGCTTCGGGTAGGGACTAAAATTGTCTATTTGCAAGGTATTGCCCAAGTAGCCATATAGGCCAAGTGTATAAAATAATTATTTTATTTTCCCAAATGAATATTAGAAAGGTTCCTTATTGTCCTAAAACACTATTTTAATTTTACAATTTTTTTTTGAAATTTGTTTGGCGTGCATATGTCGAATCTATCGCATATGGCCATAAATGGCATAATAGTAATAAAATAATACAAAATAATAAATTATAAAATTTAAAAATTTATGTTACTCTATACTAAAGAAAATAATTTTACAAATTTATAGAAATTTGTTTCACTCAAATCGAAGTTACGAAACTCATTTTATGGAAGAAATAAGAAAAACAAAACGTGAGACGAAAGTGGGCCGGCCGACCAGTTCCCAGGCCCACACGGGATTTCCCCCCCCCCCAGCCCACCCGGCCATATCTCCCCTCCCAGCCTATCCAGCCTCCTCTCTCCCCTTTCCCTTTTTTTCCAACCCATTTCCCAGCCCAATCATCTTTTTTTCCTTTTTCTTTTTCTTCTGGGCTAAATTTTTTTGGGCCTTTAAAATTCTGTTCGAAAATGGACTAACTAATAGTCCCAGTCCCACATTGCTTAGCTAAGTGAGTTTCACCCCTCCCATAGCCTATATAAAGATCACTAAGGCTTAGACCATTCCAGTGAATCGGGTTGAGCCATATAGTTGGTTCGATTAGATTAATAAAATATTTTATTAAAGATATTTGTCACGCTACAAAAGGTATTTCGTGGACCTCCCTTTTCTATTTTCTCCTTAGTATTTTTGTAGAATATTATTGTTAGTATATTCGACGTACGGAATATATTTTAGCGGTAATAACTTTAATCTAGAGTCTCTAGATTGTTAATTTAGTCCTTGTCCTGTAGTTTCCGTTCATCTTCTAGTTTATTTTACGCCACCCGGTTTAGTATTAGGCTAGTATCACACGATTATTTTTCTCTCACACGTAGAACAAACATATGATCATGGCATACGTACGTTATACTGTAGTGGCTTACGTCCAACTTTAGAATTTCGTATCTATAGATTTATAACCCCGTTTTAGATGATTCTTTTTGCGTTGGATTCGTAACTTAGTTCTCTACAACTCTCATGTAGATAGCGTTTCCATCCGATGAACTTTTTATCACAACTTTTCATACACCATTAGAAATTTAACCGCGAGTTGTAAAATTCATATCTTGAGTTTTACACGTCGGTTTTTGACAACCTTCATACCATTGTAATCAGAAAAGTGCGTAGATTATTCTAAACATTTTGTATGTCGGATTCTCACACTTTGCTCTCACGGTATTTCTATGGTCCGCGATATCATTCATAGACTATGCAAACCATTTAGATACAATCATCATATTCCATGATCACATCTCTCCAAAATATTTTATCCTAGTCCATATTATTGAAATAACAATTGAGTTATTTGAGTAAAGTATGACATGTCCTAGTTTAGATTTTGCTCTAGTAAGGTGGAGATACTCTACCCCGTATCATAGGTGTTGAACTCTTGTTATACATTAGGCTCCACGAACCAAATGCCAATATCGTTCATGCCTATCGAACCTCATGCCATTCAATCCTTTCACTTAGTTCGAACTATTCAACTTTCAAATGAGTTATTTGAGTAGTTCAATGTATCATTAGTTCATACCCAATGCTATGTGTGATCTTGTGCTACTTTGATAAGTGTTGTCACAATATGTCAAATTGCATTTGAGACTAGTTGAATATTTCAAAGAAAAATTTAAATCTTTGACATGACCATAACTTCAAAATCCAACCCTGGTCCAAGTTAATTCTTTTATCCAAAAAAAATCTTGAGTCCAAACAGCCACCATCATTCTAAATATCTTTCATACATAGTCAACCATATGCCCACTTAATCTTATTGGCTTATATGGAAGTATTCAATTTACAAATGAGTTAATTGAGTAACTCAATATATCACAAATCCATACCCAAGCCTATGTGTAATTTATACTGTTTTGAGTAATTGTTGTCACACTTATTCAATAATATTATTTTTGCACTATCTGTCACTTATGTGATTCAATTTACATGAGCCGTTCCAAATTCTTTTCATGCTTTTGTAAAGCATAAATATTCCTCATTTATATCTTGGATGGTCCATTATTTTCTAGTCATGTGACTTGCCATCCAAACTCTCACTGCCATATCTTGCCAGCCAAACCTCATACCACTCCTTAGTACCATAGAGCGATTTCCGATTGTTGTCTTGATTCATTTTGTTGCTGTTGTTGAATGGTGTGTTTATGTTGTGCTATATTTTTTATCTTATAGTTCGTGTGAAGAGGGACGTGTTTTGTTGAGAGAAGTGAATAATCTTCAATTACCAAAAAGGCAAGTGACATTTAAATCCTATCTATTTTATATTATGCATTAGTGTTTTAAACTAGTATGCATGGTAGGATTTTTATTTCAAAAGTAAAGTAAAGTTATGCTTAGCAAACCCTAGTAGTGTGTAGCTACTCCTAAACCTATTGCTAGGATGCTTTAATTTTGCTTTGCAACATCAAATGCCAAATGTTGTTTCATTATTTTGGATGTGAGTGTTTGAAAATTTAAAATTAACAACCTTAATGAAACACCTGGGTGGAATGGTATTGATTGATGGGCGGCTACTCAGGACCACGCGCCCTGGCCATTTTAACCGGTGGACTTAAGTGGGGGTTATCACCTGAGAGTTTGCAGTTGTAGAGTGGCTACTCAGGGCTACATACCTGGAGCTTAACCATGGGTGTGGTGGTTGTCACCTGAGGGTTCACTTGTGGTTGGCCACCTAGGATTAAAGAGATTACCAAGTCGTCCATGTTTTAGATAGCTTCCGGTGCAGCCTTATGGTACTATGTGCTCTGCAAAGATTAATTACGTTGTGAGGGTTCAACTTGTTGCTAGACAAGCAGATGTGGCCAAATGGGAACGGGTCTAGTGTGTATGGTTGAATTCTCTTTCTGAAAGATCTTGTCTCATTCTTCTCTCTGGGTAGAATGGGTCGTAAGGTGAAAGTGCACAACCTCTCGAGAGTTAAACCTAAATTCTTAGCAGTGTCCCCGGTTATAGACAATTTGAGCTCCTGGACAAGTGATACGTCTCCAACGTATCTATAATTTCTTATGTTCCATGCTATTTTTATGATAATACCTACATATTTTATTCATACTTTATATCATTTTGATGCATTTTCTGGTACTAACCTATTAACAAGATGCCGAAGCGCCAGTTCCTATTTTCTGCTGTTTTTGGTTTCAGAAATCCTACACAGGAAATATTCTCGGAATTGGATGAAACAAAAGCCCACGGCCCTATTTTCCAAGGAGTGTTCCAGAACATCGAAGAAGAGTCGGAGACGGCCAACAGGGGGGCACCCCATAGGGCGGCGTGGCCAGGCCCCCTGGCGCGCCCAGGCCCCATGGCGCGCCCAGGTGTGGGGAGCCCACCCCCTGGCTCCCCCGATGATACGTCTCCGATGTATCGATAATTTCTTATGTTCCATGCCACATTATTGATGTTATCTACATGTTTTATGCACACTTTATGTCATATTCGTGCATTTTCTGGAACTAACCTATTAACAAGATGCCGAAGTGCCGCTGTCTTGTTTCTGCTGTTTTTGGTTTCAGAAATCCTAGTAACGAAATATTCTCGGAATTGGACGAAATCAACGCCCAGGGTCCTATTTTGCCACGAAGCTTCCAGAAGACCGAAGAGGAGACGAAGTGGGGCCACGAGGCGGCAAGACTACAGGGCGGCACGGCCTAGGTCTTGGCCGCGCGGCCCTGTCATCTGGGCCCCTCGTGCCGCCTCTTGACCTGCCCTTCCGCCTACAAATAGCCTCCGTTGCGAAACCCCCAGTACCGAGAGCCACGATATGGAAAACCTTCCAGAGACGCCGCCAACGCCGATCCCATCTCGGGGGATCCAGGAGATCGCCTCCGGCACCCTGCCGGAGAGGGGATTCATCTCCCGGAGGACTCTACGCCGCTATGGTCGCCTCCGGTGTGATGCGTGAGTAGTCTACCCCTGGACTATGGGTCCATAGCAGTAGCTAGATGGTTGTCTTCTCCCCATTGTGCTATCATTGTCGGATCTTGTGAGCTGCCTAACATGATCAAGATCATCTATCTGTAATTCTATATGTTGCGTTTGTTGGGATCCGATGAATAGAGAATACTTGTTATGTTGATTATCAAAGTTATATCTATGTGTTGTTTATGATCTTGCATGCTCTCCGTTACTAGTAGATGCTCTGGCCAAGTAGATGCTTGTAACTCCAAGAGGGAGTATTTATGCTCGATAGTGGGTTCATGCTCGCATTGACACAGGACGATGTGAGAAAGTTCTAAGGTTGTGTTGTGTTGTTGCCACTAGGGATAAAACATTGATGCTATGTCTAAGGATGTAGTTGTTGATTACATTACACACCATACTTAATGCAATTGTCTGTTGCTTTGCAACTTAATACTGGAGGGGGTTCGGATGATAACCTGAAGGTGGACTTTTTAGGCATAGATGCATGCTGGATGGCGGTCTATGTACTTTGTCGTAATGCCCAATTAAATCTCACTATACTCATCATGATATGTATGTGCATGGTCATGCCCTCTTTATTTGTCAATTGCCCAACTGTAATTTGTTCACCCAACATGCTGTTTATCTTATGAGAGAGACACCTCTAGTGAACTGTGGACCCCGGTCCAATTCTCTATACTGAAATACAATCCATCGTAATACTTGTTCTACTGTTTTCTGCAAACAATCATCTTCCACACAATACGGTTAATCCTTTGTTACAGCAAGCCGGTGAGATTGACAACCTCACTGTTTCGTTGGGGCAAAGTACTTTGGTTGTGCTGTGCAGGTTCCACGTTGGCGCCGGAATCCCTGGTGTTGCGCCGCACTACATCCCGCCGCCATCAACCTTCAACGTGCTTCTTGGCTCCTACTGGTTCGATAACCTTGGTTTCATACTGAGGGAAACTTGCCGCTGTACGCATCACACCTTCCTCTTGGGGTTCCCAACGGACGCGTGTTGAACGCGTATCAAGCAGCTTTTCTGGCGCCGTTGCCGGGGAGATCAAGACACGCTGCAAGGGGAGTCTCCACATCCCAATCTCTTTACTTTGTTTTTGTCTTGCTTAGTTCTATTTACTACTTTGTTTGTTGCACTAAATCAAAATACAAAAAAATTAGTTGCTAGTTTTACTTTATTTGCTATCTTGTTTGCTATATCAAAAACACAAAAAAATTAGTTTACTTGCATTTACTTTACTTGATTCATCATGTTTCCTTTTAATTTTACCACAAAATACATACCGGTAGGACGTGGGTCTATAGTTGGGAGAAATACTATAGAAGAATTCTTCAATCATGTTAGTACCATTGAAAATTTTGAAGATAGACACTTGGTAGACCTTGCGCCTACTTATGAAATTGCTGCTGCGCATTTAGTTCGCCTGTTGGAAACTAAATTTGTTAATCTTAATCCTATAATCCAACACATGTTTCTCACACTTGGTGATATGGAAGAAGGGGAAAAGAAAGATTTTGTTTTAGAAACCCTTCTTAGAGAATTTGGTGGTCTAGCAAGAGAAGCTAGAAAGGTCTTTGCTAAATTTAATATGCTTGGTTCGCATACTAATTTTGTTAGTCTCCTTGAAAAGATGGACATGGATAGAATAAGATACACCAATAATATGGATGATGGTGGGGAGATCAAAGCACCAATACCATGTAAACTCCTAGCTATGAATGATGCACTAGAAAATAACTATGCCTGGCTTGTTCCTGAAAATTTGTTTGACGAGAGTAGCACGCCTAAGACCAATGAAAAGGGAGATGCTAAAACTTATGTATCTAATATACTATGCCTGGTTGAGAAAGCTCCACATCCCGCTGTAGAAGTACCACCCTTCGATAATACTTGATATACACTTTCTGCGCCTAGCTGAAAGGCGTTAAAGAAAAGCGCTTATGGGAGACAACCCATGTTTTTACCTACAGTACTTTGTTTTTATTTTGTGTCTTGGAAGTTGTTTACTACTGTAGCAACCTCTCCTTATCTTAGTTTAGTGTTTTATTGTGCCAAGTAAAGTCGTTGATAGAAAAGTTCATACTAGATTTGGATTACTGCGCAGAAACAGATTTCTTTGCTGTCACGAATCTGGGCTGTTTTCCCCTGTAGGTAACTCAGCAAATTATGCCAATTTACGTGAGTGATCCTCAGATATGTACGCAACTTTCATTCAATTTGAGCATTTTCATTTGAGCAAGTCTGGTGCCATTTTAAAATTCGTCAATACGAACTGTTCTGTTTTGACAGATTCTGCCTTTTATTTCGCATTGCCTCTTTTGCTATGTTGGATGAATTTCTTTGATCCATTAATGTCCAGTAGCTTTATGCAATGTCCAGAAGTGTTAAGAATGATTGTGTCACCTCTGAACATGTTAATTTTTATTGTGCACTAACCCTCTAATGAGTTGTTTCGAGTTTGGTGTGGAGGAAGTTTTCAAGGATCAAGAGAGGAGTATGATGCAACATGATCAAGGAGAGTGAAAGCTCTAAGCTTGGGGATGCCCCGGTGGTTCACCCCAGCATATATCAAGAAGACTCAAGCGTCTAAGCTTGGGGATGCCCAAGGCATCTCCTTCTTCATCGACAACATTATCAGGTTCCTCCCCTGAAAATATATTTTTATTCCATCACATCTTATGTACTTTTCTTGGAGCGTCGGTTTGTTTTTGTTTTTTTGTTTGGATTGAATAAAATGGATCCTAGCATTCACTTTATGGGAGAGAGACACGCTCCGCTGTAGCATATGGACAAGTATGTCCTTAGTTTCTACTCATAGTATTCATGGCGAAGTTTCTCCTTCGTTAAATTGTTATATGGTTGGAATTGGAAAATGATACATGTAGTAATTGCTATAAATGTCTTGGGTAATGTGATACTTGGCAATTGTTGTGCTCATGATTAACCTCTTGCATCATATGCTTTGCACCCATTAATGAAGAAATACATAGAGCATGCTAAAATTTGGTTTGCATATTTGGTTTCTCTAAGGTCTAGATAATTTCTAGTATTGAGTTTGAACAACAAGGAAGACGGTGTAGAGTCTTATAATGTTTTCAATATGTCTTTTATGTGAGTTTTGCTGCACCGGTTCATCCTTGTGTTTGTTTCAAATAAGCCTTGCTAGCCTAAACCTTGTATCGAGAGGGAATACTTCTCATGCATCCAAAATACTTGAGCCAACCACTATGCCATTTGTGTCCACCATACCTACCTACTACATGGTATTTTCCGCCATTCCAAAGTAAATTGCTTGAGTGCTACCTTTAAAATTCCATCATTCACCTTTACAATATATAGCTCATGGGACAAATAGCTTAAAAACTATTGTGGTATTGAATATGTCATTATGCACTTTATCTCTTATTAAGTTGCTTGCTGTGCGATAACCATGTTCACTGGGGACGCCATCAACTACTCTTTGTTGAATTTCATGTGAGTTGCTATGCATGTCCGTCTTGTCTGAAGTAAGAGCGATCTACCACCCTATGGTTAAGCATGCATATTGTTAGAGAAGAGCATTGGGCCGCTAACTAAAGCCATGATCCATGGTGGAAGTTTCAGTTTTGGACATATATCCTCAATCTCAAATGAGAAAATTATTAATTGTTGTTACATGCTTATGCATAAAAGAGGAGTCCATTATCTGTTGTCTATGTTGTCCCGGTATGGATGTCTAAGTTGAAGAATAATCAATAGCGAGAAATCCAATGCGAGCTTTCTCCTTAGACCTTTGTACAAAGTGCATAGAGGTACCCCTTTGTGACACTTGGTTAAAACATGTGCATTGTGATGATCCGGTAGTCCAAGCTAATTAGGACAAGGTGCGGGCACTATTAGTACACTATGCATGAGGCTTGCAACTTGTAAGATATAATTTACATGATACATATGCTTTATTACTACCGTTGACAAAATTGTTTCATGTTTTCAAAATCAAAGCTCTAGCACAAATATAGCAATCGATGCTTTTCCTCTATGGAGGACCATTCTTTTACTTTCATTGTTGAGTCAGTTCACCTATTTCTCTCCACCTCAAGAAGCAAACACTTGTGTGAACTGTGCATTGATTCCTACATATTTGCATATTGCACTTATTATATTACTCTATGTTGACAATATCCATGAGATATACATGTTACAAGTTGAAAGCAACCGCTGAAACTTAATCTTCCTTTGTGTTGCTTCAATGCTTTTACTATGAATTATTGCTTTATGAGTTAACTCTTATGCAAGACTTATTGATGCTTGTCTTGAAGTGCTATTCATGAAAAGTCTTTGCTATATGATTCACTTGTTTACTCATGTCATATACATTGTTTTGATCGCTGCATTCACTACATATGCTTTACAAATAGTATGATCAAGGTTATGATGGCATGTCACTCCAGAAATTATCTGTGTTATCGTTTTACCTGCTCGGGACGAGCAGAACTAAGCTTGGGGATGCTGATACGTCTCCGACGTATCGATAATTTCTTATGTTCCATGCCACATTATTGATGTTATCTACATGTTTTATGCACACTTTATGGCATATTCGTGCATTTTCTGGAACTAACCTATTAACAAGATGCCGAAGTGCCGATTCTTTGTTCTGCTGTTTTTGGTTTCAGAAATCCTAGTAACGAAATATTCTCGGAATTGGACGAAATCAACGCCCAGGGTCCTATTTTGCCACGAAGCTTCCAGAAGACCGAAGAGGAGACGAAGTGGGGCCACGAGGCGGCCAGACTACAGGGCGGCGCGGCCTAGGTCTTGGCCCCGCGGCCCTGTCATCTGGGCCCCTCGTGCCGCCTCTTGACCTGCCCTTCCGCCTACAAATAGCCTCCGTTGCGAAACCCCCAGTACCGAGAGCCACGATACGGAAAACCTTCCAGAGACGCCGCCAACGCCGATCCCATCTCGGGGGATCCAGGAGATCGCCTCCGGCACCCTGCCGGAGAGGGGATTCATCTCCCGGAGGACTCTACGCCGCCATGGTCGCCTCCGGTGTGATGTGTGAGTAGTCTACCCCTGGACTATGGGTCCATAGCAGTAGCTAGATGGTTGTCTTCTCCCCATTGTGCTATCATTGTCGGATCTTGTGAGCTGCCTAACATGATCAAGATCATCTATCTGTAATTCTATATGTTGCGTTTGTTGGGATCCGATGAATAGAGAATACTTGTTATGTTGATTATCAAAGTTATATCTATGTGTTGTTTATGATCTTGCATGCTCTCCGTTACTAGTAGATGCTCTGGCCAAGTAGATGCTTGTAACTCCAAGAGGGAGTATTTATGCTCGATAGTGGGTTCATGCCTGCATTGACACCGGGACAAGGATGTGAGAAAGTTCTAAGGTTGTGTTGTGCTATTGCCACTAGGGATAAAACATTGATGCTATGTCTAAGGATGTAGTTGTTGATTACATTACGCACCATACTTAATGCAATTGTCTGTTGCTTTGCAACTTAATACTGGAGGGGGTTCGGATGATAACCTGAAGGTGGACTTTTTAGGCATAGATGCATGCTGGATGGCGGTTTATGTACTTTGTCGTAATGCCCAATTAAATCTCACTATACTCATCATGATATGTATGTGCATGGTCATGCCCTCTTTATTTGTCAATTGCCCAACTGTAATTTGTTCACCCAACATGCTGTTTATCTTATGGGAGAGACACCTCTAGTGAACTGTGGACCCCGGTCCAATTCTCTATACTGAAATACAATCTACTGCAATACTGTTCTACCGTTTTCTGCAAACAATCTTCTTCCACACAATACGGTTAATCCTTTGTTACAGCAAGCCGGTGAGATTGACAACCTCACTGTTTCGTTGGGGCAAAGTACTTTGGTTGTGCTGTGCAGGTTCCACGTTGGCGCCGGAATCCCTGGTGTTGCGCCGCACTACATCCCGCCGCCATCAACCTTCAACGTGCTTCTTGGCTCCTACTGGTTCGATAACCTTGGTTTCATACTGAGGGAAACTTGCCGCTGTACGCATCACACCTTCCTCTTGGGGTTCCCAACGGACGCGTGTTGAACGCGTATCACCCGACGCTGCCTCTTCGCCTATATATTCCTTCGTATTGGAAAACCCTAGTACCGAGAGACAAAATACGAGAAAAGTTCCAGAGACGCCGATCACCTCCGGCACCCTGCCGAAGAGGGGAATCATCACCGGAGGGCTCTACATCACCATGCCCGCCTCCGGACTGATGCGTGAGTCGTTCATCCTTGGACTATGGGTCCATAGCAGTAGCTAGATGGTTGTCTTCTCCTATTATGCCATCATGTTTAGATCTTGTGAGCTGCCTATCATGATCAAGATCATCTTATTGTAATGCTACATGTGTGTTTGTTGGGATCCGATGAATATGGAATACTATGTCAAGTTGATTATCGATCTATCATATATGTGTTGTTTATGATCTTGCATGCTCTCCGTTGCTAGTAGAGGCTGTGGCCAAGTTGATACTTGTAACTCCAAGAGGGAGTATTTATGCTAGATAGTGGGTTCATGCCTCCATTGAATCTGGGACAGTGACAGAAAATTCTAAGGTTGTGGATGCGTTGTTGCCACTAGGGATAAAACACCAATGCTTTGTCTAAGGATATTTGTATTGTTTACATTACGCACAGTACTTAATGCAATTGTCTGTTGTTTGCAACTTAATACTGGAAGGGGTGCGGATGCTAACCCGAAGGTGGACTTTTTAGGCATAGATGCATGCTGGATGGCGGTCTATGTTCTTTGTCATAATGCCCTCAGTAAATCTCATAGTAGTCATCATGATATGTATGTGCATTGTTATGCCCTCTCTATTTGTCAATTGCCCAACTGTAATTTGTTCACCCAACATGTTATTTATCTTATTGGAGAGACACCACTAGTGAACTGTGGACCCCGGTCCATTCTTTTACATCTGAAATACAACCTACTGCAATCATTGTTCTCTGTTGTTCTTTGCAAGCAAACATCATTCTCCACACCATACGTTTAATCCTTTGTTTTCAGCAAGCCGGTGAGATTGACAACCTCACTGTTGAGTTGAGACAAAGTATTTTGATTGTGTTGTGCAGGTTCCATGTTGGCGCCAGAATCCCTGGTGTTGCTGTTGCGGTCAGAAACCCACCGGCGGGCAGCGACGGGCAACCCAGTAGAGCCGGGAACAACTTAGGGCTGCGGCTAGCCCTGGTCCCTCCGAGCGACGGCCCGCAAAGCCTCTGGTACGCACGTCCGATGCTGGTGCAAGGGCGTGCCACATGACCTATACCTGGTCAGGAAGGTGATGGAGATGCCTCGCTTAGTTTCCTGCATGGCATACACGTAAACATTAAATACGAGCCTCGATCGGCTCTCAGGTTATCCTGTGAATCGGCTCAAGGAGCCGATCCACCCATGATTCGTACGAGGTGCACGAATATATGGTGGTCCTGCTTGATCAAGATAAAGCTAAAGCGATCTACGACGATTTAGGGTTTTCACCGCATAATCGGATCATCCTACTCACGATTGGGCCTCGCGGTCACGTACGGTGATCGTAAGCCAGTCCTAGACAAGGCCTAAAAACCAACACGAGGTTGATCCTCGGAACATCCTGTCTAGGGCTAGCAAACGACACCCTACGCGTCGCTGGATCCTCCAACCCTTTGTAAGGCCTAACTATTGCAGATATTAAACTAATCCTTGAAGAACAAGGAGCAACCGTAACGGATCGGATCTACTAAATAATGATCAAGCGGGGTGCCGCCCCTACACCTAAGATAGGTGTAAGGGCGGCTAGATGTATAAGGGTTGCACTACGACAGCATATGATACGAAGAACAATGCTAACCCTAACACATCTAAGATAACTACGTTGCTCGCCATCAAAAAGGCTTCAGTACGAGCAACGCATGAACAACGACATAAGCTTGTGCTGCCTAGATCGCAAGATGCGATCTAGGCAGCATGATGCTTACCGGTAGAAACCCTCGAGACGAAGGAGTTGGCGATGCGCCGAGATTGATTTGTGGTGAACGTTGGTTGTTGTTTATTTCACAAACCCTAGATACATATTTATAGTCCAGGGGACTTTCTAACGTGGGAATAATCCCCACCGTGCACGAGACAAACTCTAACTAACCGACACGTATCCTACTATATTACAGATACACGGGCCAACTAGCCCAAACTTTGCATAACAGACCGATTCACGTATTTCTCCCATGTATATTCTTCAAATCCATCTTGATCGCGGCCCACCTCTGACTCGGTCAAATTCTGGTGATAACACATGCCCCCCTGGTTTTGGAATTGATAATTCCAAAATCACTCTGCTTTTTCTTCGTCGGGTCATGTCGTGGCAGAACCGTCGCAGTATCCTTCATCATGATGCCTTGCCTTCTCAACTTCTCCGCGTGACCTGGCAGTTTTTTTTTTCTTTTAGGCACCACTTCCTCGGAAACTGCTGTGGCATTGAATTTCCACTATATCCCCTTTTATTTAACCGCTCCGAACAGTTTACTTCCGCATCCCCTTCGCATTAGCACTCCAAAAGCCCTCCTGCGCCACCATGTCTTCTTCCTCCTCTGCTTCATCGGATCTTTCCACCCAGTCCTCCTCTTCCCGCGAGCCGACGCCAGAGCCGAACCAGGAGGAGGTCCACGCGGCGAACACCCGCCGCGCCATCGAAGCCGGGGAGGAGTCTAGCCACGACTTCTCCGTCTGGTCTGAGGACGACAAGTCCTTGACCGACGGGGAAAGCGACCTCCGCTTCCTCGCCGACGGGGAAACGGAGGAGGAGAGCGATGACGATCGCTTCTCCTGCGACGACTTCACCTCTCCTGAAGAGGAAGAGGAGGAGAAGGAGGAAGAGGAGGAGGAGGACGACACCCCCTCCGACGAGCCGCCGGCCAAACGGTTCTGCCCCTGGTCGGGGAACCTCAGCGACTTCGACAGTGACGACGACGATGCTGACGAGGAGGACGAGGACAACGAGGGCCCGGCCGGCGGCCGCTGGAGCAGTGACGACGAGCCCGCCGGGAGTAGCGCCGACAGCGGCGACGACGGCGACGACGAGGGCAGTGACGGCCCGTAGATAGGACCTTTAGCATAGGATCAGTAGTAGTAGATGGGGCAATGTATCCCCTAGTACTTCCTTTTGAGAGCAATCAGCTCTTTATGTAAGAAATCTTGCTTATCAATGAAGAACTTCTCCCAATTTGATTTTGCCGATTTCCTTTGAGCTTAATTTAGCCGATTTCCCCTCATACTGATTTTGCCGATTTGTCCCCTTAGCCAATGCTTAATGAGCCGATAGCAACGTATCGGTCCTTTAAAATCCATCCTTCAATTCTTCAACTGATGATTTCGAGATCTGGTGGATAATGCGAAGTCTTCAAGAGAGCCCTTAAATTTCTCCCACCAGTTTCAGCGGTCCTCTTCCGCGAGCACTCATCATTTTGTGAAGAAGATTGCAATGAAGGATCAGCCGATGACGCCTCAATCGGCTTCTAAAAAACAGAACATCTACCAGACCAGCTGCCCCCCGAGCCTCAGTCAAGGCGAGACTAGCGGCGAGGATGCACAGATCAAACAAAGGGTTTTGAGCTCAGGTAATCTGAGACACCCACCACGCAAAGCGAGCCAATCTTGCCCCCATTGATCACCTTCCTTCCGCTGAAAGCCGATGTTGCAGATGAAACACCAGCAGCT
Organism: Lolium perenne; assembly: GCF_019359855.2. Taxonomy (NCBI): domain Eukaryota; kingdom Viridiplantae; phylum Streptophyta; class Magnoliopsida; order Poales; family Poaceae; genus Lolium; species Lolium perenne. The sequence goes on along the minus strand of NC_067248.2, from coordinate 35,075,966 downwards.
TACTGAGAAAGAGGCTACCTTGTCCGCCAAAACTGATGCTTCTGACAATACTGCTTAATGAGAATGAGGAAACCCTCATCGCAGAAGGCCTCACAGCTGATCTGGACTTGGTGAAGACCTGCGCCTTGACCAAGCAACAAGTACTAGAGTCGATGACTATGCATCAGCTTTGTTCCTTAGTTCTAAAGTCGATGTCCTTGCATCGGCTGTATACCAATCATGAATTTTTTTTTTACTGGCCGATTTTTCCTATCGGCCCCCAATATTTTACTGCACACATGTTCATCTGCACATGTTCATCTGATTAGGTGCCCCCCGAGCCAAATCTGTCAGGGAACTGCAGATATCGGCTCTGTAGTTAACCAAGGCACTGTATTTGCACGTTGGCTCCGTTAGGATTCGTGTTGACTCTCATCAGCCGACGTAAAACCGCTGCCCAGTAGATTGATATTGAACACAAGCAGAACATGTGGTGAAGATAATTTTGGCCGATTGCTGGAATCGGCCTCCATATTGATTGAAGCGCTCAATGAAGGTTCTGTAATGTTCCTTCACAGATCTTTGGGGCCGATCCCAAGGATCGGCCTCGCCATGTTTGCTCATCAGTTGGTTCTGGCTACATAGTCAGGCCGGTGGATAAGACCAACCTAACCCCATCCTGTGTCACGTTGATGTGCTCGCAGTCGCCAAAACTGGGTGCCTCGTGTAATCCTGGAGCACTAAATTCCGTCGGAAGGATGAACACCATGTTTGTGCCAGCCGATGTTTCATCGTCGGCTTTCCTTTGCTTGGGGCGCCACTCCTTTTTCTGTGGTCGACCCTCTTCATCCAGGGTTCGCTGAATTTTCGCGGCCAGATCAGGCCGCGCCTTCCTTAGCGTGTGCAGGTATAACCTTTCGGCTTCCTCCAAGCCGCGCAATCGCTGAACCCTACGCTTTTGGGAACGGCTGAGTCCATCAGGGCACCACCTTGGCCGGTGGTACCTGTCTTCTTCTTCTTCATTGTCTTCCAAATCCTCGAGATCTTCCACTCGAGGGGACTCAGCGTGTTTGCTTCGAGGCGGGAGAGGCCCTAAGCGTTGGAACACGGACACGTTGGCTGCCTCCTTCTTCTTCTGGTTACATTCTGGGCAATTGCCGATTGTAGGCAATCGGCTCATTCCTGAATCCCAGCAGTGTCTGAAGAAGGGACAGTCCCAGTGCCTGTCCTCGTCGTCTCGCTCCCTTGACTTTTCCTTGTCACGGCGCTCGTACTCCTCCTCATTGCGATCATGCCAACGATGTCTTCTGGCTTCTCTAGCCAGACGATCTCTTTCATCATCATCGCTGGATCGTCGGCGTTGGTCATACTGACTCACATACTTGTTGAGGAGGTGATCAGAGAGGGGTCACTGATATCTTATGTTCTTCACTTCTCCCTCTGTGACGTAGCGCTTGCCATCGTGACGGAGCCGATCGCGTGGAGCGGCCTCCTCTGTGTCCTTGCTACGAGAGCAGCTGCCCTCGTCTCCGTCCTTGCCAGCGTGGTGTCCAGGTCCTACCATATTGATGCTGAACGAGGATCCTTGCTGGCAACCTTCAGGGTAAGTGCACTCCACCATGTTAACGGCGGGGAAGGGGTGAGTGTCGACCTTCATGGCGTACTGGTTGAAAATCAGACGTCCTTGTTCTATCGCCATTTGGATCTGCTGACGCCACACCCTGCAGTCATTGGTGGCATGGGAGACCGAGTTATGCCATTTGCAGTATGGCTTTTCGTTCAGCTCCTGTACCGTGGGGATTTTGAGGCCTTCGGGAATCTTCAACTGCTTCTCCTTGAGTAAGAGGTCGAAGATTTGCTCAGTTTTGGTTACGTCAAAATCGAACCCTCTGGGCGGACCTGGTGGCTTCACCCATTTGCAGGACACAGGGGTTGCCCCCCGAGTCCATTCAGCCACTGCTACCTCTTGATCTCCCGCAGAACCTTCGTCTTCATCTGCCTCGACCAGGACTACTGCACGCTTGAATTTGTCCTGGTACAAGTCCGGGTGGCGCTGTTCATATGCCGACAATTTCTGAACCATGTGCGCCAGTGAAGGGTAGTACGTTTGGAGGCCATGTCCTTGAGTGGCGATGCAAGGCCCACCACTGCCAACTCGACTGCTTCCTTTTCAGTTACACGAGCCGAATAACATCGGTTCCTTAGATTTCTGAAGCGCTGGATGTATTCTGCCACGGTTTCTCCACGCTTCTGACGTATTTGAGCTAGATCGGCAATGCCGGCCTCGGAAGCTTCTGAGTGAAACTGCATGTGGAACTGCTCTTCCAACTGCTTCCAAGTCCGGATCGAGTCCGGTGGCAACGAAGTGTACCACCCGAAAGCCGATCCCGTGAGGGACTGTGCAAAGAACCTCACGCGTAGTGGATCCGACGGTGAGGCCGTTCCTAGCTGTGCCAAATATCGGCTCACATGCTCGATGGAGCTGGAACCATCTGATCCACTGAACTTGGAGAAGTCAGGGAGCCGATACTTGGGTGGTAGCGGGACCAACTCGTATTCATCGGGGTACGGCTTGGAATAGCCGATTGTCCTCCTTTTCGGCACCATGCCGAACTGGTCCCTCAGGATCGTGCTGATCTGATCCACGGTGCTGGCTGTAGGAGTCGAACTCTGAAGATTCGCCGGGGTGGCGTACTTAGCCAGCCATGCTTGCTTTTCCAGCTCTGAGCCAACTGCAGGAGCTGAGCTCTGGAGGCTCGTCGGGGTGTGATACGTCTCCAACGTATCTATAATTTCCGATATTCCATGCTTGTTTTATGACAATACCAACATGTTTTGTTCACACTTTATATCATTTTTATGCGTTTTTCGGAACTAACCTATTGACGAGATGCCGAGAGGCCAGTTGCTGTTTTCTGCTGTTTTTGGTTTCAGAAATCCTAGTAAGGAAATATTTTCGGAATCAGACAAAATCAACGCCGAAAGTCTTAGAAATACGCGAAGCTTCCAGAGCACCGGAGAAAGGTCAGAGGGGTGCCAGGGGGGCCCCACACCCTAGGGCGGCGCGGCCCAAGGGGGGGGCGCGCCCCCCCTATGGTTTGGGCAGCCCGTGGCCCCTCCGACTCCGATTCTTCGCCTATTTAAGCCGTCGTGACCTAAAACTTCGACACCGCTTGACGAAACTCCAGAAAGACTCCAGGGGCGCCGCCACCGTCGCGAAACTCCAATTCGGGGGACAGAACTCTCTGTTCCGGCACCCTGCCGGACGGGGAATTGCCCCCGGAGCCATCTCCACCGCCGTCTTCACCGCCATCTTCACCGCCATCGCTGCCTCCATGATGAGGAGGGAGTAATCCACCCCTGAGGCTGAGGGCTTCGCTGTAGCTATGTGGTTCATCTCTCTCCCATGTACCTCAATACAATAATCTCATGAGCTGCTTTACATGATTGAGATTCATATGAGTTTGTATCACAATTTATCTATGTGCTACTCTAGCAAAGTTATTAAAGTAGTTCTATTCCTCCTACACGTGTGTAAAGGTGACAGTGTGTGCACCGTGTTAGTACTTGGTTTATGCTATGATCATGATCTCTTGTAGATTGCGAAGTTAACTATTGCTATGATAATATTGATGTGATCTATTCCTCCAACATATGCATGAAGGTGACAGTGTGCATGCTATGTTAGTACTTGGTTTAGTCTGTTGATCTATCTTACACTATAAGGTTACTTAAATATGAACAAATTGTGGAGCTTGTTAACTCCGGCATTGAGGGTTCGTGTAATCCTACGCAATGCGTTCATCATCCAACAAAAGTGTAGAGTATGCATTTATCTATTCTGTTATGTGATCAATGTTGAGAGTGTCCACTAGTGAAAGTGTAATCCCTAGGCCTTGTTCCTAAATACTGCTATCGCTACTTGTTTACTACTGCTGCAATACTACCACCATCAACTACACGCCAGCAAGCTATTTTCTGGCACCGTTACTACTGCTCATATATATTCATACCACCTGTATTTCACTATCTCTTCGCCGAACTAGTGCACCTATTTGGTGTGTTGGGGACACAAGAGACTTCTTGCTTTGTGGTTGCAGGGTTGCATGAGAGGGATATCTTTGACCTCTTCCTTCCTGAGTTCGATAAACCTTGGGTGATCCACTTAAGGGAAAACTTGCTGCTGTTCTACAAACCTCTGCTCTTGGAGGCCCAACACTGTCTACAGGAAAGGAGGGGGAACGTAGACATCAGGGTGGCATATTTAGCTAGCCACGTCTGCTTCTCAAGATCTGTCGCTGACGTTCCTCCTGCTTTCCCAGAAGTCCCTGCTGTCGCGGCCTGGTTTGTGAGCGCCCAGTTACCGCAGTCTGGCACGTATGTGCACATGTACCCGTGAGGGATCTCCTTGGGCGCCTCATGCAAGAACTGGCAGTCACTAGGGTCACCACCAATCTTGTAGACGACGAATGCCGGTGAATTTGGCACTTCTGGTGCTGCCAACGCAAATGGCAGCGGTGGACGGGACTGGAGTGGCATCTCTCCTTGGTGTGTCCCGAGAGCTGGTCCTGACGGAGAGTACTGGTGCCTCATGATCTCCTGGATCACCCGGAGAGCGACACGCTCCAAAGTGTTCACCAGGTTCTCAGAGTGGCGGTGCAGCGAGTGAGCCACCATGTAGTTGATCTCCTGACGTAGGGACCTGGTGCGTTCTTCTGACGGGGCAGAAAGGTCTATCCCATCGAGCGCACCATCAGGCGAGAACCCCTTCCACCTGATGCCATGTGAACGGGTTCTGTGAAAAGAGCCGATGAGGTCGGCTTCGAGGATTGCTTTGACCTCGTCATACCTCTTCTTGAGCTCATCGGTCAGATCCTCGTACGTGACTGGAGTGCCGTCCGCCATCTCAGATGTAGATGGCGATGTGGTTGATGTAGAAGATTGTCCCACCGGGCGTGCCAGAATGTGTTGCGGTCAGAAACCCACCGGCGGGCAGCGACGGGCAACACAGTAGAGCCGGGAACAACTTAGGGCTGCGGCTGGCCCTGGTCCCTCCGAGCGACGGCCCGCAAAGCCTCTGGTACGCACGTCCGATGCTGGTGCAAGGGCGTGCCACCTGACCTATACCTGGTCAGGAAGGTGATGGAGATGCCTCGCTTAGTTTCCTGCATGGCATACACGTAAACATTAAATACGAGCCTCGATCGGCTCTCAGGTTATCCTGTGAATCGGCTCAAGGAGCCGATCCACCCATGATTTGTACGAGGTGCACGAATATATGGTGGTCCTGCTTGATCAAGATAAAGCTAAAGCAATCTACGATGATTTAGGGTTTTCACCGCATAATCGGATCATCCTACTCACGATTGGGCCTCGCGGTCATGTACGGTGATCGTAAGCCGGTCCTAGACAAGGCCTAAAAACCAACACGAGGTTGATCCTCGGAACATCCTGTCTAGGGCTAGCAAACGACACCCTACGCGTCGCTGGATCCTCCAACCCTTTGTAAGGCCTAACTATTGCAGATATTAAACTAATCCTTGAAGAACAAGGAGCAACCGTAACGGATCGGATCTACTAAATAATGATCAAGCGGGGTGCCGCCCCTACACCTAAGATAGGTGTAAGGGCGGCTAGATGTATAAGGGTTGCACTACGACAGCATATGATACGAAGAACAATGCTAACCCTAACACATCTAAGATAACTACGTTGCTCGCCATCAAAAAGGCTTCAGTACGAGCAACGCATGAACAACGACATAAGCTTGTGCTGCCTAGATCGCAAGATGCGATCTAGGCAGCATGATGCTTACCGGTAGAAACCCTCGAGACGAAGGAGTTGGCGATGCGCCGAGATTGATTTGTGGTGAACATTGGTTGTTGTTTATTTCACAAACCCTAGATACATATTTATAGTCCAGGGGACTTTCTAACGTGGGAATAATCCCCACCGTGCACGAGACAAACTCTAACTAACCGACACGTATCCTACTATATTACAGATACACGGGCCAACTAGCCCAAACTTTGCATAACAGGCCGATTCACGTATTTCTCCCATGTATATTCTTCAAATCCATCTTGATCGCGGCCCACCTCTGACTCGGTCAAATTCTGGTGATAACAGTTGCGCCGCACTACACTCCTTCACCAACAACCTTCACGTGGCCTTCATCTCCCACTGTTTCTTACTGAGGGAAAACTCGCTGGTGTACGCATCATACCTTCCTCTTGGGGTTCCTGATACGCGTACATCACGCGTCCGTTGGGAACCCCAAGAGGAAGGTGTGATGCGTACAGCAGCAAGTTTTCCCTCAGTAAGAAACCAAGGTTTATCGAACCAGTAGGAGCCAAGAAGCACGTTGAAGGTTGTTGGTGGCGGAGTGTAGTGCGGCGCACCAGAGATCGGCGCCAACGTGGAACCTGCACAACACAACCAAATTACTTTGCCCCAACGTGACAGCGAGGTTGTCAATCTCACCGGCTTGCTGTAACAAAGGATTAGATGTATAGCGTGGATGATGATGTTTGCAGAAAACTGTAAGAACGAGTATTGCAGTAGATTGTATTCGATGTAAAGAATGGATCGGGGTCCACAGTTCACTAGTGGTGTCTCTCCGATAAGAAATAGCATGTTGGGTGAACAAATTACAGTTGGGCAATTGACAAATAAAGATGGCATGACAATGCACATACATGTTATGATGAGTAGTGTGAAATTCAATTGGGCATTACGACAAAGTACATAGACCGCTATCCAGCATGCATCTATGCCTAAAAAGTCCACCTTCAGGTTATCATCTGAACCCCTTCTAGTATTAAGTTGCAAACAACAGACAATTGCATTAAGTATGGTGCGTAATGTAATCAACACAAATATCCTTAGACATAGCATTGATGTTTTGTCCGTAGTGGCAACAACACATCCACAACCTTAGAACTTTCTATCACTGTCCCAGATTTAATGGAGGCATGAACCCACTATCGAGCATAAATACTCCCTCTTGGAGTTACAAGTAACGACTTGGCCAGAGCCTCTACTAATAACGGAGAGCATGCAAGATCATAAACAACACATAGATGATAGATTGATAATCAACATAACATAGCATTCCATATTCGTCGGATCCCAACAAACGCAACATGTAGCATTACAAATAGATGATCTTGATCATGTTAGGCAGCTCACAAGATCGAACAATGATAGCACAATGAGGAGAAGACAACCATATAGCTACTGCTATGGACCCATAGTCCAGGGGTGAACTACTCAGACATCACTCCGAAGGCGACCATGGCGGTGAAGAGTCCTCCGGGAGATGATTCCCCTCTCCGGCAGGGTGCCGGAGGCGATCTCCTGAATCCCCCGAGATGGGATTGGCGGCGGCGTCTCTGGAAGGTTTTCCGTATCGTGGCTCTCGGTACTGGAGTTATTATCGACGAAGGCTTCTTATAGGCGGAAGGGTAGGTTTAGGGGCGACGCGAGGGGCCCACACAACAGGGCCGCGTGGCCAGGGGGTGGGCCGCGCCACCTGATATGTCTCTGACGTATCGATAATTTCTTATGTTCCATGCCACTTTATTGATGATACCTACATGTTTTATGCATACTTTATGTCATATTTATGCATTTTCTGGCACTAACCTATTAACGAGATGCCGAAGAGCCAGTTGCTGTTTTCTGCTGTTTTTGATTTCAGAAAGCCTAGTAAGGAAATATTCTCGGAATTGGTCGAAATCAACGCCCAGGGTCCTATTTTCACACGAAGCTTTCAGAAGACCGAAGGAGTCACGAAGTGGGGCCGCGGGTCGCTGCCACACTAGGGCGGCGCGGCCTACAGGGGGCCCGCGCGGCCCTGTTGTGTGGGGCCCCCGTGACGCCCCTTGACCTGCCCTTCCGCCTACTTAAAGCCTTCGTCGCGAAACCCCCAGTACCGAGAGCCACGATACGGAAAACCTTCCAGAGACGCCGCCGCCAATCCCATCTCGGGGGATTCAGGAGATCGCCTCCGGCACCCTGCCGGAGAGGGGAATCATCTCCCGGAGGACTCTTCACCACCATGGTCGCCTCCGGAGTGATGAGTGAGTAGTTCACCCCTGGACTATGGGTCCATAGCAGTAGCTAGATGGTCGTCTTCTCCTAATTGTGCTTCATTGTTGGATCTTGTGAGCTGCCTAACATGATCAAGATCATCTATCTGTAATGCTACATGTTGTGTTTGTTGGGATCCGATGAATAGAGAATACTATGCTATGTTGATTATCAATCTATTATCTATGTGTTGTTTATGATCTTGCATGCTCTCTGTTATTAGTAGAGGCTCTGGCCAAGTTTTTGCTTATAACTCCAAGAGGGAGTATTTATGCTCGATAGTGGGTTCATGCCTCCATTAAATCTGGGACAGTGACAGAAAGTTCTAAGGTTGTGGATGTGCTGTTGCCACTAGGGATAAAACATCGATGCTATGTCTAAGGATGTAGTTGTTGATTACATTACGCACCATACTTAATGCAATTGTCTGTTGTTTGCAACTTAATACTGGAAGGGGTTCGGATGATAACCTGAAGGTGGACTTTTTAGGAATAGATGCATGCTGGATAGCGGTCTATGTACTTTGTCGTAATGCCCAATTAAATCTCACTATACTCATCATATCATGTATGTGCATGGTCATGCCCTCTTTATTTGTCAATTGCCCAACTGTAATTTGTTCACCCAACATACTACTTATTCTTATGGGAGAGACACCTCTAGTGAACTGTGGACCCCGGTCCATTCTTTTACATCGAATACAATCTACCGCAATACTTGTTCTACTGTTGTCTGCAAACAATCATCATCCACACTATACATCTAATCCTTTGTTACAGCAAGCCGGTGAGATTGACAACCTCACTGTCACATTGGGGCAAAGTAATTTGGTTGTGTTGTGCAGGTTCCACGTTGGAGCCGGAATCCCTGGTGTTGCGCCGCACTGATACGTCTCCGACGTATCGATAATTTCTTATGTTCCATGCCACATTATTGATGTTATCTACATGTTTTATGCACACTTTATGTCATATTCGTGCATTTTCTGGAACTAACCTATTAACAAGATGCCGAAGTGCCGATTCTGTTTTTCATTGCTTTTTGGTTTCAGAAATCCTAGTAAGGAAATATTCTCGGAATTGGACGAAATCAAAGCCCAGGGGCCTATTTTCTCACGAAGCTTCCAGAAGTCCGAAGGAGAGACGAAGAGGGGCCACGGAGGGGCCACACTATAGGGCGGCGCGGCCCCCCCCTTGGCCGCGCCGGCCTGTGGTGTGGGGCCCCCGTGCCGCCTCTTGACCTGCCCTTTCGCCTATAAAAAGTCTCCGTGACGAAAACCCCAGTACCGAGAACCACGATACGGAAAACCTTCCAGAGACGCCGCCGCCGCCGATCCCATCTCGGGGGATCCAGGAGATCGCCTCCGGCACCCTGCCGGAGAGGGGAATCATCTCCCGGAGGACTCTACGCCGCCATGGTCGCCTCCGGTGTGATGAGTGAGTAGTCTACCCCTGGACTATGGGTCCATAGCAGTAGCTAGATGGTTGTCTTCTCCCCATTGTGCTATCATTGTCGGATCTTGTGAGCTGCCTAACATGATCAAGATCATCTATCTGTAATTCTATATGTTGCGTTTGTTGGGATCCGATGAATAGAGAATACTTGTTATGTTGATTATCAAAGCTATGCTTATGTGTTGTTTATGATCTTGCATGCTCTCCGTTATTAGTAGATGCTCTGGCCAAGTTGATGCTAGTAACTCCAAGAGGGAGTATTTATGCTCGATAGTGGGTTCATGCCAAAATGAATCTGGAGGAGTGACAAGAACCACTAAGGTTATGGATGTGCTGTTGCCACTAGGGATAAAACATTAGTGCTATGTTCAAGGATGTAGTCACTAGTTACATTACGCGCAATACTTAATGCAATTGTCTGTTGTTAGCAACTTAATACCGGAGGGTTCGGATGATAACTCGAAGGTGGACTTTTTAGGCATAGATGCAGTTGGATGACGGTCTATGTACTTTGTCGTAATGCCCAATTAAATCTCACTATACTCATCATGATATGTATGTGCATGGTCATGCTCTCTTTATTTGTCAATTGCCCAACTGTAATTTGTTCACCCAACATGCTGTTTGTCTTATGGGAGAGACACCTCTAGTGAACTGTGGACCCCGGTCCAATTCTCTTTCTTGAAATACAATCACTGCAATCTTGTTCTACTGTTTTCTGCAAACAATCATCTTCCACACAATACGGTTAATCCTTTGTTACAGCAAGCCGGTGAGATTGACAACCTCACTTTGTGTCGTTGGGGCAAAGTACTTTGGTTGTGTTGTGCAGGTTCCACGTTGGCGCCGGAATCTCTGGTGTTGCGCCGCACTACATCCCGCCGCCATCAACCTTCAACGTGCTTCTTGGCTCCTCCTGGTTCGATAAACCTTGGTTTCTTTCTGAGGGAAAACTTGCTGCTGTGCGCATCATACCTTCCTCTTGGGGTTGCCCAACGAACGTGTGAAATACACGCCATCAAGCATATTTTCTGGGCGCGTTGCCGGGGAGATCAAGACACGCTGCAAGGGGAGTCTCCACTTCTCAATCTCTTTACTTTGTTTTTGTCTTGCTTAGTTTTATTTACTACTTTGTTTGCTGCACTAAATCAAAATACAAAAAAATTAGTTGCTAGTTTTACTTTATTTGCTATCTTGTTTGCTATATCAAAAACACAAAAAAATTAGTTTACTTGCATTTACTTTATCTAGTTTGCTTTATTTACTGTTGCTAAAATGGCCAACGCTGAAAACACTAAGTTGTGTGACTTCACAACCACAAATAATAATGATTTCTTATGCACACCTATTGCTCCACCTGCTACTACAGCAGAATTCTTTGAAATTAAACCTGCTTTACTGAATCTTGTTATGCGAGAGCAATTTTCTGGTGTTAGTTCTGATGATGCTGCTGCCCATCTTAATAATTTTGTTGAACTATGTGAAATGCAAAAATATAAAGATGTAGATGGTGATATTATTAAACTAAAATTGTTCCCTTTCTCATTAAGAGGAAGAGCTAAAGATTGGTTGCTATCTCTGCCTAAGAATAGTATTGATTCATGGACTAAATGCAAGGATGCTTTTATTGGTAGATATTATCCCCCTGCTAAAATTATATCTTTGAGGAGTAGCATAATGAATTTTAAACAATTAGATACTGAACATGTTGCTCAAGCTTGGGAAAGAATGAAATCTCTGGTTAAAAATTGCCCAACCCATGGACTGACTACTTGGATGATCATCCAAACCTTCTATGCAGGACTAAATTTTTCTTCACGGAATTTATTGGATTCAGCTGCTGGAGGTACCTTTATGTCCATCACTCTTGGTGAAGCAACAAAGCTTCTTGATAATATGATGATCAACTACTCTGAATGGCACACGGAAAGAGCTCCACAAGGTAAGAAGGTAAATTCTGTCGAAGAAACCTCTTCCTTGAGTGATAAGATCGATGCTATTATGTCTATGCTTGTGAATGATAGGACTAATATTGATCCTAATAATGTTCCATTAGCTTCATTGGTTGCACAAGAAGAACATGTTGATGTAAACTTCATTAAAAATAATAATTTCAACAACAATGCTTACTGGAACAATTCTAGTAACAACTATAGGCCATATCCTTACAATAATGGCAACGGCTATGGTAATTCTTATGGGAATTCTTACAACAATAATAGGAGTTCACCCCCTGGACTTGAATCCATGCTTAAGGAATTTATTAGTACACAAACTGCTTTTAACAAATCTGTTGAAGAAAAGCTTGGGAAAATTGATATACTTGCTTCTAAAGTCGATAGTCTTCTCGCTGATGTTGATCTTTTGAAATCAAAAGTTTTGCCTAATGAGAATCATCATAATAAAATTACTACTACAGCAAATGCCATTCAAGTTAGAATTAATGAGAATATAAGATTAATGGCTGAACTGCGTGCTAGGTGGGATAGAGAAGAAAATGAAAAACTAGCTAAAGAGAAGAATATAGCTAAAGTTTGGACTATTACCACCACTAGTAATGCTAATGCTACACATGTTGCTGCACCTCCTACTCATATTAATAAAAGAATTGGTGTTAGCAATGTTTCCACTTCGAATGCAAAGCGCGAAAAACTGCCTGAAACTGCTAAAACTGCTGAAACTGCCTGTGATAAAGCTGCTGAAATTTTTTCCAACATTGGGGATGATGATCCCATTGCTTTAGATTATAATGGTTTGAATTTTGATGATTGCCACATCTCTGAAGTTATAAAGTTCTTGCAAAAACTTGCTAAAAGTCCTAATGCTAGTGCTATAAATTTGGCTTTCACGCATCATATTACAAATGCTCTCATAAAAGCTAGAGAAGAGAAACTAGAGCGTGAAGCCTCTATTCCTAAAAAGTTAGAGGATGGTTGGGAGCCCATCATTAAGATGAAGATTAAAGATTTTGATTGTAATGCTTTATGTGATCTTGGTGCAAGTATCTCTGTTATGCCTAAGAAAATTTATAATATGCTTGACTTGCCACCGCTGAAAAATTGTTATTTGGATGTTAATCTTGCTGATCATTCTACAAAGAAACCTTTGGGTAAAGTTGATAATGTTCGCATTACCATTAACAATAACCTGGTTCCCGTTGATTTTGTTGTCTTGGATATTGATTGCAATGCATCTTGCCCCATTATATTGGGAAGACCTTTTCTTCGAACTATTGGTGCTATCATTGATATGAAGGAAGGTAATATAAAATATCAATTTCCTCTCAAGAAAGGTATGGAACACTTCCCTAGAAAGAGAATGAAGGTACCTTTTGATTCTATTATGAGAACAAATTATGATGTTGACACTTCATCTCTTGATAATACTTGATACACACTTTCTGCGCCTAGCTGAAAGGCGTTAAAGAAAAGCGCTTATGGGAGACAACCCATGTTTTTACCTACAGTACTTTGTTTTTATTTTGTGTCTTGGAAGTTGTTTACTACTGTAGCAACCTCTCCTTATCTTAGTTTTGTGTTTTGTTGTGCCAAGTTAAGCCGTTGATAGAAAAGTAAGTACTAGATTTGGATTACTGCACAGTTCCAGATTTCTTTGCTGTCACGAATCTGGGTCCACCTCCCTGTAGGTAACTCAGAAAATTAAGCAAATTTACGTGCATGATCCTCAGATATGTACGCAACTTTCATTCAATTTGAGCATTTTCATTTGAGCAAGTCTGGTGCCATTTTAAAATTCGTCAATACGAACTGTTCTGTTTTGACAGATTCTGCCTTTTATTTCGCATTGCCTCTTTCGCTATGTTGGATGAATTTCTTTGATCCACTAATGTCCAGTAGCATTATGCAATGTCCAGAAGTGTTAAGAATGATTGTGTCACCTCTGAATATGTCAATTTATAATGTGCACTAACCCTCTAATGAGTTGTTTCGAGTTTGGTGTGGAGGAAGTTTTCAAGGATCAAGAGAGGAGTATGATGCAACATGATCAAGGAGAGTGAAAGCTCTAAGCTTGGGGATGCACCCGGTGGTTCACCCCTGCATATATCAAGAAGACTCAAGCGTCTAAGCTTGGGGATGCCCAAGGTATCCCCTTCTTCATCGACAACATTATCAGGTTCCTCCCCTGAAACTATATTTTTATTCCATCACATCTTATGTGCTTTTTCTTGGAGCGTCGGTTTGTTTTTGTTTTTGTTTTGTTTGAATAAAATGGATCCTAGCATTCACTTTATGGGAGAGAGACACGCTCCGCTGTAGCATATGGACAAGTATGTCCTTGGTTTCTACTCATAGTATTCATGGCGAAGTTTCTCCTTCGTTAAATTGTTATATGGTTGGAATTGGAAAATGATACATGTAGTAATTGCTATAAATGTCTTGGGTAATGTGATACTTGGCAATTGTTGTGCTCATGATTAAGCTCTTGCATCATATGCTTTGCACCCATTAATGAAGAAATACATAGAGCAAGCTAAAATTTGGTTTGCATATTTGGTTTCTCTAAGGTCTAGATAATTTCTAGTATTGAGTTTGAACAACAAGGAAGACGGTGTAGAGTCTTATAATGTTTTCAATATGTCTTTTATGTGAGTTTTGCTGCACCGGTTCATCCTTGTGTTTGTTTCAAATAAGCCTTGCTAGCCTAAACCTTGTATCGAGAGGGAATACTTCTCATGCATCCAAAATACTTGAGCCAACCACTATGCCATTTGTGTCCACCATACCTACCTATACTACATGGTATTTTCCGCCATTCCAAAGTAAATTGCTTGAGTGCTACCTTTAAAATTCCATCATTCACCTTTGCAATATATAGCTCATGGGACAAATAGCTTAAAAACTATTGTGGTATTGAATATGTAATTATGCACTTTATCTCTTATTAAGTTGCTTGTTGAGCGATAACCATGTTCACTGGGGACGCCATCAACTATTCATTGTTGAATTTCATGTGAGTTGCTATGCATGTTCGTCTTGTATGAAGTAAGAGAGATCTACCACCATAGGGTTAAGCATGCATATGTTAGAGAAGAACATTGGGCCGCTAACTAAAGCCATGTTCCATGGTGGAAGTTTCAGTTTTGGACAACAATCCTCAAATCTCAAATGAGAAAATTATTAATTGTTGTTATATGCTTATGCATAAAAGAGGAGTCCATTATCTGTTGTCTATGTTGTCCCGGTATGGATGTCTAAGTTGAAGAATAATCAATAGCGAGAAATCCAATGCGAGCTTTCTCCTTAGACCTTTGTACAGGCGGCATAGAGGCACCCCTTTGTGACACTTGGTAAAAACAATGCATTGTGATGATCCGGTAGTCCAAGCTAATTAGGACAAGGTGCGGGCACTATTGGTACACTATGCATGAGGCTTGCAACTTATAAGATATAATTTACATGATGCATATGCTTTATTACTACCGTTGACAAAATTGTTTCATGTTTTCAAAATCAAAGCTCTAGCACAAATATAGCAATCGATGTTTTTCCTCTATGAGGACCATTCTTTTACTTTCAATGTTGAGTCAGTTCACCTATTTCTCTCCACCTCAAGAAGCAAACACTTGTGTGAACTATGCATTGATTCCTACATACTTGCTTATTGCACTTATTATATTACTCTATGTTGACAATATCCATGAGATATACATGTTACAAGTTGAAAGCAACCGCTGAAACTTAATCTTCTTTTGTGTTGCTTCAATACCTTTACTTTGAATTATTGCTTTATGAGTTAACTCTTATGCAAGACTTATTGATGCTTGTCTTGAAGTGCTATTCATGAAAAGTCTTTGCTTTATGATTCACTTGTTTACTCATGTCATATACATTGTTTTGATCGCTGCATTCACTACATATGCTTTACAAATAGTATGATCAAGATTATGATGGCATGTCACTCCAGAAATTATCTGTGTTATCGTTTTACCTGCTCGGGACGAGCAGAACTAAGCTTGGGGATGCTGATACGTCTCCGACGTATCGATAATTTCTTATGTTCCATGCCACATTATTGATGTTATCTACATGTTTTATGCACACTTTATGTCATATTCGTGCATTTTCTGGAACTAACCTATTAACAAGATGCCGAAGTGCCAGATTCTGTTTTCTGCTGTTTTTGGTTTCAGAAATCCTAGTAAGGAAATATTCTCGGAATTGGACGAAATCAAAGCCCAGGGGCCTATTTTCTCACGAAGCTTCCAGAAGTCCGAAGGAGAGACGAAGAGGGGCCACGGAGGGGCCACACTATAGGGCGGCGCGGCCCCCCCCCTTGGCCGCGCCGGCCTGTGGTGTGGGGCCCCCGTGCCGCCTCTTGACCTGCCCTTTCGCCTATAAAAAGTCTCCGTGACGAAACCCCCAGTACCGAGAACCACGATACGGAAAACCTTCCAGAGACGCCGCCGCCGCCGATCCCATCTCGGGGGATCCAGGAGATCACCTCCGGCACCCTGCCGGAGAGGGGAATCATCTCCCGGAGGACTCTACGCCGCCATGGTCGCCTCCGGTGTGATGAGTGAGTAGTCTACCCCTGGACTATGGGTCCATAGCAGTAGCTAGATGGTTGTCTTCTCCCCATTGTGCTATCATTGTCGGATCTTGTGAGCTGCCTAACATGATCAAGATCATCTATCTGTAATTCTATATGTTGCGTTTGTTGGGATCCGATGAATAGAGAATACTTGTTATGTTGATTATCAAAGCTATGCTTATGTGTTGTTTATGATCTTGCATGCTCTCCGTTATTAGTAGATGCTCTGGCCAAGTTGATGCTAGTAACTCCAAGAGGGAGTATTTATGCTCGATAGTGGGTTCATGCCTCTGTGAATCTGGAGGAGTGACAAGAACCACTAAGGTTATGGATGTGCTGTTGCCACTAGGGATAAAACATTAGTGCTATGTTCAAGGATGTAGTCACTAGTTACATTACGCGCAATACTTAATGCAATTGTCTGTTGTTAGCAACTTAATACCGGAGGGGGTTCGGATGATAACCTGAAGGTGGACTTTTTAGGCATAGATGCAGTTGGATGACGGTCTATGTACTTTGTCGTAATGCCCAATTAAATCTCACTATACTCATCATGATATGTATGTGCATGGTCATGCTCTCTTTATTTGTCAATTGCCCAACTGTAATTTGTTCACCCAACATGCTGTTTGTCTTATGGGAGAGACACCTCTAGTGAACTGTGGACCCCGGTCCAATTCTCTTTACTGAAATACAATCACTGCAATACTGTTCTACTGTTTTCTGCAAACAATCATCTTCCACACAATACGGTTAATCCTTTGTTACAGCAAGCCGGTGAGATTGACAACCTCACTGTTTCGTTGGGGCAAAGTACTTTGGTTGTGTTGTGCAGGTTCCACGTTGGCGCCGAAATCTCTGGTGTTGCGCCGCACTACATCCCGCCGCCATCAACCTTCAACGTGCTTCTTGGCTCCTCCTGGTTTGATAAACCTTGGTTTCTTTCTGAGGGAAAACTTGCTGCTGTGCGCATCATACCTTCCTCTTGGGGTTGCCCAACGAACGTGTGAAATACACGCCATCACGCACTACACTTCGCCGCCATCAACCTTCAACGTGCTTCTTGGCTCCTACTGGTTCGATAAACCTTGGTTTCTTACTAAGGGAAAACTTGCTGCTGTACGCATCACACCTTCCTCTTGGGGTTCCCAACGGACGCGTGATGTACGCGTATCAAGCTCTTTTTCTAGCGCCGTTGCCGGGGAGATCAAGACACGCTGCAAGGGGAGTCTCCACATCCAATCTCTTTACTTTGTTTTTGTCTTGCTTTATTTTATTTAGTACTTTTTTTGCTGCATTATATCAAAACACAAAAAAAATTAGTTGCTAGTTTTACTTTATTTGCTATCTTGTTTGCTATATCAAAAACACAAAAAAATTAGTTACTTGCATTTACTTATTTCATCATGTTTCCCCTAATTTTACTATAAAAGATATACATGTGGGACAAGGGTCTATAATTGGAAGAGATAATATAGAAGAATTTTTCACCCATGTTAGTATATGCATGAAGATCTTAAAGATATAACCTTGGCGAAAGCTGTCCCTACCTATGAAGATGCTTCTATTTGTTTGGTACGCATGATGGAAGCTAGATTTATTAGTCTCAACCCCATGATACAACACATGTTTCTTACACTTTCTGATATGGGGAGAGGAGAGAAGAGAGATTTTGTTTTAAAAGTCCTAGTGCGAGAATTTGAGGATATAGCCAAAGAAGCTAGAAAAGTTTTTATTAAGCATAAGAGGCTTGGTATGTTCACCGATTTTAAAAGAACACTTGAAAATATGGATATGGATAGAATTAAGTACACTAATAATGTTAATGATGGTGGGGAGATTAAAGCACCAATACCATGTAAGCTCCTAGGAATGCATGAAGCTCTGGATGATAATTATGCTTGGCTTGTCCCTAAAAATTTGTTTGATGAGAGTAGCAAGCCCAAGACTAATGAAAAGGGAGCCTCTGAAACTTATGTATACAAAATTCAATGCATGGTTGAGAAAACTCCAAACCCCGCTATAGATGCATCATCTCTTGATAACACTTGATACACACTTTCTGCGCCTAGCTGAAAGGCGTTAAAGAAAAGCGCTTATGGGAGACAACCCATGATTTTACTACTGCACCCTTATTTTATATTTGAGTCTTGGAAGTTGTTAATATTATAGCAATCTCTCCTTATCTTATTTTGTTGCATTGTTGTGCCAAGTAAAGTCTTTGATAGTAAGGTTTATACTAGATTTGGATTACTGCGCAGAAACAGATTTCTTTGCTGTCACGAATTTGGGCCTAATTCTCTTTAGGTAACTCAGAAAATTATGCCAATTTACGTGAGTGATCCTCAGATATGTATGCAACTTTCATTCAATTTGAGCATTTTCATTTGAGCAAGTCTGGTGCCTTTTAGAAATTCATCTTTACGAGCTGTTCTGTTTTGACAGATTCTGCCTTTTATTTCGCATTGCCTGTTTTGCTATGCTTGATGGATTTTTCTATTCCATTAACTTTCAGTAGCTTTGTGCAATGTCCAAAAGTGTTAAGAATGATTATGTCACCTCTGAACATGTGAATTTTGATTATGCACTAACCCTCTAATGAGTTGTTTTGAGTTTGGTGTGGAGAAAGTTTTCAAGGATCAAGAGAGGGAGATGATACAATATGATCAAGGAGAGTGAAAGCTCTAAGCTTGAGGATGCCCCGGTGGTTCACCCCTGCATATTTCAAGAAGACTCAAGCGTCTAAGCTTGGGGATGCCCAAGGCATCCCCTTCTTCATCGACAACATTATCAGGTTCCTCTAGTGAAACTATATTTTTATTCCATCACATCTTATGTACTTTGCTTGGAGCGTCGGTTTGTTTTTGTTTTTGTTTTGTTTGAATAAAATGAATCCTAGCATTCATTGTGTGGGAGAGAGACACGCTCCGCTGTTGCATATGGACAAATATGTCCTTAGGCTTTACTCATAATATTCATGGTGAAGGTTGAATCTGCTTCGTTAAATTGTTGTATGGTTGGAAACGGGAAATGCTACATGTAGTAATTGGTAAAATGTCTTGGATAATGTGATATTCGGCAATTTTTGTGCTCATGTTTAAGCTCTTGCATCATATACTTTGCACCTATTAATGAAGAAATACATAGAGCTTGCTGAAATTTGGTTTGCATAATTGGTCTCTCTAAGGTCTAGATAATTTCTAGTAAGGGTTCGAACAACAAGGAAGACGGTGTAGAGTCTTATAATGTTTACAATATGTCTTTTATGTGAGTTTTGCTGTACCGCTTCATACTTGTGTTTGTTTCATATAACCTTGCTAGCTTAAACCTTGTATCGAGAGGGAATACTTCTCATGCATCCAAAATCCTTGAGCCAACCACTATGCCATTTGTGTCCACCATACCTACCTACTACATGGTATTTCTCCGCCATTCCAAAGTAAATTGCTTGAGTGCTTGATGACCCACAAGTATAGGGGATCGCAACAGTCTTCGAGGGAAGTAAAACCCAATTTATTGATTCGACACAAGGGGAGACAAAGAACACTTGGAAGCCTTAATAGCGGAGTTGTCAATTCAGCTGCACCTGGAAACAGACTTGCTCGCAAGAGTTTATCAGTAGTAATACTTTTATAGCAGTAGCAGTAGTGAAATAACATCAGCAGAGTAACATAGACAGCAGTAGTGATTTTAGTAAACAGCAGGATTAAAATACTGTAGGCACGGGGACGGATGACGAGCGTTGCATGGATGAGAGAAACTCATGTAACAATCATAGCAGGGCATTTGTAGATAATAATAAAACGGTGTCCAAGTACAAAGCAATCAATAGGCATGTGTTCCATATATAGTCGTACGTGCTCGCAATGAGAAACTTGCACAACATCTTTTGTCCTACCAGCCGGTGGCAGCCGGGCCTCAAGGGAAACTACTGGATATTAAGGTACTCCTTTTAATAGAGTGCCGGAGCAAAGCATTAACACTCCGTGAACACATGTGATCCTCACATCGCTACCATTCCCTCCGGTTGTCCAGATTTCTGTCACTTCGGGGCCATCGGTTCCGGACAGTGACATGTGTATACAACTTGCAGGTAAGATCAATAAACAATGAATATCTGTTGTCGTCAGAAACCCACCGGCGGGCAGCGACGGTCAACACCGTAGAGCCGGGAACAACCTAGAGCTGCGGCTGGCTGAGGTCCCTCCGAGCGACGGCCCGCAAAGTCTTCTGGTCACACGTCCGATGCTGATGCAAGGGCGTGCCACCTGACCTATACCTGGTCAGGAAGGTGATGGAGATGCCTCGCTTAGTTTCCTGCATGGCATACACGTAAACATTAAATACGAGCCTCGATCGGCTCTCAGGTTATCCTGTGAATCGGCTCAAGGAGCCGATCCACCCATGATTCGTACGGGGTGCACGAATATATGGTGGTCCTGCTTGATCAAGATAAAGCTAATTAGATCTACGACGATTTAGGGTTTTCACTGCATAATCGGATCATCCTACTCCAGGTTGGGCCTCGCGGCCACGCACGGTGATCGTAAGCCGATCCTAAACAAGGCCTGAAAACCAACACGAAGTTGATCCCCGGAACATCCTGTTTAGGACTAGCGAACGACACCCTACGTGCCGCTGGATCCTCCCTCCCTTTGTAAGGCCTAACTATTGCAGATATTAAACTAATCCTTGTAGAACAAGGAGCAATCATAACGGATCAGATCTACTAAATAATGATCAAGCGGGGTGCCGCCCCCACACCTAAGATAGGTGTGAGGGCAGCTAGACATGCAAGGGTTGCACTACGATAGCATGTTACGCGAAGAACTATGCTAACCCTAACACATCTATGATAACTACGTTGCTCGCCATCAACAAGGCTTCAGTACGAGCAACGCATGAACAACGTGGAGCTTGTGCTGCCTAGATTGCAAGATGCGATCTAGGCAGCATGTCGCTTACCGGTAGAAACCCTCGAGACGAAGGAGTTGGCGATGCGCCGAGATTGATTTGTTTGGTTGAACGTTGGTTGTTGTTTATTCCATAAACCCTAGATACATATTTATAGTCCAGGGGACTTTCTAACGTGGGAATAACCCCCACCGTGCATGATACAAACTCTAACTTTTAATCTAAGATACAATCTACCATAATTAACGATACACGGGCAATCCAGCCCAAACTCCTCGTGCAAGGCCGCTTCAAAGAACTTCCACGTGTAATCTTCCAAGCCCATCTTCCTTACGGCCCACCTCCTGATTTGGCCAAAATCTGGTGATAACACATGCCCCCCCTGGTTTTGGCAATGATAATTCCAAAACCACTCTGTTTTTCCTCTGAAGGGTCATGTCGTGGCAGAGCAGAGCCGTTGCAGTATCCGTCATCATTATGCCCTGTCTTCTCAGCTTCTCTGCAAAATTCGATAGCTCTGGCGTCATCTCCTCGGAAACTGCAATGGCATTAAATTTCCACCAGGCTTCTCATTATTTAACTGTGCCGATTGATTGGCCCTCTTCATCACCTTCCTCTGTTCCAGCCATCGGCAACAAAAAACCCTCTTCTCTCTCAGCCATGTCTTCTTCTTCCTCCTCTTTCATCTCTCTCCAATCCTTCTCCTCAAGCGAGCCGGAGTGGAACTCCGATCACGCGCCAGAGAGCAACCTGCCTCTGACCGATGGGGAAGAAGACCTCAAGTTCCTCATCGATGGGGAGCTGATGAGCGAAAGTGAAGACGACCTCCATCCTTGGGCGAAACCCACCTCCCCCAACGGGAAGGGGGAAGAAGTCAAGGAAGAAGAAGAAAAAGAGGAGGGCGGTCCCTCTTCCTCCGCTAAGCTTCTGCCGGCCAAGCGATTCCGCGCTTGGGCGGACAGCGAAGACGATGATGATGACGAGGAGGAAGAGGAGGAGGATGAATCCTCCTCCTCCATCGGGTATCCACCGACCAAGCGCTTCCGCTCCTGGGCGGACAGCGAGGATGATGATGATGACGAGGAGGACGAGGCTCCGGCCAAGGGCTGGGGCAGCAGCGACGAGGAGCTTCCTGGGAGCAGCGCCGACGACATCGACGGTGGTGATGACGAGGACAGCGACGACTAGTAGAATAGGACTAGTAGTAGCAGTGCACTAGGCACCAGATCCCTCTTTTGAGAGCCATCGGCTCTTTCCTGTAAAGCCGCTCCTTTGAATTAATGAAAATTGTTCTTTCAATTAATCCAATTTCATTCCTTCCGCCTGTCATGCCAAGACCGATAGCAACGTATCGGATTTCTTTTCTTTTGGACGCCCGTGAAGCCGGACTTCTCATGTCGATTAGCCCGTCGGTCAAGCACTTCTCAATTTCAGGCTGCGATTTGATATCTGACCATAATTCTTCGCAATCCCTTAGCCGATGACTACTCATCGGCTATTTTGAGAATCCAGTCCCTTTCCTTCTCTTGCAGCGACAGGACGGTCCAAAACCTGTAAAAGCCGACGGCCTCCTTTCCCGATTCCTCTCCATAGCTTCAGTAGTCTTCTTTTGCAACACCTTACTATTTCAGAGAAGATCACAATGCAGGGCCAGTCGATGCGACTCCAATCGGCTCCCAAATCAGAGCATCTACCAAGTTAACTGCCCCCCGAGCCTTAATCAAAGCGAGAATACAGGCGAGGATGCACAGGTCACTGATTAGCTTTCTTCTACTGAACGTCGATGTTGATGTAAACTTTGAGCACATAGCCAGTAGGCCTTGGTCTTGTGTAACTGTACTAGAGTCGATGGCTGCGCATCGGCTTCGCTTCTTGCGCAAATTTTTTTTTTACTGGCCGATTTTCTCCTATCGGCCCCAATATTTCGCTGCACACATGTCCTCCTGCACCTGTTCCCATGTTCATCGTGTTTAGGTGCCCCCCGAGCCGAATCTGTCAGGGAATGGCAGATATCGGCTCTGTAATTCGCACGTCGGCTCCTGATAGGATCAAGGACGAACACAAGCAGAACATGTGGTGAGGATAATTTTGGCCGATCGCTGGAATCGGCCTCCATATCTATTGAAGTGTTGACTGAAGGTTCTGTAATGCTCCTTCATAATTTTTTGGGGCCGATCACAAGGATCAGCCTCGCCCCGTTTGCTCATTGCTTTGCCTCAGCTACATGGTCAGGCCAGTGGATAAAACCAGCTTAACCCTTCCCTTCGTCACGTCGATGCGCTCGCAGTCGTCCAAATTGATACCTGAGAGGGGTTCTTGGCCTGCTGCTTCCCATGCGTTCATGCCAGCCGTTGAAATTTCGGCTGAATCATCGGCCTGGACGACTTCTACCTCATCTCCATCCCACTGTATTATGCATTGGTGCATCGTGGAGGGAATGCAGCAGTTGGCGTGGATCCAATCTCTTCCTAGCAGAACAGCATAAGTGCTCGTGCTATCAATGATGAAGAACGTTGTAGGGATAGTTTTCCTTCCTACGGTCAGATCCACGTTCAGAACACCTTGTGCGTCAGACGCTTGGCCGTTGAAATCGCTCAATGTCACGTTGGTCTTGATTAGATCTGAGCTAGAGCGTCCCAGCCGACGTAGCATAGAGTACGGCATGATGTTGACTGCCGCTCCGGTGTCCACCAGCATCTTATTTACAGGCCTCCCATCGATATAACCTCGCAAATACAAGGCCTTCAGATGTCTGTAGCTTCTTTCTCGTGGCTTCTCAAAGATAACCGGCCTCGGGCCGCAGTCAAGTTGTGCAACAGGTGCCTCGTCTAATCCTGGAGCACTGAACTCCGAAGGGAGGATGAACACCATGTTTGTGCCAGCCGATGTTTCATCATCGGCTTTCCTTTGTTTGGGGCGCCACTCCATTTTTCATGGACGACCCCCTTCGTCCAGGGTTCGCTGAACTTTCGCAGCCAGATCAGGTCGTGCCTTCCTTAACGTATGCAAGTATAACCTTTCGGCTTCATCCAGGCCGCGCAATCGCTGAACCCTGCGCTTTTGTGAACGGCTGAGTCCATCAGGGCACCACCTTGGACGGTGGTACCTGTCTTCTTCTTCTTCTTCTTCTTGTCCCTCGTCTTCGGAATCCTCGAGATCTGCCCACCGAGGGGACTCATCACGTTTGCTTTGTGGCGGGAGAGGCCCTAGGCGCTTGAACACAGACACGTTGGCTGCCTCCTTCTTCTTCTGGTTGCATTCTGGGCAATTGCCGATTGTGGGCAATCGGCTCATTCCTGAATCCCAGCAGTGTCTGAAGAAGGGGCAGTCCTGATACTGGCGTTGTCATCTTGCTCCCTTGATTTTTCCGTGGCACGGCGCTCGTGCTCCTCCTCATCGCGATCGTGCCGACGATGTCTTCTGGCTTCTCTAGCCAGACGATCTCTCTCATCATCATCGGTGGATCGTCGGCGTTGGTCATACTGACTCACATACTTGTTGAGGAGGTGATCAGAGAGGGGTCGCTGATATCTCATGTTCTTCACTTCTCCCTCTGTGACGTAGCGCTTGCCATCATGACGGAGCCGATCGCGTGGAGCGGCCTCCTCTGTGTCCTTGCTACGAGAGCAGCTGCCCTCGTTTCCATCTTCGCCAGAGTGGTGCCCAGGTCCTACCATGTTGATGCTGAACGAGGATCCTGGCTGGCAACCTTCAGGGTACGTGCAGTCTACCATGTTAACGGCGGGGAAGGGCTGGGTGTCGACCTTCATGGCGTACTGGTTGAAAATTAGACGCCCTTTTTCTATCGCCGCTTGGATGTGCTGACGCCATACCCTGCAGTCGTTGGTGGCATGGGAGAGCGAGTTGTGCCATTTGCAGTATGGCTTTCCGTTCAGCTCTTGCACCGTGGGGAATTTGAGACCTTCAGGAATCGTCAACTGTTTCTCCTTGAGCAGGAGGTCGAAGATTTGCTCAGTCTTGGTCACGTCAAAATCAAATCCCCTGGGTGGGCCTGGTGGCTTTACCCATTTGCAGGACACGGGGGTTCCTCCCCGAGTCCATTCAGCCACTGCTACCTCTTGGTCTCCCGCAGGAACTTCGTCTTCCTCTGCATCGACCAGGACTACTGCACGCTTGAACTTGTCTTGGTACAGGTCCGGGTGGCGCTGTTCATATGCCGATAGTTTCTGAACCATGTGCGCCAGTGAGGGGTAGTCTGCTTGGGAGGCCATGTCCTTGAGCGGTGTTGCAAGGCCCGCTACTGCCAACTCGACTGCTTCCTTTTCAGTTATACGAACCGAATAACATCGGTTCCTAAGATTCCTGAAGCGCTGGATGTATTCTGTCACAGTTTCTCCGCGCTTCTGACGTAGTTGTGCTAGATCGGCAATGCCGGACTCGGAAGCCTCTGAATGGTACTGCATATGGAACTGCTCTTCCAACTGCTTCCAAGTCCGGATGGAGTCCGGTGGCAACGAGGTGTACCACCCGAAAGCCGATCCCGTGAGGGACTGTGAGAAGAGCCTCACGCGTAGTTGATCCGACACTGAAGCCGGTCCTAGTTGTGCCAAATATCGGCCGACGTGCTCGATGGAGCTTAAACCATCTGATCCACTGAATTTGGAGAAATCAGGGAGCCGATATTTAGGTGGCAGCGGGATCATCTCGTAGTCGTCGGGGTACGGCTTGGAATAGCCGATTGCCCTCCTTTTCGGCACCATGCCGAACTGGTCTCTCAGTATGGTACTGATCTGATCCGCTGTGCTGGCTGCAGGAGTTGAATTCTGAAGATTCGCCGGGGTGGCGTACTTAGCCAGCCATGTTTGCTTTTCCAGCTCTGAGCCAACTGCAGGAGCTGAGCTCTGGAGGTTCGTCGGGGTGGCGTACTTAGTTAGCCACGTCTGCTTCTCAAGCTCTGTCGCTGACGTCCCTCCTGTTTTCCCAGAAGTCCCTGATGTTGTGGCCTGGTTTGTGAGTGCCCAGTTGCCACAATCTGGCACATACGTGCACGTGTACCCGTGAGGGATCTCCTTAGGCGCCTCGGGCAAGAATTGGTAGTCACTAGGGTCACCACCGATCTTGTAGACGACGAATGCCGGTGTAGCCGGCACTTCTGGTGCTGCCAACGCAAATGGCAGCGGTGGACGGGACTGGAGTGGCAACTCTCCTTGATGCGTCCCGAGAGCTGGTCCTGACGGCGAGTACTGGTGCCTCATGATCTCCTGGATCACGCGAAGAGCGACACGCTCCAACGTGTTGACCAGGTTCTCAGAGTGACGGTGTAGCGAGTGAGCCACCAAGTAGTTGATCTCCTGCCGCAGGGACCTGGTGCGTTCCTCCGACGGGGCAGAGAGGTCTATCCCATCGAGTGCACCTTGCGGTGAGAACCCCTTCCATCTGATGCCATGGGAACGGGTTCTCCGAAAAGAGCCGATGAGGTCGGCTTCGAGGGTGACTTTGATCTCGTCATACCTCTTCTTGAGCTCGTCGGGCAGCTCCTCGTAGGTGACTGGCGTGCCGTCCGCCATCCCAGATGTAGATGGCGATGTGGTTGATGTAGAAGCTTGTCCCACCGGGCGTGCCAGAATGTGTTGTCGTCAGAAACCCACCGGCGGGCAGCGACGGGCAACACCGTAGAGCCGGGAACAACCTAGAGCTGCGGCTGGCTGAGGTCCCTCCGAGCGACGGCCCGCAAAGTCTTCTGGTCACACGTCCGATGCTGATGCAAGGGCGTGCCACCTGACCTATACCTGGTCAGGAAGGTGATGGAGATGCCTCGCTTAGTTTCCTGCATGGCATACACGTAAACATTAAATACGAGCCTCGATCGGCTCTCAGGTTATCCTGTGAATCGGCTCAAGGAGCCGATCCACCCATGATTCGTACGGGGTGCACGAATATATGGTGGTCCTGCTTGATCAAGATAAAGCTAATTAGATCTATGACGATTTAGGGTTTTCACCGCATAATCGGATCATCCTACTCCAGGTTGGGCCTCGCGGCCACGCACGGTGATCGTAAGCCGATCCTAAACAAGGCCTGAAAACCAACACGAAGTTGATCCCCGGAACATCCTGTTTAGGACTAGCGAACGACACCCTACGTGCCGCTGGATCCTCCCCCCCTTTGTAAGGCCTAACTATTGCAGATATTAAACTAATCCTTGTAGAACAAGGAGCAATCGTAACGGATCAGATCTACTAAATAATGATCAAGCGGGGTGCCGCCCCCACACCTAAGATAGGTGTGAGGGCGGCTAGACATGCAAGGGTTGCACTACGATAGCATGTTACGCGAAGAACTATGCTAACCCTAACACATCTATGATAACTACGTTGCTCGCCATCAACAAGGCTTCAGTACGAGCAACGCATGAACAACGTGGAGCTTGTGCTGCCTAGATCGCAAGATGCGATCTAGGCAGCATGTCGCTTACCGGTAGAAACCCTCGAGACGAAGGAGTTGGCGATGCGCCGAGATTGATTTGTTTGGTTGAACGTTGGTTGTTGTTTATTCCATAAACCCTAGATACATATTTATAGTCCAGGGGACTTTCTAACGTGGGAATAATCCCCACCGTGCATGATACAAACTCTAACTTTTAATCTAAGATACAATCTACCATAATTAACGATACACGGGCAATCCAGCCCAAACTCCTCGTGCAAGGCCGCTTCAAAGAACTTCCACGTGTAATCTTCCAAGCCCATCTTCCTTACGGCCCACCTCCTGATTTGGCCAAAATCTGGTGATAACAATATCATGATGAAACAATAACATGTTCAGATCTGAGATCATGGCACTCGGGCCCTAGTGACAAGCATTAAGCATAACAAGTTGCAACAATATCATCAAAGTACCAATTACGGACACTAGGCACTATGCCCTAACAATCTTATGCTATTACATGACCAATCTCATCCAATCCCTACCATCCCCTTCGGCCTACAGTGGGGGAATTACTCACACATGGATGGGGGAAACATGGCTGGTTGATGTAGAGGCGTTGGCGGTGATGGCGGCGATGATCTCCTCGACTTGCCCGTCCCGGCGGAGTGCCAGAACAGAGACTTCTGGCTCCCGCGACGGATTTTCGCGATGTGGCGGCGTTCTGGAGGGTTTCTGGCGACTTCGACTTCTTCCCGTGCGTTTTTAGGTCGAGGACGATAAATAGTCCGAAGGAGGGCGTCGGAGGCCGGCCGAGGGGGCCACACCATAGGGCCGCGCCGCCTTATGGTGTGGGGCCCTCGGGCCTCCACCTTAATTGTCCTTCTGGCTCCGTCAGTATTCTGGGAAAATAGGGCCTTCTGCGTAAATTTCGAGGATTTTCCCGAAAGTTGGATTTCTGCACAAAAACGAGACACCAGAACAGTTCTGCTGAAAACAGCGTTAGTCCGTGTTAGTTGTATCCAAAATACACAAATTAGAGGCAAAACAATAGCAAAAGTGTTCGGGAAAGTAGATACGTTTTGGACGTATCAACTCCCCCCAAGCTTAGCTTATTGCTTGTCCTCAAGCAATTCAGTTAACAACTGAGCGATAAAAAGAACTTTCACGAACATATTTGCTCATATGATGTATATATTCTCATGCTATGGCTAATACTTAAGCAGTTCATAATGAGGTACATGCAAATAAGATCATCTAACAGCTATGTCAATCATGGAGAGGTACCAACAATTAATAATAAGCATCATGAATCATGTATATAAGCAAGATTGCAATGTTCATAAGAGAGTATGATAAAGTGGTATCTCGCTTGCCTGTATTTGATTGCAAAACATAAATGCCCGGGCACCTCTGGAGTTCATAGAAAGACTAGAAGTAGTGATTGTCAAAGATAAAAGCATCAAAGTTATACCACAATCAATCATATTTTGAGACAAGCATATTATACTAAGAATGACAGTTGTGCTCTCAAGATAGTGCTCAAAGAAATAATGAAGACACAACATAGAAGTAAAAGATTGACCCTTCGCAGAGGGAAGCAGGGATTAACATGCGCTAGAGCTTTTCATTTTTGAAATCAGGAGTAAAATCATTTTGAGAGGTGTTTGTTGTTGTCAATGAATGGTAATGGGTACACTAACTACCTCGCCAACCGGACTTTCAAGAGCGGCTCCCATGAATTATTGCATATTTATGTGGCACTCCTTCCAACCTTTCTTACACAAACCATGGCTAACCGAATCCTCGGGTGCCTACCAACAATCTCATACCATGAACGAGTGCCTTTTTATTTTATTTTTATTATGATGATGACACTCCCCCCAACCTTTGCTTACACAAACCATGGCTAACCGAATCCTTCGGGTGCCGTCCAACAATCACAAACCATGGAGGAGTGTCTATTTAAGTTAATTAATTCGGGACTGGGAATCCCATTGCCAGCTCTTTTTGCAAAATTATTGGATAAGCGGATGTGCCACTAGTCCATATGAGAGTCCGTCAAAAGTAAATGACAAGGTTGAAAGCTAAACACCACATACTTCCTCATGAGCTATGAAACATAAACACAAATTGAGAAGCATTTTGAAGGTTTTAAAGGTAGCGCATGAGAATTTACTTGGAATGGTTTGAAATGCCATGCATAGGTATTTATGGTGGACACTCTGGAATAACTTGGTTTTCATGTGTTTGGAAGCACGAGCAGCGTTCCCGCTCAGTACAAGTGAAGGCTAGCAATAGACTAGGGAGCGACAAATCAAGAGAGCAGTAACTGTCATAATCATGCTTGCGGCAAAATAAATTAACGGAGGCATAAAAGTGATACAAGAACTCTGAAGCAATATAGATCATCGAGGCTTAATTGACTTTGGTTCAGTCATATACATGCGTGAGCATGTGCCAAGTCGATATAAATGAATTATTCAGAGGAGGATACCACAATGCCATACTTACTTATGAATAAAACAATGCAAGCAAACATCCATGACATGCTACTCATATTAATAGATTGGAGCTAAACATGAGAGATCATAAACTACTAGACTTTCTCAAATAACATATACCTCACATGAACCAACTAAGCATGCTCACATGGATGAGTATATGTACAAAAATGAAAACAAATAGAGTTCATACCAGCCTCTCACCACAATCAGATTGTCGTAGATTGTCATTATTGCCTTTTCACTTGTGTAGCTTGGATAATATGAAATGAAAACCACGCTCCAGCCACCGAAGACCATTGAACTCATAATGAACTTTACAAACCAAAGAAGAACAGCAAATATTTTTGGTGTTTTCGAATTCGAGAACAAGAACAAGAGGAAACAAACAAACAAAACAAAATCTTTTTGGGTTTTCTTATAGCAAACTGGCAATAGCAAATAAAGCGAAACAAATGCAAGAAACCAAAGCAAACAAATGGTGAAGAGAAACAACAGAAATATTTTTGGTCTTTTTATGTTTTGGAAAGGAAACAAAGCAAAAACAAGAAATAGCAAACTAAAAGAAACACAGAAAAGCGAGATGGCAGAAATCTGCCAAAACCTGACAGCAGTACAGAAATTGATTTTTACAAAAATCTTACGTTGCTCAGCTCGAAAAGTGTTCAACTAATGAAAGTTAGATAACAACCTGGGGAACCTGCACAAAAATTGGCAGATCAAAATAACGTTCTGGCTGTGCGCACGAATTTTTCTAGTAACAGTACAGAATCTGTTTTCAGGCAGCACTTCCCCAAATATCATCTCCCTCTCATTAGAAAACCACTCAAAGAGACTAAACAAGTATGTACAAGTATCCAGCAATCATAATATGCAAAGAATGAGTGATGCCGGTATACCTCCCCCCAAGCTTAGGCTTTTGGCCTAAGTGGAGTTCAACCCCAACGAGGGTCGCTGTTCCTCGCCGGTGGATAATTCATGGAGTAGTCATAGTAAAGTTCCTGTGCAGAAGAAAAGCGTGGAGGCTCCACATGTCCACCATGTTGATGCGAGGAACTTGCTGCATCGGATGATGAGTCGAGGTGCTCCTCGACCTCCGTGTCGTCTCTTGCATGTTGGCCTCCTCCCTCTATGTGTGCATCCAGTGCACCTTCTGTGACCGACCAATCTCCCCTGGAATCAAGGTTAGATAGAACAGGCGCAGGCAATCTTACTAATTTCTCAGTTCTCTTAGTTATTCTCCAGACTTTTTTATAAAATGTCATCTTGTAAAACAGGTTACCCAAGTTGGAGGAATCAGAAACAAATTCATGTTTAATCATAGAGGCTATGTCAAGTTTTTCTATGGGGAATGGAATATCAAAATGATGAGGTTCTACATTATGAAAAGCTAGTAAACGAGAGGCGATGAGACCTCCACAAATTCCACCTTTCTCACGGTTAGTAGCAAGTCTATAAGCTATCAATGCCCCCAAATTATAAGTCCTACTACTTTGCAGTGCCGCAGCTAGAAAAGCTAAATCCGGAATAGAAAGTTTACCACCAATCTTTTTAGCAAGAACGCATTTAGTAAAAAAAAGGCAAAGTAGCGGATAGCCGGGAGCTGAATGCTAGTGATTTTACCACTATCCTCTGAGAAACTCCTTCCATAACAAATCATCTTGAAGAGGTTTAAGAGTTCTTGCGGCGATCCCCTTATCTTCTCGCATGATCCCCATTGCGGTACTCTAATTGCTGCACAAAAATCACTGAATGGCAAGTTGACAGCTTTGTTGTAAATTTTATACTGGACCGTGGGGTTAGATCGCGACCAATTGAACTTAAAGTCCTGCACAAAAGACATAGTTAATTTTTCATATTGTCTTGGCTCTCCTTCAACAAAGTCACTCAGCCCTGCACGAGAAATTAGACTTTGAACATCTTCAAATATTCCCGCGCTTCTCATGAAATCTGCACATGGGTAGTAGGAGGGGTATACTCCCTCTTCACGGTTCACTCTCATAACTTGTTGGACCTCCAATTCTTGTTGGTTCAATTGATATCTATTCCACTCCATTTTCTGAAATTTCAACAAACAATATAAAAATTTGATTTGGTGACATATAATCAAGGGGAACTACTATAGGAACTTGGTAGAGTACTAATCATGCATCAAAACTAGTTTATACAACTTAGAACAAGCATGCAAGCTCACTAAACATGTTACCTACAGCAGCAAAATATTCAAGATATACTCAACCAAACAAAATTCTACTTGGATGGGTGGAGGAGTCACATACCAAGGAGCAAATGTGCCAAATTTCAGCAAGAAATCTGGGCTGAGCAAAGAGATCGAGAAATCTGGAGCTCTTGAGCAAAAACGCGAGTGAGAGGAAGCAGGTTCGAGTTTCTTCGGGAGAGAGAAGATGCTGGGAGAAAGAGATGAAGTAGTGGGGCAAGGAGGGGCCCACACCACAGGGTGGCGTGCCCCCCTTCTTGGCCGCGCCGGCCTGTGGTGTGGCACCCTCTGGTGCCCCACAGGTCATCCTCTGGTGCTCCCAGGTGCCTTGTCGAAAAATAGGACCAACGGTATAATTTTTGTGAATTTTTGAAAACTTTGAAAAATGCACATTTCTGGGTATTTAGTTTATTATTACTGGCCAGGAAATTTTTTGAAATCTTTAAATAACTAAGGAACTTTGCAAATTAAAAATGCTACAGCAACTAGAGCAAGTGGAGGAAGAAAGAGATGTTGTTTACCTCCTCTATGCATATAAAAAAGTATTCGTTAACAAGGTTGATCAAGTCTTGCCACCAAATAAATTTTACATAGCATAAGAAGAAATAAACCTCAAATCAATCATGTTACCTTGAATTGTATTGATATGGATCCAATCACGAGAGTTTGATATTCTTCCTTAGGCTCATATATAGGACAATCAATAGTTCCCACTTTGATAGTTCTCACATTAGAAACAGTATTAACTCCACACGCTTTCTCAATCTTCTTGGGGAAATAAACGGTATGCTCCCTATCATCAACATTGAAAGTAACCTTTCCTTTATTGCAATCAATAACAGCCCCTGCGGTGTTAAGAAAAGGTCTCCCAAGAATAATAGACATATTATCATCTTCAGGCATTTCCAACACAACAAAATCAGTTAATATCAAGCAGTTAGTAGTAACTTGAACAGGAACATCCTCACATATACCAACAGGAATAGCAGTAGATTTATCAGCCATTTGCAAAGATATATCAGTAGGTATCAACTTATCTAAGTAAAGTCTCTTATAAAGAGAAAAAGGCATAACACTAACATCGGCTCCCAAGTCACATAGAGCAGTTTTAACATAATTATTCTTAATAGAACAAGGAATAGTAGGTATACCTGGGTCGCCCAATTTCTTTGGAACTTTGCCATTGAAAGAGTAATTAGCAAGCATAGTGGAAATTTCCTCATTGGGGATTTTCCTTTTGTTAGTAACAATATCTTTCATATACTTTGAATAAGGTGGCAATTTAATAGCATCAGTCAAAGGGATTTGCAAGAATAAAAGTTTCATCCAATCACAAAATTTATTATAGTGTTCTTCTTCCTTTGATTTTAATTTCTTAGCAGGAAAAGGCATTTGCTTTTGCACCCAAGGTTCTCTTTCATTACCATGTTTCTCAGCAATAAAATCTTCTTTAGTATACTTTTTATTTTTAGCATGCTTTTCAGGTTCTTCTTCAACCTCTACTTTATCAGGAGCATCATTCTTATCATTATCTTTATCATGTTCATTACCACTTTCAGTTTCAGCATCAGAAATAGAAATACTATTAGGATCATTAGCAGGTTTAGAGGATTCTACAACATTTTTATTTTTCTTCTTCTTTTTCTTCTTAGAAGGAGCACTAGGTTCAATGCGTTGAGAATCTTGTTCAATTCTTTTGGGATGCCCTTCAGGATATAGAGGATCCTGGGTAGAGACACCACCTCTAGTTGTTACTTCATAAGCATGTTTCTCTTTAGAATTATTCCCTAACAAGTCATTTTGCACTTTAGTGAGTTGATCAATTTGAGTTTGAACCATATGAAAATGTTTAACAAGCATCTTAACATCATTGGAGGTTCTCTCTACAATATCATGCAATTCACTAATAGCTCGAGAATTTTCCATTAAATGATTCTCTACTCTCATATTAAAGTTTTCTTGCTTAACAATATAATTATCAAACTCATCTAAGCATTGTGCAGGAGGTTTTGAATACGGAATATCTTCCCTAGTAAAGCGTTGAAGGGAGTTTACCTCAATCATGGATGAAGGGGGAATTATCTCAGATTTAAAACCTTTCTCCTTGAGAGACTTCTTGGCTTCCCTCATATCTTCATCATTCAATTTAATTAAACCCCTCTTCTTCAATATTGGCGTTGGAGTTGGTTCAGGCGTAGTCCAATCATCATGATTCCGGCTTATTTTAGCCAATAATTCTTCAGCGTCGTCTGGAGTTCTTTTCCTGAAAACACAACCAGCACAACTATCCAGGTATGCCCTAGACTCAATGGTTAGTCCACTTTAAAATATATCAAGTAAATCATGCTTTTCCAAATCATGGTCAGGCCGAGCTCTAATAAGAGAGCAAAATCTCGCCCAAGCCTCAGGAAATTTCTCTCCATCGTCCTGGTTAAAATTATAAATTCTCTGCAAAGCAATATGTTGAGCACTAGCAGGAAAGTATTTACGGAAGAAAATATCAAGCAATTCTTTTGGACTTTTAATAGAATTAGGTGGCAAACTATTATACCAAGTTTTAGCGTCATCCTTTAATGTGAATGGAAAGATTTTAGCAACAAAGTAAGTGCGCATCTTGACATCATCAGAAAACAAGCTACTTAGAGTAGATAACTCAATCATGTGTTCAACAACACTCTCTTTTTCAGTACCGCAAAAGGGTGTTTTCTCAACAATAGCTATATGAGATAGATCAAGAGAAAAATCATAATCTTTATCCTTATTGTTTATAGGAGATGTGGCAAACTTAGGATCAGGAGACAGTTTATATCTAACAGCATGTTCTGCAAGCAATTTTTTAATTTTTCTTGCATCAGTAGTAGCATTGCATTTTTCAATAAAATCATCATTAAGCTCCACATAATCTTCATCAGGATCATCACTAAAATAATCAAGTTCAGGTGAATTAACAGGTGTAGTAGCATTAGGAGTTTCAGTATTTTCAATTTGTCTAGACCTAGCAATTGTAGCATCTAGAAAGGATCCCAATGAACCACTATCATCAAGCACAACAGAAATATTATCAATATTATGAGAGTTTTCAGATTCAGCAGAAGTACCCGCATGTGAAGCATGTGGCGGTGAAACAAGTTTATCAATCACAGATGGTGAATCAAGTGTAGCGGAGGTACTCAGAATTGTACATTTTCTTGTAGTGGATGGCAATATAGCGATCTTAGTATCGCGAGGTTTACCCATGATGGAGAATTTGCAGCGAACAATATTAATCCAAGTGAACTTCCAAATAAAGCTATGCTCCCCGGCAACGGCGCCAGAAAATAGTCTTGATGACCCACAAGTATAGGGGATCGCAACAGTCTTCGAGGGAAGTAAAACCCAATTTATTGATTCGACACAAGGGGAGACAAAGAACACTTGGAAGCCTTAACAGCGGAGTTGTCAATTCAGCTGCACCTGGAAACAGACTTGCTCGAAAGAGTTTATCAGTAGTAACAGTTTTATAGCGATAGCGATGAGTGAAATAACAAGACGAGTAACGAGACAGCAGTAGTGATTTTAGTAAACAGCAGGATTAAAATACTGTAGGCACGGGGACGGATGACGGGCGTTGCATGGATGAGAGAAACTCATGTAACAATCATAGCAGGGCATTTGCAGATAATAATAAAACGGTGTCCAAGTACAAAGCAATCAATAGGCATGTGTTCCATATATAGTCGTACGTGCTCGCAATGAGAAACTTGCACAACATCTTTTGTCCTACCAGCCGGTGGCAGCCGGGCCTCAAGGGAAACTACTGGATATTAAGGTACTCCTTTTAATAGAGTACCGGAGCAAAGCATTAACACTCCGTGAACACATGTGATCCTCACATCGCTACCATTCCCTCCGGTTGTCCCGATTTCTGTCACTTCGGGGCCATCGGTTCCGGACAGCGACATGTGTATACAACTTGCAGGTAAGATCAATAAACAATGAATATCATGATGAAACAATAACATGTTCAGATCTGAGATCATGGCACTCGGGCCCTAGTGACAAGCATTAAGCATAACAAGTTGCAACAATATCATCAAAGTACCAATTACGGACACTAGGCACTATGCCCTAACAATCTTATGCTATTACATGACCAATCTCATCCAATCCCTACCATCCCCTTCGGCCTACAGCGGGGGAATTACTCACACATGGATGGGGGAAACATGGCTGGTTGATGTAGAGGCGTTGGCGGTGATGGCGGCGATGATCTCCTCCACTTCCCCGTCCCGGCGGAGTGCCAGAACAGAGACTTCTGGCTCCCGCGACGGAGTTTCGCGATGTGGCGGCGTTCTGGAGGGTTTCTGGCGACTTCGACTTCTTCCCGTGCGTTTTTAGGTCGAGGCCGATAAATAGTCCGAAGGAGGGCGTCGGAGGCCGACCGAGGGGGTCACACCATAGGGCCGCGCGGCCCCCCCTAGGCCGCGCCGCCTTATGGTGTGGGGCCCTCGGGCCTCCACCTTAATTGTCCTTCTGGCTCCGTCAGTATTCTGGGGAAATAGGGCCTTCTGCGTAAATTCCGAGGATTTTCCCGAAAGTTGGATTTCTGCACAAAAACGAGACACCAGAACAGTTCTGCTGAAAACAGCGTTAGTCCGTGTTAGTTGTATCCAAAATATACAAATTAGAGGCAAAACAATAGCAAAAGTGTTCGGGAAAGTAGATACGTTTTGGACGTATCAGTGCTACCTTTAAAATTTCTATCCTCTACCTTTGCAATATATAGCTCATGGGACAAATAGCCTAAAAACTATTGTGGTATTGAATATGTACTTATGCACTTTATCTCTTATTAAGTTGCTTGTTGTGTGATAACCATGTTCCTGGGGACGCCATCAACTACTCTTTGTTGAATATCATGTGAGTTGCTATGCATGTCCGTCTTGTCTGAAGTAAGGGAGATTTACCACTAGTTGAATGGTTAGAGCATGCATATTGTTAGAGAAGAACATTGGGCCGCTAACTAAAGCCATGATTCATGGTGGAAGTTTCAGTTTTGGACAAATATCCTCAATCTCATATGAGAACATTAATTGTTGCTAAATGCTTAAGCATTAAAGAGGAGTCCATTATCTGTTGTCTATGTTGTCCCGGTATGGATGTCTAAGTTGAGAATAATAAAAGCGAGAAATCCAATGCGAGCTTTCTCCTTAGACCTTTGTATATGCGGCATAGAGGTACCCCTTTGTGACACTTCGTTAAAACATATGTATTGCGATGATAATCCAGGTAATCCGAGCTAATTAGGACAAGGTGCGGGCACTATTAGTATACTATGCATGAGGCTTGCAACTTGTAGGATATAATTTACATGATGCATATGCTTTATTACTACCGTTGACAAAATTGTTTCTTGTTTTCAAAACCAAAGATCTAGCACAAATATAGTAATCAATGCTTCCCTCTGCGAAGGGCCTTTCTTTTCTTTTATGGTGAGTTAGTTCACCTATTTCTCTCCATCTCAAGAAGCAAACACTTGTGTGAACTGTGCATTGATTCCTGCATACTTGCATATTGCACTTGTTATATTACTTTACATTGACAATATCCATGAGATATACATGTTATAAGTTGAAAGCAACCGTTGAAACTTAATCTTCTGTTGTGTTGCTTCAATGCCTTTACTTTGAATTATTGCTTTATGAGTTAACTCTTATGCAAGACTTATTGATGCTTGTCTTGAAAGTACTATTCATGAAAAGTCTTTGCTATATGATTCATTTGTTTACTCATTACATCACCATTGCTTTGATCGCTGCATTCATTACATGTTCTTACAATAGTATGATCAAGATTATGATGGTATGTCACTCCAGAAATTATCTTTGTTATCGTTTACCTACTCGGGACGAGCAGGAACTAAGCTTGGGGATGCTGATACGTCTCCGACGTATCGATAATTTCTTATGTTCCATGCCACTTTATTGATGATACCTACATGTTTTATGCATACTTTATGTCATATTTATGCATTTTCCGGCACTAACCTATTAACGAGATGCCGAAGAGCCAGTTGTTGTTTTCTGCTGTTTTTCGTTTCAGAAATCCTAGTAAGGAAATATTCTCGGAATTGGACGAAATCAACGCCCAGGGTCCTATTTTCACACGAAGCTTTCAGAAGACCGAAGGAGTCACGTAGTGGGGCCACGGGGCGCCGCCACACTAGGGCGGCGCGGCCTACAGGAGGCCCGCGCGGCCCTGTTGTGTGGGGCCCCCGTGACGCCCCTTGACCTGCCCTTCTGCCTACTTAAAGCCTTCGTCGCGAAACCCCCAGTACCGAGAGCCACGATACGGAAAACCTTCCAGAGACGCCGCCGCCAATCCCATCTCGGGGGATTCAGGAGATCTCCTCCGGCACCCTGCCGGAGAGGGGAATCATCTCCCGGAGGACTCTTCATCGCCATGGTCGCCTCCGGAGTGATCAGTGAGTAGTTCACCCCTGGACTATGGGTCCATAGCAGTAGCTAGATGGTCGTCTTCTCCTAATTGTGCTTCATTGTTGGATCTTGTGAGCTGCCTAACATGATCAAGATCATCTATCTGTAATGCTACATGTTGTGTTTGTTGGGATCCGATGAATAGAGAATACTATGCTATGTTGATTATCAATCTATTATCTATGTGTTGTTTATGATCTTGCATGCTCTCCGTTATTAGTAGAGGCTCTGGCCAAGTTTTTGCTTGTAACTCCAAGAGGGAGTATTTATGCTCGATAGTGGGTTCATGCCTCCATTAAATCTGGTACAGTGACAGAAAGTTCTAAGGTTGTGGATGTGCTGTTGCCACTAGTGATAAAACATCGATGCTATGTCTAAGGATGTAGTTGTTGATTACATTACGCACCATACTTAATGCAATTGTCTGTTGTTTGCAACTTAATACTGGAAGGGGTTCGGATGATAACCTGAAGGTGGACTTTTTAGGCATAGATGCATGCTGGATAGCGGTCTATGTACTTTGTCGTAATGCCCAATTAAATCTCACTATACTCATCATATCATGTATGTGCATGGTCATGCCCTCTTTATTTGTCAATTGCCCAACTGTAATTTGTTCACCCAACATACTACTTATTCTTATGGGAGAGACACCTCTAGTGAACTGTGGACCCGGTCCATTCTTTTACATCGAATACAATCTACTGCAATACTTGTTCTACTGTTCTCTGCAAACAATCATCATCCACACTATACATCTAATCCTTTGTTACAGCAAGCTGGTGAGATTGACAACCTCACTGTCACGTTGGGGCAAAGTAATTTGGTTGTGTTGTGCAGGTTCCACGTTGGCGCCGGAATCCCTGGTGTTGCGCCGCACTACACTTCGCCGCCATCAACCTTCAACGTGCTTCTTGGCTCCTACTGGTTCGATAAACCTTGGTTTCTTACTGAGGGAAAACTTGCTGCTGTACGCATCACACCTTCCTCTTGGGGTTCCCAACGGACGCGTGTTGTACGCGTATCACCGCCCTGGTGTGTCGCCGCCTCGTCGCCCCACTTCATTTCCCTTTCGGACTTCTAGAAGCTTCATGGAAAAATAAGACCCTGGGCGTTGATTTCGTCCAATTCCGAGAATATTTCCTTACTAGGATTTCTGAAACCAAAAACAGTAACTGGCTCTTCGGCATCTTGTTAATAGGTTAGTGCCGGAAAATTCATAAATATGACATAAAGTATGTATAAAACATGTAGGTATTGTCATAAAACAAGCATGGAACATAAGAAATTATCGATACGTTGGAGACGTATCAGCATCCCCAAGCTTAGTTCCTACTCGTCCCCGAGTAGGTAAACGATAACAAAGATAATTTCTAAAGTGACATGCTATCATAATCTTGATCAACACTATTGTAAGCACATGTAATGAATGCAGCGATTCGAAGCAATGGTAAAGATAATGGTTAAACAACTGAATCATATAGCAAAGACTTTTCATGAATAGTACTTTCAAGACAAGCATCAATAAGTCTTGCATAAGAGTTAACTCATAAAGCAGTAAATTCAAAGTAAAGGCATTGAAGCAACACAAAGGAAGATTAAGTTTCTACGGTTTCTTTCAACTTGTAACATGTATATATCATGGATAGTTGTCAATATAAAGTAATATGATGAATGCAAATATGCAAGTATGTAAGAATCAATGCACAGTTAACACAAGTGTTTGCTTCTAAGATAGAAAGAAGTGGGTAAACTGACTCAACATAAAAGTAGAAGAAAGGCCCTTCGAAGAGGGAAGCATGGATTGCTATATTTGTGCTAGAGCTTTTATTTTGAAAACATAGAGAGAGCATAAAAGTAAAGTTTTGAGAGGTGTTTGTTGTTGTCAACGAATGGTAGTGGGCACTCTAACCCCCTTGCCAGACAGACCTTCAAAGAGCGGCTCCCATGAAAGATTTTTATTTTTGGGTGGCACTCCTTCCAACCTTGCTTTCACAAACTATGGCTAACCGAATCCTCGGGTGCCTGCCAACAATCTCATACCTTGAAGGAGTGCCTTTTATTTTAGTTTTATTTAGATGACACTCCTCCCCACCTTTGCTTTCTCAAGCCATGGCTAACCGAATCCTTGGGTGCCGTCCAACAATCACATACCATGGAGGAGTGTCTATTTGTAAAATTATGAAGATTAATTAATTGGGACTGGGAACCCCATTGCCAGCTCTTTTTGCAAAATTATTGGATAAGCGGATGAAGCCACTAGTC
Source organism: Lolium perenne (assembly GCF_019359855.2). Taxonomy (NCBI): domain Eukaryota; kingdom Viridiplantae; phylum Streptophyta; class Magnoliopsida; order Poales; family Poaceae; genus Lolium; species Lolium perenne. The sequence goes on along the minus strand of NC_067248.2, from coordinate 35,035,123 downwards.
CATTGGTGAAAGTTGCCCAAAAAGATTGAAAGATAAACACCACATACTTCCTCATGAGCTATAAAACATTGACACGAATAAGAGGTAATAACTTTTGAAGTGTTTAAAGATAGCACTCAAGCAATTTACTTTTGAATGGCAGAGAAATATCATGTAGTAGGTAGGTATGGTGGACACAAATGGCATATTTTTTGGCTCAAGGATTTTGGATGCATGAGAAGTAATCCCTCTCAATACAAGGCTTAGGCTAGCAAGGTTATTTGAAGCAAACACAAGTATGAACTGGTACAGCAAAACTCACATAAGAACATATTGCAAGCATTATAAGACTCTACACTGTCTTCCTTGTTGCTCAAACCCTTACTAGAAAATATCTAGACTTTAGAGAGACCAATCATGCAAACCAAATTTTAGCAAGCTCTATGTATTTCTTCACTAATAGGTGCAAAGTATATGATGCAAGAGCTTAAACATGATCCTTAGATCACAATAATTGCCTAGTATCAAATTATTCAAGACATTATACCAATTACTACATGTAGCTTTTTCTGTTTCCAACCATATAACAATTAACGAAGCAGTTTCAACCTTCGCCATGAACACTAAGAATAAAGCTAAGAACATATTTGTTCATATGCAACAGCGGAGCGTTTCTCTCTCCCACACAATGAATGCTAGGATCCAATTTTATTCAAAAAAAAACAAAACAAAAACATACAGACGCTCCAAGAAGGGGATGGAATAAAAATATAGTTTCACTAGAGGAACCTGATAATGTTGTCGATGAAGAAGGGGATGTCTTGGGCATCCCCAAGCTTAGATGCTTGAGTCTTCTTGAAATATGCAGGGATGAACCACGGGGGCATCCCGAAGCTAAGAGCTTTCACTCTCCTTGATCATATTGTATCATCCTCCTCTCTTGATCCTTGAAAACTTCCTCCACACCAAACTCAAAACAACTCATTGGAGGGTTAGTGCATAATAAAAATTCACATGTTCAGAGGTGACAAAATCATTCTTAACACTTCTGGACATTTCACAAAGCTACTGAAAGTTAATGGAATAAAGAAATCCATCAAACATAGCAAAACAGGCAATGCGAAATAAAAGGCAGAATCTGTCAAAACAGAACAGTCCGTAAAGACATTTTTTTAGGTGCACCAGACTTGCTCAAATTAAAATGCTCAAATTTAATGAAAGTTGCGTACATATCTGAGGATTACTCACGTAAATTGGCAGATTTTTCTGAGTTACCTACAGAGAATACTACTCAAATTCGTGACAGCAAGAAATCTGTTTCTGCGCAGTAATCCAAATCTAGTATGAACCTTACTATCAAAGACTTTACTTGGCACAAAAATGCAACAAAATAAAGATAAGGAGAGGTTGCTACAGTAGTAACAACTTCCAAGACTCAAATATAAAACAAAAGTGCAGAAGTAAAATCATGGGTTGTCTCCCATAAGCGCTTTTCTTTAACGCCTTTCAGCTAGGCGCAGAAAGTGTGTATCAAGTATTATCAAGAGATGAAGCATCAACATCATAATTTGTTCTAATGATAGAATCAAAGGGTAACTTCATTCTATTTCTAGGGAAGTGTTCCATACCTTTCTTGAGAGGACATTGATATTTAATATTACCTTCCTTCATATCAATAATAGCACCAACAGTTCGAAGAAAAGGTCTTCCCAATATAATGGGACAAGATGCATTGCATTCAATATCCAACACAACAAAATCAACGGGGACAAGGTTATTGTTAACTGTAATGCGAACATTATCAATCCTCCCCAAAGGTTTCTTTGTAGAGTTATCAGCAAGATTAACATCCAAATAACAATTTTTCAATGGTGGCAAGACAAGCATATTATAGATTTTCCTAGGCATAACGGAAATACTTGCACCAAGATCACATAAAGCATTACAATCAAAGTCATTGACCTTCATCTTAATGATGGGCTCCCAACCATCCTCTAGCTTCCTAGGAATAGAAGCTTCGCGTTCTAATTTCTCTTCTCTAGCTTTTATGAGAGCATTTGTAATATGTTTTGTGAAAGCCAAGTTTATAGCACTAGTATTAGGACTCTTAGCAAGTTTTTGTAAGAACTTTATAACTTCAGAGATGTGGCAATCATAAAAATCTAAACCATTATGATCTAAAGCAATGGGATCATTGTCCCCAATATTTTGAAAAATTTCAGCTGTTTTATCACAAGCAATTTCAGCAGTTTTAGCAGTTTCAGGCAGTTTTGCAAGCTTTGCATTAGGAGTAGAAACATTGCCAACACCAATTATTTTACCATTGATAGTAGGAGGTGTAGCAACATGTGAAGCATTAGCATTACTAGTGGTGGTAATAGTCCAAACTTTAGCTACATTATCCTCTTTAGCATTTTCTTCTTTTTCCCACCTAGCACGCAATTCGGCCATCAATCTTATATTCTCATTAATTCTAACTTGGATGGCGTTTTCTGTAGCAAATAACTTAATATCTTTATTTTCATTAGGCATAACTTTCGATTTCAAAAGATCAACATCAGCAGCAAGACTATCAACTTTAGAAGCAAGAATATCAATTTTGCCAAGCTTTTCTTCAACAGATTTGTTAAAAGCAGTTTGTGTACTAATAAATTCTTTAAGCATGGCTTCAAGTCCAGGGGCACATTCCTATTATTGTTGTAAGAATTCCCATAAGAATTACCATAACCGTTACCATTATTATAAGGATATGGCCTATAGTTGTTACTAGAATTGTTCCGATAAGCATTGTTGTTGAAATTATTATTTTTAATGAAGTTCACATCAACACGTTCTTCTTGAGCAATCAATGAAGCTAACGGAATATTATTAGGATCAACATTAGTCCTACCATTCACAAGCATAGACATAATAGCATCAATCTTATCACTCAAGGAGGAGGTTTCTTCAACAGAATTTACCTTCTTACCTTGTGGAGCTCTTTCCGTGTGCCATTCAGAGTAATTAATCATCATATTATCAAGAAGCTTTGTTGTGGCGCCTAGAGTGATGGACATAAAAGTACCTCCAGCAGCTGAATCCAATAGGTTCCACGAAGAAAATTTCAATCCTGCATAAAAGGTTTGGATGATCATCCAAGTAGTCAGTCCATGGGTAGGGCAATTTTTAACCAAAGATTTCATTCTTTCCCATGCTTGGGCAACATGCTCATTATCCGATTGCTTAAAATTCATTATGCTACTTCTCAAAGATATAATTTTAGCAGGAGGATAATATCTACCAATGAAAGCATCCTTACATTTAGTCCATGAATCAATACTATTCTTAGGCAAAGATAGCAACCAATCTTTAGCTCTTCCTCTTAATGAGAAAGGAAACAATTTTAATTTTATAATGTCACCATCTACATCCTTATACTTTTGCATTTCACATAATTCAACAAAATTATTAAGATGGGCAGCAACATCATCAGAACTAACACCAGAAAATTGCTCTCTCATAACAAGATTCAGTAAAGCAGGTTTAATTTCAAAGAATTCTGCTGTAGTAGCAGGTGGAGCAATAGCTGTGCATAAGAAATAATTATTATTTGTGTTAGTGAAGTCACACAACTTAGTATTTTCAGGAGTACCCATTTTAGCAATAGTAAATAAAGCAAACTAGATAGAGTAAATGCAAGTAACTAATTTTTTTGTGTTTTTAATATGGAGAACGCAAACAAGATAGTAAATAAAGTAAAGCAAGTAAATAATTTTTTTGTATTTTGATATAATGCAGCAAACAAAGTAGTAAATAAAATAAAGCAAGACAAAAACAAAGTAAAGAGATTGGAAGTGGAGACTCCCCTTGCAGCGTGTCTTGATCTCCCCGGCAACGGCGCCAGAAAAAGAGTTGCTGGCGTGCAGTTGACGTGGGAGTTAGAAATCTCTGTGGTGTAATTTTCCTTCACGTCCCCGGCAACGGTGTCAGAAAAAGAGCTTGATACGCGTACAACACGCGTCCGTTGGGAACCCCAAGAGGAAGGTGTGATGCGTACAACAGCAAGTTTTTCCTCAGTAAGAAACCAAGGTTTATCGAACCAGTAGGAGTGTAATATCCCAGGTAATGGGGTTACAAAAATAGAGGAAACAGATGTGTGCATTGCATTCATGCATAGAAAATCTGGGGAATTTTCGCGCTTTAAAGTAAAACAGTCACAGTAACTGAAGTTTCACTTGATCTTGGTGGAATTGAAGTAGCTCATCAAGTCAAGCGCTTTAAACCTCAATGTGACTTTGTTAACACCTTGTTTTAGGAAGAGATGATTTGATCTAAGGGGTTAGATCAAATAGAACTAATAATCAACACAACACCACTTTACTCAATGATCAATTGCTTGATCTTATAAAATATTATAATATGATAATCCTTGCCATAGCATATGAACATCTACTCAATTACAAACCAAGTAACAATAAAATGGAGAAACCATTCTTGACATTCTTGACTTATCTTTTCCATGTCTTAAACTAATCCATGATCCTACCATGAACCTCATGGTATTTATTTTACTTCATTCTTGGAAACATGACATGGAGATCAACTCTAGAAATATGTATTCTTCTCTATTCCCAATTATTAAGCATACAACCTAGAGAGGTGAGAGTTCTATTATAATTATTAGAGAAGCAATAACAAACCTTGAGCTAAACCTTGGATATACATCCAAGTATTCAAATGATCATCTCTAAGAGAAACCCTAGGATATTATCCAAGACAATTCCTAGAGAGATAAACCATTTATATTTAACATAGACATTGATGATCACATCAATCTCTATAGAGCCTAACCTCAGGTTAATATTAAAGTCCTTCCCAAATGAGTGAGACTATTCATACTAATCCAAGCTTTACCTATTTAAGAATAAAGGACAACCTTTTAACTAAAGTGTGAGGAATAACCATTTTATCTTGGAGTGGTGAGATAACCTAATATCACATGGAATAATACCATCTCCATGAATTGATAAAGTAAGGAGGAGATTAATTCAATCAAGATAATCAAGTGGAGTTCTAGACTAGATATCTATTGAGATATTGCGAACACACCATAAACCTTAGAATAACTATTCCTAGATGAGAGAACCCAAGCTATGGTGCTACACTCAAGTTAGTTGAGGCAACACTTGAATTTGTGGGAGAGAACTATCCATATACCCAGATGAGTATATCAACATTGCTTAAGTAAGACCCTAACAGAATATCTTAGACATTCTCCTGGGATATAAACTTTAGAGGCAAACATAAGTAGGCCCATCCTAGAAAGTGAAATAGAAGTACTATACCCTAGTTGATCAAGACAATGCTTGATCATAGAAGTGAGAAACTCATTTCATAAGAGATACTTTAGGAAGCCAAACCTTGATCATTATAAATTGAGTGATGATCATAAACCCTAAGAACTTGAGGTAGAGATATTAAGAACAAGTTGGTCATGCCTAATCCATGATCATGCTCTTGAGGTATGTGAGGATAAGTTAAATCCTAATAGGATTAGTAGATGTTATTCACCACATGAAATTATAGGGAGGTAACTAGTAAGCAACCCTAGGCTTATATTCCAACCTTAACTTGTGATTCACTTGGTGATCATAAGAAGGATCCTACCACATCTATATTCCACTTATTCCTCAAATAAAGAATAATAGAAAACCTTTAGAGACAAACTCTAAATTTATATGGTGAGAAACCACCCATCCATATGACCAAAGTTAACTATAAAAAGAACTATAACCACTGTAGTTACTTTAATGATTAATTGGGGATAATAATAGAAGTTAATTGGTAGAATGTAACATCCCAAATTTCAATAAAAGAAAGTTAGAAGAATTCCAGGGAGCAAAATTTCAAACCAACAAAAACTTTTCAAATTGCATATAGTGCCATGCATAGGACTTGTGCATTTGCTTGATATGCCATGATGATTGTTATTATGTGTATACGCTAAACCATAAAAACCCTAAGGTGATCATGAGAAGATCACCAACCAAATAAATCAAAAAGAGAAGGAAAATCAAATAAATGAAAAACCCTGAAAACCCTCACATATGCTCTATGGCATTTTTATAAATTTTGACCCTAGACCAATTTGGTCTTCACCATTAGTTGAATAATGTTACTAAACACTTATTACAACTTTTGGAATCAAAGGATCACAATTCAAATGGATTTCAAATACCAAAGTTGCTCACATATGATAATGGCCAAATCTGCCAATTATAGTCTAATCACCACTTTGAGCCTCTGTAATTCAAAATTTTCAAACTAAACCTTGCTAACTATTTGCACCTCATCCAAGACAACATCAAGGTGAACACTTTTTGTAAATACCACCATGCCAAATTCTTTCTTGATCATTAGCTATGCTCAACCAAAGTTGCAACTTTTTATTAAGTGCAACAATCTCACACTTGTCAATTTTTGCAAAACTTTGAATTTAACAATTCCACCACCACACTTCATCACCTCTGGTCATTTCTAACTCAATGAAACACTCACAATTCAAAACTTGCAACCATTTGAATTGAATCAAATTTGGAGAAAATTCACAAATGATCATTATGTACTATTTGACACTATTTGAAATAGTGCTCTACACAAACCTAATCTACACCACACTACTCTAAATGGTTCCCCTGCCCCCTCTAACCATCAATGAAAAATAGAAACCCTAAGGAAGAGGAGGAGCAAGGCTAGGACACGGCCATGCCGGCCATGTCACCAACCCGACAACCTCCCCCTCTCTCCATTGCTCTCCAACCCTGGCCCTGGTGTCCAGTAGCTCCACCTCACCTCTCTACCTCAGCTAGCGCCAACCACCTCGCCGTAGACGTCGTGGACTCACCGGAAACAGCGCGCCCAGTGGTGGCCACGCCATGCCGCTCGCGTCGCGCGTGGCACGCCACAGACGCGCACTGGCCACGTGCAACGCCACCACCTCGAGCACGCCCTGGACCCCCTGTGAGCAAGTTGAGCACCTGCGTGACACCGCGACGCCGCCAGACACGCGCATAGCACCGACCCGTGACCGCCGGCGCCGGAGAAGGAAACCCTGACCCGCCGCAGACGCGCTCGACACGGAAGCAACGCGACCAAACCAGCCACCGCCCGACCGCGCTGTCGTCGCCAAACGCTTCGCCAGGAACCGCAGAACAGCGCCGCACCCTTGCCTAGCTCGCTAGCTCGCCAGAACCGCCGCGCCATGGTCGACTTCTTCACGGCCCCGTAGCACCCTCGCTCGCCTATAAAAGGAGACCTCCCCTCTTCGATCTGAGCACACCATCACCTTCCCCTCTTCTCACTCGACCACCAGAGCCACTCCACCATCGACATTACCCACTGACGCCGCCCAATCGAAGCCTCACTGCCCGTGATCGCCGCCGAAGCTCGCCGTCGATTAGAGCCGTTCTAGGAGGAGCCGCCGGAACCAGGAGCTTCGCCGTCGTCCACAACGTCATCGAGCATACTGCCAACCCTAGCTGGAGCTCTGGTTAGCCCTCCGACCCCCTACCCTCGCCGCGCCAGTGGCTCGATCTCGCCGGAGAAGACGACGCACCAGCGCCGTCCGATCTGATTCTAATCCAACGTCTCCCTTTAAAACGTACCGATTCGGTGTTTAAACGTCGCTGACGAGTGGACCCCACTCTGTCAGGCGGCCCAAGCGCACTGGATGCGTAGCTGGGCCGTTTTCTTCTGATTCAAACGATTTCGGCCCACCTAGCTTTCCCGCCGGCCCTTTTCTTCAAATTAGATTTAATTCAAATCCATTTCATTTCAATACTGCCCAAACTTGGAAATTGAATAGATTTAAATTGGCTTAACCAAATTCAATGAATTTTATATGGTTGGAAAGCTAGTAAAAAGATCTACAAAATGGCACTGGTCCCATGACCAGATTAGTTGTAGAATTAATCTGGGAAAAAGAAGAAGGCAGGGACCTTTCCCTATTCAAATAATTATTAAAAATCAACTAAAAGAGATATTAAGTTAATTCCAACTCTAATAGCTCACATTTGACTTACACTAATTGTTTATGCAAGAAAATGGTGTGGTCACTTTGCATGATCATGCCCTAGTTTAATTAATGGACAATATGGCTATTTTATGTAGTTGATATTGTCCAAAACTATTAAGTAAATCATATGAAGTCTTATACTTCATTTAAACCTTGTCTCAAATGAATTCATGTGATGTTTGGACCCCTGGCCCAAACTCTCTTATATGAATTACTTAGAGATTTAAATCATATGTAGTATTATTAAATGATATGAGGTGATCTACCTCATTTAAATCATTTTCTCAAATTATGATCATGAAGGTTTGACTTAGGTCAATATAAGTTCATGTATGATTGTTGAGAAATTAAATCTTAAGAAGATTTCAATGAGAGGAAATTATTCCTCAAGAACCCTATGGAAACTATCATTCACATATTAAATAGGAAGAAGTAAATTCTCCCCAAGCCACACAACCAATGCACCCAAATTAAATTAATTATGTGCCTAGAATAGTTTGTGTGATTATATGTGATGTATGGAATAGCCATTGAATTAGTGAGTAATTATACTCGTATTTAAATTTAGACGCTAGCACCGGAGAATACACGGAAGAAGAAGGTTTCTACCAGGAGGAGGAGGAGGAGAATTTTGAGAACTACCAAGGCAAGCTAATATTCTTGCAAAGTGCAAAGCCCCTTTGGGGCAAGGCACCATGAATCTTACCTTTTCTTACATAAGCCTATCCCAAGTTTATACATTACAAGTTCTTACTTGTTTTCTCAAGAAGTTGCTTTTATAGTTAACTTTGGTCAAAGTAAAGAAGTTTACTAGAGTAGTAAAGTGAGTCTCCATCAAGCAAAGCAAGATAGCACCCCTCATGATTTAGAGCTAGTGCTAATGAATAAAACTTGACTACTCTAGATGGGAACAATGTGACTTGAATTGAATTTGAAACCTTGGAATGATGAAGCATTCCATTGAATGATTTTTGAAGGTGAATATGACAAAGAGAAGATGGTGATTTTTGATAAACATGATATTGGTTTGAATGCGATACCTTTCCAATATTAAGTACCCCCACAATACCTGATTATGGGTAGGGCTTAACTGGAAGTTTATGCATCTTAGTATGAGTTCCCTCTGAACACACGTCATAGGGGTTACGCTTGAGGCTGCCTCCGTGGTTGAGAAATGATGTGAAATTGAGGTGAATTATACGGCCAAGCCCTGTGCAGTTCCCAGGTTGACAGTTGGTCTTCACTAGGAGGCCAAGCTCATGGGGAGAGGTGCTCATACTAGGATTTGTAAGTGAAAGGTTATGGTTGATGATCCGCGTACTGTGTTACGATGATTCGGGGTAATCCCTATGGATGAAATCAAATGTTGTGGCACAAGTGTGCAACCTCTGCAGAGTGTAAATCTATTCGAATAGCCGCGTCCACGGTTACGGATGGTTGGAAAGGCCATACAGTTTCAGATGTCAAATTCTTGAAAATGATGTTGAAATGAGATGGTGAAATGACTTGTAGTGAATTGAATTGAAATCACCACTTGAATGGTAGGAATGACACTAATGTTCCCACTTGAGTTAGTTAGCATATGAACAAGCTTTTTCTCAAATACTTGTGAACGAAAATTGGTGTTATGCAAATAAACTAGAGCTTAGCAAACCATACTAGAATTGTCTAGCACTTACATTAGTATTAGTTTGCGAGTACTTGAAGTACTCACGGCTTTGTCCCTGGCTATTCAAATGGCCAGAGTATGAAGATGAACAAGGAGATGACCAGCAGGACGCCTACGACAACTAGGAGTCTTCCGACGTCAAGCGTTGGCCTGTGGACTAAGAAGTCCTTGTATCTTACGCTTCCGCTATGAACTTGTGTTTGTTCGTTGATCTATAGATCAACTATTCGTGTAATATAGATAATGTGATTCCAATTTGTAAGACATTATGGTTTGTAATGAATGATGACTGTGATACTTAACTATTATGCCTCGCAACAACAATATTCCTGGGATTGCGATGTATGACATAATAGGCATCCAGACTTAAAAATCCGGGTGTTGACAAGTTGGTATCAGAGCCATTGTTTGACCTTAGAAGACCTTAGTTAGAATGGGCGTTCTGAAAAACTTAACTTTGAAAATCAAATGAAGAGAATATTTGTGAAAACTTACTTACACTCTTGTCTTTGAAACTTTTCCAAAATTTGATGAATCATGTTCTATCTTATCGAATCTACTTAAAGTTTTGCCACACTTTGCACTCTCTAACTTACTCATCCAATTCTCTTTCAGATGGGGCCGAATGAACCCATCAACACCAAGTTTTACTAGCTTGGGAACGGAGGGAGCTTGATCTTCGAGCACGACCTCAACACCGTCTCTGACTTCCTTGGGCGCCCACACCCCGAGTTCCACAGGATTCAGTTGGACGACACGCCCGGAGGAGAGTTGCAGTGGGTGATCACTGCCGACTTGAGGGGCAAGATGGAGCCTCCCACCTCGGAGAGGATCCTCTTCTCCTTCCGCGAGAGCAACTGGCTCGATGGACTCGCACGTGGCCTTCAGGAGGCACTTGCGCGCCTTTGTGGACAGAACGTGGTCCGCATCCTCGCTTCGCGCTTCGCGCATCTCGTGAGGCGTGATGCCATGGGAGTGCCCATGGAGCTGCAGCCGCACCCGGAATTGAGGCACCATGCTGAGCACCTGGACTTCATGCTCTATCAGACTCAGAAGGACCTCGACGCCACTCGCGCTTACGCGAACCAGACCCATGCTCACATCATCGAGCAGGGTGAGGCGATCAAGCTACTCAACAACGACCGCAAGAGCCTTCGCCAGCAGCGTGCCAAGAAGGACGCTACGATTGTGCGCCTTCGCGCTAAGATCGCGTCACTTGAGGCCACTGTCAAGGCCCAGGAGGATCAGATTCGGAAGCTGGAGGATGACGAAGGAGGCATCGACCTTCAGGGAGGAGGAGCCTTCCAGAGCGACGATGACGACTTTGAGGAGGACGAGTTCACCGAGGAGGAGGACTACGAGTTCCTGGAGGCATGACCTGACGACTACGTCCCGATCGACGTCGAGGATGAGGAGTAGTTGCACTAGCTTCACTTATGTAGGTGTGAGTTGTATCCCGTCCTTTGTATCTTAGCATGAGAATGGTTCTTAAAACCATGGTAGTATGAGTGTGTTAGTTTGTACTATGTGATGAATGAATGAATGAATGTGGTGTTTGTCATGAAAAGATTACAAGTTTCAAATGTTTTCAAACTTACCCAAAACAAACCATAGGAATGTTCCCTCTTATCTCATGATCTTCTATATCTCCAGATGGCCCCTCCCAATCGCACCAACGATGCGATGATGCAACTGCTGCAAACCCTGCTTGTCGACAGGGAAACCGAAAGAGCTGAACGCCAAGCCAACATCGCAGCCTTGTAGAACATTGCCAATCAAGGTCCTGGAAATCATGACCACCCCGGATCCAAGCTCAAGAACTTCCAGAACACCAACCCTCCGGTGTTTAGCAAGACCGAGGAACTCCTCGACGCCGACGACTGGCTCCAGACTATGGAGAATAACCTGGAAGTAGCCAGAGTGGAAGCCAATGAGAAGGTCTTGTTTGCAACCCACTATCTCGCTGGACCAGCCCGTGCTTGGTGGACAAGCACCCGTGCCATGAACGGAGGTCAGTACATGACTTGGGAGGATTTCAAGCTAAAGTTCAGCAAGTACCATGTACCCCCGGGTCTTATCAAAAAGATGAGGGATGAGTTCCGTGAACTGAAGCAAGGTCGCATGACGGTGGTAGAATACCGCGACAAGTTTCTTACACTGTCGAGGTATGCCCCTGATGAGACCGACACCGTTGAGAAGAGGAAGGAGAGGTTCCTGAACGGACTGCATGATGAGATGCAGACTGTCCTCGTCAACATACCCTTCGCCGACCTTGAAGCCCTTGTCGACTCCGCCATCCAGATGGAGGGCAAGCTGAACCAAGCCAATGAGAACCACAAGCGCCGCATGATGAACCAGAGTGGATCTAGCCACACCCAGAAGTATCACCCCAGCTCAAGCGGAGGTTTCATTCCGAGAGGCAATAACAACAAACCCCAGACGCAGAACTCGCGCCCCGGTTATCAGAACCGGAGTGGAGGAAACTCCAAGCCAGGAGGCTACAACAACAACAACTACAACAACAACAACTACTACAACCGCGCTCCGCCCAGAGCCCCCAACAACAACAACAACAACAACAACAACAACACCAACACCGCCCCTAGAACCGGAAGCAATGCCATTCCTGTTGCGAACAAGGACAGAGAGCACCATCACTTGTTATGAGTGTGGTGTAGTGGGGCACTACTCTAACGAGTGTCCCAAGAGACTCGCCAAGCTCACCGGCAACACCGCTGCACCTGCTCAGCAGCAACGCCGTGTCTCCACCGGCAAGAAGTTCGCCCCCAACAACCCCAATAACCGCAACGGCCGTCTCTACCACATGAACGCCGAAGAAGCCCAGGAAGCACCATATGTTGTACTGGGTATGTTTTCTGTCAATCACATCCCTGCCAGAGTGTTGTTTGATTCCGGAGCATCTCATTCTTCTGTCACCGAAGACTTTGCATCAACAAGTAAAATTCAACCCCTCAGTTTGAAGCATGTTATGATAGTTCAAATCCCCGGATCAACCACCAAAGCCAGAAAATTTTGCAAAAATGTACCCATCAAAATCCATGATGTAGATTTCTATGCCAATTTAATCATTCTGGGAACCAAAGGTTTGGAAGTCGTCTTAGGAATGGACTGGATGTCAAAACACAATGGATTGATCGACTGTGCCAAGAAAGCCATAACCATGACTAGCAGCACCGGTATCGTAGTAGAGCATATCTCTGAAAAACTACCCAGAAAATTCACCTGCAACCAAAGTGTATCCAAGCCAACTCTGGATCAAATCAGGGTCGTTTGTCGCTACCCTGATGTGTTTCCGGATGATCTACCTGGTATGCCCTCGGATAGGGGTATCGAGTTTATCATCGAGTTAATCCCCGGAACTGGACCCATAGCCCAGAGAGCCTACAGCATGAACGCTACCGAGCTTGTGGAGCTGAAGAAACAGATAGATGACATGTTAGCCAAAGGTCTGATTAGAGCAAGTACATCCCCCTGGAGATCCCCAGTTTTCTTTGTGGACAAGAAGGATGGTGCAAATCGTTTATGTACGGACTATCGTAAGCTTAACGATGTCACCATCAAAAACAAATACCCCCTACCCGAGATAGAAGATTTGTTTGATCAACTCACTGGAGCCAAAGTTTTCTCCAAGATCGACCTTAGAACTGGATACCATCAGCTGAAAATCCGAGCCACCGACATTCCAAAAACTGCCTTTACCACCAGATATGGGTTGTACGAGTACAACATCATGTCGTTTGGACTAACCAATGCCCCCGCTTATTTCATGAATCTCATGAATAAGATCTTCATGAACTTTTTGGACAAGTTTGTCGTTGTCTTCATCGATGACATTCTCGTCTACTCCAAGTCCGAAGAGGAATATGAACAACATTTGGAGACTGTCCTAGAAACCCTTAGACATCACAAGTTGTATGCTAAGTTCAGCAAGTGTGAGTTTTGGTTGGAAGAAGTGGGATTCCTGGGACATATCTTGTGTGCAGGAGGAATTGCCGTAGATCCCGCCAAGATCAAAACCGTTACGGAATGGCAAGCCCCAACCACCCAAACCGAGGTCCGCGCTTTTCTGGGATTAGCCGGATATTACCGCAGATTTGTAGAAGGTTTTTGAGCATCGCTCGACCAATGACCCAACTGCTGAAGAAGGACAAGAAGTTTGAGTGGACCGACAAATGTGAAGAGAGCTTTCAACAGCTCAAGAGTATACTGACAACCGCCCCAATCCTGATCATGCCAGATATCGCAAAGCCCTTTGATGTATATTGCGATGCCTCCAAGACTGGTCTTGGATGTGTGCTTATGCAAGAAGGCAAGGTTGTATCCTACCTTTCAAGACAACTAAAGCAGCATGAACAGAACTACCCAACCCATGACCTCGAGCTTGCAGCAGTGGTCTTAGCCTTGAAAGTTTGGCGTCATTACCTCATGGGTAATCGATGCGAGATCTACACCGACCACAAGAGCCTGAAATACATATTCACCCAGAAGGAGCTGAACATGAGACAACGCCGATGGATCGAATTGATCAAGGATTACGACATGGAGATTCACTACCACCCCGGCAAGGCCAACGTGGTAGCGGATGCTTTGAGTAGACTGTCGTGTCAGTTGAACTCCATGCTCGCAACCGAACAGCCCAGCTTGCATCAAGAGTTTGAACAGTTTCACCTAGAACTTGTGAGCGAAGGATTCCTAGCCAGCATAGAACTGCAACCCACCTTGGTTAGCCAGATCAAGGAAGTGCAGAAGGACAACGCTAGCATCGACGGAATCAAGAAACAGATAGCCGCAGGAAAAAGCCCCCGGATTCACCATAGACGAAGCCGGAGTTCTTTGGTACAAAGAACGTCTCTACGTACCATCGGACTCAGACTTGAAGCAAGTCATCCTGCAAGAAGCCCATGACACTCTTTATTCAATCCACCCCGGAGGTATCAAGATGTATCAAGACCTGAAGGAGCAATTCTGGTGGCATGGAATGAAGAGAGAAATCGGCAGCTACATCGCCAAGTGTGACATCTGTCAGAGAGTCAAGGCAGAGCATCAACGACCAGCCGGACTGCTACAACCACTGCAGATTCCATAATGGAAGTGGGACTCCGTAGGAATGAACTTTATCACCGGACTGCCCAAATCCAGCAAAGGCAATGATTCAATATGGGTAGTTGTCGATAGATTGACCAAAGTCGCCCATTTCATCGCCGTCAAGACCACCTACCAAGGCCCGAAGCTAGCCGAACTATACATCTCTAGAATAGTCGCCCTGCACGGAACCCCGAAATCGATAGTGTCAGGTAGAGGATCACAGTTCACCTCAAGATTCTAGCAGAAAGTGCATGAAGGACTAGGAACCCGTCTGAATTTCAGCACCGCTTATCACCCTCAGACCGACGGACAGACCGAGAGAGTCAACCAGATACTGGAGGACATGCTGAGAGCATGTGTACTGGAATACGGATCCAAGTGGGAAGACTGCTTACCCTACGCAGAATTCTCTTACAACAACAGCTATCAAGCTAGCCTGCAGATGGCCCCCTTTGAAGCCTTGTACGGAAGGAAATGCCGTACCCCCCTGAACTGGTCGGAAGTCGGAGAAAGCCAAGTTTTTGGCCCAGATGTTCTTCGTGAAGCCGAAGAGAAAGTGCACAAGATTCGCGAGTACCTCAAGACAGCACAATCAAGACAGAAGAGCTACGCTGACAAGAGACGTCGGGAGATGACCTTCGAGATCGGAGACTTCGTCTATCTCAGGTATCCCCCTTGAAAGGAATGCAGAGATTCCATCTGAAAGGAAAGCTAGCACCCCGATATGTCGGACCTTTCAAAGTCCTCAGCCGCCGAGGTGAAGTATCTTATCAACTGGAGTTGCCCGAAGAAATGTCGGCTGTGCACGACGTGTTTCATATCTCACTCCTCCGTAAGTGCCTTGAAATCCCTGAGAAGACCGAAGTGTTCAAGAACATCGATCACCGATCGGTGGATATCAACAAGGACCTGACTTACCGCGAAGTGCCGATTCGCATCCTGGAGGAAGCTTACCGAACCACCCGCACCCGAAGCATCAAGTTTCTGAAGATACAGTGGAGCAATCATACTGAAGATGAAGCCACCTGGGAACGCGAAGACTTCATGAAGAAGGAATACCCAGATCTCTTTAGTACCTAACTTTCTTTTAGATCTCGGGACGAGATCTTTTGTAAGGGGGAAGGGTTTGTAACATCCCAAATTTCAATAAAAGAAAGTTAGAAGAATTCCAGAGAGCAAAATTTCAAACCAACCAAAACTTTTCAAATTGCATATAGTGCCATGCATAGGACTTGTGCATTTGCTTGATATGCCATGATGATTGTTATTATGTGTATAAGCTAAACCATAAAAACCCTAAGGTGATCATGAGAAGATCACCAACCAAATAAATCAAAAAGAGAAGGAAAATCAAATAAATGAAAACCCTAAAAACCCTCACATATGCTCTATGGCATTTTTATAAATTTTGACCCTAGACCAATTTGGTCTTCACCATTAGTTGAATAATATTACTAAACACTTATTACAACTTTTGGAATCAAAGGATCACAATTCAAATGGATTTCAAATACCAAAGTTGCTCACATATGATAATGGCCAAATCTGCCAATTATAGTCTGATCACCACTTTGAGCCTCTGTAATTCAAAAATTTCAAACTAAACCTTGCTAACTCTTTGCACCTCATCCAAGACAACATCAAGGTGAAAACTTTTTGTAAAGACCACCATGCCAAATTCTTTCTTGATCATTAGCTATGCTCAACCAAATTTGCAACTTTTTATTAAGTGCAACAATCTCACACTTGTCAATTTTTGCAAAACTTTGAATTTAACAATTCCACCACCACACTTCATCACCTGTGGTCATTTCTAACTGAATGAAAGACTCACAATTCAAAACTTGCAACCATTTGAATTGAATCAAATTTGGAGAAAATTCACAAATGATCATTATGTACTATTTGACACTATTTGAAATAGTGCTCTACACAAACCTAATCTACACCACACTACTCTAAATGGTTCCCCTGCCCCCTCTAACCATCAATGACAAATAGAAACCCTAAGGGAGAGGAGGAGCAAGGCTAGGACATGGCCATGCCGGCCATGTCACCAACCCGACAACCTCCCCCTCTCTCCATTGCTCTCCAACCCTGGCCCTGGTGTCCAGTAGCTCCACCTCACCTCTCTACCTCAGCTAGCACCGACCACCTCGCCGTAGACGCCGTGGACTCGCCGGAAACAGCGCGCCCAGTGGTGGCCACGCCATCCCGCTCGCGTCGCGCGTGGCGCGCCACAGACGCGCACTAGCCACGTGCAACGCCACCACCTCGAGCACGCCCTGGACCCCCTGTGAGCAAGTTGAGCACCTGCGTGACACCGCGACGCCGCCAGACACGCGCGCAGCACCGACCCGTGACCGCCGGCGCCGGAGAAGGAAACCCTGACCCGCCGCAGATGCGCTCGACACGGAAGCAACGCGACCAAACCAGCCACCGCCCGACCGCGCTGTCGCCGCCAAACGCTTCGCCAGGAACCGTAGAACAGCGTCGCGCCCTTGCCTAGCTCGCTAGCTCGCCAGAACCGCCGCGCCATGGTCGACTTCTTCACGGCCCCGCAGCACCCTCGCTCGCCTATAAAAGGAGACCTCCCCTCTTCGATTTGAGCACACCATCACCTTCCCCTCTTCTCACTCGACCACCAGAGCCACTCCACCGTCGACATTACCCACTTACGCCGCCCAATCGAAGCCTCACTGCCCGTGATCGCCGCCGAAGCTCGCCGTCGATTGGAGCCGTTCTAGGAGGAGCCATTGGTACCAGGAGCTTCGCCGTCGTCCACAACGTCATCGAGCATACTGCCAACCCTAGCTGGAGGTCTGGTTAGCCCTCCGACCCCCTACCCCCGCCGCGCCAGTGGCTCGATCTCGCCGGAGAACACGACGCACCAGCGCCGTCCGATCTGATTCTAATCCAACGTCTCCCTTTAAAACGTACCGATTCGGTGTTTAAACATCGCTGGCGAGTGGACCCCACTCTGTCAGGCGGCCCAATCGCACTGGATGCGTAGCTTTGCCGTTTTCTTCTGATTCAAACCATTTCGGCCCACCTAGCTTTCCCGCCGGCCCTTTTATTCAAATTAGATTTAATTCAAATCCATTTCATTTCAATACTGCCCAAACTTGGAAATTGAATAGATTTAAATTGGCTTAACCAAATTCAATGAATTTTATATGGTTGGAAAGCTAGTAAAAAGATCTACAAAATGGCACTGGTCCCATGACCAGATTAGTTGTAGAATTAATCTGAGAAAAAGAAGAAGGCAGGGACCTTTCCCTATTCAAATAATTATTAAAAATCAACTAAAAGAGATATTAAGTTAATTCCAACTCTAATAGCTCACATTTGACTTACACTAATTGTTTATGCAAGAAAATGGTGTGGTCACTTTGCATGATCATGCCCTAGTTTAATTAATGGACAATATGGCTATTTTATGTAGTTGATATTGTCCAAAACTATTAAGTAAATCATATGAAGTCTTATACTTCATTTAAACCTTGTCTCAAATGAATTCATGTGATGTTTGGACCCCTGGCCCAAACTCTCTTATATGAATTACTTAGAGATTTAAATCATATGTAGTATTATTAAATGATATGAGGTGATCTACCTCATTTAAATCATTTTCTCAAATTATGATCATGAAGGTTTGACTTAGGTCAATATAAGTTCATGTATGATTGTTGAGAAATTAAATCTTAAGAAGATTTCAATGAGAGGAAATTATTCCTCAAGAACCCTATGGAAACTATCATTCACATATTAAATAGGAAGAAGTAAATTCTCCCCAAGCCACACAACCAATGCACCCAAATTAAATTAATTATGTGCCTAGAATAGTTTGTGTGATTATATGTGATGTATGGAATAGCCATTGAATTAGTGAGTAATTATACTCGTATTTAAATTTAGACGCTAGCACCGGAGAATACACGGAAGAAGAAGGTTTCTACCAGGAGGAGGAGGAGGAGGAGAATTTTGAGAACTACCAAGGCAAGCTAATATTCTTGCAAAGTGCAAAGCCCCTTTGGGGCAAGGCACCATGAATCTTACCTTTTCTTACATAAGCCTATCCCAAGTTTATACATTACAAGTTCTTACTTGTTTTCTCAAGAAGTTGCTTTTATAGTTAACTTTGGTCAAAGTAAAGAAGTTTACTAGAGTAGTAAAGTGAGTCTCCATCAAGCAAAGCAAGATAGCACCCCTCATGATTTAGAGCTAGTGCTAATGAATAAAACTTGACTACTCTAGATGGGAACAATGTGACTTGAATTGAATTTGAAACCTTGGAATGATGAAGCATTCCATTGAATGATTTTTGAAGGTGAATATGACAAAGAGAAGATGGTGATTTTTGATAAACATGATATTGGTTTGAATGCGATACCTTTCCAATATTAAGTACCCCCACAATACCTGATTATGGGTAGGGCTTAACTGGAAGTTTATGCATCTTAGTATGAGTTCCCTCTGAACACACGTCATAGGGGTTACGCTTGAGGCTGCCTCCGTGGTTGAGAAATGATGTGAAATTGAGGTGAATTATACGGCCAAGCCCTGTGCAGTTTCCCAGGTTGACAGTTGGTCTTCACTAGGAGGCCAAGCTCATGGGGAGAGGTGCTCATACTAGGATTTGTAAGTGAAAGGTTATGGTTGATGATCCGCGTACTGTGTTACGATGATTCAGGGTAATCCCGAAGGATGAAATCAAATGTTGTGGCACAAGTGTGCAACCTCTGCAGAGTGTAAATCTATTCGAATAGTCGTGTCCACGGCTACAGACGGTTGGAAAGGCCATACAGTTTCCCATGTCAAATTCTTGAAAATGATGTTGAAATGAGATGGTGAAATGACTTGTGGTGAATTGAATTGAAATCACCACTTGAATGGTGGGAATGACACTAATGTTCCCACTTGAGTTAGTTAGCATATGAACAAGCTTTTTCTCAAATACTTTTGAACTAAAATTGGCGTTATGCAAATAAACTAGAGCTTAGCAAACCATACTAGAATTGTCTAGCACTTACATTAGTATTAGTTTGCGAGTACTTGAAGTACTCATGACTTTGTCCCTGGCTATTCAAATGGCCAGAGTATGAAGATGAACAAGGAGATGACCAGCAGGACGCCTACGACAACTAGGAGTCTTCCGACGTCAAGCGTTGGCCTGTGGACTAAGAAGTCCTTGTATCTTACGCTTCCGCTATGAACTTGTGTTTGTTCGTTGATCTATAGATCAACTATTCGTGTAATATGGATCATGTGATTCCAATTTGTAAGACATTATGGTTTGTAATGAATGATGACTGTGATACTTAACTATTATGCCTCGCAACAACAATATTCCTGGGATTGCGATGTATGACATAATAGGCATCCGGACTTAAAAATCCGGGTGTTGACATAGAAGATAAAACCAATTCTCAAATCCTTAGAAATTAGGGAAGCACATGAAATATTAAGCAAGTAACCACCTTATCATGGTTAGGGGAGATTAAACCCTAGCACATGCAATATGGTGTCATCCCATCTCTATAACCTAGAATTAAATCTCAACCCTAGTTTAAGTATCACTTGGGTGATCACAAATAAAAGCTAAACCACAATTAAGATTCAATCCATGTGTCATTAGGTAAATAGAATTTGAACCCTAGATTTGCACATCAAATAAATCTTATGCTTCAATTCTTGAACATAAGAAAAACCTTGTGCTACATTCCATCATTAAAACCATATGTGTAGTAATCAATCATTTATCCTTATAACCAAGACCAAACCATGATGAGAGTAGTACTTACTCTAGGTATTTCAAGGTGTTACTAAACTATAATAAAAGTACTAAACTTGGAAGGAGTTCTAGTAGAAGTTCCAATTCATTAGCACATAGTTGTGCACATAAGATAATAGGCAAGTGACAACATTCTAGAATAGGAGATCAGGTCCTTAGAAATATCCAGGTATAGGAAATCATGCCACCTAGATCATCTCCTTAACTTATAAAAATATAGGGCACATGAAATCACACCTTTGAAATCCTATTTCAAAATAAGAAACTAAGCCTTAAGATCATACTTGAAATATTGTGTATGTTGAACCTATCATTATATTAAAAATAAAAATAGTATGTCTCAAGTAGAATTATTGCTTAAGAGGTAATTACCAAGTTAAAAGTATTTACAAATTCCTGCAAACAGAATTGAATTCAAAACTGAATTCAAAATAGAAATTGAAAACAGAAAATAAAACAGAAAAAGGAAAAGAAGGGAAAAACCTTACCTGCCTCACCTGGCCGTGGCAGCACAGGAGCAGCCCATGGTCCAATCCCAAATCATGGCCCAAACCAGCCCAATAACCGTTCGCCTCGGATAAGATCGAGGGAGACGTCGTCGTCTTCGTCTCCTTCACTGGGAGCACGGCAGCTCGCCACCGAGCCTACCGTCGCCACGTCCCGCGTCACCGCCGCCGATATTGACCGCCAGCACACGGCGGAGAAGATATAAAACACGCCGACGCCCTCCATTTTCCCTCTCTCTGCTCCATTCTCCCTCAACAACGAAACCCTAGCTCGTCGGCCTCCGTTCACCGTCGGCTATTAAGGCATCCCTAAGCCTCACCGAGGATACTCCCAGCACCACCATCCTCTCCTAGTTCTTCTCGTCGAAGCGTGCAAGCTGGGAAGCCCCTGGACTGGCGAATCCGGCCATTTTCTCCGACCACCACCGCCAGGACCATGGATGATTTCGTCGCCGTCCGAGCTCCATCGACCTCCCCTTCAAGCCCATCATCATCACGGTGAGCTTACGCTTCTCCTGAGCATCCTATTGGTCCCTAGTTCGCGTCGTAGGATCCCGTCACCGTCGACCACCATCTGCCGCCGTTATTCATCATCGCCGGCGAGGTTCCGATGACCAATAAAGAGCGGCGCCACCACCAGCGTGTTCACGAGATCGCCCTGAACCGAACGCGAGTAGTCTCCCGTTCTCACGCACCCGAAATCGCCGGCGTAGTCCACGTCTGGCCGCCGGCCGGCCACTCCCGTGTCCCCTCGTCAATTTTGACTTCGGTCAAAGGAGACGTGGCGGGTGACGTGGCCTTGGCCCACCAGTCAGTGACTGTGTGGGTATTCTGTCCGGGTAGCTTTAGCATTTCTTTTGTTTTAATTTCGAATTCAAAAATTACTGCAACTTCAAATAATTGTAGAAAATTCATAAAAGCTCAGAAAAATACAAATGAGACATATAAATTCTTATAAAAGAAAAATCTATCCAATAAAAATATAAAATGAAATCTATATTTTTAATAAAACTTCAATTATTTAATACTTGTTATTTAAGCCTTATTTATTAATTCTAAATTCAATTAAACTTCAATAATTAGGAAAACTATCTAAAATACATAAAAAACCAGTAAAGTAAATAAAGAAAACATTAACACTAATTTTCTTTATTTGTAACTTATTTAATTCTTATTATTGGAATCTAAACCCTGATTAATAATTACCCTAATTATTAATTGTTTAAATAGAATAAAATGCCAAATTCAATATTATTTTATTTACAAGTTACTAATAACTTCAACTTTAAATTGAAGTTATTAATCATAGGATTATATGGTAAATAGCAAACCCTAATTCCATATTGGATGATATTACAACCCATCATTTCATGTGGAACCCTAAAACCCTAATTCAATTATGCACCAAACCCTAGCTCCATTAATTCATATGAATCTTAATTTGCTTCTAACCTAAACCCTAGGTTAGAACATGTGATCATGGTACCTTCTTTCAAATCATAGAACCATAGTAGCAACTAAACACTAGTCTTGGTCACATAAAATGTAGAAGCCTATCACTAATAAGATGGATATCCCATGTGTTCATCTTATCAAACCTAGATGATCAAATAGGAACACCTAAGTCTAAACCTTAGTTCCTATCATCAAAATGATCAACCTTACTTATACCTATATACCATCACACCATTGTGATGAACCCTAATAGCAACTATACCTGCTATTTTGTATTACATACCCATGTTCCACTAAACACTACTAGTGTGAGATACTTATGAACCATCCTATTTAGGAACCAACCATTCTCTACTTAGAGACCCAATAGCTAATACAATACAACCTCAACCCTAATTGATATACTTCTTATTATTTAAGAAGTATGTTCTTCAAAAGTTATTATTTTGAAGTAAATACAGAATCAACATCAACCCTTCTTATAAGGACCTATAAACTCTAGCTAGCTATCACCAATAAGATAAACCAATCTTGATAGCGGCATTGTATGAATAATTGCTTAGGATGCCTAGGCTTAACTCAACCTTACAAGCCCTTGGTGTTGATGAACCCAACTAGGTTGTGATCCATCTAATACTTGTTCTAGACCCCAACTATAACCATAATAAACCATAGAACTCCACAACCTTAATTATTATACTTGTTCTTTATTAAAGAACATGTTCTTCAAAAGTTATTCTTTTGAAGTATATGATAATTACTCATTAACCATGTCATATAGTGATAAAACCAACCACTATTCATTACATGTTAGGATTATACCAAATGTTATTGTTGTGTGCTATTAGTGTTCTCATTATGATATATTACAACCCTTGTTTACGATACCAAGCAACCAATCCTTAATAAGAACCTTGTTTGTGAATCACTCTAAAAGTGCAACACACCCTGAACCAATCATTACAACTCACTGATCCTAAATCATCGGGGTTAGGTCACGTTTAGAGCTATTGCATCTCATACTTATGCATTATTGCATCCTTGCCAATCTTTTAAACATCGTCCTTACCGGACGATGATGCTATTTCAGAATTTGGAGTTATTGCGTATCGAAGACCTTGCCTGCATAATCTTGCAGTCAAGAAAGGCAAGTTCATCACTTGTTCATGTCATTTGTGTATTTTTTTACCAAATTACTTGCAAAGTACTATGTTTATCACTATTGCATAAAAAGCAAAACCACTATTTTCATAACTATGAATATGACTATGTGGTGGGCAATGGAACCATGGATTGTGTTGATATGGTGGAGGTTCCATTGCAAGGGTTTATATCCATCTAGGATTAAACAACAAATGTCATCCAGTGATTGTTGTGCCGTAATACCCGTGTTAACCATAAGATCTGGAGTGGGACGGAATAGTCAATCGTATTTCCACCTCTTGTACATCAACGGATGCGCTTGCCGTAGACACTTGTATCCTGAGGGACAAGCGGTGGGCTGGGGAAGCCTAAAGTCCCCACGGTAATGCGGTCTATGATGGATTGTAAGATGTCTGGAACGGTCTATCTATGGTTGATAGGGGAGGGCATATAAAATTGTTCGGAACGGTCTACCTTAATCGGTATAGGGGAGAACAAATGCCTGGATCGGTCTCACCATAGATATAGGGGAAGACAATCTTACAAAAGGGTGGGTGTGCGAGGTAGCGGAGGAATATGATTGGCTATGACCTTATACCGGGCCTCACACCAAAGGAAGTGTGGACGGGTCATTCCCGGTTGGCACCAAGGTTAAGATCTCTTATGGGTAAAGCAACACACCTCTGCAGAGTGTAAAGAACCGTGACCTGTCACTCCCTGTTCTGGGATATGGAACTGCGAACGCTGCCGGAAAGGAGCTCCATGAAGTTCTAGTAAACCGGTGAAGGCTGACGGACATAGTTCTTCTGAATAAAAGAAACCTTTTGAAGAAATGGTTATGGAAACCTGCATTGGTATTAGACTTTCTGGTCTAGTGTCGTATCTAGTGCATTAAACACCTCTTTCCTATAATGAACTTGTTGAGTACGCTCGTACTCATCCCACTCTTAAATCCCCTTCTTAGATATGGATGCCATGATGGAGGATCTACAGTGCAACTTGAAGGCCGAGGAGTCAACAACTACTTCAAGAGCCCGTACCCTGTCAGAGGAGTCAGATACCACATCCAACAAGGAGAAAACCTAGTTTACCCATAGAAGGGAACTAGCTTCCTAAACTTAGCTCCTACGTAGCTAGAATCTATTCTTAGCCTCTATAGCTAGTTAAATACTCTACAAATAGAGTTCGTGATAGGATTAGACTACGAGTCGTTCTTCTGGAGTTATCTGCAGTTTTACCTCATTGTAAAATAGGAGGCTGTGATGATCTTATGTAACAGAGTCTGTGTGTAATTCTATATACATGCCTTGGACCCGCATATGTTTCTGTTGTACCACTCTGAGCGATATAATACTAGTGGAACAGTGTTTCATTGGTGTTATATCAGACTTGCATACTACACCATGCAGTGGTATGTCGGGTCACCACAGTTGGTATCAGAGCAAATGCTTTGACCTTAGGATTAAAACCCTTTAAAGGATACCTATAGGATTGGTAGTGTCTATAGGAAGTTGTCCTAGGTAAACCAAATACTTCTTATGACTTGAGATGGATATTCACTTGAGAATAATCCTGACACACTTTAGTCAACCTTTCTTATCTATCCTTCCTAAGTGAAGTTAGTTAGCTAATCCCAAGTATGTAGTATACCATTAAGTCCTTAAAACAATAGATGGGTAGGTCACAATTGGTATACAATACATGGTAGTCCAAAGAGAGGATACAACCATAAGGAAGCTATCCTATTGGAAGATGTGTACCAACATATGTTATGATTAAGTAAGAGTTATCCAGAACTGTAATAGGAGTTATGTCAAAAGATGAAGGTAATTAAGATATCCTAATAGAAGATGTAGACCAAGATAAGTAATGAGTAAGTAAAATTATCTAGACATGTGAAACAATTGATAGTAAGTGATAACTATGAGTCATATGAGGTAGTATAGACCATGATGAGTCAATCATGGGAGGTAAGGAAGAGAGATAGGAATAAAATATGCCTACTTACATGGTAGAGATAGAAATCATATATAATTCACCTGAGAATCGTTATGTGATGGACTAGAATATCATAAATACTTAGGAGGAGTTTGATAAGAAGTTAGACGCGAAACAATAGAGTAAGATTTGGGTTCCAAAACCATGGGAACTGTGTCTAGTACATCAGAACCCTAGCTATATGGTAAGAACATATGGAAGTATATGAGCTATATTTCCATAGTTATGTGTTTAGAGTAGCAATGTTAGAACCTAGACATATCATGTGAGATAGTCCTCGATAAAATGAAAGTTAAGTAGTACTTCCAAACAAAACTAGGTTAACCCTAACTATCCTAGACCACTTTGTTTCAAGTTTATCTCATTGCAAATGTGCAATTAAGGTAAATGTTGAGACAAATAGTAGAATTCCATATATTCGTGCTAAGTATCACGATATAAACCTATATTATGTGGTGTTATATACTACACATCAAAGCCTGATGTTTAGAGATGTCTTACTCAACTATTATAATTCAGGCTTATGATGATGTGTATTATAAGCACAAAGCTGAATTTTCTTGGATTTTCATTGTTTGACTAGATCCATACATGAAGTTTGACGTTGATATGCAAATGCATGTTGCAATATCAAGTCTTTACTTGATGCTATAGATCTAGAGGGTAATAGTATTCGTGTGAGGAAGCGACGAACTCTGGAAGATTCCGAAGACAAGATGAAGGTTCATCAGAGAAAGGAAGCAAAGTTGTGGGAAGTAACCACAATACTCTGAAGATAGTACCAATCAAAACTCATGCTTTGCCTCAACAGAGGAGTTCTTTAGTACGGAAAGAGCATGAAGGTGAGAAATATGGTGATTATGGTGAAGCTGAAGCAGAACCATAGTCATTATGGAAGAAGGAATGCATGGGAAATCACTTTGGATACTATATTCATAGTGGTTTTCTTGCAAAATAAACCCTGAAGGAAGGAAGATAACCTAGGAAACCATAGCATATATAAGAAGACCACAGTTGGTATCAGAAGACCACGGTTGTGGTATAGGATCAATACTGCGAGATAAAGTAGAAGATGTCCCGACCAGTTGATCAAAACCTATAATAGAATCCATTTTTAGATAACAAATAGGCACAATTGGTATCAAGTAGTCCACCATTGGATTATTTGTATCAAGAAGTTGTGAACAAATAAAATTTTGTCAACCAAATAGCAATGACCTATAATCATTTAGTCGAAGAATTAACATTGGATGTCCACAATTGGGTGGATGCACCACATATATTCTTCACAAGACCTAGAAGAGTACAAACCATAAGCTATACTTAGACCAATATTCCAACCATCAATCCAATGGTTGGAAGAAAAGGAGTTGAAGACCATAAGTAAACTCTAAGGGGTAGAGTAAAGATTGAGTTGGATGTACAATAACTTAATATTTTGAGCAAGATAGAAGCAGAAGGTCTGAACCAAGAGGAAGTTCGATCTTATTTTCATAAGATTATCGAACGCTACTTTCAGAGGGATGTCCGACCAGAAGCCGAGGTTTATACCTCGAGGAAGTAAGAAGTGGACTATAACTTGAGAAAGTGAGTAGTATTTACTCAGAAGTACGAAAGCTCAAGTAAGTTAAGCATAAAGAAGTTGGACGAAGAAAATACCATAGACCAAATACAGCTCAAGAAGGCCAAAGACCGAAGGAAATTGACCATACCGGAACCACAAACTAATAGAATGATTCCGTTCATGGAACCTAAATAACCCAAAATAGTTATAGGTATCAACTATAAACCATGATTGGATAGGCTAAATGAGTCTAACCTTCTTAGTAAAAGAAACTGTCAGAATCATTTCCATGATATAAGTACCTTACCAAGTACCATTATTGCACTTTTGGTAGTAAGGGAAAACAAAGACCTATTTATCAATTAGGAGTTTATTATCAAATTAGTCCTCAGTTAAGACTAGCAGTACCAGAAGAAGACCCATCATTGAATCTTCAAGGAGAAAGGAAACAAGATTATGATATTGAAATAAATAATGGAATTGAAGTAAGAAACCATGACTCAGAGACAGACACTAGTGGATTCCAGGAAGAATCTGGACAAGTGATATATTCAATTATATCTAGTAAGATCAATACGGAGTTCGAGAAAAGTCATAGTCTGCACAAGTCAGATCCACACTTTGGAAACGTAAGAGAGTTCAAACTTCGAGGACGAAGTTTAGCTTAAGGGGTAGAGACTGTAATATCCCAGGTAATGGGGTTACAAAAATAGAGGAAACAGATGTGTGCATTGCATTCATGCATAGAAAATTTGGGGAATTTTCGCGCTTTAAAGTGAAACAGTCACAGTAACTGAAGTTTCACTTGATCTTGGTGGAATTGAAGTAGCTCATTGATGGCGTGTAACTCACACGTTCGTTGGGAACCCCAAGAGGAAGGTATGATGCGCACAGCAGCAAGTTTTCCCTCAGAAAGAAACCAAGGTTTATCGAACCAGGAGGAGCCAAGAAGCACGTTGAAGGTTGATGGCGGCGGGATGTAGTGCGGCGCAACACCAGGGATTCTGGCGCCAACGTGGAACCTGCACAACACAACCAAAGTACTTTGCCCCAACGAAACAGTGAGGTTGTCAATCTCACCGGCTTGCTGTAACAAAGGATTAACCGTATTGTGTGGAAGATGATTGTTTGCAGAAAACAGTAGAACAAGTATTGCAGTAGATTGTATTTCAGTAAAGAGAATTGGACCGGGGTCCACAGTTCACTAGAGGTGTCTCTCCCATAAGACGAACAGCATGTTGGGTGAACAAATTACAGTTGGGCAATTGACAAATAAAGAGAGCATGACCATGCACATACATATCATGATGAGTATAGTGAGATTTAATTGGGCATTACGACAAAGTACATAGACCGCCATCCAACTGCATCTATGCCTAAAAAGTCCACCTTCAGGTTATCATCCGAACCCCCTCCAGTATTAAGTTGCAAAGCAACAGACAATTGCATTAAGTATGGTGCGTAATGTAATCAACAACTACATCCTTAGACCTAGCATCAATGTTTTATCCCTAGTGGCAACAGCACAACACAACCTTAGAACTTTCTGTCACTGTCCCAGGTGTCAATGCAGGCATGAACCCACTATCGAGCATAAATACTCCCTCTTGGAGTTACAAGCATCTACTTGGCTAGAGCATCTACTAGTAACGGAGAGCATGCAAGATCATAAACAACACATAGATATAACTTTGATAATCAACATAACAAGTATTCTCTATTCATCGGATCCCAACAAACGCAACATATAGAATTACAGATAGATGATCTTGATCATGTTAGGCAGCTCACAAGATCCGACAATGATAGCACAATGGGGAGAAGACAACCATCTAGCTACTGCTATGGACCCATAGTCCAGGGGTAGACTACTCACACATCACACTGGAGGCGACCATGGCGGCGTAGAGTCCTCCGGGAGATGATTCCCCTCTCCGGCAGGGTGCCGGAGGTGATCTCCTGGATCCCCCGAGATGGGATCGGTGGCGGCGGCGTCTCTGGAAGGTTTTCCGTATCGTGGCTCTCGGTACTGGGGGTTTCGTCACGGAGGCTTTAAGTAGGCGGAAGGGCAAGTCAGGGGGCCACACGAGGGCCCCAGATGACAGGGCCGCGTGGCCAAACCCTAGGCCGCGCCGCCCTGTAGTCTGGGCGCCTCGTGGCCCCACTTCGTTTCGTCTTCGGTCTTCTGGAAGCTTCGTGGCAAAATAGGCCCCTGGGCGTTGATTTCATCCAATTCCAAGAATATTTCCTTACTAGGATTTCTGAAACCAAAAACAGCAGAAAACAGCAACTGGCACTTCGGCATCTTGTTAATAGGTTAGTTCCAGAAAATGCACGAATATGACATAAAGTGTGCATAAAACATGTAGATAACATCAATAATGTGGCATGGAACATAAGAAATTATCGATACGTCGGAGACGTATCAGCATCCCCAAGCTTAGTTCTGCTCGTCCCGAGCAGGTAAAACGATAACACAGATAATTTCTGGAGTGACATGCCATCATAATCTTGATCATACTATTTGTAAAGCATATGTAGTGAATGCAGCGATCAAAACAATGTATATGACATGAGTAAACAAGTGAATCATAAAGCAAAGACTTTTCATGAATAGCACTTCAAGACAAGCATCAATAAGTCTTGCATAAGAGTTAACTCATAAAGCAATAATTCAAAGTAAAGGCATTGAAGCAACACAAAAGAAGATTAAGTTTCAGCGGTTGCTTTCAACTTGTAACATGTATATCTCATGGATATTGTCAACATAGAGTAATATAATAAGTGCAATAAGCAAGTATGTAGGAATCAATGCACAGTTCACACAAGTATTTGCTTCTTGAGGTGGGGAGAAATAGGTGAACTGACTCAACATTGAAAGTAAAAGAATGGTCCTCCATAGAGGAAAAGCATCGATTGCTATATTTGTGCTAGAGCTTTGATTTTGAAAACATGAAACAATTTTGTCAACGGTAGTAATAAAGCATATGTATCATGTAAATTATATCTTACAAGTTGCAAGCCTCATGCATAGTGTACTAATAGTGCCCGCACCTTGTCCTAATTAGCTTGGACTACCGGATCATCACAATGCACATGTTTTGACCAAGTGTCACAAAGGGGTACCTCTATGCCACCTGTACAAAGGTCTAAGCAGAAAGCTCGCATTGGATTTCTCGCTATTGATTATTCTTCAACTTAGACATCCATACCGGGACAACATAGACAACAGATAATGGACTCCTCTTTTATGCATAAGCATGTAACAACAATTAATAATTTTCTCATTTGAGATTGAGGATATATGTCCAAAACTGAAACTTCCACCATGGATCATGGCTTTAGTTAGCGGCCCAATGTTCTTCTCTAACAATATGCATGCTTAACCATAGGGTGGTAGATCGCTCTTACTTCAGACAAGACGGACATGCATAGCAACTCACATGAAATTCAACAATGAATAGTTGATGGCGTCCCCAGTGAACATGGTTATCGCACAACAAGCAACTTAATAAGAGATAAAGTGCATAATTACATATTCAATACCACAATAGTTTTTAAGCTATTTGTCCCATGAGCTATATATTGCAAAGGTGAATGATGGAATTTTAAAGGTAGCACTCAAGCAATTTACTTTGGAATGGCGGAAAATACCATGTAGTAGGTAGGTATGGTGGACACAAATGGCATAGTGGTTGGCTCAAGTATTTTGGATGCATGAGAAGTATTCCCTCTCGATACAAGGTTTAGGCTAGCAAGGCTTATTTGAAACAAACACAAGGATGAACCGGAGCAGCAAAACTCACATAAAAGACATATTGAAAACATTATAAGACTCTACACCGTCTTCCTTGTTGTTCAAACTCAATACTAGAAATTATCTAGACCTTAGAGAAACCAAATATGCAAACCAAATTTTAGCATGCTCTATGTATTTCTTCATTAATGGGTGCAAAGCATATGATGCAAGAGCTTAATCATGAGCACAACAATTGCCAAGTATCACATTACCCAAAACATTAATAGCAATTACTACATGTATCATTTTCCAATTCCAACCATATAACAATTTAACGAAGAAGAAACTTCGCCATGAATACTATGAGTAAAAACCAAGGACATACTTGTCCATATGCTACAGCGGAGCGTGTCTCTCTCCCATAAAGTGAATGCTAGGATCCATTTTATTCAAACAAAACAAAAACAAAAACAAACCGACGCTCCAAGAAAAAGCACATAAGATGTGACGGAATAAAAATATAGTTTCAGGGGAGGAACCTGATAATGTTGTCGATGAAGAAGGGGATGCCTTGGGCATCCCCAAGCTTAGACGCTTGAGTCTTCTTAATATATGCAGGGGTGAACCACCGGGGCATCCCCAAGCTTATAGCTTTCACTCTCCTTGATCATGTTGCATCATACTCCTCTCTTGATCCTTGAAAACTTCCTCCACACCAAACTCGAAACAACTCATTAGAGGGTTAGTGCAGAATAAAAATTAACATATTCAGAGGTGACACAATCATTCTTAACACTTCTGGACATTGCATAATGCTACTGGACATTAGTGGATCAAAGAAATTCATCCAACATAGCAAAAGAGGCAATGCGAAATAAAAGGCAGAATCTGTCAAAACAGAACAGTTCGTATTGACGAATTTTAAAATGGCACCAGACTTGCTCAAATGAAAATGCTCAAATTTAATGAAAGTTGCGTACATATCTGCGGATCATGCACGTAAATTGGCTTAATTTTCTGAGCTACCTACAGGGAGGTGGACCCAGATTCGTGACAGCAAAGAAATCTGGAACTGCGCAGTAATCCAAATCTAGTACTTACTTTTCTATCAACGGCTTAACTTGGCACAACAAAACACTAAACTAAGATAAGGAGAGGTTGCTACAGTAGTAAACAACTTCCAAGACACAAAATAAAAACAAAGTACTGTAGGTAAAAACATGGGTTGTCTCCCATAAGCGCTTTTCTTTAACGCCTTTCAGCTAGGCGCAGAAAGTGTGTATCAAGTATTATCAAAGGGTGGTGCATCGTTATTATGAGCTCCCCCATCCGCAGTGGTACTAAGGGCTTTGTCAATTTTAGGCCTATAATAATACTTCTTTGGTTTAGGCACTTTAGAGACATACATAAACTTTTGCTCCTTACCCACATAAGCTTTCTCCTTATATTTAAGAGAAGAAAATGTTGAACCCAAGGTTCCCATAGCCTTTTCAAGTTCATCAATCCTATTAATTTGATCATCATGGACAATACAAGTTCCTAGGACACTCATTCTTTCATCAATTCCTTCTAAGGATTTATCAAGTTCATCAGTTTTATCAAGTAACATTTCCAATTTAATTTCATCAACAGGGGGTATCCCAAATAGACTCTCAATAATGCAGCTAGCTTCTAATGCAGGAGTACTTAAGAAGTTACCTCCTGCGAGACAATCAAGAACATACCTATTCCAGCTAGAGATCCCAACATAAAAATTTCTGAGTAAAATAGTGGTGGAGTGTTTCTTAGTGCACCTATTATGGGCATTACTAATTCTATACCAAGCATCTCTTAAACATTCTCCCCCTTGTTGCTTAAACGTACGAACTTCAACTTCAGGATTACTCATTTTAGTAGTAGTAAATAAAGCAAACTAGATAAAGTAAATGCAAGTAAACTAATTTTTTTTTTGAGTTTTTGATATAGCAAACAAGATAGCAAATAAAGTAAAACTAGCAACAAATTTTTTTTGTATTTTGATTTAGTGCAGCAAACAAAGTAGTAAATAAAACTAAGCAAGACAAAAACAAAGTAAAGAGATTGAGAAGTGGAGACTCCCCTTGCAGCGTGTCTTGATCTCCCCGGCAACGGCGCCAGAAAAAGACCTTGATGGCGTGTAACTCACACGTTCGTTGGGAACCCCAAGAGGAAGGTATGATGCGCACAGCAGCAAGTTTTCCCTCAGAAAGAAACCAAGGTTTATCGAACCAGGAGGAGCCAAGAAGCACGTTGAAGGTTGATGGCGGCGGGATGTAGTGCGGCGCAACACCAGGGATTCCGGCGCCAACGTGGAACCTGCACAACACAACCAAAGTACTTTTCCCCAACGAAACAGTGAGGTTATCAATGTCACCGGCTTGCTGTAACAAAGGATTAACCGTATTGTGTGGAAGATGATTGTTTGCAGAAAACAGTAGAACAAGTATTGCAGTAGATTGTATTTCAGTAAAGAGAATTGGACCGGGGTCCACAGTTCACTAGAGGTGTCTCTCCCATAAGACGAACTGCATGTTGGGTGAACAAATTACAGTTGGGCAATTGACAAATAAAGAGAGCATGACCATGCACATACATATCATGATGAGTATAGTGAGATTTAATTGGGCATTACGACAAAGTACATAGACCGCCATCCAACTGCATCTATGCCTAAAAAGTCCACCTTCAGGTTATCATCCGAACCCCCTCCAGTATTAAGTTGCAAAGCAACAGACAATTGCATTAAGTATGGTGCGTAATGTAATCAACAACTACATCCTTAGACATAGCATCAATGTTTTATCCCTAGTGGCAACATCACAACACAACCTTAGAACTTTCTGTCACTGTCCCAGGTGTCAATGCAGGCATGAACCCACTATCGAGCATAAATACTCCCTCTTGGAGTTACAAGCATCTACTTGGCCAGAGCATCTACTAGTAATGGAGAGCATGCAAGATCATAAACAACACATAGATATAACTTTGATAATCAACATAACAAGTATTCTCTATTCATCGGATCCCAACAAACGCAACATATAGAATTACAGATAGATGATCTTGATCATGTTAGGCAGCTCACAAGATCCGACAATGATAGCACAATGGGGAGAAGACAACCATCTAGCTACTGCTATGGACCCATAGTCCAGGGGTAGACTACTCACACATCACACCGGAGGCGACCATGGCGGCGTAGAGTCCTCCGGGAGATGATTCCCCTCTCCGGCAGGGTGCCGGAGGCGATCTCCTGGATCCCCCGAGATGGGATCGGTGGCGGCGGCGTCTCTGGAAGGTTTTCCGTATCGTGGCTCTCGGTACTGGGGGTTTCGTCACGGAGGCTTTAAGTAGGCGGAAGGGCAAGTCAGGGGGCCACACGAGGGCCCCAGATGACAGGGCCGCGCGGCCAAACCCTAGGTCGCGCCGCCCTGTAGTCTGGGCGCCTCGTGGCCCCACTTCGTTTCGTCTTCGGTCTTCTGGAAGCTTCGTGGCAAAATAGGCCCATGGGCGTTGATTTCGTCCAATTCCGAGAATATTTCCTTACTAGGATTTCTGAAACCAAAAACAGCAGAAAACAGCAACTGGCACTTCGGCATCTTGTTAATAGGTTAGTTCCAGAAAATGCACGAATATGACATAAAGTGTGCATAAAACATGTAGATAACATCAATAATGTGGCATGGAACATAAGAAATTATCGATACGTCGGAGACGTATCACTCATCAAGTCAAGCGCTTTAAACCTCAATGTGACTTTGTTAACACCTTGTTTTAGGAAGAGATGATTTGATCTAAGGGGTTAGATCAAATAGAACTAATAATCAACACAACACCACTTTACTCAATGATCAATTGCTTGATCTTATAAAAGATTATAATATGATAATCCTTGCCACAACATATGAACATCTACTCAATTACAAACCAAGTAACAATAAAATGGAGAAACCATTCTTGACTTATCTTTTCCATGTCTTAAACTAATCCATGATCCTACCATGAACCTCATGGTATTTATTTTACTTCATTCTTGGAAACATGACATGGAGATCAACTCTAGAAATATGTATTCTTCTCTATTCCAAATTATTAAGCATCCAACCTAGAGAGGTGAGAGTTCTATTATAATTATTAGAGAAGCAATAACAAACCTTGAGCTAAACCTCGGATATACATCCAAGTATTCAAATGATCATCTCTAAGAGAAACCCTAGGATATTATCCAAGACAATTCCTAGAGAGATAAACCATTTATATTTAACATAGACATTGATGATCACATCAATCTCTATAGAGCCTAACCTTAGGTTAATATTAAAGTCCTTCCCAAATGAGTGAGACTATTCATACTAATCCAAGCTTTACCTATTTAAGAATAAAGGACAACCTTTGAACTAAAGTGTGAGGAATAACCATTTCATCTTGGAGTGGTGAGATAACCTAATATCACATGGAATAATACCATCTCCATGAATTGATAAAGTAAGGAGGAGATTAATTCAATCAAGATAATCAAGTTGAGTTCTAGACTAGATACCTATTGAGATATTGTGAACACACCATAAACCTTAGAATAACTATTCCTAGATGAGAGAACCCAATCTATGGTGCTACACTCAAGTTAGTTGAGGCAACACTTGAATTTGTGGGAGAGAACTATCCATATACCCAGATGAGTATATCAACATTGCTTAAGTAAGACCCTAACAGAATATCTCAGACATTCTCCTGGGATATAAACTTTAGAGGCAAACATAAGTAGGCCCATCCTAGAAAGTGAAAAAGAAGTACTATACCCTAGTTGATCAAGACAATGCTTGATCATAGAAGTGAGAAACTCATTTCATAAGAGATACTTTAGGAAGCCAAACCTTGATCATTATAAATTGAGTGATGATCATAAACCCTAAGAACTTGAGGTAGAGATATTAAGAACAAGTTGGTCATGCCTAATCCATGATCATGCTCTTGAGGTATGTGAGGATAAGTTAAATCCTAATAGGATTAGTAGATGTTATTCACCACATGAAATTATAGGGAGGTAACTAGTAAGCAACCCTAGGCTTATATTCCAACCTTAACTTGTGATTCACTTGGTGATCATAAGAAGGATCCTACCACATCTATATTCCACTTATTCCTCAAATAAAGAATAATAGAAAACCTTTAGAGACAAACTCTAAACTTTATATGGTGAGAAACCACCCATCCATATGACCAAAGTTAACTATAAAAAGAACTATAACCACTGTAGTTACTTTAATGATTAATTGGGGATAATAATAGAAGTTAATTGGTAGAAGATAAAACCAATTCTCAAATCCTTAGAAATTAGGGAAGCACATGAAATATTAAGCAAGTAACCACCTTATCATGGTTAGGGGAGATTAAACCCTAGCACATGCAATATGGTGTCATCCCATCTCTATAATCTAGAATTAAATATCAACCCTAGTTTAAGTATCACTTGGGTGATCACAAATAAAACCTAAACTAAAGTGTGAGGAATAACCATTTCATTTATCCTTATAACCAAGACCAAACCATGATGAGAGTAGTACTTACTCTAGGTATTTCAAGGTGTTACTAAACTATAATAAAAGTACTAAACTTGGAAGGAGTTATAGTAGAAGTTCCAATTCATTAGCACATAGTTATGCACATAAGATAATAGGCAAGTGACAACATTCTAGAATAGGAGATCAAGTCCTTAGAAATATCCAGGTATAGGAAATCATGCCACCTAGATCATCTCCTTAACTTATAAAAATATAGGGCACATGAAATCACACCTTTGAAATCCTATTTCAAAATAAGAAACTAAGCCTTAAGATCATAACCCATTAATAAATCCTTTCTAGATAAAGCAAAGTCAATTTATCACCTATTATTATAAAGTGCTATAAGTACTATAAAAATATTTGGAATTTTAAAAGAAAGAGAATGGAAGATAATAATTATTAACATACATACTTGAAATATTGTGTATGTTGAACCTATCATTATATTAAAAATCAAAATAGTATGTCTCAAGTAGAATTATTGCTTAAGAGGTAATTACCAAGTTAAAAGTATTTACAAATTCCTGCAAACAGAATTGAATTCAAAACTGAATTCAAAATAGAAATTGAAAACAGAAAATAAAACAGAAAAAGGAAAAGAAGGGAAAAACCTTACCTGCCTCACCTGGCCGTGGCAGCACAGGAGCAGCCCATGGTCCATTCCCAAATCATGGCCCAAACCATCCCAATAACCGTTCGCCTCGGATAAGATCGAGGGAGACGTCGTCGTCTTCGTCTCCTTCACTGGGAGCACGGCAGCTCGCCACCAAGCCTACCGTCGCAACGTCCCGCGTCACCGCCGCCGATATTGAACGCCAGCACACGGCGGAGAAGATATAAAACACGCCGACTGATACGTCTCCGACGTATCGATAATTTCTTATGTTCCATGCCACATTATTGATGATACCTACATGTTTTATGCATACTTTATGTCATATTTATGCATTTTCCGGCACTAACCTATTAACGAGATGCCGAAGAGCCAGTTGCTATTTTCTGCTGTTTTTGGTTTCACAAATCCTAGTAAGGAAATATTCTCGGAATTGAACGAAATCAACGCCCAGGGGCCTATTTTGCCACGAAGCTTCCAGAAGACCGAGGGAGAGACGAAGTGGGGCCACGAGGTGGCCAGACACCAGGGCAGCGTGGCCCAAGCCCTGGCCGCGCCGGCCTAGTGTGTGCGCCCCCTGATGTCTACGTTCCCCCTCCTTTCCTGTAGATAGTGTTGGGCCTCCAAGAGCAGAGGTTTGTAGAACAGCAGCAAGTTTTCCCTTAAGTGGATCACCCAAGGTTTATCGAACTCAGGGAGGAAGAGGTCAAAGATATCCCTCTCATGCAACCCTGCAACCACAAAGCAAGAAGTCTCTTGTGTCCCCAACACACCTAATAGGTGCACTAGTTCGGCGAAGAGATAGTGAAATACAGGTGGTATGAATATATATGAGCAGTAGCAACGGTGCCAGAAAATAGCTTGCGGGCGTGTAGTTGATGGTGGTGGTATTGCAGCAGTAGTAACACAGTGAAACAGTAAACAAGCAGTAGTAACGCAGCAGTATTTAGGAACAAGGCCTAGGGATCAGACTTTCACTAGTGGACACTCTCAACATTGATCACATAACAGAATAGATAAATGCATACTCTACACTTTTGTTGGATGATGAACGCATTGCGTAGGATTACACGAACCCTCAATGCCGGAGTTAACAAGCTCCACAATTTGTTCATATTTAAGTAACCTTATAGTGTAAGATAGATCAAAAGACTAAACCAAGTACTAACATAGCATGCACACTGTCACCTTCATGCATATGTAGGAGGAATAGATCACATCAATACTATCATAGCAATAGTTAACTTCATAATCTACGAGAGATCATGATCATAGCATAAACCAAGTACTAACACGGATGCACACACTGTCACCATTACATCGTGCAGGAGGAATAGAACTACTTTAATAACATCACTAGAGTAGCACATAGAATAGTAGTGATACAAAACTCATATGAATCTCAATCATGTAAAGCAGCTCATGAGATTATTGTATTGAGGTACATGGGAGAGAGATTAACCACATAGCTACAGCGGAGCCCTCAGCCTCGGGGGTGGATTACTCCCTCCTCATCATGGAGGCAGCGATGGCGGTGAAGATGGCGGTGAAGACGGCGGTGGAGATGGCTCCGGGGGCAATTCCCCGTCCCGGCAGGGTGCCGAAACAGAGTTCTGTCCCCCGAATTGGAGTTTCATGATGGCGGCGGCGCCCCTGGAGTCTTTCTGGAGTTTCGTCAATTGGTACTGCGTTTTTAGGTCGAAAGGGCTTTTATAGGCGAAGAGGCGGCGCAGGGGGGCACCTGGGGGCGCCACACCCTAGGCCGGCGCGGCCTAGGCCTGGCCCGCGCCGCCATGTGGTGTGGTGGCCCTGGCCCTCTCCGACTCTTCTTCGGTGTTCTGGAGCCTTCCGGGAAAAATAGGAGGTTTGGCGTTGATTTCGTCCAATTCCGAGAATATTGCCCGAACAGCCTTTCTGGAACCAAAAACAGCAGAAAACAGCAACTGGCCTTTCGGCATCTTGTTAATAGGTTAGTTCCAGAAAATGCACGAATATGACATAAAGTGTGCATAAAACATGTAGATAACATCAATAATGTGGCATGGAACATAAGAAATTATCGATACGTTGGAGACGTATCAGCATCCCCAAGCTTAGTTCTGCTCGTCCCGAGCAGGTAAAACGATAACACAGATAATTTTTGAAGTGACATGCCATCATAACCTTGATCATACTATTTTTAAAGCATATGTAGCGAATGCAGCGATCAAAACAATGGTAATGACATGAGTAAACAACTGAATCATAAAGCAAAGACTTTTCATGAATAGCACTTCAAGACAAGCATCAATAAGTCTTGCATAAGAGTTAACTCATAAAGCAATAATTCATAGTAAAAGGTATTGAAGCAACACAGTGGAAGATTAAGTTTCAGCGGTTGCTTTCAACTTGTAACATGTATATCTCATGGATAGTTGTCAATGCAAAGCAATATAACAAATGCAATATGCAAATATGTAAGAATCAATGCACAGTTCACACAAGTGTTTGCTTCTTGAGGTGGAGAGAAATAGGTGAACTGACTCAACAATGAAAGTAAAAGAAAGGTCCTCCATAGAGGAAAAGCATTGATTGCTATATTTGTGCTAGAGCTTTGATTTTGAAAACAAGAAACAATTTTGTCAACGGTAGTAATAAAGCATATGTATCATGTAAATTATATCTTACAAGTTGCAAGCCTCATGCATAGTATACTAATAGTGCCCGCACCTTGTCCTAATTAGCTTGGACTACCGGATCATCACAATGCACATGTTTTTACCAAGTGTCACAAAGGGGTACGTCTATGCCGCCTGTACAAAGGTCTAAGGAGAAAGCTCGCATTGGATTTCTCGCTATTGATTATTCTCAACTTAGACATCCATACCGGGACAACATAGACAACAGATAATGGACTCCTCTTTTATGCATAAGCATGTAACAACAATTAATAATTTTCTCATATGAGATTGAGGATGTATGTCCAAAACTGAAACTTCCACCATGGATCATGGCTTTAGTTAGCGGCCCAATGTTCTTCTCTAACAATATGCATGCTTAACCATAGGGTGGTAGATCTCTCTTACTTCAGACAAGACGGACATGCATAGCAACTCACATGAAATTCAACAATGAATAGTTGATGGCGTCCCCAGTGAACATGGTTATCGCACAACAAGCAACTTAATAAGAGATAAAGTGCATAATTACATATTCAATACCACAATAGTTTTTAAGCTATTTGTCCCATGAGCTATATATTGCAAAGGTGAATGATGGAATTTTAAAGGTAGCACTCAAGCAATTTACTTTGGAATGGCGGAAAATACCATGTAGTAGGTAGGTATGGTGGACACAAATGGCATAGTGTTGTTTGGCTCAAGGATTTGGATGCATGAGAAGTATTCCCTCTCGATACAAGGTTTAGGCTAGCAAGGTTGTTTGAAGCAAACACAAGCACGAACTAGTATAGCAAAACTCACATAAAAGACATATTACAAGCATTATAAAACTATACATCGTCTTCCTTGTTGTTCAAACATCTTACTAGAAAATATCTAGACTCTAGAGAAACCACTCATGCAAACCCAAATTTTAACAAGCTCTATGTATTTCCTCACTAATGGGTGCAAGGTATATGATGCAAGAGCTTAAACAAGAGCACAACAATTGCCAAGTATCACATTATTCAAGACATCACACCAATTTCTACATGTAGCATTTTCCAATTCCAACCATATAATAATTTAACGAAGCAGTTTCAACCTTCGCCATGAATATTATGAGCTAAGAACACATGTGTTCATACGAACCAGCGGAGCGTGTCTCTCTCCCACACAAGCATTTATTCAAACACAAACAAAAACAAAAGCATACAGACGCTCCAAGTAAAGCACATAAGATGTGACCGAATAAAAATATAGTTTCAAGAGAAGGAACCTGATAATTTGTCGATGAAGAAGGCCAAGCTTAGACGCTTGAGTCTTCTTGAAATATGCAGGGATGAACCACCGGGGCATCCCCAAGCTTAGAGCTTTCACTCTTCTTGATCATAGTATATCATCCTCCTTTCTTGACCCTTGAAAACTTCCTCCACACCAAACTCGAAACAACTCATTAGAGGGTTAGTGCACAATAAAAATTAACATATTCAGAGGTGACACAATCATTCTTAACACTTCTGGACATTGCATAATGCTACTGGACATTAGTGGATCAAAGAAATTCATCCAACATAGCAAAAGAGGCAATGCGAAATAAAAGGCAGAATCTGTCAAAACAGAACAGTTCGTATTGACGAATTTTAAAATGGCACCAGACTTGCTCAAATGAAAATGCTCAAATTGAATGAAAGTTGCGTACATATCTGAGGATCATGCACGTAAATTGGCTTAATTTTCTGAGCTACCTACAGGGAGGTGGACCCAGATTCGTGACAGCAAAGAAATCTGGAACTGCGCAGTAATCCAAATCTAGTACTTACTTTTCTATCAACGGCTTTACTTGGCACAACAAAACACAAAACTAAGATAAGGAGAGGTTGCTACAGTAGTAAACAACTTCCAAGACACAAATATAAAACAAAGTACTGTAGCAAAATAACACATGGGTTATCTCCCAAGAAGTTCTTTCTTTATAGCCATTAAGATGGGCTCAGTAGTTTTAATAATCCATTCGCGGGAAATAGTATTTGAAGCAAAAGAGAGCTTCAAGAGGCAAATTCAAAACAAATTTAAGTCTAACATGCTTCCTATGAAGAGGAATCTTGTACACAAATGAATTCATGAAGAACAAAGTGACAAGCATAAGAGGATAAAACACGAGTAACTTCAAGATTCTCAACATAAAGAGGGGAAACTTAATATTATTAAGATGCATATAACCATATTTCCCTCTCTCATAATAACTTTCAGTAGCATCATTGATGAAATCCACAATATACCCATCACTTAAAACATTCTTATCATGGTTCATATGCATAGAAGTATCATTAATTTTGGCATAAGAAGAGTTATTCTCATTATTAGTAATTGGAGCAAGATTATTATCAAGAATTTGAACATGGTAAACAAGTTGCATATTAAAAGAATTGTTTTTGGTAATCCAATCATGACTATGACAAGTTTCATAAGGATAATTATAACCTATATCATAGCATTCTTTATAATAATCATCAAAGATCGGAGGCACAGTGTCATCATAAGAAATAGAATAGTTATCTTTCACAGTCGGTTTATCTATAACCATACCATCATTGTTATTAGAAGGAGATGTATCAAACACATAATGATCAGTAGCAAAAGGATTTTCAAACACCTCTTCCCCAAGCTTACAGCTTTCTATATTATTATGGGAGGAAGCATGGATAGCAATCGACACTATGGCAATTATTATCATCATTTTCAGAATTAGTTTCCCAGAGATTTGCAATATCAAAAGTAGTGTGTTCATTCAAATCATGATTGCTAATGTATGTAAAGGGCATAGGAAGATCATCGTATTCAGATTCATTATCACAATAATCATTAGGAGCAACATACTTACGGTTACCTAGCGTTATCTCATTCACGCGGGGATACGCCGTTACCTCTTTCTTTTTATTCTCCTTCTTCTTCTTCTTCTTCGTTCCCTTCTTCTTCTTCTTCTCTTCCTTCTCCTCGTTCCCTTCTTTAGGAGGAAGAGGCTTGAAGGGTGGCTCGTCCGCATAACCTGATTTACTTTCAGAAACAATAGAAGAAACTTGGGAGGATCCCTCCTTTTCATTAATTAGTTGAAAACACACAGCGGTCCTATCATATTTTGGCAAGGTGTCATCTTCTAAAATATTTTGTATGTAAGTATTCGTATGGCTATTATCAATGCAATAAGAAAAACACCCATGCAGGACATCATCAATATCAAGATCACTCATATGTAACAAAGAGATTTTTCTCACCAGGTTCTTCACACCCCAAAAATAAAGTAAGTTCATCATGCTGATTAGGAGTAATTTCATCATCACAATACAAATTTGCAGCACTCATTGGGTTCAAATTATCATTGGAGGAGCATTGAAAATTAAAATGACCCACTTCATGGCAAACTTCACAAATAAAAGGATAGAGGGCACAAACTTTTTACCAAGATCATCTAGAGCCCTAAACCACTTTCTAGTTTTTTCATTAATATGATGGATGCAATATTCATCTTTGACTTGATTAATTCCAAGGCCTATGCATTCCACAAAAATTAACATGCTTATAAGAAATAGCATTTTTAGGAGTTTGAGCATGCTTATTGCAATAATTAACAACAATTTCATTCTTCATGCAAGCCTCTTTAAAAGGTTCATGATACTTATCAAAATTATTTTTAGGCAATTCAAAATGAGAAGCAAAGGCTTTATAAAGATTTGCAGCAACTTGAGAGTCAAGACCATAAGTAGCACTCATATTTCGAAATTTATCGGTATCCATAAAAGCTTCAATGCATTCATAATCATAATTTATACCGACTCTTTACCTTTGTCGTTCTCCCCTCCTTCAGCGTTGTCCTCAATCCGATCAAGAAGATCCCACCTAGCTTCAACCTCTTTGCTTGTGAAAGATCCTTCCGAACACGCGTCCAGATAGTCCTTGTGTTGTCCTGAAAGCCTCGCATAAAAATTATTAACAATAA
Organism: Lolium perenne; assembly: GCF_019359855.2. Classification (NCBI taxonomy): domain Eukaryota; kingdom Viridiplantae; phylum Streptophyta; class Magnoliopsida; order Poales; family Poaceae; genus Lolium; species Lolium perenne. The sequence continues at coordinate 34,991,286 of NC_067248.2, read as the reverse complement.
CATTACGGGGGAGCTCATGAATGGGACATTTGAGCATTAGTGACTTCAATCTCCCCCACGCTTGAGAAATACTCTCTCCATCACGAGGATAAAAGTTATAAATATAATTCCTATCAATATGCACTTCATGAGGAGGATAAAATTTAGAATAAAAGAGAGATGCAATTTCCTCCCAACCAAGAGAATGTCTATTCTCCAACAATTTATACCAATGTGCCGCTTTACCAGACAGCGAAACGGAGAATAGCTTCTTCTTCACTTCATCCATAGAGATACCTGCACACTTGAATAACCCGCATAATTCGTGCAAAAACAATAAATGATCTCTAGGATGGACAGTTCCATCCCCTTTATAGTGGTTGTCCATAACACGTTCAATAATTTTCATAGGTATTTTATACTGAATACTTTCAGCAGGTGGATTCAAAATATCAGAAGCATCATTAGAGTTATCGCATATGGGAGATAAAGCATTATCAGAACAAATTTTCTCCCCTAAAGATGGGAAGCTAAAAAGATCACAAAAACAAGCTTCCCCAAGCTTAGACTTCTCCATAGCATTAGCAGTAATTGCATTCATACTAATAACATCACTACTAGCATGCAAATAAGGTTCCATAGGTTTTTTAATTTTTGCATCAAACAATTCTAAATCAGGAAAAAGACTAAAAAGCTCACCAATTTTTTTGTTGTTTTCCATTATGCCTAACTAGTGTAAACAAGAAACAAAAAGTTGCAATTGCAGGATCTAAAGGAAATAGCTTCGAGTACTTACAATGGCGGAAAATAGCTTGGTAGCCGAGGTCCGGAGTGTGAGTACCTTTTACCTTTCCTCCCCGGCAACGGCGCCAGAAAAGTGCTTGATGTCTACGTTCCCCCTCCTTTCCTGTAGACAGTGTTGGGCCTCCAAGAGCAGAGGTTTGTAGAACAGCAGCAAGTTTTCCCTTAAGTGGATCACCCAAGGTTTATCGAACTCAGGGAGGAAGAGGTCAAAGATATCCCTCTCATGCAACCCTGCAACCACAAAGCAAGAAGTCTCTTGTGTCCCCAACACACCTAATAGGTGCACTAGTTCGGCGAAGAGATAGTGAAATACAGGTGGTATGAATATATATGAGCAGTAGCAACGGTGCCAGAAAATAGCTTGCGGGCGTGTAGTTGATGGTGGTGGTATTGCAGCAGTAGTAACACAGTGAAACAGTAAACAAGCAGTAGTAACGCAGCAGTATTTAGGAACAAGGCCTAGGGATCAGACTTTCACTAGTGGACACTCTCAACATTGATCACATAACAGAATAGATAAATGCATACTCTACACTTTTGTTGGATGATGAATGCATTGCGTAGGATTACACGAACCCTCAATGCCGGAGTTAACAAGCTCCACAATTTGTTCATATTTAAGTAACCTTATAGTGTAAGATAGATCAAAAGACTAAACCAAGTACTAACATAGCATGCACACTGTCACCTTCATGCATATGTAGGAGGAATAGATCACATCAATACTATCATAGCAATAGTTAACTTCATAATCTACGAGAGATCATGATCATAGCATAAACCAAGTACTAACACGGATGCACACACTGTCACCATTACATCGTGCAGGAGGAATAGAACTACTTTAATAACATCACTAGAGTAGCACATAGAATAGTAGTGATACAAAACTCATATGAATCTCAATCATGTAAAGCAGCTCATGAGATTATTGTATTGAGGTACATGGGAGAGAGATTAACCACATAGCTACAGCGGAGCCCTCAGCCTCGGGGGTGGATTACTCCCTCCTCATCATGGAGGCAGCGATGGCGGTGAAGATGGCGGTGAAGACGGCGGTGGAGATGGCTCTGGGGGCAATTCCCCGTCCCGGCAGGGTGCCGAAACAGAGTTCTGTCCCCCGAATTGGAGTTTCACGATGGCGGCGGCGCCCCTGGAGTCTTTCTGGAGTTTCGTCAATTGGTACTGCGTTTTTAGGTCGAAAGGGCTTTTATAGGCGAAGAGGCGGCGCAGGGGGGCACCTGGGGGCGCCACACCCTAGGCCGGCGCGGCCTAGGCCTGGCCCGTGCCGCCATGTGGTGTGGTGGCCCCCTGGCCCCTCTCCGACTCTTCTTCGGTGTTCTGGAGCCTTCCGGGAAAAATAGGAGGTTTGGCGTTGATTTCGTCCAATTCCGAGAATATTGCCCGAACAGCCTTTCTGGAACCAAAAACAGCAGAAAACAGCAACTGGCCTTTCGGCATCTTGTTAATAGGTTAGTTCCAGAAAATGCACGAATATGACATAAAGTGTGCATAAAACATGTAGATAACATCAATAATGTGGCATGGAACATAAGAAATTATCGATACGTTGGAGACGTATCACCCCCTGTCAGGCCCCCTGACCTATCTCCTCCGCCTACTTATAGCCTTCGTCGCGAAACCCCCAGTATCGAGAGCCACGATACGGAAAACCTTCCAGAGACGCCGCCGCCAATCCCATCTCGGGGGATTCAGGTGATCGCCTCCGGCACCCTGCCGGAGAGGGGAATCATCTCCCGGAGGACTCTTCACCGCCATGGTCGCCTCCGGAGTGATGAGTGAGTAGTTCACCCCTGGACTATGGGTCCATAGCAGTAGCTAGATGGTCATCTTCTCCTAATTGTGCTTCATTGTCGGGTCTTGTGAGCTGCCTAACATGATCAAGATCATCTATCTGTAATGCTATATGTTGTGTTTGTTGGGATCCGATGGATAGAGAATACTATGTTATGTTGATTATCAATCTATTATCTATGTGTTGTTTATGATCTTGCATGCTCTCCGTTGTTAGTAGAGGCTCTGGCCAAGTTTTTGCTAGTAACTCCAAGAGGGAGTATTTATGCTCGATAGTGGGTTCATGCCTCCATTAAATCTGGGACAGTGACAGATAGTTCTAAGGTTGTGGATGTGCTGTTGCCACTAGGGATAAAACATCGATGCTATGTCCAAGGATGTAGTTGTTGATTACATTACGCACCATACTTAATGAAATTGTCTGTTGTTTGCAACTTAATACTGGAAGGGGTTCGGATGATAACCTGAAGGTGGACTTTTTAGGCATAGATGCATGCTGGATAGCGGTCTATGTACTTTGTCGTAATGCCCAATTAAATCTCACTATACTCATCATATCATGTATGTGCATGGTCATGCCCTCTCTATTTGTCAATCGCCCAACTGTAATGTTCACCCAACATGCTTATTTTTATCGGAGAGACACCTCTAGTGAACTGTGGACCCCGGTCCATTCTTTTAATCGAATACAATCTACTGCAATACTTGTTCTACTGTTTTCTGCAAACAATCATCATCCACACTATACATCTAATCCTTTGTTACAGCAAGCCGGTGAGATTGACAACCTCACTGTCACGTTGGGGCAAAGTAATTTGGTTGTGTTGTGCAGGTTCCACGTTGGCGCCGGAATCCCTGGTGTTGCGCCGCACTAAACTTCGCCGCCATCAACCTTCAACGTGCTTCTTGGCTCCTACTGGTTCGATAAACCTTGGTTTCTTACTGAGGGAAACTTACTGCTGTACGCATCACACCTTCCGCTTGGGGTTCCCAACGGTCGCGTGCTGTATGCGTGTCAAGCTAAATTTCTGGCGCCGTTGCCGGGGAGATCAAGACACGCTGCAAGGGGAGTCTCCACATCCAATCTCTTTACTTTGTTTTTGTCTTGCTTTATTTTATTTACTTTCTTGTTTACTGCATTATATCAAAACACAAAAAAATAGTTGCTAGTTTTACTTTATTTACTGTCTTGTTTGCACTCTATATCAAAAACACAAAAAAAAATTAGTTACTTGCATTTACTTTATCTAGTTTGCTTTATTTACTACTGCTAAAATGGGTACTCCTGAAAATACTAAGTTGTGTGACTTCACAACTACAAATAATAATGATTTCTTATGCACACCTATTGCTCCACCTGCTACTACAACAGAATTCTTTGAAATTAAACCTGCTTTACTGAATCTTGTTATGAGAGAGCAATTTTCTGGTGTTAGTTCTGATGATGCTGCTGCCCATCTTAATAATTTTGTTGAATTGTGTGAAATTCAAAAGTATAAGGATGTAGATGGTGATATTATAAAATTAAAATTGTTCCCTTTCTCATTAAGAGGAAGAGCTAAAGATTGGTTGCTATCTCTGCCTAAGAATAGTATTGATTCATGGACTAAATGCAAGGATGCTTTTATTGGTAGATATTATCCCTCTGCTAAAATTATATCTTTGAGAAGTAGCATAATGAATTTTAAACAATTGGATAATGAGCATGTTGCACAAGCTTGGGAAAGAATGAAATCTTTGGTTAAAAATTGCCCAACCCATGGACTGACTACTTGGATGATCATCCAAACCTTTTATGCAGGACTGAATTTTTCTTCGCGGAAATTATTGGATTCAGCTGCTGGAGGTACCTTTATGTCCATCACTCTAGGCGAAGCAACAAATCTTCTTGATAATATGATGATTAATTACTCTGAATGGCACACGGAAAGAGCTCCACAAGGTAAGAAGGTAAATTCTGTCGAAGAAACCTCTTCCTTGAGTGATAAGATTGATGCTATTATGTCTATGCTTGTGAATGGTAGGACTAATGTTGATCCTAATAATGTTCTGTTAGCTTCATTGGTTGCTCAAGAAGAACATGTTGATGTAAACTTCATTAAAAATAATAATTTCAACAACAATGCTTATCTGAACAATTCTAGTAACAACTATAGGCCATATCCTTATAATAATGGTAACGGTTATGCTAATTCTTATGGGAATTCTTACAACAATAATACAAACACACCCCCTGGACTTGAATCCATGCTTAAAGAATTTATTAGTACACAAACTGCTTTTAACAAATCTGTTGAAGAAAAGCTTGGGAAAATTGATATACTTGCTTCTAAAGTCGATAGTCTTGCTGCTGATGTTGATCTTTTGAAATCGAAAGTTATGCCTAATGAAAATCATAATAATAAGATTGTTACTACAGCAAATGCCATCCAATTTAGAATTAACGAGAATATAAGATTGATGGCCGAATTGCGTGCTAGGTGGGAGAAAGAAGAAAATGCTAAAGAAGATAATATAGCTAAAGTTTGGACTATTACCACCACTAGTAATGCTAATGCTTCACATGTTGCTGCTCCTCCTACTATTAATGGTAAAAGAATTGGTGTTGGCAATGTTTCCACTTCTAATGCAAAGCGCGAAAAACTGCCTGAAACTGCTAAAACTGCTAAAACTGCCTGTGATAAAACTGCTGAAATTTTTTCCAACATTGGGGATAATGATCCCATTGCTTTAGATCATAATGGTTTAGATTTTGATGATTGCCACATCTCTGAAGTTATAAAGTTCTTACAAAAACTTGCTAAGAGTCCTAATGCTAGTGCTATAAACTTGGCTTTCACAAAACATATTACAAATGCTCTCATAAAAGCTAGAGAAGAGAAATTAGAACGCGAAGCTTCTATTCCTTGGAAGCTAGAGGATGGTTGGGAGCCCATCATTAAGATGAAGGTCAATGACTTTGATTGTAATGCTTTATGTGATCTTGGTGCAAATATTTCCGTTATGCCTAAGAAAATTTATAATATGCTTGACTTGCCACCATTGAAAAATTGTTATTTGGATGTTAATCTTGCTGATAATTCTACAAAGAAACCTTTGGGGAGAGTTGATAATGTTCGCATTACCGTTAACAATAACCTTGTCCCCGTTGATTTTGTTGTCCTGGATATTGAATGCAATGCATCTTGTCCCATTATATTGGGAAGACCTTTTCTTCGAACTGTTGGTGCTGTTATTGACATGAAGGAAGGTAATATTAAATATAAATTTCCTCTCAAGAAAGGTATGGAACACTTCCCTAGAAATATAATGAAGTTACCTTTTGATTCTATCATTAGAACAAATTATGATGTTGATGCTTCGTCTCTTGATAACACTTGATACACACTTTCTGCGCCTAGCTGAAAGGCGTTAAAGAAAAGCGCTTATGGGAGACAACCCATGATTTTACTACTGCACTTTTATTTTATATTTGAGTCTTGGAAGTTGTTACTACTGTAGAAACCTCTCCTTATCTTATTTTTTTGCATTATTGTGCCAAGTAAAGTCGTTGATAGTAAGGTTCATACTAGATTTGGATTACTGCGCAGAAACAGATTTCTTTGATGTCACGAATTTGGGCCTAATTCTCTGTAGGTAACTCAGAAAATTATGCCAATTTACGTGAGTGATCCTCAGATATGTACGCAACTTTCATTCAATTTGAGCATTTTCATTTGAGCAAGTCTGGTGCCTCTTAGAAATTCATCTTTACGAACTGTTCTGTTTTGACAGATTCTGCCTTTTATTTCGCATTGCCTGTTTTGCTATGCTTGATGGATTTTTTGATTCCATTAACTTTCAGTAGCTTTGTGCAATGTCCAGAAGTGTTAAGAATGATTATGTCACCTCTGAACATGTAAATTTTGATTGTGCACTAAGCCTCTAATGAGTTGTTTTGAGTTTGGTGTGGAGGAAGTTTTCAAGGATCAAGAGAGGGAGATGATACAATATGATCAAGGAGAGTGAAAGCTCTAAGCTTGGGGATGCCCCGGTGGTTCACCCCTGCATATTTCAAGAAGACTCAAGCGTCTAAGCTTGGGGATGCCCAAGGCATCCCCTTCTTCATCGACAACATTATCAGGTTCCTCTAGTGAAACTATATTTTTATTCCGTCATATCTTATGTACTTTGATTGGAGCGTCGGTTTGTTTTTGTTTTTGTTTTGTTTGAATAAAATGGATCCTAGCATTCATCGTGTGGGAGAGAGACACGCTCCGCTGTTGCATATGGACAAATATGTCCTTAGGCTTTACTCATAGTATTCATGGCGAAGGTTGAATCTTCTTCGTTAAATTGTTATATGGTTGGAAACGGGAAATGCTACATGTAGTAATTGGTAAAATGTCTTGGATAATGTGATACTTGGCAATTGTTGTGCTCATGTTTAAGCTCTTGCATCATATACTTTGCACCTATTAATGAAGAAATACATAGAGCTTGCTAAAATTTGGTTTGCATAATTGGTCTCTCTAAGGTCTAGATAATTTCTAGTAAGGGTTGAACAACAAGGAAGACGGTGTAGAGTCTTATAATGTTTACAATATGTCTTTTATGTGAGTTTTGCTGCACCGGTTCATCCTTGTGTTTGTTTCAAATAACCTTGCTAGCCTAAGCCTTGTATCGAGAGGGAATACTTCTCATGCATCCAAAATCCTTGAGCCAACCACTATGCCATTTGTGTCCACCATACCTACCTACTACATGGTATTTCTCCGCCATTCCAAAGTAAATTGCTTGAATGCTACCTTTAAAATTTCTATTCTCCACCTTTGCAATATATAGCTCATGGGACAAATAGCCTAAAAACTATTGTGGTATTGAATATGTACTTATGCACTTTATCTCTTATTAAGTTGCTTGTTGTGCGATAACCATGTTCCTGGGGACGCCATCAACTACTCTTTGTTGAATATCATGTGAGTTGCTATGCATGTCCGTCTTGTCTGAAGTAAGGGCGATTTACCACTAGTTGAATGGTTAGAGCATGCATAATGTTAGAGAAGAACATTGGGCCGCTAACTAAAGCCATGAATCATGGTGGAAGTTTCAGTTTTGGACAAATATCCTCAATCTCATATGAGAACATTAATTATTGCTAATTGTTTATGCATTAAAGAGGAGTCCATTATCTGTTGTCTATGTTGTCCCGGTATGGATGTCTAAGTTGAGAATAATCAAAAGCGAGAAATCCAATGCGAGCTTTCTCCTTAGACCTTTGTACAGGCGGCATAGAGGTACCCCTTTGTGACACTTGGTTGAAACATATGTATTGCGATGATAATCCAGGTAATCTGAGCTAATTAGGACAAGGTGCGAGCACTATTAGTATACTATGCATGAGGCTTGCAACTTGTAGGATATAATTTACATGATACATATGCTTTATTACTACCGTTGACAAAATTGTTTCTTGTTTTCAAAACCAAAGCTCTAGCACAAATATCGCAATCAATGCTTCCCTCTGCGAAGGGCCTTTCTTTTACTTTTATGTTGAGTCAGTTCACCTATTTCTCTCCACCTCAAGAAGCAAACACTTGTGTGAACTGTGCATTGATTCCTACATACTTGCATATTGCACTTGTTATATTACTTTACATTGACAATATCCATGAGATATACATGTTATGAGTTGAAAGCAACCACTGAAACTTAATCTTCCTTTGTGTTGCTTCGATACCTCTACTTTGAATTATTGCTTTATGAGTTAACTCTTATGCAAGACTTATTGATGCTTGTCTTGAAAGTACTATTCATGAAAAGTCTTTGCTTTATGATTCAGTTGTTTACTCATGTCATTTACCATTGCTTTGATCGCTGCATTCATTACGTGTGCTTACAATAGTATGATCAAGGTTATGATGGCATGTCACTCCAGAAATTATCTTTGTTATCGTTTACCTACTCGGGACGAGCAGGAACTAAGCTTGGGGATGCTGATACGTCTCCGACGTATCGATAATTTCTTATGTTCCATGCCACATTATTGATGATACCTACATGTTTTATGCATACTTTATGTCATATTTATGCATTTTCCGGCACTAACCTATTAACGAGATGTCAAAGAGCCAGTTGTTGTTTTCTGCTGTTTTTGGTTTCAGAAATCCTAGTAAGGAAATATTCTCGGAATTGAACGAAATCAACGCCCAGGGGCCTATTTTGCCACGAAGCTTCCAGAAGACCGAGGGAGAGATGAAGTGGGGCCACGAGGTGGCCAGACACCAGGGTGGCGCGGCCCAAGCCCTGGCTGCGCCGGCCTAGTGTGTGGGCCCCCTGTCAGGCCCCATGACCTATCTCCTCGCCTACTTATAGCCTTCGTCGCGAAACCCCCAGTACCGAGAGCCACGATACGGAAAACCTTCCAGAGACGCCGCCACCGCCAATCCCATCTCGGGGGATTCAGGAGATCGCCTCCAGCACCCTGCCGGAGAGGGGAATCATCTCCCGGAGGACTCTTCACCGCCATGGTCGCCTCCGGAGTGATGAGTGAGTAGTTCACCCTTGGACTATGGGTCCATAGCAGTAGCTAGATGGTCGTCTTCTCCTAATTGTGCTTCATTGTCGGGTCATGTGAGCTGCCTAACATGATCAAGATCATCTATCTGTAATGCTATATGTTGTGTTTGCTGGGATCCGATGGATAGAGAATACTATGTTATGTTGATTATCAATCTATTATCTATGTGTTGTTTATGATCTTGCATGCTCTCCGTTGTTAGTAGAGGCTCTGGCCAAGTTTTTGCTAGTAACTCCAAGAGGGAGTATTTATGCTCGATAGTGGGTTCATGCCTCCATTAAATCTGGGACAGTGACAGAAAGTTCTAAGGTTGTGGATGTGCTGTTGCCACTAGGGATAAAACATCGATGCTATGTCCAAGGATGTAGTTGTTGATTACATGACGCACCATACTTAATGCAATTGTCTGTTGTTTGCAACTTAATACTGGAAGGGGTTCGGATGATAACCTGAAGGTGGACTTTTTAGGCATAGATGCATGCTGGATAGCGGTCTATGTACTTTGTCGTAATGCCCAATTAAATCTCACTATACTCATCATATCATGTATGTGCATGGTCATGCCCTCTTTATTTGTCAATTGCCCAACTGTAATTTGTTCACCCAACATGCTTATTCTTATCGGAGAGACACCTCTAGTGAACTGTGGACCCCGGTCCATTCTTTTAATCGAATACAATCTACTGCAATACTTGTTCTACTGTTTTCTGCAAACAATCATCATCCACACTATACATCTAATCCTTTGTTACAGCAAGCCGGTGAGATTGACAACCTCACTGTCACGTTGGGGCAAAGTAATTTGGTTGTGTTGTGCAGGTTCCACGTTGGCGCCGGAATCCCTGGTGTTGCGCCGCACTAAACTTCGCCGCCATCAACCTTCAACGTGCTTCTTGGCTCCTACTGGTTCGATAAACCTTGGTTTCTTACTGAGGGAAACTTACTGCTGTACGCATCACACCTTCCACTTGGGGTTCCCAACGGTCGCGTGTTGTATGCGTGTCACCGACGCCCTCCATTTTCCCTCTCTCTGCTCCATTCTCCCTCAACGACGAAACCCTAGCTCGCCGGCCTCCGTTCACCGTCGGCGATTAAGGCATCCCTAAGCCTCACCGAGGATACTCCCAGCACCACCATCCTCTCCTAGTTCTTCTCGTCGAAGCGTGCAAGCTGGGAAGCCCCTGGACTGGCGAATTCGGCCATTTTCTCCGACCACCGCCGCTAGGACCATGGATGATTTCGTAGCCGTCCGAGCTCCATCGACCTCCCCTTCAAGCCCATCATCATCAGGGTGAGCTTAAGCTTCTCCTGAGCATCCTATTGGTCCCTAGTTCGCACCGTAGGATCCCGTCACCGTCGACCACCATCTGTCGCCGTTATTCATCATCGCCGGCGAGGTTCCGATGACCAATAAAGAGCGGCGCCACCACCAGCGTGTTCACGAGATCGCCCTGAACCGAACGCGAGTAGTCTCTCGTTCTCACGCGCCCAAAATCGCCGGCGTAGTCCTCGTCTGGCCGCCGGCCGGCCACTCCCGTGTCCCCTCGTCAATTTTGACTTCGGTCAAAGGAGACGTGGCGGGTGTCGTGGCCTTGGCCAGCCAGTCAGTGACTGTGTGGGTATTCTGTCCGGGTAGCTTTAGCATTTCTTTTGTTTTAATTTCAAATTCATAAATTACTGCAACTTCAAATAATTGTAGAAAATTCATAAAAGCTCAGAAAAATACAAATGAGACATAGAAATTCTTATAAAAGAAAAATCTATCCAATAAAAATATAAAATGAAATCTATATTTTTAATAAAACTTCAATTATTTAATACTTGTTATTTAAGCCTTATTTATTAATTCTAAATTCAATTAAACTTCAATAATTAGGAAAACTATCTGAAATACATAAAAAACCAGTAAAGTAAATAAAGAAAACATTAACACTAATTTTCTTTATTTGTAACTTATTTAATTCTTATTATTGGAATCTAAACCCTGATTAATAATTACCCTAATTATTAATTGTTTAAATAGAATAAAATTCCAAATTCAATATTATTTTATTTACAAGTTACTAATAACTTCAACTTTAAATTGAAGTTATTAATCATAGGACTATATGGTAAATAGCAAACCCTAATTCCATATTTGATGATATTACAACCCATCATTTCATGTGGAACCCTAAAACCCTAATTCAATTATGCACCAAACCCTAGCTCCATTAATTCATATGAATCTTAATTTGCTTCTAACCTAAACCCTAGGTTAGAACATGTGATCATGGTACCTTCTTTCAAATCATAGAACCATAGTAGCAACTAAACACTAGTCTTGGTCACATAAAATGTAGAAGCCTATCACTAATAAGATGGATATCCCATGTGTTCATCTTATCAAACCTAGATGATCAAATAGGAACACCTAAGTCTAAACCTTAGTTCCTATCATCAAAATGATCAACCTTACTTATACCTATATACCATCACACCATTGTGATGAACCCTAATAGCAACTATACCTGCTATTTTGTATTACATACCCATGTTCCACTAAACACTACTAGTGTGAGATACTTATGAACCATCCTATTTAGGAACCAACCATTCTCTACTTAGATACCCAATAGCTAATACAAGACAACCTTGATACGTCCAAAACGTATCTACTTTCCCGAACACTTTTGCTATTGTTTTGCCTCTAATTTGTGTATTTTGGATGCAACTAACACGGACTAACGCTGTTTTCAGCAGAACTGCTCTGGTGTCTCGTTTTTGTGCAGAAATCCAACTTTCGGGAAAATCCTCGGAATTTATGCAGAAGGCCCTATTTTCCCAGGAAACTAACGGAGCCAGAAGGACAATTGAGGTGGAGGCCCGAGGGCCCCACACCATAGGGCGGCGCGGCCCAGGGGGGGCCCGCGCGGCCCTGTGTTGTGGCCCCCTCGGCCGGCTTCCGACGCCCTCCTTCGGACTACTTATCGGCCTCGACCTAAAAACACACGGAGAGAAGTCAAAGTCGTCAGAAACCCTCCAGAACGCCGCCACATCGCGAAACTCCGTCGCGGGAGCCAGAAGTCTCCGTTCTGGCACTCCGCCGGGACGGGGAATTGGAGGAGATCATCACCGCCATCACCGCCAACGCCTCTACATCAACCAGCCATGTTTCCCCCATCCATGTGTGAGTAATTCCCCCGCTGTAGGCCGAAGGGGATGGTAGGGATTGGATGAGATTGGTCATGTAATAGCATAAGATTGTTAGGGCATAGTGCCTAGTGTCCGTAATTGGTACTTTGATGATATTGTTGCAACTTGTTATGCTTAATGCTTGTCACTAGGGCCCGAGTGCCATGATCTCAGATCTGAACATGTTATTGTTTCATCATGATATTCATTGTTTATGGTCTTACCTATAAGTTGTATACACATGTCGCTGTCCGGAACCAATGGCCCCGAAGTGACAAGAATTGGGACAACCGGAGGGGATGGTAGCGATGTGAGGATCACATGTGTTCACGGAGTGTTAATGCTTTGCTCCGGTACTCTATTAAAAGGAGTACCTTAATATCCAGTAGTTTCCCTTGAGGCCCGGCTGCCACCGGCTGGTAGGACAAAAGATGTTGTGCAAGTTTCTCATTGCGAGCACGCACGACTATATATGGAACACATGCCTATTGATTGCTTTGTACTTGGACACCGTTTTATTATTATCTGCAAATGCCCTGCTATGATTGTTACATGAGTTTCTCTCATCCATGCAACGCCCGTCATCCGTCCCCGTGCCTACAGTATTTTAATCCTGATGTTTACTAAAATCACTACTGCTGTCTCTGTTACTCTGCTGCTGTTATTTCACTACTGCTACTGCTATAAAACTGTTACTACTGATAAACCCTTGCGAGCAAGTCTGTTTCCAGGTGCAGCTGAATTGACAACTCCGCTGTTAAGGCTTCCAAGTGTTCTTTGTCTCCCCTTGTGTCGAATCAATAAATTGGGTTTTACTTCCCTCGAAGACTGTTGCGATCCCCTATACTTGTGGGTCAGCAAGACTATTTTCTGGCGCCATTGCCGGGGAGCATAGCTTTATCTGGAAGTTCACTTGGATTAATATTGTTCGCTGCAAATTCTCCATCATGGGTAAACCTCGCGATACTAAGATCGCCATATTACCATCCACTACAAGAAAAGGTACAATTCTGAATACCTCTGCTGCTCTTGATTCACCATCTGTGATTGATAAACTTGTTTCACCGCCACATGCTTCGCATGTGGGTACATCTGCTGAATCTGAACACTCTCATAATATTGATAATGTTTCTGCTGTGCTTGATGATAGTGGTTCATTGGGATCTTTTCTAGATGCTACAATTGCTAGGTCTAGACAAATTGAAAATACTGAAACTCCTAATGCTACTACACCTGTTAGTTCACCTGAACTTGATTATTTTAGTGATGATCCTGAGGAAGATTATGTGGAGCTTAATGATGATTTTATTGAAAAATGCAATGCTACTACTGATGCAAGAAAAATTAAAAAGTTGCTTGCAGAACATGCTGTTAGATATAAACTGTCTCCTGATCCTAAGTTTGCCACATCTCCTATAAACATTAGGGATAAAGATTATGATTTTTCTCTTGATCTATCTCATATAGCTATTGTTGAGAAAACACCCTTTTGTGGTACTGAAAAAGAAAGTGCTGTTGAACACATGACTGAGCTATCTACTCTAAGTAGCTTGTTTTCTGATGATGTCAAGATGCGTACTTACTTTGTTGCTAAAATCTTTCCATTCTCATTAAAGGATGACGCTAAAACTTGGTATAATAATTTGCCACCAAATTCTATTAGAAGTCCGAAAGAATTGCTTGATGTTTTCTTCCGCAAATACTTTCCTGCTAGTGCTCAACATATTGCCTTGCAGAGAATTTATAATTTTGACCAGGGAGATGAAGAGAAATTGCCTGAGGCTTGGGCGAGATTTTGCTCTCTTATTAGAGCTCGACCTGAGCATGATCTGGAAAAGCATGATTTACTTGATATATTTTATAGTGGACTAACCATTGAGTCTAGGGCATACTTGGATAGTTGTGCTGGTTGTGTTTTCAGGAAAAGAACTCCAGACGACGCTGAAGAATTATTGGCTAAAATAAGCCGGAATCATGATGATTGGACTACGCCTGAACTGACTCCAACTCCAATATTGAAGAAGAGGGGTTTAATTAAATTGAATGATGAAGATATGAGGGAAGCCAAGAAGTCTCTCAAGGAGAAAGGTATTAAATCTGAGGATGTGAAGAATCTACCTCCTATAGAAGATATATGTGAGATAATTCCCCCTTCATCCATGATTGAGGTAAACTCCCTTCAACGCTTTACTAGGGAAGATATTCCGTATTCGAAACCTCCTGCACAATGCTTAGATGAGTTTGATAATTATATTGTTAAGCAAGAAAATTTTAATATGAGAATAGAGGATCATTTAATGGAAAATTCTCGAGCTATTAGTGAATTGCATGATATTGTGGAGAGAACCTCCAATGATGTTAAGATGCTTGTTAAACATTTTCATATGATTCAAACTCAAATTGATCAACTCACTAAAGTGCAAAATGACTTGTTAGGGAATAATTCTAAAGAGAAACATGCTTATGAAGTAACAACTAGAGGTGGTGTCTCTACCCAGGATCCTCTATATCCTGAAGGGCATCCCAAAAGAATTGAACAAGATTCTCAACGCATTGAACCTAGTGCTCATTCTAGGAAGAAAAAGAAGAAGAAACATAAAAATGTTGTAGAATCCTCTGAACCTGTTAATGATCCTAATAGTATTTCTATTTCTGATGCTGAAACTGAAAGTGGTAATGAACATGATAAAGATAATGATAAGAATGATACTCCTGATAAAGAAGAGGTTGAAGAAGAACCTGAAAAGCATGCTAAAAATAAAAGGTATACTAAAGAAGACTTTATTGCTGAGAAACATGGTAATGAAAGAGAACCTTGGGTGCAAAAGCAAATGCCTTTTCCTGCTAAGAAACTAAAATCAAAGGAAGAAGAACACTATAATAAATTTTGCGATTGGATGAAACCTTTATTCTTGCAAATCCCTTTGACTGATGCTATTAAATTGCCTCCTTATTCAAAGTATATGAAAGATATTGTTACTAACAAAAGGAAAATCCCCAATGAGGAAATTTCCACTATGCTTGCTAATTACTCTTTCAATGGCAAAATTCCAAAGAAGTTGGGCGACCCAGGTATTCCTACTATTCCTTGTTCTATTAAGAATAATTATGTTAAAACTGCTCTATGTGACTTGGGAGCCGGTGTTAGTGTTATGCCTTTTTCTCTTTATAAGAGACTTTACTTAGATAAGTTGATACCTACTGATATATCTTTGCAAATGGCCGATAAATCTACTGCTATTCCTGTTGGTATATGTGAGAATGTTCCTGTTCAAGTTACTACTAACTGCTTGATATTAACTGATTTTGTTGTGTTGGAAACGCCTGAAGATGATAATATGTCTATTATTCTTGGGAGACCTTTTCTTAACACCGCAGGGGCTGTTATTGATTGCAACAAAGGAAAGGTTACTTTCAATGTTGATGATAGGGAGCATACCGTTTATTTTCCCAAGAGGATTGAGAAAGCGTGTGGAGTTAATACTATTTCTAATGTGAGAACTATCAAAGTGGGAACTATTGATTGTCCTATATATGAGCCTAAAGAAGAATATCAAACTCTCGTGATTGGATCCATATCAATACAATTCAAGGTAACATGATTGATTTGAGGTTTATTTCTTCTTATGCTATGAAAAAGTTATTTGGTGACAAGACTTGATCAACCTTGTTAACGGATACTTTTTATATGCATAGAGGAGGTAAACAACATATCTTTCTTCCTCCACTTGCTCTAGTTGCTGTAGCACTTTTAATTTGCAAAGTTCTTTAGTTATTTGAAGATTTCGAAATTTTTCCTGGCCAGTAATAATAAACTAAATACCCAGAAATGTGCGTTTTTCAAAGTTTTCAAAAATTCACAAAAATTATACCGTTGGTCCTATTTTTCGACGAGGCACCTGGGAGCACCAGAGGATGACCTGTGGGGCACCAGAGGGCGCCAAACCACAGGCCGGCGCGGCCAAGGAGGTGGCCGCGCCACCATGTGGTGTGGGCCCCCCTTTGCCCCACTTTGTCATCTCTTTCTTCCAGCACCTTCTCTCTCCCGAAAAAACTCATACCAAGTTCCTCTCACTCGCGTTTTTGCTCCAGAGTTCCAGATTTCTCGATCTCTTTGCTCAGCCCAGATTTCTGTCTGAAATTTGGCACATTTGCTCTTCGGTATGTGACTCCTCCACCCATCCAAGTAGAATTTCGTTTGGTTGAGTATATCTTGAATATTTTGCTGCTGTAGGTAACATGTTTAGTGAGCTTGCATGCTTGTTCTAAGTGGTAGAAACTAGTTTTGATGCATGATTAGTACTCTAGCAAGTTCCTATGGTAGTTTCCCTCAATTATATGTCACCAAATCAAATTTTTATATCATTTGTTGAAATTTCAGAAAATGGAGTGGAATAGATATCACTTGAACCAGCAAGAATTGGAAGTCCAACAAGTTATGATAGTCAATCGTGAAGAGGGAGTATACCCCTCTTACTACCCGTGCGCGGATTTCATGAGAAGCGCGGGGATATTTGAAGATGTTCAAACTCTCATTTCTCGTGCAGGGCTGAGTGACTTTGTTGAAGGAGAGCCAAGACAATATGTAAAATTAACTATGTCTTTTGTGCAGGACTTCAAGTTCAATTGGTCGCGATCTAACCCCACGGTCCAGTATAAAATTTACAATAAAGCTGTCAACTTGCCATTTAGTGCTTTTTGTGCAGCAATTAGAGTACCGCAATGGGGATCATGCGAGAAGATAAAGGGGTCGCCGCAAGAACTCTCGGATCTCTACAAGATGATTTGCGATGGAAGGAGTTTCTCAGGTGATAGTGGTAAAATCACTAGTATTCAGCTCCCGGCTATCCGCTACTTTGCCTATTTTATTACCAAATGCGTTCTCGCTAAAAGGATTGGTGGTAAACTTTCTATCCCGGATTTGGCTTTTCTAGCTGCAGCACTGCAAAATAGTAGGGCTTATAATTTGGGGGCATTAATAGCTTATAGACTTGCTACTAACCGTGAGAAAGGTGGAATTTGTGGAGGTCTCATCGCCTCTCGTTTACTAGCTTTTCATAATATAGAACCTCATCATTTTGATATTCCATTCCCCATAGAAAAACTTGACATAGCCTCTATGATTAAACATGAATTTATTTCTGATTCCTCCAACTTGGGTAACCTGTATTACAAGATGATATTTTATAAGAAAGTCTGGAGAATAACTAAGAAAACTGAGAAACTAGTAAGATTGCCTGCGCCTGTTTTGTCTAACCTTGATTCCAGGGGAGATTGGTCGGTTACAGAAGGTGCACTGGATGCACACATAGAGAGAGGAGGTCAACATGCAAGAGACGACACGGAGGTCGAGGAGCACCTCGACTCATCATCCGATGCAGCAAGTTCCTCGCATCAACATGGTGGATATGCGGAGCCTCCACGCTTTTCTTCTGCGCAGGAGCTTTACTATGACTACTCCATGGATTACCCACCGGCGAGGAACAACGACCCTCGTTGGGGTTGAACTCCACTTAGGCCAAAAGCCTAAGCTTGGGGGGAGGTATACCGGCATCACTCATTCTTTGCATATTATGGTTGCTGGATACTTGCACATACTTGTTTTGTTCGTTTGAGTGGTTTTCTAATGAGAAGAAGATAATATTTGGGGAAGTGCTGCCTGAAAACAGATTCTGGAACGTTACCGTAAAAATTCTCAAAAATAGCCAGAGCGTCATTTTGAGCTGCCAATTTTTGTGCAGGTTCCCCAGGTTGTTATCTAACTTTCATTAGTTGAACACTTTTCGATCTGGGCAACGTAAGATTTTTGTAAAAATCGATTTCTGTACTGCTGTCGGGTTTTGGCAGATTTCTGCCATCTCGCTTTTCTGTGTTTCTTTTAATTTGCTGTTTCTTGTTCTTGCTTTGTTTCCTTCCCAAAACACAAAAAGACCAAAAATATTTCTGTTGTTTCTCTTCACCATTTGTTTGCTTTGGTTTCTTGCATTTGTCTCACTTTATTTGCTATCGCTAGTTTGCTATAAGAAAACCCAAAAAGATTTTACTTTGTTTGTTTGTTTCCTCTTGTTCTTGTTTCTAATTCGAAAACACCAAAAATATTTGCTGTTCTTCTTTGGTTTGTAAAGTTCTTTATGAGTTCAATGGTCTTCGGTGGCTGGAGCGTGGTTTTCATTTCATATTATCCAAGCTGCACAAGTGAAAAGGCAATAATGACGATCTACGACAATCTGATTGTGGTGAGAGGCTGGTATGAACTCTATTTGTTTTCATTTTTGTACATATACTCATCCATGTGAGCATGCTTAGTTGGTTCATGTGAGGTATATGTTATTTGAGAAAGTCTAGTAGTTTATGATCTCTCATGTTTAGCTCCAATCTATTAATATGAGTAGCATGTCATGGATGTTTGCTTGCATTGTTTTATTCATAAGTAAGTATGGCATTGTGGTATCCTCCTCTGAATAATTCATTTATATCGACTTGGCACATGCTCACGCATGCATATGACTGAACAAAAAGTCAATTAAGCCTCGATGATCTATATTGCTTCAGAGTTCTTGTATCACTTTTATGCCTCCGTTAATTTATTTTGCCGCAAGCATGATTATGACAGTTACTGCTCTCTTGATTTGTCGCTCCCTAGTCTATTGCTAGCCTCCACTTGTACTGAGCGGGAACGCTGCTCGTGCTTCCAAACACATGAAAACCAAGTTATTCCAAAGTGTCCACCATAAATACCTATGCATGGCATTTCAAACCATTCCAAGTAAATTCTCATGCGCTACCTTTAAAACCTTCAAAATGCTTCTCAATTTGTGTTTATGTTTCATAGCTCATGAGGAAGTATGTGGTATTTAGCTTTCAACCTTGTCATTTACTTTTGACGGACTCTCATATGGACTAGTGGCACATCCGCTTATCCAATAATTTTGCAAAAAGAGCTGGCAATGGGATTCCCAGTCCCGAATTAATTAACTTAAATAGACACTCCTCCATGGTTTGTGATTGTTGGACGGCACCCGAAGGATTCGGTTAGCCATGGCTTGTGTAAGCAAAGGTTGGGGGGAGTGTCATCATCATAATAAAACTAAAATAAAAAGGCACTCCTTCATGGTATGAGATTGTTGGCAGGCACCCGAGGATTCGGTTAGCCATGGTTTGTGCAAGAAAGGTTGGAAGGAGTGCCAAATAAATATGCAATAATTCATGGGAGCCGCTCTTGAAAGTCCGGTTGGCGAGGTAGTTAGTGTACCCATTACCATTCGTTGACAACAACAAACACCTCTCAAAATAATTTTACTCCTGTCTTTATAAAAATAAAAAGCTCTAGCGCATGTTAATCCCTCGCTTCCTCTCGCCGAAGGGTCAATCTTTTACTTTTATGTTGTGTCTCCATTATTTCTTTTGAGCACTATCTTGAGAGCACAACTGTCATTCTTAGTATAATATGCTTGTCTCAAAATATGATTGATTGTGGTATAACTTTGATGCATTTATCTTTTGACAATCACTACTTCTAGTCTTTCTATGAACTCCAGAGGTGCCCGGGCATTTATGTTTTGCCAATCAAATACATAAAAGCGAGATACCACTTTATCATACTCTCTTATGAACATTGCAATCTTGCTTATATACATGATTCATGATGCTTATTATTAATTGTTGGTACCTCTCCATGATTGACATAGCTGTTAGATGATCTTATTTGCATGTATCTCATTATGAACTGCTCGAGTATTAGCCATTGCATGAGAATATATACATCATATGAGCAAATGTGTTCGTGAAAGTTCTTTTATCGCTCAGTTGTTAACTGAATTGCTTGAGGACAAGCAATAAGCTAAGCTTGGGGGGAGTTGATACGTCCAAAACGTATCTACTTTCCCGAACACTTTTGCTATTGTTTTGCCTCTAATTTGTGTATTTTGGATGCAACTAACACGGACTAACGCTGTTTTCAGCAGAACTGCTCTGGTGTCTCGTTTTTGTGCAGAAATCCAACTTTCGGGAAAATCCTCGGAATTTATGCGAAGGCCCTATTTTCCCAGGAAACTAACGGAGCCGTAAGGACAATTGAGGTGGAGGCCCGAGGGCCCCACACCATAGGGCGGCGCGGCCCAGGGGGGGCCGCGCGGCCCTGTGGTGTGGCCCCCTCGGCCGGCTTCCGACGCCCTCCTTCGGACTACTTATCGGCCTCGACCTAAAAACACACGGAGAGAAGTCGAAGTCGCCAGAAACCCTCCAGAACGCCGCCACATCGCGAAACTCCGTCGCGGGAGCCAGAAGTCTCCGTTCTGGCACTCCGCCGGGACGGGGAATTGGAGGAGATCATCACCGCCATCACCGCCAACGCCTGTACATCAACCAGCCATGTTTCCCCCATCCATGTGTGAGTAATTCCCCCGCTGTAGGCCGAAGGGGATGGTAGGGATTGGATGAGATTGGTCATGTAATAGCATAAGATTGTTAGGGCATAGTGCCTAGTGTCCGTAATTGGTACTTTGATGATATTGTTGCAACTTGTTATGCTTAATGCTTGTCACTAGGGCCCGAGTGCCATGATCTCAGATCTGAACATGTTATTGTTTCATCATGATATTCATTGTTTATGGTCTTACCTATAAGTTGTATACACATGTCGCTGTCCGGAACCAATGGCCCCGAAGTGACAAGAATTGGGACAACCGGAGGGGATGGTAGCGATGTGAGGATCACATGTGTTCACGGAGTGTTAATGCTTTGCTCCGGTACTCTATTAAAAGGAGTACCTTAATATCCAGTAGTTTCCCTTGAGGCCCGGCTGCCACCGGCTGGTAGGACAAAAGATGTTGTGCAAGTTTCTCATTGCGAGCACGCACGACTATATATGGAACACATGCCTATTGATTGCTTTGTACTTGGACACCGTTTTATTATTATCTGCAAATGCCCTGCTATGATTGTTACATGAGTTTCTCTCATCCATGCAACGCCCGTCATCCGTCCCCGTGCCTACAGTATTTTAATCCTGCTGTTTACTAAAATCACTACTGCTGTCTCTGTTACTCTGCTGCTGTTATTTCACTACTGCTACTGCTATAAAACTGTTACTACTGATAAACCCTTGCGAGCAAGTCTGTTTCCAGGTGCAGCTGAATTGACAACTCCGCTGTTAAGGCTTCCAAGTGTTCTTTGTCTCCCCTTGTGTCGAATCAATAAATTGGGTTTTACTTCCCTCGAAGACTGTTGCGATCCCCTATACTTGTGGGTCATCAAACCTCAACCCTAATTGATATACTTCTTATTATTTAAGAAGTATGTTCTTCAAAAGTTATTATTTTGAAGTAAATACAGAATCAACATCAACCCTTCTTATAAGGACCTATAAACTCTAGCTAGCTATCACCAATAAGATAAACCAATCTTGATAGCGGCATTGTATGAATAATTGCTTAGGATGCCTAGGCTTAACTCAACCTTACAAGCCCTTGGTGTTGATGAACCCAACTAGGTTGTGATCCATCTAATACTTGTTCTAGAGCCCAACTATAACCATAATAAACCATAGAACTCTACAACCTTAATTATTATACTTGTTCTTTATTAAAGAACATGTTCTTCAAAAGTTATTCTTTTGAAGTATATGATAATTACTCATTAACCATGTCATATAGTGCTAAAACCAACCACTATTCATTACATGTTAGGATTATACCAAATGTTATTGTTGTGTGCTATTAGTGTTCTTATTATGATATATTACAACCCTTGTTTACGATACCAAGCAACCAATCCTTAATAAGAACCTTGTTTGTGAATCACTCTAAAAGTGCAACACACCCTGAACCAATCATTACAACTCACTGATCCTAAATCATCAGGGTTAGGTCACGTTTAGAGCGATTGCATCTCATACTTATGCATTATTGCATCCTTGCCAATCTTTTAAACATCGTCCTTACCGGACGATGATGCTATTTCAGAATTTGGAGTTATTGCGTATCGAAGACCTTGCCTGCATAATCTTGCAGTCAAGAAAGTCAAGTTCATCACTTGTTCATGTCATTTGAGTATTTTTTACCAAATTACTTGCAAAGTACTATGTTTATCACTATTGCATAAAAAGCAAAACCACTATTTTCATAACTATGAATATGACTATGTGGTGGGCAATGGAACCATGGATTGTATTGATATGGTGGAGGTTCCATTGCAAGGGTTTATATCCATCTAGGATTAAACAACAAATGTCATCCAGTGATTGTTGTGCCGTAATACCCGTGTTAACCATAAGATCTGGAGTGGGACGAAATAGTCAATCGTATTTCCACCTCTTGTACATCAACGGATGCGCTTGCCGTAGACACTTGTATCCTGAGGGACAAGCGGTGGGCTGGGGAAGCCTAAAGTCCCCACGGTAATGCGGTCTATGATGGATTGTAAGATGTCTGGAACGGTCTATCTATGGTTGATAGGGGAGGGCATATAAAATTGTTCGGAACGGTCTACCTTAAACGGTATAGGGGAGAACAAATGCCTGGATCGGTCTCACCATAGATATAGGGGAAGACAATCTTACAAAAGGGTGGGTGTGCGAGGTAGCGGAGGAATATGATTGGCTAAGACCTTATACCGGGCCTCACACCAAAGGAAGTGTGGACGGGTCATTCCCGGTTGGCACCAAGGTTAAGATCTCTTATGGGTAAAGCAACACACCTCTGCAGAGTGTAAAGAACCGTGACCTGTCACTCCCTGTTCCGGGATATGGAACTGCGAACGCTGCCGGAAAGGAGCTCCATGAAGTTCTAGTAAACCGGTGAAGGCTGACGGACATAGTTCTTCTGAATAAAATCAACCTTTTGAAGAAATGGTTATGAAAACCTGCATTGGTATTAGACTTTCTGGTCTAATGCCGTAGCTAGTGCATTAAACACCTCTTTCCTATAATGAACTTGTTGAGTACGCTCGTACTCATCCCACTCTTAAATCCCCTGCTTAGATATGGAGGCCACGATGGAGGATCTACAGTGCAACTCGAAGGCCGAGGAGTCAACAACTACTTCAAGAGCCCGTACCCTGTCAGAGGAGTCAGATACCACATCCAACAAGGAGAAAACCTAGTTTAGCCATAGAAGGGAACTAGCTTCCTAAACTTAGCTCCTACGTAGCTAGAATCAATTCTTAGCCTCTATAGCTAGTTAAATACTCTACAAATAGAGTTCGTGATAGGATTAGACTACGAGTCGTTCTTCTGGACTTATCTGCAATTTTACCTCATTGTAAAGTAGGAGGCTGTGATGATCTTATGTAACAGAGTCTGTGTGTAATTCTATAGACATGCCTTGGACCCGCATATGTTTTTGTTGTACCACTCTGAGCGATATAATACTACTGGAACGGTGTTTCATTGGTGTTATATCAGACTTGCATACTACACCATGCAGTGGTATGCCGGGTCACCACAAGGAGCCAAGAAGCACGTTGAAGGTTGATGGTGGCGGAGTGTAGTGCGGCGCAACACCAGGGATTCCGGCGCCAACGTGGAACCTGCACAACACAACCAAATTACTTTGCCCCAACGTGACAGCGAGGTTGTCAATCTCACCGGCTTGCTGTAACAAAGGATTAGATGTATAGTGTGGATGATGATGTTTGCAGAAAACAGTAAGAACGAGTATTGCAGTAGATTGTATTCGATGTAAAGAATGGACCGGGGTCCACAGTTCACTAGTGGTGTCTCTCCGATAAGAAATAGCATGTTGGGTGAAGAAATTACAGTTGGGCAATTGACAAATAAAGATGGCATGACAATGCACATACATGTTATGATGAGTATTGTGAAATTCAATTGGGCATTACGACAAAGTACATAGACCGCTATCCAGCATGCATCTATGCCTAAAAAGTCCACCTTCAGGTTATCATCCGAACCCCTTCCAGTATTAAGTTGCAAACAACAGACAATTGCATTAAGTATGGTGCATAATGTAATCAACACAAATATCCTTAGACATAGCATTGATGTTTTGTCCGTAGTGGCAACAGCACATCCACAACCTTAGAACTTTCTGTCACTGTCCCAGATTTAATGGAGGCATGAACCCACTATCGAGCATAAATACTCCCTCTTGGAGTTACAAGTAACGACTTGGCCAGAGCCTCCACTAATAACGGAGAGCATGCAAGATCATAAACAACACATAGATGATAGATTGATAATCAACATAACATAGCATTCCATATTCATCGGATCCCAACAAACGCAACATGTAGCATTACAAATAGATGATCTTGATCATGTTAGGCAGCTCACAAGATCGAACAATAATAGCACAATGAGGAGAAGACAACCATCTAGCTACTGCTATGGACCCATAGTCCAGGGGTGAACTACTCACACATCACTCTGGAGGCGACCATGGTGGTGAAGAGTCCTCCGGGAGATGATTCCCCTCTCCGGCAGGGTGCCGGAGGCGATCTCCTGAATCCCCCGAGATGGGATTGACGGCGGCGGCGTCTCTGGAAGGTTTTCTGTATCGTGGCTCTCGGTACTGGAGTTATTATCGACGAAGGCTTCTTATAGGCGGAAGGGTAGGTTTAGGGGCGACGCGAGGGGCCCACACAACAGGGCCGCGCGGCCAGGGGGTGGGCCGCGCCGCCTTGGCGTGTCGCCGCCTCGTCGCCCCACTTCGTTTCCCTTTCGGACTTCTGGAAGCTTCGTGGAAAAATAAGACCCTGGGCGTTGATTTCGTCCAATTCCGAGAATATTTCCTTACTAGGATTTCTGAAACCAAAAACAGCAGAAAACAACAACTGGCTCTTCGGCATCTTGTTAATAGGTTAGTGCCAGAAAATGCATAAATATGACATAAAGTATGTATAAAACATGTAGGTATTGTCATAAAACAAGCATGGAACATAAGAAATTATCGTTACGTTGGAGACGTATCAGTTCCCAACGGACGTGTGCTTTACCGTCACAAGTAGCTACTTTGCTGGCGCCGTCGTCGGGGAGGAATCAACACTCCATCACCGTCACGCGCTATCAAACACTTTTCTGGCGCCGTTGCCAGGGAGATCAAGAACGCTCCAAGGGGAGTCTGTCACACCCAATCTCTTTACTTTGTTTATTGTCTTGCTTTATTTTATTTTCTGTCTTGTTTGCTTTCTTTATATCAAAAACACACAAAAATTAGTTACTCGCATTTACTTTATTGGTTTATCCTTGTTTATTTCACCATGCTTCTCCCTAAGTTCACTTTGAAAGATATATCGGTAGGGAGTGGGTCTATCATTGGAAGAGATAATATAGAATAATTTTTCAATCATGTTAGTAAGGTTTAAGATTTTGAAGATAGATCCTTGGTACAACTTGCTCCTAATTATGAAATTGCTACTGCCTCTTTAGTGCACATGTTGGAAGCTAGATTTGTCAATCTTAATCCTATAATGCAACATATGTTCCTTACACTCCGTGATAGGGAAGAAGGAGAGAAGAAAGATTTTATTTTAGAAACTCTTCTTAAAGAATTTGGTGATGTAGCTAGAGAAGCTAGAAAAGTCTTTATTCAACATAAGATGCTTGGCTTTTATATTAATGTTGCAAATACCCTTGAAAGGATGGAAAAAAGATAGGCTAAAGTACACTAATGAAGCCAATTGTGAGGGGGAGACTAAAGTGCCAATACCTTATAAGCTCATAGGAATGCATGAGGCACTAGATAAGAATTTTGATTGGATTGTTCCTGAAAATTTATTTGAGGAGGATAGTAAGCCTAAAAGTAATGAAAGAAGAGCCTCTGAAACTTACATAGATAAGATACAATTCATCGTTGAGAAAACTCCCAACTCTGATAATGATGTTTCTTCTCGTGATGTTACTTGATTTTCACTTTCTGCGCCTAGCTGAAAGACGTTAAAGAAAAGCGCTTATGGGAGACAACCCATTATTTTATTTCTGCAATTTTTGTTTTATATTTGAGTCAAGGTGCTTGTTACTACTGTAGCAATACCTTTGTATCTTTACTTTATTGCATTGTTGTGCCAAGTAAAGTCTTTGATAGAAAGTTGATACTAGATTTGGACTTTTGTGCAGAAACAAATTTTTAGCTGTCACGAATTTGAGTTGTTCTCTCTGTAGGAAAATCTTAAAATCTTGAAAAAATTCGTGAGTAATCCTCAGATATGTACGCAACTTTCATTCAATTTGAGCTTTTTCATCTGAGCATGTTAAGTGCCTCGAAAAAATTCGTCTTTACGGACTGTTCTGTTTTGACAGATTCTGTCTTTTATTTCGCATTGCCTCTTTTACTGTGTTTTAGTTGGTTTCTTTGCTCCATTAAATTTCAGTAACCTTGGTTAATGTCGAGAAGTGTTGGAAATTATTGTGTCCTTGCTGAACATGTGAATTTTTGATTATGTACTAACCCTCTAATGAGATTGTTTTGAGTTTGGTGTGAAGAAAGTTTTCAAGGATCAAGAGAGGAGGATGATATAATATGATCAAGAAGAGTGAAAAGTCTAAGCTTGGGGATGCCCCTGTGGTTCATCCCTGCATATTTCAAGAAGACTCAAGCATCTAAGATTGGGGATGCCCAAGGCATCCCCTTCTTCATCAATAACTTATCAGGTCACCTCTAGTAAAACTATATTTTAATTTCGTCACATCTTATGTGCTTTACTTGGAGCGTCTGTATGCTTTTATTTTCGTTTTGTTATTTTCATTCTCTGAATAAATTCGGATCCTAGCAATCCTTGTATGGGAGAGAGACACGCGCCACTTTTTTATTTGAACACTGGTGTTCTTCGTTTTATTTGGTTGAAAACAGAAAATGCTTCATGTGGTAATTGGAATATTGTCTTGAATAATTTGATACTTGGCAATTGTTTTGAGCTCTCAAGTAGATCATGTTTAAGGTCTTGCATCATGTAGTTTAAACCTATTAGTGGATAACTACCGTAGAGCTTGTTGAAATTTGGTTTGCATGATTGGTCTCTCTAAGGTCTAGATATTTTCTGGTAAAAGTGTTTGAGTAACAAGGAAGACAGTGTAGATTCTTGTAATGCTTGCAATATGTTCTTATGTAAGTTTTATTGTACCGGTTCATACTTGTGTTTGCTTCAAACAACCTTGCTAGACAAAGCCTTGTACTGAGAGGGAATGCTTCTCGTGCATCCAAAACCTTGAGCCAAAAACTATGCCATGTGTGTCCACCATAACTACCTACTATGTGGTATTTTTCTGCCATTCCAAGTAAATACTTCATCTGCTACCTTTAAACAATTCAAAAGTTATTATCTCTTATTTGTGTCAATGTTTTATAGCTCATGAGGAAGTATGTGGTGTTTTATCTTTCAATCTTGTTGGGCAGACTTTCACCAATGGACTAGTGGCACATCCGCTTATCCAATAATTTTGCAAAAAGAGCCGGCAACGAGGTTCCCAGTCCCAATTAATTAACTTTCATTAATAACTCTCTTCACATGTTTTGCCCTGATTCATCAGTAAGCAACTTAATTTTGCAAATAGACACTCCTCCATGGTATGTGAAATGTTGGAAGGCACCCAAGGATTCGGTTAGCCATGGCTTGTGAAAGAAAAAGGTTGGGAGGAGTGTCATCCATAAATAAAACTAAAGTACATGTGTAAACAAAAGAGAAGAGGGATGATCTACCTTGCTGGTAGAGATAACGTCCTTCATGGGAGCCGCTCTTTGAAAGTCTGTTTGACAAGGGGGTTAGAGTGCCCACTACCATTCGTTGACAACAACAAACACCTCTCAAAACTTTACTTTTATGCTCTCTATATGATTTCAAAACTTGAAAAACTCTAGCACATGATTTAATCCATGCTTCCCTCTTCGAAGTGCCTTTCTTCTACTTTTATGTTGAGTCAGTTTACCCACTTCTTTCTATCTTAGAAGCAAACACTTGTGTCAACTGTGTGCATTGATTCTTACATGCTTACTTATTGCACTCATCATATTACTTTTTGTTGACAATTATCCATGAGATATACATGTTGAAAGTTGAAAGCAACTGCTGAAACTTAAATCTTCCTTTGTGTTGCTTCAAAACCTTCTATTAAGAATCTATTGCTAATGAGTTAACTCTTATGCAAGACTTTTTGATGCTTGTCTTGAAAGTACTATTCATGAAAAGTCTTTGCTATATGATTCAGTTGTTTAGTCATTATCTATTTGTTAGTAAACTACAGACCATTGCTTTGAGTCACTTCATTCATCTCATATGCTTTACAATAGTATTGATCAAGATTATGTTGGTAGCATGTCACTTCAGAAATTATTCTTTTTATCGTTTACCTACTCGAGGGTGAGTAGGAACTAAGCTTGGGGATGCTTGATACGTCTCCAACGTATCTATAATTTCTTATGTTCCATGCTAGTTTTATGACAATACCTACATGTTTTATTCATACTTTATATCATTTTGATGCATTTTCTGGTACTAACCTATTAACAAGATGCCGAAGCGTCAGTTCCTGTTTTCTGCAGTTTTTGGTTTCAGAAATCCTACACAGGAAATATTCTCAGAATTGGACGAAACAAAAGCCCACGGCCCTATTTTCCACGGAGTGTTCCAGAACATCGAAGAAGAGTCGGAGACGGCCAGCAGGGGGCCACCCCATAGGGCGGCGCGGCCAGGCCCCCTGGTGCGCCCAGGTGTGGGGAGCCCACCCCCTGGCTCCCCCGACGCTGCCTCTTCGCCTATATATTCCTTCGTATCGGAAAACCCTAGTACCGAGAGCCAAAATATGAGAAAAGTTCCAGAGACGCCGCCGCCGTCAACCCATCTCGGGGGGTTCTAAAGATCACCTCCGGCACCCTGCCGGAAAGGGGAATCATCACCGGAGGGCTGTACATCACCATGCCCGCCTCCGTACTGATGCGTGAGTAGTTCATCCTTGGACTATGGGTCCATAGCAGTAGCTAGATGGTTGTCTTCTCCTATTATGCCATCATGTTTAGATCTTGTGAGCTGCCTATCATGATCAAGATCATCTTATTGTAATGCTACATGTTGTGTTTGTTGGGATACGATGAATGTGGAATACTATGTCAAGTTGATTATCGATCTATCATATATGTGTTGTTTATGATCTTGCATGCTCTCCGTTGCTAGTAGAGGCTCTGGCCAAGTTGATACTTGTAAATCCAAGAGGGGGTATTTATGCTAGATAGTGGGTTCATGCCTCCATTGAATCTGGGACAGTGACAGAAAGTTCTAAGGTTGTGGATGTGTTGTTGCCACTAGGGATAAAACATCAATGCTTTGTCTACGTATATTTGTATTGTTTACATTACGCACAGTACTTAATGCAATTGTCTGTTGTTTGCAACTTAATACTGGAAGGGGTGCGGATGCTAACCCGAAGGTGGACTTTTTAGGCATAGATGCATGCTGGATGGCGGTCTATGTTCTTTGTCATAATGCCCTAAGTAATTCTCATAGTAGTCATCATGATATGTATGTGCATTGTTATGCCCTCTCTATTTGTCAACTGCCCAACTGTAATTTGTTCACCCAACATGTTATTTATCTTATTGGAGAGACACCACTAGTGAACTGTGGACCCCGATCCATTCTTTTACATCTGAAATACAACCTAATGCAATCATTGTTCTCTGTTGTTCTTTGCAAGCAAACATCATTCTCCACACCATACGTTTAATCCATTGTTTTCAGCAAGCCGGTGAGATTGACAACCTCACTGTTGAGTTGGGGCAAAGTATTTTGATTGTGTTGTGCAGTTTCCACGTTGGCGCCGGAATCCCCGTTGTTGCGCCGCACTACACTCCTTCACCAACAACCTTCATGTGGCCTTCATCTCCTACTTGTTTGATAACCTTGGTTTCTTATTGAGGGAAAACTCGCTGTTGTACGCATCATACCTTCCTCTTGGGGTTCCCAATGGACGTGTGCTTTACCGTCACAAGCAGCTACTTTGTTGGCGCCGTCGTCGGGGAGGAATCAACACTCTATCACCGTCACACGCTATCAACAAGGAATGTACGTGTGGTGACCCAGCATACCACTGCATGGTGTAGTATGCAAGTCGTTGACATGCCACCAATGAAACACTGTTCCACTAGTATTACATCCCTCAGAGTGGTACACCAGAAACATATGCGGGTCCAAGGCATGTCTATAGAATTACAACACCGACTCTTTATAGAAGATCAATACAGCCTCCTACTTTACAATGAGGTAAGACTGCAAATAAATTCCAGACGAATGACTCGTAGACTAATCTATCACAAACTCTATTTAAAGAGATACTTGGCTTACTACAGAACTATAGATCAACTATATCTAGTTAGGTTCTTGGATTAGGGAAATGATTCCCTTCTACTGCTAATCTAGGTTTTCTCCAAAGTGAATGTGGTATTGGACTCCGCTGGTAGGATCATGTCTCTTGAAGTAATTGATTGACTCCTCGGTCTTCAAGTTATACAGTAGATTCTCCTTCGATGCCTCCATGTCTAAGCAGGGGATTTAAAGAGGGATGAGTATGAGCGTACTCAACAAGTTCATTATAGGAAAGAGGTGTTTAATGCACTAGCTACGGCCATAGACTAGAAAGTCATAGGCAATGCAAGTTTTTGTAATCATTTCTTCAAAATGTTGATTTTATTCTGAAGAACTATGTCCGTCAGCCTTCACCGGGTGTCTAGAACTTCGTGGAGTTCCTTTCCGGCCGCGTTCGCAGTTCCATAACCCGGAACAGGGAGTGACAGGTCACGATTCGTTACACTCTGCAGAGGTGTGTTGCTTTACCCATAAGAGATCTTAACCTGGGTGCCAACCGGGTGGCCAGAACCATCCACACTTCCTTGGTGTGAGGCCCGGTATAAGGTCCTAGCCAATCATTGCGTTTCTCCGCGACCCCGCACACCCACCCTTTGTTATAGTTCCGACCTTGGGTCATCGCCGGTCAGCATATCCATTGGATATCATCCGACCTCGACTACTATCGGGTACCACGACCTCGATACCTTCGCCAGTCTCCTGCAACCCATCATAGACCACATTACCGTGGGGAATTAGAATGGGATCCCCACCCACCGGTTGTTCTCGCAAGACACAACTGCTACGGTAAGTGCATCCGTTGATGTACAAGAGGAGGAAACACAACTGGCTACTCCGTCCCACTCCAGATCTTATGGTTAACACGGGTCTTACGGCACAAGAATCACTGGACGACATTTGTTGTTAATCCTAGATGGATATAAACCCTTTGCAATGGAACCTCCACCGTACTCATACCATGGTTCCATCGCCCACCACATAGTCATATTCATAGTTATGAAAATAGCATTTTTTTATTTTCATGCAAGAGTGCTAAGTATAGTACTTTGCAAGTAATTTGATAAAAATACTCAACGTGACATGAGGAAGCGATGAACTTGCCTTTCTTGACTGCAAGATTATCCAGGCAAGGTCTTCGATACGCAATAACTCCAAATTCTGAACTAGCATCATCGTCCGGTAAGGATGATGTTTAAAAGATTGGCAAGTATGCAATAATGCATAAGTATGAGATGCAATCGCTCTAAGCGTGACCTAACTCCAATGATTTAGGATTCGTGAGTTGTAATGATTAGTTCAAGGTGTGTTGCACTTTTAGAGATGGTTCACAAACAAGGTTCTTATTAAAGTTTTGGTTAACGTGGTATTATATACAAGTGGTATAATAAAGTATAGAATTCATATTAACACACGAGGAATGGTAGTTGGCATAATGTTAACATGTAAAGAACAATTGTTAGTTTTGGTATTATAGGATATAGTTAATGATTACTTGTTATTTACTTTAAAAGAAGAACTTTTAAAGAACATATTCTTTAATAAAGAATAAGTATAATAATTAGGGTTGTGGACTTCTACGGTTTATTATGGGTTCCAATTTAGTTTCTTGCGTAAGTATTAGATGGATCACAACAAAGTTGGATTCATCAGCTGACATAGGCACCCCCAATGGGCCTGCCAAAGATGGTACCCGGGGTTTACTAAAGGCCCACGAGTCGAAGAATATGAAGTTTGGAAGCCCAGTTAGCATTAAGGTAAGTTAGAGTTGTATTAGGAAATATACTTGTAACTTTGCGAGTTGAACTCAGAGAGTCCCCCGGAATCTGTAATCTTGTGTAACACGGTATCCTCGACTCCGCCTCCTATATAAGGGGGATTCGAGGGACAAAGAGAGGATCGAATCCAACGTCAACATAACCCTAGTTTCCTAATCGTCGAGTACTTTTCGGTTGAAACCTTCAAGATCTACTTGCCCTCTACTTCCAACTAAACCCTAGTCTACAATACGTAGGCATTGATAAGTTAATCCCTTGTCAATTGGCGCCGTCTGTGGGGATTAGAGGCGACAAGGAGCTGATCTCGATGGCACGTTCAGAATCATCGACTTCGTCGGTAGCAAGCAACGCGATGGATAGAGGAAAACGAATCAAAACTGATCTAATCAATTTTGTTCCTCACCCACCCTCTCGTTTGGCTGCATATGCGCATCTGGAGGAGCCCATGGAGATGATGCTCGGAAAGTTCCACTTCCGTGTCGAGAAGGAAGGATCGTATTGTCTCGAAATTCCAATCTCATCGAGATTATCAGCGGTCGATCCTGACTTTTCGAATTCAACGTCATCAATCGAGTCAGGCGACGAGGAGATTTCGCCACCACGCTTCATCAACACTATGGCTAGCGAAAAACTCGCCAAGATCTTTGGCGGCATGTCCTTCGAGTCGTCTGCGGACTCTGATATAAGCAGCGACCAGATAGCATCGACAGTTTCAACTTCATCGACAGATCCATTATTGTTGGGAAGGTCTTCACCGATCTAAACGATGGTGTCACCAATCCCGAAAAATATCAAAGTCTGAAGTACCATCAAATATATGCAATTGGAGATACAAGCCGAGCAGAGCCGGAGTCGTCAGAGGCTTTCGATGATGTGGGAAACCCATATGTCAACCCCGCTGATCTTAGGCGAGGTTTAGGCACTAAATATGTCGGGCCTACACCGCGTTTAAGAGTTCAACTTCCGCAAGCAGCGTGGGATAGAGCCGCAAGAGCTATGTATGGTACAGAACCAATGACTACAACTGCTACGTCAGAAGAATTGCAAGCATACCAATATAGACTCGCCCGCGTTGGAAGAGAATTGAAAAAACAGACAGTTGCTCTGAATAGAAGAAGGGAGGCGGCTTCCGCATCAAGTAGGTGAAGGGTGGAGTTAAGCCGACAATCAGGAGAAGCTCGAAACAGAGCAAGATCTCGGCTGCAAAACATACTTGAGGCTGACAGAGAAAATTTAGTTCAAAACCTCGACATGTCTTTTATGTCAATAGACACGAGGGGGAACATTATTCCTAAAACACCAGAAGCTGGGTACATGGCGACGCAAGCCTTCATCCTCGCATCCAGGCCACCTCCCGGAGATCCAAGAGAAGCATTGTATAACATGGCAATGGCAGGAGTTGGAGCCATGGGAACAGCATTTGTAACTACACCTCCCGAAGGATCTGCAAGGCAAAATAGTCCTCGACCTACTGCAGTAGTTCAAGATCCCCCGAGAGCGAGTGGGGCAAGAGATGTAGCGACTCAGGCCAGGGTGGATAGAGCACGACAGGACAGAAGGGAACGTCGGCATTCACCAGAAGTCGATGAAAAAGATATGTGTGGACTTCCGTGCTTTACGAGACGAGTCCGAAACACTCGAGTCCCATCAGGATTTAATCTACCCGATATTTTCAAAATATTCGATGGTTTACAAGATCTTGAGGATTGGCTAGTCGATTATCTCGAGACAGTGAAGATGATAGGTGGAACCAGAGCAACAACCATGCAGAGCATCCAAGTACATTGAGTGGAGCCGCACGGTCATGGATAAAGAAGTTGCCTCAGGGGTCCATCGACAGTTGGGATAGTTTCGAGGACATCTTTGTGAAGAATTTTCGATCCACATGCAAAAAACCCGCATCACTAGAAGAGTTGAGGGCTTGCAGGCAAAAGTATGATGAATCAATGAGAAAATACATCCAAAGGTGGAATATTATCAAAAACTCGGCAGAGAACATATCTGACGAGAGAGCAATAGATGCGTTTGTGGTAGGAATTCGACGGAGAGATTTTGTCGAAGATTTGGGGAGAACCAACCCAAGGAAAATATCAGCATTAATGGAAATAGCGAATAGGTGGGCAGATGGAGAAGACGCTGTTCACAACAAGCAACATAGGTCACCGGAGGAGGACCGCATTCGAAATTTTCAAAATAGACGACGATTTCCTCGGCAGTTCTCGAGTTATGATGCTCCCGGCCAAATATCGGCTGGCTTTCGAGGAAACACTGGAGGAAACAATAGAGATGAATATCAAAGGAGCAGCGAGCAGCGAGGCGACAATAGAGATGACTCCTGTAACAATAGACAAAATATTGGACCAAGGTTCCAGAGACCATATATATCTCCCGAGGATATGATGAACGGACCATGTCAGATGCACTTCTATCTCGACAATAATGGGAAGAGGCAGTCAGGACATCTGCAGAAAGACTGTCAAAATTTTCAAGCAAATGCTGAGATTCGCAGGGCAAGCCAACACGCAAGCAATGAATAGAAACCCCACCTTCCACCTCCTCCCGCAATTACGGATGCAAATCGACATCAGCTGCAAATAGCGGCAGCTCCAAATCCACCTCCTTATATCGACACCAATGGTGCAGCCTCGATGATTCAGAAAGCTAGGCCGTCTAACAGAGCTCAGAAAGTAATCTCGCGTCAAGTGTTCATGGCAGAGAAGATGCCTCCACCAACGATTGAGTACCTAAATTGGTCGGGACAGGACATTGGCTTCACAATAGCGGATCACCCGCAGCAAGTTCCTCGACCAGGACAATGAGCACTTATCTTACCAGCGGTGATCGCAGGATTCGACGTTTCTCTAGTATTCATAGATGGAGCCAGTAGTCTAAACCTTGTGTATGCAGATACACTAAGGAAGATAAACATATCCCTGGCAAACCTAAAACCAACTGACACACGTTTCCATGATATCACGCCAGACAAGCCAAGTTATCCGCTGGGGAAGATCAATCTCGACGTTCAGTTTGGAACCCGAGAAAATTACAGGATAGAAAGGCTGGAGTTCGAAGTTGTGGATTTCCCGTCGCAATATCATGCCTTATTGGGACGAGCAGCGTATGCCAGGTTTATGGCAGTACCACACTACACATACCTGTTGTGGAGGCTACCTGGACCCAAGGGACCGATTACAGTCAAAGATAGTTTCGCGTTAGCTGATAAATGTGACAAGGATTTTCATCGACTGTCAGAAACCTTCGGGATGCAAGCAGAATATATGGCGTCAAGGCTAACAACTGATTATGATGTGTTGCCAGATGTAGGAAGGCCACTCAGGGAGCCAACCTTTAACACTACCAAGGATTCTAAGGAAGTGCAGATTCACCCGACAGATCCCAAGAAAACGACATCCATTGCAACAAACATGGACCTCGCATAGGAAAGCACGCTCGTCGAGTTCCTCCGTGAGCACTGGAAAATCTTCGTATGGTGTCCAGCTGACATGCCAGGAGTACCCAGGGAGCTTGTCGAGCACCACCTAAACTTGGATCCAATAGCAAGACCAATTAAACAACATTTGCGGCGTTTTTCAGAACCAAACCGCAAAGCCATGCTATCAGAGATTGATCGACTCAGAGAAGCTAGTTTTATCAAAGAGTTACATATAGAGGCCACGTGGGTAGCTAACCCAGTGATGGTCCCGAAGAAAAACACAAAAGTCCTTCGCATGTGTGTCGAATTTACGTGTCTCAATAAACACTGCCCAAAGGATCACTTTCCCCTCCCAAGGATCGATCAAATTATCGACTCCACGGCAGGATGTGAACGTCTTTCCTTCTTGGATGCATATTCTGGTTATAACCAGATCAGACTAAAAGAAGATGACGAGGTCAAAACAGCGTTCATAACACCTTATGGCGTGTTCTGCTACAGAATAATGCCTTTTGGTCTGAAAAACGCGGGAGCAACATATCAGCGGATGATGCAGAAGTGTCTTGCAACACAGATTGGCAAAAACGTACAAGTGTACATTGACAATGTCGTCATAACAACAAAGAAGGGGTCAACATTGATCGAGGATTTAAATGAAACTTTCGACAACCTTGACAAGTTCTGCCTCAAGCTGAACCCGACAAAGTGCTCTTTTGGCGTCCCTGTGGGAGAACTTCTCGGGTTCCTAGTTTCAGCAAGAGGAATTGAAGCTAATCCGGAGAAGATCCAAGCTATCGTAATAATGAGGAAGCCAACAAAGTTGAAAGAAATACAACAGCTGACTGGGCGAGTCGCAGCTTTGAGCAGATTCGTCGCCAGGCTAGGAGAAAAGGCGTTGCCATTCTACGCCTTGATCAAGCAAGGAGAGAAGTTCCAGTGGAACGAAGAAGCAGACAGAGCTTTCGAAGATCTCAAGCGAACAATCTCGACACAACCAATCTTGGTGGCGCCTAAGGAGAAGGAACCTCTCCTGCTATACATCGCAGCCACGCCTCAGGTGGTCAGCACAGCACTCGTAGTTGAAAGAGAGGAAGAAGGACAACTCCATGGAGTGCAGAGGCCATTATATTTCATCAGTGAAGTTTTATCACCCTCGAAACAGCGGTATCCGCAGTACCAAAAGCTAGCATATGGAGTGTTTACAACCGCAAGAAAATTGCGGCACTATTTTTCGGCGCATCCGATAATAGTGGTCAATGAGGCGCCTTTATCCAATATATTAAACAATCCGGAGGCTACGGACCGTGTCTCCC
Organism: Lolium perenne; assembly: GCF_019359855.2. Lineage (NCBI taxonomy): Eukaryota > Viridiplantae > Streptophyta > Magnoliopsida > Poales > Poaceae > Lolium > Lolium perenne. Next base: position 34,954,125 of record NC_067248.2, on the reverse strand, counting down.
TTTGGGGAATAGAGCTTTCCCCTCGGGACATCACATACGAAAAAAGAAAAGCAATCAAGTCGCAGATCTTACCAGACTTCATCGCAGACTGGATGGAGCTACAAAATACGGGACCTCCGGATTTATCGAGAACCTGGACTATGAACTTTGACGGGTCCAAGAGAGTAGAGGGAGCTGGAGCAGGCGTGATACTATTATCACCTCAAGGCGATAAAATGAAGTATGTCTTACGGATGACGTTTCCAAACGCGTCTAACAATGAGGCAGAATACGAAGCTCTTATACATGGGATGAAGATGGCGAAGGCCTGTGGTGCAACTCGACTAAAAATCTTCGGTGACTCACAACTGGTGGCTTAGAAAGTCATGAATCAATGCGACACAGTCAATGATAGTATGATAGCATACACAGAAGTGTATAACGAGCTCGAGAAGCTATTTGACGGGTGCGAGGTAAATCACATCAGCAGGCTAAGCAATGATGAAGCCGATGTTCTTGCAAACATCGGGTCGAATGTCTCGCAATACCACCTGGAGTGTTCTGGGAAGAGATAGCTGAAAGATCAACCAAGGCGAAGAAACGACAGAAGAAAGAAAAGGAGGAGAAATCCTCTGAGGCTAAAAAAGTACCATCGAGAGAAGAGGAGGAACCTAAGGTAATAATGATGATACAGGTTCCATGGATGCAGGCGTACATAGCATATATCTCGAGACAGGAATTACCCGACGATCCAGTTGAAGCAAGGCGAGTTATTAGGCGTTCTAAAGCCTTTACTGTGGTCAAAGGAGAGCTATACAAAAGAAGTATTTCAGGAGTACTACAAAGATGTGTCACACCTGAGGAAGGAAGGCTAATTCTGAAGGACGTACACGAAGGAGTGTGTGGACATCACGCAAGCAGCCGAGCTATAGCAGCCAAGGTTTTCAGGCAGAATTTTATTGGTTGACAGCAATCGAGGATGCAAAAGACATAGTTCGTACCTACGACGCGTGCCAGGGATTTGCCGCAAAACCTCATTCTCCGGCAGTAGAGCTGATGCCAATACCGTTGTTTTGGCCCTTTGCTCAGTGGGGTCTTGATATGGTGGGAAAATTACACAAATCTTCGCTGTCGACAAGTTCACAAAGTGGATAGAGGCGAAGCCGATAAATTCACCAGATGGAGCGTCTGCAATCAAGTTCGTGAAAAGTATCGTCTTTCGGTTCGGAGTACCTCATAGCATCGTCACGGACAACGGTAGTAATTTCACATCAAACTACACTTTGCATCAGTTGCGCACCCGCAGACCAATGGTCAAGTCGAGAAAGCCAACAACACCATATGTAATGGTATCAAGAAACGCCTGTTAGCACCATTGGAAAAAGCTCGACACACCTGGCCAGAGGAGTTGCCCAGTGTGTTATGGAGTATTCGAACAACACCAAATACAGCGACACGGGAAACGCCGTTTTTCCTGGTCCATGGAGCTGAGGCAGTGTTGCCGATAGAAATAGAACATGATTCTCCGAGAGTAACGGAATATGAAGAAGAAGCTTCAAGAAAAGCATTGGAGGATGATGTCGATGCACTCGATGAACCTCGAGACGAAGTGTTATCACGGGTCACTAAGTACCAGCAAGACCTGAAAAACTACCACAGTCGATGTTTGCGACCAAGATCCTTTCAGTACCAGTCATATGCTCAGCATAGCTGTAACATCCCAAAATTTTCCAAATTTTTGAATGTTTAATTATTAAATAAGTTGATTGAATTGCTTGACTTTGTTGAAATTTTTGAAGGAATTAAAACTTTTTGAGTTTTATTTTAAAGCCTTTCCCAAAATGGAGTTTTCACAAAGTTTATTTCCAAAGTATATTCAAACCAAAACTATTTCTATTTATGGTTTTGAAATCATATAGATTTTATTTAATACAAAAGGCCCAAACCTTATTTTGAAATATCAATGCCCAAGTAACCATATAAAGTATTATATGCATAATAATTATTTTTGTAAATTGGTTCTAACCAATATTAGTTTTATAAAATTATTTGAGTCGTTTTGACTTCAAATCAAAATCCATGTTTGAAATAAAACATGCCAAAGTTTTCAGTTTTGGGAAATATTCTAATCGCTTGATTTCAATAAATCCAAATTATGTTTCTTGTTTTTTTTTCTTTCTAAATAGCTTATTCGACAAGTGTGTAAAAATATTCTCTTGTGTTTTCATTTTAATCTGAAAGAGTAATCATTAGTATACGAAAATCATACTGGACAGAATTACAAATTTTATGAATTATATTTAAATCAGTTTGGATGCCTAAAACTGAAACTAAAAACTAAAGAGAATAAAAATAAAAAACAAAGGGAAACCGGCCAGGCAGCTCAATCAATGAGAAGCCAGGTCGTGCACATACGCGCGTGCCAGGCCGCGCGGCCGAAGCAGCAGCAGCACGCCCCGCGTTTTCCTTTGACTTTTCTTTTCCTTTTTCTTTCTAACGCATGGGACCCACATCGTCACCTACCTCCAGCCGGAGACCATCCCTTTGACGAGTTCGTTACAGAACTCGAACTGCCCCAGAAAATCGCCGATTCGGTGCAGATTTATGGCTCCTTTCCTACGAAAAATTTCCTATAAATTCCCACATATCTCCTCTGCAGTTTCCCCCTTAAAACCCTAGATTTCGTGCCGCCAGGCTGTCGAAATTTCTCGCCGGAGTTCCAAACCGCCGCCGGAATTGGAGCTCGAGATTGACGTTCTCTGTCGTCCCCGACCCATATCTTTCACTCCATATCGTTTCCCTCGATCAACCGCGACGCCTCACCACTTTTTCTCCATCCGCAGAGAACGAGGCCGTCCGGGAAACGCCGTCGGAAGATCGTCGGAGACGCGACACTTCGGCCGCCTGTCGCCGCTGCTCGTGGATGCGAAAGATTCATACAAGCACACCATCGTGACCGCCGTCTCCTTCTGCACCTCGTCCGACATCTCGACGCCACCAAGGACCTCCGGAACGCCACCAGGAGCCCTGCCTCCTTCTCCTCGCTCTAATCTGCATGCCTTGCTCTTCCGTTTCGTTCTCACTATTTTCCCTCCCGTACAGAGCGCAAGATCGTGTCGCCGGAGTTATCACCGCCCGCCGTCGCCATTCACATCCGACCCACCATCGTTCATGCATCAGGTACCGTAGTAGGCACCTCGTTACACTAAATTTTCCATGTACAGTACATAAATCGATCGCTCCATTGTACTAGCTAGCTAGTTCACCTATAAGAACTTTGAAATTTCATAACAAAAGATTTAGAGCTCCGTTTTAGATGATATCTCTGAAGTTGAGTTCGTAATTAAATCCTCTATAACTTTCGTGTAGAAATTTTTTCCATCCGATAAGCTTTTTCGGACAACTTTTCGTACAACATCAAAATTTTACCGCGACATGTTTTATCTTGTAAAATTTATAACTAATATTTGGAAACTCGAATTCTAACAGATAATATGTCGTTGAACTCACAAAAATGAGGAAAACACAATGGTGCAATAAAATTTGACTTTTGAATTATTTTTGAATATTCAAATTTAAATATGTAAGTTTGAGTATTTTGTGCATGGTTCAAATTCTGAAAATTTAAATCAAATGATTCCTGTTGCAAATGGAACCTATTGATGTCTGTCCATAAACATCAGTTCCTAAAACTTATAAAACTATTTGCAAGTATTCAAGTCTAAATATGAGGACTTGAGTAGTTCCGACATAACTTAAATTCTATAAATTATTTTAAATTGATTCCTTTTGCAAATGAATCATATTAAAACTCTCTATCCAGTAGAACTTCTGCTTAGTTTAGTTGATCATATTCACTTCCCATGCTTTTAGATTTGAAGTAATATCCTTTTATGTGTCATACGACACAATCCATAAACCCTACTTGATCATACCTTTCTTTTGAATATGTGCTACTCATCAATATCCATCGGAATCATTATCATAATTAATTTTTGCAAACATTGAGGTTGAAGATTAAACTCATAATTCCATTTTGCCAAACTGAATCATATGATCATACCCATTTACCAAAATCATTTAGATATTTTCATCATGTCCAAGATCATATATATCCCAATTATATTGCCTAGTTCACGATATTCAAACCACAACTGAGATAAGTCCCCTGGGCCAGATGGTTTCACTGGTTTGTTTCTGAAGAAATGTTGGCCTATAATAAAGCAAGATTTATGCAAGCTGGTGCATGATTTTCATGAGGGAAATTTACAGCTACAGAATATAAATGAGTCTTTCATTACTCTTGTTCCTAAGGTGCATAGTCCTGAGAGTGTAAATGACTTTAGGCCTATCTCTCTCACAAATGCATGTCTCAAATTTTTGACAAAACTGGTGGCTAATAGATTTCAGCAGAGGATTATGTCCTGTGTGCATAAGAATCAATATGGCTTTATCAAGAGCAGAACAATTCAGGATTGTGTTGCATGGACTTTTGAATATTTATATCAGTGTCATGCTTCCAAAAAACCTTTGGTGATCATGAAGCTTGACTTTGCTAAAGCCTTTGATACTATTGAACATGAGGCAATTATTCAAGTGATGTCACATATGGGTTTTGATTGTAAGACTATAAAGTGGGTGAAGGATATCCTCTCTTCTGGAACTTCTAAGATTTTGTTGAATGGTGTTCCAGGAAAGCAATTTTCATGTAAGAGGGGGATACGTCTCCGACGTATCGATAATTTCTTGTGTTCCATGCCACATTATTGATGATATCTACATGTTTTATGCACACTTTATGTCATATTCGTGCATTTTCTGGAACTAACCTTTTAACAAGATGCCGAAGTGCCAGTTCCTGTTTTCTGCTGTTTTTGGTTTCAGAAATCCTAGTAACGAAATATTCTCGGAATCGGACGAAATCAACGCCCAGGTTCCTATTTTCACCAGAAGCATCCAGAACACCCGGGAAGGACCAGAGGGGGGGGCCCTGCACCATAGGCCGGCGCGGCCTGTGCCCCGGCCGCGCCGCCTATGGTGTCGTCGCCCCTTCGACCCTCCTGCGCCGCCTCTTCGCCTATTTAAAGCCTCCGTCGCGAAAACCCTGATACGTTCGACGAAACCCACAGAAACCTTCCAGAGCCGCCGCCATCGCGAAGCCAAGATCTGGGGGACAGGAGTCTCTGTTCCGGCACGCCGCCGGGACGGGGAAGTGCCCCCGGAAGGCTTCTCCATCGACACCGCTGCCATCTCCACCGCCATCTTCATCACCGCTGCTGCTCCCATGAGGAGGGAGTAGTTCTCCATCGAGGCTCGGGGCTGTACCGGTAGCTATGTGGTTCATCTCTCTCCTATGTACTTCAATACAATAATCTCATGAGCTGCCTTACATGATTGAGATTCATATGATGATGCTTGTAATCTAGATGTCATTATGCTAGTCAAGTGAGTTTTACTTATGTGATCTCCGGAGACTCCTTGTCCCACGTGTGTAAAGGTGACAGTGTGTGCACCGTGTGGGTCTCTTAGGCTATATTTCACAGAATACTTATTCACTGTTATGAATGGCATAGTGAAGTGCTTATTTATATCTCTTTATGATTGCAATGTGTTTTGTATCACAATTTATCTATGTGCTACTCTAGCAATGTTATTAAAGTAGTTCTATTCCTCCTGCACGATGTAATGGTGACAGTGTGTGCATCCGTGTTAGTACTTGGTTTATGCTATGATCATAATCTCTTGTAGATTGCGAAGTTAACTATTGCTATGATAGTATTGATGTGATCTATTCCTCCTACATATGCATGAAGGTGACAGTGTGCATGCTATGTTAGTACTTGGTTTAGTCTTTTGATCTATCTTGCACTCTAAGGTTACTTAAATATGAACATTGAATTGTGGAGCTTGTTAACTCCGGCATTGAGGGTTCGTGTAATCCTACGCAATGTGTTCATCATCCAACAAGAGTGTAGAGTATGCATTTATCTATTCTGTTATGTGATCAATGTTGAGAGTGTCCACTAGTGAAAGTGAAATCCCTAGGCCTTGTTCCTAAATACTGCTATCGCTGCTTGTTTACTGTTTTACTGCGTTACTACTGCTGCAATACTACCACCATCAACTACACGCCAGCAAGCTATTTTCTGGTACCGTTGCTACTGCTTATATATATTCATACCACCTGTATTTCACTATCTCTTCGCCGAACTAGTGCACCTATTAGGTGTGTTGGGGACACAAGAGACTTCTTGCTTTGTGGTTGCAGGGTTGCATGAGAGGGATATCTTTGACCTCTTCCTCCCTGAGTTCGATAAACCTTGGGTGATCCACTTAAGGGAAAACTTGCTGCTGTTCTACAAACCTCTGCTCTTGGAGGCCCAACACTGTCTACAGGAAAAGGAGGGGGAAGTAGACATCAGAGGGGTGTTAGGCAGGGTGACCCTCTGTCTCCAATTTTGTATGTGCTTGGGTCTGAATTGTTGCAATTGGTGATCAATGATGCTCTTAGAGCTGGTTTACTGTCACTGCCTATTGAGGTGGGTGACCCAGATTATCCAGTGGTGCAGTATGCAGATGACACTTTACTCATTATTCCTGCTGATATGAATCAAGTTCTGGCTTTAAAGGATATTTTGCATAAGTTTTCTGTTTCTACTGGTCTGAAGGTTAACTATCATAAATCCAGTATGGTTCCAATTAATGTGGCAAGTGAGGAGATTGAGCTGCTGGCCACTGCTTTTGGTTGCCATGTTGCAACTCTCCCATTCACTTACTTGGGGTTGCCTCTGGGAACAACTAGACCAAAGATTCAGCATTTGACTCCTATTGTTACTAGATTGGAGAGAAAGCTTACAAGCATTTCTAGTTTCTTGTCTCAAGGAGCTAGATTGCAGCTGGTGGATTCTGCTCTGTCTTCCATGTCCACATTCTTTTTGTGCTCTATTCAAATTCCACCTGGCATTTTAAATCGGCTGAATAGGATTCTAAGGCAGTGCTTATGGAGGGATAATATTGATACACCAAAGCAGTCTTTGGCAGCTTGGGAAATGATATGCAAGCCTAGGAATAAAGGTGGGGTTGGTATTGTTAATTTCCAAAAACATAATGAGGCCTTGTTGTTGAAATTTCTGGATAAATTTTATAATAAAGCAGATACCCCCTGGGTCAGTCTTGTATGGAGAACTTACTACCAGGAATCTGTAAATCTGTACCTTGATACGTCTCCAACGTATCGATAATTTCTTATGTTCCATGCCACATTATTGATGTTATCTACATGTTTTATGCACACTTTATGTCATATTCGTGCATTTTCTGGAACTAACCTATTAACAAGATGCCGAAGTGCCGATTCGTTTCTGCTGTTTTTGGTTTCAGAAATCCTAGTAAGGAAATATTCTCGGAATTGGACGAAATCAAAGCCCAGGGGCCTATTTTTCCACGAAGCTTCCAGAAGTCCGAAGACGAAACGAAGTGGGGCCACAGGGTGCCCAAACCCTAGGGCGGCGCGGCCCCCCCCTTGGCCGCGCCGGCCTGTGGTGTGGGGCCCCTGTGCCCCCTCCTGACTTGCCCTTCCGCCTACTTAAAGCCTCCGTGACGAAACCCCCAGTACCGAGAGCCACGATACGGAAAACCTTCCAGAGACGCCGCCAACGCCGATCCCATCTCGGGGGATCCAGGAGATCGCCTCCGGCACCCTGCCGGAGAGGGGAATCATCTCCCGGAGGACTCTACGCCGCCATGGTCGCCTCCGGTGTGATGTGTGAGTAGTCTACCCCTGGACTATGGGTCCATAGCAGTAGCTAGATGGTTGTCTTCTCCCCATTGTGCTATCATTGTCGGATCTTGTGAGCTGCCTAACATGATCAAGATCATCTATCTGTAATTCTATATGTTGCGTTTGTTGGGATCCGATGAATAGAGAATACTTGTTATGTTGATTATCAAAGCTATGTCTATGTGTTGTTTATGATCTTGCATGCTCTCCGTTATTAGTAGATGCTCTGGCCAAGTTGATGCTAGTAACTCCAAGAGGGAGTATTTATGCTCGATAGTGGGTTCATGTCTCCGTGAATGCGGAGGGCTGACACGAACATCGACGGTTATGGATGTGCTGTTGCCACTAGGGATAAAACATTAGTGCTGTGTTCAAGGATGTAGTCACTAGTTACATTACGCGCAATACTTAATGCAATTGTCTGTTGTTAGCAACTTAATACTGGAGGGGGTTCGGATGATAACCTGAAGGTGGACTTTTTAGGCATAGATGCAGTTGGATGGCGGTCTATGTACTTTGTCGTAATGCCCAATTAAATCTCACTATACTCATCATGATATGTATGTGCATGGTCATGCTCTCTTTATTTGTCAATTGCCCAACTGTAATTTGTTCACCCAACATGTTGTTCGTCTTATGGGAGAGACACCTCTAGTGAACTGTGGACCCCGGTCCAATTCTCTTTCTTGAAATACAATCTATGCAATACTTGTTCTCCGTTTTCGCAAACAATCATCTTCCACACAATACGGTTAATCCTTTGTTACTGACAAGCCGGTGAGATTGACAACCTCACTGTTTCGTTGGGGCAAAGTACTTTGGTTGTGTTGTGCAGGTTCCACGTTGGCGCCGGAATCCCTGGTGTTGCGCCGCACTACATCTCGCCGCCATCAACCTTCAACGTGCTTCTTGACTCCTACTGGTTCGATAAACCTTGGTTTCTTACTGAGGGAAACTTGCTGCTGTACGCATCACACCTTCCACTTGGGGTTCCCAACGAGCGTGTGCTTTACGCGTCATCAAGCTAAATTTCTGGCGCCGTTGCCGGGGAGATCAAGACACGCTGCAAGGGGAGTCTCCACTTCTCAATCTCTTTACTTTGTTTTTGTCTTGCTTAGTTTTATTTACTACTTTGTTTGCTGCACTAAATCAAAATACAAAAAAATTAGTTGCTAGTTTTACTTTATTTGCTATCTTGTTTGCTATATCAAAAACACAAAAAAATTAGTTACTTGCATTTACTTTACTTATTTCATCATGTTTCCTTTTAATTTTACCACAAAAGACATACCGGTAGGACGTGGGTCTATAGTTGGGAGAAATAATATAGAAGAATTTTTCAATCATGTTAGTACCATTGAAAATTTTGAAGATAGACACTTGGTAGACCTTGCGCCTACTTATGAAATTGCTGCCGCGCATTTAGTTCGCCTGTTGGAAACTAAATTTGTTAATCTTAATCCTATAATCCAACACATGTTTCTCACACTTGGTGATATGGAAGAAGGGGAAAAGAAAGATTTTGTTTTAGAAACCCTTCTTAGAGAATTTGGTGGTCTAGCAAGAGAAGCTAGAAAGGTCTTTGCTAAATTTAATATGCTTGGTTCTCATACTAATTTTGTTAGCCTCCTTGAAAAGATGGACATGGATAGAATAAGATACACTAATAATATTGATGATGGTGGGGAGATCAAAGCACCAATACCATGTAAACTCTTAGCTATGAATGATGCACTAGAAAATAACTATGCTTGGCTTGTTCCTGAAAATTTGTTTGATGAGAGTAGCACGCCTAAGACTAATGAAAAAGGAGATGCTAAAACTTATGTATCTAATATATTATGCCTGGTTGAGAAAACTCCGCACCCCGCTGAGAATGCATCATGCTTTGATAATACTTGATACACACTTTCTGCGCCTAGCTGAAAGGCGTTAAAGAAAAGCGCTTATGGGAGACAACCCATGTTTTTACCTACAGTACTTTGTTTTTATTTTGTGTCTTGGAAGTTATTTACTACTGTAGCAACCTCTCCTTATCTTAGTTTTGTGTTTTGTTGTGCCAAGTTAAGCCGTTGATAGAAAAGTAAGTACTAGATTTGGATTACTGCGCAGTTCCAGATTTCTTTGCTGTCACGAATCTGGGTCCACCTCCCTGTAGGTAGCTCAGAAAATTAAGCCAATTTACGTGCATGATCCTCAGATATGTACGCAACTTTCATTCAATTTGAGCATTTTCATTTGAGCAAGTCTGGTGCCATTTTAAAATTTGTCAATACGAACTGTTCTGTTTTGACAGATTCTGCCTTTTATTTCGCATTGCCTCTTTTGCTATGTTGGATGAATTTCTTTGATCCACTAATGTCCAGTAGTATTATGCAATATCCAGAAGTGTTAAGAATGATTGTGTCACCTCTGAATATGTTAATTTTTATTGTGCACTAACCCTCTAATGAGTTGTTTCGAGTTTGGTGTGGAGGAAGTTTTCAAGGATCAAGAGAGGAGTATGATGCAACATGATCAAGGAGAGTGAAAGCTCTAAGCTTGGGGATGCCCCGGTGGTTCACCCCTGCATATATTAAGAAGACTGAAGCGTCTAAGCTTGGGGATGCCTTGGGCATCCCCTTCTTCATCGACAACATTATCAGGTTCCTCCCCTGAAACTATATTTTTATTCCATCACATCTTATGAGCTTTTTCTTGGAGCGTCGGTTTGTTTTTGTTTTTTGTTTTGTTTGAATAAAATGGATCCTAGCATTCACTTTATGGGAGAGAGACACGCTCCGCTGTAGCATATGGACAAGTATGTCCTTGGTTTCTACTCATAGTATTCATGGCGAAGTTTCTCCTTCGTTAAATTGTTATATGGTTGGAATTGGAAAATGATACATGTAGTAATTGCTATAAATGTCTTGGGTAATGTGATACTTGGCAATTGTTGTGCTCATGTTTAAGCTCTTGCATCATATGCTTTGCACCCATTAATGAAGAAATACATAGAGCATGCTAAAATTTGGTTTGCATATTTGGTTTCTCTAAGGTCTAGATAATTTCTAGTATTGAGTTTGAACAACAAGGAAGACGGTGTAGAGTCTTATAATGTTTACAATATGTTTTTTATGTGAGTTTTGCTGCACCAGTTCATCCTTGTGTTTGTTTCAAATAAGCCTTGCTAGCCTAAACCTTGTATCGAGAGGGAATACTTCTCATGCATCCAAAATACTTGAGCCAACCACTATGCCATTTGTGTCCACCATACCTACCTACTACATGGTATTTTCCGCCATTCCAAAGTAAATTGCTTGAGTGCTACCTTTAAAATTCCATCATTCACCTTTGCAATATATAGCTCATGGGACAAATAGCTTAAAAACTATTGTGGTATTGAATATGTAATTATGCACTTTATCTCTTATTAAGTTGCTTGTTGTGCGATAACCATGTTTACTGGGGACGCCATCAACTTTTCATTGTTGAATCTCATGTGAGTTGCTATGCATGTTCGTCTTGTCTGAAGTAAGGGCGATCTACACTGAGTTGAATGGTTTGAGCATGCATATTGTTAGAGAAGAACATTGGGCCGCTAACTAAAGCCATGATCCATGGTGGAAGTTTCAGTTTTGGACAAACATCCTCAAATCTCTAATGAGAAAAGAATTAATTGTTGTTGAATGCTCAAGCATTAAAAGAGGAGTCCATTATCTGTTGTCTATGTTGTCCCGGTATGGATGTCTAAGTTGAGAATAATCAAAAGCGAGAAATCCAAATGTGAGCTTTCTCCTTAGACCTTTGTACAAAGCGATATAGAGGTACCCTTTGTGATACTTGGTTAAAGCATATGTATTGCGGTGATAATCCAGGTAGTCCAAGCTAATTAGGACAAGGTGCGGGCACTATTGGTACACTATGCATGAGGCTTGCAACTTATAAGATATAATTTACATGATGCATATGCTTTATTACTACCGTTGACAAAATTGTTTCATGTTTTCAAAATCAAAGCTCTAGCACAAATATAGCAATCGATGTTTTTCCTCTATGGAGGACCATTCTTTTACTTTCAATGTTGAGTCAGTTCACCTATTTCTCTCCACCTCAAGAAGCAAACACTTGTGTGAACTGTGCATTGATTCCTACATACTTGCTTATTGCACTTATTATATTACTCTATGTTGACAATATCCATGAGATATACATGTTACAAGTTGAAAGCAACCGCTGAAACTTAATCTTCTTTTGTGTTGCTTCAATGCCTTTACTTTGAATTATTGCTTTATGAGTTAACTCTTATGCAAGACTTATTGATGCTTGTCTTGAAGTGCTATTCATGAAAAGTCTTTGCTTTATGATTCACTTGTTTACTCATGTCATATACATTGTTTTGATCGCTGCATTCACTACATATGCTTTACAAATAGTATGATCAAGATTATGATGGCATGTCACTCCAGAAATTATCTGTGTTATCATTTTACCTGCTCGGGACGAGCAGAACTAAGCTTGGGGATGCTGATACGTCTCCAACTATCGATAATTTCTTATGTTCCATGCCACATTATTGATGTTATCTACATGTTTTATGCACACTTTATGTCATATTCGTGCATTTTCTGGAACTAACCTATTAACAAGATGCCGAAGTGCCAGTTGCTGTTTTCTGCTGTTTTTGGTTTCAGAAATCCTAGTAAGGAAATATTCTCGGAATTGGACGAAATCAAAGCCCAGGGGCCTATTTTTCCACGAAGCTTCCAGAAGTCCGAAGACGAAACGAAGTGGGGCCACAGGGTGCCCAAACCCTAGGGCGGCGCGGCCCCCCCTTGGCCGCGCCGGCCTGTGGTGTGGGGCCCCTGTGCCCCCTCCTGACTTGCCCTTCCGCCTACTTAAAGCCTCCGTGACGAAACCCCCAGTACCGAGAGCCACGATACGGAAAACCTTCCAGAGACGCCGCCAACGCCGATCCCATCTCGGGGATCCAGAGATCGCCTCCGGCACCCTGCCGGAGAGGGGAATCATCTCCCGGAGGACTCTACGCCGCCATGGTCGCCTCCGGTGTGATGTGTGAGTAGTCTACCCCTGGACTATGGGTCCATAGCAGTAGCTAGATGGTTGTCTTCTCCCCATTGTGCTATCATTGTCGGATCTTGTGAGCTGCCTAACATGATCAAGATCATCTATCTGTAATTCTATATGTTGCGTTTGTTGGGATCCGATGAATAGAGAATACTTGTTATGTTGATTATCAAAGCTATGTCTATGTGTTGTTTATGATCTTGCATGCTCTCCGTTATTAGTAGATGCTCTGGCCAAGTTGATGCTAGTAACTCCAAGAGGGAGTATTTATGCTCGATAGTGGGTTCATGTCTCCGTGAATCTGGAGGGGTGACAAGAACCTCTAAGGTTATGGATGTGCTGTTGCCACTAGGGATAAAACATTAGTGCTATGTTCAAGGATGTAGTCACTAGTTACATTACGCGCAATACTTAATGCAATTGTCTGTTGTTAGCAACTTAATACTGGAGGGGGTTCGGATGATAACCTGAAGGTGGACTTTTTAGGCATAGATGCAGTTGGATGGTGGTCTATGTACTTTGTCGTAATGCCCAATTAAATCTCACTATACTCATCATGATATGTATGTGCATGGTCATGCTCTCTTTATTTGTCAATTGCCCAACTGTAATTTGTTCACCCAACATGCTGTTCGTCTTATGGGAGAGACACCTCTAGTGAACTGTGGACCCCGGTCCAATTCTCTTTACTGAAATACAATCTACTGCAATACTTGTTCTATCGTTTTCTCGCAAACAATCATCTTCCACACAATACGGTTAATCCTTTGTTACAGCAAGCCGGTGAGATTGACAACCTCACTGTTTCGTTGGGGCAAAGTACTTTGGTTGTGTTGTGCAGGTTCCACGTTGGCGCCGGAATCCCTGGTGTTGCGCCGCACTACATCTCGCCGCCATCAACCTTCAACGTGCTTCTTGACTCCTACTGGTTCGATAAACCTTGGTTTCTTACTGAGGGAAACTTGCTGCTGTACGCATCACACCTTCCACTTGGGGTTCCCAACGAGCATGTGCTTTACGCGTCATCATACCTCATGCTGAACATCTCTGTGGCTCTTTTTGGTGGAAAGATGTGTGTAAATACTTGGAAAAGTATAGGCAAGTGACCACTGTTTTGCCTGGCAAAGGAGATTCTTTTTTATTCTGGTTAGATAATTGGAAATTTGAGAATTCAACTACCCCTCTTAGTGAGAGATACCCAAGGATTTCCTCTTATGCTTTGAATGATAAACTTACGGCCAAGGAGGTGTATGAAGTTGATGATATTGCGCAGCTTTTTCACTTACCTTTATCTTCTCAAGCCTATGAGGAATGGAGGGAGCTAAGTTCTCAGATGAGGCGCAACCCTTTGTCAGTGGGAAATGATTCTTGGGTTTATGTATGGGGGAGTACATATACTGCATCAAAGTATTACAAGTATCTACATGAGCACATTCAGGTCCTTGGTATTTATAGATGGATTTGGAGGTCCTCCTGCATTATGAAGCATAAATTTTTTGCGTGGCTCCTGGTTAGTGATCGTTTGAATACTAGGGACATGTTGAAGAGACGACATTGGAAGGTTACAGATGATACTCACTGTGAGTTGTGTTTTGCTAGAGCATATGAGGACAGAATGCACTTGTTCTTTGAATGTCAATTCAGTCAGAGGATTTGGGCATATTTACAGATTGATTGGCAACAGGGGCAAGATATTCAGGAGGCTGCCACTAGGGCAAGAGCTGGTTTTGCTAAGCCTTTCTTCATGGAAGTGGTAATTTTAGCTTGTTGGAATATATGGAAGCAACGCAATGAGAAAATCTTTCAGTATCTTAGGCCTTCCTTTCAAGGGTGGAAGAAGGGGTTTGTGCATGATATATCCATGCTTGAGCATAGGATAAAAAGGAAACATTTACAAGATTTAGTTGCCTGGATAGGCAGTCTGATTTAGCTATGCTCCCTTCTTTAGTTTTGTACAGTTAGGTCTTTCTTTTTCTTTTCCTTTCTTCCTCTTGTTTTGTACATATGCTTTTTGGTTTTAATAAATAACTGTGGGGTTTTTTCCCCACAGTCTCAAGGTTCAAAAAAAAACTGAGTTATTTGAGTAAATTGTGACAAATCTTATTTATAGATTTTTCCTTGTGCAAATGTTGTGGAGGCACTCTACTACATAGCACATGTGTTGAAACCTTGACATTCCTTACAATCTTTTATGCGCATCTTGAATACCATTCATGCCTATCCAATCTCATGCCATTCGATCATATTTATTAAGCTTGGACTATTCAAATTACAAATGTGTCATTGGAGTAATTTAATATATCATTAGTCCATACCCAAGCCTTTGTGTAACTTGAGCTATCGTGATAAGTGTTGTCACACTTAAACTTAATAGCATCTAAGTTTTCACCATGTGGAATCTATGTGATTCTTATCACATGGACCATTCCAATTTTGTCTATTCCTTTGTAACCAATATGTCTTTTCCTATTGGTCATTGATGGTACTTCTCTTTCTAAGTAATTGAGCTCATCGTTCAATATCTCCAACTCATATCTTGCAAGCCATACCTCATGCCATATCTTCTTTAACCGATGACTAAAACACATTGATTAACTACATGTTGTTTGCTTGGTTTGATTTTATTGTTGTTGAATGGTGTGTTTATGTTGTGCTATATTTTATATTATAGTTTGTACGGAGAGGCACGTATTTTGATTAAGAGAAGTGAACGCGCTTCAACTACCAAAAGGCAAGTGACATTCAAATCCTACTTATTTTTATATATGCATTAGTGTTTTTCAAACTAGTATGCATGGTAGGATTTTGATTTCGAAAGTTATGCTATGCTTATCAATCCTAGTAGTGTGTAGCTACCATGAACCCTTGCTAGGATTTTAGTTTGCCTAGCAATAACAAAGTGCCACTGCTATTTTGATCAATTTGGATTGTGAGTATTGAGAATTAAAATTAACAACCTTAATGAATCACCTGGGTGGATTGGTTGATTGGTGGGCGGCTGCTTAGGCTCACGCGCCTTAGGGACTAAAGTGATGAATTCCTCACGCGCCCTAGGGACTAAAGTGATGAATCCCTGAGAGTGCGCAAATGTTGAGTGGCTACTCAGGGCCACATTGTGGTTGTCATCGCCTGAGGGTGCACTTGTGGATGGCCACTCAGGATTAAAGAGATTAATATGTCCTCCATGTTTTAGTTAGCTTCCAGTGCAGCCTTATGGTATTATGGGCTCTGCTGGGATTAAGTAAGTTGTGAGGTCCAACTTGTTGCTAGACATGATGATGTGGTGACGGCCAAACGGGAACGGGTCTAGCTGGTTATGGTTGCAACCTTCTTCTGAAAGATCTTGTCTCATTCTTCTCTTGGGAAGGGTGGGTCGTAAGGTGAAAGTGCACAACCTCTCGAGAGTAAACCTAAGATCTTAGTCGTGTCCCCGGTTATGGACAATTTGAGCTTTCTAGGCAGGGAATGTACGGAAGAATCTCATCACCTTTTCTGAATAAGTTTAAAATTTGAGTAGCAACTGTCGGATAGTACATGGGAGATGTAACCATGATACTGTTTATGACATCATTATGAGTTTTGTAAAATGTTTTGTTTTAAATAAAATGTAGGATAAAATCAGCTTTATGCAAATTTGCCTAAACTCCACTTGCCAAATATCATGTAGATAGTCATGCCCAAAACTACCACCATATAAGTTTCATTTGCCAGTACATCATTGTACTGACCTCCATTCGTGGGGCTGCATATTCAAACGTGCAGGATTTTCTGAGGAGAAGTACGTGGTAGGATCTCGAGTCTACATTCCAACATGACTGCCTGTGGCACATGAAGATGATGAAGGCTCATTGATGATTTACTTTCCGCTGTGTTTATTCTGAGCTACTCCATGTGACTATGCAATTTGTAAGGTTTTGTTGTACCCTCTGGATCAACGATGTAGTAATTTGATACTAATGCAATGATTACTATATTTTGTAATGTGTGTGCTATCAGTGATCCCGGGAATAATACTATACACAGGTATCTTGCCTTTATTAAGAGGTAGGGTGCTACAATAGCTACCTCTCACGAAGAATTCGACGTCTAACCGAAGCAGTTCATCCATCATTTCTTCTGCTATAGGGGTCACAACATCGTTGATTTTGTCGATGTTCCTCTTCCTCTTCGCCTGCTTAGCCAGACACTTGGTGACAATTTGAGTCAGGTCTAACTTCGGGTAGCAGATTTGTATCGTAATCATGGCAAATCTTGCCCCAGCAGATAGTTGGGCTCGCACAAATTCATGGATTCGAGGGCATCTCGGAACTTATCCATCAAAGCAGGAAGAGTTTCTGGTGTTTTGTTGCGTGGAAACATGGTACTATAAACTAAGGACAATGTCCTTGTGCAGAAGTCGAGAAAATCACGGACCTGACCCGCGTGATCTTGAAATCTGACGATTTGGCGGGTACGTTCAGGTGTAACCCAGAAATTAGAACCATGCTTCAGGGCAAGCTTGAGAAGCACATTGGATCGAGCTTCAACACGCTGATCTTCGGCAGCAGTATCCAAAAAAGAACCTGTTTTTAGTGGAAGCATTAGAGAGGAAGAATAGACGGTAATAACATAATATGACAAATTCAAAGAAGTATACCCGTCATATCCAAGCTGGAGTCGATCATCAGTTGAAGCATATAATTTTCTCGAGAAGCAGCTTCAGCAGCCTCAGCAACCGCATTCTCCTTCAACACTATGGCTTCTCGAGCTTGTTGAATAGCAAGTTTTTCCTTTTTAGACGATCTTCGAGACTGCTCCATTATCACAAGAGCTTGCTTTTTCATCGACTGCAGTTGTTGTCGAAGATCGTCCAAGTCTTCATTCTGAGCAGCACTCGAAGAACCTCCAATAACCCCGACAACGGAGGACCTTTTCGAGCAAGACGCAGCGGGTAAAGCATCCGAGGAATGAGGCATCATGGTATAGTTGTCAAAAATCAACTGGAAAGAAATATTTCGACATCAATAATTTGGCAACATAGCTTTTCATTGATGAGGTCAGATATTTACATGGCTATTACAAAGGAGGGTTGCCGCCAAAGCTACTATGGCGACAACATCAAAAGAAAAACAACAAAAGTAGAGACAGGATGGTCTACTTGACCTCCGGCTTCGATGAACTAGGAGCGGGAGTTGGTTTGCATCCGAGGAAGGAGAGGATCTTCTTCGAGTTCGGCTTGGCAGCCTTAATCAAAGATTGCCACCTTTTCGTCTCCATCTTCTTCACATCACCAAACTTTTGCCCAGTCAACGTCTTGGTGGCTGTCAGCAACCAATGCGATGGTGCCTTCAACACCAATCTTCAAGCCTTTGATACGTCCATTTTGCATCACTATTTTATATCACAATTTACTGTTATTCATTGATATATTTCATATTTAGAGATGATACTTATGTTATTTCATCTATTTTGCATGTTTCATGATTATTGGAGAATCGCGCACCGGAGGCAGGATTCTGCTGGAAAAAGCACCGTCGGAATGCAATATTTCGGAAGACCAACAATTGATGGAAATTACACGAAAAATCTTATTTTTCCAGAAGACGAAGATAGCCAAAAGGAGGAGCCGAGGAGGGCCGCCATGGGCCCCTGATACGCGTACAACACGCGTCCGTTGGGAACCCCAAGAGGAAGGTGTGATGCGTACAGCGGCAAGTTTTCCCTCAGTAAGAAACCAAGGTTTATCGAACCAGTAGGAGCCAAGAAGCACATTGAAGGTTGATGGCGGCGAAGTGTAGTGCAGCGCAACACCAGGGATTCTGGCGCCAACGTGGAACCTGCACAACACAATCAAATTACTTTGCCCCAACGTGACAGTGAGGTTGTCAATCTCACCGGCTTGCTGTAACAAAGGATTAGATGTATAGTGTGGGTGATGATGTTTACAGAAAACAGTAGAACGAGTATTGCAGTAGATTGTATTCGATGTAAAGAATGGATCGGGGTCCACAGTTCACTAGTGGTGTCTCTCCCATAAGATAATTAGCATGTTGGGTGAACAAATTACAGTTGGGCAATTGACAAATAAAGAGGGCATGACCATGCACATACATGTTATGATGAGTAGTGTGAGATTTAATTGGGCATTACGACAAAGTACATAGACCGCTATCCAGCATGCATCTATGCCTAAAAAGTCCACCTTCAGGTTATCATCCGAACCCCCTTCAGTATTAAGTTGCAAACAACGGACAATTACATTAAGTACGGTGCGTAATGTAATCAACAAATACATCCTTAGACATAGCATTGATGTTTTATCCCTAGTGGCAACAGCACATCCACAACCTTAGAACTTTCTGTCACTGTCCCAGATTTAATGGAGGCATGAACCCACTATCGAGCATAAATACTCCCTCTTGGAGTTACAAGTAACGACTTGGCCAGAGCCTCTACTAATAACAGAGAGCATGCAAGATCATAAACAACACATAGATAGATTGATAATCAACATAGCGTAGTATTCCATATTCATCGGATCCCAACAAACGCAACATGTAGCATTACATATAGATGATCTTGATCATGTTAGGCAGCTCAAAAGATCCGACAATTATAGCACAATTAGGAGAAGACGACCATCTAGCTACTGCTATGGACCCATAGTCCAGGGGGTGAACTACTCACACATCACTCCGGTGGCGACCATGGCGGTGAAGAGTCCTCCGGGAGATGATTCCCCTCTCCGGCAGGGTGCCTGAGGCGATCTCCTGAATCCCCCGAGATGGGATTGGCGGCGGCGGCGTCTCTGGAAGGTTTTCCGTATCATGGCTCTCGGTACTGGAACTATTATCGACGAAGGCTTATCTAGGCGGAGAGGTAGGTTTAGGGGCGCCACGAGGGGCCCACACGCTAGGGCCGCGCGGCCACAGGCCTGGCCGCGCCACCCTGTTGTGTGGCCGCCTCGTCACCCCACTTCGTTTCCCTTTCGGTCTTTTGGAAGCTTCGTGGAAAAATAGGTCCCTGGACGTTGATTTCGTCCAATTCCGAGAATATTTCCTTACTAGGATTTCTAAAACCAAAAACAGCAGAAAACAGCAACTGGCTCTTCGGCATCTTGTTAATAGGTTAGTGCCGGAAAATGCATAAATATGACATAAAGTATATATAAAACATGTGTGTATCATCATAAAACAAGCATAGAACATAAGAAATTATCGATACGTTGGAGACGTATCAGCATCCCCAAACTTAGTCCCTACTCGTCCCGAGTAGGTAAACGATAACAAAGATAATTTCTGAAGTGACATGCCATCATAATCTTGATCAATACTATTGTAAGCACATGTAATGAATGCAGCGATTCGAAGCAATGGTAAATACAATGAGTAAACAACTGAATCATATAGCAAAGACCTTTCATGAATAGTACTTTCGAGACAAGCATCAATAAGTCTTGCATAAGAGTTAACTCATAAAGCAATAAATTCAAAGTAAAGGCATTGAAGCAACACAAAGGAAGATTAAATTTCAGCGGTTGCTTTCAACTTGTAACATGTATATCTCATGGATAGTTGTCAATGCAGAGTAACATAACAAGTGCAATATGCAAGTATGTAGGAATCAATGCACAGTTAACACAAGTGTTTGCTTCTAGGATAGAGAGAAGTAGGTAAACTGACTCAACATAAAAGTAGAAGAATGACCCTTCGCAGAGGGAAGCATTGATTGCTATATTTGTGCTAGAGCTTTTATTTTAGAAGCAAGAAACAATTTTGTCAACGGTAGTAATAAAGCATATGTATTATGTAAATTATATCCTACAAGTTGCAAGCCTCATGCATAGTATACTAATAGTGTCTGCACCTTGTCCTAATTAGCTCGGATTTACATGGATTATCATTGCAATACATATGTTTTAACCAAGTATCACAAAGGGGTACCTCTATGCCACATGTACAAAGGTCTAAGGAGAAAGCTCGCATTGGATTTCTCGCTTTTGATTATTCTCAACTTAGACATCCATACCGGGACAACATAGACAACAGATAATGGACTCCTCTTTTAATGCATAAGCATTCAGCAACAAATAATATTCTCATAGGACATTGAGGATTGTTTTCCAAAACTGAAACTTCCACCATGGATCATGGCTTTAGTTAGCGGCCCAATGTTCTTCTCTAACAATATGCATGCTCTAACCATTCAACTCATGATAAATCTCCCTTACTTCAGACAAGACGAACATGCATAGAAACTCACATGATATTCAACAAAGTGTTGATGGCATCCCCAGGAACATGGTTATCGCTCAACAGGCAACTTAATAAGAAATAAGATACATAAGTACATATTCAATACCACAATAGTTTTTAGGCTATTTGTCCCATGAGCTATATATTGCAAAGACAAAGAATGGAAATTTAAAGGTAGCATGATACGCGTACAGCACGCGTCCGTTGGGAACCCCAAGAGGAAGGTGTGATGCGTACAGCAGCAAGTTTTCCCTCAGTAAGAAACCAAGGTTTATCGAACCAGTAGGAGCCAAGAAGCACGTTGAAGGTTGATGGCGGCGAAGTGTACTGCGGCGCAACACCAGGGATTTCGGCGCCAACGTGGAACCTGCACAACACAACCAAATTACTTTGCCCCAACGTGATAGTGAGGTTGTCAATCTCACCGGCTTGCTGTAACAAAGGATTAGATGTATAGTGTTGATGATGATTGTTTGTAGAAAACAGTAGAACAAGTATTGCAGTAGATTGTATTCGATTAAAAGAATGGACCGGGGTCCACAGTTCACTAGAGGCGTCTCTCCGATAAGCATAAGTATGTTGGGTGAACAAATTACAGTTGGGCAATTGACAAATAAAGAGGGCATGACCATGCACATACATGATATGATGAGTATAGTGAGATTTAATTGGGCATTACGACAAAGTACATAGACCGCTATCCAGCATGCATCTATGCCTAAAAAGTCCACCTTCAGGTTATCATCCGAACCCCTTCCAGTATTAAGTTGCAAACAACAGACAATTGCATTAAGTATGGTGCGTAATGTAATCAACAACTACATCCTTAGACATAGCATCGATGTTTTATCCCTAGTGGCAACAGCACATCCACAACCTTAGAACTTTCTGTCACTGTCCCAGATTTAATGGAGGCATGAACCCACTATCGAGCATAAATACTCCCTCTTGGAGTTACAAGCAAAAACTTGGTCAGAGCCTCTACTAATAACGGAGAGCATGCAAGATCATAAACAACACATAGATAATATATTGATAATCAACATAGCATAGTATTCTCTATTCATCGGATCCCAACAAACACAACATGTAGCATTACAGATAGATGATCTTGATCATGTTAGGCAGCTCACAAGATCCAACAATGAAGCACAATTAGGAGAAGATGACCATCTAGCTACTGCTATGGACCCATAGTCCAGGGGTGAACTACTCACTCATCACTCCGGAGGCGACCATGGCGGTGAAGAGTCCTCCGGGAGATGATTCCCCTCTCCGGCAGGGTGCCGGAGGCGATCTCCTGAATCCCCCGAGATGGGATTGGCGGCGGCGGCGTCTCTGGAAGGTTTTCCGTATCGTGGCTCTCGGTACTGGGGGTTTCACGACGAAGGCTTTAAGTAGGCGGAAGGGCAGGTCAAGGGGCGTCACGGGGGCCCCACACAACAGGGCCCCGCGGGCCCCCTATAGGCTGCGCCGCCCTAGTGTGGCGGCGCCCCGTGGCCCCACTTCGTGACTCCTTCGGTCTTCTGGAAGCTTCGTGTGAAAATAGGACCCTGGGCGTTGATTTCGTCCAATTCCGAGAATATTTCCTTACTAGGATTTCTGAAACCAAAAACAGCAGAAAACAGCAACTGGCTCTTCGGCATCTCGTTAATAGGTTAGTGCCGGAAAATGCATAAATATGACATAAAGTATGCATAAAACATGTAGGTATCATCAATAAAGTGGCATGGAACATAAGAAATTATCGATACGTCGGAGACGTATCATAGCACTCAAGCAATTTACTTTGGAATGGCGGATAAATACCATGTAGTAGGTAGGTATGGTGGACACAAATGGCATAGTGTTTGGCTCAAGGATTTTGGATGCACGAGAAGTAATCCCTCTCAATACAAGGCTTAGGCTAGCAAGGCTATTTGAAACAAACACAAGTATGAACCGGTACAGCAAAACTCACATAAAAAACATATTGCAAGCATTATAAGACTCTACACCGTCTTCCTTGTTGTTCAACCCTTACTAGAAAATATCTAGACCTTAGAGAGACCAATCATGCAAACCAAATTTTAGCTAGCTCTATGTATTTCTTCACTAATAGGTGCAAAGTATATGATGCAAGAGCTTAAACATGAGCACAACAATTGCCAAGTATCACATTATTCAAGATATTATACCATTTACCACATGTAGCATTTTCCGTTTCCAACCATATAACAATTTAACGAAGCAGTTCAACCTTCGCCATGAACACTATGAGTAAAGCTAAGGACATATTTGTTCATATGCAATAGCGGAGCGCGTCTCTCTCCCACACAATGAATGCTAGGATCCAATTTTATTCAAACAAAACAAAAATAAAAACATACAGACGCTCCAAGTAAAGCACATAAGATGTGATGGAATAAAAATATAGTTTCACTAGAGGAACCTGATAATGTTGTCGATGAAGAAGGGGATGCCTTGGACATCCCCAAGCTTAGATGCTTGAGTCTTCTTGAAATATGCAGGGATGAACCACCGGGGCATCCCCAAGCTTAGAGCTTTCACTCTCCTTGATCATATTGTATCATCCTCCTCTCTTGATCCTTAAAAACTTCCTCCACACCAAACTCAAAACAACTCATTAGAGGGTTAGTGTATAATCAAAATTCACATGTTCAGAGGTGACATAATCATTCTTAACACTTCTGGACATTGCACAAAGCTACTGAAAGTTAATGGAATAAAGAAATCCATCAGGCATAGCAAAACAAGCAATGCGAAATAAAAGGCAGAATCTGTCAAAACAGAACAGTCCGTAAAGACGAATTTTTTAGATGCACCAGACTTGCTCAAATGAAAATGCTCAAATTGAATGAAATTTGCGTACATATCTGAGGATTACTCACGTAAATTGGCAGATTTTTCTGAGTTACCTACAGAGACTACTGCTCAAATTCGTGACAGCAAGAAATCTGTTTCTGCGCAGTAATCCAAATCTAGTATGAACCTTACTATCAAAGACTTTACTTGGCACAACAATGCAATAAAATAAAGATAAGGAGAGGCTGCTACAGAATTAACAACTTCCAAGACTCAAATATAAAACAAAAGTGCTGTAGTAAAATCATGGGTTGTCTCCCATAAGCGCTTTTCTTTAACGCCTTACAGCTAGGCGCAGAAAGTGTGTATCAAGTGTTATCAAGAGATGAAGCATCAACAGCGGGGTTTAGAGTTTTCTCAACTATGCATTGTATCTTATCTATGTAAGTTTCAGATGCTCCTTTTTCATTAGTCTTAGGCTTTCTATTCTCATCAAACAAATTTTCAGGGACAAGCCAAGCATAGTTATTTTCTAGTGCCTCGCACATTCCTAGGAGCTTGCAAGGTATTGATGTTTTAATATCCCCCTCATAATTAACTTGATTAGTGTACTTTTGTCTATCCTTTTCCATCTTTTCAAGGGTACTAGCAAAGTTGGTATAAGAGCCAAGCATATTATATTTAGCAAAGACTTTTCTAGCTTCTCTTGCTACACCACCAAATTCTTTAAGAAGGGTTTCTAATACAAAATCTTTCTTTTCTCCTTCTTCCATATCACTGAGTGTAAGAAACATATGTTGAATCACGGGATTGAGATTAACAAATCTAGCTTCTAACGCGTGTACTAAAGAAGCAAGAACAATTTCATAAGTAGGGGCAAGTTCTACCAAGTGTCTATCTTCAAAATCTTCAACCGTACTAATATGAGTGAAAAAATCTTCTATATTATCTTTCCCGAGGATAGACCCTCGGCCTACCGTTACATCTTTAAGAATAAACTTAGGAGGAAACATGATGAAATAAACAAAAGGTAAATAAAGTAAATGCAAGTAACTAATTTTTTGTGTTTTTTTAATATGGAGAACACAAACAAGATAGTAAATAAAGTAAAGCTAATGATACGTCTCCGACGTATCGATAATTTCTTATGTTACATGCAACATTATTGATGATACCTACATGTTTTATGCATACTTTATGTCATATTTATGCATTTTCCGGCACTAACCTATTAACGAGATGCCGAAGAGTCGATTCTTTGTTTCTGCTGTTTTTGGTTTCAGAAATCCTAGTAAGGAAATATTCTCGGAATTGGACGAAATCAACGCCCAGGGGCCTATTTTGCCACGAAGCTTCCAGAAGACCGAAGAGGAGACGAAGTGGGGCCACGAGGTGGCCACACCACAGGGCGGCGCGGCCCAAGGGGGCCCCGCGCCGGCCTAGTGTGTGGGGCCCCCGTGCGCCCCCCTGACCTGCCCTTCCGCCTACATATAGTCTTCATCGCGAAACCCCCAGTACCAAGAGCCACGATACGGAAAACCTTCCAGAGACGCCGCCGCCGCCAATCCCATCTCGGGGGATTCAGGAGATCACCTCCGGCACCCTGCCGGAGAGGGGAATCATCTCCCGGAGGACTCTTCACCGCCATGGTCGCCTCCGGAGTGATGAGTGAGTAGTTCACCCCTGGACTATGGGTCCATAGCAGTAGCTAGATGGTCGTCTTCTCCTTATGTGCTTCATTGTCGGGTCTTGTGAGCTGCCTAACATGATCAAGATCATCTATCTGTAATGCTATATGTTGTGTTTGTTGGGATCCGATGGATAGAGAATACTATGTTATGTTGATTATTAATTTATATCTATGTGTTGTTTATGATCTTGCATGCTCTCCGTTATTAGTAGAGGCTCTGGCCAAGTTTTTACTCTTAACTCCAAGAGGGAGTATTTATGCTCGATAGTGGGTTCATGCCTCCATTAAATCTGGGACAGTGACAGAAAGTTCTAAGGTTGTGGATGTGCTATTGCCACTAGGGATAAAACATTGATGCTATGTCCGAGGATGTAGTTATTGATTACATTACGCAGCATACTTAATGCAATTGTCTGTTGTTTGCAACTTAATACTGGAAGGGGTTCGGATGATAACCTGAAGGTGGACTTTTTAGGCATAGATGCATGCTGGATAGTGGTCTATGTACTTTGTTGTAATGCCCAATTAAATCTCACTATACTCATCATATCATGTATGTGCATGGTCATGCCCTCTCTATTTGTCAATTGCCCAACTGTAATTTGTTCACCCAACATGCTATTTATCTTATGGGAGAGACACCTCTAGTGAACTGTGGACCCCGGTCCATTCTTTTAATCGAATACAATCTACTGCAATACTTGTTCTACTGTTTTCTGCAAACAATAATCATCCACACTATACATCTAATCCTTTGTTACAGCAAGCCGGTGAGATTGACAACCTCACTGTTTCGTTGGGGCAAAGTACTTTGGTTGTGTTGTGCAGGTTCCACGTTGGTACCGGAATCCCTGGTGTTGCGCCGCACCACATCTCGCCGCCATCAACCTTCAACGTGCTTCTTGGCTCCTACTGGTTCGATAAACCTTGGTTTCTTACTGAGGGAAAACTTGCCGCTATACGCATCACACCTTCCTCTTGGGGTTCCCAACGGTCGCGTGCTGTACGCGTATCAAGACTGTTTTCTGGCGCCATTGCCGGGAGATCAAGACACGCTGCAAGGGGAGTTTCCACAATCCAATCTCTTTACTTTGTTTTTGTCTTGCTTTATTTTATTTACTACTTTGTTTGCTGCATTATATCAAAACACAAAAAATTAGTTGCTAGCTTTACTTTATTTACTGTCTTGTTTGCACTCCATATCAAAAACACAAAAAAAAATTAGTTACTTGCATTTGCTTTACTTATTTCAACATGTTTCCTTTTAATTTTACTGTAAAAGATATACCTGTGGGACAAGGGTCTATAATTGGAAGAGATAATATAGAAGAATTTTTCACCCACGTTAGTATGCATGAAGATCTTAAAGATATACCCCTTGCAAAAGCTGTCCCTACTTATGAAGATGCCTCTGTTTGTTTGGTACGCATGATGGAAGCTAGATTTATTAGTCTCAACCCCATGATACAACACATGTTTCTTACACTTTCTGATATGGAGAGGGGAGAGAAGAGAGATTTTGTTCTAAAAGTCTTAGTGCGAGAATTTGCGGATATAGCTAAAGAAGCTAGAAAAGTTTTTAGTAAGCATGAGAGGCTTGGTATGATCACCGATTTTAAAAGAACACTTGAAAAGATGGATATGGATAGAATTAAGTACACTAATAATGTTAATGATGGTGGGGAGATTAAAGCACCAATACCATGTAAGCTCCCAGCGATGCATGAAGCTCTAGATGATAATTATGTTTGGCTTGTTCCTGAAAATTTGTTTGATGAGAGTAGCAAGCCCAAGACTAATGAAAAAGGAGCCGCTGAAACCTATGTATCCAAAATACTATGTATGGTTGAGAAAACTCCAAACCCCGCTGTAGATGCATCACCTCTTGATAATACTTGATATACACTTTCTGCGCCTAGCTGAAAGGCGTTAAGGAAAAGCGCTTATGGGAGACAACCCATGTTTTTACTACAGCAATTTTATTTTATATTTGAGTCTTGGAAGTTGTTACTACTGTAGCAACCTCTCCTTATCTTATTTTTTTGCATAGTTGTGCCAAGTAAAGTCGTTGATATTAAGGTTCATACTAGATTTGGATTACTGCGCAGAAAAAGATTTCTTTGCTGTCACGAATCTGGGACTAATTCTCTGTAGGTAACTCAGAAAATTATGCCAATTTACGTGAGTGATCCTCAGATATGTACGCAACTTTCATTCAATTTGAGCATTTTCATTTGAGCAAGTCTGGTGCCTCAATAAAATTCGTCTTTACGAACTGTTCTGTTTTGACAGATTCTGCCTTTTATTTCGCATTGCCTGTTTTGATATGCTTGATGGATTTTTCGATTCCATTAACTTTCAGTAGCTTTGTGCAATATCCAGAAGTGTTAAGAATGATTATGTCACCTCTGAACATGTAAATTTCTATTGTGCACTAACCCTCTAATGAGTTGTTTTGAGTTTGGTGTGGAGGAAGTTTTCAAGGATCAAGAGAGGGAGATGATACAATATGATCAAGGAGAGTGAAAGCTCTAAGCTTGGGGATGGCCCGGTGGTTTACCCCTGCATATTTCAAGAAGACTCAAGCGTCTAAGCTTGGGGATGCCCAAGGCATCCCCTTCTTCATCGACAACATTATCAGGTTCCTCCCCTGAAACTATATTTTTATTCCGTCACATCTTATGTGCTTTGCTTGGAGCGTCGGTTTTTTTTGTTTTTGTTTTTGTTTGAATAAAATGGATCCTAGCATTCATTGTGTGGGAGAGAGACACGCTCCGCTGTTGCATATGGACAAATATGTCCTTAGGCTTTACTCATAGTATTCATGGCGAAAGTTTCTTCTTCGTTAATTTGTTATATGGTTGGAATCGGGAAATGCTACATGTAGTAATTCTAAAATGTCTTGGATAGTTTGATACTTGGCAATTGTTGTGCTCATGTTTAAGCTCTTGCATCATATACTTTGCACCTATTAATGAAGAAATACATAGAGCTTGCTAAAATTTGGTTTGCATAATTGGTCTCTCTAAAGTCTAGATAATTTCTAGTATTGAGTTTGAACAACAAGGAAGACGGTGTAGAGTCTTATAATGTTTACAATATGTCTTTTATGTGAGTTTTGCTGCACCGGTTCATCCTTGTGTTTGTTTCAAATAACCTTGCTAGCCTAAACCTTGTATCGAGAGGGAATACTTCTCATGCATCCAAAATCCTTGAGCCAACCACTATGCCATTTGTGTCCACCATACCTACCTACTACATGGTATTCCTCCGCCATTCCAAAGTAAATTGCTTGAGTGCTACCTTTAAAATTTCTATTCCTTTACCTTTACAATATATAGCTCATGGGACAAATAGCCTAAAAACTATTGTGGTATTGAATATGTACTTATGCACTTTATCTCTTATTAAGTTGTTTGTTGTGCGATAACCATGTTCCTGGGGACGCCATCAACTACTCCTTGTTGAATATCATGTGAGTTGCTATGCATGTCCGTCTTATCTGAAGTAAGGGCGATTTACCACTCATTTAATGGTTAGAGCATGCATAATGTTAGATAAGAACATTGGGCCGCTAACTAAAGCCATGAATCATGGTGGAAGTTTCAGTTTTGGACATATATCCTCAATCTCATATGAGAAAATTAATTGTTGCTACATGCTTATGCATTAAAGAGGAGTCCATTATCTGTTGTCTATGTTGTCCCGGTATGGATGTCTAAGTTGAGAATAATCAAAAGCGAGAAATCCAATGCGAGCTTTCTCCTTAGACCTTTGTACATGCGGCATAGAGGTACCCCTTTGTGACACTTGGTTGAAACATGTGCATTGCGATGACAATCCCGGTAATCCGAGCTAATTAGGACAAGGTGCGGGCACTATTAGTATACTATGCATGAGGCTTGCAACTTGTAATATATAATTTACATGATACATATGCTTTATTACTACCGTTGACAAAATTGTTTCTTGTTTTCAAAACCAAAGCTCTAGCACAAATATAGCAATCAATGCTTCCCTCTGCGAAGGGCCTTTCTTTTACTTTTATGTTGAGTCAGTTCACCTATTTCTCTCTACCTCAAGAAGCAAACACTTGTGTGAACTGTGCATTGATTCCTACATACTTGCATATTGCACTTGTTATATTACTTTACATTGACAATATCTATGAGATATACATGTTATAAGTTGAAAGCAACCGCTGAAACTTCATCTTCCTGTGTGTTGCTTCAGTACCTCTACTTTGATTTATTGCTTTATGAGTTAACTCTTATGCAAGACTTATTGATGCTTGTCTTGAAAGTACTATTCATGAAAAGTCTTTGCTTTATGATTCATTTGTTTACTCATGTCATTACCATTGTTTTGATCGCTGCATTCATTACATATGCTTACAATAGTATGATCAAGGTTATGATGGCATGTCACTCCAGAAATTATCTTTGTTATCGTTTACCTGCTCGGGACGAGCAGAAACTAAGCTTGGGGATGCTGATACGTCTTCGACGTATCGATAATTTCTTATGTTCCATGCCACATTATTGATGATACCTACATGTTTTATGCATACTTTATGTCATATTTATGCATTTTCCGGCACTAACCTATTAACGAGATGCCGAAGAGCCAGTTGCTGTTTTCTGTTGTTTTTGGTTTCAGAAATCCTAGTAAGGAAATATTCTCGGAATTGGACGAAATCAACGCCCAGGGGCCTATTTTGCCACGAAGCTTCCAGAAGACCGAAGAGGAGACGAAGTGGGGCCACGAGGTGGCTACACCACAGGGCGGCGCGGCCCAAGGGGGGCCCGCGCCGGCCTAGTGTGTGGGGCCCCCGTGCGGCCCCCTGACCTGCCCTTCCGCCTACATATAGTCTTTGTCGCGAAACCCCCAGTACCGAGGGCCACTTTACGGAAAACCTTCCAGAGACGCCGCCGCCGCCAATCCCATCTCGGGGGATTCAGGAGATCGCCTCCGGCACCCTGCCGGAGAGGGGAATCATCTCCCGGAGGACTCTTCACCGCCATGGTCGCCTCCGGAGTGATGAGTGAGTAGTTCACCCCTGGACTATGGGTCCATAGCAGTAGCTAGATGGTCGTCTTCTCCTTATGTGCTTCATTGTCGGGTCTTGTGAGCTGCCTAACATGATCAAGATCATCTATCTGTAATGCTATATGTTGTGTTTGTTGGGATCCGATGGATAGAGAATACTATGTTATGTTGATTATCAATTTATATCTATGTGTTGTTTATGATCTTGCATGTTCTCCGTTATTAGTAGAGGCTCTGGCCAAGTTTTTACTCTTAACTCCAAGAGGTTGTATTTATGCTCGATAGTGGGTTCATGCCTCCATTAAATCTGGGACAGTGACAGAAAGTTCTAAGGTTGTGGATGTGCTGTTGGCACTAGGGATAAAACATTGATGCTATGTCCGAGGATGTAGTTATTGATTACATTACGCACCATACTTAATGCAATTGTCTGTTGTTTGCAACTTAATACTGGAAGGGGTTCGGATGATAACCTGAAGGTGGACTTTTTAGGCATAGATGCATGCTGGATAGCGGTCTATGTACTTTGTCGTAATGCCCAATTAAATCTCACTACACTCATCATATCATGTATGTGCATGGTCATGCCCTCTCTATTTGTCAATTGCCCAACTGTAATTTGTTCACCCAACATGCTATTTATCTTATGGGAGAGACACCTCTAGTGAACTGTGGACCCCGGTCCATTCTTTTAATCGAATACAATCTACTGCAATACTTGTTCTACTGTTTTCTGCAAACAATCATCATCCACACTATACATCTAATCCTTTGTTACAGCAAGCCGGTGAGATTGACAACCTCACTGTTTCGTTGGGCAAAGTACTTTGGTTGTGTTGTGCAGGTTCCACGTTGGCGCCAGAATCCCTGGTGTTGCGCCGCACCACATTTCGCCGCCATCAACCTTCAACGTACTTCTTGGCTCCTACTGGTTCGATAAACCTTGGTTTCTTACTGAGGGAAAACTTGCCGCTGTACGCATCACACCTTCCTCTTAGGATTCCCAACGGTCGCGTGCTGTACGCGTATCAGCTAACAACTATTTTTTTTGTATTTTGATATAGTGCAGCAAACAAAGTACTAAATAAAATAAAAGCAAGACAAAAACAAAGTAAAGAGATTGGAAGTGGAGACTCCCCTTGCAGCGTGTCTTGATCTCCCCGGCAACGGCGCCAGAAAAAGTGCTTGATACGCGTACATCATGCGTCCGTTGGGAACCCCAAGAGGAAGGTGTCATGCGTACAGCGACAAGTTTTCACTCAGTAAGAAACCAAGGTTTATCGAACCAGTAGGAGCCAAGAAGCACGTTGAAGGTTGATGGCGGTGAAGTGTAGTGCGGCGCAACACCAGGGATTCCGGCGCCAACGTGGAACCTGCACAACACAACCAAATTACTTTGCCCCAACGTGACAGTGAGGTTGTTAA
This sequence comes from Lolium perenne, assembly GCF_019359855.2. Lineage (NCBI taxonomy): Eukaryota > Viridiplantae > Streptophyta > Magnoliopsida > Poales > Poaceae > Lolium > Lolium perenne. The sequence goes on along the minus strand of NC_067248.2, from coordinate 34,922,096 downwards.
TCTCACCGGCTTGCTGTAACAAAGGATTAGATGTATAGTGTGGGTGATGATGTTTACAGAAAACAGTAGAACGAGTATTGCAGTAGATTGTATTCGATGTAAAGAATGGACCGGGGTCCACAGTTCACTAGTGGTGTCTCTCCCATAAGATAATTAGCATGTTGGGTGAACAAATTACAGTTGGGCAATTGACAAATAAAGAGGGCATGACCATGCACATACATGTTATGATGAGTAGTGTGAGATTTAATTGGGCATTACGACAAAGTACATAGACCGCTATCCAGCATGCATCTATGCCTAAAAAGTCCACCTTCAGGTTATCATCCGAACCCCTCCAAAGATTAAGTTGCAAACAACAGACAATTGCATTAAGTATGGTGCGTAATGTAATCAACAAATACATCCTTAGACATAGCATTGATGTTTTATCCCTAGTGGCAACAGCACATCCACAACCTTAGAACTTTCTGTCACTGTCCCAGATTTAATGGAGGCATGAACCCACTATCGAGCATAAATACTCCCTCTTGGAGTTACAAGTAACGACTTGGCCAGAGCCTCTACTAATGACGGAGAGCATGCAAGATCATAAACAACACATAGATAGATTGATAATCAACATAGCATAGTATTCCATATTCATCGGATTCCAACAAACGCAACATGTAGCATTACATATAGATGATCTTGATCATGTTAGGTAGCTCACAAGATCCGACAATGATAGCACAATTAGGAGAAGACGACCATGGTGGGCCCCTTGATGGCGTGTAACTCACACGTTCGTAGGGAACCCCAAGAGGAAGGTATGATGCGCACAGCAGCAAGTTTTCCCTCAGAAAGAAACCAAGGTTTATCGAACCAGGAGGAGCCAAGAAGCACGTTGAAGGTTGATGGCGGCGGGATGTAGTGCGGCGCAACACCAGGGATTCCGGCGCCAACGTGGAACCTGCACAACACAACCAAAGTACTTTGTCCCAACGAAACAGTGAGGTTGTCAATCTCACCGGCTTGCTGTAACAAAGGATTAACCGTATTGTGTGGAAGATGATTGTTTGCAGAAAACAGTAGAACAGTATTGCAGTAGATTGTATTTCAGTAAAGAGAATTGGACCGGGGTCCACAGTTCACTAGAGGTGTCTCTCCCATAAGATAAACATCATGTTGGGTGAACAAATTACAGTTGGGCAATTGACAAATAAAGAGGGCATGACCATGCACATACATATTATGATGAGTATAGTGAGATTTAATTGGGCATTACGACAAAGTACATAGACCGCCATCCAGCATGCATCTATGCCTAAAAAGTCCACCTTCAGGTTATTATCCGAACCCCCTCCAGTATTAAGTTGCTAACAACAGACAATTGCATTAAGTATTGCGCGTAATGTAACTAGTGACTACATCCTTGAACATAGCACCAATGTTTTATCCCTAGTGGCAACAGCACATCCATAACCTTAGAGGTTCTTGTCACCCCTCCAGATTCACGGAGACATGAACCCACTATCGAGCATAAATACTCCCTCTTGGAGTTACTAGCATCAACTTGGCCAAAGCATCTACTAATAACGGAGAGCATGCAAGATCATAAACAACACATAGACATAGCTTTGATAATCAATATAACAAGTATTCTCTATTCATCGGATCCCAACAAACGCAACATATAGAATTACAGATAGATGATCTTGATCATGTTAGGCAGCTCACAAGATCCGACAATGATAGCACAATGGGGAGAAGACAACCATCTAGCTACTGCTATGGACCCATAGTCCAGGGGTAGACTACTCACACATCACACCGGAGGCGACCATGGCGGCGTAGAGTCCTCCGGGAGATGATTCCCCTCTCCGGCAGGGTGCCGGAGGCGATCTCCTGGATCCCTCGAGATGGGATCGGCGTTGGCGGCGTCTCTGGAAGGTTTTCCGTATCGTGGCTCTCGGTACTGGGGGTTTCGTCACGGAGGCTTTAAGTAGGCGGAAGGGCAAGTCAGGAGGCGGCACGGGGGCCCCACACCATAGGCCGGCGCGGCCAGGGGGGGGCGCTCCGCCCTAGGGTTTGGGCACCCTGTGGCCCCACTTCGTTTCGTCTTCGGACTTCTGGAAGCTTCGTGGCAAAATAGGCCCCTGGGCGTTGATTTCGTCCAATTCCGAGAATATTTCCTTACTAGGATTTCTGAAACCAAAAACAGCAGAAAACAACAACTGGCACTTCGGCATCTTGTTAATAGGTTAGTTCCAGAAAATGCACGAATATGACATAAAGTGTGCATAAAACATGTAGATAACATCAATAATGTGGCATGGAACATAAGAAATTATCGATACGTTGGAGACGTATCAGCATCCCCAAGCTTAGTTCTGCTCGTCCCGAGCAGGTAAAACGATAACAAAGATAATTTCTGGAGTGACATGCCATCATAATCTTGATCATACTATTTGTAAAGCATATGTAGTGAATGCAGCGATCAAAACAATGTATATGACATGAGTAAACAAGTGAATCATAAAGCAAAGACTTTTCATGAATAGCACTTCAAGACAAGCATCAATAAATCTTGCATAAGAGTTAACTCATAAAGCAATAATTCAAAGTAAAAGCATTGAAGCAACACAAAAGAAGATTAAGTTTCAGCGGTTGCTTTCAACTTGTAACATGTATATCTCATGGATATTGTCAACATAGAGTAATATAATAAGTGCAATAAGCAAGTATGTAGGAATCAATACACAGTTCACACAAGTGTTTGCTTCTTGAGGTGGAGAGAAATAGGTGAACTGACTCAACATTGAAAGTAAAAGAATTGTCCTCCATAGAGGAAAAGCATCGATTGCTATATTTGTGCTAGAGCTTTGATGTTGAAAACATGAAACAATTTTGTCAACGGTAGTAATAAAGCATATGTATCATGTAAATTATATCTTACAAGTTGCAAGCCTCATGCATAGTGTACTAATAGTGCCCGCACCTTGTCCTAATTAGCTTGGACTACCGGATCATCACAATGCACATGTTTTAACCAAGTGTCACAAAGGGGTACCTCTATGCCGCCTGTACAAAGGTCTAAGGAGAAAGCTCGCATTGGATTTCTCGCTATTGATTATTCTTCAACTTAGACATCCATACCGGGACAACATAGACAACAGATAATGGACTCCTCTTTTATGCATAAGCATGTAACAACAATTAATAATTTTCTCATTTGAGATTGAGGATATATGTCCAAAACTGAAACTTTCACCATGGATCATGGCTTTAGTTAGCGGCCCAATGTTCTTCTCTAACAATATGCATGCTTAACCATAAGGTGGTAGATCGCTCTTACTTCAGACAAGACGAACATGCATAGCAACTCACATGAAATTCAACAATGAATAGTTGATGGCGTCCCCAGTAAACATGGTTATCGCACAACAAGCAACTTAATCTATATCTATACCTAATAATAAAGGGAGAAGCGTTTCCGTGGTTCGGTCCGTCCGTGGTTTGGTCCGTCCCTTTAAGTTTTCGTCCGTCCGTCTACGCGCTTTCGATCGATCGCTGCCTATCCCACCTACGATGGAGCCCAGCTGTTGTACATCTCCCGCCCCTTCTACATTGCTTCCCAGCTTTACTTGCACAAGGACTTCACCATGAGCACGACTCCCTCAGGGCTAGCGCTGCACGTCACCTTATTCCAGACACAATTGCCACGTACCGCCCCGGATGAGGAAAAGCCTCTTCTTTCTTTCCTTTTGACAAGAACTCTGTTCGGAGCCTCCGACCACGCCCGTGGTATGATCGACATGGATTCCGCTTTGCCCCTGTATAAAAAGGGACTCGGTCAGCGGAAGCTGCAAACTTGATCCCTAGGTGTGTACGTCCATGGCATAAATTCGCTGGATTTCGTTCAACACCGAAGCTCGATATCGATTTTTCCAACGACTGCGGAGGATCCCCATACTATGCCACCGAATCCAGCAGCCGTCGATGTGTTACTGTTTGCACCTCCGATCTGCCAAGAACGATTTAGTCAACAGAAGATTGGGCAAAAACGAAACAAATTCGAGCCCAAATCAACGCATCTGATTACAACCCTTGCCGATGGCAATGGCATAGACCACAGCATCCAACTTGTCGACCTCTGCAGGACAGCGGCAAGCGCACACACGATGTACTGGCATGAGGGAGTCAGCGATACTGGGGCATTAGACAACGGAGGGGATCGACACGACGGCGGAAACAGGACTGCGCGAAGTAGACAATAATACGGTCGATTCTTTCGGCAAGATCCCGGAAGCTGCTCGAAAGAGCTCGACATCAAGAGAAGAAGAGAAGGTACCGGACAAGCCAAAAATTTCGACCGTGGCCAGTGGTGGTGCTCAGCTGATCACCTGGCCGGGTAAGCGTATTCCCGGAAGCTAGCAGAGTTCATTGAATGCCTATTCACGGCGGAGCGGCCGCTCGGCATGGTTTACAGGATCAGCTCAGCTGTGAAAACCTGGAGAAGCTGAGGAATCTGTAGCCTGTAGGACGCCGGCCGCACGCTGGACGACTCCGATGACGCCTTATTTAGGAGAGGGGTGACCGGCGATTGCGGAAACAACATGACATCAGAGATTGTGGTGAGTCTGGACGGATAGTGAAGAAGGGCCTGAAACTGCGCGTGCCAAACCGACAGCACCAACAACAGCTGTAGACACGGTGCAGGCCGGAAAACCAACTGCCACATACGTATGATGTGGTTCACGTCTGGTGTGTGGATTGATTCAAGCAGAACTAATGAACGTGCGTGTATTGTAATGATCGGTAATATGGCATCTGGGATGGAGTGATTGATCATTGAGCATGAATACTTCCTTTTTGAAGTGTTGTTGCATGCGGTTGTTTCCTGGAAAAGAGGAGACATTAAAAAGAGTATTCACGCAGCAAAGGTAGCCTGAAATCAGTTTGATGGTGCTACTATAAAAATGTACTAGAGACGTTTATGAGGTAGATTAATCATTTAGTTATGTTTTCTGAAAGAATTAGCATGGCGGAGAAAAACATGTACTACATATACAACTGGTTTCAAGATGGCTAGAACGGAAGCTTTCGTAGGTCACTGCCTGAAACGGCTCAATCGCGAGAATGAAGCGGAGGGGTGGTAGGATGGTCTCCCACAGAGGAACCCAGATGATGGACAAGCTCAAACAAGTATTTCCATGATGAAGTGAATGCATCTGGACATGAGTAAGGCGCTTTGGTACTGGTTTTTAATAGTAAAATCAAAAATAGATCCGTAGCAACGCACGGGTTTTTGTCCTAGTCTATACCTAATAATAAAGGGAGAAGCGTTTCCGTGGTTTGGTCCGTTTCATCCAACCCACCAGGTTTCGTCCGTTTCATCCAACTCACGAAATTTTCCACGTCCTCCCACTCCTTCCTTCCGTACAATGTCGTGTGACTATGGTATGCACCGCGCGAAGCTTCCGGAGACCGGCGCCCTCGATCACATATCTGCGTGCCGTGACAGGCCTCAACTCTAATATAATCCGATGGCTTCTTGCCTAGCCTCACGTCACCCCTCTACTTATACACGATGTCCGTCGGTTTATCAGCTTGATTGATTTCTTTAATATGCCGGCCACGCGTACGAGAACGGGCTGCGCTACAAGGCATCGAGCACATCGAAGCTGCGCTTGAGGAGGATCTCGATGACGAGTGGAAAGCCCCACCGATGCCATCGGGGATCAGAGTACTACAGAGTCGCCGGAGAGAAGCGCGGGGACTTGCGGATACGGCTGCTAGGGTGCAGCTAGGTTGCAGGACACCACCAGCGAAGTTAGCTGCAGAGGCAACACGACCATTGAGGCAATGCACGGGAAAAAAACGACTAGCGATTTGAGGTCCTCCACGTTGTCCGCGCGCAAAACGATCTGCAGGGCTGCCATGTGATGCGGCGGCCGGAGTTGAGGCATGCATCATGTCTGCGCCAATGATTTGTGGTGTGGTTCTCAGCCCTGTTCATGCGGTGTTCGATCTGGAGCCTGTGTACTGTTCCTCTCTTCTTCTGCCTTGCTACCATTGGGTGGCGGGGAGCTTTGGCGTGGTTGGCGGGGTGGTTTATGCGGAGATCTTGGTTGCCCTATTGGTAGAGGTCGGTGCTACGACTTGCCTGAAGTGGACGCCTCTCTGTGTGTCCCCTCCGCTGGTAAGCACTGTGGATCTGCCGTTGTGTTCGCTCATGACGGAGGTTCATCTGATTATCTGAACAGCCAGGTCTTGACCCTTTGCGTGTGCCTATTGCGATCTCGGCACGGTGCTTTGCGCTATGATCTGCAACAAAGGTGAGGCAGGCACTGGAATGTTTGTCGATCGAAGCCGTCGTGGGTATGAATTTCACTCCTGAGGTCCAAATGCAATGAAGATGTCGTCCCGCAGGAGTATGGAGTTGAGCGTCGTGCTGCAGCCTGCAGGTATCCTACACATCAAATTGGTTAACGCTCGCGATGCCTTCATCATTTTATCAGTTCAGCTTAATGCTACTACGAAAGGTGCGCTCCGTGCTGATGACGGCCACGTGATAGACCCTGATGCTTGAGAACATTGTGCGGCTTCTGCTGCTTCCTATTCTTTTCAAGTTGTAGAAGTATGATGTATTTGACGTGCATTACAATTGGAAATTTTGCTATCATGTTTGCTGCTTTCTTGTTCGGTACCATCTTATTCCAGTTTTGTTTCCGATACTATCAATATGCATATACAAAGATGCAAACTGCACAAGAACTCACGTAGTCCTAAAAATGTCTCGAGTTTGGAAGATTTAGATCTGCAATTCTAATGTGCATTGAACTGATGGTAATTGTACAATCAATTCTGTTAAATAGCTTACGAAGTAGATATGTACTGTTTGTTCCCTAGCATGTCATGCAAAAGGGCTAGAACTAAAATGACCAGTAAAGCTTAAGAACAGATTATAAATAACAACGATGGGATAGAATCAGAGAGGAATTTATAAAAAACTTTTTTTTGGACCTGTGTCGGGTTTATAACTTCTTCAATTAATTTATTTCTACATTGAAAAAAAATCAGTGTTAAATATGTTGTAGCTTGTAATTTTTTAGTTCGCAAATCTATACCTAATAATAAAGAAAATAAGGCTTCTTGTTCGTCCGTCATCACTTTTACCGTTTTACCCTTCCACCAAACCACATAATACCACCAAATTGACACCATACCGGTTCACTTATTTTTTCTTCTATTCACACAGAAAAATCCCCTTACTCAACCTCCCAACGGCCTGTCATGGCGACCGCGGTTGCGGCTCCCAGCATCCAGCCGCCGGTCGTCCTACCGCCGCCCCGGTGCTCCTGCTTGTGGTCGGGCAGGGTCTGGCCTTCCGTCTCCCGTCACGCTTCCGCCACCTAGGACAGTCGTCAAGCTGCCTGGCTGCTTGTCCATGCCCCACGCCGACGTCCTGGAGCCGCTCTAGGACCGGAGCTCCAGCCATGTTCGTGCTTCCCAGCAATCTGCTGCGTGCGGCCCATTCTCGTCGCCCATCGCCCAACTGCTGAAGGAATTCGAGATGTCATTTGCTTCCGGTCACCAAACTCTCACGAGTCATTTCTTATGGGATTTGCTTCTTATTTTCCTAGATCCAGATCCTTTTCCTTTCTGTGTTAGATAGCCAACGCCTCAATCCCAGGATGCTTCAAGAAATCCGACTATGAGGTGAAGAAAAGCAGTAACGTCCTAAGCTGGATTTTACTCACCACCGTCTGGAATTGACCGGAGTTGCTACGAGATAGAAAAGGAATATGTTCAGTTGTTGCCTCGTGATCTATAGCATCAGCTGCTAGATTTTGGAGTATTGCTTTCATTTAGTTTTACTGCATTTATGTGTATGTACTTGATTTCATACCCAAATTTTGCTGTAGGATGCCACCTGGGCGCTCTCCATCGAGGCTCCTGGAAAAGGAATTTTGGATCGACTCACGGAGTCATGGATCTACCGGACAGAACTGTTACCTGATACTATGTGTGTGATGCGTGCTAAAAATTTGGTCAAGCAAAAGGGATCAGGAGGAAGGCTTTTGCTGCGTGTTGTGCGCATGCATTGTGAACGGCGCTTGGGCATCTACGTCCTTTGCGCATCTCGCCTGTTGATTCTGCTGGCTGTGTTTCAGTAAACACACCTTATGTGCATGGGCTCTTTTCTCGTGATGTCCAAGTAGAATTCAGAATATTTTTGTTCCATGGTTTATTGATCTCTAATTTGTGGCTTTGCAAACTACGTTTGAGGGCAGCAAAAACCCATGTTCGCCCTGTACTTCAACTTCTCACACTAAAATATTTTGTATCATCTTATTCCAACGGTTCTGATACAATTATTCTGAATATGCAAAGATGCCGTCCCAAACAAGAAGTTGAAGCACCATATGGAAGAGCTATATGGGGCAACAAATGCTGCTGCATGGGTCGATTTCAACTTTTTGGGGCTGAAGAAATTCGGGATTATAGCAATGGACAAGTTTTCTGCACCGGTAGTGCTTGGGACTCTGTATCTTAACACAACTTGAAAAATGCACAGATGCGCTTCAAAATCACTGGCGGGTTAGCTTCAAAAAAAAAATCACTGGCGGGTGCGATGGTTGTTGATTTGGGCTGCTCCAAATTTGCTTCAGCTTATACAGTACTTGTTGATTGATGATCATTGTCAATTTTTTACTGGCATTGGTTCATGTTTATATTAACAGAAGAGATTTGGCGCATAGGCTGTATTTTCTGAATCTGTTGCCAAACGAAGAGAAATTTCCCGATGTACCAATATGTTTCGCAGTTTCCTTAGTTCTATAAAATGGTATATCACGGATAATTATTTATCAGACAAGGTTTTTTTTCTTAAAATTTGGCTGAGAAAAATGAGCGGCGATGCAAGTTCCAAGGATAAAAATAATTGGTTGTGAATCAAATTATATAGATGAAAATATTTTAGAAAACCCTTGGCAGCAAAACCGACGAGCTCTCCCTCAAGTATCCTTCTAAATAGTAACCGACCAGCTCCGCCTCAAGTGGCACATATCTCTAGATGGTACCGAGGCACCGTCGGTCGCGCACTTCTTGACCTTAGGTCCCCCAAGCCTATCCACTGCAAGCTCCGTGAGAAGAGCATCATCCAGGGTGTAGGGTTCTCTGAGTCGGCATTGACTTCACCGAGTACCGAGTAAGATGAAAATCGTGTTGGTGTTTTTTTATCAAGATTTATTATTTTCAATCCTGTAGCAACGCACGGGCTTTTTTCCTAGTAAGAGATAAAGTGCATAATTACATATTCAATACCACAATAGTTTTTAAGCTATTTGTCCCATGAGCTATATATTGCAAAGGTGAATGATGGAATTTTAAAGGTAGCACTCAAGCAATATACTTTGGAATGGCGGAAAATACCATGTAGTAGGTAGGTATAGTGGACACAAATGGTATAGTGGTTGGCTCAAGTATTTTGGATGCATGAGAAGTATTCCCTCTCGATACAAGGTTTAGGCTAGCAAGGCTTATTTGAAACAAACACAAGGATGAACCGGTGCAGCAAAACTCACATAAAATACATATTGAAAACATTATAAGACTCTACACCATCTTCCTTGTTGTTCAAACTCAATACTAGAAATTATCTAGACCTTAGAGAAACCAAATATGCAAACCAAATTTTAGCATGATCTATGTATTTCTTCATTAATGGGTGCAAAGCATATGATGCAAGAGCTTAATCATGAGCACAACAATTGCCAAGTATCACATTACCCAAGACATTAATAGCAATTACTACATGTATCATTTTCCAATTCCAACCATATAACAATTTAACGAAGAAGAAACTTCGCCATGAATACTATGAGTAGAAACCAAGGACATACTTGTCCATATGCTACAGCGGAGCGTGTCTCTCTCCCATAAAGTGAATGCTAGGATCCATTTTATTCAAACAAAACAAAAAACAAAAACAAACCGACGCTCCAAGCAAAGCACATAAGATGTGATGGAATAAAAATATAGTTTCAGGGGAGGAACCTGATAATGTTGTCGATGAAGAAGGGGATGCCTTGGGCATCCCCAAGCTTAGACGCTTGAGTCTTCTTAATATATGCAGGGGTGAACCACCGGGGCATCCCCAAGCTTAGAGCTTTCACTCTCCTTGATCATGTTGCATCATACTCCTCTCTTGATCCTTGAAAACTTCCTCCACACCAAACTCGAAACAACTCATTAGAGGGTTAGTGCACAATAAAAATTAACATATTCAGAGGTGACACAATCATTCTTAACACTTCTGGACATTGCATAATGCTACTGGACATTAATGGATCAAAGAAATTCATCCAACATAGCAAAAGAGGCAATGCGAAATAAAAGACAGAATCTGTCAAAACAGAACAGTTCGTATTGACGAATTTTAAAATGGTACCAGACTTGCTCAAATGAAAATTCTCAAATTGAATGAAAGTTGCGTACATATCTGAGGATCACTCACGTAAATTGGCATAATTTTCTGAGTTACCTACAGGGGAAAACAGCCCAGATTCGTGACAGCAAAGAAATCTGTTTCTGCACAGTAATCCAAATCTAGTATGAACTTTTCTATCAACGGCTTAACTTGGCACAACAAAACACAAAACTAAGATAAGGAGAGGTTGCTACAGTAGTAAACAACTTCCAAGACACAAAATAAAAACAAAGTACTGTAGGTAAAAACATGGGTTGTCTCCCATAAGCGCTTTTCTTTAACGCCTTTCAGCTAGGCGCAGAAAGTGTGCATCAAGTATTATCGAAGGATGGTGCATCGGCATTCTTACCAGGGGTGTTGCTCTTACCTTTCTTACTCTTATTTCTACTCTTTGGTCTAGGGAATACATGACCGCATCCGGGTGTAGAGGTAAAATTTAGAGTGCCTTTCCCAACATCTATGACTGCTCCCATGAGTTTCATCAGGGATCTTCCAAGCGTGATTTGTCCTGTCCCTACACATTCAATAACGAGATAATCAGTGGATACCGTCCTTCCAAGAAAGGTTGTGAAAACACCTTCAGCTATACCCATAGGAATTACAATAGAGTTATCCGTAAGAGTTATTTCTTCTCCCCCTTCAGTAAGTCCCCAAAGTGTCAAAGATTTATAAATTTTTTCAGGCATGAGGCAAAACTCAGACATAATATCACAACGAGCAGGAAAAGTTTCACCACCAATAGTAACTTTAACAGTAGGCACCCACATTGAAGGTTCAAAGCTTAATGGAACATAATCATAATATTCGCGAATTCGATTATACACTTCTTTTAAACAGGATATATTTATTTCAATAGTGTCTAATCTATTATGCATGCTAGCATGAGATGGATCAAAATTATTATCGGAGCTAAATGATGTAATCAATTTCCTTATAGCATTAAAAGCTTGATCCCCATCACAATGAAGGAAATCTCCTCCCACTACAGCATCTAAGGCATATCTATAGCGAAGAATAAGCCCGAAATAGAAATTACTAAGAAGCAAACTTAAGGTTATTTTAGGTTCAGTTTTACTATAAGCATCAAAAATTCTAGACCATGCTTCTTTAAAATTCTCTTCACCTCCTTGTTTAAAGGTGAAGATTGATTCCTCAGGTGATAGAGTAACAACTACGGGACTAGACATGATAATAAAGTAAATGCGAGTAACTAATTTTTTTGTGTTTTTGATATAGCAAACAAGATAGCAAATAAAGTAAAACTAGCAACAAATTTTTTTGTATTTTGATTTAGTGCAGTAAACAAAGTAGTAAATAAAACTAAGCAAGACAAAAACAAAGTAAAGAGATTGAGAAGTGGAGACTCCCCTTGCAGCGTGTCTTGATCTCCCCGGCAACGGCGCCAGAAATTTAGCTTGATGGCGTGTAACTCACACGTTCGTTGGGAACCCCAAGAGGAAGGTATGATGCGCACAGCAGCAAGTTTTCCCTCAGAAAGAAACCAAGGTTTATCGAACCAGGAGGAGCCAAGAAGCACGTTGAAGGTTGATGGCGGCGGGATGTAGTGCGGCGCAACACCAGGGATTCCGGCGCCAACGTGGAACCTGCACAACACAACCAAAGTACTTTGTCCCAACGAAACAGTGAGGTTGTCAATCTCACCGGCTTGCTGTAACAAAGGATTAACCGTATTGTGTGGAAGATGATTGTTTGCAGAAAACAGTAGAACAGTATTGCAGTAGATGGGTGTATTTCAAAGAGAATTGGACCGGGGTCCACAGTTCACTAGAGGTGTCTCTCCCATAAGATAAACAACATGTTGGGTGAACAAATTACAGTTGGGCAATTGACAAATAAAGAGGGCATGACCATGCACATACATATTATGATGAGTATAGTGAGATTTAATTGGGCATTACGACAAAGTACATAGACCGCCATCCAGCATGCATCTATGCCTAAAAAGTCCACCTTCAGGTTATCATCCGAACCCCCTCCAGTATTAAGTTGCTAACAACAGACAATTGCATTAAGTATTGCGCGTAATGTAACTAGTGACTACATCCTTGAACATAGCACCAATGTTTTATCCCTAGTGGCAACAGCACATCCATAACCTTAGAGGTTCTTGTCACCCCTCCAGATTCACGGAGACATGAACCCACTATCGAGCATAAATACTCCCTCTTGGAGTTACTAGCATCAACTTGGCCAGAGCATCTACTAATAACGGAGAGCATGCAAGATCATAAACAACACATAGACATAGCTTTGATAATCAACATAACAAGTATTCTCTATTCATCGGATCCCAACAAACGCAACATATAGAATTACAGATAGATGATCTTGATCATGTTAGGCAGCTCACAAGATCCGACAATGATAGCACAATGGGGAGAAGACAACCATCTAGCTACTGCTATGGACCCATAGTCCAGGGGTAGACTACTCACACATCACACCGGAGGCGACCATGGCGGCGTAGAGTCCTCCGGGAGATGATTCCCCTCTCCGGAAGGGTGCCGGAGGCGATCTCCTGGATCCCCCGAGATGGGATCGGCGTTGGCGGCGTCTCTGGAAGGTTTTCCGTATCGTGGCTCTCGGTACTGGGGGTTTCGTCACAGAGGCTTTAAGTAGGCGGAAGGGCAAGTCAGGAGGGGGCACGGGGGCCCCACACCATAGGCCGGCGCGGCCAGGGGGGCCGCGCCGCCCTAGGGTTTGGGCACCCTGTGGCCCCACTTCGTTTCGTCTTCGGACTTCTGGAAGCTTCGTGGCAAAATAGGCCCCTGGGCGTTGATTTCGTCCAATTCCGAGAATATTTCCTTACTAGGATTTCTGAAACCAAAAATAGCAGAAAACAGCAACTAGCACTTCAGCATCTTGTTAATAGGTTAGTTCCAGAAAATGCACGAATATGACATAAAGTGTGCATAAAACATGTAGATAACATCAATAATGTGGCATGGAACATAAGAAATTATCGATACGTTGGAGATGTATCACCCATCGTGACGCCCCTTGACCTGCCCTTCCGCCTACAAATAGCCTTCGTCGCGAAACCCCCAGTACCGAGAGCCACGATACGGAAAACCTTCCAGAGACGCCGCCGCCGCCAATCCCATCTCGGGGGATTCAGGAGATCGCCTCCGGCACCCTGCCGGAGAGGGGAATCATCTCCCGGAGGACTCTACGCCGCCATGGTCGCCTCCGGAGTGATGTGTGAGTAGTCTACCCCTGGACTATGGGTCCATAGCAGTAGCTAGATGGTTGTCTTCTCCCCATTGTGCTTAATTGTCGGGTCTTGTGAGCTGCCTAACATGATCAAGATCATCTATCTGTAATTCTATATGTTGCGTTTGTTGGGATCCGATGAATAGAGAATACTTGTTATGTTGATTATCAAATTTATATCTATGTGTTGTTTATGATCTTGCATGCTGATACGTCTCCGACGTATCGATAATTTCTTATGTTCCATGCCACATTATTGATGTTATCTACATGTTTTATGCACACTTTATGTCATATTCGTGCATTTTCTGGAACTAACCTATTAACAAGATGCCGAAGTGCCAGTTGCTGTTTTCTGCTGTTTTTGGTTTCAGAAATCCTAGTAAGGAAATATTCTCGGAATTGGACGAAATCAACGCCCAGGGGCCTATTTTTCCACGAAGCTTCCAGAAGTCCGAAGACGAAACGAAGAGGGGCCACGAGGCAGCCAGAGCATAGGGCGGTGCGGCCCCTGCCCTGGCCGCGCGGCCCTATGGTCTGGGCCCCTCGCGCCGCCTCTTGACCTACCCTTCCGCCTACTTAAAGCCTCCGTGACGAAACCCCCAGTACCGAGAGCCACGATACGAAAAACCTTCCAGAGACGCCGCCAACGCCGATCCCATCTCGGGGGATCCAGGAGATCGCCTCCGGCACCCTGCCGGAGAGGGGAATCATCTCCCGGAGGACTCTACGCCGCCATGGTCGCCTCCGGAGTGATGTGTGAGTAGTCTACCCCTGGACTATGGGTCCATAGCAGTAGCTAGATGGTTGTCTTCTCCCCATTGTGCTATCATTGTCGGATCTTGTGAGCTGCCTAACATGATCAAGATCATCTATCTGTAATTCTATATGTTGCGTTTGTTGGGATCCGATGAATAGAGAATACTTGTTATGTTGATTATCAAAGTTATATCTATGTGTTATTTATGATCTTGCATGCTCTCCGTTACTAGTAGATGCTCTGGCCAAGTAGATGCTTGTAACTCCAAGAGGGAGTATTTATGCTCGATAGTGGATTCATGCCTGCATTGACACCTTGGACGATGTGAGAAAGTTCTAAGGTTGTGTTGTGTTGTTGCCACTAGGGATAAAACATTGATGCTATGTCTAAGGATGTAGTTGTTGATTACATTACGCACCATACTTAATGCAATTGTCTGTTGCTTTGCAACTTAATACTGGAGGGGGTTCGGATGATAACCTGAAGGTGGACTTTTTAGGCATAGATGCAGTTGGATGGCGGTCTATGTACTTTGTCGTAATGCCCAATTAAATCTCACTATACTCATCATGATATGTATGTGCATGGTCATGCTCTCTTTATTTGTCAATTGCCCAACTGTAATTTGTTCACCCAACATGCTGTTCGTCTTATGGGAGAGACACCTCTAGTGAACTGTGGACCCCGGTCCAATTCTCTTTACTGAAATACAATCTACTGCAATACTTGTTCTACTGTTTTCTGCAAACAATCATCTTCCACACAATACGGTTAATCCTTTGTTACAGCAAGCCGGTGAGATTGACAACCTCACTGTTTCGTTGGGGCAAAGTACTTTGGTTGTGTTGTGCAGGTTCCACGTTGGCGCCGGAATCCCTGGTGTTGCGCCGCACTACATCCCGCCACCATCAACCTTCAACGTGCTTCTTGGCTCCTCCTGGTTCGATAAACCTTGGTTTCTTTCTGAGGGAAAACTTGCTGCTGTGCGCATCATACCTTCCTCTTGGGGTTCCCAACGAACGTGTGAGTTACACGCCATCAAGCTCTTTTTCTGGCGCCGTTGCCGGGGAGATCAAGACACGCTGCAAGGGGAGTCTCCACTTCTCAATCTCTTTACTTTGTTTTTCTCTTGGTTAGTTTTATTTACTACTTTGTTTGCTGCACTAAATCAAAATACAAAAAAATTAGTTGCTAGTTTTACTTTATCTACTATCTTGTTTGCTATATCAAAAATACAAAAAAAAATTAGTTACTTGCATTTACTTTACTTATTTCATCATGTTTCCTTTTAATTTTACCACGAAAGACATACCGGTAGGATGTGGGTCTATAGTTGGGAGAAATAATATAGAAGAATTTTTCAATCATGTAGGTACCATTGAAAATTTTGAAGATAGACACTTGGTAGACCTTGCGCCTACTTATGAAATTGCTGCTGCGCATTTAGTTCGCCTGTTGGAAACTAAATTTGTTAATCTTAATCCTATAATCCAACACATGTTTCTCACACTTGGTGATATGGAAGAAGGGGAAAAGAAAGATTTTGTTTTAGAAACCCTTCTTAGAGAATTTGGTGGTCTAGCGAGAGAGGCTAGAAAGGTCTTTGCTAAATTTAATATGCTTGGTTCTCATACTAATTTTGTTAGTCTCCTTGAAAAGATGGACATGGATAGAATAAGATACACTAATAATATTGATGATGGTGGGGAGATCAAAGCACCAATACCATGTAAGCTCTTAGCTATGAATGATGCACTAGAAAATAACTATGCTTGGCTTGTTCCTGAAAATTTGTTTGATGAGAGTAGCACACCTAAGACTAATGAAAAGGGAGATGCTAAAACTTATGTATCAAATATACTATGCCTAGTTGAGAAAACTCCACACTCCGCTGAGAATGCACCACCCTTTGATAATACTTGATACACACTTTCTGCGCCTAGCTGAAAGACGTTAAAGAAAAGCGCTTATGGGAGACAACCCATGTTTTTACCTACAGTACTTTGTTTTTATTTTGTATCTTGGAAGTTGTTTACTGCTGTAGCAACCTCTCCTTATCTTAGTTTTGTGTTTTGTTGTGCCAAGTAAAGCCATTGATAGAAAAGTAAGTACTAGATTTGGATTACTGCGCAGTTCCAGATTTCTTTGCTGTCACGAATCTGGGTCCACCTCCCTGTAGGTAACTCAGAAAATTAAGCCAATTTACGAGCATGATCCTCAGATATGTACGCAACTTTCATTCAATTTGAGCATTTTCATTTCAGCAAGTCTGGTGCCATTTTAAAATTCGTCAATACGAACTGTTCTGTTTTGACAGATTCTGCCTTTTATTTCGCATTGCCTCTTTTGCTATGTTGGATGAATTTCTTTGATCCACTAATGTCCAGTAGCATTATGCAATGTCCAGAAGTGTTAAGAATGATTGTGTCACCTCTGAATATGTTAATTTTTATTGTGCACTAACCCTCTAATGAGTTGTTTTGAGTTTGGTGTGGAGGAAGTTTTCAAGGATCAAGAGAGGAGTATGATGCAACATGATCAAGGAGAGTGAAAGCTCTAAGCTTGGGGATGCCCCGGTGGTTCACCCCTGCATATATTAAGAAGACTCAAGCGTCTAAGCTTGGGGATGCCCAAGGCATCCCCTTCTTCATCGATAACATTATCAGGTTCCTCCCCTGAAACTATATTTTTATTCCATCACATCTTATGTGCTTTTTCTTGGAGCGTCGGTTTGTTTTTGTTTTTGTTTTGTTTGAATAAAATGGATCCTAGCATTCACTTTATGGGAGAGACACACGCTCCGCTGTAGCATATGGACAAGTATGTCCTTGGTTTCTACTCATAGTATTCATGGCGAAGTTTCTCCTTCGTTAAATTGTTATATGGTTGGAATTGGAAAATGATACATGTAGTAATTGCTATTAATGTCTTGGGTAATGTGATACTTGGCAATTGTTGTGCTCATGATTAAGCTCTTGCATCATATGCTTTGCACCCATTAATGAAGAAATACATAGAGCATGCTAAAATTTGGTTTGCATATTTGGTTTCTCTAAGGTCTAGATAATTTCTAGTATTGAGTTTGAACAACAAGGAAGACGGTGTAGAGTCTTATAATGTTTTCAATATGTCTTTTATGTGAGTTTTGCTGCACCGGTTCATCCTTGTGTTTGTTTCAAATAAGCCTTGCTAGCCTAAACCTTGTATCGAGAGGGAATACTTCTCATACATCCAAAATACTTGAGCCAACCACTATGCCATTTGTGTCCACCATACCTACCTACTACATGGTATTTTCCGCCATTCCAAAGTAAATTGCTTGAGTGCTACCTTTAAAATTCCATCATTCACCTTTGCAATACATAGCTCATGGGACAAATAGCTTAAAAACTATTGTGGTATTGAATATGTAATTATGCACTTTATCTCTTATTAAGTTGCTTGTTGTGCGATAACCATGTTTACTGGGGACGCCATCAACTATTCATTGTTGAATTTCATGTGAGTTGCTATGCATGTCCGTCTTGTCTGAAGTAAGAGCGATCTACCACCTTATGGTTAAGCATGCATATTGTTAGAGAAGAACATTGGGCCGCTAACTAAAGCCATGATCCATAGTGGAAGTTTCAGTTTTGGACATATATCCTCAATCTCAAATGAGAAAATTATTAATTGTTGCTACATGCTTATGCATAAAAGAGGAGTCCATTATCTATTGTCTATATTGTCCCGGTATGGATGTCTAAGTTGAAGAATAATCAATAGCGAGAAATCCAATGCGAGCTTTCTCCTTAGACCTTTGTACAGGCGGCATAGAGGTACCCCTTTGTGACACTTGGTCAAAACATGTGCATTGTGATGATCCGGTAGTCCAAGCTAATTAGGACAAGGTGCGGGCACTATTAGTACACTATGCATGAGGCTTGCAACTTATAAGATATAATTTACATGATACATATGCTTTATTACTACCGTTGACAAAATTGTTTCATGTTTTCAAAATCAAAGCTCTAGCACAAATATAGCAATCGATGCTTTTCCTCTATGGAGGACCATTCTTTTACTTTCAATGTTGAGTCAGTTCACCTATTTCTCTCCACCTCAAGAAGCAAACACTTGTGTGAACTGTGCATTGATTCCTACATACTTGCTTATTGCACTTATTATATTACTCTATGTTGACAATATCCATGAGATATACATGTTACAAGTTGAAAGCAACCGCTGAAACTTAATCTTCTTTTGTGTTGCTTCAATGCCTTTACTTTGAATTATTGCTTTATGAGTTAACTCTTATGCAAGACTTAATTGATGCTTGTCTTGAAGTGCTATTCATGAAAAGTCTTTGCTTTATGATTCACTTGTTTACTCATGTCATATACATTGTTTTGATCGCTGCATTCACTACATATGCTTTACAAATAGTATGATCAAGATTATGATGGCATGTCACTCCAGAAATTATACGTGTTATCGTTTTACCTGCTCGGGACGAGCGTAACTAAGCTTGGGGATGCTGATACGTCTCCGACGTATCGATAATTTCTTATGTTCCATGCCACATTATTGATGTTATCTACATGTTTTATGCACACTTTATGTCATATTCGTGCATTTTCTGGAACTAACCTATTAACAAGATGCCGAGGTGCCAGTTGCTGTTTTCTGCTGTTTTTGGTTTCAGAAATCCTAGTAAGGAAATATTCTCGGAATTGGACGAAATCAACGCCCAGGGGCCTATTTTTCCACGAAGCTTCCAGAAGTCCGAAGACGAAACGAAGAGGGGCCACGAGGCAGCCAGAGCATAGGGCGGCGCGGCCCCTGCCCTGGCCGCGCGGCCCTATGGTTTGGGCCCCTCGCGCCGCCTCTTGACCTACCCTTCCGCCTACTTAAAGCCTCCGTGACGAAACCCCCGGTGCACGAGAGCCACGATACGGAAAACCTTCCAGAGACGCCGCCAACGCCGATCCCATCTCGGGGGATCCAGGAGATCGCCTCCGGCACCCTGCCAGAGAGGGGAATCATCTCCCGGAGGACTCTACGCCGCCATGGTCGCCTCCGGAGTGATGTGTGAGTAGTCTACCCCTGGACTATGGGTCCATAGCAGTAGCTAGATGGTTGTCTTCTCCCCATTGTGCTATCATTGTCGGATCTTGTGAGCTGCCTAACATGATCAAGATCATCTATCTGTAATTCTATATGTTGCGTTTGTTGGGATCCGATGAATAGAGAATACTTGTTATGTTGATTATCAAAGTTATATCTATGTGTTGTTTATGATCTTGCATGCTCTCCGTTACTAGTAGATGCTCTGGCCAAGTAGATGCTTGTAACTCCAAGAGGGAGTATTTATGCTCGATAGTGGGTTCATGCCTGCATTGACACAGGGACGATGTGAGAAAGTTCTAAGGTTATGTTGTGCTGTTGCCACTAGGGATAAAACATTGATGCTATGTCTAAGGATGTAGTTGTTGATTACATTACGCACCATACTTAATGCAATTGTCTGTTGCTTTGCAACTTAATACTGGAGGGGGTTCGGATGATAACCTGAAGGTGGACTTTTTAGGCATAGATGCAGTTGGATAGCGGTCTATGTACTTTGTCGTAATGCCCAATTAAATCTCACTATACTCATCATGATATGTATGTGCATGGTCATGCTCTCTTTATTTGTCAATTGCCCAACTGTAATTTGTTCACCCAACATGCTGTTCGTCTTATGGGAGAGACACCTCTAGTGAACTGTGGACCCCAGTCCAATTCTCTTTACTGAAATACAATCTACTGCAATACTTGTTCTACTGTTTTCTGCAAACAATCATCTTCCACACAATACGGTTAATCCTTTGTTACAACAAGCCGGTGAGATTGACAACCTCACTGTTTTGTTGGGGCAAAGTACTTTGGATGTGTTGTGCAGGTTCCACGTTGGCGCCGGAATCCCTGGTGTTGCGCCGCACTACATCCCGCCGCCATCAACCTTCAACGTGCTTCTTGGCTCCTCCTGGTTCAATAAACCTTGGTTTCTTTCTGAGGGAAAACTTGCTGCTGTGCGCATCATACCTTCCTCTTGGGGTTCCCAACGAACGTGTGAGTTACACGCCATCACATGCTCTCCGTTACTAGTAGATGCTCTGGCCAAGTAGATGCTTGTAACTCCAAGAGGGAGTATTTATGCTCGATAGTGGGTTCATGTCTCCGTGAATCTGGGGAAGTGACAGAAATCTCTAAGATTATGGATGTGATGTTGCCACTAGGGATAAAACATTGGTGCTATGTTCGAGGATGTAGTTACTGATTACATTACGCGCAATACTTAATGCAATTGTCTGTTGTTAGCAACTTAATACTGGAGGGGGTTCGGATGATAACCTGAAGGTGGACTTTTTAGGCATAGATGCATGCTGGATAGCGGTCTATGTACTTTGTCGTAATGCCCAATTAAATCTCACTATACTCATCATAATATGTATGTGCATGGTCATGCCCTCTTTATTTGTCAATTGCCCAACTGTAATTTGTTCACCCAGCATGCTGTTTATCTTATGGGAGAGACACCTCTAGTGAACTGTGGACCCCGGTCCAATTCTCTATACTGAAATACAATCTACTGCAATACTGTTCTACTGTTTTCTGCAAACAATCATCATCCACACTATACATCTAATCCTTTGTTACAGCAAGCCGGTGAGGACAACCTCGCTGTTTCGTTGGGGCAAAGTACTTGGTTTGTGTTGTGCAGGTTCCACGTTGGCGCCGGAATCCCTGGTGTTGCGCCGCACTACATCTCGCCGCCATCAACCTTCAACGTGCTTCTTGACTCCTACTGGTTCGATAAACCTTGGTTTCTAACTGAGGGAAACTTACTGCTGTACGCATCACACCTTCCACTTGGGGTTCCCAACGGTCGCGTGCTGTACGCGTGTCAGCGTCGCTGGAAGGTTTTCCGTATCGTGACTCTCGGTACTGGAACTATTATCGACGAAGGCTTATGTAGGCGGAGAGGTAGGTTTAGGGGCACCACGAGGGGCCCACACGCTAGGGCCACGCGGCCCCAGGCCTGGCTGCGCCGCCCTGTTGTGTGGCCGCCTCGTCGCCCCACTTCGTTTCCCTTTCGGTCTTCTGGAAGCTTCGTGGAAAAATAGGCCCCTGGGCGTTGATTTCGTCCAATTCCGAGAATATTTCCTTACTAGGATTTCTGAAACCAAAAACAGCAGAAAACAGCAACTGGCTCTTCGGCATCTTGTTAATAGGTTAGTGCTGGAAAATGCATAAATATGACATAAAGTATGTATAAAACATGTGTGTATCATCATAAAACAAGCATGGAACATAAGAAATTATCGATACGTTGGAGACGTATCAGCCCCCCCATAGGCCAGCGCGGGCCCAGGCCTGGTCGCGCCGCCTTGTGGGGAGGAGGCCCACATCCCCCTCTGGCCTCCTCTCCTTCGCGTACTTCTTCGTCCCGAAAACCTAAGCTCCAGAGGATAGTCGCGAAGAGACACAACCGCCTCTTCGGGGCGGAAAACACAAGAGAGAAAAGAGCTCTCCGGCAGGCTAAAATCTGCCGGGAAAATTCCCTCCCGGAGTGGGAAATCGACGCCATCGTCATCGTCATCGAGCTGGACATCATCACCATCATCTCCATCATCATCACCGCTGTCTCCACCGCTGCACCTCGTCACCGCTGTAACAATTAGGGTTGAATCTTGATTGTTTGATAGGGGAAACTCTCCCGGTATTGATTTCTACTTGTTATTGATGCTATTGAGTGAAACCATTGAACCAAGGTTTATGTTCAGATTGTTATTCATCATCATATCACATCTGATCATGTTCCATATGATGTCTCGTGAGTAGTTCGTTTAGTTATTGAGGACATGGGTGAAGTCTAAATGTTAGTAGTGAATTATGTTGAGTAATATTCAATGTTATGATATTTAAGTTGAGGTGTTATTCTTCTAGTGGTGTCATGTGAACGTCGACTACATGATACTTCACCTTTATCGGCCTAGGGGAATACATCTTGTACTCGTTTGCCAATTGCGGGGTTGCCGGAGTGACAGAAACCTAAACCCCCGTTGGTATATCGATGCAGGAGGGATAGCAGGATCTCGGAGTTTAAGGCTGTGGTTAGATTTATCTTAGTTACTTTCTTGTAGTTGCGGATGCTTGCAAGGGGTATAATCACAAGTATGTATTAGTCCTAGGAAGGGCGGTGCATTAGCATAGGTTCACCCACACAACACTTATCAAAACAATGAAGATTAATCAGCTATATGAAGCGAAAGCACTAGACTAAATTCCCGTGTGTCCTCAAGAACGCTTGGTCATGATAAGTAAACAAACCGGCTTGTCCTTTGTGCTAAAAAGGATTGGGCCACTCGCTGCAATTATTTCTCTCGCATTTTACTTACTCGTACTTTATTTATCTGCTATATCAAAACCCCCTGAATACTTGTTTGTGAGCATTTACAGTGAATCCTTCATCGAAACTGCTTGTCAACACCTTCTGCTCCTCGTTGGGTTCGACACTCTTATTTATCGAAAGTACTACGATACACCCTCTATACTTGTGGGTCATCAAGACTATTTTAAGCGCCGTTGGGGAGTGAAGCGCTATTGGTAAGTGGAATTGGTAAGGGAAACTTTTACTGTACGTGCTGATTTTATTTCTGCCTGCTGCTATAATTCATTATGGAGAGATCTTCTCTTGAATTTTTATTTGTAAAATCTACTACTACTGCAAAGGTAGTGGATGAGGCGCCAGGTGAGAAAGAGATTCCATACAAAATCAATATGAAAATTATTGAACGTGTTGTGGATAACCGCTATGAAGGGGATGGAACTGTCCATCCTGGAGATCATTTACTGTTCTTACATGAATTATGCGGTTTATTCAAGTGTGCAGGTATTGCTATGGATGAAGTTAGGAAGAAACTATTCTCTATATCGCTGTCTGGTAAAGCGGCGCATTGGTATAAATTACTGAAGAATTGGGATTCTCTTGATTGGAATGATATTGTGCCTCTATTTTATTCTAAATTCTATCCTCCAAGTGAAATTCACAAAGACTGGAACCGCATATATAATTTCTGGCCTCATGATGGAGAGAGTATTGCCCAAGCATGGGGGAGATTGAAGTCTTTAATGCTCAAATGCCCCATTCATGAGCTTCCTGGTAATATTATCATTGATAATTTCTATGCAAGACTTTCTTTTCAAGATAAGACCTTGCTGGATACTTCTTGTTCTGGATCATTTACACGCAACAAAGGAGAGTTTAAAAGGGACCTTCTTGATCGGATTCAGGAGAATACTGAAGGATGGGAGAACGACAAAGATAGAGAGTCAGGTATAAACTATGATTATAAATGCATTGAAGTTTTTATGGATACTGATAAATTTCGTAATATGAGTGCTACTTATGGTCTTGATTCTCAAGTCGTTGCAAATATTTATAAAGCTTTTGCCTCTCATTTTGAATTGCCTAAGAAGAATTTTGATAAGTATCATGAACCGTATAAAGATAAAATTGATTCATCTATAAATAAATGTGTTGTAATTGAAACTGTTGATCATATTCTCCCTGAAGCTTATATTGAAAAAACTCCTTTCCCTGCTAAACTGTTGATCATATTCTCCAATTGGTATTGTTCGAGATGTGGAAGTTCTATGTGGTAAGATTAAATATCCTGCTGAATTTTTGGTACTTGGTTCTGCTGCTAGTAAGTCATGTCCTATTATTTTTGGTAGACCTTTTCCAAATACTTGTGGAGCTGTTATAGATTGCAAGAAAGAGAAAATTATGACTAAATTTGCTGGTGAATCTTATGAGTTTAATTTCTCTAAATTTACCAAAACCCCTTATAAAGCTAATTTACCTAATAATGATTTTAGAGTTGAACAGTGTGCGCCTATTGCTCTTGCTCCTAGTAATCCTTTGCAGCAACATTTAGAGGATAGTGAGAGTGAATTATTTAGGGAAGAAAGGAATGAGCTTGTTGAAATTTTCCTTCGTCAACCTATTCTTAAACATGATTTACCGGTTGAAGATCTAGGTACAACACCACCACCAAAGGAAGATCCTGTTTTTGATTTAAAATCATTGCCTGATAATCTTAAATATGCTCATATTGATGATAAGAAAATATATCATGTTATTATTAGTTCTAAGCTTTCAGAGTTTGAGGAAGAAAGGTTATTGGAAATATTGAAGAAACACCGAGGAGCTATTGGCTACACTCTTGATGACTTGAAGGGGATTTCTCCCTCTATTTGCCAACATGCCATTAATATGGAAGATGATGCAAAGCCTGTTGTTGAACATCAGCGTCGTCTAATTCCTAAGATGAAGGATGTGGTAAGGA
This sequence comes from Lolium perenne, assembly GCF_019359855.2. NCBI lineage: Eukaryota > Viridiplantae > Streptophyta > Magnoliopsida > Poales > Poaceae > Lolium > Lolium perenne. The sequence continues at coordinate 34,897,249 of NC_067248.2, read as the reverse complement.
ATGAGGTATAAAAACTTCTTGAAGCTGGTATTATATATCCTATTGCTGATAGCAGATGGGTTAGTAATGTGCATTGTGTTCCTAAGAAAGGAGGAATGACTGTTGTACCTAATGATAATGATGAGCTCATCCCTCAAAGAGTAGTTGTAGGGTATAGAATGTGCATTGATTATCGAAAAGTTAATAAAGTTACTAAGAAAGATCATTACCCTTTACCTTTTATTGATCAAATGTTAGAAAGGTTGTCTAAAATACTCATTTTTGCTTTCTTGATGGTTATTCTGGGTTTTCACAAATTGCTGTTAAAACTAAAGATCAAGAGAAAACCACTGTCACTTGTCCCTATGGAACTTATGCTTATAGACGTATGCCTTTTGGTTTATGTAATGCTCCTGCTACTTTTTAAAGATGCATGTCTGCTATTTTTCATGGCTTTTGCGAGCATATTGTAGATGTATTCATGGATGATTTTTCTGTCTATGGGAATTCTTTTGATAATTGCTTGCGAAACCTTGATAAAGTTTTGCAAGCGACAATTTCCTGTATCCATTATAACAAGCTGTAATACGACAAGCTGCTCCGGTGATAAAGGAGCGATGATGGCAGCACGTCTTCGGCTCATGCTAGTTTATGTAGTCGTCTTTTTTAATTATTTGTATGGTTATTGATGATTATTGATAGATCGACCGAATTTTGGTATAAAAAAGTTTTACTATAGTGCACGGATGAAATGAGATTGGATTTTGGTAAATGGGTGGAAAAGCCATCTCGACTATAAAGTATGGCAGGGAGCAACTGTTCTCTAAAATAGTGTTTGTCAACAACAAAGTTGATTCATGTGACTGTATTCTATGGTTTTGGACTCTATTTTTGTCATTTTTTTGGATTGGGGCACAATTATACTGAAAATAATACCCAACCCCGCCTATCCTCAGTTAGCAAACACATATTTTTTAAGTTTTGTAGGATTATTACAAATTTACAGAATGTTTATAGTATTGAGTTAAAATTTAGTCATGCATTTTTTCATAGTAAAATTTTATGTTTTGTGAAAATAAGAATGCTGCACTTCAAATTTTAAAACTTATAGTATGAATGGATGATCAACATGATTGTATTCTCTATTTTTGTGAAAGACATACCACGTCTACTGTTGGATAATTAGGTACAATTTCCATGATTAATTCTAGAATATTAAGCATGACGACAGTAACTACTAACATGTGAAACTCGAACACACTAGATGCAGTGATCAACATGAACAGTAGCAGAGCAAACAGTACAACATCCATCGCTAAACAGATCAAGATATGTCGCACGTACCGATCTGGTGGAGGTGGCGGTGAAGGTGTAGCAGACGATGTTGCAGCAGTAACGTTGTTGATGACAACGTTGTTGATGACGGGGACGACGGGTCGTAGTAGACGGCGTTGAAGACGACGGTAGGCAGCACCGCCCGACTTGGACGAAAGGCGACCCGTGATGAAGAGCTTGAGCAGTCGCGCAGAGCGCTTCCCAAAAACCTAATTCGCCCTCTCCCGTAAAGGATCGCAAGGACGAGCGGTTCCGGAGACCTGCTCTCCCGTTCGCCGATGCACGTCGGCGCGCGGGATGGAGTAGGCTACGATGGCGGCGCAAGCAGAGATAGGTGGAAACCCTAACTCGTATGTTAGATATGTTTCTGCGGTAGCCGGGCAGGAGATTATGTAGGCTCGAGAAACCCTAGGCAACGTGGGCCACACCCACGTCGCACGAACGTTTCAAGTCGGTTACAGATAGCCCACGATCCAGGAGCGACCCGAACCGACTAACTGCGACGCGTCCGTCTAGGACTCTGTTCGTTTTCCTGAGCTGCAAAAAGTAAGGAAAGTCGTTTTCCTGAGCTGCAAAAAGTAAGGAAAGTCTCGGCTCGAGGCTCAATCCACTCACCACGAGCGCGGCGCGCGCGTCGTGACGTGACATGTCGTGTCGAGTCGAGTCGAGTCGAGACGAGCGAGCGAGGAGGAGGAGGAGCGCGCGCGTGTAGCACTCTGATACGTCTCCGACGTATCGATAATTTCTTATGTTCCATGCCACATTATTGATGTTATCTACATGTTTTATGCACACTTTATGTCATATTCGTGCATTTTCTGGAACTAACCTATTAACAAGATGCCGAAGTGCCGATTCTTTGTTTCTGCTGTTTTTGGTTTCAGAAATCCTAGTAAGGAAATATTCTCGGAATTGGACGAAATCAACGCCCAGGAGCCTATTTTTCCACGAAGCTTCCAGAAGTCCGAAGACGAAACGAAGTGGGGCCACAGGGTGCCCAAACCCTAGGGCGGCGCGGCCCCCCCCTTGGCCGCGCCGGCCTGTGGTGTGGGGCCCCTGTGCCCCCTCCTGACTTGCCCTTCCGCCTACTTAAAGCCTCCGTGACGAAACCCCCAGTACCGAGAGCCATGATACGGAAAACCTTCCAGAGACGCCGCCAACGCCGATCCCATCTCGGGGGTTCCAGGAGATCGCCTCCGGCACCCTGCCGGAGAGGGGAATCATCTCCCGGAGGACTCTACGCCGCCATGGTCGCCTCCGGTGTGATGTGTGAGTAGTCTACCCCGGGACTATGGGTCCATAGCAGTAGCTAGATGGTTGTCTTCTCCCCATTGTGCTATCATTGTCGGATCTTGTGAGCTGCCTAACATGATTAAGATCATCTATCTGTAATTCTATATGTTGCGTTTGTTGGGATCCGATGAATAGAGAATACTTGTTATGTTGATTATCAAAGTTATATCTATGTGTTGTTTATGATCTTGCATGCTCTCCGTTACTAGTAGATGCTCTGGCCAAGTAGATGCTTGTAACTCCAAGAGGGAGTACTTATGCTCGATAGTGGGTTCATGCCTGCATTGACACCTGGGACAGTGACAGAAAGTTCTAAGGTTGTGTTGTGCTGTTGCCACTAGGGATAAAACATTGATGCTATGTCTAAGGATGTAGTTGTTGATTACATTACGCACCATACTTAATGCAATTGTCTGTTGCTTTGCAACTTAATACCGGAGGGGGTTCGGATAATAACCTGAAGGTGGACTTTTTAGGCATAGATGCAGTTGGATGGCGGTCTATGTACTTTGTCGTAATGCCCAATTAAATCTCACTATACTCATCATGATATGTATGTGCATGGTCATGCTCTCTTTATTTGTCAATTGCCCAACTGTAATTTGTTCACCCAACATGCTGTTCGTCTTATGGGAGAGACACCTCTAGTGAACTGTGGACCCCGGTCCAATTCTCTTTACTGAAATACAATCTACTGCAATACTTGTTCTACTGTTTTCTGCAAACAATCATCTTCCACACAATACGGTTAATCCTTTGTTACAGCAAGCCGGTGAGATTGACAACCTCACTGTTTCGTTGGGGCAAAGTACTTTGGTTGTGTTGTGCAGGTTCCACGTTGGCGCCGGAATCCCTGGTGTTGCGCCGCACTACATCCCGCCGCCATCAACCTTCAACGTGCTTCTTGACTCCTACTGGTTCGATAAACCTTGGTTTCTTACTGAGGGAAACTTGCTGCTGTACGCATCACACCTTCCACTTGGGGTTCCCAACGAGCGTGTGCTTTACGCGTCATCAAGCTAAATTTCTGGCGCCGTTGCCGGGAACTTGAAGAAAAGTTACACCACAAAGACTTCTAACTCCCACGTCAACTACACGCCAGCAAGTAAATTTCTGGCGCCGTTGCCGGGGAGATCAAGACACGCTGCAAGGGGAGTCTCCACTTCTCAATCTCTTTACTTTGTTTTTGTCTTGCTTAGTTTTATTTACTACTTTGGTTGCTGCACTAAATCAAAATACAAAAAAATTAGTTGCTAGTTTTACTTTATTTGTTATCCTGTTTGCTATATCAAAAACACAAAAAAATTAGTTTACTTGCATTTACTTTATCTAGTTTGCTTTATTTACTGTTGCTAAAATGGCCACCCCTGAAAATACTAAGTTGTGTGACTTCACAACCACAAATAATAATGATTTCTTATGCACACCTATTGCTCCACCTGCTACTACAGCAGAATTCTTTGAAATTAAACCTGCTTTACTGAATCTTGTTATGCGAGAGCAATTTTCTGGTGTTAGTTCTGATGATGCTGCTGCCCATCTTAATAATTTTGTTGAACTATGTGAAATGCAAAAATATAAAGATGTAGATGGTGATATTATTAAACTAAAATTGTTCCCTTTCTCATTAAGAGGAAGAGCTAAAGATTGGTTGCTGTCTCTGCCTAAGAATAGTATTGATTCATGGACTAAATGCAAGGATGCTTTTATTGGTAGATATTATCCCCCTGCTAAAATTATATCTTTGAGGAGTAGCATAATGAATTTTAAACAATTAGATACTGAACATGTTGCTCAAGCTTGGGAAAGAATGAAATCTCTGGTTAAAAATTGCCCAACCCATGGACTGACTACTTGGATGATCATCCAAACCTTCTATGCAGGACTAAATTTTTCTTCACGGAATTTATTGGATTCAGCTGCTGGAGGTACCTTTATGTCTATCACTCTTGGTGAAGCAACACAGCTTCTTGATAATATGATGATCAACTACTCTGAATGGCACACGGAAAGAGCTCCACAAGGTAAGAAGGTAAATTCTGTCGAAGAAACCTCTTCCTTGAGTGATAAGATTGATGCTATTATGTCTACGCTTGTGAATGATAGGACTAATATTGATCCTAATAATGTTCCATTAGCTTCATTGGTTGCACAAGAAGAACATGTTGATGTAAACTTCATTAAAAATAATAATTTCAACAACAATGCTTACCGGAACAATTCTAGTAACAACTATAGGCCATATCCTTATAATAATGGCAACGGCTATGGTAATTCTTATGGGAATTCTTACAACAATAATAGGAGTTCACCCCCTGGACTTGAAGCCATGCTTAAAGAATTTATTAGTACACAAACTGCTTTTAACAAATCTGTTGAAGAAAAGCTTGGGAAAATTGATATACTTGCTTCTAAAGTTGATAGTCTTGCTGCTGATGTTGATCTTTTGAAATCAAAAGTTATGCCTAATGAAAATCATCATAATAAAATTGTTACTACAGCAAATGCCATTCAAGTTAGAATTAATGAGAATATAAGATTAATGGCTGAACTGCGTGCTAGGTGGGATAGAGAAGAAAATGAAAAACTAGCTAAAGAGAAGAATGTAGCTAAAGTTTGGACTATTACCACCACTAGTAATGCTAATGCTACACATGTTTCTGCACCTCCTACTAATACTAATAAAAGAATTGGTGTTAGCAATGTTTCCACCTCTAATGCAAAGCGCGAAAAACTGCCTGAAATTGCTAAAACTGCTGAAACTGCCTGTGATAAAGCTGCTGAAATTTTTTCCAACATTAGGGATGATGATCCCATTGCTTTAGATTATAATGGTTTGAATTTTGATGATTGCCACATCTCTGAAGTTATAAAGTTCTTGCAAAAACTTGCTAAAAGTCCTAATGCTAGTGCTATAAATTTGGCTTTCACGCATCATATTACAAATGCTCTCATTAAAGCTAGAGAAGAGAAACTAGAGCGTGAAGCCTCTATTCCTAAAAAGCTAGAGGATGGTTGAGAGCCCATCATTAAGATAAAGGTTAAAGATTTTGATTGTAATGCTTTATGTGATCTTGGTGCAAGTATTTCTGTTATGCCTAAGAAAATTTATAATATGCTTGACTTGCCACCGCTGAAAAATTGTTATTTGGATGTTAATCTTGCTGATCATTCTACAAAGAAACCTTTGGGTAAGGTTGATAATGTTCGCATTACCGTTAACAATAACCTTGTTCCCGTTGATTTTGTTGTCTTGGATATTGAATGCAATGCATCTTGTCCCATTATATTGGGAAGACCTTTTCTTCGAACTGTTGGTGCTATCATTGATATGAAGGAAGGTAATATAAAATATCAATTTCCTCTCAAGAAAGGTATGGAACACTTCCCTAGAAAGAGAATGAAGTTACCTTTTGATTCTATTATGAGAACAAATTATGATGTTTACACTTCGTCTCTTGATAATACTTGATACACACTTTCTGCGCCTAGCTGAAAGGCGTTAAAGAAAAGCGCTTATGGGAGACAACCCATGTTTTTACCTACAGTACTTTGTTTTTATTTTGTGTCTTGGAAGTTGTTTACTACTGTAGCAACCTCTCCTTATCTTAGTTTTGTTTTTTTTTTGTGCCAAGTTAAGCCGTTGATAGAAAAGTAAGTACTAGATTTGGATTACTGCGCAGTTCCAGATTTCTTTGCTGTCACGAATCTGGGTCCACCTCCCTGTAGGTAGCTCAGAAAATTAAGCCAATTTACGTGCATGATCCTCAGATATGTACTCAACTTTCATTCAATTTGAGTATTGTCATTTGAGCAAGTCTGGTGCCATTTTAAAATTCGTCAATACGAACTGTTCTGTTTTGACAGATTCTGCCTTTTATTTCGCATTGCCTCTTTTGCTATGTTGGATGAATTTCTTTGATCCACTAATGTTCAGTAGCATTATGCAATGTCCAGAAGTGTTAAGAATGATTGTGTCACCTCTGAATATGTTAATTTATATTGTGCACTAACCCTCTAATGAGTTGTTTCGAGTTTGGTGTGGAGGAAGTTTTCAAGGATCAAGAGAGGAGTATGATGCAACATGATCAAGGAGAGTGAAAGCTCTAAGCTTGGGGATGCCCCGGTGGTTCACCCCTGCATATATCAAGAAGACTCAAGTGTCTAAGCTTGGGGATGCCCAAGGCATCCCCTTCTTCATCGACAACATTATCAGGTTCCTCCCCTGAAACTATATTTTTATTCCATCACATCTTATGTGCTTTTTCTTGGAGCGTCGGTTTGTTTTTGTTTTTGTTTTGTTTGAATAAAATGGATCCTAGCATTCACTTTATGGGAGAGAGACACGCTCCGCTGTAGCATATGGACAAGTATGTCCTTGGTTTCTACTCATAGTATTCATGGCGAAGTTTCTCCTTCGTTAAATTGTTATATGGTTGGAATTGGAAAATGATACATGTAGTAATTGCTATTAATGTCTTGGGTAATGTGATACTTGGCAATTGATGTGCTCATGATTAAGCTCTTGCATCATATGCTTTGCACCCATTAATGAAGAAATACATAGAGCATGCTAAAATTTGGTTTGCATATTTTGTTTCTCTAAGGTCTAGATAATTTCTAGTATTGAGTTTGAACAACAAGGAAGACGGTGTAGAGTCTTATAATGTTTTCAATATGTCTTTTATGTGAGTTTTGCTGCACCGGTTCATCCTTGTGTTTGTTTCAAATAAGCCTTGCTAGCCTAAACCTTGTATCGAGAGGGAATACTTCTCATGCATCCAAAATACTTGAGCCAACCACTATGCCATTTGTGTCCACTATACCTACCTACTACATGGTATTTTCCGCCATTCCAAAGTAAATTGCTTGAGTGCTACCTTTAAAATTCCATCATTCACATTTGCAATATATAGCTCATGGGACAAATAGCTTAAAAACTATTGTGGTATTGAATATGTAATTATGCACTTTATCTCTTATTAAGTTGCTTGTTGTGCGATAACCATGTTCACTGGGGACGCCATCAACTATTCTTTGTTGAATTTCATGTGAGTTGCTATGCATGTCCGTCTTGTCTGAAGTAAGAGAGATCTACCACCTTATGGTTAAGCATGCATATTGTTAGAGAAGAGCATTGGGCCGCTAACTAAAGCCATGATCCATGGTGGAAGATTCAGTTTTGGACATATATCCTCAATCTCAAATGAGAAAATTATTAATTGTTGTTACATGCTTATGCATAAAAGAGGAGTCCATTATCTGTTGTCTATGTTGTCCCGGTATGGATGTCTAAGTTGAAGAATAATCAATAGCGAGAAATCCAAATGCGAGCTTTCTCCTTAGACCTTTGTACAGGCGGCATAGAGGTACCCCTTTGTGACACTTGGTCAAAACATGTGCATTGTGATGATCCAGGTAGTCCAAGCTAATTAGGACAAGGTGCGGGCACTATTAGTACACTATGCATGAGGCTTGCAACTTATAAGATATAATTTACATGATGCATATGCTTTATTACTACCGTTGACAAAATTGTTTCATGTTTTCAAAATCAAAGCTCTAGCACAAATATAGCAATCGATGCTTTTCCTCTATGGAGGACAATTCTTTTACTTTCAATGTTGAGTCAGTTCACCTATTTCTCTCCACCTCAAGAAGCAAACACTTGTGTGAACTGTGCATTGATTCCTACATACTTGCTTATTGCACTTATTATATTATTCTATGTTGACAATATCCATGAGATATACATGTTACAAGTTGAAAGCAACCGCTGAAACTTAATCTTCTTTTGTGTTGCTTCAATACCTTTACTTTGAATTATTGCTTTATGAGTTAACTCTTATGCAAGACTTATTGATGCTTGTCTTGAAGTGCTATTCATGAAAAGTCTTTGCTTTATGATTCACTTGTTTACTTATGTCATATACATTGTTTTGATCGCTGCATTCACTACATATGCTTTACAAATAGTATGATCAAGATTATGATGGCATGTCACTCCAGAAATTATACGTATTTATCGTTTTACCTGCTCGGACGAGCAGAACTAAGCTTGGGGATGCTGATACGTCTCCGACGTATCGATAATTTCTTATGTTCCATGCCACATTATTGATGTTATCTACATGTTTTATGCACACTTTATGTCATATTCGTGCATTTTACGGAACTAACCTATTAACAAGATGCCGAAGTGCCGATTCTTTGTTTTCTGCTGTTTTTGGTTTCAGAAATCCTAGTAAGGAAATATTCTCGGAATTGGACGAAATCAACGCCCAGGGGCCTATTTTTCCACGAAGCTTCCAGAAGTCCGAAGACGAAACGAAGTGGGGCCACAGGGTGCCCAAACCCTAGGGCGGCGCGGCCCCCCCCCTTGGCCGCGCCGGCCTGTGGTGTGGGGCCCCTGTGCCCCCTCCTGACTTGCCCTTCCGCCTACTTAAAGCCTCCGTGACGAAACCCCCAGTACCGAGAGCCACGATACGGAAAACCTTCCAGAGACGCCGCCAACGCCGATCCCATCTCGGGGGATCCAGGAGATCGCCTCCGGCACCCTGCCGGAGAGGGGAATCATCTCCCGGAGGACTCTACGCCGCCATGGTCGCCTCCGGTGTGATGTGTGAGTAGTCTACCCCTCGACTATGGGTCCATAGCAGTAGCTAGATGGTTGTCTTCTCCCCATTGTGCTATCATTGTCGGATCTTGTGAGCTGCCTAACATGATCAAGATCATCTATCTGTAATTCTATATGTTGCGTTTGTTGGGATCCGATGAATAGAGAATACTTGTTATGTTGATTATCAAAGTTATATCTACGTGTTGTTTATGATCTTGCATGCTCTCCGTTACTAGTAGATGCTCTGGCCAAGTAGATGCTTGTAACTCCAAGAGGGAGCACTTATGCTCGATAGTGGGTTCATGCCTGCATTGACACAGGACGGTGACAGAAAGTTCTAAGGTTGTGTTGTGCTGTTGCCACTAGGGATAAAACATTGATGCTATGTCTAAGGATGTAGTTGTTGATTACATTACGCACCATACTTAATGCAATTGTCTGTTGCTTTGCAACTTAATACTGGAGGGGGTTCGGATGATAACCTGAAGGTGGACTTTTTAGGCATAGATGCAGTTGGATGGCGGTCTATGTACTTTGTCGTAATGCCCAATTAAATCTCACTATACTCATCATGATATGTATGTGCATGGTCATGCTCTCTTTATTTGTCAATTGCCCAACTGTAATTTGTTCACCCAACATGCTGTTCGTCTTATGGGAGAGACACCTCTAGTGAACTGTGGACCCCGGTCCAATTCTCTTTACTGAAATACAATCTACCGCAATACTTGTTCTACTATTTTCTGCAAACAATCATCTTCCACACAATACGGTTAATCCTTTGTTACAGCAAGCCGGTGAGATTGCCAACCTCACTGTTTCGTTGGGGCAAAGTACTTTGGTTGTGTTGTGCAGGTTCCACGTTGGCGCCGGAATCCCTGGTGTTGCGCCGCACTACATCCCGCCGCCATCAACCTTCAACGTGCTTCTTGACTCCTACTGGTTCGATAAACCTTGGTTTCTTACTAAGGGAAACTTGCTGCTGTACGCATCACACCTTCCACTTGGGGTTCCCAACGAGCGTGTGCTTTACGCGTCATCACACTCCTATTCTCACTCACTTACTAGTGGTGGAACAACCCACCTTATAAGGTGGTCTAACTTCCTCCCAACTTTCCATGTGGGACTAAACTTCCCACCTCTTGCCACTCCCTAGTGAGCTGCCATCAACTTGTGCTCAAACTCACAAGGCTGCCACTATGTGGGCTTTGAGATTTATAGGAAAAACTGAAATCTAATTTGGGCCACTAAAAATGGGCCCAATATTTCAACAATCCCTCACCAGATCTCAAATCCCCACTTAGAGATTTACCAATACTCACTGCTTGTTTATATACCAGTGTTTCAGCGGAGACTGTTAAGTTGAACATCCGCCTAGAACCTTAAGCTACATCCATTCACACTTGAACAATGGACTAAGCCTTGAATTGCAAGTTTTGCGTGAACAGGGTTTCACTCAAAGTCATGACCAGTACATGGCTGCCAGTAGCCTACCCCGCGGGTGAAGCATATGCGTCATACTTCGTGGTCTCTTCATGAGTTTACTAGGGATCACCCAAATCTCATAGATTGCGACGTTTAACAATCAGACTCATATAGGTGTGTTATTTCAAGAATGCTCTGTAGGACAACATCTTTGCTAATATAGCCAACATAAACACATTAAGGCTTGTTGCCAACCTGCCTTACAACAATTAAGAGTTGTGCATCTTCACTTAGAGAGGGTTACATAATACTCTCCTCAATTAAACCACTAGTTTGTTCTTCCCAGGTCCTAATTCACGGGATCTCCGATCACAAAGGTTGGGTTACCACTATGGTGTAACATCAACGGGTCTCAAACCCATCTCCCTCGATGCACTTTCTATCACATTACGTGATAGTCCCTTTGTAAAGGGATCTGCCAGGTTTTTGTCTGTTTGAATATATGTAACAGTTATTACTCCGGAGTTTCGCAATTTCCTGACAGACTTCAAACGTGTCTTGACGTGTCTTGACGTGTCTTGATGACTTCGCGTTATCCTTAGAATTGTTCACCTTGACAATTACAGTTTGATTGTCACAATTCAAAAGGATTGCTGGAACAGGTTTTTCAACCACAGGCAAGTCCATCAAGAGCTCACGCAACCATTCTGATTCAACAGTGGTTGTGTCTAAAGCAGTAAGTTCTGCTTCCATAGTTGACCTCGTCAATATGGTTTGCTTGCAAGATCTCCATGATACTGCGCCACCTCCAAAGGTAAATACATACCCACTTGTGGCGTACACACTACAACAGGACCCTGCCTACAACAACGCATTTATCTGTATCTAAACATCAATATAGGCGTTGCTAGATCCTCTACCAATGGATAATGATGCGTTGCGTTTTTGGGCGTTGCAAGGGCATAAGGCAACGCATATGAGTCCGTTGGTAACCATTTTATGGAGCAACGGAGGTCAAGCAACGCATATAGGTCCGTTGGTACATAATGTATACTGATTGAATAATTTATTTCGAAACAAATATTGCTTTTTAGGATTGGGTGGCTTTGTAACTTCAAATATTGCAGTAATAATTTCTTCATCAAGAGAATATATACTTAGTACAAACATACATCAACACAGAAGTTGCAGAATATTGAAGCATTGCATGAAGAAACATTTCTATATTTATAATTAAAATCACCATCCGTACATGAAAATTATCTTAAGAGTACACATCTTACATCTTGCATTATAATATGATAATCTAACTAATCCTACATATATTCCTTCTCGCGCTCTGCCTTCTAATGTAGCATTTGAATGTGGGGGTACTTGCTGATCTTTTGGTCCTGCAAAAAGAATGTCCCCATTTTAGAACAGATGTGGCAAAAAAGAGTAGGCAAGGGTATAGTAATTTCTACTGCATATTTGATTCAAAACATGTAAATAGGGTATACTGACCTAGATTAGATGTTAACATATATACAATTCTGCAACACTGATATCTTCCCATTGCTGAGCACCAACCTGCATGTTTCTTTCCTACAAAATTGAATAGAGATATCAATTTAAATAATAAGAAGAAATTTATAGTAGGCTTGCACATATAGAGCAAAGTCTAAACCCTTAATCTGACGGGCACAAGTAGAAATCGGCACATCGCTCGCATAACATAGGAGAAGCTCTGTGTGGAGAACAATACAAAAATCACAAAAAACTGCTTGACAACAATTTGCATCAAAAGAAACAGATGCGTATAGTATGATTTGGGAAAAAATAGAGTACTCAACCAATTGATTCAAAGGCCGTTGAGTCCCAGTTTAATGTGTCCTTGAATGCAGTGAACCTTCTCATGAGAAATATTTCAATTTTCAGTAGAGAAACATACTCAATTTTGTATTTTTGCTAGTTTATAAATAGTGGAAATTAGTGTTTCTTTTGGATTTTTTCCAGATCACCTGACCTCCGCTTCCGCCCATTCATAGTGTAAAACTTATCCATGCAGTTCGACACTGATACTCTAAATTAAGTAGATGAGGGAAAATCATGAATATGCTAGCTATGCACATGGTTCCACCAGCTGTGGTAGGCACATCATGAAATTATATATTGTCACGGTGGAGGCACTTTACCAGAATTTCAAATCCCGTGTCACATGTGTTCTTTTCTTGATAGTGAGAGCATTTACCTAGAAGTTATTGGATTTTTGAGTTTCATGCAGTTACAGCGTAGACAGTTCATAAGCTGAAAGGGAAGTAGTGTGCATCTTTTTTGTACACAAATGATTAGAGTAACTACAAAGACCAAGATAAAATTGTAGTGATTGGCTGATACCTTGACTTGTTCCTTTCAGTCCTACCACGTACAAGCATTGTAGCAGTCCTCTTTGCAGCCTTCTACGAGAGTTTTGGAACTGGTTCCCATCAAGATTAGACCTATTTGTGCAAGAACACCATAGTAAACCAAAGTTGCATTAGAAACCAAACATAAGGTAAATTATGAAACAAGCGACTTGGAGCAAAATACTTGTCTTATAGATTACCTGGACTTGATAAAACGCTCTTAACTTTGTGTTCTCTTTAAAGGATGCTTGCTTTTCTGTGATAATAAAAGGTATGTCCTAATTATCAATACATGGCAGTGATTTTACCAATGCAAGGAAACGGGTGCACTGCAATAAATTATAATGCCTACCTGATGTTTAGGGGCTTTCTTGCCTGCGGGAATGGTTTCTTTGACATCTTAATCATATCCAAACACAAATTAATAAACCACGAGATATATTAAATCTGAGATATGAGCAATAATAGAATAGTGACTGACATCTAGCCAATCCGAACAGGAAAACATGAAGAGATCTTTACCTGGCTACGCTCATTATCTATAACCGTCGTTAATCTGATGTGTTTGTCACACCTCTGAGGCTATGCTGCAGTAATAGTTCTGCAAAAAATACAACGTCTGTGGTTATTTATATATAGGAATACAGAACGCAAGATGGTTCCAGTTTGACCCGAACAAGATGAGCTGGTAACCAACTATACTGAATTCAAACCATGAGCAGTCTGAAAATTAAACTAGCTATCTTGCACTTATTACGGATTTCATATTATCCAGAGACCCAAATTCAACCAGATCATTTTAACCTCAACAAAAGATATAACCTGAACACCAACTGTCATTTTAAGTAAAACAGACCCTGGATGGTACAAAATTTTATACATCAGCAAAGTAATGTTAAACAGATCAAGCCAAGGGAAAATGAGAGGAAACTGAAAGAGGAAAGTAAAAGCGTACACTGAATTGCCTGACCTCCATCGTGGACATGCCCACAAATCCAGCTCTGGGTGGAATTCGCATAGATCGGCGATTTTGTCTGACGCGAACAACGAACCCATGTCAAGGTCGAGGCAACTCTTGGGCTCCTCCAGGTATTCCTCCGCCAGGCTGTACTCTTCATCATCACCAGGCCACTCGACGAGAAGGCAGATGGAACGGGGTAGATCGCCGATGCCGGTCAACAATCTAGGGTTAGGTGGGTTATATTTTCCAGGAAGTGAACACATATATTGTCGTACAGATGAAGAGGTAAAGCAGAGAGGAGGTAGGATCTGGGAGCTTCAGCGGCGGAGCTAGCCGGTAGCGCCGGCGGCGGGAGGAGGACACGACCAGGCAATGGAGTACGATGGAGGAGATGAAGTTTTTCTTTTGAGATGAGGAGATGAGAAATTTATGCCAATAGAAGAGGAAAAACGGGTGGGGTGTAGAGGCAAAACCGCTCATTGAAACTCGCATGCCAACTTATACCAAAATAATACTAGAATCGCCCGCGCATTTCCCACAATCCGCGCGAAAAATTAGATTTTCATGCGCGGGCAGTAGAGCGATTATTTCACCTGCAACGGATACAACTGCACCACATATATATGTATCTAAAATAAATATTTACAACGGATATGAAAATGGTTGCAAAGTATGTGTAGCAATATGATGGTTCCTCTTGTAGTGACAGATCAGCTACATCTGAGATCCAATTCGAATCACTATATCCTTCAAGCACAGCTGGGTGCCCTGAATAGTGAATCCCATAACTCATTGTACCACATAGGTAGCGCATGACCCTATCAAGTGCATGCCAATGATCAGTACCCGGGTTTGACATGAACCTACTCAACTTGCTAACAACAAAAGAGATGTCGGGTCTAGTCGTGCTCGCTAAGTACATGAGTGAGCCAACGATCTGAGAATATCTCAATTCATCTATGGCAATCCTCCGGTTCTTGCGTAGTGTCACACTGGGATCATAAGGTGTTGGAGAAGACTTGCTATCAATATAGCCGAACCGGTTCAAAATCTTCTCAACATAATGGGATTGCGTTAGAGTAATCCCACTCTCGTTCTTAATCAGCTTGATGTTCAGAATCACATCAGCTTCTCCCAGATCTTTCATATCAAAGCTCTTTGACAAGAAAGACTTGACCTCGTGTATTACTCTCATGTTTGTACCCAAGATCATAATATCATCCACATACAAACATAGTATAACATCTTCGCCCCCACCATGGCGATAGTAAACACACGTGTCAGCCTCATTGACAACAAAGCCTACAGAAGTTAAAGTTCTGTCAAACTTTTCATGCCATTGCTTATGTGCTTGTTTCATGCCATATAAAGATTTCAGCAACTTGCACACCTTTCTTTCTTCACATTTTACTACAAACCCATCAGGTTGATCCATATAGATTTCCTCTTCCAACTCTCCATTAAGGAAAGTTGTCTTTACGTCCATCTATTATATACTAAAAGCAAAATACAAATGTTTTAAATAGAGACACAAGATTAATCCACATGTACTGAATTAATTTGATTCGTTGATCTTAATTACAACGGTTAAAATTTAAAGCGAGAAAGAGTTACGTAAATAAGACTTACGTACAACCTGTCAATACAAATGTTTTAAATAGAGACACAAGGTTAATCCACATGTACTGAATTAATTTGATTCGTTGATCTTAATTACAACGGTTAAAATTTAAAGCGAGAAAGAGTTACGTAAATAAGACTTACGTACAACCTGTCACGTATGTGCAATAAAGAAACTGCCGATTGGCTGGAGTCTGCTCCACAACATGAGAAAGAGTTACGTAAATAAGACTTACCTACAACGAGAACCAACCCGTGGTTGGATGGTTAGGAGGGCAGTGGCACCCCCAGCCCACCAGAGTTCAAATCCCAGATTTGACACTTTGGTGTCTCATAAAGGCGGAATATTCTTCAGTGGGAGGCGACGTTCCCGTCGACAGCGAGGCGCCTGTGGTGACTTCGTCAATCTCAAGACTCACCGGATTAGTTATTCAACGCAGTCTCTTGGAGGTGCTCATAGGGGTAGGGTGTGCGTGTGTGCATTCATAGGGGTGAGTGTGTACGCGTATGTATGAGCGTCTTTGATTGTACTGTGTTTCGCAAAAAAAAAAAAAAGACTTACCTACAACATGTCACGTATGTGCAATAAAAAAACTGCCGATTGGCTTGAGTCTGCTCCACAACATGTACATCCTGATTGAACCTACCATGTAAAACATATACGTTTCAAAAATTAAAACTGCAAAACATTGTCACGTTAAAAAGACAACTTCATGGGATACGTGAGATACAGACTGGATAGAATAAAGGAAAGAAAAGAGATTGCATATATACACCGTTTGACACATTAGCATATTAGTTTTCATAGGACTCTAGACATATACCCGTTGATAAAAACTTACGTCTATGATTTCTCTAGAAAATAGAAGTTACGTAACAGTCTAATTTTGTCTGACACGTTGACATGTTAATGTTCAGATGACTATATATGCCCGTTGAACAAAAACAAATAAAAACTAGCGTGGTAGCTAGGTGCGTCCATTATGCACGAAAAAAATTTATTCATCATGCCAAGTGCGTCCATTCGGCAAAATGGAAAAAATCAATGTCTGGTGCATCCTTTCAGATTTCCCAGAGATGGTGCGACCAATCCTGATAATCTCTCGAGAGATCAAGGCAAGACCGCGAGATGATTTTTGAGATGCCGATTTCTAGAGATCTGTAATTTGTCACGAGACTATTGAAGATGGCGCAAGAAGAATCTTATGAAATCTCACACACGGAGATGGATAGGAAAATTGCGTCCGATGTAGGAAAAGAAAACTAGAATCTGTCCAGCTGATCAAAGGAATTACACATAAACGATATTTAATTAGAGAGAAAAGGCTGAATTTTAGTGACGAAATAAGAAAATTACTTTAAAAATCAATGATAAAATAGTTATGAATGTCCGTTAATCTTTTTCAGCTTATATTACTTTGGGCACAAAAAAGAACATATATACAACAGTTATTTCAAAGGTTGTTTTTTTTCTCACATTTGCATGTGCTGCTCTTTTGCGAGAGAATAATACTGAATTTCGATGTTGATAGAAGGGTTTAGTTTAACAAGTACCAATTTTATTGGGAAGAAAAAAATTAAGAGTGTCTGATGATTTTTTTAGCTAATAAGAAGCACGGTCGCAGTACATTGAAAATCTGATGATAAAAAAATGCTAATATGAAGTTGTACAGTACATATATACTCAATCCACATATATACTCCTTTCATATAAGTAGCAAAATAATTCGGGCAATGCTTCGCATGTAGCTGGATATGTCATTGTTCCAAATTATTGAGGATAAGGCAGAAACTTATATTCTTAAAAAAGATAAGCTCAAAATTACCATGTTAATCTACATAATATGGATACCAATTCAGCATAAGACGTTCATGGAGGTGAAAGTTTAAAGCCCACTGTTTTCCAAACAAATTATTCACGTGTGTTTATCTTCATATTTGAGCTTTCCGATATCAGTACAAACTAAAGCCATGGAGAGAGATATAATTCTCTTAAATCTCATAGTGCCTAAAAAGTTAGTTGGCATTGCTGTTTATCCTGGATCAGCACCGGTCAGTTCTCTAGCAACATTATCTATAACAGAAATAATACATTGTAGTTAAAATGCATGTAAGATTTCACTTTTGGTAGGTAAAACCATACATAAACTATATTCACGCTTGGACAAATTTTAAAACTCATGCTGAAGGAGTAAGCTAAAACAACAACCGATGATAAAAACAGGCAGAAGAAGGAAAACTGAAGTGTGAGCACAAACAAATCTGTGCTTTCGGTTCAAGCACTGAGTAGCACCGTACAATTAATATGCTCGAGATTTTTCTTTAGCTTAAAACACGTTAAATATGGAAAATTACCCTTGAGTAATTCTGATCAATGTAAATCCCTATGTATGGATATGCCAGGTCCCAGATTTTCAACCATACAGTGGCTTGGGCCAAGGGATTCTCAAAAAACTAAATACTAGGAGTTTTTTTCTACTATCACACTTCCTTTGAAAGGCAAATTTTCAAGTTGTGAAAATCTTCAAGACTATATCTGTGTCTAAAATGCCATATATTTCAAAATGAACGATAAAAATTTCATGTATATTTATATGATTGGAGTAACGAGAGGAAGAAATTTGTGGATGAGCAAAAAAAATGAAATTTTCATTATTTAGTTACCCTACCTATAATGTTGTGTGTTTTAGATGTCATATATCTTATCAGAAAATTTGTTGATCTGATATTTATTCATTACACACTATATATATCATGCATAAGATCAACAAAATGGAAATTCAGGGATGCACACAACAAATAAATTAAAAAGGAAAATAATAGCAGCAACATTAGTCAGTGATCTTAAACTTAAAACCCTCTTTCGACAACATCCTAACGATACAATGGTCTTCCAAAGCAACATTTTCTAATATGAATTGCACGCATGTCCTCTGTTGTTGGATCCATCTACTGAATTATATACAGGACATCCACTCATATGATATGGTTATATAACCGCTTTATCTTTTTTATGATGCCCTCGCAATTGCGAGGGCCACTGTGCTAGTTTGATGAACGATAAGACCATAGGAGGCAGCCATGGATAGTAGTACTCGAATGGTGGTAAGTCTAGCGACAGGTGAATAGGTGTCGAAGTAATCTTCGCCTTCTCTCTGTGTGTAGCCTTTCGCTACAAGCCGCGCCTTGTACTTTTCAATAGTACCATCAGGTCTTAGCTTCTTCTTGAATACCCATTTGCAGCCCACTGGCTTGCATCCATGGGGTCGTTCTGATAGCTCCCAAGTTCCATTAGAAAGAATCGAGTCCATCTCGTTATGGACAGCTTCTTTCCAGTCATCTGCATCTGGAGATGCATATGCCTCTGCAATGGACGTGGGAGTATCATCCACAAGGTACACAATGAAATCATCACCAAAGGATTTTTCAATCCTTCGTCTCTTGCTCCGTTTAGGAGCTTCATTGTCATCCTTCTCAGTAACATTCTCATGTGATTGTTCAAAATACTCATTAGATGTACTGGACTCAGAAATTATCTCAGTAGAAATTCTAGCAATGCTATGCATATCTTTCATAGGAAACATATTCTCAAAAAAGTTGCATCACGAGATTCCATAATAGTATCAACATGCATATCAGGAACCTCGGATTGAACTACTAAAAATCTATATCCTACACTCCGAGGAGCATAACCTAGAAAGATACAATCCACTGTCTTTGGTCCAAGTTTGCGCTTCTTAGTAATTGGAATATTGACTTTCGCCAAACATCCCCAAGTGCGCAAATACGAAAGTGATGGTTTTCTCCCAGCCCACTCCTCGTAAGGGGTTTTATCTTTATTCTTGTTAGGAACTCTATTCAGGACATGACATGAAGTCAACAAAGCCTCCCCCCCACCATGCCTTTGATAAACCAGCAGTGGCTAACATGGAATTCACCAAGTCAGTCAGCGTGCGGTTTTTCCTATCGGCAACCCCGTTTGATTGGGGTGAATAGGGAGGCGTCCTCTCATGAATAATGCCATGTTCCTCACAGAATTCATCAAAGATTTTAGGAAAATATTCGCCACCACGATCCGACCTGAGACGCTTGATCTTTCTCTCTAGTTGATTTTCAACTTCGGCCTTATAAATTTTAAAGTAGTCTAAAGCTTCATCTTTAGTTCGCAACAAATAAACATAGCAAAATCTAGTCGCATCATCAATTAATGTCATGAAATATCTCTTTCCACCTTTTGTCAACACACCATTCATCTCGCATAGATCAGAATGTATGAGTTCTAGAGGTGCCAAGTTTCTCTCCTCGGCCGCCTTGTGAGGCTTCCGAGGTTGCTTCGATTGCACACAACTATGGCACTTAGAACCTTTGGCAATGGTGAAATTCGGAATTAAACTTAAACTGGATAGCCGAGACATTAAACCAAAATTAATGTGACATAAACGAGAATGGCAAACACTGGTATCATCACTAACATTGCCACAAATATGGTTCACAGACTTATTACTGAAATCAGAAAGCGAAAAGCGGAACAAGCCTCCGCACTCATAGCCTTTACCAATAAATTGTCCAAACTTGGAAATAACTACTTTATTCAACTCTAAAACAACCTTAAACCCATCTCTGCATAGAAGGGAGCCGCTAACGAGATTCTTGTTCATAGTAGGGACATGCTGCACGTTCCTCAGCTGCACGATCTTCCCCGAAGTGAACTTCAGATCTACCGTGCCAACACCACGAACAGAAGCATGTGACCCATTCCCCATCAAGACGGAAGAATCCCGGGCGACCTGGTAAGAAGTGAACATGGATATGTCAGCACACACATGAACATTAGCACCTGTATCAATCCACCAACATGGAGATTGAAATACCGAAAGAACAGTAAAGAGATTACCGTACCCATCAGCATTGCTAGCGATCACCGTGTTGACTTGCCTCGCCTTTTTCTTGCGGTCTGCCTTCTCTGGACAATCCTTAGAAAAATAGCCAGTCTCTCCACATGTAAAGCAGCTCAGATCTGCTTTGTTTATCATCTTCTTCTTCTTGAAGGTTGTAGTCTTCATAGGCTTATTGAAGGAGGGCTTGTTATTCCCTTTGTTCTTGCTGTAGGGTTTCTTCTGCACCATGTTGGCGCAAGACTGACCCTCTCCTTTCTCAGTATTATCCTTAGCCTGAGCTTTCTCCTCAACATCAAGAGATGCTATCAGATTTTCAACTGATATGTCCTGTCTCTTGTGTTTGAGAGTTGTGGCAAAGTTCCTCCATGAAGGGGGCAACTTAGCGATGATGCATCCAGCCACAAACTTGTCAGGTAAGGCACACTTAAGGAGTTCAAGCTCTTTTGCAATGCACTGTATCTCATGAGCTTGTTCGACTACAGAACGGTTGTTAACCATCCTGATGTCATGGAAGCTCTCCATGATGTACAGTTCACTGCCTGCATCGGTTGCACCGAACTTAGCATTCAGTGCATCCCAGAGCTCTTTACCATCTGTTAAGTGCATGTACACATCACACAGACGATCAACAAGAATACTCTGAACGCATCCGACGAAGAGAGTATTGTTTTCCTTGAACTTGTTCTGATTTTGGTCAGATATAGTTCCTTCAGGTAAACCATCAGTAACTTCGAACACTTTCAGATGAGTAAGCCAGAGCATGGCCTTATACTGCCACCTCTTAAAGTGCACACCGGTAAACTTATCTGGCCTCAGTGCATCAGAAAAACCAGCCATTGTTAACTCAGGAAATTGCCTACGATTAGGTTTTTGGATTGTTGGATAATTAGGTATAATTTCCATGATTAATTCCAGAATATGAAGCATGACGACAGTAACTACTAACATGTGAAACTCGAACATACTAGATGCAGTGATCAACATGAACAGTAGCAGAGCAAACAATACAACATCCATCGCTAAACAGATCAAGATATGTCGCACGTACCGATCTGGTGGAGGTGGCGGTGAAGGTGTAGCAGACGATGTTGCAGCAGTAACGTTGTTGATGACGGGGACGACGGGTCGTAGTAGACGGCGTTGAAGACGACGGTAGGCAGCACCGCCCGACTTGGACGGAAGGCGACCCGTGATGAAGAGCTTGAGCAGTCGCGCAGAGCGCTTCCCAAAAACCTAATTCGCCCTCTCCTGTACAGGATCGCAAGGACGAGCGGTTCCGGAGACCTACTCTCCCGTTCGCCGATGCACGTCGGCGCGCGGGATGGAGTAGGCTACGATGGTGGCGCAAGCAGAGAGAGGTGGAAACCCTAACTCGTATGTTAGATATGTTTCTGCGGTAGCCGGGCAGGAGATTATATAGCTCGGGAAACCCTAGTGTGACGCCCCGGAACCGGTACCATGAGGATTCCAGCGATCCCGCCGAAATCCGCACGATATCGATCCAGAGACGCCCTCCGACACGACGTGCGCGCCGAATCACACACGTTATGCCAGAGGAATTAACACGAGCGGTAACATTACAACAGGATTACAATAGAGCCCACAAGATACATATATTACAACAACGACTCCAACGAGTCAAGATACAAATATACAATACAAAGATCCAAATCATACAGAAGAGCGAATACATCCGAGTACGGACAAGATACAAATTGGACTAAGAGTCCTGAAGATAACCAGCAGCATCCATAACCCTGCCCAGGCCAAGCCGGAAGGGTAACCTTGCTAACGTCGTCAACTCGTACCTGTCAAAGTCGGGCCATCGGTTGCCGACAGAAGGGGGAGGAGACAAAAAGAAAAGAAAGGCGAGGGTAAGTACCATTGGCACGTACTTGCGAGACAAGACCAGCTATGCTCGCTGGTGGGCGGTATAAACTTCACCCGGCTATATGTGGAGTTTAGCGGCAGCAAAGCTACTATCCAATAGAGACTCGCTACAACATCCGTCTACTCAGAGAAGATAAGAGAGCGCACAAGGTAACAGTTCTATACTCTGCAAACATAACACAGCCGATGCGATCCCCCTTCGCCAAGAGGTATTGCAAAGGCACACACACTTTTGAAAGGGTTTTATTAGCAATTTATTAACAACAGGAAATAAGGTGTAAGTTGTTCTATGATCAAGCTATACAATTCCAAGTCGTCCATAACCGCGGACGCGGCTTATCGATAAGATGTACACCCTGCAGGGGTTGCCCAAATGTAACCATACGCATGCTCGAACCCACTTACTACAGGTGGAGTCTCACATCAAGACCGTTCCCAATGCAAGAGAAAGTTTAATGGGAGCCACCCAACTAAGCTACCCGTGACGAAGTCCGGCCGTACTCCGATACGGACCCAGAGGTTTGCGACGGCTTCCAAGGCGGGCACTAACGACCGGCCAAGGATAAGGAGTCCCGCGTTATGAGTACAGTACAGAAATAAACACCCGAAGGCAACAGGAAGTAAAACGTGCATCGTGCATATGGGCAAATAAAACCAAGGTTGTGGCGCCCAATAAACAGACTCGAGGAAAGGTAGTGGGTGATGGGGGTCCCATTCCCCCACGTACGGGTAGAGCGCTCAATCTCGGAACAGATAACAAGAACTCGGGTCCTAGGGGACATTAGCAAGTCAAAGTTCCGATGCTTTCGCAAAGGGGCTCACAGATGCCTCTGCTTACAATTTTAGTTGTTAACAATAAAGTAAAGCATGTGTATCTCCAACAAATGATATATCATGTGAAAACCTCCCAACAAGATATCCCAAACATTTTGAGATATCAACAAAACCCTAAACTCGCCTACGGCTCGCAAAGCTGGCAAACAACAAACAATAGGTAGGGCGAGGAGGTGTATCTCGGACATATAGGTAACAGGTGGATAGGACACGTGACACAACAGAATCGCAACATAAGGATAGCAATAGATCAAAAGAGCATGTAAAAAAATAAAATAGGTGAAGGGGTGGGCTCGCCTGTGAAAAGCTGCAGAAGAACTTGTCGGAGAACTCGTCGTATCTCACATCACCACTTCGCGATCCTATCCGAGAAGAAGCAAATGCTGGAACACACAACGCATGCAAGTCTTACTACTACGGATAAAGAGTCGGCATGCTCAAGATGATATGCATGACATGGCAGATATGATCCGATGCACTTATCCAATTTAAGCGGAGTCGGGACCCCGGACAAACAATTTGGGTTGGAGTTGCATTTCTACCGGCAAATTTAAGTGTTGGTTAGCATGGCATAGCATGGCAAGAGTGATCTACTTCAAAGTTAAACGGAGCGGGGAGACCTTAGGTGGATATCCGAAATACTCCGCATATATGTTAGGTATACATGCACGTCTATCAACGCGCGACATGATGCGAGATGCAAACAGATGAATGGATGGCATATTATTGTTCCTTATGTTTTTCTGATCAAAATGGATATAAAGTTTGTTTGATTTTGATTTATAAAAGTGCAAAAACAATTGGTTTGAAAAGCATCCGATTGCGTCTGGAAACTGAGTTTGAATTGAGCCGGAAAAATGTTTACACCGTGCTGGAAGATAGCCAGAGGCACAGACAGATGGGTCCACGGCCACGTAGGCGCCGCGTGGCAAGGATGCAAAAAGGTGGCGCGACATGATGCGAGATGCAAACAGATGAATGGATGGCATATTATTGTTCCTTATGTTTTTCTGATCAAAATGGATATAAAGTTTGTTTGATTTTGATTTATAAAAGTGCAAAAACAATTGGTTTGAAAAGCATCCGATTGCGTCTGGAAACTGAGTTTGAATTGAGCCGGAAAAATGTTTACACCGTGCTGGAAGATAGCCAGAGGCACAGACAGATGGGTCCACGGCCACGTAGGCGCCGCGTGGCAAGGATGCAAAAAGGTGGTTTTACTGCTCCGTACAGGATTTGAACTCAGGTCGCTTCAGTGTGGAGCAAGGAGCAAAGCCACTGGGCTGCTCAATCGGATTTGATATGATACAGGCTTCCGACAACGTAAGGTGTGTAGAGCAGCTGTCTGAATTTTTGAACACTTGAAACTGAAGATTGACACTTGCGATTTCCTGTAGACGCGAATCTGCACATATTTTAAAGTGTCGCTCGCAACGATTCTGTGCACCGTTTTGAATGAAACAAAAGACGTTGAGCAAGATGATTGTTCCACGATTCGAATGGAGGTGGCTTGGGTGGAAACGGTGCACACATGCGACGGGGAGGGTCGCCGGAAAACGGACAGACGAGACAGCGAACTGAAAACTGAAAACTGAAACAGTTTTCTGGTGTCATCTTTGGAAGACGATGGCGTAGCCGATACTGCGCCGTTTGGGATGATTCAAAAACCAGTAGATAGCTGGTGAGGTGGTGCATCTAGAGAAACAAGAATCTCGTGCTGATATGGACTGTGTCGGCGAGGATCTGCGTCGAAAGTGGCCACCGTGAAACAACAAAAACTGGAACCTTTTCGTTTTCGTTTTCGTTTTCGCTCAGATTCCTTCTCACGTCGACGATGCAGAGATGTTGGGGCATGCAGGGGGAGAGGAGATGGGGTGTGCTCACCCTGGTGGTGCTCGACGAGGTGGAGAATACGGAGGATGCTGCCGGCGACGAGGAAGGAGAAGGCGTGGCCGGGGTAGACGACAACGAGCAGGTGGAGATCTTGGCGAGCTGGCCTTCACGAGCGGCTGCCGGTGTTGATGTAGAGGCCGACGTCGTGGTGCGACCGGAGAAGGCCGGCGACGGGCACGCAAGTGCGTGTGCGTGAACGGAGACGAAGCGGACGCAGCCGGGAGCAGGGGCATGCTGGTGCAGCGCCACGGAGACGTCTTGGTTCGGTAGAAGCCGGAGTTGTGCCGTCGGGGATGGACAACGGGGTTCGAGCGACGGACAAGCGGCCGCAGCGATGCAAGCGAGTAGGACGAAGGCAAAGGAAGATGAAGCGGCGGCGCTGGAAGGAGGATGCAGCTGGGGACTAGGGTTCAAAGGAAAGGAGCAGGGGAAACTTATAGAGCTGGCAGCGGCAAGGACGTCCGTGAGTCCGTCCCATCCATCAGGTGGAGTACGTGGCTCCGCTCGGATGCGTGCCGTACAGGTTGACGAAGAACGATACAGAAGAGGTGCTTGCTGGGCTTCTTTGTACTGGGATCGGTGGGCAGAAAGAATAGAAAATTGACCTGTTAGGAGGAGAGGCCAAACGATAAACCATGACAGATTGAGGGAAGCCGGCCTTGTAACATCTTCCAGGAATTTGGTGAAGAAGAGAGATAAAGAGAAAACAAGGATATAGAAGAAAAAGAAGGCATCAGAGAGAACCAAGGAAAAGCTTCTGTAAAATTTTGTAAACTTTATTTTCTGATAAAGCAATTAGCGAGATCTAAAAAAAAAAGAATCAAACATCAGTTTTAGGGTTTTCTGTAAACGAATAGACAAGAGGAGGTTATTAATAAAACCATATGAGAGGGGAAATAAAAATAGTTTTTTTTTTATTTAGAATAATTTTCATTTGATAAAATCTTGTGGATGAGATGATGCATGATGTCATGATGTTGCATAAAGGAAAACGAACAAACAATTGTAATAGGGGTGCTACCCGGGGCCGTTACAATCGACACCACTAACGAGGAACCTCGCCCCGAGGTTCCACCTCAAGGTATGGGGGAGAGAGGTGAACTATCGGATCTTCAGGCGACGTGTCGATCTCCTCGACACCACTAACAAGAGTTCTTGCTCCACATAGATCGGTCGACACCACCAACAAGAAGTCGTTGTTCCGATGTTGATGATGCGCTTCAGTCGGGATCCTCCGAAGATCGGACCTACTAGGTGAGGGGGCAAAGATCGTCCAACCCGCGTAGAAACCTAAGACTCAGAGAAGCAGATAAGAGAAGATTCAAACTCGCAAAGGTGAGAAGAGAAAGAATAGAGGTAAGGAGAAAAATCAGAGCTAATCAGATCTACCCAACGAGTTTTCAGAAAATAGTTTTGACACTCTAAACTCAACGACCATTGGCAAGGTTATCCTACATGCTGGACTAGTGGGGTACCGTCAACCTGAGCTCTGATACCAACTTGTGACGCCCCGGAACCGGTACCATGAGGATTCCAGCGATCCCGCCGAAATCCGCACGATATCGATCCAGAGACGCCCTCCGACACGACGTGCGCGCCGAATCACACACGTTATGCCAGAGGAATTAACACGAGCGGTAACATTACAACAGGATTACAATAGAGCCCACAAGATACATATATTACAACAACGACTCCAACGAGTCAAGATACAAATATACAATACAAAGATCCAAATCATACAGAAGAGCGAATACATCCGAGTACGGACAAGATACAAATTGGACTAAGAGTCCTGAAGATAACCAGCAGCATCCATAACCCTGCCCAGGCCAAGCCGGAAGGGTAACCTTGCTAACGTCGTCAACTCGTACCTGTCAAAGTCGGGCCATCGGTTGCCGACAGAAGGGGGAGGAGACAAAAAGAAAAGAAAGGCGAGGGTAAGTACCATTGGCACGTACTTGCGAGACAAGACCAGCTATGCTCGCTGGTGGGCGGTATAAACTTCACCCGGCTATATGTGGAGTTTAGCGGCAGCAAAGCTACTATCCAATAGAGACTCGCTACAACATCCGTCTACTCAGAGAAGATAAGAGAGCGCACAAGGTAACAGTTCTATACTCTGCAAACATAACACAGCCGATGCGATCCCCCTTCGCCAAGAGGTATTGCAAAGGCACACACACTTTTGAAAGGGTTTTATTAGCAATTTATTAACAACAGGAAATAAGGTGTAAGTTGTTCTATGATCAAGCTATACAATTCCAAGTCGTCCATAACCGCGGACGCGGCTTATCGATAAGATGTACACCCTGCAGGGGTTGCCCAAATGTAACCATACGCATGCTCGAACCCACTTACTACAGGTGGAGTCTCACATCAAGACCGTTCCCAATGCAAGAGAAAGTTTAATGGGAGCCACCCAACTAAGCTACCCGTGACGAAGTCCGACCGTACTCCGATACGGACCCAGAGGTTTGCGACGGCTTCCAAGGCGGGCACTAACGACCGGCCAAGGATAAGGAGTCCCGCGTTATGAGTACAGTACAGAAATAAACACCCGAAGGCAACAGGAAGTAAAACGTGCATCGTGCATATGGGCAAATAAAACCAAGGTTGTGGCGCCCAATAAACAGACTCGAGGAAAGGTAGTGGGTGATGGGGGTCCCATTCCCCCACGTACGGGTAGAGCGCTCAATCTCGGAACAGATAACAAGAACTCGGGTCCTAGGGGACATTAGCAAGTCAAAGTTCCGATGCTTTCGCAAAGGGGCTCACAGATGCCTCTGCTTACAATTTTAGTTGTTAACAATAAAGTAAAGCATGTGTATCTCCAACAAATGATATATCATGTGAAAACCTCCCAACAAGATATCCCAAACATTTTGAGATATCAACAAAACCCTAAACTCGCCTACGGCTCGCAAAGCTGGCAAACAACAAACAATAGGTAGGGCGAGGAGGTGTATCTCGGACATATAGGTAACAGGTGGATAGGACACGTGACACAACAGAATCGCAACATAAGGATAGCAATAGATCAAAAGAGCATGTAAAAAAATAAAATAGGTGAAGGGGTGGGCTACTTTGTGAAAAGGCTGCAGAAGAACTTGTCGGAGAACTCGTCGTATCTCACATCACCACTTCGCGATCCTATCCGAGAAGAAGCAAATGCTGGAACACACAACGCATGCAAGTCTTACTACTACGGATAAAGAGTCGGCATGCTCAAGATGATATGCATGACATGGCAGATATGATCCGATGCACTTATCCAATTTAAGCGGAGTCGGGACCCCGGACAAACAATTTGGGTTGGAGTTGCATTTCTACCGGCAAATTTAAGTGTTGGTTAGCATGGCATAGCATGGCAAGAGTGATCTACTTCAAAGTTAAACGGAGCGGGGAGACCTTAGGTGGATATCCGAAATACTCCGCATATATGTTAGGTATACATGCACGTCTATCAACGCGCGACATGATGCGAGATGCAAACAGATGAATGGATGGCATATTATTGTTCCTTATGTTTTTCTGATCAAAATGGATATAAAGTTTGTTTGATTTTGATTTATAAAAGTGCAAAAACAATTGGTTTGAAAAGCATCCGATTGCGTCTGGAAACTGAGTTTGAATTGAGCCGGAAAAATGTTTACACCGTGCTGGAAGATAGCCAGAGGCACAGACAGATGGGTCCACGGCCACGTAGGCGCCGCGTGGCAAGGATGCAAAAAGGTGGTTTTACTGCTCCGTACAGGATTTGAACTCAGGTCGCTTCAGTGTGGAGCAAGGAGCAAAGCCACTGGGCTGCTCAATCGGATTTGATATGATACAGGCTTCCGACAACGTAAGGTGTGTAGAGCAGCTGTCTGAATTTTTGAACACTTGAAACTGAAGATTGACACTTGCGATTTCCTGTAGACGCGAATCTGCACAGATTTTAAAGTGTCGCTCGCAACGATTCTGTGCACCATTTTGAATGAAACAAAAGACGTTGAGCAAGATGATTGTTCCACGATTCGAATGGAGGTGGCTTGGGTGGAAACGGTGCACACATGCGACGGGGAGGGTCGCCGGAAAACGGACAGACGAGACAGCGAACTGAAAACTGAAAACTGAAACAGTTTTCTGGTGTCATCTTTGGAAGACGATGGCGTAGCCGATACTGCGCCGTTTGGGATGATTCAAAAACCAGTAGATAGCTGGTGAGGTGGTGCATCTAGAGAAACAAGAATCTCGTGCTGATATGGACTGTGTCGGCGAGGATCTGCGTCGAAAGTGGCCACCGTGAAACAACAAAAACTGGAACCTTTTCGTTTTCGTTTTCGTTTTCGCTCAGATTCCTTCTCACGTCGACGATGCAGAGATGTTGGGGCATGCAGGGGGAGAGGAGATGGGGTGTGCTCACCCTGGTGGTGCTCGACGAGGTGGAGAATACGGAGGATGCTGCCGGCGACGAGGAAGGAGAAGGCGTGGCCGGGGTAGACGACAACGAGCAGGTGGAGATCTTGGCGAGCTGGCCTTCACGAGCGGCTGCCGGTGTTGATGTAGAGGCCGACGTCGTGGTGCGACCGGAGAAGGCCGGCGACGGGCACGCAAGTGCGTGTGCGTGAACGGAGACGAAGCGGACGCAGCCGGGAGCAGGGGCATGCTGGTGCAGCGCCACGGAGACGTCTTGGTTCGGTAGAAGCCGGAGTTGTGCCGTCGGGGATGGACAACGGGGTTCGAGCGACGGACAAGCGGCCGCAGCGATGCAAGCGAGTAGGACGAAGGCAAAGGAAGATGAAGCGGCGGCGCTGGAAGGAGGATGCAGCTGGGGACTAGGGTTCAAAGGAAAGGAGCAGGGGAAACTTATAGAGCTGGCAGCGGCAAGGACGTCCGTGAGTCCGTCCCATCCATCAGGTGGAGTACGTGGCTCCGCTCGGATGCGTGCCGTACAGGTTGACGAAGAACGATACAGAAGAGGTGCTTGCTGGGCTTCTTTGTACTGGGATCGGTGGGCAGAAAGAATAGAAAATTGGCCTGTTAGGAGGAGAGGCCAAACGATAAACCATGACAGATTGAGGGAAAGCCGGCCTTGTAACATCTTCCAGGAATTTGGTGAAGAAGAGAGATAAAGAGAAAACAAGGATATAGAAGAAAAAGAAGGCATCAGAGAGAACCAAGGAAAAGCTTCTGTAAAATTTTGTAAACTTTATTTTCTGATAAAGCAATTAGCGAGATCTAAAAAAAAAGAATCAAACATCAGTTTTAGGGTTTTCTGTAAACGAATAGACAAGAGGAGGTTATTAATAAAACCATATGAGAGGGGAAATAAAAATAGTTTTTTTTTTATTTAGAATAATTTTCATTTGATAAAATCTTGTGGATGAGATGATGCATGATGTCATGATGTTGCATAAAGGAAAACGAACAAACAATTGTAATAGGGGTGCTACCCGGGGCCGTTACACCTAGGCAATGTGGGCCACACCCACGTCGCACGGCTCGAGGCTCAATCCACTCACCACGAGCGCGGCGCGCGTGTCGTGTCGAGCGAGCGAGGAGGAGGAGGAGCGCACGCGTGTAGCACTCCTATTCTCACTCACTTACTAGTGGTGGAACAACCCACCTTATAAGGTGGTCTAACTTCCTCCCAACTTTCCATGTGGGACTAAACTTCCCACCTCTTGCCACTCCCTAGTGAGCTGCCATCAACTTAGGCTCAAACTCACAAAGCTGCCACTATGTGGGCTTTGAGATTTATAGAAAAAACTGAAATCTAATTTGGGCCACTAAAAATGGGCCCATATTTCAACATCTACAAATTTAGGTACTGTACGATTTACCCACAAGCTGGATGCAAAGGACGCCGATGTGCCACGTCCGTGAGCGCAAGCCCAGCAGGACGCCGGCGAGCGTAGCGCGCGGAGAAGGACCGCGGGAGGTTATCGGGCTCCCCGGCGGCGGCGCCATCGTCGAAGTTCTCCGTGTAGTCCTCGTGCCCGTACTGCTTCTTCGACGAGGACCGGCTCCGGCTCATCGCCTTCCCGACGACCCGCATCCACAGCGCGCGCACGAGTCCCGCGCCGCCTGTCCGGGCAGCAGGGACACGCCCGCTGAACTGATCCTGCTCATCGCCGTCGTGGCCGTCTCGGTGCCCAACCCTCCCACCCAGACGCGCGCTCCCGAGCTTCCTTCGCGCCTCGCGACCACCGACGCATGGTGCGAAAGCGGCCGCCATGGCTGCCTGGACGGATTGCTGCCTCCGGAGCATGCCGGTCGTGAACGGAGCGTAGCCGCCGTCGGCGCTGGCTAGCTCTGAGGTGTGCATCGGCAGGACCCAGCACAGCACGGCGGCGCAGCGGGCTGTCAGGATGGACGACTTTGGCGAGGGAGGAGCGTGATATATAGGACAGCGGTGTTTGCGTGGTGGCCGGTGGTTTTCGTGTTAGGAACTGGTCAAGCGCGGGGTGCGGCGTGGCAGCGGCATGGAGATACGTACGTGGGCTATTTGATAAAATGCCCCACTTTACTTTGTCATTTGCTCCAAACGTCACATTTACTTTGGCATGACCCAAATCCGTTTACAGCCCTAGTGTTTAGTAGTGGTCAACTGGTCATGTTTTTGCGAATAAAATTACCCAAGTTATCTTTTTTCTGGTGGCTTCATGAAGCTATAAAAGTTTGTGTTCTCGCAAATCCGGTTATATAGATCCAGTGAGCTTATATAATTATGTCATGTTGTTTTGATATTTTGGCTATGGTGCCGCAACCTTTGTCCAATTCGTGTTGCGGTATGCTGATCAAGTCATGGGCTCGAGTTCGTAGGGATACCGGGGCGGCGGCCCCGGAAAGTGGACTGCACGGATGGCTCTACGGAGGGGCAACATGGTGGTGGTCTCATTCTTCGGTCATGGGGATGGCGGGGAGCAGATGGCGGGGGATCCTGGTGTTGGCGACACTTAGCTTTAGCAACTCCCAGATCGTGTTTCGGAAGCTTAACTTGGGGACAGCGGGCGATCGAGTTCTCGAGCGTGGTGTGCGTATGCTTTCGGTGAAAGCTTAGCGCCTCGGTGCCAACGGTGGCGATGCATGCGAGTGTCGTAGCACTCTTGGGGGCTTCGTTGTGGGTATCCGCCCCATGGTACAGCTCTAGGTGAAAATCCTAGACGTCGCGGTCTCAATGAAGACGGCACATTGTGTCGTTACCCTCTTGGGGGCGTCGTCATGGAGTCCTGTCTCGTGTCAATGTCCTTGGTGGCAAGTTTGGGTTTCGGTGTTCTTTTGTATTTTCTTTGATATGCTTTGTAAAGGTGTTTACCTCTCCACCTTGTATCTGTTTGGCCATTACGTCTTTATTTGTAAAGCGAAACAAAAGCTTATTTCAAGGATATATGGTTATAACAATTTCTCTATATTAAGGTGGATATTTTGTGTTCGGAAGGCCTGCATTTTATAGGAAATCATCTCGCGAACATCACCATTTGAGACCGAGGTACATGTAACTCGTTTTGAAAAAAAATGGCCTACACTTCGTAGCTCATAGATTGTGCCAAAGAGATAGGAAAAGTCAAAAGTATATGGTTTCCACGTTCCGTGAGCACTAGTGCAGTGAAAATTCGAAACTAAGCAAGTTGGTTTATTTTGTAACATTTGAGAAATTTATGAAGAGAATTCGTAACAACTATGAGAAATTGTTTGGGATTGTTCATGTTTGCTGGCTTATGGCCTGATTGCTACGAGTGGTTCAAACGATCTCTTTAGAAAGGAAAAGGTCCAATTTAAACCTTGAACTTGTAGGCCTTAGCTAACTAGAACCCCAAACTTGCATTCTTTTAGTATGTTTTGCAAACCCAAACGCGAGAATCATGCCACGCTGTAATTGTACAAACACAGCCTATGTTTTGTGACGTGGGAGAATTTTCTAAAGGGAAAAAGTCCAATTTAAAAAGAGAGATTTGCACCAGCCGGGAATCGAACCCGTGTCTGTACCGTGGCAGGGTACTATTCTACCACTAGACCACTGGTGCTTCTATGCTTAATTTCAAACTGTCTGTTATATCATATGAACTCATTTTTTTGCAAGGGTCATCATGATTTACACCGCCCCTATGATGTCTTTGCTGTACTGTACAGGGATGATGCAGATAATTGTGGCCACGACGACAGAACATGACCTGCACGTTGCCTCATGGATCAATCGCCAACGATGGCGCACTTCTCCCACACTACCAGCTCAAGAGCGAATTAAAATTTGTTATAAGTACAAGACAACAAATCTAAAGTAAAACTTCTGATCTGATCTATAGAACGAATCTCCATCACAATCCAAAGAACAAAACAATACATCAAGAATTAACATGCAGAGCATAAGAACGAGCCGATCCAGAGGATCTATCTGCCGGCCAAGAGTTTGAGGTTGACGATGATGGGCAGCACGATGACGAGCACTAGCACGACGCCGGCGACGATGGCGATGCAGACCCACTTTCGGTTGCTCGATCTTCTGGTACACTTTGGCGGACTGGAGCTCCACGGTGCCCTTGTGCACGAAGGAGCTGGCGCGCGCGACGTGCGTCTCGATGTCGTTGAGCTGGTGGCCCTGCGCCTCCACCAGCGCCGCCATTTCCAGGAACACCTGGTGCAGCTCCAGCAGGCTGCGCTCGATGTCCTTCACGGCGTCGTGCCGCTCCTGGATCTCCGACAGCGTGCTCAGCACCTCCCCGCGCCCCTGGTCACGCTGGATCGCCTTCTGCAGGAACGTCTCGCTCTCCCCCGACGAGATGAGCGCCTCGATCTTGCTCTCCTCCGCGTGCTCGCCCGTCACCGTGTAGTACCGCCGCGCCACCGTCTCCTTGTACTCCGCCGCCATCCGCGTCCGAAGACCCTGCACGCACGCTCTCCGATCAGATTGGCCGACTCTGCGCGCGGCGAGGGGAGGGAACCAATCAAGAAAGCGAACGCAATGTTTACCTGGAAGTCGTCCATGAGGTCCTTGAGCTTCCTTCCGAGGCCGGAGACGACGGAGGAGCGGGTGCGGTCGGTGGAGGATCCGGCGCCGCAGCCGGGGATCTTGCGGCTTGCCGCGTTCTGGCGGTCGAGGGCCTCGAGCTTGCCCTTGATGGCCTTGGCGCGGCGGAGGACCTGCTCGACCTCGCCGTCCATGCGGGTGCGGAGGGACTTGACCGCGCGGGCGTCGTGGGCAGTCTTGCTCTCCTCGTTCGCGGACTGCAGACGGCGGTGCATGCTCTCGAGGCCGCGGATGTCCTCCTTCACGACCTCAACGTCCTCGAAGAACTTGTCCAGGTTGGCGCCCTGGCCGCCGACGCCGGACTCCATCTCGTCCAGCTCAACCTGCTGCTTCAGGTCGGCATACTTCTTGAACGAGCTCGACGAGAAGAGATCGTTCATCTCGGAACCAAGCAGAGACCTACTGTTAGCGCCGAGGGAGGAAGAACAGAATCGTTGTAGCGAGAAATCGAGCTAGCTATAGGGGAGGAGAGCAATGGCGCCGCCGCCCGCTGGCTTATGGCCTTCTAAATCTCTCGATCGTGACACCAACCAACGCAGCGACGAGTGCAACTGCAACACAGCATTACAAATTCTGGAGCAATGGCAGTGACAGAAAAGGGGGGGATGGAGAGAAGGGTGCCAATTGGCGGGGGAAGAAGAAGAGGGCCTCTGCAGAAGAGCTGGCATCCGAGGGAATGGAAACGGACGTGCAGAGGTACAAGTCGGTCTGGGGTTGACTTGGTGTAGGGAACGCACACACAAGGCCAAAGTGTGTGGTACGCACGGCTCTCCGCCGGATGCATCGCACCGTCGCGCCGCGTCCAAAACTATGAAAAATAATTCATCCGTCGTTTTTTTTTCAACAATCAATACTATTCCCTCCGTCTTATAAAATAAAACTTATCTGAAATTTGTCAAAATTTAGATCTATATATATATACTATTTAATGTCTAGATATATCCAGATTTAGTCAAATCTCAGAATTTTCATGAAAGGGAGGGAGTATATATTTATCGTAGCAAATAGTAAATGGTAAAAATACATAATTTATATATAGCGATTACAAAATGAAGTTTGAATGAAATGAATAAATCGTCTAAGCCATAAATCAATCTTGTACTTTTCTGAAGGTAGTCGCACGTGACACCAAACCATAAACCTGTAAATATCAAATAAAATTCTCGCCGCAATGTTAAGGCTAAGTGCACGGACACAAGCGTTAAAGTAGTCAATAGCCATCGGCAAGAGTACCAACACAAGTATGCCAGGAAAAACAACTGAACAACTTGGTAAACGTTGTTGGGGAACCGATGGTACGAATCACCATTGTCGAGGACATACCAGATGGGACAAATATTTCGAGACAATCCTCATCGCGGCAACCATGAGAAAAGATCAAAAGACGATATAGCGAAGCAAGATCTGAAAGACCATATCTAAAGAAATTTGAACTTCCAGCATCACCATTGATTGTTGGGAAGGAGGTCTCGTCGAACGAAGGACTGAACATCACTTGTTATAGACGTTGCAATCTCCATTGATGCAGAGGCGAAAAAGAAGATGCTACCAAAATCGTAAGCTAACCTATTGAAAAAATTAATTTTATTTAAAACATCACGCATAGATCGGGTTCCCTACTCCTCTCGACACCGGCAAGGCCGCTCGAAGGAGGGGGAACTTTATGGCTAAAGACCTACGTATACCCGTTGCGAGATGGATGTGTATCCAGAGTGCTTTTATTTAACTAATAATAATGTTATATCATGAATTACATCAAATAAAATAAAATCTCGAGGATCACCATCCCACGCATGGGTCTTCTTCGAGCTATATGCAAATTTTGTTGATTCGTGCGCCACTTCTTGTACAATGATGGAAATACACCTCAGTCATCTAACTGTCTTTTAAGAATCATTTAGCTAAGATCGCCACATACGGAATCCAGACTTCAATCGTGTCGCTACAACATTAGATAAGTTCGAGACATTTTCGAAAAAAAGATAAGTTCGAGAGGGTCCGAATCGATTGACACCCTGAAGCATCCAAATCATTCTAGGAACTCCAAGTCTCACAACAGGCTTAACACCTCCGACATAGCCCCACTTATCACATCTTTAAGATGCAATACATTCTCTCTATCGCCTCACCTTTACAGTTGAAGGATCGCTTCTACACCCCGTAGCATCCACATGAAATGAGGTATCCACGTTTAATTTATAAATTCCTTTCAATGGTTTCTCCCAGTCTGCACATACCTCCTTTGCATTATGTTTGATTGCCCTAAAATTCATCATCGAGGAATTAATAGCAAACACTGCGCTAGATGGAATAAAAATATATTCACCCTTACCATTAGCCTTCTTTGCCACCATATGCACCAACAACCCACTGCAATTTTCTCATGAAGTCCAAGATGGCCAAGAGCAAGAGATTTTTGATTCTGGTCCCAACACGACAAATTCCGAGCGATCAACTAGTAAGGCTAGGTTAATAACCTCCTCAAAGGCCCAATTACTTTTTTTTTCGAAATGGGGCATAGTCCAGCCTCTGCATCAGATTGATGCACACGGCTTTTCATTTATTTAAAACAGTTGTAGTTCATAAAAGGTTTACATCACAGATTAGAGAGGGTTGAGACATGTATCAACCATCGAAAAATGAATAAGCAGACAAAACTATCCATTTTGTATCCTAATTGTGTGTCGCCACCCAGTAGCCTGGAAAAAGAAGTCCTGAGTAACCGTCAACAGACGGTTGCATCCAGTATCCATAGTCTTTCGCTGATCCTCTAGGAGAAGGAAAGCCCGTTGTTGTATCCAATAAGCCGCCCGTCCAATTTCTTTAAGACGTCTTTCGCTCTTTTACTAGTAAATAACAAGTGTTTAATATACTCTGGCCATTGCTAACAAACTAGGCATTCATGATGCACATGAATGTGTGTATTCACTAGAATTGATTTCCCTGGAACCACTGGAATCACTCTGTGTAGTGCCCTCCACAAAAATATCTTAACTTTACTAGGCACTTGCATTTTTCACAAAATTTCCCATACGGGGTTAACATTAGCAGAGCCTTTCCCATCACTTCTTCTCATCTTAGCACCAAATTGGTGTTCCCGTTCTAGAAGGTATGCATATGCCACTAAGAAAGTATATGTTTTTGTGTAGTGCCAAGCGATGAAATCCTCTGTTAATTGTCTCAATCAAATTGTTTTCTTATATTTTTATCCAAATATTTAGTTAAGACCATTTCAAGGGAGTGCAGATTTTTGGCTCGTGGATCCACGATTCCATTGATTTTAAAAAATTTAAAAAACATTTCCGAGTTTCAAAATATTTGAAAAATCCGGATATAGCTATAATGACGTATCCCACAAACGTGTTTATCATTTTTGTGTAACCCACGATACAAAGATTCCACATTGTGATTTAACATGCTTGTAGGTTACATCATTGGCTATGTCTAGATATTATTTTTTCAATTGTTTAAAGCTTGTAAATATATGTTTTGACCTTTTCAAATTAAAAAGATCACCAGAGCTCAACATTTTTGAACTTTTGATTCCCAAGGTTCATTTTTGCCTCCTAGTTAGCAATATCTAAATAGTATGATACACACTCACGTGTCAATCTCTCCAGAGATTAGAACTGCTCTATCTCCTCCCGTGAGAAAAATAGGCGATGGCTAGGGTGGAAACCCTAGCAACCACTGCCATCTGCCTCGTCCTCGCCGTATACGACCAGGAATCGACGAGTAACCGCCTCCTTTGCTAGTTGTTCCTACCGCAGGAGGGGGTGGGAACCTCAGACCTGCGCCCGACGTTGTAGAAGGGTTTCTAAAGCTAGAGTTTGGTCAACCGGCATCATCGTTACGGTGGCTATGGCGGCGTTGTGCATGAGAAGAATAAGGTATACCCGCATCCTTGTCCACCTCGTTAGTGGTGATCTTGCCGGTGGCATTGATGAGGGCGGTGATTCGTCTGGTCACCGCTTTAGTGGAGTGGTGGATCTCGTCCTGTCTACGTGTGTTATAGATTTGATGTTAGAAGATTCGAATCAATTCACGGATTCAATGGCGATGACTTTGGCTCTAGGACGTTGTTCATTAGGAAACGTGCACAAATATTTCTTGACCGTCATCAACAACGTCAGGCTGGCTCCGGTAAGGGAGCAGCGACAACAACGTGTCAACGACTCGCTCTGGCGGTAGTAGTGGTTGCTAGGTGATCCAATGATCTTGATGTAATTTTTATTATGTTTAGAGTGCTTTGTATTTCTTGTGAATTCATGGATAGATCACACCTTTCCCGCAATTTTTTTTAAATAGTACTATTCCCTCGGATCCATAAAAAGTTTCGCGGGGTAGTTTTTTTTTAGAGACGTTGACAAATTACGTGTTTGGGCTCGAGAGGCCCAAATAAACAGGCCCGTGACATCTTTCGGCCAACCGTCCGACGAGTCTTGACAGCCCGACGAGGACGCACGCAGAAAGCCCTCGAAACTTCGGCGAGGACGATGGACGGCTGCGGCGAGGATGGCCGCCGGCCTTGCGCCGTCTTCATGGCCTTCGGCACCTACGGCGACGTCTTCCCCATAGCAGTACGTCCCTCCTCTCTCTGTGTGTGCTGGGGCGCGTGTGCTACTCAGGCGTTTAACATAACCCTCTTGCCGCTGGCATAACTATAACTACTATATTAAAGTGCAACCAACCTCTTTTTTCTTAGAATTTTGAGGGGATTTAGGAATTAACTTGGTGGTGATTTTCGGTGCTCCTTAGTACATATTCTTCGAGCTGCTTCGTTTGTGGGCTGCTTTGGTGCATTCCATGTGTGGTTGTAGTGTTGGTTCCGTAGGTCAAAGCGGTGCCCACGTTTACAGAAATGAACGATCCAAAGCTCTGCCGCTCAACACTGCATCTGGTTCGGAGCCAACTGCTAATTTGTTCCCCTACCTCTCCGAGCCTCCACCTCTGCCATCCCTCATCGGCCGCCGCCCACAACCCTTCCCCAGGCTTCCCCCTCCCCTCCCTAGCTACTGTGGCGCTTGCAACGTATTCATCGGCGCGTCGGGCCCAGACGCAACAAGCCCTCCTCTTTCTCCCGAGGTCGCCGGCGGTGCGGAGAAGGAGCTTGGCGCCTTTTTCTTCCCATGAAAGGAGGATGGCAACAGGGAGGGTGACGCGCCGGCGCGAATATGGGAGGAGTGAACGCCGGCAGGTGCTCCTTTCCGGATGCATCTACCACCCCGATGCATTGTTGTCCCTATGGTGAGTCTTCTTCTCCATGCGCTAGCCTAACTCTTCTGTCCATTGTGCTTCCTCGCACACTGCTCCTCTACTACCAACGGCTGGTGCGCCGCCACGGCCGCTGCTGCTCACCTCTTGTCCTCCTCCTCGCTCCTTGCAAAACTGACTCTAATCCACCCCCGCTGAAAAAAAAACAGGGGAATTCGCCTCCATAGTTTACGGTGGGAGCTCGGCCGCCCTCTGGTACTTCTTCCTCCCACGTACTCTCTCTCTCTCTCTCTCTCTCTCTCTCTCTCTCTCTCTCTCTCTGGATCTAGATCGAACAACACAGGGAGGGCCATGTTTGTAGGGGATGAGGGGAGTTCTGATTTTGTCAGAAATCAACTACGAGCAGGTGAGGATTAAGGTTTTGTTCTGAAATTTTCTTTTTGTTTAATGTTGGTTTCAGCTGTGAGTGTTTGTACTCCGAAGTGGCTGCTGACCTGGGAGCAATAATTCAAGAAGAGCCATAAAAGATAAAAAAAATACAGAGATTTACTTCTTCCCTAACTCACTTTCTTGCCATAATTAATAAAACGTGCTTGGTTGTCTGATCTTTTGGTTGCATAATACCTTGTGTTTCATACCAGACGGGTAGATTTCTGCAAGAAAAGATATGGACTCAACATATTGAGTTATGTATGTTGTTTGCTGCCTCTGAATGCCCACTTCGCTTCTGATATCCTCACCCACCGAAACTGTGAACTCAGACATTTATCCGCAGATAGATATGGGGCTTCCATTGAACCTTTTGATAGCTCTGAACTCTATTATGTTGTCTCTTTTTATGTTTGATCTTCTCCCTTCTGTTGCAACATGCTCATTAACTTAACAATTATGTGGACAGTTTGTTCAGGAGTTTGAGAGCAAGTCATTTACTGACGAAAAGTTGCAAGTGGTGGAAGACATCTCCTGTTGAGTTCGCACTCCGTCTTAGTACCAAGGCAATCAAACGGAATATATTTGGTGTGCCTCAAAGTAAAAAAGGTACATTTTAGTGAACTTACCAAATTATATCATTCAACCTTTTTAGTAACTACTCAAATGATCATTTTATTAATTATGCACATACATTTACTTGGGATACCTTTTTTCATCACGATCTTCTGAAGAAGTGTTCATTTAATCGCATAGAGGTTGAAGCATCTGGGCGCAATGGGTACAAGGTACATAAGCATCAGGAAATCTAAATCGGTACCTGACGATTGTGAATGGAAACAGGAAGTTCAGATAAGCCAAAGTTAGGGGCATTCATTGGACCATTGTTTAGATGTCTCATATCTTCATTTTTTCCTCAAGGTATCCTCTAATTTCTAGACACTCCTTAGTTAGTACATTAACAAACTAATTAATATGTAAGATATTCTTCTCACTTATAGACTATCTTGGTTCCACTACTTTGTCCAGTTCCATTGTGCTTGCTTACCCAGCTGAAAACTTTGAAACACCTGGCCACGTAATTTGCAAGCAGCCCAGAGGCTCTTTCAGCATCTGCACTGTTCAGAGCATGTGTTCTTAGATCTTCCTTACTTGAATTGCTAGATGACATATGCTTTTTTTACAGTTCAATGTATAAAATACATTCAGCCGCAACATACCGCTCTACGGAAGCTCCAAGACCTGGACAGAATTCTATGCTAAATGGTCAGTGTTTCGCCATTAGAAAATTAAATACATGTTCTTCCGAATGAATTACCCTCTATCAATTTTAGAAACCCCTTATTATGTGATTCGTTATTGTATAACTATATACCACTGTGTTGTATATAACTTTATACACTCAGATAACTGATGTGCAAGTTACATAATTCAGCTAGGAACTAGCTTCCAAGAAAAGGATACATATGTATTTTGTTCACATTATGTTAATGATCTCAACGAGAGAGATGTGTTTCATGCCACTCTGATTAGACCATTTTTTACTAGAAATGCACTCTCCAATATATCCTGAGCCTGTAGTTAAAAAGAATTTTATGTTTTGGTCTAACAAGCAATAAATTAAACAATGGCTTAATACATTTTTATCATGCACATATGAGCATAGACGCACCATGCTAGAAATAGAAAAATTAATGATATTTCAAACCTGCCTTTTAGCTCAAATTAGCATTTGAAAGGGCAATTAGATTATATTATTCATATATAACTGATTATATAAGAATGTTGTTGGAGGCCCCGTATCAGCTGATAATGCTAGCTCTTATTTCCCTCTTTTTTTTTCTCCAACGGGTTAGATTTGTCAGTTTGACTTTACCAGTTCTGATCTCAAATAAGTGTGCAAAAACTCACCCATATGTAACCGTGTGTTCTGCTAACTTTGTTGGTTTCACCATAAAGTAAAGATTTTACTCAGCTAGATGAACAATTGAAATGTGCGCAGGACAAGCTATAAGAACACCAGTCAAAGAGTAGGATGCACACATAAGCTTACTAGATTCTCATTTTCAAGTCCCCTGAAATGGGTAGTCACTGCAATTTTTTAGGATTATAAGTCGGTTGTTAATACTTACATTTCTAAAACATGCTTCAGATGATCACACAATGTGTGTTTCTCTTTCTGGGTGGTGAATTTACATCAAGATCACTCAGGTATTTGTTCTATGTTACAAATTTTAGCTCTTCTAGGTGCCTATAAGAATAGGGCAAATGTATTACTATTGTCAAAATCTATCTATGCCAATTCATAGCTTGGCTTGAGCTAAAATCATTGATAATGTTTTCTTTAAATCACCTTATTGCAGTACTATGGTGGCAATTAAATAGTTGACATCCACTAAATTGCATATCCACATTTTGGTCCTAAAGTTGTCCATCAGATGTTTTTTATAACAAGAACGAAGTAGTACATATAAGATAGATCAATTCTACACGTATAAACAACTTTATGTCACTACATGCATATCAGAGAAATCGATGGTTCTACCCAAGTATTTTCTTTCATATGAAAAATACATAATGTTTGAAGTTTCTATGCTTGAAGATATCTGGCAGCCCTTCTTGCCATAACCATTTTTTCTATATATCTTTGCATCCACTGTACTTCTAACCTCCGTTTCCAATTTTCTCGATCACAAAAAATATGCAGTTTACCTATAGCTTTTGGATAAAGGAGAACAATATACTGATCTATGATAAGCATCCAAAAGAATGAGCCTTAAACAATTGTTGATGATAGCTTAGTCTTGATGCGTAGTCATCTATTGGTGTCCTCAGGTACAACCAAATCTCACCATGCATATGTTTCGGTACGAATTAGAAACATAATTTGGATACATGTTTATTTCAACTTTAGTCTCCTTACAATCAGCCAAAAAGTTACCATGCTGAATCAGTGTTGCAATTATTGTGACACCGGTTGCAATTGCTACCGATTATTGTTCCATCACTTTTGTTTCTCCTGTTTTTCTTTGTTTTCATGTTAGCTCAATGGCATATTCAGATTCTATCAAAGTAGTTTTTTAGTCCTATGTTGTACCATTATAAGAGCTCGGTTATTGTCATCCAAAGCCATCTAGGGGAGTTCGGAGCTCAGCCCCTCTCGACCATGGACAACAAAGGTTAAAGACCTATGCGCCTTATTGTCTCTAACTCTTTGTCCGTGTGCTCATCGGTAAGGTCCTCGCCACCTGACGGCTGGGTGAAGGTGAATGTGGACGACTCCTATATTGAGAAGACTGGGCCAGGAGGCATTGGCATAACTGAATACGGCTCTGTAGTGTTGTCTGCCAGTTACAACATAGATAACTGGTTTGATGTTGTAGATACAAAAGCAACTGCCACACTGTTGAGCATCAAAAGTCTGCCCGAGTTTCGATGAACAGATCATCTTGGAAACTGATTGTGATGTTGTCGCTAATGGGCTCAGTGGCACAAATAACCAAGCCCCTTGGTGTGCTGCAGGTCATGAAGCAACTATCTCTTGATACATCTTTCTGAAGTGCAAAATTAACAAGATCGTGAGAGAGCAATAAAGCCGCAGATATCTCAGCCAAGTTAGAAATCATGAGGACATGGTGATCATGGGGTCTGTCCTGGCAACTGTCATAGATATTGTCACAAACGATTGTAATCATGTGCCTTTTGATATATAAAGTTCTTTTTCACCTAAAAAGGCATATTTCAGTCCAGTCAAGGTAGTTGGATATGTGCTATCTTCATATTACCAGATCACACACATACACGTCTAAAGTAACCGTTTGTTCATACTTTGACAACTGGTCTCTAGCACATCTTCACATCGCCATAGTAGCTTGCAACACAACGTTTTTGTGTTCTTCAGCTCATGGGTACATAAAGGCGCGGCGTGCCGCCGCGCCAGTCTCAGCTAGTAGGTGAAAGAGGGGAACGATGAAATTCCACCTGATTTCTAGAGCATCTAGCACATTATTGTTGCTTTCAGTCGCTCCACCTATTACTGAGCAGTTGAGGGCTCTAAACTAAGCCACCAAATTGATATTAAACTTTGTATTTGGATGGAAAACCGATATAGCTTTGGTAATGCTAGATGTTGAGGGCTCTACTTATAAAGATAACCTCTAGGTGGCAATTTTTTACCAATCTTGGATAACTATGAATTTGACGAGTCCATTTTTTATTCCTAGTCGCTTGCTGCGACGTTCGCTAATGACCAACAACAGTATACTGTGGTATTCATCAGTCATTCAGCACACCAGGTCTGAATCTTTGTGAAATTAGAACAGTTGAACCATGCTAAATCTTGTCCACGGGTGGCCTCATATAGTTTATTTGACACAGAGTTTGTTAGCACATCTAGCCGCCAGTAACGTTAGGTGCATGCATGTGTCGAGCCCACCTGTGCTTGCCGCCGAACAACTTGAGAATATCTCATGTAAGTGCTATCAGTATAACTATTTATGTATTAAATACAGTTTTGGAATCATATTTGCTTTTGCAGTGTGATTTTTGATTCAGCTTTCTTTCTTAGATAATTCTGTTGGATCAACTGCTGAGCATGAGTCATTTTCACGGCGGAAAGAGACCATTCAGATGGAGCACAGGGAAGAGTGCTTAGCTTCTGTGGAAGAAGTGTTTGGAAATGATCCGAGCATTCATAGTGACTTTATCGCGATCAATTTCTTCGCCCTGGTGAGTACCTCACTAACAACATAAGCATCATATTTTGTAAATTTAT
The DNA here is from genome assembly GCF_019359855.2 of Lolium perenne. Taxonomy (NCBI): domain Eukaryota; kingdom Viridiplantae; phylum Streptophyta; class Magnoliopsida; order Poales; family Poaceae; genus Lolium; species Lolium perenne. The sequence continues at coordinate 34,852,688 of NC_067248.2, read as the reverse complement.
GTATCAGGTTTCATGTTCCAAATTATGGTTATAAATTGTGCAGCTTAATGCTCTGGTCTGCACTGGAATAGTATGGAAACCCTGCTGCATAGTTCATATCGGGCCTGTAGGAAATTATAGTTTCAGCAGGGAAGCATTCACTAGAACAGACCCAGGACAATATCAGTTAGTCACTTCTGTGTAGGAATTAATCCAGCCATGAAATGCATCGTGTGGTCATAATTTGAATTTATCTCATGATTTAGGAAGGTTGGCATCTTGCAGAATTGTTTCAAGTTAAGTGCATCATTGCTGCTCCATATTTTGTTCCTTATAGGTAATTTGGACTATATTGCCTTCGATTCCACATACAAGATGTTATCTTATAATGATTTTATGAGGGGATTGCACACTCATTTTGGCATCTTCTTCCCAACTCTGGTTTATTTTCCTTTTTGCATTTGTTTGTGCAGTGCTCCTACATCATTTGAAAGCCAATTTAAACAAAGTTTTCCTCTTCTGTACAAGTACTTTCAAGAAGCTCCCAGCAACACGGTACAAATTCGTTCTTGTAGTTATGATGCTATATTAGCATGTTGTTCTTCTTTAATTATTATTTCTTTGGCTTGGATATGGTCAGCATCCCGGTTCACAAATAATTTTAATTTTGTGAGCCCGTTTGGTTGGTGTTCTGGCTGTCCTGCCTGGCCAGGAGCTTCCCTGGAATTTAACCTCTAATTGGGAAAATTATCTTCTCCACCAAGGAAGATAATTCGATGAATACTTTATCATTAGCCAAAGCCTGTAATTCAGCACCATATGTCTGCACTACCTGTTGTTTTGGAAGAATAAATAGTAGAGCAAACACCTGTCAGTAGTTCCTGTAGTTAAGTAGTTCCTGTAGTTAATCAGTATGTTGATTAGGTTCTTACTATTATACTAGCCATGAGGTGTGACAAGGTATTAACTTGTCAATGCCTACGGGTTGTAGACTAGGGTTTAGTTGGAAGTAGAGGGCAAGTAGATCTCGAAGGTTTCAGCCGAAAAGTACTCGACGATTATGAAACTAGGGTTTGAGAGACAATGATTCGATGCTTTCTTTGTCCCTCGACCCCCCCTTATGTAGGAGGCGGAGCCGAGGGATTCGTATTATACAAGTTACAGAGTCCGGGAAGGTTTCTAACTCATCCCGCAAGACTACAAATAATACTTCCTATTACAACTCTAGCTTTCCTTAACAATATCTTGGGCTTCCGAATCTTCTTATTCTTCGAGTAGTGGGCCTTCAGTAAACCCCGGGTACTATCTTCGGCAGGCCCATTAGGGATGCCTATGTCAGTAGCCCCCGAGATTTTGCTTGAATCATAGAGTCAGGGAAAATCTCCACTGTTTATTTTTACTCGACAACTTTAAAACTTCTCTATATTTCTTCACATAAATTTCTATATTGTACAGGGATAATGGTAGTTGGGGCTAGTTCATCTGGCGGATCAGGTACTAGTTAACTGCTCTAGTGGCAATCCACAAAAACCTACTTCAAGATCACGTCCCTGGACATGATCTCGGGATACTGGTGTAAACTTCAACAGGTGCCGCTTAAGGTCTTACCATTCTGTCGAGTCCCAGTCATATTTATCGGGTACCTAACGCGTCCGTTAGGATTTTTCTTCGTATCTGTTGATACAGATAAAAGTAGCAAACCGACGTCAGAGACGGCGCCACGCCTCACAGAACGGATCTGGGGTCTTATCTTCGCAAAGTTTTGCGGCATTCAGAAATTGTTCGCAACTTCGGGCTTCTGAGAATATATTGTCGAGTGCTTATTCGGCTGCTGGAATGGCACATTTTATTGAGTCAACGGATGACTTATATTGCTCTCCCGATGGGAGTATATGCAGAGTTATTTATAACTCGAAATATACTTTTTTGCTCTTCTATTTTTCTTCTTCTCTTTCTTTCTTTCTTTTTTATAATTTCATCGGGCACGCGAACAGCGTTCCCGATGGGAGTAGCCCCCGAGGCTACAGCCAAGGACTTGTGCTTGGGTGTAGGCTCCACGCCTTATGCTGCTATATTTTCTTTCTCTCCCGAAGTTTTAAAATTTCTCGGGTGCGCGAACAGCGCTCCCGATGGGAGTAGCCCCCGAGGCTATGAGCAAATATTTGTATTTGATCATAGGCTCACGCCATTTCTATTTTGTCTTTCTTGATCTTTTCATTTTTTCAAAGTAGCCCCCGAGCATTTGATCAAAAACTTGTATTTGATCAAAGACTCTCCAATATTTTTCCATGTCGCCTTTTTATGAAGCTGTTGAGTCGAATTTTTCTCCTGCCAAAGTGACGTTATTGCTGACGATAGCCACGATTGCAAGTCCGAAAATCGCGAGAAGTCTTCTCCCTCTGCCTTGCGGGCCCAAATTACCCATTATCTTGACACGTCGTGCAAGTGGGGGACACACGTCCTCCGCTTTTCCTGGCGCACGTACCGTAACTTCTCCAGGGTTAAAATACTTTTTTACCCCTATTCCACGTGGTTATCATCTGCCGCACAGTTTTTCCATCCAACGGTCCGCCGTTCTGCCGCATCTCTATATAAGATCCCCTTCTTCTTCCTCGAGCACTTCCGCTTGCGCCGTTCTCCTGCTGTCCTCTGCAAAACTTCCTTCTGCGCCCCACAACCCCCTGAGCTCATCTTCTCCAAGCTGCATTCCTGCGCCATTGTTAATGCCACCGCGTAGGTTGATCAAACACAGCACGCCGGAATCGTCGATGGCTGCCGTAGATCTGGGAAGCGCGGAGTGGGAGAGGTCCAAAATCTCTACCCAAGACATCAACCTCTTGAAGAAACTGGGGATTAGCAAGAAGCCCAAGGCGCTATGCTTCCCTAGTGAAGAAAGCTACCCAACCCCTCCAATGGGGTATCGGGTAAGTTTTGTCGACCATCTCATCCGCGACCTTTCTGCCCCCATTCATCCTTTCCTCCGCGGATTGCTTTTTATTTATGGTCTGCAACTTCACCACCTCACGCCCAATTCTATCCTCCACATTTCTATTTTCATCACCCTCTGCGAAGCCTTCCTTGGCGTCCAGCCTAACTGGGCGCTATGGAAGCGCATTTTCTTTTGTCGCCGTAATGGCTCTCCCAATGTCGCCTATAAAATAGGCGGCGTTGTTATCTCCGTTCGCCCCGAAGTCGATTACTTCGACGTCAAATTCCCTGATTCAGTTCAAGGGTGGCGCAAGAAGTGGTTGTACATTCAGGAGGAAAACCATGGATGTGCTGAAGACAACATCCCTCCTTTCGATGGTGCCGAGAAAATCTTTCGCCGCCGCTCCTGGGATGCAGAGGCTACCGAGGAAGAAAAATTATCGACAGAAGTCCTGATGACTCGCATCCATGAGTTACAGAATACTCGCGGCAAAGAGCTGTCAGGTATCCAAATCACAGCGTATTTTCTTAGAACCAGAGTGCAGCCTCTTCAGGCTCGCAAATACCCTCTCTGGAAGTATGCTGGCGACAAAGACGCAGATCGGTTGTCGACGGATTTAGAGGTCAAGGACTTAGAGAAGCTTGTCCGAAAAATCTCCTCTCTCAGCAAAAAAGATCCTGTCCCTTCTTCTTGCCGTGTAAAACCATATAGCGCCACCAATGCGCTTCCCAAGGTAACCTTTGTCGATTGATTTGTTATTGCCTTGCCATCTTTTTTGTAACTCCTTTATTGACACCTCCCCCTGTTTTTTGTATAGAACCATCCAAATCTTTTCTCGCTTCCTCCCCTTCCTGAAGGTGGAGAAGTCGATGAAAGGGCTGTTGTCACCGACGACAACCAAGATGCCCCCTCTTTTGAGAATGAACCCGCAGATTCTCAAAAATCTGCGGGATCTTCTGAAAAGGAGGCTGCCTCTGAAGGCACTGCATCGGCACAATCTCCTCCTCCTGCTGTTTCTCCAAGGAACAAAAGGAAAAGGGCTGATGTCGAAGATTCCGACACCTCCAAAGCCGAAGAAGCTGTTCCTTCTCGTTCGAAGGCAGCTTTTGATCCATACCTTGACGCCCTCATCAGCTCGTAAGTCACCTTTTATTTCCCCTTAGTTTTGTACTCGAAGTTTTTTGTCTATCTTGCTTTTTACGCTGCCGTCATTTAATCGTAGTGGCGATGAGGAAGAAATACCAGCTTTTGATGCGACTGCTCGAACGAGTACGTCGCATACTATAGTTGTTTCTGAGGTGCAAATTGAAGGAGAAGAATCTTCGCCTCCTCAACAAAACCTCGATGCTCCTACTCCTTCTTCAAGCCCCCTTGTCCCTTCACCAAAAAGGACAAAGGTGGAAACAATCATGGAGCCTGCCCGACAATTGGGTAGCTCCTCAAGTCCTCTTTTGGATGACGTAAGTCTTTTAATTTCTCGCTATCATTGTTTATATCTTCTCTTGTTTGCTTCTTTGCATCATCATGTTTTTCCCGTACCGACGCTTTTCTTTATTTATCCTTGTTGACAGCCTATGATCAAAGAGCTTATTCGCATAGGTGCCCAATTCATTGGGTACCGCGAGTATGCCAGCAAGACCGAAGGTAATGACTCTTTGCTTTCCCTTGTTCATAACTTCTTGCTCTTGTTGTGTCGCAATTTTGACTATTTTTAACTATTTTGACATAAAAACTTGCGGAAGCCAACAAACTTGTCGACTCGCTTGCTCAGAAATTAGAGCAAAGTGAAACGGCTCGCAAGAAGGCTGAACTTGATGCTGGCAAGGCTAAAGCGGAGGCTGATAAAGCCAAGGCAGAAGCCGCTGGTGTCGAAGATCTGCAAAAAAGACTTCATGATGCCGAAACTTCTTTGAACGTGCATAAAGCCGCGCAGGCTACTCGTGAAAAGGCGATCATCAAGCGCTTGAACTCGCAGAATCGGCGCTTTGTCGGTAATTTTGTCGATCCATTCTATCTTTTTTAGACTTGCTTTTCTTTACTTGCTATCGACCAACATATATTTTCTGCGTCAGGTAAAACAAACCAAGAATTTGAGCTTGAAGATCCCGACAACGATCCTCTTCTCGACGCACTCTCTGTCCTTGAGTTTCATGGAACCGAAGCTCGCGAAGGCATTGAACAGGCTGACGCAGGATTGTCACGGCTGTTCCGCTATTTCTTCCCGAAGAAAATGGAACCCAAGACTTTCCTTGCTCTTGCCAAGGACTTCAATCCACCAGAAGATCTTGGACTGAAGATGCGCCAAGAAAACATGAAGATTGCTGTCGAAAGCACTGTCGCCTTGGTTGCTGACAGCCAACAAACTATCGACTGGACGAAGGTTGGCGACACCGAAGAGATGGAGACCACGAAGTGGCGAGCACTGATCAGGGCGGCAAAGCCCAACACGAAGAAAATCCTGGCCTATCTCGGAATCAAGCCAACTTCGACTCCCAGCTCGTCGAAGCCGGAGGTCTAGTTGAATGCCCCTTCTTTTTCTTTCTTTATTTTTTATGTTTCTTTTGCTATTGTCGCCATATTAGCTTTGGCGACAATTACCTTAGTAGTAACTCCTTCTGTAATATCCATGTAAATTTTCTGAAGGTCAATGGAATTCTATTTTGCGCGATCATTTGATATTGAAATTTTCTTTTCCAGTTGATATTTGATAACTACTCTGCCAATCCTCATCCTGACGATACTTCTCCTGCTTCCTCCTTCTCGAAGAAAACACTTGTCGATGATAACCTCATCGAAAGTTCTTCGAGCAAACATTTGTCGCAAGATTTGCAAGAACTTCGCCAGCAACTTCAATCCATGAAAAAACAAACTCTGGCAATGATGGAGCAATCTCAAAAAGCATCCGAAAGAGAGAAGGTTGCTCTCCAACAGACTAAGGAAGCCATAGCTGCCAAGGATGCTGCTGTGTCGGAAGCTGAGAAAGCAACTACTCGAGAAAATAGCATGCTTGAGCTAATGTCTGAAGCTAGCGTGGATATGCTAGGTATGTTTTTCCAACCTCACGCTGCTCCTTCTTTTTACTGTGCCTCTCCTTAAATTCCTTGCTTTGTCTCTTGATAGGCTCGGTTCTCGACGCTGCCGCTGAAGATGAAAGAGTGAATGTAAGAACGAATCTCCTCGTCAATCTTTCACTTAACCATGGCTGTCTGTTCTGGGCCACTCCTGAGCGAACCCAACAGATTGTCAGGTTCCAAGATCGCGCTTGTCAGGTGCGCGAATTTCTTAATTTCTGCACGAGAACCTTGACCCTTGTTTACAAGACTTTATTTCATCGGGATGAGGCTCCCGAAACTCTTCTTGGATTGATGGAGAAATTTAGAGATGCCCCCCGTATTCACAATTTTGTGCGAGCTCAGTTAACTGCTGGAGCAAGGTTTGCCATGATCATGATACACATTTGCCATCCCAAATTGGACTTGACGAAGATTGTTGCTGACTGCTTGGCCAAGAAATCGCGGCGAAAAAATAACATTGACGCAATCAATGATATGGTGAGTCCTGTGGCCGAGTCGATGATGGATGAACTTCTTCGGATGGATTCAGAATTCTTCGTCAAGGGGACCTATGCTGAACACAAGACAACCAGAGGTTTATCCATAGATAGTATATTAGGCCTTGACTGAGCTGTACTATATTGCGATAAATTATGTCTATATCTTGTCAAACTCTTTTTGTTCCGAAGAATTTGTTTATATTGTGAAGTGGCCTATATTGTCAAGCCCCCGAGACTTTGGCTGGAGTTTATACTGTTTTGTTATCTCGAAGATTTTTCTCTTGTTGCAAGAACATATATATATTTTGCCGTCGATGGGTTACGAGCCTCCAAGTGTCTTGATGGCGACGTTCTATATTTTTGTTGCGAGGTTTTCAGACCAAAGCAATAGAGTTTTGATGAGTGCACTATATTTATAGTTGTTAGCCTCCGATGTTCTATTTTGCGAGGTATTTTTGTACCAAAGCGAAATATTTCGGTAAGTCTAGTTTATCTATATTTTGTATATTTTGTAACTTGAAGGCATTGAGCCCCCGATCGTGTCGAAGAATAAGAAGTATATCTCCACTATCTTTATTATATTGCAGCACCGCGAGCCCGCCTCATTAAAAACCTTTCCGGCCCCACTCGGTGCCCCGAAAAGGAAAAGAGTGCGTCTGAAAACTCGCGGGCGTTTCAGTACATTGTATTTTTACAGAGGAGGACTATATTTCGACTCTAGGCGTAGAACCGCCTGAGCTGCGCCACGTTCCAGGGGTTTTTCTCGGGAACCCCTGTCTTCTTGTCCTTGATACTGTATGCTCCTCCGTCGATGACTTCCGTGACGACGTAAGGTCCCAACCATGGTGACTCGAGCTTTTCAGTACTTTGTTGGTTAAGCCGTAGGACCAAATCGCCAACCTGGAAAGATCTGGGCCGCAATCGTCGACTGTGGTAGTTTTTCAGGTCCTGCTGGTACTTGGTAACTCGTGATAGTACTTCATCTCGAGCTTCGTCGAGTGCATCCACATCGTCCTCCCGAGCTTTTCGTGATGTTTCCTCGTCGTATTCTGTCACTCTTGGAGAATCATGCTCTATTTCAATTGGTAGTACTGCTTCGGCTCCGTGGACGAGAAAAAACGGAGTTTCCTGTGTCGCCGTATTTGGTGTTGTTCGGATGCTCCACAAAACACTTGACAATTCTTCTGGCCAAGTATGTCGAGCTTTTTCAAGCGGTCCTAGTAGGCGCTTTTTAATGCCGTTGCAGATGATACCATTGGCTTTTTCGACTTGACCATTGGTTTGCGGGTGTCCAACTGACGCAAAGTGCAATTTGATGCCTACTTCTGCGCAGTATGCCTTGAACTCCTTAGCTGTAAAGTTGGTGCCGTTGTTTGTGACAATGCTATGAGGCACTCCAAACCGAAAAACGAGGCCCTTCACAAACTTTATTGCCGACGCTGCATCTGGTGAATTTATTGGCTTCGCTTCTACCCACTTGGTGAATTTGTCGACAGCAACCAACAGGTACTCATATCCTCCTGGCGAAGCTTTATGCAACTTGCCCACCATATCAAGTCCCCATTGGGCAAAGGGCCACAACAATGGTATTGGCATCAGCTCTGCCGCCGGAGAGTGAGGTTATGCGGTGAATCTCTGGCACGCATCGCAGGTTCGTACTATCTCTTTTGCATCCTCTATTGCTGTCAACCAGTAAAATCCTGCCCGAAAAACCTTGGCCGCAATAGCTCGGCTGCTCGTGTGGTGACCACATATTCCTTCATGCACATCCTTTAGGATTATCCTTCCTTATTCGGGTGTGACGCACCTTTGCAGGATGCCTGAAATACTTCGCTTGTATAACTCCCCTTTGACCACTGTGAAAGCTTTGGATCGTCGAATAATTCGCCTTGCCACAACTGGATCGTCGGGTATTTCTTTCCTAAGGATATACGATATGTACGCTTGCATCCAAGGAACTTCTACCATCATCACAAGCTCTTGGTCCTCTTCGTCATCCACGGCTTCTTTGAGGGGCGCCGAAGTTTTTTCCTCCTTTGCTTTTTTTCTGCGCCTTCTTCGGCTTTGTGGATCTCTCCGCTATTTGTTCCCAAAATACACCTGGCGGGATTGGAAGGCACTGCGACCCGATGTTTGCGAGAATGTCGGCTTCATCATTGCTCAACCTACTGATGTGATTTACCTCGCATCCATCAAACAGCTTCTCAAGCTCATTGTACACCTCCTTATATGCTATCATGCTATCATTGACTGCATCACATTGGTTCATAACTTGCTGAGCCACCAATTGCGAGTCGCCAAAGATTTTTAGTCGAGTTGCGCCGCAAGCTTTCGCCATCTTCATCCCGTGTATGAGGGCTTCGTATTCTGCTTCATTGTTGGATGCGTTTGGGAACGTCATCCGTAGGACATATTTTAACTTGTCACCTTCGGGTGATATAAGTATCACTCCTGCGCCAGCTCCTTCTACTCTCTTGGATCCATCAAAGTTCATGGTCCAAGTTCTCGACAAATCTGGGGGTCCCGTGTTTTGCAGCTCCATCCACTCTGCAATGAAATCTGGCAAAACTTGCGACTTGATTGCCTTTCTTTTTTCATACGTGATGTCCCGAGGGGAAAGTTCTATTCCCCAAAGGGAGACACGCCCTGTAGCTTCTGGATTATTCAGTATATTTGAAAGAGGTGCTTCATTGACTACTACTATCGGGTGTGCCGAAAAATAGTGACGCAACTTTCTTGCCGTTGTAATCACTCCATATGCTAGCTTCTGGTACTGCGGGTACCGCTGTTTGGAAGGCGATAAAACTTCACTGATGAAATATACCGGCCTTTGCACTCCATGGAGTTTTCCTTCTTCTTCTCTTTCGACGACTAGCACCGTGCTAACCACCTAGGGTGTGGCCGCGATGTACAGCAGGAGAGGTTCCTTTTCCTTCGGTGCCACCAAGATTGGTGGTGTCGAGATTGTGCGTTTCAGATCCTCGAAAGCTCGATCGGCTTCTTCGTTCCACTGGAATTTCTCCCCTTGCTTTATTAAAGCGTAGAACGGTAACACTTTTTCTCCCAGCCTGGCGACAAATCTGCTTAAAGCTGCGACTCGCCCAGTTAGTTGCTGTATTTCTTTCAACTTTGTTGGCTTCCTCATTGTTACGATAGCTTGTATTTTATCGGGATTTGCTTCAATCCCTCTTGCTGAAACTAGGAACCCAAGAAGTTCTCCTGCTGGGACGCCGAAGGAGCACTTCGTCGGGTTCAGCTTGAGGCAGAATTTGTCGAGGTTGTCGAAGGTTTCCTTGAGATCCTCGATTAGCGTCGTCCCCTTTTTTGACGTTATGACGACATCGTCAATGTATACTTGCACATTTTTTCCAATCTGTGTCGCCAAACACTTCTGCATCATCCTCTGATATGTTGCTCCCGCGTTTTTCAGACCAAAAGGCATTGTTCTATAGCAAAACACGCCGTAAGGTGTGATGAACGCTGTTTTTTACTTCATCTTCTTCTTTTAATCTGATCTGGTTATAACCAGAATATGCGTCCAAGAAGGAAAGACGTTCACATCCTGCCGTGGAGTCGATAATTTTGTCGATCCTCGGGAGGGGAAAGTGATCCTTTGGACAATGTTTATTGAGACACGTAAAGTCGACGCACATGCGAAGGACCTTAGTGTTTTTCTTCGGCACTAACACTGGATTTGCTACCCATGTGGCCTCTGTGTGCAACTCCTTGATAAAACTAGCTTCTCTTAGTCGATCAATTTCTGACAGCATAGCCTTGCGGTTTGGTTCCGAAAAATGCCGCAAAGGTTGTTTGATTGGTCTCGCTAGTGGATCCAAGTTTAGGTGGTGCTCGACAAGTTCCACAGGTACTCTGGCATGTCAGCTGGACACCATGCGAAGATTTTCCAGTTCTCACGGAGGAACTCGACGAGCGCGCTTTCCTATGCGAGGTCCATGTCGTTTGCGATGGATGTCGTCTTTTTTGGATCCGTCGGGTGAATCTGCACCTCCTTAGAATTTTTCTCAGTGTTGAAAGTTGATTCTTTATTTGGCCTTCCGACGTCTGGCAGCACGTCGTAGTCAGTCATAAGCCTTGACGCCAAATATTCAGCTTGCATCCCGAAAGTTTCTGATAGTCGATGGAAGTCCTTATCACACTTATCGGCTAGGGCAAAGCTTCCTTTGACTGTGATTGGTCCCTTAGGTCCAAGCATCCTCCACAACAGGTACGTATAATGTGGTACCGCCATAAACCTAGCATATGCTGGTCGTCCCAACAGAGCGTGGTACTGTGACGGGAAATCTACGACTTCAAACTCCAGCCGCTCGATTCTGTAATTTTCTCGGGTCCCAAACTGAACGTCGAGATTAATCTTCCCCAGCGGATAAATTGGCTTCTCCGGTGTGATACCATGGAATCTCGTGTCCATTGGTTTCAGGTTTGCTAGGGATATGTTCATCTTCCTTAATGTATCTGCATACATAAGGTTTAAGCTGCTGCCGCCATCTATGAACACGCGAGATACGTCGAACCCTGCGATGACTGCCGGTAGTATAAGTCTTGTTGCCCTGGTCGAGGAACTTGCTGTGGATGATCCGCTATGGTGAAGCCAATGTCTTGCCCTGACCAATTAAGATACTCGACTGTTGGTGGAGGCATTTTTTCTGCCATGAACACCTGTCGCGAGATTACTTTCTGAGCTCTATTGGATGGCCTTCCCTTCTGAATCATCGAGACCGCTCCGTTAGAGTTAGGATCAACATAAGGCGGTGGTGCAGGTGCTGCCGCTATTCTGAGCTGATGTCGATTGTCGTCCGTAATCGCGGGAGGCGGTGGCAAGTGAATCTCACTCCTGGGTTCTCGAGGATTTCTCTGTGCTGCCTGAGCATTAGCATGCCCTGCATACCTTAGCATTGCCTGGAAATTTCGACAATCCTTCTGCAGATGTCCTGACTGTCTTTTTCCGTTGCTGTCGAGGAAAAAGTGCATCTGACACGGCCCGTTCATCATCTCTTCGGGAGACACGAAAGGTCTCTGGAACCTTGGCCCGCTATTTTGCCTATTGTTTCGAGAGTCATCTCTATTGTCGCCTCGTTGCTCATTGCTTCTCTGGTAATCATCTCTGTTGTTTCCTCCTGCGCTTGCTCGGAAACCAGCCGAGATTTGTCCTGGAGCATCATAGCTCGAGTACTGCCGAGGAAATCGTCGCCTTGGTTGATAATTTCGACCGCTGTCTTCCTCTGGCGACCTGTGCCGTTTGTTGTGAACAGCATCTTCCCCATCTGCCCATCTGTTTGCTATTTCCATTAATGCGGATACTGTCTTTGGATTGGTCCTCCCCAAATCTTCGACAAAATCTCCACGCCTGATTCCTGCGACAAACGCATCTATGGCTCTCTCGTCAGATATATTTTCTGCCGAGTTTTTGATGATATTCCACCTTTGGATATATTTTCTCATTGGCTCGTCTGGCTTTTGTCGGCACGCCCTCAGTTCCTCTAGCAATGCAGGTTTTTTACAAGTAGACCGGAAATTCTTGACGAATACGTCCTCGAAGCTATCCCAGATGTCGATAGATCCTGGAGGAAGTTTCTTTATCCAAGATCGCGCGGCTCCACTCAAATGCACCTGGATGCTTTGCATAGCTGTTGCTCTGGTCCCTCCTGTGAGCTTCACCGTCTCGAGGTAATCAACTAGCCAATCCTCTGGATCTTGAAGGCCGTTGAATTTTTTGAAGTTATCAGACAACTTGAATCCCGATGGGACTCGAGTTTTTCGGACTCTCCTCGTGAAGCATGGCAGTCCGCACATATCCTCGTCGTTTAGTTCTGGGGAATGCCGCTGTTCCCTTCTACTTTGTCGCGCCCTATCGACCCTTGTTTGTGCTGCCATGTCTCTTGCTCCACTTGGTCTTTCGGGAACTGCTGCTGTTGCTGCCGCAGGTCGTGGACTATTTTGCCTTGCTGTTCCTTCGGGAGGTGTTGATACAAACGCCGTTCCCATGGCTCCAACTCCTGCCATTGCCATGTTATACAATGCCTCCCTTGGATCTCCTGGGGGTGGTATGGATGCAAGGATGAAAGCTTGTGTCGCCATATACCCAGCTTCTGGTGTCTTGGGGATGATGTTCCCTCTTGTGTCTATCGACATAAAAGACATGTCGAGGTTTTGAACCAAGTGCTCTCTTTCTCCTTCAGGTACGTTTTGCAACCTTGATCTTGCTCTGTTCCGAGCTTCCCTGTGGCTATCACCCGAAGTTCTAGACTGTCGACTCAGCTCTGCCCTTCGCCTACTTGATGCAGAGGCTGCCTCCTTTCTTCTGTTTAACTCAGTTGTCTGTTTTTCCAATTCCCTTGCAGCTCGTGCGAGCCTATATTGATATGCTTGTAACTCTTCTGGCGTGGCTGTGGTGGCCATTGGTTCTGAGCCATCCATAGCTCTTGCGGCTCTATCCCATGCTGCTTGCGGAAGTTGGACTCTATCTCGCGGCTGTGACCCGATATATTTATTGCCTAGGCCTCGTCGCAAATCAGAGGGATCGACGTATGGATTTCCCAAATCGTCGAAAGCCTCAGATGTTTCCTCCTGGTCACGACTTGGCTCTCCGATGACATAAATCTGATGATATTTTGTATTCAGATCTGAAGCTAGCGTGGATATGCTAGGTATGTTTTTCCAACCTCACGCTGCTCCTTCTTTTTACTGTGCCTCTCCTTAAATTCCTTGCTTTGTCTCTTGATAGGCTCGGTTCTCGACGCTGCCGCTGAAGATGAAAGAGTGAATGTAAGAACGAATCTCCTCGTCAATCTTTCACTTAACCATGGCTGTCTGTTCTGGGCCACTCCTGAGCGAACCCAACAGATTGTCAGGTTCCAAGATCGCGCTTGTCAGGTGCGCGAATTTCTTAATTTCTGCACGAGAACCTTGACCCTTGTTTACAAGACTTTATTTCATCGGGATGAGGCTCCCGAAACTCTTCTTGGATTGATGGAGAAATTCAGAGATGCCCCCCGTATTCACAATTTTGTGCGAGCTCAGTTAACTGCTGGAGCAAGGTTTGCCATGATCATGATACACATTTGCCATCCAAAATTGGACCTGACGAAGATTGTTGCTGACTGCTTGGCCAAGAAATCGCGGCAAAAAAATAACATTGACGTAATCAATGATATGGTGAGTCCTGTGGCCGAGTCGATGATGGATGAACTTCTTCGGATGGATTCAGAATTCTTCGTCAAGGGGACCTATGCTGAACACAAGACAACCAGAGGTTTATCCATAGATAGTATATTAGGCCTTGACTGAGCTGTACTATATTGCGATAAATTATGTCTATATCTTGTCAAACTCTTTTTGTTCCGAAGAATTTGTTTATATTGTGAAGTGGCCTATATTGTCAAGCCCCCGAGCCTTTGGCTGGAGTTTATACTGTTTTGTTATCTCGAAGATTTTTCTCTTGTTGCAAGAACATATATATATTTTGCCGTCGATGGGTTACGAGCCCCCGAGTGTCTTGATGGCGACGTTCTATATTTTTGTTGCGAGGTTTTCAGACCAAAGCAATAGAGTTTTGATGAGTGCACTATATTTATAGTTGTTAGCCTCCGATGTTCTATTTTGCGAGGTATTTTTGTACCAAAACGAAATATTTCGGTAAGTCTAGTTTATCTATATTTTGTATATTTTGTAACTTGAAGGCATTGAGCCCCCGATCGTGTCGAAGAATAAGAAGTATATCTCCACTATCTTTATTATATTGCAGCACCGCGAGCCCGCCTCATTAAAAACCTTTCCGGCCCCACTCGGTGCCCCGAAAAGGAAAAGAGTGCGTCTGAAAACTCGCGGGCGTTTCAGTACATTGTATTTTTACAGAGGAGGACTATATTTCGACTCTAAGCGTAGAACCGCCTGAGCTGCGCCACGTTCCAGGGGTTTTTCTCGGGAACCCCTGTCTTCTTGTCCTTGATACTGTATGCTCCTCCGTCGATGACTTCCGTGACGACGTAAGGTCCCAACCATGGTGACTCGAGCTTTTCAGTACTTTGTTGGTTAAGCCGTAGGACCAAATCGCCAACCTGGAAAGATCTGGGCCGCAATCGTCGACTGTGGTAGTTTTTCAGGTCCTGCTGGTACTTGGTAACTCGTGATAGTACTTCATCTCGAGCTTCGTCGAGTGCATCCACATCGTCCTCCCGAGCTTTTCGTGATGTTTCCTCGTCGTATTCTGTCACTCTTGGAGAATCATGCTCTATTTCAATTGGTAGTACTGCTTCGGCTCCGTGGACGAGAAAAAACGGAGTTTCCTGTGTCGCCGTATTTGGTGTTGTTCGGATGCTCCACAAAACACTTGACAATTCTTCTGGCCAAGTATGTCGAGCTTTTTCAAGCGGTCCTAGTAGGCGCTTTTTAATGCCGTTGCAGATGATACCATTGGCTTTTTCGACTTGACCATTGGTTTGCGGGTGTCCAACTGACGCAAAGTGCAATTTGATGCCTACTTCTGCGCAGTATGCCTTGAACTCCTTAGCTGTAAAGTTGGTGCCGTTGTTTGTGACAATGCTATGAGGCACTCCAAACCGAAAAACGAGGCCCTTCACAAACTTTATTGCCGACGCTGCATCTGGTGAATTCATTGGCTTCGCTTCTACCCACTTGGTGAATTTGTCGACAGCAACCAACAGGTACTCATATCCTCCTGGCGAAGCTTTATGCAACTTGCCCACCATATCAAGTCCCCATTGGGCAAAGGGCCACAACAATGGTATTGGCATCAGCTCTGCCGCCGGAGAGTGAGGTTATGCGGCGAATCTCTGGCACGCATCGCAGGTTCGTACTATCTCTTTTGCATCCTCTATTGCTGTCAACCAGTAAAATCCTGCCCGAAAAACCTTGGCCGCAATAGCTCGGCTGCTCGTGTGGTGACCACATATTCCTTCATGCACATCCTTTAGGATTATCCTTCCTTCTTCGGGTGTGACGCACCTTTGCAGGACGCCTGAAATACTTCGCTTGTATAACTCCCCTTTGACCACTGTGAAAGCTTTGGATCGTCGAATAATTCGCCTTGCCACAACTGGATCGTCGGGTATTTCTTTCCTAAGGATATACGATATGTACGCTTGCATCCAAGGAACTTCTACCATCATCACAAGCTCTTGGTCCTCTTCGTCATCCACGGCTTCTTTGAGGGGCACCGAAGTTTTTTCCTCCTTTGCTTTTTTTCTGCGCCTTCTTCGGCTTTGTGGATCTCTCCGCTATTTCTTCCCAAAATACACCTGGCGGGATTGGAAGGCACTGCGACCCGATATTTGCGAGAATGTCGGCTTCATCATTGCTCAACCTACTGATGTGATTTACCTCGCATCCATCAAACAGCTTCTCAAGCTCATTGTACACCTCCTTATATGCTATCATGCTATCATTGACTGCATCACATTGGTTCATAACTTGCTGAGCCACCAATTGCGAGTCGCCAAAGATTTTTAGTCGAGTTGCGCCGCAAGCTTTCGCCATCTTCATCCCGTGTATGAGGGCTTCGTATTCTGCTTCATTGTTGGATGCGTTTGGGAACGTCATCCGTAGGACATACTTTAACTTGTCACCTTCGGGTGATATAAGTATCACTCCTGCGCCATTCTACTCTCTTGGATCCATCAAAGTTCATGGTCCAAGTTCTCGACAAATCTGGGGGTCCCGTGTTTTGCAGCTCCATCCACTCTGCAATGAAATCTGGCAAAACTTGCGACTTGATTTCCTTTCTTTTTTCATACGTGATGTCCCGAGGGGAAAGTTCTATTCCCCAAAGGGAGACACGCCCTGTAGCTTCTGGATTATTCAGTATATTTGAAAGAGGTGCTTCATTGACTACTATTATCGGGTGTGCCGAAAAATAGTGACGCAACTTTCTTGCCGTTGTAATCACTCCATATGCTAGCTTCTGGTACTGCGGGTACCGCTGTTTGGAAGGCGATAAAACTTCACTGATGAAATATACCGGCCTTTGCACTCCATGGAGTTTTCCTTCTTCTTCTCTTTCGACGACTAGCACCGTGCTAACCACCTGGGGTGTGGCTGCGATGTACAGCAGGAGAGGTTCCTTTTCCTTCGGCGCCACCAAGATTGGTGGTGTCGAGATTGTGCGTTTCAGATCCTCGAAAGCTCGATCGGCTTCTTCGTTCCACTGGAATTTCTCCCCTTGCTTTATTAAAGCGTAGAACGGTAACGCTTTTTCTCCCAGCCTGGCGACAAATCTGCTTAAAGCTGCGACTCGCCCAGTTAGTTGCTGTATTTCTTTCAACTTTGTTGGCTTCCTCATTGTTACGATAGCTTGTATTTTATCGGGATTTGCTTCAATCCCTCTTGCTGAAACTAGGAACCCAAGAAGTTCTCCTGCTGGGACGCCGAAGGAGCACTTCGTCGGGTTCAGCTTGAGGCAGAATTTGTCGAGGTTGTCGAAGGTTTCCTTGAGATCCTCGATTAGCGTCGTCCCCTTTTTTGACGTTATGACGACATCGTCAATGTATACTTGCACATTTTTTCCAATCTGTGTCGCCAAACACTTCTGCATCATCCTCTGATATGTTGCTCCCGTGTTTTTCAGACCAAAAGGCATTGTTCTATAGCAAAACACGCCGTAAGGTGTGATGAACGCTGTTTTTTACTTCATCTTCTTCTTTTAATCTGATCTGGTTATAACCAGAATATGCGTCCAAGAAGGAAAGACGTTCACATCCTGCCGTGGAGTCGATAATTTTGTCGATCCTCGGGAGGGGAAAGTGATCCTTTGGACAATGTTTATTGAGACACGTAAAGTCGACGCACATGCGAAGGACCTTAGTGTTTTTCTTCGGCACTAACACTGGATTTGCTACCCATGTGGCCTCTGTGTGCAACTCCTTGATAAAACTAGCTTCTCTTAGTCGATCAATTTCTGACAGCATAGCCTTGCGGTTTGGTTCCGAAAAATGCCGCAAAGGTTGTTTGATTGGTCTCGCTAGTGGATCCAAGTTTAGGTGGTGCTCGACAAGTTCCCTGGGTACTCCTGGCATGTCAGCTGGACACCATGCGAAGATTTTCCAGTTCTCACGGAGGAACTCGACGAGCGCGCTTTCCTATGCGAGGTCCATGTCGTTTGCGATGGATGTCATCTTTTTTGGATCCGTCGGGTGAATCTGCACCTCCTTAGAATTTTTCTCAGTGTTGAAAGTTGATTCTTTATTTGGCCTTCCGACGTCTGGCAGCACGTCGTAGTCAGTCATAAGCCTTGACGCCAAATATTCAGCTTGCATCCCGAAAGTTTCTGATAGTCGATGGAAGTCCTTATCACACTTATCGGCTAGGGCAAGGCTTCCTTTGACTGTGATTGGTCCCTTAGGTCCAGGCATCCTCCACAACAGGTTCGTATAATGTGGTACCGCCATAAACCTAGCATATGCTGGTCGTCCCAACAGAGCGTGGTACTGTGACGGGAAATCTACGACTTCAAACTCCAGCCGCTCGATTCTGTAATTTTCTCGGGTCCCAAACTGAACGTCGAGATTAATCTTCCCCAGCGGATAACTTGGCTTCTCCGGTGTGATACCATGGAATCTCGTGTCCATTGGTTTCAGGTTTGCTAGGGATATGTTCATCTTCCTTAATGTATCTGCATACATAAGGTTTAAGCTGCTGCCGCCATCTATGAACACGCGAGATACGTCGAACCCTGCGATGACTGCCGGTAGTATAAGTGCTGACTGCCCTGGTCGAGGAACTTGCTGTGGATGATCCGCTATGGTGAAGCCAATGTCTTGCCCTGACCAATTAAGATACTCGACTGTTGGTGGAGGCATTTTTTCTGCCATGAACACCTGTCGCGAGATTACTTTCTGAGCTCTATTGGATGGCCTTCCCTTCTGAATCATCGAGACCGCTCCGTTAGAGTTAGGATCAACATAAGGCGGTGGTGCAGGTGCTGCCGCTATTCTGAGCTGATGTCGATTGTCGTCCGTAATCGCGGGAGGCGGTGGCAAGTGAATCTCACTCCTGGGTTCTCGAGGATTTCTCTGTGCTGCCTGAGCATTAGCATGCCCTGCATACCTTAGCATTGCCTGGAAATTTCGACAATCCTTCTGCAGATGTCCTGACTGTCTTTTTCCGTTGCTGTCGAGGAAAAAGTGCATCTGACACGGCCCGTTCATCATCTCTTCGGGAGACACGAAAGGTCTCTGGAACCTTGGCCCGCTATTTTGCCTATTGTTTCGAGAGTCATCTCTATTGTCGCCTCGTTGCTCGTTGCTTCTCTGGTAATCATCTCTGTTGTTTCCTCCTGCGCTTGCTCGGAAACCAGCCGAGATTTGTCCTGGAGCATCATAGCTCGAGTACTGCCGAGGAAATCGTCGCCTTGGTTGATAATTTCGACCGCTGTCTTCCTCTGGCGACCTGTGCCGTTTGTTGTGAACAGCATCTTCCCCATCTGCCCATCTGTTTGCTATTTCCATTAATGCGGATACTGTCTTTGGATTGGTCCTCCCCAAATCTTCGACAAAATCTCCACGCCTGATTCCTGCGACAAACGCATCTATGGCTCTCTCGTCAGATATATTTTCTGCCGAGTTTTTGATGATATTCCACCTTTGGATATATTTTCTCATTGGCTCGTCTGGCTTTTGTCGGCACGCCCTCAGTTCCTCTAGCGATGCAGGTTTTTTACAAGTAGACCGGAAATTCTTGACCAATACGTCCTCGAAGCTATCCCAGATGTCGATAGATCCTGGAGGAAGTTTCTTTATCCAAGATCGCGCGGCTCCACTCAAATGCACCTGGATGCTTTGCATAGCTGTTGCTCTGGTCCCTCCTGTGAGCTTCACCATCTCGAGGTAATCAACTAGCCAATCCTCTGGATCTTGAAGGCCGTTGAATTTTTTGAAGTTATCAGACAACTTGAATCCCGATGGGACTCGAGTTTTTCGGACTCTCCTCGTGAAGCATGGCAGTCCGCACATATCCTCGTCGTTTAGTTCTGGGGAATGCCGCTGTTCCCTTCTACTTTGTCGCTCCCTATCGACCCTTGTTTGTGCTGCCATGTCTCTTGCTCCACTTGGTCTTTCGGGAACTGCTGCTGTTGCTGCCGCAGGTCGTGGACTATTTTGCCTTGCTGTTCCTTTGGGAGGTGTTGATACAAACGCCGTTCCCATGGCTCCAACTCCTGCCATTGCCATGTTATACAATGCCTCCCTTGGATCTCCTGGGGGTGGTCTGGATGCAAGGATGAAAGCTTGTGTCGCCATATACCCAGCTTCTGGTGTCTTGGGGATGATGTTCCCTCTTGTGTCTATCGACATAAAAGACATGTCGAGGTTTTGAACCAAGTGCTCTCTTTCTCCTTCAGGTACGTTTTGCAACCTTGATCTTGCTCTGTTCCGAGCTTCCCTGTGGCTATCACCCGAAGTTCTAGACTGTCGACTCAGCTCTGCCCTTCGCCTACTTGATGCAGAGGCTGCCTCCTTTCTTCTGTTTAACTCAGTTGTCTGTTTTTCCAATTCCCTTGCAGCTCGTGCGAGCCTATATTGATATGCGTGTAACTCTTCTGGCGTGGCTGTGGTGGCCATTGGTTCTGAGCCATCCATAGCTCTTGCGGCTCTATCCCATGCTGCTTGCGGAAGTTGGACTCTATCTCGCGGCTGTGACCCGATATATTTATTGCCTAGGCCTCGTCGCAAATCAGAGGGATCGACGTATGGATTTCCCAAATCGTCGAAAGCCTCAGATGTTTCCTCCTGGTCACGACTTGGCTCTCCGATGACATAAATCTGATGATATTTTGTATTCAGATCTATGCTGGGTTTGGTGATACCATCATGAAGATTGGCGAAGACCTTGCCCACTGTAGTGGATTTGTCGATGAAGTTGAAGCTGTCGACACTGCTTGAGTCATCGCTTATATAGGAGTCCGCAGATGACTCAAACGACATGTCGCTGAAGATCTTGGCAAGTTTTTCTCTTGCCCTGGTGCTGATGAAGCATGACGACGAAGTTTCTTCCTCTCCTGACTCGATTGATGATGTAGAGTTTGAAAAATCGGAATCGACCGCCGATAATCCGACGAAATCGGAATTTCGACACGATACGATCCCTCTTTCTCGACGCGAAAGTGAAATCTTCCGAACGTCATCTCCATAGGCTCCTCCAGATACGCATATGCATCCAAACGGGAGGGCGGGTGAGGAACAAAATCGACAGGACCAGTTGCGATCTGTTTACCTCGATCCATCGCGTTGCTTGCGGTTGATGAAGTCGACGATCTTGAACGTGCCATCGAGATCGGATCCATGACGCCTCTAATTCCCACAGACGGCGCCAATTGACAAGGTATTAACTTGTCAATGCCTACGGGTTGTAGACTAGGGTTTAGTTGGAAGTAGAGGGCAAGTAGATCTCGAAGGTTTCAGCCAAAAAGTACTCGACGATTATGAAACTAGGGTTTGAGAGACAATGATTCGATGCTTTCTTTATCCCTCGACTCCCCCTTATGTAGGAGCCGGAGCCGAGGGATTCGTATTATACAAGTTACAGAGTCCGGGAAGGTTTCTAACTCATCCCGCAAGACTACAAATAATACTTCCTATTACAACTCTAGCTTTCCTTAACAATATCTTGGGCTTCCGAATCTTCTTATTTTTCGAGTAGTGGGCCTTCAGTAAACCCCGGGTACTATCTTCGGCAGGCCCATTGGGGATGCCTATGTCAAGGTGTCCAATCATTATTGGACCCATGACATTTATGCTTTATCATATTGCTTCTCCAGCAGACATCGTGGATTCTCAAGTGCTATTGCTTTGATATACATGAGTGATTCTGTCTTTGCTTTGCTGACTCCTTGATGTATCACCTGCTTCGCGTTGGTAATCGTTATTTTGATGATGTAAAACAATGGCAGGTCTGCTGGACTGACATTTCCCATTGGATGTGGTCTCTCTTCATGGAAACTTGGGGACTGTGGAGAAATGATTGTCTAAATCTTAGTCCTATCCCTTATATAGTGAGTGAATTTATTCAGTGATGTTGCTTTGTAGATCTGTATCTATGCAAACCTGTTCAGCTACTGCAGGACATTACTGAGGTCAGCTTTGCTTGTAACTGCAGGATCCAGTAACAGATCTTCCGTTGTGGCATGTGCGTGCAGAGTCGCCATTGTTGCTGTAAGATCTGTAATATATTACCCTTTGATTAATATTATACCATTCAACTGATAAGGAGATGACACCTTCATATGCCACCTTCAACTGATGGTGGGGTGGGGTTGAAACCTCAACTCTGCCTTAATTAAAATTGATGCTTAGTTCCTCCTAGCCTGCTAGGCATTAGTCATTATTAGTAAGTAGCACGTGCTTCACACATTGCGGTATATAAGTAGAAGAGTACAATTTTAAAAAGTAGTGAGTAATGACATATGGTGCTCTAAAAATAACAAATTGTGAACCTTAGATTTGAAATATAAGTGTAATCTTTTAAAAAGTGACACTATTTTTTTTTATGGAGAGCTCAAGGTATGTTTATGATGAGATCTTGAAAATATTTTCTGTTTTGTGTGTACTAATTGTTTTTATTGAATTTTATTTCTTACTTCAAGCGAGTTCTTGATAAGAGATAATTGTCAGCCAAGTAGAAAGATTAAGAACCCTAATTTGGCGCACACGTCCGGGTGGAAGCCTGTGCACAACTCCTCATGGAAGTTGCGAGGATAAAACCTAGCTATTGGCCCGGCAACTTATTCTTTTCTTTTGGAAGCTTGCGTGCAACTCCCCACAGAAGTTTTCATCCAACCGTCGTTTCTGAAATCGTGGGATGAGATCGTGTCGCGCAATGAGGCTAAAATCTTACAGGCGCCCGATATAAAATCCGAAGATTAAGACTTACCTGACATTTTGAATGTAACCATATCAATGAAGCTAATTAGTTTATTAAGTTCTTTTTTATTGTATATTTCTTATTGGTTGACCACCTATTAGTCTGTAAGTTCTGGTCCACAAAATATGGATTTTATTGTCTCAAGAAACCTTACTCACAGAGCGTTCCAGTTCTAATCCCCGGCGCGACGCAATCTGGACAGCCTATTTAAATCTTTATGGCCAGGCTTTTTCTGAAAAAAGGAAAAAAATTGTCAGGGCCCAAACATAATACACCCTAGCAACTTTGATTTCGCGTCTCTCGCAAGAACACTAATGCGGGCACGTTCAGCGAGCATAATTTCCAGTAAATTTTTATGTCTGAGACATGTGAACTGTCCGCAAGTGATCCTGAGCGAATAGACCTCCTCGCCGGTATCTCATGGTCACGTGCTGATCGTTCAGCAACAAGATGCGTTGCTGTCCACGGACAGTGCAGGTTCCATGTGCACGTCGAATCACAGTTCCGCTCAAGGAAAAAAAAGAACTCACACGGCACCCAGGTTGCAAGTGTGCAGCGATCGTAGTTCTCTAGAGAACTTGGCCAGCTTCCAGGAGGTTCACACGACAGACTGATTGGGCGCGCGCAGGAAGAGACGAATCCAACACAGGGCAGCAGTTGGATCATTTCTGGCAACACCTGATGAACATCAGATAGTAGTTTTGCATAACAAATCAATGGCTACAATAACTTCAGAGGTGTTATGGTGGAAACTGGGAAGAGGTGGTG
Organism: Lolium perenne; assembly: GCF_019359855.2. Classification (NCBI taxonomy): domain Eukaryota; kingdom Viridiplantae; phylum Streptophyta; class Magnoliopsida; order Poales; family Poaceae; genus Lolium; species Lolium perenne. The sequence goes on along the minus strand of NC_067248.2, from coordinate 34,829,571 downwards.
AATTCAAATTCAGAACTGCTACATTATAGTAGTAGAGATTATGTGTTCTGGAACTTTGGCTTTCAATAAGGTGGAATGATGGTCTTATTAAAACGAAAATCATTATATATTCAACGGGTTACTTGTAAACTTCGGGGAGAAGCGATGGTAATCAACTAATCATTAGTTGAACTAGTTTAAATTAGTGATCTGAAAATGGAAGTATCAAAAATTATTTTAATTGTACTTATTGTTGGAATCTAATATTAGTGTAATAGTACTCTAGTAGAGTCTAGAATGCTCTAGGGGAATTGGAGATTAGTAGTAGTCTCCTAGGAAAGTCTAGAATATTCCAGTAGTGTACTAGAATCTAAGTTAGTTTATTAGCAAAGTCTAGAGTATTCTAGGGAGTGTTAGTATAGTAGTAGTGTCTAGACTATTCTAGTGTCCCCAAAAGCCTACATGGTATCAGAGCTAGAGGCAGTGATGGTGTGTGCTACGGGCTGCATGTGGTGATTCGGTGGAGTGAGGTGGAGTTCCGCAAAATCCAGGGGAAATACAACAGACGGGCAGAGGAGTGGAGTGCTGCCCAGGTAGAAGTGTTGATGTGAGCTGCTGCAGAGGTGCGGAGCCAACCGTCTGCAGCGTTCGGAGTGGTGGTGAATCTTGCAAAGTTCGGTGTGGTGGTGAAGGGAGCAGCTGGGTGAGGTGCAGCTGCTTGTGGCTTGCAGTGAAGAGGGAGAAGCAAAGGTGCTGATTTCTGCGTGTGCGAGTAGAGGACAGAGGAGAGACCTAAGCTGCGTGTGCAGCCAGAAGAAAGATCCAGAGGGGTCGAGAGATCTGCAAGAGTAGGTCAAATATAGCAGAGAAGAGAAGAAGCACATAAGCTGGTTTGTTGGTGATTTTCAGCAATATTGATCAATGGGGGAGAATCAAAATTTTGAGAAGCTACTTGAGAAAATGACTCAATTGCTCAAGGAGATTGAGAAGTTGAGACAATCAAGGGAGAGTGCAGAAATTCCAAAACAAAGTGGAAAAACAACTGTCCTAGGAAATTGTGTGAATCTTGCACAAACAGAAGAAGCAATCTCAAGTCAGGCTCCTGCATTAAATGGAACTTGTTCAAATTGGATTCTGGATTCGGGAGCATCAGCACATGTCACGGGTAAGTGGAGTGAGTTTGCATCATATACTCCACATCCACCCATGCATAAAGAGACAATCCAAACAGCCGATGGAACTTATCAACCTGTGAAAGGGGTCGGCACAGTGAAATGCACTCCGTCCATTACATTGTCTTCGGTATTATATGCTCCATCGTTTCCGGTGAGTTTGGTGTCTATGAGCTCTTTGGTTGATGATATTGATTGTCGAATAATTGCCGATCGATATAATTGTATAATTGAAGAGAGGAAGACTGGAAGGAGGCTTGGGATAGGTGTGAGACATAAGGGATTGTGGTACTTGGATAGAAGGGAAACCGATGAAGCGTTGTGCACTGCTCTCACAGTTGTTACCAATGATGATGAGGCAAGGTTGATACTCCAACATTGTCGATTGGGCCATATGTCCTTTGATACTATGAGTAAGATATTCCCTGAAGAAATGAAGAAGGTGGACAAAGAAAAACTTGTGTGTGATGCATGTGAGTTTGGAAAACACACCAGGACATCATATGTGAGTCGTGGACTGCGGAGCACGTTGCCCTTTGTATTGATTCACTCTGATGTATGGACTTCCCCGGTGGTCTCTGTTAGCGGGATGAAGTATTTTGTCACCTTCATTGATTGCTACTCCCGAATGACTTGGATATATCTTCTGAAACATAAAAGTGAGGTGCTTACATGCTTCAAGGACTTCTATGCATATGTCCAAAATCGCTTCAACGCTAGTATTCAAATTATCAGGACAGATAATGGGACGGAGTATGTGAACAATGAATTTGGCAATTTTCTTTCCAAAAAAGGAATACTTCATCAAACTTCATGTCCTGATACTTCTCCACAGAATGGAGTAGCTGAAAGGAAGAATCGTCATCTGCTGGAGGTGGCTCGATCACTTATGTTTACCATGAATGTGCCCAAATTCTTGTGGAGTGAAGCGGTTATGACTGCTACTTATCTCATCAACCGGATGCCCTCAAGAGTGCTTGGGATGAAGACTCCATATGAAATGATCTATGGCCAAAGTGAGTTCATCGTTCCGCCAAAGGTGTTTGGGTGTACTTGCTTTGTTAGAGACCATAGACCTTCGGTGGGAAAATTGGATCCTCGTGCTGTGAAGTGCATCTTCATTGGATACCCATCTGGACAAAAGGGCTACAAGTGTTGGAGCCCTAGTGAGCGGAGAACATTTGTTAGCATGGATATGACATTTAGAGAGTCTGAGCCGTTCTATGGAGAGAAGACGGACCTCAGCTCGTTGTTTGACTTTGACTCTCCTAGCACAATCGAAGCTAGTCGAGAGGGGGAGAGTGAACTTTTGAGGACAAAGGAACATGAACCATCCAGAGTTGTTGTTGGTTCAATTCCATCTCCTACGAGTGAAGAGAGATGGACAAAGCCAAATGAGGAAGAAAATCTAAGGGTGTCTACAAGGAGACAAGCTACAAGTGAAGAGAGATGGAGAAAGCCAAACGAGGAAGAGAACTTGAAAGTGTATACACGGAGAAAATCGCAGCATGAGCAGCAGCAACAACAGGTTCCCACGACAAGTGACACACAGGTGCAGGGGGAGCAACATGTGCAACAACAGGCTCCCACGACAAGTGACACACAGGTGCAGGGGGAGCAACATGCTCCAACAGGTGTTGAAACTGATGAATTGTCTGATGATGCAGGTCCATCTGTTACGAGGGATTCAATGGACTTGCCCATTGCCTTAAGAAAAGGAACCCGAGCTGCAGCTAGAAAACCTCCAAATTGGTACCAGGAGGAGCATGACATTGCTAATTATGTATCATATGCATCTCTATCTACGAACTACAGGGCCTTCATCGCATCATTGCAATCTGTGGTGATCCCAAGAGATTGGAAAGAAGCAAAACAAGACCCAAAGTGGTACGAGGCCATGTTGGAGGAAATGAAAGCTCTTGAGAAGAACAATACATGGGATCTTGTTACTCTTCCAGCTGGAAAACGTCCAGTTACTTGCAAATGGGTGTATTCCGTGAAGCAATCCCCAGAAGGGAAAATAGAACGATACAAGGCAAGGTTGGTGGCAAGGGGTTACAGTCAAACATATGGGATTGACTATGACGAGACCTTTGCGCCTGTTGCAAAGATGAGTACTATAAGAACTCTTATTTCTTGTGCTGCTAACTTTGGTTGGCCCTTGCATCAGCTGGATGTCAAGAATGCTTTCTTGCATGGAGATCTCCGGGAAGAAGTTTATATGGACATTCCACCTGGCTTTAGTAACTCCAACACCCAGGGGAAGGTGTGCAGATTGAAGAAGTCTTTGTATGGTCTCAAGCAGTCACCAAGGGCATGGTTTGATAGGTTCCGGAGAGCCATGAACAATATGTGTTACAAGCAATGTAATAGGGATCATACCGTGTTCTATAGGCATTCAGGGCGTCATATTACCATCCTTGCAGTTTATGTGGATGACATTGTTATCACTGGAGACGATAATGATGAAATAAGCCGGCTGAAGATGAGATTGAGCAGAGAATTTGAGGTTAAGGATCTAGGACAACTCAAGTATTTCTTGGGTATTGAGATTGCGAGATCTCCTAAAGGAATAGTTATCTCTCAACGGAAATATGTGTTGGATCTACTCAATGAGACTGGTATGCTTGGGTGTCGGCCTGCTTCAACTCCTATTGAGCAAAATCACCAGCTATGTGCTCAGTCAGGAGATCCAGTTAATAGAGAGCGCTACCAACGGCTTGTTGGTCGACTTATCTATTTATGCCATACGAGACCTGATATATCTTATGCCGTGAGTGTGGTGAGCCGCTACATGCATGACCCAAGAAGTGGACATCTAGAGGCAGCTTATAGAATTTTACGCTATCTGAAAGGAAGTCCTGGAAAAGGTCTATGGTTCAAGGCCAATGGGCACTTGAGTGTGGAGGGATATTGTGACGCTGATTGGGCAAGTTGCCTTGATGACAGAAGGTCAACATCAGGCTTTTGTGTCTTCGTAGGAGGAAACTTGGTATCTTGGAGGAGCAAGAAGCAGCATGTGGTCTCAAGATCAACTGCAGAAGCAGAGTATAGAGCAATGGCGGTGTGTTTGTGTGAGATGTTATGGATGAAAGGCCTCCTATCAGAATTGAAGCTACTGCGGAGAGGGCCATTGAATCTTTGGTGCGACAACAAGTCAGCAATAAACATTGCTAACAATCCCGTTCAGCATGACCGAACAAAGCATGTGGAAATAGATCGATTCTTCATTAAAGAACGGCTTGACGAAGGAACCTTGAAGTTAAGCCATGTAACCTCTAGAGAACAAATAGCAGATTGTCTAACCAAAGGATTAGGTAGTAAGGAATGTTTGTTGGCATGTAACAAGATGGGAATGATAGATATCCATCGCCCATCTTGAGGGGGAGTTTTGGAATCTAAGATTAGTGTAATAGTACTCTAGTAGAGTCTAGAATGCTCTAGGGGAATTGGAGATTAGTAGTAGTCTCCTAGGAAAGTCTAGAATATTCCAGTAGTGTGCTAGAATCTAAGTTAGTTTATTAGCAAAGTCTAGAGTATTCTAGGGAGTGTTAGTATAGTAGTAGTGTCTAGACTATTCTAGTGTATGAGTTAACATGTAAGCCTAAGTTGAGCTATATATATGTGTGGTGACCCAGCGTACCACTGCATGGTGTAGTACACAAGTCGTTGACATAACACAAGTGAAACACCGTTCCACCCATATTACATCTCTCAGAGTGGTACAACAGAAACATATGCGAGTCCAAGGTATGTCTATAGAAGTACACACGAACTGTTTACATAAGATCCACACAGCCTCCTACTTTACAGTGAGGTAAAACTTCAAATAAGCTCCAGAAGAACGACTCGTAGTCTATCTTATAGCTAACTCAAGTTTAAGAGCTAATTGGCTTGCTATAGAACTCTAGCTATTTAGGTGCTAGGATTAGGGAAAGGTTCCCTTCTATTACTAGTCTAGGTTTCCATCATGGCTAATGCAGAAGTTGACTCCATTGACTTCTTTGATTGGATTCTTCATCTTGTTGCAGTTGACTCCTTTGTCTTCGGGTTCCACGGTAGTTTCTCCTTCGGTGCCTTGATCTAAGAAGGGGGTTCAAACGAGATAGAATGAGTACGAGCGTACTCAGCAAGTTCATATTAGGAAATAGGTGTATCATGCACTAGCTACAGCCATAGACCAGAAAGTCATAGGCCAATGCAAGTTTTCATAAACATTTCTTCAAAAGGTTTATTTTATTCTGAAAACTATGCCCGTCAATCTTCACAGGTTGAACAGAACTTCGTGGAGTTCCTTTCCTGCCGCGTTCGCAGTTCCCTTCCCGGAACAGGGAGTGACAGTCACAATTCTTGATACCCTCTGCAGAGGTGCGTTACTTTACCCCACAAGAGATCTTAACCATGTTGCCGGCCGAGAGTATGTCCTCGTCCACACTTCCTTTGGTGTGAGGCCCAGTATAAGATCCAAGCCAATCACTGCCTTCTCCGCGACCCTGCAAACCCACCCTTTTGTCCAACCGTATACCCCCAGTAGACTTCTCCCGATAATACGGCTTTACTCAAGGTGTACTCCGGACAATCCATCATAGATCGTAGAGCTTATCATCACTAATGGATGGGGATTTAAAAGGATATCCCAACCTATTGCGGCAGTGCCTCCAACACCCCACCGGCTCTACAGATCCGTTGGCGTGCAGAAGGGAAAAGATACAGCTGACTTCCCTAGAGCCATTATAGATCTTATGGATAACGCGATATGTACGGCGCTAGAATCACTGGACGGCATTGGTACTTAATCCTAGGGTGATATAACCCATGCAATGGAACCTCCACCATATCAACACATACCATGGTTCCATTGCCCACCACATAGTCATATTCATATTTGTAAAATAATACTTTGCTTTTCAATGCATGAGTGATAAGTATAGTACTTTGCATATAGTTTGATACAAATAATCAAATGACATGGGCAAGCGATGAACTTGCCTTTCTTGACTGCAAGATTATGCAGGCAAAAGCTTCGATACGTGATAACTCCAAATTCTGAAATACCATCATCGTCCGGTAAGGACAATGTTTAAAGAACTGGCAAGGATGCTATAATGCATAATATGAGATGCAATCGTCCCAAGCGTAACCTAACCTCGATGATTTAGGATGTATGAGTTGTAAAGATTTCTTTAGGGTTGGTTGCACTTTTAGAATGGTTCTCAAACAAGGTTCTTATTAGGGTTTGGTTATATTAGCATCGTAATCAAGTGATATAAGACATTATAACAATTATACACATAAAGAATAGTGGTGGAATAATATGTAAAGAACAGTTGTCAATTTTTAAGTTCTATAGAACATGGTTGATGATTACTTATACTATACTTCAAAAGAATAACTTTTGAAGAACATGTTGTTTAAGAAATAATGAGTATTTCAAAGAAGGATTAGGCTTCTAAGGTTTGATTGACATTTGTACTTCGAAAGAATAACTTTTGAAGAACAGGTTAAATAAGAACAAGAACTATTATAAATAGGAGCTATGTAACTTTAGGGTTTATTATTGGGTTCATTTAATTTCAATAATAGGAACTAGTTGGGTTCTTAAATAGAATGGGTTTCTATATAGCAAGTATTGGTAAGGTTATTACTATGGTTTCCTATATACATCATATCAAAGGATGGTTGTTTAAGATGGTTCTATAAATTAGCTATTAGGGTTTACTATGGTTTCACAACTACTTAACTAAGTAATCTCTAATGGTTGCCCAGCTAAGTGGTTTATCATTTCCTAAGTAGGGTTGAGTGCAATAGGAGCATGTGATGTGCATTACTACACAAGATTGGTATTAGGGTTTATCATTATGGTGCTACTAGGGTTTGATGATTGAGTTTGACCTTAATGGTAGGGTATATAGGTTAGTAGTCAATGGTACTAATGCAATTAACAAGTTAGGGTTTATACCTAGGTGATACTAGTGAATCTTATGGTTTTAAATTGAGATAGAGACATGAAATGATAATCTCATGTGACTTGGTTTTATGCTAGTGGATCATGACTTGTATTTGTTGGTCACATAATATGGTTCTCTATGTAAGGTGAAATTCACATGATCACATGTGATAAGCAACTAGGGTTTTAGGGTTAAAGCATTTTCAAATGATCACATAAAATAATGGAATCAAAGTCTTACTAAATTGAAATTAGGGTTTCTAAATTATGGTACAACTCTAAAATGCTGATTATCAATAGAGTTGTGGTTACTAATTACTTTGAATCAAAATTAGGAATGGTTTGACATTTTATTAATTTTCACAAGATTTAATAATTAGAGCAACTTCTAGTTAGGTTTCATTAAGAATCAGGGTTTAATCACTGTTACTATGTTTAAAGTATTTAATTTTTTAACTTAAGAATGTTTAAGTAAATAAGTTTTGACTTACAAAAATATTGGCTTATAATATTTTCTTGAGTTATTACTATTTAAAGAAAATGGTAAATGGTAATTTGCAAATTAGGGTTTATGAATTACCATTAATAATTAAGTTAATGCAAATATGATAAAGAAAATCAATCTTAACATTTAATTAGTTACTGAATAGTTAAAACTTAATTTTTAAACTTCACTAATTATTGAATTCAAATTGTATTGTAAATAAATGAAATGGCATAATTAATTAGGTTAAAAAATAAATGGATTTTTATTTTTTTTACACATTTTTGTTTTATATTTTATTTGAATAGAGTTTATTTTTGTGAGTATTTTGATATATTATTTAAATTTTTCTGAGTTGAAATGATTTTTCTATGATTTTTCAAAGTTTCAGCAATTTACTGGAATTTGAAATAAACAGAAAACACTAGATGTACCGGTTCAGACTCTAGTCACAGACACTGACTAGTGGGGCCAGGTCCAGCGTGGCAGCCACGTGGGAATGGACCAGGTCAAAATCGAAACGTGGCGCGGGACAGCTCTGCCGGCGGGCAGTTGACGACGGCGCCAGCGACCTGGGCTCTCCCCGGACGATTGGGGACTACCGTTCTACTCAGGACGCGATGAGGAAGCTATTGGTACTAGCGCCGCTACCTAAAGGTCATCGGAACATGGCCGTCGGCGAGGTGAAGCGGCGGCGCTCACGGGCTTACGGTGTGGTGATGATCTGGGATACAATGGAATGGTCCGAGGGCACTAGGCGGAAGAGAAGCTCACCCTGAGCACAGAGCGCTTGACGGTGAGGCCTGAGGTGGTCTGTAACGACGGTGGCGATGGTGGCCGGTGTCGGAGATGCTGAGCTTGACGGCGACGCTCCAGGACGCTCTAGCCCGATTCCTGGCGCTAGCTGAGCAAGTCGAGGGCGAGGAAGACGATGGCATCCACGGCGTGGCTCGGGAGTGCCTCCATCGACGGCGAGACGATTTGGCCGACGGGTTAGGGTTTCGGTCTGAGAAGAAAATTGAAGAGGAAAAGAAGAAATGGGGAGCTAGGGTTCGTCCTAGGGTATTTATAGGCTCCAGAAACGCGCCTCGTCACGCGGCCGCTCAAGGAGAGATCGACAGCAGCGAGGAGGAGGTGGCCACGGCATCGTGCTGTCGAGCGTGTGTGAGAGGAAGACGAAGATCATCCTCTTCGGTCTTATCCCCACGAAGGGGTATGATGGGCTGGGCCAAGCTGGCTTCTGCGAAAGGTGGCGTGGTGATGGGCTGTGCTGTTGGGCTCAGCTGCGGGCTGCTCGGCCTGCCAGGTAAGTTTCCCTCCATTTTCTTTTTCAAATTTCTGTTTTCCTTTTCTGTTTTTATTTACTGGTTTGAATTCAAATTGAATTCTATTTTGTTTTACAGGTTCTAAAATATTTGAATATCAATATCACTTTATGATAATACTCACTGCATAGTTCTTTTGTTCAAACAACTATTAAATATATGATTAATTTGGTGTTATTGTGAAGTGCATTTTAAATTAAAAATGGATATGGTTTAAATGTTTATCTCTATTCCTTTTTATTTAGGAACCAATCTGTTTGAATGGTTAAAAATTATAACATGTGCTTGGTGAACACTTTGTTAGGTTTGACTAGTACATCATAATATGGATTGTGCACATATTATAATTATAGCTAGAGTTTAAAATTAATGGCAATGAGAATGGATTGGTTCATGATTTTATGTGAAGAGTTACTTCTAAGGTTTTAGGAAAATGATTGAATAAACTCTACAATCACCAATCTCCATTAACTAGCTTAAGGTTAATTTATTTAGGATAGATCCTATCTTCATTATGGTTAAATCAACTACTTATATGATGTTTCTATTTTATCAATTATTATTTCATTTGGTTCACTAAGTAGAGCATTTGGAAAGAAAATAGAATTGAATATTGGTTCACTCTACTCACTTAAATAGTACTTAAGCTTGGGTATATATGGCTTGGTTTATACTTGTGATCAATGATACACAAGTTGGGACATATTATTTTATGTGGAGCTAATCCTATGTGAAAGGACTAGGGTTTTGGTAATGCTTCACTAATTGTAGTAGGAAACAGGAATGAGGCATGGCAGGGTTCTATTTGTAATCTAAATTTATACTTGTATTGAAACTCAAATTGGGTTTAGGGTTTTAGTAGTGATCACCCAAGTGATACACAACTAAGATTAGGTATGAGCATAAGCTTGGTTATGTTTAATTGGCTCTCACCTCCAAGATTAAAGGTTGGTTTGAACAAGTAGAATTTAATACTACTCTAATATTCTCTAGGATAGATATGGATATGGTTAGCATCTATAATCTCTCTCACTTCTTAATGTCTTGTAATAGCCTAAGGTCCTACTCAAGATATGATGATATGATCCTCTAAATATATGGTTTTCCTAGGAATTCTACCTTGGTATTTTCTGTAGCTTGTTCTTCAGAAAATCTGATAAACCTGCATCTTGTGGTATGCCTCCACCTTCTAGCTTCTTCATCTTGATCCTAGCTAATTCACATGGAAGGTCTCAAGTAATTGGTTTCCTTGTAGCATGGTACAAGATGTCCAAATTGATGAAGGGTGTGGCTCTATTTATAGGCTTGGGCAAGCTCTAGTATCATGACACATAGGTGGTGACTCTTGTGTTGGTTAGATGAGTAAGGTGCTTGGTTGTCATGCCCTCATCCATAGCAATCCTTTGAGCATGAGGTGGCATAGCTTGGAAAGCAAGTCATGTAGATATTTTCATCCTATGTGGCAAGATCATTATCCTCTCATATGATTTATTTTTGGATATCCAAGTGGCATTTGTTACTAAATATCTTGTGGATGGTTTTATTATTGTGGATGAGTCACTATATCATATTGGATTGGATTTATATTATAATATTGATCAAAAGATCAAGGTTGAAGGTTATTCCTCAAATTTGGATAGTTGGTGTTTGATTTCACCAAGGCATGATCATATGAGTTTCAAAATACTCATAGTCAGTTTGATTCAAATAGTTTGAACTATAAATCGTAATGTAAATGGATTTAGTTTTATGATATTCCATATACTTAATAAGTTATGATTTAAATAAAAATGTGTGGCTTTTATGCACTTTAGACCCTGTGGTTTACCTTATTTGGTAATAAGTTTAGAAGTGAATTAATTTACACACAAAGGTAGTTGCTAACTTTTAAGTGTTAATAAGTTAGGGTTTGATTCTTAAAGAATGTGTTGTTGTAAATATAATTCCATTTGATCTAATCCATAGATCAAATCATCTCTACCCAAAACAAGGTTTTAACAAAGATCATAGTGAAGTTTATATCGCTTGACTTGATGATCTACTTCAATTCCAGCAAGTCAAGTGAAACTTCAGTTACTGTGGTAAGTTTTATTTGAAAGCGCGAAAATTCCCCGGATTTTCTATGCATGAATGCAATACACACTTTGGTGTTCTCTCATTTTATAGCCTCTAAACCTGGGATATTACAGCCTCTCCCCCTTAAACTGAACTTCGTCCCGAAGTTCGAACGCTCTCACGTTTCAGAACGTTGAAATGTCTTGAACAGATCGCCATCCTTCAACTCCATGGTGATCACACTAGATATAGTTGAATATATCCCTTGTCCAGATCCTTCCGGAAGTCTTCTGATGTTTGGCACTGATACTTTCTTCAATTCTATGATTTCTTCCAACACTCTAAGCTTCTAGTCTTACTCTTCAAAGATCCTTGGTTTAGGACATCTTATTGTGTTAATGGGCTTTACTAATGGTTGTGGTGACATCTTCTTATTTGGGTACTCAAAGCTTGGTTCTACCAGCTGCGGTAATCCAGCTGCGATGTAATATGACACTATGGTATACCAGCTGCGGTGTCCAAACCTTAATTCTAAAAGATTTATTTAAGGTAGGGTATTGTTTTCCCTTACTACCATAACGAAAGTAATGGTACTTGGTAAGGTATTTACAGTAGGCATGGTCCTGGTTGTTTAGTCCTACGAATGGATTGGACTCATTTAGTCCATCCAATCATGGCTTCTAGTTTATACTAATTATCCTCCCTTTGGTTTCTTTAGGTTCCATGAAAGGAATCTTTCGAATAATCATTAGTTTTGGTATGGTCAAACCCTTCGATCTTAAACCTTCTTAAGCTTTGGTTGTCCTCCGACATCTACTTCATCCAACTTCATTATCTTGGACTTACCTGAGCTCTCTTGGTTTCGAGTAATTACAATTACCCACTCAAGTTAAGGTCTAACCCTTACTTCCTCGAGATATGAATCTCGGCTTCTGGTCTGACAACCTCCTGAGAGTACTATTATATGGGTACTTCCCATCAACCTTATAAAAATAAGATTGGACTTCCTTTCAGTTCATACCTTCTTTTTCATCTATCACTCTACCATAATATCTTAATACTTCTCATTCAGCCTTCCTCTCCCCCTTGGAGTTTACTAATGATTTTCCAACTTCCTTTCTTCTAATCATTAAACTCCAAGGTTAGGTAGTTGGTTTAAGTCTGGTTTATATTTTGTACCTTTCTAAAGTCTCACGAAGAATTCTTTGCGGTGTATCCACACAGTTGTGGGTATCCATTATGAATCCTCCGACTAAATATTTACCAACTACGAGATACCAGCTGTGAAATACTAGCTGCGGAATCCCCCTTTCTTTTAGGGTAAAGAAATGTTCAGGCTGTGGGCTATCTGGTACCAGCTGCAGACTACCTAGTACTAGATGTGGCTTAGTGGATACCAGCTGTGGCTATGTTATGGTTCTAGTCAATATCTACTTACCAGCTGTGGCTTCTTTTATAGTTTTAGATAAGATATACCTCACTTCACATTCTTTCTCTTCATGGTTATCCTATATCAGCTGCGGTCATATGATGCTAGCTGCGACTTCACTTGTCTATTTTCCTTCTTCCAGGGTTATTTTGCAATAAAATCACTTGTTGATACTATGAAAATAGTATTGTAAGTGACTTCACTTGCATTCCCTTCTTCCATAATGAATACAGCTCTACTTCTTCTGCTCCATATTCACTATTTTTCTCACTTTCATGGTACTTCCATGTTGAAGTACTCCTTGATTAAGGATAAAAGTGAGTTGGGATTGGTCCTTCCTTTAGAGTATTGTGGTTGCTTTCCCCCAATTTGACTTCTTTCTTCCAGTGAACCTTCATCTTATTTTTAAATCTTCAGAATTCGTCACTTCCTCACACGAATACCTTTCCCCTCTAGACCTATAACATCAAGTAAGAGCTTGATATTGCAACATGCATTTGCATATCAAAGTCAAACTTCATGTATGGATCTAGTCAATCAATGAAGATTCGAGAAAATCCAAGAAGATTCAGCTTTGTGCTTATAATACACATCCTTATATGCCTGAATATAATAGTTGGGTAAGACATCCCTAAACATCAGGATCAGATGTGTAGTATATAACACCACATAAGATAGGTTTAGGTTGTGATACTTAGCACGAATACGTGAATTTCTACTATTTGTCTCAACATTTATCTTAATTGCACATTTGCAATGAGACAAACTTGAAACAAAATGGCCTGGGATAGTTGGAGTTAACCTAGTTTTCTTTGGAAGTACTAACAAAATAGGCTACCATATATATGTGCTATTGAGGACTACTTCCTATAATACAATTAGTTCTAACATGTCTACTCTAAACACATGATTGTTTAGAATGTACCACCTATAACTTTAGGATTTCTCAATGTGATATGCTCTAAATAAGCCTTCTTTTAAATTAAGGACTATGGTTCTAACATTCTTGACACAGTTTCCAGGATTTTAAGGCCTAAGCTTTCGAACTATTCCCTAAATCCTATTCCTTATCATCCTTTTGTTATCTAACTTATGATGTTCTACTCCCTCACATCATGATTCTCAAGTGAATCATATATGATTACCAACTTTACCATGAAAAGTAGACTTAAATATTCCTATCACTCTTCCTTACCTCTTATGATTGACTCATCATAGATCTAAACTACCTCGTATGTCTTATCTTCCTCATTTTATACTAGTCATTTGACATTTTAAATGACTCTTACTTAACCATACTTGTATTGGTATACTTCTTCCAATAGGATATCTTCCTTATGGTTGTATCCTCTCTTTGGACTACCATGTATTGTATACCAACTATGGTCTTCTACCACCAATTATCTTAAGCTCCATGGGTGTTCCAATTATTTGGAATGAAGCAAGATAACTAACTAACTTTACTTATGAAATATAGATAAGAAATATTGACTCAAGTGTGTCAGGATTATTCTCAAGTGAATACCCATCTCAAGTCAAAAGAATAGTTGGTTTGGCTAAGACAACCTCCTATAGACACTACTAAACCTATAGGTCTCCTTTAAAGGGTTTTAATCCTAGGGTCAAAGCATTTGCTCTGATACCAGCTGTGGTGACCCAGCGTACCACTGCATGGTGTAGTACACAAGTCGTTGACATAACACAAGTGAAACACCGTTCCACCCATATTACATCTCTCAGAGTGGTACAACAGAAACATATGCGAGTCCAAGTTATGTCTATAGAAGTACACACGAACTGTTTACATAAGATCCACACAGCCTCCTACTTTACAGTGAGGTAAAACTTCAAATAAGCTCCAGAAGAACGACTCGTAGTCTATCTTATAGCTAACTCAAGTTTAAGAGCTAATTGGCTTGCTATAGAACTCTAGCTATTTAGGTGCTAGGATTAGGGAAAGGTTCCCTTCTATTACTAGTCTAGGTTTCCATCATGGCTGATGCAGAAGTTGACTCCATTGACTTCTTTGATTGGATTCTTCATCTTGTTGCAGTTGACTCCTTTGTCTTCGGGTTCCACGGTAGTTTCTCCTTCGGTGCCTTGATCTAAGAAGGGGGTTCAAACGAGATAGAATGAGTACGAGCGTACTCAGCAAGTTCATATTAGGAAATAGGTGTATCATGCACTAGCTAGAGCCATAGACCAGAAAGTCATAGGCCAATGCAAGTTTTCATAAACATTTCTTCAAAAGGTTTATTTTATTCTGAAAACTATGCCCGTCAGTCTTCACAGGTTGAACAGAACTTCGTGGAGTTCCTTTCCTGCCGCGTTCGCAGTTCCCTTCCCGGAACAGGGAGTGACAGTCACAATTCTTGATACCCTCTGCAGAGGTGCGTTACTTTACCCCACAAGAGATCTTAACCATGTTGCCGGCCGAGAGTATGTCCTCGTCCACACTTCCTTTGGTGTGAGGCCCAGTATAAGATCCAAGCCAATCACTGCCTTCTCCGCGACCCTGCAAACCCACCCTTTTGTCCAACCGTACACCCCCAGTAGACTTCTCCCGATAATACGGCTTTACTCACGGTGTACTCCGGACAATCCATCATAGATCGTAGAGCTTATCATCACTAATGGATGGGGATTTAAAAGGATATCCCAACCTATTGCGGCAGTGCCTCCAACACCCTACCGGCTCTACAGATCCGTTGGCGTGCAGAAGGGAAAAGATACAGCTGACTTCCCTAGAGCCATTATAGATCTTATGGATAACGCGATATGTACGGCGCTAGAATCACTGGACGGCATTGGTACTTAATCCTAGGGTGATATAACCCATGCAATGGAACCTCCACCATATCAACACATACCATGGTTCCATTGCCCACCACATAGTCATATTCATAATTGTAAAATAATACTTTGCTTTTCAATGCATGAGTGATAAGTATAGTACTTTGCATATAGTTTGATACAAATAATCAAATGACATGAGCAAGCGATGAACTTGCCTTTCTTGACTGCAAGATTATGCAGGCAAAAGCTTCGATACGTGATAACTCCAAATTCTGAAATACCATCATCGTCCGGTAAGGACAATGTTTAAAGAACTGGCAAGGATGCTATAATGCATAATATGAGATGCAATCGTCCCAAGCGTAACCTAACCTCGATGATTTAGGATGTATGAGTTGTAAAGATTTCTTTAGGGTTGGTTGCACTTTTAGAATGGTTCTCAAACAAGGTTCTTATTAGGGTTTGGTTATATTAGCATCGTAATCAAGTGATATAAGACATTATAACAATTATACACATAAAGAATAGTGGTGGAATAATATGTAAAGAACAGTTGTCAATTTTTAAGTTCTATAGAACATGGTTGATGATTACTTATACTATACTTCAAAAGAATAACTTTTGAAGAACATGTTGTTTAAGAAATAATGAGTATTTCAAAGAAGGATTAGGCTTCTAAGGTTTGATTGACATTTGTACTTCAAAAGAATAACTTTTGAAGAACAGGTTAAATAAGAACAAGAACTATTATAAATAGGAGCTATGTAACTTTAGGGTTTATTATTGGGTTCATTTAATTTCAATAATAGGAACTAGTTGGGTTCTTAAATAGAATGGGTTTCTATATAGCAAGTATTGGTAAGGTTATTACTATGGTTTCCTATATACATCATATCAAAGGATGGTTGTTTAAGATGGTTCTATAAATTAGCTATTAGGGTTTACTATGGTTTCACAACTACTTAACTAAGTAATCTCTAATGGTTGCCCAACTAAGTGGTTTATCATTTCCTAAGTAGGGTTGAGTGCAATAGGAGCATGTGATGTGCACTACTACACAAGATTGGTATTAGGGTTTATCATTATGGTGCTACTAGGGTTTGATGATTGAGTTTGACCTTAATGGTAGGGTATATAGGTTAGTAGTCAATGGTACTAATGCAATTAACAAGTTAGGGTTTATACCTAGGTGATACTAGTGAATCTTATGGTTTTAAATTGAGATAGAGACATGAAATGATAATCTCAAGTGACTTGGTTTTATGCTAGTGGATCATGACTTGTATTTGTTGGTCACATAATATGGTTCTCTATGTAAGGTGAAATTCACATGATCACATGTGATAAGCAACTAGGGTTTTAGGGTTAAAGCATTTTCAAATGATCACATAAAATAATGGAATCAAAGTCTTACTAAATTGAAATTAGGGTTTCTAAATTATGGTACAACTCTAAAATGCTGATTATCAATAGAGTTGTGGTTACTAATTACTTTGAATCAAAATTAGGAATGGTTTGACTTTTTATTAATTTTCACAAGATTTAATAATTAGAGCAACTTCTAGTTAGGTTTCATTAAGAATCAGGGTTTAATCACTGTTATTATGTTTAAAGTATTTAATTTGTTAACTTAAGAATGTTTAAGTAAATAAGTTTTGACTTACAAAAATATTGGCTTATAATATTTTCTTGAGTTATTACTATTTAAAGAAAATGGTAAATCGTAATTTACAAATTAGGGTTTATGAATTACCATTAATAATTAAGTTAATGCAAATATGGTAAAGAAAATTAATCTTAACATTTAATTAGTTACTGAATAGTTAAAACTTAATTTTTAAACTTCACTAATTATTGAATTCAAATTGTATTGTAAATAAATGAAATGGCATAATTAATCAGGTTAAAAAATAAATGGATTTTTATTTTTTTTACACATTTTTGTTTTATATTTTATTTGAATAGAGTTTATTTTTGTGAGTATTTTGATATATTATTTAAATTTTTCTGAGTTGAAATGATTTTTCTATGATTTTTCAAATTTTCAGCAATTTACTGGAATTTGAAATAAACAGAAAACACTAGATGTACCGGTTCAGACTCTAGTCACAGACACTGACTAGTGGGGCCAGGTCCAGCGTGGCAGCCACGTGGGAATGGACCAGGTCAAAATCGAAACGTGGCGCGGGGCAGCTCTGCCGGCGGGCAATTGACGACGGCGCCGGCGACCTGGGCTCTCCCCGGACGATTGGGGACTACCGTTCTACTCAGGACGCGATGAGGAAGCTATTGGTACTAGCGCTGCTACCTAAAGGTCATCGGAACATGGCCGTCGGCGAGGTGAAGCGGCGGCGCTCACGGGCTTACGGTGTGGTGATGATCTGGGATACAATGGAATGGTCCGAGGGCACTAGGCGGAAGAGAAGCTCACCCTGAGCACAGAGCGCTTGACGGCGAGGCCTGAGGTGGTCTGTAACGACGGCGGCGATGGTGGCCGGTGTCGGAGATGCTGAGCTTGACGGTGACGCTCCAGGACGCTCTGGGCCGATTCCTGGCGCTAGCTGAGCAAGTCGAGGGCGAGGAAGACGATGGCATCCACGGCGTGGCTCGGGAGTGCCTCCATCGACGGCGAGACGTTTGGCCGACGGGTTAGGGTTTCGGTCTGAGAAGAAAATTGAAGAGGAAAAGAAGAAATGGGGAGCTAGGGTTCGTCCTAGGGTATTTATAGGCTCCAGAAACGCGCCTCGTCACGCGGCCGCTCAAGGAGAGATCGACAGCAGCGAGGAGGAGGTGGCCACGGCATCGTGCTGTCGAGCGCGTGTGAGAGGAAGACGAAGATCATCCTCTTCGGTCTTATCCCCACGAAGGGGTATGATGGGCTAGGCCAAGCTGGCTTCTGCGAAAGGTGGCGTGGTGATGGGCTGTGCTGTTGGGCTCAGCTGCGGGGCTGCTCGGCCTGCCAGGTAAGTTTCCCTCCATTTTCTTTTTCAAATTTCTGTTTTCTTTTTCTATTTTTATTTACTGGTTTGAATTCAAATTGAATTCTATTTTGTTTTACAGGTTCTAAAATATTTGAATATCAATATCACTTTATGATAATACTCACTGCATAGTTCTTTTGTTCAAACAACTATTAAATATATGATTAATTTGGTGTTATTGTGAAGTGCATTTTAAATTAAAAATGGATATGGTTTAAATGTTTATCTCTATTCCTTTTTATTTAGGAACCAATCTGTTTGAATGGTTAAAAATTATAACATGTGCTTGGTGAACACTTTGTTAGGTTTGACTAGTACATCATAATATGGATTGTGCACATATTATAATTATAGCTAGAGTTTAAAATTAATGGCAATGAGAATGGATTGGTTCATGATTTTATGTGAAGAGTTACTTCTAAGGTTTTAGGAAAATGATTGAATAAACTCTACAATCACCAATCTCCATTAACTAGCTTAAGGTTAATTTATTTAGGATAGATCCTATCTTGATTATGGTTAAATCAACTACTTATATGATATTTCTATTTTATCAATTATTATTTCATTTGGTTCACTAAGTAGAGCATTTGGAAAGAAAATAGAATTGAATATTGGTTCACTCTACTCACTTAAACAGTACTTAAGCTTGGGTATATATGGCTTGGTTTATACTTGTGATCAATGATACACAAGTTGGGACATATTATTTTATGTGGAGATAATCCTATGTGAAAGGACTAGGGTTTTGGTAATGCTTCACTAATTGTAGTAGGAAACAGGAATGAGGCATGGCAGGGTTCTATTTGTAATCTAAATTTATACTTGTATTGAAACTCAAATTGGGTTTAGGGTTTTAGTAGTGATCACCCAAGTGATACACAACTAAGATTAGGTATGAGCATAAGCTTGGTTATGTTTAATTGGCTCTCACCTCCAAGATTAAAGGTTGGTTTGAACAAGTAGAATTTAATACTACTCTAATATTCTCTAGGATAGATATGGATATGGTTAGCATCTATAATCTCTCTCACTTCTTAATGTCTTGTAATAGCCTAAGGTCCTACTCAAGATATGATGATATGATCCTCTAAATATATGGTTCGCCTAGGAATTCTACCTTGGTATTTTCTGTAGCTTGTTCTTCAGAAAATCTGATAAACCTGCATCTTGTGGTATGCCTCCACCTCCTAGCTTCTTCATCTTGATCCTAGCTAATTCACATGGAAGGTCTCAAGTAATTGGTTTCCTTGTAGCATGGTACAAGATGCCCAAATTGATGAAGGGTGTGGCTCTATTTATAGGCTTGGGCAAGCTCTAGTATCATGACACATAGGTGGTGACTCTTGTGTTGGTTAGATGAGTAAGGTGCTTGGTTGTCATGCCATCATCCATAGCAATCCTTTGAGCATGAGGTGGCATAGCTTGGAAAGCAAGTCATGTAGATATTTTCATCCTATGTGGCAAGATCATTATCCTCTCATATGATTTATTTTTGGATATCCAAGTGGCATTTGTTACTAAATATCTTGTGGATGATTTTATTATTGTGGATGAGTCACTATATCATATTGGATTGGATTTATATTATAATATTGATCAAAAGATCAAGGTTGAAGGTTATTCCTCAAATTTGGATAGTTGGTGTTTGATTTCACCAAGGCATGATCATATGAGTTTCAAAATACTCATAGTCAGTTTGATTCAAATAGTTTGAACTATAAATCGTAATGTAAATGGATTTAGTTTTATGATATTCCATATACTTAATAAGTTATGATTTAAATAAAAATGTGTGGCTTTTACGCACTTTAGACCCTGTGGTTTACCTTATTTGGTAATAAGTTTAGAAGTGAATTAATTTACACACAAAGGTAGTTGCTAACTTTTAAGTGTTAATAAGTTAGGGTTTGATTCTTAAAGAATGTGTTGTTGTAAATATAATTCCATTTGATCTAATCCATAGATCAAATCATCTCTACCCAAAACAAGGTTTTAACAAAGATCACAGTGAAGTTTATAGCGCTTGACTTGATGATCTACTTCAATTCCAGCAAGTCAAGTGAAACTTCAGTTACTGTGGTAAGTTTTATTTGAAAGCGCGAAAATTCCCCGGATTTTCTATGCATGAATGCAATACACACTTTGGTGTTCTCTCATTTTATAGCCTCTAAACCTGGGATATTACAATATGAGAGGGTGTGGAGGTCCAAGTGACCAACCCATCCACAATTTCCCCAAAAGCCTACACTTATACTTGAATAAATGAATTTCTAACAATTTGGTTGCTTCTTGAGCAGGTATGGTTTCAGCAAGGAAATTGTGGAGCGCCCAGGTAAATTCTGTTGAGACCTGGATCCGTCTAAAATCCTTTCAGATATTTATGCTCTATAATTCATAGGATGCACATTCTTATACTAGTTTCTGTACAATGGCAGGATATTGGCCCTCCAGTGCTCATGTTTGTGGCTTTTGGTTTCTTCCTATGGCTTGGCAGTTTTCTTGTGATAAATGCAGTGATTTATTATGTGGAAATGTCACTTCTCCGTGTGAGGATATTCTGTGTGCAAATCATGCTGTCCTAGAACACTTCCTCACGGGAAATTCTTATTCATCTTTACCTATATTCATAGGATGAAGTTCCATTGGTAGGTGAGTTTCTTATCCTAAAGACTCTTTTCTATTTTGTGCAAGGACATTTCTCCTTGATATGCTTATATTTTCATATAATAATGTTGTTGTACTTAATTTAAATGATTTCTCTCATGTGTAAATGATTTCTCAGCATACTCATTAATGATATCAATCTGCTGCAGCATGGGTTTTCTTAGAAATCCTAAAGCATTTCTAATGGTGATTAAAGCTGTCATAGAGGCAACAGGTTACAGATTTATCCTTTTCACAGCTGGTTACCAGCCATTGGATTCAGCAATCAGATCTGCTGATTCTTTAGTAGCAGAATCAAGTGAGTTAGATGCACATCACTCACCTGCCCTTAGTGGTGACAGCACTCTCCTTTTCAACAGTCGACTGTTCTGCTTCTCTGGGTGAGTACTCTGTGATGGCGACCATTCATCCTTCTCAGGAATAGTTAGATATTTTAGTCAATTGTATGAGAATATCAGAACTTTTTCAGATCAATACCATATAGCTGGCTTTTCCCCAAATGTGCAGCTGCTATTCACCATGCTGGCAGGTAATAAGTTCTTAATTTTTTAGTGACCAAGTTGTGAATGGTAAAGTTCCATTTTACTGCTGCTTCAGCAATAGAACTTAACTTGTTTTCTGCCTCACAGCGGATCTACAGCTGCTGCACTATTTGCTGGAATCCCCCAGGTAATTACAAGAGCTGCTATACTTAGATAAGAAAGTATTTGTGTTGTTCTGTTGATCTGGCAATGTCATGTTGTGAATGTTAATATGCTGTAAGTATCTTCCATATCAGTATTGATTCTGTTCATACGCTAGCTGGATTCATGCATACTCAATAGAGATGATGCCATTGTTCCAGTTGAGAGTCACGACTTACACTATTAATTTAGAACAACCATTTGTTAACCAGAAGGCCAGAGCTATTCTTCTTATAAAACAAAGGAACAACAATTTGATTGACCTTTCTTAGCTCATCGTAATAGCACTTGGTTTGTGTGACAGTTTGCTAAGATAACAATACAATTTCACCCTCGAGCCAAAAGGATAATTCACCCGTAGCACATATGAAGCTAAGGAATTTCAATACCTTCTTTTTGAGAAAATGAATTTGTGTACTTGTAAACTATAAAAAAACTGACATTTTTTTCATCTATTCCTTTTGTAACCCTGAATTGAAGTAACATCCATCCTGTGTCAGCAAGAAGCATCATGTATATGATATTTGCCAAAAAAAGCTGAAGGTTTCATTGCATATAACACCCATCTCTTGTTTCAAGAAGAAATAACATGCATGCAATATTTCCGTAAGGCTAATGGTTTATGTTTGTTCAAACAATGTGTTTGTCTTTTAGAATTCTTATTTTTTGATTGTTGTAAAATTATGCTAGCAGTTGCTTTTGGATGTTATAGATTGTACTAAACAGGGTTATCTTGCAGGTACCATGTCCTTTCCTACTGGACCAGTTTTACTGGGCAGAGAGGCTGCACTGGTTAGGGGTGGCGCCTGAGCCCCTAAAGAGGCAACATCTAATCCCAGATACAGATGACGCTGCGATCATTAACAAGGCCGCAGACATGCTTCTTGGAGCTATCAGATCAGCATTATCACCTGAGATTAAGGCTCAGGCAACCAGAATTGCTAACCGACTTGCTTCTGAGGTGTGTTTGCTCAGTGGCACTCTACAGTTGTTGTTTCCGTAGTACTGACCATTTATTTTTCATTTAGAAAGCCTCAAAGTTTTAACAGTTTTTTCTCATTGATTGATATCGTCCCAGGATGGGATTGGTGAAGCCCTCAGGATCCTGAAGGAGAAAGTTCTGCCTGAGCATAAGGTTGAGCCGCAGAGACCGTAAGATATACTGAGAGTTATAAAAATGTAAGATTATTATACTACTTAGCTTAGAATTTTCGTTTGTGCCCGCATTGGTTTATCATTTATACCTTGTATTAGCTGCTACCGTCAATTGTTACCTCGGAGCACCGCAATACAACCTCAAGTTATAGAACCTGTTGATTGGGGATGGAATAAAAATTATGTAGGCTGTTATCATGATTGGGCAGGAGCTCCGCCTATCTATTAGGAATAAACATGCATGTCACCTGGATTGTTCTACAGTAAAAAATGAACTTTTGAGTGTCTTAATAAAAATGACTTTCTAACAAGAAATAGAAACACTAATAATGTGAGTTAATTCAACAAAGAGGAGCTCTGCCTATCTATTAAGAATAAACAGGCATGCCACCTGGATTGTTCTAATTTTTTTGTAACTTTTGACTGTCTTAATAAAAATGGCTTTCTGAAAAGAAATAACACACAAAAAGAATGTCAGTTACTTCAACAAAGCACACTTCCAACTGCATATAAAAACATTCCAGCTTTTCATTTTACATTACATGCTACGGCCAAAAAGAAGTTGCCAACCTTGGCAGTCCACTGAATCTGCAAGGCCTGGAGCTGAGATGGTTCAGTTAGTATAGTTGGGACTTGCAGAGCTAGCAAACCACTCTGCAAACCGCACCAACTCCATGCTAATGCAGCCGTTGGATATAATCACGTAAACGACTCCACCAATAAATCTCGGAAAACGAGTGGTGTTTTGAAACATGGGAGCATATGCTCCCTCTATTTTGAATTTCATCTTACACATATTTTGAATTTCAAAAAAATTAAAATAAAAAATTCGCACGTACATCTTCACGTGATACGTGCTCACAAAGTTGTTTCATAAAAAATGGACTTTCCATGTGAAGTGTGTAAAAAAGAGAAAATTCAGTCCTAAAAACAATGCTTTTTACACGATAAATTTCCTCTTTTTTACATAGACCACAAAAAATATTGATTTTTCGTGAAACTTGACGAATGCACATATATTATGAAGATGTACATGTAGAATTTTTTGTTAAAATTTTTCGACAACTCAAAATATAATTTTTTGGTATAGGGAGCATATGCACCCGGGAGCCGAATTGAATTTCCGAAAAACGACCTACTTCAGCTCACCTATATATATACGAGAACCGAACTTGCACGCCCCAAGAAGCATAGCGCAACAGAAGCCACCAGCTCACTCAGGCAGTTCTTGACCTCACCACCCCAGGCAAGCAACACTACCGCGCAATGCCCCGCCATCTCGGCCTGCACCGCGCGATCGCCGCCGCCATGCCCGCGGCCTCGCGCCACCTCGCCTTCCTGCACGACCACGGCATGATCGCGGCCGCGGTGCCGGCGGTGGCTGCGTTCCTGGCTGTGTGCGCGCTGGCGCTAGCGATGTGCGCGTCGCACTCCGGCGCAGGGGAGGCGGCGAAGGAGCGGCTGCGGCGCGCTCTGGCGAGCGTGAGCCGCCGTAGGACGGACCCGGTAATCGTCAGCATCCACCAGGTGCAGCCTGGCGTCGGCTTTGGTGGCGACGCGTCGCCGCCTCCGTGCGTGTGGCAGAAAGGGATCCTCATGGGGGGCAAGTGCCAGCTCCCGGACTTCTCCGGTGTCATCAACTACGACCCCGCCGGGAACATGGTCGCGCCAGGTCGTCCTCGAGCCCAGCCGTTGCCGGCGCTTGGCTGGTGAACTCGTCTCATCTCGATGTGTGTTGTTGTTCACTTGTTGTATGTGTGACGTGCCTGTGGAACCCAGGCTCGGAAAAGTAAATCTGCGATGCAGAATGGTATCCCAGGTAGCCTGGATTGGATTTCCTATATTTTGTCAAGAGGGCAAATTCCCAGTTTCACCGAGACTTAGTAGAAATGGTGTGTTCCTCTTTTTCCTTGAGATGAGAAGAGGAGAAGAGGAGAAGAGGAACAAACTACTCCAAATCGTGTTAAAACTTGTACGAGTATTTTGGATTTTAGAAACTTGAACTCCTCTAACATTTCTTCGCACCTGAAGTTCTAAATAATAAAAATGAAGCAGCTTGTTTTGAACTTCTCTGATAAATGCTTCCAACCACAAGAGACATAGGTGGGACTCTTCTAAGATTTGTCCGAATTCGTTAAAAGTTTGGCTTTTGAGTTTTTTTTAGCTCCTCTAGAAATATGAAAATTGAAGGAAACATGTCGGATTGGCACAGTCATTTGAATTGCAGGAATGCATTCGTCGCGGTTTCAGTCTTGTTCTAGCCCCACAGCTGCATCTTCTTCGCTTTTCTCTCTGTTAAAGACATTTTTTTTTACGGAAACAGGAGGAGCTCTGTTAAAGACATATACAGTGTAGATTTTCGCAGCCAACCTCGACTGATCTGTTCTTGGGATAACCTCGATCTCTTATCTAACAGAATTTTTTTATGCACTGAATTTAAATGAAATAATGTTATTTCCCCACAAAACATTCTGCAGCTGTTACTCTAGGACATACAAACACACCGACCGTATAATGAACTGGCTAAAGCAGAACATCAGCTGTACCAGTAGTAGTTTATTTTTGCAACCCCATGACATTCAGGAGCCACTGAATTGGGATGACTTAAACCCAATGGTAAGGAAATCGGTAATCGTTAACTGCTCGGTCGGTTTGGGAGTAGCGATTAATCGGAATTCGGACGATTAACTGATTTAATCGGTCGGCTATTAATCGGTGTAACCTACACAAATTAGCACGTAAAAACAGTTTACATAAGAAAAATAATAGTATATGAGACTCTATATGTCTGGCTCTACTTCTCTAGAGCCTAAAATCCCAGAAAAACATGTATGTTTCTCCTCCGTGACCTAATCTTCAAGGTCACGAGCGAAACATGATCCACTAGTCGAAGCCGCGTTTCTTCCTTCCACTTCTTATCCTCTCACCTCTGAAGTTTATCTTCTCCCACCATCTACCTAGCTAGGGCACGACCCCTCTTACACCTCAACCACCTAACCTATCGAAGGCGCCCTTGAGCTCCTGCACGAGCTACTCAAGATGGTCGAGCTGCTTTATCTAGACAACTGAGAGTAACTGGTCTCGGAGGGCAAGGAACTAGTTGGCGACGGCGGAATTCGAGCAGTTGGAGGCTATAATCAAGCGGGGGCTTTGCAAAACTTACTTTATTGTTGAGGGGTAGCGTCTGTACTAGCTATATGCATTGAAAAGTTTATAATTTTTTTGACCAAGTGCAGTAGTTAATTGGGAACATACCTAGTAATCGTACTTCCGATACAATTAATCGGTCTAAACGATTAACACAAGAGATTAATGGTAATCGACACGGTCAGACCCCTAGTAACGATTAATCGGCCTAGTAATCGCTGAATCGGCCTAGTTTTTGAACAGTGCTTGAACCTCTCATCCAACTGATCTATTCTTTCTCCAACTGTTAACAGAACTTATAACAAAAACTAAAGTTAATAGGAACTGCCTGAAGCAGAACATCAGCAATCGATGCCTAAATTAGACAATTGCAGGCTTCACGCATAATATCCCTGAATTAGTCTCTTGAGCACCAGCACAGCAGCCTCCTTGTCCAAATTCTTGTTGTTCTCGCGGCAAGCGAAGGACTGCACGCAGTTCGGGCACCCGTCCAAGCTGCCGCAGCCGCAGGCCGAGACGAGCTCGAGGGCGGCGGCGAGGAGGTCCGGGAAGAGCAGCCTTGCCTGCGCCACCAGCCCGATGCCGCCGGGGTGCTTGTCGTAGAGCAGGATCCTGTCGGGGATCACCTGGTCGCCGTCCTCGCGCTGTGTCTCACTGTCTCCTCGGGATCCGCGCACTCCGCCCCGAGATCGCATGAGCTGCACATCATGTGCAGCGGCAGTATGCTGAGGATGGCGTGCGAGGCCGCGTGCACCCCGCCCCGGAAGCACAGGTTGCTCTGCTCCACGGTCGCCCTCACCGTCGCGGGAACCGTCGCCCAGACGGCCTGCGTGTCGAAGGAGTAGGAGGGCAGGTGGAGGGGGATGACGTCGGAGACTTGGTTCATCGGCTTGTATATCCGGCGATAGCCGGCCCACCTGGTCGTCACCGTGCACTCGTTTGCATGAACAGCAGCGGCAGCGGCGGCGTCTCCGAGGGCGACGGCGATGTTAGTGAAGTCTTCGGTCTTGGTGTGGTAGCTCAGCTCGGCCATCCGGCAGTAGGCCGTCTTGGACGAGAGGTCCAGCCTCTCGACCAAGTAGCTCACGCCCTGGTGCATGTACACCGCTCCCTGGTGCACCTGGAAGAAGGCCTTGCTCTCCTCTATCTCCTCCATCACTCTCCCGCTCGTCGCGTCCTTCACCGTGAACTTGTCGTGCTCGATCGCGCGGATGCTGACAGACTGCGAAGGCCGCCTGCCGGGACCGCTGTACTTCCATATGTTGTTCTCGGCCGCATTGCTCTTGGGAGTGAGAACTCCCTTTTCTTTCAAGATCGACATGGCATCGTTCATGGCTTCGCCGCCGAAGTAGAGCTGGTCGCGTTCCGGGCAGAGCGGGTTCTCAGCGGCGGGCGCAGGCGAGGTGCTGTGGAGAACTTTACGGTTCTGCGCATCGACATGGCAGCGCTCGATGGGCTTGCCAAAGAGCTTGGCAGGGTAGTTCATGAAGTACTGGTCCAGGGCGCCGTCGAAGGCGACGTAGACAGCGATGGAGTCCTTCGACCGCATGCCGGACCTCCCGGCCTGCTGCCATAGGCTGGCGATGCTGCCAGGGAATCCAAGGTGGAGTGTGGCGTCGACGTGGCCGACGTCGATGCCCAGCTCCAGCGCGTTCGTCGCCGCCACGCCGCGGAGCCTCCCACCAAAGAGGTCCGCCTCGATCTGCCGCCGCTCGCTCGCCACGTACCCGCCACGATACACGCAGATGGAGCCTACCATCTCCGGCGCCGTCGTAGTCTCCTCGAGCACCTCGCGCGCGTGGGCCAGCACCTGCTCGCACAGCTTCCTCGTCTTGCAGAAGGCTATGCAGCGCACACTAGTAGGAAAAGCCTCATCAGTGGCGCACCAAAAATGGATTACGTCGCCACAAAAATAAGATTTCTGTGGCGCACCTGCCCATGCGCCACAGAACTAAGGTTTCTGTGGCGCACTTGTTCTTAGGTGCGCCACAGAAAAGGGTGCGCCACAGAATTGGTTCTAAGTGCGCCACAGAATTTGCTTGTATTATACACGATTTTGTGCTGCCTGCTATACATATGCAGTTTATACACAGCAATACAGATACACAATACAGATACACAGGTTATATACAGCAACATTCAGATATAATATAAATATCATGTACATTGCACAGATATAACATAGACATCATCATCACATTACTTAGAGCCCGATCGAGATACATATATAGTGGCAAGTGTCAAATGTTTTGCATACAAGTCTTAATTCATACAAAATTCACAATTTCGAGATACAAAGTAGTCTTCATCCGGTTCCTCCTTTGCTCCGTCATCTCTACCCACCAGGCTCGCTTGCATCGGGGTCCTTCATCCAGTTCCTACTATGATGAAAATGGAAGAAAGTGAGACCAACAAGTCCGATGCACAAGAGAAATGGAATAAATGCCTCATACATTGTTGGTCAACACAAATATTAACATTCAGGGACGGTGTAAGTGAGACCAAGTCCGATGCACAAGAGATTGATATTTGTGCTATCTTACCAGACTCACTTACGCCGCCCCCGAGTGTACGGTGACCAAACATTTTAATCATCGGCATTTTGAAAATCTCAAAGCAAATGGAATGACAAAATGGAATAAGTGCCTCATACATTGTTGGTCAACACAAATATTAACATTTAGGGATGGCGTCAGTGAGGCCAAGTCCGATGCACAAGAGATTGATATTTGTGCTATCTTACCAGGCTCACTTACGCCACCCCCAAGTGTACGGTGACCAAACATTTTAATCATCGGCATTTTGAAAATCTCAAAACAAATGGAATGACAAAATGGAATAAGTGCCTCATACATTGTTGGTCAACACAAATATTAACATTTAGGGATGGTGTAAGCGAGGCCAGGTAGGATGCACAAGAGATTGATATTTGTGCTATCTTACCAGGCTCACTTACGCCACCCCCAAGTGTACGGTGACCAAACATTTTAATCATCGGCATTTTGAAAATCTCAAAGCAAATGGAATGACAAAATAGAATATGTGCCTCATACATTGTTGGTCAACACAAATACTATGGTCAGAAACCATAGTTGCAGTATACACCGCCGTATACTTTGCAGAAGGGCCCCCTTTCCCCGGTCGGCGTTCCGTCAACGGGTGCTTGACGACACAACAACGCCGATCTGCATCTCCGGCGCAGAACCACGCCAGTCCCTCGCTGTCCAGTGAACGAGTCCTTGATGCAAAGACCGTGCCGGCCTGCCCAGCATTATGCCGGGCCGTGTTGCCGCGCTTCAAGCCGTGTGTCCCGCGCCCTGCAGGAGAGTGCAGGGCGCATGATCGACACGGCCTGAAGCGCGACAACAGGGGTCGGCATGATGCTAGGGAGGCTGGCACCGTCTTGGCATTAAGGACTCGTTCACGTACTGGACGGCGAGAGAAGAAAAGTGGTGCTGTGTCGGAGAGGCATGTCGGCGTTGTTGTCTCGTCAAGGACTCGTTCACGGAACGGTGGCCAGGGAAAGGGGGGCTCGTCTACAAAGTATATTGCGGCGTATAGGTGACCAAACATTCTAATCATCGGCACTAAAATGGAAGAAAGAGCCAAGTGGTATCTCAACTAGATATCATATGCCTCATACTTTGTTGGTCGAAAGAAATATTAACATTCCGGGATGGGGTCAGTGAGGCCAGGTAGGATGCACAAGAGATTGATATTTGTGCCATCGCACCAGGCTCACTGGCCCCACCCCAGAGTGTACAAGTGACCAAACAATTTAATCATCGGCACTAAAATGGAAGAAAGGCCAATGAAATTAAGAAGTAGCTAGTATATATGAACTAAATGGAATGCCTCATACTTTGTTGGTCGAAACAAATATTAACATCCAGGGATGGAGTAAGTGAGGCCAGGTAGGATGCACAAGATATTGATATTTGTGCCATCACACCAAGCCTCACTTGCTCCACCCCCGAGTGTACGAGTGATCGACCAACCATCTAATCATCGACAAGTAAATCACTTGGGGTAATGTTAAAATGTTTGTCTCCATATTTGGGAGACATTTTTAATATTGGAGTCTAGCTAATGGAAATCAAGAACTAGTCTTGATCTCCAAATGGTGATTAGAGGAATTTATTCATCTTAAGCAACATTAGGGACAAATGGGATCATGCAAGGGACTTGGGTCATTTGGATCATAAGGCATCAATTAAGGAGGCAACCAGGGACAAAGGGAAACATTTGATGATCCATTATCATAGGCAACAAAGCAGCAACTTTTTCCCCTCTAATCTAGCTAGAGTCCTTAAAAGAAATCCATCATAAGCATGGTCAAATACACATATATAGCATTTGGAGAGCAAACAAGCAGTAGCCATATCACTCAATCCAATAATATAGTAATTTGGATCATAAGGCATCAATTAAGGAGGCAACCAGGGACAAATTAAGGGAAACATTTGATGATCCGGTAAGTGCATGACACTTTGAGCTACCCAAGAATAAAGGCCAACGGTGGATAAACATCTGCTCAACCATTTCTTGCACTAGAGGAAAAGTAACCAACATTGAAACTTGAATAGTCAAGTGACACTACAAGCAGCTCACACACACATGCAAACACATGTGTTGACAGTAACTAAACAGCAGAAAAACACCACCAGATATTCATGGGTACTTAGGATCAGTAGGGAATTGATAAAGTACAGTGAGGAGCAAGCATACCATCAGAAACTGTCAATTTGAGAGAAATAACATTGGGGTAATGTTAAAATGTTTGTCTCCATATTTGGGAGACATTTTTAATATTGGAGTCTAGCTAATGGATATCAAGAACTAGTCTTGATCTCCAAATGGTGATTAGAGGGAATTTATTCATCTTAATTAAGCAACATTAGGGACAAATGGGATCATGCAAGGGACTTGGATCATTTGGATCATAAGGCATCAATTAAGGAGGCAACCAGGGACAAAGGGAAACATTTGATGATCCATTATCATAGGGACATAAGTCAAGATGCTCAAACACACATAGCATGCATGGAGCAGATGCTCCAAAGGGATTATTCATCACTTGGTATATAGACCAAGTGATGCTGGCAAAAGAGAGGCCAATCAAGAACCAGTAAATCCAGTAAGTGATAGATATGCCTAAACAAGCAACAACACATAGCATATCCCAGCTAACCAGATGAGACAAGTCTTGGTAGCCAACTGAATCACCTAGCACCACCTAGCCTTTTAAAACCATCAGAAACAGTCCTTTTTCTTCAAAGGATACCACAGTGGCATTCATTTACATGATCCCCTACTGTGGATATCTCTATTTTCATCAAAGCCAACACAAGAAATAGAAATTTATCATTACTCAGTTGAGTTCAAAACAAAGCTGGGGTACCATAAGGGATTATTCATCACTTGGTAGTAACCATCATAAGCATTCCATTTAAATCACACATTTTAGTATATGTTCTTATCCAAGTTTTTGCCTCAGCCTTTGCATCATTGGCTGAGCTAAGACATCAAGCTTCTGGCCAGGGAGCATTCTTTATTTTTAGGGAACTATATGAACTATATGCACATGATCCAGTAAGCATCCCCACTAATCAGAGCATTATAAGCATACCATAAGCTCACAAGAATCCATCAAGTAAATCATCAGGGGTCCAAAAAACTTGGGGTCCAGAAAACTAATCCCAACAGAGAATTACTTGGGGTCCAGAAAACTAATCCCAGGCCAACCAAGAGCAACTATAAATATGTATGTATACAAGCCCACCAGTAGCATTTCATGCATTTAAATTCCTATGAACCAGTTAACCTCACTGAGCACAACAAGCATTTAAATGAACAGTAGCATCAAATTCCTATGAACCCATCAAGAAAATTGTTAACAGTTAACCTCACTGAGCACAACAAATGAACCAGTAGTAATAAGCCATCAAGATTAACAGTTAACCTCACTGAGCACAACAAATGAACCAGTAGCATCAAATGAACCAGTAGCATTTCATTTTTTGCTATGAACCCTAAACCAGGGCATCAAATTCCTATGAACCCTAAACCAGAAAGATAGAAGTGTCACTCATATAGAACACTCCAATAAGCATCACTAGCAGCAATGCATCCAGAGCCAACCGAGCGAGCATTTCGTCGAGCACGTTGTGCTCGCGCGGGAGGAAGAGGGAGGGAGGGAGGGAGCTCACCGACGATTTGGAGAGTTGTGGAGGAGCTCACCGACGACGACGGCAGGGGTGGAGGTCGCGGCGGCTCCTCCACCTTGACGCGGCGGCGGCTCCTCCACCTTGACGCCGCGCCGGCCCCTCCTCCTCCACG
Source organism: Lolium perenne (assembly GCF_019359855.2). Lineage (NCBI taxonomy): Eukaryota > Viridiplantae > Streptophyta > Magnoliopsida > Poales > Poaceae > Lolium > Lolium perenne. The sequence continues at coordinate 34,797,412 of NC_067248.2, read as the reverse complement.
CCGCAGCGGCTTGTGCTGCTGGTGGCGGGGATGGGTGGAGCGTGGCGGCATCCGGCCCTCGCGGAGGAAGGCGGCGGCGGCGGCGATAGCGACGGCAGCGCTCGCCATGGAAGGCGGCGGCGCGGGGAGAGAGGGGAGAGAGGGGAGAGGAACTTCTGTGGCGAGGGAGGGGTACGGCCTTGATATAGGACACGTTATTTCTGTGGCGCACCGAGACAAGTGCGCCACAGAAAACATTATTTATGTGGCGCACCGAGGCCAGTGCGCCACAGAATACGTTATTTCTGTGGCGCACCAGGTGCAGTGCGCCGTAGAAAAGGTAAAACCAATGGTTGGGCGTGACAGGATGTGGGCCCCACCAAGTTTTTGTGGCGCAGCGTTTCATAGTGCGCCACAAAATTAAGCTATTTCTGTGGCGCACCCAGAATGGTGCGCCACAAAATAATATTCTGTGGCGCATTTTTAGTGGTGCGCCACAAAACTAAGCTCCGCCTATAAGGGTTTTCCTACTAGTGGCAGCCCATGCTGCACCATCTCGGCGAGCAGCCGTGCCACGTCGGCCATCGGCGAGCTCGTTGTCTTCTTCCCAGACGAGTTCCAGAGGACGAAGTGCTTGGCGCCGCAAGGGCTGGCGTCCTCGTCCACCAACTCCACTTCGTCGATCCCCGCGAGCTCTCTGACGTGCTCGCGCGGGTTCGCCAGTGTGGCGGTACAGAACACAAAAGCGGGGAGGCGGCCGTAGACGTCGGCGCACAGGCGTCGGAGGCGGCGAAGCACGAGCGCGGCGTGGCAGCCGAAGGCGCCATGGTAGGTGTGCGCCTCGTCGACGACGACGTGGGCGAGGCCGGAGAGGATCCACCGGAACTGGGCGTGGCAGGGGAGGATGGAGGCGTGCAGCATGTCTGGGTTTGTGATGAGCACCCTGGCACGGTCCCTGATCCTCGCGCGGTCCTTCATCGGCGTGTCGCCGTCGTAGATGTCTACGGCAAAGTCGTCAGCTCCGGCGAGGAGTTTTTTTTAGAGCTAAGGCCCAGAGGCCCAGCTTTAAATTAATAAAGCCACAAACGGCAGAATTACAAGGTGCTGAACGAACAGCTTACAAGCATCAAGGAACAAGCAAACAGAGAAAAAACAAAAGAGCACAGCTTGGTCTTCAATGCCATCATCCAACGGAATGGACAGAGCGGAGGAGCGGAAACGCCGTGAAGCTCACCACCGGACTCATGCCATGATCAAGACCTGGCGCGTCGCCACCAGCATGCCATCCGCCTCCGCCTTCGAAGAAGGCCCCAACCTTCTCACCCTGGTTCGTAGGGCGCCGAACCATCGAAAGGCAGAGCAGCTCTCCCCAGAGCGCGCATAGACACCTGGGCCAACGTTCCAAGGACCATCCCCAAACACGAGCACCGCACGCGAAACACCACGGGCATCACCGCCGGCCAACACACCGACCACCCAAAAGACTTCAGCTTCAGGACATCGCTCGCCGAAGAAGACACGGCAAGAAAAGGGCATCCATGTCGCCGTGAACGTCTGGGGCACCCATAGCTGCCGGAAAGGGGACAACTTTCCCCTTTCGCCCAGGCCGAGGGCGCCGACCCGCCGACAAGCCACCGCACCAGCCGAGCACCACCACACTTCGCCACCAGAAACGCCGCCACCTGCGGGCCTGGAAACACACGCAGCACAACCACCTTCCGCCGGCCCAAGGCAACGCCTCCAAGGAGAACACGACGCTCGAACGCCGTCGCCGCCCAATCCAGAGATTTTGGGTTTTCACCCGGGCGCAGAGGAAGGAGGGAAGGGGATGTACCTCAGCATCGCCTCCAAGGAGGAAGACGGCGTCCGAAACGTCGCCGACGCCGTGGCCGCCACCGCCGGCCAAAGATCTCTCCCGGCCAGAGCCCCAGACCCTGCCACCCCAACACATCACCCAGACGAGAACGTCAAGATGCCCTTGGGATGGGTACCACGCGGAGCAGGCCGCCGTCTTCAGAACAGACTCGGAGGTCGACGGGGCGACCACCGCGACGCGAGCAACCTCCACCGCCTCCAGGCCGCCCCCGCGACCGAGGAGGCGGTCAGCAGCACCGGCCAACGCCCCCCGCCGTCCGGGGCCGCGCCGCCCTCACCTTGCAGAGGCCGCCGCCTCAGATCCCCGGCCCCCACTGGGGAGAGCGCCGGTCGACACTGCCCTGGACCGACGCCACTCCGGCAGGAGCAGATCGGAGCCGGGGTCGCCTACCGCGCGCCCGCACCAGCACCAGCTCCGGCGAGGAGTAGCGCGGCCTGCATCTGCAGCAGAGCCTTGAGCTGGTCCTGCGCGAGTGCCTTGGTCGGGAACACGTAAAGCGCGCAGGCTGCCGGCGAGGAGACGACGGACTCGAGCACGGGGACGTTGTAGCAGAGGGACTTGCCGCTGGACGTGGACGTCGAGACGACAACGTGCCGGCCGGCGATGGCGGCGCGCACGGCCTGCGCCTGGTGGGCGTACAGCCTCGTCACGCCGATGCTCCGGAGGGTGGTCTTCATGGCGTCGGAGAGGTGGAGGTTGTCGTCGGAGAAGGAGGCCTCCCTGCCGGGGATCACCTCAACGTGAGGGATCTTTCCGTGCTTGCCGAGCCCTTGCCGGAGGTGCTCCACCATCTGCGCTGGGTCCAGCGGCACCGTGCCATTGCAATAGCTGGAGGAGGAAGGCGGCGGCTTCCTGGGAGCATACAGATCGTCGTCGCCGCCGCCATACCAAGAACTCTAAAGCCTCCTACGTTTGCCGGCGGACCACGGCAAGGTAGCGCGGCTGAACGGAGCGGGAGCCGCGGGCTTGGCCTTGGTGGTGAAGGGGATGAGGGAGATGAAGTCGCCGGGGTAGATGGGGAGGTTTCCGACCTTCGCGTGCGGGAGGAGCTTGGCGCCCTTGAGGTAGAGATGGAACGTGGCGGCGCCGCCGGGAGGGAAAGAGGATGCGCGGAGCGTGGCCTTGAGGTCGTCGACGGAGCAGGCTGCGGCGATGCGGACGGTAGTAGTGTGGCCGTCCAGCGCGCGCACGGGAATCACCTTCGCCTCGTGCTGCCGCTGCGCCATCGCGTGCCACCGCCGACGATGTGATCGCGCCGCCGCGCGGGGTACTACTAGTCAGGTGTGCAGAGTACGCTTCCGAGTCTTTTTTTTTTCAGATCAAGTATGCTTCCGAGTCGATCGGGGATTCGGCGCGAGATCTCGCGGGCCCGGCTGGAGGAACCTATCCGGCCCGGCTCTGCCGGCCGCGACGACGCTGATCTGACGGCCAGTTCAAACAGGGCCTCAAGCTTTCTCGGGCGCGATTCTGGTCTTGGGCATGCACGTTGGAAAAGAAAAAATCGGTGGCGCATTCCAAACGCGACCGGCGACAAAAACGAACGCTGCGCAACCGTTTGCGTCCCCGCACGAACCAGAAATAAGTCTGCACCCTCCTCCAGCGGCGACGCATAGTGTCCGTGTGAGATGCAAAATGCGCCGCAAAAATGCGGCTCGCACCGAGCGTCCACCCGCTTCTCCCACGGGCCCGCATGGTAGCGAATTAAAGCACAAAAACTGCTGGGAGGGCAACCGCCGGAGTGGCAACCGCGTCGATCGACGCGCGAACCGCCAGAATGGAGCGCCGAACCGCCACGGAAGAGCAACCGTAGCCCTCTTCGTTATACGCGCCTCCATGAATCCCCGCTCAATAAGACCCCTGCGCCTGTCTAATTCATCTCCAACCGGCATGACATTCATATTACTCTCCAACACCGGCATGCCACCAGCGTGAAGCCATGAGTAACTTGTCATTGTCATCGGACACCGACACCAAGGGGAAGCCGCCGGGATGGCGGGATTGGTGGGATAGAGCTGCCACGCCGAGCAACTCTAGCTCCCCCCCCGACGGAGGGCGAGGAGGAGGGGGAGGCCGTCGCCAACGACGGCCAGGATGAGGAGGGGGACGCCGTTGGCCACTACGGCTAGGACGAGGAGGAGGAAAAGGAAGAGGATTCAGATGCAAGGTGGACATGGCTGAATGCGGAGGAGTCGGCAGCGGAAAGGAAGGAGGGCAAGGGCCCGAGCGAGGGCGCAGGCGCAAGCTCGTCATCCGTTCACCGACGACGAGGAAGACCCCAATGAACACTCGTCGGAGGGGAACTCAAGCTCGTCGGACGCGTCGACCACAAGTACATCTTCGGAGGAGGTGACGAGCAGGAAGCGCATCCGTGAGGATGACGAGGCGGGACCTTCAAACAAGAAGTATCTACTTTAAAAATTTGTATGTTCTCGCAGTTCGTATGTTTAATTATTTGAACTTGTTGCACTAATTTCAAAATATCGATTCTACTTAGAAATGTGAGGACAACAATTTATACTTCGCATGCCATGATCAAACACTCGTTTGAGATACTTCGCATAGGCAGCCGTGGAAGCAATTTGGGAAGGAGTTCATGCAATAACCAAAGAAGTATCTCCAATATCAATTCTACTGTGGAAATGCGTCACTTACATACCAATATACCAATGTTTCTTTTAGGCTTTTTTTAGGCCAAGTTTGGTTGAGAACAATGGCTTTTTTTCGTTTTCACTAGCCAAAAAGCTGGAAGTTCAGTAGCCCTTTCGTTTTTACTAGGCAAAAAGCCGGAAGTTCAGTAGCCCGCAATGAAAAGATTTTCTTCATAGACGGTTCTCAAAGCAGTCCAGATGCAGGGAAAAGTTAGCCAAAGAGAAACATTTAGATCGGTCGCTCTGACGAGCAGGAATGTGGGCCCCTTCGTGTGTCTGCTTAACCTTATCACTAATCTACATCATTTTAATCCTTCCCGATCTATAAAATGGTAGGTCGGTTTAAAATATGATGAACACGAAAATGATGCATATTGATGTTACGAATCAATCCCATGAACTTTTTTTTGGGTTCATGGAGTATTTAAATGGCAATTTCGTATTCGCTTTGACGCTTTTTTGGCCAAATTTGGTAAAAAAAATCGCAACCATTCGGGTGTTTCAAAACTTCTTTAAGGAGTAGCTTCATCTCACTGTCCCGCAGACTTTTCTGTTCATAGTTTTCCATTTCAACATTCGTATACAAGTACATCTACGACTTCCTAGTACACTATACGTAGTTGTAGGTCTACTCCTTTACAAAAGTTGAAACCGGAAACTTTAAACACGAAAGTAGTGTAAAATGGTGAGGTGAAGCAATTTTCCGAAGAAATTTTGAAATGGTTGACCATGTGCCGAAAATTTATCAAAACTTGTTCACAAAGGGCTAAAAAAGGAACACGAAACGGAGTTTGAAACACTCGACGAACCGATCACGAGAATGGAATCAAAACTTTGTGGCACATCTTTTTCATGTAGACCTTATCTTGAATCGATGAATGGTTAGGTAGATTAGAGATGATTATGATTGAACTAATTTAATTAACCACAACCCTCCTCAACGTGCAGCCTACCAATTGAACTGTCTTTCATTTCTCCAAACAAGCTCAAATAAAATTGCTAGCATTCAAACGTAATATTAAATCTAGTCCAAGTCTAGTCCAAGGCCAAATTGCATGCGATGAGACGAAATGCGAAAAAACAATGCGAGCAACCAATCAGGCTCTTACTTCTCTCTCAAATGCTATTTCCAAAAAATACACCAGTGTGATGAAGATTTTCTGACATATCTAAATATTATCCCGTCCAAATTCAAAGAAATAAAGGGACTATTAAGGATATTTCGGGATTGGGGATAATCCTCTCCGATCTCCGTAAATACTTTAGAAGTAAATAAGACCTTAAGGATTTTCATGCATATTTAACGTGTTTGTCGACTAAGGTTACTTACCACTCATACTTTATTATTTCTAGGTCTACTGTTTGGTTTCTATCATAGGCTGCATTTTTTTTGTTTCATCTAAGTGATTTATTCCGGATGATTCTAGAACCTTCTAGAACCTTCCATAAATTCACCAGACCATTCCCAAACTTGGAATGTGACTTCCTATATATGAATCTTATTTTCCGAACCATTCTGGAACTCCTCGTAATGTCCTGGATCCCATCCGAGACTCCGAACAACATTCGAACTTCATTCCATATTCCATATCTACTTAAAACAACATCAAACCTTAAGTGTGTCACCCTACGGTTCGAGAACTATGTAGACATGATCGAGACTCCTCTCCGATCAATAACTAATAGCGGGACCTGGAGATCCATAATAACTCCCACATATTCAACGATGACTTCGTGATCGAAAGAACCATTTACATACGATACTGATTCCCTTTGTCATGCGATACTTACTTGTCCGAGGTTCGATCATCGGTATCTCCATATCTAGTTCAACCTCGTTACCGACAAGTACTCTTTACTCGCACTGTTGTATGTTATCCCTTGTGAACCAGTCACATGCTTGCAAGCTAATTAGATATCATTCCATCGAGAGGGCCGGCCCAGAGTATATCTATCCGTCATCGGGATGGACAAATCCCACTCTTGATCCATATGCCTCAACTCATACTTTCCGAATACTTAATCCCATCTTTATAACCACCCATTTACGCAGTGGCGTTTGATGTAATCAAAGTACCCATCCGGTACAAGTGATTTACATGATCTCATGGTCAAAGGACTAGGTTACTATGTATCTGAAAGCTTATAGCAAGTTGAACTTGATGAATTGATCTCATGCTATGCTTACTATGGGTGTGTGTCCATCACATCATTCACCTAATGATATGATCTTGTTATTAATAACATCCAATGTTCATGATCATGAAACCATGATCATCCATTAATCAACAAGCTAGTTAAACAAGAGGCTTACTAGGGATTCTGGTTGTTCACACAACACACATGTATTAATGTTTCTGGTTAATACAATTATAGCATGGGGTGTAAACATTTATCATGAACACTAAGATATAACAATAACTACTTTATTGTTGCCTCTCGGGCATATCTCCAACAATCTCCCACTTGCACTAGAGTCAATAATCTAGTTTACATTTGTAAAAATATAACACCTTGTCCTTTTGGTGCTTATCATGTTTTGCTCACGGGAGAGGTTTCAGTCAACGAATCTGACACGCTCAGAAACGTATGTATTTTGCAATTCATTTGCGTCTACACGCATCACTCATTTTCCAAATGAGTCGGTATTAATCGTATATGTTCGGTCTTCTGGTGGAACCTTAATTCCGCGGTCTGAAATATGTCACTAATATTGTCACACACAATATAGCTTCAAAGTTCTGACACTATCGGAACTACACCAAGTTCTCAAAGAACTTCTCGACTTAATGTCCTCAGTCATTGTCAAAACAATGACATACTCCGCCTTCGTTTGTAGAATCCATCACAATATTTAGAACTCATCTAAATCTAGCATTGTGCTACCTTTTAATGAACACTTAGCCTAACTGAGATTTGAAATTCACTTTTATATGTGACCAAAATTAATATCGGTGTAACACCTTACAGCGATTCATTTGTCATTACCCCATATAAAACGTACATATTTATATCCTCGGCTCTGACAAAGCACTCAGGGATATTCTTACTATTGTCCAATGATCATCATATGAATCATTCTGATATATATGCTCATAACACCTTAGAGCACATGACATCTGATTGTGTACATATTATTCAAGATCTAAAATCACTCATGTGTTTTTACTCATTGAGTGTCAAATACACTCAAGTCTTGCTTAAACCTCCACATGAAAAAGAACACCTTCTTAATATTTTTTTATTGAACTACTTCAATATTCATTATATGCATTTTAACTTAAACTTATTATGTGTTTCAATCTATCTTCATAGATCTTGACACTAAATATGTTTTAGTCCATATCCTTTCATTGAAGTTAATTCTCAATGAAACTTTTTAATCACATCAGGTATATAATTACATCATTTATAATCAATGATATGTCATCTACATAAAGTATTATAAATATATCTCAACGCTCCCACTTAATTTCTTGCAAATGCAAGCTTCCTCATTGTTTCTGATGAAATCATAACTCTTTAATCATTTCATCCGGTGACGATTCCAACTCCGTGATACTCACTTCATCCAGTGAAGTTTGTATAAATTTTTAGTATTCTACGGACTAGCAAAACTCTCAGTTGTATCTTGTATACACCTTTAATACACACTTCTGTTAAGTAATGTATTTTGCCATCCTACTAGCACATCTCATAAAAGAAATATGTAGCGATTAATAAAACAATCCGCATAGACTATAAGCATCGCTACGGAAGATCTAATCTTATCGTAGTCAACTCTTTGAACTTTGTCGTAAACAACTTTTCGACAAGTCGAGCTTCTTCAAGGATATTCCATCCAAGTCCATTAACTTTATAGATCCATTTACTTTCAAAAAGTATTCACCTATCTTGGATTTCATGGCGCATAGCCATTTTAACGGAGTTAGGGCCCATCATAACTTCTTTGTATGTAGTTGGTTTATTATTTTTCAAAATCAATCCTTTGTCCACGAATCATTTATTTGATCAAAAAGTAAACCACATCTACAAGGTTCAATAGGTACTTTGATCTCCATGACTATAACACTTTGAAGACATGGGAGCCATGATCGTCGTGGTCGCTTTCGGAAAAATTTCCGATGCTGCGCTATTCTGATCATCATGCTCAGGTTTATGAACCTTATCAAGTTCCATTGTCCTTCCACTCAAATACTTCGCTAGAAAACAAGAAATAAGCAAGTAACATTAACAAACACTTTTGTCTTTTACTTCATAGTGGAAATAATTCACAATTTGTTCTTTGGGACAACAACAGAGACATTCATCCGGTTTTGGTTGTAAACTCATTTACTTATGCTATGCATACCAAAATTTAAGAAAAGACTATTAGTGTTTATACCCATGCCATAACTCCTATGGTGTCATTTCAACGGATTATGATGATGCTCTATTCAGTGTGAAAGTGGTAGTCTCTAAAACATAATCCACAAAAATATAATGGCATCATTTTATTTTATCTCATCATTAATCCAACAAGGTTTGGATACGTCTCTCGGATACTGATGTCTACTCACGCTTCTTTTCCTGTAGACAGTGTTGGGCCTCCAAGAGCAGAGGTTTGTAGAACAACAGCAAGTTTTCCCTTAAGTGGATCACCCAAGGTTTATCGAACTCAGAGAGGAAGAGGTCAAAGATATCCCTCTCAAGCAACCCTGCGATCACAATGCAAGAAGTCTCTTGTGTCCCCAACACACCTAATACACTTGTCAGATGTATAGGTGCACTAGTTCGGCAAAGAGATAGTGAAATACAGGTGGTATGAATGTATATGAGCAGTAGTAACGGCGCCAGAAAATACTTGTGTTGACGTCCGAAACCCACCGGCGGGCAGCGACGGGCAACACCGTAGAGCCGGGAACAACCTAGGGCTGCGGCTGGCCGAGGTCCCTCCGAGCGACGGCCCGCAAAGCCTTCTGGTCACACGTCCGATGCTGATTGCAAGGGCGTGCCACCTGACCTATACCTGGTCAGGAAGGTGATGGAGATGCCTCGCTTAGTTTCCTGCATTGCATACACGTAAACATTAAATACGAGCCTCGATCGGCTCTCAGGTTATCCTGTGAATCGGCTCAAGGAGCCGATCCACCCATGATTCGTACGAGGTGCACGAATATATGGTGGTCCTGCTTGATCAAGATAAAGCTAATGAGATCTACGACGATTTAGGGTTTTCACCGCATAATCGGATCATCCTACTCAGGATTGGGCCTCGCGGCCACGCACGGTGATCGTAAGTCGATCCTAGACAAGGCCTAAAAACCAACACGAGGTTGATCCCCGGAACATCCTGTCTAGGACTAGCAAACGACACCCTACGTGCCGCTGGATCCTCCAGCCCTTTGTAAGGCCTAACTATTGCAGATATTAAACTAATCCTTGATGAACAAGGAGCAACCGTAACGGATCAGATCTACTGAATAATGATCAAGCGGGGTGCCGCCCCTACACCTAAGATAGGTGTAAGGGCGGCTAGACATGCAAGGGTTGCACTACGATAGCATGTTACGCGAAGAACTATGCTAACCCTAACACATCTATGATAACTACGTTGCTCGCCATCAACAAGGCTTCAGTACGAGCAACGCATGAACAACGTGGAGCTTGTGCTGCCTAGATCGCAAGATGCGATCTAGGCAGCATGTTGCTTACCGGTAGAAACCCTCGAGACGAAGGAGTTGGCGATGCGCCGAGATTGATTTGGTTGGTTGAATGTTGGTTGTTGTTTATTCCATAATTCCTAGATACATATTTATAGTCCAGAGGACTTTCTAACGTGGGAGTAATCCCAACCGTGCACGAGACGAATTCTAACTTCTAATCTAAGATGCGATCTACTATATTACAGATACAAGGGCAAACGAGCCCAACTTTGCATAAAAGGCCGACCCACGTATTTCTTCCGTATATAATCTTCAAGCCCATCTTGATCGTGGCCCACCTCTGACTTGGTCAAATTCTGGTGATAACACATGCCCCCCTGGTTTTGGAATTGGTAATTCCAAAATCACTCCGTTTTTTCCCCATCAGGTCTTGTCATGGCAGAGCAGAACCGTTGCAGTATTCTTCATCATGATGCCCTGTCTTCTCAACTATTCCGCGTGATTTGACCGTTGTCTTTGGGCACCGCCTCCTTGGAAACTGCTGTGGCATTGAATTTTTACCATAGCCCCTTTATTTAACTGCTCTGAGCAGTTTGCCACTTCATCATCTTTCTCTGTTCTGGCCATCGGCACCCAAAAAACCCCCAATCTCCCATAGCCATGTCTTCCTCTTCCTCCTCTTCCTCGTCGGTCTTTTCTGACTCCTCCTCCTCCCGCGAGCCGACGCCGGAGTGGGGTCGTTGGCGGCGCACGACATTCTCGCCCCGACGACGTGGGACAAGGAGGAACACGATTCCTCCATCTGGTCTGAGGATGACAAATCCCTGACCGACGGAGAGGGCGACCTTCAATTCCTCGTCGAAGGGGAAGAAGAGGCGGAGAGCGAGGACGACCGCTTCTCCTGGGATGATCTCACCTCTTCCGAGGAAGAGGCGGAGGAGGAGGAGGACGACGACGACTCCCTTGAAGGTTACCCACCAGCGAAGCGCCTCCGCACCTGGTGGGACGACGATGAGGAAGATGAAGCCCCCGTAGAAGGCTACGGAAGCTCCGATGAGGATCCTCTCAGCAGCTGCGCCGGAGGCAGCGACGACGAGGGCAGCAACGGCCCCTAGATTAGGGATCAGTAGTAGTAGTTGGCTTTTGCCCTCTTCTCCCTTGAGCAATCGGCTCTTTCTTTGTAAGGAATCCCCCTATTAATGAAGAAAAATCCCTTAATTAATTTCGCTTCCTTGTCAACCTTGCCGATCGTCGAATGGGGCTGCCGTACAGGGAGCCGATAGCAGAACATCGGCTCATATTGCGATCCGAGGCCAAGCAGTTGCTAGTTTGGGCTTATTCCTCTAGAGTCGATATCAGCGTATCGGCTTTGTTATTCTGAAGTCGATGCCCGTGCATCGGCTGTATTTGTATACTGTTATCTCCATACGTCTTCTCAAGTCGATGCCTGCGCATCGGCTGTGATTTTTTTTTTTACCTGGCCGATTTTAAATCGGCCCTCACATCTTACTGCCCGTCATCCCACATGCTTGGGAAATATTTCTTGAGGTGTTGACCATTGACAGCTACTGGGAACTTTTCGCCATCCAACTCTTCCAACATGTATGCATTACCCTTCAAGGCCTGGACAACTTTGTACGGACCATGCCAATTAGGAGACCATTTGCCATATGCCTTGTCCCTGGTTCCTAACGGCAACACAGCTTCCCATACTAGATCACCAACTTGGAACTCCTTTGGTCTAACCTTTTTATTGTAGGCACGAGCCACCCTGGCTTTGTTCTCCTTAATCTTCTCCAACGACCAAAGCCTAAGCTCTGTAGCGTCCTCAATAGTGTCACTCATCAAGGCTGCATATTCTTCAGCTGTCAGATCATTCTGAAACGTGACACGTCTTGATCCAGCCGTAATTTCCCAAGGCAATACGGCTTCCTGTCCATAGACAAGCTGGTACGGCGAAGTCTTTATAGCTCCATGGCACGACATGCGGTAGGCCCATAATGCTTCTGACAACTTCTCATGCCAATCCCTAGGGTTCTCGTCAATTTTCCTCTTGATCAGCTTGATCAGACTCTGATTGGACGCCTCAGCCTGCCCATTAGCTTGAGCGTAGTACGGGGATGATCGGATCAGTTTAATCCCCATGTCATCGCAGAACTTCCTGAATTCTTTAGAAATAAAGACCGAACCTCCATCGGTCGTGATAGTTTGGGGAATCCCGAACCTATGAATGACGTGTTCTTTCACAAACTTGATCACATCTTCTGATTTCACCTTTTTCATAGGGACGGCTTCCACCCACTTGGTGAAGTAATCTGTGATAACCAAAATCCATTCATGTTTTTTGCTCGACGCCGGATGGATTTTGCCGATCATATCCATGCCCCACCCCCGAAACGGCCAAGGTTTAATGATAGGGTTCATCGCTGATGCTGGTACCATCTGAATCTTCCCGAACATCTGGCACGCTTGGCATCCCTTGTAATAATTGAAGCAATCTTCAAGCATGGTGGGCCAATAAAACCCTGATCACCTGATTAACCACTTCATCTTATGAGCCGATTGATGAGTTCCACAGGCGCCTTCATGCACCTCATGTAAGAGCCGATTAGACTCAGTTGGCCCCAGGCACTTAAGTAGTAACCCTTCCAACGTCCTGTAGAACATATCGTCTCCTATGAGGACATACTTCATGGCTTTGTACCTTATCCGTTTAGGTGCCCCCCGAGCCGAATCTTTTAAATAATTGAAGATTTCGGCTCTCCAATCATCCTGTTCCAGGGATTGTACCTGAACCTCTGATCCGTCAGATATATCTATATAGCCTGACGCCATTTGTGCGAGATTGTTGGCCTCGGTATTTTGGGATCTTGGGACCCAATTAAAGTTGATGTACCGAAACTGTGTCATCAACTCACGACATTCCACCCAATATGGGAAAAGCGATTCACTTTCGCACTTATATTCATCCGTGAGCTGGTTAATCACCAACTTTGAGTCTCCAAAAAGCTCTACTGCTTCAGCTCCGGCTTCCAGTAGCAACTCCATTCCCTTACGTATTGCCTCATATTCTGCTACGTTGTTGGTGCAAGGGGTAGATAATCTGATGGAGAAGGAGTATTCTGCCCCCCGAGGCGACACGAGCAGAATGCCGATGCCACAACCATCGTCACAAACCGATCCATCGAAGAACATAGCCCATGCACGTATAGATAGTGCTACTATATTGGTACTGATCCATTCAGCGATAAGATCGGCCAACGCTTGTCCCTTGACTGCTTTCGCAGGCTGATACCGGAGATCGAATTCTGACAACGCAAACATCCACTTACCAAGTAGGCCTTTCAAAACAGGGGCCGACAACATGTGCTTGACAACATCTGACTTGCATATGACGATGATCTCTGCCGTCAAAAGGATGTGATGAAGCTTGGTGCAGGTAAAGAACAGGCAGAGACAAAGTTTCTCGACCTCAGGATATCTTGTCTCCGCGTCCAGCATCCTTCTGCTGAGGTAGAAAACGACCTTCTCAACGCCATCGTAGAGTTGCACCACTACCGAAGCGATGGACGTGTCAGCTACTGACAAGTAGATGTAGAACGGCCTGTCTTGCTGGGGCGGAACTAGCACAGGCGGCGTCGTCAGATACCGCTTAATCTCATCAAACGCCTGTTGCTGTTCTGCCCCCCAGTGGAACTCGTCATCGGATTTAGTCTTCACCAGCGCCATGAACGGCTCGATTCGCCCTGACAGATTAGATATGAATCGTCGGACAAAATTGATCTTGCCGATGAGACGTTGGAGCTCCTTCTTCGTGGTCGGCGGCTGCATGGTACGTACCGCCTCCTGACTTTTCAGGCCGATCTCAATTCCCCGTTCATGAACCAGAAAACCTAGGAATTGACCAGCCGTCACGCCAAAAGCACACTTCTTCGGATTCATTCTTAGTCCGAATTTCCGAGTTCGGTCTAGGACGCGCCGTAAATCATCCAAGTGTCCCCCCATGGAGACAAATTTGACTACCACGTCGTCGATATAGATCTCCACCAACTTTCCGATCAGATCATGAAATATATAATTCATGGCTCGTTGGTACGTTGCACCAGCATTCTTTAACCCAAAGGTCATGACCACATATTCAAACAAGCCTACTGCCCCTGGCACTCTGAATGCGGTCTTGTGTATATCTTCCGGAGCCATGAAGATCTGGTTATAGCCGGCGTTGCCATCCATGAAGCTCAACACCTTGTGGCCAGCAGCGGCGTTTATCAACGTTTCTGCCACAGGCATCGGATACTCGTCCTTTGGAGTGGCTCTATTGAGATCTCGGAAATCGATGGCCACACGCCATCGGCCGTCCTTCTTCTCTACAGGAACGATACTGGAGATCCACTCAGCATACCTGCATGGCCTGATGAACCCGGCGGCCAACATTTTCTCGATCTCTTTCTTGACTTCTTCCAGAATTTCGGCCCTCATCTGACGTGCTCGTTGTTGGAACGGCCGAAATCCTTTCTTAAGGGGGAGCCGATGTTCAATGATGCTCCTGTCCAACCCAGGCATCTCCGTGTAATCCCATGCAAAGCAATCTGGGTATTCTTTTAACAGAGCTATCATCTGTCCCCTGAGCTGTGGATCTAGCTTCTTGCTGATAAAAGTCGGTCGCGGCTTATCCCCAGGACCAATGTCGACTTCCTCTAGCTCATCAGCCGATGTAAACCCATACCCTAGCTTTCCGTCCCCTGTGAGGTCGACGCCACATACTGGGAGAGCAGGTGGTACGGATGATACAGGCCGATCGCTAGAATCGGCTTCCATCTTGATCATCACCAGGATCTTTCGGCAGTGTCGGAGCCGATCACGTGGAGCAGCTTCTTCCTTATCTTCGCTGCGAGAGCAGTTGCCCTCGCCTCTACCCTCATCAGGGGGGTGCCCCAGTTCTATCATGTTGATGTTGAACGAGTATCTTGGCTGGCACCTCCCAAGGTAAGTGTCGTTAACCCTGTCAACGGCGCATGACGGTGAATTAGGCACTTCTGGTGCCGCCAATGTGAATGACGACGGTGGACGGGACTGAAGTGGCACTTTTCCTTGGTAGGTCCCGAGAGCTGGTTCTGATAGAGAGTGCTGATGCTTCATGACCTCCTTGATCATCCGAACGGCGACATGCTCCAAAGTATTCACCAGGCTCTCAGAATGGCGATGCAACGAGTGAGTCACCATGCCGCTAATCTCCTGGCGCACGGCCCTGGTACGTTCTCCTGACGGGACGGATAGGTCCACTCCATCGAGCGCGCCCTCCGGTGAAAACCCCTTCCACCTAATGCCATGTGAACGGGTTCTGTGATATGAGCCGATGAGGTCGGCTTCGAGGATGACCTTGATCTCGTCATACTTCTTCTTGAGCTCGTCAGTCAGATCCTCGTACGTGACTGGCGTGCCGTCCGCCATCTCAGATGTAGATGGCGATGTGGTTGATGTAGAAGCTTGTCCCACCGGGCGTGCCAGAATGTGTTGACGTCCGAAACCCACCGGCGGGCAGCGACGGGCAACACCGTAGAGCCGGGAACAACCTAGGGCTGCGGCTGGCCGAGGTCCCTCCGAGCGACGGCCCGCAAAGCCTTCTGGTCACACGTCCGATGCTGATTGCAAGGGCGTGCCACCTGACCTATACCTGGTCAGGAAGGTGATGGAGATGCCTCGCTTAGTTTCCTGCATGGCATACACGTAAACATTAAATACGAGCCTCGATCGGCTCTCAGGTTATCCTGTGAATCGGCTCAAGGAGCCAATCCACCCATGATTCGTACGAGGTGCACGAATATATGGTGGTCCTGCTTGATCAAGATAAAGCTAATGAGATCTACGACGATTTAGGGTTTTCACCGCATAATCGGATCATCCTACTCAGGATTGGGCCTCGCGGCCACGCACGGTGATCGTAAGCCGATCCTAGACAAGGCCTAAAAACCAACACGAGGTTGATCCCCGGAACATCCTGTCTAGGACTAGCAAACGACACCCTACGTGCCGCTGGATCCTCCAGCCCTTTGTAAGGCCTAACTATTGCAGATATTAAATGAATCCTTGATGAACAAGGAGCAACCGTAACGGATCAGATCTACTGAATAATGATCAAGCGGGGTGCCGCCCCTACACCTAAGATAGGTGTAAGGGCGGCTAGACATGCAAGGGTTGCACTACGATAGCATGTTACGCGAAGAACTATGCTAACCCTAACACATCTATGATAACTACGTTGCTCGCCATCAACAAGGCTTCAGTACGAGCAACGCATGAACAACGTGGAGCTTGTGCTGCCTAGATCGCAAGATGCGATCTAGGCAGCATGTTGCTTACTGGTAGAAACCCTCGAGACGAAGGAGTTGGCGATGCGCCGAGATTGATTTGGTTGGTTGAACGTTGGTTGTTGTTTATTCCATAAACCCTAGATACATATTTATAGTCCAGAGGACTTTCTAACGTGGGAGTAATCCCAACCATGCACGAGACGAATTCTAACTTCTAATCTAAGATGCGATCTACTATATTACAGATACAAGGGCAAACTAGCCCAACTTTGCATATAAGGCCGATCCACGTATTTCTTCCGTATATAATCTTCAAGCCCATCTTGATCGTGGCCCACCTCTGACTTGGTCAAATTCTGGTGATAACACATGCCCCCCTGGTTTTGGAATTGGTAATTCCAAAATCACTCCGTTTTTCCCCGTCGGGTCATGTCATGGCAGAGCAGAACCGTTGCAGCATTCTTCATCATGATGCCCTGTCTTCTCAACTATTCCGCGTGATTTGACCGTTGTCTTTGGGCACCGCCTCCTCGGAAACTGCTATGGCATTGAATTTTTACCATAGCCCCTTTATTTAACTGCTCTGAGCAGTTTGCCACTTCATCATCTTGCTCTGTTCTGGCCATCGGCACCCAAAAAACCCCCAATCTCCCATAGCCATGTCTTCCTCTTCCTCCTCTTCCTCGTCGGTCTTTTCTGACTCCTCCTCCTCCCGCGAGCCGACGCCGGAGTGGGGCTCGTTGGCGGCGCACGACATTCTCGCCCCGACGACGTGGGACAAGGAGGAACACGATTCCTCCATCTGGTCTGAGGATGACAAATCCCTGACCGACGGAGAGGGCGACCTTCAATTCCTCATCGAAGGGGAAGAAGAGGCGGAGAGCGAGGACGACCGCTTCTCCTGGGACGATCTCACCTCTTCCGAGGAAGAGGCGGAGGAGGAGGAGGAGGACGACGACTCCCTTGAAGGTTACCCACCAGCGAAGCGCCTCCGCACCTGGTGGGACGACGACAGCGAGGACGACGATGAGGAAGATGAAGCCCCCGTAGAAGGCTACGGAAGCTCCGATGAGGATCCTCTCAGCAGCTGCGCCGGAGGCAGCGACGACGAGGGCAGCAACGGCCCCTAGATTAGGGATCAGTAGTAGTAGTTGGCTTTTGCCCTCTTCTCCCTTGAGCAATCGGCTCTTTCTTTGTAAGGAATCCCCCTATTAATGAAGAAAATCCCTTAATTAATTTCGCTTCCTTGTCAACCTTGCCGATCGTCGAATGGGGCTGCCGTACAGGGAGCCGATAGCAGAACATCGGCTCATATTGCGATCCGAGGCCAAGCTGTTGCCTAAACACGCAGTCCAACAGGCCTCAACAGGCCTAATTCTCGTCCAAACCATCAGAATGAACTCCTCAGCAACCCCTAAGAGATTCGTCTCACTCATCATGATTTCTGGTCTGAACCGATTCTGTTAATTTGCTAGTTTGGGCTTATTCCTCTAGAGTCGATATCAGCGTATCGGCTTTGTTATTCTGAAGTCGATGCCCGTGCATCGGCTGTATTTGTATACTGTTATCTCCATACGTCTTCTCAAGTCGATGCCTGCGCATCGGCTGTGATTTTTTTTTTTACCTGGCCGATTTTAAATCGGCCCTCACATCTTACTGCCCGTCATCCCACATGCTTGGGAAATATTTCTTGAGGTGTTGACCATTGACAGCTACTGGGAACTTTTCGCCATCCAACTCTTCCAACATGTATGCATTACCCTTCAAGGCCTGGACAACTTTGTACGGACCATGCCAATTAGGAGACCATTTGCCATATGCCTTGTCCCTGGTTCCTAACGGCAACACAGCTTCCCATACTAGATCACCAACTTGGAACTCCTTTGGTCTAACCTTTTTATTGTAGGCACGAGCCACCCTGGCTTTGTTCTCCTTAATCTTCTCCAACGACCAAAGCCTAAGCTCTGTAGCGTCCTCAATAGTGTCACTCATCAAGGCTGCATATTCTTCAGCTGTCAGATCATTCTGAAACGTGACACGTCTTGATCCAGCCGTAATTTCCCAAGGCAATACGGCTTCCTGTCCATAGACAAGCTGGTACGGCGAAGTCTTTATAGCTCCATGGCACGACATGCGGTAGGCCCATAATGCTTCTGACAACTTCTCATGCCAATCCCTAGGGTTCTCATCAATTTTCCTCTTGATCAGCTTGATCAGACTCTGATTGGACGCCTCAGCCTGCCCATTAGCTTGAGCGTAGTACGGGGATGATCGGATCAGTTTAATCGCCATGTCATCGCAGAACTTCCTGAATTCTTTAGAAATAAAGACCGAACCTCCATCGGTCGTGATAGTTTGGGGAATCCCGAACCTATGAATGACGTGTTCTTTCACAAACTTGATCACATCTTCTGATTTCACCTTTTTCACAGGGACGGCTTCCACCCACTTGGTGAAGTAATCTGTGATAACCAAAATCCATTCATGTTTTTTGCTCGACGCCGGATGGATTTTGCCGATCATATCCATGCCCCACCCCCGAAACGGCCAAGGTTTAATGATAGGGTTCATCGCTGATGCTGGTACCATCTGAATCTTCCCGAACATCTGGCACGCTTGGCACCCCTTGTAATAATTGAAGCAATCTTCAAGCATGGTGGGCCAATAAAACCCTGATCGCCTGATTAACCACTTCATCTTATGAGCCGATTGATGAGTTCCACAGGCGCCTTCATGCACCTCATGTAAGAGCCGATTAGACTCAGTTGGCCCCAGGCACTTAAGTAGTAACCCTTCCAATGTCCTGTAGAACATATCGTCTCCTATGAGGACATACTTCATGGCTTTGTACCTTATCCGTTTAGGTGCCCCCCGAGCCGAATCTTTTAAATAATTGAAGATTTCGGCTCTCCAATCATCCTGTTCCAGGAATTGTACCTGAACCTCTGATCCGTCAGATATATCTATATAGCCTGACGCCATTTGTGCGAGATTGTTGGCCTCGGTATTTTGGGATCTTGGGACCCAATTAAAGTTGATGTACCAAAACTGTGTCATCAACTCACGACATTCCACCCAATATGGGAAAAGCGATTCACTTTCGCACTTATATTCATCCGTGAGCTGGTTAATCACCAACTTTGAGTCTCCAAAAAGCTCTACTGCTTCAGCTCCGGCTTCCAGTAGCAACTCCATTCCCTTACGTATTGCCTCATATTCTGCTACGTTGTTGGTGCAAGGGGTAGATAATCTGATGGAGAAGGAGTATTCTGCCCCCCGAGGCGACACGAGCAGAATGCCGATGCCACAACCATCGTCACAAACCGATCCATCGAAGAACATAGCCCATGCACGTATAGATAGTGCTGCTATATTGGTACTGATCCGTTCAGCGATAAGATCGGCCAACGCTTGTCCCTTGACTGCTTTCGCAGGCTGATACCGGAGATCGAATTCTGACAATGCAAACATCCACTTACCAAGTCGGCCTTTCAAAACAGGGGCCGACAACATGTGCTTGACAACATCTGACTTGCATATGACGATGATCTCTGCCGTCAAAAGGATGTGATGAAGCTTGGTGCAGGTAAAGAACAGGCAGAGGCAAAGTTTCTCGACCTCAGGATATCTTGTCTCCACGTCCAGCATCCTTCTGCTGAGGTAGAAAATGACCTTCTCAACGCCATCGTAGAGTTGCACCACTACCAAAGCGATGGACGTGTCAGCTACTGACAAGTAGATGTAGAACGGCCTGTCTTGCTGGGGCGGAACTAGCACAGGCGGCGTCGTCAGATACCGCTTAATCTCATCAAACGCCTGTTGCTGTTCTGCCCCCCAGTGGAACTCGTCATCGGATTTAGTCTTCACCAGCGCCATGAACGGCTCGATTCGCCCTGACAGATTAGATATGAATCGTCGGACAAAATTGATCTTGCCGATGAGACGTTGGAGCTCCTTCTTCGTGGTCGGCGGCTGCATGGTACGTACCGCCTCCTGACTTTTCAGGCCGATCTCAATTCCCCGTTCATGAACCAGAAAACCTAGGAATTGACCAGCCGTCACGCCAAAAGCACACTTCTTCGGATTCATTCTTAGTCCGAATTTCCGAGTTCGGTCTAGGACGCGCCGTAAATCATCCAAGTGTCCCCCCATGGAGACAGATTTGACTACCACGTCGTCGATATAGATCTCCACCAACTTTCCGATCAGATCATGAAATATATAATTCATGGCTCGTTGGTACGTTGCACCAGCATTCTTTAACCCAAAGGTCATGACCACATATTCAAACAAGCCTACTGCCCCTGGCACTCTGAATGCGGTCTTGTGTATATCTTCCGGAGCCATGAAGATCTGGTTATAGCTGGCGTTGCCATCCATGAAGCTCAACACCTTGTGGCCAGCAGCGGCGTTTATCAACGTTTCTGCCACAGGCATCGGATACTCGTCCTTTGGAGTGGCTCTATTGAGATCTCGGAAATCGATGGCCACACGCCATCGGCCGTCCTTCTTCTCTACAGGAACGATACTGGAGATCCACTCAGCATACCTGCATGGCCTGATGAACCCGGCGGCCAACATTTTCTCGATCTCTTTCTTGACTTCTTCCAGAATTTCGGCCCTCATCTGACGTGCTCGTTGTTGGAACGGCCGAAATCCTTTCTTAAGGGGGAGCCGATGTTCAATGATGCTCCTATCCAACCCAGGCATCTCCGTGTAATCCCATGCAAAGCAATCTGGGTATTCTTTTAACAGAGCTATCATCTGTCCCCTGAGCTGTGGATCTAGCTTCTTGCTGATAAAAGTCGGTCGCGGCTTATCCCCAGGACCAATGTCGACTTCCTCTAGCTCATCAGCCGATGTAAACCCATCTATGATAACTACGTTGCTCGCCATCAACAAGGCTTCAGTACGAGCAACGCATGAACAACGTGGAGCTTGTGCTGCCTAGATCGCAAGATGCGATCTAGGCAGCATGTTGCTTACTGGTAGAAACCCTCGAGACGAAGGAGTTGGCGATGCGCCGAGATTGATTTGGTTGGTTGAACGTTGGTTGTTGTTTATTCCATAAACCCTAGATACATATTTATAGTCCAGAGGACTTTCTAACGTGGGAGTAATCCCAACCGTGCACGAGACGAATTCTAACTTCTAATCTAAGATGCGATCTACTATATTACAGATACAAGGGCAAACTAGCCCAACTTTGCATATAAGGCCGATCCACGTATTTCTTCCGTATATAATCTTCAAGCCCATCTTGATCGTGGCCCACCTCTGACTTGGTCAAATTCTGGTGATAACAACTTGCTGGCGTGCAGTTAGCGGTAGTAATATTGCAGGAAGTACAGATGCAGTAAAACAGTAAATAGGCGATGATTGCAGTATTTAGAAACAAGGCCTAGGAATCATACTTTCACTAGTGGACACTCTCAAAAATGATCACATAATAAAACTACTCTACACTCTCTTGTTGGATGATGAACACCACTAATTGTGTAGGGCTACAAGAGTACCTCAATGCCGGAGTTAACAAGCTCCATAACATTCAATGTTCATAATTAAATAACCTTAGAGTGCATGATAGACCAACGCAATTATACCGAGTACTAACATAGCATGCACACCGTCACCGACAGACTATGAAAGGAGGAATAGATCACATCAATACTATCATAGTAATAGTTAATTTCATAATCTACAAGAGATCACAATCATAAACTACGCCAAGTACTACATGATGCACACACTGTCACCATTACATCATGGAGGAGGAATAGAGTACTTTAATAACATCACTAGAGTAGCACATAGATGAATAGCAATACAAAGCTCATATGAATCTCAATCATGTAAGGCAGCTCATGAGATCATTGTATTGAAGTACATAGGAGAGAGATTAACCACATAGCTACCGGTACAGCCCCTTAGCCTCGAGGGAGAACTACTCCCTCCTCATGGGAGACAACAACGGTGATGAAGATGGCGGTGGTGTCGATGGAGATGCCTTCCGGGGGCACTTCCCCGTCCCGGCGGCGTGCCGGAACAGAGACTTCTATCCCCCAGATCCTGGCTTCGCAATGGCGGCGGCTCTGGAAGGTTTCTCGTACCGTGGCTTATTCGTATCGAAGATTTAGGTCAGGGGGCTTCTTATAGGCGAAGAGGCGGAGTCGGAAGGGCTGCGGTGGCTCCACACAATAGGGGGGCGCCCCCCTTGGGCCGCGCCACCACTTGTGTGGTGGGCCTGTGGCTCTCCTCTGGTGCCTCTCCGGTGTTCTGGAAGCTTCATGGAATTATAAGATGCTGGGCGTTGATTTCGTCCAATTCCGAGAATATTTCCTTACTAGGATTTCTGAAACCAAAAACAACAGAAAACGGGAACTGGCACTTCGGCATCTTGTCAATAGGTTAGTTCCGGAAAATGCATCAAAACGATATAAAGTGTGAACAAAATATGTAGGTATTGTCATAAAACAAGCATGTAACATCAGAAATTATAGATACGTTGGAGACGTATCAGCATCCCCAAGCTTAGTTCCTACTCGTCCTCGAGTAGGTAAACGATAACAAAGATAATTTCTGAAGTGACATGTTACCAACATGATCTTAATCATACTATTGTAAAGCATATGACATGAATGCAGCGATTCAAAGCAATGTTAAAGACAATGAGTAAACAATTGAATCATATAGCAAAGACTTTTCATGAATAGTACTTTCAAGACAAGCATCAATAAGTCTTGCATAAGAGTTAACTCATAAAGCAATAAATTCAAAGTAAAGGTATTGAATCAACACAAAGGAAGATATAAGTTCCAGCGGTTGCTTTCAACTTCAACATGCATATCTCATGGATAATTGTCAACATAAAGTAAAATAATAAGTGCAATAAGCAAGTATGTAAGAATCAATGCACAGTTGACACAAGTGTTTGCTTCTAAGATGGAAGGAAGTAGGTAAACTGACTCAACATAAAAGTAAAAGAATGGCCCTTCGAAGAGGGAAGCATTGATTGCTATATTTGTGCTAGAGCTTTTATTTTGAAAACAAGAAACAATTTTGTCAACGGTAGTAATAAAGCATATGCATTATGTAAATTATATCCTACAAGTTGCAAGCCTCATGCATAGATTACCAATAGTGCCCGCACCTTGTCCTAATTAGCTTGGATTTACATGGATTATCATGGCAATACATATGTTTTAACCAAGTATCACAAAGGGGTACCTCTATGCCGCCTGTACAAAGGTCTAAGGAGAAAGCTCGCATTGGATTTCTCGCTTTTGATTATTCTCAACTTAGACATCCATACCGGGACAACATAGACAACATATAATGGACTCCTCTTTAATGCATAAGTATTCAACAAAAAATAATATTCTCATAAGAGATTGAGGATTGTTGTCCAAAACTGAAACTTCCACCATGGATCATGGCTTTAGTTAGCGGCCCAATGTTCTTCTCTAACAATATGCATACTCAAACCATTCAACTCATGATAAATCACCCTTACTTCAGACAAGACGAACATGCATAGCAACTCACATGATATTCAACAAAGTGTTGATGGCGTCCCCAGGAACATGGTTATCGCTCAACAAGCAACTTAATAAGAAATAAGATACATAAGTACATATTCAATACCACAATAGTTTTTAGGCTATTTTTCCCATGAGCTATATATTGCAAAGACAAAGAATGGAATTTTAAAGGTAGCACTCAAGCAATTTACTTTGGAATGGCAGAGAAATACCATGTAGTAGGTAGGTATGGTGGACACAAATGGCATAGTTTTTGGCTCAAGGATTTTGGATGCATGAGAAGTAATCCCTCTCAATACAAGGCTTAGGCTAGAAAGGTTGTTTGAAGCAAACACAAGTATGAACCGGTACAGAAAAACTCACATAAAAACATATTGCAAGTATTATAAGACTCTACATTGTCTTCCTTTCAAACACCTTTACCAGAAAATTTCTAGACCTTAGAGAGACCAATCATGCAAACCAAATTTTAACCAGCTCTATGTATTTCTTCACTAATAGGTGCAAAGTATATGATGCAAGAGCTTAAACATGATCCTTATGAGCACAACAATTGCCAAGTATCAAATTATTCAAGACATCATACCAATACCACATGTAGCATTTTCTGTTTCCAACCATATAACAGTTAACGAAGCAGTTTCAACCTTCGCCATGAACATTAAAAGCTAAGAACACATGTGTTCATATGAACCAGCGGAGCGTGTCTCTCTCCCACACAAGCATGAATTTATTCAAACAAAACAAAAATAAAAACAGACAAACGCTCCAAGTAAAGTACATAAGATGTGACGGAATAAAAATATAGTTTCACTAGAGGATCCTGATAATGTTGTCGATGAAGAAGGGGATGCCTTGGGCATTCCCGAGCTTAGACGCTTGAGTCTTCTGGAAATATGCAGGGATGAACCACGGGGGCATCCCCAAGCTTAGACTTTTCACTCTTCTTGATCACATTATATCATCCTCCTCTCTTGACCCTTGAAAACTTCCTTCACACCAGACTCAAAACAATCTCATTAGAGGGTTAGTGCATAATCAAAAATTCACATGTTCAGAGGTGACACAATAATTCTTAACACTTCTGGACATTTCCCAAAGCTACTGGAAGTCAATGGAACAAAGAAATCCATCCAACATAGTAAAAGAGGCAGTGCGAAATAAAAGGCAGAATCTGTCAAAACAGAACAGTCCGTAAAGACGAATTTTTTAGAGGCACCAGACTTGCTTAGATGAAAATTCTCAAACTGAATGAAAGTTGCGTACATATCTGGGGATCACGCACGTAAATGGGCAGATTTTTCTGAGTTACCTACAGAGAACACTGCCCAGATTCGTGACAGACAGAAATCTGTTTCTGCGCAGTAATCCAAATCTAGTATCAACCTTGCTATCAAAGACTTTACTTGGCACAACAATGCAATAAAATAAAGATAAGGAGAGGTTGCTACAGTAGTAACAACTTCCAAGACTCAAATATAAAACAAAATTGCTGTAGTAAAATAAACACATGGGTTATCTCCCAAGAAGTGCTTTCTTTATAGCCATTAAGATGGGCTCAGCAATTTAAATGATGCACTCATAAAGATGAGAGTTGAAGCAAAAGAGAGCATAAAGAAACAAATTCAAAACACATTTAATTCTAACCCACTTCCTATGAAAAAAAATCTTGTAAATAAACAAGTCATTTAAGCATAATGCAACAAGCATAGAAAGATAAAACAAGTGTAACTTCAAAAATTTCAGCATATAGAGAGGAGAGGTGTTTTAGTAACATAAAAATTTCTACAACCATATTTTCCTCTCTCATAAAGATTTTCAGTAGCATCATGAACAAACTCAATAATATAACTATTAAATGAAACATTGTTATCATGAGCTATATGCATAAAATTATTACTACTCCCAACATAAGCATAGTCATTCTTATTAATTGTAGTGGGAGAAAATTCAACAAAGTAGTTATCATTATTATTCTCATCAAGTGTAGGAGGCATAGTATAATCATAATAAAATTTACTCTCCATAGTAGGCGGTACCAAAAGACCACTATCATTATAATCATCATAAATAGGAGGCAAAGTATCATCAAAGAAAATTTTCTCCTCAATTCTTGGGGGACTAAAAATATCATGCTCATCAAAACCAGCTTCCCCAAGCTTAGAATTTTCCATATCATTAGCAACAATGGTGTTCAAAGCGTTCATACTAATATCATTGCTACTAGCATGCAAATAAGATTCCATAGGTTTTTTAATTTTCGCAGCAAACAATCCATGTCTTAACTCAGGAAATAGCTTCAAAAGCTCACTGTTACTTTCCATTATGCCTAACTAGTGAAATAAAAAAAAGAAACAAAAAGATGCAATTGCAGGATCTAAAGGAAATAGCTTCGAGCACTTACAAAAGCACCAGAAAATAACTTAGTTACCAGGGACCAGAGTGTGAATGCCTTTTACCTTTCCTCCCCGGCAACGGCGCCAGAAAATAGCTTGATGTCTACTCACGCTTCTTTTCCTGTAGACAGTGTTGGGCCTCCAAGAGCAGAGGTTTGTAGAACAGCAGCAAGTTTTCCCTTAAGTGGATCACCCAAGGTTTATCGAAAGGGAGGAAGAGGTCAAAGATATCCCTCTCAAGCAACCCTGCGATCACAATGCAAGAAGTCTCTTGTGTCCCCAACACACCTAATACACTTGTCAGATGTATAGGTGCACTAGTTCGGCGAAGAGATAGTGAAATACAGGTGGTATGAATGTATATGGGCAGTAGTAACGGCGCCAGAAAATACTTGCTGGCGTGCAGTTGACGGTAGTAATATTGCAGGAAGTACAGATGCAGTAAAACAGTAAATAGGCGATGATTGCAGTATTTGGAAACAAGGCCTAGGGATCATACTTTCACTAGTGGACACTCTCAACAATGATCACATAATAAAACCACTCTACACTCTCTTGTTGGATGATGAACATCATTAATTGTGTAGGGCTACAAGAGCACCTCAATGCCGGAGTTAACAAGCTCCACAACATTCAATGTTCATAATTAAATAACCTTAGAGTGCATGATAGACAAACGCAATTATACCGAGTACTAACATAGCATGCACACCGTCACCGACGGACTATGAAAGGAGGAATAGATCACATCAATACTATCAAAGTAATAGTTAACTTCATAATCTACAAGAGATCACAATCATAAACTACGCCAAGTACTACATGATGCACACACTGTCACCATTACATCATGGAGGAGGAATAGAGTACTTTAATAACATCACTAGAGTAGCACATAGATGAATAGCGATACAAAGCTCATATGAATCTCAATCATGTAAGGCAGCTCATGAGATCATTGTATTGAAGTACATAGGAGAGAGATTAACCACATAGCTACCGGTACAGCCCCTTAGCCTCGAGGGAGAACTACTCCCTCCTCATGGGAGACAGCAGCGGTGATGAAGATGGCGGTGGTGTCGATGGAGATGCCTTCCGGGGGCACTTCCCCGTCCCGGCGGCGTGCCGGAACAGAGACTTCTGTCCCCCAGATCTTGGCTTCGCGATGGCGGCGTCTCTGGAAGGTTTCTCATACCGTGGCTTATTCGTATCGAAGATTTAGGTCAGGGGGCTTCTTATAGGCGAAGAGGCGGAGTCGGAAGGGCTGCGGTGGCTCCACACAATAGGGGGGCATGCCCTCCCTTGGGCCGCGCCGGCCACCTGTGTGGTGGGCCTGTGGCTCTCCTCTGGTGCCTCTCCGGTGTTCTGGAAGCTTCGTGGAATTATAAGATGCTGGGCGTTGATTTTGTCCAATTCCGAGAATATTTCCTTACTAGGATTTCTGAAACCAAAAACAGCAGAAAACCGTAGATAATAAATATTTAGTCGGAGTATTCACATCGGATACCCACAACTGTGTGGATACACCGCAAAGAATTCTTCGTGAGACTCTAGAAAAGTACAAACTACAAGCTAGACCAAGACTAAACTTCTAACCTTGGTGTTTAATGATTAGAAGAAAGGAAGTTTGAAGATTATTAGTAAACTCCAACGGGGAGAGGAAGGCTGAATGAGAAGTATTAAGATATAATACTTGGAGTATGATGGACCAAGAAGAAGGTCTGAACTGAAAGGAAGTCCGATCTTATTTTTATAAGGTTGTTGGGAACTACCCATATAAAAGTACTCTCAGGAGGATGTCAGACCAGAAGCCGAAGTAAGAGTTAGATTCTAACTTGAGTAGGTAATTGTGATTACTCGAAACCAAGAGAACTTAAGTAAGTTTAAGATAATGAAGTTTGATGAAGAAGGTGTCGAAGGACATGCAAAGCTTAAGAAGGCTTAAGACGAAGGAGTTTGACCATACTAAAACATAAGCCTAGTAGAAAGATTCCTTTCATGGAACCTAAAGAAACCAAAAGGAAGATAATTAGCAGAAACTAGAAGCCATGATTGGATGGACTAAATGAGTCTAATCCATTCGTAGGACTAAACAACCAGGACCATGTCTATTGTGAATACCTTACTAAGTACCATTACTTTCGTTATGGTAGTAAGGGAAAACAATACCCTACCTTAAATGAATCTTTTAGAATTAAGGTTTGGACACCGCAGCTGGTACACCGTAGTGCCATATTACACCGCAGCTGGATTATCGCAGCTGGTAGAACCAAGCTTTGAGTACCCAGATAGGAAGCTATCACCACAACCATTAGTAAAATCCATTAGCATAAGAAGATGTCATAATCCAAGAATCTTTGTAGAGCAAGCCTATAAGCTTAGAGTGTTGGAAGAAATCATAGAATTGAAGAAAGTATCAGTGCCAGACATCAGAAGACTTCATGAAAGATCGAGACAAGGGATATATTCAATTATATCTAATGAGATCACTAGGGAGTTTGAAAGGATTGTGATCTGTTCAAGTCCGTTCCACATTCCGAAACGTGAGAGCGTTCGAACTTCGGGACGAAGTTCAGTTTAAGGGGGAGAGGCTGTAATATCCCAGGTTTAGAGGCTACAAAATGAGAGAACACCAAAGTGTGCATTGCATTCATGCATAGAAAATCCGGGGAATTTTCGCGCTTCAAATAAAACTTACCACAGTAACTGAAGTTTCACTTGACTTGCTGGAATTGAAGTAGATCATCAAGTCAAGCGCTATAAACCTCACTGTGACCTTTGCTAAAACCTTGTTTTGGGTAGAGATGATTTGATCTATGGGCTAGATCAAATAGAAGTAGATTTACAACAAACAACACCTTAAGTAAGGATCAACTACAAGATCTTATAAAGGATCTCAACATGCCATTCCTTACAACAACACATGAATAAATATTCACTCCTAAATCAAAGAACACAACTAATTAATACACTATTCTATACTTATCTTATCCATGTCTTCTATTAAATAAATGTTCCTACCATGAGTCACATGGTATATCTTTTCAACTACAATGCTTGAACCCAAGCCAAGGACATTCATATTCATTCTTCATTAACTTTGACCATTCCAACCTTGTATCCCAACTCATACCATTAAACCTAGAGAAAGGAGAGAATCATTCATATGCTTATATTATGCATTCAATAGAACCTACCTTAATATTTAAAACTTATCCAAGTGAGGTACTTGTTGATACTAACCATTGATACAAGAAATAGAAGTCAAGTATTAAACCCTACTTGACCTAGCTAATACTAGATGGTAAGTAAGAACCTATTCTTCTAGTAATTATAGAGAGGCAAGTGTTGTGATCATTACAACTTGGTAATGATCATAAACCCTAGAGAAAACCCTACCTATCTCAGAAAACTTAAGCTACATATGTATATACAGGTATATGGACTTATACTTGATCTTGGAGAGAGAACCATAATTCACCAATGAATTGTTATGAGGCCAATACTCTGATCATTACAAATTGGGTGATGATCATAAACCCTAAGAACCTAAGTGAGTGTGATGAGAGGTATAATAAAGAGAGATTAGTGAGGAATAAGTGGATCATGTCTAATGCATGATCTAACCTGATAAATTAAGATAACAAGTTAAACCTATATATGTGATCCATAGATCTCATTCTTCACATGAAATGATAAGTAAATCATTAGTAGTTAATCCAGACCAATACTCATGCCTTGTATAGAGTAGTAATGATATTATATTT
Organism: Lolium perenne; assembly: GCF_019359855.2. Classification (NCBI taxonomy): domain Eukaryota; kingdom Viridiplantae; phylum Streptophyta; class Magnoliopsida; order Poales; family Poaceae; genus Lolium; species Lolium perenne. The sequence goes on along the minus strand of NC_067248.2, from coordinate 34,767,249 downwards.
AAACCTTGCCTATTCAAACACTTGAGACAAACCTAGCATTGCCTTGACAAAATAACTCTACCTAAGTGAGGAGGATAACCCTAGCCAATTAAACATAATCAAGCTTATACCATATCTGAATCCTAGTTGTGTATCACATTGGTGATCACTACTAAAACCCTAAACCATATTTGAATTCCAATCCAAGTATTACTTTGGATCATAAGTAAAACCTTGCCATGCCTCATGCCTATTTAATACTTCAAATAGTGAAGTATTCCCAAAACCATAAACCTTGTCATATGGAACCAATTTACATAAAATATTGTTTCCTAACTTGTGTATCATGTATCACAAGTATAAACCAAGCCATATATACCCAAGCTTAAGTACTATTTAAGTGAGTAGAGTGAACCAATGTACAATTCTATTTTTATTTCCAAATGCTTTACTTAGTGAACCAAATGAAACAATAGCTGATAAAATAGAAACATCATATAAGTAGTTGATTTAACCATAATGAAGATATGATCTATCCTAAATAGATTAACCTTAAGCTAGTTAATGGAGATTGGTGATTGTATAGTTTATTCAATCATCTTCTTAAACCCTTAGAAGTAATTCTCCACATGAAATCATGAACCAATTCCATTCTCAAAACCATTTAATTTAAAATTCTAACCATAATATAAAATACATGGGAACCATCAATATTGTTAAGTAATAACAAAACTTAATGACATGTTTAACATGCACTGGTTATAAACTTCAAATCATTCAAAATAGGTTTGATCCCAAATTTAAAGAATTTAGATAAACCATTAAACCCATATCCACTTTATTTATACTTCACCAAAGCATCAAGATAATCAAATATTAAATAATTGTTTGAACAGAACAAATATGCAGCAAGCAGCACTATCAAGTTCTATTATGGTTCACATATTTAAGAACCTGCAAAAATTAACCAGATTCAATTTGAATTCAAACCACAAATTCAAAACAAAAATTTAAAAGAGAAAAGAGAGGGAAAACTTACCTTACCAGGCTTACCTTGTCTGGTCGAAATCCAACAGCAGCCCAACACCAGCACCAGCCCATGAACCAAGCAGCCCAGTCCAGCCCAGGTTACCTCTTCGTCGCTGGCACGAAACAAAGGGAGGGGCGTCGTCCTCTTCCTCTTCCCTGCAGTCGACACGACGCCGGCGAACCTCTGCCACCTCCTCGACGAAGATAAGGACGCCGCCGGACGTCGCCAAACCTTCCAGAACCGTGCCCTGGTGATTTCGCGTCCGTGTTATCCAAAATCATCACGATTCGTGCACTGGAACCCTAATTCACCTTGTCTCCGTATCCTGGCCGCCCGTCGCCGACGCTCGTCGTCGTTCCCGACCATCTCAAGCCCTATAAAGCCATCAGGAGGATCTCCGTGCTTTCCTTGTTCACCTCTGCCACTCAAATTCCTCTCAGTAGCCCCCTATTTCTCAGCTCCTTCCTTCACTATTCGTCGGTGACCTCCATGGCGCCGTCGACTGAGAGCACCCCAGAGAGCGTGGTGTGGCTTGGGAGGTGCGCAAGAGCGTGCAGATCATCTCTGCATAAGGAATCGAGCTTGGGTGCCTCCAGTCAAGCTAATTTTGCCGTTCCCTTTCTCCGGCCATCACCGGGAATGGCGAACTGGAGTTCGTTCCCGCCCTCCATCCACCTCGTCAAGCAGTCCACAAGCCTCACGGTGAGCTTGCGCATCTCAGGGACCATCTCTCTCGCTTGATCATCAACCGTAGCCCCGATTTGATAGTTGGCCGCCATGCACCGCCGCAGATGATGCTCGCCGGAGCAACTCCGGTGACCATTTGGCGGAGGCACCACCACCGTTCGGCTCAGCGTTTAGTGCTGCGTCGATTAGGCTTAGTCGCACGTCCGCGGGAACCCCCTAGCGCCGCCGTCGTCGGGAGTCAGCTCGCCGGAGTTGAGCCCCCGGGCCAGTCAAACATTTTGACTTGGTCTTGCTCACGTGGCTGCCACGCTGGACTTGACCCCACGGGTCAGTCTCTGTTGCTAGGGTGCGAACCGGTATCTTAAGTGTTTTCTGTTTTAATTTAATTCCAGTAAATTGCTGAGACTTTGCAAAATTCTAGAAAATTCATATCAACTCAGAAAATTATGAATAATATATCAAAATGCTCACAAAAATAAACTCTATTCAAATAAAATATTAAACAAAAATGTGTGACAAAATAAAAATCCATTTATTTTTAACCTTATTAATTATGCCATTTCATATTTAAAATACCATTTGAAATCAATAATTAATGAAATTTCAAAATTAAATTTTAACTATTCAGTAACTAAGTAAAATGTTAAGATTAATTTTATTTATCATATTTGCATTACTTAATTATTAGTAGTAATTCATAAACCCTAATTTGCAAATTACTATTCTCTATTTTTTTAAATAGTAATAACTCAAGAAAATATTATAAGCCAATATTATTTTGGTAAATCAAAACTTATTTACTTAAACATTCTTAAGTTAACAAATTAAATACTTTAAACCTAATAACAATTATTAAACCCTGATTCTTAATTAAACTTAAATAAGAATTACTCTAATTATTAAATCTTGTGAAAATTAATAAATGTCAAACCATTACTAATGTTGTTTCAAAGTAATTAGTGACCACATCTCAATTGTCAATTACTAGTTCAAGAATTGTATCAATATAGAAACCCTAGTTCTAATATTAATGAGGACCTTGATCATGTTATTTCATGTGATCATTTCACTTTACTAGTAACTCTAAAACCCTAGTTATGTGTCACCTATGATCATGTGAGATTCATCTATACCTATAGAATCCTAATAAGAAACCAATGAATGCATACTTATTATCCACTAGCATAAACCAAGTCACATGAGATTATTATTTCATGTTCCTATTCTTAATTAAAACCTATATGATTCACTAGTATCACCTAGGTATAAACCCTAACTTGTTAATTAGATTAGTACCATTGATCACCACTCCTACATACCATACCATTATAATCAACTTCAACCATCAAACCCTAGTAGAACCATAATGATAAACCCTAATACCAACCTTGTGTAACAATTCACATCACATGCTCCTGTTACACTAAACCCTACTTAGGAAATGCTAAGTCATTTAGCTTAGAGGCCATTAAAGATTATTTAGTGAAGCAATTGTGAAACCATAACAAATCCTAATAGATAATCTATAGAACCATCTTGATAACCATCCTTTGATATGATGCCTAGAAGAAACCATAGCAATAAACCTACCAATACTTGCTATATAGAAACCCATTCCAAGATAAGAACCAACTAGTTCCTATTCGAGAACTAAATGAATTCAATAGTAAACCCTAGAAAGCCATAGCTCCTATGTAGAGAAGTTCATATTCTTATTTAACCTGTTCTTCAAAAGTTATTCTTTTGAAGTACAAATGACAATCAAACCTTAGAAGCCTAATCCTTCTTTGAAATACTAAATATTTCTTAAACAACATGTTCTTCAAAAGTTATTATTTTGAAGTATAGTATAAGTAATCATCAACCATGTTCTGTAGAACTTAAAATTGACAACTGTCCTTACATATTATTCCACCACTATTCTGTATGTCTATGATTGTTATGATGTCTTACATCACTTGGTTATGAGGCTAATAAAACCAAACCCTAATAAGAACCTTGTTTGAGAACCATTCTAAAAGTGCAACCAACCCTAAAGAAATCTTTACAACTCATACATCCTAAATCATCGAGGTTAGGTTACGCTCTGGGCGATTGCATCTCATACTAAGCATTATAGCATCTTTGCCAGTTCTTTAAACATTGTCCTTACCGGACGATGATGGTATTTCAACATTTGGACTTCTCACGTATCGAAGCTTTTGACTGCATAATCTTGCAGTCAAGAAAGGCAAGTTCATCGCTTGCTCATGTCATTTGATTATTTGTATCAAACTATATGCAAAGTACTATACTTATCACTCATGCATTGAAAAGCAAAGTATTATTTTAAAATTATGAATATGACTATGTGGTGGGCAATGGAACCATGGTATGTGTTGATATGGAGGAGGTTCCATTGCATGGGTTATATTAACCTAGGATTAATTACCAATGCCGTCCAGTGATTCTAGCGCCGTACAAACCGCGTTAACCATGAGATCTATAATGGCTCTAGGGAAGCCAGCCGTATCTTTTCCCTTCTGCACGCCAACGAACTGGTAGAGCTGCGGGGTGTTGGAGGCACTGCCGTAGGTTGGGATAGCCTTTTAAATCCCCATCCATTAGTGATGTTGAGCTCTACGGTCTATGATGGATTGTCGAAAGTACACCGTGAGTAAAGCCGTATTATCGGGAGAAGTCTACTGGGGGTGTACGGGTGGACAAAAGGGTGGGTTTGCAGTCGCGGAGAAGGCGGTGTGGGCTTGGATCTTTATACCTGGCCTCACACCAAAGGAAGTGTGAACGGGGGCAAGTCCCTGCGGATGGCAAAAAGGGTGGGATCTCTTGTGGGAAAAGTAACGCACCTCTGTAGAGTGTATCAAATTGTGGCTGTCACTCCCTGTTCCGGGAAGGGAACTGCGAACGCGGCAGGAAAGGAACTCCACGAAGTTCCGGTCAACCTGTGAAGACTGACGGGCATAGTTTTTAGAATAAAATAAACCTTTTGAAGAAATGTTTATGAAAACTTGCATTGGCCTATGACTTTCTGGTCTATGGCTGTAGCTAGTGCATGATACACCTATTTCCTAATATGAACTTGCTGAGTACGCTCGTACTCATTCTATCTCGTTTGAACCCCCTTCTTAGATCAAGGCACCGAAGGAGAAACTACCGTGGAACCCGAAGACAAAGGAGTCAACTGCAACAAGATGAAGAATCCAATCAAAGAAGTCAATGGAGTCAACTTCTGCATCAGCCATGATGGAAACCTAGACTAGTAATAGAAGGGAACCTTTCCCTAATCCTAGCACCTAAATAGCTAGAGTTCTATAGCAAGCCAATTAGCTCTTAAACTTGAGTTAGCTATAAGATAGACTACGAGTCGTTCTTCTGGAGCTTATTTGAAGTTTTACCTCACTGTAAAGTAGGAGGCCGTGTGGATCTTATGTAAACAGCTCGTGTGTACTTCTATAGACATACCTTGGACTCGCATATGTTTCTGTTGTACCACTCTGAGAGATGTAATATGAGTGGAACGGTGTTTCACTTGTGTTATGTCAACGACTTGTGTACTACACCATGCAGTGGTACGCTGGGTCATCACACGAAAATTCCTGCTATATAATCCCCCGGACCCCTGGAGGTCCGTATATTGTTTTCTCGACGTGTTTTGTTTCGAGCTGTTTTCTGCCAGGATCTGTTTTTGATCTAGAAGCACCATGGTCTCCAACAACAAGGGGAAGGGCTTTCGGAGGAAGAAGTGAAGAAGATGTCGTCAAAACGAGAGCAACAAGCCGTTGGGAGTAAGCAAATCTTGGTGGGATCTGTTGACACTCGACATTCTTTTTCTCATAACTTGCATGGACCCTTACCACCTGCTCCTAGTCTCGACTCTTTCCCTGTTTTGGAAGAAGCTTTACGGGTTACCGATGAGTTTTGTGATCAATACCGTGCTCTGAGAAGGGAAGTGGAGATACTTCAGGAGGAGAATCACCAACTTCGAAGAATGCTAGAGCGGTTCCTCACTCCCATCAAGGTTGTCCCATCATCAACCACTACAAGAAATCTGCCATAAGTTGACAAAAAAAAGGTGTCACTGAAACGTCACTGATGGTTACTTGTGACGTTACAGTGACGCTTTTCAAAACGTCGAAAGCTGGGAGTCAGCATGTCAACACCCGGATTTTTAAGTCCAGATGCCTATTATGCCATTCATCGCAATCCCAGGAATATTGTTTTTGCGAGACATAATAGATTTATATCACAACACATCATTTATTACAACGCATAATTGTCTTACAACAAGGGATCACATGATCCAGTCTCATTACAATACTAGTTGATCTATTGATCAGTTACAAAACACATAGCGGAAGCGAAGTAGCGTAGTAGTAGTCCATCTATTCCACAGGCAACTGTTGACGTCAGGAGTGATCCTAGTTGTCGTAGACGTCCTGCTGTCCTTCTTAGGGTTACGATACTCCTCTTCATAGTCTGGCCATTTGAATAGCCAGGGACAAAGCCATGAGTACTTTAAAGTACTCGCAAACTAATACTAAGGTAAGCACTATCAAATATAGAAGGGGATGCTAAGCTCTAGTTTCATTTGCATAAAGCCAGTTTTATTTCATAAACACTTTCGTAATCAAAAACCTTTATTTGCTCAACTAACTCAAGTGGGAACATTAGTGTCATTCCCACAACTCAGTTGTGATCCAAAGTCAAGTTCACCATTCACCTTTCAAGTTCAAAACTCAAGTCACCCTTCACATGTCACATTTTGAAAAAGGTCTGATGTCGGAACAGTATGGCCTTTCCAACCGTCCATAACCGTGGACGCGGCTATTCGAATAGATCTACACTCTGCAGAGGTCGTACACTTGTGCCACAACATTTGCAATAATCCGTCAGGGTTAACTGGCCCTGATTTACCACACTCCGTGTGCGGACTACCAACCATAACCTTTCACTTACATATCCTAGTATAGGCATCTCTCCCCATGAGCTTGGCCTCCCAGTGAAGACAAACTGTCAGCCTGGGAACTGCACAGGGCTTGGGCCGGACATTCACCTCATTTCACGTCATATCACATCACTTCACTTTGGTAGAGGCAGCCTCCAGCATAACCCCGATGACGCTTGTTTAGAGGGAACCCATACTAAGATATATAAACTTCTAGTTAAGCCCTACCCATATCAGGTATTGTGGGGGTACTGGCAAAATTGGAATGGTATCGCATCCGAACCCAACCATCAGTTTTGGTAAAATTCACCAAGTCATTCACCAGTCATATTCACCTTCAAAATCTTTCAATAGAATGACTCATCATTCCAAGGTTTTCAAAGTCACTTCCAAAATCACAAGTTCCCATCTAGAGTAGCCACTTTTGATATTGAGCACTAGCAACTAGTCATGAGGGGTGCTAACTAGCTTATAGCCTTCTAGGCTAAGTTTGATACTCTTGTAGTATTCTATCTCTAGACCAAAGTTAACTATAAAAGCAAGTTATAAAATAATCAAAAACAAAAGCTTGTAAGAATAAAACTTGGGAAATAGGCTCATAAGCATAAAGTAAAAAGTAATGGTGCCTTGCTCTTGTGGAGCTTTGCACTTGGGTAGTCTTGCAAGAATATTTGCTGGCCATAATATGGTTTGCAAGGATGTTAGCTTGCATTGGTAAAAGCATGCAAGAAATACTAGCTTGCCTTGGTTGGTGTATTGATCAAAGTGGTCTTCTTCTCCTTCTTCTTGGTAGAATACCTCCTCCTCTTGATAGTCCCCGGTACTAGCGTCTATAAACGAATACGAGGATACAATCACCAAACAATTTATTGGCTATTCCAAACATCGCATATATTCACACAAACTATTCTATGCACACAATTAATACCCTTTGGTGCATTGGTGGTATTGCTTTTGGGGAAGAAATAATTTCCTCTTATTTTATATGTAAAAGATAGTTTCCATATAGTTCTCGAGGAATTATTTCCTCTCATTGAATCTTCTTTAAGATTTAATTTCTCAAATCATCACACATGAATTTATGTTGACCTAAGTCAACCATTCATCATCATCATTTGAGAAAATGATTTAAAGGAGGTAGGGATACCTCATACCATTTAATAATGCCTATTATGATTTAAATGTCCCAGTATTTCATGTGAGAGTATTTGACCGGGGGTTCAAACTTCATATGAAAGTTCTTGGGACAAGATTTAAATGAAGTGAGGTACTTCATATAATTTACACAAGTAAACTAGCATCACTCATTACTATTAAGTGGGTAAGGGTGTTGTTTTCTTATTTAGGAAAATAATTTCCTCTCATTTTATTATTAAGATTTAAATTTTCTTATGCATCATATGTGACCTAGGTTGACCAAAGTCAACCTCTTCACACTTATCATTCAAGAAAAAGATTTAAATGAGGTTCCATACCTCATGCTATTTAATCCTATCATAGTAAAGATTTAATATCATCAAATAATTCACTATGAGAGTTAATAGACCATGGTCTCTACCTCATGTAGAATTATTTGAGACAAAGATTTAAATGAGACCAAAGCATCTCATATGATTTAATAAGTAGTTTTGAACAATTCAAAACTACTATGAAAGGTTTAATATTTTCAAACAAGAACCTATGGGTCATTAATACATGTGTCATCAGCTCTCATTGAATCACTTGGATTAATGATTTAAATGAGGTGCTACACCTCATACAATTTAAATACTATTTTTGAAAAAGTTTAAATGAGCTAGAAATGGCCAGATAGCCATTATTTGAGTTTAGCCCAAGATCATATGAAACAACTATAGTATTTTATTACATAATAAATTAGACAACATCAAATGTGATTTTTGAGAGGTGGAACCACCTCAAAATAGTTTATGGTTGATTTTTAAGATTTATTTGAAGTTTGAAAAGTTACTGATTTGTTATTTTTACTATTCAAATTCTATAACATATTTTGATTTGAATCCAGTGTGGTTGGATGGGGCCTTTCATGAGCTTTCTAAAAATATAAAATTTGTAAGATTTGGCTCAGTAGATTTGGATCTATTAAATTTTGAAGCTAGCATCAGATTGCAAATTACATGAAAAAGGAATAAACCAGTTTGAATTTCAAACGAGGGCGGGAAACTAAATGGGCCGGCCCAGCTGTGCTGGCGAGGCGAGCGGGCCGCCTGACAGTGGGGTCCACTGTCAGTTTCTTTTAAAACACCGAACCGGTATGCTGGGTTGTGGACCGTATGATCAAAGGAGATCGGACGGCCAGGGCTTGTCCCCTTCGTCGACGAGCTCCGGCGAGGGCTAACCCTACCGGCGGCCAGGAGGGTGGCGATGGGCGGCTTACCGGCGTCCAGCGAGGTCGGAGCGGCGGGCAAACGAACTGGTCGACGACGGCGAGTCGAGGGAGGGTTGCGGCGGCTCCAGGGGTGCTCGGAATCGTCGGCTTCGTTGGGCTGCTGCAGCGGCGGGCTCCGGTGCAATTCCGGCGAGCTAGGGCTTAATCGGAGAGGGGAAGGAGTCAGGGAGGCTCAGGAGGGAGAGGGAATGCGACTGGTGTGGAGAGATCATGCTGGGGCATGCTCTATTTATAGCGGCGAGGGGGTGCTGCGGGGCATGCTCGGGTCGTCCATGGCGACGACGGTCTGAGCGGCGAAAGGGCAAGGCGAGGATGCTGCGCTGTTCGTGATGTCTTGGCGATCGTCACGCGCTTGATTGCACAGAAAACGGTGGACCGGAGCGTGCGGGCGACGTCAATGTCTGTCACGGGTCCGGCGGAGGTCGTCGACGATGGCGTTGGCTACAGGGCACGGGAGTGACGAAGACGATGTCTGGCAGTGTCCTTGAGGTGAGGTGAGGGCTCGGGCAGGCGCTGATGGCGAGGCGAGGACTGAGGTGACGGGGCAGGGCCGTGCTCTGGCGTGCACGCGTTGGCGTCCATGCGCGTCCTGGCGTCCCTGGGCCGGCATGGGCACGACTTGGACTGGGGCGTGCAGATCTCTCCTTGGCCAATGGCTGGCACGAGCAGGTGCAGGGGAGTAAGGGGAGTCTCCAGGACATGATGGAAGTGAGAGGAGAGGGCAGGGGTGAGGGGTGGCATGGTGAGTGGCCAAGTGGGTGGCATGATCATGCCATAGAAAATGTGGTCAAAGGAGAAGGGGAGGCAGGGGCAGGAACTGGTGATGGGAGGTGTGAGGGAGCTCCAGGGCAGCAGGGATGGTCAGCTTTGGACTTGGTCCAAGGTGAAATTGAGGTATGGGCACAAAGTTGGTTGGTGCACACAAGGTGTTTGTGAAAATGGCCGAAAGAGAAAAGTTTTCAAAATTTTGAAATTCCTTTGGTGGGTCTCAAACATATATTCATTGAAGTAGATTGGTGGTGGTGGTGGTCATTTTGGTGAAGGTTTGCAAGAATTCAAAAAGTGGCTCATCTTCTCTTTAATCCAAAGTCTCCACTTGGCAACATTATACTGGTCAACCTGGTCAACTTCAGCAGGGATGGTCAACATGGGAGTTGTTGACCTTGACATGGTCTTGGATGACATGGTCATATTTGACTAAGTTTGGTTGAAGAAAAGTCAAATGCAGGGGTGTAAAGTAGGGAAGATTTTATAAATGGATCATATGACCATTATCACATGTATGTGAGTTTTGAATTTTCCTTTGATTTGATTCTTGTTTCTTTGATGCAATTGTGTTTGTTTATCATATATAAGAGTTTTACAACCAATAGATCAAGCCATGGTGGCCTTGGTTGAAAATTTGCAAATTTGGCTTTATGTGTATGTGAGTGAAAAAGGGGATTTTCTCACCATTTGATTTCTCCCCATTTGTATTGACTTTGGTTGACTCTAATGTGATTCTTATTAGTTTAGAAACATTTTCCAACCCTTGAAACCAATTCAAAAGGTCTTGATCCAAGATTTGCAAAATTGGCCATAACACATAAGAGGTGATGTGTTAAGTTTTATTATTTTTCTAAATTGTTCCCCTTGCTTCACTTGGATATGGGTTAGGGTCAATTTAGGGTTATATTAGGTTTGGAGATGGTTTCCCATCATTTGGTCAAGGTTTAAAGGCATAGGTCAAAGATTGGTGAAAAGGCTATGTGTCTCATATGCTTCTATGCATATGTTGCATTTGATTTTTGAATTGAGTGTTTGTGGCCCAAAAGATGTTGTTGAAATGTTGAAATGGTATATAGAGGTGATCCATCCATTCACAACAAGTCCTAGGGTCAAACTTCTCAAATTCACAACTTTGCATTTTTCTCACATATGCCTCTATGGCATTTTTAGTTCCTTTTTATTTTCTTTGGAAACCACTTGGATTTGGTTTAGTAGGTACTAGGTAAGGTGTATGAAGGTTTTCCAAACCTCTAAGCAAGTCGAAAGGCTTAGGGTAAGGTTTTATAAAATAGCCATAGGCACATATACCTCTTCTTATTTAATTTCTTTTTATTTCATTTTAACTAGGGTGGTGAAAAGAGGGGTGAGGTTTAGGGTTTAGTGGGGTTCACAAAGGTTCACCACCATTTAGCAAAATTAATAAAGGTAGGGTTCAAGATTTACCTATTAGGGTTATAAGTTCCCATAGGTCTTTTATTTTATTTTGGGTTTCTCAAAATATCTCCAAATGATTTTTGGAGAAGATTAGGGTTTAAGGTTTTCTTATTTGATTTCTTTCTCCTGTATTTTATTGGGTTGGTGATCTTCACTTGATCACTTTGGGGTTTTAGGGTTTAGCACCTAAGCATAAACACACTCATCATGGCAAAACACAAGATTTGAACAAGATCTATATGTATCAATCTCATTTTAATGAAAGTTTTTGTTGGTTCCAAAATTTGGAACTAGGGAAATTCATTTTGTTTGTTTTGAAATTTTTGGGTTGTTACAAACCCTTCCCCCTTAAACAAATCTCGTCCCGAGATTTTAAGAAAAGTTAGGTTCCTAAGAGAGATTGAGCATTTTAAAAACAGGAGGACATACTCGGCATGGTCTGGGGTGCTTCCTGAGCTTCAGTGGCAGTCATGTGGTAGAGACGGCCGTTGTTGTTGTTCTGGTTCCTTCTTCCAGCAAAGCGGCGCTGTTGCTGAGCAGGTGCTGCGGTATTGGCGGCAATCCTGGCAAGCTTCTTGGGGCACTCCTTGGAGAAGTGACCCACAACTCCACATTCATAGCAGTTGACGGTGGACTTGTCTTTGGGGTTGACGGGAATAGCGTTACTTCCAGTCCTCGGGGCAGTATTGGGGTTGTTGTTGTTTCCATGGTTGTTGCTGTGGCTGTTGTTGTTGTTGTTGTTGTGGTTGCCTCCGGGCTTCGGGGGTCCTCCGTTGTTGTTGGTGTAGTTGGGGCGATAATTCTGGGCAGGGGGCTTGTTGTATCTTGGGGTGAATCCTCCAGAGGAGTTATTGCGGTACTTCTGGGTATGGTGGGGTCCACTCTGGTTCATCATTCTTCTCTTGCGGTTCTCGTTGGCTTGATGTAGCTTTCCTTCCATCTGTATGGCTGAGTCTACAAGGGCTTCTAAGTAAGCGAACGGAATGTTCACTAACACAGTCTGCATCTCGTCATGCAGTCCGTTCAGAAATCTTTCCTTTCTCTTCTCATTGGTGTCGGTCTCATCCGGGGCGTACCTTGACAGAGTGAGAAACCTGTCGCGGTATTCCACCACGGACATCCTTCCTTGTTTGAGTTCCCGGAACTCGTCTCTCATTTTCTTGATCAGTCCTTGGGGCACATGGTATTTGCTGAACTTCAGCTTGAAGTCTTCCCAGGTCATCATCTGTCCTGCATTCATGGCACGGGTGCTGGTCCACCAAGCTCTTGCTGGTCCTGCTAGGTAGTGCGTGGCGAACAGCACTTTCTCTGCGGCTTCAACTTGCGCAACTTCGAGGTTGTTCTCCATGGTCTGGAGCCAGTCATCAGCATCGAGAGGCTCTTCAGTCTTGTTGAAAATCGGAGGGTTGGTGTGCTGAAAGTTCTTCAGCTTTGATCCAGGGTGATCATGGTTTCCATGGCCTTGATTGTTCTGAGCTATCTGTTGCAGTGCCGCAAGGTTGGCTTGGCGTTCAGCTCTTTCGACTTCTCGGTCTGCCATCATTGTCTGCAGCAGTTGCATCATGGCATCTGGGGTGGCGTTGCGGGTTGGTGGGGCCATCTGAACATTGAGGTAGATGATAAGATAAGAGGGAAATTTCTATGGTTTGTTTTGTTAAATTTTTAAAAGTTCACAATTTGAAATTTTTGAGTAGTGTTGCGGGGGTAAAAACCAACAACACTTTTTCATTCATACCAAGCATCACACATTACAATTCTAACACACCGTTGGTTTGAAGAACCATTCATCGTTCTACGATACAAGGGGGATCCTGATACAACTCACACCTACTTAAGTGCTTGGGTGATACTACTCTTCAGGGTGGATTCTTCGTCTTCACGGGTGAGGTGCTTGGCGAGAGGCGAGGGCGTTGTCCAAATCCCTGCGGGTTTTGTACTGCTTGAAGTCCTGAGGTGCTTCATAGGGGTTCATCTTTGGTTGTGGTGGGGGCATGGTCATCGGTCTTCCCATGGAGTCATGTCTTGGGTAGTAGATGAAGCGAGTGTTCTTGATCTTGTCTTCATTTTGTCCACAGGACGGAAATTGCTTCTTGCATAGCTTTGTCTAGTCCTTCCTTCCAAGTGTTTCCCGTTACAGAAAACCATATGGTTTCCCATACCGGGGCATCAAGCTTCCTTCGTAGATCCGTAGAAACGTCCCACCGAGGTGGTTCTCCTAACTGAGCTTTGAGGGGTATTCCGAAGAACTCGGGATACGGATGTCCTAGATAGTCCACCAGTTGCTTCAACTCCTTTTCGAAACTTTGGTCGTCTCCGGATCCAAGCTTATAGGATTCCCATTGGTACTTCATCTGTGAGCAAGTAGGATAAGTAAGTTAAAGAAGTAGTCAAGTGTGCAAAATTTTAGATAGTGCTACCAAGAAAAAGTAGAGCATGAATTTCTCATTTTGAAAAAGATTTCAAGGTTAAGAGTGAGAATAAGTTTTTCACAAATATTCACTTCTTTGGTTTTGAAACTAAGTTTTACAGAACGTCCATTCTAACTAGGGTCTCCTAAGGTCAACAATGGCTCTGATACCAACTTGTCAACACCCGGATTTTTAAGTCCAGATGCCTATTATGCCATTCATCGCAATCCCAGGAATATTGTTTTTGCGAGACATAATAGATTTATATCACAACACATCATTTATTACAACGCATAATTGTCTTACAACAAGGGATCACATGATCCAGTCTCATTACAATACTAGTTGATCTATTGATCAGTTACAAAACACATAGCGGAAGCGAAGTAGCGTAGTAGTAGTCCATCTATTCCACAGGCAACTGTTGACGTCAGGAGTGATCCTAGTTGTCGTAGACGTCCTGCTGTCCTTCTTCCGGGTTCTGATACTCCTCTTCATAGTCTGGCCATTTGAATAGCCAGGGACAAAGCCATGAGTACTTTAAAGTACTCGCAAACTAATACTAAGGTAAGCACTATCAAATATAGAAGGGGATGCTAAGCTCTAGTTTCATTTGCATAAAGCCAGTTTTATTTCATAAACACTTTCGTAATCAAAAACCTTTATTTGCTCAACTAACTCAAGTGGGAACATTAGTGTCATTCCCACAACTCAGTTGTGATCCAAAGTCAAGTTCACCATTCACCTTTCAAGTTCAAAACTCAAGTCACCCTTCACATGTCACATTTTGAAAAAGGTCTGATGTCGGAACAGTATGGCCTTTCCAACCGTCCATAACCGTGGACGCGGCTATTCGAATAGATCTACACTCTGCAGAGGTCGTACACTTGTGCCACAACATTTGCAATAATCCGTCAGGGTTAACTGGCCCTGATTTACCACACTCCGTGTGCGGACTACCAACCATAACCTTTCACTTACATATCCTAGTATAGGCATCTCTCCCCATGAGCTTGGCCTCCCAGTGAAGACAAACTGTCAGCCTGGGAACTGCACAGGGCTTGGGCCGGACATTCACCTCATTTCACGTCATATCACATCACTTCACTTTGGTAGAGGCAGCCTCCAGCATAACCCCGATGACGCTTGTTTAGAGGGAACCCATACTAAGATATATAAACTTCTAGTTAAGCCCTACCCATATCAGGTATTGTGGGGGTACTGGCAAAATTGGAATGGTATCGCATCCGAACCCAACCATCAGTTTTGGTAAAATTCACCAAGTCATTCACCAGTCATATTCACCTTCAAAATCTTTCAATAGAATGACTCATCATTCCAAGGTTTTCAAAGTCACTTCCAAAATCACAAGTTCCCATCTAGAGTAGCCACTTTTGATATTGAGCACTAGCAACTAGTCATGAGGGGTGCTAACTAGCTTATAGCCTTCTAGGCTAAGTTTGATACTCTTGTAGTATTCTATCTCTAGACCAAAGTTAACTATAAAAGCAAGTTATAAAATAATCAAAAACAAAAGCTTGTAAGAATAAAACTTGGGAAATAGGCTCATAAGCATAAAGTAAAAAGTAATGGTGCCTTGCTCTTGTGGAGCTTTGCACTTGGGTAGTCTTGCAAGAATATTTGCTGGCCATAATATGGTTTGCAAGGATGTTAGCTTGCATTGGTAAAAGCATGCAAGAAATACTAGCTTGCCTTGGTTGGTGTATTGATCAAAGTGGTCTTCTTCTCCTTCTTCTTGGTAGAATACCTCCTCCTCTTGATAGTCCCCGGTACTAGCGTCTATAAACGAATACGAGGATACAATCACCAAACAATTTATTGGCTATTCCAAACATCGCATATATTCACACAAACTATTCTATGCACACAATTAATACCCTTTGGTGCATTGGTGGTATTGCTTTTGGGGAAGAAATAATTTCCTCTTATTTTATATGTAAAAGATAGTTTCCATATAGTTCTCGAGGAATTATTTCCTCTCATTGAATCTTCTTTAAGATTTAATTTCTCAAATCATCACACATGAATTTATGTTGACCTAAGTCAACCATTCATCATCATCATTTGAGAAAATGATTTAAAGGAGGTAGGGATACCTCATACCATTTAATAATGCCTATTATGATTTAAATGTCCCAGTATTTCATGTGAGAGTATTTGACCGGGGGTTCAAACTTCATATGAAAGTTCTTGGGACAAGATTTAAATGAAGTGAGGTACTTCATATAATTTACACAAGTAAACTAGCATCACTCATTACTATTAAGTGGGTAAGGGTGTTGTTTTCTTATTTAGGAAAATAATTTCCTCTCATTTTATTATTAAGATTTAAATTTTCTTATGCATCATATGTGACCTAGGTTGACCAAAGTCAACCTCTTCACACTTATCATTCAAGAAAAAGATTTAAATGAGGTTCCATACCTCATGCTATTTAATCCTATCATAGTAAAGATTTAATATCATCAAATAATTCACTATGAGAGTTAATAGACCATGGTCTCTACCTCATGTAGAATTATTTGAGACAAAGATTTAAATGAGACCAAAGCATCTCATATGATTTAATAAGTAGTTTTGAACAATTCAAAACTACTATGAAAGGTTTAATATTTTCAAACAAGAACCTATGGGTCATTAATACATGTGTCATCAGCTCTCATTGAATCACTTGGATTAATGATTTAAATGAGGTGCTACACCTCATACAATTTAAATACTATTTTTGAAAAAGTTTAAATGAGCTAGAAATGGCCAGATAGCCATTATTTGAGTTTAGCCCAAGATCATATGAAACAACTATAGTATTTTATTACATAATAAATTAGACAACATCAAATGTGATTTTTGAGAGGTGGAACCACCTCAAAATAGTTTATGGTTGATTTTTAAGATTTATTTGAAGTTTGCAAAGTTACTGATTTGTTATTTTTACTATTCAAATTCTATAACATATTTTGATTTGAATCCAGTGTGGTTGGATGGGGCCTTTCATGAGCTTTCTAAAAATATAAAATTTGTAAGATTTGGCTCAGTAGATTTGGATCTATTAAATTTTGAAGCTAGCATCAGATTGCAAATTACATGAAAAAGGAATAAACCAGTTTGAATTTCAAACGAGGGCGGGAAACTAAATGGGCCGGCCCAGCTGTTCTGGAAAGGCCAGCCGGACGCCAGACCGTGGGGTCCACTGTCAGTTTCTTTTAAAACACCGAACCGGTATGCTGGGTTGTGGACCGTATGATCAAAGGAGATCGGACGGCCAGGGCTTGTCCCCTTCGTCGACGAGCTCCGGCGAGGGCTAACCCTACCGGCGGCCAGGAGGGTGGCGATGGGCGGCTTACCGGCGTCCAGCGAGGTCGGAGCGGCGGGCAAACGAACTGGTCGACGACGGCGAGTCGAGGGAGGGTTGCGGCGGCTCCAGGGGTGCTCGGAATCGTCGGCTTCGTTGGGCTGCTGCAGCGGCGGGCTCCGGTGCAATTCTGGCGAGCTAGGGCTTAATCGGAGAGGGGAAGGAGTCAGGGAGGCTCAGGAGGGAGAGGGAATGCGACTGGTGTGGAGAGATCGTGCTGGGGCATGCTCTATTTATAGCGGCGAGGGGGTGCTGGGGGAATGCTCGGGTCGTCCATGGCGACGACGGTCTGAGCGGCGAAAGGGCAAGGCGAGGATGCTGCGCTGTTCGTGATGTCTTGGCGATCGTCACGCGCTTGATTGCACAGAAAACGGTGGACCGGAGCGTGCGGGTGACGTCAATGTCTGTCACGGGTCCGGCGGAGGTCGTCGACGATGGCGTTGGCTACAGGGCACGGGAGTGACGAAGACGATGTCTGGCAGTGTCCTTGAGGTGAGGTGAGGGCTCGGGCAGGCGCTGATGGCGAGGCGAGGACTGAGGTGACGGGGCAGGGCCGTGCTCTGGCGTGCACGCGTTGGCGTCCATGCGCGTCCTGGCGTCCCTGGGCCGGCATGGGCACGACTTGGACTGGGGCGTGCAGATCTCTCCTTGGCCAATGGCTGGCACGAGCAGGTGCAGGGGAGTAAGGGGAGTCTCCAGGACATGATGGAAGTGAGAGGAGAGGGCAGGGGTGAGGGGTGGCATGGTGAGTGGCCAAGTGGGTGGCATGATCATGCCATAGAAAATGTGGTCAAAGGAGAAGGGGAGGCAGGGGCAGGAACTGGTGATGGGAGGTGTGAGGGAGCTCCAGGGCAGCAGGGATAGTCAGCTTTGGACTTGGTCCAAGGTGAAATTGAGGTATGGGCACAAAGTTGGTTGGTGCACACAAGGTGTTTGTGAAAATGGCCGAAAGAGAAAAGTTTTCAAAATTTTGAAATTCCTTTGGTGGGTCTCAAACATATATTCATTGAAGTAGATTGGTGGTGGTGGTGGTCATTTTGGTGAAGGTTTGCAAGAATTCAAAAAGTGGCTCATCTTCTCTTTAATCCAAAGTCTCCACTTGGCAACATTATACTGGTCAACCTGGTCAACTTCAGCAGGGATGGTCAACATGGGAGTTGTTGACCTTGACATGGTCTTGGATGACATGGTCATATTTGACTAAGTTTGGTTGAAGAAAAGTCAAATGCAGGGGTGTAAAGTAGGGAAGATTTTATAAATGGATCATATGACCATTATCACATGTATGTGAGTTTTGAATTTTCCTTTGATTTGATTCTTGTTTCTTTGATGCAATTGTGTTTGTTTATCATATATAAGAGTTTTACAACCAATAGATCAAGCCATGGTGGCCTTGGTTGAAAATTTGCAAATTTGGCTTTATGTGTATGTGAGTGAAAAAGGGGATTTTCTCACCATTTGATTTCTCCCCATTTGTATTGACTTTGGTTGACTCTAATGTGATTCTTATTAGTTTAGAAACATTTTCCAACCCTTGAAACCAATTCAAAAGGTCTTGATCCAAGATTTGCAAAATTGGCCATAACACATAAGAGGTGATGTGTTAAGTTTTATTATTTTTCTAAATTGTTCCCCTTGCTTCACTTGGATATGGGTTAGGGTCAATTTAGGGTTATATTAGGTTTGGAGATGGTTTCCCATCATTTGGTCAAGGTTTAAAGGCATAGGTCAAAGATTGGTGAAAAGGCTATGTGTCTCATATGCTTCTATGCATATGTTGCATTTGATTTTTGAATTGAGTGTTTGTGGCCCAAAAGATGTTGTTGAAATGTTGAAATGGTATATAGAGGTGATCCATCCATTCACAACAAGTCCTAGGGTCAAACTTCTCAAATTCACAACTTTGCATTTTTCTCACATATGCCTCTATGGCATTTTTAGTTCCTTTTTATTTTCTTTGGAAACCACTTGGATTTGGTTTAGTAGGTACTAGGTAAGGTGTATGAAGGTTTTCCAAACCTCTAAGCAAGTCGAAAGGCTTAGGGTAAGGTTTTATAAAATAGCCATAGGCACATATACCTCTTCTTATTTAATTTCTTTTTATTTCATTTTAACTAGGGTGGTGAAAAGAGGGGTGAGGTTTAGGGTTTAGTGGGGTTCACAAAGGTTCACCACCATTTAGCAAAATTAATAAAGGTAGGGTTCAAGATTTACCTATTAGGGTTATAAGTTCCCATAGGTCTTTTATTTTATTTTGGGTTTCTCAAAATATCTCCAAATGATTTTTGGAGAAGATTAGGGTTTAAGGTTTTCTTATTTGATTTCTTTCTCCTGTATTTTATTGGGTTGGTGATCTTCACTTGATCACTTTGGGGTTTTAGGGTTTAGCACCTAAGCATAAACACACTCATCATGGCAAAACACAAGATTTGAACAAGATCTATATGTATCAATCTCATTTTAATGAAAGTTTTTGTTGGTTCCAAAATTTGGAACTAGGGAAATTCATTTTGTTTGTTTTGAAATTTTTGGGTTGTTACACAGCAGTGACTGCTTGCGACGTTCCACTTGAAAACGTCGTAGATCTTTGTGACGTTTGCAAACGTCATTGACGGCATGACGTTCCCAAAACTTCATGGGCACCTGCCCCCCGAGTCCAGCGTGGCAATCCGACGTGGCAAAATTGTGACGAATTAGAAACGTCATTATCTGAATTCAGCCCGATCCATTCATCTCCTTATGTGGGCTGAGCCCATTAGTACTGATTATTATTTTCGGCTTTGTTGGGCCTTCGCCTTTTTAGTTTTTTTAGCTTATTACCTCGGCCTTTTTAGCTTTTTTTTCAACGGCCTTTTTAGCTTCTCTGCTTACTGGGCCTGGGCCAATTTTCATTGGGCCTGGCCTGTTTAAAGTCTTGGGCCGTGGCCTTTTTAGGACCCATTACAGTTTTGGGCCGTGGCCTTTTTAGGACCCATTACAGTTTTGGGTCGTGGCCTTTTTAGGACCCATTACAGTTTTGGGCCATGGCCTTTTTAGGACCCATTACAGTTTTGGGCCGTGGCCTTTTTAGGACCCATTACAGTTTTGGGCCGTGGCCTTTTTAGGACCCATTACAGTTTTGGGTTTTGGCCTTTTTAGTGTCCGTTACACTTTTGGGCCTTGGCCTTTTTAGGGTCCATTAAGGTTTTGGGCCTTGGCCTTTTAGGGTCCATGAAGATTTTGGGCCTAGGCCTTTTTAGGGTCCACAAAGGTTTTGGGCCTTAGCCTTTTTAGGGTCAATTATTTGTTGGGCTGTAGCCTTTCAAGAGCCCATATATTTCTAGGCTACTTTGGGCCTTGGCCTTTTAAGAGCCCACAATAGCCCAACAGTGCATATATTAAATTAGGAAATTCAACAGCAAAATATAAAAGACAACATTTCAAATCTGCAAATTTCACAGCAGAGTCACAGCAGCAAAATGACCAGGTTTACAGATTCACCAACATGTCAAGAAAGTTCACAGATTCACCAACATGTCAAGAAAGTTCACAGATTCATCAATAAGAAGTTCACAGATATGACCAGGTTATTGTCACGCTGCCAGGATGTGACCAAGTTCCATGGCGGGACACAAAAAAGGGATAGGACCAGCAGCAGGAGCTAATTCGCAGAAGCTCCGAAGATGGACATCATGTGAGCAAGCCTCCTATCACTTTCCTCAGTCCGCTTGAGGAGCTCCATGTAGTCCTTGTCACGCTGAGCTTGTGCCGCTTCATTTGCCGCTTGCTTCTCCTTCTGGGCAGCTGCTTCTTCCATGATGGCAGCAAACTGCTGCTTCATCTGTTCAGCTTCCTCCTGGGACCTCTTCAGCTGTGCTTCCAGGTCATGAACATGCGCCGATACAGCAGCTGCGGTGGGCTTGTTGAGCTTGACAGTGGAACTGGGCTGAAGTCCAGCATTCTTCAGGAAAGTGCTGTGCTTGGCTTCCTTGCTAAGAACCTTTGCAACAACAGCGACTGCAGACCTTGGCGGTGCACCTTCTGGCACAGGAGTAGCCATCTCAGCTTCCATATCAGCCTGGAGATCCGTTTCCAAAAGATTCATCAATTCAGGAAAAGCACAGGTCCAAGAATGGTTCACAAAAGTGAAATGAACAAGCACTTACTATTGCAGCTAGAGCTTCCTCAGAGAAACCATCCTTCTTGCTGTGATGGGTCGCCTTAAAGATGTCAACTGCATCTAGCTCTTCACCTCTGCGCTCCTCCCTCTGGAAATGATGTTCACCAAGAATCAGAACATAAAGCTTGTGGAGACAAGAGTAAGATGCAAAAGGAAATTCTGTAAGAGTGTTCTTACAGTTGCATACAGATGAGCAGCATAGCTACGAGAGCCAGTCTTTTGGCCAAATTTGACCGCAGCACGACTGTCCTTGTTCTTGGTACATGTGTTCTGCAGAAGGGCACAATCATGATATTCAGCAATGTGCACACTATAACGATGAGCATCATGTCTACCATGCAAGCACTAATGATCGCAAATCGAAGCAAAAAACATACCCTGTGTCTTGGGGTTACCCACAGAGCAGTTAGAGCTTCCCATTCTTCATCTGAGACATCCTTAACAGGGGACTTGATGCTGACTTCATTTGCTGGTACTTTGTCGAAGTAGTCCCTTTTCAGGATGTAGCGCCTGTTCTTCGACACTTTCCGCAGTACGTCATAGCAAGCCTTCTGGATGTCTTCCGACTCTGTGTCCATGTTGAAATTTGCCTACAAAGCAAACAAGGGCAAGGACGAGGTTAGTTATCATGAACTATGAACAATCAAGCAAGCACTCCTATCATCTAACTAATGAACTGGTGATGAAGAAGATTACCCCCATCTTTCCAACGAAGTCG
This sequence comes from Lolium perenne, assembly GCF_019359855.2. Taxonomy (NCBI): domain Eukaryota; kingdom Viridiplantae; phylum Streptophyta; class Magnoliopsida; order Poales; family Poaceae; genus Lolium; species Lolium perenne. The sequence goes on along the minus strand of NC_067248.2, from coordinate 34,745,341 downwards.
GCCAACAAATTCTCATCCCTCTTGTACAACTTGAAATGCGGAAGGAGTGGCATCTGGCCTCTTGCAAGCATTCCACCCTCCGATGCAAACTTGGCAGCAGGCAAAGGCTTCTCAGGACGTTTCAGCCCTGGAGGAATCTCAATGGTAAGCTTGACTCCCATCCCCTTGCAAATCTGCTCCAGCCCGGTGCCCTTCCTTTTACGGCCACCTGCAGCAGTGGTTCCACCTGAATAGCATACATACAAAGATCATGTCAGAAAGCAGCACCCACATCCAAAAGAGTTTATAAAGATAAACAAAAAAGGCAGTAGATAGTGAGGACAGCTGTCCAACAAAAACTTGCCTTCATCATCCTCAGGATCAAGAAAACCATCAGAATCAAAGTGCTGATGGTCCATGACATCAGATGCAGTAGGACCTGTGTCCCTGCGAACAGTGCTTCCTTCATTGATCCTTTCATCAATCTGCGGTGAGGTACTGCGATTGTTGCGGGGCGGAGTATCTTCATTGTTGGTTGCAGACGCTTCACTTGATGTCCTCCTGGTGACTCTTTTGGAAGGAGCCTCAGCAACAGGTTCCAGATGCCTCTTTCTCCCTCCTGGAGCATCAGCAAACACTCTACCAGGATGCATTGAACTTTGTTCCTTCTGCAACCTCTTACTCCTCCTTCCTGGGCTTCTCTTTCCAACAGATGCCTTTTTCTTTCTACTCTTGGGATCCTTCAATGCCTCGCAAAAATAGCAAAACAAAAATGGCATTACATCACAGGTTATAGCAAGACAGAAATAAGAAAACAGATACAAGTAATGCCAGCCCTCCAAAGATGATAAGCAGAATGCACCTTCTCAATGTGTTCCCCTATAGTCCCTTCAACCTCCCCATCCTCCTGGTCAACCGATTGGTCATCGCTCGGATGATAATCTGAGCTCTCGCCTTGTGTTATTGCAGATGACTCATCATTTGAAAGTGTGGAACCACCTCCACCTCGACCACCACGTGACTTCCTAAATATTGACACTACGGCGGGAATACCCAGGGACTGCAAGACACGGTTGTTCCGCATCATTACCCTAGCCCTCTCCTTCTCTAACTCGGTGAGGGGCGCTTCTTTACATGTATGGGAGAAATATGTAACCATTAGATTGATGGTTGAAATGCATAGAAGCAAGCCAACTCGAACAACTAAGGTAAATTGTTTAATCATAGCAATTTTCAGCTTTTAGTTTCATTTAATCCTAGGGTACAGAAATATTCAGACAGAACCAAAAAAACCCAGCACCCGATTAAAAGCATCAATTAGACACGATGATGTTAGGATGAAGCCGCATACCAGCCAGCTGCTTCTTCCCAGTCTTTGCCATGCCTGATGTTTTTTTTTTTTTTTCTAAGTTCAAAAAAAAAATTTAAAGAACCAAGCAACATAGGTTCATGTTGATCAACAATCACCTGGTTCACCTTGCTCCTTGAAGTAGGTCAGACCTTGATAGTATTACCTAAGAAGATAACAGGTTATAATCATTAGACATATCCCTTCATACAACAATAGACATGTACACAGATAAAGCTGTAGGCATGTACAGATAAACAGGGAAACCAAACTTTGTTTGGGAGAAGTTTCATCAACACAGGATAAAAGGGCAATATAAATGTTCATCGACGAAATATAAAAGGGCATGCCTTGGTAAAGATCTGTACCAAGCAAGATCCGCAGCAGGTAATCATATTATGTACTAGTTGCAGCAAGAAAGATCTGTAGCAGGAAATCATATATGGACTGCAGTAAACTAGATGTACAATCTACAGAGCCCAAGCCAAGTAAAATCCCCCAACAATCACGGACTGGTTGCAGCGAGACCCACGCCAGGCAAGATCCGCATCACTAATTAACTGGTTGCATACAACAAGCAAGATCGGCAGCAGGTAATCATATAGGGACTGCAGTAAACCAGATCTAAATTCTACAGAGCCTGAGCCAAGCAAGATCCGCAGCAATCATCGACTGGTTGCAGCAAGACACATGCCAATCAAGATCTGAAGCAACCATGGGCTGGTTGCATATAGCAAGCAAGATCGGCAGCAGGTAATCATATAGGGACTGCAGAAAACCAAATCTAAAATCCACAGAGCCTGAGCCAGGCAAGATCCGCAGCAATCATCGATTGGTTGCAGCAAGAACATGCCACGCAAGATCCGAAACAACCATGGACTGGTTGCAGCAAGAACCATGACAGGCCGAGCAACCCTGACCCTGGACAAGCCAAGGAAACAAGCCATGCCACGAAATCCCTAACCCTAACCATGCCATGCCAAGCAAACCGTAACCCTAACCATGGCCGACGAAACCCTAAGCAGGCCAAGAAAAGGCCATAGAAGAGGGGGGGTGTGGTGACCCGGCATACAACTGCATGGTGTAGTATGCAAGTCTGATATAACACCAATGAAACACAGTTCCACTAGTATTATATCGCTCAGAGTGGTACAACAGAAACATATGCGGGTCCAAGGCATGTCTATAGAATTACAACATCGACTCAGTTACATAAGATCATCACAGCCTCCTACTTTACAATGAGGTAAAACTGCAAATAAACTCCAGAAGAACGACTCGTAGTCTAATCCTATCACGAACTCTATTTGTAGAGTATTTGACTAGCTACAGAGGCTATGAATAGATTCTAGCTAAATAGGAGCTAGGTTTAGGAAGCTAGTTCCCTTCTATAGCTAAACTAGGTTTTCTCCTTGTTGGATGTGATATCTGACTGCTCTGACAGGGTCCTGTCTCTTGAAGTAGTTGTTGACTCCTCGGCCTTCGAGTTGCACTGTGGATCCTCCTTCGATGCATCCATATCTAAGCAGGGGATTTAAGAGTGGGATGAGTACGAGCGTACTCAACAAGTTCATTATAGGAAAGAGGTGTTTAATGCACTAGCTACAGCATTAGACCAGAAAGTCTAATACCAATGCAAGTTATCAAAACCATTTCTTCAAAAGGTTGCTTTTATTCAGAAGAACTCTGTCCGTCAGCCTTCACCGGTTTACTAGAACTTCATGGAGCTCCTTTCCGGCAGCGTTCGCAGTTCCATATCCCGGAACAGGGAGTGACAGGTCACGGTTCTTTACACTCTGCAGAGGTATGTTGCTTTACCCATAAGAGATCTTAACCTTGGTGCCAACCGAGTCATGTTCTCGTCCACACTTCCTTTAGTGTGAGGCCCGGTATAAGGTCTAGCCAATCATGTTTCTCCGCTACCTCGAACACCCACCCTTTGTTGCATGCCCCGACCCTGGGTCCTCGCCTGTCCCATTATTCCCACTCACGGGTGGACCCCGACCACGACGAAAGTTTGGGATCGAACCAAACTCCTTCGCCGGTAGCTGCAACCCATCATAGACCGCAATACCGTGGGGACTTAAGGCTTCCCCAGCCAACCGCTTGCACTTCGAGCGACAAGTGTCTACGGACTATGCCGTGGGGACTTAAGGCTTCCCCAGCCAACCGTTTGCCCTGACAGATACAAGTGTCTACGGTAAAGCGCATCCGTTGATGAACGAGAGGTGGAAACACTTTTGACTACTCCGTCCCACTCTGGATCTTATGGTTAACACGGGTATTACGGCACAAGAATCACTGGCGACATTTGTTGTTTAATCCTAGATGGATATAAGCCCGTGCAATGGAACCTCCACCATATAAACACAATCCATGGTTCCATTGCCCACCACATAGTCATATTCACAGTTATGAAAGTAGTGGTTTTGATTTTTATGCAATAGTGATAACCATAATACTTTGCAAGTAATTTGATAGAAATACTCAAATGACATGAGCAAGTGATGAACTTGCCTTTCTTGACTGCAAGATTATGCAGGCAAGGTCTTCGATACACAATAACTCCAAATTCTAAAATAGCATCATCGTCCGGTAAGGACGATGTTTAAAAGATTGGCAAGGATGCAATAATGCATAAGAATGAGATGCAATCGCTCTAAGCGTGACCTAACCCCGATGATTTAGGATCAGTGAGTTGTAATGATTAGTTCAGGGTGTGTTGCACTTTTAGAGTGATTCACATACAAGGTTCTTATTTAGGTGTGATTCACATGTGCCCTGGCGATGAGCTGAACCTACTGGTGGTCGCGCCGCTCGGAAATGGTCACTGGAGCACGGCGAACGGTGAGGGTCAACGGCGGCGAACGGTGGTTATACGGTGATGACTAGCTACGGGGCATGCCAGGGCACATTAAGGAGCTCGGGAGAAGCGTGAGCTCACCCTGATGACGAAGGGCTTGAAGGGGAGGTCGAATTCTCCATTCCCCGAGCTCCCCTCGACCTAAGACTTCACCGGACGAACAAGGACACCGAGGCGCTCCTCCTGAGCCCAACGGCGGGCTCAGGGGTAGTCGGAATCGGTGGTTTGCTAGGGCTGCCATAGGCTAGGGTTTCGGCCATGGCGACGAAAAGAAGAAGAGAGAGGCACAGGGGTTCCTCCCCGTATTTATACGACGCTCGACGGTCGTTGTCGAGAGCGTGGGCAGCCACGGCGGCCGGGACGTGGCGCTCCTCATCGCGCTGGCGTCCCCGCGTGCGTCGTCTGTGGCGAAGACGAAGACGACGACGTCTCGTCGTTCTTATCTGGGTGAAGGGGTACGTGGGCTGTGCTGGGCTGGTGCAGTTGGGCCAGTATTTGGGCTGGTTGGTGGGCTGCGTCGGCTTGGCATGGTCCAGGTAGCCAGGTAAGGCCTTTGTCCCCTTTTCTTTTATCTATTTTTATTTTCTGTTTTCAAATTCTATTTTAATTCCTGGTTTAAATTCAAATTTGAATCCTTTTCTATGTTGCAGGTATTTCTTGATTGAATAATACAGGGAATAGCCCAAGATTCATCACCCACTTAGATAATGTATTAGAAAATTTAATGTGGGTACTATAACCTTGGTTTAGTTGTTATTATTGGGATTTGAATTCAAATATCCATATGGACCTGAATTTGACTATTATCTTTAAGAATGTTAGAAATTGTTTTCCATATGATAATTTTATTACTTAGTGATATATGGAGTTTTGTTGGTATTACTTTGTATGAAACAATCCCAAAATAATACTTATTAATGAATTTCAATAAGGGGTGACTTAATGGCATAAGTTCATGTGTTAAAATATCTCTAAGGATTTGACCTCCTATTTGAAAAGGTTGTCACTTGTCTATTATTTTATGTGCATAACTATGTGCTAATGAATTGTATTAATTCTATCTTGAATGCCCTAGGGTGAACATTATTCTCAACATAGTTTGGTTTTGACTTATGAGGATAAGTGATTAATCACACATATGATTTTAATTATGGTATTTAACACTAGGTTAATCTTAGGTTCATAATTGAAACACAAGATGTAGTTTGTGAGCAATCCTAGGGTTCTAATGAGATTCACCTAATGGAAAATGGGTTGACTCTCAACTATAGCCTGGTTTGTATTATGATCACCATAGTGATACATAAACTAGGGTTGAGATTTAATTCTAAGTTGTAGAGATGAGATAACACCATATTGCATGTGCTAGGGTTTAATCTTCCCTAACCATGATAAGATGGTTGCTTACTTAACATTTTATGTTCTCCTCTAGTTACTAAGATATTGAGAATTGGTCTTATCTTCTACCAATAGATTTCTATTATTATCCTTAATTTATTATTGAAGTAACTAGAGTGGTTATGGTTCTTTTTATAGTTAACTTTGGTTATATGGATGATTGGTTTCTCACCATATAAAGTATGGAGTTTGACTCTAAAGGTTTTCTTGTGGTTCTTAAGTGAAGAATAGGTGGAATGTAGATGTGGTAGGTTTCTACTTATGATTACCAAGTGATTCACAAGTTGGGATTGAGATATAAGCCTATGGTTGATTACTAGTTACCTCCCTATTATTTCATGTGGTGAATAATATCTACTGATCATATAAGTGTTAGAATTTGGATTGCTCTCCTATTTCTCCAAAGTATGGTCATGAATTAGGCTTGATCCACTTGTTCTTAATATCCTTATCTCTAGTTCTTAGGGTTTATGATAATTACTCAATTTATAATGATCAAGGTTTGGCTTCTAAGTTATCTCTCAAGAATTTAGGTTTCTCACTCCCAAGATTAAGTATTGTCTTGATGAACTAAGGTATAGCACTTTTATTTTACTTTCTAGGACATGCATATTATGGTTGTCTCAATAATTTATACCCCAGAAGAATTGTCTGAGATATACACTTAGAGTTCTTCTTAATCAATGATGATATGATCATCTGGTTATATGGATAGTTCTCTTCCTTACTTATCAATTCATGGATATGGTATTATTTCATGTGATATTAGGTTATCTCACCACTCCAAGGGAAATGGTTTACAACCTAATACTTTAGTTCAAAGATTGTCCTATATTCTTAATAGGTGAAGCTAGAATTAGTATGATTGGTCTCTCTTATTTGGGAAGGTCTTTAATACTAACCTAAGATTAGGCTCCATAGAGGTTGATGTGATCATCAATCTCTATGTTTAGCATATATGGTTTCTCTCTCTAAGGAATGTCTTGAATAATACTCTAAGGTTCCCCTTGAAGATGATGATTAGAATACTTGGATGTATATCCAAGGTTTAGCTCAAGGTTTTCCATTGCTTCTCTAATGAATACTATAGAACTCTCACCTCTCTAGGTTTGATGTGTAATAACTTTGAATGTAGAAGAATATATACTTCTTGAGTGGATCTCCTTGTTATAATTCCAATGTTGAAGTGGAATGAATACCATGAGGTTTCATGTAGGATCATGGATTAGTTTAAGGCATGGAAAAGATAAGTGAAGAATGGTTTCCCAATTATTGTTACTTGATTCCCAATTAATTGTAGGTTCATATGTTATGGCAGGGAATTCCATATTATGATCTTTTATGAGATCAAGCAATTGATCATTGGGTAAAGTGTTGTTGTGTTGATTATTAGTTCCATTTGATCTAACCCCTTAGATCAACTTGTCTCTACCCAAAACAAGGTTTTAGTAAAGTCACATTGAGGTTTATAGCGCTTGACTTGATGAGCTACTTCAATTCCACCAAGGTCAAGTGAAACTTCAGTTACTGTGACTGTTTTACTTTAAAGCGCGAAAATTCCCCAGATTTTCTATGCATGAATGCAATGCACACATCTGTTTCCTCTATTTTTGTAACCCCATTACCTGGGATATTACAGTCTCTACCCCTTAAACTAAACTTTGTCCTCGAAGTTTGATCTCTCTCACGTTTCCAAAGTGTGGTTCTGACTTATGCAGACTTAAACTTTTCTAGAACTCCGTGGTGATCTTACTGGATATAATTGAATATATCCCTTGTCCAGATTCTTCCTGGAATCCATTAGGGTTTGTCTCTGAACCATGGTTCCTACTTTGATTCTTTGATTTCTTCCAATCTTTATAAGCTTGTTTCCTTTCTCTTTGAAGATTTGATGATTAGGATTTCTTCTGGTGTTGCTAGTCTTAACTGAAGACTGATTTTATAATACACTCCTAATTGATAAATAGGTTTTGTTTTCCATTACTACCAAAACTGCAATAATGGTACGTGGTAAGATACTTACCATAAGAATGGCTGTGATGGTTTATTTCCCTAAGAATGGATTAGACTCATTTAGTCCATCCAATCCTGGTTTATGGTTGATACCTATAACTATTTTGGGTTATTTAGGTTCCATGAAAGGAATCATTCTTTTAGTCCTTGGTATTGGTATGTTCAATTTCCTTCGGTCTTTGGCCTTCTTGAGCTGTATTTGGTATATGGTATTTTCTTCGTCCAACTTCTTTATGCTTAACTTACTTGAGCTTTCGTACTTCTGAGTAAATACTACTCACTTTCTCAAGTTATAGTCCACTTCTTATTTCCTCGAGGTATGAACCTCTACAGTCGGACATCCTTCTGAAAGTAGTGTTCAATAATCTTATGAAAATAAGATTGAACTTCCTCTCAGTTCAGAACTTCTTCTTCTATTTTGCTCAAAGTATTGAGTCATTGTACATCCAACTCAATCTTTACTCTACCCCTTAGAGTTTTCTTATGGTCTTCAGCTCCTTTTCTTCCAACCATTGGACTTATGGTTAGAATACTGGGCTGGGTCTAGCTTATGGGTTGTACTTTTCTAAGAGTCTCACGAAGTACTTTGTGGTATATCCACTCAATTGTGGACATCTAATGTGAATCCTTCGACTGAATGATTATAGATTATTGTTATTTGGCTAACAAAATTTTGTTTGTTCACAACTTCTTGATACAAATAATCCAATAGTGGACTACTTGGTACCAATTGTAGCTATTTGTTATAAAAAAATGGATTCTATTATAGATTCTGATCAACTGGATGAGACATCTTCTACTCTATCTCGCAGTATTGATCCTATACCAATTGTGGTCTTCTGATATCAACTATGGTCTTCTTATATCTGCTATGGTTTCATATATCATCTCCCTTCATACAGGGTTTATTTTGCAAGAAAACCACTAGCTGACACTATGAATATAGTATCAAAAGTGATTTCCCATGCATTCCCTCTTTTATATTGACTATGGATCTGCTTCAGCTTCACCATAATCACCATATTTCTCACCTTCATGCTTCTTATGTACTAAAGTACTCCTCTGTTGAGGCAAAGCATGAGTTTTGATTGGTACTTCCTTCAGAGTATTGTGGTTTCTTCCCACAACATTACTTCCTTTTCCTGATGAACCTTCATCTTGTCTTCAGAATCTGTAGAATTCGTCACTTCCTCACACGAATACCATTACCCTCTAGATCTATAGCATCAAGTAAGAATTTGATATTGCAACATGCATTTGCATACCAAAGTCAAACTTCATGTATGGATCTAGTCAAACAATGAAAATCCAATAAAATCCAGGAAGATTCAGCTTTGTGCATATAATACACACCATCTTAAGCCTGAATATACTCGTTGAGTAGGACTAAACATCAGGTTGAGATGTGTAGTATATAACACCACATAAGATAGGTTTATATCGTGATACTTAGCACGAGTATATTGGATTCTACTATTTGTCTCAACCTTTACCTTAATTGCACAATTGCAATGAGATAAACTTGAAACAAAAGTGGTCTAGGATAGTTAAGGTTAACCTAGTTTTGTTTGGAAGTACCACTTAACTTTTATTTTATTGAGGACTATCTCACATGATATGTCTAGGTTCTAATATGGTGACTCTGAACACATGTTTATTAGGATATAGTTCCTATACTTCTAAGCATTTCTACCATAAGACTATGGTCATGATGTGCTTGGCACACTTCCCATACTTTTGGGAACACAATTCTTGCACTATTGTCTGGTTCTTATTGTTCTCCTTCTAATTGATTGTTCTATTCCATCGCATAATGATTCTCAAATGAATCATATATGATTAGCAACTCTACCATGTAAGTAGACATATATTTTTCCTATCAGTCTTCCTTACTTCCCATGATTGACTCATCATGGTTTATACTACCTCGTATAACTTATATTCATTCCTTACTATCAGTTGTTTCACAATTTTAGATAAATTTTACTTACCCATTACTTAACTTGGTCTACATCTTCAATTAGGTCATCTTAATTATCTTTATCACTTGATACTACTCCTATTACAGGTCTGGATATCTTACTTAAATATAACAGGTGTTGGTACACATCTTCCAATAGGATATCTTCCTTATGGTTGTATCCTCTCTTTGGACTACCATGTATTGTATACCAACTGGGATCTACTCATCTATTGTTTTAAGGACTTAATGGTGTGCTACATGTTTGGGATTAGCTAACTTTACTTAGTAAAGATAAGTAAGAAATGTTGACTCAAGTGTGTCAGGATTATTCTCAAGTGAATATCCATCTCAAGTCATACGAATATTTGGTTTACCTAAGACAACTTCCTATAGACACTACCAATCCTATAGGTCTCATTTAAAGGGTTTTAATCCTAGGGTCAAAGCATTTGCTCTGATACCAACTGTGGTGACCCGGCATACCACTGCATGGTGTAGTATGCAAGTCTGATATAACACCAATGAAACACAGTTCCACTAGTATTATATCGCTCAGAGTGGTACAACAGAAACATATGCGGGTCCAAGGCATGTCTATAGAATTACAACATCGACTCAGTTACATAAGATCATCACAGCCTCCTACTTTACAATGAGGTAAAACTGCAAATAAACTCCAGAAGAACGACTCGTAGTCTAATCCTATCACGAACTCTATTTGTAGAGTATTTGACTAGCTACAGAGGCTATGAATAGATTCTAGCTAAATAGGAGCTAGGTTTAGGAAGCTAGTTCCCTTCTATAGCTAAACTAGGTTTTCTCCTTGTTGGATGTGATATCTGACTGCTCTGACAGGGTCCTGTCTCTTGAAGTAGTTGTTGACTCCTCGGCCTTCGAGTTGCACTGTGGATCCTCCTTCGATGCATCCATATCTAAGCAGGGGATTTAAGAGTGGGATGAGTACGAGCGTACTCAACAAGTTCATTATAGGAAAGAGGTGTTTAATGCACTAGCTACAGCATTAGACCAGAAAGTCTAATACCAATGCAAGTTATCAAAACCATTTCTTCAAAAGGTTGCTTTTATTCAGAAGAACTCTGTCCGTCAGCCTTCACCGGTTTACTAGAACTTCATGGAGCTCCTTTCCGGCAGCGTTCGCAGTTCCATATCCCGGAACAGGGAGTGACAGGTCACGGTTCTTTACACTCTGCAGAGGTGTGTTGCTTTACCCATAAGAGATCTTAACCTTGGTGCCAACCGAGTCATGTTCTCGTCCATACTTCCTTTGGTGTGAGGCCCGGTATAAGGTCTAGCCAATCATGTTCCTCCGCTACCTCGAACACCCACCCTTTGTTGCATGCCCCGACCCTGGGTCCTCGCCGGTCCCATTATTCCCACTCACGGGTGGACCCCGACCACGACGACAGTTTGGGATCGAACCAAACTCCTTCGCCGGTAGCTGCAACCCTTCATAGACCGCAATACCGTGGGGACTTAAGGCTTCCCCAGCCAACCGCTTGCACTTCGAGCGACAAGTGTCTACGGACTATGCCGTGGGGACTTAAGGCTTCCCCAGCCAACCGCTTGCCCTGACAGATACAAGTGTCTACGGTAAAGCGCATCCGTTGATGAACGAGAGGTGGAAACACTTTTGACTACTCCGTCCCACTCCGGATCTTATGGTTAACACGGGTATTACGGCACAAGAATCACTGGCGACATTTGTTGTTTAATCCTAGATGGATATAAGCCCGTGCAATGGAACCTCCACCATATCAACACAATCCATGGTTCCATTGCCCACCACATAGTCATATTCATAGTTATGAAAGTAGTGGTTTTGATTTTTATGCAATAGTGATAACCATAATACTTTGCAAGTAATTTGATAGAAATACTCAAATGACATGAGCAAGTGATGAACTTGCCTTTCTTGACTGCAAGATTATGCAGGCAAGGTCTTCGATATGCAATAACTCCAAATTCTGAAATAGCATCATCGTCCGGTAAGGACGATGTTTAAAAGATTGGCAAGGATGCAATAATGCATAAGAATGAGATGCAATCGCTCTAAGCGTGACCTAACCTCGATGATTTAGGATCAGTGAGTTGTAATGATTAGTTCAGGGTGTGTTGCACTTTTAGAGTGATTCACATACAAGGTTCTTATTTAGGTGTGATTACTTGGTATTATAAACAGGTAGATAATAAAGCATAATAATCAATTGAGCACACAAAGGATGATAATTGGCATAATGTTAACAAGTAAAGAATAGTGGTCAGTTTTAGTACTATATGGCATGGTTAATGATTAATTATCATATACTTTAAAAGAATAACTTTTGAAGAACATGCTCTTTAATAAAGAACAAGTATGATAATTAGGTTGATGGGGTTCTATGGTTGACTATGGTTTCATTTAATTTCTGGAGTAAGTATTAGATGTATCCCAACAATGCTGGATTCATCAACACCTAGGGTTTGTAAGGTTGAGTTTAGTCTAGGCATTCTAAGTACTTTCATAAATAGTTGCTATCAAGGTTCGTATACCTTGCTGGGGATAGCTAGTTAGGGTTTATAGGTCCTGTTAGGTAGGGTTGAGGATACTCTCTATTTTCTTCAAAAGAATAACTTTTGAAGAACATACTTCTTAAATATTAAGAAGTATAATAATTAGGTTGAGGTTGATTAGGTTTTGTTATTGGATTCACTAAGTAAGGAATGGTGGTTTCCTAAATAGGATGTTTAATAATTATCTCACACTAATAGGGTTTAGTGTGTATGGGATATGATGTCATTATTAGCATGGTTGCTAATGGAGTTCATCACAATGGTGTGATGCTATATAGGTATAAATAATGATGATGGCTTTGGTAATAGGATCTAGGGTTTTCACTTGATTTACCCCACTTGATTATTTAGGTCTGAGGAAGATGAACACATGGGATACCCCTATATTAGTGATAGGGCTTCTACATTTTATGTGGCCAGGACAAGTATTTAGTTGATACTATGGTTCTATGCTTTGAAAGATGGTACCATGATCACATGTTCTAACCTAGGGTTTAGGTTAGAAGCAATTTAGGGTTCACATGTAATGATGGAACTAGGGTTCCTAATTAATTTAGGGTTGTAGGAGTCACATGAAATGATGAGTTCCTGGTTTTCTACCATATTGAATTCGGTTGCATAATTCCTATTTAGTTCATAAGTTAATAACTTCATTAATAAATTTGAAGTTATTAATCAATTCAAAATAGATTAACATTCAATTTGGCTTTTTATTATTTTTAAATAATTTAATAATTAGGGTAATTATTAATTAGGGTTTAAATTTCCCTAATAATGATTTAATAGGATTGCAAATAAAGAAAATTAGTTTTCATGTTTTCTTTATTTGCTTACTGGTTTTATTTAATTTATAAGTGGTTTCTTAATTTCTGAATTTTTAATTGTATTTAGAATTAAAGGAAAAGGCTTAATTAACCAGTAATAAATAATTAAATTTTTCTTAAAAATAAAAATTTCATTTTATATTTTTATTGGATAGAGTTTTCTTTTCTAAGAATTTTAATATTTATTTTAATTTTTCTGACTTAAATTGGATTTTCTAAATTTATTTTAATTTGCAGAGATTTTTTTGGATTTGAATTAAAACTGGAAACACTAAACACACCCGGCCAGGGTACACCCACAGTCAATGACTGGTGGGGTCCTAGCCACGTCACCTGCCACCGAGGCAACGACGTGGCACACCTTGCTGTGACCGGCGGCAGTAGAGAGACTCGCCAGCGATGGGCTACTCCCGCGGGGATGTGCGTAGGCTCAAACGAACGAGGGCGATGAGCTGAACCTACTGGTGGTCGCGCCGCTCGGAAATGGTCACCGGAGCACGGCGAACGGTGAGGGTCAGCGGCGGCGGACGGTGGTTATACGGTGATGACTAGCGACGGGGCATGCCAGGGCACATTAAGGAGCTCGGGAGAAGCGTGAGCTCACCCTGATGACGAAGGACTTGAAGGGGAGGTCGAATTCTCCATTCCCCGAGCTCCCCTCGACCTAAGACTTCACCGGACGAACAAGGACACCGAGGCGCTCCTCCTGAGCCCAACGGCGGGCTCAGGGGTAGTCGGAATCGGTGGTTTGCTAGGGCTGCCATCGGCTAGGGTTTCGGCCATGGCGACGAAAAGAAGAAGAGAGAGGCACAGGGGTTCCTCCCCGTATTTATACGACGCTCGACGGTCGTCGTCGAGAGCGTGGGCAGCCACGGCGGCCGGGACGTGGCGCTCCTCATCGCGCTGGCGTCCCCGCGTGCGTCGTCTGTGGCGAAGACGAAGACGACGACGTCTCGTCGTTCTTATCTGGGTGAAGGGGTACGTGGGCTGTGCTGGGCTGGTGCAGTTGGGCCAGTATTTGGGCTGGTTGGTGGGCTGCGTCGGCTTGGCATGGTCCAGGTAGCCAGGTAAGGCCTTTCTCCCCTTTTCTTTTATCTGTTTTTATTTTCTGTTTTCAAATTCTATTTTAATTCCTGGTTTAAATTCAAATTTGAATCCTTTTCTATGTTGCAGGTATTTCTTGATTGAATAATACAGGGAATAGCCCAAGATTCATCACCCACTTAGATAATGTATTAGAAAATTTAATGTGGGTACTATAACCTTGGTTTAGTTGTTATTATTGGGATTTGAATTCAAATATCCATATGGACCTGAATTTGACTATTATCTTTAAGAATGTTAGAAATTGTTTTCCATATGATAATTTTATTACTTAGTGATATATGGAGTTTTGTTGGTATTACTTTGTATGAAACAATCCCAAAGTAATACTTATTAATGAATTTCAATAAGGGGTGACTTAATGGCATAAGTTCATGTGTTAAAATATCTCTAAGGATTTGACCTCCTATTTGAAAAGGTTGTCACTTGTCTATTATTTTATGTGCATAACTATGTGCTAATGAATTGTATTAATTCTATCTTGAATGCCCTAGGGTGAACATTATTCTCAACATAGTTTGGTTTTGACTTATGAGGATAAGTGATTAATCACACATATGATTTTAATTATGGTATTTAACACTAGGTTAATCTTAGGTTCATAATTGAAACACAAGATGTAGTTTGTGAGCAATCCTAGGGTTCTAATGAGATTCACCTAATGGAAAATGGGTTGACTCTCAACTATAGCCTGGTTTGTATTATGATCACCATAGTGATACATAAACTAGGGTTGAGATTTAATTCTAAGTTGTAGAGATGAGATAACACCATATTGCATGTGCTAGGGTTTAATCTTCCCTAACCATGATAAGATGGTTGCTTACTTAACATTTTATGTTCTCCTCTAGTTACTAAGATATTGAGAATTGGTCTTATCTTCTACCAATAGATTTCTATTATTATCCTTAATTTATTATTGAAGTAACTAGAGTGGTTATGGTTCTTTTTATAGTTAACTTTGGTTATATGGATGATTGGTTTCTCACCATATAAAGTATGGAGTTTGACTCTAAAGGTTTTCTTGTGGTTCTTAAGTGAAGAATAGGTGGAATGTAGATGTGGTAGGTTTCTACTTATGATTACCAAGTGATTCACAAGTTGGGATTGAGATATAAGCCTATGGTTGATTACTAGTTACCTCCCTATTATTTCATGTGGTGAATAATATCTACTGATCATATAAGTGTTAGAATTTGGATTGCTCTCCTATTTCTCCAAAGTATGGTCATGAATTAGGCTTGATCCACTTGTTCTTAATATCCTTATCTCTAGTTCTTAGGGTTTATGATAATTACTCAATTTATAATGATCAAGGTTTGGCTTCTAAGTTATCTCTCAAGAATTTAGGTTTCTCACTCCCAAGATTAAGTATTGTCTTGATGAACTAAGGTATAGCACTTTTATTTTACTTTCTAGGACATGCATATTATGGTTGTCTCAATAATTTATACCCCGGAAGAATTGTCTGAGATATACACTTAGAGTTCTTCTTAATCAATGATGATATGATCATCTGGTTATATGGATAGTTCTCTTCCTTACTTATCAATTCATGGATATGGTATTATTTCATGTGATATTAGGTTATCTCACCACTCCAAGGGAAATGGTTTACAACCTAATACTTTAGTTCAAAGATTGTCCTATATTCTTAATAGGTGAAGCTAGAATTAGTATGATTGGTCTCTCTTATTTGGGAAGGTCTTTAATACTAACCTAAGATTAGGCTCCATAGAGGTTGATGTGATCATCAATCTCTATGTTTAGCATATATGGTTTCTCTCTCTAAGGAATGTCTTGAATAATACTCTAAGGTTCCCCTTGAAGATGATGATTAGAATACTTGGATGTATATCCAAGGTTTAGCTCAAGGTTTTCCATTGCTTCTCTAATGAATACTATAGAACTCTCACCTCTCTAGGTTTGATGTGTAATAACTTTGAATGTAGAAGAATATATACTTCTTGAGTGGATCTCCTTGTTATAATTCCAATGTTGAAGTGGAATGAATACCATGAGGTTTCATGTAGGATCATGGATTAGTTTAAGGCATGGAAAAGATAAGTGAAGAATGGTTTCCCAATTATTGTTACTTGATTCCCAATTAATTGTAGGTTCATATGTTATGGCAGGGAATTCCATATTATGATCTTTTATGAGATCAAGCAATTGATCATTGGGTAAAGTGTTGTTGTGTTGATTATTAGTTCCATTTGATCTAACCCCTTAGATCAACTTGTCTCTACCCAAAACAAGGTTTTAGTAAAGTCACATTGAGGTTTATAGCGCTTGACTTGATGAGCTACTTCAATTCCACCAAGGTCAAGTGAAACTTCAGTTACTGTGACTGTTTTACTTTAAAGCGCGAAAATTCCCCAGATTTTCTATGCATGAATGCAATGCACACATCTGTTTCCTCTATTTTTGTAACCCCATTACCTGGGATATTACAGGGGGGAGTGGTTGGGTTGAGGAGGGAACTCGCCTGTAGATCTTGTGGCGAGCGTCTACGCACGCGCGGCCGTCGTCGGCGGGTAGATCTCCGCTCGTCCGCTCGTCGGAGCGCCGCTCGTCGGTGGCCGTCGGCGGGTGGGGATGAGCGGAGTGGGAGGGGAATTGGGGTTCGTATCGCACCGAAGTGGGAGGGGAATTGGAGAATTGAGGGAGCTCGTACGGGATTTGACTGAAATGTCTCTCCTTTCCAGCTTAGGTTAGTGGCGTTTCGGACATTTGCCCTCCTTTCCAGCTTAGGCGTGGCGGGTGGATTCAAAACATTTCGCTGGAGCTGGCGGGAGAAGCAGCTGGGCGGGAGAGTTTTGGGGTTTGGGAGGGTTTTGGCTCTATCAATTTATTTAAGTAGGAGGGAATTTTTGCGGCTTTTTTGTGCAAAACAATAATAATTAAATGCGCAATAATGCATATAATTTGGTGTAGGTTAAAATATTTTTAAAAACAGAATATCATGTAATTAAACGTGTGTCACCTTCATTCCTTTAATGATAACAATATAGGGATATATGAAACTTCTAGAATCCTTAATAAATTATATATAAAAAATCGCAAAATGTTTGGTTAATTAGGTCAAATTATATATGTCTCTTGCGCACACTAATTATATGCTTATCATAATGAATATGCAAGCTTTATCTCATTCTATATACATCAAGATTCCGAACGTGGTAGTTCGATCGTGAAGGATTCTCCTAGAATATAATGTCGTATCCGCGCTCGACTTTTTGGCTCCGTTTACTTTTGCACAATTACACCTTGCATCACACTTTGACACATAGCATAGGCCCACATGGAAGATTTGGTGGGGTTCCGGTGTTCCGGCGGTCGTTCTCCCCCTCCTCCCCCAAAACAGCGGAACGTGTGCCCCGGCGGGTCTACCCCCCTAGATTTCTCCGCGCGAGGGTGCACCAATGTACCTTTTCATTCTTTTAGGTTTGTTTAGGACATATACACATGGAGAACCAAGATTGGGACCCTTTGGCACATACACCCGCAGCTCGAGCCACCCACACGATCGAGGGTGTGCCTGATCTACTGGTTAGGGTTCGGCCTAGGGTTAGGGCTAGGGTCTAGGGTTTAGGGGAGCCACTTTTGCACAATTACACCTTGCACCACACTTTGACACATAGCATAGGTCCACATGCAAGATTTGGTGGGGTTCCTGTGTTCCGGCGGTCGTTCTCCCCCTCCTCCCCCCAAAACAGCGGAACGTGTGCCCCGGTGGGTCTACCCCCTAGATTTCTCTGCGCGAGGGTGCACCAATGTACCTTTTCATTCTTTTAGGTTTGTTTAGGACATATACACATGGAGAACCAAGATTGGGACCCTTTGGCACATACACCCGCAGCTCAAGCCATTATCACACGATCGAGGGTGTGCCTGATCTACTGGTTAGGGTTCGGCGTAGGGTTAGGGCTAGGGGATAGGGTTTAGGGGAGCTACTTTTTCACAATTACACCTTGCATCACACTTTGACACATATCATAGGCCCACATGCAAGATTTGGTGGGGTTCCGGTGGTCGTTCTCCCCCTCCTCCCCCCAAAACAGCGGAACATGTGCCTCGGCGGGTCTACCCCCCTAGATTTCTCCGCGCGAGGGTGCACCAATGTACCTTTTTATTATTTTAGGTTTGTTTAGGACATATACACATGGAGAACCAAGATTGGGACCCTTTGGCACATACACCTGCAGCTCGAGCCATTATCAAACGATCGAGGGTGTGCCTAAGATCTACTGGCCGGTTAGGGTTCGGCGTAGGGTTAGGGCTAGGGTCTAGGGTTTAGGGGAGCTACTTTTGCACAATTACACCTTGCATCACACTTTGACACATATCATAGGCCCACATGCAAGATTTGGTGGGGTTCCGGTGTTTCGGCGGTCGTTCTCCCCCTCCTCCCCCCAAAACAGCGGAACGTGTGCCCCCGGCGGGTCTACCCCCTAGTTTCAAGTTGAATTATATGAGGAAGTTGTTCACTAGAATGTTTTGTGTGAATTAATATGATGCTTCTTGTCCGTATTTGGTTTATCGACTCTTCACTCCATAAACATGTGGTCTTGTTTACCGAGTTCAGTTTTGCTTGGGGACAAGCGAAGTCTAAGCTTGGGGGGAGTTGATACGTCCATTTTGCATCACTATTTTATATCATAATTTACTGTTATTCATTGATATATTTCATATTTAGAGATGATACTTATGTTATTTCATCTATTTTGCATGTTTCATGATTATTGGAGAATCGCCGACCGGAGTCAGGATTCTGCTGGAAAAAGCACCGTCAGAATGCAATATTTCGGGAGACCAACAATTGATGGAAATTACACGAAAAATCTTATTTTAGCCAAAAGGAGGAGCCGAGGAGGGCCGCCACGGGCCCCCCCATAGGCCGGCGCGGGCCCAGGCCTGGCCGCGCCGCCTTGTGGGGAGGTGGCCCACAGCCCCCTCTGGCCTCCTCTCCTTCGCGTACTGATACGTCCAATTTGCATCACTATTTTATATCATAATTTGCTGTTATTCATTGATATATTTCATATTGGGACACAATACTTATGTTATTTCATCTATTTTGCATGTTTCATCATTATTGGAGGATCAAGCACCGGAGCCAGGATTCTGCTGGAAAAAGCACCGTCAGAACGCAATATTTCGGAAGATCAACTGTGGGAGAAAATTATACAAAAAATCCTATTTTTCAAGATGACGAAGGAAGCCAGAAGGAGGGGCCAGGAGGACCCAGGGTGGGCCCACACCCTAGGGCGGCGCGGCCCATGCCCTGGCCGCGCCGCCATGTGGTTTGGGGGGCCCACGACCCCTTTCACCTCCTTTTCTTCGCGAAATCCTTCGTCCCGAAAACCTAAGCCACAGAGGGTACCTCGCGAAGAGTTACAGCCGCCTCTGCGGGGCGGAGAACACCAGAGAGAAAAGAGCTCTCCGGCGGGCAGGAATCCGCCGGTGAAATTCCCTCCGGGAGGGGGAAATTGACGCCATCGTCACCGTCATCGAGCTGGACATCATCGCCATCGCCATCATCATCATCTCCACCATCATCACCGCCGTCATCACCGCTGGACACCGTCACCGTAGCAATTTGGGTTTGATCTTGATTGTTTGATAGGGGAAACTCTCCCGGTATCGATCTCTACTTGCTGTTGATGCTATTGAGTGAAACCATTGAACCAAGTTTATGTTCAGATTGTTATTCATCATCATATCACCTCTGATCATGTTCCATATGATGTCTCGTGAGTAGTTCGTTTAGTTCTTGAGGACATGGGTGAAGTCTAAATGTTAGTAGTGAACTATGGTTGAGTAATATTCAATGGTGTGATATTTAAGTTGTGGTGTTATTCTTCTAGTGGTGTCATGTGAACGTCGACTACATGACACTTCACCATTTATGGGCCTAGGGGAATGCATCTTGTATTCGTTTGCTAATTGCGGGGTTGCCGGAGTGACAGAAACCTAAACCCCCATTGGTATATCGATGCAGGAGGGATCGCAGGATCTCAGAGTTTAAGGCTGTGGTTAGATTTATTCTTAATTACTTTCTTGTAGTTGCGGATGCTTGCAAGGGGTATAATCACAAGTATGTATTAGTCCTAGGAAGGGCGGTACATTAGCATAGGTTCACCCACACAACACTTATCATAACAATGAAGATTATTTAGCCGTATGTAGCGAAAGCACTAGACTAAAATCCCGTGTGTCCTCGAGAACGTTTGGTCATTATAAGTAAACAAACCGGCTTGTCCTTTGTGCTAAAAAGGATTGGGCCACTCGCTGCAATTGTTACTCTCGCACTTTACATACTCGTACTTTATTCAACTGTTACATCAAAACCCCCGAATACTTGTCTGTGAGCATTTACAAGTGAATCCTTCATCGAAACTGCTTGTCAACACCTTCTGCTCCTCGTTGGGATCGACATTCTTACTTATCGAAGATACTACGATACACCCCTATACTTGTGGGTCATCAAGACTATTTTCCGGCGCCGTTGCCGGGGAGTGAAGCGCTATTGGTAAGTGGAATTGGTAAGGAAAACCTTCTTTGTTGTGCTGATTTTATTTCTGCCTGCTGCTATAAGTCATTATGGAGAGATCTTCTCTTCAATTTCTATTTGGGAAATCTACTACTACTGCAACGGTAGTGGATGAAGCGCCAGGTGAGGAAGTAATACCATATAAAATACCTATGAAAATTATTGAATGTGTTATGGATAACCGCTATGAAGGGGATGGAACTGTCCATCCCGGTGATCATTTACTGTTTTTGCATGAATTATGCGGGTTATTCAAATGTGCAGGTATTGCTATGGATGAAGTGAGGAAGAAACTATTCTCTTTATCGCTGTCCGGTAAGGCGGCGCATTGGTATAAATTACTGGATAATGGGGATTCTCTTGAATGGAATGATATTGTGCCCCGGTTTTATTCTAAGTTCTATCCTCCAAGTGAAATTCATAAGGATCGGAATCGCATATATAATTTTTGGCCTCATGATGGAGAGAGTATTGCCCAAGCTTGGGGGAGATTGAAGTCTTTAATGCTCAAATGCCCCATTCATGAGATTCCTGGTAATGTTATTATTGATAATTTCTATGCAAGACTTTCTTTTCAAGACAAGACCTTGCTGGATACTTCTTGTTCTGGATCATTTACACGCAACAAAGAAGAGTTTAAAAGGGACCTTCTTGATCGGATCCAAGAAAATACTGAAGGATGGGAGAACGACAAGGATAGAGAATCAGGTATAATTTATGATTATAAATGCATTGAAGCTTTTATGGATACTGATAAATTTCGTAATATGAGTGCCACATATGGTCTTGATTCTCAAGTTGCTGTAAATCTTTATAAAGCTTTTGCCTCTCATTATGAATTGCCAAAGAAGAATTTTGATAAGTATCATGAACCGTATAAAGATAAAATTGATTCATCTATTAATAAATGCGTTGTAGTTGAAACCGCTGATCATGTTATTCCTGAAGCTTATATTGAAAAAACTCCTTTCCTCGCTAAAATGAAGGAGTACTCTGTTATAAATAGTGCGGTTCATAAAAGTGAAAAGAAACTCGTAGAACCTGAAGAACAAATAAAAGTTGAACTCTTTGTTGCAATAGTTAAAGATCTTGTGACTGAAAATGTGGAGGATGGTCATATTATTTTCTGTGAAGATGCTTCTAATATTGTTTCACATCCTAATAAACCCAAACAAGTTAGTGTTCCTATGCTATCTGTTAGAATTGGTGATCATTGCTATTATGGATTATGTGATATTGGTGCAAGTGTTAGTGCTATTCCGTATGAGCTTTACACGGAGATTATGCACGAAATTGATTCTTGTGAACTTGAAGATATTGATGTGGTTATTCAGCTGGCTAATAGAGAAACTATTTCTCCAATTGGTATTGTTCGAGATGTGGAAGTTTTATGCGGTAAGATTAAATATCCTGCTGACTTGTTGGTACTTGGTTCTGCTGCTAGTGATTATTGTCCTATTATTTTTGGTAGACCTTTTCTAAATACTTGTGGAGCTATTATAGATTGCAAGAAAGAGAAAATTTTGACTAAATTCGCTGGTGAATCTTATGAGTTTAACTTCTCTAAATTTACCAAAACTCCTTATAAAACTGATTTGCCTAGTAATGATTTTAAAATGGAGCAATGTGCATCTATTGTTCTTGTTCCTAATAATCCTTTGCAGCAACATTTGGAGGATAGCGAGAGTGAAATTTTTAGGAAAGAAAGAGATGAGCTTGAGGAAATTTTTCTTCGCCAACCTATTCTCAAGCATGATTTACCGGTGGAAGATTTGGGTACAACACCGCCACCAAAGGAAGATCCTGTTTTTGATTTAAAGCCTTTACCTGATAATCTTAAATATGCTCATATTGATGATAAGAAAATATATCCTGTTATTATTAGTTCTAAGCTTTCAGAGATTGAGGAAGAAAGGTTATTGGAAATATTGAAGAAGCACCGAGGAGCTATTGGCTACACTCTTGATGATTTGAAAGGGATTTCTCCTTCTATTTGCCAACATGCTATTAATATGGAAGATGATGCAAAGCCTGTTGTTGAACATCAGCGTCGTCTAATTCCAAAGATGAAGGAAGTGGTAAGGAATGAGTTTTGCAGAGATGTGAAGAAACTAACCTTGTTCTTAATTGGGAGAAATGCCACTTTATGGTTAATGAAGGAATTGTATTGGGACATAAAATTTCTGAGAGAGGTATTGAAGTTGATAGAGCTAAAGTTGAAGCAATTGAGAAGATGCCCTATCCGAGGGACGTTAAAGGTATTCGTAGTGTTCTTGGTCATGCTGGGTTTTATAGGAGATTTATTAAAGATTTCTCCAAGATTTCAAAGCCTCTTACTAATCTTCTTCAAAAAGATGTACCATTTGTTTTTGATGATGATTGTAAGGAAGCTTTTGAAACTCTTAAGAAAGCCCTAACAACTGCTCCTATAGTTGAACCTCCTGATTGGAACTTACCCTTTGAAATTATGTGTGATGCTAGTGATTTTGCTGTAGGCGCTGTTCTTGGACAGCGAGTAGATAAAAAACTGAATGTTATTCATTATGCTAGTAAAACTCTTGATGCTGCTCAAAGAAATTATGCTACGACTGAAAAAGAATTATTAGCTATAGTTTTTGCTTGTGATAAATTTAGATCTTATATTGTTGATTCAAAAGTTACTATTCATACTGATCATGCTACAATTAGATACCTTATGACAAAGAAAGATGCTAAGCCGAGGCTTATTAGATGGGTACTTCTTTTGCAAGAATTTGATTTACATATTGTAGATAGGAAAGGTGCTGATAATCCTGTTGCTGATAATTTGTCTAGATTGGAAAATATTGCTTATGATCCTGTCCCTGTTAATGATAGTTTTCCAAATGAACAATTGGCTGTAATAAAGGTGAGCTCGCGAGACAGTCCTTGGTATGCTGATTATGCTAACTTTATTGTTTCCAAGTACTTGCCTCCAACCTTTTCAGCTCAGCAAAGGAGGAAATTCTTTTATGATTTGAGGCATTATTTCTGGGATGACCCACACTTATATAAAGAAGGAGTGGATGGTATTATGCGAAGATGTGTTCCCGAATATGAACAACAGGAGATATTGAGTAAATGTCATGGTAGTGCTTATGGAGGACATCACGCCGGAGAAAGAACCGCGCAAAAGGTTCTACAATCAGGTTTTTATTGGCCAACTCTCTTCAAGGATGCGAGAAAGTTTATTTTATCTTGTGATGAATGCCAAAGGGTTGGTAATATCTCCAGACGTAATGAAATGCCAATGAATTATACTCTTGTTATTGAACCGTTTGATTGTTGGGGATTTGACTTCATGGGACCTTTTCCGTCTTCGGAAGGTAACACTCATATACTTGTTGCTGTTGATTATGTTACTAAATGGGTGGAAGCTATACCTACAAAAAGTGCTGATGGTGAGACCTCTTTAAGAATGCTTTTAGATATTATTTTTCCTAGATTTGGAGTACCTAGATATATTATGACTGATGGAGGTTCTCATTTTATTCATGGAGGTTTTAGAAAAACTCTTGCTAAGTATGGTATTAATCATAGAATTGCTTCCGCTTATCATCCTCAAACTAGTGGTCAAGTAGAATTATCAAATAGAGAGATTAAATCTATTTTGGGAAAGACCGTTAATAAAACTAGAAAGAATTGGGCTAGTAAATTGAAGGATGCACTTTGGGCTTATAGAACTGCTTATAAAAATCCCATGGGAATGTCACCTTATAAAATGGTTTATGGGAAAGCTTGTCATTTACCTTTAGAACTAGAGCACAAAGCTTATTGGGCTGTTAGAGAATTAAATAAAGATCCTAAACTTGCCGGTGATAAGAGGTTGTTGCAATTGAGTTCTCTAGATGAATGGAGAAGTGAAGCTTATGAAAATGCTAAACTCTTTAAAGAGAAAGTTAAAAAATGGCATGATAGGAGGATTATCAAAAGAGAATTTAATATTGGGGATAAAGTCCTATTGTATCGGTCTCGTCTCGAGATTCTTTGTGGAAATTACTCTCGAAATGGGAAGGACCATATGTTGTCGAGGAGGTGTATCGTTCAGGAGCAATCAAAATTAGCTCTCTCCAAGGCAATGCTACGCAAGTGGTGAATGGACAAAGACTCAAGCATTATATCTCAGGTGATTCCTATAATGTTGATGTTGATATTATTCAAGTGGAAACACCGGAAGCTTTCATCAAAGGGCAAAGTGACAGTCACTGGAACTCGACTTTGAATAGGTAACAAGATCGGTAATGAAAAGTACGCAATTTACTTTCCGAACAATATTTTTGCTGTTTTTGGAAAATATGAAAAATTACGAGTTCGAAACGGAGTGGAAAGGACGCACGAGGGCGTGGCACCATAGGCCGGCGCGGCCTGGCCAGGGCCCGCGCCGCCCTATGGTTTGGCCGCCTCGTCGCCCCTTTCCGACTCTGGTTCGATCTGGTACTTTCCTTATGTCGCGAAAATTTTTGCTATATAATCCCCCGGACCCCTGGAGGTCCGTATATCGTGTTTTCGATGTGTTTTGTTTCGAGCTGTTTCTGCCAGGATCTGTTTTCAGTCCAGAAGCACCATGGCCTCCAACAACAAGGGCAAGGGGCTTTCGGAGGAAGAAGTGAAGGAGGTGCCATCAAGACAAGAGCGGCAAGCCGGAGGGAGCAAGCAAATCTTGGTGGGATCTGTTGACACTCGACGTTCTTTTTCTCATAACCTGCAGGGACCTTTACCACCCGCTCTTAGCCTCGACTCCTTCCCCATGATGGAAGAAGTTCTACGGATTACCGATGAGTTTTGTGATCAATATCGGGCTCTAAGAAGAGAAGTGGAGATACTCCAGGAGGAGAATTGCCGTCTCCGAAGAATGATTGAATACCACTCGATTCGCATCTCAAGGTCGTCATCGCCAACTTCAGATAACAACTAATCTCTTCGAATCTTAGTGCAGAATTGTCAAGCTGAGAAACTGAAGACGAAGGAGCTTATTAAGAAGCTCGGGAGGAGTTCATCACCACCATCGCCGCAGGAGTAATTCATCATCGGTATTGGCATCCCCTTGGGTTGTTCCAAGCTTGGGGGAGTGCCGCGGTATCACATTATCACTACCTTTTACTTTTATTGTCAAGTAGTGTCATATCATGAGTAGGGAAGTTATAATATAAGATGGGTTGCGTTTGGAAGTATCTCTCCTTTAGTTGGTTATCTATGTATCCCTTGGTGTGAGTTATCGTTATGGAATATTAATGAGAAGTCTTATCATTTACATATTGCACATCTTATTCTAGTTTGCAATCTCTATCATATGATTTACCTTGTTGTTAGTATTGGTATCACTTTGGGAGCATTGAATAAATCTATTTGGTTTTGGCAAACTTAGCATTGGTCAATAGCAACAACACTTTGAGGTTTAAATAGAAAAGAGAAATACATGAAGATGTTTCATTGTCTTTCTTGTTAGCTCATAGCTTATTATTCTGAAGTTAAAATTGTTTGTGCTTACAAGGAAGATGCATGATTGTTTCTATCATATGTATATTTGTTTGTTTCCCTCGACTCTTATGCTTGCTAATTAACCTTACTAGCCAAAGACCTATACTGAGAGGGAATACTTCTCGTGCATCCAAACCTTAAACCAAACCTATGTCATTTGTGTCCACCATACCTACCTACTACATGGTATTTTCTGCCATTCCAAGTAAATACTTCATGTGATACCTATAAACAATTCAAAACTTAGTATCTCTTATTTGTGTCAATGTTTCATAGCTCATGAGGAAGTATGTGGTGTTTCATCTTTCAATCTTGTTGGGCAACTTCCACCAATGGACTAGTGGCTTCATCCGCTTATCCAATAATTTTGCAAAAAGAGCTGGCAATGGGATTCCCAGTCCCAAATTAATTAAACTAAATAGACACTCCTCCATGGTATGTGATTGATGGACGGCACCCGAAGGATTCGGTTAGCCATGGCTTGTGTAAGCAAAGGTTGGGGGGAGTGTCATCATCATAATAAAAATAAAATAAAAAGGCACTCCTTCATGGTATGAGATTGTTGGCAGGCACCCGAGGATTCGGTTAGCCATGGTTCGTGAAAGAAAGGTTGGAAGGAGTGCCACACAAAATGAAAATAATATGGGAGCCGCTCTTAGGAGGTTGTCTGGTAAGGGGGTTAGAGTACCGCTACCAGTCGTTGACAACAACAAACACCTCTCAAAATGTTAATTTTATTCTCTTTATATGATTGCAAAACTGAAAAAGCTCTAGCACATGATTTAATCCCTGCTTCCCTCTGCGAAGGGCCTGTCTTTTACTTTATGTTGAGTCAGTAAACCTATTCCCCTCCATCTCAAGCAAGCATTTGAGTAGTTGTGATCAAACCATTATATTGTGATTTGTTTCATTATGTATTTTATTCTTCCTTGTTTAGTACAAGTTTTATCTGAATGAATATAGCTTTGCAAGTTATCAATGATCATGAGAAGACCATTATGATTGAGTATGCAAGTTGTGCCTTATAAACTCTAACATGAGAGCGCTGCTCAATGAGATAAATATAATCTGTTAATTGTTCTCTGACCAAGAACGAAGTTTGCCATCACCAATTATGATTTCTTATGCACCTTTACTTGTGATTACCTTATACTTGTTTCAAGATGAGTTATAAGAGGTTGTTTACTATAATGTCCTGTGTGAATGAATATGATGCTTCTTGTCCGTATTTTATTTATCGACTCTTCACTCCATAAACATGTGGTCCTGTCTATCGAGTTCAGTTTCGCTTGGGGACAAGCGAAGTCTAAGCTTGGGGGGAGTTGATACGTCCAATTTGCATCACTATTTTATATCATAATTTGCTGTTATTCATTGATATATTTCATATTGGGACACAATACTTATGTTATTTCATCTATTTTGCATGTTTCATCATTATTGGAGGATCAAGCACCGGAGCCAGGATTCTGCTGGAAAAAGCACCGTCAGAACGCAATATTTCGGAAGATCAACTGTGGGAGAAAATTATACCAAAAATCCTATTTTTCAAGATGACGAAGGAAGCCAGAAGGAGGGGCCAGGAGGACCCAGGGTGGGCCCACACCCTAGGGCGGCGCGGCCCATGCCCTGGCCACGCCGCCATGTGGTCTGGGGGGCCCACGACCCCTTTCGCCTCCTTTTCTTCGCGAAATCCTTCGTCCCGAAAACCTAAGCCACAGAGGGTACCTCGCGAAGAGTTACAGCCGCCTCTGCGGGGCGGAGAATACCAGAGAGAAAAGAGCTCTCCGGCGGGCAGGAATCCGCCGGGGAAATTCCCTCCGGGAGGGGGAAATTGACGCCATCGTCACCGTCATCGAGCTGGACATCATCGCCATCGCCATCATCATCATCTCCACCATCATCACCGCCGTCATCACCGCTGGACACCGCCACCGTAGCAATTTGGGTTTGATCTTGATTGTTTGATAGGGGAAACTCTCCCGGTATCGATCTCTACTTGTTGTTGATGCTATTGAGTGAAACCATTGAACCAAGTTTATGTTCAGATTGTTATTCATCATCATATCACCTCTGATCATGTTCCATATGATGTCTCGTGAGTAGTTCGTTTAGTTCTTAAGGACATGGGTGAAGTCTAAATGTTTGTAGTGAACTATGGTTGAGTAATATTCAATGGTGTGATATTTAAGTTGTGGTGTTATTCTTCTAGTGGTGTCATGTGAATGTCGACTACATGACACTTCACCATTTATGGGCCTAGGGGAATGCATCTTGTATTCGTTTGCTAATTGCGGGGTTGCCGGAGTGACAGAAACCTAAACCCCCGTTGGTATATCGATGCAGGAGGGATCGCAGGATCTCAGAGTTTAAGGCTGTGGTTAGATTTATTCTTAATTACTTTCTTGTAGTTGCGGATACTTGCAAGGGGTATAATCACAAGTATGTATTAGTCCTAGGAAGGGCGGTACATTAGCATAGGTTCACCCACACAACACTTATCATAACAATGAAGATTATTTAGCCGTATGTAGCGAAAGCACTAGACTAAAATCCCGTGTGTCCTCGAGAACGTTTGGTCATTATAAGTAAACAAACCGGCTTGTCCTTTGTGCTAAAAAGGATTGGGCCACTCGCTGCAATTGTTACTCTCGCACTTTACATACTCGTACTTTATTCAACTGTTACATCAAAACCCCCTGAATACTTGTCTGTGAGCATTTACAGTGAATCCTTCATCGAAACTGCTTGTCAACACCTTCTGCTCCTCGTTGGGATCGACATTCTTACTTATCGAAGATACTACGATACACCCCCTATACTTGTGGGTCATCACGTACTTCTTCATCCCGAAAACCTAAGCTCCAGAGGATAGTCGCGAAGAGACACAGCCACCTCTGCGGGGCGGAAAACACCAGAGAGAAAAGAGCTCTCTGGCAGGCTGAAATCTGCCGGGGAAATTCCCTCCCGGAGGGGGAAATCGACGCCATCGTCATCGTCATCGAGCTGGACATCATTGGGATCATCATCACCATCATCTCCATCATCATCACCGCCGTCGCCGTCTCCACCGCTGTAACAATTAGGGTTGAATCTTGATTGTTTGATAGGGGAAACTCCCCCGGTATTGATTTCTACTTGTTATTGATGCTATTGAGTGAAACCATTGAACCAAGGTTTATGTTCAGATTGTTATTCATCATCATATCACCTCTGATCATGTTCCATATGATGTCTCGTGAGTAGTTCGTTTAGTTCTTGAGGACATGGGTGAAGTCTAAATGTTAGTAGTGAATTATGTTGAGTAATATTCAATGTTATGATATTTAAGTTGAGGTGTTATTCTTCTAGTGGTGTGATGTGAACGTCGACTACATGATACTTTACCTTTATGGGCCTAGGGGAATACATCTTGTACTCGTTTGCCAATTGCGGGGTTGCCGGAGTGACAGAAACCTAAACCCCCGTTGGTATATCGATGCAGGAGGGATAGCAGGATCTCAGAGTTTAAGGCTATGGTTAGATTTATCTTAATTACTTTCTTGTAGTTGTGGATGCTTGCAAGCGGTATAATCACAAGTATGTATTAGTCCTAGGAAGGGCGGTGCATTAGCATAGGTTCACCCACACAACACTTATCAAAACAATGAAGATTAATCAGCTATATGAAGCGAAAGCACTAGACTAAATTCCCGTGTGTCCTCAAGAACGCTTGGTCATTATAAGTAAACAAACCGGCTTGTCCTTTGTGCTAAAAAGGATTGGGCCACTCGCTGCAATTATTTATCTGCTATATCAAAACCCCCTGAATACTTGTTTGTGAGCATTTACAGTGAATCCTTCATCGAAACTGCTTGTCAACACCTTCTGCTCCTCGTTGGGTTCGACACTCTTATTTATCGAAAGTACTACGATACACCCCCTATACTTGTGGGTCATCAGCCTTCTTTCCGAAGACCCAGCCCAAGATCCTCTTGGGAGTTGAAGCACTTGACCAGGGCAGCAAAAGTCTCGGGTTCTTCTTTCTTCGCGAAGAAGTAGGGAAAAAGCCGTGACAGACCTGATCTAGCATCAGCAAGGCCCTGGCGTGCCTCATCTCCATGAATTTCAAGGAGGGAGAGCGCGTCGAGAAGGCGATCACCTTCAGGATTTTCTAGATCAAAATCTTGCTGCGTTTTCCCTAATGAAGCAAAAGGAAGCTTGTCAAAAAGCGTGCCAGGAAAAACATGATGACCCGAAGAAATAGAAACGGTCCGAGTACTTACTAACAAAACATCGTCTCTGTGACTCCAAGCGAGTGATGATTTTTTTTTCACGAGCAGACTGCTGAGCTATGTTCTCGCTTAAAGAATTTTCTGCGTCATGAAGTCTTTTTCGAAGATCTTCGATAGCGGCAGCATCTGATTCAGCTTTCTTGCGAGCTTTTTCGCTTTGCTCTAACTTAAGAGCAAGAGCATCAGCGCGTTTGCTAGCTTCCGCAAGAGTGTCTAGCAAAGCAAAGGACAACAAAATGTCACGACAAAAATAAATAAAGGATAACCTATTCAATGAAAAGAGGCAAGAAAAGGATACCTTCAAGCTTCTTAGCATGGTCACGGTACCCGATGAATTGGGTACCAAGACGGATAAACTCCTTCATTAAAGGCTGAAAGGGAAAACGGAGGAAGAGAGATCAACATAGGAAGCGAAAGTTCGACATCAACAAACAAAAACCAAAGGAGAGACGAAAGCGTTGAAAAGTTCAGAACATAAAAGAAAGGAGGACTTACATCATCCATCGAAGGAGTCGTCGAACCACCAATTAACAGGGTAGGCTCCTTGACTGGCTCGACCCTAGCTCTCTTTGGTGAAGAGGCACGGGGGCTCGCAACTGGAGTCGGATGCTCTATATTTTGCTGAGGAGGCTAGGTCTCATCCGCATCCGGTTGAGCTTCGGAGATAACTAAAGTACGAGACGTACTCGTTCGAGCAGTCGCTTCAATAGGAGGATTTTCGTCCTCATCGCCACTATAACAAATAAGCGACAATATAAGAAACAACACAGACAAAATATCGGGTGCAAATAATAAAAAGCGATAGGAACTTACGAGCTGACAAGGGCATCTTCATAAGGGTTGAAAGTTGTCCCTTCTTCATTGGGAGCAATTTCTTCGGCAGGAGGTTCGCCGGCTTTGGAGGTGCCGGAATCGGCGACTTCGTCCCTTTTTCTTTTGTTCCTTGGGGAAACAGCTAAGGGGAGGGAGTGTGTCGTGTCGAGGTTTTGACCACGGCAGATGCTACCGGGGTAGCACATGAGAGATGTAGAGCAAGGCGGCGTTGGAGATTCCGGAAACGAGTCGGCACACGATGTACCCAGGTTCACGTCCCCTCGGTGGAGGATCGCTACGTCCTGCTAGAAATCTACTATGATCATAGTGTCGCCAGCGTTAGGCGACTTGCTTTGGGGTAGCCGCCGGAGGCGGAGGGGGAGATTGTATCTAAGGAGAGATCATGAGGGATCATCCGTCCTCAAGGAGGTGCCCCTGGTGGCTTTATATATGCAGCCACGTAGGATTTACAGGTATAAGGCCTCTTGGGCCACTACGCTTCCTTCATGGGCCTTGTGCAGATCGAGTCGCTCCTAGCTTCAGTCGCCAGGGCGCTTGGCCCAGTCGCCCGCCGACTGGAGCTGTCCTAGGATCTCTTCATCTGGTGAGTGAGCTGGGTGATGGGCCCCCCTAGGGCGTATCCCCATCAGTAGTCCACGAGCGCGTCGTGGATTCGGCGCGGGCTTGAGGCAGGGCGCGAAGGTTCTTGTCGATGGACTGTGCCGAATCGGCGACGGGCTCCTGAAACAGAGGAAATAACCGTGAAGCATGAGGCGGTTGAAGTGAGCCAATCAGTGTAGGTGAATGACCAGGCAGTGAAAGTCCGCGTAGTGTATGTGCAAGTCAGTCGCGCACACGTCGTTCTGGTAGCCTAGGCGCCGCGCCGAAGGTGTAGTCAGAGGCGAGGTTGGTGTCGAGCCTGCAAGTGGATGCTGCAGTAGGAACCCAGGAGGGATGTCGGTGTCGAGCTTGTGAGCGCCTTACTCAGCTGGCTGATGGAGAATCGACCGGCCGATCGAAATGATGTCGAGGTAGATGGCCGAGTTGTTGGCGTAGTCGGACCAGAGATGCCGCCGGGCCACCAAACAGCTATTCCATTTGCGCACATGCTGGCAGGTTAAAACCAGGCTGGGCAAAGCGGGCGGACGTGGCTGGGCGGCCATCCTGGCCAAGTCCCCATGAAGACGCCCACCTCCATATCTGACATATTCGAAATTGAACTTTTTGTCTGATAGAATCTTCGCGCGCGTGATGCTTGAGGCTTGTGGTAATCTTGCCGGACGCACGCACCAAAGGTCGTGAGGCCAATCTTGGAGACCGGTAGTTACGCATGCGATTGGTGCACTGGCCACAAAATCCATGTATTTGAGGTACTTCTTGCTTCACGTGAATTCGTACTTGCTTCATGCACTCAATAAATCCTTCTTTGCTGAACATGAACAATGTGTGGCGTCTGCACGGGTGTCGGCCACGCCTGCAGTCTGCGGCTGCCATTGATTTATTCTGCTAACACGTATAATTCCTTTGATTGTATTCTGATTGGGGCTGTTGCCCATGCTGATTTCTCTGCACGCAGAAGCCAGCGTTGATATCGAGCTCCTGGCGTTTGGTGGTGGAGAAAGCTTCCATGGCCGGGAGTGGTGATGAAGTTGTTAATGCAGATACGATATGCTGCACCCCAGAGCGAGCGTCGATGTTGTGCCCCCAGCGCAGTTGATGCAGTTTAGGGCGAGCTGTTGTTGATGAAGATTGATTGCATTGAGATGTCAATCCGCTGGAGGTACGCTCAGCATATCCAGTAGGTGTAGTCCCCGAGGCTCATGTCAGCTTCATCGAAGTTGGCTTGAGTCTCTATTTCCTTGACATCTCGGCGAGTCACCTGAGCGGAATGAGTCCGCGAGTGCAGTGAGTGGCTGGCCGCGGAGAACAACGACCGGTGAGTCCCCGAGCATGGCGAGTGGCGAGCCGCGGAGGCTGGCGACTGGCGAGTCCCCGAGCATGGCGAGTGGCGAGTCGCGGAGGCTGGCGAGTCCCCGAGCATGGCGAGTGGTGAGCCGCGGAGGCTGGCGACTGGCGAGCCCCCGAGCGTGGCGAGGATAAATCCCGGAGACCGGCCTCCGGCCAGTCCCCGAGCGTGGCGAGGACGAATCCTGGAGACCGGCGTCTGGCCAGTCCCGAGCGTGGCGAGGACGAAACCCGAAGAGCGGCGTCCGTCCAGTCCCCGAGCATGGCGAGGACGAAACCAGGAGACCAGCGTCCGGCCAGTCCCCGAGCGTGGCGAGGGCGAAGCCCGGAGACTGGCGTTCGGCCAGTCCCCGAGCGTGACGAGGACGAATCCCGGAGACCGGCGTCCGGCCAGTCCCCGAGCGTGGCGAAGGTGCAGGCGATGCTGATGGAAAGGATGGCGAGTACGTCGCCACTGCTGGTGTTGTTCCTGCGGTATAAGACAATTGTTTTGTATAGGCCAGCATTAGGGCCTTGAATTTGTAAAAATTTAATGAGCAATGTCGCTGTGGCGGCTAAGTAATTTTATGCATGTCGATGTGGTTTCCAGTCGCTTAGGCGATCCTGATGAAGGCTACCGCTTGACTGTTTTCCTTGCCGAGCCGGGCGTCCCCGGTCGTAGTACGTAGTCATATAGCGCGAGTAGCAGCCTCATGGGTGACGTTTATTTGACGCTGTATCTTATAGAGTGCCTCTTGTCGTGGCCCGTGGGGCCAGTCGCGTGGCGACTTCAACGGGGTTCTTGATTTGGCGTGTTTTCCTTGGCGAGCCGCGGGTCCGTTTTGCGGGGTCCCTGTTGAAGTACTTAGACGTTCAAGTCACCTGCCTAAGGTAGAGGAGGGTGATTAGTTTGTCTGATAACTACAGAGGCGAGTGATACGTCGCAAACGTATCTATAATTTTTGATGTTCCATGCTTGTTTTACACCAATTACTATATGTTTTAAGGGACTAACTTATTAATAGTTGCAAAAGTGCACAAGTTCTTGGTTTCAATTTTGTTGTTCAGGAAATAGGAAAATATGGAAGGAAATAGCTCATTATGGTGAAATCTGGAATTTTCCGGAATCTGTCCCTGCTGAACACTTTTCAAAGATCGCGTCGAAACTCCATCAAAACGACGTCCAATGGAAAATTCGTAAACAACAAAGTTGTAGATAATTTCAAGCCGAACAATTTGGACATCTTATTCGTCCATAAGGGACAACGGATGCATCCGGTAGAGCAGAATTACTGCGGAGGTTTGGCAGAGCAGAACTTTTGCTCAATCTCGATCTTAGTTCATTCCATGTATTCATGTTTGTAAAATGCTTGACGCTTCTCTCATGTTCTATGAGTCTCGGACTAAGACGCTTCCAATCACTCAAACTATCAAATGCTAGCAAAGAGTGCTTGGTCTGATTTGATTTGAACAACTTGCAGCAAAAACAATAAACTTTGTCCACCTCTTTTGAGTAAACCAACCATTTTCGGTCAACAAACTCATTGTTAACTAACTTAGAATTGTAGATTCGGTTCTCTGATAGGCCCCTTTTCAATCAATATATCCCGTTTGGAGTTGTCAAAATTATCCCATGTTCTTGGATCATACATAGATAAAAGAGAATCATCTTGATCATCACCATTAGGATTAGATGAAGGCTGCAAATTTTCTTTCTCCATATTGTCCGCATTAACATTATCATCATCATCTGCAATTACATTCAAAAAAATATAGTTACTTACTTACTTACATTTGAAAAACGTGATGCTAGTTTATTTGAGGACTGGCTAGTTAGTTACTTACTATTATTTGAGGACTGTTCATGGACCTCAATATCTCCATCTGTATTATCCTCATCAGCTTGTCCCGGATCAGATATTGGCCTCTGATTATTGTTGTTGCCATCAATATTACTTTTAACTGGAAAATATTTATTCAAATCGCCTTTTTGCGATTCCCTAATCTTTTCATCTTGTTTTCTCTTTCTTTTTTTCGAAGCACCAGACAATTGTTTTGGTGGCATTGTAACACCTATAGTGATGAATGAATTTACATCAAATTAAAACCCTAGAAATAGTTCTAGATTAGAAGAAAGAATTAGCCGGGAATCAGTTGAGGACTTACAAAAAGACCGGACGGGCACGATGGCCGGGCGAGCCGAACGCAGGGAGGGAAGACCGGAAGAGATCGGCCGGCGCAGCCCCTGCCTGGATCGGCCGGCGAGGACTGGCGAGGCGAGGGCGCGAGGCGATATGATACGCACGCGGACGAGGCGACTCTTCGGCTCGCGAGGCCAGGGGCTGATCTGATCGGGCGATTCGATACGTGCAAGGAGGAGCCGAACGGACTAGGGAGTAAACTTCTACGTATTTGGTTTCTAGAGTTGGGCGTGCTGACCAAATTTTTTTTCCAGCCCATATAGCATAGAAAAAAAAGCCTCCATCTTGGCCCCCCAGGCCTGGGCCCTTGGCGACCGCCCAAGCCTGCCAAGGGTAAGAGCCGACCCTGGCTATGATATGGAAAACTTGGGCACCGGCGCGTTGCAAGATCACGACTTGGATACTTCTGCAAAACCGTCTCTGGTGTGCCGATCGCCTCATGCAACGAGGATGACCAAACTGCTACTTCTTCCAGCACTGCATCTGTAATCTGGAAACCTCTTGGCATCTCCTTTTTAACTGCCCTCTCTCCAGGCGAATCTGGCGGTCGCGGAGTGGTTGCGTTGTTGGTCACTGGAGCCTGATCCACTAGTAGAAAACCTCTCATCAATACCGGTTTCAGAGGGGCATTATTCGTACCGGTTGAGCAACCGGTATCAAATATCCGGTACTAAAGGCCCCCCCCTTTCGTACCGGTTGCTTACGAACCGGTATAAAAGGGGCCTCCACGTGGGCCACCAGGAGAGCTCAGGGCCAAGGAGCTTTGGTACCGGTTGGTAATACGAACCGGTACCAAAGGTTCCCACCCGCGGCAGGGAATTTGCACGAATCTCTGTCGCGTCAGAGAATTGAAGTTTTAGGGTTTTCGGAGGGGTTTAGGGATATCGGTTTATTTCATATCGCGTCGATGCACCAGAAACGCATTGGGTTTAGGTAGTACATGAAGATCAAGATGATGCATAGCAAGTTGGTGCATATAATATAACACACATGTAATTGCATAAGATCGCAAATTAAGTAGCACTATGCATGAAGATCGATCTTCATGCATAGTGGTACTCTCCGAGGCGTACTCTATATATGTTTATTACATGTAGCATAGTGGTACTCTTCGAGTCAACTATATATGTAACATGTACATCTTCATTCATAGTGGTACTCTGCGAATGGTGGTATGACGTCCCGAAGGAAAAATCCCGCCAATTCCTTGCCTATTGCTATGAAGCGGTCATCGATTGAGAGCTTGTTCCGCTTTCTTGCCAACTATAAAAGAATAAGATACAAATGAATACATGAGCTATATGTGTGTGTATATATATATTCAAACCACAATGAAACAACTATTACTGAAACTCAGCACAACCTATGATAAGAAAACAAATTTGTGAATATTGTTTTCATACCTCTTATTTCTTTCATTATTCATTCTCTCGCTGACAATTCTGTGGATGTACTCGCAAACATAGAATCCACAGAGATCAGTTCCTTCTGGTTGTTGCGGGCATTTCTTTACAAGAATATAATTCAATCAAACAATAGTCAAGTATGATAATTAAAGGTGTGTGGACCTAGGTAGTACTACTTACTTTCGCACGCCATCGCAGCTTCGGTGTCCATTCATGGGACTTATCTTTCTTGATGAAAGTTTCCATACGCTGCCCGACAAAAGAAAATGCATAAAAGAGTTATCAATTAGTTCATAGCAGAAAATTAACGAAACAAACCGATAAGAATTAAAATTACCTTTTGAGCATTAAATAACAAGACAAGTATAGTTCCGATTTTTTGCTTAGTGAGTCAAAGACTTCAACTTCTCCAATGTGCATATTGATGACGAGAAGAATAAAGTGAAACCTACGCACGTTTAAATATGTAGTGTCATATATATAAGTCATTAGTTATGTAGTTCAATACAATGATCTCATGAGCTGCCTTACATGATTGAGATTCATATGAGTTTTGTATCACTATTCATCTATGTGTTACTCTAGTGATGTTATTAAAGTACTCTATTCCTCCTGCACGGTGTAAAGGTGACAGTGTGCGCATCGTGTAGTACTTGGCGTAGGTTATGATTGTAATCTCTTGTAGATTATGAAGTTAACTATTGCTATGATAGTATTGATGTGATCTATTCCTCCTTCATAGTGTGATGGTGTAAGAGCAAAATTCATACCCCATGTTTTCTGTGTTTGATGACAACACTTGAGTAATCTCACCGTGTGCCTTGAGTATCATTGTTAGATTTGCAAGTACACGGTGACCTCGCCGGACACGTCAAGATCAGAAGACTGAAGCGTAGTTGATAGGTTTTCCGGTTTTGTGTGTGTTTAGCGAGGTAACATAGTTGGAGAGGAAAAGGGAAGAAAACTAGTTTTAGCCAGGCCGGTACTACCGGTACCTGTAGCGGTAGTACCGCTACCCCTATAGATACCGCCCTCGGTACCGCTCTGAGTTCTGAGCCGATTTTGTCCCCCAGTACGTGTTGCGGTACCCCCTGCAGTACCTGGGGCGGTAGTACCGCTCACGAGCGGTAGTACCGCTCCAGGTACCGCTTGAGGTACCGTAACGCGTGCTGACGGCCGTGTCGCTCCGCATCGCCTCGGTACCGCTCTGGATCCAGTAAGGTCTGGACCCTATTGCGGTACCACGAGCTGTACCGCGGGCGGTAGTACCGCTCTGTGTCCTTTGACCAGATCTGGGGGGATTTTGAACTCAGGGCGGTAGTACCGCTTGCTCCAAAGCAGTAGTATCGCTTAGGCAAAAACTGGTCATAACGGTTGGATTTGGAGGAGCCTATTTAAGGGCCCCTTCTTCCCCACCCGATTTTATCTCTTCCCCTTCTCTCTCCTCCATTGTTGCTGAGCTTAATCCTTGAGGATCTCCTTCCCCCTCCAACCAATCTTGCCCTAATTTTGAGGATAGGTGGAGGAGACCCCGATCTATAGTTCTACCAAGAGAGATTTCACAAATATTAGCTATTCCTTAGTGGATCTTGTTGGTAGGGTTCCTTTGGTGGATCTTGGAGAAGAGTTCCTTTGGTGGAGCATTGGGGAGTTCCTTTGGTGGAGCCTTGGAGAGTTTCTTGGTGGAGCATTGGAGGAGTTCCTATGGTGGAGCATTGGTGATGGGTTCCTATGGTGGAGCATTGGAGATAAGCAGCTATGGAGTCTAGCTTGGTGATGTACTAGCTCCATAGGGTGTTGGGAGCATCCTTGTGTGTGTGGAGCTCGCCCCAACCTTGTGAAGGAATCACCGCCTCGACCGGTGCCTTAGTGGAAGAGGGAGAGCACCTCCGTGGAGCTCTCTCGAGGAAGAGGGTGAGGCCTTCCTTCGTGGTGTGGCCGCCTAGTCTCTTGTGTGAGACTAGCACCTCCTCAACGCAGATGTACCTCCTTTAGTGGAGGGAACTGCGGGAAACTGTAACATCCCAAGTTTCAACAATATTAAATAAGAAAGAAAATTTCCCAAACTCAAAATTTGCAATTAACAAAAACTTTTTCTATGCATATAGTGCCACATATAGTTTCTTGCATTTGAGTGAATTTCTTTTGTGCAATTGCCATGATGAGTGTTAGTGTGTTGAACAATTGCTATGGAACCCTAAACAAAGATCATCAAACCCTAAATTAAGAGGAAATGAAGAAATTGAGAAAAACCCATTTCTCTCTCACATACACATTATGCCAAAATGCAAATCCTCACCCTAGGCCATAATTGCTTGCTCTCTTGCTTGTAGAATACTTAAATATGATAAACTAACACAATTGCATCATTGGATCAAGAATCAAACACAAGGAAATCTCAAATTCATCACACATATGATAATGGTCACTTGTCACAAAAATATTTTCTTCACTACTTTACCCCTCTGGTTTTCTTTATTCCTAAACTAAACTTGGTCAACCAAAGCCATGTCATCCAAGACCATGTCAAGGTGAGTAACTTTGATGTTGACCACCATGGCTAGAGTTGACTAGGTTGACCAGTAGCAATGTGACAAGTAGTGATGCTGAATTAAAGAGAAGATCATGTCGCTTTTGCCATTTTGCAAAGCACCAAATTGGACAAAACCACCACCAATCCAACACATTAATTATATAAATGAGATCCACCAAAAAGAAAACCAAAATTCAAACAAAAAGTTCATGCGGCCATTTAATCAAACACTTGGCAGGCATGTTTTCCAAATAGTGTTACACTCTATTGTCCAATGGTTCTAAGCCTAAACCAACTTTCTCTGGTGATCATTAGCTACCTCTATGCTCCCTGCATCGAGCTTGGTACTTGCTAGGGTTAGAGAAAGTGGAAAAGTGAGAGAAAAGCTCCATGGCAAAGCACACCCGGCCAACTTTGGCATCCCTCTCTCTGGCAACCATCTCGACGCATCCCCTTGTCCTGGAGCATCTACACAGCTCAAGGACGACGATGGTACACGCCCCAGCAGCGCCGAGCCACGGCATTGGCCAGAACGCGCGCGCCCAAAGCATGCCAGGACGCGCCAGCACGCGCGCTCACCGCGCTCTGGCCGCGCCAGTACGTCGAGCACTCGATCGACGTCGTCCTCCCCCTGCATCCCTACCACTGCACGAGCATCTCCTCCCCGCCCTCTACACGCTAGACAAACGCCCAGGCCTGCCCCTGCTCCGTCGCCGTCGTCCTCCTCACTTTACTGCCGCACGCCGCGCCACAGACATTGGATGCGCTTGAGCAATCCCGTCACGCTTTGGCCTCGCCAGCTACATGTTGAGCATCGCCAGGACACCAGCTAGCCCTAGCCGTCCTCGCCTTGCCCTTTCGCTCGCCATAGGAGCCACGCCATGGCCGCTCCTCCTCAGCACCCTCGGCCACCTCCCTCCCTCTATAAATAGCGACGATCGGCACCTCCTCTCTTCACACAACTCACTCCCCTCTCCTCACTGAGCATCCTCCCCCAATCAATTTCACCACTCGCCGCCGGAGTCGCTCGAATCGCGAGCTCAAGTCCGCCGGAGCTCGCGGAAGCTCTGCTTCGCCTGGAGCCTCGCCGAGCGCCGCCGCTGCACCCAGGGCTTCCTCATCGACTACCACTTCTCCGCGCACCTTGCCAGACACCTGCAACCGCCTGGTACGCCCTCCGACCCCCTAGGCTCGCCGCCAGGGAGCTCGCCGCTCGTCGGAGACGACGACGCTCACACGCCGTCGATCTCCATTCTAATCCTACGGTCGAGATTGAAAATACCGTTTCGCTGTTTTAAATCACACTGACGGGTGGCCCCCACCTCGTCAGTGCGGCCCAAGCGCACCAGATGCTTGTTGGGCTGCGCAGTAAATTTAAAACCCGTTTCGGCCCAGTAACTCTTCCCGCCTAAGCCCACGAATTCAAATATGGAATTATTCATATTTCAAATTGTTCTGCAGATGGTTTAGTAATTTGTGAATAGTTTGAAATCTTCCAAACCAAATTTAGCAAACTTTATATCTTTGGAAAGCCCATGAAGTTATCTAACAAATGCCACTGGTCCCACCTCCAAATTCAAAGTAGATTTAATTTGACAAAAAGAACAAGACAGGGACTTTTGTACATTCAAACTTTATTTAAAATTTAACCATAATAGATTTTGAATTGATTCCAACTCTAATAAATCACAAATGATGTCCTTTAATTGATTATGCAATAATATAGATATGTTATTTGTATGATCATGGACTAGATCAAAATAGTGGCTATGTAGTCAATTCTAGTGCCATTAAACTTGGAATTCAAATTCAACAAATAATATGAGAGCTACTCTACCATTTAAATCTTGATCCTAAGTAATATAACCAGGGGGAATGACTTAGGCTAATGAACCCTTGATAAGTATTACTTAGAGATTTTAATTCATTTAAATGTTAGTATTAAACTATGTGAAGTGTAGCACTTCAATTAAATTATACTCACATATAATAGATATGAAATGTTGACTTTGGTCAAAATATATTTCATACCTGATTATTATATGAAGAGATTAAATCTTAATAAGATGTAATGAGAAGAAATTAATTCCTCTAAGGATCTAAATACCAAATTAAAGAAATTGGAATAATGAGAGGAAATTATTCATCTCTTAAATAAAGACTACGCAAATAATCTACCATGCCATGTTTGATTGATGATAGGATTAGTGTGTGGACTCTTTTGAGTGTTTCTAGTTTAGTATGTGAGCTTGGTTTAGTATTTATACCTCGTATTCGTATATAGACGCTAGTAACGAGGAATACCAAGAGGAGGAGGCCTACTCTCAGGAAGAGGAGGAGAACTTCGATAACTACTCAGCTCAAGGCAAGCTAACCCTTGCTAAACACAAGTGCTTAGCTCTACAAGAGCAAAGGCACCATCACACTTTATTTTATGTATTACCTATCCCATGTTTTTTACTTACTTTTACTTTTGCTTATTTATTTCAAAGTACTTGTTGATTTATGATCTACTTGGTCTAGAGTAGAACAATACTTGAAGTTAGATTAGCACAACTCAAAGCTAGATAGCACCCCTCATATAGTTGCTAGTGCTAATCAATTAAAATTGACTACTCTAGATGGGAACATGGTGAAGTGAAATGACTTTGAAAGAAAGTAAAGTGGAGGTGGATTTGAACAAGAGAAGATGGTGATTTTTGATAAAATTGACGATTGGGTTTGAATGCGATACCCTTCCCATTATACAAGTACCCCCACAATACCTGATTATGGGTAGGGCTTAACTAGAAACTTGTGTATTTTAGTATGGGTTCCCTCTAAACAAGCATCATAGGGTTTACGCTGAGGCTGCCTCCGTTAAGTGTGGAATGATGTTAAAATGAGGTGAATGTACGGCCCAAGCCTCGTGCCTTCCGGGTTAATCATGCGGTTCTCACCGGGAGGCCAAGCTCATGGGGAGAGGTGCTCATACTAGCATATATAAGTGAAAGGTTATGGTTGATGATCCGCGTACTGTGTTACGATGATTCGGGGTTATCCTCGACGGATGTAATCAAAAGTTGTGGCACAAGTGTACAACCTCTGCAGAGTGTTAAACCTATTCGAATAGCCGTGTCCACGGTTACGGACGATTGGAAAGGCCATACTATCTCCGTTATCATAACTTTGATTTTTAAAAAGGAATGATGAATTGGAAGGTGATATTGAGGTGAATCAATATGAGTTGTGGGAATGACACTAATGTTCCCATTTGAGTTAGTCTAGCACATGATAAGGCTTTACTAAATGTTTATCAAACTAAAACTTGGCTTTATGCAAATAAACCTAGAGCTTAGCACCCCCTTACTATACTTGATAAGTAATTACTCTAGTGTTAGTTTGCGAGTACTTTAAAGTACTCATGGCTTTGCCAT
This sequence comes from Lolium perenne, assembly GCF_019359855.2. NCBI lineage: Eukaryota > Viridiplantae > Streptophyta > Magnoliopsida > Poales > Poaceae > Lolium > Lolium perenne. Next base: position 34,702,639 of record NC_067248.2, on the reverse strand, counting down.
GGCTATTCAAATGCCAGACTTTGAAGGAGAGCAACAGTATCAGGATGACGGACAACAGGACGTCTACGATAACTAGGATCGTCTTCTAACGTCAAGCGTTGCCTGTGGAATAGATAGTCCACTACTACTTCGCTTCCGCTACTATTTGTGCTGTTGAACAATATATTCGTGTAATATTGGATCATGTGATCTATGGTTGTAACACAATATGTGTTGTAATAAATGATGACTCTATGCTACTTACTATTATGTCTCGCAAAAACATTATTCCTGGGATTGCGATGTACGGCATAATAGGCATCTGGACTTAAAAATCCGGGTGTTGACAAGTTGGTATCAGAGCGATTGTTTGACCTTAGGAGACCCTAGCTAGAATAAGACGTTCAAAAACTTAGTTTCAAATTCCATGAATTGACTAGTTATGAAAACTCTATTTCACCCCCTTATCTTGAAGAGTCTTTGGCAAAACTTTAAATTCATGCTCTATCTTATGAGTGAACTAAAATTTGGAACACTTGCACCTCTCCAACTTAATCATCTAATCCCTCTACAGATGGATCACGTCGTCGACGCGCAGCCTTTCCTCCAGACTGAGTTCTATCAGTTGGGGAACGGTGGAGAGATCATTTTCGAGAGGGACCTCTTCTCCCTCTCGGAATTCCTCGGGCGCCCACCACCGGAAGTCTTTGGTGGAATGATCAATGACCAGCCCGGTGGTCAACTCCAATGGGTGATCATGGTGGACCTTCGTGGAAGGTTCACGCTCCCAATGAGCGCAAGGATCCAGTTCTCCTTCCGGGAGAACAACTGGGCGGATGGTCTCGCACGGGGACTTCAGGAGGGGCTCGCACGTCTGTGCGGGCAAAACTTCATGGACTTCGAGGATAGCCGCTTTGTGCACTATGCAAGGCACAACTCCCTCGGGGTGCCAATGAACCTGCCGTCGCACCCGCAACTTCGCCACCATGTGGATCATCTCGACTTCATGTTGAATGAGACCCGCATCGACCTCGACAACTCCCGCGAATACGCCAACCACACTCACATTCAGTTGGCGCAGCAGGCGGAGACCATCAAGGTCATCGCCGGGGAACGCAGGGCTCTCCGCCGCGCCAACCAGAAGAAGGACTACGCCATCAACCGCCTCAAGGCCAGGATCGCCACTCTGAAGGCGACCATCGCCACCCAAGCTGAATAGATCCTGGAGCTGGAAGGCGAAGGTGAAGGGGAGAACATCCAGGGGGACGGCTACTCCTACGTCAGCAACGACGACGACTACGAGGAGGAGGAAGACGGAGACCTGGAGTTCCACCCTTACGAGGATGGCCACAAGCACCTTGCTGCCGGGGTAGACAACGTCTACCCTATCAACGTCGATGGCGAGTAGTCCCGTCCGAGCACTTGCGTCCCGTGTTATGTATCGGTCCTTTGTACCCGCCCTATGTATCGTAGTTTGTTGAAAGGGTTCTTCAAACCCTCCGGAACTATTGGCTTGTAATATTTGCTACCTCCATGACTATGTTTGTGTGTGTGTAATATTATTATTATTATGAATCAAGTTTTAAGTTGTGTGAAATTTTATCCCAAAATGAGCCATAGAAATTTCCCTCTCATCTCATGATCCCTATCACTGTTCAGATGGCACCCCCAACTCGCAGCGAAACCGCAATGCTGCAAATGCTGCAACAGATGATGACAGAGAGGGAAGCTGAGAGAGCTGACCGGCAAGCCAACTTAGCTGCACTTCAACAGATAGCTCAAGGAAATCAAGGCCACGGAAACCACGACCACCCAGGGTCGAAGCTGAAGAACTTCCAAAACACCAACCCACCGGTGTTCAGCAAGACGGAGGAACCCCTCGATGCTGATGATTGGCTCCAAACCATGGAGAACAATCTCGAGGTTGCCGGAGTGGAGGACAACGAGAAGGTGTTGTTCGCCACCCACTATCTGGCTGGACCTGCACGTGCCTGGTGGACAAGTGCTCGCGCATTGAATGCGGGGCAAATGATGACTTGGGAGGACTTCAAACTCAAGTTTAGCAAGTATCATGTGCCCCCGGGTCTGATCAAGAAGATGAGGGATGAGTTCAGGGAACTGAAACAAGGCAGAATGACCGTGGTGGAATACCGCGACAAGTTCCTCACCTTGTCAAGGTACGCCCCGGATGAGACGGATACCGTCGAGAAGAGGAAGGAGAGGTTTCTGAATGGACTGCATGATGAGATGCAGACTGTGCTGATCAATATCCCCTTTGCTGACTTAGAAGCCCTCGTTGACTCCGCCATTCAGATGGAGGGGAGGATACACCAAGCCAATGAGAACCGCAAGCGCCGCATGATGAACCAGAGTGGGCCCAGCAATAACCACAAGTATCGCCCCAGCTCAAGTGGAGGGTTCGCCCCAAGAAACAACAAGCCCCCGATGCAGAATCCACGTCCGAGTTATCAGAACCGGAGTGGAGGAAACCCGAGGCCAGGAGGCCACCACAACTACAACAACAACAACAAAAACTTCAACCGCACTCCACCTCGCGCCCCCAACAACTCCAACACAGCTCCAAGGACTGGGAGCAATGTTGTTCCCATCACCCCCAAGGACAAGTCCACCTACAAGTGCTACGAGTGCGGAGTGGAGGGGCACTTCTCCTATGAGTGCCCCAAGAAGCTCGCCAAGACTGCCGCCAACACCTCCGGCCCTGCTCAGCAGCAGCGTCGTGTCACCACCAACAAGAAGTTCGCCCCAACAACCCCAACAACCGCAATGGCCGCCTCTACCACATGAATGCAGAAGAAGCTCAGGAAGCCCCAGATGTTGTGCTGGGTATGTTCTCTGTTAACTCAATACCTGCAAGAGTGCTGTTTGATTCTGGAGCATCGCATTCATTTGTTACCGAAGATTTTGCATGCACTAGTAAGATTCAACCCATCAGTTTGAAGCATGTCATGATAGTTCAAATACCTGGATCAACAACTAAAGCTAGAAAAATTTGCAAAGATGTGCCTATCAGAATTCATGAAATAGAATTTTATGCAAATTTGATTGTTCTGGGAGCCAAAGGTTTGGAAGTAGTCCTAGGTATGGACTGGATGGCGAAACATCATGGACTGATTGATTGTGCCAAGAAGGCCATCACCATGACTAGTAGCACCGGAATAATAGTCGAACACATATCTGAAAAGATGCCCAGAAAGTTTACCTGCAACCAAAGCCTAGCCAAACCCACCATGGATCAGATCAGGGTCGTTTGTCGATATCTTGATGTGTTTCCGGATGACCTACCCGGTATGCCCCCATATCGGGATATCGAGTTTATCATCGAGTTAATCCCTGGAACCGGACCTATAGCCCAGAGAGCCTATAGCATGAACCCGGCAGAGTTAGTGGAACTGAAGAAGCAACTGGATGATATGCTATTCAAAGGTCTGATTCAACCAAGTGCGTCACCATGGAGATCCCCAGTTTTGTTTGTGGATAAGAAGGACGGTGCCACTCGTTTGGTTACGGATTATCATAAGCTCAACGATGTCACCATCAAGAACAAGTACCCATTGCCCAAGATAGAAGATCTGTTTGACCAGCTGACCGGAGCCCAAGTATTCTCGAAGATTGATCTGCGGACAGGATACCATCAGCTGAAGATTCGTGCCACCGATATCCCCAAAACTGCCTTTACCACCAGATATGGATTGTACGAGTACAATGTCATGTCATTTGGATTGACCAATGCCCCCGCTTACTTCATGAATCTCATGAATAAGATCTTTATGAACTTCCTCGACAAGTTTGTCGTTGTCTTCATCGACGACATCCTCATCTACTCCAGGTCCGAAAAAGAACATGAGCAACATTTGGAAGTGGTCCTAGATACCCTTCGGGAGCATCAGTTGTATGCCAAGTTCAGCAAGTGTGAGTTCTGGTTGAAAGAAGTAGGATTCTTGGGTCATATCTTGTCAGCCGGAGGAATTGCCGTTGACCCCGCAAAGATCAAGACTGTTGAAGAATGGAAAGCCCCAACCACTCAGACCGAAGTCCGTGCATTTCTCGGATTGGCGGGATATTACCGCCGATTCATTGAAGGATTCTCGAGCATAGCAAGACCAATGACTCAATTGTTGAAGAAGGACCGGAAGTTCGAATGGACCGACAAGTGTGAAGAAAGCTTTCAACAGCTCAAGCTAAGATTGACATCAGCCCCAATACTAGTTATGCCGGACATTACCAAGCCATTCGATGTGTACTGTGACGCCTCCAAGATTGGTCTTGGATGTGTGCTGATGCAAGAAGGCAAAGTGATATCTTACCTGTCAAGACAGCTGAAGCAGCATGAACAGAACTATCCAACCCATGACTTAGAGCTAGCAGCCGTGGTTTTAGCACTGAAAGTATGGCGTCATTACCTCATGGGTAATCGATGCGAAGTTTACTCGGATCACAAGAGCTTGAGGTATATCTTCACGCAGAAGGAGCTGAATATGAGGCAGCGCAGATGGATAGAGTTAATCAAAGATTACGATATGGAAATTCACTATCACCCCGGCAAGGCCAATGTGGTAGCGGATGCTCTGAGTAGACTGCCGTGTCAGTTAAACTCCATGTTAGCAATTGAGCAACCCAGCCTGTTTGAAGAGTTTGAACAGTTTAGACTGGAACTGGTTAGCGAAGGATATCTCGCCAGCATTGAACTCCAACCCACCCTAATTAGCCAGATCAAGGAAGCTCAGAAAGGAAATGCTAGCATTGACGGGATCAAGAGCCAAATAACTGCCGGAAAAGCACCGGGATTCACCGTAGATGAAGAAGGAGTGCTATGGTATAACAAGCGCCTTTGTGTGCCGTCAGACTCAGAGTTGAAGCAAGTTATTCTGAAAGAAGCTCACGACACCCTATACTCCATTCACCCCGGAGGAACCAAGATGTACCAGGATTTGAAGGAACAATTCTGGTGGCATGGAATGAAAAGAGAAATTGGAAGCTATATCGCCAAGTGTGACATCTGTCAAAGAGTCAAAGCAGAACATCAACGCCCCGCCGGACTGTTGCAACCCCTACAGATTCCCGAATGGAAGTCGGATTCCGTAGGAATGGACTTCATCACCGGACTGCCCAAATCAAGTAAAGGAAATGATTCCATCTGGGTAGTGGTCGACAGACTGACCAAAGTCGCCCACTTCATCCCCATCAAGACCACCTATCAAGGACCGAGACTCGTAGAGCTATATATCTCAAGGATAGTCAGCCTGCACGGAACCCCGAAGTCGATAGTATCCGACATAGGATCCCAATTCACCTCCAGATTCTGGCAGAAAGTACATGAAGGACTCGGAACTCGTCAGAATTTCAGCAGAGCCTATCACCCGCAGACGGATGGACAGACTGAACGAGTCAACCAGATACTAGAAGATATGTTGAGAGCATGTGTGCTAGAGTACGGATCTAAGTGGGAAGACTGCTTTCCGTACGCAGAATTATCGTACAACAACAGCTACCAAGCCAGCTTGCAGATGGCCCCCTTTGAAGCACTGTACGGAAGGAAGTGCCGTACCCCTCTGAATTGGTCGGAAGTAGGAGAGAGTCAAGTCTTTGGACCAGATATTCTCCGAGAAGCTGAAGAGAAGGTTCACAAGATCCGTGAGTACCTCAAGACAGCCCAGTCAAGACAGAAGAGCTACGCCGACAAGAGACGCTGAGAGATGACTTTCGAGATCGGAGATTTCGTATATCTCAAAGTGTCCCCTCTCAAAGGAATGCAGAGATTCCAGCTTAGAGGAAAGCTTGCACCCCGATATGTCGGACCTTTCAAAGTCCTGAGTCACCGAGGAGAAGTATCCTATCAACTGGAGTTACCGGAAGAAATGTCAGCGTTACACAATGTGTTTCATATCTCGCTACTCCGGAAGTGCTTAGAAGTGCCCGAGAAGACAGAGGTTTTCAAGATCATCGACCATCGAGCTGTGGATATCAACTCAGATCTGACATACCGCGAAGTACCTATTCGCATCTTGGAAGAAGCCTTCAGAACCACCCGTACCCGAAGTATCAAGTTTCTGAAGATCCAATGGAGTAATCACACCGAGGAAGAAGCCACTTGGGAAAGAGAAGATTTCATGAGGACTGAGTACCCAGATCTCTTTAGTACCTAGTTTTCTCGCAGATCTAGGGACGAGATCTTTTGTAAGGGGGAAGGGTTTGTAACATCCCAAGTTTCAACAATATTAAATAAGAAAGAAAATTTCCCAAACTCAAAATTTGCAATTAACAAAAACTTTTTCTATGCATATAGTGCCACATATAGTTTCTTGCATTTGAGTGAATTTCTTTTGTGCAATTGCCATGATGAGTGTTAGTGTGTTGAACAATTTCTATGGAACCCTAAACAAAGATCATCAAACCCTAAATTAAGATGAAATGAAGAAATTGAGAAAAACCCATTTCTCTCTCACATACACATTATGCCAAAATGCAAATCCTCACCCTAGGCCATAATTGCTTGCTCTCTTGCTTGTAGAATACTTAAATATGATAAACTAACACAATTGCATCATTGGATCAAGAATCAAACACAAGGAAATCTCAAATTCATCACACATATGATAATGGTCACTTGTCACAAAAATATTGTCTTCACTACTTTACCCCTCTGGTTTTCTTTATTCCTAAACTAAACTTGGTCAACCAAAGCCATGTCATCCAAGACCATGTCAAGGTGAGTAACTTTGATGTTGACCACCATGGCTAGAGTTGACTAGGTTGACCAGTAGCAATGTGACAAGTAGTGATGCTGAATTAAAGAGAAGATCATGTCACTTTTGCCATTTTGCAAAACAACTCCAAATTGGACAAAACCACCACCAATCCAACACATTAATTATATAAATGAGATCCTCCAAAAAGAAAACCAAAATTCAAACAAAAAGTTCATGCGGCCATTTAATCAAACACTTGGCAGGCATGTTTTCCAAATAGTGTTACACTCTATTGTCCAATGGTTCTAAGCCTAAACCAACTTTCTCTGGTGATCATTAGCTACCTCTATGCTCCCTGCATCGAGCTTGGTACTTGCTAGTGTTAGAGAAAGTGGAAAAGTTAGAGAAAAGCTCCATGCCAAAGCACACCCGGCCAACTTTGGCATCCCTCTCTCTGGCCACCATGTCGACGCATCCCCTTGTCCTGGAGCATCTACACAGCTCAAGGACGACGATGGTACACGCCCCAGCAGCGCCGAGCCACGGCATTGGCCAGAACGCGCGCGCCCAAAGCATGCCAGGACGCGCCAGCACGCGCGCTCACCGCGCTCTGGCCGCGCCAGTACGTCGAGCACTCGATCGACGTCGTCCTCCCCCAGCATCCCTACCACTGCACGAGCATCTCCTCCCCGCCCTCTACACGCTAGACAAACGCCCAGGCCTGCCCCTGCTCCGTCGCCGTCGTCCTCCTCACTTTACTGCCGCACGCCGCGCCACAGACATTGGATGCGCTCGAGCAATCCCGTCATGCTTTGGCCTCGCCAGCTACACGTTGAGCATCGCCAGGACACTAGCTAGCCCTAGCCGTCCTCGCCTTGCCCTTTCGCTCGCCAAAGGAGCCACGTAATGGCCGCTCCTCCTCAGCACCCTCGGCCACCTCCCTCCCTCTATAAATAGCGACGATCGGCACCTCCTCTCTTCACACAACTCACTCCCCTCTCCTCACTGAGCATCATCCCCCAATCAATTTCACCACTCACCGTCGGAGTCGCTCGAATCGCGAGCTCAAGTCCGCCGGAGCTCGCGGAAGCTCTGCTTCGCCTGGAGCCTCGCCGAGCGCCGCCGCTGCACCCAGGGCTTCCTCATCGACTACCACTTCTCCGCGCACCTTGCCAGACACCTGCAACAGCCTGGTACACCCTCCGACCCCCTAGGCTCGCCGCCAGGGAGCTCGCCGCTCATCGGAGACGACGACGCTCACACGCCGTCGATCTCCATTCTAATCCTACGGTCTAGATTGAAAATACCGTTTCGCTGTTTTAAATCACACTGACGGGTGGCCCCCACCTCGTCAGTGCGGCCCAAGCGCACCAGATGCTTGTTGGGCTGCGCAGTAAATTTAAAACCCGTTTCGGCCCAGTAATTCTTCCCGCCTAAGCCCACGAATTCAAATATGGAATTATTCATATTTCAAATTGTTCTGCAGATGGTTTAGTAATTTGTGAATAATTTGAAATCTGCCAAACCAAATTTAGCAAACTTTATATCTTTGGAAAGCCCATGAAATTATCTAACAAATGCCACTGGTCCCACCTCCAAATTCAAAGTAGATTTAATTTGATAAAAAGAACAAGACAGGGACTTTTGTACAATCAAACTTTATTTAAAATTTAACCATAATAGATTTTGAATTGATTCCAACTCTAATAAATCACAAATGATGTCCTTTAATTGATTATGCAATAATATAGATATGTTATTTGTATGATCATGGACTAGATCAAAATAGTGGCTATGTAGTCAATTCTAGTGCCATTAAACTTGGAATTCAAATTCAACAAATAATATGAGAGCTACTCTCCCATTTAAATCTTGATCCTATGTAATATAACCAGGGGAATGACTTAGGCTAATGAACCCTTGATAAGTATTACTTAGAGATTTTAATTCATTTAAATGTTAGTATTAAACTATGTGAAGTGTAGCACTTCAATTAAATTATACTCACATATAATAGATATGAAATGTTGACTTTGGTCAACCTATATTTCATACCTGATTATTATATGAAGAGATTAAATCTTAATAAGATGTAATGAGAAGAAATTAATTCCTCTAAGGATCTAAATACCAAATTAAAGAAATTGGAATAATGAGAGGAAATTATTCATCTCTTAAATAAAGACTAAGCAAATAATCTACCATGCCATGTTTGATTGATGATAGGATTAGTGTGTGGACTCTTTTGAGTGTTTCTAGTTTAGTATGTGAGCTTGGTTTAGTATTTATACCTCGTATTCGTATATAGACGATAGTAACGAGGAATACCAAGGGGAGGAGGCCTACTCTCAGGAAGAAGAGGGGAACTTCGATAACTACTCAGCTCAAGGCAAGCTAACCCTTGCTAAACACAAGTGCTTAGCTCTACAAGAGCAAAGGCACCATCACACTTTATTTTATGTATTACCTATCCCATGTTTTTACTTACTTTTACTTTTGCTTATTTATTTCAAAGTACTTGTTGATTTATGATCTACTTGGTCTAGAGTAGAACAATACTTGAAGTTAGATTAGCATAACTCAAAGCTAGATAGCACCCCTCATATAGTTGCTAGTGCTAATCAATTAAAATTGACTACTCTAGATGGGAACATGGTGAAGTGAAATGACTTTGAAAGAAAGTAAAGTGGAGGTGGATTTGAACAAGAGAAGATGGTGATTTTTGATAAAATTGACGATTGGGTTTGAATGCGATACCCTTCCAATTATACAAGTACCCCCACAATACCTGATTATGGGTAGGTCTTAACTAGAAACTTGTGTATTTTAGTATGGGTTCCCTCTAAACAAGCATCATAGGGGTTACGCCGAGGCTGCCTCCGTTAAGTGTGGAATGATGTTAAAATGAGGTGAATGTACGGCCCAAGCCCTGTGCAGTTCCCGAGTTAACTGCGGTTCTCACCGGGAGGCCAAGCTCATGGGGAGAGGTGCTCATACTAGCATATATAAGTGAAAGGTTATGGTTGATGATCCGCGTACTGTGTTACGATGATTCGGGGTTATCCTCGACGGAGGTAATCAAAAGTTGTGGCACAAGAGTACAACCTCTGCAAAGTGTTAAACCTATTCGAATAGCCGTGTCCACGGTTACGGACGATTGGAAAGGCCATACTATCTCCGTTATCATAACTTTGATTTTTAAAAAGGAATGATGAATTGGAAGGTGATATTGAGGTGAATCAATATGAGTTGTGGGAATGACACTAATGTTCCCATTTGAGTTAGTCTAGCACATGATAAGGCTTTACTAAATGTTTAACAAACTAAAACTTGGCTTTATGCAAATAAACCTAGAGCTTAGCACCCCCTTACTATACTTGATAAGTAATTACTCTAGTGTTAGTTTGCGAGTACTTTAAAGTACTCATGGCTTTGCCCTGGCTATTCAAATGCCAGACTTTGAAGGAGAGCAACAGTATCAGGATGACGGACAACAGGACGTCTACGATAACTAGGATCGTCTTCTAACGTCAAGCGTTGCCTGTGGAATAGATAGTCCACTACTACTTCGCTTCCGCTACTATTTGTGTTGTTGAACAATATATTCGTGTAATATTGGATCATGTGATCTATGGTTGTAAGACAATATGTGTTGTAATAAATGATGACTCTATGCTACTTACTATTATGTCTCGCAAAAACATTATTCCTGGGATTGCGATGTACAGCATAATAGGCATCTGGACTTAAAAATCCGGGTGTTGACAGAAACAAACCTCGACTCGCCTCGCGCCCCCCCGGTTGTCTCGCTCCTTACTTTGTTTATCTTGTTGATATCTTTACTTGTTGCACATGCTCTATCTTCATTGTAGGATCACCCCCATTGCTAAAAGTCACACCTTTACCTTCCGTTGCATAAAACTTGAAAAAGACTAAAAATTGCCGTAGCGCCATTCACCCCCCCTCTTGTTCGCTACGATCCGTTCAAGTGGTATCAGAGCAAGGTTTTCTTGCTCGGGCTTTACCGCCTAAGAAATGGCCGAACAAGAGACGGTTGTGAATGGGTCACCTTCCCTTGAGCCACCCGCTCCATCATCTCCCATCGATAGCACTACGGCTATGTTGGATGACCTCAAGAAATTGGAGTCATCCATCGTTGCCCAAATGAAGGCGATGATGATGGAGTTGGTGGTTCAAAAACCAAACCCTCCACCAATAGCAAGTGCCGAGGTTCCGCCACCAAAAGCTAACACCCTTCCTCTTGTTGATTTTGTTGCGGAAGCGACAAAAGATTCACAAAAGGAAGGGGTTGGGGATACCGGCACTTCAACAAAAGGGAAGGATGATGACACACCAGTAGCGGAACGTCAAGGGGGTTATCATGCGGTGCCACCACCAAATGATTACACCATTAACGTTCCGATACCGATGCCGCATATCTTGTCGCATGGTTCTCCACCGTTACTCGAGTCAAACAACTTTGAGAATTGGCAATTCTTAATGCGTTCACATGTGCGCAGTGTGTAACATCCCAAATTTCAATAAAAAGAAAGTTAGAGAATTCCAGAGAGCAAAATTTCAAACAAACAAAAACTTTTTAATTGCATATAGTGCCATGCATAGGACTTGTGCATTTGAGTGATATGCCATGATGAGTGTTATTATTAATATGTGCTATACTCTAAAACCCTAATGTGATCATATGAAGATCACCAACCAACTAAATCAAAGAGGAAGAAAATCCAATAATTGAAAAACCCTAAAAACCCTCACATATGCCTTATGGCATTTTTATAAATTTTGCCCCTATACCAATTTGGTCTTCACCATTAGTTGAATAATGTTACTAAACACTTATTACAACTTTTGGAATCAAAGAATCACAATTCAAATAAATTCCAAATGCAAAACTAGCTCACATATGATAATGGTCAAAACTAAAATTTATAGACTGATCACTACTTTGAGCCATTCAATTTTCTCAAACCAAATCTTGCTAACTCTTTGCACCATTTCAAAGTCAACATCAAGGTGAACAACTTTTGTAAAGATCACCATGCCAAAATCATTCTTGATCAAGAGCTATGCTCATCCAAAGATTCAACTTTTAACATATTCAACAATCTCCACTTAGCCCAAATTTGCAAATTTTCGAATTCAACAATTCCACCACCACCTCTAATCATCTCTGGTCAATTACAACTTATCTAAACACACACATTTCAAATTGTTCAACCATTTGAATAAAATCAAATTTGGACAAATTCATCAATTTCCAAATATGGCACTATTACACACTATTGCAAATAGTGATCTACTTCACCTAATCTACCTCAAACCTACCCCAAATGGTCCCCTGGTCCCCTTAACCCCATTCAAAGCCAAATAGAACCCTAGGGAGAGAGAGAGCAAGGCTAGACATGGCCATGCCGGCCATGTCGCCCAACCCGACACTCTCCCCTCTCTCCCTTGCTTCTCTGCCCTGGCCACCGCGCCACAGCACGCCACCGCATCGCCTAGCAACGCCTAGCACTGCCATGGTCGAGGAGGACGACGACACTGGCCGGACGACGCGCGCCCAGAACACGCCCAGACGCCGCTCGCGTCGCACATGCACGTGCATGGACGCGATCTGGCCACCTCTCGCGCCACCACCCTGCACTCGCCCTGGCCCCGCTCGAGAGCCGTTGAGCATCACCTCGCCACCTGGACGCCGCCAGACATGGCCACGACCAGACCCTGGGCCGCCGCCGCCGTGAACGGAGAAGAAGATCCCGCCACTGCCGCGACATGCCTAGAAGCAACGCGACCCAACCAAGCCTCCCCCGACCAAGCCGTCGCTGCCATTAGACTCGCCTGGACACGTAGAGCACTGCCGCCACCTCGCCTAGCTCGACCACTCGCCGGAATCGCCGTGCCACGGTCGACCACCACCCTGCCCTGCAGCACCCATGCACTGCTATAAAAGGAGACCTCCCCTGGATGATCCAAGCACACCACCGCACTCCCCACCTCTCACAGCTTCTCAACCACCTCACCACTCACCTGATTCACGCCGGAGCAAGGCCAATCGAGAGCTCGCCACCGCGGAAGCTCTGCAGCAATCGCCGGCGAACCAGTCCACCTCAGGTGACGCCACCTGTACCTGGAGCTTCGCCGTCGTCCACATCTACCCCGAGCACACTGCCATCCCTCGCTGGAGCCTCCGTAAGCCCTCCGACCCCCTACTGCCGCCGCCAGAGCGTCGGGTTCTCGTCGGAGACGACGATGAACCACGGCCATCGATCTGTGATCTAATCCTACGCCTCTCATTCACCCATACCGTTCCGGGTTTAAACACTCGCTGACGGGTGGCCCCCGCTGTCAGGCAGCCCGTGCGTCACTGGACCGTGGCTGGGCTGGCCTTGGGCCGTTTAATTTGAATCTGGCCCGTTTAGTTTTCCCGCCGGCCTTTTTATTTCAAACTGGATTTAAACAATCTTAAATAATTTCAATACTGCCTCCACTTTGAAATTTAATAGATTCATATTGGCTCTACCAAATTTAATGAACTTTATATTGTTGGAAAGCTAGTGAAATTATCTACAACATGCCACTGGTCCCATGACCAGATTCTTTGTAGAATTAATTTGATAAAAATAACAAGGCAGGGACTTTTCCCTATTCAAATAATTATTAAAAATCAACCAAAATAGATATTAAGTTAATTCAAACTCTAATAGCTCACATTTGACTTACACTAATTGTTTATGCAATAAAATGGTGTGGTCACTTTGCATGATCATGCCCTAGTTAAATTAGTGGATAATATGGCTAGTTTAACAAGTTGATATTGTCCAAAACTATTAAAGTAAATTATGTGGAGTCTTATACTTCATTTAAACTTGTCTCACATGAATTCATGGGATGTTTGGACCCCTGGTCCAAACTCTCTTATATGAATTACTTGAGATGTAAATCATATGTAGTGTTATTAAATGATATGGGGTGATCTACCTCATTTAAATCATGTTCACAAATGATGATGATGAACATTTGACTTAGGTCAATATGAGTTCATATATGATTGTTTGAGAAATTAAATCTTAAGAAGATTTCAATGAGAGGAAATTATTTCTCAAGAACCCTATGGAAACTATCATTTACATATTAAATACAAAGAAGTGAATTCTATTCAAACAACACAACCCATGCACCCTAAGTAGATTATTTGTGTGCATAGAATAGTTTGTGTGTTTATATGTGATATATGGAATAGCCATTGAATTAGTGAGTAACTATACTCGTATTCAAATTTAGACGCTAGCACCGGAGAGTACGCCGAAGAAGAAGGTTGCTACCAAGAGGAGGAGGAGGAACAGTTTGAGAACTACCACGGCAAGCTAATATTCTTGCAAAGTGCAAAGCCCCTTGGGGCAAGGCACCATGAATCTTACCTTTTCTTACATAAGCCTATCCCAAGTTTATACTTTACAAGTTTTACTTGTTGTTTTCCAAGAGTTACTTTTATAGTTAACTTTGGTCAAAGGGAAGGATGGTTACTAGAGTAGTGAAGTAGACTCAATCAAGCAAAGCAAGATAGCACCCCTCATGATTTAGAGCTAGTGCTAATGAAATAAAACTTGACTACTCTAGATGGGAACAATGTGAATTGAAATGAATTTGAAACCTTGGAATGATGAAACATTCCATTGAATGATTTTTGAAGGTGAATATGACCAAGAGAAGATGGTGATTTTTGATAAACATGATGTTGGTTTGAATGCGATACCTTTCCAATTATTAAGTACCCCCACAATACCTGATTATGGGTAGGGCTTAACTGGAAGTTTATGCATCTTAGTATGGGTTCCCTCTGAACACACGTCATAGGGGTTACGCTTGAGGCTGCCTCCGTTGTTGAGAAATGATGTGAAATTGAGGTGAATTGTACGGCCAAGCCCTGTGCAGTTCCCAGGTTGACAGTTGGTCTTCACTGGGAGGCCAAGCTCATGGGGAGAGGTGCTCATACTAGGATTTGTAAGTGAAAGGTTATGGTTGATGATCTGCGTACTGTGTTACGATGATTCGGGGTAATCCCGACGGATGAAATCAAATGTTGTGGCACAAGTGTGCAACCTCTGCAGAGTGTAAGCCTATTCGAATAGCCGCCTCCACGGTTACGAACGGTTGGAAAGGCCATACAGTTTCCGATGTCATATCTTTGAAAATGATGTTGAAAGGTGATGGTGAAATGACTTGTGGTGAATTGAATTGAAATCACCACTTGAATGGTGGGAATGACACTAATGTTCCCACTTGAGTTAGTTAGCACTTGAATAAGCTTTTCTCAAATATTGTGAACTAAAACTAGCTTTATGCAAATAAACTAGAGCTTAGCAAACCATACTAGAATGTCTAGCACTTACTTTAGTATTAGTTTGCGAGTACTTAAAGTACTCACGGCTTTGTCTCTGGCTATTCAAATGGCCAGAGTATGAAGATGAACAAGGAGACGACCAGCAGGACGCCTACGACAACTAGGAGTCTTCCAACGTCAAGCGTTGGCCTGTGGACTAGAGAGTCCTTGTATCTTACGCTTCCGCTATGAACTATGAACTTGTGTTGTTCGTTGATCAATAGATCAACTATTCGTGTAATATGGATCATGTGATTCCAAATTTGTAAGACTTATGGTTTGTAATGAAGGATGACTGTGATACTTAACTATTATGCCTCGCAACAACAATATTCCTGGGATTGCGATGTATGACATAATAGGCATTCGGACTTAAAAATCCGGGTGTTGATAAGTTGGTATCAGAGCCATTGTTTGACCTTAGGAGACCTTAGTTAGAATGGGCGTTCTGAAAAACTTAACTTTGAAATCAAATGAAAGAAAATATTTGTGAAAATTTACTACACTCTTGTCTTTGAGACTTTGCCAAAATTTGATGAATCATGTTCTATCTTATTTGAATCAACTTAAAATTTTGCCACACTTTGCACTCTCTAACTTACTCATCCAATTCTCTTTCAGATGGAGCCGAATGAACCCATCAACACCAAGTTTTATCAGCTTGGGAACGGAGGGAGCTTGATCTTCGAGCACGACCTCAATGCCGTCTCTGACTTCCTTGGGCGCCCACACCCCGAGTTCCACGGGGTTCAGCTGGACGACACACCCGGAGGAGAGTTGCAGTGGGTGATCACTGCCGACTTGAGGGGCAAGATGGAGCCTCCCACCTCGGAGAGGATCCTCTTCTCCTTCCGCGAGAGCAACTGGCTCGACGGACTCGCACGTGGCCTTCAGGAGGCACTTGCGCGCCTCTTTGGACAGAACGTGGTGCGCATCCTCGCCTCTCGCTACGCGCATCTCGTGAGGCGTGATGCTGCGGGAGTGCCCATGGAGCTGCAGCCGCACCCGGAGTTGAGGCACCATGCTGAGCACCTGGACTTCATGCTCTACCATACTCAGAGGGACCTCGACGCCACTCGCGCTTACGCGAACCAGACCCATGCTCACATCACCGAGCAGGGTGAGGCGATCAAGCTACTCAACAACGACCGCAAGAGCCTTCGCCAGCAGCGTGCCAAGAAGGACGCTACGATTCGTCGCCTTCGCGCCCGGATCGCGTCACTTGAGGCCACTGTCAAGGCCCAGGAGGATCAGATTCGTCAGCTGGAGGATGACGACGGAGGCATCGACATTCAGGGAGGAGACGCCTTCCTGAGCGAAGACAACGACTTTGAGGAGGACGAGAACACCGAGGAGGAGGACTACGAGTTCCTGGAGGCAGGACCCGACGACTACGTCCCGATCGATGTCGAGGATGAGGAGTAGTTGCACTAGTCTCACTTATGTAGGTGTGAGTTGTATCCCCTCCCTTGTATCGTAGCATGAGAATGGTTCTTAAAACCATTGGAGTATGTGTGTTAGTTTGTACCGTGTGTTGAACGAATGAATGAATGTTATGTTTGTCATGAAAAGTTTACAAGTTTTCAAATGTTTTCAAACTTAACCAAAATGAACCATAGAATGTTCCCTCTTATCTCATGATCTTCTATATCTTCAGATGGCCCCTCCCAATCACACCAACGACGCGATGTTGCAACTGCTGCAAACCATGCTTGCCGACAGGGAAACAGAAAGAGCCGAACGCCAAGCCAACCTCGTCGCCTTGCAGAACATTGCCAATCAAGGCCATGGGAATCATGATCACCCCGGATCCAAACTCAAGAACTTCCAGAACACCAATCCCCCGGTGTTTAGCAAGACCGAGGAGCCCCTCGACGCCGACGATTGGCTCCAAACTATGGAGAACAATCTGGAGGTAGCCGGAGTGGAAGCCAACGAGAAAGTCTTGTTTGCCACCCACTATCTAGCTGGACCAGCCCGCGCTTGGTGGACAAGCACCCGTGCCATGAACGGAGGTTAGTTCATGACTTGGAAGGATTTCAAGCTCAAGTTCAGCAAGTACCATGTACCCCCGGGTCTTATCAAAAAGATGAGGGATGAGTTCCGTGAACTGAAACAAGGTCGCATGACGGTGGTTGAATACCGCGACAAGTTTCTTACACTGTCGAGGTATGCCCCTGATGAGACCGACACCGTTGAGAAGAGGAAGGAGAGATTCCTGAACGGACTGCATGATGAGATGCAGACTGTCCTCGTCAACATCCCCTTCGCCGACCTTGAAGCCCTTGTCGACTCCGCCATCCATATGGAGGGCAAGTTAAACCAAGCCAATGAGAACCGCAAGCGCCGCATGGCGAATCAAAGTGGATCAAGCCACCCCCAAAAGTATCGCCCTAGCTCAAGCGGAGGTTTCACTTCGAGAAACAACAAGCCCCCGATGCAGAACTCGCGCCCCGGTTATCAGAACCGGAGTGGAGGAAACTCCAAGCCAGGAGGCTACAACAACAACAACTACAACCGCGCTCCACCCCGAGCCCCCAACAACAACAACAACAACACCAACACCGCTCCCAGAACCGGAAGCAATGCCGTTGCCGTTGCGAACAAGCAGGACAAGACTACCATCACTTGCTATGAGTGTGGTGTAGTGGGGCACTACTCCAACGAGTGTCCCAAGCGTCTGGCCAAGCTCGCCGGCAACACCGCTGCACCTGCTCAGCAGCAACGCCGTGTCTCCACCAGCAAGAAGTTCGCCCCCAACAACCCCAATAACCGCAACGGCCGCCTCTACCATATGAACGCCGAGGAAGCCCAGGAAGCACCAGATGTTTGTACTGGGTATGTTTTCTGTCAACCACATCCCTGCCAGAGTGTTGTTTGATTCCGGAGCATCTCATTCTTTTGTCACCGAAGACTTTGCATCAACAAGTAAAATTCAACCCCTCTGTTTGAAGCATGTTATGATAGTTCAAATTCCCGGATCAACCACCAAAGACAGAAAATTTTGCAAAAATGTACCAATCAAAATCCATGATGTAGATTTCTATGCCAATCTAATCATACTTGGAACCAAAGGTTTGGAAGTTGTCCTAGGAATGGACTGGATGTCAAAACACAATGGATTGATAGACTGTGCCAAGAAAGCCATAACCATGACTAGCAGCACCGGTATCGTAGTAGAGCACGTCTCTGAAAAACTACCCCGAAAATTCACCTGCAACCAAAGTGTAGCCAAGCCAACTCTGGATCAAATCAGGGTCGTTTGTCGCTACCCTGATGTGTTTCCAGATGATCTACCCGGTATGCCCCCGGATCGGGATATCGAGTTCATCATCGAGTTAATCCCCGGAACTGGACCCATAGCCCAGAGAGCTTACAACATGAACGCTACCGAGCTTGTGGAGGAAGAAGCAGATAGATGATATGTTGGCCAAAGGTCTGATTAGACCGAGTGCATCTCCCTGGAGATCACCAGTTTTGTTTGTGGACAAAAAGGATGGTGCAAATCGTTTATGTACGGATTATCGTAAGCTTAACGATGTCACCATCAAAAACAAATACCGCCTACCCAAGATAGAAGACTTGTTTGATCAACTCACCGGATCCAGAGTTTTCTCCAAGATAGATCTTAGAACTGGATATCATCAGCTGAAAATCCGAGCCACCGACATTCCAAAAACTGCCTTTACCACCAGATATGGGTTGTATGAGTACAACGTCATGTCATTTGGACTGACCAATGCCCCCGCTTATTTCATGAATCTCATGAATAAGATCTTCATGAACTTTTTGGACAAGTTTGTCGTTGTGTTCATCGACGACATTCTCGTCTACTCCAAGTCCGAAGAGGAACATGAACAACATTTGGAGATTGTCCTAGAAACCCTTAGACAGCACAAGTTGTATGCCAAGTTCAGCAAGTGTGAGTTTTGGTTGGAAGAAGTTGGATTCCTGGGACACATCTTGTCTGCAGGAGGAATTGCCGTAGATCCCGCCAAAATCAAAACTGTTATGGAATGGCAAGCCCCAACCACACAAACCGAGGTCCGCGCTTTTCTTGGATTAGCCGGATACTACCGCAGATTTGTAGAAGGTTTTTCGAGCATCGCTCGACCAATGACCCAATTGCTGAAAAAGGACAGGAAGTTTGAGTGGACCGACAAATGCGAAGAGAGCTTTCAACAGCTCAAGAGTAGACTGACCATAGCCCCAATACTGATCATGCCAGATATCATAAAGCCCTTTGACGTATATTGCGACGCCTCCAAGACTGGACTTGGATGCGTGCTTATGCAAGAAGGCAAGGTTGTATCCTACCTTTCAAGACAGCTAAAGCAACATGAACAGAACTACCCAACCCATGACCTCGAGCTTGCAGCCGTGGTCTTAGCCTTGAAAGTTTGGCGTCATTACCTCAAGGGTAATCGATGCGAAATCTACTGCGACCACAAAAGCCTCAAATACATATTCACCCAGAAGGAGCTGAACATGAGACAACGCCGATGGATCGAATTGATCAAGGATTATGACATGGAGATTCACTACCATCCCGGCAAGGCCAATGTGGTAGCGGATGCTTTGAGTCGACTGCCGTGTCAGTTGAACTCCATGCTCGCAACGGAGCAGCCCAGCTTGCATCAAGAGTTTGAACAGTTCAGACTTGAACTTGTTAGTGAAGGATTCCTAGCCAGCATAGAACTGCAACCCACCTTGGTTAGCCAGATCAAGGAAGCCCAGAAAGACAACGCTAGCGTTGACGGAATCAAGAAACAGATAGCCACAGGAAAAGCCCCCGGATTCACCGTAGACGAAGCCGGAGTTCTTTGGTACAAAGAACGTCTCTGCGTACCATCGGACTCTGACTTGAAACAAGTCATCCTGCAAGAAGCCCATGACACCCTTTATTCAATCCACCCCGGAGGTACCAAGATGTACCAAGACCTGAAGGAACAATTCTGGTGGCACGGAATGAAGAGAGAAATCGGTAGCTACATCGCCAAGTGTGACATCTGTCAGAGAGTCAAGGCAGAACATCAACGACCCGCCGGACTGTTACAACCCCTCCAGATTCCGGAATGGAAATGGGACTCCGTAGGAATGGACTTTATCACCGGACTACCCAAATCCAGCAAAGGCAATGATTCCATATGGGTAGTTGTCGATAGATTGACCAAAGTCGCCCATTTCATCGCCGTCAAAACCACTTACCAAGGCCCAAAGTTAGCTGAACTATACATCTCCAGAATAGTCGCCCTGCACGGAACCCCTAAATCGATAGTGTCAGATAGAGGATCACAGTTCACCTCAAGGTTCTGGCAGAAAGTGCATGAAGGACTAGGCACCCGCCTGAATTTCAGCACCACCTATCACCCTCAGACCGACAGACAGACTGAGAGAGTCAACCAGATACTGGAGGACATGCTGAGAGCATGCGTACTGGAATACGGATCCAAGTGGGAAGACTGCTTACCTTACGCAGAATTCTCTTACAACAATAGCTACCAAGCTAGCCTACAGATGGCCCCCTTCGAAGCTTTGTACGGAAGGAAATGCCGTACCCCCCTGAACTGGTCGGAAGTAGGAGAAAGCCAAGTTTTTGGCCCAGATGTTCTTCGTGAAGCCGAAGAGAAAGTACACAAGATCATAGAGTACCTCAAAACGGCGCAATCAAGACAGAAGAGCTACGCCGACAAGAGATGTCGGGAGATGACCTTCGAGATCGGAGACTTCGTCTATCTCAAGGTATCCCCCTTGAAAGGAATGCAGAGATTCCAACTGAAAGGAAAGCTCGCACCCCGATATGTCGGACCTTTCAAAGTCCTCAGCCGCCGAGGAGAAGTATCCTATCAACTGGAGCTACCGGAAGAGATGTCGGCTGTACACGACGTGTTTCACATCTCACTCCTCCGGAAGTGCCTTGATGTTCCGGAGAAGACCGAAGTGTTCAAGAACATCGATCACCGATCAGTGGATATCAACAAGGATCTGACATACCGCGAAGTGCCGATTCGCATTCTGGAGGAAGCTTACCGAACCACCCGCACCCGAAGCATCAAGTTTCTGAAGATACAATGGAGCAATCATACCGAGGATGAAGCCACATGGGAACGCGAAGACTTCATGAAGAAGGAGTACCCAGATCTCTTTAGTACCTAACTTTCTTTTCGATCTCGGGACAAGATCTTTTGTAAGGGGGAAGGGTTTGTAACATCCCAAATTTCAATAAAAAGAAAGTTAGAGAATTCCAGAGAGCAAAATTTCAAACAAACAAAAACTTTTTAATTGCATATAGTGCCATGCATAGGACTTGTGCATTTGAGTGATATGCCATGATGAGTGTTATTATTAATATGTGCTATACTCTAAAACCCTAATGTGATCATATGAAGATCACCAACCAAATAAATCAAAGAGGAAGAAAATCCAATAATTGAAAACCCTAAAAACCCTCACATATGCCTTATGGCATTTTTATAAATTTTGACCCTAGACCAATTTGGTCTTCACCATTAGTTGAATAATGTTACTAAACACTTAATACAACTTTTGGAATCAAAGAATCACAATTCAAATAAATTCCAAATGCAAAACTAGCTCACATATGATAATGGTCAAAACTGAAATTTATAGACTGATCACTACTTTGAGCCATTGCCATTCAATTTTCTCAAACCAAATCTTGCTAACTCTTTGCACCATTTCAAAGTCAACATCAAGGTGAACAACTTTTGTAAAGATCACCATGCCAAAATCATTCTTGATCAAGAGCTATGCTCATCCAAAGATTCAACTTTTTAACATATTCAACAATCTCCACTTAGCCCAAATTTGCAAATTTTCGAATTCAACAATTCCACCACCACCTCTAATCATCTCTGATCAATTACAACTTATCTAAACACACACATTTCAAATTGTTCAACCATTTGAATAAAATCAAATTTGGACAAATTCATCAATTTCCAAATATGGCACTATTACACACTATTGCAAATAGTGATCTACTTCACCTAATCTACCTCAAACCTACCCCAAATGGTCCCCTGGTCCCCTTAACCCCATTCAAAGCCAAATAGAACCCTAGGGAGAGAGAGAGCAAGGCTAGACATGGCCATGCCGGCCATGTCGCCCAACCCGACACTCTCCCCTCTCTCCCTTGCTTCTCTGCCCTGGCCACCGCGCCACAGCACGCCACTGATGACCCACAAGTATAGGGGATCGCAACAGTCTTCGAGGGAAGTAAAACCCAATTTATTGATTCGACACAAGGGGAGACAAAGAACACTTGGAAGCCTTAACAGCGGAGTTGTCAATTCAGCTGCACCTGGAAACAGACTTGCTCGCAAGGGTTTATCAGTAGTAACAGGTTTATAGCAGTAGCAGTAGTGAAATAACAGCAGCAGAGTAACAGAGACAGCAGTAGTGATTTTAGTAAACAGCAGGATTAAAATACTGTAGGCACGGGGACGGATGACGGGCGTTGCATGGATGAGAGAAACTCATGTAACAATTATAGCAGGGCATTTGCAGATAATAATAAAACGGTGTCCAAGTACAAAGCAATCAATAGGCATGTGTTCCATATATAGTCGTGCGTGCTCGCAATGAGAAACTTGCACAACATCTTTTGTCCTACCAGCCGGTGGCAGCCGGGCCTCAAGGGAAACTACTGGATATTAAGGTACTCCTTTTAATAGAGTACCGGAGCAAAGCATTAACACTCCGTGAACACATGTGATCCTCACATCGCTACCATTCCCTCCGGTTGTCCCGATTTCTGTCACTTCGGGGCCATCGGTTCCGGACAGCGACATGTGTATACAACTTATAGGTAAGACCATAAACAATGAATATCATGATGAAACAATAACATGTTCAGATCTGAGATCATGGCACTCGGGCCCTAGTGACAAGCATTAAGCATAACAAGTTGCAACAATATCATCAAAGTACCAATTACGGACACTAGGCACTATGCCCTAACAATCTTATGCTATTACATGACCAATCTCATCCAATCCCTACCATCCCCTTCAGCCTACAGCGGGGGAATTACTCACACATGGATGGGGGAAACATGGCTGGTTGATGTAGAGGCGTTGGCGGTGATGGCGGTGATGATCTCCTCCAATTCCCCGTCCCGGCGGAGTGCCAGAACGGAGACTTCTGGCTCCCGCGACGGAGTTTCGCGATGTGGCGGCGTTCTGGAGGGTTTCTGGCGACTTCGTCAATTGGTACTGCGTTTTTAGGTCGAAAGGGGTTTTATAGGCAAAGAGGCGGCGCAGGGGGGCACCTGGGGGCGCCACACCCTAGGCCAGCGCGGCCTAGGCCTGGCCCGCGCCGCCATGTGGTGTGGTGGCCCCCTGGCCCCTCTCCGACTCTTCTTCGGTGTTCTGGAGCCTTCCGGAGAAAATAGGAGGTTTGGCGTTGATTTCGTCCAATTCCGAGAATATTGCCCGAACAGCCTTTCTGGAACCAAAAACAGCAGAGAAAACAGGAACGCCTTGTGGCATCTTGTTAATAGGTTAGTTCCGGAAAACGCATAAAAACATCATAAAGTGCAAGCAAAACATGTAAGTATTGTCATAAAACAAGCATGGAACGACAGAAATTATGGATACGTCGGGGACGTATCAGCCACCGCATCGCCTAGCAACGCGTAGCACCGCCATGGTCGAGGAGGACGACACTGGCCGGACGAGACACGCCTAGAACACGCCTAGACGCCGCTCGCGTCGCACATGCACGTGCATGGACGCGATCTGGCCACCTCTCGCGCCACCGCCCTGCACTCGCCTTGGCCCCGCTCGAGAGCCGTTGAGCATCACCTCGCCACCTGGACGCCGCCAGACATGGCCACGACCAGACCCTGGGCCGCCGCCGCCGTGAACGGAGAAGAAGATCCCGCCACTGCCGCGACATGCCTGGAAGCAACGCGACCCAACCAAGCCTCCCCCGACCAAGCTGTCGCTGCCATTAGACTCTCCTGGACACGTAGAGCACTACCGCCACCTCGCCTAGCTCGACCACTCGCCGGAATCGCCGTGCCACGGTCGACCACCACCCTGCCCCGCAGCACCCATGCGCTGCTATAAAAGGAGACCTCCCCTGGATGATCCAAGCACACCACCACACTTCCCACCTCTCACAGCTTCTCAACCACCTCACCACTCACCTGATTCACGCCGGAGCAAGGCCAATCGAGAGCTCGCCGCCGCGGAAGCTCTGCAGCAATCGCTGGCGAACCAGTCCACCTCAGGCGACGCCACCTGTACCTGGAGCTTCGCCGTCGTCCACATCTACCCCGAGCACACTGCCATCCCTCGCTGGAGCCGCCGTAAGCCCTCCGACCCTCTACTGCCGCCGCCAGAGCGTCGGGTTCTCGTCGGAGACGACGATGAACCACGGCCGTCGATCTGTGATCTAATCCTACGCCTCTCATTCACCCATACCGTTCCGGGTTTAAACACTCGCTGACGGGTGGCCCCGCTGTCAGGCAGCCCGCGCATCACTGGACCGTGGCTGGGCTGGCCTTGGGCCGTTTAATTTGAATCTAGCCCGTTTAGTTTTCCCGCCGGCCTTTTTTTTCAAACTGGATTTAAACAATCTTAAATAATTTCAATACTGCCTCCACTTTGAAATTTAATAGATTTAAATTGGCTCAACCAAATTTAATGAACTTTATATTGTTGGAAAGCTAGTGAAATTATCTACAACATGCCACTGGTCCCATGACCAGATTCTTTGTAGAATTAATTTGATAAAAATAACAAGGCAGGGACTTTTCCCTATTCAAATAATTATTAAAAATCAACCAAAATAGATATTAAGTTAATTCCAACTCTAATAGCTCACATTTGACTTACACTAATTGTTTATGCAATAAAATGGTGTGGTCACTTTGCATGATCATGCCCTAGTTAAATTAGTGGATAATATGGCTAGTTTAACTAGTTGATATTGTCCAAAACTATTAAAGTAAATTATGTGGAGTCTTATACTTCATTTAAACTTGTCTCACATGAATTCATGGGATGTTTGGACCCCTGGTCGAAACTCTCTTATATGAATTACTTGAGATTTAAATCATATGTAGTGTTATTAAATGATATGGGGTGATCTACCTCATTTAAATCATGTTCACAAATGATGATGATGAATATTTGACTTAGGTCAATATGAGTTCATATATGATTGTTTGAGAAATTAAATCTTAAGAAGATTTCAATGAGAGGAAATTATTTCTCAAGAACCCTATGGAAACTATCATTTACATATTAAATACAAAGAAGTGAATTCTATTCAAACAACACAACCCATGCACCCTAAGTAGATTATTTGTGTGCATAGAATAGTTTGTGTGTTTATATGTGATATATGGAATAACCATTGAATTAGTGAGTAATTATACTCGTATTCAAATTTAGACGCTAGCACCGCAGAGTACGCCGAAGAAGAAGGTTGCTACCAAGAGGAGGAGGAGGAACAGTTTGAGAACTACCAAGGCAAGCTAATATTCTTGCAAAGTGCAAAGCCCCTTGGGGCAAGGCACCATGAATCTTACCTTTTCTTACATAAGCCTATACCAAGTTTATACTTTACAAGTTTTACTTGTTGTTTTCCAAGAGTTACGTTTATAGTTAACTTTGGTCAAAGGGAAGGATGGTTACTAGAGTAGTGAAGTAGACTCAATCAAGCAAAGCAAGATAGCACCCCTCATGATTTAGAGCTAGTGCTAATGAAATAAAACTTGACTACTCTAGATGGGAACAATGTGAATTGAAATGAATTTGAAACCTTGGAATGATGAAACATTCCATTGAATGATTTTTGAAGGTGAATATGACTAAGAGAAGATGGTGATTTTTGATAAAAATGATGTTGGTTTGAACGCGATACCTTTCCAATTATTAAGTACCCCCACAATACCTGATTATGGGTAGGGCTTAACTGGAAGTTTATGCATCTTAGTATGGGTTCCCTCTGAACACACGTCATAGGGGTTACGCTTGAGGCTGCCTCCGTTGTTGAGAAATGATGTGAAATTGAGGTGAATTGTACGGCCAAGCCCTGTGCAGTTCCCAGGTTGACAGTTGGTCTTCACTGGGAGGCCAAGCTCATGGGGAGAGGTGCTCATACTAGGATTTGTAAGTGAAAGGTTATGGTTGATGATCCGCGTACTGTGTTACGATGATTCGGGGTAATCCCGACGGATGAAATCAAATATTGTGGCACAAGTGTGCAACCTCTGCAGAGTGTAAACCTATTCGAATAGCCGCGTCCACGGTTACGGACGGTTGGAAAGGCCATACAGTTTCCGATGTCATATCTTTGAAAATGATGTTGAAAGGTGATGGTGAAATGACTTGTGGTGAATTGAATTGAAATCACCACTTGAATGGTGGGAATGACACTAATGTTCCCACTTGAGTTAGTTAGCACTTGAATAAGCTTTTCTCAAATATTGTGAACTAAAACTAGCTTTATGCAAATAAACTAGAGCTTAGCAAACCATACTAGAATGTCTAGCACTTACTTTAGTATTAGTTTGCGAGTACTTAAAGTACTCACGGCTTTGTCCCTGGCTATTCAAATGGCCAGAGTATGAAGATGAACAAGGAGACGACCAGCAGGACGCCTACGACAACTAGGAGTCTTCCAACGTCAAGCGTTGGCCTGTGGACTAGAGAGTCCTTGTATCTTACGCTTCCGCTATGAACTATGAACTTGTGTTGTTCGTTGATCAATAGATCAACTATTCGTGTAATATGGATCATGTGATTCCAAATTTGTAAGACTTATGGTTTGTAATGAAGGATGACTGTGATACTTAACTATTATGCCTCGCAACAACAATATTCCTGGGATTGCGATGTATGACATAATAGGCATTCGGACTTAAAAATCCGGGTGTTGACAAAGTGCTTCTACCGAGCTTTGGCGTATCATTGAGGAGGGCTATTCACCACGAGATCCCAAGAAGATGACAAGAAGAGATGTGGTGGATGACCAACTCAACGCCACCGCCATCAACATGATTCATATGGCCATCTCCCCCAAGGACCGCGCTCATATCCGCTCGATCAAGACCGCCAAGGAAGCATGGGACAAACTTGAGAAGCTCTTCCTCGGCAATGCAAGCATGCAAAGCTCTCGTTTTGATGAAGTGAACAACATGGCCCACAATTTCGTCATGATTGAAGGAGAGACCCCCGAAGAGATGTATCGGCGCCTCATCGCTCTTGCCGTACAAATGCAAGATCTTGGAGCAACGTTCGTGGATGACCATTGGGTCAAGCGCAAGTTCTACAACGCTCTACTCCCTTATGAGGAAGTGAAGTTGACGGCCATCCACCAAAACGCCTCTTTCCGTGCTATGACATCCGATGAAGTCCTTAGCGAAGTCATTGCTTTGGACATTTCCAAGAAGAATGCGGAGGATCTTGTTGCTCGCGCCCACAACTCCCGCAAGCCCAATCTCGCGTTGAAGATGAGGGTGCATGAAGCTAGTGAAAGTGATGAGGATCCCGTTGAGTGGGGTTCGGATGATCTCAAGTTCAACTACCATGAGCACATGGCTCTCGCCGCCAAGAAGTTTTGGGATGGAAACATGTCACCAAATACAAGACCAAGAAGATCACGTGATTCTCCAAGAAGACCCTCCAAGAGCCCAAGAGAAAGGACAAGGGGAAGAACTTGCTACAATTGCGGTGACAAGAATCATTTTGTCGCGGATTGTACGTTTGAGAGAAGAGAAGATCATGGTGGAAGGCTTATCCCGAAGGATAGGTACAAGCCACACTCCAAGGGATTCTCCAAGTTCTCCCCAAGGTCCGATGACGACAAGGTCTCCTCCAACAAGAAGCCTAGAGCCTTCATCATCCGTGAAGAGTACACCTCCGATGAAGATGGGGAGCATGAGGACAAGCACTCCAACACGGAAGGAGAGGGAGTGGCCGCCATCGCCATTTCCACTCCCTCTACCTCCCTCTTCGACTCTCCAAATGAGAGCCTCGTCACCAACAATGCACGGTGTCTCATGGCAAAGGTATCCACGGAGGTAAAATCCCATTCCAAATCATCATCCTCTACTAATGCCTCATATATTGATGATGCCACTAGTCTCACCGTTAAACGTGAGATTATGGGTTTGGATTCCTTGGATTCTTTTCTCACTAACATGAAGGGAGACACCAAGATTCATGTTGGGGCTCTCTTAGCCCAACTTGGTGCGGCACAAGATCTAATAGAGAAGAGGGAGAAGTTGGAGAGGGAAGCGGCCTATGAGCTTGCCAGTCTCAAGGAGGAGCTTGATGATGAAAGGAACCTTCGCATGTCTCTCGAAGCTAGTGTCATTGTGCTTGAAGACAAGAATGAAGCTATTGTTTCACGTCTCACCAAGGATCGAGACCATGCTCTTGAGTTGGTTGGTGACCTCAAGAATAAGATGCTCTTGCTCGAGGAAGCCAACAAAGCAAAAGACGATGAAGACCCCGATTCTTCCCATGATGAGCTTGTGGATCAAGTTACTTCCTTGAGGAGGCACAATGCCCTCCTCTTGGAAGTCAATGCTCTTCAAGAAGAAGCCTTGGATGAGTACTATCGGTTGTTCAAGGAGAAGACCTCTTGTTGCAACCATGAAGAAGAAATTGCCGCTCTTGAGATCACCAAGGCCAAGCTATTGAGTTTGAGTAGCAAGCAAGAAGAGTCGTTGGAGGAGTGTCTCCGTATGAGCAAGGAGAAGGATACATGTTGTGATCATGAGGAGCAAATTGCCACCTTGAAGAGAAGGGAAGCCAAACTCATGGAGATTAACTCCATGCAAGAAGAAACATTGAAGGAGTACTTTCCCTTGAGCAAGGACCGTGCATGTTGCACTCATGAAGGCGACATTGCCAAGATGGAAAATGACAAGCGCTTGCTCATGAAGTTGAATGCTCTCCAAGAAGAAGCTTTGATGGAACACTTCCGGGTGAACAAGGCAAAGGAGGTACAAGTGTTTGATATTTGCCATCCACATCCGGAGCATGAAGATGAAGTCAATCGCTTGAAGGCCAAGGTTGATAGACTCCAAGTTCAAACCAAGTACTTGGAAGGAATCATTGAAGCAAAAGATGGAGCCAAAGAGGGCTCGAGCAATGAAGGAGGAGTGGCTATCAAGCCAAAGAGGAAGAGGAAGAGGAGGACCAAGAAGAAGATGGACAAGAAGAACATGGAGACCAACCGTGAAGGGAGCAATGCTAGCTCAAGAAGGGATGGAGTATCCAACTCCACCTCGATGGGTTTCGCCGGCTTTAACAACCCTTCTCATGTTCTTTTTGTTGATTACTATGGACATATTCGTGCTCACTTTATTGGTCCTCAAAAGGACAATGTCGATTGGACTATTTGGGTTCCCAAACCCCTTGTTACTAACATGCTAGGACCCATTGAAAAATGGGTACCTAAATCAAAGACTTGATTCCTTGTAGGACTATGCTTCCGGTGGCGCTAAATGGGTGGTTGATAGTGGAGCCACAAGTCATATGACCAGAAGCAAGGATATTGTTGTCGACCTCGGGCCTTCTGTCTCTACCGTTTCATATGGCGACAACACGTGCTCTAAGGTATTGGGTCTTGGCAAGGTGGTGGTAACACCCGATATCTCACTTGTGAATGTCCTCCTTGTCGAGACCCTTGGTTACAACTTACTCTCCGTTCATCAAATTGCTCGTATGGGATTATGCACATTCTTTGATGAACATATGGTGGTCCTCTTGTGGAGCAAGACACTCAATGTAGCTTTTGTTGGATATGTAGAGAACGGTTTGTATGTTGTTGATTTCTCCGGAAAGACAACGTCTTTTGCTCTTTGCCTATTCGCCAAAGGTGACAAGGGTTGGTTATGGCATCGCCGACTAGCCCATGTCAACATGAGGACTTTGCAAAGTCTCCACAAGGGTGGCCACATTCTCGGACTAAAAGAAGATGTCTCTTTTTGCAAGGATCGTGTTTGTAGGGCTTGCGTACAAGGAAAGATGCATGGAGCTCCTCACAAGGCCAAGACTATTATCTCTACCACAAGATGCTTGGAGCTCCTACATGTTGATCTCTTTGGTCCACCATCTCATGAAAGTCTTGGAGGGAAGAAGTATTGCCTCGTCATCATTGATGACTATTCACGCTATTGTTGGGTATTCTTCTTCAAGTACAAGAGTGAGACTCAACGGACCATGATGGAGTTTGCCAACCAAGTTCAACGCAAGTACGCCAACAAGATTCTCGCAATAAGGAGCGACAATGGAACGGAGTTCAAGAACTACACATTGGATGACTTTCTCGGCGAGGAAGAAATCAAACACCAATACTCCACGCCATATACTCCCCAACAAAATCGGGTCGCCGAAAGGAAGAATCGAACCTTGATCGAAGCCGCTCGAACCATGATGATGGAATACAAGTCCAACTACAATTTTTGGGCGGAAGCTATCTCTACCGCTTGCCATGCTACTAATCGCCTCTACTTCCGCAAAGGTCTTGAGAAGACACCATATGAGATCCTCACCGGTAACAAGCCTAATGTGTCATACTTCAAGGTCTTCGGATGCAAATGCTACATACTTGTCAAGGACACGCGCCTATCCAAGTTTGATTCAAGAGCTCAAGAAGGAATCTTCGTTGGCTATGCTACGGATTCTCACGCCTATAGAGTCTTCAACAAGTCAAGTGGACATGTTGTAGAATCTTGTGATGTGACATTCGATGAAGATGATAGATCTTTGGAGGAGCGAAGTGCTTCTTGTGAGAAAGGAGATGCAATTCCCCCGGATACCATAGGAAGGATGGGTGTGGGCATTCGCCTACCTCAAACGCTACCTTCTATGAGTACCGGGGAAGGACCAAGTTCCACCCAAGTGGAGCCATCTACACCACAAGGCCAAGCTTCTTCCGTTGATCTAACAAATGCAAGCCAACCTCTACAACAACCTCAAGATCAACCTCGACAACTACAACAACAATCAAGTCCAAGTTCACCTCAACTAGCTCAAGAACAACGTACACCGCAAGCTCGTCTACCTCAACACCCAACATCAAGTGACCAAGGTCAAGCTTCAAGTTCTTCTCCGAGTGGTTCGGGGATAATCTTCATGGACAATGATACTCCCTATACCCCCGAGCCATCCAGATCTCATGACAAGGTTGCCTCTTTCAACGACAATGGAGGTCAAGGCGAGGACCTAAACCGTGATGAAGGCCAAGAGGACTCACAAGAAATATCTCCTCAAGCCGACACTCGCCGTGAAGATCCTACTACAAGACACTTGCGTCTCAAGTCTCATTCCTTGCAAAACATCATTGGTGATATAAAGAGGAACGTCACCACTCGGAGGCAACTTGCAAACTTTTGTGCGCACCATGCCTTTGTCTCTAGGGTGGAACCACTCAAAGTAGATGATGCTCTTCAAGATACCGATTGGTTGAATGCTATGCAAGAGGAACTCAACAACTTCAAGAGGAATGATGTATGGACTCTCATGAAGCCACCCGATCATTGCCGCAATGTTATCGGCACCAAGTGGATCTTCAAGAACAAGCAAGATGAAAGTGGCACGGTCATCCGCAACAAAGCAAGATTGGTGGCACAAGGCTATTCTCAAGTTGAAGGCGTGGACTTTGGTGAAACCTTTGCACCCGTTGCAAGGCTCGAGTCCATCCGTATCCTTTTGGCCTTTGCCTCACATCATGGCTTTAAGTTGCAACAAATGGATGTTAAGAGTGCTTTTATTAATGGTCCTCTACATGAGGAAGTGTATGTGAAGCAACCCCCGGGGTTCGAGGATCCCCATTTTCCGGACCATGTCTTCAAGCTCAAAAAGGCCCTATATGGTCTCAAACAAGCTCCTAGAGCTTGGTATGAGCATCTCAAGGAGTTGCTTGAAGACCGTGGTTTGCAAGTGGGGAAAATCGATCCCACTCTTTTTACTAAGAAGGTCAATGGGGAGCTTTTCGTATGCCAACTCTATGTAGATGATATCATATTTGGCTCTACTAACACAAAATTCAACGATGAGTTTGCTATGTTGATGAAAAATAGGTTTGAGATGTCAATGATGGGTGAACTCAAGTACTTTCTTGGGTTCGAGATCAAGCAAATGCGACAAGGCACCTTCATCAATCAAGCAAAGTACCTCCAAGACATGCTCAAGCGCTTTGATATGAAGGACGCCAAGGGGATCGGAACTCCGATGCAACTCAAGTGTCAACTCACTCTTGATGAGGGCGGCAAGGCGGTGGATACCAAGCTCTACCGTTCGATGATAGATTCGCTTCTCTACCTTTGTGCCTCTCGCCCGGATATCATGTTGAGCGTTGGTATGTGTGCACGGTTTCAAGCAAGTCCAAAGGAAAGCCACCTTGTGGCGGTCAAGAGGATCTTTCGATATTTAGTTGATACCCCACACTTCGGACTATGGTACCCAAGGGACACGGACTTCGCATTGGTTGGTTTCACCAACTCCGATTGGGCGGGCGACAAGATTGATAGGAAGTCTACCTCTGGAGCATGTCACTTTCTTGGAAGATCTTTGGTGTGTTGGTCCTCGAAGAAGCAAAATTGTGTCTCCGTCTCCACCGCGGAAGCCGAGTATATTGCCGCGGCGAGTAGTTGTGCTCAAACCTTATGGATGAGGCAAACCTTGCGGGACTATGGACTCGAGTATAGCAAGGTGCCTCTTTTGTGTGACAATGAGAGCGCAATCAAGATCGCCTACAATCTTGTTCTTCATGGCAAGACGAAGCACATCGAGATATGGAACCACTTCATTCGGGACCACATTGCTCGCGGAGATATTGTACTATCCTATATTGGCACCAAGGAGCAATTGGCGGACATCTTCACGAAGCCCTTGGATGAGAAGCGCTTTATTGAGTTGAGGCATGAGCTAGATATCATTGATCCATCGAACTTTGCTTGACTGTCGTGCGCACATACCAATCTTACCGTCATACCTAGATGAAAGGCACGCATGGACATAGGGGGAGCGCGGTTTAAATCCATTGAGCTATCACTCCCCCCATAATGCAGAAAGAAATCCAAAACATTTGCTATTTGTCAATTAAGTGACTTATGAGCTTCATGTTGAGTTGTAGTCCGTGAGTCCTAGATACATCTACGCGACCTCACAACTACTATACTCTCACACGGTGGCTTCGGCCACCAACACCCCCTCCTTGAGGGTTTTTCGGTTTTCTTGACCTTGTTTTGTCTTTCTTCTTTGCTTTCTTCTTCTTGTTTTAAGAACCTCAATCAAGCTTGTTTTCTCGTGATTTTTGCAAGCTTGGTTGTATGTTCTTTTTCCTCCATCTCTCTAGTTTCGTTACCCTCCTTTTTGGTGTTCCGATGCCAAAGGGGGAGAAGTTCCTAGGTGGATGGAGACTTTTTTTGTTTGTAGCCATTTGGTTATAGTTGCTTATCTTGTCTCTTGGCTACATCAACAACCCCATGGAGGCATTCTATTGTGAGTTTGGGTATTCTCAGGGCTATGGTATGATAACTTCACCCAAATCTTCGTATATGATCTTATGTTGCCTCCATATTGTGCATATGCCTCTTGAACATGTCATCTATCTATGTTGCATATGTGCTTGGTTTGTAAAAACTAGGGGGAGTAATGTCTCTATAACATGTGTATTTGTATTCAAATATATATTCATGATATGCACATGTGTAGGGGGAGCTCCGTCTAGTTTTTGCAAATCGAATGTTCTCATCATAATATCATATGTTATTGTCAACTCTTGTGTTGTCATCAAACACCAAAAAGGGGGAGATTGTAAGAGCAAAATTCATACCCCATGTTTTGTGTGTGTGATGACAACACTTGAGTAATCTCACCGTGTGCCTTGAGTATCATTGTTAGATTTGCAAGTACACGGTGACCTCGCCGGACACGTCAAGATCAGAAGACTGAAGTGTAGTTGATAGGTTTTCTGGTTTTGTGTGTGTTTAGCAAGGTAACATAGATGGAGAGAAAAAGGGAAGAAAACCAGTTTTAGCCAGGCCGGTACTACCGGTACCTGTAGCGGTAGTACCGCTACCCCTATAGGTACCGCCCTCGGTACCGCTCTGAGTTCTGAGCCGATTTTGTCCCCCAGTACGAGTTGTGGTACCCCCTGCAGTACCTGGGGCGGTAGTACCGCTCACGAGCGGTAGTACCGCTCTAGGTACCGCTTGAGGTACCGTAACGCGTTACGGCCGTACCGCTCCGGTACCGCCCTGGTACCGCTCTGGATCCAGTAAGGTCTGGACCCTATTGCGGTACCACGAGCGGTACCGCGGGCGGTAGTACCGCTCTGTGTCCTTTGACCAGATCTGGGGGGATTTCGAACTCAGGGCGGTAGTACCGCTTGCTCCAAAGCGGTAGTACCGCTTAGGCCAAAACTGGTCATAACGGTTGGATTTGGTGGAGCATATTTAAGGGCCCCTTCTTCCCCACCCGATTTTATCTCTTCCCCTTCTCTCTCCTCCATTGTTGCTGAGCTTAATCCTTGAGGATCTCCTTCCCCCTCCAACCAATCTTGCCCTAATTTTGAGGATAGGTGGAGGAGACCCCGATCTATAGTTCTACCAAGAGAGATTTCACAAATACTAGCTATTCCTTAGTGGATCTTGGTGGTAGGGTTCCTTTGGTGGATCTTGGAGAAGAGTTCCTTTGGTGGAGCATTGGGGAGTTCCTTTGGTGGAGCCTTGGAGAGTTTCTTGGTGGAGCATTGGAGGAGTTCCTATGGTGGAGCATTGGTGATGGGTTCCTATGGTGGAGCATTGGAGATGAGCAGCTATGGAGTCTAGCTTGGTGATGTACTAGCTCCATAGGGTGTTGGGAGCATCCTTGTGTGTGTGGAGCTCGCCCCAACCTTGTGAAGGAATCACCGCCTCGACCGGTGCCTTAGTGGAAGAGGTAGAGCACCTCCGTGGAGCTCTCTCGAGGAAGAGGGTGAGGCCTTCCTTCGTGGTGTGGCCGCCTAGTCTCTTGTGTGAGACTAGCACCTCCTCAACGCAGACGTACCTCTTTTAGTGGAGGGAACTGCGGGAAACAAACCTCGACTCGCCTCGCGCCCCCCGATTGTTTCGCTCCTTACTTTGTTTATCTTGTTGATTCCTTTACTTGTTGCACATGCTCTAGCTTCATTGTAGGATCACCCCCATTGCTAAAAGTCACACCTTTACCTTCCGTTGCATAAAACTTGAAAAAGACTAAAAATTGCCGTAGCGCCATTCACCCCCCATCTTGTTCGCTATGATCCATTCAGATGGTGACAGTGTGCATGCTATGTTAGTACTTGGTTTAGTTGTGTTGATCTATCATGCACTCTAAGGTTATTTAAATATGAACATCGAATGTTGTGGAACTTGTTAACTCCGGCATTGAGGGTTCGTGTAACCCTACACAATTAGTGGTGTTCATCATCCAACAAGAGAGTGTAGAGTATAGCATTTATCTATTTATTCTGTTATGTGATCAATGTTGAGAGTGTCCAATAGTGAAAGTATGATCCCTAGGCCTTGTTCCCATATACTGCTATCACTGCTTGTTTACTGTTTTACTGCATCTCTACTGCCTGCAATATTCCCACCATCAACCACACGCCAGTTGTAGCAGCAAGCTATTTTCTGGTACTGTGACTACTGCTCATATACATTTATACCACCTGTATTTCACTATCTCTTCGCCGAACTAGTGCACCTATACATCTGACAAGTGTATTAGGTTCGTTGGGGACACAAGAGACTTCTTGCTTTGTGGTTGCATGGTTGCATGAGAGGGATATCTTTGACCTCTTCCTCCCTGAGTTCGATAAACCTTGGGTGATCCACTTAAGGGAAAACTTGCTGCTGTTCTACAAACCTCTGCTCTTGGAGGCCCAACACTGTCTACAGGAAAAGAAGCGTGAGTAGATATCAATGGTCGGAGAGGAAAAGAGGAGAAAGCAGTTTTTGTCATGCCGGTACTACCGGTACCAGTAGAGGTAGTACCACTACCCCTACTGGTACCTCCCATCAGTACAGCTCTGGAGACTTGCCTGAGAAAAAGATCCATAGATAAGGGTTCAGTACCCTTGCGGTTCCTTGAGCAGTAGTACCGCTTGAGAGCGGTAGTATCGCCTCGGTACCGCTTGAGTACCGTAACTCAAGGTACGGCAGTACCGCTCCAGTACTGCTTTGGTACCGCTTGGTATCCAGTAAGCTCTGGAGGCCATTGCGGTACCTCAAGCGGTACCGCGAGCGGTAGTACCGCTATGTGTCCACGTGGATAAGATCTGGGGGGATTTCGAATCCAGAGCGGTAGTACCGCTTACCAAAGCGGTAGTACCGCTTAGGCAAAAATCGCAGATAACGGTTGGATTTCGGGGGGCCTATTTAAAGGGCCCTTCTTCCCCAGCTCGTTTTTATCTCTTCTCTCTCTCCTCCATTGTTGCTGAGCTTAATCTTAGAGGATCTCCCCAACCATCCAACAAATCTTGCCCAAATTTTGAGGAGTGGTGGAGGAGGCCCCGATCTATAGTTCTACCAAGAGAGATTTCACCAATTCGTGCTAGTCCTTAGTGGATCTTGGAGTTAGGGTTCCTATGGATGGATCTTGGAGGAAGTGCACCTATGAAGGCTAGCTTGGAGTTGTGCTAGCCCCATAGGTTGTCGAGAGCCTCCTAGTGTTGTGGAGCTCGCCCCAACCTTGTGAAGGAACCACCGCCTCGACCGGTGCCTTAGTGGAGAAAAGGGAGCCCCTTTGTGGAGCTCTCTTGAGGAAGAAGGTGAGGCCTTCCTTCGTGGTGTGGCCGCCTAGTCTCTTGTGTGAGACTAGCACCTCCTCAACGCAGACGTACTCCCTCTTGTTGGAGAAACTGCGGGAAACAAATCCTCGCCTCGACTTCGCGCCCTCCGGTTGTCCCGTTCCTCATCTTTGTTACTTGTGTTTGGTTCCTTTGCTTGTTGCACTTTTCTAGGATCATATTAGGAACATCTCCATCACTAAAGTATTTACCTTTACCTTCCGCTTGCTAAAATCTGAAAAGACAAAAAATTGCGTAGCGCCCATTCACCTCTCTCTTGTTCGCTACGATCCATTCAGTTACACTCCAAATATACCCCATTTAATATGTTTGATGCTAAATTCCTGATGATTTGTAATTGCTTCCCCTGAAAACTTCTACTATTCATCCGTAAATTATGTGGTTGCTTAACAGTTTCAATCAATCAATTTGTATTGGTAACTCAGCCAACATGGTTCAGTTTAAGTAAACAGTAACTTTAGTGCTGTGAAAACTGAAACATCATGCTTGCACTATTTTTTATTGACGTGCTGCCAGTAGGAGATAAAAGAAAGCAACTCCCACGTGTCAGTTAAGACTTAATAATAGTTTCTGAAAGTACTCTCTGTAGAGTAGGTTCTCTTGAGAACCATCTTTCCTTCACATACCTTTTTCAATTTTTCTTTTTTTGCTTTTCAACTCGGTTTGAGTGCCTTTTCACTAATTATTATTTCTCTGTTGGTAGGTTACCATCTGCAGCTGCCTTTGATCACCCAATCTGACCCAATATACATGTTACTCTCCAAAAACAGACCATATTTTTCTATCATTACAAACTGTTCACTTCCGATGTGTATTCTTCCAACAAAAGTCTTTGATATTTGACATTTTTGTCCTACCAAATAGACATGTTGCAGACAAGCTTATGAATTAGTGTTTTCCATTTTTCCTTTAAGACTCCGAACTGAAACTTCTTGATAATATATACATGTCATTTACGATACCATTTTCTTCAACCATTATTTAAAAAAGCCTATGCTTTCACCACCACAAACGAGAGGAGAAGAAAACCACGCCTAAAAGATATCCACATCCCTAACATTCCCCTTTCCTGTAGTACCGAAATGATCCTAAATGAGCAACTAATAGCGCACTTCTGTATTACCTCACTAATAAATTGTAAGAATACAATATGGCAAACATGTGCTAACCTCTGCTTATTTTAGCATCAGATCCCGTGATAACATGCTATAGGTAGTGTTTCTACTATGACCATATCTTATAATTATGCAGACTATTTTTGTTTCTTGTTACTGAAGTACACAAATATATGGTTCAAAGGTAGTGTTTGAGTTTCCAATTCTTACAAGTTACATACTTCTTTGTACCATATCAAGTTTTCAACACCATTAATGAGCTTCAGAATCCATATTTCTTTGGACATGCGTAGAGTTAATAGTAATCTCTACTATAGTAAAGCTCTAGCGGTGGTGTCCCATGGTAGGTCGTCTGTCCCGCGCCACCGCATGCCTTATAACGCTAAAAAACCTGAAGAAACCCCGAAAAACCAGATCCACCTGCTCCCCATCTCCACGCCAAGATCCAACCGAGCCCCCATCATTGTCCGCCGCCTCGGCCCCATCCTCAACCTCTCGCTACATAAGAAACTCTGAAGTCATTCATACATTTGATCAAATCTGTGCATATGCAGTCACTGTGCTTCATTACCAAAATCCGGTTATGTCTTTCTGGTTTATACCCTTGTTGTTAATTGCAAACAAGAAAATGAATGCACTATTTTGGCTACTGTATAGGATTAATATCATATTTTTGTGAACTGTTGTACCACCAGTTGTAAACTGATCAAGTGTCTCTGATGGATCATCTTTGTCATCCATGCCTGAAGAAGACAAGAACTGATCAAGTTTACATGCATTTAAGAACTGGCATTGTTCTTTTCTTGCAGGTGGAGGCGGTGGTTCTGGAGGGGGACATCCTAGCATCGCGAGGGCACTTGGCAGATATATATTACATTTTGAAGGTGTGCAACCTTCTCCTCGATCAGATCCGTTTCGTTGAGCTGGGTGACTAGGTAATAGAGATTTGCGTATTCATTACACCTCAAGTTCAGTATCAAAATGCATACATCACTGCAGTACACATAATTATATCTCATATAGAATTTTTGATGGCTATCTATTTTGCCTGCTGCATACACACAAATTCTCATGTTGTCTGTATGTCATATAGGTCTTACTTGAAATAATTCAAAATTGTCTGATGTGTTCTAGATAATACACACCTTCAAACTTTAACATGACCATTCATTGGTTAAACTACTCTGCCACCTATTCTTCTTTACTATGTTGTCCGGTGCCAGGCCTCCAAACTTTCAGTTTAGATGTCAAGTGCTCCAATGCACAAAGCGAGAAATTAAAGTACATGAATCTATATATGGTTTATTTTGTGTGAACTTGTCCCATATAGGAATTTAAGAACAAGAGTGGCGTATTGTTGCAGATATCTTAACTGTTTTGGGTGTCAATTTCTTACTGAAAACAGCCAAATGGTCATGTATAGATTGGTAGCTGATCCATCACACAATTTCGTAAATTGCTATTTTTTTTTGGATCAACTTGCTATATCTCTAGGTGTGTGTAATAGTGGCCATGTTTTTTTTCTCATTGCCATGTCATCGTTCTTTTATCTTGAAGTGGTTTGAACCAATTAGTTTATTGCTTAGGTAACTACGATTTTGATCACAATATGAAATTGGTCTATTTTTTCGTCTTCATACACATGAGTGATTTCATATTCGACATTTTCAGCTTCCTGAATTTTCTATCACTATTTGTAGGTCCTGCTGCTAAGAAGCCGTGGGGAACTCCTAAGGAAAAACGGTCATTAGTGAAAAAGGAAGGTAAAATATTCTACAGAAATCAAGTGTGCTTTTTATGTTACATGCATCTTATATTACAAACTTTTGTGTGACAAGATATCACGCAAGCTTCTAAAATGTTTGTGCATGATATCCTGGTACCAATTCAGAGCAAACTAGATCATGAAAAAAACATTCTTCTTTGATGACATGGTACAAGTGGTTTTACGAGAAAGGGAACTCTACATGTTTGCTAGCAGTCTAGGTTGGATCCACTTCAGCCTCATAAATTGCAAGAATACCATTGGCAAACTTTGCTAACCTCTGCTTATTTGTGTGTGAATGTAAAGTTAATGGGTGAACACATGTTGCTTTGAGTGATTACCCTGTAAAGTATAGCAATACCAATACCTTGCTACCCTCTGCTTATTCTCCTTATTTAGCACCATGAGTATTCAGAAGCACCCTGGCGAAATTTAATTTACAGGGTAACTTAATTAATCATAGCGGCCATAGTATACGCATGGAACATTTAATTAATAATGAACGGCATTGGTATATACTTGACGCCAACAGTTATGATTTCAGAAAATAGACTGAAAGATGGGCATAGATAATAATCTGACCCGCAAGCTTAATTATTTTGGTGCTGCCATGCTATCTTGTCCTTATGTCCACTAAAATGGAGCTGAGAATTCTAAATACTGCTTTCCTATTTTGGAAAAACTTATTCTTTGTCTAGCATATGCATGTAAGTATGCCCCAAATAAATTAGTGAAAACTGATACATTATTTATAGTGGAATGATTGATGCAAACATGCAATATTAGTTGTCCAAGAAAAAAGCTCTAGATTTGTTACATGTTTCCATACAGACATTTGTGTTACATGCATGTTTCCATTTTTCATGCAGCCAACGGTTCAAAACGAGTGCATCAAAATGCTATCCTTATTAGCGTTGCCAAACGCATGTAGGCCGAGGGCTAAACGATACGCTGAAACCGTGGCTTCCATTGCGACTCTTGGGAATCCCTACATGCCGGATTCCCCATCCATGAAACACACACTTTATGCTTTGATGATGACTGACTTCATGGAGGAAATTTCGCGTATGCGGATGGAGTATGCTACCTGTGTTGGTAAGTGATGCCCTTACACCAAGCCATTGTTTTGAATTTTTTAGGTGCCTTTCCTGACATAAACCATTCTTTTCTATAGCCACTATCCTCCATGAAGAAGAGAAGATGATGGAACTGTTAACCGCCGCTTCACAAGATCCCAACTAAGGAGAATGAGCGCTCAACGGTGTGACAATACGCGTTGAAGAAGTTATAGTGGTACTGTTAAGTGTTGTGTTAAAATGATACTAATAGATGATCATCTATCTCTCGTAAGATGATCATCTCTCTATCATAAGCTTAGTAATAAGAATTAGGAATATTGTTTAGGAATGATGTATGGATGTGTTATCGTGTCTCCTACCTATGATTGGAGCATATGAATGATATGAAAGCTAAGTACTGGTGACATCAATTTGTTTTTCCTTGTGTGTTTTCTACTAGGAATAATTGCACATGACATTTTTACCAAACTTTACATGTAACATGGATGGTACAGGTAATGTGCCCATTTTTATCTGATCATGTGACATCGATGAATCATAGAATTACCTGGCATTGTGCTATAGTCCTATTTAAAATGATATCGACAATTGTATGGGAATTAGGCTCAATTCTATCGACAAGAATTATAGTGTTCCTTTGGTAAGTTAGTACTGCATGTGTTATATGCTAATCTTCCTCGTGATTATTTTTCCTCCATTTCTTCACGATTATATTTTTTTAGTTTCACTGATAAAATGTGCTCTCTCTTTTTAGTGAATATGAATCAACATGTGAAGGAACTCATAAGATCTTG
This sequence comes from Lolium perenne, assembly GCF_019359855.2. Classification (NCBI taxonomy): domain Eukaryota; kingdom Viridiplantae; phylum Streptophyta; class Magnoliopsida; order Poales; family Poaceae; genus Lolium; species Lolium perenne. The sequence continues at coordinate 34,660,974 of NC_067248.2, read as the reverse complement.
TAACATAATTTTAATTTTCTGTTTTATATGCATGTCGAATATGAGTTTTAGATTTATCTTGTTGTATGTTCACTTTTGCATGTCATGTTGTTCAGGATGTGTTGAAAGGAACAAAACTCAAATGCAACATCACGTGTTGTAATATGATGTGACGAGGAAACTTCTAGAAAACATCGTGGCAACGCACGTGCATTCAACTAGTGTACAATAAAAGTTTCTTTTCTTGGATTATTTTCGGGTCCTGATATTTGGTCACTTTCCTTTTTCTTTCGATCTCATGCCACCTTTGAAACGCTGAGGAACCTGCTGGCTCATGGGTCCCACATGTCAGCCTATATGAACAATAAACCTTTCCTTTTTTGGAGTTATTTTGACCCCTAATTTCTGGCTATTTCGCCTTCTTTTATCCCGTGCCGCCTTGAAAACGTTGAGGATGCTGCTGCCTCAAGGGTCCCGCATGTCATCTAATTAGAACGATAAATTTTTACTTTCTTGGGTTTTTTACCAACAGATTTTTTGTTTATTTTTTCTTTCGATCCTCTGCCGCCTTTAAAACGTTGACGACGCTGCTGGCTCATGGGTCCCTGATGTCAGCCTCCCCGTACAAGAAACATGTGATATCTTGATTATTTTGCAGACAATAAACAGTGTATTTCGCTCTGAGCTATTGCAAATGGATAAATTAAATCATTTTTTTTACATAAACAAACTTATATTTTGAATTTCCTTGTTTTTTGTTTTTGCCAAGCTGTTATCACCAGAATTTGACCAAGTCAGAGGTGGGCCACGATCAAGATGGGCTTGAAGATTATATACGGAGAAAATACGTAGATCGGCCTTATATGCAAAGTTGGGCTAGATTGCCCATATATCTGTAATGTAATAGATCGTATCTTAGATAGAGTTTTACCCGTGCACGGTTAGGTGCACGCCTACGTTAGAAAGTCCCCTGGACTATAAATATGTATCTAGGGTTTATGGAATAAACAACAACAAACGTTCAACCAACAAATCAATCTCGGCGCATCGCCAACTCCTTCGTCTCGACGGTTTCTACCGGTAAGCAACATGCTGCCTAGATCGCATCTTGCGATCTAGGCAGCACAAGCTCCACGTTGTTCATGCGTTGCTCGTACTGAAGCCTTATTGATGGCGAGCAACGTAGTTATCATAGATGTGTTAGGGTTAGCATAGTTCTTCGCGTAACATGCTATCGTAGTGCAACCCTTGCATGTCTAGCCGCCCTCACACCTATCTTAGGTGTGGGGGCGGCACCCCGCTTGATCATTATTTAGTAGATCTGATCCGTTACGGTTGCTCCTTGTTCATCAAGGATTAGTTTAATATCTGCAATAGTTAGGCCTTACAAGGGGTTGGAGGATCCAGCGGCACGTAGGGTGTCGTTCGCTAGTCCTAGACAGGATGTTCCGGGGATCAACCTCGTGTTGGTTTTTAGGCCTTGTCTAGGATCGGCTTACGATCACCGTGCGTGGCCGCGAGGTGCAATCCTGAGTAGGATGATCCGATTATGCGGTGAAAACCCTAAATCGTCGTAGATCTCATTAGCTTTATCTTGATCAAGCAGGACCACCATATATTCGTGCACCTCGTACGAATCATGGGTGGATCGACTCCCTGAGCTGATTCACAGGATAACCTGAGAGCTGATCGAGGCTCGTATTTAATGTTTACGTGTATGCCATGCAGGAAACTAAGCGAGGCATCTCCATCACCTTCCTGACCAGGTATAGGTCAGGTGGTACGCCCTTGCATCAGCATCGGACGTGTGACCAGAAGGCTTTGCGGGCCGTCGCTCGGAGGGACCTCGGCCAGCCGCAGCCCTAGGTTGTTCCCGGCTCTACGGTGTTGCCCGTCGCTGCCCGCCGGTGGGTTTCTGACGTCAACACATTCTGGCACGCCCGGTGGGACAAGCTTCTACATCAACCACCTCACCATCTACATCTGAGATGGCGGACGGCACGCCAGTCACATACGAGGATCTGACCGACGAGCTCAAGAAGAAGTATGACGAGATCAAAGTCATCCTCGAAGCCGACCTCATCGGCTCATATCACAGAACCCGTTCACATGGCGTCAGGTGGAAGGGGTTCTCACCGGAAGGCGCACTCGATGGAGTGGACCTATCTGTCCCGTCAGAAGAACGTACCAGGGCCGTGCGCCAGGAGATTAGTGGCATGGTGACCCACTCGTTGCATCGCCATTCTGAGAGCCTGGTGAATACTCTGGAGCATGTCGCCATTCGGATGATCAAGGAGGTCATGAAGAATCAGCACTCTCTATTAGAACCAGCTCTCGGGACCTACCGAGGAAAAGTGCCACTTCAGTCCCGTCCACCGTCGTCATTCACATTGGCGGCACCAGAAGTGCCTAATCCACCGTCGTGCGCCGTTGACAGGGTTAACGACACTTACCCTGGGAGGTGCCAACCAAGATACTCGTTCAACATCAACATGATAGAACTGGGGCACCCCCCTGATGAGGATAGAGGAGAGGGCAACTGCTCTCATAGCGAAGATAAGGAAGAAGCTGCTCGACGCGATCGGCCCCGACACTGCCGAAAGATCCTGGTGATGATCAAGATGGAAGCCGATTCTAGAGATCGGCCTGTATTATCCGTACCACCTGCTCTCCCAGTATATGGCGTCGACCTCACGGGGGACGGAAAGTTAGGATATGGGTTTACATCGGCTGATGAGCTAGAGGAAGTCGACATCGGTCCTGGGGATAAGCCGCGACCGACTTTTATCAGCAAAAAGTTGGATCCACAACTCAGGAGACAGATGATAGCTCTGTTAAAGGAATACCCAGATTGCTTTGCATGGGATTACATGGAGATGCCTGGGTTGGACAGGAGTATCATCGAACATCGGCTCCCCCTCAAGAAAGGATTTCGGCCATTCCAACAACGAGCACGTCAAATGAGGGCCGAAATTCTGGAAGAAGTCAAGAAAGAGATCGAGAAAATGTTGGCCGCCGGGTTCATCAGGCCATGCAGGTATGCTGAGTGGATCTCGATGTCGTTCTGTGGAGAAGAAGGACGGCCGATGGCGAGTGGCCATCGATTTCCGAGATCTTAACAGAGCCACTCCAAAGGACGAATATCCAATGCCTGTGGCAGAAACGTTGATAAACGCCGCTGCTGGCCACAAGGTGTTGAGCTTCATGGATGGCAACGCCGGTTATAACCAGATTTTCATGGCTCCGGAAGATATACACAAGACCGCATTCAGAGTACCAGGGGCAGTAGGCTTGTTTGAGTATGTGGTCATGACCTTTGGGTTGAAGAATGCTGGTGCAACGTACCAACGAGCCATGAATTATATATTTCATGATCTGATCGGCAAGTTGGTGGAGATCTATATCGACGACGTGGTAGTCAAATCAGTCTCCATGGAGGGACACTTGGACGATCTACGGCGCGTCCTAGACCGAACTCGGAAATTCGGACTGAGAATGAATCCGAAGAAGTGCGCCTTTGGCGTGACGGCTGGTCAATTCCTAGGTTTTCTGGTTCATGAACGGGGAATTGAGATCGGCCTGAAAAGTCAGGAGGCGGTGCGTACCATGCAGCCGCCGACCACGAAAAAGGAGCTCCAACGCCTCATCGGCAAGATCAATTTTGTCCGACGATTCATCTCTAATCTGTCCGGACGAATCGAGCCGTTCATGGCGCTGGTGAAGACTAAATCTGATGACGAGTTTCACTGGGGGGCAGAACAGCAACAGGCGTTTGATGAGATTAAGCGGTATCTGACGACGCCGCCTGTGCTAGTTCCGCCCCAGCAAGACAGGCCGTTCTACATCTACTTGTCAGTAGCTGACACGTCCATCGCTTTGGTGGTGGTGCAACTCTACGATGGCGTTGAGAAGGTCGTTTTCTACCTCAGCAGAAGGATGCTGGACGCGGAGACAAGATATCCTAAGGTCGAGAAACTTTGCCTCTGCCTGTTCTTTACCTGCACCAAGCTTCATCACATCCTTTTGACGGCAGAGATCATCGTCATATGCAAGTCGGATGTTGTCAAGCACATGTTGTCGGCCCCTGTTTTGAAAGGCCGACTTGGTAAGTGGATGTTTGCGTTGTCAGAATTTGATCTCCGGTATCAGCCTGCGAAAGCAGTCAAGGGACAAGCGTTGGCCGATCTTATCGCTGAACGGATCGGTACCAATATAGCAGCACTATCTATACGTGCATGGGCTATGTTCTTCGATGGATCGGTTTGTGACGATGGTTGTGGCATCGGCATTCTGCTCGTGTCGCCTCGGGGGGCAGAATACTCCTTCTCCATCAGATTATCTACCCCTTGCACCAACAACGTAGCAGAATATGAGGCAATACGTAAGGGAATGGAGTTGCTATTGTAAGCCGGAGCTGAAGCAGTAGAGCTCTTTGGAGACTCAAAGTTGGTGATTAACCAGCTCACGGATGAATATAAGTGCGAAAGTGAATCGCTTTTCCCATATTGGGTGGAATGCCGTGAGTTGATGACACAGTTTCGGTACATCAACTTTAATTGGGTCCCAAGATCCCAAAATGCTGAGGCCAACAATCTCGCACAAATGGCGTCAGGCTACATAGACACAGCTGACGGATCAGAAGTTCAGATACAATTCCTGGAACAGGATGATTGGAGAGCCGAAATCTTCAATTATTTAAAAGATTCAGCTCGGGGGGCACCTAAACAGATAAGATACAAAGCCATGAAGTATGTCCTTATAGGAGACGACATGTTCTACAGGATGTTGGAAGGGTTGCTACTCAAGTGCCTGGGACCGACTGAGTCTAATCGGCTCTTACATGAGGTGCATGAAGGCGCTTGTGGAACGCATCAGTCGGCTCATAAGATGAAGTGGTTGATTAGACGATCAGGGTTTTATTGGCCCACCATGCTTGAAGATTGCTTCAATTATTACAAGGGGTGCCAAGCGTGTCAGATGTTCGGGAAGATTCAGATGGTACCAGCATCAGCGATGAACCCCATCATCAAGCCTTGGCCGTTTCGGGGGTGGGGCATGGATATGATCGGCAAAATCCATCTGGCGTCGAGCAAAAAACACGAGTGGATTTTGGTCATCACAGATTACTTCACCAAGTGGGTGGAAGCCGTCCCTATGAAGTAGGTGAAATCGGAAGATGTGATCAAATTTGTGAAAGAACACGTCATTCATAGGTTCGGAATTCCCCAAACGATCACGACCGATGGAGGTTCGGTCTTTGTTTCTAAAGAATTCAGGACGTTCTGCGATGACATGGGGATTAAACTGATCCGGTCATCCCCATACTATGCTCAAGCTAATGGACGAGGTGAGCGTCCAATCAGAGTCTAATCAAGCTGATCAAGAGGAAAATTGACGAGAACCCTAGAGATTGGCATGAGAAGTTGTCAGAAGCATTATGGGCCTACCGCATGTCGTGCCATGGAGCTATAAAGACTTCGCCGTACCAGCTCGTCTATGGACAGGAAGCCGTATTGCCTTGGGAAATTACGGCTGGGTCAAGACGTGTCACGTTTCAGAATGATCTGACAGCTGAAGAATATGCAGCTTTGATGAGCGACACTATTGAGGACGCAACAGAACTTAGGCTTTGGTCGTTGGAGAAGATTAAGGAGAACAAAGCCAGGGTGGCTCGTGCCTACAATAAAAAGGTTAGACCAAAGGAGTTCCAAGTTGGTGATCTAGTATGGGAAGCTGTGTTGCCATTGGGAACCAGGGACAAGGCATATGGCAAATGGTCACCTAATTGGCACGGTCCGTACAAAGTTGTCCAGGCCTTGAAGGGTAATGCATACATGCTGGAAGAGTTGAGCGGCGAAAAGTTCCCAGTGGCTATCAATGGTCAACACCTCAAGAAATATTTCCCAAGCATGTGGGACGATGGGCAGTAAGATGTGGGGGCCGATTTAAAATCGGCCAGTAAAAAAAAAATCACAGGCGATGCGCAGACATCGACTTGAGAAAACGTATGGAGATAACAGTATGCAAATGCAGCCGATGCACGGGCATCGACTTCAGAATAACAAAGCCGATACACTGATATCGACTCTAGAGGAATAAGCTCAGATTAGCAAGTTAACGGAATCGGTTCAGGCCAGAAATCATGATATGAGAGACGAATCTCCTAATGGTTGCTGAGGGATTCAATCTGATGGTTTGGACGAGAATTAGGCCTGTTGAGGTGTTTAGGCAACAGCTTGGCCTCGGATAGCAATATGAGCCGATGTTCTGCTATCGGCTCCCTGTACGGCAGCCCCATTCGACAATCGGCAAGGTTAACAAGGAAGCGAAATTAATTAAGGGATTTTTCTTCATTAATAGGGGGATTCCTTACAAAGAAAGAGCCGATTGCTCAAGGGAGAAGAGGGCAAAAGCCAACTACTACTACTGATCCCTAATCTAGGGGCCGTTGCTGCCCTCGTCGTCGCTGCCTCCGGCGCAGCTGCTGAGAGGCTCCTCATCGGAGCTTCCGTAGCCTTCTATGGGGGCTTCATCTTCCTCATCGTCGTCCTCGCTGTCGTCGTCCCACCAGGTGCGGAGGCGCTTCGCTGGTGGGTAACCTTCAAGGGAGTCGTCGTCGTCGCCCTCCTCCTCCGCCTCTTCCTCGGAAGAGGTGAAATCGTCCCAGGAGAAGCGGTCGTCCTCGCTCTCCTCCTCTTCTTCCCCTTCGACGAGGAATTGAAGGTCGCCCTCTCCGTCGGTCAGGGATTTGTCATCCTCAGACCAGATGGAGGAATCGTGTTCCTCCTTGTCCCACGTCGTCGGGGCAAGAATGTCGTGGGCCGCCAACGAGCCCCACTCTGGCGTCGGCTCGCGGGAGGGGGAGGAGTCATAAAAAACCGACGAGGAAGAGGAGGAAGAGGAAGACATGTCTATGGGAGATTGGGGGTTTTTTGGGTGCCGATGGCCAGAACAGAGCAGGATGATGAAGTGGCAAACTGCTCAGAGCGGTTAAATAAAGGGGCTATGGTAAAAAATTCAATGCTACAGCAGTTTCCGAGGAGGCGGTGCCCAAAGACAACGGTCAAATCACGCGGAATGGTTGAGAAGACAGGGCATCATGATGAAGAATGCTGCGACGGTTCTGCTCTGCCATGACATGACCCGACGAAGAAAAAGCGGAGTGATTTTGGAATTGATAATTCCAAAACCAGGGGGGCATGTGTTATCACCAGAATTTGACCAAGTCAGAGGTGGGCCACGATCAAGATGGGCTTGAAGATTATATACGGAGAAAATACGTAGATCGGCCTTATATGCAAAGTTGGGCTAGATTGCCCATATATCTGTAATGTAATAGATCGTATCTTAGATAGAGTTTTACCCGTGCACGGTTAGGTGCACGCCTACGTTAGAAAGTCCCCTGGACTATAAATATGTATCTAGGGTTTATGGAATAAACAACAACAAATGTTCAACCAACAAATCAATCTCGGCGCATCGCCAACTCCTTCGTCTCGAGGGTTTCTACCGGTAAGCAACATGCTGCCTAGATCGCATCTTGCGATCTAGGCAGCACAAGCTCCACGTTGTTCATGCGTTGCTCGTACTGAAGCCTTGTTGATGGCGAGCAATGTAGTTATCATAGATGTGTTAGGGTTAGCATAGTTCTTCGCGTAACATGCTATCGTAGTGCAACCCTTGCATGTCTAGCTGCCCTCACACCTATCTTAGGTGTGGGGGCGGCACCCCGCTTGATCATTATTTAGTAGATCTGATCTGTTACGGTTGCTCCTTGTTCATCAAGGATTAGTTTAATATCTGCAATAGTTAGGCCTTACAAGGGGTTGGAGGATCCAGCGGCACGTAGGGTGTCGTTCGCTAGTCCTAGACAGGATGTTCCGGGGATCAACCTCGTGTTGGTTTTTAGGCCTTGTCTAGGATCGGCTTACGATCACCGTGCGTGGCCGCGAGGCCCAATCCTGAGTAGGATGATCCGATTATGCGGTGAAAACCCTAAATCGTCGTAGATCTCATTAGCTTTATCTTGATCAAGCAGGACCACCATATATTCGTGCACCTCGTACGAATCATGGGTGGATCGGCTCCCTGAGCCGATTCACAGGATAACCTGAGAGCCGATCGAGGCTCGTATTTAATGTTTACGTGTATGCCATGCAGGAAACTAAGCGAGGCATCTCCATCACCTTCCTGACCAGGTATAGGTCAGGTGGCACGCCCTTGCATCAGCATCGGATGTGTGACCAGAAGGCTTTGCGGGCCGTCGCTCGGAGGGACCTCGGCCAGCCGCAGCCCTAGGTTGTTCCCGGCTCTACGGTGTTGCCCGTCGCTGCCCGCCGGTGGGTTTCTGATGTCAACACAAGCATAGGACTTTCCTGTTTTGTAGTGGGCTGAAATTGTACGAGTCAAAAGGCTTCCAGCAGGATAGTTCGAAGGCCCAGATGTCCAGATGCAGCCTGATTGAAATCTTTCTTTTCTTGGATTTTTTGATCCCCTGATTTCTGGCTACTTCCTTTTTCTTTTGGTCCTGTGCCGCCTTGGAAACTATGAGACTGCTATTGCAAAATTGGACCCACATGTCATTCTCTATGTACAATAAAAGTTTCTTTTCGTGGATTATTTTTGGCTCCTGATATTTGTCACTTGCCTTTTTCTTTCGATCTCATGTCAACTTTGAAACGTTGAGACCGCTGCTGCAAAATGGGACCCGCATGCCATCCTCTAAGTACAATAAAAGTATTTTTGGATTATTTTTGGCACCTGATATTTAGTCACTTGCCTTTTTCTTTCGATCTCATGCTGCATCTGAAACATTGAGGAAGCTGCCGGCTCGTGGGTCCCGCAAGTCATCCTCTATGCAGAATAAAAGTTTCCTTTCTTGGATATATTATTTTTTACCCTAATTTCTGGCTACTTCTTTTTCTTTTGATCCCGTGCCACCTTGGAAATGTTGAGACCGCTGCTGCAAAATAGGACCCGCATGTCATCCTCTATGTACAGTAAAGTTTCTTTTCTTGGAGTTATTTTTGGCTCATGATATTTGGTCACTTGCTTTTTTCTTTCGATCCCGTGCCACCTTTGAAACGCTGAGACCGCTACTGCAAAATGTGACCCGCATGTCGTCCTCTATTTACAAAAAAAGTTTCCTTTCTTCAAGTTATTTTTACCCCTAATTTGTGGCTACTTCCTTTTTTTACCCCCTGCTGCCTTTGAAACGTTGAGGACTCTGCTGGCTCATGGGTCCCACATGTCAGCCTATGTGAACAATAAACCTTTCCTTTCTTTGATTTATTTTTGACCCCTAATTTCTGGCTATTTGCCTTTTTTGGATCCCATGCCGCCTTGGAAACGTTGAGGATGCTGCTGCCTCATGGGTCCCGCATGTCATCCTCTCAGAACGATAAATGTGTTTTTTCTTGTTTTTTTACCAACTGATTTTTGGCTTATTTTTTCTTTGGATCTCATTCCACCTTTAAAACGTCGAGGACGCTGCTAGCTCATGGGTCCCACATGTCAGCCTCTTTGAACAATAAACCTTTCCTTTGTTTGATTTATTTTTGACAAATAATTTCTGGCTATTTGCCATTTTCTTTCCATCACATGGCGCCTTTGAAACCTTGAGACGCTGCTGGCTCATGGGTCCCACATGTCAGCCTCTATGAACAATAAAAGTTTCCTTTCTTGGATTTATTTTTTACAGTAATTACTTGCTATTTGCATTTTTCGATCCCCTGTCACCTTTGAAACTAAGAGGACGCTGCTGCACGTGAGGTGTGGTCTGAAGTTAAAGGCTTCTATGGTATTCACCTAAACCGTAAGAATTTTTCCTCTCCAAAGATGTGGATCTTTGATTATCTGGATAGAGGTGGTGACCTTGAAGCTACAGTCCTGGCGGTGACATGTTGGCACATTTGGGATGCCCGTAATAAGCTAAGAGAAGAACATACGATGGTGTCTCCCACAAGCGTAGCCGCAAAGGTCAAAGCTTATGTTGACATTATTGTTGAGCACTTATTTAGAACCAAGCCTAGTCACAGCCGTGAACCCTCTTCACTTTCTTGTTGGGTTCCGCCGCCGATTGGAATGGTTTTGATCAATGTTGATGCTACTCTTTTTTCTTATTCTCGGCGCATGGGAGCAGGAGTGGTGATCCGGGACCATAATGTAGTTTGTGTTGCTGCTTGTAGCGACTCTTAGGAGGTTACCATTCCCAAACTAGCTGAAGCCATGGCGATGAGGAGGTCTTTAATCTTTGCTAAGGATGAGAGCCTCGATCAAGTGTCTCTAGCTACTGACTGCCTCTCCATGGTTCAGCGCATCAACGCCGGTGAGATGGATCGTTCGATTTGTGGACCAGTTGTCCAGGATATTAAGCACCTTATTGTTACATTCTCAACATGTTCTATTGTTCATGTTCGCCACGAGCTGAATACGGCGGCGCATTTGTTAGCCCGTTCTAGTGAGTTTTCTTTGTCTAGTGTGTGGTGTGGTGTGCCTCCAGATTGCATCCGGCGAACTCTTTGTATCTATAATTCTATATGAATCACGTCTTGATCTAAAAATCTGAATAACATCATGAGTTCAATCTGTTGGATCAGATTCCTTGGGCCTCAACATAAAAATTAAGATGAACTATTTAACAGATTTAGCGCATCCAGATCAGACAGTTAACAACCAGTTGTACACTAGCACATCACAGATATTGGATGACCAAATAAGAGCATGACTGTTTCGTTTCACATACAGTAGATCTAAAAAACGTTGACCAACGGGGGAATGATCCCTCCCTTGGCTATACGTTGTTAGGTAGAATGAGACTATCCCCGCGGATGGATGATAACCCGGTTTATTCGCCCCTCTGATACGTCTCCGACGTACCGATAATTTCTTATGTTCCATGCCACATTATTGATGTTATCTACATGTTTTATGCACACTTTATGTCATATTCGTGCATTTTCTGGAACTAACCTATTAACAAGATGCCGAAGTGCCAGTTGTTGTTTTCTGCTGTTTTTGGTTTCAGAAATCCTAGTAACGAAATATTCTCGGAATTGGACGAAATCAACGCCCAGGGTCCTATTTTTCCACGAAGCTTCCAGAAGACCGAAGAGGAGACGAAGTGGGGCCACGAGGTGGCCACACCATAGGGCGGCGCGGCCTGGCCCTTGGCCGCGCCGACCTGTAGTGTGGGGCCCTCGTGTGGCCCCCTGACCTGCCCTTCCGCCTACTTAAAGCCTCCGTCGCGGAACCCCCAGTACCGAGAGCCACGATACGGAAAACATTACTGAGACGCCGCCGCCGCCGATCCCATCTCGGGGGATCCAGGAGATCGCCTCCGGCACCCTGCCGGAGAGGGGATTCATCTCCCGGAGGACTCTACGCCGCCATGGTCGCCTCCGGAGTGATGTGTGAGTAGTCTACCCCTGGACTATGGGTCCATAGCAGTAGCTAGATGGTTGTCTTCTCCCCATTGTGCTTCATTGTCGGATCTTGTGAGCTGCCTAACATGATCAAGATCATCTATCTGTAATTCTATATGTTGCGTTTGTTGGGATCCGATGAATAGAGAATACTTGTTATGTTGATTATCAAAGTTATGTCTATGTGTTGTTTATGATCTTGCATGCTCTCCGTTACTAGTAGATGCTCTGGCCAAGTAGATGCTTGTAACTCCAAGAGGGAGTATTTATGCTCGATAGTGGGTTCATGCCTCCATTGATATCTAGGACAGTGACAGAAAGTTCTAAGGTTGTGGATGTGCTGTTGCCACTAGGGATAAAACATTAGTGCTATGTTCAAGGATGTAGTTACTAATTACATTACGCGCAATACTTAATGCAATTGTCTGTTGTTAGCAACTTAATACTGGAGGGGGTTCGGATGATAACCTGAAGGTGGACTTTTTAGGCATAGATGCATGCTGGATGGCGGTCTATGTACTTTGTCGTAATGCCCAATTAAATCTCACTATACTCATCATGATATGTATGTGCATGGTCATGCCCTCTTTATTTGTCAATTGCCCAACTGTAATTTGTTCACCCAACATGCTGTTTATCTTATGGGAGAGACACCTCTAGTGAACTGTGGACCCCGGTCCAATTCTCTATACTGAAATACAATCTACTGCAATACTTGTTCTACTATTTTCTGCAAACAATCATCTTCCACACAATACGGTTAATCCTTTGTTACAGCAAGCCGGTGAGATTGACAACCTCACTGTTTCGTTGGGGCAAAGTACTTTGGTTGTGTTGTGCAGGTTCCACGTTGGCGCCGGAATCTCTGGTGTTGCGCCGCACTACATCCTGCCGCCATCAACCTTCAACGTGCTTCTTGACTCCTACTGGTTCGATTAAACCTTGGTTTCTTACTGAGGGAAACTTGCCGCTGTGCGCATCACACCTTCCTCTTGGGGTTCCCAATGGACGTGTCAACCACACGCATCAAGCAAATTTCTGGCGCCGTTGCCGGGGAGATCAAGACACGCTGCAAGGGGAGTCTCCACTTCCCAATCTCTTTACTTTGTTTTTGTCTTGCTTAGTTTTATTTACTACTTTTTTTGCTGCACTAAATCAAAATACAAAAAAATTAGTTGCTAGTTTTACTTTATTTGTTATCTTGTTTACTATATCAAAAACACAAAAAAAATTAGTTACTTGCATTTACTTTATCTAGTTTGCTTTACTTACTGTTGCTAAAATGGCCAACCCTGAAAATACTAAGTTGTGTGACTTCACAACCACAAATAATAATGATTTCTTATGCACACCTATTGCTCCACCTGCTACTACAGCAGAATTCTTTGAAATTAAACCTGCTTTACTGAATCTTGTTATGCGAGAGCAATTTTCTGGTGTTAGTTCTGATGATGTTGTTGCCCATCTTAATAATTTTGTTGAATTATGTGAAATGCAAAAGTATAAGGATGTAGATGGTGACATTATAAAAATAAAATTGTTCCCTTTCTCATTAAGAGGAAGAGCTAAAGATTGGTTGCTATCTCTGCCTAAGAATAGTATTGATTCATGGACTAAATGCAAGGATGCTTTTATTGGTAGATATTATCCCCCTACTAAAATTATATCTTTGAGGAGTAGCATAATGAATTTTAAACAATTAGATACTGAACATGTTGCACAAGCATGGGAAAGAATGAAATCTTTGGTTAAAAATTGCCCAACACATGGACTGACTACTTGGATGATCATCCAAACCTTCTATGCAGGACTAAATTTTTCTTCGCGGAATTTATTGGATTCAGCTGCTAGAGGTACCTTTATGTCCATCACTCTTGGTGAAGCAACAAAGCTTCTTGATAATATGATGATCAACTACTCTGAATGGCACACGGAAAGAGCTCCACAAGGTAAGAAGGTAAATTCTGTCGAAGAAACCTCTTCCTTGAGTGATAAGATTGATGCTATTATGTCTATGCTTGCGAATGATAGGACTAATATTGATCCTAATAATGTTCCGTTAGCTTCATTGGTTGCACAAGAAGAACATGTTGATGTAAACTTCATTAAAAATAATAATTTCAACAACAATGCTTACCGGAACAATTCTAGTAACAACTATAGGCCATATCCTTATAATAATGGCAACGGCTATGGTAATTCTTATGGCAATTCTTACAACAATAATAGGAATTCACCCCCTGGACTTGAAGCCATGCTTAAAGAATTTATTAGTACACAAACTGCTTTTAACAAATCTGTTGAAGAAAAACTTGGAAAAATTGATATACTTGCTTCTAAAGTCGATAGTCTTGCTGCTGATGTTGATCTTTTGAAATCGAAAGTTATGCCTAATGAAAATCATCATAATAAAATTACTACTACAGCAAATGCCATCCAAGTTAGAATTAATGAGAATATAAGATTAATGGCTGAACTGCGTGCTAGGTGGGATAGAGAAGAAAATGAAAAACTAGCTAAAGAAAAGAATGTAGCTAAAGTTTGGACTATTACCACCACTTGTAATGCTAATGCTACACATGTTGCTGCACCTCCTACTATTAATAATAAAAGAATTGGTGTTAGCAATGTTTCCACTTCTAATGCAAAGCGCGAGAAACTGCCCGAAACTGCTAAAACTGCTGAAATTGCCTGTGATAAAGCTGCTGAAATTTTTTCCAACATTGGGGATGATGATCCCATTGCTTTAGATTATAATGGTTTGAATTTTTATGATTGCCACATCTCTGAAGTTATAAAGTTCTTGCAAAAACTTGCTAAAAGTCCTAATGCTAGTGCTATAAATTTGGCTTTCACGCAACATATTACAAATGCTCTCATAAAAGCTAGAGAAGAGAAACTAGAGCGGGAAGACTCTATTCCTAAAAAGCTAGAGGATGGTTGGGAGCCCATCATTCAGATGAAGGTTAAAGATTTTGATTGTAATGCTTTATGTGATCTTGGTGCAAGTATTTCTGTTATGCCTAAGAAAATTTATAATATGCTTGACTTGCCACCGCTGAAAAATTGTTATTTGGATGTTAATCTTGCTGATCATTCTACAAAGAAACCTTTGGGGAAAGTTGATAATGTTCGCATTACCGTTAACAATAACCTTGTCCCCGTTGATTTTGTTGTCTTGGATATTGAATGCAATGCATCTTGTCCCATTATATTGGGAAGACCTTTTCTTCGAACTGTTGGTGCTATCATTGATATGAAGGAAGGTAATATAAAATATCAATTTCCTCTCAAGAAAGGTATGGAACACTTCCCTAGAAAGAGAATGAAGTTACCTTTTGATTCTATTATTAGAACAAATTATGATGTTGACACTTCGTCTCTTGATAATACTTGATACACACTTTCTGCGCCTAGCTGAAAGGCGTTAAAGAAAAGCGCTTATGGGAGACAACCCATGTTTTTACCTACAGTACTTTGTTTTTATTTTGTGTCTTGGAAGTTGTTTACTACTGTAGCAACCTCTCCTTATCTTAGTTTAGTGTTTTGTTGCGCCAAGTAAAGTCGTTGATAGTAAAGTTCATACTAGATTTGGATTACTGCGCAGAAACAGATTTCTTTGCTATCACGAATCTGGGCTGTTTTCTCTGTAGGTAACTCATAAAATAATGCCAATTTACGTGAGTGATCCTCAGATATGTACGCAACTTTCATTCAATTTGAGCATTTTCATTTGAGCAAGTCTGGTGCCTCGATAAAATTCGTCAATACGAACTGTTCTGTTTTGACAGATTCTGCCTTTTATTTTGCATTGCCTCTTTTGCTATGTTGGATGAATTTCTTTGATCCATTAATGTCCAGTAGCTTTATGCAATGTCCAGAAGTGTTAAGAATGATTGTGTCACCTCTGAACATGTTAATTTTTATTGTCGCTAACCCTCTAATGAGTTGTTCTAAGTTTGGTGTGGAGGAAGTTTTCAAGGATCAAGAGAGGAGTATGATGCAACATGATCAAGGAGAGTGAAAGCTCTAAGCTTGGGGATGCCCCGGTGGTTCACCCCTGCATATATCAAGAAGACTCAAGCGTCTAAGCTTGGGGATGCCCAAGGCATCCCCTTCTTCATCGACAACATTATCAGGTTCCTCCCCTGAAACTATATTTTTATTCCATCACATCTTATGTGCTTTGCTTGGAGCGTCGGTTTGTTTTGTTTTTTTTTTGTTTGAATAAAATGGATCCTAGCATTCACTTTATGGGAGAGAGACATGCTCCGCTGTAGCATATGGACAAGTATGTCCTTAGTTTCTACTCATAGTATTCATGGCGAAGTTTCTTCTTCGTTAAATTGTTATATGGTTGGAATTGGAAAATGATACATGTAGTAATTGCTATAAATGTCTTGGGTAATGTGATACTTGGCAATTGTTGTGCTCATGATTAAGCTCTTGCATCATATGCTTTGCACCCATTAATGAAGAAATACATAGAGCATGCTAAAATTTGGTTTGCATATTTGGTTTCTCTAAGGTCTAGATAATTTCTAGTATTGAGTTTGAACAACAAGGAAGATGGTGTAGAGTCTTATAATGTTTTCAATATGTCTTTTATGTGAGTTTTGCTGCACCGGTTCATCCTTGTGTTTGTTTCAAATAAGCCTTGCTAGCCTAAACCTTGTATCGAGAGGGAATACTTCTCATGCATCCAAATACTTGAGCCAACCACTATGCCATTTGTGTCCACCATACCTACCTACTACATGGTATTTTCCGCCATTCCAAAGTAAATTGCTTGAGTGCTACCTTTAAAATTCCATCATTCACCTTTGCAATATATAGCTCATGGGACAAATAGCTTAAAAACTATTGTGGTATTGAATATGTAATTATGCACTTTATCTCTTATTAAGTTGCTTGTTGTGCGATAACCATGTTCACTGGGGACGCCATCAACAACTCTTTGTTGAATTTCATGTGAGTTGCTATGCATGCTCGTCTTGTCTGAAGTAAGAGAGATCTACCACCTTATGGTTAAGCATGCATATTGTTAGAGAAGAACATTGGGCCGCTAACTAAAGCCATGATCCATGATGGAAGTTTCAGTTTTGGACATATATCCTCAATCTCATATGAGAAAATTATTAATTGTTGTTACATGCTTATGCATAAAAGAGGAGTCCATTATCTGTTGTCTATGTTGTCTCGGTATGGATGTCTAAGTTGAGAATAATCAATAGCGAGAAATCCAATGCGAGCTTTCTCCTTAGACCTTTGTACAAAGGCATAGAGGTACCCCTTTGTGACACTTGGTTAAAACATGTGCATTGTGATGATCCGGTAGTCCAAGCTAATTAGGACAAGGTGCGGGCACTATTAGTATACTATGCATGAGGCTTGCAACTTGTAAGATATAATTTACATGATACATATGCTTTATTACTACCGTTGACAAAATTGTTTCATGTTTTCAAAATCAAAGCTCTAGCACAAATATAGCAATCGATGCTTTTCCTCTATGGAGGACAATTCTTTTACTTTCAATGTTGAGTCAGTTCACCTATTTCTCTCCACCTCAAGAAGCAAACACTTGTGTGAACTGTGCATTGATTCCTACATACTTGCTTATTGCACTTATTATATTACTCTATGTTGACAATATCCATGAGATATACATGTTATAAGTTGAAAGCAACCGCTGAAACTTAATCTTCCTTTATGTTGCTTCAATACTTTTACTTTGAATTATTGCTTTATGAGTTAACTCTTATGCAAGACTTATTGATGCTTGTCTTGAACTGCTATTCATGAAAAGTCTTTGCTATATGATTCACTTGTTTACTCATGTCATATACATTGTTTTGATCGCTGCATTCACTACATATGCTTTACAAATAGTATGATCAAGCTTATGATGGCATGTCACTCCAGAAATTATCTGTGTTATCGTTTTACCTGCTCGGGACGAGCAGAACTAAGCTTGGGGATGCTGATACGTCTCCGACGTATCGATAATTTCTTATGTTCCATGCCACATTATTGATGTTATCTACATGTTTTATGCACACTTTATGTCATATTCGTGCATTTTCTGGAACTAACCTATTTACAAGATGCCGAAGTGCCAGTTGCTGTTTTCTGCTGTTTTTGGTTTCAGAAATCCTAGTAACGAAATATTCTCGGAATTGGACGAAATCAACGCCCAGGGTCCTATTTTGCCACGAAGCTTCCAGAAGACCGAAGAGGAGACGAAGTGGGGCCACGAGGTGGCCACACCATAGGGCGGCGCGGCCTGGCCCTTGGCCGCGCCGACCTGTAGTGTGGGGCCCTCGTGTGGCCCCCTGACCTGCCCTTCCGCCTACTTAAAGCCTCCTTCGCGAAACCCCCAGTACCGAGAGCCATGATACGGAAAACCTTACTGAGACGCCGCCGCCGCCGATCCCATCTCGGGGGATCCAGGAGATCGCCTCCGGCACCCTTCCGGAGAGGGGATTCATCTCCCGGAGGACTCTACGCCGCCATGGTCGCCTCCGGAGTGATGTGTGAGTAGTCTAACCCTGGACTATGGGTCCATAGCAGTAGCTAGATGGTTGTCTTCTCCCCATTGTGCTTCATTGTCGGATCTTGTGAGCTGCCTAACATGATCAAGATCATCTATCTGTAATTCTATATGTTGCGTTTGTTGGGATCCGATGAATAGAGAATACTTGTTATGTTGATTATCAAAGTTATGTCTATGTGTTGTTTATGATCTTGCATGCTCTCCGTTACTAGTAGATGCTCTGGCCAAGTAGAAGCTTGTAACTCCAAGAGGGAGTATTTATGCTCGATAGTGGGTTCATGCCTCCATTTATATACGGGACGATGTGAGAAAGTTCTAAGGTTGTGGATGTGCTGTTGCCACTAGGGATAAAACATTAGTGCTATGTTCAAGGATGTAGTTACTAATTACATTACGTGCAATACTTAATGCAATTTTCTGTTGTTAGCAACTTAATACTGGAGGGGGTTCGGATGATAACCTGAAGGTGGACTTTTTAGGCATAGATGCATGCTGGATGGCGGTCTATGTACTTTGTCGTAATGCCCAATTAAATCTCACTATACTCATCATGATATGTATGTGCATGGTCATGCCCTCATTATTTGTCAATTGCCCAACTGTAATTTGTTCACCCAACATGCTGTTTATCTTATGGGAGAGACACCTCTAGTGAACTGTGGACCCCGGTCCAATTCTCTATACTGAAATACAATCTACTGCAATACTTGTTCTACTGTTTTCTGCAAACAATCATCTTCCACACAATACGGTTAATCCTTTGTTACAGCAAGCCGGTGAGATTGACAACCTCACTGTTTCGTTGGGGCAAAGTACTTTGGTTGTGTTGTGCAGGTTCCACATTGGCGCCAGAATCTCTGGTGTTGCGCCGCACTACATCCCGCCGCCATCAACCTTCAACGTGCTTCTTGACTCCTACTGGTTCGATTAAACCTTGGTTTCTTACTGAGGGAAACTTGCCGCTGTGCGCATCACACCTTCCTCTTGGGGTTCCCAACGGACGTGTCAACCACACGCATCACCCTCCTGCGAAATTACTGCGGATGGGGATTCGAACCCGGGTGGGCTGGCTGCGCACTCGCTTGCCTTGCCACTGAGCTAGAACTCAGTTCTCTACATACAGAAGATCTGAGTCAGTACCAAATTCATTACCTGAGACTATGAAGATGTTTCGTTTCAGGTGTTCGGTTTCAGCATAAACTAAATTTTTCTATATATCGTGTTTCCCAAAACTACACTAATTTTGCATTGTAAAAACAAGATCTTGACCTCTTTTTTCTAATCTGAAGTATATGTTGCCTAGACAGAAAGTACTACAATTTTACAACTTTGATTTCAGAAAAACTTAGATGCCAAACTGATCCTGAGTGACATGTTTGTTTTTTGGAAAATTAAGTATGGTTCACATGTGGGGTCCACACAGTCACCTAGGTCGCACATCTACTTCCTTGCCCCGACTCGGCCCGGTTTGGGGTACAGACCTCGATCAATCAGAACCACTTGAGGCACATTTCGTGGCCTGCAGCAAGAACAGCTGACGCAGGGATGTACGTTCGCTTATCTAAGCAAAAAAAAAAATAGGAATGGTCCTCTCAAAGTATGATCAACAGGAGATGGCTATATTATAAAGGATGTACACACATTGTAATTATAGTGCTGAAATAAAGTCAAACATTAAACAGCCATACATGGGTTATAATCTAAAGGCAACACGCAATACAAAAGCAGGGCAGTGTTCAAATAAACTGATTCAATATAGTACATACTAAAAATTGTGTACTACTTCTCAACATTTCAAACACAAGAAAAATGTGTGTTAGTCTTTTTCAGAGGTAACACGGAATGGGCAAAGTCTAAACCAGGCTTAAACCACATTGACGCGTGTGGGACACTAGCCCAACTATATCCGGGAAGACTGATTACTCCCACAGTCTCACCTCCATCTGGCTGCCGGTTGCGGCGCAAAATGTTAGGGTATTGATTACAAAGAAACCTCCTGTATGATGTGTATGCACATTTTTTCCTCATGAATGGAACCAATGTGCCATCAGGAGCATTTGCTTCACGTTTCTTCAGGTTGTCCATGATAGGGTAATTGAGTCCGAGGAACAGAGAGTGGTCGCCGAGGCTGTTAAGCTGCCTAGAAACTAAGTCCCTGGAGGTGTAGTATATATGGGATCCCGCTCAAAGACGTAGGTGGTAACAGGAGGATACTACCGTAGTTGAAGCCCTGCCATTAGAAGCATAGGGAATGTCAGGAGGTACTTCACCATGGGCAATCACAATGTGGTTTACTGTAAGGATGATCATCAAGATCTTGCCGTCAGTAGATCGAGCGAGGAACCACTCGTAAGGCTGATAATCCACTTCCGGTGGCAGGATTACAAACGACAGCTCCAGGTTTGCTGCAACATTATAAATGGACAAATAGGGTGTTACTGGCAAACATATTTAAATAGAAGCATTGTTCATCGTTCGATTTGTTCAGTCGGTGTTCTGCGGTGGTTCTATTATCGCCTTCGTCAAGCATACATGATATAGCATTGACGAACTGAATGTGAACATCCGTTACAAGATTTTTTTAGTAGATTCTGTCAACCAATTGCTAGCTTCTATATATATCACTAGTAGTACATACATCCCGAAAGCATTAGAATATTAGACCACATTCACAAGAATAACATCAAGTATGAAGTACATTAACCGAGTGATAAAGTATATTGTTCAGACCAGTATGAAATATAGGGAGTTAAAGTAACACTATGCAGAAATTGGACCATATCTTGCATATATCTCTCTAGCAAAGGGATCAGCCACTGACAAGTCATGTATCAACCAGCTACGAACACCGTCCGGGCTGAACTTATCTAAGGATGGTAAATATCCAAACTGAAAATCAACATCTCTAGAAGCGGTGTTCTTCAGGTCTAGGCGCTTGAACTGGGTATCCTACTAGATCTTGTTGTGATAATTTGTTACACAAAAATTCATTACTTTGAGCATTCTAGTGTTCTGCATAAAGAACCTGGAGACAATAACATCATTTCTCTTTCCTCGGTAGTCAGAAATCGAAATTTCTTGGACGTGGAGATCAAGGAATTCAATGGGACAGGCTGGCTCATTATGCAGCACCTGAACCTTATCACTGGTTCTATAAAACTGCAAAGAAGTCAAATTAAGTAGTCAGTACAATAACAAAGTACTTCATAGCTGTCAACTAATGAATATCTCAGGTGAGTTGAATCATGTGTTAATTGAGGACCATGGAACAACATAATCCCCTGACATGTTCCAATTTGATAGATGCACTTTTTTACATCTATTAATGTCATTGTAAAGTTGGGGAAAGGTTACCAACATGGGAAACTCCAATCCGCAACTAGTTGCGGGTGCACCCCATTTTTCTTTTGACACTTCCAAGTTTCCAAGAAAAATGTAAACTAAAAGTCTGGACATACATTGTGTTCTATCATGTGCTTCTGTGAAGTTTCATCCAAAAATATGATAATATGTGATGTACACAAAAAAAGAACAAATGGTGTGTAAATAGTAAGTCACACTATTTACATATGTCTTCTCTTTTTTACACAGATCACATATTATCATGTGTTTATATGAAACTTCACAGATGCACAAGATACAACACATTGTATGACAAGAAGTTTAGTTTTGAACCAACATAATATAACTCCATTGTGGATGTTCTTCTAGTACAAAATATTGTTCAACTGATCTAGGCTAATAACAGGTTAACTCCATATAACTCTACACTTTTTGCTCATAGTGGTAAACAATTAACAACAACGAATTTACCTCGATATATAGCTTCTCCGTGCAGGGAAAGCATCTAAGAAATGCAAGTACCTGATCCAGACGAGGGCCGTCAGATTTTCGAACCAAGTTCTTCACTGTGCACAGAGAATGTTCCAAGCTTATGGGCATCATCCTCTACAGGACAATGGTACATATGTCAAAAAAATAACAAAAATGTGAGTTAATTCAAAAAGAAGAAGGCTGTTCTACCAAAAAGTTTATGCGTCCAATAACAAGTTGGCCGCTGATACGTCTCCGACGTATCGATAATTTCTTATGTTCCATGCCACATTATTGATGATATCTACATGTTTTATGCACACTTTATGTCATATTTATGCGTTTTCTGGAACTAACCTATTGACGAGATGCCGAAGGGCCAGTTCCTGTTTTCTGCTGTTTTTGGTTTCAGAAATCCTAGTAAGGAAATATTCTCGGAATCGAACGAAATCAACGCCCAGCATCTTAGAACCCCCGGAAGCATCCAGAACACCCGAGAGTCGCCAGAGTGGACCCACAGGGGGCCCAGGAGGTAGGCTGGCGCGGCCCAGGCCCTGGCCGCGCCGCCCTATCATGTCACCGCCTATTCGACCCTCTGACGCCGCCTCTTCGCCTATTTAAGCCTCCTCGACCTAAAACCTCGATACGGAAAAAGCCACGGTACGAGAAACCTTCCAGAGCCGCCACCATCGCGAAGCCAAGATCTGGGGGACAGGAGTCTCTGTTCCGGCACGCCGCCGGGACGGGGAAGTGCCCCCGGAAGGCTTCTCCATCGACACCACCGCCATCTTCATCAACGGTGCTGTCTCCCATGAGGAGGGAGTAGTTCTCCATCGAGGTTCGGGGCTGTACCGGTAGCTATGTGGTTCATCTCTCTCCTATGTACTTCAATACAATAATCTCATGAGCTGCCTTACATGATTGAGATTCATATGATGATGCTTGTAATCTAGATGTCATTATGCTAGTCAAGTGGATTTTACTTATGTGATCTCCGGAGACTCCTTGTCCCACGTGTGTAAAGGTGACAGTGTGTGCACCGTGTGGGTCTCTTAGGCTATATTTCACAGAATACTTATTCACTGTTATGAATGGCATAGTGAAGTGCTTATTTATATCTCTTTATGATTGCAATGTGTTTTGTATCACAATTTATCTGTGTGCTACTCTAGTGATGTTATTAAAGTAGTTTATTCCTCCGGCACGGTGTAATGGTGACAGTGTGTGCATCGTGTTAGTACTTGGCGTAGGCTATGATTGTGATCTCTTGTAGATTATGAAGTTAACTATTGCTATGATGGTATTGATGTGATCTATGCCTCCTTTCGTAGCGTGAAGGTGACAGTGTGCATGCTATGTTAGTACTTGGTTTGGTTATGTTGATCTGTCATGCACTCTAAGGTTATTTAAATATGAACATCGAATATTGTGGAGCTTGTTAACTTCGGCATTGAGGGTTCGTGTAATCCTACACAGTTAGTGGTGTTCATCATCCAACAAGAGAGTGTAGAGTCTAGCATCTATTTATTTATTCTGTTATGTGATCATTGTTGAGAGTGTCCACTAGTGAAAGTATGATCCCTAGGCCTTGTTCCTAAATACTGCTATCGCTGCTTGTTTACTGTTTTACTGCATCTGTACTACCCGCAATATTACCACCATCAACCACACGCCAATCCTGGACAGCAAAGCACTTTTCTGGCGCTGTTGCTACTGCTCATACTTATTCATACCACCTGTATTTCACTATCTCTTCGCCGAACTAGTGCACCTATTAGGTGTGTTGGGGACACAAGAGACTTCTTGCTTTGTGGTTGTAGGGTTGCTTGAGAGGGATATCTTTGACCTCTTCCTCCCTGAGATCGATAAACCTTGGGTGATCCACTTAAGGGAAACTTGCTGCTGTTCTACAAACCTCTGCTCTTGGAGGCCCAACACTGTCTACAAGAATAGAAGCTCCCGTAGACATCAAGCACTTTTCTAGCACCGTTGCCGGGGAGGAAAGGTAAAAGGCACTCATACTCCGGTTCCTGTGTAACGTACTTTCTGGCGCCATTGTGTTTGTGCTCGAAGCTATTTCCTTTAGATCCTGCAATTGCATCTTTTTGTTTCTTGTTTACACTAGTAAGGCATAATCGACAACAATGAGCTTCTTACTCTATTTCCTGATTTAAGACATGGATGGTTTGATTCGAAAATTAAAAAACCCATGGAACATATTAGTATGAACACTTTGAACACCATTGTTGCTAATGCTATGGAAAATTCTAAGCTTGGGGAAGCTGGTTTTGATGAGCATGATCTTTTTAGTCCCCCAAGCATTGAGGAGAAAATTTACTTTGATGATACTTTACCTCCTATTTATGATGATTATAATGATAGTAGTCTTTTGGTGCTACCTACTATGGAGAGTAAATTTGATTACGATTACAATATGCCTCCTATATTTGATGATAGCTACTTTGTTGAATTTGCTCCCACTATTACTAATAAAATTGATTATGCTTATGTGGAGAGTAATAATTTTATGCATGAGACTCATGATAAGAATGCTTTATGTGATAGTTATATTGTTGAGTTTGCTCATGATGCTACTGGACATTATTATGAGAGAGGAAAATATGGTTGTAGAAATTTTCATGTTACTAAAATGCCTCTCTATGTGCTGAAATTTTTGAAACTACACTTGTTTTATCTTCCTATGCTTGTCACTTTGCTCTTCATGAACTTGTTTATTTAAAAGATTCCTTTTCATAGGAAGCATGTTAGACTTAAATTTGTTTTGAATTTGCCTCTTGATGCCCTCTTTTGCTTCAAATACTATTTCTTGCGAGTGCATCATTAAAACTGTTGAGCCCATCTTAATGGCTATAAAGAAAGCACTTCTTGGGAGATAACCCATGTGTTTATTTTGCTACAGTACTTTTGTTTTATATTTGTGTCTTGGAAGTTGTTACTACTGTAGCAACCTCTCCTTATCTTAATTTTGTTGCATTGTTGTGCCAAGTAAAGTCGTTGATAGTAAGGTTCATACTAGATTTGGATTACTGCGCAGAAACAGATTTCTTTGCTGTCACGAATCTGGGCAAAATTCTCTGTAGGTAACTCAGAAAATTATGCCAATTTACGCGAGTGATCCTCAGATATGTATAAATTACTGGATAAGGGAACAGGAGATGGAGGGCACGTGGCGACTAAAACCCTAGGAGGTCATCGCCGGTGATCACCGGAGTTCTTGGTGATTGGGTCTTTCTGATCCGATCATTGTGATCTCCTCCTCCTCCCCTTCAAGGTTTTGGGTTCTGATCTACTTTTGGTTTTCTTTGGACTGGATCTGATGGTGTCTTCTCCAATGGAGTCGTGGAAGGTTTCATTCCGTAGTGTTCAAGATCTGGATCTTGTGAACTTCTGTCCCAAGGAGGGTGAACTTCTTGTTTCGGATTGTCATACTCGTGGGTTTTTGCTTGCTCTTGTGGATCTCTCTGGTGTTTCGGTGGCATCAAGATATATGTATGAAGGAGAGGTAATTCAAAAGGGCTCCTACATCACTTTTCCTCATCATGTCATCAAGATCCATGATAAGGCTCCCCCCGTGAAGGCAAAGGTATGTCATGCCTCCAATGGATCTATCTCTTCTTCTGATAAGTATGCTGGGGTTATGGATCTGGAAAGCTTTGAAGTTAAGTCCAGAGCCAATCTAGTTGTTAATGTCCCGGTTGTTAGAAAGGCTGCAGTTTCTGATGAGTTGTCTAAATTTTGGAAAATCACCTACTCCACAATTAAAGATCTAGATCGTGGCCGCATGAAATCTTATGATGGCATGTTGGAGGTGACCGTCAAAGATCAGTGGCTTCGTCTGAAGGATGCAAGAGGGAAACAGATTGGTTGTCGCTCATTGCAGAAAGGTGATTGTTTCAGTATTGGGACTAAACTAGTTTTTCCCATTCATATTGTTCGAGTTGGTATCCCTATGGCCAACACCCCTGGACGTACTTGCATGGATCATGCAGTTCAAGCTTCTGTAGTAACGGCAAATAAAGACAATGACCCAGTGGGGATTCTGGATACAGTACCTACGCCACCAGTCAATCTGCCTCCTCAGCAGGATTTGAATCTGAATTTATCTCATGGGAGGAATTTCTCAAAGGATGTGCAGCATAAATTTAATTTGTCTGTTCATCCATCTGAACACTCTGGGCACTTCCTCATGGTTATTTCTTTTGGAAGAGCAACCTTTCGACTCACTGAAGAATCAGTGGCTGCAGCTCTTGAATCTGTTATTGGTGGCAGTGCCTCCAAAATGAAGATATCTCTTCTTAGAGATCGTGTTTTCTCTTTTTGTGTTTCTAATAAGCAAGTTGGCTTTCACATTCTGAAGCTGAGGATGTACAGGTGTTCTCTGTTTAAATGCTTCTTTCACTTGTGGGGTCGAGGTGGACCCAATTGGGCAAGAGAATTTAATTTGTGGCAAAATGAATGTCAATCTGAATGGACTTTGGTTAGCCCAGGGAAAAAAAGAATGCAAATGCCTATGAAGGCTATGGACATTCCAGGGCCTAGATCTATTGTCAAGACCAAGGTGACAGAGGGAAAGAAGCTGAACTTTGCAGAAGCAATTAGTTACCCTGCTTGTAAAGGATACAAGGCTGCTGATACTGTTCACTCTGGTGTTTCACAACCTGCAGAGGAC
Source organism: Lolium perenne (assembly GCF_019359855.2). Taxonomy (NCBI): domain Eukaryota; kingdom Viridiplantae; phylum Streptophyta; class Magnoliopsida; order Poales; family Poaceae; genus Lolium; species Lolium perenne. Next base: position 34,634,513 of record NC_067248.2, on the reverse strand, counting down.
TCTACTCCTCTAGGTGATGGTGTTCAAACTTTAGATCAGACCTGTGCATCTTCTAAGTCAATTGTCAGTGATAGATCAAGTCAATTGACTAAGGATTCAAGTAAGGAAAAGGAGAAACTGACTGTTTCAGATGATCTCGGCAACTCTGAACAGCCCAGAAGCCTGGATGGGCTAGATGAGGTTATTGATGATATTGCATATCGTTTTTGGGAGTGTGGGCGTTGTTTGTCCATGGGCCATGATTCCAAGGCCTGTACTAAACGGGTTAGATGCCGATTCTGTTTTCGGTCGGGCCATTTTAGGAAAACTTGCTTGGACTGGCTAAGGAAGAAAAATCAACGATGGGTCCCCAAAGTCGGTTTGCCTCCTCATATTCCTCCTGATACAGGGCCGTCCGCCGTCTCGACTCCTGCGCCAGGTAGCCAGGACACATTGATTGCAGAAACAGAGTCCTGTCCGCGCTCAACTCCACCGCCGGCAGATTCATCTTCTGCCGCCGCCATGGCCAACTTTGAGCTCAATCCTGCTCGATGGGTGCCGCATGGCTTCCACATTATCGATGGAGGGCCGACGAGATTGCCTCGCACCTTCTACAACGCCACCGTTGCGCCTGCAGTCAATCATGGTAACTTCTGTGTTGCTCAGCTTAACCCCCCTCCCCAGCAGCAGGATGAGATCTTCTGGAGAGATATTATTAGGGATTTCATTGTTAATCATCATCAGCGTGCCGTGGAGAACATGCAGCCTTGTTTGTTTGGGGTAGGGCTTTTTCAGTTGCGAAGCCCTGCTTCGGTGGCAGCTCTAGTGCAACAGCCGCCGTTTGAGATTGCCGACAATGTACTTGTCCGATTTGTCCATCACAATAATAGGAATAATCATCGGTTAGTTCAGGGGGCGAGGAGGGGCTGGATTATGGTATTGGGAATCCCTTTTGACTATCGTAATGATTATGACATATCCAATGCTGTGGCTGCTTTTGGTAAATTCCATCATTGGCATCAGGATGATGTTTTCAAGGAAAGAACTATGATATACATCACCTTTGATTCACCAGCTTCTGTACCAAGAGATATCGTTTTTGGAAATTATGCTAACCTTGGTGATCTGAAAGAGACTTGGACAGCTCCTTGTTATGTGATGGGAGCTAATATTGTGGATGATCTTCCTGCTGATGAGGACCAGATGCCACCAGATGGGAATCCCCACCCTTTGCCAGGTCATCTAGTGGCTCCAGAGAATCTGATGGTTCTGCCTCCTTTTCCACAGCTTGGATGGAACAATGCCCCATTGCATGGGGAGCAAGTTCAGCAGGAGCAGCCTGCCAATAATGACCAGATGCAGCAGCAGGAAGAACCACAGGAGCAACCTGTTGAGGAGGTAGTAAATGATTCCATTGTAGTGGATTTATCAGTGGCTGAAGGAGCTGATGAAGACTTGGAAGAAGGAGAAGTGAATCAGCCTATGATGGAGGGTGCTGTTTTTCAGCAGCTTGTGGGTCAACATCAAGTCCTACATGTGGGGATGGTGCACATTGGTCCCATGCTGCCTCCACATATGATTATAGATAGACTGATCAACATGGCTCTTCCTCATTCCCTTTTCACACATATTCCCAAGTCACCCAGTAGTACTCCTTTTCAATCTGTTTTTGTCTCTGACAAGGAACTGTTCTTTAAGGAATCTCTATCAGTCTCTCTTGGAATTGCATCACAGAGAGCAAGAAGGCCCTGGAGATTGCCTCTGGCAAGAAAGCATGTGGCAACACTGTCTGAATGTGATGATAATGCTGGTCTTTTATCTGCAGAAAATGCCCAAGATGCAGCTCACATTATAACTGTAGGTGCAAATGATGATACTGTGCAAGAGGTTGCTGCTCATGATTTGGATTCTGTTGTGTTTAGTGCCACTCCAATTAAGAGTGTGCCACAGAGGAAGAGGGGCAGACCTAGGAAATCTGAACCAGCAGTGGTAGACACTGCATATAGAAGAAGTACTAGGAGTTGCACTAAAAGGGATGGGCATCGACCTGTTTCTATGTCTGACACTGTATCTCGTCCGAAAAAGAAGATCAAATTTCAGAAGAAGAGTGCAGAGGGAGGGAAGGCAGGCATTCCAAATTCTCAAGGGGAAACTAGTCAAGAGCCACAGCAGAACCATACTGATGATAATGCACTGCAGATTCCACCTGAGACACCTGTCCACATTATGCAGAGAGTGGGGTTGGCACTTGGTATTGATGCTGATTTGATCACAGAGGAGAAGCTTAAGGCTGATTCTAAGGACAACAATTCCAAGGAGTTTCCCAATGATAGCTGAAGTTATGAAGATTATGTGGGGCTCTGGCTTATATGGCAGTGTTGCTTTTGGTGCCTTTAGCTTTTATGGCAATGTGTCAAGTGTTCAGTGTGTGTTCCCTTGGTACTTGTGTTGGGTCTTATTGTATCAGTGGATGCAGTGTGGGTGTTTTGTAAAGCTACTTTTATGCTATGATAGTCTCAGTCCTTTTGGCAGTGGAGTTGGTCTCCTCTGTTTCTCAGTCAGCATTATTTGTTTTATTAATGAGTAGAGCAAAAGTGAGAAAATGGAGGATTCTATGTTGGAATGTAAGGGGCCTAAATTCTGATAAGCACCAAAGGGCTCTAAGGTCTAAAATTGAAGAAAGTCAGTGTTCTGTGCTGTGTGTGCAAGAAACTAAGTGTGATAACATTGATCATAAATTCCTTAGGAAATTTTGCCCCAAGCGTTTTGATACTTTTGCTTTCTCACCCTCTGTGGGTGCATCAGGAGGGATTTTAGTTGTCTGGAATTCTTCTGTGTTTTCTGGTGAACTACTAGAAATTCAGAGATTTTCTGTGGTTATAAAATTTACCTCTGTTCACAATAATGAGAGCTGGAATTTAGTGTCAGTATATGGGCCTTGTCAGGGAGTGTTGAGGGATAATTTTGTAACCTGGCTGTATAATATCCAAATTCCAGTGGGAAGTAATTGGTTGCTTATTGGTGATTTCAATTTTATAAGATCAGAGGAAAATAGAAACAAGCCTGGGGGAGATGTGAATGACATGTTCCTTTTCAATGAAATCATTGGACATTTGGGATTGCTTGAATTACCTTTAAAAGGAAGAAGGTTCACATGGTCTAATATGCAAGCCCAGCCTCTGTTAGAGCAACTTGATTGGTTTTTTACTAGTGCTGAATGGATCTCTTCTTTTCCAAATACCACTGTCATGCCACTTGCTAATACAGCTTCAGATCATGTTCCTTGTGTTCTTAATATAGACACTGTCATCCCCAAGGCATCTATTTTTAGATTTGAAAATTTCTGGGTGGACCAACCTGGGTTCATGGATTGTGTTAAGCAAGCTTGGGGAGTAAGTTCTAATAAGCAATATACCTCTGCCATAATTGCTGCCAAATTTAAGTCACTCAGATATGCCCTGAAGCATTGGCATATGAATCTGTCTCAGTTGAAGGTTTTAATTCAGAATTGCAACAAAGCCATTTTAATACTGGATAACCTTGAAGAGCAGAGACCTCTATTCATAACAGAATTTAATTTTAGGAAAATTGTCAAGTTACATTTGGAGAAGCTTCTCAAAGTTGAATGTAATTATTGGAGGAAGAGATGTACTGCTAGGTGGATAAAAGTGGGAGAGGACAATACAAAATTCTTTCATGCAATGGCCACACAAAGAAATAGAAGAAATACAATCTCCATGATCAAAACATCTGAGGGCAGGGTAGTTAATGATCATGCTGAAATGGCAGCTGTCTTATGGGCAAGTTACAGGGATAGAATGGGATGTTCTGAGGGTATAGATATGCAGTTTGACCTGCACAGGCTTATAAAGAAAGTAGAGGGGCTTGAAGAGATTTCTCAGCCTTTTTTGCAAGAGGAGATTGATTTGGTTCTTAAGCAAATGCCACCAGATAAGTCCCCTGGGCCAGATGGTTTCACTGGTTTGTTTCTGAAGAAATGTTGGCCTATAATAAAACAAGATTTATGCAAGCTGGTGCATGACTTTCATGAGGGAACTTTACAGCTACAGAATATAAATGAGTCTTTCATTACTCTTGTTCCTAAGGTACATAGTCCTGAGAGTGTAAATGACTTTAGGCCCATCTCTCTCACAAATGCTTGTCTCAAGTTTTTGACAAAACTGGTGGCTAATAGATTTCAGCAGAGGATTCTGTCCTGTGTGCATAAGAATCAATATGGCTTTATCAAGAGCAGAACAATTCAGGATTGTGTTGCATGGACTTTTGAATATTTATATCAGTGTCATGCTTCCAAAAAACCTTTGGTGATCATGAAGCTTGACTTTGCTAAAGCTTTTGATACTATTGAACATGAGGCAATTATTCAAGTAATGTCACATATGGGTTTTGATTGTAAGACTATAAAGTGGGTAAAGGATATCCTCTCTTCTGGAACTTCTAAGATTTTGTTGAATGGTGTTCCAGGAAAGCAATTTTCATGTAAGAGGGGTGTTAGGCAGGGTGACCCTCTGTCTCCAATTTTGTATGTGCTTGGGTCTGAATTGTTGCAATTGGTGATTAATGATGCTCTTAGAGCTGGTTTACTGTCATTGCCTATTGAGGTGGGTGACCCAGATTATCCAGTGGTGCAGTATGCAGATGACACTTTACTCATTATTCCTGCTGATATGAATCAAGTTCTGGCCTTAAAGGATATTTTACATAAGTTCTCTGTTTCTACTGGTCTGAAGGTTAACTATCATAAATCCAGTATGGTTCCAATTAATGTGGCCAGTGAGGAGATTGAGCTGCTTGCCACTGCTTTTGGATGCCAAGTTGCAACTCTCCCTTTCACTTACTTGGGGTTACCTCTGGGAACAACTAGACCAAAGATTCAGCATTTGACTCCAATTGTTACTAGATTGGAGAGAAAGCTTACAAGCATTTCTAGTTTCTTGTCTCAAGGAGCTAGACTGCAGCTGGTGGATTCTGCCCTGTCTTCCATGTCCACATTCTTTTTGTGTTCTATTCAAATTCCACCTGGCATTTTAAATCAGCTGAATAGGATTCTAAGGCAGTGCTTATGGAGGGATAATATTGATACACCAAAGCAGTCTTTGGCGGCTTGGGAGATGATATGCAAGCCTAAGAATAAAGGTGGGGTTGGTATTGTTAATTTTCAAAAACATAATGAGGCCTTGTTGTTGAAATTTCTGGATAAATTTTATAATAAAGCAGATACCCCTTGGGTCAGTCTTGTATGGAGAACTTACTACCAGGAATCTGTACCTCATGCTGAACATCTCTGTGGCTCCTTTTGGTGGAAAGATGTGTGTAAATACTTGGAAAAGTATAGGCAGGTGACCACTGTCTTGCCTGGTAAAGGAGATTCTTTTTTATTCTGGTTAGATAATTGGAAATTTGAGAACTCAACAACTCCTCTTAGTGAGAGATATCCAAGGATTTTTTCTTATGCTTTGAATGATAAACTTACGGCCAAGGAGGTGTATGAAGTTGATGATATTGCGCAGCTTTTTCACTTACCTTTATCCTCTCAAGCCTATGAGGAATGGAGGGAGCTAAGTTCTCAGATGAGGCGCAATCCTTTGTCAGTGGGAAATGATTCTTGGGTTTATGTATGGGGGAGTACATATACTGCATCGAAGTATTACAAGTACCTACATGAGCACATTCAGGTCATTGGCATTTATAGATGGATTTGGAGGTCCTCCTGTATTATGAAGCATAAATTTTTTGCATGGCTCCTGGTTAGTGATCGTTTGAATACTAGGGACATGTTGAAGAGACGACATTGGAAGGTTACAGATGATACTCACTGTGAGTTGTGCTTTGCTAGAGCATATGAGGACAGAATGCACTTGTTCTTTGAGTGTCAGTTCAGTCAGAGGATTTGGGCATATTTACAGATTGATTGGCAACAGGGGCAAGATATTCAGGAGGCTGCAACTAGGGCAAGAGCTGGCTTTGCTAAGCCTTTCTTCATGGAAGTGGTTATTTTAGCTTGTTGGAATATATGGAAGCAACGCAATGACAAAATCTTTCAGTATATTAGGCCTTCCTTTCAAGGGTGGAAGAAGGGGTTTGTGCATGATATATCCATGCTTGAGCATAGGATAAAAAGGAAGCATTTACAAGATTTAGTTGCCTGGATAGGCAGTCTGATGTAGCTTTATTCCCTTCTTTAGTTTTGTACAGTTAGGTCTTTCTTTTTCTTTTTCCTTTCTTCTTTTTTGTTTTGTACATATGCTCTTTGGTTTTAATAAATAACTGTGGGGTTTTTTCCCCACAGTCTCAAGGTTCAAAAAAAAAAAAAACTTTCATTCAATTTGAGAATTTTCATTTGAGCAAGTCTGGTGCCTCAATAAAATTCGTCTTTACGAACTGTTCTGTTTTGACAGATTCTGCCTTTTATTTCGCATTGCCTGTTTTGATATGTTCGATGGATTTTTCGATTCCATTGACTTTCAGTAGCTTTGGGCAATGTCCAGAAGTGCTAAGAATGATTGTGTCACCTCTGAACATGTGAATTTTGATTATGCACTAACCCTCTAATGAGTTTGTTTCGAGTTTGGTGTGGAGGAAGTTTTCAAGGGTCAAGAGAGGAGGATGATACAATATGATCAAGAAGAGTGAAAGCTCTAAGCTTGGGGATGCCCCGGTGGTTCATCCCTGCATATTTCAAGAAGACTCAAGCATCTAAGCTTGGGGATGCCCAAGGCATCCCCTTCTTCATCGACAAATTATCAGGTTCCTTCTCTTGAAACTATATTTTTATTCGGCCACATCTTATGTACTTTACTTGGAGCGTCTGTTTGTTTTTGTTTTTGTTTTTGTTTGAATAAATGCATGCTTGTGTGGGAGAGAGACACGCTCCGCTGGTTCATATGAACACATGTGTTCTTAGCTTTTAATTTTCATGGCGAAGGTTGAAACTGCTTCGTTAAATTGTTATATGGTTGGAAACGGAAAATGATACATGTAGTAATTGCTAAAATGTCTTGGATAATGTGATATTTGGCAATTGTTGTGCTCATGATTAAGCTCTTGCATCATATACTTTGCACCTATTAATGAAGAAATACATAGAGCTTGCTAAAATTTGGTTTGCATAATTGGTCTCTCTAAGGTCTAGATAATTTCTAGTAAAGCGTTTGAACAACAGGGAAGACGGTGTAGAGTCTTATAATGTTTACAATATGTCTTTTATGTGAGTTTTGCTGCACCGGTTCATCCTTGTGTTTGTTTCAAATAACCTTGCTAGCCTAAGCCTTGTATTGAGAGGGAATACTTCTCGTGCATCCAAATCCTTGAGCCAACCACTATGCCATTTGTGTCCACCATACCTACCTACTACATGGTATTTCTCCGCCATTCCAAAGTAAATTGCTTGAGTGCTACCTTTAAACAATTCAAAATTTATTACCTCTGATTTGTGTCAATGTTTTATAGCTCATGAGGAAGTATGTGGTGTTTATCTTTCAATCTTGTTGGGCAACTTTCACCAATGTACTAGTGGCTTCATCCGCTTATCCAATAATTTTGCAAAAAGAGCTGGCAATGGGATTCCCAGTCCCAAATTAATTAACAAAAATAGACACTCCTCCATGGTATGTGATTGTTGGACGGCACCCGAAGGATTCGGTTAGCCATGGCTTGAGAAAGCAAAGGTGGGGAGGAGTGTCATCATAATAAAACTAAAATAAAAAGGCACTCCTTCATGGAATGAGATTGTTGGCAGGCACCCGAGGATTCGGTTAGCCATGGTTTGTGAAAGAAAGGTTGGAAGGAGTGCCACCCAAAAATAAAAATAAAATGGGAGCCGCTCTTTGAAGGTTTGTCTGTCAAGGGGGTTAGAGTGCCCACTACCATTCATTGACAACAACAAACACCTCTCAAAATATTACTTTTATGCTCTCTTTATGTTTTCAAAACCAAAGCTCTAGCACAAATATAGCAATCAATGCTTCCCTCTGCGAAGGGCCATTCTTCTACTTTTATTGTTGAGTCAGTTCACCTATTTCTCTCTATCTCAAGAAGCAAACACTTGTGTGAATTGTGCATTGATTCCTACATACTTGCATATTGCACTTATTATATTACTTTGCATTGACAACTATCCATGAGATATACATGTTACAAGTTGAAAGCAACCGCTGAAACTTAATCTTCCATTGTGTTGTTTCAATGCCTTTACTATGAATTTATTGCTTTATGAGTTAACTCTTATGCAAGACTTATTGATGCTTGTCTTGAAAGTACTATTCATGAAAAGTCTTTGCTATATGATTCAATTGTTTACTTATGTCATTTACCATTGTCTTGGATTGCTGCATTCATTACATATGCTTACAATAGTATGATCAAGGTTATGATGGCATGTCACTCCAGAAATTATCTTTGTTATCGTTTACCTGCTCGGGACGAGCAGAAACTAAGCCTGGGGATGCTGATACATCTCCGACGTATCGATAATTTCTTATGTTCCATGCCACATTATTGATGATATCTACATGTTTTGTGCACACTTCATGTCATATTTATGCGTTTTCCGGAACTAACCTATTGACGAGATGCCGAAGGGCCAGTTCCTATTTTCTGTTGTTTTTGGTTTCAGAAATCGTAGTAAGGAAATATTCTCGGAATCGGACGAAATCAACGCCCAGCATCTTAGAATCCCCGGAAGCATCCAGTACACCCGAGAGTCGCTAGAGTGGACCCACAGGGGGCCCAGGAGGTAGGCCGGCGCGGCCCAGGCCCTGGCCGCGCCGCCCTATCATGTCACCGCCTCTTCGACCCTCTGACGCCGCCTCTTCGCCTATTTAAGCCTCCTCGACCTAAAACCTCGATACGGAAAAAGCCACGGTACGAGAAACCTTCCAGAGCCGCCGCCATCGCGAAGCCAAGATCTGGGGGACAGGAGTCTCTGTTCCGGCACGCCGCCGGGATGGGGAAGTGCCCCCGGAAGGCTTCTCCATCGATACCACCGCCATCTTCATCAACGCTCCTGTCTCCCATGAGGAGGGAGTAGTTCTCCATCGAGGTTCGGGGCTGTACCGGTAGCTATGTGGTTCATCTCTCTCCTATGTACTTCAATACAATAATCTCATGAGCTGCCTTACATGATTGAGATTCATATGATGATGCTTGTAATCTAGATGTCATTATGCTAGTCAAGTGGATTTTACTTATGTGATCTCCGGAGACTCCTTGTCCCACGTGTGTAAAGGTGACAGTGTGTGCACCGTGTGGGTCTCTTAGGCTATATTTCACAGAATACTTATTCACTGTTATGAATGGCATAGTGAAATGCTTATTTATATGTCTTTATGATTGCAATGTGTTTTGTATCACAATTTATCTGTGTGCTACTCTAGTGATGTTATTAAAGTAGTTTATTCCTCCTGCACGGTGTAATGGTGACAGTGTGTGCATCGTGTTAGTACTTGGCGTAGGCTATGATTGTGATCTCTTGTAGATTATGAAGTTAACTATTGCTATGATGGTATTGATGTGATCTATGCCTCCTTTCGTAGCGTGAAGGTGATAGTGTGCATGCTATGTTAGTACTTGGTTTGGTTATGTTGATCTGTCATGCACTCTAAGGTTATTTAAATATGAACATCGAATATTGTGGAGCTTGTTAACTCCGGCATTGAGGGTTCGTGTAATCCTACACAGTTAGTGGTGTTCGTCATCCAACAAGAGAGTGTAGAGTCTAGCATCTATTTATTTATTCTGTTATGTGATCAATGTTGAGAGTGTCCACTAGTGAAAGTATGATCCCTAGGCCTTGTTCCTAAATACTGTTATCGCTGCTTGTTTACTGTTTCTTCGCATCTACTTGCCCGCAATATTACCACCATCAACCACACGCCAGTCCTGGACAGCAAAGCACTTTTCTGGCGCTGTTGCTACTGCTCATACTTATTCATACCACCTGTATTTCACTATCTCTTCGCCGAACTAGTGCACCTATTAGGTGTGTTGGGGACACAAGAGACTTCTTGCTTTGTGGTTGCAGGGTTGCTTGAGAGGGATATCTTTGACCTCTTCCTCCCTAAGATCGATAAACCTTGGGTGATCCACTTAAGGGAAACTTGCTGCTGTTCTACAAACCTCTGCTCTTGGAGGCCCAACACTGTCTACAAGAATAGAAGCTCCCGTAGACATCAGCCGCCAGGGTACGACGCAAAGCCAAACACCATAAACTTTGGTGCGTTGGCGACCTGGATTAGTAGTGGAACATCATGAACACATATGACCAATCTCTCGAGGTAAGATGCATCCATAATTTGCACCGTGTCTAACTGAATAAGTTTGGTGGTGTTGCGTTTCCAATAGTTAGCCACACCAATTGTACGAAGATTTGGCATGTGAATGTTGAGGTGGGTGAACCCGTGGACCCCCTCAAGGTGAAGTGCCTCGAGCACAATACAGCGGGTGACCAAGCGGTCGATGTTCGCCGCCTTACAGATGTAGACGTCATAGAGCATGAGCTTCTTGAGTTGGGGGAAAAGAAGCATGGAGTTGGCATAAATCTCGGGCAAATAGCAAGTAAAAATGCTAACAATGCGCAGCGTGGGTGCGCAGCGGAGCGCATACAGCGGGAACGAGCGCATCACTGTTCCACCATCGAATCTTAGGTTCTCGATGCAAGATAGGGTGCTGGACCGGAACCAGCAGTCGAGCGTGGTGTCGACCTTGCAAGTGCTTCTGAAGGGGTCGATTGATACGCTTCTGGCGGGGCCAGGGTGAGCGGCGAGGATACTGGAGACCGCGGCGATGCGTTTGTGGTTTTGCTTGGCGAGTTCGTCGTCGATCTCGAGGTTAAGTGGGATGGAGTGCCAGAGGTGGCGCCACCGTTTGGAGACCAAGGTTCACTACAAGAAAAGTTGCCATGGCCGACGAAGTTGAAGTCGCGCCGTGGTTGCTGGTGCACCATGGCCGATGATTTTTGGTCTCTCCGTTGTGCATCTCAAAACATTGTTTTCTCATTTTTGAGGCCACCTAGCCCGACGAAAACAGCCAAAACGTCTCCTATGGTGGCCCGGGACGTGGTGCATCATGAATTCTCGGTTTCGCTGGCCGAGTCAACGCAAATCCGCACCGCCCAGGGATGTAGGGCCCAGATGGCAGCCTCTCTGGCATTGTTTTATTTCTCAATCGTGCCATCTCGTTCAACGCTCTCCGATCGAGCCGTTTACGATGCAGGATCATGGGTCCCACATGTCATCCTCTATGAACCAAAATTCTTTCAATTCTCGGATTTTTTGACCCCCTGATTTCTGGCTACTTCCTTTTTCTTTTGATCCCTTTCCGCCTTGGAAACGTTGAGACCGCTGCTGCTAATTGGGACCCGCATGTCATCCTCTATGAGAAATCAACTTTCTTTTCTTGGAGTTTTTTTGGCACCTCATATTTGGTCACTTGCCTTTTTCTTTCGATCCCCTGCCGCCTCTCAAACGGTGATACCGCTGCTGCTAAATGGGACCCGCATGTCATCCTCTATGTACTATAAAACTTTTATTTCTTGGATTTTTTTGGCACCTCATATTTGGTACTTGACTTTTTCTTTCGATCCCCTGCCGCCTCTCAAACGGTGATACCGCTGCTGCTAAATAGGACCCGCATGTCATCCTCTATGTACTATAAAACTTTCTTTTCTTGTATTTTTTGGCACCTGATATTTGGTCACTTGCCTTTTTCTTTCGATCATGTGCCGCCTCTCAAACGGTGATACCGCTGCTGCTAAATGGGACCCGCATGTCATCCTCTATGTACAATCAAGTTTCTTTTCTTGAATTATTTTTGGCTCCTGATATTTGGTCACTTGCCTTTTTCTTTCGATCTCATGCCACGTTTGAAACATTGAGGAACCTGCTGGCTCATGGGACCCGCATGTCATCCTCTATGTGTTATAAATGTTTATTTTCTTGGATTTTTTTCACCCACTGATTTTTGGCTATTTTTTTTCTTTTGATCCCTTGCCGCCTTGGAAACGTTGAGTAAGCTGCTGACACATGGGACCTGCGTGTCATCCTCTATGTACAATCAACTTTCTTTTTCTTTTGATCTCAAGCCACATTTGAAACGTTGAGACCGCTGCTGGTAAATGGGACCTGCATGTCATCCTCTATGTACAATAAAGTTTCTTTTCTTGGATTATCTTTGGCTCCTGATATTTTGTCACTTGCCTTTTTCTTTCGATCTCATGTCGCCTTTGAAATGTTGAGTAAGCTGCTGGCTCATGGGTCCCGCATGTCATCCTCTACGAATAATAAAAGTTTCCTTTTTTAAAGTTATTTTTGACCCCTAATTTCTGGCTATTTGCCTTTCTCTTTTGATCTCCTGCCCCCTTTCAAACGATGAGGATGCTGTTGGCAGGTCGGTCCCACATGTCATCCTCTATGAACAATAAAAATTTCCTTTGATGGATTTATTTTGAACCCCTAATTAATTTCTGAATATTTCCTTTTTTCTTTCGATCCCCTGCCGCCTTGGAATCGTTGAGGATGCTGCTGCCTCATGGGTCTCGCATGTCATCCTCTCAGACTGGTAAATGTTTCTTTTCTTGGATTTTGTTTACCAAATGATTTGTGGCTTATTTTTTCTTTCGATCTCCTGCCACCTTTAAAACGTTGAGGACGATGCTGGCTCACGGGTCCCACATGTCAGCCTCTATGAACAATAAATGCTGAGGATGCTGCTACCTCATGGGTCCCGCATGTCATCCTCTCAGAACGAAAATGTTTCCTTTCTTGGATTTTTTACCAACAATTTTTTGGTTTATTTTTTCTTTCCATCCCCTGCCGCCTTTAAAACGTTGACGACGCTGCTGGCTCATGGGTACCCGATGTCAGCCTCCCCGTACAAGAAACATGTGATATCTTGATTATTTTGCAGACAATAAACAGTGTATTGCGCTCTGAGCTATTGCAAACGGATAAATTAAATATTTATTTTTACATAAACAAACTTATATGTTGAACCTCCTTGTTTTTGTTTTTGCGAAGCATAGGACTTTCCTGTTTTTTTAGAAAAATCCGAACTTTCCTGTTTTGGAGTTGGGCTGAAATTGTACGAGTCAAAAGGCCCAGCATGATAGTTCGAAGGCCCAGATGTCCGGATGCAGCCCAATTGAAATCTTTCTTTTCTTGGATTCTTTTCACCCCCTGATTTCTAGCTACTTCATTTTTCTTTTGGTCCTGTGCCGCCTTGGAAACGTTGAGACCGCTGCTGCAAAATGGGACCTGCATGTCATCCTCTATGTACAATAAAATTTCTTTTCTTGGATTATTTTTGGCTCCTGATATTTGGTCACTAGCTTTTTTCTTTTGATCTCATGCTGACTTTGAAATGTTGAGGAAGCTGCTGGCTCATGGGTCCCGCATGTCATCCTCAATGAACAATAAAAGTTTCCTTTGTTGGATTTATTTTTTACCCCTAATTTCTGGCTATTTGCCTTTTTCTTTTGATCCCCTGCCCCCTTTGAAATGATGACGATGCAGCTGGCAGGTCGGTCCCACATGTCATCCTCTATGAACAATAAAAGTTTCCTTTGATAGATTTATTTTTGACCCTAATTAATTTCTGGCTATTTCCTTTTTTTCTTTTGATCCCCTGCCACCTTGGAATAGTTGAGGATTGATACGTCTCCAACGTATCTATAATTTCTTATGTTCCATGCTAGTTTTATGCCAATATCTACATGTTTTATATGCACTTTATATCATATTATGGCATTTATTGGACTAACCTATTAACAAGATGCCACAGTGCCAGTTTCTGTTTATTATGTCTGTTTATTCCAGAAAAGGCCCAAAAACCAAAGTGCTCGGAAAAATCCAGAAAAATTACATAAATTCTATTTCACCAGAAGACTCACGGAGCCAGAAGGACCAGGCCAGAGGAGGCCCACGGCCTCCTCCCCATCCAGTGGCGCGGCCAGGAGGGGGGCGGCGCCGCCCTATGGGGTGGGCCCCTCGGGCACCCCCTCGCGCCGCCCTTTCACCTATATTAAGCTCCTACCCTGAAAACCCTAAGGGGGTCGACGATTTCTCCAGAAGAGTTCCGTAGCTCCGCCGCCACCAAAAACCCTAATTTGGGGGACAAAAGTCTCTGTTTTGGCACCCTGCCGGGACGGGGAATTGCCCCCGGAGCCATCTCCATCGACTCCATCGCCATCTTCATCGCCGTTGCTGTCTCCCATGATGAGGAGGGACTAGTTCTCCCCCGAGGCTGAGGGCTCTACCGGTAGCTATGTGGTTCATCTCTCTCTCCCATGGTGTGATCTTTATGTGCTCATGAGCTTTGTAATCTAGTTGAATATGTAGATGTTACTCTTGTCTATTATGCACTCTAGAGGTTAGTTTAATATGAACTCCGGAGTCACTCTCCACGGTGTGATGGTGACAGTGTGCGCATCGTGTGTGATTCCTTTATGACGTTGTGGAGCTTGTTTACTCCGACTTGAGGTGTGCTTTTGCAGCCCTACACAATGAATGGTGTTTGTTATCCAACAAGAGAGTGTTTGAGAGTAGCATTTATTTATTCAGTTATGTGATCATTGTTGAGAGTGTCCACTAGTGAAAGTATGATCCCTAGGCCTTGTTTCTAAGCATTGAAACACCGTTTCCAACAAGTTCTGCTACATGTTCTCTTGCTGCCATTTTTATTTCGGATTGCAATTACTACTTATAATCATCCATATTACTTGTATTTCACTATCTCTTTGCCGAACTAGTGCACCTATACATCTGACAAGTGTATTAGGTGTGTTGGGGACACAAGAGACTTCTTGTATCTTAATTGTAGGGTTTCTTGAGAGGGATATCTTTGACCTCTACCTCCCTGAGTTCGATAAACCTTGGGTGATTCACTTAAGGGAAACTTGATGCTGTTCTACAAACCTCTACTCTTGGAGGCCCAACACTGTCTACAGGAATAGAAGCGTGCGTAGACATCAAGCTATTTTCTGACGCCGTTGCCGGGGAGGTAAGGTAAAAGGTATTCACATCCTCCGACTACTAAGCTATTTCCTAGCACTATTGCCGGTGTGTGAGTGCTCGAAGCTATTTCCTTTAGGCTTAATGGAAAACAACACAAAAAATAGAGATCTTTATGAAATTTATATTGAATTAGGACATGATGCTTTTGAAGAGAAAATTAAAAAACATATGGAAGTTTGTCTGCATAATAGTGGTAGTAATGTTATTAGTATAAATTTTTTGGACACCATTATTTTTAATGCTATGGAAAAACCCAAGCTTGGGGAAGCTAGTTTATATAAAAATAATATTTTTTGCTCCTCAGCTTTGGATGAAGTATTTTGCCTTGATAATGCTTTGTCTCCAATATGTGGTAATTCGAATGATGCTTGTTATATTCCAAATCCACCTGTTGAAAGTATTCCTCTTAAAATACCTATGAAAATTGTTGAAAGGGTTATGAATGATCAGTATGTAGGGGATGGATCAGTCCATCCAAGTGTTCACTTGTCTAAACTTACAGAACTTTGTGAGTTATTTGAGATTGCAGGTTTATCAAGAGAAAATGTTATGAGGAAACTATTTCCATTGTCACTTAAGGACAAAGCAAAGGAATGGTATAGGCTGCTGGATGAACAACCATCGAATTGGAAGCAGCTTGAATCTATCTTTTACTCTAAATTTTATCCTCTTCATGAAGTGCATCTAGATAGGAATCGCATTTATAATTTTTACCCTCATGATGGAGAAAGCATTGCTCAAGCTTGGGGAAGACTAAAAACATTAATACGCAAATGTCCTAACCATGAGCTTTTTGAGGAAATAATTATTACTAATTTTTATGCAAGGCTTTCAAGTCATTATAAGGATTATGTAGATGCATGTTCACAGGGTTCTTTCACAAGTAAGAAGGTTGAAGCGAGATGGTATCTTCTTGAAAGAATTCAAAGCAATACTGAAGATTGGGAGAACGACAAAGGTTATGTGGAGAAGCTTTCTTTCAAGCCTCTCCCTCCTAAAGAGGAAAAGAAGAAGAAGAAGGGAATGAAGAAGAAGAAGAGGAGTAAAAGGAGAGAGGAAACAGTATCTTCTACCAAACTTGTTGCTCCTATTACAATTGATACTTATAATTCTGAATTCGATGATTCTGAACTTGATGATGAACCTATGCCTGTTATTTATATTAGTGATCATGATTGGGAAAAGCACACTTATTTTGATATTGAAGATCTCTGGGACACTAATTCTGAAAATGATGATGTTAATAATTTACATAGTATTAGTACTATCCATGTTTCTTCCCATGATGATATAGAAAGCTCTAAGCTTGGGGATGAGGTGTTTGAAAATCCTTTTGCTACTGATGATTATATGTTTGATACATCTCCTTCTAGTAACAATGATGGTATGTTTACAGATGAGCCCACTTTGGAAGATAACTATTCTATTTCTTATGATGACACTATGCCTCCAATCTTTGACAATTATTATAAAGAATACTATAACATAGGTTATAATTACAGTCATCCTCATGAAACTTGTCATAGTTATGGAGGGATTAACCAAAACCATCTCTCTAATATACAGCTTGTCTATCATATTCAAGTTCGTTATGGTTATTGTGATATTTTCAGTCCATCTACTATTGAGGATAAAATTCATTATGATTATTCTATGCCTCCAATTTATGATGATTATAATGATGGATGTGATATTTTTACTCCCACTATTACTAATAAAAATTGTGTGGAGAGTAATGATACTTTTATGCATGTGGATCATGATAAGAATGCTTTATGCGATAGCTATATTGTTGAGTTTATCAATGATACCACTGAAAATTATTATGAGAGAGGGAGACATGGTTTTATATATCTCAATAATATTAAGTCACCTCTCTTTTTGTTGAAAATTTTGAAGTTGCACTTGCTTTGTATTTCTATGATAGTAGCTTCATGCTTCAATAATTTGTTTTCTTACAAGATTCGTTTGCATAGAAAGTGGGTTAGACTTAAATGTATTTGGTATTTTCTTTTTGATGCTCTCTTATATTCAACTCTCATCTTTATAAGAGCATCATGAAAATTATCATGCCTAGCTAAAAGGCTTTAAAGAAAAGTGCTCTTGGGAGACAACCCATTGTTTTATTTCTGCAATTTTTGTTTTATTTTTGAGTCAAGGTACTGCCTAGTACTGTAGCAATACCTTTGTATCTTTATTTTCTTGCATTGTTGTGCCAAGTAAAGTCTTTGATAGAAAGTTGATACTAGATTTGGATTTTTACGCAAAAACAGATTTTAGCTGTCACGGTTTTGAGTTTTTCTCTTTGTAGAAAAATCTAAAAATCCTGAAACAATTCATGAGTAATCCTCAGATATGTACGCAACTTTCATTCAACTGAAGCTTTTCCATCTGAGCATGTTAAGTGCCTCGAAAAAATTCGTCTTTACGGACTCTTCTGTTTTTGACAGATTCTGCCTTTTATTTCGCATTGCCTCTTTTACTGTATTTGAGTGGATTTCTTTGCTCCATTAAATTTCAGTAACCTTGGGTAATGTCCAGAAGTGTTGGAAATGATTGTGTCCTTGCTGAACATGTGAATTTTTGATTATGCACTAACCCTCTAATGAGATTGCTTTGAGTTTGGTGTGAAGGAAGTTTTCAAGGATCAAGAGAGGAGGATGATATAATATGATCAAGAAGAGTGAAAAGTCTAAGCTTGGGGATGCCCCCGTGGTTCATCCCTGCATAATTCGAGAAGACTCAAGCGTCTAAGCTTGGGGATGCCCAAGGCATCCCCTTCTTCATCAACAACTTATCAGGTCACCTCTAGTGAAACTATAGTTTAATTCCGTCACATCTTATGTGCTTTATTTGGAGTGTCTGTGTGCTTTTATTTTCGCTTTGTTATTTTCATTCTCTGAATAAATCGGATCCTAGAATGCTTGTGTGGGAGAGAGACATGCTCCGCTTTTTCATTTGAACACTTGTGTTCTTCGTTTTACTTTAATATTCATGGCGAAAGCTGAAAGCCTCAACACTTATTTTTCATGTTCATGGCAAAAGCTGAAAGCCGTAGAACTTATTGCTATTTGGTTGGAAATAGAAAATGCTTCATGTGGTAGTTGGTATATTGTCTTGAATAATTTGATCCTTGGCAATTGTTTTGAGCTCTCAAGTAGATCATGTTTAAGCTTTTGCACCATATAGTTTAAGCCTATTAGTGGAGAACTACCGTAGAGCTGGCTGAAATTAGGTTTGCATGATTGGTCTCTCTAAGGTCTAGATATTTTCTGGTAAAAGTGTTTGAGCAACAAGGAAGACAGTGTAGAGTCTTATAATGCTTGCAATATGTTCTTTTGTAAGTTTTGTTGTACCGGTTTATACTTGTGTTTGCTTCAAACAACCTTGCTAGCCAAAGCCTTTTACTGAGAGGGAATGCTTCTCGTGCATCCAAAACCTTGAGCCAAAACCTATGCCATTTGTGTCCACCATAACTACCTACTATGTGGTATTTTTCTGCCATTCCAAGTAAATACTTCATGTGCTACCTTTAAACAATTCAAAACTTTATTACTTCTTATTTGTGTCAATGTTTTATAGCTCATGAGGAAGTATGTGGTGTTTTATCTTTCAATCTTGTTGGGCAGACTTTCACCAATGGACTAGTGGCATATACATCCGCTTATCCAATAATTTTGCAAAAAGAGCTGGCAACGGGGTGCCCAGCCCCAATTAATTAACTTTCATTAATAATTCTCTTCACATGTTTTGCCCTGATTTATCAGTAAACAACTTAATTTTGCAATAGACACTCCTCCATGGTATGTGAAATGTTGGAAGGCACCCGAGGATTCGGTTAGCCATGGCTTGTCAAAGCAAAAGGTTGGGAGGAGTGTCATCTACAAATAAAACTAAAATACATGTGTAAACAAAAGAGAAGAGGGATGATCTACCTTGCTGGTAGAGATAACATCCTTCATGGGAGCCGCTCTTTGAAAGTCTGTTTGACAAGGGGGTTAGAGTGCCCACTACCATTCGTTGACAACAACAAACACCTCTCAAAACTTTATTTTTATGCTCTCTATATGATTCCAAAACTTGAAAAGCTCTAGCACATGATTTAATCCCTGCTTCCCTCTGTGAAGGGCCTTGATTTTACTTTATGTTGAGTCAGTTTACCTACTTCTTTCTATCTTAGAAGCAAACACTTGTGTCAACTTTGTGTGCATCATTTCTTATGTGCTTGCTTATTGCACTCATCATATTACTTTGTGTTGATGAATGGATCGTAGCGAACAAGAGGGGGGTGAATGGCGCTACGACAAGTTTTAGCCTTTTCAACTTTTAGTGCAACCGAAGGTAAAGGTGTTAGCGAGACAACCGGAGGGCGCGGAGACGAGGCGAGGTTTGTTTCCCGCAGTTCCTTCCACAATAGGAAGTACGTCTGCGTTGAGGAGGTGCTAGCCTCACACAAGAGACTAGACGGCCACACCACGAAGGAAGGCCTCACCTTCTTCCTCGAGAGAGCTCCACGAAGGTGCTCCCCCTTCTCCACTAAGGCACCGGTCGAGGCGGTGATTGTCGTGGTATCGTCACGGCATATGCCATAGGGTGGCTAACGAAGGTGGTTCCTAGGAGATCTCACGGCGGTATCCGGATGCGGGTATGGGGACGAGTGACACGGTGACGTACCCAGGTTCGAGGCCCTCCTGATGGAGGTAACACCTCTACTCCTGCTAGAGTGTATATGATGATCACACAATACAAGGTTGCTCCTTGAGCTGTGTCCGGCTGCTCCTGGGAGGCTAAGGAAGACAAGAGTCTCTCTCTCACAGGGCAGCGCTAGGGGTGGAAATGAGGTGAGAATTATCGATCCCCTGCACGAGAGGGGGTAGCGCGGCTTATATAGGCACCGGCACTTTACATATAAGACCCTATAGTTTACTGGCCGGCTTGGCCGGCTCCGGCTTCCGCTCCTTCCCGAGGTAATGACGTAAGGAGCCGTTGAGGCCTCATGGCCTGTCCCATCCGGCTGCCAAGGTCAGCGGTATGGAGAGGAGGTGTCCCTGTCGCCATCAGCCACTGTAGCCAGTACGGATCGACGTAGATCATGATGGCCTGTCCGGCGCGTGGCACTATTGCTCTATAGTGCCCCGCGCTTTACGGAAGATGAAGTCAGCGTGGACTTTTGGGAACCCGGATCACCAACCCGGTTCCTTCTAGTGCAAGACTCGCCAGCCTCGAGTCGGCCTGAGGTACAAACCCCCAGTCGGATATGGCTTGTAGAAGCCGGCCCAGCTACAACATTGGCGGCCGTAGACAGGCCGACTAGGACCTAGAGCCAGCCGGCTTCTGGACCAGCCGGCCACGGCGCCAGCCGGCTGCTCCTCAGCCGGCCTTTGCCGCGAGCCGGCCAGTGGCCAGCCGGCTGCTCTGCATCCATTGCCCTACCCGGGGTCTTCCCCCCGACATTAGCCCCCGAAGCTGGCAAGGTCCTGCGTTTAGAAGGACCTAGGCAGGTTTTCCTGGCTTCTTGAATATACTTGACGGCACTTGGAGGGGCCGACTGAGAATTTCCATTCAGCCGGCTGCGCCCTCATCCGGCTCGCTGCTCCGACATTTGCTTCTAGCCGGCCGCTATCTACACTTATGCAGCTTTTGCTTTCTCGCAAGTTTTGGCGATGTCTCCGCCTTGCTGGATGAATTTTGGGCCGAGGTGAACTTAATGTCCGGCTCCGGCTTGCGGCGCGCCGGAGTCTCCGCCGCCTCGGGTCCTGCACCCGACTCGACCGGTCTGACGTCTGGGCTCTGCCGCCGGTTCGTCTGGTCACATCAATGTCTCCTCCGGATCCGGTGCGGTCGTGGGCGACGTGGTGTGGTGGTTTCCGGTAACTGCAGCGGTCGTGGGGGGAGTTAATGCGCAGAAGATCCGGGCGACGTGGCCACGATCGCCACTTGAAGGCTAACCGTCCGCCGCGGGCGGCTATAAATGCCGCGGGGGAGGGTACCGAGGCGGCCACTGCCTCACTTCATCTTCCTCGCGCTTCCGCTCCTCTCGCTCTCTTCTTCGCGCTCGAGCCTCTTGCTGCTCCGGCGAGCGTCTCTCACTGGCGAACTCCGGCGAGCGCATCTCCGCCGATCCGCCGCCGCTACTCCGACGAGCCGGCGCCACGGGGCCCCGCGTTTCAACAGAGCGTCCTCCGCTGCCGCCGTCGCCGCCGTCGCGAGGTTCTTCTTCACCTTTCCGTCTTTCGTGGTCCTCTTCTTCTTCTTCCTCGATGATGGCCTCCGCCAGCGGATCGTGGAGGGGGTCGTATATTAGGGACGACGACATCGAGCGGCTGGTGCGCCTTCGCCGGATCCCGTCGTCGGTGGTCGTGAGGGCGCTCGGCGAGGAGACGGAGCCCAAGCCGGAGCCCGGCGAGCGCGTCGTCTTCGGCGCGCACCTCGACCGCGGGTTGGGCCTGCCGGCGTCCAACTTCTTCCGCCAATTCCTCGACAACTTCGGCTTGCAGCCGCATCACCTGCCGGCCAACGCCCGTGTCCTCCTCAGCTGCTACGTGGCCTTCATGGAGGCGTATGCCGGCTTGTGGCCAGACATAGACTTCTGGAGCCGGCTCTTCTACCTCAAGGCGCAGACCATGCGACGGCCGCCGCGCCTGCGGCGCTGCCTTGATCTACACTCGGCCGGGTACGCCCTTCCCCAAGATTCCAACCGTTGACTCGGTGAAGAATTGGCAGATGTCATTCTTCTACGTGCGCAACGAGGGCGGGCTCGTCGATCGGATCAACCTGCCGGAGTTCAACCCGGCTCCTCCAGTCGGCCGGATCAACTGGAGCTACAACGCCCGCACGACGGATCCGGACGCTGAGGTGAATCAGCTCTGGGACTTCCTGGGGGCGGCCGTCGAGAACGGGCTGACCGCCGAGGACCTCCTCTGCACCATCGCTGAGCGCCGGGTGCTACCGCTCCAAATGCGCACCCACAAGATCGGGCACATGCCCGGCCGGTTTGACCCGAACCGGACGTCCAGGGCGCCGCTCTCCAAGGCCCAGGTGGCCCGCCGGGTGAATAACATCACCAAGGCGAACATGCCGGACGAGTGGAACTACGGGCTGGCGCCCCGCAGCAGGGATCTGCCGCCCGAGCTGGTAAGCTTTACTGTTTAGGCCGACTTCCGGCTTGCGGCTGCGAGGCCGACTTGTCTTTCTTTCTGCCGACTTTCGGCTTGCTGTTTGCTCATGTCTTCTGTTTTTCTAGCTCTTCAACCGCCAGAACGTCGAGGACGGCGATCTGGTGACAAGGAGGTGGACGCCGGATCACGCCGATCCGGCTGACCAAGCCGGCGACCAGGCCGGCGACGACGACCTGCTGCAGGCGCCTGATCTAGGCGGCCAGGGGGAGCACAATCCGCCCCTTCACCGGAGCAGCAGGAGGACGAGGAGCCGGCGACGTCCACCACGGGGCCAATCCCCGCCGTGCCTCTGCGCGCGAGGCCGCCAAGCGCCACGGCGACTTCGGCACCCAAGGGGAAGAAATGGGTCGGCGACCCCCGCTCCACCGCCGCCTTGGAGGCGAAGGCGAAGAAGCTCCGCCGGCAGCAGCCGAAGAAGGTTCCGGAGCAGGCCGGGTGAGTTCTCTTTTTCTCTTGTTTGATTCCTTTTCTTTCCTTACTCTTTATGCTTATCTTTTTCTTATTTGTTCGGCTAGGGCCCCCATCAAGTTCGCTCAGGGCGGCGGCTCTCGGCAAGCCCCGCGTGTCGTGTCGCCGCTTTCTCGACAAAGGAGGGAGTCGACGCCACAGCCTCCATCGCGCGCGCCTACGCCGCCGCCGCCTGCGGGTACTCCGCCTCCCGCAGGGGCGCTTTCTTTCGCCGTGCCGCTGGCCTCAGCGCCTGGCCGCGGCACGCGGGCCGAGCCGACGTGCCAGCCGACGCTGGACGACATGTTCCCGCGCCGTGCTCGTCTTCGGACCAAGGTACCGGGGCCGGCCGGGGCATGCCGCCTTCGACCGAGCCGAGCCGGCGGGGCTGCGCCGCCTGCGACCGGGGCCGGAACCGGGCCGAGCGTGGTGGTGTTGGTGGAGAGCCCGGAGGGGGAGCCTCAGGCGCCTGAGACGGCTGCGCCGACTGGGCCAACTGCTTGGCCCGGAGCGCCGCCACCGCCGGAGCCGACGAGGGAGGGGCCGGCCAGGCAGGAGCCGGCAAGGGATGAGCCGGCGTGCATGGAGGACGCCGACTCGCGCGTGCTGGTGAGGACGGAAGGCCCGTCGACGCCGATGGGGAGCCTGCATGTGGCCAAGGGCGCCCGGCTGCTGCACGTGCCGTCCGCCTCCGACTCCAGCCTCGGCTCGGCTGGCACTATGGAGCAAGCGTGGCTCAGCGCTGACTCCTACGAGGTGACCAGCCGGGAGGGGAACCCAGGCCAAGCGTCGGTGGAGATGTTCTTCTCCGGCTTGCAGGCCAACCTCAAGGCCAGGACTGCTGAGACCGCGGCCAACGTCGCCAAGGTGGAGGAAGCCAGCAAGGTAAGCGCTTCATCTGTTTTTCAATTTGGTTATCATCCTGGTAGCCCTCCGAGGCATGGGCCGGCTGCTCGAAGCCGGTCCGGGTTTCGCCTAGTTGATTGATTTTCTTTCTCCTTAGGCTGTGGCGGAGCGGCGCACCGGCTTGTAGAACCGCGCCGTGACCCACTATCACAAGGCCAAGCTGGACCGGGCCGACTTGGCACGCGAGCTGGAGGCCGTCAAGGGTAAGATCTTTTTCTTTCTGACCCGATGTCTTCTTTCTTTTTAGTCTTGGTTGGCTGACGCTTCTTTCCGGCTGTCTTGCAGCTGAAGCCGCCAAGGTCCCGCGGCTGGAGGCGGATCTTCGGGCTGCTCGCGCTCAGTGCGCCGAGAGCGAGGAGGCGGGCCGATCTGCAGCCGCCAAGCTCAAGGTGGCCGAGCTGGAGCTGACGCGGCTGCGCCGGCTTGAGGCGAACCACCTCAATGAGCTTGCCCTCCTCAGGACGGCTGAGAAGGAGAAGGTGGAGGATCTGAGCCGGCGGCTGACCGAGGTGGAGAAGCAGCGGCTTGCGCTTCAGGAGGAGGTCACCACAAAGACCACGGAGCTGTCGGCCACTGCCAAGCGCTGGGTGGGCGAGATTGGCGCGCTCGACCGTGGCTTGTCGGGTGAGTGCATTTCTTCTTTCTCTCTTTCCCTTTGCCGGCTTTCGGCCGTCGGCTGCCGGCCTAGGTTGGCAGCCGGCGGCAGAAACTCTGATTTTTTCGCTATCTCCATCTTCGGGCTGGGGGCAGTCGGTTCTTGCCGGCTGCCGCCCGGCTTTCCCTTTTATCCTTCGGAATTTCCATCTTCGGACCGGGGGCAGTCGGCTCTTGCCGGCTGCCTCCTGGCCTACTTTAGGACTTCGAAAATTTGCATTTTTCAGCTTATTTCGGCTTTGGTGATTTCTGACGTGCTTTTTCTTGCAGCGGCCTTCCCGGAAACGCAGGATGCGGCATTAGCAGCCGTTGGCGTTGCGCGCGAGACTAGGAGGCGGGAGACTGGCGAGGGCAGCTCGGAGTACTTCACCATGGAGGATTATATGGCATCCATGGCTGCCCGCGTCGAGCCCATCACCAAGCTTGGCTGGGAGCTCCGGAAGGCGGCTGAGGAGCTGGTTCCGATGCTGTGGCCCGCGGAGACGGTGCCGCAAGATATCTCCGACCTCATCTCCTTGATGGAGCGGGCGCTGGATCGCTTCCTCGACTGGAAGGAGTCAGCCACGCGCGCTGGAGCCGACATGGCGCTGTCCTTTGTCCTCTCCTGGTACAACGAGGTGGACCTTGGGCAGCTCGAGTACCGGCGAGCCGACGTGGAGGGCAAGTTCCCGGCCGAATACAAGACTGCCCGGCTTGCCTGAGCCAGTGCCATCGCCAACTTCGTCGACAAGAGCCTCTTCGTTGCGGACCCGAACCCGCCGTCTGACGACGAGGACGAGGAGATCCAAGATGAGGAGGCGGAAGACGCGCCTGGGGACGACCCGGCAGCCGGCTCCGCTGATGCTCCTCCGGCTGGTCCTTGATTTACCTGTCTCTCAATTGTTGCTTTTGCCAAGACAATTTGTTAAATCCCCGGGATGCCGGGTGCACATGTATGAACATTATCAAGTCTTTCATTATGTCACACTTTAATGTGTTTGTTAATCACTTGTGTGCCGACTTGCTTTCTTTCGACTTGTTCGCTTTTTCCCATCCGCCCCACTCTTTGGCTTTGCTCTTGTCGGTCGTACGTCCGACTTGCGATCCGTCGCCGGATCAAGAGCGGGCCGCTGGGTGAGGCCGACAGTATTTCAGTCGAACGAGCCGAATTCGGCAATCCGGCACTTTTATGAAAAGTTGCAAGTCAACTCGCTTTTACTCTTTCCCTTAGCCGTCTTTCGCGTGCCGGCTTCCTAGACCTTACTCCCGCCAGCCGGACAGCCGGGTTGCGGTCTGTAGCTGGATCGGAAGCCGGATCACGTTACTGAGCCGGCCGCGTGAGAGGGTTTAAGCCAATTGGCGAAACAAAGTAGAGTACGCGAAAAACTTGTCGGAAACGGCGCTCTTGGCGCATGCTTTTTCATAGCTTAGAAAAGGGATACAAGGGATACATACATTCCTGCTCTCAAGTATAAAATGGTCGAAGCAACCTGACATTCCAGGGACGTTTAGTCTCCTCGTCAGTTTTGTTTGCCTTGTTTTTCTTAGCCTCTTGGGCATCTATGAGATAGTAGGAATCATTGCCTACTGCCTTGCTCACGATGAAGGGACCCTCCCATGGGGATGACAGTTTATGCTGTCCGGCTGTCCGTTGGATCAGCCGGAGCACTAGGTCTCCTTCTCGGAATGCTAAGGACTGGACCTTCCGGCTGTGATAGCGTCGGAGGCTTTGCTGGTATACAGTGGACCTGGATTCGGCCATCAGCCGGACCTCTTCAACCAGGTCGACTCCATCTTCGCGAGCTTCTTTGGCTTCAGCTTCTGTGTATAGCTTGATCCTTGGCGCGTCGTGCTCGATGTCAGTTGGTAGGACGGCTTCGGCCCCATATACGAGGAAGAAGGGTGTGAAGCCGACTGAGCGGTTTGGCGTCGTGCGCAGGCTCCATAGTACGCTGGGCAGCTCTTCAATCCAGCAACCGGCCGAGCGCTCAAGCGGCTCCACCAGCCGGGGCCGGATGCCGGCTAGGATCAAGCCGTTTGCTTTCTCCACTTGGCCGTTTGACTCTGGGTGCGCCACGGACGATAGGTCCATTTGGATCCCCATCTCCCCACAGTAGCGTTTGAAAATGCCTTCGGCGAAGTTGCTGCCGTTGTCGGTGATGATGCTGTGGGGGTAGCCGTATCTTACGATTATTTCCTTGAGGAACGTGACGGCTGTGGAGCCGTCCAGCTTCTTTATTGGCTTGGCTTCGATCCACTTAGTGAATTTGTCAATCATCACCAAGAGATGAGTCATGCCGCCTCGCGCTGTTCTGAACGGGCCCACCATATCCAAGCCCCATACGTCAAACGGCCATGTGATGGGGATGGTTTTCAAGGCGGAAGACGGCGTGTGCTTTTGCTTGGCAAAGCGTTGGCAGCCATTGCACTTCTTCACCAGTTCTTCTGCGTCTCTGAGCGCGGTCGGCCAGTAAAAACCGTGCCGGAAAGCATTGGCCACTATGGCTCTGGATGAGGCGTGATGTCCGCACTCTCCTTGGTGGATTTCCCGTAGGAGTTCAATCCCTTCAGCCGGCTCGACGCACCGCTGGAACACCCCACTTACGCTGCGTTTGTACAGCTGGTGGTTGACGATTGTATAGGCCTTGGCCCTTCTCTCAATCTGCCTGGCCTGGACTCTATCATCAGGCAGCACACCGTCGGTGAGGTAGGAGAGGAATTCTTGTGCCCATGAAGGTACGCATCTTATCTCGAATACGCTGACCAACAGGGCCTCCTGCGTGGGAGCTTCCGGATTCGACTGCATGGTCGCCGGGTTCGGCTTGCTAGCCGGCGGGTTCGGCTTGCTAGCCCCCCGAGTTTGGCGATGAAGCCCCCGGGTTGGACTGAGAAGTCCCCGGGTTCGGCATGGTAGCCGGCGGGTTCAGCTTGTTAGCCCCCGACTTGGGCGATGAAGCCCCCGGGTTTGGCTGAGCAGCCCCCAGGTCAGCCGGCACGAATATTGAATCCGAGTCCGGTGACGGTATGATGGACAGCTTCTTTAGAACCGTCAAGGCAACACCCGGCGGAATGGCTTGCCGGGTTGAGCCAATCTTGGATAAGGCGTCAGCCGCTTCGTTGTTTGCTCGTGGCACATGGTGGAATTCACAGCCGTCGAAGAAGCCGGATAGCTGCTGGACGTGGAAGCGGTACGAGGCCATGTTGGCGTCCTTCGCGTCCTGGGTCGCCCGATGCTTGCTGTACAACCAAGTCGGAGTCGCCGAAGCAGAGTATGCGGCGCACGCCAATCTCCTTGGCCAGCTTCAGCCCATGAATGAGCGCTTCATACTCCGCCACATTGTTGGATGCGGCGAAGTGGATCTGCAGGACGTAGTCCAGCCGGTCTCCCTTGGGAGAGGTGATGACGATGCCGGCTCCCAAGCCGTTGCGCATCTTCGAACCGTCAAAGTGCATCTTCCAATGTATGGAATCCGGCACAGGCGGTAGGTATTGCATCTCGGCCCAGTCGACGAAGAAGTCCGCGAGGATCTGCGACTTGATGGCTGTGCGCGGCTCGTAGAGGATGGTGTGGGCGGCTAGCTCCAGAGCCCACTTGGCAACCCGGCCGTTGGCGTCTTTGCTGCCAATGATTTCCGCCAAGGGCGCTGTGGCAACCACCTTGATGGGGTTCTCTTGGAAGTAACGCTTGAGCTTCTTGGCCGCCATGTATACGCCGTAGGTGACCTTCTGGTAGTGGGGGTAGTTTTGCTTCGACTGGGAGAGCACTTCGCTGAGGTAGTAGACTGGGCGCTGGACCAGCTGCTCCCTACCGGCTTCTTTGCGCTCCACCACCAGGACAACGCTAACCACTCGATTGGTGGCTGCGATGTACAACAGCATCGGCTCCATTGAAGCCGGCGTTGCAAGGATTGGCGCGGTTGAGAGCACGCGCTTCAAGTCACGGAAGGCTTCATCCGCCTGTGGTGACCTGACGAACTTATCCGCCTTCTTCATCAATTGATACAGGGGCAGTGCCTTCTCCCCCAGCCGGCTGACGAAGCGGCTCAAGGAAGCCAGGCAGCCAGCGAACTTCTGGACGTCCTTGAGGCACTGCGGCAGTTCCATCTTCTCCAGGGCACTGATCTTCTCCGGGTTGGCTTCGATCCCTCGCTGAGAGACGAGGTAGCCAAGGAGCTGGCCAGACGGCACGCCGAATGTGCACTTTGCCGGGTTGAGCTTCATCCGAAATCTTCTCAGATTGGTGAAGGTTTCTCTCAGGTCATCAAGGAGGGTAGTCGTCTCCTTGGTCTTTACAACGACATCATCCACATATGCGTGAACGTTTCTGCCGATTTGATCCTGCAAGCATTTTTGCATGCACCTTTGGTAGGTGGCGCCTGCATTTTTTAAGCCGAATGGCATAGTCGTGTAGCAATCAGCCCCGTACGGGGTAATGAACGAAGTCTTTATTTGATCATCCGGATTCAAAGGAATCTGGTGGTAGCCTGAATAAGCATCTAGAAAAGACAACAGTTCGCAGCCGGCAGTCGAGTCTATGACTTGATCTATGCGCGGCAGGGGGAAGGGGTCCTTCGGGCACGCCTTGTTCAGGCTGGTGTAGTCGATACACATGCGCCAGGAGCCGTTCTTCTTCAAAACCAGGACCGGGTTCGCCAACCAGTCCGGGTGCAGCACTTCCATGATGAAGCCGACTGTCAGCAGCCGGGCGATTTCTTCACCGATGGCCTTCCTTGTTTCTTCGGCGAAGCGCCTGAGAGGCTGCTTCACCGGCTTGGCTTCAGGCCGGACGTGGAGGTGGTGCTCAGCAAACTCCCTCGGCACACCCGGCATGTCTCTTGGAGTCCATGCGAAGATGTCCCGATTCTCACGGAGGAAGCTGGTGAGCTCGCTTTCCTATTTCCTGCTCAAGCCGGCACCGATGGTGACGTACTTGTCCGGCTGCGTCGGGTCCAGCAGGATCTTCTTGGTGTTGTCGGCCGGCTGGAAGTGAGTCGTCCCAGCCGGGTTGCCTGCAGCCGGCATGTCTGTCTGCGCGGCCTTGGCGAGGGCGACGGCGTCGTGGATGAGCTGCTTCTCGGTGGCGATGACCAGCGTCTGGGCCATCTTGGAGCTCTGCGTGGCGCAGTCCATGGAGCGACGATAGTCGCCGGCTATGGTGATGACCCCCTTGGGGCCAGGCAGCTTCATCTTCAGGTACCCGTAGTGGGGCACCGCCATGAACTTGGTCAGGGCCGGCCTGCCCAGGAGCGCGTGGTAGGGACTCACGAGGTCCACCACCTCGAACTCGATTCTCTCGGTGCGGAAGTGGTCCGGCTTCCCGAACATCACCTCCAGCGTGATCCGGCCGATCGGCTGGCAGCAGTGGCCTGGCACGATGCCATGGAAGACGGTGGGGGTGGGGCGCAACTCGGCCTCCTGGATGCCCAGCTTGCGGGCGGTGTCGCGGTAGAGGATGTTGATGCTGCTGCCGCCATCAATGAGGACGCGCGAAAAACGCACGCTGCGCCGAGTCGTGCCAATGGTGGGGTCGAGGACCATGGCGTAGCTGCCCGGCTTCGGCAGGACAGCCGGTGTGTCGCGGCGATCAAAGGTGATGGCCTGCTCTGACCAGTTTAGGTACTGGGGGACCGGCGGTATGACCGCATTGACCTCGAGGGAACGGCTCTGCTGGCTCGTCTTGTCCTCGGGCTCGGAAGTGAAGATGATGTAGGTAGCATCTTCGGCCAGATATCGGCCGCCATGGTGCACTTGGTTAGCCTCGTGGTGCTCGAGGTTGGCGTTCTCCACGCCGGCTGCGCCACCCGGCCCGCCGGCTGGAGGCGGCGGGGGTGGAGGCGGGAGAGGTTCACCGCTTGTCAGCCGCTTCATGAAGTGGCAGTCGCGGGTGGTGTGGTTGGAAGGGTTCTTGCCGCTGTGGTACTTGCACGGCGAGTCGAGCATCTGCTCGAAGGTGTACTTCGGCTTCCACTGCCGGTCTTGCTTCTGGCGGCGGCTGCCGCCTGCCGCGTTGTCTGCCACGGCGGTTACGTGGGCGGAGCCGTACCGGCGGTCCGGCTGGTCGCTGTGACGCTTGCCGCGGTAGTTGTCCCGCCGGCTGCCATGAGAGGCGCCGTCTGCCGGCTTATGCTCAGCCGACTTGTTGTTGTCCCGTCTTACTGGGGCCGGTGAAATATCAGCCGGCGCCTTGCCGGCTTCCTCAGCCAGCGCGTACTTGTCCGCGATGGCCATCAAGGCGGCCATCGACTTGGGGTCGCTGCGGCGCAACTTGTGCCACAGCATGGTGTTGGGCCGGCAGCCTCCCATGAAGAAGCTGATGGCTTGGATCTCGTGCACACCCTCGCAGGAGTTGCGCATCTCGCACCAGCGCGTCAGGTATGCGCGGTCCGTCTCGTCCGGGCCCTGCTTGCACATCTCAAGCTGCTGAGGGCGACCCAGCCGACGATATGTGCCGGTGAAGTTGCTGATGAAGGCCTCTTCGAAATCCAGCCAGTCGTTGATGCTGCCGGCTGGCAGGTTGTTGAGCCAGGTGCGGGCGGAGCCGACCAGCATCAGGGGGGAGTAGCGTACCGCCCAACGCTTGTTGCCTCGAGAGATGCCGACTACGGTGGAGTAGTCCTGCAGCCAGTCCTCCGGCTTGGCGGTGCCGTCGTACTTGGGCGTGTCGCGGGGGAGCTGGAAGCCGTCGAGCACGGGCTCGTTGGCGATGCGGGGCCCGAAGCACTTGGGGCAAGCTGGCGCCTCCTCTTCCGCGATGCGGGATTCGACCAGCCGATCGAGGCGGTCTCTGGCGTCGACGGGCTCGATGCGGGGGCCCAACCGGGAACGTGCCGGCTGCCGGGTGCCGGTTCGCTCTGGAGCCGGCCTGTGCTGGCGCCTTGGCGCCGCCAGCTCGGAGTCGTTCTCCTCGTTCCGGTGTGGTGGTGGGCGGCTGCGGCCGCTGTGGCCGCCGTCCAGCCGGCTTGTTCGGCTTGAACCTGCACGGGTGTCGCGGGAGTCTCTGTGCCAGCTTGGTGCGGGCGAGGCGGATTCGGCCGTGTCCTTGTGGTGGTCCTTGCCGGTGCCTGCAGCAGCGCGGACGGGAGGAGCTTCCGAAGCACCATACCTGGGGTCCTTGGTCTGCTCAGCTGCAGCCCGGCACAGGTCAGCTACGCGCTGCGTCTGGCGGTGTAGCTCTTCTCCTTCGAGGAGGGCTAGCTCCCTCGAAGCCGCTTCGGATGCGAGGATGTTCTTGTCGGGGGTGTTGTAGATGGGCAGCTCCGCGGACGGAGCCGGCGCTTCCACGCCGTCGCGCTCGATCTCGGCGCCTAGGCCGCCTCCACGCTTGCGGATCATGCCGGCTCGGCTGGGGTTGTTGCCGCCTGGCGTGAAGCCATGGGCGTGCTCGAGCTCCCGCTGGGTGATGCCCAGCTGGCGCTTGGCTGCAGCCAACTCTTCGGCCTGCTGGAGGAGGAGCTGGCGATGTTCTTCCAGGTCCGCCTCGATGGTGGCGGCGTCGCCGCCTGCGGTGAGCGGGGAGCTTAACTTCGTCCGGACTTCGTCTAGCCGGGATGGAGGTGGGGGCGCCTTTGGGCCCGAGCCGGAGGCGTTGGGGTCGACGTTGCGCTCCAGGTTGGGGCCGCGGGTGCGCGGGTTCTTGGTGGGGAGTTCCTCGCCAGCCATCATGACTTGCACGACGGCGGGGCTAGCGGGAGCGCTGCTGCCGGCTCGCGGAGGAGGGCTTGCGCAGCGCAGCACCTGCCGCGGGTTGCGCTCCAGGTTGGGGCCGCGGGTGCGCGGGTTCTTGGTGGGGAGCTCCTCGCCAGCCATCATGACTTGCACGACGGCGGGGCTGGCGGGAGCGCTGCTGCCGGCTCGCGGAGGAGGGCTTGCGCAGCGCAGCACCTGCCGCAGGTAGCGCGGCGGTGCGACGGTGGCGACGTAGACGTCGTGGCCGCCGAAGGAGATGACGCTGCCGCCGGCAGGGAAGGGCTGGTCGGCGAAGCAGCCAGCGTTGTCGCTGACGCAGTCGAGGGAGCCGAATCTCCAGATCAAGCCTGAAGCGACTCGCTCGCCGGTGGTGATGGTGAGGCCCGTCCGGATGAAGACACCGGCCGAGGACGCTGAAGGCCCCACGGTGGGCGCCAAATGTCGTGGTATCGTCACGGCATATGCCATAGGGTGGCTAACGAAGGTGGTTCCTAGGAGATCTCACGGCGGTATCCGGATGCGGGTATGGGGACGAGCGACACGGCGACGTACCCAGGTTCGAGGCCCTCCTGATGGAGGTAACACCTCTACTCCTGCTAGAGTGTATATGATGATCACACAATACAAGGTTGCTCCTTGAGCTGTGTCCGGCTGCTCCTGGGAGGCTAAGGAAGACAAGAGTCTCTCTCTCACAGGGCAGCGCTAGGGGTGGAAATGAGGTGAGAATGATCGATCCCCTGCACGAGAGGGGGTAGCGCGGCTTATATAGGCACCGACACTTTACATATAAGACCCTATAGTTTACTGGCTGGCTTGGCCGGCTCCGGCTTCCGCTCCTTCCCGAGGTAATGACGTCAGGAGCCGTTGAGGCCTCATGGCCTGTCCCATCCGGCTACCAAGGTCAGCGGTATGGAGAGGAGGTGTCCCTGTCGCCATCAGCCACTGTAGCCAGTACGGATCGACGTAGACCATGATGGCCTGTCCGGCGCGTGGCACTATTGCTCTACAGTGCCCCGCGCTTTATGGAAGATGAAGTCAGCGTGGACTTTTGGGAACCCGGATCACCAACCCGGTTCCTTCTAGTGCAAGACTCGCCAGCCTCGAGTCGGCCTGAGGTACAAACCCCCAGTCGGATATGGCTTGTAGAAGCCGGCCTAGCTACAGCATTGGCGGCCGTATCCAGGCCGACTAGGACCTAGAGCCAGCCGGCTTCCGG
This sequence comes from Lolium perenne, assembly GCF_019359855.2. NCBI lineage: Eukaryota > Viridiplantae > Streptophyta > Magnoliopsida > Poales > Poaceae > Lolium > Lolium perenne. The sequence goes on along the minus strand of NC_067248.2, from coordinate 34,601,439 downwards.
ACCAGCCGACCACGGCGCCAGCCGGCTGCTCCTCAGCCGGCCTTTGCCGCGAGCCGGCCAGTGGCCAGTCGGCTGCTCTGCGTCCATTGCCCTACCCGGGGTCTTCCCCCCGACAGTGATTCTACACAAGATTGGGGCGAGCTCCACACCACAAGGAGGCTCCCAACACCCTATGGAGCTAGTACACACCAAGCTAGCCTCCATAGCTGCACTTTCTCCAAGATCCCACCATAGGAACCCTACCACCAAGATCCACTAAGGAATAGCTAGTATTGGTGAAATCTCTCTTGGTAGAACTATAGATCGGAGTCTCCTCCACCACTCCTCAAAGTTTGGGCAAGCTTGGTTGGATGGTTGGGGAGATCCTCAAGGTTTAAGCTCAGCAACAATGGAGGAGAGAGAGAGGAGAGATGAAAACGAGTTGGGGAAGAAGGGGCCCTTAAATAGGCTCCTCCAAATCCAACCGTTATGCCCAGTTTTCTCCTAAGCGGTACTACCGCTTTGGGTAAGCGGTACTACGACTCTGAGTTCGAAATCCCACAGATCTGGTCCATGTGGACATAGAGCGGTACTACCGCTCGCGGTACCGCTCGAGGTACCGCAATAGGGTCCAAACCTTACTGGACTCAAAGCGGTACCGGAGCGGTACTGAAGCGGTACTGCCGTAACTAGTTACGATACCTGACCGGTACCATGGGCGGTACTACCGCTCGTGAGCGGTATTACCGCTCCTGGTACCACAGAGGTACCGTAACTCGTATTTTGGGTCAAATCAGCGCAGAACTTCAGAGCGGTACCGTGGGCGGTACTAGTAGGGGTAGAGGTACTACCGCTACTTGTACCGGTAGTACCGGTCTGGCAAAAACTGGTTTTCTCCCCTTTTTCTCTCCAGCCATGTCACCTCGCGATACACACACAAAACCAGAAAACCTATGAACTACGCTTCAGTCTTCCGATCTTGACGTGTCCAGCGAGTTCACCGTGCACTTGCAAATCTAACAACGATACTCAAGGCACATGGTGAGGTTACTCAAGTGTTGTCATCAAACACACAAAACCCGGGGTTTAGACTTTGCTCTTTCAATCTCCCCCTTTTTGGTGTTTGATGACAACACAAGACTTTACAATAACATATGACATTATGATGAGATACTTAGATTTGCAAAAGCTCGACGGAGCTCCCCCTAAACATGTGCATATTATGAATATGTATTTGAATACCAATACACATGTTCTAGAGGCATCACTCCCCCTAGTTTTTACAAACCAAGCACATATGCAACACGGATAATTGACATGTTCAAATAGCATATGCACAATATGGAGGCAACATAAGATCATGCAAGGAGATTTGGGTGAAGTTATCATACCATAGCCTTGAGAATACCCAAACTTACCGTAAGATGCCTCCATAGAGTTGATGTAGCCACAAGAAAAGATAAGCAACTAGGACCAAAAGGCTACAAACAACAACGGTCCCCATCCACATAGGAACATGTCCCCCTTTGGCATCGGAACACCAAAAAGGAGGGTAAGGAAACTAGAAGGATGGAGAAAAAAGAACACACAACCAAGCTTGCAAAAACCAAAAGGGAAAACAAGCTTGAATGAGGTTCTCCAAAAACATAAAGAACCGAAAAAGTCCTCAAAGAGGAGGTTGGTGGCCGAAGCCACCGTGTGAGAGTGTAGTAGTGTGAGGTCGCGTAGATGTATCTAGGACTCACATACTACAACTCAACATGAACCTCATAAGTCACTCAATTGACGAATAGCATATGTTTTGAATTTCTTTATGCATTATGGGGGGAGGGATAGCTCAATAGGTTTAAACCACACTCCCCCTATGTTCATGCGTGCATTTCATCTAGATATAAAGGTTAGGAGTGGTATGTGTGCACGAAGGTCAAGCAAAGTTCGACGGATCAATGATATTTAGCTCATGCCTCAACTCAATTAAACGCTTCTCATCCAAGGGCTTCGTGAAGATGTCCGCCAATTGCTCCTTGGTACCAATGTAGGATAGTACAATATCTCCGCGAGCAATGTGATCCCGGATGAAGTGGTTCCGTATCTCAATGTGCTTCGTCTTGCCATGAAGGACTGGATTGTAGGCGATCTTGATTGCGCTCTCACTGTCACACAAAAGAGGCACCTTGCTATACTCGAGTCCATAATCCCGCAAGGTTTGCCTCATCCACAAGATTTGAGCACAACTACTTGCCGTGGCAATATACTCGGCTTCCGCGGTGGAGACGGAGACACAATTTTGCTTCTTCGAGGACCAACACACCAAAAATATTCCAAGAAAGTAACAAGCTCTGGATGTAGACTTCCTATCAACCTTGTCGCCCGCCCAATCGGAGTCGGTGAAACCAACCAAAGCAAAGTCCGTGTCCCTTGGGTACCATAGTCCGAAGTGTGGGGTATCAACTAAATATCGAAAGATCCTTTTGACCGCCACAATGTGGCTTTCCTTCGGGCTCGCTTGAAACCGTGCACACATACCAATGCTTAACATTATATCCGGGTGAGAGGCACAAAGGTAAAGAAGCGAACCTATCATCGAACGGTAGAGCTTGGGATCCACCGCCTTGCCGGTCTCGTCAAGGGAGAGTTGACACTTGAGATGCATCGGAGTTCTGATCCCCTTGGCGTCCTTCATATCAAAGCGCTTGAGCATGTCTTGGAGGTACTTTGCTTGATTGATGAAGGTGCCTTGACGCATTTGCTTGATCTCGAACCCAAGAAAGTACTTGAGTTCACCCATCATTGACATCTCAAACCTATTTGTCATCAACATAGAAAACTCATCATTGAATTTTGTGTTAGTCGATCCAAATATGATGTCATCTACATAGAGTTGGCATACGAAAAGCTCCCCATTGACCTTCTTAGTAAAAAGAGTGGGATCAATTTTCCCCACTTCGAAACCACAGTCTTCAAGCAACTCCTTTAGATGCTCATACCAAGCTCTAGGAGCTTGTTTGAGTCCATATAGGGCCTTTTTGAGCTTGAAGACATGGTCCGGGAAGTGGGGGTCCTCGAACCCCGGGGGTTGCTTCACATATACTTCCTCATGTAAAGGACCATTAAGAAAAGCACTCTTAACATCCATTTGTTGCAACTTGAAGCCATGATGAGAGGCAAAGGCCAAAAGGATACGGATGGACTCAAGCCTTGCAACAGGTGCAAAGGTTTCACCAAAGTCCACGCCTTCGACTTGAGAATAGCCTTGTGCCACCAATCTTGCTTTGTTGTGGATGACCATGCCACTTTCATCTTGCTTGTTCTTGAAAACCCATTTGGTGCCGATAACATTGCGGCAATGATCGGGTCGCTTCATGAGAGTCCACACATCATTCCTCTTGAAGTTGTTGAGTTCCTCTTGCATTGCATTCAACCAATCGGGATCTTCAAGAGCTTCATTAACTTTGAGTGGTTCCACCATAGAGACGAAGGCGTAGTGCTCACAAAAGTTTGCTAGTTGCCTCCGAGTGGTTCCTTTGCTCTCTAGATCACCAATGATATTACGCAAGGAATGAGACTTGAGGCGCAAGTGTCTTGTAGTAGGATCTTCACGGCGAGTGTCGGCTAAAGGAGAAGATTCTTGTGAGTCCTCTTGGCCTTCATCACGGTTTAGGTCCTCGTCTTGACCTCCATTGTAGTTGAAAGAGGCATAATCATCATGAGAGCCGGATGGCTCAGGGGTACTAGGAATAGTATTGTCCATAAAGATCACCCCCGAACCACTTGGAGAAGAACTTGAAGCTTGGCCTTGGTCACTTGATGTTGGTTGTTGTGGTAGATGAGCTTGCGGTAAATGTTGTTCTTGAGCCTGTTGAGGTGAACTTGTACTTGATTGTTGTTGTAGTTGTTGAGGTTGAACTTGAGGTTGTTGTAGAGGTTGACTTGCACTTGTAAGATCAACGGAAGAAACTTGGCCTTGTGGTGTAGATGGCTCCACTTGGGTGGAACTTGGTCCTTCCTCGGTACTCATAGAAGGTATCTCTTGAGGTCGGCGACTACCAACACCCATGCTTCCTATGGTATCCGGGGGAATTACATCTCCTTTCTCACAAGAAGCACTTCGCTCCTCCAAAGATCTATCATCTTCATAGAATGTCACATCACAAGATTCTACAACTCGCCCACTTGACTTGTTGAAGACTCTATAGGCGTGAGAATCCGTAGCATAGCCAACGAAAGTTCCTTCTTGAGCTCTTGAATCAAACTTAGATAGGCGTGTGTCTTTGACAAGCACATAGCATTTGCATCCGAAGACCTTGAAATATGACACATTTGGCTTGCTGCCGGTGAGGATCTCGTATGGTGTCTTCTCAAGACCTTTGAGAAAGTAGAGACGATTAGTAGCATGGCATGCAGTAGAGATAGCTTCCGCCCAAAAATTGTAGTTAGACTTGTATTCCATCATCATGGTTCGAGCGGCTTCGATCAAGGTTCGATTCTTCCTTTCAGCGACCCCATTTTGTTGGGGAGTATATGGCGTGGAGTATTGATGTTGGATTCCTTCTTCGCCGAGGAAGTCATCCAAGGTGTAGTTCTTGAACTCCGTTCCATTGTCGCTCCTTATTGCGAGGATCTTGTTGTCGTACTTGCGTTGAACTTGGTTGGCAAACTCCATCATGGTCCGTTGAGTCTCACTCTTGTACTTGAAGAAGAATACCCAACAATAGCATGAATAGTCATCAACAATGACGAGGCAATACTTCTTTCCTCCAAGACTTTCATGAGATGGTGGACCAAAGAGATGAACATGTAGGAGCTCCAAGCATCTTGTGGTAGAGATGATAGTCTTGGCCTTGTGAGGAGCTCCATGCATTTTTCCTTGTACGCAAGCCCAACAAACACGATCTTTACAAAAAGAGACATTTTCTTTTAGTCCGAGAATGTGGCCACCCTTGTGGAGACCTTGCAAAGTCCTCATGTTGACATGGGCTAGTCGGCGATGCCATAACCAACCCTTGTCACCTTTGGCGAATAGGCAAAGAGCGGAAGATGTTGTCTTTCCGAAGAAATCAACAACATACAATCCGTTCTCTACATATCCAACAAAAGCTACACTGAGTGTCTTGCTCCACAAGAGGACCAACATATGTTCATCAAAGAAAGTACATAGACCCATACGAGCAATTTGATGAACGGAGAGTAAATTGTAACCAAGGGTCTCAACAAGGAGGACATTCACAGGTGAGATGTCGGGTGTTACCACCACCTTGCGAAGACCCAATACCTTAGAGCATGTGTTGTCGCCATATGATACGGTAGAGTGAGAAGGCTCGAGGTCGACAACAATATTCTTGCTTCCGGTCATATGACTTGTGGCTCCACTATCAACCACCCACTTAGCTCCACCGGAAGCATAGTCCTGCAAGGAATCAAGTCTTGGATTTAGGTACCCATTTTTCAATGGGTCCTAGCATGTTAGTAACAAGGGGTTTGGGAACCCAAATAGTCCAATCAACATTGTCCTTTTGAGGACCAATAAAGCGAGCACGAATATGTCCATAGTAATCAACAAAAAGAACATGAGAAGGGTTGTTAGAGCCGGCGAAACCCTTCGAGGCGGAGTTGGGTACTCCATCCCTTCTTGAGCTAGCATCGCTCTCCTCAAGGTTGATCTCCATGTTCTCCTTGTTCTTCTTCTTCTTGGTCCTCTTATTCCTCTTCCTCTTTGGCTTGGTAGCCACTCGTCCTTCATTGCAAGAGCCCTCTTTGGCTCCATCTTTAGCTTCAATGACTCCTTCCAAGTACTTGGCTTGAACTTGGAGTCTATCAACTTTGGCCTTCAAACGATTGACTTCATCTTCATGCTCCGGGTGAGGGTGGAAAATATCAAAGACTTGGACTTCCTTTGCCTTGTTCGCCCGGATGTCGGGGGGAAGACCCCGGGTAGGGCAATGGACGCGGAGCAGCCGGCTGGCCACTGGCCGGCTCGCGGTAAAGGCCGGCTGAGGAGCAGCCGGCTGGCGCCGTGGCCGGCTGGTCCGGAAGCCGGCTGGCTCTAGGTCCTAGTCGGCCTGGCTACGGCCGGCAATGCTGTGGCTGGGCCGGCTTCTACAAGCCATATCCGACTGGGGGTTTGTACCTCAGACCGACTCGAGGCTGGCGAGTCTTGCACTAGAAGGAACCGGGTTGGTGATCCGGGTTCCCAAAGTCCACGCTGACTTCATCTTCCGTAAAGCGCGGAGCACTGTGGAGCAATAGTGCCACGCGCCGGACAGGCCATCATGGTCTACGTCGATCCGTACTGGCTACAATGGCTGATGGTGACCGGGACACCTCCTCTCCATACCGCTGACCTTGGCAGCCGGATGGGACAGGCCATGAGGCCTCAACGGCTCCTGACGTCACTGCCTCGGGAAGGAGCGGAAGCCGGAGCCGGCCAAGCCGGCCAGTAAACTATAGGGTCTTATATGTAAAGTGCCGGTGCCTATATAAGCCGCACTACCCCCTTTCGTGCAGGGGATCGATCATTCTCACTTCACTTCCACCCCTAGCGCTGCCCTGAGAGAGAGACTCTAGTCTTCCTTAGCCTCCCAGGAGCAGCCGGACACAGCTCAAGGAGCAACCTTGTATTGTGTGATCATCATATACATTCTAGCAGGAGTAGAGGTGTTACCTCCATCGGAGGGCCTCGAACTGGGTACGTCGCCGTGTCGCTCGTCCCCATACCCGCATCCGGATACCGCCGTGAGATCTCTTAGGAACCACCTTCGTTAGCCACCCTATGGCATATGCCGTGACGATACCACGACATTTGGCGCCCACCGTGGGGCCTTCAGCATCCTCGGCCGGTGTCTTCATCCAGACGGGCCTCACCATCACCACCGGCGAGCGAGTCGCTTCAGGCTTGATCTGGAGATTCGGCTCCCTCGACTGCATCAGCGACAATGCTGGCTGCTTCGCCGACCGGCCCTTCCCAGCCGGCGGCAGCGTCATCTCCTTCGGCAGCCATGACGTCTACGTCGCCACCGTCGCACCGCCGCGCTACCCGCGGCATGTGCTGCGCTGCGCAAGCCCTCCTCCGCGAGCCGGCAGCAGCGCTCCCGCCAGCCCCGCCGTCGTGCAAGTCATGATGGCTGGCGAGGAGCTCCCCACCAAGAACCCGCGCACCCGCGGCCCCAACCTGGAGCGCAACGTCGACCCCAACGCCTCCGGCTCGGGCCCAAAGGCGCCTCCACCTCCATCCCGGCTGGACGAAGTCCGGACGAAGTTGAGCTCCCCGCTCACCGCAGGCGGCGACGCCGCCACCGTCGAGGCGGACCTGGAAGCACATCGCCAGCTCCTCCTCCAGCAGGCCGAAGAGCTGGCTGCAGCCAAGCGCCAGCTGGCCATCACCCAACGTGAGTTCGAGCACGCCCACGGCTTCACGCCAGGCGGCAACAACCCCAGCCGAGCCGGCATGATCCGCAAGCGCGGCGGCGCCTTAGGCGCTGAGATCGACCGCGACGGCGTGGGAGCGCCGGATCCGTCCGCGGAGCTGCCCGTCTACAACACCCCCGACAAGAACATCCTCGCAGCCGAAGCGGCTTCGAAGGAGCTAGCCCTCCTCGAAGGAGAAGAGCTGCACCGCCAGACGCAGCGCGTAGCTGACCTGTGCCGGGCTGCAGCTGAGCAGACCAAAGACCCCAGGTATGGTGCTTCGAAAGCCCCTCCCGTCCGCGCTGCTGCAGGCACCAGCAAGGACCCCCACAGAGACACGGCCGAGTCCGCCTCGCCCGCACCAAGCCGGCACAGAGACTCCCGCGACACCCGCGCAGGTTCAAGCCGGACAAGCCGGCTGGACGGCGGCCACAGCGGCCGCAGCCGCCCACCACCAAACCGGAATGAGGAGCATGACTCCGAGCTGGCGGCGCCAAGACGCCAGCACAGGCCGGCCCCAGAGCGAACCGGCACCCGGAAGCCGGCACGTTCCCGGCTGGGCCCCCGCATCGAGCCCGTCGACGCCAGAGACCCCCTCGATCGGCTGGTCGAATCCCGCATTGCGGAAGAGGAGGCGCCGGCTTGCCCCAAGTGCTTTGGGCCCCGCATCGCCAACGAGCCCATGCTCGACGGCTTCCAGCTCCCCCGCGACATGCCCAAGTACGACGGCACCGCCAAGCCGGAGGACTGGCTGCAGGATTACTCCACCGCAGTCGGCATCTCCAGAGGCAACAAGCGCTGGGCGGTGCGCTACTCCCCCCTGATGCTGGTCGGCTCCGCCCGCACCTGGCTCAACAACTTGCCAGCCGGTAGCATCAACGGCTGGCTTGATTTCGAGGAGGCCTTCATCCGCAACTTCACCGGCACCTATCGCCGGCCGGGTCGCCCCCAACAGCTCGAGATGTGCAAGCAGGGCCCGGACGAGACGGATCGCGCGTACCTGACGCGCTGGTGCGAGACGCGCAACTCCTGCGAGGGTGTGCACGAGATCCAGGCCATCAGCTTCTTCATGGGCGGCTGCCGGCCCAACACCATGCTGTGGCACAAGCTGCGCCGCAGCGAGCCCAAGTCCATGGCCGCCCTCATGGCCATTGCCGACAAGTACGCGCTGGCTGAAGAAGCCGGCAAGGCGACGGCTGACCCAGCGCCGGCTCCCTCTAGGCGGGACCACCACAAGTCGGCTGAGCACAAGTCGGCAGACGGCGCCTGTCATGGCAGCCGGCGGGACAACTACCGCGGCAAGCGTCACAGCGACCAGCCGGACCGCCGGTACGGCTCCGCCCACGTAGCCGCCGTGGCAGACAACGCGGCAGGCAGCAGCCGCCGCCAGAAGCAAGACCGGCAGTGGAAGCCGAAGTACACCTTCGAGCAGATGCTCGACTAGCCGTGCAAGTACCACAGCGGCAAGAACCCCTCCAACCACACCACCCGCGACTGCCACTTCATGAAGCGGCTGACAAGTGGTGAACCTCTCCCGCCTCCACCCCCGCCCCCTCCAGCCGGCGGGCCGGGTGGCGCAGCCGGCGCGGAGAACGCCAACCTCGAGCACCACGAGGCTAACCAAGTGCACCATGGCCGACATCTGGCCGAAGATGCTACCTACATCATCTTCACCTCCGAGCCCAAGGACAAGACGAACCAGCAGAGCCGTTCCCTCGAGGTGAACGCGGTCATACCGTCGGTCCCCCAGTACCTAAACTGGTCAGAGCAGGCCATCACCTTTGATCGCCGCGACACACCGGCTGTCCTGCCGAAGCCGGGCAGCTACGCCATGGTCCTTGACCCCACCATTGGCACGACCCGGCGCAGCGTGCGTTTTTCGCGCGTCCTCATCGACGGCGGCAGCAGCATCAACATTCTCTAACGCGACACCGCCCGCAAGCTAGGCATCCAGGAAGCCGAGCTGCGCCCCACCCCCACCGTCTTCCATGGCATCGTGCCGGGCCACTGCTGCCAGCCGATTGGCCGGATCACGCTGGAGGTGATGTTCGGGAAGCCGGATCACTTCCGCACCGAGAAGATCGAGTTCGAGGTGGTGGACCTCGTGAGTCCCTACCACGCGCTCCTAGGCAAGCCGGCCCTGACCAAGTTCATGGCGGTGCCCCACTATGGGTACCTGAAGATGAAGTTGCCTGGCCCCAAGGGGGTAATCACCATAGCCGGCGACTATCGTCGCTCCATGGACTGCGCCACGCAGAGCTCCAAGATAGCCCAGACGCTGGTCATCGCCACCGAGAAGCAGCTCATCCACGACGCCGTCGCCCTCGCCAAGGCCGCGCAGACAGACATGCCGGCTGCAGGCAACCCGACTGGGACAAGTACATCACCATCGGTGCCGGCTTGAGCAGGAAATAGGAAAGCGAGCTCACCAGCTTCCTCCGTGAGAATCGGGACATCTTCGCATGGACTCCAAGAGACATGCCGGGTGTGCCGAGGGAGTTGGCTGAGCACCACCTCCACATCCGGCCTGAAGCCAAGCCGGTGAAGCAGCCTCTCAGGCGCTTCGCCGAAGAAAGAAGGAAGGCCATCGGTGAAGAAATCGCCCGGCTGCTGACAGCCGGCTTCATCATGGAAGTGCTGCACCCGGACTGGTTGGCAAACCCGGTCCTGGTTTTGAAGAAGAACGGCTCCTGGCGCATGTGTATCGACTACACCAGCCTGAACAAGGCGTGCCCGAAGGATCCCTTCCCCCTGCCGCGCATAGATCAAGTCATAGACTCGACTGCCGGCTGTGAACTGTTGTCTTTTCTAGATGCCTATTCAGGCTACCACCAGATTCCTTTGAATCCAGATGATCAAATAAAGACTTCGTTCATTACCCCGTACGGGGCTTATTGCTACACGACTATGCCGTTCGGCTTGAAAAATGTAAGCGCCACCTACCAAAGGTGCATGCAAAAATGCCTGCAGGATCAAATCGGCAGAAACGTTCACGCGTATGTGGATGATGTCGTTGTAAAGACCAAGGAGACAACTACCCTCCTTGACGACCTGAGAGAAACCTTCACCAATCTGCGAAGATTCCGGATGAAGCTCAACCCGGCCAAGTGCACTTTCGGCGTGCCGTCTGGCCAGCTCCTTGGCTACCTCGGCTCTCAGTGAGGGATCGAAGCCAACCCTGAGAAGATCAGTGCCCTGGAGAAGATGGAACTGCCGCAGTGCCTCAAGCATGTCCAGAAGTTTGCTGGCTGCCTGGCCTCCTTGAGCCGCTTCGTCAGCCGGCTGGGGGAGAAGGCACTGCCCCTGTATCAATTAATGAAGAAGGCGGACAAGTTCGTCTGGTCACCGCAGGCGGATGAGGCCTTCCGTGACTTGAAGCGCGTGCTCTCAACCGCGCCAATCCTTGCAACGCCGGCTTCAATGGAGCCGATGCTGTTGTACATCGCAGCCACCAATCGAGTGGTTAGCGTTGTCCTGGTGGTGGAGCGCAAAGAAGCCGGCAGGGAGCAGCTGGTTCAGCGCCCAGTCTACTACCTCAGCGAAGTGCTCTCCCAGTCAAAGCAAAACTACCCCCACTACCAGAAGGTCACCTACGGCGTCTACATGGCGGCCAAGAAGCTCAAGCACTACTTCCAAGAGCACCCCATCAAGGTGGTTGCCACAGCGCCCTTGGCGGAAATCATTGGCAGCAAAGACGCCAACGGCCAGGTTGCCAAGTGGGCTCTGGAGCTAGCCGCCCACACCATCCTCTACGAGCCACGCACAGCCATCAAGTCGCAGATCCTCGCGGACTTCTTCGTCGACTGGGCTGAGATGCAGTACCTGCCGCCTGTGCCGGATTCCACACATTGGAAGATGCACTTTGACGGCTCGAAGATGCGCAACGGCTTGGGAGCCGGCATTGTCATCACCCCTCCCAAGGGAGACCGGCTGGACTACGTCCTGCAGATCCACTTCGCCGCATCAAACAATGTGGCGGAGTATGAAGCGCTCATTCATGGGCTGAAGCTGGCCAAGGAGATTGGCGTGCGTCGCATACTCTGCTTCGGCGACTCCGACTTGGTCATACAACAAGCATCTGGCGACTAGGACGCGAAGGACGCCAACATGGCCTCATACCGCTTCCATGTCTAGCAGCTATCCGGCTTCTTCGACGGCTGCGAATTCCACCATGTGCCACGAGCAAACAACGAAGCGGCTGACGCCTTGTCCAAGATTGGCTCAACCCGGCAAGCCATTCCGCCGGGCATCGCCTTGGCGGTTCTCAAGAAGCCGTCCATCATACCGTCACCGGACTTGGATTCAATATTCGTGCCGGCTGACCCGGGGGCTGCTCAGCCAAACCCGGGGGCTTCATCGCCCAAGTCGGGGGCTAACAAGCCGAACCCGCCGGCTACCATGCCGAACCCGGGGACTTCTCAGTCCAACCCGGGGGCTTCATCGCCAAACTCGGGGGCTAGCAAGCTGAACCCGCCGGCTAGCAAGCCGAACCCAGCGACCATGCAGTCGAATCCGGAAGCTCCCACGCAGGAGGCCCTGTTGGTCAGCGTATTCGAGATAAGATGCGTACCTTCATGGGCACAAGAATTCCTCTCCTACCTCACCGACGGTGTGCTGCCTGATGATAGAGTCCAGGCCAGGCAGATTGAGAGAAGGGCCAAGGCCTATACCATCATCAACCACCAGCTGTACAAACGCAGCGTAAGTGGGGTGTTCCAGCGGTGCGCTGAGCCGGCTGAAGGGATTGAACTCCTATGGGAAATCCATCAAGGAGAGTGCGGACATCACGCCTCATCCAGAGCCATAGTGGCCAAAGCTTTCCGGCACGGTTTTTACTGGCCGACTGCGCTCAGAGACGCAGAAGAGTTGGTGAAGAAATGCAACGGTTGTCAGCGCTTCGCAAAGAAGAGACACCAGCCGGCTTCCGCCTTGAAAACCATCCCCATCACATGGCCGTTTGCCGTATGGGGCTTGGATATGGTGGGTCCATTCAGAACAGCGCGAGGCGGCATGACACATCTCTTGGTGATGATTGACAAATTCACCAAGTGGATCGAAGCCAAGCCAATCAAGAAGCTGGACGGCTCCACAGCCGTCACATTCCTCAAGGAAATCATCGTGAGGTTCGGCTACCCTCACAGCATCATCACCGACAACGGCAGCAACTTCTCCCAAGGCATCTTCTCTCGCTACTGCGGGGAAATGGGGATCCGGATGGCCCTAGCCTCTGTGGCGCAGCCGGAGTCCAACGGACAAGTGGAGAAGGCTAACGGCTTGGTCCTAGCCGGCATCCGGCCCCGGCTGGTGGAGCCGCTCGAGCGAGCAGCCGGCTGCTGGATCGAAGAGCTGCCCAATGTGCTGTGGAGCCTGCGCACAACGACAAACCGCTCAGTCGGCTTCACACCATTCTTCCTCGTATACGGGGCCGAAGCCGTCTTGCCGACTGATATCGAGCACGACGCGCCATGGATCAAGCTCTACACAGAAGCCGAAGCCAAAGAAGCTCGCGAAGATGGAGTTGACCTGGTCGAAGAGGCCCGGCTGCTGGCTGCGTCCAGATCTACTATCTACCAGCAGAGCCTCCGACGCTATCACAGCCGGAAGGTCCAGCCCTTAGCATTCCGAGGAGGAGACCTAGTGCTCCGGCTGATCCAGCGGACAGCCGGACAGCATAAACTGTCATCCCCATGGGAGGGTCCCTTCATCGTGAGCAAGGCAGTAGGCAACGATTCCTACTATCTCATAGATGCCCAAGAGGCTAGAGAAAACAAGCCGGACAAGGCTGACGAGGAGACTAAACGTCCTTGGAATGTCAACTTGCTTCGCCCATTTTACACATGAGAGCAGGAATGTATGTATCCCTTGTATCCCTTTTGTAAGCTATGAAAAAGCACGCGCCAAGAGCGCCATTTCCGACAAGTTTTTCGCGTACTCTACTTCGATTCGCCAATTGGCTTAAACCCTATCTCGTGGCCAGCTCAGTAACGTGATCCGGTTTCCGACAGCCGGCTTCCGATCCAGCTACAGACCGCAACCCGGCTGTCCGGCTGGCGGGAGTAAGGCCTAGGGAGCCGGCACGCGAAAGATGACTAAGGGAAAGAGTAAAAGCGAGTTGACTTGCAACTTTTCATAAAAGCGCCGGATTGCCGAACTCGGCTCGTTCGACTGAAATACTGTCGGCCTCACTTAGCGGCCCGCTCTTGATACGGCGACGGATCGCAAGTCGGACGTGCGACCGGCAAGAGCACAGCCAAAGAGTGGGACGGATGGGAAAAAGCGAACAAGTCGAAAGAAAGCAACTCGGCACATAAATGATTAACAAACACATTAAAGTGTGACATAATGAAAGGACGATAATATTCATACATATGCACCCGGCATCCCGGGGATTTAACAAATTGTCTTGGCAAAAGCAACGACAAAGACAGGTAAACTAAGCAGCGGCTGGAGAAGGACCAGCCGGAGGAGCGTCAGCGGAGCCGACTGCCGGGTCATCTTCAGGCCCGTCTTCCGCCTCCTCATCTTCCATCTCGTATTCATCCTCAGACTGAGGGTTCGGGTCCGCGATGAAGAGGCCCTTGTCGACGAAGTCGGCGATGGCGCTGGCTCAGGCAAGCCGGGCAGTCTTGTGTTCGGCCGGGAGCTTGTCCTCCACGCCGGCTCGCCGATACTTGAGCTGCCCCAGGTCCACCTCGTTGTACCAAGAGAGGACAAAGGACAGCGCCATGTCGGCTCCAGCGCGCGTGGCAGACTCCTTCCAGTCGAGGAAGCGATCCGGCGCCCGCTCCATCAAGGAGATGAGGTTGGAGATATCTTGCGGCACCGCCTCCGTGGGCCACAGCATCGGGACCAGCTCCTCAGCCGCCTTCCGGAGCTCCCAGCCAAGCTTGGTGATGGGCTCGACGCGGGCAGCCATGGATGCCATATAATCCTCCATGGTGAAGTACTCCGAGCTGCCCTCGCCAGTCGCCCGCCTCCTAGTCTCGCGCGCAACGCCAACGGCTGCCAATGCCGCATCCTGCGTTTCCGGGAAGGCCGCTGCAAGAAGAAGCACGTCAGAAATCGTCAAAGCCGAAATAAGCTGAAAAATGCAAACTTTCGAAGTCCTAAAGTAGGCCTGGCGGCAGCCGGCAACAGCCAACTGCCCCAGTCCAAAGATGGAAATCCCGAAGAAAGGAAAAGCCTGGCGGCAGCCGGCAACAACCGACTGCCCCCAGCCCGAAGATGGAGATGGCGAAAAATCAGAGTTTCGGCCGCCGGCCGCCAACGAAAGCCGGCAGCCGACAGCCGAAAGCCGGCAAAGGGAAAGGAACAAAGAAATGCACTCACCCGACAAGCCGTGGTCGAGCGCGCCAATCTCGTCCACCCAGCGCTTGGCAGTGGCCGACAGCTCCGTGGTCTTGGTGGTGACCTCCTCCTGAAGCGCAAGCCGCTGCTTCTCCACCTCGGTCAGCCGCCGGCTCAGATCCTCCACCTTCACCTTCTCAGCCGTCCTGAGGAGGGCAAGCTCCTTGAGGTGGTTCTCCTCAAGCCGGCGCAGCCGCGTTAGCTCCAGCTCAGCCACCTTGAGCTTGGCGGCTGCAGATCGGCCCGCCTCCTCGCTCTCGGCGCACTGAGCGCGAGCAGCCCGAAGATCTGCCTCCAGCCGCGGGACCTTGGCGGCTTCAGCTGCAAGGCAACCGGAAAGAAGCGTCAGCCAACCAAGACTAAAAAGAAAGAAGACATCGGGTCGGAAAGAAAAATATCTTACCCTTGACGGCCTCCAGCTCGCGAGCCAAGTCGGCCCGGTCCAGCTTGGCCTTGTGGTAATGGGTCACGGCGCGGTTGTACAAGTTGGTGCGCCGATCCGCCACAGCCTAAGGGAAAAGAAAATCAGTCAACTAGACGAAACCCGGACCGGCTCCGAGCAGCCGGCCCATGCCTCGGAGGGCTACCAGGATGATAACCAAATTGAAAAACAGATGAAGCGCTTACCTTGCTGGCTTCCTCCACCTTGGCGACGTTGGCCGCGGTCTCAGCAGCCCTGGCCTTGAGGTTGGCCTGCAAGCCGGAGAAGAACATCTCCACCGACGCTTGGCCTGGGGTCCCCTCCCGGCTGGTCACCTCGTAGGAGTCGGCGCGGAGCCACGCCTGCTCCATAGTGCCAGCTGAGCCAAGGCTGGAGTCGGAGGCGGACGGCACGTGCAGCAGCCGGGCGCCCTTGGCCACATGCAGGCTCCCCAATAGCGCCGATGGGGCTCCCGTCCTCACCAGCGCGCGCGAGTCGGTGCCCTCCATGCGCGCCGGCTCATCCCTTGCCGGCTCCTGCCTGGCCGGCTCCTCCGTCGTCGGCTCCGGCGGTGGCGGCGCTCCGGGCGAAGCAGCTGGCCCAGTCGGCGCAGCCACCTCCGGCGCCTGAGGTGCCCCCTCCGGGCTCTCCACCAACACCACCACGCTTGGCCCGGCTCCGGCTCCGGTCGCAGGAGGCGCAGCCCTGCTGGCTCCGGCTACGGTCGAAGGCGGCATGCCCCGGCCGGCCCCAGCGGCTGGGTCCAGAAGACGAGCACGGCGCGGAAACATGTCGTCCAGCGTCGGCTGGCGTGTCGGCTCGGCCCGCGTGCCGCGGCCAGGCGCTGAGGCCAGTGGCACGGCGAAGGAAGATGCCCCTGTGGTAGGCGGAGTACCCGCAAGCGGCGGCGGCGTAGGCGCGCGCGATGGAGGCTGTGGCGTCGGCTCCCTCCTTTGTCGCGGAAGCGGCGACACGACACGCGGGGTTTGCCGGGAGCCGCCGCCCTGAGCAAACTTGATGGGGGCCCTAGCCGGACAAATAAGGAAAAGATAAGCATAAAGAGTAAGGAAAGAAAAGGAATCAAACAAGAGAGAAAGAGAACTCACCCGGCCTGCTCCGGAACCTTCTTCGGCTGCTGCCGGCGGAGCTTCTTCGTCTTCGCCTCCAAGGCGGCGGTGGAGCGGGGGTCGCCGACCCGCTTCTTCCCCTTGGGCGCCAAAGTCGCCGTGGTGCTTGGCGGCCTCATGCGCAGGGGCACGGCGGGGATTGGCCCCGTGGCGGACGTCGCCGGCTCCTCGTCCTCCTGCTGCTCCGGTGAAGGGGGCGGATTGTGCTCCCCCTGGCCGCCTAGGTCAGGCGCCTGCAGCAGGTCGTCGTCGCCGGCCTGGTCGCCGGCTTGGTCAGCCGGATCGGCGTGATCCGGCGTCCACCTCCTTGTCGCCAGGTCGCCGTCCTCGACGTTCTGGCGGTCGAAGAGCTAGAAAAACAGAAGACATGAGCAAACAGCAAGCCGGAAGTCGGCAGAAAGAAAGGGAAGTTGGCCTCGCAGCCGCAAGCCGGAAGTCGGCCAGAACATAAAGCTTACCAGCTCGGGTTGGTGGTCCCTGTCGTGGGGCGCCAGCCCGTAGTTCCACTCATCTGGCATGTTCGCCTTGGTGATGTTGTTCACCCGGCGGGCCACCTGGGCCTTGGAGAGCAGCGCCTTGGACGTCCGGTTCGGGTCGAACCGGCCGGACATGTGCCCGATCTTGTGGGTGCGCATTTGGAGCGGCAGCACCCGGCGCTCGGCGATGGTGCAGAGGAGGTCCTCGGCGGTCAGCCTGTTCCCGACGGCCGCCCCCAGAAAGTCCCAGAGCTGGTTCACCTCAGTGTCCGGGTCCGTCGTGCGGGCGTTGTAGCTCCAGTTGATCCGGCCGACTGGAGGAGCCGGATTGAACTCCGGCAGGTTGATCCGGTCGACGAGCTGGCCCTCGTTGCGCACGTAGAAGAATGACATCTGCCAATTCTTCACCGAGTCAACGGTTGGAATTTTGGGGAAGGGCGTACCCGGCCGAGTGTAGATCGAGGCGGCCCCGCAGGCCCGTAGGCGGCCGTCAGTGGTCTGCGCCTTGAGGTAGAAGAGCCGGCTCCAGAAATCTATGTCCGGCCACAAGCCGGCGTAAGCCTCCATGAAGGCCACGTAGCAGCTGAGGAGGACACAGGCGTTGGCCGGCAGGTGGTGCGGCTGCAAGCCGAAGTTGTCGAGGAATTGGCGGAAGAAGTTGGACGCCGGCTGGCCCAACCCGCGATCGAGGTGCGCGCCGAAGACGACGCGCTCGCCGGGCCTCGGCTCGGGCTCCGTCTCCGCGCCGGGCGCCCTCGTGACCACCGACGATGGGATCCGGCGAAGGCGCACCAGCCGTTCGATGTCGTCGTCCCTCATGTACGACCCCCTCCACGATCCGCTGGCGGAGGCCATCGACGAAGAAGAAGAAGAAGAGGACCACGAGAGACGGAACGGAGAGGAGGAACCTCGCGACGGCGGCGGCGACGACGGCGGCGGAGGGCGCACGGTTGAAACTCGGGGCCCCGTGGCGCCGGCTCGACGGAGTGGCGGCGGCGGCTTGAC
This sequence comes from Lolium perenne, assembly GCF_019359855.2. NCBI lineage: Eukaryota > Viridiplantae > Streptophyta > Magnoliopsida > Poales > Poaceae > Lolium > Lolium perenne. The sequence goes on along the minus strand of NC_067248.2, from coordinate 34,583,680 downwards.
GGAGACGCGTTCGCCGGAGCTCGCCAGTGAGAACTTTCGCCGGAACCGCGAGGAGCGACGGCGCGAAGAAAACAACGAAGAGCTCGAAGTGCAGCGGAGCAGGGCGCGGGCGCGAGGAAGAAGAAGTGCGGAAGTGCCGCCTCGATTCCCCCCCGCGCGACATTTATAGCCGCCCGGGGCGGACGGTTGGCCTCCAAGTGGCGGACGTGGCCACGTCGCCCGGATCTTCTGCGCATTAACTCCCCCCACGACCGCTGCAGTTACCGGAAACTGCCACACCACGTCGCCCACGATCGCACCGGATCCGGAGGGGACATTGATGTGACCAGACGAACCGGCGGCAGAGCCCAGACGTCAGACCGGTCAAGTCGGGTGCAGGACCCGAGGCGGCGGAGACTCCGGCGCGCCGCAAGCCGGAGCCGGACATTAAGTTCACCTCGGCCCAAAATTCATCCAGCAAGGCGGAGACATCACCAAAACTTGCGAGAAAGCAAAAGCTGCATAAGTGTAAATAGTGGCCGGCTAGAAGCAGCCGGCCGGAACGAGCCGGATGAGGGCGCAGCCGGCTGAATGGAAATTCTCAGTCGGCCCCTCCAAGTGCCGTCAAGTATATTCAAGAAGCCAGGAAAACCTGCCTAGGTCCTTCTAAACGCAGGACCTTGCCAGCTTCGGGGGCTAATGTCGGGGGGAAGACCCCGGGTAGGGCAATGGACGCGGAGCAGCCGGCTGGCCACTGGCCGGCTCGCGGCAAAGGCCGGCTGAGGAGCAGCCGGCTGGCGCCGTGGCCGGCTGGTCCGGAAGCCGGCTGGCTCTAGGTCCTAGTCGGCCTGGCTACGGCCGCCAATGCTGTGGCTGGGCCGGCTTCTACAAGCCATATCCGACTGGGGGTTTGTACCTCAGACCGACTCGAGGCTGGCGAGTCTTGCACTAGAAGGAACCGGGTTGGTGATCCGGGTTCCCAAAGTCCACGCTGACTTCATCTTCCGTAAAGCGCGGAGCACTGTGGAGCAATAGTGCCACGCGCCGGACAGGCCATCATGGTCTACGTCGATCCGTACTGGCTACAGTGGCTGATGGCGACCGGGACACCTCCTCTCCATACCGCTGACCTTGGCAGCCGGATGGGACAGGCCATGAGGCCTCAACGGCTCCTGACGTCACTGCCTCGGGAAGGAGCGGAAGCCGGAGCTGGCCAAGCCGGCCAGTAAACTATAGGGTCTTATATGTAAAGTGCCGGTGCCTATATAAGCCGCACTACCCCCTTTCGTGCAGGGGATCGATCATTCTCACTTCACTTCCTCCCCTAGCGCTGCCCTGAGAGAGAGACTCTAGTCTTCCTTAGCCTCCCAGGAGCAGCCGGACACAGCTCAAGGAGCAACCTTGTATTGTGTGATCATCATATACATTCTAGCAGGAGTAGAGGTGTTACCTCCATTGGAGGGCCTCGAACCTGGGTACGTCGCCGTGTCGCTCGTCCCCATACCCGCATCCGGATACCGCCGTGAGAACTCTTAGGAACCACCTTCGTTAGCCACCCTATGGCATATGCCGTGACGATACCACGACACCGGAAGTGTTCCATCAAAGCTTCTTCTTGGAGAGCGTTCATCTTCATGAGTATACGCTTGTCACTCTCCATCTTGGCAATGTCACTTTCATGAGTGCAACACGCACGGTCCTTGCTCAAAGGAAAATACTCCTTCAATGCTTCCTCTTGCATGGAATTGACCTCCATGAGCTTGGCTTTCCTCCTCTTCAAAGCGGCTATTTCTTCCTCATGATCACAACAAGTGGCCTTCTCCTTGCTCATGCGGAGAAATTCCACCAAAGACTCTTCTTGCATGCTACTCAAACTCAATAGCTTGGCCTTGGTGGTCTCAAGAGTGGCAATTTCTTCTTCATGGTTGCAACATGAGGTCTTTTCCTTGCACAAGCGGTAATATTCATCCAAGGTTTCTTCTTGGAGAGCATTGACCTCCAAGAGAAGAGCATTGTGCTTTCTCAAGGAAGCAACTTGATCGACAAGCTCGTCATGGCAAGAGTTGGGGTCTTCATCATCTTTCTCTTTGTTAGCTTCCTCGAGAGAGAGCATCTTCTTTTTGAGCTCACCCATCAAACCAAGAGCTTGGTCTCGATCCTTGGTGAGTTGAGAGACAATAGCTTTGTTGGAGTCTTCAAGGACGATGACACTAGCTTCAAGAGACATGCGCAGATTTTGTTCATCTTCAAGCTCTTCTTTGAGAGATGAAATCTCATTTGCCGCTTCCCTTTCCAACCTCTCCTTCTCCTCTATAAGGTCTTGTGCCGCACCAAGTTGGCTCAAGAGAGCCCCAACATGAGTCTTGGTATCCCCTTTAATGTTAGTGAGAAAAGAATCCAAACCCATAATCTCACGCTTAATGGTGAGACTAGAGGCATCATCAATATATAAACCGTTGGTCGAAGATGAGAGTTTGGAAGGGGGTTCTACCTCTGTTGATACCTTTGCCATAAGGCAACGAGCATTGTTGGTGACGAGGTTCTCATTAGGAGAGTCGAAGAGGGAGATAGAGGGAGTGGTAATGGTGATGGCGGCCACTCCCCCTCCTTCCTTGTTGGAGCTCTTGTCCTCATGTTCGTCATCCTCATCGGAGGAGTACTCTTCTCGAATGATGAAGGCTCTAGGCTTCTTGGTGAAGGAGACCTTGTCGTCATTGGGCTTGGAGGAGAACTTGGAGAAACCTTTGGAGAGTGACTTGAACTTTTCCTTGCGGATAAGCCTTCGACCATTATCTTCTCTTCTCTCAAACATACAATCCACGACAAAATGATTCTTGTCGCCGCAATTGTAGCATGTTCTCCCCCTTTGCCCCTCCTTTGGGCTCTTGGAGAAACTTCTTGGAGAATCACGTGATCTTCTTCGTCTTGTGCTTCGGGACTTGTTTCCATTCCAAAATTTCTTGGCGGTGAGAGCCATGTGCTCATGATAATTGATCTTGAGATCATCCGGTCCCCACTCAACAGGATCCTCATAGCTTTCACTAGCCTCATGTACCTTCATCTTCAATGCAAGGTTGGGCTTGCGGGAGTTGTGGGCGCGAGCAACAAGATCCTCTGCATTCTTCTTGGAGATGTCCAAAGCGATGACTTCGCTAAGAACTTCATCGGATGTCATAGCACGGAAGGAGGTGTTTTGGCGGATGGCCATCAACTTCACTTCCTCATAAGGGAGGAGAGCGTTGTAGAACTTGCACTTGATCCAATGGTCATCCACAAACGTTGCTCCAAGATCTTGCATTTGTACGGCAAGAGCGATGAGGCGCCGATACATTAATTCGGGGGACTCTCCTTCATTCACGACGAAGTTGTCGGGCATGTTGTTCACTTCATCAAAACGAGAGCTTTGGATGCTCGCATTTCCGAGGAAGAGCTTGTCAAGTTTATCCCATGCTTCCTTGGCGGTCTTGAGCGAGCAGATATGAGCGCGGTCCTTGGGCGTGATGGCCATGTGAATCATGTTGATGGCGGTGGCGTTGAGTTGGTCATCCACCACTTCTCTTCTTGTCAAGCTCTTTGGGTCTCGTGGTGAGTAGCCCTCCTCGATGTTACACTAAAGATCGGTAGATGCGCTGCGCACATGAGAACGCATTAAGAATTGCCAATTTTCAAAGTTATTTGACTCAAGTAACGGTGGTGAACCATGCGACAAGATATGTGGCATAGGTATTGGAACGTTTACGGTGTAATCACTTGGTGGTGGCACCTCATGATAACCCCCTAGACGTTCTGCAACTGGTGTCTCATCCTTCCCCTTTGTTGAAGTGCCGGTCTCCCCAAGCCCTTCCTTTTGTGGATCTTTTGTCGTTTGCGCGACAAAATCAACAAGAGGAAATGGGTTAGCTTTTGGTGGGGTATCCTCGGCACTTGCTTTAGGATCTGCGATAGGGGTTGGTTTTTGAGCAACCAACTCCATCATCATCGCCTTCATTTGGTTAACGATGGATGACTCCAATTTCTTGAGGTCATCCAACGTAGCCGTTGTGGTATCGATGGGAGATGATGGAGCGGGTGGCACAAGGGAAGGTGACCCATTCCCAACCGTCTCTTGTTCGGCCATTTCTTAGGCGGTAAAGCCCGAGCAAGAAAACCTGCTTGCTCTGATACCACTTGAATGGATCATAGCGAACAAGAGGGGGGTGAATGGCGCCACGACAAGTTTTAGCCTTTTCAACTTTTAGTGCAACGGAAGGTAAAGGTGATAGCTTTAGCGATAGCGGTGTTCCTACAATGATCCTAGGACAAGTGCAACAAGCAAAGGAAACAACAAGATAGTAAGATTAAGGAGCGAGACAACCGAAGGGCGCGGAGACGAGGCGAGGTTTGTTTCCCGCAGTTCCTTCCACAATAGGAAGTACGTCTACGTTGAGGAGGTGCTAGCCTCACACAAGAGACTAGACGGCCACACCACTAAGGAAGGCCTCACCTTCTTCCTCGAGAGAGCTCCACGAAGGTGCTCCCCCTTCTCCACTAAGGCACCGGTCGAGGCGGTGATTCCTTCACAAGATTGGGGCGAGCTCCACACCACAAGGAGGCTCCCAACACCCTATGGATCTAGTACACACCAAACTAGCCTCCATAGCTGCACTTTCTCCAAGATCCCACCATAGGAACCCTACCACCAAGATCCACTAAGGAATAGCTAGTATTGGTGAAATCTCTCTTGGTAGAACTATATATCGGGGTCTCCTCCACCACTCCTCAAAGTTTGGGCAAGATTGGTTGGATGGTTGGGGAGATCCTCAAGGTTTAAGCTCAGCAACAATGGGGAGAGAGAGAGAGAGGAGAGATGAAAACGAGTTGGGGAAGAAGGGCCCTTAAATAGGCTCCTCCAAATCCAACCGTTATGCCCAGTTTTCGCCTAAGCGGTACTACCGCTTTGGGTAAGCGGTACTACCGCTCTGAGTTCGAAATCCCACAGATCTGGTCCACGTGGACACAGAGCGGTACTACCGCTCGCGGTACCGCTCGAGGTACCGCAATAGGATCCAAACCTTACTGGACTCAAAGCGGTACCGGAGCGGTACTGAAGCGGTACTGCCGTAACTAGTTACGGTACCTAACCGGTACCATGGGAGGTACTACCGCTCGTGAGCGGTACTACCGCTCCTCTTACCGCAGCGGTACCGTAACTCGTACTGTGGGTCCAATCAGCGCAGAACTTTAGAGCGGTACCGTGGGCGGTACTAGTAGGGGTAGCGGTACTACCTCTACTTGTACCGGTAGTACCGGTCTGGCGAAAACTGGTTTTCTCCCCTTTTTCACTCCAGCCATGTCACCTCGCGATACACACATAAAAACCAGAAAACCTATGAACTACGGTGAGATTACTCAAGTGTTGTCACCATGCACTTGCAAATCTAACAATGATATTCAAGGCACACGGTGAGATTACTCAAGTGTTGTCATCAAACACACAAAACCCGGGGTTTAGACTTTTCTCTTTCAGTTGACAACTAGCAGGGTAACCCGCGCATTTGCGCGCCTAGATTTACTTATGCTTATTTTGTTTATCATACGTATTAAATAGATCATGCCAATTTTCACTTTACTTTTTCGTTCTACTTTTTCCAAATGTATCTTCCTACTTATGGAAATTTACCAACATCTTAACCTAAACATTTCTAGCATGTATATATACTTGATCCTAGAGAACTTTTATATGCACGTATACATTAGGTAGCATTTTTTGTGTCTTCCGATTCACACAATGTCATGCCTCCAAATGATATTATGTGCTAGCTCATCTTTGTTTTATCGAGTATGTGGCTTGACCATCGATATAAGCTATTTCACATCTATTGGTATATGTCAGGTTTTTCTGTTTGTGGTGTAATGCTATTTCAAGGTTGTCTACACTGTAAAATACTTCACATGATTTCTTTGTTACAAAAATTTTCTTAATACATTAGCTGTTAGTCACATTTTCTGCCAACCATTTTTTTGCTAACATCTCTCTATAACCATTAGCACAGCTTGTTTTATTATTGTCCTCTTTTTTTTTTCTGTTTTGCTTTCAGTCTCCCGTATGGACAACCTCATCACCGAATTCAAATATTGGCTCACCATTATTCTACTCCGCCTCTTAGATGTATACTCATTGCTCGTAACATGTTCAGTCCTCCCTGATCCTATGTTATTTTTCAATGTACTTTTCTCTGTCAAATTCATGTGAACGTTATGTTCTTCAACACTTTTGTGTTCACTGATCTAACTAAACGATCCATGCAGATTGACAATCTTATGCCTGCTAGATTGACAACCAAAAAATAAATGTTTACTCCTTGCAAATTTTATCATACGCTTTGTTTTATATTCACATATAAATCGAACGAATAATTTTAATGAAAAGTAACAATTGAAAGCTTGTGGAATTTGTGAAAAACTAATAAATGTAATCTTTACTTTTAGGCTTGGATTATATATATATAACAAATAAACTATTATCCTTTACGATCTACCTAGTGAAAGTTATTATGTATATTTTTTATACTCACCTAACTCCAGATCATTATGCTAAGCTGCAGGTACGGTCTGCTTCGCACTGTGTTGATCGTCCACTCGTCCCGCTCCCATGCAGACATGCACGCATCCAGCGTTGATTAATCGTGCTGCCGCCCGGCGCCCGCGATGGATGTCCGGCAGATCGATGTGACCTCCTCGCTACTTGCATCAATCCATGACGACGGGGATGGCGCTGACCGCTCTGGACCTCGGCCAGAGACATCACACGTACATGGGCCTCCTGATCCATTAGTAGCTAAGCTAGCTGCAGCTTGTGCTTCTCGAATTTTGATGATGATCGTGTCCATCAGATCCGCCGTTAGTTAATCTTGATGCCGCTCGCAGCTGGCAAAATATCAATTCTAGAGAATATATCCGGTCGACCTTGGATACATCCAAGGAAGAGATCCTCAAAAAGCGTGTGATGAGAGACATGAGACGATGATGGTGCCGTGGAGCTGGCCTAGCAGACCCTCGTTCTAGATCTTGGTGCTATATATTCTAAAAGATACTAATTCGATCAGTGGATTAGATAATCAAATGATCGGATGTAAAGAAAACAGATGTGAAGGTTATCAAAGAAATCACCTGAGAAGTGTATCCTTCGGGGTAAAGGCAATATAAAGAGTGGTGAATTGCATCAGCCTGGACGGCCTACCGCGGCCCTGGCAGTGAAGCGTGGCGAGTATGGACTTCGGGTTGATGCTCACGATCTGACCCAAGAGAAATCTATCCACGCGGACACATGAGCAGTCACAAATAGCATGAGTACGTATGTCAATGTCTGGCTGGACTGCGCCGACGTGAAGAGAGGCAGATTGTGCTTCCTAGGGAAAACAAAGTTACCTGCTCCGTCGTTCTCTTGCTCATCTCTCTTTCAATAGTTCTACAAACCGAACATTAAGAGTCCAATCTAATCTATCAGCAGTTCCAATTTTTAATATTTAAAGGAGACACATATATTGCATAACCGATTAGAGTGGAAGGAAACAAACCTTAGACTACCATGGATACGGGAGTCATATGCATCGGCCATGCATGTTGGCCTAGAAGCAGCTTTGCCGGCCGGTGACGTTCGTATGCGCAGAAACATGTGGGGCGAGCTCGTCTACGTGATAGGGATGTGGCGGCAGGCCGTGAGGTGCAGCAGGGAGATATAACGCCAGACCGAGGACAGCGGAAGCCCTACATTTTTCTTAATAAAAAACCCTAGAATCTGGTTGTTGGATGGAAAACGCAACGTGCTTTGCATCTAATGCTACTTTTATCTTTCCACAATCAATCTGAACCGTTTCCTGCTTGGTGTGCTAAATCTGAGCCGTCGTTTGTTTGTTGTTTTAATTATATAATAGATTATCCATGAGATTTTACCAGAGCACAGTTTACAACAAGACACGGAATAAATAGGAAATTTCATCTAAATCCCTAACTTTTACATGGAAAACCCCACGGTGAAAGCAAGAAATGCGATCGGGTCCTTAACAACCACCGCCCAGATTGATCCTTAATGTCTACGCACGCTTCTATTCTTGTAGACAGTGTTGGGCCTCCAAGAGCAGAGGTTTGTAGAACAGCAACAATTTTCCCTTAAGTGAATCACCACAGGTTTATCGAACTCTGGGAGGTAGAGGTCAAAGATATCCCTCTCAAGCAACCCTGCAATTACGATACAAGAAGTTTCTTGTGTCCCCAACATACCTAGTACACTTGTCAGATGTATAGGTGCACTAGGTCAGCGAAGATATAGTAAGATGCAAGTGATATGGATGAATATGAGTGGTAGTAACAATCTGAAATAAGTATGGCAGCAAGTAAACATGCAGTAGAACAGTAAATAAACGGTGATTCGATATTTGGAAACAAGGCCTAGGGATGATACTTTCACTAGTGGACACTCTCAACAATGATCACATAAATAAATTACTTCTCTTCACTTGTGCTACTGTCTCACACTCTCTTGTTGGATAATAAACACCATTCATTGTGTAGGGCTATAAAAGCACACCTCAAGCCGGAGTAAACAAGCTCCACAACGTCCGGAGTTCATATTAAAGTAACCTCTAGAGTGCATAATAGACCGTTGCAATTTAGACCGAGTACTAACATAGCATACACACTGTCACCAATAGCTATGAAAGGGGGAATAGATCACATCAATACTATCATAGTAATAGTTAACTTCATAATCTACAAGAGATTACAATCATAACCTACGCCAAGTACTACATGATGCACACACTGTCAACTTTACATCATGGAGGAGGAATAGACTATTTTAATAACATCACTAGAGTAGCACATAGATTAATAGTGATACAAAGCTCATGATCACATAAAGATCACACCATTGGAGAGAGATGAACCACATAGCTACCGGTAGAGCCCTCAGCCTCGGGGGATAACTACTCCCTCCTCATCATGGGAGACAACAATGGCGATGAAGATGGCGGTGGTGTCGATGGAGATGACTCCGGGGGCAATTCCCCGTCCCGGCGGCGTGTCGGAACAGAGACTTCTGTCCCCCGAAACAAAGTTTCGCGATGGCGGCAGCGTCCCTGGAGTCTTTCTGGAGTTTCGTCCATTGGTATCGGGTTTTTAGGTCACGAGGGATAATATAGGCAAAGAGGCGGCGCGAGGGGGTGCCTGGGGGGCCCACCCCATAGGGCGGCGCGCCCCCCCTCTAGGCCGCGCCAGCCTATGGTCTGGAGGCCCTGGGCCTCCTCTCCGGCTCCCCTTCGGTGTTCTGGTCCATCTCGGTGAATTAAAATATTTGGCTTTTGTTTCGTCGAATTCCGAGAATATTGCCCGAACAGCCTTTCTGGAACCAAAAACAGCAGAAAATAGGAACTGGCACTTCGACATCTTGTTAATAGGTTAGTTCCGGAAAATGCATAAAATCATTATAAAGTGTGAGCAAAACATGTAGGTATTGTCATAAAACTAGCATGGAACATCAGAAATTATAGATACGTTGGAGACGTATCAAGCATCCCCAAGCTTAGTTCCTACTCGCCCTCGAGTAGGTAAACGATAACAAGGATAATTTCTGAAGTGACATGCTACTATCATAATCTTGATCATACTATTGTAAAGCATATGAGATGAATGAAGTGACTCAAGGTAATGGTAAAGATAATGACTAAACAACTGAATCATATAGCAAAGACTTTTCATGAATAGTACTTTCAAGACGAGCATCAATAAGACTTGCATAGGAGTTAACTCATAAAGCAATAAATTCTTAGTAGAAAGTTTTGAAGCAACACAAAGGAAGATATAAGTTTCAGCAGTTGCTTTCAACTTCAACATGTATATCTCATGGATAATTATCAACACAAAGTAATATGATGAATGCGAATAAGAAAGTATGTAGGAATCGATGCACACAGTTGACACAAGTGTTTGCTTCTAAGATAGAAAGAAATAGGTAAACTGACTCAACATAAATTAAAAGAAAGGCCCTTCGTAGAGGGAAGCATGGATTAAATCATGTGCTAGAGCTTTTTAAGTTTTGAAATCATATAGAGAGCATAAAAGTAAAGTTTTGAGAGGTGTTTGTTTTTGTCAACGAATGGTAGTGGGCACTCTAACCCCCTCATCAAACAGACTTTAAAAGAGCGGCTCCCAAGAAGGACGTTATCTCTGCCAGCAAGGTTGTCAACACCCGGATTTTTAAGTCCAGATGCCTATTATGTCATACATCGCAATTCCAGGAATATTGTTGTTGCGAGGCATAATAGTTAAGTATCACAGTCATCATTCATTACGAACCATAATGTCTTACAAATTGGAATCACATGATCTATATTACACGAATAGTTGATCTATTGATCAACGAACAAACACAAGTTCATAGCGGAAGCGTAAGATACAAGGACTCTCTAGTCCACAGGCCAACGCTTGACGTCGGAAGACTCCTAGTTGTTGTAGGCGTCCTGCTGGTCATCTCCTTGTTCATCTTCATACTCTGGCCATTTGAATAGCTAGGGACAAAGCCATGAGTACTTCAAGTACTCGCAAACTAATACTAATGTAAGTGCTAGACAATCTAGTAAGGTTTGCTAAGCTCTAGTTTATTTGCATAAAGCCAATTTTAGTTCACAAGTTTTTGAGTATAAGACTACTCATGTGCTAACTAACTCAAGTGGGAACATTAGTGTCATTCCCACCATTCCAGTGGTGATTTCAATTCAATTCACCACTTCACCATTTATTTCACCCATTTCATTTCAACATCATTTTCAAGAATTTGACATCGGAAACTGTATGGCCTTTCCAACCGTCCGTAACCGTGGACACGGCTATTCGAATAGATTGACACTCTGCAGAGGTTGCACACTTGTGCCACAACATTTGATTTCATCCGTCGGGATTACCCTGAATCATCGTAACACAGTACGCGGATCATCAACCATAACCTTTCACTTATAAATCCTAGTATGAGCACCTCTCCCCATGAGCTTGGCCTCCCAGTGAAGACCAACTGTCAACCTGGGAACTGCACAGGGCTTGGCCGTATAATTCACCTCAATTCACATCATTTCTCAACAACGGAGGCAGCCTCGGCATAACCCCTATGACGTGTGTTCAGAGGGAACCCATACTAAGATACATAAACTTCCAGTTAAGCCCTAACCATAATCAGGTATTGTGGGGGTACTCAATATTGGAAAGGTATCGCATTCAAACCAATATCATTTTTATCAAAAATCACCATCTTCTCTTGTTCACATTCACCTTCAAAATTCACTCAAGGAAATGATTCATCATTCCAAGGTTTCACAAATTCAGTTCAAATCCACATGTTCCATCTAGAGTAGTCAAGTTTTAATCATTAGCACTAGCTCTAAAACATGAGGGGTGCTATCTTTCTTTGCTTGATTGAGACTAACTTTACTACTCTAGTAAACTTCTTTACTTTGACCAAAGTTAACTATAAAAGTAACTTCTTGAGAAAACAAGTAAAAACTTGTAAGGTATAAACTTGGGATAGACTTATGTAAGAAAAGATAAGATTCATGGTGCCTTGCCCCAAAGGGCTTTGCACTTTGCAAGAATATTAGCTTGCCTTGGTAGTTCTCAAAGTTCTCCTCCTCCTCCTCCTCTTGGTAGCAACCTTCTTCCTCCGGGTATTCTCCGGTGCTAGTGTCTAAATTTAAATACGAGTATAATCACTCAACTAATTCAATGGATATTCCATACATCACATATATTCACACAAACTAATCTAAGCACACAATTAATCTAATTATGGTGCATTGGTTGTGTTGCTTGAGGAGAATTAACTTCCTTTTATTTGATATGTTAATGATAGTTTCCATAGGGTTCTTGAGAAATAACTTCCTCTCATTGAAATCTTCTTAAGATTTAATTTCTCACAATCATACAATGAACTTATATTGACCTAAGTCAAACATTCATTATCATCATTTGAGAAAATGATTTAAATGAGGTAGACCACCTCATACCATTTAATAATGCTACAAATGATTTAAATCTCCAAGTAATTCATATAAGAGAGTTTGGCCAGGGGTCCAAACATCACATGAATTCATATGGGACAAGATTTAAATGAAGTAGAATACTTCATATGATTTGCATAATAGTTTTGGACAATATCACTTAGATAAACTAGCCATATTGTCCATTAATTAAACTAGGGCATGATCATGCAAAGTGACCACACCATTTTCTTGCAGAAACAATTAGTGTAAGTCAAATGTGAGCTATTGGAGTTGGAATTAACTTAATATCTATTTTGGTTGATTTTTAATAATTATTTGAATAGGGAAAAGTCCCTGCCTTCTTCTTTTTATCAGATTAATTCTACAACAGATCTTAAAGTGGGATCAGTTGCATGTTGTAGATCTTTTTAGTAGCTTTCCAACAATATGAAATTTGTTAAACTTGGCCAAGCCAAACAGATTCTATGGATTTTCAAAGTTGGGTGCAGTATTGAATTTGTTTGAATTGAATTGAATCCAATTTGAATTATTGGGCTGGCGGGAAACGAGTTTGGGCCGAAACCAATTCAAACGCAGCAAATCGGCTCAGTAACGCATCCAGTGCGCGTGGGCTTGCTGACAGGGTGGGTCCCGCATGTCAGCGGTTGTTAAAACCCGAAACGGTATGACTTAACAGGGGGCGTTGGATTAGAATCGAATCGGACGGCTCACGTGCATCGTCGTCTCCGACGAGATGCCGTGGCTTCTCCGGCGAGCCTAGGGGGTTGGAGGGCTCACTGTGGCTCCAGCAAGGGTGGGCAGTGTGCGTGAGGTAGTTGTAGACGACGGCGAAGCAGCTGGTAGCAGTGGCGGAGCTCGAGGTGGCCTGGATCGACGGCGATTGCTCCAGGGCTTCCGCGGCTCCGATCTTCCGATTGGCCTTGCTCCGGCGATGATCGAGGTGGCTACTGGGTTGAGGTGAGGCAGTGGTGGATGGGGAACGAGATGGTGTGCTCCATGGCTTCCAGGGAACGCTCTATTTATAGAGGCGAGCAGGTGGTGCGGGGCAGTGGTAAGGTCGACAAGCGCGCGGTGATTCCGGCGAGCGGTTGGGCTAGGCAACGGGGCGGCAGTGTTCTCCTCGTCCAGGCGAAGTTGTAGGTGGTGGCGGCACGGTCGGGCGACGTCTGTGGGCGACGCATTGCTTCCGTGTCGAGCGGCGGCGTCTACGGGATCTTCTTCGTCGTCTCCGGCGGCGGCGGTCCAGGGTCGGGTCGAGCGCGTGTCTGGTGGGTCTGAGGTGTCACGGCAAGGCTCAACACGTTGCAAGCGGGGCCAGAGCGAGTGCGAGGTGGTGGGGTGGCGCGTGGCCAGTGTGCGTCCGCGACGTGCATGGTCGCGACGCGAGCGGCATGCTGGCGCGTTCTGCGCGCGTGTTCTCCGGTGAGTCTAGGGCGGCTATGGTGACGTGGTCGGTGCTAGGCGAGGTAGACGAGCGTGGTGGCAGCATTGGGCACCAGGGCCAGTGGTGGCGATGAAGGAGAAGAGGGGGAGCTCGACATGGCCGGCATGGTGGCATCATGGCCATGTGGTGGTCTCCCTAGGGTTGCTCTTAGGGTTGCTATGCATCATTAAGGGTGAGAGGGAACCAGGGGACCAAGTAGAGGGGTTTAGGGCAGGTTAGGGTAGTGTAGATCACTATTTGACATAGTGTCAAATAGTTCCATATTTGGAATTTGTCATTTTTGTCCAAATTTGAGTGAATTCAAATGGTTGACCAATTTGAATTGTGTGTGTTTAGTTGAGTTGTATTTGACCAGAGATGGTGAGAGGTGGTGGTGGAATTGTTTAATTCAAAGATTTGCAAAATTTGATAAGTGGGAGATTGTTCCACTTAATAAAATGTTGCAACTTTGGATGAGCATAGCATTTGATCTAAAAGGAATTTGGCATGGTGATCTTTACAAAAAGTGTTCACCTTGATGTTGTCTTGGATGAGGTGCAAAGAGTTGACAAAGTTTAGTTTGAAATTTTTTAATTGCAAGGGCTCAAAGTAGTGATCAGACTATAATTGGCAGATTTGACCATTATCATATGTGAGCCAAATTTGAATTTGAAAATCATTTTATTTGTTTTTCTTTGATTCTAAAAGTTGTAATAAGTGTTTAGTGACCTTGTTCAACTAATGGTGAAGACAAAATTGGTCTAGGGTCAAAATTTATAAAATATGGCATAAGCCATATGTGAGGGTTTTAGGGTTTTTCTTTTATTTGATTTCTTTCTCTTTTTGATTTCTTTGATTGGTGATCTTCTCGTGATCACATTAGGGTTTTTGAGTATAGCACATACATATAATAACAATCATCATGGCCTATCACTCAAATGCACAAGTCCTATGCATGGCACTATATGCAATTTAAAAAGTTTTTGTTGGTTTAAAATTTTGCTCTCTGGAATTCTTCTAACTTTCTTTTTATTGAAATTTGGGATGTTACAAACCCTTCCCCCTTATAAAAGATCTCGTCCCGAGATCTAAAAGAAAGTTAGGTACTAAAGAGATCTGGGTACTCCTTCTTCATGAAGTCTTCGCGTTCCCAGGTGGCTTCATCTTCAGTATGATTGCTCCACTGTATCTTCAGAAACTTGATACTTCGGGTGCGGGTGTGATTACCCACAAGTATAGGGGGTGTATCGTAGTATTTTCGATAAGTAAGAATGTCGATCCCAACGAGGAGCAGAAGGTGTTGACAAGCAGTTTCGATGAAGGATTCCCTGTAAATGCTCACAGACAAGTATTCAGGGGGTTTTGATGTAACAGTTGAATAAAGTACGAGTAAGTAAAGTGCGAGAGTAACAATTGCAGCGAGTGGCCCAATCCTTTTTAGCACAAAGGACAAGCCGGGTTGTTTACTTATAATGACCAAACGTTCTCGAGGACACACGGGATTTTAGTCTAGTGCTTTCGCTACATACGGCTAAATAATCTTCATTGTTATGATAAGTGTTGTGTGGGTGAACCTATGCTAATGTACCGCCCTTCCTAGGACTAATACATACTTGTGATTATACCCCTTGCAAGCATCCACAACTACAAGAAAGTAATTAAGAATAAATCTAACCACAGCCTTAAACTCTGAGATCCTGCTATCCCTCCTGCATCGATATACCAACGGGGGTTTAGGTTTCTGTCACTCCGGCAACCCCGCAATCGGCAAACGAGTACAAGATGCATTCCCCTAGGCCCATAAAGGTGAAGTGTCGTGTAGTCGACGTTCACACGACACCACTAGAAGAATGACACCACAACTTAAATATCATAACATTGAATATTACTCAACCATAATTCACTACTAACATTTAGACTTCACCCATGTCCTCAAGAACTAAACGAACTACTCACGAGACATCATATGGAACATGATCAAAGGTGATATGATGATGAATAACAATCTGAACATAAACCTTGGTTCAATGGTTTCACTCAATAGCATCAACAACAAGTAGAAATCGATACCGGGAGAGTTTCCCCTATCAAACAATCAAGATCAAACCCAAATTGCTACGGCGGTGACGGTGTCCAGCGGTGGAGACGGCGGTGATGATGGTGGAGATGATGATGATGGTGATGGAGATGATGTCCAGCTCGATGACGGTGACGATGGCGTCGATTTCCCCCTCCGGGAGGGAATTTCCCCGGCGGATTCCTGCCCGCCGGAGAGCTCTTTTCTCTCTGGTGTTCTCCGCCCCGCAGAGGCGGATGTGGCTCTTCGCGAGGTACCCTCTGGAGCTTAGGTCTTCAGGACGAAGGGTTTCGCGAAGAAAAGGAGGCGAAAGGGGCTGTGGGGCCCCCACACCACAAGGTGGCGCGGCCAGGCCATGGGCCGCGCCGGCCTGTGGTCTAGCCCCACCTTGGGCCTTCTCAGCTCCCCCTTCTGGCTTCCTTCGTCATCTGGAAAAATAGGATTTTTGGTATAATTTCCTTCCACAGTTGATCTTCCGAAATATTGCGTTCTGACGGTGCTTTTTCCAGCAGAATCCTGGCTCCGGTGCTTGATCCTCCAATAATGATGAAACATGCAAAATAGATGAAATAACATAAGTATTGTATCCAAATATGAAATATATCAATGAATAACAGCTAATTATGATACAAAATAGTGATGCAAATTGGACATATCAACTCCCCCCAAGCTTAGACTTCGCTTGTCCTCAAGCGAAACTGAACTCGGTAAACAGGACCACATGTTTATGGAGTGAAGAGTCGATAAATAAAATACGGACAAGAAGCATCATATTCATTCACACAAGGCATTCTAGTAAACAACTTCCTCATATAACTCAACTTGAAACAAGTATAAAGTAATCACAAATAAAGGTGCATAAGAAATCATAGTTGGTGATGGCAAACTTCGTTCTTGGTCAGAGAACAATTAACAGATTATACTTATCTCATTGAGCAGCGCTCTCATGTTAAAGTTTATATGGCACAACTTGCATACTCAATCATAATAGTCTCCTCATAATCATTGATAACTTGCAAAGTTATATTCATTCAGATAAAACTTGTACTAAACAAAGAAGAATAAAAGACATGATGAAGCAAATCACAATATAATGGTTTGATCACAACTACTCAAACGCTTGCTTGAGATGGAGGGAAATAGGTTTACTGACTCAACATAAAGTAAAAGATAGGCCCTTCGCAGAGGGAAGCAGGGATTAAATCATGTGCTAGAGCTTTTTCAGTTTTGAAATCATATAGAGATAATAAAAGTAACATTTTGAGAGGTGTTTGTTGTTGTCAACGACTGGTAGTGGGTACTCTAACCCCCTTTCCAGACAACCTCCAAAGAGCGGCTCCCATTTTATTTTTATTTTGTGTGGCACTCCTTCCAACCTTTCTTTCACAAACCATGGCTAACCGAATCCTCGGGTGCCTGCTGATGACGCGTAAAGCACACGCTCGTTGGGAACCCCAAGTGGAAGGTGTGATGCGTACAGTAGCAAGTTTCCCTCAGTAAGAAACCAAGGTTTATCGAACCAGTAGGAGTCAAGAAGCACGTTGAAGGTTGATGGCGGCGGGATGTAGTGCGGCGCAACACCAGGGATTCCGGCGCCAACGTGGAACCTGCACAACACAACCAAAGTACTTTGCCCCAACGAAACAGTGAGGTTGTCAATCTCACAGGCTTGCTGTAACAAAGGATTAACCGTATTGTGTGGAAGATGATTGTTTGCAGAAAACAGTAGAACAAGTATTGCAGTAGATTGTATTTCAGTAAAGAGAATTGGACCGGGGTCCACAGTTCACTAGAGGTGTCTCTCCCATAAGACGAACAGCATGTTGGGTGAACAAATTACAGTTGGGCAATTGACAAATAAAGAGAGCATGACCATGCACACACATATCATGATGAGTATAGTGAGATTTAATTGGGCATTACGACAAAGTACATAGACCGCCATCCAACTGCATCTATGCCTAAAAAGTCCACCTTCAGGTTATCATCCGAACCCCCTCCAGTATTAAGTTGCAAAGCAACATACAATTGCATTAAGTATGGTGCGTAATGTAATCAACAACTACATCCTTAGACATAGCATCAATGTTTTATCCCTAGTGGCAACAGCACAACACAACCTTAGAACTTTCTGTCACTGTCCCAGGTGTCAATGCAGGCATGAACCCACTATCGAGCATAAGTACTCCCTCTTGGAGTTACAAGCATCTACTTGGCCAGAGCATCTACTAGTAACGGAGAGCATGCAAGATCATAAACAACACGTAGATATAACTTTGATAATCAACATAACAAGTATTCTCTATTCATCGGATCCCAACAAACGCAACATATAGAATTACAGATAGATGATCTTGATCATGTTAGGCAGCTCACAAGATCCGACAATGATAGCACAATGGGGAGAAGACAACCATCTAGCTACTGCTATGGACCCATAGTCCAGGGGTAGACTACTCACACATCACACCGGAGGCGACCATGGCGGCGTAGAGTCCTCCGGAGATGATTCCCCTCTCGGCAGGGTGCCGGAGGCGATCTCCTGGATCCCCCGAGATGGGATCGGCGTTGGCAGCGTCTCTGGAAGGTTTTCCGTATCGTGGCTCTCGGTACTGGGGGTTTCGTCACGGAGGCTTTAAGTAGGCGGAAGGGCAAGTCAGGAGGGGGCACAGGGGCCCCACACCATAGGCCGGCGCGGCCAGGGGGTGGGCCGCGCCGCCCTAGGGTTTGGGCACCCTGTGGCCCCACTTCGTTTCGTCTTCGGACTTCTGGAAGCTTCGTGGAAAAATAGGCCCCTGGGCGTTGATTTCGTCCAATTCCGAGAATATTTCCTTACTAGGATTTCTGAAACCAAAAACAGCAGAAACAAAGAATCGACACTTCGGCATCTTGTTAATAGGTTAGTTCCAGAAAATGCACGAATATGACATAAAGTGTGCATAAAACATGTAGATAACATCAATAATGTGGCATGGAACATAAGAAATTATCGATACGTCGGAGACGTATCGGCATCCCCAAGCTTAGTTCTACTCGTCCCGAGCAGGTAAAACGATAACACAGATAATTTCTGGAGTGACATGCCATCATAACCTTGATCATACTATTTGTAAAGCATATGTAGTGAATGCAGCGATCAAAACAATGTATATGACATGAGTAAACAAGTGAATCATAAAGCAAAGACTTTTCATGAATAGCACTTCAAGACAAGCATCAATAAGTCTTGCACAAGAGTTAACTCATAAAGCAATAATTCAAAGTAAAGATATTGAAGCAACACAAAAGAAGATTAAGTTTCAGCGGTTGCTTTCAACTTGTAACATGTATATCTCATGGATATTGTCAACATAGAGTAATATAATAAGTGCAATAAGCAATTATGTAGGAATCAATGCACAGTTCACACAAGTGTTTGCTTCTTGAGATGGAGAGAAATAGGTGAACTGACTCAACATTGAAAGTAAAAGAATTGTCCTCCATAGAGGAAAAGCATCGATTGCTATATTTGTGCTAGAGCTTTGATTTTGAAAACATGAAACAATTTTGTCAACGGTAGTAATAAAGCATATGCATCATGTAAATTATATCTTATAAGTTGCAAGCCTCATGCATAGTGTACTAATAGTGCCCGCACCTTGTCCTAATTAGCTTGGACTACCTGGATTATCACCGCAATACATATGCTTTAACCAAGTATCACAAAGGGGTACCTCTATGCCTTTGTACAAAGGTCTAAGGAGAAAGCTCGCATTTGGATTTATCGCTTTTGATTATTCTCAACTTAGACATCCATACCGGGACAACATAGACAACAGATAATGGACTCCTCTTTTAATGCTTTAAGCATTCAACAACAATTAATTCTTTTCTCATTAGAGATTTGAGGATGTTTGTCCAAAACTGAAACTTCCACCATGGATCATGGCTTTAGTTAGCGGCCCAATGTTCTTCTCTAACAATATGCATGCTCAAACCATTCAACTCAGTGTAGATCGCCCTTACTTCAGACAAGACGAACATGCATAGCAACTCACATGAAATTCAACAATGGAAAGTTGATGGCGTCCCCAGTAAACATGGTTATCGCACAACAAGCAACTTAATAAGAGATAAAGTGCATAATTACATATTCAATACCACAATAGTTTTTAAGCTATTTGTCCCATGAGCTATATATTGCAAAGGTGAATGATGGAATTTTAAAGGTAGCACTCAAGCAATTTACTTTGGAATGGCGGAAAATACCATGTAGTAGGTAGGTATGGTGGACACAAATGGCATAGTGGTTGGCTCAAGTATTTTGGATGCATGAGAAGTATTCCCTCTCGATACAAGGTTTAGGCTAGCAAGGCTTATTTGAAACAAACACAAGGATGAACCGGTGCAGCAAAACTCACATAAAAGACATATTGTAAACATTATAAGAATCTACACCGTCTTCCTTGTTGTTCAAACTCAATACTAGAAATTATCTAGACCTTAGAGAAACCAAATATGCAAACCAAATTTTAGCATGCTCTATGTATTTCTTCATTAATGGGTGCAAAGCATATGATGCAAGAGCTTAATCATGAGCACAACAATTGCCAAGTATCACATTACCCAAGATATTAATAGCAATTACTACATGTATCATTTTCCAATTCCAACCATATAACAATTTAACGAAGGAGAAACTTCGCCATGAATACTATGAGTAGAAACCAAGGACATACTTGTCCATATGCTACAGCGGAGCGTGTCTCTCTCTCATAAAGTGAATGCTAGGATCCATTTTATTCAAACAAAACAAAAACAAAAACAAACCGACGCTCCAAGAAAAAGCACATAAGATGTGATGGAATAAAAATATAGTTTCAGGGGAGGAACCTGATAATGTTGTCGATGAAGAAGGGGATGCATTGGGCATCCCCAAGCTTAGACGCTTGAGTCTTCTTGATATATGCAGGGGTGAACCACCGGGGCATCCCCAAGCTTAGAGCTTTCACTCTCCTTGATCATGTTGCATCATACTCCTCTCTTGATCCTTGAAAACTTCCTCCACACCAAACTCGAAACAACTCATTAGAGGGTTAGTGCACAATAAAAATTAACATATTCAGAGGTGACACAATCATTCTTAACACTTCTGGACATTGCATAATGCTACTGGACATTAGTGGATCAAAGAAATTCATCCAACATAGCAAAAGAGGCAATGCGAAATAAAAGGCAGAATCTGTCAAAACAGAACAGTTCGTATTTACGAATTTTAAAATGGCACCAGACTTGCTCAAATGAAAATGCTCAAATTGAATGAAAGTTGCGTACATATCTGAGGATCATGCACGTAAATTGGCTTAATTTTCTGAGCTATCTACAGGGAGGTGGACCCAGATTCGTGACAGCAAAGAAATCTGGAACTGCGCAGTAATCCAAATCTAGTACTTACTTTTCTATCAACGGCTTAACTTGGCACAACAAAACACAAAACTAAGATAAGAAGAGGTTTCTACAGTAGTAAACAACTTCCAAGACACAAAATAAAAACAAAGTACTGTAGGTAAAAACATGGGTTGTCTCCCATAAGCGCTTTTCTTTAACGCCTTTCAGCTAGGCGCAGAAAGTGTGTATCAAGTATTATCAAGAGACGAAGTGTCAATATCATAATTTGTTCTCATAATAGAATCAAAAGGTACCTTCATTCTCTTTCTAGGGAAGTGTTCCATACCTTTCTTGAGAGGAAATTGATATTTTATATTACCTTCCTTCATATCAATAATAGCACCAACAGTTCGAAGAAAAGGTCTTCCCAATATAATGGGACAAGATGCATTGCATTCAATATCCAAGACAACAAAATCAACGGGAACAAGGTTATTGTTAACGGTAATACGAACATTATCAACTTTACCCAAAGGTTTCTTTGTAGAATGATCAGCAAGATTAACATCCAAATAACAATTTTTCAGCGGTGGCAAGTCAAGCATATCATAAATTTTCTTAGGCATAACAGAAATACTTGCACCAAGATCACATAAAGCATTACAATCAAAATCTTTAACCTTCATCTTAATGATGGGCTCCCAACCATCCTCTAGCTTTTTAGGAATAGAGGCTTCACGCTCTAGTTTCTCTTCTCTAGCTTTAATGAGAGCATTTGTAATATGATGCGTGAAAGCCAAATTTATAGCACTAGCATTAGGACTTTTAGCAAGTTTTTGCAAGAACTTTATAACTTCAGAGATGTGGCAATCATCAAAATTCAAACCACTATAATCTAAAGCAATGGGATCATCATCCCCAATGTTGGAAAAAAATTTAGCAGCTTTATCACAGGCAGTTTCAGCAGTTTTAGCAATTTCAGGCAGTTTTTCGCGCTTTGCATTAGAGGTCGAAACATTGCTAACACCAATTCTTTTATTAGTATTAGTAGGAGGTGCAGCAACATGTGTAGCATTAGCATTACTAGTGGTGGTAATAGTCCAAACTTTAGCTACATTCTTCTCTTTAGCTAGTTTTTCATTTTCTTCTCTATCCCACCTAGCACGCAGTTCAGCCATTAATCTTATATTCTCATTAATTCTAACTTGAATGGCATTTGCTGTAGTAACAATTTTATTATGATGATTTTCATTAGGCAAAACTTTTGATTTCAAAAGATCAACATCAGCAGCAAGACTATCGACTTTAGAAGCAAGTATATCAATTTTCCCAAGCTTTTCTTCAACAGATTTGTTAAAAGCAGTTTGTGTACTAATAAATTCTTTAAGCATGGCTTCAAGTCCAGGGGGTGAACTCCTATTATTGTTGTAAGAATTCCCATAAGAATTACCATAGCCGTTGCCATTATTATAAGGATATGGCCTATAGTTGTTACTAGAATTGTTCCGGTAAGCATTGTTGTTGAAATTATTATTTTTAATGAAGTTTACATCAACATGTTCTTCTTGTGCAACCAATGAAGCTAATGGAACATTATTAGGATCAATATTAGTCCTATCATTCACAAGCATAGACATAATAGCATCAATCTTATCACTCAAGGAAGAGGTTTCTTCGACAGAATTTACCTTCTTACCTTGTGGAGCTCTTTCCGTGTGCCATTCAGAGTAGTTGATCATCATATTATCAAGAAGCTTTGTTGCTTCACCAAGAGTGATGGACATAAAGGTACCTCCAGCAGCTGAATCCAATAAATTCCGTGAAGAAAAATTTAGTCCTGCATAGAAGGTTTGGATGATCATCCAAGTAGTCAGTCCATGGGTTGGGCAATTTTTAACCAGAGATTTCATTCTTTCCCAAGCTTGAGCAACATGTTCAGTATCTAATTGTTTAAAATTCATTATGCTACTCCTCAAAGATATAATTTTAGCAGGGGGATAATATCTACCAATAAAAGCATCCTTGCATTTAGTCCATGAATCAATACTATTCTTAGGCAGAGACAGCAACCAATCTTTAGCTCTTCCTCTTAATGAGAAAGGGAACAATTTTAGTTTAATAATATCACCATCTACATCTTTATATTTTTGCATTTCACATAGTTCAACAAAATTATTAAGATGGGCAGCAGCATCATCAGAACTAACACCAGAAAATTGCTCTCGCATAACAAGATTGATAAAGCAGGTTTAATTTCAAAGAATTCTGCTGTAGTAGCAGGTGGAGCAATAGGTGTGCATAAGAAATCATTATTATTTGTGGTTGTGAAGTCACACAACTTAGTATTTTCAGTGTTGGCCATTTTAGCAACAGTAAATAAAGCAAACTAGATAAAGTAAATGCAAGTAAACTAATTTTTTTTGTGTTTTTGATATAGCAAACAAGATAACAAATAAAGTAAAACTAGCAACTAATTTTTTTGTATTTTGATTTAGTGCAGCAAACAAAGTAGTAAATAAAACTAAGCAAGACAAAAACAAAGTAAAGAGATTGAGAAGTGGAGACTCCCCTTGCAGCGTGTCTTGATCTCCCCAGCAACGGCGCCAGAAATTTAGCTTGATGACGCGTAAAGCACACGCTCGTTGGGAACCCCAAGTGGAAGGTGTGATGCGTACAGCAGCAAGTTTCCCTCAGTAAGAAACCAAGGTTTATCGAACCAGTAGGAGTCAAGAAGCACGTTGAAGGTTGATGGCGGCGGGATGTAGTGCGGTGCAACACCAGGGATTCCGGCGCCAACGTGGAACCTGCACAACACAACCAAAGTACTTTGCCCCAACGAAACAGTGAGGTTGTCAATCTCACCGGCTTGCTGTAACAAAGGATTAACCGTATTGTGTGGAAGATGATTGTTTGCAGAAAACAGTAGAACAAGTATTGCAGTAGATTGTATTTCAGTAAAGAGAATTGGACCGGGGTCCACAGTTCACTAGAGGTGTCTCTCCCATAAGACGAACAGCATGTTGGGTGAACAAATTACAGTTGGGCAATTGACAAATAAAGAGAGCATGACCATGCACATACATATCATGATGAGTATAGTGAGATTTAATTGGGCATTACGACAAAGTACATAGACCGCCATCCAACTGCATCTATGCCTAAAAAGTCCACCTTCAGGTTATCATCCGAACCCCCTCCAGTATTAAGTTGCAAAGCAACAGACAATTGCATTAAGTATGGTGCGTAATGTAATCAACAACTACATCCTTAGACATAGCATCAATGTTTTATCCCTAGTGGCAACAGCACAACACAACCTTAGAACTTTCTCACATCACTTGTCCCGGTGTCAATGCGGGCATGAACCCACTATCGAGCATAAGTACTCCCTCTTGGAGTTACAAGCATCTACTTGGCCAGAGCATCTACTAGTAACGGAGAGCATGCAAGATCATAAACAACACGTAGATATAACTTTGATAATCAACATAACAAGTATTCTCTATTCATCGGATCCCAACAAACGCAACATATAGAATTACAGATAGATGATCTTGATCATGTTAGGCAGCTCACAAGATCCGACAATGATAGCACAATGGGGAGAAGACAACCATCTAGCTACTGCTATGGACCCATAGTCCAGGGGTAGACTACTCACACATCACACCGGAGGCGACCATGGCGGCGTAGAGTCCTCCGGGAGATGATTCCCCTCTCCGGCAGGGTGCCGGAGGCGATCTCCTGGATCCCCCGAGATGGGATCGGCGTTGGCGGCGTCTCTGGAAGGTTTTCCGTATCGTGGCTCTCGGTACTGGGGGTTTCGTCACGGAGGCTTTAAGTAGGCGGAAGGGCAAGTCAGGAGGGGGCACAGGGGCCCCACACCATAGGCCGGCGCGGCCAGGGGGTGGGCCGCGCCGCCCTAGGGTTTGGGCACCCTGTGGCCCCACTTCATTTCGTCTTCGGACTTCTGGAAGCTTCGTGGAAAAATAGGCCCCTGGGCGTTGATTTCGTCCAATTCCGAGAATATTTCCTTACTAGGATTTCTGAAACCAAAAACAGCAGAAAACAGCAACTGGCACTTCGGCATCTTGTTAATAGGTTAGTTCCAGAAAATGCACGAATATGACATAAAGTGTGCATAAAACATGTAGATAACATCAATAATGTGGCATGGAACATATGAAATTATCGATACGTCGGAGACGTATCACCTGCCAACAATCTCATACCATGAAGGAGTGCCTTTTTATTTTGGTTTTATTATGATGATGACACTCCCCCCCCCAACCTTTGCTTACACAAGCCATGGCTAACCGAATCCTTCGGGTGCCGTCCATCAATCACATACCATGGAGGAGTGTCTATTTAGTTTAATTAATTTGGGACTGGGAATCCCATTGCCAGCTCTTTTTGCAAAATTATTGGATAAGCGGATGAAGCCACTAGTCCATTGGTGAAAGTTGCCCAACAAGATTGAAAGATAAAACACCACATACTTCCTCATGAGCTATAAAACATTGACACAAATAAGAGATAATAAGTTTTGAATTGTTTAAAGGTAGCACACGAAGTATTTACTTGGAATGGCAGAAAATACCATGTAGTAGGTAGGTATGGTGGACACAAATGACATAGGTTTGGACTAAGGTTTGGATGCACGAGAAGTATTCCCTCTCAGTACAGGTTTTTGGCTAGCAAGGTTACTTAGCAAGCATAAGAGTTGAGGGAAACAAACAAATATACATGTGATAGAAACAATCATGCATCTTCCTTGTAAGCACAAACAATTTTAACTTCAGAATAATAAGCTATGATCTAACAAGAAAGAAAGACAATGAAACAACTACATGTATTTCTCTTTTCTACTTAAACCTCAAAGTGTTGTTGCTATTGACCAATGCTAAGTTTGCCAAAACCAAATAGATTTATTCAATGCTCCCAAAGTGATACCAATACTAACAACAAGGTAAATCATATAATAGAGATTGCAAACTAAAATAAGATGTGCAATATGTAAATGATAAGACTTCTCATTAATATTCCATAACGACAACTCACACCAAGGGATACATAGACAACCAACTAAAGGAGAGATAATTCCAAACTGCAACCCACCTTATATGATAACTTCCCTACTCATGATATGACACTACTTGACAGTAAAAAGTAAAAGGTAGTGATAATGTGATACCGCGGCACTCCCCCAAGCTTGGAACAAACCAAGGGGATGCCAATACCGATGATGAATTACTCCTTCGGCGATGGTGGTGATGAATTCCTGACAAGCTTCTCAATAAGCTCCTGAAGCTCATCAATCTTGTATGTGAGATTGCGAATCATCTCTGAATTGTGCTCGACGCGGTTAAGAAGTCTGTCCGACGGCGAGTCCCAACTCTTGGAGTTATTTCCCCACTCTTCACCCCCAGGCTTCCTCCTTCCTGCAGTGTTAGAGCGATCTATATCCCAATTGCTAGGCAATGCTGCCTTGGGAGTCCCTTCAATTTGATTATTGAAAATTAGATTGTGGAAGGGATGGTGAATGCCTGATAAAGATGTTTTCGGAGCTAGGTAATGACGTGGAACCGCTCCTCCAGTGCGAATTCTTGCGCTCTTGTTTGCACTAAAAGGGTTGTCCACCACCTTGATGCTTGCGATGGTAGCACGCGGGTGTGCGCGCGAATCTTCCTCCACCTCTTCTTCATCCTCTTCCTTGACGTCCTTGTCCTCCTCTTTCCACCCAAGATCTCGATTATCTTCATCCGGAAACTCCTTGCCCTTGTTCTTGGAGACCATGGTGCTTCTAAACTGAAAACAGATCCCGGCGTAAACAGCTCGAAACAAAACACGTCGAGAGAACGATATACGGACCTCCAGGGGTCCGGGGATTATATAGCAAAAATTTTCACGACAAAAGGAAAGTACCGGATCGAACCGTAGTCGGAAAGGGGCGACGAGGCGGCGGACCATAGGTCGGCGCGGGCCCAGGTCAGGCCGCGCCGGCCTATGGTGGCACGCCCTCGTGCGTCTTTTCCACTCCGTTTCGATCTCGTAATTTTTCATATTTTCCAAAAACAGCAAAAATATTGTTCGGAAAGTAAATTGCGTACTTTTCATTACCAGTACTGTTACCTATTCAAAGTCGAGTTCTGGCGGACTGTCAATTTGCCCTTTGATGAAAGCCTCCGGTGTTTCCACTCGAATAATATCAACATCAACATTATAGGAATCACCTGAGATATAATGCTTGAGTCTTTGTCCATTCACCACTTGCGTGGCATTGCCTTGGAGAGAGCTAATTTTGATTGCTCCTGAACGATACACCTCCTCAACAACATATGGTCCTTCCCATTTCGAGAGTAATTTCCCTGCAAAGAATCTGAGACGAGACCGATACAATAGGACTTTATCCCCAATATTAAATTCTCTTTTGATAATCCTTCTATCATGCCATTTTTTAACTTTTTCTTTAAAGAGTTTAGCATTTTCATAAGCTTCACTTCTCCATTCATCTAGAGAACTCAATTGCAACAACCTCTTATTACCGGCAAGTTTAGGATCTTTATTTAATTCTCTAACAGCCCAATAAGCTTTGTGCTCTAGTTCTAAATGTAAATGACAAGCTTTTCCGTAAACCATTTTATAAGGTGACATTCCCATGGGATTTTTATAAGCAGTTTTATAAGCCCATAGTGCATCCTTCAATTTACTAGCCCAATTCTTTCTAGTTTTATTAACAGTCTTTTGCAAGATAGATTTAATCTCTATATTTGATAATTCTACTTGACCATTAGTTTGAGGATGATAAGCGGAAGCAATTCTATGATTAATACCATACCTAGCAAGAGTTTTTCTAAAACCTCCATGAATAAAATGAGAACCTCCATCAGTCATAATATATCTAGGCTCTCCGAATCTAGGAAAAATAATGTCTAAAAGCATTCTTAAAGAGGTCTCACCATCAGCACTTTTTGTAGGTATGGCTTCCACCCATTTAGTAACATAATCAACAGCAACAAGTATATGAGTGTTACCTTCTGAAGACGGAAAAGGTCCCATGAAGTCAAATCCCCAATAATCAAATGGTTCAATAACAAGAGTATAATTCATAGGCATTTCATTACATCTGGAGATATTACCAACCCTTTGGCATTCATCACAAGATAAAATAAACTTTCTCGCATCCTTGAAGAGAGTTGGCCAATAAAAACCTGATTGTAAAACCTTTTGCGCGGTTCTTTCTCCGGCGTGATGTCCTCCATAAGCACTACCATGACATTTACTCAATATCTCTTGTTGTTCATATTCAGGAACACACCTTCGCAGAATACCATCCACTCCTTCTATATATAAGTGTGGGTCATCCCAGAAATAATGCCTCAAGTCATAAAAGAATTTCCTCCTTTGCTGAGCTGAAAAGGTTGGAGGCAAGTACTTGGAAACAATAAAGTTAGCATAATCAGCATACCAAGGACTGTCTCGCGAGCTCACCTTTATTACAGCCAATTGTTCATTTGGAAAACTATCAATAACAGGAACAGGATCATAAGCAATATTTTCCAATCTAGACAAATTATCAGCGACAGGATTATCAGCACCTTTCCTATCTACAATATGTAAATCAAATTCTTGCAAAAGAAGTACCCATCTAATAAGCCTCGGCTTAGCATCTTTCTTTGTCATAAGGTATCTAATTGCAGCATGATCAGTATGAATCGTAACTTTTGAATCAACAATATAAGATCTAAATTTATCACAAGCAAAGACTACAGCTAATAATTCTTTTTCAGTTGTAGCATAATTTCTTTGAGCAGCATCAAGAGTTTTACTAGCATAATGAATAACATTCAGTTTTTTATTTACCCGCTGTCCAAGAACAGCGCCTACAGCAAAATCACTAGCATCACACATAATTTCAAATGGTAAGTTCCAATCAGGAGGTTCAACTACAGGAGCAGTTGTTAAGGCTTTCTTTAGAGTTTCAAAAGCTTCCTTACAATCATCATCAAAAACAAAAGGTACATCTTTTTGAAGAAGATTAGTAAGAGGCTTTGAAATCTTGGAGAAATCTTTAATAAATCTCCTATAAAACCCAGCATGACCAAGAACACTGCGAATACCTTTAACATCCCTCGGATAGGGCATCTTCTCAATTGCTTCAACTTTAGCTCTATCAACTTCAATACCTCTCTCAGAAATTTTATGTCCCAATACAATTCCTTCATTAACCATAAAGTGGCATTTCTCCCAATTAAGAACAAGGTTAGTTTCTTCACATCTCTGCAAAACTTTATCAAGGTTTCGCAAGCAACTATCAAAAGAATTCCCATAGACGGAAAAATCATCCATGAATACTTCCACAATACTCTCGCAAAAGCCATGAAAAATAGCAGACATGCATCTTTGAAAAGTAGCAGGAGCATTACATAAACCAAAAGGCATACGCCTATAAGCATAAGTTCCATAGGGACAAGTAAAAGTGGTTTTCTCTTGATCTTTAGTTTTAACAGCAATTTGTGAAAACCCAGAATAACCATCAAGAAAGCAAAAATGAGTATTTTTAGACAATCTTTCTAGCATTTGATCAATAAATGGTAAAGGGTAATGATCTTTCTTAGTAACTTTATTAACTTTTCGAAAATCAATGCACATTCTATACCCTACAACTACTCTTTGAGGGATGAGCTCATCATTATCATTAGGCACAACAGTCATTCCTCCTTTCTTGGGAACGCAATGCACAGGACTAACCCATCTACTATCAGCAATAAGATATATAATACCAGCTTCAAGAAGTTTTAATACCTCATTCCTTACCACCTCCTTCATCTTCGGAATTAGACGACGCTGATGTTCAACAACAGGCTTTGCATCATCTTCCATATTAATAGCATGTTGGCAAATAGAAGGAGAAATCCCCTTCAAATCATCAAGAGTGTAGCCAATAGCGCCTCGGTGTTTCTTCAATATTTCCAATAGCCTTTCTTCTTCAAACTCTATAAGCTTAGAACTAATAATAACAGGATATATTTTCTTATCATCAATATGAGCATATTTAAGATTATCAGGCAATGGTTTTAAATCAAAGACAGGATCTTCGTTTGGTGGCGGTGTTGTACCCAGATCTTCCACCGGTAAATCATGCTTAAGAATAGGTTGGCGAAGAAAAATTTCCTCAAGCTCATCTCTTTCTTTCCTAAAAACTTCACTCTCGCTATCCTCCAAATGTTGCTGCAAAGGATTATTAGGAACAAGAACAATAGATGCACATTGTTCCATTTTAAAATCATTATTAGGCAAATCAGCTTTATAAGGAGCTTTGGAAAATTTAGAGAAGTTAAACTCATATGATTCACCAGCAAATTTAGTCAAAATTTTCTCTTTCTTGCAATCTATAATAGCTCCACAAGTATTTAGAAAAGGTCTACCAAAAATAATAGGACAATAATCACTAGCAGCAGAACCAAGTACCAAAAAGTCAGCAGGATATTTAATCTTACCACATAGAACTTCCACATCTCGAACAATACCAATTGGAGAAACAGTTTCTCTATTAGCCAGCTGAATAACCACATCAATATCTTCAAGTTCACAAGAACCAATTTCGTGCATAATCTCCGTATAAAGCTCATAAGGAATAGCACTAACACTTGCACCAATATCACATAAACCATAATAGCAATGATCACCAATTCTAACAGATAGCATAGGAACACTAACTTGTTTGGGTTTATTAGGATGTGAAACAATATTAGAAGCATCTTCACAGAAAATAATATGACCATCCTCCACATTTTCAGTCACAAGATCTTTAACTATTGCAACAGCAGGTTCAACTTTTATTTGTTCTTCAGGTTCTACAGGTTTCTTCTCACTTTTATGAACCGCACTATTTATAACAGAGTACTCCTTCATTTTAGCAGGGAAAGGAGTTTTTTCAATATAAGCTTCAGGAATAACATGATCAGCAGTTTCAACTACAACGCATTTATTAATAGATGAATCAATTTTATCTTTATACGGTTCATGATACTTATCAAAATTCTTCTTAGGAAATTCATAATGAGAGGCAAAAGCTTCATAAAGATTTGCAGCAACTTGAGAATCAAGACCATATCTAGCACTCATATTACGAAATTCATCAGTATCCATAAAAGCTTCAATGCATTTATAATCATAAATTATACCTGATTCTCTATCCTTATCGTTCTCCCAACCTTCAGTATTTTCTTGGATCCGATCAAGAAGGTCCCTTTTAAACTCTTATTTGTTGCGTGTAAATGATCCAGAACAAGAAGTATCCAGCAAGGTCTTGTCTTGAAAAGAAAGTCTTGCATAGAAATTATCAATAATAACATTACCAGGAAGCTCATGAATGGGGCATTTGAGCATTAAAGACTTCAATCTCCCCCAAGCTTGGGCAATACTTTCTCCATCATGAGGCCAGAAATTATATATGCGGTTACGATCTTTGTGAATTTCACTTGGAGGATAGAATTTAGAATAAAATAAAGGCACAATGTCCTCCCAATCAAGAGAATCACCATTCTTCAGCAATTTATACCAATGCGCCGCTTTACCAGACAGCGATATAGAGAATAGTTTCTTTCTAACTTCATTCATGGCAATACCTGCACATTTGAATAACCCGCATAATTCATGCAAAAACAGTAAATGATCACCGGGATGGACAGTTCCATCCCCTTCATAGCGGTTATCCATAACACGTTCAATAATTTTCATAGGTATTTTATATGGTATCACTTCCTCACCTGGCGCCTCATCCACTACCGTTGCAGTAGTAGTAGATTTCCCAAATAGAAATTGAAGAGAAGATCTCTCCATAATGACTTATAGCAGCAGGCAGAAATAAAATCAGCACAAACAGTAAAGGTTTTCCTCACCAATTCCACTTACCAATAGCGCTTCACTCCCCGGCAACGGCGCGAGAAAATAGTCTTGATGACCCACAAGTATAGGGGGTGTATCGTAGTATTTTCGATAAGTAAGAATGTCGATCCCAACGAGGAGCAGAAGGTGTTGACAAGCAGTTTCGATGAAGGATTCCCTGTAAATGCTCACAGACAAGTATTCAGGGGGTTTTGATGTAACAGTTGAATAAAGTACGAGTAAGTAAAGTGCGAGAGTAACAATTGCAGCGAGTGGCCCAATCCTTTTTAGCACAAAGGACAAGCCGGGT
Source organism: Lolium perenne (assembly GCF_019359855.2). NCBI lineage: Eukaryota > Viridiplantae > Streptophyta > Magnoliopsida > Poales > Poaceae > Lolium > Lolium perenne. The sequence continues at coordinate 34,551,608 of NC_067248.2, read as the reverse complement.
TGTTTACTTATAATGACCAAACGTTCTCGAGGACACACGGGATTTTAGTCTAGTGCTTTCGCTACATACGGCTAAATAATCTTCATTGTTATGATAAGTGTTGTGTGGGTGAACCTATGCTAATGTACCGCCCTTCCTAGGACTAATACATACTTGTGATTATACCCCTTGCAAGCATCCGCAACTACAAGAAAGTAATTAAGAATAAATCTAACCACAGCCTTAAACTCTGAGATCCTGCTATCCCTCCTGCATCGATATACCAACGGGGGTTTAGGTTTCTGTCACTCCGGCAACCCCGCAATCGGCAAACGAGTACAAGATGCATTCCCCTAGGCCCATAAAGGTGAAGTGTCGTGTAGTCGACGTTCACACGACACCACTAGAAGAATGACACCACAACTTAAATATCATAACATTGAATATTACTCAACCATAATTCACTACTAACATTTAGAATTCACCCATGTCCTCAAGAACTAAATGAACTACTCATGAGACATCATATGGAACATGATCAGAGGTGATATGATGATGAATAACAATCTGAACATAAACCTTGGTTCAATGGTTTCACTCAATAGCATCAACAACAAGTAGAAATCGATACCGGGAGAGTTTCCCCTATCAAACAATCAAGATCAAACCCAAATTGCTACGGCGGTGACGGTGTCCAGCGGTGGAGACGGCGGTGATGATGGTGGAGATGATGATGATGGTGATGGAGATGATGTCCAGCTCGATGACGGTGACGATGGCGTCGATTTCCCCCTCCGGGAGGGAATTTCCCCGGCGGATTCCTGCCCGCCGGAGAGCTCTTTTCTCTCTGGTGTTCTCCGCCCCGCAGAGGCGGCTGTGGCTCTTCGCGAGGTACCCTCTGGAGCTTAGGTCTTCAGGACGAAGGGTTTCGCGAAGAAAAGGAGGCGAAAGGGGCTGTGGGGCCCCCACACCACAAGGTGGCGCGGCCAGGCCATGGGCCGCGCCGGCCTGTGGTCTGGCCCCACCTTGGGCCTTCTCAGCTCCCCCTTCTGGCTTCCTTCGTCATCCGGAAAAATAGGATTTTTGGTATAATTTCCTTCCACAGTTGATCTTCCGAAATATTGCGTTCTGACGGTGCTTTTTCCAGCAGAATCTTGGCTCCGGTGCTTGATCCTCCAATAATGATGAAACATGCAAAATAGATGAAATAACATAAGTATTGTATCCAAATATGAAATATATCAGTGAATAACAGCAAATTATGATACACAATAGTGATGCAAATTGGACGTATCAGGGTGGTTCGGTAAGCTTCCTCCAGAATGCTAATCGGAACTTTGCGGTAGGTCAGGTCCTTGTTGATATCCACCGATCGGTGATCGATGTTCTTGAACACTTCGGTCTTCTCAGGGACTTCAAGGCACTTCCGGAGGAGTGAGATATGAAACACATCGTGCACAGTGATGACGCGTAAAGCACACGCTCGTTGGGAACCCCAAGTGGAAGGTGTGATGCGTACAGCAGCAAGTTTCCCTCAGTAAGAAACCAAGGTTTATCGAACCAGTAGGAGTCAAGAAGCACGTTGAAGGTTGATGGCGGCGAGATGTAGTGCGGCGCAACACCAGGGATTCCGGCGCCAACGTGGAACCTGCACAACACAACCAAAGTACTTTGCCCCAACGAAACAGTGAGGTTGTCAATCTCACCGGCTTGCTGTTACAAAGGATTAACCGTATTGTGTGGAAGATGATTGTTTGCAGAAAATAGTAGAACAAGTATTGCAGTAGATTGTATTTCAGTAAAGAGAATTGGACCGGGGTCCACAGTTCACTAGAGGTGTCTCTCCCATAAGACAAACAGCATGTTGGGTGAACAAATTACAGTTGGGCAATTGACAAATAAAGAGAGCATGACCATGCACATACATATCATGATGAGTATAGTGAGATTTAATTGGGCATTACGACAAAGTACATAGACCGCCATCCAACTGCATCTATGCCTAAAAATTCCACCTTCAGGTTATCATCCGAACCCCCTCCAGTATTAAGTTGCTAACAACAGACAATTGCATTAAGTATTGCGCGTAATGTAACTAGTGACTACATCCTTGAACATAGCACTAATGTTTTATCCCTAGTGGCAACAGCACATCCATAACCTTAGAGGTTCTTGTCACCCCTCCAGATTCACGGAGACATGAACCCACTATCGAGCATAAATACTCCCTCTTGGAGTTACTAGCATCAACTTGGCCAGAGCATCTACTAATAACGGAGAGCATGCAAGATCATAAACAACACATAGATATAACTTTGATAATCAACATAACAAGTATTCTCTATTCATCGGATCCCAACAAACGCAACATATAGAATTACAGATAGATGATCTTGATCGTGTTAGGCAGCTCACAAGATCCGACAATGATAGCACAATGGGGAGAAGACAACCATCTAGCTACTGCTATGGACCCATAGTCCAGGGGTAGACTACTCACACATCACACCGGAGGCGACCATGGCGGCGTAGAGTCCTCCGGGAGATGATTCCCCTCTCCGGCAGGGTGCCGGAGGCGATCTCTGGATCCCCGAGATGGGATCGGCGTTGGCGGCGTCTCTGGAAGGTTTTCCGTATCGTGGCTCTCGGTACTGGGGGTTTCGTCACGGAGGCTTTAAGTAGGCGGAAGGGCAAGTTAGGAGGGGGCACAGGGGCCCCACACCACAGGCCGGCGCGGCCAAGGGGGGGCCGCGCCGCCCTAGGGTTTGGGCGCCCTGTGGCCCCACTTCGTTTCATCTTCGGACTTCTGGAAGCTTCGTGGAAAAATAGGCCCCTGGGCTTTGATTTCGTCCAATTCCGAGAATATTTCCTTACTAGGATTTCTGAAACCAAAAACAGTAGAAAACAGCAACTGGCACTTCGGCATCTTGTTAATAGGTTAGTTCCAGAAAATGCACGAATATGACATAAAGTGTGCATAAAATATGTAGATAACATCAATAATGTGGCATGGAACATAAGAAATTATCGATACGTTGGAGACGTATCAGCATCCCCAAGCTTAGTTCTGCTCGTCCCGAGCAGGTAAAACGATAACACAGATAATTTCTGGAGTGACATGCCATCATAATCTTGATCATACTATTTGTAAAGCATATGTAGTGAATGCAGCGATCAAAACAATGTATATGACATGAGTAAACAAGTGAATCATAAAGCAAAGACTTTTCATGAATAGCACTTCAAGACAAGCATCAATAAGTCTTGCATAAGAGTTAACTCATAAAGCAATAATTCAAAGTAAAGGCATTGAAGCAACACAAAAGAAGATTAAGTTTCAGCGGTTGCTTTCAACTTGTAACATGTATATCTCATGGATATTGTCAACATAGAGTAATATAATAAGTGCAATAAGCAAGTATGTAGGAATCAATGCACAGTTCACACAAGTGTTTGCTTCTTGAGGTGGAGAGAAATAGGTGAACTGACTCAACATTGAAAGTAAAAGAATGGTCCTCCATAGAGGAAAAGCATCGATTGTTATATTTGTGCTAGAGCTTTGATTTTGAAAACATGAAACAATTTTGTCAACGGTAGTAATAAAGCATATGCATCATGTAAATTATATCTTATAAGTTGCAAGCCTCATGCATAGTGTACCAATAGTGCCCGCACCTTGTCCTAATTAGCTTGGACTACCTGGATTATCACCGCAATACATATGCTTTAACCAAGTATCACAAAGGGGTACCTCTATGTCGCCTGTACAAAGCTCTAAGGAGAAAGCTCGCATTTGGATTTCTCGCTTTTGATTATTCTCAACTTAGACATCCATACCGGGACAACATAGACAACAGATAATGGACTCCTCTTTTAATGCTTAAGCATTCAACAACAATTAATTCTTTTCTCATTAGAGATTTGAGGATGTTTGTCCAAAACTGAAACTTCCACCATGGATCATGGCTTTAGTTAGCGGCCCAATGTTCTTCTCTAACAATATGCATGCTCAAACCATTCAACTCAGTGTAGATCGCCCTTACTTCAGACAAGACGAACATGCATAGCAACTCACATGAAATTCAACAATGAAAAGTTGATGGCGTCCCCAGTAAACATGGTTATCGCGCAACAAGCAACTTAATAAGAGATAAAGTGCATAATTACATATTCAATACCACAATAGTTTTTAAGCTATTTGTCCCATGAGCTATATATTGCAAAGGTGAATGATGGAATTTTAAAGGTAGCACTCAAGCAATTTACTTTGGAATGGCGGAAAATACCATGTAGTAGGTAGGTATGGTGGACACAAATGGCATAGTGGTTGGCTCAAGTATTTTGGATGCACGAGAAGTATTCCCTCTCGATACAAGGTTTAGGCTAGCAAGGCTTATTTGAAACAAACACAAGGATGAACCGGTGCAGCAAAACTCACATAAAAGACATATTGAAAACATTATAAGACTCTACACCGTCTTCCTTGTTGTTCAAACTCAATACTAGAAATTATCTAGACCTTAGAGAAACCAAATATGCAAACCAAATTTTAGCATGCTCTATGTATTTCTTCATTAATGGGTGCAAAGCATATGATGCAAGAGCTTAAACATGAGCACAACAATTGCCAAGTATCACATTACCCAAGACATTTATAGCAATTACTACATGTATCATTTTCCAATTCCAACCATATAACAATTTAACGAAGGAGAAACTTCGCCATGAATACTATGATTAGAAACCAAGGACATACTTGTCCATATGCTACAGCGGAGCGTGTCTCTCTCCCATAAAGTGAATGCTAGGATCCATTTTATTCAAACAAAACAAAAAACAAAAACAAACCGACGCTCCAAGAAAAAGCACATAAGATGTGATGGAATAAAAATATAGTTTCAGAGGAGGAACCTGATAATGTTGTCGATGAAGAAGGGGATGCCTTGGGCATCCCCAAGCTTAGACGCTTGAGTCTTCTTAATATATGCAGGGGTGAACCACCGGGGCATCCCCAAGCTTAGAGCTTTCACTCTCCTTGATCATGTTGCATCATACTCCTCTCTTGATCCTTGAAAAGTTCCTCCACACCAAACTCGAAACAACTCATTAGAGGGTTAGTGCACAATATAAATTAACATATTCAGAGGTGACACAATCATTCTTAACACTTCTGGACATTGCATAATGCTACTGGACATTAGTGGATCAAAGAAATTCATCCAACATAGCAAAAGAGGCAATGCGAAATAAAAGGCAGAATCTGTCAAAACAGAACAGTTTGTATTGACGAATTTTAAAATGGCACCAGACTTGCTCAACTGAAAATGCTCAAATTTAATGAAAGTTGCGTACATATCTGAGGATCATGTACGTAAATTGGCTTAATTTTCTGAGCTACCTATAGGGAGGTGGACCCAGATTCGTGACAGCAAAGAAATCTGGAACTGCGCAGTAATCCAAATCTAGTACTTACTTTTCTATCAACGGCTTAACTTGGCAAAACAAAACACAAAACTAAGATAAGGAGAGGTTGCTACAGTAGTAAACAACTTCCAAGACACAAAATAAAAACAAAGTACTGTAGGTAAAAACATGGGTTGTCTCCCATAAGCGCTTTTCTTTAACGCCTTTCAGCTAGGCGCAGAAAGTGTGTATCAAGGATTATCAAGAGACGAAGTGTCAACATCATAATTTGTTCTCATAATAGAATCAAAAGGGTACTTCATTCTCTTTCTAGGGAAGTGTTCCATACCTTTCTTGAGAGGAAATTGATATTTTATATTACCTTCCTTCATATCAATAATAGCACCAACAGTTCGAAGAAAAGGTCTTCCCAATATAATGGGACAAGATGCATTGCATTCAATATCCAAGACAACAAAATCAACGGGGACAAGGTTATTGTTAACGGTAATGTGAACATTATCAACCTTACCCAAAGGTTTCTTTGTAGAATGATCAGCAAGATCAACATCCAAATAACAATTTTGCAGCGGTGGCAAGTCAAGCATATTATAAATTTTCTTAGGCATAACAGAAATACTTGCACCAAGATCACATAAAGCATTACAATCAAAATCTTTAACCTTCATCTTAATGATGGGCTCCCAACCATCCTCTAGCTTTTTAGGAATAGAGGCTTTACGCTCTAGTTTCTCTTCTCTAGCTTTTATGAGAGCATTTGTAATATGATGTGTGAAAGCCAAATTTATAGCACTAGCATTAGGACTTTTAGCAAGTTTTTGCAAGAACTTTATAACTTCAGAGATGTGGCAATCATCAAAATTCAAACCATTATAATCTAAAGCAATGGGATCATCATCCCCAATGTTGGAAAAAATTTCAGCAGCTTTATCACAGGCAATTTCAGCAGTTTTAGATTTAGCAGTTTCTCGCTTTGCATTAGAAGTGGAAACATTGCTAACACCAATTCTTTTATTATTAGTAGTAGGAGGTGCAGCAACATGTGTAGCATTAGCATTACTAGTGGTGGTAATAGTCCAAACTTTAGCTACATTCTTCTCTTTAGCTAGTTTTTCATTTTCTTCTCTATCCCACCTAGTACGCAGTTCAGCCATTAATCTTATATTCTCATTAATTCTAACTTGAATGGCATTTGCTGTAGTAACAATTTTATTATGATAATTCTCATTAGGCAAAACTTTTGATTTCAAAAGATCAACATCAATGACAAGACTATCGACTTTAGAAGCAAGTATATCAATTTTCCCAAGCTTTTCTTCAACAGATTTGTTAAAAGCAGTTTGTGTACTAATAAAATCTTTAAGCATGGCTTCAAGTCCAGGGGGTGAACTCCTATTATTGTTGTAAGAATTCCCATAAGAATTACCATAGCCGTTGCCATTATTATAAGGATATGGCCTATAGTTGTTACTAGAATTGTTCCGGTAAGCATTGTTGTTGAAATTATTATTTTTAATGAAGTTTACATCAACATGTTCTTCTTGTGCAACCAATGAAGCTAATGGAACATTATTAGGATCAATATTAGTCCTATCATTCACAAGCATAGACATAATAGCATCAATCTTATCACTCAAGGAAGAGGTTTCTTCGACAGAATTTACCTTCTTACCTTGTGGAGCTCTTTCCGTGTGCCATTCAGAGTAATTGATCATCATATTATCAAGAAGCTTTGTTGCTTCACCAAGAGTGATGGACATAAAGGTAACTCCAGCAGCTGAATCCAATAAATTCCGTGAAGAAAAATTTAGTCCTGCATAGAAGGTTTGGATGATCATCCAAGTAGTCAGTCCATGGGTTGGGCAATTTTTAACCAGAGATTTCATTCTTTCCCAAGCTTGAGCAACATGTTCAGTATCTAATTGTTTAAAATTCATTATGCTACTCCTCAAAGATATAATTTTAGCAGGGGGATAATATCTACCAATAAAAGCATCCTTGCATTTAGTCCATGAATCAATACTATTCTTAGGCAGAGATAGCAACCAATCTTTAGCTCTTCCTCTTAATGAGAAAGGGAACAATTTTAATTTTATAATGTCACCATCTACATCTTTATATTTTTGCATTTCACATAGTTCAACAAAATTATTAAGATGGGCAGCAGCATCATCAGAACTAACACCAGAAAATTGCTCTCGCATAACAAGATTCAGTAAGGCAGGTTTAATTTCAAAGAATTCTGCTGTAGTAGCAGGTGGAGCAATAGGTGTGCATAAGAAATCATTATTATTTGTGGTTGTGAAGTCACACAACTTAGTATTTTCAGCGTTGGCCATTTTAGCAACAGTAAATAAAGCAAACTAGATAAAGTAAATGCAAGTAACTAATTTTTTTTGTGTTTTTGATATAGCAAACAAGATAGCAAATAAAGTAAAACTAGCAACTAATTTTTTTGTATTTTGATTTAGTGCAGCAAACAAAGTAGTAAATAAAACTAAGCAAGACAAAAACAAAGTAAAGAGATTGAGAAGTGGAGACTCCCCTTGCAGCGTGTCTTGATCTCCCCGGCAACGGCGCCAGAAATTTAGCTTGATGACGCGTAAAGCACACGCTCGTTGGGAACCCCAAGTGGAAGGTGTGATGCGTATAGCAGCAAGTTTCCCTCAGTAAGAAACCAAGGTTTATCGAACCAGTAGGAGTCAAGAAGCACGTTGAAGGTTGATGGCGGCGAGATGTAGTGCGGCGCAACACCAGGGATTCCGGCGCCAACGTGGAACCTGCACAACACAACCAAAGTACTTTGCCCCAACGAAACAGTGAGGTTGTCAATCTCACCGGCTTGCTGTAACAAAGGATTAACCGTATTGTGTGGAAGATGATTGTTTGCAGAAAACAGTAGAACAAGTATTGCAGTAGATTGTATTTCAGTAAAGAGAATTGGACCGGGGTCCACAGTTCACTAGAGGTGTCTCTCCCATAAGACAAACAGCATGTTGGGTGAACAAATTACAGTTGGGCAATTGACAAATAAAGAGAGCATGACCATGCACATACATATCATGATGAGTATAGTGAGATTTAATTGGGCATTACGACAAAGTACATAGACCGCCATCCAACTGCATCTATGCCTAAAAAGTCCACCTTCAGGTTATCATCCGAACCCCCTCCAGTATTAAGTTGCTAACAACAGACAATTGCATTAAGTATTGCGCGTAATGTAACTAGTGACTACATCCTTGAACATAGCACTAATGTTTTATCCCTAGTGGCAACAGCACATCCATAACCTTAGAGGTTCTTGTCACCCCTCGCATTCACGGAGACATGAACCCACTATCGAGCATAAATACTCCCTCTTGGAGTTACTAGCATCAACTTGGCCAGAGCATCTACTAATAACGGAGAGCATGCAAGATCATAAACAACACATAGATATAACTTTGATAATCAACATAACAAGTATTCTCTATTCATCAGATCCCAACAAACGCAACATATAGAATTACAGATAGATGATCTTGATCATGTTAGGCAGCTCACAAGATCCGACAATGATAGCACAATGGGGAGAAGACAACCATCTAGCTACTGCTATGGACCCATAGTCCAGGGGTAGACTACTCACACATCACACCGGAGGTGACCATGGCGGCGTAGAGTCCTCCGGGAGATGATTTCCCTCTCCGCCAGGGTGCCGGAGGCGATCTCCTGGATCCCCCGAGATGGGATCGGCGTTGGTGATGTCTACGCCCCCTCCTTTTCCTGTAGACAGTGTTGGGCCTCCAAGAGCAGAGGTTTGTAGAACAGCAGCAAGTTTTCCCTTAAGTGGATCACCCAAGGTTTATCGAACTCAGGGAGGAAGAGGTCAAAGATATCCCTCTCATGCAACCCTGCAACCACAAAGCAAGAAGTCTCTTGTGTCCCCAACACACCTAATAGGTGCACTAGTTCGGCGAAGAGATAGTGAAATACAGGTGGTATGAATATATATGAGCAGTAGCAACGGTGCCAGAAAATAGCTTGCTGGCGTGTAGTTGATGGTGGTAGTATTGCAGCAGTAGTAACGCAGTAAAACAGTAAACAAGCAGCGATAGCAGTATTTAGGAACAAGGCCTAGGGATTACACTTTCACTAGTGGACACTCTCAACATTGATCACATAACAGAATAGATAAATGCATACTCTACACTCTTGTTGGATGATGAACACATTGCGTAGGATTACACGAACCCTCAATGCCGGAGTTAACAAGCTCCACAATTCAATGTTCATATTTAAGTAACCTTAGAGTGTAAGATAGATCAATTCGACTAAACCAAGTACTAACATAGTATGCACACTGTCACCTTCACACTTATGTAGGAGGAATAGATCATATCAATACTATCATAGCAATAGTTAACTTCATAATCTACAAGAGATCATGATCATAGCATAAACCAAGTACTAACACGGATGCACACACTGTCACCATTACACCGTGCAGGAGGAATAGAACTACTTTAATAACATCACTAGAGTAGCACATAGAATAGTAGTGATACAAAACTCATATGAATCTCAATCATGTAAAGCAGCTCATGAGATTATTGTATTGAGGTACATGGGAGAGAGATGAACCACATAGCTACAGCGGAGCCCTCAGCCTCGGGGGTGGATTACTCCCTCCTCATCATGGAGGCAGCGATGGCGGTGAAGATGGCGGTGAAGACGGCGGTGGAGATGGCTCCGGGGGCAATTCCCCGTCCCGGCAGGGTGCCGAAACAGAGTTCTGTCCCCCGAATTGGAGTTTCGCGATGGCGGCGGCGCCCCTGGAGTCTTTCTGGAGTTTCGTCAATTGATACTGCGTTTTTAGGTCGAAAGGGATTTTATAGGCGAAGAGGCGGCGCAGGGGGGCACCTGGGGCGCCACACCCTAGGCCGGCGCGGCCGGGGGTCGGCCCGCGCCGCCATGTGGTGTGGTGGCCCCCTGGCCCCTCTCCGACTCTTCTTCGGTGTTCTGGAGCCTTCCGGGAAAAATAGGAGGTTTGGCGTTGATTTCGTCCAATTCCGAGAATATTGCCCAAACAGCCTTTCTGGAACCAAAAACAGCAAAACGAGGCGGCACCTTTGTGGCATCTCGTTAATAGGTTAGTTCCAGAAAATGCATGAAATCATCATAAAGTGCAAGCAAAACATGTAAGTATTGTCATAAAACAAGCATGGAACGACAGAAATTATGGATACGTCGGGGACGTATCAGTTGGCGGCGTCTCTGGAAGGTTTTCCGTATCGTGGCTCTCGGTACTGGGGGTTTCGTCACAGAGGCTTTAAGTAGGCGGAAGGGCAAGTCAGGAGGGGGCACAGGGGCCCCACACCACAGGCCGGCGCGGCCAAGGGGGGCCGCGCCGCCCTAGGGTTTGGGCGCCCTGTGGCCCCACTTCGTTTCGTCTTCGGACTTCTGGAAGCTTCGTGGAAAAATAGGCCCCTGGGCTTTGATTTCGTCCAATTCCGAGAATATTTCCTTACTAGGATTTCTGAAACCAAAAACAGCAGAAAACAGCAACTGGCACTTCGGCATCTTGTTAATAGGTTAGTTCCAGAAAATGCACGAATATGACATAAAGTGTGCATAAAATATGTAGATAACATCAATAATGTGGCATGGAACATAAGAAATTATCGATACGTTGGAGACGTATCACACAACCGACATTTCTTCGGGCAACTCCAGTTGATAAGATACTTCACCTCGGTGGCTGAGGACTTTGAAGGGTCCGACATATCGGGGTGCGAGCTTTCCTTTCAGCTGAAACCTCTGCATTCCTTTCAAGGGGGATACCTTGAGATAGACGAAGTCTCCGATCTCGAAGGTCATCTCCCGACGTCTCTTGTCGGCGTAGCTCTTCTGTCTTGATTGCGCCGTCTTGAGGTACTCGCGAATCTTGTGCACTTTCTCTTCGGCTTCACGAAGAACATCTGGGCCAAAGACTTGGCTTTCTCCAACTTCCGACCAGTTCAGGGGGGTACGGCATTTCCTTCCGTACAAGGCTTCAAAGGGGGCCATCTGCAGGATAGCTTGATAGCTGTTTTGTTGTAAGAGAATTCTGCGTAAGGTAAGCAGTCTTCCCACTTGGATCCATACTCCAGTACACATGCTCTCAGCATGTCCTCCAGTATCTGTTGACTCTTTCAGTCTGTCTGTCGGTCTGAGGGTGATAGGCGGTGCTGAAATTCAGACGGGTTCCTAGTCCTTCATGCACTTTCTGCCAGAATCTTGAAGTGAACTGTGATCCTCTATCTGACACTATCGACTTCGGGGTTCCGTGCAGGGTGACTATTCTGGAGATGTACAGTTCAGCTAACTTTGGGCCTTGGTATGGGGTCTTGACGGCGATGAAATGGGCTACCTTGGTCAATCTATCGACGACTACCCATATGGAATCATTGCCTTTGTTGGATTTGGGCAGTCCGGTGATAAAGTCCATTCCTACAGAATCCCACTTCCATTCTGGAATCTGCAGTGGTTGTAGTAGTCCGGCGGGTTGTTGATGTTCTGCCTTGACTCTCTGACAGATGTCACACTTGGCAATGTAGCTGCCGATTTCTCTCTTCATTCCATGCCACCAGAATTGCTCCTTCAGGTCTTGATACATCTTGGTACCTCCGGGGTGGATTGAATAGAGGGTGTCATGGGCTTCATGCAGGATGACTTGCTTCAAGTCTGAGTCCGATGGTACGCAGAGGCGTTCTTTGTACCAAAGAATTCTGGCTTCATCTACGGTGAATCCGGGGGCTTTTCCTGCGGCTATCTGTTTCTTGATTCCGTCGATGCTAGCGTTGTCCTTCTGGGCTTCCTTGATCTGGCTAACCAAGGTGGGTTGCAGTTCTATCCTGGCTAGGAATCCTTCACTAACAAGTTCTAGTCTGAACTGTTCAAACTCTTGATACAGGCTAGGCTGCTTGGTTGCGATCATGGAGTTCAACTGGCACGACAGTCGACTCAAAGCATCCGCTACCACATTGGCCTTGCCGGGGTGGTAGTGAATCTCCATGTCGTAATCCTTGATCAATTCGATCCATCGGCGTTGTCTCATGTTCAGCTCCTTCTGAGTGAAGATATATTTCAGGCTCTTGTGGTCGGAGTAGATCTCGCATCGATTACCCATGAGGTAATGACGCCAAACTTTCAAGGCTAGGACCACGGCTGCAAGCTCGAGGTCATGGGTTGGGTAGTTCTGTTCATGTTGTTTTAGCTGTCTTGAAAGGTAGGATACAACCTTGCCTTCTTGCATAAGCACACATCCAAGACCTGTCTTGGAGGCGTCGCAATATACGTCAAAGGGCTTTGCGATATCTGGCATGATCAGAATTGGGGCTGTTGTCAGTCTACTCTTGAGCTGTTGAAAGCTCTCTTCACATTTGTCAGTCCACTCAAACTTCTTGTCCTTCTTCAACAATTGGATCATTGGTCGAGCGATGCTCGAAAAGTCTTCTACAAATCTACGGTAATATCCGGCTAATCCAAGAAAAGCGCGGACCTCGGTTTGGGTGGTTGGGGCTTGCCATTCCATAACGGTTTTGATCTTGGCGGGATCTACGGCAATTCCTCCTGCAGAAAGGATATGTCCCAGGAATCCTACTTCCTCCAACCAAAACTCACACTTGCTGAACTTGGCATACAACTTGTGGTGTCTAAGGGTTTCTAGGACAGTCTCCAAATGATGTTCATGTTCCTCTTCGGACTTGCAGTATACAAGGATGTCATCGATGAAGACAACGACAAACTTGTCCAAAAAGTTCATGAAGATCTTATTCATGAGATTCATGAAATAAGCGGGGGCATTGGTTAATCCAAACGACATGACGTTGTACTCGTACAACCCATATCTGGTGGTGAAGGCAGTCTTTGGAATATCGGTGGCTCGGATCTTCAGCTGATGATATCCAGTTCTAAGGTCTATCTTGGAGAAAACTTTGGCTCCGGTGAGTTCATCAAACAAGTCTTCTATCTTGGGTAGGGGGTATTTGTTTTTGATGGTGACATCGTTAAGCTTACGATGGTTCGTACATAAACGATTGACACCATCCTTCTTGTCCACAAACAAAACTGGGGATCTCCAGGGGGATGCACTAGGTCTAATCAGACCTTTGGCTAACATATCATCTATTTGTTTCTTCAGCTCCACAAGCTCTGTTGCGTTCATGCTGTAGGCTCTTTGGGCTATGGGTCCAGTTCCGGGGATTAACTTGATGATGAACTCGATATCCCGATCCGGGGGCATACTGGGTAGATCATCCGGAAACACATCAGGGTAGCGATAAACGACCCTGATTTGATCCAGAGTTGGCTTGGATACACTTTGGTTGCAGGTGAATTTTCTGGGTAGTCTTTCAGAGACATGTTCTACTATGATACCGGTGCTGCTAGTCATAGTGATGGCTTTGTTGGCACAGTCTATCAATCCATTGTGTTTTGACATCCAGTCCATTCCTAGTACGACTTCCAAACCTTTGGTTCCCAGAATGATTATATTGGCATAGAAATCTACATCATGGATTTTGATGGGTACATTTTTGCAAAATTTTCTGGCTTTGGTGGTTGATCCGGGGATTTGAACTATCATAACATGCTTCAAACTGATGGGTTGAATTTTACTTATTGATGCAAAGTCTTCAGTGACAAAAGAATGAGATGCTCCGGAATCAAACAACACTCTGGCAGGGATGTGGTTGACAGAAAACATACCCAGTACAACATCTGGTGCTTCCTGGACTTCTTCGGCATTCATGTGGTAGAGACGGCTGTTGCGGTTATTGGGGTTGTTGGGGGCGAACTTCTGTAACATCCCAAAATTTTCCAAATTTTTGAATATTAAAATAAATAAATTAGAATGTTGGAATTGTTTGTCTTGATTGAAATTCCACATGGAATTTAAATTTTTGTGTGGTAGTTAAATACTTTTTCTCAAAATTGTGATTTCATAAACTTTTGGGGATCCAAATGTTTTCAGTAGAAATAACTTTCTTTCAAGTTTTTGAATGATAAAAGGATTTTCTTTGATAAAATAAAAAGGCCTAAACACTACTTTGACAAATAAGGCGCAAGTAGCCTATATGCCAAAGTTCATAAAACTATTTTATGTCTTGTTTAATAGAGAAAAATAATACCTCAATGTCTTAAAATATATTATGTATTTCGCCTTCAAAATATTTTTGAAAAAGGTATTAAAACAAAACCCACATAAATCCATTTATAAATAAGGTCTATGAGCTTAGGTGGATCATTTCATTTTTTCACAATTTTGTTTTAAAAAAAACCCCATTTTCGAAGTGTTATGTTTATTTATCTTTGCGCTGATATGTTATTCAAATTTGTTTGAATCAATTTGGATGTGTAAATAAAAAAATCTAGAAAAGAAAAAGGAAAGAAAAAAAATGTCAGTCTAAATGGGCCGATGGCCCATCTTGGCCGATCGATCAACCGAGTTGAGAGCTCGTCTCCCTCCTCGTGCATATTTCTGAGGAAGACCTCTAACGCACAACCATGGCTGCTACTCTCCCCTTCCCTATCTCATTGATTCTAGTGGACGTTTGCACTAACCATCAACACGAAATTTGTTGGAAATTCAATTGGGTAACTGTTCAGGGAATTACCTCTCCACTTTATTGTCTTAAAATCCCAAACCAAACCGGCGCCCCGAATGCCGCCCGTCGGCATACACCTCCCGATCTCTCTTCTCGGACAATATCAATGAGAACTAAGAGGAGCACCATGTGTCTCTCATTCGTCTCCATCTTTTTCGTTCTCAAACTTTTCCGAGAGAGCCTCTGTACAACTCGTGCCAACCATGCTAAAATCAGTCCCAAGTTCAAGTTCATCATGATGGTACGTCGTCTACTCTTGTCCATAGATCACTTCCTTTTACCAGTCGATCCCCCTCAACTATGTCTATCTCCAGGACATGGTGGTTCAGTCTCTCTTCACTATTTGCTGCGCAGCCGTAGTTTCATCCGATGGTCGGGTCGGCCGCCACGACGCTGTCAGCGAATACCGTAGGTACAAGCAGTCCAATGTATTTTTTTTTTCTTTTTTCCATTCATTTCCTGGTCTCTGGGAACACCTTCTTGATACGAAAATTCTACGTTTCTACAGCTTAACACCACCCATGACGATGTCCGTCGCCCCTCTATTGCACCCTCACCGCCGACTGGACTTTCGCCGGGACTTTCTGAGAAGCCCTTATCTTAACCTTGACGAGCTGCAAGTCCACGACACCTTCCAGTAGCTCTACAACCAACGGACGATGACTTCCTCGATTTCCCGAGCCGCCGTGGTCGCGCGAAGCAGTTCCAATTCCAGCAATCTATCTATCTCCGTACGTGAGCGCTGCTACTGGTATTTTCTTGAAGCACACGATCTAGATTCTAAGTCTGAAGAGTACACTTCAGATTATATCAGCCATATACTCCTAGGTTGTTAGATCTAAATCGGGACTTCCACCTTATACCTGAAAATGTATCAGCCTACCATCCTTTGCCACGTATTTTATTCAGGCGTGCACACCATCACAACGATTGGATAATATATTGTACTAGCTAGTTCACGTATAGAAATTTTAGAATTCCATATCTTTAGTTTTAGAGCTACGTTTTGAACCATTATTCTTGCGTTCGTTTTGTAATTAAATTCTCTACAACCTTTGTGTAGAAAGCGTTTTCACCCGAGCAACCTTTTCTGACTGCTTTTCGGCCGAAATTATTAAAAGTCCGCGAAATGTTTAATCCTGTAAAAATTATAGAAGAACAATTAAGCATCCAAAATTATAAAATAATATACCCTTGGATTCATACAAATGCATAGAATACAATGAAACAATAAAATTTGAGTTTTGAAATATCTTTTCAATATCCAAATTTAAAGAAGTGCATTTGAGTATGTTCACCATATATTTAATTCTATAACTATTTTGGGCATAATTTCTGTTGCAAAAATTATTCTTACGAATCATAGATATCCACCAGAATCCTTATCCGTTCCTGCCTAGCCATCCGAAATGTCCTACTCATTTTCACATTGAGCCATAAAAGATATAAAGGCCAAAACAAAATGCATAACAAATCTTACAAAATAGTTTGTTTGTTCTACTTGATTTTATTTCCGTTGGAATGTGTGTTTATGTTGTGTTATTTTATCTTATAGATAGTACAGAGAGTTACGTGTATTGCTGAGACAAAGAGAATGCTCTACAATTTACCAAAAAGGCAAGTGTCACTCATGTCCTAATGTTTTCTATGCATGTAGTTTTTACTTAGTAGATATTGCATGTGTAGGATGTTTTCAAAGTATATGCTATGCTATGCTAATCCTATAGTCTTAGGATTTCTCTAGTTTTCCCTTAGGTTGCCATCGTAGGTAGTTTTGCTTAGCCATGCTACTAGATACGTGGTTGGGATATCATGATGAGATGTGATGAAGAAAAATATGTTTTTGTTATAAATGAAAATAACTTGATGAATGAAACACCTGGGCGGATTGGTACGAGTGGAGCGTCTGCACGGTGAAAATTGGTGGGGTCCGCCGCCCAGGAACAAAAGAGATTGGACATGTTTCATGTTTAGTAGCTTCTTGTACAACCGCATGTCATATGGGCTCTGTCTTGACTAAGTAGGTTGTAGGGACCTGTCCCGACGTGACCAGCAGATGTAGATGTGTAGGTTGGTACGGGTCCGTCCAGAGGGCTCAGGGCCTTACTTTCGAAAACAGTCTCGTCTTAGTCTTCTCCCAACCATTTGAGCAAAATGAGCATCATGGTGGAAAAGGGGCTGACTAAGTCGTGCGGGTAAAATGTACAAACCTCTGCAGAGTGTAAAAACTAAGTACTTAGCCGTGTCCCCGGTTACGGACAATTTTGAGCAACTGGACCTGGAGTTGTTGGAAGATCTCTCTCATCCCAATTTTATAATAAAACTTGATGGGTAAACTTGGGTAGTAATGTATGAAGCTGGATCGTCTGGTATCTATCCCTGGTGAGCCAGTGTGATGAGAACTTGGGTTCATGCTCTTATACAATTTGAAATGTTTAAAGCTGGATCGGCCGTATCCTTCCCTGGTGAGCCAGTGTGATGAGAACGTGGGTTCATGCTCTTAGACATTTATATTTTCAAAGACAAATGATGTTTACAAAAGATAGGGAAAATGCCCGCTTTTCTGCAAAGAGCCTAAACTCCACCAGCCAAATATACATGTAGGTATTAGGCGCCATTTGTGTCCACTAAATAGTGACATCTTGCCAATATATTCAAAGTATTGACCAAATGTTTTTGGCTGTAACTTTACCTGTTGCAGATATTTGATAGACGAGTGAGTTACGATGATTAGGGTTACGACTCTATCCTCAACATGCTCGCCTCTGGCACATGAAGACGAAGGACTCCATGCTATATGTTTGTTCGTTGAAAAACTCTGATGTAATGCTAGCCTTGTGCTATGCAATTTGTAAGTCATTATGTATATATGGATCATGCGATGTAATAAAGACCTTTGTTTCTTGGTATTACATCTTAAACTGTGTGTGCTAGCGATTGATCCAGGGACTAGCACAATAAAGCACAGGGATCGGCACCCTACCGGGTGAGGTCACTACAGATGGTATCAGAGCATTGTGTTGACCGTAGGTTCGTGACCCTAGGAATTGGATTTGAATAGGAAGACCCTAGGATAAAAAAAATCTATCTAATCTTGTTCCAAAAAAAATGCTCTATGAACTTTTTGTACATCTCATCTATTCCATCTTCAAAAATGTTTTCCTCTCGCCTTAGATGACCTACCTCGTGGAAACCATCAAGAAAGTAGAGATTTTGACCTTGTTCCTGAAGTGAGGGACTGATGCTTCATGTGATATTCTTCAATTCCGTAGAAGTGTTTAATGGAAGACCAGTGAAGAACTTGAAGAAAGACTTCGATGCAGACGGCACAACACACGAAAATACACAGAAGGAGTAGAATAGAAACTTGATGCATCAAATATAGAAATAGACTATACCACCATTAGTTCTATTTTGGCGAACCAACGATAAAGAACAAAGTATTGATCTTACCAAATTGAGGTATGACCATACTACCTTGCTTGTGTAAATTTTTTTTTGCTTGATGCTTGTTAGATGATTGTTGTTTGCCGAATTGCTTTGATCTGCGGTGTTGGGTAGGAATCTTCTGTAGAATCTTTCTATCTATTCTCATCTATACCCAGTCCAGAAAATGTTTTCTCAGCAACTCGCCATGAAGATAACAGTAGCAAAACCAACCTTGATGTTTCCTATCAAGATGAAGAAGAGTAGAATGCGAGATACGGAAAACCCTAGTTAAGGATCGATAGAAATGTTTTCAAAACAATTCAATAATAGGGACTGAAACATTGATTCAATTCTTCATAGAAGTTATTATCAAACTTCTGAGGTTGACCAAGTGTTAGAATACGAGATTCAATAAGTCAAATACGGAGTAATGATCTGGGTGCAGGATGGATTGATCACCATTCCTACTACTCTTATTATTCGCTTTCGTAATGTTGACTTTGCGAATCTAGAGAGATATACCTACCAAAGAGATGTCGACGATTAAGCCAAAACCCTAGGGTGGATAAATATTATACCCTTATAGTAGGCAAGTGTTGCCAAGCGTAGGACTACGGTGAGTTTGTAGATCCAACCACTAGTTGAAGAGTAGGTGAAGATTGTCGATGGCCCCAACAAGCAAGGGATGAGGAGTGTCGTGATGTCCCCTCACCTTGGTTTCCTGATTGACCCAAAGAGTGACCCCTTCTGTAGAAAGTAGTTCAACCACCTGCCCATATAGATTAGAAACCCAGCTATGAGGAAACCTACTCATGTCACCTTGAATAGATATGTTGTTCACTATATGTAAACAGCCCCTATTGGAGGACAGAAGCCATAGATATTTTGAGAGACGACCCAATGCCAACTCATACCTAAGATGAACCAAGCATAAACCCAAGACCTAGTCTGGCAACAAAAATTCCTTTTAAGGGTCGTAGCCCACCTCGACATATGCCAAACCTATTTTCTTTCTAGCCTCTTCAAATCTCGGGGACGAGATTTCTTTTAAGGGTGGTAGTTTGTAACATCCCAAAATTTTCCAAATTTTGGAATATTAAAATAAATAAATTAGAATGTTGGAATTGTTTGTCTTGATTGAAATTCCACATGGAATTTAAATTTTTCTGTGGTAGTTAAATACTTTTTCTCAAAATTGTGATTTCATAAACTTTTGGGGATCCAAATGTTTTCAGTAGAAATAACTTTCTTTCAAGTTTTTGGAATGATAAAAGGATTTTCTTTGATAAAATAAAAAGGCCTAAACACTACTTTGACAAATAAGGCGCAAGTAGCCTATATGCCAAAGTTCATAAAACTATTTTATGTCTTGTTTGATAGAGAAAAATAATACCTCAATGTCTTAAAATATATTATGTATTTCGCCTTCAAAATATTTTTGAAAAAGGTATTAAAACAAAACCCACATAAATCCATTTATAAATAAGCTCTGTGAGCTTAGGTGGATCATTTCATTTTTTCACAATTTTGTTTTCAAAAAAAACCCATTTTCGAAGTGTTATGTTTATTTATCTTTGCGCTGATATGTTATTCAAATTTGTTTGAATCAATTTGGATGTGTAAATAAAAAAATCTAGAAAAGAAAAAGGAAAGAAAAAAAAATGTCAGTCTAAATGGGCCGATGGCCCATCTTGGCCGATCGATCAACCGAGTTGAGAGCTCGTCTCCCTCCTCGTGCATATTTCTGAGGAAGACCTGTAACGCACAACCATGGCTGCTACTCTCCCCTTCCCTATCTCATTGATTCTAGTGGACGTTTGCACTAACCATCAACACGAAATTTGTTGGAAATTCAATTGGGTAACTGTTCAGGGAATTACCTCTCCACTTTATTGTCTTAAAATCCCAAACCAAACCGGCGCCCCGAATGCCGCCCGTCGGCATACACCTCCCGATCTCTCTTCTCGGACAATATCAATGAGAACTAAGAGGAGCACCATGTGTCTCTCATTCGTCTCCATCTTTTTCGTTCTCAAACTTTTCCGAGAGAGCCTCTGTACAACTCGTGCCAACCATGCTAAAATCAGTCCCAAGTTCAAGTTCATCATGATGGTACGTTGTCTACTCTTGTCCATAGATCACTTCCTTTTACCAGTCGATCCCCCTCAACTATGTCTATCTCCAGGACATGGTGGTTCAGTCTCTCTTCACTATTTGCTGCGCAGCCGTAGTTCCATCCGATGGTCGGCCGCCACGACGCTGTCAGCGAATACCGTAGGTACAAGCAGTCCCATGTATTTTTTTTTTCTTTTTTCCATTCATTTCCTGGTCTCTGGGAACACCTTCTTGATACGAAAATTCTACGTTTCTGCAGCTTAACACCACCCATGACGATGTCCGTCGCCCCTCTATTGCACCCTCACCGCCGACTGGACTTTCGCCGGGACTTTCTGAGAAGCCCTTATCTTAACCTTGACGAGCTGCAAGTCCACGACACCTTCCAGTAGCTCTACAACCAACGGACGATGACTTCCTCGATTTCCCGAGCCGCCGACGTGAGCGCTGCTACTGGTATTTTCTTGAAGCACACGATCTAGATTCTAAGTCTGAAGAGTACACTTCAGATTATATCAGCCATATCCTCCTAGGTTGTTAGATCTAAATCGGGACTTCCACCTTATACCTGAAAATGTATCAGCCTACCATCCTTTGCCACGTATTTTATTCAGGCGTGCACACCATCACAACGATTGGATAATATATTGTACTAGCTAGTTCACGTATAGAAATTTTAGAATTCCATATCTTTAGTTTTAGAGCTACGTTTTGAACCATTATTCTTGCGTTCGTTTTGTAATTAAATTCTCTACAACCTTTGTGTAGAAAGCGTTTTCACCCGAGCAACTTTTTCTGACGGCTTTTCGGCCGAAATTATTAAAAGTCCGCGAAATGTTTAATCCTGTAAAAATTATAGAAGAACAATTAAGCATCCAAAATTATAAAATAATATACCCTTGGATTCATACAAATGCATAGAATACAATGAAACAATAAAATTTGAGTTTTGAAATATCTTTTCAATATCCAAATTTAAAGAAGTGCATTTGAGTATGTTCACCATATATTTAATTCTATAACTATTTTGGGCATAATTTCTGTTGCAAAAATTATTCTTACGAATCGTAGATATCCACCAGAATCCTTATCCGTTCCTGCCTAGCCATCCGAAATGTCCTACTCATTTTCACATTGAGCCATAAAAGATATAAAGGCCAAAACAAAATGCATAACAAATCTTACAAAATAGTTTGTTTGTTCTACTTGATTTTGTTTTCGTTGGAATGTGTGTTTATGTTGTGTTATTTTATCTTATAGATAGTACAGAGAGTTATGTGTATTGCTGAGACAAAGAGAATGCTCTGCAATTTACCAAAAAGGCAAGTGTCACTCATGTCCTAATGTTTTCTATGCATGTAGTTTTTACTTAGTAGATATTGCATGTGTAGGATGTTTTCAAAGTATATGCTATGCTATGCTAATCCTATAGTCTTAGGATTTCTCTAGTTTTCCCTTAGGTTGCCATCGTAGGTAGTTTTGCTTAGCCATGCTACTAGATACGTGGTTGGGATATCATGATGAGATGTGATGAAGAAAAATATGTTTTTGTTATAAATGAAAATAACTTGATGAATGAAACACCTGGGCGGATTGGTACGAGTGGAGCGTCTGCACGGTGAAAATTGGTGGGGTCCGCCGCCCAGGAACAAAAGAGATTGGACATGTTTCATGTTTAGTAGCTTCTTGTACAACCGCATGTCATATGGGCTCTGTCTTGACTAAGTAGGTTGTAGGGACCTGTCCCGACGTGACCAGCAGATGTAGATGTGTAGGTTGGTATGGGTCCGTCCAGAGGGCTCAGGGCCTTACTTTCGAAAACAGTCTCGTCTTAGTCTTCTCCCAACCATTTGAGCAAAATGAGCATCATGGTGGAAAAGGGGCTGACTAAGTCGTGCGGGTAAAGTGTACAAACCTCTGCAGAGTGTAAAAACTAAGTACCTAGCCGTGTCCCCGGTTACGGACAATTTTGAGCAACTGGACCTGGAGTTGTTGGAAGATCTCTCTCATCCCAATTTTATAATAAAACTTGATGGGTAAACTTGGGTAGTAATGTATGAAGCTGGATCGTCTGGTATCTATCCCTGGTGAGCCAGTGTGATGAGAACTTTGGTTCATGCTCTTATACAATTTGAAATGTTTAAAGCTGGATCGGCCGTATCCTTCCCTGGTGAGCTAGTGTGATGAGAACGTGGGTTCATGCTCTTAGACATTTATATTTTCAAAGACAAATGATGTTTACAAAAGATAGGGAAAATGCCCGCTTTTCTGCAAAGAGCCTAAACTCCACCAGCCAAATATACATGTAGGTATTAGGCGCCATTTGTGTCCACTAAATAGTGACATCTTGCCAATATATTCAAAGTATTGACCAAATGTTTTTGGCTGTAACTTTACCTGTTGCAGATATTTGATAGACGAGTGAGTTACGATGATTATGGTTACGAGTCTATCCTCAACATGCTCGCCTCTAGCACATGAAGACGAAGGACTCCATGCTATATGTTTGTTCGTTGAAAAACTCTGATGTAATGCTAGCCTTGTGCTATGCAATTTGTAAG
Source organism: Lolium perenne (assembly GCF_019359855.2). Classification (NCBI taxonomy): domain Eukaryota; kingdom Viridiplantae; phylum Streptophyta; class Magnoliopsida; order Poales; family Poaceae; genus Lolium; species Lolium perenne. The sequence continues at coordinate 34,528,468 of NC_067248.2, read as the reverse complement.
TCATTATGTATATATGGATCATGCGATGTAATAAAGACCTTTGTTTCTTGGTATTACATCTTAAACTGTGTGTGCTAGCGATTGATCCAGGGACTAGCAAAATAAAGCACAGGGATCGGCACCCTACCGGGTGAGGTCACTACAGATGGTATCAGAGCATTGTGTTGACCGTAGGTTCGTGACCCTAGGAATTGGATTTGAATAGGAAGACCCTAGGATAAAAAAAATCTATCTAATCTTGTTCCAAAAAAATGCTCTACGAACTTCTTGTACATCTCATCTATTCCATCTTCAAAAATGTTTTCCTCTCGCCTTAGATGACCTACCTCGTGGAAACCATCAAGAAAGTAGAGATTTTGACCTTGTTCCTGAAGTGAGGGACTGATGCTTCATGTGATATTCTTCAATTCCGCAGAAGTGTTTCATGGAAGACCAGTGAAGAACTTGAAGAAAGACTTCGATGCAGACGGCACAACACACGAAAATACACAGAAGGAGTAGAATAGAAACTTGATGCATCAAATATAGAAATAGACTATACCACCATTAGTTCTATTTTGGCGAACCAACGATAAAGAACAAAGTATTGATCTTACCAAATTGAGGTATGACCATACTGCCTTGATCTTACCAAATTGCGAGCTTGGCGAGTCGCTTGGGACACTCGTTGGAGTAGTGCCCCACTACACCACACTCATAACAAGTGATGGTGGCCTTGTCCTTGGTCGCAACGGGGATGGCGTTGCTTCCGGTCCTGGGAGCGGTGTTGTTGTTGTTGTTGTTGTTGGGGGCTCTGGGCGGAGCGCGGTTGTAGTAGTAGTAGTTGTTGTTGTTGTAGTTGTTGTTGTTGTAGCCTCCTGGCTTGGAGTTTCCTCCACTCCGGTTCTGATAACCGGGGCGCGAGTTCTGCATCTGGGGCTTGTTGTTGTTTCTCGGAGTGAAACCTCCGCTTGAGCTGGGGCGATACTTCTGGGCATTGGTAGACACACTCTGGTGCATCATACGACGCTTGCGGTTCTCATTGGCTTGGTTCAGCTTGCCCTCCATCTGGATGGCGGAGTCAACAAGGGCTTCAAGGTCGGCGAAGGGGATGTTGACGAGGACAGTCTGCATCTCATCATGCAGTCCGTTCAAGAATCTCTCCTTCCTCTTCTCGGTGGTGTCGGTCTCAGTGGGGGCGTACCTTGACAGTGTAAGGAACCTGTCGCGGTATTCTACCACCGTCATGCGACCTTGCTTCAGTTCACGGAACTCATCCCTCATCTTTTTGATAAGACCCGGGGGTACATGGTACTTGCTGAACTTTAGCTTGAAATACTCCCAAGTCATGAACTGACCCCCGTTCATGGCACGGGTGCTAGTCCACCAGGCTCGGGCTGGTCCGGCGAGATAGTGGGTTCCAAACAAAACCTTCTCATTGGCTTCCACTCCGGCTACTTCCAAGTTATTCTCCATAGTCTGGAGCCAGTCGTCGGCGTCGAGGGGTTCCTCCGTCTTGCTAAACACCGGAGGGTTGGTGTTCTGAAAGTTCATGAGCTTGGATCCGGGGTGGTCATGATTTCCAGGGCCTTGATTGGCAATGTTCTGCAAGGCTGCGATGTTGGCTTGGCGTTCAGCTCTTTCTGTCTCCCTGTCGGCAAGCAGGGTTTGCAGCAGTTGCATCATCGCATCGTTGGTGCGATTGGGAGGGGCCATCTGAAGATAGAGAAGATCGTGAGATAAGAGGGAACATTTCTATGGTTTATTTTGAGTAAGTTTGAAAACATTTGAAACCGGTAATCTTTTCATGACAAACATAACATTCATTCATTCATGCAGCGCATAGTACAAACTAACACACTCATACTCCATGGTTTTAAGAACCATTCTCATGCTACGATACAAAGGACGGGATACAACTCACACCTACATAAGTGAAACTAGTGCAACTACTCCTCATCCTCGACGTCGATCGGGACGTAGTCCTCAGGTCCTGCCTCCAGGAACTCGTAGTCCTCCTCCTCGGTGAACTCGTCCTCCTCAAAGTCATCGTCGTCACTCAGGAAGGCTCCTCCTCCCCGAAGATTGATGCCTCCGTCGTCATCCTCCAGCTCTCTAATCTGATCCTCCTGGGCCTTGACAGTGGCCTCAAGAGACGCGATCTTGGCGCGAAGGCGCACAATCGTAGCGTCCTTCTTGGCACGCTGCTGGCGAAGGCTCTTGCGGTCGTTGTTGAGTAGCTTGATCGCCTCACCCTACTCGACGATGTGAGCATGGGTCTGGTTCGCGTAAGCGCGAGTGGCGTCGAGGTCCTTCTGAGTCTGGTAGAGCATGAAGTCCAGGTGCTCAGCATGGTGCCTCAACTGCGGGTGCGGCTGCAGCTCCATGGGCACTCCCATGGCATCACGCCGGCAGACAGGGGAGGTGGATAGCTGGATAGAGAGATAGAGAGAGAGGGGGGAGTCTTGATGCGTCTTCTCTTGGTAAAGAAGATGGGAGTTTGCCTACCTACCGCACATGACTTGTGCTCACTGAAGTGTGGGACCTCACGCATGGGAACCACACGTAAGTGACATACCTGTTGGTGTAATAACTTGGGTGATCATTATCTTTACTATTAAATTCACATTGGTCTGGTATGTCCGTCTAGTACCCCGAAAATCGTTTTACATTTTGCCCCCCAAAGAAACGGGAGATCAACCCATAGTACAAACTGTCCACCAAAAGCGCACACCGCATGCTCCCGACGCGCGCACCTGCCCCCGCGTGGATCCGGTCGCAGCTCCAACACCGCGTCAATCGGCTTGCCGACGGAGTCCTCCTGCGCTCAACCAAGCGACCAAGCACGATCTTCAGCAGTTCGGCCCATGGCCGCTGCGCGGAGACGCCTTCCGACAACGCGCGGCACGCTCCTTCTCCAGGCGGCGTAGCCAGACACCCCCTCTCCTTATGCTAATTTGATGTTGCGCCTGTAGTGTAACCTCCTGGCGGCAGGCCGGCAGGCGGCAGCGAAACATGCAACCAAACCGTACCGACGATGGGGGTAACAGCCGGCGCGCGATGACCTTGATCTTCACGGTGGCGGCGGCCGCGATGGCCAACAGGCCGGCCGTGTACCTCGCCTCTTCATCCGGTCCCTCACAGTGAGTCAGTGACGGCGGATTCTGTAAAGCAATCCAGAAATTCTGCATACGGCAAACGAAGCTTCACGATAGGGAACCTTATCCCTTCAGTTTTCAGTTCGATTCACTAGCTACACTACAGAGTCCCTGCTTTTTACAGTTAAACCGTCAGGTTGAATATATTGCAGAAACTTGACAATCAGAACGCCAAATAGAAAATCACATAATTCAGCGTACACAGGGAAAGTGTAAACATAGGTGATTGCTTGTGTGTTCATGTTATTGGTTGATATTAGGGATAACTGAATGACCAAAAGTAATCTGTTGTGTGATTTAAAAGCTGCATGACTGAAGCATTTATCATATGTACTACATGCCCTGGAACGAAGAAATGCAAGATGTGCAATGACTTTAAAGCAAAACACATCCGATCAACATATGCGGAATCCGCAACATGCACGCCCAAACGAAGAAAAATGAAAGATATTAGCAAGTGTTGGTTTGCTGTCAAAACTAACATATAAAAAAAGTCCATCAATAGCAAAGTTCAGCGATATTACAAATTTGGTGGTGGCGTGTGTGTTTGGTGCTGCTGTTGCATACTGATTAGGAATAACAAGGGGGAAATGGTTTATGTGCGGGACAAAGAGAATTGCATATACAAATATTAACAAATTTTGGTGTAGGTTTGCTACACATTGTAGATTTGCATATATAAAACCAAAAAAACGAATTTTAAGATGGGACATATCTTTATCAAATTCAACCAAATCTAATTTGAAATTTTGTAGTACTGTTGATGTTCGATTTATGTTAGCTTAATAAGGCGAAATAAGATGGAGGAGGGATCCACATGTGGGAAAAGTTGAGGCAAAATGATGGGTGAGAGACATGGGAGGGGGCTAACATTCATAAATCACACTATTGTTTCGTAGCAACGCACGAGCATTCAACTAGTATACTATATTAGTACAAAGTTTACTATGTGGATTCAAGGGTAGGAAAGCCAAGTTAACTCATTTACATGACATTTTTTTCCATGAAGCCAAAAGTTAACTCATCTATAAATTGGTACATTTTGGTTATATTCAAAATTTTACTTGAAACTTGTTGGTTATGCCATTTTACTACTCGCCTAACACTTTTTACGCGCATGAAGGGAGGGGGGTGGGCAGTATGCTACCATGAATTTGTGTGACACCCAAAAACTAGCAAATATGAGAGAGGCATCCAAAGAAACACACTCGTCCCCTACCCTCGCCCGCTCCCCACTAAATTTGATATCAAGCCAAACAAAAAAGGCAATCGAAAAGCATGGATTGTTCATCTTTTTCTATATAGTTAGGTTTAGGGTTTAGGGTTTAGGGTTTATAGAGATGCACATATTTTCATTTCACATTTGTGATGTACAATAATACATAGGTAAGATACCAAGCATGACCTTTGTTAGAATAACCTTTAAAGTGTTCTCTGACCTTTAGATTCAAATGGGCATAAACATCCAGAAAAAATCAAAAAAAATGAAAAAACAAAGCACATAGTCTTCTTATGTCATATAGTAAGAATTGAAGTTAATAAACAAGTTCTAGACATATTCAAACCAGACAAATCATGTATCTACACCTAACCCTAAACTTTGTCTTATGAATTCAAGCATGCATGAAGAGAAATGGTTTTGGGTTTCAAACATGGAAATTTCAAGAACCCCCCTAAAGCTTCGTTTTAGAGTGACCAAGAAGGATCCAGGCTTACCTTTTCATTTTCAAGTTTTAAACTTGTTTAAATCCTGGTCAAAACTAGCTAGGATTTGACCAAGATTCAAATGGGCATAAAAAATAAAAATAAAAGCACATAGCCTTTTATGTCATATAATGAGCATTCAAGTTGATAAACATGGTCTAGACATATTAAAACTAGAAAATTCATGTATATATACCCTGGCTCTAACCCTATACTCTGTCTTATGAAGTCAAGCATGAAGAGAAGTGGTTTTGGGTTTCAAACATGTAAATTTAAAAAACCTCCCAAAAGCTTCATTTAAGAGTGACTAAGAAGGATCCATGCTTACCTTTTCATTTTCATGTTTTAAACTTGTTTAAATCCTGGTCAAAACTAGCTAGGATTTGACCAAGACTCAAATGGGCATAAAAATAAAAATAAAAGCACATAGCCTTTTTATGTCGTATAATGAGCATTCAAGTTGATAAACATGGTCTAGACATATTAATACTAGAAAACTCATGTATATATATACCCTGGCCCAAACCCTAAACTATGTCTTATGAAGTCAAGCATGAAGAGAAGTGGTTTTGGGTTTCAAACATGCAAATTTCAAAAACCTCCCAAAAGCTTCATTTAAGAGTGACTAAGAAGGATCCATGCTTACCTTTTCATTTTCATGTTTTAAACTTGTTTAAATCTTGGTCAAACCTAGCTATTATTTGACCAAGATTCAAATGGCATAAAATTAAAAAAAATCAGAAAAATGAAAAACCAAAGTACATAGCCTTCTTACGTCATATAGTAAGAATTCAAGTTGATAAATAAGGTCTAGACATATTCAAACTACACAAATCATGTATCTACCCCTAACCCTAAACTCTGTCTTATGAAGTCAAGCATGAAGAGAAGTGGTTTTGGGTTTCAAACATGGAAATTTCAAAAACATCCCAAAAACTTCATCTTGGAGTGACTAAGAAGGATCCATGCTTACCTTTTCATTTTCATGCTTTAAATTAACTTGTTTAAATCTTGGTCAAACCTAGGATGTGACCAAGATTCAAATAGGCATAAACATTCAGAAAAAAACAAAAAATGAAAAACCAACGCACATATAGTCTTATTTTGTCATATAGTAAGCATTCAAGTTGATCAACAAGCAACATGTCTAGATATATTCAAACCCGACAAATCATGTATCTACCTACTAACCCTAAATTAACTCTGTCTTATGAAGTCAACCATGAAGAGAAATGGTTTTGGGATTCAAACATTGAGATTTCAAGAACCCCCCAAAAATCTTCATTTTAGAATGACTAAGAAGGATCCAGGCTTACCATTTCATTTTCATGTTTTAAACTTGTTTAAATTTTGGTCAAACCTAGGATTTGACCAAGATTCAAATGGGCATAAACATTCCGAAAAAATAAAAAAATGAAAAACCAAAGCACATAGCCTTCTTATGTCATATATAATATATAGTAAGCATTCAATTTGATGAACAAGGTCTAGACATATTCAAAACAGAAAAAGCATGTATCTACCCCTAGCCCTTAACTCTGTCTTATGAAGTCAAGCATGAAGAGAAGTGGTTTTGGGTTTCAAACATGGAAATTTCAAAAACTTCCCGAAAGCTTAATTTTAGAGTGACTAAGAAGGATCTAAGCTTACCTTTTCATTATCAGGATTTATGCTTGTTTAAATCTTGGTCAAACATAGGATTTGACCAAGATTCAAATGGGCATAAACAATCAGAAAAAAATAAAAAATAAAAAACCAACGCACATATAGTCTTCTTATGTCATATAGTAAGCATTCAAGTTGATAAGCAAGCATGTCTAGACATATTCAAACCCGACAAATCATGTATCTACCCCCTAAAACCCTAAACTAGCTTTGTCTTATGAAGTCAAGCATGAAGAGAAATGGTTTTGGGTTTCAAAGATGGAAATTTCAAGAACCCCCCCCCCCCCCCAAAGCTTCATTATAGAGTGACTAAAAGAAGGATCCAGGATTACCTTTTCATTTTCATGTTTTAAACTTGTTTAAATCTTGGTCAAACCTAGGATTTGACCAAGACTCAAATGGGCATAAAAATAAATAAAAAACAGAAAAATGAAAAACCAAAGCACATAGCCTTCTTATGTCATATATAGTAAGCATTCAACTTGATGAACATGGCCAGTTTAGACATATTCATAACATAAAAGGCATGTATATATCTACCCCCTAACGCTTAACTCTGTCTTAATTATGAAGTCAAGCATGAAGAGAAGTGGTTTTTGGGTTTCACACATGGAAATTTCAAAAACTCCCAAAAAGCTTAATTTTAGAGTGACTAAGAAGGATCCAAGCTTACCTTTTCAATTTCATGTTTTAAGCTTGTTTAAATATTGGTCAAACCTAGGGGATTTGACCAAGATTCAAATGGGCATAAAAAATCAGGAAAAATAAAAAAAAGAAAAACCAAAGCACATAGTCTTCTTACGTCATTTATATATAGTAAGCATATTCAAGTAGATAAACAAGGTCTAGACATATTCAAAACAGACAAATCATGTATCTACCCCTAACCCTAAACTGTGTCTTATGAAGTCAAGCATGAAGTGAAGTGGTTTTAGGTTTCAAACATGGCAAGATGCACCACCATGCCCAATTTGGGCGCATTATAACAAACTATGCCACAAATATGGCCATAACTATATGTCATTTGTTGGCTTGAAAACCATGAATCTTCATACACACGATAGTCCTTCTTGTGAAGACATTTTGTTTTTTAGTACCCTATCACAGGTTTCTATGTATAGTAAGTAATATGTATCTAAAAATGATTTTTGGGGATTTATAGGACGAAGTTATAACACACCTACATTTCAAATTGGAATTACTTTCAATAAATCAGCATAAAGTCATTTAAATGTGTGAAACTAGCTAGAAAGCACTAAAAAAACATAAAGAGTTGGGAATTTTCACTAATATGTGGCCTAATTTATCTTAAAAATGTAGAGGCACCATTTTGAGCCGTATCTTATGTACCCCATTCACAAAATAAACCTATTTTGTCATATAGAAAATGAAAAATGATTTTTTTATACCGAAAAGTTGAAAAGTCTAGTCATAGGTATTTTGTCTTGAAAACCATGAATCTTCATACATGATAGTCCGTTTTGTGAAGACATTTTGTTTTTTACTACCATATCATAGGTTTCTTATTTTCCCTGTCAACTAGTACACCTATAAGCACTCAATGCGGAAGGGTTTCATTTTTGAGGTTTTCTTCATTTCTATTTATTTATTTCAAAACCAGTAAAAATGGTCGACATGATTATCCATGCAAAGGGCTCGAATATTTCTAGGCAGCACATGTGTTTGCCCGTCCAGTGAAACTCGGAGGAAGAGGGATCACACGGAAGGACACGAATGGAGAGAAGTGAGGGGGGCCCTCTTATTTATGGTGTCTGACCTTTTTCGGGTCATGTTGACTGTTGTTCAGGGTTTGTCAGTGCGCAGGAGGTGCGAGCGAGCGAGGCCGATAATGAGACAGATGTTTTTCTTTTTTTGAGAGAGAGAGGGACAACCGAAGGATCCTGAAGGACTCAGACTTCCAATACGCACCAGAGCACGGTTTACAACAAGACACGGAATAAACAGGAAATTTCATCTAAATCCCTAACTTTTACATGGAACACCCCACGGTGAAAGCAAGAAATGCGATCGGGTCCTTAACAGTCACCGCCCAGATTGATCCTCGTCGCAGCCGGGGACGAACCACTTAGCGCGACCAAATCGCCATGGCTATAGTGCGTGCAAACCATGGCCTCCGAGCTGAGCTAGAAACGCCCTGCCAAAACCCGCAGCCAGCGGAGGTGGATAACTGGATATAGAGAGGGAGAGAGAGAGAGGGGGGAGTCTTGATGCGTCTTCTCTTGAGAAAGAAGATCAGAGTTTGCCTACCTACCGCACATGACTTGTGCTCACTGAAGTGTGGGACCTCACGCATGGGAACCACACATAGGACCTGTTGGTGTAATAACTCGGGTGATCATTATATACTGTATTAGTACAAAGTTTCCTATGTGGATTCAAGGGTAGGAAAGCCAAGTTAACTCATTTACATGACATTATTTTTTTCCATGAAGCCAAGTTAACTCATCTATCAATTGGTAAATTTTGGTTATATTCGAAATTTTACTTGAAACTTGTTGGTCATGCCAATTTACTATTCACTTAACACTTTTTCCGCGCATGAAGGGAGGGGGGTGGGTGATACGTCTCCGACGTATCGATAATTTCTTATGTTCCATGCCACATTATTGATGTTATCTACATGTTTTATGCACACTTTATGTCATATTCGTGCATTTTCTGGAACTAACCTATTAACAAGATGCCGAAGTGCCAGTTCCTGTTTTCTGCTGATTTTGGTTTCAGAAATCCTAGTAACGAAATATTCTCGGAATCAGACGAAATCAACGCCCAAGTTCCTATTTTCACCGGAAGCATCCAGAACACCCGGGAAGGACCAGAGGGGGGGCACTGGGCCCCCAGACCATAGGCCGGCGCGGCCCAGGCCCTGGCCGCGCCGCCCTATGGTGTCGTCGCCCCTTCGACCCTCCTGCGCCGCCTCTTCGCCTATATAAAGCCCCTGGATCGAAAACCCTGATACGTTCGACGAAAACCACAGAAACCTTCCAGAGCCGCCGCCATCGCGAGGCCAAGATCTGGGGGACAGGAGTCTCTGTTCCGGCACGCTGCCGGAGCAGGGAAGTGCCCCCGGAAGGCTCCTCCATCGACACCGCTGCCATCTCCACCGCCATCTTCATCACCGCTGCTGCTCCCATGAGGAGGGAGTAGTTCTCCATCGAGGCTCGGGGCTGTACCGGTAGCTATGTGGTTAATCTCTCTCCTATGTACCTCAATACAATGATCTCATGAGCTGCTTTACATGATTGAGATTCATATGAGTTTTGTATCACTACTATCTATGTGCTACTCTAGCAAAGTTATTAAAGTAGTTCTATTCCTCCTGCACGTGTGTAAAGGTGACAGTGTGTGCACCGTGTTAGTACTTGGTTTATGCTATGATCATGATCTCTTGTAGATTGCGAAGTTAACTATTGCTATGATAATATTGATGTGATCTATTCCTCCTACATATGCATGAAGGTGACAGTGTGCATGCTATGTTAGTACTTGGTTTAGTCTATTGATCTATCTTACACTATAAAGTTACTTAAACATGAGCATTATTGTGGAGCTTGTTAACTCCGGCATTGAGGGTTCGTGTAATCCTACGCAATGTGTTCATCATCCAACAAAAGTGTAGAGTATGCATTTATCTATTCTGTTATGTGATCAATGTTGAGAGTGTCCACTAGTGAAAGTGTAATCCCTAGGCCTTGTTCCTAAATACTGCTATCGCTGCTTGTTTACTGTTTTACTGTGTTACTACTGCTGCAATACTACCACCATCAACTACACGCCCGCAAGCTATTTTCTGGCACCATTGCTACTGCTCATATATATTCATACCACCTGTATTTCACTATCTTTTCGCCGAACTAGTGCACCTATTAGGTGTGTTGGGGACACAAGAGACTTCTTGCTTTGTGGTTGCAGGGTTGCATGAGAGGGATATCTTTGACCTCTTCCTCCCTGAGTTCGATAAACCTTGGGTGATCCACTTAAGGGAAAACTTGCTGCTGTTCTACAAACCTCTGCTCTTGGAGGCCCAACACTGTCTACAGGAAAAGGAGGGGGAAGTAGACATCAAGCACTTTTTCTGGCGCCGTTGCCAGGGAGGAAAGGTAAAAGGTACTCACACTCCGTATCTTGGCTACTAAGCTATTCTCGCCGTTGTAAGTACTCAAAGCTATTTCCTTTAGATCCTGCAATTGCAACTTTTTGTTTCTTGTTTACACTAGTAAGGCATAATGGACAACATCTGTGAGCTTTTTATTCTATTTCCTGAGTCAAGACATGAATGGTTTAATGCGAAAATTAAAAAACCCATGGAATCTTATTTGCATGCTAGTAGCAATGATATTAGTATGAACGCTTTGAACACCATTGTTGCTAATGATATGGAAAATTCTAAGCTTGGGGAAGCTGGTTTGCATGATATTTTTAGTCCCCCAAGCATTGAGGAGAAAATTTTCTTTGATGATACTTTGCCTCCTATTTATGATGATTATAATGATATTGGTCTTTTAGTGCCGCCTACTATGGAGAGTAATTTTTATGATGATAATACTATGCCTCCTATATTTGATGATGAGAATAATAATGATAGCTACTTTGTTGAATTTGCTCCCACTACATCTAATAAAATTGATTATGCTTATGTGGAGAGTAATAATTTTATGCATGAGACTCATGATAAGAATGCTTTATGTGATAGTTATATTGTTGAGTTTGCTCATGACACTACTGAAAGTTATTATGAGAGAGGAAAATATGGTTGTAGAAATTTTCATGTTACTAAAATGCCTCTCTATGTGCTGAAATTTTTGAAGCTACACTTGTTTTATCTTCCTGATCTTGTCATTTTGCTCTTCATGAATTTATTTGTGTACAAGATTCCTTTTCATAGGAAGCATGTTAGACTTAAATGTGTTTTGAATTTGCCTCTGGATGCTCTCTTTCTCTTCAACTACTATTTCTTATGAGTGCATCATTAAAACTGCTGAGCCCATCTTAATGGCTATAAAGAAAGAACTTCTTGGGAGATAACCCATGTGCTATTTTGCTACAGTACTTTGTTTTATATTTGTGTCTTGGAAGTTGTTTACTACTGTAGCAACCTCTCCTTATCTTAGTTTTGTGTTTTGTTGTGCCAAGTGAAGCCTCTAATCGAAGGTTGATACTAGATTTGGATTTCTGCGCAGAAACAGATTTCTATCTGTCACGAATCTGGGATTTTCTCTCTGTAGAAAAATCAGAAAAATATGCCAATTTACGTGCGTGTTCCTCAGATATGCACGCAACTTTCATTAGTTTTGAGTTTTCTGATCTGAGCAACGGAAGTATTTATTAGAAATTCGTCTTTACGGACTGTTCTGTTTTGACAGATTCTGCCTTTTATTTCGCATTGCTTCTTTCGCTGTGTTGGGTGGATTTCTTTGTTCCATTACCTTCCAGTAGCTTTGAGCAATGTCCAGAAGTGTTAAGAATGATTGTGTCACCTCTGAACATGTGAGTTTTTGATTATGTACTAACCCCTCTAATGAAGTTTATGAGAAGTTTGGTGTGAAGGAAGTTTTCAAGGGTCAAGAGAGGAGGATGATATACTATGATCAAGAAGAGTGAAAGCTCTAAGCTTGGGGATGCCCCGGTGGTTCACCCCTGCATATATCAAGAAGACTCAAGCGTCTAAGCTTGGGGATGCCCAAGGCATCCCCTTCTTCATCGACAAATTATCAGGTTCCTCCCCTGAAACTATATTTTTATTCCATCACATCTTATGTGCTTTACTTGGAGCGTCTGTATGTTTCTTGTTTTTGTTTTTGTTTGAATAAATGCTTGTGTGGGAGAGAGACATGCTCCGCTGGTTCATATGAACACATGTGTTCTTAGCTCATAATATTCATGGCGAAGTTTCCTCTTCGTTAAATTGTTATATGGTTGGAATTGGAAAATGATACATGTAGTAATTGCTATAAATGTCTTGGGTAATGTGATACTTGGCAATTGTTGTGCTCATGTTTAAGCTCTTGCATCATATACTTTGCACCCATTAATGAAGAAATACATAGAGCATGCTAAAATTTGGTTTGCATATTTAGTCTCTCTAAGGTCTAGATAATTTCTAGTATTGAGTTTGAACAACAAGGAAGACGGTGTAGAGTCTTATAATGTTTACAATATGTCTTTTATGTGAGTTTTGCTGCACCGGTTCATCCTTGTGTTTGTTTCAAATAACCTTGCTAGCCTAAACCTTGTATCGAGAGGGAATACTTCTCATGCATCCAAAATACTTGAGCCAACCACTATGCCATTTGTGTCCACCATACCTACCTACTACATGGTATTTCTCCGCCATTCCAAAGTAAATTGCTTGAGTGCTACCTTTAAAATTCCATCATTCACCTTTGCAATATATAGCTCATGGGACAAATAGCTTAAAAACTATTGTGGTATTGAATATGTAATTATGCACTTTATCTCTTATTAAGTTGCTTGTTGTGCGATAGCCATGTTTACTGGGGACGCCATCAACTACTCTTTGTTGAATTTCATGTGAGTTGCTATGCATGTCCGTCTTGTCTGAAGTAAGAGAGATCTACCACCTTATGGTTAAGCATGCATATTGTTAGAGAAGAACATTGGGCCGCTAACTAAAGCCATGATCCATGGTGGAAGTTTCAGTTTTGGACATATATCCTCAATCTCAAATGAGAAAATTATTAATTGTTGTTACATGCTTATGCATAAAAGAGGAGTCCATTATCTGTTGTCTATGTTGTCCCGGTATGGATGTCTAAGTTGAGAATAATCAATAGCGAGAAATCCAATGCGAGCTTTCTCCTTAGACCTTTGTACAGGCGGCATAGAGGTACCCCTTTGTGACACTTGGTTAAAACATGTGCATTGTGATGATCCGGTAGTCCAAGCTAATTAGGACAAGGTGCGGGCACTATTAGTATACTATGCATGAGGCTTGCAACTTGTAAGATATAATTTACATGATACATATGCTTTATTACTACCGTTGACAAAATTGTTTCATGTTTTCAAAATCAAAGCTCTAGCACAAATATAGCAATCGATGCTTTTCCTCTATGGAGGACAATTCTTTTACTTTCAATGTTGAGTCAGTTCACCTATTTCTCTCCACCTCAAGAAGCAAACACTTGTGTGAACTGTGCATTGATTCCTACATATTTGCATATTGCACTTATTATATTACTCTATGTTGACAATATCCATGAGATATATATGTTACAAGTTGAAAGCAACCGCTGAAACTTAATCTTCTTTTGTGTTTCTTCAATGCCTTTACTTTGAATTATTGCTTTATGAGTTAACTCTTATGCAAGACTTATTGATGCTTGTCTTGAAGTGCTATTCATGAAAAGTCTTTGCTATATGATTCACTTATTTACTCATGTCATATACATTGTTTTGATCGCTGCATTCACTACATATGCCTTACAAATAGTATGATCAAGGTTATGATGGCATGTCACTCCAGAAATTATCTGTGTTATCGTTTTACCTGCTCGGGACGAGCAGAACTAAGCTTGGGGATGCTGATACGTCTCCGACGTATCAATAATTTCTTATGTTCCATGCCACATTATTGATGTTATCTACATGTTTTATGCACACTTTATGTCATATTCGTGCATTTTCTGGAACTAACCTATGAACAAGATGCCGAAGTGCCAGTTCCTGTTTTCTGCTGATTTTGGTTTCAGAAATCCTAGTAACGAAATATTCTCGGAATCGGACGAAATCAACGCCCAAGTTCCTATTTTCACCGGAAGCATCCAGAACACCCGGGAAGGACCAGAGGGGGGGCACTGGGCCCCCAGACCATAGGCCGGCGCGGCCCAGGCCCTGGCCGCGCCGCCCTATGGTGTCGTCGCCCCTTCGACCCTCCTGCGCCGCCTCTTCGCCTATATAAAGCCCCTGGATCGAAAACCCTGATACGTTCGACGAAAACCACAGAAACCTTCCAGAGCCGCCGCCATCGCGAGGCCAAGATCTGGGGGACAGGAGTCTCTGTTCCGGCACGCTGCCGGAGCGGGGAAGTGCCCCCGGAAGGCTCCTCCATCGACACCGCTGCCATCTCCACTGCCATCTTCATCACCGCTGCTGCTCCCATGAGGAGGGAGTAGTTCTCCATCGAGGCTCGGGGCTGTACCGGTAGCTATGTGGTTAATCTCTCTCCTATGTACCTCAATACAATGATCTCATGAGCTGCTTTACATGATTGAGATTCATATGAGTTTTGTATCACTACTATCTATGTGCTACTCTAGCAAAGTTATTAAAGTAGTTCTATTCCTCCTGCACGTGTGTAAAGGTGACAGTGTGTGCACCGTGTTAGTACTTGGTTTATGCTATGATCATGATCTCTTGTAGATTGCGAAGTTAACTATTGCTATGATAATATTGATGTGATCTATTCCTCCTACATATGCATGAAGGTGACAGTGTGCATGCTATGTTAGTACTTGGTTTAGTCTATTGATCTATCTTACACTATAAGGTTACTTAAACATGAGCATTATTGTGGAGCTTGTTAACTCCGGCATTGAGGGTTCGTGTAATCCTACGCAATGTGTTCATCATCCAACAAAAGTGTACAGTATGCATTTATCTATTCTGTTATGTGATCAATGTTGAGAGTGTCCACTAGTGAAAGTGTAATCCCTAGGCCTTGTTCCTAAATACTGCTATCGCTGCTTGTTTACTGTTTTACTGTGTTACTACTGCTGCAATACTACCACCATCAACTACACGCCCGCAAGCTATTTTCTGGCACCATTGCTACTGCTCATATATATTCATACCACCTGTATTTCACTATCTCTTCGCCGAACTAGTGCACCTATTAGGTGTGTTGGGGACACAAGAGACTTCTTGCTTTGTGGTTGCAGGGTTGCATGAGAGGGATATCTTTGACCTCTTCCTCCCTGAGTTCGATAAACCTTGGGTGATCCACTTAAGGGAAAACTTGCTGCTGTTCTACAAACCTCTGCTCTTGGAGGCCCAACACTGTCTACAGGAAAAGGAGGGGGAAGTAGACATCAGTGGGCAGTATGCTATCCTGAATTTGTGTGACCCCCAAAAACCAGCAAATACGAGAGAGGCATCCAAAGAAATACACTCGTCCCCTACCCCCACCCCATCCCCACTAAATTTGAAATCAAGCCAAACAAAAAAGGCAATCGAAAAGCATGGATTGTTCATCTTTTTCTATATAGTCAGGTTTAGGGTTTAGGGTTTATAGAGATGCACATATTTTCGTTTCACATTTGTGATGTACAGTAATACATAGGTAAGATACCAAGCATGACCTTTGTTAGAATAACCTTTAACGTGTTCTCTCACCTTTAGATTCAAATGGGCATAAACATCCAGAAAAATAAAAAAAAAATAAAAACAAAGCACATAGTCTTCTTATGTCATATAGTAAGAATTAAAGTTAATAAACAAGGTCTAGACATATTCAAACCAGACAAATCATGTATCTACACCTAACCCTAAACTTTGTCTTATGAAGTCAAGCATGCATGAAGAGAAATGGTTTTGGGTTTCAAACATGGAAATTTCAAGAACCCCCCCAAAAGCTTCATTTTAGAGTGACTAAGAAGGATCCAGGCTTACCTTTTCATTTTCATGTTTTAAACTTGTTTAAATCCTGGTAAAAACTAGCTAGGATTTGACCAAGATTCAAATGGGCATAAAAAATAAAAATAAAAGCACATAGCCTTTTTATGTCATTGAATGAGCATTCAAGTTGATAAACATGGTCTAGACATATTAAAACTAGAAAATTCATGTATATATACCGTGGCCCTAACCCTAGACTCTGTCTTATGAAGTCAAGCATGAAGAGAAATGGTTTTGGGTTTCAAACATAGAACTTTCAAGAACCCCCCAAAAGCTTCATTTTAGAGTGACTAAGAAGGATCCAGGCTTACCTTTTCATTTTCATGTTTTAAACTTGTTTAAATCCTGGTCAAAACTAGCTATGATTTTGACCAAGATTCAAATGGGCATAAAAAATAAAAATAAAAGCAAATAGCCTTTTATGTCATATAATGAGCATTCAAGTTGATAAACATGGTCTAGACATATTAAAACTAGAAAATTCATGTATATATACCCTGGCCCTAACCCTAAACTCTGTCTTATGAAGTCAAGCATGAAGAGAAGTGGTTTTGGGTTTCAAACATGCAAATTTCAAAAACCTCCCAAAAGCTTCATTTAAGAGTGACTAAGAAGGATCCATGCTTACCTTTTCATTTTCATGTTTTAAACTTGTTTAAATCTTGGTCAAACCTAGCTAGTATTTGACCAAGATTCAAATGTGCATAAAATTCAAAAAAATCAGAAAAATGAAAAATCAAAGCACATAGCCTTCTTATGTCATACACTAAGAATTCAAGTTGATAAATAAGGTCTAGACATATTCAAACTAGAGAAGTCATGTATCTACCCCTAACCCTAAACTCTGTCTTATGACGTGAAGCCTGAAGAGAAGTGGTTTTGGGTTTCAAACATGGAAATTTCAAAAACCTCCCAAAAACTTCATCTTAGAGTGACTAAGAAGGATCCATGCTTACCTTTTCATTTTCGTGCTTTAAATTAACTTGTTTAAATCTTGGTCAATCCTAGGATTTGACCAAGATTCAAATGGGCATAAACATTCAGAAAAAAACAAAAAATGAAAAACCAACGCACATATAGTCTTCTTATATCATATAGTAAGCATTCAAGTTGATCAACAAGCAGCATGTCTAGACATATTCAAACCCGACAAATCATGTATCTACCCCCAAACCCTAAACTATGTCTTATGAAGTCAACCAAGAAGATAAGTGGTTTTGGGTTTCAAACATTGAGATTTCAATAACCCCCCAAAAGCTTCATTTTAGAATGACTAAGAAGGATCCAGGCCTACCTTTTCATTTTCATGTTTTAAACTTGTTTAAATCTTGTTCAAACTTAGCTAGTACGTATTTGACCAAGATTCAAATGGGCATAAACTTCATAAAAATCAGAAAAATGAAAAACCAAAGCACATAGTCTTCTTATGTCATATAGTAAGAATTCAAGTTGATAAACAAGGTCTATACATATTCAAACTAGACAAATCATGTATCTACCCCTAACACTAAACTCTGTCTTATGAAGTCAAGCATGAAGAGAAGTGGTTTTGGGTTTCAAACATGGAAATTTCAAAAACCTCCCAAAAGCTTCATTTTAGAGTGACTAATTAAGAAGGATCCATGATTACCTTTTCATTTTCAGATTTTAGACTTGTTTAAATCTTTGTCAAATCAAGGATTTGACCAAGATTCAAATGGGCATAAAAATTCAGGAAAAACCAAAAGAATGACAAACCAAAGCACATAGCATTCTTATATCATATAGTAAGCATTAAAGTTGATAAACAAGGTCTAGACATATTCAAACCAGAAAATCATGTATATATCTGCCCCTAACCTTAAACTCTGTCTTATGAAGTCAATCATGAAGAGAAGTGGTTTTGGGTTTCAAACATGAAAATTTCAAGAACATCCCAAAAGCTGCTTAATTTTAGAGTCACTAAGAAGGATCCAGGCTTACCTTTTCATTTTCATATTGTATACTTGTTTAAATCCTGGTCAAACCTAGGATTTTACCAACATTCAAATGGGCATAAAATTCAAAAAAGTTAGAAGAATGAAAAAAAAGCACATAGTCTTCTTATGTCATATAGTAATTATTCAAGTTGATAAAAAAGGTTTAGACATGTTCAAACCAGACAAATCATGTATCTATACGTACCCCCTAACCGTAAACTCGGTCGATCTTATGAAGTCTAGCATGAAGGAAAGTCGTATTGGTTTCAAACATGGAAATTTCAAGAACCTCCCAAAAGCTTCATTTTAGAGTGACTAAAAAGGATCCAGGCTTGCCTTTTCATTTTCATGTTTTAAAATTGTTTAAATCTTGGTTAAACCTATTAGCTAGTATTTGACCAAGATTCAAATGGGCATAAAATTCAAAAAAAAACAGAAAAATGAAAAACCAATGCACATAGCCTTCTTATGTCATATATAGTAAGCATTCAAGTTGATAAACAAGGTCTAGACGCATTCAAAACAGAAAAAACATGTATCTACCCCCTAACCCTTAACTCTGTCTTATGAAGTCAAGCATGAAGAGAAATGGGTTTGGGTTTCAAACATGGAAATTTCAAAAACTTCCCAACAGCTTAATTTTAGAGTGACTAGGAGGATGCAGGCTTACCTTTTCATTTTCATGTTTTAAGTTTGTTTAAATCTTGGTCAAACCTAGGATTTGAGCAAGATTCAATGAGCATAAAAATTCAGAAAAATCAAAAAATAAACCAAAGCACATAGTCTTCTTACGTCATATATAAAGTAATCATTCAATTTGATAAACAAGGTCTGGACATATTCAAACCATACAAATCATGTATCTACCCCCAACCATAAACTATGTTTTTGGGGGATTTCGTCGACGAAATTATAACACACCTACATTTCAAATTGGAATTACTTTCAATAAATCAACATAAAGTCATTTAAATGTGTGAAACTAGCTAGAAAACACTAAACCGTAAAAGTTGGGAATTGGCACTAAAATATGGCGTGATTTATCTTAAAAATGTAGAGGTGCCATTTTGACACGTATCTTATGTACCGCATTCACAAAATAAACATATTTTGTCATCTAGAAAATGAAAAAAAAAAATTATACCGAAAAGTTGAAAAGTCTAGTCATCAACATTGTTGGGAATGGCATTTTGGGCACATTGTAACAAACTATGCCACAAATATGGCCTTAACTATATCATTTGGCTTGCAAACCATGAATCTTCATACACGATAGTCCGCTTTGTGAAGACATTTTGTTTTTCACTACCCTATCACATGTTTCTTATTTTCCCTGTCAACTAACACATACAAGCACACTCCATGCGGAAGGGTTTCATTATTGAGGTTTTCTTCATTTTTATTTATTTATTTCAAAACCAGGTCAAAATGGTCGACTTGATTATCCTTGCAAAGGGGTTGAATATTTCAGTACTATCACTAGTTTCTATATATAGTAAGTAATATGTATCTAAAAATGATTTGTGTGGACTTGTAGGACCAAGTTATAACACACCTACAGTTCAAATTTGAATTACTTTCAATAAATCAGCATAAAGTCATTTAAATGTGCGAAACTAGCTAGAAAGCACTAAAACCCGTAAATTTTGAAATTGTCAATAAAATATGGCCTAATTTATTTTAAAAATGTAGATGCGCCATTTTGACCCATATCTTATCTACCCCATGCACAAAATAAACATATTTTATCATCTAGAAAATGAAAAATGATTTTTTATACCGAAAACTTGAAAAGTCTAGTCATCAACATTGTTAGAAATGGCAAGATGCACCACCATGCCTAATTAGGGAACACTATAACAAACAATGTTGTCCAGGGAGAATCAAACTTGGTAATATGAACTATGAGATTGAACAAAACGTTATATTTGGTTTACCCTTTGAACCTTCTAACTTACCACAACATTGACTTCTTATTTTTATTTACAAATAGATATTTTAATATCCCATTGTTGTGCAATAATATATGTTTTTATCTCAAATCAATTAGCATTTGATTTTAATAACTACCATAATAATTCATGATAAAGCGTTGAACAAGTTTCAGAATGTAATTTTATACTTGATATGACCAAGAATAGACTTAAATTAAATTGGATTTCAAAGTTTAGATTTTATAAGCGAATAAAGTTTCATGTTGCAGACTATGTATTAGCTTGACGGGCACCCCTAGAATAAAGTAGGTCGGTCACTTACGTGTGGTTCCCATGCGTGTAGGTCCCATATATCAGTGAGCACAAGTCACGTGCGGTAGGTAGGCAAACTCCCAGCAATCTTCTTTGTCAAGTAAAGACGCATCTTCAAGACTCTCTCTCTCTCCCTTTTGTCGCTGAAAAAAAAGAATATTAGACGGGCGCGTAGCCTGCACTGCAGGTCTACAGAACTGAAACCCTGTGTGCCAGTCAACATCACTCACCGAAAAAGTGAAGCATTTCTTTTCACCATAAATAACAGCGGCCCCGTGAAGCACTGCTCTCCCTTTCTCTTTCTCCTTCCGTGTGATCCATCTTCCACCTTTTATCCTTTGCACAAAACTCCACTTATTGTTGTCATTGTTGCACAGAACACACACTTAACATGTTCTTTTGCACATATCACCAACTCATGTATTTGTTGCACAAAGGACTAAATCTGTGGCTAAGCTACTTTAATCTAAATCTGATTACCGGGACCTACAAGGTAGTGGTAATATCCATTGTCATTGTGTAGTGTGTTTTTTAGAAGGGCTTTCTATTTTCGTGCCCTCAGGTCCTTAGTTGTACTCAGTTTTCCCCAGCTCCTTAGTTTTTCCTCAGTTTTCCCCAAGCCCTTGTTTGAAACCCGCAGAAGCAGCTCAGACGGCAGGATTCCCGTTTAGTTGACCGTTCTGTCACGTGTGGGGCCGCGTCATGTGGGGCCGCGTCGTGTGGGCCCGCGTCGCGTGGGGCTGGTAGAAAGGGACCGCGTGGGACAGGACGAGAAGCGTTTGGTTGGACGTGAGCAGGAGCTGGGTTCTGTCTCTCTCGGCCCCAAATTGGCATTATTAAGTGCACCTTTTTCCCCTCTTTCTCTCTGTCCTTTTCACCAAATTAGTATAAAATCTAGAGAAGCTTGCATTTCTGACTTTCTTCAATTATTTGTGCCTTTTGGCCCTCGTTGTTTGCCCAATATGGCAGCAAATCTAGTACTCCCTCTGGTCCATATGTATGTAGTTAAATCTAGAAGCAAATCTCCAGCATAATGTACGATAAATTCACAGTCAAAGTAAATCAAGAAAACTAAGTACGGCCAACAAAATATAGTAGACTAGGGATAGATAATCCCTAGATAATATGGATAGATAATAAGCTGCATACACAGCAGCCAACATAGTAACAGGTTCTTCACAGCACCATCATACTAACATAACAACAAGGGATCCCTAGCTAACAACAAAGGGATCCCAACAACAAACTAGGAGGCAGCAACAGCAGCACACGTCCAGGACTCCGCCTACCCCATCTGGCTCTGCCTCCACTTCTGGCTCTTGCTCCCCTTGGGAGCCCTGGGCTTGAGCGGAGGCATGCGCCCGACGGAGATCTCCACCCGCTGCAAGCTGCGGAGGTGCATGCCGAGCGCCCTGTGCTTGGCGCGGAAGGAGTGGACGTTCACCGTCGTGCCGACCTTGGGGAAGGTGGTGCTGATGTTCTCAGCATGCGTGACGAGGCAGTTGAAGTCCATGGCGCCGAGTCTCCTGGTGCAGAAGGGGCACCTGTAGACCTCCTTGGCGAAGTAGGAGATGTACTGGCCGACCTGCAGCCTCCGCAGCACCTGGCGAGACTTGACGTCCTCCTCCTCCTCGTCGCTGCCGACGTCGCTGCCAGACATCTGATCCATATCAAATAGAAACTAGTGAATGAGTTGCAACGATGACTAACGTACATGATAACAAAGTTAAGAAAAACAGAGTCAGCCTCAGTTAGAGTGGACATGATTATATATCTACAGGGAAGGTGTAAGCGAACTAAAGCTCATGCACAACAGATTTGTACACAGCAATGGTTCGCTGAACCCTCCCTGTAAAAATTTGTGCCCAACCATTCATCATAGGCAAAGAAACAGATTCTAGATCTGAACTAGATCTGAACTTGAACACATTCGAGATTATTTGCAAAATTAAACGGTTGATATCTTTTGATTAGTGCATAAAATAACTGATTGAGATCCCATGATTACTTGCATAAATTAACTGATTGAGATCCAATATTACTTGCATAAATTAACCGAACAGCCGAACCCCAAATCTTAAACGAAATCAAGAAGTGATCAAAACAAAATGGAATAAAATCGGCGCAAATATTAGCCCAATACTCATCCATCTACAGATCCATCTACACCAGCAAAAATAGGGTTCAAAAAGGAATGGGGAACAAAAAAGGAAGCAAACCGTAGTTACCTCGTTCCATGGGTCCTCCAGGGAGGTGTCGTAGGGGTTCGGGGGCGGGACATACGGCACGGGGTCATAGGGGTCCCATCCCGCCAGGATCTGACTGCCACCGGTGGCAGCAGCCTCCGATGCACCGGCGACGGCGGCGGCGACGTCCGTAGAGGGGACGGCGCCGAAGATGGAGGCGTCGCGCTTCGAGCCTACCTCGACGATGGGATTGGCATTCTCCTTGTCCATCTCTCCGGCGGAGGAAGAGGAAGAGGGAGAGGATTTTTTGCGTTGGAGAAGATGATGGGACGTGAGAGAGTTGGTGATGCGTGAGCGAGTGAGAGTGACAGAGAGAGTGTGAGGAGGCGTCTATAAAGGCGAGGGGTGGTTAATGCGACCCGCGTCCTACGCGTGCACAGGTGCACGTCTGCACGTCTTGGACTTCTGCAACGCGACACGCGTCCACGATTGCACGTCTAGACTTCTCCACCGCGACCCGCGTCTACGCGTCAACAATTGCACGTGTCCTCGAGTCTAACCCTGGAAATTTAGATATACTCAGGTATACCCTCGAGTCTTATACTAGAATTTTTTGTGTGCTCAATTTTCCCCTCGAGTGCTAATACTGGCTAGTGCAATATACTCAATTTTACCCTCAAGTGGCTGGTCAACAGAGAGTCAACAAATGGGATTAACTAGTTAAATGAGTCATTTAATGTGCAAAAAAAGCCAAAAAAGAGTGGCACTTACTCATGGAGTCTTTACCACAAATTGCCACTTCTCAAATCATAGATAAATCATAGATAAATCAAGTTTTACCACAAATTGCCACTTCTCAAATCACCTAGTAGCTATGAAGGTGCATGGTTTTCCACAATAAGCCCTTCCCAAAACAGCTTCCCCCAAATCATACTTTGTCTAAATGAGGCCACAATTCTCACACTGATGTATATTGGTATTGCAAATAGTTTGAGGTAGGCCAAGATGGGTTTCATTGTACAAAACACGCATTTTCCATTTTTTAAATCTCATATTTGAATCCCTTAGTCTATTTACTACTCAGGTGCCCTTGGTTTCTTGATAGTACTCAGTTTTGCCCTCTCTCTTCACAAATTCTCGCAGACGTACAACATCGCCCTGATTGGTCTATCCCATGTCACGCGGATCGTGCCCGCCGACCGTTGATCGTATGATATAGGGAACGGGCAGGATAACCCCTCTCTCTCTCTGTTGGCGGTTAATTAGCTTCCACCCTCTAAGTATGCTGAAGGGCGGTTTTCTGTATTATTTTTCACGCGCTAAAAATTATAAACTCTTTTAGGTGTTATTTTTCACGCAAAAAATGATAAACCATCACCGATTTGTTGTTGCCATTACTTTTCACGCAAAAAAATGATAAACCATCACCGATTTGTTGTAGCCATTACTTTTCACGCAAAAAATCATAAACCATCAACAATTTGTTGTAGCCATTACTTTTCACGCAAAAAAAAAATGATAAACCATCACCGATTTGTTGTTGCCATTACTTTTCACGCAAAAAAAATGATAAACCATCACCGATTTGTTGTTGCCATTACTTTTCATGCAAAAAATCATAAACCATCAACAATTTGTTGTAGCCATTACTTTTCACGCAAAAAAAAATGATAAACCATCACCGATTTGTTGTTACCATTACTTTTCACGCAAAAAAATAATAAACCATCACCGATTTGTTGTTGCCATTACTTTTCACGCAAAAAATGATAAACCATCACCGATTTGTTGTTGCCATTACTTTTCACGCAAAAAATGATAAACCATCAACAATTTGTTGTAGCCATTACTTTTCACGCAAAAAATCATAAACCATCTATCTTTGTATAGAATGATAAACCTATCACGTACGATTTTTGAGGTCATTTAGAGAAGGCAGAAAAAACCTAATTTGTTACAAAAGTTTGGCATACATGATGGCATACCTATAACAATAAGGAATATCTAAAAGGGAAAGTTTCAGAAAATTTGAAATTTAGGGTGAAAATGATGCCATACATGATGCTGTTTTTCGAGGTTTTGACCTGAAAATCAATTGGGTATTATAAAGGGAAATAAAAAGTTCGAAAAATGTAAAAACGAAACAATCTATCTATCTATGTATAGAAGATCAGCTGTATGAAATTTGAGGTTATTTAGAGAAGGTAGAAATAATCACCTTGTTAGAAAAGCTGGTTTCAGCGAGACGAAACGGCATGCGCTTAAGCAAAGTGATTTTTTCGAACATCTCCAAATTACCCCAAATTTTCCATACATGATGCCATACGTGTAACAACAAGGAACCCTATCTAAAAAGTGTCAAAAAAGTTTGCCCAACCGTATAGCTCTATCAAAAAGAACCTCACCATGGCGCTAGTATAATTTTGGGATAGTTACAAACTTTCGTTACCTAACCTTCAACATGAAACTTGTTTCAAATTCATTTTGGCCTACAAGAAACAAATCCCAACTTGATTCGAGCACCACAGCCTCCAAACGATGCCGATGCCGATATCGGCATGGTCAGAATGGCTATGCTCGCCGCCACTGCTAGGTCAACGTCGGGATGCACCCTCAATCCCGTCCCCTCATTCGATCACTGACACACCAGAGATACCGCCGAGGCCAATACCGAACGTACATGCTGATGCCAATGCCGAACATGCATGCACGCCGCTGTGGGCACGGCCACGCCGACCCGCTATGCTGGACGCCACAGACCGCCGCGAGGTCTTTCCCTTCGCCACCACACTCTCCTAGCACCCACCTATACACGCCAGAAAGGAGAGACACTAGTTTTCTCTACATTGCTCGCGTTCGTGTCCGACACGGTCAGTCAAAGTTTTGAGGTGGTCGTCGATGTCGTCGACCATTTCTTCTCTTCTTTGCATGGTTAAACGCGTCTAGTTCATATCTATCTAATGCGTCTGGTCTCGCCTCATGCAGTTCTTTGTGGAGGTCGATCTCATCTCGGCACCCCGCATGCCACCTCCTCCGTGCCATCGCTGTAGAGCTCCGTTTAAAAATCTAATCCTACCCGTGTATTGACCCTTGTATCAGCGTCATGGCCCCACTTGTCATTTGATATAGCGAAGCCCCACTCGTTCGCGTTTTGGTCAGAGATACATCGATGCTTACGGTCAAACAAAGATGGATGGTCTGACGTGTCTTTGCAGGCTCTACGTGGCCCCACTAGTCAGAAGATAATGGTCAACCGTCGGGCAACCGGCCGTTACATCACGTGTGATGGTTTTAGACAAACGCTTGGGTAAAACTGAGGAAAAACTAAGGAGCTGGGGAAAACTGAGCACAACTAAGGACCCGAGGGCACGAAAATAGAAATCCCTTTTTAGAACTCTAAAAGAATATGAAAATATTTTAGCAATTGAAATAATATAAATTAACTGATATGGGATAGTCATGAAATATATTTTCTACTATCCCGCCAATAGCAAGTGTCATGAAATATATTCATTGTAAACTTAGTGATAATCACTCGAGTTTGATATGAATGGCCTAGCTAGCTATGGGCATCTCCCACTATATATGTTGTCCACACGACCAACCAACAAGCAAAAGGTATTCCATGAGGAAAGTTTCTTATGGGTGACTTTCATCTCTGCCGCAAAACACGCGCCGAAATTTTTGGCGCGTCCCATTTTCAAGCTACCCCAAAACCTGCGTTTTGCCCGTCGACCTATAAATATCGGTCCACAGAGGATATTTTCCTGTAGAGAACAATTCGAACACCACATCTTTATCATGCTTCTACCAGGCACACTCCCACGACGACGGCCGTGCCCCACCGCCCCTCCTCATCATCACTGCCTCCTCACCGGCCACCGTAGTGACCGACCACGTTTTACCGGCTCCCTTGCTGTCTAGCAAGCCGGATTAGCTTCCTCGACGCCGACGTTGACTGCGCCATATCTGCTCCGGATCTGCTTCCCCGACTCTGTAGTCCACCTCACCGGAGATCGAGATGGGCAAAAAACACGGCCCCAAAGTGGACCACCCCAACCAAAGAGTAAATCCACCCTGGCCTCAGACGAAGGTTGATGAATACTTTGCATGTCCGCTTTTATTATATGTATTTGATTTCTGACACTACTTTTCATTGCTTTCTTGCAATGCATTCTTGCTGATATTAGATCAGTGTAGATAGTTGTTTGCCGTGTAGCTATATGAGATCTTAACTTTACATCTGCTGATCGAGAGGAAGATCGAGGTTATGTCCGCTTTCGTTATCCATTTCTTTTTCGAGAATCACTTCTGTGTGATATGTTTTGGGGGTTTGAAGTATGCATTTTACGAAGGTTATGATAGCAGTCAAGCTAGCAGAGCAATTTATTGATAGTATTAACTGCCTTTACTTTTTTTACCTTGGAACTCTGCTGATCGTAACCTTACATCTGCTGATGGAGAGGCAGAGCTTATGTCCGCTTTCGGTACGCATTTCTTTTCCAAATATCACTTCTGTGCGGTACTTTTTTGGGGTTTGAAGTATACTACCTCCATCCCAAACCTGAAGGCTTATTTATAAAAGTCAAACCAAGTAAAGTTTGACCAAAATTTTAGAACAACCTATCAAGAAATAAAATATTTTGTAGATACTGTATGAAAATATATTCGTTATATATTTAATAATATTAAATTTTTATTTTGCATGTTAATGATTTTTGGTAAAAACTTCGGGATGGTGGTAGTACGTTTTACAAAGGTTATGATAGCAGTCAAGCTAGCAGAGCAATTTATTGATAGTATTAAACTGCCTGTATTTTTTTCTATTTGCAACTCTATGTGCGCCATGTGGAATTGCATGCTCTAGCCAGTGCATCCAATGAGGTTTTATCACTTAACACCAGAAGTTCAGGATTTTTTTTATCACAGAACCACAACCCTAGAAATTTGTGTCACAAAACACCAACATTTTGGGTAATTGTTTCGCAGAATACATGATCTCTGTTTGATAGCCCATTAGTGACTTCAGGGTTCAAGCCACCGTCAGTTTAAGAGTGACGGCAGGAGAAAGACAATTAGACTTTATTTTGTGGTATTGCTGTTAAACGCTAAATACAAAGCTGTTTGTCAACACTAGTTGTTAAATCTTATGTCCAGACAGTTTAAAAAAAATCTTATGTCTAGGGTAGTTGTATTGGTACACATTATCAAAACCTTATGCTGGTACAAAATATATTACCCAAATCTCATGTTCTTGTGTGGTTATAATTTCAATGGATATTTGTCATATGCTAATTCATTTGTGTGTAGCATATGTAACAAGTGTGACTCATATTCTCATTTCCACATAGTGTCTACAAAATTTCACACAAAAATTCATTTGTTTGTAGCAAACATGCTCACGTACTGTAAATTGGTGTCACACTGTAGGGTCATGCTCTTGTCCAGCCAACTAATGAAAAATAATGTGTTATGTGAAATAATTTCCACAAATGTTGGTGTTTTGTGGTAAAAAAATCCCCAACTTGTGGCGCTAAGTGATAAAACCACTCATTCAATAGACCGAGCCTTAGGCATGTACCATTAGATATTTTTTTAGGAAGGCTGCACATATTTATTTTGAATACTGCGTTGCTACTTGCTAGGATTTGAACTCAGGACCTTGTCTGATACCATTTCGAATTGCATGCTCATGCAAGTTCATCCAATAGAAGGATCTATTGGAACTTGGAAGACCCTAGGCAATTATATTAAGCACACGCCATTCCATATGGTTAACCATTGGCATGAAATGACACTTATATTTGTTTGAGTCTATATGTGGATTGCTTAGCCCATTCCATCAGTTCGGACTTTTGGTTGTGTTGGCTACTGCATGAAGCTTGACATTCATACTTATCCTAAAAATTGTTGCTGCTGCCTGATACGTCTCCAACGTATCCATAATTTCTGATGTTCCATGCTTGTTTTATGACAATACTTACATGTTTTGCTCGCACTTTACAATGTTTTTATGCGTTTTCCGGAACTAACCTATTAACAAGATGCCACAGTGCCAGTTCCTGTTTTCTGCTGTTTTTGGTTCCAGAAAGGCTGTTCGGGCAATATTCTCGGAATTCGACGAAACAAAGACCGAAGATCTTATTTTTCCCGGAAGGCTCCAGAACACCGAAGGGGAGTCGGAGGAGAGCCAGGGGGCCACCACACATGTGGGCCACGCGGGCTACACCCTGGCCGCGCCGGCCTGGTGTGGGGCCACCCTGTCGCCCCTCCTGCGCCGCCTCTTCACCCATATAAGCCCTTTCGACCTAAAAACTCGATACCAATTGACGAAACTCCAGAAAGACTCCAGGGGCGCCGCCGCCATCGCGAAACTCCAATTCGGGGGACAGAAGTCTCTGTTCCGGCACCCTGCCGGGACGGGGAAGTGCCCCCGGAAGCCATCTCCATCGATGCCACCGCCTCCATCATGCTCCGTGAGTAGTTCCCCCATGGACTACGGGTTCTAGCAGTAGCTAGTTGGTATTCTCTCCTCCATGTACTTCAATACAATGATCTTATGAGCTGCCTTACATGATTGAGATCCATCTGATGTAATCAGTGTTGTGTTTGTTGGGATCCGATGGATGATACATTATGATTAGTCTATCTATAAAGTTTGTGAAGTTATTGTTGCTGCAATCTTGTTATGCTTAATGCTTGTCACTAGGGCCCGAGTGGCATGATCTTAGATTTAAGCTCTATACTTATTGCTTAGATTGTATCTACAAGTTGTATGCACATGTCGTTGTCCGGAACCAAAGGCCCCGAAGTGACAAAAATCGGGACAACCGTAGGGGATGGCAGTGATGTGAGGATCACATGTTTTCACGGAGTGTTAATGCTTTGCTCCGGTACTCTATTAAAAGGAGTACCTTAATATCCAGTAGATTCCCTTGAGGCCCGGCTGCCACCGGCTGGTAGGACAAAAGATGTTGTGCAAGTTTCTCATTGCGAGCACGTACGACTATATATGGAAAACATGCCTACTTAATTAATGAATTGATGTTCTTTCTTAATGCTTTATCAATCCTATCAATTGCCCAACTGTAATTTGTTCACCCAACACTTGTCACTTGTTATTGGAGAGTTACCACTAGTGTAGATCTCTGGGAACCCCGGTCCATCTTTCATCATCATATACTTGTTGCTGCCAAAACCCACCGGCGGGCAGCGACGGGCAACACAGTAGAGCCGGGAACAACCTAGGGCTGCGGCTGGCCGAGGTCCCTCCGAGCGACGGCCCGCAAAGCCTTCTGGTTCACACGTCCGATGCTGATGCAAGGGCGTGCCACCTGACCTATACCTGGTCAGGAAGGTGATGGAGATGCCTCACTTAGTTTCCTGCATGGCATACACGTAAACATTAAATACGAGCCTCGATCGGCTCTCAGGTTATCCTGTGAATCGGCTCAAGGAGCCGATCCACCCATGATTCGTACGAGGTGCACGAATATATGGTGGTCCTGCTTGATCAAGATAAAGCTAATGAGATCTACGACGATTTAGGGTTTTCACCGCATAATCGGATCATCCTACTCAGGATTGGGCCTCGCGGCCACGCACGGTGATCGTAAGCCGATCCTAGACAAGGCCTAAAAACCAACACGAGGTTGATCCCCGGAACATCCTGTCTAGGACTAGCAAACGACACCCTACGTGCCGCTGGATCCTCCAGCCCTTTGTAAGGCCTAACTATTGCAGATATTAAACTAATCCTTGATGAACAAGGAGCAACCGTAACGGATCAGATCTACTAAATAATGATCAAGCGGGGTGCCGCCCCTACACCTAAGATAGGTGTAAGGGCGGCTAGATATGCAAGGGTTGCACTACGATAACATGTTACACAAAGAACTATGCTAACCCTTAACACATCTATGATAACTACGTTGCTCGCCATCAACAAGGCTTCAGTACGAGCAACGCATGAACAACGTGGAGCTTGTGCTGCCTAGATCGCAAGATGCGATCTAGGCAGCATGTTGCTTACCGGTAGAAACCCTCGAGACGAAGGAGTTGGCGATGCGCCGAGATTGATTGATTGGTTGAACGTTGGTTGTTGTTTTTTCCATAAACCCTAGATACATATTTATAGTCCAGGGGACTTTCTAATTTAGGCGTGCACCTAACCGTGCACGGGTAAAACTCTATCTAAGATACGATCTATTATATTACAGATATATGGGCAATCTAGCCCAACTTTGCATATAAGGCCGATCCACGTATTTTCTCCGTATATAATCTTCAAGCCCATCCTGATCGTGGCCCACCTCTGACTTGGTCAAATTCTGGTGATAACACATGCCCCCCTGGTTTTGGAATTATCAATTCCAAAATCACTCCGTTTTTTCTTCGTCGGGTCATGTCATGGCAGAGCAGAACCGTCGCAGCATTCTTCATCATGATGCCCTGTCTTCTCAACTATTCCGCGTGATTTGACCGCTGTCTTTGGGCACCGCCTCCTCGGAAACTGCTGTGGCATTGAATTTCTACCATAGCCCCTTTATTTAACCGCTCTGAGCAGTTTGCCACTTCATCATCTTGCTCTGTTCTGGCCATCGGCACCCAAAAAACCCCCAATCTCCCATAGCCATGTCTTCCTCTTCCTCCTCTTCCTCGTCGGTCTTCTCTGACTCCTCCTCCTCCCGCGAGCCGACGCCAGAATGGGGCTTGTTGGCGGCGCACGACATTCTCGCCCCGACGATGTGGGACAAGGAGGAACACGTTTCCTCCATCTGGTCTGAGGATGACAAATCCCTGACCGACGGCGAGGGCGACCTTCAATTCCTAGTCGAAGGGGAAGAGGAGGCGGAGAGCGCAGACGACCGCTTCTCCTGGGATGATTTCACCTCTTCCGAGGAAGAGGCGGAGGAGGAGGACGACGACGACGACTCCCTTGAAGGTTACCCACCAGCGAAGCGCCTCCGCACCTGGTGGGACGACGACAGCGAGGACGGCGATGAGGAAGACGAGGCTCCCGTAGAAGGCTACGGAAGTTCCGATGAGGAGCCTTTCAGCAGCTGCGCCGGAGGCAGCGACGACGAGGGCAGCAACGGCCCCTAGATTAGGGATCAGTAGTAGTAGTTGGCTTTTGCCCTTTTCTCCCTTGAGCAATCGGCTCTTTCTTTGTAAGGAATCCCCCTATTAATGAAGAAAATCCCTCAATTAATTCCGCTTCCTTGTCAACCTTGCCGATTATCGAATGGGGCTGCCGTACAGAGAGCCGATAGCAGAACATCGGCTCGTATCGCGATCCGAGGTCAAGCTGTTGCCTAAACACGCAGTCCAACAGGCCTCAATAGGCCTAATTCTCGTCCAAACCATCAGAATGAACTCCTCAGCAACCCCTAAGAAATTCGTCTCACACATCATGATTCCTGGTCTGAACCGATTCTGTTAATTTGCTAGTTTGGGCTTATTCCTCTAGAGTCAATATCAGCGTATCGGCTTTGTTATTCTGAAGTCGATGCCCGTGCATCGGCTGTACTTGCATACTGTTATCTCCATACGTCTTCTCAAGTCGATGCCTGCGCATCGGCTGTGATGATTTTTTTTTTACTGGCCGATTTTAAATCGGCCCTCACATCTTACTGCCCGTCATCCCACATGCTTGGGAAATATTTCTTGAGGTGTTGACCATTGACAGCTACTGGGAACTTTTCGCCGTCTAACTCTTCCAACATGTATGCATTACCCTTCAAGGCCTGGACAACTTTGTACGGTCCATGCCAATTAGGAGACCATTTGCCATATGCCTTGTCCCTGGTTCCTAACGGCAACACAGCTTCCCATACTAGATCACCAACTTGGAACTCCTTTGGTCTAACCTTTTTATTGTAGGCACGAGCCACCCTGGCTTTGTTCTCCTTAATCTTCTCCAACGACCAAAGCCTAAGCTCTGTTGCGTCCTCAATAGTGTCGCTCATCAAAGCTGCATATTCTTCAGTTGTCAGATCATTCTGAAACGTGACACGTCTTGATCCAGCCGTAATTTCCCAAGGCAATACGGCTTCCTGTCCATAGACGAGCTGGTACGGCGAAGTCTTTATAGCTCCATGGCACGACATGCGGTAGGCCCATAATGCTTCTGACAACTTCTCATGCCAATCCCTAGGGTTCTCGTCAATTTTCCTCTTGATCAGCTTGATTAGACTCTGATTGGACGCTTCAGCCTGCCCATTAGCTTGAGCATAGTACGGGGATGATCGGATCAGTTTAATCCCCATGTCATCGCAGAATTTCCTGAATTCTTTAGAAACAAAGACCGAACCTCCATCGGTCGTGATAGTTTGGGGAATCCCGAACCTATGAATGACGTGTTCTTTCACAAATTTGATCACATCTTCTGATTTCACCTTTTTCATAGGGACGGCTTCCACCCACTTGGTGAAGTAATCTGTGATAACCAAAATCCATTCATGCTTTTTGCTCGACGCCGGATGGATTTTGCCGATCATATCCATGCCCCACCCCCGAAACGGCCAAGGTTTGATGATAGGGTTCATCGCTGATGCTGGTACCATCTGAATCTTCCCGAACATCTGGCACGCTTGGCACCCCTTCTAATAATTGAAGCAATCTTCAAGCATGGTGGGCCAATAAAACCCTGATCGCCCGATTAACCACTTCATCTTATGAGCCGATCGATGAGTTCCACAGCGCCTTCATGCACCTCATGTAAGAGCCGATTAGACTCAGTTGGCCCCAGGCACTTAAGTAGTAACCCTTCCAACGTCCTGTAGAACATATCGTCTCCTATGAGGACATACTTCATGGCTTTGTACCTTATCCGTTTAGGTGCCCCCCGAGCCGAATCTTTTAAATAATTGAAGATTTCGGCTCTCCAATCATCCCTTGCTTCCAGGGAATTGTACACGAACCTCCGACCCGTCAGATATATCTATATAGCCTGACGCCATTTGTGCGAGATTGTTGGCCTCGGCATTTTGGGATCTTGGGACCCAATTAAAGTTGATGTACCGAAACTGTGTCATCAACTCACGGCATTCCACCCAATATGGGAAAAGCGATTCACTTTCGCACTTATATTCATCCGTGAGCTGGTTAATCACCAACTTTGAGTCTCCAAAAAGCTCTACTGCTTCTGCTCCGGCTTCCAGTAGCAACTCCATTCCCTTACGTATTGCCTCATATTCTGCTACGTTGTTGGTGCAAGGGGTAGATAATCTGATGGAGAAGGAGTATTCTGCCCCCCGAGGCGACACGAGCAGAATGCCGATGCCACAACCATCGTCACAAACCGATCCGTCGAAGAACATAGCCCATGCACGTATAGATAGTGCTGCTATATTGGTACTGATCCGTTCAGCGATATGATCGGCCAACGCCTGTCCCTTGACTGCTTTCGCAGGCTGATACCGGAGATCGAACTCTGACAACGCAAACATCCACTTACCAAGTCGGCCTTTCAGAACAGGGGCCGACAACATGTGCTTGACAACATCTGACTTGCATATGACGATGATCTCTGCCGTCAAAAGGATGTGATGAAGCTTGGTGCAGGTAAAGAACAGGCAGAGGCAAAGTTTCTCGACCTCAGGATATCTTGTCTCCGCGTCCAGCATCCTTCTGCTGAGGTAGAAAACGACCTTTTCAACGCCCTCGTAGAGTTGCACCACTACCGAAGCGATGGATGTGTCAGCTACTGACAAGTAGATGTAGAACGGCCGGTCTTGCTGGGGCGGAACTAGCACAGGCGGCGTCGTCAGATACCGCTTAATCTCATCAAACGCCTGTTGCTGTTCTGCCCCCCAGTGGAACTCGTCCTCAGATTTAGTCTTCACCAGCGCCATGAACGGCTCGATTCGCCCTGACAGATTAGAGATGAATCGTCGAACAAAATTGATTTTGCCGATGAGACGTTCGAGCTCTTTCTTCGTCGTTGGCGGTTGCATGGTACGCACCACCTCCTGACTTTTCAGGCCGATCTCAATTCCCCGTTCATGAACCAGAAAACCTAGGAATTGACCAGCCGTCACGCCAAAAGCACACTTCTTTGGATTCATTCTCAGTCCGAACTTCCGAGTTCGGTCTAGGACGCGCCGTAAATCATCCAAGTGTCCCCCCATGGAGACAGATTTGACTACCACGTCGTCGATGTAGATCTCCACCAATTTACCGATCAGATCATGAAATATATAATTCATGGCTCGTTGGTACGTCGCACCAGCATTCTTCAACCCAAAGGTCATGACCACGTATTCAAACAAACCTACTGCTCCTGGTACTCTGAATGCGGTCTTGTGTATATCTTCCGGAGCCATGAAGATCTGGTTATAGCCGGCGTTGCCATCCATGAAGCTCAACACCTTGTGGCCAGCAGCGGCATTTATTAATGTTTCTGCCACCGGCATCGGATATTCGTCCTTTGGAGTGGCTCTATTGAGATCTTGGAAATCGATGGCCACACGCCATCGGCTGTCCTTCTTTTCTACAGGCACGATACTGGAGATCCACTCAGCATACCTGCATGGCCTGATGAACCCGGCGGCCAACATCTTCTCGATCTCTTTCTTGACTTCTTCTAGAATTTCGGCTCTCATCTGACGTGCTCGTTGTTGGAACGGCCGAAATCCATTCTTAAGGGGGAGCCGGTGTTCAATGATGCTCCTGTCCAACCCAGGCATCTCCGTGTAATCCCATGCAAAGCAATCCGGGTATTCCTTCAACAGAGCTATCATCTGTCCCCTGAGCTGTGGATCTAACTTCTTGCTGATAAAAGTCGGTCGCGGCTTATCCCCAGGACCAATGTCGACTTGCTCTAGCTCATCAGCCGATGTAAACCCATACCCTAGCTTTCCGTCACCTGTGAGGTCGACGCCACATACTGGGAGAGTAGGTGGTATGGATAATACGGGCCGATCGCTAGAATCGGCTTCCATCTTGATCATCACCAGGACCTTTTGGCAGTGTCGGGGCCGATCGCATGGAGCAGCTTCTTCCTTATCCTCGCTATGAGAGCAGCTGCCCTCGTTTCCACCCTCATCAAGGCGGTGCCCCAGTTCTACCATGTGGATGTTGAACAAGTATCTGGGCTGGCACCTCGTGGGGTAAGTGTCTTCAGCGGCGCATGACGGTGGATTAGGCACTTCTGGTGTCGCCAACGCGAATGACGACGGTGGAAAGGGCTGAAGTGGCACTTCTCCTTGGTAGGTCCCGAGAGCTGGTCCTGATAGAAAGTGCTGATGTTTCATGACCTCCTGGATCATCCGAAAAAGCAACACGCTCCAAAGTATTCACCAGGCTCTCAGAATGGCGATGCAGCGAGTGAGTCACCATGCAGCTAATCTCCTGGCGCAGGGACCTGGTACGTTCTTCTGACGGGACGGATAGGTCCACTCCATAGAGCGCGCCTTCCGGTGAGAACCCCTTCCACCGGATGCCATGTGCACGGGTTCTGTGAAAAGAGCCGATGAGGTCGGCTTCGAGGATGACTTTGATCTCGTCATACTTCTTCTTGAGCTCGTCGGACAGATCCTCGTATGTGACAGGAGTGCCGTCCGCCATCTCAGATGTAGATGGCGAGGTGGTTGATGTAGAAGCTGGTCCCACCGGGCGTGCCAGAATGTGTTGCTGCCAAAACCCACCGGCGGGCAGCGACGGGCAACACAGTAGAGCCGGGAACAACCTAGGGCTGCGGCTGGCCGAGGTCCCTCCGAGCGACGGCCCGCAAAGCCTTCTGGTACACACGTCCGATGCTGATGCAAGGGCGTGCCACCTGACCTATACCTGGTCAGGAAGGTGATGGAGATGCCTCGCTTAGTTTCCTGCATGGCATACACGTAAACATTAAATACGAGCCTCGATCGGCTCTCAGGTTATCCTGTGAATTGGATCAAGGAGCCGATCCACCCATGATTCGTACGAGGTGCACGAATATATGGTGGTCCTGCTTGATCAAGATAAAGCTAATGAGATCTACGACGATTTAGGGTTTTCACCGCATAATCGGATCATCCTACTCAGGATTGGGCCTCGCGGCCACGCACGGTGATCGTAAGCCGATCCTAGACAAGGCCTAAAAACCAACACGAGGTTGATCCCCGGAACATCCTGTCTAGGACTAGCAAACGACACCCTACGTGCCGCTGGATCCTCCAGCCCTTTGTAAGGCCTAACTATTGCAGATATTAAACTAATCCTTGATGAACAAGGAGCAACCGTAACGGATCAGATCTACTAAATAATGATCAAGCGGGGTGCCGCCCCTACACCTAAGATAGGTGTAAGGGCGGCTAGATATGCAAGGGTTGCACTACGATAACATGTTACGCGAAGAACTATGCTAACCCTTAACACATATATGATAACTACGTTGCTCGCCATCAACAAGGCTTCAGTACGAGCAACGCATGAACAACGTGGAGCTTGTGCTGCCTAGATCGCAAGATGCGATCTAGGTAGCATGTTGCTTACCGGTAGAAACCCTCGAGACGAAGGAGTTGGCGATGCGCCGAGATTGATTGATTGGTTGAACGTTGGTTGTTGTTTTTTCCATAAACCCTAGATACATATTTATAGTCCAGGGGACTTTCTAATTTAGGCGTGCACCTAACCGTGCACGGGTAAAACTCTATCTAAGATACGATCTATTATATTACAGATATATGGGCAATCTAGCCCAACTTTGCATATAAGGCCGATCCACGTATTTTCTCCGTATATAATCTTCAAGCCCATCCTGATCGTGGCCCACCTCTGACTTGGTCAAATTCTGGTGATAACAATACTCGTTCTATATGTCATTGGAAGTAGTATCAACTATTTTCCGGTGCCATTGCTCCTGTGTTACTGCTGCTGTGTTACTGTTACTACTGCTCTCATATTACTGCTACTTTCACATCACCCCTGTTACTAGTGCTTTTCCAGGTGCAGCTGAATTGACAACTTAGTTGTTAAGGCTTATAAGTATTCTTTACCTCCCCTTGTGTCGAATCAATAAATTTGGGTTTTACTTCCCTCGAAGACTGCTGCGATCCCCTATACTTGTGGGTCATCAAGACTGTTTTCTGGCGCCGTTGCCGGGGAGGCATAGCTCTACTCATAAGTTCACCTGGGGAGTACACTCTACCTCTCTCTCTGTTTTTATTTTGTTTTATTTTGTTTTGCTTAGTTTACTTTTGTCTAGTTTCTTTTTGTCTTGTTTTACTTTTCTCATATACCCAAAAATCCTAAAAATTTGAAAAACCTAAAAATTAAAAACTACTGTTATGGGAGAACCCACAACCTACTTGGAGCTTATAGAATATTATAATAATTATAGAAAATCAAGATCGGGTGAAGTGATGAGTGCTGTGATAGAAAAATTGAATACAATTGCTAAAATTTTGCTTAAACACCATGATATAAACTGTTGCTCTCAACAGATACTAAACATCTTAAATTTCAATGTGGCTTTATTGAGGAATTTTTAATTAAGAACTATAATCGGAATAGCTATATTCATTTTGGGTTCGAAGAAGTAGAACAATTTGTCATATTTATGGGAGCCTCTGAGATAGAATCCTTCATGGCTAAAAATTATGAAACTTGTGTTGTTTGTAAGGACCTCAAAGATTATGTCTCTTCTATCCTTAATTTTTGCAATGAAAGCTACAGTGATAATCCTTATATCATTGATTATAAAGAGAGACTCATTAATGCACAAGAATGCACTCACAATTTGCAGGAACCTGTGGAAGAAGAAATTGATGAACCTGAAAGCTCATTGGATGAAAAAGAGGAGGAAATTGATGAACCTGAAAGCTCATTGGATGAAAAAGAAGAGGAGAGTGATAAACAAAAGGAGGAAGAATGGATTAGCTACCCATGCCAACCTTCTAATGAGAGTAACTCTTTATCTCTTACACTATTTGATTGTCCTCCATGCTTACCGAAAGAGGTTGAATGTTATGTTCCTGTGGATTCTCTTGAAATATTACCTATAAGTAAAACTTGTGAGAATAATTATGCTACTATTATCTATGATAATCCATGCTACTTTGATAAATTTTATGATAATGCTTTGTTTGTGCCTGATGTCGAAATGCATGGTACTAAAGAATTTTGCGTGGAAAATGTTTATGATAAAGCTCTAGATGATGGTTCTATGTTACTTGATAATATTAATTGTACTACTAATGAAAATGGGATTGGAGAGTTCTTGACTTCATCTATGAGTCCCATAACTCTTGAGATTGATCAATCATCATGTTATATTGTTGATAAAAGTGGATTTGAAAGTTTTAATCCCACTATTTTTGAGCTTGATGAAAATTATGTGTTTATGGATCATGAAAAACATGCTTTATGTGATAGTTATATTGTTGAGTTTGTTCATGAAGCTACTGAAAATTATTATGAGAGAGGAAAATATGGTTGTAGAAATATGCATGGCACTAAAACACCTCTCTATGTGCTTAAAATTTTGAAGTTACTCTTGTTTCATCTTCTTATGCTTGTCACTTTGTTCTTCATGAATTTATTTGTGTACAAGATTCCTATGCATAGGAAGAGGGTTAGACTTAAATGTGTTTTGAATTTGCTTTTTGATGCTCTCTTTTGTTTCAACTCTTATTTCTTGCGAGTGCATCATTAAAATTGCTGAGCCTATCTTAATGGCTATAAAGAAAGAACTTCTTGGGAGATAACCCGTGTGTTTATTTTGCTAATGTTTTGTTGTGTCTTGGAAATTTTTACTACTGTAGCAACCTCTCCTTATCTTTATTTTATTGCAATGTTGTGCCAAGTGAAGCCTCTAATCGAAGGTTGATACTAGATTTGGATTTCTGCGCAGAAACAGATTTCTATCTGTCACGAATCTGGGTATGATTCTCTGTAGGTAACTCAGAAAAATCTGCCAATTTACGTGCGTGTTTCTCAGATATGTACGCAACTTTCATTAGTTTTAAGTTTTCTGATTTGAGCAACGGAAGTACCTCTTTAAAATTCGTCTTTACTGGCTGTTCTGTTTTGACAGATTCTGTCTCTGTTTTTTGCATTGTCTCTTGTGGACTTTAAGCAAGGCTTTCTGGACGTGGAGAGCTATAGCTAATGTTTTATTGAGTTCTTGCAATGTGTCACTACAGGACTAAAAGTGGATTCAAGTTTTTTGAGTACTAACCCCTCTAATGAAGTTTATGAGAAGTTTGGTGTGAAGAAAGTTTTCAAGGGTCAAGAGAGGAGGATGATATATGATCAAGAAGAGTGAAAAGTCTAAGCTTGGGGATGCCCCCATGGTTCATCCCTGCATATTTCAAGAAGACTCAAGCGTTTAAGCTTGGGAATGCCCAAGGCATCCCCTTCTTCATCAACTTATCAGGTTTCTTCTATTGAAAATATATTTTTATTCGGTCACATCTTATATGCTTTACTTGGAGCGTCTGTGTGTTTTTATTTTTGTTTGTGTTTGAATAAATTCGGATCTTAGCAATCCTTGTGTGGGAGAGAGACACGCTCCGCTTTTTCATATGAACACTTGTTCTTCGTTTTACTTTTAATGTTCAATGATAAAAGTTGGAAGCTACATCAGTTATTGTTATTTGGTTGGAAACAGAAAATGCCTCATATTGACTTGGATAATTTGACACCTGGCAATTGTTTTGAGCTCTCAAGTAGATCATGATTAAGTTTTTTCATGTAGTTTAAACCTATTAGTGGAGAACTACCGTAGAGCTTGTTGAAATTGGTTTGCATGATTGGTCTCTCTTAAAGTCCAGATA
The DNA here is from genome assembly GCF_019359855.2 of Lolium perenne. Taxonomy (NCBI): domain Eukaryota; kingdom Viridiplantae; phylum Streptophyta; class Magnoliopsida; order Poales; family Poaceae; genus Lolium; species Lolium perenne. The sequence goes on along the minus strand of NC_067248.2, from coordinate 34,488,153 downwards.
TTTTCTGGTAAAAATGTTTGAGCAACAAGGAAGACAGTGTAGAGTATTATAATGCTTGCAATATGTTCTTATGTAAGTTTTGCTGTACCGGTTCATACTTGTGTTTGCTTCAAACAACCTTGCTAGCCTAAGCCTTGTACTGAGAGGGAATGCTTCTCGTGCATCCAAAACCTTGAGCCAAAAACTATGCCATTTGTGTCCACCATACCTACCTACTATGTGGTATTTCCTGCCATTCCAAAGTAAACTAGCACGGTGACCCGCGCATTTGCGCGGCTACATATTGTATTGTTCTCTCGAGGGCTTATTTTTCTCTTGGAAAATACCGTTTAGCTAAATTATGTACTAAACTGTTGGATATTTATAAGAAAATGTATGAACCATAGTATACTGCTACGTACTTTGATGTGTCACGGTGGATTATTAAAGGATTTTGACCCGCTGTTAGAGAAATCTAGGTCTTCATCTAACATGCTTGCTCGGTCCCTAGTGTCTATTTTTTAGAAAGTAAAAAAAAAATACGATAAGAATTAAATTGAAATTCTTATGTCTCGATCTTTCTAATTACTACACTTATGATAACTCAGGTGTTGCCCAGATGGTTCATAGTATATCTACCATTTCACCGGAGGCAACTTAGGTTGTATTTTCCCTTCTGTAGAATCTTTGAGACAATTTTATGCACATAAAACATATTCAAAAGGTCTGGAAACAACCCCAGGTACTGCAGCTCTGTAATTGACCTACACATGGAAGAACAAAAAAGAAAAATTAGATGGTATTCATTATTCACCCAACACGTATATTATTACAGTTTAATCTATATTTGATTGTACTGTGCAGTTTGTCCAGAGTAAAAATGTGTGTGTTTTTTTAATGCTCGTAGTTTCAAAATTGTGTAATTTTGAGTCTCATTAAAGGACTGAAAAATCATGCGATCTATGCTTTATTTTCTGTTTTGTTGGCTTCATTTAGAAGCTGCTTGTAATTAGTGTATGTTTCGATTAAATATTTAAATAGAGAATATAATGCGTGGTGTAGAATCAATAAGGAAAAAGAATATATTCATGTAAGAACTCGAGTTGGGTGAACTCTATTTTCTCTCTTTTGATGGTTTCGTAGTCCACTACATTATGCATCCATATCGATGGGTAATAAGATTGCTAAACTATTTAGTTTTATATTCCATATTTATGTAATTGGCCATATTTAATTTTTAATTAGTTACTTACTTATGGACTTCAATACTACGTATAAAAAGTCTAATTGAATTTTTTTATAATATTTATTTAGTTTATTATGTTTTTACAACTGTTGGTTTTCATACAATTTGGATTTTTATGGAGTTTCTACAAATAACTGGAATTGCAAAAAATATCATGTTTCTTATTTCCACTAAGCTTAAGAAGATGAGCTAACCTGTTTCTGTCGACTTGATAGATTAAGCACTCCGTGTAAACATTCAGTTAATTGAATTGAACCCTAAACTGTACTACACAGCTGTGCTTGGAAACTTATGAGAGCCCCAACTGATGCAAACCGAAGTGGAGCTGCCGTTATTCGTTCTGGCTGCTCGTCATAAGGTTGCCAACGATAGAAACAACCACATGCTCTTCCGACGATGCTGTTCCTTACCCGATCGCTAGATACTCAGGCTGGGACTTTGTGTGTTCTGCAATCTGCACTTTGCTGTCATGGGATCGTCAAAGATCTACCGTCATGATCAAGCTCATATGAGGTTTTGTCGGGACTGCACCAAGCTTCCATCTTCATATCACATCGACGGCCATGCTCCTGCTGCTGTTGGGAGCATGAATCTTCCATGTTCGTCATATCCGCTCGACAGCCCCTGCCCTCTCCGAGGCGTGCTTCTGCTATTGCTGGGATGCCACATCTATGAACTGTCGAGGTATATGCAGGCCAGAAGTGGTCAATCTGTACCAAACCCAACAGCCCCCGCCGGCTGAGTATGGATCAAGATAAGTTGGTTGCAGCTCAAACACCACGATGACCTTCATCGGGCATCAGTCCGAAGCCCATCGACATATATGCAGGCAAGATGTGTTCGATCTATAACAAATCCAGCAGCCCCCCGCCGCCTGACTCTATGGATCAAGAATTCAAGATAGGTTGGCTGCAGGTGAAACACCATGATTCACCTCCATGGAGGAGCAGAATTAGATGACCGAAGGTTCCACTGGTTATCCCTCCGCCACCGCTGTTCGTTACGAACTGATCCACTCGCTGGTGCTTGCGGTGGAGATCCCATCCCTGCTCCGGCGCTCCGGCGCTCCGGCGGCGACATGATGGTCTGCCGGGTGGAACCTCTCGCTCTTCATCGTTACGTACCTATTTTTCTGCAATTCCTCAGCCGTCGACGATGGCTGATATACTGGCGTACCGCGGGTTGATCAATCTGGGAGAAGATAAATATCGCGGTTGCTGAATAAAGCTGGGGACGTGAGTTTTGTATGCATACAGGTAGACAGGTAGTAGTTTTTTTATCTGCCTATATGTTTCCGGTGTTGTACGTGCGTACGTTTCGGGATAGCCGGTTGTATTCCAAAGCAACCTAACGCGCAGCGCTTCGTTTTGTTAATCTAAGGCGTTCCTTTTATGTTGTGCAATCTTTCATTAATCTAGGCCATTGATTGTTTGTTGTTTTAATAATATAATAGATTGCTTGAGTGCTACCTTTAAACAATTCAAAATTTATCACCTCTGATTTGTGTCAATGTTTTATAGCTCATGAGGAAGTATGTGGTGTTTATCTTTCAATCTTGTTGGGCAACTTTCACCAATGGACTAGTGGCTTCATCCGCTTATCCAATAATTTTGCAAAAAGAGCTGGCAATGGGATTCCCAGTCCCAAATTAATTAACCTAAATAGACACTCCTCCATGGTATGTGATTGTTGGACGGCACCCGAGGATTCGGTTAGCCATGGCTTGAGAAAGCAAAGGTGGGGAGGAGTGTCATCATAATAAAACTAAAATAAAAATGCACTCCTTCATGGTATGAGATTGTTGGCAGGCACCCGAGGATTCGGTTAGCCATGGTTTATGAAAGAAAGGTTGGAAGGAGTGCCACCCAAAAATAAAAATGTTTCATGGGAGCCGCTCTTTGAAGGTTTGTCTGGCAAGGGGTTAGAGTGCCCATTACCATTCGTTGACAACAATAAGCACCTCTCAAAATTTTACTTTTATGCTCTCTTTATGTTTTCAAAACCAAAGCTCTAGCACAAATATAGCAATCAATGCTTCCCTCTGCGAAGGGCCTTTCTTTTACTTTTATGTTGAGTCAGTTTACCTACTTCCTTCCATCTTAGAAGCAAACACTTGTGTTAACTGTGCATTGATTCTTACATACTTGCTTATTTGCATTCATCATATTACTTTGTGTTGACAATTATCCATGAGATATGCATGTTCAAAGTTGAAAGCAATCGCTGAAACTTATATCTTCCTTTGTGTTGCTTCGATGCTTTCACTTTGAATTTATTGCTTTATGAGTTAACTCTTATGCAAGGCTTTTGATGCTTGTCTTGAAAGTACTCTTCATGAAAAGTTTTGCTATATGTTATCTATTTGTTAGCAACTATAAATTATTGCCTTGAGTCACTTCATTCATTTCATATGCTTTGTAATAGTATGATCAAGGTTATGTAAGTAGCATGTCACTACAGAAATTATTCTTTTTATCGTTTACCTACTCGAGGACGAGTAGGAACTAAGCTTGGGGATGCTGATACGTCTCCAACGTATCCATAATTTCTGATATTTCATGCTTGTTTTATGACAATACTTACATGTTTTGCTCGCACTTTATAATGTTTTTATGCGTTTTCCGGAACTAACCTATTAACAAGATGCCACAGTGCCAGTTCCTGTTTTCTGCTGTTTTTGGTTCCAGAAAGGCTGTTCGGGCAATATTCTCATAATTCGACGAAACAAAGACCGAAGATCTTATTTTTCCCGGAAGGCTCCAGAACACCGAAGGGGAGTCGGAGGAGAGCCAGGGGCCACCACACATGTGGGCCGCGCGGGCTACACCCTGGCCGCGCCGGCCTGGTGTGGGGCCACCCTGTCGCCCCTCCTGCGCCGCCTCTTCGCCCATATAAGCCCTTTCGACCTAAAAACTCGATACCAATTGACGAAACTCCAGAAAGACTCCAGGGGTGCCGCCGCCATCGCGAAACTCAAATTCGGGGGACAGAAGTCTCTGTTCCGGCACCCTGCCGGGACGGGGAAGTGCCCCCGGAAGCCATCTCCATCGATGCCACCGCCTCCATCATGCTCCGTGAGTAGTTCCCCCATGGACTACGGGTTCTAGCAGTAGCTAGTTGGTATTCTCTCCTCCATGTACTTCAATACAATGATCTCATGAGCTGCCTTACATGATTGAGATCCATCTGATGTAATCAGTGTTGTGTTTGTTGGGATCCGATGGATGATACATTATGATTAGTCTATCTATAAAGTTTGTGAAGTTATTGTTGCTGCAATCTTGTTATGCTTAATGCTTGTCACTAGGGCCCGAGTGGCATGATCTTAGATTTAAGCTCTATACTTATTGCTTAGATTGTATCTACAAGTTGTATGCACATGTCGTTGTCCGGAACCAAAGGCCCCGAAGTGACAAAAATCGGGACAACCGGAGGGGATGGCAGTGATGTGAGGATCACATGTTTTCACGGAGTGTTATTGCTTTGCCCCGGTACTCTATTAAAAGGAGTACCTTAATATCCAGTAGATTCCCTTGAGGCCCGGCTGCCACCGGCTGGTAGGACAAAAGATGTTGTGCAAGTTTCTCATTGCGAGCACATACGACTATATATGGAAAACATGCCTACTTAATTAATGAATTGATGTTCTTTCTTAATGCTTAATCAATCCTATCAATTGCCCAACTATAATTTGTTCACCCAACACTTGTCACTTGTTATTGGAGAGTTACCACTAGTGTAGATCGCTGGGAACCCCGGTCCATCTTTCATCATCATATACTCGTTCTATATGTCATTGGAAGTAGTATCAACTATTTTCCGGTGCCATTGCTCCTGTGTTACTGCTGCTGTGTTACTGTTACTACTGCTCTCATATTACTGCTACTTTCACATCACCCCTCTTACTAGTGCTTTTCCAGGTGCAGCTGAATTGACAACTCAGTTGTTAAGGCTTATAAGTATTCTTTACCTCCCCTTGTGTCAAATCAATAAATTTGGGTTTTACTTCCCTCGAAGACTGCTGCGATCCCCTATACTTGTGGGTCATCACTGCCCTCTGTTGCCCAACATAAATTATTTTTGAGCCATAATTTGTTTGCCCTTTCCATCAGTCTGGACTTCCGTTTGCGTTGGCTAGTGCATGAAGCTTGACAATATGAACGTCAATTATTTTTGAGCCATAGTTTGTTTGTCATTACACCTTTTGAGCAGTCTCACTGCTACTATTAATTTCTCGCCAATGCATGTTAGGTCTTCCACTCGAGAATGAGTACGAAGAGCAACGGAGGCAAACTATCCTGCATAATATCCGAGTTGCAGCCTCGTTGGGCCTAACACTACATCCTTCTACAAGGTCTAGTGCAAAAATGCCACCCACCTCCCTCACAAAGGATACGGAACATTCCTCTGATTTAGAATTTGATCCTGCTGATTGTGATGGCGAGCTGACTCAGGAAGATGCCCTGGTCGACTATCCTCTGCAACACAACAAGGTGAGTTTTCTCTGTCCTATCATCGAATTATTTGTCCCAACTTCCATTTGTTGTATCCCAGTTCTACCAAATATGTTACCCATGTCATGTTCAATCTCATTACTACAATTTGTCCTGCTTAGTTAACGCATCATATATGTTCTGGCATATGTTGCCTTACTGTTTTTCCATTCCATCTGCATATCATCATCATATAATATTGTACATTGAAATATCATTTATGTGTGACAGGCATCTGCAGATTCGGGCAAGAAGTTTTCAAGAACGAACAGGAGGAAGAACACTCAACAACCTCAGGCTGATACCGGAGGATGGGTGACAGTGCGTAATAAAAAAAGGGTTAAGCCTGATGCTCGTGCTGCTCCTTGATACGTCTCCAACGTATCGATAATTTCTTATGTTCCATGCTACTTTTATGATGATACTCACATGTTTTATACATACTTTATGTCATATTTATGCATTTTCTGGCACTAACCTATTAACGAGATGCCGAAGAGCCAGTTGCTGTTTTCTGCTGTTTTTGGTTTCAGAAATCCTAGTAAGGAAATATTCTCGGAATTGGACGAAATCAACGCCCAAGATCTCATTTTTCCACAAAGCTTCCAGAAGTTCGAAAGGGAAACGAAGTGGGGCGACGAGGCGAGGCCACGCTAGGGCGGCGCGGCCCAGGCCTTGGCCGCGCGGCCCTACTATGTGGGTCCCTCCCGTCGCCCCCTGACCTACCTCTTCGCCTATAAGAAGCCTTCGTCGATAATAGTTCCAGTACCGAGAGCCACGATACGGAAAACCTTCCAGAGACGCCGTCGCCGCCAATCCCATCTCGGGGGATTCAGGAGATCGCCTCCGGCACCCTGCCGGAGAGGGGAATCATCTCCCGGAGGACTCTTCACCGCCATGGTCGCCTCCGGAGTGATGTGTGAGTAGTTCACTGATACGTCTCCGACGTATCGATAATTTCTTATGTTCCATGCCACATTATTGATGATATCTACATGTTTCATACATACTTTATGATGATTTTATGCGTTTTCTGGAACTAACCTATTGACGAGATGTCGAAGGGCCAGTTGCTGTTTTCTGCTGTTTTTGGTTTCAGAAATCCTAGTAAGGAAATATTCTCGGAATCGGACGAAATCAACGCCCAGCATCTTAGAATCCCCGGAAGCATCCAGAACACCCGAGAGTCGCCGGCCTAGGCCCTGGCCGCGCCACCTTATGGTGTCGTCGCCTCGTTGACCTTCTGACGCCGCCTCTTCGCCTATAAGAAGCCCCTCGACCTAAAACCTCGAGACGGAAAAGCCACGGTACGAGAAACCTTCCAGAGCCGCCGCCATCGCGAAGCCAAGATCTGGGGGACAGGTGTCTCTGTTCCGGCACGCCGCCGGGATGGGGAAGTGCCCCCGGAAGTCTTCTCCATCGACACCACCGCCATCTTCATCAACGCTGCTGTCTCCCATGAGGAGGGAGTAGTTCTCCATCGAGGCTCGGGGCTGTACCGGTAGCTATGTGGTTAATCTCTCTCCTATGTACTTCAATACAATAATCTCATGAGCTGCCTTACATGATTGAGATTCATATGATGATGCTTGTAATCTAGATGTCATTATGCTAGTCAAGTGAATTTTACTTATGTGATCTCCGGAGACTCCTTGTCCCACGTGTGTAAAGGTGAGAGTGTGTGCACCGTGTGGGTCTCTTAGGCTATATTTCACAGAATACTTATTCACTGTTATGCATGGCATAGTGAAGTGCTTATTTATATCTCTTTATGATTGCAATGTGTTTTGTATCACAATTTATCTATGTGCTACTCTAGTGATGTTATTAAAGTAGTTTTATTCCTCCTGCACGGTGTAATGGTGATAGTGTGTGCATCCGTGTTAGTACTTGGCGTAGGCTATGATTGTGATCTCTTGTAGATTATGAAGTTAACTATTGCTATGATAGTATTGATGTGATCTATGCCTCCTTTCGTAGCGTGAAGGTGACAGTGTGCATGCTACGTTAGTACTTGGTTTAGTTGTGTTGATCTGTCGTGCACTCTAAGGTTATTTAAGTATGAACATCGAATATTGTGGAGCTTGTTAACTCCGGCATTGAGGGTTCGTGTAATCCTACGCAATGGTGTTCATCATCCAACAAGAGGGTGTAGAGTATGCATTTATCTATTCTGTTATGTGATCAAAGTTGAGAGTGTCCACTAGTGAAAGTCTAATCCCTAGGCCTTGTTCCTAAATACTGCTATCGCTGCTTGTTTACTGTTTTACTGCGTTACTACTGCTACGTTACTACTGCTTGTTTACTGTCCTGGGCAAAGCACTTTTCTGGTGTCGTTGCTACTACTTATTTATACCACCTGTATTTCACTATCTCTTCGCCGAACTAGTGCACCTATTAGGTGTGTTGGGGACACAAGAGACTTCTTGCTTTGTGGTTGCAGGGTTGCATGAGAGGGATATCTTTGACCTCTTCCTCCCTGAGTTCGATAAACCTTGGGTGATCCACTTAAGGGAAACTTGCTGCTGTTCTACAAACCTCTGCTCTTGGAGGCCCAACACTGTCTACAGGAAAAGGAGGGGGCGTAGACATCAAGCTATTTTCGGGCGCCGTTGCCGGGGAGGAAAGGTAAAAGGCACTCATACTTCGGTTCCAGGTAACAGTACTTTTCTGGCGCCATTGTGTTTGTGCTCGAAGCTATTTCCTTTAGATCCTGCAATTGCATCTTTTTGTTTCTTGTTTTACACTAGTTAGGCATAATGGAAAACAACAAAAATATGAGAGATCTTTATGAACTTTATCTTGAATTAGGACATGATGTGTTTGAAGAGAGAATTAAAAAACCCATGGAACTTTATATGCATGCTAATGGGAATGTTATTAATATGAATGCTTTGAACACTATTGTTGCTAATGCTATGGAAAATTCTAAGCTTGGGGAAGCTGGTTTTGATGAGCATGATCTTTTTAGTCCGCCAAGCATTGAGGAGAAAATTTTCTTTGATGATACTTTGCCTCCTATTTATGATGATTATAATGATAGTAGTATTTTGGTGCCACCTACTATGGAGAGTGAATTTGATTATAATTACAATATTTCTCCTATATTTGATGATAGCTACTTTGTTGAATTTGCTCCCACTATTATTAATAAAATGGACTATGCTTATATGGAGAGTAATAATTTTATGCATGAGACTCATGATAAGAATGCTTTACGTGATAGTTATATTGTTGAGTTTGCTCATGTTGCTACTGAAAGTTATTATGAGAGAGGAAAATATGGTTGTAGAAATTTTTATGTTACTAAAACACCTCTCTATGTGCTGAAATTTTTGAAGCTACACTTGTTTTATCTTCCTATGCTTGTTACTTTGCTCTTCATGAACTTGTTTATTTACAAGATTCCTATGCATAGGAAGCATGTTAGGCTTAAATGTGTTTTGAATTTGCCTCTTGATGCTCTCTTTTGCTTCAAATACTATTTCTTTCGAGTGCATCATTAAAACTGCTGAGCCCATCTTAATGGCTATAAAGAAAGAACTTCTTGGGAGATAACCCATGTGTTATTTTGCTACAGTACTTTGTTTTGTATTTGTGTCTTGGAAGTTGTTTACTACTGTAGCAACCTCTCCTTATCTTAGTTTTGTGTTTTGTTGTGCCAAGTAAAGTCTTTGATAGCAAGGTTCATACTAGATTTGGATTACTGTGCAGAAACAGATTTCTTTGCTGTCACGAATCTGGGAAAAATTCTCTGTAGATAACTCAGAAAATTTTGCCAATTTACGTGAGTGATCCTCAGATATGTACGCAACTTTCATTCAGTTTGAGAATTTTCATTTGAGCAAGTCTGGTGCCTCAATAAAATTCGTCTTTATGGACTGTTCTGTTTTGACAGATTCTGCCTTTTATTTCGCATTGCTTCTTTTGCTATGTGGGATGGATTTCTTTGTTCCATTAACTTCCAGTAGCTTTGGGAAATGTCCAGAAGTGTTAAGAATGATTGTGTCACCTCTGAACATGTGAATTTTTGATTATGCACTAACCCTCTAATGAGTTGTTTCGAGTTTGGTGTGAAGGAAGTTTTCAAGGGTCAAGAGAGGAGGATGATACAATGTGATCAAGAAGAGTGAAAAGTATAAGCTTGGGGATGCCCCGGTGGTTCATCCCTGCATATTTCAAGAAGACTCAAGCATCTAAGCTTGGGGATTCCCAAGGCATCCCCTTCTTCATCGACAACATTATCAGGTTCCTCCCCTGAAACTATATTTTTATTCCATCACATCTTATGTACTTTACTTGGAGCGTCTGTTTGTTTTTATTTTTGTTTTTGTTTGAATAAATGCTTGTGTGGGAGAGAGACACGCTCCGCTGGTTCGTATGAACACATGTGTTCTTTACTTTTAATGTTCGTGGCGAAGGTTGAAACTGCTTCGTTAATTTGTTATATGGTTGGAATTGGAAAATGATACATGTAGTAATTGCTAAAATGTCTTGGATAATGTGATACTTGGAAATTGTTGTGCTCATGTTTAAGCTCTTGCATCATATACTTTGCACCCATTAATGAAGAAATACATAGAGCATGCTAAAATTTGGTTTGCATATTTGGTCTCTCTAAGGTCTAGATAATTTCTAGTATTGAGTTTGAACAACAAGGAAGACGGTGTAGAGTCTTATAATGTTTACAATATGTCTTTTATGTGAGTTTTGCTGCACCGCTTCATCCTTGTGTTTGTTTCAAATAAACCTTGCTAGCCTAAACCTTGTATCGAGAGGGAATACTTCTCATGCATCCAAATACTTGAGCCAACCACTATGCCATTTGTGTCCACCATACCTACCTACTACATGGTATTTCTCCGCCATTCCAAAGTAAATTGCTTGAGTGCTACCTTTAAATTTCTATTCTCTACCTTTACAATATATAGCTCATGGGACAAATAGCTTAAAAACTATTGTGGTATTGAATATGTACTTATGCACTTTATCTCTTATTAAGTTGCTCGTTGTGCGATAACCATGTTCCTGGGGACGCCATCAACTACTCTTTGTTGAATATCATGTGAGTTGCTATGCATGTTCGTCTTGTCTGAAGTAAGGGAGATCTACCACCTTATGGTTAGAGCGTGCATATTGTTAGAGAAGAACATTGGGCCGCTAACTAAAGCCATGATCCATGGTGGAAGTTTCAGTTTTGGACATATATCCTCAATCTCATATGAGAAAATTAATTGTTGCTACATGCTTATGCATAAAAGAGGAGTCCATTATCTGTTGTCTATGTTGTCCCGGTATGGATGTCTAAGTTGAGAATAATCAATAGCGAGAAATCCAATGCGAGCTTTCTCCTTAGACCTTTGTACAGGCGGCATAGAGGTACCCCTTTGTGACACTTGGTTAAAACAAGTGCATTGCGATAATCCCGGTAGTCCAAGCTAATTAGGACAAGGTGCGGGCACTATTAGTATACTATGCATGAGGCTTGCAACTTGTAAGATATAATTTACATAACACATATGCTTTATTACTACCGTTGACAAAATTGTTTCTTGTTTTCAAAATCAAAGCTCTAGCACAAATATAGCAATCGATGCTTTCCTTTTTGAAGGACCATTCTTTTACTTTTATTGTTGAGTCAGTTCACCTATTTCTCTCCATCTCAAGAAGCAAACACTTGTGTGAATTGTGCATTGATTCCTACATACTTGCATATTGCACTTATTATATTACTCTACATTGACAACTATCCATGAGATATACATGCTACAAGTTGAAAGCAACCGCTGAAACTTAATATTCCTTTGTGTTGCTTCAATGCCTTTACTTTGAATTATTGCTTTATGAGTTAACTCTTATGCAAGACTTATTGATGCTTGTCTTGAAGTACTATTCATGAAAAGTCTTTGCTATATGATTCACTTGTTTACTCATGTCATATACATTTGTTTTGATCGCTGCATTCACTACATATGCTTACAATAGTATGATCAAGGTCATGATGGCATGTCACTCCAGAAATTATCTTTGTTATCGTTTACCTGCTCGGGACGAGCAGAAACTAAGCTTGGGCATGCTGATACGTCTCCGACGTATCGATAATTTCTTATGTTCCATGCCACATTATTGATGATATCTACATGTTTCATACATACTTTATGATGATTTTATGCGTTTTCTGGAACTAACCTATTGACGAGATGCCGAAGGGCCAGTTGTTGTTTTCTGCTGTTTTTGGTTTCAGAAATCCTAGTAAGGAAATATTCTCGGAATCGGACGAAATCAACGCCCAGCATCTTAGAATCCCCGGAAGCATCCAGAACACCCGAGAGTCGCCAGAGGGGGGCCACAGGGGCCCCAGATGATAGGCCGGCGCGGCCCAGGCCCTGGCCGCGCCACCTTATGGTGTCGTCGCCTCGTTGACCTTCTGACGCCGCCTCTTCGCCTATAAGAAGCCCCTCGACCTAAAACCTCGAGACGGAAAAGCCACGGTACGAGAAACCTTCCAGAGCCGCCGCCATCGCGAAGCCAAGATCTGGGGAACAGGAGTCTCTGTTCTGGCACGCCGCCGGGACGGGGAAGTGCACCCGGAAGGCTTCTCCATCGACACCACCGCCATCTTCATCAACTCTGCTATCTCCCATGAGGAGGGAGTAGTTCTCCATCGAGGCTCGGGGCTGTACCGGTAGCTATGTGGTTCATCTCTCTCCTATGTACTTCAATACAATAATCTCATGAGCTGCCTTACATGATTGAGATTCATATGATGATGCTTGTAATCTAGATGTCATTGTGAATTTTACTTATGTGATCTCCGGAGACTCCTTGTCCCACGTGTGTAAAGGTGACAGCGTGTGCACCGTGTGGGTATCTTAGGCTATATTTCACAGAATACTTATTCACTGTTATGCATGGCATAGTGAAGTGCTTATTTATATCTCTTTATAATTGCAATGTGTTTTGTATCACAATTTATCTATGTGCTACTCTAGTGATGTTATTAAAGTAGTTTTATTCCTCCTGCACGGTGTAATGGTGACAATGTGTGCATCCGTGTTAGTACTTGGCGTAGGCTATGATTGTGATCTCTTGTAGATTATGAAGTTAACTATTGCTATGATAGTATTGATGCGATCTATGCCTCCTTTCGTAGCGTCAAGGTGACAGTGTGCATGCTACGTTAGTACTTGGTTTAGTTGTGTTGATCTGTCGTGCACTCTAAGGTTATTTAAATATGAACATCGAATATTGTGGAGCTTGTTAACTCCGGCATTGAGGGTTCGTGTAATCCTACGCAATGGTGTTCATCATCCAACAAGAGGGTGTAGAGTATGCATTTATCTATTCTGTTATGTGATCAAAGTTGAGAGTGTCCACTAGTGAAAGTCTAATCCCTAGGCCTTGTTCCTAAATACTGCTATCGCTGCTTGTTTACTGTTTTACTGCGTTACTACTGCTGCGTTACTACTGCTTGTTTACTGTCCTGGGCAAAGCACTTTTCTGGTGCCGTTGCTACTACTTATTTATACCACCTGTATTTCACTATCTCTTCGCCGAACTAGTGCACCTATTAGGTGTGTTGGGGACACAAGAGACTTCTTGCTTTGTGGTTGCAGGGTTGCATGAGAGGGATATCTTTGACCTCTACCTCCCTGAGTTCGATAAACCTTGGGTGATCCACTTAAGGGAAACTTGCTGCTGTTCTACAAACCTCTGCTCTTGGAGGCCCAACACTGTCTACAGGAAAAGGAGGGGGCGTAGACATCATTCACCCCTGGACTATGGGTCCATAGCAGTAGCTAGATGGTCGTCTTCTCCTAATTGTGCTATCATTGTTGGATCTTGTGAGCTGCCTAACATGATCAAGATCATCTATTGTAATGCTACATGTTGCGTTTGTTGGGATCCGATGAATATGGAATACTATGCTATGTTGATTATCAATCTATCTATGTGTTGTTTATGATCTTGCATGCTCTCCGTTGCTAGTAGAGGCTCTGGCCAAGTTGATACTTGTAACTCCAAGAGGGAGTATTTATGCTCGATAGTGGGTTCATGTCTCCATTAAATCTGGGGGAGTGACAGCAACCTCTAAGGTTGTGGATGTGCTGTTGCCACTAGGGATAAAAGATCAATGCTATGTCTAAGGATGTATTTGTTGATTACATTACGCACCATACTTAATGCAATTGTCTGTTGTTTGCAACTTAATATTGGAGGGGGATCGGATGATAATCTGAAGGTGGACTTTTTAGGCATAGATGCATGCTGGATAGCGGTCTATGTACTTTGTCGTAATGCCCAATTGAATTTCACAATACTCATCATAACATGTATGTGCATGGTCATGCCCTCTTTATTTGTCAATTGCCCAACTGTAATTTGTTCACCCAACATGCTATTTATCTTATGGGAGAGACACCACTAGTGAACTGTGGACCCCGGTCCATTCTTTTACATCGAATACAATCTACTGCAATACTCGTTCTACTATTCTCTGCAAACATCATCATCCACACTATACATCTAATCCTTTGTTACAGTAAGCCGGTGAGATTGACAACCTCACTGTCACGTTGGTGCAAAATAATTTGGTTCTGTTGTGCAGGTTCCACGTTGGCGTCAGAATCCCTGGTGTTGCGCCGCACTACACTCCGCCACCATCAACCTTCGACGTGCTTCTTGGCTCCTTGTAACATCCCAAATTTCAATAAAAGAAAGTTAGAAGAATTCCAGAGAGCAAAATTTCAAACCAACAAAAACTTTTTAAATTGCATATAGTGCCATGCATAGGATTTGTGCATTTGATTGATATGCCATGATGATTGTTACTATGTGTATATGATAAACCCTAAAACCCTAAAGTGATCATGAGAAGATCACAAACCAAATAAACCAAAAAGAGAAAGAAATCAAATAAATGCAAAACCCTAAAAACCCTCACATATGCTCTATGGCATTTTTATAAATTTTGACCCTAGACCAATTTGGTCTTCACCATTAGTTGAATAATGTTACTACACACTTATTACAACTTTTGGAATCAAAGAATCACAAATCAAATGGATTTCAAATACAAAACTTGCTCACATATGATAATGGTCAAAACTGCCAATTATAGTCTGATCACTACTTTGAGCCATTGCAATTCAATTTTCTCAAACCAAACCTTGCTAACTCTTTGCACCACATACAAGACAACATCAAGGTGAACACTTTTTGTAAAGATCACCATGCCAAATTCTTTCTTGATCATGAGCTATGCTCAACCAAAGTTGCAACATTTTAACATATGCAACAATCTCACACTTAGCCATTTTTGCAAAACTTTGAATTCAACAATGCCACCACCACACCTCACCACCTCTGATCATTTCTAACTCAATGAGACACTCACATTTCAAAACTTGCCACCATTTGAATTAAATCAAATTGGAAAAATTTGGCAAAATGCAAATATGGAACTATTACACACTATTTCAAATAGTGTTCTATCCCACCCTAATCTACCCCAAACCACCCTACCTGGTCCCCTTGTCACCTCTCTCACTCAATGCACCACAGCAACCCTAGTGGTGCATGCATAGCATTCATGCACACACCATGCCGGCCATGTCGCCACCTTGCCGAGCCTCCCCTCTCTCCCTTCACTCACGCCACCCTAGCCACCTTGCCCTAGCTCGCCACCTCGCTCATCTACGTCGTCTAGCACCAACAGAAGCAAGGTAGATGCCCTAGCTACGCCAGAGGACACGCGCCCAAAACCGCCAGTATGCCGCTCGCATCGCGACCATGCGCGCCGTGGACGCGCACTGGCCACGCGCCACCCCGCCAGTACACGCAGCCCCTAGCCCATCCAGCACGTCGTCGAGCACCGCCGTGACACCTCAGCCGCGCCAGACACGCTCGGAACCAAGACCCTAGACCGCCGGCGCCGAAGACGACGACACGATCCCGCGAATGCCGCCGCCAGACATGGAAGCAAAGCGAGCTCTCCAGACGCCGCCCGACCAAGCTGTCGCCACCGTTAGCTTCGCCTGGACCAGGAGAACGTCGCTGCCCCCTCACCTAGCCCAACCGCTCGCCGGAATCGCCGCGCGCGTGTCGACTTCAACCCTGCCCCGCAGCACCCAAGCTCCTCTATAAATACCGAGCTCCCCTGAGCAATCCAGGCACACCATCACCCTCTCCTCCCATCCTTGACTCTCTACCACCACTCCACCCATCGAATCGAAGCCGGAGCAGCGCCAATCGAGCGATCGGAGCCGCGGAAGCCCTGGTGCAATCGCCATTGATCCAGGCCTCCTCGAGCTGCGCCACTGCTACAGGCTTCTTCCCCTTCACCGACAACCTCGAACGGAACACCGCCGCCGCTCGCCGGACCCATGGTTCGCCCTCCCACCCCCTACCCTCGCCGCCAGACCCTCGGCATCTCGCCGGAGAAGACGATGGCCCTGGGCCGTCCGATTCGCTTCTAATCCAACGTGCCACGTTAAAACTTACCGTTTCGGCGTTTAAACATCGCTGACGGGTGGAGCCCCCTTGTCAAGCAGCCCACGCAGGCACAGACGCGTGGTGGGCTGGCCTTGGGCCGTTTTAAATCGTTTCGGCCCACCTAGCTTTCCCGCCGGCCTTTTTAATTCAAACTTCTCCAAATAATTCCAATACTGCCCAAACTTTGAAAATCAATAGATTCAAATTGGCTTAACCAAATTCAATGAACTTTATATGGTTGGAAAGCTATGGAAAAGATCTACACAATGCCACTGGTCCCATGACCAGATTAGTTGTAGAATTAATTTGATAAAAATAAGAAGGCAGGGACTTTTCCCTATTCAAACAATTATTAAAAATCAACCAAAATAGATATTAAGTTAATTCCAACTCTAATAGCTCACATTTGACTTACACTAATTTTTTATGCAATAAAATGGTGTGGTCACTTTGAATGATCATGCCCTAGTTTAATTAATGGACAATATGGCTAGTTTATGTAGTTGATATTGTCCAAAACTATTAAGTAAATTATATGAAGTCTTATGCTTCATTTAATCTTTGTCTCACATGAATTTATGTGATGTTTGGACCCCTGGCCAAACTCACTTATATGAATTACTTGGAGATTTAAATCATATGTAGCACTATTAAATAGTATGAGGTGGTCTACCTCATTTAAATCATTTTCTCAAATGATAATGATGAATGTTTGACTTAGGTCAATATAAGTTGACATATGATTGTTTGAGAAATTAAATCTTAAGAAGATTTCAATGAGAGGAAATTATTTCTCAAGAACTCTATGGAAACTATCATTTACATATTAAATAAAAAGAAGTAAATTCTCCTCAAGCAACACAACCCATGCACCCTAATTAGATTATTTGTGTGCATAGAATAGTTTGTGTGATTATATGTGATGTATGGAATAGCCATTGAATTATTGAGTAATTATACTCGTATTCAAATTTAGACGCTAGCACCGGAGAGTACACGGAAGAAGAAGGTTGCTACCAAGAGGAGGAGGAGGAGAATTTTGAGAACTACCAAGGAAAGCTAATATTCTTGCAAAGTGCAAAGCCCCTTTGGGGCAAGGCACCATGAATCTTACCTTTTCTTACATAAGCCTATCCCATGTTTATACATTACAAGTTTTTACTTGTTTCCTCAAAGAGTTACTTTTATAGTTAACTTTGGACAAAGTAAAGAGGTTTACTAGAGTAGTAAAGTTAGTCTCCATCAAGCAAAGCAAGATAGCACCCCTCATGATTTAGAGCTAGTGCTAATGAATAAAACTTGACTACTCTAGATGGAAACAATGTGAATTGAAATGAATTTGAAACCTTGGAATGATGATGCATTCCATTGAACTAGTGACGTGGCCCGCGCATTTGCGCGGCTAGAAATATTACACATGCTACATTTGCTATGGTTTACTCCATCTCTTCCTTAGACCCAATTAGTGTTATTCAATTTAGTTTTGGTGCCACTGACATTAGCATAATGTTCCGACTATGAAAAACACCATAATGTGTTACATATATTTTAATCAATAGGAATTATGATAGGATATTGTATCTACTCTTCCTCCTATATTCAATTTATTTGATAGAGCAATAATTCTACAATTTTTGCACCTACTACAACTATTTATCAATTGACGGCACGTGGCTATATTTATGAACTTTCCTCAACCCATGTTGTCACATACTCGAAAGTCGTCCTTTTACTACTTGGCATATTTCTGGTGTTCATGGTGAATTTCTATTTTTGTGGTACATTTGTTGCCGTATTAACAACATATATTTATAAACTGATGTTAACTTTGCTGCTAATTATTTGGTGATGGGTAACCTTCTATTAAATTCAATTAGCAGTTACATTAATAACAAAATATCAGTCGATAATTTTACATCAAGTTAAACATGAATGCATTTGATCAAATTCTTCCTATTAAGTGTATCAAATTATTGTAAGACCAGCAGTGAATGTAACAAAAGAAGGCTAATGTCATTCTGCAGTCTGCCATGTAAGACCCCAGGATAATATGATCATCAACCTGTGAGTTGTAATATTAGTACTATGTTGGAAAATTGATATTTTGTAATGTGACACTAAGTTTGAGTTAAACTACAAAAGAGCCCAATTAAATTGTAGCGGAGAGATATGAGTATTCTGATTCTTAAGTTTTAAGCAAGGTATATGATTGTATCTTATGAACAAACACACTTTAATCGTTTGATCTAAAATGTCCTCGTAGGTATCACATTAATTTTGCAATTGCAGTTCTGCAAGAGAACAGTAATGAATTGTGGAAATCTTTACAGCGTGGACTATTATTTAAACATGAAAAGTGATATTTGCTCAATTGGTTACAACTACTGTGTCACCTTCTGTAAATTTCGTAAGATAATATTCCAATGAACCACGAATATTGTCTCACCCAAAAGATCTTTTTAAAAGAACATTCTATTCAATATGTTTCCAGTATAACCTGTCTTTCTTTTGGCATGAGTAGAAAGATAGTCTTTTCCTCCAACAAAATGAAATTAATGGTATTTGACTTTTTAGGTTAACAGTTTTAGCTCTATCACGGCAAAACCATTAGCGAGATAACCATATGAATACGTTAGCCCATCCTAAGTTCGGCCGAGCTAATGTAGGGAGGATGGTGACTTTCGGTAAGGAATAATCTGTGTGGAAAAATTACATGGCACTTAATATAACATCATATGAACCTGATGAATCATATATTTGTCTAAGATAGTGTATTTTAGACTTATAACTGATATCTATCAACATATGAGTCTGGTACTCTGGTTTTGCTGAAAGTAGTGCTCTTTAGACAACGTGATAAATGTACTAAAATTTTGAAGAGATAGAGTGTACTACCTCAGATCGGATTTAATCGAAGTGCGCTCCTGTTCAGCTCTCGTGTCGCATGTACCACCTCCCGCCTCTATATCTGACTGGAGGGAAGTAATAATTAAGTGAAAACTTATAATGTGGGAAGTAGATGTAGCAAGGACATACATGAGTTCGTACATGCATCATACTTAAATTTCGAGTAGCGCCACACATCTATACCAGCTCATAGAAGATTCTCATTTTTATTTTGTCCATTGCAGACTTTGAAGACGTTTCCTATAGTCTTGAAAGGATTTGACTGTGTCATCGCAGATGAGCAACTTCAATACATGGTGTAATTCTCCCCAAGTAGAAACCAATGCTGGAATATCACATATGAAGCAAAATAGGAGGAGAAGTACTGTGATGAAAAACAATGTAGGGTCTCGTGTAGGCTGTAGCTTCGTGAGATGGATGATCCTTGCATCAGCATATCCCCGTGCGTGACTGATGCCTTCTGCGAGCATGCTTCGACGGCAAGAACTTTGTTGCTGTTGCCATGTCCATCGACGTGACCAACGTAGATCAATCTGATCCTCACCATGACCGGCAGAAGACGACAAAGATGAAGCCCAAACCCGGTATTGCACTTGCAGCACGTGAGTTCATCCACGTTTATTGAAGGCGAGCTCAGAAACAACTACAGAAGATGTCCTGGAGGATTGGCTCCAGAATTTTTGGGACAAACGGCAAGTTCTCGTTCAGGTTGCAGCTTGCTTAGATCTCCAGATCTAGTAGGTGGATCAACATAAGCTGGATCAATCAGCCCATCCCTGCAGCTTCATTAAATTCCTGCGTGCATGCTCCGACGTCTACAACCTTGCCGCAACAACTACCCAAGATGGCATGCTGGATTGGGCCTAGTTGCTGAGAGTTTTGGGGTGACGCAGATATAAGAAACCCTTGGAGAAGAAAGCATGCTGTGGTCAAATCTGATCGCCTGCCCTGCGAAGGGCCATCATGCCTTCCTTTCTCACGCATCCGGCAGCTTTGCAGCTCGCCGCCATTGAAGCGCTCGTGGTACGCAAGATGAATGTGCAATTTCTTGAGTCGGCAGAGCTCCCCGCCGTTGAGGCACTGGAGGCTAGCAAGAGCAAGAGGTGGTAGGACAACAGCGGGCAGCGGGCAGCGGCACGAAGATAAGCGCAGCGATACTCATGGTATCACCAGACCTGATCCGATTCAGCATTGTCTGCCCATAGAGGCGCTCGATCCACGCGATACTGAGAGGAGATGAGGACGGCGGCGGCCGCCGCCGCAAGACATCTGGTTGCAATTTTCTGAGGCATGAAGGATGCGTGTCGTAGTTTTGCGGCGGTTTCGTAGATATGGCAAGAGATATAGAAGCGTTGGCTATTTGGTTTGCTCTGGTCACGTTTGTAACGGAAACAGATATACATTATTTTTTCCTGCAATCTAGAGTCTATGCCAGTTGAATATTTATTCACGTGGACTCCAGGCAGCGTATGCCTGTTGACTTTGATTTTCATATTGCTTGCGAGACGTAGATCTGTCACCATTTGTACATCTTAGCTTTTCCGTGAAAAATCTTCACCGTCAATTGTTTGTTGTTTTAATAATATAATAGATGATTTTTGAAGGTGAATATGACAAAGAGAAGATGGTGATTTTTGATAAACATGATGTTGGTTTGAATGCGATACCTTTCCAATTAGTAAGTACCCCCACAATACCTGATTATGGGTAGGGCTTAACTGGAAGTTTATGCATCTTAGTATGGGTTCCCTCTGAACACATGTCATAGGGGTTACGCTTGAGGCTGCCTCCGTTGTTGAGAAATGATGTGAAATTGAGGTGAATTGTACGGCCAAGCCCTGTGCAGTTCCCAGGTTGACAGTTGGTCTTCACTGGGAGGCCAAGCTCATGGGGAGAGGTGCTCATACTAGGATTTGTAAGTGAAAGGTTATGGTTGATGATCCGCGTACTGTGTTACGATGATTCGGGGTAATCCTGACAGATGAAATCAAATGTTGTGGCACAAGTGTGCAACCTCTGCAGAGTGTCAATCTATTCGAATAGCCGCGTCCACGGTTACGGACGGTTGGAAAGGCCATACAGTTTCCGATGTCATATCTTTGAAAATGATGTTGAAAGAGGATGGTGAAATGTGTGGGGACCCCGGACTAGCTGTCCGAAATACCCTGTTATGTATACAGTTCACGTTCCCATGATCAGTGCGCCGTGAACACATAACCGAACTGATATCAAATTACACCATCCAATTACAAAGCGGAATAAGAAAATTACAACATGGTCACATGACCGATAATTACATAATAGCCTCGAAGGGCCTAACTAAACATCAGAGTAGCATCATCACTTCAACAGCGCAGTACCCAAGTCATCTGCCATAACCCTACAGGCAACTGACTGGGAAGACGTTCCTAGCTCGCATAGACGTCGCCAACTCCTTCTTCATCTGTCGAACTCCTTCAAGTCTGGCCAAGTAAATAGCCAGGGACAAAGCCGTGAGTACATTTGAATTGTACTCGCAAACCATCAAGAAGGTGATAACAATTCTAACTAAAGAAGACAAGAGAGGAAGAATAGTTTCTCTGGTGGATATAGCATGTGAAAGAGAATCAGTTTCTCTTGTGGATATAGCATGTGAAAGAGAATCAGTTTCTCTTGTGGATACAGCATCCCACATCACAGTTGAAGGGGACACTAAGAAAGTCCTATGACATCTCTATATCTTTGTTAAAGCAGAGTTCCTCTACATGAAAGACTAGGAAGGGTCACCCAATTTTTGTTTCATTTTCCTCAACCATCTCCACATGGTCGGCACAACATCTTTCCCGTACCCTTCCGGTACTTCCAACACACGCATTTCCTTTGGAAATCATTTTCAAAACCAAAACTCGACACAGCTCTGTAACGGCCATCCCAACCGTCCATGACCGCGGACGCGGCTATTCGAATAGTTTTGACTCTGTAGAGTTTGCACACTTTCACCACAACTATCCGGATACCTATCGTGTGGGCATCATCCCCGCATAACGACATATGCCACGACGGATACCCGGACATAACCTTTCGCCCATTCGACTTAACACGAGGTCCTACCCTATGGAGTATGTACCTCCCCGGCACCGTGGCAGCTCACCTCCTCTAGAGCGTGGCTCCACCGCCAAGCCAGGAGACCCATAGTGTCTTCCGGACGGGTCAGCCCCGAAGGCCTCCCGTTATACTATTGTCCCAACCATGACAACCCGGACTCGGGGGTAACCATACCCTTGTATAGTTGTGCGGTGCCTCATGCTAAGAAGAACAAACGTCAAGTTAAGCCCCGTGCCCACGTTGGAGTAGCTATGGTTGCGCTGTGTAATTGTTCCGGGCGAATACAAAGAACCATGTGTCGTTTTTCTCAAAACTCAACTCACACACACACATTCTTTTTTTTCAACCATCTTTGACAAGATCCTTTTTGCCTTTATAAACCATACACTTGGGTAAGGTTAACTCACCCAAGGTTTTCATAAACATTAACAACAAGGTAAACCTTGAGGGGTTCCCAACCTATAGTTTCATGAGTTGAACTAGTATTGCACTACGGCCGAGATGAGAGTCATCCCGCCATAGATGAGGTATAAAGGGGTAGTGGAGTGGATCATACTTGCTTAAGTTAAGCATGTATTATGACAACACAAGGAGGAATATACTCTCAGTGTGGTGCTAACTACACAACTTAGATAGTGGAGTGTCACTATCCAGCATATTCTCCAAGATGGTACACGGCATACTCCTCTCAAGTTGAGAATACACCAAGATCATGACAATGATACCTCTATACTACAAAAGTGGTGGGTGTGGTGTAAGTCATTATCTCGAGATGGAACATGCTCAAGTCGAGCATACAAGATAACCAAGAGGAATAGCACGGCCATGATACCATGCATCCCATAACACAAGGGCAATAGTGGAGTATCACCACTAGGGAGTACCCCACTTGCAATCACACATAGATGACATAAATAAAGAGAATAACACACATAGAATTAAGGTGCTTTGGACATCAACAAATGACATCCAACTAGACACCAAGTCAGAGATCAAAAGATGGCTTGCCTTGGCTTATTTGTCCCTGTACTTCTTCAACTCCATCAATATAAGAATTCCGACAATATAAATAAAATCCTCGTTCGATTCCACTTCTTCTTCTTCTCCGGAATTGTTCGCATCTATCGCCGGAAAATATAAAAAGAACACAATCAATCACATTGCACCAACAAGACATCATTCAACAATCAACAACTAACCATGCAGCCAAGGTATAACATACTAAGGACTTATAGATACTACAAAGCAACTAAAAGAGAACCCAATCTATTTACCTAGTGAAGGTATGAGAGTGCCATGACTTAGCAATTGCCTCTCTCGGTTATCACCATGGTATAAACCAATTATCCCCTGGTAGATAACATCATGAAGAGGACAAGAGCATTAGTTTGACATCACAAACATTCACAACATACTTTCAACATTTTTGGAAAAGTAGAAAACAGTTTTCCTAATTTAATTTGCTCACTTAACACTATACACAAATAGGAAGCAAACCATATACCACATCATTTGAAAACTTAAGCAAAACAAAAGAGCTAAAGTTAGGTTGCAGAGGTTTTGTTTTGCAAGCATAAAACAAAGGTTGCCCACCTCTACTAAAAAGAGTTGGTCAAGGGTTTTTAAATAAACCGAAAAGTTTTGCTTCAACAATGCATGCTACACATAAACATCACTAACAGCAAGAAATATGTATGAACAGAGACTAATAAATTTTTTCCTAGATAGCCAGTACTAATACAAGACTAACCCAATTGGAATCACCCAAAAATATTAAACCTACAATTTTAGGAATTTCTTTGAATCTGACTGTACAGAAAACAAGATCTGTAAGCCATAAATCGTAGAAAAATCCTAAAAATATGAGGTCAGTTGCATCTGAAAGGTATTGACAATACGGTTCTAATGCAATTGGTTTCACTCGCAAATTCATCTCCAAGCTCATGGTATAAACAGACAAAGTCAGATCTGACCAGAAATTGATCTGTGAACCATTTCAATTTCATTAGGTCATTTGAAGTGAACCCAACGCTAAAATGAAGGTACTGGAGAGGGCTTTCACCCAAAGTTGAGTTTGCTCAAAAAGGTTTTGTAAAACGGAAGAAATCTAACAAACAATGATTCTGCATGTTTGCAGAACTTTATTTATCATGCAAAATCCGTAACGAATTTGAGGATGAGACCAACGACAAGTTGTAGATATTTTCAATACCTATCGGCAGAACTTTGAACCACTCGATTTGGATCTGCACACAAGATTTGGCGGATTTTACAAAATCGTACCAGAATCTGAAACAGCAAGAAACAGAAATTACTGCAAGGTTTTGGACGAACTTTGCTCAAGAACTTCAGATCTGAGGATAGCTCAACCTTCTCCATGCTTGGACCAACATGCACCTGCATCAAGATCCAATCTTAGCAAGGGAGGAAGAAGAAGAGGAGAGAAAACCATCTAGGATTGGGGAGAAGAAGGAGAGGGATGCTCTCATGGAGAGGGGGAGCTTGAGGGAGGGGGAGAGCTTCATCTTGGAGAGCTTTTCATGGCCATGGCCGGCCATGAAGCTAGGTGGAGCAGCAATTTCGTGGGGAGAGGTAGGAGGAGAGTGTGTGGGAGTGGAGGAAAGAGTGGGGAGTGGAAAAGTGAGAGCAAGTGAGGAGGGGGTGGGCTGCCAAGCCCCTTTATATAGAGGGAGAGGGGGTGGGCTGCCTCCTCATTGATTGGGTTGGTTGGGAGGTAGCCCCTTCATTGATTGGGTTAGTTGGGAGGCTGGTTTGGGGAAGAGATATTTGACCCAAGCTGAATTTATTTGTGGCATTGGGAAGGGACAAAGGAGGAGAGGCTTCCCAAGGTGGAGTAATTATGTGAGAGAGAGGGAAATGGAGAGGCATGATGCATGTGTGCCATGGCATGGCCGGCCACATATTTTTGGCCATGCACAAGTGATCAACAAGAGATAATTGCTACACATGCATGACACCCAAGGTTGAGTGTCTCACAAATTACTAAAATGGTGGCCTAAAAAGATATACAATTTTAGGCAAAGTGATACTAATGCACAAGGGTGCTAAAGTAGATGGTGGTGACATTCTGACCTGATAAAAGATGTGTCCAAGAGATGATGGTGGTGATGGTGATTTAGACAATGGTAGAGCAAGGCTAGGAGAGATGGTGAGTGAAGTAACCATACACTCACAAGGATGAATATATTGACATACATCATCAATTCATGAGGTCAAGGTGATGATGGAAAATAATAGAGGAGTGAGATAGGCATAATGAAATATAAGTTGCTCTTCAAATAAGAGGTCAATTGGGAGTGATTTGAAAGTATCAAATGATTATCCATTTGATCAAGAATTGGAGGATGGAGGGGATACAATGTGGTAGATCAGAGATGTGCATAAGATGTGCAAGTTTTGCCATTTGAGAAAGGATTCATTTGAAAAGTATATGGAACACCTCAATTGTCTAGACACAATTGGGAATGAACTCAAGTGAAATGGAATTTTGAAGATGTTGAGAGAAAACTAGTTGGAACATAGGGGTTCAACATATTCTACTTTCTCAAGTAAAGTAAAGTTTTTCTCAAATTTAAAGTAAACAAGAAATGGTATAGGTACCATAAACAAGCCTTTTGTTAAAAACAAAGCAACATAGAGAGTAATGTTTTAGAAATCAGTGCTTGGTAGAAATGGGATGAGAAAACAAAACCCATTTCAGTTCCTTGTTCTCTTTGAAGAATTATCTTGAAAATATTTAATAAAACTAGAATTAGTTTTGTGATCAAAACTAGAGAAGGAAAATTAATAGGATTTTTGGGAGAGAAAACTAACTTAGGGAGAAGTGTTCTCAAGGGTAGATGATGGCTAGAAAATGTACCCACCATTCCCACTCTTGGTTTTGTGAAGATTAAACTTGAATAAAGACAAGAGGTAAAATTGAAGGAAGTGATCTAGAGTTGAATCATTGAATAGGATACAAGATCAAGTTGAATATATGAGCTGCAAGGATTGACTGAGACATGCAAGACGTGGAGGTTGAAGAGGATGTTGCATAGATGAGATCCATGCATTGAGGTCAACAATAACAGTTGAGGGTTCTTAGAGATCAACTACCAAAGTTTGGACATTTTAAGCCTGCCAAAACATTTTATTGAATTGGCTCCAAAACCAACAAGGAAAAGTGGGTATAAAAGTGATTTGGTTAAAGGCAAGGACATGGTTGGGAAGTGATCATGACAAGGTAGGTCTAGGACCAAGTGCATTGCATCAGATGGCAAGGGGTAGCTTAATCCAGGGGTTCCAAAATGGAACCTTAAACAAGTTTTGGGACTTAGCCAAATTTATAATGCCTTAGGGTTTCGACTATAGTGTAAGAGATGGCTGTTTTAAGGGGTAGATGATCCCAAGTTTTGAATTCAAGGATGCTTTTACCACTAGAGGTGTTGTTCTTTGCGGTATCTCAAGAAAGAGCTCAACAAGCAAATCAAGACAATTTTATTAACCAACAGATCAAAGCAATTCATTATAACAAATAGATCAAGACAATTTATCTAATTAGTTTTTAGAAAAAGTTTTTGTTCCCCCTAATTTTTGCACTCAGGACAAGGTTGCAAAAGTTGGGGTGTTACAAAATGAATTGTGGTGAATTGAATTGAAATCACCACTTGAATGGTGGGAATGACACTAATGTTCCCACTTGAGTTAGTTGGCATATGAATAAGCTTTTACTCAAATACTTGTGAACTAAAATTGGCTTTATGCAAATAAACTAGAGCTTAGCAAACCCTTCTATAAATGTCTAGCACTTACACTAGTATTAGTTTGCGAGTACTTGAAGTACTCACGGCTTTGTCCCTGGCTATTCAAATGGCCAGAGTATGAAGATGAACAAGGAGATGACCAGCAGGACGCCTACGACAACTAGGAGTCTTCCGACGTCAAGCGTTGGCCTGTGGACTAAAGAGTCCTTGTATCTTACGCTTCCGCTATGAACTTGTGTTTGTTCGTTGATCGATAGATCAACTATTCGTGTAATATGGATCATGTGATTCCAATTTGTAAGACATTATGGTTTGTAATGAATGATGACTGTGATACTTAACTATTATGCCTCGCAACAACAATATTCCTGGGATTGCGATGTATGACATAATAGGCATCCGGACTTAAAAATCCGGGTGTTGACAAAGTTGGTATCAGAGCCATTGTTTGACCTTAGAAGACCTTAGTTAGAATGGGCGTTCTGAAAAACATAACTTTGAAATCAAATGAAGAAAATATTTGTGAAAATTTACTTACACTCTTGTCTTTGAGACTTTGCCAAAATTTGATGAATCATGTTCTATCTTAGTTGAATCTACTTAAAATTTTGCCACACCTTGCACTCTCTAACTTACTCATCCAAATCTCTTTCAGATGGAGCCGAATGAACCCATCAACACCAAGTTTTACCAGCTTGGGAACGGAGGGAGCTTGATCTTCGAGCATGACCTCAACACCGTCTCTGACTTCCTTGGGCACCCACACCCCGAGTTCCACGGGGTTCAGTTGGACGACACGCCCGGAGGAGAGTTGCAGTGGGTGATCACTGCCGACTTGAGGGGCAAGATGGAGCCTCCCACCTCGGAGAGGATCCTCTTCTCCTTCCGCGAGAGCAACTGGCTCGACGGACTCACACGTGGCCTTCAGGAGGCACTTGCGCGCCTCTGTGGACAGAACGTGGTGCGCATCCTCGCCTTTCGCTACACGCATCTCGTGAGGCGTGATGCTATGGGAGTGCCCATGGAGCTGCAGCCGCACCCGGAGTTGAGGCATCATGCTGAGCACCTGGACTTCATGCTCTACCAGACTCAGAAGGACCTCGACGCCACTCGCGCTTACGCGAACCAGACCCATGCTCACATCATCGAGCAGGGTGAGGCGATCAAGCTACTCAACAACGACCGCAAGAGCCTTCGCCAGCAGCGTGCCAAGAAGGACGCTACGATTGTGCACCTTCGCGCCAAGATAGCATCACTTGAGGCCACTGTCAAGGCCCAGGAGGACCAGATTCGGGAGCTGGAGGATGACGACGGAGGCATCGACCTTCAGGGAGGAGGAGCCTTCCTGAGCGACGACGACGACTTTGAGGAGGACGAGTTCACCGAGGAGGAGGACTACGAGTTCCTGGAGGCAGGACCTGACGACTACGTCCCGATCGATGTCGAGGATGAGGAGTAGTTGCACTAGTTTCACTTATGTAGGTGTGAGTTGTATCCCGTCCTTTGTATCGTAGCATGAGAATGGTTCTTAAAACCATTGGAGTATGTGTGTGTTAGTTTGTACTATGTGTTGAATGAATGAATGTTATGTTTGTCATGAAAAGATTACAAGTTTTTCAATGTTTTCAAACTTAACCAAAATGAACCATAGAATGTTCCCTCTCATCTCATGATCTTCTATATCTTCAGATGGCCCCTCCCAATCGCACCAACGACGCGATGTTGCAACTGCTGCAAACCATGCTTGCCGACAGGGAAATAGAAAGAGCCGAACGCCAAGCCAACCTCATTGCCTTGCAGAATATTGCCAATCAAGGTCCTGGAAATCATGATCACTCTGGATCCAAGCTCAAGAACTTCTAGAACACCAATCCCCCGGTGTTTAGCAAGACCGAGGAACCCCTCGACACCGACGACTGGCTCCAGACTATGGAGAACAACCTGGAAGTAGCCGGAGTGGAAGCCAACGAGAAGGTCTTGTTTGCAACCCACTATCTCGCTGGACCAGCCCGCGCTTGGTGGACAAGCACCCGTGCCATGAACGGAGGTCAGTTCATGACTTGTGAGGATTTCAAGCTAAAGTTCAGCAAGTACAATGTACCCCCGGGTCTTATCAAAAAGATGAGGGATGAGTTCCCTGAACTGAAACAAGGTCGCATGACGGTGGTTGAATACCGCGACAAGTTTCTTACACTGTCGAGGTACGCCCCTGATGAGACCGACACCGTTGAGAAGAGGAAGGAGAGATTCCTGAACGGACTGCATGATGAGATGCAGACTGTCCTCGTCAACATCCCCTTTGCCGACCTTGAAGCCCTTGTTGACTCCGCCATCCAGATGGAGGGCAAGCTGAACCAAGCCAATGAGAACCGCAAGCGCCGCATGGCGAATCAAAGTGGGTCTAGTCATACCCAGAAGTTTCGCCCCAGCTCAAGCGGAGGTTTTACTCCGAGAAACAACAAGCCACCGATGCAGAATTCGCGCCCCGGTTATCAGAACCGGAGTGGAGGAAACTCCAAGCCAGGAGGCTACAACAACAACAACAACTACAACCGCGCTCCGCCTAGAGCCCCCAACAACAATAACAACCACACCAACACCGCTCCCAGAACCGGAAGCAACGCCGTCCCCGTTGCGAACAAGCAGGACAAGACCACCATCACTTGCTATGAGTGTGGTGTAGTGGGGCACTACTCCAACGAGTGTCCCAAGCGTCTCGCCAAGCTCGCCGGCAACACCGCTGCACCTGCTCAGCAGCAACGCCGTGTCTCCACCGGCAAGAAGTTCGCCCCCAACAACCCCAATAACCGCAACGGCCGCCTCTACCACATGAACGCCGAAGAAGCCCAGGAAGCAGCAGATGTTGTACTGGGTATGTTTTCTGTCAACCACATCCCTGCCAGAGTGTTGTTTGATTCCGGAGCATCTCATTCTTTTGTCACCGAAGACTTTGCATCAACAAGTAAAATTCAACCCCTCAGTTTGAAGCATGTTATGATAGTTCAAATCCCCGGAACTGGACCCATAGCCCAGAGAGCCTACAGCATGAACGCAACCGAGCTTGTGGAGCTGAAGAAGCAGATAGATGATATGTTGGCCAAAGGTCTGATTAGACCGAGTGCTTGTCCCTGGAGATCCCCCGTCTTGTTTGTGGACAAGAAGGATGGTGCAAATCGTTTATGTACGGACTATCGTAAGCTTAACGATGTCACCATCAAAAACAAATACCCCCTACCCAAGATAGAAGACTTGTTTGATCAACTCACCGGAGCCAAAGTTTTCTCCAAGATCGACCTTAGAACTAGATACCATCAACTGAAAATCCGAGCCACTGACATTCCGAAAACTGCCTTTACCACCAGATATGGGTTGTATGAGTACAACGTCATGTCGTTTGGACTGACCAATGCCCCTGCTTATTTCATGAATCTCATGAATAAGATCTTCATGAACTTTTTGGACAAGTTTGTCGTTGTCTTCATCGACGACATTCTCGTCTACTCCAAGTCCGAAGAGGAACATGAACAGCACTTGGAGAGTGTCCTAGAAACCCTTAGACATCACAAGTTGTATGCCAAGTTCAGCAAGTGTGATTTTTGGTTGGAAGAAGTTGGATTCCTGGGACACATCTTGTCTGCAGGAGGAATTGCCGTAGATCCCGCCAAGATCAAGACCGTTATGGAATGGCAAGCCCCAACCACACAAACCGAGGTCCGCGCTTTTCTTGGATTAGCCGGATACTACCGCAGATTTGTAGAAGGCTTTTCGAGCATCGCTCGACCAATGACCCAACTGCTGAAGAAGGACCGGAAGTTTGAGTGGACCGACAAATGTGAAGAGAGCTTCCAACAGCTCAAGAGTAGACTGACAACAGCCCCCATCCTGATCATGCCCGATATCGCAAAGCCCTTTGACGTATATTGCGACGCCTCCAAGACTGGTCTTGGATGTGTGCTTATGCAAGAAGGCAAGGTTGTATCCTACCTTTCTAGACAGCTAAAGCAACATGAATAGAACTACCCAACCCATGACCTCGAGCTTGCAGCCGTGGTCTTAGCCTTGAAAGTTTGGCGTCATTACCTCATGGGTAATCGATGCGAGATCTACTCCGACCACAAGATCTTCAAATACAAATTCACCCAGAAGGAGCTGAACATGAGACAACGCCAATGGATCGAATTGATCAAGGATTACGACATGGAGATTCACTACCACCCCGGCAAGGCCAATGTGGTAGCGGATGCCTTGAGTCGACTGCCGTGTCAGTTGAACTCCATGCTCGCAACCGAACAACCCAGCTTACATCAAGAGTTTGAACAGTTCAGACTAGAACTTGTTAGTGAGGGATTCCTAGCCAGCATCGAACTACAACCCACCTTGGTTAGCCAGATCAAGGAAGCCCAGAAGGACAACGCTAGCATTGATGGAATCAAGAAACAGATAGCCGCAAGAAAAGCCCCCGGATTCACCGTAGACGAAGCCGGAGTTCTTTGGTACAAAGAACGTCTCTACGTACCATCGGACTTAGACTTGAAACAAGTCATCCTGCAAGAAGCCCACGACACCCTTTATTCAATCCACCCCGGAGGTACCAAGATGTACCAAGACCTGAAGGAGCAATTCTGGTGGCACGGAATGAAGAGAGAAATCGGCAGCTACATCGCCAAGTGTGACATCTGTCAGAGAGTCAAGGCAAACATCAACGACCCGCCGGACTGTTGCAACCATTACAGATTCCGGAATGGAAATGGGACTCCGTAGGAATGGACTTTATCACTGGACTGCCCAAATCCAGCAAAGGCAATGATTCCATATGGGTAGTTGTCGATAGATTGACCAAAGTCGCCCATTTCATCGCCGTCAAAACCACCTACCAAGGCCCAAAGTTAGCTGAACTATACATCTCCAGAATAGTCGCCCTGCACGGAACCCCGAAATCGATAGTGTCAGATAGAGGATCACAGTTCACCTCAAGATTCTGGCAGAAAGTGCACGAAGGACTCGGAACCCGTCTGAATTTCAGCACCGCCTATCACCCTCAGACCGACGGACAGACTGTGAGAGTCAACCAGATACTGGAGGACATGCTGAGAGCATGTGTACTGGTACGGATCCAAGTGGGAAGACTGCTTATCTTACGCAGAATTCTCTTACAACAACAGCTACCAAGCTAGCCTGCAGATGGCCCCCTTTGAAGCCTTGTACGGAAGGAAATGCCGTACCCCCCTGAACTGGTCAGAAGTCGGAGAAAGTCAAGTTTTTGGCCCAGATGTTCTTCGTGAACCCGAAGAGAAAGTACACAAGATCCGAGAGTACCTCAAGACGGTGCAATCAAGACAGAAGAGCTACGCCGACAAGAGACGTCGGGAGATGACCTTCGAGATCGGAGACTTCGTCTATCTCAAGGTATCCCCCTTGAAAGGAATGCAGAGATTCCAACTGAAAGGAAAGCTCGCACCCGATATGTCGGACCTTTCAAAGTCCTCAGCCGCCGAGGTGAAGTATCTTATCAACTAGAGTTGCCTGAAGAAATGTCGGCTGTACACGACGTGTTTCATATCTCACTCCTCCGGAAGTGCCTTGAAGTCCCGGAGAAGACCGAAGTGTTCAAGAACATCGATCACCGATCGGTGGATATCAACCAGGACTTGACATACCGCGAAGTGCCGATTCACATCCTGGAGGAAGCATACCGAACCACCCGCACCCGAAGCATCAAGTTTCTGAAGATACAATGGAGCAATCATACCGAGGATGAAGCCACATGGGAACGCGAAGACTTCAGGAAGAAGGAGTACCCAGATCTCTTTATTACCTAACTTCCTTTTCGATCTCGGGGCGAGATATTGTTATCACCAGATTTTGGTCAAATCAGGAGGTGGGCCGTAAGAGAGATGGGCTTGGAAGATTACACGTGGAAGATCTCTGAAGCGGCCTTGCACGAGGAGTTTGGGCTGGATTGCCCGTGTATCTTGAATTATGGTAGATTGTATCTTAGATTAAAAGTTAGAGTTTGTATCGTGCACGGTGGGGATTATTCCCACGTTAGAAAGTCCCCTGGACTATAAATATGTATCTAGGGTTTATGGAATAAACAACAACCAACGTTCAACCAACAAATCAATCTCGGCGCATCGCCAACTCCTTCGTCTCGAGGGTTTCTACCGGTAAGCAACATGCTGCCTAGATCGCATCTTGCGATCTAGGCAGCACAAGCTCCACGTTGTTCATGCGTTGCTCGTACTGAAGCCTTGTTGATGGCGAGCAACGTAGTTATCATAGATGTGTTAGGGTTAGCATAGTTCTTCGCGTAACATGCTATCGTAGTGCAACCCTTGCATGTCTAGCCACCCTCACACCTATCTTAGGTGTGGGGGCGGCACCCCGCTTGATCATTATTTAGTAGATCTGATCCGTTACGATTGCTCCTTGTTCTACAAGGATTAGTTTAATATCTGCAATAGTTAGGCCTTACAAAGGGGTGGAGGATCCAGCGGCACGTAGGGTGTCGTTCGCTAGCCCTAAACAGGATGTTCCGGGGATCAACCTCGTGTTGGTTTTTAGGCCTTGTTTAGGATCGGCTTACGATCACCGTGCGTGGCCGCGAGGCCCAACCGTGAGTAGGATGATCCGATTATGCGGTGAAAACCCTAAATCGTCGTAGATCTCATTAGCTTTATCTTGATCAAGCAGGACCACCATATATTCTTGCACCCCGTACGAATCATGGGTGGATCGGCTCCCTGAGCCGATTCACAGGATAACCTGAGAGCCGATCGAGGCTCGTATTTAATGTTTACGTGTATGCCATGCAGGAAACTAAGCGAGGCATCTCCATCACCTTCCTGACCAGGTATAGGTCAGGTGGCACGCCCTTGCAATCAGCATCGGACGTGTGACCAGAAGGCTTTGCGGGCCGTCGCTCGGAGGGACCTCGGCCAGCCGCAGCCCTAGGTTGTTCCCGGCTCTACGGTGTTGCCCGTCGCTGCCCGCCGGTGGGTTTCTGACGTCAACACATTCTGGCACGCCCGGTGGGACAAGCTTCTACATCAACCACATCGCCATCTGCATCTGAGATGGCGGACGGCACGCCAGTCACATACGAGGATCTGACCGATGAGCTCAAGAAGAAGTATGACGAGATCAAAGTCATCCTCGAAGCCGACCTCATCGGCTCTTTCCACAGAACCCGTTCACATGGCATCAGGTGGAAGGGGTTCTCACCTAATGGTGCACTAGATGGGATAGACCTCTCTGCCCCGTCGGAGGAACGCACCAGGTCCCTGCGGCAGGAGATCAACTACTTGGTGGCTCACTCGCTGCACCGCCACTCTGAGAACCTGGTAAACACGTTGGAGCGTGTCGCTCTTCGCGTGATCCAGGAGATCATGAGGCACCAGTACTCGCCGTCAGGACCAGCTCTCGGGACACATCAAGGAGAGTTGCCACTCCAGTCCCGTCCACCGCTGCCATATGCGTTGGCAGCACCAGAAGTGCCGGCTTCACCGGCATTCGTCGTCTACAAGATCGGTGGTGACCCTAGTGACTACCAGTTCTTGCCTGAGGCGCCTAAGGAGATCCCTCACGGGTACACGTGCACGTATGTGCCAGATTGTGGTAACTGGGCACTCACAAACCAGGCCACGACATCAGGGACTTCTGGGAAAACAGGAGGGACGTCGGCGACAGAGCTTGAGAAGCAGACGTGGCTAACTAAGTACGCCACCCCGACGAACCTCCAGAGCTCAGCTCCTGCAGTTGGCTCAGAGCTGGAAAAGCAAACATGGCTGGCTAAGTACGCCACCCCGGCGAATATTCAGAGTTCAACTCCTGCAGCCAGCACAGCGGATCAGATCAGTACTATACTGAGAGACCAGTTCGGCATGGTGCCGAAAAGGAGGGCAATCGGCTATTCCAAGCCGTACCCCGACGACTACGAGATGATCCCGCTACCACCTAAATATCGGCTCCCTGATTTCTCCAAATTCAGTGGATCAGATGGTTCCAGTTCCATCGAGCACGTGGGCCGATATTTGGCACAACTAGGACCGGCTTCAGTGTCGGATCAACTACGTGTGAGGCTCTTCTCACAGTCCCTCACGGGATCGGCTTTCGGGTGGTACACCTCGTTGCCACCAGACTCCATCCGGACTTGGAAGCAGTTGGAAGAGCAGTTCCATATGCAGTACCATTCAGAGGCTTCCGAGTCTGGCATTGCCGATCTAGCACAACTACGTCGAAGCGCGGAGAACCGTGATGAGAATACATCCAGCGCTTCAGGAATCTTAGGAACCGATGTTACTCGGTTCGTATAACTGAAAAGGAAGCAGTCGAGTTGGCAGTAGCGGGCCTCGCAACACCGCTCAAGGACATGGCCTCCCAAGCAGACTACCCCTCACTGGCGCACATGGTTCAGAAACTATCGGCATATGAACAGCGCCACCTGGACCTGTACCAAGACAAGTTCAAGCGTGCAGTAGTCCTGGTCGATGCAGAGGAAGACGAAGGTCCTGCGGGAGATCAAGAGGTAGCAGTGGCTGAATGGACTCGGGGAGGAACCCCCGTGTCCTGCAAATGGGTAAAGCCACCAGGCCCGCCCCGGGGGTTTGATTTTGACGTGACCAAGACTGAGCAAATCTTCGACCTCCTGCTCAAGGAGAAACAGTTGACGATTCCTGAAGGTCTCAAATTCCCCACGGTGCAAGAGCTGAACGGAAAGCCATACTGCAAATGGCACAACTCGCTCTCCCATGCCACCAACGACTGCAGGGTATGGCGTCAGCACATCCAAGCGGCGATAGAAAAAGGGCGTCTAATTTTCAACCAGTATGCCATGAAGGTCGACACCCAGCCCTTCCCCGCCGTTAACATGGTGGACTGCACTTACCCTGGAGGTTGCCAGCCAGGATCCTCGTTCAGCATCAACATGGTAGGACCTGGGAACCACTCTGGCAAAGATGGAGACGAGGGCAGCTGCTCTCATAGCAAGGACACAGAGGAGGCCGCTCCACGCGATCGGCTCCGTCATGATGGCAAGCGCTACGTCACAGAGGGAGAAGTGAAGAACATGAGATATCAAAGACCCCTCTCTGATCACCTCCTCAACAAGGATGTGAGTCAGTATGACCAATGCCGACGATCCAGCGATGATGATGAGAGAGATCGTCTGGCTAGAGAAGCCAGAAGACATCGTCGGCACGATCGCGATGAGGAGGAGCACGAGCGCCGTGCCACGGAAAAATCAAGGGAGCAAGATGACAACGACAGGCACTGGGACTGCCCCTTCTTCAGACACTGCTGGGATTCAGGAATGAGCCGATTGCCCACAATCGGCAATTGCCCAGAATGCAACCAGAAAAAGAAGGAGGCAGCCAACGTGTCTGTGTTCAGGCGCTTAGGGCCTCTCCCGCCACAAAGCAAACGCGCTGAGTCCCCTCGCTGGGCAGATCTCGAGGATTCAGAAGACGAGGGACAAGAAGAGGAAGAAGACAGGTACCACCGTCCAAGGTGGTGCCCTGATGGACTCAGCCGTTCCCAAAAGCGCATGGTTCAGCGATTGCGCGGCCTGGAGGAAGCCGAAAGGTTATACTTGCATACGTTAAGGAAGGCACGACCTGATCTGGCTGCGAAAGTTCAGCGAACCCTGGACAAAGAGGGTCGTCCACGGAAAATGGAGTGGCGCCCCAAGCAAAGGAGAGCCGATGATGAAACATCGGCTGGCACAAACATGGTGCTCGTCCTTCCGACGGAGCTTAGTGCTACACGATTCTACGATGCACTCAAGGTGGACGACAGCAGGCGCATCAAGTCAGAGGTTGGGCTGGTTTTATCCACCAGCCTGACCGAGTAGCAAGAACAAACCGATGAGCAAACGGGGCGAGGCTGATCTTTGTGATCGGCCCCAAAAATTATGAAGGAGCATTATAAAACCTTCAGTCAGCGCTTCAATGGATATGGAGGCCGATTCCAGCAATCGGCCAAAATTATCTTCACCACATTTTGCTGCTTGTGTTCAACATCAATCTATTGGGCAGCGGCCACGTCGGCGGATGAAAGTCAGCACGAATCCTCGCGGAGCCGACGTGCAAGTGCAGTGCCCTGGCTAACCATAAAAGCCGATATCTGCAGTCATCTGGCAGATTCGGCTCGGGGGGCATATAGTCAGATGAACATGTGCAGATAAACATGTGTAAACATGCGTGCAGTGAAACATCCTGGGGCCGATTAGAAAAAATCGGCCAAATAAAAAAAATTTGCACAAAAAGCGAAGCCGATGCGCGGCCATCGACTCTAGTACAGTTACACAAGACCAAGACCCTATGTGCTCAAGTTTCACATCAACATCAACGTT
This sequence comes from Lolium perenne, assembly GCF_019359855.2. NCBI lineage: Eukaryota > Viridiplantae > Streptophyta > Magnoliopsida > Poales > Poaceae > Lolium > Lolium perenne. The sequence continues at coordinate 34,450,836 of NC_067248.2, read as the reverse complement.
CAGTGGCTGATCAATGATCTGCGCATCCTCACCGGCATTCTCGCCTTGATTAAGGCTCGGGGGGCAGCTAACTTGGTAGATGTCCTGTTTTGGGAGCCGATTGGAGTCACATCGACTGGCCCTGCATTGTGATCTTCTCTGAAGTAGTAAGGTGTTGCAAAAGAAGACTACTGAAGCTATGGAGAGGAATCGGGAAAGGAGGCCGTCGGCTTTTACAGTTTTTGGACCGTCCTGTCGCTGCAAGAGAAGGAAAGGGACTGGATTCTCAAAATAGCCGATGAGTAGTGCTTGATATTGCGAAAAATTATGGTCAGATATCAAATCGCAGCCTGAAATTGAGAAGTGCTTGACCGACGGGCTAATCGGCATGTGAGTCCGGCTTCACGGGCGTCCAAAAGAAAAGAAATCCGATACGTTGCTATCGGTCTTGGCATGACAGGCGGAAGGAATGAAATTGGATCAATTGAAAGATGAATTGAAAGAACAATTTTCATTAATTCAAAGGAGCGGCTTTACAAGAAAGAGCCGATGGCTCTCAAAAGAGGGATCTGGTGCCTAGTGCACTGCTACTACTAGTCCTATTCTACTAGTCGTCGATGTCCTCGTCATCGCCGCTGTCGATGTCATCGGCGCTGCTCCCAGGAAGCTCCTCGTAGCTGCTGCCCCAGCCCTTGGCCGGAGCCTCGTCCTCCTCGTCATCATCATCATCCTCGCTGTCCGCCCAGGAGCGGAAGCGCTTGGTCGGCGGATACCCGATGGAGGAGGAGGATTCATCCTCCTCCTCTTCCTCCTCGTCATCATCATCGTCGTCGCTGTCCGCCCAAGCGCGGAATCGCTTGGCCGGCAGAAGCTTGACGGGGGAAGAGGGGCCGCCCTCCTCTTTTTCTTCTTCTTCCTCTACTTCTTCCCCCTTCCCGTTGGGGGAGGTCGGTTTTGCCCAAGGATGGAGGTCGTCTTCACTTTCGCTCATCAGCTCCCCATCGATGAGGAACTTGAGGTCCTCTTCCCCATCGGTCAGAGGCAGGTTGCTCTCTGGCGCGTGATCGGAGTTCCACTCCGGCTCGCTTGAAGAGAAGGATTGGAGAGAGACGAAAGAGGAGGAAGAAGAAGACATGGCTGAGGGAGAAGAGGGTTTTTTGGGTGCCGATGGCTGGAAGGGGATGAAGAGAGCTAATCAATCGGCACAGTTAAATAATGGGAAGCCTGGTGGAAATTTAATGCCATTGCAGTTTTCGAGGAAGTGATGCCAAAGTTATCAAATTTTGCAGAGAAGCTGGAAAGACAAGGCATCATGATGAGGAATACTGCGACAGGTCTGCTCTGCCATGACATGACCCTTCGAAGGAAAAACGGAGTGGTTTTGAAATTATCATTGCCAAAACCAGGGGGGCATGTGTTATCACCAGATTTTGGTCAAATCAGGAGGTGGGCCGTAAGAGAGATGGGCTTGGAAGATTACACGTGGAAGATCTCTGAAGCGGCCTTGCACGAGGAGTTTGGGCTGGATTGCCCGTGTATCTTTAATTATGGTAGATTGTATCTTAGATTAAAAGTTAGAGTTTGTATCGTGCACGGTGGGGATTATTCCCACGTTAGAAAGTCCCCTGGACTATAAATATGTATCTAGGGTTTATGGAATAAACAACAACCAACGTTCAACCAACAAATCAATCTCGGCGCATCGCCAACTCCTTCGTCTCGAGGGTTTCTACCGGTAAGCAACATGCTGCCTAGATCGCATCTTGCGATCTAGGCAGCACAAGCTCCACATTGTTCATGCGTTGCTCGTACTGAAACCTTGTTGATGGCGGGCAACGTAGTTATCATAGATGTGTTAGGGTTAGCATAGTTCTTCGCGTAACATGCTATCGTAGTGCAACCCTTGCATGTCTAGCCGCCCTCACACCTATCTTAGGTGTGGGGGCGGCACCCCGCTGATACGTCTCCGACGTATCGATAATTTCTTATGTTCCATGCCACATTATTGATGTTATCTACATGTTTTATGCGCACTTTATGTCATATTCGTGCATTTTCTGGAACTAACCTATTAACAAGATGCCGAAGTGCCAGTTGCTGTTTTCTGCTGTTTTTGGTTTCAGAAATCCTAGTAAGGAAATATTCTCGGAATTGGACGAAATCAAAGCCCAGGGGCCTATTTTCTCACGAAGCTTCCAGAAGTCCGAAGGAGAGACAAAGAGGGGCCACGGAGGGGCCACACTATAGGGCGGCGCGGCCCCCCCTTGGCCGCGCGGCCCTGTGGTGTGGGGCCCCCGTGCCGCCTCTTGACCTGCCCTTTCGCCTATAAAAAGTCTCCGTGACGAAAACCCCGATCGAGAACCACGATACGGAAAACCTTCCAGAGACGCCGCCGCCGCCGATCCCATCTCGGGGGATCCAGGAGATCGCCTCCGGCACCCTGCCGGAGAGGGGAATCATCTCCCGGAGGACTCTACGCCGCCATGGTCGCCTCCGGTGTGATGTGTGAGTAGTCTACCCCTGGACTATGGGTCCATAGCAGTAGCTAGATGGTTGTCTTCTCCCCATTGTGCTATCATTGTCGGATCTTGTGAGCTGCCTAACATGATCAAGATCATCTATCTGTAATTCTATATGTTGCGTTTGTTGGGATCCGATGAATAGAGAATACTTGTTATGTTGATTATCAAAGCTATGCTTATGTGTTGTTTATGATCTTGCATGCTCTCCGTTATTAGTAGATGCTCTGGCCAAGTTGATGCTAGTAACTCCAAGAGGGAGTATTTATGCTCGATAGTGGGTTCATGCCTCTGTGAATCTGGAGGAGTGACAAGAACCACTAAGGTTATGGATGTGCTGTTGCCACTAGGGATAAAACATTAGTGCTATGTTCAAGGATGTAGTCACTAGTTACATTACGCGCAATACTTAATGCAATTGTCTGTTGTTAGCAACTTAATACGGAGGGGTTCGGATGATAACTTTGAAGGTGGACTTTTTAGGCATAGATGCTGTTGGATGGCGGTCTATGTACTTTGTCGTAATGCCCAATTAAATCTCACTATACTCATCATGATATGTATGTGCATGGTCATGCTCTCTTTATTTGTCAATTGCCCAACTGTAATTTGTTCACCCAACATGCTGTTTGTCTTATGGGAGAGACACCTCTAGTGAACTGTGGACCCCGGTCCAATTCTCTTTACTGAAATACAATCTACTGCAATACTTGTTCTACTGTTTTCTGCAAACAATCATCTTCCACACAATACGGTTAATCCTTTGTTACAGCAAGCCGGTGAGATTGACAACCTCACTGTTTCGTTGGGGCAAAGTACTTTGGTTGTGTTGTGCAGGTTCCACGTTGGCGCCGGAATCTACGGTGTTGCGCCGCACTACATCCCGCCGCCATCAACCTTCAACGTGCTTCTTGGCTCCTCCTGGTTCGATAAACCTTGGTTTCTTTCTGAGGAAAACTTGCTGCTGTGCGCATCATACCTTCCTCTTGGGGTTGCCCAACGAACGTGTGAAATACACGCCATCAAGCATATTTTCCGGCGCCGTTGCCGGGAGATCAAGACACGCTGCAAGGGAGTCTCCACTTCTCAATCTCTTTACTTTGTTTTTGTCTTGCTTAGTTTTATTTACTACTTTGTTTGCTGCACTAAATCAAAATACAAAAAAATTAGTTGCTAGTTTTACTTTATTTGCTATCTTGTTTGCTATATCAAAAACACAAAAAAATTAGTTTACTTGCATTTACTTTATCTAGTTTGCTTTATTTACTGTTGCTAAAATGGCCAACGCTGAAAACACTAAGTTGTGTGACTTCACAACCACAAATAATAATGATTTCTTATGCACACCTATTGCTCCACCTGCTACTACAGCAGAATTCTTTGAAATTAAACCTGCTTTCTTGAATCTTGTTATGCGAGAGCAATTTTCTGCAGTGTTAGTTCTGATGATGCTGCTGCCCATCTTAATAATTTTGTTGAACTATGTGAAATGCAAAAATATAAAGATGTAGATGGTGATATTATTAAACTAAAATTGTTCCCTTTCTCATTAAGAGGAAGAGCTAAAGATTGGTTGCTATCTCTGCCTAAGAATAGTATTGATTCATGGACTAAATGCAAGGATGCTTTTATTGGTAGATATTATCCCCTGCTAAAATTATATCTTTGAGGAGTAGCATAATGAATTTTAAACAATTAGATACTGAACATGTTGCTCAAGCTTGGGAAAGAATGAAATCTCTGGTTAAAAATTGCCCAACCCATGGACTGACTACTTGGATGATCATCCAAACCTTCTATGCAGGACTAAATTTTTCTTCATGGAATTTATTGGATTCAGCTGCTGGAGGTACCTTTATGTCCATCACTCTTGGTGAAGCAACAAAGCTTCTTGATAATATGATGATCAACTACTCTGAATGGCACACGGAAAGAGCTCCACAAGGTAAGAAGGTAAATTCTGTCGAAGAAACCTCTTCCTTGAGTGATAAGATCGATGCTATTATGTCTATGCTTGTGAATGATAGGACTAATATTGATCCTAATAATGTTCCATTAGCTTCATTGGTTGCACAAGAAGAACATGTTGATGTAAACTTCATTAAAAATAATAATTTCAACAACAATGCTTACCGGAACAATTCTAGTAACAACTATAGGCCATATCCTTATAATAATGGCAACGGCTATGGTAATTCTTATGGGAATTCTTACAACAATAATAGGAGTTCACCCCCTGGACTTGAAGCCATGCTTAAGGAATTTATTAGTACACAAACTGCTTTTAACAAATCTGTTGAAGAAAAGCTTGGGAAAATTGATATACTTGCTTCTAAAGTCGATAGTCTTGCTGCTGATGTTGATCTTTTGAAATCAAAAGTTTTGCCTAATGAGAATCATCATAATAAAATTACTACTACAGCAAATGCCATTCAAGTTAGAATTAATGAGAATATAAGATTAATGGCTGAACTGCGTGCTAGGTGGGATAGAGAAGAAAATGAAAAACTAGCTAAAGAGAAGAATATAGCTAAAGTTTGGACTATTACCACCACTAGTAATGCTAATGCTACACATGTTGCTGCACCTCCTACTCATATTAATAAAAGAATTGGTGTTAGCAATGTTTCCACTTCGAATGCAAAGCGCGAAAAACTGCACTGAAAGCTGCTAAAACTGCTGAAACTGCTGTGATAAAGCTGCTGAAATTTTTTCCAACATTGGGGATGATGATCCCATTGCTTTAGATTATAATGGTTTGAATTTTTATGATTGCCACATCTCTGAAGTTATAAAGTTCTTGCAAAAACTTGCTAAAAGTCCTAATGCTAGTGCTATAAATTTGGCTTTCACGCATCATATTACAAATGCTCTCATAAAAGCTAGAGAAGAGAAACTAGAGCGTGAAGCCTCTATTCCTAAAAAGTTAGAGGATGGTTGGGAGCCCATCATTAAGATGAAGATTAAAGATTTTGATTGTAATGCTTTATGTGATCTTGGTGCAAGTATCTCTGTTATGCCTAAGAAAATTTATAATATGCTTGACTTGCCACCGCTGAAAAATTGTTATTTGGATGTTAATCTTGCTGATCATTCTACAAAGAAACCTTTGGGTAAAGTTGATAATGTTCGCATTACCATTAACAATAACCTGGTTCCCGTTGATTTTGTTGTCTTGGATATTGAATACAATGCATCTTGCCCCATTATATTGGGAAGACCTTTTCTTCGAACTATTGGTGCTATCATTGATATGAAGGAAGGTAATATAAAATATCAATTTCCTCTCAAGAAAGGTATGGAACACTTCCCTAGAAAGAGAATGAAGGTACCTTTTGATTCTATTATGAGAACAAATTATGATGTTGACACTTCATCTCTTGATAATACTTGATACACACTTTCTGCGCCTAGCTGAAAGGCGTTAAAGAAAAGCGCTTATGGGAGACAACCCATGTTTTTACCTACAGTACTTTGTTTTTATTTTGTGTCTTGGAAGTTGTTTACTACTGTAGCAACCTCTCCTTATCTTAGTTTTGTGTTTTGTTGTGCCAAGTTAAGCCGTTGATAGAAAAGTAAGTACTAGATTTGGATTACTGCACAGTTCCAGATTTCTTTGCTGTCACGAATCTGGGTCCACCTCCCTGTAGGTAACTCAGAAAATTAAGCCAATTTACGTGCATGATCCTCAGATATGTACGCAACTTTCATTCAATTTGAGCATTTTCATTTGAGCAAGTCTGGTGCCATTTTAAAATTCGTCAATACGAACTGTTCTGTTTTGACAGATTCTGCCTTTTATTTCGCATTGCCTCTTTCGCTATGTTGGATGAATTTCTTTGATCCACTAATGTCCAGTAGCATTATGCAATGTCCAGAAGTGTTAAGAATGATTGTGTCACCTCTGAATATGTCAATTTATAATGTGCACTAACCCTCTAATGAGTTGTTTCGAGTTTGGTGTGTAGGAAGTTTTCAAGGATCAAGAGAGGAGTATGATGCAACATGATCAAGGAGAGTGAAAGCTCTAAGCTTGGGGATGCACCCGGTGGTTCACCCCTGCATATATCAAGAAGACTCAAGCGTCTAAGCTTGGGGATGCCCAAGGCAACCCCTTCTTCATCGACAACATTATCAGGTTCCTCCCCTGAAACTATATTTTTATTCCATCACATCTTATGTGCTTTTTCTTGGAGCGTTGGTTTGTTTTTTTTGTTTTGTTTGAATAAAATGGATCCTAGCATTCACTTTATGGGAGAGATACACGCTCCGCTGTAGCATATGGACAAGTATGTCCTTGGTTTCTACTCATAGTATTCATGGCGAAGTTTCTCCTTCGTTAAATTGTTATATGGTTGGAATTGGAAAATGATACATGTAGTAATTGCTATAAATGTCTTGGGTAATGTGATACTTGGCAATTGTTGTGCTCATGATTAAGCTCTTGCATCATATGCTTTGCACCCATTAATGAAGAAATACATAGAGCATGCTAAAATTTGGTTTGCATATTTGGTTTCTCTAAGGTCTAGATAATTTCTAGTATTGAGTTTGAACAACAAGGAAGACGGTGTAGAGTCTTATAATGTTTTCAATATGTCTTTTATGTGAGTTTTTCTGCACCGGTTCATCCTTGTGTTTGTTTCAAATAAGCCTTGCTAGCCTAAACCTTGTATCGAGAGGGAATACTTCTCATGCATCCAAAATACTTGAGCCAACCACTATGCCATTTGTGTCCACCATACCTACCTATACTACATGGTATTTTCCGCCATTCCAAAGTAAATTGCTTGAGTGCTACCTTTAAAATTCCATCATTCACCTTTGCAATATATAGCTCATGGGACAAATAGCTTAAAAACTATTGTGGTATTGAATATGTAATTATGCACTTTATCTCTTATTAAGTTGCTTGTTGAGCGATAACCATGTTCACTGGGGACGCCATCAACTATTCATTGTTGAATTTCATGTGAGTTGCTATGCATGTTCGTCTTGTCTGAAGTAAGAGAGATCTACCACCATAGGGTTAAGCATGCATATGTTAGAGAAGAACATTGGGCCGCTAACTAAAGCCATGTTCCATGGTGGAAGTTTCAGTTTTGGACAACAATCCTCAAATCTCAAATGAGAAAATTATTAATTGTTGTTATATGCTTATGCATAAAAGAGGAGTCCATTATCTGTTGTCTATGTTGTCCCGGTATGGATGTCTAAGTTGAAGAATAATCAATAGCGAGAAATCCAATGCGAGCTTTCTCCTTAGACCTTTGTACAGGCGGCATAGAGGTACCCCTTTGTGACACTTGGTAAAAACAATGCATTGTGATGATCCGGTAGTCCAAGCTAATTAGGACAAGGTGCGGGCACTATTGGTACACTATGCATGAGGCTTGCAACTTATAAGATATAATTTACATGATGCATATGCTTTATTACTACCGTTGACAAAATTGTTTCATGTTTTCAAAATCAAAGCTCTAGCACAAATATAGCAATCGATGTTTTTCCTCTATGAGGACCATTCTTTTACTTTCAATGTTGAGTCAGTTCACCTATTTCTCTCCACCTCAAGAAGCAAACACTTGTGTGAACTATGCATTGATTCCTACATACTTGCTTATTGCACTTATTATATTACTCTATGTTGACAATATCCATGAGATATACATGTTACAAGTTGAAAGCAACCGCTGAAACTTAATCTTCTTTTGTGTTGCTTCAATACCTTTACTTTGAATTATTGCTTTATGAGTTAACTCTTATGCAAGACTTATTGATGCTTGTCTTGAAGTGCTATTCATGAAAAGTCTTTGCTTTATGATTCACTTGTTTACTCATGTCATATACATTGTTTTGATCGCTGCATTCACTACATATGCTTTACAAATAGTATGATCAAGATTATGATGGCATGTCACTCCAGAAATTATCTGTGTTATCGTTTTACCTGCTCGGGACGAGCAGAACTAAGCTTGGGGATGCTGATACGTCTCCGACGTATCGATAATTTCTTATGTTCCATGCCACATTATTGATGTTATCTACATGTTTTATGCACACTTTATGTCATATTCGTGCATTTTCTGGAACTAACCTATTAACAAGATGCCGAAGTGCCAGTTGCTGTTTTCTGCTGTTTTTGGTTTCAGAAATCCTAGTAAGGAAATATTCTCGGAATTGGACGAAATCAAAGCCCAGGGGCCTATTTTCTCACGAAGCTTCCAGAAGTCCGAAGGAGAGACGAAGAGGGGCCACGGAGGGGCCACACTATAGGGCGGCGCGGCCCCCCTTGGCCGCGCGGCCCTGTGGTGTGGGGCCCCCGTGCCGCCTCTTGACCTGCCCTTTCGCCTATAAAAAGTCTCCGTGACGAAAACCCCAGTACCGAGAACCACGATACGGAAAACCTTCCAGAGACGCCGCCGCCGCCGATCCCATCTCGGGGGATCCCGGAGATCGCCTCCGGCACCCTGCCGGAGAGGGGAATCATCTCCCGGAGGACTCTACGCCGCCATGGTCGCCTCCGGTGTGATGTGTGAGTAGTCTACCCCTGGACTATGGGTCCATAGCAGTAGCTAGATGGTTGTCTTCTCCCCATTGTGCTATCATTGTCGGATCTTGTGAGCTGCCTAACATGATCAAGATCATCTATCTGTAATTCTATATGTTGCGTTTGTTGGGATCCGATGAATAGAGAATACTTGTTATGTTGATTATCAAAGCTATGCTTATGTGTTGTTTATGATCTTGCATGCTCTCCGTTATTAGTAGATGCTCTGGCCAAGTTGATGCTAGTAACTCCAAGAGGGAGTATTTATGCTCGATAGTGGGTTCATGCCTCTGTGAATCTGGAGGAGTGACAAGAACCACTAAGGTTATGGATGTGCTGTTCCCACTAGGGATAAAACATTAGTGCTATGTTCAAGGATGTAGTCACTAGTTACATTACGCGCAATACTTAATGCAATTGTCTGTTGTTAGCAACTTAATACTGGAGGGGGTTCGGATGATAACCTGAAGGTGGACTTTTTAGGCATAGATGCAGTTGGATGGCGGTCTATGTACTTTGTCGTAATGCCCAATTAAATCTCACTATACTCATCATGATATGTATGTGCATGGTCATGCTCTCTTTATTTGTCAATTGCCCAACTGTAATTTGTTCACCCAACATGCTGTTTGTCTTATGGGAGAGACACCTCTAGTGAACTGTGGACCCCGGTCCAATTCTCTTTATTGAAATACAATCTACTGCAATACTTGTTCTACTGTTTTCTGCAAACAATCATCTTCCACACAATACGGTTAATCCTTTGTTACAGCAAGCCGGTGAGATTGACAACCTCACTGTTTCGTTGGGGCAAAGTACTTTGGTTGTGTTGTGCAGGTTCCACGTTGGCGCCGGAATCTCTGGTGTTGCGCCGCACTACATCCCGCCGCCATCAACCTTCAACGTGCTTCTTGGCTCCTCCTGGTTCGATAAACCTTGGTTTCTTTCTGAGGGAAAACTTGCTGCTGTGCGCATCATACCTTCCTCTTGGGGTTGCCCAACGAACGTGTGAAATACACGCCATCACCCGCTTGATCATTATTTAGTAGATCTGATCCGTTACGATTGCTCCTTGTTCTACAAGGATTAGTTTAATATCTGCAATAGTTAGGCCTTACAAAGGGGTGGAGGATCCAGCGGCACGTAGGGTGTCGTTCGCTAGCCCTAAACAGGATGTTCCGGGGATCAACCTCGTGTTGGTTTTTAGGCCTTGTTTAGGATCGGCTTACGATCACCGTGCGTGGCCGCGAGGCCCAACCGTGAGTAGGATGATCCGATTATGCGGTGAAAACCCTAAATCGTCGTAGATCTCATTAGCTTTATCTTGATCAAGCAGGACCACCATATATTCGTGCACCCCGTACGAATCATGGGTGGATCGGCTCCCTGAGCCGATTCACAGGATAACCTGAGAGCCGATCGAGGCTCGTATTTAATGTTTACGTGTATGCCATGCAGGAAACTAAGCGAGGCATCTCCATCACCTTCCTGACCAGGTATAGGTCAGGTGGCACGCCCTTGCAATCAGCATCGGACGTGTGACCAGAAGGCTTTGCGGGCCGTCGCTCGGAGGGACCTCGGCCAGCCGCAGCCCAAGGTTGTTCCCGGCTCTACGGTGTTGCCCACCGCTGCCCGCCGGTGGGTTTCTGACGTCAACAGATATTTTGTAAGGGGGAAGGGTTTGTAACATCCCAAATTTCAATAAAAGAAAGTTAGAAGAATTCCAGAGAGCAAAATTTCAAACCAACAAAAACTTTCTAAATTGCATATAGTGCCATGCATAGGATTTGTGCATTTGATTGATATGCCATGATGATTGTTATTATGTGTATATGATAAACCCTAAAACCCTAAAGTGATCATGAGAAGATCACAAACCAAATAAACCAAAAAGAGAAAGAAATCAAATAAATGCAAAACCCTAAAAACCCTCACATATGCTCTATGGCATTTTTATAAATTTTGACCCTAGACCAATTTGGTCTTCACCATTAGTTGAATAATGTTACTAAACACTTATTACAACTTTTGGAATCAAAGAATCACAAATCAAATGGATTTCAAATACAAAACTTGCTCACATATGATAATGGTCAAAACTGCCAATTATAGTCTGATCACTACTTTGAGCCATTGCAATTCAATTTTCTCAAACCAAACCTTGCTAACTCTTTGCACCACATCCAAGACAACATCAAGGTGAACACGTTTTTGTAAAGATCACCATGCCAAATTCTTTCTTGATCATGAGCTATGCTCAACCAAAGTTGCAACATTTTAACATATGCAACAATCTCACACTTAGCCATTTTTGCAAAACTTTGAATTCAACAATGCCACCACCACACCTCACCACCTCTGATCATTTCTAACTGAATGAGACACTCACAATTCAAAACTTGCCACCATTTGAATTAAATCAAATTTGGACAAATTTGGCAAAATGCAAATATGGAACTATTACACACTATTTCAAATAGTGTTCTATCCCACCCTGATCTACCCCAAACCACCCTACCTGGTCCCCTTGTCCCCTCTCTCACTCAATGCACCACAGCAACCCTAGTGGTGCATGCATAGCATGCATGCACACACCATGCCGGCCATGTCGCCACCTTGCCGAGCCTCCCCTCTCTCCCTTCACTCACCACCATGGCCACCTTGCCCTAGCTCGCCACCTCGCTCGTCTACGTCGTCTGGCACCAATAGAAGCAAGGTAGATGCCCTAGCTACGCCGGAGGACGCGCGCCCAAAACCGCCAGTATGCCGCTCGCGTCGCGACCATGCGCGGCGTGGATGCGCACTGGCCACGCGCCACCCCGCCAGTACACGCAGCCCCTGGCCCCTCCAGCACGTCGTCGAGCACCGCCGTGACACCTCAGCCGCGCCAGACACGCTCGGAACCAAGACCCTGGACCGCCGGTGCCGGAGACGACGACACGATCCCGCGAACGCCGCCGCCAGACATGGAAGCAAAGCGAGCTCTCCAGACGCCACCCGACCAAGCTGTCGCCACCGTTAGCTTCGCCTGGACCAGGAGAACGTCGCTGCCCCCTCACCTAGCCCAACCGCTCGCCGGAATCGCCGCGCGGGTGTCGACTTCAACCCTTCCCCGCAGCACCCAAGCTCCTCTATAAATACCGAGCTCCCCTGAGCAATCCAGGCACACCATCACCCTCTCCTCCCATCCTTGACTCTCCACCACCACTCCACCCATCGAATCGAAGCCGGAGCAGCGCCAATCGAGCGATCGGAGCCGCGGAAGCCCTGGTGCAATCGCCATTGATCCAGGCCTCCTCGAGCTGTGCCACTGCTACAGGCTTCTTCCCCTTCACCGACAACCTCGAACGGAACACCGCCACCGCTCGCCGGACCCACGGTTCGCCCTCCGACCCCCTACCCTCGCCGCCAGACCCTCGGCATCTCGCCGGAGAAGACGATGGCCCTGGGCCGTCCGATTCGCTTCTAATCCAACGTGCCACGTTAAAACTTACCGTTTCGGCGTTTAAACATCGCTGACGGGTGGAGCCCCCTTGTCAGGCAGCCCACGCGTTCACATACGCGTGGTGGGCTGGCCTTGGGCCGTTTTAAATCGTTTCGGCCCACCTAGCTTTCCCGCCGGCCTTTTTAATTCAAACTTCTCCAAATAATTCCAATACTGCCCAAATTTTGAAAATCAATAGATTCAAATTGGCTTAACAAAATTCAATGAACTTTATATGGTTGGAAAGCTATGGAAAAGATCTACACAATGCCACTGGTCCCATGACCAGATTAGATGTAGAATTAATTTGATAAAAAGAAGAAGGCATGGACTTTTCCCTATTCAAACAATTATTAAAAATCAACCAAAATAGATATTAAGTTAATTCCAACTCTAATAGCTCACATTTGACTTACACTAATTGTTTATGCAATAAAATGGTGTGGTCACTTTGCATGATCATGCCCTAGTTTAATTAATGGACAATATGGCTAGTTTATGTAGTTGATATTGTCCAAAACTATTAAGTAAATTATATGAAGTCTTATGCTTCATTTAAACTTTGTCTCACAAGAATTCATGTGATGTTTGGACCCCTGGCCAAACTCACTTATATGAATTACTTGGAGATTTAAATCATATGTAGCACTATTAAATATTATGAGGTGGTCTACCTCATTTAAATCATTTTCTCAAATGATAATGATGAATGTTTGACTTAGGTCAATATAAGTTGACATATGATTGTTTGAGAAATTAAATCTTAAGAAGATTTCAATGAGAGGAAATTATTTCTCAAGAACCCTATGGAAACTATCATTTACATATTAAATAAAAAGAAGTAAATTCTCCTCAAGCAACACAACCCATGCACCCTAATTAGATTATTTGTGTGCATAGAATAGTTTGTGTGATTATATGTGATGTATGGAATAGCCATTGAATTAGTGAGTAATTATACTCGTATTCAAATTTAGACACTAGCACCGGAGAGTACACGGAAGAAGAAGGTTGCTACCAAGAGGAGGAGGAGGAGAATTTTGAGAACTACCAAGGCAAGCTAATATTCTTGCAAAGTGCAAAGCCCCTTTGGGGCAAGGCACCATGAATCTTACCTTTTCTTACATAAGCCTATCCCATGTCTATACATTACAAGTTTTGACTTGTTTCCTCAAAGAGTTACTTTTATAGTTAACTTTGGTCAAAGTAAAGAGGTTTACTAGAGTAGTAAAGTTAGTCTCCATCAAGCAAAGCAAGATAGCACCCCTCATGATTTAGAGCTAGTGCTAATGAATAAAACTTGACTACTCTAGATGGGAACAATGTGAATTGAAATGAATTTGAAACCTTGGAATGATGATGCATTCCATTGAATGATTTTTGAAGGTGAATATGACAAAGAGAAGATGGTGATTTTTGATAAACATGATGTTGGTTTGAATGCGATACCTTTCCAATTAGTAAGTACCCCCACAATACCTGATTATGGGTAGGGCTTAACTGGAAGTTTATGCATCTTAGTATGGGTTCCCTCTGAACACACGTCATAGGGGTTACGCTTGAGGCTGCCTCCGTTGTTGAGAAATGATGTGAAATTGAGGTGAATTGTACGGCCAAGCCCTGTGCAGTTCCCAGGTTGACAGTTGGTGTTCACTGGGAGGCCAAGCTCATGGGGAGAGGTGCTCATACTAGGATTTGTAAGTGAAAGGTTATGGTTGATGATCCGCGTACTGTGTTACGATGATTCGGGGTAATCCCGACGGATGAAATCAAATGTTGTGGCACAAGTGTGCAACCTCTGCAGAGTGTCAATCTATTCGAATAGCCGCGTCCATGGTTACGGACGGTTGGAAAGGTCATACAGTTTCCGATGTCATATCTTTGAAAATGATGTTGAAAGCGGATGGTGAAATGAATTGTGGTGAATTGAATTGAAATCACCACTTGAATGGTGGGAATGACACTAATGTTCCCACTTGAGTTAGTTGGCATATGAATAAGCTTTTACTCAAATACTTGTGAACTAAAATTGGCTTTATGCAAATAAACTAGAGCTTAGCAAACCCTTCTAGAAATGTCTAGCACTTACACTAGTATTAGTTTGCGAGTACTTGAAGTACTCACGGCTTTGTCCCTGGCTATTCAAATGGCCAGAGTATGAAGATGAACAAGGAGATGACCAGCAGGATGCCTACGACAACTAGGAGTCTTCCGACGTCAAGCGTTGGCCTGTGGACTAAAGAGTCCTTGTATCTTACGCTTCCGCTATGAACTTATGTTTGTTCGTTGATCGATAGATCAACTATTCATGTAATATGGATCATGTGATTCCAATTTGTAAGACATTATGGTTTGTAATGAATGATGGCTGTGATACTTAACTATTATGCCTCGCAACAACAATATTCCTGGGATTGCGATGTATGACATAATAGGCATCCGGACTTAAAAATCCGGGTGTTGACACTCCTACTGGTTCGATAAACTTTGGTTTCTTACTGAGGGAAACTTACTGCTGTACGCATCACACCTTCCTCTTGGGGTTCCCAACGGACGCGTGTTGAACGGAAAGACATACGTCAACTACGCGCAACACTCCTCCTATTACAAGGTCTAACAAGACACTGGCACGAGGTGGCGAACAGGCCAAGAATGATAACAGTAAAAGGTCTCGTAAAAACCACAAACCATCGAATCAGATAGAAGTATCCCCAGCATGTACCAGCCCACACATTCCACAACCACCAGTTGCCAGTACTGTTTCTCAGCAACAATTGCCAACAGAACCAGTTTCCACAGCAAATTCTAGCCAACAATTGGCACCATCAGGAGTGGTGGTAGGTAATAATGGCCAAGGACACAAGATGCTAGTCCCAGATGATACAGCCTCAAATGTCCAAACAATGCTGCCACAACACCAGCAAACCGGTGATGATCTCCCTCCGACCCTTAGTCATGCGAAAGACAACTCCTCTCTTGATGATGAGACCCACGCCAAAAAAGGTAATACTTTTTTCAAGACTTGTAGTTTAATGCTCCCTTATGTATCTATATACCATGATAGCTTGATGTAATGCTTAACTTGGTAGGTTCGCCACGATCAATAAAAACGAGGGGGCCAACGGTAGGAAGAAAACTTGCAGCTAAGATTTCCGGAATGGGTTCAAGATTTCGCATCACATCTATTGTAGGTGGCAGAAGGCCACTTCATCCGCATTAATCTTCATATCTTGTATCACAGGTTGGCTATTTTATCAGGAATGAACTTCCTACCTTCCCATTGTGGAAGCAGCACGCTGACACCCCTTCACAGTTCGAGAGTTTAGTGCATAATTTACATGTAAGTCATGCTTCTCCTGGTAATTATAAATTATTCCACATTGATCTATCCCATTTATTGTAGCTTACTGTTGTTTCTATGCTATATAACTCACCAATCATTCCACCGTTGTGAGCAGTTAAGGTTTGAATTCGATGAGGATAATGAGGATGTAAATTTTGTCATCGCTTCCATATTCAAAGAATTGTTGCGCCAGCACCGCTATAAACTTAAGGCGACATACTTCACTGGCCAGATTACCGCCAATGTCCGAACAACGTCTCCTGCACCCTGTATGAGTGACGAGCAGTGGGGAGATCTTGTCAAGCACTGGTCTGATCCAAAGAATGTGGTATGGCTTATGAGGACCGTGAAACCAGATTAAATTCCGAATACTTATTTTGCGCCAGTGTCTCACTAGTCTCCTTTTGCAGACGTTGTCTAAAAGGAACCAGGCTAACCGCTTGAAACAACGTTTACCAAGCCGTACAGGATCTTGTCACTTGGTTGGGCATCTCTGGCAAAAAGTAATGCCCCACTGGTCTGTACTGCTGATGCGTGTGGTTGGCACGTCCGTTGGGAACCCCAAGAGGAAGGTGTGATGCGCACAGCGGCAAGTTTCCCTCAGTAAGAAACCAAGGTTTAATCGGACCAGTAGGAGTCAAGAAGCACGTTGAAGGTTGATGGCGGCGAGATGTAGTGCGGCGCAACACCAGGGATTCCGGCGCCAACGTGGAACCTGCACAACACAACCAAAGTACTTTGCCCCAACGAAACAGTGAGGTTGTCAATCTCACCGGCTTGCTGTAACAAAGGATTAACCGTATTGTGTGAAAGATGATTGTTTGCAGAAAACAGTAGAACAAGTATTGCAGTAGATTGTATTTCAGTAAAGAGAATTGGACCGGGGTCCACAGTTCACTAGAGGTGTCTCTCCCATAAGACGAACAGCATGTTGGGTGAACAAATTACAGTTGGGCAATTGACAAATAAAGAGAGCATGACAATGCACATACATATCATGATGAGTATAGTGAGATTTAATTGGGCATTACGACAAAGTACATAGACCGCCATCCAACTGCATCTATGCCTAAAAAGTCCACCTTCAGGTTATCATCCGAACCCCCTCCAGTATTAAGTTGCAAAGCAACAGACAATTGCATTAAGTATGGTGCGTAATGTAATCAACAACTACATCCTTAGACATAGCATCAATGTTTTATCCCTAGTGGCAACAGCACAACACAACCTTAGAACTTTCTCACATTGTCCTGTGTCAATGCGAGGCATGAACCCACTATCGAGCATAAGTACTCCCTCTTGGAGTTACAAGCATCTACTTGGCCAGAGCATCTACTAGTAACGGAGAGCATGCAAGATCATAAACAACACATAAGCATAACTTTGATAATCAACATAACAAGTATTCTCTATTCATCGGATCCCAACAAACGCAACATATAGAATTACAGATAGATGATCTTGATCATGTTAGGCAGCTCACAAGATCCGACAATGATAGCACAATGGGGAGAAGACAACCATCTAGCTACTGCTATGGACCCATAGTCCAGGGGTAGACTACTCACACATCACACCGGAGGCGACCATGGCGGCGTAGAGTCCTCCGGGAGATGATTCCCCTCTCCGGCAGGGTGCCGGAGGCGATCTCTGGATCCCCGAGATGGGATCGGCGGCGGCGGCGTCTGCGGGAAGGTTTTCCGTATCGTGGTTCTCGGTACTGGGGGTTTCGTCACGGAGGCTATTTGTAGGCGGAAGGGCAGGTCAAGAGGCGGCACGGGGGCCCCACACCACAGGGCCGCGCGGCCAAGGGGGGGCCGCGCTGCCCTAGGGTGTGGCCCCTCCGTGGCCCCTCTTCGTCTCTCCTTCGGACTTCTGGAAGCTTCGTGGAAAAATAGGCCCCTGGGCTTTGATTTCGTCCAATTCCGAGAATATTTCCTTACTAGGATTTCTGAAACCAAAAATAGCAGAAAACAGCAACTGGCACTTCGGCATCTTGTTAATAGGTTAGTTCCAGAAAATGCACGAATATGACATAAAGTGTGCATAAAACATGTAGATAACATCAATAATGTGGCATGGAACATAAGAAATTATCGATACGTCGGAGACGTATCAGCATCCCCAAGCTTAGTTCTGCTCGTCCCGAGCAGGTAAAACGATAACACAGATAATTTCTGGAGTGACATGCCATCATAATCTTGATCATACTATTTGTAAAGCATATGTAGTGAATGCAGCGATCAAAACAATGTATATGACATGAGTAAACAAGTGAATCATATAGCAAAGACTTTTCATGAATAGCACTTCAAGACAAGCATCAATAAGTCTTGCATAAGAGTTAACTCATAAAGCAATAATTCAAAGTAAAGGCATTGAAGCAACACAAAAGAAGATTAAGTTTCAGCGGTTGCTTTCAACTTGTGACATGTATATCTCATGGATATTGTCAACATAGAGTAATATAATAAGTGCAATAAGCAAGTATGTAGGAATCAACGCACAGTTCACACAAGTGTTTGCTTCTTGAGGTGGAGAGAAATAGGTGAACTGACTCAACATTGAAAGTAAAAGAATGGTCCTCCATAGAGGAAAAGCATCGATTGCTATATTTGTGCTAGAGCTTTGATTTTGAAAACATGAAACAATTTTATCAACGGTAGTAATAAAGCATATGCATCATGTAAATTATATCTTATAAGTTGCAAGCCTCATGCATAGTGTACTAATAGTGCCCGCACCTTGTCCTAATTAGCTTGGACTACCGGATCATCACAATTCATTGTTTTTACCAAGTGTCACAAAGGGGTACCTCTATGCCGCCTGTACAAAGGTCTAAGGAGAAAGCTCGCATTGGATTTCTCGCTATTGATTATTCTCAACTTAGACATCCATACCGGGACAACATAGACAACAGATAATGGACTCCTCTTTTATGCATAAGCATATAACAACAATTAATAATTTTCTCATTTGAGATTTGAGGATTGTTGTCCAAAACTGAAACTTCCACCATGGATCATGGCTTTAGTTAGCGGCCCAATGTTCTTCTCTAACATATGCATGCTTAACCATATGGTGGTAGATCGCTCTTACTTCAGACAAGACGGACATGCATAGCAACTCACATGAAATTCAACAATGAATAGTTGATGGCGTCCCCAGTGAACATGGTTATCGCACAACAAGCAACTTAATAAGAGATAAAGTGCATAATTACATATTCAATACCACAATAGTTTTTAAGCTATTTGTCCCATGAGCTATATATTGCAAAGGTGAATGATGGAATTTTAAAGGTAGCACTCAAGCAATTTACTTTGGAATGGCGGAAAATACCATGTAGTAGGTAGGTATGGTGGACACAAGTGGCATAGTGGTTGGCTCAAGTATTTTGGATGCATGAGAAGTATTCCCTCTCGATACAAGGTTTAGGCTAGCAAGGCTTATTTGAAACAAACACAAGGATGAACCGGTGCAGCAAAACTCACATAAAAGACATATTGAAAACATTATAAGACTCTACACCGTCTTCCTTGTTGTTCAAACTCAATACTAGAATTTATCTAGACCTTAGAGAAACCAAATATGCAAACCAAATTTTAGCATGCTCTATGTATTTCTTCATTAATGGGTGCAAAGCATATGATGCAAGAGCTTAATCATGAGCACAACAATTGCCAAGTATCACATTACCCAAAACATTTATAGCAATTACTACATGTATCATTTTCCAATTCCAACCATATAACAATTTAACGAAGGAGAAACTTCGCCATGAATACTATGAGTAGAAACCAAGGACATACTTGTCCATATGCTACAGCGGAGCGTGTCTCTCTCCCATAAAGTGAATGCTAGGATCCATTTTATTCAAACAAAACAAAAACAAAAACAAACCGACGCTCCAAGAAAAAGCACATAAGATGTGATGGAATAAAAATATAGTTTCAGGGGAGGAACCTGATAATGTTGTCGATGAAGAAGGGGATGCCTTGGGCATCCCCAAGCTTAGACGCTTGAGTCTTCTTGATATATGCAGGGGTGAACCACCGGGGCATCCCCAAGCTTAGAGCTTTCACTCTCCTTGATCATGTTGCATCATACTCCTCTCTTGATCCTTGAAAACTTCCTCCACACCAAACTCGAAACAACTCATTAGAGGGTTAGTGCACAATATAAATTGACATATTCAGAGGTGACACAATCATTCTTAACACTTCTGGACATTGCATAATGCTACTGGACATTAGTGGATCAAAGAAATTCATCCAACATAGCAAAAGAGGCAATGCGAAATAAAAGGCAGAATCTGTCAAAACAGAACAGTTCGTATTGACGAATTTTAAAATGGCACCAGACTTGCTCAAATGAAAATGCTCAAATTGAATGAAAGTTGCGTACATACCTGAGGATCATGCACGTAAATTGGCTTAATTTTCTGAGCTACCTACAGGGAGGTGGACCCAGATTCGTGACAGCAAAGAAATCTGGAACTGTGCAGTAATCCAAATCTAGTACTTACTTTTCTATCAACGGCTTAACTTGGCACAAAAAAATACAAAACTAAGATAAGGAAAGGTTGCTACAGTAGTAAACAACTTCCAAGACACAAAATAAAAACAAAGTACTGTAGGTAAAAACATGGGTTGTCTCCCATAAGCGCTTTTCTTTAACGCCTTTCAGCTAGGCGCAGAAAGTGTGTATCAAGTGTTATCGAAGGGTGGTACTTCTACAGCGGGGTGTGGGCTTTTCTCAACCAGGCATAGTATATTAGATACATAGGTTTTAGCATCTCCCTTTTCATTAGTCTTAGGCGTGCTACTCTCATCAAACAAATTTTCAGGAACAAGCCAAGCATAGTTATTTTCTAGTGCATCATTCATAGCTAGGAGCTTACATGGTATTGGTGCTTTGATCTCCCCTCCATCATCAATATTATTGGTGTATCTTATTCTATCCATATCCATCTTTTCAAGGAGACTAACAAAATTAGTAGGAGAACCAAGCATATTAAATTTAGCAAACACCTTTCTAGCTTCTCTTGCTAGACCACCAAATTCTCTAAGAAGGGTTTCTAATACAAAATCTTTCTTTTCCCCTTCTTCCATATCGCCAAGTGTGAAAAACATGTGTTGGATTATAGGATTAAGATTAACAAATTTAGTTTCCAACAGGCGAACTAAATGCGCAGCAGCAATTTCATAAGTAGGCGCAAGGTCTACCAAGTGTCTATCTTCAAAATTTTCAATAGTACTAACATGGTTGAAGAATCCTTCTATATTATTTCTCCCAACTATAGACCCACGTCCTACCGGTATGTCTTTTGTGGTAAAATTAAAAGGAAACATGATGAAATAAGTAAAGTAAATGCAAGTAACTAATTTTTTTGTATTTTTGATATAGCAAACAAGATAACAAGTAAAGTAAAACTAGCAACTAATTTTTTTGTATTTTGATTTAGTGCAGCAAACAAAGTAGTAAATAAAACTAAGCAAGACAAAAACAAAGTAAAGAGATTGAGAAGTGGAGACTCCCCTTGCAGCGTGTCTTGATCTCCCCGGCAACGGCGCCAGAAATTTGCTTGATGCGTGTGGTTGGCACGTCCGTTGGGAACCCCAAGAGGAAGGTGTGATGCGCACAGCGGCAAGTTTCCCTCAGTAAGAAACCAAGGTTTAATCGGACCAGTAGGAGTCAAGAAGCACGTTGAAGGTTGATGGCGGCGAGATGTAGTGCGGCGCAACACCAGGGATTCCGGCGCCAACGTGGAACCTGCACAACACAACCAAAGTACTTTGCCCCAACGAAACAGTGAGGTTGTCAATCTCACCGGCTTGCTGTAACAAAGGATTAACCGTATTGTGTGAAAGATGATTGTTTGCAGAAAACAGTAGAACAAGTATTGCAGTAGATTGTATTTCAGTAAAGAGAATTGGACCGGGGTCCACAGTTCACTAGAGGTGTCTCTCCCATAAGACGAACAGCATGTTGGGTGAACAAATTACAGTTGGGCAATTGACAAATAAAGAGAGCATGACAATGCACATACATATCATGATGAGTATAGTGAGATTTAATTGGGCATTACGACAAAGTACATAGACCGCCATCCAACTGCATCTATGCCTAAAAAGTCCACCTTCAGGTTATCATCCGAACCCCCTCCAGTATTAAGTTGCAAAGCAACAGACAATTGCATTAAGTATGGTGCGTAATGTAATCAACAACTACATCCTTAGACATAGCATCAATGTTTTATCCCTAGTGGCAACAGCACAACACAACCTTAGAACTTTACATCACTGTCCTGTGTCAATGCAGGCATGAACCCACTATCGAGCATAAGTACTCCCTCTTGGAGTTACAAGCATCTACTTGGCCAGAGCATCTACTAGTAACGGAGAGCATGCAAGATCATAAACAACACATAAGCATAACTTTGATAATCAACATAACAAGTATTCTCTATTCATCGGATCCCAACAAACGCAACATATAGAATTACAGATAGATGATCTTGATCATGTTAGGCAGCTCACAAGATCCGACAATGATAGCACAATGGGGAGAAGACAACCATCTAGCTACTGCTATGGACCCATAGTCCAGGGGTAGACTACTCACACATCACACCGGAGGCGACCATGGTGGCGTAGAGTCCTCCGGGAGATGATTCCCCTCTCCGGCAGGGTGCCGGAGGCGATCTCCTGGATCCCCCGAGATGGGATCGGCGGCGGCGGCGTCTCTGGAAGGTTTTCCGTATCGTGGTTCTCGATGCGGGGGTTTCGTCACGGAGGCTATTTGTAGGCGGAAGGGCAGGTCAAGAGGCGGCACGGGGGCCCCACACCACAGGGCCGCGCGGCCAAGGGGGGGGCCGCGCCGCCCTAGGGTGTGGCCCCTCCGTGGCCCCTCTTCGTCTCTCCTTCGGACTTCTGGAAGCTTCGTGGAAAAATAGGCCCCTGGGCTTTGATTTCGTCCAATTCCGAGAATATTTCCTTACTAGGATTTCTGAAACCAAAAACAGCAGAAAACAGCAACTGGCACTTCGGCATCTTGTTAATAGGTTAGTTCCAGAAAATGCACGAATATGACATA
Organism: Lolium perenne; assembly: GCF_019359855.2. NCBI lineage: Eukaryota > Viridiplantae > Streptophyta > Magnoliopsida > Poales > Poaceae > Lolium > Lolium perenne. The sequence goes on along the minus strand of NC_067248.2, from coordinate 34,427,863 downwards.
AAGTGTGCATAAAACATGTAGATAACATCAATAATGTGGCATGGAACATAAGAAATTATCGATACGTCGGAGACGTATCAACTGCTACATATGTTACTCGTAAATTGTGTAGAACTCCGTGTGCATGTTATATTTCCATCCTCCATTTCAACCACGTTATTTGATTTCTATATGATTGTACAAAAATGCAGAAAGTAGATCATGCAAACAACATGCAACCAGACAAAGAGATGACTACGCGGAAGCGATTCGAGGCATGCCAGAAGAACAAACATAATGTGATAGGAGAACTCACAGAAAGTGTTATTGTAAGTCTTCTTTATGATTTAAATTTTTTAACGACACACTTGCCAATTTGTAGGAGCAATAATGGGCATGCCAATATGATCTTGTAGGCGTTTTTGTGAAAATGCATTTGATGGGTAATCAGGCATACCAACTTGTAGGATTAGAAGTAGTTCATACACATTAAATCTATCGTCTGCATGTTTCTCTGTAATAACTTTTATTTTTACACGACTGAAAACTTTTCAGGCAAATATGAAATTGGAGATGGCAAAACCCGGGAAAGACGGTATGGAAAAAACTCTAGAAGAATGTATGGAGACATTTTACCATGGTACTTAAAAGGGATTTCTATTTTCGTGCCCTCGGGTCCTTAGTTGTGCTCAGTTTTCCCCAGCTCCTTAGTTTTTCCTCAGTTTTCCCCAAGTCATTGTTTGAAACGCACAGAAGCAGCTCAGACGACAGGATTCCCGTTTAATTGACCGTTCAGTGCTGACGTGTGGGGCCGCGTCGTGTGGGCCCGCGTCGCGTGGGGCTGGTAGAAAGGGACCGCGTGGGACAGTACGAGATAGCGTTTGGTTGCACGTGAGCAGGAGCTGGGTTTTGTCTCTCTCTCGGCCCAAATTGGCATTTTCCCTTTTAAGAGTACCTTTTCTGCCTCCTTCTCTCTGCCTTTTTTCACCTAATTAGTATCAAATCTAGAGAAGCTTGCATTTTCGTCTTTCTTCAATTATTATTTGTGCCTTTTGGCCCTCGTTGTTTGCACAATATGGCAGCAAATCTAGTAGGGAGCCCAATCTAGTACTCCATCTGGTCCATATGTATGTAGTTAAATCTAGAAGAAAATCTACAGAGAATGTACGATAAATTCACAAGGTCATATAGTAGAATATGGATAGATAATAGGGATCCCTCCCTAGATAATAAGCTGCATTCAGCAGCCAAACATAGTAGGGTTCGAGTTTCTTCACAGCACCATCATACTAACAACATAACAAAGAGGGATCCCTAGCTAACAACAAAGGGATCCCAACAACAAAATGGAGGAGGCAGCAGCAGCACACGTCCAGGACTCCGCCTACCCCATCTGCCTCTGCCTCCACTTGTTGCTCCCCTTGGGAGCCTTGGGCTTGAGCGGAGGCATGCGCCCGGCCGATATCTCCACCCGCTGGATGCTGCGGAGGTGCATGCCGAGCGCCATGTGCTTGGCGCGCAAGGAGTGGGGGTTCACCGACGCGCCGACCTTGGGGTTGGTGTTGCCGATGTTCTCGGCATGTGTGAGGAGGCAGTTGAAGTCAGTGCTGCCAAGCCTACTAGTGCAGAAGGGGCACCTGTAGACACCCTTGGCGAAGTAGGAGATGTACTGGCCGACCTACAGTCTCCGCAGCATCTGGCGAGTCTTGATGTCATGGTGCTTGTTGTCGCTGCCGACGTCACTGCCAGACAGCTGATCCATATCAAACGGGAACTATTAGTGAATGAGTTGCAACGATGACTAACATGCATGATAACAAAGTTAGGCAAAACAGAGGCAGCCTCACTTAGAGTGGACACGATTATATGTCTACAGTGATGTAGTCAGCGAACCAAAGCTCATGCATAACAGATTTGTACACATAAATGGTTCGCTGAACCCTCCCTGTAAAAATCTGTGCCCACCGATTCATCATAGGCAAAGAAACAGATTCCAGATCTGAACTTGAACACATTACAGATTATTTGCAAAATTAAACGGTTGATATCTTTTGATTCGTGCATAAAATAACTGATTGAGATCCTATGATTACTTGCATAAATTAACTGATTGAGATCCCATTATTACTTTCATAAATTAACCGAACGGCCGAACCCCAAATCTTAAACGAAATCAAGGAGGGATCAAAGCAAAATGGAATAAAATCGGCGCAAATATTAGCCCAATACTCATCCATCCACAGATCCATCTACACCAGCAAAAATAGGGTTCAAAAAGGAATGGGGAACAAAAAAGGAAGCAAACCGTAGTTACCTCGTTCCATGCGTCCTCCATGGAGGTGTCGTAGGGGTTCGGGGGCGGGACGTACGGCACCTCCTCGTAGGGGTCCCATCCCGGCGGGATCTGAGCACCACCGGCGGCAGCAGCCTCCGATGCACCGGCGGAGGAGGCGGCGACGTCCATTGAGGGGACGGCGTCGAAGAGGGAGGTGTCGCACTTGGAGCTGACGGCGCCGTGGACGATGGGATTGGCATTCTCCTTGTCCATATCGCCGGAAGAGGAGAGGGAGAGGGAGAGGGTTTTTTGCTTTGGAGAAGATGATGGGACGTGAGAGAGGCGGCGTTGCGTAGGCGAGTGAGAGTGACAGAGATAGTGGGAGGAGGCGTCTATAAAGGCAAGGGGTGGTTAATGCGACCCGCGTCCTACGCGTCCACCGCTGCACGTCTACACGTCTTGGACTTCTGCAATGCGACACACATCCACGATTGCACGTCTTCGACTTCTGCACCGCGACCCACGTCTACGCGTCAACAATTGCACGTCTTCCATTTCTGCACCGCAACACGCGTCCTCGAGTCTAACCCTGGAAATTTAGATATACTCAGGTATAACCTCAAGTATTATACTAGCATTTTTTGTGTGCTCAGTTTTCCCCTTGAGTGCTAATACTGGCTAGTGCAATATGCTCAGTTTTACACTCAAGTAGTTGGTCAACAGACAGTCAACAAATGGGATTAACTAGTTAAATGAGTCATTTAATGTGCAAAAAATTCCGAAAAATAGTGGCACATACTCATGGAGTCTTTACCACAAATTTCCAGTTCTCAAAACATAGATAAGTCATATATAAATCAAATTTTACCACAAATTGCCACTTCTCAAAGGCCTTCTCAAATCACCTAGTAGCTATGAAGGTGCATGGTTTTCCACAATAAGCCCTTCCCAAAACAGCTTTCCCCAAAACATACTTTGCAAATAGTTTGAGATAGGCCAAGATGGGTTTCATTGTACAAAACACGCATTTTCCATTTTTAAATCTCATATTTGAATCCCTTAGTCTGTTTATTACATAGGTGCCCTTGATACTACTCAGTTTTGCCCTCTCCCTCCACAAATTCTCTCACACATGCAACATTGCCCTGATTGGTCTAGCCCATGTCACGCGGATCGTGCCCGCCGACCGTTGATCGTATGATCTAACGGGCAGGATAACCCCTCTCTCTCTGTCGGCGGTTACCTTCCACTCTCTAAGTATGCTAAAGGGCGGTTTTCTGTATTCATTTCCACGCGCTAAAAATTATAAACTCTTTTAGGCATTACTTTTCACGCAAAAAATGATAAACCATCACCGATTTGTTGTAGCCATTAATTTTCACGCAAAAAATGATAAACCATCACCGATTTGTTGTAGCCATTAATTTTCACGAAAAAATGATAAACCATCACCGATTTGTTGTATCCATTAATTTTCACGCAAAAAATGATAAACCATCACCGATTTCTTGTAGCCATTACTATTCACGGTAAAAATGATAAACGAACCAATCTATCTATCTCTGTATTTGAAGTTTGGAAGGGTTCACCATCTAGTTATGTTAACTTTCGAGGTTTTGACCTGAAAAAAATGGGTATTATAAAGGGAAATAAAATTTCAAAAAAATGTAAAAACGAAACAATCTACGTATATTTGTATAGAAGATCGTCTGTATGATTTTTGAGGTCATTTAGAGAAGGTAGAAAAAAATCCCTTTTGAGAAGGTCGAAAAAACCTAACTTGTTACAAAAGCTAGTTTCAGTGAGACCTAACCAAATTTGGCATACATTATGCCATATCTATAACAACAAGGAATATCTAAAAGGGAAAGTTTCACAAAATTTGAAATTTAGGGCGAAAATGATGCCATTCATGATGCTGTTTTTAGAGGTTTTGACCTAAAAATCAATTGGGTATTATAAAGGGAAATAAAAAGTTTGAAAATATAAAAATGAAACAATCTATCTATCTATGTATAGAAGATCAGCCGTATGAAATTTGAGGTCATTTAGAGAAGGTAGAATAAATCACCTTGTTAGAAAAGCTGGTTTCAGTGAGACGAAATGGCATGCGTTTAAGTGTAAACACCCGGATTTTTAAGTCCGAATGCCTATTATGTCATTCATCGCAATCCCAGGAATATTGTTGTTGCGAGGCATAATAGTTAAGTATCATAGTCATCATTCATTACAAACCATATTGTCTTACAATTGGAATCACATGATCCATATTACACGAATAGTTGATCTATTGATCAACGAACAAACACAAGTTCATAACGAAAGCGTAAAGATAAATGGACTCTCTAGTCCACAGGCCAACGCTTGACGTTGGAAGACTCCTAGTTGTCGCAGGCGTCCTGCTGGTCATCTCCTTGTTCATCTTCATACTCTGGCCATTTGAATAGCCAGGGACAAAGCCGTGAGTACTTCAAGTACTCGCAAACTAATACTAGTGTAAGTGCTAGACAATTCTAGTACGGGTGCTAAGCTCTAGTTTATTTGCATAAAGCCAATTTTAGTTCACAAGTATTTGAGAAAAGACTTATTCATGTGCTAACTAACTCAAGTGGGAACATTGGTGTCATTCCCACCATTCAAGTGGTGATTTCAATTCAATTCACCACTTCACCATTCATTTCACCATCATTTTCAAGAATTTGACATCGGAAACTGTATGGCCTTTCCGGCCGTCCGTAACCGTGGACACGGCTATTCGAATAGATTGACACTCTGCAGAGGTTGCACACTTGTGCCACAACATTTGATTTCATCCGTCGGGATTACCCCGAATCATAGTAACACAGTACGCGGATCATCAACCATAACCTTTCACTTACAAATCCTAGTATGAGCACCTCTCCCCATGAGCTTGGCCTCCCAGTGAAGACCAACTGTCAACCTGGGAACTACACAGGGCTTGGCCATACAATTCACCTCAATTCACATCATTTCTCAACAACGGAGGCAGCCTCGGCATGACCCCTATGATGTGTGTTCAGAGGGAACCCATACTAAGATGCATAAATTTCCAGTTACGCCCTACCCATAATCAAGTATTGTGGGGGTACTCAATATTGGAAAGGTATCGCATTCAAACCAATATCAGTTTTATCAAAAATCACCATCTTCTCTTGGTCATATTCACCTTCAAATTTCATTCAATGGAATGACTCATCATTCCAAGGTTTCAAATTCATTTCAAGTCACAATATTCCCATCTAGAGTAGTCAAGTTTTAATCATTAGCACTAGCTCTAATCATGAGGGGTGCTACATGCTTTGCTAGCTTTAGACTAACTTTGCTACTCTAGTAAACTTCTTTCACTTTGACCAAAGTTAACTATAAACGCAACTCTTTAAGAAAACAAGTAAAAACTTGTAAGGTAGAAACTTGGGATAGGCTTATGGTAAGAAAGGTAAGACTAATGGTGCCTTGCCCCAAGGGGCTTTGCACTTTGCAAGAATATTAGCTTGCCTTGGTAGTTCTCAAAGTTCTCCTCCTCCTCCTCTTGGTAGCAACCTTTTTCCTCCGGGTATTCTCCGGTGCTAGCGTCTAAATTTGAATACGAGTATAATCACTCAACTAATTCAATGGCTATTCCAAACATCACATATATTCACACAAACTATTCTAAGCACACAATTAATATAATTAGGGTGCATTGGTTGTGTTGCTTGAGAAAATTTAATTCCCTCTTATTACATATGTAAATGATAGTTTCCATAGGGTTCTTGAGAAATAATTTCCTCTCATTGAAATCTTCTTAAGATTTAATTTCTCAAACAATCATGCATGAATTTATATTGACCTAAGTCAACCATTCATTATCATCATTTGAGAAAATGATTTAAATGAGGTAGACCACCTCATACCATTTAATAATTCTACAAATGATTTAAAATCTCCAAGTATTTCATGTGAGAGTATTTGACCAGGGGTTCAAACTTCATATGAAATGACTTGGGACAAGATTTAAATGAAGTAAAATACTGCATATGATTTGCATAATAGTTTTGGACAATATCAATTAAGTAAACTAGCCATATTGTCCATTATTTAAACTAGGGCATGATCATGCAAAGTGACCACACCATTTTATTGCAGAAACAACTAGTGTAAGTTAAATGTGAGCTATTGGAGTTGGAATTAACTAAATATCTATTTTGGTTGATTTTTAATATTTATTTGAATATGAAAAAGTCCCTGCCTTCATCTTTTTATCCGTTTAATTATACAACAGATCTCAAGGTGAGACCAGTGGCATGTTGTAGAACTTTTTACTAGCTTTCCAACAATATGAAATTTGTTAAATTTGGCCAAGCCAAACAGATTCTATGAATTTTCAAAGTTGGAGCCAGTATTGAATTTGAATTGAATTGATTAAACTGAATTTGAATTAATCGGGCCGGCGGGAAAACTAAGTGGGCTGAATCAATTCGAAACACAGCAAATCGGCCCAATAACGCATCCAGTGCACGTGGGCTTGCTGACAAGGTGGGTCCCGCATGTCAGCGGCTGTTTAAACCCGAATCGGTACGAGCGACGTGGCGCGTTGGATTAGAAGGAGATCCAACGGCGCACGGTCGTTGTCTTCTCCGACGAGAGCCCGACGCTCTGGCGGCGAGCCTAGGGGGTCGTAGGGCTAACCATGGGTCTGGCGAGCGGCAGCGGTGGTCGAGGCGAGGTTGTTGATGAAGAGGAAGCAGCCTATAGCAGTGGCGGAGCTCGAGGTGGCCTGGATCAATGGCGATTTCACCAGGGCTTCCGCGGCTCCGATTGTCCGATTGGGCTTGCTCCGGCGTCGATTTGGTGAGTGGAGTGGTGGTGGAGAAGCAGGGATGGGAGGAGAGGATGATGGCGTGCCTGGATTGCTCAGGGGAGCTCGTTATTTATAGGGGAGCTTGGGTGCTGCGGGGCAGAGTTGAAGTCGACATGCGCGCGGCGATTCCGGCGAGCGTTGGGGCTAGGCGATGGTGCGGCAGTGTTCTACGTGTACAGGAGAAGCTTATGGCATCGACAACACGGTCGGGCGGTAGCTAGATAGCTCGCATTTCTTCCATGTCGGCGGCGGCGTCTACGGGATCTTGCTCACCATCTCCGGTGGCGGCGGTCCAGGGTCTGGTTGGGAGCTTGTCTGACGGGTCTGAGGTGGCGCTGCGGTGCTCAACGCGTTGCTGGAGGGGCCAGAGCGAGATGGAGCTGGTGGGGTGGCGCGTGGCCAGGGTGTGTCCACGACGTGCATGGGCGCGACGCGAGCGGCATCCTGGCGCGTTTCGGGCGCGCGTTCTCCGGTGAGGCTACGACGTCTACCAACATGGCCGTTGCTAGGTGATGTAGAGGAGCGAGGTGGCGTCGTTGGACAAGGTGGCCAAGGTGGTGGGTGAAGGGGAGAAGAAAGAGAGGAACATGGCCGGCATGCTGTGTGCATGCAAGCTATGCATTGCCTCCCTAGGGTTTCTATGCATGCAAGAGAGAGAGGGAACCAGGGGACGATGTAGGGTAGGGTTGAGTAGATCACTATTTGAAATAGTGTTGCATTGTTCCATATTTGGAATTTGCAAAAATTGCCCAAATTTGAATGGGTTCAAATGGTTGCAAGATTTTAAAAGGGTGTGTTTGGTTGAGTTGTATTTGACCAGAGAGAATGATGGGTGGTGGTGGAATTTCCAAAATAAAAGAATTGCAAACTTTGCTAAGTGGGAGATTGTTCCACATAATAAAAAGTTCCAACTTTACATGAGCATAGAATTTGATCTAAAGTGAATTTGGCATGGTGGTCTTTACCAAAGTTGTTCTCCTTGATGTGCTCTTGGATGAGGTGCAAAGAGTTGGCAAAATTTAGTTTGAAATTTTTGAATTGCAAGAGCTCAAAGTAGGGACCAGACTATAAATGGCAGATTTGACCATTATCATATGTGATCCCATTTTGAATTTGAATTTGATTTGTTTTTGTTTATTTGATTCCAAAAGTTGTAATAAGTGTTTAGTAACATAATTCAACTAATGGTGAAGACCAAAATGGTCTAGGGTAAAGATTTGGAAAAATGGCATAAAGCACATATTAGGGTTTTAGGGTTTTTCTCTTATTTGATTTCTTTCTCTTTTTGATTTATTTGGTTGGTGATCTTCACTTGATCACATTAGGGTTTTAGGGTTTATCACATAAACAAGATCACAATTATCATGGCATATCACTCAAATGCACAAGTCCTATGCATGGCACTATATGCAAATAAAAGTTTTTGTTGGCTCTGAATTTTAAATTCTGGAATTCTTCTAACTTTCTTTGGGATGTTACATTAAGCAAAGTGATTTTTTTGAACATCTCCAAATGACCCCAAATTTGCCATACATGATGCCATACGTGTAACAACAAGGAACCCTATCTAAAAAGTGTCAAGAAAGTTTGCCCAACCGTATTACTCTATCAAAAAGAACCTCACCATGGCGCTAGTATAATTTTGGGCTTACTTACAAACTTTCGTTACCTAACCTTCAACACGAAACTTGTTTCAAATCACTTTTGGCGTACAAGAAACAAATCCCACCTTGATTCGAGCACCACAGCCTCCAAACTTTGCCGATGCCGATATCGGCATGGTCAGAACGGCTATGCTCGCCGCCACTGCTAGGTCACCATCGGGATGCACCCTCAATCCCGTCCCCTCATTCGATCACTGACACTCCAGAGATACCGCCGAGGCCAATGCCGAACGTACATGCTGATGCCAATGCCGAACATGCATGCACGCCGCTGTGGGCACAGCCACGCCGCCCCGCTATGCTGGACGCCACATACCACCGCGATGTCTTTCCCTTCGCCACCACACTCTTCTAGCACCCATCTATACACGCCAGAAAGGAGAGACACTAGTTTTCTCTACATTGCTCGCGTTCGTGTCGGACACGGTCAGTCAAAGTTTTGAGGTAGTCGTCGATGTTGTCGACCATTTCTTCTCTTCTTTGCATAGTTAAACGCGTCTAGTTCATATCTATCTAATGCGTCTGGTCTCGCCTCATGCAGTTCTTTGTGGACGTCGATCTCATCTCGGCACCCCACATGCCACCTCCTCCGTGCCATCGTTGTAGAGCTCCGTTTAAAAATCTATTCCTACCTGTGTATTGCCCCTTGTATCAGCGCCATGGCCCACTTGTCATTTGATATACCGAAGCCCCACTCGTGCGCATTTTGGTCAGGGATACAGCGATGCTTACGGTCAAACAAAGATGGATGGTCTGACGTGTCTTTGCGGGCTCTACGTGGCCCCATTAGTCAGAAGATAATGGTCAACCGTCGGGCAACCGGCCGTTACAACACCTGTGATGGTTTCAGACAAGGTCTTGGGGAAAACTGAGGAAAAACTAAGGAGTTGGGGAAAACTGAGCACAACTAAGGAACCGAGGGCACGAAAATATAAATCCCTACTTAAAAATAAAGCTATCACCAAAAAAACTTTCCTACAAAATGCTGGGTTTTTCAGTACAAGTCCATGTCCAAGTCCAAGTCTTTCTCTGTACAAGTTCTGGAGGAACAACTCCAAATAGAACGAGCTGCAGCAGATGTGTTAAGAAACCAAGTTGACATGTTGAGATCGAGATCAGAAGCATGTGATGCCCTACTGCAGGAGGCCAATCAAGTTCGCTATAATCTCTCAAAGACTAATAAAATGTCATAGATAATTTGAGATTAACACTGACATTGACATGTGAGTACCTTGGTATTGTGAAATGTTTCCTGAGACTGAGGCACTGTTTCTATTTTGTTGGTGGATGCATTTATCTGCGGCTGGGATCAACTTGGTAGTTGTTCCTGTGGATGTTTTATAAATTGGTTGCCTAGCCTTTTCAATCAGTTCAAACTTAAATGGTATTAGAGCCAAGGTCTCGAGTTTGAATTGTTGACGGTGTGGTTCAATTCATCCTTAAATTGTTGGTGCCCCATTGGCCCTTGTAAAGCTTCATGTGCCTACCTCCAAATCTAGTGTTGAATTTCTCTTGTCACACACAAGGATGGCTGTTAATGTGTGTATAAGTGGGTTGCATAGCCCCTTTTTTATAAGGTTGCAAGTTTCCGTATTGTGTTGTTCCTTTGGAACTCAGCCTGCACTTCTGACTTTTGTTTGCGTTGGCAACTGCATAAGTTCAATATAGTTCCATGTGGTTTTTGTTGAGATCTATAAGTGGATTGCATAGCACTTTCCATCATTTCGGACATGTGGTGTGCTATTCTGTTTTCCACGTGGTAGACCTCCTCTTCTTAACAAGACTCCATGAGTAGGAGGCACTATGATTTTATTTTTTTGCGCATGAAATTACTCAATTAGATAGCTTAATCCCATTTGTTGACTCTCTGTTGACCAGCCACTTGAGGGTAAAACTGAGTATATTGCACTAGCCAGTATTAGTACTCGAGGGGAAAACTGAGTACAGATATTTTTCCAGTGTAAGGCTCGACGGTAGAACTGAGTAAATGTAACGGTGCGGACGTGCAGTACCACGGAAGCGTGTGGCGGTGCGCAGCGGTTAGGCGATGCGCGTGTTGAGACCAAACGTCTAGCTTTTTTGAGAAACTGTCGAGACCAACCGTCACGTTGCCTGTATAGAGCCCCACTGTCCCTCCCTCTGCACACATTCTCATTCTCATCACGCACACAACCATGCCTATCACGTCCCATCAACTTCTCCAAATCGAAGGAAAAAACACCAACCGCCCTACGCGCGTTCCCTGCCGGCGATGGACAAGAAGAATGCACCGGCGGCCATCGCCTCCGAGGGCGGCGCATCCAAACGCGGCACCTCCGTGAACTGGGCCTCTCTCAGGGCCGACGAACCACTTCACAAGATCGGGGATTGCTTACTGGCGAACGAGGAGTACATGGACACCTACTCTGGTTTGAGGCAAGTTGGTAGAAATTGGCGCTCAGGTTTACCTGAGCTCGATGTGCACCTACACGAATGGATCATGGTAGAACACGCCCTTCCACGCGCTACTGATTTCACCTTCCTCCACCTCCGCACATCCCGCTACGTCACCATCGATCTAACGGAAGTTCATGCAAGGTTCAAATTCCTCCATATCTATAGAGTTAATCTATTTTTATTTTCAATCGTAAACATCTTAGTGCTGAATGTTATCTTCATCAATATATTTTAGATACTACTTCGTCGGCTTTTGCCGTGGCGTTGATACGTCTCAAACGTATCTATAATTTCTTATGTTCCAAGCTAGTTTTATGACAATACTCACATGTTTTATATACACATTATATCATTTTTATGCATTTTCCGGCACTAACCTATTAACAAGATGCCGAAGCGCCAGTTCCTGTTTTCTGTTGTTTTTGGTTTCAGAAATCCTACACAGGAAATATTCTCGGAATTGTACGAAACAAAAGCCCACCATCTTATTTTCCACAGAGTCTTCCAGAACACCGAAGAGGAGACGAAGAGGGGCCACGAGGCGGCCACACCATAGGGGGCGCGGCCCCACCCCTGGCGGCGCCGCCATATGGGGTGGGCCCCTCGGGCGCCCCCGACTCTACCCCTTCGCCTATATAATCCTTCCGTCGTGAAAACCCTAGTACCGAGAGCCACGATACGAGAAAAATTACTGAGACGCCGCCGCCGTCAATCCCATCTCGGGGGATTCTGAAGATCGCCTCTGGCACCCTGCCGGAGAGGGGAATCATCACCGGAGGGCTCTACATCACCATGCCCGCCTCCGGACTGATGCGTGAGTAGTTCATCCTTGGACTATGGGTCCATAGCAGTAGCTAGATGGTTGTCTTCTCCTCTTGTGCCATCATGTTTAGATCTTGTGAGCTGCTTATCATGATCAAGATCATCTATTTGTAATGCTACATGTTGTGTTTGTTGGGATCCGACGAATATGGAATACTATGTCAAGTTGATTATCGATCTATCATATATGTGTTGTTTATGATCTTGCATCTCTCTGTTGCTAATATAGGCTCTGGCCAAGTTGATACTTGTAACTCCATGAGGGAGTATTTATGCTCGATAGTGGGTTCATGCCTCCATTGAATCTGGGACAGTGACAGAAAGTTCTAAGGTTATGGATGTGCTGTTGCCACTAGGGATAAAATATCAATGCTTTGTCTAAGGATATTTGTATTGTTTACATTACGCACAGTACTTAATGCAATTGTCTGTTGTTTGCAACTTAATACTGGAAGGGGTGCGGATGCTAACCCGAAGGTGGACTTTTTAGGCATAGATGCATGCTGGATAACGGTCTATTTTCTTTGTCGTAATGTGATACGTCCATTTTGCATCACTATTTTATATCATAATTTAATGTTATTCATTGATATATTTCATATTTAGAGGTGATAGTTATGTTATTTCATCTATTTTGCATGTTTCGTGATTATTGGAGGATCATTCACCGGAGTCAGGATTCTGCTGGAAAAAGCACCGTCGGAATGCAATATTTCTGAAGATCAACAATTGACGGAAATTACACCGAAGATCTTATTTTTCCCGAAGATGAAGCCAGCCAAAAGGAGGGGCCGAGGAGGGCCGCCATGGGCCCCCCATAGGACGGCGCGGGCCCTGGCCTGGCCGCGCCGCCTTGTGGGGAGGGGCCCACGGCCCCCTTCGGCCGCCTCTCCCTCGCGTACTTCTTCTCCCCGAAAACCTAATCTCCAGAGAATAATCGCGAGGAGTCACAGCCGCCTCTGCGGGGCGGAAAACACCAGAGAGAAAAGAGCTCTCCGGCAGGCTGAAATCCGCCGGGGAAATTCCCTCCCGGAGGGGGAAATCGACGCCATCGTCACCGCCATCGAGCTGGACTTCATTTGGATCATCATCACCATCATCTCCACCATCGTCACCGTCATCTCCACCGCAGCACCTCGTCACCGCTGTAACATCTAGGGTTGAATCTTGATTGTTTGATAGGGGAAACTCTCCCGGTATTGATTACTCTTTGTTATTGATGCTATTGAGTGAAACCATTGAACCAAGGTTTATGTTCAGATTGTTATTCATCATCATATCACCTCTGATCATGTTCCATATGATGTCTCGTGAGTAGTTCATTTAGTTCTTGAGGACATGGGTGAAGTCTAAATGTTAGTAGTGAATTATGATTGAGTAATATTCAATGGTTTGATATTTAAGTTGTGGTGTTATTCTTCTAGTGGTGTCATGTGAACGTCGACTACATGATACTTCACCTTTATGGGCCTAGGGGAATACATCTTGTATCCGTTTGCTAATTGTGGGGTTGCCGGAGTGACAGCAACCTGAACCCTCGTTGGTATATCGATGCAGGAGGGATAGCAGGATCTCAGAGTTTAAGGCTGTGGTTAGATTTATCTTAATTACTTTCTTGTAGTTGCGGATGCTTGCCAGGGGTATAATCACAAGTATGTATTAGTCCTAGGAAGGGCGGTGCATTAGCATAGGTTCACCCACACAACACTTATCAAAACAATGAAGATTAATCAACTATATGAAACGAAAGCACTAGACTAAATTCCCGTGTGTCCTCAAGAACGTTTGGTCATTATAAGTAAACAAACCGGCTTGTCCTTTGTGCTAAAAAGGATTGGGCCACTCGCTGCAATTATTACTCTCGCATTTTACTTACTTGTACTTTATTTATCTGCTATATCAAAACCCCCTGAATACTTGTTTGTGAGCATTTACAGTGAATCCTTCATCGAAACTGCTTGTCAACACCTTCTGCTCCTCGCTGGGTTCGAAGCTCTTATTTATCGAAAGTACTACAATACACCCCCTATACTTGTGGGGCATCAAGACTATTTTCTGGCGCCGTTGCCGGGGAGTGAAGCGCTATTGGTAGGTGGATTGGTAAGGGAAACCTTTACTGTACGTGCTGATTTTATATCTGCCTACTGCTATAATTCATTATGGAGAGATCTTCTCTTGAATTTCTATTTGGAAAATCTACTACTACTGCAAAGGTAGTGGATGAGGCGCCAGGTGAGAAAGAGGTTCCATACAAAATACCTATGAAAATTATTGAACGTGTTGTGGATAACCGCTATGAAGGGGATGGAACTATCCATCCTGGAGATCATTTACTGTTTTTTACATGAATTATGCGGGTTATTCAAATGTGCAGGTATTGCTATGGATGAAGTTAGAAAGAAACTATTTTCTATATCGCTGTCTGATAAAGCGGCGCATTGGTATAAATTACTGAAGAATGGGGATTCTCTTGATTGTAATGATATTATGCCTCTATTTTATTCTAAATTCTATCCTCCAAGTGAAATTCACAAAGACCGGAACCGCATATATAATTTCTGGCCTCATGATGGAGAGAGTATTGCCCAAGCATGGGGGAGATTGAAGTCTTTAATGCTCAAATGCCCCATTCATGAGCTTCCTGGTAATATCATCATTGATAATTTCTATGCAAGCCTTTATTTTCAAGATAAAACCTTGCTGGATACTACTTGTTCTGGATCATTTACACGCAACAAAGAAGAGTTTAAAAGGGACTTTCTTGATCGGATTCAGGAGAATACTGAAGGATGGGAGAACGACAAAGATAGAGAGTCGGGTATAAATTATGATTATAAATGCATTGAAATTTTTATGGATACTGATAAATTTTGTAATATGAGTGCTACTTATGGTCTTGACCCTCAAGTTGTTGCAAATTTTTATAAAGCTTTTGGCTCTCATTTTGAATTGCCTAGGAAGAATTTTGATAAGTATCATGAACCGTACAAAGATAAAACTGATTCATCTATAAATAAATGTGTTGTAATTGAAACTGTTGATCATATTCTTCCTGAAGCTTATATTGAAAAAACTCCTTTCCCTGTTAAAATGAAGGAGTATTCTGTTATAACTAGTGCGGTTAATAAAAGTGCAAACAAACCTATAGAACCTGAAGAGCAAATAAAGGTTGAACCTGCTATTGCAATAGTTAAAGATCTTGTGACTGAAAATGTAGAAGATGGTCATATTATTTTCTGTGAAGATGCTTCTAATATTGTTTCGCATCCTACTAAGTCTAGGAAAGCCAGTGTTCCTATGCTCTCTGTTAGAATTGGTGATCATTGTTATTATGGTTTATGCGACATTGGTGCAAGTATTAGTGCCATTCCTTATGATCTTTATAAGGAAATCATGCATGAAATTGTTTCTTGTGAACTTGAAGATATTGATGTGGTTATTCGGCTAGCTAATAGAGAAACTATCTCTCCTATTGGCATTGTTCGAGATGTGGAAGTTCTATGTGGTAAGATTAAATATCCTGCTGACGTTTTGGTACTTGGCTCTGCTGCTAGTAAGTCTTGTCCTATTATTTTTGGTAGACCTTTTCTAAATACTTGTGGAGCTGTTATAGATTGTAAGAAGGAGAAAATTGTGACTAAATTTGCTGGTGAATCTTATGAGTTTAATTTCTCTAAATTTGCCAAAAATCCTTATAAAGCTGATTTGCCTAATAATGATTTTAGAGTTGAACAGTGTGCGTCTATTGCTCTTGCTCCTAATAATCCTTTGCAGCAACATTTGGAGGATAGTGAGAGTGAAGTCTTTAGGGAAGAAAGGAATGAGCTTGATGAAATTTTCCTTCGTCAACCTATTCTTAAACATGACTTGCCGGTTGAAGATCTAGGTACAACACCATCACCAAAGGAAGTCCCGTTTTTGATTTAAAACCATTGCCTGATTGATGATAAGAAAATATATCCTGTTATTATTAGTTCTAAGCTTTCAGATTTTGAGGAAGAAAGGTTATTGGAAACATTGAAGAAACACCGAGGAGCTATTGGCTACACTCTTGATGACTTGAAGGGGATTTCTCCCTCTATTTTCCAACATGCCATCAATATGGAAGATGATGCAAAGCCTGTTGTTGAACATCAGCGTCGTTTAATTCCTAAGATGAAGGATGTGGTAAGGAATGAGGTATTAAAACTTCTTGAAGCTAGTATTATGTATCCTATTGCTGATAGTAGATGGGTTAGTCCTGTGCATTGTGTTCCTAAGAAAGGAGGAATAACTGTTGTGCCTAATGATAATGATGAGCTCATCCCTCAAAGAGTAGTTGTAGGGTATAGAATGTGCATTGATTATCGAAAAGTTAATAAGGTTACTAAGAAATATCATTACCCTTTGCCTTTTATTGATCAAATGTTAGAAAGGTTGTCTAAAAATACTCACTTTTGCTTTCTTGATGGTTATTCTGGGTTCTCACAAATTGCTGTTAAAACTAAAGATCAAGAGAAAACCACTTTCACTTGTCCCTATGGAACTTATGCTTATAGACATATGCCTTTTGGCTTATGTAATGCTCCTGCTACTTTTCAAAGATGCATGTTGCTGTCTACTATTGGCTTCTTTTCCTGTAGACAGTGTTGGGCCTCCAAGAGCAGAGGTTTGTAGAACAGCAGCAAGTTTTCCCTTAAGTGGATCACCCAAGGTTTATCGAACTCGGGGAGGAAGAGGTCAAAGATATCCCTCTCAAGCAACCCTGCAATCACGATACAAGAAGTCTCTTGTGTCCCCAACACACCTAATACACTTGTCATATGTATAGGTGCACTAGTTCGGTGAAGAGATAGTGAAATACAAGTAAGATGGATGTATATGAGCGGTAATAGAAATCTGAAATAAATATGGCAGCAAGTAAACATGTAGCAGAACAGTGAATAAACGGAGATTCGATGTTTGGAAACAAGGCCTAGGGATCATACTTTCACTAGTGGACACTCTCAACATTGATCACACAATAAAACCACTCTACACTCTCTTGTTGGATAACAAACACCATTCATTGTGTAGGGCTACAAGAGCACCTCAATGCCGGAGTTAACAAGCTCCACAACATTCGATGTTCATATTTAAGTAACCTTAGAGTGCATGATAGACCAACGCAATTATACCGAGTACTAACATAGCATGCACACCGTCACCGACAGGCTATGAAAGGGGGAATAGATCACATCAATACTACCATAGTAATAGTTAACTTCATAATCTACAAGAGATCAGAATCATAGCTTATACCAAGTACTACATGATGCACACACTGTCAACATTACATCATGGAGGAGGAATAGACTACTTTAATAACATCACTAGAGTAGCACATAGATGATATTCAACTAGATCACAAAGAGAGAGATGAACCACATAGCTACGGTAGAGCCCTCAGCCTCAGGGAAGAACTACTCCCTCCTCATCATAGGAGACAGCAGCGGCGATGAAGATGGTGGTGGTTTCGATGGAGATGCCTTCCGGGGGCAATTCCCCGTCCCGGCGGCGTGCCGGAACAGAGACTTTTGTCCCCCGAATCTTGGCTTCGCGATGGCGGTGGCTCTGGAAGGTTTCTCGTACCGTGGCTTATTCCCCTCGAAGTTTTAGATCACGACGACTTATATAGGCGAAGAAACGGAGTCGGAAGGGGTCTGGGGGTCCCACACACCAGGGCCCCCCCTCTGGCCGCGCCGCCATACTGTGTGGGGGCCCTGGGCCTCCCCTCTGGCCCCTCTTCGGTGTTCTGGAAGCTTCGTGGAAATATAATATACTGGGCGTTGATTTCGTCTAATTCCGAGAATATTTCCTTTGTAGGATTTCTGAAACCAAAAACAGCAGAAAACAGGAACTGGCACTTCGGCATATCGTTAATAGGTTAGTTCCGGAAAATGCATCAAAACGATATAAAGTGTGAACAAAACATGTAGGTATTGTCATAAAATTAGCATGGAACATCAGAAATTATAGATACGTTGGAGACGTATCAGCATCCCCAAGCTTAGTTCCTACTCGCCCTTGAGTAGGTAAATGATAAAAAGAATAATTTCTATAGTGACATGCTACTTACATAATCTTGATCATTACTATTGTAAAGCATATGAACTGAGATCAAATCATTCAAAGCAAATGTCTATATTGATATAAGAGATGATAATGCAAGAGTTAAACAAGCTAGAAGTTTTCATGAACTATTGCTTCAAAGACATGAAACCGTACAAAGTTCATTAAAGATGTTTTAAGTATCCAGCATAGAAGTTCTATCCTTCATTCCAAGCATCAAGTAAATTTTCACAACATAAGAAGGATTCAGTCAAGTTAAAATAAACATGAACGTCATGAATCAACTGTTTCGAAGTCTACTCAACCGGTGAGCGCAAGCATTTGGTATTGGCACCAGGATGTTATGGCATAAAGAACGTTAATGGGGGTTTGGAAGGCCAAATGGAAGAAAGTCTTACAAAGCTATAAGTGATCATTAGAAAAGAGGAAGCCTTATGATCGAAGCTATGCAAGGAGTAGTGATTACCATGCAACGGATGCACATAGAGCTATATGTGTATGAAAGCTCTCCAATGGAACTAGTGGGGGTGCATCCAACTTGGTTGCTCACGAAGACCTAGAGCACTTTTGAGGAAGCTCATCATTGGAATATACAACCCAAGTTCTATAGTGTAAATTCCCCACATAGTTATACTAGTAAAACATGAAAACTCTCTCATATGGAGTATAGGTGCTAAACATGAGCACAAATGATGACTATGAATACTGCAGGTGCTAATACATGAGCACAAGTGTGGATAAAAGATAGTGATGTTGCCCCCTTTTTCTTTATTCTCCTTTTTTTCTTCTTTTTTTTCTTTTCTATTTTTTTTCTTTCGTTTCTCTTTCTGTTTCTCTTTTTGATGGCCTCCATGGCTCTTTTCACTTTTAGGGGCAACATCTTAATATGACAACACACTTTTTGGCACAAATAACTCATAATGAATAAAACATGATGTATAAAACTGTATGCCTCTGCCAGTGTAGCAGGATGTGCAGTGATCTAGCGTAACATGGGTAAACCACACATCAGCTGTATAGAATCATGCAAAGAAATATATAAATAATAAATGACAACAACTCATGTAATGTAAAATGGAAGTTGCATCGCAATATATCTCGGAACAGCTATGGAAATGTTGTGGTAGGTAGGTATGGTGGCTGTTTTGAGGAAGATGTATGGCTTATGTGTAGGAGAACAAGAGAAAGTCCTCCCACGGGTTTGGATGTACTGGCGAAGTATGCACAATTCTCAACGTGAGCAAAAGGCAATGCACAGTACCGAAGAGGCTAGCAAATTTGGATGGTGGAAGTGCCAAAAACAGTTGCTTAACATTAGTCAAAAAGAACTCACGAGCTTATTGCAAACATCTTGCAGGTTCAACATTAAGAGCATGATTAAAATTTACTCCAAGGAGGGCCGTTCACGGTGGAACAAGTACCCCGCTAGCTCCCTCGACCTTCAGCACAACTTAGTTATTACGATGAACTCTTAGACATGGAAAGCTATCAAGTCCAACTACACCTTCAACTATTTAAGTAGAGTTTGTAGTACGGCACAAGCTTAAAGACAGCAATCCACTACTAATTTTAACTTATTTAAACCGCAAGCTTTACCATCTAATTACCTCAAAACGTTTGCAAAGAATCAAGTTATCAAAGCTCAATGATCTACAAGATTATGCAAGTATTTCATTATACCACTACCACATGCAACATTTCCTGAACCGACCAAATAACAATGAACGAAGCAGTTTCAACCTTCGCCATGAACATTAAAAGCTAGGAACACCAGTGTTCATATGAACAAGCGGAGCGTGTCTCTCTCCCACACAAGCATGAATTTATTCAGAGAATGAAAATAACAAAAATGAAAATAAAAGCACACAAACACTCCAAGTAAAGCACATAAGATGTGACGGAATAAAAATATAGTTTCACTAGAGGTGACCTGATAAGTTGTCGATGAAGAAGGGGATGCCTTGGGCATCCCCAAGCTTAGATGCTTGAGTATTCTTGAAATATGCAGGGATGAACCGCGGGGGCATCCCCAAGCTTAGAGTTTTCACTCTTCTTGATCATATTGTATCATCCTCCTCTCTTGACCCTTGAAAACTTCCTCCACACCAAACTCAAAACAAACTCATTAGAGGGTTAGTGCATAATCAAAAATTCACATGTTCAGAGGTGGCACAATCATTCTTAACACTTCTGGACATTACCCAAAGCTACTGGAAGTTAATGGAACAAAGAAATCCATTCAACACAGCAAAAGAGGCAATGCGAAATAAAAGGCAGAATCTGTCAAAACAGAACAGTCCGTGAATACGAATTTTTCTGGGGCACTTAACTTGCTCAGATGAAAATGCTCAAATTGAATGAAAGTTGCGTACATATCTTAGGATCACGCATGTAAATTGGCAGATTTTTCTGATTTACCTACAGAGAACCCTGCCCAAATTCGTGACAGCAAGAAATTTGTTTCTGCGCAGTAATCCAAATCTAGTATCATCTTTACTATCATAGACTTTACTTGGCACAACAATGCAATAAAATAAAGATAAGGAGAGGTTACTACAGTAGTAACAACTTCCAAGACTCAAATATAAAACAAAAGTGCTTTAGTAAAATAAAAACATGGGTTATCTCCCAAGAAGTGCTTTCTTTATAGCCATTAAGATGGGCTCAGTTATTTTAATGATGCACTCCCAAGAAATAAGAGTTGAAGCAAAAGAGAGCATCAAAAAGCAAATTAAAAACACATTTTAGTCTAACCCACTTCCTATGCATAGGAATCTTGTAAATAAACAAGTCATGTAAGCATAATGCAACAAGCATAGGAAAACTAGACAAGCTCAACTTCAAGATTTTAAGCAAAAAGAGAGGTCTTTTAGTAACATGAAAATCCCTACAACCATATTGTCCTCTCTCATAAAGATTTTCGGTAGCATCATGAACAAACTCAACAATATAACTATCACATGAAACATTCGTATCATGAGCTACATGCATAAAATTATTACTACTCCCAACATAAGCATAGTCATTCTTATTAATTATAGTGGGAGCAAATTCAACAAAGTAGCTATCATTATTATTCTCATCAAGTGTAGGAGGCATAGTATAATCATAATAAAATTTGTCCTCCATAGTAGGCGGCACCAAAATACCGCTATAATTATAATCATCATAAATAGGAGGCAAAGTATCATCAAAGAAAATTTTCTCCTCAATGCTTGGGGGACTAAAAATATCATGCTCATCAAAACCAGCTTCCCCAAGCTTAGAATTTTCCATAGCATTAGCAACAATGGTGTTCAAAGAGTTCATACTAATATCATTGCTACTAGCATGCAAATAAGGTTCCATAGGTTTTTTAATTTTTGCATCAAACAATCTATGTCTTAACTCAGGAAATAGCTTAAAAAGCTCACTGTTACTTTCCATTATGCCTAACTAGTGAAAAACAAGAAACAACAAGATGCAATTGCAGGATCTAAAGGAAATAGCTTCGAGCACTCACACACCGGCAACAATGCTAGGAAATAGCTTAGTAGTCGGAGGATGTGAATACCTTTTACCTTACCTCCCCGGCAACGGCGCCAGAAAATAGCTTGTTGTCTACTCTTGGCTTCTTTTCCTGTAGACAGTGTTGGGCCTCCAAGAGCAGAGGTTTTTAGAACAGCAACAAGTTTTCCCTTAAGTGGATCACCCAAGGTTTATCGAACTCAGGGAGGAAGAGGTCAAAGATATCCCTCTCAAGCAACCCTGCAATCATGATACAAGAAGTCTCTTGTGTCCCCAACACACCTAATACACTTGTCAGATGTATAGGTGCACTAGTTGGGCGAAGAGATAGTGAAATACAAGTAATATGGATGTATATGAGCGGTAATAGCAATCTAAAATAAATATGGCAGCAAGTAAACATGTAGCAGAACAGTGAATAAACGAAGATTCGATGTTTGGAAACAAGGCCTAGGGATCATACTTTCACTAGTGGACACTCTCAACATTTATCACATAATAAAACCACTCTACACTCTCTTGTTGGATAACAAACACCATTCATTGTGTAGGGCTACAAGAGCACCTCAATGCCGGAGTTAACAAGCTCCACAACATTCGATGTTCATATTTAAGTAACCTTAGAGTGCATGATAGACCAACGCAATTATACCGAGTACTAACATAGCATGCACACCGTCAACGACAAGCTACGAAAGGGGGAATAGATCACATCAATACTATCATAGTAATAGTTAACTTCATAATCTACAAGAGATCACAATCATAGCTTATACCAAGTACTACATGATGCACACACTGTCAACATTACATCATGGAGGAGGAATAGACTACTTTAATAACATCACTAGAGTAGCACATAGATGATATTCAACTAGATCACAAAGAGAGAGATGAACCACATAGCTACGGTAGAGCCCTCAGCCTCAGGGGAGAACTACTCCCTCCTCATCATAGGAGACAGCAGCGGCGATGAAGATGGCAGTGGTGTCGATGGAGATGCATTCCGGGGGCAATTCCCCGTCCCGGCGGCGTGCCGGAACAGAGACTTCTATCCCCAGAATCTTGGCTTCGCGATGGCGGCGGCTCTAGAAGGTTTCTCGTACCGTGGCTTATTCCCGTCGAAGTTTTAGGTCACGACGACTTATATAGGTGAAGAAACGGAGTCGGAAGGGGTCTGGGGGTCCCAAACACCAGGGGGGCGCCCCCCCCCCCTCTGGCCCCTCTTAGGTGTCCTGGAAGCTTCGTGGAAATATAAGATACTGGGCGTTGATTTCGTCCAATTCCGAGAATATTCCCTTTGTAGGATTTCTGAAACCAAAAACAACAGAAAACAGGAACTAGCACTTCGGCATCTCATTAATAGGTTAGTTCCGGAAAATGCATAAAAACGATATAAAGTGTGAACAAAACATGTAGGTATTGTCATAAAATTAGCATGGAACATCATAAATTATAGATACGTTGGAGACGTATCACATGTCTGCTATTTTTCATGGCTTTTGTGAGAATATTGTAGAGGTATTCATGGATGATTTTTCTGTCTATGGGAATTCTTTTGATAATTGCTTGCGAAACCTTGATAAAGTTTTGCAGAGATGTGAAGAAACTAACCTTGTTCTTAATTGGGAGAAATGCCACTTTATGGTTAATGAAGGAATTGTATTGGGACATAAAATTTCCGAGAGAGGTATTGAAGTTGATAGAGCTAAAGTTGAAGCAATTGAGAAGATGCCCTATCCTAGGGATGTTAATGGTATTCGTAGCGTTCTTGGTCATGCTGGGTTTTATAGGAGATTTATTAAAGATTTCTCCAAGATTTCAAAGCCTCTTACTAATCTTCTTCAAAAAGATGTACCTTTTGTTTTTGATGATGATTGTAAGGAAGCTTTTGAAATTCTAAAGAAAGCCTTAACAACTGCTCATGTAGTTGAGCCTTCTGATTGGAACTTACCTTTTGAAATTATGTGTGATGCTAGTGATTTTGCTGTAGGCGCTGTTCTTGGACAGCGAGTAGATAAGAAATTGAATGTTATTCATTATGCTAGCAAAACTCTTGATGCTGCTCCAAGAAATTATGCTACAACTGAAAAAGAGTTATTAGCTGTAGTGTTTGCTTGTGACAAGTTTAGATCCCATACTGATCATGCTGCAATTAAGTACCTTATGGAAAAGAAAGATGCTAAGCCAAGGCTTATTAGATGGGTGCTTCTTTTGCAAGAATTTGATTTACATATTATAGATAGGAAAGGTGCTGATAATCTTGTTGCTGATAATTTGTCTAGATTGGAAAATATTTCTTATGATCCTGTTCCTGTTAATGATAGTTTTCCAAATGAACAATTGGTTGTAATAAAGGTGAGCTCGCGAGATAGTCCTTGGTACGCTGTTTATGCTAACTTTATTGTTTCCAAGTACTTGCCTCCATCCTTTCCAGCTCAGCAAAGGAGGAAATTCTTTTATGACTTGAGGCATTATTTTTGGGATGACCCACACTTATATAAAGAAGGAGTGGATGGTATTCTGCGAAGATGTGTTCCCGAATATGAACAACAAGATATATTGAGTAAGTGTCATGGTAGTGCTTATGGAGGACATCACGCCGGAGATAGAACCGCGCAAAAGGTTCTACAATCAGGTTTCTTTTGGCCAACTCTCATCAAAGATGCAAGAAAGTTTATTTTATCTTGTGATGAATGTCAAAGGGTTGGTAATATCTCCAGACGCAATGAAATGCCTATGAATTATACTTTTGTTATTGAACCATTCGATTGTTGGGGATTCGACTTCATGGGTCCTTTCCCTTCTTTAGAAGGTAACACTCATATACTTGTCGCTGTTGATTATGTTACTAAATGGGTGGAAGCCATACCCACAAAAAGTGCTGATGGTGAGACCTCTTTAAAAATGCTTTTAGATATTATTTTTCCTAGATTTGGAGTTCCTAGATATCTTAGGACTGATGGAGGTTCTCATTTTATTCATGGTGGTTTTAGAAAAACTCTTGCTAAATATGGTATTAATGATAGAATTGCTTCCGCTTATCATCCTCAAACTAGTGGGCAAGTAGAATTATCAAATAGAGAGATTAAGTCTATCTTGCAAAAGACTGTTAATAAATCTAGAAAAAATTGGGCTAGTAAATTAAAGGAAGCACTATGGGCTTATAGAACTGCTTATAAAAATCCCATGGGTATGTCACCTTATAAAATGGTTTATGGGAAAGCTTGTCATTTACCTTTAGAACTAGAGCACAAAGCTTATTGGGCTGTAAGAGAACTAAATAAAGATCCAAAACTTGCCGGTAAGAAGAGATTGCTACAAATGAGTTCTCTAGATGAATGGAGAAGTGAAGCTTATGAAAATGCTAAACTCTTTAAAGAGAAAGTTAAGAAATGGCATGATAAAAGAATTATCAAAAGAGAATTTAATGTTGGAGATAAAGTCCTATTGTATCGGTCTCGTCTCAGATTTTTTGCAGGGAAATTGCTCTCAAAATGGGAGGGACCATATGTCATTGTGGAGGTGTATCGTTCAGGGGCAATTAAAATTAGTTCTCTGCAAGGTGATGCCACACAAGTGGTGAATGGACAAAGACTCAAGCATTATATCTCTGGTGATTCTTATAACGAAGATCTTGATGTTATTCGAGTGGTGACTCCGGAAGCTTTCATCAAAGGTCAAATTGACAGCTCTGCTGAGTTCAATTTTGAATAGGTAACCGTACTGGTAATAAAAAGTCCGCGTTTAACTTTCTGAACAATGTTTTTGCTATTTTTGGAAAATATGAAAAATTACGAGATCGAAACGGAGTGGAGGAGGCGCACGAGGGCGTGCCCCCATAGGCCGGCGCAGGCCCTGGCCTGGCCGCGCCGCCCTATGAGGACGGCCCCTCGGTGTCCCTCTCCGACTCTAGTTCAACCTGGTACTTTCCTTCCCCTGCTATATAATCTCCCGGACCCCTGGAGGTCCGTATATCGTTTTCTCGTCGTGTTTTGTTACGAGCTGTTTTCTGCCAGGATCTGCTTCGGATCTAGAGTCAGCATGTCTTCGTCGGGAACTTCGAAGGACAGCTTCTTTGAGGACGTCGTCAACCCGTACATGAACGAGCTGAAGATGCACCCCAAAGAATTTCTGCTCGTAGATGGAGAGTTGAAGATTGAAGATGTCCGGGGTCCTAAAGGAGAAGGAAGTTTGGAGGTCAGGATGGAGAAATTAGAACAAGAGGTCTTCAACTACAAGAAGATGGCTGAGCGTGAAGTGGACATCTTCCACAAAATTGTGTCTGAACTTATTGATGGACACAAGAAGGAGACTGCAAAGCTGTGGGACAACATCCTCTCGCTTCACGACACTACCAACAAACTCCAAGCTCAACTCTATGATGTTCAGAATCAAAACTGTGAGTATGAAAACAGGTTTAAACACATAAGCTATGCTGCTAGTTTCAGGATTCCCGAGACCAAGATGTCGTTTGTTGATGGAGAGCCTCTTCCTTGGAAGTCTGATGATGGGAAGAATTCACCACCGCCGAAGGAGTAATTCATCATTGGTATTGGCACCCCCTTGGTTTGTTCCAAGCTTGGGGGGAGTACCGCCTCACTATCTTTTACCTTTTCACTGTCAAGTAGTGTCATATCATGAGTAGGGAAGTTATCATATAAGATGGGTTGAAATATGTAAGTATCTCTCTTTTAATTGGTTATCTATGTATCCCTTGGTGTGAGTTATCGTTATGGAATATTAATGAGAAGTTCTATCATTTACATATTGCACATCTTATTTTAGTTTGCAATCTCTATTATATGATTGATCCTGTTGTTAGTATTGGTATCACTTTGGGAGCATTGAGTAAATCTATTTGGTTTTGGAAAACTTAGCATTGGTCAATAGCAACAACACTTTGAGTTTAAGTAGAAAAAAGGAAATACATGTAGATATGTTATTTCATTATCTTTCTTTCTTGTTAGCTCCTAGCTTAGTATTCTGAAGTTAAAATTGTTTGTGCTTACAAGGAAGATGCATGATTGTTTCTATCACATGTATATTTGTTTGTTTCCCTCAACTCTTATGCTTTCTAATTAACCTTGCTAGCCAAAGACCTGTACTGAGAGGGAATGCTTCTCGTGCATCCAAACCTTTAACCCAAACCTATGCCATCAGTGTCCACCATAACTTCCTACTATGTGGTATTTCCCTGCCATTCCAAGTAAATATTTATGTGATACCTTTAAACAATTCAAAAGTCATTACCTCTTACTTGTGTTAATGTTCTATAGCTCATGAGGAAGTATGTGGTGTTTTAACTTTCAATCTTGTTGGGCGGACTTTCACCAATGGACTAGTGGCTTCATCCGCTTATCCTATAATTTTGCAAAAAGAGCTGGCAACGGGGTTCCCAGCCCCAATTAATTAACTTTCATTAATAATTCTCTTCACATGTTTTGCCCTGATTCATCAGTAAGCAACTTAATTTTGCAATAGACACTCCTCCATGGTATGTGAAATGTTGGAAGGCACCCGAGGATTCGGTTAGCCATGGCTTGAGAAAGCAAAGGTTGGGTGGAGTGTCACCCATAATGAAACTAAAATACATGTGTAAACAGAAGAGAAGAGGGATGATCTACCTTGCTGGTAGAGATAACGTCCTTCATGGGAGCCGCTCTTTGGAAGTCTGTTTGGCAAGGGGGTTAGAGTACCCACTACCATTCGTTGACAACAACAAACACCTCTCAAACATTACTTTTATGCTCTCTATATGATTTCAAAACTGAAAAAGCTCTAGCACATGATTTAATCCCTGCTTCCCTCTGCGAAGGGCCTATCTTTTACTTTATGTTGAGTCAGTAAACCTATTTCCCTCTATCTTAAGCAAGCAATTGAGTTGTTGTGATCAAACCATTTATGCGGTGATCTATTTAATCATGCCTTTTATTCTTCCTTGTTTAGTACAAGTTTTATTTGAATGAATATATCTTTGAAGGTTATCAATGATTATGAGGAGATTATTATGATTGAGTATGCAAGTTTTACTATAAGCTTTAATATAAGAGCATTGCTCGATAGATAAGTACAATCTGTTAATTGTTCTGACCAAGAACGAAGTTTGCCATCACCAATTATGATTTCCTATGCACATTTATTTGTGATTTCCCTCTACTTGTTTCAAGTTGAATTATATGAGGAAGTTGTTCACTAGAATGCTTTGTGTGAATTAATATGATGCTTCTTGTCCGTATTTTATTTATCGACTCTTCACTCCATAAACAAGTGGTCTTGTTTACCGAGTTCAGTTTCGCTTGGGGACAAGCGAAGTCTAAGCTTGGGGGGACTTGATACGTCCAGTTTGCATCACTATTTTATATCATAATTTACTGTTATTCATTGATATATTTCATATTTAGAGGTGATACTTATGTTATTTCATCTATTTTGCATTTTTCATGATTATTGGAGGATCATTCACCGGAGTCAGGATTCTGCTGGAAAAAGAACCGTCGGAATGCAATATTTCTAAAGATCAACAATTGACAGAAATTACACCGAAGATCTTATTTTTCCCGAAGATGAAGCCAGCCAAAAGGAGGGGCCGAGGAGGGCCGCCATGGGCCCCCCCCATAGGCCGGCGCGGGCCCTGGCCTGGCCGCCGCCTTGTGGGGAGGGGGCCCACAGCCCCCTTCGGCCGCCTCTCCTTCGCGTACTTCTTCTCCCTGAAAACCTAAGCTCCAGAGAATAATCGCGAGGAGTCACAGCCGCCTCTGCGGGGCGGAAAACACCAGAGAGAAAAGAGCTCTTCGGCAGGCTGAAATCCGCCGGGGAAATTTCCTCCCGGAGGGGGAAATCGATGCCATCGTCACCACCATCGAGCTGGACTTCATTGGGATCATCATCACCATCATCTCCACCATCGTCACCGTCATCTCCACCGCTGCACCTCGTCACTGCTGTAACATCTAGGGTTGAATCTTGATTGTTTGATAGGGGAAACTCTCCTGGTATTTGATAACCCACAAGTATAGGGGATCGCAATAGTCTTCGAGGGAAGTAAAACCCAAATTTATTGATTCGACACAAGGGGAGGTAAAGAATACTTATAAGCCTTAACAACTGAGTTGTCAATTCAGCTGCACCTGGAAAAGCACTAGTGACAAGGGTGATGTGAAAGCAGCAGTAATATGAGAGCAATAGTAACAGTAACACAGCAGCAGTAATAGTAACACAGAGGCGATGGCACCAGAAAATAGTTGATACTACTTCCAATGACATATAGAACGAGTATATGATGATGAAAGATGGACCGGGGTTCCCAGCGATCTACACTAGTGGTTACTCTCCAATAACAAGTGACAAGTGTTGGGTGAACAAATTACAGTTGGGCAATTGATAGGATTGAAATAGCATTAAGATAGAACATCAAAATTATTAATTATGTAGGCATGTTTTCCATATATAGTCATACGTGCTCGCAATGAGAAACTTGTACAACATCTTTTGTCCTACCAGCCGGTGGAAGCCGGGCCTCAAGGGAATCTACTGGCTATTAAGGTACTCCTTTTAATAGAGCACCGGAGCAAAGCATTAACACTTGGTGAAAACATGTGATCCTCATACCTACGCCTTCCCCTCCAGTTGTCCCAATTTCTATCACTTTGTGGCCTTTGGTTCCGGACGTAGACATGTGCATACAACTTGTAGATACAATCTAAGCAATAATTATAGAGCTTAAATCTAAGATCATGCCACTCGGGCCCTAGTGACAAGCATTAAGCATAACAAGATTGTAGCAACAATAACTTCACAAACTTTATAGATAGACTAATCATAATGTATCATCCATCGGATCCCAACAAACACAACACCGGTTACATCAGATGAATCTCAATCATGTAAGGCAGCTCATGAAATCATTGTATTGAAGTACATGGGATAGAGAGTACCAACTAGCTACTGCTAGAACCCGTAGTCCATGGGGGAACTACTCACGGAGCATGATGGAGGCGGTGGCGTCGATGGAGATGGCTTCCGGGGGCACTTCCCCGTCCCGGCAGGGTGCCGAAACAGAGACTTCTGTCCCCCAAATTGGAGTTTCGCGATGGCGGCGGCGCCCCTGGAGTCTTTCTGGAGTTTTGTCAATTGGTATCGCGTTTTTAGGTCGAAAGGGTTCTTATAGGCGAAGAGGCGGCGCAGGAGGGCGCCTGGGGCCTCCTCCCCACAGGCCGGCGCGGCCAGGGTGGAGCCCGCGCGGCCCTGGCGTGTGGTGGCCCCCTGGCCCGCCTCCGACTCTCCTTCGGTGTTCTGGGGTCTTCCGGGAAAAATAAGATACTGGGTCTTTGTTTCATCGAATTCCGAGAATATTGCCCGAACAGCCTTTCTGGAACCAAAAACAGCAGAAAACAGGAACTGGCACTGTGGCATCTTGTTAATAGGTTAGTTCCGGAAAATGCATAAAAACATTATAAAGTGTGAGCAAAACATGTAGGTATTGTCATAAAACAAGCATGGAACATCAGAAATTATAGATACGTTGGAGACGTATCAGCATCCCCAAGCTTAGTTCCTACTCGTCCTCGAGTAGGTAAACGATAAAAGATAATTTCTGAAGTGACATGCTACCAACATGATCTTAATCATACTATTGTAAAGCATATGAGATGAATTGTCAACACCAGGATTTTTAAGTCCAGATGCCTATTATGCCATTCATCGCAATCCCAGGAATATTGTTTTTGCGAGACATAATAGATTGATATCACAACACATCATGCATTACATACCATAATCGTCTTACAAATAAAGGATCACATGATCCATTCTCATTACAACAATAGAAGTTCTATTTATTCATTACATAACACGTAGCGGAAGCGAAAGTAGCGTAGTAGTAGTCCATCTATTCCACAGGCAACTGTTGACGTCAGGAGTGATCCTAGTTGTCGTAGACGTCCTGCTGTCCTTCTTCCGGGTTCTGGTACTCGTCTTCATAGTCTGGCCATTTGAATAGCCAGGGACACAGCCATGAGTACTTTAAAGTACTCGCAAACTAATACTAAGGTAAACACTATCAACTATAGTAAGGGGGTTCTAAGCTCTAGTTTCATTTGCATAAAGCCAGTTTTATTTCATAAGCACATTTAATAATCAAAAGCCCTTTTTAATTAACTAACTCAAGTGGGAACATTAGTGTCATTCCCACAACTCAGTTGTGATTCAAAGTCAAAGTCACCTTTCAATTCAAGTCACAATTCACCATTCATATTTTTAGAAAATTTCTGATGACGGAACAGTATGGCCTTTCCAACTGTCCATAACCGCGGACGCGGCTATTCGAATAGGTTTAACTCTGCAGAGGTTGTACACTTGTGCCACAACAATTGCAATAGTTCGTCAGGGGTAACTGGCCCTGATTTATCGTACGCAGTACGCGAACTACCAATCCTAACCTTTCATTTACATACTCTAGTATAGGCACCTCTCCCCATGAGCTTGGCCTCCCAGTGAAGACACGCGGTTAGCCTGGGAACTGCACAGGGCTTGGGCCGGACATTCACCTCATTTCACGTCATTTCACATCACTTCACCAGTACGGAGGCAGCCTCGGCATAACCCCTATGACGCTTGTTTAGAGGGAACCCATACTAAAATACATAAGTTTCCAGCTAAGCCTTACCCAGATTCAGGTATTGTGGGGGTACTTGTAAAATTGGAATGGTATCGCATCCGAACCCAACCATCAGTGTTTTTTGGAAATGTCACCAAGTCATTCACCAGTCATATTCACCTTCAAAAATCTCTCAATAGAATGACTCATCATTCCAAGGTTTTCAAAGTCATTTCACTTCACAAATTCCCAACTAGAGTAGTCACTTTTAATCTTGAGCACTAGCAACTAGTTATGAGGGGTGCTAAGTATCTTGGAGCTTGCTAGGCTAAGTGTGATGCTCTTGTACTACTCTATAATTCAACCAAGTGGATCATAAACCAAAAAGTAACTTTGATAAATAGAATCAAGTAAAGCTTGATAAGTAAAAACTTGGGATAGGTTCATAAAGTAAAATGTAATGGTGCCTTGCTCTTGTAGAGCTTTGCACTTTGCAAGAATATAAACTTGCAACCAAAATAGTTTGCATTAGTCTAGCTTGCATTGGTAATAGCTTGCCTTGATTGGTGATGTGATCAAAGTTTTCTTGCCCTTCCTCTTGGTAGAAGGCCTCTTCCTCTTGGTAGTCTCCGGTACTAGCGTCTATAAACGAATACGAGGATACAATCACCAAACAACACTTAAGTAGTCTTAGTTAGCCTTAATGGCTCACACCAGGATCTAGTATCACTACTTAACATTTATTCACAAAATGCTAGGGTTTCCTTATTTAATCATTAGGAAAATAGTTTCCTCTCATTGAAAATTGGAAGTAGGGTTTATCTTTGGTTTGGAGAAATAATTTCCTCTCATTGAATTCTTCTTAAGATTTAATTTCTCTTATGAATAATATATGACCTAGGTTGACCAAAGTCAACCTCTTCATACTTATCATGTTGGAAATTGATTTAAATGAGGTTCCATACCTCATGCAATTTAATACTAACATGGTAGTGATTTAATGCCACCAAATAACTCAATATGAGATTATATAGACCATGGTCACTACCTCATGTTGAATTACTTGAGAACAAGATTTAAATGAGAGAAAAACCTCTCATATGATTTAACACATGGTTGTAACTAATTTAATAAAAACTACTATTGAGGTGATTTAATATTCTCAAATAACCAGGGATGATCCCATGTTGACCAAGGTCAACACTTCACACTTAGTATTTGAGAAAAGGGATTTAAATGAGATTCATCATCTCATGTGTTTTAAATAACCTTTGCAATTTAAATACTATGTTGATTTAAATTCTACAAGTGAGCAAGTATGAGCCTAAGCATTTAAAGGTCAACACATTACTTCATATCATTTGTGAGTATGATTTAAATGAGGTGCTACACCTCATTGGTTTAAATTCCTAAAATTTGAAATAGTTTGAATGGGCTAGTATTGACTACATAGCCAATATTTTGATTCTAGCCCATGATCATGTACAGAACCCATATCATATTTTTACATAGTAAATTAGGGTTTGTTAAATGTGAATTATTGCAATTGGATTCACTTCAAAATTCACAATGGTTGAATTTTAAGATTTATTTGAATACTGAAAAGTATCTGTTTTGTTATTTTTGCTATCCAAAAACTACACAACATATGGGGTTGAATCCAGTGAGGTTAGCTAGATAATTTCATAAGCTTTCTGAATATATAAAATTTGTTCAATTTGGTGAAGTAGATTTTAAACTATTCAAATTTGAATTCAGCATCAGCAGGGAAATTGGAATTAACAGAAATTAGATTTTTGAAATTAGTGGGCTTGGCGGGAACGCGAAATGGGCTAAACGGGCGAAAAGACTTGGGCCAGCCCAGCAGTGTGACTAGCACACGCGGGCCGCCTGACGAAGTGGGGCCTGCGCGTCAGTGGGTTAATTCACCGAAACGGTATCCACTCACCTGAGCCGCTGGATTAGATCGTGGATCGACGGCTGAGGGTCGTAGTTGTCGACGGGGGAGGAGAGCTCGCTGCGCCGGCGAGGTAGGGGGTCAGCGGCGCGACGGAGGCTCCCGCGGGGTTCTGCTGGGTGCTGGTCGACGTTGGCGTGGACGAGGAAGTGACTGGTACCAGTGGCAACTCCAATGGTGCCCGAATTTGGTGGGTTGATCTGCGGCGGACTCCGGCGATCGACGGAGCAATTGGAGCGGTGTGAGGCTTAATCGAGGTGGAGAAGGTGTTGAGGAGGTCGAGGAGTAAGAGGGGAGCAGAAATGGTGTGAAGAAGGAAGGGCGAGGAGGTCTCTATTTATAGCGGGGGAGGTGGCCGGCGGATGCTGTGAGGTCGACGGTGGCGACGGCGTCTACGATGCTCGAAGGGGCAAGGTAGGGGGCGCGCTAGGTAGCTACGATCATGGCGGTCACGACGCGCGTGAAGGGGCAGCGAGGGGAGGACGATGGCAGGCTGGCGTCGTTGAGGGCTTGCAGTACGGGCGCGGCAGGTTCTTGATGATGGCGACGGTGACAAGGCGGCCGCGGGCTAGTGAGCATGTCCAGTAGGTAGCTGGTGCAGAGGGCCGTGCGCGTGCAAAGTGAGAGAGGGATAGGAGGACGAGGGCGACGGGTCGACGGCGTGCTCTGGCGCGGCCAGTGACATGCCAGGGCGCGCTCACCGCGTGCCTGGCAAGTCCTGGGCTTGTCTGGGCGTGTTTGTTCCGTTCAATGCCGGGCTTGGTTCGATCCAGGGAGGGTACAGGCGTGCTCAGGGAGGTGCAGGGAAGCTTGCTGACATGGTGAAAGAGAGAGGGGAGAGCCAGAGAGATGAGTGGCATGGGTGTGTCCTTCATGGCCGGCATGGGGTTTTTGTGATCATGCCATTGCTTTAGTCGACCAAACCAGTACATGGCTTGATGCAGGGGAGGTACAGGAGCAGCAATGATCAAAGAGAGAAAGGGGTTTAGGCAAAAATCCAGAGGATAATAGAGTGTATGCCAAAACCAGAATCATGCCTGCAAGGTGCTCGACACAATGGCCGCATGAAACTTCTTTTCAAAATTTGAAATTCTTTTTGGTGCAACTCATTTATATAAATATAGAAAAGGATTGATGGTGGTGGTGGTCAATTTGACAAAGTTTTGCAAGTTTTCAAATTTTGGGTAATCTTCACTTTACTTCAACATCACCACTTGTCACAACCCTACTGGTCAACCTGGTCAAAACTAGCATGTGTGGTCAACATGAAAGTTGTTGACATTGACATGGTCTTGGATGACATGGCAATAGTTGACCAAGTTTAGTTTAGGAAGATTCAAATGCAGGGGTGTAAAGTAGTGAAGATTTTATAAATGGGTCATATGACCATTATCATATGTATGTCAAATTTGAAATTTCCCTTGATTTGAATCTGGTTTCTTTTATGCATTTGTGTTTGTTTTTGTTATATAAGAGTTTTAGAAACCATAAGTCAAGCAATGGTGGCCTTGGTTGAAGATTTGCAAAATGGGCCAAAGTGTATGTGAGTGAAATATGGAATTTTCTCACTATTTGATTTCTCTTCATTTGATTTGACTTTGGTTGACTCTAATGTGATTCTTATTAGTTTAGAAACATTTTCAAACCATTGAATCCATTTCAAAAGGTCTTGTTCAAAGATTTGCAAAAATGGCCATAACACATAAGAGGTGATGTGTCACTTTTCATTATTCTTGTAAATTGTTGATCTTGCTTTACTTGGACATGGGTTGGGGTCAATTTAGCATTGAATTAGGTTTAGAGAAGGTTTCCCAACATTTGGTCAAGGTTTAAAGTCATAGGGCAAGAATTGGGTATTATGGCTATGTGTCACATATGCTTCTATGCATATGTTGCATTTGATTTTTAATTTGACTTGGCTTGACCCAATTGGTGTGGTTGAGTGTTGAAATGGTATATAGGAGTGATCCCACCATTCACAACATGTATTAGGGTCAATATTCTTAAATACACATATTTGCTATTTTACCCTCATATGCCTCTATGGCATTTTTAGTTTCTTTTTAATTTCTTTGGAAACCACTTGGATTTGGTTTAATAAGTACTAGGTAAGGTGTATGAAGGTTTTCCAAACCTCTAAGCAAAGTAGAAAAGATTAGGGTAAGGTTTTATGAATATAGCCACAGGCACATATACCTTTTTCTTATTTATTTTCCTTTTATTTTATTTTAGCTAGAGTGGTGAAAAGAGGGGTGAGGTTTAGGGTTTAAGATCACTTCAAATACTAATAACAAGCAATCATAGCAATAGCACAAGAATTAAGCAAGATCACTATGTATCATACTCTATTTATAAAAGTTTTTGTTGGTTCCAAAAATTTGGAACTAGTGAAATTCATTTGTTTTATTTTGAAATTCTTGGGATGTTACAAACCCTTCCCCCTTAAACAAATCTCGTCCTGAGATTTTAAGAAAAGTTAGGTTCCTAAGAGAGATTGAGAATTTTATTAACAGGAAGACATACTTGGCGTGGTCTGGGGTGCTTCCTGAGCTTCAGTGGCAGTCATGTGGTAGAGACGGCCGTTGTTGTTGTTCTGGTTCCTTCTACCTGCGAAGCGACGCTGTTGCTGAGCAGGTGCAGCGGTATTGGCGGCAATCCTGGCAAGCTTTTTGGGGCACTCATTGGAGAAGTGACCCACAACTCCACATTCATAGCAGTTCACAGTTGACTTGTCCTTCGGGGTGACGGGGGTGGCATTGCTTCCAGTTCTTGGGGCAGTATTGGGGTTGTTATTGGTTCCATTGTTGTTGTTGTTGTTGGGGTGGTTGTTGTTGTTGTTGTTGTTGCCTCCGGGCTTCGGGGGTCCTCCGTTGTTGTTGTGGTAGTTGGGGCGATAATTCTGGGCAGGGGGCTTGTTGTATCTTGGGGTGAATCCTCCAGAGGAGTTGTTGCGGTACTTCTGGGTATGGTGGGGTCCATTCTGGTTCATCATTCTGCGCTTGCGGTTCTCATTGGCCTAATGCAGCTTTCCTTCCATCTGTATGGCTGAGTCCACGAGGGCTTCTAAGTCAGTGAACGGAATGTTCACTAACACAGTCTGCATCTCATCGTGCAGTCCGTTCAGAAATCTTTCCTTTCTCTTCTCATTTGTGTCGGTCTCATCCGGGCCGTACCTTGACAGAGTGAGAAACCTGTCGCGGTATTCCACCACGGACATCCTTCCTTGCTTGAGTTCACGAAACTCGTCTCTCATCTTCTTGATCAGTCCTTGGGGCACATGGTACTTGCTGAATTTCAGCTTGAAGTCTTCCCATGTCATCATCTGTCCCGCATTCATTGCACGGGCACTTGTCCACCGGGCTCTGGCAGGTCCTGACAGGTAGTGGGTGGCTGTCAACACCCAGATTTTTAAGTCCGAATGCCTATTATGTCATACATCGCAATCCCAGGAATATTGTTGTTGCGAGGCATAATAGTTAAGTATCACAGTCATCATCCATTACAAACCATAAGTCTTACAAATTGGAATCACATGATCCATATTACACGAATAGTTGATCTAGTGATCAACGAATAAACACAAGTTCATAGTTCAACATAGCGGAAGCGTAAGATACAAGGACTTTCTAGTCCACAGGCCAATGCTTGACGTCGGAAGGCGCTTAGTTGTCGTAGGCGTCCTGCTGGTCATCTCCTTGGTCGTCTTCATACTCTGGCCATTTGAATAGCCAGGGACAAAGCCGTGAGTACATTGAGTACTCGCAAACTAATACGAAGGTAAGTGCTAGACATTCTAGTATGGTTTGCTAAGCTCTAGTTTATTTGCATAAAGCTAGTTTTAGTTCACAAAGTTTGAGAAAAAGCTTATTCAAGCGCTAACTAACCCAAGTGGGAACATTAGTGTCATTCCCACCATTCAAGTGGTGATTTCAATTCAATCCACCACAAGTCACTTCACCAACATCCTTTTCAACATCATTTTCAAAGATATGACATCGGAAACTGTATGGCCTTTCCAACCGTCCGTAACCGTGGACGCGGCTATTCGAATAGGTTTACACTCTGCAGAGGTTGCACACTTGTGCCACAACATTTGATTTCATCCGTCGGGATTTCCCCGAATCATCGTAACACAGTACGCGGATCATCAACCATAACCTTTCACTTACGAATCCTAGTATGAGCACCTCTCCCCATGAGCTTGGCCTCCCAGTGAAGACAGACAGTCAGCCTGGGAACTGCACAGGGCTTGGGCCGGACATTCACCTCATTTCGCATCATATAGTATCGTTTCTTTTGTTGTAGAGGCAGCTTCGGCATAACCCCGATGACGCTTGTTTAGAGGGAACCCATACTAAGACGCATAAACTTCCAGTTAAGCCCTACCCATAATCAGGTATTGTGGGGGTACTTAAGAATTGGAAAGGTATCGCATTCAAACCAACATCATTGTTTATCCAAAAATCACCATCTTCTCTTGGTCATATTCACCTTCAAAAATCATTCAATGGAATGCATCTTCATTCCAAGGTTTCAAAAATCCTTCAAATTCACATTGTTCCCATCTAGAGTAGTCAAGTTTTAATTTATAAGCACTAGCTCTAATTCATGAGGGGTGCTAACTTGCTTTGCTTGGGGAGACTAACTCACTACTCTAGTAATCCACTTGTACTTTGACCAAAGTTAACTATAAAAGGAACTCATTTAGAAAACAAGTAAAAAACTTGTAAAGTAAAAACTTGGGATGGGTTCATATAAGAAAAGATAAGAAACATGGTGCCTTGCCCCCAAGGGGGCTTTGCACTTTGCAAGAATAATAGCTTGCATTGGTAGTAGCTTGCCTTGGTAGTTCTCAAACTGTTCCTCCTCCTCCTCTTGGTAGCAACCTTCTTCTTCGGCGTACTCTCCGGTGCTACCGTCTAAATTTGAATACGAGTATAATTACTCACTACTTCAATGGCTATTCCATACATCACATATAACACACAAACTACTCTATGCACACAAGTAAATAAACTAGGGTGCATGGGTTGTGGGGTTTAAGTAGAATTCACTTCTTTGCATTTCATATAAATGATAGTTTCCATAGGGTTCTTGAGAAAGAATTTCCTCTCATTGAAATCTTCTTAAGATTTAATTTCTCAAACAATCATGGATGAACTCATATTGACCTAAGTCAAATGTTCATCATCATCATCATTTGGGAAAATAATTTAAATGAGGTGGGTCACCTCATACAATTTAAATAACACTACATTTGATTTAAATCTCAAGTAATTCATATAAGAGAGTTTGGAACCAGGGGTCCAAACATCCCATGAATCCATGTGAGACAAATTTAAATGAAGTGTAAGACTTCACACAATTTAACTTTAATAGTTTTGGACAATATCAACTAGTTAAACTAGTCAAAATATCCATTCATTAAACCATGGCATGATCATGCAAAGTGACCACACCATGTTATCTATTATATATTAAAAGTACATTATGGGGTCACCAGAAATTAGAGAAATCGCTAGAAAATCCCACAAAAAACAGAAACATCTGACCATCAATTAATTTAGTTAGGCAATTATTACCGTTCGATCTCTATAATAGTTGATTAACATCAGAATTCAATATAATTACCCACCAATACCCTACATGAAGTTCTCATCGTACCCCTTCGATATCATGTCTAGCTAATAAAAGTCAGCGATCAAAATCATCAAAACCTAAGAAAGACACGAACTCCCTGCGTGTCCTCACAAACGCCGTCGTATATGCCTTCGCGTTCTCCGCTGACCGGCCGGCCGACCAACCTCCTTCAAGTGCAGCAGCACATGAGTGGCTAATGTTTCAATCCTGATTTGCTTTATTGACGGAACAGAGTCAACAGAGCAACACTACATAGAGGCCTCCAAAAACTAGGTACGATCTAAGATTTGCTTCATGGAGACATCCCAGATTTATGCCATGGTCTCAGGAACCGGACTTCAACATTGTCAACGACGCATGCTTCCCAGTCCCAATCCTCCATGCCATACAGATCTAGACGATATATCTGAACCTGATCTTTGTGTTCTCAGAGAAGAAAAGCAAGGATACAGTCTTCCTTGCAGGTACTTACGCACACGATCGTCAATACCCTTGAGTTCGCCTCGGTGTTACGAGACGGCCGGCGGTCGACTATGATGACAAGCAGATATAAGTGTGTATAGACTTGAAGTTGAGGCAGACCTGCACGTGCGTGTGCAGAACCCTAAATTCTAGGCACCAAGTGGGCTTGTGGTAGGCCGACGCAGGTAGAGATCAGGAGCTGCCTCAGATGGCCGCGATGACATCTGTGATACTCATGATTCTAGCGGCCAAGCCAACTTTCCCCGTGTGTTCTATGATTATCCCTGCAAACAAGAGCAATGACATGTCAGCCAAGAGTGTTAATTCAAAAATCGGATGACCTAGATGGCCGCGACGACATCTGTGGTACTCATGATTCTAGCGGCCGAGCCAACTTTCCCCGTGTGTTCTATGATTATCGCTGCAAAGAAATGCAATGACATGTCAGCCAAGAGTATTAATTCAAAAACCGGATGACCTTCTACTTACTCCTAATCTATTTCAAAGATATTTCTTGTGGCCCTAGCACTGGGAACCGTGATCACAGTTTCAATTTCTGTCTCTGTGAGTTTGGCAACACAGTTTTAGTCTCTACCAAAGTAGCAAACAGTTGATTCATTCTGCATCTGGAGGTAAAAAATAGTATATTAGTAGCTAGGAACTATTCTGGCAGGGATTTGTTTGCCTTCCGTAGTTCAGTATGATTTCTCTTTTCCTGTTGGTTCTAGATACGTCTCTACCAATATATCTTTGGAAGTACTATATTTTCTCTTATTTTGTAGGTTTGTATTCTACAACCAAGGTACAAGCATGAGGATAACACCATGGTTCTATTGGTGACGTGAGCACTCTGGAGTCTGGACTTTGGACCTGGCAATGAAGGGCTTTGTCGGTATACAAAATATAACCATATCCATTCAAATGATCATGGTTGCTTTGTTTCATGATAATTATCATAGCTAAGGTGTTATCTAGCATGTTCTTTTTCTCTGATCACTCTTAGCGATAGCACATGTGGATGGTTTTCTCTTCTTTCTAACAGAATTTCTGGTGCAACAGTTAATTAGGAGCAAAGATATATGTTTTTCTAATGAGACATAACAAAATAAAAGCATTTAGGTTGCATGTTTTCCTCCATGAGCATCTGATTTCTCGATCAAACTACAACATCATGTGACTTTTGTGACTGCAAAAATAAAAAAACATTTTATATGGAAAGAAATTATGGTGGAAGACATATTTAAATGATGAAAATGCATGTGATTTTTCACTATATATAAATAAGGTAGCACTATCAGTAGCGTCATGTGGTATTGCAGCCCTGCTTCTACAGGGATGTAGAAATACCCACTCAACTTTCCGCATCCCATTGATCCTTATAAAAGAGTCAACTTGTGACATAGGACAATGTTGACACTTGGCAAAACTTTTAAAACAGACATTGCTAACACAGCTCCTTAACCACCGCTTTTGTGCGCCGCCGTGCAGCCAAGGGCACCTTCGCCGGGAACATGACCACTTGGGACGATGCTCCGGGAGCTAACTGCACGAGAGCTGAGGGGCCTCCTTGACGGCATAGAAGCCTGGAGGCACTACTAGGAATAACCTTATAGCCGCACTTATTACCGCTGGCGAATTAGGTTGAAAGTTGCCAGCGGTAAGCCTTTTTAGGCCCACCTCGCGTTACCGCCGGCAAGTACGCTTGAGGATGCCAGGGATAAGCTGTTTACCGCTGGCGAAACGGGCCAGCAAATGCCGGGGATATGTTGGGCCGAGAGCAGCCGAATGAGCCTCCTGTTACCGCCGGCGAATTTGGTTGGGGGCGCCTGGGATAAGGCCCACTACGACCGGCGAAATTGGGCCGCGCGTGCCGGGGGTATTTGGCACATCACAACCCATCCACCTAGGGTAACACCTCACCCAGCACATCACAACTACCAACCCCGTGACCTCCTTCCTCTCAAGCGCCGCCGCCCTCCTCCCTTGCTGCCCAGCCAGCAGCCACCGCCGCGATGTCGTCGGAGCCTCCACCCGCCTCCGCCTCCGCCTCCATGGAGGAGCTCGAGACCGACCTCACCGCCTCCACAATCAGCAAGAAGCAGCTCAACAAGGAGGCCCGGAAGGCCGCCAAGGCCGAGAAGTCCCAGGCGGAGGAGGAGGACCCCTTCGCCGCCAACTACGGCGACGTCCCCGTCGAGGAGATCTAGTCCAAGGCCATCTCCGGCCGGACCTGGACCGACATCGGCGACCTCGACGAGGCCGCGGCGGATCGCTCCCGCGGCGGCTCCCACGCCATCTCCCTCCGTGCCTCCTCCCCTCCAGGTTCGTGGTCAACACAGCAGGTGCTCTTCTCCACGCATGTGCAATAGGAATAAGTAGGGTTACTTATAGGGGGAGGATTTCGATTTAGTTCTTGCTTGGATCTTATGAAACCGGATCGGTAGGGTTGTTTTAGTGTGGGAGGATTTGGATTTAGTTCTTGCTTGGATCTTTTCCTTGATTCAGGAATACCAGTAAAAGGAAGCCGTATTGATACGTGGTCACCTACCGTGAGAAGTATAGCATATGAACTCATCTTTATGCAGCACTACGCTTTGTTATGTTGTTATAGGCAGCTGAAAATTATCCCTGCCGTTGATGGGAAAATCTTAGTAGCGTTGAAGACCGCTAGATGTTTATTTGGTGGCATGTAAAAGCATTTGTAGAATCAAGCGTTCCGATTCTTGATGTATATTGTCAGCCCGCATTGCCTAAGTTGCTTGTAACTGTGCCAATTCGTTTATGTATGTTAGTGGTTGGCCTCACTACTTCACCATCTTTATCATTATAGTGACCCCATTGAAATACTAGAGCATCCCGATAATGACTATATTTTACAATAAGATGAGGCTGAGTATCACCATGGAATAGCTACAAGATATAGATATGACAGTGCATCTTTCGCCGAATTTGGTTTACATTCGTAAGTTCTCTTCAGAAGTAATCTTGCACCCTTAGCCTGATTCCTACTTTGTATCCCTCCTGCATGCATGTGAGTTCATTGAACAAAATATGAATGTTCATGTAGGGTTCGAGTTGTTAAATCACACCATTCCTGTTCCACTTTAAACAGTATTATCTAAGCATGTTCCTGTTAAAAATTCTTGGCTGTTTCGCTTAAAGAGTGGATTCGCAATGGATAAGTAGAATTGTTGGAAGGCTGACTGCATAATTCAGTAGGGTTTGTAGCCTCTCAAATTGTTTATCTTGAGTTAAGTTGTCTGCCCTGCAATTTAAACTCAGTGCCCATAACTGAGTGTGTACTGAGTTCATTTGGTTCCATTTTGATTGAGTTTGTTTTGGATACAGATGAAAGTATGCACAACAATAAGAAATAAAGCTATTTGTACATCTGCAATGTGATGACTGGTTATGCCTTTCTTGAGTAAACATGTGCAGCATGGAATATGACTGATAAGACAACAATTTGCTGCATTGGACTTTGTTCAGGCCATCTATTTCCGTAATCCTTACATACTGCAATAGTGTATCTGATTTGCACACAGAACCTCTCATATTTAGCATGAATCATACTTGAAGCCTTGAAGGTGCATTTGTTTTATATTCATATGATATTTTATTGCCTCTCCTCTACTGCCCTCCTGTAGATGGACGCCGCTGGGTTCCAGCCGGACCAGCAGCACTTCAACAATTTTCAACAGTACAATGGTTCGCCTATATGTTGATCTTTCCTTTTGGTGACCTCTGGTTTCGAGTGGTGCACAGAACAATGTCTACACGGACATGTTGATCATCGGAAGTGAAGAATCAAAAGATCATCATAAGTGAAGAATCAAGATGCAATCAATACGTGGATTATAGATATGCCTGTGTGTGCAATCAATAGTTAGAGCACTTTATTTTGTGGATTTTTTTTGTGAATTTTGCTGGATGTATTCACATGTGCCCTGATGTATAATTGCAAAGCTAATAAATAGTACATGGACGGGATGGATGGGTTACGTGAATTATCTCCGTTCTTTTTTTTTAAATCCTATTTAACTTACCCCTGGCGAAATGGAAAGGTGCCGGTGGTAACACTTACCACTGGCGAATTTGGGAAAATGCCGGCGGTAACGGCCAATTACCACTGGCGAATTCGAGAACGCCGGTGGTAAGCACTTACCACCGGCGAGGTGATCGCCGGCGAATACGGAAATGCCGGCGGTAAGCCTTTTCAATGTGCCGGCGGTAAGCCTTTTCCTAGTAGTGAGGTTAGGATCACCTGTGCACGCCGGCCGGAAGAAACCGAAGCCGACGGCGACGAGGGCGGGAGCGGTCGCCCTACGACCATCTTGGACGGTGGCTGAC
This sequence comes from Lolium perenne, assembly GCF_019359855.2. Taxonomy (NCBI): domain Eukaryota; kingdom Viridiplantae; phylum Streptophyta; class Magnoliopsida; order Poales; family Poaceae; genus Lolium; species Lolium perenne. The sequence continues at coordinate 34,384,222 of NC_067248.2, read as the reverse complement.
GACGAGCCACCGTTGATTGACTCCCAGGAGCAGCTTCCACACTCCCCCACTGCAGATTGAGCGCAAGGCGACGTCTAAATTGAAGCCCACCATCCTCCATATCACCATGACAAAAGAAGGGAGCACCAATTCTTGCCCGCCGGCATCGAATCTGCAAGAGCAGAAGGCCTTATTGAAGATGGAGAACCCCGCCGCCTCCTCCCCCATCACATCCGGCTCCAGCCGTTGGAGCACCGTCATGAGGAAGAAGAACAGCAAGACGCAGCAGATCTGGCCTAGAAGATCTGATGCAAACTCCCGGCATGACGCCAAAGACGAGCATCTTGCCCAACTCTACAGCTAGACTTACAACTACACCTACAACTACTAGATACAGAGAGGCGAGCTACCCTTCCATCTCTTCCCCGGCAGGCAATGCCGTCAGAGTCGATCTGGAGGAGCACTCGCTCACGGAAGATGACTCTCAAAGCGGGCAAGACAGAGAGAGCTCTGTATCGGAGTGCAGCTCAAAGGTAAAGAATGATTTTGTGCTAGCCATCATGTGCAAGAATATTGGGATTTATATTACTGAAAGTACTATTGATGATTCGTGCTATTTTGCAGACTTGCTCTTACTCGGTTCTGGGCATGGCATCCTTGGTGATAACTTCTTTGTAAGTAATCCAATTATTGAGACCTCATGGAAAAAATTAAGCATCAAATATTAGGAAATAGTTGTTGCTCAAACATCTATTTTCCCTATTTTTATTCGAAATATAGTGTTTCTTTAAATATTTGTATACCTATAAAAGCAATCAGAGGAAAGTATCTACACAGATCTCTATGTTCCATTACTGACTAGCTAGAAGAAAAAAAAGTGCATTTTTCCTTGAAATAGCATCAATTTTGAATTTCATTACTATTAATAACATAGTGTTTCTTGGAATATATATATGCTCAAAAGCAAATAGAGGAAAGTGACTAAATAGAAGGGAGTACATACCATATCGAAATTTTCATACCTCTCAGGGGTATAAGACTGGCCCGCAGTGAAGTAGTTGTATCATCATATTGGCAGGTTCAATTCTAACACTTATCTTTTGTCCTTCCTGCAACCGCAAAATATTAATTGGTATCAAGTTGCTACATGCTTGATATAGCTAATAGGGTATGCTTCAGCTCCGTTTCACAATTTGTTGCTAGAAGAACTTTGAGTGCTAAATCAATGTTCCACAGTCCATTCACTTTGTTCGCAGAGCTTTCCCTTTGTCTCGCATAATGAGAGTGCGAGAACAAATCAAATGGAGTTAGTTTCATCACAAAATTTGACTCTCTCCTTCCCATGAAAGATGTCTTAGATTTATCTAAATTTGGATGTATTTAGACACCAAATAGTGGATATATACATCCAAATTTGGAAAATCTAATACATCTTTCATGGTACGGAGGAAGTACTTCTTATGTAGTTATTTTCCTCCACGATTCTATCTCATTCGAAATGTGTTGCTTCAATTTTTTGTTGTGGGTTTAATATTAATAAAATGACAGCCGCAATCGGCTATACTGGAATATGAAACCACTAGCCCAATATTAGAAACAAAAAAGGGTTCTCATGATTGAACAATTGAATTTTGAACAAGTTTTCCCTTTCTAATTAACAAAAAGCTATTCTTTCTAAAAAATAATAGATGGATAGAAGTCAGGTAATTGATATCTGGGTGGGACAATTTTAGGTCAGATGTATCCATGATAAAAAAAAAGTCTGTATACAGGGAAAATCCTGAATATCAAGCTTATGGCCTTGAATCTAAATAATAATGGAATCCTGGAGGTAAGCAGTCAAACCTATGACAGAAAATTACTAATATTAACATTTCAGCATCTTTATATATGACACGAGCAAAACCAAAACAAACCAAATGTTCACTGAACCTAGGAGAACCATGTGAATGCTCACACTGAGATTAAATCTACAAAAGAAGATGAGAGGAAAAAGGAAAAGGAGCATCGTGTGATATTACAACAGAATATATGGGTACTCTCATTGCAGAATGGAAATAAGAAAGAACAGGTCGGTACCAATTCTTGGCAGAGTCCTTGCCGATGCGCAACAACACCAGGCACCAGTCCCTCTATCTTCTGTAGGTACACGATCGGCAGACCGCCGGCTATTAGCCCCAATAATCGCCGCAAAACTCGAGCTCCGGGTCCGATCGAATGGTCCTCAGCGGCTCACAATCTTTCGGCCGGCCGGCCGACATGATCCTCCAAATCGAACTGCAGTTCCCATTTCTCCAATTGAAGCTCCATTTGTACTCGAGGGTGAGAGTTCGCGATCTAACTTCGGTGAATTCCTGGAAGCGAAGAGAAATTTTACTTTCTACACTAGACTAGATGAGAGCGGAGACAACCTCCATTCGAGAGCGGTGGTAGACAGAAAAAAATGGAACGGTCAACTCTGCCTGTGGGGGAAAAAAGAGGTCGTTTCATGGAAGAAACGTCAAGAAAATAATATTTCTAACTCTATTTTCATATGTAGGCCTGATGCGTACTTGAGAACAAATCATTTGACCAACATTTGAAACTCTTTAAAATAAATTCAACGGTATATTTTTGGTGATATATAACTTATATTTTATTGATCAAATTATTAGTCGAAGTTTTGCCTCAAAAATTCAAAATACGTGCTAGCCTTATATATATAAAAAGGAATACTATGGTTTATTTCCTAACAAGTCACTTAATCACAAAGAAGTTCCACAATTACCATTGCACTACACGCACAAAGGCATAAATTTCAGCCAACAATAAAAGAGACCTAATAAAACATATAAAAGTAATTTACACATCTACATTGGGTAGATAAAATTAAAAATACAACAAATATAAAATACATAAATATATTATAAAATTATTAAACTAATAAAAGGCCATCTAAAGTTTATTATGATCCGTATGTTTATTTGGCTATCTAGATATGTATATATCCAATAGATAATAAAGGAAAAGAAAAAAAAGATCATCAAAGTGTCGCCCGCGCATGTGCGCGGGCCACTATGCTAGTTGCATAAACAATTAGTGTAAGTCAAATATGAGCTATTAGAGTTGGAAAATAACTTAATATCTATTTTGGTTGATTTTTAAGAATTATTTGAATAGGGAAAAGTCCCTGTTTTGTTATTTTTATCATAATTATTCTACAAAGAATCTGACCATGGGGCCAGTGGCATATTGTAGAGAATTTCAGTGGCTTTCTAACAATATGAAATTCACTAAATTTGGTTTAGCCAATTTGAAATGGTTGAATTTCAAAGTTTGGGCAGTATTGAAATGGATTTGTAATAATTAAACTGGATTTGAAATTAACGGGCCGGCGGGAAAAGCTAACGGGCCAGAAGGTTTAAAAACGGCCCGAGCCAGCCCATCACGGTCCACGGACGCGCGGGCTGCCTGACAGGGTGGGGTCCGCCTGTCAGCGGCTCATAACGCCCGAAGCGGTACGTTTCAATGTGGGGCGTAGGATTAGAATGGGATCGGACGGCACAGGGCCATCGTCATCTCCGGCGAGATCGTGGTACTGGCACGGCGGCGGTAGGGGGTCGGCGGGCTAACCAGTGCTCCAGCGAGGAATGGCAGTGTGCGTGGTGAAGTTGTGGACGACGGCGGAGCTCCTGGTACCGGCGGCTCCTCCTGGAACAGCTCCAATCGACGGCGGCGGCCTCCGGGTACGGGCGGCTCTGATCTTCAAATTGGAGCAGCTCCGGCGACGATCGAGGTGGCTAATGGTGCTAGGCGAAGTGGTGAAGGGTGGGGAGTGAGACGGTGTGCTCCGTTGCTTCCAGGGAACCTCCTATTTATAGGATTGAGAGAGGGTGGCGGGGCAGTGGCAAGGTCGACCATGGCGCGGCTTCTCCGGCGGCTGGTCAAGCTAGGCGAGGGCGCTGTCGGGTTCTCCTCGTCCAGGCGAAGCTAGAGGTGGTGCTGGCTTGGTCGGGGGACGTCTGGTCTGGTCGCATTTCTTCCACGACGGCCGCGGCGCGTACGGGAACAAGTCGTCGTCTCCGGCGCCGGCGGTCACGGGTCTGGGCTGGGCGCGTGTCTGGCGGGGCTAAGGTGTCACGGCGGTGCTCAACCTATCGAGGGAGGGACCAGGGCGTGCTCGAGGTAGTGGCGCGGCGCGTGTCCAGGGCGCGCTCTCGTGCGACGTCCACGGCATGCTGGCCGCCATGGGCGCGCGCTGGTCTGGCCAGTGTCGAGCTCCTCCTCGACCGCGGCTTGTGCTAGGTGATGTAGAGGAGCGAGGTGGCGAGCTAGGGCACGGTGGCCAGGTTGGGGAAGGGAGGGAGAGAGGTGGAGGTGGTCGGGCTCGGGGACATGGCCGGCATGGCCATGCCCTAGTTGCTCTCCTCCTCTCCTTAGCCTCTCTATGTATCAATTATGGTTTAAGGGGACCAGGGAACCAAATGGGGTAGGTTAGGGTAGATGAGGTTGAGTAGATTCACTATTTGCAAATAGTGCAAATAGTGCCATATTTGGAAAATTGCAAAATTGTCCAAATTTGAATTAATTCAAAAGGTGAAAGTTTTTGAAAAGTGAGTGTTGCTATTAGTTGTAAATGACCAGAGGTGGTTTGAGGTGGTGGTGGAAAAGTTTGAATTCAAGAATTGCAAAAATTGACAAGTGTGAGATTGTTCCACTTGTTAAAATGTTGCAACTTTGGATGAGCATAGCTATTGATCAAAGATGAATTTGGCAGGGTGATCTTCATCAAAGTTGTTCACCTTGATGTTGACTTTGAAATGGTGCAAAGAGTTAGCAAGAATTGGTTTGGGAAAATTGAATTGCAGGGGCTCAAAGTGGTGATCAGACTAAATTTGGCAGATTTGGCCATTATCATATGTGAGTGGGAAAAGTGTTTGAAGTTCATTTGAATTGTGCAACCTTGATTCCAAAAGTTGTAATAAGTGTTTAGTAACATTATCCAACTAATGGTGAAGACCAAATAGGTCTAGGGTCAAGATTTATAAAAATGCCATAGAGCATATGTGAGGGTTTTTAGGGTTTTGCAATTTATGGAATTTCTTCCTCTTTGATTTATTTGGTTGGTGATCTTCACATGATCACACTAGGGTTTTAGAGCATATCAAATACAAGTAAAAGCAATCATCATGGCATATCACTCAAATGCACAAGTCCTATGCATGGTACTATATGCAAAAGAAAAGTTTTTGTTGGTTTGAAATTTTGCTTTCTGGAATTCTCTAACTTTCTTTTTATTGAAATTTGGGGTGTTACAAACCCTTCCCCCTTACAAAAGATCTCGTCCCGAGATCGAAAAAAAAGTTAGGTACTAAAGAGATCTGGGTATTCCTTCTTCATGAAGTCTTCGCGTTCCCATGTGGCTTCATCCTCGGTATGATTGCTCCACTGGATCTTCAGAAACTTGATGCTTCGGGTGCGGGTGGTTCGGTAAGCTTCTTCCAGTATGCGAATCGGCACTTCGCGGTAAGTCAGATCCTTGTTGATATCTACCGATCGGTGATCGATGTTCTTGAACACTTCGGTCTTCTCCGGGACTTCAAGGCACTTCCGGAGAAGTGAGATGTGAAACACGTCGTGCACAGCCGACATTTCCTCAGGCAACTCCAGTTGATAAGATACTTCACCTCGGCGGCTAAGGACTTGGAAAGGTCCGACATAGCGCGGTGCAAGCTTTCCTTTCAGTTGGAACCTTTGCATTCCTTTCAAGGGGGATACTTTGAGATAGACGAAGTCTCCGATCTCAAAGGTCATCTCCCGACGTCTCTTGTCGGCGTAGCTCTTCTGTCTAGATTGCGCAGTCTTGAGGTACTCGCGGATCTTGTGGACTTTCTCTTCGGCTTCATGAAGAACATCTGGGCCGAAAACTTGGCTTTCTCCGACTTCTGACCAGTTCAGAGGGGTACGGCACTTCCTTCCGTACAAGGCTTCAAAGGGGGCCATCTGTAGGCTGGCTTGGTAACTATTGTTGTAAGAGAATTCTGCGTAAGGTAGGCAGTCTTCCCACTTGGATCTGTATTCCAGTACGCATGCTCTAAGCATGTCTTCCAGTATCTGGTTTACTCTCTCAGTCTGTCCGTCGGTCTGAGGGTGATAGGCGGTGCTGAAATTTAGGCGAGTGCCTAGTCCTTCGTGCACTTTCTGCCAGAACCTTGAGGTGAACTGGGATCCTCTATCTGACACTATCGATTTGGGGGTTCCGTGCAGAGCGACTATTCTGGAGATGTAAAGTTCAGCTAACTTGGGGCCTTGATAGGTGGTTTTGACGGCGATGAAATGGGCGACTTTAGTCAATCTATCGACTACTACCCATATTGAATCATTGCCTTTGCTGGATTTGGGTAGTCCGGTGATAAAGTCCATTCCTACGGAGTCCCATTTCCATTCCGGAATCTGGAGGGGTTGTAACAGTCCGGCGGGTCGTTGATGTTCTGCCTTAACTCTCTGACAGATGTCACACTTAGCGATATAGCTACCGATCTCTCTCTTCATTCCGTGCCACCAAAATTGTTCTTTCAGGTCCTGGTACATCTTGGTACCTCCGGGGTGGATTGAATAAAGGGTGTCATGGGCTTCTTGCAGGATGACTTGTTTTAAGTTAGAGTCCGATGGTACGCAGAGACGTTCTTTGTACCAAAGCACTCCGGCTTCGTCTACGGTGAATCCGGGGGCTTTTCCTGCGGCTATCTGTTTCTTGATTCCGACAATGCTAGCGTTGTCCTTCTGGGCTTCCTTGATCTGACCAACCAAGGTGGGTTGCAGTTCTATGCTGGCTAGGAATCCTTCACTAACAAGTTCAAGTCTGAACTGTTCAAACTCTTGGTGCAAGCTGGGCTGTTCGGTTGCGAGCATGGAGTTCAACTGGCATGGCAGTCGACTCAAAGCATCCGCTACCACATTGGCCTTGCCGGGGTGGTAGTGAATCTCCATGTCGTAATCCTTGATCAGTTCGATCCATCGGCGTTGTCTCATGTTCAACTCTTTCTGGGTGAATATGTATTTGAGGCTTTTGTGGTCGGAGTAGATCTCGCATCGATTACCCATGAGGTAATGACGCCAAACTTTCAGGGCTAGAACCACGGCTGCAAGCTCAAGGTCGTGGGTTGGGTAGTTCTGTTCATGTTGCTTGAGCTATCTCGAAAGGTAGGATACAACCTTGCCTTCTTGCATAAGCACGCATCCAAGTCCAGTCTTGGAGGCGTCGCAATATACGTCAAAGGGCTTTGCGATATCTGGCATGATCAGGATTGGGGCTGTTGTCAGTCTACTCTTGAGCTGTTGAAAGCTCTCTTCACATTTGTCGGTCCACTCAAACTTTCTGTCCTTTTTCAGCAGTTGGGTCATTGGTCGAGCGATGCTCGAAAAACCTTCTACAAATCTGCGGTAATATCCGGCTAACCCAAGAAAAGCGCGGACCTCAGTTTGTGTGGTTGGGGCTTTCCATTCCATAACAGTTTTGATTTTGATGGGATCTACAGCAATTCCTCCTGCAGACAAGATATGTCCGAGGAATCCCACTTCTTCCAGCCAAAACTCGCACTTGCTAAACTTGGCATACAACTTGTGCTGTCTAAGGGTTTCTAGAACAATCTCCAAATGCTGTTCATGTTCCTCTTCGGACTTGGAGTAGACGAGGATGTCGTCGATGAATACAACGACAAACTTGTCCAAAAAGTTCATGAAGATCTTATTCATGAGATTCATGAAATAAGCGGGGGCATTGGTCAGTCCAAACGACATGACGTTGTACTCATACAACCCATATCTGGTGGTAAAGGCAGCCGTTGCGGTTGTTGGGGTTGTTGGGGACGAACTTCTTGCCGGTGGAGACACGGCGTTGCTGCTGAGCAGGTGCAGCGGTGTTGCCGGCGAGCTTGGCAAGACGCTTGGGGCACTCGTTGGAGTAGTGTCCCACTACACCACACTCATAACAAGTGATAGTGCTCTTGTCCTGCTTGTTCGCAACGGGAACGGCATTGCTTCCGGTTCTGGGGGTGGTGTTGGTGTTGGTGTTGTTGTTGTTAGGGGCTCGGGGTGGAGCGCGGTTGTAGTTGTTGTTGTTGTAGTTGTTGTTGTAGCCTCCTGGCTTGGAGTTTCCTCCACTCCGGTTCTGATAACCGAGGCGAGAGTTCTGCATCTATGGCTTGTTGTTTCTCGGAGTGAAACCTCCGCTTGAGCTAGGGCGAAACTTTTGGGGGTGGCTTGATCCACTCTGGCTTGCCATGCGGCGCTTGCGGTTCTCATTGGCTTGGTTTAACTTGCCCTCCATCTGGATGGCGGAGTCAACAAGGGCTTCGAGGTCGGCAAAGGGGATGTTGACGAGGACAGTCTGCATCTCATCATGCAGTCCGTTCAGGAATCTCTCCTTCCTCTTCTCAACGGTGTCGGTCTCATCAGGGGCATACCTTGACAAGGTGAGAAACTTGTCGCGGTATTCAACCACCGTCATGCGACCTTGTTTCAGCTCACGGAATTCATCCCTCATCTTCTTGATAAGACCCGGGGGTACATGGTACTTGCTGAACTTGAGTTTGAAATCCTCCCAAGTCATGAATTGACCTCCGTTCATGGCACGGGTGCTTGTCCACCAAGCGCGGGCTGGTCTAGCGAGATAGTGAGTGGCGAACAAGACTTTCTCGTTGGCTTCCACTCCGGCTACCTCCAGATTGTTCTCCATAGTCTGGAGCCAATCGTCGGCGTCGAGGGGCTCCTCGGTCTTGCTAAACACCGGAGGGTTGGTGTTTTGGAAGTTCTTGAGCTTGGATCCGGGGTGGTCATGATTTCCATGGCCTTGGTTGGCGATGTTCTGCAAGGCGATGAGGTTGGCTTGGCGCTCGGCTCTTTCAGTTTCCCGGTCTGCAAGCATGGTTTGCAGAAGTTGCAGCATCGCGTCGTTGGTGCGATTCGGAGGGGCCATCTGAAGATGTAGAAGATTATGAGATAAGAGGGAACATTCTATGGTTCATTTTGGTTAAGTTTGAAAAGCATTTGAAAACTTGTAATCTTTTCATGACAAACATAACATTCATTCATTCATGCAACACATAGTACAAACTACACACATACTCCAATGGTTTTAAGAACCATTCTCATGCTACGATACAAAGGACGGGATACAACTCACACCTACTATAAGTGAACTAGTGCAACTACTCCTCATCATCGACATCGATCGGGACGTAGTCGTCGGGTCCTGCCTCCAGGAACTCGTAGTCCTCCTCCTCGGTGTTCTCGTCCTCCTCAAAGTCGTTGTCATCGCTCAGAAAGGCGTCTCCTCCCTGAATGTCGATGCCTCCATCGTCATCCTCCAGCTGACGAATCTGATCCTCCTGGGCCTTGACAGTGGCCTCAAGTGACGCGATCCGGGCGCGAAGGCGGCGAATCGTAGCGTCCTTCTTGGCACGCTGCTGGCGAAGGCTCCTGCGGTCGTTGTTGAGTAGCTTGATCGCCTCACCCTGCTCGGTGATGTGAGCATGGGTCTGGTTCGCGTAAGCGCGTGAGGCGTCAAGGTCCCTCTGAGTCTGGTAGAGCATGAAGTCCAGGTGCTCAGCATGGTGCCTCAACTCCGGGTGTGGCTGCAGCTCCATGGGCACTCCCGCAGCATCACGCCTCACAAGGTGGGCGTAGCGAGAGGCGAGGATGCTCACCACGTTCTGTCCACAGAGGCGCGCAAGTGCCTCCTGTAGACCACGTGCGAGTCCGTCGAGCCAGTTGCTCTCGCGGAAGGAGAAGAGGATCCTCTCCGAAGTGGGAGGCTCCATCTTGCCCCTCAAGTCAGCAGTGATCACCCACTGCAACTCTCCTCCGGGCGTGTCGTCCAGCTGAACCCCGTGAAACTCGGGGTGTGGGCGCCCAAGGAAGTCAGAGAGGGCGTTGAGGTCGTGCTCGAAGATCAAGCTTCCTCCGTTCCCAAGCTGGTAAAACTTGGTGTTGATGGCTTCATTTAGCGCCATCTGAAAGAGATTTGGATGAGTAAGTTAGAGAGTGCAAAGTGTGTCAAAATTTTAAGTTGACTCAATAAGACCTGATTCATCAAATTTTGGCAAAGTCTCAAAGACAAAAGTGTAGTAAATTTTCACAAATAGTTTCTTTCATTTGATTTCAAAGTTGAATTTTTCAGAACGCCCATTCTAACTAAGGTCTTCTAAGGTCAAACAATGGCTCTGATACCAACTTGTCAACACCCGGATTTTTAAGTCCGAATGCCTATTATGTCATACATCGCAATCCCAGGAATATTGTTGTTGCGAGGCATAATAGTTAAGTATCACAGTCATCATCCATTACAAACCATAAGTCTTACAAATTGGAATCACATGATCCATATTACACGAATAGTTGATCTAGTGATCAACGAACAAACACAAGTTCATAGTTCAACATAGCGGAAGCGTAAGATACAAGGACTTTCTAGTCCACAGGCCAACGCTTGACGTCGGAAGGCGCTTAGTTGTCGTAGGCGTCCTGCTGGTCATCTCCTTGGTCGTCTTCATACTCTGGCCATTTGAATAGCCAGGGACAAAGCCGTGAGTACATTGAGTACTCGCAAACTAATACGAAGGTAAGTGCTAGACATTCTAGTATGGTTTGCTAAGCTCTAGTTTATTTGCATAAAGCTAGTTTTAGTTCACAAAGTTTGAGAAAAAGCTTATTCAAGCGCTAACTAACCCAAGTGGGAACATTAGTGTCATTCCCACCATTCAAGTGGTGATTTCAATTCAATCCACCACAAGTCACTTCACCAACATCCTTTTCAACATCATTTTCAAAGATATGACATCAGAAACTGTATGGCCTTTCCAACCGTCCGTAACCGTGGACGCGGCTATTCGAATAGGTTTACACTCTGCAGAGGTTGCACACTTGTGCCACAACATTTGATTTCATCCGTCGGGATTTCCCCGAATCATCGTAACACAGTACGCGAATCATCAACCATAACCTTTCACTTACGAATCCTAGTATGAGCACCTCTCCCCATGAGCTTGGCCTCCCAGTGAAGACACATACCAGCACAGGAACTGCACAGGGCTTGGGCCGGACATTCACCTCATTTCACATCATATAGTATCGTTTCTTTTGTTGTAGAGGCAGCTTTCGGCATAACCCCGATGACGCTTGTTTAGAGGGAACCCATAATAAGACGCATAAACTTCCAGTTAAGCCCTACCCATAATCAGGTATTGTGGGGGTACTTAAGAATTGGAAAGGTATCGCATTCAAACCAACATCATTGTTTATCCAAAAATCACCATCTTCTCTTGGTCATATTCACATTCAAAAATCATTCAATGGAATGCATCTTCATTCCAAGGTTTCAAAAATCCTTCAAATTCACATTGTTCCCATCTAGAGTAGTCAAGTTTTAATTTATAAGCACTAGCTCTAATTCATGAGGGGTGCTAACTTGCTTTGCTTGGGGAGACTAACTCACTACTCTAGTAATCCACTTGTACTTTGACCAAAGTTAACTATAAAAGGAACTCATTTAGAAAACAAGTAAAAAACTTGTAAAGTAAAAAACTTGGGATGGGTTCATATAAGAAAAGATAAGAAACATGGTGCCTTGCCCCCAAGGGGGCTTTGCACTTTGCAAGAATAATAGCTTGCATTGGTAGTAGCTTGCCTTGGTAGTTCTCAAACTGTTCCTCCTCCTCCTCTTGGTAGCAACCTTCTTCTTCGGCGTACTCTCTGGTGCTACCGTCTAAATTTGAATACGAGTATAATTACTCACTACTTCAATGGCTATTCCATACATCACATATAACACACAAACTACTCTATGCACACAAGTAAATAAACTAGGATGCATGGGTTGTGGGGTTTAAGTAGAATTCACTTCTTTGCATTTCATATAAATGATAGTTTCCATAGGGTTCTTGAGAAAGAATTTCCTCTCATTGAAATCTTCTTAAGATTTAATTTCTCAAACAATCATGGATGAACTCATATTGACCTAAGTCAAATGTTCATCATCATCATCATTTGGGAAAATAATTTAAATGAGGTGGGTCACCTCATACAATTTAAATAACACTACATTTGATTTAAATCTCAAGTAATTCATATAAGAGAGTTTGGAACCAGGGGTCCAAACATCCCATGAATCCATGTGAGACAAATTTAAATGAAGTGTAAGACTTCACACAATTTAAATTTAATAGTTTTGGACAATATCAACTAGTTAAACTAGTCAAAATATCCATTCATTAAACCATGGCATGATCATGCAAAGTGACCACACCATGTTATTGCATAAACAATTAGTGTAAGTCAAATGTGAGCTATTAGAGTTGGAAAATAACTTAATATCTATTTTGGTTGATTTTTAAGAATTATTTGAATAGGGAAAAGTCCCTGTTTTGTTATTTTTATCATAATTATTCTACAAAGAATCTGACCATGGGGCCAGTGGCATTTTGTAGAGAATTTCAGTGGCTTTCTAACAATATGAAATTCACTAAATTTGGTTTAGCCAATTTGAAATGGTTGAATTTCAAAGTTTGGGCAGTATTGAAATGGATTTGTAATAATTAAACTGGATTTGAAATTAACGGGCCGACGGGAAAAGCTAACGGGCCAGAAGGTTTAAAAACGGCCCGAGCCAGCCCATCACGGTCCACGGACGCGCGGGCTGCCTGACAGGGTGGGGTCCGCCTGTCAGCGGCTCATAACGCCCGAAGCGGTACGTTTCAATGTGGGGCGTAGGATTAGAATGGGATCGGACGGCACAGGGCCATCGTCATCTCCGGTGAGATCGTGGTACTGGCACGGCGGCGGTAGGGGGTCGGCGGGCTAACCAGTGCTCCAGCGAGGAATGGCAGTGTGCGTGGTGAAGTTGTGGACGACGGCGGAGCTCCTGGTACCGGCGGCTCCTCCTGGAACAGCTCCAATCGACGGCGGCGGCCTCCGGGTACGGGCGGCTCCGATCTTCAAATTGGAGCAGCTCCGGCGACGATCGAGGTGGCTAATGGTGCTAGGCGAAGTGGTGAAGGGTGGGGAGTGAGACGGTGTGCTCCGTTGCTTCCAGGGAACCTCCTATTTATAGGATTGAGAGAGGGTGGCGGGGCAGTGGCAAGGTCGACCATGGCGCGGCTTCTCCGGTGGCTGGTCGAGCTAGGCGAGGGCGCTGTCGGGTTCTCCTCGTCCAGGCGAAGCTAGAGGTGGTGCTGGCTTGGTCGGGGGACGTCTGGTCTGGTCGCATTTCTTCCACGACGGCCGCGGCGCGTACGGGAACAAGTCGTCGTCTCCGGCGCCGGCGGTCACGGGTCTGGGCTGGGCGCGTGTCTGGCGGGGCTAAGGTGTCACGGCGGTGCTCAACCTATCGAGGGAGGGACCAGGGCGTGCTCGAGGTAGTGGCGCGGCGCGTGTCCAGGGCGCGCTCTCGTGCGACGTCCACGGCATGCTGGCCGCCATGGGCGCGCGCTGGTCTGGCCAGTGTCGAGCTCCTCCTCGACCGCGGCTTGTGCTAGGTGATGTAGAGGAGCGAGGTGGCGAGCTAGGGCACGGTGGCCAGGTTGGGGAAGGGAGGGAGAGAGGTGGAGGTGGTCGGGCTCGGGGACATGGCCGGCATGGCCATGCCCTAGTTGCTCTCCTCCTCTCCTTAGCCTCTCTATGTATCAATTATGGTTTAAGGGGACCAGGGAACCAAATGGGGTAGGTTAGGGTAGATGAGGTTGAGTAGATTCACTATTTGCAAATAGTGCAAATAGTGCCATATTTGGAAAAATGCAAAATTGTCCAAATTTGAATTAATTTAAAAGGTGAAAGTTTTTGAAAAGTGAGTGTTGCTATTAGTTGTAAATGGCCAGAGGTGGTTTGAGGTGGTGGTGGAAAAGTTTGAATTCAAGAATTGCAAAAATTGACAAGTGTGAGATTGTTCCACTTGTTAAAATGTTGCAACTTTGGATGAGCATAGCTATTGATCAAAGATGAATTTGGCAGGGTGATCTTCATCAAAGTTGTTCACCTTGATGTTGACTTTGAAATGGTGCAAAAAGTTAGCAAGAATTGGTTTGGGAAAATTGAATTGCAGGGGCTCAAAGTGGTGATCAGACTAAATTTGGCAGATTTGGCCATTATCATATGTGAGTGGGAAAAGTGTTTGAAGTTCATTTGAATTGTGCAACCTTGATTCCAAAAGTTGTAATAAGTGTTTAGTAACATTATCCAACTAATGGTGAAGACCAAATAGGTCTAGGGTCAAGATTTATAAAAATGCCATAGAGCATATGTGAGGGTTTTTAGGGTTTTGCAATTTATGGAATTTCTTCCTCTTTGATTTATTTGGTTGGTGATCTTCACATGATCACACTAGGGTTTTAGAGCATATCAAATACAAGTAAAAGCAATCATCATGGCATATCACTCAAATGCACAAGTCCTATGCATGGTACTATATGCAAAAGAAAAGTTTTTGTTGGTTTGAAATTTTGCTTTCTGGAATTCTCTAACTTTCTTTTTATTGAAATTTGGGGTGTTACAGTGGCAAACAGTACTTTTTCTGCGGCTTCAACTCCCGCAACTTCGAGGTTGTTCTCCATGGTCTGGAGCCAGTCATCAGCATCGAGGGGCTCTTCAGTCTTGTTGAATACCGTAGGGTTGGTGTGTTGAAAGTTCTTCAGCTTCGATCCAGGGTGATCGTGGTTTCCATGGCCTTGATTGTTCTGAGCTATCTGTTGCAGTGCAGCAATGTTGGCTTGACGTTCAGCTCTCTCGACTTCTCGGTCGGCAAGCAGGGTTTGCAGCAGTTGCATCATCGCGTCGTTGGTGCGATTGGGAGGGGCCATCTGAACATTGATGTAGATGATAAGATAAGAGGGAAATTTCTATGGTTTGTTTTGTTAAGTTTAAAAAGTTCATAAAATTGAAAACTTGAGTAGTGTTTCGGGGGTAAAAACCAACAACACTTTTTCATTCATACCAAGCATCATACATTACAAAGCTAACACACCGTTGGTTTGAAGAACCATTCATCGCTCTACGATACAAGGGGATCCTGATACAAACTCACACATACGAAAGTGCTTTAAATGAAACTACTCTTCAAGGGGGGATTCTTCATCTTCACGGGTAATGTGCTTGGCGAAAGGCGAAGGCGTTGTCCAATTCCTTGCGGGTCTTGTATAGCATGAAGTCGAGGTGTGCTACATAGTGGTTCATCTCCGTGTGCGGGGGCATGGTCATCGGTCTTCCGGTGGGGTCATGTCTTGGGTAGTAGATGAAGCGAGTGTTCTTAATCTTGTTCTCATTTTGTCCACACAGACGAGAAATTGCTTCTTGCATTGCTCTGACTAGTCCTTCCTTCCAAGTGTTTCCCGTTACAGAAAACCATATGGTTTCCCATATTGGGGTTCCAGGCTTCCTTCGTAGATCGGCAGAAACTTCCCACCGAGGTGGTCCTCCGGAGTGATTGTTGAGGGGTGTTCCGAAGAACTCGGGGTACGGGCGTCCTAGATAGTCCACTAGTTGCTTCAAGTCTTTCTCGAACATCAGGTTTCCTCCGTGACCAAGCTGATAGAACTCCCATTTGTACTCCATCTGTGAAGAATTATGATGAGTAAGTTAGAGAAGTGTGTCAAAATTTTAGGTAATAGTATAAGAAGAATAGAGCATAACTTTCTTATTTGAAAAAGATCTCAATGATAAGAGGGAGAATAAGTTTTCTTAAATAGTCATTTCATTTGTTTTGAAACTAAAATTTTCAGACGTCCATTCTAACTAGGGTCTCCTAAGGTCAACAATGGCTCTGATACCAACTTGTCAACACCCGGATTTTTAAGTCCAGATGCCTATTATGCCATTCATCGCAATCCTAGGAATATTGTTTTTGCGAGACATAATAGATTGATATCACAACACATCATGCATTACATACCATAATCGTCTTACAAATAAAGGATCACATGATCCATTCTCATTACAACAATAGAAGTTCTATTTATTCATTACATAACACGTAGCGGAAGCGAAAGTAGCGTAGTAGTAGTCCATCTATTCCACAGGCAACTGTTGACGTCAGGAGTGATCCTAGTTGTCGTAGACGTCCTGCTGTCCTTCTTCCGGGTTCTGGTACTCCTCTTTATAGTCTGGCCATTTGAATAGCCAGGGACACAGCCATGAGTACTTTAAAGTACTCGCAAACTAATACTAAGGTAAACACTATCAACTATAGTAAGGGGGTTCTAAGCTCTAGTTTCATTTGCATAAAGCCAGTTTTATTTCATAAGCACTTTTAATAATCAAAAGCCCTTTTTAATTAACTAACTCAAGTGGGAACATTAGTGTCATTCCCACAACTCAGTTGTGATTCAAAGTCAAAGTCACCTTTCAATTCAAGTCACAATTCACCATTCATATTTTTAGAAAATTTCTGATGACGGAACAGTATGGCCTTTCCAACTGTCCATAACCGCGGACGCGGCTATTCGAATAGGTTTAACTCTGCAGAGGTTGTACACTTGTGCCACAACAATTGCAATAGTTCGTCAGGGGTAACTGGCCCTGATTTATCGTACGCAGACGCGAACTACCAATCCTAACCTTTCATTTACATACTCTAGTATAGGCACCTCTCCCCATGAGCTTGGCCTCCCAGTGAAGACACGCGGTCAGCACAGGAACTGCACAGGGCTTGGGCCGGACATTCACCTCATTTCACGTCATTTCACATCACTTCACCAGTATGGAGGCAGCCTCGGCATAACCCCTATGACGCTTGTTTAGAGGGAACCCATACTAAAATACATAAGTTTCCAGCTAAGCCTTACCCAGATTCAGGTATTGTGGGGGTACTTGTAAAATTGGAATGGTATCGCATCCGAACCCAACCATCAGTGTTTTTTTGGAAAAGTCACCAAGTCATTCACCAGTCATATTCACCTTCAAAAATCTCTCAATAGAATGACTCATCATTCCAAGGTTTTCAAAGTCATTTCACTTCACAAATTCCCAACTAGAGTAGTCACTTTTAATCTTGAGCACTAGCAACTAGTTATGAGGGGTGCTAAGTATCTTGGAGCTTGCTAGGCTAAGTGTGATGCTCTTGTACTACTCTATAATTCAACCAAGTGGATCATAAACCAAAAAGTAACTTTGATAAATAGAATCAAGTAAAGCTTGATAAGTAAAAACTTGGGATAGGTTCATAAAGTAAAATGTAATGGTGCCTTGCTCTTGTAGAGCTTTGCACTTTGCAAGAATATAAACTTGCAACCAAAATAGTTTGCATTAGTCTAGCTTGCATTGGTAATAGCTTGCCTTGATTGGTGATGTGATCAAAGTTTTCTTGCCCTTCCTCTTGGTAGAAGGCCTCTTCCTCTTGGTAGTCTCCGGTACTAGCGTCTATAAACGAATACGAGGATACAATCACCAAACAACACTTAAGTAGTCTTAGTTAGCCTTAATGGCTCACACCAGGATCTAGTATCACTACTTAACATTTATTCACAAAATGCTAGGGTTTCCTTATTTAATCATTAGGAAAATAGTTTCCTCTCATTGAAAATTGGAAGTAGGGTTTATCTTTGGTTTGGAGAAATAATTTCCTCTCATTGAATTCTTCTTAAGATTTAATTTCTCTTATGAATAATATATGACCTAGGTTGACCAAAGTCAACCTCTTCATACTTATCATGTTGGAAATTGATTTAAATGAGGTTCCATACCTCATGCAATTTAATACTAACATGGTAGTGATTTAATGCCACCAAATAACTCAATATGAGATTATATAGACCATGGTCACTACCTCATGTTGAATTACTTGAGAACAAGATTTAAATGAGAGAAAAACCTCTCATATGATTTAACACATGGTTGTAACTAATTTAATAAAAACTACTATTGAGGTGATTTAATATTCTCAAATAACCAGGGATGATCCCATGTTGACCAAGGTCAACACTTCACACTTAGTATTTGAGAAAAGGGATTTAAATGAGATTCATCATCTCATGTGTTTTAAATAACCTTTGCAATTTAAATACTATGTTGATTTAAATTCTACAAGTGAGCAAGTATGAGCCTAAGCATTTAAAGGTCAACACATTACTTCATATCATTTGTGAGTATGATTTAAATGAGGTGCTACAGCTCATTGGTTTAAATTCCTAAAATTTGAAATAGTTTGAATGGGCTAGTATTGACTACATAGCCAATATTTTGATTCTAGCCCATGATCATGTACAGAACCCATATCATATTTTTACATAGTAAATTAGGGTTTGTTAAATGTGAATTATTGCAATTGGATTCACTTCAAAATTCACAATGGTTGAATTTTAAGATTTATTTGAATACTGAAAAGTATCTGTTTTGTTATTTTTGCTATTCAAAAACTACACAACATATGGGGTTGAATCCAGTGGGGTTAGCTAGATAATTTCATAAGCTTTCTGAATATATAAAATTTGTTCAATTTGGTGAAGTAGATTTTAAACTATTCAAATTTGAATTCAGCATCAGCAGGGAAATTGGAATTAACAGAAATTCGATTTTTGAAATTAGTGGGCTTGGCGGGAACGCGAAATGGGCTAAACGGGCGAAAAGACTTGGGCCGGCCCAGCAGTGTGACTAGCACACGCAGGCCGCCTGACTAAGTGGGGCCTGCGCGTCAGTGGGTTAATTCACCGAAACGGTATCCACTCACCTAAGCCGCTGGATTAGATCGTGGATCGACGGCTGAGGGTCGTCGTTGTCGACGGGGGAGGAGAGCTCGCTGCGCCAGTGAGGTAGGGGGTCGGCGGCGCGACGGAGGCTCCCGCGGGGTTCTGCTGGGTGCTGGTCGATGTTGGCGTGGACGAGGAAGTGACTGGTACCAGTGGCAACTCCAATGGTGCCCGAATTTGGTGGGTTGATCTGCGGCGGACTCCGGCGATCGACGGAGCAATTGGAGCGGTGTGAGGCTTAATCGAGGTGGAGAAGGTGTTGAGGAGGTCGAGGAGTAAGAGGGGAGCAGAAATGGTGTGAAGAAGGAAGGGCGAGGAGGTCTCTATTTATAGCGGGGGAGGTGGCCGGCGGATGCTGTGAGGTCGACGGTGGCGACGGCGTCTACGATGCTCGAAGGGGCAAGGTAGGGGGCGCGCTAGGTAGCTGCGATCGTGGCGGTCACGACGCGCGTGAAGGGGCAGCGAGGGGAGGACGATGGCAGGCTGGCGTCGTTGAGGGCTTGCAGTACGGGCGCGGCAGGTTCTTGATGATGGCGACGGTGACAAGGCGGCCGCGGGCTAGTGAGCATGTCCAGTAGGTAGCTGGTGCAGAGGGCCGTGCGCGTGCAAAGTGAGAGAGGGATAGGAGGACGAGGGCGACGGGTCGACGGCGTGCTCTGGCGCGGCCAGTGACATGCCAGGGCGCGCTCACCGCGTGCCTGGCAAGTCCTGGGCTTGTCTGGGCGTGTTTGTTCCGTCCAATGCCGGGCTTGGTTCGATCCAGGGAGGGTACAGGCGTGCTCAGGGAGGTGCAGGGAAGCTTGCTGACATGGTGAAAGAGAGAGGGGAGAGCCAGAGATATGAGTGGCATGGGTGTGTCCTTCATGGCCGGCATGGGGTTTTTGTGATCATGCCATTGCTTTAGTCGACCAAACCAGTACATGGCTTGATGCAGGGGAGGTACAGGAGCAGCAATGATCAAAGAGAGAAAGGGGTTTAGGCAAAAATCCAGAGGATAATAGAGTGTATGCCAAAACCAGAATCATGCCTGCAAGGTGCTCGACACAATGGCCGCATGAAACTTCTTTTCAAAATTTGAAATTCTTTTTGGTGCAACTCATTTATATAAATATAGAAAAGGATTGATGGTGGTGGTGGTCAATTTGACAAAGTTTTGCAAGTTTTCAAATTTGGGGTAATCTTCACTTTACTTCAACATCACCACTTGTCACAACCCTACTGGTCAACCTGGTCAAAACTAGCAGGTGTGGTCAACATGAAAGTTGTTGACATTGACATGGTCTTGGATGACATTGCAATAGTTGACCAAGTTTAGTTTAGGAAGATTCAAATGCAGGGGTGTAAAGTAGTGAAGATTTTATAAATGGGTCATATGACCATTATCATATGTATGTCAAATTTGAAATTTCCCTTGATTTGAATCTGGTTTATTTTATGCATTTGTGTTTGTTTTTGTTATATAAGAGTTTTAGAAACCATAAGTCAAGCAATGGTGGCCTTGGTTGAAGATTTGCAAAATGGGCCAAAGTGTATTTGAGTGAAATATGGAATTTTCTCACTATTTGATTTCTCTTCATTTGATTTGACTTTGGTTGACTCTAATGTGATTCTTATTAGTTTAGAAACATTTTCAAACCATTGAATCCATTTCAAAAGGTCTTGTTCAAAGATTTGCAAAAATGGCCATAACACATAAGAGGTGATGTGTCACTTTTCATTATTCTTGTAAATTGTTGATCTTGCTTTACTTGGACATGGGTTAGGGTCAATTTAGCATTGAATTAGGTTTAGAGAAGGTTTCCCAACATTTGGTCAAGGTTTAAAGTCATAGGGCAAGAATTGGGTATTATGGCTATGTGTCACATATGCTTCTATGCATATGTTGCATTTGATTTTTAATTCGACTTGGCTTGACCCAATTGGTGTGGTTGAGTGTTGAAATGGTATATAGGAGTGATCCCACCATTCACAACATGTATTAGGGTCAATATTCTTAAATACACATATTTGCTACTTTACCCTCATATGCCTCTATGGCATTTTTAGTTTCTTTTTAATTTCTTTGGAAACCACTTGGATTTGGTTTAATAAGTACTAGGTAAGGTGTATGAAGGTTTTCCAAACCTCTAAGCAAAGTAGAAAAGATTAGGGTAAGGTTTTATGAATATAGCCATAGGCACATATACCTTTTTCTTATTTATTTTCCTTTTATTTTATTTTAGCTAGAGTGGTGAAAAGAGGGGTGAGGTTTAGGGTTTAAGATCACTTCAAATACTAATAACAAGCAATCATAGCAATAGCACAAGAATTAAGCAAGATCACTATGTATCATACTCTATTTATAAAAGTTTTTGTTGGTTCCAAAAATTTGGAACTAGTGAAGTTCATTTGTTTTATTTTGAAATTCTTGGGATGTTACATGAATGAAGTGACCCAAGCCAATGATCTATAGTTGCTAACAAATAGATAACATATAGCAAAACTTTTCATGAATAGTACTTTCAAGACAAGTATCAAAAGTCTTGCATAAGAGTTAACCCATAAAGCAATAGATTCAAAGTAAAAGCATCGAAGCAACACAAAGGAAGATATAAGTTTCAGCAGTTGCTTTCAACTTTCAACATGCATATCTCATGGATAATTGTCAACACAAAGTAGAATAATAAGTGCAATAAGCAAGTATGTAAGAATCAATGCACAGTTGACACAAGTGTTTGCTTCTAAGATGGAAGGAAGTAGGTAAACTGACTCAACATAAAGTAAAAGAAAGGCCCTTCGCAGAGGGAAGCAGTGATTAAATCATGTGCTAGAGCTTTTTAAGTTTTGAAATCATATAGAGAGCATAAAAGTAAAGTTTTGAGAGGTGTTTGTTGTTGTCAACGAATGGTAATGGGTACTCCAACTACCTCGCCAACCAGACTTTCAAGAGCGGCTCCCATGAAGGACGTTATTTCTACCAGCAAGGTAGATCACCCCTCTTATCTTTTGTTTACACACGTATTTTAGTTTTATTATGAGTGACACTCCCCCAACCTTTTCTTACACAAGCCATGGCTAACCGAATCCTCGGGTGCCTTCCATCAATCTCATACCATGGAGGAGTGTCTATTTGCAAAATTAAGTTGCTTACTGATGAATCAGAGCAAAACATGTGAAGAGAATTATTAATGAAGTTTGATTAATCGGGGCTGGGAACCCCGTTACCAGCTCTTTTTGCAAAATTATTGGATAAGCGGATGTGCCACAAGTCCATTATGAAAGTCTGTCAAGAGTAAATGACAAGGTTGAAAGATAAACACCACATACTTCCTCATGAGCTATAAAACATTGACACAAATTGAGAAGCATTTTGAAGGTTTAAAGGTAGCACATGAAGTATTTACTTGGAATGGCGGGAAATACCACATAGTAGGTAGGCATGGTCGACACAAATGGCATAGGTTTTGGCTCAAGGTTTTGGATGCACGAGAAGCATTCCCTCTCAGTACAAGGCTTTGGGCTAGCAAGGTTGTTTGAAGCAAACACAAGTATGAACCGGTACAGCAAAACATACATAAAAACATATTGCAAGCATTATAAGACTCTACGCTGTCTTCCTTGTTGCTCAAACACTTTTACCAGAAAATATCTAGACCTTAGAGAGACCAATCATGCAAACCAATTTCAACAAGCTCTACGGTAGTTCTCCACTAATAGGTTTAAACTACATGATGCAAGAACTTGATCATGATCTACTTGAGAGCTCAAAACAATTGCCAAGTATCAAATTATTCAAGACAATATGAGGCATTTTCTGTTTCCAACCAAATAAAAACAAATGCAATAGCTTCCAACTTTTACCATTGAACATTAGAAGTAAAACGAAGAACACAAGTGTTCATATGAAAAAGCGGAGCGTGTCTCTCTCCCACACAAGGATTGATAGGATCTGAATTTATTCAAAACAAACAAAAATAAAAACACACAGACGCTCCAAGTAAAGCACATAAGATGTGACCGAATACAAATATAGTTTCAATAGAAGAAACCTGATAAGTTGATGAAGAAGGGGATGCCTTGGGCATCCCCAAGCTTAGACGCTTGAGTCTTCTTGAAATATGCAGGGATGAACCACGGGGGCATCCCCAAGCTTAGACTTTTCACTCTTCTTGATCATATATCATCCTCCTCTCTTGACCCTTGAAAACTTCCTTCACACCAAACTTCTCATAAACTTCATTAGAGGGGTTAGTACTAAAAAAAATTAATTCACATTAGTCCTGTAGTGACACATTGCAAGAACTCAATAAAACATTAGCTACAGCCCTCCACGTCTAGAAAGCCTCACTTAAAGTCCACAAAAGACAATGCAAAAACAGAGACAGAATATGCCAAAACAGAACAGCCAGTAAAGACGAATTTTTAAGAGGTACTTCCATTGCTAAAATCAGAAAACTCAAAACTAATGAAAGTTGCGTACGTATCTGAGGAACACGCACAAAAATTGGCAGATTTTTCTGAGCTACCTACATAGAACCCTGCCCAAATTCGTGACAGATAGAAATCTGTTTCTGCGCAGAAATCCAAATCTAGTATCAACCTTCTATTAGAGACTTCACTTGGCACAACAATGCAATAAAATAAAGATAAGAAGAGGTTGCTACAGTAGTAACAACTTCCAAGACACAACAAAATAGTAGCAAAATAAATACATGGGTTATCTCCCAAGAAGTGCTTTCTTTATAGCCATTAAGATGGGCTCAGCAATTTTAATGATGCTCACATAAAGAATAAGAGTTGAAGCAAAAGAGAGCATGAAAAAGCAAGTTCAAAACACATTTAAGTCTAACCCACTTCCTATGCATAGGAATCTTGTACACAAATAAATTCATGAAGAACAAAGTGACAAGCATAGGAAGATAAAACAAGAGTAACTTCGAAAGTTTCAGCATATAGAGAGGTGTTTTAGTACCATGCAAATTTCTACAACCATATTTTCCTCTCTCATAATAATTTTCAGTAGCTTCATGAACAAACTCAACAATATAACTATCACATAAAGCATGTTTTTCATGATCCATAAACACATAATTTTTATCAAGCTCAAAAATAGTGGGATTAAAACTTTCAAACCCACTTTTATCAATAATATAACAAGATGATTGATCATTCTCAAGAGATATGGGACTCCTAGATAAAGTCAATAACTCTCCAATCCCATTTTCATTAGTAGTACAATTAATATTATCAAGTAACATAGGACCATCATCTAGAGCTTTATCATAAACATTTGCCAAGCAAAATTCTTTAGTACCATGCATTTCGACATCAGGCACAAACAAAGCATTATCATAAGATTTATCAAAATAGCATGGATTATCATAAATAACAGTAGCATAATTATTCTCACAAGTTTTACTCATAGGGAATATTTCAAGAGAATCCATGGGAACACAACATTCAACCTCCTTTGGTAAGCATGGAGGACAATCAAATAGTGTAAGAGATAAAGAGTTACTCTCATTAGAAGGTTGGCATTGGTAGCTAATACATTCTTCCTCCTTTTGTTCATCACTCTCCTCTTCTTTTTCATCCAATGAGCTTTCAGGTTCATCAATTTCCTCCTCTTTTTCATCAAATGAGCTTTCAGGTTCATCAATTTCTTCTTCCACAGGTTCCTGCAAATTGTGAGTGCATTCTTGTGCATTAATGAGTCTCTCTTTATAATCAATGATATAAGGATTATCACTATAACTTTCTATGCAAAAATTAAGAATAGAAGAGACAAAATCTTTAAGGTCCTTACAAACAACACAAGTTTCATAATTCTTAACCATGAAGGATTCGATCTCAGAGGCCCCCATAAATAAAACAAATTGTTCTACCTCTTTGAACCAAAGATGAATATAGTTATTCCAATTGTAGTTCTTAATTAAAGCTTCCTCACTAAAGCCACATTGGAATTTCAGATGTTTAGTATCCTCTTTAGAGCAATAATTTATATCATGGCGTTTAAGCAAGATTTTAGCAATTGTATTCAATTTTTCTATTACAGCACTCATGACTTTACCCGTTCTTGATTCTCTGTAATTATTATATATTTCTATGAGCTCCAAATAGGTTGTGGGTTCTTCCATAACAACAGTTTTTAATTTTTCGATTTTTCAATTTTTTATGGATTTTTGGGTATATAAGAAAAGTAAAACAAGAAAAAAAGAAACTAAGCAAAAATAAACTAAGAAAAATAATACTAGACAGAAATAGACTAAGCACAAATAAGCTAGACAAAAGTAAACTAAGCAAAACAAAATAAAATAAAATAAAAACAGAGAGAGATAGAGTGTACTCCCCAGGTGAACTTATGAGTAGAGCTATGCCTCCCCGGCAACGGCGCCAGAAAATAGTCTGGATAACCCACAAGTATAGGGGATCGCAACAGTCTGCGAGGGAAGTAAAACCCAAATTTATTGATTCGACACAAGGGGAGGTAAAGAATACTTATAAGCCTTAACAACTGAGTTGTCAATTCAGCTGCACCTGGAAAAGCACTAGTAACAGGGGTGATGTGAAAGCAGCAGTAATATGAGAGCAATAGTAACAGTAACACAGCAGCAGTAATAGTAACACATAGGCGATGGCACCAGAAAATAGTTGATACTACTTCCAATGACATATAGAACGAGTATATGATGATGAAAGATGGAACGGGGTTCCCAACGATCTAAACTAGTGGTAACTCTCCAATAACAAGTGACAACTGTTGGGTGAACAAATTACAGTTGGGCAATTGATAGGATTGAAATAGCATTAAGATAGAACATCAAGATTATTAATCATGTAGGCATGTTTTCCATATATAGTCATACGTGCTCGCAATGAGAAACTTGTACAACATATTTTGTCCTACCATAGGTGGCAGTAGGCCTCAAGGGAATCTACTGGCTATTAAGGTACTCCTTTTAATAGAGCACCGGAGCAAAGCATTAACACTTGGTGAAAACATGTGATCCTCATACCTATGCCTTCCCCTCCAGTTGTCCCAATTTAAGTCACTTTGGGGCCTTTGGTTCTGGACGTAGACATGTGCATACAACTTGTAGATACAATCTAAGCAATAACTATAGAGCTTAAATCTAAGATCATGCCACTCGGGCCCTAGTGACAAGCATTAAGCATAACAAGATTGTAGCAACAATAACTTCACAAACTTTATAGATAGAATAATCATAATGTATCATCCATCGGATCCCAACAAACACAACACGGGTTACATCAGATGAATCTCAATCATGTAAGGCAGCTCATGAGATCATTGTATTGAAGTACATGGGATGGAGAGTACCAACTAGCTACTGCTAGAACCCGTAGTCCATGGGGGAAGTACTCACGGAGCATGATGGAGGCAGTGGCATCGATGGAGATGGCTTCCGGGGGCACTTCCCCGTCCGGGCAGGGTGCCGAAACAGAGACTTCTGTCCCCCGAATTGGAGTTTCGCGATGGCGGCGGCGCCCCTGGAGTCTTTCTGGAGTTTTGTCAATTGGTATCGCGTTTTTAGGTCGAAAGGGGTCTTATAGGTGAAGAGGCGGCGCAGGAGGGCGCCTGGGGCCTCCTCCCCACAGGCCGGCGCGGCCAGGGTGGAGCCCGCGTGGCCCTGGCGTGTGGTGGCCCCCTGGCCCGCCTCCGACTCTCCTTCGGTGTTCTGGGGTCTTCCGGGAAAAATAAGATACTGGGTCTTTGTTTCGTCGAATACCGAGAATATTGCCCGAACAGCCTTTCTGGAACCAAAAACAGCAGAAAACAGAAACTGGCACTGTGGCATCTTGTTAATAGGTTAGTTCCGGAAAACGCATAAAAACATTATAAAGTGTAGGCAAAACATGTAGGTATTGTCATAAAACAAGCATGGAACATCAGAAATTATAGATACGTTGGAGACGTATCAGTATTGATTACTCTTTGTTATTGATGCTATTGAGTGAAACCATTGAACCAAGGTTTATGTTCAGATTGTTATTCATCATCATATCACCTCTGATCATGTTCCATATGATGTCTCGCGAGTAGTTCGTTTAGTTCTTGAGGACATGGGTGAAGTCTAAATGTTTGTAGTGAATTATGATTGAGTAATATTCAATGGTTTGATATTTAAGTTGTGGTGTTATTCTTCTAGTGGTGTCATGTGAATGTCGACTACATGATACTTCACCTTTATGGGCCTAGGGAAATACATCTTATATTCGTTTGCTAATTGTGGGGTTGCCGGAGTGACAGCAACCTGAACCCCCGTTGGTATATCGATGCAGGAGGGATAGCAGGATCTCAGAGTTTAAGGCTGTGGTTAGATTTATCTTAATTACTTTCTTGTAGTTGCGGATGCTTGCAAGGGGTATAATCACAAGTATGTATTAGTCCTAGGAAGGTCGGTGCATTAGCATAGGTTCACCCACACAAAACTTATCAAAACAATGAAGATTAATCAACTATATGAAGCGAAAGCACTAGACTAAATTCCCGTGTGTCCTCAAGAACGTTTGGTCATTATAAGTAAACAAAACGGCTTGTCCTTTGTGCTATAAACAATTGGGCCACTCGCTGCAATTATTACTCTCGCATTTTACTTACTTGTACTTTATTTATATGCTATATCAAAACCCCCTGAATACATGTTTGTGAGCATTTACAGTGAATCCTTCATCGAAACTGCTGTTCAACACCTTCTGCTCCTCGTTGGGTTCGACACTCCTATTTATCGAAAGTACTACGATACACCCCCTGTGCATCATAATGCCCTAAGTAAATCTCATAGTAGTCATCATGATATGTATGTGCATTGTTATGCCCTCTCTATTTGTCAATTGCCCAACTGTAATTTGTTCACCCAACATGTTATTTATCTTATTGGAGAGACACCACTAGTGAACTATGGACCCCGGTCCATTCTTTTACATCTAAAATACAACCTACTGCAATCATTGTTCTCTGTTGTTCTTTGCAAGCAAACATTATTCTCCACACCATACGCTTAATCCTTTGTTTATAGCAAGCCGGTGAGATTGACAACCTCACTATTAAGTTGGGGCAAAGTATCTTGATTGTGTTGTGCAGGTTCCACGTTGGCACCGGAATCCCTGGTGTTGCACCGCACTACACTCCTTCACCAACAACCTTCACGTGGCCTTAATCTCCTAGTGGTTCGATAAACCTTGGTTTCTTACTGAGGGAAAACTTGCTGCTGTATGCATCACACCTTCCTCTTGAGGTTCCCTACGGACGTGTGCTTTACCGTCACAAGAAGCTACTTTCTGGCACCGTTGCAAGCCCTGTCACGCGCCAGCAGCTACTTTTCTGGCGCCGTTGCCGGGGAGATCAAGACACACTGCAAGGAGAGTCTCTCACACCCAATCTCTTTACTTTGTTTATTGTCTTGCTTTATTTTATTTTCTGTCTTGTTTCCTTTCTTTATATCAAAAACACAAAAAATTAGTTACTTGTTTTACTTTATTTAATTCAGTTTGCTTTACTTATTTTTATTATTGTTAAAATGAATACTCCTGAGAACACTAAGTTGTGTGACTTCACTAGCACCAATAATAATGATTTCATATGCACACCTATTGCTCCACCTGCTACTATAGCAGAATTTTATGAATTAAACCTGCTTTACTAAATCTTGTTATGAGAGAGAAATTTTTTGGTGTTAATACTGATGATGCTGCTAATAATCATGTTGATCCTAATAATGTTCCTTTAGCTTCATTGGTTTCTCAAGAAGAGCATGTTGATGTGAACTTCATTAAAAATAATAATTTCAACAACAATGCTTATAGGAATAATTTTGGTAACAACTATAGGCCATATACTTCTAATAATAGTAATGGTTATGGTAATTGTTACAACAATAGTAGGAGTGTACCCTCTGGTCTTGAAGTCATGCTTAAAGAATTTATTAGTACACAAACTTCTTTCAACAAATCTGTTGAGGAAAAGCTTGGTAAAATTGATGTTCTTGCTTCTAAGGTTGATAGTCTTGCTGCTGATGTTGATCTTTTAAAATTAAAAGTTATGCCTAATGAAACTAAAGATATTAAGTCATTTGCTGAATTGCATGCTAGGTGGGAAAGAGAAGAAAAACTTGCTAAAGAGAATAATGTAGCTAAAGTTTGGACTATTACTACCACTAGTAATGTTGATGCTTCACATGTTGCTAAACCTCCTACTATCAATGGTAAAATAATTGGTGTTGGCAATGTTTCTACTTCTAATACAAAGCATGCAAAATTGCCTGAAACTGCTGAAACTGTTTGTGATAAAAGTGCTGAAATTTTTCTGAGTATTGGGGACAATGATCCCATTGCTTTAGATCATAATGGTTTTTATTTTGATAATTTCATATCTCTGAAGTTATTAAGTTCTTGAAAAAACTTGCTATAATTCCTAATGCTAGTGCTATAAACTTGGCCTTTACAAAACATATTACAAGTGCTCTCATAAAAGCTAGAGAAGAGGAATTAAAACTTAAAGCTTCTATTCCTAGGAAGTTGGAAGATGGTTGGGAGCCCATCATTAAGATGAAGGTCAATGATTTTGATTGTAATTCTTTACGTGATCTTGGTGCAAGTATTTCTGTTATGCCTAAGAAACTTTATGATATGCTTGACTTGCCACCATTGAAATATTGTTATTTGGATGTTAATCTTGTTGATAATTCTATAAATAAACCTTTGGGGAGAATTGACAATGTTCACATTACGGTTATAAATAACCTTGTCCCCATTGATTTTGTTTTTTTGGATATTAAATGCAATGCATCCTGTCCTATTGTTTTGGGAAGACCCTTTCTTCGAACCGTTGGTGCTATTATTGATATGAAAGAAGGAAATATTAAATATCAATTCCCTCTTAACAAAGGTATGGAAAAGTTCCCTAGAAATAGAATGAAGTTGCCTTTTGATTCTATTATTAGAAAAAATTAAGATGTTGATGCTTCTTCTCTTGATGTTACTTGATTTACACTTTCTGCGCCTAGTTGAAAGGCGTTAAAGAAAAGCGCTTATGGGAGACAACCCATTATTTTTTTCTGCAATTTTTGTTTTATATTTGAGTCAAGGTTCTTGTTACTACTGTAGCAATACATTTGTATCTTTAATTTATTGCATTGTTGTGCCAAGTAAAGTCTTTGATAGAGAGTTGATACTAGATTTGAATTTCTGCATAGAAACAGATTTTTAGCTGTCACGAATTTGAGCTGTTCTCTCTGTAGGGGAATCTAAAAATTCTGTAAAAAATCATGAGTAATCCTAAGATATGTACGCAACTTTCATTCAATTTGAGCTTCTTCGTCTGAGCATGTTAAGTGCCTCGAAAAAATTCGTTTTTACGGACTATTTTGTTTTGACAGATTCTGCCTTTTATTTCACATTGCCTCCTTTACTGTGTTTGAGTGGATTTCTTTGCTACATTAAATTTCAGTAGCCTTGGGTAATATCCAGAAGTGTTGGGAATGATTGTGTCCTTGCTGAACATGTGAATTTTAGATTATGCACTAACCCTCTAATGAGATTATTTTGAGTTTGGTGTGGAGGAAGTTTTTAAGGGTCAAGAGGGGAGGATGATATAATATGATCAAGAAGAGTGAAAAGTCTAAGATTGGGGATGCCCCCGTGGTTCATCCCTGCATATTTCAAGAAGACTCAAGCATCTAAGCTTGGGGATGCCCAAGGCATCCCCTTCTTCATCAACCACTTATCAGGTCACCTCTAGTGAAACTATATTTTTATTCCGTCATATCTTATGTGCATTACTTGGAGCGTCTGTGTTCTTTTATTTTTGTTTGTGTTTGAATAAATTCGGATCCTAGCATTCCTTCTGTGGGAGAAAGACACACTCCACTTTTTCATATTGAACACTGGTGTTCTTAGTTTTACTTTTAATGTTCATGGAGAAAGTTGAAAGCTACTGCATTTATTGCTATTTGATTGGAAACAGAAAATGCTTCATGTGGTAATTGGTATATTGTCTTGAATAATTTGATACTTGGTAATTGTTTTGAGCTCTCAGGTAGATCATGTTTAAGCTCTTCCATCATGTGGTTTAAACCTATTAGTGGAGAACTACCGTAGAGCTTGTTGAAATTTGGTTTGCATGATTGGTCTCTCTAAAGTCTAGATATTTTCTGGTAAAAGTGTTTGAGCAACAAGGAAGACAGTGTAGAGTCTTATAATGCTTGCAATATGTTCTTATGTAAGTTTTGCTGTACCGGTTCATACTTGTGTTTGCTTCAAACAACCTTGCTAGCCAAAGCCTTGTACTGAGAGGGAATGCTTCTCGTGCATCCAAAACCTTGAGCCAAAACCTATGCCATTTGTGTCCACCATAACTACCTACTATGTGGTATTTTTCTGCCATTCCAAAGTAAATTGCTTGTGTGCTACCTTTAAAAAATTCATTCCTTGTCTTTGCAATAAATAGCTCATGGGAAAGTAGCCTAAAAAACTATTATAGTAAAGAATATGTCGCTTATGTATCTTAGTTCTTATAAGTTGCTTGTTGAGCGGTAACCATGTTTCTGGGGACACCATCAACCTGTCACACCTTTGTTGAATATCATGTGAGTTGCTATGGATGTTCGTCTTGTCTGAAGTAAGGGAGATTTGCCATGAGTTAAATGGTTTGAGTATGCATATTGTTAGAGAAGAACTTTGGGCCGCCAACCAAAGCCATGTATCATGGTGGAAGTTTCAGCTTGGACATTAATCCTCAAATCTCTTATGAGAATATTATCTGTTGTTGAATGCTTAAAGCATAAAAGAGGAGTCCATTATCTGTTTTCTATGTTGTCCCAGTATGGATGTCCTCAAGTTGAGATCTATCAAAATTGAGAGATCAAATGCGATCGATCTCCTTGGACCTTTGTACAGGTGGCATAGAGGTACCCCTTTGTGGCACTTGGTTGAAACATATGTAATGCAATGATAATCCATGGAAATCCGAGCTAATTAGGACAAGGAGCGGGCACTATTAGTATTCGATGCATGAGGCTTGCAACTTATAGGAGGTTTTATGCATAACACATATGAATTATTACTACCGTTGACAAAATTGTTTCCATGTTTTCAAAATAAAAAGCTCTAGCACATGAGTAATCCCTGCTTCCCTCTGCGAAGGGCCTTTCTTTTACTTTATGTTGAGTCAGTTTACCTACTTCTTTCTATCTTAGAAGCAAACACTTGTGTCAACTGTGTGCATTGATTTTTACATACTTGCTTATTTGCACTCATCATATTACTTTGTGTTGACAATTATCCATGAGATATACATGTTGAAAGTTGAAAGCAACTGCTGAAACTTAAATCTTCCTTTGTGTTGCTTCAAAACCTTCTATTAAGAATCTATTGTTTTATGAGTTAACTCTTATGCAAGACTTGTTGATGCTCGTCTTGAAAGTACTATTCATGAAAAGTTTTTGCTATATGATTCAGTTGTTTAGTCATTATCTATTTGTTAACAAACTATAGACCATTGCTTTGAATCACTTCATTCATCTCATATGCTTTACAATAGTATTGATCAAGATTATGATGGTAGCATGTCACTTCAGAAATTATCCTTTAATCGTTTACCTACTCGAGGGAGAGTAGGAACTAAGCTTGGGGATGCTTGATACGTCTCAAACGTATCTATAATTTCTTATGTTTCATGCTAGTTTTATGACAATACTCACATGTTTTATATACACTTTATATCCTTTTTATGCATTTTCCGCCACTAACCTATTAACAAGATGCCGAAGCACCAGTTCCTGTTTTCTGCTGTTTTTGGTTTCAGAAATCATACATATGAAATATTCTCGGAATTGGACGAAACAAAAGCTCAGGGTCTTACTTTCCACGGAGCCTTCCAGAAGACCGAAGGAGAGACGGAGAGGAGCCAAGGGGGCCCCACACCACCTGGCGGCGCGACCAAGAGGGGGGCGTGCTGTCGTGTAGTTGACGTGGGAGTTAGAAGTCTTCTTTTCTTCAGTTCCCCGGCAACGGCGCCAGAAAATCTGCTTGATACGCGTACAGCACGCGTCCGTTGGGAACCCCAAGAGGAAGGTGTGATGCGTACAGCGGCAAGTTTTCCCTCAGTAAGAAACCATGGTTTATCGAACCAGTAGGAGCCAAGAAGCACGTTGAAGGTTGATGGCGGCGAGATGTAGTGCGGCGCAACACCAGGGATTCCGGCGCCAACGTGGAACCTGCACAACACAACCAAAGTACTTTGCCCCAACGAAACAGTGAGGTTGTCAATCTCATCGGCTTGCTGTAACAAAGGATTAGATGTATAGTGTGGATGATGATTGTTTGCAGAGAACAGTAGAACAAGTATTGCAGTAGATTGTATTCGATGTAAAAGAATGGACCGGGGTCCACAGTTCACTAGTGGTGTCTCTCCCATAAAATAAATAGCATGTTGGGTGAACAAATTACAGTTGGGCAATTGACAAATAGAGAGGGCATGACCATGCACATACATGACATGATGAGTATAGTGAGATTTAATTGGGCATTACGACAAAGTACATAGACCGCTATCCAGCATGCATCTATGCCTAAAAAGTCCACCTTCAGGTTATCATCCGAACCCCTTCAAGTATTAAGTTGCAATCAACAGACAATTGCATTAAGTATGGTGCGTAATGTAATCAATAACTACATCCTCGGACATAGCATCAATGTTTTATCCCTAGTGGAAACTGCACATCCATAACCTTAGGGGCTTCTGTCACTCCCCCAGATTCACGGAGATGTGAACCCACTATCGAGCATAAATACTCCCTCTTGGAGTTACAAGCATCAACTTGGCCAAAGCATCTACTAGTAACGGAGAGCATGCAAGATCATAAACAACACATAGATCGATAATCAACATAACATAGTATTCTCTATCCATCAGATCCCAACAAACACAACATATAGCATTACAGATAGATGATCTTGATCATGTTAGGCAGCTCACAAGATCCGACAATGAAGCATAATGAGGAGAAGACAACCATCTAGCTACTGCTATGGACCCATAGTCCAGGGGTGAACTACTCACTCATCACTCCGGAGGCGACCATGGCGGTGTAGAGTCCTCCGGGAGATGAATCCCCTCTCCGGCAGGGTGCCGGAGGCGATCTCCTGAATCCCCCGAGATGGGATTGGCGGCGGCGGCGTCTCTGGAAGGTTTTCCGTATCGTGGCTCTCGGTACTGGGGGTTTCGCGACGAAGGCTATTTGTAGGCGGAAGGGCAGAGTCGGGAGAGTCACGAGGGGCCCACATGCTAGGGCCGCGCGGCCAGCTCCTGGGCCGTGCCGCCCTAGTGTGGCGCCGCCTCGTGGCCCCACTTCATCTTCTCTTCGGTCTTCTGGAAGCTTCGTGTGAAAATAGGCCCCTGGGCGTTGATTTCGTCCAATTCCGAGAATATTTCCTTACTAGGATTTCTGAGACCAAAAACAGCAGAAAACAGCAACTGGCTCTTCGGCATCTCGTTAATAGGTTAGTGCCGGAAAATGCATAAATATGACATAAAGTATGCATAAAACATGTAGATATCATCAATAATGTGGCATGGAACATAAGAAATTATCGATACGTCGGAGACGTATCAGCATCCCCAAGCTTAGTTTCTGCTCGTCCCGAGCAGGTAAACGATAACAAAGATAATTTCTGGAGTGACATGCCATCATAACCTTGATCATTCTATTGTAAGCATATGTAATGAATGCAGCGATCAAAACAATGTAAATGTCATGAGTAAACAAATGAATCATATAGCAAAGACTTTTCATGAATAGTACTTCAAGACAAGCATCAATAAGTCTTGCATAAGAGTTAACTCATAAAGCAATAATTCAAAGTAGAGGTATTGAAGCAACACAAAAGAAGATGAAGTTTCAGCGGTTGCTTTCAACTTATAACATGTATATCTCATGGATAATTGTCAATGTAAAGTAATATAACAACTGCAATATGCAAGTATGTAGGAATCAATGCACAGTTCACAGAAGTGTTTGCTTCTTGAGGTGGAGAGAGATAGGTGAACTGACTCAACATAAAAGTAAAAGAAAGGCCCTTCGCAGAGAGAAGCATCGATTGCTATATTTGTGCTAGAGCTTTGATTTTGAAAACAAGAAACAATTTTGTCAACGGTAGTAATAAAGCATATGTGTTATGTAAATTATATCTTACAAGTTGCAAGCCTCATGCATAGTATACTAATAGTGCCCGCACCTTGTCCTAATTAGCTTGGATTACCGGGATTATCATCGCAATGCACATGTTTTAACCAAGTGTCACAAAGGGGTACCTCTATGCCGCCTGTACAAAGGTCTAAGGAGAAAGCTCGCATTGGATTTCTCGCTATTGATTATTCTCAACTTAGACATCCATACCGGGACAACATAGACAACAGATAATGGACTCCTCTTTAATGCATAAGCATGTAGCAACCATTAATGTTCTCATATGAGATTGAGGATATTTGTCCAAAACTGAAACTTCCACCATGGATCATGGCTTTAGTTAGCGGCCCAATGTTCTTCTCTAACATTATGCATGCTCTAACCATTAAATAAGTGGCAAATCGCCCTTACTTCAGACAAGACGGACAAGCATAGCAACTCACATGATATTCAACAAAGAGTAGTTGATGGCGTCCCCAGGAACATGGTTATCGCACAACAAGCAACTTAATAAGAGATAAAGTGCATAAGTACATATTCAATACCACAATAGTTTTTAGGCTATTTGTCCCATGAGCTATGTATTGTAAAGATGAAGAATAGAAATTTTAAAGGTAGCACTCAAGCAATTTACTTTGGAATGGCGGAGAAATACCATGTAGTAGGTAGGTATGGTGGACACAAATGGCATAGTGGTTGGCTCAAGGATTTTGGATGCATGAGAAGTATTCCCTCTCGATACAAGGTTTAGGCTAGCAAGGTTATTTGAAACAAACACAAGGATGAACCGGTGCAGCAAAACTCACATAAAAGACATATTGTAAACATTATAAGACTCTACACCGTCTTCCTTGTTGTTCAAACACCTTACTAGAAAATATCTAGACTCTAGAGAGATCAATCATGCAAAACAAATTTTAGCAAGCTCTATGTATTTCTTCACTAATAGGTGCAAGGTATATGATGCAAGAGCTTAATCATGAGCACAAAAATTGCCAAGTATCACATTATTCAAGACATCATACCAATTACTACATGTAGCATTTTCTGATTCCAACCATATAACAAATTAACGAAGAAGATTCAACCTTCGCCATGAATATTATGAGTAAAGCCTAAGGACATACTTGTCCATATGCAACAGCGGAGCGTGTCTCTCTCCCACACAAAGAATGCTAGGATCCATTTTATTCAAACAAAACAAAAACAAACCGACGCTCCAAGCAAAGCACATAAGATGTGATGGAACAAAAATATAGTTTCACTAGAGGAACCTGATAATGTTGTCGATGAAGAAGGGGATGCCTTGGGCATCCCCAAGCTTAGATGCTTCAGTCTTCTTGATATATGCAGGGGTGAACCACCGGGGCATCCCCAAGCTTAGAGCTTTCACTCTCCTTGATCATATTGTATCATCTCCCTCTCTTGATCCTTGAAAACTTCCTCCACACCAAACTCAAAACAACTCATTAGAGAGTTAGTGCACAATCAAAATTTACATATTCAGAGGTGACATAATCATTCTTAACACTTCTGGACATTGCACAAAGCTACTGAAAGTTAATGGAATAGAAAAATCCATCAAGCATAGCAAAACAGGCAATGCGAAATAAAAGGCAGAATCTGTCAAAACATAATAGTTCGTAAAGACGAATTTTATTGAGGCACCAGACTTGCTCAAATGAAAATTCTCAAATTGAATGAAAGTTGCGTACATATCTGAGGATCACTCACGTAAATTGGCATAATTTTCTGAGTTACCTACAGAGAATTAGGCCCAGATTCGTGACAGCAAAGAAATCTGTTTCTGCGCAGTAATCCAAATCTAGTATGAACCTTACTATCAACGACTTTACTTGGCACAACAATGCACAAAACTAAGATAAGGAGAGGTTGCTACAGTAGAAACAACTTCCAAGACTCAAATATAAAATAAAAGTACTGTAGTAAAAACATGGGTTGTCTCCCATAAGCGCTTTTCTTTAACGCCTTTCAGCTAGACGCAGAAAGTGTGTATCAAGTATTATCAAAAGATGGTGCATCTACAGCGGGGTGTGGAGTTTTCTCAACCATGCATAGTATATTGGATACATAAGTTTCAGCGGCTTCCTTTTCATTAGTCTTGGGCTTGCTACTCTCATCAAACAAATTTTCAGGAACAAGCCAAGCATAGTTATTTTCTAGTGCCTCATGCATTGCTAGAAGCTTACATGATATTGGTGCTTTAATCTCCCCACCATTATTAACATTATTAGTATACTTAATTATATCCATATCCATCTTTTCAAGTGTTCTTTTATGTAACATCCCAATTTTCAAAATTTCGAAACATCATGCATTGCATTCATAAGCATCATGTCATCATTGCTTTTATAGGGAAAATCCAATTTCAAATTCGTTTCAAAACCCCGAACCCCAAAATGGCGATATAGCCACATAGGCATGTATGCCAATTTTGACTTTCATAAATGATTTTATTTTGCTTTAAAAGTGGTCTCATAGTGAAGACCTTTTCACAAGGTTTCCAACGATATTTTATTTGTATTTTTCCGACTATTTTTGAGTGCTCAAATGCATAATCAATTAAGAGAGAGAAATAAAAACAAAAAACAAAAAAAAACGGGCCGACCCAACTGGGCCGACCGGTCGGCCAACTGGCCCAGCCGGCCAGGCCTCCCCCGCGCCCCACCTCCCTCTTCTCTCCCTGGGCTGCCCCCAGGCCACGGCCCAGCCGGACCAGGCTGAGCAGCCGCACGTGCCCCAGCCCCAGCCCGCGCCGCTCGTCCCCAACCTCCCGTCAACCGCACGCACGCACAGGACGCGCACGTACAGCGACCACGCCGCCCACTCGCCCACGACCTCCCTCGTCTCTCCCTCTCCCGTCCGAGACCACCCCCATAAAGAGCCCGGCCTCCTCTCCCTTTTCCCCTCTTTTTCCCTCTCAAACACGCCGCCAGGCTCGCAAAAATTTCTCGCCGGAGTTCACCTCGTCGCACCGCCTCCAGCCGGCCATTGCCGCCGGCTGGGACCTCCCCAAGCCGCGCCGCGGCCACCATCTGCACCGCCGCGACGCCCCGCACGTCGTCCGCCCCTTCCCCGACGCCGAGAACCGCTGCAGCGCCGCCGACCATTGCCGCCGGCGAGCTCACCTCGCCGCCGGCCACGTCAGCCGCCACGCGTGCGCCACGCGTACGCCACGTGAGCTCCCCTTTCCTTCTCTTTTTCTTCTTTCCAATTCCAGCAAATTTTCTCAGCCGTAGATGTTAGTTAGATCCAACGGTGCACACCGCTGATCCGCGCGGAGAGGTATCGACCAATGAGAAATAGCCATGTGTCTGGACACCCCCTAGATTTTGTTTTAACATCAATTCGATAGTCCGCTCTTTGCAAAATTCGTAACCAGAGCTCCGCTTGTCCAAAAATTACAAACTTTATACCTCTGGAATCCTAAAAATATAAGGAACATTTTGGAACAATAAAATGTGTACTTACAATAGTTTGAGACTCATCCATATTTAAATGCCTAATCGGACTACTTCACCCATAAAATGAGATCTACATACCCTTTTCGGGTGATTCCTTTTGCATATGATTGCAAATGTTATCCTCTATCCAGTAGTACCAAAACCATCATTTGCCTACTGTATCAAAGCACCTTTTACAATTAATGGTAGTTGCCCTTCGCTAGTGCGACATAGATAGCTTCGCAATAATTCAACCAACCATAAAACTTGACCATGGCATCATGCATATAGTGACAACCAGAGATCATTAAATGGAGTGCACTTGTGTAAATATCATATGCATCTCATGTCTATGCTTGTGCATTTGTGTTGTGCATTGTGTTTATCGTGCTATGTATGAATGCTTGTAGATTGCGACTGTGACAGCTGCAACCATTGTGACTGCGAAGATTGCAACTCTTCCCTCTGAAAAAGGCAAGTGACACACACCAAAAGTCCCAGTTTTAATTCTTGCACCGTAGTGTTTTTATAGTAGACATGTCTAGGGTTTATGCTTTGTGCTTGCTAGTAAATCCTAGTAGTTTAGCTATACCACTCCTAGACTCCCTTAGCCGCCATTAAATTTAGTTGTTACCTGCTATGCCATGGAAAAGGTTTTGATAGAGGTTAAGGAAAAACAACTAAGTTTAATGAATTACCTGGGTGAATGGTGGAGTTATGGAGAGGGTGGCTGTATCAGGGGGCGAGACCCTGGTGCTAGTGCACACTTGCGGAAAGTCACCTAGGCTTAAAGAGATTGTAGACAAACCTTGCTCATTAGCTTTTCGTACAACCACATGCTACTATGGCTCTGGCTTGACAAAGTATGTTGTATGAACCCGGATCCTAGGGGCCAGGTGGTGGTAGAGGGATACTGTAGGTGGAACGGGGCCCTTAGGGAATGGTTCGGGTGATTACACACAGAAGGTCTCGGCCACGGTCTGCACCTGTCCTCTGAGCAAAATGTGCATCGAGGTAGAAGGATTGACCTGGCCATGTGGGTAAAGGTGTACAACCTCTCGAGAGTGTAAATCTAAGTACTTAGCCGTGTCCCCGGTTATGGACAACTTGAGCGAACTGACAAGTCCTTGTTCGAAGATCTCCTCATCCCAATTTTTTAAATAAAATTTGAATGGGTGAACAAGGGTAGGAAGGTACATTGGGGCTTTACCAATGCTACTATTAATTTGGTACATTGGGGTTTTACCAATGTTACTGCTAATTAGATTGAAAGAAAATGTTTTGATAAATGATAGGGAAAAATTGGCTTTATGCAAAATGAACCTGAGCTCTACCTGCCAGATGTGCACGTAGGTGTAGGATGCCTTTTGAGTCCACTATAGTGTCATCTTGCCAATACATTCAAAGTATTGACCATTCGTGGCTGTAACTTTTCATGTTGCAGATGTTTTGAAAGACGAGTGAGTTACGATGGTTAGGGTTACGAGTCTATCCTCAACATGCTCGCCTGTGGCACATGAAGACGAAGGACTCCATGCTGTCTATGTTTATTCGTTGTGAAACTCTGATGATATGCTAGCCTTGTGCTATGCACTTTGTAATCCTTTATGTAAATTCTGGATCATACGATGTAATAAAGACCTTTGTTTCTTGGTATTACATCTTGTACTGTGTGTGCTAGCGATTGATCCAGGGACTAGCACAGATACGCACAGAGATCGGCACCTTAAAAGGTGAGGTCGCTACAGATGGTATCAGAGCACTGTGTTGCCCATAGGTTCGTGACCCTAGGTTTGGATTAGAAAGAGGAAGACCTTAGGATGAAATTCCCTCTTATCTATCTAATCCTTTCTCTATTGAAAAGAAATGTTTGCAAATTGGTTTTCTTGTATTCTCACCTATTTCATCTTCAAAACAAATCTTCATCCTTTAGATGTCCAATCTTTGAAGACCTCAAGGAAGTGGAAGAGAAGATGGAAGCACCCTAGATGGAAATAGAGTAGACCACCACTTTCTCTCCTTTATCAGACCAACGATGTATTAAAAATGTATTGATCATACCAAATTGTGGTATGACCATACTAGTTTGTTAGTGTTTAAAAATATTTTCTTGCGTGATTTTGAGGATTGTTTATTGTGTGACTTGTTTGTGCATGGGTAGGAAATTTTATTCCCTAGATCTGTCTATCTTGTTTCTCATCTATGCTAAACAACCACAAATGCTGCCAAGACGTGATCCAACCCAACTGGTAATTTTGGAATCCCAAGGTGTGGATGTAATCCTAGGCATGGATTGGATGACCACTTATGGAGGTGTAATAGATTGTGCAAAGAGATCAATTACACTCACAACCCCAGAAATGAAGAGGATTCGTTTCAATTCAACCTTTGAGCTTAAAGGTAGTAAGGTCAACTCTCTTAAGGGGGTTAGCATGGAGACTGTGCTCGTTGTGAGAGAATACCCGGACGTGTTCCCAGAAGAGTTGCCAGGAATGCCACCGGATAGAGAAGTTGAGTTTCTCATTGAACTATTGCCTGGAACTGGACCAATAGCCAAGAGACTATACAAGATGGATGTAGAGGAATTGAAGGAGTTGAAGAAGCAGCTTAAGGAACAGATGGAAAAGGGTTTCATCCGACCTAGTTCATCGTCATGGGGAGCCCCTGTTTTGTTTGTGATGAAGAAGGATTCTACCAAGAGATTGGTAATGGATTATCGATCACTCAATGAAGTCACTATCAAGAACAAGTACCCGTTGCCCAATATCAACGACCTTTTTGACCAACTGAAGGGAGCAAAAGTATTTTCCAAAATCGATCTTCGATCGGGTTACTTCCAAATGAAGATCAGAGAGCAAGACATACCTAAGACCGCATTCACTACTAGATACGGTCTGTATGAGTATACAGTTATGCCTTTTGGTCTAACCAATGCTCCGGCATATTTTATGGCCATGATGAACAAAGTGTTCATGGAATATTTGGATAAGTTCGTAGTAGTTTTCATCGATGATATATTGATATACTCAAAGGATGAAGCCGAACATGAGAGGCACTTGCGCCTAATCATGGAGAAGCTTAGAGAGCACAAGTTGTATGCCAAGTTCAGCAAGTGTGAGTTCTGGTTGGATAGGGTTGGATTCCTTGGGCATATAGTTTCAGCAGAAGGAGTCGCAGTCGATCCGAGTAAAGTTGCAGCTGTGACCGAGTGGGAATCACCCAAGAATGTAGGAGAGATCCGGAGTTTCCTAGGACTCGCTGGATACTATCGGAGATTTATTGAGAATTTCTCCAAGATTGCAAAGCCCATGACAACACTGCTGAAGAAGGAGAAGAAATTCATCTGGACTGATGAGTGTGAAGCTAGTTTCCAAGAGTTGAAGCAACGCCTAGTAAGTGCACCGGTTCTATGTTTGCCGGATATCAATAAGGATTTCCAGGTGTACTGCGACGCCTCTCGTCAAGGACTTGGAGGTGTTCTAATGCAAGATGGAAGAGTAGTGTGCTATGCTTCGCGACAACTCAAACAACATGAGAGAAACTACCCAACCCACGACTTAGAACTAGCATCTGTTGTTCATACCCTGAAAGTGTGGAGACACTACTTGATGGGAAAACATTGTGATGTGTTCACAGACCATAAAAGTCTGAAGTACATATTCACTCAGAAGGAGCTAAACATGAGGCAAAGAAGATGGTTGGAGTTAATAAAAGATTATGATATGAATTTGCAATACCACCCAGGGAAGGCTAACGTTGTAGCCGATGCGCTGAGCCGTAAGGGCTATGTAAACGGCCTCACCGCTGGAGAATTACCAGAGGAACTGTGTGAACAGTTTAAGGACCTCAGACTAGAGGTTGTGCCCAAAGGTTATTTAGCATCACTTGAAGTTCAGCCAACACTAATGGACAGAATTAGAGAAGCTCAAAAGTTAGACAAAGAAATAGAAGAGATTAAGGTCAATATGAGCGAAGGCAGAGCAAAAGGATTTCATGCAGATGAACAAGGAACCATATGGTTTGAGAAGCGTATCTGTGTACCCCAGGACCTAGAGCTTAGGAAGTTGATTTTCCAGGAAGCCCATGATTCACCATACTCCATTCATCCGGGTAACACCAAGATGTACATGGATGTGAAGGAAAGGTTCTGGTGGAGTAATCTGAAGAGAGACATCGCTGAGTATATTGCACTGTGTGATGTTTGTAGTAGAGTCAAGGCGGAACATCAGAAACCCGCAGGATTGTTGCAACCACTACCTGTACCAGAATGGAAGTGGGAGAATATTGGCATGGATTTTATCACCGGACTGCCAAAGACTAGATCGGGGTATGATTCCATTTGGGTCGTAGTTGACTGTCTGACTAAAGTGGCTCACTTCATTCCAGTGAAGACCACCTACACAAGCGCCAAACTAGCCAAGTTATACATGAACAAAATCATATGTTTGCATGGAGTACCTAAGAGCATTGTGTCAGATAGAGGTACCCAGTTTACATCTCACTTTTGGCGTCAAATACATGAGTCATTGGGAACTAGACTTGAGTTCAGCACAGCGTTTCACCCACAGACTGATGGACAGACTGAAAGAGTGAATCAAATATTGGAAGATATGTTAAGAGCATGTGCATTGGACTATGGATCAAGTTGGGATGAAAATCTGCCTTATGCAGAGTTTTCATATAACAATAGCCATCAAGCTAGTATTGGTATGGCACCCTTTGAGGCATTGTATGGAAGGAAGTGCACCACCCCATTGCTATGGAGTGGCGTAGGAGAAAGAAGTTTGTTTGGCCCAGACCTGATCAAGGATGCCGAAGAGAAGGTCAGACTGATCAGAGATAGATTGAAGATAGCCCAATCTAGACAGAAGAGCTACGCTGACTCAAAGCGTAGGGAAGTGACCTATGAGATAGGTGATAGAGCATACCTAAGAGTCTCACCCCTACGTGGTGTGAAGAGATTTGGAGTCAAGGGAAAGTTAGCACCCCGCTTTGTAGGACCATTCAAGATCCTGGCTCGCAAAGGTGAAGTCGCGTATGAGTTGGAACTGCCAGAATCTCTAGCTGCAGTTCATAGTGTGTTCCATGTAAGCCAATTGAAGAAGTGTCACCCAGAAATGGCAGAGACCCCGTTGAGAGATACAGTGCCACTTGAGGAGGTTCAGTTGGAGAGTGATCTCACATATGAAGAGAAGCCGATCAAGATACTGGAGACAGCGGAAAGAGTGACCCGTACGAAGACGATCAAATTTTGCAAGGTCCAGTGGAACCACCACACAGAGGAAGAAGCTACATGGGAACGAGAAGATGACCTCCGTGAAGATCATCCACACCTATTTGCTAGCCACTCCGATTCTCGAGGGCGAGAATCATCTTAAGGGGGGTAGGTTTGTAACATCCCAATTTTCAAAATTTCGAAACATCATGCATTGCATTCATAAGCATCATGTCATCATTGCTTTTATAGGGAAAATCCAATTTCAAATTCGTTTCAAAACCCCGAACCCCAAAATGGCGATATAGCCACATAGGCATGTATGCCAATTTTGACTTTCATAAATGATTTTATTTTGCTTTAAAAGTGGTCTCATAGTGAAGACCTTTTCACAAGGTTTCCAACGATATTTTATTTGTATTTTTCCGACTATTTTTGAGTGCTCAAATGCATAATCAATTAAGAGAGAGAAATAAAAACAAAAAACAAAAAAAAACGGGCCGACCCAACTGGGCCGACCGGTCGGCCAACTGGCCCAGCCGGCCAGGCCTCCCCCGCGCCCCACCTCCCTCTTCTCTCCCTGGGCCGCCCCCAGGCCACGGCCCAGCCGGACCAGGCTGAGCAGCCGCACGTGCCCCAGCCCCAGCCCGCGCCGCTCGTCCCCAACCTCCCGTCAACCGCACGCACGCACAGGACGCGCACGTACAGCGACCACGCCGCCCACTCGCCCACGACCTCCCTCGTCTCTCCCTCTCCCGTCCGAGACCACCCCCATAAAGAGCCCGGCCTCCTCTCCCTTTTCCCCTCTTTTTCCCTCTCAAACACGCCGCCAGGCTCGCAAAAATTTCTCGCCGGAGTTCACCTCGTCGCACCGCCTCCAGCCGGCCATTGCCGCCGGCTGGGACCTCCCCAAGCCGCGCCGCGGCCACCATCTGCACCGCCGCGACGCCCCGCACGTCGTCCGCCCCTTCCCCGACGCCGAGAACCGCTGCAGCGCTGCCGACCATTGCCGCCGGCGAGCTCACCTCGCCGCCGGCCACGTCAGCCGCCACGCGTGCGCCACGCGTACGCCACGTGAGCTCCCCTTTCCTTCTCTTTTTCTTCTTTCCAATTCCAGCAAATTTTCTCAGCCGTAGATGTTAGTTAGATCCAACGGTGCACACCGCTGATCCGCGCGGAGAGGTATCGACCAATGAGAAATAGCCATGTGTCTGGACACCCCCTAGATTTTGTTTTAACATCAATTCGATAGTCCGCTCTTTGCAAAATTCGTAACCAGAGCTCCGCTTGTCCAAAAATTACAAACTTTATACCTCTGGAATCCTAAAAATATAAGGAACATTTTGGAACAATAAAATGTGTACTTACAATAGTTTGAGACTCATCCATATTTAAATGCCTAATCGGACTACTTCACCCATAAAATGAGATCTACATACCCT
Source organism: Lolium perenne (assembly GCF_019359855.2). Lineage (NCBI taxonomy): Eukaryota > Viridiplantae > Streptophyta > Magnoliopsida > Poales > Poaceae > Lolium > Lolium perenne. The sequence goes on along the minus strand of NC_067248.2, from coordinate 34,339,228 downwards.
TTTCGGGTGATTCCTTTTGCATATGATTGCAAATGTTATCCTCTATCCAGTAGTACCAAAACCATCATTTGCCTACTGTATCAAAGCACCTTTTACAATTAATGGTAGTTGCCCTTCGCTAGTGCGACATAGATAGCTTCGCAATAATTCAACCAACCATAAAACTTGACCATGGCATCATGCATATAGTGACAACCAGAGATCATTAAATGGAGTGCACTTGTGTAAATATCATATGCATCTCATGTCTATGCTTGTGCATTTGTGTTGTGCATTGTGTTTATCGTGCTATGTATGAATGCTTGTAGATTGCGATCGTGAATTGCAACCATTGTGACTGCGAAGATTGCAACTCTTCCCTCTGAAAAAGGCAAGTGACACACACCAAAAGTCCCAGTTTTAATTCTTGCACCGTAGTGTTTTTATAGTAGACATGTCTAGGGTTTATGCTTTGTGCTTGCTAGTAAATCCTAGTAGTTTAGCTATACCACTCCTAGACTCCCTTAGCCGCCATTAAATTTAGTTGTTACCTGCTATGCCATGGAAAAGGTTTTGATAGAGGTTAAGGAAAAACAACTAAGTTTAATGAATTACCTGGGTGAATGGTGGAGTTATGGAGAGGGTGGCTGTATCGGGCGAGACCACGGTGCTAGTGCACACTTGCGGAAAGTCACCTAGGCTTAAAGAGATTGTAGACAAACCTTGCTCATTAGCTTTTCGTACAACCACATGCTACTATGGCTCGGCTTGACAAAGTATGTTGTATGAACCCGGATCCTAGGGGCCAGGTGGTGGTAGAGGGATACCGTAGGTGGAACGGGGCCCTTAGGGAATGGTTCGGGTGATTACACACGAAGGTCTCGGCCACGGTCCGCACCTGTCCTCCGAGCAAAATGTGCATCGAGGTAGAAGGATTGACCTGGCCATGTGGGTAAAGGTGTACAACCTCTCGAGAGTGTAAATCTAAGTACTTAGCCGTGTCCCCGGTTATGGACAACTTGAGCGAACTGACAAGTCCTTGTTCGAAGATCTCCTCATCCCAATTTTTTAAATAAAATTTGAATGGGTGAACAAGGGTAGGAAGGTACATTGGGGCTTTACCAATGCTACTATTAATTTGGTACATTGGGGTTTTACCAATGTTACTGCTAATTAGATTGAAAGAAAATGTTTTGATAAATGATAGGGAAAAATTGGCTTTATGCAAAATGAACTCGAGCTCTACACGCGGATGTGCACGTAGGTGTAGGATGCCTTTTGAGTCCACGATAGTGTCATCTTGCCAATACATTCAAAGTATTGACCATTCGTGGCTGTAACTTTTCATGTTGCAGATGTTTTGAAAGACGAGTGAGTTACGATGGTTAGGGTTACGAGTCTATCCTCAACATGCTCGCCTGTGGCACATGAAGACGAAGGACTCCATGCTGTCTATGTTTATTCGTTGTGAAACTCTGATGATATGCTAGCCTTGTGCTATGCACTTTGTAATCCTTTATGTAAATTCTGGATCATACGATGTAATAAAGACCTTTGTTTCTTGGTATTACATCTTGTACTGTGTGTGCTAGCGATTGATCCAGGGACTAGCACAGATACGCACAGAGATCGGCACCTTAAAAGGTGAGGTCGCTACATTTTAAAATCGGTGATCATGCCAAGCCTATCATGCTTACTAAAAACTTTTCTAGCTTCTTTAGCTATATCCGCAAATTCTCGCACTAAGACCTTTAGAACAAAATCTCTCTTCTCTCCCCTCTCCATATCAGAAAGTGTAAGAAACATGTGTTGTATCATGGGGTTGAGACTAATAAATCTAGCTTCCATCATGCGTACACAAACAAATAGAGGCATCTTCATAAGTAGGGACAGCTTTTGCAAGGGGTATATCTTTAAGATCTTCATGCATACTAACATGGGTGAAAAATTCTTCTATATTATCTCTTCCAATTATAGACCCTTGTCCCACAGGTATATCTTTTACAGTAAAATTAAAAGGAAACATGTTGAAATAAGTAAAGCAAATGCAAGTAACTAATTTTTTTTGTGTTTTTGATATAGAGTGCAAACAAGATAGCAAGTAAAGTAAAACTAGCAACTAATTTTTTTGTATTTTGATATAATGCAGCAAACAAAGTAGTAAATAAAATAAAGCAAGACAAAAACAAAGTAAAGAGATTGGGATGTGGAGACTCCCCTTGCAGCGTGTCTTGATCTCCCCGGCAACGGCGCCAGAAAATCTTGCTGGCGTGTAGTTGACGTGGGAGTTAGAAGTCTTCTTTTCTTCAGTTCCCCGGCAACGGCGCCAGAAAATCTGCTTGATACGCGTACAGCACGCGTCCGTTGGGAACCCCAAGAGGAAGGTGTGATGCGTACAGCGGCAAGTTTTTCCTCAGTAAGAAACCAAGGTTTATCGAACCAGTAGGAGCCAAGAAGCACGTTGAAGTTTGATGGCGGCGAGATGTAGTGCGGCGCAACACTAGGGATTACAGCGCCAACGTGGAACCGGCACAACACAACCAAAGTACTTTGCCCCAACGAAACAGTGAGGTTGTCAATCTCACCGGCTTGCTGTAACAAAGGATTAGATGTATAGTGTGGATGATGATTGTTTGCAGAGAACAGTAGAACAAGTATTGCAGTAGATTGTATTCGATGTAAAAGAATGGACCGGGGTCCACAGTTCACTAGTGGTGTCTCTCCCATAAAATAAATAGCATGTTGGGTGAACAAATTACAGTTGGGCAATTGACAAATAGAGAGGGCATGACCATGCACATACATGATATGATGAGTATAGTGAGATTTAATTGGGCATTACGACAAAGTACATAGACCGCTATCCAGCATGCATCTATGCCTAAAAAGTCCACCTTCAGGTTATCATCCGAACCCCTTCCAGTATTAAGTTGCAATCAACAGACAATTGCATTAAGTATGGTGCGTAATGTAATCAATAACTACATCCTCGGACATAGCATCAATGTTTTATCCCTAGTGGAAACTGCACATCCATAACCTTAGGGGCTTCTGTAACTCCCCCAGATTCACGGAGACATGAACCCACTATCGAGCATAAATACTCCCTCTTGGAGTTACAAGCATCAACTTGGCCAAAGCATCTACTAGTAACGGAGAGCATGCAAGATCATAAACAACACATAGATCGATAATCAACATAACATAGTATTCTCTATCCATCGGATCCCAACAAACACAACATATAGCATTACAGATAGATGATCTTGATCATGTTAGGCAGCTCACAAGATCCGACAATGAAGCATAATGAGGAGAAGACAACCATCAAGCTACTGCTATGGACCCATAGTCCAGGGGTGAACTACACACTCATCACTCCGGAGGCGACCATGGTGGTGTAGAGTCCTCCGGGAGATGAATCCCCTCTCCGGCAGGGTGCCGGAGGCGATCTCCTGAATCCCCCGAGATGGGATTGGCGGCGGCGGCGTCTCTGGAAGGTTTTCCGTATCGTGGCTCTCGGTACTGGGGGTTTCGCGACGAAAACTATTTGTAGGCGGAAGGGCAGAGTCAGGAGAGTCACGAGGGGCCCACACGCTAGGGCCGCACGGCCAGCTCCTGGGCCGCGCCGCCCTAGTGTGGCGCCGCCTCGTGGCCCCACTTCGTCTTCTCTTCGGTCTTCTGGAAGCTTCGTGTGAAAATAGGCCCCTGGGCGTTGATTTCGTCCAATTCCGAGAATATTTCCTTACTAGGATTTCTGAGACCAAAAACAGCAGAAAATAGCAACTGGCTCTTCTGCATCTCGTTAATAGGTTAGTGCCGGAAAATGCATAAATATGACATAAAGTATGCATAAAACATGTAGATATCATCAATAATGTGGCATGGAACATAAGAAATTATCGATACGTCGGAGATGTATCAGGGCGCGCCGCCCTATGGGGTGGGCCCCTCGGGCGTCCCCCGACTCTGCCCCTTTGCCTATATAATCCTTCCGTTGCGAAAACCCTAGTACCGAGAGCCACGATACGAGAAAAGTTACTGAGACGCCGCCGCCGTCAATCCCATCTCGGGGGATTCTGAAGATCGCCTCCGGCACCCTGCCGGAGAGGGGAATCATCACCGGAGGGCTCTACATCACCATGCCCACCTCCGGACTGATGCATGAGTAGTTCATCCTTGGACTATGAGTCCATAGCAGTAGCTAGATGGTTGTCTTCTCCTCGTGTGCCATCATGTTTAGATCTTGTGAGCTGCTTATCATGATCAAAATCATCTATTTGTAATGCTACATGTTGTGTTTGTTGGGATCCGATGAATATGGAATACTATGTCAAGTTGATTATCGATCTATCATATATGTGTTGTTTATGAACTTGCATGCTCTCTGTTGCTAGTAGATGCTCTGGCCAATTTGATACTTGTAACTCCAAGAGGGAGTATTTATGCTCGATAGTGGGTTCATGCCTCCATTGAATCTGGGACAGTGACAGAAAGTTCTAAGGTTATGGATGTGCTGTTGCCACTAGGGATAAAACATCAATGCTTTGTCTAAGGATATTTGTATTGTTTACATTACGCACAGTACTTAATGCAATTGTCTGTTGTTTGCAACTTAATACTGGAAGGGGTGCGGATGCTAACCCGAAGGTGGACTTTTTAGGCATAGATGCATGCTGGATAGCGGTGTATGTTCTTTGTCGTAATGCCCTAAGTAAATCTCATAGTAGTCATCATGATATGTATGTGCATTGTTATGCCCTCTCTATTTGTTAATTGCCCAACTGTAATTTGTTCACCCAACATGTTATTTATCTTATTGGAGAGACACCACTAGTGAACTATGGACCCCGGTCCATTCTTTTACATCTAAAATACAACCTACTGCAATCATTGTTCTCTGTTGTTCTTTGCAAGCAAACATTATTCTCCACACCATACGTTTAATCCTTTGTTTATAGCAAGCCGGTGAGATTGACAACCTCACTGTTAAGTTGGGGCAAAGTATCTTGATTGTGTTGCGCAGGTTCCACGTTGGCACCGGAATCCCTGGTGTTGCGCCGCACTACCACGTTGGCACCAACAACCTTCACGTGGCCTTAATCTCCTACTAGTTCGATAAACCTTGTTTTCTTACTGAGGGAAAACTTGCTGCTGTACGCATCACACCTTCCTCTTGGGGTTCCCAACGGACGTGTGCTTTACCGTCACAAGAAGCTACTATCTGGCACCGTTGCAAGCCCTGTCACGCGCCAGCAGCTACTTTTTTGGCGTTGTTGCCGGGGAGATCAAAACACACTGCAAGGAGAGTCTCTCACACTGATACGTCCAATTTGCATCACTATTTTATATCATAATTTGCTGTTATTCATTGATATATTTCATATTTGGACACAATACTTATGTTATTTCATCTATTTTGCATGTTTCATCATTATTGGAGGATCGAGCACAGGAGCTAGGATTCTGCTGGAAAAAGCACCGTCAGAACGCAATATTTCGGAAGATCAACTGTGGAAGGAAATTATACCAAAAATCCTATTTTTCCAGATGACGAAGGAAGCCAGAAGGGGGAGCCGAGAGGGCCCAAGGTGGGGCCAGACCACAGGCCGGCGCGGCCCATGGCCTGGCCGCGCCACCTGGTGGTGAGGGGGCCCCACAGCCCCTTTCGCCTCCTTTTCTTCGCGAAATCCTTCGTCCCGAAGACCTAAGCCACAGAGGGTACCTCACGAAGAGTTACAGCCGCCTCTGCGGGGCGGAGAACACCAGAGAGAAAAGAGCTCTCCGGCGGGCTGAGATCCGCCGGGGAAATTCCCTCCGGGAGGGGGAAATCGACGCCATCGTCACCGTCATCGAGCTGGACATCATCTCCATCACCATCATCATCATGTCCACCATCATCACCGCCGTCTCCACCGCTGGCCATCGTCGCCTCCGTAGCAATTTGGGTTTGATCTTGATTGTTTGATAGGGGAAACTCTCCCGGTATCGATTTCTACTTGTTGTTGATGCTATTGAGTGAAACCATTGAACCAAGGTTTATGTTCAGATTGTTATTCATCATCATATCACCTCTGATCATGTTCCATATGATGTCTCGTGAGTAGTTCGTTTAGTTCTTGAGGACATGGGTGAAGTCTAACTGTTAGTAGTGAACTATGGTTGAGTAATATTCAATGTTATGATATTTAAGTTGTGGTGTTATTCTTCTAGTGGTGTCATGTGAACGTCGACTACATGACACTTCACCTTTATGGGCCTAGGGGAATGCATCTTGTATTCATTTGCCAATTGCGGGGTTGCCGGAGTGACAGAAACCTAAACCCCCGTTGGTATATCGATGCAGGAGGGATAGCAGGATCTCAGAGTTTAAGGCTGTGGTTAGATTTATTCTTAATTACTTTCTTGTAGTTGCGGATGCTTGCAAGGGGTATAATCACAAGTATGTATTAGTCCTAGGAAGGGCGGTACATTAGCATAGGTTCACCCACACAACACTTATCAAAACAATGAAGATTATTTAGCCGTATGTAGCGAAAGCACTAGACTAAAATCCCGTGTGTCCTCGAGAACGTTTGGTCATTATAAGTAAACAACCCGGCTTGTCCTTTGTGCTAAAAAGGATTGGGCCACTCGCTGCAATTGTTACTCTCGCATTTTACTTACTCGTACTTTATTCATCTGTTATATCAAAACCCCCTGAATACTTGCATGAGCATTTACGGTGAATCCTTCATCGAAGCGCTTGTCAACACCTTGCTCCTCGTTGGGATCGACATTCTTACTTATCGAAGATACTACGATACACCCCCTATACTTTTGGGTCATCAAGACTATTTTCTGGCGCCGTTGCCGGGGAGTGAAGCGCTATTGGTAAGTGGAATTGGTAAGGGAAATATCTACTGCTTGTGCTGATTTTATTTCTGCCTGCTGCCATAATTCATTATGGAGAGATCTCCTCTTGAATGTTTATTTGGAAAATCCGCTACTACTGCAAAGGTAGTGGATGAGGCGCCAGGTGAGGAGGAAATACCATACAAAATACCTATGAAAATTATTGAACGCGTAGTGAATAACCGTTATACAGGGGATGAAACTGTCCACCCTGGAGATCATTTACTGTTCTTGCATGAATTATGCGGTTTATTCAAGTGTGCAGGTATTGCTATGGATGAAGTGAGGAAGAAACTATTCTCTATATCGTTGTCTGGTAAAGCGGCGCATTGGTATAAATTACTGGATAATGGGGATTCTCTTGAATGGAATGATATTGTGCCCCGGTTTTATTCTAAGTTCTATCCTCCAAGTGAAATTCACAAGGATCGGAACCGCATATATAATTTTTGGCCTCATGATGGAGAGAGTATTGCCCAAGCTTGGGGGAGATTGAAGTCTTTAATGCTCAAATGCCCCATTCATGAGCTTCCTGGTAATGTTATTATTGATAATTTCTATGCAAGACTTTCTTTTGAAGACAAGACCTTGTTGGATACTTCTTGTTCTGGATCATTCACGCACAATAAGGAAGAGTTTAAAAGGGACCTTCTCAATCGGATCCAGGAAAATACTGAAGGATGGGAGATCGACAAAGATAGAGAATCAAGTATAAATTATGATTACAAATGCATTGAAGCTTTTATGGATACTGATAAATTTCGTAATATGAGTGCTACATATGGTCTTGATTCTCAAGTTGCTGCAAATCTTTATAAAGCTTTTGCCTCTCATTATGAATTGCCTAAGAAGAATTTTGATAAGTATCATGAACCGTATAAAGATAAAATTGATTCATCTATTAATAAATGCGTTGTAGTTGAAACTGTTGATCATGTTATTCCTGAAGCTTATATTGAAAAAACTCCTTTCCCTGCTAAAATGAAGGAGTACTCTGTTATAAATAGTGCGGTTCATAAAAGTGAAAAGAAACCTATAGAACCTGAAGAACAAATAAAAGTTGAACCTGCTGTTGCAATAGTTAAAGATCTTGTGACTGAAAATTTGGAGGAAGGTCATATTATTTTCTGTGAAGATGCTTCTAATATTGTTTCACATCCTAATAAACCCAAGCAAGCTAGTGTTCCTATGCTATCTGTTAGAATTGGTGATCATTGCTATTATGGTTTATGTGATATTGGTGCAAGTATTAGTGCTATTCCTTATGAGCTTTATACGGAGATTATGCACGAAATTGGTTCTTGTGAACTTGAAGATATTGATGTGGTTATTCAGCTGGCTAATAGAGAAACTATTTCTCCAATTGGTATTGTTCGAGATGTGGAAGTTCTAAGTGGTAAGATTAAATATCCTGCTGACTTTTTGGTACTTGGTTCTGCTGCTAGTGATTATTGTCCTATCATTTTTGGTAGACCTTTTCTAAATACTTGTGGAGCTATTATAGATTGCAAGAAAGAGAAAATTTTGACTAAATTTGCTGGTGAATCATATGAGTTTAACTTCTCTAAATTTACCAAAACTCCTTATAAAGCTGATTTGCCTAGTAATGATTTTAAAATGGAACAGTGTGCATCTATTGTTCTTGTTCCTAATAATCCTTTGCAGCAACATTTGGAGAATAGCGAGAGTGATGTTTTCAGGAAAGAAAGAGATGAGCTTGAGGAAATTTTTCTTCGCCAACCTATTCTTAAGCATGATTTACCGGTGGAAGATCTGGGTACAACACCGCCACCAAAGGAAGATCATGTCTTTGATTTAAAACCTTTGCCTGATAATCTTAAATATGCTCATATTGATGATAAGAAAATATATCCTGTTATTATTAGTTCTAAGCTTACAGAGTTTGAAGAAGAAAGGCTATTGGAAATATTGAAGAAACACCGAGGTGCTATTGGCTACACTCTTGATGACTTGAAGGGGATTTCTCCCTCCATTTGCCAACACGCCATCAATATGGAAGATGATGCGAAGCCTGTTGTTGAACCTCAGCGTCGTCTAATTCCTAAGATGAAGGATGTGGTAAGAAATGAGGTATTACGACTTCTTGAAGCTGGTATTATATATCCTATTGCTGATAGTAGATGGGTTAGTCCTGTGCATTGTGTTCCTAAGAAAGGAGGAATGACTGTTGTGCCTAATGATAATGATGAGCTCATACCTCAAAGAGTAGTTGTAGGTTATAGAATGTGCATTGATTATCGAAAAGTTAATAAGGTTACTAAAAAAGATCATTACCCTTTGCCTTTTATTGATCAAATGTTAGAAAGGTTATCTAAAAATACTCATTTTTGTTTTCTTGATGGTTATTCTGGGTTCTCACAAATTGCTGTTAAAACTAAGGATCAAGAGAAAACCACTTGCACTTGTCCCTATGGAACTTATGCTTATAGACGTATGCCTTTTGGTTTATGTAATGCTCCTGCTACTTTTCAAAGATGCATGTCTGCTATTTTTCATGGTTTTTGCGAGAGTATTGTAGAGGTATTCATGGATGATTTTTCTGTCTATGGGAATTCTTTTGATAATTGCTTGCGGAACCTTGATAAAGTTTTGCAGAGATGTGAAGAAACTAACCTTGTTCTTAATTGGGAGAAATGCCACTTTATGGTTAATGAAGGAATTGTATTGGGACATAAAATTTCCGAGAGAGGTATTGAAGTTGATAGAGCTAAAGTTGAAGCAATTGAGAAGATGCCCTATCCTAGGGATGTTAAAGGTATTCGTAGTGTTCTTGGTCATGCTGGGTTTTATAGGAGGTTTATTAAAGATTTCTCCAAGATTTCAAAGCCTCTTACTAATCTTCTTCAAAAAGATGTACCTTTTGTTTTTGATGATGATTGTAAAGAAGCTTTTGAAACTCTAAAGAAAGCCTTAACAACCGCTCCTATAGTTGAACCTCCTGATTGGAATTTACCATTTGAAATTATGTGTGATGCTAGTGATTTTGCTGTAGGCGCTGTTCTTGGACAGCGATTAAACAAAAAATTGAATGTTATTCATTATGCTAGTAAAACTCTTGATGCTTCTCAAAGAAATTATGCTACTACTGAAAAGGAATTGTTAGATGTAGTCTTTGCTTGTGATAAGTTTAGATCTTATATTGTTGATTCAAAAGTTACTATTCATACTGATCATGCTGCAATCAGATACCTTATGCAAAAGAAAGATGCTAAGCCTAGGCTTATTAGATGGGTACTTCTGTTGCAAGAATTTGATTTACATATTGTAGATTGGAAAGGTGCTGATAATCCTGTTGCTGATAATTTGTCTAGGTTGGAAAATATTGCTTATGATCCTGTTCCTGTTAATGATAGTTTTCCAAATGAACAATTGGCTGCAATAAAGGTGAGTTCGCGAGACAGTCCTTGGTATGCTGATTATGCTAACTTTATTGTTTCCAAGTATTTGCCTCCAACCTTTTCAGCTCAGCAAAGGAGGAAATTCTTTTATGACTTGAGGCATTATTTCTGGGATGACCCACACTTATATAAAGAAGGAGTGGATCGTATTCTGCGAAGATGTGTGCCCGAGTATGAACAACAAGAGAAATTGAGTAAATGCCATGGTAGTGCTTATGGAGGACATCACGCCGGAGAAAGAACCGCGCAAAAGGTTCTACAATCAGGTTTTTATTGGCCAACTCTCTTCAAAGATGCAAGGAAGTTTATTTTATCTTGTGATGAATGCCAAAGGGTTGGTAATATCTCCAGACGCAATGAAATGCCTATGAATTATACTCTTGTTATTGAACCGTTCGATTGTTGGGGATTTGACTTCATGGGACCTTTTCCCTCTTCAGAAGGTAACACTCATATACTTGTTGCTGTTGATTATGTTACTAAATGGGTGGAAGCCATACCTACAAAAAGTGCTGATGGTGAAACCTCTTTAAGAATGCTCCTAGATATTATTTTTCCTAGATTTGGAGTTCCTAGATATATTATGACTGATGGAGGTTCTCATTTTATTCATGGTGGTTTTAGGAAAACTCTTGCTAAATATGGTATTAATCATAGAATTGCTTCTGCTTATCATCCTCAAACTAGTGGGCAAGTAGAATTATCAAATAGAGAGATTAAATCTATCTTGCAAAAGACTGTTAATAAAACTAGAAAGAATTGGGCTAGTAAATTGAAGGATGCACTATGGGCTTATAGAACTGCTTATAAAAATCCCATGGGAATGTCACCTTATAAAATGGTTTATGGAAAAGCTTGTCATTTACCTTTAGAACTAGAGCACAAAGCTTATTGGGCTGTTAGAGAATTAAATAAAGATCCTAAACTTGCCGGTAATAAGAAGTTGTTGCAACTGAGTTCTCTAGATGAATGGAGAAGTGAAGCTTATGAAAATGCTAAACTCTTTAAAGAGAAAGTTAAAAAATGGCATGATAGAAGGATTATCAAAAGAGAATTTAATATTGAAGATAAAGTCCTATTGTATCGGTCTCGTCTCAGATTCTTTGCAGGGAAATTACTCTCAAAATGGGAAGGACCATATGTTGTCGAGGAGGTGTATCGTTCAGGAGCAATTAAAATTAGCTCTCTCCAAGGCAATGCTACGCAAGTGGTGAATGGACAAAGACTCAAGCATTATAGCTCGGGTGATTCTTATAATGTTGATGTTGATATTATTCGAGTGGAAACACCGGAGGCTTTCATCAAAGGGCAAATTGACAGTCCGCCAGAACTCGACTTTGAATAGGTAACAGTACTGGTAATGAAAAGTTCACAATTTACTTTCCGAACAATATTTTTTCTGTTTTTGGAAAATATGAAAAATTACGAGATCGAAACGGAGTGGAAAAGACGCGCGAGGGCGTGCCACCATAGGCCGGCGCGGCCTGGCCTGGGCCCGCGCCGCCCTATGAGCTGGCCGCCTCGTCGCCCCTTTCCGACTCGATCTGGTTCGATCTGGTACTTTCCTTTTGTCGTGAAATTTTTTGCTATATAATCCCCCGGACCCCTGGAGGTCCGTATATCGTTTTCTCGACGTGTTTTGTTTCGAGCTGTTTCTGCCAGGATTTGCTTCGGATCTGGAGCCATCATGTCTTCGTCGGAAACTCCGAAGGACAGCTCCTGCAAGGATGTTGGCAACTTGTACATGGAGGAGCTGAGGATGCACCCCAAGGAGTTGCTGCTCGTTGAGGGAGAACTGCAGATCAAGGATGTCCAGGGTCCTAAAGGAGAAGGAAGCTTGGAAGACAGGATGGAGAAGCTAGAACAAGAGGTCTTTAAATACAAGAAGATGGCTGAGCGTGAGGTGGATATCTTCCACAAGATTGTGTCTGAACTCATTGCTGAACATGAGAGGGAAACTGCAAAGCTTTGGGGCGACATCCTCTCACTTCACGACACCACCAACAAGCTCCAAGCACAACTCTATGACGTTTCAGGATCCCCGAGACCAAGATGTCGTTTCTTGATGGAGAGCCTCTTCCTTGGAAGTTTGATGACGGGAGTTCATCACCACCATCGCCGAAGGAGTAATTCATCATCGGTATTGGCATCCCCTTGGTTTGTTCCAAGCTTGGGGGAGTGTCGCGGTATCACATCATCACTACCTTTTACTTTTTACTGTCAAGTAGTTTCATATCATGAGTAGGGAAGTTATCATATAAGATGGGTTGCAGTTTGGAAGTATCTCTCCTTTAGTTGGTTGTCTATGTATCCCTTGGTGTGAGTTATCGTTATGGAATATTAATGAGAAGTCTTATCATTTACATATTGCACATCTTATTTTAGTTTGCAATCTCTACTATATGATTTACCTTGTTGTTAGTATTGGTATCACTTTGGGAGCATTGAATAAATCTATTTGGTTTTGGCAAACTTAGCATTGGTCAATAGCAACAACACTTTGAGGTTTAAGTAGAAAAGAGAAATACATGTAGTTGTTTCATTGTCTTTCTTTCTTGTTAGCTCATAGCTTATTATTCTGAAGTTAAAATTGTTTGTGCTTACAAGGAAGATGCATGATTGTTTCTATCACATGTATATTTGTTTGTTTCCGTCAACTCTTATGCTTGCTAATTAACCTTGCTAGCCAAAGACCTGTACTGAGAGGGAATACTTCTCGTGCATCCAAACCTAAACCCAAACCAATGCCATTTGTGTCCACCATAACTACCTACTACATGGTATTTTTTGCCATTCCAAGTAAATACTTCGTGTGCTACCTTTAAACAATTCAAAATATACTATCTCTTATTTGTGTCAATGTTTTATAGCTCATGAGGAAGTATGTGGTGTTTTATCTTTCAATCTTGTTGGGCAACTTTCACCAATGGACTAGTGGCTTCATCCGCTTATCCAATAATTTTGCAAAAAGAGCTGGCAATGGGATTCCCAGTCCCAAATTAATTAAACTAAATAGACACTCCTCCATGGTATGTGATTGAGGGACGGCACCCGAAGGATTCGGTTAGCCATGGCTTGTGTAAGGAAAGGTTGGGGGGAGTGTCATCATCATAATAAAACTAAAATAAAAAGGCACTCCTTCATGGTATGAGATTGTTGGCAGGCACCCGAGGATTCGGTTAGCCATGGTTTGAGAAAGAAAGGTTGGAAGGAGTGCCACACAAAATAAAAAATAAAATGGGAGCCGCTCTTTGAAGGTTGTCTGGCAAGGGGGTTAGAGTACCCGCTACCAGTCGTTGACAACAACAAACACCTCTCAAAATGTTATTTTTATTCTCTTTATATGATTTCAAAACTGAAAAAGCTCTAGCACATGATTTAATCACTGCTTCCCTCTGCGAAGGGCCTGTCTTTTACTTTATGTTGAGTCATTAAACCTATTTCCCTCCATCTCAAGCAAGCATTTGAGTAGTTGTGATCAAACCATTATATTGTGATCTGCTTCATCATGTCTTTTATTCTTCCTTGTTTAGTACAAGTTTTATCTGAATGAATATAGCTTTGCAAGTTATCAATGATTATGAGGAGACTATTATGATTGAGTATGCAAGTTGTGCCCTATAAACTTTAACATGAGAGCATTGCTCGATAGATAAGTATAACCTGTTAATTGTTCTCTGACCAAGAACGAAGTTTGCCATCACCAACTATGATTTCTTATGCACCTTTAATTGTGATTACTTTGTACTTGTTTCAAGTTGAGTTATATGAGGAAGTTGTTTACTAGAATGTCTTGTGTGAATGAATATGATGCTTCTTGTCCGTATTTTATTTATCGACTCTTCACTCCATAAACATGTGGTCCTGTTTACCGAGTTCAGTTTCGCTTGGGGACAAGCGAAGTCTAAGCTTGGGGGGAGTTGATACGTCCAATTTGCATCGCTATTTTATATCATAATTTGCTGTTATTCATTGATATATTTCATATTTGGACACAATACTTATGTTATTTCATCTATTTTGCATGTTTCATCATTATTGGAGGATCGAGCACTGGAGACAGGATTCTGCTGGAAAAAGCACCGTCAGAACGCAATATTTCGGAAGATCAACTGTGGAAGGAAATTATACCAAAAATCCTATTTTTCCAGATGACGAAGGAAGCCAGAAGGGGGAGCCGAGAGGGCCCAAGGTGGGGCCAGACCACGTGGCCCATGGCCTGGCCGCGCCACCTGGTGGTGAGTGGGCCCCACAGCCCCTTTCGCCTCCTTTTCTTCGCGAAATCCTTCGTCCCGAAGACCTAAGCCACAGAGGGTACCTCACGAAGAGTTACAGCCGCCTCTGCGGGGCGGAGAACACCAGAGAGAAAAGAGCTCTCCGGCGGGGTGAGATCCGCCGGGGAAATTCCCTCCGGGAGGGGGAAATCGACGCCATCGTCACCGTCATCGAGCTGGACATCATCTCCATCACCATCATCATCATCTCCATCACCATCATCATCATCTCCACCATCATCACTGCCGTCTCCACCGCTGGCCATCGTCACCGCCGTAGCAATTTGGGTTTGATCTTGATTGTTTGATAGGGGAAACTCTCCCGGTATCGATTTCTACTTGTTGTTGATGCTATTGAGTGAAACCATTGAACCAAGGTTTATGTTCAGATTGTTATTCATCATCATATCACCTCTGATCATGTTCCATATGATGTCTCGTGAGTAGTTCGTTTAGTTCTTGAGGACATGGGTGAAGTCTAACTGTTAGTAGTGAACTATGGTTGAGTAATATTCAATGTTATGATATTTAAGTTGTGGTGTTATTCTTCTAGTGGTGTCATGTGAACGTCGACTACATGACACTTCACCTTTATGGGCCTAGGGGAATGCATCTTGTATTCGTTTGCCAATTGCGGGGTTGCCGGAGTGACAGAAACCTAAACCCCCGTTGGTATATCGATGCAGGAGGGATAGCAGGATCTCAGAGTTTAAGGCTGTGGTTAGATTTATTCTTAATTACTTTCTTGTAGTTGCGGATGCTTGCAACGGGTATAATCACAAGTATGTATTAGTCCTAGGAAGGGCGGTACATTAGCATAGGTTCACCCACACAACACTTATCAAAACAATGAAGATTATTTAGCCGTATGTAGCGAAAGCACTAGACTAAAATCCCGTGTGTCCTCGAGAACGTTTGGTCATTATAAGTAAACAACCCGGCTTGTCCTTTGTGCTAAAAAGGATTGGGCCACTCGCTGCAATTGTTACTCTCGCATTTTACTTACTCGTACTTTATTCATCTGTTATATCAAAACCCCCAGAATACTTGTCTGTGAGCATTTACAGTGAATCCTTCATCGAAACTGCTTGTCAACACCTTCTGCTCCTCGTTGGGATCGACATTCTTACTTATTGAAGATACTACGATACACCCCCTATACTTGTGGGTCATCACACACCACTAGTGAATTGTGGACCCCGGTCCATTATTTTACATCTAAAATACAACCTACTTCAATCATTTTTCTTTGTTGTTCTTTGCAAGCAAACATTATTCTCCACACCATACGTTTATGTAGGGATTCGTTGCATAGAAAACAAAAATTTTCCTACCGCGAACACGCAATCCAAGCCAAGATGCAATCTAGAAGACGGAAGCAACGAGGGGATTATCGAGACTCACCCTTGAAGAGATTCCAAAGCCTACAAGATGAGGCTCTTGTTGCTGCGGTAGACGTTCACTTGCCGCTTGCAAAAGCGCGTAGAAGATGTTGATCACGGCGCCACGAATAGGCAGCACCTCCGTACTCGGTCACACGTTCGGTTGTTGATGAAGACGACGTCCACCTCCCCGTTCTAGCGGGCAGCGGAAGTAGTAGCTCCTCGTGAATCCGGCATCACGACGGCGTGGTGTCGGTGGTGGTGGAGAAACCCGGCGGAGCTTCGCTAAGCGTGCGGGAAGTGGTGGAGGAGAGAGGGCCGCTAGGTTTGGGAGAGGGGGGCGCCGGCCACTATAGGGTGCGGCCACCTTGTGGTCTTGGGGTGGCCGGCCCCCTCCCCTTGGCCCTCATTATATAGGTGGAACACCCAAGAGTTGGTCTACAAGTCTTCGAATAAGACCCCAAACCAAAACCTTCCATATCACATGAAACCTACCCAAGCTAGGACTCCCACTAGAGGTGGGATTCCCACCCTTCCTCGGGAGGGGGTGGCCGGCCCCCTTAGGGGAGTCCACTTGGGACTCCTCCCCCTTAGGGTTGGCCGGCCATGGTGGTGGAGTCCCTTTGGGACTCCGCCTTCCAAAGTGGTTTCTTCCGGACTTTTCTAGAACCTTCTAGAACCTTCCGTAGAACTTTCCGGATCATTTTAAATCTTATAAAATGACTTCCTATATATGAATCTTATTCTCCGGACCATTCCGGAACTCCTCGTGATGTCCGGGATCTCATCCGGGACTTCGAACAAATCTTCGAACTCCATTCCATATTCAAGATCTACCATTTCAACATCAAACCTTAAGTGTGTCACCCTACGGTTCGTGAACTATGCGGACATGGTTGAGTACTCTCTACGACCAATAACCAATAGCGGGATCTGGAGATCCATAATGGCTCCCACATATTCAACGATGACTTTAGTGATCGAATGAACCATTCACATACGATACCAATTCCCTTTGTCACGCGATATTTTACTTGTCCGAGGTTTGATCATCGGTATCACTCTATACCTTGTTCAACCTCGTCTCCTGACAAGTACTCTTTACTCGTACCGTGGTATGTGGTCTCTTATGAACTTATTCATATGCTTGCAAGACATTAGACGACATTCCACCGAGAGGGCCCAGAGTATATCTATCCGTCATCGGGATGGACAAATCCCACTGTTGATCCATATGCCTCAACTCATTCTTTCCGGATACTTAATCCCACCTTTATAACCACCCATTACAGTGGCGTTTGATGTAATCAAAGTACCTTTCCGGTATAAGTGATTTACATGATCTCATGGTCATAAGGACTAGGTAACTATGTATCGAAAGCTTATAGCAAATAACTTAATGATGTGATCTTATGCTACGCTTTATTGGGTGTGTCCATTACATCATTCATACAATGATATAACCTTGTTATTAATAACATCCAATGTTCATGATTATGAAACTAATCATCCATTAATCAACAAGCTAGTTAAGAGGCATACTAGGGACTCTTTGTTGTTTACATATCACACATGTATCAATGTTTCGGTTAATACAATTATAGCATGGTATATAAACATTTATCATAAACATAAAGATATATAATAACCACTTTTATTATTGCCTCTTGGGCATATCTCCTTCAGTCTCCCACTTGCACTAGAGTCAATAATCTAGTTTACATTTGTAAAGATATAACACCTTGGCCTTCCGGTGTTTTATCATGTATTGCTCACGGGAGAGGTTTTAGTCAACGGATCTGACACGCTCAGAAACGTATGTATTTTGTAATTCATTTGCGTCTCAACGCATCACTCATTTCCAAATGAGTTGGCATTAAATATGTTTGGTCTTTTGGTGGAACCTTAATTCCGCGGTCTGAAATATGTCACTAATATTGTCACACACAATATAGCTTCAAAGTTCTGACTCTGTCGGAACTACACCAAGTTCTCAAAGAACCTCTTGACTTTAACATCCTTTCTCATTGTCAAAACAATGACATACTCTACCTTATTTTGCAGAATCCGTCACAATATTTAGAAATCTTCTAAATCTAGCATAGACAACTTCTAGCTCATTGTGCTACCTTTTAAACAACACTTAGTCTAATTTGAGATTGAAATTTTATTTTCATATGTGACAAAACAAATATCGGTGCAACACTTTACAGCAATTTGTTTGTCATTTCTCCATACAAAACTATATATATATATATATATCCTTGGTTCTTCTTAAGTACTCAAGAATATTCTTACTGTTTTTCAATGATCATCACATGAATCATTCTGGTACATGCTCATAACATTTTTAAGAGCACATGACATCTGATTGTGTACATATTATTTGTGATCTATAATCACTCATGTGTTTTTACTCATTGAGTGTCAGATACACTCAAGTCTTGTTAAAACTTCACATGACAAGAACATTTTCTTAATATTTCTATATTGAACTACTTCAATATCCATTCTATGTACTTTGACTTAAACTTATTATGTGTTTAAATCTATCTTCATAGATCTTGTCACTAAATTTGTTTCAGTCCATATCCTTTCATTGAAGTTAATTTCTCAATGAAACCTTTTTAATCAAGTATATAATTACATCATTTATAACCAACTATATGTCATCTACATAAAGTATTATAAATATGTCTCAGCGCTCCCACTTAATTTCTTGCAAATGCAAGTCTCTTCATCGTCTCTGATGAAATCAAAAACTCTTTGACTATTTCATCTGGTGAAGATTCCAACTCCATGATACTTACTTCATCCAATTGAAGTTTGTATACCTATCTAGTATTCCATGGACTAGCAAAACTCTTGGTTGTATCTTGTATACACCTTTAATACACACTTCTGATAAGTAATGTATTTTGCTATCCTACTATCATATTTCATAAAAGAAATATGTAGTGATTACTAGAATAATCCACATAGACTATAAGCATTGCTACAGAAGATCTAATCTTATTGTATTCAACTCTTTGAACTTTGTCGCAAACAACTTTTCGACAAGTCAAGCTTCATCAATTTTATAGATCCATTTACTTTCAATAAGTATTCATCTATCTTGGATTTCATGGCGTATCGCCATTTTAAACGGAGTCAGGGCCCATCATAACTTCTTTGTTTGTAGTTGGTTTATCATTGTTCAAAATCAATCCTTTGTCCACAAATCATTTATTTGATCACAAATTAAACCGTACCTACAAGGTTCAATATGTACTTCGATCTCCATGGCTAAAACACTTTGTAGTCATGGGAGCCATGATCGTTGTGGCCGCTTCCGGAACCAATTTCCGATGTTGCGCTACTCTGATCATTATGCTCAGGTTCATAAACCTTATCAAGTTCTATTGTCCTCCCACTCAAATACTTCGCTAGAAAACAATTTCTTGGAAATAAGAAACATTGACAAACACTTTTGTCTTTGTCTCGTGGGAAGAATTCCCAATCAAATTTCTGGGATAACCAACAAAGACATTTATCTGATTTTGGTAGTAAAATTATTTACTTATGCTATGCATACCAAAATTTAAGAAAAGATTATCAGGGTTCATACCCATGCCATAACTCGTATGGTGTCATTTCAACGGATCATGATGATGCTCTATTCAGTGTAACAGCGGTAGTCACTAAAGCATAATCCACAAAAATATAATGGCGTCATAATATTTTATCTCATCATTAATCCAACAAGGTTTGGATACATCTCTCGGATACTATATCATCATTATGATACTCTAAGAAATGTGAGTTGTAGAACAATTTCATGACTCTCTTAGATGTTCGCTAAAACTCGTAATTCAAATATTTCCACCATGATCCAATCATAGATATTTGATTTTTCTATTACAATGATTTCCATTTCATGCTGAAATTTATTTAAATCTATTCAAATGTTTCAAACTTCTTCCTTATCAAATATATCCACATATATATACTCAATTCATTGTTGGAAGTTTTCATGAAGTAGAAGAATCTCCCACACACAACTATGCCCAGTGAGCCACATACATCATTATGTATGTTTCACTAAGTTAGTTGCCCATTCAACTCTTGGCCTATGAACGGTATTTTAGTCGTTCTCTTTAGAAAAGATTTGCAAGCGCCAAACGATTCAAAAATCAAATGACTCCAAAAATCCATTTGCATGGAGTTCCTTCATGCGTTCCTTTCTAACATGACCTAAATGGCGGTTCCACAAATAAGTGGAATTCAAATCATTTGCCTTATGGCATTTTAGTGTCAGTGTTATGTATGTGTGTTTCACCATTAAGATTTATAATAACTTATCCATCATACATGGAGTAATGTCATAATTTGAACAACTCATTGTTTTCATTTGACCAGAGCAAAATAACAATTATTAAGTTCTTTATTATAAATTCTAAGGGCTAGATAGAATGCCAACGACGAACATAATAACACTTTATTTTGTTCCAGACGTGTATTCCTATCACATTCCTTGCCAGTCACTTAGGCCATTGTATTCTTGTATTGCGTTGTTTTGTATGACACTTCATACCAACCAATATAGTACTAATACCCAAGAATTTCATAGTGTGACTTAACTAGGAATACAACCATAACATGTATATCATTTATATACACCTGAGCTAGACTTTCTAGTCTTTTCTTTTCTTTCTGCCAAAATATCTTTTGCAGTTTCTCTTTTAGCTTTCCTCATTATTCAGAAAAACACTTTAACATTATTAACTTCTAGGTTTGTTGGTCAAATACCAATAACCTTGAGGTTCTTACTTTTAAGTTGATCATCATATGACAGGTGTTTTAGATTTCACTATTAGTAACTTTGTAATATGATGAACAATTTCACTCATAATTTTATCCGTCATATCATGACGAATTTCCGAGACCATGTCTGTACATGCTAGGCTCGTAAAGTTTTAACCTTGGTATTCGCATGTGCAAATCTGGGTTGCACCCGTTGTATGCACACGTAAAATCTATCACACCCGATCATCACGTGATGCTTCGAAACGACGAGTCTTAGCAACGGTGCATACTAAGGACGATAACTTCATGGATATGTGAATATTATTAGTGCCCCAATAGTTGGAGGATTGTGACGCCTGGCGTCTTCAACCTTCATACATTCCCATAAAACTTATGAGTTTATGTAGTCTCACCAAATTATATTCTATCATCTTGTAATAAGGTCTTAGATATCACATATATCTCATACCTTGATTATTTCTGAAAACTAAATTTTCAGCTCCTTACTTTTCAAACAGATTTGAACGGAGACAATATAACTTTAGGTACTAATTGAAAACATAGCTCTTTGAATCAACAATGTGAGGTTTACTAAAAGTTTGCAATAGGACTTAATCAATTCTTGATTCTTTAACAATACGGTACTAATCCGTAAAGTTTCTTGTCAGATTTTAACAGTATTTCTATCTCAATTACAAGACTAGCGCATGGTAGAAAACGGATACCAATACTACAAAATTAATTCAAAATACTACTCAGACTAAGTTTATGATAATTAGTTCATGTTTTAATCTAATTACTAATGAACTGCCACTTAATACAACATCCCTCATAGTTGTTAAGTGGTACACGATCCAAATCCACTACACCAAAACCGATCATCACGTGAGATGATGTAGCTTCAATGGTGAACATCAACATGTTGATCATATCATCCATATGACTCATGTTCAACCTTTCGGTTTCCGTTGTCCCGAGGCCATGTCTGTACATGCTAGGCTCGTCAAGCAAACCCAAGTATTCCGCGTGTGCAACATGGCTTACACCCGTTGTATATGAACGTTGAATCTATCACATCCGATCATCATGAGATGCTTTGAAACGACGAACTTTGGCAACGGTGCATACGAGGGGAGAACACTTTATTATCTTGATATTAATGTGAGGGAACATCTTATAATGCTACCGCCGCGTTCTAAGCAAAATAAGATGCATAAAGGATTAACATCACATGCAATTCATATGTGATATGATATGGCCCTTTTGTCTTTGCGCCTTCGATCTTCATCTCCAAAGCATGAACATGATCTCCATCATCAACGGGCATGATCTCCATCATCGTCGGCGTAGCGTCAAGGTTCATTGCGCCGTCTTCATGGTTGTTCACCTCATGTAGCAACTATTACAACTACTTTGAAATACTACTCAACATGAAATTTAAAGACAACCATAAGGCTCCTGCCGGTTGCCACAATACAATAATGATCATCTCATACATATTCATCATCACATTATGGCCATATCACATCACCAAACCCTGCAAAAACAAGTTAGACGTCTCTAATTTGGTTTGCATATTTTACGTGGTTTAGGGTTTTCGGGAGATCTCTAATCTACCTACGAACATGAACCACAACGTTGATACTAATGTGGTCAATAGAAGAGTAAATTTAATCTTCACTATAGTAGCAGAGACAGACACCCGCAAAGCCTCTTATGCAATACAAGTTGCATGTCGAACGAGGAACAAGTCTCATGAACGTGGTCATGTAAAGTTAGTCCGAGCCGCTTCATCCCACTATGCCACAAAGATGCAAAGTACTCAAACTAAAGATAACAAGAGCATCAACGCCCACAAAACCATTGTGTTCTACTCGTGCAACCATCTATGCATAGACACGGCTCTGATACCACTGTAGGGATTCGTTGCATAGAAAACAAAAATTTTCCTACCGCGAACACGCAATCCAAGCCAAGATGCAATCTAGAAGACGGAAGCAACGAGGGGATTATCGAGACTCACCCTTGAAGAGATTCCAAAGCCTACAAGATGAGGCTCTTGTTGCTGCGATAGACGTTCACTTGCCGCTTGCAAAAGCGCGTAGAAGATGTTGATCACGGCGCCACGAACGGGCAGCACCTCCGTACTCGGTCACACGTTCGGTTGTTGACGAAGACGACGTCCACCTCCCCGTTCCAGCGGGCAGCGGAAGTAGTAGCTCCTCATGAATCCGGCAGCACGACGGCGTGGTGTCGGTGGTGGTGGAGAAACCCGGCGGAGCTTTGCTAAGCGTGCGGGAAGTGGTGGAGGAGAGAGGGCCGCTAGGTTTGGGAGAGGGGGGCGCCGGCCACTATAGGGTGCGGCCACCTTGTGGTCTTGGGGTGGCCGGCCCCCTCCCCTTGGCCCTCATTATATAGGTGGAACACCCAAGAGTTGGTCTACAAGTCTTCGAATAAGACCCCAAACCAAAACCTTCCATATCACATGAAACCTACCCAAGCTAGGACTCCCACTAGAGGTGGGATTCTCACCCTTCCTTGGGAGGGGGTGGCCGGCCCCCTTAGGGGAGTCCACTTGGGACTCCTCCCTCTTAGGGTTGGCCGGCCATGGTGGTGGAGTCCCTTTGGGACTCCTCCTTCCAAAGTGGTTTCTTCCGGACTTTTCTAGAACCTTCTAGAACCTTCCGTAGAACTTTCCGGATCATTTTAAATCTCATAAAATGACTTCCTATATATGAATCTTATTCTCCGGACCATTCCGGAACTCCTCGTGATGTCCGGGATCTCATCCGGGACTTCGAACAAATCTTCGAACTTCATTCCATATTCAAGATCTACCATTTCAACATCAAACCTTAAGTGTGTGACCCTACGGTTCGTGAACTATGCGGACATGGTTGAGTACTCTCTACGACCAATAACCAATAGCGGGATCTGGAGATCCATAATGGCTCCCACATATTCAACGATGACTTTAGTGATCGAATGAACCATTCACATACGATACCAATTCCCTTTGTCACGCGATATTTTACTTGTCCGAGGTTTGATCACCGGTATCACTCTATACCTTGTTCAACCTCGTCTCTTGACAAGTACTCTTTACTCATACCATGGTATGTGGTCTCTTATGAACTTATTCATATGCTTGCAAGACATTAGACGACATTCCACCGAGAGGGCCCAGAGTATATCTATCCGTCATCGGGATGGACAAATCCCACTGTTGATCCATATGCCTCAACTCATACTTTCCGGATACTTAATCCCACCTTTATAACCACCCATTACAGTGGCGTTTGATGTAATCAAAGTACCTTTCCGGTATAAGTGATTTACATGATCTCATGGTCATAAGGACTAGGTAACTATGTATCGAAAGCTTATAGCAAATAACTTAATGCTGTGATCTTATGCTACGCTTTATTGGGTGTGTCCATTACATCATTCATACAATGATATAACCTTGTTATTAATAACATCCAATGTTCATTATTATGAAACTAATCATCCATTAATCAACAAGCTAGTTAAGAGGCATACTAGGGACTCTTTGTTGTTTACATATCACACATGTATCAATGTTTCGGTTAATACAATTATAGCATGGTATATAAAAATTTATCATAAACATAAAGATATATAATAACCACTTTTATTATTGCCTCTTGGGCATATCTCCTTCAGTTTAATCCTTTGTTTACAGCAAGCCGGTGAGATTGACAACCTCACTGTTAAGTTGGGGCAAAGTATTTTGATTGTGTTGTGCAGGTTCCACGTTGGCGCCGGAATCCCTGGTGTTGCGCCGCACTACACTCCTTCACCAACAACCTTCATGTGGCCTTCATCTCCTACTGGTTCGATAAACCTTGGTTTCTTACTGAGGAAAAACTTGTTGATGTATGCATCACACCTTCCTCTTGGGGTTCCCAACGGACGTGTGCTTTACCGTCATAAGAAGCTACTTTCTGGCACCGTTGCAAGCCCTGTCACGCGCCAGCCGGCGTCGTCGTGCTTTCCCAGAAGAACCAGCCGCACAAGATACGGGTTCTGAACCCACTCACAAAGACATTGAATACTATGTTTGAGGCGCATATGCCATATGTTATTCTGAAGTCAGTCGCTGTAATGAAGTCCCCGACTATGGTCTTCGTTTCCAAAGATTACCCGGCGGAAATTGCTTGGGTCGATGAGAGCACTCCAACTAAGGGTATAGATGAAGATTGGGGAGAAGGAAGATTTTCGATCGAGCACCATTCTCTGCGTTGCATTACCCCGTTCAATGGTGAATTGTATGCAATAGCTGTGAACAATTTTGAGTTCGGAAAATTAGTGTGCACCAACAATGTCCAGTTGGAGCAGCGTGCGAGCACTGTCAACATGGATACACTATTTTCATTTCCAGAAGTTGGAAATAACAAGTTGGGATAACAAGTTCTACCTTGTGAAGTCGGATGGTGCTCTGCTGCTTGTGTTGTTGGACAACAAACATTTGGAGGAAGGTCAACCATTGGTGTACCGTGTGGACACTGAGAGCCGCTCTCTCCATGCTGTCAATAACATTGGCAGTCGTGCCTTCTTCGTCCATTATATCTGGTGTATCTCCGTCGACACGAGAGTGCACCCGACACTTCGACCTGGCTGCATCTTGTACGCATATTTGGGTTATATCAGAGAGTACTTTGATGATATAAAGGCCTGGTATGAGTGGCCAATACATGTGGATAGATTAGGAAACTACGGTATGAGAAATAAACAAAGGCCATACCGTTTGGAGAATGTATTGGCTGCACACTGCATACGGAAGGAGTTCAATGAATATTTCCTTCAGATCAGAGAATGGAGTGATGAAGAAATATATGCTGAATGAATAACAGATTCATTCATCCTGGGTATCCTAATCTTCATGTTGGCCATACATTGCGTCTTGTATTATTTTCAGATTAGTTTGTCGTGAACATTAACATTGTTATTGGCTGCTTTTGGCTGTTGTATGCAGTTTATTTATTATACTTAGTTTTCTGGATTTATTATGCTGCTGTGAATTTATCCTATACTAGCTTCTAGATTTGACTGATTTTATTTTTAATGATGATGGTTTGATGTGGCTGCTGGCCTTGATTGCCGGAGCAGAGCAATTAGTACTTAACCAGGTGTAGCGTCTTTATTTTAGTATTATATAGGAAAAATACCCGTGCGCTGCAACGGGAGAGGAAAAAATCCGCTTCGGGAAGACTCCCATGTTCTCATTGATGCATCACAGAAACTGGCCAAATTTAGGCATACACCACATGCTCCGCGGTGCGCCGACCATATGTCGTCATCGCCACCTCACCCTATTTGACAAAGGCCTTCACATGCTGGTAAAGAAAGCATAGGAAAGTTGAAAAATTGCTGCAAGGAGTTTTGGTGTATTTTAGGTTTAAGAGTATACTAGGAAAAATACCCGTGCGTTGCACCAGGAAGAGGCGCATAAAGCAAAATTTCCGGTACATCGAAATACGTACTCCCTCCGTTCTTAGATATAATCCATTTAATTTTTTAACGGAAATTAAAGAACACATGGATAGAAAATTACACCCAGTTTCGGAAGGATCACAACATAATGAAGCGATTTTCAATTGAATCTCGTACGGTTGTACCCATGCACTAAATAATTACCAACACTTTAGTGTGTTATTGACACGATATTGAGCAAAAAGACCATAAAGAGAGCTTAACCACTCCACCTCTAGACACTATATCAGATCTTTAGTTTAAACTTAATACCTGAAATGCAAGTGTACAAATACGGCACTCATGATAAGTTTTGAATATATTAGCCTACTTTCCGACAGCAAAGACAGAATTGACAAGATGTAAACCGAGCTGGTGAGTGAAGATAACCTGCAGACAGCTACCATCAGTGTCATTACGTTAAATAGCCGAAGCAAGAATTAGGCTGGTGCCAACGCAGGCGGTAGTCTAGGCGCTACCGCCCGAGGCGAGGCGAGAGGCGGGCGACAGCGGGGCGGGACGAGAGCACGGGGCGGTGGCGCGGGCGCCCGGTGGTGTCGCCCGCTACCGCCCAGCTACGGCCTGCGCTGGGGGCGAGAGTGAGGCGAGAGGCGGGCGAGAGTGGGGCGGCAGCGTTGGCAGCACGGGGCGGTAGCGCTGGGGGCGAGAGGGTGGCGAGAGAGAGGCGAGAGGCGGGCGAGAGGCGGGCGAGAGGGTGTAACGGCTAGCTGACGTGGCGTGATCTGATTCGTCCACGTCAGCTAGCCGTTGGGGTAGCCGTTGCTGGTTCAAAAAATCCGAAAAAAGCCAAAAAAAACCCTAAAATTTCATCCCCACCCCCTATAAATACCCCCATATGGTTTCACTCACTCCACACCCATTTCATCTTATTCATCTCCTTCACTCTCTCAAATCTTCTCCACCATGTCCGGTTGGACTCCACCAGATATGACCACGTTCACGGATCTCTTGGGTGCCGACGGGTCACCAAGAAAGCTAGATGATGTCTCTCCGACACATCGTCGCTCCAATGTTAGTTCTTCGCCGCTTCCTCCAGTTTTATACTCCTCCGGCACACCAGCTCCGGGGCCATATGGGCCATACGCTCCACCTCCGGCGCCATATGGTTCATACCCTCCGCCTCCGTATCCATACCCCCAACCACCTCCACATGCTCCACCTACACGTAGCGGGAGTGGCACTGTACCTCCTTACCCACCACCTTCGTAGTGGAACCGATTCCACATCCAAGAGAAGCCGTCTGGAAGTTTCTGGTGAGTACAGCTCCAGCGAGGCGACGACGGAGGAGGAGCGTCCAACGGGCCGCGATAGGGCCAAGGCCGCGGCACGTAAGGTTAGGAGGAAGGGGAAGGAATCCTCATCAAGCAGTGAGGTAGGAAGTAAATCCTTCGCGATGAGGAACATGATGAAGGGTTTAGTGAAGGCTAAGCTATTCAAGCAATGGAACAAAATAAAAGACCGATCAACCAACGACATGAACGAAGCAGAAAAGCGCAAACATGCGAAGGCCATCAAGATGGTGGAAAAAGAGCTTGGTCTGGAAGATGATGACGACGAGGAGGAGGAGCAGGAAGAAGAGGAAGAGGAGTAGAATTTTTATTTATTATGTAATTTTTAAAATTTATTATGCAATTTTATTAATTATTATGTAATCGGTAACATTTTTAGTTGAATAAAATAATTTTCTTGCATTATTTTGAATGTCTACAAAAAATTGAGTGAAATAACTTAATCTAAAAAAGAAATGGTGATGTGTAGGAGAGAGAAGTGAGAGCTGACACTATAGCCTGTGCACTGGCACCGTAGGGTGAGAGTAGGATGAGAGTGAGGAAAAAAACTAACGTGGCAGGCTATATTGTGGTGATGCATTGGCACCAGCCTTATGCATCAACTTACATGCCATGTTGGCTGCATGCATATATAGGCGGAACCACGTCAAGTGCATCCTGTACTCATAATTCAGAAAACAACGTCACTTCTAAAGTAGTAGAACCAATCAACGGCAAATTTCATCAGAATCAACCGACAGCAGAAGAAGGGATCCACATGAATTTCCGGAGGCGCCTGGCGCAGCTATACATCGATGATCCGATCGACATGAATCTCCGGAGGTGCTAGCTGGGAAATCGAGCGCGACCAAGCACCAAGCAGGTGCAGGAGACAGCCTGGCGCGACTTGGAGCGCGACCAAGGAGGATGACCTGGCGCCCCCGCTAGTGGTGGTTCTAGGCACGGCCGCTTCACTCTCCATCCATGGCAGACTACACAACTACGGCGAGGGTTTCTATGACAACCCTTCCGAGAAGGTCAACGACAACGATGACTTGGGGTGATCCCTTTGGTGCTGAATAGGTGAAGCTGATCAACAACTGTAACGGGAGGAATCGAGGCCGTGTTTCGACAGCGCCACAGAAGGATGATGGTCTCAGATCGGCGAAGAATCAATCAACGACACGAAGTTCGTCGTCTGCAGTGACGAAAATAACGATAGAGCGACGACGGGTGTCTCGGGTTCAGCGGCGTATCGTTGGGATCGTCCATGGCCGCGTCCTACACTTTGAGCATATGTGCGATGCCGAGGCATGAACAGCTGCAGTGCAGCCTGCTAGGAAGGCTAGAGCAGAGAGCATGACATGGCACGAATCAGCTTGAGGATCTTGGGGACGTTCTCAGTGGTCATGTTTGGGTTCCCGGCCGGTCAGATTCGCTAGCAAGTGCACCTCCCAAATTCATCTACTAATAGATTGGATCCGGTTGAAGAAATCCTCATAAAGTCGATCTATTGGTCACTCGCCGGCAAAGATTTTGCTGATCGATTTGTCATGGATACCTAGGTCACGCCGTGTTTATATGAGTGCGTGCAAAGTAGAGACTAAACCTAATACGTGAATCTTTTGGCCAGCCTGGAGTTGGAGACCCTGACCTGATACATATCGCTTTGGGCTGACGTAAACGGGCTGGTCTCATGTGCTGCGCAAAACAAAACGAAAACGATGCAAGAAACCAAAAGAAACACAGACGACGGACGACGACGGAAAGGAAACACACGGACGACGGACCAAACTTACCAAACCACGAAAATATTTCTCCCTTTATTATTACTAGTAAATATGCCCGTGCGTTGCAACGGGAATAAAAGCAAAGCCTTTATTATTAACACGCAATGAGTCAGTCTTTGACTACTCATGTTAAGATCTTGACCGCTTCGTCTAAGGTGAGCTTGTCGCTGTCGATGGGTAGGCCACCATCTTTAGATATGAAGCGAGTAAATGAGATCTGCTTCTCCTACACCAGATATTTCTCATGTTCTTCCTCACAAGGGCAAACCGCTTCACCTAATACACACTTGTTTTGGCGACGTACGCCTCGAGCTCCTCATGGTACTTGTCTACATCGACATCCTTCCAGGGACGATATTTGACAAGGTTGTGGCCTTCTTGCGCTTGAGGCATTTCCCGTCGACGTCCGTCAACGTGACATCATGGAAAATGTACTCATGGTTGAGTATCGTGCTCCAAGATTCCTCCACCTTCTTCACGGTCCATCGGCTCGAACCATATGGTGAGCTCGTCATGTTCTTGCCTGGACATCCATCTATTTCTTAATGTTGGCCTCGTCGCATTCCCGAATGTATTGTTTGAGTTGGGCCTTATTGATCTGGTCCCACTCTGATGACATGGTTCATATATACCTAAAAGCCAAAAAAAAATCTGGTGAAGGAACTATTGACCTCAGGTTACACGTTACCTCACGGATGTGTCTCACGCAGCGCCTTGGGCGACGCTCGGGCGATCTGGGGGGCGACACGGGGGGCCCCCCATCCCCGCGCCTCCGGTGGGCGGACGGTCGCCACCGGGGACGGCGGTCTGACACCCCACACCGCGCCAAGCGTTCCAAGCTCGCCGGCAACAGGTACGCTGCCCTCCTCACTGCCTCCGACGAGGATCCCTCCGACGAAGACGAAGACGCAGATCCCACCCCTCGACCCTCACAGATCTCTCTCGGATGTTTCTTCTTGGGACCTGGGCTGAGGGAGCCCTCGTCGCCGGCGAATCTGCCATCCGAGAGCTCCGGCCCCCTGGCCTCCGCGACGGCTCCGACGGGCGGACGCCCTCCACCGCCTTCCACTGCTCCGGGCAGCATGGATTTTCCCCCTCTCCCGTCTCGTGGTGAGCGGGGGAGTTCTCCCCTCGTCCGGGCTCCTCCCCACGAGATCCGCATCGGATCCCTGTCTGTCACCTTGTCGGACGGTTGAGACAAGAGGACGACGGCGGCGCGCTCCGGCGGCGGCGGATTAGGGTTTCCGTTGCCCGAGCTTGCGGGTGACCCCTCCCTGGAGGCCCAGCTCAACCTGGGCCAGCTGGGCCTGGTGGGCCTGAAGGGTACTGGGCCGCAGGTGCGGCCGCTCGTGGCACAGCCCACCTCCTCCACTCCTAGCTTGGATGATTCCCACGTGTCCCTTGGTATGGGATCTACGGACGAGAGTGAGCCCGCGGACAAGGGTTTGACCTGGGACGGTTTTACCCCTCCGCCGCCC
This sequence comes from Lolium perenne, assembly GCF_019359855.2. Classification (NCBI taxonomy): domain Eukaryota; kingdom Viridiplantae; phylum Streptophyta; class Magnoliopsida; order Poales; family Poaceae; genus Lolium; species Lolium perenne. Next base: position 34,308,442 of record NC_067248.2, on the reverse strand, counting down.
ACATATAAGTGGTTGTGGCTCCGTGTGGGAACCCTAGATCCAGATCTTGGTTTCCCAGCTCCCAGCCGCGACGTTCGCAGAAACCGCCGCTCCGCCAAATACCTCCGTCCCTCCACCACACCTACCTCCGGCGAGCTCTCCTGGGTTCTGGTACCCATGGATCGGGAGAGAAGCTACAGGGGCAAGCGCTCCTTCGACGCCATCGACGACAACCGCGAGCGATCCAGGGATCGAGAGCTCCGACAGCGCCTGGAACGCGAAGAAGATGAACACCGGCTTCAACAGGCGCAACGCGACCAAGCCAGAGATAGGGAGCGCTCCAACTACAACCATCAACGCCGCTCGGAACACTCACAGTACCCTCCCCCCCTCCTCCACCGCTCCCTGCTGGTCCGCGAGGGCGCGACCAGTCCCGGGGAGGACAGAAGCGTCATCCGAGGGCGTCTAGGATCCCGCAAGGGGCGGCTCCTGCGTCGGCTGCTCCTGGGTTGGCCGCTGGGGGGTCCAGCAGCACTCCCAACCAGGATGCTAACAACATCACCTGCTATAACTACGGGAATCAAGGCCATATCCAGGCAGAATGCAAGGCTGAAGCGTTTTGTGTGAAGTGCAAGAAGCATGGTCACCCAACGGCCATGTGCGCCATCTTCTCCAAGAGCCTGGATCCCTACTGGGCGGGATTCGGAGGGCAACGTAAAGGGTTCATCTGCTGCGAAGTCCCGGAGGAGGAGATGTACCAGCCGGCTACCAACTCTGCTCTTATCATTCTTGAGAAGGAGGGACTCAACGAAGAACAACTAGAAGAAGAACTCAAAGACCTGGTGGATGATAACTGGGCGTGGCAGGTGTGCAAGCTCACTTCTACAGATTTCTCGGTAATCTTCCCCTCTAAAGAAAGCTTGCGTATGGCAATTCGAGGCGGCGGCATCACATTACCTATGTGCAAGATCAAGGCCATCGTTACGATCCCCACGGATGATCCGTTGGTGGTGGAGAAACTGGAGGAGGTGTGGGTCCACCTCCTCGGAGTCCCGCCTCCTTTGCGGCACGCTGACCGTCTCCTCCTTAGCACTCGTGAGGTGGGCAGGCCTCTAGCGGTGGACGTGGCCTCCCTCGAGCACCCCAATGGCCCCATCAAGATGTCGTTCGGCTGTCAAACCCCGGTTCAACTTCAAGAGCACATTACCCTGTTTGTCAACATGCAAGGTTTCAAGATCCGCATTGTTCCCATTTCCAAGAAATCCACAGACGAACCATACAACGACCCTCCCTCTCCACCGGCTAAGAACGGAGAAGATGACAAGGACGAAGACCAAGAAGAAACGGATGAAGATAGGTGGGATCAAAGACGCAAGAAGCACAATGACAAGACCAAGAACACCCCGGCCTCTGCCCCGGCGGGAGGAAACGCTGGATTTGCGAGAAAATCCGTGCCGCAAGCGGCCACGGAGGGTTACACTTCCCCATGCTCGCCTTCCGCTTGTCGTGCCGAGAAGGATATCACGCTGCCCGCTTCTGCTTTCAGTCAGTATGGTTCAAATCTCACGGCACAGGGAGACATCTTTCCCACGATGGCCAACATGATCAAGCAGGTGCTCGCATCTCCCCCTGTCTCATCTCCAAGGTGCTCGGATCTGGAACAACTGCAGCTTTCTACCTCCCTGTCCACCCTCAACGAAGAAACCGATGAAGGACAATCTTATCTGACACCGGGGAAGGCTTTGCAGTTAGGAGCTGAAGAAAAGAAGGAGATCGGATGGCACAGCCCGGCCTCAGGGGAGTCCGCGGCGTCCGCTCTCCGCGCCAGCGAGAGGCGCAGCAAAAGCAACCACGATCGTCCCTCAAGGAAGCTCATGCTCGAGGCGGCGGGGTCGAAACTCTTTGCGCTTGAGGACGAGCAGGTGGGGAAGGACCTGGAGAAGCCCTCTCTCCATCGCGCTCCTGCAATCAAGGATTCCTCACAGACTCCTCAGGTGCTGCTGGCAGAAAGCCCCATCCCGGAGCTGGGGGCGGCGGTGGCCCGTGCGCCTCGCTCCAAGGCAACCCCAGCTGAATCAATGAGGAAGAGCGCCCGCAGCGTTAACGTGGTAGATGAACCTGTGCTGGCCAGAGCTATTCGTCTCGCCACCGACAAAGATGCTCCCTCCTCCGCCACCCCAGGTACCTTCGATTCATCTAAGTATACTGCCTTTCAAACTGTTCCTATTGATAAATTGCTCACCGTGGCGAAAGATAGTTGTGTCATTTTCCCTTCCTCCTCTCTGGGTCCTCCCGAGACGATCATCTCCTTGATTCAAGCTAGGGAGCTTGCACAAGCTGACCTGGCGGCAGCTAGACACAAAGCTGAGATGGAGACAGCCAAGGCACAGGCTGCGACAAATGAAGAGAGTGAACCCCGGGTAACACAGGAAGGGCCTGTGGTACAAGCGGGGGAGGACATCCTCGAGCAGGGAAATAAGGGCAAACCCACTAAAAAGAGGAAGATGGCCAAGAAGCAATATCCAGTAGGCCCAAGACCGCTAACCCGCCAAGCACGGGCTCAAGGAAGGTTATCCAAATGAGATGCCTATTTTGGAACATTCGAGGGTTCGGTCGTAGGGGGCGACGGACTCTCTTGAAGGATTACCTCCGAGATCACAAGATTGACATAGTCATCCTACAGGAAACCATCAAACAGGACTTCACGGATCTTGAGCTGCGTAGCCTGGAGATCGGGGACAAGTTTTTCTGGTGCTGGCTGCCGGCCAACGGGCACTCCGGGGGGATGCTTATGGGCGTTCGTGACAGCGGCTTTGAGGTGGGTGTGGTAGATATGGGACAATTCTACCTTAGTACCTCCATTCTCCACAGGACGTCCAGGCGGATCATGACGGTGGTTGGGATTTACGGCCCTGCGGATCACGGGTGATCCAGGGCCTTCCTTGAGGAAATTTCGGCCAAGGTGGCTAGAACCAACACTCCTTTGCTTATGGGCGGAGATTTTAACCTCATCAGAGCGGCCTGTGACAAGAACAATGATCACCTCAACTGGAGGCTCATGGATTTGTTCAATGAACACATTACAGCGTGGGCGTTGCGTGAAATCCCGCGCTCCGGGGCCCGGTTCACCTGGACCAATCGCCAAATCAACCCTGTGCGCTCGGTGCTCGATCGTGTCTTCATCTCTCCTTCTCTGGAAGGTTTTTTCCCTCTCTGTTCTCTTCGCGCAGAGACGAGCTTGGGCTCTGATCATACCCCGCTTATCTTTGACTCCGGCGATGGGCTTCCAGAGAGAAGCAACCGTTTCTTCTTCGAGTCAGGCTGGTTCGAGCGCCAAGACTTTCTACCCATGCTTCAAAACACATGGGGCAATCTCTCGGCCAAAGTGGGAGGCCGGGACATCATTGACTGGTGGCAGTTTATGTCCGGTTGCCTTCGCCAGCATTTGCGTGGATGGGCCCGCAACATTGGAGTGGCAAGCAAACGTGACAAGGAAGCCCTGATGACCCAAATCATACAGCTTGATGTGCAGGCAGATTCCAGTGGCTTGGACGAAGAGGAATGGGCACAAAGATACTACCTGGAAGATCAACTCCTCCAAATCGTGGGTGCGGAGGAAGAATATTGGCGCCAAAGAGGAAGGGTCAAGTGGGCGGTCCAGGGGGACGCAAACACGGCATACTTTCATGCGGTGGCCAATGGAAGAAGAAGAAAGTGCACGATCTCCTCCATTAACTTAGGGAATGAAATCACGAACGATCCCAGTAAAATCCAAACGGCGATCTACGACTTCTACCGTGACTTGCTCGGTTCGGAGGGGAACCGCACATGTAGCTTATCTCCCAGGACTTGGCCGACGACTTCACAGGTCTCGTTGGAAGACAATAATCAGCTCATGATAACTTTTACGGAAACGGAGTTGGATTTCATTGTTCGGGAGATGAAATCGGACACGGCGCCCGGACCGGATGGCTTTCCTGTGCTGTTCTTCAAACGGTTTTGGCCTAATGTTAAGCTCGGGGTGCTTCACATTCTCAATGATTTTATGCTGGGACGCATAGACATCTCTTGCCTAAACTTTGCCATTCTCACTCTTATCCCCAAGGTCCCTGGCGCGGATCTGGTTTCGCAGTTCCGCCCAATAGCTCTCATCAATGTGATCTTCAAAATCATCTCGAAGGCGTTCGCGTACCGTCTAGATCCGATTGCGCATAAAATCATTAGTCTGAACCAGACAGCGTTCATCAAGGGGAGGAATTTACTCGAAGGACCACTTGCGCTCATTGAAATCGTTCACGAGCTCCGCTCTAAACGTTTGGGAGGGATTCTCCTAAAACTTGATTTTGAGAAGGCCTACGACAGGGTTAACTGGGAGTTCCTGGCTGAGGTGCTTCGGTGCAAGGGTTTTGAGGAAGCATACATTCACAGAATCCTGCAGCTGGTCTCTGGCGGGCAGACCGCCATTGCCATCAACGGCGTGATCGGGCCATACTTCAGGAATAAAAGAGGGGTGCGCCAAGGGGACCCGCTCTCCCCTCTCCTGTTTAACTTCATTGGGGAAGCTCTGTCAGGCATTCTCTCGGCAGCCGGGGCTGCTGGCCACATACAGGGAGTGGTCCCACACTTGATCACGGGAGGGATCTCGCATCTGCAGTACGCAGACGATACGCTCATCCTCATCCAGAATTCCGAAGAGAACATAGCCAACCTCAAGTTCTTGCTTATGTGCTTCGAAGATATGTCTGGCCTGAAGATTAATTACCACAAGAGTGAAGTTATCGTGATGGGCCAACCCATGGAGGAACAGCAGAGAGTGGCAAACAAGCTGAACTGCAAACGTGGATCGTTCCCATTCATGTACCTTGGTCTTCCCATCTCAGACAGGAAGCTCCGCCTTGAGCAATGGCTGTTCCTGGTCCGCAAGCTGGCCGGCAGAATTGAACCCTGGCTGAGCAAACTTCTCACATCTGGGGGAAGGCTGATCCTATCTAATGCCTGTCTAGATAGCATTCCCATTTTCGCCATGGGCCTTTTTCTTCTGCATGATGGGATCCATGCTAGATTTGACTCTCACCGCTCAAAATTCTTCTGGGAAGGAGCGAGCAATAAGCGTAAGTACCATATGGTCAACTGGCCCTCGGTTTGCCGACCAAAATCCTCGGGAGGGTTAGGCCTGCTCAACTCCAAAAAGATGAACATTGCCCTGTTGTCCAAATGGATTTGGAAGCTGTATCAGGACGATGCTTCTATCTGGGCGACTATCATCAGAGCCAAATACCGCGACGCCGATAACCTGTTCGAGGGATCCGGACAGGGTGGCTCGCAATTTTGGAAAAGCTTGCACAAAATAAAGCACTTCTTCAAGTTGGGGGCGAAACATTTGATTGGCAACGGACGACGTACCTTCTTCTGGACTGACTGGTGGTGTCAAGACAGGCCCATCAAGGAAATCTTCCCCGATCTCTTCAACATCTGTGCGGATCCTAATATCTCGGTGGCCGCTGCTCTGGAATCTGGAGATCTTAACATTGTTTTCCGTCGATCTCTTAACCCTGAGGGAAGGCGACAGTGGGATGAGCTAGGGAGGCTCACAGAGCCCACTGTCCTTTCTAACAGCAAGGACAAGGTTACTTGGCACTTGGATTCCTCGGGCAAGTTCACGGTACAATCTTTGTACGCCAAGCTATCTCAAGGGGCGTCCGTCGCTTATTATAAAGATGTGTGGGAGGCCAAAGTGCCTTTGAAGATCAAAATTTTTGCTTGGCAGCTAATCCTTGACAGATTGCCTTCTAGTCAACAGATTGCAACACGGCATGGCCCTGCCTCGGGCAACTGCGCGCTTTGCGGACAGGTGGAAGATGCCGGGCATATCTTCTTCGCCTGCTCCCTTGCTAGGTTTGCTTGGAGCGCTATCCGGCAGATCCTGGACTGTAATTGGAACCCCGGAAACTTTCCTCAATTCCATGCCATCCTTTCTAGTCTTGCGGGAAGGGCCCGTAGGCTCCTTTGGTTTCTTTTTCTCGCCCAAGCCTGGGCCCTTTGGAACATTCGTAATAAGCTAACTATCGAGAAAAAAGTTATTAATCATCCCGCTAACGTGATTTTCAAAACTGCTATTTTCATTCAGCTTTGGAGCGGCAAGGCAAAGCCAAGCGATCGGGACGGTCTACGGTGGCTGGAGAACAAGCTGAGGGAGCTATACACCGCCGTGAGACCAGAGCATACAAGTCCGTGAAGACGCAGTAGCGCGGTTCATCCGGCCCGGATTTGTCTCGTACTCCATTTGGGACTAGCTATGCATGTCGTGTTTACCTACCTTTGTCCTTGTCTAGTTGTGTTACTTTGGCTAAGCTGTATGCCGCAGCATTGTATAACTTGTTGAACCTAAGGGCTTTATTAATTTAAAGTCGGGCATTGTGATGCCTTTTATCTAAAAAAAAAAATGTAAAATACCTCATTTAAGCAAATATTGATTTATCTGATGGATGCTAATTTAAGGACATAAATAACCACTATTGAGAATCACATGAACACAAACTCATTTGCGCTCAAAATGTTTATGAACTTTGTGCACAATAAATAAAAATATTATAATAGAAAATAAGCTTTATATACCTCATTTTATTTTATGTACCCAGAAATATATAAGGCTCAGGATACAATTTGCGTGGTATTTTTTTCCGGTGGCACAGCCATTCGCTCAAGCCAGACACGTCTATATTTTCTTGGACGAAACATGCATAGCTTAAAAGTGTCTGAGCTGCAACCGCCTGCAGGTGTGAATGACGATCGAGCCACGCCAAGCGCCCCAGTCTCGAGTCGTAGAGACGCGGGATCGTCTCCCTACATCATCTTTCGTGCCAGCCCTGCTGCTTCTCACCCGTGCGCTCCCCCGCTGCTATGCTGCTACTTGGTGCTAGCCTGCTAGGCTTCTACGCGCTGCTGCTTTGTGACGTGCTACTGCTCCATGATTCGTGTTGCTGCTCTCCTATAGTCACAAAATCTGAATTACCAGCTCTTTCCCGTGCTCAGCCATAGTGATGTACTTGTGTTATCTGCTTGTGACTTTCTCTCCTCCTCGTCCTAATCTACACATATCTGATCGGGCTGGACGAAGAAGACACGCTCCCGTCTGGCTTTCTCCATTGTTTCATGTGACACAGTCCCATATGGCTGTCCCTATCGTTCCTTGATCCAGTGATATCACCGGCTCCTTCACCTTGCCAGGTACAAGCACAATGTCCTTGCGGCAAGAAATCTCCACATCGCTGGTGGTGGAGCTCGGGGCGGACGACTTTACAGGCTCCGCGTCTCGGTCTTGGAAGCAGCTGCTGGCGGCGATCCTCCTGTTCGACGCGGTGGTGGGCTGGTGGCAAGGTGCTCGCTGGGAGTAGCTCTTCCGTGCACGGTTGGTTCAATGGCATCGGTGCAAGGAGGACCCATCGTATGTGTAGTCCATCGATAGATTAATTCCCTGACAGCCAAATTTAAGGACGCTGTTGTGTCCGTTGGATGACGACTAAAAGCGATCGGTCAGGTCTCTACCGCCTCCGCGGCCAAGGAGCCCAAGCACAGTCGAGTAAGCCTCCTGGCTATGACCGCCGCCGTTGTCCTTGATCTGCAGCAGTCTAGCGCCGCCGCCATGATAGGGTTTCGCTCCAGGTGGGAGAAGAAGAGCAGGGACGATCGGGTTTGTTCTGGTTGGCCATAAATAAAATAGGCGACCCTGGACTGCTCCGTATTCGATACATGTAGGAACAACAAAGCATACCAATTTGACAACCGATCGTGACGGACGAAAGCGGTGCGGACGAGGGACGAACGGACCAAACCACGGAAACGCTATTTTCTTTATTATTAGGTATAGATAATATAATACTAGTAAATTTGCACGTGCCACGCAGTGAAGTCTTATAATCATCAACTCACAAAATCAAATCACATAGTCATCAGTTTAAAAATATATATTGACCGCAAAAGCTACTTGCATCCCTTAAAAAAAGAAATATTTCACATGTATTTGTCAAGTTGAAGTGAAGTTTCCTTTGAGTGGCCAAATAAACTGTCAAAAGTTGAACAATTGTACATCAAACTAAAACACGGTAGACATTGTGTTTGCTTGATATCTGATTTCGCCGTGTGCAAAATTTCGAATATATGCAACACGGCCCTAATTAATTCAATAATATGGTGCCAAGTTCATGAGATGTACATGCCAAATTATGCTTAAAATCCTAACTGAGCACTACCAATGTAGAAAATAAATAGCACGACCAAAGTAATATTGGAACAACATGAGAAACAAGAAGTCCAAGCTCACAAATAGTGTGGCGCTAAATTGTGATTAATAAATTAGCATTTATGCTGCATATATAAGAAAAAACAATATGTAAAAACCTGCAGGATAGATGATAAGATTTTCAGGTAACATTAACAAATATACTGGATCCAGTATAACATATGGTTACCTGACAATACTTACCCACCGTGTGCAGATCCAATTATTACCATCTACTACTATTTAGAATAGCATATGTGGAAGGAAAAAATAATTAAATTTTAGTAATTGATCTGCAATAATTTAGGCACAACTGTGAAAATATTGAAACCAAGCCCAACTTACACCAATGCATTTTACAAAGAATGGACACAACTAACCTATAAGAAAAAAGGTGGTTTACCTGCTGGTATATGTTTAACACCTCTGAGAGATCAATTAAGAAAATAATATCTCAACAACATATATCATGTAGTTCTAGGTTTATATCCTCTCATATCTTGATCTTGGACATCTTCTTGCAAAATAAAAAGTAGAAACAACCGGTAGAAACAAAAAGGAACCTCATAGGGAAATTTTTGAAAGGAAAAATTAACCCAGACCAGATCGTTGACTGCTATTTAAGCTCCTAGGATTGGCTTCAGTGCTTTAAGATCTCATCATTTACTTTTTGCATACCACTCCATATCCTTCCGACTCTTGACCTGTTTAGGATCTGCACACATGTCTTATTTAGGATATACTACCGCTACAGTATCTCTCTAGGTTGTTTTCTAAATACCTTTCAACCCATCGTCCACCCACATCATTGCATCAGTAACTACTGTTGACTCAAGTTCTATAGGAGGTGCAGCTTCAATATCAGCAAAGGAAGAATAGTGAAGATGAACTTTGACCTTCCTTACCTATACTTCCAATGATGTTTACATCGGCTAAACTGCATTCATATACATATATCAAAAGAAATCAAGAGTTATTTCCATTAGGCATTACTACAGACTGTCCTACATTCATGAATCCAGCATAGACAGGCGCAACTTTACAGGATACACCGTACACTAAAATGCTTCTAGAAAACTTCATTTTCTTGATCCAGCGAATGAAGGAGAAATATTGCACCATAGCATTTTATCCTAATCCCAAAGTTATTCCCTGACACAAGTAAAAAACGTCCTAGCATCTGATCCTTGCATTGGACGCTACAAAGCCGAACATGGTAAATCAACTCATTCTCGACTACATGGTCCTTGGAATAATGAACAAAGATACACCAGAAATAGTTGGTAATGTATTCTGAAAACAAACCTTGACCTTCCAGCGTACAATTCGTGTGCTGGTCTGCAGCGTATACTCTCTGGCTCCTTGCGGGATGTTGTAGACGATCTTGGGACGGCCGGCCGGCCGGCCAGACGGCGATGCAGCAGACCTGAGGTCCGGCGGTGGTGCAGAGAAGGCGGGCAGGGCGGCTGGCGGGATCAACTTAGGATGGCGCTGGTGCGCAAGGTGATCTTGTGTGTTCTCTCTTGCCGATTGAAGGTATGAACATGCACATAGAAGCATGCTGATTGACTACTACCCTTAGGAATTAAGCAATCTGGTGAATCTTCAGAAAAAACAGTACCTAGGACAAAAGGGTGCTATGATAGGGATCCAGCGCCGCCTGATGACCTTGAGGCGGACCTGGGCTTGTAGCTTAGGCGGCTGATGATGGTTCTGAGCTTTGCAATGCCGCGGGATCGCCATACAACCACCAGGATCTAGAACGTGTGTGACGGAATGCGGAGGCGGCGGTTTCATCAGGGAGGGAGTGCGGAGGCGGCGGTTTCGTCAGGGGCGTGGGGTTGCAGAAGGATCGATTTGGGGAATTTTTTGGGAGATCGGCACGGATTAGAGCGGTGGGTGTTGTCCGCTCCTGTCAAAGACAGACGCGATCTGAGTCGTTGGATATTCTAATCGTACGGCTGAGATGTACTGGATGGGACTCTGTCGCTCTTTTATACTAGTGGTGACTAGTGGTGATGGTGACTAGGATAGGATAGGATAGGAAAAGTACCCGTGCGTTGCAGCGGGATTAGACGTAGCTACACTTGATTTTTATTAAATATTTTTTAGACATGAAAAAACTAATTATGAAATTTCAATTTTCTAGAAGAGGACTCATCTACAAATAAAAATATGGGTAATACTACGGAGTATGTTTTAATAAAAGTGACATGAGCATATCATGCCTTGCTTAATGGTTTTTTAGAAATGCAGTACAAACGGCAGACGCACCATACACGCGCATGCACTCACTCCTATGAACACACACACGCACTATGAGCACCTCCGGAAGATTGAGCCGGTGGACTGGATCTTGAAATTGACGAAGTCACCATAAGTGCCTCACTGTCGATGGGAACGTCGCCTCCTATTAAATGAATATCCCGCTTTTATAAGACACACAAATGTCAAACCTGAGGTTTGAACTCTTGTGAGTTGGGGGTACAACCACCCTCTTAACCATCCAACCTCAGGTTGGTTCTCTCTTAATGTTTTCTTTTGGATCCATCAATTGGCCGAAAAGCTTATAGTTCCTCACAATATAAACCGTTTTATCAAACTATATATATCACAAAATAGAATTATAATAATTAGGACGAAGACATCAATTAACTACTACTGAATATTGGTTACTCTTGTTAACATGGTTGCACAAATATCATGAAACATTGTTCTGGGCATTCAGAAGTAACCGTTCAAACTATCAACTCTCACCTTTTTACCCACCCACTTCTTTCTCTCCTTCGCACCCCAATTTTAGAGAGTAGGTTATGCATCTAGAAGCTTGTATCATCTATGTTGTTTCACTCGATCCCGAGCCACCGATGTCTTCCACGGAGCCAAGAGTTTGCACACAGTTGTCTAGCAGGGAGGCTACCCCTCTTTGCGCCGAGGTAGTTCGTCCTGTGCCCCGCCGTCAACAAGCGGGCGTGGACACCTTCATTGTTGAGGACGTAAGCGTACATGCTCACTTGCTGGAAATCGCTCTGCCTTTCCTGCTTCAAGCCGACGTTGGTCGCCGTTGCCGTCTAGCCAGCAGATCTTCGCACAGAGGCAGTTCGCTGCAGGCTCCGCCGTCATCCCCGCGCGTGTAGGTCGATGGGTACCTGATTCAGGTAAAATTTCACAGATCCATAGATGCCCGATCCAACATAGTATGAGTTTGTATCCATCACGTATGGAACTCGTTTCCAGAGAAAGGCCCAGAAACCATACCTGATACCGCTATCGACATATATAGGAAACAGATGAACACATGCACATGTTGTGATCGTCTCATAGAAACACTACTCTAAGGAATTCTTTCTGGTTGATCAGGTGAACTTTGAAAAATACTTGCACAAGTCCATCAATGTGCGGCAACAAAAAGAGAACGAACTCAGTCAATCAGACCTTCCACGAGTTTTAGCTGCCGGCATCCGCACTTTTCCTACTCATGTACTTTTTGTAGGGCTTCTAAATAAAGACCAATCAGACATGATAGACCTCCCCCGCAAAAAAAAGACATGATAGACCTGACTAGTTTTTTGCCCCCCGAAATCAACACAGTACATAAACCCATTGTCATCGCCTTGTCGTCGGCCGGCCGCTAGCAATCTAAACGCGGGCACTGAAGTAAAACCAATAAACCCGATGCTGAACGAAAGAAAAAGGAGAGCATATCAAGGCCATGTGAGCAACACGTACGACATCACCATCCATGGTGCACGGTGGCTTCAACAATTAATAACATCAAGCTGATGTCATAACGATGATCTATACATGAACTTTGACCTGCGGCACCGGCTCATGCAGAATCCCTCCACAAACGGGTCCTACGTTGTGAGCACCTGTGCAATGCCGCCCTTAGCTGATCTCTCCGCGGTACACCGGTCGAGAGCAACGCCGCTCTTCGATGGCCTTGCCGTGGTCTGTAGCGCCGGGAGCTGGGACAGCGTCAGCTCCCAATCAAGAAGCCGTCGTATTTTGCAGTCCCTCCATCCAATGCTCCGTGGTGAGGATTTTTGGTGCTGCGACCTGCAGACCTGCTGCAATTAATAGCAGGAGAAACAGACGTGCTGGTCTAGGAGTCCTTCATCCGAGATATGGCAACAGTTTTTACAAAGTAGGAGATACGGGATGGACGGACGGACAGAAAAGGTATCGTGCATGTGAGGAGATTTTACGATAGAAAAGAATCCGGTGCATGCACGGGAGAGAATCAAAGAGGTTTTAGGAAGATTATGCATTGCTTGCGGGAATGAAGAAGGAAAGAGATCGCCGATCGGTCTCTGCTAGGAAAACAAAACACGCGACGTACAAAGACGTTCAAAGAAGCATACGAAGGATGGATGAAGACGTAAATAAGGTTGGACGAAAGCGCACTTCGACGGACCAAACCACGAAAACGTTAGCTCCTTTATTATTAGGTATAGATATAGATAGTTATATAGTTATTAGGTAAGATATCAAACATGCACATGAAAAACAGAAACAAAGAAATTGGTGTCTCAAAAAAAAAACAAAGAAATTGGCAACAGAGAGGTATGGTGAGGAAATATGCACATACACATGGCAATGATATATCTACTTTTGAAAGAAAAATATCGCCTCTTCGCAATGCCTGTGCGCTTTGTAGCTTATCATTAGAGGTATGTTGGGTTTACCCAAATTTTAATCCTCTTACATGTTTCATTATACAACAATCTCACCGAGTTCCCGGTCAAAAAAAAAAAGAACAATCCCACCGAGTTGAAAAGAAACGCAACACTTGCTTTCATATCTTCTTTGTTTGCTTCATGTATATCCCAAAATCTGAAAATATCATGCAAGTTATTTATCACTAAATTGCATGAGAGAACACTAAATAAAATAAATCATGTTGAATCACCAAAAACAATATCCTCACCGGAAAATCATTGCTCTATTGTACATAAGGAAATGCACATCCAGTCAACGTACACAAATGGTTGCTTTCTACTTCCATGCCTGCGATAGCAACGCCTCCAGGTCTTGACCCGCACTTTATATTCCAAAAAATATAGTAATTTCAAATAAATTAAAAAAATGAATCCTTTTAGAAATCAACAATAATCTAGTATTGTACTCGTATAAAATTGTTTCCAAGAAATGATTCACGTTGACTTCAGGCAAAAACAAAACAAATCTATGACGAATATAGCGTGAATAGTACTTTAATATAGGACCTTCAAGTCTGTTTTTTCACCCAGGAAACAAGAGAAGTTATTCCATGGTGAATCTTTCGTATACGAGTACAATACATGATCATCTTTGATTCCCAAAAAGTTTTGAATTTTTTTGACCTTTTTCTAAATTACTAAAAAATAATAATATAGGGTGCGCTTGCTCCCAGGTTCACCAACGTATTTTTTTTTGGAGCAACCGGCAGGAGCACTGCCTTTTCATTAAGCAAGAGGGAACAACAAGGTCCAAACTGTACAAGAGAGTGCATTTTTAGATTAAGGTGGTAAAATGCCCAGAACCCACCATGAAGGACGAGCTACCAAAAAAGAAAACTAATCCGGATCGGCCGGGATGGCCGGGCCGAAGCCATTTATAGCACGATCCCTTTGGAGTATATCCTCGTTTGCTATGCTTGCGACCTCAAGGTAGGTAAGACGTTGTCCAGTGAAAATGTGCCGGTTTCGTTCCTTCCATGCGTTCCAGAGCACTATAAGAACCGGCCGCTGATGTGTTTCTTTTCTTTCTGTGGCTTTTCCTTTATCATGTCATTCCACCAGTCAGATATGGATTGGAAGTCAAGGCGTCGGTCATCAGAGGAGTCGCCATCCCAAGATTTGACAAGGTTCCAGACAGCCGCCGTGAACGGGCAGTTTCTGCAAAGGTGGTCAGCTATCTTAGGCTCGCTGAGGCACAATGGGCATCAAGGGTCGTGAGGCCATCCTCGGATGGCAAGCATATCGGCGGTAAAGAGCTTTCCACGAAGGGCTAGCCAGCCAAACAACTTGCATTTGGGCTCGGCGTGTGCCGACCAAATCTTCATGGCGTCGAAGCGGGCATGGGAGCCAAGGAATTGTGCCTCGTAGGCGGAGCTAGCGGTGTAGGTTGACTCGGCATTAAGCGTCCAGTCGATGGTGTCTGGCAACTCGGGGGCAAGGTTGATGGAGTGAACGGCCTCCCAAACGTCGATATATTGCGCCAGCTGTTGAGGCGAGTTGAGGGACGGGACAGAGCGGATCCAGTTGTTTGTTTTCTCTTAGCTCTTTGGCTACCGTACGGTTCTTCCTCGAGGCAATTCTGTAGAGGTCGAGCGCCCATTGAGATAGAGGGCCCCGAGCATACCAGTTGTCGTGCCAGAATATGGCCGTCTCCCCGTTTCCAATGGTAACTTTAGTGGCGGCTCTGAAGAGGGACATGTCGGTGTCGTCGCATGGAAGTTTTGAGCCAGACCAAGCACGGTCCGGATCAGTCCACTGGAGCCAAGGCCAACGTAATCGCAGGGCACGTCCAGCTCTCTCAATGTCCAGAATGCCGAGGCCCCCCAGCTTCTTTGGCCTGCATATCGTTTTCCAATTCACAAGAGCTTTCCCCTGGGCGGCATGTTCGCCCTCTTCACCGGCCCAGACGAATGTCCTGGCAATCTTGTTGATCCTCTCACGAGCCCATTTTGGCAGAGGAATGGCAGTGGCGTGGTAAGTGCTAGTGGCCATGAGCACCGTCTTCGCAAGGATGACCCTTCCAGGTCTAGCAAGGTTCTTGCCGATCCAAACCGCGAGCTTTCCGGCGATCTTGTCGATTAGGGGCTGTAGGTCCACCTTCCGTAGACGGCGAAAATGCAGAGAGGGCACTAAATATTTGCCAGGGAAGCAGGCAAGCTTCGCAGGAATGTCATTGAGAATTTCCTGAAGGTCCACGTCAGCACAGCGCACCGGAAAAATTTCCGTCTTGGTCATGTTGGTGGTAAGTCCACTGGCCTTTCCGAAGCAGACTAGAATGGAAGAGATGGCGCGAAGGTCCTCCTTACTGGGGTTTACGAAGATTCCAGCATCGTCCGCATAAAGAGAGATGTGGCAGCGGTTGGTCCTAGAGCGTATGGGACTCAGAATGCCCAATTGAGTGGCCGAGGAAAGGATGCGTTGTAGGGGGTCGATGGCGAGGATGAAAAGCATGGGTGATAGCGGGTCCCCCTGTCTGAGACCGCGGGCGTGGCAGAAAGGGGTGCCAGGATCACCATTTAGCAGCACTCTGGACGTGGCCGAGGAGAGGGAAAGACACACCCAGTCCCGCCAAGCTTGGCCAAACCCCAGCGCTGACATGACGTCAAGAAGGTAAGCCCATCCTACGGAATCGAAGGCCTTGGAGATATCAAGCTTGAGGAATAGGCTCGGGGTCTTATTAGCATGAAGTTCCCGTATGAGGTTTTGAACATGTAAGAAGTTGTCGTGAATGCTTCTTTTCTTGATGAAGGCGCTTTGGCACTTGGAGACGATATCCGGGAGCATTGGAGCCAGGCGGTTGGCCAGAAGCTTGGAGAAAATCTTTGAAAGACTGTGGATGAGGCTAATCGGCCTGTAGTCGCCCACTGAAGTGGCCTCAGCTTTCTTGGGGATGAGGATGATGTTGGCGGAATTGACAAGGCTGGCACAGCCCACCCGAAGATGGGACATATGCATGATGGCGGCGATAATGTCATTCTTGATAATGTCCCAGCAAGACTTAAAAAAGGCGCCGATGTATCCGTCCGGTCCAGGGGCCTTGATGGCAGGTAGGGAGAAGACGGCTTCTTTAATCTCATCGTCAGTAAAGGCGATGTCCAAATCGGAGAGGTCATGTGGCACGTATCCGATGCTCTCCCAAGCGAGGCTCAGAGGCCTAGGTGCTTTGGTGCCGAGAAGATGTTTGAAGTGATGCAGCAGTACTTCTTCTTTATCTTTGGAAGTGATCGCCAATCCATTATCAGAGGCAAGGGACTGTATGTGGACCTTCCTTCTTCTCCCATTTGCGCGGACATGGAAAATTTTTGTGTTCGCGTCGCCAAGCCGTATCCAGGTGAGGCGAGAGCGTTGGCGTAGTTTAATCTTCTGGATGGAGAGCAAGCCCAAGTAGGAGCTCTTTATCTGCCGATGCAAGGCGCGCTCCTCGTCGGAAAGCGGCCTAGCCTCCTCTGCGATGTCCAAGCGCATTATGATCTCTTTTGCGGTAGCAAGCTGAATTCTAAGGTCGCCGATGCTCTTTCTCTGCCAGCATTTAAGGGCTTTGGCGTGCGGGCGAGCTTGATGTGGATGCGGCGGATCGGGTCATTAGCCAAGAGGGTTTTATTCCATGCTTCGGAAACAGTGTCCTTGAACCCTTGCATGCGCAACCAGAACTCTTCGAACTTGAAGGAGGGCTTCCTGTTAGTGGAGACAGCCCCTTGCAGAAAGAGGGGCGCGTGGTCGGAACATGCAGAGGTAATGGTTTGGAGATGGGCATCCGGGAATAAGGCGTCCCAGTCAGCAGTGCAGAAAACGTGATCTATCTTGGTGAGGACCGGGTCCGCCTGGGCATTGGACCAAGTGAAGCGCCTCCCGTCCATCCGTATATCTTTGAGGGCGAGGAAGTCCCGGGCAGCCCGAAATTTGCCAATGAGACGGCGGTTGATATTAAGGTTGTTCTTGTCCGAGGCCTTAGTGATGAGGTTGAAAACTCCCAACAGGAGCCAAGCATCGTGGGCAACTGTCTGCAGAGCCCTGAGTTCATCGATGAAGAGTAGCTTATCGGCTTCAGTCTACGGGCCATAGACGCAGGTGATAAACCAGGAGGTTCCTTCATCTAACATCGTGATCGATGCCGAAAGGGTGTTCTCAGAGATGTGGACATCCGAGAGGGTGAAGTAGGCATCCGACACCGCGAGGATAATACCTCCAGACTTGCCGATGGCGGGCAAAAAGGCGTAGTTTGCGACGAAGTTTTGACCAAGGGTGGAGGAGATAGTGTCATTGTCGACAGTGTCAAGCTTTGTTTCCTGCAAACAGACGATGGAGGCGTGTGTGTCTCGGACGAGATCGCGTACTGCGTCGCGGCGTGCTCTGCTGTTTAGCCCGCGGGGGTTCCAGTTTAGGATGTTGACGTTTTTCTGCGACATTAAGAAAACCCCGAAGCCACGTAAAGGAGAAGCAGAAAACCCCGTCGTTTTCGCTCCAGGTATTTTCGCTCCAGGTCTCTGCTACTATAGACGATGGTGTACCTGAGCCCCGTCGTTTGGGGCTTCGGCAGGCCAAAAAAGGATTCAGAAACGAAGCTCGATGGCAAACTAATACAGAGAATAACTAACTTTACCTGGCACATACAGATGCAGCTGTAGAAAAGTTCAGCTAGTGAAGTTCAGTTGTTGATCAATTCGTTGTCAGTGGCTAGCAAAGTTCACCTAATCCAATTTAGTTGTTAATCAATTAACTGCCAGCAGCTACCAAAGTTCAGCTAGTCCAATTCAACCATTGATCAATTCGTTTGTCAGCAGATAGCAAGGTTCCTATGGAGAGCAAAGTTCATGATTAATTCAGTTGTTGATATATTCTCCACAAACAGTAGCTAGCGAACTTCATATACAGTGCCCGCATAGTCCCCGTAATCGCACCATTGCTTGGTGGGCAGCCTGAAATATACCCGGCCTCGAAGACGCGAGTTACAGAACTGAGGCTGCAGATCTGTGCGTGGTCAGGCGAGCACGGCTTTGGACTGTGGCGCGCTCTGGACTGCGGCTCTTGGAGCTTGACCTGCCTGGAGTAGGACGGCGAGGCAGGCAGGCGGCCTTGATGAAGATTGCCGGCAAGGGGATGCAGGAACGGCGATTGGCCCCCTTCCTTACCAAATATTGCTCTTCGTGAACTCCTCGCAGAAGAGGGCCGACCTGCTAACAGGGATGAGTTGGAGCTGGGTCTCAAAAGTTCCCATCCTCTGCTAGAGCACACGCACATCTGCTGGATCAAAGATTGCCCGTCCGGATGCAGGTGAACTGGCGGGCGGCACTGACGCAGGATGCAGGGGAAGCCGCCAGCCCGCTGGAGCGTGGGGAATCTGACGGCGTTGGGGGAGGGGATGTTGACGCGCTCGACCACCGCCTCTAGCCGTCCACCGCCGCGCTGGACCATGGCGTCTAGCCGTCCTCCACAGCTGTCAACCATGGCATCCATGGGCGGAACTCGAGCACGAGCGTCCACGAGCAGCGCTCGACGGCTCAACCACGTCCCTGTCGTCCATCCGCTCGACCGCCTCCATCATGATCAACCATGGCCGTCACGAGTAGCAAGCTAGAAATCAACCACTCACATCTGCTCTCCTTGTTCAATCTCTCGTTGCCTTGCTCGGTCGATTCCTCCACACCCCTTGTCTTGGACATCCTAAATCGGTTCTTCATCTGCGCGGGGCGGCGGACCTTCGCTCGGGTGTAGGCTGGGGTCGCGCGCAATGTGAGGCATTGTATCGATCTACCCAAGCAAGACGGTGCTTCTTATATGTAGGCAATCTTATCGTTCTGAATCCTTGATGAAGTACTCTTGAATCGATGGAAATCTTCCTTCCGGGAGTGGTTTTACTCGGCAGGAATTTGTGTCCCTCGCGGAGCGTGGGTCAACTGGTTAGACCGAGAGAAATCGTGCGTGTTGTGAGTCAAACCGTGCGAACCGTAACTTGGCGGTGGGAGTGATAGTAATTTTGACTGAAAAATAGGGGTAAGAAAAGAACGGACGAACAAGAAACCTTATTTTCTTTATTATTAGGTATATAGATTATATTACTTGACCATAGCCATATTCAAAATCAAATCTCAATCGGGCGGCAAAATCTCCCGCCAATTCTGAAATATTTTAGACGTGTTTTTGAATGGGATAAGAAGATAGATCACGATGATAGTAACCGGTATTTAATGTGATGATGATTTGATTTTGCACTTGGCCTTGAACAGAGGTACTAGTACGGTCTCATAATTTTTTATCACTATACTTGGACCTTAGCTAAATTCAAAATCTCATAGCGGCAAAACTTCCCGCCCACTAAATACAAAAAAATTCACACGCTTCCGAATTCCCATTCTACCCCTGTGGAGATGACAGCAAAGTCGGTTGGTGAGGGGTTTGCCCGTCATTTTTTGGATCACCACCTCCCTAGCCCGGAAACCCTCCCAAAAAATTTCATTTCCCTCAGACCACCCACCGGAACTTCCCAATTCCCTCTCTCTCCCACCTCCACGACCACCGCACCGGAACATCCCCGCCGGACTTCCCTGGCCTACCCGAGGCCTCACGATCCTTGTCATCCGGCTGCCTTGAAGGGATTCGTAGCATAGAAAACAAAAATTTTCCTACCGCGAGAACCTCCGCAGCGGGGGGATCGTCTGACAATTACAAAGAAATCTTTAAAATCCTAGAATCTCGTCTGTCTTCTGGATTTGGAGAAGTGCCGTTTTTCAAGAAAAAAAATTGTAAATTTCGAATTGAATCATTTTATAATCTATTATATTCTTTTCGAGAATGCCGCCACTCGGATTTGAACCGAGATGCTTGAGCACTGCTTCCTAAGAGCAGCGCGTAATCCAAGCCAAGATACAATCTAGAAGATGGTAGCAACGAGGGGATGGACGAGACTAACCCTTGAAGATTTCCAAAGCCTACGAGATTCGATCTCGTTGTTGCAGAAGATGATCACTTGCCGCTTTCAAAAGCGCGTAGAAGATCTTGACGGTGCCACAATCGGGCAGCACCTCCGTACCCGGCCACACGTACGGTGTTGATGAAGACGACATCCTCCTCCCCATTCCAGCGGGCAGCGGAAGTAGTAGATCCTCTTCGGAATCCCGGCAGCATGACGGCGTGGTGGCGGTGGTGATGGAGAACTCTGGCAGGGCTTCGCCTAAGCGTATGCGGGAGTTGTATGTGGAGGAGAGGTAGCTAGGGTTTGGGGAGAGGGGGCTTGGGCGCCGGTAAACTAGGGGATGCGGCCAAGGGTGGCAAGGTGTGGCCGTCCCCTCCCCTATGCTCCTCATTATATAGGTGGAAATCCCCAAGAGTTGTAGTCCAAGTCTTCGAATAAGACCCCAACAACAAAACCTCAAAAGTGGGAAACCTACTCGAGGGGGGAGTCCTACTCAAGGTGGGGCTCCCACCTATCCTTGAGGTGGGTTGGCCGGCCACCTATGGTGGATCCCACCTGGGACTCCTCCCCTTAGGGTTTGGCCGGCCATGCAAGGTGGAGTCCCTCTGGGACTCCACTTTCCATGGTGATTTCTTCCAGACTTTTCTAGAACCTTCTAGAACCTTCCATAAATGCACCGGATCATTTCCAAACTTGGAATATGACTTCCTATATATGAATCTTATTCTCCGGACCATTACGGACCTCCTCGTGATGTCCTGGATCCCATCCTAGACTCCCAACAAAACTTCAAACTCCATTCCATATTCCATATCTACTTAATGTTGGAGATATGCCCAAGAGGCAATAATAAAAGTGGTTATTATATATATCTTTATGTTTATGATAAATGTTTATATACCATGCTATAATTGTATTAACCGAAACATTGATACATGTGTGTTATGTAAACAAACAAATGAGTCCCTAGTAAGCCTCTTAACTAGCTTGTTGATTAATAGATGATTAGTTTCATAATCATGAACATTCGATGTTATTAATGACAAGGTTATATCATTATATGAATGATGTAATGGACACACCCAATTAAGCGTAGCATAAGATCACGTCATTAAGTTATTTGCTATAAGCTTTCGATACATAGTTACCTAGTCCTTATGACCATGAGATCATGTAAATCACTTATGCCGGAAAGGTACTTTGATTACATCAAACGCCACTGCGTAAATGGGTGGTTATAAAGGTGGGATTAAGTATCCGGAAAGTATGAGTTGAGGCATATGGATCAACAGTGGGATTTGTCCATCCCGATGATGGATAGATATACTCTGGGCCCTCTCGGTGGAATGTCGTCTAAATGTCTTGCAAGCATATGAATAAGTTCATAAGAGACCACATACCACGGTACGAGTAAAGAGTACTTGTCAGGAAACGAGGTTGAACAAGGTATAGAGTGATACCGATGATCAAACCTCGGACAAGTAAAATATCGCGTGACAAAGGGAATTGGTATCGTATGTGAATGGTTCATTCGATCACTAAGTCATCGTTGAATATGTGGGAGCCATTATGGATCTCCAGATCCCGCTATTGGTTATTGGTCGGAGTAAGTACTCAACCATGACACACTTAAAGTTGGATGTTGAAATGGTAGAACTTGAATATGGAATGGAGTTCGAATATTTGTTCGGAGTCCCGGATGAGATCCCGGACATCACGAGGAGTTCCGGAATGGTCCGGAGAATAAGATTCATATATAGGAAGTCATTTTATGTGATTTAAAATGATCCGGAAGGTTCTATGGAAGGTTCTAGAAAAGTCCGGAAGAAACCACTAAGGAAGGCGGAGTCCCGGAGGGACTCCACCTCCCATGGCCGGCCAACCCTAAGGGGGAGGAGTCCCAAGTGGACTCCCCTATGGGGGCCGGCCACCCCCCCACATGGAAGGGGGAAATCCCACCTCAAGTGGGATTCCCACCTTGGGTAGGTTTCCCTATCACATGGAAGGTTTTGGGTTCGGGTCTTATTCGGAGACTTGTAGTCCAACACTTGGGGCTTCCACCTATATAATGAGGGGACAAGGGGAGGGGGCCGGCCACCCAAAGACCACAAGGTGGCCGCACCCCATAGTGGCCGGCGCCCCCCTCTCCCAAACCCTAGCGGCCCTCTCTCCTCCAACACATCCCGCACGCTTAGCGAAGCTCCGTCGGATTTCTCCACCACCACCGACACCACGCCGTTGTGCTGTCGGATTCAAGAGGAGCTACTACTTCCGCTGCCCGCTGGAACGGGGAGGTGGACGTCGTCTTCATCAACAACCGAACGTGTGACCGAGTACGGAGGTGCTGTCCGTTCGTGGCGCCGTGATCAAGATCTTCTACGCGCTTTTGCAAGCGGTAAGTGAACGTCTACCGCAGCAACAAGAGCCTCATCTTGTAGGCTTTGGAATCTCTTCAAGGGTGAGACTCGATAATCCCCTCGTTGCTACCGTCTTCTAGATTGCATCTTGGCTTGGATTTCGTGTTCGCGGTAGGAAATTTTTTGTTTTCTATGCAACGTTACCCCATAGTGGTATCAGAGCCGTGTCTATGCATAGATGGTTGCACGAGTAGAACACAATGGTTTTGTGGGCGTTGATGCTTTTGTTATCTTTAGTTTGAGTACTTTGCATCTTTGTGGCATAGTGGGATGAAGCGGCTCGGGCTAACTTTACATGACCGCGTTCATGAGATTTGCTCCATGCTCGACATGCAACTTGTATTGCATAAGTGGCTTTGCGGGTGTCTGTCTCTCCTACTATAGTGAAGATTCAATTTACTCTTCTATTGACAACACTAGTATCACCGTTGTGGTTCATGTTCGTAGGTAGATTGGATCTTACTCGAAAACCCTAAACCACGTAAAATATGCAAACCAAATTAGAGAACGTCTAACTTGTTTTTGCAGGGTTTGGTGATTTGATATGGCCATAATGTGATGATGACTATGTATGAGATGATCATTATTGTATTGTGGCAACCGGCAGGAGCCTTATGGTTGTCTTTAAATTTCATGTTGAGTAGTATTTCAAAGTAGTTGTAATAGTTGCTACATGGAGGACAATCATGAAGACGGCGCCATTGACCTTGGTGCTTCGCCGACGATGATGGAGATCATGCCCGTTGATGATGGAGATCATGTCCGTGCTTTGGAGATGAAGATCAAAGGCGCAAAGACAAAAGGGCCATATCATATCACATATGAACTGCATGTGATGTTAATCCTTTTATGCATCTTATTTTGCTTAGATCGCGACGGTAGCATTATAAGATGATCCCTCTCACTAAAATATCAAGATAATAAAGTGTTCATCCTTAGTACCACCGTTGCCAAGACTTGTCGTTTCGAAGCATCTCGTGATGATCGGGTGTGATAGATTCAACAAGTGCATACAACGGGTGCAAGATAGTTTTGCACATGCGGATACTAAGGTGGCCTTGACGAGCCTAGCATGTACAGACATGGTCTCGAAACACGTGATACCGAAAGGTAGAGCATGAATCATATGATTGATATGATGAACACTTTGAGTGTTCGCCATTGAAGTTACATCTTGTCTCGTGATGATCGGACTTGGTGTGGTGGATTTGGTTCGTGTGATCACTAAGACAATGCGAGGGATATTGTTTTGAGTGGGAGTTCACCTAGTTTTTAATTATGTTGAATTAAAATTTGAACTCAATTTGTCATAAACATTAGTCTAAACTATTGCAAATATGTTGTAGATATGGCGTCCTCAATCAATTTTAACCAGTTCCTAGAGAAAGAAAAGCTTAAGAGCAACGGTAGCAACTTCACCGACTGGTTCCTTCATGTGAGGATCTTCCCCAATGGCGGAAATCTGCAATATGTGCTTGATGCACCGCTAGGTGACCCTCCTGCAGAAATTGAAACCGATGAAGTAAAGAATGTTTACGCGACTCGGAAAACTCGGTACTCTCAAGTTCAGTGTGCCATCCTATGCAGTCTGGAAGCCGATCTTCAAAAACGTTTTGAGCACCACGATCCACATGAGTTAATCAATGAGTTAAAGACTATCTTTGAAACTCATGCGGCCGTGGAATGCTATGAAGCATCGAAACACTTCTTCAGCTGCATGATGGAAGAAGGCAGCTCCGTTAGTGAGCACATGCTCGCCATGACCGGGCATGCGAAGAAACTCAGTGACTTGGGAATAGTGATTCCTAACAGACTGGGGATTAATCGTGTCCTTCAATCACTGCCACCTAGTTACAAGAACTTTGTGATGAACTACAATATGCAGAACATGAACAAAGAGTTACCTGAACTCTTCTCCATGCTGAAATCTGCTGAGATTGAGATCAAGAAAGAGCACCAAGTGTTGATGGTCAACAAGACCACCAGTTTCAAGAAACAGGGCAAGTCTAAAGGCAAGAACAAGAAGAGTGGCAAGAAAGCTGCCACGCCTCCTGTGAAACCTAAGACTGGCCCTAAGCCTGATGCTGAGTGTTATTACTGCAAGGAGAAGGGACACTGGAAGCGTAATTGCTCCAAGTATTTGGCTGATCTGAAGAGCGGCCTTGTCAAGAAGAAGAAAGAAGGTATATCTGATATACATGTTATAGATGTTTATCTTACTGGTTCTCGTACTAGTACCTGGGTATTTGATACTGGTTCGGTTGCTCATATTTGTAACTCGAAACAGGAACTAAAGAATAAACGAAGACTACTAAAGGATGAAGTGACCATGCGCGTTGGAAATGGATCCAAAGTCGATGTGATCGCTGTCGGCACACTTCCTCTACATCTACCTTCGGGATTAGTTTTAAGCCTAAATAATTGTTATTTTGTACCCGCGTTGAGCATGAACATTATATCTGGATCTTGTTTAATGCAAGACGGTTATTCATTCAAGTCTGAGAATAATGGTTGTTCTATTTTTATGAATAATATCTTTTATGGTCAAGCACCTGAAAAGAATGGCTTATTTCTGTTAGATCTCGATAGTAGTGATACACATATACATAACATTGATGCTAAACGAATTAAATTGAATGATAATTCTACTTATATGTGGCACTGTCGTCTTGGTCATATTGGAGTGAAACGCATGAAGAAACTCCATACCGATGGATTACTTGAATCACTTGACTTTGAGTCACTTGATAGATGCATGTCTAATGGGAAAAATGACTAAGACTCCATTCTCTGGTATTATGGAGCGAGCTACTGACTTATTGGAAATCATACATACCGATGTGTGCGGACCAATGAGTGTAGCATCGCGTGGTGGTTATCGTTATGTTCTAACCTTCACAGATGATCTGAGTAGATATGGGTATATCTATTTCATGAAACATAAATCCGAAACTTTTGAGAAGTTTAAGGAATTCCAAAGTGAAGTAGAAAATCAACGTAACAAGAAGATTAAATTTCTACGATCTGATCGCGGAGGTGAATATCTGAGTTATGAGTTTGGCATGCATTTAAAGAAATGCGGAATACTTTCATAATTGACACCGTCGGGAACACCACAACGAAACGGTGTGTCCGAACGTCGTAATCGAACTCTCTTAGATATGGTTCGTTCTATGATGTCTCTTACTGATTTGCCGTTATCATTTTGGAGTTATGCATTAGAGACAGCCGCATTCACTTTAAATAGAGCACCATCAAAATCTGTTGAAACGACACCGTATGAATAATGGTTTAATAAGAAACCTAAGCTGTCGTTCCTGAAAGTTTGGGGTTGCGAAGCCTATGTAAAAAAAGTTACAACCGGACAAGCTAGAACCCAAAGCGGAGAAATGCGTCTTCATAGGATACCCTAAGGAAACTATAGGGTACACTTTCTATCACAGATCCGAAGGCAAGATCTTTGTTGCTAAGAACGGAACCTTTCTTGAGAAAGAATTTCTCACTAAAGAAGTGACTGGAAGAAAAGTAGAACTCGATGAGATTGAAGAATCTCTGCTCGTTGATCAGAATAGCGCAATACCGGAAGATGTTCCTGTGCCGCCTACACAGACAACAGAGGAAGCTAATGATAATGATCATGAAACTTGAAATGAGACAACTACTGAATGATGACGCGTAAAGCACACGCTCGTTGGGAACCCCAAGTGGAAGGTGTGATGCGTACAGCAGCAAGTTTCCCTCAGTAAGAAACCAAGGTTTATCGAACCAGTAGGAGCCAAGAAGCACGTTGAAGGTTGATGGCGGCGGGATGTAGTGCGGCGCAACACCAGGCATTCCGGCGCCAACGTGGAACCTGCACAACACAACCAAAGTACTTTGCCCCAACGAAACAGTGAGGTTGTCAATCTCACCGGCTTGCTGTAACAAGGGATTAACCGTATTGTGTGGAAGATGATTGTTTGCAGAAAACAGTAAAACAAGTATTGCAGTAGATTGTATTTCAGTAAAGAGAATTGGACCGGGGTCCACAGTTCACTAGAGGTGTCTCTCCCATAAGACAAACAGCATGTTGGGTGAACAAATTACAGTTGGGCAATTGACAAATAAAGAGAGCATGACCATGCACATACATATCATGATGAGTATAGTGAGATTTAATTGGGCATTACGACAAAGTACATAGACCGCCATCCAACTGCATCTATGCCTAAAAAGTCCACCTTCAGGTTATCATCCGAACCCCCTCCAGGATTAAGTTGCAAAGCAACAGACAATTGCATTAAGTATGGTGCGTAATGTAATCAACAACTACATCCTTAGACATAGCATCAATGTTTTATCCCTAGTGGCAACAGCACAACACAACCTTAGAACTTTCTGTCACAGTCCCAGGTGTCAATGCAGGCATGAACCCACTATCGAGCATAAGTACTCCCTCTTGGAGTTACAAGCATCTACTTGGCCAGAGCATCTACTAGTAACGGAAAGCATGCAAGATCATAAACAACACGTAGATATAACTTTGATAATCAACATAACAAGTATTCTCTATTCATCGGATCCCAACAAACGCAACATATAGAATTACAGATAGATGATCTTGATCATGTTAGGCAGCTCACAAGATCCGACAATGATAGCACAATGGGGAGAAGACAACCATCTAGCTACTGCTATGGACCCATAGTCCAGGGGTAGACTACTCACACATCACACCGGAGGCGACCATGGCGGCGTAGAGTCCTCCGGGAGATGATTCCCCTCTCGGCGGGTGCGGGAGGCGATCTCCTGGATCCCCGAGATGGGATCGGCGTTGGCGGCGTCTACGGAAGGTTTTCCGTATCGTGGCTCTCGGTGCGGGGGTTTCGTCACGGAGGCTTTAAGTAGGCGGAAGGGCAAGTCAAGAGGCGGCACGGGGCCCACACCATAGGCCGGCGCGGCCGGGGGTGGGGCCGCGCCGCCCTAGGGTTTGGCCACCCCGTGGCCCCTCCTCGTCTCGTCTTCGGACTTACGGAAGCTTCGTGGAAAAATAGGCCCTGGGCTTTGATTTCGTCCAATTCCGAGAATATTTCCTTACTAGGATTTCTGAAACCAAAAACAGCAGAAAATGACAAGCGGCACTTCGGCATCTTGTTAAGAGGATAGTTCCAGAAAATGCACGAATATGACATAAAGTGTGCATAAAACATGTAGATAACATCAATAATGTGGCATGGAACATAAGAAATTATCGATACGTCGGAGACGTATCAGCATCCCCAAGCTTAGTTCTGCTCGTCCCGAGCAGGTAAAACGATAACACGAGATAATTTACGGAGTGACATGCCATCATAATCTTGATCATACTATTTGTAAAGCATATGTAGTGAATGCAGCGATCAAAACAATGTATATGACATGAGTAAACAAGTGAATCATAAAGCAAAGACTTTTCATGAATAGCACTTCAAGACAAGCATCAATAAGTCTTGCATAAGAGTTAACTCATAAAGCAATAATTCAAAGTAAAGGTATTGAAGCAACACAAAAGAAGATTAAGTTTCGGCGGTTGCTTTCAACTTGTAACATGTATATCTCATGGATATTGTCAACATAGAGTAATATAATAAGTGCAATAAGCAAGTATGTAGGAATCAATGCACAGTTCACACAAGTGTTGGCTTCTTGAGGTGGAGAGAAATAGGTGAACTGACTCAACATTGAAAGTAAAAGAATGGTCCTCCATAGAGGAAAAGCATCGATTGCTATATTTGTGCTAGAGCTTTGATTTTGAAAACATGAAACAATTTTGTCAACGGTAGTAATAAAGCATATGCATCATGTAAATTATATCTTATAAGTTGCAAGCCTCATGCATAGTGTACCAATAGTGCCCGCACCTTGTCCTAATTAGCTTGGACTACCTGGATTATCACCTCAATACATATGCTTTAACCAAGTATCACAAAGGGGTACCTCTATGCACTTTGTACAAAGGTCTAAGGAGAAAGCTCGCATTTGGATTTCTCGCTTTTGATTATTCTCAACTTAGACATCCATACCGGGACAACATAGACAACGAGATAATGGACTCCTCTTTTAATGCTTTAAGCATTCAACAACAATTAATTCTTTTCTCATTAGAGATTTGAGGATGTTTGTCCAAAGCTGAAACTTCCACCATGGATCATGGCTTTAGTTAGCGGCCCAATGTTCTTCTCTAACAATATGCATGCTCAAACCATTCAACTCGGTGTAGATCGCCCTTACTTGAGACAAGACGAACATGCATAGCAACTCACATGAAATTCAACAATGAAAAGTTGATGGCGTCCCCGATAAACATGGTTATCGCACAACAAGCAACTTAATAAGAGATAAAGTGCATAATTACATATTCAATACCACAATAGTTTTTAAGCTATTTGTCCCATGAGCTATATATTGCAAAGGTGAATGATGGAATTTTAAAGGTAGCACTCAAGCAATTTACTTTGGAATGGCGGAAAATACCATGTAGTAGGTAGGTATGGTGGACACAAATGGCATAGTGGTTGGCTCAAGTATTTTGGATGCATGAGAAGTATTCCCTCTCGATACAAGGTTTAGGCTAGCAAGGCTTATTTGAAACAAACACAAGGATGAACCGGTGCAGCAAAACTCACATAAAAGACATATTGAAAACATTATAAGACTCTACACCGTCTTCCTTGTTGTTCAAACTCAATACTAGAAATTATCTAGACCTTAGAGAAACCAAATATGCAAACCAAATTTTAGCATGCTCTATGTATTTCTTCATTAATGGGTGCAAAGCATATGATGCAAGAGCTTAATCATGAGCACAACAATTGCCAAGTATCACATTACCCAAGACATTAATAGCAATTACTACATGTATCATTTTCCAATTCCAACCATATAACAATTTAACGAAGGAGAAACTTCGCCATGAATACTATGAGTAGAAACCAAGGACATACTTGTCCATATGCTACAGCGGAGCGTGTCTCTCTCCCATAAAGTGAATGCTAGGATCCATTTTATTCAAACAAAACAAAAAACAAAAACAAACCGACGCTCCAAGAAAAAGCACATAAGATGTGATGGAATAAAAATATAGTTTCAGGGGAGGAACCTGATAATGTTGTCGATGAAGAAGGGGATGCCTTGGGCATCCCCAAGCTTAGACGCTTGAGTCTTCTTAATATATGCAGGGGTGAACCACCGGGGCATCCCCAAGCTTAGAGCTTTCACTCTCCTTGATCATGTTGCATCATACTCCTCTCTTGATCCTTCAAAACTTCCTCCACACCAAACTCGAAACAACTCATTAGAGGGTTAGTGCACAATATAAATTGACATATTCAGAGGTGACACAATCATTCTTAACACTTCTGGACATTGCATAATGCTACTGGACATTAGTGGATCAAAGAAATTCATCCAACATAGCAAAAGAGGCAATGCGAAATAAAAGGCAGAATCTGTCAAAACAGAACAGTTCGTATTGATGAATTTTAAAATGGCACCAGACTTGCTCAGATGAAAATGCTCAAATTGAATGAAAGTTGCGTACATATCTGAGGATCATGCACGTAAATTGTCTTAATTTTCTGAGCTACCTACAGGGAGGTGGACCCAGATTCGTGACAGCAAAGAAATCTGGAACTGTGCAGTAATCCAAATCTAGTACTTACTTTTCTATCAACGGCTTAACTTGGCACAACAAAACACAAAACTAAGATAAGGAGAGGTTGCTACAGTAGTAAACAACTTCCAAGACACAAAATAAAAACAAAGTACTGTAGGTAAAAACATGGGTTGTCTCCCATAAGCGCTTTTCTTTAACGCCTTTCAGCTAGGCGCAGAAAGTGTGTATCAAGTATTATCGAAGGGTGGTGCATTCTCAGCGGGGTGCGGAGTTTTCTCAACCAGGAATAATATATTAGATACATAAGTTTTATCATCTCCTTTTTCATTAGTCTTAGGCGTGCTACTCTCATCAAACAAATTTTCAGGAACAAGCCAAGCATAGTTATTTTCTAGTGCATCATTCATAGCTAGGAGTTTACATGGTATTGGTGCTTTGATCTCCCCACCATCATCAATATTATTAGTGCATCTTATTCTATCCATGTCCATCTTTTCAAGGAGACTAACAAAATTAGTATGAGAACCAAGCATATTAAATTTAGCAAAGACCTTCCTAGCTTCTCTTGCTAGACCACCAAATTCTCTAAGAAGGGTTTCTAAAACAAAATCTTTCTTTTCCCCTTCTTCCATATCACCAAGTGTGAGAAACATGTGTTGGATTATAGGATTAAGATTAACAAATTTAGTCTCCAACAGGCGAACTAAATGCGCGGCAGCAATTTCATAAGTAGGCGCAAGGTCTACCAAGTGTCTATCTTCAAAATTTTCAATAGTACTAACATGATTGAAAAATTCTTCTATATTATTTCTCCCAACTATAGACCCACGTCCTACCGGTATGTCTTTTGTGGTAAAATTAAAAGGAAACATGATGAAATAAGTAAGGTAAATGCAAGTAACTAATTTTTTTTGTGTTTTTGATATAGTGAACAAGATAGCAAATAAAGTAAAACTAGCAACTAATTTTTTTGTATTTTGATTTAGTGCAGCAAACAAAGTAGTAAATAAAACTAAGCAAGACAAAAACAAAGTAAAGAGATTGAGAAGTAGAGACTCCCCTTGCAGCGTGTCTTGATCTCCCCGGCAACGGCGCCAGAAATTTAGCTTGATGACGCGTAAAGCACACGCTCGTTGGGAACCCCAAGTGGAAGGTGTGATGCGTACAGCAGCAAGTTTCCCTCAGTAAGAAACCAAGGTTTATCGAACCAGTAGGAGCCAAGAAGCACGTTGAAGGTTGATGGCGGTGGGATGTAGTGCGGCGCAACACCAGGGTTTCCGGCGCCAACGTGGAACCTGCACAACACAACCAAAGTACTTTGCCCCAACGAAACAGTGAGGTTGTCAATCTCACCGGCTTGCTGTAACAAGGGATTAACCGTATTGTGTGGAAGATGATTGTTTGCAGAAAACAGTAAAACAAGTATTGCAGTAGATTGTATTTCAGTAAAGAGAATTGGACCGGGGTCCACAGTTCACTAGAGGTGTCTCTCCCATAAGACAAACAGCATGTTGGGTGAACAAATTACAGTTGGGCAATTGACAAATAAAGAGAGCATGACCATGCACATACATATCATGATGAGTATAGTGAGATTTAATTGGGCATTACGACAAAGTACATAGACCGCCATCCAACTGCATCTATGCCTAAAAAGTCCACCTTCAGGTTATCATCCGAACCCCCTCCAGTATTAAGTTGCAAAGCAACAGACAATTGCATTAAGTATGGTGCGTAATGTAATCAACAACTACATCCTTAGACATAGCATCAATGTTTTATCCCTAGTGGCAACAGCACAACACAACCTTAGAACTTTCACATCCTGTCCCGTGTGTCAATGCAGGCATGAACCCACTATCGAGCATAAGTACTCCCTCTTGGAGTTACAAGCATCTACTTGGCCGGAGCATCTACTAGTAACGGAAAGCATGCAAGATCATAAACAACACGTAGATATAACTTTGATAATCAACATAACAAGTATTCTCTATTCATCGGATCCCAACAAACGCAACATATAGAATTACAGATAGATGATCTTGATCATGTTAGGCAGCTCACAAGATCCGACAATGATAGCACAATGGGGAGAAGACAACCATCTAGCTACTGCTATGGACCCATAGTCCAGGGGTAGACTACTCACACATCACACCGGAGGCGACCATGGCGGCGTAGAGTCCTCCGGGAGATGATTCCCCTCTCCGGCAGGGTGCCGGAGGCGATCTCCTGGATCCCCCGAGATGGGATCGGCGTTGGCGGCGTCTCTGGAAGGTTTTCCGTATCGTGGCTCTCGGTACTGGGGGTTTCGTCACGGAGGCTGTAAGTAGGCGGAAGGGCAAGTCAAGAGGCGGCACGGGGGGCCCACCCCATAGGCCGGCGCGGCCCGGGGTGGGGCCGCGCCGCCTAGGGTTTGGCCACCCCGTGGCCCCTCTTCGTCTCGTCTTCGGACTTACGGAAGCTTCGTGGAAAAATAGGCCCACGGGCTTTGATTTCGTCCAATTCCGAGAATATTTCCTTACTAGGATTTCTGAAACCAAAAACAGCAGACAAGAATCGGCACTTCGGCATCTTGTTAATAGGTTAGTTCCAGAAAATGTACGAATATGACATAAAGTGTGCATAAAACATGTAGATAACATCAATAATGTGGCATGGAACATAAGAAATTATCGATACGTCGGAGACGTATCACTGAACCTCGCAGATTGACAAGGGAACGTGCCACTCCTGAATGGTATGATCCTTGTCTAAATGTCATGATTGTGGATAACAATGATGATGACCCTGCGACGTATGAAGAAGCGATGATGAGCCCAGATTCCAACAAATGGCAAGAAGCCATGAAATCCGAAATGGGATCCATGTATGATAACAAAGTATGGACTTTGGTAGACTTACCTGATAGCCGAAAGGCTATCGAGAATAAATGGATCTTCAAGAGAAAAACAGATGCTGATGGTAATATTACTGTCTATAAAGCTCGACTTGTCGCAAACGGTTTCCGACAAATTCAAGGTGTTGACTATTATGAGACTTTCTCACCTGTAGCGAAGCTAAAATCTGTGAGGATTTTGTTAGCAATAGCTGCATTTTTCGATTATGAGATTTGGCAGATGGATGTCAAAACGGCGTTCCTTAATGGAGACATTGAGGAAGAGTTGTATATGGTACAACCCAAAGGTTTTGTCGATCCTAAAAATGCTGACAAAGTATGCAAACTTCAGCGTTCAATCTATGGACTGAAGCAAGAATCGAGAAGTTGGAACCGACGTTTTGATAAGGTAATCAAAGACTTCGGGTTTATACAGTGTCATGGAGAGGCCTGTATTTACAAGAAAGTGAGTGGGAGCTCTGTAGCATTCCTGATATTATATGTAGATGACATATTATTGATTGGGAATGATATAGAACTATTAAGTAGTGTAAAGGGTTATTTGAATAATAGTTTTTCAATGAAAGACCTTGGTGAAGCATCATATATATTAGGCATCAAGATTTATAGAGATAGATCAAGACGTCTAATAGGGCTATCACAGAGTACATATCTGGACAAGATTCTAAAGAAGTTTAGAATGGACGAAAGTAAGAAAGGATTCTTACCTATGTTACCAGGCAAGGTCTTGAGTAAGACTCAAGGTCCGGTTACGGCAGAAGAAAGAGAAAGGATGAGTCAAATCCCCTATGCCTCGGCAGTAGGCTCTATCATGTATGTCATGCTATGTACAAGACCGGATATAGCACATGCTGTTAGTTTGACTAGCAGATATCAAAGTGATCCAGGAATGGAACACTGGACAGCGGTCAAGAATATCCTGAAGTACTTGAAAAGAACTAAGGATATGTTTCTTTGTTATGGAGGTGACCAAGAGCTCGTTGTAACAAGTTACACCGATGCAAGTTGGAACACTGATCCTGATGACTCTAAGTCACAGTCTGGGTACGTGTTTATATTGAATGGTGCTGCAGTAAGCTGGGCAAGCTCGAAGCAGTGCACGGTGGCGAAATCCTCAACAGAATCGGAATACATAGCGGCTTCAGAGGCTTCATCAGAAGCGGTATGGATGAAGAGGTTCATTATAGAGCTCGGTGTGGTTCCTAGTGCATTGGACCCACTAGTCATCTACTGTGACAACATGGGTGCCATCGCCAATGCACAAGAACCAAGGTCACACAAGAGGCTGAAGCATATCAAGCTGCGTTATCATTCGATTCGCGAATACATCGAAGATGGAGAAGTAACGATTTGCAAAGTACACACTGATCTGAATGTAGCAGATCCGTTGACTAAAGCTCTCCCTAGGGCAAAGCATGACCAACACCAGAATGCCATGGGTGTTAGGTACCTTACAATGTAATCTAGAATATTGACTCTAGTGCAAGTGGGAGACTGTTGGAGATATGCCCAAGAGGCAATAATAAAAGTGGTTATTATATATATCTTTATGTTTATGATAAATGTTTATATACCATGCTATAATTGTATTAACCGAAACATTGATACATGTGTGTTATGTAAACAAACAAATGAGTCCCTAGTAAGCCTCTTAACTAGCTTGTTGATTAATAGATGATTAGTTTCATAATCATGAACATTGGATGTTATTAATGACAAGGTTATATCATTATATGAATGATGTAATGGACACACCCAATTAAGCGTAGCATAAGATCACGTCATTAAGTTATTTGCTATAAGCTTTCGATACATAGTTACCTAGTCCTTATGACCATGAGATCATGTAAATCACTTATGCCGGAAAGGTACTTTGATTACATCAAACGCCACTGCGTAAATGGGTGGTTATAAAGGTGGGATTAAGTATCCGGAAAGTATGAGTTGAGGCATATGGATCAACAGTGGGATTTGTCCATCCCGATGACGGATAGATATACTGTGGGCCCTCTCGGTGGAATGTCGTCTAAATGTCTTGCAAGCATATGAATAAGTTCATAAGAGACCACATACCACAGTACGAGTAAAGAGTACTTGTCAGGAAACGAGGTTGAACAAGGTATAGAGTGATACCGATGATCAAACCTCGGACAAGTAAAATATCGCGTGACAAAGGGAATTGGTATCGTATGTGAATGGTTCATTCGATCACTAAGTCATCGTTGAATATGTGGGAGCCATTATGGATCTCCAGATCCCGCTACTGGTTATTGGTCGGAGTAAGTACTCAACCATGTCCACATAGTTCGCGAACCGTAGGGTGACACACTTAAAGTTGGATGTTGAAATGGTAGAACTTGAATATGGAATGGAGTTCGAATATTTGTTCGGAGTCCCGGATGAGATCCCGGACATCACGAGGAGTTCCGGAATGGTCTGGAGAATAAGATTCATATATAGGAAGTCATTTTATGTGATTTAAAATGATCCGGAAGGTTCTATGGAAGGTTCTAGAAGGTTCTAGAAAAGTCCGGAAGAAACCACTAAGGAAGGCGGAGTCCCGGAGGGACTCCACCTCCCATGGCCGGCCAACCCTAAGGGGGAGGAGTCCCAAGTGGACTCCCCAATGGGGGCCGGCCACCCCCCCCCCCACATGGAAGGGGGAAATCCCACCTCAAGTGGGATTCCCACCTTGGGTAGGTTTCCCTATCACATGGAAGGTTTTGGGTTCGGGTCTTATTCGGAGACTTGTAGTCCAACACTTGGGGCTTCCACCTATATAATGAGGGGACAAGGGGAGGGGGCCGGCCACCCAAAGACCACAAGGTGGCCGCACGCCATAGTGGCCGGCGCCCCCCTCTCCCAAACCCTAGCGGCCCTCTCTCCTCCAACACATCCCGCACGCTTAGCGAAGCTCCGCCGGATTTCTCCACCACCACCGACACCACGCCGTCGTGCTGTCGGATTCAAGAGGAGCTACTACTTCCGCTGCCCGCTGGAATGGGGAGGTGGACGTCGTCTTCATCAACAACCGAACGTGTGACCGAGTCGGAGGTGCTGTCCGTTCGTGGCGCCGTGATCAAGATCTTCTACGCGCTTTTGCAAGCGGCAAGTGAACGTCTACCGCAGCAACAAGAGCCTCATCTTGTAGGCTTTGGAATCTCTTCAAGGGTGAGACTCGATAATCCCCTCGTTGCTACCGTCTTCTAGATTGCATCTTGGCTTGGATTTCATGTTCGCGGTAGGAAATTTTTTGTTTTCTATGCAACGTTATCCTATACTTAAACGACATCAAACCTTAAGTGTGTCACCCTACGGTTCGCGAACTATGCAGACATGGTTGAGACCTCTCTCTGACCAATAACCAATAGCGGGATCTGGAGATCCATAATGGCTCCCACATATTCAACGATGACTTTAGTGATCGACTGAACCTTTTACATACGATACCGATTCCCTTTGTCACGCGATATTTTACTTCTCCGAGGTTTGATCATCGGTATCTCTATACCTTGTTCAACCTCGTCTCCTGACAAGTACTTGATGACCCACAAGTATAGGGGGTGTATCGTAGTATTTTCGATAAGTAAGAGTGTCGAACCCAATGAGGAGCAGAAGGTGTTGACAAGCAGTTTCGATGAAGGATTCATTGTAAATGCTCACAGACAAGTATTCAGGGGGTTTTGATATAGCAGATGAATAAAGTACGAGTAAGTAAAGTGCGAGAGAAATAATTGCAGCGAGTGGCCCAATCCTTTTTAGCACAAAGGACAAGCCGGTTTGTTTACTTATAATGACCAAACGTTCTTGAGGACACACGGGAATTTAGTCTAGTGCTTTCGCTTCATATAGCTGATTAATCTTCATTGTTTTGATAAGTGTTGTGTGGGTGAACCTATGCTAATGCACCGCCCTTCCTAGGACTAATACATACTTGTGATTATACCCCTTGCAAGCATCCGAAACTACAAGAAAGTAATTAAGATAAATCTAACCACAGCCTTAAACTCTGAGATCCTGCTATCCCTCCTGCATCGATATACCAACGGGGGTTTAGGTTTCTGTCACTCCGGCAACCCCGCAATTGGCAAACGAGTACAAGATGTATTCCCCTAGGCCCATAAAGGTGAAGTGTCATGTAGTCGACGTTCACATGACACCACTAGAAGAATAACACCACAACTTAAATATCATAACATTGAATATTACTCAACCATAATTCACTACTAACATTTAGACTTCACCCATGTCCTCAAGAACTAAACGAACTACTCACGAGACATCATATAGAACATGATCAGAGGTGATATGATGATGAATAACAATCTGAACATAAACCTTGGTTCAATGGTTTCACTCAATAGCATCAATAACGAGTAGAAATCAATACCGGGAGAGTTTCCCCTATCAAACAATCAAGATCCAACCCTAATTGTTACAGCGGTGACGAGGTGCAACGGTGGAGACGGCGATGATGATGATGGAGATGATGGTGACGATGATGGAGATGATGTCCGGCTCGATGACGGTGACGATGGCGTCGATTTTCCCTCCGGGAGGGAATTTCCCCGGCAGATTTCAGCCTGCCGGAGAGCTCTTTTCTCTCTGGTGTTTTCCGCCCCGCAGAGGCGGCTGTGACTCTTCGCGTCTATCCTCTGGAGCTTAGGTTTTCGGGACGAAGAAGTACGCGAAGGAGAGGAGGCCAGAGGGGGCTGTGGGCCCCCTCCTCACATGGCGGCGTGGCCAGGGCAGGGCCCGCGCCGGCCTATGAGGGGGGCCCATGGCGGCCCTCCTCGGCTCCTCCTTTTGGCTCTCGTCGTCTTCTGGAAAAATAGGATTTTTCATATAATTTCCGTCAATTGTTGATCTTCCGAAATATTGCATTCTGACGTCGTTTTTTCCAGCAGAATCCTGACTCCGGTGCGCGATCCTCCAATAATCATGAAACATGCAAAATAGATGAAATAACATAAGTATCACCTCTAAATATGAAATATATCAATGAATAACAGCAAATTATGATATAAAATAGTGATGCAAAATGGACGTATCAACTCCCCCCAAGCTTAGACTTCGCTTGTCCCCAAGCGAAACTGAACTCGGTAAACAGGACCACATGTTTATGGAGTGAAGAGTCGATAAATCAAATACGGACAAGAAGCATCATATTATTTCACATAAGACATTCTAGTGAACAACTTCCTCATATAATTCAACTTGAAACAAGTATAAGGTGATCAAAAATAAAGGTGCATAAGAAATCATAATTGGTGATGGCAAACTTCGTTCTTGGTCAGAGAACAATTAACAGATTGTACTTATCTATCGAGCAGCGCTCTTATGTTAAAGCTTATATGGCACAACTTGCATACTCAATCATAATAATCATTGATAACTTCCAACGCTATATTCATTCAGATAAAACTTGTACTAAACAAGGAAGAGTAAAAGACATGATTAAGCAGATCACAATATAAATGATTTGATCACAACAACTCGAATTCTTGCTTAAGATGGAGGGAAATAAGTTCTTGACTCAACATAAAGTAAAAGACAGGCCCTTCGCAGAGGGAAGCAGGGATTAAATCATGTGCTAGTGCTTTTTCAGTTTTGAAATCACATAAAGAGAATAAAAGTAAAATTTTGAGAGGTGTTTGTTGTTGTCAACGAATGGTAGTGGGTACTCTAACCCCCTTGCCAGACAAACTCTCGAAGAGCGGCTCCCATAAAGTTTTATTTTTGGTTGACACTCCTTCCAACCCTTGCTTTCACAAACCATGGCTAACCGAATCCTCGGGTGCCTTCCAATCATTCTCATACCATGAAGGAGTGTCTTTTTATTTTAGTTTTATTTGGATGACACTTCTCCCCTCCTTTGCTTTCTTAAGTCATGGCTAACCGAATCCTCGGGTGCCGTCCAACAATCACATACCATGGAGGAGTGTCTATTTGTAAAATTATGAAAGTTAATTAATCGGGGCTGGGAACCCCATTGCTAGCTCTTTTTGCAAAATTATTGGATAAGCGGATGAAGCCACTAGTCCATTGGTGAATGTTGCCCAACAAGATTGAAAGATAAAACACCACATACTTCCTCATGAGCTATAAAACATTGACACAAATAAGGGATGATAAATTTTGAATTATTTAAAGGTAGCGCACGAAGTATTTACTTGGAATGGCAGGAAATACCATGTAATAGGTAGTTATGGTGGACACAAATGGCATAGGTTTGGGTTAAGGTTTGGATGCACGAGAAGCATTCCCTCTCAGTATAGGTTTTTGGCTAGCAAGGTTGATTAGCAAGCATAAGAGTTGAGGGAAACAAACAAATATACATGTGATAGAAACAATCATGCATCTTCCTTGTAAGCACAAACAATTTTAACTTCAGAATAATAAGCTAAGAGCTAACAAGAAGGAAGACAATGAAACAACTACATGTATTTCTCTTTTCTACTAAAACCTCAAAGTGTTGTTGCTATTCACCAATGCTAAGTTTGCCAAAACCAAATAGATTTACTCTATGCTCCCAAAGTGATACCAATACTAATAACAAGATCAATCATATAATAGAGATTGCAAACTAAAATAAGATGTGCAATATGTAAATGATAAGACTTCTCATTAATATTCCATAACGATAACTCACACCAAGGGATACATAGACAACCAACTAAGGAGAGATACTTCCACACTGCAACCTGATGTCTACGGGTGCTTCTATTCTTGTAGACAGTGTTGGGCCTCCAAGAGCAGAGGTTTGTAGAACAGCAGCAAGTTTCCCTTAAGTGGATCACCCAAGGTTTATCGATCTCAGGGAGGAAGAGGTCAAAGATATCCCTCTCATGCAACCCTGCAACCACAAAGCAAGAAGTCTCTTGTGTCCCCAACACACCTAATAGGTGCACTAGTTCGGCGAAGAGATAGTGAAATACAGGTGGTATGAATAAGTAGTAGCAACGGCACCAGAAATGTGCTTTGCCCAGGACAGTAAACAAGCAGTAGTAACGCAGCAGTAGTAACGCAGTAAAACAGTAAACAAGCAGCAAAAGCAGTATTTAGGAACAAGGCCTAGGGATTAGACTTTCACTAGTGGACACTCTCAACTTTGATCACCAACAGAATAGATAAATGCATACTCTACACCCTCTTGTTGGATGATGAACACCACTAACTGTGTAGGATTACACGAACCCTCAATGCCGGAGTTAACAAGCTCCACAATATTCGATGTTCATATTTAAATAACCTTAGAGTGCACGACAGATCAACACAACTAAACCAAGTACTAACATAGCATGCACACTGTCACCTTCACACTATGTAGGAGGAATAGATCACATCAATACCATCATAGCAATAGTTAACTTCGTAATCTACAAGATATCACAATCATAGCCTACGCCAAGTACTAACACGGATGCACACACTGTCACCATTACACCGTGCAGGAGGAGTAAAACTACTTTAATAACATTACTAGAGTAGCACATAGATAAATTGTGATACAAAACACATTGCAATCATAAAGAGATATAAATAAGCACTTCACTCTGCCATTCATAACAGTGAATAAGTATTCTGTGAAATATAGCCTAAGAGACCCACACGGTGCACACACTGTCACCTTTACACACGTGGGACAAGGAGTCTCCGGAGATCACATAAGTAAAATTCACTTGACTAGCATAACGACATCTAGATTACAAGCATCATCATATGAATCTCAATCATGTAAGGCAGCTCATGAGATTATT
Organism: Lolium perenne; assembly: GCF_019359855.2. Taxonomy (NCBI): domain Eukaryota; kingdom Viridiplantae; phylum Streptophyta; class Magnoliopsida; order Poales; family Poaceae; genus Lolium; species Lolium perenne. The sequence continues at coordinate 34,267,845 of NC_067248.2, read as the reverse complement.
GTATTGAAGTACATAGGAGAGAGATGAACCACATAGCTATCGGTACAACCCCGAGCCTCGATGGAGAACTACTCCCTCCTCATGGGAGACAGCAGCGGTGATGAAGATGGCGGTGGTGTCGATGGAGGAGCCTTCCGGGGGCACTTCCCCGTCCCGGCGGCGTGCCGGAACAGAGAGTCCTGTCCCCCAGATCTTGGCTTCGCGATGGCGGCGGCTCTGGAAGGTTTCTCGTACCGTGGCTTTTCCTTCTCGAGGTTTTAGGTCGAGGGGGCTTAAATAGGCGAAGAGGCGGCGTCAGAAGGTCAACGAGGCGACGACACCATAAGGCTGCGCGACCAGGGCCTGGGCCGCGCCGGCCTATCATCTGGGGCCCCTGTGGCCCCCCTCTGGCGGCTCTTGGGTGTTCTGGATGCTTCCGGGGATTCTAAGGTGCTGGGCGTTGATTTCGTCCGATTCCGAGAATATTTCCTTACTAGGATTTCTGAAACCAAAAACAGCTGAAAATAGGAACTGGCCCTTCGGCATCTTGTTAATAGGTTAGTTCCAGAAAATGCACAAATATGACATAAAGTGTGCATAAAACATGTAGATATCATCAATAATGTGGCATGGAATATAAGAAATTATCGATACGTCGGAGACGTATCAGCATCCCCAAGCTTAGTTTCTGCTCGTCCCGAGCAGGTAAACGATAACAAAGATAATTTCTGGAGTGACATGCCATCATAACCTTGATCATACTATAGTAAGCATATGTAATGAATGCAGTGATTCGAAGCAATGTAAATGACATGAGTAAACAACTGAATCATATAGCAAAGACTTTTCATGAATAGTACTTCAAGACAAGCATCAATAAGTCTTGCATAAGAGTTAACTCATAAAGCAATAATTCAAAGTAGAAGCATTGAAGCAACACAAAGGAAGATTAAGTTTCAGCGGTTGCTTTCAACTTGTAACATGTATATCTCATGGATATTGTCAACATAGAGTAATATAACAAATGCAATATGCAAGTATGTAGGAATCAATGCACAGTTCACACAAGTGTTTGCTTCTTGAGGTGGAGAGAAATAGGTGAACTGACTCAACAACAAAAGTAAAAGAATGGTCCTTCAAAGAGGAAAGCATCGATTGCTATATTTGTGCTAGAGCTTTGATTTTGAAAACAAGAAACAATTTTGTCAACGGTAGTAATAAAGCATATGTATTATGTAAATTATATCTTACAAGTTGCAAGCCTCATGCATAGTATACTAATAGTGCCCGCACCTTATCCTAATTAGCTTTGACTACCGGGATTATCGCAATGCACATGTTTTAACCAAGTATCACAAAGGGGTACCTCTATGCCGCCTGTACAAAGGTCTAAGGAGAAAGCTCGCATTGGATTTCTCGCTATTGATTATTCTCAACTTAGACATCCATACCAGTACAACATAGACAACATATAATGGACTCCTCTTTTATGCATAAGCATGTAGCAACAATTAATTTTCTCATATTAGATTGAGGATATATGTCCAAAACTGAAACTTCCACCATGGATCATGGCTTTAGTTAGCGGCCCAATGTTCTTCTCTAACAATATGCACGCTCTAACCATAAGGTGGTAGATCTCCCTTACTTCAGACAAGACGAACATGCATAGCAACTCACATGATATTCAACAAAGAGTAGTTGATGGCGTCCCCAGGAACATGGTTATCGCACAACAAGCAACTTATAAGAAATAAAGTGCATAAGTACATATTCAATACCACAATAGTTTTTAGGCTATTTGTCCCATGAGCTATATATTGCAAAGGTAAAGGATAGAAATTTTAAAGGTAGCACTCAAGCAATTTACTTTGGAATGGCGGAGAAATACCATGTAGTAGGTAGGTATGGTGGACACAAATGGCATAGTGTTTGGCTCAAGGATTTGGGATGCATGAGAAGTATTCCCTCTCGATACAAGGTTTTAGGCCAGCAAGGCTATTTGAAACAAACACAAGGATGAAGCGGTGCAGCAAAACTCACATAAAAGACATATTGTAAACATTATAAGACTCTACACCGTCTTCCTTGCTGTTCAAACTCAATACTAGAAATTATCTAGACTTTAGAGAAACCAATTATGCAAACCAAATTTAGCAAGCTCTATGTATTTCTTCATTAATGGGTGCAAAGTATATGATGCAAGAGCTTAAACATGAGCACAACAATTGCCAAGTATCACATTATCCAAGACATTTTACCAATTACTACATGTAGTATTTTCCGTTTCCAACCATATAACAATTAACGAAGAAGTTTCAACCTTCGCCATGAAAATTAAAAGCTAAGAACACATGTGTTCATACGAACCAGCGGAGCGTATCTCTCTCCCACACAAGCATTTATTCAAACAAAAACAAAAACAAAAGTAAATAGACGCTCCAAGAAAAGCACATAAGATGTGATGGAATAAAAATATAGTTTCAGGGGAGGAACCTGATAATGTTGTAGATGAAGAAGGGGATGCCTTGGGCATCCCCAAGCTTAGACGCTTGAGTCTTCTTGATATATGCAGGGGTGAACCACCGGGGCATCCCCAAGCTTAGAGCTTTCACTCTCCTTGATCATGTTGTATCATCCTCCTCTCTTGATCCTTGAAAACTTCCTCCACACCAAACTTAGAACAACTCATTAGAGGGTTAGTGCACAATCAAAATATACATGTTCAGAGGTGACATAATCATTCTTAACACTTCTGAACATTGCACAAAGCTACTGAAAGTCAATGGAATCAAAATATCCATCGAACATAACAAAACTGGCAATGCGAAATAAAAGGCAGAATCTGTCAAAACAGAACAGTTCGTATTGACGAATTTTATTGAGGCACCAGACTTGCTCAAATGAAAATGCTCAAATTGAATGAAAGTTGCGTACATATCTGAGGATCACTCACGTAAATTGGCAAAATTTTCTGAGTTACCTACAGAGAATTTTTCCCAGATTCGTGATAGCAAAGAAATCTGTTTCTGCGCAGTAATCCAAATCTAGTATCAACCTTGCTATCAAAGACTTTACTTGGCACAACAAAACACAAAACTAAGATAAGGAGAGGTTGCTACAGTAGTAAACAACTTCCAAGACACAAAATAAAATAAAGGTACTGTAGCAAAATAAACACATGGGTTATCTCCCAAGAAGTTCTTTCTTTATAGCCATTAAGATGGGCTCAACAGTTTTAATGATGCACTCGCAAGAAATAAGAGTTGGAGCAAAAGAGAGCATCAAGAGGCAAATTGAAAACAAATTTAAGCCTAACATGTTTCCTATGAAAAGGAATCTTGTAAATAAACAAGTTCAAGAAGCATAATGCAACAAGTATAGAAAGATAAAACAAGTGCAGCTTCAAGATTTTCAGCAAATAGAGAGGTGTTTTAGTAACATGAAAATTTCTACAACCATATTTTTCTCTCTCATAATAACTTTCAGTAGCATCATGAGCAAACTCAACAATATAACTATCACATAAAGCATTCTTATCATGAGTCTCATGCATAAAATTATTACTACTCCCAACATAAGCATAGTCATTCTTATTAATTGTAGTGGGACCAAATTCAACAAAGTGGCTATCTTCAAATATAGGAGGCATATTGTAATCATAATCAAATTCACTCTCCATAGTAGGCGGCACCAAAAGACCACTATCATTATAATCATCATAAATAGGAGGTAAAGTATCATCAAAGTAAATTTCCTCCTCAATGCTTGGGGAACTAAAAAGATCATGCTCATCAAAACCAGCTTCCCCAAGCTTAGAATTTTCCATAGCATTAGCAACAATAGTGTTCAAAGCATTCATATTAATAACATTCCCATTAGCATGCATATAAAGTTCCATGGGTTTTTTAATTCTCTCTTCAAACACATCATGTCCTAATTCAAGATAAAGTTCATAAAGATCTCTCATATTTTTGTTGTTTTCCATTATGCCTAACTAGTGTAAACAAGAAACAACAAGATGCAATTGCAGGATCTAAAGGAAATAGCTTCGAGCACAAACACAATGGCACCAGAAAAGTACTGTTACCTGGAACCGAAGTATGAGTGCCTTTTACCTTTCCTCCCCGGCAACGGCGCCAGAAAAGTGCTTGATGTCTACGGGTGCTTCTATTCTTGTAGACAGTGTTGGGCCTCCAAGAGCAGAGGTTTGTAGAATAGCAGCAAGTTTCCCTTAAGTGGATCAGCCAAGGTTTATCGATCTCAGGGAGGAAGAGGTCAAAGATATCCCTCTCATGCAACCCTGCAACCACAAAGCAAGAAGTCTCTTGTGTCCCCAACACACCTAATAGGTGCACTAGTTCGGCGAAGAGATAGTGAAATACAGGTGGTATGAATAAGTAGTAGCAACGGCACCAGAAAAGTGCTTTGCCCAGGACAGTAAACAAGCAGTAGTAACGCAGCAGTAGTAACGCAGTAAAACAGTAAACAAGCAGCGATAGCAGAATTTAGGAACAAGGCCTAGGGATTAGACTTTCACTAGTGGACACTCTCAACTTTGATCACATAACAGAATAGATAAATGCATACTCTACACCCTCTTGTTGGATGATGAACACCACTAACTGTGTAGGATTACACGAACCCTCAATGCCAGAGTTAACAAGCTCCACAATATTCGATGTTCATATTTAAATAACCTTAGAGTGCACGACAGATCAACACAACTAAACCAAGTACTAACATAGCATGCACACTGTCACCTTCACACTATGTAGGAGGAATAGATCACATCAATACCATCATAGCAATAGTTAACTTCGTAATCTACAAGAGATCACAATCATAGCCTACGCCAAGTACTAATACGGATGCACACACTGTCACCATTACACCGTGCAGGAGGAGTAAAACTACTTTAATAACATTACTAGAGTAGCACATAGATAAATTGTGATACAAAACACATTGCAATCATAAAGAGATATAAATAAGCACTTCAGTATGCCATTCATAACAGTGAATAAGTATTCTGTGAAATATAGCCTAAGAGACCCACACGGTGCACACACTGTCACCTTTACACACGTGGGACAAGGAGTCTCCGGAGATCACATAAGTAAAATTCACTTGACTAGCATAACGACATCTAGATTACAAGCATCATCATATGAATCTCAATCATGTAAGGAAGCTCATGAGATTATTGTATTGAAGTACATAGGAGAGAGATGAACCACATAGCTACCGGTACAGCCCCGAGCCTCGATGGAGAACTACTCCCTCCTCATGGGAGACAGCAGCGGTGATGAAGATGGCGGTGGTGTCGATGGAGGAGCCTTTCGGGGGCACTTCCCCGTCCCGGCGGCGTGCCGGAACAGAGAGTCCTGTCCCCCAGATCTTGGCTTCGCGATGGCGGCGGCTCTGGAAGGTTTCTCGTACCGTGGCTTTTCCTTCTCGAGGTTTTAGGCCGAGGGGGCTTAAATAGGCGAAGAGGCGGCGTCAGAAGGTCAACGAGGCGACGACACCATAAGGCGGCGCGGCCAGGGCCTGGGCTGCGCTGGCCTATCATCTGGGGCCCCTGTGGCCCCCCTATGGCGGCTCTCGGGTGTTCTGGATGCTTCCGGGGATTCTAAGGTGCTGGGCGTTGATTTCATCCGATTCCGAGAATATTTCCTTACTAGGATTTCTGAAACCAAAAACAGCAGAAAACAGGAACTGGCCCTTCGGCATCTTGTTAATAGGTTAGTTCTAGAAAATGCACAAATATGACATAAAGTGTGCATAAAACATGTAGATATCATCAATAATGTGGCATGGAACATAAGAAATTATCGATACGTCGGAGACGTATCACAACCCATCTTATATGATAACTTCCCTACTCATGATATGACACTACTTGATAGTAAAAAGTAAAAGATAGTGATGATGTGATACCGCGGCACTCCCCCAAGCTTGGAACAAACCAAGGGGATGCCAATACCGATGATGAATTACTCCTTCGGCGGTGGTGGTGATGAATTCTCGACAAGATTCTCAACAAGCTCCTGAAGCTCATCAATCTTGTACATGAGGTTGCGGATCATCTCCGAATTGTGCACGACGCGGTTAAGAAGTATGTCCGACGGCGAGTCCCAACTCTTGGAGTTATTTCCCCACTCTTCAGCTTCAGGCTTCATCCTTCCTGCAGTGTTAGAATGATCTATATCCCAATTGCTAGGCAATACTGCCTTGGGAGTCCTTTCAATTTGACTATTGTAAATTAGATTGCGGAAGGGTTGTAGGTGCCTGGAGGAGATGTCTTTGGAGCTAGGTAGTGACGTGGAACCTTCCCTCCGGTGCGAATTCTTGCGCTCTTCTTTGTACTGAAAGGGTTCTCCACCACCTCAATGCTTGCGATGGTAGCACGCGGGTATGCACGCGAGTCTTCCTCCACTTCTTCTTCATCTTCTTCCTTGACGCTCTCGTCCACCTCTTTCCACTCGGGATCTTGAATATCTTCATCCGAAAGCCCCTTGCCCTTGTTGTTGGAGACCATGGTGCTTCTAGATCAAGACGGATCCTTAGAGAAAACAGCTCGAAACAAAACACGTCGAGAAAACGATATACGGACCTCCAGGGGTCCGGGGGATTGATACGTCTCCGACGTATCGATAATTTATTATGTTCCATGCTTGTTTTATGACATTACCTACATGTTTTGTTCACACTTTATGATGATTTTATGCGTTTTCCGGAACTAACCTATTGACGAGATGTCGAAGTGCCAGTTCCTGTTTTCTGCTGTTTTTGGTTTCAGAAATCCTAGTAAGGAAATATTCTCGGAATTGGACGAAATCAACGCCCAGAGTCTTAAAATTGGACGAAGCTTCCAGAACACCCGAGAGCTGCCAGAGGGGGCCACAGGCCCACCAGACGACAGCCCGGCGCGGCCAGAGGGGGGGTCGTGCCCCCCTACTGTGTCACCGCCTCGTCGACCTTCCGACTCCGCCTCTTGCCTATAAAAAGGTCCCTGGCCTAAATCTTCGATACGGAAAAGCCACGGTACAAGAAACCTTCCAGAGCCGCCGCCATCGCGAAGCCAAGATTTGGGGGACAGGAGTCTCTGTTCCGGCACGCCGCCGGGACGGGGAAGTGCCCCCGGAAGGCTCCTCCATCGACACCACCGCCATCTTCATCACCGCTGCTGTCTCCCATGAGGAGGGAGTAGTTCTCCATCGAGGCTAAGGGCTCTACCGATAGCTATGTGGTTAATCTCTCTCCCTATGTACTTCAATACAATAATCTCATGAGCTGCCTTACATGATTGAGATTAATATGATGATGCTTGTAATCTAGATGTCATTGTGCTAGTCAAGTGGATTTTACTTATGTGATCTCCGGAGACTCCTTGTCCCACGTGTGTAAAGGTGACAGTGTGTGCACCGTGTGGGTCTCTTAGGCTATATTTCACAGAATACTTATTCACTGTTATGAATAGCATAGTGAAGTTCTTATTTATATCCCTTTATGATTGCAATGTGCTTTGTATCACTATTAATCTATGTGCTACTCTAGTGATGTTATTAAAGTACTCTATTCCTCCTGCACGGTGTAATGGTGACAGTGTGTGCATCGTGTAGTACTTGGCGTAGGTTATGATTGTATTCTCTTGTAGATTATGAAGTTAATTATTGCTATGATAGTATTGATGTGATCTATGCCTCCTTCATAGTGTGATGGTGACAGTGTGCATGCTATGTTAGTACTTGGTTTAGTTGTGTTGATCTATCGTGCACTCTAAGGTTATTTAAACTTGAATATCGAATATTGTGGAGCTTGTTAACTCCGGCATTGAGGGTTCGTGTAATCCTACACAATTAGTGGTGTTCATCATCCAACAAGAGAGTGTAGAGTATAGCATTTATCTATTTATTCTGTTATGTGATCAAAGTTGAGAGTATCCACTAGTGAAAGTATGATGCCTAGGCCTTGTTCCCAAATATTGCTATCACTGCTTGTTTACTGTTTTACTGCATCTCTACTGCCTGCAATATTACCACCATCAACCACACGCCAGTTGTAGCATCAAGCTATTTTCTGGTGCCGTTACTACTGCTCATACACATTCATACCACCTGTATTTCACTATCTCTTCGCCGAACTAGTGCACCTATTAGGTGTGTTGGGGACACAAGAGACTTCTTGCTTTGTGGTTGTAAGGTTGCATGAGAGGGATATCTTTGACCTCTTCCTCCCTGAGTTCGATAAACCTTGGGTGATCCACTTAAGGGAAAACTTACTGCTGTTCTACAAACCTCTGCTCTTGGAGGCCCAACACTGTCTACAGGAAAAGGAGTGTGCGTAGACATCAAGCTATTTTCTGGCGCCGTTGCCGGGGAACGAAGGAAAGCTACACCATTTCCTCCCTCGTCAACTACGCGCCAGTCCTGGGCAGACAAGCTATTTTCTGGCGCCGTTGCCGGGGAGGAAAGGTAAAAGGTACTCACACTCCGGATCTCGGCTACTAAGCTATCTTCCGGCGCCGTTGTAAGTACTCGAAGCTATTTCCTTTAGATCCTACAATTGCATCTTTTTGTTTCTTGTTTATCACTAGTTAGGCATAATGGATAGCAACATGGAGCTTTTTAATCTATTTCCTGAGTTAAGACATGGATGGTTTGATGCGAAAATTAAAAAACCCATGGAACATATTAGTATGAACACTTTGAACACCATTGTTGCTAATGATATGGAAAATTCTAAGCTTGGGGAAGCTGGTTTTGATGAGCATGATCTTTTTAGTCCCCCAAGCATTGAGGAGAAAATTTACTTTGATGATACTTTGCCTCCTATTTATGATGATTATAATGATAGTAGTCTTTTGGTGCCACCTGTTATGGAGGATAAATTTGATTATGATTACAATATGCCTCCTATATTTGATGATGAGAATAATAATGATAGCTACTTTGTTGAATTTGCTCCCGCTATCACTAATAAAATTAATTATGCTTATGTTGGGGGTAGTAATAATTTTATGCATGAGACTCATGATAAGAATGTTTCATTTGATAGTTATATTGTTGAGTTTCCTCATGATGCTACAGAAAGTTATTATGAGAGAGGAAAATATGGTTGTAGAAATTTTCATGTTACTAAAACACCTCTCTATGTGCTGAAATTTTTGAAGCTACACTTGTTCTATCTTCCTATGCTTGTTACTTTGCTCTTCACGAACTTGTTTATTTACAAGATTCCTTTTCATAGGAAGCATGTTAGGATTAAAGTTGTTTTGAATTTTCTTCTTGATGCTCTCTTTTGCTTCAAATACTATTTCTTGCGAGTGCATCATTAAAACTGCTGAGCCCATCTTAATGGCTATAAAGAAAGAACTTCTTGGGAGATAACCCATGTGTTTATTTTACTACAGCAATTTTGTTTTATATTTGTGTCTTGGAAGTTGTTACTACTGTAGCAACCTCTCCTTATCTTTATTTTTTTGCATTGTTGTGCCAAGTAAAGTCTTTGATAGTAAGGTTGATACTAGATTTGGATTACTGCGCAGAAACAGATTTCTGTCTGTCACGAATTTGGGCAGAATTCTCTGTAGGTAACTCAGAAAAATCTGCCAATTTTCGCGAGTGATCCTCAGATATGTACGCAACTTTCATTAAATTTGATCATTTTCATTTGAGCAAGTCTGGTGCCTCTTAGAAATTCATCTTTACGGACTGTTCTGTTTTGACAGATTTTGCCTTTTATTTCGCATTGCCTCTTTTTGCTATGTTGGATGGATTTCTTTGTGCCATTGACTTCCAGTAGCTTTGGGAAATGTCCAGAAGTGTTAAGAATGATTGTGTCACTTCTGAACATGTGAATTTTGATTATGCACTAACCCTCTAATGAGTTTGTTTCGAGTTTGGTGTGGAGGAAGTTTTCAAGGGTCAAGAGAGGAGGATGATACAATGTGATCAAGAAGAGTGAAAAGCCTAAGCTTGGGGATGCCCCGGTGGTTCATCCCTGCATATTTCAAGAAGACTCAAGCATCTAAGCTTGGGGATGCCCAAGGCATCCCCTTCTTCATCGACAAATTATCAGGTTCCTTCTCTTGAAACTATATTTTTATTCGGTCACATCTTATGTACTTTACTTGGAGCGTCTGTATGTTTTTGTTTTTGTTTGAATAAATGCTTGTGTGGGAGAGAGACACGCTCCGCTGGTTCATATGAACACATGTGTTCTTAGCTTTACTTTTAGTGTTCATGGCGAAGGTTGAAACTGCTTCGTTCATTGTTATATGGTCGGAAGCGGGAAATGCTACATGTAGTAATTGGTATGATGTCTTGAATAACTTGATACTTGGCAATTGTTGTGCTCATGATTAAGCTCTTGCATCATATACTTTGCACCTATTAGTGAAGAAATACATAGAGCTGGTTAAAATTTGGTTTGCATGATTGGTCTCTCTAAGGTCTAGATATTTTCTAGTAAGGGTTTGAACAACAAGGAAGACAATGTATAGTCCTATAATGCTTGCAATATGTCTTTTATGTAAGTTTTGCTGTACCGGTTCATACTTGTGTTTGCTTCAAACAACCTTGCTTGCCTAAGCCTTGTACTGAGAGGGAATACTTCTCGTGCATCCAAATCCTTGAGCCAAACACTATGCCATTTGTGTCCACCATACCTACCTACTACATGGTATTTCTCTGCCATTCCAAGTAAATACTTCATGTGCTACCTTTAAAACTTCAAAATGCTTCTCGATTTGTGTTAATGTTTTATAGTTCATGAGGAAGTATGTGGTGTTTATCTTTCAACCTTGTCATTTACTCTTGACAGACTTTCATAATGGACTAGTGGCACATCCGCTTATCCAATAATTTTGCAAAAAGAGCTGGCAACGGGGTTCCTAGCCCCGATTAATTAAACTTCATTAATAATTCTCTTCACATGTTTTTCTCTGATTCATCAGTAAGCAACTTAATTTTGCAAATAGACACTCCTCCATGGTATGAGATTGATGGAAGGCACCCGAGGATTCAGTTAGCCATGGCTTGTGTAAACAAAGGTTGGGGGAGTGTCACTCATAATAAAAACTAAAATACATGTGTAAACAAAAGAGAAGAGGGATGATCTACCTTGCTGGTAGAGATAACGTCCTTCATGGGAGCCGCTCTTGAAAGTCCGGTTGACGAGGTAGTTGGAGTACCCATTACCATTCGTTGACAACAACAAACACCTCTCAAAAGTTTACTTTTATGCTCTCTTTATGATTTCAAAACTTAAAAAGCTCTAGCACATGATTTAATCCCTGCTTCCCTCTGCGAAGGGCCATTCTTCTGCTTTTATGTTGAGTCAGTTCACCTATCTCCTTCTATCTTAGAAGCAAACACTTGTTTTAACTGTGCATTGATTCTTACATGCTTGCATATTTGCACTTGTTATATTGCTTTGCATTGACAACTATCCATGAGATATACATGTTACAAGTTGAAAGCAACCGCTGAAACTTAATCTTCCTTTGTGTTGCTTCAATGCCTTTACTATGAATTTATCGCTTTATGAGTTAACTCTTATGCAAGACTTATTGATGCTTGTCTTGAAAGTACTATTCATGAAAAGTCTTTGCTATATGATTCAATTGTTTACTCATTGCATTTATATTGTCTTGAATCACTTCATTCATCTCATATGCTTTACAATAGTATGATTAAGATCATGTTGGTAGCATGTCACTTCAGAAATTATCTTTGTTATCGTTTACCTACTCGAGGACGAGTAGGAACTAAGCTTGGGGATGCTGATACGTCTCCGATGTATCGATAATTTCTTATGTTCCATGCTTGTTTTATGACATTACCTACATGTTTTGTTCACACTTTATGATGATTTTGTGCGTTTTCCGGAACTAACCTATTGACGAGATGCCGAAGTGCCAGTTCCTGTTTTCTGCTGTTTTTGGTTTCAGAAATCCTAGTAAGGAAATATTCTCGGAATTGGACGAAATCAACGCCCAGAGTCTTAAAATTGGACGAAGCTTCCAGAACACCCGAGAGCCGCCAGAGGGGGGCCACAGGCCCACCAGACGACAGCCCGGCGCTACCAGAGGGGGGGCCGCGCCCCCCTACTGTGTCGCCGCCTCGTCGACCTTCCGACTCCGCCTCTTTGCCTATAAAAAGGTCCCTGACCTAAATCTTCGATACGGAAAAGCCACGGTACGAGAAACCTTCCAGAGCCGCCGCCATCGCGAAGCCAAGATCTGGGGGACAGGAGTCTCTGTTCCGGCACACCGCCGGGACGGGGAAGTGCCCCCGGAAGGCTCCTCCATCGACACCACTGCCATCTTCATCACCGCTGCTGTCTCCCATGAGGAGGGAGTAGTTCTCCATCGAGGCTAAGGGCTGTACCGGTAGCTATGTGGTTAATCTCTCTCCCTATGTACTTCAATACAATAATCTCATGAGCTGCCTTACATGATTGAGATTCATATGATGATGCTTGTAATCTAGATGTCATTGTGCTAGTCAAGTGGATTTTACTTATGTGATCTCCGGAGACTCCTTGTCCCACGTGTGTAAAGGTGACAGTGTGTGCACCGTGTGGGTCTCTTAGGCTATATTTAACAGAATACTTATTCACTGTTATGAATAGCATAGTGAAGTTCTTATTTATATCCCTTTATGATTGCAATGTGCTTTGTATCACTATTAATCTATGTGCTACTCTAGTGATGTTATTAAAGTACTCTATTCCTCCTGCACGGTGTAATGGTGACAGTGTGTGCATCGTGTAGTACTTGGCGTAGGTTATGATTGTAATCTCTTGTAGATTATGAAGTTAATTATTGCTATGATAGTATTGATGTGATCTATGCCTCCTTCATAGTGTGATGGTGATAGTGTGCATGCTATGTTAGTACTTGGTTTAGTTGTGTTGATCTATCGTGCACTCTAAGGTTATTTAAACATGAATATCGAATATTGTGGAGCTTGTTAACTCCGGCATTGAGGGTTCGTGTAATCCTACACAATTAGTGGTGTTCATCATCCAACAAGAGAGTGTAGAGTATAGCATTTATCTATTTATTCTGTTTTGTGATCAAAGTTGAGAGTATCCACTAGTGATAGTATGATCCCTAGGCCTTGTTCCCAAATACTGCTATCACTGCTTGTTTACTGTTTTACTGCATCTCTACTGCCTGCAATATTACCACCATCAACCACACGCCAGTTGTAGCATCAAGCTATTTTCTGGTGCCGTTACTACTGCTCATATACATTCATACCACCTGTATTTCACTATCTCTTCGCCGAACTAGTGCACCTATTAGGTGTGTTGGGGACACAAGAGACTTCTTGCTTTGTGGTTGCAGGGTTGCATGAGAGGGATATCTTTGACCTCTTCCTCCTTGAGTTCGATAAACCTTGGGTGATCCACTTAAGGGAAAACTTGCTGCTGTTCTACAAACCTCTGCTCTTGGAGGCCCAACACTGTCTACAGGAAAAGGAGTGTGCGTAGACATCAGGGATTATATAGCAGGAATTTTTACGACAAAAGGAAAGTACCAGATCGAACCAGAGTCGGAGAGGGGCCACGAGGGGCTCACCTCATAGGGCGGCACGGCCAGGCTGGGGCCCACGCCGGCCTATGAGGGCACGCCCTCGTGCGTCTCCTCCACTCCGTTTCGATCTTGTAATTTTTCATATTTTCCAAAAACAGCAAAAACATTGCTCGGAAAGTAAAACGCAAACTTTTTATTACCAGTACTGTTACCTATTCGAAGTCGAACTCTGCCGGACTGTCAATTTGTCCTTTAATGAAAGCTTCCGGAGTCACCACTCGAATAACATCAACATCTTCATTATAAGAATCACCTGAGATATAATGCTTGAGTCTTTGTCCATTCATGTCAACACCCGGATTTTTAAGTCCAGATGCCTGTTATGCCATACATCGCAATCCCAGGAATATTGTTGTTGCGAGACATAACAGTTGAATATCATAGTCATCATTCATTACATACCATAGTCGTCTTACAAATAGAGATCACATGATCCAATATTACATAAATAGTTGATCTATTGATCAACATACACAAGTTCATAGTTTCATAGCGGAAGCGTAAAGTAGAAGGGACTCTTTAGTCCACAGGCCAACGCTTGACGTCGGAAGACTCCTAGTTGTCGTAGGCGTCCTGCTGGTCATCTCCTTGTTCATCTTCATACTCTGGCCATTTGAATAGCCAGGGACAAAGCCGAGAGTACTTCAAGTACTCGCAAACTAATGCTAATGTAAGTGCTAGACATTTCTAGTAAGGTTTGCTAAGCTCTAGTTTATTTGCATAAAGCCAATTTTAGTTCACAAGTATTTGAGTAAAACCTTATTCATGTGCTAACTAACTCAATTGGGAACATTAGTGTCATTCCCACCATTCAAGTGGTGATTTCAATTCAATTCACCACTTCACAAGTCATTTCACCCATTCCATTTCAACATCATTTTCAAGAGTTTGACATCGGAAACTGTATGGCCTTTCCAACCGTCAGTATCCGTGGACACGGCTATTCGAATAGATTGACACTCTGCAGAGGTTGCACACTTGTGCCACAACATTTGATTTCATCCGTCGGGATTACCCCGAATCATCGTAACATAGTACGCGGATCATCAACCATAACCTTTCACTTATAAATCCTAGTATGAGCACCTCTCCCCATGAGCTTGGCCTCCCAGTGAAGACCAACTGTCAACCTGGGAACTGCACAGGGCTTGGCTGTACAATTCACCTCAATTCACATCATTTCTCAACAATGGAGGCAACCTCGGCATAACCCCTATGACGTGTGTTCAGAGGGAACCCATACTAAGATACATGAACTTCCAGTTAAGCCCTACCCATAATCAGGTATTATGGGGGTACTCAAAATTGGAAAGGTATCGCATTCAAACCAATATCATTTTTATCAAAAATCACCATCTTCTCTTGTTCATATTCGCCTTCAAAATTCATTCAATGAAATGATTCATCATTCCAAGGTTTCAAAGATTTATTTCAAAGTCACATGTTCCCATCTAGAGTAGTCAAGTTTTAATCATTAGCACTAGCTCTAATGCATGAGGGGTGCTATCTTGCTTTGCTTGATTGAGACTAACTTTACTACTCTAGTAAACTTCTTCCACTTTGACCAAAGTTAACTATAAAAGTAACTCTTGGAAAACAACAAGTAAAACTTGTAATGTAGAAACTTGGGATAGGCTTATGGTAAGAAAAGATAATACTAATGGTGCCTTGCCCCAAAGGGGCTTTGCACTTTGCAAGAATATTAGCTTGCAACATTTTAACTTGCAATAGTCTAGCTTGCATTGGTGTTAGCTTGCCTTGGGTGTTGAGGTTGTCAAAGTGCTCTTCTTCTTCTGGGTAGAATCCTTCCTCTTCCTGGTATTCTCCGGCACTAGCGTCTATACACGAATACGAGGATACAATCACCAAACAACACTTAAGTAACCTTAATTAACCTTAATGGCTCACTCCAAATGATCTAGCATCATCACTTAGCATTGCTACTTAAAATTAATCTAGGGTTTCTTACTTAGTGTTAGAGAAATAATTTCTCTCCTTACATATGTAAATGATAGTTTCCATATAGTTTTTGAGAAATAATTTCCTCCCATTGAATCTTCTTAAGATTTAATTTCCTCAAACAATTATACATGAAATCATGTTAACATAAGTCAACCATTCATCATCATTTGAGGAATTGATTTAAATGAGGTAGAATACCTCATACCCTTTAATAATGCCTATTATGATTTAAAATCACCAAGCATTTCATTTGAGAGTATTTGACCAGGGGTCAATACTTCATATGAAAGTATTTGGGACAAGATTTAAATGAAGTGAAGCCTTCATATAGTTTGCATAATAGTTTTGGACAATATCACCTAAATAAACTAGCCATATTGTCCATTAATTAAACTAGGGCATGATCATACAAAGTGACCACACCATTTTATTGCAGAAACAATTAGTGTAAGTGAATTGTGAATTATAGCAATTGGAATTACTTCAAAATTCAATTTGGTTGATTTTTAAGATTTATTTGAAGTCTCAAAAGTCCCTGCCTTGTTTTTTATGTCACATTAATTCTACACAAGATTTTGAAGTGGGGACAGAGGGGTTGGATAGATATTTTTACAAGCTTTCCAACTATATAAAATTTATCATATTTTGTTGGGTAGATTTGAAACTATTCAATTTCTAAAACAGGATCAGTATTTAAATTTCTGCCAAATTATTTAACCAGAATTGGAGAAGTGGGCCGGCGGGAAAATAAACGGGCCGAAAGATTTGAATCTCAGGATGGCCAGCCCAACTAACGATGCGGGCCTGCTGACAGCAGGACCCACCCGTCAGTGAGAGTACTCACCCGAAGCCGTACCATTCAACGCGCGCCGTTGGATTAGAAGTAGATCGTGCGGAGGAGCGTCGTCGTCGTCGTCGGGGGGAGGAGCTTGCTGGAGCGGCGGAGGTAGGGGGTCGGCGGCCAACCGGAACTCTGGCGAGGGGCGGCGCCGTTGCGAGGAGATGTTGTCGTCGTCGGTGGGTGCGCTGGTACCAACGGCGAGGCCTGAGGTGGAGTGAACCGATGCCGGCGATGTGCTACTGGTGCGGCAGATTTCGGCCAAATTCCGGCGGTGGAGGACCAAATCGAGGAGGGGAAGTGGTGGAGGAGGATCAGGGAGAGGAGGGGAGCAGATTGGTGTGAAGAAATCAAGCGCGCGAGCTTCCCTTTTATAGGGTTTGAGCTGGCCGTGAGGTGGGCGGCGAGAGCGACAACAGAGCGGCGGCTCCGGCGAAGGAAGGGGGTCGGTGAGGTAGGCACGAGGTAGGCGGCGTCCAGGTGGTTCTAGAGAGCTAGGGGACGAGGTGGGGGACGGTCTGGTGTGCGCGTGCGATGGCGATGTTCTGGCAGCAAGGTTGCAGGATTCCGGCGAGGTGGTCGTTGGCAACAAGCGGCGCGAGAGCACGGGTCCTTGTCTGGCGGGTTGGCGCGGCGACGGTGATGCTCAACATGGGGCATGGGGGTCCAGGGGAGGCTTGCTGCGGCGGCGTTGCACGTGGCCAGGGTCTGCCGGTGGGTGCGTCCACGACGTCCTCGGCATCGACCAGGGCACGCGATTTCCGGCAATTTCCTTCGTCCTCCTCGACGGGTAATGATGTTAGGTGGTGTAGAGGGGTGCTGTGGCATGTTTTGACACGGTGGCCATGGCCAGGGTGGAGGAGAAGAGGGGGGAGCTTTCCATGTGTGGCATGGCCGGCATGGCCATGCCATGCTAGCTTTGGCCCCTCCTCTTAGGGCTTCTATGCATGGGATAGGTGTAGAGGGGACCAGGGAGCAAGGTGGAGTGATTTGGGGCAGTAGCTTAGTGTAGATCACTATTCTAAATAGTGTTTCAATTTATTCCATAGTTGCACTTTGCAATTTTTGTCCAAATTTGAATGGGTTCCAATGGTTGCCAAATTTGAAAAGTGTGTGTTTGGTTGAGTTGTGAATGACCAGAGAGAATGAGGTGTGGTGGTGGAATTGTCCAAATCAAAGAATTGCAAATTTGGCTAAGTGTGAGATTGTTGCATATGATAAAAAGTTCCAACTTTGGATGAGCATAGAATTGGATCCAAGATGAATTTGACCAAGTGTTCTTTACCAAAGTTGTTCTCCTTCATGTGCTCTTGGATTAGGTGCAAAGAATTGGCAAAGTTTAGTTTGAAAATTTTGAATTGCAAGGACTCAAAGTAGTGATTAGACTAAAAATGGCAGATTTGACCAATATCACATGTGCTCATAATTTGAGTTTGAAATTGATTTGAAATGTGTTTCTTTGATTCCAAAAGTTGTAACAAGTGTTTAGTATCATATTACAACTAATGGTGAAGACCAAAATGGTCTAGGTCAAAGATTTTAGAAAAATGGCATAAACCATATGTGAGGGTTTTGTGAATTTCTAACTTTTATTCTTTTATTTTCTTTGCTTCATTTTGACAAGAGTAAGGTTTATTTGGTGTTATATTTAGTTGGGTGAAAGGTTCACACCATTTTGAGGCAATGGAAGTGGCTAGGTCAAGATTTGATAATTTGGCTAAGTGCCACATATGCCTCTATGCATATGTTTGATTTTATTTTGTTTCTTTCTTGAATTGGTTGGTAAGTGATTTGTTGAGTGTGTTGAGGTATTTCAATTCATCTACTCAAGGTAGACAAGCAAAGCTCGTCATTTTCAAAAAGTAGCCATAGGCTTGCATATGCCTTATTCTCAATTAAGATCTTTTCTTTTTATTTTGTTTTTTTACAAAGATTGATGACAAGAGGGATGAGGTTTAGGGTTTAGTAAGTTTTGCAAATGGTTCACCAACATTTATCAAAGTAATAAAAGTAGATTTCAAAATTTACACATTAGGGCTACATGCCCACATATGTCTTTTTCTTCTATTTTGGGTTTCTCAAAATAGATCCAAATGATTTTTGAGAAGGTTAGGGTTTAGGGTTTTTCTTATTTGATTTCTTTCTCTTTTATTTTATTTGGTTTGTGATCTTCACTTGATCACTTTAGGGTTTTAGGGTTGATCACTGATACGTCTCCAACGTATCTATAATTTCTGATGTTCCATGTTTGTTTTATGACAATACCGACATGTTTTGTTCACACTTTATGTCATTATTATGTGTTTTCCGGAACTAACCTATTGACGAGATGCCGAAAGGCCAGTTGCTGTTTTCTGCTGTTTTTGGTTTCAGAAATCCTAGTAAGGAAATATTTTCGGAATCGGACGAAATCAACACCGGAAGTCTTAGAATTCCCGGAAGCTTCCAGAGCACCGGAGAAAGGCCAGAGGGGTGCCAGGGGGGGCACCCCACAGGGCGGCGCGGCCCAAGGGGGGGGCGCCCCCTATCATCTGGGCACCCCGTGGCCCCTCCGACTCCGACTCTCCGCCTATATATTCGTCCCTGACCTAAAAACATCGACCAGTTCGACGAAACCAGAGAAAACCATCCAGAGCCGCCGCCATCGCGAAACTCCAATTCGGGGGACAGAACTCTCTGTTCCGGCACCCTGCCGGGACGGGGAATTGCCCCCGGAGCCATCTCCACCGCCGTCTCCACCGCCATCTTCACCGCCATCGCTGCCTCCATGATGAGGAGGGAGTAATTCACCCCCGAGGCTGAGGGCTCCGCTGTAGCTATGTGGTTCATCTCTCTCTTTATGTGATCTAGTTGAATATCATCTATGTGCTACTCTAGTGATGTTATTAAAGTAGTCTATTCCTCCTCCATGATGTAATGTTGGCAGTGTGTGCATCATGAAGTACTTGGTTTATGCTATGATTGTGATCTCTTGTAGATTATGAAGTTAACTATTACTATGATGGTATTGATGCGATCTATTCCTCCTTTCATAGTGTGATGGTAGAAGTGTGCATGCTATGTTAGTACTTGGTTTGGTTGTGTTGATCTATCTTGCACTCTAAGGTTATTTAAATATGAACATTGCATATTGTGGAGCTTGTTAACTCCGGCATTGAGGGTTCGTGTAATCCTACACAATGATGTTCATCATCCAACAAGAGGGTGTAGAGTAGTCCTATTATGTGATCATTGTTGAGAGTGTCCACTAGTGAAAGCAGGATCCCTGGGCCTTGCTTCCAAGCATCGAATCTCCGTTTGTTTACTGTTTTGTTGAATGTTTACTCGCTGCCATATTTTACTCGGATTGCTATTATCACTCATACTCATCCATATTATTTGTATCTCACTATCTCTTCGCCGAACTAGTGCACCTATTGTATTAGGTGTGTTGGGGACACAAGAGACTTCTTGCTTTGTGGCTGCAGGGTTGCTTGAGAGGGATATCTTTGACCTCTTCCTCCCTGAGATCGATAAACCTTGGGTGATCCACTTAAGGGAAATTTGCTGCTGTTCTACAAACCTCTGCTCTTGGAGGCCCAACACTGTCTACAAGAATAGAAGCTCCCGTAGACATCAAGCACTTTTCTGGCGCCGTTGCCAGGGAGGAAAGGTAAAAGGCACTCATACTCCGGTTCCAGGTAATAGTACTTTTCTGGCGCCGTTGCGTGTGTGCTCGAAGCTATTTCCTTTAGATCCTGCAATTGCATCTTTTTGTTTCTTGTTTACACTAGTTAGGCATAATGGAATATAACTATGAGCTTCTTATTTATTTCCTAAGCTAAGACATGAATTGTGTGATGCGAAAATTAAAGAACCTGTGGAACCTCATTTGCATGCTAGTAGCAATATTATTGGTATGAACGCAATCACTGCTAATACTATGAATAAGTCTAAGCTTGGGGAAGCTAGTTTCTGTGATCTTTTTGGCTTCCCATCTTTAGGGGAGAAAATTTGTTCTGATAATGCTTTATCCCCCATATGCGATAACTCTAATAATGCTTGTGATACTTTAAATCCACCAACTGCAAGTACTTCTTTCAAGATACCCATGAAAATTATTGAACGTGTTATGGATAACCGCTATGAAGGGGATGGAACTGTCCATCCTAAAGATCATTTACTGTTTTTGCATGAATTATGTGGGTTATTCAAGTGTGCAGGTATCTCTATGGATGAAGTGAAGAGGAAGCTATTCTCCGTTTCGCTGTCTGGTAAAGCGGCGCATTGGTATAAATTGTTGGAGAATAGTCATTCTCTTGGTTGGGAGGAAATTACATCTCTCTTTTATTCTAAATTTTATCCTCCTCATGAAGTGCATATTGATAGGAATTATATTTATAACTTTTATCCTCGTGATGGAGAGAGTATTTCTCAAGCGTGGGGGAGATTTAAATCACTAATGCTCAAATGTCCCATTCATGAGCTCCCCCGTAATGTTATTGTTAACATTTTTTATGCGAGGCTTTCAGGACAACACAAGGACTATCTGGACGCATGTTCGGAGGGATCTTTCACAAGCAAGGAGGTTGAAGCTAGGTGGGATCTTCTTGATCGGATTAAGGAGAACGCTGAAGGATGGGAGAACAATGAAGGTAAAGAGTCAGGTATAAATTATGATTATGAATGCATTGAAGCTTTTATGGATACCGATAAATTTTGAAATATGAGTGCTACTTATGGTCTTGACTCTCAAGTTGCTGCAAATCTTTATAAATCCTTTGCTTCTCATTTTGAATTGCCTAAGAAGAATTTTGATAAGTATCATGAACCTTTTAAAGAGGCTTGCATGAAGAATGAAATTGTTGTTAATTATTGCAATAAGCATGCTCAAACTCCTAAGAATGCTATTTCCTATAAGCATGTTAATTTTTGTGGAATGCATAGACCTTGTGGAATTAATCAAGCCAAAGATGAATATTGCATCCATCATATTAATGAAAAAACTAGAAAGTGGCTTAGGGCTCTAGATGATCTTGGTAAAAAAGTTTGTGCCCTCTATCCTTTTATTTGTGAAGTTTGCCATGAAGTGGGTCATTTTAATTTTCAATGCTCCTCCAATGATAATTTGAACCCAATGAGTGCTGCAAATTTGTATTGTGATGATGAAATTACTCCTAATCAGCATGATGAACTTACTTTATTTTTGGGGTATGAAGAACTGTCGAGAAAAATCTCTTTGTTACATATGAGTGATCTTGATATTGATGATGTCCTGCATGGGTGTTTTTCTTATTGCATTGATAATAGCCATACAAATACTTACATACAAAATATTTTAGAAGATGACACCTTGCCAAAATATGATAGGACCGCTATGTGTTTTGAACTAATTAATGGAAAGGAGGAATCCTCCCAAGTTTCTTCTATTGTTTCTAAAAGTAAATCAGGTTATGCGGATAAGCCACCCTTCAAGCCTCTTCCTCCTAAAGAAGGGAACGAGGAGAAGGAAGAGAAGAAGAAGAAGAAGAAGAAGAAGAAGAAGGGAACGAAGAAGAAGAAGAAGAAGGAGAATAAAAAGAAAGAGGTAACGGCGCATCCCCGCGTGAATGAGATAACGCTAGGTAACCGTAAGTATGTTGCTCCTAATAATTATTGTGATAATGAATCTGAATACGATGATCTTCCTATGCCCTTTACATACATTAGCGATCATGATTTGAATGGGCACATTACTTTTGATATTGCAAATATCTGGGAAACTAATTCTGAAAATGATGATGATAATAATTGCCATAGTGTCAGTGCTATCCATGCTTCCTCCCATAATGATATAGAAAGCTCTAAGCTTGGGGAAGAGGTGTTTGAAAATCCTTTTGCTACTGGTCATTTTGTTCTTGATACATCTCCTTCTAATAACAATGATGGTATGGTCATAGATAAACCGACTGTGAAAGATAACTATTCTATTTCTTATGATGACACTGTGCCTCCGATCTTTGATGATTATTATAAAGAATGCTATGATATAGGTTATAACTATCCTTATGAAACTTGTCATAGTCATGATTGGATTACCAAAAACAATTCTTTTAATATGCAACTTGTTTACCATGTTCAAATTCTTGATAATAATCTTGCTCCAATTACTATTAATGAGAAGAACTCTTCTTATGCCAAAATTAATGATACTTCTATGCATATGAACCATGATAAGAATGTTTTAAGTGATGGGTATATTGTGGATTTCATCAATGATGCTACTGAAAGTTATTATGAGAGAGGGAAATATGGTTATATGCATCTTAATAATATTATGTTTCCCCTCTTTATGTTGAGAATCTTGAAGTTACTCGTGTTTTATCCTCTTATGCTTGTCACTTTGTTCTTCATGAATTCATTTGTGTACAAGATTCCTCTTCATAGGAAGCATGTTAGACTTAAATGTGTTTTGAATTTGCCTCTTGAAGCTCTCTTTTGCTTCAAATACTATTTCTTGCGAGTGGATCATTAAAACTGCTGAGCCCATCTTAATGGCTAAAAAGAAAGAACTTCTTGGGAGATAACCCATGTGTTATTTTGCTACAGTATTTTGTTTTATATTTGTGTCTTGGAAGTTGTGCCAAGTAAAGTCGTTGATAGTAAGGTTCATACTAGATTTGGATTACTGCGCAGAAACAGATTTCTTTGCTGTCACGAATCTGGGCAAAATTTTCTGTAGGTAACTCAGAAAATTATGCCAATTTACGTGAGTGATCCTCAGATATGTACGCAACTATCATTAAATTTGAGCATTTTCATTTGAGCAAGTCTGGTGCCTCAATAAAATTCGTCTTTACGGACTGTTCTGTTTTGACAGATTCTGCCTTTTATTTCGCATTGCCTCTTTTGCTATGTGGGATGGATTTCTTTGTTCCATTGACTTCCAGTAGCTTTGGGCAATGTCCAGAAGTGTTAACAATGATTGTGTCACCTCTGAACATGTGAATTTTTGATTATGCACTAACCCTCTAATGAGTTGTTTTGAGTTTGGTGTGGAGGAAGTTTTCAAGGGTCAAGAGAGGAGGATGATATACAACGATCAAGAAGAGTGAAAAGTCTAAGCTTGGGGATGCCCCGGTGGTTCATACCTGCATATTTCAAGAAGACTCAAGCATCTAAGCTTGGGGATGCCCAAGGCATCCCCTTCTTCATCGACAAATTATCAGGTTCCTTCTCTTGAAACTATATTTTTATTCGGTCACATCTTATGTACTTTACTTGGAGTGTCTGTATGTTTCTTGTTTTTGTTTTTGTTTGAATAAATACTTGTGTGGGAGAGAGACACGCTCCGCTGGTTTGTATGAACACATGTGTTCTTAGCTTTTAATGTTCATGGCGAAGGTTGAAACTGCTTCGTTAATTGTTATATGGTTGGAAACGGAAAATGCTACATGTAGTAATTGGTATGATGTCTTGAATAACTTGATACTTGGCAATTGTTGTGCTCTTGTTTAAGCTCTTGCATCATATACTTTGCACCTATTAGTGAAGAAATACATAGAGCTTGTTAAAATTTGGATTGCATGAGTGGTTTCTCTAGAGTCTAGATATGTTCTAGTGAGGTGTTTGAACAACAAGGAAGACGATGTATAGTCTTATAATGCTTGTAATATGTCTTTTATGTAAGTTTTGATGTACTAGTTTATGCTTGTGTTTGCTTCAAACAACCTTGCTAGCCTAAGCCTTGTATCGAGAGGGATTACTTCTCATGCATCCGAAACCCTTGAGCCAACCACTATGCCATTCGAGTCCACCATACCTACCTACTACATGGTATTTCTCCGCCATCCCAAAGTAAATTGCTTGAAGTGCTACCTTTAAATTTCTATCCTCTACCTTTGCAATATATAGCTCATGGGACAAATAGCTTAAAAACTATTGTGGTATTTGATGGCGTGTAACTCACACGTTCGTTGGGAACCCCAAGAGGAAGGTATGATGCGCACAGCAGCAAGTTTTCCCTCAGAAAGAAACCAAGGTTTATCGAACCAGTAGGAGCCAAGAAGCACGTTGAAGGTTGATGGCGGCGGGATGTAGTGCGGCGCAACACCAGGGATTCCGGCGCCAACGTGGAACCTGCACAACACAACCAAAGTACTTTGCCCCAACGAAACAGTGAGGTTGTCAATCTCACCGGCTTGCTGTAACAAAGGATTAACCGTATTGTGTGGAAGATGATTGTTTGCAGAAAACAAGAGAACAAAGATTTTAGATTGTATTTCAGTATAGAGAATTGGACCGGGGTCCACAGTTCACTAGAGGTGTCTCTCCCATAAGATAAACAGCATGTTGGGTGAACAAATTACAGTTGGGCAATTGACAAATAGAGAGGGCATGACCATGCACATATATATTATGATGAGTATAGTGAGATTTAATTAGGCATTACGACAAAGTACATAGACCGCCATCCAGCATGCATCTATGCCTAAAAAGTCCACCTTCAGGTTATCATTCGAACCCCCTCCAGTATTAAGTTGCTAACAACAGACAATTGCATTAAGTATTGCGCGTAATGTAATCAGTGACTACATCCTTGAACATAGCACCAATGTTTTATCCCTAGTGGCAACAGCACATCCATAACCTTAGAGGTTCTTGTCACCCCTCCAGATTCACGGAGACATGAACCCACTATCGAGCATAAATACTCCCTCTTGGAGTTACTAGCATCAACTTGGCCAGAGCATCTACTAATAACGGAGAGCATGCAAGATCATAAACAACACATAGATATAACTTTGATAATCAACATAACAAGTATTCTCTATTCATCGGATCCCAACAAACGCAACATATAGAATTACAGATAGATGATCTTGATCATGTTAGGCAGCTCACAAGATCCGACAATGAAGCACAATGGGGAGAAGACAACCATCTAGCTACTGCTATGGACCCATAGTCCGGGGGTAGACTACTCACACATCACTCCGGAGGCGACCATGGCGGCGTAGAGTCCTCCGGGAGATGAATCCCCTCTCCGGCAGGGTGCCGGAGGCGATCTCCTGGATCCCCCGAGATGGGATCGGCGGCGGCGGCGTCTCGGAAGGTTTTCCGTATCGTGGCTCTCGATGCGGGGTTTCGCGACGGAGGCTTTAAGTAGGCGGAAGGGCAGGTCAGGAGGCGGCACGAGGGCCCCACACCACAGGTCGGCGCGGCCAGGGCTTGGGCCGCGCCGCCCTATGGTGTCGCCACCTCGTGGCCCCACTTCGTCTCTTCTTCGGACTTCTGGAAGCTTCCTGGCAAAATAGGACCCTGGGCGTTGATTTCGTCCAATTCCGAGAATATTTCGTTACTAGGATTTCTGAAACCAAAAACAACAGAAAACAGCAACTGGCACTTCGGCATCTTGTTAATAGGTTAGTTCCAGAAAATGGACGAATATGACATAAAGTGTGCATAAAACATGTAGATAACATCAATAATGTGGCATGGAACATAAGAAATTATCGATACGTCGGAGACGTATCAGCATCCCCAAGCTTAGTTCTGCTCGTCCCGAGCAGGTAAAACGATAACACAGATAATTTCTGGAGTGACATGCCATCATAACCTTGATCATACTATTTGTAAAGCATATGTAGTGAATGCAGCGATTAAAACAATGTATATGACATGAGTAAACAAGTGAATCATATAGCAAAGACTTTTCATGAATAGCACTTCAAGACAAGCATCAATAAGTCTTGCATAAGAGTTAACTCATAAAGCAATAATTCAAAGTAAAGGCATTGAAGCAACACAAAGGAAGATTAAGTTTCAGCGGTTGCTTTCAACTTATAACATGTATATCTAATGGATATTGTCAACATAGAGTAATATAATAAGTGCAATAAGCAAGTATGTAGGAATCAATGCACAGTTCACACAGGTGTTTTCTTCTTGAGGTGGAGAGAAATAGGTGAACTGACTCAACATTGAAAGTAAAAGAATGGTCCTCCATAGAGGAAAAGCATCGATTGCTATATTTGTGCTAGAGCTTTGATTTTGAAAACATGAAACAATTTTGTCAACGGTAGTAATAAAGCATATGTATCATGTAAATTATATCTTACAAGTTGCAAGCCTCATGCATAGTATACTAATAGTGCCCGCACCTTGTCCTAATTAGCTTGGACTGCCGGATCATCACAATGCACATGTTTTAACCAAGTGTCACAAAGGGGTACCTCTATGCACTTTGTACAAAGGTCTAAGGAGAAAGCTCGCATTGGATTTCTCGCTATTGATTATTCTCAACTTAGACATCCATACCGGGACAACATAGACAACAGATAATGGACTCCTCTTTTATGCATAAGCATGTAACAACAATTAATAATTTTCTCATTTGAGATTGAGGATATATGTCCAAAACTGAAACTTCCACCATGGATCATGGCTTTAGTTAGCGGCCCAATGCTCTTCTCTAACAATATGCATGCTTAACCATAAGGTGGTAGATCGCTCTTACTTCAGACAAGACGAATATGCATAGCAACTCACATGAAATTCAACAAAGAGTAGTTGATGGCGTCCCCAGTGAACATGGTTATCGCACAACAGGCAACTTAATAAGAGATAAAGTGCATAATTACATATTCAATACCACAATAGTTTTTAAGCTATTTGTCCCATGAGCTATATATTGCAAAGGTGAATGATGGAATTTTAAAGGTAGCACTCAAGCAATTTACTTTGGAATGGCGGAAAATACCATGTAGTAGGTAGGTATGGTGGACACAAATTGGCATAGTGGTTGGCTCAAGTATTTTGGATGCATGAGAAGTATTCCCTCTCGATACAAGGTTTAGGCTAGCAAGGCTTATTTGAAACAAACACAAGGATGAACCGGTGCAGCAAAACTCACATGAAAAGACATATTGTAAACATTATAAGACTCTACACCGTCTTCCTTGTTGTTCAAACTCAATACTAGAAATTATCTAGACCTTAGAGAAACCAAATATGCAAACCAAATTTTAGCATGCTCTATGTATTTCTTCATTAATGGGTGCAAAGCATATGATGCAAGAGCTTAAACATGAGCACAACAATTCCCAAGTATCACATTACCCAAGACATTTATAGCAATTACTACATGTACCATTTTCCAATTCCAACCATATAACAATTTAACGAAGAAAAAACTTCGCCATGAATACTATGAGTAGAAACTAAGGACATACTTGTCCATATGCTACAGCGGAGCGTGTCTCTCTCCCATAAAGTGTGAATGCTAGGATCTATTTTATTCAAACAAAACAAAAACAAAAACAAACCGACGCTCCAAGCAAAGCACATAAGATGTGATGGAATAAAAATATAGTTTCAGGGGAGGAACCTGATAATGTTGTCGATGAAGAAGGGGATGCCTTGGGCATCCCCAAGCTTAGACGCTTGAGTCTTCTTAGAATATGCAGGGGTGAACCACCGGGGCATCCCCAAGCTTAGAGCTTTCACTCTCCTTGATCATGTTGCATCATACTCCTCTCTTGATCCTTGAAAACTTCCTCCACACCAAACTTAGAACAACTCATTAGAGGGTTAGCGACAATAAAAATTAACATGTTCAGAGGTGACACAATCATTCTTAACACTTCTGGACATTGCATAAAGCTACTGGACATTAATGGATCAAAGAAATTCATCCAACATAGCAAAAGAGGCAATGCGAAATAAAAGGCAGAATCTGTCAAAACAGAACAGTTCGTATTGACGAATTTTATCGAGGCACCAGACTTGCTGAAATGAAAATGCTCAAATTAAATGAAAGTTGCGTACATATCTGAGGATCACTCACGTAAATTGGCATAACTTTCTGAGTTACCTACAGGGAAAACAGCCCAGATTCGTGACAGCAAAGAAATCTGTTTCTGCGCAGTAATCCAAATCTAGTATGAACTTTTATATCAACGACTTTACTTGGCACAACAAAACACTAAACTAAGATAAGGAGAGGTTGCTACAGTATTAAACAACTTCCAAGACACAAAATAAAAACAAAGTACTGTAGGTAAAAACATGGGTTGTCTCCCATAAGCGCTTTTCTTTAACGCCTTTCAGCTAGGCGCAGAAAGTGTGTATCAAGTATTATCGAGAGAAGAAGTGTCAACATCATAATTTGTTCTAATAATAGAATCAAAAGGTAACTTCATCTCTTTCTAGGGAAGTGTTCCATACCTTTCTTGAGAGGAAATTGATATTTTATATTACCTTCCTTCATATCAATGATAGCACCAACAGTTCGAAGAAAAGGTCTTCCCAATATAATGGGACAAGATGCATTGCATTCAATATCCAAGACAACAAAATCAACGGGGACAAGGTTATTGTTAACTGTAGTGTGAACATTATCAACTTTCCCCAAAGGTTTCTTTGTAGAATGATCAGCAAGATTAACATCCAAATAACAATTTTTCAGCGGTGGCAAGTCAAGCATATTGTAAATTTTCTTAGGCATAACAGAAATACTTGCACCAAGATCACATAAAGCATTACAATCAAAATCTTTAACCTTCATCTTAATGATGGGCTCCCAACCATCCTCTAGCTTTTTAGGAATAGAACCTTCGCGCTCTAGTTTCTCTTCTCTAGCTTTTATGAGAGCATTTGTAATATGTTGCGTGAAAGCCAAATTTATAGCACTAGCATTAGGACTTTTAGCAAGTTTTTGCAAGAACTTTATAACTTCAGAGATGTGGCAATCATCAAAATTCAAACCATTATAATCTAAAGCAATGGGATCATCATCCCCAATGTTGGAAAAAATTTCAGCAGCTTTATCACAGGCAGTTTCAGCAGTTTAACAGTTTCGGGCAGTTTCTCACGCTTTGCATTAGAAGTGGAAACATTGCTAACACCAATTCTTTTATTATTAGTAGTAGGAGGTGCAGCAATATGTGTAGCATTAGCATTACAAGTGGTGGTAATAGTCCAAACTTTAGCTACATTCTTCTCGTTAGCTAGTTTTTCATTTTCTTCTCTATCCCACCTAGCACGCAGTTCAGCCATCAATCTTATATTCTCATTAATTCTAACTTGGATGGCATTTGCTGTAGTAACAATTTTATTATGGTGATTTTCATTAGGCATAACTTTCGATTTCAAAAGATCAACATCAGCAGCAAGACTATCGACTTTAGAAGCAAGTATATCAATTTTCCCAAGCTTTTCTTCAACAGATTTGTTAAAAGCAGTTTGTGTACTAATAAATTCTTTAAGCATGGCTTCAAGTCCAGGGGGTGAACTCCTATTATTGTTGTAAGAATTCCCATAATAATTAGCATAGCCGTTTCCATTATTATAAGGATATGGCCTATAGTTGTTACTAGAATTGTTCCGGTAAGCATTGTTGTTGAAATTATTATTTTTAATGAAGTTTACATCAACATGTTCTTCTTGTGCAACCAATGAAGCTAACGGAACATTATTAGGATCAATATTAGTCCTATCATTCACAAGCATAGACATAATAGCATCAATCTTATCACTCAAGGAAGAGGTTTCTTCGACAGAATTTACCTCCTTACCTTGTGGAGCTCTTTCCGTGTGCCATTCAGAGTAGTTGATCATCATATTATCAAGAAGCTTTGTTGCTACACCAAGAGTGATGGACATAAAGGTACCTCCAGCAGCTGAATCCAATAAATTCCTGCATAGAAGGTTTGGATGATCATCCAAGTAGTCAGTCCATGTGTTGGGCAATTTTTAACCAGAGATTTCATTCTTTCCCATGCTTGTGCAACATGTTCAGTATCTAATTGTTTAAAATTCATTATGCTACTCCTCAAAGATATAATTTTAGCAGGGGGATAATATCTACCAATAAAAGCATCCTTGCATTTAGTCCATGAATCAATACTATTCTTAGGCAGAGATAGCTACCAATCTTTAGCTCTTCCTCTTAATGAGAAAGGAAACAATTTTAATTTTATAATGTCACCATCTACATCTTTATACTTTTGCATTTCACATAATTCAACAAAATTATTAAGATGGGCAGCAGCATCATCAGAACTAACACCAGAAAATTGCTCTCGCATAACAAGATTCAGTAAAGCAAGTTTAATTTCAAAGAATTCTGCTGTAGTAGCAGGTGGAGCAATAGGTGTGCATAAGAAATCATTATTATTTGTGGTTGTGAAGTCACACAACTTAGTATTTTCAGGGTTGGCCATTTTAGCAACAGTAAGTAAAGCAAACTAGATAAAGTAAATGCAAGTAACTAATTTTTTTGTGTTTTTGATATAGCAAACAAGATAGCAAATAAAGTAAAACTAGCAACTAATTTTTTTGTATTTTGATTTAGTGCAGCAAACAAAGTAGTAAATAAAACTAAGCAAGACAAAAACAAAGTAAAGAGGTTGGGAAGTGGAGACTCCCCTTGCAGCGTGTCTTGATCTCCCCGGCAACGGCGCCAGAAAAAGAGCTTGATGGCGTGTAACTCACACGTTCGTTGGGAACCCCAATAGGAAGGTATGATGCGCACAGCAGCAAGTTTTCCCTCAGAAAGAAACCAAGGTTTATCGAACCAGTAGGAGCCAAGAAGCATGTTGAAGGTTGATGGCGGTGGGATGTAGTGCGGCGCAACACCAGGGATTCCGGCGCCAACGTGGAACCTGCACAACACAACCAAAGTACTTTGCCCCAACGAAACAGTGAGGTTGTCAATCTCACCGGCTTGCTGTAACAAAGGATTAACCGTATTGTGTGGAAGATGATTGTTTGCAGAAAACAGTAGAACAGTATTGCAGTAGATTGTATTTCAGTATAGAGAATTGTACCGGGGTCCACAGTTCACTAGAGGTGTCTCTCCCATAAGATAAACAGCATGTTGGGTGAACAAATTACAGTTGGGCAATTGACAAATAGAGAGGGCATGACCATGCACATATATATTATGATGAGTATAGTGAGATTTAATTGGGCATTACGACAAAGTACATAGACCGCCATCCAGCATGCATCTATGCCTAAAAAGTCTACCTTCAGGTTATCATCCGAACCCCCTCCAGTATTAAGTTGCTAACAAAAGACAATTGCATTAAGTATTGCGCGTAATGTAATCAGTGACTACATCCTTGAACATAGCACCAATGTTTTATCCCTAGTGGCAACAGCACATCCATAACCTTAGAGGTTCTTGTCACCCCTCCAGATTCACGGAGACATGAACCCACTATCGAGCATAAATACTCCCTCTTGGAGTTACTAGCATCAACTTGGCCAGAGCATCTACTAATAACGGAGAGCATGCAAGATCATAAACAACACATAGATATAACTTTGATAATTAACATAACAAGTATTCTCTATTCATCGGATCCCAACAAACGCAACATATAGAATTACAGATAGATGATCTTGATCATGTTAGGCAGCTCACAAGATCCGACAATGAAGCACAATGGGGAGAAGACAATCATCTAGCTACTGCTATGGACCCATAGTCCAGGGGTAGACTACTCACACATCACTCCGGAGGCGACCATGGCGGCGTAGAGTCCTCCGGGAGATGAATCCCCTCTCCGGCAGGGTGCCGGAGGCGATCTCCTGGATCCCCCGAGATGGGATCGGCGGCGGCGGCGTCTCTGGAAGGTTTTCCGTATCGTGGCTCTCGGTACTGGGGGTTTCGCGACGGAGGCTTTAAGTAGGCGGAAGGGCAGGTCAGGAGGCGGCACGAGGGCCCCACACCACAGGTCGGCCCGGCCAGGGCTTGGGAAACTATAGGGTACACTTTCTATCATAGATCCGAAGGCAAGATCTTTGTTGCTAAGAACGGAACCTTTCTTGAGAAAGAATTTCTCACTAAAGAAGTGACTGGAAGAAAAGTAGAACTCGATGAGATTGAAGAATCTCTGCTCGTTGATCAGAATAGCGCAATACCGGAAGATGTTCCTGTGCCGCCTACACAGACAACAGAGGAAGCTAATGATAATGATCATGAAACTTGAAATGAGACAACTACTGAATGATGACGCGTAAAGCACACGCTCGTTGGGAACCCCAAGTGGAAGGTGTGATGCGTACAGCAGCAAGTTTCCCTCAGTAAGAAACCAAGGTTTATCGAACCAGTAGGAGCCAAGAAGCACGTTGAAGGTTGATGGCGGCGGGATGTAGTGCGGCGCAACACCAGGGATTCCGGCGCCAACGTGGAACCTGCACAACACAACCAAAGTACTTTGCCCCAACGAAACAGTGAGGTTGTCAATCTCACCGGCTTGCTGTAACAAGGGATTAACCGTATTGTGTGGAAGATGATTGTTTGCAGAAAACAGTAAAACAAGTATTGCAGTAGATTGTATTTCAGTAAAGAGAATTGGACCGGGGTCCACAGTTCACTAGAGGTGTCTCTCCCATAAGACAAACAGCATGTTGGGTGAACAAATTACAGTTGGGCAATTGACAAATAAAGAGAGCATGACCATGCACATACATATCATGATGAGTATAGTGAGATTTAATTGGGCATTACGACAAAGTACATAGACCGCCATCCAACTGCATCTATGCCTAAAAAGTCCACCTTCAGGTTATCATCCGAACCCCCTCCAGTATTAAGTTGCAAAGCAACAGACAATTGCATTAAGTATGGTGCGTAATGTAATCAACAACTACATCCTTAGACATAGCATCAATGTTTTATCCCTAGTGGCAACAGCACAACACAACCTTAGAACTTTCTGTCACTGTCCCAGGTGTCAATGCAGGCATGAACCCACTATCGAGCATAAGTACTCCCTCTTGGAGTTACAAGCATCTACTTGGCCAGAGCATCTACTAGTAACGGAAAGCATGCAAGATCATAAACAACACGTAGATATAACTTTGATAATCAACATAACAAGTATTCTCTATTCATCGGATCCCAACAAACGCAACATATAGAATTACAGATAGATGATCTTGATCATGTTAGGCAGCTCACAAGATCCGACAATGATAGCACAATGGGGAGAAGACAACCATCTAGCTACTGCTATGGACCCATAGTCTAGGGGTAGACTACTCACACATCACACCGGAGGCGACCATGGCGGCGTAGAGTCCTCCGGGAGATGATTCCCCTCTCCGGCAGGGTGCCGGAGGCGATCTCCTGGATCCCCCGAGATGGGATCGGCATTGGCGGCGTCTCTGGAAGGTTTTCCGTATCGTGGCTCTCGGTACTGGGGGTTTCGTCACGGAGGCTTTAAGTAGGCGGAAGGGCAAGTCAAGAGGCGGCACGGGGGGCCCACACCATAGGCCGGCGCGGCCAGGGGTGGGGCCGCGCCGCCCTAGGGTTTGGCCACCCCGTGGCCCCTCCTCGTCTCGTCTTTGGACTTCTGGAAGCTTCGTGGAAAAATAGGCCCCTGGGCTTTGATTTCGTCCAATTCCGAGAATATTTCCTTACTAGGATTTCTGAAACCAAAAACAGCAGACAAAGAATCGGCACTTCGGCATCTTGTTAATAGGTTAGTTCCAGAAAATGCACGAATATGACATAAAGTGTGCATAAAACATGTAGATAACATCAATAATGTGGCATGGAACATAAGAAATTATCGATACGTCGGAGACGTATCAGCATCCCCAAGCTTAGTTCTGCTCGTCCCGAGCAGGTAAAACGATAACACAGATAATTTCTGGAGTGACATGCCATCATAATCTTGATCATACTATTTGTAAAGCATATGTAGTGAATGCAGCGATCAAAACAATGTATATGACATGAGTAAACAAGTGAATCATAAAGCAAAGACTTTTCATGAATAGCACTTCAAGACAAGCATCAATAAGTCTTGCATAAGAGTTAACTCATAAAGCAATAATTCAAAGTAAAGGTATTGAAGCAACACAAAAGAAGATTAAGTTTCGGCGGTTGCTTTCAACTTGTAACATGTATATCTCATGGATATTGTCAACATAGAGTAATATAATAAGTGCAATAAGCAAGTATGTAGGAATCAATGCACAGTTCACACAAGTGTTTGCTTCTTGAGGTGGAGAGAAATAGGTGAACTGACTCAACATTGAAAGTAAAAGAATGGTCCTCCATAGAGGAAAAGCATCGATTGCTATATTTGTGCTAGAGCTTTGATTTTGAAAACATGAAACAATTTTGTCAACGGTAGTAATAAAGCATATGCATCATGTAAATTATATCTTATAAGTTGCAAGCCTCATGCATAGTGTACCAATAGTGCCCGCACCTTGTCCTAATTAGCTTGGACTACCTGGATTATCACCGCAATACATATGCTTTAACCAAGTATCACAAAGGGGTACCTCTATGCCGCCTGTACAAAGGTCTAAGGAGAAAGCTCGCATTTGGATTTCTCGCTTTTGATTATTCTCAACTTAGACATCCATACCGGGACAACATAGACAACAGATAATGGACTCCTCTTTTAATGCTTTAAGCATTCAACAACAATTAATTCTTTTCTCATTAGAGATTTGAGGATGTTTGTCCGAAACTGAAACTTCCACCATGGATCATGGCTTTAGTTAGCGGCCCAATGTTCTTCTCTAACAATATGCATGCTCAAACCATTCAACTCAGTGTAGATCGCCCTTACTTTAGACAAGACGAACATGCATAGCAACTCACATGAAATTCAACAATGAAAAGTTGATGGCGTCCCCAGTAAACATGGTTATCGCACAACAAGCAACTTAATAAGAGATAAAGTGCATAATTACATATTCAATACCACAATAGTTTTTAAGCTATTTGTCCCATGAGCTATATATTGCAAAGGTGAATGATGGAATTTTAAAGGTAGCACTCAAGCAATTTACTTTGGAATGGCGGAAAATACCATGTAGTAGGTAGGTATGGTGGACACAAATGGCATAGTGGTTGGCTCAAGTATTTTGGATGCATGAGAAGTATTCCCTCTCGATACAAGGTTTAGGCTAGCAAGGCTTATTTGAAACAAACACAAGGATGAACCGGTGCAGCAAAACTCACATAAAAGACATATTGAAAACATTATAAGACTCTACACCGTCTTCCTTGTTGTTCAAACTCAATACTAGAAATTATCTAGACCTTAGAGAAACCAAATATGCAAACCAAATTTTAGCATGCTCTATGTATTTCTTCATTAATGGGTGCAAAGCATATGATGCAAGAGCTTAATCATGAGCACAACAATTGCCAAGTATCACATTACCCAAGACATTAATAGCAATTACTACATGTATCATTTTCCAATTCCAACCATATAACAATTTAACGAAGGAGAAACTTCGCCATGAATACTATGAGTAGAAACCAAGGACATACTTGTCCATATGCTACAGCGGAGCGTGTCTCTCTCCCATAAAGTGAATGCTAGGATCCATTTTATTCAAACAAAACAAAAAACAAAAACAAACCGACGCTCCAAGAAAAAGCACATAAGATGTGATGGAATAAAAATATAGTTTCAGGGAGGAACACGATAATGTTGTCGATGAAGAAGGGGATGCCTTGGGCATCCCCAAGCTTAGACGCTTGAGTCTTCTTAATATATGCAGGGGTGAACCACCGGGACATCCCCAAGCTTAGAGCTTTCACTCTCCTTGATCATGTTGCATCATACTCCTCTCTTGATCCTTGAAAACTTCCTCCACACCAAACTCGAAACAACTCATTAGAGGGTTAGTGCACAATATAAATTGACATATTCAGAGGTGACACTATCATTCTTAACACTTCTGGACATTGCATAATGCTACTGGACATTAGTGGATCAAAGAAATTCATCCAACATAGCAAAAGAGGCAATGCGAAATAAAAGGCAGAATCTGTCAAAACAGAACAGTTCGTATTGACGAATTTTAAAATGGCACCAGACTTGCTCAGATGAAAATGCTCAAATTGAATGAAAGTTGCGTACATATCTGAGGATCATGCACGTAAATTGGCTTAATTTTCTGAGCTACCTACAGGGAGGTGGACCCAGATTCGTGACAGCAAAGAAATCTGGAACTGTGCAGTAATCCAAATCTAGTACTTACTTTTCTATCAACGGCTTAACTTGGCACAACAAAACACAAAACTAAGATAAGGAGAGGTTGCTACAGTAGTAAACAACTTCCAAGACACAAAATAAAAACAAAGTACTGTAGGTAAAAACATGGGTTGTCTCCCATAAGCGCTTTTCTTTAACGCCTTTCAGCTAGGCGCAGAAAGTGTGTATCAAGTATTATCGAAGGGTGGTGCATTCTCAGCGGGGTGCGGAGTTTTCTCAACCAGGAATAATATATTAGATACATAAGTTTTAGCATCTCCTTTTTCATTAGTCTTAGGCGTGCTACTCTCATCAAACAAATTTTCAGGAACAAGCCAAGCATAGTTA
The DNA here is from genome assembly GCF_019359855.2 of Lolium perenne. Lineage (NCBI taxonomy): Eukaryota > Viridiplantae > Streptophyta > Magnoliopsida > Poales > Poaceae > Lolium > Lolium perenne. The sequence goes on along the minus strand of NC_067248.2, from coordinate 34,231,124 downwards.
TTTTCTAGTGCATCATTCATAGCTAGGAGTTTACATGGTATGGTGCTTTGATCTCCCCACCATCATCAATATTATTAGTGCATCTTATTCTATCCATGTCCATCTTTTCAAGGAGACTAACAAAATTAGTATGAGAACCAAGCATATTAAATTTAGCAAAGACCTTCCTAGCTTCTCTTGCTAGACCACCAAATTCTCTAAGAAGGGTTTCTAAAACAAAATCTTTCTTTTCCCCTTCTTCCATATCACCAAGTGTGAGAAACATGTGTTGGATTATAGGATTAAGATTAACAAATTTAGTCTCCAACAGGCGAACTAAATGCGCGGCAGCAATTTCATAAGTAGGCGCAAGGTCTACCAAGTGTCTATCTTCAAAATTTTCAATAGTACTAACATGATTGAAAAATTCTTCTATATTATTTCTCCCAACTATAGACCCACGTCCTACCGGTATGTCTTTTGTGGTAAAATTAAAAAGAAACATGATGAAATAAGTAAGGTAAATGCAAGTAACTAATTTTTTTTGTGTTTTTGATATAGTGAACAAGATAGCAAATAAAGTAAAACTAGCAACTAATTTTTTTGTATTTTGATTTAGTGCAGCAAACAAAGTAGTAAATAAAACTAAGCAAGACAAAAACAAAGTAAAGAGATTGAGAAGTAGAGACTCCCCTTGCAGCGTGTCTTGATCTCCCCGGCAACGGCGCCAGAAATTTAGCTTGATGACGCGTAAAGCACACGCTCGTTGGGAACCCCAAGTGGAAGGTGTGATGCGTACAGCAGCAAGTTTCCCTCAGTAAGAAACCAAGGTTTATCGAACCAGTAGGAGCCAAGAAGCACGTTGAAGGTTGATGGCGGTGGGATGTAGTGCGGCGCAACACCAGGGTTTCCGGCGCCAACGTGGAACCTGCACAACACAACCAAAGTACTTTGCCCCAACGAAACAGTGAGGTTGTCAATCTCACCGGCTTGCTGTAACAAGGGATTAACCGTATTGTGTGGAAGATGATTGTTTGCAGAAAACAAGAAACAAGTATTGCGATGAGATTGTATTTCAGTAAAGAGAATTGGACCGGGGTCCACAGTTCACTAGAGGTGTCTCTCCCATAAGACAAACAGCATGTTGGGTGAACAAATTACAGTTGGGCAATTGACAAATAAAGAGAGCATGACCATGCACATACATATCATGATGAGTATAGTGAGATTTAATTGGGCATTACGACAAAGTACATAGACCGCCATCCAACTGCATCTATGCCTAAAAAGTCCACCTTCAGGTTATCATCCGAACCCCCTCCAGTATTAAGTTGCAAAGCAACAGACAATTGCATTAAGTATGGTGCGTAATGTAATCAACAACTACATCCTTAGACATAGCATCAATGTTTTATCCCTAGTGGCAACAGCACAACACAACCTTAGAACTTTCTGTCACTGTCCCAGGTGTCAATGCAGGCATGAACCCACTATCGAGCATAAGTACTCCCTCTTGGAGTTACAAGCATCTACTTGGCCAGAGCATCTACTAGTAACGGAAAGCATGCAAGATCATAAACAACACGTAGATATAACTTTGATAATCAACATAACAAGTATTCTCTATTCATCGGATCCCAACAAACGCAACATATAGAATTACAGATAGATGATCTTGATCATGTTAGGCAGCTCACAAGATCCGACAATGATAGCACAATGGGGAGAAGACAACCATCTAGCTACTGCTATGGACCCATAGTCCAGGGGTAGACTACTCACACATCACACCGGAGGCGACCATGGTGGCGTAGAGTCCTCCGGGAGATGATTCCCCTCTCCGGCAGGGTGCCGGAGGCGATCTCCTGGATCCCCCGAGATGGGATCGGCGTTGGCGGCGTCTCTGGAAGGTTTTCCGTATCGTGGCTCTCGGTACTGGGGGTTTCGTCACGGAGGCTTTAAGTAGGCGGAAGGGCAAGTCAAGAGGCGGCACGGGGGGCCCACACCATAGGCCGGCGCGGCCAGGGGTGGGGCCGCGCCGCCCTAGGGTTTGGCCACCCCGTGGCCCCTCTTCGTCTCGTCTTCGGACTTCTGGAAGCTTCGTGGAAAAATAGGCCCCTGGGCTTTGATTTCGTCCAATTCCGAGAATATTTCCTTACTAGGATTTCTGAAACCAAAAACAGCAGAAAACGACAAGAATCGGCACTTCGGCATCTTGTTAATAGGTTAGTTCCAGAAAATGCACGAATATGACATAAAGTGTGCATAAAACATGTAGATAACATCAATAATGTGGCATGGAACATAAGAAATTATCGATACGTCGGAGACGTATCACTGAACCTCGCAGATCGACAAGGGAACGTGCCACTCCTGAATGGTATGATCCTTGTCTAAATGTCATGATTGTGGATAACAATGATGATGACCCTGCGATGTATGAAGAAGCGATGATGAGCCCAGATTCCAACAAATGGCAAGAAGCCATGAAATCTGAAATGGGATCCATGTATGATAACAAAGTATGGACTTTGGTAGACTTACCTGATAGCCGAAAGGCTATCGAGAATAAATGGATCTTCAAGAGAAAAACAGATGCTGATGGTAATATTACTGTCTATAAAGCTCGACTTGTCGCAAACGGTTTCCGACAAATTCAAGGTGTTGACTATTATGAGACTTTCTCACCTGTAGCGAAGCTAAAATCTGTGAGGATTTTGTTAGCAATAGCTGCATTTTTCGATTATGAGATTTGGCAGATGGATGTCAAAACGGCGTTCCTTAATGGAGACATTGAGGAAGAGTTGTATATGGTACAACCCAAAGGTTTTGTCGATCCTAAAAATGCTGACAAAGTATGCAAACTTCAGCGTTCAATCTATGGACTGAAGCAAGAATCGAGAAGTTGGAACCGACGTTTTGATAAGGTAATCAAAGACTTCGGGTTTATACAGTGTCATGGAGAGGCCTGTATTTACAAGAAAGTGAGTGGGAGCTCTGTAGCATTCCTGATATTATATGTAGATGACATATTATTGATTGGGAATGATATAGAACTATTAAGTAGTGTAAAGGGTTATTTGAATAATAGTTTTTCAATGAAAGACCTTGGTGAAGCATCATATATATTAGGCATCAAGATTTATAGAGATAGATCAAGACGTCTAATAGGGCTATCACAGAGTACATATCTGGACAAGATTCTAAAGAAGTTTAGAATGGACGAAAGTAAGAAAGGATTCTTACCTATGTTACCAGGCAAGGTCTTGAGTAAGACTCAAGGTCCGGCTACGGCAGAAGAAAGAGAAAGGATGAGTCAAATCCCCTATGCCTCGGCAGTAGGCTCTATCATGTATGTCATGCTATGTACAAGACCGGATATAGCACATGCTGTTAGTTTGACTAGCAGATATCAAAGTGATCCAGGAATGGAACACTGGACAGCGGTCAAGAATATCCTGAAGTACTTGAAAAGAACTAAGGATATGTTTCTTTGTTATGGAGGTGACCAAGAGCTCGTTGTAACAAGTTACACCGATGCAAGTTGGAACACTGATCCTGATGACTCTAAGTCACAGTCTGGGTACGTGTTTATATTGAATGGTGCTGCAGTAAGCTGGGCAAGCTCGAAGCAGTGCACGGTGGCGAAATCCTCAACAGAATCGGAATACATAGCGGCTTCAGAGGCTTCATAAGAAGCGGTATGGATGAAGAGGTTCATTATAGAGCTCGGTGTGGTTCCTAGTGCATTGGACCCACTAGTCATCTACTGTGACAACATGGGTGCCATCGCCAATGCACAAGAACCAAGGTCACACAAGAGGCTGAAGCATATCAAGCTGCGTTATCATTCGATTCGCGAATACATCGAAGATGGAGAAGTAACGATTTGCAAAGTACACATTGATCTGAATGTAGCAGATCCGTTGACTAAAGCTCTCCCTAGGGCAAAGCATGACCAACACCAGAATGCCATGGGTGTTAGGTACCTTACAATGTAATCTAGAATATTGACTCTAGTGCAAGTGGGAGACTGTTGGAGATATGCCCAAGAGGCAATAATAAAAGTGGTTATTATATATATCTTTATGTTTATGATAAATGTTTATATACCATGCTATAATTGTATTAACCGAAACATTGATACATGTGTGTTATGTAAACAAACAAATGAGTCCCTAGTAAGCCTCTTAACTAGCTTGTTGATTAATAGATGATTAGTTTCATAATCATGAACATTGGATGTTATTAATGACAAGGTTATATCATTATATGAATGATGTAATGGACACACCCAATTAAGCGTAGCATAAGATCACGTCATTAAGTTATTTGCTATAAGCTTTCGATACATAGTTACCTAGTCCTTATGACCATGAGATCATGTAAATCACTTATGCCGGAAAGGTACTTTGATTACATCAAACGCCACTGCGTAAATGGGTGGTTATAAAGGTGGGATTAAGTATCCGGAAAGTATGAGTTGAGGCATATGGATCAACAGTGGGATTTGTCCATCCCGATGACGGATAGATATACTCTGGGCCCTCTCGGTGGAATGTCGTCTAAATGTCTTGCAAGCATATGAATAAGTTCATAAGAGACCACATACCACAGTACGAGTAAAGAGTACTTGTCAGGAAACGAGGTTGAACAAGGTATAGAGTGATACCGATGATCAAATCTCGGACAAGTAAAATATCGCGTGACAAAGGGAATTGGTATCGTATGTGAATGGTTCATTCGATCACTAAGTCATCGTTGAATATGTGGGAGCCATTATGGATCTCCAGATCCCGCTACTGGTTATTGGTCGGAGTAAGTACTCAACCATGTCCACATAGTTCGCGAACCGTAGGGTGACACACTTAAAGTTGGATGTTGAAATGGTAGAACTTGAATATGGAATGGAGTTCGAATATTTGTTCGGAGTCCCGGATGAGATCCCGGACATCACGAGGAGTTCCGGAATGGTCTGGAGAATAAGATTCATATATAGGAAGTCATTTTATGTGATTTAAAATGATCCGGAAGGTTCTATGGAAGGTTCTAGAAGGTTCTAGAAAAGTCCGGAAGAAACCACTAAGGAAGGCGGAGTCCCGGAGGGACTCCACCTCCCATGGCCGGCCAACCCTAAGGGGGAGGAGTCCCAAGTGGACTCCCCTATGGGGGCCGGCCACCCCCCCCCCCCACATGGAAGGGGGAAATCCCACCTCAAGTGGGATTCCCACCTTGGGTAGGTTTCCCTATCACATGGAAGGTTTTGGGTTCGGGTCTTATTCGGAGACTTGTAGTCCAACACTTGGGGCTTCCACCTATATAATGAGGGGACAAGGGGAGGGGGCCGGCCACCCAAAGACCACAAGGTGGCCGCACGCCATAGTGGCCGGCGCCCCCCTCTCCCAAACCCTAGCGGCCCTCTCTCCTCCAACACATCCCGCACGCTTAGCGAAGCTCCGCCGGATTTCTCCACCACCACCGACACCACGCCGTCGTGCTGTCGGATTCAAGAGGAGCTACTACTTCCGCTGCCCGCTGGAATGGGGAGGTGGACATCGTCTTCATCAACAACCGAACGTGTGACCGAGTACGGAGGTGCTGTCCGTTCGTGGCGCCGTGATCAAGATCTTCTACGCGCTTTTGCAAGCGGCAAGTGAACGTCTACCGCAGCAACAAGAGCCTCATCTTGTAGGCTTTGGAATCTCTTCAAGGGTGAGACTCGATAATCCCCTCGTTGCTACCGTCTTCTAGATTGCATCTTGGCTTGGATTTCATGTTCGCGGTAGGAAATTTTTTGTTTTCTATGCAACGTTATCCTATACTTAAACGACATCAAACCTTAAGTGTGTCACCCTACGGTTCACGAACTATGCAGACATGGTTGAGACCTCTCTCTGACCAATAACCAATAGCGGGATCTGGAGATCCATAATGGCTCCCACATATTCAACGATGACTTTAGTGATCGACTGAACCTTTTACATACGATACCGATTCCCTTTGTCACGCGATATTTTACTTCTCCGAGGTTTGATCATCGGTATCTCTATACCTTGTTCAACCTCGTCTCCTGACAAGTACTTGATGACCCACAAGTATAGGGGGTGTATCGTAGTATTTTCGATAAGTAAGAGTGTCGAACCCAATGAGGAGCAGAAGGTGTTGACAAGCAGTTTCGATGAAGGATTCACTGTAAATGCTCACAGACAAGTATTCAGGGGGTTTTGATATAGCAGATGAATAAAGTACGAGTAAGTAAAGTGCGAGAGAAATAATTGCAGCGAGTGGCCCAATCCTTTTTAGCACAAAGGACAAGCCGGTTTGTTTACTTATAATGACCAAACGTTCTTGAGGACACACGGGAATTTAGTCTAGTGCTTTCGCTTCATATAGCTGATTAATCTTCATTGTTTTGATAAGTGTTGTGTGGGTGAACCTTGATGGCGTGTATTTCACACGTTCGTTGGGCAACCCCAAGAGGAAGGTATGATGCGCACAGCAGCAAGTTTTCCCTCAGAAAGAAACCAAGGTTTATCGAACCAGGAGGAGCCAAGCAGCACGTTGAAGGTTGATGGCGGCGGGATGTAGTGCGGCGCAACACCAGAGATTCCGGCGCCAACGTGGAACCTGCCCAACACAACCAAAGTACTTTGCCCCAACGAAACAGTGAGGTTGTCAATCTCACCGGCTTGCTGTAACAAAGGATTAACCGTATTGTGTGGAAGATGATTGTTTGCAGAAAACAGTAGAACAGTATTGCAGTGGATTGTATTTCAGTAAAGAGAATTGGACCGGGGTCCACAGTTCACTAGAGGTGTCTCTCCCATAAGACGAACAGCATGTTGGGTGAACAAATTACAGTTGGGCAATTGACAAATAAAGAGAGCATGACCATGCACATACATATCATGATGAGTATAGTGAGATTTAATTGGGCATTACGACAAAGTACATAGACCGTCATCCAACTGCATCTATGCCTAAAAAGTCCACCTTCAGGTTATCATCCGAACCCCCTCCAGTATTAAGTTGCTAACAACAGACAATTGCATTAAGTATTGCGCGTAATGTAACTAGTGACTACATCCTTGAACATAGCACTAATGTTTTATCCCTAGTGGCAACAGCACATCCATAACCTTAGTGGTTCTTGTCACTCCTCCAGATTCACAGAGGCATGAACCCACTATCGAGCATAAATACTCCCTCTTGGAGTTACTAGCATCAACTTGGCCAGAGCATCTACTAATAACGGAGAGCATGCAAGATCATAAACAACACATAAGCATAGCTTTGATAATCAACATAACAAGTATTCTCTATTCATCGGATCCCAACAAACGCAACATATAGAATTACAGATAGATGATCTTGATCATGTTAGGCAGCTCACAAGATCCGACAATGATAGCACAATGGGGAGAAGACAACCATCTAGCTACTGCTATGGACCCATAGTCCAGGGGTAGACTACTCACACATCACACCGGAGGCGACCATGGCGGCGTAGAGTCCTCCGGGAGATGATTCCCCTCTCCGGCAGGGTGCCGGAGGCGATCTCCTGGATCCCCCGAGATGGGATCGGCGGCGGCGGCGTCTCTGGAAGGTTTTCCGTATCGTGGTTCTCGGTACTGGGGTTTTCGTCACGGAGACTTTTTATAGGCGAAAGGGCAGGTCAAGAGGCGGCACGGGGCCCCACACCACGGGCCGCGCGGCCAAGGGGGGCCGCGCCGCCTATAGTGTGGCCCCTCCGTGGCCCCTCTTCGTCTCTCCTTCGGACTTGGAAGCTTCGTGAGAAAATAGGCCCCTGGGCTTTGATTTCGTCCAATTCCGAGAATATTTCCTTACTAGGATTTCTGAAACCAAAAAGCAGAAAACAAAGAATCGGCACTTCGGCATCTTGTTAATAGGTTAGTTCCAGAAAATGCACGAATATGACATAAAGTGTGCATAAAACATGTAGATAACATCAATAATGTGGCATGGAACATAAGAAATTATCGATACGTCGGAGACGTATCAGCATCCCCAAGCTTAGTTCTGCTCGTCCCGAGCAGGTAAAACGATAACACAGATAATTTCTGGAGTGACATGCCATCATAATCTTGATCATACTATTTGTAAAGCATATGTAGTGAATGCAGCGATCAAAACAATGTATATGACATGAGTAAACAAGTGGATCATAAAGCAAAGACTTTTCATGAATAGCACTTCAAGACAAGCATCAATAAGTCTTGCATAAGAGTTAACTCATAAAGCAATAATTCAAAGTAAAGGTATTGAAGCAACACAAAAGAAGATTAAGTTTCAGCGGTTGCTTTCAACTTGTAACATGTATATCTCATGGATATTGTCAACATAGAGTAATATAATAAGTGCAATAAGCAAGTATGTAGGAATCAATGCATAGTTCACACAAGAGTTTGCTTCTTGAGGTGGAGAGAAATAGGTGAACTGACTCAACATTGAAAGTAAAAGAATGGTCCTCATAGAGGAAAAGCATCGATTGCTATATTTGTGCTAGAGCTTTGATTTTGAAAACATGAAACAATTTTGTCAACGGTAGTAATAAAGCATATGCATCATGTAAATTATATCTTATAAGTTGCAAGCCTCATGCATAGTGTACCAATAGTGCCCGCACCTTGTCCTAATTGGCTTGGACTACCGGATCATCACAATGCATTGTTTTTACCAAGTGTCACAAAGGGGTACCTCTATGCCGCCTGTACAAAGGTCTAAGGAGAAAGCTCGCATTGGATTTCTCGCTATTGATTATTCTTCAACTTAGACATCCATACCGGGACAACATAGACAACAGATAATGGACTCCTCTTTTATGCATAAGCATATAACAACAATTAATAATTTTCTCATTTGAGATTTGAGGATTGTTGTCCAAAACTGAAACTTCCACCATGGAACATGGCTTTAGTTAGCGGCCCAATGTTCTTCTCTAACATATGCATGCTTAACCCTATGGTGGTAGATCTCTCTTACTTCAGACAAGACGAACATGCATAGCAACTCACATGAAATTCAACAATGAATAGTTGATGGCGTCCCATGTCAACATGGTTATCGCTCAACAAGCAACTTAATAAGAGATAAAGTGCATAATTACATATTCAATACCACAATAGTTTTTAAGCTATTTGTCCCATGAGCTATATATTGCAAAGGTGAATGATGGAATTTTAAAGGTAGCACTCAAGCAATTTACTTTGGAATGGCGGAAAATACCATGTAGTATAGGTAGGTATGGTGGACACAAATGGCATAGTGGTTGGCTCAAGTATTTTGGATGCATGAGAAGTATTCCCTCTCGATACAAGGTTTAGGCTAGCAAGGCTTATTTGAAACAAACACAAGGATGAACCGGTGCAGCAAAACTCACATAAAAGACATATTGAAAACATTATAAGACTCTACACCGTCTTCCTTGTTGTTCAAACTCAATACTAGAAATTATCTAGACCTTAGAGAAACCAAATATGCAAACCAAATTTTAGCATGCTCTATGTATTTCTTCATTAATGGGTGCAAAGCATATGATGCAAGAGCTTAATCATGAGCACAACAATTGCCAAGTATCACATTACCCAAGACATTTATAGCAATTACTACATGTATCATTTTCCAATTCCAACCATATAACAATTTAACGAAGGAGAAACTTCGCCATGAATACTATGAGTAGAAACCAAGGACATACTTGTCCATATGCTACAGCGGAGCGTGTATCTCTCCCATAAAGTGAATGCTAGGATCCATTTTATTCAAACAAAACAAAAAACAAACCGACGCTCCAAGAAAAAGCACATAAGATGTGATGGAATAAAAATATAGTTTCAGGGGAGGAACCTGATAATGTTGTCGATGAAGAAGGGGATGCCTTGGGCATCCCCAAGCTTAGACGCTTGAGTCTTCTTGATATATGCAGGGGTGAACCACCGGGTGCATCCCCAAGCTTAGAGCTTTCACTCTCCTTGATCATGTTGCATCATACTCCTCTCTTGATCCTTGAAAACTTCCTCCACACCAAACTCGAAACAACTCATTAGAGGGTTAGTGCACATTATAAATTGACATATTCAGAGGTGACACAATCATTCTTAACACTTCTGGACATTGCATAATGCTACTGGACATTAGTGGATCAAAGAAATTCATCCAACTTAGCGAAAGAGGCAATGCGAAATAAAAGGCAGAATCTGTCAAAACAGAACCATTCGTATTGACGAATTTTAAAATGGCACCAGACTTGCTCAAATGAAAATGCTCAAATTGAATGAAAGTTGCGTACATATCTGAGGATCATGCACGTAAATTGGCTTAATTTTCTGAGTTACCTACAGGGAGGTGGACCCAGATTCGTGACAGCAAAGAAATCTGGAACTGTGCAGTAATCCAAATCTAGTACTTACTTTTCTATCAACGGCTTAACTTGGCACAACAAAACACAAAACTAAGACAAGGAGAGGTTGCTACAGTAGTAAACAACTTCCAAGACACAAAATAAAAACAAAGTACTGTAGGTAAAAACATGGGTTGTCTCCCATAAGCGCTTTTCTTTAACGCCTTTCAGCTAGGCGCAGAAAGTGTGTATCAAGTATTATCAAGAGATGAAGTGTCAACATCATAATTTGTTCTCATAATAGAATCAAAAGGTACCTTCATTCTCTTTCTAGGGAAGTGTTCCATACCTTTCTTGAGAGGAAATTGATATTTTATATTACCTTCCTTCATATCAATGATAGCACCAATAGTTCGAAGAAAAGGTCTTCCCAATATAATGGGGCAAGATGCATTGTATTCAATATCCAAGACAACAAAATCAACGGGAACCAGGTTATTGTTAATGGTAATGCGAACATTATCAACTTTACCCAAAGGTTTCTTTGTAGAATGATCAGCAAGATTAACATCCAAATAACAATTTTTCAGCGGTGGCAAGTCAAGCATATTATAAATTTTCTTAGGCATAACAGAGATACTTGCACCAAGATCACATAAAGCATTACAATCAAAATCTTTAATCTTCATCTTAATGATGGGCTCCCAACCATCCTCTAACTTTTTAGGAATAGAGGCTTCACGCTGTAGTTTCTCTTCTCTAGCTTTTATGAGAGCATTTGTAATATGATGCGTGAAAGCCAAATTTATAGCACTAGCATTAGGACTTTTAGCAAGTTTTTGCAAGAACTTTATAACTTCAGAGATGTGGCAATCATCAAAATTCAAACCATTATAATCTAAAGCAATGGGATCATCATCCCCAATGTTGGAAAAAATTTCAGCAGCTTTATCACATGCAGTTTCAGCAGTTTTAGCAGTTTCAGGCAGTTTTTCGCGCTTTGCATTCGAAGTGGAAACATTGCTAACACCAATTCTTTTATTAGTATGAGTAGGAGGTGCAGCAACATGTGTAGCATTAGCATTACTAGTGGTGGTAATAGTCCAAACTTTAGCTATATTCTTCTCTTTAGCTAGTTTTTCATTTTCTTCTCTATCCCACCTAGCACGCAGTTCAGCCATTAATCTTATATTCTCATTCATTCTAACTTGAATGGCATTTGCTGTAGTAGTAATTTTATTATGATGATTCTCATTAGGCAAAACTTTTGATTTCAAAAGATCAACATCAGCAGCAAGACTATCGACTTTAGAAGCAAGTGTATCAATTTTCCCAAGCTTTTCTTCAACAGATTTGTTAAAAGCAGTTTGTGTACTAATAAATTCCTTAAGCATGGCTTCAAGTCCAGGGGGTGAACTCCTATTATTGTTGTAAGAATTCCCATAAGAATTACCATAGCCGTTGCCATTATTATAAGGATATGGCCTATAGTTGTTACTAGAATTGTTAGGTAAGCATTGTTGTTGAAATTATTATTTTTAATGAAGTTTACATCAACATGTTCTTCTTGTGCAACCAATGAAGCTAATGGAACATTATTAGGATCAATATTAGTCCTATCATTCACAAGCATAGACATAATAGCATCGATCTTATCACTCAAGGAAGAGGTTTCTTCGACAGAATTTACCTTCTTACCTTGTGGAGCTCTTTCCGTGTGCCATTCAGAGTAGTTGATCATCATATTATCAAGAAGCTTTGTTGCTTCACCAAGAGTGATGGACATAAAGGTACCTCCAGCAGCTGAATCCAATAAATTCCGTGAAGAAAAATTTAGTCCTGCATAGAAGGTTTGGATGATCATCCAAGTAGTCAGTCCATGGGTTGGGCAATTTTTAACCAAAGATTTCATTCTTTCCCAAGCTTGAGCAACATGTTCAGTATCTAATTGTTTAAAATTCGTTATGCTACTCCTCAAAGATATAATTTTAGCAGGGGGATAATATCTACCAATAAAAGCATCCTTGCATTTAGTCCATGAATCAATACTATTCTTAGGCAGAGATAGCAACCAATCTTTAGCTCTTCCTCTTAATGAGAAAGGGAACAATTTTAGTTTAATAATATCACCATCTACATCTTTATATTTTTGCATTTCACATAGTTCAACAAAATTATTAAGATGGGCAGCAGCATCATCAGAACTAACACCAGAAAATTGCTCTCGCATAACAAGATTCAGTAAAGCAGGTTTAATTTCAAAGAATTCTGCTGTAGTAGCAGGTGGAGCAATAGGTGTGCATAAGAAATCATTATTATTTGTGGTTGTGAAGTCACACAACTTAGTGTTTTCAGCGTTGGCCATTTTAGCAACAGTAAATAAAGCAAACTAGATAAAGTAAATGCAAGTAAACTAATTTTTTTGTGTTTTTGATATAGCAAACAAGATAGCAAATAAAGTAAAACTAGCAACTAATTTTTTTGTATTTTGATTTAGTGCAGCAAACAAAATAGTAAATAAAACTAAGCAAGACAAAAACAAAGTAAAGAGATTGAGAAGTGGAGACTCCCCTTGCAGCGTGTCTTGATCTCCCCGGCAACGGCGCCGAGAAAAATATGCTTGATGGCGTGTATTTCACACGTTCGTTGGGCAACCCCAAGAGGAAGGTATGATGCGCACAGCAGCAAGTTTTCCCTCAGAAAGAAACCAAGGTTTATCGAACCAGGAGGAGCCAAGAAGCACGTTGAAGGTTGATGGCGGCGGGATGTAGTGCGGCGCAACACCAGAGATTCCGGCGCCAACATGGAACCTGCCCAACACAACCAAAGTACTTTGCCCCAACGAAACAGTGAGGTTGTCAATCTAACCGGCTTGCTGTAACAAAGGATTAACCGTATTGTGTGGAAGATGATTGTTTGCAGAAAACAGTAGAACAGTATTGCAGTGGATTGTATTTCAGTAAAGAGAATTGGACCGGGGTCCACAGTTCACTAGAGGTGTCTCTCCCATAAGACGAACAGCATGTTGGGTGAACAAATTACAGTTGGGCAATTGACAAATAAAGAGAGCATGACCATGCACATACATATCATGATGAGTATAGTGAGATTTAATTGGGCATTACGACAAAGTACATAGACCGTCATCCAACTGCATCTATGCCTAAAAAGTCCACCTTCAGGTTATCATCCGAACCCCCTCCAGTATTAAGTTGCTAACAACAGACAATTGCATTAAGTATTGCGCGTAATGTAACTAGTGACTACATCCTTGAACATAGCACTAATGTTTTATCCCTAGTGGCAACAGCACATCCATAACCTTAGTGGTTCTTGTCACTCCTCCGCATTCACGAGGCATGAACCCACTATCGAGCATAAATACTCCCTCTTGGAGTTACTAGCATCAACTTGGCCAGAGCATCTACTAATAACGGAGAGCATGCAAGATCATAAACAACACATAAGCATAGCTTTGATAATCAACATAACAAGTATTCTCTATTCATCGGATCCCAACAAACGCAACATATAGAATTACAGATAGATGATCTTGATCATGTTAGGCAGCTCACAAGATCCGACAATGATAGCACAATGGGGAGAAGACAACCATCTAGCTACTGCTATGGACCCATAGTCCAGGGGTAGACTACTCACACATCACACCGGAGGCGACCATGGCGGCGTAGAGTCCTCCGGGAGATGATTCCCCTCTCCGGCAGGGTGCCGGAGGCGATCTCCTGGATCCCCCGAGATGGGATCGGCGGCGGCGTCTCTGGAAGGTTTTCCGTATCGTGGTTCTCGGTACTGGGGTTTTCGTCACGGAGACTTTTTATAGGCGAAAGGGCAGGTCAAGAGGCGGCACGGGGGCCCCACACCACAGGGCCGCGCGGCCAAGGGGGGGCCGCGCCGCCCTATAGTGTGGCCCCTCCGTGGCCCCTCTTCGTCTCTCCTTCGGACTTCTGGAAGCTTCGTGAGAAAATAGGCCCCTGGGCTTTGATTTCGTCCAATTCCGAGAATATTTCCTTACTAGGATTTCTGAAACCAAAAACAGCAGAAAACAGCAACTGGCACTTCGGCATCTTGTTAATAGGTTAGTTCCAGAAAATGCACGAATATGACATAAAGTGTGCATAAAACATGTAGATAACATCAATAATGTGGCATGGAACATAAGAAATTATCGATACGTCGGAGACGTATCAAACCTATGCTAATGCACCGCCCTTCCTAGGACTAATACATACTTGTGATTATACCCCTTGCAAGCATCCGAAACTACAAGAAAGTAATTAAGATAAATCTAACCACAGCCTTAAACTCTGAGATCCTGCTATCCCTCCTGCATCGATATACCAACGGGGGTTCAGGTTTCTGTCACTCCGGCAACCCCGCAATTGGCAAACGAGTACAAGATGTATTCCCCTAGGCCCATAAAGGTGAAGTGTCATGTAGTCGACGTTCACATGACACCACTAGAAGAATAACACCACAACTTAAATATCATAACATTGAATATTACTCAACCATAATTCACTACTAACATTTAGACTTCACCCATGTCCTCAAGAACTAAACGAACTACTCACGAGACATCATATAGAACATGATCAGAGGTGATATGATGATGAATAACAATCTGAACATAAACCTTGGTTCAATGGTTTCACTCAATAGCATCAATAACGAGTAGAAATCAATACCGGGAGAGTTTCCCCTATCAAACAATCAAGATCCAACCCTAATTGTTACAGCGGTGACGAGGTGCAACGGTGGAGACGGCGATGATGATGATGGAGATGATGGTGACGATGATGGAGATGATGTCCGGCTCGATGACGGTGATGATGGCGTCGATTTTCCCTCCGGGAGGGAATTTCCCCGGCAGATTTCAGCCTGCCGGAGAGCTCTTTTCTCTCTGGTGTTTTCCGCCCCACAGAGGCGGCTGTGACTCTTCGCGTCTATCCTCTGGAGCTTAGGTTTTCGGGACGAAGAAGTACGCGAAGGAGAGGAGGCCAGAGGGGGCTGTGGGCCCCCTCCTCACATGGCGGCGTGGCCAGGGCAGGGCCCGCGCCGGCCTATGAGGGGGGCCCATGGCGGCCCTCCTCGGCTCCTCCTTTTGGCTCTCGTCGTCTTCTGGAAAAATAGGATTTTTCATATAATTTCCGTCAATTGTTGATCTTCCGAAATATTGCATTCTGACGTCGTTTTTTCCAGCAGAATCCTGACTCCGGTGCGCGATCCTCCAATAATCATGAAACATGCAAAATAGATGAAATAACATAAGTATCACCTCTAAATATGAAATATATCAATGAATAACAGCAAATTATGATATAAAATAGTGATGCAAAATGGACGTATCAACTCCCCCCAAGCTTAGACTTCGCTTGTCCCCAAGCGAAACTGAACTCGGTAAACAGGACCACATGTTTATGGAGTGAAGAGTCGATAAATCAAATACGGACAAGAAGCATCATATTATTTCACATAAGACATTCTAGTGAACAACTTCCTCATATAATTCAACTTGAAACAAGTATAAGGTGATCAAAAATAAAGGTGCATAAGAAATCATAATTGGTGATGGCAAACTTCGTTCTTGGTCAGAGAACAATTAACAGATTGTACTTATCTATCGAGCAGCGCTCTTATGTTAAAGCTTATATGGCACAACTTGCATACTCAATCATAATAATCATTGATAACTTCCAACGCTATATTCATTCAGATAAAACTTGTACTAAACAAGGAAGAGTAAAAGACATGATTAAGCAGATCACAATATAAATGATTTGATCACAACAACTCGAATTCTTGCTTAAGATGGAGGGAAATAAGTTTACTGACTCAACATAAAGTAAAAGACAGGCCCTTCGCAGAGGGAAGCAGGGATTAAATCATGTGCTAGTGCTTTTTCAGTTTTGAAATCACATAAAGAGAATAAAAGTAAAATTTTGAGAGGTGTTTGTTGTTGTCAACGAATGGTAGTGGGTACTCTAACCCCCTTGCCAGACAAACTCTCGAAGAGCGGCTCCCATAAAGTTTTATTTTTGGTTGACACTCCTTCCAACCCTTGCTTTCACAAACCATGGCTAACCGAATCCTCGGGTGCCTTCCAATCATTCTCATACCATGAAGGAGTGTCTTTTTATTTTAGTTTTATTTGGATGACACTTCTCCCCTCCTTTGCTTTCTCAAGTCATGGCTAACCGAATCCTCGGGTGCCGTCCAACAATCACATACCATGGAGGAGTGTCTATTTGTAAAATTATGAAAGTTAATTAATCGGGGCTGGGAACCCCATTGCTAGCTCTTTTTGCAAAATTATTGGATAAGCGGATGAAGCCACTAGTCCATTGGTGAATGTTGCCCAACAAGATTGAAAGATAAAACACCACATACTTCCTCATGAGCTATAAAACATTGACACAAATAAGGGATGATAAATTTTGAATTATTTAAAGGTAGCGCACGAAGTATTTACTTGGAATGGCAGGAAATACCATGTAATAGGTAGTTATGGTGGACACAAATGGCATAGGTTTGGGTTAAGGTTTGGATGCACGAGAAGCATTCCCTCTCAGTATAGGTTTTTGGCTAGCAAGGTTGATTAGCAAGCATAAGAGTTGAGGGAAACAAACAAATATACATGTGATAGAAACAATCATGCATCTTCCTTGTAAGCACAAACAATTTTAACTTCAGAATAATAAGCTAAGAGCTAACAAGAAGGAAGACAATGAAACAACTACATGTATTTCTCTTTTCTACTAAAACCTCAAAGTGTTGTTGCTATTCACCAATGCTAAGTTTGCCAAAACCAAATAGATTTACTCTATGCTCCCAAAGTGATACCAATACTAATAACAAGATCAATCATATAATAGAGATTGCAAACTAAAATAAGATGTGCAATATGTAAATGATAAGACTTCTCATTAATATTCCATAACGATAACTCACACCAAGGGATACATAGACAACCAACTAAGGAGAGATACTTCCACACTGCAACCTGATGTCTACGGGTGCTTCTATTCTTGTAGACAGTGTTGGGCCTCCAAGAGCAGAGGTTTGTAGAACAGCAGCAAGTTTCCCTTAAGTGGATCACCCAAGGTTTATCGATCTCAGGGAGGAAGAGGTCAAAGATATCCCTCTCATGCAACCCTGCAACCACAAAGCAAGAAGTCTCTTGTGTCCCCAACACACCTAATAGGTGCACTAGTTCGGCGAAGAGATAGTGAAATACAGGTGGTATGAATAAGTAGTAGCAACGGCACCAGAAAAGTGCTTTGCCCAGGACAGTAAACAAGCAGTAGTAACGCAGCAGTAGTAACGCAGTAAAACAGTAAACAAGCAGCGAAAGCAGTATTTAGGAACAAGGCCTAGGGATTAGACTTTCACTAGTGGACACTCTCAACTTTGATCACCAACAGAATAGATAAATGCATACTCTACACCCTCTTGTTGGATGATGAACACCACTAACTGTGTAGGATTACACGAACCCTCAATGCCGGAGTTAACAAGCTCCACAATATTCGATGTTCATATTTAAATAACCTTAGAGTGCACGACAGATCAACACAACTAAACCAAGTACTAACATAGCATGCACACTGTCACCTTCACACTATGTAGGAGGAATAGATCACATCAATACCATCATAGCAATAGTTAACTTCGTAATCTACAAGAGATCACAATCATAGCCTACGCCAAGTACTAACACGGATGCACACACTGTCACCATTACACCGTGCAGGAGGAGTAAAACTACTTTAATAACATTACTAGAGTAGCACATAGATAAATTGTGATACAAAACACATTGCAATCATAAAGAGATATAAATAAGCAATACACTCTGCCATTCATAACAGTGAATAAGTATTCTGTGAAATATAGCCTAAGAGACCCACACGGTGCACACACTGTCACCTTTACACACGTGGGACAAGGAGTCTTCGGAGATCACATAAGTAAAATTCACTTGACTAGCATAACGACATCTAGATTACAAGCATCATCATATGAATCTCAATCATGTAAGGCAGCTCATGAGATTATTGTATTGAAGTACATAGGAGAGAGATGAACCACATAGCTATCGGTACAGCCCCGAGCCTCGATGGAGAACTACTCCCTCCTCATGGGAGACAGCAGCGGTGATGAAGATGGCGGTGGTGTCGATGGAGGAGCCTTCCGGGGGCACTTCCCCGTCCCGGCGGCGTGCCGGAACAGAGAGTCCTGTCCCCCAGATCTTGGCTTCGCGATGGCGGCGGCTCTGGAAGGTTTCTCGTACCGTGGCTTTTCCTTCTCGAGGTTTTAGGTCGAGGGGGCTTAAATAGGCGAAGAGGCGGCGTCAGAAGGTCAACGAGGCGACGACACCATAAGGCTGCGCGACCAGGGCCTGGGCCGCGCCGGCCTATCATCTGGGGCCCCTGTGGCCCCCCTCTGGCGGCTCTTGGGTGTTCTGGATGCTTCCGGGGATTCTAAGGTGCTGGGCGTTGATTTCGTCCGATTCCGAGAATATTTCCTTACTAGGATTTCTGAAACCAAAAACAGCTGAAAATAGGAACTGGCCCTTCGGCATCTTGTTAATAGGTTAGTTCCAGAAAATGCACAAATATGACATAAAGTGTGCATAAAACATGTAGATATCGTCAATAATGTGGCATGGAATATAAGAAATTATCGATACGTCGGAGACGTATCAGCATCCCCAAGCTTAGTTTCTGCTCGTCCCGAGCAGGTAAACGATAACAAAGATAATTTCTGGAGTGACATGCCATCATAACCTTGATCATACTATAGTAAGCATATGTAATGAATGCAGTGATTCGAAGCAATGTAAATGACATGAGTAAACAACTGAATCATATAGCAAAGACTTTTCATGAATAGTACTTCAAGACAAGCATCAATAAGTCTTGCATAAGAGTTAACTCATAAAGCAATAATTCAAAGTAGAAGCATTGAAGCAACACAAAGGAAGATTAAGTTTCAGCGGTTGCTTTCAACTTGTAACATGTATATCTCATGGATATTGTCAACATAGAGTAATATAACAAATGCAATATGCAAGTATGTAGGAATCAATGCACAGTTCACACAAGTGTTTGCTTCTTGAGGTGGAGAGAAATAGGTGAACTGACTCAACAACAAAAGTAAAAGAATGGTCCTTCAAAGAGGAAAGCATCGATTGCTATATTTGTGCTAGAGCTTTGATTTTGAAAACAAGAAACAATTTTGTCAACGGTAGTAATAAAGCATATGTATTATGTAAATTATATCTTACAAGTTGCAAGCCTCATGCATAGTATACTAATAGTGCCCGCACCTTATCCTAATTAGCTTTGACTACCGGGATTATCGCAATGCACATGTTTTAACCAAGTATCACAAAGGGGTACCTCTATGCCGCCTGTACAAAGGTCTAAGGAGAAAGCTCGCATTGGATTTCTCGCTATTGATTATTCTCAACTTAGACATCCATACCCGGACAACATAGACAACATATAATGGACTCCTCTTTTATGCATAAGCATGTAGCAACAATTAATTTTCTCATATTAGATTGAGGATATATGTCCAAAACTGAAACTTCCACCATGGATCATGGCTTTAGTTAGCGGCCCAATGTTCTTCTCTAACAATATGCATGCTCTAACCATAAGGTGGTAGATCTCCCTTACTTCAGACAAGACGAACATGCATAGCAACTCACATGATATTCAACAAAGAGTAGTTGATGGCGTCCCCAGGAACATGGTTATCGCACAACAAGCAACTTATAAGAAATAAAGTGCATAAGTACATATTCAATACCACAATAGTTTTTAGGCTATTTGTCCCATGAGCTATATATTGCAAAGGTAAAGGATAGAAATTTTAAAGGTAGCACTCAAGCAATTTACTTTGGAATGGCGGAGAAATACCATGTAGTAGGTAGGTATGGTGGACACAAATGGCATAGTGTTTGGCTCAAGGATTTGGGATGCATGAGAAGTATTCCCTCTCGATACAAGGTTTTAGGCTAGCAAGGCTATTTGAAACAAACACAAGGATGAAGCGGTGCAGCAAAACTCACATAAAAGACATATTGTAAACATTATAAGACTCTACACCGTCTTCCTTGCTGTTCAAACTCAATACTAGAAATTATCTAGACTTTAGAGAAACCAATTATGCAAACCAAATTTAGCAAGCTCTATGTATTTCTTCATTAATGGGTGCAAAGTATATGATGCAAGAGCTTAAACATGAGCACAACAATTGCCAAGTATCACATTATCCAAGACATTTTACCAATTACTACATGTAGTATTTTCCGTTTCCAACCATATAACAATTAACGAAGAAGTTTCAACCTTCGCCATGAAAATTAAAAGCTAAGAACACATGTGTTCATACGAACCAGCGGAGCGTATCTCTCTCCCACACAAGCATTTATTCAAACAAAAACAAAAACAAAAGTAAACAGACGCTCCAAGAAAAGCACATAAGATGTGATGGAATAAAAATATAGTTTCAGGGGAGGAACCTGATAATGTTGTCGATGAAGAAGGGGATGCCTTGGGCATCCCCAAGCTTAGACGCTTGAGTCTTCTTGATATATGCAGGGGTGAACCACCGGGGCATCCCCAAGCTTAGAGCTTTCACTCTCCTTGATCATGTTGTATCATCCTCCTCTCTTGATCCTTGAAAACTTCCTCCACACCAAACTTAGAACAACTCATTAGAGGGTTAGTGCACAATCAAAATATACATGTTCAGAGGTGACATAATCATTCTTAACACTTCTGAACATTGCACAAAGCTACTGAAAGTCAATGGAATCAAAATATCCATTGAACATAACAAAACTGGCAATGCGAAATAAAAGGCAGAATCTGTCAAAACAGAACAGTTCGTATTGACGAATTTTATTGAGGCACCAGACTTGCTCAAATTAAAATTCTCAAATTGAATGAAAGTTGCGTACATATCTGAGGATCACTCACGTAAATTGGCAAAATTTTCTGAGTTACCTACAGAGAATTTTTCCCAGATTCGTGATAGCAAAGAAATCTGTTTCTGCGCAGTAATCCAAATCTAGTATCAACCTTGCTATCAAAGACTTTACTTGGCACAACAAAACACAAAACTAAGATAAGGAGAGGTTGCTACAGTAGTAAACAACTTCCAAGACAAAAAATAAAATAAAGGTACTGTAGCAAAATAAACACATGGGTTATCTCCCAAGAAGTTCTTTCTTTATAGCCATTAAGATGGGCTCAACAGTTTTAATGATGCACTCGCAAGAAATAAGAGTTGGAGCAAAAGAGAGCATCAAGAGGCAAATTGAAAACAAATTTAAGCCTAACATGTTTCCTATGAAAAGGAATCTTGTAAATAAACAAGTTCAAGAAGCATAATGCAACAAGTATAGAAAGATAAAACAAGTGCAGCTTCAAGATTTTCAGCAAATAGAGAGGTGTTTTAGTAACATGAAAATTTCTACAACCATATTTTTCTCTCTCATAATAACTTTCAGTAGCATCATGAGCAAACTCAACAATATAACTATCACATAAAGCATTCTTATCATGAGTCTCATGCATAAAATTATTACTACTCCCAACATAAGCATAGTCATTCTTATTAATTGTAGTGGGACCAAATTCAACAAAGTGGCTATCTTCAAATATAGGAGGCATATTGTAATCATAATCAAATTCACTCTCCATAGTAGGCGGCACCAAAAGACCACTATCATTATAATCATCATAAATAGGAGGTAAAGTATCATCAAAGTAAATTTCCTCCTCAATGCTTGGGGAACTAAAAAGATCATGCTCATCAAAACCAGCTTCCCCAAGCTTAGAATTTTCCATAGCATTAGCAACAATAGTGTTCAAAGCATTCATATTAACAACATTCCCATTAGCATGCATATAAAGTTCCATGGGTTTTTTAATTCTCTCTTCAAACACATCATGTCCTAATTCAAGATAAAGTTCATAAAGATCTCTCATATTTTTGTTGTTTTCCATTATGCCTAACTAGTGTAAACAAGAAACAACAAGATGCAATTGCAGGATCTAAAGGAAATAGCTTCGAGCACAAACACAATGGCACCGTAAAAGAAATCTTGTTACACTGGAACCGAAGTATGAGTGCCTTTTACCTTTCCTCCCCGGCAACGGCGCCAGAAAAGTGCTTGATGTCTACGGGTGCTTCTATTCTTGTAGACATTGTTGGGCCTCCAAGAGCAGAGGTTTGTAGAATAGCAGCAAGTTTCCCTTAAGTGGATCAGCCAAGGTTTATCGATCTCAGGGAGGAAGAGGTCAAAGATATCCCTCTCATGCAACCCTGCAACCACAAAGCAAGAAGTCTCTTGTGTCCCCAACACACCTAATAGGTGCACTAGTTCGGCGAAGAGATAGTGAAATACAGGTGGTATGAATAAGTAGTAGCAACGGCACCAGAAAAGTGCTTTGCCCAGGACAGTAAACAAGCAGTAGTAACGCAGCAGTAGTAACGCAGTAAAACAGTAAACAAGCAGCGATAGCAGTATTTAGGAACAAGGCCTAGGGATTAGACTTTCACTAGTGGACACTCTCAACTTTGATCACATAACAGAATAGATAAATGCATACTCTACACCCTCTTGTTGGATGATGAACACCACTAACTGTGTAGGATTACACGAACCCTCAATGCCGGAGTTAACAAGCTCCACAATATTCGATGTTCATATTTAAATAACCTTAGAGTGCACGACAGATCAACACAACTAAACCAAGTACTAACATAGCATGCACACTATCACCTTCACACTATGTAGGAGGAATAGATCACATCAATACCATCATAGCAATAGTTAACTTCGTAATCTACAAGAGATCACAATCATAGCCTACGCCAAGTACTAACACGGATGCACACACTGTCACCATTACACCGTGCAGGAGGAGTAAAACTACTTTAATAACATTACTAGAGTAGCACATAGATAAATTGTGATACAAAACACATTGCAATCATAAAGAGATATAAATAAGCACTTCAGTATGCCATTCATAACAGTGAATAAGTATTCTGTGAAATATAGCCTAAGAGACCCACACGGTGCACACACTGTCACCTTTACACACGTGGGACAAGGAGTCTCCGGAGATCACATAAGTAAAATTCACTTGACTAGCATAACGACATCTAGATTACAAGCATCATCATATGAATCTCAATCATGTAAGGAAGCTCATGAGATTATTGTATTGAAGTACATAGGAGAGAGATGAACCACATAGCTACCGGTACAGCCCCGAGCCTCGATGGAGAACTACTCCCTCCTCATGGGAGACAGCAGCGGTGATGAAGATGGCGGTGGTGTCGATGGAGGAGCCTTCCGGGGGCACTTCCCCGTCCCGGCGGCGTGCCGGAACAGAGAGTCCTGTCCCCCAGATCTTGGCTTCGCGATGGCGGCGGCTCTGGAAGGTTTCTCGTACCGTGGCTTTTCCTTCTCGAGGTTTTAGGCCGAGGGGGCTTAAATAGGCGAAGAGGCGGCGTCAGAAGGTCAACGAGGCGACGACACCATAAGGCGGCGCGGCCAGGGCCTGGGCTGCGCCGGCCTATCATCTGGGGCCCCTGTGGCCCCCCTCTGGCGGCTCTCGGGTGTTCTGGATGCTTCCGGGGATTCTAAGGTGCTGGGCGTTGATTTCGTCCGATTCCGAGAATATTTCCTTACTAGGATTTCTGAAACCAAAAACAGCAGAAAACAGGAACTGGCCCTTCGGCATCTTGTTAATAGGTTAGTTCTAGAAAATGCACAAATATGACATAAAGTGTGCATAAAACATGTAGATATCATCAATAATGTGGCATGGAACATAAGAAATTATCGATACGTCAGAGACGTATCACAACCCATCTTATATGATAACTTCCCTACTCATGATATGACACTACTTGATAGTAAAAAGTAAAAGATAGTGATGATGTGATACCGCGGCACTCCCCCAAGCTTGGAACAAACCAAGGGGATGCCAATACCGATGATGAATTACTCCTTCGGCGGTGGTGGTGATGAATTCTTGACAAGATTCTCAACAAGCTCCTGAAGCTCATCAATCTTGTACATGAGGTTGCGGATCATCTCCGAATTGTGCACGACGCGGTTAAGAAGTATGTCCGACGGCGAGTCCCAACTCTTGGAGTTATTTCCCCACTCTTCAGCTTCAGGCTTCATCCTTCCTGCAGTGTTAGAATGATCTATATCCCAATTGCTAGGCAATACTGCCTTGGGAGTCCTTTCAATTTGACTATTGTAAATTAGATTGCGGAAGGGTTGTAGGTGCCTGGAGGAGATGTCTTTGGAGCTAGGTAGTGACGTGGAACCTTCCCTCCGGTGCGAATTCTTGCGCTCTTCTTTGTACTGAAAGGGTTCTCCACCACCTCAATGCTTGCGATGGTAGCACGCGGGTATGCACGCGAGTCTTCCTCCACTTCTTCTTCATCTTCTTCCTTGACGCTCTCGTCCACCTCTTTCCACTCGGGATCTTGAATATCTTCATCCGAAAGCCCCTTGCCCTTGTTGTTGGAGACCATGGTGCTTCTAGATCAAGACGGATCCTTAGAGAAAACAGCTCGAAACAAAACACGTCGAGAAAACGATATACGGACCTCCAGGGGTCCGGGGGATTGATACGTCTCCGACGTATCGATAATTTATTATGTTCCATGCTTGTTTTATGACATTACCTACATGTTTTGTTCACACTTTATGATGATTTTATGCGTTTTCCGGAACTAACCTATTGACGAGATGTCGAAGTGCCAGTTCCTGTTTTCTGCTGTTTTTGGTTTCAGAAATCCTAGTAAGGAAATATTCTCGGAATTGGACGAAATCAACGCCCAGAGTCTTAAAATTGGACGAAGCTTCCAGAACACCCGAGAGCTGCCAGAGGGGGCCACAGGCCCACCAGACGATAGCCCGGCGCGGCCAGAGGGGGGGCCGCGCCCCCCTACTGTGTCACCGCCTCGTCGACCTTCCGACTCCGCCTCTTGCCTATAAAAAGGTCCCTGGCCTAAATCTTCGATACGGAAAAGCCACGGTACGAGAAACCTTCCAGAGCCGCCGCCATCGCGAAGCCAAGATTTGGGGGACAGGAGTCTCTGTTCCGGCACGCCGCCGGGACGGGGAAGTGCCCCCGGAAGGCTCCTCCATCGACACCACCGCCATCTTCATCACCGCTGCTGTCTCCCATGAGGAGGGAGTAGTTCTCCATCGAGGCTAAGGGCTCTACCGATAGCTATGTGGTTAATCTCTCTCCCTATGTACTTCAATACAATAATCTCATGAGCTGCCTTACATGATTGAGATTAATATGATGATGCTTGTAATCTAGATGTCATTGTGCTAGTCAAGTGGAATTTACTTATGTGATCTCCGGAGACTCCTTGTCCCACGTGTGTAAAGGTGACAGTGTGTGCACCGTGTGGGTCTCTTAGGCTATATTTCACAGAATACTTATTCACTGTTATGAATAGCATAGTGAAGTGCTTATTTATATCCCTTTATGATTGCAATGTGCTTTGTATCACTATTAATCTATGTGCTACTCTAGTGATGTTATTAAAGTACTCTATTCCTCCTGCACGGTGTAATGGTGACAGTGTGTGCATCGTGTAGTACTTGGCGTAGGTTATGATTGTATTCTCTTGTAGATTATGAAGTTAATTATTGCTATGATAGTATTGATGTGATCTATGCCTCCTTCATAGTGTGATGGTGACAGTGTGCATGCTATGTTAGTACTTGGTTTAGTTGTGTTGATCTATCGTGCACTCTAAGGTTATTTAAACTTGAATATCGAATATTGTGGAGCTTGTTAACTCCGGCATTGAGGGTTCGTGTAATCCTACACAATTAGTGGTGTTCATCATCCAACAAGAGAGTGTAGAGTATAGCATTTATCTATTTATTCTGTTATGTGATCAAAGTTGAGAGTATCCACTAGTGAAAGTATGATGCCTAGGCCTTGTTCCCAAATATTGCTATCATCGCTTGTTTCTTGTTTTACCGCATCTCTACGCTGCAATATTACCACCATCAACCACACGCCAGTTGTAGCATCAAGCTATTTTCTGGTGCCGTTACTACTGCTCATACACATTCATACCACCTGTATTTCACTATCTCTTCGCCGAACTAGTGCACCTATTAGGTGTGTTGGGGACACAAGAGACTTCTTGCTTTGTGGTTGTAGGGTTGCATGAGAGGGAGATCTTTGACCTCTTCCTCCCTGAGTTCGATAAACCTTGGGTGATCCACTTAAGGGAAAACTTACTGCTGTTCTACAAACCTCTGCTCTTGGAGGCCCAACACTGTCTACAGGAAAAGGAGTGTGCGTAGACATCAAGCTATTTTCTGGCGCCGTTGCCGGGGAACGAAGGAAAGCTACACCATTTCCTCCCTCGTCAACTACGCGCCAGTCCTGGGCAGTCAAGCTATTTTCTGGCGCCGTTGCCGGGGAGGAAAGGTAAAAGGTACTCACACTCCGGATCTCGGCTACTAAGCTATCTTCCGGCGCCGTTGTAAGTACTCGAAGCTATTTCCTTTAGATCCTGCAATTGCATCTTTTTGTTTCTTGTTTATCACTAGTTAGGCATAATGGATAGCAACATGGAGCTTTTTAATCTATTTCCTGAGTTAAGACATGGATGGTTTGATGCGAAAATTAAAAAACCCATGGAACATATTAGTATGAACACTTTGAACACCATTGTTGCTAATGATATGGAAAATTCTAAGCTTGGGGAAGCTGGTTTTGATGAGCATGATCTTTTTAGTCCCCCAAGCATTGAGGAGAAAATTTACTTTGATGATACTTTGCCTCCTATTTATGATGATTATAATGATAGTAGTCTTTTGGTGCCACCTGTTATGGAGGATAAATTTGATTATGATTACAATATGCCTCCTATATTTGATGATGAGAATAATAATGATAGCTACTTTGTTGAATTTGCTCCCGCTATCACTAATAAAATTGATTATGCTTATGTTGGGGGTAGTAATAATTTTATGCATGAGACTCATGATAAGAATGTTTCATTTGATAGTTATATTGTTGAGTTTCCTCATGATGCTACAGAAAGTTATTATGAGAGAGGAAAATATGGTTGTAGAAATTTTCATGTTACTAAAACACCTCTCTATGTGCTGAAATTTTTGAAGCTACACTTGTTCTATCTTCCTATGCTTGTTACTTTGCTCTTCACGAACTTGTTTATTTACAAGATTCCTTTTCATAGGAAGCATGTTAGGATTAAAGTTGTTTTGAATTTTCTTCTTGATGCTCTCTTTTGCTTCAAATACTATTTCTTGCGAGTGCATCATTAAAACTGCTGAGCCCATCTTAATGGCTATAAAGAAAGAACTTCTTGGGAGATAACCCATGTGTTTATTTTACTACAGCAATTTTGTTTTATATTTGTGTCTTGGAAGTTGTTACTACTGTAGCAACCTCTCCTTATCTTTATTTTTTTGCATTGTTGTGCCAAGTAAAGTCTTTGATAGTAAGGTTGATACTAGATTTGGATTACTGCGCAGAAACAGATTTCTGTCTGTCACGAATTTGGGCAGAATTCTCTGTAGGTAACTCAGAAAAATCTGCCAATTTTTGCGAGTGATCCTCAGATATGTACGCAACTTTCATTAAATTTGATCATTTTCATTTGAGCAAGTCTGGTGCCTCTTAGAAATTCATCTTTATGGACTGTTCTGTTTTGACAGATTTTGCCTTTTATTTCGCATTGCCTCTTTTTGCTATGTTGGATGGATTTCTTTGTGCCATTGACTTCCAGTAGCTTTGGGAAATGTCCAGAAGTGTTAAGAATGATTGTGTCACTTCTGAACATGTGAATTTTGATTATGCACTAACCCTCTAATGAGTTTGTTTCGAGTTTGGTGTGGAGGAAGTTTTCAAGGGTCAAGAGAGGAGGATGATACAATGTGATCAAGAAGAGTGAAAAGCCTAAGCTTGGGGATGCCCCGGTGGTTCATCCCTGCATATTTCAAGAAGACTCAAGCATCTAAGCTTGGGGATGCCCAAGGCATCCCCTTCTTCATCGACAAATTATCAGGTTCCTTCTCTTGAAACTATATTTTTATTCGGTCACATCTTATGTACTTTACTTGGAGCGTCTGTATGTTTTTGTTTTTGTTTGAATAAATGCTTGTGTGGGAGAGAGACACGCTCCGCTGGTTCATATGAACACATGTGTTCTTAGCTTTACTTTTAGTGTTCATGGCGAAGGTTGAAACTGCTTCGTTCATTGTTATATGGTCGGAAGCGGGAAATGCTACATGTAGTAATTGGTATGATGTCTTGAATAACTTGATACTTGGCAATTGTTGTGCTCATGATTAAGCTCTTGCATCATATACTTTGCACCTATTAGTGAAGAAATACATAGAGCTGGTTAAAATTTGGTTTGCATGATTGGTCTCTCTAAGGTCTAGATATTTTCTAGTAAGGGTTTGAACAACAAGGAAGACAATGTATAGTCCTATAATGCTTGCAATATGTCTTTTATGTAAGTTTTGCTGTACCGGTTCATACTTGTGTTTGCTTCAAACAACCTTGCTTGCCTAAGCCTTGTACTGAGAGGGAATACTTCTCGTGCATCCAAATCCTTGAGCCAAACACTATGCCATTTGTGTCCACCATACCTACCTACTACATGGTATTTCTCTGCCATTCCAAGTAAATACTTCATGTGCTACCTTTAAAACTTCAAAATGCTTCTCGATTTGTGTTAATGTTTTATAGTTCATGAGGAAGTATGTGGTGTTTATCTTTCAACCTTGTCATTTACTCTTGACGGACTTTCATAATGGACTAGTGGCACATCCGCTTATCCAATAATTTTGCAAAAAGAGCTGGCAACGGGGTTCCTAGCCCCGATTAATTAAACTTCATTAATAATTCTCTTCACATGTTTTTCTCTGATTCATCAGTAAGCAACTTAATTTTGCAAATAGACACTCCTCCATGGTATGAGATTGATGGAAGGCACCCGAGGATTCGGTTAGCCATGGCTTGTGTAAACAAAGGTTGGTGGAGTGTCACTCATAATAAAAACTAAAATACATGTGTAAACAAAAGAGAAGAGGGATGATCTACCTTGCTGGTAGAGATAACGTCCTTCATGGGAGCCGCTCTTGAAAGTCCGGTTGACGAGGTAGTTGGAGTACCCATTACCATTCGTTGATAACAACAAACACCTCTCAAAAGTTTACTTTTATGCTCTCTTTATGATTTCAAAACTTAAAAAGCTCTAGCACATGATTTAATCCCTGCTTCCCTCTGCGAAGGGCCATTCTTCTGCTTTTATGTTGAGTCAGTTCACCTATCTCCTTCTATCTTAGAAGCAAACACTTGTTTTAACTGTGCATTGATTCTTACATGCTTGCATATTTGCACTTGTTATATTGCTTTGCATTGACAACTATCCATGAGATATACATGTTACAAGTTGAAAGCAACCGCTGAAACTTAATCTTCCTTTGTGTTGCTTCAATGCCTTTACTATGAATTTATCGCTTTATGAGTTAACTCTTATGCAAGACTTATTGATGCTTGTCTTGAAAGTACTATTCATGAAAAGTCTTTGCTATATGATTCAATTGTTTACTCATTGCATTTATATTGTCTTGAATCACTTCATTCATCTCATATGCTTTACAATAGTATGATTAAGATCATGTTGGTAGCATGTCACTTCAGAAATTATCTTTGTTATCGTTTACCTACTCGAGGACGAGTAGGAACTAAGCTTGGGGATGCTGATACGTCTCCGATGTATCGATAATTTCTTATGTTCCATGCTTGTTTTATGACATTACCTACATGTTTTGTTCACACTTTATGATGATTTTGTGCGTTTTCCGGAACTAACCTATTGACGAGATGCCGAAGTGCCAGTTCCTGTTTTCTGCTGTTTTTGGTTTCAGAAATCCTAGTAAGGAAATATTCTCGGAATTGGACGAAATCAACGCCCAGAGTCTTCAAATTGGACGAAGCTTCCAGAACACCCGAGAGCCGCCAGAGGGGGGCCACAGGCCCACCAGACGACAGCCCGGCGCTGCCAGAGGGGGGGCCGCGCCCCCCTACTGTGTCGCCGCCTCGTCGACCTTCCGACTCCGCCTCTTTGCCTATAAAAAGGTCCCTGACCTAAATCTTCGATACGGAAAAGCCACGGTACGAGAAACCTTCCAGAGCCGCCGCCATCGCGAAGCCAAGATCTGGGGGACAGGAGTCTCTATTCCGGCACGCCGCCGGGACGGGGAAGTGCCCCCGGAAGGCTCCTCCATCGACACCACTGCCATCTTCATCACCGCTGCTGTCTCCCATGAGGAGGGAGTAGTTCTCCATCGAGGCTAAGGGCTGTACCGGTAGCTATGTGGTTAATCTCTCTCCCTATGTACTTCAATACAATAATCTCATGAGCTGCCTTACATGATTGAGATTCATATGATGATGCTTGTAATCTAGATGTCATTGTGCTAGTCAAGTGGATTTTACTTATGTGATCTCCGGAGACTCCTTGTCCCACGTGTGTAAAGGTGACAGTGTGTGCACCGTGTGGGTCTCTTAGGCTATATTTAACAGAATACTTATTCACTGTTATGAATAGCATAGTGAAGTTCTTATTTATATCCCTTTATGATTGTAATGTGCTTTGTATCACTATTAATCTATGTGCTACTCTAGTGATGTTATTAAAGTACTCTATTCCTCCTGCACGGTGTAATGGTGACAGTGTGTGCATCGTGTAGTACTTGGCGTAGGTTATGATTGTAATCTCTTGTAGATTATGAAGTTAATTATTGCTATGATAGTATTGATGTGATCTATGCATCCTTCATAGTGTGATGGTGACAGTGTGCATGCTATGTTAGTACTTGGTTTAGTTGTGTTGATCTATCGTGCACTCTAAGGTTATTTAAACATGAATATCGAATATTGTGGAGCTTGTTAACTCCGGCATTGAGGGTTCGTGTAATCCTACACAATTAGTGGTGTTCATCATCCAACAAGAGAGTGTAGAGTATAGCATTTATCTATTTATTCTGTTATGTGATCAAAGTTGAGAGTATCCACTAGTGAAAGTATGATCCCTAGGCCTTGTTCCCAAATACTCCTATCACTGCTTGTTTCGTTTTTCTTGCATCTCTATCGCCTGCCAATATTACCACCATCAACCACACGCCAGTTGTAGCATCAAGCTATTTTCTGGTGCCGTTACTACTGCTCATATACATTCATACCACCTGTATTTCACTATCTCTTCGCCGAACTAGTGCACCTATTAGGTGTGTTGGGGACACAAGAGACTTCTTGCTTTGTGGTTGCAGGGTTGCATGAGAGGGATATCTTTGACCTCTTCCTCCTTGAGTTCGATAAACCTTGGGTGATCCACTTAAGGGAAAACTTGCTGCTGTTCTACAAACCTCTGCTCTTGGAGGCCCAACACTGTCTACAGGAAAAGGAGTGTGCGTAGACATCAGGGATTATATAGCAGGAATTTTTACGACAAAAGGAAAGTACCAGATCGAACCAGAGTCGGAGAGGGGCCACGAGGGGCTCACCTCATAGGGCGGCGCGGCCAGGCTGGGGCCCGCGCCGGCCTATGAGGGCACGCCCTCGTGCGTCTCCTCCACTCCGTTTCGATCTTGTAATTTTTCATATTTTCCAAAAACAGCAAAAACATTGCTCGGAAAGTAAAACGCAAACTTTTTATTACCAGTACTGTTACCTATTCGAAGTCGAACTCTGCCGGACTGTCAATTTGTCCTTTAATGAAAGCTTCCGGAGTCACCACTCGAATAACATCAACATCTTCATTATAAGAATCACCTAAGATATAATGCTTGAGTCTTTGTCCATTCATGTCAACACCCGGATTTTTAAGTCCAGATGCCTGTTATGCCATACATCGCAATCCCAGGAATATTGTTGTTGCGAGACATAACAGTTGAATATCATAGTCATCATTCATTACATACCATAGTCGTCTTACAAATAGAGATCACATGATCCAATATTACATAAATAGTTGATCTATTGATCAACATACACAAGTTCATAGTTTCATAGCGGAAGCGTAAAGTAGAAGGGACTCTTTAGTCCACAGGCCAACGCTTGACGTCGGAAGACTCCTAGTTGTCGTAGGCGTCCTGCTGGTCATCTCCTTGTTCATCTTCATACTCTGGCCATTTGAATAGCCAGGGACAAAGCCGTGAGTACTTCAAGTACTCGCAAACTAATGCTAATGTAAGTGCTAGACATTTCTAGTAAGGTTTGCTAAGCTCTAGTTTATTTGCATAAAGCCAATTTTAGTTCACAAGTATTTGAGTAAAACCTTATTCATGTGCTAACTAACTCAATTGGGAACATTAGTGTCATTCCCACCATTCAAGTGGTGATTTCAATTCAATTCACCACTTCACAAGTCATTTCACCCATTCCATTTCAACATCATTTTCAAGAGTTTGACATCGGAAACTGTATGGCCTTTCCAACCGTCAGTATCCGTGGACACGGCTATTCGAATAGATTGACACTCTGCAGAGGTTGCACACTTGTGCCACAACATTTGATTTCATCCGTCGGGATTACCCCGAATCATCGTAACATAGTACGCGGATCATCAACCATAACCTTTCACTTATAAATCCTAGTATGAGCACCTCTCCCCATGAGCTTGGCCTCCCAGTGAAGACCAACTGTCAACCTGGGAACTGCACAGGGCTTGGCCGTACAATTCACCTCAATTCACATCATTTCTCAACAACGGAGGCAACCTCGGCATAACCCCTATGACATGTGTTCAGAGGGAACCCATACTAAGATACATAAACTTCCAGTTAAGCCCTACCCATAATCAGGTATTATGGGGGTACTCAAAATTGGAAAGGTATCGCATTCAAACCAATATCATTTTTATCAAAAATCACCATCTTCTCTTGTTCATATTCGCCTTCAAAATTCATTCAATGAAATGATTCATCATTCCAAGGTTTCAAAGATTTATTTCAAAGTCACATGTTCCCATCTAGAGTAGTCAAGTTTTAATCATTAGCACTAGCTCTAATGCATGAGGGGTGCTATCTTGCTTTGCTTGATTGAGACTAACTTTACTACTCTAGTAAATTTCTTCCACTTTGACCAAAGTTAACTATAAAAGTAACTCTTGGAAAACAACAAGTAAAACTTGTAATGTAGAAACTTGGGATAGGCTTATGGTAAGAAAAGATAATACTAATGGTGCCTTGCCCCAAAGGGGCTTTGCACTTTGCAAGAATATTAGCTTGCAACATTTTAACTTGCAATAGTCTAGCTTGCATTGGTGTTAGCTTGCCTTGGGTGTTGAGGTTGTCAAAGTGCTCTTCTTCTTCTGGGTAGAATCCTTCCTCTTCCTGGTATTCTCCGGCACTAGCGTCTATACACGAATACGAGGATACAATCACCAAACAACACTTAAGTAACCTTAATTAACCTTAATGGCTCACTCCAAATGATCTAGCATCATCACTTAGCATTGCTACTTAAAATTAATCTAGGGTTTCTTACTTAGTGTTAGAGAAATAATTTCTCTCCTTACATATGTAAATGATAGTTTCCATATAGTTTTTGAGAAATAATTTCCTCCCATTGAATCTTCTTAAGATTTAATTTCCTCAAACAATTATACATGAAATCATGTTAACATAAGTCAACCATTCATCATCATTTGAGGAATTGATTTAAATGAGGTAGAATACCTCATACCCTTTAATAATGCCTATTATGATTTAAAATCACCAAGCATTTCATTTGAGAGTATTTGACCAGGGGTCAATACTTCATATGAAAGTATTTGGGACAAGATTTAAATGAAGTGAAGCCTTCATATAGTTTGCATAATAGTTTTGGACAATATCACCTAAATAAACTAGCCATATTGTCCATTAATTAAACTAGGGCATGATCATACAAAGTGACCACACCATTTTATTGCAGAAACAATTAGTGTAAGTGAATTGTGAATTATAGCAATTGGAATTACTTCAAAATTCAATTTGGTTGATTTTTAAGATTTATTTGAAGTCTCAAAAGTCCCTGCCTTGTTTTTTATGTCACATTAATTCTACACAAGATTTTGAAGTGGGGATAGAGGGGTTGGATAGATATTTTTACAAGCTTTCCAACTATATAAAATTTATCATATTTTGTTGGGTAGATTTGAAACTATTCAATTTCTAAAACAGGATCAGTATTTAAATTTCTGCCAAATTATTTAACCAGAATTGGAGAAGTGGGCCGGCGGGAAAATAAACGGGCCGAAAGATTTGAATCTCAGGATGGCCAGCCCAACTAACGATGCGGGCCTGCTGACAGCAGGACCCACCCGTCAGTGAGAGTACTCACCCGAAGCCGTACCATTCAACGCGCGCCGTTGGATTAGAAGTAGATCGTGCGGAGGAGCGTCGTCGTCGTCGTCGGGGGGAGGAGCTTGCTGGAGCGGCGGAGGTAGGGGGTCGGCGGCCAACCGGAACTCTGGCGAGGGGCGGCGCCGTTGCGAGGAGATGTTGTCGTCGTCGGTGGGTGCGCTGGTACCAACGGCGAGGCCTGAGGTGGAGTGAACCGACGCCGGCGATGTGCTACTGGTGCGGCAGATTTCGGCCAAATTCCGGCGGTGGAGGACCAAATCGAGGAGGGGAAGTGGTGGAGGAGGATCAGGGAGAGGAGGGGAGCAGATTGGTGTGAAGAAATCAAGCGCGCGAGCTTCCCTTTTATAGGGTTTGAGCTGGCCGTGAGGTGGGCGGCGAGAGCGACAACAGAGCGGCGGCTCCGGCGAAGGAAGGGGGTCGGTGAGGTAGGCACGAGGTAGGCGGCGTCCAGGTGGTTCTAGAGAGCTAGGGGACGAGGTGGGGGACGGTCTGGTGTGCGCGTGCGATGGCGACGTTCTGGCAGCAAGGTTGCGGGATTCCGGCGAGGTGGTCGTTGGCGACAAGCGGCGCGAGAGCACGCGTCCATGTCTGGCGGGTTGGCGCGGCGACGGTGATGCTCAACATGGGGCATGGGGGTCCAGGGGAGGCTTGCTGCGGCGGCGTTGCACGTGGCCAGGGTCTGCCGGTGGGTGCGTCCACGACGTCCTCGGCATCGACCAGGGCACGCGATTTCCGGCAATTTCCTTCGTCCTCCTCGACGGGTAATGATGTTAGGTGGTGTAGAGGGGTGCTGTGGCACGTTTTGACACGGTGGCCATGGCCAGGGTGGAGGAGAAGAGGGGGGAGCTTTCCATGTGTGGCATGGCCGGCATGGCCATGCCATGCTAGCTTTGGCCCCTCCTCTTAGGGCTTCTATGCATGGGATAGGTGTAGAGGGGACCAGGCAGCAAGGTGGAGTGATTTGGGGCAGTAGCTTAGTGTAGATCACTATTCTAAATAGTGTTTCAATTTATTCCATAGTTGCACTTTGCAATTTTTGTCCAAATTTGAATGGGTTCCAATGGTTGCCAAATTTGAAAAGTGTGTGTTTGGTTGAGTTGTGAATGACCAGAGAGAATGAGGTGTGGTGGTGGAATTGTCCAAATCAAAGAATTGCAAATTTGGCTAAGTGTGAGATTGTTGCATATGATAAAAAGTTCCAACTTTGGATGAGCATAGAATTGGATCCAAGATGAATTTGACCAGGTGTTCTTTACCAAAGTTGTTCTCCTTCATGTGCTCTTGGATTAGGTGCAAAGAATTGGCAAAGTTTAGTTTGGAAATTTTGAATTGCAAGGACTCAAAGTAGTGATTAGACTAAAAATGGCAGATTTGACCAATATCACATGTGCTCATAATTTGAGTTTGAAATTGATTTGAAATGTGTTTCTTTGATTCCAAAAGTTGTAACAAGTGTTTAGTATCATATTACAACTAATGGTGAAGACCAAAATGGTCTAGGTCAAAGATTTTAGAAAAATGGCATAAACCATATGTGAGGGTTTTGTGAATTTCTAACTTTTATTCTTTTATTTTCTTTGCTTCATTTTGACAAGAGTAAGGTTTATTTGGTGTTATATTTAGTTGGGTGAAAGGTTCACACCATTTTGAGGCAATGGAAGTGGCTAGGTCAAGATTTGATAATTTGGCTAAGTGCCACATATGCCTCTATGCATATGTTTGATTTTATTTTGTTTCTTTCTTGAATTGGTTGGTAAGTGATTTGTTGAGTGTGTTGAGGTATTTCAATTCATCTACTCAAGGTAGACAAGCAAAGCTCATCATTTTCAAAAAGTAGCCATAGGCTTGCATATGCCTTATTCTCAATTAAGATCTTTTCTTTTTATTTTGTTTTTTTACAAAGATTGATGACAAGAGGGATGAGGTTTAGGGTTTAGTAAGTTTTGCAAATGGTTCACCAACATTTATCAAAGTAATAAAAGTAGATTTCAAAATTTACACATTAGGGCTACATGCCCACATATGTCTTTTTCTTCTATTTTGGGTTTCTCAAAATAGATCCAAATGATTTTTGAGAAGGTTAGGGTTTAGGGTTTTTCTTATTTGATTTCTTTCTCTATTATTTTATTTGGTTTGTGATCTTCACTTGATCACTTTAGGGTTTTAGGGTTGATCACTGATACGTCTCCAACGTATCTATAATTTCTGATGTTCCATGTTTGTTTTATGACAATACCGACATGTTTTGTTCACACTTTATGTCATTATTATGTGTTTTCCGGAACTAACCTATTGACGAGATGCCGAAAGGCCAGTTGCTGTTTTCTGCTGTTTTTGGTTTCAGAAATCCTAGTAAGGAAATATTTTCGGAATCGGACGAAATCAACACCGGAAGTCTTAGAATTCCCGGAAGCTTCCAGAGCACCGGAGAAAGGCCAGAGGGGTGCCAGGGGGGGCACCCCACAGGGCGGCGCGGCCCAAGGGGGGGGCGCCCCCTATCATCTGGGCACCCCGTGGCCCCTCCGACTCCGACTCTCCGCCTATATATTCGTCCCTGACCTAAAAACATCGACCAGTTCGACGAAACCAGAGAAAACCATCCAGAGCCGCCGCCATCGCGAAACTCCAATTCGGGGGACAGAACTCTCTGTTCCGGCACCCTGCCGGGACGGGGAATTGCCCCCGGAGCCATCTCCACCGCCGTCTCCACCGCCATCTTCACCGCCATCGCTGCCTCCATGATGAGGAGGGAGTAATTCACCCCGAGGCTGAGGGCTCCGCTGTAGCTATGTGGTTCATCTCTCTTTATGTGATCTAGTTGAATATCATCTATGTGCTACTCTAGTGATGTTATTAAAGTAGTCTATTCCTCCTCCATGATGTAATGTTGGCAGTGTGTGCATCATGAAGTACTTGGTTTATGCTATGATTGTGATCTCTTGTAGATTATGAAGTTAACTATTACTATGATGGTATTGATGCGATCTATTCCTCCTTTCATAGTGTGATGGTAGAAGTGTGCATGCTATGTTAGTACTTGGTTTGGTTGTGTTGATCTATCTTGCACTCTAAGGTTATTTAAATATGAACATTGCATATTGTGGAGCTTGTTAACTCCGGCATTGAGGGTTCGTGTAATCCTACACAATGATGTTCATCATCCAACAAGAGGGTGTAGAGTAGTCCTATTATGTGATCATTGTTGAGAGTGTCCACTAGTGAAAGCAGGATCCCTGGGCCTTGCTTCCAAGCATCGAATCTCCGTTTGTTTACTGTTTTGTTGAATGTTTACTCGCTGCCATATTTTACTCGGATTGCTATTATCACTCATACTCATCCATATTATTTGTATCTCACTATCTCTTCGCCGAACTAGTGCACCTATTGTATTAGGTGTGTTGGGGACACAAGAGACTTCTTGCTTTGTGGCTGCAGGGTTGCTTGAGAGGGATATCTTTGACCTCTTCCTCCCTGAGATCGATAAACCTTGGGTGATCCACTTAAGGGAAATTTGCTGCTGTTCTACAAACCTCTGCTCTTGGAGGCCCAACACTGTCTACAAGAATAGAAGCTCCCGTAGACATCAAGCACTTTTCTGGCACCGTTGCCAGGGAGGAAAGGTAAAAGGCACTCATACTCCGGTTCCAGGTAATAGTACTTTTCTGGCGCCGTTGCGTGTGTGCTCGAAGCTATTTCCTTTAGATCCTGCAATTGCATCTTTTTGTTTCTTGTTTACACTAGTTAGGCATAATGGAATATAACTATGAGCTTCTTATTTATTTCCTAAGCTAAGACATGAATTGTGTGATGCGAAAATTAAAGAACCTGTGGAACCTCATTTGCATGCTAGTAGCAATATTATTGGTATGAACGCAATCACTGCTAATACTATGAATAAGTCTAAGCTTGGGGAAGCTAGTTTCTGTGATCTTTTTGGCTTCCCATCTTTAGGGGAGAAAATTTGTTCTGATAATGCTTTATCCCCCATATGCGATAACTCTAATAATGCTTGTGATATTTTAAATCCACCAACTGCAAGTACTTCTTTCAAGATACCCATGAAAATTATTGAACGTGTTATGGATAACCGCTATGAAGGGGATGGAACTGTCCATCCTAAAGATCATTTACTGTTTTTGCATGAATTATGTGGGTTATTCAAGTGTGCAGGTATCTCTATGGATGAAGTGAAGAGGAAGCTATTCTCCGTTTCGCTGTCTGGTAAAGCGGCGCATTGGTATAAATTGTTGGAGAATAGTCATTCTCTTGGTTGGGAGGAAATTGCATCTCTCTTTTATTCTAAATTTTATCCTCCTCATGAAGTGCATATTGATAGGAATTATATTTATAACTTTTATCCTCGTGATGGAGAGAGTATTTCTCAAGCGTGGGGGAGATTTAAATCACTAATGCTCAAATGTCCCATTCATGAGCTCCCCCGTAATGTTATTGTTAACATTTTTTATGCGAGGCTTTCAGGACAACACAAGGACTATCTGGACGCATGTTCGGAGGGATCTTTCACAAGCAAGGAGGTTGAAGCTAGGTGGGATCTTCTTGATCGGATTAAGGAGAACGCTGAAGGATGGGAGAACAATGAAGGTAAAGAGTCAGGTATAAATTATGATTATGAATGCATTGAAGCTTTTATGGATACCGATAAATTTTGAAATATGAGTGCTACTTATGGTCTTGACTCTCAAGTTGCTGCAAATCTTTATAAATCCTTTGCTTCTCATTTTGAATTGCCTAAGAAGAATTTTGATAAGTATCATGAACCTTTTAAAGAGGCTTGCATGAAGAATGAAATTGTTGTTAATTATTGCAATAAGCATGCTCAAACTCCTAAGAATGCTATTTCCTATAAGCATGTTAATTTTTGTGGAATGCATAGACCTTGTGGAATTAATCAAGCCAAAGATGAATATTGCATCCATCATATTAATGAAAAAACTAGAAAGTGGCTTAGGGCTCTAGATGATCTTGGTAAAAAAGTTTGTGCCCTCTATCCTTTTATTTGTGAAGTTTGCCATGAAGTGGGTCATTTTAATTTTCAATGCTCCTCCAATGATAATTTTAACCCAATGAGTGCTGCAAATTTGTATTGTGATGATGAAATTACTCCTAATCAGCATGATGAACTTACTTTATTTTTGGGGTATGAAGAACTGTCGAGAAAAATCTCTTTGTTACATATGAGTGATCTTGATATTGATGATGTCCTGCATGGGTGTTTTTCTTATTGCATTGATAATAGCCATAGAAATACTTACATACAAAATATTTTAGAAGATGACACCTTGCCAAAATATGATAGGACCGCTATGTGTTTTGAACTAATTAATGGAAAGGAGGAATCCTCCCAAGTTTCTTCTATTGTTTCTAAAAGTAAATCAGGTTATGCGGATAAGCCACCCTTCAAGCCTCTTCCTCCTAAAGAAGGGAACGAGGAGAAGGAAGAGAAGAAGAAGAAGAAGAAGAAGAAGAAGAAGAAGGGAACGAAGAAGAAGAAGAAGAAGGAGAATAAAAAGAAAGAGGTAACGGCGTATCCCCGCGTGAATGAGATAACGCTAGGTAACCGTAAGTATGTTGCTCCTAATAATTATTGTGATAATGAATCTAAATACGATGATCTTCCTATGCCCTTTACATACATTAGCGATCATGATTTGAATGGGCACATTACTTTTGATATTGCAAATATCTGGGAAACTAATTCTGAAAATGATGATGATAATAATTGCCATAGTGTCAGTGCTATCCATGCTTCCTCCCATAATGATATAGAAAGCTCTAAGCTTGGGGAAGAGGTGTTTGAAAATCCTTTTGCTACTGGTCATTTTGTTCTTGATACATCTCCTTCTAATAACAATGATGGTATGGTCATAGATAAACCGACTGTGAAAGATAACTATTCTATTTCTTATGATGACACTGTGCCTCCGATCTTTGATGATTATTATAAAGAATGCTATGATATAGGTTATAACTATCCTTATGAAACTTGTCATAGTCATGATTGGATTACCAAAAACAATTCTTTTAATATGCAACTTGTTTACCATGTTCAAATTCTTGATAATAATCTTGCTCCAATTACTATTAATGAGAAGAACTCTTCTTATGCCAAAATTAATGATACTTCTATGCATATGAACCATGATAAGAATGTTTTAAGTGATGGGTATATTGTGGATTTCATCAATGATGCTACTGAAAGTTATTATGAGAGAGGGAAATATGGTTATATGCATCTTAATAATATTATGTTTCCCCTCTTTATGTTGAGAATCTTGAAGTTACTCGTGTTTTATCCTCTTATGCTTGTCACTTTGTTCTTCATGAATTCATTTGTGTACAAGATTCCTCTTCATAGGAAGCATGTTAGACTTAAATGTGTTTTGAATTTGCCTCTTGAAGCTCTCTTTTGCTTCAAATACTATTTCTTGCGAGTGGATCATTAAATCTGCTGAGCCCATCTTAATGGCTAAAAAGAAAGAACTTCTTGGGAGATAACCCATGTGTTATTTTGCTACAGTACTTTGTTTTATATTTGTGTCTTGGAAGTTGTGCCAAGTAAAGTCGTTGATAGTAAGGT
Organism: Lolium perenne; assembly: GCF_019359855.2. Taxonomy (NCBI): domain Eukaryota; kingdom Viridiplantae; phylum Streptophyta; class Magnoliopsida; order Poales; family Poaceae; genus Lolium; species Lolium perenne. The sequence continues at coordinate 34,189,691 of NC_067248.2, read as the reverse complement.
TCATACTAGATTTGGATTACTGCGCAGAAACAGATTTCTTTGCTGTCACGAATCTGGGCAAAATTTTCTGTAGGTAACTCAGAAAATTATGCCAATTTACGTGAGTGATCCTCAGATATGTACGCAACTATCATTAAATTTGAGCATTTTCATTTGAGCAAGTCTGGTGCCTCAATAAAATTCGTCTTTACGGACTGTTCTGTTTTGATAGATTCTGCCTTTTATTTCGCATTGCCTCTTTTGCTATGTGGGATGGATTTCTTTGTTCCATTGACTTCCAGTAGCTTTGGGCAATGTCCAGAAGTGTTAACAATGATTGTGTCACCTCTGAACATGTGAATTTTTGATTATGCACTAACCCTCTAATGAGTTGTTTTGAGTTTGGTGTGGAGGAAGTTTTCAAGGGTCAAGAGAGGAGGATGATATACAACGATCAAGAAGAGTGAAAAGTCTAAGCTTGGGGATGCCCCGGTGGTTCATCCCTGCATATTTCAAGAAGACTCAAGCATCTAAGCTTGGGGATGCCCAAGGCATCCCCTTCTTCATCGACAAATTATCAGGTTCCTTCTCTTGAAACTATATTTTTATTCGGTCACATCTTATGTACTTTACTTGGAGCGTCTGTATGTTTCTTGTTTTTGTTTTTGTTTGAATAAATACTTATGTGGGAGAGAGACACGCTCCGCTGGTTCGTATGAACACATGTGTTCTTAGCTTTTAATGTTCATGGCGAAGGTTGAAACTGCTTCGTTAATTGTTATATGGTTGGAAACGGAAAATGCTACATGTAGTAATTGGTATGATGTCTTGAATAACTTGATACTTGGCAATTGTTGTGCTCTTGTTTAAGCTCTTGCATCATATACTTTGCACCTATTAGTGAAGAAATACATAGAGCTTGTTAAAATTTGGATTGCATGAGTGGTTTCTCTAGAGTCTAGATATGTTCTAGTGAGGTGTTTGAACAACAAGGAAGACGATGTATAGTCTTATAATGCTTGTAATATGTCTTTTATGTAAGTTTTGATGTACTAGTTTATGCTTGTGTTTGCTTCAAACAACCTTGCTAGCCTAAGCCTTGTATCGAGAGGGATTACTTCTCATGCATCCGAAACCCTTGAGCCAACCACTATGCCATTCGAGTCCACCATACCTACCTACTACATGGTATTTCTCCGCCATCCCAAAGTAAATTGCTTGAAGTGCTACCTTTAAATTTCTATCCTCTACCTTTGCAATATATAGCTCATGGGACAAATAGCTTAAAAACTATTGTGGTATTTGATGGCGTGTAACTCACACGTTCGTTGGGAACCCCAAGAGGAAGGTATGATGCGCACAGCAGCAAGTTTTCCCTCAGAAAGAAACCAAGGTTTATCGAACCAGTAGGAGCCAAGAAGCACGTTGAAGGTTGATGGCGGCGGGATGTAGTGCGGCGCAACACCAGGGATTTCGGCGCCAACGTGGAACCTGCACAACACAACCAAAGTACTTTGCCCCAACGAAACAGTGAGGTTGTCAATCTCACCGGCTTGCTGTAACAAAGGATTAACCGTATTGTGTGGAAGATGATTGTTTGCAGAAAACAGTAGAACAGTATTGCAGTAGATTGTATTTCAGTATAGAGAATTGGACCGGGGTCCACAGTTCACTAGAGGTGTCTCTCCCATAAGATAAACAGCATGTTGGGTGAACAAATTACAGTTGGGCAATTGACAAATAGAGAGGGCATGACCATGCACATATATATTATGATGAGTATAGTGAGATTTAATTGGGCATTACGACAAAGTACATAGACCGCCATCCAGCATGCATCTATGCCTAAAAAGTCCACCTTCAGGTTATCATTCGAACCCCCTCCAGTATTAAGTTGCTAACAACAGACAATTGCATTAAGTATTGCGCGTAATGTAATCAGTGACTACATCCTTGAACATAGCACCAATGTTTTATCCCTAGTGGCAACAGCACATCCATAACCTTAGAGGTTCTTGTCACCCCTCCAGATTCACGGAGACATGAACCCACTATCGAGCATAAATACTCCCTCTTGGAGTTACTAGCATCAACTTGGCCAGAGCATCTACTAATAACGGAGAGCATGCAAGATCATAAACAACACATAGATATAACTTTGATAATCAACATAACAAGTATTCTCTATTCATCGGATCCCAACAAACGCAACATATAGAATTACAGATAGATGATCTTGATCATGTTAGGCAGCTCACAAGATCCGACAATGAAGCACAATGGGGAGAAGACAACAATCTAGCTACTGCTATGGACCCATAGTCCGGGGGTAGACTACTCACACATCACTCCGGAGGCGACCATGGCGGCGTAGAGTCCTCCGGGAGATGAATCCCCTCTCCGGCAGGGTGCCGGAGGCGATCTCCTGGATCCCCCGAGATGGGATCGGCGGCGGCGGCGTCTCTGGAAGGTTTTCCGTATCGTGGCTCTCGGTACTGGGGGTTTCGCGACGGAGGCTTTAAGTAGGCGGAAGGGCAGGTCAGGAGGCGGCACGAGGGCCCCACACCACAGGTCGGCGCGGCCAGGGCTTGGGCCGCGCCGCCCTATGGTGTCGCCACCTCGTGGCCCCACTTCGTCTCTTCTTCGGACTTCTGGAAGCTTCCTGGCAAAATAGGACCCTGGGCGTTGATTTCGTCCAATTCCGAGAATATTTCGTTACTAGGATTTCTGAAACCAAAAACAACAGAAAACAGCAACTGGCACTTCGGCATCTTGTTAATAGGTTAGTTCCAGAAAATGGACGAATATGACATAAAGTGTGCATAAAACATGTAGATAACATCAATAATGTTGCATGGAACATAAGAAATTATCGATACGTCGGAGACGTATCAGCATCCCCAAGCTTAGTTCTGCTCGTCCCGAGCAGGTAAAACGATAACACAGATGATTTCTGGAGTGACATGCCATCATAACCTTGATCATACTATTTGTAAAGCATATGTAGTGAATGCAGCGATCAAAACAATGTATATGACATGAGTAAACAAGTGAATCATATAGCAAAGACTTTTCATGAATAGCACTTCAAGACAAGCATCAATAAGTCTTGCATAAGAGTTAACTCATAAAGCAATAATTCAAAGTAAAGGCATTGAAGCAACACAAAGGAAGATTAAGTTTCAGCGGTTGCTTTCAACTTATAACATGTATATCTAATGGATATTGTCAACATAGAGTAATATAATAAGTGCAATAAGCAAGTATGTAGGAATCAGTGCACAGTTCACACAGGTGTTTTCTTCTTGAGGTGGAGAGAAATAGGTGAACTGACTCAACATTGAAAGTAAAAGAATGGTCCTCCATAGAGGAAAAGCATCGATTGCTATATTTGTGCTAGAGCTTTGATTTTGAAAACATGAAACAATTTTGTCAACGGTAGTAATAAAGCATATGTATCATGTAAATTATATCTTACAAGTTGCAAGCCTCATGCATAGTATACTAATAGTGCCCGCACCTTGTCCTAATTAGCTTGGACTGCCGGATCATCACAATGCACATGTTTTAACCAAGTGTCACAAAGGGGTACCTCTATGCCGCCTGTACAAAGGTCTAAGGAGAAAGCTCGCATTGGATTTCTCGCTATTGATTATTCTCAACTTAGACATCCATACCGGGACAACATAGACAACAGATAATGGACTCCTCTTTTATGCATAAGCATGTAACAACAATTAATAATTTTCTCATTTGAGATTGAGGATATATGTCCAAAACTGAAACTTCCACCATGGATCATGGCTTTAGTTAGCGGCCCAATGCTCTTCTCTAACAATATGCATGCTTAACCATAAGGTGGTAGATCGCTCTTACTTCAGACAAGACGAACATGCATAGCAACTCACATGAAATTCAACAAAGAGTAGTTGATGGCGTCCCCAGTGAACATGGTTATCGCACAACAAGCAACTTAATAAGAGATAAAGTGCATAATTACATATTCAATACCACAATAGTTTTTAAGCTATTTGTCCCATGAGCTATATATTGCAAAGGTGAATGATGGAATTTTAAAGGTAGCACTCAAGCAATTTACTTTGGAATGGCGGAAAATACCATGTAGTAGGTAGGTATGGTGGACACAAATTGGCATAGTGGTTGGCTCAAGTATTTTGGATGCATGAGAAGTATTCCCTCTCGATACAAGGTTTAGGCTAGCAAGGCTTATTTGAAACAAACACAAGGATGAACCGGTGCAGCAAAACTCACATGAAAAGACATATTGTAAACATTATAAGACTCTACACCGTCTTCCTTGTTGTTCAAACTCAATACTAGAAATTATCTAGATCTTAGATAAACCAAATATGCAAACCAAATTTTAGCATGCTCTATGTATTTCTTCATTAATGGGTGCAAAGCATATGATGCAAGAGCTTAAACATGAGCACAACAATTCCCAAGTATCACATTACCCAAGACATTTATAGCAATTACTACATGTATCATTTTCCAATTCCAACCATATAACAATTTAACGAAGAAGAAATTTCGCCATGAATACTATGAGTAGAAACTAAGGACATACTTGTCCATATGCTACAGCGGAGCGTGTCTCTCTCCCATAAAGTGTGAATGCTAGGATCCATTTTATTCAAACAAAACAAAAACAAAAACAAACCGACGCTCCAAGCAAAGCACATAAGATGTGATGGAATAAAAATATAGTTTCAGGGGAGGAACCTGATAATGTTGTCGATGAAGAAGGGGATGCCTTGGGCATCCCCAAGCTTAGATGCTTGAGTCTTCTTAGAATATGCAGGGGTGAACCACCGGGGCATCCCCAAGCTTAGAGCTTTCACTCTCCTTGATCATGTTGCATCATACTCCTCTCTTGATCCTTGAAAACTTCCTCCACACCAAACTTAGAACAACTCATTAGAGGGTTAGCGACAATAAAAATTAACATGTTCAGAGGTGACACAATCATTCTTAACACTTCTGGACATTGCATAAAGCTACTGGACATTAATGGATCAAAGAAATTCATCCAACATAGCAAAAGAGGCAATGCGAAATAAAAGGCAGAATCTGTCAAAACAGAACAGTTCGTATTGACGAATTTTATCGAGGCACCAGACTTGCTGAAATGAAAATGCTCAAATTGAATGAAAGTTGCGTACATATCTGAGGATCACGCACGTAAATTGGCATAATTTTCTGAGTTACCTACAGGGAAAACAGCCCAGATTCGTGACAGCAAAGAAATCTGTTTCTGCGCAGTAATCCAAATCTAGTATGAACTTTTCTATCAACGACTTTACTTGGCACAACAAAACACTAAACTAAGATAAGGAGAGGTTGCTACAGTATTAAACAACTTCCAAGACACAAAATAAAAACAAAGTACTGTAGGTAAAAACATGGGTTGTCTCCCATAAGCGCTTTTCTTTAACGCCTTTCAGCTAGGCGCAGAAAGTGTGTATCAAGTATTATCGAGAGAAGAAGTGTCAACATCATAATTTGTTCTAATAATAGAATCAAAAGGTAACTTCATCTCTTTCTAGGGAAGTGTTCCATACCTTTCTTGAGAGGAAATTGATATTTTATATTACCTTCCTTCATATCAATGATAGCACCAACAGTTCGAAGAAAAGGTCTTCCCAATATAATGGGACAAGATGCATTGCATTCAATATCCAAGACAACAAAATCAACGGGGACAAGGTTATTGTTAACTGTAGTGCGAACATTATCAACTTTCCCCAAAGGTTTCTTTGTAGAATGATCAGCAAGATTAACATCCAAATAACAATTTTTCAGCGGTGGCAAGTCAAGCATATTGTAAATTTTCTTAGGCATAACAGAAATACTTGCACCAAGATCACATAAAGCATTACAATCAAAATCTTTAACCTTCATCTTAATGATGGGCTCCCAACCATCCTCTAGCTTTTTAGGAATAGAACCTTCGCGCTCTAGTTTCTCTTCTCTAGCTTTTATGAGAGCATTTGTAATATGTTGCGTGAAAGCCAAATTTATAGCACTAGCATTAGGAATTTTAGCAAGTTTTTGCAAGAACTTTATAACTTCAGAGATGTGGCAATCATCAAAATTCAAACCATTATAATCTAAAGCAATGGGATCATCATCCCCAATGTTGGAAAAAATTTCAGCAGCTTTATCACAGGCAGTTTTAATGCTTTAACAGTTTCGGGCAGTTTCTCACGCTTTGCATTAGAAGTGGAAACATTGCTAACACCAATTCTTTTATTATTAGTAGTAGGAGGTGCAGCAATATGTGTAGCATTAGCATTACAAGTGGTGGTAATAGTCCAAACTTTAGCTACATTCTTCTCGTTAGCTAGTTTTTCATTTTCTTCTCTATCCCACCTAGCACGCAGTTCAGCCATCAATCTTATATTCTCATTAATTCTAACTTGGATGGCATTTGCTGTAGTAACAATTTTATTATGGTGATTTTCATTAGGCATAACTTTCGATTTCAAAAGATCAACATCAGCAGCAAGACTATCGACTTTAGAAGCAAGTATATCAATTTTCCCAAGCTTTTCTTCAACAGATTTGTTAAAAGCAGTTTGTGTACTAATAAATTCTTTAAGCATGGCTTCAAGTCCAGGGGGTGAACTCCTATTATTGTTGTAAGAATTCCCATAATAATTAGCATAGCCGTTTCCATTATTATAAGGATATGGCCTATAGTTGTTACTAGAATTGTTCCGGTAAGCATTGTTGTTGAAATTATTATTTTTAATGAAGTTTACATCAACATGTTCTTCTTGTGCAACCAATGAAGCTAACGGAACATTATTAGGATCAATATTAGTCCTATCATTCACAAGCATAGACATAATAGCATCAATCTTATCACTCAAGGAAGAGGTTTCTTCGACAGAATTTACCTCCTTACCTTGTGGAGCTCTTTCCGTGTGCCATTCAGAGTAGTTGATCATCATATTATCAAGAAGCTTTGTTGCTACACCAAGAGTGATGGACATAAAGGTACCTCCAGCAGCTGAATCCAATAAATTCCTGCATAGAAGGTTTGGATGATCATCCAAGTAGTCAGTCCATGTGTTGGGCAATTTTTAACCAGAGATTTCATTCTTTCCCATGCTTGTGCAACATGTTCAGTATCTAATTGTTTAAAATTCATTATGCTACTCCTCAAAGATATAATTTTAGCAGGGGGATAATATCTACCAATAAAAGCATCCTTGCATTTAGTCCATGAATCAATACTATTCTTAGGCAGAGATAGCAACCAATCTTTAGCTCTTCCTCTTAATGAGAAAGGGAACAATTTTAATTTTATAATGTCACCATCTACATCTTTATACTTTTGCATTTCACATAATTCAACAAAATTATTAAGATGGGCAGCAGCATCATCAGAACTAACACCAGAAAATTGCTCTCGCATAACAAGATTCAGTAAAGCAAGTTTAATTTCAAAGAATTCTGCTGTAGTAGCAGGTGGAGCAATAGGTGTGCATAAGAAATCATTATTATTTGTGGTTGTGAAGTCACACAACTTAGTATTTTCAGGGTTGGCCATTTTAGCAACAGTAAGTAAAGCAAACTAGATAAAGTAAATGCAAGTAACTAATTTTTTTGTGTTTTTGATATAGCAAACAAGATAGCAAATAAAGTAAAACTAGCAACTAATTTTTTTGTATTTTGATTTAGTGCAGCAAACAAAGTAGTAAATAAAACTAAGCAAGACAAAAACAAAGTAAAGAGGTTGGGAAGTGGAGACTCCCCTTGCAGCGTGTCTTGATCTCCCCGGCAACGGCGCCAGAAAAAGAGCTTGATGGCGTGTAACTCACACGTTCGTTGGGAACCCCAATAGGAAGGTATGATGCGCACAGCAGCAAGTTTTCCCTCAGAAAGAAACCAAGGTTTATCGAACCAGTAGGAGCCAAGAAGCATGTTGAAGGTTGATGGCGGCGGGATGTAGTGCGGCGCAACACCAGGGATTCCGGCGCCAACGTGGAACCTGCACAACACAACCAAAGTACTTTGCCCCAACGAAACAGTGAGGTTGTCAATCTCACCGGCTTGCTGTAACAAAGGATTAACCGTATTGTGTGGAAGATGATTGTTTGCAGAAAACAGTAGAACAAGTATTGCAGTAGATTGTATTTCAGTATAGAGAATTGTACCGGGGTCCACAGTTCACTAGAGGTGTCTCTCCCATAAGATAAACAGCATGTTGGGTGAACAAATTACAGTTGGGCAATTGACAAATAGAGAGGGCATGACCATGCACATATATATTATGATGAGTATAGTGAGATTTAATTGGGCATTACGACAAAGTACATAGACCGCCATCCAGCATGCATCTATGCCTAAAAAGTCCACCTTCAGGTTATCATCCGAACCCCCTCCAGTATTAAGTTGCTAACAAAAGACAATTGCATTAAGTATTGCGCGTAATGTAATCAGTGACTACATCCTTGAACATAGCACCAATGTTTTATCCCTAGTGGCAACAGCACATCCATAACCTTAGAGGTTCTTGTCACCCCTCCAGATTCACGGAGACATGAACCCACTATCGAGCATAAATACTCCCTCTTGGAGTTACTAGCATCAACTTGGCCAGAGCATCTACTAATAACGGAGAGCATGCAAGATCATAAACAACACATAGATATAACTTTGATAATTAACATAACAAGTATTCTCTATTCATCGGATCCCAACAAACGCAACATATAGAATTACAGATAGATGATCTTGATCATGTTAGGCAGCTCACAAGATCCGACAATGAAGCACAATGGGGAGAAGACAACCATCTAGCTACTGCTATGGACCCATAGTCCAGGGGTAGACTACTCACACATCACTCCGGAGGCGACCATGGCGGCGTAGAGTCCTCCGGGAGATGAATCCCCTCTCCGGCAGGGTGCCGGAGGCGATCTCCTGGATCCCCCGAGATGGGATCGGCGGCGGCGGCGTCTCTGGAAGGTTTTCCGTATCGTGGCTCTCGGTACTGGGGGTTTCGCGACGGAGCTTTAAGTAGGCGGAAGGGCAGGTCAGGAGGCGGCACGAGGGCCCCACACTACAGGTCGGCCCGGCCAGGGCTTGGGCCGCGCCGCCCTATGGTGTCGCCACCTCGTGGCCCCACTTCGTCTCTTCTTCGGATTTCTGGAAGCTTCGTGGCAAAATAGGACCCTGGGCGTTGATTTCGTCCAATTCCGAGAATATTTCGTTACTAGGATTTCTGAAACCAAAAACAGCAGAAAACAGCAACTGGCACTTCGGCATCTTGTTAATAGGTTAGTTCCAGAAAATGCACGAATATGACATAAAGTGTGCATAAAACATGTAGATAACATCGATAATGTGGCATGGAACATAAGAAATTATCGATACGTCGGAGACGTATCAGTATTGAATATGTACTTATGCATTTTATTTCTTATAAGTTGCTTGTTGTGCGATAACCATGTTCCTGGGGACGCCATCAACTACCCTTTGTTGAATATCATGTGAGTTGCTATGCATGTTCGTCTTGTCTGAAGTAAGGGCGATTTACCACCTTATGGTTAGAGCGTGCATATTGTTAGAGAAGAACATTGGGCCGCTAACTAAAGCCATGATCCATGGTGGAAGTTTCAGTTTTGGACATATATCCTCAATCTCATATGAGAAAATTAATTGTTGCTACATGCTTATGCATAAAAGAGGAGTCCATTATCTATTGTCTATGTTGTCTCGGTATGGATGTCTAAGTTGAGAATAATCAATAGCGAGAAATCCAATGCGAGCTTTCTCCTTAGACCTTTGTACAGGCGGCATAGAGGTACCCCTTTGTGACACTTGGTTAAAACATGTGCATTGCGATAATCCCGGTAATCCAAGCTAATTAGGACAAGGTGCGGGCACTATTAGTATACTATGCATGAGACTTGCAACTTGTAGGATATAATTTACATGATACATATGCTTTATTACTACCGTTGACAAAATTGTTTATTGCTTTCAAAACCAAAGCTCTAGCACAAATATAGCAATCAATGCTTCCCTCCGCGAAGGGCCTTTTCTTTTACTTTTATGTTGAGTCAGTTTACCCATTTCTCTCTATCTTAGAAGCAAACACTTGTGTTAACTGTGCATTGATTCTTACATACTTGCTTATTGCACTTGTTATATTGCTTTGCATTGACAACTATCCATAAGATATACATGTTACCAGTTGAAAGCAACCGCTGAAACTTAATCTTCCATTCTGTTGCTTCAATGTCTCTACTGTGAATTTATTGCTTTATGAGTTAACCCTTATGCAAGACTTATTGATGCTTGTCTTGAAAATACTATTCATGAAAAGTCTTTGCTATATGATTCAATTGTTTACTCATTGCATTTACATTGTTTCGAATCGCTGCATTCATCTCATATGCTTTACAATAGTATGATTAAGATTATGTTGGTAGCATGTCACCTCAGAAATTATCTTTTATCGTTTACCTACTCGAGGACGAGTAGGAACTAAGCTTGGGGATGCTCATACGTCTCCAACGTATCTATAATTTCTGATGTTCCATGTTTGTTTTATGAAAATACCGACATGTTTTGTTCACACTTTATGTCATTATTATGCGTTTTCCGAAACTAACCTATTGACGAGATGCCGAAAGGCCAGTTGCTGTTTTCTGCTGTTTTTGGTTTCAGAAATCCTAGTAAGGAAATATTTTCGGAATCGGACGAAATCAACACCGGAAGTCTTAGAATTCCCGGAAGCTTCCAGAGCACCGGAGAAAGGCCAGAGGGGTGCCAGGGGGGGCCACCCCACAGGGCGGTGCAGCCCAAGGGGGGGCGCGCCCCCCTATCATCTGGGCACCCCGTGGCCCCTCCGACTCCCACTCTCCGCCTATATATTCGTCCCTGACCTAAAAACATCGACCAGTTCGACGAAACCAGAGAAAACCATCCAGAGCCGCCGCCATCGCGAAACTCCAATTCGGGGGACTGAACTCTCTGTTCCGGCACCCTGCCGGGACGGGGAATTGCCCCCGGAGCCATCTCCACCGCCGTCTCCACCGCCATCTTCACCGCCATCGCTGCCTCCATGATGACGAGGGAGTAATTCACCCCCGAGGCTGAGGGATCCGCTGTAGCTATGTGGTTCATCTCTCTCTTTATGTGATCTAGTTGAATATCATCTATGTGCTACTCTAGTGATGTTATTAAAGTAGTCTATTCCTCCTCCATGATGTAATGTTGGCAGTGTGTGCATCATGAAGTACTTGGTTTATGCTATGATTGTGATCTCTTGTAGATTATGAAGTTAACTATTACTATGATGGTATTGATGCGATCTATTCCTCCTTTCATAGTGTGATGGTAGAAGTGTGCATGCTATGTTAGTACTTGGTTTGGTTGTGTTGATCTATCTTGCACTCTAAGGTTATTTAAATATGAACATTGCATATTGTGGAGCTTGTTAACTCCGGCATTGAGGGTTCGTGTAATCCTACACAATGATGTTCATCATCCAACAAGAGGGTGTAGAGTAGTCCTATTATGTGATCATTGTTGAGAGTGTCCACTAGTGAAAGCAGGATCCCTGGGCCTTGCTTCCAAGCATCGAATCTCTGTTTGTTTACTGTTTTGTTGAATGTTTACTCGCTGCCATATTTTACTCGGATTGCTATTATCACTCATACTCATCCATATTATTTGTATCTCACTATCTCTTCGCCGAACTAGTGCACCTATTGTATTAGGTGTGTTGGGGACACAAGAGACTTCTTGCTTTGTGGCTGCAGGGTTGCTTGAGAGGGATATCTTTGACCTCTTCCTCCCTGAGATCGATAAACCTTGGGTGATCCACTTAAGGGAAATTTGCTGCTGTTCTACAAACCTCTGCTCTTGGAGGCCCAACACTGTCTACAAGAATAGAAGCTCTCGTAGACATCAATCACATAAGCATAATAACACTCATCATGGCAAAACACAAATATTAGGTATGAGCACTCTATGTAAGAAAAAAAAAGTTTTTGTTTGTTCTCATTTTTGGAAAAAGGGAAATTCATTTTCTCTTTGTTTTAAAATTTGGGGTGTTACAAACCCTTCCCCCTTAAACAAATCTCGTCCCGATATTTTAAGAAAAGTTAGGTTCCTAAGAGAGATTGGGCGATATGATTTAACAGGGAAACATACTTGGCATGGCCTGAGGTGCTTCTTGGGCTTCTGTGGCAGTCATGTTGTAGAAGCGGCCGTTGTTGTTCTGGTTCTTTCTTGCGGCAAAGCGGCATTGGTTCTGAGCAGGTGCAGCGGTGTTGGCGGCAATCTTGGTGAGTCTCTTGGGGCACTCATTGGAGTAATGCCCTACCACTCCACACTCATAACAAGTGATGGTGGCCTTGTCCTTGTTGGCGACGGGGATGGCGTTGCTTCCAGTCCTAGGGCCAGCGTTGTTGTTGTTGTTGTTGTTGTTGTTCCCTTTGTTGTTGGGGTTGTTGTTGCTGGTGTGATTGTTGTTGTTGTTGCCTCCGGGCTTCGGGGGTCCTCCGTGGTTGTTGGTGTAGTTTGGGCGGTAATTCTGGGCAGGGGGCTTGTTGTATTTTGGAGTAAATCCTCCAGATGAGTTGTTGCGGTACTTCTGGGTATTGCTGGACCCATGTTGGTTCATCATTCGGCGTTTGTGGTTCTCGTTGGCTTGGTGAAGCTTCCCTTCCATCTGGATGGTGGAGTCCACCAGTGCTTCTAGGTTAGCAAATGGAATGTTGACCAGTACAGTCTGCATCTCGTCATGTAATCCGTTCAGAAATCTCTCTTTCCTCTTCTCATTAGTGTCGGTCTCGTCCGGGGCGTACCTTGACAGAGTGAGGAATCTGTCGCGGTATTCTACCACGAAAATTCTGCCTTGCTTGAGTTCGCGGAACTCGTCTCTCATCATCTTGATCAGTCCTTGGGGCACATGGTACTTGCTAAACTTCAGTTGAAGTCTTCCCAGGTCATCATCTGTCCCGCATTCATTGCGCGGGTGCTGGTCCACCAGGCTCTTGCAGGTCCTGACAGGTAGTGGGTGGCGAACAGTACTTTCTCTGTGGCTTCAACTTGCGCAACTTCGAGGTTGTTCTCCATTGTCTGGAGCCAGTTGATGAGGACATCCCTACTACACCACTACCTCCGTCATTAATAAATGAAGATGAACCTGCTGTGGAGCTCAAGTCCAATGAAGTTCGGATTGGACCAATTACAAGGGCTCGTGCGAAGCTACTTAAACAACAGGTGAACTTGTTTCTAAACGGTACTTTGATTGATGAGAACTTTATACTGCCTAAGTCCTATTACTTATGTATCATCAGGTATCAAGAAGAGACGAGCATCGCACGAGGAGGAGAGGAGCAGCTGGACATGAAGACGGACGACAAGATGGACGTGAAGCTGGACATGGAGCTGCACATGAAGATATCTCATGGATGCGCGAGGGAGGAGCGGGAGGCATGCGCGAGAGGAGAAGAAGAAGTCCAGCCCGGTTCAGCACCCGGTCCGACCGGCCGCCAGACCGGCCAACCCGGTCACTGACCCGGTCGGCCGGGCGCCAACCGGACGAGATTTATCGTACCGGATGAAAACCGGAAAACCTCGCAACTATCCGGTTTCCGCCCGGTTGACCGGACCCCAGACCGGCCGACCCGGTTGCCGCCCGGTTGACCGGACCCCAGACCGGCCGACCCGGTCCCTGGCCCGGTTGACCGGATTCCAGACCGGATTTGTCCGAGTCTGTCTCGACCATATCTATTCTGGGTCGGTTATTTTTGTATCTTTTCGACCAGAACTCGTCCCAGACGCCTATATAAGTGCCCAGGACGCCCCCCTAGCTGCTTTAGACCACGTTTAAGATAAACCCTAGTGCTTAGTTGTTTGCTCTAGCAAAAATATTGAATCCCTACACCATATTGCTTGAATATTGTGTAGATCCTGAATAAGTCTTGTGTGATCTGCTGTTCCATTGGGAATTAGACGGTTGCAACTTACCGCTTCGTGGTCGGCGGCTACGTGCGCAAGTGTGTGGTATCTTGCAGGGTTGAGAGCTGTTGCATTGGCGACAGGGACCAATTGAGAGATCTCGTTGCGTCATACAATTTATCTTTCACTTCATCGTCGTGTATCTCCGCTGCCATCACCCCGTGATCATCATCACCACTGTTGCTTACTGAGAAGATCGGGCCACCCCTTATCATCTTGGTATCAGATTTCCAGTTTTCCTCGGTAAGCCATCCACAATCCACCCCATTGTTGAGTTGTGAGTGTTTCCTATCTAGAAAATGCCAAAAACTTAATTAGGGTTAGGGTTTGCCATAGCCTTAGATTGCACTAATTTGTGGTTTTAGTTGCTTTTCGTAATTGTTTTTGCGTATCTTTTCTTTCCATCTAGTCTTTTAGGGTTTGAGTTTACTCTATCATCTTGTGTTACTTTATCGTGTGGTGTTAGTTTGTGTTACTCCGAGTCCACATAGCGTACAGTGTGCTTGTTCCAAACCATATACACAACCTTTCGATATCAAGTGACTAGGAACTTCCCCAGAAGAGACTAGTTTTACCGCTCGACAGGCTGCTTGTTAGGTTATTGGTGCTTTGCATATCTCTGTTGGCCGTGTTATCAAGGAGTTGTGTCAGAAAATCAAAAAAAAGAGAAAATTGAAAAGAAGCAAAAAGAGCTACATCGCTGCGTGTGTTATACAAATAGAAAATCCAAAAAGAAAAGTGACGTGCTAGTTGAATCAAGTGAAGGCCTAAGTTTACTTTACTGCACCTGTAGTTGAGCAATCTTGTGCCTGTCTCGTTGAGCTTTGCTAGCGTCTCCCGTGTGCATTGCAACCTTTCCCACATATAGTTGCATTGCCCCATTATATCGCCTTGTGTGAGTATCATTCGTTGTCTACGGTCAGCGCTAGAGCTTGTTATTGGTGCAAATAGGTAGCCTACCTACCGCCCCACATATACCCTGCTTTGTCGTGTTATTTGTTCTTCTACCCTTGATATTCGCTTCGCTACATCCGTGCACTAGTTGTTACTACAAGTGGTAAGCAACACTAATTTACTTTGGAACTGTAAGATCTCCTTTTCTTATCAGTTTTGAGTGAGTTGTGAGAGTACCACCATATATTTTTGATTTAGTGCACTAATCTACTAACGATGTCTGCTAGTGATCATAGAATTGTTAACCAGGAAAACAAGAGTGTTGCAGATATTATCACATGGAGGGAGTATGAAGCTCTTCGTAATGAAATGCGACGTGAATTCCGCGCTCAGGACGATGTGCTTAATGGGAAGATTGACGAGATCGCCCAAAAGCTGGATGCTACTCATGTGACCGTCACTAGAATGCAAGATCAAATGTCGGATGTACAACGCAATCTTGCTGATTTGCGCTTGGCTGTTGAGAACTTGACCGCGCAACAACAACAAGAAGATGACGATGATCCTAAGCTTCAAGATGACGCACACAATGCTCGTGTTGCGCCACATGGTAATCGTCCTCGCGGTTTGGTTCCACTTGGCCGCAATGGTCGTGGACAAGATGACGAAGATGGTTTGGGTAAGCCCAAGTTTTCTATACCCAAGTTTGAAGGAGGAGCTGATGTTGAAGAATACCTCACTTGGGAGCTCAAGATTGAGAAGTTGTGGAGCTTACATCCGCATTATACTGAAGACCGGAAGATCAAGCTTGCTTCTTCCGAATTTGATGGCTATGCTTTGCGTTGGTGGGATGCTTTTGTTCGTAACCGCGAAGAGGATCGTGAGCAGCCTATACGCACATGGCGTGCCATGAAGGAGGCAATGACTGCTCGCTTTGTGCCTACAAATTACTTGCGGAATATATATGATAAGCTGACTCTTTTGAGACAAGGTGTGAAGACTGTGGATGAATACTACATGGAGATGGAGATGCTTATGCAGCGTGGCCGTGTCCGTGAGTCTCTTGAGATGACAATGCAGCGTTTCCTCAATGGATTGAAGTATGACATCAAAGTCATTGTTTGTCACTACAGCTACACCAATATGAATCAATTGTTACACCATGCAAGAGAAGCTGAATCACAGTTGGCTGACGAAGCAAAGATCAAAGGTCGAGCTACAGGAGCTGGGCGTTTCACACCCCGCGCGGCCCCATCTATGGCGCCGGCGCCTTCGACGCGCTCCGCCCCTCCGCCTAGTAAGTCGGTCTCCAATGTGTCTAACACAAAGAAGTCCGAATCTGCTGCAAGTACGAGTGGCTCTAATGTGTCTAATGCGCGTAACCGTGATATGGTTTGTCATACATGTGGTGGCAAGGGTCACTTCAAGAGAGATTGTCCTAACCGCAAAGTTATGGTTATCAATGAGGACAATGAGTACGAGACTGGAGAAGATGTTGATCCTAATGCTCCAGAAGATGATGACTATGACACTGATGGTGAAGATGCATATCCGTCTGATGCTCGCACCATTGTTGTGTCGCAGCGTGCTCTTAATGTGTTGCCTAGTGCATCTACTCAGCGCTGCAATTTGTTCCAAACAAAGGCTTTAGTTGGTCCTGACAACTTGCAAGGTCATTATTGATGGAGGGAGTTGCCGCAATTTAGCAAGCAAGGAGTTGTGTACCAACCTGAAGTTTAAGTATCTATCGCACCCGCATCCATACTATATTCAGTGGTTGAGTGACAATGGTGAGATGAAGGTAAACCACATGGTGCGTGTTGAGTTTGCTATTGGACCGTATAAGGATTGCATTGATTTTGATGTCGTTCCTATGATGGTGTGTCACCTACTATTGGGAAGGCCTTGGCTCTATGACCGTTCTGTGCAACACAATGGCCGTGCCAATACATATCACTTGGAGTTCAAGGGCAAGAAAATCAATTTACAGCCTATGACACCACAACAAATTGTCAATGAGTCTCGTCAGAAAGTTGAAGTCAATTTGGAGGATGCTTCTTTAGATAGGCGAGAGAATTGTAATGTTGTGAGTGATATAACGAAAAGTGAGAGAGTGAATTCCTTAGTCTCATTAGCCACCAAAGAAGACATGAGAGAATTTAGTGAGGATCCTACGGCCATGCCTCTTGTGCTCTTGTACAGGGGTACGGTTTTGGTTTCTAACGACATGACCCCTCTTCCTCTTGGTGTTTCTAATGTTTTGCAGGAATTTGGCGACGTGTTTCCGGATGATGTACCCGCAGGACTTCCACCATTGCGAGGTATTGAGCATCAAATCGACTTGATTCCCGGAGCTTCGCTACCCAATCGGGCACCATATAGAACGAACCTCGAAGAGACGAAGGAGATACAGAAGCAAGTACAAGCGCTACTCGACAAAGGTTATATCCGCATAAGCCTTAGTCCTTGTGTTGTTCCTGTTATTCTTGTTCCTAAGAAAGATGGTACATGGCGTATGTGCGTAGGTTGTAGAGCTATAAACAATATCACTATTCGATATCGTCATCCTATTCCCCGTTTAGAGGATATGCTAGATGAATTGAGTGGTGCTGTTGTGTTCTCTAAAATTGATTTGCGTAGTAGTTATCATCAAATTAGGATGAAAGAAGGGGATGAGTGGAAAACCGCCTTTAAAACAAATTTTGGTTTATATGAGTGGTTAGTAATGCCTTTTGGTTTGACTAATGCACCTAGAACTTTCATGAGACTGATGAACCATGTTTTGCGTGAATTTATTGGCAAGTTTGTGGTTGTGTATTTTGATGATATATTAATTTACAGCCGCAATGAATCTGATCATATTATACATATTCGACATGTTTTGCAAGTGTTGCGTGATAGTAAACTCTATGGTAATCTTGAGAAGTGCACATTTTGCAAAGATAAGGTCATATTTCTGGGTTATGTTGTCTCTAAGCATGGAGTAGAAGTAGATGTGTCTAAAATTGAAGCTATTCAAAATTGGCCTACTCCCATGAATGTGAGTCAAGTTAGAAGTTTTCATGGTCTAGCTGGGTTTTATCGCCGTTTTGTGCCCAATTTTTCTACTATTGCTGCACCTTTGAATGAATTGACTAAAAAGGGTGTTGCATTTGAGTGGGGCGTTGCCCAAGATCATGCTTTTGATGAGCTGAAACGATTGTTAACTTCTGCACCGTTGCTTGCACTTCCTGATTTCAATAAGCAATTTGAGATTGAATGTGATGCTAGTGGTATTGGAATTGGTGGTGTGTTGATGCAAGAGGGTGGCCCAATTGCATATTTTTCTGAAAAACTTTCTGGTGCTAAGTTCAACTATCCAATATATGATAAAGAATTGTATGCTTTAATTAGAGTTCTTGAGGTTTGGCAACATTATTTGTGGCCAAAAGAATGTATCATACATTCTGATCATGAAGCTTTAAAATATCTGAAAGCTCAATCTACTTTGCATAGGCGTCTTGCTATGTGGGTTGAGTTCATTGAGTGTTTTCCATACATTATTAAGCATAAGAAGGGAAAAGATAACATTGTTGCTGATGCTCTATCTAGGAAGAATATGCTATTAACTCAACTTGATGTTAAAGTTCATGGATTAGAGGTGTTATGTGATTTATATGCGACTGATCATGATTTTGCTGAACCATATCGCTTATGTGCTCTTGGTAAAGCATGGGAAAAATATCACATACATAATGGGTTCTTGTTTCGAGCTAACAAACTATGTGTTCCAGAATCGTCTGTGCGTTTGCTCTTATTGCAGGAATCACATGCTGGAGGTTTGATGGGTCACTTTGGGCGTGAGAAGACGCTACTCATGCTCGCTGATCACTTTTATTGGCCAAAGATGAGGCGGGATGTGGACAGGTATGTGAAGAGATGCATTACTTGCAATAAGTCCAAGTCCAAGCTGAAGCCTCACGGTTTGTATACTCCATTACCGGCACCTACTACACCTTGGGAAGATATTAGTATGGATTTTGTGTTGGGTTTGCCACGTACTACAAGAGGCCATGATTCTATATTTGTGGTAGTGGACTGATTTTCTAAAATGTCACACTTTATTGCCTGCCACAAAAGTGACGATGCGTCGCATATTGCTAACTTGTTTTTCAGGGAGATTATTCGACTACATGGAGTCCCGAAAACTATTGTCTCTGATCGTGATGTGAAGTTCATGAGCTACTTCTGGAAGACACTTTGGGGAAAGCTTGGGACAAAGCTACTGTTCAGTACTACTTGTCATCCCCAAACTGATGGTCAAACTGAGGTGGTGAATCGAACCTTGTCACAACTGTTGCGATCCATGATCAAGAAGAACCTGAAGGAGTGGGAAGAGTGTTTGCCGCATGTAGAGTTTGCTTACAACAGGGCGGTACATTCTACCACGGAGCTACGTCCTTTTGAGGTGGTGTATGGTTTCAAACCCATTACTCCACTTGACTTGTTGCCTTTGCCCATACATGAGAGAGTTAATATGGAGGCATCCAAGAGGGCAGATTTTGTGCGAAAAATCCATGTGAAGACTAAAGAGTTGATAGAGAAGAAAGGCAAGAGCAATGCTGTAAGGATGAATAAGAAGCGCAAGGAGATGTTGTTCAAGCCTGGTGATATGGTCTGGGTACATTTTCGCAAGGATAGGTTCCCGAAGGTGCGGAAGTCTAAGTTGAAGCCTCGTGGTGCTGGTCCTTACAAAGTGCTTGCCAAGATCAATGATAATGCATACTCGATAGATCTTCCAGTTGATGAGTTTGGTGTCAATAATTCTTTCAATGTTGCTGATTTGACACCATATGACGGAGAAGACCTTGGAGCGTCGGGGTCGACGCCTTTTAAAGGGGGGGAGATGATGAGGACATCCCTACTACACCACTACCTCTGTCATTAATAAATGAAGATGAACCTGCTGTGGAGCTCAAGTCCAATGAAGTTCGGATTGGACCAATTACAAGGGCTCGTGCGAAGCTACTTAAACAACAGGTGAACTTGTTTCTAAACGGTACTTTGATTGATGAGAACTTTATACTGCCTAAGTCCTATTACTTATGTATCATCGGGTATCAAGAAGAGACGAGCATCGCACGAGGAGGAGAGGAGCAGCTGGACATGAAGACGGACGTCAAGATGGACGTGAAGCTGGACATGGAGCTGGACATGAAGATATCTCATGGACGCGCGAGGGAGGAGCGGGAGGCATGCGCGAGAGTAGAAGATGAAGTCCAGGCCGGTCCAGCACCCGGTCCGACCGGCCGCCAGACCGGCCAACCCGGTCACTGACCCGGTCGACCGGGCGCCAACCGGACGAGATTTATCGTACCGGATGAAAACCGGAAAACCTCGCAACTATCCGGTTGCCGCCCGGTTGACCGGACCCCAGACCGGCCGACCCGGTTGCCGCCCGGTTGACCGGACCCCAGACCGGCCAACCCGGTCCCTGGCCCGGTTGACCGGATTCCAGACCAGATTTGTCCGAGTCTATCTCGACCAGATCTATTCTGTGTCTATTATTTTTGTATCTTTTCGACCAGAACTCATCCCGGATGCCTATATAAGTGCCCAGGACGCCCCCCTAGCTGCTTTGGACCATGTTTAAGATAAACCCTAGTTCTTAGTTGTGTGCTCTAGCAAAACTATTGAATCCCTACACCATATTGCTTGAATATTGTGTAGATCCTGAATAAGTCTTGTGTGATCTGCTGTTCTATTGGGAATTAGACGGTTGCAACTTACCGCTTCGTGGTCGGCGGCTACGTGCGCAAGTGTGTGGAGTTGCGAATATCTTGCAGGGTTGAGAGCTGTTGCATTGGCGACAGGGACCAATTGAGAGATCTCGTTGCGTCATACAAGTTATCTTTCACTTCATCGTCGTGCATCTCCGCTGCCATCACCCCGTGATCATCATCACCACCGTTGCTTACTGAGAAGATCGGGCCACCCCTTATCACCAGTCATCAGCATCGAGGGGCTCTTCGGTCTTGTTGAAGATAGGTGGGTTGGTGTTCTGGAAGTTCTTCAGTTTTGACCCAGGGTGGTCGTGGTTTCCATGGCCGTTGTTGTTCTGAGCGAGCTGTTGCAGTGCATCAATGTTGGCTTGGCATTCAGCTCTCTCGGCTTCTCGGTCGGCCATCATCATCTCTAGCATCTGCAGCATGGCGTCTTGGGTGGCGTTGCGGGTTGGTGGGGCCATCTGAACATCGGAGTGGATGATAAGATAAGAGGGAAATTTCTACGGTTTGTTTGAATTAAAGTTCACGAAGTTCAAAAATTGAAAACTTGAGTAGTGTTGAGGGGGTATAACCAACAACACTTTTTCATTCATACCAAACATCACACATTACAAATCTAACACACCGTTGGTTTGAAGAACCATTCATTCGCTCTACGATACAAGGGGATCCTGATACAACTCACACCTACTTAAGTGCTGGAGTGATACTACTCTTCGGTGTGGATTCTTCGTCTTCACAGGTAATGTGCTTGGCGATAGGCGAGGGCATTGTCCAACTCCTTGCGGGTCTTGTACAACATGAAGTCGAGGTGTGCTACATAATGGTTCATCTCCGTGTGCGGGGGCATGGTCATCGGTCTTCCCATGGGGTCATGTCTCGGGTAGTAGATGAAGCGAGTATTCTTGATCTTGTTCTCATTTTTTCCACACAGACGGGAAATTGCTTCTTGCATCGCTCTGACTAGTCCTTCCTTCCAGGTGTTTCCCGTTACAGAAAACCATATGGTTTCCCATATCGGGGCTCTAAGTTTTCTTCGTAGATCAGCCGAAACTTCCCACCGAGGTGGTCCTCCGGAGTGATTGTTGAGGGGTGTTCCGAAGAACTCGGGATACGGGCGTTCTAGATAGTCCGCTAGTTGCTTCATGTCTTTCTCGAACATCAAGTTTCCTCCGTGACCAAGCTGATAGAACTCCCATTTGTACTCCATCTGTGAGCAATGAGGATGAGTAAGTTTAAAGAAGTGGTCAAGTGTGTAAAGTTTTATGTAGTTCTCAAAGGAAAAAAATAGAGCATGAAATTCTCATTTTGAAAAAGATCTCAAGGATAAGAGTGAGAATAAGTTTTTCACAAATATTCACTTCTTTTGTTTTGAAACTAAGTTTTTCAGACGTCCATTCTAACTAGGGTCTCCTAAGGTCAAACAATGGCTCTGATACTAACTTGTCAACACCCGGATTTTTATGTCCTGATGCATGTTATGCCATACATCGCAATCCCAGGAATATTGTTGTTGCGAGACATAACAGTTGAATATCATAGTCATCATTCATTACATACCATAGTCGTCTTACAAATAGAGATCACATGATCCAATATTACATAAATAGTTGATCTATTGATCAACATACACAAGTTCATAGTTTCATAGCGGAAGCGTAAAGTAGAAGGGACTCTTTAGTCCACAGGCCAACGCTTGACGTCGGAAGACTCCTAGTTGTCGTAGGCGTCCTGCTGGTCATCTCCTTGTTCATCTTCATACTCTGGCCATTTGAATAGCCAGGGACAAAGCCGTGAGTACTTCAAGTACTCGCAAACTAATACTAATGTAAGTGCTAGACATTTCTAGTAAGGTTTGCTAAGCTCTAGTTTATTTGCATAAAGCCAATTTTAGTTCACAAGTATTTGAGTAAAACCTTATTCATGTGCTAAGTAACTCAAGTGGGAACATTAGTGTCATTCCCACCATTCAAGTGGTGATTTCAATTCAATTCACCACTTCACAAGTCATTTCACCCATTCCATTTCAACATCATTTTCAAGAGTTTGACATCGGAAACTGTATGGCCTTTCCAACCGTCCGTATCCGTGGACACGGCTATTCGAATAGATTGACACTCTGCAGAGGTTGCACACTTGTGCCACAACATTTTATTTCATCCGTCGGGATTACCCCGAATCATCGTAACACAATACGCGGATCATCAACCATAACCTTTCACTTATAAATCCTAGTATGAGCACCTCTCCCCATGAGCTTGGCCTCCCAGTGAAGACCAACTGTCAACCTGGGAACTGCACAGGGCTTGGCCGTACAATTCACCTCAATTCACATCATTTCTCAACAACAGAGGTAGCCTCGGCATAACCCCTATGACGTGTGTTCAGAGGGAACCCATACTAAGATACATAAACTTCCAGTTAAGCCCTACCCATAAGCAGGTATTGTGGGGGTACTCAAAATTGGAAAGGTATCGCATTCAAACCAATATCATTTTTATCAAAAATCACCATCTTCTCTTGTTCATATTCGCCTTCAAAATTCATTCAATGAAATGATTCATCATTCCAAGGTTTCAAAGATTTATTTCAAAGTCACATGTTCCCATCTAGAGTAGTCAAGTTTTAATCATTAGCACTAGCTCTAATTCATGAGGGGTGCTATCTTGCTTTGCTTGATTGAGACTAACTTTACTACTCTAGTAAACTTCTTCCACTTTGACCAAAGTTAACTATAAAAGTAACTCTTGGAAAACAACAAGTAAAACTTGTAATGTAGAAACTTGGGATAGGCTTATGGTAAGAAAAGATAATACTAATGGTGCCTTGCCCCAAAGGGGCTTTCCACTTTGCAAGAATATTAGCTTGCAACATTTTAACTTGCAATAGTCTAGCTTGCATTGGTGTTAGCTTGCCTTGGGTGTTGAGGTGGTCAAAGTGCTCTTCTTCTTCTGGGTAGAATCCTTCCTCTTCCTGGTATTCTCCGGCACTAGCGTCTATACACGAGGATACAGTCACCAAACAACACTTAAGTAACCTTAATTAGCCTTAATGGCTCACTCCAAATGATCTAGCATCATCACTTAGCATTTCTACTTAAAATTAATCTAGGGTTTCTTACTTAGTGTTAGAGAAATAATTTCTCTCCTTACATATGTAAATGATAGTTTCCATATAGTTTTTGAGAAATAATTTCCTCCCATTGAATCTTCTTAAGATTTAATTTCCTCAAACAATTATACATGAAATCATGTTGACATAAGTCAACCATTCATCATCATTTGAGGAATTGTTTTAAATGAGGCCGAATACCTCATACCCTTTAATAATGCCTATTATGATTTAAAATCACCAAACATTTCATTTGAGAGTATTTGACCAGGGGTCAATACTTCATATGAAAGTATTTGCGACAAGATTTAAATGAAGTGAAGCACTTCATACAGTTTGCATAATAGTTTTGGACAATATCACCTAAATAAACTAGCCATATTATCCATTAATTAAACTAGGGCATGATCATACAAAGTGACCACACCATTTTATTGCAGAAACAATTAGTGTAAGTGAATTGTGAATTATAGCAATTGGAATTACTTCAAAATTCAATTTGGTTGATTTTTAAGATTTATTTGAAGTCTCAAAAGTCCCTGCCTTGTTATTTATGTCACATTAATTCTACACAAGATTTTGAAGTGGGGCCAGTGGGGTTGGATATATATTTTTACAAGATTTCCAACTATATAAAATTTATCAACTTTGGTTGGGTAGATTTGAAACTATTCAATTTCTAAAACAGGATCAGTATTTAAATTTCTGCCAAATTATTTAACCAGAATTGGAGAAGTGGGCCGGCGGGAAAATAAACGGGCCGAAAGATTTGAATCTCAGGATGGCCAGCCCAACTAACAATGCGGGCCTGCTGACAGCAGGACCCACCCGTCAGTGAGAGTACTCACCCGAAGCGGTACTGTTCAACGCGCGCCGTTGGATTAGAAGAAAGATCGTGCGGAGGAGCATCTTTGTCGTCGGGGGGAGGAGCTTGCTGGAGCGGCGGAGGTAGGGGGTCGGCGGCCAACCGGAGCTCCGGCGAGGGGTGGCGCCGTTGCGAGGAGACGTTGTCGTCGTCGGCGGGTGCGCTGGTACCAACGGCGAGGCCTGAGGTGGAGTGAATCGACGCCGGCGATGTGCTACTGGTGCGGCAGATTCCGGCCAAATTCCGGCGGTGGAGGACCAAATC
The DNA here is from genome assembly GCF_019359855.2 of Lolium perenne. NCBI lineage: Eukaryota > Viridiplantae > Streptophyta > Magnoliopsida > Poales > Poaceae > Lolium > Lolium perenne. The sequence continues at coordinate 34,164,797 of NC_067248.2, read as the reverse complement.
GAGGAGGGGAAGTGGTGGAGGAGGATCAGTGAGAGGAGGGGAGCAGATTGGTGTGAAGAAATCAAGCGCGCGAGCTTCCCTTTTATAGGGTTTGAGCTGGCTGTGAGGTGGGCGGCGAGAGCGACAGCAGAGCGGCGGCTCCAGCGAAGGAAGGGGGTCGGCGAGGTAGGCGCGAGGTAGGCGGCGTCCAGGTGGCTCTAGAGAGCTAGGGGACGAGGTGGGGGATGGTCTGGCTTGCGCGTGCGATGGCGACGTTCTGGCAGCAAGGTTGCGGGATTCCGGCGAGGTGGTCATCGGCGACAAGCGGCGCGAGAGCACGGGTCCTTGTCTGGCGGGTTGGCGCAGCGACGGTGATGCTCAACGTGGGGCATGGGGGTCCAGGGGAGGCTTGCTGCGGCGGCGTTGCACGTGGCCAGGGTCTGCCGGTGGGCGCGTCCACGACGTCCTCGGCATCGACCAGGGCGCGCGATTTCCGGCGATGTCCTTCGTCATCCTCGACAGGTAATGATGTTAGGTGGTGTAGAGGGGTGCTGTGGCACGTTTTGACACGGTGGCCATGGCCAGGGAGGAGGAGAAGAGGGGGGAGCTTGCCATGTGTGGCATGGCCGGCATGGCCATGCCATGCTAGCTTTGGCCCCTCCTCTTAGGGCTGCTATGCATGGGATAGGTGTAGAGGGGACCAGGGAGCAAGGTGGAGTGATTTGGGGCAGTAGCTTAGTGTAGATCACTATTCTAAATAGTGTTTCAATTTATTCCATAGTTGCACTTTGCAATTTTTGTCCAAATTTGAATGGGTTCCAATGGTTGCCAAATTTGAAAAGTGTGTGTTTGGTTGAGTTGTGAATGACCAGAGAGAATGAGGTGTGGTGGTGGAATTGTCCAAATCAAAGAATTGCAAATTTGGCGAAGTGTGAGATTGTTGCATATGATAAAAAGTTCCAACTTTGGATGAGCATAGAATTGGATCCAAGATGAATTTGACCAGGTGGTCTTTACCAAAGTTTGTTTCCTTCATGTGCTCTTGGATGAGATACAAAGAGTTGGCAAAGTTTAGTTTGAAAATTTTGAATTTCAAGGGCTCAAAGTAGTGATCAGACTAAAAATGCCAGATTTGACCAATATCACATGTGCTCATAATTTGAGTTTGACATTGATTTGAAATGTGTTTCTTTCATTCCAAAAGTTGTAATAAGTGTTTAGTATCATATCTATTATATACTAAAAGCAAAATACAAATGTTTTAAATAGAGACACAAGGTTAATCCACATGTACTGAATTAATTTGATTCGTTGATCTTAATTACAACGGTTAAAATTTAAAGCGAGAAAGAGTTACGTAAATAAGACTTACGTACAACCTGTCACGTATGTGCAATAAAAAAACTGCCGATTGGCTGGAGTCTGCTCCACAACATGAGAAAGAGTTACGTAAATAAGACTTACCTACAACATGTCACGTATGTGCAATAAAAAAACTGCCGATTGGCTTGAGTCTACTCCACAACATGTACATCCTGATTGAACCTACCATGTAAAACATATACGTTTCAAAAATTAAAACTGCAAAACATTGTCACGTTAAAAAGACAACTTCATGGGATACGTGAGATACAGATTGGATAGAATAAAGGAAAGAAAAGAGATTGCATATATACACCGTTTGACACATTAGCATATTAGTTTTCATAGGACTCTAGACATATACCCGTTGATAAAAACTTACGTCTATGATTTCTCTAGAAAATAGAAGTTACGTAACAGTCTAATTTTGTCTGACACGTTGACATGTTAATGTTCAGATGACTATATATGCCCGTTGAACAAAAACAAATAAAAACTAGCGTGGTAGCTAGGTGCGTCCATTATGCACGAAAAAAATTTATTCATCATGCCAAGTGCGTCCATTCGGCAAAATGGAAAAAATCAATGTCTGGTGCATCCTTTCAGATTTCCCAGAGATGGTGCGACCAATCCTGATAATCTCTCGAGAGATCAAGGCAAGACCGCGAGATGATTTTTGAGATGCCGATTTCTAGAGATCTGTAATTTGTCACGAGACTATTGAAGATGGCGCAAGAAGAATCTTATGAAATCTCACACACGGAGATGGATAGGAAAATTGCGTCCGACGTAGGAAAAGAAAACTAGAATCTGTCCAGCTGATCAAAGGAATTACACATAAACGATATTTAATTAGAGAGAAAGGGCTGAATTTTAGTGACGAAATAAGAAAATTACTTTAAAAATCAATGATAAAATAGTTATGAATGTCCGTTAATCTTTTTCAGCTTATATTACTTTGGGCACAAAAAAGAACATATATACAACAGTTATTTCAAAGGTTGTTTTTTTTCTCACATTTGCATGTGCTGCTCTTTTGCGAGAGAATAATACTGAATTTCGATGTTGATAGAAGGGTTTAGTTTAACAAGTACCAATTTTATTGGGAAGAAAAAAATTAAGAGTGTCTGATGATTTTTTTAGCTAATAAGAAGCACGGTCGCAGTACATTGAAAATCTGATGATAAAAAATGCTAATATGAAGTTGTACAGTACATATATACTCAATCCACATATATACTCCTTTCATATAAGTAGCAAAATAATTCGGGCAATGCTTCGCATGTAGCTGGATATGTCATTGTTCCAAATTATTGAGGATAAGGCAGAAACTTATATTCTTAAAAAAGATAAGCTCAAAATTACCATGTTAATCTACATAATATGGATACCAATTCAGCATAAGACGTTCATGGAGGTGAAAGTTTAAAGCCCACTGTTTTCCAAACAAATTATTCACGTGTGTTTATCTTCATATTTGAGCTTTCCGATATCAGTACAAACTAAAGCCATGGAGAGAGATATAATTCTCTTAAATCTCATAGTGCCTAAAAAGTTAGTTGGCATTGCTGTTTATCCTGGATCAGCACCGGTCAGTTCTCTAGCAACATTATCTATAACAGAAATAATACATTGTAGTTAAAATGCATGTAAGATTTCACTTTTGGTAGGTAAAACCATACATAAACTATATTCACGCTTGGACAAATTTTAAAACTCATGCTGAAGGAGTAAGCTAAAACAACAACCGATGATAAAAACAGGCAGAAGAAGGAAAACTGAAGTGTGAGCACAAACAAATCTGTGCTTTCGGTTCAAGCACTGAGTAGCACCGTACAATTAATATGCTCGAGATTTTTCTTTAGCTTAAAACACGTTAAATATGGAAAATTACCCTTGAGTAATTCTGATCAATGTAAATCCCTATGTATGGATATGCCAGGTCCCAGATTTTCAACCATACAGTGGCTTGGGCCAAGGTATTCTCAAAAAACTAAATACTAGGAGTTTTTTTTCTACTATCACACTTCCTTTGAAAGGCAAATTTTCAAGTTGTGAAAATCTTCAAGACTATATCTGTGTCTAAAATGCCATATATTTCAAAATGAACGATAAAAATTTCATGTATATTTATATGATTGGAGTAACGAGAGGAAGAAATTTGTGGATGAGCAAAAAAAATGAAATTTTCATTATTTAGTTACCCTACCTATAATGTTGTGTGTTTTAGATGTCATATATCTTATCAGAAAATTTGTTGATCTGATATTTATTCATTACACACTATATATATCATGCATAAGATCAACAAAATGGAAATTCAGGGATGCACACAACAAATAAATTAAAAAGGAAAATAATAGCAGCAACATTAGTCAGTGATCTTAAACTTAAAACCCTCTTTCGACAACATCCTAACGATACAATGGTCTTCCAAAGCAACATTTTCTAATATGAATTGCACGCATGTCCTCTGTTGTTGGATCCATCTACTGAATTATATACAGGACATCCACTCATATGATATGGTTATATAACCGCTTTATCTTTTTTATGATGCCCTCGCAATTGCGAGGGCCACTGTGCTAGTTATAACTAATGGTGAAGACCAAAATGGTCTAGGTCAAAGATTTTAGAAAAATGGCATAAACCATATGTGAGGGTTTTGTAAATTTCTAACTTTTATTCTTTTATTTTTCTTTGCTTCATTTTGACAAGAGTAAGGTTTATGTGGTATTATATTTAGTTTGGTGAAAGGTTCACACCATTTTGAGGCAATGGAAGTGGCTAGGTCAAGATTTGATAATTTGGCTAAGTGCCACATATGCCTCTATGCATATGTTTGATTTTATTTTGTTTCTTTCTTGAATTGGTTGGTAAGTGATTTGTTGAGTGTGTTGAGGTATTTCAATTCATCTACTCAAGGTAGACAAAGCAAAGCTCATCATTTTCAAAAAGTAGCCATAGGCTTGCATATGCCTTATTCTCAATTAAGATCTTTTCTTTTTATTTTGTTTTTTTCAAAGATTGATGACAAGAGGGATGAGGTTTAGGGCTTAGTAATTTTTGCAAATGGTTCACCAACATTTATCAAAGTAAGAAAAGTAGAGTTCAAAATTTACACATTAGGGCTACATGCCCACATATGTCTTTTTCTTCTATTTTGGGTTTCTCAAAATAGATCCAAATGATTTTTGAGAAGGTTAGGGTTTAGGGTTTTTCTTATTTGATTTCTTTCACTTTTATTTTATTTGGTTTGTGATCTTCACATGATCACTTTAGGGTTTTAGGGTTGATCACATAAGCATAATAACACTCATCATGGCAAAACACAAATATTAGGTATGAGCACTCTATGTAAGAAAAAAAAGTTTTTGTTTGTTCTCATTTTTGGAAAAAGGGAAATTCATTTTATCTTTGTTTTAAAATTTGGGGTGTTACAATTCACCACTTGTGTGGCATCGCCTTGGAGATAAATAATTTTAATTGCTCCTGAACGATACACCTCCACAATGACATATGGTCCTTCCCATTTCGAGAGTAATTTCCCTGCAAAGAATCTGAGACGAGACCGATACAATAGGACTTTATCCCCAATATTAAATTCTCTTTTGATAATTCTTCTATCGTGCCATTTCTTAACTTTCTCTTTAAAGAGTTTAGCATTTTCATAAGCTTCACTTCTCCATTCATCTAGAGAACTCAATTGTAGCTATCTCTTCTTACCGGCCAGTTTAGGATCTTTATTTAGTTCTCTTACAGCCCAATAAGCTTTGTGCTCTAGTTCTAAAGGTAAATGACAAGCTTTTCCATAAACCATCTTATACGGTGACATACCCATGGGATTTTTATAAGCAGTTCTATAAGCCCATAGTGCTTCCTTTAATTTACTAGCCCAATTCTTTCTAGATTTATTAACAGTCTTTTGCAAGATAGATTTAATCTCTCTATTTGATAGTTCTACTTGCCCACTAGTTTGAGGATGATAAGCGGAAGCAATTCTATGATTAATACCATATTTAGCAAGAGTTTTTCTAAAACCACCATGAATAAAATGAGAACCTCCATCAGTCATAAGATATCTAGGAACTCCAAATCTAGGAAAAATAATATCCAAAAGCATTCTTAAAGAGGTCTCACCATCAGCACTTTTTGTGGGTATGGCTTCCACCCATTTAGTAACATAATCAACATCAACAAGTATATGAGTGTTACCTTCTGAAGAGGGGAAAGGTCCCATGAAGTCAAATCCCCAACAATCGAACGGTTCAATAACAAGAGTATAATTCATAGGCATTTCATTGCGTTTGGAGATATTACCAACCCTTTGACATTCATTACAGGATAAAATAAACTTCCTTGCATCTTTGAAGAGAGTTGGCCAATAAAAACCTGATTGTAGAACCTTTTGCGCGGTTCTATCTCCGGCGTGATGTCCTCCATAAGCACTACCATGATATTTACTCAATATCTCTTGTTGTTCATATTCGGGAACATATCTTCGCAGAATACCATCCACTCCTTCTTTATATAAGTGTGGGTCATCCCAAAAATAATGCCTCAAATCATAAAAGAATTTCCTCCTTTGCTGGGCTGAAAAGGTTGGAGGCAAGTACTTGGAAACAATAAAGTTAGCATAATCAGCATACCAAGGGCTATCTCGCGAGCTCACCTTTATTACAGCCAATTGTTCATTTGGAAAACTATCATTAACAGGAACATGATCATAAGCAATATTTTCCAATCTAGACAAATTATCAGCAACAGGATTATCAACACCTTTCCTATCTATAATATGCAAATCAAATTCTTGCAACAGAAGCACCCATCTAATAAGCCTTGGCTTAGCATATTTCTTTTGCATTAGGTATCTAATTGCAGCATGATCAGTATGAATTGTAACTTTTGAATCAAAAATATAGGATCTAAACTTGTCACAAGCAAAGACTACAGCTAACAATTCCTTTTCAGTTGTAGCATAATTTCTTTGAGCAGCATCAAGAGTTTTACTAGCATAATGAATAACATTTAATTTTTTATCTACTCGCTGTCCAAGAACAGCGCCTACAGCAAAATCACTAGCATCACACATAATTTCAAATGGTAAGTTCCAATCTGGAGGTTCAACTATAGGAGCAGTTGTTAAGGCTTTCTTTAGAGTTTCAAAAGCTTCCTTACAATCATCATCAAAAACAAAAGGTACATCTTTTTGAAGAAGATTAGTAAGAGGTTTTGAAATCTTGGAAAAGTCTTTAATAAATCTCCTATAAAACCCAGCATGACCAAGAACACTACGAATACCTTTAACATCCCTGGGATAGGGCATCTTCTCAATTGCTTCAACTTTAGCTCTATCAACTTCAATACCTCTCTCGGAAATTTTATGTCCCAATACAATTCCTTCATTAACCATAAAGTGGCATTTCTCCAAATTAAGAACAAGGTTAGTTTCTTCACATCTCTGCAAAACTTTATCAAGGTTCCGGAAGCAATTATCAAAGAATTCCCATAGACAGAAAAATCATCCATGAATACCTCTACAATATTCTCGCAAAAGCCATGAAAAATAGCAGACATGCATCTTTGAAAAGTAGCAGGAGCATTACATAAACCAAAAGGCATACGTCTATAAGCATAAGTTCCATAGGGGCAAGTGAAAGTGGTTTTCTCTGGATCCTTAGTTTTAACAGCTATTTGTGAAAACCCAGAATATCCATCAAGAAAGCAAAAATGAGTATTTTTAGACAACCTTTCTAACATTTGATCAATAAAAGGCAAAGGGTAATGATCTTTCTTAGTAACCTTATTAACTTTTTGATAATCAATGCACATTCTATATCCCACAACTACTCTTTGAGGTATAAGCTCATCATTATCATTAGGAACAACAGTCATTCCTCCTTTCTTAGGAACACAATGCATAGGACTAACCCATTGTAACATCCCAAGTTTTCAATAAAAGAAGCAAGAGAGAGTTTCGAAGAATCCAAAAATTAGAGCCAACAAAAACTTTTTCTCATCATATAGGACTATGCATGTAGCTCACCTTATTAATTATTTGAGTGTGCTTTTGCCATGATGCTTGCTTATGTGTTTACCCTTACTCTAAAACCCTAACTATGATCACTTGATCATCAAAATACAAAGAAAAAGAAAATAGAAAAGAAAATATAAAAATCAACTCAACACACACATATGGCCTATGCCATTTTTGCAAATCCTTAACCTAGACCATTTTGGTTTGCACCATTGGTTGTAAATGGATACTAAACACTTATTAACACTTTTGGAAACAAACAAACTCAATTCAAATCAAAATTGAATCAAATTTGAGCTCACATATGATTATGGTCACATGTGACAATTTCAGCACGATACCCACTTTGAGCCCCTGGTTTTTGACTTTCCTCTTCTACACTTGGCCAACTCTTTGCACCTCATCCAAGACACCATCAAGGAGAACAACTTTGCCCAAAACCATCACCCCAAACTCTGTCTCAAATTCAAATGAGAAGCAATCCAAGTTGAGACTTTGAATCAAATTCAAGATCATATGCAAAATGAGATTTTGCAATTCAACTCCATTTTGACCACCACCACCACCAATATACTTCAAATAATATATGTTTACAACCCACCAAAAAGATTTGCAAAATTCAAAAATAAGTTTCTTGCGGGCATTTCATCAAACACTTGTAAGGCAGGGTATCAATTTTTGCCCATACTGAAAATGGAGGAGACTTAGTCCAAGCCTGAGCCTCCTCTACATCTCTGGAGCTTCCTCTTACCTCACTGCATCATCTCCACCACTTGCCCTGCACCCCTGCTTGATCACATCAACAAGAGCATGCCATGCCGTGGCATGGCACGTCCACCTCATGCCATCGCCCTCTCTGGTCGCCTCTGGCCTACTCCACCATGTCCTTCCCCTTCCTCTCACTCACCTGAGCATGACCAGACCAAGCCACGACCAAGAATTGCACCGCAACGGGTAGAAATCACCGCGCCCAGCCACGCCCAGACACGCCCATGCACGCGCCAGTGCGCGCATGGCACTCACCCTGGACGCGCCAGAGCGTGACGAGCGCCGACGCTCCTCACCTCCACTCACCTGCTCCGCTCGCCAGTACACGCGCTAGGACATCAGCAAGCTCGCAGACACCGTCGTTTGACCGCAGGAACGCCATGGCCATCGTCATTGTCGACGCGACGCGCCACGGGTCTGCAAGCCCTCGTCAACCTCACCGTCTCGTCCGAGCCTCGTCTTCACCACCATCACGCGCGTCAGCTTCGCCAGGACACCAGCAATCGTACGCGCCCACTCCTTGCCCCTTCACAGCCCTGGAACGACGACGACGACGGCGACCCTAGCCGTGCGCCACAGCCACCTCACTCCACTATATAAAGGGCACTCCCCTTCACAAATTGAGCATGCCCACAGCTTCCTCTCCTCACCCTGACTCTCCTCGCCACCTTACCTCACTCGATTAGCCACCGGAGGCCACCAATCGCAAGATCACTGCCGCTCACCATCGCCAGCAATCGCCGGAGAAGGAGGCCGCCCCTGACGACGCAACTGCTTCCAGGAGCTTCCTCATCTACTCCAACATCGCAGCGCACAACTCCGACGATCGCCGGAGCTCCGATGACCACTCCGACCCCCTACCTCCGCCTCCCGTAAGCTTTCCTCTCGCCGGAGAAGACGACCATCCACAGCCGTCGATCTCCTCTCTAATCGCACGGCCCTCCTCTCACTGTACCGATTCTCTCGTTATAACCCATTGACAGGTGGTCCCCACCTTGTCAGCTGGCCCGCTACGAAGCTGGGCCGACCCATCTCTCTCTCTCTCTCTGCACAGCCCAATAATTCTCCCGCCAGCCCACGTTTCAAATTCAAAAATTCCAAAATAGAGAAATATGCAATCTGATGTTAACTTTGAAATTTAATAGGGACAAATCTACTTGGCCAAATTTTACAAATTTTATATATTTGGAAAGATTAGAATTTTATCAACACAATGCCACTGGATTGAACCCTATATCTGTTATAGAATTAAAATAGAAAAAATAAACAAGACATAGACTTTTCTGCCTTAGAATAATTATTAAAAATCAACCACAAATGATTTTAAGTTAATTCCAACTCCTATAAATCACATTACACTTGTACTAATTGTTTCTGCAAAAATATGCCATGATTACTTTGAATGATCATGGCCTAGTTTAATTAAAGGACTATATGGCTATTTCTAGTCAAAGATATTGTCCAAAACTATTAATAAATCATATGGGAGTGTTTCTCTCATTTAAATCTTGTCACAACCAATTCAAAATGAGGTAGAGACTCTGGTCATTTAGGTCTCATATAAATTGTTGATGATATTAAATATTTACCATGTTAGGATTAAATGGTATGAGGTGCTCACCTCATTTAAATCATTTTCTTAAATGATAAGTGTGAAGAGGTTGACTTTGGTCAACCTAGGTCACATATTATTCATGAGAGAAATTAAATCTTAATAAGATAAGGAGAGGAAATTATTTCTCTAAGTAATTAAAAATAACACCTAAGTTAGTATGAGAGGAAATTATTTTTCTTAAATAAGAAAAACACATCCACCAACTTAATAGTAATGTGTGTGATGCTAGTTTAAGTTGTGTGAATCATGTGTGTGCCTAGTTTAGTAAATAAGTTTAGTATGATGATTGTGTACCCCGTATTCGTATTTTAGACGCTAGTACCGAGGAGTATCAATAGGAGGAGGAGGTCTACTTCCAAGGAGAAGAAGACCACTTTGACCAATTCCCCAACCAAGGCAAGATAATACTCTTGCAAAGTGCAAACCTCACCATGAGCAAGGCATTACCCCTTTACTTTATGTCATGATCCTAATTCCTAGTTTTACTTTACAAGCTTTACCTACTTTTGTTTATCAAAATACTTTTTGATTCATGATTCACTTGGTTAGTGTTGGATTAGTACAAGAATATCAAAGTTAGCCTAGAAGCAAAGAATATTACTTAGCACCCTGATGTCTACGCCCCCTCCTTTTCCTGTAGACAGTGTTGGGCCTCCAAGAGCAGAGGTTTGTAGAACAGCAGCAAGTTTCCCTTAAGTGGATCACCCAAGGTTTATCGATCTCAGGGAGGAAGAGCTCAAAGATATCCCTCTCATGCAACCCTGCAACCACAAAGCAAGAAGTCTCTTGTGTCCCCAACACACCTAATAGGTGCACTAGTTCGGCGAAGAGATAGTGAAATACAGGTGGTATGAATAAGTAGTAGCAACGGCACCAGAAAAGTGCTTTGCCCAGGACAGTAAACAAGCAGTAGTAACGCAGCAGTAGTAAACAAGCAGCGATAGCAGTATTTAGGAACAAGGCCTAGGGATTAGACTTTCACTAGTGGACACTCTCAACTTTGATCACATAACAGAATAGATAAATGCATACTCTACACTCTTGCTGGATGATGAACACCATTGCGTAGGATTACACGAACCCTCAATGCCGGAGTTAACAAGCTCCACAATTCAATGTTCATATTTAAATAACCTTAGAGTGCATGACAGATCGACACAACTAAACCAAGTACTAACATAGCATGCACACTGTCGCCTTCACACTATGTAGGAGGAATAGATCACATCAATACCATCATAGCAATAGTTAACTTCGTAATCTACAAGAGATCACAATCATAGCCTACGCCAAGTACTAACACGGATGCACACACTGTCACCATTACACCGTGCAGGAGGAATGAAACTACTTTAATAACATCACTAGAGTAGCACATAGATAAATTGTGATACAAAACACATTGCAATCATAAAGAGATATAAATAAGCACTTCACTATGCCATTCATAACAGCGAATAAGTATTCTGTGAAATATAGCCTAAGAGACCCACACGATGCACACACTGTCACCTTTACACACGTGGGACAAGGAGTCTCCGGAGATCACATAAGTAAAATTCACTTGACTAGCATAACGACATCTAGATTACAAGCATCATCATATGAATCTCAATCATGTAAGGCAGCTCATGAGATTATTGTATTGAAGCACATAGGAGAGAGATGAACCACATAGCTACCGGTACAGCCCCGAGCCTCGATGGAGAACTAATCCCTCCTCATGGGAGACAGCAGCGTTGATGGAGATGGCGGTGGCGTCGATGGAGGAGCCTTCCGGGGGCACTTCCCCGTCCCGGCGGCGTGCCGGAACAGAGACTCCTGTCCCCCAGATCTTGGCTTCGCGATGGCGGCGGCTCTGGAAGGTTTCTCGTACCGTGGCTTTTTCGTATCGAGGTTTTAGGTCGAGGGGGCTTAAATAGGCGAAGAGGCGGCGTCAGAAGGTCAACGAGGCGACGACACCATAGGGGGGCGCGGGCCACCCCTAGGCCGCGCCGGCCTATGGTCTGGTGGGCCTGTGGCCCCCCTCTGGCGACTCTCGGGTGTTCTGGATGCTTCCGGGGATTCTAAGATCTTCGGCGTTGATTTCGTCCGATTCCGAGAATATTTCCTTACTAGGATTTCTGAAACCAAAAACAGCAGAAAACAGGAACTGGCACTTCGACATCTCGTTAATAGGTTAGTTCCAGAAAATGCACGAATATGGCATAAAGTGTGCATAAAACATGTAGATATCATCAATAATGTGGCATGGAACATAAGAAATTATCGATACGTCGGAGACGTATCAGCATCCCCAAGCTTAGTTTCTGCTCATCCCGAGCAGGTAAATGATAACAAAGATAATTTCTGGAGTGACATGCCATCATAACCTTGATCATACTATTGTAAAGCATATGTAGTGAATGCAGCGATCAAAACAATGTATATTACATGAGTAAACAAATGAATCATATAGCAAAGACTTTTCATGAATAGTACTTCAAGACAAGCATCAATAAGTCTTGCATAAGAGTTAACTCATAATGCAATAATTCAAAGTAAAGGTATTGAAGCAACACAAAGGAAGATGAAGTTTCAGCGGTTGCTTTCAACTTGTAACATGTATATCTCATGGATATTGTCAATGCAAAGTAATATAACAAGTGCAATATGCAAGTATGTAAGAATCAATGCACAGTTAACACAAGTGTTTGCTTCTTGAGGTGGAGAGAAATAGGTGAACTGACTCAACAATAAAAGTAAAAGAACGGTCCTTCAAAGAGGAAAGCATCGATTGCTATATTTGTGCTAGAGCTTTGGTTTTGAAAACAAGAAACAATTTTGTCAACGGTAGTAATAAAGCATATGTGTTATGTAAATTATATCTTACAAGTTGCAAGCCTGATGCATAATATACTAATAGTGCCCGCACCTTGTCCTAATTAGCTTGGATTACCGGGATTATCGCAATGCACATGTTTTAACCAAGTGTCACAAAGGGGTACCTCTATGCCGCCTGTACAAAGGTCTAAGGAGAAAGCTCGCATTGGATTTCTCGCTATTGATTATTCTCAACTTAGACATCCATACCGGGACAACATAGACAACAGATAATGGACTCCTCTTTTATGCATAAGCATGTAGCAACAATTAATTTTCTCATATGAGATTGAGAATATATGTCCAAAACTGAAACTTCCACCATGGATCATGGCTTTAGTTAGCGGCCCAATGTTCTTCTCTAACAATATGCACGCTCTAACCATAAGGTGGTAGATCGCCCTTACTTCAGACAAGACGAACATGCATAGCAACTCACATGATATTCAACAAAGAGTAGTTGATGGCGTCCCCAGGAACATGGTTATCGCACAACAAGCAACTTAATAAGAGATAAAGTGCATAAGTACATATTCAATACCACAATAGTTTTTAAGCTATTTGTCCCATGAGCTATATATTGTAAAGGTGAAGAATGGAAATTTAAAGGTAGCACTTCAAGCAATTTACTTTGGAATGGCGGAGAAATACCTTGTAGTAGGTAGGTATGGTGGACACAAATGGCATGGTGGTTGGCTCAAGGATTTTGGATGCATGAGAAGTATTCCCTCTTGATACAAGGCTTAGGCTAGCAAGGCTATTTGAAACAAACACAAGGATGAACCGGTGCAGCAAAACTCACATAAAAGACATATTGTAAACATTATAAGACTCTATACCATCTTCCTTGTTGTTCAAACTCAATACTATAAATTATCTAGACCTTAGAGAGACCAATTATGCAAACCAAATTTTAGCATGCTCTATGTATTTCTTCATTAATATGTGCAAAGTATATGATGCAAGAGCTTAATTATGAACACAACAATTGCCAAGTATCACATTATCCAAGACATTTTACAAATTACCACATGTAGCATTTCCCGATTCCAACCATATAACAAATTAACGAAGCAGTTTCAACCTTCGCCATGAAAATTAAAAGCTAAGAACACATGTGTTCCTATGAACCAGCGGAGCGTGTCTCTCTCCCACACAAGCATTTATTCAAACAAAAATAAAAACAAATAAACGCTCCAAGTAAAGTACATAAGATGTGACCGAATAAAAATATAGTTTCAAGAGAAGGAACCTGATAATTTGTCGATGAAGAAGGGGATGCCTTGGGCATCCCCAAGCTTAAATGCTTGAGTCTTCTTGAAATATGCAGGGATGAACCACCGGGGCATCCCCAAGCTTAGAGCTTTCACTCTTCTTGATCATGTTATATCATCTCCCTCTCTTGATCCTTGAAAACTTCCTCCACACCAAACTTAGAACAACTCATTAGAGGGTTAGTGCACAATCAAAATATACATGTTCAGAGGTGACATAATCATTCTTAACACTTCTGGACATTGCACAAAGCTACTGAAAGTCAATGGAATCGAAATATCCATCGAACATAACAAAACAGGCAATGCGAAATAAAAGGCAGAATCTATCAAAACAGAACAGTTCGTATTGACGAATTTTATTGAGGCACCAGACTTGCTCAAATGAAAATTCTCAAATTGAATGAAAGTTGCGCACATATCTGAGGATCACTCACGTAAATTGGCATAATTTTCTGAGTTACCTACAGAGAATTTTGCCCAGATTCGTGATAGCAAAGAAATCTGTTTCTGCGCAGTAATCCAAATCTAGTATCAACCTTGCTATCAAAGACTTTACTTGGCACAAAAAAACACAAAACTAAGATAAGGAGAGGTTGCTACAGTAGTAAACAACTTTCAAGACACAAAATAAAATAAAGGTACTGTAGCAAAATAAACACAAGGGTTATCTCCCAAGAAGTTCTTTCTTTATAGCCATTAAGATGGGCTCAACAGTTTTAATGATGCACTCGCAAGAAATAAGAGTTGGAGCAAAAGAGAGCATCAAGAGGCAAATTGAAAACAAATTTAAGACTAACATGTTTCCTATGAAAAGGAATCTTGTAAATAAACAAGTTCAAGAAGCATAATGCAACAAGTATAGAAAGATAAAACAAGTGCAGCTTCAAGATTTTCAGCAAATAGAGAGGTGTTTTAGTAACATGAAAATTTCTACAACCATATTTTCCTCTCTCATAATAACTTTCAGTAGCATCATGAGCAAACTCAACAATATAACTATCACATAAAGCATTCTTATCATGAGTCTCATGCATAAAATTATTACTCTCCACATAAGCATAATCAATTTTATTAGTTGTAGTGGGAGCAAATTCAACAAAGTAGCTATCATTATTATTCTCATCATCAAATATAGGAGGCATATTGTAATCATAATCAAATTTATCCTCCATAACAGGCGGTACCAAAAGACTACTATCATTATAATCATCATAAATAGGAGGCAAAGTATCATCAAAGTAAATTTTCTCCTACATGCCCGGGGGACTAAAAAGATCATGCTCATCAAAACCAGCTTCCCCAAGCTTAGAATTTTCCATAGCATTAGCAACAATAGTGTTCAAAGCATTCATATTAATAACATTCCCATTAGCATGCATATAAAGTTCCATGGGTTTTTTAATTCTCTCTTCAAACACATCATGTCCTAATTCAAGATAAAGTTCATAAAGATCTCTCATATTTTTGTTGTTTTCCATTATGCCTAACTAGTGTAAACAAGAAACAAAAAGTTGCAATTGCAGGATCTAAAGGAAATAGCTTCGAGCACAAACACAATGGCGCCAGAAGAGTACTGTTACCTAGAACCGGAGTATGAGTGCCTTTTACCTTTCCTCCCCGGCAACGGCGCCAGAAAATAGCTTGATGTCTACGCCCCCTCCTTTTCCTGTAGACAGTGTTGGGCCTCCAAGAGCAGAGGTTTGTAGAACAGCAGCAAGTTTCCCTTAAGTGGATCACCCAAGGTTTATCGATCTCAGGGAGGAAGAGGTCAAAGATATCCCTCTCATGCAACCCTGCAACCACAAAGCAAGAAGTCTCTTGTGTCCCCAACACACCTAATAGGTGCACTAGTTCGGCGAAGAGATAGTGAAATACAGGTGGTATGAATAAGTAGTAGCAACGGCACCAGAAAAGTGCTTTGCCCAGGACAGTAAACAAGCAGTAGTAACGCAGCAGTAGTAACGCAGTAAAATAGTAAACAAGCAGCGATAGCAGTATTTAGGAACAAGGCCTAGGGATTAGACTTTCACTAGTGGACACTCTCAACTTTGATCACATAACAGAATAGATAAATGCATACTCTACACTCTTGCTGGATGATGAACACCATTGCGTAGGATTACACGAACCCTCAATGCCGGAGTTAACAAGCTCCACATTTCAATGTTCATATTTAAATAACCTTAGAGTGCATGATAGATCAACACAACTAAACCAAGTACTAACATAGCATGCACACTGTCACCTTCACACTATGTAGGAGGAATAGATCACATCAATACCATCATAGCAATAGTTAACTTCGTAATCTACAAGAGATCACAATCATAGCCTACGCCAAGTACTAACACGGATGCACACACTGTCACCATTACACCGTGCAGGAGGAATGAAACTACTTTAATAACATCACTAGAGTAGCACTAGATAAATTGTGATACAAAACACATTGCAATCATAAAGAGATATAAATAAGCACTTCACTATGCCATTCATAACAGCGAATAAGTATTCTGTGAAATATAGCCTAAGAGACCCACACGGTGCACACACTGTCACCTTTACACACGTGGGACAAGGAGTCTCCAGAGATCACATAAGTAAAATTCACTTGACTAGCATAACGACATCTAGATTACAAGCATCATCATATGAATTTCAATCATGTAAGGCAGCTCATGAGATTATTGTATTGAAGCACATAGGAGAGAGATGAACCACATAGCTACCGGTACAGCCCCGAGCCTCGATGGAGAACTACTCCCTCCTCATGGGAGACAGCAGCGTTGATGGAGATGGCGGTGGTGTCGATGGAGGAGCCTTCCGGGGGCACTTCCCCATCCCGGCGGCGTGCCGGAACAGAGACTCCTGTCCCCCAGATCTTGGCTTCGCGATGGCGGCGGCTCTGGAAGGTTTCTCGTACCGTGGCTTTTTCGTATCGAGGTTTTAGGTCGAGGGGGCTTAAATAGGCGAAGAGGCGGCGTCAGAAGGTCAACGAGGCGACGACACCATAGGGGGGCGCGGGCCACCCCTAGGCCGCGCCGGCCTATGGTCTGGTGGGCCTGTGGCCCCCCTCTGGCGACTCTCAGGTGTTCTGGATGCTTCCGGGGATTCTAAGATCTTCGGCGTTGATTTCGTCCGATTCCGAGAATATTTCCTTACTAGGATTTCTGAAACCAAAAACAGCAGAAAACAGGAACTGGCACTTCGACATCTCGTTAATAGGTTAGTTCCAGAGAATGCACGAATATGACATAAAGTGTGCATAAAACATGTAGATATCATCAATAATGTGGCATGGAACATAAGAAATTATCGATACGTCGGAGACGTATCACACCCCTCATACTTAGATGCTAGTGCTAAACAAAAATTGACTACTCTAGATGGGAAAATGTGTTGTGAAATTGATGATGGTGAAAACCTTGGAATGATGAGTCATTTCCATTGAAAGATTTTGAAGGTGAATCTGACATGAATTTGACTTGGTGAAATGGCTAAAAACTGATGATTGAGTTGGATGCGATACCATTCCAATTTTTGAGTACCCCCACAATACCTGATTATGGGTAAGGCTTAGCTGGAAATTTATGTGTCTTTGTATGGGTTCCCTTTGAACAAGCGTCATAGGGGTTATGCCAAGGCTGCCTCCGTTGAAAGTGAAATGACATGAATTGAGGTGAATTGTACGGCCAAGCCATGTGCAGTTCCCGGGATAGCAGTTGGTTATCACCGGGAGGCCAAGCTCATGGGGAGAGGTGCCTATACTAGGATGTGTAAGTGAAAGGTTAACGGTTGATGCTCCGCGTACTGAGTTACGAATTATTCGGGGTTTATCCCTGACGGATGTAATCAAATGTTGTGGCACAAGTGTGCAACCTCTGCAGAGTGTAAACCTATTCGAATAGCCGCGTCCGCGGTTATGGACAATTGGAAAGGCCATAATGTTTCCGTCATCAGAGTTTATATCTTTGTGACTTGTGAATTTTGAACTTGAACGGTGACTTTGAATTTGAATCACAACAAGAGTTGTGGGAATGACACTAATGTTCCCACTTGAGTTAGTTAGCACATGAGGAGTTGTTTACTAAAATGTTTCTAAACTAAAATTGGCTTTATGCAAATAACCTTTGAGCTTAGAACACTCTCAATAGCAATGTTAGTACTTACATTAGTATTAGTTTGCGAGTACTTGAAAGTACTCACGGCTTTGTCCCTGGCTATTCAAATGGCCATACTATGAAGCCGAGCAGCAGTATGAGGATGACGACCAGCAGGACGTCTACCACAACTAGGAGTTTCCGACGTCAAGCGTTGGCCTATGGACTAGAGAGTCCAATTATCTTTACGCTTCCGCTATGAACTTGTGTTTGTTCGTTGATCAATAGATCAACTATTTGTGTAATATGGATCATGTGATTCAAGTTGTAAGACAATATGGTTTGTAATGAATGATGATTGTGATACTTAACTATTATGCCTCGCAACAACAATATTCCTGTGATTGCGATGTATGACATAATAGGCATCCAGACTTAAAAATCCGGGTGTTGACAAGTTGGTATCAGAGCCATTGTTTGACCTTAGGAGACCCTAGTTAGAAATGGTCGTTCTGAAAATTTAGTTTCAAAAACAAATGAAGTTAGTATTTCTGAAAAACTAAGTCTTTGTCTTCTCTTTGAGTTCGTTGGGAAAATAAGAAGTCATGCTCTTCCTTAGAAATGTATCTAAAATTTAGCCACACTTGTTCACTTCTCTAACTTAATCCTTCACTTCACTTTCAGATGGAGCTCGTGAACACGAAGTTTTACCAGCTTGGGAATGGGGGAAGCTTGATCTTCGAGCACGACCTCAACGCCCTGTCCGATCACCTTGATCGCCCGCACCCGGAGTTCCACGGAGTTCAGGTCACGGACCAGCCAGGAGGAGAGCTGCAGTGGATCATCACCGCTGACTTGAGGGGCAAGATGGAGCCTCCCACTTCTGAGAGGATCCTCTTCTCCTTCAGGGAGAGCAACTGGCTGGACAGACTTGCCCGCGCCCTTCAGGAGGGACTCGCACGCTTGAGCGGGATGAGCGGGGAGGCACTCAAGGACCCTCGCTTTTCTCACCTCGCGAGGCGTAACTCTGCTGGAGAGCCCATGGACATGCAGCCCCACCCGGAGCTGAAGCACCATGTGGAGCATCTCGACTTCATCCTGTACCACACTCAGCAGGATCTCGACCACGCCCGTGAGTACGCCAACCAGACTCACGCCCACATCATCGAGCAAGGCGAAGCCATCAAGATACTCGCCAGAGACCGCAGGACTCTCCGCCAGCAGCGGACGAAGAAGGATGCCACCATCACTCGCCTCCGCGAGAAGATAGCAGCACTTGAGGCCACTGTTAAGGCCCAGGAGGAGCAGATGAAGAAGATGGAGGAAGATGGAGAAGACATTCAGGGAGGAAGCGCCTTCCTGAGTGACGACGACGACTTCGAGGAGGATGAGAATACCGAGGAGGAAGACTACGAGTTCCTGGACGCCGGAGAGGATGACCACGTCGCCATAGATGTGGATGGAGAGTACTTTCACTTGAGCACTATCGTAGGTGTGAGTTGTATCCCGCCCCATGTATCGTAGCTTGGAGAAGAAGGGTTCTTAAAACCCTTAGTGTGTTATCTTGTAATGTGTGCAGTTTGTTATGAATGAATGTATGTTTGGGTTATCATGAAAAGACTTCAAGTTTTAAACTTTTGAACTTAAACACAAAACAAGCCATAGAGAATTTCCCTCTTATCTCATGATCTATCTCAATGCTCAGATGGCCCGTCCAACTCGCAATGCGAATCAAGACGCTATGATGCAGATGCTGCAAGTTATGCTGGAAGATAGAGAAGCAGAAAGAGCTGAAAGACAAGCCAACATTGCAGCACTTCAACAGCTTGCCAACAACAACCAAGGCCATCATGATCACCCAGGATCAAAGCTCAAGAACTTCCAGAACACAAACCCGCCAGTTTTCAGCAAGACTGAGGAACCCCTGGATGCAGATGATTGGATCCAAACTATGGAGAGCAATCTAGAAGTAGCTGGAGTTGAGGAAAATGAGAAAGTGCTGTTTGCCACGCACTACTTAGCAGGACCAGCAAGAGCTTGGTGGACAAGCACCCGTGCCATGAATGCGGGACAGTTTATGACTTGGACAGACTTCAAGCTCAAGTTCAGCAAGTACCATGTGCCCCCGGGTTTGATAAAGAAGATGAGAGATGAATTCCGTGAACTGAAGCAAGGCCGGATGTCCGTGGTGGAATACCGCGACAAGTTTCTAACTCTGTCAAGGTACGCCCCGGATGAGACTGACACTACTGAGAAGAGGAAGGAAAGGTTTCTGAATGGACTGCATGATGAGATGTATACTGTGTTGATCAACAACCTCGAAGCCCTTGTTGACTCCGCCATCCAAATGGAGGGCAAACTGCATCAAGCCAGCGAGAACCGCAAGCGCCGCATGATGAACCAGAGGTGGCCCAGCAATGCCCCAAGGTATCGCCCCAACTCAAGCGGAGGCTTCGCCTCCAGGAACAACAAGCCCAACGCACAGATGTCACGTCCGGGTTATCAGAACCGGAGTGGAGGAAACCCCAGGCCAGGAGGCCACTACAACAACAACAGCAACTACAACAACAAAAACTTCAACCGCGCTCCGCAGAGAGCCCCCAACAACAATAACAACAACAACAACACCAACACTGCTCCAAGGACTGGGAGCAATGCCATCCCCGTTGCAACCAAGGACAAGGCCACAATCACCTGCTATGAATGTGGAGTTGTGGGACACTACTCCAATGAGTGCCCCAAAAGGCTAGCCAAGATCGCCGGCAACACCGATGCACCTTCTCAGCAGCAACGCCGTGTCTCCACCGGCAAGAAGTTCGCCCCCAACAACCAGAACAACCGTGGAGGTCGCCTCTTCCACATGAACGCCGAGGAAGCCCAGGAAGCACCAGACGTGGTGTTGGGTATGTTCTCTGTTAACTCAATACCAGCAAGAGTGTTGTTTGATTCTGGAGCATCGCATTCGTTTGTTACAGAAGATTTTGTGTGCACTAGTAAGATTCAACCAATCAGCTTGAAACATGTCATGATAGTTCAAATACCTGGATCAACAACTAAAGCTAGAATTTTTTGCAAAGATGTACCCATCAGAATTCATGAAATAGATTTTTATGCAAACTTGATTGTTCTGGGAACAAAAGGATTGGAAGTAGTACTGGGTATGGATTAGATGTCGAAACATCATGGATTGATAGACTGCGCCAAGAAGGCCATCACCATGACTAGTAGCACCAGAATAATAATAGAACATGTGTCTGAGAGACTACCCAGAAAATTCACCTGCAACCAAAGTGTAGCCAAGCCAACTCTAGATCAAATCAGGGTCGTCAGTCGATACCCTGATGTGTATCCAGATGATCTACCCGGTATGCCCCCAGATCAGGATATCGAGTTTATCATCGAGTTAATCCCTGGAACAGGACCTATAGCCCAGAGAGCCTATAGCATGAACCCCACCGAGCTAGTGGAACTGAAGAAGCAACTGGATGATATGCTGTACAAAGGTCTGATTCGACCAAGTGCGTCGCCTTGGAGATCACCAGTGTTGTTTGTGGATAAGAAAGACGGTGCCACTCGTTTGGTTACAGATTATCGTAAGCTTAACGATGTCACCATCAAGAACAAATATCCCTTGCCAAAGATAGAAGACCTATTTGACCAGCTGACCGGTGCCCAAGTGTTCTCTAAGATTGATCTTAGGACAAGTTACCATCAACTGAAGATC
The DNA here is from genome assembly GCF_019359855.2 of Lolium perenne. Taxonomy (NCBI): domain Eukaryota; kingdom Viridiplantae; phylum Streptophyta; class Magnoliopsida; order Poales; family Poaceae; genus Lolium; species Lolium perenne. The sequence goes on along the minus strand of NC_067248.2, from coordinate 34,143,073 downwards.
CGAGCAACAGATATTCCTAAGACTGCCTTTACCACCAGATATGGATTGTATGAATACAATGTCATGTCGTTTGGACTGACCAATGCCCCCGCTTACTTCATGAATCTCATGAATAAAATCTTTATGGAATTCTTGGATAAGTTTGTCGTTGTCTTCATTGACGACATTCTTATCTACTCCAAATCAGAAGAAGAACATGAGCAACATTTGGAAGTGGTTCTAGAAACCCTCAGGCAGCACCAGTTGTACGCCAAGTTTAGCAAATGCGAGTTTTGGTTGAAGGAAGTAGGATTCCTGGGACACGTCTTGTCTGTAGGAGGAATTGCCATAGATCCCGCTAAAATCAAAACCGTTGAGGAATGGAAAGCCCCAACCACCCAGACTGAAGTCCGGGCATTTCTGGGATTAGCGGGATATTACAGCAGATTCGTAGAAGGATTTTCCAGCATTGCAAGACCAATGACTCAACTGCTGAAGAAGGACAAGAAGTTTGACTGGAATGAGAAATGTGAAGAAAGCTTTCAGCAACTCAAGCTCAGATTAACCACAGCCCCAATTCTGATCATGCCCGATGTCACCAAGCCATTCGATGTCTATTGTAATGCATCCAAGATTGGTCTTGGATGTGTGTTGATGCAAGGAGGCAAAGTGATATCATACCTATCAAGGCAACTGAAGCAACATGAGCAGAACTACCCAACTCATGACTTGGAGTTAGCAACCGTAGTTTTAGCCCTGAAGGTTTGGCGTCATTACCTCATGGGAAATCGATGCGAGATATACTTAGATCACAAGAGCTTGAAGTACATTTTCACCCAGAAGGAGCTGAACATGAGACAGCGCAGATGGATAGAATTAATCAAGGATTACAACATGGAAATTCACTACCACCCCGGCAAGGCCAATGTGGTAGCAGATGCCTTGAGCAGGCTGCCGTGTCAGTTGAACTCCATGATCGCAATAGAACAACCCAGCCTGTATCAAGAGTTTGAACAGTTCAGACTAGAGCTAGTGAGCGAAGGATTCCTAGCCAGCATTGAGCTCTAGCCCACCTTGATGAGCCAGATAAAAGAAGCCCAGAAGGGAAATGCCAGCATTGACGGAATCAAGAATCAGATAGCTGCAGGAAAAGCACCGGGATTCACCATAGATGAAGAAGGAGTTCTTTGGTACAACGGACGCCTGTGTGTACCGTCAGATTCAGAGTTGAAGCAAGTCATTCTGAAGGAAGCTCACGATACACTGTATTTCATTCACCCCGGAGGAACCAAGATGTACCAAGACCTGAAGGAACAATTCTGGTGGCACGGAATGAAGCGAGAGATAGGAAGCTACATCGCCAAGTGTGATATCTGTCAACGAGTCAAGGCAGAACATCAACGACCCGCAGGACTGTTGCAGCCATTACAGATTCCTGAGTGGAAATGGGATTCTGTCGGTATGGACTTTATCACAGGATTGCCCAAATCTAGCAGAGGAAATGACTCCATTTGGGTAGTCATCGATAGGCTAACCAAGGTTGCACATTTCATCCCTGTCAAGACCACATACCAAGGCCCAAAGCTAGCTGAGTTATACATCTCCAGAATAGTCAGCCTGCACGGAACCCCGAAATTAATTGTGTCAGATAGAGGATCTCAATTTACCTCAAGATTCTGGTAGAAAGTGCATGAAGGACTGGAACACTTCATATTTTGTGGCCCTTCACTTGCCCCAACCAGGAATTATCTTTCTTTGGCCTATGAACTTGCCAAAGGCACCCAACTTGGCATCGGCAAACTTTTCCTTGGAGAGGTCTATCGATATCTCCAACTGATGTCTGTCAACCTGTTTTCCCAAAAGACAGTCAAAACAGGAGGCCCCTGGTGGTTTATTCAGCTATGGGCTCAGCTGTATTTTCAGAACCACATCCCAAACTTCCCACCTTTGGCTACCTGCACCTTTCCAGATGCTAATGGGAAGCAGATCCGATGCACTAGCTACGGCCAAGCCTTATACAGTCTTCCAGGCAGCAAACTGATCCCTAAGGAAGCATCAGAGTGGTTCAGAATTTTCTTCCAAGGCCTGGACAATCCCCTGTTCTTTCCTTACACTGAATCTGGAAATTTTGAAAATCCAGTCTCCTTCAGGTTGGACAGCTTTGCCGATGACCCTAGCACTCGGCACTTGTATTCCATCATGATCCGTCCTTGCTTCCTTCCAGTTGGCATGAGCACCTCAAACAGGATCATCAAACCTGGTTATGAGTCCTATCAGCCGGTCGTAGTAGCCCGGCAGTTTGGTGTTGGGCAGGTGTCTCCACACTTCTTCCTCCACCACTTGACAGAAAGCAGAGCTGAGTTGCCTGATGTCCTCACCGGCCAGAGGTGTTACTCTTTCTTTGATGCTCTAGCCATTCCAATCCCTCACAACCTCCGTTTCACCTCGTTAACTGATGGCTTTGAGACATGGTGGTCAATGTGGAAGACCCATGCCTTCAGGAGAGCTCTGGGACCATTGCTGACACAACTTGATGCTGAATATGATATCCCTGTAGAAGAGGTACCACTACTCACAAATTTCCTTGCAGTGGCTTATAATGATTTTCATAACCTTGCTCTGTCTCCTTGCAGCAACAAGATGGTCCAGAACCTGTACATGATGATGGCTCCCCCTTCAAGTTCCTCCCACCAACTCCGGTGGTCCTCTTCTGCAAAAGCTCACCACCCTTGAAGAAAGTTGTGATGCAGAGCCAGCGGATTTCACCAAAATCGGCTCCCAAAAGCAAAGCATCCTCTGGGTCAGCTGCCCCCTGAGCCTCAATCAAGGCGAGAACGGCAGTGAGGAAAATAGCTGCCAGGAAGACTTTGAAGCGCCAAAACCCTACTCCCGCTCAAGAAAGTTTGCACGTAAGCTGATCCATGCCTTGCCTGATTTCATCTATCCTTCTAGGCTTCTGGAAGATGCTTGTATTTCTTTTACAGGCCTCTACTGAAGAAAACTCCAGCGAGGAGACACAGTCCAGTCGAGGGAATTCGAGCTCGGGCAACTCTGGGAAAACCACCACGCAGAGCCAGCCAGACTTGCCACCGTCGGCTTCCAAGAAAAGGTCAGCTCCTGAACCTGCTACTTCCCAAGCTCCAATCAAAGCAGGGCTACGCACAAAGAGCCGATGCATCAAGAGAACTCGCAAGGAACCGCAAGCTTCTTCATCAAACCAGGAGGTTTCAAACGTAATTATCATCCATACTCTTCTCAGCTCATATTTCATGCTAACCCATCGCTGCTCGCATTGGCTCACCACTCCCTTTGCAGACTGATGACACGTCTAGTGGGGAAGTCGAGGAGGTACTGATGCCATCCACCACCCTGGACCTAGCAACCTCTAAAAGTGTAGCTGACAAGGCTACCCACTTGGCCAAGCCCACTGCAGAAACGCAAGAGCCGATCATCTCATCATCGGCTGTCCCTCTGGTCTTAGGAGAGGTACACTCCTTTCCTTTGGCTCTACCCTTCTCTTTTTGCTGCATACTGACGCTGTTGTTTGTCAGGGTTATGACCTCTCAAGCTTGCTAACGTTCGACCATGAATCCATCGAACCAGCTACTTCTAAGGCAAGTGAAGAGACAAGACCCAGTGCTACCCATGATCAACTCCAGTGTCTCAAGGCCCTACTCTCCTCCTCAATCGAGACATTGGTTTAAAACCCCGAGGAAGTGAAGAGCATCCTTGAAGAGATCCAGCCCCATCTCCCGGTGACGTTACAGGTGAAACTCTGGCTAGCTGTGACTCTGTCTGCCTACAGGTCAAGGGTGAAGTCGGCTCGTCAGAGAATCGACCTACGCCACGCCCAGCTTCCGTTGAAAGCTGATATTGCAGACAAATGTCAGCGGCTTAATGAGAAAAAGGCAGCCCTGGACGCCAAAACTGACACCTCTGCTAGCACTGCTGAACTTGAGGCCTTGCGAAAGGAATTGGAGGACCTTGAAGAGAGGGTCCGGGCAACCAAACAGCTCATCCAAGATAAGGAAGCTCTTATTGCCCACTCCCACGAGGAAGCAGAAGGCCTCAAAGCTGAACTGAAGACTGATCTGGCCGAAATTCGTGCCCTGAACAAGCAGCTGGTGACAGGCAAGGAGGAAGATGATGAGGCCGAGATCGCCGAGGTGGATCGTGTTCGTGCTGACGCCCTCCATGCCCTCGAGGCATTCCTTGAGTAGAGCCTCTCTATGTAATCTGATAACTGCTCAATTGAGCTTGTACCTCTAGAGTCGATGGCTATGCATCGGCTTTTTAGTCTGAAGTCGATGTCTGTGCATCGGCTGTACTTGTATCCTGTTGTTTTTGCATATTTTTCTAAAGTCGATGTCTGTGCATCGGCTGTGATTTGTATGTACATTTTTTTTACTGGCCGATTTCATGCATCGGCCCCCATATTTCACTGTTCGTCATCCCGCATGCTTGGGAAATATTTCTTGAGATGCTGACCATTGACAGCTACTGGGAATTTTACACCGTCCAACTGTTCGAGCATGTATGCATTACCCTTTAAAACTTGGTCAACTCTGTACGACCCGTGCCAATTCGGAGACCATTTACCATATTCTGCATCTTTAGTCCCCAATGGCAGTACAACTTCCCATACTAGATCACCAACTTGGAACTCCTTTGGTCTCACATTCTTATTGTATGCGCGAGCTACCTTGGCTTTGTTCTCTTTAATCTTCTCCAACGACCAAAGTCTGAGTTCCGTTAGATCCTCAATGCTATCACTCATCAGGGCTGCATATTCTTCAGTTGTTAAATCATTCTGAAACGTCACACGCCTTGAACCAGCCGTAATTTCCCAAGGCAATACGGCTTCTTGTCCATAGACTAGATGGTATGGCGAGGTTTTTATTGCTCCATGACATGACATGCGATAAGCCCACAAAGCCTCTGACAGTACTTCGTGCCAACGTCTAGGGTGCTCGTCAACTTTCCTCTTAATCAGCTTGATAAGGCTCTGGTTGGACGCTTCAGCTTGCCCATTTGCTTGATGGAGGGTTGATTTTGCCGATCATATCCATGCCCCAACCTCGAAATGGCCAAGGCTTGATGATGGGATTCATTGCTGATGCAGGTACCGTCTGAATTTTCCCAAACATCTGACATGCTTGACACCCTTTATAGTACCTGAAGCAGTCCTCGAGCATGGTGGGCCAGTAAAACCCTGATCGCCTGATCAGCCATTTCATTTTATGAGCCGATTGGTGAGTTCCACAGGCGCCTTCGTGTACGTCGTGTAAGAGCCGATTTGACTCGGATGGTCCTAGACATTTGAGAAGTAACCCTTCCAAAGTCCTGTAGAACATGTCATCTCCTATGAGGACATACTTCATGGCCTTGTACCTTATCCGTTTAGGTGCCCCCCGAGCCGGATCTTTCAAGTAATTGAAGATATCGGCTCTGCAGTCATCCTGTTCCAGGAACTGTACCTTAACGTCGAATCCATCTGGTATGTCCTTATAGCCTGACGCCATCTGTGCGAGATCGTTGGCCTCGGTATTTTGCGTCCTTGGGACCCAATTGAAGTTTATGTACCTAAATTGTGCCATCAGCTCACGACATTGCATCTATAATGGGAAAAGTGACTCACTCTCGCACTTGTATTCCTCCGTGAGCTGGGAAATCACCAATTTTGAGTCTCCAAAAAGTTCCACCACTTCTGCCCCGGCTTCCAAAAGCAACTCCATTCCCTTGCGTATTGCTTCATACTCAGCGACATTGTTGGTGCAAGGGGTAGGTAGCCTGATGGAGAAGGAATATGTTGCCCCCCAAGGCGGCACGAGTAGAATGCAGATGCCGCAACCATCATCACAAGCCGATCCGTCGAAGAACATGGCCCATGCACGTACAGACAGTGCTGCTATATCAGTGTTGATTCGTTCAGCAATAAGATCGGCCAATGCTTGTCCCTTGACTGCTTTCGCAGGCTGATACCGGAGATCAAATTCTGACAATGCAAACATCCACTTACCGAGTCGGCCTTTTAACACAGGAGCCGACAACATATGTTTGATGACGTCTGATTTGCATATGATGACAATTTCCGCTGACAGAAAGATGTGACGAAGCTTGGTGCAGGTAAAAAATAGGCAGAGGCACAACTTCTCGATCTCAGGGTACCTTGTCTCTGCGTCCAACATTCTTCTGCTGAGGTAGAAAGCCACCCACTCCAAACCATCATAAAGTTGCACCACCACTGAAGCGATGGAAGTGTCAGCTACTGATAAGTAAATATAGAATGGTCTGTCTTGCTGAGGTGGAACTAACACAGGCGGCATCGTTAGATACTCTTTAATCTCGTCAAACGCTCGCTGCTGCTCTGCCCCCCAGTGAAACTCATCATCAGATTTAATTTTCACCAATCCCATGAACGGCTCGATTCGTCCTGACAGATTGGAGATGAACCTTCGGACGAAGTTGATTTTGCCGATGAGACATTGGAGTTCCTTCGTGGTAGGTGGCTGCATTGTTCACACTGCCTCCTGGCTTTTCAGGACGATCTCAATTCCACGTTCATGAACCAAGAAACCCAAGAATTGACCGGCCGTCACCCCAAAAGCACACTTCTTTGGATTCATTCTTAGCCCGAATTTTCTAGCTCGGTCCAGGATGCGTCGCAAATCCTCCAAGTGTCCTTCTACGGAGACAAACTTGACCACCACGTCATCGATGTAAATTTCCACCAACTTGCCGATCAGATCATGAAAGATGTAATTCATGGCTCTTTGGTACGTTGCGCCGGCATTTTTCAGCCCAAAAGTCATGACTACATATTGAAACAAGCCCACTGAACCTGGTACTCTGAATGCAGTCTTGTGTATATCTTCTGGAGCCATGAAAATTTGGTTGTAGCCGGCATTGCCATCCATGAAACTTAACACCTTATGACCAGCAGCTGCATTGATCAATGTCTCTGCCACCGGCATTGGATACTCATCCTTTGGAGTAGCTCTGTTGAGATCTCGAAAATCTATGGCGACACACCATCGGCCGTCCTTTTTCTGTACAGGTACGATACTAGAAATCCATTCAGCATACCTGCATGGCCTGATGAACCCGGCGTCCAACATTTTCTCGATCTCTTTCTTGACTTCTTCTAGAATCTCGGCCTTCATCTGTCGTGCTCGTTGCTGGAACGGCCGAAATCCTTTCTTAAGAGGGAGCCGATGCTCAATGATGCTCATGTCTAACCCAGGCATTTTTGTGTAATCCCATGCAAAGCAATCTAGGTATTCTTTCAACAGAGCTATCATCAGGCTCCTTAGATGCGGATCTAACTTTTTGCTGATAAAAGTTGGTCGTGGCTTATCCCCAGGACCAATGTCAACCTCTTCTAGCTCATCAGCCGATGTAAACCCATACCCTAGCTTTCCGTCGCCTGCTAGATCGATGTTGAACATAGGCAAAGCGTATGGCGAGGATAATATGGGCCGATTGCTAGAATCGGCCCCCATTTTGATTGCATTGCTCAATGAAGGTTTACAACTTGTTCGTGCTTTACTACGGGAAGGAGTCCCGTTACTACGACTACGTGACATGCTTGAGGTGAGATCATTACTTTTTATTTTTTGGGGCCGATCGCAGGGATCGGCCTCGCCACGTACGTCGCTCGACTTTGCTCTTGCTACACCGTCAGGCCGGTGGATAAGACCAGCCTCACCCCGTTTTTTGTAACCTCGATGCGCTCACAGCCGTCCAAACTGACTCCAGAGAGTGGCTCTTGGTCTTCCGCTTCCCAAATGTTCATGCCAGCTGTTGAGATCTCGGCCGAGTCATCTGCATGGACGACCTCTACTTCATCTCCATCCCACTGTATCAAGCATTGGTGCATTGTGGATGGAATGCAGCAGTTGGCGTGAATCCAATCCCTCCCTAGCAGGACAGCTTAGGTGCTTTTGCTGTCGACGATGAAGAATGACGTAGGGATGGTTTTTCGGCCTACAGTTAGATCCACGCTCAGAACGCCTTGCGCTTCTGATGCTTGGCCATTGAAGTCGCTCAATTGGACGTTGGTTTTGATCAGATCCGCGCTAGAGCATCCCAGACGACGTAGCATGGAGTATGGCATTATATTGACTGCCGCTCCCGTGTCAACCAACATCTTGTTGACAGGCTGCCCGTTGATATAACCTTTCAAGTACAGGGCCTTCAGATGTTTGTAGCTCTTCTCTCGTGGCTTTTCAAAGATAACTGACCGTGGGCCGCAGTCAAGCTGTGCTACAGGTGCCTCTTCTGTTCTTGGAGCACAAAACTCCGACGGAAGTATGAACACCATGTTTGTGCCAGCCGATGCCTTATCATCGGCTTTCTTTTATTTGGGGCGCCATTCTTTCTTTTGTGGACGACCCTCCTCATCCAAAGTTTGCTGAATTTTTGCGGCCAGATCGGGTCGTGCTTTCCTCAACGTGTGCAGGTATTGCCTCTCGGCTTCCTCCAAGCCACGTAGTCGTTGAACCCTACGCTTTTGAAAGTGACTGAGTCCATCAGGGCACCACCTTGGACGGTGGTATCTATCTTCTTCTTCTTCTTCATCTTCTAACTCCTCGAGATCTTCCACCCGAGAGGACTCAGCTTGCTTGTTCCGAGATGGGAGAGGCCCTAGACGTTTGAACACTGACACGTCTCCTGTATCCTTCTTCTTCTGTCTACATTCTGGGCAGTTGTCGATTGTAGGCAATCGGCTCATTCCTGAGTCCCAGCAATGCTTAAAGAAAGGACAATCCCAGTGTCTATCCATGTCCTCCTGCTCTCTTGACTTTCCCTTAGCGCGGCGCTCATATCCTTCATCGTCTCTATCATACCGACGATATTTTCTGTTGTCTACACTAGACCGACGATCTCTTTCGTCGTCTGCGTTGTATCGCCGGCGTTGGTCGTACTGACGCTCATATATTTTAAGGAGATGCTCGGAGAGTGGTCGTTGGTACCGCACGTTTCTCACTTGCTCCTCTGTGATGTACCGTCTGTCATCATATTGGGGCCGGTCGCGTGGGCCAGCCTCCTCCTTTTCCTTGCCACGAGAGCGACTGCTCTCTTCTTTGTCCCTACCAGGGTGGTATATAGGCCCTGCCATGTTAATACTGAACGAGAAATCTGGCTGGCGACTCACAGCGTGATTTCACTCCACCATGTTGACGGCAGGAAACGGTTGCGTGTCCACTTTCATGGCATACTGGCTGAAAATCAGACGGCCTTGTTCTATCGCCATTTGGATCTGCTGACGCAACACTTTGCAGTCGCTGATGGTATGGGTGAACGAGTGATGCCACTTGCAGTATGGCCTTCCGTTCATCTCTTGCGTCGTAGGGATTTTATGGCCTTCGGGTAACTTCAGCTGCTTCTCCTTAAGTAAGAGATCGAAAATCTGCTCAGCTTTGCTTATGTCGAAGTCAAACCCTTTTGCAGGACCTTGTGGTTTCACCCATTTGCAGGATACGGGGTTTGCCCCCCGAGCCCATTCAGCAACAGCTACTTCCTGGTCTCCTGCTGAGTCTTCAACCTCTTCTGTCTCAACCAGGCTTACCGGGCGTTTGAACTTGTCCCGGTACAATTTTGGGTGGCGCTGCTCATACAATGATAGTTTCTGAACCATATGCGCCAGTGAACTGTATTCTGCTTGGAAAGCCATATCCTTGATCGGCACCGCGAGGCCCAACACTGCCAGATCGACTGCTTCTTTTTCATTCAAACGAGCCGAATAACATCGGTTCCTGACAGTCCTGAAGCGCTGAATGTATTCTGACACTGTTTCTCCACACTTTTGCCGCACTTGCGCCAGATCGGCAATGCCAGCCTCGGTAACTTCTGAGTGATATTGCATATGGAACTGCTCTTCCATCTGCTTCCACGTCCGGATTGAGTCTGGTGGCAACGAGGTGTACCACCCAAAAGCTGTTCCTGTGAGAGATTGCGCAAAAAACCTCACACGTAACTGGTCTGATGCTGAAATCATGCCCAACTGTGCCAAATACCGGCTCACATGCTCAATTGAACTAGAGCCTTCTGATCCACTAAACTTTGAGAACTCAGGGAGCCGATACTTGGGTGGCAGTGGAATCAAATCATATTTGTTGGGGTACGGCTTAGAATAGCCGATTGCCCTCCTTTTTGGCACCATGCCGAACTGGTCTCTCAAGATTGCACTGATCTGGTCCACGGTATGAGCTGCAGGAGCCGAGCTTTGCTGATTCGTGGCGGTGACATATTTAGCTAGCCACGCCTGCTTCTCGGGATCCGTTCCAGGAATCCCTCCTGCTGTTCCAGAAATCCTCCTGTTGTAATATGGTTCATGCGCGCCAAGTTATTGCAATCTGGCACGTACATGCACATGTATCCGTGCGGGATTTCCTTAGGTGGTTCATACAGGAACTGGTAATCGCTAGGATCGCCTCCGATCTTGTAGACGACGTATGCCGGCAAACCCGGCGGCTCTGGAGCCGCAAGCGAGATGGCAGCTGTGGTCTGGTCTGGAACGGTATTTCTCCCTAGTGAGTGCCTAGGGCAGGTCCTGACGGAGAGTACTGATGCTTCATGATTTCCTGGACCACGCGAAGCGCAACGCGCTCGAAAGCGTTAACCAGGCTCTCAGAATGACGGTGTAGCGAATGAGCCACCATGTAATTAATTTCCTGGCGCAGAGCTCTGGTGCGTTCTTCTGAAGAAGTAGACAGATCCACTTGATCGAGAGCGCCTTCAGCTGAGAACCCTTTCCATCTAATGCCATGTGTGCGGGTCCTCTCGAAAGAGCCGATGAGATCGGCTTCGAAGAGAGCTTTAAGCTCATTATACTTCTTCTTATGCTCCTCAGTCAGATCTTCGTACGTGACTGGGTCTTCCGCCATCTCTGGTGCAGATGTTGACGCAGTTGCTGTAGACAGTCCCACCGGGCGTGCCAGAATGTATTGCCTGCCAAAACCCACCGACGAGCAGCGACGGGCAACACGGAGAGCCGGGAGGCTCCCAGGACTGTTGGTGGGCCCTGGTCCCTCGGGCGACGGCCCGCAATGCTCCGGCACGCGTCCTAGCTGGTGCAAGGGCGTGCCACCTGACCTATATCTGGTCAGGAAGGTGATGGATTGCTTCGACTAATTTCCTGCATGGCAGACACGTAAACATTAAATACGAGCCTCGATCGGCTCTCAGGTTATCCTGTGAATCGGCTCAAGGAGCCGATCCACCCATGATTCGTATTGGATCTACGATAGCATGGTGGTCCTACTTGAACAATACTAAGTTAAAACGATCTACGACGATTTAGGGTTTTCACCACATAATCGGAACGTCTTACACGTAGTTGAGCCTGGCAGATACGAAAGATAATGGAAAACCAGCCCTAGAAAAGGCCTAAAAACCAACATAGAGTTGATTCCCGGATCATCTCCTTTAGGACCGGCTAACCGTACCTTACGCACTACTGGATCATTCAACCCGTTTGCAAGGCCTAACCATATGGATATCAAACTAATCCTTGAAGAACAAGGAACAACCATAACAGATCGAATCTACCGAATAAAGACTAAGCAAGGTGCTGCCCTTAAACCTAAGATAGGTGTAAAGACAGCTAGATGTCTAGGGATAGCATAACATAAGCAAATACATCGAGAAAGCATCAATGCTAACCCTAACACATCTATGCTAACAGTGTTGCTTGCCATCAACAATGCTTCAGTACGAGCAACACATAAACAACGAATAAACAAGATGCTGCTTAGATCGCAAGATGCGATCTAGGCAGCATGGCGCTTACCCGGAAGAAACCCTCGAAACAAGGGGTGGCGATGCGCCTAGATTGGTTTGTTGCGAACGTGATCGTCCTCCTTTCTCTATAACCCTAGATACATATTTATAGTCCGTAGACTTTCTATTTTCGGAATAAACCTAATCATGCACGACTAAACTCTATCTCTTAATTCTAAATTAAAACACAATCTACCATAAGATACACGGGCAATCTAGCCCAAACTCTCGCCCAAGGCCGATTCAGAAACTCCTTAGGTGCATACTCTCCAAGCCCATCTCCATCACGGCCCATCTCCAATGTGGTCAAAATCTGGCGATAACAGTGTGTGATGCTAGTTTAAGTTGTGTGAATCATGTGTGTGCCTAGTTTAGTAAATACGTTTAGTATGATGATTGTGTACCCCGTATTCGTATTTTAGACGCTAGTACCGAGGAGTATCAAGAGGAGGAGGAGGTCTACTTCCAAGGAGAAGAAGACCACTTTGACCAATTCCCCAACCAAGGCAAGATAATACTCTTGCAAAGTGCAAACCTCACCATGAGCAAGGCATTACCCCTTTACTTTATGTCATGATCCTAATTCCCAGTTTTACTTTACAAGCTTTACCTACTTTTGTTTATCAAAGTACTTTTTGATTCATGATTCACTTGGTTAGTGTTAAATTAGTACAAGAATATCAAAGTTAGCCTAGAAGCAAAGCATATTACTTAGCACCCCTCATACTTAGATGCTAGTGCTAAACTAAAATTGACTACTCTAGATGGGAACATGTGTTGTGAAATTGATGATGGTGAAAACCTTGGAATGATGAGTCATTTCCATTGAAAGATTTTGAAGGTGAATATGACATGAATTTGAGTTGGTGAAATGGCTAAAAACTGATGATTGAGTTGGATGCGATACAATTCCAATTTTTGAGTACCCCCACAATACCTGATTATGGGTAAGGCTTAGCTGGAAATTTATGTGTCTTAATATGGGTTCCCTCTGAACAAGCGTCATAGGGGTTATGCCGAGGCTGCCTCCGTTGAAAGTGAAATGACGTGAATTTAGGTGAATTGTACGGCCAATCCCTGTGCAGTTCCCGGGATAGCAGTTGGTTATCACCGAGAGGCCAAGCTCATGGGGAGAGGTGCCTATACTAGGATGTGTAAGTGAAAGGTTAACGGTTGATGATCTTCGTACTGAGTTACGAATTATTCGGGGTTTATCCCTGACGGATGTAATCAAATGTTGTGGCACAAGTGTGCAACCTCTGCAGAGTGTAAACCTAGTCGAATAGCCGCATCCGCGGTTATGGACAATTGGAAAGGCCATACTGTTTCCGTCATCAGAGTTTATATCTTTGTGACTTGTGAATTTTGAACTTGAACGGTGACTTTGAATTTGAATCACAACAAGAGTTGTGGGAATGACACTAATGTTCCCACTTGAGTTAGTTAGCACATGAGGAGTTGTTTACTAAAATGTTTCTAAACTAAAATTGGCTTTATGCAAATAACCTTAGAGCTTAGAACACTCCCAATAGCAATGTTAGTACTTACATTAGTATTAGTTTACGAGTACTTGAAAGTACTCACGGCTTTGTCCCTGGCTATTCAAATGGCCAGACTATGAAGCCGAGCAGCAGTACGAGGATGACGACCAGCAGGACGTCTACCACAACTAGGAGTTTCCGACGTCAAGCGTTGTCCTGTGGACTAGAGAGTCCAATTATCTTTACGCTTCCGCTATGAACTTGTGTTTGTTCGTTGATCAATAGATCAACTATTCGTGTAATATGGATCATGTGATTCAAGTTGTAAGACAATATGGTTTGTAATGAATGATGACTGTGATTCCTGGAACAATTATTATGCCTCGCAACAACAATATTCCTGGGATTGCGATGTATGACATAATAGGCATCCGGACTTAAAAATCCGGGTGTTGACACCCATCTACTATCAGCAATAGGATATATAATACCAGCTTCAAGAAGTTTTAATACCTCGTTCCTTACCACATCCTTCATCTTAGGAATTAGACGACGCTGATGTTCAACAACAGGCTTTGCATCATCTTCCATATTAATGGCTTGTTGGCAAATAGAGGGAGAAATCCCCTTCAAGTCATCAAGAGTGTAGCCAATAGCTCCTCGGTGTTTCTTCAATATTTCCAATAACCTTTCTTCCTCAATCTCTGAAAAATTAGAACTAATAATAACAGGATATATTTTCTTATCATCAATATGAGCATATTTAAGATTATCAGGCAATGGTTTTAAATCAAAAACAGGATCTTCCTTTGGTGGTGGTGTTTTACCTAGATCTTCTACCGGTAAATCATGCTTAAGAATAGGTTGACGAAGGAAAATTTCATCAAGCTCATTTCTTTCTTCCCTAAAGACTTCACTCTCACTATTCTCCAAATGTTGCTGCAAAGGATTATTAGGAGAAAGAGCAATAGATGCACACTGTTCAACTCTAAAATCATTATTAGGCGAATCAGCTTTATAAGGAGTTTTGGCAAATTTAGAGAAATTAAACTCATAAGATTCACCAGCAAATTTAGTCAAAACTTTCTCTTTCTTGCAATCTATAACAGCTCCACAAGTATTTAGAAAAGGTCTACCAAAAATGATAGGACAATGTTTACTAGCAGCAGAACAAAGTACCAAAAAGTCAGCAGGATATTTAATCTTACCACATAGAACTTCCACATCTCGAACAATACCAATTGGAGAGATAGTTTCTCTATTAGCTAGCCGAATAACCACATCAATATATTCAAGTTCACAAGAACCAATTTCGTGCATGATCTCCGTGTAAAGCTCATAAGGAATAGCACTAATACTTGCACCAATATCGCATAAACCATAATAACAGTGATCACCAATTCTAACAGATAGCATAGGAACACTAGTTTTCCTAGACTTATTAGGATGTGAAACAATATTAGAAGCATCTTCACAGAAAATAATATGACCATCTTCCACATTTTCAGTCACAAGATCTTTAACTATTGCAATAGCAGGTTCAACTTTTATTTTCTCTTCAGGTTTCATAGGTTTCTTTTCACTTTTATTAACCGCACTATTTATAACAGAATAATCCTTCATTTTAGCAGGGAAAGGAGTTTTTTTCAATATAAGCTTCAGGAATAACATGATCAACAGTTTCAACTACAACACATTTATTTATAGATGAATCAATTTTATCTTTATACAGTTCATGATACTTATCAAAATTCTTCTTAGGCAATTCATAATGAGAGGGAAAAGCTTTATAAAGATTTGCAACGACTTGAGAATCAAGACCATAAGTAGCACTCATATTACGAAATTTATCACTATCCATAAAAGCTTCAATGCATTTATAATCATAATTTATACCTGACTCTCTATCTTTGTCGTTCTCCCATCCTTCAGTATTCTCCTGAATCCGATCAAGAAGGTCCCTTTTATACTCTTCTTTGTTGCGTGTAAATGATCCAGAACAAGAAGTATCCAGCAAGGTCTTATCTTGAAAAGAAAGTCTTGCATAGAAATTATCAATGATAACATTACCAGGAAGATCATGAATGGGGCATTTGAGCATTAAAGACTTCAATCTCCCCCACGCTTGGGCAATACTCTCTCCATCATGAGGCCAGAAATTATATATGCGGTTCCGGTCCTTGTGAATTTCACTTGGAGGATAGAATTTAGAATAAAATAGGGCCACAATATCATTCCATTCAAGAGAATCCCCATTATTCAGTAATTTATACCAATGCGCTGCTTTACCAGACAGCGATATAGAGAATAGTTTCTTCCTAACTTCATCCATAGCAATACCTGCACACTTGAATAAACCGCATAATTCATGTAAGAACAGTAAATGATCACCAGGATGGACAGTTCCATCCCCTTCATAGCTGTTATCCACAACACGTTCAATAATTTTCATAGGTATTTTGTATGGATCCTCTTTCTCACCTGGCGCCTCATCCACTACCCTTGCAGTAGTAGTAGATTTTCCAAATAAAAACTCAAGATTAGATCTCTCCATAATGAATTATAGCAGCAGGCAGAAATAAAATCAGCACTAACAGTAAAAGTTTCCCTTACCAATTCCACTTACCAATAGCGCTTCACTCCCCGGCAACGGCGCTAGAAAATAGTCTTGATGACCCACAAGTATAGGGGGTGTATCATAGTATTTTCGATAAGTAAGAGTGTCGAACCCAACGAGGAGCAGAAGGTGTTGACAAGTAGTTCCGATGAAAGATTCACTGTAAATGCTCACAGACAAGTATTCAGGGGGTTTTGATATAGCAGATGAATAAAGTACGAGTAAGTAAAGTGCGAGAGAAATAATTGCAGCGAGTGGCCCAATCCTTTTTAGCACAAAGGACAAGCCGGTTTGTTTACTTATAATGACCAAACATTCTTGAGGACACACGGGAATTTAGTCTAGTGCTTTCGCTTCATATAGCTGATTAATCTTCATTGTTTTGATAAGTGTTGTGTGGGTGAACCTATGCTAATGCACCGCCCTTCCTGGGACTAATACATACTTGTGATTATACCCCTTGCAAGCATCCGCAACTACAAGAAAGTAATTAAGATAAATCTAACCACAGCCTTAAACTCTGAGATCCTGCATCGATATACCAACGGGGGTTCAGGTTTCTGTCACTCCGGCAACCCCGCAATTGGCAAACGAGTACAAGATGTATTCCCCTAGGCCCATAAAGGTGAAGTATCATGTAGTCGACGTTCACATGACACCACTAGAAGAATAACATCACAACTTAAATATCATAACATTGAATATTACTCAACCATAATTCACTACTAACATTTAGACTTCACCCATGTCCTTAAGAACTAAACGAACTACTCACGAGACATCATATAGAACATGATCAGAGGTGATATGATGATGAATAACAATCTGAACGTAAACCTTGGTTCAATGGTTTCACTCAATAGCATCAATAACGAGTAGAAATCAATACCGGGAGAGTTTCCCCTATCAAACAATCAAGATCCAACCCTAATTGTTACAGCGGTGACGAGGTGCAGCGGTGGAGACGGTGATGATGATGATGATGGAGATGATGGTGACAATGATGGAGATGATGTCCAGCTCGATGACGGTGACGATGGCGTCGATTTCCCCCTCCGGGAGGGAATTTCCCCGGCAGATTTCAGCCTGCCGGAGAGCTCTTTTCTCTCTGGTGTTTTCCACCCCGCAGAGGCGGCTGTGACTCTTCGCGTCTATCCTCTGGAGCTTTGGTTTTCGGGACGAAGAAGTACGCGAAGGAGAGGAGGCCAGAGGGGCTGTGGCCCCCTCCTCACATGGCGGCGCGGCCAGGGCAGGGCCTGCGCCGGCCTATGAGGTGGGCCCATGGCGGCCCGCCTCGGCTCTTCCTTTTGGCTCTCGTCGTCTTCTAGAAAAATAGGATTTTTCATATAATTTCCGTCAATTGTTGATCTTCCGAAATATTGCATTCTGACGGCGCTTTTTCCAGCAGAATCCTGACTCCGGTGCGCGATCCTACAATAATCATGAAACATGCAAAATAGATGAAATAACATAAGTATCACCTCTAAATATGAAATGGATCAATGAATAACAACAAATTATGATATAGGTATGTGGTCTCTTTATGAACCATTCATATGCTTGCAAGCTAATTTAGACGACATTCCACCGAGAGGGCCCAGAGTATATCTATCCGTCATCGGGATGGACAAATCCCACTGTTGATCCATATGCCTCAACTCATACTTTCCGGATACTTAATCCCATCTTTATAACCACTCATTTACGCAGTGGCGTTTAATGTAATCAAAGTACCCTTCCGGTATAAGTGATTTACATGATCTCATGGTCGAAAGGACTAGGTAACTATGTATCGAAAGCTTATAGCAAATAACTTAATGACGTGATCTTATGCTACGCTTAATTGGGTGTGTCCATTACATCATTCACACAATGATATAACCTTGTTATTAATAACATCCAATGTTCATGATCATGAAACTATGATCATCTATTAATCAACAAGCTAGTTATACAAGAGGCTTACTAGGGACTCCTTGTTGTTTACATAACACACATGTATCAATTTTTTGGTTAATACAATTATAGCATGGTATGTAAACATTATCATAAACACAAAGATATATTATAATAACATTTTATTATTGCCTCTTGGGCATATCTCCAACAGTCTCCCACTTGCACTAGAGTCAATAATCTAGTTTACATATGTAAAGATATAACACCATGGCCTTCCGGTGCTTATCATGTTTTGCTCACGGGAGAGGTTTCAGTCAACGGATCTGACACGCTCAGAAACGTATGTATTTTGCAATTCATTTGCGTCTTCACGCATCACTCATATTCCAAATGAGTTGGCATTTTAAATATGTTTGGTCTTCTGGTGGAACCTTAATTCCGCAGTCTGAAATAAGTCACTAATATTGTCACGCACAATATAGCTTCAAAGTTCTGACACTATCGGAAGTACACCAAGTTCTCAAAGAACTTCTAGACTCAACATCCTCAGTCATTGTCAAAACAATGACATGCTTTTCCTATGTTTGTAGAATCCGTCACAATATTTAGAACTCATCTAAATCTAGCATAGATTTCATCTAGCTCATTGTGCTACCTTTTAATCAACACTTATCCTAATTGAGATTTGAAATTCATTTTTATATGTGACCAAACCAATATCGGTGCAACACCTTACGGCGATTTGTTTGTCATTTCTCCATACAAAATTATATATATATCCTTGGTTCTTCTTAAGTACCCAAGGATATTCTTACTGTTGTCCAATAATCATCACATGAATCATTCTGGTATATGCTCCTAACTTTTAGAGCACAGGACATCTGATTGTGTACATATTATTCGTGATCTATAATCACTCATGTGTTTTTACTCATTGATTGTCAGATACACTCAAGTCTTGTTAAACCTTCATATGACAAGAACATTTTCTTAATATTTCTATATTGAACTACTTCAATATCCATTCTATGTACTTTGACTTAAACTTATTATGTGTTTCAATCTATCTTCATAGATCTTGACACTAAATTTGTTTCAGTCCATATCCTTTCATTGAAGTTAATTTCTCAATGAAATCTTTTAATCAAGTATATAATTACATCATTTATAACCAACTATATGTCATCTACATAAGTATTATAAATATGTCTCAGCGCTCCCACTTAATTTCTTGCAAATCCAAGCATCTTCATCGTTCCTGATGAAAAAACTCTTTGACTATTTCATCCGGTGAAGATTCCAACTCCGCGATACTCACTTCATCCAATTGAAGTTTGTATACCTATCTAGTATTCCACGGACTAGCAAAACTCTTGGTTGTATCTTATATACACCTTTAATACACACTTCTGATGAGTAATGTATTTTGCCATCCTACTAGCATATCTCATAAAAGAAATATGTAGTGATTACTAGAATAATCCACATAGACTATAAGCATTGCTACGGAAGATCTAATCTTATCGTCGTCAATTCTTTGAACTTTGTCGTAAACAACTTTTCGACAAGTCGAGCTTCTTCAAGGATATTTCATCCAAGACCATCAATTTTATAGATCCATTTACTTTCAAAAAGTATTCATCTATCTTGGATTTCATGGCATATAGCCATTTTAACGGAGTCAGGGCCCATCATAACTTCTTTGTTTGTAGTTGGTTTATCATTGTTCAAAATCAATCCTTTGTCCACAAATCATTTATTTGATCACAAAGTAAACCATACCTACAAGGTTCAATATGTACTTCGATCTCCATGGCTAAAACACTTTATAGTCATGGGAGCCATGATCGTCGTGGCCGCTTCCGGAACCAATTCCGATGATGCGCTACTCTGATCATTATGCTCAGGTTCATAAGCCTTATCAAGTTCTATTGTCCTCCCACTCAAATACTTCGCTAGAAACAATTTCTCGGAAATAAGAAACGTTGACAAACACTTTTGTCTTTGTCTCGTGGGAAGAATTCCCAATCAAATCTCTGGGATAACCAACAAAGAGATTCATCGATTTTGGTTGTAAACTTATTTACTTATGCTATGCATACCAAAATTTATGAAAGGACTATCAGGGTTCATACCCATGCCATAACTCGTATGGTGTCATCTCAACGGATCATGATGATGCCCTATTCAGTGTAAAAGCGGTAGTCACTAAAGCATAATCCACAAAAATATAATGGCGTCATAATATTTTATCTCATCATTAATCCAACACGGTTTGGATACATCTCTCGGATACTATATCATCATTATGATACTCCAAGAAATGTGAGTTGTAGAACAATTTCATGACTCTCTTAGATGTTCGCTAAAACTCGTAATTCAAATATTTCCAACATGATCCAATCATAGATATTTGACTTTTCTATTACGATGATTTCCACTTCATGCTGAAATTTATTTGAATCCATTCAAATGTTTCAAACTTCTTCCTTATCGAATATATCCACATATATATACTCAATTCATTGTTGGAAGTTTTTATGAAGTAGAAGAATCTCCCGCACACAACTATGCCTAGTGAACCACATACATCATCATATATGTTTCCACTAAGTTAGTTGCCCATTCAACTCTTGGCCTATGAACGGTATTTTAGTAATTCTATTTAGAAAAGATTTGCAAGCGCCAGACGATTCAAAAATCAAATGACTCCAAAAATCCATTTGCATGGAGTTCCATCATGCATTCCTTTCTAACATGACCTAAATGGCGGTTCCACAAATAAGTGGAATTCAAATCATTTTCCTTATGGCATTTTAGCGTCAGTATTATGTGTGTGTTTCACCATTAAGATTTATAATAACTTATCCATCGTACATGCAGTAATGTCATAATTTGAACAACTCATTGTTTTCATTTGACCAGAGCAAAATAACAATTATTAAGTTCTTTATTATAAATTCTAAGGGCTAGATAGAATGCCAACAATGAACATAATAACACTTTATTTTTGTTCCAGACGTGCATACCTATCATATTCCTTGTCAGTCACTTAGGCCATTGTATTCTTGTATTGCGTTGTTTTGTATGACACTTCATACCAACCAATATGGTACAAATACCCAAGTATTTCATTGTGTGACCAAACGAGGAATACATCCATAACATGTATATCATTTATATACACCTGAGCTAGACTTTCTAGTCTTTTCTTTCTTTCTGCCAATAATCTTTTGTAGTTTCTCTTTTAGCTTTCCTCATTATTCAGAAAAACACTTCAACATCAATAACTTCTAGGTTTGTTGGTCAAATACCAATAACCTTTAGGCTCTTACTTTGAAGTTGATCATCATATGACAAGTGTTCCGGATTTCACTATTAGTAACCTTTTAATATGATGAACAATTTCACTCATAATTTTATCCATCATATCATGATGACTTTTCGAGACCATGTCTGTACATGCTAGGCTCGTAAAGTTTAACCTCAGTATTCACATGTGCAAATCTGGCTTGCACCTGTTGTATGCACACGTAGAATCTATAACACCCGATCATCACGTGATGCTTCGAATCAACGAGTCTTAGCAACGGTGCATACTAAGGACAATCACTTCATGGATATGCGAATATCGTTAGTGCGCCAATAGTTGGAGGATTGGGACGCCTTGCGTCTTCAACCTTCGTACATTCCCACAAAACTTATGAGTTTATGTAGTCTCACCAAATTATATTCTATCATCTTGCAATAAGGTCTTAGATATCTCAAATATCTCATACCTTGATTATTTCTGAAAACTAAATTTTCAACTCCTTACTTTTCAAATAGATTTTAATTCAAGTTTCACGGAGACAGGATAACTTTAGGTACTAATTGAAAACACAACTCTTTGAATCAACAATGTGTGGTTTACTAAAAGTTCGCAATAGGACTTAATCATTTCTTGATTCTTTAACAATACGGTACCAGTCCGTAAAGTTTCTTGTCAGACTTAACAGTATTTCTATCTCAATTACAAGACTAGCGCATGGTAGAAAACGGATGCCAATACTACAAAATTAATTCAAAATACTACTCAGACTATGTTTATGATAATTAGTTCATGTTTTAATCTAATTACTAATGAACTCCCACTTAATACAACATCCCTCATAGTTGTTAAGTGGTACACGATCCAAATCCACTACACCAAAACCAATCATCACGTGAGATGATGTAGCTTCAATGGTGAACATCAACATGTTGATCATATCATCCATATGACTCATGTTCAACCTTTTGGTTTTCGTTGTCCCAAGGCCATGTCTGTACATGCTAGGCTGGTCAAGCAAACCCAAGTATTCCGCGTGTGCAACATGGCTTACACCCGTTGTATGTAATCGTTGAGTCTATCACATCCGATCATCACGAGATGCTTCGAAACAATGAACTATATCAACGGTGCATACGAGGGGAGAACACTTTATTATCTTGATATTAATGTGAGGGATCATCTTATAATGCTACCGTCGCGTTCTAAGCAAAATAAGATGCATAAAGGATTAACATCACATGCAATTCATATGTGATATGATATGGCCCTTTAGTCTTTGCGCCTTCGATCTTCATCTCCAAAGCACGGACATGATCTCCATCATCACCGGGCATGATCTCCATCATCGTCGACGTAGCTTCAAGGTCCATGGCGTCATCTTCATGGTTGTTCACCTCATGTAGCAACTATTACAGCTACTTTGAAATATTACTCAACATGAAATTTAAAGACAACCATAAGGCTCCTTCCGGTTGCCACAATATAATAATGATTATCTCATACATATTCATCATCACATCATGGCCATATCACATCACCAAACCCTGCAAAAACAAATTAGATGTCTCTAATTTGGTTTGCATATTTTACGTGGTTTAGGGTTTTTGAGTAAGATCCAATCTACCTACGAACATGAACCAAAACGGTGATACTAATGTTGTCAATACAAAGAGTAAATTGAATCTTCACTATGGTAGGAGAGACAGACACCCGCAAAGCCACTTATGCAATACAAGTTGCATGTCGAACGTGGAGCAAGTCTCATGAACGCGGTCATGTAAAGTTAGCCCGAGCCGCTTCATCCCACCATGCCGCAAGATGCAAAGTACACGAACTAAAGACAACAAAGCATCAACGCCCACAAAACCGTTGTGTTCTACTCGTGCAACAAATCTATGCATAGACACGGCTCTGATACCACTGCAGGGATTCGTAGCATAGAAAACAAAAAATTTCCTACCGCGAGAACGCAATCCAAGCCAAGATGCAATCTAGAAGATGGTAGCAACGAGGGGATGAACGAGACTAACCCTTGAATATTTCCAAAGCCTACGAGATTAGATCTCGTTGTTGCAGAAGATGATCACTTGCCGCTTTCAAAAGCGCGTAGAAGATCTTGACGGTGCCACAATCGGGCACCACCTCCGTACTCGGTCACACGTACGGTGTTGATGAAGACGACGTCCTCCTCCCCGTTCCAGCGGGCAGCAGACGTAGTAGATCCTCCTCGGAATCCCGGCAGCACAACGGCGTGGTGGCGGTGGTGATGGAGAACTCCGGCAGGGCTTCGCCTAAGCGTATGCGGGAGTTGTATGTGGAGGAGAGGTAGCTAGGGTTTGGGGAGAGGGGGCTTGGGCGTCGGCCAACTAGGGGCTGTGGCCAAGGGTGTCAAGGTGTGGCCGGCCCCATCCCTATGCTCCTCATTATATAGGTGGAAATCCCCAAGAGTTGTAGTCCAAGTCTTCGAGTAAGACCCTGATACGCGTACAACACGCGTCCGTTGGGAACCCCAAGAGGAAGGTGTGATGCGTACAGCAGCAAGTTTTCCCTCAGTAAGAAACCAAGGTTTATCGAACCAGTAGGAGCCAAGAAGCATGTTGAAGGTTGATGGTGGCGAAGTGTAGTGCGGCGCAACACCAGGGATTCCGGCGCCAACGTGGAACCTGCTCAACACAACCAAATTACTTTGCCCCAACGTGACAGTGAGGTTGTCAATCTCACCGGCTTGCTGTAACAAAGGATTAGATGTATAGTGTGGATGATGATTGTTTGCAGAAAACAGTAGAACAAGTATTGCAGTAGATTGTATTCGATTAAAAGAATGGACTGGGGTCCACAGTTCACTAGAGGCGTCTCTCCGATAAGAATAAGTATGTTGGGTGAACAAATTATAGTTGGGCAATTGACAAATAAAGAGGGCATGACCATGCACATACATGATATGATGAGTATAGTGAGATTTAATTGGGCATTACGACAAAGTACATAGACCGCTATCCAGCATGCATCTATGCCTAAAAAGTCCACCTTCAGGTTATCATCCGAACCCCTTCCAGTATTTAGTTGCAAACAACAGACAATTGCATTAAGTATGGTGCGGAATGTAATCAAAAACTACATCCTTAGACATAGCATCGATGTTTTATCCCTAGTGGCAACAGCACATCCACAACCTTAGAACTTTCTGTCACTGTCCCAGATTTAATGGAGGCATGAACCCACTATCGAGCATAAATACTCCCTCTTGGAGTTACTAGCAAAAACTTGGCCAGAGCCTCTACTAATAACAGAGAGCATGCAAGATCATAAAAAACACATAGATAATAGATTGATAATCAACATAGCATAGTATTCTCTATTCATCGGATCCCAACAAACACAACATGTAGCATTACAGATAGATGATCTTGATCATGTTAGGCAGCTCACAAGATCCGACAATGAAGCACAATCAGGAGAGGACGACCATCTAGCTACTGCTATGGACCCATAGTCCAAGGGTGAACTACTCACTCATCACTCCGGAGGCGACCATGGCGGTGAAGAGTCCTCCGGGAGATGATTCCCCTCTCCGGCAGGGTGCCGGAGGCGATCTCCTGAATCGCCCGAGATGGGATTGGCGGCGGCGTCTCTGGAAGGTTTTCCGTATCGTGGCTCTCGGTACTGGGGGTTTCGCGACGAAGGCTTTAGTAGGCGGAGGAGATAGGTTTAGGGGCGACGCGAGGGGCCCACACACTAGGGCCGCGCGGCCAGGGGGTGGGCCGCGCCGCCCTGGCGTGTCGCCGCCTCGTCGCCCCACTTCGTTTCCTCTCCGGTGTTCTGGAAGCTTCGTGGAAAAATAAGATCCTGGGCGTTGATTTCGTCCAATTCCGAGAATATTTCCTTACTAGGATTTCTGAAACCAAAAACAGCAGAAACAAAGAATCGGCTCTTCGGCATCTTGTTAATAGGTTAGTGCCGGAAAATGCATAAATATGACATAAAGTATGCATAAAACATGTAGGTATCATCAATAAAGTGGCATGGAACATAAGAAATTATCGATACGTCGGAGACGTATCAGCATCCCCAAGCTTAGTTCCTGCTCGTCCCGAGTAGGTAAACGATAACAAAGATAATTTCTGGAGTGACATGCCATCATAATCTTGATCATACTATTGTAAGCACATGTAATGAATGCAGCGATCAAAGCAACGGTAAATGTAATGAGTAAACAAATGAATCATATAGCAAAGACTTTTCATGAATAGTACTTTCAAGACAAGCATCAATAAGTCTTGCATAAGAGTTAACTCATAAAGCAATAATTCAAAGTAAAGGCATTGAAGAAACACAACGGAAGATTAAGTTTCAGCGGTTGTTTTCAACTTATAACATGTATATCTCATGGATATTGTCAATGTAAAGTAATATAACAAGTGCAATACGCAAGTATGTAGGAATCGATGCACAGTTCACACAAGTGTTTGCTTCTTGAGATGGAGAGAAATAGGTGAACTGACTCAACATAAAAGTAAAAGAATGGCCCTTCGCAGAGGGAAGCATTGATTGCTATATTTGTGCTAGAGCTTTGGTTTTGAAAACAAGAAACAATTTTGTCAACGGTAGTAATAAAGCATATGCATCATGTAAATTATATCCTACAAGTTGCAAGCCTCATGCATAGTAGACTATAGTGCCCGCACCTTGTCCTAATTAGCTCGGATTACCTGGATTATCATCGCAATACATATGTTTTAACCAAGTGTCACAAAGGGGTACCTCTATGCCGCCTGTACAAAGGTCTAAGGAGAAAGCTCGCATTGGATTTCTCGCTTTTGATTATTCTCAACTTAGACATCCATACCGTAACAACATAGACAACAGATAATGGACTCCTCTTTAATGCATAAGCATTTAGCAACAATTAATGTTCTCATATGAGATTGAGGATATTTGTCCAAAACTGAAACTTCCACCATGATTCATGGCTTTAGTTAGCGGTGACATAGGCATCCCAAATGGGCCTGCCGAAGATAGTACCCGGGGTTTACTGAAGGCCCATTACCCGAAGAATAAGAAGATTCGGAAGCCCAAGATATTATTAAGGAAAGCTAGAGTTGTAATAGGAAGCGTTAGTTGTAATCTTGCGGGATGAGTTAGAAACCATCCCGGACTCTGTAATTTGTACAACACGAATCCCTCGGCTCCGCCTCCTATATAAAGGGGGAGTCGAGGGACGAGGAGATCATCGAATCATTGTCTACAAACCCTAGTTTTCACAATCGTCGAGTACTTTTCGGCTGAAACCTTCGAGATCTACTTACCCTCTACTTCTAACTAAACCCTAGCCTACAATCCATAGGCATTGACAAGTTAATACCTTGTCAATTGGCGCCGTCTGTGGGAACTAGAGGCGTAAGGATCTGATCTCGATGGCACGTTCAAGATCTTCGACATCTTCAACCGCAAGCAACGCAATGGATCGAGGTAAACAGATCGCTGCTGGTCCTGTCGATTTTGTTCCTCACCCACCCTCCCGTTTGGATGCATATGCGTATCTGGCGGAGCCTATGGAGATGACGTTCGGAAGGTTTCGCTTTCGCGTCGAGAAGGAAGGATCGTATCGTGTCGAAATTCCGATTTCGTCGGGATCATCGGCGGTCGATTCCGATTTTTCAAGCTATACATCGTCAACCGAATCAGGAGAAGAAGAAACTTCATCGACATGCTACGTCAGCACCAGGGCAAGAGAGAAACTCGCCAAGATCTTCAGCGACATGTCGTTTGAGTCATCTGCGGACTCATATATAAGCGATGGCTCAAGCAGTGTCGACAGTTACGACTTCATCGACAAATCTATTACAGTGGGCAAGGTCTTCATCACTCAACGATGGTGTCACCAAACCCAACATAGATCTGAATACAAAATATCATCAGATTTATGCCATTGAAGAGCCAAATAATGATCAAGAGGAAACATCTGAGGCTTTCGACGATCTGGGAAATCCATACGTCGATCCCTCCGATCTGCGACGAGGCCTGGGCAATAAGTACGTCGGGCCACAGCCGCGAGACAGAGTTCAACTCCCGCAAGCAGCGTGGGATAGAGCCGCGAGAGCTATGGACGGCTCAGAACCAATGGCCACCACAGCCACGCCAGAGGAATTGCAAGCATATCAATATAGGCTCGCACGAGCCGCAAGAGAATTGGAAAACAGACAGCTGAGTTAAACAGAAGGAAGGAGGCAGCTTCTGCATCCAGAAGGAGAAGGGCAGATTTGAGTCGACAATCTAGAACTTCGGGTGATAGCCACAGGGAGGCTCGGAACAGAGCAAGATCAAGGTTACAACACATACCCGAAGCAGAAAGAGACCACTTGGTCCAAAACCTCGACATGTCCTTTATGTCGATAGATACAAGAGGAAACATCATCCCTAAGACACCAGAGGCTAGGTATATGGCGACACACGCTTTTATCCTCGCATCTAAACCACCTCCAGGAGATCCAAGGGAAATACTATACAATATGGCGATAGCAGGAGTTGGAGCTATGGGGACAGCGTTTGTATCAACGCCTCCCGAAGGAGCGGCAAGGCAAAATAGTCCACGACCTGCAGCAGCAACAGCGGCAGCCCCTGAAGGACCAAGTGGAGCAAGAGACACGGCATCACAAGCAAGGGTCGACAGAGCGTGGCAAGGCAGAAGGGAACATCGGCAATCCCCAGAACTTAACGACGAGGATATGTGTGGCTTGCCGTGCTTCACGAGGAGAGTCCGAAAAACTCGAGTCCCTTCAGGATTCAAGTTACCTGACAACTTCAAGAAATTCGACGGCCTTCAAGATCCAGAGGACTGGCTAGTTGATTATCTTGAGACGGTGAAGCTCACAGGAGGAACTAGGGCAACAGCTATGCAAAGCATCCAGGTGCATTTGAGTGGAGCCGCACGATCTTGGATAAAGAAACTTCCTCCAGGATCTATCGATAGCTGGGAAAGCTTCGAGGACGTGTTCGTCAAGAACTTCCGGTACACATGCAAAAATCCTGCGTCGTTGGAGGAGTTGAGAGCATGTCGACAAAAGCCGGACGAGCCAATGAGAAAATATATCCAAAGGTGGAACATCATCAAAAACTCAGCAGAAAATATATCTGACGAGAGAGCGATAGATGCGTTTGTCGCAGGAATCAGGCGTGGAGATTTTGTCGAGGACTTGGGAAGGACCAATCCAAAGACAGTATCCGCGTTAATGCAAATAGCAAATAGATGGGCAGATGGAGAAGATGCTGTCCACAACAAACGGCACAGGTCGCCAGAGGAGGACCGTGGTCGAAATTATCAACCGAGGCGACGATTTCCTCGGCAGTACCCGAACTATGACGCTCCAGGACAAATTTTGGCAGGTTTTCGGGCAAACGCAGGAGGAAACAACAGAGATGATTATCAGAGAAGCAATGAGCAGTGAGGCGATAATAGGGACGATTCTCGAAACAACAGGCAAAATAGCGGGCCTAGGTTCCCGAGGCCTTTCGTGTCTCCCGAAGAGATGATGAATGGCCCGTGTCAGATGCATTTTTTCCTCGACAGCAACGGAAAAAGACAGTCAGGACATCTGCAGAAAGATTGTCGCAATTTCCAGGCAATGCTATGGTGGGCAGTGCACGCTAACGCTCAGGCAGCACAGAGAAATCCTCGAGAACCCAGGAGCGAGATTCACTTGCCACCTCCCCCAGCGATTACAGAAGATAATCGACATCAGCTCAGAATAGCGGCAGCACCTCCACCACCACCTTATGTTGATCCTAACTCCAACAGAGCGGTGTCGATGATTCAGAAGGGAAGGCCATCCAATAGATCTCAGAAAGTAATCTCACGACAGGTGTTTATGGCAGAAAAATGCCTCCACCAACAGTCGAGTATCTTAATTGGTCAGGGCAAGATATTGGCTTCACCATAGCAGATCATCCGCAGCAAGTTCCTCGACCAGGGCAGTCAGCACTTATTTTACCAGCAGTTATTGCGGGATTTGATGTCTCTCGAGTGTTCATAGACGGCGGCAGCAGCTTAAACCTTATGTATGCAGATACATTGAGGAAGATGCTAGCGAACTTGAAGCCAACAGACACAAGGTTCCACGGTATCACACCGGAGAAACCAAGTTATCCATTGGGGAAGATCAATCTCGACGTTCAGTTTGGAACCCGAGAGAATTATAGAATCGAGAGGCTGGAATTTGAAGTCGTGGATTTTCCGTCGCAGTACCACGCTTTGTTGGGACGACCAGCATATGCTAGATTTATGGTAGTGCCACACTATACATACCTGTTGTGGAGGCTGCCTGGACCAAAGGGACCAATCACAGTCAAAGGAAGCTTCGCCTTAGCCGATAAGTGCAATAAGGATTTTCATCGGATATCAGAAACTTTCGGGATGCAAGCTGAGTATTTGGCGTCAAAAAGCATGACTGACTACGACGTGTTGCCACACGTTGGAAGGCCAAATAAAGAATCAACTTTCGAGGTGCAGATTCACCCGACAGACCCAAAAAAGACGACATCCATTGCAACAAATATGGATCTCACATAGGAAAGCGCGCTCGTCAAGTTCCTCCGTGAGCACTGGAAAATCTTCGCATGGTGTCCAGCTGACATGCCAGGAGTACCCAGGGAACTTGCCGAGCAGCACCTCAACTTGGATCCTCTCGCGAGACCAATCAAACAACCCTTGCGGCGTTTTTCGGAACCAAACCGCAAAGCTATGCTATCAGAAATAGATCGACTCAAGGATGCTGGTTTTATCAAAGAGATATCTACAGAAGCCACATGGGTAGCTAACCCAGTGATGGTGCCGAAGAAGCACACGACAGTCCTTCGCATGTGCGTCGACTTTACGTGTCTCAATAAACATTGTCCTAAGGATCACTTTCCCCTCCCAAGGATCGATCAAATCATCGACTCCACGGCAGGATGTGAACGTCTTTCCTTTTTGGATGCATACTCTGGTTATAACCAGATCAGACTAAAAGAAGATGATGAGGCCAAAACAGCGTTCATAACACCTTACGGCGTGTTTTGCTACAGAACAATGCATTTTGGTCTAAAAAACGCGGGAGCAACATATCAGAGGATGATGCAGAAGTGTTTGGCAACACAGATCGGGAAAAACGTGCAAGTATACATCGACGACGTCGTCATAACGTCAAAAAAGGGGGCAACGCTGATCGAGGATCTCAAGGAAACCTTTGACAACCTCGACAAATTCTGCCTCAAGCTGAACCCGACGAAGTGTTCTTTTGGCGTCCCAGCAGGAGAACTTCTGGGGTTTCTAGTTTCAGCAAGAGGAATTGAAGCAAATCCCGACAAAATACAAGCTATCGTAACAATGAGGAAGCCAACAAAGTTGAAAGAAATACAGCAGTTAACTGGGCGAGTCGCAGCTTTGAGTAGATTCGTCGCCAGGCTGGGAGAAAAAGCGTTACCATTTTACGCTCTGATAAAGCAAGGTGAGAAATTCCAGTGGAACGAAGAGGCCGACAGAGCTTTCGAGGATTTGAAGCGCACAATCTCGACACCACCAATCTTGGTGGCGCCGAAAGAAAAGGAACCTCTCCTACTGTATATTGCAGCCACGCCCCAAGTGGTTAGCACGGTGTTAGTTGTTGAAAGAGAAGAAGAAGGAAAACTCCATGGAGTGCAGAGGCCAGTATATTTCATCAGTGAAGTTTTATCGCCTTCCAAACAGCGGTACCCGCATGCAGAAACTAGCATATGGAGTAATTGCAACGGCAAGGAAGTTGCGCCACTATTTTTCGGCACACCCGATAATAGTAGTCAACGAAGCACCTCTTTCAAATATACTGAACAATCCAGAAGCTACAGGGCGTGTCTCCCTTTGGGGAATAGAACTTTCCCCTCGGGACATCACGTATGAAAAAAGAAAGGCAATCAAGTCGCAAGTTCTGCCAGATTTCATTGCAGAGTGGATGGAGCTACAAAACACGGGACCACCAGATTTGTCGAGAACTTGGACCATGAACTTCGATGGGTCCAAGAGAGCAGAAGGAGCCGGCGCAGGACTAGTACTTATATCACCTGAAGGCGACAAATTGAAATACATCCTCCGGATGACGTTCCCTAATGCATCCAATAATGAAGCAGAATATGAAGCCCTCATACACGGGATGAAGATGGCGAAAGCTTGCGGTGCAACTCGACTAAAAATCTTTGGCGACTCACAATTGGTGGCTCAGCAAGTTATGAACCAATGTGACGCAGTCAATGATAGCATGATGGCATACAAGGAGGTGTACAATGAGCTCGAGAAGCTGTTTGATGGATGCGAGGTAAATCACATCAGTAGATTGAGCAATGATGAAGCCGACGTTCTCGCAAACATCGGGTCGCAGTGCCTCCCAATCCCGCCAGGAGTATTTTGGGAAGAAATAGCGGAGAGATCCACGAAGCCAAAAAAGGTGCAGAAAAAAGCAAAAGAAGAGAAAACCTCGACGCCCCTCAAAGAAACCACGGAGGATGA
Source organism: Lolium perenne (assembly GCF_019359855.2). Classification (NCBI taxonomy): domain Eukaryota; kingdom Viridiplantae; phylum Streptophyta; class Magnoliopsida; order Poales; family Poaceae; genus Lolium; species Lolium perenne. Next base: position 34,111,487 of record NC_067248.2, on the reverse strand, counting down.
AGAGGACCAAGAGCTTGTGATGATGGTACAAATTCCTTGGATGCAAGCATATATATCATACATCCTCAGGAAAGAAATACCCGATGATCCAGTTGAGGCAAGGCGAGTTATTCGACGATCCAAAGCTTTCACACTGATCAAAGGGGAATTATACAAGCGAAGTATTTCAGGCGTCCTGCAAAGGTGTGTCACACCCGAAGAAGGAAGAATAATTCTGAAGGATGTACACGAAGGAATATGTAGCCACCACGCAAGTAGTCGAGCTATTGCAGCCAAGGTTTTTCGAGCAGGATTCTATTGGTTGACAGCAATCGAGGATGCCAAGGAAATAGTAAGAACTTGCGACGCGTGTCAAAGGTTTGCCGCAAAACCCCACTCTCCAGCGGCAGAACTAACACCAATACCATTGTCGTGGCCCTTTGCCCAATGGGGACTTGACATGGTGGGCAAGTTGCACAAAGCTTCGCCTGGAGGGTATGAGTATTTGCTGGTCGCTGTCGATAAATTCACCAAGTGGGTAGAAGCGAAGCCAATAAATTCACCAGATGCAGCGTCGGCAATAAAGTTTGTGAAAGGCCTCGTTTTTCGGTTTGGGGTGCCTCATAGCATTGTCACAGATAATGGTTCAAACTTCACATCCAAGGAATTCAAGGAATACTGCGCAGAAGTAGGCATTAAATTCAATTTGCGTCAGTTGGGCACCCGCAAACTAACGGACAAGTCGAGAAAGCCAATGGTATCATCTGCAACGGCCTCAAAAAGCGCCTGCTAGGACCGCTTGAAAAAGCCCGACATACTTGGCCAGAGGAACTGCCAAGTGTTTTGTGGAGCATCCGAACAACACCAAATATGGCGACACAAGAAACTCCATTTTTTCTCGTCCACGGAGCCGAAGCAGTACTACCAATTGAAATAGAGCATGATTCTCCAAGGGTAACAGAGTATGACGAAGAAACATAACAAAAAGCTCGGGAGGATGATATGGACGCACTCGACGAAGCTCGCGATGAAGTACTTTCACGAGTCACCAAATACCAGCAAGACCTCAAAAACTACCACAGTCGACGGTTAAGACCAAGATCTTTTCAAGTTGGGGATTTGGTCTTGCGGTTAAACCAAAAAAGTACTGAGAAGCTCGAATCACCATGGTTGGGACCTTACGTTGTCACGGAAGTCATCGACGGAGGCGCATACAGGATCAAGGACAAGAAGACAGGGGCTCCCGAGAAAAACCCCTGGAACGTAGCACAGCTCAGGCGGTTCTACGCTTAGAGTCGAAATATAGTCCTTCTCTGTAAAAATACAATGTACTGAAACGCCCGCGAGTTTTCAGACGCACTCTTTTCCTTTTCGGGGCACCGAGTGGGGCCGGAAAGGTTTTTAATGAGGCGGACTCGTGGTGCTGCAATATAATAAAAATAGTGGAGATATATTTCTTATTCTTCGACACGCTCGGGGGCTCAATGCCTTCAAGTCTCAAAATACGTACAATATATACAAACTAGACTTACCGAAATATTTCGCCTTGGTACATTTATACCTCGCCAAATATAAAAATCGGAAGCTAACAAATATAAATATAGTCTACACGTCAAAAATCTTACTGCTTTGGTCTAAGAACCTCACAACAAAAATATAGAATTTCGACATTAAGATACTCGGAGGCTTGCAACCAATTTGGTGAAAAAATAAAGATATGTCCTTACGACAAGAGGAAGAATCTTCGAGATGAAACAATACAAACTCTACCCAGAAGGCTCGGGGGCTCCAACAATATAGATGTCAACACCCGGATTTTTAAGTCCAGATGCCTATTATGCCGTACATCGCAATCCCAGGAATAATGTTTTTGCGAGACATAATAGTAAGTAGCATAGAGTCATCATTTATTACAACACATATTGTCTTACAAACATAGATCACATGATCCAATATTACACGAATATAATGTTCAACATCACAAATAGTAGCGGAAGCGAAGTAGTAGTGGACGATCTATTCCACAGGCAACGCTTGACGTTAGAAGACGATCCTAGTTATCGTAGATGTCCTGTTGTCCGTCATCCTGATACTGGTGCTCTCCTTCATAGTCTGGCATTTGAATAGCCAGGGCAAAGCCATGAGTACTTTTAAAGTACTCGCAAACTAACTCTAAGATAAATACTCATTAAGGGTAAGGGGGTGCTAAGCTCTAGGTTTATTTGCATAAAGCCAAGTTTTAGTTTCATAAATCTTTGGTAAAGCCTATATCATGTGCTAGACTAACTCAAGTGGGAACATTAGTGTCATTCCCACAACTCATTATGGTTCACCATAATGTCACCTTTCAATCCACCATTCATTTCTAGAATCAAAACATTTTGATGATAACGGAGATAGTATGGCCTTTCCAATCGTCCGTAACCGTGGACACGGCTATTCGAATAGGTTTAATACTCTGCAGAGGTTGTACTCTTGTGCCACAACTTTTGATTTCATCCGTCGAGGATAACCCCGAATCATCGTAACATAGTACGCGGATCATCAATCGAAACCTTTCACTTATATATGCTAGTATGAGCACCTCTCCCCATGAGCTTGGCCTCCCGGTGGAAACCGCAGTTAACCCGGGAACTGCACAGGGCTTGGGCCGTACATTCACCTCATTTCAACATCAATCCACACTTAACGGAGGCAGCCGCAGCGTAACCCCTATGATGTTTGTTCAGAGGGAACCCATACTAAAATACACAAGTTTCTAGTTAAGCCCTACCCATAATCAGGTATTGTGGGGGTACTTGTATAATTGGAAGGGTATCGCATTCAAACTCAATCATCAATTTTATCAAAAATCACCATCTTCTCTTGTTCAAATCCACCTCCACTTTACTTTCTTTCAAAGTCATTTCACTTCACCATGTTCCCATCTAGAGTAGTCAATTTTAATTGATTAGCACTAGCAACTATATGAGGGGTGCTATCTAGCTTTGAGTGGTGCTAATCTATTCCAAGTATTTCTCTACTCTAGACCAAGTGAATCATAAATCAAAAAGGTACTTTGAAATAAATACTCAAAAGTAATTGTATGTAAAACATGGGATAGGTAATACATAAAAGTAAAGTGTGATGGTGCCTTTGCTCTTGTAGAGCTAAGCACTTGTGTTTAGCAAGGGTTAGCTTGCCTTGAGCTGGGTAGTTATCGAAGTTCTCTTCTTCTTCCTGAGAGTAGCCTTCCTCCTCTTGGTATTCCTCGTTACTAGCGTCTATATACGAATACGAGGTATAAATACTAAACCAAGCTCACATACTAAACTAGAAACACTCAAAGAGTTCACACACTAGTCCTAGTATCAATCAAACATGGCATGGTGGATTATTTGATTTGTCTTTATTTGAAAGAAAATAATTTCCTCTCATTACTCCTATTTCTTAAGTTTGGTATGTAGGTCTTTAAAGGAATTCATTTCTTTTCATTACCTTTAATTAAGATTTAATCTCTTCATATAATAATAAGGTATGAAATATAGGTTGACCCAAAGTCAATATTTCATATCTATTATATGTGAGTTCAATTTAATTGAAGTGCTACACTTCACATAGTTTTAAAAATTAACATTTAAATGAATTAAAATCTCTAAGTAATAATTCGAAAGGGTTCATTAGCCTAAGTCATTCCCCCTGGTTATTAGTACTTAGGATCAAAATTTAATTGAGAGGTAGCTCTCATATTAGGGTTGAGTTTGAATTCCACTTAAAAAAATGCTCTAGAAATGACTACATAGCCATTTTATTTGATCTAGTCCATGATCATACAAACAACAGGGCTATGTTATTGCATAATCAATTAGAGGACATCATTTGTGATTTATTAGAATTGGAATTACTTCAAAATCTATTCTGGTTGAATTTTAAATAAAGTTTGAATGTTCAAAAGTCCCTGTCTTGTCTTTTTTGTCAAATTAAATCTACAATGAAATTGGAGATGGGGCCAGTGGCATTGGATAGATAAATTCATGGGCTTTCCAAAGGTATAAAGTTTGCTAAATTTGGTTTGGCAGAATTCAAACTATTCAAAATTTGCTAAACACTCAGCAGAGAAAATTTGAATAAAGGTTAAACTAGATTTGAATTCCTGGGCTTAGGCGGGAAGCGTTACTGGGCCGAAACGAATTTTAACAGCACTTCGCAGCCCAACACGCATCTGGCGCGCTCGGGCCGTGCTGACAAGGTGGGGGCCACCTGTCGGCGCCTCTTAACTCAGCGAAGCGGTACGCGGGATCTAAACCGTAGGATTAGACTGGGATCCGACGGCGTGTGAACGTCGTCTTCTCCGACGAGCAGCGGGCTCCCTGGCGGCGAGCCTAGGGGGTCGGAAGGTGTACCAGGCCGGTGCAGGAGTCTGGCAGTAGGCGCGGAGAAGATGTAGTAGATGAGGAAGCCCTGGGAGCAGCGGCGGCGCTCGGGGAAGCGCCAATCGAAGCAGAGCTTCCGCGGGCTCCGGCGGACTCGAGCTTGCGATTCGCGCAGCTCCGGTGAGGTGGTGCTAAATTGAGGTGGGGAGCTTGTTCAGAGGAGGGAGGGGAGCAAAGTGTGTGAAGAAATGGTGGGCGGAGGAGCTCTATTTATAGCAGGCGATGGAGGCCGTGAGGTGCTGCGGAGGAGCGTCGTCGGCGTGGCTTCTCCGTCGGTCGAAAGGTCAAGGCGAGGACGGCATCTTGTAGGTGTCGTCCTGGCGATGCTCAACGGCTAGCTGGCGCAGAGAAAAGGCGACGGGATGGCTCGGGAGCGTGCAGGGTTTGCGGCAGGGCGTGCGGCATTATTCGGTCGAGGACGACGGCGACGGTGCAGGGCAGGCACGGGCACTCGTCTAGCGTGTAGAGGGCGGGGAGTAGCTGCTCAACGTCGCGGTAGGGATGCAGGGCGAGGAGTAGGCTGCTCGAGCGTGCGACGGACCGGCGTGTCCAGGGCGCGCTCACCGCGTCGACTGGCACGCCCTGGCACGGTTTGGACACGCGTGTTCTGGCCAATGCCGAGCCTTGGCGAGCAGGGGCTGTGTACCATTCGATTCCTTGAGTGTCAGGGAAGCTCCAGGACAAGGGCAAGAGTTGAAACGAGGGCTGGAGGTGGAGATGCCAAGGGTGGCCGGCATGGCCACGGTATGCATTAGACTAGGGTTTCTTTTCCCTCTCCTCTCACTTTAATCGACCAGAGCTTGTACTAGGGTGAAGCAGGGGTTGTAAGAGGGTGCAATGATCAAGGATTAAAGGGGTTTAGGGAAGAAACCAGTGTGTAATAGGGTGACACACAATTCTGGATTATTGCATGCAAGGTGTTCGGTCAAATGGCCGCAAGAACTTTTCTTTTGAAATTTGAAATTCTTTTTGGTGAATCTCATTTATATAATTAATGTGATGTATTGGTGGTGGTGGCACTCAATTTGGAATTGTTTTGCAAAATGTCAAAAGTGACATAATCTTCTCTTTATTTCAGCATCCCCTCTTGTCACTTTATTTCTGGTCAACCTAGTCAACTCTAGCCATGATGGTCAACATCAAAGTTGCTCATCTTGACATGGTCTTGGATGACATGGCTTTGGTTGACCAAGTTTAGTTCAAGAATTGAGAAAACCAGGGGGGTAAAGAGGTGAAGAAAATATTTTGGGGAGAAGTGACCATTATCATATGTATGTAGGATTTTTGATTTCTTGCTATTTGATTCTTGATCCAAGGATGCAAAAGTGTTAGTTTATCATATTGAAGTATTTTAGAAGCAAGGGAGCAAGCAATTATGGCCTTGGTTGAGGATTTGCCAAATTGCATAAAGTGTATGTGAGTGGAAAATGAGTTTTTCTCATTTTCTCCATTTCCCCTCAATTTAGGGTTTAGTGATCTTGCTTAGGGTTCACATAGCAATGTTTAAACATACTAACACTCATCATGGCAATTGCACAAAAGAAAGTCACTCAAATGCATAATTCTATATGTGGCACTATATGCATAGAAAAAGTTTTTGTTAATTGCAAATTTTGGGTTTGGGGAAATTGTCTTTCTTGTTTATTATTGTTGAAACTTGGGATGTTACAAACCCTTCCCCCTTACAAAAGATCTCGTCCCGAGATCTGCGAGAAAACTAGGTACTAAAGAGATCTGGATACTCAGTCCTCATAAAGTCTTCTCTCTCCCAAGTGGCTTCTTCTTCAGTGTGATTACTCCATTGGATCTTCAGAAACTTGATACTTCGGGTACGGGTGGTTCTGAAAGCTTCTTCCAGGATGCGAATAGGTACTTCGCGGTATGTCAGATCTGAGTTGATATCCACAGCTCGATGGTCGATGTTCTTGAAAACTTCGGTCTTCTCAGGCACTTCTAAACACTTCCGAAGTAGCGAGATGTGAAACACATTGTGCACCACTGACATTTCTTCCGGTAACTCTAGCTGGTAGGATACTTCTCCTCGGTGACTCAGGACCTTGAAAGGTCCGACATATTGGGGTGCGAGCTTTCCTCTAAGCTGAAATCTCTGCATTCCTTTAAGGGGGGACACTTTGAGATATACGAAATCTCCGATCTCGAAGGTCATCTCTCGGCGTCTTTTGTCGGCGTAGCTCTTCTGCCTTGATTGGGCTGTCTTGAGGTACTCACGGATCTTGTGAACCTTCTCTTCGGCTTCTCGGAGAATATCTGGTCCAAAGATTTGACTCTCTCCTACTTCCGACCAATTCAGAGGGGTACGGCACTTCCTTCCGTACAGTGCTTCGAAGGGGGCCATCTGCAAGCTGGCTTGGTAGCTGTTGTTGTATGAGAATTCTGCGTACGGCAAGCAGTCTTCCCACTTAGATCCATACTCTAGCACACATGCTCTCAACATATCTTCTAGTATCTGGTTGACTCTTTCAGTCTGTCCATCTATCTGCGGGTGATAGGCTGTGCTGAAATTCAGACGAGTTCCGAGTCCTTCATGTACTTTCTGCCAGAATCTGGAGGTGAATTGGGATCCTCTATCGGATACTATTGACTTTGGGGTTCCGTGCAGGCTAACTATCCTTGAGATATATAGCTCTGCGAGTCTCGGTCCTTGATAGGTGGTCTTGACGGGGATGAAGTGGGCGACTTTGGTTTAGTCTGTCGACCACTACCCAGATGGAATCATTTCCTTTACTAGATTTGGGTAGTCCGGTGATGAAATCCATTCCTACGGAATCCCACTTCCATTCGGGAATCTGTAGGGGTTGCAACAGTCCTGCGGGGCGTTGGTGTTCTGCTTTGACTCTTTGACAGATGTCACACTTGGCGATGTAGCTTCCAATTTCTCTCTTCATTCCATGCCACCAGAATTGTTCTTTCAAATCCTGGTACATCTTGGTTCCTCCGGGGTGAATGGAGTATAGGGTGTCGTGAGCTTCTTTCAGAATAACTTGCTTCAATTCTGAGTTCGACGGCATGCAAAGGCGCTTGTTATACCATAGTACTCCTTCTTCATCTACGGTGAATCCCGGTGCTTTTCCGGCGGCTATTTGGTTCTTGATCCCCTTAATGCTAGCATTTCCTTTCTGAGCTTCCTTGATCTGACTAATCAGGGTGGGTTGGAGTTCAATGCTGGCGAGGTATCCTTCGCTAACCAGTTCAAGCCTAAACTGTTCAAACTCTTCAAACAGGCTGGGTTGCTCAATTGCTAACATGGAGTTCAACTGACACGGCAGTCTACTCAGAGCATCCGCTACCACATTGGCCTTGCCGGGGTGATAGTGGATTTCCATGTCGTAATCCTTGATTAACTCTATCCATCTGCGCTGTCTCATATTCAGCTCCTTCTGCATGAAGATATACTTCAGGCTCTTGTGATCCGAGTAAACCTCGCATCGATTACCCATGAGGTAATGACGCCATACTTTCAGTGCTAACACCACCGCTGCTAGCTCTAAGTCATGGGTTGGATAGTTCTGTTCATGCTGCTTCAGTTGTCTTGACAGGTAAGATATCACTTTGCCTTCTTGCATCAGCACACATCCAAGACCAATCTTGGAGGCGTCGCAGTACAAATCGAAGGGCTTGGTAATGTCCGACATCACCAGTATTGGGGCTGTTGTCAGTCTTAACTTGAGCTGTTGAAAGCTCTCTTCACACTTGTCGGTCCATTCGAACTTCCGGTCCTTCTTCAACAATTGGGTCATCGGTCTTGCTATGCTCGAGAATCCTTCAACGAATCGGCGGTAATATCCCGCCAATCCGAGAAATGCACGGACTTCAGTCTGGGTGGTTGGGGCTTTCCATTCTTCAACAGTCTTGATCTTTGCGGGGTCAACGGCAATTCCTCCGGCTGACAAGATATGACCCAAGAATCCTACTTCTTTCAACCAGAATTCACACTTGCTGAACTTGGCATACAACTGATGTTCCCGAAGGGTATCTAAGACCACTTCCAAATGTTGCTCATGTTCTTCCTCGGACTTGGAGTATATGAGGATGTCGTCGATGAAGACAACCACAAACTTGTCCAGGAAGTTCATAAAGATCTTATTCATGAGATTCATGAAGTAAGCGGGGGCATTGGTCAATCCAAATGACATGACATTGTACTCATACAATCCATATCTGGTGGTAAAGGCAGTTTTGGGGATGTCGGTGGCACGAATCTTCAACTGATGGTATCCTGTCCGCAGATCAATCTTCGAGAATACTTGGGCTCCGGTCAGCTGGTCAAACAGATCTTCGATCTTGGGCAACGGATACTTGTTCTTAATGGTGACATCGTTAAGCTTACGATAGTCCGTAACCAAACGAGTGGCACCGTCCTTTTTATCCACAAACAAAACTGGCGATCTCCAAGGTGACGCACTTGGTTGAATCAGACCCTTGAATAGCATATCATCCAGTTGTTTCTTTAGTTCCACTAACTCTGCCGGGTTCATGCTGTAAGCTCTCTGGGCTATAGGTCCGGTTCCGGGGATTAACTCGATGATAAACTCGATATCCCGATCTGGGGGCATACCGGGTAGATCATCCAGAAACACATCAGGATATCGACAAACGACCCTGATCTGATCCAAGGTGGGTTTGGCTAGGCTTTGGTTACAAGTGAATTTTCGGGGCATCTTTTCAGATATGTGTTCGACTACTATTCCGGTGCTACTAGTCATGGTGATGGCCTTCTTGGCACAATCAATCAGTCCATGATGTTTCGCCATCCAGTCCATTCCCAGGACTACTTCCAAACCTTTGGCTCCCAGAACAATCAAATTTGCATAGAATTCTATTTCATGTATTCTGATTGGCACATCTTTGCAAATTTTTCTAGCTTTAGTTGTTGATCCAGGTATTTGAACTATCATGACATGCTTCAAACTGATGGGTTGAATCTTACTAGTGCATGCAAAGTCTTCGGTAATGAATGAATGCGATGCTCCAGAATCAAACAGCACTCTTGCGGGTATTGAGTTAACAGAGAACATACCCAGCACAACGTCTGGGGCTTCCTGAGCTTCTTCTGCATTCATGTGGTAGAGGCGGCCGTTGCGGTTGTTCGGGTTGTTGGGGGCAAACTTCTTGTTGGTGGTGACACGACGCTGCTGCTGCACAGGGCCTGAGGTGTTGGCGGCAGTCTTGGCGAGCTTCTTGGGGCACTCATAGGAGAAGTGCCCAGCTACTCCGCATTCGTAGCAGTTGTAGGTGGACTTGTCCTTGGGGGTGATGGGAACAGCGTTGCTCCCAGTCCTTGGAGCAGTGTTGGAGTTATTGTTGGGGGCGCGAGGTGGAGCGCGGTTGAAGTTGCTGTTGTTGTTGTTGTAGTGTCCTCCTGACCTGGGGTTTCCTCCACTCCGGTTCTGATAACTCGGACATGGATTCTGCATCGGGGGCTTGTTGTTTCTTGGGGCGAACCCTCCACTTGAGTTGGGGCGATACTTGTGGTTGTTGCTGGGCCCACTCTGGTTCATCATACGGCGCTTGCGGTTCTCATTGGCTTGGTGTATCTTCCCCTCCATCTGAATGGCGGAGTCAACGAGGGCTTCTAAGTCAGCAAAGGGGATATTGATCAGCACAGTCTGCATCTCATCATGCAGTCCATTCAGAAACCTCTCCTTCCTTTTCTCGACGGTGTCCGTCTCATCCGGGGCGTACCTTGACAAAGTGAGGAACTTGTCGCGGTATTCCACCACGGTCATTCTGCCTTGCTTCAGTTCCCTGAACTCATCCCTCATCTTCTTAATCAAACCCGGGGGTACGTGATACTTGCTAAACTTGAGTTTGAAGTCTTCCCAAGTCATCATGTTCCCCGCATGTAAGGCGCGGGTACTTGTCCACCAGGCACGTGCAGGTCCAGCCAGATAGTGGGTGGCGAACAACACCTTCTCGTTGTCCTCCACTCCGGCAACCTCGAGATTGTTCTCCATAGTTTGGAGCCAATCATCAGCATCGAGGGGTTCCTCGGTCTTGCTGAACACCGGTGGGTTAGTGTTCTGGAAGTTTTTCAGCTTTGACCCTGGGTGGTCGTGGTTTCCGTGGCCTTGGTTGCCGTGAGCTAGTTGTTGAAGTGCAGCTAGGTTGGCCTGACGGTCAACTCTCTCAGCTTCTCTTTCTGTCATCATCTGTTGCAACATCTGCATCATTGCGGTCTCGTTGCGAGTTGGGGGTGCCATCTGAACAGTGATAGGGATCATGAGATAAGAGGGAAATGTCTATGGCTCATTTTGGGGATAAAATTTCAACTTAAAACTTGATTCATAGTAATAATATTACACACACACAAACATAGTCATGGAGGTAGCACATATTACAAGCCAAATGTTCAGGAGGGTTTTAAGAACCCTTTCAACAAACTACGATACATGGGGCGGGTACAAAGGACCAATACATAACACGGGGCGCAAGTGCTCGGACGGGACTACTCGCCATCGACGTTGATAGGGTAGACATTGTCTACCCCGGCATCGAGGTGCTCGTGGCCATCCTCCTAAGGGTGGAACTCCAGGTCGTCGTCTTCCTCCTCCTCGTAGTCATCGTCATTGCTGACGTAGGAGTAGCCGTCCCCCTGGATGTTCTCCCCTTCACCTTCGCCTTCCAGCTCCTGGATCTGCTTAGCTTGGGCAGCGATGGTCGCCTTCAGAGTGGCAATCCTGGCCTTCAGGCGGTTGATGGCGTGATCCTTCTTCTGGTTGGCACGGCGGAGTGCCCTGCGTTCTCCGGCGATCACCCTGATGGTGTCCGCCTGCTGCGCCAACTGGATGTGAGTGTGGTTGGCGTATTCGCGGGAGTTGTCGAGGTCGATGCGGGTCTCACTCAGCATGAAGTCAAGATGATCAACATGGTGGCGAAGTTGCGGGTGTGACGGCAGGTTCATTGGCATTCCGAGGGAGTTGTGCCTTGCATAGTGCACAAAGCGACTATCCGTGAAGTCCATGAAGTTTTGCCCGCACAGACGTGCGAGTCCTTCCTGAAGTCCCCTTGCGAGACCATCCGCCCAGTTGTTCTCCCTGAAGGAGAACTGGATCCTTGCGCTCATTGGGAGCATGAACCTTCCACGAAGGTCCACCATGATCACCCACTGAAGTTGACCACCGGGTTGGTCATTCAGCATTCCGTCAAAGACTTCCGGTGGTGGGCGCCCGAGAAACTCTGAGAGGGAGAAGAGGTCCCTCTCGAAGATGATCTCTCCACCGTTCCCCAACTGATAGAACTCAGTCTGGAGAAAGGGCTGCGCGTCCACGACGTGATCCATCTGTAGAGAGATGAGATGATTAAGTTAGATAAGTGCAAGTGTTCCAAATTTTAATTCACTTAGAAGAAGGGCATGAATTTAAAGTTTGTAATAGACTCTTCAAGGTAAGAAGGTGAATAAGGTTTTCATAACTAGTCAAATCATGAAATTTGAAACTAAGTTTTTGAGCGTCCATTCTAACTAGGGTCTCCTAAGGTCAAAATAATGGCTCTGATACCAACTTGTCAACACCCGGATTTTTAAGTCCAGATGCCTATTATGCCGTACATCGCAATCCTAGGAATAATGTTTTTGCGAGACATAATAGTAAGTAGCATAGAGTCATCATTTATTACAACACATATTGTCTTACAAACATAGATCACATGATCCAATATTACACGAATATAATGTTCAACATCACAAATAGTAGCGGAAGCGAAGTAGTAGTGGACGATCTATTCCACAGGCAACGCTTGACGTTAGAAGACGATCCTAGTTATCGTAGACATCCTGTTGTCCGTCATCCTGATACTGGTGCTCTCCTTCATAGTCTGGCATTTGAATAGCCAGGGCAAAGCCATGAGTACTTTTAAAGTACTCGCAAACTAACTCTAAGATAAATACTCATTAAGGGTAAGGGGGTGCTAAGCTCTAGGTTTATTTGCATAAAGCCAAGTTTTAGTTTCATAAATCTTTGGTAAAGCCTATATCATGTGCTAGACTAACTCAAGTGGGAACATTAGTGTCATTCCCACAACTCATTATGGTTCACCATAATGTCACCTTTCAATCCACCATTCATTTCTAGAATCAAAACATTTTGATGATAACGGAGATAGTATGGCCTTTCCAATCGTCCGTAACCGTGGACACGGCTATTCGAATAGGTTTAACACTCTGCAGAGGTTGTACTCTTGTGCCACAACTTTTGATTTCATCCGTCGAGGATAACCCCGAATCATCGTAACATAGTACGCGGATCATCAATCGAAACCTTTCACTTATATATGCTAGTATGAGCACCTCTCCCCATGAGCTTGGCCTCCCGGTGGAAACCGCAGTTAACCCGGGAACTGCACAGGGCTTGGGCCGTACATTCACCTCATTTCAACATCAATCCACACTTAACGGAGGCAGCCGCAGCGTAACCCCTATGATGTTTGTTCAGAGGGAACCCATACTAAAATACACAAGTTTCTAGTTAAGCCCTACCCATAATCAGGTATTGTGGGGGTACTTGTATAATTGGAAGGGTATCGCATTCAAACTCAATCATCAATTTTATCAAAAATCACCATCTTCTCTTGTTCAAATCCACCTCCACTTTACTTTCTTTCAAAGTCATTTCACTTCACCATGTTCCCATCTAGAGTAGTCAATTTTAATTGATTAGCACTAGCAACTATATGAGGGGTGCTATCTAGCTTTGAGTGGTGCTAATCTATTCCAAGTATTTCTCTACTCTAGACCAAGTGAATCATAAATCAAAAAGGTACTTTGAAATAAATACTCAAAAGTAATTGTATGTAAAACATGGGATAGGTAATACATAAAAGTAAAGTGTGATGGTGCCTTTGCTCTTGTAGAGCTAAGCACTTGTGTTTAGCAAGGGTTAGCTTGCCTTGAGCTGGGTAGTTATCGAAGTTCTCTTCTTCTTCCTGAGAGTAGCCTTCCTCCTCTTGGTATTCCTCGTTACTAGCATCTATATACGAATACGAGGTATAAATACTAAACCAAGCTCACATACTAAACTAGAAACACTCAAAGAGTTCACACACTAGTCCTAGTATCAATCAAACATGGCATGGTGGATTATTTGATTTGTCTTTATTTGAAAGAAAATAATTTCCTCTCATTACTCCTATTTCTTAAGTTTGGTATGTAGGTCTTTAAAGGAATTCATTTCTTTTCATTACCTTTAATTAAGATTTAATCTCTTCATATAATAATAAGGTATGAAATATAGGTTGACCCAAAGTCAATATTTCATATCTATTATATGTGAGTTCAATTTAATTGAAGTGCTACACTTCACATAGTTTTAAAAATTAACATTTAAATGAATTAAAATCTCTAAGTAATAATTCTCAAGGGTTAATTAGCCTAAGTCATTCCCCCTGGTTATTAGTATTTAGGATCAAAATTTAATTGAGAGGTAGCTCTCATATTAGGGTTGAGTTTGAATTCCACTTAAAAAAAATGCTCTAGAAATGACTACATAGCCATTTTATTTGATCTAGTCCATGATCATACAAACAACAGGGCTATGTTATTGCATAATCAATTAGAGGACATCATTTGTGATTTATTAGAATTGGAATTACTTCAAAATCTATTCTGGTTAAATTTTAAATAAATTTTGAATGTTCAAAAGTCCCTGTATTGTCTTTTTTGTCAAATTAAATCTACAATGAAATTGGAGATGGGGCCAGTGGCATTGGATAGATAAATTCATGGGCTTTCCAAAGGTATAAAGTTTGCTAAATTTGGTTTGGCAGAATTCAAACTATTCAAAATTTGCTAAACACTCAGCAGAGCAAATTTGAATAAAGGTTAAACTAGATTTGAATTCCTGGGCTTAGGCGGGAAGCGTTACTGGGCCGAAACGAATTTTAACAGCACTTCGCAGCCCAACACGCATCTGGCGCGCTCGGGCTGCGCTGACAAGGTGGGGGCCACCTGTCGGCGCCTCTTAACTCAGCGAAGCGGTACGCGGGATCTAAACCGTAGGATTAGACTGGGATCCGACGGCGTGTGAACGTCGTCTTCTCCGACGAGCAGCGGGCTCCCTGGCGGCGAGCCTAGGGGGTCGGAAGGCGTACCAGGCCAGTGCAGGAGTCTGGCAGTAGGCACGGAGAAGATGTAGTAGATGAGGAAGCCCTGGGAGCAGCGGCGGCGCTCGGGGAAGCGCCAATCGAAGCAGAGCTTCCGCGGGCTCCGGCGGACTCAAGCTTGCGATTCGCGCAGCTCTGGCGAGGTGGTGCTAAATTGAGGTGGGGAGCTTGTTCAGAGGAGGGAGGGGAGCAAAGTGTGTGAAGAAATGGTGGGCGGAGGAGCTCTATTTATAGCAGGCGATGGAGGCCGTGAGGTGCTGCGGAGGAGCGTCGTCGGCGTGGCTTCTCCGTCGGTCGAAAGGGCAAGGCAAGGACGGCATCTTGTAGGTGTCGTCCTGGCGATGCTCAACGGCTAGCTGGCGCAGAGAAAAGGCGACGGGATGGCTCGGGAGCGTGCAGGGTTTGCGGCAGGGCGTGCGGCATTATTCGGTCGAGGACGACGGCGACGGTGCAGGGCAGGCACGGGCGCTCGTCTAGCGTGTAGAGGGCGGGGAGTAGCTGCTCAACGTCGCGGTAGGGATGCAGGGCGAGGAGTAGGCTGCTCGAGCGCGCGACGGACCGGTGTGTCCAGGGCGCGCTCACCGCGTCGACTGGCACGCCCTGGCACGGTTTGGACACGCGTGTTCTGGCCAATGCCGAGCCTTGGAGAGCAGGGGCTGTGTACCATTCGATTCCTTGAGTGTCAGGGAAGCTCCAGGACAAGGGCAAGAGTTGAAACGAGGGCTGGAAGTGGAGATGCCAAGGGTGGCCGGCATGGCCACGGTATGCATTAGACTAGGGTTTCTTTTCCCTCTCCTCTCACTTTAATCGACCAGAGCTTGTACTAGGGTGAAGCAGGGGTTGTAAGAGGGTGCAATGATCAAGGATTAAAGGGGTTTAGGGAAGAAACCAGTGTGTAATAGGGTGACACACAATTCTGGATTATTGCATGCAAGGTGTTCGGTCAAATGGCCGCAAGAACTTTTCTTTTGAAATTTGAAATTATTTTTGGTGAATCTCATTTATATAATTAATGTGATGTATTGGTGGTGGTGGCACTCAATTTGGAATTGTTTTGCAAAATGTCAAAAGTGACATAATCTTCTCTTTATTTCAGCATCCCCTCTTGTCACTTTATTTTTGGTCAACCTAGTCAACTCTAGCCATGATGGTCAACATCAAAGTTGCTCATCTTGACATGGTCTTGGATGACATGGCTTTGGTTGACCAAGTTTAGTTCAAGAATTGAGAAAACCAGGGGAGTAAAGAGGTGAAGAAAATATTTTGGGGAGAAGTGACCATTATCATATGTATGTAGGATTTTTGATTTCTTGCTATTTGATTCTTGATCCAAGGATGCAAAAGTGTTAGTTTATCATATTGAAGTATTTTAGAAGCAAGGGAGCAAGCAATTATGGCCTTGGTTGAGGATTTGCCAAATTGCATAAAGTGTATGTGAGTGGAAAATGAGTTTTTCTCATTTTCTCCATTTCCCCTCAATTTAGGGTTTAGTGATCTTGCTTAGGGTTCACATAGCAATGTTTAAACATACTAACACTCATCATGGCAATTGCACAAAAGAAAGTCACTCAAATGCATAATTCTATATGTGGCACTATATGCATAGAAAAAGTTTTTGTTAATTGCAAATTTTGGGTTTGGGGAAATTGTCTTTCTTGTTTATTATTGTTGAAACTTGGGATGTTACAATAGAACACTTTACAATATACAACAAATTTCTTCGGAAATAAAAAAGATACAGATGTAATGTTTTACATTATGGTACAAGTCAGTCCAAGCCTAAAATATTATCTATGGACGGGCCCCTGTTTGATTTATGTGCAGCATAAGACCGCTTGACGAAGAATTCTGAGTCCATCCGAAGAAGCTCATCTATCATCGACTCACCCACAGGAGTTACCATCTCATTGATTGTGTCAATATCATTTTTTCGCCGCGACTTCTTGGCCAGGCAATCAGCAACAATCTTCGTCAAGTCTAATTTTGGATGGCAAATATTTATCATAATCATGGTGAACCTTGCTCCAGCAGTCAATTGAGCTCGCACAAAATTATGAATGCGGGGAGCATCTCTGAATACCTCCAGCAATTCAGGAAGAGTTTTAGGAACTTCATTTCGAGGAAACAAAGTCTTGTAAACAAGGGTTAATGTTGTCGTGCAAAAATTGAGAAATTCGCGCACTTGGCAAGCACGATCTTGAAACCTGACAATTTGCTGGGTTCGTTCAGGGGAGGCCCAGAATAAACAGCCATGGTTAAGAGAAAGATTGACGAGAAGATTTGTTCTCTCGTTCACTCTTCGATCTTCGGCGGCAGCATCAAGAACCGAGCCTATTAAACGACAAGGCAAGAAATTTGAAGGGGGGCACAGCAAAATAAAGAGGAGGCATTGCGAGGTTGGAAAAACATACCTAACATATCTGTGCTAGCCTCCAACATTAGTTCGAGCATGCTATTTTCTCGGGTAGTGGCTCCCTTTGCTTCCAATACAGCAGTATCCTTGGCAGCCACAGCTTCTTTGGCTTGTTGGAGAGCAAGTTTTTCTTGTTCGGATGCTTTCTGAGATTGTTCCATCATCGCAAGAGTTTGTTTCTTCATGGATTGAATTTGCTGTCGAAGTTCTTGCAAATCTTCCGACGAATGTTTGCTTGAAGAACCTTCGAGGGGGTTATCATCGATTAGCATTTTCTTCGAGAAGGAAGAAGCAGGAGAAGCATCGGCAGAGCAAGGATTGGTCGAATAGTTGTCAAATATTAACCAGAAAAGAAAGCGCCAGGATCAATGATAGTGCCAGAGGGAATTTCATTAATTTCTACAAATATTTACATAGGCATTACAAAAGATGTTTCTCCTAAAGGACTACCAGGATAATTGTCGTCACAGCTAAATTGGCGACAAGGGCAAAAGAAACAGAGAAAGCAAAAAACAAAGAGGCATGCAACTAGACCTCCGGCCTTGATGAGCTAGGAGTTGAAGATGGTTTGATCCCGAGATAGGCCAGGATTTTCTTCGTGTTGGGCTTGGCTGCCTTAATCAACGACCTCCATCTTGATTGCTCTATCTGATCGGTGTCGCCAACCTTCATCCAATCAACAGTTTGTTGGTTGTCCGCAACCAAGGCAACAGTGCTCTCGACAGCAATCTTCATGTTCTCCTGGCGTATTTTCAGCCCAAGATCCTCTGATGGATTGAAGCTCTGAGCAAGGGCAAGGAAAGTCTTGGGCTCCTCTTTCTTCGGGAAGAAGTAGGGGAATAACTTCGACAATCCTGCGTCAGCATTCATCACGCCTTCACGAATTTCGGATCCATGAAGCTCAAAATAAGAAAGTGTGTCCAGGAGAGGATCATTGTCAGGATTCTCTAGCTCAAATTCTTGGTTTGTTTGACCTGCAACAGGGAATCAACGCCGGTCAAAAGCAAGAAAAAAGCAGGTCCCATAAAAAATAGAAGGGATCGATAACATTACCTTAAAAGCGTCGATTTTGCGATTTCAGGCGCTTGAGGATCCCCTGCTCACGAGTGGCCTGTGCGGCTTTGTGCTCGTTTAAAGCAGTTTCAGCATCTTCAAGTTTCTTCTGCAGTTCCTCGACACTAGCAGTTTTTGCTTTGGCTTCATCAGCCTCTGCTTTGGCTTCGCTAGCAACAAGTTCAGCTTTCTTGCGGGCCGCTTCACTTTGCTCCAGTTTTTGAGCAAGTGCGTCGGCACGTTTGTTGGCCTCTGCAAGTTTCTCTGTCGAAATAAAAAAGAAAGGTCAAAACTTGCGACAAACGATAGGAGCAAGAAGTCAGAAACAGTGACAGCAAAAAAAAGTTATTACCTTCAGTTCTGCTGGCATACTCACGGTACCCAATGAATTGGGATCCGATGCGGATAAGCTCTTTGATCATGGGCTGTCAAAGAAGAACAAAGAAAGAGAAACATCGGTATGAAAAAAAGAGTGAAGGCATGAAAAAGCAAAATAGAGGAAATATAGATATTGGCAAGAAAATTCAAAAACTTACATCATCCAAGAGCAGAGTAGAAGAGCTACCCAATTGAGGGGCAGGCTCAATGATCATTTCAATCCTTGTCCTTTTTGGTGAAGGAGCAAGGGGGCTTGATGGCGGAGTAGTGGTGACGACGTTTCGTTGAGGAGGCGAGGATTCTTCTCCTTCAACTAGCGTATCCGAGGCAAGTAAAGTATGTGACGTGCTCGTCCGAGGAGCCACGTCAACAGTTGGTACTTCTTCCTCATCATCGCTGTGATTAAAAATCGACAGCATAAAAAGCAAGACAAGACAAACATTTCGAGTACAGAAATAAGGAGAAATAAAAATGACTTACGAGCTGACGAGGGATTCAAGATAAGGATCGTAAGCTGCCTTCTGATGTGAAGGATCAACTTCTTCAGCTTTGGAAGTGCCGGAATCTTCGACATCATTCCTCTTCCTTTTACCTTTCGGGGAGACAGCGGGAGGAGGAGATTGTGCCGACGCAGTACCTTCGGAAGAACCCGCAGATTTTCGAGAATCCAGGGGTTCATTCACAAAAGACGGAGCTTCTTGATTATCATCAGTGACAATGGCCCTTTCTTCGACTTCTCGAGACAAGGTCTGGATAATTCTGTGCACAATAAAGCAGGAGAGAGATGTCAGAAATGAAGTTACAAAAAAGATAGCAAAGCAAAAACAAGACAGTAGACAAAGATTACCTCGGGAAGTGGATTGGCGGCGCTGAATGGCGCCACACGGCAAGAAGAAGGGACAGCATCCTTTTTGCAGAGAGATGAAATTTTTCGGACAAGTCTTTCTAAATCCTTGACCTCCAAATTCACCGACAGCCGATCCACGTCCTCGTCGCCAGCATATTTCCATAGAGGATATTTGCGAGCCTGAAGCGGCTGCACTCTAGTCCTAAGAAAGTATGCAGTAATTTGGACACCCGATAACTCTTTGCCGCGAGTATTTTGCAACTCGTGGATACGAGCCATCAAGGTTTCTGTCGACGCCCTTTCTTCTTCGGTGGCCTCCGCGTCCCAGGAGCGGCGGCGAAAGATTTTTCCGGCGCCATCAAAAGGAGGGATGTTGTCCTCCGCACATCCATGATTCTCCTCCTGAATGTACAACCACTTCTTGCGCCATCCTTGGACTGAGTCAGGAAGCTTGACGTCGAAGTAGTCGACAGTGGGCCGAACAGAAATCACAACGCCGCCTATATTATAGGCGACATTGGGCGAGCCATTTCGGCGGCAGAAGAAAATGCGCTTCCATAGCGCCCAGTTAGGCTGGACGCCAAGGAAGGCCTCGCACAGAGTGATAAAAATAGAGATATGGAGGATTGAATTTGGCGTGAGGTGGTGGAGTTGCAAACCGTAGATAAAAAGAAGTCCACGGAGAAAAGGATGAATGGGGGCGGAAAGACCGCAGATGAGGTGGTCGACAAAACTTACCCGGTACCCCATTGGAGGGGTTGGGTAGCTTTCCTCACGGGGGAAGCACAATGCCTTGGGTTTCTTGCTGATCCCCAGCTTCTTGAGCATGTTGATGTCTTGAGCGGAAATCTTCGATCTTTCCCACTCCGCCGTTCCAAGATCCACGGCGGCCATGGAGGACTCCGGCGTGATGTGCCTTGTCAATCGACGAGGTGGCATCAACAATGGCGCAGGATTCGCAGCTTGGAGGCGAGGAGCTTAGGAGGTTGTGGATCGCAGGAGGAATTTGCATATGAGAGAAGGAGGACGGCGCGAGCGGAAGTGCTCAAGGAAGAAGAAGATGAACTTATGTAGGGGTGCGGTGAACCGACGAACCGTTGGATAAGGAAAATGTGTGACAGATGATAGCCACGTGGCAACAAGGGTAAAAAAGTAATTCAACGTAGGGGACGTTATGGGGCGTGCGCCAGAAAAAGCGGAGGACGTGTGTCCCCCACTTGCACGACGTGTCAAGATAGTGGATTAATTGGGCCCGCATGGCAGCGAGAAAAGGCTTGTCGCAAATTTTTGACAGGCAATCGTGGCTATCGTCAGCAACAACGTCATCTTGACAGAAGAAAAAATTCGACTCAACAGCTTCATAAAAGGCGACACGGAAAAATAATGATTGAGCCTTTGATCAAATACAAGTTTCTGATCAAATGCTCGGGGGCTACTTTGGAAAAAAGAAAAAAGATCTAGAAAGACAAAATAGAAATGGCGTGAGCCTATGACCAAATACAAATATTTGTTCATAGCCTCGGGGGCTACTCCCATCGGGAGCGCTGTTCGCGCACCCGAGAAATTATAAAACTTCGGGAGAAAAAAGGAAATATGTCGGCATAAGGCGTGGAGCCTACACCCAAGTACAAGTCCTTGGCTGTAGCCTCGGGGGCTACTCCCATCGGGAACGCTGCTCGCGTGCCCGATGAAATTATAAAATAAAGAAAGAAAGAGAAAAAAGAAAGATAGAAGAGCAAAAGAGTATATTTCGAGTTATAATTAACTCTACATGTACTCCCATCGGGAGAGCAATATAAGTCATCTTTGACTCGATAAAATGTGTCATTCAAACAGCCGAAAAAGCACTCGACAATATATTCTCAGAACGCCAAAGTTGCGATCAATTTCTGAATGCCGCAAGTTTGCGAAGGTAAGACCCCAGATCCGTTCTGCTGGGCGTGGCATCGCCGAAGACTGCGCTCTGCTACTTTTATCCGTATCAACAGATACGAAGAAAAATCCTAACGGACGCGTTAGGTACCCGATAAACTTTACTGGGACTCGACAGAATGGTAAGACCTTAAGCGGCACCTGTCGAAGTTTACACCGGTATCCCGAGGTCATGTCCAGGGACGTGGTCTTGAAGTAGGTTTTTGCGGATTGCCACTAGAGCAGTTAACTAGTACCTGATCCGTCAGATGAACTAGCCCCAATTACCATTATCCCTGTACAATATAGATGTCAATGAGGAAAAATATAGAAAAGTCAAAGCTGTCGAATAAAAATAAACAGTGGAGATTTTCCTTGGCTCTACGATTCAAGCAAAATCTCGGGGGCTACTGACATAGGCATCCCAAATGGGCCTGCCGAAGATAGTACCCGGGGTTTACTGAAGGCCCATTACCCGAAGAATAAGAAGATTCGGAAGCCCAAGATATTATTAAGGAAAGCTAGAGTTGTAATAGGAAGCGTTATTTGTAATCTTGCGGGATGAGTTAGAAACCATCCCGGACTCTGTAATTTGTACAACACGAATCCCTCGGCTCCGCCTCCTATATAAAGGGGGAGTCGAGGGACGAGGAGATCATCGAATCATTGTCTACAAACCCTAGTTTTCACAATCGTCGAGTACTTTTCGGCTGAAACCTTCGAGATCTACTTACCCTCTACTTCTAACTAAACCCTAGCCTACAATCCATAGGCATTGACAAGTTAATACCTTGTCAAGCGGCCCAATGTTCTTCTCTAACAGTATGCATGCTCTAACCATTCAACTAGTGGCAAATCTCCCTTACTTCAGACAAGACGGACATGCATAGCAACTCACATGATTTTCAACAAAGAGTAGTTGATGGCGTGCCCAGGAACATTGTAACACCCCAAATTTCAATAAAAAGAAAGTTAGAGAATTCCAGAAAGCAAAATTTCAAACCAACAAAAACTTTTCTTTTGCATATAGTACCATGCATAGGACTTGTGCATTTGAGTGATATGCCATGATGATTGATTTTACTTGTATTTGATATGCTCTAAAACCCTAGTGTGATCATGTGAAGATCACCAACCAAATAAATCAAAGAGGAAGAAATTCCATAAATTGCAAAACCCTAAAAACCCTCACATATGCTCTATGGCATTTTTATAAATCTTGACCCTAGACCTATTTGGTCTTCACCATTAGTTGGATAATGTTACTAAACACTTATTACAACTTTTGGAATCAAGGTTGCACAATTCAAATGAACTTCAAACACTTTTCCCACTCACATATGATAATGGCCAAATCTGCCAAATTTAGTCTGATCACCACTTTGAGCCCCTGCAATTCAATTTTCCCAAACCAATTCTTGCTAACTCTTTGCACCATTTCAAAGTCAACATCAAGGTGAACAACTTTGATGAAGATCACCCTGCCAAATTCATCTTTGATCAATAGCTATGCTCATCCAAAGTTGCAACATTTTAACAAGTGGAACAATCTCACACTTGTCAATTTTTGCAATTCTTGAATTCAAACTTTTCCACCACCACCTCAAACCACCTCTGGTCATTTACAACTAATAGCAACACTCACATTTCAAAAACTTTCACCTTTTGAATTAATTCAAATTTGGACAATTTTGCAATTTTCCAAATATGGCACTATTTGCACTATTTGCAAATAGTGAATCTACTCAACCTCATCTACCCTAACCTACCCCATTTGGTTCCCTGGTCCCCTTAAACCATAATTGATACATAGAGAGGCTAAGGAGAGGAGGAGAGCAACTAGGGCATGGCCATGCCGGCCATGTCCCCGAGCCCGACCACCTCCACCTCTCTCCCTCCCTTCCCCAACCTGGCCACCGTGCCCTAGATCGCCACCTCGCTCCTCTACATCACCTAGCACAAGCCGCGGTCGAGGAGGAGCTCGACACTGGCCAGACCAGCGCCCGCCCATGGCGGCCAGCATGCCGTGGACGTCGCACGAGAGCGCGCCCTGGACACGCGCCGCGCCACTACCTCGAGCACGCCCTGGTCCCTCCCTCGACAGGTTGAGCACCGACGTGACACCTTAGCCCCGCCAGACACGCGCCCAGCCCAGACCCGTGACCGCCGGCGCCGGAGACGACGACTTGTTCCCGTACGCGCTGCGGCCGTCGTGGAAGAAATGCGACCAGACCAGACGTCCCCCGACCAAGCCAGCACCACCTCTAGCTTCGCCTGGACGAGGAGAACCCGACAGCGCCCTCGCCTAGCTCGACCAGCCGCCGGAGAAGCCGCGCCATGGTCGACCTTGCCACTGCCCCGCCACCCTCTCTCAATCCTATAAATAGGAGGTTCCCTGGAAGCAACGGAGCACACCGTCTCACTCCCCACCCTTCACCACTTCGCCTAGCACCATTAGCCACCTCGATCGTCGCCGGAGCTGCTCCAATTTGAAGATCGGAGCCGCCTGTACCCGGAGGCCGCCGCCGTCGATTGGAGCTGTTCCAGGAGGAGCCGCCGGTACCAGGAGCTCCGCCGTCGTCCACAACTTCACCACGCACACTGCCATTCCTCGCTGGAGCACTGGTTAGCCCGCCGACCCCCTACCGCTGCCGTGCCAGTACCACGATCTCGCCGGAGATGACGATGGCCCTGTGCCGTCCGATCCCATTCTAATCCTACGCCCCATATTGAAACGTACCGCTTCGGGCGTTATGAGCCGCTGACAGGCGGACCCCACCCTGTCAGGCAGCCCGCGCGTCCGTGGACCGTGATGGGCTGGCTCGGGCCGTTTTTAAACCTTCTGGCCCGTTAGCTTTTCCCGCCGGCCCGTTAATTTCAAATCCAGTTTAATTATTACAAATCCATTTCAATACTGCCCAAACTTTGAAATTCAACCATTTCAAATTGGCTAAACCAAATTTAGTGAATTTTATATTGTTAGAAAGCCACTGAAATTCTCTACAAAATGCCACTGGCCCCATGGTCAGATTCTTTGTAGAATAAATATGATAAAAATAACAAAACAGGGACTTTTCCCTATTCAAATAATTCTTAAAAATCAACCAAAATAGATATTAAGTTATTTTCCAACTCTAATAGCTCACATTTGACTTACACTAATTGTTTATGCAATAACATGGTGTGGTCACTTTGCATGATCATGCCATGGTTTAATGAATGGATATTTTGACTAGTTTAACTAGTTGATATTGTCCAAAACTATTAAAGTTAAATTGTGTGAAGTCTTACACTTCATTTAAATTTGTCTCACATGGATTCATGGGATGTTTGGACCCCTGGTTCCAAACTCTCTTATATGAATTACTTGAGATTTAAATCAAATGTAGTGTTATTTAAATTGTATGAGGTGACCCACCTCATTTAAATTATTTTCCCAAATGATGATGATGATGAACATTTGACTTAGGTCAATATGAGTTCATCCATGATTGTTTGAGAAATTAAATCTTAAGAAGATTTCAATGAGAGGAAATTCTTTCTCAAGAACCCTATGGAAACTATCATTTATATGAAATGCAAAGAAGTGAATTCTACTTAAACCCCACAACCCATGCACCCTAGTTTATTTACTTGTGTGCATAGAGTAGTTTGTGTGTTATATGTGATGTATGGAATAGCCATTGAAGTAGTGAGTAATTATACTCGTATTCAAATTTAGACGGTAGCACCGGAGAGTACGCCGAAGAAGAAGGTTGCTACCAAGAGGAGGAGGAGGAACAGTTTGAGAACTACCAAGGCAAGCTACTACCAATGCAAGCTATTATTCTTGCAAAGTGCAAAGCCCCCTTGGGGGCAAGGCACCATGTTTCTTATCTTTTCTTATATGAACCCATCCCAAGTTTTTACTTTACAAGTTTTTTTACTTGTTTTCTAAATGAGTTCCTTTTATAGTTAACTTTGGTCAAAGTACAAGTGGATTACTAGAGTAGTGAGTTAGTCTCCCCAAGAAAAGCAAGTTAGCACCCCTCATGAATTAGAGCTAGTGCTTATAAATTAAAACTTGACTACTCTAGATGGGAACAATGTGAATTTGAAGGATTTTTGAAACCTTGGAATGAAGATGCATTCCATTCAATGATTTTTGAAGGTGAATATGACCAAGAGAAGATGGTGATTTTTGGATAAACAATGATGTTGGTTTGAATGCGATACCTTTCCAATTCTTAAGTACCCCCACAATACCTGATTATGGGTAGGGCTTAACTGGAAGTTTATGCGTCTTAGTATGGGTTCCCTCTAAACAAGCGTCATCGGGGTTATGCCGAAAGCTGCCTCTACAACAAAAGAAACGATACTATATGATGCGAAATGAGGTGAATGTCCGGCCCAAGCCCTGTGCAGTTCCCAGGCTGACTGTCTGTCTTCACTGGGAGGCCAAGCTCATGGGGAGAGGTGCTCATACTAGGATTCGTAAGTGAAAGTTTATGGTTGATGATCCACGTACTGTGTTACGATGATTCGGGGAAATCCCGACGGATGAAATCAAATGTTGTGGCACAAGTGTGCAACCTCTGCAGAGTGTAAACCTATTCGAATAGCCGCGTCCACGGTTACGGACGGTTGGAAAGGCCATACAGTTTCCGATGTCATATCTTTGAAAATGATGTTGAAAAGGATGTTGGTGAAGTGACTTGTGGTGGATTGAATTGAAATCACCACTTGAATGGTGGGAATGACACTAATGTTCCCACTTGGGTTAGTTAGCGCTTGAATAAGCTTTTTCTCAAACTTTGTGAACTAAAACTAGCTTTATGCAAATAAACTAGAGCTTAGCAAACCATACTAGAATGTCTAGCACTTACCTTCGTATTAGTTTGCGAGTACTCAATGTACTCACGGCTTTGTCCCTGGCTATTCAAATGGCCAGAGTATGAAGACGACCAAGGAGATGACCAGCAGGACGCCTACGACAACTAAGCGCCTTCCGACGTCAAGCGTTGGCCTGTGGACTAGAAAGTCCTTGTATCTTACGCTTCCGCTATGTTGAACTATGAACTTGTGTTTGTTCGTTGATCACTAGATCAACTATTCGTGTAATATGGATCATGTGATTCCAATTTGTAAGACTTATGGTTTGTAATGGATGATGACTGTGATACTTAACTATTATGCCTCGCAACAACAATATTCCTGGGATTGCGATGTATGACATAATAGGCATTCGGACTTAAAAATCCGGGTGTTGACAAGTTGGTATCAGAGCCATTGTTTGACCTTAGAAGACCTTAGTTAGAATGGGCGTTCTGAAAAATTTAACTTTGAAATCAAATGAAAGAAACTATTTGTGAAAATTTACTACACTCTTGTCTTTGAGACTTTGCCAAAATTTGATGAATCAGGTCTTATTGAGTCAACTTAAAATTTTGACACTTTGCACTCTCTAACTTACTCATCCAAATCTCTTTCAGATGGCGCTGAATGAAGCCATCAACACCAAGTTTTACCAGCTTGGGAACGGAGGAAGCTTGATCTTCGAGCACGACCTCAACGCCCTCTCTGACTTCCTTGGGCGCCCACACCCCGAGTTTCACGGGGTTCAGCTGGACGACACGCCCGGAGGAGAGTTGCAGTGGGTGATCACTGCTGACTTGAGGGGCAAGATGGAGCCTCCCACTTCGGAGAGGATCCTCTTCTCCTTCCGCGAGAGCAACTGGCTCGACGGACTCGCACGTGGTCTACAGGAGGCACTTGCGCGCCTCTGTGGACAGAACGTGGTGAGCATCCTCGCCTCTCGCTATGCCCACCTTGTGAGGCGTGATGCTGCGGGAGTGCCCATGGAGCTGCAGCCGCACCCGGAGTTGAGGCACCATGCTGAGCACCTGGACTTCATGCTCTACCAGACTCAGAGGGACCTTGACGCCTCACGCGCTTACGCGAACCAGACCCATGCTCACATCACCGAGCAGGGTGAGGCGATCAAGCTACTCAACAACGACCGCAGGAGCCTTCGCCAGCAGCGTGCCAAGAAGGATGCTACGATTCGCCGCCTTCGCGCCCGGATCGCGTCACTTGAGGCCACTGTCAAGGCCCAGGAGGATCAGATTCGTCAGCTGGAGGATGACGATGGAGGCATCGACATTTAGGGAGGAGACGCCTTTCTGAGCGATGACAACGACTTTGAGGAGGACGAGAACACCGAGGAGGAGGACTACGAGTTCCTGGAGGCAGGACCCGATGACTACGTCCCGATCGATGTCGATGATGAGGAGTAGTTGCACTAGTTCACTTATAGTAGGTGTGAGTTGTATCCCGTCCTTTGTATCGTAGCATGAGAATGGTTCTTAAAACCATTGGAGTAAGTGTGTAGTTTGTACTATGTGTTGCATGAATGAATGAATGTTATGTTTGTCATGAAAAGATTACAAGTTTTCAAATGCTTTTCAAACTTAACCAAAATGAACCATAGAATGTTCCCTCTTATCTCATAATCTTCTACATCTTCAGATGGCCCCTCCGAATCGCACCAACGACGCGATGCTGCAACTTCTGCAAACCATGCTTGCAGACCGGGAAACCGAAAGAGCCGAGCGCCAAGCCAACCTCATCGCCTTGCAGAACATCGCCAACCAAGGCCATGGAAATCATGACCACCCCGGATCCAAGCTCAAGAACTTCCAAAACACCAACCCTCCGGTGTTTAGCAAGACCGAGGAGCCCCTCGACGCCGACGATTGGCTCCAGACTATGGAGAACAATCTGGAGGTAGCCGGAGTGGAAGCCAACGAGAAAGTCTTGTTCGCCACTCACTATCTCGCTGGACCAGCCCGCGCTTGGTGGACAAGCACCCGTGCCATGAACGGAGGTCAATTCATGACTTGGGAGGATTTCAAACTCAAGTTCAGCAAGTACCATGTACCCCCGGGTCTTATCAAGAAGATGAGGGATGAATTCCGTGAGCTGAAACAAGGTCGCATGACGGTGGTTGAATACCGCGACAAGTTTCTCACCTTGTCAAGGTATGCCCCTGATGAGACCGACACCGTTGAGAAGAGGAAGGAGAGATTCCTGAACGGACTGCATGATGAGATGCAGACTGTCCTCGTCAACATCCCCTTTGCCGACCTCGAAGCCCTTGTTGACTCCGCCATCCAGATGGAGGGCAAGTTAAACCAAGCCAATGAGAACCGCAAGCGCCGCATGGCAAGCCAGAGTGGATCAAGCCACCCCCAAAAGTTTCGCCCTAGCTCAAGCGGAGGTTTCACTCCGAGAAACAACAAGCCACAGATGCAGAACTCTCGCCCCGGTTATCAGAACCGGAGTGGAGGAAACTCCAAGCCAGGAGGCTACAACAACAACTACAACAACAACAACTACAACCGCGCTCCACCCCGAGCCCCTAACAACAACAACACCAACACCAACACCACCCCCAGAACCGGAAGCAATGCCGTTCCCGTTGCGAACAAGCAGGACAAGAGCACTATCACTTGTTATGAGTGTGGTGTAGTGGGACACTACTCCAACGAGTGCCCCAAGCGTCTTGCCAAGCTCGCCGGCAACACCGCTGCACCTGCTCAGCAGCAACGCCGTGTCTCCACCGGCAAGAAGTTCGTCCCCCAACAACCCCAACAACCGCAACGGCCGCCTCTACCACATGAACGCCGAAGAAGCCCAGGAAGCACCAGATGTTGTGCTGGGTATGTTTTCTGTCAACCACATCCTTGCTAGAGTGTTGTTTGATTCTGGAGCATCTCATTCCTTTGTCACCGAGGACTTTGCATCAACAAGTAAAATTCAACCCCTCAGTTTGAAGCATGTTATGATAGTTCAAATCACCGGATCAACCACCAAAGCCAGAAAATTTTGCAAAAATGTGCCAATCAAAATCCATGATGTAGATTTCTTTGCAAATCTAATCATACTTGGAACCAAAGGTTTGGAAGTTGTCCTAGGAATGGACTGGATGTCCAAGCACAATGGATTGATAGACTGTGCCAAGAAAGCCATAACCATGACCAGCAGCACCGGTATCGTAGTTGAGCACGTCTCTGAAAAACTACCCAGAAAATTTACCTGCAACCAAAGTGTATCCAAGCCAACTCTGGATCAAATCAGGGTCGTCTGTCGCTTCCCTGATGTGTTTCCGGATGATCTACCCGGTATGCCCCCGGATCGGGATATCGAGTTTATCATCGAGTTAATCCCCGGAACTGGACCCATCGCCCAGAGAGCCTACAGCATGAACGCAACCGAGCTTGTGGAGCTGAAGAAGCAAATAGATGACATGTTAGCCAAAGGTTTGATTAGACCAAGTGCATCCCCCTGGAGATCCCCCGTCTTGTTTGTCGACAAGAAAGATGGTGCAAATTGTTTATGCACGGACTATCGTAAGCTTAACGATGTCACCATCAAAAACAAATACCCCTTACCTAAGATAGAAGATTTGTTCAACCAACTCACTGGATCCCGAGTTTTCTCCAAGATTGATCTTAGAACTGGATACCACCAACTGAAGATCCGAGCCACCGACATTCCAAAAACTGCCTTTACCACCAGATATGGGTTGTATGAGTACAACGTCATGTCGTTTGGACTGACCAATGCCCCCGCTTATTTCATGAATCTCATGAATAAGATCTTCATGAACTTTTTGGACAAGTTTGTCGTTGTATTCATCGACGACATCCTCGTCTACTCCAAGTCCGAAGAGGAACATGAACAGCATTTGGAGATTATTCTAGAAACCCTTAGACAGCACAAGTTGTATGCCAAGTTTAGCAAGTGCGAGTTTTGGCTGGAAGAAGTGGGATTCCTCGGACATATCTTGTCTGCAGGAGGAATTGCTGTAGATCCCGCCAAAATCAAAATTGTTATGGAATGGAAAGCCCCAACCACACAAACTGAGGTCCGCGCTTTTCTTGGGTTAGCCGGATATTACCGCAGATTTGTAGAAGGTTTTTCGAGCATCGCTCAACCAATGACCCAACTGCTGAAAAAGGACAGAAAGTTTGAGTGGACCGACAAATGTGAAGAGAGCTTTCAACAGCTCAAGAGTAGACTGACAACAGCCCCAATCCTGATCATGCCAGATATCACAAAGCCCTTTGACGTATATTGCGACGCCTCCAAGACTGGACTTGGATGCGTGCTTATGCAAGAAGGCAAGGTTGTATCCTACCTTTCGAGATAGCTCAAGCAACATGAACAGAACTACCCAACCCACGACCTTGAGCTTGCAGCCGTGGTTCTAGCCCTGAAAGTTTGGCGTCATTACCTCATGGGTAATTGATGCGAGATCTACTCCGACCACAAAAGCCTCAAATACATATTCACCCAGAAAGAGTTGAACATGAGACAACGCCGATGGATCGAACTGATCAAGGATTACGACATGGAGATTCACTACCACCCCGGCAAGGCCAATGTGGTAGCGGATGCTTTGAGTCGACTGCCGTGCCAGTTGAACTCCATGCTCGCAACCAAACAGCCCAGCTTGCACCAAGAGTTTGAACAGTTCAGACTTGAACTTGTTAGTGAAGGATTCCTAGCCAGCATAGAACTGCAACCCACCTTGGTTGGTCAGATCAAGGAAGCCCAGAAGGACAACGCTAGCATTGACGGAATCAAGAAACAGATAGCCACAGGAAAAGCCCCCGGATTCACCGTAGACGAAGCCGGAGTGCTTTGGTACAAAGAACGTCTCTGCGTACCATCGGACTCTAACTTAAAACAAGTCATCCTGCAAGAAGCCCATGACACCCTTTATTCAATCCACCCCGGAGGTACCAAGATGTACCAGGACCTGAAAGAACAATTTTGGTGGCACGGAATGAAGAGAGAGATCGGTAGCTATATCGCTAAGTGTGACATCTATCAGAGAGTTAAGGCAGAACATCAACGACCCGCTGGACTGTTACAACCCCTCCAGATTCCGGAATGGAAATGGGACTCCGTAGGAATGGACTTTATCACCGGACTACCCAAATCCAGCAAAGGCAATGATTCAATATGGGTAGTGGTCGATAGATTGACTAAAGTCGCCCATTTCATCGCCGTCAAAACCACCTATCAAGGCCCCAAGTTAGCTGAACTTTACATCTCCAGAATAGTTGCTCTGCACGGAACCCCCAAATCGATAGTGTCAGATAGAGGATCCCAGTTCACCTCAAGGTTCTGGCAGAAAGTGCACGAAGGACTAGGCACTCGCCTAAATTTCAGCACCGCCTATCTCCCTCAGACCGACGGACGGACCGAGAGAGTAAACCAGATACTGGAAGACATGCTTAGAGCATGCGTACTGGAATACGGATCCAAGTGGGAAGACTGCCTACCTTACGCAGAATTCTCTTACAACAATAGTTACCAAGCCAGCCTACAGATGGCCCCCTTTGAAGCCTTGTACGGAAGGAAATGCCGTACCCCTCTGAACTGGTCAGAAGTCGGAGAAAGCCAAGTTTTCGGCCCAGATGTTCTTCGTGAAGCCGAAGAGAAAGTCCACAAGATCCGCGAGTACCTCAAGACTGCGCAATCCAGACAGAAGAGCTACGCCGACAAGAGACGTCGGGAGATGACCTTTGAGATCGGAGACTTCGTCTATCTCAAAGTATCCCCCTTGCAAGGAATGCAAAGGTTCCAACTGAAAGGAAAGCTTGCACCCCGCTATGTCGGACCTTTCCAAGTCCTTAGCCGCCGAGGTGAAGTATCTTATCAACTGGAGTTGCCTGAGGAAATGTCGGCTGTGCACGACGTGTTTCACATCTCACTTCTCCGGAAGTGCCTTGAAGTCCCGGAGAAGACTGAAGTGTTCAAGAACATCGATCATCGATCGGTAGATATCAACAAGGATCCGACTTACCGCGAAGTGCCGATTCGCATACTGGAAGAAGCTTACCGAACCACCTGCACCTGAAGCATCAAGTTTCTGAAGATCCAGTGGAGCAATCATACCGAGGATGAAGCCACATGGGAACGCGAAGACTTCATGAAGAAGGAATACCCAGATCTCTTTAGTACCTAACTTTCTTTTCGATCTCGGGACGAGAACTTTTGTAAGGGGGAAGGGTTTGTAACACCCCAAATTTCAATAAAAAGAAAGTTAGAGAATTCCAGAAAGCAAAATTTCAAACCAACAAAAACTTTTCTTTTGCATATAGTACCATGCATAGGACTTGTGCATTTGAGTGATATGCCATGATGATTGCTTTTACTTGTATTTGATATGCTCTAAAACCCTAGTGTGATCATGTGAAGATCACCAACCAAATAAATCAAAGAGGAAGAAATTCCATAAATTGCAAAACCCTAAAAACCCTCACATATGCTCTATGGCATTTTTATAAATCTTGACCCTAGACCTATTTGGTCTTCACCATTAGTTGGATAATGTTACTAAACACTTATTACAACTTTTGGAATCAAGGTTGCACAATTCAAATGAACTTCAAACACTTTTCCCACTCACATATGATAATGGCCAAATCTGCCAAATTTAGTCTGATCACCACTTTGAGCCCCTGCAATTCAATTTTCCCAAACCAATTCTTGCTAACTCTTTGCACCATTTCAAAGTCAACATCAAGGTGAACAACTTTGATGAAGATCACCCTGCCAAATTCATCTTTGATCAATAGCTATGCTCATCCAAAGTTGCAACATTTTAACAAGTGGAACAATCTCACACTTGTCAATTTTTGCAATTCTTGAATTCAAACTTTTCCACCACCACCTCAAACCACCTCTGGTCATTTACAACTAATAGCAACACTCACATTTCAAAAACTTTCACCTTTTGAATTAATTCAAATTTGGACAATTTTGCAATTTTCCAAATATGGCACTATTTGCACTATTTGCAAATAGTGAATCTACTCAACCTCATCTACCCTAACCTACCCCATTTGGTTCCCTGGTCCCCTTAAACCATAATTGATACATAGAGAGGCTAAGGAGAGGAGGAGAGCAACTAGGGCATGGCCATGCCGGCCATGTCCCCGAGCCCGACCACCTCCACCTCTCTCCCTCCCTTCCCCAACCTGGCCACCGTGCCCTAGCTCGCCACCTCGCTCCTCTACATCACCTAGCACAAGCCGCGGTCGAGGAGGAGCTCGACACTGGCCAGACCAGCGCGCGCCCATGGCGGCCAGCATGCCGTGGACGTCGCACGAGAGCGCGCCCTGGACACGCGCCGCGCCACTACCTCGAGCACGCCCTGGTCCCTCCCTCGACAGGTTGAGCACCGCCGTGACACCTTAGCCCCGCCAGACACGCGCCCAGCCCAGACCCGTGACCGCCGGCGCCGGAGACGACGACTTGTTCCCGTACGCGCCGCGGCCGTCGTGGAAGAAATGCGACCAGACCAGACGTCCCCCGACCAAGCCAGCACCACCTCTAGCTTCGCCTGGACAAGGAGAACCCGACAGCGCCCTCGCCTAGCTCGACCAGCCGCCGGAGAAGCCGCGCCATGGTCGACCTTGCCACTGCCCCGCCACCCTCTCTCAATCCTATAAATAGGAGGTTCCCTGGAAGCAACAGAGCACACCGTCTCACTCCCCACCCTTCACCACTTCGCCTAGCACCATTAGCCACCTCGATCGTCGCCGGAGCTGCTCCAATTTGAAGATCGGAGCCGCCCGTACCCGGAGGCCGCCGCCGTCGATTGGAGCTGTTCCAGGAGGAGCCGCCGGTACCAGGAGCTCCGCCGTCGTCCACAACTTCACCACGCACACTGTCATTCCTCGCTGGAGCACTGGTTAGCCCGCCGACCCCCTACCGCCGCCGTGCCAGTACCACGATCTCGCCGGAGATGACGATGGCCCTGTGCCGTCCGATCCCATTCTAATCCTACGCCCCACATTGAAACGTACCGCTTCGGCCGTTATGAGCCGCTGACAGGCGGACCCCACCCTGTCAGGCAGCCCGCGCGTCCGTGGACCGTGATGGGCTGGCTCGGGCCGTTTTTAAACCTTCTGGCCCATTAGCTTTTCCCGCCGGCCCGTTAATTTCAAATCCAGTTTAATTATTACAAATCCATTTCAATACTGCCCAAACTTTGAAATTCAACCATTTCAAATTGGCTAAACCAAATTTAGTGAATTTCATATTGTTAGCAAGCCACTGAAATTCTCTACAAAATGCCACTGGCCCCATGGTCAGATTCTTTGTAGAATAATTATGATAAAAATAACAAAACAGGGACTTTTCCCTATTCAAATAATTCTTAAAAATCAACCAAAATAGATATTAAGTTATTTTCCAACTCTAATAGCTCACATTTGACTTACACTAATTGTTTATTCAATAACATGGTGTGGTCACTTTGCATGATCATGCCATGGTTTAATGAATGGATATTTTGACTAGTTTAACTAGTTGATATTGTCCAAAACTATTAAAGTTAAATTGTGTGAAGTCTTACACTTCATTTAAATTTGTCTCACATGGATTCATGGGATGTTTGGACCCCTGGTTCCAAACTCTCTTATATGAATTACTTGAGATTTAAATCAAATGTAGTGTTATTTAAATTGTATGAGGTGACCCACCTCATTTAAATTATTTTCCCAAATGATGATGATGATGAACATTTGACTTAGGTCAATATGAGTTCATCCATGATTGTTTGAGAAATTAAATCTTAAGAAGATTTCAATGAGAGGAAATTCTTTCTCAAGAACCCTATGGAAACTATCATTTATATGAAATGCAAAGAAGTGAATTCTACTTAAACCCCACAACCCATGCACCCTAGTTTATTTACTTGTGTGCATAGAGTAGTTTGTGTGTTATATGTGATGTATGGAATAGCCATTGAAGTAGTGAGTAATTATACTCGTATTCAAATTTAGACGGTAGCACCGGAGAGTACGCCGAAGAAGAAGGTTGCTACCAAGAGGAGGAGGAGGAACAGTTTGAGAACTACCAAGGCAAGCTACTACCAATGCAAGCTATTATTCTTGCAAAGTGCAAAGCCCCCTTGGGGTCAAGGCACCATGTTTCTTATCTTTTCTTATATGAACCCATCCCAAGTTTTTACTTTACAAGTTTTTTTACTTGTTTTCTAAATGAGTTCCTTTTATAGTTAACTTTGGTCAAAGTACAAGTGGATTACTAGAGTAGTGAGTTAGTCTCCCCAAGCAAAGCAAGTTAGCACCCCTCATGAATTAGAGCTAGTGCTTATAAATTAAAACTTGACTACTCTAGATGGGAACAATGTGAATTTGAAGGATTTTTGAAACCTTGGAATGAAGATGCATTCCATTGAATGATTTTTGAAGGTGAATATGACCAAGAGAAGATGGTGATTTTTGGATAAACAATGATGTTGGTTTGAATGCGATACCTTTCCAATTCTTAAGTACCCCCACAATACCTGATTATGGGTAGGGCTTAACTGGAAGTTTATGCGTCTTAGTATGGGTTCCCTCTAAACAAGCGTCATCGGGGTTATGCCGAAAGCTGCCTCTACAACAAAAGAAACGATACTATATGATGCGAAATGAGGTGAATGTCCGGCCCAAGCCCTGTGCAGTTCCCAGGCTGACTGTCTGTCTTCACTTGGAGGCCAAGCTCATGGGGAGAGGTGCTCATACTAGGATTCGTAAGTGAAAGGTTATGGTTGATGATCCGCGTACTGTGTTACGATGATTCGGGGAAATCCCGACGGATGAAATCAAATGTTGTGGCACAAGTGTGCAACCTCTGCAGAGTGTAAACCTATTCGAATAGCCGCGTCCACGGTTACGGACGGTTGGAAAGGCCATACAGTTTCCGATGTCATATCTTTGAAAATGATGTTGAAAAGGATGTTGGTGAAGTGACTTGTGGTGGATTGAATTGAAATCACCACTTGAATGGTGGGAATGACACTAATGTTCCC
The DNA here is from genome assembly GCF_019359855.2 of Lolium perenne. Classification (NCBI taxonomy): domain Eukaryota; kingdom Viridiplantae; phylum Streptophyta; class Magnoliopsida; order Poales; family Poaceae; genus Lolium; species Lolium perenne. The sequence continues at coordinate 34,075,500 of NC_067248.2, read as the reverse complement.
ACTTGGGTTAGTTAGCGCTTGAATAAGCTTTTTCTCAAACTTTGTGAACTAAAACTAGCTTTATGCAAATAAACTAGAGCTTAGCAAACCATACTAGAATGTCTAGCACTTACCTTCGTATTAGTTTGCGAGTACTCAATGTACTCACGGCTTTGTCCCTGGCTATTCAAATGGCCAGAGTATGAAGACGACCAAGGAGATGACCAGCAGGACGCCTACGACAACTAAGCGCCTTCCGACGTCAAGCGTTGGCCTGTGGACTAGAAAGTCCTTGTATCTTACGCTTCCGCTATGTTGAACTATGAACTTGTGTTTGTTCGTTGATCACTAGATCAACTATTCGTGTAATATGGATCATGTGATTCCAATTTGTAAGACTTATGGTTTGTAATGGATGATGACTGTGATACTTAACTATTATGCCTCGCAACAACAATATTCCTGGGATTGCGATGTATGACATAATAGGCATTCGGACTTAAAAATCCGGGTGTTGACAAACATGGTTATCGCACAACGAGCAACTTAATAAGAGATAAAGTGCATAAGTACATATTCAATACCACAATAGTTTTTAGGCTATTTGTCCCATGAGCTATATATTGCAAAGATAAAGAATGGAAATTTTAAAGGTAGCACTCAAGCAATTTACTTTGGAATGGTAGAGAAATACCATGTAGTGGGTAGGTATGGTGGACACAAATGGCATAGTGGTTGGCTCAAGTATTTTGGATGCATGAGAAGTATTCCCTCTCGATACAAGGTTTAGGCTAGCAAGGTTTTTTGAAACAAACACAAGTATGAAGCGGTACAGCAAAACTCACATAAAAGACATATTGTAAACATTATAAGACTCTACACCGTCTTCCTTGTTGTTCGACCCCTTACTAGAAATTATCTCTAGACCTTAGAGAGACCAATTATGCAAACCAAATTTTAGCAAGCTCTATGTATTTCTTCAATAATAGGTGCAAAGTATATGATGCAAGAGCTTAAACATGAGCACATCAATTGCCAAGTATCACATTATCCAAGACATTATTCCAATTACTACATGTAGCATTTCCCGTTTCCAACCATATAAGAATTTAATGAAGCAGATTCAACCTTCGCCATGAATATTATGAGTAAAGCCTAAGGACATATTTGTCCATATGCAACAGCGGAGCGTGTCTCTCTCCCACACAATGAATGCTAGGATCCATTTTATTCAAACAAAACAAAAACAAAAACAAACCGACGCTCCAAGCAAAGTACATAAGATGTGATGGAATAAAAATATAGTTTCACTAGAGGAACCTGATAATGTTGTCGATGAAGAAGGGGATGCCTTGGGCATCCCCAAGCTTAGACGCTTGAGTCTTCTTGAAATATGCAGGGGTGAACCACCGGGGCATCCCCAAGCTTAGAGCTTTCACTCTCCTTGATCATATTGTATCATCTCCCTCTCTTGATCCTTGAAAACTTCCTCCACACCAAACTCAAAACAACTCATTAGAGGGTTAGTGCATAATCAAAATTCACATGTTCAGAGGTGACATAATCATTCTTAACACTTCTGGACATTGCACAAAGCTACTGAAAGTTAATGGAATAGAAAAATCCATCAAGCATAGCAAAACAGGCAATGCGAAATAAAAGGCAGAATCTATCAAAACAGAACAGTTCGTAAAGATGAATTTCTAAGAGGCACCAGACTTGCTCAAATGAAAATGCTCAAATTGAATGAAAGTTGCGTAAATATCTGCGGATCACTCATGTAAATTGGCATAATTTTCTGAGTTACCTACAGAGAATTAGGCCCAAATTCGTGACAGCAAAGAAATCTGTTTCTGCGCTGTAATCCAAATCTAGTATGAACCTTACTATCAAAGACTTTACTTGGCACAACAATGCAACAAAACTAAGATAAGGAGAGGGTGCTACAGTAGTAACAACTTCCAAGACTCAAATATAAAATAAAAGTGCAGTAGTAAAATCATGGGTTGTCTCCCATAAGCGCTTTTCTTTAACGCCTTTCGGCTAGGCGCAAAAAGTGTGTATCAAGTATTATCAAGAGATGAAGCATCAACATCATAATTTGTTCTAATGATAGAATCAAAAGGTAACTTCATTCTCTTTCTAGGGAAGTGTTCCATACCTTTCTTGAGAGGAAATTGATATTTAATATTACCTTCCTTCATATCAATGATAGCACCAACAGTTCGAAAAAAGGTCTTCCCAATATAATGGGACAAGATGCATTGCATTCAATATCCAAGACAACAAAATCAACGGGGACAAGGTTATTGTTAACGGTAATGCGAACATTATCAACTCTCCCCAAAGGTTTCTTTGTAGAATTATCAGCAAGATTAAAATCCAAAAAACAATTTTTCAATGGTAGCAAGTCAAGCATGTTATAGATTTTCTTAGGCATAACGGAAATACTTGCACCAAGGTCACATAAAGCATTAAACTCAAAGTCATTGACCTTCATCTTAATGATGGGCTCCCAACCATCCTCTAGATTCCTAGGAATAGAAGCTTCACGTTCTAGTTTCTCTTCTCTAGCTTTTATGAGATCATTCGTAATATGTTTCGTAAAGGCCAAATTTATAGCACTAGCATTAGGACTCTTAGCAAGTTTTTGTAAGAACTTTATAACTTCAGAGATGTGGCAATCATCAAAATCCAAACCATTATAATCTAAAGCAATGGGATCATTATCCCCAATGTTGGGAAATTTTTTAGCAGTTTTATCACAGGCAGTTTCAGCAGTTTTAGCAGTTTCAGGCAGTTTTTCACGCTTTGCATTAGAAGTGGAAACATTGCCAACACCAATTATTTTACCATTAATAGTAGGGGGTGCAGCAACATGTGAAGCATTAGCGTTACTAGTGGTGGTAATAGTACAAACTTTAGCTATATTATCTTCTTTAGCATTTTCTTCTTTTTCCCACCTAGCACGCAATTCAGCCATCAATCTTATATTCTCATTAATTCTAACTTGGATGGCATTTTCTGTAGTAGCAATTTTATTATTATTATTTTCATTAGGCATAACTTTCGATTTCAAAAGATCAACATCAACAGCAAGACTATCGACTTTAGAAGCAAGTATATCAATTTTTCCAAGCTTTTCTTCAACAGATTTGTTAAAAGAAGTTTGTGTACTAATAAATTCTTTAAGCATGGCTTCAAGTCCAGGGGGTATGTTCCTATTATTATTGTAAGAATTCCCATAAGAATTACCATAACCGTTACCATTATTATAAGGATATGTCCTATAGTTGTTACTAGAATTGTTCCGGTAAGCATTGTTGTTGAAATTATTATTCTTAATGAAGTTTACATCAACATGTTCTTCTTGAGAAACCAATGAAGCTAACGGAACATTATTACGATCAACATTAGTCCTACCATTCACAAGCATAGACATAATAGCATCAATCTTATCACTCAAGGAAGAGGTTTCTTCGACAGAATTTACCTTCTTACCTTGGGGAGCTCTTTCTGTGTGCCATTAAGAGTAATTAATCATCATATTATCAAGAAGCTTTGTTGCGTCGCCTAGAGTGATGGACATAAAGGTATCTCCAGTATCTGAATCCAATAGGTTCCGCGAAGAAAAATTCAGTCCTGCATAAAAGGTTTGGATGATCATCCAAGTAGTCAGTCCATGGGTTGGGCAGTTTTTAACCAAAGATTTCATTCTTTCCCAAGCTTGTGCAACATGCTCATTATCCAATTGTTTAAAATTCATTATGCTACTTCTCAAAGATATAATTTTAGTAGGAGGATAATATCTACCAATAAAAGCATCCTTGCATTTAGTCCATGAATCAATACTATTCTTAGGCCGAGATAGCAACCAATCTTTAGCTCTTCCTATTAATGAGAAAGGAAACAATTTTAATTTTATAATGTCACCATCTACATCCTTATACTTTTGCATTTCACATAGTTCAACAAAATTATTAAGATGGGCAGCAGCATCATCAGAACTAACACCAGAAAATTGCTCTCTCATAACAAGATTTAGTAAAGCAGGTTTAATTTCAAAGAATTCTGCTGTAGTAGCAGGTGGAGCAATAGGTGTGCATAAGAAATCATTATTATTTGTGGTTGTGAAGTCACACAACTTAGTATTTTCAGGAGTACCCATTTTAGCAATAGTAAATAAGACAAACTAGATAAAGTAAATGCAAGTAACTAATTTTTTGTGCTTTTGATATAGCAAACAAGATAGTAAATAAAGTAAAGCTAGCAACTAATTTTTTTGTGTTTTGTTTTAGTGCAGCAAACAAAGTAGTAAATAAAACAAAGCAAGACAAAAACAAAGTAAAGAGATTGGAGGTGGAGAATCCCCTTGCAGCGTGTCTTGATCTCCCCGGCAACGGCGCCAGAAAAAGAGCTTGATACGCGTACAGCACGCGTCCGTTGGGAACCCCAAGAGGAAGGTGTGATGCGTACAGCAGCAAGTTTTCCCTCAGTAAGAAACCAAGGTTTATCGAACCAGTAGGAGCTAAGAAGCACGTTGAAGGTTGATGGCGGCGAAGTGTAGTGCGGCGCAACACCAGGGATTCCGGCGCCAACGTGGAACCTGCACAACACAACCAAATTACTTTGCCCCAACGTGACAGTAAGGTTGTCAATCTCACCGGCTTGCTGTAACAAAGGATTAGATGTATAGTGTGGATGATGATTGTTTGCAGAAAACAGTAGAACAAGTATTGCAGTAGATTGTATTCGATTAAAAGAATGGACCGGGGTCCACAGTTCACTAGAGGCGTCTCTCCGATAAGAATAAGTATGTTGGGTGAACAAATTACAGTTGGGCAATTGACAAATAAAGAGGGCATGACCATACACATACATGATATGATGAGTATAGTGAGATTTAATTGGGCATTACGACAAAGTACATAGACCACTATCCAGCATGCATCTATGCCTAAAAAGTCCACCTTCAGGTTATCATCCGAACCCCTTCCAGTATTAAGTTGCAAACAACAGACAGTTGCATTAAGTATGGTGCGTAATGTAATCAACAACTACATCCTTAGACATAGCATCGATGTTTTATCCCTAGTGGCAACAGCACATCCACAACCTTAGAACTTTCTCACATCGTCCTGCATTTAATGGAGGCATGAACCCACTATCGAGCATAAATACTCCCTCTTGGAGTTACTAGCAAAAACTTGGCCAGAGCCTCTACTAATAACGGAGAGCATGCAAGATCATAAACAACACATAGATAATAGATTGATAATCAACATAGCATAGTATTCTCTATTCATCGGATCCCAACAAACACAACATGTAGCATTACAGATAGATGATCTTGATCATGTTAAGCAACTCACAAGATCCAACAATGAAGCAAAATTAGGAGAAGACGACCATCTAGCTACTGCTATGGACCCATAGTCCAAGGGTGAACTACTCACTCATCACTCCGGAGGCGACCATGGCGGTGAAGAGTCCTCCGGGAGATGATTCCACTCTCCGGCAGGGTGCCGGAGGCGATCTCCTGAATCCCCCGAGATGGGATTGGCGGCGGCGTCTCTGGAAGGTTTTCCGTATCGTGGCTCTCGGTACTGGGGGTTTCGCGACGAAGGCTTTAGTAGGCGGAGGAGATAGGTTTAGGGGCGACGCGAGGGGCCCACACACTAGGGCTGCGCGGCCAGGGGGTGGGCCGCGCCGCCCTGGCGTGTCGCCGCCTCGTCGCCCCACTTCGTTTCCTCTCCGGTGTTCTGGAAGCTTCGTGGAAAAATAAGATTCTGGGCGTTGATTTCGTCCAATTCCGAGAATATTTCCTTACTAGGATTTCTGAAACCAAAAACAGCAGAAAACAGCAACTGGCTCTTCGGCATCTCGTTAATAGGTTAGTGCCGGAAAATGCATAAATATGACATAAAGTATGCATAAAACATGTAGGTATCATCAATAAAGTGGCATGGAACATAAGAAATTATCGATACGTCGGAGACGTATCAGACCCCAACAACAAAACCTCCCAAAAGTGGGAAACCTACTCCAGGGGGGAGTCCTACTCAAGGTGGGGCTCCCACCTTTCCTTGAGGTGGGTTGGCCGGCCACCTATGGTGGAGCCCACCTGGGACTCCTCCCCTTAGGATTTGGCCGGCCATGCAAGGTGGAGTCCCTCCGGGACTCCACTTTCCATGGTGATTTCTTCCGGACTTTTCTAGAACCTTCTAGAACCTGCCATAAATGCACCGGATCATTTCCAAACTTGGAATATGACTTCCTATATATGAATCTTATTCTCTGGACCATTCCGGACCTCCTCGTGATTTCCTGGATCCCATCCTAGACTCCGAACAAAACTTTGAACTCCATTCCATATTCCATATCTACTTAAACGACATCAAACCTTAAGTGTGTCACCCTACGGTTCGCGAACTATGCAGACATGGTTGAGACCTCTCTCCGACCAATAACCAATAGCGGGATCTAGAGATCCATAATGGCTCCCACATATTCAACGATGACTTTAGTGATCGACTGAACCATTTACATACGATACCGATTCCCTTTGTCACGCGATATTTTACTTGTCCGAGGTTTGATCATCGGTATCTCTATACCTTGTTCAACCTCGTCTCCTGACAAGTACTCTTTACTCGTACCGTGGTATGTGGTCTCTTTATGAACCATTCATATGCTTGCAAGCTAATTTAGACGACATTCCACCGAAAGGACTAGGTAAATATGTATCGAAAGCTTATAGCAAATAACTTAATGACGTGATCTTATGCTACGCTTAATTGGGTGTGTCCATTACATCATTCACATAATGCCATAACCTTGTTATTAATAACATCCAATGTTCATGATCATGAAACTATGATCATCTATTAATCAACAGGCTAGTTATACAAGAGGCTTACTAGGGACTCCTTGTTGTTTACATAACACACATGTATCAATGTTTCGGTAAATACAATTATAGCATGGTATGTAAACATTATCATAAACACAAAGATATATTATAATAACCATTTTATTATTGCCTCTTGGGCATATCTCCAACATGCCTGCCGGAGCCGCTTCATCGACGCCATCATCAACCGGACCGGATCATCCCCGCCGAACCTCGAAACCATATACTCATCCAGCTGTCTACCGCAGTCGCTTCAGCTGCGGTATCGTCTACCCCACCTCCGCCGCTTCACCGGATTCGTCGTCCACCGCATTGGATCTTGCTCACCGACACCGCTGTGCATGAACCGGAACTGCGTCAACAGCGTCGTGCATGATCTAAACTCTTCTACTATCGCTTTTCTATTGCTTGCCTGCAAGTTCTTGTTTAATCTTGGGGGAACCTGTTTGTGCTAACGACGCGTCGTTACATTTTTGCAAATGAGATGAGTAACCATGAAGTGTAATGGTCGTCTCTCCAACCCCAAGTAGCACATGTAGTGTACTTCATCACCGGATCTATCAACCCCAGAAAGATCTGCTGTGACTCCCACAGAGTGCTTCTCCTAATGTAAGTCCCTTGTTTTAGCGCCATGTTCTGGGTTTAGATGCTTGTTTGTCTGAAGCTCTTTTAGTTCATTCCTAGCTATGACCGTAACACCTTGCTATTTTCTAGTTCATTGCTAACTTTAAGCGATTGAACATTTTGGTTTGCATTCCCTGCTCTGTAGATGTAGTCATCATAACTTCTATCTTGTTCAGTCGTTGTTACAAAAATTATAGGCTGCTACTATTTTGTTCATGCCAATCTTGTTCTCCCTGAACATGTTGGTTTGCATTCCCTGTACTACAGGTGATACCATTGTTATTTCTATCTACTTCGTCGTAAGCTAACAAAGTAACTGCCTGTTATTAGTTCCTGCATGCTATCGCTCTGCCATCCTGCAAGTTCACAGGTGATCCCACTATATTCCGTTTCTGGTCCATCCTAAGCTGTAGCATTAACTATCATCTATGTGTTGCTCATTACAGCTTTATATCCCAAAACAAATTGATCAATCTATTATCCTAAGCTGTAGCTTTATACCCCAAAACAAATTGATCAATCTATTATCCTAAGCTTTATATCCTAAGCTGTAGCATTAACTATCATCTATGAGCTGCCTAACATGATCAAGATCATCTATTTGTAATGCTACATGTTGCGTTTGTTGAGATCCGATGAATAACGAATACTATGCTATGTTGATTATCAATCTATTATCTATGTGTTGTTTATGATCTTGCATGCTCTCCGTTATTAGTAGAGGCTCTGGCCAAGTCGTTACTTGTAACTCCAAGAGGGAGTATTTATGCTCGATAGTGGGTTCATGGCTCCATTAAATCTGGGACAGTGACAGAAAGTTATAAGGTTGTGGATGTGTTGTTGCCACTAGGGATAAAACATCAATGCTATGTCTAAGGATGTATTTGTTGATTACATTACGCACCATACTTAATGCAATTGTCTGTTGTTTGCAACTTAATACTGGAGGGGGTTCGGATGATAACCTGAAGGTGGACTTTTTAGGCATAGATGCATGCTGGATAGCGGTCTATGTACTTTGTCCTAATGCCCAATTAAATCTCACAATACTCATCATGACATGTATGTGCATGGTCATGCCTTCTTTATTTGTCAATTGCCCAACTGTAATTTGTTCACCCAACATGCTATTTATCTTATGGGAGAGACACCACTAGTGAACTGTGGACATCGAATACAATCTACTGCAATACTAGCTCTATTGTTCTCTGCAAACATAATCATCCACACTATACATCTAATCCTTTGTTACAGCAAGCCGGTGAGATTGACAACCTCACTGTCACGTTGGGGCAAAGTAATTTGGTTGTGTTGTGCAGGTTCCACGTTGGCGCCGGAATCCCTGGTGCTGCGCCGCACTACACTCCGCCGCCATCAACCTTCAACGTGCTTCTTGGCTCGTACTGGTTCGATAAACCTTGGTTTTTACTGAGGGAAAACTTGCTACTATACGCATCACACCTTCCTCTTTGGGTTCCCAACGGACGCGTGCTGTACGCGTATCAAGCTCTTTTTCTGGCGCCGTTGTCGGGGATCTGAAGAAAAGTTACACCACAAAGATCTCTAACTCCCACGTCAACTACACGCCAGCAGCTCTTTTTCTGGCGCCGTTGCCGGGGAGATCAAGACACGCTGCAAGGGGAGTCTCCACTTCAAATCTCTTTATTTTGTTTTTGTCTTTCTTTACTTTTATTTACTTCTTTGTTTGCTGCACTAAAACAAAATACAAAAAAATTAGTTGCTAGTTTTACTTTATTTACTGTCTTGTTCTCCATATTAAAAACACAAAAAAATTAGTTACTTGCATTTACTTTATCTAGTTTACTTTATTTACTATTGCTAAAATGAGTAATCCTGAAGTTGAAGTTCGTTCGTTTAAGCAACAAGGGGGAGAATGTTTAAAAGATGCTTGGTATAGAATTAGTGATGCTCATAATAGGTGCACTAAGAAACACTCCACCACCATCCTACTCAGGAATTTTTATGCTGGTATCTCTAGCTGGAATAGGTATGTTCTTGATTATCTTGCGGGAGGTAATTTCCTAGGCACTCCCGCTTTAGAAGCTAGTTGCATAATTGAGAGTCTATTTGGAATACCACCTATTAATAAAGTTAAAATTGAAAACTCTCTTGAAGATGTCATGAAAAAGTTGGAGACCATAGAGCAAAATCTTCCAAGTATTGAGACCAATTTGGGAGTATTACTTAATAGCATTGATAAACTTGATAAATCTCTAGGTGGAATGAATGAGAGAATTGCCATCGTAGAAGCTTGTGCTATTCATGATAATCAAACCCAAAGGATTAGTGAACTTGAAGAAGCTATGGGAACCTTAGGTTCAACTTTTTCTTCTCTTAAGTTTAAGGAGAAAGCTTATGTGGGTAAGGAGCAAAAGTTCATGTATGTCTCTAAGACCTAAGATAAAATATAGGCCTAAAATTGAAAAAGCTCTTAATGCCATTATAGATAATTGAGCATCTAATGCTTCATCTCTTGATAACACTTGATACACACTTTCTGCGCCTAGCTGAAAGGCGTTAAAGAAAAGCGCTTATGGGAGACAACCCATGATTTTACTTCTGCACTTTTGTTTTATATTTGAGTCTTGGAAGTTGTTACTAATGTAGCAACCTCTCCTTATCTTAATTTTGTTGCATTGTTGTGCCAAGTAAAGTCTTTGATAGTAAGGTTCATACTAGATTTGGATTGCTGCGCAGAAACAGATTTCTTGCTGTCACGAATTTGAGCAGTAGTTTCTGTAGGTAACTCAGAAAATTCTGCCAATTTACGTGAGTGATCCTCAGATATGTACGCAACTTTCATTCAATTTGAGCATTTTCATCTGAGCAAGTCTGGTGCACCTAAAAAATTCGTCTTTACGAACTGTTCTGTTTTGACAGATTCTGCCTTTTATTTCGCATTGCCTGTTTTGCTATGTTTGATGGATTTCTTTACTCCATTAACTTTCAGTAGCTTTGTGCAATGTCCAGAAGTGTTAAGAATGATTATGTCACCTCTGAACATGTGAATTTTGATTATGCACTAACCCTCTAATGAGTTGTTTTGAGTTTGGTGTGGAGGAAGTTTTCAAGGATCAAGAGAGGGGGATGATACAATATGATCAAGGAGAGTGAAAGCTCTAAGCTTGGGGATGCCCCGGTGGTTCATCCCTGCATATTTCAAGAAGACTCAAGCATCTAAGCTTGGGGATGCCCAAGGCATCCCCTTCTTCATCGACAACATTATCAGGTTCCTCTAGTGAAACTATATTTTTATTCCATCACATCTTATGTGCTTTAGTTGGAGCGTCTGTATGTTTTTATTTTTGTTTTGTTTGAATAAAGTTGGATCCTAGAATTCATTGTGTGGGAGAGAGAAACGCTCCGCTGTTGCATATGGAAAAATATGTCCTTAGGCTTTACTCATAATGTTCATGGCGAAGGTTGAACTGCTTCGTGAAATTGTTATATGGTTGGAAACGGGAAATGCTACATGTGGTAAATGGTATAATATCTTGAATAATGTAATACTTGGCGATTGTTGTGCTCATGTTTAAGCTCTTGCATCATATACTTTGCACCTATTAGTGAAGAAATACATAGAGCTTGCTAAAATTTGGTTTGCATGATTGAACTCTCTAAGGTCTAGATATTTTCTAGTAAGGGTCGAACAACAAGGAAGACGGTGTAGAGTCTTATAATGCTTACAATATTTCTTTTATGTGAGTTTTGCTGTACCGGTTCATAATTGTGTTTGCTTTAAACAACCTTGCTAGCCTAAGCCTTGTATTGAGAGGGAATACTTCTCGTGCATCCAAAATCCTTGAGCCAAACACTATGCCATTTGTGTCCACCATACCTACCTACTACATGGTATTTCTCCGCCATTCCAAAGTAAATTGATTGAGTGCTACCTTTAAATTTCCATTCTTCGCCTTTGCAATATATAGCTCATGGGACAAATAGCCTAAAAACTATTGTGGTATTGAATATGTACTTATGCATCTTATCTCTTATAAGTTGCTTGTTGAGCGATAACCATGTTCCTAGGGACGCCATCAAACTACCCTTTGTTGAATATCATGTGAGTTGCTATGCATGTTCGTCTTGTCTGAAGTAAGGGCGATTTACCATGAGTTGAATGGTTTGAGTATGCATATTGTTAGAGAAGAACATTGGGCCGCTAACTAAAGCCATGATCCATGGTGGAAGTTTCAGTTTTGGACAACTATCCTCAATCTCATATGAGAATATTATTTGTTGCTAAATTCTTATGCATTAAAGAGGAGTCCATTATCTGTTGTCTATGTTGTCCCAGTATGGATGTCTAAGTTGAGAATAATCAAAAGCGAGAAATCCAATGTGAACTTTCTCCTTAGACCTTTGTACAGGCGGCATAGAGGTACCCCATTGTGATACTTGGTTAAAACATATGTATTGCGATGATAATCCAGGTAATCCGAGCTAATTAGGACAAGGTGCGGGCACTATTGGTATACTATGCATGAGGCTTGCAACTTGTAGGATATAATTTACATAATGCATATGCTTTATTACTAACGTTGACAAAATTGTTTCTTGTTTTTCAAAATAAAAGCTCTAGCACAAATATAGCAATCAATGCTTCCCTCTGCGAAGGGTCATTCTTCTACTTTTATGTTGAGTCAGTTTACCTACTTCCTTCTATCTCAAGAAGCAAAACTTGTGTTAACTGTGCATTGATTCCTACATACTTGCATATTGCACTTATTATATTACTTTATGTTGACAATATCCATGAGATATACATATTACAAGTTGAAAGCAACCGCTGAAACTTAATCTTCCTTTGTGTTGCTTCAATACCTTTACTTTGAATTTATTGCTTTATGAGTTAACTCTTATGCAAGACTTATTGATGCTTGTCTTGAAAGTACTATTCATGAAAAGTCTTTGCTATATGATTCAACTGTTTACTCATTGTATTACCATTGCTTCGAATCGTTGCATTCATTACATGTGCTTACAATAGTATTGATCAAGATTATGATGGCATGTCACTTCAGAAATTATCTTTGTTATCGTTTACCTACTCGGGACGAGTAGGAACTAAGCTTGGGGATGCTGATACGTCTCCAACGTATCGATAATTTCTTATGTTCCATGCCACTTTTATGATGATACTCACATGTTTTATACATACTTTATGTCATATTTATGCATTTTCCGGCACTAACCTATTAACGAGATGCCGAAGAGCCAGTTGATGTTTTCTGCTATTTTTGGTTTCAGAAATCCTAGTAAGGAAATATTCTCGGAATTGGACGAAATCAACGCCCGGGATCTTATTTTCCACGAAGCTTCCAGAAGTCCGAAAGGGAAACGAAGTGGGGCGACGAGGCGACGCCACACTAGGGCGGCGCGGCCCAACCCCTGGCCGCGCGGCCCTGTTGTGTGGGCCCCTCGTGGCGCCCCCTGACCTACCCTTCCGCCTACATAAGCCTTCGTCGATAATAGTTCCAGTACCGAGAGCCACGATACGGAAAACCTTCCAGAGACGCCGCCACCGCCAATCCCATCTCGGGGGATTCAGGAGATCACCTCCGTGTGACGCCCCAAAACCGGTACCATGAGGATCCCAGCGAATCCGCCGAAATCCGCACGATATCGATTTTTAGGAGACGCACCACCAAGCGCCTCGTACACGCCGAAGCATGCACGCGATGCGGGTGGAATCAATCACGAGCAGTAACATTACAACAGGATTACAATAGAGCCCACAAGAGTCATATATATTACAACAACGACTCCAACGAGTCAAGATACAAATAGATACATACAAAGATCCAAATCATACAGAAGATCAAATACATCCGAGTACGGACAAGATACAAATTTGGACTAAGAGTCCTGAAGATAAACGATGGCGTCCATAACCCTGCCCAGCCCAAACCGGAAGGGTAACCTTGCTAGCGTCGTCTTCATCGCACCGATCTTCATACCTGCCCGGTTATATCCCGTAGAAGCAGCAATAAGTACGGATTCGTACTTAACAAGACTTCAAGACGTATAAGCATTCGTCAACCAGTCGTCCTTTGTACTTGAGGCACGCAGGGGACTTAGAGGACGCAAGAGGAACGTCATAGGCAATATGGTGGGGTAAAGCGGCAGCGCGCAAGCACTAAAAATCTATAGAGACACTCTACAACATTCGTCTATCATAGAAGGTGAGAGAGCGCACAACTAACAGTTCTATACTCTGCAAACATAACACAGCCGATGCGTTCCCCCCTCCCAAGGAAGTACTTGCAAGGGCACTCACACGGTTGACAAATTTTACCCAGGTTTTATTGAAGTTGTGCTAACTTACTACGCAAGTTATTAGTATTGAAACAACGGGTGTAAGTTGTCTATGGTCGAGTCATACAGCTCCAAGTCGTCCATAACCGCGGACACGGCTTATCGATAAGATGTAACCCTGCAGGGGTGCCCAAATGTGCCCACACGCACGATCAACCCACTTGCGACAGGTGGATATCACGACTCGCACTCTCCTTCACGACAACAATGTCCAGGAAGCCACCTAACTAAGTTAAACCCGAATCGAAGTCCGGCCGTATCTCCGAAACGGACCTAGCTGTTTGCTGCGACGTACTAGGTGGTTTAAACACACACTGGGGCGATAAACCACTTCGCAGCGGCTCCGCGACCTATACGTGCATACCAGAAACAAGGGATACAAGGCACCCAGGGGCTTCCCAAAGTAAATAAGTAACAGGCTGGCATGCACGCAAACAACAAATGGTAAAACATTACGAAACTAGTTGTGGCCACTGGACAAAGCTGTAGATTCCGGCAGTGGTCGAGGGGAGACCCAGAAACATACCCACGTGTGGTTAGAGCGCTCAGTCTCGGAACAGATAACAAGAACTCGGGGTCCTAAGATATTTAGGAAACACAAGTGAGCCGTCACAAAACGATCAGCTGACCCACCGATGCCTCCGCTTAACAATTATTAACAAGTAACCATGATTCCCTCAACAGATATAACCACGTAGCATGTGTCATGATTCCCAACAGATAACCGATAAGATAGCGATAACGGTAACGAGATATAACAGCACTAGCATGCACTACAACTCGCAAGGCAGACCCGATACCAAACAATAGCCATAGGTGGTTGGTGGAGGCAATATGGGCTGCTTGAGGTAACAAGTGGAAGGGACACGTGACAAGAACGCAACTTAAGGATAGCATGAGGGAGAAGGCAAAATAAAATAGGTGAGCGACTTCTGCAGGGGCAGGAGTATAAGGGAAATGCTTGCCTGTTAAAGCTTGCCGAGGAACATCCGGAGAACTTGGCGTATCTCACCACACCACTTCGCGATCCTATCCGGGAAGAAGCAAATGCTGGACAAACAACGTATGCAAGTCTTACTACTACGGATAAAGAAGATCCAGCATGATCAAGATGATATGCATGACATGACAATTATGATGCGATGCAACATATCCAATTTAATCGGAGTCAAAACTCCGGACAAACAAATTAGAGTTGGAGTTGCATTTCTACCGGCAAAGTTAAGTGTTGGTTAGCATGGCATATCATGGCAAGGGTGCGCTACTTCAATATTAAACGGAGCGGGGAAACCAAGTTGGTGTCCGAAATACTCCGCATATATGTGAGGTGAATATGCATAACTATCACGTCTCGACATGATGCGAGATGCAAACAGATGAATGGATGGCATATTCATGTTTAGCACATTTTTCTGATCAATTTGGATATAAATTTTGTAGCAATTGGATTTGTAAAAGTGCAGTTTTAAAACATTTGAAAAACCATCTGATTGTGAATTTCTGAAAACTGAATTTGAATTCAAGCGGAAAACTGTTTACACCTTACTGGAAGGCCGGCGGGATATGGAACAGAGGGACGAGCCAGAGGTGCTAGCACACGGATTTGATATGGTTCAGGTTGCAACTCACGTAAGGTATGGAATCTGGTTAACTGAATTTTGACACTGAAATCTGAAAACTGAACAGCTGCTGGTTTCCTGTAGAGGCATTTCTGCACGGATTTTAAAGCTATGGTCGAGACGAAACGGGTCACTATTTTGAGCGAAACAAAAGAGGTTGAGCAAGATTGTGGTTCCGTGAATCGAATGGAGGTGGTTTGGGTGGAAACGGTGCACAGAAACAGCGGTGAAGCTCGCCGGAAAACGGGACGACGACACAACGAATCTGAAAACTGGAAACCATCTGTTTCTGGAGGCGATTTTGGAAGAAGATGGCATCTTCGTTACTGCTCCGTTTTGGGTGATTCAAGATCCAGTAGATAGCTGGTGATGTGGTGCATCTAGAGAAATAAGAAGCTCGTGCTGATATGGACTATGCGGGCGAGGATCTGCGTCGAAAGTAGCCACCGTGAAACAGACCAAAACTGCACGTTTTCGTTTTCGTTTTCGTTTTCAAACAGATCTCGTTCTCCTGTCCGATGATGCACAGATGTTGAGGCATGCAGGGAGGAAGGAGGGGAGGCTGCTCACCCTGGGGTGGTTGATGACGAGAAAGGAGCGGCGAAGGAGTTGCCGGAGATGAAGAAGGAGGAGGTGGCCGAGGATCACAGCTGACGAGCAGCCCATGGAGGACTTGACGGGCGGCCGGCCGGAGTTCTTGTTGCTGGGGACGAGGACGGAGACGTCCGTCGGGGAGGCAGATAGACTGGACTTGGTTCAGGTAGGCGCCGGAGTTTAGCCGCCGACGAGGGCCTGCGGAGAAGGCGACGATCATCGCCGGTAGCGCGGCAAGAAAAGAGACAAAGACTGAGAGTGGTACATGAGGACCTAGAGCTCACCAGGGGAGCCGAGACAGCGGCGGGCACGAGCAGACATGCGTGAACGGAGGTGGAGACGAGCGACGGACGCGGATCAGCGGCGGGACGGACGTCATGCAGCACGCGCGCGGCTGAGCACGTCGGGAGGATTTGGTCGAGCCGATGCCGACGGTCGCAGAGCTTGGCGTCGCACGCGGGATTGATGAAGAGCAGCTCCGGCGTGTGATGTAACGACGCGAGGTCGTGGACGACGATGAACTGGAAGACGACGGCCTCTACCGGAAGTAGACGACGGATCGACGGCCGTGGTCGAGCACGGAAGCACAGAAGGAGAGAGGAGTGGCGGCGCTGATGGGATGGAGAGGGGACTAGGGTTCAGCAGGTGGGCAGCTGCTCGGATTTTTATAGGGGAGGGAGTTGATCATCGGCCGTCCCATCGCGGACAGCGACGTGCAGGTCTTCGGATACGCTGCCGTACGTACGAGCTGGAAGAAGGATGTCAAGAGGAGTTGGGCTGTTGGTGGAGAAATAGAGTAGGCTTTGGCTGGGTTGGAGTTGGGCTGATACGGTGGAGAGAAAAAAAGAGGAGATGGGCTTGGTGGAAGCATGAACCATCACTGCTGGTTGTTGTTGGAAAGAAGCAAAAGACTAGATGGCTGAAACGGGATGGCTCCTCTCTTAAGCATATTCCTTAGATCACTTCGGTAGAGATGGAAGCCAAGAATTGAGATAAAGGAAACTTTGAGCGAAAGATAGAGAGAAGAAGTGGGCATATGTAAAACAAAACATTTAAACTGAGTTTGAAAATAATTTGAAAACTTTTCACACAAGAAGAAATAGTTTTTTAAAGTTTTGTTAAATGAAAAGACATTGGGGAGGGTTTATTATATAAACCATATGAGAGGGAAAATAAAATAATTAGGGTTTACAAAATAATTTTATTTGATAAAAACATGAATGATATGATGCATGATGCCATGATGATGCACAAAAGAAAAAGAACAAGCAAATCTATTAGGGGTACTACCCTGGGCCGTTACAATCGACACCACTAACAAGGAATCTCGCCCCGAGATTCCACGTCCAGGTACGGGGGAGAGAGGTGAACTAGCGGATCTTCAGGCGACGTGTCGATCTCCTCGACACCACTAACAAGAAGTCGTTGTTCCGCTGTCGATGATTCGCGGGATCCTCCGAAGATCGAACCTATTAGGTGAAGGCATAGATCGTCCAACCCACGTTGGAACCTAAGACTCAGAAAACTCAGATAAGGGAGAAGACTCAAAACTCACATTGGTAAGAGGAGAGAGAATACAGGTAAGGAGAAAAATAGAGCTAATCAGAGCTATCCAACGAACTTTAGAAAATAAGTTTTGACACTCTAAACTCAACGACCGTTGGCAAGGTTATCCTACAGGCTGGACTAGTGGGGTACCGTCAACCTGATGCTCTGATACCAACTTGTGACGCCCCAAAACCGGTACCATGAGGATCCCAGCGAATCCGCCGAAATCCGCACGATATCGATTTTTAGGAGACGCACCACCAAGCGCCTCGTACACGCCGAAGCATGCACGCGATGCGGGTGGAATCAATCACGAGCAGTAACATTACAACAGGATTACAATAGAGCCCACAAGAGTCATATATATTACAACAACGACTCCAACGAGTCAAGATACAAATAGATACATACAAAGATCCAAATCATACAGAAGATCAAATACATCCGAGTACGGACAAGATACAAATTTGGACTAAGAGTCCTGAAGATAAACGATGGCGTCCATAACCCTGCCCAGCCCAAACCGGAAGGGTAACCTTGCTAGCGTCGTCTTCATCGCACCGATCTTCATACCTGCCCGGTTATATCCCGTAGAAGCAGCAATAAGTACGGATTCGTACTTAACAAGACTTCAAGACGTATAAGCATTCGTCAACCAGTCGTCCTTTGTACTTGAGGCACGCAGGGGACTTAGAGGACGCAAGAGGAACGTCATAGGCAATATGGTGGGGTAAAGCGGCAGCGCGCAAGCACTAAAAATCTATAGAGACACTCTACAACATTCGTCTATCATAGAAGGTGAGAGAGCGCACAACTAACAGTTCTATACTCTGCAAACATAACACAGCCGATGCGTTCCCCCCTCCCAAGGAAGTACTTGCAAGGGCACTCACACGGTTGACAAATTTTACCCAGGTTTTATTGAAGTTGTGCTAACTTACTACGCAAGTTATTAGTATTGAAACAACGGGTGTAAGTTGTCTATGGTCGAGTCATACAGCTCCAAGTCGTCCATAACCGCGGACACGGCTTATCGATAAGATGTAACCCTGCAGGGGTGCCCAAATGTGCCCACACGCACGATCAACCCACTTGCGACAGGTGGATATCACGACTCGCACTCTCCTTCACGACAACAATGTCCAGGAAGCCACCTAACTAAGTTAAACCCGAATCGAAGTCCGGCCGTATCTCCGAAACGGACCTAGCTGTTTGCGACAGCGTACTAGGTGGTTTAAACACACACTGGGGCGATAAACCACTTCGCAGCGGCTCCGCGACCTATACGTGCATACCAGAAACAAGGGATACAAGGCACCCAGGGGCTTCCCAAAGTAAATAAGTAACAGGCTGGCATGCACGCAAACAACAAATGGTAAAACATTACGAAACTAGTTGTGGCCACCGGACAAAGCTGTAGATTCCGGCGATGGTCGAGGGGAGACCCAGAAACATACCCACGTGTGGTTAGAGCGCTCAGTCTCGGAACAGATAACAAGAACTCGGGGTCCTAAGATATTTAGGAAACACAAGTGAGCCGTCACAAAACGATCAGCTGACCCACCGATGCCTCCGCTTAACAATTATTAACAAGTAACCATGATTCCCTCAACAGATATAACCACGTAGCATGTGTCATGATTCCCAACAGATAACCGATAAGATAGCGATAACGGTAACGAGATATAACAGCACTAGCATGCACTACAACTCGCAAGGCAGACCCGATACCAAACAATAGCCATAGGTGGTTGGTGGAGGCAATATGGGCTGCTTGAGGTAACAAGTGGAAGGGACACGTGACAAGAACGCAACTTAAGGATAGCATGAGGGAGAAGGCAAAATAAAATAGGTGAGCGACTTCTGCAGGGGCAGGAGTATAAGGGAAATGCTTGCCTGTTAAAGCTTGCCGAGGAACATCCGGAGAACTTGGCGTATCTCACCACACCACTTCGCGATCCTATCCGGGAAGAAGCAAATGCTGGACAAACAACGTATGCAAGTCTTACTACTACGGATAAAGAAGATCCAGCATGATCAAGATGATATGCATGACATGACAATTATGATGCGATGCAACATATCCAATTTAATCGGAGTCAAAACTCCGGACAAACAAATTAGAGTTGGAGTTGCATTTCTACCGGCAAAGTTAAGTGTTGGTTAGCATGGCATATCATGGCAAGGGTGCGCTACTTCAATATTAAACGGAGCGGGGAAACCAAGTTGGTGTCCGAAATACTCCGCATATATGTGAGGTGAATATGCATAACTATCACGTCTCGACATGATGCGAGATGCAAACAGATGAATGGATGGCATATTCATGTTTAGCACATTTTTCTGATCAATTTGGATATAAATTTTGTAGCAATTGGATTTGTAAAAGTGCAGTTTTAAAACATTTGAAAAACCATCTGATTGTGAATTTCTGAAAACTGAATTTGAATTCAAGCGGAAAACTGTTTACACCTTACTGGAAGGCCGGCGGGATATGGAACAGAGGGACGAGCCAGAGGTGCTAGCACACGGATTTGATATGGTTCAGGTTGCAACTCACGTAAGGTATGGAATCTGGTTAACTGAATTTTGACACTGAAATCTGAAAACTGAACAGCTGCTGGTTTCCTGTAGAGGCATTTCTGCACGGATTTTAAAGCTATGGTCGAGACGAAACGGGTCACTATTTTGAGCGAAACAAAAGAGGTTGAGCAAGATTGTGGTTCCGTGAATCGAATGGAGGTGGTTTGGGTGGAAACGGTGCACAGAAACAGCGGTGAAGCTCGCCGGAAAACGGGACGACGACACAACGAATCTGAAAACTGGAAACCATCTGTTTCTGGAGGCGATTTTGGAAGAAGATGGCGTCTTCGTTACTGCTCCGTTTTGGGTGATTCAAGATCCAGTAGATAGCTGGTGATGTGGTGCATCTAGAGAAATAAGAAGCTCGTGCTGATATGGACTATGCGGGCGAGGATCTGCGTCGAAAGTAGCCACCGTGAAACAGACCAAAACTGCACGTTTTCGTTTTCGTTTTCGTTTTCAAACAGATCTCGTTCTCCTGTCCGATGATGCACAGATGTTGAGGCATGCAGGGAGGAAGGAGGGGAGGCTGCTCACCCTGGGGTGGTTGATGACGAGAAAGGAGCGGCGAAGGAGTTGCCGGAGATGAAGAAGGAGGAGGTGGCCGAGGATCACAGCTGACGAGCAGCCCATGGAGGACTTGACGGGCGGCCGGCCGGAGTTCTTGTTGCTGGGGACGAGGACGGAGACGTCCGTCGGGGAGGCAGATAGACTGGACTTGGTTCAGGTAGGCGCCGGAGTTTAGCCGCCGACGAGGGCCTGCGGAGAAGGCGACGATCATCGCCGGTAGCGCGGCAAGAAAAGAGACAAAGACTGAGAGTGGTACATGAGGACCTAGAGCTCACCAGGGGAGCCGAGACAGCGGCGGGCACGAGCAGACATGCGTGAACGGAGGTGGAGACGAGCGACGGACGCGGATCAGCGGCGCGGGACGGACGTCATGCAGCACGCGCGCGCGGCTGAGCACGTCGGGAGGATTTGGTCGAGCCGATGCCGACGGTCGCAGAGCTTGGCGTCGCACGCGGGATTGATGAAGAGCAGCTCCGGCGTGTGATGTAACGACGCGAGGTCGTGGACGACGATGAACTGGAAGACGACGGCCTCTACCGGAAGTAGACGACGGATCGACGGCCGTGGTCGAGCACGGAAGCACAGAAGGAGAGAGGAGTGGCGGCGCTGATGGGATGGAGAGGGGACTAGGGTTCAGCAGGTGGGCAGCTGCTCGGATTTTTATAGGGGAGGGAGTTGATCATCGGCCGTCCCATCGCGGACAGCGACGTGCAGGTCTTCGGATACGCTGCCGTACGTACGAGCTGGAAGAAGGATGTCAAGAGGAGTTGGGCTGTTGGTGGAGAAATAGAGTAGGCTTTGGCTGGGTTGGAGTTGGGCTGATACGGTGGAGAGAAAAAAAGAGGAGATGGGCTTGGTGGAAGCATGAACCATCACTGCTGGTTGTTGTTGGAAAGAAGCAAAAGACTAGATGGCTGAAACGGGATGGCTCCTCTCTTAAGCATATTCCTTAGATCACTTCGGTAGAGATGGAAGCCAAGAATTGAGATAAAGGAAACTTTGAGCGAAAGATAGAGAGAAGAAGTGGGCATATGTAAAACAAAACATTTAAACTGAGTTTGAAAATAATTTGAAAACTTTTCACACAAGAAGAAATAGTTTTTTAAAGTTTTGTTAAATGAAAAGACATTGGGGAGGGTTTATTATATAAACCATATGAGAGGGAAAATAAAATAATTAGGGTTTACAAAATAATTTTATTTGATAAAAACATGAATGATATGATGCATGATGCCATGATGATGCACAAAAGAAAAAGAACAAGCAAATCTATTAGGGGTACTACCCTGGGCCGTTACACTCCGGCACCCTGCCGGAGAGGGGAATCATCTCCCGGAGGACTCTTCACCGCCATGGTCGCCTCAGGAGTGATGTGTGAGTAGTTCACCCCTGGACTATGGGTCCATAGCAGTAGCTAGATGGTTCTCTTCTCCTAATTGTGCTATCATTGTTAGATCTTGTGAGCTGCCTAACATGATCAAGATCATCTATTTGTAATGCTACATTTTGCGTTTGTTGGGATCCGATGAATAATGAATACTATGCTATGTTGATTATCAATCTATTATCTATGTGTTGTTTATGATCTTGCATGCTCTCCGTTATTAGTGGAGGCTCTGGCCAAGTCGTTACTTGTAACTCCAAGAGGGAGTATTTATGCTCGATAGTGGGTTCATGCCTCCATTAAATGCAGGACGCTGTGACAGAAAGTTCTAAGGTTGTGGATGTGATGTTGCCACTAGGGATAAAACATCAATGCTATGTCTAAGGATGTATTTGTTGATTACATTATGCACCATACTTAATGCAATTGTCTGTTGTTTGCAACTTAATACTGGAGGGGGTTCGGATGATAACCTGAAGGTGGACTTTTTAGGCATAGATGCATGCTGGATAGCGGTCTATGTACTTTGTCGTAATGCCCAATTAAATCTCACAATACTCATCATAACATGTATGTGCATGGTCATGCCCTCTTTATTTGTCAATTGCCCAACTGTAATTTGTTCACCCAACATGCTATTTATCTTATGGGAGAGACACCACTAGTGAACTATGGATCCCGGTCCATTCTTTTACATCGAATAGAATCTACTGCAATACTAGCTCTACTGTTCTCTGCAAACATCATCATCCACACTATACATCTAATCCTTTGTTACAGCAAGCCGGTGAGATTGACAACCTCACTGTCACGTTGGGGCAAAGTAATTTGGTTGTGTTGTGCAGGTTCCACGTTGGCGTCAGAATCCCTGGTGTTGCGCCGCACTACACTCCGCCGCCATCAACCTTCAACGTGCTTCTTGGCTCCTACTGGTTCGATAAACCTTGGTTTCTTACTGAGAGAAAACTTGCTGCTATACGCATCACACCTTCCTCTTGGGGTTCCCAACGGACGCGTGTTGTACGCGTATCAAGCTCTTTTTCTCGCGCCGTTGCCGGGGATCTGAAGAAAAGTTACACCACAAAGATCTTTAAATCCCACGTCAACTACACGCCAGCAGTGCACTCGATCGATGATCCCTAAATCTTAAACCCTAATACCCTAATCCCTAATCCCTAATTATACCCTAAACGTACACCCTAAACACCCTAAACACTAAACCCTAAACCCTAGACCCTAAACACTACACCCTAAACCCTAAACCCAAAACACTAAACCCAAATCCCTAACCCTAGCTAGACCCTAAACCCTAAACACTAAACCCCAAACCCTAAACCATATATAGAACCTAAACCCTAATTAACCCTAACCCTAACCCTAAAACCCTAGCTAGCTAACCCTAAACCCTAAACCCTAATTAAACCCTACATATATATAGACCAACGACACTTAATTGCGCATCAAGCAGGCGACCAACTAATTAGCGCTGATAAATTAATTAACTTGAATTTTGACAAGTTATCGATCTCGAATGAAAACACATTTGATTAAGTAGTCTCATAATATATATATAATTAGTGTGCATGCGCACATGGCATACCTTGCATATATATCATTCGTGCATATATTTCAATATATATTTGAACATATTCTTGGGGATATATATATATCAATCTCTCTCTCTCGATCTATATATCGTTGGTGGCCAAGAAGCACACTTATATATATATACGCATGCACTTTATGCGCAAAGGCGCGGGTGCGTCTAATAATTCATGTGTGTGCGTATATTTGAACATATTCTTGGGGATTTCAATCTCTATCTCTCGATCTATATATCGTTGGTGGCCAAGAAACACACTTATATATATACGCATGCACTTTATGCGCAAATTAAGGCGGGTGCCTCTAATAATGTGTGTGCGCACTCGATCGATGATCCCTAAAACTTAAACCATAAAACCCTAAAACCCTAATCCCTGATCCCTAAACACCCTAAACCCTAAACACTAAACCCTAAACCCTAAAACCCTAAACACTAAACCCTAAACCCTAAACCCTAAACACTAAACCCTGAACCCTAGACCCTATACCCTAATTAACACTAACCCTAACCCTAGCCCTAATTAAACCCTACATATATAGGCCAACGACACTTAATTGCGCATCAAGCAGGCGACCAACTAATTAGCGCTGATAAATTAATTAACTTGAATTTTGACAAGTTCTCGATCTCGAATGAAAACACATTTGATTAAGTAGTCTCATAATATATATATAATTAATGTGCATGCGCGCATGGCATACCTTGCATATCATTCGTGCATATATTTCAATATATATTTGAACATATTCTTGGGGATATATATATCAATCTCTCTCTCTCTCGATCTATATATCGTTGGTGGCCAAAAAGCACACTTATATATATACGCATGCACTTTATGCGCAAAGGCGCGGGTGCGTCTAATAATTCATGTGTGTGCGTATATTTGAACATATTCTTGGTGATTTCAATCTATATCTCTCGATCTATATATCGTTGGTGGCCAAGAAACACACTTATATATATACGCATGCACTTTATGCGCAAATTAAGGAGGGTGCCTCTAATAATGTGTGTGCGCACTCGATCGATGATCCCTAAACCTTAAACTATAAAACCCTAAAACCCTAATCCCTAATCCCTAAACACCCTAAACCCTAAACACTAAACCCTAAACCCCAAAACCCTAAACACTAAACCCTAAACCCTAAACCCTAAACCCTAAACACTAAACCCTAAACCCTAGACCCTATACCCTAATTAACACTAACCCTAACCCTAGCCCTAATTAAACCCTACATATATAGGCCAACGACACTTAATTGCGCATCAAGCAGGCGACCAACTAATTAGCGCTGATAAATTGATTAACTTGAATTTTGACAAGTTCTCGATCTCGAATGAAAACACATTTGATTAAGTAGTCTCATAATATATATAATAAGTGTGCATGCGCGCATGGCATACCTTGCATATCATTCGTGAATATATTTCAATATATATTTGAACATATTCTTGGGGATATATATATATATATCAATCTCTCTCTCTCTCTCTCTCTCGATCTATATATCGTTGGTGGCCAAGAAGCACACTTATATATATACGCATGCACTTTATGCGCAAAGGCGCGGGTGCGTCTAATAATTCATGTGTGTGCGAGTATATTTGAACATATTCTTGGGGATTTCAATCTCTATCTCTCGATCTATATATCGTTGGTGGCCAAGAAACACACTTATATATATACGCATGCACTTTATGCGCAAATTAAGGCGGGTGCCTTTAATAATGTGTGTGCGCACTCGATCGATGATCCCTAAACCTTAAACCATAAAACCCTAAAACCCTAATCCCTAATCCCTAAACACCCTAAACACTAAACCCTAAACCCTAAACACTAAACCCTAAACCCAAAAACCCTAAACACTAAACCCTAAACCCTAAACACTAAACCCTAAACCCTATACCCTATACCCTAATTAACACTAACCCTAACCCTAGCCCTAATTAAACCCTACATATATTGGCCAACGACACTTAATTGCGCATCAAGCAGGCGACCAACTAATTAGCGCTGATAAATTAATTAACTTGAATTTTGACAAGTTCTCGATCTCGAATGAAAACACATTTGATTAAGTAGTCTCATAATATATATATATATAATTAGTGTGCATGCGCGCATGGCATACCTTGCATATCATTCGTGCATATATTTCAATATATATTTGAACATATTCTTCGGGATATATATATTTCAATCTCTCTCTCTCGATCTATATATCGTTGGTGGCCAAGAAGCGCACTTATATATACGCATGCACTTTATGCGCAAAGGCGCGGGTGCCTCTAATAATGTGTGTGTGCACTCGATCGATGATCCCTAAACCTTAAACCCTAAATTAACCCTAATCCCTAATCCCTAATTATACCCTAATAAACATACACCCTAAACACTAAACCCTAAACCATAAACCCTAAATATATTTCAATCTCTCTCTAGATCTATATATCGTTGGTGGCCAAGAAACACACTTATATATACGCATGCACTTTATGCGCAAAGGCGCGGGTGCCTCTAATAATGTGTGTGTGCACTCGATCGATGATCCCTAAACCTTAAACCCTAAAACCCTAATCCCTAGTCCCAAATTATACCCTAAACGTACACCCTAAACACCCTAAACACTAAACCCTAAGCCCTAAACCCTAAGCCCTAAACCCTTGACCCTAAACCCTAAACACTACATCCTAAACCCTAAACACTAAACCCTAAACCCTAACCCTAGCTAGACTCTAAACCCCAAACACTAAACCCCAAACCCTAAACCCTAAACCCTATATAGACCCTAAACCCTAATTAACCCTAACCCTAACCCTAAAACCCTAGCTAGCTAACCCTAAACCCTAATTAAACCCTACATATATATATAGGCCAACGGCACTTATTTGCGCATCAAGAAAGCGACCAACTAATTAGCGCTGATAAATTAATTAACTTGAATTTTGACAAGTTCTCTCGAATGAAAACACATTTAATTAGGTTGCCTCATAATATATATATATACAATTAGTGTGCATGCGCGCATGGCATACCTTGCACATATCATTCGTGCATATATTTCAATATATATCTGAACATATTCTTGGGGATATATATATATATATATTTCAATCTCTCTCTCTCGATCTATATATCGTTGTTGGTGGCCAAGAAACACACTTATATATATACGCGCATGCACTTTATGCTCAAAGGCGCGGGTGCCTCTAATAATATGTGTGTGCACTCGATCGATGATCCCTAAACCTTAAACCCTAAACCCTAATCCCTAATTATACCCTAAACGTACAACCTAAACAATGTAAACACTAAACCCTAAACCCTAGACCCTAAACCCTAAACACTACACCCTAAACCATAAACACTAAACCCTAAACCCTATAATTAAACCCTACATATATAGGCCAACGACACTTAATTGCGCATCAAGCAGGCGACCAACTAATTAGCGCTAATAAATTAATTAACTTGATTTTTGACAAGTTCTCTCGAATGAAAACACATTTGATTAAGTTTCCTCATAATATATATATAATTAGTGTGCCTGCGCGCATGGCATACCTAGCTTGCATATCATTCGTGCATGTATTTCAATATATATATTTGAACATATTCTTGGGGATATATATATAGTTCAATCTCTCTCTCGATCTATATATCGTTGGTGGCCAAAAAACACACTTATATACGCATGCACTTTATGCACAAAGGCGCGGGTGCCTCTAATAATAATGTGTGTGTGCACTCGATCGATAATCCCTAAACCTTAAACCATACAACCCTAAAACCCTAATCCCTAATCCCTAAACACCCTAAACACCCTAAACCCTAAACCCTAAACCCTAAACGTACACCCTAAACACCCTAAACACTAAACACTAAACCCTAATTAAACCCTACATGTATATATAGGCCAACGACACATAATTGTGTATCAAGCAGGCGACCAACTAATTAGCGCTGATAAATTAATTAACTTGAATTTTGACAAGTTTTCGAATGAAAAACACGTACATTTGATTAAGTTGCCTCACAATATATATATAATTAGTGTGCATACATGCATGGCCTACCATGCATGCATATATATATATATATATTTGAACATTCTTGGCGATTTCAATAATCTCTCATCTCTATCTCTCTCTTAATCGATTGGTGTGGCCAGCGCAACGACACACATTATTCTTGCACTTTACGCGCAAAGGCGGGTGCCTCTAATAGTGCATGTCTATGCACACTCGATCGATCTACCTAGAGTTTTGATTAATTGTGTAGCACACTAATAAAAAAGTTGTAATTTACTTCACAATAAGTTATAATTAACCCTAACACATAAACCCTCTAAATAAACCATAAAACCCTATATAGCTAGCTATAGGCCAACGACGACCCTTAATTGCGCATCAAGCAGGCCAGGGGTCCTCGCGGTCCTCTAATTAAATATATGTGCCATTAACCCTAAACCCTAAATCGTATATATATAGAAAACTAACCTTAATTAGATAATCAAACCCTTGTTAAAACACATAACCCCAAGCTAATTAATAACCCAATCTAGTAAAACCTTGCTATATATAGCTAGTAAACTGTAGATTATATAACCCTAATTAATATATATGTCCTATATCGATCATATATATATATAGACATTATTGGGATTCATTAATTATATAATAAGTACTGATAATTCAATTAATTATATATATAAGTACTGATAACACAAATAAATAAGTTGTATTTGAATCCACACAACCCTAAACTAAAACACATAGCCCGTAACATGGCCTAATTAATTGACCCCTTCTCTCTAGCTAATTAGTGGAAATTGCACAAAATCAAAAGGGGTCCCTCACTAATTATACATATATATCTAGATTGTGATAAACTTTTGCCCCATATTTGGTGGATGGGTGCATCTTGGCATGTAAAACAATTAATGTTTGCAAATGGCGTTGTCAAAATTTATGTACAAATGATTTCTTTCCATCCAAAGTGCATAAAATGGGAATTTTAATGAAGAAAGTACAAATAAAACAGCTGAACATGCCTCCACACCCCAATTTTCACACGAAGTAGAGCATATTTAAAGGATAATTCCAGAGTTATACTATTTTTCAAGCAACTTTGCTAATTTCCACCCACTCACATGACTTTATGTCGATTTAACGAAAATAGGGCGAATTTAAACTACATGGGCGGGATAGTTTGAATTGTGCGCGCGGCAAAGGGAACTGCCTATTCCTCAACCTTGTGCACGGCAAATTACACACGCAACTCCATTAAACACCACCTACCGGGCGGCCCGGCCGCATGACCCCCCACCCACCGCTACACAACTTATCCCTGTCCGTGCGAAGAGCTTCCCCTCCCCATCCCGTCTGTGCCGAAGAAGAATCTTCCCCTCCCCGTCGTTCTTCTCGAGATGTACCGGCGGTCAAGTTGATCCACGGTACGGCTGCTATCTCTAGCTCAATCATGCATCGGGCAAGACGTCCTAACGATTTATATTTTCTTGATGCTGCTAAAAAAAATCGTCAGTATGCTCGAACTAATTGGCACTTTATAGTTTTCCGCTCGATTTGTCCTCGATCAATTTGTTCATTTGCGTGGGCATATAGAGTCAATTCTGCACTCGATCCGTTAATTTGCTGAAATGCCATGGCAGAGTTTTGTACACGATCTATTTGCTAAAATGTCGATGGGCAATTTTTGTTTTATACTCGACATGATTGCTAAAATGCATAATCATGTACTAGTATAGTTCTGTACTCGATGGATATACATTTCCTACTTTGCCTTAAATAAATCACCAACCATTGTATCTCATAATTAAACAGATGGACAGAACTTGGATACTGCATGGACACTTATGTTCCCCTTCATATATAAATGGTGTTCAACCCTTTATGGGGTTTATTAGAGCTCATGAAGGTCACAACCTGGACGTGTATTGCCCGCGCTGCACATGTATGAATGGTGAGAAGAGGCCTCACCATGTAGTGGAAGATCATTTACACATTTTTGGGATGGACCGCACATATGTTAGGTGGGTTTATCATGGTGAACCATATAATGATCCTTTAGCGGGAGAAGCAGATCTTGCTCACACTGTATGTGTGCTGGCATATGTAGTTAATTATTTATATTGATGCTGCCACTGCTTCGATCAATAGTTTGCATTGCTGTGCAAGGTTCTGTACTCAAATTTAACTTGTTGCAGATGGATGGACGGGAAGGAGAGAAAAAGCGCTTGCTTCAGGAAACGGGTTTCAGCTCTGGGACATGTGCTGTGCCAGATGATAAGGTAAATATGTAAAACGGCATTTGTTCAGGTTGCATCCCTTAGATGTTTGTCTAATCTGTTGATGTACTAATTGCAGAAGCATAGAGTTGAAGAGGTCTCTCAGTTTGATGGGAGATTTGAAGATGAATCTCAGTTTGATGCACCTGTGGATGGTACTGATGACAAGCCTTTCATAGACGAAGGTCATGCACCTGAGATTATCCAGCCTATAGAAGGAGGCCGTGGACCGAGTACACAGCTTTGCGTTGAAGTGGATGGACGCCCAGAGATCATCAGGGGCGTCCTGGTAGTCTCAAGACCACCAAGCTCTGATGCACCTGTGGATGGTACTGATGACGAGCCTTTCATAGATGAAGGTCCTGCACCTGAGATTATCCAGCCTACAGAAGGAGGCCGTGGACCGAGTACACCGCTTTGCATTGAAATGGATGCACGCCCGAAGATCATCAGGGGCGTCCCGGTAGTCTCAGGACCACCCAGCCCTGATGCAAAATGTTGACCTACTTTATGATTCGTACTCTTATGTTCTGGTGTTGTAGTATGTACTATCTTTGTTATGATTTGTACCCCTTTGGTGCTAGAACTATAATTAAGCATTCAGTGGATGATCGCGTTGCAAAATTTGACACCCACACAATCAGTTCATCGTATGAGTAGTAGCACAATTACTTCTACAGCCAGTCCTGCTAGCGCATTAATTGGTAGCATGAAACACTTTCAGGCACTCCCCTCTGATTCATATTAATTGACTCAATGTTGTCTAGATATGGATGTATATAGATGCATTTGTTAACTGACTAACAAACTTGAGTCAGTTAATATGAATCGGTGTAAACCGCCCAAGTCCTCGAGTAGCTAGTTTATTGACTCTGGACTCCAAGCCTCTCGCGGCAAGCCATCGACAAAGCTTTGACCAGATCTTGGCCCGCTTTTTTTTGCGAATAGCAAAGCTTTGACCAGTTCCTCTCGGGATACAGCACGCCGGTGAGCTTGCATGGTTGCCATGAGCACTTTCCGGCGGAACTTCCTCTGCAGCGCCCTCAAGCCGCCGCTGCGAGATAGCACGCAGTGCCTCGAGGTGGACGGAACGGACGAACTCGGGATCTCAGGGCGGGGGGTTCGCCTCGTCCGGGAACGATCTCCAGCAGGTTAACGAGGACATGCATCGCGGCCAGGGGATTTGGTTTTTTGTTGTTGTTTGAGCTTGGGATTTGGGGTTTTTTCGGATAGGGGAGGAGGAACCGAGGAAGAGGAAGGAACAGCCCGCGTGCTTGGCGCGTGGCAGTGTGCTTGAATTTCAAATTTTTGTGAAATGTTTCATTTCCCCGCTACAATTCGGGGGTTTTATTGACGCGCCAATGCGTCCCGCGGGCAGGTTCAAGTGAATTTTGGGTGCCACACTATGGGCCCCAGTTTCAGTGAGACATGTAATGACTAGTCACATCAGTAAGTTCACTGTGTAATAAAATATGTTACCCCTCCCCTTTATGTAGTCCCCCTTGTCTCTCCCGATCGAGTGCCGACAGACGACGGATGCAAGCCGCTAGCTCGATCCCCTCCTTTCGCCTCCACCGTCCAGGCTTCCAGCTTGGAGGGGCAAGCTGCATCTAGACCAAGCGGATTAGGTAGTACTAGTAATGTTCTTTCCTTTCTCGAGATCGGTTCTTTTTTTCTCACCTCGATATCTTGCGCATCTATTTCCTATTCTGGGCGAAGGGGTGTCTTTCTGGTCACCCTCGCACTGGGAGTGATTGATGGGGATGGGGGGCGGGGGCTACCTTTGCTTGGATTGGGGTGTTCTTCCTTTATTTGTCGACATTTGCAACCTTTGTAGTTTTTGCTGATCCTCACTGTATCTTTTGTCAGCTTGTACAGGAAAGGGAAGACCTCGGTGGTGGTGGGGGGGGCAATGGAGCGTAAGGCCACCACGCATGTGGGCAGTTGGCTGAGCCTGAGCTGCGTCCCCAGCCCCGCAAAGCAGGTACTCCGTTTGCTTATCCACTATGTCTGTCTGCATCCTCAATCTGTTCCTGTTCTGGAAAATGCTTAAAGTAGCACATGTCTTCAGCTGTTTGTGCATAAAGCCTCTGTGACACCATGCTCTATATTCTTTGTATCAGGTTGGTACCTACAGGTTCCGTGCTGAGGCTATGGGGAACGATAGCGCCCCACCTGCTGCAGGAGCATGGCCAGATCTTCAGCACAAGAAGCGAAATGCCACTGCCGAGCTGGGCAGGGACCGCCCAGGGGTAATTTTTTTTAACCAACTTACCATGATGTAGTCTGAATCTGATACTCCCTCAGATCCAAATTAATTGACTCAACTATCTATAGATACGGATGTATCTAGACGTGTTTTAGCTCTAGATACTACTACCTCCATCCCAAAGCTTAGGGCTTATATTATTTTTAGAAAGTCAAACTATAACATATTTGACTAAGCTTTTACCAAAAATCATTAACATGCAAAATACAAAATTAATATCATTAAATAGGTTGTGAAATATATTTTCCTACGGTATCTACACAATATTATATTTGTTGATAGAATGTTCTAAAATTTTGGTCAAACTTTACTTGTTTTGATTTCTCAAAAATAAATAAGCCTTAAGCTTTGGGATGGAGGTATCTAGACAAAGCTGAGTCAACTAGTTTTTTTTGTCTGTCCATAGCTAGTGTTCATGGTGCAAAAAGCTAAGAGCATCCACTATATGCATCAGTCTATCTCATACAGTAATTCAATATCGCTGCTGAGGTCTGTCTTTTGTTTTGCTATTCATATGCAGACTCAAACTTTAGGGCCTTTACTCAAAAGGAAGATCAAAACTGCGGCTGATCAGGCTGCCAGTATGTTGATGCCGCCCTCATCTTCTAAATGCCTCTACAAGCACAAGGCCACGCGTCCGCTGGGTGGTGAACTTTTAATGAATATGGTATATTTTCTTAATCCATAAAACATGCCTTGATTTTTGTCTGTTTATTGTCGGTTTTTTCTAATGCTTGCCAAAAGTTTACAACAACAACAACAACCAAGCCTTTCAGTCCCAAACAAGCTGGGGTAGGCTAGAGTTGAAGCCCATAAGATCTCGAAGCCAAAAGTTTAGAAACACCAAATTCGTTTGCTTACAATCATCATACAGTAATGTTCATCTACTCTCCAGTTCCCCTAACCCAACAAAAAATGATGTTAATTACGATTTTTAGATTAAAAGAGCACCATTAGGTGCTATTAATTACGACTTTGAGATTAAAATGTCATTTGCAATTGCTAATTACAATTTTGAGACAAATGATTAGTTTTACCTCGATCTATTTTGCTCTCCATTTTTTCCAACCGAAAAAAATGTAACCATTCCATTCCTCTGAAATGGAACCATTCCATTCCATTCCACGCTGTTTCAGAACCGAACACACCCTTGCATTGTTGTGAACTGTTGTCCATACACAGCCATACCCTTCCACTTACATCCAGCACTATATGCATCAGTCTGTCTCAGAGTCATTCAATATCACTGCTGAGATATGTTCCCATTCTTATGCAGGCTGAAACTGCTGCGCCTTTACTCAAGTGGATGCAAAATGAGGCTGATGAGGCTGCTGTGAGGACGACGGTGCCGGCACCATCATCCAAAAACCTCTACAAGCACGAGGCCATGGGCCAGCTAGGTGGTGACCTTTTAATGAATCTGGTATATTTTCTTAATCCACATACATGATTTTATTATTATCCGTTTAATTACTGTTGGCTTTGCCTAATGCTTAGCAAAGGTTCAGAAACACTGTGTTTGCTTATAATCATCATACACTAATTTTTCACTTTTCAGTCTGTCTCATCCAGTATATAAACTGTTGAGTTCCGTTGGCTTCTTTTGTAATCATTTGCATTGTTGTCAACTGTTGTCTATGCACAACCCTATTCTTCCACTTACATCCCGCACTACTTGCATCAGTCTATCTCATAGATTTATTAAATATCAATGATGAGTTATGTTGCTATTCATATGCAGGATGAAGCTTCTGTGCCTCTACTCAAATGGAAAAAAATGATCCTAATGAGGCTGCTGTGAAGACGATGGTGCCGCCACCATCTTCTGAAAACCTCCTCAAGAACAAGGCCACGGGCCAGCTGGGTGGTATCCTTTTCAGTAACCAGGTATATTTTCTTAATCCTCATACATGATTTGATTTGTCTGTTTATTGCCGGCTTTGTCTAATGCTTACCAATAGTTCAGAAACACACACAACCCTATTCTTCCACTTACATCCAGCACTATATGCATCAGTGTATCATAGATTCATTTTATATATCACTGCTGATGTCTGGTTCTCTTCAATTTTCATATGCAGACTGAAACTACGAAGCCTTCATTGGTCAAAAGGATTGCAACTGCTGCTGATGAGGCATCTGCAGAGGCTGCCACCAAGTTACTGTCAGCCCCACCTTCTGGATGCTTATATAAGCTCAAGTCCAAGGACCAGCCGGGCCGTAACCATCCAAGGATTCGGGTATATTTTCTTAAGCCACATATACATGCCATGATTTATGTCTGATATTATCATCGGCTCTGTCTAATGCTTTTTGGAATTCGGAAACGCCAAATTAGCATGCTTATATTCATCATACACTAAATTTTGACTGTTCAGTTTGTAACATAGTGTTATGCACTCGCTTGTCAACATTTGCATTGCTCTGAACTATGCACTTTACACAGCCTAATTCTTCCACTTACATTCAGCGCTACGCACCAGTAGGACCTCCCATGTTTCCTTCACCATCCCGATGTCGAGCTTGCGGGAATATGGCGGGCCCATGTACATACCCCGCATATAACACCTCCTATGGCTCTATCTACCATTCTAATAACTCCTGTACAGAGTTACGGTGTATGTATTCTCAGTGGTTTAGCATGAATTGGCATATAGTAAAGTCTTGTTTTTAGTCTTCCTGCTTCTTACATTAGTATCAATTTTCACCTGCAGACTGTACCTTCTGAACTTCGTCCAATGATTAACCAGATGTGTCCGCATGCAGGGTCTTTCACTATGCATGGCAATGGCAAATTGATAAACACCTACACGGTCTATGAGGTATATGTCTACAAGACGCAGGCCATCACATATTTGTATGGACATGATTGGAGAAAGTTTGCTTTTGACTACGGTCTGAAGAAGGGCGGCGAGCTGAGGATCAGAAACTCAAACGGGCAGATATACGTAATCGCTACGTAGTTGGAGACACTTCCAAATATATAATATGTAACTTTTTTGTACTCATATCCTTTGATTACTGCATTCTGAGCAGTTGTTCTAAACCATTCCCTCTGTTCTAGCTTGCTGGGTTTAACATGATCAAAGCTGCAGATCCCCTGATGGAACAGGAGCGGATGTCACAAAGGGCACCCACACCAGCACCGGCACCGACTTCCCACTCTCCTGCATCAGCACTGGTTCCTGTACCAGCTCCGTTTACTGCATCTACCCAGCAGGCCCCTACATCAGCATTGGTTCTTGTAGAGGCCCCATATACTACACCTGCCCAGCAGGCTCCTGCATCAGCACTGGTTCCTCTAGCTGCACCGTTTACTGCACCTGCCCAACAGTCTCCTGCATCAGCACCGGTTCCTCTAGAGGCACCGTTTATTGCACCTGCCCAGCAGTATCCTGCATCAGCACCAGCTCGTGTACCAGCCCTTGCTCCTGCACCTGCCCCAGCCAGATCACCGAGGTCTCAGCTCATTGATGTGGCCACCCGTGTGGTGAACAGGACGCATCTGAAGGCTATGTTCGTGAGTATATGACAGCATAACTGCTCTTATCTTGATGTCTTCTCTGCTCAAAGTCTCACATGGTTCAGTCTTTAGTGCATTATATTGGTGCCATTGACTAATTTTTGGTGGTATCTCTTGCTTTGAATCAGAAATTGCCTAAAAGTATCTCCAAGGATCTCAATGCTGGCCGAAGGGGCAAGATTTCCCTCGTCATGGAGAGTGAAGGTCTCACCGTGGAGGGACGGTACTCCGTCAGTCCCACAGATGGCCGCTTGGCTGTTACTTCCAAGTGGAAAAAGTTCATTGGCGGTGCCAAACATCGCATTGGATCAAAGTTGAAGGTCAAGATCTTTCGATGCCACTGTGACATGCTGGTCATAAAGTTTGCGGTTGTCTAGTTCTGTTGTCCCATGAGCCCTTAGCAAATGCATTTGTAGTTATACTTATATAAGGTTATCTTATCTGAACTGCTAATTAATTATATGGGTGGTAAAACTCTGGCAAGCTTTTGCTCTTAGCAAGTATGTATGTATGATCAGCTATTATGATAACTAATGTTTGTGTTCATCTTAATTTGCATTTCCATTTTAGAAAAAAACTTAATTTCTATTTTGGCTGACCTGTTAGAGAACTATCAGATTGAATCCACAACATGATTCAAATAGATTCATTACACCGAGCCACATGTCTTGACCTTGCTATACACTAGTTCCATTAATCAGTGCAAGAAGGCTTACCTGAGCTGCCTGAACCACGCCAGATTCGAATCCACCTTAGCTATCTAGCTAGAAATACAACCTTTGCAGAAAGAGGATTTGCAGTACGGGGAGGCTGACATTGGGGACCCATGAGCCAGCAGCGTCGTCAACGTTTTAAAGGCGGCAGGAGATCGAAACAAAAAAAATAAGCCAAAAATCAGTTGGTAAACAAAATCCAAGAAATGAAATATTTACCTTTCTGAGAGGATGACATGCGGGACCCATGAGGCAGCAGCATCCTCAACTATTCCAAGGCGGCAGGGGATCAAAATAAAAAAGGAAATAGCCAAAGTGCGTTTTCACTTAGCTGGAAAAGTCCATAATCCGATTTGACCTCGGGAGCCTATCCACGGATCTGATCAAAGTATGATTCCCTAGTGCCAAAAGTCCTAAAGCCTATGGCGCCAAGCATGGGGAGTCCGCGGAGAAGAAAAACTCTATTTCGCTATGGGCCAAAACTAGTGTTTTTTCGGATTTCTAGTCTAGTTTAAGTGCAGGGCTAGAGAGTTCTCTTCCAGTATTCTTAGCTGACTGTCCGCTTGCTTGACTCGAACAAATAGCTTTTGTTTCCACAAGGCAGATCCCATTCCTCGAATGCAAAGGACAAGAAAGACGGATTCTGGCTGGAAGGAAGGGTTCTCGTATTGGTTCTTCTGGTGCGCATTAGGGTCAAAAATAAATCTATCAAAGGAAACCTTTATTGTTCATAGAGGATGACATGTGGGACCGACCTGCCAGCTGTGTCGTCATCATTTCAAAGGGGGCAGGGGATCAAAAGAAAAAGGCAAATAGCCAGAAATTAGGGGTAAAAAATAAATCCAACAAAGAAAACTTTTATTGTTTATAGAGGATGACATGCGGGACCCATGAGCCAGCAGGTTCCTCAACGTTTCAAACTCGGCATGAGATTGAAAGAAAAAGGCAAGTGACCAAATGTAACGACCCGGAAAAACCAAGATATATTAGATTTTTCACCGCTGCCTGTTTTTCCGTGTCGTTCCAAGTTCATCATGGCATATGCATGATACGTCTCCGACGTATCGATAATTTCTTATGTTCCATGCCACATTATGTGGGGACCCCGGACTAGCTGTCCGAAATTCCCTGTTATGTATACAGTTCACGATCCCATGATCAGTGTGTCGTGAACACATAACCGAACTGATATCAAATTACACCATCCGTTACAAAGCGGAATAAGAAAATTACAACATGGTCACATGACCAATACTTACATAATAGCCTCGAAGGGCCTAACTAAACATCAGAGTAGCATCATCACTTCAGCAGCGCAGTACCCAAGTCATCTGCCATAACCCTACAGGCAACTGACTGGGAAGACGTTCCTAGCTCGCATAGACGTCGTCCAAAATCCTTCTTCATTAGCCAAACTCCTCCAAGTCTGGCCAAGTAAATAGCCAGGGACAAAGCCGTGAGTACATTTGAATTGTACTCGCAAACCATCAAGAAGGTGATACCAATTCTAACTAAAGAAGACAAGAGAGGAAGAATAGTTTCTCTTGTGGATATAGCAGGTAGAAGAGAAGAGATGTTTTTGGTGGAGATAGCATCCCAACTTCTCGATTGAAGGGGACACTTCAAGAATTTATCTAAGACATCTCTATATCTCTATTTAAGAAGATACTTCAAAAGAGTTCTACAACATAAAACACTAGGGAGGGGGTAACCCAATTTTGTTTCCTTTCCGACCATCTCCATATGGTCAACCGAACCATTCCCGTACCCTTCCGGTACTCCGAAAACAAGTTCCTTTCTTTCATTTTCCAAACAATATTGGTAAACCAAAAACTCATCAGGCTAAGCAACAGCCATTCCAACCGTCCATGACCGCGGACGCGGCTATTCGAATAGATTTTACTCTGCAGAGTTTGCACACTTTCCCCACCTCTATCCGGATACCTATCGTGTGGGCATCATCCCCGCATAACAACATATGCCACGACGGATACCCGAACATAGCCTTTCGCTCATTCGACTTAGCAAGAGGTCCTACCCTATGGAGTATGTACCTCCCCGGCACCGTGGCAGCTCACCTCCCTTTGAGCGTGGCTCCACCGCCAAGCCAGGAGACCCATAGTGTCTTCCGGACGGGTCAGCCCCGAAGGCCTCCCATTATACTATTGTCCCAACCATGACAACCCGGACTCGGGGGTAACCGTACCCTTGTATAGTTGTGCGGTGCCTCATGCTAAGAAGAACAAACGTCAAGCTAAGCTCCGTGCCCACTTTGGAGTAGCTGTGGTTGCGCGGGTTAATTGTCACGGGTGAATACTTAGGCGCCAAAGTTTTCGAAAACAAGACTTTCTTTCCAACCATCTTTGCCAAGATCCTTTCCTTTCGTAAACACACGCTTGGGTAAGTCCAACTCACCCAAGGTTTTCAAAAATTCTTTTCAACAAGGTATTTTTCCAAGGGGGTTCCCAACCTATGGTTTTATGGATGAACTAAGATACATCAAGGCATGATGCTAGCCATCATACCACTAAGGATATGATAATTGAGGTGTCAAGGGGATCATACATACTTAGGATAAGCATGCATAGGGACATCATAACTAAGATGATTCAACAAGGGTCATGATGTTAATCATTATACCACTAAGAAGGTGACAATATAAGTGGTCAAGGGGGCATACATGCTTAGGGTAAGCATGCCCTAACATCAACAAGGGGTTCAACATACTTGGGAATAAGTATGCATAGAGTAGAGGACCAAACATCACACATGATACAAGGAACCAAGTATATAATGGAACAATGAACACAACAAGAAGGATAAATAGCAAGAGATCAAAAGATGGCTTGCCTTAGCTTATTTGTCCCTGGACTTCTTCAACTCCATCAATATAAGAATCCCAACAATAAAAATAAAATCCTCGCCCGAACCACTTCTCCTTCTTCTCCGAATTGTTCGCATCTAACGCCGGAAAATATAAAAGAACACAATCAACACATTGCACCAATCATAACAAGCATGCAACAATCAACAATCAAAAGCTAATCACTCTACTAAGTCTAACATATTAAGTACTTATATATACTACCAAGCAACTAAAAGAGAACCCATTTTATTTACCTAGTAAAGGTATGAGAGTATCATACTTAGCAAATGCCTTTCTCGGCATCACCATGGCCCAACTAAGTATCCCCTGGTAGATAACATTAGAAAGAGGAAAAGTGCATAAGTTTGGAACCACAAACATTTATATTTTATAATCAAACATTTTTGGAAAAAGCACAAATCATTCTTCTTATCTTATTTTGTTACGAAACACTACCAATAAAAAGGAAGTAGACAATTATTCCACACCATTTGAAAACTTAAGCCAGATAATAGAACTAAGGATAAGTTGCAGAGGTTTTTTTTTGCAACAATAAAACATTGGTTGACCAATTTTTAATGCAAAGAGGTGGTTAAAGTTTTCAAATAAACCAAATTTTTTTGCTTCAACAACCCATGTCACACATAAACATTACTAACAGTAACAAGTATGCATGAACAGAGACTAACACTATTTTTCCTAGGTGGCCAGTACTCATACAAGACTAACCCAATTGGATGCATACAAAAACATTAATTTTTAAATTCTGGGAATTAGAAATACTAAACAATGACCAGAGATCATGTTTAATACCTTAAAAATCGTACAAAAATCCTAAAAATATGGGGCCAGTGGCATTGGAAAGATAATGAAATTTTTGATCTAATGCAATTGGTTTCATTCAATTTGGGGTTGTAAAACTTGAGTTATTCAAATTTTGGTGCCACTGGTTTTTGAGACAAAACAGAAATTTTCAAATTTTTAAAATGGGCGGGAAGGGTCTGGGCCGTGCGGAAATGAAATTGGGCCGGCCCAGGGGGAATTGTCAGGTGGAGGGGGAGAGAAAAAAAACAATTAAAAAGAAAAGAGGGCCAGCTGCTGGGCCTTGCATGCATGGGCCTACGTGGCCTCATGGCCATGCAGCCAGCAGGCGCACGTCCACGTCCTGGCGGCCAGAAACCTCGTCTTCCTCCAGCGAGCGGACGGAAAAAAGGGCAGGGGCGGCTGGGAGCTTACCGGCGGCGAGTGGTGATCGTCGGCGACGGCTGGGCAGGGTGGTGACGAGGTGGGGCTGCCCAGGGACGGCTCAGCGACGTTTCCCTCTCCCGCAGCAGCTCCGCCCGACGGTTCCGTGCTCGCAGCTGTTTCCGAGCGCCA
Source organism: Lolium perenne (assembly GCF_019359855.2). NCBI lineage: Eukaryota > Viridiplantae > Streptophyta > Magnoliopsida > Poales > Poaceae > Lolium > Lolium perenne. The sequence continues at coordinate 34,034,682 of NC_067248.2, read as the reverse complement.
GCAGCTATGGCGGCATGCTCCGGCGGTTCTGGGCAGATGAAAAAGGTCGCGTTAGATGAGTGGGAGACAGGGGAGTGCATTAGAGAGGAAAAGGAGGGGCAGAGGGCGTCGACGGCGTGCACGACCTTGCACGTCACCTTGCGGTGACCGCGAGCAAGGCCTGCTTTCCTTGGCGAGGGAGCGGCCGAGGCTGCGCCGTGGCACTCTGGCGGGCTAAGAGGGGGAGGTGGAGTGCTCAGAGAGTGGTGTGGAGGAGGGAGTGGTTGTGGGCGGCTTTTTATAGCTGAGGACGGGCTCATGGTGGACACGGATCAGGGAGACGACGTACGGGTCCATGGCTTCGCCATTGGCCAGCTGGGCGGCGGGGGAGCGTCTCCGCGCGCTCTAGGGTTTTCGGGAGCGAGGCGCTGCGCGGGAAAACGGCTGGAACGGGTGGGGCCGTGACGCAGTGAGAGCGCTCGGCTTAATGCCGCGCCGAGGGTGACGTCAGTAGCAGAGCGGGTGATGACGCGGGCGTGCTGCCGTCAGCGAGGTGATATCGCTGCGTGCTTGTGTGTGGACGAGCGCATCCTGCAACGGTCGCTTGAGCTTGGGATCGTGCTCGCGTTCTGGGAGTGGCCGTAGCGTTCTGGGCGTGTTCTGGCATGATCTGGTGGTGATACGGCTGGTGTGTGTTGGCCTGGGTGCGTTCCCTGGTAGTCTAGGTTAGCTAGGTCTAGTGGTATCGGACTGGGCAGAGGTAAGCACAAGCTTTCGTGAAAACTTGCCCCGGCCAAGTTCTCTTCCTCATGATTTCCATGCAAAACAAGATATAGCACGGTTGGCTGATATAGAGAAGAGAGTGTGAGGTAGATGGCTGAAAAAAAAGGAGGGCAAAAAGGACACGGGTTGGTTTCGAAGAGATGATGAAAAAGGGGTTTGGTCAATTTTTTTTTTCCCCGAAATAGGATTTTGAGATGGATTAAACAATACAAGTGATGTTTTTTTTACTAGTGTTACGTGATGCTTGGTGTGCGGTGTAAAGGTCCACAAGTTCTTAGTTTTTTTCAGAAAAGGTTTAGTAGAGTGGTGTTTTGGAACATGGGAGCATATGCTCCCTCTATTTTGAAATTCATCTTACACATATTTTAAATTTAAAAAAAATTGAAACGAAAAATTCGCACGTACATCTTCACGTGCTACGCGCTCACAAAGTTGTTTCATAAAAAATGGACTTGTCATGTGACGTGTGTAAAAAAGACAAAACTCAGTGCTAAAAATAATGTTTTTTACAAGATAAATTTTCTCTTTTTTACATAGACCACAAAATATATTGATTTTTCGTGAAACTTGATGAATGCACATATATTATGGAGATGTACATGTAGAATTTTTTGTTAAATTTTTTCGACAACTCGAAATATAATTTTTCGGTATAGGGAGCATACGCACCCGGGAGCCGAATTGAATTTCCGAGCCTCTATTTAAATTAAAAAGAGTGGTCGAGAAGAGGTAGAAAGGGTATTTTATTTTTTTATTTTTGAAAAACAACCAAACTGGTTTTTGGGCTAGTCACCCCCTCTTTCCAATTGCCAAATGTGGGACGTGCATAAATTTTCCATTCTTAAAGTTTATTTGTTTGGAGGTATGAAATGATAGGACCATCATTTGAAGCATTTAGTAAAAAAGAGAATAAAATAGGAATATAGTTTTATGAAAATAATACTTGGAAAGTAATGAGGTATTACCCCCCACTCTTTTCTTGATAACATATACCCAAAAAAACATTTTTGTAAATAAGTTTGATGAGCAAGGGGGAGAGATAGTTTTAAGTGACTAAGTGAGAGACGAGCACAAAATTTAGATAGAGGTATAGAAATAAAGTTGAAAAAAATGAGTGAAGAAATAACATCTTCAAAACTCCTTTTTTAAATAAACAAAACAATAGTGAAAGTAGTTTTATTGGTCTTAAATACATATGGTTTTGTTTGTAAAAAGATGAGGGGTTTTATAAAAGTTCAATGATCCAAAAAAAGATAGATTAAAATATGGATCATTCCATCTTTCTTTACTAAACCCAAAACTACACATAAAAGCTTTTATAAAACCTTAAAACCACACAAAGTAAGGGTAAGCTATTTGGTAAATACTCTTTGTAAAAACAAAATATCTTTTAGAAACCCTTTTGTGATACTATGATCTAAGGTGACCATAGCCAATTTAAAAAGGAAAAGATTTTGGCAAGATCTTAAGATCTTGAGTCATAGGACAAAACAAAAGAGGTTTTGTGATTTGACATAAAGTGCCAATACTTTTGAAGATAGGAGGTTAAGGTAATATAAGAATGGCCATAGCTTCACTATTTTTTTCTGGAGACTAGAAATTGTGTGTTGAGGTATTTATGGGAAAACACCAAGCATAGGGTTTAAGGTTTTAGCAAGGAAAGGAAAAGAATTTCAAAGGGCCACACATGTGTTTTATTTAGTGAGCTGCTATGTTCTTCTACAACTAGAGGTGTTATTCTTTGGGGTAGCTCAAGTCAAAACTCAACAAGCAAAACAAGACAATTGAACTACCAGCGGATCAAGGCAATTCACCAGACAGATCAGGGCAATTCATCAGACAGATCAAGGAAATTCATCTTAATTAGTTTGTGGAAAAAGTTTTTGTTCCTCCTGATTTTTGCACTAAGGACAACTAAACATGGTTGCAAAAGTTGGGGTGTGACAGCTCTTCCACCCTTAAAATAATCTCGTCCCGAGATTACTAAGCGTATAACTAGAGGGGTTGTAAAGTTTAATTAAAGTTAGGCTCCATTCTTCTGTAGACGTGTCGTTATCGCCAGGGGCATCACTTCTGCTTCCGAGAGACACGATTAGAGTCTGCGATGGCAAGCTTCGTGAAGAGGTTGACTACTCCAAGCAGGCGTTAGTGTATCCCAAGTTCTCAACGGTGTTTTAGTAGGGTTGGAAACTTTTTAGAGTTAGCTTAACTTAGTGGAAGACGAAGTCTTCCACCCTTAGGATTTTTCAGCGGGGGTTCCGGAAAAACTCTGAGCTTCTGCCTTGTGGCTCTGCCTGGGCTTCTGAAGAAGTCGTCGATCTTCCGTATTCAGTAGAAGGATCTTTGGGGGAGACGTGTAGACCACGGCTTCAATAGGTAAACACGGTGTTTACTAGACCATAGTACGCGCGGTAAGTTAGTATGTTGATGAAACGCCTGGTTGGTATCCACATGAAGCAGCAACAAAGGTCGTCGAAGACAATCTTCAACTTGCGGGTCGATGCTGACTTATACCAGTTAAGAAGTGAACGGGTAAAATACACCTAATCTTGAGTCTTGAGGTATCTCCAGGAGCTTCACTTGATGAGGACCAGATGAACCATGTGATGTAGCTTGGCTTTGACGCTATTGTTCAGCTTGTTAGACGGTGTGTTAGAGGGTGGTTTCAGGAAGATATCCTCGAGGTTAGCGCGATTACTCCAAGGTTAGACCAAGTTAGTATGTCTTCTCGCCGAGGTGCAGTCACTCTTAAAGGTAGGGGCTTCCGCTTTCTTCGCGTAGTAGAGATGCTTCAGCTGACCTTGAAGGTAGTCGGCGTAGATAGGGGTCTGGGTTAGGTTTTTCTGACGGTCGAAAATCAACTGTCCACAGCGCTAACTTATCCAAAAACTAGCAGTTAGCATTTTAACAGCGAGGTAGAAGGGAGTGAAAACATCTTAGGGAGGCTTCCTATGCTAGGTTATCCCACTAAGAGTGTTTTCCAAACCGAAGGACCAAGAAAATCATGCACACGACAAACAGATAAAAACACTCAAGACAGCACACGAGGGAACTACAAGCAATCATCACACCAGACATGGTACTCTAAGTACCCAGAAATTCCTACTGCGCGGGGGTAGCTCAATCAAAGCGATTGAGTTTGTCCTATCCATCCTATTGGTTTTTGGGGCTGGTCACATATGTTGGCGTCTTCATCTTGTTGACATCGTCTTCAACAAGGATTCTCGAAGTAGAGGGTGGTGCTGCGGCCTAGTGTTGATTCCTCGATGTTGAGGTGGAGGCGAAAACTGTGCAGTCTTTTGTTGTAAACATCTCGGGGACGTGAGGTCTTCAGAGGGGTAGTTGTTGAGGTACTCCCAAAGTTGCAACTTCCGGTGGCTGGCCTGAAAATTACTAGTCAAGAACTGAGGACTTGATCCCAGACGACTGCGAAAGTGCAAGTCCACGGAGGAACAAGGTCAGCTCCTTGACATACTTTGGTGACAACCAAAGACATGATCTTATCATCCCTACATGAGCACGACTAAGTCGGCATCCAACCTTCAATAGTTGTCGTTGGAGATACGTGAGACTTCATAAAAGGTTGATCCATCTTCGACTTTGAGTCTCCGGGTCTGAGTCGGGGACATCGTCCAATATGTAGGTTTGAAGTGGATGAGACAATAGAGCAAGAATTTTCAAACCTTTTTATAAAGCAGAGAGATAAGAATTTAGAAGTCTTGAATAAATAAGAGGAGTAGAAGCTATACTTCCGACTAAAGAAACAATTTGTTTCATAAATAGTTTCTCCCAATACTTTTTCCTAACTAACGTCCATGCTAACTAAGGTCTCCTACAGTCAGGATAGCTCTGATACCAGCTCTGTGGGGACCCCGGACTAGCTGTCCGAAATTCCCTGTTATGTATACAGTTCACGATCCCATGATCAGTGTGTCGTGAACACATAACCGAACTGATATCAAATTACACCATCCGTTACAAAGCGGAATAAGAAAATTACAACATGGTCACATGACCAATACTTACATAATAGCCTCGAAGGGCCTAACTAAACATCAGAGTAGCATCATCACTTCAGCAGCGCAGTATCCAAGTCATCTGCCATAACCCTACAGGCAACTGACTGGGAAGACGTTCCTAGCTCGCATAGACGTCGTCCAAAATCCTTCTTCATTAGCCGAACTCCTCCAAGTCTGGCCAAGTAAATAGCCAGGGACAAAGCCGTGAGTACATTTGAATTGTACTCGCAAACCATCAAGAAGGTGATACCAATTCTAACTAAAGAAGACAAGAGAGGAAGAATAGTTTCTCTTGTGGATATAGCAGGTAGAAGAGAAGAGATGTTTTTGGTGGAGATAGCATCCCAACTTCTCGATTGAAGGGGACACTTCAAGAATTTATCTAAGACATCTCTATATCTCTATTTAAGAAGATACTTCAAAAGAGTTCTACAACATAAAACACTAGGGAGGGGGTAACCCAATTTTGTTTCCTTTCCGACCATCTCCATATGGTCAACCGAACCATTCCCGTACCCTTCCGGTACTCCGAAAACAAGTTCCTTTCTTTCATTTTCCAAACAATATTGGTAAACCAAAAACTCATCAGGCTAAGCAACAGCCATTCCAACCGTCCATGACCGCGGACGCGGCTATTCGAATAGATTTTACTCTGCAGAGTTTGCACACTTTCCCCACCTCTATCCGGATACCTATCGTGTGGGCATCATCCCCGCATAACAACATATGCCACGACGGATACCCGAACATAGCCTTTCGCTCATTCGACTTAGCAAGAGGTCCTACCCTATGGAGTATGTACCTCCCCGGCACCGTGGCAGCTCACCTCCCTTTGAGCGTGGCTCCACCGCCAAGCCAGGAGACCCATAGTGTCTTCCGGACGGGTCAGCCCCGAAGGCCTCCCGTTATACTATTGTCCCAACCATGACAACCCGGACTCGGGGGTAACCGTACCCTTGTATAGTTGTGCGGTGCCTCATGCTAAGAAGAACAAACGTCAAGCTAAGCTCCGTGCCCACTTTGGAGTAGCTGTGGTTGCGCGGGTTAATTGTCACGGGTGAATACTTAGGCGCCAAAGTTTTCGAAAACAAGACTTTCTTTCCAACCATCTTTGCCAAGATCCTTTCCTTTCGTAAACACACGCTTGGGTAAGTCCAACTCACCCAAGGTTTTCAAAAATTCTTTTCAACAAGGTATTTTTCCAAGGGGGTTCCCAACCTATGGTTTTATGGATGAACTAAGATACATCAAGGCATGATGCTAGCCATCATACCACTAAGGATATGATAATTGAGGTGTCAAGGGGATCATACATACTTAGGATAAGCATGCATAGGGACATCATAACTAAGATGATTCAACAAGGGTCATGATGTTAATCATTATACCACTAAGAAGGTGACAATATAAGTGGTCAAGGGGGCATACATGCTTAGGGTAAGCATGCCCTAACATCAACAAGGGGTTCAACATACTTGGGAATAAGTATGCATAGAGTAGAGGACCAAACATCACACATGATACAAGGAACCAAGTATATAATGGAACAATGAACACAACAAGAAGGATAAATAGCAAGAGATCAAAAGATGGCTTGCCTTAGCTTATTTGTCCCTGGACTTCTTCAACTCCATCAATATAAGAATCCCAACAATAAAATAAAATCCTCGCCCGAACCACTTCTCCTTCTTCTCCGAATTGTTCGCATCTAACGCCGGAAAATATAAAAGAACACAATCAACACATTGCACCAATCATAACAAGCATGCAACAATCAACAATCAAAAGCTAATCGCTCTACTAAGTTTAACATATTAAGTACTTATATATACTACCAAGCAACTAAAAGAGAACCCATTTTATTTACCTAGTAAAGGTATGAGAGTATCATACTTAGCAAATGCCTTTCTCGGCATCACCATGGCCCAACTAAGTATCCCCTGGTAGATAACATTAGAAAGAGGAAAAGTGCATAAGTTTGGAACCACAAACATTTATATTTTATAATCAAACATTTTTGGAAAAAGCACAAATCATTCTTCTTATCTTATTTTGTTACGAAACACTACCAATAAAAAGGAAGTAGACAATTATTCCACACCATTTGAAAACTTAAGCCAGATAATAGAACTAAGGATAAGTTGCAGAGGTTTTTTTTTTTTGCAACAATAAAACATTGGTTGACCAATTTTTAATGCAAAGAGGTGGTTAAAGTTTTCAAATAAACTAAATTTTTTTGCTTCAACAACCCATGTCACACATACACATTACTAACAGTAACAAGTATGCATGAACAGAGACTAACACTATTTTTCCTAGGTGGCCAGTACTCATACAAGACTAACCCAATTGGATGCATACAAAAACATTAATTTTTAAATTCTGGGAATTAGAAATACTAAACAATGACCAGAGATCATGTTTAATACCTTAAAAATCGTACAAAAATCCTAAAAATATGGGGCCAGTGGCATTGGAAAGATAATGAAATTTCTGATCTAATGCAATTGGTTTCATTCAATTTGGGGTTGTAAAACTTGAGTTATTCAAATTTTGGTGCCACTGGTTTTTGAGACAAAACAGAAATTTTCAAATTTTTAAAATGGGCGGGAAGGGTCTGGGCCGTGCGGAAATGAAATTGGGCCGGCCCAGGGGGAATTGTCAGGTGGAGGGGGAGAGAAAAAAAACAATTAAAAAGAAAAGAGGGCCAGCTGCTGGGCCTTGCATGCATGGGCCTACGTGGCCTCATGGCCATGCAGCCAGCAGGCGCACGTCCACGTCCTGGCGGCCAGAAACCTCGTCTTCCTCCAGCGAGCGGACGGAAAAAAGGGCAGGGGCGGCTGGGAGCTTACCGGCGGCGAGCGGTGATAGTCGGCGACGGCTGGGCAGGGTGGTGACGAGGTGGGGCTGCCCAGGGACGGCTCAGCGACGTTTCCCTCTCCCGCAGCAGCTCCGCCCGACGGTTCCGTGCTCGCAGCTGTTTCCGGGCGCCAGCAGCTATGGCGGCATGCTCCGGCGGTTCTGGGCAGATGAAAAAGGTCGCGTTAGATGAGTGGGAGACAGGGGAGTGCATTGGAGAGGAAAAGGAGGGGCAGAGGGCGTCGACGGCGTGCACGACCTTGCACGTCACCTTGCGGTGACCGCGAGCAAGGCCTGCTTTCCTTGGCGAGGGAGCGGCCGAGGCTGCGCCGTGGCACTCTGGCGGGCTAAGAGGGGGAGGTGGAGTGCTCAGAGAGCGGTGTGGAGGAGGGAGTGGTTGTGGGCGGCTTTTTATAGCTGAGGACGGGCTCATGGTGGACACGGATCAGGGAGACGACGTACGGGTCCATGGCTTCGCCATTGGCCAGCTGGGCGGCGGGGGAGCGTCTCCGCGTGCTCTAGGGTTTTCGGGAGCGAGGCGCTGCGCGGGAAAACGGCTGGAACGGGTGGGGCCGTGACGCAGTGAGAGCGCTCGGCTTAATGCCGCGCCGAGGGTGACGTCAGTAGCAGAGCGGGTGATGACGCGGGCGTGCTGCCGTCAGCGAGGTGATATCGCTGCGTGCTTGTGTGTGGACGAGCGCATCCTGCAACGGTCGCTTGAGCTTGGGGTCGTGCTCGCGTTCTGGGAGTGGCCGTAGCGTTCTGGGCGTGTTCTGGCATGATCTGGTGGTGATACGGCTGGTGTGTGTTGGCCTGGGTGCGTTCCCTGGTAGTCTAGGTTAGCTAGGTCTAGTGGTATCGGACTGGGCAGAGGTAAGCACAAGCTTTCGTGAAAACTTGCCCCGGCCAAGTTCTCTTCCTCATGATTTCCATGCAAAACAAGATATAGCACGGTTGGCTGATATAGAGAAGAGAGTGTGAGGTAGATGGCTGAAAAAAAAGGAGGGCAAAAAGGACACGGGTTGGTTTCGAAGAGATGATGAAAAAGGGGTTTGGTCAATTTTTTTTTCCCCGAAATAGGATTTTGAGATGGATTAAACAATACAAGTGATGTTTTTTTTACTAGTGTTACGTGATGCTTGGTGTGCGGTGTAAAGGTCCACAAGTTCTTAGTTTTTTTCAGAAAAGGTTTAGCCTCTATTTAAATTAAAAAGAGTGGTCGAGAAGAGGTAGAAAGGGTTTTTTATTTTTTTATTTTTGAAAAACAACCAAACTGGTTTTTGGGCTAGTCACCCCCTCTTTCCAATTGCCAAATGTGGGACGTGCATAAATTTTCCATTCTTAAAGTTTATTTGTTTGGAGGTATGAAATGATAGGACCATCATTTGAAGCATTTAGTAAAAAAGAGAATAAAATAGGAATATAGTTTTATGAAAATAATACTTGGAAAGTAATGAGGTATTACCCCCCACTCTTTTCTTGATAACATATATCCAAAAAAACATTTTTGTAAATAAGTTTGATGAGCAAGGGGGAGAGATAGTTTTAAGTGACTAAGTGAGAGACGAGCACAAAATTTAGATAGAGGTATAGAAATAAAGTTGAAAAAAATGAGTGAAGAAATAACATCTTCAAAACTCCTTTTTTAAATAAACAAAACAATAGTGAAAGTAGTTTTATTGGTCTTAAATACATATGGTTTTGTTTGTAAAAAGATGAGGGGTTTTATAAAAGTTCAATGATCCAAAAAAAGATAGATTAAAATATGGATCATTCCATCTTTCTTTACTAAACCCAAAACTACACATAAAAGCTTTTATAAAACCTTAAAACCACACAAAGTAAGGGTAAGCTATTTGGTAAATACTCTTTGTAAAAACAAAATATCTTTTAGAAACCCTTTTGTGATACTATGATCTAAGGTGACCATAGCCAATTTAAAAAGGAAAAGATTTTGGCAAGATCTTAAGATCTTGAGTCATAGGACAAAACAAAAGAGGTTTTGTGATTTGACATAAAGTGCCAATACTTTTGAAGATAGGAGGTTAAGGTAATATAAGAATGGCCATAGCTTCACTATTTTTTTCTGGAGACTAGAAATTGTGTGTTGAGGTATTTATGGGAAAACACCAAGCATAGGGTTTAAGGTTTTAGCAGGGAAAGGAAAAGAATTTCAAAGGGCCACACATGTGTTTTATTTAGTGAGCTGCTATGTTCTTCTACAACTAGAGGTGTTATTCTTTGGGGTAGCTCAAGTCAAAACTCAACAAGCAAAACAAGACAATTGAACTACCAGCGGATCAAGGCAATTCACCAGACAGATCAGGGCAATTCATCAGACAGATCAAGGAAATTCATCTTAATTAGTTTGTGGAAAAAGTTTTTGTTCCTCCTGATTTTTGCACTAAGGACAACTAAACATGGTTGCAAAAGTTGGGGTGTGACACATTATTGATGTTATCTACATGTTTTATGCACACTTTATGTCATATTCGTGCATTTTCTGGAACTAACCTATTAACAAGATGCCGAAGTGCCAGTTGCTGTTTTCTGCTGTTTTTGGTTTCAGAAATCCTAGTAAGGAAATATTCTCGGAATTGGACGAAATCAACGCCCAGGGGCCTATTTTTCCACGAAGCTTCCAGAAGTCCGAAGACGAAACGAAGAGGGGCCACGAGGCAGCCAGAGCATAGGGCGGCGCGGCCCCTGCCCTGGCCGCGCGGCCCTATGGTCTGGGCCCCTCGCGCCGCCTCTTGACCTACCCTTCCGCCTACTTAAAGCCTCCGTGACGAAACCCCCAGTACCGAGAGCCACGATACGGAAAACCTTCCAGAGACGCCGCCAACGCCGATCCCATCTCGGGGGATCCAGGAGATCGCCTCCGGCACCCTGCCGGAGAGGGGAATCATCTCCCGGAGGACTCTACGCCGCCATGGTCGCCTCCGGTGTGATGTGTGAGTAGTCTACCCCTGGACTATGGGTCCATAGCAGTAGCTAGATGGTTGTCTTCTCCCCATTGTGCTATCATTGTCGGATCTTGTGAGCTGCCTAACATGATCAAGATCATCTATCTGTAATTCTATATGTTGCGTTTGTTGGGATCCGATGAATAGAGAATACTTGTTATGTTGATTATCAAAGTTATATCTATGTGTTGCTTATGATCTTGCATGCTCTCCGTTACTAGTAGATGCTCTGGCCAAGTAGATGCTTGTAACTCCAAGAGGGAGTATTTATGCTCGATAGTGGGTTCATGCCTGCATTGACACCTGGGACAGTGACAGAAAGTTCTAAGGTTGTGTTGTGCTGTTGCCACTAGGGATAAAACATTGATGCTATGTCTAAGGATGTAGTTGTTGATTACATTACGCACCATACTTAATGCAATTGTCTCTGTTGCTTTGCAACTTAATACGGAGGGTTCGGATGATAACTTTGAAGGTGGACTTTTTAGGCATAGATGCAGTTGGATGGCGGTCTATGTACTTTGTCGTAATGCCCAATTAAATCTCACTATACTCATCATGATATGTATGTGCATGGTCATGCTCTCTTTATTTGTCAATTGCCCAACTGTAATTTGTTCACCCAACATGTTGTTTGTCTTATGGGAGAGACACCTCTAGTGAACTGTGGACCCCAGTCCAATTCTCTTTACTGAAATACAATCTACTGCAATACTTGTTCTACTGTTTTCTGCAAACAATCATCTTCCACACAATACGGTTAATCCTTTGTTACAGCAAGCCGGTGAGATTGACAACCTCACTGTTTCGTTGGGGCAAAGTACTTTGGTTGTGTTGTGCAGGTTCCACATTGGCGCCGGAATCCCTGGTGTTGCGCCGCACTACATCCCGCCGCCATCAACCTTCAACGTGTTTCTTGGCTCCTCCTGGTTCGATAAACCTTGGTTTCTTTCTGAGGGAAAACTTGCTGCTGTGCGCATCATACCTTCCTCTTGGGGTTCCCAACGAACGTGTGAGTTACACGCCATCAAGCTCTTTTTCTGGCGCCGTTGCCGGGGAGATCAAGACACGCTGCAAGGGGAGTCTCCACTTCTCAATCTCTTTACTTTGTTTTTGTCTTGCTTAGTTTTATTTACTACTTTGTTTGCTGCACTAAATCAAAATACAAAAAAATTAGTTGCTAGTTTTACTTTATTTGTTATCTTGTTTGCTATATCAAAAACACAAAAAAATTAGTTACTCGCATTTACTTTACTTGATTCATCATGTTTCCTTTTAATTTTACCACGAAAGATGTACCGGTAGGACGTGGGTCTATAATTGGGAGAAATAATATAGAGGAATTTTTCAACCATGTTAGTACCGTTGACGATTTTGAGGATAGACACTTGGTAGACCTTGCCCCTACCTATGAAATTGCTGCTGCTGCTTTAGTTCGCATGTTGGAAACTAAATTTGTTAATCTCAATCCTATAATCCAACACATGTTTCTCACACTTGGTGATATGGAAGAAGGGGAAAAGAAAGATTTTGTTTTAGAAACCCTTCTTAGAGAATTTGGTGGTATAGCGAGAGAGGCTAGAAAGGTCTTTGCTAAATTTAATATGCTTGGTTCTTACACCAATTTTGTTAGTCTCCTTGAAAAGATGGATATGGAAAGAATAAAGTACACTAATAATATTAATGATGGAGGGGAGATCAAAGCACCAATACCATGTAAGCTCTTAGCTATGAATGATGCACTAGAAAATAACTATGCTTGGCTTGTTCCTGAAAATTTGTTTGATGAGAGTAGCACACCTAAGACTAATGAAAAGGGAGATGCTAAAACTTATGTATCTAATATACTATGCCTAGTTGAGAAAACTCCACACTCCGCTGAGAATGCACCACCCTTTGATAATACTTGATACACACTTTCTGCGCCTAGCTGAAAGGCGTTAAAGAAAAGCGCTTATGGGAGACAACCCATGTTTTTACCTACAGTACTTTGTTTTTATTTTGTGTCTTGGAAGTTGTTTACTGCTGTAGCAACCTCTCCTTATCTTAGTTTTGTGTTTTGTTGTGCCAAGTAAAGCCGTTGATAGAAAAGTAAGTACTAGATTTGGATTACTGCGCAGTTCCAGATTTCTTTGCTGTCACGAATCTGGGTCCACCTCCCTGTAGGTAGCTCAGAAAATTAAGCCAATTTACGTGCATGATCCTCAGATATGTACGCAACTTTCATTCAATTTGAGAATTTTCATTTGAGCAAGTATGGTGCCATTTTAAAATTCGTCAATACGAACTGTTCTGTTTTGACAGATTCTGCCTTTTATTTCGCATTGCCTCTTTTGCTATGTTGGATGAATTTCTTTGATCCACTAATGTCCAGTAGCATTATGCAATGTCCAGAAGTGTTAATAATGATTGTGTCACCTCTGAATATGTTAATTTTTATTGTGCACTAACCCTCTAATGAGTTGTTTCGAGTTTGGTGTGGAGGAAGTTTTCAAGGATCAAGAGAGGAGTATGATGCAACATGATCAATGAGAGTGAAAGCTCTAAGCTTGGGGATGCCCCGGTGGTTCACCCCTGCATATATTAAGAAGACTCAAGCGACTAAGCTTGTGGATGCCCAAGGTATCCCCTTCTTCATCGACAACATTATCAGGTTCCTCCCCTGAAACTATATTTTTATTCCATCACATCTTATGTGCTTTTTCTTGGAGCGTCGGTTTGTTTTTGTTTTTGTTTTGTTTGAATAAAATGGATCCTAGCATTCACTTTATGGGAGAGAGACACGCTCCGCTGTAGCATATGGACAAGTATGTCCTTGGTTTCTACTCATAGTATTCATGGCGAAGTTTCTCCTTCGTTAAATTGTTATATGGTTGGAATTGGAAAGTGATACATGTAGTAATTGCTATTAATGTCTTGGGTAATGTGATACTTGGCAATTGTTGTGCTCATGATTAAGCTCTTGCATCATATGCTTTGCACCCATTAATGAAGAAATACATAGAGCATGCTAAAATTTGGTTTGCATATTTGGTTTCTCTAAGGTCTAGATAATTTCTAGTATTGAGTTTGAACAACAAGGAAGACGGTGTAGAGTCTTATAATGTTTTCAATATGTCTTTTATGTGAGTTTTGCTGCACCGGTTCATCCTTGTGTTTGTTTCAAATAAGTCTTTCTAGCCTAAACCTTGTATCGAGAGGGAATACTTCTCATGCATCCAAAATACTTGAGCCAACCACTATGCCATTTGTGTCCACCATACCTACCTACTACATGGTATTTTCCGCCATTCCAAAGTAAATTGCTTGAGTGCTACCTTTAAAATTTCATCATTCACCTTTGCAATATATAGCTCATGGGACAAATAGCTTAAAAACTATTGTGGTATTGAATATGTAATTATGCACTTTATCTCTTATTAAGTTGCTTGTTGTGCAATAACCATGTTCACTGGGGACGCCATCAACTACTCATTGTTGAATTTCATGTGAGTTGCTATGCATGTCCGTCTTGTCTGAAGTAAGAGCGATCTACCACCCTATGGTTAAGCATGCATATTGTTAGAGAAGAACATTGGGCCGCTAACTAAAGCCATGATCCATGGTGGAAGTTTCAGTTTTGGACATATATCCTCAATCTCAAATGAGAAAATTATTAATTGTTGCTACATGCTTATGCATAAAAGAGGAGTCCATTATCTGTTGTCTATGTTGTCCCGGTATGGATGTCTAAGTTGAAGAATAATCAATAGCGAGAAATCCAATGCGAGCTTTCTCCTTAGACCTTTGTACAGGCGGCATAGAGGTACCCCTTTGTGACACTTGGTCAAAACATGTGCATTGTGATGATCCGGTAGTCCAAGCTAATTAGGACAAGGTGCGGGCACTATTAGTACACTATGCATGAGGCTTGCAACTTGTAAGATATAATTTACATGATACATATGCTTTATTACTACCGTTGACAAAATTGTTTCATGTTTTCAAAATCAAAGCTCTAGCACAAATATAGCAATCGATGCTTTTCCTCTATGGAGGACCATTCTTTTACTTTCAATGTTGAGTCAGTTCACCTATTTCTCTCCACCTCAAGAAGCAAACACTTGTGTGAACTGTGCATTGATTCCTACATACTTGCTTATTGCACTTATTATATTACTCTATGTTGACAATATCCATGAGATATACATGTTACAAGTTGAAAGCAACCGCTGAAACTTGATCTTCTTTTGTGTTGCTTCAATGCCTTTACTTTGAATTATTGCTTTATGAGTTAACTCTTATGCAAGACTTAATTGATGCTTGTCTTGAAGTGCTATTCATGAAAAGTCTTTGCTTTATGATTCACTTGTTTACTCATGTCATATACATTGTTTTGATCGCTGCATTCACTACATATGCTTTACAAATAGTATGATCAAGATTATGATGGCATGTCACTCCAGAAATTATCCGTGTTATCGTTTTACCTGCTCGGGACGAGCAGAACTAAGCTTGGGGATGCTGATACGTCTCCGACGTATCGATAATTTCTTATGTTCCATGCCACATTATTGATGTTATCTACATGTTTTATGCACACTTTATGTCATATTCGTGCATTTTACGGAACTAACCTATTAACAAGATGCCGAAGTGCCGATTCTTGTTTCTGCTGTTTTTGGTTTCAGAAATCCTAGTAAGGAAATATTCTCGGAATTGGACGAAATCAACGCCCAGGGGCCTATTTTTCCACGAAGCTTCCAGAAGTCCGAAGACGAAACGAAGAGGGGCCACGAGGCAGCCAGAGCATAGGCGGCGCGGCCCTGCCACGGCCGCGCGGCCCTATGGTCTGGGCCCCTCGCGCCGCCTCTTGACCTACCCTTCCGCCTACTTAAAGCCTCCGTGACGAAACCCCCAGTGCACCGAGAGCCACGATACGGAAAACCTTCCGAGACGCCGCCAACGCCGATCCCATCTCGGGGGATCCAGGAGATCGCCTCCGGCACCCTGCGGAGAGGGGAATCATCTCCCGGAGGACTCTACGCCGCCATGGTCGCCTCCGGTGTGATGTGTGAGTAGTCTACCCCTGGACTATGGGTCCATAGCAGTAGCTAGATGGTTGTCTTCTCCCCATTGTGCTATCATTGTCGGATCTTGTGAGCTGCCTAACATGATCAAGATCATCTATCTGTAATTCTATATGTTGCGTTTGTTGGGATCCGATGAATAGAGAATACTTGTTATGTTGATTATCAAAGTTATATCTATGTGTTGCTTATGATCTTGCATGCTCTCCGTTACTAGTAGATGCTCTGGCCAAGTAGATGCTTGTAACTCCAAGAGGGAGTATTTATGCTCGATAGTGGGTTCATGCCTGCATTGACACAGGGACAGTGTGAGAAAGTTCTAAGGTTGTGTTGTGCTGTTGCCACTAGGGATAAAACATTGATGCTATGTCTAAGGATGTAGTTGTTGATTACATTACGCACCATACTTAATGCAATTGTCTGTTGCTTTGCAACTTAATACTAGAGGGGGTTCGGATGATAACCTGAAGGTGGACTTTTTAGGCATAGATGCAGTTGGATGGCGGTCTATGTACTTTGTCGTAATGCCCAATTAAATCTCACTATACTCATCATGATATGTATGTGCATGGTCATGCTCTCTTTATTTGTCAATTGCCCAACTGTAATTTGTTCACCCAACATGCTGTTTGTCTTATGGGAGAGACACCTCTAGTGAACTGTGGACCCCAGTCCAATTCTCTTTACTGAAATACAATCTACTGCAATACTTGTTCTACTGTTTTCTGCAAACAATCATCTTCCACACAATACGGTTAATCCTTTGTTACAGCAAGCCGGTGAGATTGACAACCTCACTGTTTCGTTGGGGCAAAGTACTTTGGTTGTGTTGTGCAGGTTCCACATTGGCGCCGGAATCCCTGGTGTTGCGCCGCACTACATCCCGCCGCCATCAACCTTCAACGTGCTTCTTGGCTCCTCCTGGTTCGATAAACCTTGGTTTCTTTCTGAGGGAAAACTTGCTGTTGTGCGCATCATACCTTCCTCTTGGGGTTCCCAACGAACGTGTGAGTTACACGCCATCAATGCATCATACCATTCATGTTTTATCTAACAAAATAAAAAATATATTTTATAACCCTCTCTTGTCTATTCTTTTAAAGAAAACCCTACTCTATTATCCCCTCTCATATTTCTTATTTTATAATTAAGTTCTTCCAACCAATAAATTCTTGAATATAAATGTGCTTTGTTTTGATTACAAATAAAGTAAATATTTTAAAACTATTTTTGTTTCTTGCTCTCATCCCTGCTTAAAATTTAAATCTGAAAAGGAGTATGTTTTCAAAAGGTTTAAATAAAAAGAGAAAACCCCCTTCCCTCTATCCCTTGGGCCTCTCTCTCTTCCCTGGCTCTCTTCCTTTCTTCCCCCGCGCAGCCCAGCTCAGCCTCGGCCCAGCTCGACCTCCCCAACGTTTTGGCCCGTACCCCTTCGTGGGAAAAGAATCTCCTCCACCTTGTCGTCTTTCTCCTTCCTCACGCAGAGAGTGTGAGCAAACTCGCTCACGTCACACCGCACCACGCCGCGGCCACCTTTCCTCCCTTCTTATCCCCTCCTCGAGGCCCCTGGAAAACCCTAGATCCATCTCCTTTCCTCCCTTGTGCCACCGCCACTATTTTTCTCCCCTTCCTCACGTTTTCTGCCAGCACCGAGAGCCTCCGTTCAACCTCGCCATGGCGCCACCGTCTCAGGCCTCCCCTCGACGATCTAAAGCCACCGGTGGGTGCACCTCTTTCTCCTCTACCTCGTGCTGCAAGGAATCGAGCCCGGGTGCTCTCAGATGCCGCCAATTCGCCGTTCCCTTCTTCATCTCCGGCGAGGAAAACGCCGAATTCCGGCCACCGTGGACCTTCTCCGCCCCTTCTGAGCACGTCATCAGATTCCTGGTGAGCACGCGCATCTCCCATGCCTCTGCTCGCTTCCTATCTCCCCCTCTAGCATCTCCTCACCCCGATGCCGACACCGTTCGCCGCAGATCATCGCGCCGCCGCTCTCCGGCGACCTCCTCCTGGCGGCGCCGCCTCCAGATGGTTCACGCCGCCGAGCCGAGGCCGCGACACCCTTCCTCGCTTCCTGGAGACCTCCTCACCGCCCGCGCCGCGCGACGTCCGTCCGTGGTCACCGCCTCTGTCTGGAACGCTCGCGGCATCGTCCTGGCATCGAACAGCTTCAGTGCGTGCGTGGACGCTCCGCCAGCGTGGCGGCCACGTCATCGCCGGACCCCACACGCCAGCCTCACGGGCTAGCCCTATGCCCGGTGAGAAAACCCCCACCCCCTCAGATCTGTAACTTTGCATCCGGCCCCCTGCCTGTTTTGTTTTATTAACCCGCAGCCCCAGCGCTGCTGATTTTCAGCATAACCCCCTAAAACTTTGTGAATCTAACCCGGGGTCCTTCCCCTGGATAGATTTTGTTTTTCGGGTCCTTTCCCAATTAAATAAAACATGTTTATCTATTTCTAAATAACTAAAACTTAATCTGTTAATAACTTTTAAATGGTAATTTGAAATGAAATATTTTATATATGAAAATTGATCAGAAAAATATGATGAACATGAATATGCCATCCATTCATCTGTTTGCATCTCGCATCATGTCGCTCGTTGATAGTCGTGCATGTTCACCTAACATATATGCGGAGTATTTCGGATACCGACTATGGTTTTCCCCGCTCCGTTTAATTTTGATGTAGCGCACCCCTTCCATGTCTTGCCATGCTAATCAACACTTAACTTTGCCGGTAGAAAATGCAACTCCAAAATTGTTTGACCGGGGTTCCGACTCCGATTAAATGGGATAATTGCATCGCACCATCTATGCCATGTCATGCATATCATCTTGAACATGCTGGATCTTCTTTACCCGTAGTAGTAAGACTTGCATCCGTTGTTTGTCCAGCATTTGTGTCTTCCCGGATAGGATCACGAAGTGGTGTGGTGAGATACGACAAGTTCTCCGGATGTTCCTCGGCAAGCTTTAACAGGCAAGCATTTCCCCTATACTCCTGTCCCTGCAGGAGTCGCTCACCTATTTTATTTTGCCTTCTCCCTCATGCTATCCTTGAGTTGCGTTCTTGTCACGTGTCCCTTTCACTTGTTACCTCAAGCAGCCCATATTGCCTCCACCAACCTCCTACGGCTATTGTTTGGTTATCGGGTCTGCCTTGCGAGTCGTAGTGCATGCTAGTGTTGTTTATCTCGTTACCGTTGTTGTTATCTTATCGTGTTATATGTTGGGAAGAATCATGGTTACTTTAGTTGTTGATAAATGTTTAACGGAAGCATCGGCGGGTCAACTGATCGTTTTGTGACGGCTCACTTGTGTTTCCTAAATATCTTAGGACCCCGAGTTCTTCTTATCTGTTCCGAGACTGAGCGCTCTAACCACACGTGGGTATGCTTACCGGGTCTCCCCTCGACCACTGCCGGAATCTACAGCTTTGTCCCGTGGCCACAATTAGTTTGAATGTTTTGTTTCTCTCGGGCGTGCAAGCATGTTTCTTTGTGGTCAGATGATACGATGTTACTTTTGGGGAAGCCGTGTGCCTTGTAACCCCGTTGTCTCTTGCACGTCCGTAGGTTGCGGAGCCGCTGCGAAGTGGTCATCCCGCTGGGCACTGATCACCTAGTACGCTGACGCAATAGCTGAGTCCGCTTCGGAGCACGGCCGGACTCTGATACGGGTTTAACTTAGTTAGGTGGCTTCCTGGACATTGTTGTGGTGAAGGAGAGTGCGTGTCGTGATATCCACCTGTCGTAAGTGGGTTGATCGTGCGTGTGGGCACATTTGGGCACCCCTCAGGGTTACAATCTTATCGATAAGCCGCGTCCGCGGTTATGGACGACTTGGAGCTGTATGACTCGACCATAGACAACTTACACCTGTTGTTTCAATCATAATAACTTGCGTAGTAAGTTAGCATAACTTCAATAACAAATGGGTAAAACTTGACAACCGTGTGAGTGCCTTCGCCAGTACTTCTTTGCGAAGGGGGAAAACATCGGCCGTGTTATGTTTGCAGAGTATAGAACTGTTAGTTTATGCGCTCTCTCACCTTCTCTGATTAGACGAATGTTGTAGAGTGTCTCTATAGGTTTTTAGTGCTTGCGCGCTGCCGCTTAACTCCACCATATTGCCCATGACATTCCTCTTACGTCCTCTAAGTCCCCTGCGTGCCTCAAGTACAAAGGACGACTGGTTGACGAATGCTTATACGTCTTGAAGTCTTGTTAAGTACGAACCCGTACTTATTGCTGCTTCTACGGGATATAACCGGGCAGGTATGAAGATACGTTCGATGAAGACGACGTTAGCAAGGTCACCCTTCCAGCTTGGCCTGGGCAGGGTTATGGACGCCACTGGATATCTTCAGGACTCTTAGTCCAATTTGTATCTTGTCCGTACTCGGATGTATTCCATCTTCTGTATGATTTCGATCTTTGTATTGTATATTTGTATCTTGACTCGTTGGAGTCGTTGTTGTAATATATATATCATGTGGGCTCTATTGTAAACCTGTTGTAATGTTACTACTCGTGGTAATTCCTCTGGCATCACGTGTGCTTTGTCGTGCACGTCGTGTCGGAGGGCGTGTCGGAATCGATATCGTGCGGATTTCGGCGGGAACGCTGGGATCCTCAGGGTACCGGTTCCGGGGCGTCACAAGTTGGTATCAGAGCTCAGGTTGACGGTACCTCACAAGTTGGTATCAGAGCCTCAGGTTTGACGGTACCCCACTAGTCCAGCCTATAGGATAACCTTGCCGACGGACGTTAGTGTCAAAACCTATTTTCTGAAAACTCGTTGGATAGATCTGATTAGCTCTATTTTTCTCCTTATCCCTCTTCTTTCTCTTCTTACCTATGCGAGTTTTGAGTATCCTTCCTTATCTGAGTTTTCTGAGTCTTAGGTTCCCACGCGGGTTGGACGATCTTTGCCCCTCACCTTTTAGGTCCGATCTTCGGAGGTCCCGACAAAAGCGCATCATCATCAGCGGAACACCGACTTCTTGTTGGTGGTGTCGACCGATCAACATGGAGCAAGAACTTTTCTTAGTGGTGTCGAGGAGATCGACACGTCGCTTGAAGATCCGATAGTTTACCTCTCTCCCCCCCCCCCCCCCCCGTACCGTGGCGTGGAACCTCTGGGCGAGGTCCCTTGTTAGTGGTGTCGTTTGTAACGACCCGGAAAAATCCATATATTAGATTTTTCACCGCTGCCTGTTTTTCCGTGTCGTTCCAAGTTCATCATGGCATATGCATCATACCATTCATGTTTTATCTACCAAAATAAAAAATTTATTTTATAACCCTCTCTTGTCTATTCTTTTAAAGAAAACCCTACTCTATTATCCCCTCTCATATTTCTTATTTTATAATTAAGTTCTTCCAACCAATAAATTCTTGAATATAAATGTGCTTTGTTTTGATTACAAATAAAGTAAATATTTTAAAACTATTTTTGTTTCTTGCTCTCATCCCTGCTTAAAATTTAAATCTGAAAAGGAGTATGTTTTCAAAAGGTTTAAATAAAAAGAGAAAACCCCCTTCCCTCTATCCCTTGGGCCTCTCTCTCTCCCCTGGCTCTCTTCCTTTCTTCCCCCGCGCAGCCCAGCTCAGCCTCGGCCCAGCTCCACCTCCCGAACGTTTTGGCCCGTACCCCTTCGTGGGAAAAGAATCTCCTCCACCTTGTCGTCTTTCTCCTTCCTCACGCAGAGAGCGTGAGCAAACTCGCTCACGTCACACCGCACCACGCCGCGGCCACCTTTCCTCCCTTCTTATCCCCTCCTCGAGGCCCCTGGAAAACCCTAGATCCATCTCCTTTCCTCCCTTGTGCCACCGCCACTATTTTTCTCCCCTTCCTCACGTTTTCTGCCAGCACCGAGAGCCTCCGTTCAACCTCGCCATGGCGCCACCGTCTCAGGCCTCCCCTCGACGATCTAAAGCCACCGGCGGGTGCACCTCTTTCTCCTCTACCTTGTGCTGCAAGGAATCGAGCCCGGGTGCTCTCAGATGCCGCCAATTCGTCGTTCCCTTCTTCATCTCCGGTGAGGAAAACGCCGAATTCCGGCCACCGTGGACCTTCTCCGCCCCTTCTGAGCACGTCATCAGATTCCTGGTGAGCACGCGCATCTCCCATGCCTCTGCTCTCTTCCTATCTCCCCCTCTAGCATCTCCTCACCCCGATGCCGACACCGTTCGCCGCAGATCATCGCGCCGCCGCTCTCCGGCGACCTCCTCCTGGCGGCACCGCCTCCAGATGGTTCACGCCGCCGAGCCGAGGCCGCGACACCCTTCCTCGCTTCCTGGAGACCTCCTCACCGCCCGCGCCGCGCGACGTCCGTCCGTGGTCACCGCCTCTGTCTGGAACGCGCGCGGCATCGTCCTGGCATCGAACAGCTTCAGTGCGTGCGTGGACGCTCCGCCAGCGTGGCGGCCACGTCATCGCCGGACCCCACACGCCAGCCTCACGGGCTAGCCCTATGCCCGGTGAGAAAACCCCCACCCCCTCAGATCTGTAACTTTGCATCCGGCCCCCTGCATGTTTTGTTTTATTAACCCGCAGCCCCAGCGCTGCTGATTTTCAGCATAACCCCCTAAAACTTTGTGAATCTAACCCGGGGTCCTTCCCCTGGATAGATTTTGTTTTTCGGGTCCTTTCCCAATTAAATAAAACATGTTTATCTATTTCTAAATAACTAAAACTTAATCTGTTAATAACTTTTAAATGGTAATTTGAAATGAAATATTTTATATATGAAAATTGATCAGAAAAATATGATGAACATGAATATGCCATCCATTCATCTGTTTGCATCTCGCATCATGTCGCTCTTTGATAGTCGTGCATGTTCACCTAACATATATGCGGAGTATTTCGGATACCGACTATGGTTTTCCCCGCTCCGTTTAATTTTGATGTAGCGCACCCCTTTCATGTCTTGCCATGCTAATCAACACTTAACTTTGCCGGTAGAAAATGCAACTCCAACCTAATTGTTTGACCGGGGTTCCGACTCCGATTAAATGGGATAATTGCATCGCACCATCTATGCCATGTCATGCATATCATCTTGAACATGCTGGATCTTCTTTATCCGTAGTAGTAAGACTTGCATCCGTTGTTTGTCCAACATTTGTGTCTTCCCGGATAGGATCGCGAAGTGGTGTGGTGAGATACGACAAGTTCTCCGGATGTTCCTCGGCAAGCTTTAACAGGCAAGCATTTCCCCTATACTCCTATCCCTGCAGGAGTCGCTCACCTAATTTATTTTGCCTTCTCCCTCATGCTATCCTTGAGTTGTGTTCTTGTCACGTGTCCCTTTCACTTGTTACCTCAAGCAGCCCATATTGCCTCCACCAACCTCCTACGGCTATTGTTTGGTTATCGGGTCTGCCTTGCGAGTCGTAGTGCATGCTAGTGTTGTTTATCTCGTTACCGTTGTTGTTACCTTATCGTGTTATATGTTGGGAAGAATCATGGTTACTTTAGTTGTTGATAAATGTTTAACGGAAGCATCGGCGGGTCAGCTGATCGTTTTGTGACGGCTCACTTGTGTTTCCTAAATATCTTAGGACCCCGAGTTCTTGTTATCTGTTCCGAGACTGAGCGCTCTAACCACACGTGGGTATGCTTACCGGGTCTCCCCTCGACCACTGCCGGAATCTAAAGCTTTGTCCCGTGGCCACAATTAGTTTGAATGTTTTGTTTCTCTCGGGCGTGCAAGCATGTTTCTTTGTGGTCAGATGATATGATGTTACTTTTGGGGAAGCCGTGTGCCTTGTAACCCCGTTGTCTCTTGCACGTCCGTAGGTTGCGGAGCCGCTGCGAAGTGGTCATCCCGCTGGGCACTGATCACCTAGTACGCTGACGCAATAGCTGAGTCCGCTTCGGAGCACGGCCGGACTCTGATACGGATTTAACTTAGTTAGGTGGCTTCCTGGACATTGTTGTGGTGAAGGAGAGTGCGTGTCGTGATATCCACCTGTCGTAAGTGGGTTGATCGTGCGTGTGGGCACATTTGGGCACCCCTGCAGGGTTACAATCTTATCGATAAGCCGCGTCCGCGGTTATGGACGACTTGGAGCTGTATGACTCGACCATAGACAACTTACACCTGTTGTTTCAATCATAATAACTTGCGTAGTAAGTTAGCATAACTTCAATAACAAATGGGTAAAACTAACCGTGTGAGTGCCTTCGCCAGTACTTCTTTGCGAAGGGGGGAAACATCGGCCGTGTTATGTTTGCAGAGTATAGAACTGTTAGTTTATGCGCTCTCTCACCTTCTCTGATTAGACGAATGTTGTAGAGTGTCTCTATAGGTTTTTAGTGCTTGCGCGCTGCGCTTAACTCCACCATATTGCCCATGACGTTCCTCTTGCGTCCTCTAAGTCCCCTGCGTGCCTCAAGTACAAAGGACGACTGGTTGACGAATGCTTATATGTCTTGAAGTCTTGTTAAGTACGAACCCGTACTTATTGCTGCTTCTACGGGATATAACCGGGCAGGTATGAAGATACGTTCGATGAAGACGACGTTAGCAAGGTTACCCTTCCGGCTTGGCCTGGGCAGGGTTATGGACGCCACTGGTTATCTTCAGGACTCTTAGTCCAATTTGTATCTTGTCCGTACTCGGATGTATTCCATCTTCTGTATGATTTGGATCTTTGTATTGTATATTTGTATCTTGACTCGTTAGAGTCGTTGTTGTAATAGATATATCTTGTGGGCTCTATTGTAAACCTGTTGTAATGTTACTACTCGTGGTAATTCCTCTGGCATCACGTGTGCTTTGTCGTGCACGTCGTGTCGGAGGGCGTGTCGGAATCGATATCGTGCGGATTTCGGCGGGATCGCTGGGATCCTCAGGGTACCGGTTCCGGGGCGTCACACCAAATATCAGGAGCAAAAAATAATCCAAGAAAAGAAATTTTATTGTACATAGAGGATGACATGCGGGTCCCATTTTGCAGCAGCGGTCTCAACGTTTCCAAGGCGGCACAGGACCAAAAGAAAAATGAAGTAGCCAGAAATCAGGGGGTGAAAAAAATCCAAGAAAAGAAAGATTTCAATTGGGCTGCATCTGGACATCTGGGCCTTCGAACTATCCTGCTGGGCCTTTTGACTCGTACAATTTCAGCCCACTCCAAAACAGGAAAGTTTGGATTTATCTAAAAAAACAGGAAAGTCCTATGCTTCGCAAAAACATAAAACAAGGAGATTCAACATATAAGTTTGTTTATGTAAAAATAAATATTTAATTTATCCGTTTGCAATAGCTCAGAGCAAAATACAATGTTTATTGTCTGCAAAATAATCAAGATATCACTTGTTTCTTGTACGGGGAGGCTAACATCGGGGACCCATGAGCCAGCAGCGTCGTCAATGTTTTAAAGGCAGCAGGGGATGAAAAAAACCAAAAATCAGTTGGTAAAAAAATCGAAGAAAAGAAAACATTTATCGTTCTGAAAGGCTGGCATGCGGGACCCATGAGGCACCATCCTCAACGTTTATTGTTTATAGAGGCTGACATGTGGGACCCGTGAGCCAGCAGCCTCTCGACAACGTTTTAAAGGCGGCAGGAGATCGAAAGGAAAAATAAGACAAAAATCAGTTGGTAAACAAAATCCAAGTAAATAAATATTTACCGTTCTGAGAGGATGACATGCGGGACTGTAACACCCCAAATTTCAATAAAAAGAAAGTTAGAGAATTCCAGAAAGCAAAAATTTCAAACCAACAAAAACTTTTTAATTTGCATCTAGTACCATGCATAGGACTTGTGCATTTGAGTGATATGCCATGATGATTGTTATTACTTGTATTTGATATGCTTAAAAACCCTAATGTGATCATATTAAGATCACCAACCAAATAAATCAAAGGAGGAGAAAATCCATTTAATGAAAAACCCTAAAAACCCTCACATATGCCCTATGGCATTTTTATAAATTTTGACCCTAGACCTATTTGGTCTTCACCATTAGTTTAATAATGTTATTAAACACTTATTACAACTTTTGGAATCAAAGAATCATAATTCAAATGAAATTCAAACACAAAGCTAGCTCACATATGATAATGGTCAAAACTGAAATTTATAGTCTGATCACTACTTTGAGCCATTGCCAATCAATTTTCCCAAACCAACTCTTGCTAAATCTTTGCACCATTTCAAAGTCAACATCAAGGTGAACAACTTTGGTGAAGATCACCATGCCAAAATCATCTTTGATCATGAGCAATGCTCATCCAAAGTCACAACTTTTTAACACATGCAACATTCTCCACTTAGCCATTTTTTTTTGCAAATTCTTGAATTCTAAATTTCCACCACCACCTCCAACCACCTCCGGTCAAATACAACTTATATCAACACTCACATTTCAAATAAATTCACCTTTTGAATTATTTCAAATTTGGATATTTTTGCAAATTACAAAATCGGGCACTATTTGCAACTATTGCAAATAGTGATTCTACACCACCTAAATTACCCTAACCTACACCATTGTGTCCCCTGGTTCCCTCAAACCCTAAGTGGTGCATAGTAGTGCAAAGGAGAGGAGGAGAGCAGCTAGGGCATGGCCATGTCGGTGTAGCGACCCGGAAAAATACCCCAATTAGATTTTCGTTTGTTGTTTTGGTTTTCGCGTCATTGTGACGTCGTGCATCATCATGCATCATATTACCTTGCATGTTCTGAAAAGATCAAAAATTATTTTGGGCAACCCTAATTTGTTTTGCAAATTAATCCTAGGGTTATATAAAAACCTTCCTTATTCTTATTTTAATTCAACATAAACATCTCGAAAATATTTGAAAACTTGTTAATTCAAAATTAAATATTTTTGAAAGTATATATTTTTGTGAACCTTTCTTCCCTAAAATCGTTCCCTTTTTTTTCCTTGTTGCTTCCTGGGAGTTTTTCAGCGAGACAAAGCAAAAGAAGATAGAATAATAGAAGAGATGGAAAGAAGCCCACCGAAGCAATCCACATATTCCTTCCTTCGCTTCTGTACCACCACCAAAGCCCACCTTAGCCTATTTTAATCCACCGAAGCAGCCCAACCTCGACCGAACCCCCCTGGCATCCTCTTCTTCCTGTACGGCAGCTCATCCATGGTGTCCACGTTACCCTGTTGACTGATGGGACGGCCACCACGCATCGTTCCCCCTCCTATAAAATCAACCGGCGCTAGCCCTGCAACCCTAGCTCGCTGCTCCTTCCTCCCCGCCGCCACTTTCTCCTCTGGTGGTTTGTTTCCCTGGTTCTCCGCTCCTCCTCTATCTCGCCTCCGGCCGCTTCATCCCGCTCGACTCTGCCAAGATCGACGTCGCCGGCAGCAGCTCCTGCAGCCTCACGACGCAAACGTCCTCGACCTCCATGCTCGCCTCCTCGGTCTCCAAGATCGTCCCGCGTTCGGCGTCCAGAACACCGGCCAGCCTCCGCTGCTCGCGGCCGCGCGCCATCAAGGTCGTCTCCGACGTCTGCGACCCCGTCGACAGGAACTGCGTCTTAGCCTTGTGTCCTCCACCTCCCCGAGCTTCACCAACGCCACCTGGGCCTCCTTCGTGCTCGTCCGCGTCTCACCTCCAACCAGTACGTCCGTCAAGTTCTCCGGCGCTGCTCTTCGTCGACCTCGCGTGCACCGCCAAGCTCTGCGAACGCCGGCATCTGCTCGACCAAGATCCTCCCGACGTGCTCTACCGCGCGCGCGTCCTGCGCGTCGTCCCGGTCCCGGCGCCTCGGCAAAGTCTCCGTCATCGCTCCATCACAGACGTCCACGACCATGTCCGCCCTCAGCAGCCGCGAGCGCTTGCTGTCTCTCTCGGCCTCTTCGTCACCAATTCCATCCGGCTTCTCGAGGACGTACGTGGCGCTCCACGCCATCCCCTTCAAAGTGAGCATCGCTTACCCATCTAGCTCTATCCCTCTGTTTGCTGTCGTTCCGTGCATGGTCGGCATGGAAACGAGTTTGATCTCGTGTTGATGCTGCTGTTGTATTCGCGCATGCAGCAGGCCAGCAAAGTCCGTCAGTATCCAAGCCACGGCATGGCCAAGCGCAGACCGCCGTCGACGCCTCTGGCCGGCTGGCTCCGTCTGCTCCCGTCGCTCCTCCATCCGTGGGTATCGCGTGCAGCAGGAGGCAAAGAGCTGCTTTGTTGGTTCAGTTTGATGCAGTACGTGATCTCGCCCAGCTGGTTCGTTCCATCCAATGCATGCATCAATCCCGTGATCCATCGCCAGCACATGCAAATCCATCCATATTGTTTAATCCTTTAATTCTTTGTACTGCTGACAGTTGGGTGGCACCCGTCAGTGTTTTGTGCTAAAATTCCTCCGGTGAGAAAAGTATCAGCATCCAGTACCAGTCAGCGCTTCTCTTTTGGTCCCGCAGGTCAGCCTCTGTGGCAATCCTTCTCACAGTAACAAAGGTTTTACAGTTTTCCTGAAAATTGCATAAAATGCCTAAACTTGATAAATTCATATCTCTCAAACTATAACTCAAAATAAAATGTTTTATATATGAAAGTTTATCACAAAAATATGAAGAACATTAATATACCATCTATATGCTTGTTTGCATCTCGCATCATGTCACGCGTTGATAGTTATGCATGTTCACCCCACATATATGCGGAGTATTTCGGATGTCCACCTAAGGTTTCCCCGCTCCGTTTAATATTGAAGTAGCTCACCCCTGCCATCTTATGCCATGCTAATCAACCATTAAATTTGCCGGTAGAAATGCAACTCCAACCTTAATTTGTTTGACCGGGGTTCCGACTCCGATTAATTTGGATAAGTTGCATCGCCGCATCATGTTTGCCATATCATGCATGTCATGCATATCATCTTGATCATGCTGGATCTTCTTTATCCGTAGAAGTAAGACTTGCATCCGTTGTTTGTCCAGTATTTGCTTCTTCCCGGATAGGATCGCGAAGTGGTGTTGTGAGATACGACGAGTTCTCCGGATGTCCCTCGGCAAGCTTTAACAGGCAAGCATTTCCCCTATACTCCTTCCCCTGCAGAAGTCGCTCACCTATTTTATTTTGCCTTCTCCCTCATGCTATCCTTGAGTTGCGTTCTTGTCACGTGTCCCTTCCACTTGTTACCTCAAGCAGCCTATATTACCTCCACCAACCACCTACGTCTATTGTTTGGTTTCGGGTCTGCCTTGCGAGTCGTAGTGCATGCTAGTGCTGTTTATATCTCGTTACCTTTACCGCTATCTTATCGGGTTATCTGTTGGGGATCATGACACATGCTACATGGTTATATCTATTGAGGGTATCATGGTTACTTGTTAATAATTGTTAAGCGGAGGCATCGGTGGGTTAGCTGATCTTTTTGTGACGGCTCACTTGTGTTTCTTTAAAGCTTAGGACCCCGAGTTCTTGTTATCTGTTCCGAGACTGAGCGCTCTAACCACACGTGGGTATGCTTCTGGGTCTCCCCTCGACCACTGCCGGAATCTACAGCTTTGTCCAGTGGCCACAACTAGTTCGTAATGTTTTACCATTTGTTATTGCGTGCATGCCAGCTTGTTACTTATTTACTTTGGGAAGCCCCTGGGTGCCTTGTATCCCTTGTTTCTGGTATGCACGTATAGGTGCGGCACGAGCGTTTATCGCGTGCTGAAGCGGGTCATTCGCCCCAGTGTGTGTTTTGACCCTCGGAAGTCGTGGTCGCAAACAGCTAGGTCCGTCTCGGAGAGTCGGCCGGACTTCGATTCGGGTTCAACTTAGTTAGGTGGCTTCCTGGACATTGTTGTCGTGAAGGAGAGTGCGAGTCGTGATATCCTTCCCTTGCTAGGTTGGGTTGATCGTGCGTGTGGGCACATTTGGGCACCCCTGCAGGGTAAAATCTTATCGATAAGCCGCGTCCGCGGTTATGGACGACTTGGAGCTGTATGACTCGACCATAGACAACTTACACCCGTTGTTTCAATACTAATAACTTGCGTAGTAAGTTAGCACAACTTCAATAAAACATGGGTAAAACTTGACAACCGTGTGAGTGCCCTTGTAAGTACTTCCTTGCGAGGGGGGAACACATCGGCCGTGTTATGTTTGCAGAGTATAGAACTGTTAGTTACGCTCTCTCACCTTCTCTGATAGACGACTGTTGTAGAGTGTCTCTATAGGTTTTTAGTGCTTGCGCGCTGCCGCTTAACCCCACCATATTGCCTATGACGTTCCTCTTGCGTCCTCTAAGTCCCCTGCCTGCCTCAAGTACAAAGGACGACTGGTTGACGAATGCTTATACGTCTTGAAGTCTTGTTAAGTACGAACCCGTACTTATTGCTGCTTCTACGGGATATAACCGGGCAGGTATGAAGATATGTTCGATGAAGACGACGCTAGCAAGGTTACCCTTCCGGCTTGGCCTGGGCAGGGTTATGAACGCCACTGGTTATCTTTAGGACTCTTAGTCCAAATTTGTATATTGTCCGTACTCGGACGTATTTGATATTCTGTATGATTTGGATCTTTGTACTGTATATTTGTATCTTGACTCGTTGGAGTCGTTGTTGTAATATACATCTGTTTCTTGTGGGCTCTATTGTAATCCTGTTGTAATGTTACCGCTCGTGATTGATTCCACCCGCATCGCGTGCATGCTTCTGCGTGTACGAGGCGCTTGGTGGTGCGTCTCCTAAAATCGATATCGTGCGGATTTCGGCGGATTCGCCGGGGTCCTCATGGTACCGGTTTTGGGGCGTCACAGTCGGCCATGTCGCCGAGCCCGACGACCTCCCCTCTCTCCCCTTGCATCCCTGCCCTGGCCACTTCGCCACCGTGCGCCACCGCATCGCCTAGCCCTCCCTAGCACCGCCATGGTCGACGAGAACAACGACAACGGCCGGAGATCGCGCGCCCAGCACACGCCCTGGACGCCGCTCGCGTCGCGCATGCACGCCATGGACGCGCTCAGTACACGCGCCGCGCCGCCACCTCGCTCTCGCCCTGGACCCGCTCTCGACGCCTTGAGCATCCACTCGCCACCTAGAAGCCGCCAGACACCCGCCAGACCACTACCCGCGCCCACCGCCGCCGGAGAAGGAAACCCTGCTTCGCCGCGGGCGCGGCAGACATGGAAGCGATGCGACATAACCAGGCCCTCCCCGACCGAGCTGTCGCCACCATTCGCCTCGCCTGGACACGTAGAACACCGCTACACCCTCGCCTAGCTCGACCAGCCACCGGAAGCGCCGCGCCATGGTCGACCGCCACCCTGCCCCACAACACTCAAGCAACGCTATAAAAGGAGAGCTCCCCTTGCTGATCCAACCACACCACCAGACTCCCCACCTCTCACAACCACTCAACCACCCCACCGTTCATCTGATTCACGCCGGAGAAGGGCCAATTGCAAGATCGCGGCCGCGGAAGCCCTGCAGAAATTGACGGCGAACCAGACCACCTCGAGCTCCGCCACTGCTACCAGCTGCTTCGCCGTCGTCCACCACTTCCCCGAGCATACTGCCAACCCTAGCTGGAGCCACCGTAAGCCCTCCGACCCCCTACCTGAGCCGCCGGTGAACTCCCCTCTCGCCGGCGGGACGATGAACCACGGCCGTTAGATCTCGATCTAATCCAACGCACCGCACTCGCCCATACCGTTTCGGGTTAGATGAGCCGCTGACATGCGGGACCCTTTGTCAGCGCGCCGCGTGTCACTGGACCGTGGCTGGGCTGGCTTGGGCCGTTCAGTTTGAATCTGGCCCAGTAGTTTTTCCCGCTGGCCCTTATAATTCAAACTCGATTTAATTATTTCCAAATGATTTTGAATACTGCTGCCACTTTGAAATTCAATAGATTTAAATGGGCTAAACCAAAATGGATGAACTTTATATTGTTGGAAAGCTAGAGAAATTATCTACAACATGCCACTGGTCCCATGACCAGATTCTTTGTAGAATTAATGTGATAAAAATAACAAGGCAGGGACTTTTCCCTATTCAAATAATTATTAAAAATCAACCAAAATAGATATTAAGTTAATTCCAACTCTAATAGCTCACTTTTGACTTACACTAATTGTTTATGCAATAAAATGGTGTGGTCACTTTGCATGATCATGCCATAGTTTAATTAATGGATGATAGGGCTAGTTTAACTAGTTGATATTGTCCAAAACTATTAAAACAAATTATGTGGAGTCTTATACTTCATTTAAACTTGTCTCATATGAATTCATGGGATGTTTGTACCTCTGGTCCAAACTCTCTTATATGAATTACTTGAGATTTAAATCATATGTAGTGATATTAAATGATATGAGGTGATCTACCTCATTTAAATCATTTTCCCAAATGATGATGATGAACATTTGACTTAAGTCAATATGAGTTCATATATGATTATTGGAGAAATTAAATCTTAAGAGGATTTCAATGAGAGGAAATTATTTCTCAAGAACCCTATGGAAACTATCATTTACATATTAAATACAAAGAAGTGAATTCTATTTTAAACCACACAACCCATGCACCCTAAGTAGATTATTTTGTGTGCATAGAATAGTTTGTGTGTTTATATGTGATGTATGGAATAGCCATTGAATTAGTGAGTAATTATACTCGTATTCAAATTTAGACGGTAGCACCGGAGAGTACGCCGAAGAAGAAGGTTGCTACCAAGAGGAGGAGGAGGAACAGTTTGAGAACTACCAAGGCAAGCTAATATTCTTGCAAAGTGCAAAGCCCCTTTGGGGCAAGGCACCATGATTCTTACCTTTTCTTACATGAGCCTATCCCAAGTTTTTACTTTACAAATTTTACTTGTTTTCTAAATGAGTTACTTCTATAGTTAACTTTGGTCAAAGTACAAGTTGGTTACTAGAGTAGTGAAGTTAGTCTCTTCCAAGCAAAGCAAGATAGCACCCCTCATGATTTAGAGCTAGTGCTAATGAAATAAAACTTGACTACTCTAGATGGGAACAATGTGAATTTGAAATGAATTTGAAACCTTGGAATGAAGATACATTCCATTGAATGATTTTTGAAGGTGAATATGACCAAGAGAAGATGGTGATTTTTGATAAACAATGATGTTGGTTTGAATGCGATACCTTTCCAATTATTAAGTACCCCCACAATACCTGATTATGGGTAGGGCTTAACTGGAAGTTTATGCGTCTTAGTATGGGTTCCCTCTGAACACACGTCATAGGGGTTACGCTTGAGGCTGCCTCCGTTGTTGAGAAATGATGTGAAATTGAGGTGAATTGTACGGCCAAGCCTGTGCGGTTCCCGAGTTGACGATTGGTCTTCACTGGGAGGCCAAGCTCATGGGGAGAGGTGATCATACTAGGATTCGTAAGTGAAAGGTTATGGTTGATGATCCGCGTACTGTGTTACGATGATTCGGGGTAATCCCGACGGATGAAATCAAATGTTGTGGCACAAGTGTGCAACCTCTGCAGAGTGTAAACCTATTCGAATAGCCGCGTCCACGGTTATGGACGGTTGGAAAGGCCATACAGTTTCCGATGTCATATCTTTGAAAATGATGTTGAAAGGTGATGGTGAAATGACTTGTGGTGAGTTGAATTGAAATCACCACTTGAATGGTGGTGAATTGAATTGAAATCACCACTTGAATGGTGGGAATGACACTAATGTTCCCACTTGAGTTAGTTAGCACTTGAATAAGCTTTTCTCAAATAGTGTGAACTAAAACTAGCTTTATGCAAATAAACTAGAGCTTAGCGAACCATACTAGAATGTCTGGCACTTACATTAGTATTAGTTTGCGAGAACTTAAAGTACTCACGGCTTTGTCCCTGGCTATTCAAATGGCCAGAGTATGAAGATGAACAAGGAGACGACCAGCAGGACGCCTTCCGACGTCAAGCGTTGGCCTGTGGACTAGAGAGTCCTTGTATCTTACGCTTCCGCTATGTTGAACTATGAACTTGTGTTTGTTCGTTGATCGATAGATCAACTATTCGTGTAATATGGATCATGTGATTCCAAATTTGTAAGACATATGGTTTGTAATGAATGATGACTGTGATACTTAACTATTATGCCTCGCAACAACAATATTCCTGGGATTGCGATGTATGACATAATAGGCATCCGGACTTAAAAATCCAGGTGTTGACAAGTTGGTATCAGAGCCATTGTTTGACCTTAGAAGACCTTAGTTAGAATGGGCGTTCTGAAAAACTTAACTTTGAAATCAAATGAAAGAAAATATTTGTGAAAATTTACTACACTCTTGTCTTTGAGACTTTGCCAAAATTTGATGAATCATGTTCTATCTTACTTGAATCAACTTAAAAATTTGCCACA
Source organism: Lolium perenne (assembly GCF_019359855.2). Taxonomy (NCBI): domain Eukaryota; kingdom Viridiplantae; phylum Streptophyta; class Magnoliopsida; order Poales; family Poaceae; genus Lolium; species Lolium perenne. Next base: position 34,000,692 of record NC_067248.2, on the reverse strand, counting down.
CTTTACACTCTCTAACTTACTCATCCAATTCTCTTTCAGATGGAGCCGAATGAACCCATCAACACCAAGTTTTACCAGCTTGGGAACGGAGGGAGCTTGATCTTCGAGCACGACCTCAACGCCGTCTCTGACTTCCTTGGGCGCCCACACCCTGAGTTTCACGGGGTTCAGCTGGACGACACGCCCGGAGGAGAGTTGCAGTGGGTGATCACTGCCGACTTGAGGGGCAAGATGGAGTCTCCCACCTCGGAGAGGATCCTCTTCTCCTTCCGCGAGAGCAACTGGCTCGACGGACTCGCACGTGGCCTTCAGGAGGCACTTGCGCGCCTCTGTGGATAGAACGTGGTGCGCATCCTCGCCTCTCGCTACGCCCACCTTGTGAGGCGTGATGCCGCGGGAGTGCCCATGGAGTTGCAGCCGCACCCGGAGTTGAGGCACCATGCTGAGCACCTGGACTTCATGCTCTACCAGACTCAGAGGGACCTCGACGCCACTCGCGCTTACGCGAACCAGACCCATGCTCACATCACCGAGCAGGGTGAGGCGATCAAGCTACTCAACAACGACCGCAAGAGCCTTCGCCAGCAGCATGCCAAGAAGGACGCTACGATTCGTCGCCTTCGCGCCCGAATCGCGTCACTTGAGGCCACTGTCAAGGCCCAGGAGGATCAGATTCGTCGGCTGGAGGATGACGATGGAGGCATCGACATTCAGGGAGGAGATGCCTTCCTGAGCGACGACAACGACTTTGAGGAGGACGAGAACACCGAGGAGGAGGACTACGAGTTCCTGGAGGCAGGACCCGACGACTACGTCCCGATCGATGTCGAGGATGAGGAGTAGTTGCACTAGTCTCACTTATGTAGGTGTGAGTTGTATCCCGTCCCTTGTATCGTAGCATGAGAATGGTTCTTAAAACCATTGGAGTATGTGTGTTAGTTTGTACCATGTGTTGCATGAAGGAATGAATGTTATGTTTGTCATGAAAAGATTACAAGTTTTCAAATTGTTTTCAAACTTAACCAAAATGAATCATAGAATGTTCCCTCTTATCTCATAATCTTCTATATCTTCAGATGGCCCCTCCAAATCGCACCAACGACGCGATGCTGCAACTGCTGCAAACCATGCTTGCCGACCGGGAAACCGAAAGAGCCGAACGCCAAGCCAACCTCATCTCCTTGCAGAACATCGCCAACCAAGGCCATGGAAATCATGACCACCCCGGATCCAAGCTCAAGAACTTTCAAAACACCAATCCCCCGGTGTTTAGCAAGACCGAAGAACCCCTCGACGCCGACGATTGGCTCCAGACTATGGAGAACAATCTGGAGGTAGCCGGAGTGGAAGCCAACGAGAAAGTTTTGTTCGCCACCCACTATCTCGCTGGACCAGCCCGCGCTTGGTGGACAAGCACCCGTGCCATGAACGGAGGTCAATTCATGACTTGGGAGGATTTCAAACTCAAGTTCAGCAAGTACCATGTACCCCCGGGTCTTATCAGGAAGATGAGGGATGAGTTCCGTGAACTGAAACAAGGTCGCATGACGGTGGTTGAATACCGCGACAAGTTTCTCACATTGTCGAGGTATGCCCCTGATGAGACCGACACCGTTGAGAAGAGGAAGGAGAGATTCCTGAACGGACTGCATGATGAGATGCAGACTGTCCTCGTCAACATCCCCTTCGCCGACCTTGAAGCCCTTGTCGACTCCGCCATCCAGATGGAGGGCAAGTTAAACCAAGCCAATGAGAACCGCAAGCGCCGCATGGCGAATCAAAGTGGATCAAGCCACCCCCAGAAGTTTCGCCCTAGCTCAAGCGGAGGTTTCACTCCGAGAAACAACAAACCCCAGATGCAGAACTCTCGCCCCGATTATCAGATCCGGAGTGGAGGAAACTCCAAGCCAGGAGGCTACAACAACAACAACTACAACAACAACAACAACAACTACTACTACTACTACTACTACAACCGCGCTCCACCCCGAGCCCCTAACAACAACAACAACACCAACACCGCTCCCAGAACCGGAAGCAATGCCGTGCCCGTTGCAAACAAGCAGGACAAGACCACTATCACTTGTTATGAGTGTGGTGTAGCGGGGCACTACTCCAACGAGTGTACCAAGCGTCTTGCCAAGCTCGCCGGCAACACCGCTGCACCTGCTCAGCAGCAACGCCGTGTCTCCACCGGCAAGAAGTTCGCCCCCAACAACCCCAATAACCGCAACGGCCGCCTCTACCACATGAACGCTGAAGAAGCCCAGGAAGCACCAGATGTTGTACTGGGTATGTTTTCTGTCAACCACATCCCTGCCAGAGTATTGTTTGATTCCGGAGCATCTCATTCTTTTGTCACGGAAGACTTTGCATCAACAAGTAAAATTCAACCCCTCAGTTTGAAGCATGTTATGATAGTTCAAATCCCCGGATCAACCACCAAAGCCAGAAAATTTTGCAAAAATGTACCAATCAAAATCCATGATGTAGATTTCTTTGCAAATCTAATCATAGTTGGAACCAAAGGTTTGGAAGTTGTCCTAGGAATGGACTGGATGTCAAAACACAATGGATTGATAGACTGTGCCAAGAAAGCCATAACCATGACTAGCAGCACCGGTATCGTAGTAGAGCACGTCTCTGAAAAACTACCCCGAAAATTTACCTGCAACCAAAGTGTATCCAAGCCAACTCTGGGTCAAATCAGGGTCGTTTGTCGCTACCCCGATGTGTTTCCGGATGATCTACCCGGTATGCCCCCGGATAGGGATATCGAGTTTATCATCGAGTTAATCCCTGGAACTGGACCCATAGCCCAGAGAGCCTACAGCATGAACGCAACCGAGCTTGTGGAGCTGAAGAAGCAAATAGATGATATGTTGGCCAAAGGTCTGATTAGACCGAGTGCATCCCCCTGGAGATCCCCCGTCTTGTTTGTGGACAAGAAGGATGGTGCAAATCGTTTATGTACGGATTATCGTAAGCTTAACGATGTTACCATCAAAAACAAATACCCCCTACCCAAGATAGAAGACTTGTTCGATCAACTCACCGGATCCAAAGTTTTCTCCAAGATAGATCTTAGAACTGGATATCATCAGTTGAAGATCCGAGCCACCGACATTCCAAAAACTGCCTTTACCACCAGATATGGGTTGTATGAGTACAACGTCATGTCATTTGGACTGACCAATGCCCCCGCTTATTTCATGAATCTCATGAATAAGATCTTCATGAACTTTTTGGACAAGTTTGTCGTTGTTTTCATCGACGGCATTCTCGTCTACTCCAAGTCCGAAGAGGAACATGAACAGCATTTGGAAATTGTCCTAGAAACCCTTAGACAGCACAAGTTGTATGCCAAGTTCAGCAAGTGTGAGTTTTGGTTGGAAGAAGTTGGATTCCTGGGACACATCTTGTCTGCAGGAGGAATTGCCGTAGATCCCGCCAAAATCAAAACTGTTATGGAATGGCAAGCCCCAACCACCCAAACCGAGGTCCTCGCTTTTCTTGGATTAGCCGGATACTACCGCAGATTTGTAGAAGGTTTTTCGAGCATCGCTCGACCAATGACCCAACTGCTGAAAAAGGACAGGAAGTTTGAGTGGACCGACAAATGCGAAGAGAGCTTTCAACAGCTCAAGAGTAGACTGACAACAGCCCCAATCCTGATCATGCCAGATATCGCAAATCCCTTTGACGTATATTGCGACGCCTCCAAGACTGGACTTGGATGCGTGCTTATGCAAGAAGGCAAGGTTGTATCCTACCTTTCAAGACAACTCAAGCAACATGAACAGAACTACCCAACCCATGACCTCGAGCTTGCAGCCGTGGTCTTAGCCTTGAAAGTTTGGCGTCATTACCTCATGGGTAATCGATGCGAGATCTACTCCGACCACAAAAGCCTCAAATATATATTCACCCAGAAAGAGCTAAACATGCGACAACGCCGATGGATCGAATTGATCAAGGATTTCGACATGGAGATTCACTACCACCCCGGCAAGGCCAATGTGGTAGCGGATGCTTTGAGTCGACTGCCGTGCCAGTTGAACTCCATGCTTGCAACTGAACAGCCCAGCTTGCATCAAGAGTTTGAACAGTTCAGACTGGAACTTGTTAGTGAAGAATTCCTAGCCAGCATAGAACTGCAACCCACCTTGGTTAGTCAAATCAAGGAAGCCAAGAAGGACAACGCTAGTATTGAAGGAGTCAAGAAATAGATAGCCGCAGGAAAAGCCCCCGGATTCACCGTAGACGAAGCCGGAGTTCTTTGGTACAAAGAACGTCTCTGCGTACCATCGGACTCTGACTTGAAACAAGTCATCCTGCAAGAAGCCCATGACACCCTTTATTCAATCCACCCCGGAGGTACCAAGATGTACCAAGACTTGAAGGAACAATTTTGGTGGCACGGAATGAAGAGATAAATCGGTAGCTCTATCGCCAAGTGTGACATCTGTCAGAGAGTCAAGGCAGAACATCAACGACCCGCCGGACTGTTACAACCCCTCCAGATTCTGGAATGGAAATGGGACTCCGTCGGAATGGACTTTATCACCGGACTGCCCAAATCCAGCAAAGGCAATGATTCAATATGGGTAGTTGTCGATAGATTGGCCAAAGTCGCCCATTTCATCGCCGTTAAAACCACTTACCAAGGCCCAAAGTTAGCTGAACTATACATCTCCAGAATAGTCGCCCTGCACGGAACCCCCAAATCGATAGTGTCAGATAGAGGATCACAGTTCACCTCAAGGTTCTGGCAGAAAGTGCATGAAGGACTAGGCACCCGCCTAAATTTCAGCACCGCCTATCACCCTCAGACCGACGGACAGACTGAGAGAGTAAACCAGATACTGGAAGACATGCTTAGAGCATGCGTACTGGAATACGGATCCAAGTGGGAAGACTGCCTACCTTACGCAGAATTCTCTTACAACAATAGCTACCAAGCCAGCCTACAGATGGCCCCCTTTGAAGCCTTGTACGGAAGGAAATGCCGCACACCCCTAAACTGGTCGGAAGTCGGAGAGAGCCAAGTTTTTGGCCCAGATGTTCTTCGTGAAGCCGAAGAGAAAGTCCACAAGATCCGAGAGTACCTCAAGACGGCGCAATCGAGACAGAAGAGCTACGCCGACAAGAGACGTCGGGAGATGACCTTCGAGATCGGAGACTTCGTCTATCTCAAGGTATCCCCCTTGAAAGGAATGCAGAGATTCCAGCTGAAAGGAAAGCTTGCACCCAGATATGTCGGACCTTTCAAAGTCCTCAGCCGCCGAGGAGAAGTATCTTATCAACTGGAGTTGCCTGAAGAGATGTCAGCTGTGCACGACGTGTTTCACATCTCACTCCTCCGGAAGTGCCTTGAAGTCCCGGAGAAGACCGAAGTGTTCAAGAACATCGATCACCGATCGGTGGATATCAACAAGGATCTGACTTACCGCGAAGTGCCGATTCGCATCCTGGAAGAAGCTTACCAAACCACCCGCACCCGAAGCATCAAGTTTCTGAAGATCCAATGGAGCAACCATACCGAGGATGAAGCCACATGGGAACGCGAAGACTTCATGAAGAAGGAGTACCCAGATCTCTTTAGTACCTAACTTTCTTTTCGATCTCGGGACGAGATCTTTTGTAAGGGGGAAGGGTTTGTAACACCCCAAATTTCAATAAAAAGAATGTTAGAGAATTCCAGAAAGCAAAAAATTCAAACCAACAAAAACTTTTTAATTTGCATATAGTACCATGCATAGGACTTGTGCATTTGAGTGATATGCCATGATGATTGTTATTAATTGTATTTGATATGCTTAAAAACCCTAATGTGATCATATTAAGATCACCAACCAAATAAATCAAAGGAGGAGAAAATCCATTAAATGAAAAACCCTAAAAACCCTCACATATGCCCTATGGCATTTTTATAAATTTTGACCCTAGACCTATTTGGTCTTCACCATTAGTTGAATAATGTTATTAAACACTTATTACAACTTTTGGAATCAAAGAATCACAATTCAAATGAAATTCAAACACAAAGCTAGCTCACATATGATAATGGTCAAAACTGAAATTTATAGTCTGATCACTACTTTGAGCCATTGCCAATCAATTTTCCCAAACCAACTCTTGCTAACTCTTTGCACCATTTCAAAGTCAACATCAAGGTGAACAACTTTGGTGAAGATCACCATGCCAAAATCATCTTTGATCATTGATGACCCACAAGTATAGGGGGTGTATCGTAGTATCTTCGATAAGTAAGAATGTCGATCCCAACGAGGAGCAGAAGGTGTTGACAAGCAGTTTCGATGAAGGATTCACTGTAAATGCTCACAGACAAGTATTCAGGGGGTTTTGATGTAACAGTTGAATAAAGTACGAGTAAGTAAATTGCGAGAGTAATAATTGCAGCGAGTGGCCCAATCCTTTTTAGCACAAAGGACAAGCCGGTTTGTTTACTTATAATGACCAAACGTTCTCGAGGACACACGGGATTTTAGTCTAGTGCTTTCGCTACATACGGCTAAATAATCTTCATTGTTATGATAAGTGTTGTGTGGGTGAACCTATGCTAATGTACCGCCCTTCCTAGGACTAATACATACTTGTGATTATACCCCTTGCAAGCATCCGCAACTACAAGAAAGTAATTAAGAATAAATCTAACCACAGCCTTAAACTCTGAGATCCTGCGATCCCTCCTGCATCGATATACCAGCGGGGGTTTAGGTTTCTGTCACTCCGGCAACCCCGCAATTGGCAAACGAATACAAGATGCATTCCCCTAGGCCCATAAATGGTGAAGTGTCATGTAGTCGACGTTCACATGACACCACTAGAAGAATAACACCACAACTTAAATATCACACCATTGAATATTACTCAACCATAGTTCACTACTAACATTTAGACTTCACCCATGTCCTCAAGAACTAAACGAACTACTCACGAGACATCATATGGAACATGATCAGAGGTGATATGATGATGAATAACAATCTGAACATAAACTTGGTTCAATGGTTTCACTCAATAGCATCAACAACAAGTAGAGATCGATACCGGGAGAGTTTCCCCTATCAAACAATCAAGATCAAACCCAAATTGCTACGGCGGTGACGGTGTCCAGCGGTGGAGACGGCGGTGATGATGGTGGAGATGATGATGATGGTGATGGAGATGATGTCCAGCTCGATGACGGTGACGATGGCGTCGATTTCCCCCTCCCGGAGGGAATTTCCCCGGCGGATTCCTGCCCGCCGGAGAGCTCTGTTCTCTCTGGTGTTCTCCGCCCCGCAGAGGCGGCTGTAACCCTTCGCGAGGTACCCCTGTGGCTTAGGTTTTCGGGACGAAGGATTTCGCGAAGAAAAGGAGGCGAAAGGGTCGTGGGCCCCAAACCACATGGCGGCGCGGCCGGGGCATGGGCCGCGCCGCCCTAGGGTGTGGGCCCACCACGGGTCCTCCTGGCCCCTCCTTCTGGCTTCCTTCGTCATCTTGAAAAATAGGATTTTTGGTATAATTTCCTCCCACAGTTGATCTTCCGAAATATTGCGTTCTGACGGTGCTTTTTCCAGCAGAATCCTGGCTCCGGTGCTTGATCCTCCAATAATGATGAAACATGCAAAATAGATGAAATAACATAAGTATTGTGTCCCAATATGAAATATATCAATGAATAACAGCAAATTATGATATAAAATAGTGATGCAAATTGGACGTATCAACTCCCCCCAAGCTTAGACTTCGCTTGTCCCCAAGCGAGCGGGCTCGATAGACAGGACCACATGTTTATGGAGTGAAGAGTCGATAAATAAAATACGGACAAGAAGCATCATATTCATTCACACAGGACATTATAGTAAACAACCTCTTATAACTCATCTTGAAACAAGTATGAGGTAATCACAAGTAAAGGTGCATAAGAAATCATAATTGGTGATGGCAAACTTCGTTCTTGGTCAGAGAACAATTAACAGATTATATTTATCTCATTGAGCAGCGCTCTCATGTTAAAGTTTATAAGGCACAACTTGCATACTCAATCATAATGGTCTTCTCATGATCATTGATAACTTGCAAAGCTATATTCATTCAGATAAAACTTGTACTAAACAAGGAAGAATGAAAGACATGATGAAGCAAATCACAGTATAATGGTTTGATCACAACTACTCAAATGCTTGCTTGAGATGGAGGGAAATAGGTTTACTGACTCAACATAAAGTAAAAGACAGGCCCTTCGCAGAGGGAAGCAGGGATTAAATCATGTGCTAGAGCTTTTTCAGTTTTGAAATCATATAGAGATAATAAAAGTAACATTTTGAGGGGTGTTTGTTGTTGTCAACGACTGGTAGCGGGTACTCTAACCCCCTTGCCAGACAACCTCCAAAGAGCGGCTCCCATATTATTTTCATTTTGTGTGGCACTCCTTCCAACCTTTCTTTCACAAACCATGGTTAACCGAATCCTCGGGTGCCTGCCAACAATCTCATACCATGAAGGAGTGCCTTTTTATTTTAGCTTTATTATGATAATGACACTCCCCCCAACCTTTTCTTACACAAGCCATGGCTAACCGAATCCTTCGGGTGCCGTCCATCAATCACATACCATGGAGGAGTGTCTAATTAGTTTAATTAATTTGGGACTGGGAATCCCATTGCCAGCTCTTTTTGCAAAATTATTGGATAAGCGGATGAAGCCACTAATCCATTGGTGGAAGTTGCCCAACAAGATTGAAAGATAAAACACCACATACTTCCTCATGAGCTATGAAACATTGACACAAATAAGAGATACTAAGTTTTGAATTGTTTAAAGGTAGCACATGAAGTATTTACTTGGAATGGCAGAAAATACCATGTAGTAGGTAGGTATGGTGGACACAAATGACATAGGTTTGGGTTAAGGTTTGGATGCACGAGAAGTATTCCCTCTCAGTACAGGTCTTTGGCTAGCAAGGTTAATTAGCAAGCATAAGAGTCGAGGGAAACAAACAAATATACATGTGATAGAAACAATCATGCATCTTCCTTGTAAGCACAAACAATTTTAACTTCAGAATAGTAAGCTATGAGCTAACAAGAGAGACAATGAAACATCTACATGTATTTCTCTTTTCTACTTAAACCTCAAAGTGTTGTTGCTATTGACCAATGCTAAGTTTGCCAAAACCAAATAGATTTATTCAATGCTCCCAAAGTGATACCAATACTAACAACAAGGTAAATCATATAGTAGAGATTGCAAACTAAAATAAGATGTGCAATATGTAAATGATAAGACTTCTCATTAATATTCCATAACGATAACTCACACCAAGGGATACATAGACAACCAACTAAAGGAGATACTTCCAACTGCAACCCATCTTATATGATAACTTCCCTACTCATGATATGACACTACTTGACAATAAAAGTAAAAGGTAGTGATAATGTGATACCGCGTGATACGTCTCCAACGTATCTATAATTTCCGATGTTCCATGCTTGTTTTATGACAATACCAACATGTTTTGTTCACACTTTATATCATTTTTATGCATTTTCCGGAACTAACCTATTGACGAGATGCCGAGAGGCCAGTTGCTGTTTTCTGCTGTTTTTGGTTCCAGAAAGGCTGTTCGGGCAATATTCTCGGAATTGGACGAAATCAACGCCAAACCTCCTATTTTTCCCGGAAGCGTCCAGAACACCGAAGAAGAGTCGGAGAGGGGCCAGGGGGCCACCACACCACATGGCGGCGCGGGCCAGGCCTAGGCCGCGCCGGCCTAGGGTGTGGCGCCCCCAGGTGCCCCCCTGCGCCGCCTCTTCGCCTATAAAAGCCCTTTCGACCTAAAAACGCAGTACCAATTGACGAAACTCCAGAAAGACTCCAGGGGCGCCGCCGCCATCGCGAAACTCCAATTCGGGGGACAGAACTCTCTGTTCCGGCACCCTGCCGGACGGGGAATTGCCCCCGGAGCCATCTCCACCGCCGTCTTCACCGCCATCGCTGCCCCCATGATGAGGAGGGAGTAATTCACCCCTGAGGCTGAGGGCTTCGCTGTAGCTATGTGGTTCATCTCTCTCCCACGTACCTCAATACAATAATCTCATGAGCTGCTTTACATGATTGAGATTCATATGAGTTTTGTATCACAATTCATCTATGTGCTACTCTAGTGATGTTATTAAAGTAGTTCTATTCCTCCTGCATGGTGTAAAGGTGACTAGTGTGTGCACCATGTGGTTCTTGTTGTAGGCTATGATCATGATCTCTTGTGGATTGTGAAGTTAACTATTACTATGATGGTATTGATGTGATCTATTTGGTTATGTTGATCTATCTTGCACTCTAAGGTTACTTAAATATGAACATTGAATTGTGGAGCTTGTTAACTCCGGCATTGAGGGTTCGTGTAATCCTACGCAATGTGTTCATCATCCAACAAGAGTGTAGAGTATGCATTTATCTATTCTGTTATGTGATCAATGTTGAGAATGTCCACTAGTGAAAGTCTAATCCCTAGGCCTTGTTCCTAAATACTGCTGAGTTACTACTGCTTGTTTCTTTGTTTCTTTGCGTTACTACTGCTGCAATACTACCACCATCAACTACACGCCAGCAAGCTATTTTCTGGCACCGTTGCTACTGCTCATATATATTCATACCACCTGCATTTCACTATCTCTTCGCCGAACTAGTGCACCTATTAGGTGTGTTGGGGACACAAGAGACTTCTTGCTTTGTGGTTGCAGGGTTGCATGAGAGGGATATCTTTGACCTCTTCCTCCCTGAGTTCGATAAACCTTGGGTGATCCACTTAAGGGAAAACTTGCTGCTGTTCTACAAACCTCTGCTCTTGGAGGCCCAACACTGTCTACAGGAAAAGGAGGGGGAAGTAGACATCACCGCGGCACTCCCCCAAGCTTGGAACAAACCAAGGGGATGCCAATACCGATGATGAATTACTCCTGCGGAGATGGTGGTGATGAACTCCTCCCGCGCTTCTTAATAAGCTCCTTCGTCTTCAGTTTCTCAGCTTGACAATTCTGCACTAAGATTCGGAGAGATTCATTGTTATCTGAAGTTGGCGATGACGACCTTGTGATGCGAATCGAGTGGTATTCAATCATTCTTCGGAGACGGCAATTCTCCTCCTGGAGTATCTCCACTTCTCTTCTTAGAGCCCGATATTGATCACAAAACTCATCGGTAATCCGTAGCACTTCTTCCATCATGGGGAAGGAGTCGAGGCTAAGAGCGGGTGGTAAAGGTCCCTGCAGGTTATGAGAAAAAGAACGTCGAGTATCAACAGATCCCACCAAGATTTGCTTGCTCCCTCCGGCTTGCTGCTCTTGTCTTGATGGCACCTCCTTCACTTCTTCCTCCGAAAGCCCCTTGCCCTTGTTGTTGGAGGCCATGGTGCTTCTAGACCGAAAACAGATCCTGGCAGAAACAGCTCGAAACAAAACACGTCGAGAAAACGATATACGGGCCTCCAGGGATCCGGGGGATTATATAGCAAAATTTTTCACGCTAAACGGAAAGTACCAGATCGAACCAGAGTCGGAAAGGGGCGAAGGGGCGGCCAAACCATAGGTCGGCGCGGGCCCTGGTCAGGCCGCGCTGGCCTATGGTGCCACGCCCTCGTGCGTCCTTTCCACTCCGTTTCGAACTCGTAATTTTTCATATTTTCCAAAAACAGCGAAAATATTGTTCGGAAAGTAAATTGCGTACTTTTCATTACCAGTACTGTTACCTATTCAAAGTCGAGTTCTGGCGGACTATCAATTTGCCCTTTGATGAAAGCTTCCGGTGTTTCCACTTGAATAATATCAACATCAACATTATAGGAATCACCTGAGATATAATGCTTGAGTCTTTGTCCATTCACCACTTGCGTAGCATTGCCTTGGAGAGAGCTAATTTTGATTGCTCCTGAACGATACACCTCCTCGACAACATACGGTCCTTCCCATTTCGAGAGTAATTTCCCTGCAAAGAATCTGAGACGAGACCGATACAATAGGACTTTATCCCCAATATTAAATTCTCTTTTGATAATCCTTCTATCATGCCATTTTTTAACTTTCTCTTTAAAGAGTTTAGCATTTTCATAAGCTTCACTTCTCCATTCATCTAGAGAACTCAATTGCAACAACCTCTTATCACCGGCAAGTTTAGGATCTTTATTTAATTCTCTAACAGCCCAATAAGCTTTGTGCTCTAGTTCTAAAGGTAAATGACAAGCTTTCCCATAAACCATTTTATAAGGTGACATTCCCATGGGATTTTTGTAAGCAGTTCTATAAGCCCAAAGTGCATCCTTCAATTTACTAGCCCAATTCTTTCTAGTTTTATTAACGGTCTTTCCCAAAATAGATTTAATCTCTCTATTTGATAGTTCTACTTGACCACTAGTTTGAGGATGATAAGCGGAAGCAATTCTATGATTAATACCATACTTAGCAAGAGTTTTTCTAACTCCTCCATGAATAAAATGAGAACCTCCATCAGTCATAATATATCTAGGCACTCCAAATCTAGGAAAAATAATATCTAAAAGCATTCTTAAAGAGGTCTCACCATCAGCACTTTTTGTAGGTATAGCTTCCACCCATTTAGTAACATAATCAACAGCAACAAGTATATGAGTGTTACCTTCCGAAGACGGAAAAGGTCCCATGAAGTCAAATCCCCAACAATCAAACGGTTCAATAACAAGAGTATAATTCATAGGCATTTCATTGCGTCTGGAGATATTACCAATCCTTTGGCATTCATCACAAGATAAAATAAACTTTCTCGCATCTTTGAAGAGAGTTGGCCAATAAAAACCTGATTGTAGAACCTTTTGCGTGGTTCTTTCTCCGGCGTGATGTCCTCCATAAGCACTACCATGACATTTACTCAGTATTTCCTGTTGTTCATATTCGGGAACACATCTTCGCATAATACCATCCACTCCTTCTTTATATAGGTGTGGGTCATCCCAGAAATAATGCCTCAAGTCATAAAAGAATTTCCTCCTTTGCTGAGCTGAAAAGGTCGGAGGCAAGTACTTGGAAACAATAAAGTTAGCATAATCAGCATACCAAGGACTGTCTCGCGAGTTCACCTTTATTACAGCCAATTGTTCATTTCGAAAACTATCATTAACAGGAACAGGATCATAAGCAATATTTTCCAATCTAGACAAATTATCAGCAACAGGATTATCAGCACCTTTCCTATCTACAATATGTAAATCAAATTCTTGCAAAAGAAGTACCCATCTAATAAGCCTCGGCTTAGCATCTTTCTTTGTCATTAGGTATCTAATTGCAGCATGATCAGTATGAATAGTAACTTTTGAATCAACAATATAAGATCTAAATTTATCACAAGCAAAGACTACAGCTAATAATTCTTTTTCAGTTGTAGCATAATTTCTTTGAGCAGCATCAAGAGTTTTACTAGCATAATGAATAACATTCAGTTTTTTATCTACTCGCTGTCCAAGAACAGCGCCTACAGCAAAATCACTAGCATCACACATAATTTGAAATGGTAAGTTCCAATCAGGAGGTTCAACTATAGGAGCAGTTGTTAAGGCTTTCTTAAGAGTTTCAAAAGCTTCCTTACAATCATCATCAAAAACAAATGGTACATCTTTTTTAAGAAGATTAGTAAGAGGCTTTGAAATCTTGGAGAAATCTTTAATAAATCTCCTATAAAACCCAGCATGACCAAGAACACTACGAATACCTTTAACGTCCCTCGGATAGGGCATCTTCTCAATTGCTTCAACTTTAGCTCTATCAACTTCAATACCTCTCTCAGAAATTTTATGTCCCAATACAATTCCTTCATTAACCATAAAGTGGCATTTCTCCCAATTAAGAACAAGGTTAGTTTCTTCACATCTCTGCAAAACTTTATCAAGGTTTCGCAAGCAACTATCAAAAGAATTCCCATAGACGGAAAAATCATCCATGAATACCTCTACAATACTTTCACAAAAACCATGAAAAATAGCAGACATGCATCTTTGAAAAGTAGCAGGAGCATTACATAAACCAAAAGGCATGCGTCTATAAGCATAAGTTCCATAGGGACAAGTAAAAGTGGTTTTCTCTTGATCTTTAGCTTTAACAGCAATTTGTGAAAACCCAGAATAACCATCAAGAAAACAAAAATGAGTATTTTTAGACAATCTTTCTAGCATTTGATCAATAAATGGTAAAGGGTAATGATCTTTCTTAGTAACTTTATTAACTTTTCGAAAATCAATGCACATTCTATACCCTACAACTACTCTTTGAGGGATGAGCTCATCATTATCATTAGGCACAACAGTCATTCCTCCTTTCTTGGGAACGCAATGCACAGGACTAACCCATCTACTATCAGCAATAGGATATATAATACCAGCTTCAAGAAGTCTTAATACCTCATTCCTTACCACTTCCTTCATCTTCGGAATTAGACGACGCTGATGTTCAACAACAGGCTTTGCATCATCTTCCATATTAATAGCATGTTGGCAAATAGAAGGAGAAATCCCTTTCAAATCATCAAGAGTATAGCCAATAGCTCCTCGGTGCTTCTTCAATATTTCCAATAACCTTTCTTCCTCAATCCCTGAAAGCTTAGAACTAATAATAACAGGATATATTTTCTTATCATCAATATGAGCATATTTAAGATTATCAGGTAAAGGCTTTAAATCAAAAACAGGATCTTCCTTTGGTGGCGGTGTTGTACCCAAGTCTTCCACCGGTAAATCATGCTTGAGAATAGGTTGGCGAAGAAAAATTTCCTCAAGCTCATCTCTTTCTTTCCTAAAAACTTCACTCTCGCTATCCTCCAAATGTTGCTGCAAAGGATTATTAGGAACAAGAACAATAGATGCACATTGCTCCATTTTAAAATCATTACTAGGCAAATCAGCTTTATAAGGAGTTTTAGTAAATTTAGAGAAGTTAAACTCATAAGATTCACCAGCAAATTTAGTCAAAATTTTCTCTTTCTTGCAATCTATAATAGCTCCACAAGTATTTAGAAAAGGTCTACCAAAGATAATAGGACAATAATCACTAGCAGCAGAACCAAGTACCAAAAAGTCAGCAGGATATTTAATCTTACCGCATAAAACTTCCACATCTCGAACAATACCAATTGGAGAAATAGTTTCTCTATTAGCCAGCTGAATAACCACATCAATATCTTCAAGTTCACAAGAATCAATTTCATGCATAATCTCCGTGTAAAGCTCATACGGAATAGCACTAACACTTGCACCAATATCACATAATCCATAATAGCAATGATCACCAATTCTAACAGATAGCATAGGCACACTAGCTTGTTTGGGTTTATTAGGATGTGAAACAATATTAGAAGCATCTTCACAGAAAATAATGTGACCATCCTCCACATTTTCAGTCACAAGATCTTTAATTATTGCAACAGCAGGTTCAACTTTTATTTGTTCTTCAGGTTCTACAGGTTTCTTTTCACTTTTATGAACTGCACTATTTATAACAGAGTACTCCTTCATTTTAGCAGGGAAAGGAGTTTTTTCAATATAAGCTTCAGGAATAACATGATCAGCAGTTTCAACTACAACGCATTTATTAATAGATGAATCAATTTTATCTTTATACGGTTCATGATACTTATCAAAATTCTTCTTTGGCAATTCATAACGAGAGGCAAAAGCCTTATAAAGATTTACAGCAACTTGAGAATCAAGACCATATGAAGCACTCATATTACGAAATTTATCAGTATCCATAAAAGCTTCAATGCATTTATAATCATAAATTATACCTGATTCTCTATCCTTGTCGTTCTCCCATCCTTCAGTATTTTCTTGGATCCGATCAAGAAGGTCCCTTTTAAACTCTTCTTTGTTACGTGTAAATGATCCAGAACAAGAAGTATCCAGCAAGGTCTTGTCTTGAAAAGAAAGTCTTGCATAGAAATTATCAATAATAACATTACCAGGAAGCTCATGAATGGGGCATTTGAGCATTAAAGACTTCAATCTCCCCCAAGCTTGGGCAATACTCTCTCCATCATGAGGCCAAAAATTATATATGCGATTCCGATCCTTGTGAATTTCACTTGGAGGATAGAACTTAGAATAAAATCGGGGCACAATATCATTCCATTCAAGAGAATCCCCATTATCCAGTAATTTATACCAATGCGCCGCTTTACCAGACAGCGATAAAGAGAATAGTTTCTTCCTCACTTCATCCATAGCAATACCTGCACATTTGAATAACCCGCATAATTCATGCAAAAATAGTAAATGATCACCGGGATGGACAGTTCCATCCCCTTCATAGCGGTTATCCATAACACGTTCAATAATTTTCATAGGTATTTTATATGGTATCACTTCCTCACCTGGCGCCTCATCCACTACCGTTGCAGTAGTAGTAGATTTCCCAAATAAAAATTGAAGAGAAGATCTCTCCATAATGACTTATAGCAGCAAAGAAATAAAATCAGCACAACAAGAAAGGTTTTCCTTACCAATTCCACTTACCAATAGCGCTTCACTCCCAGCAACGGCGCCAGAAAATAGTCTTGATGACCCACAAGTATAGGGGGTGTATCGTAGTATCTTCGATAAGTAAGAATGTCGATCCCAACGAGGAGCAGAAGGTGTTGACAAGCAGTTTCGATGAAGGATTCACTGTAAATGCTCACAGACAAGTATTCAGGGGGTTTTGATGTAACAGTTGAATAAAGTACGAGTAAGTAAATTGCGAGAGTAATAATTGCAGCGAGTGGCCCAATCCTTTTTAGCACAAAGGACAAGCCGGTTTGTTTACTTATAATGACCAAACGTTCTCGAGGACACACGGGATTTTAGTCTAGTGCTTTCGCTACATACGGCTAAATAATCTTCATTGTTATGATAAGTGTTGTGTGGGTGAACCTATGCTAATGTACCGCCCTTCCTAGGACTAATACATACTTGTGATTATACCCCTTGCAAGCATCCGCAACTACAAGAAAGTAATTAAGAATAAATCTAACCACAGCCTTAAACTCTGAGATCCTGCGATCCCTCCTGCATCGATATACCAGCGGGGGTTTAGGTTTCTGTCACTCCGGCAACCCCGCAATTGGCAAACGAATACAAGATGCATTCCCCTAGGCCCATAAATGGTGAAGTGTCATGTAGTCGACGTTCACATGACACCACTAGAAGAATAACACCACAACTTAAATATCACACCATTGAATATTACTCAACCATAGTTCACTACTAACATTTAGACTTCACCCATGTCCTCAAGAACTAAACGAACTACTCACGAGACATCATATGGAACATGATCAGAGGTGATATGATGATGAATAACAATCTGAACATAAACTTGGTTCAATGGTTTCACTCAATAGCATCAACAACAAGTAGAGATCGATACCGGGAGAGTTTCCCCTATCAAACAATCAAGATCAAACCCAAATTGCTACGGCGGTGACGGTGTCCAGCGGTGGAGACAGCGGTGATGATGGTGGAGATGATGATGATGGTGATGGAGATGATGTCCAGCTCGATGATGGTGACGATGGCGTCGATTTCCCCCTCCCGGAGGGAATTTCCCCGGCGGATTCCTGCCCGCCGGAGAGCTCTTTTCTCTCTGGTGTTCTCCGCCCCGCAGAGGCGGCTGTAACCCTTCGCGAGGTACCCCCTGTGGCTTAGGTTTTCGGGACGAAGGATTTCGCGAAGAAAAGGAGGCGAAAGGGGTCGTGGGCCCCCCAAACCACATGGCGGCGCGGCCAGGGCATGGGCCGCGCCGCCCTAGGGTGTGGGCCCACCCTGGGTCCTCCTGGCCCCTCCTTCTGGCTTCCTTCGTCATCTTGAAAAATAGGATTTTTGGTATAATTTCCTCCCACAGTTGATCTTCCGAAATATTGCGTTCTGACGGTGCTTTTTCCAATGAGAATCCAGCTCCGGTGCTTGATCCTCCAATAATGATGAAACATGCAAAATAGATGAAATAACATAAGTATTGTGTCCCAATATGAAATATATCAATGAATAACAGCAAATTATGATATAAAATAGTGATGCAAATTGGACGTATCAATCATCAGCAATGCTCATCCAAAGTCACAACTTTTTAACACATGCAACATTCTCCACTTAGCCATTTTTTTTGCAAATTCTTGAATTCTAAATTTCCACCACCACCTCCAACCACCTCTGGTCAAATACAACTTATATCAACACTCACATTTCAAAAAGATTCACCTTTTGAATTATTTCAAATTTGGATATTTTTGCAAATTACAAAATCGGGCACTATTTGCAACTATTGCAAATAGTGATTCTACACCACCTAAATTACCCTAACCTACACCATTGTGTCCCCTGGTTCCCTCAAACCCTAAGTGGTGCATAGTAGTGCTAAGGAGAGGAGGAGAGCAGCTAGGGCATGGCCATGCCGGCCATGTCACCGAGCCCGACGACCTCCCCTCTCTCCCCTTGCATCCCTGCCCTGGCCACTTCGCCACCGTGTGCCACCGCATCGCCTAGCCCTCCCTAGCACCGCCATGGTCGACGAGAACGACGACAACGGCCGGAGATCGCGCGCCCAGCGCACACGCCCTGGACGCCGCTCGCGTCGCGCATGCACGCCATGGACGCGCTCAGTACACGCGCCACGCCGCCACCTCGCTCTCGCCCTGGACCCGCTCTCGACGCCTTGAGCATCCACTCGCCACCTGGAAGCCACCAGACACCCGCCAGACCACGACCCGCGCCCACCGCCGCCGCAGAAGGAAACCCTGCTCCGCCGCGGGCGCGGCAGACATGGAAGCGATGTGACATAACCAGGCCCTCCCCGACCGAGCTGTAGCCACCATTCGCCTCGCCTGGACACGTAGAACACCGCTACACCCTCGCCTAGCTCGACCAGCCACCGGAAGCGCCGCGCCATGGTCGACCGCCACCCTGCCCCGAAGCACTCAAGCAACGCTATAAAAGGAGAGCTCCCCTTGCTGATCCAAGCACACCACCAGACTCCCCACCTCTCACAACCACTCAACCACCCCACCGTTCATCTGATTCACGCCGGAGAAGGGCCAATTGCAAGATCGCCGCCGCGGAAGCCCTGCAGAAATCGACGGCGAACCAGACCACCTCGAGCTCCGCCACTGCTACCAGCCGCTTCGCCGTCGTCCACCACTTCCCCGAGCATACTGCCAACCCTAGCTGGAGCCACCGTAAGCCCTCCGACCCCCTACCTGAGCCGCCGGTGAACTCCCCTCTCGCCGGCGGGATGATGAACCACGGCCGTTAGATCTCGATCTAATCCAACGCACCGCACTCGCCCATACCGTTTCGGGTTAGATGAGCCGCTGACATGCGGGACCCTTTGTCAGCGCGCCGCGCGTCACTGGACCGTGGCTGGGATGGCTTGGGCCGTTCAGTTTGAATCTGGCCTAGTAGTTTTTCCCGCCGGCCCTTATAATTCAAACTCGATTTAATTATTTCCAAATGATTTTCAATACTACTGCCACTTTGAAATTCAATAGATTTAAATGGGCTAAACCAAAATGGATGAACTTTATATTGTTGGAAAGCTAGAGAAATTATCTACAACATGCCACTGGTCCCATGACCAGATTCTTTGAAGAATTAATGTGATAAAAATAACAAGGCAGGGAATTTTCCCTATTCAAATAATTATTAAAAATCAACCAAAATAGATATTAAGTTAATTCCAACTCTAATAGCTCACTTTTGACTTAGACTAATTGTTTATGCAATAAAATGGTGTGGTCACTTTGCATGATCATGCCATAGTTTAATTAATGGATGATAGGGCTAGTTTAACTAGTTGATATTGTCCAAAACTATTAAAACAAATTATGTGGAGTCTTATACTTCATTTAAACTTGTCTCATATGAATTCATGGGATGTTTGTACCTCTGGTCCAAACTCTCTTATATGAATTACTTGAGATTTAAATCATATGTAGTGATATTAAATGATATGAGGTGATCTACCTCATTTAAATCATTTTCCCAAATGATGATGATGAACATTTGACTTAGGTCAATATGAGTTCATATATGATTATTGAAGAAATTAAATCTTAAGAAGATTTCAATGAGAGGAAATTATTTCTCAAGAACCCTATGGAAACTATCATTTACATATTAAATACAAAGAAGTGAATTCGATTTTAAACCACACAACCCATGCACCCTAAGTAGATTATTTTGTGTGCATAGAATAGTTTGTGTGTTTATATGTGATGTATGGAATAGCCATTGAATTAGTGAGTAATTATACTCGTATTCAAATTTAGACGGTAGCACCGGAGAGTACGCCGAAGAAGAAGGTTGCTACCAAGAGGAGGAGGAGGAACAGTTTGAGAACTACCAAGGCAAGCTAATATTCTTGCAAAGTGCAAAGCCCTTTGGGGCAAGGCACCATGATTCTTACCTTTTCTTACATGAGCCTATCCCAAGTTTTTACTTTACAAATTTTACTTGTTTTCTAAATGAGTTACTTCTATAGTTAACTTTGGTCAAAGTACAAGTTGGTTACTAGAGTAGTGAAGTTAGTCTCTTCCAAGCAAAGCAAGATAGCACCCATCATGATTTAGAGCTAGTGCTAATGAAATAAAACTTGACTACTCTAGATGGGAACAATGTGAATTTGAAATGAATTTGAAACCTTGGAATGAAGATACATTCCATTGAATGATTTTTGAAGGTGAATATGACCAAGAGAAGATGGTGATTTTTGATAAACAATGATGTTGGTTTGAATGCGATACCTTTCCAATTATTAAGTACCCCCACAATACCTGATTATGGGTAGAGCTTAACTGGAAGTTTATGCGTCTTAGTATGGGTTCCCTCTGAACACACGTCATAGGGGTTACGCTTGAGGCTGCCTCCGTTGTTGAGAAATGATGTGAAATTGAGGTGAATTGTACGGCCAAGCCCTGTGCAGTTCCCAGGTTGACAGTTGGTCTTCACTGGGAGGCCAAGCTCATGGGGAGAGGTGCTCATACTAGGATTCGTAAGTGAAAGGTTATGCTTGATGATCCGCGTACTGTGTTACGATGATTCGGGGTAATCCCGACGGATGAAATCAAATGTTGTGGCACAAGTGTGCAACCTCTGCAGAGTGTAAACCTATTCGAATAGCCGCGTCCATGGTTATGGACGGTTGGAAAGGCCATACAGTTTCCGATGTCATATCTTTGAAAATGATGTTGAAAGGTGATGGTGAAATGACTTGTGGTGAGTTGAATTGAAATCACCACTTGAATGGTGGTGAATTGAATTGAAATCACCACTTGAATGGTGGGAATGACACTAATGTTCCCACTTGAGTTAGTTAGCACTTGAATAAGCTTTTCTCAAATATTGTGAACTAAAACTAGCTTTATGCAAATAAACTAGAGCTTAGCGAACCATACTAGAATGTCTGGCACTTACATTAGTATTAGTTTGCGAGTACTTAAAGTACTCACGGCTTTGTCCCTGGCTATTCAAATGGCCAGAGTATGAAGATGAACAAGGAGATGACCAGCAGGACGCCTTCCGACGTCAAGCGTTGGCCTGTGGACTAGAGAGTCCTTGTATCTTACGCTTCCGCTATGTTGAACTATGAACTTGTGTTTGTTCGTTGATCGATAGATCAACTATTCGTGTAATATGGATCATGTGATTCCAAATTTGTAAGACATATGGTTTGTAATGAATGATGACTGTGATACTTAACTATTATGCCTCGCAACAACAATATTCCTGGGATTGCGATGTATGACATAATAGGCATCCGGACTTAAAAATCCGGGTGTTGACAGGGACCCATGAGGCAGCAGCATCCTCAACGATTCCAAGGCGGCAGGGGATCAAAAAAAAAAGGAAATAGCCAGAAATTAATTAGGGGTCAATAAATCCACCAAAGGAAACTTTTATTGTTCATAGAGGATGACATGTGGGACCGACCTGCCAACAGCGTTCTCATCGTTTCAAAGGGGCAGGGCATCAAAAGAAAAAGGCAAATAGCCAGAAATTAGGGGTCAAAAAATAACTCCAAGAAAGGAAACTTTTATTGTTCGTAGAGGATGACATGCGGGACCCATGAGCCAGCAGCTTAGTCAACGTTTCAAAGGCGGCATGAGATCGAAAGAAAAAGGCACGTGACAAAATATCAGGAGCCAAAGATAATCCAAGAAAAGAAACTTTATTGTACATAGAGGATGACATGCGGGTCCCATTTAGCAGCAGCGGTCTCAACGTTTCAAATGCGGCTTGAGATCAAAAGAAAAAGAAAGTTGATTGTACATAGAGGATGACATGCGGGTCCCATGAGTCAGCAGCTTACTCAACGTTTCCAAGGCGGCAGGGGATCGAAAGAAAAAAATCCAAGAAAAAACTTTTATAGTACATAGAGGATGACATGCGGGTCCCATGAGCCAGCAGGTTCCTCAACATTTTCAAAGGCGGCATGAGATCGAAAGAAAAAGGCAAGTGACCAAAAATCAGAGGGTGGAAAATAATCCAAGAAAATAAACTTTTATTGTACATACAGGATGACATGCGGGTCCCATTTTGCAGCAGCGGTCCCAGCGTTTCAAATGCGACTTGAGATCAAAAGAAAAAGAAAGTAGCCAGAAATTAGGGGGTCAAAAAAATCCAAGAAAAGAAAGTTGATGGACATAGAGGATGACATGCGGGTCCCATGAGCCAGCAGGTTCCTCAACGTTTCAAACGTGGCATGAGATCGAAAGAAAAAGGCAAGTGACCAAATATCACGATCCAATAATAATTCAAGAAAAGAAACTTCATTGTACATAGAGGCTGACATGTGGGACCTATGAGCCAGCAGAGTCCTCAACGTTTCAAAGGCGGCAGGGGATCAAAAGAAAAAGGAAATAGCCAAAAATCAGAGGGTGAAAAAAAACCAAGAAAATGAACTTTTATAGTACATAGAGGATGACATGCGGGTCCAATGAGCCTGCGGGTTCCTCAACGTTTCAAACGTGGCATGAGATCGAAAGAAAAAGGCAAGTGAGCAAATATCAGGAGCCAAAAATAATTCAAGAAAAGATTGTACATAGAGGATGACATGTGGGTCCCAATTAGCAGCAGCGGTATCACCGTTTGAGAAGCGGTAGGGGATAGAAAGAAAAAGGCAAGTGACCAAATATGAGGTGCCAAAAAATCCAAGAAAAGAATGTTTTATAGTACATAGAGGATGACATGCGGGTCCCATTTAGCAGCAGCGGTCTCACCGTTTGAGAGGCGGCAGGGGATCGAAAGAAAAAGGTAAGTGACCAAATATGAGGTGCCAAAAAAAATCCAAGAAAAGAAAGTTTTATAGTACATAGAGGATGACATGCGGATCCCATTTAGCAGCAGCGGTATCACCGTTTGAGAGGCGGCAGGGGATCGAAAGAAAAAGGCAAGTGACCAAATTTGAGGTGCCAAAAAAAACCTCCAAGAAAAGAAAGTTGATTGCTCATAGAGGATGACATGCGGGTCCCAATTAGCAGAAGTGGTCTCAACGTTTCAAGGCGGCAAGGGATCAAAAGAAAAAGGAAGTAGCCAGAAATCAGGGGGTCAAAAAAATCCAAGAATAGAAAGAATTTTGGTTCATAGAGGATGACATGCGGGACCCATGATCCTGCATCGTAAACGGCTCGATCGGAGAGAGTTGAACGAGATGGCGCGATCGAGAAAAAAAACAATGCCAGAGAGGCTGCCATCTGGGCCCTACATCCCTCGGCGGTGCGGATTTGCGTTGACTCGGCCGGCGAACCCGAGAATTCGAGATGCACCACGTCCCGGGCCACCATACGCAACGTTTTGGCCGTTTTCGTCGGGCTAGGTTGCCTCAAAAACGAGAAAAAAAATGTTTTGACATGCACAACGGACATACCCAAAATCGTCGGCCATGGTACACCAGCAACCACGGCGCGACTTCAACTTCGTCGGCCATGGCAACTTTTCTTGTAGTGCACTGTTGCGCGAGATACACGAGGGAACTTGCGGACACCACGCAGGAAGTAGGGCCCTTGTGGCGAAGCCTTTAGGGCAGGATTTTACTGGCCAACGGCGGCATCGGATGCTCGAGATCTGGTCATGAAGTGTGACCCCTGCCAGCGTTTCTCACCAAAACCGCATGCCCCTGCGACAGATCTGATGACAATACCTTTGGCATGGCCCTTTGCTCAATGGGGACTCGACCAAGTTGGACCACTGATGTCTACGCACGCTTCTATTCCTGTAGACAGTGTTGGGCCTCCAAGAGCAGAGGTTTGTATAACAGCAGCAAGTTTCCCTTAAGTGAATCACCCAAGGTTTATCGAACTCAGGGAGGTAGAGGTCAAAGATATCCCTCTCAAGCAACCCTGCAATTAAGATACAAGAAGTCTCTTGTGTCCCCAACACACCTAATACACTTGTCAGATGTATAGTTGCACTAGTTCAGCGAAGAGATAGTGAAATACAAGTAATATGGATGATTGTAAGTAGTAATTGCAATCTGAAATAAAGATGGCAGCAAGCAAACATGTAACAGAACTTGTTGGAAACGGTGTTTCAATGCTTAGAAACAAGGCCTAGGGATCATACTTTCACTAGTGGACACTCTCAACAATGATCACATAACTGAATAAATAAATGCTACTTTTAAACACTCTCTTGTTGGATAACAAACACCATTCATTTTGTAGGGCTACAAAAGCACACCTCAAGCCGGAGTAAACAAGCTACACAACGTCCGGAGTTCATACTAAAGTAACCTCTAGAGTGCATAATAGACCGTTGCAATTTAGACCGAGTACTAACATAGCATACACACTGTCAACAATAGCTATGAAAGGGGGAATAGATCACATCAATACTATCATAGTAATAGTTAACTTCATAATATACAAGAGATTACAATCATAACCTATGCCAAGTACTACATGATGCACACACTGTCAACATTACATCATGGAGGAGGAATAGACTACTTTAATAACATCACTAGAGTAGCACATAGATTAATAGTGATACAAAGCTCATGATCACATAAAGATCACACCATGGTAGAGAGAGATGAACCACATAGCTACCGGTAGAGCCCTCAGCCTCGGGGGAGAACTACTCCCTCCTCATCATGGGAGTCAGCAACGGCAATGAAGATGGCGGTGGTGTCGATGGAGATGACTCCGGGGGCAATTCCCCATCCCGGCGGCGTGCCGAAACAGAGACTTATGTCCCCCAAAACAGAGTTTCGCGATGGCGGCGGCGTCCCTGGAGTCTTTCTGGAGTTTCGTCAATCGGTATCGGGTTTTTAGGTCACGAGGGATAATATAGGTGAAGAGGCGGAGTCGGAGGGGCACCAGGGCTCCCTCACCACATGGCGGCGCGGCCAGGGTATGACCCGCGCCCCCCTATGGTGTGGGTCCCCCTTGGCCCCCTTCCGGCTCTCCTTCGTTGTTCTGGAACATTCTGGGGGAAATAAGATCGTGGGCTTTTGTTTCGTCCAATTCCGAGAATATTGCCCGAACAGCCTTTCTGGAACCAAAAATAGCAGAAAACAGGAACTGGCACTTCAGCATCTTGTTAATAGGTTAGTTCCGAAAATGCATAAAATCATTATAAAGTGTGAGCAAAACATGTAGGTATTGTCATAAAACTAGCATGGAACATCAGAAATTATAGATACGTTGGAGACGTATCAAGCATCCCCAAGCTTAGTTCCTACTCGCCCTCGAGTAGGTAAACGATAAAAAAGAATAATTTCTGTAGTGACATGCTACTTACACAATCTTGATCATACTATTGTAAAGCATATGAGATGAATGAAGTGATTCAAAGCAATGGTAAAGATCATGACTAAACAACTGAATCATATAGCAAAGACTTTTCATGAATAGTACTTTCAAGACAAGCATCAATAAGACTTGCGTAGGAGTTAACTCATAAAGCAATAAATTCTTAGTAGAAAGTTTTGAAGCAACACAAAGGAAGATATAAGTTTCAGCGGTTGCTTTCAACTTCAACATGTATATCTCATGGATAATTGTCAACACAAAGTAATATGATGAATGCAAATAAGCAAGTATGTAGGAATCAATGCACACGGTTGACACAAGTGTTTGCTTCTAAGATAGAAAGAAGTAGGTAAACTGACTCAACATAAAGTAAAAGAAATGCCCTTCGCAGAGGAAGCATGGATTACTATTTTTGAGCTAGAGCTTTTATTTTGAAAACATAGAAACAATTTTGTTGTAGCACCCTACCTTTTAATAAAAGCAGGATACCTGTGTAAAGTGCTATTCCCGGGATCACTGATAGCACACACATTACAAAATATAGTAATCATTGCAATAGTATCAAATTACTACATCGTTGATCCAAAGGGTAAAGTAAAACCTTACAAATTGCATAGTCACTTGGACTAGCTCTATACAATGTTCAGAACAAACACAGCGGAAATGTAAGTCATCAATGAGCCTTCATCATCTTCATGTGCCACAGGCAGTCATGTTGGAATGTAGACTCGAGATCCTACCACGTACTTCTCCTCAGAAAATCCTGCACGTTTGAATATGCAGCCCCACGAATGGAGGTCAGTACAATGATGTACTGGCAAATGACACTTATATAGTGGCTGTTTTGGGCATGACTATCTACATGATATTTGGCAAGTGGAGTTTAGGCAAATTTGCATAAAGCCAATTTTATCCTACATTTTATTTAAAACAAAACATTTTTGAAAATCTTTGAATGACATTATGAAATCACACCATGGTTAAATCGTCCATTGGTTTTAGAACAATCACATGGTTACATCTCCCATGAGTTTTCAAAGGTTGATCAAATTTTAAATACATTCAGAAAACAATGATGAGATTCTTCCGTACATTCCCTGCCTAGAAAGCTCAAATTGTCCGTAACCGGGGACATGACTAAGATCTTAGGTTTAACTCTCGAGAGGTTGTGCACTTTCACCTTACGACCCATGAAAGAACATCTCTCACATTATGTTTTGTGTGTTTGATGTCAATATATGTGATACACTAATGTTTGTTTAAGTGGTACAGGGATTACATAGTTATTTATTCATGTGTGTTGGATTTGATCGTCTGTCAAAAGAAATCAGAAAAAGTTGGCCAGGCCGGATAATCCGGGCCGGATATTGTTGAAATATCCGGCCCCCTGATTTTGGCTAAGTCTTCGAGGAAAAGCAGCGCAGTATGGGGGCCGGACATTTGCCCAGATATTGTCCCGGTATTGTACCAGGGCCGGAATATCTGGGCCGGATATTTTGGAAATATCCAGCCCCCCCGAATTTGGCTAAGGACTGGAAGAAAAGCTTCTCTGGCATAGGGCCGGACATTTGGCCGGATAAAGTCACGGTTTTGTTCCGTAGGCCGGATTATCCGGGGGGCGGATTATCCGGCCCTTACTTAGGCCGGAATATCCGGCCCCCCGGAAGCTGCAACGGCTCATTTTTGAGAGGGGGTATAAATACCCCCCTTCTTCTACCTTGGTTGCTTGCTCAATCATTACACAAGAAATCTGCCAAGCCACCTCCATTAGAGCCACCTCAAGAAACTCAAGATTTGCAAGATCTCCTTCCTCCCCCAACCAAATCTCTTGATCTTTGGGGATTCGAAGGAGAAGACACCGATCTACATCCTCACCGAAGCGTTCTTCATTTCCCCCTCTCTTGTTTGAGGGATCTCATGCTAGTGTTCCTATTTGGTTCCCTAGTTGATTTCTGTTGATGTATTGTTGTTGATTGTTGTGTTGTAACAGATTTGGGAGCCTCCAATTTGGTTGTGGATGTGTGCCCCAAGAACCTTGTAAAGGCCCGGTTTCCGCCTCGAGGAAATCCCTTAGTGGAAGTGGGCTAGGCCTTCGTGGCGTTGCTCACCGGAGATCTGAGTGAAGCCTTCGTGGCTGTTGGTTTGGCTTTCGTAGCAACCACACTCCTCCAAACGTAGACGTACCTTCTTGCAAAGGAAGGGAACTACGGGAATCATCTCCGTGTCATCGCGTGCTCCACTCTCGGTTACCTCTATCCTATTCTATCTCTATATTGCTTAGATATATCTTGCTTAGTTGTTAGCCTTGTCATATAGGTAAATTCACTTAGTTGCATATCTAGAGAATTTACCTTTTGTGTCAAGCCTAAATTGAAAAAGAACTAAAAATTGGTTAGCACCTATTCACCCCCCCCCCCTCTAGGTGCGGCATACGATCCTTTCAATTGGTATCAGAGCCTCGGCTCTTATTTCGGGCTTAACCGCCTAAGAGTATGCCGGACGAGGAGTCCTCGGAAGGGGCCGCCAAGATGGTCTCCGTGGAAGACTTCAATTCGTTGAAGTCCTCCGTGGAAGCCCAAATGGAAAGCATGAAAAAGATGATTGCCGAGTGATACGTCCCCGACGTATCCATAATTTCTGTCGTTCCATGCTTGTTTTATGACAATACTTACATGTTTTGCTTGCACTTTATGATGATTTCATGCATTTTCCGGAACTAACCTATTAACGAGATGCCACAGTGCCAGTTCCTGTTTTCTGCTGTTTTTGGTTCCAGAAAGGCTGTTCGGGCAATATTCTCGGAATTGGACAAAATCAACGCCAAACCTCCTATTTTTCCCGGAAGGCTCCAGAACACCGAAGAAGAGTCGGAGAGGGGCAAGGGGGCCACCACACCACATGGCGGCGCGGGCCAGACCCTGGCCGCGCCGGCCTAGGGTGTGGCGCCCCCAGGTGCCCCCCTGTGCCGCCTCTTCGCCTATAAAATCCCTTTCGACCTAAAAACACCGTACCAATTGACAAAACTCCAGAAAGACTCCAGGGGCGCCGCCGCCATCGCGAAACTCCAATTCGGGGGACAGAAGTCTCTGTCCCGGCACCCTGCCGGGACGGGGAAGTGCCCCCGGAAGCCATCTCCATCAACGCCACCGCCTCCGCCATGCTCCGTGAGTAGTTCCCCCATGGACTACGGGTTCTAGCAGTAGCTATGTCGGTATACACTCCTCCATGTACTTCAATACAATGATCTCATGAGCTGCCTTACATGATTGAGATTCATCTGATGTAATCGGTGTTGTGTTTGTTGGGATCTGATGGATGATACATTATGATTAGTCTATCTATAAAGTTTGTGAAGTTATTGTTGCTGCAATCTTGTTATGCTTAATGCTTGTCACTAGGGCCCGAGTGGCATGATCTTAGATTTGAGCTCTATATTGTTGCTAAGATTGTATCTACAAGTTGTATGCACATGTCACTGTCCGGAACCAATGGCCCCGAAGTGACAGAAATCGGGACAACCGGAGGGGATGGTAGTGATGTGAGGATCACATGTTTTCACGGTGTGTTAATGCTTTGCTCCGGTACTCTATTAAAAGGACTACCTTAATATCCAATAGTTTCCCTTGAGGCCCGGCTGCCACCGGCTGGTAGGACAAAAGATGTTGTGCAAGTTTCTCATTGCGAGCACGTACGACTATATACGGAAAACATGCCTACATAATTAATAATCTTGATGTTCTATCTTAATGCTTTGATTCCTATCAATTGCCCAACTGTAATTTGTTCACCCAACACTTGTCACTTGTTATTGGAGAGTTACCACTAGTGTAGATCGCTGGGAACCCCGGTCCATCTCTCATCATTATATATTCGTTCTACATGTCATTGGAAGTAGTATCAACTATCTTCTGGTGCCATTGCTCTCATATTGCTATTACTGCTGCTGTGTTACTGTTACTACTGCTCTCATATTACTGCTACTTTCACATCACCCCTGTTGCTAGTGCTTTTCCAGGTGCAGCTGAATTGACAACTCAGTTGTTAAGGCTTATAAGTATTGTTTACCTCCCCTTGTGTCGAATCAATAAATTTGGGTTTTACTTCCCTCGAAGACTGTTGCGATCCCCTATACTTGTGGGTCATCAAGACTGTTTTCTGGCACCGTTGCCGGGGAGGCATAGCTCTACTCATAAGTTCACCTGGGGAGTACACTCTACCTCTCTCTCTGTTTTATTTTATTTCGTTTTGCTTAGTTTACTTTTTCCTAGTTTACTTGTGCTTAGTTTATTTCTGTCTAGTATTACCTTGCTTAGTTTACTTTTGTCTAGTTTATTTCAGTTTTGTTTTATTTTCCTCATATACCCAAAAATCCATAAAAATTTGAAAAACCAAAAAATTAAAAACTGCTGTTATGGGAGAACCAACAACCTACTTGGAGCTTATAGAATGTTCTAATAATTATAGAGAATCAAGAACTGGTAAAATAATGAGTGCTATGATAGAGAAATTAAATACAATTGCTAGAATCTTGCTTAGACGCCATGATATAAACTGTTGCTCTCAACAGGATACTAAACATCTTAAATTTCAATGTGGCTTTAGTGAGGATTTTTTTATTAAGAACTATAATCGGAATTGCTATATTCATTATGGGTTCGAAGAGGTAGAACAATTTGTCTTATTTATGGGAGCCTCCGAGATAGAATCCTTCATGGTTGAGAATTATGAAACTTGTGCTATTTGTAAGGACCTTAAAGATTATGTCTCTACTATCCTTAATTCTTGCATAGAATGCTACAGTAGGAATCCTTATATCCTTGATTATAAAGAGAGACACATTAATGCACAAGAATGCACTCATAATTTGCAGGAACCGGTGGAAGAAGAAATTGATGAACCTGAAAGCTCATTGGATAAAAAGAGGAGGAAATTGATGAACTTGAAAGCTCATTGGATGAAAAAGAAGAGGAGAGCGACGAACAAAAGGAGGAAGAATGGATTAGCTACCCATGCCAACCTTCTAATGAGAGTAACTCTTCATCTCTTACACTATTTGATTGTCCTCCATGCTTACCGAAAGAGGTTGAATGTTATGTTCCTGTGGATTCTCTTGAAATAGTACCTATGAGTAAAACTTGTGAGAATAATTATGCTACTGTTATTTATGATAATCCATGCTATTTCGATAAATCTTATGATAATGCTTTGTTTGTGCCTGATGTCGAAATGCGTGGTACTAAAGAATTTTGCTTAGCAAATGTTTATGATAAAGCTCTAGATGATGGTCCTATGTTACTTGATAATATTAATTGTACTACTAATGAAAATGGGATTGGAGAGTTATTGACTTTATCTATGTGTCCCATATCTCTTGAGATTGATCAACTACCTTGTTGTATTATTAATAAAAGTAAGTTTGAAAGTTTTAATTCCACTATTCTTGAACTTGATAAAAATTATGTGTTTGGAAATCATGAAAAGTATGCTGCATGTGATAGTTATATTGTTGAGTTTGTTCATGAAGCTACTGAAAATTATTATGAGAGAGGAAAATATGGTTGTAGAAATTTGCATGGTACTAAAACACCTCTCTATATGCTTAAAATTTCGAAGTTACACTTGTTCTATCTTCCTATGCTTGTTACTTTGCTTTTCATGAACTTGTTTATTTACAAGATTCCTTTGCATAGGAAGCATGTTAGGCTTAAATGTTTTTTGAATTTGCCTCTTGATGCTCTCTTTTGCTTCAAATACTATTTCTTGCGAGTGCATCATTAAAACTGCTGAGCCCATCTTAATGGCTATAAAGAAAGCAACTTCTTGGGAGATAACCCATGTGTTATTTTGCTGCAGTACTTTATTTTATATTTGTGTCTTGGAAGTTGTTTACTACTGCAGCAACCTCTCCTTATCTTAGTTTTGTGTTTTGTTGTGCCAAGTGAAGCCTCTAATCGAAGGTTGAAACTAGATTTGGATTTCTGCGCAGAAACAGATTTCTATCTGTCACGAATCTTGGTCTAATTCTCTGTAGGGAACTCAGAAAATTATGCCAATTTACGTGCGTGGTCCTCAGATATGTACGCAACTTTCATTAGTTTTGAGTTTTCTGATTTGAGCAACGGAAGTATTTTATTAAAATTCGTCTTTACTGGCTGTTCTGTTTTGGCAGATTCTGTCTCTGTTTTTTGCATTGTTTCTTGTGGACTTTAAGCGAGCTTTTCTAGACATAGAGAGCTGAAGCTAATGTTTTATTGAGTTCTTGCAATGTGCCACTACAGGACCAAGGTGGATTCAAATTTTTTGAGTACTAACCCCTCTAATGAAGTTTATGAGAAGTTTGGTGTGAAGGAAGTTTTCAAGGGTCAAGAGAGGAGGATGATATATGATCAAGAAGAGTGAAAAGTCTAAGCTTGGGGATGCCCCCGTGGTTCATCCCTGCATATTTCAAGAAGACTCAAGCGTCTAAGCTTGGGGATGCCCAAGGCATCCCCTTCTTCATCAACTTATCAGGTTCCTCCCCTGAAACTATATTTTTATTCGGTCACATCATATGTGCTTTACTTGGAGCGTCTGTGTGTTTATTTTCGTTTTGTTTGTGTTTGAATAAATTCGGATCCTAGCAATCCTTGTTTGGGAGAGAGACACGCTCCGCTTTTTCATATGAACACTTGTTCTTCGTTTTACTTTTTATGTTCAATGATAAAAGTTGGAAGCTACAATACTTATCTTTATTTGGTTGGAAGCAGAAAATGCCTCATATGTCTTGGATAATTTGATAATTGGCAATTGTTTTGAGCTCTCAAGTAGATCATAAGTTTTTGTATGTAGTTTAAACCTATTAGTGGAGAACTACCGTAAAGCTTGTTAAAATTGGTTTGCACAATTGATCTCTCTTAAGGTCTAGATATTTTCTGGTAAAAGTGTTTGAGCAACAAGGAAGACAGTGTAGAGTATTATAATGCTTGCAATATGTTCTTATGTAAGTTTTGCTGTACCGGTTCATACTTGTGCTTGCTTCAAACAACCTTGCTAGCCCTAAGCCCTGTACTGAGAGGAAATGCTTCTCGTGCATCCAAAATCCTTGAGCCAACCACTATGCCATTTGTGTCCACCATACCTACCTACTATGTGGTATTTCCTGCCATTCCAAAACAATTCAAAATGCTTCTCAATTTGTGTTAATGTTTTATAGCTCATGAGGAAGTATGTGGTGTTTATCTTTCAATCTTGTTGAGGCAACTTTCACCAATGGACTAGTGGCTTCATCCGCTTATCCAATAATTTTGCAAAAAGAGCTGGCAATGGGATTCCCAGTCCCAAATTAATTAACCTAAATAGACACTCCTCCATGGTATGTGATTGTTGGACGGCACCCGAAGGATTCGGTTAACCATGGCTTGTGTAAGCAAAGGTTGGGGGGAGTGTCATCATAATAAAACTAAAATAAAAAGGCACTCCTTCATGGTATGAGATTGTTGGCAGGCACCCGAGGATTCGGTTAGCCATGGTTTGTGTAAGAAAGGTTGGAAGGAGTGCCACATAAATATGCAAATAATTCATGGGAGCCGCTCTTGAAAGTCCGGTTGGCGAGGTAGTTAGTGTACCCATTACCATTCGTTGACAACAACAAACACCTCTCAAAACTTTACTTTTATGCTCTCTATATGTTTTCAAAACCAAAGCTCTAGCACAAATATAGAAATCAATGCTTCCCTCTGCGAAGGGCCATTCTTTTACTTGATGTTGAGTCAGTATACCTACTTCCTTCCATCTTAGAAGCAAACACTTGTGTTAACTGTGCATTGATTCTTACATACTTGCATATTTGCATTCATCATATTACTTTGTGTTGACAATTATCCATTAGATATGCATGTTGAAAATTGAAAGCAACCGTTGAAACTTATATCTTCCTTTGTGTTGCTTCGATGCCTTTACTTTGAATCTATTGCTTTATGAGTTAACTCTTGTGCAATCTTTTGATGCTTGTCTTGAAAGTACTATTCATGAAAAGTTTTGCTATATGTTATCTATTTGTTAGCAACTATAGATTATTGCCTTGAGTCACTTCATTCATTTCATATGCTTTGTAACAGTATGATCAAGGTTATGTAAGTAGCATGTCACTACAGAAATTATTCTTTTTATCGTTTACCTGCTCGGGACGAGCAGGAACTAAGCTTGGGGATGCTGATACGTCCCCGACGTATCCATAATTTCTGGCTGCTCCATGCTTGTTTTATGACAATACTTACATGTTTTGCTTGCACTTTATGATGATTTCATGCATTTTCCGGAACTAACCTATTAACGAGATGCCACAGTGCCAGTTCCTGTTTTCTGCTGTTTTTGGTTCCAGAAAGGCTGTTCGGGCAATATTCTCGGAATTGGACGAAATCAACGCCAAACCTCCTATTTTTCTCGGAAGGCTCCAGAACACCGAAGAAGAGTCGGAGAGGGGCCAGGGGGCCACCACACCACATGGCGGCGCGGGCCAGACCCTGGCCGCGCCGGCCTAGGGTGTGGCGCCCCAGTGCCCTCGCGCCGCCTCTTCGCCTATAAAATCCCTTTCGACCTAAAAACACCGTACCAATTGACAAAACTCCAGAAAGACTCCAGGGGCGCCGCCGCCATCGCGAAACTCCAATTCGGGGGACAGAAGTCTCTGTCCCGGCACCCTGCCGGGACGAGGAAGTGCCCCCGGAAGCCATCTCCATCAACGCCACCGCCTCCGCCATGCTCCGTGAGTAGTTTCCCATGGACTACGGGTTCTAGCAGTAGCTATGTCGGTATACTCTCCTCCATGTACTTCAATACAATGATCTCATGAGCTGCCTTACATGATTGAGATTCATCTGATGTAATCGGTGTTGTGTTTGTTGGGATCTGATGGATGATACATTATGATTAGTCTATCTATAAAGTTTGTGAAGTTATTGTTGCTGCAATCTTGTTATGCTTAATGCTTGTCACTAGGGCCCGAGTGGCATGATCTTAGATTTGAGCTCTATATTGTTGCTTAGATTGTATCTACAAGTTGTATGCACATGTCACTGTCCGGAACCAATGGCCCCGAAGTGACAGAAATCGGGACAACCGGAGGGGATGGTAGTGATGTGAGGATCACATGTTTTCACGGTGTGTTAATGCTTTGCTCCGGTACTCTATTAAAAGGAGTACCTTAATATCCAGTAGTTTCCCTTGAGGCCCGGCTGCCACCGGCTGGTAGGACAAAAGATGTTGTGCAAGTTTCTCATTGCGAGCACGTACGACTATATACGGAAAACATGCATACATAATTAATAATCTTGATGTTCTATCTTAATGCTTTGATTCCTATCAATTGCCCAACTGTAATTTGTTCACCCAACACTTGTCACTTGTTATTGGAGAGTTACCACTAGTGTAGATCACTGGGAACCCCGGTCCATCTCTCATCATTATATATTCGTTCTACATGTCATTGGAAGTAGTATCAACTATCTTCTGGTGCCATTGCTCTCATATTGCTATTACTGCTGCTGTGTTACTGTTACTACTGCTCTCATATTACTGCTACTTTCACATCACCCCTGTTGCTAGTGCTTTTCCAGGTGCAGCTGAATTGACAACTCAGTTGTTAAGGCTTATAAGTATTCTTTACCTCCCCTTGTGTCGAATCAATAAATTTGGGTTTTACTTCCCTCGAAGACTGTTGCGATCCCCTATACTTGTGGGTCATCACCGAGCTTTTGGCTCCGGCCCTTCCCAAGGCTCCTAGTGTAGAGGTAAAAGACACGGGTGCGTTAGATGAGGGAGAGGCCTCGGACTTACCCTCATCTACCAAACCCGTGGAAGGTGATAACTTAAACACTATCAAATCTCCCATTGCATCTCCTAAGGGAACTAATGGGAGTGAGAGCTACAATCGAGTACCTCCACCTTTCCAATCACCCGATATACCGGTTCCCCATCCCCATTTGAACATTCGGGGCGACCCACCTAAGTTTTCTATTGAAAATTTCGATACTTGGCAATTTGAGTTCCGCTCTCATGTTTGTAGTGCCTCCAATGAATTATGGAGAATCATCTTGGAGGGCTTCAAGCCATACAACCCCGACAATTTGACTTGAAGAGAAGCGGTTGATAGTCAACTCAACAACACCGCCTTGCACATGATTCAAACTAGTGTGGGGACAAAGGAATTGCATCGTGTCCGGAACTACACCACCGCCAAGGAAGCTTGGGATGGTTTGACCGCTAGTTGCATTGGAAGTGAGAGCACAAGGAGGAACAAGTATAATGCTCTCAAGAATAAAGCCGAAGGGTTCATGAGGCTACCGGATGAAGATCATGAAGACATGTATGGAAGACTTCTCACCGTTGCCGATGCCTTCCGGCTTATTGGTGCCACCCACATCAATGACTCTTGGATCAAGGAGAAGTACATTGAATGCATGATGACATTTGTACCCATTGATGTCAAGACTCTTGTGGGAAGGGAATGCTATTCCTCTCTCACCTCTCAACAAGTCGTGCACGAGATGCAAGCTCTCAAGGTGCTTGAGGAAACCTCTCATGATTCTCGCAATCGTGCTCTTGGGATGGCAAAAGGTTCCAACCTTGCCTTGGTGGTCAACTCCGTTGAAGAAGTGATTCCTCAAGAATCTTATAGGGCATCTTGGAGTATGACCTATCCGGAAGATTTGCAATGCCACTACCATGATCACATGGCCTTCCATGCAAAATCCTTTTGGGTTGATCCCTCCAAGGCCAAGGAAGACAACATCAAGAGGAACAACAAAAGTGGGTTCACTAGCTTTGGTCCAAAGACAACATCATGCTACAATTGTGATGACAAGCGCCACTTCATTGCCGAATGCCCCTATGAGAATAGAGAGCTTCATAATGGGAGGCTCATTCCCAAGGACAAGAGCAAAGACTCAAAGGGCAAATATTCAAAGCCCCTCAACAAGAAGTTCTACAACAACAAGACCAAGAAGGGCAAGAGGCCCTCAAGAGTTGTGCTAGTAACAAGGGAAGAATATTCTTCCGATGAAGTTGAAAGTTCTAGTGGTGATGAAGATGAAGAAAGCTCAAAGGAATTGGCCGCCATCATCACCACCAACACACCCTCTTCATCTCTCTTTGAATCTCCCAATGAGAACCCTCATATCAAGAATGCACATTGCTTCATGGCAAGATCCTCCTTGGACACACCTATTGTGCTATCAACTCAAGAAGAGTATACCTCCGGAGATGATGATGTTGATGATGAAGAAGATGCAACCTCTAATGGATTGGTCGCTCTTGCCTCCCTCTCCACTAACTCTTCATCACCAAGTGAATCCCCCAATGAGGTCATTCATGTGGAGGAAGAAAGTTGCCTTATGGCTAAATCTTCCGAGGTATCATCTCCTAACCCCTCTGATGACGCGTAAAGCACACGCTCGTTGGGAACCCCAAGTGGAAGGTGTGATGCGTACAGCAGCAAATTTCCCTCAGTAAGAAACCAAGGTTTATCGAACCAGTAGGAGTCAAGAAGCACGTTGAAGGTTGATGGCGGCGGGATGTAGTGCGGCGCAACACCAGGGATTCCGGCGCCAACGTGGAACCTGCACAACACAACCAAAGTACTTTGCCCCAACGAAACAGTGAGGTTGTCAATCTCACCGGCTTGCTGTAACAAAGGATTAACCGTATTGTGTGGAAGATGATTGTTTGCAGAAAACAGTAGAACAAGTATTGCGATGATTGTATTTCAAGAAAGAGAATTGGACCGGGGTCCACAGTTCACTAGAGGTGTCTCTCCCATAAGACGAACAGCATGTTGGGTGAACAAATTACAGTTGGGCAATTGACAAATAAAGAGGGCATGACCATGCACATACATATCATGATGAGTATAGTGAGATTTAATTGGGCATTACGACAAAGTACATAGACCGCCATCCAACTGCATCTATGCCTAAAAAGTCCACCTTCAGGTTATCATCCGAACCCCCTCCAGTATTAAGTTGCAAAGCAACAGACAATTGCATTAAGTATGGTGCGTAATGTAATCAACAACTACATCCTTAGACATAGCATCAATGTTTTATCCCTAGTGGCAACAGCACAACACAACCTTAGAACTTTGTCACTTGTCCTGTGTCAATGCAGGCATGAACCCAATATCGAGCATAAGTACTCCCTCTTGGAGTTACAAGCATCTACTTGGCCAGAGCATCTACTAGTAACGGAGAGCATGCAAGATCATAAACAACACGTAGATTTAACTTTGATAATCAACATAACAAGTATTCTCTATTTATCGGATCCCAACAAACGCAACATATAGAATTACAGATAGATGATCTTGATCATGTTAGGCAGCTCACAAGATCCGACAATGATAGCACAATTGGGAGAAGACAACCATCTAGCTACTGCTATGGACCCATAGTCCAGGGGTAGACTACTCACACATCACACCGGAGGCGACCATGGCGGCGTAGAGTCCTCCGGGAGATGATTCCCCTCTCCGGCAGGGTGCCGGAGGCGATCTCTGGATCCCCGAGATGGGATCGGCGTTGGCGGCGTCTCCGGAAGGTTTTCCGTATCGCTGCTCTCAGATGCGGGAGTTTCGTCATGGAGGCTTTAAGTAGGCGGAAGGGCAAGTCGGCGAGGCGGCTCGGGGACGGACCATAGGCCGGCGCGGCCAGGGGTGGGGCCGCGCCGCCCTAGGGTTTGGCCACCCCGTGGCCCCTCTTCGTTTCGTCTTCGGACTTCTGGAAGCTTCGTGGAAAAATAGGCCCCTGGGCTTTGATTTCGTCCAATTCCGAGAATATTTCCTTACTAGGATTTCTGAAACCAAAAACAGCAGAAACTTGACAGCGGCACTTCGGCATCTTGTTAATAGGTTAGTTCCAGAAAATGCACGAATATGACATAAAGTGTGCATAAAACATGTAGATAACATCAATAATGTGGCATGGAACATAAGAAATTATCGATACGTCGGAGACGTATCACCCTCCATGCCTAACATTGCTAATGATCTAGGGGTTGACCCCGCTAGTCTAAATGTGAAACAAGAGATGCTAGAGTTTGATGAGTTCATTAGTAACCTACAAGGTAACACTAAGAAGCATGTTTCAAGCCTCATGGTTCGTATAGCTCAACAAAGTGATATGCTTGAGAAAAAGGGTCAAATAGAGAGAGAAGACTTTCTTGAAATCCATGCCCTTAAAAATGCTCTTGAGGAAAGTCAAGAAACTATAGCTTCTCTTGAGGAGAGGCTAGAGACTCTTGAAGAGCCTCAAGATAAAATTAACAAGCTCACTAAAGCTAGAGATCTTGCTAGAGCTAAGACTAAAGTGCTTATAAAGGAAAAGGCCAAATTTGGTGTTGATCATGAGAAACTTGTGAAGGATCTAGATGAACTAGACAAGGCTCACAAAGCCTTGAAGAGTGAATACTCTCTCCTCTCCGAGTCTTATGAGCAACTTCAAATTAGGCTTGCTTCATATGACATACCTAGTACCTCTACCCCTTCATGTGATCATGCAAATATAATTGAGGAAAATGCTAGGTTGAAAGATGAACCCTCTAGGACCTCCTCTCCCCAAAGTAAACTTTCCTTGGATGATCTTTTGAGTAAGCAAAGGTCAAACAATGGGAAGGAGGGACTTGGTTTTAATACCAAGGCTAAAAAGGCAAACAAGAAAAAGACCAAGCCCGCACATGAGAAAGCTAATGGTGAACCCCGAAAGGGCAACACCATTAATGATGATGGTGCGGGAATAGATAACCCTCACTATGTTCTCTTTAAAGATTATTATGGTGATGTTTATGCTAAATATGTTGGTCCATATGATGGTTATGTTGCTTGGTCTATTTGGGTTCCAAAGACCCTTGTTGCTAACAAAAGAGGACCCATTGAAAAATGGGTACCTAAATCCAAGAATTGATCTCATGTAGGACTATGCCGCCGGAAGTTCAAAATGGGTACTTGATAGTGGATGTACAAGTCATATGACCGGCGGCAAGAACCTCGTCAAGGAGTTGAGGCCTAACATAAATGATATCACCGTCTCCTTTGGCGATAATTCTACATCCGAGGTATTGGGTTTTGGCAAGGTTGTGGTTGCACACAACATTACTCTTGTGGATGTCATGCTTGTCAAAACCCTTGGTTACAATTTGCTTTCCGTTTCCGCCCTTGGCAAGATGGGTTTCGCCGTCTTTATTGATAATGATATTGTGGTCCTCTTGTGGAGCAAGACTCTAAAAGTCGCATTCGTTGGGTATCGCGAACACAACTTGTATGTGGTGGACTTTTCGGGGACCACTACGTCAAGTGCGATGTGCCTATTCGGAAAGGCGGACGTGGGTTGGTTGTGGCATCGCCGCCTAGCCCATGTCAACATGAGAACTTTGCAAAGTCTTCACAAGGGGAACCATATTGTGGGACTAATGGAAAATGTGTCTTTTGCCAAAGATCGTGTTTGTAGGGCTTGTGTTGAAGGCAAAATGCATGACTCTCCGCATCCAAGCAAGACCATCATCTCTTCCAAGAGGATCTTGGAGCTCCTTCATGTGGATCTCTTTGGTCCCGTTACTCATGCAAGTCTTGGTGCGAAGAAACATTGCTTGGTGATTGTCGATGACTACTCAAGATACACTTGGGTCTACTTTCTAAAGACGAAAGATGAGACTCAACAAATATTCATTGACTTTGCTACCAAGGTGCAACGCCAATACAACCTCCTCATTATGGCAATAAGAAGTGACAACGGCTCCGAGTTCAAGAACTACACACTCAATGATTTTCTTAGTGATGAGGGGATTCGTCATCAATATTCCGCTGCTTACACCCCTCAACAAAATGGTGTTGCGGAGAGGAAGAATCGGACTCTTATGGATATGGCAAGGTCTATGATGGCGGAGTATAAATCCCGCTATAACTTTTGGGCCGAAGCCATCTCCACCGCTTGTCACTCCTCCAACCGGCTCTATCTCCGCAAGGGCTTGAACAAGACTCCATATGAAATACTCACCGGGAACAAGCCTAATACCTCATACTTCAAGGTGTTCGGGTGTAAGTGTTTCTACAAAATCAAAGGGGTTCGTTTGTCTAAATTTGCTCCTAAAGCTTTGGAGGGTATATTTGTTGGTTACGGTGCCGAATCTCACACTTATAGAATCTTTGATGTATCCTCCGGGATTATCATTGAATCTTGTAGTGTGAAGTTCGAAGAAAATGATGGCTCCCAAGTGGGGCAAGTTGATGTTTGTGCAGGTGATGAAATACCTCAAGATGCCATAGTAAGAATGGGTGTGGGATTTTTCCGCCCCATTGAGGGACACGGTGTGGCGTCTCGGGAAGGACTATGCTCTACCACGGTGGAGCCCTCATCTTCTCAACATCAACAAACCCCATCAAGTGAAGCAAATGATGCACCAACCCAAGAACAAGAACAAAACCCTCTCTCTAGTGTGCAAGATCAAGGACAAGATCAAGGTC
The DNA here is from genome assembly GCF_019359855.2 of Lolium perenne. Lineage (NCBI taxonomy): Eukaryota > Viridiplantae > Streptophyta > Magnoliopsida > Poales > Poaceae > Lolium > Lolium perenne. The sequence goes on along the minus strand of NC_067248.2, from coordinate 33,959,393 downwards.
ATGATCAACCAAGAATTCATGATGGTTCTGACGAGTATCCATTTGATATTTGCTCCGCACCAAATGATGTCCAAGATCAAGCACATGATGTTGAGCACTCACAAGAGATTGTAGTTGCTCAAGTTGAAGGTCAAGACGGGGACCCAAAAGATCAAGTTGATCAAGTGATACCTCCAAGGCCAAGAAGAACCAAGGAGGAGATCGAGGCCCGTCGTCTAGCAAGAAGAGAAAGGAACCTTGAGCTTCGTGATCACACTCATGATAAGGTTCTTGGTGATATAAGGGCAAAGGTTTCCACAAGAAGGAAATTGGCTAATTTTAGCAACCATCATGCTTATATCTCCTTAGTGGAACCCAAGAAAGTATTTGAAGCCCTTGAAGATTCGGATTGGTTGGAAGCTATGCACGAAGAACTCAACAACTTCAAGCGCAACAAAGTGTGGACTTTAGTAGAGAAGCCAAAGGGGTGCCGCAATGTTATTGGCACTAAATGGATATTCAAGAACAAGCAAGATGAGTTTGGGAATGTTGTGAGGAACAAGGCAAGATTGGTGGCTCAAGGGTTCTCTCAAGTTGAGGGAATTGACTTTGGAGAAACCTATGCTCCCGTGGCTCGTCTTGAGTCCATCCGTATCCTTCTTGCTTATGCATCGCATCATAACTTTAAGTTACAACAAATGGATGTGAAAAGTGCATTCCTTAATGGTCCTATTCATGAAGAGGTTTATGTTAAGCAACCCCCGGGGTTCGAGGATCTCAACTTCCCTAACCATGTCTACAAGCTCGATAAAGCTCTTTATGGTCTCAAACAAGCTCCTAGAGCTTGGTATGAGCACCTTAAGGAATTATTGGTAGACCGTGGGTTTGATGTTGGGCTAATCGATCCCACTCTTTTTACTAAGAGGGTCAATGGGGAGCTTTTCGTTTGCCAATTATATGTTGATGATATTATCTTTGGCTCTACTAACAAAGCTTTCAATGATGAATTCTCAAAGCTTATGACCGATAGGTTTGAGATGTCTATGATGGGAGAGATGAAGTTCTTCCTTGGTTTTGAGATCAAGCAATTGAGAGGAGGAACCTTCATCAACCAAGCAAAATATCTCCAAGACATGCTCAAGAGGTTCAAGATGACCGAGATGAAAGGTGTTGCCACTCCTATGGTTACCAAATGTCATCTTGCACTTGATCCCAATGGTAAAGAGGTGGATCAAAAGGTATATCGCTCCATGATTGGATCCTTGCTTTACCTTTACGCATCTAGACCGGACATAGTGTTGAGTGTTGGTGTGTGTGCAAGGTATCAAGCTTCTCCTAAGGAGAGCCACATGATAGCTCTCAAGAGAATCTTTCGATATTTGGTTGATACCCCAAGATATGGTATTTGGTACCCCAAAGGCTCAAGTTTTATTCTCAATGGGTACACCGATGCGGATTGGGCGGGAGACAAGGATGATAGGAAATCAACCTCCGGGGCTTGCCAATTTCTTGGTAGGTCCTTGGTGTGTTGGTCATCTAAGAAGCAAAATTGTATATCTCTCCACCGCCGAAGCCGAATATGTTGCCGCCGCAAGTGGATGCACTCAATTGTTATGGATGAGGCAAACTTTAAAGGAATACGGTGTCATTTGTGACAAAGTGCCTCTATTATGTGACAATGAAAGTGCTATCAAGATTGCCTATAATCCGGTGCAACATTCAAGAACGAAGCATATTGAGATCCGGAATCATTTCATTAGGGATCATGTTGCCCGGGGTGATATTGAGCTTATCTATGTTCCTACCAAAGATCAACTTGCCGATATATTCACGAAGCCTCTTGATGAAACAAGGTTCACTTATTTGAGGAATGAGCTAAATATCATCGATTCAAGGAGTATAGCTTGACCATCTTGCAAACACACCTTCGTCTCAAAACTTTATTTGGTTTAGATGTGGGCATGGAAATAGGGGGAGTGCGGTTTAAATTATTGAGCTATCCCTCCCCCCATAATGCCAACATTAAAGATTTCATTCTCGTTATATCATATGTTGATATGTGAGCTTAAATGATGAGTATTGGTTTGGACCCAAGATATATCTTCGCGGTGCCATACCATAACACTCATATATGGTGGCCTAGGCCACCACACTCTTCTTCGTGAAGAGTTGGAGTTGTTTGGATTTTCATTGGATTTTATTGACATCTCCATGTTCTTATGGGAAATCACTCTAGTTTGGCCTTATTTGCTCATATCTTGCAAACTTGAGTGACCATGTACCATTAACAGTTTGTATCTTCTAAAACCTAAGCCTACTCTCTCCTATAAGCCACTTCCATCTTGCTCATTTGTCATGTTTGGTAAAAAACTTGGAGTTTGAGGTTTTTCGGTCGGATGATCTAGGTTGCTCCATCTTATTGGTAAATTTGCACCTTATATGTGACGTGATACATTATTGCATCGCATATGGGTCATGCAAATAACCAACGAAAGATGGGCCGGATTCACGGCGATTCTGGAATTTTCCAGAACCCTGGATAATCCGGCCCCAGGAGACCCCGGAAAATCCGGCCCGGCCGGATTATCCGCCCTAAGCTAGGGCCGGATTATCCGGCCTGGGCAGATCTTGAAAGGGTTGAGGTCGAGGCCGCGGGGGGCCAAACGGTTCACACCTCCCCCCCCCCCCCCCACGCGCCTCTCTCCTCTTTCTCCTCTCAAGACCGCCGGATCTCCTCCTCCTCGCCGGAGACGCTCCGTCCGCCCCCTCTCAGAGTTCTTGGGTGGATCGGGTGCATCTCCTCCCTAGCTACCTTCTCCTCCAAGCGGTTTCCACAATGGATGTGGGTATGATTCACAATCTCTAACCTTAGATGTTGTGTTTTATATGTGCTATTTTCTTGGTGGAATTGGTGTCTAGTTGTTCCAAATCACGTGTAGTGTACTCCTCTTGCATGCTATGAGGCCGATCTAGTCTTAGACAAGTTTTTGATTGAAAAACTGCACATCTCGCAGGGCCGGATTATCCGCCCCCCGAGCAGGCCGGATTATCCGGCCAGGCCGGATTATCCGCCCCCAGGGGACACCGGATTATCCGGCCTGGAGCTTCATCGCCGCTGCAGTTTTTGCTTCAATCTATCATGTCTAGATTTGTACCGACTTATAGCATGTTTCTCGAGTATATTACTGTATCTTACATGACTTATGAGCATTACCTTCTCTTTGCTACCCGCCTTTGCTTCTCACAGGTGGTGCTTCTCGGGGTGGTCGGAGACGCTCAAGGCATGATCGATCTAGTGACGAGTTTACACCCAATGCACCTCGCAAGTCCGTCACTTCAAGGCGGAAGAACAAGGAAGTGAGGGAGAACTACAAGGCCATGGATCCAGTCTCTTATTCCGCTATTCGCTTGAAGAACTGGTATGAAGATGTTCCAAGGGATGAAGAGATAGAGGACAGGAGATTCTGGTGCATGGAGCAGGAGTTCATCTACAAGGATGTCTATGAGCCCATGAAGAATCTGAGACCCATGCAAGCTATCGATGTGGACATTACGCAGTCAACAATCACTTTGAAGATGCAATGCGGGTAGGCTGGAAGGCTGGGCTTGCATGATATCATGAAGATTCAATGTGACTATAGCCCAGATTTGGTGAAGCAATTCTTTGCCACTTTGGCAATCAAGAAAGATGAGGAACGCACTATGGAATGGATGACTGGCTCCACTCACTGCAGTGCCACTCTGCGCCGGTTTGCTGGTATTCTTGGCGTTCCTGTTGATGAGGGTCGTCGCCTTCATGGAACACACCAGACAGATAAGAATGCTCTTGTGCATCTCTATACTGCAGCGGGAAAAGTTGGTTTTACTAAGGGGCTGCTTTCCATATACAGTCAGTTGCTCCGGTTCTTTCGGGCAACCATTTGCCCAAGTGGTGGTAACAATGACGCTCTCCGGGGAGCCCTTGTGGACCTTATGCACCTCAGCTATAAGTGTGCTCGTGAGCCTAATGAGGATCGGGACTTCACTCTTGATATCATGGACTTTATCTTCCATGAGATCCATGATGCCATGGTCTCCCGGACTATCATACCCTATGCACCTTACATTCAGCTTCTCATCAACAACTCTGTGGCAGTGACTGATGAAGATTTGAGTGGGTATCCTCTTGTGAAGCACCATGTCAAGAAGGCCTACAAGCTTAAGCCAGTCTCTTCAGTGTGCACCTGACACTTTCATGGGTGCTGCTCGTTCTAGTGGTTTTGCTCCTGCTCGTCATCCTGATGTCCCGGCTATGAGGAAGCAAGTGACCCGGCTTAGTTGGTTTCAGCGTCACATCCTTTGCATGAACATTGAGATCCATAAGGAGAACTATGCAGCTAGCCGAGAGCGTTCTGAGATTAAGCATACTCAGGCGGTTATTCTACACAAGCTCAGTGGTGATCAAGGTCCCCCGCCTCAGCCTCCAGCTCACCAGGGTTACAGTGGATGGCACTCTGCACAGGTTCCTTGGAGTGATCTTGATGATTGCCTTCAAAGGTCCAACACCTCTTGTCGTTCTCCGGATGCACCTGACACTGATGAAGAAGAAGAAGAAGAAGAAGAGGCGCAAGAGTCCGATGATGATTATGCCTCCGAGTGATTCCCATGGGACGTGTAGCATCGCGCTTGTCCCCTTTTTGGCGTCTCGATGCCAAAGGGGGAGAAGTGTTCTATTAGGATTCTCCGGGATTTGCATGGTTTGGGCACAAGCATATGCGTTTATCATTCTTATATTGCTTGTGTTCCCTCTTATTTGAACTATTTGGTTTGTTTGTGTGCCGTTCAAAATTATGTGCTATGTGGTGTGAGACATTGCTATGGTTTTCGGATTTCTATTTGTTGAGATCAAGGATGTTACATTATGTGTGATGCTATATCTCCGCATTATATATCTACACATGGGTATGATTTCTTGCATCCTATCTCAACTTCATATGTGTCAATGTCTATTGTTAGAGCTCATGTTGGATATCTCTTGTGTTGAGGCACCATACTCCTATGTGTTGTGTATTTGTATTCAAATGCAAATTACTTATATGCACACATGTAGGGGGAGTGCCTCTATGCTTTGCCATCATGCTTGTCTCTATAGTGATTCCCTTGCAAATCCATATATTGTCATCAAACACCAAAAAGGGGAGATTGAAAGAACATCTCTCACATTATGTTTTATGTGTTTGATGTCAATATATGTGATACACTAATGTTTGTTTAAGTGGTACAGGGATTACATAGTTATTTATTCATGTGTGTTGGATTTGATCGTCTGTCAAAAGAAATCAGAAAAAGTTGGCCAGGCCGGATAATCCGGGCCTGATATTGTTGAAATATCCGGCCCCCTGATTTTGGCTAAGTCTTCGAGGAAAAGCAGCGCGGTATGGGGGCCGGACATTTGCCCGGATATTGTCCCGGTATTGTACCAGGGCCGGAATATCCGGGCCGGATATTTTGGAAATATCCGGCCCCCCCGAATTTGGCTAAGGACTGGAAGAAAAGCTTCTCTGGCATAGGGCCGGACATTTGGCCGGATAAAGTCACGGTTTTGTTCCGTAGGCCGGATTATCCGGGGGGGCGGATTATCCGGCCCTTACTTAGGCCGAAATATCCGGCCCCCCGGAAGCTGCAACGGCTCATTTTTGAGAGGGGGTATAAATACCCCCCTTCTTCTACCTTGGTTGCTTGCTCAATCATTACACAAGAAATCTGCCAAGCCACCTCCATTAGAGCCACCTCAAGAAACTCAAGATTTGCAAGATCTCTTTCCTCCCCCAACCAAATCTCTTGATCTTTGGGGATTCGAAGGAGAAGACACCGATCTACATCCTCACCGAAGCGTTCTTCATTTCCCCCTCTCTTGTTTGAGGGATCTCATGCTAGTGTTCCTATTTGGTTCCCTAGTTGATTTGTGTTGATGTATTGTTGTTGATTGTTGTGTTGTAACAGATTTGGGAGCCTCCAATTTGGTTGTGGATGTGTGCCCCAAGAACCTTGTAAAGGCCCGGTTTCCGCCTCGAGGAAATCCCTTAGTGGAAGTGGGCTAGGCCTTCGTGGCGTTGCTCACCGGAGATCTGAGTGAAGCCTTCGTGGCTGTTGGTTTGGCTTTCGTAGCAACCACACTCCTCCAAACGTAGACGTACCTTCTTGCAAAGGAAGGGAACTACGGGAATCATCTCCATGTCATCGCGTGCTCCACTCTCGGTTACCTCTATCCTATTCTATCTCTATATTGCTTAGATATATCTTGCTTAGTTGTTAGCCTTGTCATATAGGTAAATTCACTTAGTTGCATATCTAGAGAATTTACCTTTTGTGTCAAGCCTAAATTGAAAAAGAACTAAAAATTGGTTAGCACCTATTCACCCCCCCCCCCTCTAGGTGCGGCATACGATCCTTTCAACCCACCCTTCCCAAGAGAAGAAATGAGACAAGATCTTTCAGAAGAAGGTTTCAACCATACTGGCTAGACCCGTTCCCTTGGCCGTCGCCTCCACCCGCTGTCTAGCCGACAAGTTGGACCTCACAACTTACTTAATCCCGGCAGAGCCCATAATATCATAAGGCTGCACTGGAAGCTAACTAAAACATGGACGACATAGTAATCTCTTTAATCCTGGGTGGCCAACCACAAGTGGAACTCACAGGCTTAAAACCCCTCACAGGTAGTAAACCCCACACGATCCCCTGGTGAAAACCAGGTGTGCAGTCAAAAGCGACCACTCTACAACATGCGAACTCTCAGGGATTCACCACTTCAGCCAACTAGGGGCGTGGACTTCACCACTTCAGCCTACTAGGGGCGTGGACCTGAGCAGCCGCCCACCATCAACCAATCCACCCAGGTGTTTCATTAGGGTTGTTAATTTTAAATTTTCAAACACTCACAACTAATAACGAAACAACACTTGGCATTTGATGTTGCAAAGCAAAAATTTAAAGCATCCTAGCAATGGGTTCAGGAGTAGCTACACACTACTAGGTTTGCTAAGCATAGCATATAATTTACTTTTGAAAACAAAATCCTACCATGCATACTAGTTTCAAAACACTAATGCATAATTAAAATAAGTAGGATTTGAGTGTCACTTGCCTTTTTGGTAGTCGAAGCGCGTTCACTTCTCTTAATCAAAATACGTGCCTCTCCGTACGAACTATAATATAAAATATAGCACAACATAAACACACCATTCAACAACAATAAAACCAAACCAAGCAAACAATCATGTAGTTAATCAATGTGTTTTAATCATCGGTTAAAGAAGATATGGCATGAGGTTTGGCTTGCAAGATATGAATTGGAGATATTGATTGGATGGATCAAATACTTGAAAAAAGAAATGATTATCTAAGTCAAGTGCTTAGAAGAAAAATGGTTGATAAGAACCTATGGTCAATTGTTGTTTGCTACTCAAGGATGGGAAAATGATATGATCCATGTGATAAAATCACATGAGTCTCAAATGACGCAACTCAAAATATTATTTAGTAAAGTGCGACAACACTTACTAAGTTAGTATGAGTTACACATAGGCTTGGGTATAAACAAATGATACATGACATTACTCAAATTACTCATTTGTAAGTTGAATAGTTTTAAACTAGTCAAAGGAGTGAATGAAAATGCATTTGGATAGACACGATATTAGTTCAAGGTAAAGTGTCTAGTGGTATTGGCGTGTTCTCTGATATGTGCAATAATAATAAAGTTTCCTCGATATTTAATTTGGTTTAGAAAACATTAATTGAGTATCTACTTAACATACACAACCTTATTAATTAGCTACCGCAAGATTTATGTTTAGTAAAAATATAAACTTGAGCTCCCTGGATAGGTTACAGTAGTACAAGATTAGACCAATTGGAATTATTCAAAAATGATTTATAGAATTTAAATTATCGTCAAATTACTGATTTGTACAGATTTTACTAAAGCAAGTTTGTGCACGTATCAAAGTTGTACAACTCCTATACTAAGTTGAAGCACATGATCTGAGGATTCCAGAAAGTACAAATTTGTTAAATTTGGACCAGTAGATTATTTGATATAATTTTTATAGTGAAAAGGATTAATTAAATCATTTGAATTATGATTCGAAAACTAATACATAACATATACAGTATTCTTGCATATTTGGATTCTACATGTTATAAGCTTTCCAACGATATAAAGTTTGCAAATTTTAGACCTCTGGATGATTTTATAATAAATTTCTAAGTTAGACACATGATCTGATATTTAAAATTTACATTAAAATGAGTTTGACCGAGTTTGACTGAGACGCTGACTGTACTGTATAGTTGACTGCTGACTGTACAGTTGACTGCTGACTGTACAAGGTGAACGAAACAAGGTGAAACTTGCGGCAATGAAAAGATCTTGACGAGAGAAACAACTTCCGTGTTGAAGTCGTGACGATTCGAGATCGTTTTGAAACTCAATTTGGCTCCGGTTGACTCGAAATAGATCTGTAGATGAGCGATAAATCCGTACGTCAAATTGAAAAGCTTTCAACATGAAAGTTGTAGAGGATGATCAGATCTACATACTCACCAAATGAATTTCGATTTCGTGGAACGAGCACGAACTAATTGAAGATTCCCTTTGTCAGGTCTGACACCTTGCGATGCGAAATTATCCGTGTATGGTAAATGAAAAGAGATGAGATTGGTCGGGATTGAAAGATCTCGACGAGATCTACAACTTTCGTGTAGAGCCCGAAGCGATTCGAGATAGTTTTGGTGGTCAAATCAACGAGTTAAGATTTCGTTGATGTAGGATTTCGAGAGGAGGGAAGGGAAAACGAAACTGCGGCGTGGTGGTGGCTTTATATAGGCCATAGGTCGGTGGAAAAGGTGGGGCTCGAAGTTAGGAACGCGTACAAACAAATGAATCTGAAATCGGAGTTGTGTAGCTCAAGAAAAGTTGATTTAAGTGGAGATAACTTTTTGCAAAACGAAAATCTGCTCGTGGTTCAGGGTGGATACGACCGACTCGGTCGTCCTTGGCTCGGTCTGGTCGGCCGGGTGGGCTGCTGGTCTGCTGGGCCGGTCGGTCCGGCTGGCCGGCCCGTTTACTTTTTTTTCCTTCTTTTTTTTTCTTTTTCTCTTTTACCTGTTTCTTTGATAAAATGAGTTTCATAAATCCGATTTAAGTGAAACGAATTTCTGTGAGTTTGTAAAATTATTTTGCTCATTATAGGATAACACAAATACTTAAATTTTATAAATTATTATTTTATATTATTTTTATTACAATTTTGCCACTATGGCTATATGAGGTGGTTTCAACAAAAGTGTAGCAAACAAGTTTCTAAAAATTTGTAAAAATCAAAATAGTGTTTTAGGACAACAAGGAACCTGTTTAAAATCCATTTGTGAAAAATAAAATAATAATTATATGCTCTTGGCCTAATAGCTACTTTGGCAATATTTTACAAATATAGTTTTCTATAGTTTTATTTTCTTAAATAAAAATCCATTAAGGATTTGAAAACTTTGAAAATCAAAATATGTTTGATTTTAAAAATACTTGAAACCAAAAGTAATTGGAGAACAATAGTTTGGAAAATACTTTTAAATAACTTCTAAAAGTTTTAATTCCTTGTGAATTTTTAATCAAGTTCAAACAATCAAGCATCAAATTTATTTTTATTTCACATTCCAAAATTTAGAAAATTTCGGGATGTGACATTTGTCAACGATAGTAATAATTCATATGTGTTATGCATAAGACATCCTATAAGTTGCAAGCCTCATGCATAGAATACCAATAGTGCTCGCACCTTGTCCTAATTAGCTTGGATTTACATGGATTATCCTTGCATAACATATGTTTCAACCAAGTGTCACAAAGGGGTACCTCTATGCCGCCTGTACAATGGTCCAAGGAGATAGATCGCATTTGATTTCTCGTTTTTGATAGATCTCAACTAAGAACATCCATACTGGGACAACATAGAAAATAGATAATGGACTCCTCTTTAATGCATAAGCATTCAACAACAGATAATATTCTCATAAGAGATTGAGGATTAATGTCCAAACTGAAACTTCCACCATGATTCATGGCTTTAGTTAGCGGCCCAATGTTCTTCTCTAACAATATGCATACTCAAACCATTTGATCATGATAAATCACCCTTACTTCAGACAAGACGAACATGCATAGCAACTCACATGATATTCAACAAAGGTGTAATAGTTGATGGCATCCCCAGAAACATGGTTACCGCTCAACAAGCAACTTATAAGAAATAAGATACATAAGCTACATATTCTTTACCACAATAGTTTTTAAGGCTATTTTCCATGAGCTATATATTGCAAAGACAAAGAATGAAATTTTAAAGGTAGCACTCAAGTAATTTACTTTGGAATGGCAGATAAATACCACATAGTAGGTAGGTATGGTGGACACAAATGGCATAGGTTTTGGCTCAAGGTTTTGGATGCACGAGAAGAATTCCCTCTCAGTACAAGGCTTTGGCTAGCAAGGTTGTTTGAAGCAAACACAAGTATGAACCGGTACAGCAAAACTTACATAAGAACATATTGCAAGCATTATAAGACTCTACATTGTCTTCCTTGTTGTTCAAACACTTCACCAGAAAATATCTAGACTTTAGAGAGACCAATCATGCAAACCAAATTTTAACAAGCTCTATGGTAGTTCTTCATTAATAGGTGCAAAGTACATGATGCAAGAGCTTAAACATGATCTATTTAAGCAAAAAAATTGCCAAGTATCAAATTATTCGAGACCATACACCAATTACCACATGAAACATTTTCTGTTTCCAACCAAATAACAATGAACGAAGCAGCTTTCAACCTTCGCCATGAACATTAAAAGTAAAGCTAAGAACACCAATGTTCATATGAACGAGCGGAGCGTGTCTCTCTCCCAAACAAAGAATGCTAGGATCCGATTTTATTCAAACAAAAACTTACAGACGCTCCAAGTAAAGCACATAAGATGTGACGGAATAAAAATATAGTTTCACTAGAGGTGACCTGATAAGTTGTCGATGAAGAAGGGGATGCCTTGGGCATCCCCAAGCTTAGATGCTTGAGTCTTCTTGAAATATGCATGGATGAACCACGGGGAGCATCCCCAAGCTTAGACTTTTCACTCTTCTTGATCATATTGTATCATCCTCCTCTCTTGACCCTTGAAAACTTCCTTCACACCGAACTTCTCATAAACTTCATTAGAGGGGTTAGTACTCAAAAAAATTTAATCCACTTTGGTCCTGTAGTAACACATTGCAAGAACTCAATAAAACATTAGCTACAGCTCTCCAAGTCTAGAAAGCCTTGCTTAAAGTCCACAACAGACAATGCAAAAAACAGAGACAGAATCTGTCAAAACAGAACAGCCAGTAAAGACGAATTTTTAAGAGGTACTTCCGTTGCTCAAATCAGAAAACTCAAAACTAATGAAAGTTGCGTACATATCTGAGGAACACGCATGAAAATTGGAAGATTTTTCCGAGTTTCCTACAGAGAGCCCTGCTCAAATTCGTGACAGATAGAAATCTGTTTCTGCGCAGAAATCCAAATCTAGCATCAACCTTCTATTAGAGACTTTACTTGGCACAACATTGCAATAAAATAAAGATAAGGAGAGGTTGCTACAGTAGTAACAACTTCCAAGACACAACAGAACTGTAGCAAAAATAAAAACATGGGTTATCTCCCAAGAAGTGCTTTCTTTATAGCCATTAAGATGGGCTCAGCAATTTTAATGCTGCTCTTGCAAGAAAATAAGAGTTGAAGCAAAGAGAGCATCAAAAACCAAGTATGAAACAAATTTAAGTCTAAACCACTTCCTATGAAAAGGAATCTTGTAAATAAACAAATCATGTAAGTATAACGCAACAAGCATAGGAAGGCAATACAAGCGCGACTTCAAGATTGTCAACATAAAGAGGGGAAACTTAATATTATTAAGATGCATATAACCATGTTTCCCTCTCTCATAATAACTTTTAGTAGCATCATGAACAAACTCAATAATATAACCATCACTTAAAACATTATTATCATGGTTCATATGCATAAAAGTATCATTAATTTTGGCATAAGAAGAATTTTCTCATTGATAGTAATTGGAGGAGGATCATTATCAAGAATTTGAACATGATAAACAAGTTGCATACTAAGGGAATTGTTTTTGGCAATCCCATCATAACTATGACAAGTTTCATAAGGGTACTTATAACCTATGTCATAGCATTCTTTATAATAGTTGTCAAAGATTGAAGGCATAGTGTCATTATAAGAAATAGAATAGTTATCTTCCACGGTATGTTCATCTGTAATCATACCATCATTGTAACTAGAAGGAGATGTATCAAACATATAATCATCAGTAGCAAAAGGATTTTCAAACACCTCATCCCCAAGCTTAGAGCTTTCTATATCATTATGGGAGGAAGCATGGATAGTACTGATACTATGGCAATTATTAATATCATAATTTTCAGAATTAGTTTCCCAGAGATTTTCAATATCAAAAGTAGTGTGCTCTTCTAGATCATGATCACTAATGTAGGTAAAGGGCATAGGAAGATCATTGTACTCAGATTCATTATCATAATAATCATTAGGAGCAACATACTTACGGTTACCTATTGTTATCTCATACACGCAGGGATATGCCGTTACCTCTTTCTTTTTTTCCACTCTTCTTCTTCTTCTTCTTCGTTCCCTTCTTCTTGTTCCCTTCTTTAGGAGGAAGAGGCTTGAAGGTAGGCTTCTCCACATGACCTGATTTATTTCCAGAAACAATAGAAGAAACTTGGGAGGATTTCTCCTTTTCATTAATAAGTTTAAAACACACAGCGGTCCTATCATATTTTGGCAAAGTGTCATCTTCTAAAATATTCTGTATGTAAGTATTTGTATGACAATTATTAATGCAATAAGAAAGACACCCATGCAGGACACTATCAATATCGAGATCACTCATATGTAACAAAGAAATTTTTCTTGATAACTCCTCACACCCCAAAAATAAAGTAAGTTCATCATGCTGATTAGGAAGGATTTCATCATCACAATACAAATTTGCAGCACTCATGGGGTTCGAATTATCATAGGAGGAGCATTGAAAATTAAAATGACCCACTCTATGGCAAAGTTCACAAATAAAAGGATATAGGGCACAAAATTTTTCACCAAGATCATCTAGAGCCCTAAACCACTTTCTAGTTTTTTCATTCCTATGATGGATACAATATTCATCTTCGATTTGATTAATTCCACAAGGTCTATGCATTCCACAAAAATTAACATGCTTATAAGAAATAGTATTTTCAGAAGTTTGGGCATGTTTATTGCAATCATTAACAACAATTTCATTTTCCATGCGAGTGTCTTTGAAAGGTTCATGATACATGTACCAATTTTCTTTAGGAACATTAATATGAGAAGCAAAGGCTCTATAGCAATCGACCATAATTTGAGGATCATGACCATATTTAGCACTAAGCTCTTGAAAATCAACAGTTTCAATGAAAGACTTAATGCATTCATATTCATAGTTTATACCTGATTCTTTACCTTTGTCGTTCTCCCAATCTTCAGCGTTCTCTTGAATCCGATCAAGAAGGTCCCATTTAAACTCTTCTTTATTGTGCGTGAATGATCCAGAACAAGTAGTATCCAGCAAGGTTTTGTCTTGAAAAGAAAGTCTTGCATAGAAATTATCAATGATGATATTACCAGGAAGCTCATGAATGGGGCATTTGAGCATTAAAGACTTCAATCTCCCCCATGCTTGGGCAATACTCTCTCCATCATGAGACCAGAAATTATATATGCGGTTTCGGTCTTTGTGAATTTCACTTGGAGGATAGAATTTGGAATAAAATAGAGGCATAATATCCTCCCAATCAAGAGAATGCCTATTCTTCAGCAATTTATACCAATCCGCCGCTTTACCAGACAGTGACATAGAGAATAGTTTCTTCATCACTTCATCCATAGAGATACATGCACACTTGAATAACCCGCATAATTCATGCAAAAACAGTAAATGATCTCCAGGATGGACAGTTCCATCCCCTTCATAGCGGTTATCCATAACACGTTCAATAATTTTAATGGGTATCTTGAAAGGAAAACTTTCAGTAGGTGGATTTAAAATATCACAAGCATAATTAGAGTTATCGCATATGGGAGATAAAGTATTATCAGAGCAAATTTTCTCCCCTAAATATGGGAAGCAAAAAAGTTCATAAAAACTAGCTTCCCCAAGCTTGGACTTTTCCATAACATTAGCAGTAATTGCGTTCATACTAATAACATTGCTACTAGCATGCAAATAAGGTTCCCTAGGTTTTTTAATTTTCGCATCAAACAATTCATGTCTTAACTCAGGAAATAGATTAAAAATCTCACTAGTATTTTCCATTATGCCTAACTAGTGGAAAATAAAAACAAGAAACAAAAAGATGCAATTGCAGGATCTAAAGGAAATAGCTTCGAGCACTCACACACCGGCAACAATGCTAGGAAATAGCTTAGTAGTCGGAGGATGTGAATACATTTTACCTTTCCTCCCCGGCAACGGCGCCAGAAAATAGCTTGATGTCTACGCACTCTTCTATTCATGTAGACAGTGTTGGGCCTCCAAGAGCAGAGGTTTGTAGAACAGCAGCAAGTTTCCCTTAAGTGAATCACCCAAGGTTTATCGAACTCAGGGAGGTAGAGGTCAAAGATATCCCTCTCAAGCAACCCTGCAATTAAGATACAAGAAGTCTCTTGTGTCCCCAGCACACCTAATACACTTGTCAGATGTATAGGTGCACTAGTTCGGCGAAGAGATAGTGAAATACAAGTAATATGGATGATTGTAAGTAGTAATTGCCATCTGAAATAAAGATGGCAGCAAGCAAACATGTAACAGAACTTGTTGGAAACGGTGTTTCAATGCTTAGAAACAAGGCCTAGGGATCATACTTTCACTAGTGGACACTCTCAACAATGATCACATAACTGAATAAATAAATGCTACTTTTAAAAACTCTCTTGTTGGATAACAAACACCATTCATTGTGTAGGGCTACAAAAGCACACCTCAAGCCGGAGTAAACAAGCTCCACAACGTCCGGAGTTCATATTAAAGTAACCTCTAGAGTGCATAATAGACTGTTGCAATTTAGACCGAGTACTAACATAGCATACACACTGTCAACAATAGCTATGAAAGGGGTAATAGATCACATCAATACTATCATAGTAATAGTTAACTTCATAATCTACAAGAGATTACAATCATAACCTACGCCAAGTACTACATGATGCACACACTGTCAACATTACATCATGGAGGAGGAATAGACTACTTTAATAACATCACTAGAGTAGCACATAGATTAATAGTGATACAAAGCTCATGATCACATAAAGATCACACCATGGGAGAGAGAGATGAACCACATAGCTACCGGTAGAGCCCTCAGCCTCGGGGGAGAACTACTCCCTCCTCATCATGGGAGTCAGCAACGGCGATGAAGATGGCGGTGGTGTCGATGGAGATGACTCCGGGGGCAATTCCCCGTCCCGGTGGCGTGCCGGAACAGAGACTTCTGTCCCCCGAAACGGAGTTTCGCGATGGCGGCGGCGTCCCTGGAGTCTTTCTGGAGTTTCGTCAATCAGAATCGGGTTTTTAGGTCACGAGGGATAATATAGGCGAAGAGGCGGATTCGGAGGGGCACCAGGGCTCCCTCACCACATGGCGGCGCGGCCAAGGTGGGACCCGTGCCCCCTATGGTGTGGGTCCCCCTTGGCCCCCCTCCGGCTCTCCTTCGGTGTTCTGGAACATTCCGGGGAAAATAAGATCGTGGGCTTTTGTTTCGTCCAATTCCGAGAATATTGCCCGAACAGCCTTTCTGGAACCAAAAACAGCAGAAAACAGGAACTGGCACTTCGGCATCTTGTTAATAGGTTAGTTCCGGAAAATGCATAAAATCATTATAAAGTGTGAGAAAAACATGTAGGTATTGTCATAAAACTAGCATGGAACATCAGAAATTATAGATACGTTGGAGACGTATCAACCACTGCCAAGATCGTCGCCTGGAGGACACACGTACCTACTGGTCGCAGTCGACAAGTTCACCAAGTGGATCGAGGCAGTACCTATTCGAAACCAGAAAGCCGAAACCGCCGTTCAGTCTTCAGGGGAATAACCTGTCGATTTGGTATGCCTCACTGCATCGTCACAGACAACGGAATTAACTTTGACTCCAAAGAGTTTCGAAAATTTTGTGATGACAGTGGAATCAAACTAAAATTTGCATCAGTGGCCCACCCACAGACCAATGGCCAGGTGGAAAGGATCAATGGTCTAATAGGGGATGGCCTCAAGAAACGCCTTACGGGTGCGGCTGGAGCCTGGGTCGAAGAACCGTACTTTGGAGTGTGCGTACTACACCTAACAGGTCGATCCAATACACCCCGTTCTTCCTGGTACATGGAGCCGAAGAAGTTCTGCCAGCCGACGTTCGGTTTGAAGCTCCTCGGGTGACAGCATACACATAATCCACCTCCAACATCGCGCTGCAGGATGCTGTGGACCTCCTTGATGAAGCTCGAGATATTGCTTTGGCAATACAACGGTATACCAGCAGGCGTTGAGAAATTATCACAGCCGATGAATACGCACTCGAAGCTTTAATGTTGGAGATATGGTACTGCGGCTGAAGCAAGAGAGACCCTTGAAGCTCGAATCACCATGGGAAGGACCATACATCATCACTAAAGTGATACCAGGAGGAGCTTATCGGCTCAAAAATCCAACTTCGGGAAAAGACGTTGAAAATCCATGGAACATCGCGCAGTTGCGACGGTTCTATACATAGGATACAATTGTTTTTCTATCGCTCGACAGCTCTTAAGGTCGCTTTTACATTACGAATAAAATTCTAATCAGCTTTTCTACCTTTTTTCTTGATACAGGCCTCATCATCAGAACAAACCGTTAGGGGCCCCTATCACTGGCTCTTACTCCCACCGGGAGCGCTGGCCAAAAACACGCTCGCACGGTGTCATTAATTAAATACTCCCATCGGGAGCTAAGGTTAATGACACACAAAACAACCAATCCAAGCCTCGAGAAAATACGCGAGTGCTGTAGTCGATAGTTATACTATCACGAAATAAGGCTCAAACTGGTGCACCGCGTGACGAAGCCAAGCGCCTAATTCCCTCGATTATTTGACGGGTATCGCGCCTACAAAACTTACATATCGACTCCGCAATAAATTTACAAATTACAACGGATTCGTCGGGAGAGCAGGCTGAATTGATCACTCGGCCGCCCCCGACAAATAAATTATCAATCGAATTAACAAATTCGCCAGAACTACATGATGTGCCAAACACACATAAAACAATCTTATGCAGGTACAAGGATATCACATTCATGACGAGGCTCCTTGGTTCCCTTGGGCCCTCAGATCTCTCTCGATACCTGTCTCCATCCGTGAGATGATGGAATATGCAGGACCTCTAGCGACATCATAATACTGATCTAAACTTCTCTCGGTGCTTGCTATGGCCTTCAAATCTAAAGACGGATGACATGCCAGCACTGAAGCAAAGGCAAGTTCAGCACCAGCCAGGAGCTCTTTTCGCACCAACAGTCGAATCCTCTCGGGAGATTTGAATCGGGTAAACAGAGCAGACAGAGTTTCGGGTGCTTGATCTAGAGGAAACAAAGTCTTCCAAACCATCGTGAGATGAGCGTGGAACTTGTCAAAATAGTAGTGCACCTTCTCTGCCCGATGCTCGAATTTCGCCACGATAACAGCCTTCGGACGATGCAACCATAAATCATGTTTTGGGTGAGCAACATCAGTCATCGCCTCGATCTTTTCGTGGATCCTCCTGTTCTCCTCAGATTTATCCGAAGATACGACTGTAAAGGACCGAATGTCAGTTAAAAAACATCCAAGCTTCGTCAGGAATCAACGGATGGGCCAGCACTTACAGCTCAAACTTTCGGTAGCAATATGAAGACGATCGAGGGCATGTTGTTCAATGGCAGTTGCTATTTCACTCTTCCTTTTCACCAACGCTGCCATCGCGTGAAGGGTGGTAATATCTTTATTCAAACGGGATACTTGGTCACGTAAACAACGAACAAGGACAGATTCATCGCTAGCCGAAGAATTTGAAAAAGGTTCGGCACAGGAAGAAGACGAAGGAATCTGCAGTACAACTTTCAGTTCAGAACAGCATTAACATAAATCTCCCATCGGGAGTGCTGGAGTGTATATGTTACATTCAAAAGATTGTTCGTACTGGCTACAGAGCCAAAATAAAACAAGGTCGAGTCAAATTGCATCAGGCCTTAATTACAACTAAAAGAGCAAGCATTCAAGGAAGTCTGACGATGAACCAGGGGCAGCTTCAGGTGCAGATTTGGTCTATGCCTCATCAACCAGTTTGAGGAGCTGATTAGCACATGTCACTGCCAATCGTTTGAAGGGCTCAAGGTCGATTAGATGATTGTTGTCATCCACAGTCAATGCCTTAGACAACTTCTCTAAGTCAGAGCCCATCCCATGACCCATCAGCAGCTGGAAAGTAAGTACCGCTCCAAACAGGCGGGAACAGCGTTTCAATACCTCTACAGGCTCAGAAGGGTCGACAAGGAAAGCATCTGCCTTCTCGCCGAGAGTCTCGTCCTGTTTCACCTTTGGGAACATAATCGAGTATAGCCTCGACAATGCTCCTTTAGTCTTCTGCAGAAGACCAAGAACTTGGACGTTGGACTCAGCGGCGAGTGAAAGGGCATCAGATGTAGAGTCCTCCCGAAGCATACGAGCCCGAGTGATGGTTATGTCGGTAGCCTCTGAAAGAGGACAGATCAGCAACCAGAAAGGAAATACTAAAAGAGGAGTTATGAGCTAAGAACCTTACCCAATAAATTTGTGATGGATTCACGGAGGACGCCTTCCTTCTTGTCGGCTGCAGCTGCAGCCTCGCGCCTGGCATCTTGTTCATCCTTCATCTGTCGCTTCAGCTTTTTCAACTCGTCCTTCAGCAAGGCGTTTTCGTTTTTAGCATCGGTGGCAAGCCTGTTGGCCTCCAGCACCTGGTCAGCCGAAGTTTTGACGGTCTTCCGAAGCTGAGCATTTTCAGACTCTAGTCGGGTGAACTGCTCGGCGAAGTCTACCACAGCATCCACTGTGGCATAAATCGGCTGCAACGGAGAAAACCAAGAAAATTTGGTCGGATGAAGAAAGCTCGGCGAAGCAAGAAAGAAATCAAGACAAATAAAACACTTACATGGTCGCGAGCAACCGACGAGGTGGGAGCGTCGCCAGAAGGAATTACCTTCGACACCGGAATCTTCTCTACAGTCATTGGCGGGAGAGGTATTTGGCTCTTTAACTGATGCAGTTCTCTCAAAGGATAATTTAGCCCTCTTTGCGAGAGGAACGTCATCATCATCAGAGCTGCTTAAGAAGAGTAGATGGTTAGCATACAGAACAACAAAGGATAAGTTACAAAGGGAAAGTAGATGCTCACAGGTCCAGGTCGTCTTCGGCAGCGAAAAAGCCTGTCGAACCTTTCATGATAGGGGAAGGCGGTGCGTTTGAAAGGACACGGATGTCGCCTAGAGGGGGGTGAATAGGCGGTTTAAAACTTTTACGAGATGGGCTTAACAAATGCGGAATAAAACTAGAGTTTACTTTGTCAAGCCCAAAGCCTATATACTATGGTTCACCTATGTGCACCAACAACTTATGCTAAGCAATACAAGCAACTATGTGATAGCAAGATATATAACTTCAAGCACGATGGCTATCACAAAGTAAAGTGCATAAGTAAAGAGCTCGGGTATAGAAATAACCGAAGTGACGCGGAGACAACGATGTATCCCGAAGTTCGCACTCTTGCAAGTGCTACTCTCCGTTGGAGCGGTGTGGAGGACAATTCACTCCAAATGCACGAGGGCCACCGTATTCTCCTCGAGAATTCCCACCAAAAGGGATGTCCTCGATCCACTATGGGACCTTAGGAAGGTCACCGAACCCGCACAAAGCTTGGGGCTATCTCCACAACTTAATTGGAGGCTCCCAATAAATTGCCACAAAGGCCTTGCCCTTGAAGATTCTCCACAACTTAATTGGAGTCCCCAAGAACACCACTAAGATGCCACAAAGGCCTTGCCCTTGAAGATTCTCCACAACTTAATTGGAGTCCCCAAGAATACCACTAAGATGCCACAAAGGCCTAGAATCCGTCTAGGGTTCCAAAAACCCAAGAGTAACAACCTTCTTGCTTTCACCTCCACGAATCACCGTGGAGAACACAAACCGATGCACCAAATGCAATGGCAAGAACACCACAAAGATGCTCAAGTCCTTCTCTCTCAAATTCCAACAAAGCTACAAAAGCTATTGGGAGAATAAGAGAGGAAGAACAAAGAGGAGGAGCACCAAATTTCTCCAAGATCTAGATCTAGTGGATTCCCCTCACAAAGAGAGGGATTTGATTGGTGAAGATGTAGACCTAGATCTCCTCTATCTTTCTCTCAAATAGATGCAAGATTCATGGGAGGGAGAGGGAGATAGCAAGCTCAAAGAAGGTCAACAATGGAGGCAAAACGAGCTCTAACCGTTGGGGAACTTTGGGGAAGAAGACCCCCTTAAATAGGGGCAGAGAAATCTGCCCGTTGGGGCCAAAATCGTGACAGGCCGGCACTGCCGGAGTGCTCCCGGCGGCAGTGCCGGGGTGCTCCCGGCGGCACTTCCGGCCCCCTGTTTTTACCCAAACATCCGATACGAAAACTTTAAAAACCTTTGCATCCGGACTCTGATTTCGATGATCTTGGGCTTGTTTTAAAGCTATGAACAAGCTCTACAAGATCATGCAGTAAACCATCATAGTCCAACAAGGGAGGATAGAAACAAATGAATAAAGGTTTTACCTATCTAAAAAAGGCAAACCGGTAAAACCTCCAATATGGAAAATGCAACAACTTGAGGTAGGAGACTTGGATTTAGGTGAAACCAATTTTGTTGTAAAGAGGATGACAAGAGCTACCCCACAAAGAGTGAAAAGCTTAAGAACAAGTGGGGTAGGTTTTTCTATGTATTTTAGAGTGAAATATCTCAATACGAGAAACCGAGAAAAACTCCAATATCGAAAACGCAACAAGTGATTCATGCGGAATCCGTTTTCGATGAACTAGAGCTTGCTATGGAAGTAAGCACAAGCTCTAAAACATCACATGGATAAGATCCAATTAACAACCAAGAAATATGATGATGAACCAAACTCGAAAACGCAACAAGTGATCTATGCGAAATCCGTTTTTGATGAACTAGAGCTTGTCATGAGAATAAACACAAGCTCTAAAACATCACATGGATAAGGTCCAAATAACAACCAAGAAAGATGATGCAAAGATGCAAAGGTTTTAGCTCTCTCCGAACGATACGATCGAGTTACTCACTCGAGAGCCCTCTTGATAGTACGGAACTAAACTAAAAACCGGTCTCCAACTACACCATGAGACCGGTGAGAAAGATACCCTATCAAGAGCAAACCTTAACCTTGCGCATTCCACTTGAGCTCGATGACGATGATCTTGACCTCAACAAGATGGAACGCCTTTCTTGATTGTGCTTCCATGACGAAGTCTTGTGGATTGCTCCCCCATAATCCACCATGGGAGAGCTTCTTCTTCGGCGCATCTTCACATATCCATGATCACCATAAGGATCATTGCTCCCCCATAATCCACCATGGGAGAGCTTCTTCTTCGGCGCATCTTCACAAATCCATGATCACCATATGGATGGCAAGACTCGAGCAAAGGATCTCTTCGAGATGGCTCATCTTGAACTTGCACTTCATTTCTTCATTCTTCGTCATGTTGATGTCTTGAAGTAACTCGAGGGCTCATTTCATCTTCATATTCAAGACATACTTGACACTTGATATCCTTCATCAATTTCTTCTTCTTGCAACCTTGAAGCCAACATATGGTTCAAGCATTTCTTCATGGCAAGCTTCAAGCTTATGATCTCTTCGAGTTGGCTCATCTTGAACTTGCACTTAATTATGTTGATGTATTGAAGTAACTTGAGGGCTCACTTCATCTTCATCTTCAAGACATACTTGACACTTGATATCCTTCATCAATTTCTTCTTATTGCAACCTAATACAAACATGTTGATGTCTTGAAGTAACTTGAGGGCTTACTTCATCTTCATCTTCAAGACATACTTGACACTTGATATCCTTCATCAAATTCTTCTTATTGCAACCTTGAAACCAACAAATGGTTCAAGAATTGCCTATGGCCAACTCCTACAAATATAACTCAATGAAAACATTAGTCCATAGGGATTGTCATTAATTACCAAAACCACACATGGGGGATCCATGCACTTTCAATCTCCCCCATTTTGGTAATTTATGAAAATCTCTTTGAGAGGGTTTATATAAGGAATTTAAGTAACAAATAAGTTTAATATATAGAGCAAACTCCCCCATAATATATGCATGTGTGAATGATCTTGACTTTCATTGCATATATTGGCATTCAAAGCCTAGTGGAGTTTCCTCTAAATATTCAACTATGCAAAGCAACAAGATGCAATGCAATAAAAGCACATGCTTAAGAACAAAGCAAAGACATAACCAAATTCCCTTAAACCCTCCAAACTTCTCCCCCATTGGCACCAATTGCCGAAATGGGTGAAAAAATTAGAAGGCCAATATAGTGAGAGTTCCTCCATAGCGTGTGCATTTCTCATAATTTGAGTGGAATCAAATGCACATATCCAATGACGAATATTCTAAAGGAATCACACTATAGATAGGATCAAAGATTGCAAAAAGATAACAAAGTCAAGAAGCTTCAACAAATGAAGCAAGCAACCAAATGAACCACAAGGAAGATACCAAAAGAAAGATAGATATTATGATAAGAGCAAGAAGATTGCTCTAAATAATATGAGGAAGCTCCCAAGGTTTGTGCACAAAACTAGACAATTTGCATTGGAGTATAAAGTGCACAAACATGGAATCATCACTCCCTCATTATCATTCAAAAACAAAAGATACCAAGTGAATCAAACTCTAATGATCACCACAAAATAGTGCCTTAAATAAAATGAGAAATCTCCCCAAGGTACATGCATAAATTAAAATGTTGCATTTGAATACAATATGCATAACATGGAATCCTCACTCCCCCATTATCATTTAAAACACAAACATTTTCAATAGATCATAGATAGAAAAATAAGCTTAACACTTGCAACAAACAAATGGTTGAGCAACAAGTAAGAGGCATCATAATAAAAGGCTCAACCAAGAGGATATGTGAAAGGCATGATAAAGCATATTATAAGACTATTACAAGGATGAGCAAAAAGCATCATCATAGTCTTCAATGAATTATCTTGCTTAGCATGACCAATCAACACGCAATAAATAAATAAGATATCAAAAGGAGATGTATCATCTCTTATGTGTATAAGTTTCTCTAAGTGGGCAATATCACAAAGATATTTATCCACAAAGAAACATGCACACACAAAATAGATACGCAACAAATATAGCATGATATCCAAGACGAAGTCATGCAATATACCAATAATAATTTTTGCTTAATAGCATGGCCAAAGGCTCAATTTTATCTTATTGTACATTCATGAACTTCAACCACAAACATCTAAAATACATCACAAAATATCAACAAGGGAAAGAAGATAGTTGGGATGCATTGAGAAAGTCAACAAGTATCACAAACGAGGATACCAAAAGAAATAACTAAATTTGCACTTTCATCTATATTACACATGTGAGAGCCTTGAGGAATTGATATGCAATAAAATTGCTAGATAGGCATAGTTGGGATGGATGAATCATGAGCATGATTTAATATACTTCCCAACAAATGCACTCATCTCAAATTACTCACATTCACAATAAAGAGGTTTCATTAAGACTTTTGCAAGAAGCACACTATTTGCAAATCAAGAGATTCATGCCAAGATGCAACCATAAGGTTGGATACAAGAAAAGTATGCATGAGAAGATACTTGTTACCAAGATAGCATTGGTGTGGATGTAGTAGATATGTGTTCGTTGACCATCCTAGCTTGCCTCAAGTTACCATTGAGTCACCACTTCTTTCCAAGAGTGAGACAAGCATCCAATGCATATCCATTGTACCTAACACAAAGGTAAGTACAAAATGGTCCCCAAACTAATTGGGTCCGAAGTAGTTAGACACACTACAACATATAGGACAAACTCCACAATATTATGTGCATGTAGATATGAAATATAATTTCATGCACATCTTAATCAAATTGGGATTTGATGGAGTTTACCCTATATATTGGATCAAAGAAAGTAACACATGCCATAAGATATAGATATATTAAATATGCATGCACAATACTTTCAAGAACCAAAGGAAGATACAATTTGGACAAAACACCAAATAAATCAAGAGACAATGGTTGCCCAAATTATATCAAAGAATCAAATCAACAAAAGATTGACTCCAAATACTTATCTCATTATAAGAAGCTAATTAAACCTAAACACAAGGAATGAGATAACCAACTCCCAAGAGAGCAAGGTTCCAACAAATAAACCAAACCCTCAACACCTTTTTTTATGATGGCACAAAGTACCAAAAGGAAAATTTTATGTCTCCCAAAACCAAATTTTTGATAATGATCAAGAGATGTTAAGCATTCTAACAAATATAGAAGAACTCCCCCAAGATTAGTGCATTATCTAGGATTTTTCATATGAATACAAGATGCACAAACACTAGGATCATCACACTACCTATATCTACTAAAAAGCTAAGAAAGTTTGAATAGACAAATTAGATCCATAAGATGCAAGGAAGACACATGGGAGTCAAAGCAAAACAAATTAATGGCAATAAATAAGGCAATTTGAACACAAGAGCCAATGTAAATATGATCAATAAAAATCTACCTCATAATAGATTACCAATTGTCCTTGGACAAGAGGTATTAGGAAATATTTTCCGGTGGTAGTTTGTAAGTATACGAAAGATCATATTTACAACAAATAAAGCATATGGTAAAAGATAAGAGTTAACCATCATGCAAAGAGAGTTTCTTGATAGCTTCAATTAGTCATACCAACATGCAAATCAATTAATAGCATTCATGCCAACATGCAAAGCAATCAATAGAATGACTTGAAGCATATGGTTTCCCAAAAGTATATTGAGGTACATGTTATGAAAAACCATGCCAAGAAAAGCTTTCACAAATAAGATCCACAAAGATATTATCAATGAAGCATATTTAAGCAAATTGGAACTTGTTTGAGCAAACATGCCACATAGGAGAGAGATAAATTACGGTATCAATTCTATGTGACACAACCTCAAATGTTCATATTTTCTAGGCTTGTAATATGCACAAAGCTTATTACTCCCCCATAATTAGATAAGGAATTTAGTTTCACAAGAGGCAAATAAGATCCAACTAGAGATATTAATGGACATTAGAATTTGAATTTCTCATGAAGATGACATACCACATAGAGACTAGATAATATTGCAATATCAATTCTAAGTGATATTCCTCATGTACACACATTGTTTAGGATCATGAAATTCCCAAAGGAATATCACTCCCCCAAAATGGGATAGTCCATTAATCGCTCATAAGAGCCATATAAGATACAACAAGATGCAAAGTGGCTCCAACACAAACACAAATACATGGTGTGCAACCCAATATTCATAGACTTGATTTCTCAAGAGAAGCAAGTAGGAAGCACAACATATACAAACACATGTTAACAACAAAACTAACACATGCAAAGGGGCGAGTAACTTTCAATATAAATGAGTTGAGCACATGTTACCGCAAGGAGGAACATTGAATATATGATAGAAGCAAGATAACCAAAAGACTTGGCTTGAGATAATATAAATGATGAAGATCCCTTAATTCTTCATGATGTGGCCAAGTCTCCAATGTCCTCCAACAAGCACCTATTGATCAAGTTTTGGATTGTTGGTCCCCAACTAAGTTGGGTCCTAAGAGGTTAGTCACAATAGGCTTGGCAACCCAAATGGTTCTTTTCTTGACACCACTTTGAGCACCAACATATTTAGCAAACACATTGCCACCCTCATCCTTACGAAGAGAATAAACATCATCAATGGTGATAGAGTTGGATGAGGTACCAATAGTGCAAAAGGAGGAGATGTGGCCCTTCTCGCGGCATATGTAGCAAGTTCTTTTCTTCTCCTTCTTCTCACAAGATTTCTCCACAATGGGAGCATTGGCTTGATTCTTCTTGGGAAGTGGCATTTCTTCAACTTGAGGTTGAATATGAGTTTGAGCTTGAGGCTGCTTCCCTTTTTGCTTCTTCTTCAAAGGGCAAGATCTAACATGATGCCCTTCAATTTTGCACTTGAAGCAAACAATCTTGGCCGGGTCTTTGACTTGTACTTGGCCCTTCTTCTTCTTGTTGTTGTTGTTGTTGTTGGACTTGTTCTTGTTGTTGGATTTGAATCCAAGTCCACTCTTATCATTGGGGGATTGTTGCACACTTAACATCGTGTCAAGTTTGCATTTCCCTTCATGACTCTTTACCAAGTCATTCTTCAAAGAAGTGACTTGAGCCTTGAGCTCTTTGATTTCCTCTACATGGTTAGTAACAACACAAGTACTAGAGGAAGTAGAACCTTCATTGTTAGAGCAAGAAGGCAAGGAAGATAATTCATCACAAAATTTAATAATATTATGAGCGGATGAATTACTAGGACTAGCACATGGCAATATAACGTTTTGAGTAGTAGTGCTAGTACCCACATGAGGCTCGCAAGGTGTTGCCTTAGATATGATAGCCTCATGAGCTAACTTTAGCCTACCATGATAGGCTAGAAGATCCTCATGGGATCTAGCAAGCTTTCCATGATTTTCTTCCAATTTCCCATAATTGCTAGTTAGCAAATCAAGTTGAGCCCTTAGCTCAACATTCTCCTTAAAGATAGATGCTTCACAAGAAGTAGAGTTAGTAGCACAAGCATCATTATTAATAGCAATAGGAGAAGGCAAGTTTGCATGCTCTTTTAGATACGAATCTTTAAGTTTCTCATGCGATTCGGTGAGTTTAGTGAGTGCACTCTCAATGACCCTTGAGCCCTTTTTGAGTTGCTCAAAATCCTCAAGGAGTTTAGCATTAACAAACACAAGCTTATCATTTTTTAGCTTTAGTTCATTTGCCATCTCAAGAGCTCTATCATGGTTTTACTTTTCTCTAGACAATTCTAGAGCAAAGGTTTCCTCAAGAGCTTCCTTGGTGGTTTGTTCTTCTTCAAGTTCATCCTTTAGAGATGCCACATCATTGGCGTACTCACGTTCAAGAGCACCCTTTTTATCAATGGTGTTCTCATGCATCCAAATAAGTTTTTGGCTCTCAATAGCGGTAGTCAAGATTTCATAGAAGTGAGAGCAAGCAATTTTATCTTTGCAAATAACCTTGAATACACTCTTACCCTTATCGCGTAGAGAGACAACCCAATCCTCTTCTTCATAAACATCCTCATCCTTATCACCACGAGAAGTATGAGGTTCCATGGTAGGAGATACCGTGGAACCCTTGGCCATAAGGCACATATGAGAACCGTGAGATAAACCTGAGGAGTTACTTGAGGCTCCTTTCAAGATCTTGTCTTGACCAATAGAATCTTTTGTTTCCTCTACAATGTTAGTCACACAACAACTAGAGGAAATAGAAGCATTTTTATCATGGCCACAAGACAAAGCAAGCATATCATCATTAGATTTATTCAAGCAACTTACACATGATATGCAAGGACTATCAACACAAGCATGTAAATCATTTCTAGTGCTAGATGTGTTTAAGTCCAAAGATGAACCATTGCAATGAGATATAGATGAAGGATCATCAATAGTAAGCTCAATACAGACATTGCAATTTCCATCACCACTCACCATATCATTACTTTGTGTCTTGCCACACATTGGTGAAGTGGATGAAGATGAGAACTCATCATGGCTGGAAGTGGAAGCAATACAATCATCCTTAATAATATTGGACACATCATATTTGTCTTGAAGCTTTGTCCATAATTCATGAGAGCTCCCAAAAGGCATGATTGACGAAGTAACTACATTGCTCACAACAATGGAAAACACATGAGAAGCAAGAGCATCGAGGCAAGAGTTTTTCACCTCCTCGAGAGATAAATTTTGAGGATCCTTAGGAGAAGAAAAACCCATGCCAAGAAATCGCTCCATGTCCGGGGACATACCCCGTAAGATTTTAAGCACATAAATTTTCCATAGATCATAATTTGTGCCATCAAATATAAACAAGTTATTGTGCGCTAATCCCCTAACTGACATCTTTACTCTCAAGGCGGTGAAGCCTAAGAATGAGAGACCTTGCTCTGATACCAAATGAAAGGACACGGATGTCGCCTAGAGGGGGGTGAATAGGCGGTTTAAAACTTTTACGAGATGGGCTTAACAAATGCGGAATAAAACTAGAGTTTACTTTGTCAAGCCCAAAGCCTATATACTATGGTTAACCTATGTGCACCAACAACTTATGCTAAGCAATACAAGCAACTATGTGATAGCAAGATATATAACTTCAAGCACGATGGCTATCACAAAGTAAAGTTCATAAGTAAAGAGCTCGGGTATAGAAATAACCGAAGTGACGCGGAGACAACGATGTATCCCGAAGTTCACACTCTTGCAAGTGCTACTCTCCGTTGGAGCGGTGTGGAGGACAAGTCACTCCAAATGCACGAGGGCCACCGTATTCTCCTCGAGAATTCCCACCAAAAGGGATGTCCTCGATCCACTATGGGACCTTAGGAAGGTCACCGAACCCGCACAAAGCTTGGGGCTATCTCCACAACCTAATTGGAGGCTCCCAATAAATTGCCACAAAGGCCTTGCCCTTGAAGATTCTCCACAACTTAATTGGAGTCCCCAAGAACACCACTAAGATGCCACAAAGGCCTTGCCCTTGAAGATTCTCCACAACTAAATTGGAGTCCCCAAGAACACCACTAAGATGCCACAAAGGCCTAGAATCCGTCCAGGGTTCCAAGAACCCAAGAGTAACAACCTTCTTGCTTTCACCTCCACGAATCACCGTGGAGAACACAAACCGATGCACCAAATGCAATGGCAAGAACACCACAAAGATGCTCAAGTCCTTCTCTCTCAAATTCTAACAAAGCTACAAAAGCTATTGGGAGAATAAGAGAGGAAGAACAAAGAGGAGGAACACCAAATTTCTCCAAGATCTAGATCTAGTGGATTCCCCTCACAAAGAGAGGGATTTGATTGGTGAAGATGTAGATCTAGATCTCCTCTATCTTTCTCTCAAATAGATGCAAGATTCATGGGAGGGAGAGGGAGATAGCAAGCTCAAAGAAGGTCAACAATGGAGGCAAAACGAGCTCTAACCGTTGGGGAACTTTGGGGAAGAAGACCCCCTTAAATAGGGGCAGAGAAATCTGCCCGTTGGGGCCAAAATCGTGATAGGCCGGCACTGCCGGAGTGCTCCCGGCGGCAGTGCCGGGGTGCTCCCGGCGGCACTTCCGGCCCCCTGTTTTTACCCAAACATCCGATACGAAAACCTTAAAAACTTTTGCATCCGGACTCCGATTTCGATGATCTTGGGCTTGTTTCAAAGCTAGGAACAAGCTCTACAAGATCATGCAGGAAACCATCATAGTCCAACAAGGGAGGATAGAAACAAATGAATAAAGGTTTTACCTATCTAAAAAAGGCAAACCGGTAAAACCTCCAATATGGAAAATGCAACAACTTGAGGTAGGAGACTTGGATTTAGGTGAAACCAATTTTGTTGTAAAGAGGATGACAAGAGCTACCCCACAAAGAGTGAAAAGCTTAAGAACAAGTGGGGTAGGTTTTTCTATGTATTTTAGAGTGAAATCTCTCAATACGAGAAACCGAGAAAAACTCCAATATCGAAAACGCAACAAGTGATTCATGCGGAATCCGTTTTCGGAGAACTAGAGCTTGCTATGGAAGTAAGCACAAGCTCTAAAACATCACATGGATAAGATCCAAATAACAACCAAGAAATATGATGATGAACCAAACTCGAAAACGCAACAAGTGATCTATGCGAAATCTGTTTTCGATGAACTAGAGCTTGTCATGAGAATAAACACAAGCTCTAAAACATCACGTGGATAAGGTCCAAATAACAACCAAGAAAGATGATGCAAAGATGCAAAGGTTTGAGCTCTCTCCGAACGATACGATCGAGTTACTCACTCGAGAGCCCTCTTGATAGTGCGGCAACTAAACTAAAAACCGGTCTCCAACTACACCATGAGACCGGTGAGAAATAAACCCTATCAAGAGAAAACCTTAACCTTGCGCATTCCACTTGAGCTCGATGACGACGATCTTGACCTCAACAAGATGGAACGCTTTTCTTGATTGTGCTTGCATGACGAAGTCTTGTGGATTGCTCCCCCATAATCCAGCATGGGAGAGCTTCTTCTTCGGCGCATCTTCACATATCCATGATCACCATAAGGATCATTGCTCCCCCATAATCCACCATGGGAGAGCTTCTTCTTCGGCGCATCTTCACATATACATGATCACCATATGGATGGCAAGACTCGAGCAAAGGATCTCTTCGAGATGGCTCATCTTGAACTTGCACTTCATTTCTTCATTCTTCATCATGTTGATGTCTTGAAGTAACTCGAGGGCTCATTTCATCTTCATATTCAAGACATACTTGACACTTGATATCCTTCATCAATTTCTTCTTCTTGCAACCTTGAAGCCAACATATGGTTCAAGCATTTCTTCATGGCAAGCTTCAAGCTTATGATCTCTTCGAGTTGGCTCATCTTGAACTTGCACTTCATTATGTTGATGTCTTGAAGTAACTTGAGGGCTCACTTCATCTTCATCTTCAAGACATACTTGACACTTGATATCCTTCATCAATTTCTTCTTATTGCAACCTAATACAAACATGTTGATGTATTGAAGTAACTTGAGGGCTTACTTCATCTTCATCTTCAAGACATACTTGACACTTGATATCCTTCATCAAATTCTTCTTATTGCAACCTTGAAACCAACAAATGGTTCAAGAATTGCATATGGCCAACTCCTAAAAATATAACTCAATGAAAACATTAGTCCATAGGGATTGTCATTAATTACCAAAACCACACATGGGGGCTCCATGCACTTTCAGCGGTTTCATCGGCATCATTATCTTGTCCGCTAGGACTTGATTCAGCCGTTGTAATAAGGTCCTCGTTTATCTGGTTACGATTTCTGCTCCTGATGAAGGCATCATCTTCGGCAGCTTCATCCTCTTGGATGTCACTATCCTCAAGGACATGCTGGACGTCCTCGGTCTCCTCGGAGTCATCATCATCATCCTCTGGTTCCACACCGCTTTCGGGTGTAGGAGGATAGCATTGAGCCACGACAGAGGCCTGTCGACAGGAGAAAACTTATAGAACACGGTGAAGAACGAAACAACGATAGCAATAAAAGCAAGAAACAGCAAGAATTACCTCAGCTGGAAGATGGCGTAGATCATAGGGGGAACGAGCCGATATCAAAACAATATTGTCCTTCATACTGAGGCACGTCAAGCGGCGAACTTCATCTCGGAGTTCATCAGCCGACAGGTCAGCAGAGCTGACCCTCGACTTGTCGTCCTTGCCAGTATAAAGCCACAACTGGTGGGCCGGGACATTAGCGGCTGCACTCGACGTTGTAAGAACACTGAGACTACCTCGGTGCCGCACATCGTCAAGCCTCCCGTGTTCTTCAGATCCACGACCTGGTCGAACAGCCTGTCAGCTATTGCCCTCTCTTCGGGAGAAAGGGCGTTTCGCCAGGACTTCTTCGGCTGAGCTATCAGGACATCTTTGAACGGAGGGAGATTCGAGCGCCGCCCAGGCACCGAGGCGTCTCGCAGATAAAACCATTTGTTGCGCCAGCCTTGGATGGAGTCCTTCATCGGGTAGTCGAAGTAGTCGACTTCTTTCCTGACAACAAAGCCAATGCCACCGACGACGGGAGGGATGCTTAACATAGAAGATTTTCCTCCAAAGACCCCAGTGGAGATCAATGCCGAGGAAGGCTTCGCAGACAGTGATGAAGATAGAAAGGTGGAGAATGGAGTTTGGGGTCAGCTGCCAGAGCTGAATCCCGTAGAAGAAAAGAAGGGAGCGGGGAAACTCGTGGGCAGGAAGAGAGAGACCACGAAATAAGAAGGCGACGAACATAACAGTAAAGCCCTTCGGAAGCTTTGGGCGAGAAACTGGACCTGGGAGACGAATGTCATCGTTAGATGAGGAGATGAGGCCTAGGGCTCGCAGCCTGTTCACGTCACGGTTAGAAATGGCGGAGGCGCTCCAGTCACGGCTGACTTTGGTTGCGTCTGAGGCGCTGGTGCTCTTCTTCTTGCCCATGGCGCGTGAAGCTCTTGAGGGAAGAACAGAGGTGACAGGAAAGGCTGGGCGAGAAGATGAGCAGTGGGAGGCGTAAAAAGTAAAAGCAAGGAGGCTCTCTATTTATGCCGTAAGATTGATGCAAGATCGCGGCCATAACTTCGCAGGCATCGTGGGAGGTGGATCAGATTTGGCTGTACATGTGTCATCTAAGAGAAGAACGGAACCGGCGGCCCATTATTCCCACTACGTGCGAAAATCGAGGAGACGCCTCGGTCGGTGCGCGTGCACTAGTCACTTCCTAAAAACTGCCCGCGCAGAACTAGGGTGGGCCCGTCAGGTCAAGTCTTGTCAGTCAAACCACAGCAGCGATAACGTCATCAGTGACGTAATGAAGACTGCCGTGAGCAGTCGAAGGGAAATGAAGAAACATCGGATGGTCACGCTCGAGTCTGCACCCGGTTGCAAGCGCCTGTGCCCAGACTCGGGGGCTACTCCCATCGGGAGCGCTGGTCGCGCACCCGATAACCCGAGGACTCGAAGATATTCCTATGAAGAAACATTTGAAGAAAAGGATGGAATGCACAGCTTGAGTCTGCACCCGGTTGCAAGCGCCCGTGCCCAGACTCGGGGGCTACTCCCATCGGGAGCGCTAGACGCGCACCCGATAGAACTTTTTTGTGATCCAGGATCATGCTCGGGGACTTGATTCTGCGTAGGGTGACGTTGTTTTGCCATCGGCAGTTAACCAGCAAAAGTTGGGCACGTTACTCATTATCCCTTACGCGTTGAAAACTTGTTGAAGCATACAAGCCTTGGTACAAATGTATCGGATGACCCATGAAGACTTACAGATAAACTTCGGCAGAGTAAAAACATTCGAGTGGTACAACTTGAGTCTACGCACAGATTGCGAGCATCCGTACCTAGACTCGGGGGCTACTCCCATCGGGAGCGCTGGACGCGCACCTGATAGAAGAAGATGATGCTGATACAAGATGGACAAGAACAATCAAGGAGAAGAACATTAGGTGGAGGCATGCTTTAGTCTCTACCCGAACTATCTTCGGCTAGACACTCGGGGTCTACTGACGTGGGCATTACCCTTCGGGTAGCCGACATTGCCCTATCCTGTACAATCTAACTGGAGGCCCATGAAGGTACTCGATGGCAAGGCGGGCCACTTGGACGGCGCAGCAGAAGATTCCTTGATGGACAAGACAAAGGAGGAACCGAACAAGGAAAGTTTAGAGCTAGGACTACTGTAAACCTAGTCGTACCCGGTTGGACCTCTTGAGACCTGGCCTCTTATATAAAGGCCAGGAGAGGGGCCGCCGAGGGACACGATCAGTCTTAGCAACTTTAGCCACCAGAAGTCTAGAGCTAGGACGCCGCATCACTTAGCCTCTCGACGAGATCTCAGCCGAAACCTTCGGCGCCCCATTGTAACCCAATATTCTCATAACCAAGATCAGACAGGCAGGACGTAAGGGTTTTACCTCATCGAGGGCCCCGAACCTAGGTAAATTGCTCTCCCCGCTTGTCTGTGAACCGATGTCTCGTGTCAGCCTATAGGATTCCATCAACCCTAAGCCCCAATCGGAGGGCATTGCTGAGGAGTACCCTCGACACCGGGCTTGAAGAAGAACTTGAAGAATCCCTTGGAGAAGGTTTTGGACTTGTCCTTGCAGACGAGCCTCCCACCATTCTCTTCCCTACTCTCATAGAGACAATCCGTGACGAAGTGGCTTTTGTCGCTGCAATTATAGCAAGCCCATCCCATTTTCTCTTCCCTCGGGCTCTTGGAGAAACTTCTTGGAGAGTCACGAGGCGAGTATCTTGAGCTTCCTCTTGGCCTTGAACTTCTAGTCTTGTTCCCGTCCCAAAAGTTCTTGGCGACGAGCGCCATGTACTCATGGTAGTTGGTCTTGAGATCATCCGGGCCCCATTCAGTGGGGTCCTCATCACTTTCACTTCATGCTCCCTCATATTCAATGCGAGGTTGGGCTTGCGACCGTTGTGAGCGCGGGCAACAAGATCATATGTGTTCTTCTTTGAGATATCCAAAGCGATGACTTCGTTAAGGACCACATCTGATGTCATGGAGCGGAAGGAGGCATTTTGGCAGATGGCCGTCAACTTGACTTCCTCATAAGGGAGGAGAGTGTTGTAGAACTTTCTTTTGATCCAATGGTCATCCATAAAATTTTCTCCAAGATCTTGCATTTGCACGGAAAGAGCGATGAGGCGACGGTACATCTCTTCGGGAGATTCTCCTTCAATCATGACGAAGTTGTCGGCCATGTTGTTCACTTCATCGAAAGGAGAGCTTTGGATGCTCGCATTTCCAAGGAAGAGCTTGTCGAGTTTATCCCATGCTTCTTTGGCTGTCTTGAGAGAGCGATATGAGCGCGGTCCTTGGGTGTGACGGCCATGTGGATCATGTGGATGGCGATGGCGTTGAGTTGGTCATCCACCATGTCTCTTCTTGTCAAGTTCTTTGGATCTCATGGTGAGTAACCTTCCTCGATGATACGCCATAGATCGGTGGAGGCGCTGCAGAAATGGGTACGCATTAAGAATTGCAAATTTTCAAAATTGTTAGATTCAAGCTGCGGTGGTGCACCATGAGACACTATATAGGGCATTGGAATTGGAACGTTTATGATGTAATCATTTGGTGGTGGCACCGCATGATTACCCCCTAAACGTCCCTCAATCGGTAGATCATCCTTCCCTTTTGATGAAGTGCCAACATTCCCAAGCGACTTTGGCCTTTTCGGGGACAAAATCAACAAGAGGAATTGGATTAGCTTTTTTTGTAGAGACATCGACACTTTCCTTAGGATGTACGGGCGGGTTTGGTTTTGGAGCTACCAACTCCACCATCATTGCTTTCATTTGGCTTAAGATGGATGACTCCAATTTCTTGAGGTCATCCAACGTAGCCGTTGTGCTAGCGGTGCTAGATGGAGGAGGTGGTTGCTCACCGGGAAGGGTCCCATTCCCAACCGCCTCTTGTTCGGCCATTTCTTAGGCGGTAAAGCCCGAGCAAAAAACTTTGCTCTGATACCACTTGAATGGACCAGTAGCCGACAAGAGGGGGTGAATGGTCGGTACACAAATCTTATGTCTTTTTCGGTTTTATGAGCGATGCGGAAGTAAAGGTGATATATTTGGTAACTATGGTGAACCTAGGATGATGCTATGATATGCAACAAGTAAAGGAACCGGTAAAGGAGTAAGAGAGAGGAGCGGGACAACCCGGGTAGCGAAGAGGAGACCCGATTTGTTTCCCGGAGTTCCTCCCACAAAAGGGAGTATGTCTGCGTTGAGGAGGTGTGGACCACGAAGGTCCAACGGCCACACAGGCCTCACCTTGTTCCTCGAGAAAGCCCCACGAAGGAGCTTTCCCTTCTCCACTAAGTAGCCAGTCGAGGCAGCGGTTCCTTCACAAGGTTGGGGCGAGCTCCACAACACCGGATGCTCCCAACACCCTATGGGCTAGCACAACTCCAAGCTAGCCTCCATAGGAGCACATCACCATCAGATCCCACAAGAGGAACCATAACTTCAAGATCCACTAAGGACTAGGTGGTATTGGCAAATTCTAACTGGGTGGAACAATAGATCGAGGTCTCCTCCACCAATCCTCAAAGTTTGGGCATGATTGGTTGGATGGGGAGGGAGATCCTCAAGGTTTTAAACTCAGCAACAATGGAGGAGAGAGAGAGAAAGCTTAGGGCGAGCTGGAGAAGAAGGCCCCCTTTTATAGGGGCCTCCAAATCCAACCGTTATGTGCAGTTCCCGCACAACCGGTACTACCGCATGTGGGAGCGGTACTACCGCTCTGGTTTTCGAATCAGGCTGCAGAAGTGCCACGTGGGGCACAAGCGGTACTACCGCTTCCGGTACCACTTAGGTACCGTAAGGGTCGTCCAGAGATACTAGACACCTCGCGCTACCACAACGGTACGAGGGCGGTAGTGTCGTATCGGCACTTACTGTACCTGAGCGGTACCAAGGCGGAAGTACCGCTTGGGAGCGGTACTACCGCTCGAGGTACTGTAAAGGTACCGCACTGCCTTCTGTAGTCTTTTCCACGTGTTCTGTCAGAGCGGTGTCAGTTCAGTACCAGAAGGGATAGCGGTACTACCGGTCAAGCTGGAACTGCCTTTTCCTCTTTTCCTCTCCAACCACGTCGCCTCGCGACACACACACAAAACCAGAAAACCTATCAACTACTCTTGAGTCTTCAAGTCCTGAGATGATCAGCGAGGCCACCGTGCACCTGCAAATCTTTTCAAACAAACTATGCACACGGTGAAATACATTTGAGTGTTGTCAACAAACACACAAAACACTTGGGGATAGAATTTGCTCTTTCAGTTGTCCTATCCCAGCCATCGTTGGTGGTGAAAAGACAAACCGGACCTCGCCATGGCCTATAGAACCGCCAAGCGGACCACCATGAAACCCTAACCTTTCTATGCCCTCTCAATTCCACTCATGTTCTCTCTACTGCTCGCAAGCTTCTGTGAGATGTCGTCGGCGTCAAAGAAGAATCCAGCGACTAGAGCCACCTCAACGTCGGTGATTTAGTCGAGTAGGAGTGCCTCGATGCGTAGACCATCTTGGTGGAGTCATGCATCCAGGGGAGCTTCGAGTACCGCGAATCGGTCGCCTCTCTGTCACCGGCCATCTCCGGAATTGGCGAAACTAAGCTCGCCTCCGACCATCTCCTTCATCTCCAACTACCTCAATCAAACAGGGTGAGTGTGCGCTTCTCCCAAGCATTTTCCCGTATCCTAGGATCCACCGTAGCCGAGATTGGTACCTCGCCGAAGTACACCGCCGCAACACATGCTCGTCATTGCTGTTCCGGTGGTCACCTTAGAAAAGTGTCAGCACCAATAGGTTCGTGATGTCGTGTTGAATCGATTGATCCTAGTCTTGCCTCACTAGGGCCGTAAATCGGCGGCGGCATCATCGCCTGGGAGGGAGTATTAGATATTCGCTATTACACAATGGAAAAGATGGGTCAATCAAGAACTCTTTGACATTTAGATGCACTTGATTTGATGTGCCTTAGCAAAGCTCGAGCTTTGTCTAGTTACATACTACCTCCATAAGACGCAGGCGTATTTTAAGACAAACTTTGACCGTAAAAATTGAGCAACAAAATCTTGATTATATTATATGTAATTAGTATCGTTAGATTCATCTTGAAAAGAACTTTTCAATGATACTAATTTCATACAAACAATGTTTATCTATTTTAAGTAATTTTTTCTATAAAAACACACGTAAAACAAGGGCACCTTATTCCTACAAACGGAGGTAGTATGAAGTACGTACTACTTTTTATCAAGCTAGTAGCAGCTAGCATAACAGTATCAAGCTAATAGCAGCTAGCATAACAGTAAGCTAGGTCTACTTAAAACCAAGACGATTACAGCCTAATGAATTTCCAAACTCATCTCTAGTTGGACAGCTGAACTAAAACACAGCACAGCAAAAGCACCAACAACAACGAATCTTATAAAAGCATCAAGACATCATCATATCAGTTTGAGAATCAGTAGCTCTCTGTGTATATACGAAGGTAGGAATAATAGCCATTGCTATCCGCTAGTACCCCCTCTATATCTAGAGCACAAAGATTTTCTAAAATAATCAAAGCGCAGATACTGTGGGTAATCTCTACTTCTCTAGACACATCCACACATGCCAAAGAACAGTATAACATCTAAAATTGTGGCATATACTATCCAATATCCATATAAAATTAAGGAAGCAAGGAACGCTTTTGCACGACCAACTCTGTACACTAACAGCATTTTATATTGGATACAAAGAACACAAGCATTTGATTGATATAATAACTCCATCAGAAGGAAATGACAAAAGAAAAAAAAAAAGGCAAGCACTATTTTAGTCATTACATACAAGTCTTTAAAATGCAGAACAGAAACATCAACTGGTGGTAACACATGACTTCTGAAGCATCAAGACATCATCATATTATCAGTACGAGAATCAAGAGCTCCGTGTATATACAAAGGTAGTAATCATAGTCATGGCTAGTACCCACTCTATATCTAGGAACGATATTCATCAAAACACCAACTGTATGCTCTGAAATGTCTCCAACACTTGATGATTGGACAGATCTAAGAGTTGTGGTGAGCAACACTAAGTTTGATTTATGTGGACTTTCTTAGTGCTATTTGCAAGAACTGCATAATGTTGTTTTTCAGTGCTACTATAACATTAAAAAATAAACAGAATGTAACCAGCACTAAACCTGGAGCTAGTCACAAACTACTGTAAAAACCAATGAAAGCTAACTCTGTTTAGTGGTTCATTTATCTCAAAAGAAGAAACATATCTGGGGAGTGTTCTAGCATAATTGGAAGTATGATTCATGGCATTGACCATAAGGACATGATTGTGGTAGCAGTAATCAAGCACAAAGATTTTCTAAAGCAATCAAAGCTCAAATACTGTGGGTAATCTCTACTTCTCTAGACACAGCCGCACTTGCCAAAGAACAGTATAAAATTATTAAGGGGCCAAGGAACGCTTTTGCACGACCAACTCATTACACTAACAGCATTTTATATTGGATAGAAAGAACACGAGCATTCGATTGTTGATATAATAACTCCAAGACAAGCACCATTTTAGTCATTACATATAAGTCTTTAAAATGCAGAACATAAACATCAACTGGTAAGACATGACTTGTGAAGCATCATTTCCTAACAACAGACCCAGCTGGGAATCCAAGCAGGAAACACAAACACGGTCTTCAGCAGCAAAGGATAGTAGCTGATAGCATTTGAGGATCAACAACCCTGCAACACAAACCTTACAAGCCTGAATCATCTTGTTGCAGCCAAACAAAACAATCTAGAACTTAGATCGGGTGACTAGTACTAGACAGGCAAGAAGTTTTAAGATGCATGAATTACATAGTTCAAATGATGGTTTCAGTATTGGTAGAATTATACCTGACCAATGAGAGATCTGTCTTATCAAACATCCATCCACATGGGCTCCGGGCTGGAAGGAAGAGGGTCGAGGCAGTTGAAGAAACCAGAAGGCAATTTAACAGGGCCCAGGATCAGCGACGTGTGTGCGAGAAGTTTGGCTTGCAGGAGGCTCTGAGTGGGCATATCCAATCGGCAAAGGTAATGCTTTTGCCCAGTTATTTGGGTTTTGTCAGCCAGTATCAGGTAGAGAGTAGACCCTTCCTGCTCCCTCAACATGGGCCACATGGGCAAGTTCTTGGGCAATCCAGCCATCTTGAAGTCCTTCCACAGTTTCTTCAGTCGGAACTCCGAGTATAAGGTCCACTTATGGCTAGGGCCAGGTGCTGCCAGAGTCCACACCTTCACCCTCGTTCCGCAATGATCACGAGGTTTGTCTATGGAGACGAACTTGAAAGAACCTCCAACGTATCCCATGGTCCGGTACACCTCCACCGGCCATATACCCTCCTCATGACGGTCAAGCTGGTACCCTGGGGGCAACGGGATGAACTTGGATTTCACGAGATAGCTCTCGCTGAGCAGGGCGCTGCAGTCACAGAACAGAGTGCCTAGCGCGAGATCGGTCCAGAATGCAAAGCCATTGCACGAGAAAGCCACGTCGGGGGAGAAGAACTTATTGTTCATCTGAGAAGGGAGGCACAGCTTCTGGGTCTGCCACGAGTCGGGGATGCTGCCCCACGACGCAGCCATCGGAGACCACTGCCAGATGTATTTCTTGGGCCCCTCTCGGCCAAAGCTGAACTCACCACCGATGAGGACCAGGGAATAGCCGCTTTCATGGCGCAGAGGGAGAGGACACTTGGTATAGCAGGCAGCCCACTCTGGTATGTAGGGGATCATGGAGAGCGACCTGTCGAAGGAGTCGAAGACGAGGTAGTAATCGAAACCACCATACTCGGAGAAGGACAGGGTGACGACGATGAGGCCCTTGTCAACGATCTCGACTTTGGACATGAAGTAGCGATCCTTGCCCGGAGCCGCTGGCCTGCCCTTCTTCTCCGCGATTACCTGGTCGATCCAACGAAAAACATCGTCGCCCGCATGGACGGACAGGGAGGATGACAGATTCTCGAGATCGCCCTGGTGCAAAAGGAGATCTAGATCCTGCACCGCCGAGTTGCCGGTATCCCCGCATCCGTATGCGCGCTTACTTGCACACTTGATGGTTGCCCAGCCCTCTCGCCCGGCGGCGTACTTGGGGTTTATCCCGGCACAATCCATGATGGCAAAGCCCGAATCCATGGCCTAGGGTTTGCGTCGGCTGGGTGTAGATGGAAGGGGAGAGGATTTGTTTTTTCCCTTTAGGGACGGAGAGAAGAGGAGAGGGATCTGGTTAGACTTCGATTCGCTCAAGAAGACGGGTCCATCCAAAGAGCGATGGCCAAACGTTAGATGCGGAGCGTGCGACCGGTGGACGGTGGATGTGTAGCTTCAACAAACACACCGCGCAAACATACCCTGGACCCGGTGCAGCGGGACTACCACTATCTCTACTTTTTTTCTTTTTTTGATCAGATGCCGCTATCTCTACTATACCAACAAGCCCGTCCATCCGGTGCACCATGGGCCGCATAACTGAACAACACCCCGCATCGGATTGGTCTTGTTTGCATTTTTTTTTTTTACCTCGCCAACTTTTGTTTGACCTGTTTTCCCCTATCTAATTAACAATTTTAGTATAGTATAGTATAAAATAAATAAAAAGTATATTTTGAAACAGATATTCACTCCATTTCTATACCTAATAATAAAGGGAGAAGCGTTTCCGTGGTTTGGTCCGTTTCATCCAACCCACCAGGTTTCGTCCGTTTCATCCAACTCACGAAATTTTCCACGTCCTCCCACTCCTTCCTTCCGTACAATGTCGTGTGACTATGGTATGCACCGCGCGAAGCTTCCGGAGACCGGCGCCCTCGATCACATATCTGCGTGCCGTGACAGGCCTCAACTCTAATATAATCCGATGGCTTCTTGCCTAGCCTCACGTCACCCCTCTACTTATACACGATGTCCGTCGGTTTATCAGCTTGATTGATTTCTTTAATATGCCGGCCACGCGTACGAGAACGGGCTGCGCTACAAGGCATCGAGCACATCGAAGCTGCGCTTGAGGAGGACGATCTCGATGACGAGTGGAAAGCCCCACCGATGCCATCGGGGATCAGAGTACTACAGAGTCGCCGGAGAGAAGCGCGGGGACTTGCGGATACGGCCG
Source organism: Lolium perenne (assembly GCF_019359855.2). NCBI lineage: Eukaryota > Viridiplantae > Streptophyta > Magnoliopsida > Poales > Poaceae > Lolium > Lolium perenne. The sequence continues at coordinate 33,917,598 of NC_067248.2, read as the reverse complement.
TCGATCCTGCTAGGGTGCAGCTAGGTTGCAGGACACCACCAGCGAAGTTAGCTGCAGAGGCAACACGACCATTGAGGCAATGCACGGGAAAAAACGACTAGCGATTTGAGGTCCTCCACGTTGTCCGCGCGCAAAACGATCTGCAGGGCTGCCATGTGATGCGGCGGCCGGAGTTGAGGCATGCATCATGTCTGCGCCAATGATTTGTGGTGTGGTTCTCAGCCCTGTTCATGCGGTGTTCGATCTGGAGCCTGTGTACTGTTCCTCTCTTCTTCTGCCTTGCTACCATTGGGTGGCGGGGAGCTTTGGCGTGGTTGGCGGGGTGGTTTATGCGGAGATCTTGGTTGCCCTATTGGTAGAGGTCGGTGCTACGACTTGCCTGAAGTGGACGCCTCTCTGTGTGTCCCCTCCGCTGGTAAGCAGTGTGGCTCTGCCGTTGTGTTCGCTCATGACGGAGCTTCATCTGATTATCTGAACAGCCAGGTCTTGACCCTTTGCGTGTGCCTATTGCGATCTCGGCACGGTGCTTTGCGCTATGATCTGCAACAAAGGTGAGGCAGGCACTGGAATGTTTGTCGATCGAAGCCGTCGTGGGTATGAATTTCACTCCTGAGGTCCAAATGCAATGAAGATGTCGTCCCGCAGGAGTATGGAGTTGAGCGTCGTGCTGCAGCCTGCAGGTATCCTACACATCAAATTGGTTAACGCTCGCGCTGCCTTCATCATTTTATCGGTTCAGCTTAATGCTACTACGAAAGGTGCGCTCTGTGCTGATGACGGCCACGTGATAGACCCTGATGCTTGAGAACATTGTGCGGCTTCTGCTGCTTCCTATTCTTTTCAAGTTGTAGAAGTATGATGTATTTGACGTGCATTACAATTGGAAATTTTGCTATCATGTTTGCTGCTTTCTTGTTCGGTACCATCTTATTCCAGTTTTGTTTCTGATACTATCAATATGCATATACAAAGATGCAAACTGCACAAGAACTCACGAGTCCTAAAAATGTCTCGAGTTTGGAAGATTTAGATCTGCAATTCTAATGTGCATTGAACTGATGGTAATTGTACAATCAATTCTGTTAAATAGCTTACGAAGCAGATATGTACTGTTTGTTCCCTAGCATGTCATGCAAAAGGGCTAGAACTAAAATGACCAGTAAAGCTTAAGAACAGATTATAAATAACAACGATGGGATAGAATCAGAGAGGAATTTATAAAAAACTTTTTTTTGGACCTGTGTCGGGTTTGTAACTTCTTCAATTAATTTATTTCTACATTGCAAAAAAATCAGTGTTAAATATGTTGTAGCTTGTAATTTTTTAGTTCGCAAATTGCACTTAATATGATATTGACGGTGTTGTTAGGGTCATGAGATGTGATAGCGGGCACAGAACCCTATCAAGTTAGGGATTTCGGGGTGAAATAGTATCAATCACTGTAGCAACGCACTGGCAAGCTTCCTATCTATACCTACAAATAAAAGCAAAAAATGTTTCCGTGGTTTGGTTTGGTACGTCGTGAAATCACATCCGTCCGTGCGCCGCTCCTCTATCCGTACGTCAGAAACGGAAAAGTTCGTCACTCAGTCGAGGCCGGTCACGTTTAGACGGCGTTGTTCCCAAAAAATTTATCAACCAACGTATAGAAGTAGGATTCCATATTGGGATGACTTTCCAAACCAGTTGATATCTTTATAATCCAACGAAGAGAAGCAACGACCAACATCACGGAGGAGAGCAACACACCGAGTCACCGATCCGCGTGATCCCCCAAAACCGTTGCATCCCTGTGGTGACCCGGCATACCACTGCATGGTGTAGTATGCAAGTCTGATATAACACCAATGAAACACCGTTCCACTAGTATTATATCGCTCAGAGTGGTACAACAGAAACATATGCGGGTCCAAGGCATGTCTATAGAATTACAACATTGACTCTGTTACATAAGATCATCACAGCCTCCTACTTTACAATGAGGTAAAACTGCAGATAACTCTAGAAGAACGACTCATAGTCTAAACCTATCACGAACTCTATTTGTAGAGTATTTAACTAGCTATAGAGGCTAAGAATAGATTCTATCTAAATAGGAGATAGGTTTAGGAAGCTAGTTCCCTTCTATGGCTAAACTAGGTTTTCTCCTTGATGGATGTGGTATCTGACTCCTCTGACAGGATCCTGTATCTTGAAGTAGTGGTTGACTCCTCGGTCTTCGAGTTGCACTGTAGATCCTCCTTCGATGCCTCCATATCTAAGCAGGGGATTTAAGAGTGGGATGAGTACGAGCGTACTCAACAAGTTCATTATAGGAAAGAGGTGTTTAATGCACTAGCTACGGCATTAGACCAGAAAGTATAATACCAATGCAAGTTTTAATAATTATTTCTTCAAAAGGTTGCTTTTATTCAGAAGAACTATGTCCGTCAGCCTTCACCGGTTTACTAGAACTTCATGGAGCTCCTTTCCGACCGCGTTCGCAGTTCCATATCCCGCAACAGGGAGTGACAGGTCACGGTTCTTTACACTCTGCGGAGGTGTGTTGCTTTATCCATAAGAGATCTTAACCTTGGTGCCAACCGGGCGCGCAACCCGTCCACACTTCCTATGGTGTGAGGCCCGGTATAAGGTCTAGCCAATCATGTTCCTCCGCTACCTCGAACACCCACCCGTTGTTGCCACGCCGGTCCCATTATTCCTGTAGATTTCAAGGTGGACCCCGACCACGACGACAGTGCTGGGCTCTACCATACACTCCTACGCCGGTAGCTGCAACCCATCATAGACCGCAATACCGTGGGGACTTAAGGCTTCCCCAGCCTACCGCTTGTTCTTCGAGTGACAAGTGTCTACGGACTATGCCGTGGGGACTTAAGGCTTCCCTAGCATACCGCTTGCCACCGACAGATACAAGTGTCTACGGTAAAGCGCATCCGTTGATGAACGAGAGGTGGAAACACTTTTGACTACTCCGTCCCACTCCGGATCTTATGGTTAACACGGGTATTACGGCACAAGAATCACTGGCGACATTTGTTGTTTAATCCTAGATGGATATAAACCCTTGCAATGGAACCTCCACCATATCAACACAATCCATGGTTCCATTGCCCACCACATAGTCATATTCATAGTTATGAAAGTAGTGGTTTTGGTTTTTATGCAATAGTGATAATCATAGTACTTTGCAAGTAATTTGATAAAGATACTCAAATGACATGAGCAAGCGATGAACTTGCCTTTCTTGACTGCAAGATTATGCAGGCAAGGTCTTCGATTCGCAATAACTCCAAATTCTGAAATAGCATCATCGTCCGGTAAGGACGATGTTTAAAAGATTGGCAAGGATGCAATAATGCATAAGTATGAGATGCAATCGTTCTAAGCGTGTCCTAATCCCGATGATTTAGGATCAGTGAGTTGTAATGATTGGTTTAGGGTGTATTGTACTTTTAGAGTGATTCACATACAAGGTTCTTATTCAGGTGTGATTACTTGGTATTATAAATAGGTAGATAATAAAGCATAATAATCCATTGAGCACACAAAGAATGATAATTGGCATAATGTTAACAAGTAAAGAGTAGTGGTCAGTTTTAGTACTATATGGCATGGTTGATGATTACTGATTATATAATTCAAAAGAATAACTTTTGAAGAACATGTTCTTAAATGAAGAACAAGTATGATAATTAGGTTTGTGAGGTTCTATGGTTTTCTATGATTCTAATTGGTTTCTGGAGTAAGTAGTAGATGGATCACAACAATGTTGGATTCATCAATACCTAGGGCTGGTAAGGCTGAGTTAAGCCTAGGCATCTTGAGCAATTTATTATAAATAGTTGTTATCAAGGTTGGTATACCTTGCTGGTGGTAGCTGGTTATTGGCTATAGGTCCTATTAGGCAGGATTGATGATGATTCCTTATTTTCTTCAAAAGAATAACTTTTGAAGAACATACTTCTTAAATAATAAGAAGTATATCAATTAGGTTGAGGTTGTTTAGGTTTGCTATTTAATTCCCTAAGTAAAGAATGGTTGGTTCTTAGATGGGATGGTTCCTAAGTATTTCACACTAGTAGGGTTTGGTGGAGTATGGTATGTAATGCAAGATATTAGGTATGATTGCTATTAGTATTCATCACAATGGTGTGATGCTAAGCATGGATAATTAAGGATGTTTGTTTGGTAATAGGTTCTAGGGTTTATACTTGGTTAACCCTACTGGATTATCTAGGTCTGATAAACACATGGGATACCCATAAATTAATGATAGGTCTTCTACATTTTATGTGGCCAAGCTAAGTATTTGGTTGCTACTATAATTCTTATGGTTTGGAAGAAGGTACCATGATCACATGTTCTAACCTAGGGTTTAGGTTAGAAACAATTTAGGTTTCACATGTATTAATGGAACTAGGGTTTCCCAATTAATTTAGGGTTTTAAGAGTCACATGAAATGATAGGGTTGTAATATCATTCCATGAGGAATTTAGGGTTTGCTATTTACAATTTAATTCTATGATTAATAACTTCATGGTAAAGTTGAAGTTATTAATAACTTTGAAATAAAATTAATATTCTCTTTGGCTTTTTATTATTTTTAAATAATTTACTAATTAGGGTAATTATTAATTAGGGTTTAAATTTCCCTAATAATGATTTAATAGGATTGCAAATAAAGAAAATTAGTTTTCATGTTTTCTTTATTTGCTTACTGGTTTTATTTAATTTATAAATGGTTTCTTAATTTCAGAATTTTTAATGGTATTTAGGATTTAAAATTAAAGGCTTAAATAACAAGTATTAAATAAGTGAATTTTTATTAAAAATAAAATTTTCATTTTATATTTTTATTGGATAGAGTTTTCTTTTCTAAAAATTTTGATATCTTATTTTCATTTTTCTGAGTTATTATTTATTTTATATAAATTTGTAAAGTGGCAGTATTTATTGAATTGAAATTTAAATGGAAAATCCTAAATCTACCCGGGCTGTTATACCCATAAGGGACTGACTGGTGGACCCAAGCCACGTCAGCTGCCACGTTGCAGTTGACTGGGTCAAATTGGACGACGTGGCCAGTGGAGCTCCTGGCCGACGAACAGTTGCCGGCGTTGCCAGCGATTTGGGGCTCCCGCGCCCATCCAGAGCAGCGGGGTGGATGCGCGGTGCGGTGCTGAGCCAAAAGGTGGCGGCGCCGCTCCCGATTGGTTGCCGGAGTATCTCCGGTGAGCACAAATTGCGGCAGCGCGCGACGGACTACGGCGGTGGCAGACTACGGTGCATGCTGGGGCCAATTAGGGAGCTTGGGAGATGCGTGTGCTCACCCTCGTTGCGCAGGGATGCTCAGGCGAGGCGGAAACGGCCGGACGGCGACGATATCGTCCATGGCCGCGGCGGCAGTGGTCGGAGGAGATGGCCAAATTCGTCGGAATGGAGGCTTCCCGGCAAGCATGCGTTGACGAGGGGGTTGCTGGCGACCAGGCGAAGCTCCAGAGCTTCACGGCGGTGCTCGAGGTGGCCCTAATCGGCGACGGCGAAGATGGCCGGGCGGCTAGGGTTTGAGAAATTTGGGGAGAAAAGAAGAACAGGAGCGAGGAGGGCTTCGGCCGAGTATTTATAAGGTATCCGCGTTCGTCGATGGTCGCCCAGGTCAACAACGGTGGCCGGGACGTGGCTTGCCGGCGTCGTGGCGCTCCCCAGTGCGTCGACGGTGGCGAAGACGAAGGTGGCGACCTCGCCTTCGGTCTTATCCATCGAAAAGGTATAGTGGGCCGTGTCTGTGATTGTCTGGGCCGAGTGTTGGGCTGCTGCTGGGCTCTGGTGTTGGGCTCGGCAGCTGGGCTGCTGCGGCCAGGTAAGCCTCTTCTCCTCTCTTTTCTGTTTTTTTATTTCTGGTTTTCAATTCTATTTTACATCCTGGTTTTAATTCAATTTTTGAATGCTTTTCTATTTTGCAGGTATTGCTTATTTAGATTATACAAGGATTAGCCCCAAGATACTCAAACACTTTACTGGTGTATTAAAATTACTATGGGTACTATAACATTAGTTTAGTTATTAATATTGGAATTTGGATTTTTAAATACCCATATAGACATGAATTTGAATATTATCTGTGGAAATATTCAAATTGTTTTCTAGATGATAGTTTTCTTATTTAGTAATATATAGGGTTTTGTTTGGTATTACTTTGCAAGGAACAACCTCAAGATAATACTTATTTATGGATTTCAAATAAGATATTGACTTTGATGGCATGATTTCATGTGCTAATATATCTCTAAGGACTTGATCTCCCATTTGAGAATTTGGGCACTAGCACATGAATTCCTGTGAATACTTATTTATTAAGGTCTTGTAGGGTTTAATTTAACCCTATTTCAAGGTTAGTACTGATATTATATTTTAATACACCATGAAGTACTTAGAGTAAGTATTACTCTCCTCATAGTTGGTTCTTGGTTATTAAGTCAAATGGCTAATATGAGTGGTTATTCACCACACATGAGTTTTCAGTATGGAATTTAGCATTAGGTGTTTCTTATGTTTAATAATTGAAGCATAAGATTTAGTTTGTGAGAAATTCTTGAGTTCTAATGATATTCACCTAATGGCATATGGTTTGGGCACTCAAATGTAAGTTAGGTTTATATTTGTGATCACCCAAGTGATGCACAAACTAGGATTGAGATATTGTTTAAGGTTTGACTTGTGATTATCAATTAATTCACAAGTTAATTGGAAATATGGGCATAGGTTCTATATGTGACTTAACACCATATTACCCTGGTTAGGTTTGCTTTTCCTCACCACATATAGGATGATTCAATCCAAGATTATTTGGATTGATATAGGGGCTGAACCATACAAGGTTTGTTTCTATTCAGTTGTTTCTCCAATTAATATATTGGAAATGGTTTTAGGGTTTTAGTTTCTCCTATGATTTTTATGTGCTTGATTATACTTATTTAACCCTCTAAGGTTTAACTGGTATTCATATCTCTCCAGGATTTGATCATGGATTAGACATGATCAACTTGTTCTTAAGGTCTCTACCTCAAATTCTTAGGGTTTATGATCGTTACTCAATTTATAATAATCAAGGTTTGGCTTCCTATAGTATATCTCTCCAGAGTTAAGTTTCTCACTTCTAAGATCAAGCATTGTCTTGATCATCTAGGGTATAGTACTTCTATTTCACTTTCTAGGTTGGGCCTATTATGGTTGCCTCTAAAGTATATATCCCAGGAGAATGCCTGAGATATTATGTTAGGGTTCTACTGGATCAATGATGATATAATCATCTGGTATATGGATCTTCTCTCCCTTACTTTATTTATGGTATTATTTCATGTGATATTAGGTTATCTCACCACTCCAAAGGAAATGGTTTTACAACCTAATACTTTAGTTCAAAGATTGTTCTTTATTCATTGATAGGTAAAGCTAGAATTGATATGAATGGACTCTCTCATTTGGGAAGGACTTCAATGCTAACCTAAGGTTATTCTCCAGAGATAATGATGTGGTCACCAATATCCATGTTTTAACATAAATGGGTTCTCTCTCTAGGGAAGGTCTTGAATAATATCCTAGGGTTTCTCTTAGAGATGATGATTTGAATACTTGGATGTATATCCAAGGTTTAACTCAAGGTTTGTTAATGCTTCTCTAATAATTATAATTGAACTCTCACCTCTCTAAGTTTGATGCTTAATAATTTGGAATAGAGAAGAATACATATTTCTAGAGTTGATCTACATGTCCTGTTTCCAAGAATGGAGTAAAATGAATACCATGAGATTCATGGTAGGATCAAGGATTAGTTTAAGACATGGAAAAGATAAGTGAAGAATGGTTTCTCCATTTATTGTTACTTGATTTCCAAATAAATGGACGTTCATATGTTATGGCAAGGATTGCCATATTATAAGATCAAGCAATTGATCATTGAGTAAAGTGTTGTTGTGTTGATTATTAGTTCCATTTGATCTAACCCCTTAGATCAAATCATCTCTACCAAAAACAAAGTTTTAACAAAGTCACATTGAGGTTCATAGGGCTTGACTTGATGAGCTACTTCAATTCCACCAAGGTCAAGTGAAACTTCAGTTTCTGTGACTGTTTTACTTTAAAGCGCGAAAATTCCCCAGATTTTCTATGCATGAATGCAATGCACACATCTGTTTCCTCTATTTTTTGTATCCCCAATACCTGGGATATTACAATCCCCTCCCGATCTCGCCTCCCTATGTCTCAGACACCGCACGTACCAACCACATGCGAGCAGGGAGAACGTCACGGCTGAGGTGGCATCAGCCAGGCTCAAAGGAGCAGCTGCGTGTTGACGAGTGCGACTCGCTGGAGCGGCACGCGTGTGAAGAACCACGAGATGAGATACCAACAAGGCAACTGACAATGGGACCACGAGTTGAACAACGGTACGTGTACGCACAGTTCAGTCAGGCATCATCGTCGTCCCGGACGGCCACCTCTGGGTTGGCGACCTTTCTGAACCTGTACATACCAGGACGACATTGAGGACAATGGAGACGAGGTGAAGAGAAGGGCGAACACATGGGCAGATGTCGTCGTCCCGGACGTTAGCCCCTGGGCCAGTGTTCATGAAGATTTCTCGGCGCGCCCTGGGGCACCTGGATTGGCCTGCAAGATTGCACCAGTTCCTCTGAAGACTCGGACATGATAGCTTGCCGACAAGAAGGAATATCGAACAAGCTGTTTGAGGACGGTGGACAGCTATTTCTCCAATGCTCTGAGCTGAAGAAGGTATGGCGTTTGACCAGACCGGAACAACTGTGGGTGAAATTCGTCAAGTGCACTTCGAGGCAGCTAGGGCTCATGCATGAAATCCTCTCACTGGAATATGATACCATGATGACCACGGTTGTTCTGTTTTGGTGCTGCTGGACGAACTTAAATAAAGCTAAGCACTGATCTTCGTATCAGTCAATCAGTCAGTAAGTTTTCAGTTTGAACTCTAGACATTCAGAACCGGTTTTGGTTTCGTTAAGAAGGGATAAGATGATATGCTTTGTTTCCGACCGTGTGTGGAGGTTACTAAAAAATTAATTGAGTTTGGCATCAGTTTGTTGCGAAATTACAAGATCAAGATTTGCATGTTGTAAGAGTTCCTTTGATTTGAACTCTGAACGATCAGAGATGCATTGATTGTTATTACGAAAAGAGTAATTTCCATAAGATTGACTAGGAAAAATACCCGTGCGTTGCACCGGGAAGAGGCGCATAAAGCAAAATTTCCGGTACATCGTGTCATAGAAATACGTGCTCCCTCCGTTCTTAGATATAAGCCATTTAATTTTTGAACGGAAATTAAAGAACATATGGATAGAAAATTACACCCAGTTTCGGAAGGATCACAGCATAATGAAGCGATTTTCAATTGAAATCTTGTACGGTTGTACCCATACACTAAATAATTACCCACACTTTAGTGTGTTATTGACACGAGATTAAGCAAAAAGACCATAAAGAGAGCTTAACCAATCCACCTCTAGACACTATATCAGATCTTTAGTTTAAACTTAATACCTGAAATGCAAGTGTACAAATACGGCACTCCTGATAAGTTTTGAATATATTAGCCTACTTTCCGACAACAAAGACAGAATTGACAAGATGTACACCGAGCTGGTGAGTGAAGATAACCTGCAGGCAGCTACCATCAGTGTCATTACGTTAAATAGCCGAAGCAAGAATTATGCATCAACTTACATGCCATGTTGGCTGCATGCATAGGCGGAACCACGTCAAGTGCATCCTGTACTCAGAATTCAGAAAACAACGTCACTTCTAAAGTAGTACAACCAATCAACGGCAAATTTCATCAGAATCAACCGACAGTAGAAGAAGGGATCCACATGAATTTCCGGAGGCGCCTGGCGCAGCTATACATCGATGATCCGATCGACATGAATCTCCGGAGGCGCTAGCTGGGAAATCGAGCGCGACCAAGCACCAAGCAGGTGCAGGAGACAGCCTGGCGCGACCTGGAGCGCGCCCAAGGAGGACGACTTGGCGCCCCCGCTAGTGGTGGTTCTAGGCACGGCCGCTTCACTCTCCATCCATGGAAGACTACACAACTACGGCGAGGGTTTCTATGACAACCCTTCCGAGAAGGTCAACGACAACGATGACTTGGGGCGATCCCTTTGGTGCTGAATAGGTGAAGCTGATCAACAACTGTAACGGGAGGAATCGAGGCCGTGTTTCGACGGCGCCACAGAAGGATGATGGTCTCAGATCGGCGAAGAATCAATCAACGACACGAAGTTCGTCGTCTGCAGTGATGAAAATATCGATAGAGCGACGACGGGCGTCTCGGGTTCAGCGGCGTAGCGTTGGGATCGTCCATGGCCGCATCCTACACTTTGAGCATATGTGCGATGCCGAGGCATGAACAGCTGCAGTGCAGCCTGCTGGGAAGGCTAGAGCGGAGAGCTTGACATGGCACGAATCAGCTTGAGGATCTTGGGGACGTTCTCAGTGGTCGTGTTTGGGTTCCCGGCCGGTCAGATTCGCTAGCAAGTGCGCCTCCCAAATTCATCTAATAGATTGGATCCGGACATCCGGTTGAAGAAATCCTCAGAAAGTCGATCTATTGGCCACTCGCCGGCAAAGATTTTGCTGATCGATTTGTCATGGATACCTAGATCACAGCCGTGTTTATATGAGTGCGTGCAAAGTAGACTAAACCAAACGTGAATCTTTGGGCCAGCCTAGAGCTGGAGACCCTGCCCTGATACATATCGCTTTGGGCTGACGTAAACGGGTTGGTCTTATGTGCTGCTGAAAGGACACAGATGTCGCATAGAGGGGGGGGGGGGGGGTGAATAGTCGATTTAAAACTTTTACGAGATGGGCTTAACAAATGCGGAATAAAACTAGCGTTTACTTTGTCAAGCCCAAAGCCTATATATTATGGTTCACCTATGTGCACCAACAACTTAGTCTAAGCAAGAGTTCACCTATGTGCACCAACAACTTATGCTAAGCAATACAAGCAAGTATGTGAAAGCAAGATATATATAACTTCAAGCACGATGGCTATCACAAGGTAAAGTGCATAAGTAAAGAGCTCGGGTATAGAGATAACCGAGGCACGCGGGAGACGATGATTTATCCCGGAGTTCACACTCTTGCGAGTGCTAATCTCCGGTGGAGAGGTGCGGTTGCTTAGTGCTCCCGAACGCCACAAGAGGCTCACCTTGAGGTGTGGTTGCTCGATGCACACCAACGCCACAAAGGCCTCACCCCAAGATGCGGTACTCACACCACACACCGAACGCCACGAAGGCGCCTCACCTAAATCTCCGGTGACCCTCGCCACAAAGGCCTAGGTCACGGTTCCACTAAGGGATTTCCTTCGAGGCGGAAACCGGGCCTTACACAAAGATTGGGGCACACATCCACAACTCAATTGGAGGCTCCCACCAAATCACCACAAAGGCCTAGAATCCGTCTAGGGTTCCAAGAACCCAAGAGTAACAACTTTCTTGCTTTCACCTCCACGAATCACCGTGGAGAACTCAAACCGATGCACCAAATGCAATGGCAAGAACACCACAAAGATGCTCAAGTCCTTCTCTCTCAAATTCCAACAAAGCTACAAAAGCTATTGGGGGAATAAGAGAGGAAGAACAAAGGAATTCACAAAGAACACCAAGATCAAGATCTAGAGAGTTCCACTCACAAAGAGATGGATTTGATTGGTAGAAATGTAGATCTAGATCTCCTCTTCCTTTTCCCTCAAATGGATTCAAGAATCATTGGAGGAGTAGAGGGATGTGCAAAGCTCTCAAGGTCAGCAATGGTGGAGAGCCAAAGGAGGAAGAAGAAGTGGGGAGAAAGAGGAGGAAGAAGGCCTTAAATATGGGTCTTAGATTTCTGCCCGTTGGGGCCAAAATCGCGACAGGCCGGCAGTGCCGGCCTTGTTCCACCGGCAGTGCCGGGGTGACCGGCAGTGCTAGCCTTTTTCAACCGGCAGTGCCGGCCCGGCGGCAGTGCCGGGGTGTTCCCGGCGGCAGTTCCGCCCCCCCCCCCCCCTGTTTTTTACCCAAACACCCGATACGAAAACCTTAAGAACTTTTGCATCCGGACTCCGATTTTGATGATCTTGGGCTCGTTTCGAAGCTAGTAACAAGCTCTACAAGATCATGCAGGGAACCATCATAGTCCAGTAAGGTAGGATAGAAATAAAAGACGAAAGGTTTGACCTATCTAAAAAAGACATACCGGTAAAACCTCCAACCTCGAAAATGCAACAAGTTGAGTTAGGAAACTCGGATTTAGGTGAAACCAATTTTGTTGTAAAGAAGATGACAAGAGCTACCCCACAAAGAGTGAAAAGCTTAAGAACAGGTGGGGTGGGTTTTTCTATGTATTCTAGAGTGAAACCTCTCAATACGAGAAACCGAGAAAAACTCCAATATCGAAAACGCAACAAGTGATCCATGCGGAATCCGTTTTCGATGAACTAGAGCTTGTCATGAGAATAAGCACAATCTCTAAAACACCATATGGATAAGATCCAAATAACAACCAAGAAAGATGATGCAAGGATGCAAAGGTTTGAGCTCTCTCCGGACGATACGATTGAGTTACTCACTCGAGAGCCCTCTTGATAGTACGGCAACTAAACTATAAACCGGTCTCCAACTACACTATGAGACCGGTGAGAAAGAAACCCTATCAAGAGCAAACCTTATACTTGCGCATTCCACTTGAGCTCGATGATGACGATCTTGACCGCAACAAGATGGAACGCCTTTCTTGATTGTGCTTGCTTGACGAAGTCTTGTGGATTGCTCCCCCATAATCCATCATGGGAGAGCTTCTTCTTCGGCGCATCTTCACATATCCATGAACACTATATGGAGAGCATGCTTCAAGCATATGATCTCTTCGAGTTGGCTCATCTTAAACTTGCACTTCATTTCTTCATGGCAAGCTTCAAGCATATGATCTCTTCGAGTTGGCTCATCTTGAACTTGCACTTCATTTCTTCATGTTGATGTCTTGAAGTAACTTGAGGGCTCACTTCCTCTTCATCTTCAAGACATACTTGACACTTGATATCCTTCATCAATTTCTTCTTATTGCAACCTTGAAGCCAACATATGGTTCAAGCATTGCCTATGGACAACACCTACAAATATAACTCAATGCAAACATTAGTCCATAGGGATTGTCATTAATTACCAAAACCACACATGGGGGCTCCATGCACTTTCAATCTCCCCCATTTTGGTAATTGATGACAATCTCTTTGAGAGGGTTTATATAAGGAATTTAAGAAACAACAAGTTGAATACATAGAGCAAACTCCCCCATAATATATGCATGTGTGAATGAACTTGACTTTTATTGCATACATTGGCATTCAAAGCCTAGTGGAGTTTCCTCTAAATATTCAATTATGCAAAGCACCAAGATGCAAAGCAATAAAGGCACATGCTTAAGCACAAAGCAAAGACATAACCAAATTCCCTTAAACCCTCCAAACTTCTCCCCCATTGGCACCAATTGCCGAAATGGGTGAAAAATTTAGAAGGCCAATATAGTGAGAGTTCCTCCATAGCGTGTGCATTTCTCATAATTTGAGTGGAATCAAATGCACGTATCCAATGATGAATATTCGGAAGGAATCACACTATAGATAGGATCAAAGATTGCAAAAAGATAACAAAGTCAAGAAGCTTCAACAAATGAAGCAAGCAACCAAATGAACCACAAAGAAGATACCAAAAGAAAGATAGATATTATGATGAGATCAAGAAGATTGCTCTAAATAATATTAGGAAGCTCCCCAAGGTTTGTGCACAAAACTAGACAATTTTTATTCGAGTATGAAGTGCACAAACATGAAATCATCACTCCCATAATATCATTCAAAACAAAAAATACCAAGTGAATCAAACTCTAATGATCACCACAAAATATTGCCTTAAATAAATGAGGAAGCTCCCCAAGGTACATGTATAAATTAAAATGTTGCATTTGAATACAATATGCATAACATGGAATCCTCACTCCCTCATTACTATTTAAAACACAAACATTTGAAAATAGATCATAGATAGAAAATTAAGCTTAACACTTGCAACAAACAAATGGTTGAGCAACAAGTAAGAGGCACCATAATAAAAAGCTCAACCAAGAGGATATGTGAAAGGCATGATAAAGCATATTATAAGACTATTACAAGGATGAGCAAAAAGCATCATCATAGTCTTCAATGAATTATATTGCTTAGCATGATCAATCAAAATGCAACAAATAAATAAGATATCAAATGGAGATGTATCATCTCTTATGTGTATAAGTTTCTCTAAGTGAGCAATATCACAAAGATATTTATCCACAAAGAAACATGCACACACAAAATAGATACTCAAGAAATATAGTATGATATCCCAAAATGAAGTCATGCAATATACCAATAAGAATTTTTGCTTAATAGCATGACCAAAGGCTCAATTTTATCTTATTGTACATTCATGAAATTCAACCACAACCATGTAAAATACATCACAAATATCAACAAGGGATAGAAGATAGTTGGGATGCATTGAGATAGGCAACAAGTATCACAAACGAGGATACCAAAACAAATAACTAAATTTGCACTTTCATCTATATTACACACGTGAGAGCCTTGAGGAATTGATATGCAATAAAATTGCTAGATGGGCATAGATGGGATGGGTGAATCATGAGCATGATTTTATATACTTCCCAACATATGTACTCATCTCAAATTTCTCACATTCGCAATAAAGAGGTTTCGTTAAGACTTTAGCAAGAAGCACAATATTTGCAAATCAAGAGATTCATGCCAAGATGCAACCACATGGTTGGATGCTAGAAAAATATGCATGAGAAGATACTTGTTACCGAGATAGCATTGGTGTGGATGTAGTAGATATGTGTTCGTTGACCATCCTAGCTTGCCTCAAGTTACCATTGAGTCACCACTTCTTTCCAAGAGTGAGACAAGCATCCAATGCATATCCATTGTACCTAACACAAAGGTAAGTACAAAATGGTCCCCAAACTAATTGGGTCCGAAGTAGTTAGACACACTACAACATATAGGACAAACTCCACAATTCTATGTGCATATAGATATGAAATTGAATTTCATGCACATCTTAGCCAAATTAGGATTTGATGGAGTTTACCCTATATATTGGATCAAAGAAAGTGACACATGCCATAAGATATACATATATTAAATATGCATGCACAATACTTTCAAGAACCAAAGGAAGATACAATTTGGACAAAACACCAAATAAATCAAGAGACAAAGGTTGCCCAAATTATATCAAAGAATCAAATCAACACAAGATTGACTCCAAAGACTTATCTCATTATAAGAAGCTAATTAAGCCTAAGCACAAAGGAATGAGATAACCAACTCCCAAGAGAGCAAGGTTCCAACAAATAAACCAAACCCTCGACACTTTTTATGATGGCACAAAGTACCAAAAGGAAATTTATGTCTCCCAAAACCAATTTTTTTATAAAGATCAAGAGATGTTAAGCATTCTAATAATATAGAAGAGCTCCCCCAATTTTGGTGCATTATCTAGGATTTTTTATATGAATACAAAATGCACAACACTAGGATCATCACGCTACCTATATCTTCTAACAATGCTAAGAAAGTTTGAATAGACAACTTAGATCCATAAGATGCAAGGAAGACACATGGGAGTCAAAGCACAACAAATTCATGGCATTAAATAAGGCAATATAAATACAAGAGCCAATGTAGATATGATCAATAAATATCTACCTCATAATTGATTACCAATTGTCCTAGGACAAGAGGTATTAGGAAATATTTCCCGGTGGTAGTTTGTAAGTATACATAAGATCATATTTACAACGAACAAAGCATATGGTAAAAGATAAGAGTTAACCATCATGCAAAGATAGTTTCTTGATAGCTTCATTTAGTCATACCAACATGCAAGGCAATTAATAGTATTCATACCAACATGCAAAGCAATTAATAGTATTCATACCAACATGCAAAGCAATTAATAGTATGACTTGAAGCACTTGGTTTTCCAAAAATGTATTTGAGGGACACGTTGTGAAAAACCATGCCAAGAAAAACTTTCACAAATAAGATCCACAAAGATATTAGCAATGTAGCCATTTAAGCAAATTGGAGCTTGTTTGAGCAAACATGCCACATAGGAGAGAGATAATTTACGGTATCAATTCTATGTGACACAACCTCAAATGTTCACATTTTCTAGGCTTGTAATATGCACAAAGCTTATTACTCCCCCATAATATGATAAGGAATTTATTTTCACAAGAGGCAAATAAGATCCAACTAGAGATATTAATGGACATAAGAATTTGAATTTCTCATTAAGATGACATACCACATAGAGTCTAGATAATCTTGCAATATCAATTCTAAGTGATATTCCACATGTACACACATTGTTAGGATCATGAAATTCCCAAAGGAATATCACTCCCCCAAAATGGGATAGTCCATTAATCGCTCATAAGAGCCATATAAGATACAACAAGATGCAAAGTGGCTCCAACACAAATACAAATACATGGTGTGCAACCCAACATGCATAGACTTGATTTCTCAAGAAAATCAAGTAGGAAGCACAACATATACAAACACATGTTAGGAACAAAACTAACACATGCTAAGGGGTGAGTAACTTTCAATATAAATGAGTTGAGCACAAGTTACCGCAAGGAGGGACATTGGATATATGATAGAAGCAAGATAATCAAAAGACTTGGCTTGAGATAATATAAATGATGAAGATCCCTTAATTCTTCATGATGTAGCCCAGTCTCCAATGCCCTCCAACAAGCACCTATTGATCAAATTTTGGATTGTTGGTCCCCAACTAAGTTGGGTCCTAAGAGGTTAGTCACAATAGGCTTGGCAACCCAAATGGTTCTTTTCTTGACACCACTTTGAGCACCAACATATTTGGCAAACACATTGCCACCCTCATCCTTACGAATAGAATAAATATCATCAATGGTGATAGAGTTGGATGAGGTACCAATAGTGCACAAGGAGGAGATGTGGCCCTTCTCACGGCATATGTAGCAAGTTCTTTTCTTCTCCTTCTTCTCACTAGGTTTCTCCACAATGGGAGCATTGGCTTGTTTCTTCTTGAGAAGTGGCATTTCTTCAACTTGAGGTTGAATATGAGTTTGAGCTTGAGGCCGCTTCCCTTTTTGCTTCTTCTTCAAAGGGCAAGATCTAACATGGTGCCCTTCAATATTGCACTTGAAGCAAACAATCTTGGCCGGGTCTTTGACTCTTACTTGGCCCTTCTTCTTGTTGTTGTTCTTGGACTTGTTCTTGTTGTTGGATTTGAATCCAAGTCCACTCTTGTCATTGGGGGATTGTTGCATACTCAACATCGTGTCAAGTTTGCATTTCCCTTCATGACCCTTTACCAAGTCATTCTTCAAAGAAGTGACTTGGGCCTTGAGCTCTTTGATTTCCTCTACATGGTTAGTAACAACACAAGTACTAGAGGAAGTAGAATCTTCATTGTTAGAGCAACAAGGCAAGGAAGATAATTCATCACAAGATTTAGCAATATTATGAGTGGATGAATTACAAGGACTAGCACATGGCAATATAGCATTTTGAGTAGAAGTGCTAGTATCCACATGAGGCTCAAAAGGCGTTGCCTTAGATATGATAGCCTCATGAGCTAACTTTAGCCTATCATGAGAGGCTAGAAGATCCTCATGGGAGTGAGAAAGCTTTCCATGATTTTCTTCCAATTTCCCATAATTGCAAGTTAGCAATTCAAGTTGAGCCCTTAGCTCAACATTCTCCTTCAAGATAGATGCTTCACAAGAAGTAGAGTTAGTAGCACAAGCATCATCACAAGACATATTAAGAAGAGTGGGTAACATAGCATGCTCTTTTAAATAAGAAGCTTGGAGTTGCTCATGTGACTTGGTGAGGATAGAGTGTTCGCTCTCCAAGGCCTTGTGGGCCTTGTCTAGATCATCTAGATCCTTAACAAGTTTATCATGGCCAACGCCAACTTTGGAATTTTCCTTTTTAAGCATTTTTACTTGAGCTTTAGCATGGTCTCTTTCCTTAGTGAGTTTAGAAACTATTTCATTTTGAGACACTTCAAGGGTTTCAAGTTGCTCTTCAAGAGAGGCTACGGTCTCTTGTTCTTCTTCAAGATCATTCTTTAGGGATGCTACATCATTGGCATACTCTCGTTCAAGAGCACCCTTTTTATCAATGGTGTTCTCATGCATCCAAATATGTTTTTGGGTCTCAATAGCGGTAGTCAAGATTTCAAAGAAGTGAGAGCAAGCAATTTTATCTTTGCAAAGAACCTTGAAAACACTCTCACCCTTATTGCGTAGAGAGACAACGCAATCCTCTTCTTCATACTTATCCTCATCCTTATCACCACGAGGAATATTAGGTTCCACGGTAGGAGATACCGTGGAACTCTTGGCCATAAGGCATATATGAGAACCGTGAGATAAAGATGAGGAGTTACTTGAGGCTCCTTTCAAGATCTTGTCTTGACCAATAGAATCTTTGGTTTCCTCTACATTGTTAGTCACTCAACAACTAGAGGAAATAGAAGTATTTTTATCATGGCCACAAGACAAAGCAAGCATATCATCATTAGATTTATTTAAGCAACTTACACATGATATGCATGGACTATCAACACAAGCATGTAAATCATTTCTAGTGCTAGATGTGTTAAAGTCCAAAGATGAACCATTGCAATGAGATATAGATGAAGAATCACCAATAGAAAGCTCAATATCAACATTGCAATTTCCATCACCACTCACCATATCATTACCTTGTGTATTCCCACACATTGGTGAAGTGGATGAAGATGAAAACTCATCACGGCCGGAAGTGGAAGCAATACAATCATCCTCAATAATATTGGACACATCATATTTATCTTGAAGCTTTGTCCATAATTCATGAGCGCTCCCAAAAGGCATGATTGATGAAGTAACTACATTGCTCACAACAATGGAAAACACATGAGAAGCAAGAGCATCGAGACAAGAGTTTTTCTTCTCCTCATAAGATAAATTTTGGGGATCCTTAGGAGAAGAAAAACCCATGTCAAGAAATCGCTCCATGTTCGGGGAAATACCCCTCAAAATATTAAGCACATAAATTTTCCAAAGATCATAATTTGTGCCATCAAATATAAACAAGTTATTGTGATCTAATCCCCTAACCGACATCTTTACTCTCAAGGCGGTGAAGCCTAAGAATGAGAGACCTTGCTCTGATACCAATTGAAAGGACACAGATGTCGCCTAGAGGGGGGGGGGGTGAATAGGCGATTTAAAACTTTTACGAGATGGGCTTAACAAATGCGGAATAAAACTAGCATTTACTTTGTCAAGCCCAAAGCCTATATACTATGGTTCACCTATGTGCACCAACAACTTAGTCTAAGCAAGAGTTCACCTATGTGCACCAACAACTTATGCTAAGCAATACAAGCAAGTATGTGAAAGCAAGATATATATAACTTCAAGCACGATGGCTATCACAAGGTAAAGTGCATAAGTAAAGAGCTCGGGTATAGAGATAACCGAGGCACGCGGGAGACGATGATTTATCCCGGAGTTCACACTCTTGCGCGTGCTAATCTCCGGTGGAGAGGTGCGATTGCTTAGTGCTCCCGAACGCCACAAGAGGCTCACCTTGAGGTGTGGTTGCTCGATGCACACCAACGCCACAAAGGCCTCACCCCAAGATGCGGTACTCACACCACACACCGAACGCCACGAAGGCGCCTCACCTAAATCTCCGGTGACCCTCGCCACAAAGGCCTAGGTCACGGTTCCACTAAGGGATTTCCTTCGAGGCGGAAACCGGGCCTTACACAAAGATTGGGGCACACATCCACAACTCAATTGGAGGCTCCCAACAAATCGCAACAAAGGCCTAGAATCCGTCTAGGGTTCCAAGAACCCAAGAGTAACAACTTTCTTGCTTTCACCTCCACGAATCACCGTGGAGAACTCAAACCGATGCACCAAATGCAATGGCAAGAACACCACAAAGATGCTCAAGTCCTTCTCTCTCAAATTCCAACAAAGCTACAAAAGCTATTGGGGGAATAAGAGAGGAAGAACAAAGGAATTCACAAAGAACACCAAGATCAAGATCTAGAGAGTTCCACTCACAAAGAGATGGATTTGATTGGTAGAAATGTAGATCTAGATCTCCTCTTCCTTTTCCCTCAAATGGATTCAAGAATCATTGGAGGAGTAGAGGGATGTGCAAAGCTCTCAAGGTCAGCAATGGTGGAGAGCCAAAGGAGGAAGAAGAAGTGGGGAGAAAGAGGAGGAAGAAGGCCTTAAATATGGGTCTTAGATTTCTGCCCGTTGGGGCCAAAATCGCGACAGGCCGGCAGTGCCGGCCTTGTTCCACCGGCAGTGCCGGGGTGGCCGGCAGTGCTGGCCTTTTTCCACCGGCAGTGCCGGCCCGGCGGCAGTGCCGGGGTGTTCCCGGCGGCAGTTCCGGCCCCCCTGTTTTTACCCAAACACCCGATACGAAAACCTTAAGAACTTTTGCATCCGGACTCCGATTTTGATGATCTTGGGCTCGTTTCGAAGCTAGTAACAAGCTCTACAAGATCATGCAGGGAACCATCATAGTCCAGTAAGGTAGGATAGAAATAAAAGACGAAAGGTTTGACCTATCTAAAAAAGACATACCGGTAAAACCTCCAACCTCGAAAATGCAACAAGTTGAGTTAGGAAACTCGGATTTAGGTGAAACCAATTTTGTTGTAAAGAAGATGACAAGAGCTACCCCACAAAGAGTGAAAAGCTTAAGAACAGGTGGGGTGGGTTTTTCTATGTATTCTAGAGTGAAACCTCTCAATACGAGAAACCGAGAAAAACTCCAATATCGAAAACGCAACAAGTGATCCATGCGGAATCCGTTTTCGATGAACTAGAGCTTGTCATGAGAATAAGCACAATCTCTAAAACACCATATGGATAAGATCCAAATAACAACCAAGAAAGATGATGCAAGGATGCAAAGGTTTGAGCTCTCTCCGGACGATACGATCGAGTTACTCACTCGAGAGCCCTCTTGATAGTACGGCAACTAAACTATAAACCGGTCTCCAACTACACTATGAGACCGGTGAGAAAGAAACCCTATCAAGAGCAAACCTTATACTTGCGCATTCCACTTGAGCTCGATGATGACGATCTTGACCGCAACAAGATGGAACGCCTTTCTTGATTGTGCTTGCTTGACGAAGTCTTGTGGATTGCTCCCCCATAATCCATCATGGGAGAGCTTCTTCTTCGGCGCATCTTCACATATCCATGAACACTATATGGAGAGCATGCTTCAAGCATATGATCTCTTCGAGTTGGCTCATCTTAAACTTGCACTTCATTTCTTCATGGCAAGCTTCAAGCATATGATCTCTTCGAGTTGGCTCATCTTGAACTTGCACTTCATTTCTTCATGTTGATGTCTTGAAGTAACTTGAGGGCTCACTTCCTCTTCATCTTCAAGACATACTTGACACTTGATATCCTTCATCAATTTCTTCTTATTGCAACCTTGAAGCCAACATATGGTTCAAGCATTGCCTATGGACAACACCTACAAATATAACTCAATGCAAACATTAGTCCATAGGGATTGTCATTAATTACCAAAACCACACATGGGGGCTCCATGCACTTTCAGCTGCGCAAAACAAAACGAAAACGATGCAAGAAACCAAAAGAAACACAGACGACGGACGACGACAGAAAGGAAACACACGCACGACGGACCAAACGTACCAAACCATAGAAACGTTTCTCCCTTTATTATTAGGTATATATAACTTATTTTTAAGTTAACCTGAAGCTCTATTTCCTAAAATCAGTTGGAGCTAAACTTATTTGATTCTAAATAATGAAAGAATTTTCTATTTCTCTAAAATCTTACTGAAATTTAACAACATAAACAGGTTTAGCACCCTGTACCCTATGACAGATATAGCGATTATTTAAGTCAATTCCAAGTGCTTGTTTCGGATTGCTTATATTTATTCATGCGACTAATAGTAAAGGGACGGAACCTAACTTTCACCAATCCGTTTATCCCTAAGCGGTGGAAGTTGCTGTATTTTCCATTGAAAAATAAGAGTAAAGGGGAAAAATATATGAAAAAAATGAAGGAAACCCTCCAACTTTCAGTAAGTTGGTGTGCTTCAGCTTCCCAACTTTTAAATTTGTTTTATGTAAATTTAAGACTTAATTTCTTGGTTTGTTTGGCCGTGGCAACGCACGGGTATTTTACTAATCTATTATATATTAAAAGTACATTATGGGGTCACCAGAAATTAGAGAAATCGCTAGAAAATCCCACAAAAAACAGAAACATCTGACCATCAATTAATTTAGTTAGGCAATTATTACCGTTCGATCTCTATAATAGTTGATTAACATCAGAATTCAATATAATTACCCACCAATACCCTACATGAAGTTCTCATCGTACCCCTTCGATATCATGTCTAGCTAATAAAAGTCAGCGATCAAAATCATCAAAACCTAAGAAAGACACGAACTCCCTGCGTGTCCTCACAAACGCCGTCGTATATGCCTTCGCGTTCTCCGCCGGCTGACTGGCCGGCCGGCCGACCAACCTCCTTCAAGTGCAGCAGCACATGAGTGGCTAATGTTTCAATCCTGATTTGCTTTATTGACGGAACAGAGTCAACAGAGCAACACTACATAGAGGCCTCCAAAAACTAGGTACGATCTAAGATTTGCTTCATGGAGACATCCCAGATTTATGCCATGGTCTCAGGAACCGGACTTCAACATTGTCAACGACGCATGCTTCCCAGTCCCAATCCTCCATGCCATACAGATCTAGACGATATATCTGAACCTGATCTTTGTGTTCTCGAGAGAAGAAAAGCAAGGATACGGTCTTCCTTGCAGTACTTACGCACACGATCGTCAATACCCTTGAGTTCGCCTCGGTGTTCGAGACGGCCGGCGGTCGACTATGATGACAAGCAGATATAAGTGTGTATAGACTTGAAGTTGAGGCAGACCTGCACGTGCGTGTGCAGAACCCTAAATTCTAGGCACCAAGTGGGCTTGTGGTAGGCCGACGCAGTAGAGATCGGGAGCTGCCTCGGATGGCCGCGATGACATCTGTGATACTCATGATTCTAGCGGCCGAGCCAACTTTCCCCGTGTGTTCTATGATTATCCCTGCAAACAAGAGCAATGACATGTCAGCCAAGAGTGTTAATTCAAAAATCGGATGACCTAGATGGCCGCGACGACATCTGTGGTACTCATGATTCTAGCGGCCGAGCCAACTTTCCCCGTGTGTTCTATGATTATCGCTGCAAAGAAATGCAATGACATGTCAGCCAAGAGTATTAATTCAAAAACCGGATGACCTTCTACTTACTGCTAATCTATTTCAAAGATATTTCTTGTGGCCCTAGCACTGGGAACCGTGATCACAGTTTCAATTTCTGTCTCTGTGAGTTTGGCAACACAGTTTTAGTCTCTACCAAAGTAGCAAACAGTTGATTCATTCTGCATCTGGAGGTAAAAAATAGTATATTAGTAGCTAGGAACTATTCTGGCAGGGATTTGTTTGCCTTCCGTAGTTCAGTATGATTTCTCTTTTCCTGTTGGTTCTAGATACGTCTCTACCAATATATCTTTGGAAGTACTATATTTTCTCTTATTTTGTAGGTTTGTATTCTACAACCAAGGTACAAGCATGAGGATAACACCATGGTTCTATTGGTGACGTGAGCACTCTGGAGTCTGGACTTTGGACCTGGCAATGAAGGGCTTTGTCGGTATACAAAATATAACCATATCCATTCAAATGATCATGGTTGCTTTGTTTCATGATAATTATCATAGCTAAGGTGTTATCTAGCATGTTCTTTTTCTCTGATCACTCTTAGCGATAGCACATGTGGATGGTTTTCTCTTCTTTCTAACAGAATTTCTGGTGCAACAGTTAATTAGGAGCAAAGATATATGTTTTTCTAATGAGACATAACAAAATAAAAGCATTTAGTTGCATGTTTTCCTCCATGAGCATCTGATTTCTCGATCAAACTACAACATCATGTGACTTTTGTGACTGCAAAAATAAAAAAACATTTTATATGGAAAGAAATTATGGTGGAAGACATATTTAAATGATGAAAATGCATGTGATTTTTCACTATATATAAATAAGGTAGCACTATCAGTAGCGTCATGTGGTATTGCAGCCCTGCTTCTACGGGGGATGTAGAAATACCCACTCAACTTTCCGCATCCCATTGATCCTTATAAAAGAGTCAACTTGTGACATAGGACAATGTTGACACTTGGCAAAACTTTTAAAACAGACATTGCTAACACAGCTCCTTAACCACCGCTTTTGTGCGCCGCCGTGCAGCCAAGGGCACCGTCGCCGGGAACATGACCACTTGGGACGATGCTCCGGGAGCTAACTGCACGAGAGCTGAGGGGCCTCCTTGACGGCATAGAAGCCTGGAGGTTAGGATCACCTGTGCACGCCGGCCGGAAGAAACCGAAGCCGACGGCGACGAGGGCGGGAGCGGTCGCCCTACGACCATCTTGGACGGTGGCTGACGACGAGCCACCGTTGATTGACTCCCAGGAGCAGCTTCCACACTCCCCCACTGCAGATTGAGCGCAAGGCGACGTCTAAATTGAAGCCCACCATCCTCCATATCACCATGACAAAAGAAGGGAGCACCAATTCTTGCCCGCCGGCATCGAATCTGCAAGAGCAGAAGGCCTTATTGAAGATGGAGAACCCCGCCGCCTCCTCCCCCATCACATCCGGCTCCAGCCGTTGGAGCACCGTCATGAGGAAGAAGAACAGCAAGACGCAGCAGATCTGGCCTAGAAGATCTGATGCAAACTCCCGGCATGACGCCAAAGACGAGCATCTTGCCCAACTCTACAGCTAGACTTACAACTACACCTACAACTACTAGATACAGAGAGGCGAGCTACCCTTCCATCTCTTCCCCGGCAGGCAATGCCGTCAGAGTCGATCTGGAGGAGCACTCGCTCACGGAAGATGACTCTCAAAGCGGGCAAGACAGAGAGAGCTCTGTATCGGAGTGCAGCTCAAAGGTAAAGAATGATTTTGTGCTAGCCATCATGTGCAAGAATATTGGGATTTATATTACTGAAAGTACTATTGATGATTCGTGCTATTTTGCAGACTTGCTCTTACTCGGTTCTGGGCATGGCATCCTTGGTGATAACTTCTTTGTAAGTAATCCAATTATTGAGACCTCATGGAAAAAATTAAGCATCAAATATTAGGAAATAGTTGTTGCTCAAACATCTATTTTCCCTATTTTTATTCGAAATATAGTGTTTCTTTAAATATTTGTATACCTATAAAAGCAATCAGAGGAAAGTATCTACACAGATCTCTATGTTCCATTACTGACTAGCTAGAAGAAAAAAAAGTGCATTTTTCCTTGAAATAGCATCAATTTTGAATTTCATTACTATTAATAACATAGTGTTTCTTGGAATATATATATGCTCAAAAGCAAATAGAGGAAAGTGACTAAATAGAAGGGAGTACATACCATATCGAAATTTTCATACCTCTCAGGGGTATAAGACTGGCCCGCAGTGAAGTAGTTGTATCATCATATTGGCAGGTTCAATTCTAACACTTATCTTTTGTCCTTCCTGCAACCGCAAAATATTAATTGGTATCAAGTTGCTACATGCTTGATATAGCTAATAGGGTATGCTTCAGCTCCGTTTCACAATTTGTTGCTAGAAGAACTTTGAGTGCTAAATCAATATTCCACAGTCCATTCACTTTGTTCGCAGAGCTTTCCCTTTGTCTCGCATAATGAGAGTGCGAGAACAAATCAAATGGAGTTAGTTTCATCACAAAATTTGACTCTCTCCTTCCCATGAAAGATGTCTTAGATTTATCTAAATTTGGATGTATTTAGACACCAAATAGTGGATATATACATCCAAATTTGGAAAATCTAATACATCTTTCATGGTACGGAGGAAGTACTTCTTATGTAGTTATTTTCCTCCACGATTCTATCTCATTCGAAATGTGTTGCTTCAATTTTTTGTTGTGGGTTTAATATTAATAAAATGACAGCCGCAATCGGCTATACTGGAATATGAAACCACTAGCCCAATATTAGAAACAAAAAAGGGTTCTCATGATTGAACAATTGAATTTTGAACAAGTTTTCCCATTCTAATTAACAAAAAGCTATTCTTTCTAAAAAAATAATAGATGGATAGAAGTCAGGTAATTGATATCTGGGTGGGACAATTTTAGGTCAGATGTATCCATGATAAAAAAAAAGTCTGTATACAGGGAAAATCCTGAATATCAAGCTTATGGCCTTGAATCTAAATAATAATGGAATCCTGGAGGTAAGCAGTCAAACCTATGACAGAAAATTACTAATATTAACATTTCAGCATCTTTATATATGACACGAGCAAAACCAAAACAAACCAAATGTTCACTGAACCTAGGAGAACCATGTGAATGCTCACACTGAGATTAAATCTACAAAAGAAGATGAGAGGAAAAAGGAAAAGGAGCATCGTGTGATATTACAACAGAATATATGGGTACTCTCATTGCAGAATGGAAATAAGAAAGAACAGGTCGGTACCAATTCTTGGCAGAGTCCTTGCCGATGCGCAACAACACCAGGCACCAGTCCCTCTATCTTCTGTAGGTACACGATCGGCAGACCGCCGGCTATTAGCCCCAATAATCGCCGCAAAACTCGAGCTCCGGGTCCGATCGAATGGTCCTCAGCGGCTCACAATCTTTCGGCCGGCCGGCCGACATGATCCTCCAAATCGAACTGCAGTTCCCATTTCTCCAATTGAAGCTCCATTTGTACTCGAGGGGGAGAGTTCGCGATCTAACTTCGGTGAATTCCTGGAAGCGAAGAGAAATTTTACTTTCTACACTAGACTAGATGAGAGCGGAGACAACCTCCATTCGAGAGCGGTGGTAGACAGAAAAAAATGGAACGGTCAACTCTGCCTGTGGGGGAAAAAAGAGGTCGTTTCATGGAAGAAACGTCAAGAAAATAATATTTCTAACTCTATTTTCATATGTAGGCCTGATGCGTACTTGAGAACAAATCATTTGACCAACATTTGAAACTCTTTAAAATAAATTCAACGGTATATTTTTGGTGATATATAACTTATATTTTATTGATCAAATTATTAGTCGAAGTTTTGCCTCAAAAATTCAAAATACGTGCTAGCCTTATATATATAAAAAGGAATACTATGGTTTATTTCCTAACAAGTCACTTAATCACAAAGAAGTTCCACAATTACCATTGCACTACACGCACAAAGGCATAAATTTCAGCCAACAATAAAAGAGACCTAATAAAACATATAAAAGTAATTTACACATCTACATTGGGTAGATAAAATTAAAAATACAACAAATATAAAATACATAAATATATTATAAAATTATTAAACTAATAAAAGGCCATCTAAAGTTTATTATGATCCGTATGTTTATTTGACTATCTAGATATGTATATATTCAATAGATAATAAAGGAAAAGAAAAAAAAGATCATCAAAGTGTCGCCCGCGCATGTGCGCGGGCCACTATGCTAGTTATATCTAAAATCTAAACAATAATTGATGCAACCCCATGGAGATCTTATAGAGATTTCAAGCTCGATGGCCATTAGATCTTGTCATCTAGTCCATCTTCACCGTCCATTTTTTTCCGTCGAGGTCGTATAAAAAGGCTTCCTGGGGTGAAAATCCCTAGCCGACATCATCTAATGTCCCCTCACGCTTGTGCCCGTCCCCAATCCGCTGCATCCATCTCTCCCCGATCCCCGCCTCCATCTCTCCTCCAATCTCCTCCTCTATCTCTCTCCCAATCTCCTCCACCTCCTCTTCAACACCTTCTCTTCCACCGGTCTTCCTAGTTTCTTCCTCCTCCTCTCTATTCGTCGCCGGCTCGTGCCCAGAAGGTGGAGCACGGGGCACCGCTACTATCGCTGCTATTGAGGGTCATGAGAAGAAGATGATCGGAGAGGAGTAGGGAAGACGGGACTGACATTGGAGGAAGAGAGATCCCCGGTGGTGCGCTACATCTCCCATGGACCTCCACCCCAGCTTCTTTATATCACGCATGGTGGACAACGGCTGGCCGGGCTCTGCCCCTCCACCCAACCCTTATTTTTTGTGGAAGAAGGAGGCCCTACTAGGCATGTAAGTGGTCATGGCATCGTAGGTGAAAGGGAGCTAGCCCCCATCGAGGCGTCCAAACCCATTGTCGTTCACCACGCCGCTGCCGAGCGCAATGCCATGACCGTTGGTGGCGCCGGCGGCAACAAAAAGAGGCATGGCCGATGACGATCTTGTCCGGCGTGTTGCACCCCATTGTGCCATATCGAGAAGCAAGCAGCAGCTGCTCGAGCTTGCAGTCAAGCGACAGCTCAGCAGTTACTCATGGCTGCACCATTGGCCTAGCTGCACACGGCCGTTGTCATCCACAAAGCTAGCCTGCCTACATCCCGCTACACCTCTGCTCCTAGAAAGGCCAAGTAGTCGCCTCCGCCTCAGCCAGGTGCCACAGCTATCGGCCCTGCTCCTCTACCGACGATACTCGTTGTCGCCACCGGATGCGCTCGTGTTGGGCCACGATCTGGGCATCTTGGAGGGTTGGTCCACCGCATCGCTGCACCCGGCCGCCGCCGGAAGCGCTCATGGTGGTGGTCGTCTTGGAGGGTCAGTCCACCTTGTTGTTGCACCAGGTCGCCGCCGCTACACGCTCTCGTGGTGGGCGGCGAGCTCGGCATCTTGGAGGGTCAGTCCACCGCGTCGCTCCACCCGGTTGCCGCCGCCTCCCATGTCGCCATAGACACAAAGGAATATACCCCACCCCTTGTCATTAATGGAGATGCATTCCAACGCCCGTTGCCACTACCAACGCCCTGAAGCCACGATGCGGAGAGGGTGAGCAGAGGGATGATCCTCGACGAATCCCTATAGAACGGTGTGGCGGTGGTAGTGAACAGGCCGCGGCTGCACGTCATTGTTTTTCCCTAGTCGTGGTTCTTAATTTAAGGGAATTGAGTGGGTTGGGATGGGCTCGCGGCACCGTGGTCAGCCCGTAACCACTTACAGGCTAAGGCCCTACATTTTGAAACAGATGTTCGCCCCATTTTATATCTAAATGTAAACATTAATTGATGCAAACCCATGGAGAGCTTAGGCATAATTCAAATAATTAACGAACGATTAGGGTTCCCTAATTCCCGTCGGCGTCATCGTTGAACCGCACCTAGCTTGCTTATTTCGCCTTCAGTCCGAGCCATGGAGGCGGGGTGGGGTGTCAGTCCGCGTTGGTAGGAGGGAACCATTTTCTGGTTTTCGGGTTAAGGTTTTGGTAGGGTGGCGATCGCGGGTGGTGGCGGAGATGCCTTGTCCAGAAAGGTCTCCTCGACTTTAGCCCTATATCGGCAGCGCTGATAAGCTTTGCGGGGGTGTTGTGTGGTTCTCAAGGACTACCTTCTCTTATATTATGGATATTGGCCGGGAATCTTCGGATCCCTGTCAAAGAACTTCGTCGACGGTAATCCCTTCATTGCCTCTTTGGGATGAATTTGGTCTTGTTGACCCGTTCAACGACTTCTCGTTCTCAATCATCTGCGGGGACCCCGGACTAACTGTCCGAAATACCCTGTTATGCATTGCACTCACGATCCCATGATCAGTGTGCCGTGAGTATATAACCGAACTGAATATCCAGATTACAACATCCATTACAAGTACCAAATAAAATTCTTACAATAATAGGGTCACATGACCTAGTCTTACATAAATGCCACTTCGGGCGAGTTCACACAAACATAGCAGCGGATACACGTCAACAGCGTCGGGCCCAAGTCATGCCTTAGACCTACAGGCAGCTGACTTGGAGATCGTCCTAGGTCGCATAGTCGTCTAGGTAGCCTCCGTCATCTTCATAGTCCTCCTCATAGTCTGGCTAAGTTAATAGCCAGGGACAAAGTCGTGAGTGCATTTGGAATTGTACTCGCGAACCATCACGAAGATACTAACAAGATCTAGCTAGTGAGACAAGAGAGGAAGAACAGTTTCTCTTGTGGATAAAGCATGCATAAGACATTCAGTTTCTCTTGTGGATATAGCATCACGACGTTCCAGCTAACGGGGACACTAAGGAAGTCCTAAGACATCTCTATATCTTTGTTGAAAAAGAGGTAGCATACCGCCATCTCAATTGATGGGGACACTAGGGAAGTCCTATGACATCTCTATATCTTTGTTAAAGAAGAGGTAGCATACCGTCATCTCAATTGATGGGGACACTAGGGAAGTCCTATGATATCTCTATATCTTTGTTAAAGAAGAGTCCTTCTACATGAAACACTAGGAAGGGGTAACCCAATTTTTTTCCAAAACCCTCGATCATCTCCATATGGTCGACACAACACCTTTCCCGTACCCTTCCGGTACATCCAACACACTCACTTTCTTTGGAAAGCATTTGCAAAACAATACTCGACGCAACTCGATAACGGCCATCCCAACCATCCATAACCGCGGACGCGGCTATTCGAATAGATTTAAGGGATTTCTATTTTAGTGCCCTCAGGTCCTTAGTTGTACTCAGTTTTCCCCAGCCCCTTAGTTTTTATTCAGTTTTCCCCAAGCCTTTGTCTGAAACCCGCAGAAAGAGCTCGGACAGAAGGAATCCGTTTATTTGAACGTTCCGTGCTGACGTATGGGGCCGCATCATTTGTGGGGCCGCGTCGTGTGGGGTTGGTAGGAAGGGACCGCGTGGGATAGGACGAGACCGTGTTTGGTTGTACGTGAGAGCTGGGTTTTGTCTCTCTCGGCTCAAATTGGCATTTTAAGAGCACCTTTTCCCCTCTTTCTCTCTCTGTCTTTTTCACCAAATTAGTATCAAATCTAGATAAGCTTCTATTTCTGTCTTTCTTCAATTATTTATGCCTTTTGGCCCTCGTTTTTTGCCCAATATGGTAGCAAATCTAGAAGCTAGTATATGATAAATTCACATCAGCATAATCAGAAAACTAAGTATAATACATAAACTGCATACAACAGCCAAAAGCAGCCAATAACGTTGTTAATGTTCACGACAAACTAAGCTGAAAAAATACAAGACACACGCAATGTATGGCCAACATGAAGATTAGGATACCCCAGGATGAATGAATTTGTTCTTCATTCCTCATATATTTCTTCGTCGCTCCATTCGTGCATTATCCCAAGGAAATATTCATTGAACTCCTTCCGTCTGCAATGTGCGGTCAATACATCCTCCAAACGGTATGGCCTGTGTTCATTTCTTAGACCTAAGTTTCCTATACTATCCACACATAGTGTCCACTCATCCCAGACCTTTGTATCATGAAAGTACTCTATGATATAACCCAAATCAGCGTAGTAGATGCAGCCAGGTCGAAGTATCGGGTGCACTCTGGTGTTGACGGAGATACACCGGATATAATGCACGAAGAAGGCATGACTGCCAATGTTATTGACCGGATGGAGAGAGCGGCTCTGAGTGTCCACACGTTACACCAATGGTTGGTCCTCCAAAAGCATGTTGTCCAACAACACAAGCAGCAGATCACCATCCGACTTCACAAGGTAGAACTTGTCATTTCCAAGTTCTGGAAATGAAATTAGTGTCTCCATCTTGACAGTGCTTGCGCGCTGCTCCAACTGTACATTGGTGCACACTAATTGTCCGTCCTCAGAATTGTCCACAGCTATTGCATACAATTCACCATTGAACGGGGTAATGCAACGCAGCGAATGATGCTCGATCGTAAATCTTCCTTCTCCCCAGTCTTCATATATATCCTTAGTTGGAGTGCTCTCATCGACCCAAGCAATTCCCTTCGGGTAATGTGCGAAAACGAAGACCATAGTCGGGGATTTCATAACAGCAACTGAATCCAGATAAACAGATGGCATCTGCGCCTCAAACATAGTGTTTGATGTCTTTGTGAGTGGGTTCAGAAGCCGTATCTTGTGCGGCGGGTTCTTCTGGGCAAGCACGATGACACCACGGCAAAACTCGATGAAGTAGTATCTAAAATATATTTATGAAGATAACATTCAACACTAAGATGTTTACGATTGAAAATAAGAATAGATTAACCCTATAGATATGGAGGAATTTGAACCTTGCATGAACTTCTGATAGATCTATGGTGACGTAGCGCGATGTGCCGAGTTGGAGGAAGGTGAACTCAGCGGCGCGTGGAAGGGCGTGGTCTACCATGATCCATTCGTGCAGGTGCACGTCGGGCTCAGGTAAACATGAGCGCCAATTTCTACAGACTTGCCTCATAGCAGAGTAGGTGTCCACGTACTCCTCATTCGCAGTAAGCATTTGCCGATATTGTGAAGTGGTCCGTCAGCCATGAGAGAGGCCCAGTTCACGGAGGCGCCGTGCTTGGATGCGCCGCCCTCGGAGGCGACGGGCTCGGAGGTGACGGGCTCGAAGGGGATGGGCTCGGAGGCGATGGGCTCGGGGGCGATGGCCGCCGATGCATTCTTCTTGTCCATCGCCGGCAGGGGAGCGCTCGTACGGCGGTTGGGGTTTTTTCCTTCGATTTGGAGAAGTTGATGGGACGTGAGAGGCGTGGTTTCGTGTGTGAGCGAGAATGAGACGTACTGTGTGCGGAGGGAGGGAGAGAGGGGCTTACGCATCCTAAATGCGACCCGCGTCCTACACGTCCACTATTGCACGTCTGCACCGCGACACGCGTCAACAATGGCACGTCTTCCACTTCTGCACCGCAACACGCGTCCTCGAGTCTAACCCTGGAAATTTAGATATACTCAGGTATATCCTCGAGTCATATACTAGCATTTTTTGTGTGCTCAGTTTTCTCCTTGAGTGCTAATACTGGCTAGTGCAATATACTCAGTTTTACCCTCAAGTGGCTGGTCAACAGAGAGTCAACAAATGGGATTAACTAGTTAAATGAGTCATTTAATGCGCAAAAAATTCCGAAAAAGATTGCACTTACTCATGGAGTCTTTGCCACAAATTGCCACTTCTCAAATCATAGATAAAGCATAGATAAATCAAGTTTTACCACAAATTGCCACTTCTCAAATCACCTAGCAGCTATGAAGGTGCATGGTTTTCCACAATAAGCCCTACCCAAAACAACTTTCCCCAAAACATACTTTGTTTGAAAGAGGCCATAATTTTCACACTCATGTATATTTGTATTGCAAATAGTTTGAGGTAGGCCAAGATGGGTTTCATTGTACAAAACAAGCATTTTCCATTTTTAAAATCTCATATTTGAATCCCTTAGTCGGTTTACTACTCACTTGCCCTTGGTTTCTTGATACTACTCAGTTTTGCTCTCTCCCTTCACAAATTCTCACAGACGCCCAACATTGGCCTGATTGGTCTAGCCCATTTCACGCGGATCGTGCCCGCCGACCGTTGATCGTATAATCTAACGGGCAGGATAACCCATATCTCTCTCTGGTCGGGGCCACCACCCTCTCTCTCTCTGTCGGTGGTTATATTCCACCCTCTACACTACAAGAAAAGTTCTGATAGACAACGTCCCAAAATCGTCCGCTAAGGGGTATTTTTCGTCGCCTCTGGGCCTAACCCGAAGATATGGGTTCTGTTGTCGAAACTGCGTCAGGCAAAGTCCTACCACGTTTTTTTCGGTCCGTCGCGCTTGGGCGCCCTTCCGCCACGGAAAATCGGACCGTTGCAGAAGTGTTTCCTGGAGCCCGTTGACTGCTGACGTCATGCAAACTGCCACGTGGCAGATGCCGTTAACTGTCAGTTAACGGCGTTAACCGGCTAAACCCCGTGGTAGATGGTAGGCCCACACGAGGCCTGTCACGTCTTAAGCGGGCTGGCCCATTAAGTTTGCGGGCCGGGCCAGGTGACTTAGTTTGACAGGTCAACTATATAGCTGGGCTGGTCCATTAGTTACGTGGGCCGGGCCTAACCTCTCAGGTTGACTAGTCAAAACTTTAACGGCCCGACCCATTTAAAAAGTGGGGTCCACCTTGAAGCAAGTGGGCCGGCCCAAGAAGTTATTGGGCCGGCCCAATTAGCATGTGGGTCCCACTTTCCTGCTATCGGGCCGGCCCATTTAGTACGTGGGGTCCACAATAGATCAAATGGGCTGGCCCAACAAGCCAGTGGGCCGGGCCAAAAACACAGGTGGGTCCCACTTTCCTGTTAATGGGCCGGCCCATTTAGTATGTGGGGTCCACCATACAGCAAGTGGGCCAGCCCAAGAAGATAGTGGGCCAGGCCAAAAACACAGGTGGGTCCCACTTTCCTTTTTAAAGGGCCGGCCCATTTAGTATGTGGGGTCCACCATATAGCAAGTGGGCCGGCCCAACAAGAAAGTGGCCCGGGCCAAAAAACGTAGGTGGGTCCCACTTTCCTGCTAAAGGGCCGGCCCATTTAGAACGTGGGGGGTCCACCGTATAGCAAGTGGGCCGGCCCAACAAGATAGTGGGCCGGGCCAAAAACACAGGTGGGTCCCACTTTCCTGTTAAAGGGCCGGCCCATTTAGTATGTGGGGTCCACCGTATAGTAAGTGGGCCGGCCCAACAAAATGGTGGGCCGGGCCAAAAACGCAGGTGGGTCCCACTAACCTGTTAAAGGGCCGGCCCATTTAGTGTGTGGGGTCCACCACAAAAGCTTTTGGGCTGGCCCAACAAGTTAGTGGGCCGGCCCAATTAGTATGTGGGGTCCACGGTAAATCAGGTGGGCTGGCCCGACGAGTTAGCGGGCCGGCCCAATAAGCTTATGGGGCCCACTTTTCTGTTATTGGGCAGGCCCAGTAGTGGGTGGGGTCCACCTTAAAGCAAGTGGGCTGGCCCAATATGTACGTGGGCTAGCCCGTTTAGTTAGTGCTTATATGCCGGCATAATAGGCGCTTTAGTATTTTGCGGGCCGGCACATGTGTGATTTCGCTTAATTGGGCCGTTTAAGTGATGGGAATTTGTGATTTACTGAGAATATTTACGCAGCACATGATTTCTGTCGGATAGCCTCACTTACCACAAGCACCAAAGAAAAAATGCGCGAAAGAACTATAAAAACTAACTAAATATTACATCAGCTGCAAGGCTTTGAAAAAATATTACAGAACCCAGAGAAATTGAATGGTAATTAAACCTAGCAATACAATGAAGCGATCCGGCAATCTTTTAAGTTGTCCATGCAGCACCTATATCTGAAACAAAGACAATACAAGTTAAGATAGCAACAATGGAAAGGCAAAGACACTACAATATTGTTTGCCAAAGAATTTGGAACTAATCATTTCGTCGTTATAACAAGATCATTGTAATGCGCACAATAAGCAAACAAAGAGTGCATGCCGCATACCAATAGCCAATATAACAGAGCATGTTAGAATGAAACAACAGACTTACTAATGTCGAGTCCCATGCAAACCAACATGTTCAGGGAGTACAAGATTGGCATGAACAACATAGTAGCAGGCTATAAATTTTGTAACAACGACTAAGCAAGATGAAGTTATGATGGCTACATCTACAGAGCAGGGAATGTAAACCAAAAATAGAAGTTAAGATGGCAAAAGCTAAAGAGGAGGGAATGTGAACCAACATGTGCCAAGTGAAATTACTTCATTTTGGCCATGAACTAAATAATACTCCTGAACTTATAGTGAAGGGGATGCAAATCAAGATGTTTCGGGATATAAACTTGTAATGAGCAACACATAGAGGATAGTTAATGCTGGAGCTTAGGATGGACCAGATACAGAATATAGTGGGATCACCTGTGAACTTGTATAAGAGGGAATGCAAACCAATATGTTCAGCATTCCATATGCGAGCGTCATGCCAAGTCAGAGAAACAAGTCAATAATGCAGCTTTTGAAGAACAAGATGGCACGCAAAATTATTATCTAGTAGTATGACAAGTTTATTTATACTACAGGCTAGCTAGCAGAGTGGTAGCATGCCAAACTAAGTCCTTACTTTGTTAGCTTACAATGAACTAGATACAAAACAATGGCATCACCTGTAGTACAGGGAATGCAAGCCAACATGTTCATGGAGTAAAAAATTGGCACAAACAACATAGTAGCAGGCCATAATTTTTGTAACAACGACTGAGCAAGATAAAGTTATGATGGCTAGATCTACAGAGCAGGGAATGTAAACCAAATATAGAAGTTATGATTCCAAAAGTTATAGAGCAGGGAATGCGAACCAACATGTGCAATTACTTAAAATTGGCCATGAACTAAATAATAGCAGGATGTTACTATAATAGCTAGGAATAAAACAGATAGGAGTTATAATGGCATCACTCATAAACTTGTAGATGAGGGAAACAAATTAGTTTGTTTCGGGATATAAAGTTGTAATGAGCAACACATATAGGATAGTTAATGCTACGGCTTAGGATGGACCAGAAACGAAATATAGTGGGATCACCTGTGAACTTGTAGAAGAGGGAATGCACACCAATATGTTCACCATTCTATATGTGAGCGCCATGCTAATTAAGAGAAACAAGTTAATATTGCAGCTTTTGAATAATCAGATGGCAGACAAAATTATGATGGAAGTAGCTGCTGTGACGAGTTCAAATAAATTTGTACTGCAGGATGGCAGAGCGATAGCATGCAGGAACTAATAGCGACGATTACTTTGTTAGCTTACGACGAAGTAGATAGAAATAACAATGGCATCACCTGTAGTATAGGGAATGCAAACCAACATGTTCAGGGAGAACAAGATTGGCATGAACAAAATAGTAGCAGCCTATAATTTTTGTAACAACGACTGAGCAAGATAGAAGTTATGATGGCTACATCTACAGAGCAGGGAATGCAAACCAAAATGTTCAATCTCTTAAAGTTAGCAATGAACTAGAAAATAGCAAGGTGTTACGGTCATAGCTAGGAATGAACTAAAAGAGCTTTAGACAAACAAGCATCTGAACCCAGAACATGGCGCTAAAACAAGGGACTTACATTAGGAGAAGCACTCTGTGGGAGTCACAGCAGATCTTCCTGGGGTTGATAGATCCGGTGATGAAGTACGCTACATGTGCTACTTGGGGTTGGAGAGATGGCCATTACAATTCATGGTTACTCATCTCATCTGCAAAAAACGTAACGGCGCGTCGTTAGCACAAACAGGTTCCCCCAAGATTAAACAAGAACTTGCAGGCAAGCAATAGAAAAGCGACAGTAGAAGAGTTTAGATCATGCACGACGCCGGTGAAGCAGATCCGGTTCATGCACAGCGGTGTCGGTGAGCAAGATCCGATGCGGTGGATGACGGCTCCGGTGGGGTGGACGATACCGCAGCTGAAGCGACTGCGGTAGACTGCTGGATGAGCATATGGTTTCGAGGTTCGGCGGGGATGATCCGGTCGGGTTGATGATGGCGTCGATGAAGCGGCTCCGGCAGGCAGCCGGATGACGAGGATCGCGAGGCCTCTGGTAGGCCAGGGACGTCCGGCGGGGATGTTCCGGTGCGGTGGTCGTGGAGGTGGGAGAGAGGGACTTGGAAGTTCCGCTGGGTGGTCTGAGGGA
This sequence comes from Lolium perenne, assembly GCF_019359855.2. NCBI lineage: Eukaryota > Viridiplantae > Streptophyta > Magnoliopsida > Poales > Poaceae > Lolium > Lolium perenne. The sequence goes on along the minus strand of NC_067248.2, from coordinate 33,879,836 downwards.
AATGAATTTTTTTGGGAGGGTTTCCGGGCTAGGGAGGTGGTGATCAAAAAAATGACGGGCATACCCCCCCACCAACCGACTTTGCTGTCATCTCCACAGGGGTAGAATGGGAATTTGGAAGCGTGTGAAATTTTTGTATTTTGTGGGCGGGAAGTTTTGCCGCTATGAGATTTTGAATTTGGCTAAGGTCCAACTATAATGATAAAAAATTGTGAGACCGTACTAGTACCTCTGTTCAAGGCCGAGTGCAAAATCAAATCATCATCACATTAAATACCGGTCACTACCATGATCATGATCTATAGTCCCTATCTTCTTAATCCCATTCAAAAATGCGTTTGAAATATTTCAGGATTGGTGGGAGATTTTGCCGCCCGGCTGAGATTAAATTAAACCACACGTTCGACAATTCAAACTTGAGACCTTGGCTATGATACCATTTAAGTTCGAACTGATTGAAAAAGGCTATGCAATTAATTTATATAACATCCACAGGAACAACTACCAAGTTGATCCCAACCGCAGATAAATGCATCCACCAACAAAAGTAGGAACGGTGCCATAATCTAAGGAAACATTTCACAAGACCAATGTACTCACTATGTAGTGTTCATCTCCAATTATCTATGGCATTTTCTTAGTCTTTGGGAGATTATAACGAACTTGATTGGCCTCGTGCAGTAGGGCATCACATGTTTCTAATCTCGATCTCAACATGTCAACTTTTGTTCTTAGCATAGCTGTTGCAACTCGTTCTACTTGGAGTTGTTCCTCCAAAACTTGAGCAGAGAAAGACTTGGGCTTGGGTTTCAAAACCCAGAATTTCGCAGGAAAGAGTTTTTGGTGATATCTTTATCTTTCCCAGGTTTTGCCATCTCGAATTTCATACTAGTATGACAAGTTTTGAGTTGTGTAAAAAGAAAAGTTATTACAGAGAAAAATGCAGATGGTAGATTTAATGTGTACGAACTACTTTTAATCATACAAGTTGGCATGCCTGACTATAATAAGGACCATCTATCTTGCTAGCAGGCATAATTATTAAGGTATTATTAATGGGCTACCATGTTCGTAGTCTTCGAAGAAACAACCTTTACTGCATTACGAGCAGAAAACAGTTCACACGTGCGCTCAGATTCAAATTTTCAGCATGCAGCCAATTTATGGTTTAATTGAAGTACACATCAGGATATTATTTCACACAAAATACAGCAGCCACATGGAACATATCTAATTTTAGTACAACAACAAAATTTGCAATTATTACAGACCACGAAATTTTGAACGAAATTTTGAGCAGTAATTAATTACAGCATTGGCATCAGCAGTCCACTTGACTGAACAACAGAATCAAAGTTTATTTAGACACCTTCAATTCCCAGACACATCACAACTGGCTTACCATGACAAGTGCATAGGAGATTCTTTAGAACATTTTCTGTCAAAGTTTGCCTATTTTTCAATTCATGTATCTCTTGGCGTGTGTTGGCAATTATTTCATCAGCATCTTTGTTTTCCCGCCCAAATATATCAACTGCTTCTTGGAGTGCATCCCCCAAATCTCTTTGTGCCGGATTAAGTTGAGCAATAGATACCATGGGCCTATGCGAGCAATATGCACTCTCACTGCTGCTTTGTGAAACATCAATAGTTGAGGCATTGGCCCTTGCTTCTGGCTTTGTAGCTTTATTTGAAGCCTGAAATTTAGATAAAACAAGTTACAACATCATATGATGCAATAAAAGACCTCCAATTTCAAGAGCATCATTGAGCTGATATAACATAGCAAGCAATCAAAAATAGAGCCTCGTACATCTATTTCTTCTGGAACGGTTGGTGTACTAGACTCAGTGGACCAATGAGAGCACGTGCCACTGTCACTGTTGCTCTATGAAATGACCGCAACACTTGATAAATGGGTTGTCCCTACTGACATTACAACTTTGTTTGCAGGCTGAAACTAAGACAAAACAAGTTAAAATGCAATACAATACACGGCAAACAAACAAGACTGTTGACATAATTTTGAAAGAACCATGGGCAGATATAACAAAGAAACCAGTTAAGCCACATGCCTCTTAGAACAAACCAAACTAGATCATGGCGATGATGTATACAATGAACCAAGCAACTAGACATCATGTGCCCAATAACGAAGCCAGGTCACTGCACAGAAGAAATCTAGCAAATAGCCAAATACAGTCAAAACATATGCATGTTGGATTGGATACAATTAGGAAAATAATGTATGATTGATTTAAGCATGACTCAGATAGTGCCTTCGACAATGTAGAAGGTCAATGCAACAATTAATTGTATGGCTTGTATGAAGTGCCATAACATTTAAATTAAGCATAACGAGGCATTGCTTAATCTGAGAACTGAGTGCTAGCTCAGTGGCAAGGCTTGCGAGTGCGCAGCCAGCCCACCCGGGTTCGAGTACCAACGGGACCGAATTAAACACGAATGAAGCGAGATGTCAGTACAAGTAGTGGCAATGAAATGCAAAATCCATAACAGGGCCAATGACAACATTCACTTGCCAACAAAATCTAAGGCTTTAGCTTTCATATACCCTCAAAATTTAAAATAGTGTAATCCCCCGAAAGGGTATCATGGTGTCATTTAATCTCAGCCATCTCGCCCCTAATACCAAACATGTATCATTTAATCTCAGCCGTTCTTTTGTTTTACTCAAGAAAACATTTTTGTTTTGGGAGTTTATAGAAGCACAAGCCATCGTCTACATTGGAACTGTGTTATGAAAAATATCATCTTCATCGTACATGGTTATGTGAAGATATTGATATATAATTCTGTGCTACGAAAACAAATAGCAATTACTATGTTACAAGAACCATCTTCAAGCTCGATGATACTAAGTTCATTGGTCCACCAACCAAGGCTGATAAAATATTATATATTAATTTAGTACTAATATTTTGTATTTACTCATATTAAGGTCTAACTTTTTTCCCCATGACAACCAGTTTTGATATAAAATCTAACGGTGGCCATGTGTGGGTCACATAAAAAGTATTGAGGTAGTAAATTTACTAGCACAATACCCGTGCGATGCTACGGGTCATCAAGTTCATTTTCCGGTCGTATATGTAAATATAATGCATGTATACTATTATAACATTATGAAGAAATTGCAATTTTGCCGAGGAAAATAGCACATCGGTTCATCTAAACTATTATAAAGTTATCTTATAGTTAAATAAAAAAACCAAAACACAACAATCTCCATTGTGCAACGACAAACAAGAAATATGTAGGTGCATGTGTGGATGAGCCATATTTGAGGGCCGCACTTTTGATTGAGTTTGAAAAGTTCAATGAGTAACTCATTAACTCGAAGATTATTTATCTTTTAAGAAATTGGACAAACAAATGTATGTTATATTATTATGTTAAGAAATACATACGATGGTAGCAAAATTTTCATCGTGCTTAATAAGCCTACCTTTGTATTCATGGGTACATAAGAGAAGCATCTGTGTTGACAATTTAACATTGCTCCATTTTCCACATGCGACAACCCAAAGTGAGACAAAGATAAACCAAAAGACATGGCCGGATAAGTTGCACTGGTTGAGTCATGCTGAACTGGTTGCAGCCGAACTTTTCATCGGAAGCACGATGTAATTCAGACAAATGCAACTAAATAGAAATAACCACAGCGACATGTGGCTCGCTGCTTACAGCAGGCCTGTTCATCGACTCACAAAGCCTCGTTGGCGATGGTGCTCTTTTGGATCTTGCAATGGTGGAGGCTCGGTGTCTCTTCTTGCGTTCGTCTCGGCGGCGTTGGAATTGGACGGCGGCCGCTGGCTACGGTGGTTATTTTTCCGGACCAAACCTCCGACCCAACGATAGAATGAATTTTTGCTATTCATAAAAAAAAATCGCAGGAAAACCTAGGGATCGTTTTGTATTTCTCGATCTTTTAGGATTTTATCTGCAAATTCAGGATAATCATTTTATCCCGGTTTATCTTTTAGTTTCCACATGTGTTGCTTCATGTAACTTGATTTTCGATTAATGAAATATGTGGTTGCTCTCAAAAAAAAAAATAGAAATAACCAGCGCCAACATCCCCCTCGCCAGTTACCGTCTTCTCGTCAAGAGATCCAAGTCTTAGGCGAGACTGCATTCTGGAAACTTGTGTCCTTCCCCTTCAATTTTATGCCACGAGATCTCTTAAATGAGCTCAGGCCTATTGGTTCCAGAGTTGTTGCTCAGGTAAGGTTGTAGCAGAGCACAACTGTGTCCATCCTCGTTACAAGGCAACTACTAAGTACTAACCCTGAGCTCTTGCAAATGCTGGCATTTTCAGACATGACTCTAGATGTCGGCGGTTGGATCCGTTGCCAAAATACAGCAGTAGCTCCTCAATCATAGTTGGGCACAAAAAGAACTCAGTGAAGTGTTGCCCTTTCACAATAAGCAAGGAGGAGGTATGCCGTGTCAAAATCCAGTAGACCTCCAAGCACCGACGAGCCGAACAATCCCGTGTAATCAGGGAAGAGTCACCAGAATGCATTGTAGGACGGGCAGCTCGGCATGCGAATCTCGTCTTCGATCAAACAAGCCGCACCACCATCACATTGAGACGGTTGCTGCTGCCTCCGACGGGTTCTATCCTCCTAATCTGACCGCCAATCGGCACCTCCCGCCTTCTGGGTCCAGGTCGCAAGGATGCTCTCCACCCCGATGCCAGCCCCGCGCCTCCACTTCCTCTCTGCGTCGCCACTTCCCTCACCCCGCGTGTGCTGAGCTACTCTGCCTCCCTCTTCCACTCCTGACGCTCGACCCCTCTCCGTTCCCCCACCGGCGGTGTCCACCTTGCTCGGCACGACAGCCCCGCCTCCAGCCACGTCCGAGGAGGCCGGCAGCAGCAGTTCGTGGAGGAGACCGGCGCTGATCAGCTCCACGACGACGCAACATCAGTTTGAGCAAGGAGACATTAGCTTAATATCCTTGATGATACAACCCAGCACAGATCGATAAATGTGTGAGCCCTTCACTGCTTGTCTGCTTGCAACAATACTGAACAATCTGATTTAAGTTGTAGACGCGTTTGTCCGTATGATTCAGCCTAATCCATATCCCTTCTAGTCTTGCCAGAGCATCTGCTTTCATGGCATCATCACACTGCTCCGAAGAAAACGTCATGGCGACACAACCACAACACCAACATGATCACACCCCAATGGCAGGCACGCGATCTGTGATAATCACCCCAATGCCAGCCACGCGATATGCAAAGGATCCATCAATTGTCACGGAGACTTGATCAGCATCTGGTCTAGGCCAAGGTTCATAAGTGGACTGAATCATATTCTCATCAATCATCAATACGGAAGAACATAACAACCTGCACGAAAAATGCAAGAGCCAAACGACGGGCCAAGAAGTACCGATCGATCAAGTGCAGACAGCACAGGGATTACAGATCATGTCGCCGTTGTTCCAGACGCATCCTAGCGGGAGCGGCCGACCATCGTGGGGCAATCCCCATCCATCTCCATCAGCTTGTTGAAGGCATTGGTGGCGGAGGCACCACGCCGTTGGCATCATCCTCGGTGAGGTGATGAGGTCGTCCGCAACATGGACAACAGAAGGGGATACGCTGCCTAGGGTCCAACACTCCAACAGTAGGTCGACAAGAAGCACATAGTCGTAGTGCACACTTAGCCCACGTCGCTGGCATCATCGCTGGTGAGTTGATGAGTCCTGCGGGTTTCAGTCCCAAATCCATCGCTGCCGGAAGGAGGCGAGGCCGCGACCATGCGCATGGCGGCGCGATCTGCTGCTGCCGGCGGTATTTTGTTCGGTCACCATCGTGAGGGTCCACCACAGCGCCTCCACCTTCGCCGTTGATTCGTTGCCATAGTTGGAGGCGGCACCGTGCTGCCGGCCACAACCTGTTTTCTCCGCAGTGTTTTCATTGTCGCCGAGAAGCGAGAACTTACCTAATTAATCGATCTATCTCGATGCAATGCGACGAACTGATCAGGCCGAGCACATGTGCAGGTTGGCAAGTTTTGGTTCGGATCAAACTCTGTTCATGAACGTGTGAACGTGCGCTGCAAGGACTACTCGGTCTGTCCAGCGGAGACGAACATTGGGCTGGGAAAAGCGAGCGCAGAAGGTGTGGCCGGTGGATGGACAGGCAAAGAAAAAACCATCTTCAAGCTCGAAGATACTAAGTTCATTGGTCCACCAACCAAGGCTGATAAAATATTATATATTAATTTAGTACTAATATTTTGTATTTACTCATATTAAGGTCTAACTTTTTTCCCCATGACAACCAGTTTTGATATAAAATCTAACGGTGGCCATGTGTGGGTCACATAAAAAGTATTGAGGTAGTAAATTTATACATAGATATTGGATAATGTATTTTAAATTTCAAAAAATATGGTAGAAATATATAAATTAGATAGTCTTGCCGTGCAATATGCATGCCGCAAAAGGTAAGATAGATCCTTAAAAATTCTCGACTCTAATCACAAAAATATACATAATCCTAATGGGGTGTCCATGAAAAAGTTGTGTCACTTTCGTATTAGGGTATACTTCCATTTCATACTGACTAAAAAACTTAATTGTAGTGAACTCACATATTACTCCCTCCATTACTTCTTTTAGGGTATATTAGTTTTTCAAAAGCCAAACTTTAGGCTTTGTGACTAATTTTAGCAAAAAATAATAATTATCAACATCAAATAAAATAAAATATGGAAATATATTTTAAAATTATATATGTCGTGACGTGCAAAGCACGTGCTACTTACTAGTAGATTACTAGAAAATGAATAAAGCAATTGAACATGGAGCGTATTATATAAACAGCCAGATCATTTGAATATGGATATACCACATCATGTCAATGGGACTCAGAAAAACAAAGCTAGACATTTAAACAAGTAATATAACTATTTTTTCACAATGTTTCAAGTAGAATAGGAAGCTAGGTTAGGAATAAAGAAATCATGTTTCAAGTAGAATAGGAAGCTAGGTTAGGAATAAAGCAATCATGTTTGAACTAGAATAGGAAGCTAGGTTAGGAATAAAGCAATCATGTTTCAAGTAGAATAGGAAGCCAGGTAAGGAATAAAGAATAAAAAAACACGAAGTGCATCATTTCAGCTAGGATCATTTCTATCAAACTTCATGCACTAGCCATGGAACAACAGGCAAACTCAATGAAGCAATAGGCAAAAAATTAACATAATAGAATTTCAGGACTTGTTTAAGATAGCCAAATCATGTAACTTATACCCAGGCATGCCGGATGCCAGATGGGTCAAAGGCAGTGTGCAATGTTCCATATGGCCATTGTTTATATTTTATTAGATTCCATTAGGCACCTTAGGTAGTGCAACATAGAGAAAATGATGCAATTGAACTACGCACAGGAGGTAAATTAACATTCCAAAAAAAAACAGGGAACTTACGTGAGCTTTTTTTTGAGTCACACGGACCTCATCAGGTACTTGGACAGAAGAACCTGGTGCCTCACTGTTTCTCCTCTGCATGAAGGAGAGGCCAATTGTAAACAGAAACAGGATCCAAGATATAGAAGTTTGCATTAAGCAATATACAAAAAACAGCAGGTACTTACATGATTATAGGCGAGATTTACTCTATGTTTCTGAGTGTAAGATGTACCTGTTGCACGTGTAATAACAACAAACAGTTACGAGTCAAGGATTTGCTATAATTAAATTGACACCAAACAGTAGTAGAAGCATTATGACGTGCATAAACATGTAATACAGGATCCCAGAAAGATATCAAACATGATGTAACTAGAGCAGTAGCCTACGGCCAAATAGTGAGAAATAGTAATCATGTCAATGGTGGACTTGTATAGCCTACCCCCAACTTGTTTGGGAGTAAAGGCTTTGTTGTTGTTGTTGTTGTTGTTGTTGTTGTTGTTGTTGTTGTTGTTGTTGTTGTTGTTGCTGTCAATCGTGGACATGTAGAGCATTCAACGGCTCGTGATTAGTGGCTCATATTTTGTGGAGTTTCAGCGAATGGGTGGGTTAGGTCACTCAGACCACCACACTCTGTATTTATATCATCTGAGTTAGGGTCACAATACCACTGGACATGGGCCTCTATGGGCCTCACACTGGATACAATATTACTACAACGCTACTACTAAACTCACTCATGGTCCAACACACCCCCTCAAGATGATCATGGGTAAACAACCATGGCCATCTTGCAACAACAACATGACACATATGACAACTACGAGTAATGAACTTTCAGCATAACTCCTAGGATACATGACATCATTGCACTTTCCATCATCTTGTCATCTCGATTCATCTCTTCATCAGCAGCGAAGACATCCAGCTTCAACCATCTGGGATACGCACAACTCCTAACCATACACGTCCTCAACAACCCCGTCTGCCTCACCACACAAGTTCCGCAGAACCATCCACACTCGCCTCAATGTCCTCAGCCTCTATTCTCCACTCTGCCCGACCACTGACCTCTTCCGTCTCTCCCACAAACCCCCAGCCAACTCCTGCCTCAACCATCCACTCCTCAAGCACCCATGCCTATCCCCCGGTCAGGCCTCAACCAGTCTCACCTCAGGCATGCATGCCTTTCCCCTGGACAAATCCACAACCATCACCATCACCACTAAACCGCAGCCTCATCAACTCCATCACGACTCAACCGCAGCCTCATCAACTCCATCACGACTCAACCGCAGCCTCATCAACTCCATCACAACATATCCTCACAGCCTCACATCTCCATTTTCTCCTCACTTCCACTCGGATGGCGCCGCCCTGGCCAACCTGGCAGACCGCACCTGGCCACATCGACCGGCTCGCGCTGGTCAACGTCCAGCACCAACCTCCGGCTCCGCCCTACGCTCAAAGGCTCGGCCCACTCCGCACGCCTCCAACATCTCCACCTCGCACGGATCCAGATCTCTCTGCGACGGATTAACTTCCTCTTCTCTCCTTTCTAAACCAAAATGATCTTCACCCTCTTCTTTGTACCCGCGCGAGCAGCCGCCGATCTCACACAACTCTCATCGCTGTGTGTGATAGCCGCAACCCACGCAGAGCACCTGATGCGGCCTCCCGCCGCTTGGATTTCTACATCTCAACGGTGGTTTTTGTGGTCAAAGGAAGAACTTGTATGGTACTGTTTGGGGCGGCTAGCACTAGCAGGAAGGAAACCTAGGCTCTGATACCATGTGGAGTTTCAGCAAATGGTGGGTTAGGTCAGAGGAAAAAATACTTATGCGTCGTGTTTAAATCTAAAGGATGAGGTGGTTACCAACGCAAGCACTTGTAAGTTAAAAATATACCACGAATTCAGAAATACAGTCTGCTGCAATACTCCTAAACAGAACAAAACGTGCAAGGATGTCTGGTTACCTATTTCTGGGCGGCGTTTAGACGTGTTCCGCGTTCTTACGGGTGACGTGGAGGTCGGCGAGGGGGCTGCTGTTGCGGTGGGTGCCGGGGAAGCAGATCTTGGGGTGTCGGAGAAGGACATGCTGGGCGGTCGATGAAGTGTTCAGCGCGCCGGCCGAACAAGAAGGTCGGTGAAGCAGATGATGTGCAGTGCATGGGGGCGTCGGTGTCGGCGAAGCTGGTCAGGTGCGGTGGTCGATAGAGTCGGTGAACGAGATACGGTGCGGTGGACGCCGGAGTAGGTGCGGATCAAGCGGATAGGGCAGCCTCGGGGTTTGAAGCCGTGGCAGCTTGAACGGCGAAGTGCGGCGGTGATTTTCCGGTGCGGCGGCCGTGAAGGTCTGGAGGTAGGTAAGAGGGGCGGTTTCTCTGAGGGCTTGCGGGCGAAACTAGGGCGAAGCTGGGCGATAGAGGAGTCAAAGGGAATTTCACAGTCCTTCTTCTGAGGGAAAAAAATATTCGCAGATCTGAAACTTTGCGGCGCGAGATATTTGGGCGTTGGCGGGGAATTTTACCGCTCGATGATATTAAATTTTGGCTGCAGTAGGTAATAATAATAAATAGTAGGCCCTACTAGTACTGTACGTCTGTTCAAGAATCCAAGGGTGGTAGAGGTAGAGGTATAGATATATAGATAATATAGAGATATAAGGATGCTTTATTACTTTTAGAAGCAATTACATCCAGCCTCTGCATAACCAGGATGCACACAGCCGTTTTGTTGTCTCAAGTCCAAAAGGAGCATATACTCCCATTATGTGAATCCATATTTCAAAGTGTCAAAAAATTCTAAACTAAAATTTTACATGTATATCTAGACATTTTATGTTGGTACACAAGTTTGCTCAAAAAAAAGGTGGCTTCTGCAAAAAAGACAAATTTTGATGTTGTAACACGACTACGTACAGTACATTTTTTTGCCTTTTTTGTACACGCCGTACAATATGTCGTTTTTCCACGAAAACTTATGAACGAACATAGGATGTCACAACGTATACCAAAAAAATTAACATTTATATAATTGTTTTTTTATTATTTTATATAATGGGTGCATATGCACGCGTGTGCCAAAACGACACCTCCAGGGGCTAGGAGTTTCTAAACTTCTTATGGCACATCAAATAAAATGTTGTTCAATCAATAATAATAATGTGCTTATGATTGTTACTCCCTTCCACCATGAATAAAGTCCACATCGGTTTCGTGTCAAACTTTGACTCGAGATTTAGGTACCCACATGATAGTGCTAGTATCATACACATTGGTCCCAAAAAAATGTTGATGTGGCAGCTAATTAAGTAGGAGAGAGGAGATTAGTGTAACATAGGTAGATACTGTATCATAGCGCAAACAACGAGAAAAGTTAATGCTAAACAAATTTTGTACACAAATTTGCATTGAGATTCTAAAAAATAATAAATGTAGCACGACTATGATACTACTCCATGATACTACCCACTATAGAAATAGTATGACCAGCCTAATTTTATGACATCCGCAAAATATACCATTGGAAAGTTCATCGAAACAAGCACCCGATGATATAGTTCTGAATGACATGCAACTCATAATTGGCGGGCCCAAGTATTAGTCTAAGTTTGCCTCTGAAAACAAATTGGCATTGTACTCTAGGACAAAGGGAGACTACTCACAATGGCAATATCATAAGTAGTATCATGAACTACATGCATGCAAAATGTTGATGTGTCATATCAATTAATGATGAAAGAGACGATAGTGGTATCATAGGTAGATATCGTATCATAGCATGTAGAACTAGAAAAATTACTGCCAAACAAATCTTGTACACACTTTTGTATTGAGATTCTACAAATCACTAAATACACGTAACATATTATACTACTACATGATGATACTATGGATTGTTAAAATAATATCGTACACTAGTATCATATGCATGATACTATTATATGATACTCCCCATTGTGACTAGTCTAATAATAACAATAGTACTCAACTTTGTCTTGTTCCTCAGGTGTTTAGAAGTCTATGTTCGGTCCCTCAAGTATTTAAGAATTATGTTTGGCCCCTCAACTCTAATGTGGTCAAAATCGAACACTTGAACACTTAGTTAGGTCTAGCAATGATTAAAACTTGATTGGTCTGGTTATTACTTGTTCTGTGGCACGACGGTAAAGCATTTTGCCAAATCTCAAGCACACATAGTTGGGTCCATTAGAGGGACTAATTAAATCAAAGTACAATGGATGTATAAAAGCAGGTTTTATCATTGATTAGCTTTTCAATGGCCTATCAACTGTAAGTGTTGCATGTGTTCTAAAGAACTATGTTCATTGTCAGAGATCAAGATGAGTACGCGGTGGAGGATGCACAAAACAACCGTAGGCCGGGTGGGCACATCTTACTATTTTTTTGCACTTTATATGTGATATTTTTTTACATAAATAACCAACTAAAACATTTTTAAATAGGGTGGGCCATCCAACCCAAACACCATGTTGCGTACGTCGCTGAGGGTAAGGGGTTTCATCTTCGTTCTATGGTATGAGTATGTAATGAGTGTGCTACTCATCGAAGACAATATATATAGCAGACATCACATCAGATGAGCCTATGGATAAAAATGGGCCAAATCATATCTACTAGTGCACAAATGAAGTTAAAAATAGGCCAACCATCATTAAACTGATACTACTTAAAAGACCATTGTTTGACCTAAGGATTCTTTATTACTTCTCTTCGTGCTTGACGTCATAAGACAGGGTTTGAGGTTAGGGGGTAGATACATGATTTTTCTGGTTTGAATATGTCTATACCTTGTTTATCAACTTGAATGCTTGCTACATGACATCAGAAGACTATGTGTTTGGTTTTTTTTTGAATTTGTTATGCCCATTTGAATCTTGGTAAAATCCTAGGTTTGACCAAGATTTAAACCAGTTTAAAACATGAAAATGAAAAGGTAAGCCTGGATCCTTCTTAGTCACTCCAAAATGGAGCTTTTGGGAGGTTTTTGAAATTTCCATGTTTGAAACCCAAAACCCTTGATGCTTGACTTCATAAGACAGAGTTTAGGGTTATGGGGTATATACATGATTTTTCTGGTTTGAATAAGTCTAGACTTCGTTGATCAACTTGAATGCTTACTATACGACATAAGAAGCTTATGTGCTTTGGTTTTTGATTTCTTTTTTGAATTTTTATGCCCATTTGAATCCTGGTCAAATCCTTTGTTTGACCAAGATTTAAACAAGTTTAAAACATGAAAATGAAAAGTAAGCCTAAATCCTTCTTAGTCATGAAAATGAGTTAACTTGGCTTTCCTACCCTTGAATCCATAGGAAACTTTGTACTAATGCAGTATAATAATCACCCGAGTTTTTACACCAACAGGTCTGTCACTTACGTGTGGTGCCCATGCGTGAGGTCCCACACTTCAGTGAGCATGGATTCATACCTTCAGTGAGCATGGATTCATACCTTCAGTGAGCATGGACTAATGCGTGAGGTCCCAATATGAAAAATTATGCATATATCCTTCTTAGTCACTCCAAAATGAAGCTCTTGGGAGGGTTTTTGAAATTTCCTTGTTTGAAACCAAAAACCACATATCTTCATGCTTGACTTCATGAGACAGCGTTTATGGTTAGGGGGTAGATACATGATTTCTCTGGTTTGAATATATCTAGACCTTGTTTATTGATACGCGTACAACACGCGTCCGTTGGGAACCCCAAGAGGAAGGTGTGATGCGTACAACGGCAAGTTTTCCCTCAGTACGAAACCAAGGTTTATCGAACCAGTAGGAGCCAAGAAGCACGTTGAAGGTTGATGGCGGCGAGATGTAGTGCGGCGCAACACCAGGGATTCCGGCGCCAACGTGGAACCTGCACAACACAACCAAAGTACTTTGCCCCAACGAAACAGTGAGGTTGTCAATCTCACCGGCTTGCTGTAACAAAGGATTAGATGTATAGTGTGGATGATGATTGTTTGCAGAGAATAGTAGAACAATTGCAGTAGATTGTATTTCAGATGTAAAGAACATGACCGGGGTCCACAGTTCACTAGTGGTGTCTCTCCCATAAGATAAATAGCATGTTGGGTGAACAAATTACAGTTGGGCAATTGAAAAATAGAGAGGGCATGACCATGCACATACATGATATGATGAGTATAGTGAGATTTAATTGGGCATTACGACAAAGTACATAGACCGCTATCCAGCATGCATCTATGCCTAAAAAGTCCACCTTCAGGTTATCATCCGAACCCCTTCCAGTATTAAGTTCCAAACAACAGACAATTGCATTAAGTATGGTGCGTAATGTAATCAATAACTACATCCTCGGACATAGCATCAATGTTTTATCCCTAGTGGCAACAGTACATCCATAACCTTAGAGGTTTCTGTCACTCCCCTAGATTCACGGAGACATGAACCCACTATCGAGCATAAATACCTGTGGTGACCCAGCGTACCACTGCATGGTGTAGTACACAAGTCGTTGACATAACACAAGTGAAACACCGTTCCACTCATATTACATCCCTCAGAGTGGTACAACAGAAACATATGCGAGTCTAAGGTATGTCTATAGAAGTACACACGAATTGTTTACATAAGATCCACACAGCCTCCTACTTTACAGTGAGGTAAAACTTCAAATAAACTCCAAAAGAACGACTCGTAGTCTAACTTGTTGCTAACTCAAGCTTAAGAGCTAACTGGCTTGCTATAGAAATCTAGCTACTTAGGTGCTAGGATTAGGGAAAGGTTCCCTTCTATTACTAGTCTAGGTTTCCATTATAGCTGATGCAGAAGTTGACTCCATTGACTTCTTTGATTGGATTATTCATCTCGTTGCAGTTGACTCCTTTGTCTTCGAGTTCCACGGTAGTTTCTCCTTCGGTGCCTTGATCTAAGAAGGGGGTTCAAATGGGATAGAATGAGTACGAGCGTACTCAGCAAGTTCATATTAGGAAATATGTGTATCATGCACTAGCTACAGCCATAGACCAGAAAGTCATAGGCCAATGCAAGTTTTTGTAATCATTTCTTCAAAAGGTTTATTTTATTCTGAAAACTATGCCCGTCAGTCTTCACAGGTTGACTAGAACTTCGTGGAGTTCCTTTCCTGCCGCGTTCGCAGTTCCCTTCCCAGAACAGGGAGTGACAGTCACAATTCTTGATACCCTCTGCAGAGGTGCGTTACTTTACCCCACAAGAGATCTTAACCATGTTGCCGGCCGAGAGTATGTCCCCGTCCACACTTCCTTTGGTGTGAGGCCCAGTATAAGATCCAAGCCAATCACTGCCTTCTCCGTGACCCTGCAAACCCACCCTTTTGTCCAACCGTACACCCCCAGTAGACTTCTCCCGATAATACGGCTTTACTCACGGTGTACTCCGGACAATCCATCATAGATCGTAGAGCTTATCATCACTAATGGATGGGGATTTAAAAGGATTTCCCAACCTATTGCGGCAGTGCCTCCAACACCCCACCGGCTCTACAGATCCGTTGGCGTGCAGAAGGGAAAAGATACAGCTGACTTCCCCAGAGCCATTATAGATCTTATGGATAACGCGATATGTACGGCGCTAGAATCACTGGACGGCATTGGTATTTAGTCCTAGATGAGTAGTACCCATGCAATGGAACCTCCACCATATCAACACATACCATGGTTCCATTGCCCACCACATAGTCATATTCATAATTGTAAAATAATACTTTGCTTTTCAATGCATGAGTGATAAGTATAGTACTTTGCATATAGTTTGATACAAATAATCAAATGACATGAGCAAGCGATGAACTTGCCTTTCTTGACTGCAAGATTATGCAGGCAAAAGCTTCGATACGTGATAACTCCAAATTCTGAAATACCATCATCGTCCGGTAAGGACAATGTTTAAAGAACTGGCAAAGATGCTATAATGCATAGTATGAGATGCAATCGTCCCGAGCATAACCTAACCTCGATGATTTAGGATGTATGAGTTGTAATGATTTCTTTAGGGTTGGTTGCACTTTTAGAATGGCTCTCAAACAAGGTTCTTATTAGGGTTTGGTTATATTAGTATCATAATCAAGTGATATAAGACATCATAACAAACATACACATAAAGAATAGTAGTGGAATAATATGTGAAGAACAGTTGTCAATTTTAAGTTCTACGGGACATGGTTGATGATTACTTATATTATACTTCAAAAAGAATAACTTTTGAAGAACATGTTGTTTAAGAAATAATAAGTATTTCAAATAAGAACTATGGCTTCTATGGTTTGATTGACATTTGTACTTCAAAAGAATAACTTTTGAAGAACAGGTTAAATAAGAATATGAACTACTTTACATAGGAGCTATGTAACTCTAGGGTTTACTATTGAGTTCATTTAGTTGCACTAATAGGAACTAGTTGGTTCTTAACTTGGAATGGTTTCTATATAGCAAGTATTGATAGGTTTATTGCTATGGTTTCTCATATACATCATATCAAAGGATGGTTATTAAGATGGTTCTATAAATTAGCTATTAGGGCTTACTATGGTTTCACATTTTCTTTACTAAGTAATGATTAATGGCTTCTAAACTAGATGGTTTATCACTTCCTGAATAGGGTTTAGGGGAATAGGAGCATGTGATGTGTATTACTACACAAGATTGGTACTAGGGTTTATCATTATGGTTCTACTAGGGTTTGATGATTGAAGTTGATCTTAATGGTGTGGTATATAGGAGTGGTGATCAATGGTGCTAACATGTGGTATCAAGCTAGGGTTTATATCTATGTGGCACTAGTGGATCATATAGGTTTTAATTAAGAATAGGGACATGGAATGATAATCTCATGTGACTTGGTTTTTATGCTAGTGGATCATAAGCATGCATTCAATTGTTGCTTATTAGGGTTCTATATGTTAAGTGAATCTCACATGATCACATGTGACACAAAATTAGGGTTTTAGAGTTGCTTCTAAAGTGTAATGATCACATGGATTAAATCCCTAGGGTTTTAGGTTTGCAACTACTATGGATGAACACATGAAATAATGAGATCAATGTCTTACTTAAATTAAAACTAGAGTTTCTAAATTATGGTACAACTCGTAAAATGATGAGTGGTAATAGAGTTGTGGTTACTAATTACTTTGAATCACAATTAGTAATGGTTTGGCATTTTATTAATCTTCACAAGGCTTAATAATTAGAGTAACTCCTATTTTAGTTTAATTAAGAATCAGGGTTTAATAATTGTTATTAGGGTTTAAAATAATTAACTTGTTAACTACAGATGTTTAAGTAAACAAATTTTGGAATTGCCAAAATAGTATTGGCTTTTAATATTTTCATGAGTTATTACTATTTAAAGAAAATGGTACATGGTGATTTGCAAATTAGGGTTTATGAATTACCACTAATAATTAAGTTAATGCAAATATGGTAAATAAAATTAATCCTAACATTTTACTTAGTTACTGAATAACTAATATTTAATTTTGAAACTTAGTCATTTATTGAATTCAATTTGCATTTTTAAACAATTGGAAAGACATAATTAATAAAGAATAAAAATAAGTGAATTTTTATTTTGACACACATTTTTGTTTTATATTTTATTTGAACAGAGTTTATTTTTGTGAGCATTTTGGTATATTATTCATAATTTTCTGAGTTAATATGAAATTTCTATGATTTTGCAAAGTTTCAGTGATTTACTGGAATTTGAAATAAAACAAAAACACTAAACATACCGATTCGAGCTGTACCCACAGTCACTGACTGGTGGGCCTATTGACTGGGTCAATTGCCACGCGGGAAACGACCAGTCAACAGAGCTTAGGTGGCAGTGCCACGTTGATCTCGCCGGAGTGGACGCCGGTGACGCTCCGGCGAGCGACGGAATGGGTTCTAGAGACCCCCAGTGACCATCTAACCTAGCGCGTTCGAACCAGGACTCGATACTGAGCTCGCGAGCATCCACGCCACCCCCAAAGGTCACCGGGGCATCGCCGGTGAGCTCGTCTGCGGCGGCGTGACTCGGAAAAAATGGAAAACGAGGCTAGGATGCATGCTAGGAAGCAAGAGCTGGCCTTACAGACGCGCAAACTCACCCTGAATCTGATGGCGTGGTCGACGGTGATGTTGGATGATGGAAACGGCGAGGACTTCGCCATTCCCGGCGATCTGCTGTAAAGGGAATCGAGGAAATTAGCCGGCTTGAGGAAGATCCAGCACGATTCCCTCTTCCAAGATGCTCTACGGTGTCCGGCGCTCCTCCCAGACCTCACGACAAGCTCCGAGGTGGCTTCTATTGACGGCTTCGTGCTCGACGCCGGCGAACAGTCGAGGAGGAAGTCGAGAGATGAAGAAGATCTGGGGAAAAATGGATGGGCGGATGAGATCCAGGAAGGCTTGGCGGTGCTTTCACTCCTATTTATAGACCGAGGGGAGCTCGGAGGCCTCGACACGACGACGGCGATGGTGGAGAGGTGGCGGTGCCTGGAGAGTTCTTTTGGGCTCCGATCTTTTTCTTCTGGATATGCTCGGACGTGAATCGATTAGGGCAACATCTTGAGCGTGTTTTTGGCGTCCGAGCGCATGCTTATCATCGACGAGGCATCGCCGACTGGCAAGGTCATGCTGTCATCGCCGGGGAAGAGAACGAAGACGATTTCCTCTCGCACGATCTTTAAAGCATCGAAACGGTAAGTGGTTTGGGTCGTTTCATTCGTGGGATGGGTTACTGGTGGGCTTGGTGTTGGGCTTCGACCGAAGAGGTGCTGGGCTGCGACGGTCCAGGTAAGTTTCCCTCCTTTTCTCATTTCAAACTTTCTATTTTCTCTTTTTATTTTCTGTTTTGATATTTGAATTCAAATTTGAATTCTGTTTTGTTTTGCAGGTTCTAAAACATTTGAATGTCAATATAACTTGATAACAATGCTCACTGTATAATTTTGTTGTTTAAACAAATATTTAGTTTAGGATTTAATTGATATCTTGTGAGGCTTAAGTAAAAAAAATAGAAATGGTTTAGTTATTCATTTTAATTCCCTTTTTAATTTAGAAACCAGATCTATTTAAGTGGTTTGAGAATTCATAACCTGTGCATAATGAATACATGATTAGGTTGAGCTAGTACTTAACAATATGGATTGTTCACATATAATTCTCCTTATGATTAGAGTTTAAATTAAATGATAATGAGAATGAGATGAATTCATCATTTTATGTGAAGGATTATTTCTTAGGGTTTAAGAAAATGGCTGAACATTTTATGTTTGTTAATCTTGGTTAGCAAATTTCTAACTTGAATCATTTAAAATGGATCCAAAGCTCATTATGGTTAATTCATTTGTTAAGGTGATGGTTCAAACTAGGATACATTTTCCTATTTGGTTAACTAAACAAGTACTTGGGATACCAAATAGAATTGGATATTGGTTTTACTCTTCTTACCAAATGGTATTTAGTCCATAAGCATATATGGCTTGATTTATTACTTGTGATCCATGATTCACAAGTGGGGACATAATATTTTATGTGGATTATTTTATGTGGATTGGATCCTATGGGAAATGGTTTAGGGTTTTGCATAAGCTTCACTAAGTTTAAGTGTAAATAGGCATGAGGTATGGCAGGGTTCTAATTATAATCCAAAATGATACTTGGATTGAAATTCAAATGTGGTCTAGGGTTTAAGTAGTGATCACCAATGTGATACACATCTAGGATTAGGTATGAGCATAAGCTTGATCATGTTTTAGTGGCTAGGGTTATCCTCCTCACTTAGGTGGAATTATGGTTTCAAGGCAATGCTAAGTTTGTATCAAGTGTTTGGATAGGCAAGGTTTAAATACAATATCATTACTACTCTATACAAGGCATGAGTATTGGTTTGGTTAATTACTAATGAGTTACTTATTATTTCATGAGAAGAATGGGATCTATACATCACTTATATAGGTTTAATTTATCAGCTCAATTTATAAAGTAAAATCATGCAGTAGACATGATCCACTTATTCCTCACTAATCTCTCTTCTTTAATACTTCTCTCAACACACTTACTTGGATTCTTAGGGTTTATGATCATCACCCAATTTGTAATGATCAAAGTATGGCCTTCTAATAATTCATGGTTCTCTCTCCAAGATCAATTATTGGTCCATATACTTGAGTATACATATGTAGCTTAAGCTCTCTGAGATAGGTAGGGCTTCCTCTAGGGTTAGGATCATTACCAAGTTGTAATGATCACAACAATTGCCTCTCTATATATGCTAGAAGAATAGGTTCTTACTTACCATCAAGTATGAGCTAGGTCAAGTAGGGTTTGATACTTGACTTATATTTCTTGTATCATTGGTTAATATCAACAAGTACCTCAATTGGATAAGGTTTAAATAGTGATCTAGGTTCTATTGAATGCATAATATAAGCATATGAATGATTCTCTCTTTTCTGTAGGTTTAATGGTATGAGTTAGGAAACAAGGTTGGAATTGTCAAAGTTAATGAAGAATGAATATGAGTGTTCTTGACTTGGTTCAAGTATTGTAGTTGAAAAGATATACCATGTGACTCATGGTAGGAACATTTATCTAGTAGAAGACATGGATAAGATAAGTATAGAATAGTTTCTTAATTAATTGTGTTCTATGATTTATAGTTGAATAATTAATCATATGTGGTTGTAATAAGAAATGTCATGTTGAGATCTTTTATGAGATCTTGTAATTGACCCTTACTTAAGGTATTGTTTGTTGTCAAACTAATTCCATTTGATCTAGCCCATAGATCAATTCATCTCTACCCAAAACAAGGTTTTAGCAAAGATCACACTGAAGTTTATAGCGCTTGACTTGATGATCTACTTCAGTTCCAGCAAGTCAAGTGAAACTTCAGTTACTGTGGTAAGTTTTATTTGAAAGCGCGAAAATTCCCTGGATTTTCTATGCATGAATGCAATGCACACTTTGGTGTTCTCTCATTTTATTGCCTCTAAACCTGGGATATTACAATACCCCCTCTTGGAGTTACTAGCAAAAACTTGGCCAGAGCCTCTACTAATAACGGAGAGCATGCAAGATCATAAACAACACATAGATATAAATTGATAATCAACATAACATAGTATTCTCTATCCATCGGATCCCAACAAACACAACATATAGCATTAAAGATAGATGATCTTGATCATGTTCGGCAGCTCACAAGATCCGACAATGAAGCATAATGAGGAGAAGACAACCATCTAGCTACTGCTATGAACCCATAGTCCAGGGGTAGACTACTCACTCATCACTCCGGAGGCGACCATGGCGGTGTAGAGTCCTCCGGGAGATGAATCCCCTCTCCAGCAGGGTGCCGGAGGCGATCTCCTGAATCCCCCGAGATGGGATTGGCGGCGGCGGCGTCTCTGGAAGGTTTTCCGTATCGTGGCTCTCGGTACTGGGGGTTTCGCGACGAAGGCTATTTGTAGGCGGAAGGGCAGGTCAAGGGGCGTCACGAGGGGCCCACATGATAGGTCGGCGCGGCCAGGGCTTGGGCCGCGCCGCCCTATCATCTGGCCGCCTCGTGGCCCCACTTCATTAGCTCTCCGGTCTTCTGGAAGCTTCGTGTGAAAATAGGCCCCTGGGCGTTGATTTCGTCCAATTCCGAGAATATTTCCTTACTAGGATTTCTGAAACCAAAAACAGCAGAAAACAAAGAATCGGCTCTTCGGCATCTCGTTAATAGGTTAGTTCCAGAAAATGCATAAATATGACATAAAGTATGCATAAAACATGTAGATATCATCAATAATGTGGCATGGAACATAAGAAATTATCGATACGTCGGAGACGTATCAGCATCCCCAAGCTTAGTTTCTGCTCGTCCCGAGCAGGTAAACGATAACAAAGATAATTTCTGGAGTGACATGCCATCATAACCTTGATCATACTATTGTAAGCATATGTAATGAATGCAGCGATCAAAACAATGTAAATGACATGAGTAAACAACTGAATCATAAAGCAAAGACTTTTCATGAATAGTACTTCAAGACAAGCATCAATAAGTCTTGCATAAGAGTTAACTCATAAAGCAATAATTCAAAGTAAAGGCATTGAAGCAACACAAAGGAAGATGAAGTTCCAGCGGTTGCTTTCAACTTATAACATGTATATCTCATGGATATTGTCAATGTAAAGTAATATAACAAGTGCAATATGCAAGTATGTAGGAATCAATGCACAGTTCACACAAGTGTTTGCTTCTTGAGATGGAGAGAAATAGGTGAACTGACTCAACAATAAAAGTAAAAGAAAGGTCCTTCAAAGAGGAAAGTATCGATTGCTATATTTGTGCTAGAGCTTTGATTTTGAAAACAAGAAACAATTTTGTCAACGGTAGTAATAAAGCATATGTGTTATGTAAATTATATCTTACAAGTTGCAAGCCTCATGCATAGTATACTAATAGTGCCCGCACCTTATCCTAATTAGCTCGGATTACCTAGATTATCATCGCAATGCACATGTTTTAACCAAGTGTCACAAAGGGGTACCTCTATGCCGCCTGTACAAAGGTCTAAGGAGAAAGGTCGCATCGGATTTCTCGCTATTAATTATTCTCAACTTAGACATCCATACCGGGACAACATAGACAACAGATAATGGACTCCTCTTTTATGCATAAGAATTCAACAATTAATTTTCTCATATGAGATTGAGGATATTTGTCCAAAACTGAAACTTCCACCATGGATCATGGCTTTAGTTAGCGGCCCAATGTTCTTCTCTAACAATATGCAATGCTCTAACCATTTTGGTGGTAAATCTCCCTTACTTCAGACAAGACGAACATGCATAGAAACTCACATGATATTCAACAAAGAGTAGTTGATGGCGTTCCCAGGAACATGGTTATCGCACAACAAGCAACTTAATAAGATATAAAGTGCATAAGTACATATTCAATACCACAATAGTTTTTAGGCTATTTGTCCCATGAGCTATATATTGCAAAGGTAGCGGATAGAAATTTAAAGGTAGAACTCAAGCAATTTACTTTGGAATGGCGGAGAAATACCATGTAGTAGGTAGGTATGGTGGACACAAATGGCATAGTGGTTGGCTCAAGGATTTTGGATGCATGAGAAGTATTCCCTCTCGATACAAGGCTTAGGCTAGCAAGGCTATTTGAAACAAACACAAGGATGAAGCGGTGCAGCAAAACTCACATAAATGACACATTGTAAACATTATAAGACTCTACACCGTCTTCCTTGTTGTTCAAATTCAATACTAGAAATTATCTAGACCTTAGAGAGACCAATTATGCAAACCAAATTTTAGCAAGCTCTATGTATTTCTTAATTAATAGGTGCAAAGTATATGATGCAAGAGCTTAAACATGAGCACAACAATTGCCAAGTATCACATTATCCAAGACATTATAGCAAATTACTACATGTATCATTTTCCAATTCCAACCATATAACAATTTAACGAAGAAGAAACTTCGCCATGAATACTATGAGTAAAGCCTAAGGACATATTTGTCCATATGCAACAGCGGAGCATGTCTCTCTCCCA
The DNA here is from genome assembly GCF_019359855.2 of Lolium perenne. Lineage (NCBI taxonomy): Eukaryota > Viridiplantae > Streptophyta > Magnoliopsida > Poales > Poaceae > Lolium > Lolium perenne. The sequence continues at coordinate 33,856,791 of NC_067248.2, read as the reverse complement.
CACAAAGAATGCTAGGATCCACTTTATTCAAACAAAACAAAAACAAAAACAAACCGACGCTCCAAGCAAAGCACATAAGATGTGATGGAATAAAAATATAGTTTCAGGGGAGGAACCTGATAATGTTGTCGATGAAGAAGGGGATGCCTTGGGCATCCCCAAGCTTAGACGCTTGAGTCTTCTTTATATATGCAGGGGTGAACCACCGGGGCATCCCCAAGCTTAGAGCTTTCACTCTCCTTGATCATGTTGTATCATCTCCCTCTCTTGATCCTTGAAAACTTCCTCCACACCAAACTCAAAACAACTCATTAGAGAGTTAGTGCACAATCAAAATATACATGTTCAGAGGTGACATAATCATTCTTAACACTTCTGGACATTGCACAAAGCTACTGAAAGTCAATGGAATCGAAATATCCATCGAGCATATCAAAACAAGCAATGCGAAATAAAAGGCAGAATCTGTCAAAACAGAACAGTTCGTAAAGACGAATTTTATTGAGGCACCAGACTTGCTCAAATGAAAATGCTCAAATTGAATGAAAGTTGCGTACATATCTTAGGATCACTCACGTAAATTGGCATAATTTTTGAGTTACCTACAGAGAATTTTGCCCAGATTCGTGACAGCAAAGAAATCTGTTTCTGCGCAGTAATCCAAATCTAGTATGAACCTTACTATCAACGACTTTACTTGGCACAACAATGCACAAAACTAAGATAAGGAGAGGTTGCTACAGTAGTAAACAACTTCCAAGACACAAATATAAAACAAAATTACTGTAGTAAAAACATGGGTTGTCTCCCATAAGCGCTTTTCTTTAACGCCTTTCAGCTAGGCGCAGAAAGTGTGTATCAAGTGTTATCAAGAGACGAAGTGTCAACATCATAATTTGTTCTAATAATAGAATCAAAAGGTAACTTCATTCTCTTTCTAGGGAAGTGTTCCATACCTTTCTTGAGAGGAAATAGATATTTAATATTACCTTCCTTCATATCAATGATAGCACCAACGGTTCGAAGAAAAGGTCTTCCCAATATGATGGGACAAGATGCATTGCATTCAATATCCAAGACAACAAAATCAACGGGGACAAGGTTATTGTTAACGGTAATGCGAACATTATCAACTTTCCCCAAAGGTTTCTTTGTAGAATGTTCAGCAAGATTAACATCCAAATAACAATTTTTCAATGGTGGCAAGTCAAGCATATTATAAATCTTCTTAAGCATAACAGAAATACTTGCACCAAGATCACATAAAACATTACAATCAAAGTCATTGACCTTCATCTTAATGATGGGCTCCCAACCATCTTCGAGCTTCCTAGGAATAGAAGCTTCGCGTTCTAGTTTCTCTTCTCTAGCTTTTATGAGAGCATTTGTAATATGTTTCGTGAAAGCCAAGTTTATAGCACTAGCATTAGGACTCTTAGCAAGTTTTTGTAAGAACTTTATAACTTCAGAGATGTGGCAATCATCAAAATCTAAACCATTATAATCTAAAGCAATGGGATCATCATCCCCAATGTTGGAAAAAATTTCAGCAGTTTTATCACAAGCAGTTTCAGCAGTTTTAGCAGTTTCGGGTAGTTTTTCGCGCTTTGCATTAGAAGTGGAAACATTGCTAACACCAATTCTTTTACCATTATTAGTAGGAGGTGCAGCAACATGTGAAGCATTAGCATTGCTAGTGGTGGTAATAGTCCAAACTTTAGCTATATTATCTTCTTTCTCATTTTCTTCTCTTTCCCACCTAGCACGCAATTCGGCCATCAATCTTATATTCTCATTAATTCTAACTTGGATGGCATTTGCTGTAGTAACAATTTTATTATTATGATTTTCATGAGGCATAACTTTCGATTTCAAAAGATCAACATCAGCAGCAAGACTATCGACTTTAGAAGCAAGTATATCAATTTTCCCAAGCTTTTCTTCAACAGATTTGTTAAAAGCAGTTTGTGTACTAATATCTTTAAGCATGGCTTCAAGTCCAGGGGGTGTGTTCCTATTATTGTTGTAAGAATTCCCATAAGAATTACCATAGCCGTTGCCATTATTATAAGGATATGGCCTATAGTTGTTACTAGAATTGTTCCGATAAGCATTGTTGTTGAAATTATTATTTTTAATGAAGTTTACATCAACATGTTCTTCTTGGGCAACCAATGAAGCTAACGGAACATTATTAGGATCAATATTTGTCCTATCATTCACAAGCATAGACATAATAGCATCAATCTTATCACTCAAGGAAGAGGTTTCTTCGACAGAATTTACCTTCTTACCTTGTGGAGCTCTTTCCGTGTGCCATTCAGAGTAATTAATATTATCAAGAAGCTTTGTTGCTTCTTGATACGTCTCCGACGTATCAATAATTTCTTGTGTTCCATGCCACATTATTGATGATATCTACATGTTTTATGCACACTTTATGTCATATTCGTGCATTTTCTGGAACTAACCTATTAACTAGATGCCGAAGTGCCAGTTGCTGTTTTCTGCTGTTTTTGGTTTCAGAAATCCTAGTAAAGAAATATTCTCGGAATTGGACGAAATCAACACCCAGGTTCCTATTTTACCCGGAAGCATCCAGAACACACGAGAACCACCAGAGAGGGGGCACAGGCCCACCAAACCCTAGGCCGGCGCGGCCAGGGGGGGCCCGCGCCCCCCTATAGTCTGGCCACCCTGTCAGCCCTCCTGCGCCGCCTCTTCGCCTATTTAAAGCCCCCATCGCGAAAACCCTGAGACGTTCGACGAAACCCACAGAAACCTTCCAGAGCCGCCGCCATCGCGAAGCCAAGATCTGGGGGACAGGAGTCTCTGTTCCGGCACGCCGCCGGAACGGGGAAGTGCCCCCGGAAGGCTTCTCCATCGACACCGCTGCCATCTTCACCGCCATCTTCATCACCGCTGCTGCTCCCATGAGGAGGGAGTAGTTCTCCATCGAGGCTCAGGGCTGTACCGGTAGCTATGTGGTTCATCTCTCTCCTATGTACTTCAATACAATAGTCTCATGAGCTGCCTTACATGATTGAGATTTATATGATGATGCTTGTAATCTAGATGTCGTTATGCTAGTCAAGTGAGTTTTACTTATGTGATCTCCGGAGACTCCTTGTCCCACGTGTGTAAAGGTGACAGTGTGTGCACCGTGTGGGTCTCTTAGGCTATATTTCACAGAATACTTATTCACTGTTGAATGGCATAGTGAGGTGTTTATTTATATCTCTTTATGATTGCAATGTGTTTTGTATCACAATTTATCTATGTGCTACTCTAGTGATGTTATTAAAGTAGTTTTATTCCTCCTACACGATGTAATGGTGACAGTGTGTGCATCCGTGTTAGTACTTGGTTTATGCTATGATCATGATCTCTTGTAGAATATGAAGTTAACTATTGCTATGATAGTATTGATGTGTATTATTCCTCCTACATCGCATGAAGGTGACAGTGTGCATGCTATGTTAGTACTTGGTTTAATCGAATTGATCTTTCATGCACTCTAAGGTTATTTAAATATGAACATTGAATTGTGGAGCTTGTTAACTCCGGCATTGAGGGTTCGTGTAATCCTACGCAATGTGTTCATCATCCAACAAGAGTGTAGAGTATGCATTTATCTATTCTGTTATGTGATCAATGTTGAGAGTGTCCACTAGTGAAAGTGTAATCCCTAGGCCTTGTTCCTAAATACTGCTATCGCTGCTTGTTTACTGTTTTACTGCGTTACTACTGCTGCAATACTACCACCATCAACTACACGCCAGCAAGCTATTTTCTGGCACCGTTGCTACTGCTCATACTTATTCATACCACCTGTATTTCACTATCTCTTCGCCGAACTAGTGCACCTATTAGGTGTGTTGGGGACACAAGAGACTTCTTGCTTTGTGGTTGCAGGGTTGCATGAGAGGGATATCTTTGACCTCTTCCTCCCTGAGTTCGATAAACCTTGGGTGATCCACTTAAGGGAAAACTTGCTGTTGTCCTACAAACCTCTGCTCTTGGAGGCCCAACACTGTCTACAGGAAAAGGAGGGGGCGTAGACATCAAGCTATTTTCTGGCGCCGTTGCCGGGGAGGAAAGGTAAAAGGTACTCACACTCCGGATCTCGGCTACTAAGCTATTTTCCGGCGCCGTAAGTACTCAAAGCTATTTCCTTTAGATCCTGCAATTGCAACTTTTTGTTTCTTGTTTACACTAGTTTGGCATAATGGACAAGAATGAGCTTCTATTTCTATTTCCTGATTTAAAACATGGATTGTTTGATGCGAAAATTAAAAAACCTATGGAATCTTATTTGCATGCTAGTAGTAATATTAGTATGAACGCTTTGAACACCATTGTTGATAATAATATAGAAAGTTCTAAGCTTGGGGAAGCTGGTTTTCATGATCTTTTTAGTCCCCCAAGCATTGAGGAGAAAATTTTCTTTGATGATACTTTGCCTCCCATATATGATGATTATAATGATAGTGGTCTTTTGGTACCACCTACTATGGAGAGTAAATTTTGTTGTGATTATACTATGCCTCCAACACTTGATGAGAATAATAATGATAGCTACTTTGTTGAATTTGCTCCTACTACAATTAATAAGAATAACTATGCTTATGTGGAGAGTAATAATTTTATGCATGAGACTCATGATAAGAATGCTTTATGTGATAGTTATATTGTTGAGTTTGCTCATGATGCTACTGAAAGTTATTATGAGAGAGGAAAATATGGTTGTAGAAATTTTCATGTAACTAAAACACCTCTCTATGTGCTGAAATTTTTGAAGCTATACTTGTTTTATCTTCCTATGCTTGTTACTTTGCTCTTCATGAACTTGTTTATTTACAAGATTCCTTTTCATAGGAAGCATGTTAGACTTAAATGTGTTTTGAATTTGCTTCTTGATGCTCTCTTTTGCTTCAACTCTATTTCTTGCGAGTGCATCATTAAAACTGCTGAGCCCATCTTAATGGCTATAAAGAAAGAACTTCTTGGGAGATAACCCATGTGTTTATTTTACTACAGTACTTTTGTTTTATATTTGAGTCTTGGAAGTTGTTACTACTGTAGCAACCTCTCCTTATCTTAATTTTGTTGCATTATTGTGCCAAGTAAAGTCTTTGATAGTAAGGTTCATACTAGATTTGGATTACTGCGCAGAAACAGATTTCTTGCTGTCACGAATCTGGGCCTAATTCTCTGTAGGTAACTCAGAAAATTATGCCAATTTACGTGAGTGATCCTCAGATATGTACGCAACTTTCATTCAATTTGGGCATTTTCATCTGAGCAAGTCTGGTGCCTCAATAAAATTCGTCTTTACGGACTGTTCTGTTTTGACAGATTCTGCCTTTTATTTCGCATTGCCTCTTTCGCTGTGTTGGATGGATTTCTTTGTTCCATTACCTTCCAGTAGCTTTGTGCAATGTACAGAAGTGTTAAGAATGATTGTGTCACCTCTGAACATGTGAATTTTTGATTATGCACTAACCCTCTAATGAGTTGTTTCGAGTTTGGTGTGGAGGAAGTTTTCAAGGGTCAAGAGAGGAGGATGATATACTACGATCAAGGAGAGTGAAAGCTCTAAGCTTGGGGATGCCCCGGTGGTTCACCCCTGCATATTTTAAGAAGACTCAAGCGTCTAAGCTTGGGGATGCCCAAGGCATCCCCTTCTTCATCGACAACTTATCAGGTTCCTTCTCTTGAAACTATATTTTTATTCGGTCACATCTTATGTACTTTACTTGGAGCGTCTGTGTGCTTTTATTTTTGTTTTGTTATTTTCATTCTCTGAATAAATACATGCTTGTGTGGGAGAGAGACACGCTCCGCTGGTTCATATGAACACATGTGTTCTTAGCTTTTAATGTTCATGGCGAAAGTTGAAACTGCTTCGTTCATTGTTATATGGTTGGAATCGGGAAATGCTACATGTAGTAATTCTAAAATGTCTTGAACAATTTGATACTTGGCAATTGTTGTGCTCATGTTTAAGCTCTTGCATCATATACTTTGCACCTATTAATGAAGAAATACATAGAGCTTGCTAAAATTTGGTTTGCATAATTGGTCTCTCTAAAGTCTAGATAATTTCTAGTATTGAGTTTTGAACAACAAGGAAGACGGTGTAGAGTCTTATAATATTTACAATATGTCTTTTATGTGAGTTTTGCTGCACCGGTTCATCCTTGTGTTTGTTTCAAATAACCTTGATAGCCTAAACCTTGTATCGAGAGGGAATACTTCTCATGCATCCAAAATACTTGAGCCAACCACTATGCCATTTGTGTCCACCATACCTACCTACTACATGGTATTTCCTGCCATTCCAAAGTAAATTGCTTGAGTGCTACCTTTAAACAATTCAAAATTTATCACCTCTGATTTGTGTCAATGTTTTATAGCTCATGAGGAAGTATGTGGTGTTTATCTTTCAATCTTGTTGGGCAACTTTCACCAATGGACTAGTGGCTTCATCCGCTTATCCAATAATTTTGCAAAAAGAGCTGGCAATGGGATTCCCAGTCCCAAATTAATTAACAAAAATAGACACTCCTCCATGGTATGTGATTGTTGGACGGCACCCGAAGGATTCGGTTAGCCATGGCTTGTGTAAGCAAAGGTTGGGAGGAGTGTCATCATAATAAAACTAAAATAAAAAGGCACTCCTTCATGGTATGAGATTGTTGGCAGGCACCCGAGGATTCGGTTAGCCATGGTTTGTGAAAGAAAGGTTGGAAGGAGTGCCACCCAAAAATAAAATAAAATGGGAGCCGCTCTTTGAAGGTTTGTCTGGCAAGGGGGTTAGAGTACCCGCTACCATTCGTTGACAACAACATCCACCTCTCAAACTTTATTTTTATGCTCTCTTTATGTTTTCAAAATAGAAGCTCTAGCACAAATATAGCAATCAATGCTTTCCTCTTTGAAGGACCATTCTTTTACTTTTATTGTTGAGTCAGTTCACCTATTTCTCTCCATCTCAAGAAGCAAACACTTGTGTGAACTGTGCATTGATTCCTACATACTTGCATATTGCACTTATTATATTACTCTATGTTGACAATATCCATGAGATATACATGTTACAAGTTGAAAGCAACCGCTGAAACTTAATCTTCCTTTGTGTTGCTTCAATGCTTTTACTTTGAATTATTGCTTTATGAGTTAACTCTTATGCAAGACTTATTGATGCTTGTCTTGAAGTGCTATTCATGAAAAGTCTTTGCTATATGATTCACTTGTTTACTCATGTCATATACATTGTTTTGATCGCTGCATTCACTACATATGCTTTACAAATAGTATGATCAAGGTTATGATGGCATGTCACTCCAGAAATTATCTTTGTTATCATTTTACCTGCTCGGGACGAGCAGAACTAAGCTTGGGGATGCTGATACGTCTCCGACGTATCGATAATTTCTTGTGTTCCATGCCACATTATTGATGATATCTACATGTTTTATGCACACTTTATGTCATATTCGTGCATTTTCTGGAACTAACCTATTAACAAGATGCCGAAGTGCGATTCTTTGTTTCTGCTGTTTTTGGTTTCAAAAATCCTAGTAAAGAAATATTCTCGGAATTGGACGAAATCAACGCCCAGGTTCCTATTTTACCCGGAAGCATCCAGAACACACGAGAACCGCCAGAGAGGGGGCACAGGCCCACCAAACCCTAGGCCGGCGCGACCAGGGGGGGCCCGCGCCCCCCTATAGTCTGGCCACCCTGTCAGCCCTCCTGCGCTGCCTCTTCGCCTATTTAAAGCCCCCGTCGCGAAAACCCTGAGACGTTCGACGAAACCCACAGAAACCTTCCAGAGCCGCCGCCATCGCGAAGCCAAGATCTGGGGGACAGGAGTCTCTGTTCCGGCACGCCGCCGGAACGGGGAAGTGCCCCCGGAAGGCTTCTCCATCGACACCGCTGCCATCTTCACCGCCATCTTCATCACCGCTGCTGCTCCCATGAGGAGGGAGTAGTTCTCCATCGAGGCTCAGGGCTGTACCGGTAGCTATGTGGTTCATCTCTCTCCTATGTACTTCAATACAATAGTCTCATGAGCTGCCTTACATGATTGAGATTCATATGATGATGCTTGTAATCTAGATGTCGTTATGCTAGTCAAGTGAGTTTTACTTATGTGATCTCCGGAGACTCCTTGTCCCACGTGTGTAAAGGTGACAGTGTGTGCACCGTGTGGGTCTCTTAGGCTATATTTCACAGAATACTTATTCACTGTTGAATGGCAAGTGAGGTGCTTATTTATATCTCTTTATGATTGCAATGTGTTTTGTATCACAATTTATCTATGTGCTACTCTAGTGATGTTATTAAAGTAGTTTTATTCCTCCTACACGATGTAATGGTGACAGTGTGTGCATCCGTGTTAGTACTTGGTTTATGCTATGATCATGATCTCTTGTAGAATATGAAGTTAACTATTGCTATGATAGTATTGATGTGTATTATTCCTCCTACATCGCATGAAGGTGACAGTGTGCATGCTATGTTAGTACTTGGTTTAATCGAATTGATCTTTCATGCACTCTAAGGTTATTTAAATATGAACATTGAATTGTGGAGCTTGTTAACTCCGGCATTGAGGGTTCGTGTAATCCTACGCAATGTGTTCATCATCCAACAAGAGTGTAGAGTATGCATTTATCTATTCTGTTATGTGATCAATGTTGAGAGTGTCCACTAGTGAAAGTGTAATCCCTAGGCCTTGTTCCTAAATACTGCTATCGCTGCTTGTTTCTTGTTTCTTTGCGTTACATTACTTTCGCTGCAATACTACCACCATCAACTACACGCCAGCAAGCTATTTTCTGGCACCGTTGCTACTGCTCATACTTATTCATACCACCTGTATTTCACTATCTCTTCGCCGAACTAGTGCACCTATTAGGTGTGTTGGGGACACAAGAGACTTCTTGCTTTGTGGTTGCAGGGTTGCATGAGAGGGATATCTTTGACCTCTTCCTCCCTGAGTTCGATAAACCTTGGGTGATCCACTTAAGGGAAAACTTGCTGCTGTCCTACAAACCTCTGCTCTTGGAGGCCCAACACTATCTACAGGAAAAGGAGGGGGCGTAGACATCACTTCTCCAAGAGTGATGGACATAAAGGTACCTCCAGCAGCTGAATCCAATAGGTTCAGCGAAGAAAAATTCAGTCCTGCATAAAAGGTTTGGATGATCATCCAAGTAGTCAGTCCATGGGTTGGGCAATTTTTAACCAAAGATTTCATTCTTTCCCATGCTTGTGCAACATGCTCAGTATCCAATTGTTTAAAATTCATTATGCTACTCCTCAAAGATATAATTTTAGCAGGGGGATAATATCTACCAATAAAAGCATCCTTGCATTTAGTCCATGAATCAATACTATTCTTAGGCAGAGATAGCAACCAATCTTTAGCTCTTCCTCTTAATGAGAAAGGGAACAATTTTAATTTTATTATGTCACCATCTACATCTTTATACTTTTGCATTTCACATAATTCAACAAAATTATTGAGATGGGCAGCATCATCATCAGAACTAACACTAGAAAATTGCTCTCGCATAACAAGATTCAGTAAAGCAGGTTTAATTTCAAAGAATTCTGCTGTAGTAGCAGGTGGAGCAATAGGTGTGCATAAGAAATCATCATTATTTGTGGTTGTGAAGTCACACAACTTAGTATTTTCAGGAGTACCCATTTTAGCAACAGTAAATTAAGCAAACTAGATAAAGTAAATGCAAGTAACTAATTTTTTTGTGTTTTTAATATAGAGTGCAAGACAGTAAATAAAGTAAAACTAGCAACTAATTTTTTTGTATTTTGATTTAATGCAGCAAACAAAGTAGTAAATAAAATAAAGCAAGACAAAAACAAAGTAAAGAGATTGGGATGTGGAGACTCCCCTTGCAGCGTGTCTTGATCTCCCCGGCAACGGTGCCAGAAAATCTGCTTGATACGCGTACAGCACGCGTCCGTTGGGAACCCCAAGAGGAAGGTGTGATGCGTACAGCGGCAAGTTTTCCCTCAGTACGAAACCAAGGTTTATCGAACCAGTAGGAGCCAAGAAGCACGTTGAAGGTTGATGGCGGCGAGATGTAGTGCGGCGCAACACTAGGGATTCCGGTGCCAACGTGGAACCTGCACAACACAACCAAAGTACTTTTCCCCAACGAAACAGTGAGGTTGTCAATCTCACCGGCTTGCTGTAACAAAGGATTATATGTATAGTGTGGATGATGATTATTTGCAGAGAACAATAGAACAATTGCAGTAGATTGTATTTCAGATGTAAAGAATAGGACCGGGGTCCACAGTTCACTAGTGGTGTCTCTCCCATAAGATAAATAGCATGTTGGGTGAACAAATTACAGTTAGGCAATTGACAAATAGAGAGGGCATGACCATGCACATACATGATATGATGAGTATAGTGAGATTTAATTGGGCATTACGACAAAGTACATAGACCGCTATCCAGCATGCATCTATGCCTAAAAAGTCCACCTTCAGATTATCATCCGAACCCCTTCCAGTATTAAGTTGCAAACAACAGACAATTGCATTAAGTATCGTGCGTAATGTAATCAATAACTACATCCTCGGACATAGCATCAATGTTTTATCCCTAGTGGCAATAGTACATCCATAACCTTAGAGGTTTCTGTCACTCCCCCAGATTCACGGAGACATGAACCCACTATCGAGCATAAATACCCCCTCTTGGAGTTACTAGCAAAAACTTGGCCAGAGCCTCTACTAATAACGGAGAGCATGCAAGATCATAAACAACACATAGATATAAATTGATAATCAACATAACATAGTATTCTCTATCCATCGGATCCCAACAAACACAACATATAGCATTATAGATAGATGATCTTGATCATGTTCGGCAGCTCACAAGATCCGACAATGAAGCATAATGAGGAGAAGACAACCATCTAGCTACTGCTATGGACCCATAGTCCAGGGGTAGACTACTCACTCATCACTCCGGAGGCGACCATGGCGGTGTAGAGTCCTCCGGGAGATGAATCCCCTCTCCAGCAGGGTGCCGGAGGCGATCTCCTGAATCCCCTGAGATGGGATTGGCGGCAGCGGCGTCTCTGGAAGGTTTTCCGTATCGTGGCTCTCAGTACTGGGGGTTTCGCGATGAAGGCTATTTGTAGGCGGAAGGGCAGGTCAAGGGCCGTCACGAGCGGCCCACATGATAGGTCGGCGCGGCCAGGGCTTGGGCCGGGCCGCCCTATCATCTGGCGGCCTCGTGGCCCCACTTCGTTAGCTCTCCGGTCTTCTGGAAGCTTCGTGTGAAAATAGGCCCCTGGGCGTTGATTTCGTCCAATTCCGAGAATATTTCTTTACTAGGATTTCTGAAACCAAAAACAGCAGAAAACAACAACTGGCTCTTCAGCATCTCGTTAGTAGGTTAGTTCCAGAAAATGCATAAATATGACATAAAGTATGCATAAAACATGTAGATATCATCAATAATGTGGCATGGAACATAAGAAATTATCGATACGTCGGAGACGTATCATTTATCAACTTAATTGAATGCTTACTATGTGACATAAGATGACTATGTGCATTGGTTTTTCATTTTATTGTTTTTTTTGAATTTTTATGCCCATTTGAATCTTGGTCGAATCCTAGGTTTGACCATGATTTAAACAAGTTTAAAACATGAATATGAAAAATTAAGGATGTATCCTTCGTAGTCACTCCAAAATGAAGCTCGATCTTGAGAGGGTTTTTGAAATTTCCATGTTTGAAACCAAAAAACCACGTACTTCTCTTCGTGCTTGACTTCATAAGACAGAGTTTGGGGTTAGGGGTGGCTTGATACATAAATTTTCTGGTTTGAATATGTCTAGACATTGTTTATCAACTTAATTGAATGCTTACTAGATGACATAAGATGACTATTTGCATTGGTTTTTCATTTATTTTTTGATTTTTTATGCCCATTTGAATCTTGGTCAAATCCTAGGTTTGACCATGATTTAATCAAGTTTAAAACATGAATATGAAAAATTAAGCATCTATCCTTCTTAGTCACTCCAATATGTAGCTCTTGGGAGGGTTTTTGAAATTTCCATGCTTGAAACCAAAAACCACTTCTCTTCATGCATGCTTGACTTCATAAGACAGAGTTTAGGGATAGGGGGTAGATACATGATTTTCCTGCTAGTTTGAATATGTCTAGATCTTGTTTATCAATTTAAATGAATGCTTACTATATGACATGAGCAGACCTTGGTTTTAATTTTTATACCCATTTGAATCTTCGTCAAATTCTAGGTTTGTTGACCAAGATTTGAACAAGTTTAAAACATGAATATGAAAAAGTAAGCATGTATGCTTCTTAAGTCACTCTAAAATGAAGCTCTTGGTAGGTTTTTTGAAAATTCCATGTTTGAAACTAAAAACCACTTCTCTTCATGCTTGACTTCATAATTAAGTCATGGTTTAAGGATATATAGGGGTAGATACATGTTTTTCTGGGTTGAATATGTCTATACCTTGTTTATCAACTTAATTGAATGCTTACTATATGACATAAGAAGACTATGTGCCTTGATTTTTCATTTTTTTTAAATTATGCCCATTTGAATCTTGGTCAAATCCTAGGTTTGACCATGATTTAAACAAGTTGAAAACATGAATATGAAAAATTAAGCATATATCCTTCTTAGTCACTCCAAAATGAAGCTCTTGGGAGGGTTTTTGAAATTTCCATGTTTGAAACAAAAAACCACATATCTTCATGCTTGACTTCATAAGACAGAGTTTAGGGTTAGGGGGTAGATACATGATTTCTCTGGTTTGAATATATCTAGACCTTGTTTATCAACTTAATTGAATGCTTACTATGTGACATAAGAAGACTATGTGCCTTGATTTTCCATTTTTTGTTTTTTCTGAATTTTTATGCCCATTTGAATCTTGGTCAAATCCTAGGTTTGACCATGATTTAAACAAGTTTAAAACATGAATATGAAAAATTAAGCATATATCCTTCTTAGTCACTCCAAAATGTAGATCTTGGTAGGGTTTTTGAAATTTCCATGTTTGAAACCAAAAACCACTTCTCTTCATGCATGCTTGACTTCATAAGACAGAGTTTAGGGTTAGGGGTAGCTAGATACATGATTTTTCTTGTTTGAATATGTCTAGACCTTGTTTATCAACTTAATTGAATGCTTACTATATGACTGATGTCTACGCACACTCCTTTTCCTGTAGACAGTGTTGGGCCTCCAAGAGCAGAGGTTTGTAGAACAGCAGCAAGTTTTCCCTTAAGTGGATCACCCAAGGTTTATCGAACTCAGGGAGGAAGAGGTCAAAGATATCCCTCTCAAGCAACCCTGCGATCACAAAGCAAGAAGTCTCTTGTGTCCCCAACACACCTAATACACTTGTCAGATGTATAGGTGCACTAGTTCGGCGAAGAGATAGTGAAATACATGTGGTATGAATGTATATGAGAAGTAGTAACGGCACCAGAAAATAGCTTGCTGCTACAACTGGCGTGTGGTTGATGGTGGGAATATTGCAGGCAGTACAGATGCAGTAAAACAGTAAACAAGCAGTGATTGCAGTATTTGGGAACAAGGCGTAGGGATAATACTTTCACTAGTGGACACTCTCAACATAGATCACATAAATGAATAGATAAATGCTATACTCTACACTCTCTTGTTGGATGATGAACACCACTAATTGTGTAGGGCTACGAGAGCACCTCAATGCCGGAGTTAACAAGCTCCACAATATTCAATATTCATATTTAAATAACCTTAGATTGCATGATAGATCAACACAACTATACCAAGTACTAACATAGCATGCACACTGTCACCTTCATACTATGAAAGGAGGAATAGATCACATTAATAACATCATAGTAATAGTTAACTTCATAATCTACAAGAGATCATAATCATAAACTACGCCAAGTACTACATGATGCACACACTGTCACCATTACATCATGGAGGAGGAATAGAGTACTTTAATAACATCACTAGAGTAGCACATAGATGAATAGTGATACAAAACTCATATGAATCTCAATCATGTAAGGCAGCTCATGAGATCATTGTATTGAAGTACATAGAGAGAGAGATTAACCACATAGCTACCGGTACAGCCCCTTAGCCTCGATGGAGAACTACTCCCTCCTCATGGGAGACAGCAGCGGTGATGAAGATGGCGGTGGTGTCGATGGAGATGCCTTCCGGGGGCACTTCCCCGTCCCGGCGGCGTGCCGGAATAGAGACTCATGTCCCCCAGATCTTGGCTTCGCGATGGCGGCGGCTCTGGAAGGATTCTTGTACCGTGGCTTTTCCGTATCGAAGATTTAGGTCAGGGACCTTTAAATAGGCGAAGAGGCGGAGTCGGAGGGCTGACGAGGCGGTGACACACTAGGGGGGCGCCCCCCCTGGGCCGCGCCGCCCTGTCATCTGGTGGCCCTGTGGCCCCCCTCTGGTTCCTCTCGGGTGTTTTGGAAGCTTCGTCCAATTATAAGATGCTGGGCGTTGATTTCGTCCAATTCCGAGAATATTTCCTTACTAGGATTTCTGAAACCAAAAACAGCAGAAAATAGGAACTGGCACTTCGGCATCTCGTCAATAGGTTAGTTCCGGAAAACGCATAAAATCATCATAAAGTGTGAACAAAACATGTAGGTACTATCATAAAGCAAGCATGGAACATCAGAAATTATAGATACGTTGGAGACGTATCAGCATCCCCAAGCTTAGTTCCTACTCGTCCTCGAGTAGGTAAACGATAACAAAGATAATTTCTGAAGTGACATGCTACCAACGTGATCTTAATAATACTATTGTAAAGCATATGAGATGAATGTAGTGACTCAAAGAAATGATAAAGACAATGATTAAACAACTGAATCATATAGCAAAGACTTTTCATGAATAGTACTTTCGAGACAAGCATCAATAAGTCTTGCATAAGATTTAACTCATCAAGCAATAAATTCAAAGTAAAGGCATTGAAGCAACACAAAGGAAGATTAAGTTTCAGCGGTTGCTTTCAACTTGTAACATGTATATCTCATGGATAATTGTCAACATAAAGTAATATAATAAGTGCAATAAGCAAGTATGTAAGAATCAATGCACAGTTGACACAAGTGTTTGCTTCTAAGATGGGAGGAAGTAGGTAAACTGACTCAACATAAAGGTAAAAGAAAGGCCCTTCGCAGAGGGAAGCAGGGATTAAATCATGTGCTAGAGCTTTTTAAGTTTTGAAATCATATAGAGAGCATAAAAGTAAAATTTTGAGAGGTGTTTGTTGTTGTCAACGAATGGTAGTGGGCACTCTAACTACCTCGCCAACCAGACTTTCAAGAGCGGCTCCCATGAAGGACGTTATCTCTACCAGCAAGGTAGATCATCCCTCTTCTCTTTTGTTTACACATGTATTTTAGTTTTATTATGGGTGACACTCCCCCCAACCTTTGCTTACACAAGCCATGGCTAACCAAATCCTCGGGTGCCTTCCATCAATCTCATACCATGGAGGAGTGTCTAATTGCAAAATTAAGTTGCTTACTGATGAGTCAGAGCAAAACATGTGAAGAGAATTATTAATGAAGTTTGATTAATCGGGGTTGGGAACCCCGTTGCCAGCTCTTTTTGCAAAATTATTGGATAAGCGGATGTGCCACTAGTCCATTATGAAAGTCTGTCAAGAGTAAATGACAAGGTTGAAAGATAAACACCACATACTTCCTCATGAGCTATAAAACATTGACACAAATTGAGAAGCATTTTGAAGGTTTAAAGGTAGCACATGAAGTATTTACTTGGAATGGCAGGAAATACCACATAGTAGGTAGGTATGGTGGACACAAATAGCATAGTGTTTGGCTCAAGAATTTTGGATGCACGAGGAGTATTCCCTCTCAGTACAAGGCTTAGGCTAGCAAGGTTGTTTGAAGCAAACACAAGTATGAACCGGTACAGCAAAACTTACATAAGAACATATTGCAAGCATTATAAGACTATACATTGTCTTCCTTGTTGTTCAAACACCTTACTAGAAAATATCTAGACTCTAGAGAGACCAATCATGAAAACCAAATTTTAGCAAGCTCTATGTATTTCTTCACTAATAGGTGCAAAGTATATGATGCAAGAGCTTAAACATGATCCATATGAGCACAACAATTGCCAAGCATCAAGTTTTTCAAGACATCATACCAATTAGTACATGTAGCATTTCCCGTTTCCAACCATACAACAATTAACGAAGCAGTTTCAACCTTCGCCATGAAAATTAAAAGCGAAGAACACATGTGTTCATATGAACCAGCGGAGCGTGTCTTTCTCCCACACAAGCATTTATTCAAACAAAACAAAAATAAAAACAAACAGACGCTCCAAGTAAAGCACATAAGATGTGATGGAATAAAAATATAGTTTCAGGGGAGGAACCAGATAATTTGTCGATGAAGAAGGGGATGCCTTGGGCATCCCCAAGCTTAGATGCTTGAGTCTTCATGAAATATGCAGGGATGAACCACCGGGGCATCCCCAAGCTTAGAGCTTTCACTCTGCTTGATCATATTGTATCATCCTCCTCTCTTGACCCTTGAAAACTTCCTCCACACCAAACTCGAAACAAACTCATTAGAGGGTTAGTGCATAATCAAAATTCACATTTTCAGAGGTGACACAATCATTCTTAACACTTCTGGACATTGCCCAAAGCTACTGGAAGTTAATGGAACAAAGAAATCCGTCCAACACAGCAAAAGAGGCAATGCGAAATAAAAGGCAGAATCTGTCAGAACAGAACAGTCCGTAAAGACGAATTTTTAAGGGGCACCAGACTTGCTCAGATGAAAATGCTCAAATTGAATGAAAGTTGCGTACATATCTGAGGATCACTCACGTAAATTGGTAGATTTTTCTGAGTTACCTACAGAGAACCCTGCCCAAATTCGTGACAGACAGAAATCTGTTTCTGCGCAGTAATCCAAATCTAGTATCAACCTTGCTATCAAAGACTTTACTTGGCACAACAATGCAATAAAATAAAGATAAGGGGAGGTTGCTACAGTAGTAACAACTTCCAAGACTCAAATATAAAACAAGAGTACTGTAGTAAAATAAAAACATGGGTTATCTCCCAAGAAGTGCTTTCTTTATAGCCATTAAGATGGGATCGGTAATTTCAATGATGCACTCCCAAGAAATAAGAGTTGAAGCAAAAGAGAGCATCAAGAAGCAAATTTAAAACACATTTAAGTCTAACCCACTTCCTATGCAAAGGAATCTTGTACACAAATGAATTCATGAAGAACAAAGTGACAAGCATAGGACGATAAAACACGAGTAACTTCAAGATTCTCAACATAAAGAGGGGAAACTTAATATTATTAGGATGCATATCACCATGTTTCCCTCTCTCATAATAACTTTCAGTAGCATCACTGATGAAATCCACAATATACCCATCACTTAAAACATTCTTATCATGGTTCATATGCATAGAAGTATCATTGATTTTGGCATAAGAAGAGTTCTTCTCATTAATAGTAATTGGAGCAAGATTATTATCAAGAATTTGAACATGGTAAACAAGTTGCATATTAAGGGAATTGTTTTGGCAATCCAATCATAACTATGACAAGTTTCATAAGGATAGTTATAACGTATATCATAGCATTCTTTATAATAATCGTCAAAGGTCGGAGGCATAGTGTCATCATAAGAAATAGAATAGTTATCTTTCACAGTATGTTCGTCTGTGACCATACCATCATTGTTACTAGAAGGAGATGTATCAAACATATAATGATCGGTAGCAAAAGGATTTTCAAACACCTCATCCCCAAGCTTAGAGATTTCTATATCATTATGGGAGGAAGCATGGATAGTACTGATACTATGGCAATTATTAACATCATCATTTTCAGAATTAGTTTCCCAGAGATTTGCAATATCAAAAGTAGTGTGCTCTTTCACATCATGATCACTAATGTATGTAAAGGGCATAGGAAGATCATTGTATTCAGATTCATTATCATAATAATCATTAGGAGCAACATACTTACGGTTACCTATCGTTACCTCATTTATGCGGGGATATGCTGTTACCTCTTTCTCTTTATCCCCCATCTTCTTCTTCTTCTTCTTCTTCTTCGTTCCCTTCTTCTTCTTCTTCTTCTTCTTCTTCTTCTTCTTCTCTTCCTTCTCCTTGTTCCCTTCTTTAGGAGGAAGAGGCTTGAAGGGAGGCTTTTCCACATAACCTGATTTATTTCTAGAAACAATAGAAGAAACTTGGGAGGATTCCTCCTTTTCATTAATAAGTTCAAAACACACAGCGGTCCTATCATATTTTGGCAAGGTGTCATCTTCTAAAATATTTTGTATGTAAGTATTTGTATGGAAATTATCAATGCAATAACAAAAACACCCATGCGGGACATCATCAATATCAAGATCACTCATATGTAACAAAGAGATTTTTCTTGATAACTCTTCACACCACAAAAATAAAGTAAGTTCATCATGCTGATTAGGAGTAATTTTATCATCACAATACAAATTTGCAGCACTCATGGGGTTCAAATTATCATTGGAGGAGCATTGAAAATTAAAATGACCCACTCTATGGCAAAGTTCACAAATAAAAGGATAGAGGGCACAAACGTTTTTACCAAGATCATCTAGAGCCCTAAACCACTTTCTAGTTTTTTCATTAATATGATGGATACAATATTCATCTTTGATTTGATTAATTCCACAAGGTCTATGCATTCCACAAAAATTAACATGCTTATAGGAAATAGCATTCTTAGGAGTTTGAGCATGCTTATTGCAATCATTAACAACAATTTCATTCTTCATGCAAGCCTCTTAAAAAGGTTCATGATACTTATCGAAATTCTTCTTAGGCAATTCAAAATGAGAAGCAAAGGCTTTATAAAGATTTGCAGCAACTTGAGAGTCATGAAGCCTTTGCTTTCAAAGAGCGGCTCCCATGAAGGACGTTATCTCTACCAGCAAGGTATATCATCCATCTTCTCTTTTGTTTACACATGTAATTTAGTTTTATTTATGGATGACACTCCTCCCAACCTTTTTCTTTCACAATCCATGGCTAACCGAATCCTCGGGTGCCTTCCAACATTTCACATACCATGGGGAGTGTCTATTTGCAAAATTAAGTTGCTTACTGATGAATCAGGGCAAAACATGTGAAGAGAATTATTAATAAAAGTTAATTAATTGGGGCTGGGAACCCCGTTGCCAGCTCTTTTTGCAAAATTATTGGATAAGAGAATGTGCCACTAGTCCATTGGTGAAAGTCTGCCCAACAAGATTGAAAGATAAAACACCACATACTTCCTCATGAGCTATAAAACATTGACACAAATAAGAGATGATAACTTTTGAATTGTTTAAAGGTTGCACATGAAGTATTTACTTGGAATGGCATAAAAATACCACATAGTAGGTAGTTATGGTGGACACAAATGGCATAGGTTTTGGCTCAAGGTTTTGGATGCACGAGAAGCATTCCCTCTCAGTACAGGTCTTTGGCTAGCAAGGTTGGTTAGCAAGCATAAGAGTTGAGGGAAACAAACAAATATACATGTGATAGAAACAATCATGCATCTTCCTTGTAAGCACAAACAATTTTAACTTCATAATACTGTAACAGCCCAAATTTCAATAAAAAGAAAGTTAGAGAAATCCAGAAAGCAAAATTTCAAACCAACAAAAACTTTTCTATTTGCATATAGTACCATGCATAGGACTGGTGCATTTGAGTGATATGCCATGATGATTGCTTTTACTTGTATTTGATATGCTCTAAAACCCTAGAGTGATCATATGAAGATCACCAACCTAAATAACTCAAAGAGGAAGAAATTCCATAAAATGCAAAACCCTAAAAACCCTCACATATGCCTTATGGCATTTTTATAAATTTTGACCCTAGACCTAGTTGGTCTTCACCATTAGTTGAGTAATGTTATTAGACACTTACTAGAACTTTTGGAATCAAAGATTCACAATTCAAATGGATTTCAAACACAAATCCCACTCACATATGATAATGGTCAATTTTGACAATTCTAGTCTGATCACCACTTTGAGCCCTTGCCATTCAATTTTCTCAAACCAACTCTTGCTAACTCTTTGCACCATTTCAAAGTCAACATCAAGGTGAACAACTTTGGTGAAGATCATCATGCCAAATTCATCTTTGATCATGAGCAAGGCTCATCCAAAGTTTCAACTTTCTCACATATGCAACATTCCCCATTTATCCAATTTTGCAAATGTTTGAATTCTAAAAATTCCACCACCACCTCAAATCACCTCTGGTCAAATACAACTTATATCAACACTCACATTTCAAAAACTTTCACCATTTGAATTATTTCAAATTTGGCTATTTTTGAATTTTCCAAATTCGGGCACTATTTGCAACTATTGCAAATAGTGAATCTACCTCAACCTAATCTACCCTAATCTACCACATTGTGTCCCCTGGTCCCCTTAAACCTATTTGGATGCATAGTGAGGCTAAGGGAGAGAGAGAGATCAAGCTAGGGCATGGCCATGCCGGCCATGTCCCTGAGCCGTCGACCTCCCCCTCTCATCCTTGCACCCCTGCCCTGTCCACCTCGCCACCGTGCGCCACCACATCCCCTACACCACCTAGCAACCGCCGTTGTCGAGGTAGACGCCGTAGCTCGCCGGAGATCGCGCGCCCAGCACACGCCCAGGACCGCCAGTATGCCGCCCGTGTCGCGCGTGGACACGCTCAGCACACGCGCCGTCCCACGCGCTCACGCAGCCCCTGGACCCCCTGCGAGCACCTTGAGCCTCACCGTGAAACCGCGACGCCGTTGGACACGCCCTCGACCACGGCCCGCACCCGCCGTCGCCGGAGAAGCCAACCCTGGTCCGCCGCGGGCGCGGCAGACACGGACACAATCCCACGCCATACCACGCCGCCCGACCGTGCCAACACCACCTCTAGCTTCGCCTGGACGAGGAGAACCTGACAGCATCGCCGCCTAGCTCGACAGCACGCCGGAGACGCCGCGCACGTGTCGACTTCTTCCCTGCCCAGCAGCACCCTCGCGTCGCTATAAATAGAGCACTCCCCTGAGCCATCTGAGCACACCATCGTCTTCCCCTCTTCTCACTCGACCACCTGAGCCACTCCACTGCCTCGATTAGCCACCGCCGCCGCTCAATTGCTACACCACTGCCCGTGATCGCCGTCGAAGCTCGCCGCCGATTGGAGCCGCCCCAGGACGAGCCGCCGGTACCAGGAGAACCGCCATCGTCCACATCTACCTCGCGCATATTGCCATCCCTTGCTGGAGCCGCCGTAAGCTCTCCCACCCCCTACCTGAGCCGCCGGTGAACTCCCCTCTCGCCGGCGGGACGATGAACCTCGGCCGTTAGATCTTGATCTAATCCTACGCCCCAGCTTCGCCCATACCGTTTCGGGTTTTAACACCCACTGACGGGTGGCCCCCGCTGTCAGGCAGCCCGCGCGGCACTGGACCGTGGCTGGGCTGGCCTTGGGCCGTTTTTAAATCTTTGAGCCCACCTAGCTTTCCCGCCGGCCTTTTAATTCAAATTCGATTCAAATAATTCCCAAACAATTTCCTTACAGCACAAACTTTGAATTTAAATAATTCCAATTTCGCTAAACCAAATTTAGTGAATTTTATGTTGCTGGAAAGCTACTGAAATTCTCTACAACATGCCACTGGCCTCATGGCCAGATTCGTTGTAGAATAAATGTGATGAAAATAACAGGACAGGGACTTTTCCCTATTCAAATAATTCTTAAAAATCAACCAAAATAGATATTAAGTTAATTCCAACTCTAATAGCTCACATTTGACTTACACTAATTGTTTATGCAATAAAATGGTGTGGTCACTTTGCATGATCATGCCCTAGTTTAATTAATGGATCTTTTGACTAGTTTAACTAGTTGATATTGTCCAAAACTATTAAAGTAAATTATGTGGAGTCTTACACTTCATTTAAACTTGTCTCACATGAATTCATGGGATGTTTGGACCCCTGGTTCCAAACTCTCTTATATGAATTACTTGAGAATTAAATCAAATATGAGTTATCTAAATAGTATGAGGTGATCTACCTCATTTAAATCATTTTCGCAAATGATGATGATGAACATTTGACTTAGGTCAATATGAGTTCATACATGATTGTTTGAGAAATTAAATCTTAAGAAGATTTCAATGAGAGGAAATTATTTCTTAAGAACCCTATGGAAACTATCATTTACATATGAAATATAAAGAAGTGATTGCTATTTAAACCCCACAACCCATGCACCTAAGTAGATTATTTGTGTGCATAGAATAGTTTGTGTGTTATATGTGATATATGGAATAGCCATTGAATTAGTGAGTAATTATACTCGTATTCAAATTTAGACGGTAGCACCGGAGAGTACGCCGAAGAAGAAGGTTGCTACCAAGAGGAGGAGGAGGAACAGTTTGAGAACTACCAAGGCAAGCTATTATTCTTGCAAAGTGCAAAGCCCCTTGGGGCAAGGCACCATGTTTCTTATCTTTTCTTATATGAACCCATCCCAAGTTTTTACATTACAAGTTTTTACTTGTTTTCTAAATGAGTTACTTTTATAGTTAACTTTGGTCAAAGTACAAGTTGATTACTAGAGTAGTGAGTTAGTCTCTCCAAGCAAAGCCAGATAGCACCCCTCATGATTTAGAGCTAGTGCTAATGAAATAAAACTTGACTACTCTAGATGGGAACAATGTGATTTTGAAATGATTTTGAAACTTTGGAATGAAGATGCATTCCATTGAATGATTTTTTGAAGGTGAATCTAAACAAGAGAAGATAGTGATTTTTGATAAACAATGATGTTGGTTTGAATGCGATACCTTTCCAATTATTAAGTACCCCCACAATACCTGATTATGGGTAGGGCTTAACTGGAAGTTTATGCGTCTTAGTATGGGTTCCCTCTAAACAAGCGTCATCGGGGTTATGCCGAAAGCTGCCTCTACCACAAAAGAAATGATATGATATGATGCGAAATGAGGTGAATGTCCGGCCCAAGCCCTGTGCAGTTCCCAGGTTGACAGTTGGTCTTCACTGGGAGGCCAAGCTCATGGGGAGAGGTGCTCATACTAGGATTCGTAAGTGAAAGGTTATGGTTGATGATCCACGTACTGTGTTACGATGATTCGGGGAAATCCCGACGGATGAAATCGAATGTTGTGGCACAAGTGTGCAACCTCTGCAGAGTGTAAACCTATTCGAATAGCCGCGTCCACGGTTACGGACGGTTGGAAAGGCCATACAGTTTCCAATGTCATATCTTTGAAAATGATGTTGAAAGATGATGGTGAAATGACTTGTGGTGAATTGAATTGAAATCACCACTTGAATGGTGGGAATGACACTAATGTTCCCACTTGAGTTAGTTAGCACTTGAACAAGTTTTTCTCAAACTTTGTGAACTAAAACTAGCTTTATGCAAAGAAACTAGAGCTTAGCAAACCATACTAGAATGTCTAGCACTTACATTAGTATTAGTTTGCGAGTACTCAACGTACTCACGGCTTTGTCCCTGGCTATTCAAATGGCCAGAGTATGAAGATGACCAAGGAGATGACCAGCAGGACGCCTACGACAACTAAGCGCCTTCCGACGTCAAGCGTTGGCCTGTGGACTAGAGAGTCCTTGTATCTTACGCTTCCGCTATGTTGAACTATGAACTTGTGTTTGTTCGTTGATCAATAGATCAACTATTCGTGTAATATGGATCATGTGATTCCAATTTGTAAGACTTATGGTTTGTAATGAATGATGACTGTGATACTTAACTATTATGCCTCGCAACAACAATATTCCTGGGATTGCGATGTATGACATAATAGGCATTCGGACTTAAAAATCCGGGTGTTGACAAATACTAAGCTCATTAGCTAACAAGAAAGAAAGATAATGAAATAATATATCTACATGTATTTCCCTCTTTTCTACTTAAGCTTCAAAGTATTGTTGATGTTGACCAATGCTAAGTTTTCTAAAGCCAAATAGATTTACTTGATGCTCCCAAAGTGATACCAGTACTAACAACAAGATCAATCATATAACAGAAATTGCAAACTAAAATAAGGTGTGAAAAACGTAAATGACAAAACTTCTCATTAATATTCCATAACGATAACTCACACCAAGGGATACATAGATAACCAACTAAAAGAGAGATACTTCCACACTGCAACCACCTTATATGATAACTTCCCTACTCATGATATGACACTACTTGATAGTAAAAAGGTAAAAGATAGTGATGATGTGATACCGCGGCACTCCCCCCAAGCTTGGAACAAACCAAGGGGGTGCCAATACCAATGATGAATTACTTTTACTCCTTCGGTGGTGATGGTGGAACGACCCTGATGGGAGTGAGGAATTGCTCTAGCATTCTGTGAAGTCGGTTGTTCTCCTCTTGAAGTATCTCCACTTCCCTTCTGAGAACACGGTATTGATCACAAAACTCATCGGTAACCCGAAAAGCTTCCTCCACAGCAGGGGAAGAGTTGAGGCTAGGAGCAGGTGGTAAAGGTCCCTGCAAATTATGAGAAAAAGAACGTCGAGTGTTAACCGATCCTACTAAGATTGGCTTAATCCCCACAGCTTGCCGCTCTCTTTTTATTGACGACATCTTCTTCACTTCCTCCTTGACACTCTCATCCATCTCTTTCGGTCTTGTCACGACCCTTTCCTCTTCCGCCCATCCAACGAAAGTTCCTTGATCTAGATCCTGGAGGAGCTCACGGTTGCGACGCATTGCATAATCTTCTGAGGATGAACCTTGCGACGACATCTGAACAGAAACAGGTCGAAACAAAACACGACGAGAAGACGATATACGGACCTCGGGGGATCCGGGGGATTATATAACAAAAAAATTCACGACAAAAGGAAAGTACCAGATCGAACTCGAGTGGGAGAGGGACTCCGAGGAGCCGTCCCCATATGGCGGCGCGGCCAGGGTGGGGCCACGCCACCACGTGGGGACGCGCCCTCGTGCGTCTCCTCCGCTCTGATTCGATCTCGTAATTTTTCATATTTTCTAAAAATAGCAAAAACATTGTTCGGAAAGTTAAACGCGGACTTTTTACTACCAGAACTGTTACCTATTCGAAGTAGAACTCTGCAGAACTATCAATTTTATTTTTGATGAAAGTTTCCGGAGTCACCACTCGAATAACATCAACATCTTCATTATAAGAATCTCCAGAAATATAATGTTTGAGTCTTTGTCCATTCACCACTTGTGTGGCATCACCTTTCAGCGAAGCAATTTTTATTGCCCCTGAACGATACACCTCCACAATGACATATGGTCCTTCCCATTTTGAGAATAATTTCCCTGCAAAAAATCTGAGACGAGACCGATACAATAGGACTTTATCTCCAACATTAAATTCTATTTTAATAATTCTTCTATCATGCCATTTCTTAACTTTCTCCTTAAAAAGTTTAGCATTTTCATAAGCTTCACTTCTCCACTCATCTAGAGAACTCAATTGTAGCAACCTTTTCTTACCGGCAAGTTTAAAATCTTTATTAAGTTCTCTTACAGCCCAATAAGCTTTGTGCTCTAGTTCTAAAGATAAATGACAAGCTTTTCCATAAACCATTTTATAAGGAGACATACCCATAGGATTTTTATAAGCAGTTCTATAAGCCCACAACGCTTCCTTCAACTTACTAGCCCAATTTTTCCTAGATTTATTAACAGTCTTTTGCAAGATAGATTTAATTTCTCTATTTGATAATTCTACTTGCCCACTAGTTTGGGGATGATAAGCAGAAGCAATTCTATGATTAATACCATATTTAGCAAGAGTTTTTCTAAAACCACCATGAATAAAATGAGAACCTCCATCAGTCATAAGATATCTAGGTACTCCAAACCTAGGAAAAATAACATCTAAAATCATTCTTAAAGAGGTCTCACCATCAGCACTTTTTGTGGGTATGGCTTCCACCCATTTAGTAACATAATCAACAGCAACAAGTATATGAGTGTTACCTTCTGAAGAAGGGAAAAGACCCATGAAGTCAAATCCCCAACAATCAAATGGTTCAATAACAAGAGTATAATTCATAGGCATTTCATTGCGTCTAGAGATATTACCAACTCTTTGACATTCATCACAAGATAAACTTTATTGCATCTTTAAAGAGAGTTGGTGTGACGCCCCGGAACCGGTACCATGAGGATTCCAGCGATCCCGCCGAAATCCGCACGATATCGATTCAGAGACGCCCTCCGACACGACGTGCGCGAAGAATCACACACGTGATGCCAGAGGAATTAACACGAGCGGTAACATTACAACAGGATTACAATAGAGCCCACAAGATACATATATTACAACAACGACTCCAACGAGTCAAGATACCAATATACAATACAAAGATCCAAATCATACAGAAGATCGAATACATCCAAGTACGGACAAGATACAAATTGGACTAAGAGTCCTGAAGATAACCAGTGGCGTCCATAACCCTGCCCAGGCCAAGCCGGAAGGGTAACCTTGCTAACGTCGTCATCTTGTACCTGTCAAAGTCGGGCCATCGGTTGCCGACAAGAGGGAGGAAGCAAAAGAGAAAGGGGAAAAGGCGAGAGTAAGTACCAAGGAACGAACTCCGGCACGTACTTAGCGAGACTAGAAATGGCTATGCTCGCCGGGCGAGTATAATATATATATCGCCGAGGGCGATATGGTAGGTTTAGCGGCAGCATAACTATAACCAATAGAGACACGCTAAAACATCCGTCTAATCAGATAAGATAAGAGAGCGCACAAGTAACAGATATAATACTACACAAATATAACCCAGCCAATTACACATATCCCCTTCAACAATTGTGAAGAGGCAATGTAAAAGGCACTCAACGGTGGACAAGTTTTATTAGGTATCGGTTGTAGTAATGCTATATTACTACGCAAGTTATTATCAGATTATTAACAACAAGTATAAGGTGTAAGTTGTTCTATGATCAAGCTATACAATTTCAAGTCGTCCATAACCGCGGACACGGCTTATCGATAAGATGTACACCCTGCAGGGGTTGCCCAAATGTAACCATACGCATGCTCGACCCACTTACGACAGGTGGATGTCTCACAACAAGACCGTTCCCAGTTCAACAAGAAAGTCTAGGGGGGCCACCCAACTAAGCTACTCGTGACGAAGTCCGGCCGTACTCCGATACGGACTCCGAGGTTTGCGCCGGCGGCTAGGCGTGCAAACCACACGCTTCGCCAAACGTCCCGCAAGGTACAGTACATAATATAAACACCCGAAGGCAACAGGAAGTAAACACCCGAAGGCAACAGTATCTAAACATGCATGCGCCAAATAAAACCAAGGTTGTGGCCCCCTTTTCAACTAACTTGAGAAAAGGTAATGGGTGAGGGGGGTCCCAATAATCGTCCCCACGCATGGGTAGAGCGCTCAATCTCGGAACAGATAACAAGAACTCGGGTCCTAGAGGACATTAGCGAGTCAAAGTTCCGATGCTTTCGCAAAGGGGCTCACAGATGCCTCTGCTTACAATTTTAGTTGTTAACAATTAAGTAAAGCATGTGTATCTCCAACAACTGATATAGCATGTGATAACCTCCCAACAACCCAACATATCCCGATAACAGATCGAGATAAACAACAAAGCCTAAACACGCCTACGACTCGCAAGGCTCAAACATCAAGCAACGGCTATGGGTAAGGAATGATACATATAGGATTATTATGGTAAACAAGTGGAATAGGACACGTGACTCAGTAAAGAATCGCAACATAAGGATAGCAGTGCGAGGGAGAGAGTAAAATAGGTGAAGAGAGAGGGCTCGCCTGTGAAAAGCTGCAGAAGAACTTGTCGGAGAACTCGTCGTATCTCACATCACCACTTCGTGATCCTATCCGGGAAGAAGCAAATGCTGGAACACACACAACGTATGCAAGTCTTACTACTACGGATAAAGAAGACCCAGCATGATCAAGATGATACGCATGACATGGCAGATATGGTGCAATGCAACTTATCCAATATTAATCGGAGTCGGAACCCCGGACAAACAAATTAGGTTGGAGTTGCATTTTCTACCACCAAAATTAAGGGTTGTTTAGCATAGCAAACATGGCAGGGGTGAGCTACATCAAAGTTAAATGGAATCGAGACAACAGTTATATAGTATCTCACATATTCCATATGTTCCATATTAGGTGATAATGCAAACTATCACGATATGGTATGAAGCATGATGCAACAGCGGCATAATCATGTTCATCACATTTTTCTGATAAATTTTGATATATAACATTGTTCATTTCGAATTATGGTTTAGAAGATAGGATTATGCAAAGTATGTACATTCCAGTAAATTCAGAAAACAGAATAGACGTGCAGAAAATCTGTAACAGAAGGGAAGCTAGCCACAGTGACAATTTTGACTATTCAGGAATTAGAACCCACGATCAATTGGAACAAAAAGCAAGGGACAACCCAGTCTGGACTACCTCCGGTTGCTGATCAAAAGGTAGCGCTCGCGATTTCTGAACACCATCCAATCCAAGACGCAGAATAGGCTTTGATCTGATGAAGATAGTTTCAGCTGGACAGATAAATAAACAACCAAAGTTCAGACTCTTGCGTGGGACGGAATTGGCACACGATCTGGCAGAATAACCAGAAACAGCGAACCAAAGCGCTGGAGGACAAAGAGTTTCTGACGTAACTGAACCGTAACAGGCAACAGCACGCGGCTGAAGGAATTAGAACGCAGTTCTCACCGGGGAGTTGAAGGAGACGCCGGCTTGTTGCGGAGGGGGCGGACCAGCGGGGAAGGTCGAGTGCTTGGCGGCGGTCATGGCAACGAGCGGCAACAGGAGGCGGACAAGCCGTCGTGGAGATGGACAGCGTCGAGAACGGCCTTGACTAGGAGGAAAAGAAACGAGGCAGGGAACGAGCTCGCCCAGCTCGCGTCCATGGCAGAGGTATCCTCGGGCAAAAACGACCATCAGTTTTGTCAGTTGTTAGCGATGGTGTGCAGGGTGCGATTCAGACGGGGAAAACTTGGAACGGAAAGGGGAGCTCACCCGGAGAACAGGGAAGTGCTCGGGGTAGCCGGGCGAGGGCGGAGGCGGCCGGAAACACAAGGTTTCTGCCGGCGGCGGAGATGGAGAAGTGGTCATTGTTGTCGATTTGGAGGGGTTCCCGACGAAAAACTTGTACGTGGAGAACGAGGAGAGCGAGGCAAAGCTGCTGGTGCTCTCAGAACAACGAACAGCGGTCGAATACGATGAGGCGACGGAGATCTGGCGCCGGTGTTTGAGCAGATATGGAGGAGGTGGTCACATGCGATGTGAGGCTGTAGCTGTGTCCAGGGATAAAGCGAACGAAGAGAAGGAGGATCACGGCACGCTCCTCGCATGCTCTCTGCTGAAGAATATGCCAACGAAGAGAAGATATTTTTCTGCCAAAACAATACGATCTGGAGAGGACGGTTGAAAAGAGCTGGGCTACTCTAGAAGGAAAACAGACCAGGTAAAGAGAGGACCGGATAGGAATGATTTTATTTTAAAATTTTATTTCTCTTTTATTTTCAAAACTGTCTTGCAAGATGATTTGAAACCAGATCAAACTAAGTATGTATTTTAAATACAGAGGTGGAGAGAAAAATAAAAGTAATGGCTATTATTGCCAACAATTTTATAGCAAAAATAAAAATAGTTTTGTTTTAGGTCTCGTTAAATGAATAGACAAGGGGAGGGTTTAATTAAACCATATGAGAGGAAAACAAAATAATTGGTGTATATAAATAAATTTTATTTTGTCAAAACATGGATGTGATGCATGCATGATGTTATGATGATGCATAAAAGAAAAATAACAAGCAAATCTAATAGGGGTATTACCCTGGGCCGTTACAATCGACACCACTAACAAGGAACCTCACCCCGAGGTTCCACCTCAAGGTACGGGGGAGAGAGGTGAACTATCGGATCTTTAGGCAGCGTGTCGATCTCCTCGACACCACTAACAAGAATTCTTGCTCCACGTAGATCGGCGACACCACTAACAAGAAGTCGTTGTTCCGGTGTTGATGATGCGCTTTTGTCGGGATCCTTCGAAGATCGAACCTATTAGGATGAAGGTATAGATCGTCCAACCCGCGTAGAGACCTAAGACTCAGAAAACTCAGATAAGCGAGAAGACTCAAAACTCGCGAAGATAAGATGAGAAAGAATAGAGGTAAGGAGAAAATCAGAGCTAATCAGAACTATCCAACGATTTTTAGAAAATAGTTTTTACACTAGACACAACAACGTCCGTTGGCAAGGTTATCCTACAGGCTGGACTAGTGGGGTACCGTCAACCTGAGCTCTGATACCAACTTGTGACGCCCCGGAACCGGTACCATGAGGATTCCAGCGATCCCGCCGAAATCCGCACGATATCGATTCAGAGACGCCCTCCGACACGACGTGCGCGAAGAATCACACACGTGATGCCAGAGGAATTAACACGAGCGGTAACATTACAACAGGATTACAATAGAGCCCACAAGATACATATATTACAACAACGACTCCAACGAGTCAAGATACAAATATACAATACAAAGATCCAAATCATACAGAAGATCGAATACATCCGAGTACGGACAAGATACAAATTGGACTAAGAGTCCTGAAGATAACCAGTGGCGTCCATAACCCTGCCCAGGCCAAGCCGGAAGGGTAACCTTGCTAACGTCGTCATCTTGTACCTGTCAAAGTCGGGCCATCGGTTGCCGACAAGAGGGAGGAAGCAAAAGAGAAAGGGGAAAAGGCGAGAGTAAGTACCAAGGAACGAACTCCGGCACGTACTTAGCGAGACTAGAAATGGCTATGCTCGCCGGGCGAGTATAATATATATATCGCCGAGGGCTATATGGTAGGGTTAGCGGCAGCATAACTATAACCAATATAGACACGCTAAAACATCCGTCTAATCAGATAAGATAAGAGAGCGCACAAGGTAACAGATATAATACTACACAAATATAACCCAGCCAATTACACATATCCCCTTCAACAATTGCGAAGAGGCAATGTAAAAGGCACTCAACGGTGGACAAGTTTTATTAGGTATCGGTTGTAGTAATGCTATATTACTACGCAAGTTATTATCAGATTATTAACAACAAGTATAAGGTGTAAGTTGTTCTATGATCAAGCTATACAATTTCAAGTCGTCCATAACCGCGGACACGGCTTATCGATAAGATGTACACCCTGCAGGGGTTGCCCAAATGTAACCATACGCATGCTCGACCCACTTACGACAGGTGGATGTCTCACAACAAGACCGTTCCCAGTTCAACAAGAAAGTCTAGGGGGGCCACCCAACTAAGCTACTCGTGACGAAGCCCGGCCGTACTCCGATACGGACTCAGAGGTTTGCGCCGGCGGCTAGGCGTGCAAACCACACGCTTCGCTAAACGTCCCGCAAGGTACAGTACAGAATATAAACACCCGAAGGCAACAGGAAGTAAACACCCGAAGGCAACAGTATATAAACATGCATGCACCAAATAAAACCAAGGTTGTTGCCCCCTTTTCAACTAACTTGAGAAAAGGTAATGGGTGAGGGGGGGTCCCGATAATCGTCCCCACGCATGGGTAGAGCGCTCAATCTCGGAACAGATAACAAGAACTCGGGTCCTAGAGGACATTAGCGAGTCAAAGTTCCGATGCTTTCGCAAAGGGGCTCACAGATGCCTCTGCTTACAATTTTAGTTGTTAACAATTAAGTAAAGCATGTGTATCTCCAACAACTGATATAGCATGTGATAACCTCCCAACAACCCAACATATCCCGATAACAGATCGAGATAAACAACAAAGCCTAAACACGCCTACGACTCGCAAGGCTCAAACATCAAGCAACGGCTATGGGTAAGGAATGATACATATAGGATTATTATGGTAAACAAGTGGAATAGGACACGTGACTCAGTAAAGAATCGCAACATAAGGATAGCAGTGCGAGGGAGAGAGTAAAATAGGTGAAGAGAGAGGGCTCGCCTGTGAAAAGCTGCAGAAGAACTTGTCGGAGAACTCGTCGTATCTCACATCACCACTTCGTGATCCTATCCGGGAAGAAGCAAATGCTGGAACACACACAACGTATGCAAGTCTTACTACTACGGATAAAGAAGACCCAGCATGATCAAGATGATACGCATGACATGGCAGATATGGTGCAATGCAACTTATCCAATATTAATCGGAGTCGGAACCCCGGACAAACAAATTAGGTTGGAGTTGCATTTTCTACCACCAAAATTAAGGGTTGTTTAGCATAGCAAACATGGCAGGGGTGAGCTACATCAAAGTTAAATGGAATCGAGACAACAGTTATATAGTATCTCACATATTCCATATGTTCCATATTAGGTGATAATGCAAACTATCACGATATGGTATGAAGCATGATGCAACAGCGGCATAATCATGTTCATCACATTTTTCTGATAAATTTTGATATATAACATTGTTCATTTCGAATTATGGTTTAGAAGATAGGATTATGCAAAGTATGTACATTCCAGTAAATTCAGAAAACAGAATAGACGTGCAGAAAATCTGTAACAGAAGGGAAGCTAGCCACAGTGACAATTTTGACTATTCAGGAATTAGAACCCACGATCAATTGGAACAAAAAGCAAGGGACAACCCAGTCTGGACTACCTCCGGTTGCTGATCAAAAGGTAGCGCTCGCGATTTCTGAACACCATCCAATCCAAGACGCAGAATAGGCTTTGATCTGATGAAGATAGTTTCAGCTGGACAGATAAATAAACAACCAAAGTTCAGACTCTTGCGTGGGACGGAATTGGCACACGATCTGGCAGAATAACCAGAAACAGCGAACCAAAGCGCTGGAGGACAAAGAGTTTCTGACGTAACTGAACCGTAACAGGCAACAGCACGCGGCTGAAGGAATTAGAACGCAGTTCTCACCGGGGAGTTGAAGGAGACGCCGGCTTGTTGCGGAGGGGGCGGACCAGCGGGGAAGGTCGAGTGCTTGGCGGCGGTCATGGCAACGAGCGGCAACAGGAGGCGGACAAGCCGTCGTGGAGATGGACAGCGTCGAGAACGGCCTTGACTAGGAGGAAAAGAAACGAGGCAGGGAACGAGCTCGCCCAGCTCGCGTCCATGGCAGAGGTATCCTCGGGCAAAAACGACCATCAGTTTTGTCAGTTGTTAGCGATGGTGTGCAGGGTGCGATTCAGACGGGGAAAACTTGGAACGGAAAGGGGAGCTCACCCGGAGAACAGGGAAGTGCTCGGGGTAGCCGGGCGAGGGCGGAGGCGGCCGGAAACACAAGGTTTCTGCCGGCGGCGGAGATGGAGAAGTGGTCATTGTTGTCGATTTGGAGGGGTTCCCGACGAAAAACTTGTACGTGGAGAACGAGGAGAGCGAGGCAAAGCTGCTGGTGCTCTCAGAACAACGAACAGCGGTCGAATACGATGAGGCGACGGAGATCTGGCGCCGGTGTTTGAGCAGATATGGAGGAGGTGGTCACACGCGATGTGAGGCTGTAGCTGTGTCCAGGGATAAAGCGAACGAAGAGAAGGAGGATCACGGCACGCTCCTCGCATGCTCTCTGCTGAAGAATATGCCAACGAAGAGAAGATATTTTTCTGCCAAAACAATACGATCTGGAGAGGACGGCTGAAAAGAGCTGGGCTACTCTAGAAGGAAAACAGACCAGGTAAAGAGAGGACCGGATAGGAATGATTTTATTTTAAAATTTTATTTCTCTTTTATTTTCAAAACTGTCTTGCAAGATGATTTGAAACCAGATCAAACTAAGTATGTATTTTAAATACAGAGGTGGAGAGAAAAATAAAAGTAATGGCTATTATTGCCAACAATTTTATAGCAAAAATAAAAATAGTTTTGTTTTAGGTCTCGTTAAATGAATAGACAAGGGGAGGGTTTAATTAAACCATATGAGAGGAAAACAAAATAATTGGTGTATATAAATAAATTTTATTTTGTCAAAACATGGATGTGATGCATGCATGATGTTATGATGATGCATAAAAGAAAAATAACAAGCAAATCTAATAGGGGTATTACCCTGGGCCGTTACAGTTGGCCAATAAAAACCTGACTGTAGAACCTTTTGTGCGGTTCTATCTCCGGCGTGATGTCCTCCATAAACACTACCATGACACTTACTCAATATCTCTTGTTGTTCATATTCGGGGACACATCTTCGCATAACACCATCCACTCCTTCTTTATATAAGTGTGGGTCATCCCAAAAATAATGCCTCAAGTCATAAAAGAATTTCCTCCTTTGTTGAGCGGAAAAGGTTGGAGGCAAGTACTTGGAAACAATAAATTTAGCATAATCAGCATACCAAGGACTATCTCGCGAGCTGACCTTTATTGCAGCCAATTGTTCATTTGGAAAACTATCATTAACAGGAACTGGATCATAAAAAATATTTTCCAATCTAGACAAATTATCAGCAACAGGATTATCAACACCTTGCTTGTGACGGTAAAGCACTCATCCGTTGGGAACCCCAAGAGGAAGGTGTGATGCGTATAGCAGCGAGTTTTCCCTCGGTAAGAAACTAAGGTTATCGAACCAGTAGGAGTCAAGAAGCACGTTGAAGGTTGATGGTGGCCGAGTGTAGTGCGGCGCAACACCAGGGATTCCGGCGCCAACGTGGAACCTGCACAACACAACCAAAATACTTTGCCCCAACTTAACAGTGAGGTTGTCAATCTCACCGGCTTGCTGTAACAAAGGATTAGATGTATAGTGTGGATGATGATGTTTGCAGAGAACAGTAAGAACAAGTATTGCAGTAGATTGTATTTGGTGTAAAAGAATGGACCGGGGTCCACAGTTCACTAGTGGTGTCTCTCCGATAAGAAATAGCATGTTGGGTGAACAAATTACAGTTAGGAAATTGACAAATAAAGATGGCATGACAATGCACATACATATTATGATGAGTAGTGTGAAATTCAATTGGGCATTACGACAAAGTACATAGACCGCTATCCAGCATGCATCTATGCCTAAAAAGTCCACCTTCGGGTTAGCATCCGCACCCCTTCCAGTATTAAGTTGCAAACAACAGACAATTGCATTAAGTATGGTGCGTAATGTAATCAACACAAATATCCTTAGACAAAGCATTGATATTTTATCCCTAGTGGCAACAGCACATCCACAACCTTAGAACTTTCTGTCATTGTCCCAGATTAAATGGAGGCATGAACCCACTATCGAGCATAAATACTCCCTCTTGGAGTTACAAGTATCAACTTGGCCAGAGCCACTACTAGCAACGGAGAGCATGTAAGATCATATACAACACATATATGATAGATTGATAATCAACATAACATAGTA
This sequence comes from Lolium perenne, assembly GCF_019359855.2. Lineage (NCBI taxonomy): Eukaryota > Viridiplantae > Streptophyta > Magnoliopsida > Poales > Poaceae > Lolium > Lolium perenne. Next base: position 33,821,223 of record NC_067248.2, on the reverse strand, counting down.
TTCCATATTCATCGGATCCCAACAAACACAACATGTAGCATTACAAATAGATGATCTTGATCATGTTAGGCAGCTCACAAGATCGAACAATGATAGCACATGAGGAGAAGACAACCATCTAGCTACTGCTATGGACCCATAGTCCAGGGGTGAACTACTCACACATCACTCAGGAGGCGATCATGGCGATGAAGAGTCCTCCGGGAGATGATTCCCCTCTCCGGCAGGGTGCCGGAGGCGATCTCCTGAAACCCCCGAGATGGGATTGGCGGCGGCGTCTCTGGAAGGTTTTCCGTATCGTGGCTCTCGGTACTGGGGTTTTCTCGACGAAGGCTTTAAGTAGGCGGAAGGTTAGGTTTAGGGGCGACACGAGGGGCCCACACAACAGGTCGGCGCGGGCCCCTCCTAGGCCGCGCCGCCTTAGTGTGGCGCCACCTCGTGGCCCCACTTCGTATCACTTTCGGTCTTCTGGAAGCTTCGTGGAAAAATAAGACCCTGGGCGTTGATTTCGTCCAATTCTGAGAATATTTCCTTTGTAGGATTTCTGAAACCAAAAACAGCAGAAAACAGCAACTGGCTCTTCGACATCTTGTCAATAGGTTAGTGCCAGAAAATGCATAAATATGACATAAAGTGTGTATACAACATGTGAGTATCATCAATAAAGTAGCATGGAACATAAGAAATTATAGATACGTTTGAGACGTATCAAGCATCCCCAAGCTTAGTTCCTACTCGTCCTCGAGTAGGTAAACGATAACAAGGATAATTTCTGAAGTGACATGCTATCATAATCTTGATCAATACTATTGTAAGCATATGTAATGAATGAAGTGATTTGAAGCAATGGTAAAGACAATGGTTAAACAGCTGAATCATATAGCAAAGACTTTTCATGAATAGTACTTTCAAGACAAGCATCAATAAGTCTTGCATAAGAGTTAACTCATAAAGCAATGAATTCAAAGTAAAGGCATTGAAACAACACAAAGGAAGATTTAAGTTTCAGCAGTTGCTTTCAACTTGTAACATGTATATCTCATGGATAGTTGTCAATACAAAATAATATGATGAATGCAAATATGAAGTATGTAAGAATTAATGCACAGTTAACACAAGTGTTTGCTTCTAAGATAGAAAGAAGTGGGTAAACTAACTCAACATAATAGTAGAAGAAAGGCCCTTTGAAGAGGGAAGCATGGATTGCTATATTTGTGCTAGAGCTTTTATTTTGAAAACAAGAAACAATTTTGTCAATGGTAGTAATAAAGCATATGTGTTATGTATAAGATATCCTATAAGTTGCAAGCCTCATGCATAGATTACCAATAGTGCCCGCACCTTGTCCTAATTAGCTTGGATTTACATGGATTATCATCGCATAACATATGTTTTAACCAAATATCACAAAGGGGTACCTCTATGCCGCCTGTACAAAGGTCTAAGGAGAAAGCTCGCATTGGATTTCTCGCTTTTGATTATTCTCAACTTAGACATCCATACCGGGACAACATAGACAACAGATTATGGACTCCTCTTTAATGCATAAGCATTCAACAACAGATAATATTCTCATAAGAGATTGAGGATTGTTGTCCAAACTGAAACTTCCACCATGGATCATGGCTTTAGTTAGCGGCCCAATGTTCTTCTCTAACAATATGCATACTCAAACCATTCAACTCATGATAAATCACCCTTACTTCAGACAAGACGAACATTCATAGCAACTCACATGATATTCAACAAAGGATAGTTGATGGCGTCCCCAGGAACATGGTTATCGCTCAACAAGCAACTTATTAAGAAATAAAATACATAAGTACATATTCAATACCACAATAGTTTTTAGGCTATTTTTCCCATGAGCTATATATTGCAAAGATAAAGAATGGAATTTTAAAGGTAGCACTCAAGCAATTTACTTTGGAATGGCAGAAAAATACCATGTAGTAGGTAGGTATGGTGGACACAAATGGCATAGTTTTTGGCTCAAGGATTTCGGATGCATGAGAAGTAATCCCTCTCAATACAAGGCTTAGGCTAGCAAGGTTGTTTGAAGCAAACACAAGTATGAACTGGTACAGCAAAACTTACATAAGAACATATTGCAAGCATTATAAGACTCTACACTGTCTTCCTTGTTGTTCAAACCCTTACCAGAAAATATCTAGACTTTAGAGAGACCAATCATGCAAACCAAATGTCAACAAGCTCTACAGTATTTCTTCACTAATAGGTGCAAAGTACATGATGCAAGAGCTTAAACATGATCTATCTGAGCACAACAATTGCCAAGTATCAAATTATTCAAGACATTATACCAATTACCACATGTAGCATTTTCTGTTTCCAACCATATAACAATTAACGAAGCAGTTTCAACCTTCGCCATGAACATTAAGAATAAAGCTAAGAACACATGTGTTCATATGCAACAGCGGAGCGTGTCTCTCTCCCACACAATGAATTCTAGGATCCAATTTTATTCAAACAAAACAAAAAACAAGAACATAAAGACGCTCCAAGTAAAGCACATAAGATGTGACGGAATAAAAATATAGTTTCACTAGAGGTGACCTGATAATTTGTCGATGAAGAAGGGGATGCCTTGGGCATCCCCAAGCTTTGATGCTTGAGTCTTCTTGAAATATGCAGGGATGAACCACGGGGGCATCCCCAAGCTTAGAGCTTTCACTCTCCTTGATCATATTGTATCATCCTCCTCTCTTGATCCTTGAAAACTTCCTCCACACCAAACTCAAAACAAACTCATTAGAGGGTTAGTGCATAATCAAAAATTCACATGTTCAGAGGTGACATAATCATTCTTAACACTTCTGGACATTGCACAAAGCTACTGAAAGTTAATGGAATAAACAAATCCATCAAACATAGCAAAACAGGCAATGGGAAATAAAAGGCAGAATCTGTCAAAACAGAACAGTCCGTAAAGACGAATTTTTCTGGGGCACTTAACTTGCTCAGATGAAAATGATCAAATTGAACTAAAGTTGCGTACATATCTGTGGATCACTCCCATAAATTGGCAGATTTTTCTGAGTTACATACAGAGAATACTACTCAAATTCGCGACAGCAAGAAATCTGTTTCTGCCCAGTAATCCAAATCTAGTATGAACCTTACTATCAAAGACTTTACTTGGCACAACAATGCAATAAAATAAAGATAAGGAGAGGTTGCTACAGTAGTAACAACTTCCAAGACTCAAATATAAAACAAAAGTGCAGAAGTAAAATCATGGGTTGTCTCCCATAAGCGCTTTCTTTATAGCTATTAAGATGGGCTCAGTAATTTCAATGATGCTCACATAAGGATGAGAGTTGAAACAAAGAGAGCATCAAAAAGCAAGTATGAAACAAATTTAAGCCTAACCCACTTCCTATGAAAAGGAATCTTGTAAATAAACAAGTCATGTAAGCATAATGTAATAAGCATAGGAAAACTAGACAAGCGCAACTTCAAGATTTTCAGCAAAAAGAGAGGTGTTTTAGTAACATGGAAATCCCTACAACCATATTGTCCTCTCTCATAAAGATTTTCAGTAGCATCATGAACAAACTCAACAATATAATTATCACATAAAACATTCTTATCATGAGCTACATGTATAAAATTATTACTCTCCACATAAGCATAGTCATTACTATTAATTGTAATGGGAGCAAATTCAATAAAATAGCTATCATTATTATTCTCATCACCATAATCATCATATATAGGAGGTAAAGTATCATCAAAATAAATTTTCTCCTCCATGCTTGGGGGACTAGAAATATCATGCTCATCAAAACCAGCTTCCCCAAGCTTAGAATTTTCCATAGCATTAGCAACAATGGTGTTCAAAGCATTCATACTAATAACACTGCCATTAGCACGCATATAAAGTTCCATAGGTTTTTTAATTTTCTCTTCAAACACCTCATGTCCCAACTCAAGATAAATACTATAAAGATCTCTAATATTTTTGTTGTTTTCCATTAAGCCTATCTAGTGAAATAAAAACATGCATGGAATTAAGTAAAGTAAAACAAGTAACTATTTTTTTTGTATTTTGATATAAGAAAGAAAAAACGCAGTAAATAAAATAAAGCAAGACAAAAACAAAGTAAAGAGGTTGGAAGTGGAGACTCCCCTTGCAGCGTGTCTTGATCTCCCCGGCAACGGCGCCCGAAAAAACGTTGCTTGTGACAGTAAAGCACTCGTCCGTTGGGAACCCCAAGAGGAAGGTGTGATGCGTATAGCAGTGAGTTTTCCCTCAGTAAGAAACGAAGGTTATCGAACCAGTAGGAGTCAAGAAGCACGTTGAAGGTTGATGGTGGTGGAGTGTAGTGCGGCGCAACACCAGGGATTCCGGCGCTAACGTGGAACCTGCACAACACAACCAAAATACTTTGCCCCAACTTAACAGTGAGGTTGTCAATCTCACCGGCTTGCTGTAATAAAGGATTAGATCTATAGTGTGGATGATGATGTTTGCAGAGAACAGTAAGAATAAGTATTGCAGTAGGTTGTATTCGGTGTAAAAGAATGGACCGGGGTCCACAGTTCACTAGTGGTGTCTCTCCGATAAGAAATAGCATGTTGGGTGAACAAATTACAGTTGGGAAATTGACAAATAAATATGGCATGACAATGCACATACATATTATAATGAGTAGTGTGAAATTCAATTGGGCATTACGACAAAGTACATAGACCGCTATCCAGCATGCATATATGCCTAAAAAGTCCAAATCGGGTTAGCATCCACACCCCTTCCAGTATTAAGTTGCAAATAACAGACAATTGCATTAAGTATGGTGCGTAATGTAATCAACACAAATATCCTTAGACATAGCATTGATGTTTTATCCCTAGTGGCAACAGCACATCCACAACCTTAGAACTTTCTGTCACTGTCCCAGATTTAATGGAGGCATGAACCCACTATCGAACATAAATACTCCCTCTTGGAGTTACAAGTATCAACTTGGCCAGAGCCTCTACTAGCAATGGAGAGCATGCAAGATCAAAAACAACACATATATGATAGATTGATAATCAACATAACATAGTATTCCATATTCATCGGATCCCAACAAACGCAACATGTAGCATTACAAATAGATGATCTTGATCATGTTAGGCAGCTCACAAGATCGAACAATGATAGCACATGAGGAGAAGACAACCAACTAGCTACTGCTATGGACCCATAGTCCAGGGGTGAACTACTCACACATCACTCCGGAGGCGATCATGGCGATGAAGAGTCCTCCGGGAGATGATTCCCCTCTCCGGCAGGGTGCCGGAGGCGATCTCATGAATCCCCCGAGATGGGATTGGCGGCGGCGGTGTCTCTGGAAGATTTTCCGTATCGTGGCTCTCGGTACTGGGGTTTTCTCGATGAAGGCTTTTGTAACATCCCAAATTTCAATAAAAAGAAAGTTAGAGAATTCCAGAGAGCAAAATTTCAAACAAACAAAAACTTTTTAAATTGCATATAGTGCCATGCATAGGACTTTGCATTTGAGTGATATGCCATGATGATTGTTATTATTTGCATGTGCTATACTCTAAAACCCTAATGTGATCATATGAAGATCACCAACCAAATAAATCAAAGAGAGAAAGAAATCAAATAAATGCAAAACCCTAAAAACCCTCACATATGCTCTATGGCATTTTTATAAATTTTGACCCTAGACCAATTTGGTATTCACCATTAGTTGAATAATGTTACTAAACACTTATTACAACTTTTGGAATCAAAGAATCCCAATTCAAATGAATTTCAAATACAAAACTTGCTCACATATGATACTGGTCAAAACTGCCAATTATAGTCTGATCACTATTTTGAGCCATTGCAATTCAATTTTCTCAAACTAAATCTTCCTAACTCTTTGCACCACATCCAAGTCAACATCAAGGTGAACCCTTTTTGTAAAGATCACCATGCCAAATTCTTTCTTGATCATTAGCTATGCTCAACCAAAGTTGCAACTTTTTAACATATGTAACAATCTTACACTTAGCCATTTTGGCAAAAACTTGAATTCAACAATGCCACCACCACACCTCACCATCTCTGATCATCTCTAACTCAATGAGACACTCACATTTCAAAACTTTCCACCATTTGAATTAAATCAAATTTGGACAAAAATCACAAAAAGCATCTATGGCACTATTTGACACTATTGCAAATAGTGATCTACCTCATCAACTCTACCTAAACCCTAGTCCAAATTGTCCCCTAGTTCCCTCTAACCATCAATGGCACATAGTAAACCTAAGGAGGGCAAGCATAGCTTGCATGGCATGGCCATGCCGGCCCATGCCATCCATGCCGCACCCCCTCTCTTCTCCTTCCTCCTCCACCTTGGCCCTGGTGTCCAGCAACACCACCTCACCCTCCTAGCCACGCCTAGCAACGCCACGGCCACGAGCAACGCCGACCAACGCCAGAAAACGCGCGCCCAGTGGTGGCCAAACCATGCTGAGGACGTTGCGGGTGAGCGCCGCAGACACGCCCTGGACACGCGCTGCCTGGCCACCTCGAGCACGCCCTGGACCACCTCGCCACGAGTTGAGCACCGCCGCACACGTGCGCATCCGCCAGACATGCCCTCGACCGCGACCCGTGACCGCCGGCACCGGAGACGACGACATGTTCCCGTGAACGCCGCGGCAGTCGTGGAAGCAATGCGACCAACCTGGCCACCGCCCGACCCCGCTGTCGCCGCCAAACGTCTCGTCAGGAACCGCAGAACAGCGCCACGCCCTCGCCTAGCTCGCTAGCTCGCCGGAGATGCCGCGAGCATGTCGACCACCTCACTGCCCCGTAGCACCCTCTCGCGCCTATAAATACCGAGCTCCCCTGAGCAATCCAGGCACACCATCACCCTCTCCTCCCATCCTTGACTCTCCACCACCACTCCACCCATCGAATCGTCGCCGGAGCAAGGCCAATCGGAAGCTCACCGCCGCGGAAGCTCTGCAGCAATCGCCGACGATCCCGACCACTCCAGGCGACGCCACTGCTACTAGGAGACTCGCCGTCGTCCACAACTTTGTCGAGCATACTGCCAACCCTCGCTGGAGCCGCCGTAAGCTCTCCGACCCCCTACCCTCGCCGCCAGACCCTCGGCATCTCGCCGGAGAAGATGATGGCTCTGAGCCGTCGATCTGCTTTCTAATCCTACGCCCCACGTTGATCCATACCGCTTTGGCGTTTAAACGCCGCTGACGGGTGGAGCCCCCTTGTCAGGCAGCCCACGTGGGCACAGACGCGTGGTGGGCTGGCCTTGGGCCGTTTTAAACCCTTCCAGCCCATTTAGCTTTCCCGCCAGCCCAGTTAATTCCAATCTCATTTAAACAATTCCAAATGAATTTCAATACTGCCCAAACTTTGAAATTCAATAGATTCAAATTGGCTTAACCAAATTTAACAAATTTTATGTTGTTGGAAATCTAATGAAAATATCTACAAAATGCCACTGGTCCCATGACCAGACTAGTTGTAGAATTAAATTGAGAAAAAGAAGAAGGCAGGGACTTTTTCATATTCAAATAATTATTAAATATCAACCAAAATAGATATTAAGTTAATTCCAACTCTAATAGCTCACATTTGACTTACACTAATTGTTTATACAATAAAATGGTGTGGTAAATTTGCATGATCATGCCCTAGTTTAATTAATGGATAATATGGCTAGTTTAACTAGTTGATATTGTCCAAAACTATTAAGTAAATCATATGAAGTCTTATACTTCATTTAAACTTTGTCTCAAATGAATTCATGTGATGTTTGGACCCCTGGCCAAACTCACTTATATGAATTACTTGGAGATTTAAATCATATGTAGCACTATTAAATAGTATGAGGTGGTCTACCTCATTTAAATCATTTTCTCAAATGATAATGATGAATGTTTGACTTAGGTCAATATAAGTTCATATATGATTGTTTGAGAAATTAAATCTTAAGAAGATTTCAATGAGAGGAAATTATTTCTCAAGAACCCTATGGAAACTATCATTTACATATTAAATGAAAAGAAGTAAACTCTCCTCAAGCAACACAACCCATGCACCCTAATTAGATTATTTGTGTGCATAGAATAGTTTGTGTGATTATATGTGATGTATGGAATAGCCATTGAATTAGTGAGTAATTATACTCGTATTCAAATTTAGACGCTAGCACCGGAGAGTACACCGAAGAAGAAGGTTGCTACCAAGAGGAGGAGGAGGAGAATTTTGAGAACAACCAAGGCAAGATAATATTCTTGAAAAGTGCAAAGCCCCTTGGGGCAAGGCACCATGAATCTTAACTTTTCTTACATAAGCCTATCCCAAGTTTATACATTACAAGTTTTTACTTGTTTTCTCGATAAGTTGATTTTATAGTTAACTTTGGTCACAGTAAAGAAGTTTACTAGAGTAGTAAAGTTAGTCTCCATCAAGCAAAGCAAGATAGCACCCCTCATGATTTAGAGCTAGTGCTAATGAATAAAACTTGACTACTCTAGATGGGAACAATGTGACTTGAAATGAATTTGAAACCTTGGAATGATGATGCATTCCATTGAATGATTTTTGAAGGTGAATATGACAAAGAGAAGATGATGATTTTTGATAGACATGATGTTGGTTTGAATGCGATACCTTTCCAATTAGTAAGTACCCCCACAATACCTGATTATGGGTAGGGCTTAACTGGAAGTTTATGCATCTTAGTATGGGTTCCCTCTGAACACACGTCTGATACGTCCAAAACGTATCTACTTTCCCGAACACTTTTGCTATTGTTTTGCCTCTAATTTGTGTATTTTGGATGCAACTAACACGGACTAACACTGTTTTCAGCAGAACTGCTCTGGTGTCTCGTTTTTGTGCAGAAATCCAACTTTCGGGAAAAACCTCGGAATTTATGCAGAAGGCCCTATTTTCCCAGGAAACTAATGGAGCCAGAAGGGCAATTGAAGTGGAGGCCCGAGGGCCCCACACCATAGGGCGGCGCGGCCCAGGGGGGGCCCGCGCGGCCCTGTGGTGTGGCCCCCTCGGCCGGCCTCCGACGCCCTCCTTCGGACTACTTATTCGCCTCGACCTAAAAACACCAGGGGAGAAGTCGAAGTCGCCAGAAACCCTCCAGAACGCCGCCACATCGCGAAACTCCGTCGCGGGAGCCAGAAGTCTCCGTTCTGGCACTCCGCCGGGACGGGGAATTGGAGGAGATCATCACCGCCATCACCGCCAACGCCTCTACATCAACCAGCCATGTTTCCCCCATCCATGTGTGAGTAATTCCCCCGCTGTAGGCCGAAGGGGATGGTAGGGATTGGATGAGATTGGTCATGTAATAGCATAAGATTGTTAGGGCATAGTGCCTAGTGTCCGTTATTGGTACTTTGATGATATTGTTGCAACTTGTTATGCTTAATGCTTGTCACTAGGGCCCGAGTGCCATGATCTCAGATCTGAACATGTTATTGTTTCATCAAGATAATCATTGTTTATGGTCTTACCTATAAGTTGTATACACATGTCGCTGTCCGGAACCGATGGCCCCGAAGTGACAGAAATCGGGACAACCGGAGGGAATGGTAGCGATGTGAGGATCACATGTGTTCACGGAGTGTTAATGCTTTGCTCCGGTACTCTATTAAAAGGAGTACCTTAATATCCAGTAGTTTCCCTTGAGGCCCGGCTGCCACCGGCTGGTAGGACAAAAGATGTTGTGCAAGTTTCTCATTGCGAGCACGCACGACTATATATGGAACACATGCCTATTGATTGCTTTGTACTTGGACACCGTTTTATTATTATCTGCAAATGCCCTGCTATGATTGTTACATGAGTTTCTCTCATCCATGCAACGCCCGTCATCCGTCCCCGTGCCTACAGTATTTTAATCCTGCTGTTTACTAAAATCACTACTGCTGTCTCTGTCACTCTGCTGCTGTTATTTCACTACTGCTCTAGCTCTACAACTGATACTACTGATAAACTCTTGCGAGCAAGTCTGATGCCAGGTGCAACTGAATTGACAACTCCGTTGTTAAGGCTTCCAAGTGTTCTTTGTCTCCCCTTGTGTCGAATCAATAAATTGGGTTTTACTTCCCTCGAAGACATTGCGATCCCCTATACTTGTGGGTCATCAAGACTATTTTCTGGCGCCGTTGCCGGGGAGCATAGCTTTATTTGGAAGTTCACTTGGATTAATATTGTTCGCTGCAAATTCTCCATCATGGGTAAACCTCGCGATACTAAGATCGCCATATTACCATCCACTACAAGAAAAGGTACAATTCTGAATACCTCTGCTGCTCTTGATTCACCATCTGTGATTGATAAACTTGTTTCACCGCCACATGCTTCGCATGCGGGTACTTCTGCTGAATCTGAACACTCTCATAATATTGATAATGTTTCTGCTGTGCTTGATGATAGTGGTTCATTGGGATCTTTTCTAGATGCTACAATTGCTAGGTCTAGACAAATTGAAAATACTGAAACTCCTAATGCTACTACACCTGTTAGTTCACCTGAACTTGGTTATTTTAGTGATGATCCTGAGGAAGATTATGTGGAGCTTAATGATGATTTTATTGAAAAATGCAATGCTACTACTGATGCAAGAAAAATTAAAAAGTTGCTTGCAGAACATGCTGTTAGATATAAACTGTCTCCTGATCCTAAGTTTGCCACATCTCCTATAAACATTAGGGATAAAGATTATGATTTTTCTCTTGATCTATCTCATATAGCTATTGTTGAGAAAACACCCTTTTGTGGTACTGAAAAAGAAAGTGCTGTTGAACACATGACTTCTACTCTTAGTAGCTTGTTTTCTGATGATGTTAAGATGCGTACTTACTTTGTTGCTAAAATATTTCCATTCTCATTAAAGGATGACGCTAAAACTTGGTATAATAATTTGCCACCAAATTCTATTAAAAGTCCGAAAGAATTGCTTGATGTTTTCTTCCGCAAATACTTTCCTGCTAGTGCTCAACATATTGCTTTGCAGAGAATTTATAATTTTAATCAGGAAGATGAAGAGAAATTGCCTGAGGCTTGGTCGAGATTCTGCTCTCTTATTAGAGCTCGGCCTGAGCATGATCTGGAAAAGCATGATTTACTTGATATATTTTATAGTGGACTAACCATTGAGTCTAGGGCATACCTAGATAGTTGTGCTGGTTGTGTTTTCAGGAAAAGAACTCCGGATGACGCTGAAGAATTATTGGCTAAAATAAGCCGGAATCATGATGAATGGACTACGCCTGAACCAACTCCAACTCCAATATTGAAGAAGAGGGGTTTAATTGAATTGAATGATGAAGATATGAGGGAAGCCAAGAAGTCTCTCAAGGAGAAAGGTATTAAATCTGAAGATGTGAAGAATCTACCTCCTATTGAAGATATATGTGAGATAATTCCCCCTTCATCCATGATTGAGGTAAATTCCCTTCAACGCTTTACTAGGGAGGATATTCCGTATTCAAAGCCTCCTGCACAATGCTTAGATGAGTTTGATAATTATATTGTTAAGCAAGAAAATTTTAATATGAGAGTAGAGAATCATTTAATGGAAAATTCTCAAGCTATTAGTGAATTGCATGATATTGTGGAGAGAACCTCCAATGATGTTAAGATGCTTGTTAAACATTTTCAAATGATTCAAACTCAAATTGATCAACTCACTAAAGTGCAAAATGACTTGTTAGGGAATAATTCTAAAGAGAAACATGCTTATGAAGTAACAACTAGAGGTGGTGTTTCTACCCAGGATCCTCTATATCCTGAAGGGCATCCCAAAAGAATTGAACAAGATTCTCAACGCATTGAACCTAGTGCTCATTCTAGGAAGAAAAAGAAGAAGAAGCGTAAAAATGTTGTAGAATCCTCTGAACCTGTTAATGATCCTAATAGTATTTCTATTTCTGATGCTGAAACTGAAAGTGGTAATGAACATGATAATGATAATGATAATGTTAAGAATGATACTCCTGATAAAGAAGAGGTTGAAGAAGAACCTGAAAACCATGCTAAAAATAAAAAGTACACTAAAGAAGACTTTATTGCTGAGAAACATGGTAATGAAAGAGAACCTTGGGTGCAAAAGCAAATGCCTTTTCCTGCTAAGAAACTAAAATCAAAGGAAGAAGAACACTATAATAAATTTTGCGATTGGATGAAACCTTTATTCTTGCAAATCCCTTTGACTGATGCGATTAAATTGCCTCCTTATTCAAAGTATATGAAAGATATTGTTACTAACAAAAGGAAAATCCCCAATGAGGAAATTTCCACTATGCTTGCTAATTACTCTTTCAATGGCAAAATTCCAAAGAAGTTGGGCGACCCAGGTATACCTACTATTCCTTGTTCTATCAAGAATAATTATGTTAAAACTGCTCTATGTGACTTGGGAGCCGGTGTTAGTGTTATGCCTTTTTCTCTTTATAAGAGACTTTATCTAGATAAGTTGATACCTACTGATATATCTTTGCAAATGGCTGATAAATCTACTGCTATTCCTGTTGGTATATGTGAGAATGTTCCTGTTCAAGTTACTACTAACTGCTTGATATTAACTGATTTTGTTGTGTTGGAAATGCCTGAAGATGATAATATGTCTATTATTCTTGGGAGACCTTTTCTTAACACCGCAGGGGCTGTTATTGATTGCAATAAAGGAAAGGTTACTTTCAATGTTGATGATAGGGAGCATACCGTTTATTTTCCCAAGAGGATCGAGAAAGCGTGTGGAGTTAATACTATTTCTAATGTGAGAACTATCAAAGTGGGAACTATTGATTGTCCTATATATGAGCCTAAGGAAGAATATCAAACTCTCGTGATTGGATCCATATCAATACAATTCAAGGTAACATGATTGATTTGAGGTTTATTTCTTCTTATGCTATGTAAAATTTATTTGGTGACAAGACTTGATCAACTTTGTTAACGGATACTTTTTATATGCATAGAGAGGTAAACAACATATCTTTCTTCCTCCACTTGCTCTAGTTGCTGTAGCATTTTTAATTTGCAAAGTTCTTGAGTTATTCGAAGATTTCAAAATTTTTCCTGGCCAGTAATAATAAACTAAATACCCAGAAATGTGCGTTTTTCAAAGTTTTCAAAAATTCACAAAAATTATACCGTTGGTCCTATTTTTCCACGAGGCACCTGGGAGCACCAGAGGATGACCTGTGGGGCACCAGAGGGCGCCAGACAACAAAGTCGGCGCGGCCAAGGAGGTGGCCGCGCCACCATGTGGTGTGGGTCCCCCTCTGCCCCACTTTGCCATCTCTTCCTCCCGCACTCTTCTCTCTCCCGAAAAAATCGACACCAAGTTCCTCTCACTCGCGTTTTTGCTCCAGAGCTCCAGATTTTTCGATCTCTTTGCTCAGCCCAGATTTCTGTCTGAAATTTGGCACATTTGCTCTTCGGTATGTGACTCCTCCACCCATCCAAGTAGAATTTCGTTTGGTTGAGTATATCTTGAATATTTTGCTGCTGTAGGTAACATGTTCAGTGAGCTTGCATGCTTGTTCTAAGTGGTAGAAACTAGTTTTGATGCATGATTAGTACTCTAGCAAGTTCCTATGGTAGTTTCCCTCAATTATATGTCACCAAACCAAATTTTTATGTCATTTGTTGAAAATTTCAGAGAAGCTATGAAGAAGTTTAGCTTTGGGGAGTTGTTCAAGAAGGGGACAACCAGCACCGGGAGGCCTTCTAGGGCCGCCACCCGGATTAGGCAATCATACAATGAAGACATCCTCGCGCCTAGTTTCGCGCCTGAAGAGGACAACGGTCCCCCTAATGCTTCTACTTTTCCATGTTATGATTTTCTAAGGAATGCAGGGATACTGGAGGATTTCTTAACCCTTGTCAACAGGGCAGGGTTAACCACTTATATGGGCGATGAAAGGGAGCAATACTACTTGCTCACCAAAATCTTCGTCGAGAGTTTCGATTCAACAACAAACACTATGAGCCAACAGTTGCGTTCAGGATTTATGGTAATACTGTGACTATGCCATTGAAGGATTTTTGTTGTGCCCTGGATATTGCCCCTGTAGGTACAGCAAGTAGGATTGATGACAACCCCCGGGACTTGCTGGAGCTCTACCGTGGAATCACCGACGATGATTGTCGCACCATTCAGCGGGGCAAGATAAGGAACATTCAACTCCCCGCCATTAAATATTTTGCATACTACATTGCTACTAGCATTCTTGGTAGGGAGAACACTAGTAATATCTCTAGCTACCATCTTGCTTTCCTGAATATTGCACTTACTGGTCATACATCTTATCACCTTGGTGCTCTTATTGCTCGCCGCCTGACTACCAGGGGGCCTATTTTTGGAGGAACTATTGCGCTGCGTGTTTTAACTTTTCTTAATCTTCCTATTGATCCTAATGATGTGCCATTGGCCCCTAGGAGACTCGATATTACTGCTATGAAGAGTCATCATTTTGTTACTACTGACTCTACTTTAGATAGTATGGTGTATAGAATGTTGTTTTCTGACGGGGAGGAGAAGGAAATCCCTCTTCCCCAACCTGGTTTGTTGAGTATTGACAGGCAGTCATGGTCGTGCACTAAGGAGGAGGTGGATGAACATTTGAAGATAAAAGACTTCCACCAGCAACATGACTCCGAGGACGTCGGGACCTCCTACGACCACACCGTCACATATCCGGGTGCTTCTTCTAGCACATACCCGGAATACGACCCATCTTCATATTACGGAGACACTACCTCATGGGATCGATGGGATTGAACTCCACTTAGGCCAAAAGCCTAAGCTTGGGGGGAGGTATACCGGCATCACTCATTCTTTGCATATTATGGTTGCTGGATACTTGTACATACTTGTTTTGTTCGTTTGAGTGGTTTTCTAATGAGAGGAGGATGATATTTGGGGAAATGCTGCCTGAAAACAGATTCTGGAACGTTACTGTAAAAATCGTCAAAAATAGCCAGAGCGTCATTTTAAGCTGCAAATTTTTGTGCAGGTTCCCCAGGTTGTTATCTAACTTTCATTAGTTGAACACTTTTCGATCTGAGCAACGTAAAATTTTTGTTAAAATCGATTTCTGTACTGCTGTCAGGTTTTGGCAGATTTCTGCCATCTCGCTTTTCTGTGTTTCTTTTAGTTTGCTATTTCTTGTTTTCGCTTTGTTTCCTTCCCAAAGCATAAAAAGACCAAAAATATTTCTGTTGTTTCTCTTCACCATTTGTTTGCTTTGGTTTCTTGCATTTGTTTCACTTTATTTGCTATTGCTAGTTTGCTATAAGAAAACCCAAAAAGATTTTGCTTTGTTTGTTTGTTTCCTCTTGTTCTTATTTGCAATTTGAAAACACCAAAAATATTTGCTGTTCTTCTCTGGTTTGTAAAGTTCTTTATGAGTTCAATGGTCTTCGGTGGCTGGAGCGTGGTTTTCATTTCATATTATCCAAGCTGCACAAGTGAAAAGGCAATAATGACGATCTACGACAACCTGATTGTGGTGAGAGGCTGGTATGAACTCTATTTGTTTTCATTTTTGTACATATACTCATCCATGTGAGCATGCTTAGTTGGTTCATGTGAGGTATATGTTATTTGAGAAAGTCTAGTAGTTTATGATCTCTCATGTTTAGCTCCAATCTATTAATATGAGTAGCATGTCATGTATGTTTGTTTGCATTGTTTTATTCATAAGTAAGTATGGCATTGTGGTATCCTCCTCTGAATAATTCATTTATATCGACTTGGCACATGCTCATGCATGCATATGACTGAACAAAAGTCAATTAAGCCTCGATGATCTATATTGCTTCAGAGTTCTTGTATCACTTTTATGCCTCCGTTAATTTATTTTGCCGCAAGCATGATTATGACGATTCGCTCTCTTGATTTGTCGCTCCCTAGTCTATTGCTAGCCTTCACTTGTACTGAGCGGGAACGCTGCTCGTGCTTCCAAACACATGAAAACCAAGTTATTCCAGAGTGTCCACCATAAATACCTATGCATGGCATTTCAAACCATTCCAAGTAAATTCTCGTGCGCTACCTTTAAAACCTTCAAAATGCTTCTCAATTTGTGTTTATGTTTCATAGCTCATGAGGAAGTATGTGGTGTTTAGCTTTCAACCTTGTCATTTACTTTTGATGGACTCTCATATGGACTAGTGGCACATCCGCTTATCCAATAATTTTGCAAAAAGAGCTGGCAATGGGATTCCCAGTCCCAAATTAATTAACTTAAATAGACACTCCTCCATGGTTTGTGATTGTTGGACGGCACCCGAAGGATTCGGTTAGCCATGGCTTGTGTAAGCAAAGGTTGGGGGGGTGTCATCATCATAATAAAACTAAAATAAAAGGGCACTCCTTCATGGTATGAGATTGTTGGCAGGCACCCGAGGATTCGGTTAGCCATGGTTTGTGCAAGAAAGGTTGGAAGGAGTGCCAAATAAATATGCAATAATTCATGGGAGCCGCTCTTGAAAGTCCGGTTGGCGAGGTAGTTAGTGTACCCATTACCATTCGTTGACAACAACAAACACCTCTCAAAATAATTTTACTCCTGTCTTTATAAAAATGAAAAGCTCTAGCGCATGTTAATCCCCTCGCTTCCCTCTGCGAAGGGTCAATCTTTTACTTTTATGTTGTGTCTCCATTATTTCTTTGAGCACTATCTCGAGAGCACAACTGTCATTCTTAGTACAATATGCTTGTCTCAAAATATGATTGATTGTGGTATAACTTTGATGCATTTATCTTTTGACAATCACTACTTCTAGTCTTTCTATGAACTCCAGAGGTGCCCGGGCATTTATGTTTTGCCAATCAAATACAGGCAAGCGAGATACCACTTTATCATACTCTCTTATGAACATTGCAATCTTGCTTATATACATGATTCATGATGCTTCTTATTAATTGTTGGTACCTCTCCATGATTGACATAGCTGTTAGATGATCTTATTTGCATGTATCTCATTATGAACTGCTTAAGTATTAGCTATTGCATGAGAATATATACATCATATGAGCAAATGTGTTCGTGAAAGTTCTTTTATCGCTCAGTTGTTAACTGAATTGCTTGAGGACAAGCAATAAGCTAAGCTTGGGGGGAGTTGATACGTCCAAAATGTATCTACTTTCCCGAACACTTTTGCTATTGTTTTGCCTCTAATTTGTGTATTTTGGATGCAACTAACACGGACTAACACTGTTTTCAGCAGAACTGCTCTGGTGTCTCGTTTTTGTGCAGAAATCCAACTTTCGGGAAAAACCTCGGAATTTATGCAGAAGGCCCTATTTTCCCAGGAAACTAACGGAGCCAGAAGGGCAATTGAAGTGGAGGCCCGAGGGCCCCACACCATAGGGCGGCGCGGCCCAGGGGGGCCCGCGCGGCCCTGTGGTGTGGCCCCCTCGGCCGGCCTCCGACGCCCTCCTTCGGACTACTTATTCGCCTCGACCTAAAAACACCAGGGGAGAAGTCGAAGTCGCCAGAAACCCTCCAGAACGCCGCCACATCGCGAAACTCCGTCGCGGAGCCGAAGTCTCCGTTCCGGCACTCCGCCGGGACGGGGAATTGGAGGAGATCATCACCGCCATCACCGCCAACGCCTCTACATCAACCAGCCATGTTTCCCCCATCCATGTGTGAGTAATTCCCCCGCTGTAGGCCGAAGGGGATGGTAGGGATTGGATGAGATTGGTCATGTAATAGCATAAGATTGTTAGGGCATAGTGCCTAGTGTCCGTTATTGGTACTTTGATGATATTGTTGCAACTTGTTATGCTTAATGCTTGTCACTAGGGCCCGAGTGCCATGATCTCAGATCTGAACATGTTATTGTTTCATCAAGATAATCATTGTTTATGGTCTTACCTATAAGTTGTATACACATGTCGCTGTCCGGAACCGATGGCCCCGAAGTGACAGAAATCGGGACAACCGGAGGGAATGGTAGCGATGTGAGGATCACATGTGTTCACGGAGTGTTAATGCTTTGCTCCGGTACTCTATTAAAAGGAGTACCTTAATATCCAGTAGTTTCCCTTGAGGCCCGGCTGCCACCGGCTGGTAGGACAAAAGATGTTGTGCAAGTTTCTCATTGCGAGCACGCACGACTATATATGGAACACATGCCTATTGATTGCTTTGTACTTGGACACCGTTTTATTATTATCTGCAAATGCCCTGCTATGATTGTTACATGAGTTTCTCTCATCCATGCAACGCCCGTCATCCGTCCCCGTGCCTACAGTATTTTAATCATGCTGTTTACTAAAATCACTACTGCTGTCTCTGTCACTCTGCTGCTGTTATTTCACTACTGCTACTGCTATAAATCGCATTATCGATAAACTCTTGCGAGCAAGTCTGTTTCCAGGTGCAACTGAATTGACAACTCCGTTGTTAAGGCTTCCAAGTGTTCTTTGTCTCCCCTTGTGTCGAATCAATAAATTGGGTTTTACTTCCCTCGAAGACTGTTGCGATCCCCTATACTTGTGGGTCATCAACGTCATAGGGGTTATGCTTGAGGCTGCCTCCGTTGTTGAGAAATGATGTGAAATTGAGGTGAATTGTACGGCCAAGCCCTGTGCAGTTCCCAGGTTGATAGTTGGTCTTCACTGGGAGGCCAAGCTCATGGGGAGAGGTGCTCATACTAGGATTTGTAAGTGAAAGGTTATGGTTGATGATCCGCGTACTGTGTTACGATGATTCGGGGTAATCCCGATGGATGAAATCAAATGTTGTGGCACAAGTGTGCAACCTCTGCAGAGTGTCAATCTATTCGAATAGCCGCGTCCACGGTTACAGACGGTTGGAAGGGCCATACAGTTTCCGATGTCATATCTTTAAAAATGATGTTGAATTGAGATGGTGAAATGACTTGTGGTGAATTGAATTGAAATCACCACTGGAATGGTGGGAATGACACTAATGTTCCCACTTGAGTTAGTTAGTACTTGAATAAGCTTTTCTCAAATACTTGTGAACTAAAATTGGCTTTATGCAAATAAACTAGAGCTTAGCAAACAATACTAGAAATGTCTAGCACTTACATTAGTATTAGTTTGCGAGTACTTGAAGTACTCACGGCTTTGTCCCTGGCTATTCAAATGGCCAGAGTATGAAGATGAACAAGGAGATGACCAGCAGGACGCCTACGACAACTAGGAGTCTTCCGACGTCAAGCGTTGGCCTGTGGACTAAAGAGTCCTTGTATCTTACGCTTCCGCTATGAACTTTTGTTTGTTCGTTGATCAATAGATCAACTATTCGTGTAATATGGATCATGTGATTCCAATTTGTAAGACTTTATGGTTTGTAATGAATGATGACTGTGATACTTAACTATTATGCCTCGCAACAACAATATTCCTGGGATTGCGATGTATGACATAATAGGCATCCGGACTTAAAAATCCGGGTGTTGACAAGTTGGTATCAGAGCCATTGTTTGACCTTAGAAGACCTTAGTTAGAATGGGCGTTCTGAAAAACTTAACTTTGAAATCAAATGAAAGAAAATATTTGTGAAAATTTACTTACACTCTTGTCTTTGAGACTTTGCCAAAATTTGATGAATCATGTTCTATCTTATTTGAATCAACTTAAAATTTTGCCACACTTTACACTCTCTAACTTACTCATCCAATTCTCTTTCAGATGGAGCCGAATGAACCCATCAACACCAAGTTTTACCAGCTTGGGAACGGAGGGAGCTTGATCTTCGAGCACGACCTCAACGCCGTCTCTGACTTCCTTGGGCGCCCACACCCCGAGTTCCACGGGGTTCAGTTGGACGACATGCCCGGAGGAGAGTTGCAGTGGGTGATCACTGCCGACTTGAGGGGCAAGATGGAGCCTCCCACTTCGGCGAGGATCCTCTTCTCCTTCCGCGAGAGCAACTGGCTCGACGGACTCGCACGTGGCCTTCAGGAGGCACTTGCGCGCCTCTGTGGACAGAACGTGGTGCGCATCCTCGCGTCACGCTACGCGCATCTCGTGAGGCGTGATGCTATGGGAGTGCCCATGGAGCTGCAGCCACACCCGGAGTTGAGGCACCATGCTGAGCACCTGGACTTCATGCTCTACCAGACTCAGAAGGACCTCGATGCCACTCGCGCTTACGCGAACCAGACCCATGCTCACATCATCGAGCAGGGTGAGGCGATCAAGCTACTCAACAACGACCGCAAGAGCCTTCGCCAGCAGCGTGCCAAGAAGGACGCTACGATTGTGCGCCTTCGCGCCAAGATCGCGTCACTTGAGGCCACTGTCAAGGCCCAGGAGGATCAGATTCGTGAGCTGGAGGATGACGACGGAGGCATCGACCTTCAGGGAGGAGGAGCCTTCCTGAGCGACGACGACGACTTTGAGGAGGACGAGTTCACCGAGGAGGAGGACTACGAGTTCCTGGAGGCAGGACCTGACGACTACGTCCCGATCGATGTCGAGGATGAGGAGTAGTTGCACTAGTTTCACTTATGTAGGTGTGAGTTGTATCCCGTCCTTTGTATCGTAGCATGAGAATGGTTCTTAAAACCATTGGAGTATGTGTGTGTTAGTTTGTACTATGTGTTGAATGAATGAATGAATGTTATGTTTGTCATGAAAAGATTACAAGTTTTCAAATATTTTCAAACTTAACCAAAATGAACCATAGAATGTTCCCTCTCATCTCATGATCTTCTATATCTTCAGATGGCCCCTCCCAATCGCACCAACGACGCGATGATGCAACTGCTGCAAACCCTGCTTGCCGACAGGGAGACAGAAAGAGCTGAACGCCAAGCCAACATCGCAGCCTTGCAGAACATTGCCAATAAAGGTCCTGGAAATCATGACCACCCCGGATCCAAGCTCAAGAACTTCCAGAACACCAATCCTCCGGTGTTTAGCAAGACCGAGGAATCCCTCGACGCCGACGACTGGCTCCAGACTATGGAGAACAACCTGGAAGTAGCCGGAGTGGAAGACAACGAGAAAGTCTTGTTTGCAACCCACTATCTCGCTGGACCAGCCCGCGCTTGGTGGACAAGCACCCATGCCATGAACGGAGGTCAGTTCATGACTTGGGAGAATTTCAAGCTAAAGTTCAGCAAGTACCATGTACCCCCGGGTCTTATCAAAAAGATGAGGGATGAGTTCCGTGAACTGAAACAAGGTCGCATGACGGTGGTTGAATACCGCGACAAGTTTCTTACACTGTCGAGGTACGCCCCTGATGAGACCGACACCGTTGAGAAGAGGAAGGAGAGATTCCTGAACGGACTGCATGATGAGATGCAGATTGTCCTCGTCAACATCCCCTTCACCGACCTTGAAGCCCTTGTTGACTCCGCCATCCAGATGGAGGGCAAGCTAAATCAAGCCAATGAGAACCGCAAGCACCGCATGGCGAATCAAAGTGGGTCTAGCCATACCCAGAAGTTTCGCCCCAGCTCAAGCGGAGGTTTCACTCCGAGAAACAACAAGCCACCAATGCAGAACTCGCACCCCGGTTATCAGAACCGGAGTGGAGGAAACTCCAAGCCAGGAGGCTACAACAACAACTACTACAACAACAACAACAACTACAACCGCGCTCCACCAAGAGCCCCCAACAACAATAACAACAACACCAACACCGCTCCCAGAACCGGAAGCAACGCCGTCCCCGTTGCGAACAAGCAGGACAAGACCACCATCACTTGTTATGAGTGCGGTGTAGTTGGGCACTACTCCAACGAGTGTCCCAAGCGTCTCGCCAAGCTCGCCGGCAACACCGCTGCACCTACTCAGCAGCAACGCCGTGTCTCCACCGGCAAGAAGTTCGCCCCCAACAACCCCAACAACCGCAACGGCCGCCTCTACCACATGAACGCCGAAGAAGCCCAGGAAGCACCAGATGTTGTACTGGGTATGTTTTCTGTCAACCACATCCCTGCTAGAGTGTTGTTTGATTCCGGAGCATCTCATTCTTTTGTCACCGAAGACTTTGCATCAACAAGTAAAATTCAACCCCTCTGTTTGAAGCATGTTATGATAGTTCAAATCCCCGGATCAACCACCAAAGCCAGAAAATTTTGCAAAAATGTACCCATCAAAATCCATGATGTAGATTTCTATGCTAATCTAATCATTCTGGGAACCAAAGGTTTGGAAGTCGTACTAGGAATGGACTGGATGTACAAGCACAATGGATTGATAGACTGTGCCAAGAAAGCCATAACCATGACCAGCAGCACCGGCATTGTAGTTGAACATATCTCTGAAAAACTACCCAGAAAATTCACCTGCAACCAAAGTGTATCCAAGCCAACTCTGGATCAAATCAGGGTCGTTTGTCGCTACCCTGATGTGTTTCCGGATGATCTACCCGGTATGCCCCCGGATCGGGATATCGAGTTCATCATCGAGTTAATCCCCGAAACTGGACCCATAGCCCAGAGAGCCTACAGCATGAACGCAACCGAGCTTGTGGAGCTGAAGAAACAGATAGATGATATGTTGGCCAAAGGTCTGATTAGACCGAGTGCATCCCCCTGGAGATCTCCCGTCTTGTTTGTGGACAAGAAGGATGGTGCAAATCGTTTATGTACGGACTATCGTAAGCTTAACGATGTCACCATCAAAAACTAATACCCCTACCCAAGATAGAAGACTTGTTTGATCAACTCACCGGAGCCAAAGTTTTCTCCAAGATCGACCTTAGAACTGGATACCATCAACTGAAGATTCGAGCCACCGACATTCCAAAAACTGCCTTCACCACCAGATATGGGTTGTACGAGTACAACGTCATGTCGTTTGGACTGACCAATGCCCCCGCTTATTTCATTAATCTCATGAATAAGATCTTCATGAACTTTTTGGACAATTTTGTCCTTGTCTTCATCGACGACATTCTCGTATACTCCAAGTCCGAAGAGGAACATGAACAGCATTTGGAGACTGTCCTAGAAACCCTTAGACAGCACAAGTTGTATGCCAAGTTCAGCAAGTGTGAGTTTTGGTTGGAAGAAATTGGATTCCTGGGACACATCTTGTCTGCAGGAGGAATTGCCGTAGATCCCGCCAAAATCAAAACCGTTATGGAATGGCAAGCCCCAACCACCCAAACCGAGGTCCGCGCTTTTCTTGGATTAGCCGGATATTACCGCAGATTTGTAGAAGGTTTTTTGAGCATCGCTCGACCAATGACCCAACTGCTGAAGAAGGACCGGAAGTTTGAGTGGACCAACAAATGTGAAGAGAGCTTTCAACAGCTCAAGAGTAGGTTGACCACAGCCCCAATCCTGATCATGCCAGATATCGCAAAGCCCTTTGACGTATATTGCGACGCCTCCAAGACTGGTCTTGGATGTGTACTTATGCAAGAATGCAAGGTTGTATCCTACCTTTCAAGACAGCTAAAGCAGCATGAACAGAACTACCCAACCCATGACCTCGAGCTTGCAGCCGTGGTCTTAGCCTTGAAAGTTTGGCGTCATTACCTCATGGGTAATCGATGCGAGATCTACTCCGACCACAAAAGCCTCAAATATATATTCACCCAGAAGGAGCTGAACATGAGACAACGCCGATGGATCGAATTGATCAAGGATTACGACATGGAGATTCACTACCACCCTGGCAAGGCCAATGTGGTAGCGGATGCTTTGAGTCGACTGCCGTGTCGGTTGAACTCCATGCTCGCAACCGAACAGCCCAACTTACATCAAGAGTTTGAATAGTTTCGCCTCGAACTTGTTAGCGAAGGATTCCTAACCAGCATAGAACTGCAACCCACCTTGGTTAGCCAGATCAAGGAAGCCCAGAAGAACATCGCTAGCATTGACGGAATCAAGAAACAGATAGCCGCAGGAAAAGTCCCCGGATTCACCGTAGATGAAGCCGGAGTTCTTTGGTACAAAGAACGTCTCTGCGTACCATCGGACTCAGACTTGAAGCAAGTCATCCTGCAAGAAGCCCATGACACCCTTTATTCAATCCACCCCGGAGGTACCAAGATGTACCAAGACCTGAAGGAGCAATTCTGGTGGCACGGAATGAAGAGAGAAATCGGCAGCTACATCGCCAAGTGTGACATCTATCAAAGAGTCAAGGCAGAGCATCAACGACTCGCCAGACTGTTACAACCCCTCCAGATTCCAGAATGGAAACGGGATTCCGTAGGAATGGACTTTATCACCGGACTGCCCAAATCCAGCAAAGGCAATGATTCTATATGGGTAGTTGTCGATAGATTGACCAAAGTCGCCCATTTCATCGCCGTCAAAACCACTTACCAAGGCCCAAAGTTAGCTGAACTATACATCTCAAGAATAGTCGCCCTGCACGGAACCCCGAAATCGATAGTGTCACATAGAGGATCACAGTTCACCTCAAGATTCTGGCAGAAAGTGCACGAAGGACTAGGAACCCGTCTGAATTTCAGCACCGCCTATCACCCTCAGACCGACGGACAGACTGAGAGAGTCAACCAGATACTAGAGGACATGCTGAGAGCATGTGTACTGGAATACGGATCCAAGTGGGAAGACTGCTTACCTTACGCAGAATTCTCTTACAACAACAGCTACCAAGCTAGCCTGCAGATGGCCCCCCTTTGAAGCCTTGTACGGGAGGAAATGCCGTACCCCCCTGAACTGGTCGGAAGTCGGAGAAAGCCAAGTTTTTGGCCCAGATGTTCTTCGTGAAGCCGAAGACAAAGTACACAAGATCCTAGAGTACCTCAAGACGGCGCAATCAAGACAGAAGAGCTACGCCGACAAGAGACATCGGGAGATGACCTTCGAGATCGGAGACTTTGTCTATCTCAAGGTATCCCCCTTGAAAGGAATGCAAAGGTTTCAACTGAAAGGAAAGCTTGCACCCCGATATGTCGGACCTTTCAAAGTCCTCAGCCGCCGAGGTGAAGTATCTTATCAACTGGAGTTGCCCGAAGAAATGTCGGCTGTGCACGACGTGTTTCATATCTCACTCCTCCGGAAGTGCCTTGAAGTTCCTGAGAAGACTGAAGTGTTCAAGAACATCGATCACCGATCAGTGGATATCAACAAGGATCTGACTTACCGCGAAGTGCCGATTCGCATCTTGGAGGAAGCTTACCGAACCACCCGCACCCGAAGCATCAAGTTTCTGAAGATACAATGGAGCAATCATACCGAGGATGAAGCCACATGGGAACGTGAAGACTTCATGAAGAAGGAGTACCCAGATCTCTTTAGTACCTAACTTTCTTTTTGATCTCGGGACGAGATCTTTTGTAAGGGGGAAGGGTTTGTAACATCCCAAATTTCAATAAAAAGAAAGTTAAAGAATTCCAGAGAGCAAAATTTCAAACAAACAAAAACTTTTTAAATTGCATATAGTGCCATGCATAGGACTTGTGCATTTGAGTGATATGCCATGATGATTGTTATTATTTGTATGTGCTATACTCTAAAACCCTAATGTGATCATATGAAGATCACCAACCAAATAAATCAAAGAGAGAAAGAAATCAAATAAATGAAAAACCCTAAAAACCCTCACATATGCTCTATGGCATTTTTATAAATTTTGACCCTAGACCAATTTGGTCTTCACCATTAGTTGAATAATGTTACTAAACACTTATTACAACTTTTGGAATCAAATAATCCCAATTCAAATGAATTTCAAATACAAAACTTGCTCACATATGATACTGGTCAAAACTGCCAATTATAGTCTGATCACTACTTTGAGCCATTGCAATTCAATTTTCTCAAACTAAATCTTGCTAACTCTTTGCACCACATCCAAGTCAACATCAAGGTGAACCCTTCTTGTAAAGATCACCATGACAAATTATTTCTTGATCATTAGCTATGCTCAACCAAAGTTGCAACTTTTTAACATATGTAACAATCTTACACTTAGCCATTTTGGCAAAAACTTGAATTCAACAATGCCACCACCACACCTCACCATCTCTGATCATCTCTAACTCAATGAGACACTCACATTTCAAAACTTGCCACCATTTGAATTAAATCAAATTTGGACAAAAATCACAAAAAGCATCTATGTCACTATTTGACACTATTGCAAATAGTGATCTACCTCATCAACTCTACCTAAACCCTAGTCCAAATTGTCCCCTGGTTCCCTCTAACCATCAATGGCACATAGTAAACCTAAGGAGGGCAAGCATAGCTTGCATGGCATGGCCATGCCGGCCCATGCCATCCATGCCGCACCCCCTCTCTTCTCCTTCCTCCTCCACCTTGGCCCTGGTGTCCAGCAACACCACCTCACCCTCCTAACCACGCCTAGCAACACCACGGCCACGAGCAACGCTGACCACTGCCGGGAAACGCGCGCCCAGTGGTGGCCAAACCATGCCTAGGATGTCGCGGGTGAGCGCCGCAGACACGCCCTGGACACGCGCTGCCTGGCCACCTCGAGCACGCCCTGGACCACCTCGCCACGAGTTGAGCACCGCCGCACACGTGCGCATTCGCCAGACATGCCCTCGACCGCGACCCGTGACCGCCAGCGCCGGAGACGACGACATGTTCCCGTGAACGCCGCGGTAGTCGTGGAAGCAATGCGACCAACCTAGCCACCGCCCAACCCCGCTGTCGCCGCCAAACGTCTCGCCAGGAACCGCAGAACAACGCCACGCCCTCGCCTAGCTCGCTAGCTCGCCGGAGACGCCGCGAGCATGTCGACCACCTCACTGCCCCGCAGCACCCTCTCGCGCCTATAAATACCGAGCTCCCCTGAGCAATCCAGGCACACCATCACCCTCTCCTCCCATCCTTGACTCTCCACCACCACTCCACCCATCGAATCGTCGCCGGAGCAAGGCCAATCGGAAGCTCACCGCCGCGGAAGCTCTGCAGCAATCGCCGACGATCCCGACCACTCCAGGTGACGCCACTGCTACCAGGAGACTCGCCGTCGTCCACAACTTCGTCGAGCATACTGCCAACCCTCGCTGGAGCCACCGTAAGCTCTCCGACCCCCTACCCTCGCCGCCAGACCCTCGGCATCTCGCCGGAGAAGACGATGGCTCTGAGCCGTCGATCTGCTTTCTAATCCTACGCCCCACGTTGATCCATACCGCTCCGGCGTTTAAACGCCGCTGACGGGTGGAGCCCCCTTGTCAGGCAGCCCACGCGGGCACAGACGCGTGGTGGGCTGGCCTTGGGCCGTTTTAAACCCTTCCAGCCCATTTAGCTTTCCCGCCAGCCCAGTTAATTCAAATCTCATTTAAACAATTCCAAATGAATTTCAATACTGCCCAAACTTTGAAATTCAATAGATTCAAATTGGCTTAACCAAATTTAACAAATTTTATGTTGTTGGAAAGCTAATGAAAATATCTACAAAATGCCACTGGCCCCATGACCAGATAGTTGTAGAATTAAATTGATAAAAAGAAGAAGGCGGGGACTTTTTCATATTCAAATAATTATTAAAAATCAACCAAAATAGATATTAAGTTAATTCCAACTCTAATAGCTCACATTTGACTTACACCCATTGTTTATACAATAAAATGGTGTGGTCAATTTGCATGATCATGCCCTAGTTTAATTAATGGATAATATGGCTAGTTTAACTAGTAGATATTGTCCAAAACTATTAAGTAAATCATATGAAGTCTTATACTTCATTTAAACTTTGTCTCAAATGAATTCATGTGATGTTTGGACCCCTGGCCAAACTCACTTATATGAATTACTTGGAGATTTAAATCATATGTAGCACTATTAAATAGTATGAGGTGGTCTACCTCATTTAAATCATTTTCTCAAATGATAATGATGAATGTTTGACTTAGGTCAATATAAGTTCACATATGATTGTTTGAGAAATTAAATCTTAAGAAGATTTCAATGAGAGGAAATTATTTCTCAAGAACCCTATGGAAACTATCATTTACATATTAAATGAAAAGAAGTAAACTCTCCTCAAGCAACACAACCCATGCACCCTAATTAGATTATTTGTGTGCATAGAATAGTTTGTGTGATTATATGTGATGTATGGAATAGCCATTGAATTAGTGAGTAATTATACTCATATTCAAATTTAGACGCTAGCACCGGAGAGTACACCGAAGAAGAAGGTTGCTACCAAGAGGAGGAGGAGGAGAATTTTTAGAACTACCAAGGCAAGCTAATATTCTTGCAAAGTGCAAATCCCCTTGGGGCAAGGCACCATGAATCTTACCTTTTCTTACATAAGCCTATCCCAAGTTTATACATTACAAGTTTTTACTTGTTTTCTCGATAAGTTGATTTTATAGTTAACTTTGGTCAAAGTAAAGAAGTTTACTAGAGTAGTAAAGTTAGTCTCCATCAAGCAAAGCAAGATAGCACCCCTCATGATTTAGAGCTAGTGCTAATGAATAAAACTTGACTACTCTAGATGGGAACAATGTGACTTGAAATGAATTTGAAACCTTGGAATGATGATGCATTCCATTGAATGATTTTTGAAGGTGAATATGACAAAGAGAAGATGGTGATTTTTGATAAACATGATGTTGGTTTGAATGCGATACCTTTCCAATTAGTAAGTACCCCCACAATACCTGATTATGGGTAGGGCTTAACTGGAAGTTTATGCATCTTAATTTGGGTTCCCTCTGAACACACGTCATAGGGGTTATGCTTGAGGCTGCCTCCGTTGTTGAGAAATGATGTGAAATTGAGGTGAATTGTACGGCCAAGCCCTGTGCAGTTCCCAGGTTGACAGTTGGTCTTCACTGGGAGGCCAGACTCATGGGGAGAGGTGCTCATACTAGGATTTGTAAGTGAAAGGTTATGGTTGATGATCCGCATACTGTGTTACGATGATTCGGGGTAATCCCGACGGATGAAATCAAATGTTGTGGCACAAGTGTGCAACCTCTGCAGAGTGTCAATCTATTCGAATAGCCGCGTCCACGGTTACGGACGGTTGGAAGGGCCATACAGTTTCCGATGTCATATCTTTAAAAATGATGTTGAATTGAGATGGTGAAATGACTTGTGGTGAACTGAATTGAAATCACCACTGGAATGGTGGGAATGACACTAATGTTCCCACTTGAGTTAGTTAGTACTTGAATAAGCTTTTCTCAAATACTTGTGAACTAAAATTGGCTTTATGCAAATAAACTAGAGCTTAGAAAACAATACTAGAAATGTCTAGCACTTACATTAGTATTAGTTTGCGAGTACTTGAAGTACTCACGGCTTTGTCCCTGGCTATTCAAATGGCCAGAGTATGAAGATGAACAAGGAGATGACCAGCAGGACGCCTACGACAACTAGGAGTCTTCCGACGTCAAGCGTTGGCCTGTGGACTAAAGAGTCATTGTATCTTACGCTTCCGCTATGAACTTGTGTTTGTTCGTTGATCAATAGATCAACTATTCGTGTAATATGGATCATGTGATTCCAATTTGTAAGACCTTATGGTTTGTAATGAATGATGACTGTGATACTTAACTATTATGCCTCGCAACAACAATATTCCTGGGATTGCGATGTATGACATAATAGGCATCCGGACTTAAAAATCCGGGTGTTGACAGCTTTAAGTAGGCGGAAGGGTAGGTTTAGGGGCGACACGAGGGGCCCACACAACAGGGTGGCGCGGGCCCCTCCTTGGCCGCGCCGCCTTAGTGTGGCGCCACCTCGTGGCCCCACTTCGTATCACTTTCGTTCTTCTGGAAGCTTCGTGGAAAAATAAGACCCTGGGCGTTGATTTCGTCCAATTCCGAGAATGTTTCCTTTGTAGGATTTCTGAAACCAAAAACAGCAGAAAACAACAACTGGCTCTTCGGCATCTTGTCAATAGGTTAGTGCCAGAAAATGCATAAATATGACATAAAGTGTGTAAAAAACATGTGAGTATCATCAATAAAGTAGCATGGAACATAAGAAATTATAGATACGTTTGAGACGTATCACACCTTTCCTATCTACGATATGTAAATCAAATTCTTGCAAAAGAAGCACCCATCTAATAAGCCTTGGCTTAGCATCTTTCTTTTCCATAAGGTACCTAATTGCAGCATGATCAGTATGAATTGTGACTTTTGAATCAACAATATAAGGTCTAAACTTGTCACAAGCAAAAACTACAGCTAATAATTCTTTTTTAGTTGTAGCATAATTTCTTTGAGCAGCATCAAGAGTTTTACTAGCATAATGAATAACATTCAATTTTTTATCTACTCGCTGTCCAAGAACAACACCTACAACAAAATCACTAGCATCACACATAATTTCAAAAGGTAAATTCCAATCAGGAGGTTCAACTACAGGAGCAGTTGTTAAGGCTTTCTTTAGAGTTTCAAAAGCTTCCTTACAATCATCATCAAAAACAAAAGGTACATCTTTTTGAAGAAGATTAGTAAGAGGCTTTGACATTTAGAAAAATCTTTAATAAATCTCCTATAAAAACCAGCATGACCAAGAATACTACGAATACCTTTGACATCCCTAGGATAGGGCATCTTCTCAATTGCTTCAACTTTAGCTCTATCAACTTCAATACCTCTCTCAGAAATTTTATGTCCCAATACAATTCCTTCATTAACCATAAAGTGGCATTTCTCCCAATTAAGAACAAGGTTAGTTTCTTCACATCTCTGCATAACTTTATCAAGGTTTCGCAAATAATTATCAAAAGAATTCCCATAGACAGAAAAATCATCCATGAATACCTCTACAATCTTTTCACAAAAGCCATGAAAAATAGCAGACATGCATCTTTGAAAAGTAGCAGGAGCATTACATAAACCAAAAGGCATACGCCTATAAGCATAAGTTCCATAGGGACAAGTGAAAGTGGTTTCTCTTGATCTTTAGCTCTAACAGCAATTTGTGAAAACCCAGAATAACCATCAAGGAAGCAGAAATGAGTATTTTTAGACAATCTTTCTAGCATTTGATCAATAAAAGGTAAAGGGTAATGATCTTTCTTAGTAACTTTATTAACCTTTCGAAAATAAATACACATTCTATACCCTACAACTACTCTTTGAGGGATGAGCTCATCATTATCATTAGGTACAACAGTTATTCCTCCTTTCTTAGGAACACAATGCACATGACTAACCCATCTACTATCAGCAATAGGATATATAATACCAGCTTCAAGAAGTTTTAATACCTCATTCCTTACCACATCCTTCATCTTAGGAATTAGATGACACTGATGTTCAACAACAGGCTTTGCATCATCTTCCATGTTGATGGCATGTTGGCAAATAGAGGGAGAAATCCCCTTCAAGTCATCAAGAGTGTAGCCAATAGCTCCTCGGTGTTTCTTCAATATTTCCAATAATCTTTCTTCCTCAAAATCTAAAAGCATAGCACTAATAATAACATGATATGTTTTCTTATCATCAATATAAGCATACTTAAGATTATCAGGCAACGGTTTCAAATCAAAAACAGGATCTTCCTTTGGCGGTGGTGTTGTACCTAGATCTTCAACCGGTAAGTCATGTTTAAGAATGGGTTGACGAAGAAAAAATTCATCAAGCTCATTCCTTTCTTCCCTAAAGACTTCACTCTCATGGTCCTCCAAATGTTGCTGCAAAGGATTATTAGGAGCAAGAGCAATAGATGCAAGCTGTTCAACTCTAAAATCATCATTAGGCAATTCAGCTTCATAAGGAACTTTGGCAAATTTAGAGAAATTAAACTCATAAGATTCACCAGGAAATTTAGTCACAATTTTCTCTTTCTTGCAATCTATAATACCTCCACAAGTATTTAGAAAAGGTCTACCGAAAATGATAGGACAAGTCTTACTAGCGGCAGAACCAAGCACCAAAAAGTCAGCAGGATATTTAATCTTACCACATAGAACTTCCACATCTCTAACAATACCAATAGGAGAGATAATTTCTCTATTAGCTAGCCGAATAACCACATCAATATCTTCAAGTTCACAAGAACCAATTTCATGCATGATTTTTCTGTAAAGCTTATAAGGGATGGCACTAGTACTTGCACCAATATCGCATAAACCATAATAACAATGATCACCAATTCTAACAGAGAGCATATGAACACTGGCTTCCCTAGACTTACTAAGATGTGAAACAATATTAGAAGCATCTTCACAGAAAATAATGTGACCATCTTCTACATTTTCAGTCACAAGGTCTTTAACTATTGCAACTACAGGTTCAACATTTATTTGTTCCTCAGGTTCTATAGGTTTCTTTGCACTTTTGTTAACCACACTAGTTATAACAGAATACTCCTTCATTTTAGCAGGAAAAGGAATTTTTTCAATATAAGCTTCAGGAAGAATTTGATCAACAATTTTAACTTCAATACATTTACCTATAGGTGAATCAGTTTTATCTTTGTAAGGATCATGATACTTATTAAAACTCTTCCTAGGAAATTCAAAATGAGAGGTAAAAGCTTTATAAAAATTTGCAACAACTTGAGAGTCAAGACCATAAGTAGCACTCATATTTCGAAATTTATCAGTATCCATAAAAGTTTCAATGCATTCATAATCATAATTTATACCTGACTCTCTACCTTTGTCGTTCTCCCATCCTTCAGTATTCTCCTGAATCCGATCAGGAAGGTCCCATTTAAACTCTTCTTTGTTGCGCGTGAATGATCCAGAGAAAGAAGTATCCAGCAAGGTTTTATCTTGAAAATAAAGTCTTGCATAGAAATTATCAATGATGATATTACCAGGAAGCTCATGAATGGCGCATTTGAGTATTAAAGACTTCAATCTCCCACATGCTTGAGCAATACTCTCTCCATCATGAGGCCAGAAATTATATATGCGGTTTCGGTCTTTGTGAATTTCACTTGGAGGATAGAATTTAGAATAAAATAGAGGCACAATATCCTTCCAATCAAGAGAATTCCCATTCTTTAGCAATTTATACCAATGCGCCGCTTTACCAGACAGTAACATAGAGAATAGTTTCTTCCTAACTTCATCCATAGGAATACATGCACACTTGAATAACCCGCATAATTCATGTCAAAACAGTAAATGATCTCCAGGATGGACAGTTCCATCCCCTTCATAGCGGTTATCCACAACACGTTCAATAATTTTCATAGGTATTTTATATGGAATGTCTTTCTCACCTGGCGCCTCATCCACTACCTTTGCAGTAGTAGTAGGTTTTCCGAATAGGAATTCAAGAGAAGATCTCTCCATAATGAATTATAGCAGCAGACAGAAATAAAAACAGCACGTACGGTAAAAGTTTTCCTTACCAATTCCACTTACCAATAGAGCTTCACTCCCCGGCAACGGCGCCAGAAAATAGTCTTGATGACCCACACGTATAGGGGGTGTATCGTAGTACTTTAGATAAATAACAGTGTCGAACCCAACGAGGAGCAGAAGGTGCTGACAAGCAGTTTCGATGAAGGATTCACTGTAAATGCTCACAGACAAGTTTTGAGGAGGTTTTGATATAGCAGATAAATAAAATACAAGTAAGTAAAATGCGAGAATAATAAGTGCAACAAGTGGACAATCCTTTTTAGCACTTTAGCACAAAGGACAAGCCGGTTTGTTTACTTATGATGACCAAACGTTCTTGAGGACACACGGGAATTTAGTCTAGTGCTTTCGCTTCATATAGTTGATTAATCTTCATTGTTTTGATAAGTGTTGTGTGGGTGAACCTATGTTAATGCACCGCCCTTCCTAGGACTAATACATACTTGTGATTAAACCTCTTGCAAGCATCCGCAAATACAATAAAGTAATTAAGATAAATCTAACCACAGCCTTAAACTCTGAGATCCTGCTATCCCTCATGCATCGATATACCAACGGGGGTTCAGGTTGTTGTCACTCCGGCAACCACACAATTAGCAAACGAATACAAGATGCATCCCCCTAGGCCCATAAAGGTGAAGTATCATGTAGTCGGCGTTCACATGACACCACTAGAAGAATAACACCACAACTTAAATATCAAACCATTAAATATTACTCAACATAGTTCACTACTAACATTTAGACTTCACCCATGTCCTCAAGAACTAAACGAACTACTCAAAAGACATCATATGGAACATGATCAGAGGTGATATGATGATGGATAACAATCTGAACATAAACCTTAATTCAATGGTTTCACTAAATATCATCAATAACAAGGAGTAATCAACACCGGGAGAGTTTCCCCTATGAAATAATCAAGATTAAACCCTAGAACAGCGGAGACGAGGTGCAGCGGTGGAGATGATGGTGTCGGTGGTGGAGATTATGATGATGATGATGATCCCAATGAAGTCCAGCTCGATGACGGTGACGATGGCGACGATTTCCTCCCTCCGGGAGGGAATTTCCCCAATAGATTTCGGCCTGCCAGAGAGCTCTTTTCTCTCTGGTTTTTTCCGCCCCGAGGAGGCGGCTATGACTATCCTCGATGATCCTACGCACCTTAGGGTTTCTGGGAGATGAAGTACGCGAAAGGGCGATGGCCGAGGGGGTCGTGGGCCCCCTCCCCACGTGGCGGCGCGCCAGCCCTGGTGGCCGCGCCGGCCTATGGGGAGCGCCCATGGAGGCCCTCCTCGGCCTCCCCTTTTGGCTGGCTCCGTCATTTGGAAAATAGGAGCTTCGGTATATTTTCCGTCAATTGTTGATGTTCAGAAATATTGTATCCTGACGGTGCTTTTTCCAGCAGAATTCTGACTCCGGTGAGTAATTCTCCAATAATCATGAAACATGCAAAATAGGTGAAATAACATAAGTATCTTTTCTATTAAATTGCAATAGGTGACCGCCTGGTGTCACAAACGGGCCAAAAAAACGTGTTATTTCTAGGCCCAACATAATATCTGCCTAATAATAAAGCAAAAAGGTTTCCGTCGTCCGATTTTTTTGTTGGACGTTTTTGCCCTCCCACCAGGTCCCATATTACAGCATAATACCACGGTGCCGCTTTGCTCTGTTTTTTTCTTCTTTGTCCATCCGGCCGTCCCCGACGGAGCTCACCCGCACCTAGGCCAGGCCAGTGCGGCACGCAACAAATGGCCCGGCTTCCCTGCAAGTGTGGCCTCCACGACACGTGACCTGGAGCTACCCTGCATGGCCTCGCCCAGTCGCCTCATCTTCTCGCATCCACTTCCCCACGAACCGAGCACAAGCCTACTCAACTGGCCGCCGCCGCGCTTCGCCAACCCAGGCCACTTCCACCAACACTGCTGCAGTCTCAGGCGCTCCGCCGGCCCATGAAGCCGCAACCGCGTTCCCCGCCCTCCGCTGAACCAGGTCGCCGCCGCAAGGTTCCCTCGTGGTCCACTGGATCGGCCCGCCGCCTTCCCTCGCGCTCCGCGGGACCAGGCCGCTGCCGAGGAACGGCCGAAGAGCAGGACGCGGAGGAATAGCAGAAGCCACGAGATCAGAGAACCAGTCATCCCCATCCAGGAACTGCTGCGTCACCACACCACAGAGGTCGCGTCGAACTCGCTCAAGATCCAGTTTGGATGCGCCATGGTGAGCGGATTCCCCAATAATTTCCCTCAGGATATTTCTTTAGAAGGACACCATGGTGAACCTTCAGGCCTTGTCCGACGACGAGTACCAGAGGCTGTGGCCGCGTTTGACTTGATCTATCGATCCCTTTTGTGACTTCTGCTGAAGCGTCTTGGTGTTTTAGCACTCTTCTGAATTTTGAACAGCTAGATTTGTTCTATTCGATTTCAGTATCTCTGCCAACTCTGACTCAATATTGTCTCCGTGAATCTTACCAGGTTTTATAGTCATGATCGAGAAGCTTCCTCTCTCCTCGCTAATCCAATCCGCGCATTAACACCGGCGATTGCCCACCAGCAAACCCTACGCACTCTACAACTTGACATGTTGCAATCGGCTGATTCGATTGTCTTCCTTCTCCAGGAACAACAGACTGGAATGAATAGATAAGTTACCCGGGAAAAGGAAATTATAATATACAAGTGACTCTGATAAGATGTCGGCCTTGCAAGAACATCAATGCTATTATTTGAAAACCTTCACTTCCGCTTGCTGTCTAATTCTGTAAGACCAACATGACACACACACAAAAAAAAAAGCAGCCCAATGTTTTATTAATTAAGAAGATAGATTCTGGCCTGATCAAAAAAGTAAAGTTCACGGTTTTGTTCATTAGAAATTACCACAAGGACATTTTTTTGTTTCAGTAGGTAGAGCACCAAGTACCCTTATTTTGTTTCAAGCTAACTAAATGGTCTGAATTAGTATCTTGGTGAAGCTGGGCATCATTGAGCCAATGAATATTTTGATTATAGAAGTGTGCTTTGGAGCTAATTAATCCTTGAAGTTAGACAAAAGCTAGACTCCTAAGTCTTTGACACTAACTAAATTACAAAGGGTACATTTCTCTTTAAGAAATTGGTAATGATGATGGATGTAATAAAGTTTACCATAAACATTTGAGCTAGGATAACAATACAAGATTTCGCAGCTGGACAATACTATGAGCATCTGATGTGAGCTCCTACCTGATGTGCAAGCGTCCCTGTAGAAGCACATGGATTCTTGATCTGTCTGGTGGCCACAGCTCGCTTCATTATGTCATGTTAATTGTTTGCCATGTTGGGTGAATTCAGTTCATTCAGCGTGATATGTTGTTTTTGTTACAACGTGTGTATTACTGAAAAAAAGACATGGATATAATATGATATTTTTTATGCTTAAATATCTACCACTGAATCATGTTGTGCCCTCCGTGATTTCAGATATTAGATACAGATTCAAAATTACTTGAAAAAATAGTAATTTAAGTACGAAGCGTTTCCGTGGTTTGGTCCGTCATGTTTGCGCTTTCGTCCAACCTTCTTTGCTTTAATAAATCTTTGAATCGCTTGGTTTTGTTTCGACCATACCTTAGACAAAGGTTCCGTACACCCCTTTCCTTCGCCAATAATCCTACGCCTATGGGCTGGACTTTACGGAAACCCTTCGTCCGTTAAACCGGGCAGTACTCAATCTGGGAGGACTCTTTATGAAAAGAGATCGATACAAACTCTGCAATCCCGCCCAGCCCTTCTTGCCTGCTCCGATCCATTATATATGGGACGATCTCGAACGAAATCGAGCGTATGTTCCAAGCTATCAGACAACAAGCTAGAGATTCGATTGGACGCCACAACACGGCCGACGAAAGCCAAGTCGACAGCGATGACGGTCTAATCGGCAAGTTCTTCGGACCTCTTCACCGCGGAAATTGGAGCATCTACATCGCCTGCTTGTTGGGAACATGAAGACGAGATCCGGCGCGAGGGCGAGCCTCGGACGGTGTGAGCCGGCTAGGACAACTACGGAGGAAGCGGTGTACGAGGCTGTTGTCCGGCAGGCTGCGCACGTTGACTCCTCAAGTCCATTCAGGGGAGGAGGGTGGTGGAGGGAGGAGCAAGAAGACGCAAGCGATGCGGAGTTATTTTCCTGCTCGATGTGGTGCACGAGGAGATCTGAATGCCTAATGAGCTAATTCTGTAGACCTGTTGTGAATTGTTGATTCCGATATTCTTCCCAGTTCTGTTGGATGGATGCATATAATCATGGTACAAACCTGGGAAACTTTGAATTGTGCAACTTCTAGAGATTTTACACCAATGAGGGACTTGGAAGTCTCCCTTGATGAAATCACCTAACTCTCCATGGCTGAAATCTGCACCCTCCCAACAAAGCACAATTTTGTTCTGACCACGCAATCCGATCTTGACTGGGCGTGTTTTCTGTGGTAGCGCCGTAGGTGATGGGATCCTGTATTCTTTGTCTCCCTATGGTGCAGGGTCTCATTGAAGAAGAATACAGAAGTGGGTGTCTTAATGCTAGATGTAATGTGGTTCTTCTGTCAGGAAAAAAACCGTAGTGTGGTTGAGAATAGTTCCCCTGATTAGTGGAGGTTGTGACCGGGTATAGTTTCACCAGGAAAACCAGAGATTGGGTCCCAAAAAAATCTTATATCTGCCTTATTATTTTTGTGCGAATAAGAAGTTTCTTGATCAAAAAAGGAAAAAAGAAAGGGCATTGCATTTTATTTTGTGGTTGTGTGTTATATTTTAGAGATTGTTTGTGATATTTTTACATATCTGCCAGCCACTTAAAGGAAAATTAAGTGTTTCTTAGTTGAGCATATTTTTTGTATATGTGTTTTTTTTCTTATTATTCATGTCGCAACGCGCCGTGACCACACAGAGGAGAAGTGTCATATAGATGTTTGTAGGAATATTTGTTTGTTTCACCCGGTGCAACGCACGGGCACTTTTGCTAGTCATATCTAAATATGAATTATATCAATGAATAACAGTAAATTATGATATAAAATAGTGATGCAAAATGGACGTATCAGAACTCTGATAATTCCGGGGGCAATTCTAGTTGATATGACACTTCTCCTCTTCGGCCTAGTACCTTGAAGGGTCCAATGTACCTTGGCGCTAGCTTTCCCATGACATGGAAACGCTTCATTCCTTTGAGAGGTGTGACTCAAAGATAGGCAAAATCTCCGATATTGAAAGTCACTTCTCGACGCTTGGTGTTGGCGTAGCTCTTTTGATGAGACTGTGCAGCTTTCAAACGGTCACAGATGAGCTGAACTTGTTCTTCAGCTTCTCGAAGTATGTCGGGTCCAAACACTTGGCTTTCTCCGGTCTCAGACCAGTTGAGAGGGGTTCGGCACTTTCTTCCATAAAGAGCTTCGAAAGGTGCCATCTGAAGACTAGCCTGATAGCTATTGTTATACGAGAACTCGGCGAAGGGTAAACAATCTTCCCACTTGGTTCCGTAAGCAAGAACACAAGCGCAGAGCATATCTTCTAGTATCTGATTTACTCGCTCTGTTTGTCCACCGGTCTGCAGGTGATAGGCAGTGCTGAAAGATACCTTTGTTCCCATAGCTTCATGAAGTTTTTGCGAGAAACGAGAAGTGAATTGAGTGCCTTGATCTGACACTATGACCTTGGGAACTCCATGAAGGCTAACTATTCACGAGATGAAGAGATCAGCTAGTTCACGTCCGTTGTATGTGGTCTTGACCGGGATGAAATGTGCCACTTTGGTAAGACGATCCACAATTACCCAGATAGAGTCGTGTCCACGCTTGGATCGGGGAAGTCCGGTGATAAAGACCATTCATATTTCTTCCCATTTCTACTCGGGAATCTGCAAAGGTTGGAGAAGTCCAGCAGGGCGTTGGTGTTCTGCCTTAACCTTCTGACAGATATCACATCTAGCCAGGGGCGGATCCAGGGGCGAGCAGGGGCTAGACCCCCCCAACCGTCGGGCCCCCTCAACATTTTTTGCGTACATGTATACTAACATACGCACATAATACTAGATGTATACGTGTGAATGATCGTGAATGTGCAGCCTGTGTGAATGTGTAATCGGCCCAAGCTTAATCGTTAGTTTCTGCACGTTCTAAACTAAAGCCCAAACAAGAGCACATGGGACATTGTGGTGAATCATTCGCAGTGACCTAGCTCGATAGAAACTGCTCAAAATAAAAACTGAATCCACGCCTCCGCCGCTTGCCGCTATGCCAGTCGCCATACGCCGCCGCAAGGGCCAAGGGCATCACCGCGTCGTCGCCGTGCTAAACGGGGATGCTGTTTATGCATCTGCTGATCCTACCGCGATGCAGATTTTCGACGTGCCGTGCTGTGCCATCGAGTAATCACAGACCATCCCTGTATCTGTTCCTCCAAAGTCCAAAATTCAAACCTGGAGGTACCAAGAAACTTGCATTTGTATTGATTGATTGCAGCCTAGTATTTTAACAAGTTGTTTATGTTAAGCTTCATGCACTAGCCACTTGAACCAAAAGTCCGAACTGATGGAAAGGGCTAGGCAATCCACATATACACTTCACAACATCTCCACTCGCGTGTGACGAGAGAAGAGAAAGTCAACACGTGAAAGAAGAAGAGCACACCGAAACAGCGGTGGCTAAAGAGGGGGGCAACAACAATTTTTAGGCTTAATTGTGAAAACCATGTGAAAGCCAGGATTTGAACTTGCGACCTGGGGCTCTGATACCATGTTAAGCTTCATGCACTAGCCACTTGAACCAAAAGTCCGAACTGATGGAAAGGTCTAGGCAATCCACATATACACTTCACAACAGTTTCATTATCGATCAATAATATAGTACTAGCTGAATGCACGTGCGTTGCCACGAAATAAAATGAATTAAAGAACATACCGATCAAACAATGTTGTTCACAATTAAGGTTAGATAGGTGGTGCTTCCAAAAAAAAAGGTTAGATAGGTGGTGGGCGTTTAACCCCCTCTTTCTTTCTTGTGAAATAAAAACCATTCTTTGACTTGCTTCGAGTCCTCTATCAACCTCCTACGGATGACCCACGTTCAACCTGTCACCATGCGCGCCTACCCGGCTTTGACCAAAGGTTTAGCAAAAAAATGTCTTGGTTCCTCCTCTCCCAATTTTTGTCAAGCACCATCACGGTCGGCTAGTGCACGAAGCCACTACCCAACACCTTTCATGTGTGTGTGTTGTGGTTTCACCAATACCTTACCTCTGCGGTGCACGATCCATGCAATGACACCGCCGCTACTTGCATACCACCCATGTGCATTCAATCATTAATACCACGATGAGACGAGCATGTAAATAGGTAAGAGCATCTCCAGTCACGTCCTCAAAGCGTCTCCTAAAATGCGTCGGATTTAACGTTTGGAGGACGCCGCTTCTTCGTGTTGCGTTTGGGTGACGTCACTGCCCAGTTGCGTTCCCTAAACTTTGCCCCAAACTTATTCGTGTGCCAATGACGCGTCGGGCCAGCCACTCCCCGCCTCGCTCCTCGCTCTGTCCGGTGTCCCCGAAGCATCCCCTGTGAAGCGGGGACGTGCTCGGGATGCCGGACGGCATATAGAACCGCGTTGGACGGAAAGGACCTTTGGGACGCACGACTGGAGACGATAAAATATCCAGCGTGTCCTAGAAACCTTTTGAGGACGCGACTGGAGATGCTCTAAGGGCATGCCCAATGCATAGCCCTAGAGGTACTGCCTCACCTTTAGCTAGGTTCGGGTGGTCCAAAGTAGGTTTGGATGAGGAGGCAGCCTCCTCTTCAGGAAGTGGGATCTTAAGCCTTAAAAGCATGCTTTTTGGAGAGAGAAAAAGATACATATATAGTGTCATGTTTGTGGGGTTCCTTCTCTCTTTCTTCTAACTAAAGTTGTAGCTTCCATTGGAGAGATAAAATTCACCATGTTGCTTCTGATAACTTTTTTACATGAAGCAACTAGTTGTGTATGCCACCATTGCTCATGCCCTAAGAAGGTAACTTCTTCTAACTTAGCTTGTGGGGAGACGTACACACACAAATAGAGTACCATACCTGATTCATTTCCGAGCTCGTGCACATAAAATTGAATTTAGCTAATTACTCCTACTCCATCCAATCCATATTAGTTGATGCTAGAATCACTGTATCTACAACTAAAATGTATCTACATACTGTATCTCTATATTAGCATTAAATAATATGTATTGAAGAGAGTACATTGATATTAAATAACAAATGAATCTGCGTGTAAAATGTATAAATTGAAAGTGTGTAGTTCCTCACGTTTTAATGTGCACAATATTTTTATATCTAGTTTGTAGTTTTATGCTCAACTGTGTGTATTTGACGTCGGACTGCCACAACATGCCTTCTCGAGTCCTCGCACGCATGGACACTGCTGCTTGGTCCTATGTGTCCCACAACGCTATTATAGTTATTTTTCTATGGTGAAGCCCAAGATCGGATGCGCACACTGCCTCCCTTTTCTGGCCGGCCGTCGCGTGCTCCTTTCGTATGCCACCGCAAAGTCCCTTCCCTTGCCATCAACCGACCTTCTCTCGCGAGATCGCCGCTTGCCTTCCTACCGAGATGGCAGGGTATGCATCCAAACACCTTTGTTCACATATCCGAGACGGGGTGGCCAGAGAGCATGGATCCAGGTTGGAAATTTGCACCGTACGTGTGAGATAAGAGTGTCAAGCGCAGCCCCCTGCTCCTTGCACTTCGATGCAATGACTCGAGCCGGGTCCCTCTGATCTATGATGTTACGAAGGACGTACCGACCTGGACGAAGAACAATCTGACCTTGTTTTTCTTCACATACGTACACCTGGTCCGTTTTTTGTAGATGTTTTTTTTACATACGAAACAAAGCACGGATGGCGGTGTTTGTTTATTTATGTACCATCACGTCCTGTTAAGACCTGAACTGCCGGCAGAAGGACAGAATAGTTCTTAGTTTTCTGATCGATCACTTTTTTAATAGCCAAGCTATTGCTACCTTGGATTTGTAATGAAGTACGTCGGAAACTGATCCGTACACTTAGCAAAAAAAGGAAACTGATCCGTACATCATTTGTTTTAGGAACGGATAGGAAATTTGCCCGTGCGTTGCACCGTGAAATTTTTTCTTTCTTTTTTTGCGTATAGAAATAACTGGCCTGGGTCAACGAAGAATTCCTCATACCTATACTGCTAACACTATCCACCCGAGGCCATCTAACCATACACTCACGCAATTTCAATGTCTAAATATATTTAAATTTGCGATATTCTTTTCGAGAGAGGGTGTACCCAAACTGAGCTTACGGATATCACGAGGATTCAGCCTGTGAAAGCCGCATGGGTTTTCGCTGTTTCCACATATATCACACGTCTTAAATTATAGAGTTAATTTCTGACAGAACATATATACCAGTACAAGATAAAACCAAACCGTGAGCATGCATACATGATGTAGTGCAAAGTAAATAACAACAAGAATACCAAGCTAGCAAGGCTTTCCCATGCGTTGATGCATGAAATGCATCTTCCGATGACATGCAAAAAAAAGTTCAGCGAGCAGCTAACTCGTGGATTCCGATTAAAAGAAAAATAGACGTGCTTGCCCAAAGAAGTTGTCTCCTCAATCAACAGTTCAACACTGACCGAAGGCCAACTATCCTCACCCGTGAAAGACGGGCGAACCAACCACCGCCGGCGGTTGAAGCTCCTGACCAAGCCATGTCTGTGGGCTTGTGTCACGTCCCCGTAGGATAATTGCTGGATCAGTTCTTATCATCTGCTTGAATAATTTGCTTGTAGCCGGAATATTTTACATAGTACCAACGACCTGTCTTTGGTGACTGTCTCAGAACTCTGTACCGCTGTGCTCTCGTGAGGATCCAGCTTCTCGTTGTCCCTGCTTAATTAATCATCTTCGCCTCCACCGGATCACACCAAGGGGAGAAAGTGAGAAACGGATATTAGCAAGACAGCAACCACAGGACGTGGAGCGGATCA
Organism: Lolium perenne; assembly: GCF_019359855.2. Classification (NCBI taxonomy): domain Eukaryota; kingdom Viridiplantae; phylum Streptophyta; class Magnoliopsida; order Poales; family Poaceae; genus Lolium; species Lolium perenne. The sequence goes on along the minus strand of NC_067248.2, from coordinate 33,777,883 downwards.
GCTAGCTCGAAAGTTGTACGACTCGGGGCAAGTCACCGTACGGAAATTCTACGATACGGGGTGACGGACGTACGGAATAACGGCTGAAACCACCTCTGACCGATCGGTGGCATGCCGCCAACATAGGAAAACGTCGTGAGCACGAAGGCAGCGGTCTTGCCGGTGCCCGTCTGTGCGACGCCAATGAGGTTCCGCCCAGCCGCCCAAGAGGCCGAGCAACACGGAGCAGCTTGGCCGCAGGACCGCTCTTTGTACAGCCGACTACTTGTGCTCGACCTTGTTGGTGGCCCCCCGAAGCTGCTCGGCCTCGAGCCCGCACTCCGGTGAGTCGACTCTGCTGCTCGCGGTTGTCCATGCTGGGAGGGAGCCGCGGCCCTACAGGATCAATGCGCTAGTCGGCGACGGATGCCTGGCACCCTTTTGATGGGATAAAGGAGCGCATGGCGCGGTCGCACGTTAATGCGATCGTGGATTGTCTCGGGAGTCGGGACCGGCGTTGCGTATGTCTGCAGGCTGTGTATAGTTGACTCGAGGCCATGAAGTGTATCCCATAGCTTGGAACTCGATTTCGATCTCAATGGAGATGTGACCGCCGGCTGCTTGGGACGACCCACACGGGAGTAGCAGAGAGAAGGTCGGATCGATTTGATTCTGACGGCAACATATCGCTCCATATATAAAGGCTCATCGTAGGGCAAAAGGAGAGGCAGACTCCGGTTTGGTCTCTTGCCTGATTTACCAAATTAAGGACGAGCCGGCCATATACCACAAATCGGTACGAAGAAAGGACGGACGGAAAACAATGATCCACCGGACGACCAAACCAAAACGGACCAAACCACGGAAACACTTCTCCCTTTATTATTAGGTATAGATGGAAAACTTTGGAGCTCGGTTTGGGAGATTTTGGGCCCTCAATTTAAATCTTAGCTTGCATATAGGAGGTCCAAGTGTGACACCAGGCAGCCACCTATTGCAATTTAATAGTAAAGAAGATAACTTGCATCTTTCAGTTACTGGGGTGACTGAATTTGACTCATGACCCTGACCCCTAGTATATTGAAAAAGGGAATATTTGTGAAGTCGCCTCCAATGAGTTTATCAAATTGTTCGACGCGTTTTATAGGAATTTTAACTATACTAGTAGAATACCCGTGCGTTGCTACGGAAGAATAATAGTATATAATATTTAGACAATCGTTGGATTGTGTCTCTATTTTATGTCATGAGCGGCATGCCCGTTTTCGACCGACTGGCTCACAATATTAATATCATCCTCTTGCTTCTCCCTCTCTCTCGTAACTTCTAAGAATACCTTCCGTTTGGTTTCTCCTTGGTATCATTTTCATATTGAAATAGGGGTTTCTTTTTTTTTCCTTCCAATGCTTTGTCTTTTCTATCTCCTCAGCAATTTATCCGGTGAATTTTGACTGTCTAATTTTATTATAAGTAGGCTATAATTGAATAAACATGTTGGTTTCTTTCGGATCTTAGATATGAAAAAACATTGAGCGGTACTTCTATGCTCACATGTCACAAGCAGGTGGTTCAATAGTAGCTACTTCCAACCGAACAATCCAGAAATAGCTTGACGTCAATTATATTGGCCGAAGGAAACAATGGGAATATTACTGAATTTCAAAAGGAGCCTATGCAGGAAGACAGGACAATGGGCCGGCTCCTCCTCAGGACTGCTGGCTTGGCCGGCGCTGGGCAGTTTGAGCTCTGGTGGTCTCCATCATCTGTTCAGTACACTGGTGGCGGGAGGTAGACCTCGGCTGTAGGAGGCAGAGCTGGCATAGCTTGGGCAAGACCTCACTGGCGGTGAAGAGGTCGGAGATGCGGGGATGCGCGAAACTGCCGGGTGACGTCGCCAAAGCGCTTGTCTACTACGCGACGGGCAACGTTACATTGGCGAGCCGCGCACAAGGTAAGGTAGGCCTCGGCCCTGACAGTGCGCTTTGGGTGCCGCTGTCCTCATCCACGGCGGAGCACAGGTGGGATTCCCAGAATTGCAATGTTCCCAATCTGTCTCTGACGTTTCGATGGAAATATGACAGGGCCGCATGGGCGCTGCAGGTCATGCGTGGCGAGGTAGGCGGCGTCGGCGTCGGCATGCCGCCGCTGGAGACGTTCGGCAGCTGGCATCGGCGCCAAGCCTCTCCTCTACGTACGTCCTCCCGTTCCACCGCGACTTGCTGATCATATACGGTCATCTTAGCCGCTCCTTGCGTCGTGTACTTTGCTTCTGTTCACCGTGATTTCCACCGTGGTTCTTGCTCGACTTGGATTGTAGATTGATTTGATGCACGAGAACCAATCCCTGCTATATTTAAAGACTAAGAGAAGGAAGAGAAGGACTCGGTCTGTTCTGGATGCCTTGTTTTGATAAAACTCTGATTGCACCTATGTGTAGATTATGTGTAGTGCAATCCAAAAAAGGAAAGGATCTTCGCTGCCGCTGACGTACAAATTCAGAGCGATGGATTCAATTACGTTTAGATTAGGCTAACGCTAGGCGTCGGTCGGCTGAAAAACGATTCAGAAATCGGTTGTCTTCCGCGCCCTCCGATCGCGATCCAACGCCCACAATCAACCGAGTGCATGTTTTGTGTTTAACCCCCTAGTTTTTTGGAACTCAACCCGCACTCCTTGCCTTACCCAGTTAAAGCCAAAAGGTATATTTCTTTAGTCCCGACGTTCTCACTATTTACAACAAAAGTGCCACTATATGACAGATTCTAGTCATACATATTACAACAATATCTCTTATTCTGTTTACAATATATAAATATAATTACAACAAAATCTTCACAACAAAATTTTAAAAAGTAATGTTATAAAACATGGTTAAATAACAAATATCTTGCGACTGGTTGGTTTACAACAAAACATGACAACAAATTACAACAAAAATAAAAATCTATTACGATAAAAAACACATGTGTTTGTGGATATGAAAAAATTAATTAAGCAATAACGAATTTGCACATATTTAGTTACAACAAAAATCACCAATTATTTTAATACAAATATATAGACAATTACAACAAAAATTGTAAACCTGAGTCAAACTCCCACATAAACATTACAACATCTCTGACGTGCTTTCTTTATAAAATTTATATAAAATTGTTACAAAATTTATATGAATTTTTTTACAAAAAATTATATGTAATAGTTCGCACTGTATATCTTTCAACAGTTACACCATCCCCATAGTCGATGGTATTGATTTACAACAAAAGTCGCGAACAAATTCACCAAAAACCATAGACTATTACAACAACAAAAATTCCATATGCTTGCAAAAATAGTTTGAAATGGCCAAGAAATAATTAATTTTCTATAGATTGAATTACAACAAAAATCACTAACTATTTTTACAAAAAGCCGCGAACGATTACAACAAAAAATCCACTTGATTATTAGCACCAAAGAAATCTAACAAAAAGTGTTGGCTGTTTACAACAATAATGAACAACAAATCTAATAAAAAAATGATCTAAAAATTACAATAGTTAACAACAAAAATTCCATCTAATTCTTACGTAGAAGCTAACTAGACGCTGATACGACCCATGTGCTAAACCGGCCTGTGCATTCGGCTGAAGTTTTCAGCCCATCACGTGGTGGCTCCCGCGCGGAAGGATTCTAGGCCCACGAGGCCACGACCGATCTTCCTGCCACGATCGGCCGACCGAAACGAAGCGTTTTCCTTTAGATTAGGTGGCCTGGCTCTCCGTGTACTAAATTGGGCACATCGGGAAAGGTAACCTTGGGTTAGAATCTGATGAGCATAATCGCCCTGGTCTGAAAGTTGGGCCGCATCGTTTTTTCCTAGGCTCAGATGAAAACAGAATTAAAACAGGCCCGTTTGTGACACCAGGCAGTCACCTATCTATTATATACTAAAAGCAAAATACAAATGTTTTAAATAGAGACACAAGGTTAATCCACATGTACTGAATTAATTTGATTCGTTGATCTTAATTACAACGGTTAAAATTTAAAGCGAGAAAGAGTTACGTAAATAAGACTTACGTACAACCTGTCACGTATGTGCAATAAAAAAACTGCCGATTGGCTGGAGTCTGCTCCACAACATGAGAAAGAGTTACGTAAATAAGACTTACCTACAACATGTCACGTATGTGCAATAAAAAAACTGCCGATTGGCTTGAGTCTGCTCCACAACATGTACATCCTGATTGAACCTACCATGTAAAACATATACGTTTCAAAAATTAAAACTGCAAAACATTGTCACGTTAAAAAGACAACTTCATGGGATACGTGAGATACAGACTGGATAGAATAAAGGAAAGAAAAGAGATTGCATATATACACCGTTTGACACATTAGCATATTAGTTTTCATAGGACTCTAGACATATACCCGTTGATAAAAACTTACGTCTATGATTTCTCTAGAAAATAGAAGTTACGTAACAGTCTAATTTTGTCTGACACGTTGACATGTTAATGTTCAGATGACTATATATGCCCGTTGAACAAAAACAAATAAAAACTAGCGTGGTAGCTAGGTGCGTCCATTATGCACGAAAAAAATTTATTCATCATGCCAAGTGCGTCCATTCGGCAAAATGGAAAAAATCAATGTCTGGTGCATCCTTTCAGATTTCCCAGAGATGGTGCGACCAATCCTGATAATCTCTCGAGAGATCAAGGCAAGACCGCGAGATGATTTTTGAGATGCCGATTTCTAGAGATCTGTAATTTGTCACGAGACTATTGAAGATGGCGCAAGAAGAATCTTATGAAATCTCACACACGGAGATGGATAGGAAAATTGCGTCCGATGTAGGAAAAGAAAACTAGAATCTGTCCAGCTGATCAAAGGAATTACACATAAACGATATTTAATTAGAGAGAAAAGGCTGAATTTTAGTGACGAAATAAGAAAATTACTTTAAAAATCAATGATAAAATAGTTATGAATGTCCGTTAATCTTTTTCAGCTTATATTACTTTGGGCACAAAAAAGAACATATATACAACAGTTATTTCAAAGGTTGTTTTTTTTCTCACATTTGCATGTGCTGCTCTTTTGCGAGAGAATAATACTGAATTTCGATGTTGATAGAAGGGTTTAGTTTAACAAGTACCAATTTTATTGGGAAGAAAAAAATTAAGAGTGTCTGATGATTTTTTTAGCTAATAAGAAGCACGGTCGCAGTACATTGAAAATCTGATGATAAAAAATGCTAATATGAAGTTGTACAGTACATATATACTCAATCCACATATATACTCCTTTCATATAAGTAGCAAAATAATTCGGGCAATGCTTCGCATGTAGCTGGATATGTCATTGTTCCAAATTATTGAGGATAAGGCAGAAACTTATATTCTTAAAAAAGATAAGCTCAAAATTACCATGTTAATCTACATAATATGGATACCAATTCAGCATAAGACGTTCATGGAGGTGAAAGTTTAAAGCCCACTGTTTTCCAAACAAATTATTCACGTGTGTTTATCTTCATATTTGAGCTTATCCTGATAATCTCTCGAGAGATCAAGGCAAGACCGCGAGATGATTTTTGAGATGCCGATTTCTAGAGATCTGTAATTTGTCACGAGACTATTGAAGATGGCGCAAGAAGAATCTTATGAAATCTCACACACGGAGATGGATAGGAAAATTGCGTCCGATGTAGGAAAAGAAAACTAGAATCTGTCCAGCTGATCAAAGGAATTACACATAAACGATATTTAATTAGAGAGAAAAGGCTGAATTTTAGTGACGAAATAAGAAAATTACTTTAAAAATCAATGATAAAATAGTTATGAATGTCCGTTAATCTTTTTCAGCTTATATTACTTTGGGCACAAAAAAGAACATATATACAACAGTTATTTCAAAGGTTGTTTTTTTTCTCACATTTGCATGTGCTGCTCTTTTGCGAGAGAATAATACTGAATTTCGATGTTGATAGAAGGGTTTAGTTTAACAAGTACCAATTTTATTGGGAAGAAAAAAATTAAGAGTGTCTGATGATTTTTTTAGCTAATAAGAAGCACGGTCGCAGTACATTGAAAATCTGATGATAAAAAATGCTAATATGAAGTTGTACAGTACATATATACTCAATCCACATATATACTCCTTTCATATAAGTAGCAAAATAATTCGGGCAATGCTTCGCATGTAGCTGGATATGTCATTGTTCCAAATTATTGAGGATAAGGCAGAAACTTATATTCTTAAAAAAGATAAGCTCAAAATTACCATGTTAATCTACATAATATGGATACCAATTCAGCATAAGACGTTCATGGAGGTGAAAGTTTAAAGCCCACTGTTTTCCAAACAAATTATTCACGTGTGTTTATCTTCATATTTGAGCTTTCCGATATCAGTACAAACTAAAGCCATGGAGAGAGATATAATTCTCTTAAATCTCATAGTGCCTAAAAAGTTAGTTGGCATTGCTGTTTATCCTGGATCAGCACCGGTCAGTTCTCTAGCAACATTATCTATAACAGAAATAATACATTGTAGTTAAAATGCATGTAAGATTTCACTTTTGGTAGGTAAAACCATACATAAACTATATTCACGCTTGGACAAATTTTAAAACTCATGCTGAAGGAGTAAGCTAAAACAACAACCGATGATAAAAACAGGCATAAGAAGGAAAACTGAAGTGTGAGCACAAACAAATCTGTGCTTTCGGTTCAAGCACTGAGTAGCACCGTACAATTAATATGCTCGAGATTTTTCTTTAGCTTAAAACACGTTAAATATGGAAAATTACCCTTGAGTAATTCTGATCAATGTAAATCCCTATGTATGGATATGCCAGGTCCCAGATTTTCAACCATACAGTGGCTTGGGCCAAGGGATTCTCAAAAAACTAAATACTAGGAGTTTTTTTTCTACTATCACACTTCCTTTGAAAGGCAAATTTTGAAGTTGTGAAAATCTTCAAGACTATATCTGTGTCTAAAATGCCATATATTTCAAAATGAACGATAAAAATTTCATGTATATTTATATGATTGGAGTAACGAGAGGAAGAAATTTGTGGATGAGCAAAAAAAATGAAATTTTCATTATTTAGTTACCCTACCTATAATGTTGTGTGTTTTAGATGTCATATATCTTATCAGAAAATTTGTTGATCTGATATTTATTCATTACACACTATATATATCATGCATAAGATCAACAAAATGGAAATTCAGGGATGCACACAACAAATAAATTAAAAAGGAAAATAATAGCATCAACATTAGTCAGTGATCTTAAACTTAAAACCCTCTTTCGACAACATCCTAACGATACAATGGTCTTCCAAAGCAACATTTTCTAATATGAATTGCACGCATGTCCTCTGTTGTTGGATCCATCTACTGAATTATATACAGGACATCCACTCATATGATATGGTTATATAACCGCTTTATCTTTTTTATGATGCCCTCGCAATTGCGAGGGCCACTGTGCTAGTTGCAATTTAATAGTAAAGATTGATAAAAGAAATTTGACTCACTACTGAATTCGACTCATTACATGACCCTGACCCCTACAACATGATACTTTTTTTGTGCCTTTCTGGGTGCGTGAACCAAAGCAAATCACTTTGGGCCTCCTACAATCCTTGGAATAATGTCCCTTTACTCCACAGATACGGCAAACAATCTGGTTTGCGGACTGGAATCCTTGGTTCCTCCTATTATTGTTGTTGCTGTTGTTGTACCTTGGCTTGAAACTCAAACTAGTATTGGGATTGTTGCTGACAAAAAAATTCGGCTCAAATCTGGCCTTCTTCCTCTTTTCCTCCTGAAGCTGTTTGAAGTCATCTTCTAGAGTGATGGCTGCATCCACCAACTCCTGGAACTCGGTAGCTCTCAACATTCTGAGATGTACCTTGAACTGAAGATTCAATCCTCTCATGAACCTCTTCTTCCTTTTGTCTTCGGTGTTCACCTCCTCAGCAGCATACCTAGATAGCCCCGAGAACTCTCTGACATACATCAGAATGTCCTTATCTTTCTGTTCGAGATTCTCGAACTCTCGACGCTTTAACTCAACTACACTCTCAGGGACATTGGATTCCCTGAACTTCCTCTTGAACTCCTCCCAGGTAAACATCTTCTCAGCCGGGTAAACGGCTACAATGCTCTCCCACCAAGATGCGGCGGGTCCACACGGTAAGTGTGTAGCATATCTGACCTTTTCCAGGTCATTGCATCCAGCAGTGTTGAGCTTACGCTCAGTATCCATCAACCAATCCTCCGCGTCCATGGGTTCTGGCGCGTATGCGAACGATATTGGCTTTGTGTTCTGAAAATCTGACAAGGTAACACCCTGGTTTTCTGGCCTTTCCACCTTGTTCTACTGCAGCAACTCTTGGAAGAATCTGTTCTGCTGCTCCATGGTCAGACGTTTCCTTTCCTCCAACATTTGCATGTATTGGAGGAAGTTCTGCTGCGTCATAGGTGGTGGTGGTGGTGGAAACTGATTCCTCGCAGCTTCATCTGCCTCTTCCTTCTGTTTTGCCTCACGCTCGAGGCGCTGTGCTTCGCTCTCCTCGCCCGTCGCTCCAGACATTTCCCCCTAGTTCTGAAACACAAAATGGTACTCATAATTACTCCATGCGCAAGCTTTCTGAGCTCAACTATGTGCACAGAACTAGTCACACAATGGAAATCAAGAAGCAAATGCAAATTATATAAAACATATACCCTGTATATACATACTTAAGTGGTTTATTACAATACTCAGTAGTAGTGTGAGTATGCAAACTCACTTATTGAAGTATAATTACAACTTATTCAAATATTACATACTACAATACATGTGGTACAACTGTATTGTAGTCTCGCCTCCAGTGGTAGTCTCTAGTCGTGGCTCACTCCCGGTACATCCCAGGCTTCCATCCAGTTGAACGGGTAGTCCTCCTGACAGAATCTGGGATATATGGTCTCCCAGTCGGCTGGTAGTCGGAATCAGAAGATGATCCCAGAGAAAAATCTATCATCATGAAATGATTATTTAATGAAGCATAATCATCCCACATGGGATACTCCCTTGTGACTCCACCGTAGGCATTCCATCCATCTGTATCAGACTCAATCACTATAGGATACTCCTCATAGTCTCCCCTACTATACTGATGGTTCTGATACTGGTTCCTGGCGTCTTGGTTTATGTCGGGATTACATCTCACCGACTCTCTCTCAGTCCCCATATCTGATCCCCAACGCCATCCTGTGGAGTTCTCAATTGGAGTCTCCGAGCGTTGGCGATTCCCGGATTCTTCTCCGCCCTCATATCCACCTTGTGAGCTACTAGGAAAGTACCTAGGTGTGATAGGTGTGTTTTGGGGTTCTGGGGCATCTATATCAATATAGTCACCAGTTGAGAAAACTGGTGTAGGAACTTCGCTCTCCATCGGCTCCTTTCCCTTCGCCTCCTCTTTGGGCTCCGTGAACTTATCCAGCATTGTGTCAATCGCCCCCGACAGATGTCGGTTCAGCTGAAAGAACAATGACAAGAGCTTCCTGCAGTTATCCATATACTTTGCTGCTTCCGCAGGCTTTCTCTTCGCCAACTTGAAATGATTCAAAGTTGGATCGTCATCCTCCTCCATATGGGGAATGTGTGCAAACTCAGAACCTATAAGGTCCTTAGTCTTGTGCTCACGTATGTATATGATGGTTTTCATTATGGCGATATGGTATGTTGTTCTTATAGTCCGAGCCTCCCCCGCAGGCATAACAACGCTCAATCCTAAGGATTCTGGTAGTTGTATTCCTACCCTGCAATTCGCCAGTACTGTATCATCGTAATACATATACTTCATTACCCGAATTTGGGGATCGCACCCAAACTCGAGTAACATGGCTCTGAGTATATCCGCAAGTCCCCCATTTTAATCATCCAACGTGGATTCTTTCACCTTCACGTTACGTCCTGAACGTGAACTTTCCATATTTGGCTGTAGATAAGAAAGAATATAGTATTAGTAATAATGCATCATAATAGTGATAATAAAGAATTATCGCACTAAAATATATGATTTTTTATTCTCAATTGCATATACACAATATTTTTAGAGAATTCTTTACTAATCCTATTTGACTCCTAACGTTCGGTCCCACTTACTAGGTTCCAACCTAAGGTCAAAGATTTTGCTCTGATACCAACTGTGGTGACCCTGCATACCACTGCATGTTGTAGTATGCCAGTCGTTGATATAACATTCACGAAGTACCAATCCGCAAATCTTACATCCCTGAGAGTAGTACAACAGAACATAGCTGGTCCATAACTCATTCATTTATTATTACAAACCATATGTACATATCATCACGGAGTTCCTCCTGGGTCCAGAGAGGAATACTCTTGGGTTCCAGGTGAACCCGACTTGGCTTACAATATAGAAGTCTTAGCAGGTCATACATTTATTCTACTCGAGCAGCGAATTACTAGAGTGTTCGCACTGCTCGGTTACTACTACTACTCCACGGTCCTAGACTTGTTCTCCTTCGGAACCGTCCCCGGCTCCGTAGACTATAAGGTAGTCTACTCCTTCTACACCTCCGGAGAGGTCTGGCTCTTCATAGCAGATCCCATCTACTCCTTGTTGGTCGTCGGTGTCCTCCTGAAGACGATTCAGGCAATCTAAGCATGGGGTTATAAGAGGTATGAGTACGAGCGTACTCAACAAGTTCATTATAGGAAAGAGGTGTTTAATGCACTAGCTACGGTATTAGACCAGAAAGTTTAATACCAATGTAGGTTTTGATAACCATTTCTTCAAAAGGTTGCTTTTATTTAGAAGAACTATGTCCGTCAGCCTTCACCGGTTTACTAGAACTTCATGGAGTTCCTTTCGCGCAGCGTTCGCGGTTCCAAAACCCGAAATAGGGAGTGACATGTCACGATTCATTACACTCTGTAGAGGTGTGTTGCTTTACCCATAAGAGATCTTAACCTTGGTGCCAAACGGGCAGCTTTCCCGTCCACACTTCCAATGGTGTGAGGCCCGGTATAAGGTCATAGCCAAGTTATACTACTCCGATACCTCGCACACCCACCCTTTGTTGCAATCCCCAACCCTGGGTCCTCGCTGGTGTACTTATACCAATTAAGGATGGCCCCGACCACGACAACAGTTCTGGGCTCTACCATAAACTCCTTCGCCGGTAGATGCAACCCATCATAGACCACATTACCGTGAGGACTTTAACGGGTTCCCCACCTTACCGCTTGTCCCTCGGGATCAAGTGTCTACGGTAAGCGCATCCGTTGATGAACGAGAGGTGGACGTACAACTGACTATTCCGTCCCACTCCAAATCTTATGGTTAACACGAGTTTTACGGCACAAGAATCATTGGACGACATTTGTTGTTTAATCTTAGATGGATATGAACCCTTGCAATGGAACCTCCACCATATCAACACATACCATGGTTCCATTGCCCACCACATAGTCATATTCATAGTTATGAAAATAGTTCTTTTGACTTTCATGAAAGAGTGATAAGCATAGTACTTTGCAAGTAATTTGGTAAAAATACTCAAATGACATGAGCAAGAGATGAACTTGCCTGGCAACTGCGATGTAATGCAGTTGGATGCTTTGGATTGACCCTGATCCTCTGTTTCTGAAAGAAGCATCATTGTCCGATAAGGGAAATGGTAAAAGAAGCAATTATGCATGCTTTCAGTTTTTAGGGTTTGTTTCCCCCTTCCCGATGCTTTATTATTTCATGTAAGAGGTGATTACTAAGAATAATTTATGGATACTCTATTTAAGGTAAAATACTACCTTGGAATGTTGCCAAGGTGTTTTTAAAGTCCAAAAGGTGTCATGGACTTATTTTCATCATTAAAAATGCGAGGTTTTATTTTTAATGATTATAATATTCATGAAATTATGACTTAATTTCATTTGTCTCAAAAATTCCATTTCATATTTTATTGTGTTAGAGAATTTTATGTTGAGTGATTTTCATATTTTTTTAGAGCTATATGTATGTCCTAGAATTTTTGGAGAGATTTAATTAATTTTGCAATTTCTGAAAAGGCAGAAATACCCATGGGCCCCACCTGTCAGGTGGCCGAACTGGTTAGATTGGACCAGCCCACTGGGCCCGGTCCAACCGACCCAGTCGCTCGCGTCGCTCGTCCTCTCCTAACCCTAGCGCTCCCGCACGCTCCTGCGACCGTGGTCGCCATCGCCGTCGCCGCTTTGTTCCGGCCGCCTCCAGCCATCTCCAGCGACGAGATCGACCGCAATCGAACCGCCGTTCAACGGCGCACCTCATGGTCCACGTCGATCTGCGATTCACCGCCGTCTCTGCTCGCCCCCCAACCTCTCTGTGTCTCGAGCCGCACGGATCCGTGATGATCCGTCGCTCGCCGGCGTTCCTGGCGCTGTGGCGCCGGCGTGAGCCCCACCTTGGTGTGCTGGGCGCTGCGGCTCTACCGTGGCCTGGCTCGGCTTGGCCTGGCGCCGCCGTTCGCCCGGCGTGTGCCGCCATGGCCGCCAAGGCCGCGACTGCTGCCATCTCCCCCAGGTGTGTGCTCTACTCTCTCCCTCTCTCGGCTGTTCTTCCTCCTCTTCCACCACTGGATGCCTTGGCATCCATGGTGATGTGCTGCTGCTGTCTGCTGCTGCTACCACCATGCCCTAGCCTATGCTATTGCTTTTGTGAACATGCATGTGCTGCTGCTCTGCTTATGCTGCTCTACCTTACTTGTTGTGCATGGTTCTGTATGATCCTAGAGGCTACTGGCTTGCTTATGCTTGTATTGCTTGTCTGCAGCTACTCCTGTTACTGCTAATGATGCTATGCCTTTGCTCTGCATTCATTTATCTGCCCCTGGCTTGATTTCTGTGAAGAATCCTTGCCAATGGAAAGTGCCAGTGCTTATGGTTGTTGCTCCTAGAGCCTGTGCCTCATGGTGATGCTCCCTGGAGCATGGTTGCTAGTCATACAACCCTACACCTGGTTGTAGTGTGCTTCTGCATACAATTATAAAATGCTGATATGATTATCTATGATAGATTGGTTGTTTATCTTTGGTCTTGGATGATCTTGTGATCCCCAGCCTTACTGGTGGCTTATGTGGATGCTTGATTCAATTCAGATACTGCTATAGCTTGTGTACATAGCTCTTCACCATGTACTGGTGGTTGCTGTGCTTGTGAATCTATTGATGTTGCTCTTCTAGAGTTTATGTGATGCTCAAGCTGGTGCTGATGCATGCTGGTGCTTGCTCAGGCCCTTGCTATTGCTTGCAATAATTCATTGGATCATCTGCAAGGTCTGGTGCATAGTTTATTTATCTGTTTCATTTATCTGTGTAGTTCTAATTCATTAAATAGATAAATGATGTGAACTGCCTTGCAGTAATGATCATATAAGTGGATTTAATAGAGCTAGAGGGATGCCAACCATTTGTTGGGGACCCTAGCTCCCTTTGAACCTTTCTGGGTAAGGTTATGATATTTGGCCTGATGGTTTTGTGGTTGAGGTGACCTCAACAACAATTCTTTTCTGTTCTTGGTAGCTCCCACCTCAAGTGGCCTGTTGTGCATGGACAAATGCTTACTGGCTGATCAAGTTTGGTTCCCATAAGCCTTTTGATGTTGAGATCATTCTGGACAATTAACTGTCCATTAATCTGATGGTTTATCAAGCTATAGGTGCTTTGTGAATCTGACTGACTATATAGGATAAATCCATGATGGATTTCTTTGGTTATGTCATTGTGTTGACATAACCATTGTTCCCTTGGTAATTTCCTTCTAGCTAGGTCACTTGCTTGCTAGCACCAAATGGCTTGGCAGCCACATGATGATACAAACAGGGTTCTACCCTTCTTTGCTTTTGTGATGCAAGTGTATGCTTATCGATGAGAAAAACATGGTTGTTTTGCTCAGGATCATTTGTGTATACCTGATGACGCGTAAAGCACACGCTCGTTGGGAACCCCAAGTGGAAGGTGTGATGCGTACAGCAGCAAGTTTCCCTCAGTAAGAAACCAAGGTTTATCGAACCAGTAGGAGCCAAGAAGCACGTTGAAGGTTGATGGCGGCGGGATGTAGTGCGGCGCAACACCAGGGATTCCGGCGCCAACGTGGAACCTGCACAACACAACCAAAGTACTTTGCCCCAACGAAACAGTGAGGTTGTCAATCTCACCGGCTTGCTGTAACAAAGGATTAACCGTATTGTGTGGAAGATGATTGTTTGCGAAAACAAGAGAACAAGTATTGCAGTAGATTGTATTTCAGTAAAGAGAATTGGACCGGGGTCCACAGTTCACTAGAGGTGTCTCTCCCATAAGACAAACAGCATGTTGGGTGAACAAATTACAGTTGGGCAATTGACAAATAAAGAGAGCATGACCATGCACATACATATCATGATGAGTATAGTGAGATTTAATTGGGCATTACGACAAAGTACATAGACCGCCATCCAACTGCATCTATGCCTAAAAAGTCCACCTTCAGGTTATCATCCGAACCCCCTCCAGTATTAAGTTGCAAAGCAACAGACAATTGCATTAAGTATGGTGCGTAATGTAATCAACAACTACATCCTTAGACATAGCGTCAATGTTTTATCCCTAGTGGCAACAGCACAACACAACCTTAGAACTTTACATCACCGTCCCAGTGTCAATGCAGGCATGAACCCACTATCGAGCATAAGTACTCCCTCTTGGAGTTACAAGCATCTACTTGGCCAGAGCATCTACTAGTAACGGAAAGCATGCAAGATCATAAACAACACGTAGATATAACTTTGATAATCAACATAACAAGTATTCTCTATTCATCAGATCCCAACAAACGCAACATATAGAATTACAGATAGATGATCTTGATCATGTTAGGCAGCTCACAAGATCCGACAATGATAGCACAATGGGGAGAAGACAACCATCTAGCTACTGCTATGGACCCATAGTCCAGGGGTAGACTACTCACACATCACACCGGAGGCGACCATGGCGGCGTAGAGTCCTCCGGGAGATGATTCCCCTCTCCGGCAGGGTGCCGGAGGCGATCTCCTGGATCCCCCGAGATGGGATCGGCGTTGGCGGCGTCTCTGGAAGGTTTTCCGTATCGTGGCTCTCGGTACTGGGGGTTTCGTCACGGAGGCTTTAAGTAGGCGGAAGGGCAAGTCAAGAGGCGGCACGGGGGGCCCACACCATAGGCCGGCGCGGCCAGGGGTGGGGCCACGCCGCCCTAGGGTTTGGCCACCCCGTGGCCCCTGTTCATCTCGTCTTCGGACTTCTGGAAGCTTCGTGGAAAAATAGGCCACTGGGCTTTGATTTCGTCCAATTCCGAGAATATTTCCTTACTAGGATTTCTGAAACCAAAAACAGCAGAAACAGCAACTGGCACTTCGGCATCTTGTTAATAGGTTAGTTCCAGAAAATGCACGAATATGACATAAAGTGTGCATAAAACATGTAGATAACATCAATAATGTGGCATGGAACATAAGAAATTATTGATACGTCGGAGACGTATCAGCATCCCCAAGCTTAGTTCTGCTCGTCCCGAGCAGGTAAAACGATAACACAGATAATTTCTGGAGTGACATGCCATCATAATCTTGATCATACTATTTGTAAAGCATATGTAGTGAATGCAGCGATCAAAACAATGTATATGACATGAGTGAACAAGTGAATCATAAAGCAAAGACTTTTCATGAATAGCACTTCAAGACAAGCATCAATAAGTCTTGCATAAGAGTTAACTCATAAAGCAATAATTCAAAGTAAAGGTATTGAAACAACACAAAAGAAGATTAAGTTTCAGCGGTTGCCTTCAACTTATAACATGTATATCTCATGGATAATTGTCAACATAGAGTAATATAATAAGTGCAATAAGCAAGTATGTAGGAATCAATGCACAGTTCACACAAGTGTTTGCTTCTTGAGGTAGAGAGAAATAGGTGAACTGACTCAACATTGAAAGTAAAAGAATGGTCCTCCATAGAGGAAAAGCATCGATTGCTATATTTGTGCTAGAGCTTTGATTTTGAAAACATGAAACAATTTTGTCAACGGTAGTAATAAAGCATATGTATCATGTAAATTATATCTTATAAGTTGCAAGCCTCATGCATAGTGTACCAATAGTGCCCGCACCTTGTCCTAATTAGCTTGGACTACCTGGATTATCACCGCAATACATATGCTTTAACCAAGTATCACAAAGGGGTACCTCTATGCCGCCTGTACAAAGGTCTAAGGAGAAAGCTCGCATTTGGATTTCTCGCTTTTGATTATTCTCAACTTAGACATCCATACCGGGACAACATAGACAACAGATAATGGACTCCTCTTTTAATGCTTTAAGCATTCAACAACAATTAATTCTTTTCTCATTAGAGATTTGAGGATGTTTGTCCAAAACTGAAACTTCCACCATGGATCATGGCTTTAGTTAGCGGCCCAATGTTCTTCTCTAACAATATGCATGCTCAAACCATTCAACTCAGTGTAGATCGCCCTTACTTCAGACAAGACGAACATGCATAGCAACTCACATGAAATTCAACAATGAAAAGTTGATGGCGTCCCCAGTAAACATGGTTATCGCACAACAAGCAACTTAATAAGAGATAAAGTGCATAATTACATATTCAATACCACAATAGTTTTTAAGCTATTTGTCCCATGAGCTATATATTGCAAAGGTGAATGATGGAATTTTAAAGGTAGCACTCAAGCAATTTACTTTGGAATGGCGGAAAATACCATGTAGTAGGTAGGTATGGTGGACACAAATGGCATAGTGGTTGGCTCAAGTATTTTGGATGCATGAGAAGTATTCCCTCTCGATACAAGGTTTAGGCTAGCAAGGCTTATTTGAAACAAACACAAGGATGAACCGGTGCAGCAAAACTCACATAAAAGACATATGGAAAACATTATAAGACTCTACACCATCTTCCTTGTTGTTCAAACTCAATACTAGAAATTATCTAGACCTTAGAGAAACCAAATATGCAAACCAAATTTTAGCATGCTCTATGTATTTCTTCATTAATGGGTGCAAAGCATATGATGCAAGAGCTTAATCATGAGCACAACAATTGCCAAGTATCACATTACCCAAGACATTTATAGCAATTACTACATGTATCATTTTCCAATTCCAACCATATAACAATTTAACGAAGGAGAAACTTCGCCATGAATACTATGAGTAGAAACCAAGGACATACTTGTCCATATGCTACAGCGGAGCGTGTCTCTCTCCCATAAAGTGAATGCTAGGATCCATTTTATTCAAACAAAACAAAAAACAAAAACAAACCGACGCTCCAAGAAAAAGCACATAAGATGTGATGGAATAAAAATATAGTTTCAGGGGAGGAACCTGATAATGTTGTCGATGAAGAAGGGGATGCCTTGGGCATCCCCAAGCTTAGATGCTTGAGTCTTCTTAATATATGCAGGGGTGAACCACCGGGGCATCCCCAAGCTTAGAGCTTTCACTCTCCTTGATCATGTTGCATCATACTCCTCTCTTGATCCTTGAAAACTTCCTCCACACCAAACTCGAAACAACTCATTAGAGGGTTAGTGCACAATATAAATTGACATATTCAGAGGTGACACAATCATTCTTAACACTTCTGGACATTGCATAATGCTACTGGACATTAGTGGATCAAAGAAATTCATCCAACATAGCAAAAGAGGCAATGCGAAATAAAAGGCAGAATCTGTCAAAACAGAACAGTTCGTATTGACGAATTTTAAAATGGCACCAGACTTGCTCAGATGAAAATGCTCAAATTAAATGAAAGTTGCGTACATATCTGAGGATCACGCACGTAAATTGGCTTAATTTTCTGAGCTACCTACAGGGAGGTGGACCCAGATTCGTGACAGCAAAGAAATCTGGAACTGTGCAGTAATCCAAATCTAGTACTTACTTTTCTATCAACGGCTTAACTTGGCACAACAAAACTCAAAACTAAGATAAGGAGAGGTTGCTACAGTAGTAAACAACTTCCAAGACACAAAATAAAAACAAAGTACTGTAGGTAAAACATGGGTTGTCTCCCATAAGCGCTTTTCTTTAACGCCTTTCAGCTAGGCGCAGAAAGTGTGTATCAGGTATTATCAAAAGACGAAGTGTTAACCTTACCTTGGGCTTTACCCTTACCTTTCTTATTGTTCTTCTTTCCCTTTGGTTTAGGAAATATATGATTTCCCCCCGGTATTGAGGTGAATTTCAGAGTGCCTTCTCCAACATCAATGACTGCTCCCAATAGTTTCAGCAGGGATCTTCCGAGTGTGAGTTTTCCTGTTTCAACAACAAGATAATCAATGGATATTGTTCTTCCAAGAATGGTTGTATGCACACCTGCGGCTATTCCTTTAGGAATTATAGTAGAGTTATCAATGAGAGTTATTTCTTCTCCTCCTTCCTCAACTCCCCAAAGTTTCAAAGATTTTAAAATACTTTCAGGCATAAGGAAAAATTCATACATAATATCACAGTAGGCATGGAGAGTTCGATCACCGATAACAATTTTAACAGCAGGATCCCACAATGAGAGTTTAGAGTTCACTAAAACTTGTTCAAGACGATTACGAACGTGGCAATAGTTATCATCCAAGCGAGATGTACTTATCTCGAGATTGTTTAATCTACTATATATGCTAGTGAGGGCTGAATCAAAGTTATTAGCTGAATCATGTGATGCAACCAACTTCTTTATGGCATTAAAAGCTTGATCCCCATTGCAATGAAGGAAATCTCCTCCCACTAAAGTATCCAAAGCATATCTATAGCGAACCATAAGACCAAAATAAAAATTACTAAGGAGCAAACTTAGAGTCATTTGAGGTTCAGTTTTACGATAAGAAGTAAAAATTCTAGACCAAGCATCCTTAAAACTCTCCTCATCCCCTTGTTTAAAAGTGAATACTAATTCTTCAGGCGAAGAAGTAACAGGTTCAGAGCTAGACATGGTAACAAAAGTAACTAATTTTTTTTGTGTTTTTAATATAGAGTGCAAGACAATAAATAAAGCAAACTAGATAAAGTAAATGCAAGTAACTAATTTTTTTGTGTTTTTGATATAGTGAACAAGATAGCAAGTAAAGTAAAACTAGCAACTAATTTTTTTGTATTTTGATTTAGTGCAGCAAACAAAGTAGTAAATAAGACTAAGCAAGACAAAAACAAAGTAAAGAGATTGGGAAGTGGAGACTCCCCTTGCAGCGTGTCTTGATCTCCCCGGCAACGGCGCCAGAAATTTAGCTTGATGACGCGTAAAGCACACGCTCGTTGGGAACCCCAAGTGGAAGGTGTGATGCGTACAGCAGCAAGTTTCCCTCAGTAAGAAACCAAGGTTTATCGAACCAGTAGGAGCCAAGAAGCACGTTGAAGGTTGATGGCGGCGGGATGTAGTGCGGCGCAACACTAGGGATTCCGGCGCCAACGTGGAACCTGCACAACACAACCAAAGTACTTTGCCCCAACGAAACAGTGAGGTTGTCAATCTCACCGGCTTGCTGTAACAAAGGATTAACCGTATTGTGTGGAAGATGATTGTTTGCAGAAAACAGTAGAACAAGTATTGCAGTAGATTGTATTTCAGTAAAGAGAATTGGACCGGGGTCCACAGTTCACTAGAGGTGTCTCTCCCATAAGACAAACAGCATGTTGGGTGAACAAATTATAGTTGGGCAATTGACAAATAAAGAGAGCATGACCATGCACATACATATCATGATGAGTATAGTGAGATTTAATTGGGCATTACGACAAAGTACATAGACCGCCATCCAACTGCATCTATGCCTAAAAAGTCCACCTTCAGGTTATCATCCGACCCCCCTCCAGTATTAAGTTGCAAAGCAACAGACAATTGCATTAAGTATGGTGCGTAATGTAATCAACAACTACATCCTTAGACATAGCGTCAATGTTTTATCCCTAGTGGCAACAGCACAACACAACCTTAGAACTTTCTGTCACTGTCCCAGGTGTCAATGCAGGCATGAACCCACTATCGAGCATAAGTACTCCCTCTTGGAGTTACAAGCATCTACTTGGCCAGAGCATCTACTAGTAACGGAAAGCATGCAAGATCATAAACAACAAGTAGATATAACTTTGATAATCAACATAACAAGTATTCTCTATTCATCGGATCCCAACAAACGCAACATATAGAATTACAGATAGATGATCTTGATCATGTTAGGCAGCTCACAAGATCCGACAATGATAGCACAATGGGGAGAAGACAACCATCTAGCTACTGCTATGGACCCATAGTCCAGGGGTAGACTACTCACACATCACACCGGAGGCGACCATGGCGGCGTAGAGTCCTCCGGGAGATGATTCCCCTCTCCGGCAGGGTGCGGAGGCGATCTCTGGATCCCCGAGATGGGATCGGCGTTGGCGGCGTCTACGGAAGGTTTTCCGTATCGTGGCTCTCTGCTGGGGGTTTCGTCACGGAGGCTTTAAGTTAGGCGGAAGGGCAAGTCAAGAGGCGGCACGGGGGGCCCACACCATAGGCCGGCGCGGCCAGGGGTGGGGCCGCGCCGCCCTAGGGTTTGGCCACCCCGTGGCCCCTCTTCGTCTCGTCTTCGGACTTCTGGAAGCTTCGTGGAAAAATAGGCCCCTGGGCTTTGATTTCGTCCAATTCCGAGAATATTTCCTTACTAGGATTTCTGAAACCAAAAACAGCAGAAAATAGCAACTGGCACTTCGGCATCTTGTTAATAGGTTAGTTCCAGAAAATGCACGAATATGACATAAAGTGTGCATAAAACATGTAGATAACATCAATAATGTGGCATGGAACATAAGAAATTATCGATACGTCGGAGACGTATCAATACCTCACTCCAGCTCCTAGTTTATTTGCTGATGTAGAGGGTTTGCTTCTGGATGATGTGTGAAGCTTGCGCTGCTCCTCCTGCTGGCTTGTGATGCTTCTTCAGGGGACTTGCTCAACAACACAGTTCCTGTTGTAACTGTTCTGGATGGTTTGATGAATTATTGGATGGATGTAAGAGCTTTGGTGTTCTTCCTGTTCTTCCTGTTCTAAGGTTCTGGCTGTGCTTACCCTTGGAGATCCCGTCGATGGATTTCAAAGGTTTGGGCTATGAAAAGTTTATATACTGCCTCCCCTTGCTCCCCTGGTCGACATCACTCCATTTCCTGGGTACTTCACCCCTGGCTGTGTGTGTGCTATGAGACATGCAGCACACCCTGTGAGCTGCCTGTGTGCTTCACAGGTTGGGACTTGGTCCTTTGGCCTGGCTTCCCCGGCAGTGTTGAGATTATCCTCTCAATTTGATTATTTTTGCACTAACCTAGCAAGTGGTTTTACCACTTGGCCTAATTGTGTTACTTGTCTTTGTTGTTTCTTATGCAGGGTTTAAGAAGATCATCAAGAAGTTCTTCATCAAGTGTTGATCAATAAT
Organism: Lolium perenne; assembly: GCF_019359855.2. Classification (NCBI taxonomy): domain Eukaryota; kingdom Viridiplantae; phylum Streptophyta; class Magnoliopsida; order Poales; family Poaceae; genus Lolium; species Lolium perenne. The sequence goes on along the minus strand of NC_067248.2, from coordinate 33,756,398 downwards.
TCTTTAATAATTAGCTAGCTTAGTTATACATCATTATTTGTAATTTTCATTTTTTCCTTTTCATTTTATTCAATTTCTGGAATGTGTTGTAATATTATAATTCATATGGATATTGTAAATGACAATGTATCTTGTGTGATAATCAATAAAGCTCAAGGTTTTCTCTAATGAGCTTTACTTATATATTATATTGTTTTATATTCTTATTTATTCAATTGTTTATTGAATTATCCATATTTGAATTATAATATTCATAATTAAGGTTTGAATTTGAAATTCAAACATAACATGTTGGAATTCAATCATGCAACTTAAGTTGAGAAGGAATTGGTTCCCCTCTCTTCTCGAAAACCCTAGTTGAGTTTAGTGAAGTCCAAGTTTATCACACTCTCGAAACCCTAATCCTATATGGTGTCGAGAGAGAATCTTGTCCCCCTTAAGATGCAATTTTTCTTTAAAAGCGCGAAATTTCCCCAGATTTTACGATGCAATGGACATCCCTTCCTAATTTCTACCCCTCGATCATCTCTAAAGCTCGGATATTACAACTCACGAGAGAAGTGCCCCGGCTTCCCACAAGTGAAACAACCATCTCCAGGAGTACGAGCTAGGGGATTGGGACGGGGGTTGTTTTTTTAACCTCCTCCTCCAGAATGGTGCTGTGGAGCTGAACGATTGGTGTTGTAGTTGTTGGGGCAATAAGCTGGAGCTGATGCGGGGGTTCTCTGGGGTTGGTTGGGTGGTCTTGATGGGGGTGGGCTGCGGTACTTGGGGTTGATGGGTCCACTCTGTTGTTGTTGCATCTTGCGCTTCCTGTTTCATAAGCAGCCTTGCGCTTGGACTCCACCATAATGGCGGCATCCACTAGCGCCTCCAAGTCAGGGTAGGGGTACAACCACGAGAATACTCTGGATCTCCTCGTGCAAACCATTCAGGAAACAGTCTCGCTTCTTTTTGTCAGTATATGTGTCCTCAGGGGCATACCTCGCCAAAGTATTAAACTTGTCGAGATAATCCACCACAATGGAGTTGTTCTGCTTCAGGTTGAAGAACTCATCACACTTCATCTTGATCAATCCCGTAGGGATATGTGCCTTGCGAAACTTGGCGGTGAACTCTTCCCAGTTGATGACGTGATCAGTGGCTTGCATAGCTTTGACATTCTCCCACCATGCTCTTGCAGGACCGGAGAGAAAGTGGGTGGCGAGAAGAACTTTCTCATGCTCTCCAACGGCATCGACTTCTAAGTTGTTCTCGATGGTGCGGAGCCAGTCGTCTGCGTCGATGGGAGTAGTGCAGTTGGAGAACACGGGTGGGTTGGTGTTCTAGAAGTCCCTAAGGCTTGATCTTGGAGCTTCCTCGCCATGTCCTTCTCCTTCTTCATTGTCGCGGTTTCCCGCAGCGGCTTGAGCAATCTGCCGAACTGCGACAATGTTGGCTTCACTTTCCGCGCGAGAGCGCTGGTGGTCCTCCAACAAGAGGCGTAGGATTTGGGCCATGTCGGGATCCGGGGGTGGTGGTTGTGGAGGGTTTTCGGAACCGGAACCTCCACGGCGAGTGTCGTCGTGGTGAACGAGCAGATGCCATAGGATGGCTTAGATTGGGGCCGAATGGACGCAAGAGGATTCGGGGGAGGGTTTGCGATCAGGTGGGAAGAGATTCCGGATGGTTTCCTCAAGAACTTGGCCAAGGCCAGAAGTTGAAGAAGAAAGACACAAGGAAGAACTCCCTCTAGATCACCATGTTCATAGATTCACACAGGTTACAGGCTCTGCCTTCCTACATACACGCGTACATACTTGCCCGTGAAGATGGGCTGCCCCCTCTCCTTATATAGGGGAGAGGGTGGCTTACACTGCAAGAAACCCTAATGGCATCTTTGACTGGACAAACTACTTTCTGAGTTCTTGTACAAAGCTACTTTAGCTGCTCTTGTACAAAGCTACTTTAATCATAGATGACTCCGGGGCCTTCTTTTATCATAGCAGCTGACGTCCCCCGGCTTCTTTCTCCGTCACCTCTCTCTTTGGCGCCAGGGCTCTGAATAAAGTTACTTGGCGTAGCTCATCCTTGTCTTCTTGCTCTGAAGAGAATCTTTGACCAGTCCTGCCGACAGGCTCTCCTTTCCGGTATCTTTTATACCGGGTCCCGGCATACCCCTTTGGGGATACCGGCTTAGCCTTGCTCTCCCGGATTCCTTCTAGGCTTCCGGCAAGAACATTAAACCGGTATCTCAATGGCTCAAACCATCCGGTTTGGCATGCCTTTGGCATACCGGGGGTTATCCCCCCAACATTAGTCCCCGAAGCTGGTATAGCCTGGAGGATTTTATCCTACAGACCATGCCAGGTTTTCATCTTTCTAAGATACCGGTTTAGTCACTCATCTCTTGAGCTTAGTTCCGCACCTTTACCCTTGTTCCTTTTCTTCTCTTTGCAAGGCTCGTTCCGGCATCTCTTTTTCCGGCACCACGTGTCTCTTGCTCCTTCCTCGGCGAAGTCGAGAGTATATCGGGCTCCCGCGCTGTCGGTGACATGCGCCTTTGTAATCGACGCGCCAGTGCCGCTGTCACACCGTTTCGACTCCCGCGCACGCATTTAATGCACCGCAGCGGATCCCACTACCTCTTCGGGATCCCGCGTGCGCCTCCGTTTTCGCGCGTGTATCCGTTCGCCACGTGGCGGCCCAAGGTGCGAACCGTCGCGGGCCGCGAGGCGAACCGCCGCGGCCCAGCGGTTCGCTGCCCACTTTCTCTCTCTTATATAAGCACAACTGCCCGTTCCCCTTCATCTTCTTCGCATTCTCCTCCTTCGCGCACAGAGCTCCACGCCTCTGCGCCTCCGCCGCTCTCCGTCCGCCGTCGCCCGTTCAAGCTCCGGCGCCCGGCGAACTTACGCCGCCCCTCCGCCGAACTTCGCCGTGCGGAGTTCTTTGGCAGCACCTTCCTCGCGTCCGCCGCATTTGTGCTTCTTCGCGAGCTTTTCCGCTTCGCCATCGACGGAGCTCGCCGGCGACCGCAGAGCCGCTCCACCGTCAGCAAACACTCCCCTCAGCGTCCGCGCCGCTCAAGGTTGGTATCAATTTTGCTTTACTCGCCGTTCGCTTGCTTTCCAGATCTTGAGCCTTTGGTGTTCTTATTTGCTCCTTTTCTTTGGTTTTCTTCTTACTCGTAGATCTTCACACGGGGTTGAAGTTTGGGATTCTGTTTCTCCGCCCATCCTTGCGATGTCGACGAGGGATCTTCCTCTCGCATCCTCTTCTTCTCTTTCTCTCAAGCGCCGTAGACCTTCTCCCGGTGAATCTACGGCCTCAGATCCAATGGAAACCGATTCCGGCAACCAGCAGGAATCCGGTGACCCCCAAGAGTCCGGCGGCCACCTAGAATCCGGTAGCTTTAGCCAAGCTTCCGGTAGCCAAGAGGCCAGTGGCTCTGGTCAAGCCTCTAGCAGCTCCAGCCAATCTTCCGGCGAGGAGCCTTCCCCAACCACCCGCGGAGCCTGGATGGGCTCCTACGTTACTGAGTTTGAGATCGATTGGCTGTACCGGTCTCGGAGGATTCCGGAAGGAGTTGCCTGCCGGATTCCGGATAACGAGATTGAACCGGATCCGGAAGACGACGAGCATGTTGTTTTTCTCGCTCACTTTGAGCGCGGCTTCGGCCTTCCTGCCTCTACTTTTTTCCGGGATTTCCTGGATTTCTACGATCTCCAACCTCACCACCTTCCTGGCAACGCCCTTTTCTATCTTTCTTGTTTTGCCACCTTCATGGAGGCTTACATCGGCATTCGTCCCACTCGTGAGACGTTTGCCCGTTTCTTCAACCTGCGGATCAACTCCGTTCAGGGCAAGGAGATCCCCAAGCCCAAGCCGCCCGTGCAGTGCGGCTCCTGCATCGTCGGCTCCCGCCAAGGGAGCACTTTTCTTAAGCTTTCCGGCCTCGAGTCTTGCCGCACCTGGCAAGGAACCTTCTTTTACGTGAAGAACACCGGCCGCGCTGATCGCATCAATCTTCCTCCATATCAAGCGGGGCCCCCCAGTAGAACCAACTGGAGCTACAACCCAAGGACGGAACACGCCGAAACCAACCGGGTAGTGCGTTTCTTGGCCTCTCTGAAGAAGGAGACCAACATCTGTTCTGACGATATCATCCGGACTTTCATATCGCGCCGGGTGCTTCCTCTGAAGCGCCGCGCACATAGGATGAGCGAGATGTATGGCCCAGGCGATCCTACCAAGATCACAGGCCGCGCTCTCAGCAAGAAAGACGTTGTTCTCAAGGCCAAGCAGATTTGTCAAACTGCTATGCCTTTTGCGTGGGAATGGGGCCTCCTTCCCCTCAGTTTCTCTAACCGTCCGACCCAAGAAGTAAGAGATTGCGCAATTTGGGGTTGTCTTTGCCGGTAAGTTTCTGCTTTTGCTAACCATCTTTTTTACCTTGTTTCAGGCCAGGGACCGCTTCCCCTCTATCCAGGCAGAGCCGCGAGGACCTCTCCGGAAGCGTGCATTTGACTCCTTCGACCCGGATCCCTACATCTTTTGGAAGGATCTGAAGATGGGGAAGACTCCGGCTGCGCGCCTTGGCCGGGACCCGCCGGAGCCCACCGGAAATCCAGAGGAGCTGGTTGTGCTCGAGGTATTTTCTTTTCCGGCTTCTTATACTTTGCCATTATCGCTTTCTTGCGAATTGCTTCTTAGCCATATCCAACTCACAGATCCACGAGCGCGTGCCGCCCTGCGCGCGCCGAGGCCGGCACTGAGTTTGTGGACAAACTCATGGCCCAGGGCCGAAGAACAAGCAGCCGGCATCTACCGCCGGCTCCAGCCATGCTCCTCCTCCAAGCGCTTCCGGACGGAGCCCGTGGGGGAGAAAGAAGTGGGCGTGCGCCGCTACGGGCGCAAAGCGATGCCAACCGCTTCCGGGTAATTTCATTTTCCGGCTTGCCTCCTTTTTTGCTAAGTTCTTTTTCCGGTTGCTTCTTCTCAACCACTTGTCTTTTTTCTTTTTCTCAGCCCCGCTCTCAAGCTTGGCCCAAGGCCATCGGGCTCTGAGGGATCCGCAAGGACCTCAACCCCTCCTCCTCGTTCAAGCCCGGCACCATCTGGTGCCGGCAACACCTCTGCCTCCCTTTCGGGGGGCACAACAAATTCGGGGCGTGCGGCCCCTTCTTGTCGAGATCACCGCACGGAGGAGGATCTTTCCTTCCTCCCGGAACACCAAGACACCGGCGCCAGCAACACCGGCGCCGGAGAAGAAGAAGCTGCCGGGCGGGCGGAGCCTTTTGCTCCTCCCGTCCTCGAAAAGACAACCTCCGCGCCGGAATCTTCCGCGCCGGAAGGCTCCAAGACGGGTGACGCTCCTAGCGCTCCCCTTCTCCACGCACCATCCTCATGCCTCCGCCCGAGGCTCCTCGCGCCCAGCCCTCCAAGGCCGCTCTGGCGCGCCGCCGGCTAAGACTTCCGGGGCCTCTTCTACCGCGCCGCCGCCCAAGCCCTCCAAGCTCATCAAGGGGAGGGCGACGGCCTCCAGCGCCCCTTCGGGCGGCCAGCAGCCCTTGGTGCTGCACGTCTCCAAGGCTGCCAAAAGCGCCAGCATGAAGGCCACCGGCCTCCTCGGCCGCATTACGGAGTTCCAGCGCCAAGGCCGGGACACAGGGCACCTCTGCCGTATGCCCAAAAGTGGAACGCCGCGGACATCACTCCGGCGACCCGCGGCATGGGCAAGGATCGGCTGCCGGCACCTGATCTGTCGGGGATCGGTGTTCTGAGGAGCACTTCATGCGGCTCCGGGCTGCCGTAAAAGAGCTTGACAGCGCGTGGTACGATTCCACGAACAATCTGACGGTATGTTTTATTAACTTTCAACCTTTGCCGGTTTCTTCGTTTCCGGTTCTGCTTTATCTTTTCCTTAGTTTCATGCCGGTTTCTCTCTTGTCTATCTTCCCAGTCCCGAGTTTTGTGGTGAGAGCGCAGCTCTTAGCGCAAAACTTAACTTAAGTTTTTAGCGCAAAACCGGCACTGCCAGTCCCCGAGTTTCGGGTTAAACATCTTCTTCTTAACACATAATTTACCTTAGAAATGCGCAAAACCGGCACTGCCAGTCCCGAGTTTCGGGTTAAGAACTTGGTTCTTAGCACAAAATTTTACCTTATTTCTTCTTTTTCTTGAACAGGTCACCGCTGACACTCGGAAGGCCCTCTTCGAGGAGCTTTTATGGGAGCACCGGGAGCTCGCTGAGGCACATGACAAGTGCCAAGGTAAGTTTTTCGCTTCACCGGCATCTTTGCTACCGGAAACCTCTTTTCCTTGTGATATTTACAATTTCTGTTCAACAGTGATCCCGGAAGCTTCCATCGATGCTCTCAAGGAGCAGCTCGCCACGGCCCAACGTACTATTTTTCCTTTCTCCTTTGAACTTGGTTTCTTTTCAGTTTTACTAGTGTAGCCTTGCTAACACTCATTTTTCCGATTACGGGGAGAAGGATGAGCTCGGCCGGCAGCACCAGGGAGGAGCTAAACGCCCTCAAGACCAGCTACCAGGAGCTCAAGTCTCAGTTGATTCAGCTGGGGCTTGACCACGCCAAGGCCCTCAAGGCCGCTGAAGTGACTGCAGCGGCCAAGTTGGACGAGGCTCTGGAGAATGCCTGCAATGCCACTGTGGTGTTGCGGGCAGTGCGGGAGGAGATGTCCAAGGCCCGGACGGGTGCCGCGGAGAAGGCCGCGCGGGCTGGAGGAGGGGCACAAGGAGTGCGATCAGCTGATCCTGCAGACCGACACACTTGCCCTCCGTAAGTTGTTTTCTTTTACACTTTGACTACTGCATACGAGCCTTTTTTCCTTCGACCCCATTTTTGTTTCCGCTATCTTTCCGTCCGGTCTCTCTTCTTCCGGATTCTTTTCTCTCCGGTCTCTTTTTCTTCCGGTCTCTTTTTCTTCCGGTCTCTTTTTCTTCCGGTCTCTTTTTCCTCCGGTCTCTTTTTCTTCCGGACTCTTTTCCTTAAGCTTTTTCTTTCTTTGCACAGGCCTCTTTCCGGACTCGCAGAGGTATGCCGTCAAGAAGGTCGACGCGCAGCGCAAGGACAAAGGCCAAGCGGATCTTACCGTGCCATGGACGCCCAAGGACCATCTGGTCGCGCTTAACGCGCGGGTGTCCCATATGCGCTGCATAGACCGCAATCTTTCGGACATCCCTGATGTAGCTACCCAGCTATACAGGACTTTATGGCACAGCGAGGAGGTGCCGGACACCTTCTCCCTCATCAACGACCGCCTGAAAGGTGCCGGCGGGAGGATCCGCAGTGGCAGTGCTCTGCTGCCCGCGCTGGAGCGGACTCCGCCCTCCGCGTCGCCTGCTCCTGGTACCCGGAGCTCAATCTGGACGCCCTTACCGGCGTGCGCGAAGGCGCAGAAACGGATCTGGACCCGATCCTCTCCGCCAAGCGGCAGGATCGCGCGTACCGCATCGCGGAGTATGCCGACATGCGCACCTTCATCCCTCCCCCTCCTGGCGTCACGGATTATCTCGACGAGGAGGAGGGTGAAGCCGAAGAAGAGGTCTGGGCGATGCTGGTGCCGGCGATGCTCCTCGAAGCCCTGCTGCATGATGATTTCCTTTGAAGCGTTTGCTCATTATATCTGTTGGTCCTGTTGCTTTAAGACAATATCTGTTAAATTCTGCCCCGGAATGCCGGGGCTTATGATGTAAAACTTAAGTTTGCCTGTGGTTGTGCTACAACATTTCCTGCCGGTAAGTTATACCGGTAGCTAAGTACTTATGAGTTTGCCTTAACATATTTTGCTTTTGGTTCCGCTTTATCCTGACCGCAAAGATTTCTCAATTGCTTCCGCATCCAATTTGATGCATACTTGGTTCTTTTGCCTTGGCTCTGCCTGCCTTCTCTGGGCGTTCTTTGGCGTATGAGCACAAGGTTCTTTCACCAAACAAGCATCTTCTTGAACTTAGAAATAACTTTGAAATTTTGCAAAAAACCGGTTTAACCGGGGTTAGTTAAATTTTTCAGATTGTTCTTTCCTGCTCTCCCTTTTCGCAGTTCATGTGCTTATCCCCTACCGGTTTATCTTGCTTGCCATGAAGCCGGTTTGCGGACAGCAGCAGAGTCGAAGACTCCGGTAGGATTTAGCACACTACTAAACCGGAAAGAAAAAACATTCAATAAGCAACCGGTAAACTGAAAAAATAGACAAGTTACATGCAACTTAAGTTGGGGTAGTCCCCGAGATTCATTCAAGGTTCCGGCATCTCTTATTCATAGCATATAAGGTACAAAAAGGAACTTCTTACACCACCACTTCAAGAGTAGAAAGGGCGCAACAGAGCTACGTTCCATGGACGCTTGCTCTCCTCTCCGGACCTGTCCGCCTTTCCTTTCTTCCACTCCTGTGCATCGATCAAGTAGTATGCATCATTGTGAAGCACCTTGCTTACAATGAAGGGACCTTCCCATGGTGGCAAGAGCTTATGCCGGCCTTCAGTGCGCTGCACCAGGCGAAGTACAAGATCTCCCTCCCGGAAAACTCTTGGGTTAACCTTCCGGTTATGATAGCGTCTTAGGTTTTGCTGGTAAATGGCTGTTCTTGCCAAAGCCAGCTCTCTTGCTTCTTCTAGCAAGTCCACATCGTTTTCTCTGGCCTCTTTGACCTCTTGCTCAGTATAGAGCTGTACCCTTGGTGAATCATGGATGATATCGGTTGGTATCACCGCTTCTGCTCCATAAACCATGAAGAAGGGAGTGTATCCGGTAGACCGGTTTGGAGTTGTTCTTATACTCCACAGTACTGATGGTAGCTCATCGAGCCAACATCCCGGTGACTTTTCCACCGCATCAATGAGTCTAGGCTTGATACCGGAAAGCACCAAGGCATTCATTCTTTCTACTTGGCCATTGCCCTGTGGATGTGCCACTGAGCACAAATCCAACCGGATGTTCTTTTCTTCACAGAACCTTTTGAACTCTCCTTGAGCAAAGTTGGTTCCGTTATCAGTGATGATGCTGTGCGGGTATCCATACCGCAAAATGACATCTTTCAAGAATTTCACAGCTGTATGCCCATCACACTTTGCGATAGGTTTTACTTCCAGCCACTTGGTGAACTTATCCACCATGACCAAGATGTGAGTCATGCTGCTTCTTGCAGTTTTGAATGGTCCAACCATGTCAAGGCACCAAACAGCGAATGGCCATGTTAGCGGTATTGTCTTTAAACCGGATGCTGGGGTATGGTTTTGCTTGGCGTACCTCTGGCAGCCGTTGCATTTTCTTACCAAATCCTCAGCATCCTCCAAAGCAGTGGGCCAATAGAACCCATGCCGGAATACTTTTGCTACCAAAGCCCTTGATGAAGCATGATGCCCACATTCTCCTTGGTGAATTTCCTCAAGCATTTCTTTTCCTTCCTCCGGTTCCACACACCTTTGAAGGACACCGGTAACGCTTCTCTTGTACACCTCACCATTGATGAATGTGTAAGCTTTGGACCTTCTTTGTATTCTCCTTGATTCATTTTCGTCAGCCGGCAAGGTGCCGCTGATCAGGAATTCCTTAATAGGTTTAACCCATGATGGTATTTCTCGAACCAAAAACACCGGTGCATCTATCTCCATGCTATCTACCAGCATCGTTTCTTCCGGTATGGGTACAGCAGTCCCCGAGCCTACCGGAGCAGTCCCCGAGCTTGCCGGAGCAGTCCCCGGGTTCCCTTCATCGATATCCATGGGTACTACGTGTGACTCTGGTACAAAAATTGATTCTGATTCCGGGCTCGGCTTGATCGATGGCACTCTTAGGTGAGCCAAAGCTATTCCGGGAGGAATTTCTTGCCTAGATGAGCCCAACTTGGACAAAGCATCCGCGGCTTCATTTTCTGCTCGCGGCACATGGTGAAACTCACATCCTTCGAAGAATCCGGCAATCTTTTGCACGTGAAACCGGTACGAGGCCATGTTGGCGTCTTTTGCATCCCAATCTCCTGAGCACTGCTGTACCACAAGGTCTGAATCGCCATAGCAAATGATCCGGTGTGCACCGATTTCTTTTGCGACCTTAAGCCCATGGATCAAAGCTTCATATTCAGCGACATTGTTCGATGCCCTGAAATGTACTTGCAAAACATACCGGAGGTGGTCTCCTTTTGGTGAAGTAAGCACCACACCGGCACCTAGACCTTCCTTGAGCTTAGATCCATCAAAGTGCATCTTCCAGTATTCTATCCTCTGATCTGGCGGTTTGTATTGCATCTCCGCCCAATCAACAAGGAAATCAGCCAAAGCCTGTGATTTTATGGCATCTCTTCTTTCATATACCGGCACGTACGGTGATATCTGGATCGCCCATTTTGCAATCCGGCCGCTGGCATCTTTGTTGCACATGATGTCGGAAATTGGTGCTTCACTCACCACCTTCATGGGGTGTTCCTCAAAGTAGTGCTTGAGTTTTGTGGCGGCCATGTACACGCCATAAGTCATTTTCTGGAAGTGAGGGTAGTTTTGTTTTGAGAGGGAGAGCACCTCGCTCAAGTAGTATACCGGCCTGCGGACGGTTTTTTCTTCCTCTTCTCTTTCAACCACAACCACTACACTCACAACCCGGTTTGTTGCTGCTATGTATAACAGCATAGGCTCCCTTTCTAGAGGTGAAGCCAGTACGGGTGCTGTGGCTAGCATCGTTTTTAGCTCCTTAAACGCTGCGTCTGCCTGAGGGGTCCAGACGAACGTGTCAGATTTCTTCATGAGAGCATAGAGTGGCAGAGCTTTTTCTCCCAATCTGCTTACAAACCGGCTCAGCGATGCCAAGCTTCCGGTAAACTTTTGCACATCTTTTAACTCTCGAGGGATAGCCATTCTTTCTATCGCCGGATCTTTACCGGATTAACCTCTATGCCCCGGCTTGAAACCAGGAAACCGAGCAGCTTGCCGGCGGGGACACCAAAGGTACATTTTGCCGGATTGAGTTTCATCCGGAACCGCCTTAGGTTGTCGAATGTTTGCCGGATGTCATCGATTAAAGTGTTTTTTACCTTAGTTTTTATCACGATATCATCCACATAGACTTGCACATTTTTTCCAATTTGATCAAACAAGCATTTTTGCATACAGCGCTGGTACGTTGCACCAGCGTTGCGCAACCCAAAAGGCATAGTGACATAGCAATAAGCCCCGTGCGGGGTAATGAACGCAGTTTTTATTTGATCTTCCTTTTTCAAGGGAATTTGGTGGAAACCGGAATAGGCATCCAGGAAGGACAACAACTCACACCCAGCAGTTGAATCAATCACTTGATCGATTCGTGGCAAAGGAAAAGGATCTCTTGGGCAAGCCTTGTTCAGGTTGGTGTAGTCGATGCACATGCGCCACACCTTCGGAGCTTTTGCCTCCAGGTTCTCATCTTTCTTCTTTTCAACCATTACCGGATTGGCCAGCCACTCTGTGTGCGTGACCTCCACAATGAATCCGGCAACAAGCAGCTTGGTTACTTCTTCTCCTATGATCTTTCTTCTGTCTTCAGCGAACCGACGCAGTGGTTGCCGCACCGGCTTGGCATCTTTCCGGACGTTTAGAGAGTGCTCAGCCAGCTCCCTCGGAACACCTACCAAATCATCAGTTGACCAGGCAAAGATATTCCGATTCTCACGGAGGAAGCTGACGAGCGCGCTTTCCTATGCTTGATCAAGGCCGGCGCCGATACGAACGGTGCGCTCTGGGTAAGCCGGATCCAGCACAATGTTCTTTGTTTCATTGGTTGGCTTGAATGCCGGTGTGCCCATGTTTTCACTCATTGCCGCCAAACTCATTTGTGAGGATTGAGCCAGCGTAACAGCTGTCTGCATTCTTTTCTTTTCCTCCGCGATCACCAGCGATTCTGCTAGGTTTGATCCGGCAGATGCAGTTTCCAGTGAGATCTTATAGTTTCCCACCACAGTCAATGGCCCACGAGGTGCCGGCATCTTCATCTTGAGGTAAGCCGTATGAGTGGTGGCCATGAAAGCAGCCAACGCCGGTCTCCCCAGCAATGCATGGTAGGGACTGTCCAGATCCACCACCTCAAACTCCAGATTTTCCACCCGGCAATTGTCACGTCCTCCAAATGCCACGTCCACCCGAACTTTTCCTATCGGGGCACAGGACAAGCCAGGGACGATCCCATGGAACGTTGTGCGCGTTGGCTGAAGCATGTTTTCTGTTATGCCCAGCGTTTGCATGGTGTGCTTGTACATGATGTTGATGCTATCGCCATTGTCTATCAGCACCTTGCTGAACTTCACTCGAGTTTGCGGCCCTTTCATGATCGGGTCCACAACAAGAGCATATCCACCCGGATTCGGCATGATCTTTGGGTGATCCTTGGATGACCAGGTAATTTCCTGATTGGACCACATCATGTACTTGGGAACTGCCGGCATCACAGCATTGACCTCCATGGAGCGCCGGTGTACACTTTGCCGGTCTGTTGGCTCAGTGACAAAGACAACACAGCACAGATGCGGATCTTCGTAAACATTCCGGCCTAAAGGTGCCGGTGGAGGTGGCTGGTTATCATTTTGTTCCACCCGGTTAACTTGCTGGTACTGCTGCCGGTTTGGCTGCACCGGTAAGGCGTTTGCCCCGGTAAGTGGTGGTGGTGGCGGTAGCTGTTGTTGCTGCCGCGGCATGTCTTGCGGTGGCCGCGCATCTTTCACTGTTCCTTTTTGCATCAAGTACTTGGTCCAGGTACAATCCTTCGTCAGATGGTTTGACGGATGTGCCGGATTCGGCGTGTGCCACCGGCAAGGTTGATCCATGGCAGCTTCCATGGTGTATTTCGCGGGTTCTTGCCAATTCTTCTTCTCGGACCCAGGGTTTCTTTTCCACCCATTGTTTCTTAGGACCCGCCCATGGCTGCGATCCGGTTTTGTGCCTCTGGCTGTCGCTGGCCTCAAAGTTTTCCTGCACAGCAGCAACTTGCTGCGGACCGTACCTTCGATCCGGAAAATCTTCCCTTCTTTTGTTATTCCGGTTGTCCCGGTGTTGTTCGTGGCGCGGCTGTTCCGGCTCCGGTTGCACTGCCGGTTGCGTTGGGTCTCCCAACGCATAGCTATCCGCCACACGTATCATCTCTGCCAACGTTGTCGGCATGTTGCGCTGCAACTTTTGCCACAACGGTGAACCTCTTCTGCATCCACTGCTAAACCAAGCAATGGCTTGTGCCTCGATCACCCCCTCACAGGAGTTCCTTGTGGTGTTCCACCGGGCTAGATAATCCCGGTCTGTTTCGTTCGGGCGCTGCACGCACAGAGCAAGTTGCTGCGGCCTGTTTGGCCTCTGATAGGTGCTGCTGAAATTGCTCACAAAGGCCTCCTCAAAATCCAGCCAGCCATTTATGCTTCCTGCCGGCAAGTTGTTTAGCCAGATTCTTGCCGGTCCAACCAAAAACGATGGTATGATCCTCACGGCCCAACGCCGGTTTCCTCCTCCTGCTACGGTTCCTCCACCGCCTGCAACGTATACCGCGGTCACGTAATCCGCGAGCCAATCTTCCGGCTTCGTGGTGCCGTCATACGTCTTTGTGTCACGGGGCAACATAAAGTTGCGAACTGGTGGTTTTTCTTTCATGATCCTTGGGCCAAAACACTTTGGACCTGGAGGACCTTCCTCCTCGATCATTTCTGACAAGTATACTCTATCCAGACGGTGCCTCGCATCCCGTTCCGGTAAGTATCTCTCTCCCAGGCGTTCTCCCAATGGGTTCCGGTATGCTGCCGGTTTCGTGGAATCGGCTTCATCGTGACATTCCGGTACCGCGGCCCTTGCCTGCCGATACCTTGGGGGATCTATTTCCTCCTCCTCGTACGCTGCCCTTGCAGCTCGATAGTTTTGCCCGGTCTCATATCTACCGGCATGATTGTTTCCGGCATAGCCTCTAGCGTAGCCTCGCTCTGCCCCTTGGCTTTTTCTACCGGCATCGTGTTGCCCGGCTTGTTGCTTTCCGGCAAGAACCGGATCGTACACAGTCATCTGCTGCGCATTCACTTCTTTTTCTCTCCTTTTATCCGGATGGGGGGACGAAGCCTGCCCATGGGATTTGCTACCGGCATTCTTTGTTGAACGCGGATTTTGAGGCCGCTGCCTTGTTCAGCTTAGCCAGCTGCTCAGCATTTTGCTGCTCAATGGTTTCCAGCAGCTCTCTAACACGCTCTTGCTGCTTTACCAAAGCCTCTCCGGAAAGCGACTCGCACAGCTCTACAGCGGCCTTAGCAGCTTTTATAGTTTTATCCGGGCTGCTATACTTAGGCTTTTCCACGATGCTAACAGATGCAGAGGCGCTCTCGCCGGTAAGAATCTCTTTGCGCAAATCTTGATCTAGGTTGCGAGCTTTTAGCCGGTTTTCCGGCATCCTAGCAGCATGTGCGCTAACAGAAGCAAAGCCATGGGCAGCGTTATACTCACGTACGGTTAGGTTCAGCTCGCGCTGCGCCCTGACGATGTCCTTGCCGCTCTCCAGCATCTTCTGGCGCTGCGCCTCCAGCTCCGCCTGAGCCGCTGCTGGGTCGATGTTCTGCGCGATGGGGGTGGCGAGGACGTTCATCGCCGCCTGGAGCGGTGTCTCCGGTGGCGCGGATGATGCTCCTGCTGCGCCTGCGCCGCGCTCCAGCGGTGGCTTAGCCGCACGGGTCGAAACCGCGCGACCGGCACCTTCAGCCGCAACCTCCTTTCCTGCACCAGCCACACCGGTCATCATTACCTCGACGCTGCCGGCGGCGCGGCCAGCACAGAGCCATCTTGGCGGGTCCGGTGCCACCAGCACCGGCGAGAGGCGCTGGCGCACAGGGACGGTGCCGAAGTAGACGCGATGGCTGCCGAACTCGATGATGCGGCCGTTCTTGGGGAAGACGCGCCGTTGGCGAAGCAGCCCGCGTTGTCGTTGATGAAGTCCATGGCGTAGATGCTCTGCACCAACGCGGACACCGTACGCTCGCCGGAGATCTCGAGAACGCCCGCCCGAATGTGAACTCCATCAAGCGCCACTTCATGCCCCACGGTGGGCGCCAACTGTCGTCGTGGTGAACGAGCAGATGCCATAGGATGGCTTAGATTGGGGCCGAATGGACGCAAGAGGATTCGGGGGAGGGTTTGCGATCAGGTGGGAAGAGATTCCGGATGGTTTCCTCAAGAACTTGGCCAAGGCCAGAAGTTGAAGAAGAAAGACACAAGGAAGAACTCCCTCTAGATCACCATGTTCATAGATTCACACAGGTTACAGGCTCTGCCTTCCTACATACACGCGTACATACTTGCCCGTGAAGATGGGCTGCCCCCTCTCCTTATATAGGGGAGAGGGTGGCTTACACTGCAAGAAACCCTAATGGCATCTTTGACTGGACAAACTACTTTACAGAGTTACTGTACAAAGCTACTTTAACTGGCTACTGTACAAAGCTACTTTAATCATAGATGACTCCGGGGCCTTCTTTTATCATAGCAGCTGACGTCCCCCGGCTTCTTTCTCCGTCACCTCTCTCTTTGGCGCCAGGGCTCTGAATAAAGTTACTTGGCGTAGCTCATCCTTGTCTTCTTGCTCTGAAGAGAATCTTTGACCAGTCCTGCCGACAGGCTCTCCTTTCCGGTATCTTTTATACCGGGTCCCGGCATACCCCTTTGGGGATACCGGCTTAGCCTTGCTCTCCCGGATTCCTTCTAGGCTTCCGGCAAGAACATTAAACCGGTATCTCAATGGCTCAAACCATCCGGTTTGGCATGCCTTTGGCATACCGGGGGTTATCCCCCCAACAGCGAGTTTCAACCATCTGGGGAGATAAGGGTGTGAGACAAGGTATGCGATAACGGAAGAACTTCGGAAGGCAAGTCCTTTCCAAGGGGAAGGGAATGTATATGCATGAAAGAAAGATTTTATCGAAAAACGAGAAGAAGCAAATCAAACACATAAGCAAACAACCAAAGTCATATCCGTTGATACTACCAAAAGATCCAAGGTTCACAACCATCACAAGGTCACATAAGGACCAACATAGTACGGTGCTACATCGGGGACATCATAACTTAACATAAGTCTCGCGGGTGCACAAACTAGAAGTCATCGAGAGGGGCGGGAAGGCCATCGAACGGAGGCTCCTCGGGGTCTTCCTCCTCATCATCCGGAGTAGCCTCAACGGTGTGGAGGGGCGCAGGGTCCTCGGCCTCGTTGTTGATGAAGGCGTGATCCTCATTGTCCTCTTCATCAATCCCGTCGAGTCCCTCCTCCTCCATGTAGTCCTCGTTGTCGCTAACGAGAGCGGTGTCCTCCTTATGAAGATTCTCGCCCTCGTCCTGGAGGCTCTCCAGCTTGTCCTCGGCATCGCGAAGGGCGGGCTTGAGGTGCATCACCTTCACCTTAAACATGTAGTTTGCCTCACGAACACGGAGATTCTGCTTCTGCTGGCGGTGGTACTTGAGCTTGGCTAACTTCAGATCCAACTTAAGTCCCTCCATCTCGTGCTTCAGCACTTCGTTCTCCATTCTGTATGAATCGAGGCTGAGCTGAGTCTTGTACAACAGATTCTCCATCTGGGCAGCTTGGCGTCCGAGGGGGCAGGTGTAGGGAGTCATAGTGGGAATCCCCTCCTCATTGCGGCGTCCCAGGAGAGCGTGAGGGAGCCTCTTGGCCTCCAACTCGACACGGTGGTGGAAGACGAGGCGTGCGAGGGCTGCCTGCAGCACCCTCACAAGTCCCTCCTCCCACGTGCGGTCGAAGACCTGGACCTCGATCTCCTCGATGTTCTTCACATGAGAGCCCCGGAGTGTACATACCACCATCCAGGACAGCTCGCCATCCTTGGTGCACTCCATGTGTCCTCCCTTCACCTCGGGAAGCAGGCGTCCAACGGCCCGCGACACCTCGATGAGGGCGGTCTCAAACAAGAAGCGGGGCTGATCATAGCCCAGCTGGCGGCTATCGGTGAACATCGGTGGGTCCATCTACACAAGATTTTAAGTTTGTAATTAGTAACATGATCAAAGTGTGCAAAATTTTAAGTACATAAAGTAAAACATTAATGATTAATGCAAGTAATATTAAGTCTAAGAGAATATAGGGGAGAGACTAGGCATTATTTCAGCATATAGTCATCTCTTTTTTGATATAGAAAAATAGTTTTTGTACTACCTTAACGCCCATGCTAACTAAGGTGTCCTATGGTCAGGATGGCTCTGATACCAGCTCTGTGGGGACCCCGGACTAAGTGTCCGAAATACCTTGTTATGCATTCCACTCACGATCCCATGATCAGTGTGCCGTGAGTACATAACCGAACTGAATATCCAGATTACAACATCCATTACAAGTACCGAATAAAAGTCTTACAATAATAGGGTCACATGACCCAGTCTTACATAAATGCCACTTCGGGCGAGTTCACACAAACATAGCAGCGGATACACGTCAACAGCGTCGGGCCCAAGTCATGCCTTAGACCTACAGGCAGCTGACTTGGAGATCGTCCTAGGTCGCATAGTCATCCAGGTAGCTGATACATCTCCAACGCATCTATAATTTCTGATGTTCCATGCTTGTTTTATGACAATACCAACATGTTTTGTTCACACTTTATATCATTTTTATGCGTTTTCCGGAACTAACCTATTGACGAGATGCCGAAAGGCCAGTTGCTGTTTTCTGCTGTTTTTGGTTTCAGAAATCCTAGTAAGGAAATATTTTCGGAATCGGACGAAATCAACTCCGGAGATCTTATAATTTCGGGAAGCTTCCGGAACACCGAAGGAGAGTCGGAGGCGGGCAGCAGGGGGCCCACACCATAAGGCGGCGCGGGTGGCCCCCTGGCCGCGCCAGCCTATGGTGTGGGGGCCCCAGCCGCCTCCTTGCGCCGCCTCTCCGCCTATATATTCGTCCCTGACCTAAAAACATCGACACGTTCGACGAAACCCACAGAAACCTTCCAGAGCCGCCGCCATCGCGAGGCCAAGATCTGGGGGACAGGAGTCTCTGTTCCGGCACGCCGCCGGAACGGGGAAGTGCCCCCGGAAGGCTTCTCCATCGACACCGCTGCCATCTCAACCGCCATCTTCATCACCGCTGCTGCTCTCATGAGGAGGGAGTAGTTCTCCATCGAGGCTCGGGGCTGTACCGGTAGCTATGTGGTTCATCTCTCTCTTATGTACTTCAATACAATAATCTCATGAGCTGCCTTACATGATTGAGATTCATATGATGATGCTTGTAATCTAGATGTCGTTATGCTAGTCAAGTGAATTTTACTTATGTGATCTCCGGATACTCCTTGTCCCACGTGTGTAAAGGTGACAGTGTGTGCACCGTGTGGGTCTCTTAGGCTATATTTCACAGAATACTTATTCACCGTTGAATGGCATAGTGAGGTGCTTATTTATATCTCTTTATGATTGCAATGTATTTTGTATCACAATTTATCTATGTGCTACTCTAGCAATGTTATTAAAGTAGTTTTATTCCTCCTGCACGATGTAATGGTGACAGTGTGTGCATCCGTGTTAGTACTTGGTTTATGCTATGATTATGATCTCTTGTAGATTATGAAGTTAACTATTGCTATGATGGTATTGATGTGATCTATTCCTCCTACATAGTGTGAAGGTGACAGTGTGCATACTATGTTAGTACTTGGTTTAGTCTGTTGATCTTTCATGCACTCTAAGGTTATTTAAATATGAACATTGAATTGTGGAGCTTGTTAACTCCGGCATTGAGGGTTCGTGTAATCCTACGCAATGTGTTCATCATCCAACAAGAGTGTAGAGTATGCATTTATCTATTCTGTTATGTGATCAATGTTGAGAGTGTCCACTAGTGAAAGTGTAATCCCTAGGCCTTGTTCCTAAATACTGCTATCGCTGCTTGTTTACTGTTTTACTGCGTTACTACTGCTGCAATACTACCACCATCAACTACACGCCAGCAAGCTATTTTCTGGCACCGTTGCTACTGCTCATATATATATTCATACCACCTGTATTTCACTATCTCTTCGCCGAACTAGTGCACCTATTAGGTGTGTTGGGGACACAAGAGACTTCTTGCTTTGTGGTTGTAGGGTTGCATGAGAGGGATATCTTTGACCTCTTCCTCCCTGAGTTCGATAAACCTTGGGTGATCCACTTAAGGGAAAACTTGCTGCTGTCCTAGAAACCTCTGCTCTTGGAGGCCCAATACTGTCTACAGGAAAAGGAGGGGGGCGTAGACATCAGTAGCCTCCGTCATCTTCATAGTCCTCCTCATAGTCTGGCCAAGTTAATAGCCATGGATAAAGCCGTGAGTACATTTGGAATTGTACTCGCAAACCATCACATAGATACTAACAAGATCTAGCTAGTGAGACAAGAGAGGAAGAACAGTTTCTCTTGTGGATAAAGCATGCATAAGAGAGTCAGTTTCTCTTGTGGATATAGCATCCCGACATTCCAGTTGATGGGGACACTAAGGAAGTCCTAAGACATCTCTATATCTTTGTTGAAGAAGAGGTAGTATACCGCCATCTCAATTGCTGGGGACACTAGGGAAGTCCTATGACATCTCTATATCTTTGTTAAAGAAGAGGTAGCATACCGCCATCTCAATTGATGGGGACACTAGGGAAGTCCTATGACATCTCTATATCTTTGTTAAAGAAGAGTCCTTGTACATGAAACACTAGGAAGGGGTAACCCAATTTTTGTTCCAAAACCCTCGACCATCTCCATATGGTCGACACAACTCCTTTCTCGTACCCTTCCGGTACATCCAACACACTCACTTTCTTTGGAAAGCATTTGCAAAACAAAACTCGACACAGCTCGGTAAAGGCCATCCCAACAGTCCATGACCGCGGACGCGGCTATTCGAATAGATTTAACTCTGCACAGTTTGCACACTTTCCCCACAAGAACCAATAAATCCGCCGGGATCATCCCCGGGTCGTCATACAAAAGTATGCGAGTATCGGATAATTATTCAAAGCCTTTCGCCCATTCAACTTACCATGGGATCCTACCCTATGGAGTATGTACCTCCCCGGCACCGTGGCAGCTCACCTCACTTTGAGCGTGACACCACCGCCACGTCAGGAGACCCATAGTGTCTTCCGGACGGGTAGCCCTGAAGGCATCCCGTTATACTACTGTCTCCAGCAACGACAATCCTGACTCGGGGGGTACTCTTACCCTTGTATAGTTGTGTGGTATTGATGTCTACTCACGCTTCTTTTCCTGTAGACAGTGTTGGGCCTCCAAGAGCAGAGGTTTGTAGAACAGCAGCAAGTTTTCCCTTAAGTGGATCACCCAAGGTTTATCGAACTCAGGGAGGAAGAGGTCAAAGATATCCCTCTCATGCAACCCTGCAACCACAATACAAGAAGTCTCTTGTGTCCCCAACACACCTAATACACTTGTCAGATGTATAGGTGCAATAGTTCGGCGAAGAGATAGTAAAATACAAGTGGTATGAATGTATATGAGCAGTAGTAACGGTGCCAGAAAATACTTGATGCTACAACTGGCGTGTGGTTGATGGTGGGAATATTGCAGGCAGTACAGATGCAGTAAAACAGTAAACAAGCAGTGATAGCAGTATTTGGAAACAAGGCCTAGGGATCATACTTTCACTAGTGGACTCTCTCAACATTGATCACATAACAGAATAAATAAATGCTATATTCTACACTCTCTTGTTGGATGATGAACACCACTAATTGTGTAGGATTACACGAACCCTCAATGCCGGAGTTAACAAGCTCCACAATATTCGATATTCATGTTTAAATAACCTTAGAGTGCATGATATATCTTTGCAATTACACCAAGTACTAACATAGCATGCACACTGTCACCATCACACTATGAAGGAGGCATAGATCACATCAATACTATCATAGCAATAATTAACTTCATAATCTACAAGAGATTACAATCATAACCTACGCCAAGTACTACACGATGCACACACTGTCACCATTACACCGTGGAGGAGGAATAGAGTACTTTAATAACATCACTAGAGTAGCACATAGATGAATAGTGATACAAAACTTATATGAATCTCAATCATGTAAGGCAGCTCATGAGATCATTGTATTGAAGTACATAGGAGAGAGATTAACCACATAGCTACCGGTACAACCCTTTAGCCTCGGGGGAGAACTACTCCCTCCTCATGGGTTACAGCAGCGGTGATGAAGATGGCGGTGGTGTCGATGGAGAAGCCTTCCGGGGGCACTTCCCCGTCCCGGCGGCGTGCCGGAACAGAGACTCCTGTCCCCCAGATCTTGGCTTCGCGATGGCGGCGGCTCTGGAAGGTTTCTCGTACCGTGGCTTTTCCGTCTCGAAGATTTAGGTCAGGGACCTTTAAATAGGCGAAGAGGCGGAGTCGGAGGGCTGACGAGGCGGTGACACAATAGGGGGGCGCGACCCACCCCCTGGCCGTGCCAGCCTGGTGTGTGGGGCCCACAGGGCTCCCCTCCGGTTCCTCTCGGGTGTTCTGGAAGCTTCGTCCAATTATAAGATGCTGGGTGTTGATTTCGTCCAATTCCGAGAATATTTCCTTACTAGGATTTCTGAAACCAAAAACAGCATAAAATAGGAACTGGCACTTCGGCATCTCGTCAATAGGTTAGTTCCAGAAAACGCATAAAAACGATATAAAGTGTGAACAAAACATGTAGGTAATGTCATAAAACAAGCATGGAACATCAGAAATTATAGATACGTTGGAGACGTATCAGCATCCCCAAGCTTAGTTCCTACTCGTCCTCGAGTAGGTAAACGATAACAAAGATAATTTCTGAAGTGACATGCTACCAACATAATCTTGATCATATTACTGTAAAGCATATGAGATGAATGAAGTGATTCAAAGCAATGGTAAAAACAATGATTAAACAACTGAATCATATAGCAAAGACTTTTCATGAATAGTACTTTCAAGACAAGCATCAATAAGTCTTGCATAAGAGTTAACTCATAAAGCAATAAATTCAGAGTAAAGGCATTGAAGCAACACAAAGGAAGATTAAGTTTCAGAGGTTGCTTTCAACTTGTAACATGTATATCTCATGGATAGTTGTCAATGCAAAGTAATATAATAAGTGCAATAGGTAAACATGTAAGGATCAATGCACAGTTAACACAAGTGTTTGCTTCTAAGATGGAAGGAAGTGGGTAAACTGACTCAACATAAAAGTAGAAGAAAGGCCCTTCGCAGAGGGAATCATTGATTGCTATATTTGTGCTAGAGCTTTTATTTTGAAAACAAGAAACAATTTTGTCAATGGTAGTAATAAAGCATATGTATTATGTAAATTATATCCTACAAGTTGCAAGCCTCATGCATAGATTACCAATAGTTCCCGCACCTTGTCCTAATTAGCTCGGATTACCTGGATTATCATTGCAATACATATGTTTTAACCAAGTATCACAAAGGGGTACCTCTATGCCGCCTGTACAAAGGTCTAAGGAGAAAGCTCGCATTGGATTTCTCGCTTTTGATTATTCTCAACTTAGACATCCATACCGGGACAACATAGACAACAGATAATGGACTCCTCTTTAATGCATAAGCATTTAGCTACAATTAATATTCTCATAAGAGATTGAGGATTGTTGTCCAAAACTGAAACTTCCACCATGGATCATGGCTTTAGTTAGCGGCCCAATGTTCTTCTCTAACAATATGCATGCTCAAACCATTCAACTCCTGGTAAATCGCCCTTACTTCAGACAAGACGAACATGCATAGCAACTCACATGATATTCAACAAAGTGTTGATGGCGTCCCCAGGAACATGGTTATCGCTCAACAAGCAACTTAATAAGAAATAAGATACATAACTACATATTCAATACCAGAATAGTTTTTAGGCTATTTGTCCCATTAGCTATATATTGCAAAGATAAAGGATAGAAATTTAAAGGTAGCACTCAAGCAATTTACTTTGGAATGGCGGAGAAATACCATGTAGTAGGTAGGTATGGTGGACACAAATGGCATAGTGTTTGGCTCAAGGATTTGGATGCACGAGAAGTATTCCCTCTCAATACAAGGCTTAGGCTAGCAAGGTTATTTGAAACAAACACAAGCATGAACCGGTACAGCAAAACTCACATAAAAAACATATTGCAAGCATTATAAGACTCTACACCGTCTTCCTTGTTGTTCGACCCTTACTAGAAAATATCTAGACCTTAGAGAGACCAATCATGCAAACCAAATTTCAGCAAGCTCTATGTATTTCTTCACTAATAGGTGCAAAGTATATGATGCAAGATCTTAAACATGAGCACAACAATTCCCAAGTATCACATTATTCAAGACATCATACCAATTACTACATGTAGCATTTTCTGCTTCCAACCATATAACAATTAACGAAGCAGTTTCAACCTTCGCCATGAATATTAAGAGCTAAGAACAGATGTGTTCCTATGAACCAGCGGAGCATGTCTCTCTCCCACACAAGCATTTATTCAAACAAAAACAAAAACAAAAACATACAGACGCTCCAAGTAAAGTACATAAGATGTGACCGAATAAAAATATAGTTTCAAGAGAAGGAACCTGATAATTTTGTCGATGAAGAAGGGGATGCCTTGGGCATCCCCAAGCTTAGACGCTTGAGTCTTCTTGAAATATGCAGGGATGAACCACCGGGGCATCCCCAAGCTTAGACTTTTCACTCTTCTTGATCGTAGTATATCATCCTCCTCTCTTGACCCTTGAAAACTTCCTCCACACCAAACTCAAAACAACTCATTAGAGGGTTAGTGAATAATCAAAATTCACATGTTCAGAGGTGACACAATCATTCTTAACACTTCTGGACATTGCACAAAGCTTATGAAAGTTAATGGAACAAAGAAATCCATTCAACATAGCAAAAGAGGCAATGCGAAATAAAAGTCAGAATCTGTCAAAACAGAACAGTCCGTAAAGACGAATTTCTAAGAGGCACCAGACTTTCTCAAATGAAAATGCTCAAATTGAATGAAAGTTGAGTACATATCTGAGGATCACTCACAAAAATTGGCAGATTTTTCTGAGTTACCTACAGAGAATTCTGCCAAAATTCGTGACAGCAAGAAATCTGTTTATGCGCAGTAATCCAAATCTAGTATCAACCTTGCTATCAAAGACTTTACTTGACACAACAATGCAATAAAATAAGATAAGGAGAGGTTGCTACAGTAGTAACAACTTCCAAGACATAAATATAAAACAAAATAACTGTAGTAAAATAAACACATGGGTTATCTCCCAAGAAGTTCTTTTTTTATAGCCATTAAGATGGGCTCAGCAGTTTTAATGATGCATTCGCAAGAAATAGTATTTGAAGGAAAAGAGAGCATCAAGAAGCAAATCCAAAACACATTTAAGTCTAACATGCTTCCTATGCATAGGAATCTTGTAAATAAACAAGTTCATGAAGAGCAAAGTGACAAGCATAGGAAGATAAAACAAGTGTAGCTTCAAAAATTTCAGCACATAGAGAGGTGTTTTAGTAACATGAAAATTTCTACAACCATATTTTCCTCTCTCATAATAACTTTCAGTAGCAACATGAACAAACTCAACAATATAACTATCACATAAAGCATTCTTATCATGAGTCTCATGCATAAAATTATTACTCTCCACATAAGCATAATCAATTTTATTAGTTGTAGTGGGAGCAAATTCAACAAAGTAGCTATCATCATTATTCTCATCATCAAATATAGGAGGCATATTGTAATCATAATCAAATTTATCCTCCATAACAGGTGGCACCAAAAGATTAATATCATTATAATCATCATAAATAGGAGGTAAAGTATCATCAAAGTAAATTTTCTCCTCAATGCTTGGGGGACTAAAAAGATCATGCTCATCAAAACCAGCTTCCCCAAGCTTAGAATTTTCCATATCATTAGCAACAATGGTATTCAAAGTGTTCATACTAATATGTTCCATGGGTTTTTAATTTTCGCATCAAACCATCCATGTCTTAACTCAGGAAAAAGAATAAAAAGCTCCATGTTGCTTTCCATTATGCCAAACTAGTGATAAACAAGAAATAAAAAGATGCAATTGTAGGATCTAAAGGAAATAGCTTCGAGTACTTGCAACGGTGCCGGAAAATAGCTTAGTAGCCGAGATCCGGAGTGTGAGTACCTTTTACCTTTCCTACCCGGCAACGGCGCCAGAAAATAGCTTGATGTCTACTCACGCTTCTTTTCCTGTAGACAGTGTTGGGCCTCCAAGAGCAGAGGTTTGTAGAACAGCAGCAAGTTTTCCCTTAAGTGGATCACCCAAGGTTTATCGAACTCAGGGAGGAAGAGGTCAAAGATATCCCTCTCATGCAACCCTGCAACCACAATACAAGAAGTCTCTTGTGTCCCCAACACACCTAATACACTTGTCAGATGTATAGGTGCACTAGTTCGGCGAAGAGATAGTGAAATACAAGTGGTATGAATGTATATGAGCAGTAGTAACGGTGCCAGAAAATACTTGATGCTACAACTGGCGTGTGGTTGATGGTGGGAATATTGCAGGTAGTACAGATGCAGTAAAACAGTAAACAAGCAGTGATAGCAGTATTTGGAAACAAGGCCTAGGGATCATACTTTCACTAGTGGACTCTCTCAACATTGATCACATAACAGAATAAATAAATGCTATACTCTACACTCTCTTGTTGGATGATGAACACCACTAATTGTGTAGGATTACACGAACCCTCAATGACGGAGTTAACAAGCTCCACAATATTCGATATTCATGTTTAAATAACCTTAGAGTGCATGATAGATCTTTGCAATTACACCAAGTACTAACATAGCATGCACACTGTCACCATCACACTATGAAGGAGGCATAGATCACATCAATACTATCATAGCAATAATTAACTTCGTAATCTACAAGAGATTACAATCATAACCTACGCCAAGTACTACACGATGCACACACTATCAACATTACACCGTGGAGGAGGAATAGAGTACTTTAATAACATCACTAGAGTAGCACATAGATGAATAGTGATACAAAACTCATATGAATCTCAATCATGTAAGGCAACTCATGAGATCATTGTATTGAAGTACATAGGAGAGAGATTAGCCACATAGCTACCGGTACAGCCCTTTAGCCTCGGGGGAGAACTAATCCCTCCTCATGGGAGATAGCAGCGGAGATGAAGATGGCGGTGGTGTCGATGGAGAATCCTTCCGGGGCACTTCCCCGTCCCGGCGGCGTGCCGGAACAGAGACTCCTGTCCCCCAGATCTTGGCTTCGCGATGGCGGCGGCTCTGGAAGGTTTCTCGTACCGTGGCTTTTCCGTCTCGAAGATTTAGGTCAGGGACCTTTAAATAGGCGAAGAGGCGGAGTCGGAGGGCTGACGAGGCGGTGACACAATAGGGGGGCGCGGCCTACCCCTGGCCGCGCCAGCCTAGTGTGTGGGTCCCACAGGGCTCCCCTCTGGTTCCTCTCGGGTGTTCTGGAAGCTTCGTCCAATTATAAGATGCTGGGCGTTGATTTCGTCCAATTCCGAGAATATTTCCTTACTAGGATTTCTGAAACCAAAAACAGCAGAAAACAGGAACTGTCACTTCGGCATCTCGTCAATAGGTTAGTTCCGGAAAACGCATAAAAACGATATAAAGTGTGAACAAAACATGTAGGTAATGTCATAAAACAAGCATGGAACATCAGAAATTATAGATACGTTGGAGACGTATCAGGTATCCCATGATAAGAAGAATCGAACTACGAGCTAAGCCCCGTGCCCACATTGAGGTAATGTGGTTGCGCGATTTAGTTGTTCCGGGTGAATACAAAGAAACGTGTGTCGGACCAAACCCAAGTCACACACACACATTCCTTTTTCCACATCTTTGACAAGATCCTTTTTCCTTCATAAACCATACACTTGGGTAAGGTTGACTCACCCAAGGTTTTCATAAACATTTACAACAAGGTAAACCTTGAGGGGTTCCCAACCTAAAGTTTCATGAGTTGAACTAATAAATCACTATGGCCGAGATGAGAGTCATCACGCCATTAAGGGTATGACAAAGTGGTATTGGAGTGGATCATACTTGCTTAAGGTAAGCATGTATTATGACAACATAAGAGATGATTTACTCTCAGATTTGTGGTGCTAACTACCCAACTTATACAAAAAAAGATATGAATTAACCACATAATTTCCACTAGGGTGCATAGGCATACTCCTCTCAAGTTGAGAATACACCAAGATCATGGCATTGATACCTCTATACTACAAAGGGTTTGGGTGTGGTGTAAGTTATTGTCCCGAGATGAAGCATGATCAAGTTAAGCACACAAGATAGCCAAGTAGGATAGCATGTCCCTATTACCATGCATCCAACAATTACTAAGACAATAGTGGAGTATCACCACTAAGGAGTACCCTACTTGCAACCAAGGATAGATGACAACATTATTGAGAACAACACACATAAAACCAAGGTGCTATGGATAGCTGATGTCTACGCACGCTTCTATTCCTGTAGACACTGTTGGGCCTCCAAGAGCAGAGGTTTGTAGAACAGCAGCAAGTTTCCCTTAAGTGAATCACCCAAGGTTTATCGAACTCAGGGAGGTAGAGGTCAAAGATATCCCTCTCAAGCAATCCTGTAATTAAGATACAAGAAGTCTCTTGTGTCCCCAACACACCTAATACACTTGTCAGATGTATAGGTGCACTAGTTTGGCGAAGAGATAGTGAAATACAAGTAATATGGATGATTGTAAGTTGTAATTGCAATCTGAAATAAAAATGGCAGCAATCAAACATGTAGCAGAACTTGTTGGAAACGGTGTTTCAATGCTTAGAAACAAGGCCTAGGGATCATACTTTCACTAGTGGACACTCTCAACAATGATCACATAACTGAATAAATAAATGCTACTCTTAAACACTCTCTTGTTGGATAACAAACACCATTCATTGTGTAGGGCTACAAAAGCACACCTCAAGACGGAGTAAACAAGCTCCACAACGTCCGGAGTTCATATTAAAGTAACCTCTAGAGTGCATAATAGACCGTTGCAATTTAGACCGAGTACTAACATAGCATACACACTGTCACCAATAGCTATGAAAGGGGAATAGATCTATCATAGTAATAGTTAACTTCATAATCTACAAGAGATTACAATCATAACCTACGCCAAGTATGACATGATGCACACACTACCAACTTTACATCATGGAGGAGGAATAGACTACTTTAATAACATCACTATAGTAGCACATAGATTAATAGTGATACAAAGGTCATGATCACATAAAGATCACACCATGGGAGAGAGAGATGAACCACATAGCTACCGGTAGAGCCCTCAGCCTCGGGGAAGAACTACTCCCTCCTCATCATGGGAGTCAGCAACGGCGATGAAGATGGCGGTGGTGTCAATGGAGATGACTCCGGGGGCAATTCCCCGTCCCGGCGGCGTGCCGGAACAGAGATTCTATCCCCCGAAACTTGTCTTCGCGATGGCGGCGGCTACAGAACTCTTCGTGGAATATCATCGATTGTGTTAGGGTTTTGGCATCTGGGAGAATATATAGGCGGAAGGGCGGCCTCGGAGGGGCCCCAGGGTGCCCTCCCCACCCGGTGGCGTGGCCAGGGTTGGGCCTGTGCCCCCCTATGGTGTGGGGCCCCTAGGCCCCCCTCTGGCTCTTCTCTGGCTCTCTGGGTCCGTCTCGTCAAAGTATTGACTTCTGTCTTCGTGGGGTCCAACTCCGAGAATATTTCCTGTGTAGGATTTCTGAAACCAAAAACAGCAGAAAACAGGAACTGGCGCTTCGGCATCTTGTTAATAGGTTAGTGCCGGAAAATACATAAAAATGATATAAACTGTATATAAAACATGTGAGTATTGTCATAAAACTAGCATGGACCATAAGAAATTATAGATACGTTTGAGACGTATCAAGCATCCCCAAGCTTAGTTCCTACTCGCCCTCGAGTAGGTAAACGATAAAAAGGATAACTTCTGAAGTGACATGCTACTATCATAATCTTGATCAATACTATTGTAAAGCATATGAGATGAATGAAGTGATTCAAAGCAATGGTCTATAGTTTGTTAACAAATAGATAATGACTAAACAACTGAATCATATAGCAAAGACTTTTCATGAATAGTACTTTCAAGACAAGCATCAACAAGTCTTGCATAAGAGTTAACTCATAAAGCAATAGATTCTTAATAGAAGGTTTTGAAACAACACAAAGGAAGATATAAGTTTCAGCAGTTGCTTTCAACTTTCAATATGTTTATCTCATGGATAATTGTCAACACAAAGCAATATAACAAGTGCAATAAGTAAACATGTAAGAATCAGTGCACACAATTGACACAAGTGTTTGCTTTTAAGATAGAAAGAAGTAGGTAAACTGACTCAACATAAAGTAAAAGAAAGGCCCTTCGCAGAGGGAAGCAGGGATTACTCATGTGATAGAGCTTTTTATTTTGAAAACATGGAAACAATTTTGTCAACGGTAGTAATAATTCATATGTGTTATGCATAAAACTCCCTATAAGTTGCAAGCCTCATGCATCGAATACTAATAGTGCCCGCTCCTTGTCCTAATTAGCTTGGATTTCCATGGATTATCATTGCATTACATATGTTTCAACCAAGTGTCACAAAGGGGTACCTCTATGCCACCTGTACAAAGGTCCAAGGAGATAGATCGCATTTGATCTCTCAATTTTGATAGATCTCAACTTGAGGACATCCATACCGGGACAACATAGAAAACAGATAATTGATACGTCTCCGACGTATCGATAATTTCTTATGTTCCATGCCACATTATTGATGATATCTACATGTTTTATGCATACTTTATGTCATATTTATGCATTTTCCGGCACTAACCTATTAGCGAGATGCCGAAGAGCCAGTTGCTGTTTTCTGCTGTTTTTGGTTTCAGAAATCCTAGTAACACTACAAGAAAAGTTGCCATGGCCGACGAAGTTGAAGTCGCGCCGTGGTTGCTGGTGTTCCATGGCCGACGATTTTTGGTCCCTCCGTGGTGCATGTCAAAACTTTTTTTTCTCGTTTTTGAGGCCACCTAGCCCGACGAAAGCGGCCAAAACATCGCGTATGGTGGCCCGGGACGTGGTGCATCTCGAAATCTCGGGTTCGCCGGCCGAGTCAACGCAAATCCGCACCGCCGAGGGATGTAGGGCCCAGATGGCAGCCTCTCTGGCATTGTTTTTTTTCTCGATCGCGCCATCTCGTTCAACGTTCTCCGATCGAGCCGTTTACGATGCAGGATCATGGGTCCCGCATGTCATCCTCTATGAACCAAAATTCTTTCTATTCTTGGATTTTTTTGACCGCCTGATTTCTGGCTACTTCCTTTTTCTTTTGATCCCTTGCCGCCTTGGAAACGTTGAGACCGCTGCTGCTAAATGGGACCCGCATGTCATCCTCTATGTGCAATCAACTTTCTTTTCTTGGAGTTTTTTTTGGCACCTCATATTTGGTCACTTGCCTTTTTCTTTCGATCCCCTGCCGCCTCTCAAACGGTGATACCGCTGCTGCTAACTGGGACCCGCATGTCATCCTCTATGTACTATAAAACTTTCTTTTCTTGAATTATTTTTGGCACCTCATATTTGGTCACTTACCTTTTTCTTTCGATCCCCTGCCGCCTCTCAAACGGTGATACCGCTGCTGCTAACTGGGACCCGCATGTCATCCTCTATGTACTATAAAACTTTCTTTTCTTGAATTATTTTTGGCACCTCATATTTGGTCACTTACCTTTTTCTTTCGATCCCCTGCCGCCTCTCAAACGGTGATACCGCTGCTGCTAACTGGGGCCCGCATGTCATCCTCTATGTACTATAAAACTTTCTTTTCTTGAATTATTTTTGGCACCTCATATTTGGTCACTTACCTTTTTCTTTCGATCCCCTGCCGCCTCTCAAACGGTGATACCGCTGCTGCTAAATGGGACCCGCATGTCATCCTCTATGTACTATAAAACTTTCTTTTCTTGAATTATTTTTGGCTCCTCATATTTTTTCACTTGCCTTTTTCTTTCGATCCACTGCCGCCTCTCAAACGGTGATACCGCTGCTGCTAAATGGGACCCGCATGTCATCCTCTATGTACTATAATACTTTATTTTCTTGAATTATTTTTGGCTCCTGATATTTTTTCACTTGCCTTTTTCTTTCGATCTCATGCCACGTTTGAAACGTTGAGGAACCTGCAGGCTCATGGGACCCGCATGTCATCCTCTATGTACTATAAAAGTTCATTTTCTTGGTTTTTTTCACCCTCTGATTTTTGGCAATTTCTTTTTTCTTTTGATCCCCTGCCGCCTCTCAAACGGTGATACCGCTGCTGCTAAATGGGACCCGCATGTCATCCTCTATGTACTATAAAACTTTCTTTTCTTGGATTATTTTTGGCACCTCATATTCGTTCACTTGCCTTTTTCTTTCGATCCCCTGCCGCCTCTCAAACAGTGAGACCGCTGCAGCTAAATGGGACCCGCATGTCATCCTCTATGAGCAATCAACTTTCTTTTCTTGGAGTTTTTTTTGGCACCTCATATTTGGGCACTTGCCTTTTTCTTTCGATCTCATGCCACGTTTGAAACGTTGAGGAACCTGCAGGCTCATGGGACCCGCATGTCATCCTCTATGTACTATAAAAGTTCATTTTCTTGGTTTTTTTCACCCTCTGATTTTTGGCAATTTCTTTTTTCTTTTGAACCCCTGCCGCCTCTCAAACGGTGATACCGCTGCTGCTAAATGGGACCCACATGTCATCCTCTATGTACAATAAAGTTTCTTTTCTTGGATTATCTTTTGCTCCTGATATTTTGTCACTTGCCTTTTTCTTTCGATCTCATCCGCCTTTGAAACGTTGAGTAAGCTGCTGGCTCATGGGTCCCGCATGTCATCCTCTACGAACAATAAAAGTTTCCTTTCTTGGAGTTATTTTTGACCACTAATTTATGGATATTTGCCTTTTTCTTTTGATCTCCTGCCCCTTTGAAACGATGAGGGCCATTTGTTGGCAGGTCGGTCCCTCTAGTCATCCTCTATGAACAATAAAAGTTTCCTTTGATGGATTTTTTTTGAACCCCTAATTAATTTCTGGATATTTCCTTTTTTTTCTTTGATCCCCTGCCGCCTTGGAATCGTTGAGGATGCTACTGCCTCATGGGTCCCGCATGTCATCCTCTCAGAACGGTAAATGTTTCTTTTCTTGGATATTGTTTACCAAATGATTTTTGGCTTACTTTTTCTTTCGATATCCTGCCGCCTTTAAAACATTGAGGACGCTGCTGGCTCACGGGTCCCACATGTCAGCCTCTATGAACAATAAACGCTGAGGATGTTGCTGCCTCATGGGTCCCGCATGTCATCCTCTCAGAACGAAAATGTTTCTTTTCTTGGATTTTTTACCAACAGATTTTTGGTTTATTTTTCTTTCCATCCCCTGCCGCCTTTAAAACGACGCTGCTGGCTCATGGGTCCCCGATGTCAGCCTCCCCGTACAAGAAACATGTGATATCTTGATTATTTTGCAGACAATAAACAGTGTATTGCGCTCTGAGCTATTTCAACGGATAAATTAAATATTTATTTTTACATAAACAAATTTATATGCTGAATCTCGTTGTTTTTGTTTTTGCGAAGCATAGGACTTTCCTGTTTTTTTTAGAAAAATCCGAACTATCCTGTTTTGGAGTGGGCTGAAATTGTACGAGTCAAAAGGCCCAGCAGGATAGTTCGAATGCCCAGATGTCCACATGCAGCCCAATTGAAATCGTTCTTTTTTTGGAATTTTTTCACCCCCTGATTTCTGGCTACTTCATTTTTCTTTTGGTCCTGTGCCGCCTTGGAAACGTTGAGACCACTGCTGCAAAATGGGACCCGCATGTCATCCTCTATGTACAGTAAAATTTCTTTTCTTAGATTATTTTTGGCTCCTGATATTTGGTCACTTGCCTTTTTCTTTCGATCCCGTGCAGCCTCTCAAACGGTGATACCGCTGCTGCTAAATGGGACCCGCATGTCATACTCTATGTACAATCAAGTTTCTTTTCTTGAATTATTTTTGGCTCCTGATATTTGGTCACTTGCCTTTTTCTTTCGATCTCATGCCACGTTTGAAACGTTGAAAAACCTGCTGGCTCATGGGACCCGCATGTCATCCTCTATGTACTATAAAAGTTCATTTTCTTGGTTTTTTTTCACCCTCTGATTTTCGGCTATTTCCTTTTTCTTTTGATCCCCTGCCGCCTTTGAAACGTTGAGGACTCTGCTGGCTCATCGATAAAACTTTCCTTTCTTGGAGTTTTTTTTACCCCCTAATTTCTGGCTACTTTCTTTTTCTTTTGATCTCAAGCCGCATTTGAAACGTTGAGACCGCTGCTGCTAAATGGGACCCGCATGTCATCCTCTATGTACAATAAAGTTTTCTTTTCTTGGATTATCTTTGTCTCCTGATATTTTGTCACTTGCCTTTTTCTTTCGATCTCATGCCGCCTTTGAAACGTTGAGTAAGCTGCTGGCTCATGGGTCCCGCATGTCATCCTCTACGAACAATAAAAGTTTCCTTTCTTGGAGTTATTTTTGAACCCTAATTTCTGGCTACTTCCTTTTTCTTTTGATCCCGTGCCGCCTTGGAAACGTTGAGACCGCTGCTGCTAAATGGGTCCCGCATGTCATCCTCTATGAACAATAAACACTTCCTTTCTTGGAGTTATTTTGTACCCCTAATTTCTGGCTATTTGCCTTTTTCTTTTGATCCCCTGCCGCCTTTGAAACGTTGAAGACTTTGCTGGCTCATGGGTCCCACATGTCAGCCTCTATGAACAATAAACACTTCCTTTCTTGGAGTTATTTTGTACCCCTAATTTCTGGCTATTTGCCTTTTTTCTTTCGATCCCCAGTCGCCTTCTAAACGTAGAGGACGCTGCTGGCTCGTGGGTCCCAGATGTCAGCCTCCATGGACAATAAACCTCTCCTTTGTTGGATTTATTTTTCACCCTCTGATTTTGGCTATTTCCTTTTTCTTTTGATCCACTGCCGCCTTGGAAACATTGAGTAAGCTGCTGACACATGGGGCCCGCATGTCATCCTCTATGTACAATCAACTTGCAAGATCTTCGAGCGAAAGAGCTTGTATTAGTGGGACCCATATGTCAACCTCTATGTACAATAAAAGTTTCCTTTCTTGGATTATTTTTAGCTCCTGATATTCGGTCACTTTCCTTTTTCTTTCGATCTCAAGCCGCCTCTGAAACGTTGAGTAAGGTGCTGGCTCATGGGACCCACATGTCATCCTCTATGTACAATAAAGTTCCTTTTCTTGGATTTTTTTTACCCCTGATTTTTGGTCACTTGCCTTGACGCTTTCTTGGCTCATGGGTCCCACATGTCAGCATCTATGAACAATAAACCTTTCCTTTGTTGGATTTATTGTTTACCCCTAATTTCTGGCTATTTGCCTTTTTCTTTTGATCCCCACCAGCCTTTGAAAACGTTGAGGAACCTGCTGGCTCATAGGACCCGCATGTCATCCTCTATGTACTATAAAATTTCTTTTCTTGGTTTTTTTTTCACCTCTGATTTTTGGCTATTTCCTTTTTCTTTTGATCCCCTGCCGCCTTGGAAACGTTGAGTAAGCTGCTGACTCATGGGACCCGCATGTCATCCTCTATGTACAATCAACTTTCTTTTTTTGGAGTTTTTTTACCCCCTAATTTCTGGCTACTTTCTTTTTCTTTTGATCTCAAACCGCATTTGAAACGCTGAAACCGCTGCTGCAAAATGGGACCCGCATGTCATCCTCTATGTACAATAAGTTTCATTTCTTGGATTATTTTTGGCTCCTGATATTTGGTCACTTGCCTTTTTCTTTCGATCTCATGCCGCCTTTGAAACGTTGAGTAAGCTGCTGGCTCATGGGTCCC
This sequence comes from Lolium perenne, assembly GCF_019359855.2. NCBI lineage: Eukaryota > Viridiplantae > Streptophyta > Magnoliopsida > Poales > Poaceae > Lolium > Lolium perenne. Next base: position 33,721,417 of record NC_067248.2, on the reverse strand, counting down.
GCATGTCATCCTCTACGAACAATAAAAGTGACATTTCTTGGAGTTATTTTTGACCCCTAATTTCTGGCTACTTCCTTTTTTCTTTTGATCCACTGCCGCCTTTGAAACGGTGAGGATTCTGCAGACTAATACAAGCTTTTTCTCTCCAAGATCTTGCAAGTTGATAGATTAAATCATGGAATTATTTGGATATGTTTTAAATTTCAAATCCACTTTATGAATTATTAAAAATACCGTTATCCACGTGGGTATGGAGCGAACAAGGATTTTCATATTGGGCATGAGCAGTTTCAAAAATTGGAACCCAATAATTCAAAATAAATAAAAACAACTTTTATGTAGAATCTCCGTGTTTTTTTTCTTTTGCCATTCATAGGATCTGTGTTTCATTAGAAAAGGGCCGAAATTGCATGAGCAGAAAGGCCCATTTGTAGTTATTGGGCTTCGACAGCAGGAGCAAGTAGGCCGAGAGCAATTACCATGTAGATGGCCGTTGGCAACCCAAAGTGAAATATTGGGCCCAACAGGGGAAGGCTGAACAGTACTATTTACTAATTGGAAGGTGGTACATGGCGTAATCCTGCCAAAAAAAAAAGATGGACACGGGTTGCTGAAATTTGCCCATCTGCGCCTAATATCGCCGCTGCGGCTCCGCTTCCGCCGCCGCCGCCATGCCTCGTCTCGCGTCGAGCTCGCGGTACTGCCGCGTCTCGGGCACGGGGTACCGCGGCGTCCGCGCGCGCCCCAAAGGTACGTATTACGCGGAGATACGTGACGGCGGCGAGCGCATCGGCCTCGGCACCTACGAGACCGCGCACGAGGCCGCGCGCGCGTACGACGCCGTGGCGTGGCGGCTCGGGCGCCCGCGATCGTCGATGAATTTCCATGACGTGTGGACGCGCCAGCAGGCCGAGGATCTCGCGCCGCCGCCGTACATCGTTAGACAGGAGGAACAGCACCGCCGCCGCGAGACGGAGCGCCGTTTGCGCATCGCCGAGCGGGACGAGCGCGCGGCGCGCGAGTGGGCGGCCCGCTTCCCCGAGGACATTGCCGCCGAGAACGAGCACTTCCGCAGACGGAGGGCGGAGAAGGCGACGAGGCGGGCAGCGAAGAAGGAGGACCGCGCACGACGGAGGGCGGAGAAGGCGACGAAGCGGGACTTCATCGAAGCGCAGCTCGCCGGGCCGACCACCATTGGCGAGGACGACCCCCGTTGGATTGACCTCTTCTCGTCGGATCCGGTGTCGGGCACGACACCGGACTCGTCAGATGTCGAGTTTTAGTTTAGTTTTATCGCACTACTTTGTAAAAATATGAACTACGGAGTATCTATCAAGCTAATTTTATCCTATTTTATGTCTATTTCTAGTCTTTGTTTGATCTTCTATTTTACTGCACTCTATTTTTCATTATATTCTGTTTTTGGCGCTGCATTTATAGCGCCTCTGAAAATACGCTGTTTCAGCCCTGCATTTGGCCGCCACAGTTTGCAGCTTCCGGTGAAGCTATTGCCGGCTCCATGCGCAACATCAGCCATTCAGCCCACAGCACCAAAATATAGAGCCACTGCTGGAGTTGCTGTAATATGTTTGTCAGCAGGAGCTTACCTAATTAGTTAAAAAAAAGATGTTCAGCGTGGGATTCGAAAAAAAGATCTTCATGTTTTTTCCTAGCTATCCTAGTTCGGACTTTTTATTGTGTTGGCTAGTGCATGAAGCTTGACACCTGTATTATGTGATCCTGATATGAGGATAAGAACACCTTCAGCTTGCATTGCTAATGGTGTCTACTGCAGCAGTGGCGTACATTCAATGGAGACTGATGCAAGAGAGTTGGTACTGGTGAGCCTGCACTTGACATCATCGTGCCACCTGAAGTAGGTGGTGTATTGGGATTAGACTGATAAGCATAGCACCTTGCAAAGAACAAGATGATGCTAGTGTTGGTTAACGTGATTTTACGCCAAAAGTCATGTATGCTCAACAGGTGCCGTACCTAGTTTGGATATTGTGTTGTTACCCTTTTGTGGTTTGGTGTTTGTCCAACAGAGAAAGCTACTCTTTTCCCGTGTAAGTGTTATTATGTGAACAAAAGTTGTGTGTACATATATATCGGTCAGAGAACCAAGATTGCATATTCTTGCCTGGTTATAACACATAAGTCATAATAACAATTAAAGAGAAAAGGAACATTTGCCTTTGCAATGTGATTGTGCCAAGTAGATTAGACAACCAACCACAAACATTACAGGTCAACAGCCAAACGCATGCGAAAGTCCTAAGGTAAGCTCCATAATACATGTTGAAACCAAAAGCCTAGAAACCATAAGAAAGGTAGCTCCACATCACAGTTCCACGACAGCAACATACTGATCATAAAACATATATCAAGTCAGGACAGCTGCACCACTGGGTAAGCATCCATGGGGTCTGGCTCAAGAGCGAAGACTGTGTGAATGCTGCAAAATGTGGCTCTTGCCTCACCCCACCCATACATCTTATCATGGAACCTTACCAAATCAGCATGAATCATCTTGACATAAACATAGCTCCTCTCTCCATGCTGATGGGATTGAACAATGCACCAGTTGCAGTGCTTCAGCTTGTCAAACAGTATGCAGGAGATGACGAAGCATGCTGGCTGGTCTTTTGTAGTGACAATGGCTTGGAGTAGCTGGTCCTGTGAACCACCCAACTGGATCTTTAGAGCTTGAAGGACAGTCCGTGCTATATAAGCTACCGTTGCTGACTTCAGCTCAGGTTCAGGTGAATGACAGCTGACATCTTGTCCTAGAGATGCAGATCCTTCTTGATCAGATTCAGCGGAATCATCACCACTACTTACAGGTGCGTCAGGTTCTACAGAAGGCACATCAGGTACATGCTCCAGTTCATAGGAGTCGGGTGGGACAGCACCGTTTGCTGAAATCTCTACAATACCAGCTCCATAGTCTCTACAGAGGGTAAACCACCAATATCCACTTCAGAGGATTCTCGTGGCACGACACCTTTCGCTAGAGGCTCTACCCTACCAGCTCCAGGTCCACCACCAGTCAGTACTGTGGGCATAGTCATGACGGGTTCTACCAATACAAAACCTCCTTCGGGTGCAGGATCATCAGTAGCAACTCCAGCATCAGCACCAGTTAAATCGGTCTTGACAATAGGTAAACCGTTTTGCTCCAGTTCAGAGAATTCCCGTGGCGCGACACCATTCACTAGAGGCTCTACACTAGCAGCTCCAGCTGCACCACCAGTTTCTACAGCAGGGGGTAAACCCAATCCACAACCTTCTTCATGTGGCACGATGATGCCAGGTATAGGCTCATCGCACTGTGTCCAGCTGCATCAGTCTCCATAGACAGTAAACAAGGTGGCGTCGGAGGTTTAAAAGACTGGCATGCCATTTCACCTTTGTCATCAGACAATATAGAGTTTTCTTCAACTCTATGTTTCTGCAATAATAAGCACATGAACAGAAATTAGACCAGAGCATCTAGCCATCTAACAGGGGCAGCGGCAAAACAAGCGTCGGTCCATATGTTTACCTTGTCATCTGGGATATCAGAACACACAGATTTAGAAGTCATTTCACATAGCATCCGCTTTTTCGTTCCTTCCCCTACGTCCATCTGGAATAAGTAATACTATTGATCACATAAAACTAATTAATCAAATATATGCATATGTTGAGAAGTTTGCACGGCAAATTGTGGATTCTGCTTTTATCACCTACGAATCGTCGTTCTATATATTTACCTTGTTATCTGGGATATCAGAAGTCACAGAATGAGAAGTCATCTCACTAAGTATCGGTTTTTTCGCTCTTTCCCCTCCATCCATCTGCAATAAGAAGTACTATTGATCACATAAAGCCAATTCATTGAATATATGCATATGTTGAGAAGTTTGCACAACAAATTGTGGATTCTACTTCGAATCACCAAGTAATCTCGTGAGAAATGCATGATCAAGATATGTTTCTCCCTCTTGATCGACATCTGCATCTCCATTAAGACTAATCATCGTGCGATGGTGCTAGCGCATACACTTCCAATCACCAGACAAGCAAAAAATTGTTGATTCTAGTAATGCTTAATCAGCGTGGCCATGGAACGACCACAGATCGACCAAGCAAAAAATAAATCATCAGCCTACTGACCACCAGGCAAAACAAACTAGGCCCATACATGGCCTCACAAATCATCATCAAACGTCGATCAAACTAGCAAGTTTGAACATGGATTACTAATTTATTTTCTGATAAAGTGAGTATATTAATATCGAAAGATATTGATTACACTGAGCCTCTGCAACAACGCAATACCTTACTGGTAGTACGGATGCACATGGATTCCTAATACTCCCTCTGTTCGGTTTTAATTAGTCGACGCGAGGGAGAGAAGAAAATGAACTGTCGATGCTTTCAACTAGAGTCAATTAAATACGAACAGAAGAAGTACGTAGTAGTATTGACAAATATCCGGATCTAGTCTAAAAACAAATTGGCATGTAAATCCTAGTAGTCTACTAAACTAGGATCAATACCCTAGATTAGGGTTGCAAGCGGCGTCCGCGAATCGTCCCGCAAAGCAGAAAATTAGAGCAAATAGTGGTTGAGATTAGAGCAGATTTAAAACACTCGCACTGAAACTAGCTAGCCCGCTACCCACCCCGCTTGACACCCTGCCCTAGATGTGAATCTACACCAAATATTCAAACAAGGACGAGCAACCTCCAATAAAATTTTATCCGCACATCATCATCTCTACCATACACAAGGGTATGGTGATTTCACATACAACCATTGTTGCCGCGGGACGAGGATGAGTGATGCGCCGCGGAGAAGGTGCCTCACGCCTCTGTCGCCGCCGCCGTCGAAGAGGAAGTCGAAGCCGCGCGATTGTGGTCCGTCGCCGATATGGAGGTGGAGCTACTAGGGAAGAGATGGAGGTGGAGGTGGAGAGGGAGTGATGGTTTGTACTAGTGGCGGCCGGTGAGGTAGTTATAAATACAGCCTCTCTCTCTTTTTTGGCAAGGAATGCAGCTTCTCTTGGAAGGCAACGAGGCAACGCACTCCAGATTTCGTATATTACTATAATAATATGGGCGGAGAAATTTGGACGCATCTGTGTTGTCTTGTCAAATGAATCACCAGGATTTGCTTTTAGTACTCCAGATTTGGGCGACCCAAGGAAGTAGAGATAGTAATGTACGCCATCTAGCTGCACGCTATCAAATCAAATAAATGGTCATGCCATTTACTTTTAAGATGGTGCAGCAGTTATTCTGACCAAAGAAACATGCACGTCTGCTGATTATTTCTGATGGGTATACATTTACCGTCCGCTAGCAAAGATTGTTTGGCACATTGTTCTTATGGCTTTCAACATCACACCCCTTAATAATATTATTAATCAATGTTTGGGCAATCAATTGAGTGTGTTAATAAAAAATTAAAACCCACAAATCCAACTGTACTATTTTTAGGGCCATATGAAGGACAAGGAATGATTTTAAATGCCATATGGAGTACCTCCAACCATGTGAAATATGGTTCTGTCATGCAGGTGATACCCATGGCTTCGCATTGGATCTGTATATTGTCCTACATACAGTCAACTATGAAGTACCACGATTTGGTTTTTGGGTGCAACCGGCTAGAGAATGATGCACGGGTTTGTACAACCAGTACAATTCACATTAAGATTTTCTGATAGGATGTTGATGTGTATATGTAAGAATCATACACTAGAATGTCTTCTATGTTTAGATGGTTGATCTATGTTTATATTTTCTGTGAACCATGAGGTTAAGACCTTTGTACTGTAATAAAGATTGCTAAATAACAGTATATATGTATGCCTCTAGGGACACTGAAACAGCCAAACAACCATGCATGTGCATAGACCGTATTTGATCAAATTAAAAGAAGCACCTCGGTTCATGCAAATAGCATCAGTTAATCACCTAAGTCCATTAGCTATAAATAGTTAAATAGGAGTCAAGACCAACTGAGCTAGCTAGTAGTATGATCCTACTATTACATAAATATCCCTAACTCTGATTGTCTTTGTTCCAGTCCAGCGCGTTGGTGTAGCTTGGGATGAACCAAAACCCCGTATGCCAGTTGGCCCCTGGACCGCTGCTTGAGAAAGAGATGCTTTGGTGGTCTTCGCCATTTAGACTGAAGCGGAAAATTTCTTGATGTGATGTGTCAAACTGAGAGCCAATGGTCTGAGGCATGGTGTAGATGCAGTTTCTTCTTGTCAAATATCCTGGGGGAAATGTTGCACCACCCACTGGCATGAAAATCGGATAGTTCAACCCAAGGAACATAGAATAGTCTCCAAGATTAGTAACGCTTTCCCACGGGTTGGCTGGAAGTAACCGACTAGTGTCATTCGAGAATACCATGCAGGTATACCCCGAATAGCTGTGAACAGCGCGACCGCAATGGACAGAAGGGATACTATCATAATAAGTTGGAGCACCGTCAGCGTCAAAATCCATTGCGCCACGTGCATAGACCAGGAGAAGTCTAGAACGATCTTGAGATCTTGCCAGCCACCACGTACGACTATTAAAGTCAAAATCATCATCGATATCAAATCCAGCCGTCCACGGAATGAATGGAGCAGGGAGCACTATAGGACCTTGAAAAAGGAAAGAACACGTCACATGAAAATATATTTCATGATTTATCTACTAGTGATATTGATTTGATATTGGGATGCCAATACTAGTACTTTAAAAAATAATGGTCGAACATAAGATGGTTTGAAATATATTTCGAACATCTTGGTAAAACTTCATATGGATTAAAAACATGTTCCCCAAAATATTGGTCCAAATTTTAGATGGTTTGAATATAGTACTCCTTATTCTCTAGAACCGGGGGAATATAAACAAATGAAAGTCTTTATCAATATTGCATGGCAGCTTTATTGATTCTATTTCTACTCTACCTTAAATTTTCTAGGGAGTAATAATAAAGAAACTTAATTACTAGGGGGCCCTTTTCCTAAGGAACAACATGCACATTAGACCATACTAAAATTCCTATAGATGTTAAATTCTAAATATGTCCATACCACAAGTGGGTTATGGTGTGCGCCTATGGAATTCCTTTAAGCCAAAAGATGCCAAGACAGTTCAACAAATAAGAGGTGATATAAGTTACATATATAAAAAAGATAGGGAGGAAATGTTACCAAATTGATTAGGATCCCATGCATAAACATTTCCAAGCTCAGTAACGGCGAACACAAGTCCGTTATGTATAATTGCATCGCAAAGATATGGCGCCGTACTGAAACTGGTTTTCAAGAAATATCCATGTACGAGGATATTCGCCATGGAGGTAGGCAATTGCAAAGTCGAAGATTGCGACAAGGGAGAAGTCTTTATACCCCCTAGCAGCTGTAGGAACTTGGCAAATAGCTATCTTCTGCAGTTGAATAGCAGAACGCTGATACTCGAATATAAGTGGATTGCGTGTGGTTTCCAACTTCTTCCTCAAAGATGGAAGCTTAATCTTGCGATGAGTGTAGACATTGAGGAGGTTCCACTTGCCTTCGGGGCCAACCATGGCGATCCAATCTCCATTGGCGCCTGCCCGCTCCTCATCCTTACCGTGTGGCATTAGGCCATCATAGGAGAACCTGTCCAGCGGCAGTAGTTTGCACTTGCTGTGCACCGGCAAGTCCTCCTTGAACACCCATGCTTTATCCGCCGGGTCACAACAGAGAACACACGGAAGGCCAAACGGCTGAGAAGCAGGCAGAGTGGCACTGTATTTGGCTGACTGAAGAATACTTTTGGAGGAACCGACTAGGGACGCGGCGGTGATGGCGTCGCACTGGCTGATGAGCACTTCAAGGGGGCCTTCCGTAAACACCTTGTGAAACAGCCCAGATCCACGCACCCTGCTCGATTTCGCCATCGCAATGAGGCAGGTGGTACAATGGGGTTGGTATTTTCTTGGGAGATCTATTGATTCGAACTTTGGGAGAGAGATGGCGATCAATGGCGGCAGGTGGGGGTTTGAGTTGGAGAACAGAGGCTCTCAAACTGGGCACTGCTGGATAGGATGCGAAAGCGCCATGGCGGAGACGCAGGCGCGTGCTATGGAAGCTGGGCGGAGTGGGGATAGACGACGGAGGTGAACCAAGACGCTACTCCTGCCTACTGCAGTTTCGAGGAGAGTGTGAATGTGTTCAAAAAAAGAGGAGAGTGTGACTGTGACCCGACACCCGAGTAGGAGCAGACGGACTATAGGAGTAGCCCCATCATTACAGAACATTAATCGTGCTTCCTACAATAAATAAGTGAAACATCCCAGGCTTGTGTTGTCTAATCAAATCGATGGCCATGTCAGTATTATGGTGAACAAATAAAACAAATACACACCAACCTTGTTCTTTTTGCAACGTACACCAACCTAGCAAGGCATCAACCTTCTCGCCTTCAACTACGACTCCGTGGCTACTCCATGCTAGTATCGGCCACTAATTCAAATTTCAACTGAAGGCGTGCTATTTTATGGTCCTGAAAATTGCCAAAAAAAAATACAACCCAAAAATGCAACAGATCCATGTTAAGGGGGTACACCCTACGCAATATACATTAAGAAACTTCGAAACTTTAGCGACCTTGTAAGAATGCCCATGACAGTGCAGTTTTGCCAAATTAGGAAGAGACGAAATATGAATTCAACCAAAGAAATCTAAACGAATCCTTAGACAATAGCATAGTTAACACGTTCAGAAAAAAATGATGACTCCAAAAGAAGAACATTAGCAAGAAATACTCCATTTTAGTTTGAATTTGCAGTCACATACATATACTAGTAGTACTGCCAAAATACTATAATACTCCGAGCTGCATTCTAGCACTCCAACTAGCTAGCTAATAGTTCTGGAGTAGTAGTACTACTATACAAGTCCAAAATACATCCGAACGAACCCTACTTCGAACTAAACTACTCCCTCCGATCTTCGAGTAACTACATTGCAGTATGACCAAACGAAGATTATTGTATAACCTTCTTGTTGATGCAAACGCAGATAGGCAACACACGCTGCCCTCCATTCTGCTTCGCGTAACGGGGCGGCACCGCCAGGAAAGAAGTGAGCTGCTGCAACATAATCGAGCTAGGCATCGGGGAGCTCGTCGGCTCGATTACCGCCATCAAGGTGTCCGTCGAGAGGTCACTGGTCCCAGCCGTCGCCGGCGCCGGCGGACCAATCACCAGCAGCTGCGCCTTGTACATCGGAAACAAGCACGCGGCCGACCTGATGCACACACAGGACACAATGGTGGTCGGGCCGAGCGCGCCAACGGTGATGGCGAACACGCTACCGTCTTCTTCCCCACTGCCGATGAACAGGTGTCCCCGCGGTTGTACCGGAACACGAACTATGCACCAGGCGGGTATGCCATACTGGAACGTAAACACTGGGATGGAGTGGGATGCTTGGAGGTGTACCAGGAGCTCCCGCGGTGGGCCGGTGAAGCTGCAGCCGGTATTGATGGCCTCTGTGCAGCCGCACGGACCATGCGGGCACGCGATATAGTGCTTGTAGGACTCCGTGGAGGCGACCAAGCTCTGGCAGCCGACGCACTTGACCATTGCCCCAGATCGATTCGACGGCGGCAATCTTGCCCCAGATCGATTCGACGGCGGCAACCTCGCCGGCTGCTCGTACTTCTTGCACGGGTTCGGCGCAAGCTCGCCGACGCAGCGCCGACAGCCCATATGACTGCCCTTGCACTGCACGGAACAACGTACGTGGCATCAGTTGTCATTGACATTTCTCACAGGTGAACCTAAGAATGAAATCGGAAGGGAGCGACCTTGGATATGGGGGGTTTGAAGGGCAGCAGGCAGAGGGGGCACAACAAGAGGGCCTCCTCCATCTTCAGAGAAGAGTGATCGGGAAAACGAGAACGGGATGGGTTCTTTTTTTTATACATGCCTTGGAGTGGAGTATGGATACTACTATTTATAGGAAGAACTTCCTTGCTAAGAAACGGCGTCGGCCGTACGCAACCATAGATGCACCAGCGGCTCTGCAGTTTGTCAAAATAAAAGGACAGAGCTGCAGTGACTTGAAGTCTCCAAATCTCATTGTGACTTGGTGCCACCATCTACCAACCATTTGAGATCCAACGTTCCAAACTATCTCTTATTTCGAACCTAAAAACAAAAATTATGAAAAAAATCCAGTAAAATGTAGATGCCTTGTTCTAAAATCTGTGAATATTTCATCCCACTCGGACGATTAGTTTGTGATTAAAGAGCTTTTTACGTATACGAGCACTAGTTTAAACTAAATACTCCCTCTGATTCATATTAATTGACTTCAATATGGATGTATCTAGAACTAAAATGTGTCTAGTACATCATATTAGAGTCAATTAATATGAACCGGAGGGAGTATATATTTGCTCACAAACCTTTGATTCAAATCGAATGAAACTTCACCAAAATATAAATCGAAATATGCACGATTAACTGGAAGTTCTTGAAATATTTCTGAGCAATTATAATAATTATTTAGTTTAAATTCTAAGTCGATCGCATACATTGGATCTGAGATGGATGGTGGATGGTGGCACCAAGTCACTGTGAGACTTGGAAGTATCAAGTCAGTGAAGCTCTATCCCAAAATAAAAGCTTCGTGAAGGGGGCAGTTTGGTTCGAAAAAGAAGACAGTGCCAAGCAGTTGTCAAACAATACCCATATAGTCAAATGTACTCCCTCTGATTCAAATGAATTGACTCAACTTTGTCTAGATATATGGATGTATCAAGTCACTGAAGCTAAAGTAAAAGCTTCATGAAGGGGGAAGTTTGGTTCGAAAAAAATACAAGTGCCAAGCCATTTGTAAAATAGTACCATAACGTCAAATGTACTCCCTCCGATTCAAACGAAATGACTCAACTTTGTATTTTGCATGTTAAAGGTTTTTCGTAAAACTTGGCCAATCTTAACATAGTTTGCCTTTCTAAAAAAGATATAAGCCCTAAGGCTCCTTTGATTCATAGGATGGGAAAACCATAGAAATATGAAAAACATAGGATTGAGATTTAATGGCTAGTTGAATCATATAGGAAGATGAGTTGTGTTTGATTGTGCCAAAGGAAATTTTCCATGAGGTATGACCTAATGTTTTATTCTTATAGGATTTGCACTGCAAGATTCCTATAGGATATGTTCCTATGAATCAAACAACTAGTGTGGGGAAAATTCACATGTGATCTAAATCCTACATAATTCCTATACAAATCCTATATATGAATTTTAGTTGTTAGGTCACTTAAAATGACTTCACTTGAAGGGTTACATTTTTGTTTTTTCTGAATTAGTAGTGATGCCTAACCATATATATACCTAAACCAAGAGAATCAGCATAAACTTATGTATATTAATAGTAAGCGCATATATGAATGTTTTTTATCTACAAACCCATGGTCATATATATGTACATAGAAACATGCATATATGCTAGTTTTTGTACCTTGGTGTGTTCCTCTTTTGGGCTATCTCTTTTTTGTTCACCGGTTCACAACCAACGCCCAAGATTAATTTGGCACTTAGAAAATAACATTTTGTTTTTGGCGCACTAACACAAATAGTAGTAGCACGGTCAACACTGTAGAGAAGTACAAAATAAATGTGTGTGGGTAATAATAAAATCCTTAATATGCCTTGAAAACCCACACGTACGCTCTTTCTAGGACAGAGGCAGTATGAGGTAATGCACCCACGCGCTGTCATCTGCCCGTTCGTGCTATGTCTCCCAAATCTTGAAATATTGTCAGTTATCCATTTCACGTCCACACTTCTCCCTCTCTCCACGGACTAGGAAAAAACCCTCTCTTCACTTCCCCTTCCATTCCACCGATGGAGAGCCCAACCGACGCCGTCAACGCAGCGAAAGCGAAAGCCGCGCGGCTGGCCTTAGCCGCAGAGGAGGCGTCCAGAGCCGCGACCGCAGCACGCATGGCCGCAACGGCGGCGATCATCGCCGCAGCGGATGCCAAAGACGAAGCGGAGGCCATTGCCGAAGGTCGGGCCATCGGTCGCTCATCGGCATCTGATGCTGTTGGTAGATGGGTCCACTCTCTTGGGAAGCATCCCCTAGATGACGAGGACGAGGTTGAACCCATCTTGGAACCGCCGCCGCCGACCTTCGACGAGAATATTGTCGACGAGGGGGAGGAAGTATGTTCCGATTCACCTCTCTCCCTTATTCAACATAGCCCTGTATCGATTTGCGCTATGGTCTCTCCCTCTTTTTTTTGCGCTATAGCGTTTTGAATTAGCGTCAGAATCTTTTTAGATTCATATTCAGTATTAGTTGCAACTGCTACATATTTGCTTCACATCCGATTCACCTCTCTCCCTTATTCAACATAGCCCTGTATCGATTTGCTCTATGGTCTCTCCCTCTTTTTTTTTGCGCTATAGGGTTTTGAATTAGCGTCAGAATCTTTTTAGATTCATATTCATTATTAGTTGCAACTGCTACATATTTGCTTCACCTGTTTATTTGGCATGTATCAGGTTGCTACTGATGAGGTTGACAGCGATGTCGAGTCGCGTCATAGGAAGGCCAGGGCCACTCTCAACAAGCTTAAGGCGGGGAAGTTCGACAAGTATTGGAGTGAACCCTGGACTGGTGCCAGGAACAGCTGCCCCTTCTGCACAAAGAGCATAAAGGTTGACTTTCGAAGCGTCCTGCAGCATGCCGAAGCCGGTGGGTCCGGCTGTCTCAAAGTTGGGGAAACTGTTAACCGATCCGGCTTCATAGCCAACCACATGGCCTATGGGCTATTCCTAAGGAAGAAATTGAACCAAGCTATCGAGACCGGTCGTGTGCCTCCTCCCAACCCCAAGCCACCAAAGATTAAAGGTATGGGCAGCAAGAAGCAGAAGAAGCGGGACCGGGAGGAGGCGACAGGAAGAAGATGGTAAATATACTCCGTAACTGTTGTGCATGTTTGTCTCTCCTACTGCTTCAAAAGCAGCATCTTTTGTTGAACTCTGTTTATGTTTGCTGCTCAGCAGCGTTTGTGGTGAACCTATTAGCTTAATTAGGGGTTGTTGAACTATGTCTGTGTTGAACCTTGCTTAATTAGGTTGTGTTGAACTCTGTTTGTGTTGGCGTGGGAAGGGGGGCATGATGCTACCCTGAATTTGCGGGACCCCCAAAAAACTTGCAAATACGAGTGATGCATCCAAAAGGAACAAACTTTTACATGGTAGACCCCAGTCTGAAAGCAAGAAATGCGATCGGGTCCTTAACAGCCACCGCCCGGATTGATCGGGTATTTTGCCTGCCTACCGCATGTGACTTGTGCTCACTGAAGTTTGGGACCTCACGCATGGGCACCACACGTAAGTGACAGACCTGTTGGTGTAAAAACTCGGGTGATTATTATACTGCATTAGTACAAAGTTTCCTATGGATTCAAGGGTTGGAAAGCCAAGTTAACTCATTTTCATGACTAAGAAGGAGCCAGGCTTACTTTTTCATTTTCATGTTTTAACTTGTTTAAATCTTGGTCAAACAAAGGATTTGACCAGGATTCAAATGGGCATAAAAATTCAAAAAAGAAATAAAAAAACCAAAGCACATAAGCTTCTTATGTCATATAGTAAGCATTACAGTTGATCAACGAGTCTAGACATATTCAAACCAGAAAAATCATGTATATACCCCCTAACCCTAAACTCTGTCTTATGAAGTCAAGCATGAAGAAAAGTGGTATTGGGTTTCAAACATTGGAAATTGAAAAAACTCCCAAAAGCTTCATTTTGGAGTGACTAAGAAGAATCCAGGCTTACATTTTCATTTTCATGTTTTAAACTGGTTTAAATCTTGGTCAAACCTAGGATTTGACCAAGATTCAAATGGACATAACAAATTCAAAAAAATCAAAACCAAACACATAGTCTTTTGATGTCATATAGTAAGCATTCAAGTTGATAAACAAAGTCTAGACATATTTAAACAAGAAAAATCATGTATATACTTGGCCCCTAACCCTAAACTCTGTCTTATGAAGTCAAGCATTAAGAGAAGTGGTTTTGGGTTTCAAACATGGAAGTTTAAAAAAAACCTCCCAAAAGCTTCATTTTGGAGTGACTAAGAAGAATCCAGGCTTACTTTTCATTTTCATGTTTTAAACTGGTTTAAATCTTTGTCAAACCTAGGATTTGACCAAGATTCAAATGGGCATAACAAATTCAAAAAAAAAACAAACACATAGTCTTTTGATGTCACATAATAAGCATTCAAGTTGATAAACAAGGTCTAGACATATTCAAACCAGAAAAATCATGTATCTACCCCCTACCCCTAAACTTTGTCTTATGAAGTAAAGCACGGAGAGATATCATTTTGGGTTTCGAACATGGAAAATTAAAAAAAACCTCCCAAAAGCTTCATTTTGGAGTGAATAATAAGAAGGATCCAAACTTACTTTTCATTTTCATGTTTTTAAACTTGTTTAAATATTGGTCAAACCTGCTAGGATTTGACCAAGATTCAAATGGGCATAACAAATCAAAAAAAAAATTAAACCGAAAACCACTTCTCTTCGTGCTTGACTTCGTTAGACAGAGTTTAGGGTTTGGGGTATATACATGATTTTTAATGTTTAAATATGTCTAGACTCCGTTGATCAACATGAATGCTTACTATAACTTAAGAAGCTTATGTGCTTTGGTTTTTCATTTTTTGAATTCTTTATTGAATTTTTATGCCCATTTGAATCTTGGTCAAATCCTAGGTTTGACCAAGAATTAAACAAGTCAGTAACATGAAAATGAAAAAGTAAGCATGGATCCTTCTTATTCACTCAAAAAATGAAGCTTTTGGGAGGGTTTTTGAATTTTCCATGTTTGAAACCCAAAACCATTCCTCTTGTATGCTTGACTTCATATATATGACAGAGTTTAGCCTTAGGGGGTATATACATGATTTTTCTAGTTTGAATATGTCTATACCTGTTTTATCAACTTGAATGCTTACTATAAACCAAAAATTCATGTATCTACCCCTAACCCTAAACTATGCATGAAGAGAAGTGGTTTTGGGTTTCAAACCTGGATATTTCAAAAAACCTCCCAAAAGCTTCATTTTGGAGTGAATAAGAAGGATCAAGGCTTAATTTTTCATTTTCATGTTTTAATCTTGTTTAAATCTTGGTCAAACCTAGGATTTGACCAAGATTCAAATGGGCATAATTTAAAAAAATGAAAAATCTAGGCACATAGTCTTCTTATGTCATATAGTAAGCATTCAATTAAGTTGATAAACAAGCTCTAGACATATTCAAACCAGAAAAATCATGATGTATCTACCCCCTATATATCCCTAAACCCTGACTTATGAAGTCAAGCATGAAGAGAAGTGGTTTTTGGTTTCAATCATGGAAATTTCAAAAACCCTCCCAAGAGCTTCATTTTGGAGTGACTAATTAAGAAGCATACATGATTACCTTTTCATATTCATGTTTTAAACTTGTTCAAATCTAGGTCAACAAACCTAGGATTTGACGAAGAATCAAATGGGTATAAAAAAAATTAAAAACAAGCTCTAGACAAGCTCAAGTTGGAAAACAAGTTCTAGACATATTCAAACCAGAAAAATCATGTATCTACCCCCTATATATCCCTAAACCCTGACTTATGAAGTCAAGCATGAAGAGAAGTGGTTTTTGGTTTCAATCATGGAAATTTCAAAAACCCTCCCAAGAGCTTCATTTTGGAGTGGCTAAGAAGGATAGATGCTTAATTTTTCATATTTATGTTTTAAACTAGTTTAAATCATGGTCAAACCTAGGATTTGACCAAGATTCAAATGGACATAAAAATTCAAAATAAATGAAAATAAATGAAAAATCAAGGCACGTAGTCTTCTTATGTCATATAGTAAGCATTCAATTAAGTTGATAAACAAGGTCTAGACATATTCAAACCAGAAACATCATGTATCTAGCTACCCCTAGCCCTAAACTCTATCTTATGAAGTCAAGCATGCATGAAGAGAAGTCATGGTTTTTGGTTTCAAACATGGAAATTTCAAAAACCCTCCCAAGAGCTTCATTTTGGAGTGACTAAGAAGGACATATGCTTAATTTTTCATATTCATGTTTTCAACTTGTTTAAATCATGGTCAAACTTAGGATTTGACCAAGATTCAAATGGGCATAAATTAAAAAAAACAATAAAATGAAAAACCAATGCACATAGTCGATCTTCTTATGTCATATATATAGTAAGCATTCAATTAAGTTGATAACAAGGTCTAGACATATTTAAACCAGAAAAATCATGTATCTACCCCCTAACCCTAAACTCTGTCTTATGAAGTCAAGCATGAAGAGAAGTGGTTTTTGGTTTCAAGCATGGAAATTTCAAAAACCTCCCCAAACTTCATTTTAGAGTGACTAAGAAGGATACAAGCTCCCCTTTTCATTTTCATGTTTTAAACTTGTTTAAATTATCTTGGTCCGCCCATGCTATAGTCTGGATCCGCCCATGCTATAGTTTGAGGCCATTTGGATGACGTCGAAAGAATTCTTTGATTAGAAATGGGGTTGTTCGAACCCCGTAGTTGGATTTTTCTGAACCTTGATCTGTAGTACTGGGCAAAACCCTAGTTTAACCTATTTAATTATAGATTCGTAGGTCGATTTTTCTATGTACCTTTTTATTATTACTCTACTATGCAGCACATATGTGTTTGCCCGTCGAGTGAAACTCGGAGGAAGAGGGATCACTCGGAAGGAGAGAAGAAGGAGGGAGAGCATTATGGTGTCTCCCCTTTTTCGGGTGATGATGTTGACTGTTGTGCAGGGTTTGTCAGTGAGCAGGAGGTGCGAGCGAGTGAGCGAGCGAGCGAGTCGAGCGAGGCCGAGAATGAGAGAGATTTGTTTTTTTTTGTGAGAGGGACAACCGAAGGATCCTGAAGGACCCAGAGACTTCCAATACGCATCCTGATGCGTCTTCTCTTGACAAAGAAAATGGCTGGGAGTTTGCTTACCTATTGCACGTGACTTGTGCTCACTGAAGTGTGGGACCTCACGCATGGGCACCACACGTAAGTGACAGACCTGTTGGTGTAAAAACTCGGTTGATTATTATAGTGCATTAGAACAAAGTTTCCTATGGATTCAAGGGTAGGAAATCCAAGTTAACTCATTTACATGACATTATTTTTTTCATGAAGCAAAGTTAACACATCTATCAATTGGTACATTTTGGAGTGACTAAGAAGGATCCATGCTTACCTTTTCGTTTTCACGTGTTAAACTTGTTTAAATCTTGGTCAAACCTAGGATTTGACAGAGATTCAAATGGGCGGAAAATTAAGAAAAAAACAGAAAAATGAAAAACCAAAGCACATACGTAGTTTTCTTATGTCATATAGTAAGCATTCAAGTTGATAAACAAGGTCTAGACATATTCAAAACATACAAATCATGTATGTACCCCTAACCCTAAACTATGTCTTATGAAGTCAAGCATGAAGAGAAGTGGTTTTGGGTTTCAAACATGGAAAATTCAAAAACCTCCCAAAAACTTCATTTAGAGTGACTAAGAAGGATAAATGCTTCCCTTTTCATTTTCATGTTTAAACTTGTTTAAATCTTGGTAAAACCTAGGATCTGACCAAGATTCAAATGGGCATCAAAAATAAAAAAAATCAGAAAAATGAAAAACCAAAGCACATAGTCTTCTTATGTCATATAGTAAGCATTAAAGTTGATAAACAAGGTCTAGACGTATTCAAACCAGACAAATCATGTATCTACCCCTAACCCTAAACTCTGTCTTATGAAGTCAAGCATGAAGAGAAGTTGTTTTGGGTTTCAAACATGGAAATTTCAAAAACCCTCTCAAAGAGCTTCATTTTGGAGTGACTAAGAAGGATCCATAGGAAACTATGTACTAATATAGTATAATGATCACCCGAGTTATTAGAGCAACAAGTCTGTCACTTACGTGTGGTTCCCATGCGTGAGGTCCCACACTTCAGTGAGCACAAGTCACGTAGTCTTCTTATGTCATATAGTAAGCATTCAATTAAGTTGATAAACAAGGTCTAGACATATCAAACCAGAAAAATCATGTATCTACCCCTATATATCCCTAAACCCTGACTTATGAAGTCAAGCATGAAGAGAAGAAGTGGTTTTTGGTTTCAAACATGGAAATTTCAAAAACCCTCCCAAGAGCTTCATTTTGGAGTGACTAGTTAAGACGCATACATGCTTACTTTTTCATATTCATGTTTTAAACTTGTTCAAATCTTGGTCAACAAACCTAGCTACGATTTGACGAAGATTCAAATGGGTATAAAAAAATTAAAACCAAGGTCTGCTCATGTCATATAGTAAGCATTCAATTAAATTGATAAACAAGGTCTAGACATATTCAAACTAGTAGGAAAATCATGTATCTACCCCCTAACCCTAAACTATGTCTTATGAAGTCAAGCATGCATGAAGAAAAGTGGTTTTTGGTTTTGAAGCATGGAAATTTCAAAAACCCTCCCAAGAGCTACATATTGGAGTGACTAAGAAGGATAGATGCTTAATTTTTCATATTCATGTTTTAAACTTGATTAAATCATGGTCAAACCTAGGATTTGACCAAGATTCAAATGGGCATAAAAATTCAAAAAAATGAAAAACCAATGCACATAGTCATCTTATGTCATCTAGTAAGCATTCAATTAAGTTGATAAACAAGGTCTAGACATATTCAAACAAGAAAATTCATGTATCAAGCTACCCCTATCCCCAAACTCTGTCTTATATATGAAGTCAAGCATGAAGAGAAGTACGCGGTTTTTTGGTTTCAAACATGGAAATTTCAAAACCCCTCTCAAGAGCTTCATTTTGGAGTGACTACGAAGGATACATACTTAATTTTTCATATTCATGTTTTAAACTTGTTTAAATCATGGTCAAACCTAGGATTTGGCCAAGATTCAAATGGGCAAAATTTTAAAAAATGAAAAATCAAGGCACATAGTCTTCTTATGTCATATAGTAAGCATTCAATTAAGTTGATAAACAAGGTCTAGACATATTCAAACGAGAGAAATCATGTATCTACCCCTAACACTAAACTCTGTCTCATGAAGTCAAGCGCATGCATGAAGATATGTGGTTTTTGGTTTCAAACATGGAAATTTCAAAAACCCTCCCAAGAGCTTCATTTCGAGGAGATTAATTAAGAAGCATACATGCATGCTTACTTTTTCATATTCATGTTTTAAACTTATTCAAATCTTGGTGAAACCTAGGATTTGACCAAGATTCAAATCCGTATAAAAATTTAAAAATAAAATAAAAAAACAAGGTCTTCTTATGTTATATAGTAGGCATTCAATTAAGTTGATAAACAAGGTCTAGACATATTCAAAGAAGAAAAATCATGCATGTATCTACCCCTAACCCTAAACTATGTTTCATGAAGTCAAGCATGAAGATATGTGGTTTTTAGTTTCGAACATGGAAATTCAAAAACCCTCCCAAGAGCTTCATTTTGAAGTGACTAAGAAGCATACATGCTTACTTTTTCATATTAATGTTTTTAACTTATTCAAATCTTGGTGGAACCAAGGATTTGACCAAGATTCAAATGGGTATAAAAGTTCAAAAAAAACAAGGTCTTCTTATATGTTATATAGTAAGCATTCAATTAATTTGATAAACAAGGTCTACACATATTCAAACCAGGAAAATCATGTATCTACCCCCTAACCCTAAACTCTGTCTTATGAAGAAGTCAAGCATGCATGAAGAGAAGTGGTTTTTGGTTTCAAGCATGGAAATTTCAAAAACCCTCCCAAGAGCTACATATTGGAGTGACTAAGAAGGATAGATGCTTAATTTTTCATATTCATGTTTTAAACTTGTTTAAATCATGGTCAAACCTAGGATTTAACCAAGATTCAAATGGGCAAAATTTTAAAAAATGAAAAATCAAGGCACGTAATCTTCTTATTTTTGGTTTCAAACATGGAAATTTCAAAAACCCTCCCAAAGAGCTTCATTTTGGAGTGACTAAGAAGGATCCATAGGAAACTATGTACTAATACAGTATAATGATCACCCGAGTTATTAGAGCAACAAGTCTGTCACTTACGTGTGGTTCCCATGCGTGAGGTCCCACACTTCAGTGAGCACAAGTCACGTACGCTAGGTAGGCAAAATCCCGGCCATCTTCTTTGTCAAGAGAGAGGCATCAACACACTCTCTCTCTCTCTCTCTCTCTCTCTCTCTCCAATTATCCACCTCCGTTGGCTGCCGGTTTTGGCAGGTCGTTCTAGCTCAGCTCGTAGGCCATGGTGTGTGTGCTCGTAGCCATGGCGATTTGGTCGCGCCAAGTGGTTCGTCCCCGGCTCCGACGAGGATCAATCCGGACGGTGCCTATTAAGGACCCGATCGCATTTCTTGCTTTCAGCATGGGGTCTACCATGTAAATCTTAGGGATTTAGACGTAATTTCCTGTTTATTTTGTGTCTTGCTGTAAACTCCGGTCTGATGCTTATTGGAAATCTGGGTCCTTCAGGATCGTTCGGTTGTCCCTCTAAAAAAAAACATCTCTCTCATTCTCGGCCTTTCTCGCTCGCTCGCACCCCCCTGCGCACTGACAACCCTGCACAACAGTCAACATCACCAGAAAAAGGATAGACACCATAAATAAGTGGGGCCCCGTGACTGCTCTCCCTTCGTCTCCTCCCGTGTGATCCCTCTTCCTCCGACTCCCGACCTTGCGGAAAAGAAAAATGAAATGAAAGAGTTTCACTGGACGGGCAAACACATGTGCTGCCTAGTAATAATAATAATAACGTAAAAAAATCGACCTACGAATCTATTATTAAATAAGCTAAACTAGGGTTTTGCCCAGTACTACGGATCAATTTCTGAAAATCCAACTACGGGGTTCGATTTTGGCCTGCTAATATAAAATTATATAATCCGAACTACTATTCCTCTAAAAAATCATTTTGGTGTGCATCGTTTGGTACTTTTCATAGCTAGAGTGCTTACTCCCTCCGTTAGCAAATAGTCTTCGTATGTCATATAGTAAGCATTCAAGTTGAAAAACAAGCTCTAGACATATTCAAACCAGAAAAATCATGTATCTACCCCCTATATATCCCTAAACCCTGACTTATGAATTCAAGCATGAAGAGAAGTGGTTTTTGGTTTCAATCATGGAAATTTCAAAAACCCTCCCAAGAGCTTCATTTTGGAGTGACTAGTTAAGACGCATACATGCTTACTTTTTCATATTCATGTTTTAAACTTGTTCAAATCTTGGTCAACAAACCTAGCTACGATTTGACGAAGATTCAAATGGGTATAAAAAAATTAAAACCAAGGTCTGCTCATGTCATATAGTAAGCATTCAATCAAATTGATAAACAAGGTCTAGACATATTCAAACTAGTAGGAAAATCATGTATCTACCCCCTAACCCTAAACTATGTCTTATGAAGTCAAGCATGCATGAAGAAAAGTGGTTTTTGGTTTTCAAGCATGGAAATTTCAAAAACCCTCCCAAGAGCTACATATTGGAGTGACTAAGAAGGATAGATGCTTAATTTTTCATATTCATGTTTTAAACTTGATTAAATCATGGTCAAACCTAGGATTTGACCAAGATTCAAATGGGCATAAAAATTCAAAAAAATGAAAAACCAATGCACATAGTCATCTTATGTCATCTAGTAAGCATTCAATTAAGTTGATAAACAAGGTCTAGACATATTCAAACAAGAAAATTCATGTATCAAGCTACCCCTATCCCCAAACTCTGTCTTATATATGAAGTCAAGCATGAAGAGAAGTACGCGGTTTTTTGGTTTCAAACATGGAAATTTCAAAACCCCTCTCAAGAGCTTCATTTTGGAGTGACTACGAAGGATACATACTTAATTTTTCATATTCATGTTTTAAACTTGTTTAAATCATGGTCAAACCTAGGATTTGGCCAAGATTCAAATGGGCAAAATTTTAAAAAAATGAAAAATCAAGGCACATAGTCTTCTTATGTCATATAGTAAGCATTCAATTAAGTTGATAAACAAGGTCTAGACATATTCAAACGAGAGAAATCATGTATCTACCCCTAACACTAAACGCTGTCTCATGAAGTCAAGCGCATGCATGAAGATATGTGGTTTTTGGTTTCAAACATGGAAATTTCAAAAACCCTCCCAAGAGCTTCATTTCGAGGAGATTAATTAAGAAGCATACATGCATGCTTACTGTTTCATATTCATGTTTTAAACTTATTCAAATCTTGGTGAAACCTAGGATTTGACCAAGATTCAAATCCGTATAAAAATTTAAAAATAAAATAAAAAAACAAGGTCTTCTTATGTTATATAGTAGGCATTCAATTAAGTTGATAAACAAGGTCTAGACATATTCAAAGAAGAAAAATCATGCATGTATCTACCCCTAACCCTAAACTATGTTTCATGAAGTCAAGCATGAAGATATGTGGTTTTTAGTTTCGAACATGGAAATTCAAAAACCCTCCCAAGACCTTCATTTTGAAGTGACTAAGAAGCATACATGCTTACTTTTTCATATTAATGTTTTTAACTTATTCAAATCTTGGTGGAACCAAGGATTTGACCAAGATTCAAATGGGTATAAAAGTTCAAAAAAAAACAAGGTCTTCTTATATGTTATATAGTAAGCATTCAATTAATTTGATAAACAAGGTCTACACATATTCAAACCAGGAAAATCATGTATCTACCCCCTAACCCTAAACTCTGTCTTATGAAGAAGTCAAGCATGCATGAAGAGAAGTGGTTTTTGGTTTCAAGCATGGAAATTTCAAAAACCCTCCCAAGAGCTACATATTGGAGTGACTAAGAAGGATAGATGCTTAATTTTTCATATTCATGTTTTAAACTTGTTTAAATCATGGTCAAACCTAGGATTTAACCAAGATTCAAATGGGCAAAATTTTTAAAAATGAAAAATCAAGGCACATAGTCTTCTTATTTTTGGTTTCAAACATGGAAATTTCAAAGACCCTCCCAAAGAGCTTCATTTTGGAGTGACTAAGAAGGATCCATAGGAAACTATGTACTAATACAGTATAATGATCACCCGAGTTATTAGAGCAACAAGTCTGTCACTTACGTGTGGTTCCCATGCGTGAGGTCCCACACTTCAGTGAGCACAAGTCACGTACGCTAGGTAGGCAAACTCCCGGCCATCTTCTTTGTCAAGAGAGAGGCATCAACACTCTCTCTCTCTCTCTCTCTCTCTCTCTCTCTCTCTCTCTCTCTCTCTCTCTCTCCAATTATCCACCTCCGTTGGCTACCGGTTTTGGCAGGTCGTTCTAGCTCAGCTCGTAGGCCATGGTGTGCAGGCTCTGTAGCCATGGCGATTTGGTCGCGCCAAGTGGTTCGTCCCCGGCTCCGACGAGGATCAATCCGGACGGTGCCTATTAAGGACCCGATCGCATTTCTTGCTTTCAGCATGGGGTCTACCATGTAAATCTTAGGGATTTAGACGTAATTTCCTGTTTATTTTGTGTCTTGCTGTAAACTCCGCTCTGATGCGTATTGGAAATCTGGGTCCTTCAGGATCGTTCGGTTGTCCCTCTAAAAAAAACATCTCTCTCATTCTCGGCCTTTCTCGCTCGCTCGCACCCCCCTGCGCACTGACAACCCTGCACAACAGTCAACATCACCAGAAAAAGGATAGACACCATAAATAAGTGGGGCCCCGAGACTGCTCTCCCTTCGTCTCCTCCCGTGTGATCCCTCTTCCTCCGACTCCCGACCTTGCGGAAAAGAAAAATGAAATGAAAGAGTTTCACTGGACGGGCAAACACATGTGCTGCCTAGTAATAATAATAATAACGTAAAAAAAATCGACCTACGAATCTATTATTAAATAAGCTAAACTAGGGTTTTGCCCAGTACTACGGATCAATTTCTGAAAATCCAACTACGGGGTTCGATTTTGGCCTGCTAATATAAAATTATATAATCTGAACTACTATTCCTCTAAAAAATCATTTTGGTATGCATCGTTTGGTACTTTTCATAGCTAGAGTGCTTACTCCCTCCGTTAGCAAATAGTCTTCGTATGTCATATAGTAAGCATTCAAGTTGAAAAACAAGCTCTAGACATATTCAAACCAGAAAAATCATGTATCTACCCCCTATATATCCCTAAACCCTGACTTATGAATTCAAGCATGAAGAGAAGTGGTTTTTGGTTTCAATCATGGAAATTTCAAAAACCCTCCCAAGAGCTTCATTTTGGAGTGACTAGTTAAGACGCATACATGCTTACTTTTTCATATTCATGTTTTAAACTTGTTCAAATCTTGGTCAACAAACCTAGCTACGATTTGACGAAGATTCAAATGGGTATAAAAAAATTAAAACCAAGGTCTGCTCATGTCATATAGTAAGCATTCAATCAAATTGATAAACAAGGTCTAGACATATTCAAACTAGTAGGAAAATCATGTATCTACCCCCTAACCCTAAACTATGTCTTATGAAGTCAAGCATGCATGAAGAAAAGTGGTTTTTGGTTTTCAAGCATGGAAATTTCAAAAACCCTCCCAAGAGCTACATATTGGAGTGACTAAGAAGGATAGATGCTTAATTTTTCATATTCATGTTTTAAACTTGATTAAATCATGGTCAAACCTAGGATTTGACCAAGATTCAAATGGCATAAAAATTCAAAAAAATGAAAAACCAATGCACATAGTCATCTTATGTCATCTAGTAAGCATTCAATTAAGTTGATAAACAAGGTCTAGACATATTCAAACAAGAAAATTCATGTATCAAGCTACCCCTATCCCCAAACTCTGTCTTATATATGAAGTCAAGCATGAAGAGAAGTACGCGGTTTTTTGGTTTCAAACATGGAAATTTCAAAACCCGTCTCAAGAGCTTCATTTTGGAGTGACTACGAAGGATACATACTTAATTTTTCATATTCATGTTTTAAACTTGTTTAAATCATGGTCAAACCTAGGATTTGGCCAAGATTCAAATGGGCAAAATTTTAAAAAATGAAAAATCAAGGCACATAGTCTTCTTATGTCATATAGTAAGCATTCAATTAAGTTGATAAACAAGGTCTAGACATATTCAAACGAGAGAAATCATGTATCTACCCCTAACACTAAACTCTGTCTCATGAAGTCAAGCGCATGCATGAAGATATGTGGTTTTTGGTTTCAAACATGGAAATTTCAAAAACCCTCCCAAGAGCTTCATTTCGAGGAGATTAATTAAGAAGCATACATGCATGCTTACTTTTTCATATTCATGTTTTAAACTTATTCAAATCTTGGTGAAACCTAGGATTTGACCAAGATTCAAATCCGTATAAAAATTTAAAAATAAAATAAAAAAACAAGGTCTTCTTATGTTATATAGTAGGCATTCAATTAAGTTGATAAACAAGGTCTAGACATATTCAAAGAAGAAAAATCATGCATGTATCTACCCCTAACCCTAAACTATGTTTCATGAAGTCAAGCATGAAGATATGTGGTTTTTAGTTTCGAACATGGAAATTCAAAAACCCTCCCAAGAGCTTCATTTTGAAGTGACTAAGAAGCATACATCCTTACTTTTTCATATTAATGTTTTTAACTTATTCAAATCTTGGTGGAACCAAGGATTTGACCAAGATTCAAATGGGTATAAAAGTTCAAAAAAAAACAAGGTCTTCTTATATGTTATATAGTAAGCATTCAATTAATTTGATAAACAAGGTCTACACATATTCAAACCAGGAAAATCATGTATCTACCCCCTAACCCTAAACTCTGTCTTATGAAGAAGTCAAGCATGCATGAAGAGAAGTGGTTTTTGGTTTCAAGCATGGAAATTTCAAAAACCCTCCCAAGAGCTACATATTGGAGTGACTAAGAAGGATAGATGCTTAATTTTTCATATTCATGTTTTAAACTTGTTTAAATCATGGTCAAACCTAGGATTTAACCAAGATTCAAATGGGCAAAATTTTAAAAAATGAAAAATCAAGGCACATAGTCTTCTTATTTTTGGTTTCAAACATGGAAATTTCAAAAACCCTCCCAAAGAGCTTCATTTTGGAGTGACTAAGAAGGATCCATAGGAAACTATGTACTAATACAGTATAATGATCACCCGAGTTATTAGAGCAACAGGTCTGTCACTTACGTGTGGTTCCCATGCGTGAGGTCCCACACTTCAGTGAGCACAAGTCACGTACGCTAGGTAGGCAAACTCCCGGCCATCTTCTTTGTCAAGAGAGAGGCATCAACACACACACACACACTCTCTCTCTCTCTCTCTCTCTCTCTCTCTCTCTCTCCAATTATCCACCTCCGTTGGCTGCCGGTTTTGGCAGGTCGTTTCTAGCTCAGCTCGTAGGCCATGGTGTGCAGGCTCTGTAGCCATGGCGATTTGGTCGCGCCAAGTGGTTCGTCCCCGACTCCGACGAGGATCAATCCGGACGGTGCCTATTAAGGACCCGATCGCATTTCTTGCTTTCAGCATGGGGTCTACCATGTAAATCTTAGGGATTTAGACGTAATTTCCTGTTTATTTTGTGTCCTGCTATAAACTCTGCTCTGATGCGTATTGGAAATCTGGGTCCTTCAGGATCGTTCGGTTGTCCCTCTAAAAAAAAACATCTCTCTCATTCTCGGTCTTTCTCGCTCGCTCGCACCCCCCTGCGCACTGACAACCCTGCACAACAGTCAACATCACCAGAAAAAGGATAGACACCATAAATAAGTGGGGCCCCGTGACTGCTCTCCCTTCGTCTCCTCCCGTGTGATCCCTCTTCCTCCGACTCCCGACCTTGCGGAAAAGAAAAATGAAATGAAAGAGTTTCACTGGACGGGCAAACACATGTGCTGCCTAGTAATAATAATAATAACGTAAAAAAATCGACCTACGAATCTATTATTAAATAAGCTAAACTAGGGTTTTGCCCAGTACTACGGATCAATTTCTGAAAATCCAACTACGGGGTTCGATTTTGGCCTGCTAATATAAAATTATATAATCCGAACTAGTATTCCTCTAAAAAATCATTTTGGTATGCATCGTTTGGTACTTTTCATAGCTAGAGTGCTTACTCCCTCCGTTAGCAAATAGTCTTCGTATGTCATATAGTAAGCATTCAAGTTGAAAAACAAGCTCTAGACATATTCAAACCAGAAAAATCATGTATCTACCCCCTATATATCCCTAAACCCTGACTTATGAATTCAAGCATGAAGAGAAGTGGTTTTTGGTTTCAATCATGGAAATTTCAAAAACCCTCCCAAGAGCTTCATTTTGGAGTGACTAGTTAAGACGCATACATGCTTACTTTTTCATATTCATGTTTTAAACTTGTTCAAATCTTGGTCAACAAACCTAGCTACGATTTGACGAAGATTCAAATGGGTATAAAAAATTAAAACCAAGGTCTGCTCATGTCATATAGTAAGCATTCAATCAAATTGATAAACAAGGTCTAGACATATTCAAACTAGTAGGAAAATCATGTATCTACCCCCTAACCCTAAACTATGTCTTATGAAGTCAAGCATGCATGAAGAAAAGTGGTTTTTGGTTTTCAAGCATGGAAATTTCAAAAACCCTCCCAAGAGCTACATATTGGAGTGACTAAGAAGGATAAATGCTTAATTTTTCATATTCATGTTTTAAACTTGATTAAATCATGGTCAAACCTAGGATTTGACCAAGATTCAAATGGGCATAAAAATTCAAAAAAATGAAAAACCAATGCACATAGTCATCTTATGTCATCTAGTAAGCATTCAATTAAGTTGATAAACAAGGTCTAGACATATTCAAACAAGAAAATTCATGTATCAAGCTACCCCTATCCCCAAACTCTGTCTTATATATGAAGTCAAGCATGAAGAGAAGTACGCGGTTTTTTGGTTTCAAACATGGAAATTTCAAAACCCCTCTCAAGAGCTTCATTTTGGAGTGACTACGAAGGATACATACTTAATTTTTTATATTCATGTTTTAAACTTGTTTAAATCATGGTCAAACCTAGGATTTGGCCAAGATTCAAATGGGCAAAATTTTAAAAAAATGAAAAATCAAGGCACATAGTCTTCTTATGTCATATAGTAAGCATTCAATTAAGTTGATAAACAAGGTCTAGACATATTCAAACGAGAGAAATCATGTATCTACCCCTAACACTAAACTCTGTCTCGTGAAGTCAAGCGCATGCATGAAGATATGTGGTTTTTGGTTTCAAACATGGAAATTTCAAAAACCCTCCCAAGAGCTTCATTTCGAGGAGATTAATTAAGAAGCATACATGCATGCTTACTTTTTCATATTCATGTTTTAAACTTATTCAAATCTTGGTGAAACCTAGGATTTGACCAAGATTCAAATCCGTATAAAAATTTAAAAATAAAATAAAAAAACAAGGTCTTCTTATGTTATATAGTAGGCATTCAATTAAGTTGATAAACAAGGTCTAGACATATTCAAAGAAGAAAAATCATGCATGTATCTACCCCTAACCCTAAACTATGTTTCATGAAGTCAAGCATGAAGATATGTGGTTTTTAGTTTCGAACATGGAAATTCAAAAACCCTCCCAAGAGCTTCATTTTGAAGTGACTAAGAAGCATACATGCTTACTTTTTCATATTAATGTTTTTAACTTATTCAAATCTTGGTGGACCAAGGATTTGACCAAGATTCAAATGGGTATAAAAGTTCAAAAAAAAAACAAGGTCTTCTTATATGTTATATAGTAAGCATTCAATTAATTTGATAAACAAGGTCTACACATATTCAAACCAGGAAAATCATGTATCTACCCCCTAACCCTAAACTCTGTCTTATGAAGAAGTCAAGCATGCATGAAGAGAAGTGGTTTTTGGTTTCAAGCATGGAAATTTCAAAAACCCTCCCAAGAGCTACATATTGGAGTGACTAAGAAGGATAGATGCTTAATTTTTCATATTCATGTTTTAAACTTGTTTAAATCATGGTCAAACCTAGGATTTAACAAAGATTCAAATGGGCAAAATTTTAAAAAATGAAAAATCAAGGCACATAGTCTTCTTATTTTTGGTTTCAAACATGGAAATTTCAAAAACCCTCCCAAAGAGCTTCATTTTGGAGTGACTAAGAAGGATCCATAGGAAACTATGTACTAATACAGTATAATGATCACCCGAGTTATTAGAGCAACAAGTCTGTCACTTACGTGTGGTTCCCATGCGTGAGGTCCCACACTTCAGTGAGCACAAGTCACGTACGCTAGGTAGGCAAACTCCCGGCCATCTTCTTTGTCAAGAGAGAGGCATCAACTCTCTCTCTCTCTCTCTCCAATTATCCACCTCCGTTGGCTGCCGGTTTTGGCAGGTCATTTCTAGCTCAGCTCGTAGGCCATGGTTAGCCATGGCGATTTGGTCGCGCCAAGTGGTTCGTCCCCGGCTCCGACGAGGATCAATCCGGACGGTGCCTATTAAGGACCCGATCGCATTTCTTGCTTTCAGCATGGGGTCTACCATGTAAATCTTAGGGATTTAGACGTAATTTCCTGTTTATTTTGTGTCCTGCTGTAAACTCCGCTCTGATGCGTATTGGAAATCTGGGTCCTTCAGGATCGTTCGGTTGTCCCTCTAAAAAAAAACATCTCTCTCATTCTCGGCCTTTCTCGCTCGCTCGCACCCCCCTGCGCACTGACAACCCTGCACAACAGTCAACATCACCAGAAAAAGGATAGACACCATAAATAAGTGGGGCCCCGTGACTGCTCTCCCTTCGTCTCCTCCCGTGTGATCCCTCTTCCTCCGACTCCCGACCTTGCGGAAAAGAAAAATGAAATGAAAGAGTTTCACTGGATGGGCAAACACATGTGCTGCCTAGTAATAATAATACGTAAAAAAATCGACCTACGAATCTATTATTAAATAAGCTAAACTAGGGTTTTGCCCAGTACTACGGATCAATTTCTGAAAATCCAACTACGGGGTTCGATTTTGGCTTGCTAATATAAAATTATATAATCTGAACTAGTATTCCTCTAAAAAATCATTTTGGTATGCATCGTTTGGTACTTTTCATAGCTAGAGTGCTTACTCCCTCCGTTAGCAAATAGTCTTCGTATGTCATATAGTAAGCATTCAAGTTGAAAAACAAGCTCTAGACATATTCAAACCAGAAAAATCATGTATCTACCCCCTATATATCCCTAAACCCTGACTTATGAATTCAAGCATGAAGAGAAGTGGTTTTTGGTTTCAATCATGGAAATTTCAAAAACCCTCCCAAGAGCTTCATTTTGGAGTGACTAGTTAAGACGCATACATGCTTACTTTTTCATATTCATGTTTTAAACTTGTTCAAATCTTGGTCAACAAACCTAGCTACGATTTGACGAAGATTCAAATGGGTATAAAAAAATTAAAACTAAGGTCTGCTCATGTCATATAGTAAGCATTCAATCAAATTGATAAACAAGGTCTAGACATATTCAAACTAGTAGGAAAATCATGTATCTACCCCCTAACCCTAAACTATGTCTTATGAAGTCAAGCATGCATGAAGAAAAGTGGTTTTTGGTTTTCAAGCATGGAAATTTCAAAAACCCTCCCAAGAGCTACATATTGGAGTGACTAAGAAGGATAGATGCTTAATTTTTCATATTCATGTTTTAAACTTGATTAAATCATGGTCAAACCTAGGATTTGACCAAGATTCAAATGGGCATAAAAATTCAAAAAAATGAAAAACCAATGCACATAGTCATCTTATGTCATCTAGTAAGCATTCAATTAAGTTGATAAACAAGGTCTAGACATATTCAAACAAGAAAATTCATGTATCAAGCTACCCCTATCCCCAAACTCTGTCTTATATATGAAGTCAAGCATGAAGAGAAGTACGCGGTTTTTTGGTTTCAAACTTGGAAATTTCAAAACCCCTCTCAAGAGCTTCATTTTGGAGTGACTACGAAGGATACATACTTAATTTTTCATATTCATGTTTTAAACTTGTTTAAATCATGGTCAAACCTAGGATTTGGCCAAGATTCAAATGGGCAAAATTTTAAAAAATGAAAAATCAAGGCACATAGTCTTCTTATGTCATATAGTAAGCATTCAATTAAGTTGATAAACAAGGTCTAGACATATTCAAACGAGAGAAATCATGTATCTACCCCTAACACTAAACTCTGTCTCATGAAGTCAAGCGCATGCATGAAGATATGTGGTTTTTGGTTTCAAACATGGAAATTTCAAAAACCCTCCCAAGAGCTTCATTTCAAGGAGATTAATTAAGAAGCATACATGCATGCTTACTTTTTCATATTCATGTTTTAAACTTATTCAAATCTTGGTGAAACCTAGGATTTGACCAAGATTCAAATCCGTATAAAAATTTAAAAATAAAATAAAAAAACAAGGTCTTCTTATGTTATATAGTAGGCATTCAATTAAGTTGATAAACAAGGTCTAGACATATTCAAAGAAGAAAAATCATGCATGTATCTAGCCCTAACCCTAAACTATGTTTCATGAAGTCAAGCATGAAGATATGTGGTTTTTAGTTTCGAACATGGAAATTCAAAAACCCTCCCAAGAGCTTCATTTTGAAGTGACTAAGAAGCATACATGCTTACTTTTTCATATTAATGTTTTTAACTTATTCAAATCTTGGTGGAACCAAGGATTTGACCAAGATTCAAATGGGTATAAAAGTTCAAAAAAAAACAAGGTCTTCTTATATGTTATATAGTAAGCATTCAATTAATTTGATAAACAAGGTCTACACATATTCAAACCATGAAAATCATGTATCTACCCCCTAACCCTAAACTCTGTCTTATGAAGAAGTCAAGCATGCATGAAGAGAAGTGGTTTTTGGTTTCAAGCATGGAAATTTCAAAAACCCTCCCAAGAACTACATATTGGAGTGACTAAGAAGGATAGATGCTTAATTTTTCATATTCATGTTTTAAACTTGTTTAAATCATGGTCAAACCTAGGATTTAACCAAGATTCAAATGGGCAAAATTTTAAAAAATGAAAAATCAAGGCACATAGTCTTCTTATTTTTGGTTTCAAACATGGAAATTTCAAAAACCCTCCCAAAGAGCTTCATTTTGGAGTGACTAAGAAGGATCCATAGGAAACTATGTACTAATACAGTATAATGATCACCCGAGTTATTAGAGCAACAAGTCTGTCACTTACGTGTGGTTCCCATGCGTGAGGTCCCACACTTCAGTGAGCACAAGTCATGTACGCTAGGTAGGCAAACTCCCGGCCATCTTCTTTGTCAAGAGAGAGGCATCAACACTCTCTCTCTCTCTCTCTCTCTCTCTCTCCAATTATCCACCTCCGTTGGCTGCCGGTTTTGGCAGGTCGTTTCTAGCTCAGCTCGTAGGCCATGGTGTGCAGGCTCTGTAGCCATGGCAATTTGGTCGCGCCAAGTGGTTCGTCCCCGGATCCGACGAGGATCAATCCGGACGGTGCCTATTAAGGACCCGATCGCATTTCTTGCTTTCAGCATGGGGTCTACCATGTAAATCTTAGGGATTTAGACGTAATTTCCTGTTTATTTTGTGTCTTGCTGTAAACTCCGGTCTGATGCTTATTGGAAATCTGGGTCCTTCAGGATCGTTCGGTTGTCCCTCTAAAAAAAAACATCTCTCTCATTCTCGGCCTTTCTCGCTCGCTCGCACCCCCCTGCGCACTGACAACCCTGCACAACAGTCAACATCACCAGAAAAAGGATAGACACCATAAATAAGTGGGGCCCCGTGACTGCTCTCCCTTCGTCTCCTCCCGTGTGATCCCTCTTCCTCCGACTCCCGACCTTGCGGAAAAGAAAAATGAAATGAAAGAGTTTCACTGGACGGGCAAACACATGTGCTGCCTAGTAATAATAATAATAACGTAAAAAAATCGACCTACGAATCTATTATTAAATAAGCTAAACTAGGGTTTTGCCCAGTACTACGGATCAATTTCTGAAAATCCAACTACGGGGTTCGATTTTGGCCTGCTAATATAAAATTATATAATCCGAACTACTATTCCTCTAAAAAATCATTTTGGTATGCATCGTTTGGTACTTTTCATAGCTAGAGTGCTTACTCCCTCCGTTAGCAAATAGTCTTCGTATGTCATATAGTAAGCATTCAAGTTGAAAAACAAGCTCTAGACATATTCAAACCAGAAAAATCATGTATCTACCCCCTATATATCCCTAAACCCTGACTTATGAATTCAAGCATGAAGAGAAGTGGTTTTTGGTTTCAATCATGGAAATTTCAAAAACCCTCCCAAGAGCTTCATTTTGGAGTGACTAGTTAAGACGCATACATGCTTACTTTTTCATATTCATGTTTTAAACTTGTTCAAATCTTGGTCAACAAACCTAGCTACGATTTGACGAAGATTCAAATGGGTATAAAAAAAATTAAAACCAAGGTCTGCTCATGTCATATAGTAAGCATTCAATCAAATTGATAAACAAGGTCTAGACATATTCAAACTAGTAGGAAAATCATGTATCTACCCCCTAACCCTAAACTATGTCTTATGAAGTCAAGCATGCATGAAGAAAAGTGGTTTTTGGTTTTCAAGCATGGAAATTTCAAAAACTCTTATGTCATCTAGTAAGCATTCATCAATTAAGTTGATAAATAATGTCTAGACATATTCAAACCAGAAAGTTTATGTATCAAGCTACCCCTAACCCCAAACTTTGTCTTATGAAGTCTAGCATGAAGAGAAGTACGTGGTTTTTTGGTTTCAAACATGGAAATTTCAAAAACCCTCTCAAGATCGAGCTTCATTTTGGAGTGACTACGAAGGATACATGCTTAATTTTTCATATTCATGTTTTAAACTTGTTTAAATCATGGTCAAACCTAGGATTTGACCAAGATTCAAATGGGCATAAAAATTCAAAAAAAAAACAATAAAATGAAAAACCAATGCACATAGTCATCTTATGTCATCTAGTAAGCATTCAATTAAGTTGATAAACAAGGTCTAGACATATTCAAACCAGAAAATTCATGTATCAAGCTACCCCTATCCCCAAACTCTGTCTTATGAAGTCAAGCATGAAGAGAAGTACGTGGTTTTTTTGGTTTCAAACATGGAAATTTCAAAAACCCTCTCAAGAGCTTCATTTCGAAGCGATTAATTAAGAAGCATACATGCATGCTTACTTTTTCATATTCATGTTTTAAACTTATTGAAATCTTGGTGAAACCTAGGATTTGACCAAGATTCAAATGGGTATAAAATTAAAAAAAACAAAAAAGGTCTTCTTATGTTATATAGTAGGCATTCAATTAAGTTGATAAACAAGGTCTAGACATATTCAAACCAGAAAAATCATGCATGTATCTACCCCTAACCCTAAACTCTGTTTCATGAAGTCAAGCATGAAGATATGTGGTTTTTGGTTTCGAACGTGGAAATTCAAAAACCCACCCAAGAGCTTCATTTTGAAGTGACTAAGAAGCATACATGCTTACTTTTTCATATTCATGTTTTTAACTTATTCAAATCTTGGTGGAACCAAGGATTTGACCAAGATTCAAATGGGTATAAAAATTCAAAAAAAAAACAAGGTCTTCTTATGTTATATAGTAAGCATTCAATTATTTTGATAAACAAGTTCTACACATATTCAAACCAGGAAATTATGTATCTACCCCCTAACCCTAAACTCTGTCTTATGAAGTCAAGCATGCATGAAGAGAAGTGGTTTTTGGTTTCAAGCATGGAAATTTCAAAAACCCTCCCAAGAGCTTCATTTTGGAGTGACTAAGAAGCATACGTACATGCTTACTTTTTCATATTCATGTTTTAAACTTGTTCAAATCTTGGTCAAACCTATGATTTGACGAAGATTCAAATGGGTATAAAAAATGAAAACCAAGGTCTTCTTATGTCATATAGTAAGCATTCAATTAAGTTGATAAATAAGGTCTAGACATATTCAAACCAGAAAAATCATGTATCAAGCTACCCCTAACCCCTAGTTAACTCTGTCTTATGAAGTCAAGCATGAAGATAAGTATGTGGTTTTTTGGTTTCAAACATGGAAATTTCAAAAACCCTCTAAAGATCGAGCTTCATTTTGGAGTGACTACGAAGGATACATGCTTACTTTTTCATATTCATGTTTTAAACTTGTTTAAATCATGGTCAAACCTAGGATTTGACAAAGATTCAAATGGGCATAATTAAAAAAAAATGAAAAATGAAAAACCAAGGCACATAGTCTTCTTATGTTATATTGTAAGCATTCAATTAAGTTGATAAACAAGGTCTAGACATATTCAAACCAGAGAAATCATGTATCTACCCCCTAACCTAAACTCTGTCTCATGAAGTCAAGCATGATGATATGTGGTTTTTGGTTTCAAACATGGAAATTTCAAAAACCCTCCCAAGAGCTTCATTTTGAAGTGATTAATTATGAAGCATACATGCATGCTTACTTTTTCATATTCATGTTTTAAACTTATTCAAATCTTGGTGAAACCTAGGATTTGACCAAGATTCAAATCCGTATAAAAATTAAAAAACAAAATAAAAAAAACAAGGTCTTCTTATGTTATATAGTAAGCATTCAATTAAGTTGATAAATAAGGTCTAGACATATTCAAACCAGAAAAATCATGTATCTACCCCTAACCCTAAACTTTGTCTTATGAAGTCAAGCATGAAGAGAAGTGGTTTTTGGTTTCAAGCATGGAAATTTCAAAAACCTCCCCAAACTTCATTTTAGAGTGACTAAGAAGGATACAAGCTTCCCTTTTCATTTTCATGTTTTAAACTTGTTTAAATTATCTTGGTCCGCCCATGCTATAGTCTGGATCCGCCCATGCTATAGTTTGAGGCCATTTGGATGACGTCGAAAAAATTCTTTGATTAGAAATGGGGTTGTTCGAACCCCGTAGTTGGATTTTTTTGAACCTTGATCTGTAGTACTGGGCAAAACCCTAGTTTAACCTATTTAATTATAGATTCGTAGGTCGATTTTTCTACGTTCCTTTTTATTAGTATTACTCTACTATGCAGCACATATGTGTTTGCCCGTCGAGTGAAACTCGGAGGAAGAGGGATCACTTGGAAGGAGAGAAGAAGGAGGGAGAGCATTATGGTGTCTCCCCTTTTTCGGGTGATGATGTTGACTGTTGTGCAGGGTTTGTCAGTGAGCAGGAGGTGCGAGCGAGCGAGCGAGCGAGTCAAGCGAGGCCGAGAATGAGAGAGATTTGTTTTTTTGTGTGAGAGGGACAACCGAAGGATCCTGAAGGACCCAGAGACTTCCAATACGCATCCTGATGCGTCTTCTCTTGACAAAGAAAATGGCTGGGAGTTTGCGTACCTATTGCACGTGACTTGTGCTCACTGAAGTGTGGGACCTCACGCATGGGCACCACACGTAAGTGACAGACCTGTTGGTGTAAAAACTCGGTTGATTATTATAGTGCATTAGAACAAAGTTTCCTATGGATTCAAGGGTAGGAAATCCAAGTTAACTCATTTACATGACATTATTTTTTCCATGAAGCAAAGTTAACACATCTATCAATTGGTACATTTTGGAGTGACTAAGAAGGATCCATGCTTACCTTTTCGTTTTCACGTGTTAAACTTGTTTAAATCTTGGTCAAACCTAGGATTTGACAGAGATTCAAATGGGCGGAAAATTCAAAAAAAACAGAAAAATGAAAAACCAAAGCACATACGTAGTTTTCTTATGTCATATAGTAAGCATTCAAGTTGATAAACAAGGTCTAGACATATTCAAAACATACAAATCATGTATGTACCCCTAACCCTAAACTATGTCTTATGAAGTCAAGCATGAAGAGAAGTGGTTTTGGGTTTCAAACATGGAAAATTCAAAAACCTCCCAAAAACTTCATTTAGAGTGACTAAGAAGGATAAATGCTTCCCTTTTCATTTTCATGTTTAAACTTGTTTAAATCTTGGTAAAACCTAGGATCTGACCAAGATTCAAATGGGCATCAAAAATAAAAAAAATCAGAAAAATGAAAAACCAAAGCACATAGTCTTCTTATGTCATATAGTAAGCATTAAAGTTGCTAAACAAGGTCTAGACGTATTCAAACCAGACAAATCATGTATCTACCCCTAACCCTAAACTCTGTCTTATGAAGTCAAGCATGAAGAGAAGTTGTTTTGGGTTTCAAACATGGAAATTTCAAAAACCCTCTCAAAGAGCTTCATTTTGGAGTGACTAAGAAGGATCCATAGGAAACTATGTACTAATACAGTATAATGATCACCCGAGTTATTAGAGCAACAAGTCTGTCACTTACGTGTGGTTCCCATGCGTGAGGTCCCACACTTCAGTGAGCACAAGTCACGTAGTCTTCTTATGTCATATAGTAAGCATTCAATTAAGTTGATAAACAAGGTCTAGACATATCAAACCAGAAAAATCATGTATCTACCCCTATATATCCCTAAACCCTGACTTATGAAGTCAAGCATGAAGAGAAGAAGTGGTTTTTGGTTTCAAACATGGAAATTTCAAAAACCCTCCCAAGAGCTTCATTTTGGAGTGACTAGTTAAGACGCATACATGCTTACTTTTTCATATTCATGTTTTAAACTTGTTCAAATCTTGGTCAGCAAACCTAGCTACGATTTGACGAAGATTCAAATGGGTATAAAAAAATTAAAACCAAGGTCTGCTCATGTCATATAGTAAGCATTCAATTAAATTGATAAACAAGGTCTAGACATATTCAAACTAGTAGGAAAATCATGTATCTACCCCCTAACCCTAAACTATGTCTTATGAAGTCAAGCATGCATGAAGAAAAGTGGTTTTTTGGTTTTCAAGCATGGAAATTTCAAAAACCCTCCCAAGAGCTACATATTGGAGTGACTAAGAAGGATAGATGCTTAATTTTTCATATTCATGTTTTAAACTTGATTAAATCATGGTCAAACCTAGGATTTGACCAAGATTCAAATGGGCATAAAAATTCAAAAAAATGAAAAACCAATGCACATAGTCATCTTATGTCATCTAGTAAGCATTCAATTAAGTTGATAAACAAGGTCTAGACATATTCAAACAAGAAAATTCATGTATCAAGCTACCCCGGCCTATCCCCAAACTCTGTCTTATATATGAAGTCAAGCATGAAGAGAAGTACGCGGTTTTTTGGTTTCAAACATGGAAATTTCAAAACCCCTCTCAAGAGCTTCATTTTGGAGTGACTATGAAGGATACATACTTAATTTTTCATATTCATGTTTTAAACTTGTTTAAATCATGGTCAAACCTAGGATTTGGCCAAGATTCAAATGGGCAAAATTTTAAAAAAATGAAAAATCAAGGCACATAGTCTTCTTATGTCATATAGTAAGCATTCAATTAAGTTGATAAACAAGGTCTAGACATATTCAAACGAGAGAAATCATGTATCTACCCCTAACACTAAACTCGACTCATGAAGTCAAGCGCATGCATGAAGATATGTGGTTTTTGGTTTCAAACATGGAAATTTCAAAAACCCTCCCAAGAGCTTCATTTCGAGGAGATTAATTAAGAAGCATACATGCATGCTTACTTTTTCATATTCATGTTTTAAACTTATTCAAATCTTGGTGAAACCTAGGATTTGACCAAGATTCAAATCCGTATAAAAATTTAAAAATAAAATAAAAATACAAGGTCTTCTTATGTTATATAGTAGGCATTCAATTAAGTTGATAAACAAGGTCTAGACATATTCAAAGAAGAAAAATCATGCATGTATCTACCGCTAACCCTAAACTATGTTTCATGAAGTCAAGCATGAAGATATGTGGTTTTTAGTTTCGAACATGGAAATTCAAAAACCCTCCCAAGAGCTTCATTTTGAAGTGACTAAGAAGCATACATGCTTACTTTTTCATATTCATGTTTTTAACTTATTCAAATCTTGGTGGAACCAAGGATTTGACCAAGATTCAAATGGGTATAAAAGTTCAAAAAAAACAAGGTCTTCTTATATGTTATATAGTAAGCATTCAATTAATTTGATAAACAAGGTCTACACATATTCAAACCAGGAAAATCATGTATCTACCCCCTAACCCTAAACTCTGTCTTATGAAGAAGTCAAGCATGCATGAAGAGAAGTGGTTTTTGGTTTCAAGCATGGAAATTTCAAAAACCCTCCCAAGAGCTACATATTGGAGTGACTAAGAAGGATAGATGCTTAATTTTTCATATACATGTTTTAAACTTGTTTAAATCATGGTCAAACCTAGGATTTAACCAAGATTCAAATGGGCAAAATTTTAAAAAATGAAAAATCAAGGCACATAGTCTTCTTATTTTTGGTTTCAAACATGGAAATTTCAAAAACCCTCCCAAAGAGCTTCATTTTGGAGTGACTAAGAAGGATCCATAGGAAACTATGTACTAATACAGTATAATGATCACCCGAGTTATTAGAGCAACAAGTCTGTCACTTACGTGTGGTTCCCATGCGTGAGGTCCCACACTTCAGTGAGCACAAGTCACGTACGCTAGGTAGGCAAACTCCCGGCCATCTTCTTTGTCAAGAGAGAGGCATCAACTCTCTCTCTCTCTCTCTCTCTCTCTCTCGCTCCAATTATCCACCTCCGTTGGCTGCCGGTTTTGGCAGGTCGTTTCTAGCTCAGCTCGTAGGCCATGGTGTGCAGGCTCTGTAGCCATGGCGATTTGGTCGCGCCAAGTGGTTCGTCCCCGGCTCCGACGAGGATCAATCCGGACGGTGCCTATTAAGGACCCGATCGCATTTCTTCCTTTCAGCATGGGGTCTACCATGTAAATCTTAGGGATTTAGACGTAATTTCCTGTTTATTTTGTGTCCTGTCAGAACTCCGCTCCGATGCGTATTGGAAATCTGGGTCCTTCAGGATCGTTCGGTTGTCCCTCTAAAAAACATCTCTCTCATTCTCGGCCTTTCTCGCTCGCTCGCACCCCCTCGCGCACCGACAACCCTGCACAACAGTCAACATCACCATAAAAAGGATAGACACCATAAATAAGTGGGGCCCCGTGACTGCTCTCCCTTCGTCTCCTCCCGTGTGATCCCTCTTCCTCCGACTCCCGACCTTGCGGAAAAGAAAAATGAAATGAAAGAGTTTCACTGGACGGGCAAACACATGTGCTGCCTAGTAATAATAATAATAACGTAAAAAAATCGACCTACGAATCTATTATTAAATAAGCTAAACTAGGGTTTTGCCCAAGACTACGGATCAATTTCTGAAAATCCAACTACGGGGTTCGATTTTGGCCTGCTAATATAAAATTATATAATCCGAACTAGTATTCCTCTAAAAAATCATTTTGGTATGCATCGTTTGGTACTTTTCATAGCTAGAGTGCTTACTCCCTCCGTTAGCAAATAGTCTTCGTATGTCATATAGTAAGCATTCAAGTTGAAAAACAAGCTCTAGACATATTGAAACCAGAAAAATCATGTATCTACCCCCTATATATCCCTAAACCCTGACTTATGAATTCAAGCATGAAGAGAAGTGGTTTTTGGTTTCAATCATGGAAATTTCAAAAACCCTCCCAAGAGCTTCATTTTGGAGTGACTAGTTAAGACGCATACATGCTTACTTTTTCATATTCATGTTTTAAACTTGTTCAAATCTTGGTCAACAAACCTAGCTACGATTTGACGAAGATTCAAATGGGTATAAAAAAATTAAAACCAAGGTCTGCTCATGTCATATAGTAAGCATTCAATCAAATTGATAAACAAGGTCTAGACATATTCAAACTAGTAGGAAAATCATGTATCTACCCCCTAACCCTAAACTATGTCTTATGAAGTCAAGCATGCATGAAGAAAAGTGGTTTTTGGTTTTCAAGCATGGAAATTTCAAAAACCCTCCCAAGAGCTACATATTGGAGTGACTAAGAAGGATAGATGCTTAGTTTTTCATATTCATGTTTTAAACTTGATTAAATCATGGTCAAACCTAGGATTTGACCAAGATTCAAATGGGCATAAAAATTCAAAAAAATGAAAAACCAATGCACATAGTCATCTTATGTCATCTAGTAAGCATTCAATTAAGTTGATAAACAAGGTCTAGACATATTCAAACAAGAAAATTCATGTATCAAGCTACCCCTATCCCCAAACTCTCTCTTATATATGAAGTCAAGCATGAAGAGAAGTACGCGGTTTTTTGGTTTCAAACATGGAAATTTCAAAACCCCTCTCAAGAGCTTCATTTTGGAGAGACTACGAAGGATACATACTTAAATTTTCATATTCATGTTTTAAACTTGTTTAAATCATGGTCAAACCTAGGATTTGACCAAGATTCAAATGGGCATAAAAATTCAAAAAAAAACAATAAAATGAAAAACCAATGCACATAGTCATCTTATGTCATCTAGTAAGCATTCAATTAAGTTGATAAACAAGGTCTAGACATATTCAAACCAGAAAATTCATGTATCAAGCTACCCCTATCCCCAAACTCTGTCTTATGAAGTCAAGCATGAAGAGAAGTACGTGGTTTTTTTGGTTTCAAACATGGAAATTTCAAAAACCCTCTCAAGAGCTTCATTTCGAAGCGATTAATTAAGAAGCATACATGCATGCTTACTTTTTCATATTCATGTTTTAAACTTATTGAAATCTTGGTGAAACCTAGGATTTGACCAACATTCAAATGGGTATAAAAATTAAAAAAAACAAAAAAGGTCTTCTTATGTTATATAGTAGGCATTCAATTAAGTTGATAAACAAGGTCTAGACATATTCAAACAAGAAAAATCATGGATGTATCTACCCCTAACCCTAAACTCTGTTTCATGAAGTCAAGCATGAAGATATGTGGTTTTTGGTTTCGAACATGGAAATTCAAAAACCCTCCCAAGAGCTTCATTTTGAAGTGACTAAGAAGCATACATGCTTACTTTTTCATATTCATGTTTTTAACTTATTCAAATCTTGGTGGAACCAAGGATTTGACCAAGATTCAAATGGGTATAAAAATTCAAAAAAAAACAAGGTCTTCTTATGTTATATAGTAAGCATTCAATTATTTTGATAAACAGGGTCTACACATATTCAAACCAGGAAATTATGTATCTACCCCCTAACCCTAAACTCTGTCTTATGAAGTCAAGCATGCATGAAGAGAAGTGGTTTTTGGTTTCAAGCATGGAAATTTCAAAAACCCTCCCAAGAGCTTCATTTTGGAGTGACTAAGAAGCATACGTACATGCTTACTTTTTCATATTCATGTTTTAAACTTGTTCAAATCTTGGTCAAACCTATGATTTGACCAAGATTCAAATGGGTATAAAAAATGAAAACCAAGGTCTTCTTATGTCATATAGTAAGCATTCAATTAAGTTGATAAATAAGGTCTAGACATATTCAAACCAGAAAAATCAT
The DNA here is from genome assembly GCF_019359855.2 of Lolium perenne. NCBI lineage: Eukaryota > Viridiplantae > Streptophyta > Magnoliopsida > Poales > Poaceae > Lolium > Lolium perenne. The sequence continues at coordinate 33,678,902 of NC_067248.2, read as the reverse complement.
GTATCAAGCTACCCCTAACCCCTAATTAACTCTGTCTTATGAAGTCAAGCATGAAGATAAGTATGTGGTTTTTTGGTTTCAAACATGGAAATTTCAAAAACCCTCTCAAGATCGAGCTTCATTTTGGAGTGACTACGAATGATACATGCTTACTTTTTCATATTCATGTTTTAAACTTGTTTAAATCATGGTCAAACCTAGGATTTGACAAAGATTCAAATGGGCATAATATAAAAAAAAACAAAAAATGAAAAACCAAGGCACATAGTCTTCTTATGTTATATTGTAAGCATTCAATTAAGTTGATAAACAAGGTCTAGACATATTCAAACCAGAGAAATCATGTATCTACCCCCTAACCTAAACTCTGTCTCATGAAGTCAAGCATGATGATATGTGGTTTTTTGGTTTCAAACATGGAAATTTCAAAAACCCTCCCAAGAGCTTCATTTTGAAGAGATTAATTATGAAGCATACATGCATGCTTACTTTTTCATATTCATGTTTTAAACTTATTCAAATCTTGGTGAAACCTAGGATTTGACCAAGATTCAAATCCGTATAAAAATTAAAAAACAAAATAAAAAAAACAAGGTCTTCTTATGTTATATAGTAAGCATTCAATTAAGTTGATAAATAAGGTCTAGACATATTCAAACCAGAAAAATCATGTATCTACCCCTAACCCTAAACTTTGTCTTATGAAGTCAAGCATGAAGAGAAGTACGCGGTTTTTTGGTTTCAAACATGGAAATTTCAAAAACCCTCTCAAGAGCTTCCATTTTGGAGTGACTACGAAGGATACATGCTTAATTTTTCATATTCATGTTTTAAACTTGTTTAAATCAAGGTCAAACCTAGGATTTGGCCAAGATTCAAATGGGCAAAATTTAAAAAAAAAATCAAGGCACATAGTCTTCTTATGTCATATAGTAAGCATTCAATTAAGTTGATAAACAAGGTCTAGACATATTCAAACGAGAGAAATCATGTATCTACCCCCTAACCCTAAACTCTGTCTTATGAAGTGAAGCATGCATGAAGAGAAGTGGTTTTTGGTTTCAAGCATGGAAATTTCAAAAACCCTCCCAAGAGCTTCATTTTGGAGTGACTAAGAAGCATACGTACGTGCTTACTTTTTCATATTCATGTTTTTAACTTGTTCAAATCTTGGTCAAACCTATGATTTGACCAAGATTCAAATGGGTATAAAAAATGAAAACCAAGGTCTTCTTATGTCATATAGTAAGCATTCAATTAAGTTGATAAATAAGGTCTAGACATATTCAAACCAGAAAAATCATGTATCAAGCTACCCCTAATTAACTCTGTCTTATGAAGTCAAGCATGAAGATAAGTATGTGGTTTTTTGGTTTCAAACATGGAAATTTCAAAAACCCTCTCAAGATCGAGCTTCATTTTGGAGTGACTATGAAGGATACATGCTTACTTTTTCATATTCATGTTTTAAACTTGTTTAAATCATGGTCAAACCTAGGATTTGACCAAGATTCAAATGGGCATAATTTAAAAAAAAATGAAAAACCAAGGCACATAGTCTTCTTATGTTATATTGTAAGCATTCAATTAAGTTGATAAACAAGGTCTAGACATATTCAAACCAGAGAAATCATGTATCTACCCCCTAACCTAAACTCTGTCTCATGAAGTCAAGCATGATGATATGTGGTTTTTGGTTTCAAACATGGAAATTTCAAAAACACTCCCAAGAGCTTCATTTTGAAGTGATTAATTATGAAGCATACATGCATGCTTACTTTTTCATATTCATGTTTTAAACTTATTCAAATCTTGGTGGAACCTAGGATTTGACCAAGATTCAAATCCGTATAAAAATTAAAAAACAAAATAAAAAAACAAGGTCTTCTTATGTTATATAGTAAGCATTCAATTAAGTTGATAAATAAGGTCTAGACATATTCAAACCAGAAAAATCATGTATCTACCCCTAACCCTAAGCATGTATCTCGTTGTTTGCGCTATGATGCAATATCTACCTATGTTACACTAATCTCCTCTCTCCTACTTAATTAGCTGCCACATCAGCAGTTTTGTGGGACCAATGTGTATGATACTAGCTATGATACTAGCACTATCATGTGGGTACCTAAATCTCGAGTCAAAGTTTGACACGAGACCGATGTGGACTTTATTAATGGTGGAAGGGAGTAACAATCATAAGCACATTATTATTATTGATTGAACAACATTTTATTTGATGTGCCATAAGAAGTTTAGAAACTCCTAGCCCCTGGAGGTGGCGTTTTGGCACACACGTGCATATGCACCGATTATTGGAAATAATAAAAAAAACAATTATATAAATGTTAAAAAAATCTGATATAAATTTTTTGGTATACATTGTGACATCCTATGTTCGTTCATAAGTTTTCGTGGAAAAACAACATTTTGTGTGGTGTGTACAAAAAAGGCAAAAAATGTACGTAGTCGTGTTACAGCATCAAAATTTGTCTTTTTTTATAGGAGCCACATATTTTTTTTTAAAAACTTATGTACCAACATAAAATGTCTAGATATACATGTAAAATTTCAGTTTAGAATTTTTGGACACTTTGAAATGTGGATTCACATAATGGATTCCTCTACCTCGACCCCCTTGGATTACTGAACAGACTTACAGTACTACTAGTAGGGCCTACTATTTATTATTATTATTACCTACTGCAGGCAAAATTTAATCTCATCGAGCGGTAAAATTCCCCGCCAACGCCCAAATATCTCGCGCCGCAAAGTTTCAGATCTGCGAATATTTTTTTCCCTCAAAAGAAGGACTGCGAAATTCCCTTCTTCTCCTCTATCGCCCAGCTTCGCCCTACTTTCGCCCGCAAGCCCTCAGAGAAACCGCTCCTCTTACCTACCTCCCACCTTCACGGCCGCCGCACCGGAAAATCACCGCCGCACTTCGCCGTTCAAGCTGCCACGGCTTCAAACCTCGAGGCTGCCCTATCCGCTTGATCTGCACCTACTCCGGCGTCCACCGCACCGTATCTCGTTCGCCGACTCTATCGACCACCGCACCTGACCAGCTTCGCCGACACCGACGTCCCCGTGCACTGCACATCATCTGCTTCACCGACCTTCTACTTCGGCCGGCGCGCTGAACACTTCATCGACCGCCCAGCATGTCCTTCTCCGACCCCCCAAGATCTGCTTCCCCGGCACCCACCGCAATAGCAGTCCCCTCGCCGACCTCCACGTCACCCGTAAGAACGCGGAACACGTCTAAACGCCGCCCAGAAATAGGTAACCAGACATCCCTGCGCGTTTTGTTCTGTTAGGAGTATTGCAGCTGACTGTATTTCTGAATTCGTGCTAGTATATTTTTAACTTACAAGTGCTTTCGTTTGTAACCACCTCATCCTTTAGATTTAAACACGACGCATAAGTATTTTTTTTCCGTGACCTAACCCACCCATTTGCTGAAACTCTACATGGTATCAGAGCCTATGTTTCCTTCCTGCTAGTGCTAGCTGCCCCAAACAGTACCATACAAGTTCTTCCTTTGACCACAAAAACCACCGTTGAGATGTACAAATCCAGGCGGTGGGAGGCCGCATCAGGTGCTCTGCGTGGGTTGCGGCTATCACACACAGCGATGCGAGTTGTGTGAGATCGGCGGCTGCTCGCGCGGGGACAAAGAAGAGGGTCAAGATCGTTTTGGTTTAGAAAGGGGAGAAGAGGAAGTGAATCCGTGGCAGAGAGATCTGGATCCATGCGAGGGGGAGATGTTGGAGGCGTGCGGAGTGGGCCGAGCCTTTGAGCGCAGGGCGGAGCCGGAGGTTGGTGCTGGACGTTGACCAGCGCGAGCCGGTCGATGTGGCCAGGTGCGGTCTGCCAGGTTGGCCAGGGCGCGCAGACGAGGCGCCATCCGAGTGGAAGTGAGGAGAAAATGGAGATGTGAGGCTGTGAGGATATGTTGTGATGGAGTTGATGAGGCTGCGATTGAGTCGTGATGGAGTTGATGAGGCTGCGGTTTAGTGGTGATGGTGATGGTTGTGGATATGTCCAGGGGAAAGGCATGCGTGCTCGAGGTGAGATCGGTTGAGGCCTCGACCGGGGGATAGGCATGGGTGCTTGAGGAGTGGATGGTTGAGGCAGGAGTTGGTCGGGGATTTGTGGGAGAGACGGAAGAGGTCGGTGGTCAAGCAGAGTGGAGAAGAGAGGCCGAGGACATTGAGGCGAGTGTGGATGGTTCTACGGAACTTGTGTGGTGAGGCAGCCGGGGTTGTTGAGGATGTGTATGGTTAGGAGTTGTGCGTATCCCAGATGGTTGAAGCTGGATGTCTTCGCCGTCGATGAAGAGATGAATCGAGATGACAAGATGATGGAAAGTGCAATGCTGTCATGTATCCTAGGAGTTATGCTGAAAGTTCATTACTCGTAGTTGTCATATGTGTCATGTTGTTGCAAGATGGCCATGGTTGTTTACCCATGATCATCTTGAGGGGTGTGTTGGACCATGAGTGAGTTTAGTAGTAGCGCTGTAGTAATATTGTATCCAGTGTGAGGCCCATAGAGGCCCATGTCCAGTGGTATTGTAACCCTAACTCAGATGATATAAATACAGAGTGTCGTGGTCTGAGTGACCTAACCCACCCAATCGCTGAAACTCTACAAAATATGAGCCACCAATCATGAGCCGTTGAATGCTCTACATGTCCACGATTGACAACAACAACAACACCACCAACAACAAAGCTTTATTCCCAAACAAGTTGGGGTAGGCTATACAAGTCCACCATTGACACGGTTACAATTTCTCACTATTTGGCCGTAGGCTACTGCTCTAGTTACATCATGTTTGATATCTTTCTGCGATCCTGTATTACATGTTTATGCACGTCATAATGTTTCTACTACTGTTTGGTGTCAATTTAATTATAGCAAATCCTTGACTCAGAATCGTTTGTTGTTATTACACGTGCAGCAGGCACATCTTACACTCGTAAACGTAGAGTAAAGCTCACCTATAATCATGTAAGTACTGCTGTTTTTTTGTATATTGCTTAATGCAAACTTCTATATCTTGGATCCTGTTTCGTTTACAATTGGCCTCTCCTTCATGCAGAGGAGAAACAAGTGTGGCACCAGCTTTCTTCCGCCCAAGTACCCGATGAGGTCCGTGTGACTCAAAAAAAAGCTCACGTAAGTTCCTTTTTTTTTTTGGAATGTTAATTTACCTCCTGTGCGTAGTTCAATTGCATCATTTTCTGTATGTTGCACTACCTAAGTTGCCTAATGGAATCTAATAAAATATAAACAATGACCATATGGAACATTGCACGCTGCCTTTGACCCATCTGGCATCCGGCATGCCTGGGTATAAGTTACATGATTTGGCTATGTTAAACAAGTCCTAAAATTCTATTATGTTAATTTTTTGCCTGTTGCTTCATTGAGTTTGCCTGTTGTTCCATGGCTAGTGCATGAAGTTTGATAGAAATGATCCTAGCTGAAATGATGCACTTCGTGTTTTTTTATTGCTTTATTCCTAACCTAGCTTCCTATTCTACTTGAAACATGATTGCTTTATTCCTAACCTAGCTTCCTATTCTACTTGAAACATGATTGCTTTATTCCTAACCTAGCTTCCTATTCTACTTGAAACATTGTGAAAAAATAGTTATATTACTTGTTTATATGTCTAGCTTTGTTTTTCTGAGTCCCATTGACATGATGTGGTATATCCATATTCAAATGATCTGGCTGTTTATATAATACGCTCCATGTTCAATTGCTTCATTCATTTTCTAGTAATCTACTAGTAAGTAGCACGTGCTTTGCACGTCATGACATATATAATTTTAAAATATATTTCCATATTTTATTTGATGTTGATAATTATTATTTTTTGCTAAAATTAGTCACAAAGCCTAAAGTTTGGCTTTTGAAAAACTAATACACCCTAAAAGAAGTAATGGAAGGAGTAATATGTGAGTTCATTACAATTAAGTTTTTTAGTAAGTATGAAATAGAAGTATACCCTAATACGAAAGTGACAAAACTTTTTCATGGACACCCCATTAGGATTATGTATATTTTTGTGATTAGAGTCGAGAATTTTAAAGATCTATCTTACCTTTTGCGGCATGCATATTGCACGACAAGACTATCTAATTTATATATTTCTACCATATTTTTTGAAATTTAAAATACATTATCCAATATCTATGTATAAATTTACTACCTCAATACTTTTTATGTGACCCACACATGGCCACCGTTAGATTTTATATCAAAACTGGGTTGTCATGGGGAAAAAGTTAGACCTTAATATGAGTAAATACGAAATATTAGTACTAAATTAATATATATAATATTTTATCAGCCTTGGTTGGTGGACCAATGAACTTCGTATCTTCGAGCTTGAAGATGGTTCTTGTAACATAGTAATTGCTATTTGTTTTCCTAGCACATAATTATATATCAATATCTTCACATAACCATGTACGATGAAGATGATATTTTTCATAACACAGTGCCAATGTAGACGATGGCTTGTGCTTCTATAAACTCCCAAAATAAAAATGTTTTCTTGAGTAAAACAAAAGAACGGCTGAGATTAAATGATACATGTTTGGTATTAGGGGTGAGATAGCTGAGATTAAATGATACCATGATACCCTTTCGGGGGATTACACTATTTTAAATTTTGAGGGTATATGAAAGCTAAGGCCCTGTTTGTTTGGGCTTCTGCTTCTGCTTTTAGAGCTTTTGAGGTCCAAAAGTAGCAGCCCAAACAAACACCAACAATTAGAAAAGCGCTTTGAAGAAGCGCTGTGCCTAAATGAACTAGCAATCCGGAAGTTGGGCGAGACCTGCTTCCCGAGCTTCTTCTGCTCCCGAGCGGCGGTGGACCAAAATGCCCCTAACACTTGCTGCTAACAACGAAAAAACTGCCCTCACGTACAACTCTGGCCCGCCCCTTCCAATCGTTCCCCGCCCGAGAGCCCAGTGCCCATTTTCCCCTTCTTCCTGTCCCGTTCAATGAAAGGATAGGGTTAGGGTTTCCTGCCCGGCCGCCGTCGTCGTTCCGGCCGGCATCGTCGCCAGTATCCGCCGCCACCGTCCCAGTAGTCCATCCCCACTTGCAAGCTCGTCGGGAACGCCAGAGAGCATGGTGTAGGAGCTCCTGCAGCAGGGGCGTGCCTCCGCCGCGATAGCATGCGTGGCCCCATGGTCAGCCTCGAGGCCGAGGGCCAGGTCGACCGCCTCCTCTGCGCGTAGGCGGACAAGCAGGGAAGCGCGGCCTAGGAGGAGGACGCTGAGCAGGGAGGCGCGACCTAGTAGGAGGAATATGAGCACGGCCGCCGGCGACAGGAGGTGCTCGAGGCGTCGCGGGGTCGCAATTTCTCATTCAGCAGACCGCCTGGAGCTGCTCTTCCATCGGTTGGTCCATCTTCACTCCGGCGCGAGGCTCTTCACTACCCGCTCGGCTGCTGCAGGAAATTCTTCCTCCACAGTTCCGTCCAATCCACAGTATTGAAGTATTGATGTACAGAGTAATTGGTAGTTTGGTACAGAGCACGGTGTTCATGCGATGCAATTTTATTTTCCTCTCCTGTACTGTATATGGTAGCTACCAGTTTCACATGACGGTGAAGATGAGAAGGATTTGACAATCCTATTCATATATATTTTATTTTGGATGTCATCGTTTACTTCAAGCAATCAAGGCAATAGTTCTACAAAAATCCTTTTGTGCGCTATTTTGCAAATATTACTTTTCAATATACAGTAGCATATTTTAGAGCTTAGAGCCTGCCCATTTAAAGCAACCTCGCTGATTAACAATCGACTGATTAATTCCTAAAATTAAGGTGATCGATCAATTAACGGTTAGTGAGATGTCTTGTGATATTGTTTACACTTTTTTTAAAGCCGTAAAAACTTTAACTTAGAAGCCAAAAGCTATATTTAATTCTAAACAACACTCCAAAATATTCCGATACAAAAAGTGTTCAAAATTATTTTAGCAAAAAAGAAAGATAAATTGAAGTATTTTGGGGTTATTAAACATGATAATTATGTAATGAAACTATTATAAATAGCAAATTCGTTTCAAATCTCATATATTCAACATCTTCAGACTGTGGCATTTCAGACATTTCACTCCTAAACCAACAGCAGCAGCCATAAAAAGCACTTCAACCAGACATCAAATCTCTGCTTCCAACAAATGCTTCTCACAATGCTTTTTCACAGCCCACCAATACAAATGCTTCTCAAAAGCTCGCAGCCTGCATAAACAGACCCTAAATCCTTAGATTTTGTTGGCAAGTGAATGTTGTCATTGGCCCTGTTATGGATTTTGCATTTCTATTGCCACTACTTGTACTGACATCTCGCTTCATTCTTGTTTAATTCGGTCCCGTTGGTACTCGAACCCGGGTGGGCTGGCTGTGCACTCGCAAGCCTTGCCACTGAGCTAGCACTCGCTTCTCAGATTAAGCAATGCCTCGTTATGCTTAATTTAAATGTTATGGCACTTCATACAAGCCATACAATTAATTGTTGCATTGACCTTCTACGTTGTTGAAGGCACTATCTGAGCATGCTTAAATCAATCATACATTATTTTCCTAATTGTATCCAATCCAACATGCACATGTTTTGACTGTATTTGGCTATTTGCTAGATTTCTTCTGTGCAGTGACCTGGCTTCATTATTGGGCACATGATGTCTAGTTGCTTGGTTCATTGTATACATCATCGCCATGATCTAGTTTGGTTTGTTCCATGAGGCATGTGGCTTAACTGGTTTCTTTGTTATATCTGCCCATGGTTCTTTCAAAATTATGTCAACAGTGTTGTTTGTTTGCCGTGTATTGTATTGCATTTTAACTTGTTTTGTCTTAGTTTCAGCCTGCAAACAAAGCTGTAATGTCAGTAGGGACAACCCATTTATCAAGTGTTGCGGTCATTTCACAGAGCAACAAAGGATGGTGGCACGTGCTCTCATTGGTCCACCGAGTCCAAGACACCAACCGTTCTAAGAAATAGATGTACGAGGCTCTATTTTGGATTGCTTGCTATGTTATATCGGCTCAATGATGCTCTTGAAATTGGAGGTCTTTTATTGCATCATATGATGTTGTAACTTGTTTTATCTAAATTTCAGGCTTCAAATAAAGCTACAAAGCCAGAAGCAAGGGCCAATGCCTCAAGTATTGATGTTTCACAAAGCAGCAGTGAGAGTGCATATTGCTCGCATAGGCCCATGGTATCTATTGCTCAACTTAATCCGGCACAAAGAGATTTGGGGGATGCACTCCAAGAGGTAGTTGATATATTTGGGCGGGAAAACAAAGATGCTGATGAAATAATTGCCAACACACGCCAAGAGATACATGAATTGAAAAATAGGCAAACTTTGACAGAAAATGTTCTGAAGAATCTCCTATGCACTTGTCATGGTAAGCCAGTTGTGATGTGTCTGGGAATTGAAGGTGTCTAAATAAACTTTGATTCTGTTGTTCACCAAGTGGATCATTGATGCCAATGCTGTAATTAATTACTGCTCAAAATTTCGTTCAAAATTTCCTGGTCTGTAATAATTGCAAATTTTGTTGTTGTACTAAAATTAGATATGTTCCATGTGGCTGCTGTATTTTGTGTGAAATAATATAATGATGTGTACTTCAATTAAACCATAAATCGGCTGCATGCTGAAAATTTGAATCTGAGCGCACGTGTGAACTGTTTTCTGCTCGTAATGCAATAAAGGCTGTTTCTTCGAAGACTATGAACATGGTAGCCCATTAATAATACCTTAATAATTATGCCTGCTAGCAAGATAGACGGCCTTATTATAGTCAGGCATGCCAACTTGTATGATTAAAAGTAGTTCGTACACATTAAATCTACCATCTGCATTTTTCTTTGTAATAACTTTTCTTTTTACACAACTTAAAACTTGTCATGCTAATATGAAATTCAAGATGGCAAAACATGGGAAAGATAAAGATATCTCTTTCCTGCGAAATGCTGGGTTTTGAAGCCCAAGTCCAAGTCTTTCTCTGCTCAAGTTTTGGAGGAACAACTCCAAGTAGAACGAGTTGCAACAGCTATGCTAAGAACAAAAGTTAACATGTTGAGATCGAGATTAGAAGCATGTGATGCCCTATTGCACGAGGCCAATCAAGTTCATTATAATCTTCCAAAGACTTAGAAAATGCCATAGATAATTGGAGATGAACACTACATAGTGAGTACATTGGTCTTGTGAAATGTTTCCTTAGAATAAGGCACCGTTCCTACTATTGTTGGTGGATGCATTTATCTGCGGTTGGGATCAACTTGGTAGTTGTTCCTGTGGATGTTATATAAATTAATTGCATAGCCTTTTTCAATCAGTTCGAACTTAATTGGTATCATAGCCTTGGTCTCAAGTTTGAATTGTCGAACACGTGGTTTAATTTAATCTCAGTCGGGCGGCAAAATCTCCCACCAATCCTGAAATATTTCAAACACATTTTTTATTGGGATTAAGAAGATAGGGACATAGATCCAGTGCCCCCACGTTCACAGGGCACATCAAACTTGAGATTAAATTATGCGTTCTAGTTCTATACAAAACCCAGTAGGAGGTTGAGCGGCAGCGGCTAGGGTTTAGTGTGGGAGGAGATGATATGCGTACGCTCCTGTTTATATAGGTCGGAGGCACGCGACGGCCGCTGCACGCGTGGCATCGCCATTCGCAGAGGTAGGTGACGACGCGTGCCACCCGAGGCATCGCCATTTTACGCGACCGCAGACGCCGGCGGCGCCGCTGAGAAGACGCATCGACGCTGGGTCACTGCCAAGCGGGCCCGACGAAACGTTCTCCAGACGCGAGCGGACACTTTACGCGTCCACGCAGCGTCCGCGACGGATCCGAGACACATATTTGGGCATGTTTGCGTCGCTGTGAACGGCCCAGTCACTATGCGTCGTCCCGCTGGAGTTTGTACCAGATACATTTTTGGCCCGGACAGATGCGCTCGGAACCGAAATCATCTTCTGTTCCCTTCTCTATTTCTTCAGGTTCGAGAGAACACAGCAGCTCTTCAGCTCAGCAGAAATTAATCGGGTCACACTGTTGCTTTCCTTGCCGTTGGATTGAAACGAATGGTGGATGGGAAGCCTCAGGTCACGTTGTGCCCTGTGAACGTGGGAGAACCTTTGGATCTCTGTCCGTAAGATAGATCATGATCATGGTAGTGACCTATATTCAACGTGATGATGATTTGATTTTGCACTCGGCCTTGAACAGAGGTACTAGTACGGTGTCACAATTTTTTATCATTATACTTGGACGGTGGCCAAATTCAAAATCTCATAGCGGCAAAACTTGCCGCTCACAAAATACAAAAATTTCACACGCTTCCAAATTCCTATTCTACCCCTGTGGAGATGGCAGCAAAGTCGGTTGGTGGGGGGGTCTACTCGTCATTTTTTGGATCACCACCTCCCTAGCCCAGGAAACCCTCCCAAAAAAAATACATTTCCTTCAGACCACCCACCGGAACTTCCCAAGTCCCTCTCTCCCACCTCCACGACCACCGCACCGGAACATCCCCGCCGGACTTCCCTGGCCTACCCGAGCCCTCGCGATCCTCGTCATCCAAACACTGCCGGAGCCACTTCATCGACGCCGTCATCAACCGGACCGGATCATCCCCGCCGAACCTCGAAACCATATGCTCATCCAGCAGTCTACCGCAGTCGCTTCAGCTGCGGTATCGTCCACCCCACCGGAGCCGCTTCGCCGGATCCGTCGTCCACCGCATCGTATCTTGCTCACCGACACCGCTGTGCATGAACCGGATCTGCTTCACCGGCGCCGTGCATGATCTAAACTCTTAATCTTGGGGGAACCTGTTTGTGCTAACGACGCGCCGTTACGTTTTTGCAGATGAGATGAGTAACCATGAAGTGTAATGGCCGTCTCTCCAACCCCAAGTAGCACATGTAGCGTACTTCATCACCGGATCTATCAACCCTGTGAAGATCTGCCGTGACTCCCACTGCAGTGCTTCTCCTAATGTAAGTCCCTTGTTTTAGCGCCATGTTCGGGTTCAGATGCTTGTTTGTCCGAAGCTCTTTTAGTTCATTCCTAGCTATGACCGTAACACGTTGCTATTTTCTACTTCATTGCTAACTTTAAGCGATTGAACATTTTGGTTTGCATTCCCTGCCTCGTAGATGTAGCCATCATAACTTCTATCTTGCTCAGTCGTTGTTACAAAAATTATAGGTATTATAGTAACATCCTGCTATTATTTAGTTCATGGCCAATTTTAAGTAATTGCACATGTTGGTTCGCATTCCCTGCTCTATAGCTTTTGGCATCGTAACTTCTATATTTGGTTTACATTCCCTGCTCTATAGATCTAGCCATCATAACTTTATCTTGCTCAGTCGTTGTTACAAAAATTATGGCCTGCTACTATGTTGTTTGTGCCAATTTTTTACTCCATGAACATGTTGGCTTGCATTCCCTGTACTACAGGTGATGCCATTTTTTGTATCTAGTTCATTGTAAGCTAACAAAGTAAGGACTTAGTTTGGCATGCTATCACTCTGCTATCTAGCCTGTAGTACAAATAAACTTGTCATACTACTAGATAATAATTTTGCGTGCCATCTTGTTCTTCAAAAGCTGCATTATTGACTTGTTTCTCTGACTTGGCATGACGCTCACATATGGAAAGCTGAACAAATTGGTTTGCATTCCCTCTTATACAAGTTCACAGGTGATCCCACTATATTCTATATCTGGTCCATCCTAAGCTCCAGCATTAACTATCCTCTATGTGTTGCTCATTACAAGTTTATATCCCGAAACATCTTGATTTGCATCCCCTTCACTATAAGTTCAGGAGTATTATTTAGTTCACGGCCAAAATGAAGTAATTGCACTTGGCACATGTTGGTTCACATTCCCTCCTCTTTAGCTTTTGCCATCGTAATTTCTATTTTTGGTTTACATTCCCTGCTCTGTAGATGTAGCCATCATAACTTCATCTTGCTCAATCGTTGTTACAAAATTTATAGCCTGCTACTATGTTGTTCATGCCAATTTTGTACTCCCTGAACATGTTGGTTTGCATGGGACTCGACAGTAGTAAGTCTGCTGTTTCATTCTAACATGCTCTGTTATATTGGCTGTTGGTATGCGGCATGCACTCTTTGTTTGGTTATTGTGCGCATTACAATGATCTTGTTATAACGACGAAATGATGAGTTCCAAATTCTTTGGCAAACAATATTGTAGTGTCTTTGCCTTTCCATTGTTGCTGTCTTAACTTGTAATGTCTTTGTTTCGGATATAGGTGCTGCATGGAAAACTTAAAAGATTGTCGGATCCCTTCATTGTATTGCTAGGTTTAATTACCATTCAATTTCTCAGGGTTCTGTAATATTTTTTCAATGCCTTGCAGCTGATGTAATATTTAGTTAGTTTTTATAGTTCTTTCGCGCATTTTTTCTTTGGTGCTTGTGGTAAGTGAGGCTATCCGACAGAAATCAATGCTGCGTAAATATTCTCAATATCTAAATCACGAATTCCCATCCCTTAAACGGCCCAATTAAGCGAAATCACATATGTGCCGGCCCGCAAAATCCTAAAGCGCCTATTACGCCTGCATATAAACAGCAACTAAACGGGCTGGCCCACTTACTTATTGGGCCAGCCCACTTGATTTATCATGACCCCACACTTTTATTGGGCCGGCCCACTTGCTTTAAGGTGGACCCCACCCACTACTGGGCCGGCCCACTAACTAGTTGGGCCAGCCCAATTGCTTTTGTGGTGGCCCCCACATACTAAATGGGCCGGCCCTTTAAGACGAAAGTGGGACCCACCTGTGTTTTGGCCCGGCCCACTATCTTGTTGGGCCGGCCCACTTGCTATATGGTGGACCCCACATACTAAATGGGCCGGCCCTTTAACTGGAAAGTGGGACCCACCTGTGTTTTTGGCCCGGCCCACTAGCGTGTTGGGCCGGCCCACTTGCTATATGGTGGACCCCACATACTAAATGGGCCGGCCCTTTAACAGGAAAGTGGGACCCACCAGTGTTTTGGCCCGGCCCACTATCTTGTTGGGCCGGCCCACTTGCTATATGGTGGACCCCACATACTAAATGGGCCAGCCCTTTAACTGGAAAGTGGGACCCACCTGTGTTTTTGGCCCGGCCCACTGTCTTGTTGGGCCGGCCCACTATCTTGTTGGGCCGGCCCACTTGCTATATGGTGGACCCCACATACTAAATGGGCTGGCCCTTTAACAGGAAAGTGGGACCCACCTGCTTTTGGCCCGCCCACTGGCTTGTTGGGCCAGCCCATTTGATCAAATGTGGACCCCACGTACTAAATGGGCCGGCCCGATAGCAGGAAAGTGGGACCCACATGCTTATTGGGCCGGCCCAATAACTTCTTGGGCCGGCCCAGTTGCTTTAATGTGGACCCCACTTTGTAAATGGGCCGGCCCGATACCAGGAAAGTGGGTCCCACATGTCTTGTGGGCCGGCCCTTTTGCCTGTTGACCGGTCAAACGAGTGCATTTGGCCCGGCCCACATACTTAGTGGGCCGGCCCATTAAAGTTTTGACCAGTCAACCTTAGAGGTTAGGCCCGGCCCACGTAACTAATTGACCAGCCCAGCTATATAGTTGACCGGTCAAACTAAGTCAGCTGGCCCGCAAACTTAATGGGCCGGCCCGCTTAAGACGTGGCAGGCCTCGTGTGGGCCTACCATCTACCACGGGGTTTCAGCCGGTTAACGCCGTTAATCGCGCTTAACGGCGTCGCCACGTGTCGCTTGCATGACATCGCGGTCAACGGGCTCCTGAAACACTTGGGCAACGGTCCGATTTTCCGTGGCGGAAGGGCGCCCAAGCGCGACGGACCGAAAAAATCGTCGTAGGACTTTGCCTGACGCAGTTTCCACAACAGAACCCATATCGTCGGGTTAGGCCCATAGGCGACGAAAAATACCCCTTAGCGGACGATTTTGAGACGTTGTCTATCAGAACTTTTCTTGTAGTGTAAGGAAATATTCTCAGAATTGGACGAAATCAACGCCCAGGGGCCTATTTTCACACGAAGCTTCCAGAAGACCGAAGAGAAGACGAAGTGGGGCCACGAGGCGGCGCCACAGTAGGGCAGCGCGGCCCAAGCCCTGGCCGCGCCGGCCTAGCGTGTGGGCCCCTCGTGACTCTCCCGACTCTGCCCTTCCGCCTACAAATAGCCTTCATCGCGAAACCCCCTGTACAGAGAGCCACGATACGGAAAACCTTCCAGAGACGCCGCCGCCGCCGCCAATCCCATCTCGGGGGATTCAGGAGATCGCCTCCGGCACCCTGCCGGAGAGGGGATTCATCTCCCGGAGGACTCTACACCGCCATGATCGCCTCCGGAGTGATGAGTGAGTAGTTCACCCCTGGACTATGGGTCCATAGCAGTAGCTAGATGGTTGTCTTCTCCTCATTGTGCTTCATTGTCGGATCTTGTGAGCTGCCTAACATGATCAAGATCATCTATCTGTAATGCTATATGTTGTGTTTGTTGGGATCCGATGGATAGAGAATACTATGTTATGTTGATTATCAATCTATGTGTTGTTTATGAACTTGCATTCTCTCCGTTACTAGTAGATGCTTTGGCCAACTTGATGCTTGTAACTCCAAGAGGAAGTATTTATGCTCGATAGTGGGTTCATGTCTCCGTGAATCTGGGGGAGTGACAGAAACCCCTAAGGTTATGGATGTGCTGTTGCCACTAGGGATAAAACACTGATGCTATGTCCGAGGATGTAGTTATTGATTACATTACGCACCATACTTAATGCAATTGTCTGTTGTTTGCAACTTAATACTGGAAGGGGTTCGGATGATAACCTGAAGGTGGACTTTTTAGGCATAGATGCATGCTGGATAGCGGTCTTTGTACTTTGTCGTAATGCCCAATTAAATCTCACTATACTCATCATATCATGTATGTGCATGGTCATGCCCTCTATATTTGTCAATTGCCCAACTGTAATTTGTTCACCCAACATGCTATTTCTCTTATGGGAGAGACACCACTAGTGAACTGTGGACCCCGGTCCATTCTTTTACATCGAATACAATCTACTGCAATACTTGTTCTACTGTTTTTTGCAAACAATCATCATCCACACTATACATCTAATCCTTTGTTACAGCAAGCCGGTGAGATTGACAACCTCACAGTTTCGTTGGGGAAAAGTACTTTGGTTGTGTTGTGCAGGTTCCACGTTGGCGCCGGAATCCCTGGTGTTGCGCCGCACTACATCTCGCCGCCATCAACCTTCAACGTGCTTCTTGGCTCCTACTGGTTCGATAAACCTTGGTTTCTTACTGAGGGAAAACTTGCCGCTGTACGCATCACACCTTCCTCTTGGGGTTCCCAACGGTCGCGTGCTGTTGATACGTCTCCGACGTATCGATAATTTCTTATGTTCCATGCCACATTATTGATGTTATCTACATGTTTTATGCACACTTTATGTCATATTCATGCATTTTCTGGAACTAACCTATTAACAAGATGCCGAAGTGCGCTTGCTGTTTTCTCATTGTTTTTGGTTTCAGAAATCCTAGTAAGGAAATATTCTCGGAATTGGACGAAATCAACGCCCAGGGGCCTATTTTTCCACGAAGCTTCCAGAAGTCCGAAGACGAAACGAAGAGGGGCCACGGGGTGGCCAAACCCTAGGGCGGCGCGGCCCCACCCTGGCCGCGCCGGCCTGTGGTTTGGGCCCCCCGAGCCGCCTCCTGACTTGCCCTTCCGCCTACTTAAAGCCTCCGTGACGAAACCCCCAGTACCGAGAGCCACGATACGGAAAACCTTCCAGAGACGCCGCCAACGCCGATCCCATCTCGGGGGATCCAGGAGATCGCCTCCGGCACCCTGCCGGAGAGGGGAATCATCTCCCGGAGGACTCTACGCCGCCATGGTCGCCTCCGGTGTGATGTGTGAGTAGTCTACCCCTGGACTATGGGTCCATAGCAGTAGCTAGATGGTTGTCTTCTCCCCATTGTGCTATCATTGTCAGATCTTGTGAGCTACCTAACATGATCAAGATCATCTATCTGTAATTCTATATGTTGCATTTGTTGGGATTCGATGAATAGAGAATACTTGTTATGTTGATTATCAAAGTTAAATCTACGTGTTGTCTATGATCTTGCATGCTCTCCGTTACTAGTAGATGCTCTGGCCAAGTAGATGCTTATAACTCCAAGAGGGAGTACTTATGCTCGATAGTGGGTTCATGCCTGCATTGACACCTGGGACAAAGGATGTAAAGTTCTAAGGTTGTGTTGTGCTGTTGCCACTAGGGATAAAACATTGATGCTATGTCTAAGGATGTAGTTGTTGATTACATTACGCACCATACTTAATGCAATTGTCTGTTGCTTTGCAACTTAATACTGGAGGGGGTTCGGATGATAACCTGAAGGTGGACTTTTTAGGCATAGATGCAGTTGGATGGCGGTCTATGTACTTTGTCGTAATGCCCAATTAAATCTCACTATACTCATCATGATATGTATGTGCATGGTCATGCTCTCTTTATTTGTCAATTGCCCAACTGTAATTTGTTCACCCAACATGCTGTTCGTCTTATGGGAGAGACACCTCTAGTGAACTGTGGACCCCGGTCCAATTCTCTTTACTGAAATACACCCATCTGCAATACTTGTTCTACTGTTTTCTGCAAACAATCATCTTCCACACAATACGGTTAATCCTTTGTTACAGCAAGCCGGTGAGATTGACAACCTCACTGTTTCGTTGGGGCAAAGTACTTTGGTTGTGTTGTGCAGGTTCCACGTTGGCGCCGGAATCCCTGGTGTTGCGCCGCACTACATCCCGCCGCCATCAACCTTCAACGTGCTTCTTGACTCCTACTGGTTCGATAAACCTTGGTTTCTTACTGAGGGAAACTTGCTGCTGTACGCATCACACCTTCCACTTGGGGTTCCCAACGAGCGTGTGCTTTACGCGTCATCAAGCTAAATTTCTGGCGCCGTTGCCGGGGAGATCAAGACACGCTGCAAGGGGAGTCTCCACTTCTCAATCTCTTTACTTTGTTTTTGTCTTGCTTTGTTTTATTTACTACTTTGTTTGCTGCACTAAATCAAAATACAAAAAAAATTAGTTGCTAGTTTTACTTTATTTGCTATCTTGTTTGCTATATCAAAAACACAAAAAAATTAGTTACTTGCATTTACTTTACTTATTTCATAATGTTTCCTCCTAAGTTTGTTCTTAAAGATGTACCGGTAGGTCGAGGGTCTATCCTTGGGAAAGACAATATAGAAGATTTTTTCACTCATATTAGTATGGTCGAAGATTTTGAAGATAGACACTTGGTAGAACTTGCCCCCACTTATGAAATTGCTGTTGCTTCTTTAGTACACGCATTAGAAGCTAGATTTGTTAATCTTAATCCTGTAATTCAACATATGTTTCTTACACTCAGTGATATGGAAGAAGGAGAAAAGAAAGATTTTGTATTAGAAACCCTTCTTAAAGAATTTGGGGGAATAGCGAGAGAAGCTAGAAAAGTTTTCACTAAATATAATATGCTAGGTTCTTATACCAATTTTGCCAGTACCCTTGAGAAGATGGAAAAGGATAGACAAAAGTACACTAATAAAGTTAATTACGAGGGGGACATTAAAACATCAATACCTTGCAAGCTCTTGGGAATGTGTGAGGCACTAGAAAAGAATTTTGATTGGATTGTTCCTGAAGATTTGTTTGATGAGAGTAGCAAGCCCAAGACTAATGAAAAGGGAGCCTCTGAAACTCACATAGAAAAGATAATATGCATAGTTGAGAAAACTCCGCACCCCGCTGTAGAAGTACCACCATTTGATAATACTTGATACACACTTTCTGCGCCTAGCTGAAAGGCGTTAAAGAAAAGCGCTTATGGGAGACAACCCATGTTTTTACCTACAGTACTTTGTTTTTATTTTGTGTCTTGGAAGTTGTTTACTACTGTAGCAACCTCTCCTTATCTTAGTTTTGTGTTTTGTTGTGCCAAGTTAAGCCGTTGATAGAAAAGTAAGTACTAGATTTGGATTACTGCGCAGTTCCAGATTTCTTTGCTGTCACGAATCTGGGTCCACCTCCCTGTAGGTAGCTCAGAAAATTAAGCCAATTTACGTGCATGATCCTCAGATACGTACGCAACTTTCATTCAATTTGAGCATTTTCATTTGAGCAAGTCTGGTGCCATTTTAAAATTCGTCAATACGAACTGTTCTGTTTTGACAGATTCTGCCTTTTATTTCGCATTGCCTCTTTTGCTATGTTGGATGAATTTCTTTGATCCACTAATGTCCAGTAGCATTATGCAATGTCCAGAAGTGTTAAGAATGATTGTGTCACCTCTGAATATGTTAATTTATATTGTGCACTAACCCTCTAATGAGTTGTTTCGAGTTTGGTGTGGAGGAAGTTTTCAAGGATCAAGAGAGGAGTATGATGCAACATGATCAAGGAGAGTGAAAGCTCTAAGCTTGGGGATGCCCCGGTGGTTCACCCCTGCATATATCAAGAAGACTCAAGCGTCTAAGCTTGGGGATGCCCAAGGCATCCCCTTCTTCATCGACAACATTATCAGGTTCCTCCCCTGAAACTATATTTTTATTCCATCACATCTTATGTGCTTTTTCTTGGAGCGTCGGTTTGTTTTTGTTTTTGTTTTGTTTGAATAAAATGGATCCTAGCATTCACTTTATGGGAGAGAGACACGCTCCGCTGTAGCATATGGACAAGTATGTCCTTGGTTTCTACTCATAGTATTCATGGCGAAGTTTCTCCTTCGTTAAATTGTTATATGGTTGGAATTGGAAAATGATACATGTAGTAATTGCTATAAATGTCTTGGGTAATGTGATACTTGGCAATTGTTGTGCTCATGATTAAGCTCTTGCATCATATGCTTTGCACCCATTAATGAAGAAATACATAGAGCATGCTAAAATTTGGTTTGCATATTTGGTCTCTCTAAGGTCTAGATAATTTCTAGTATTGAGTTTGAACAACAAGGAAGACGGTGTAGAGTCTTATAATGTTTTCAATGTGTCTTTTATGTGAGTTTTTCTGCACCGGTTCATCCTTGTGTTTGTTTCAAATAAGCCTTGCTAGCCTAAACCTTGTATCGAGAGGGAATACTTCTCATGCATCCAAAATACTTGAGCCAACCACTATGCCATTTGTGTCCACCATACCTACCTACTACATGGTATTTTCCGCCATTCCAAAGTAAATTGCTTGAGTGCTACCTTTAAAATTCCATCATTCACCTTTGCAATATATAGCTCATGGGACAAATAGCTTAAAAACTATTGTGGTATTGAATATGTAATTATGCACTTTATCTCTTATTAAGTTGCTTGTTGTGCGATAACCATGTTTACTGGGGACGCCATCAACTTTCCATTGTTGAATTTCATGTGAGTTGCTATGCATGTTCGTCTTGTCTGAAGTAAGGGCGATCTACACTGAGTTGAATGGTTTGAGCATGCATATTGTTAGAGAAGAACATTGGGCCGCTAACTAAAGCCATGATCCATGGTGGAAGTTTCAGTTTTGGACAAACATCCTCAAATCTCTAATGAGAAAAGAATTAATTGTTGTTGAATGCTTAAAGCATTAAAAGAGGAGTCCATTATCTGTTGTCTATGTTGTCCCGGTATGGATGTCTAAGTTGAGAATAATCAAAAGCGAGAAATCCAAATGCGAGCTTTCTCCTTAGACCTTTGTACAGGCGGCATAGAGGTACCCCTTTGTGATAATTGGTTAAAGCATATGTATTGTGGTGATAATCTAGGTAGTCCAAGCTAATTAGGACAAGGTGCGGGCACTATTAGTACACTATGCATGAGGCTTGCAACTTATAAGATATAATTTACATGATGCATATGCTTTATTACTACCGTTGACAAAATTGTTTCATGTTTTCAAAATCAAAGCTCTAGCACAAATATAGCAATCGATGCTTTTCCTCTATGGAGGACAATTCTTTTACTTTCAATGTTGAGTCAGTTCACCTATTTCTCTCCACCTCAAGAAGCAAACACTTGTGTGAACTGTGCATTGATTCCTACATACTTGCTTATTGCACTTATTATATTACTCTATGTTGACAATATCCATGAGATATACATGTTACAAGTTGAAAGCAACCGCTGAAACTTAATCTTCTTTTGTGTTGCTTCAATACCTTTACTTTGAATTATTGCTTTATGAGTTAACTCTTATGCAAGACTTATTGATGCTTGTCTTGAAGTGCTATTCATGAAAAGTCTTTGCTTTATGATTCACTTGTTTACTCATGTCATATACATTGTTTTGATCGCTGCATTCACTACATATGCTTTACAAATAGTATGATCAAGGTTATGATGGCATGTCACTCCAGAAATTATCTGTGTTATCGTTTTACCTGCTCGGGACGAGCAGAACTAAGCTTGGGGATGCTGATACGTCTCCGACGTATCGATAATTTCTTATGTTCCATGCCACATTATTGATGTTATCTACATGTTTTATGCACACTTTATGTCATATTCGTGCATTTTCTGGAACTAACCTATTAACAAGATGCCGAAGTGCCAGTTGCTGTTTTCTGCTGTTTTTGGTTTCAGAAATCCTAGTAAGGAAATATTCTCGGAATTGGACGAAATCAACGCCCAGGGGCCTATTTTTCCACGAAGCTTCCAGAAGTCCGAAGAGAAACGAAGAGGGGCCACGGGGTGGCCAAACCCTAGGGCGGCGCGGCCCCACCCCTGGCCGCGCCGGCCTGTGGTTTGGGCCCCCCGAGCCGCCTCCTGACTCGCCCTTCCGCCTACTTAAAGCCTCCGTGACGAAACCCCCAGTACCGAGAGCCACGATACGGAAAACCTCCCAGAGACGCCGCCAACGCCGATCCCATCTCGGGGGATCCAGGAGATCGCCTCCGGCACCCTGCCGGAGAGGGGAATCATCTCCCGGAGGACTCTACGCCGCCATGGTCGCCTCCGGTGTGATGTGTGAGTAGTCTACCCCTGGACTATGGGTCCATAGCAGTAGCTAGATGGTTGTCTTCTCCCCATTGTGCTATCATTGTCGGATCTTGTGAGCTGCCTAACATGATCAAGATCATCTATCTGTAATTCTATATGTTGCGTTTGTTGGGATCCAATGAATAGAGAATACTTGTTATGTTGATTATCAAAGTTAAATCTACGTGTTGTTTATGATCTTGCATGCTCTCCGTTACTAGTAGATGCTCTGGCCAAGTAGATGCTTGTAACTCCAAGAGGGAGTACTTATGCTCGATAGTGGGTTCATGCCTGCATTGACACCTGGGACAAGGATGAAAGTTCTAAGGTTGTGTTGTGCTGTTGCCACTAGGGATAAAACATTGATGCTATGTCTAAGGATGTAGTTGTTGATTACATTACGCACCATACTTAATGCAATTGTCTGTTGCTTTGCAACTTATTACTGGAGGGGGTTCGGATGATAACCTGAAGGTGGACTTTTTAGGCATAGATGCAGTTGGATGGCGGTCTATGTACTTTGTCGTAATGCCCAATTAAATCTCACTATACTCATCATGATATGTATGTGCATGGTCATGCTCTCTTTATTTGTCAATTGCCCAACTGTAATTTGTTCACCCAACATGCTGTTCGTCTTATGGGAGAGACACCTCTAGTGAACTGTGGACCCCGGTCCAATTCTCTTTACTGAAATACAATCTACTGCAATACTGGTTCTACTGTTTTCTGCAAACAATCATCTTCCACACAATACGGTTAATCCTTTGTTACAGCAAGCCGGTGAGATTGACAACCTCACTGTTTCGTTGGGGCAAAGTACTTTGGTTGTGTTGTGCAGGTTCCACGTTGGCGCCGGAATCCCTGGTGTTGCGCCGCACTACATCCCGCCGCCATCAACCTTCAACATGCTTCTTGACTCCTACTGGTTCGATAAACCTTGGTTTCTTACTGAGGGAAACTTGCTGCTGTACGCATCACACCTTCCACTTGGGGTTCCCAACGAGCGTGTGCTTTACGCGTCATCAGCTGTACGCGTATCAAGACTGTTTTCTGGCGCCGTTGCCAGGGAGATCAAGACACGCTACAAGGGGAGTCTCCACATCGCAATCTCTTTACTTTGTTTTTGTCTTGCTTTATTTTATTTACTACTTTGTTTGCTGCACTAAATCAAAATACAAAAAATTAGTTGCTAGTTTTACTTTATTTACTATCTTGTTTGCTATATTTAAAAAACACAAAAAAATTAGTTACTTGCATTTACCTTATTTTTATTATCATGACTAGTCCTGTAGTTGTTACTATGTCACCTGAAGAATCAATCTTCACTTTTAAACAAGGTGGTGAAGAGAATTTTAAAGAAGCTTGGTCTAGAATTTTTGATTCTTATAGTAAAACTGAACCTAAAATGACCCTAAGTTTGCTTCTTAGTAACTTTTATTTTGGGCTTATTCTTCGCTATAGATATGCCTTAGATGCTGTAGTGGGAGGAGATTTCCTTCATTGTGATGGGGATCAAGCTTTTAATGCCATAAGAAAATTGATTACACTATCTAGCTCCGATAATAATTTTGATCCATCTCATGCTAGCATTCATAATAGACTAAACACTCTCGAAACAAATATAACCTGTTTAAAAGAAGTGTACAACCAAATTCGCGAATACTATGATTATGTTCCATTAAGCTTCGAACCTTCAATGTGGGTGCCTACCGTTAAAGTTGCTATTGGTGGTGAAACTTTTCCTGCTCGTTGTGATATTATGTCTGAGTTTTGCCTTATGCCTAAAAGTATTTATGAATCTTTGACACTTTGGGAACTTACTGAAGGGGGAGAAGGAATAACTCTTACTGATAACTCTGTTATAATCCCTAAGGGTATAGCTGAAGGTGTTTTCACAACCTTTCTTGGAAGGACGGTATCCACTGATTACCTCGTTATTGAATGTGTAGGGACAGGACAAATCACGCTTGGAAGATCCCTGCTGAAACTCATGGGAGCAGTCATAGATGTGGGGAAAGGCACTCTAAATTTTACCTCTACACCCGGATGCGGTCATGTATTCCCTAGACCAAAGAGTAGGAATAAGAGTAAGAAGGGTAAGAGCAACACCCCTGGTAAGAATGTCAACGCTCCATCTTTTGATAATACTTGATATACACTTTCTGCGCCTAGCTGAAAGGCGTTAAAGAAAAGCGCTTATGGGAGACAACCCATATTTTTACTACAGTACTTTTATTTTATATTTGAGT
Organism: Lolium perenne; assembly: GCF_019359855.2. Taxonomy (NCBI): domain Eukaryota; kingdom Viridiplantae; phylum Streptophyta; class Magnoliopsida; order Poales; family Poaceae; genus Lolium; species Lolium perenne. Next base: position 33,654,533 of record NC_067248.2, on the reverse strand, counting down.
CTTGGAAGCTATTACTACTGTAGCAACCTCTCCTTATCTTTGTTTTATTGCATTGTTGTGCCAATTAAAGTCTTTGATAGCAAGGTTGATACTAGATTTGGATTACTGCGCAGAAACAGATTTCTGTCTGTCACGAATCTGGGCCTAATTCTCTGTAGGTAACTCAGAAAATTATGCCAATTTTTGTGTGTGATCCTCAGATATTTACGCAAATTTCATTAAATTTGAACATTTTCATTTGAGCAAGTCTGGTGCCTCTTAGAAATTCATCTTTACGGACTGTTCTGTTTTGACAGATTCTGCCTTTTATTTCGCATTGCTTCTTTTGCTGTGTTGGATGGATTTCTTTGATTCCATTGACTTCCATTAGCTTTGTGCAATGTCCAGAAGTGTAAAGAATGATTATGTCACCTCTGAATATGTATATTTTAATTGTGCACTAACCCTCTAATGAGTTGTTTTGAGTTTGGTGTGGAGGAAGTTTTCAAGGATCAAGAGAGGGAGATGATACAATATGATCAAGGAGAGTGAAAGCTCTAAGCTTGGGGATGCCCCGGTGGTTCACCCCTGCATACATCAAGAAGACTCAAGCGTCTAAGCTTGGGGATGCCCAAGGCATCCCCTTCTTCATCGACAACATTATCAGGTTCCTCCCCTGAAACTATATTTTTATTCCATCACATCTTATGTGCTTTGCTTGGAGCGTCGGTTTGTTTTCGTTTTTGTTTTGTTTGAATTAAATGGATCCTAGCATTCTTTTTGTGGGAGAGAGACACGCTCCTCTGTTGCATATGGACGAATATGTCCTTAGGCTTTACTCATAATATTCATGGCGAAAGTTTCTTCTTCGTTAAATTGTTATATGGTTGGAATCGGGAAATGCTACATGTAGTAATTTCTAAAATGTCTTGGATAATGTGATACTTGGCAATTGTTGTGCTCATGTTTAAGCTCTTTCATCATATACTTTGCACCTATTAATGAAGAAATACATAGAGCTTGCTAAAATTTGGTTTGCATATTTGGTCTCTCTAAAAGTCTAGATAATTTCTAGTATTGAGTTTGAACAACAAGGGAGACGGTGTAGAGTCTTATAATGTTTACAATATGTCTTTTATGTGAGTTTTGCTGCACCGCTTCATCCTTGTGTTTGTTTCAAATAACCTTGCTAGCCTAAACCTTGTATCGAGAGGGAATACTTCTCATGCATCCGAAATCCTTGAGCCAACCACTATGCCATTTGTGTCCACCATACCTACCTACTACATGGTATTTCTCCGCCATTCCAAAGTAAATTGCTTGAGTGCTACCTTTAAATTTCTATCCTCTACCTTTACAATATATAGCTCATGGGACAAATAGCCTAAAAACTATTGTGGTATTGAATATGTACTTATGCACTTTATCTCTTATTAAGTTGCTTGTTGTGCGATAACCATGTTCCTTGGGACGCCATCAACTACTCTTTGTTGAATATCATGTGAGTTGCTATGCATGTCCGTCTTGTCTGAAGTAAGGGCGATTTACCACTCATTTAATGGTTAGAGCATGCATATTGTTAGAGAAGAACATTGGGCCGCTAACTAAAGCCATGAATCATGGTGGAAGTTTCAGTTTTGGAAATATATCCTCAATCTCTTATGAGAATATTAATGGTTGCTAAATGCATTAAAGAGGAGTCCATTATTTGTTGTCTATGTTGTCCCGGTATGGATGTCTAAGTTGAGAATAATCAAAAGCGAGAAATCCAATGCGAGCTTTCTCCTTAGACCTTTGTACAGGCGGCATAGAGGTACCCCTTTGTGACACTTGGTTGAAACATGTGCATTGCGATGACAATCCCGGTAATCCAAGCTAATTAGGACAAGGTGCGGGCACTATTAGTATACTATGCATGAGGCTTGCAACTTGTAAGATATAATTTACATGATACATATGCTTTATTACTACCGTTGACAAAATTGTTTCTTGTTTTCAAAACCAAAGCTCTAGCACAAATATAGCAATCAATGCTTCCCTCTGCGAATGGCCTTTCTTTTACTTTTATGTTGAGTCAGTTCACCTATTTCTCTCCATCTCAAGAAGCAAACACTTGTGTGAACTGTGCATTGATTCCTACATACTTGCATATTGCACTTGTTATATTACTTTACATTGACAATATCCATGAGATATACATGTTATGAGTTGAAAGCAACCGCTGAAACTTCATCTTCCTTTGTGTTGCTTCAATACCTTTACTTTGATTTATTGCTTTATGAGTTAACTCTTATGCAAGACTTATTGATGCTTGTCTTGAAAGTACTATTATGAAAAGTCTTTGCTACATGATTTAGTTGTTTACTCATGTCATTTACATTGTTTTGATCGCTGCATTCATTACATATGCTTACAATAGTATGATCAAGGTTATGATGGCATGTCACTCCAGAAATTTCTTTGTTATCGTTTACCTGCTCGGGACGAGCAGAAACTAAGCTTGGGGATGCTGATACGTCTCCGACGTATCGATAATTTCTTATGTTCCATGCCACATTATTGATGATATCTACATGTTTTATGCATACTTTATGTCATATTTATGCATTTTCCGGCACTAACCTATTAACGAGATGCCGAAGAGCCAGTTGTTGTTTTCTGCTGTTTTTGGTTTCAGAAATCCTAGTAAGGAAATATTCTCGGAATTGGACGAAATCAACGCCCAGGGGCCTATTTTCACACGAAGCTTCCAGAAGACCGAAGAGAAGACGAAGTGGGGCCACGAGGCGGCGCCACAGTAGGGCGGCGCGGCCCAAGCCCTGGCCGCGCCGGCCTAGCGTGTGGGCCCCTCGTGACTCTCCCGACTCTGCCCTTCCGCCTACAAATAGCCTTCGTCGCGAAACCCCCAGTACGGAGAGCCACGATACGGAAAACCTTCCAGAGACGCCGCCGCCGCCAATCCCATCTCGGGGGATTCAGGAGATCGCCTCCGGCACCCTGCCGGAGAGGGGATTCATCTCCCGGAGGACTCTACACCGCCATGGTCGCCTCCGGAGTGATGAGTGAGTAGTTCACCCCTGGACTATGGGTCCATAGTAGTAGCTAGATGGTTGTCTTCTCCTCATTGTGCTTCATTGTCGGATCTTGTGAGCTGCCTAACATGATCAAGATCATCTATCTGTAATGCTATATGTTGTGTTTGTTGGGATCCGATGGATAGAGAATACTATGTTATGTTGATTATCAATCTATGTGTTGTTTATGATCTTGCATGCTCTCCGTTACTAGTAGATGCTTTGGCCAAGTTGATGCTTGTAACTCCAAGAGGGAGTATTTATGCTCGATAGTGGGTTCATGTCTCCGTGAATCTGGGGGAGTGACAGAAACCCCTAAGGTTATGGATGTGCTGTTGCCAATAGGGATAAAACATTGATGCTATGTCCGAGGATGTAGTTATTGATTACATTACGCACCATACTTAATGCAATTGTCTGTTGTTTGCAACTTGATACTGGAAGGGGTTCGGATGATAACCTGAAGGTGGACTTTTTAGGCATAGATGCATGCTGGATAGCGGTCTATGTACTTTGTCGTAATGCCCAATTAAATCTCACTATACTCATCATATCATGTATGTGCATGGTCATGCCCTCTCTATTTGTCAATTGCCCAACTGTAATTTGTTCACCCAACATGCTATTTATCTTATGGGAGAGACACCACTAGTGAACTGTGGACCCCGGTCCATTCTTTTACATCGAATACAATCTACCGCAATACTTGTTCTACTGTTTTCTGCAAACAATCATCATCCACACTATACATCTAATCCTTTGTTACAGCAAGCCGGTGAGATTGACAACCTCACTGTTTCGTTGGGGCAAAGTACTTTGGTTGTGTTGTGCAGGTTCCACGTTGGCGCCGGAATCCCTGGTGTTGCGCCGCACTACATCTCGCCGCCATCAACCTTCAACGTGCTTCTTGGCTCCTACTGGTTCGATAACCTTGGTTTCTTACTGAGGGAAAACTTGCCGCTGTACGCATCACACCTTCCTCTTGGGGTTCCCAACGGTCGCGTGCTGTACGCGTATCAATAATGGACTCCTCTTTTATGCTGTAAGCATTCAACAACAGATAATATTCTCATAAGAGATTTGAGGATTAATGTCCAAGCTAAAACTTCCACCATGATACATGGCTTTGGTTAGCGGCCCAATGTTCTTCTCTAACAATATGCATACTCAAACCATTCAACTCATGGCAAATCTCCCTTACTTCAGACAAGACGAACATGCATAGCAACTCACATGATATTCAACAAAGGTGTGACAGGTTGATGGCGTCCCCAGAAAACATGGTTACCGCTCAACAAGCAACATATAAGAAATAAGATACATAAGCGACATATTCTTTACTACAATAGTTTTTAGGCTACTTTCCCATGAGCTATGTATTGAAAAGACAAGGAATGAAATTTTTAAAGGTAGCACGCAAGCAATTACTTTGGAATGGCAGAAAAATACCACATAGTAGGTAGTTATGGTGGACACAAATGGCATAAGTTTTGGTTCAAGGTTTTGGATGCACGAGAAGCATTCCCTCTCAGTACAAGGCTTTGGCTAGCAAGGTTGTTTGAAGCAAACACAAGTATAAACCGGTACAACAAAACTTACACAAGAACATAATGCAAGCATTATAAGACTCTACAATGTCCTCCTTGTTGCTCAAACCCTTACCAGAAAATATCTAGACTTTAGAGAGACCAATCATGCAAACCAAATATCAACAAGCTCTACAATATTTCTTCACTAATAGGTGCAAAGTACATGATGCAAGAGCTTAATCATGATCTATATGAGCACAACAATTGCCAAGTATCAAATTATTCAAGACATTATACCAATTACCACATGTAGCATTTTCTGTTTCCAACCATATAACAATTAACGAAGCAGTTTCAACCTCTAAGGTTGACTGGTCAAAACTTTAATGGGCCGGCCCACTAAGCATGTGGGCCGGGCCAAATGCACTCGTTTGACCGGTCAACAGGCAAAAAGGCCGGCCCACAAGACATGTGGGACCCACTTTCCGTTATCGGGCTGGCCCATTTAACAAGTGGGGTCCACCTTCAAGCAAGTGGGCCGGCCCAAGAAGTTATTGGGCCGACCCAATTAGCCTGTGGGTCCCACTTTCCTGCTATCGGGGCGGCCCATTTAGTACGTGGGGTCCACAATAGATCAAATGGGATGGCCCAACAAAAAAGTGGGCCAGGCCAAAAACACGGGTGGGTCCCACTTTCCTGCTAAAGGGCCGGCCCATTTAGTATGTGGGGTCCACCATATAGCAAGTGGGCCGGCCCAGCAAGATAGTGGGCCGGGCCAAAAACACAGGTGGGTCCCACTTCCTGTTAAAGGGCCGGCCCATTTAGTATGTGGGGTCCACCACATAGCCAGTGGGCCGACCCAACAAGATAGTAGGCCGGACCAAAAACACAGGTGGGTCCCACTTTCCTGTTAAAGGGCTGGCCCATTTAGTATGTGGGGTCCACCACATAGCCAGTGGGCTGGCCCAACAAGAAAGTGGGCCGGGCCAAAAACACAGGTGGGTCCCACTTGCCTGTTAAAGGACCGGCCCATTTAGTATGTGGGGTCCACCATATAGCAAGTGGGCCGGCCCAACAAGATAGTGGGCCGGGCCAAAAACACAGGTGGGTCCCACTTGCCTGTTAAAGGGCCGACCCATTTAGTATGTGGGGTCCACCATATAGCAAGTGGGCCGGCCCAACAAGATAGTGGGCCGGCCCAATAAGCAGGTGGGCCCACTATCGTGTTAACGGGCAGGCCCAATAAGTAAGTGAGCTAGCCCAAAATGAAAGTGGGTCCCACACTACTGTAAATAGGCCGGCCCAATCTGTTGTAGGGCCCTGGTTGTTTGACTAGTCAACTTGCATTAAATTTCATGAGCCTACAATCTGATATCAACGATACACACAATTACATACACAAATAAAATAAGTAGGAAAATTACAAGGCAATTAATGTGCCCAAATAAAAAAATTACATAGAATCATTAAGGACTTCTATTAGCATCATCAATAACACGTTGACATTTGGCAATCGCCTTGATTGAATCTTGTGTACTCTTGGTCAACATATCAGCTACAGATCTTAAAGCAGCAATACCATGTCTTTTATAAAGTACAGCCTTGAGATATTTACTGTTTGATGAAAGGAATGGTCTAGGTTGACGGTTATGAGAGGATGCATCAGAAGAAAGATCAGAACTTTTTGTGGGCCTCTCTTCTGATGAAGATTGCTTCATCACAACTGCATTCTGATAATAATGCAAAAAGAGTTAAACGATGAACTATGCAAACATGTATTAAGCATTGTCGATATGAGATAGTCACAAGTACTAAGCAAAGACCTACATTATATCGTTGCATAGGCTCACCCCGGAACCTTTTTTGCGCTCTATCTTCTACTAAGGACTTCTTCATTACAATTGCATTCTAGTAATATTGCAAACATTGTTACGAAAGTGAACTATTCAAACATTTATTATGCAATGTAGATATAAGATAATAACAAGTTGCATAAATAAGACAATGTATGGAACTTGTACTAAGCAGACTTACATCATAATGTTGCACAGGGTCGCTTTGGCGACTATCTTCTAATGATGACTGCTTCACTAAAACTGCATTCTGGTAATATTGCAAACATAGTTACAACAATTAACTATTTAAAAATGTATTACGCAATGTAGAGATCAGATAACATCATGTAGCAGAAATAAGCACAAGATAAGATAAGATGCATGTACTAAGCACATACTGGCTCGCTGCAGGTCCTTCTCTTGCGTGCACTAGTCGTGGTCGACATGCCTGTCATTTTAGGTTCAGCCATCAAGTGAAATACTAATCCTCCTGCTCCATTGTCCTTAATCTGTGTTTAGATATCACATTTAAGACCAAGTCAGCTGGTTTCAAATAACAAAAAACTTGATCTACCAAATGAATAAGCCAATATTTACCAGATATCAGATTAAAACCAACTAGATGTTGCTTTGCATGAGATACGAATTTCAGACATTCAGATTTATAGTAGGGTAATGCCAAGGTTTTCCACATAAAGTAAACTGGCATTATGAATGACCAAATGTCAAGTTCAAATCACCTTCGCAGTTGCTCCAAGACAAGCATATCAAATAGGCAGAAACATAGTAAATCGTGGATGGCATTGCTATGGCAGGGATCCAAGTGTTAATCTCTTGCATAAGGAACAATGCATATAAGTTATAGATAATAACGGAAGTAAACTGCCAAAGTTACCAACCAAGAACTCAGATTCCAACATTCCCTAGCGTCCCCGCTGTTAATGTTGGATATTCTAATAAGTGGTTCGCATGATCAATCCCTAGGAAAAATAACATTGACAAGTTAGTCTACGATAATACAAAGACCAGACATGCACGCAGCAATAACTATACAAGCTGTGCGACAGGAGCATTCATGGAAAAAATAGCTATAAGCTAAAGACGAGGTATAAGAGCAAGCAGATTGGAAATGCACATAGCATGATTATAAAAGCAGTGTGAGAATAGCAGGCACGTGAAAACAGCTAGCGGCTAGCGGTGAGCTAATGACGTGGTATAAGAACAACCAGATTGGAAATGCCCGTAGCATGACTATAAAAGGAATAGCATGCAGTACAAAAGCAGTTGGCAGCAAATGAATGGGTATAAGGCTATAAATATGTGGATGCACATAGGTGTCAGTAGAATGAACAGGATGGTAGCGACCGGATAATGCTTTTGTACTGTACAATATTTAAACGAACTTCATGCGAAGTAACACATCAAGAAAGTTAATGGCATATGAGATCTGCAAATAACTACACAAAACATGGCTAAAGAAACACCGCGATCTAACGGGCCAGCGTACTAACCAAGCTGCGGCGGGGTGGACGGGGGCGACATCTTGCATTCCAGCGGTGGCGAACGCGGGAGACGATGAGTCGACCCTCTTTCAGTAGAAGCGGGCGTTAGTGAAGCAGATCTGGTTGGCTGGCAAGGGATTCGGTGAAGTTGATACAGCCGCTACGCCGAGGTAGTCGGTGGAATAGATCGGCTTCTGTGGAGGGGGGGCCACGGTGAAGTAGACCCGGTTCCGTTGGAGAGGATCCGGTGCGTTGACAGGAAAGGCGTTGATTGCTACGCTGTGGATGAGGTCGGCGGTGAAGCAGATCCATCGGTGGCGAGGTCGGCGGTGAAGCAGATCCGTCGGTGGCGAGGTCGGCGGTGAAGTAGATCCGTCGGTGGCGAGGTCGGCGGTGAAGCAGATCCTCTAAATCTTGTGCAAGGGGGTCCTCTAATTCTTGGGGATTTCAATCTCTCTCTCTCTCGATCTATCGTTGGTGGCCAGAACAACACACATATGCATGCACTTTATGCGCAAAGGCGCGGGTGCCTCTAATAATTCATGTGTGTGCGTATATTTGAACATATTCTTGGGGATTTCAATCTCTATCTCTCGATCTATATATCGTTGGTGGCCAAGAAACACACTTATATATATACGCATGCACTTTATGCGCAAATTAAGGCGGGTGCCTCTAATAATGTGTGTGCGCACTCGATCGATGATCCCTAAACCTTAAACCATAAAACCCTAAAACCATAATCCCTAATCCCTAAACACCCTAAACACTAAACCCTAAACACTAAACCCTAAACCCAAAAACCCTAAACACTAAACCTTAAACCCTAAAAGCTAAACACTAAACCCTAAACCCTAAACACTAAACCCTAAACCCTAGACCATATACCCTAATTAACACTAACCCTAACCCTAACCCTAATTAAACCCTACATATATAGGCCAACGACACTTAATTGCGCATCAAGCAGGCGACCAACTAATTAGCGCTGATAAATTAATTAACTTGAATTTTGACAAGTTCCCGATCTCGAATGAAAACACATTTGATTAAGTAGTTTCATAATATATATATAATTAGTGTGCATGCGCGCATGGCATACCTTGCATATCATTCGTGCATATATTTCAATATATATTTGAACATATTCTTGGGGATATATATATATATCAATCTCTCTTTGTCGATCTATATATCGTTGGTGGCCAAGAAACACACTTATATATACGCATGCACTTTATGCGCAAAGGCGCGGGTGCCTCTAATAATGTGTGTGTGCACTCGATCGATGATCCCTAAATCTTAAACCCTAAAATCCTAATCCCTAATCCCTAATTATACCCTAAACGTACACCCTAGACACCCTAAACACTAAACCCTAGACCCTAAACCCTAAACACTACACCCTAAACCCTAAACCCTAAACACTAAACCATAAACCATAAACCCTAACCCTAGACCATAAACCCTAAACCCTAAACCATAAACCCTAAATATATTTCAATCTCTCTCTAGATCTATATATCGTTGGTGGCCAAGAAACACACTTATATATATACGCATGCACTTTATGCGCAAAGGCGCAGGTGCCTCTAATAATGTGTCTGTGCACTCGATCGATGATCCCTAAACCCTAAAACCCTTATCCCTAATCCCTAATTATACCCTATACGTACACCCTAAACACCCTAAACCCTAAACCCTCGACCCTAAACCCTAAACACTACACCCTAAACCCTAAACCCTAAACACTAAACCCGAATCCCTAACCCTAGCTAGACCCTAAACCCTAAACACTAAACCCCAAACCCTATATAGACCCTAAACCCTAATTAACCCTAACCCTAAAACTCTAGCTAGATAACCCTAAACCCTAAACCCTAATTAAACCCTACTTATATATAGGCCAACGACACTTAATTGCGCATCAAGCAGGCGATCAACTAATTAGCGCTGATAAATTAATTAACTTGAATTTTGACAAGTTCTCGATCTCGAATGAAAACACATTTGATTAAGTAGTCTCATAATATATATATATATATAATTAGTGTGCATGCTCGCAAGGAATACCTTGCATATCATTCGTGCATATATTTCAATATATATTTGAACATATTCTTGGGGATATATATATATCAATCTCTCTCTCTCGATCTATATATCGTTGGTGGCCAAGAAACACACTTATATATATACGCATGCACTTTATGCGCAAAGGCGCGGGTGCCTCTAATAATGTGTGTGTGCACTCGATCGATGATCCCTAAACCTTAAACCCTAAAACCCTAATCCCTAATCCCTAATTATACCCTAAACGTACACCCTAAACACCCTAAACACTAAACCCTAAACCCTAGACCCTAAACCCTGCTAAATACTACACCCTAAACACTAAACCCTAACCCTAGACCCTAAACCCTAAACCCTAAATATATTTCAATCTCTCTCTAGATCTATATATATATCGTTGGTGGCCAAGAAACACACTTATATATATACGCATGCACTTTATGCGCAAAGGCGCGGGTGCCTCTAATAATGTGTGTGTGTTGCGGTCAGAAACCCACCGGCGAGCAGCGACGGGCAACACAGGAGAGCCGGGAGGCTCCCAGGACTGCGGCTGGCCCTGGTCCCTCCGAGCGACGGCCCGCAAAGACTTCGGCACGCACGTCCGATGCTGGTGCAAGGGCGTGCCACCTGACCTATACCTGGTCAGGAAGGTGATGGAGATGCCTCGCTTAATTTCCTGCATGGCATACACGTAAACATTAAATACGAGCCTCGATCGGCTCTCAGGTTGTCATGTGAATCGGCTCAAAGAGCCGATCCACCCATGATTCGCACGAGGTGTACGAATATATGGTGGTCCTGCTTGATCAGAATAAAGCTAAAACGACCTACTACGATTTAGGGTTTTCACCGCATAATCGGAACATCCTACTCGTGATTGAGCCTCGCGGCCACGCACGGTGTTCGTAAGCCAATCCTAGACAAGGCCTAAAAACCAACACGAAGTTGATCCCCGGAACATCTTGTCTAGGGCTAGCAAACTACACCCTACGCGCCGCTGGATCCTTCAACCCTTTGTAAGGCCTAACCATGCAGATATTAAACTAATCCTTGAAGAACAAGGAGCAACCATAACGGATCGGATCTACTAAATAACGATCAAGCGGGGTGCCGCCCCTACACCTAAGATAGGTGTAAGGGCGGCCAGACGTCTCAGGGTTGCACTACGACAGCATATGATACGAAGAACAATGCTAACCCTAACACGTCTAAGATAACTACGTTGCTCACCATCAAAAAGGCTTCAGTACGAGCAACGCATGAACAACGAATAAACTTGTACTGCCTAGATCGCAAGATGCGATCTAGGCAGCATGATGCTTACCCGGAAGAAAACCCTCGAGACAAGGGAGTTGGCGATGCGCCTATATTGGTTTGTGGTGAACGTGATTGTTGTTTATTTCATAAACCCTAGATACATATTTATAGTCCGTAGACTTTCTAATCGTGGGAATAATCCCAACCGTGCACGAGCCAAACTCTATCTAATCAACACGCATCCTACTATATTACAGATACACGGGCCAGCTAGCCCAAACTTTGCATATAAGGCCGATTCACGTATATTCTTCCATGTATATTCTTCAAGCCCATCTTGATCGCGTCCCACCTCTGACTCGGTCAAATTCTGGTGATAACACATGCCCCCCTGGTTTTGGAATTGATAATTCCAAAATCACTCTGCTTTCCTTCGTCGGGTCATGTCGTGGCAGAGCAGAACCGTCGCAACATCGTTCATCATGATGCCTTGCCTTCTCAACTTCGACGCGTGATTTGACCGTTGTTTTCTCGGAAATTGCTGTGGCATTGAATCTCTACTATATCCCCTTTATTTAACCGCTCTGAACAGTTCGCCACTTCATCCCCTTGCTCTGTTCTGGCCATCGGCACCCAAAAAATCCCCAATCTCCCGTAGCCATGTCTTCTTCTTCTTCCTCCTCCGCCTCGTCGGATCTTTCTTCCTAGTCCTTTTCCTCTTCGTCCTCCTCCGCCTCGTCAGTCTTCTCCGATTCTTCCTCATCTCGCGAACCGACGCCGGAGTGGGGCTCACTGGCGGCGCACGACATCCTCGCCGCATCGGAGTGGGACAAGGAGGACCACGAGCCCTACGTCTGGTCCGAGGACGACAAGTCTCTGACCAGTGGCGACGACGACCTTCAGTTCCTCGCCGATTGGGAGCTGGAAGCGACGAGCGAGGACGACTTGTTCTCGTGGGATGGCTACACTTCCTCCGAAGAGGAGGAAGAAGAAGACGACGACGACTCCCTCGAGGACTACCCGCCGGCGAAGCGCTTCCACGCCGGATCGGATGATGACGACGACGACGATGATGAGGAGGAGGAGGCTCCCATAGAGGGCTATGGAAGCAGCGACGAGGAGCTCGCCGGCAGCAGCGCCGACGAGAGCTCTGACGACGAGGGCAGCAACGGCCCGTAGAGTAGGGTCTACTAGTATAGGTCTAGTAGTAGTAGCAGATCGGCCGATAGGCCCTTCTTTTGTTCTTCCTCCCCTGAGCAATCGGCTCTTTCCTTGTAAGAAATCCTTTATTAATGAAGAAATATTCCCCAATTAATCTTGCTCCTTTGTCGATTTTGCCGATTGTCAAACGAAGTCGATGTACCAAGAACCGATGGCAGGGCATCGGCTTATGCCATAAACATGCTTTAAGGCCATAAAAGTTGCCTGTTCACGCGGTCAACAGATCCAATTCGTGTCCACGCCATCTCCCGGTCTCAAACGCACAAATTCAGCAAAATCCATGGGAAAAATACCTCAGGTGCCCTGAATTCTGGCATGATCTAATCCGCTCCATTGAGTTTTGTTCCTCTAGAGTCGATGGCTACACATCGGCTTTTTCATTATTCTAAAGTCGATGTCCGTACATCGGCTATACTGGTATCCATATTTCTCAAGTCAATGTCTGCGCATCGGCTAAGATTCGTATAAAAAATTTTTACTGGCCGATTTCCAATCGGCCCCCCTTCATACTTCATTTACTGGTCATCCCACATGCTTGGGAAATACTTCTTGAGGTGTTGACCATTGACGGCTACTGGGAACTTAACGCCGTCCAGCTGCTCCAGCATGTATGCATTACCCTTCAAGGCCTGGATTACTTTGTACGGACCGTGCCAATTAGGAGACCATTTGCCATATGCTTTGTCCTTGGTTCCTAATGGCAACACAGCTTCCCATACTAGATCACCAACTTGAAACTCCTTTGGTCTAACCTTCTTATTGTATGCACGAGCTACCCTGGCTTTGTTCTCTTTAATCTTCTCCAACAACCAAAGTCTAAGTTCCATTGCATCCTCAATAGTGTCACTCATCAAAGCTGCATATTCTTCAGCTGTTAGATCATTCTGAAATGTGACACGTCTTGATCCAGCCGAAATTTCCCAAGGTAATACGGCTTCCTGCCCATAGACGAGCTGGTATGGCGAAGTTTTTATAGCTCCATGGCACGACATGCGGTAGGCCCACAAAGCTTCTGACCCTAGGGTTCTCGTCAATTTTCCTCTTGATCAGCTTGATCAGGCTCTGATTGGACGCTTCAGCTTGCCCGTTGGCTTGAGCATAGTATGGAGATGATCGGATCAGCTTAATCCCCATGTCATCACAGAACTTTCTGAATTCTTTAGAAACAAAGACCGAACCTCCATCGGTCGTGATGGTTTGGGGAATCCCGAACCTATGAATGACGTGTTCTTTCACAAACTTGATCACATCTTCTGATTTCACCTTCTTCATAGGGACGGCCTCCACCCACTTGGTGAAGTAATCTGTAATGACCAAAATCCATTCATGTTTCTTACTTGACGCCGGATGGATTTTGCTGATCATATCCATGCCCCACCCTCGAAACGGCCACGGCTTGATGATAGGGTTCATTGCTGATGCGGGTACCATCTGAATCTTCCCGAACATCTAGCACGCTTGGCACCCCTTGTAGTACTTGAAGCAATCCTCAAGCATGGTGGGCCAATAAAACCCTGATCGCCTAATTAGCCACTTCATCTTATGAGCCGACTGGTGAGTTCCACAGGAGCCTTCATGCACCTCATGTAAGAGCCGATTAGACTCAGTTGGTCCCAGGCACTTGAGTAGTAACCCTTCCAACGTCCTGTAGAACATGTCATCTCCTATGAGGACATACTTCATGGCCTTGTATCTTATCCGTTTAGGTGCCCCCCGAGCCGAATCTTTTAAGTAATTGAAGATTTCGGCCCTCCAATCATCCTGTTCCAGGAACTGCACCTGAACTTCTGACCTGTCTGATATGTCCTTATAGCCTGACGCCATTTGTGCGAGATCGTTGGCCTCGGTATTTCGGGATCTTGGGACCCAATTAAAGTTGATGTACCGAAACCGTGTCATCAACTCACGGCATTCCATCCAATATGGGAAAAGCGATTCAGTTTCGCACTTATATTCCTCCGTGAGCTGGTGTAACATCCCAAAAGTTTAAAACAAAACAAATTAATTTCCCTAGTTCCAAATTTTGGAACCAACAAAAACTTTTATAAATTAAGTATGATCCATAGTGACCTTGCTTAATTCTTGTGCTATTGCCATGATTGCTTGTTATAGTAGTTTGAAATAATCTTAAACCCTAAACCTCACCCCTCTTTTCACCATCCTAGTTAAAATAAAATAAAAGGAAATTAAATAAGAAAAAGGCATATGTGCCTATGGCTATTTTTACAAAACTTCACCCTAAGCTCTTCTACTTTGCTTAGAAGTTTGGAAAACCTTCATACACCTTACCTAGTACTTATCAAACCAAATCCAAGTGGTTTCCAAAGAAAATAAAAAGAAACTAAAAATGCCATAGAGGCATATGAGAGTAAAATAGCAAATATGTGAATTTAAGAATCTTGACCCTAATACATGTTGTGAATGGTGGGATCACTCCTATATACCATTTCAACACTCGACACCACCAATTGGGTCAAGCCAAGTCAAATTAAAACTCAAATGCAACATATGCATAGAGGCATATGTGACACATAGTCATAATACCCAATTCTTGTTCTATGCCTCTAAACCTTGACCAAATGATGTGAAACCATCTCTAAACCTAATCTAACACTAAATTGACCCTAACCCATGTCCAAGTGAAGCAAGATGAACAATTTACAAGTTTAATGAAATTTGACACATCACCTCTTATGTGTTATGGCCATTTTTGCAAATCTTTGAGCAAGACCATTTGAATTGGTTTCAATGGTCTTAAAATGTTTCTAAACTAATAAGAACCACATTAGAGTCAAGAAAAGTCAAACCAAATGGAGAGAAATCAAATGGTGAGATAATTCCATTTTCACTCACATACACATAAGACCAATTTTGCAAATCTTCACCAAAGACCACCATTGCTTGATCTCTTGCTTGTAGAATGTTTATATATGATAAACAAACACAATTGCACCAAATAAACCCAAATCAAAGCAAATAAGAATTCAAATGCAACTTATATATGATAATGGTCATTTGGCCATTTTATATTATCTTACCCACTTTGAGCTCTTCTATTAAGAGATTCTTAAACCAAACCCTGACAAGTCTTTGCACCTCATCCAAGACCTCATCAAGATGAACATTTTTCGTGTTGACCACTTTGACCAAAGCTTTGACCATTGCTCTAATTATTCAAGCCAAGATGCCACCTTGAAACAAATTCTAGATTCCCTCCACTATTTGAATTTTCACAAAACCTCTCCAAATTTCAAACCAATGCCACACATTGTTGCCCAACATCATTTAGAACACAACCATGCAGCCATTTGTCCAAAGTTACACACAAGGGAGGTCATTGCTTTGGAGATGAAAAGTACACATAAAGTGAAAATGGGGTACAATTCACTTTAATCATCACTTTCTCACTTTTCTCTCTCTCTCTCTTTCCATCATTGATAGTACACCATGGTACTCTGAAAAGCACATCATGATATGACACCACCTTGGCCATGATCACCATGCTCAAGCATGCCACTCATTTGCATGTACCACATATGCTTTTCACTTTAATCAATGATGCACACCTCTAGCCCTCTCACACCCTGCACCCTATGTCAAATACCATCATCCCACCTCAACCAAGCATGCAGCACTCATAGACCAAGAAAATGATGCAAAGAGGACCATGCCAAGCCCATGCCATTGATGTAGACCTCACCATGCCACCACTTGTCCTCCTCCTTCTCTCAAGCCTATATAAACCCCCCTCCTCTCTTGGGACAGCACACACCACCTCACAGCCTCCCTCTCTCCCTCCTAGAGCCTCCCTCTCTCCCTCCTTGCCTCACACCGGAGCCAAGAGCTCGCCACGGCCACCGGCGGCATCCCTCAAAAACCGCCCAGATTTTCATCACCATAGCCATCGAGCCCTACACCAAAGTTGTATCCCTTGAAAATACCTTTCCAACGCACCTAATCACGCCTCAATCCGAGCTCCGAGGTGATAGATATGCCCCCCCGCAAGATCCCTGGTTCGGGAGGAAGACGACGGCCCAGCGCCGTCGGATCGTCATCCGATGATCTGCGCGCTCCGCGCGTGCCCGACGTGCATGCGCCATGCACGCCAGGCCCGGGCAGCAGCTGGGCCGGCCCAACTCCGTTCCCGCCCACCGTTTGAATTCAAATTTCGTTTTATTTATTTTCTGTGAATTGCTATCAGATGCTTTGCTAGAAATCAAATATCTCCAAATCTACTTGGCCATTTTTAGTTAATTTCATATGGTTGGAAAGCCTGTGAAATTATCTATGCAATGCCACTGGATTCAAACCAATAGCTGTTGTAGAATTAAAGTAGCAAAATAAACAAGACATAGACTTTTCTGACTTAGAATAATTATTAAAAATCAACCCTTTTGAATTTTGAGGTGATTCCACCTCTCATAATTCACATTTCACGAACTCTAATTGTTTATGTAAAAATATGCTATGGGTTCTGTACATGATCATGGGCTAGAAGCAAAATATTGGCTATGTAGTCAATACTAGTCCATTTAAACTATATCCAAATTTTAGAATTTAAATCTATGAGGTGTAGCACCTCATTTAAATCCTTTCTCAAGTGATATGAAGTAATGTGTTGACCTTTATTTACTTAGGCTCATACTTGCTCACTTGTAGAAATTAAATCATAATAGTATTTCATTTGCAATAGTTATTTAAATCACATGAGATGATGAATCTCATTTAAATCATTTTTCTCAAATGATAAGTGTGAAGTGTTGACCTTGGTCAACATGTGATCACCCCTGGTTAATTGAAAAGATTAAATCTTAAGAAGAATTCAATGAGAGGAAATTATTCCTCCAAACCAAAGAGAAACCCTAACTTCAATGTTCAATAAGAGGAAATTATTCTCCTATTATTAAATAAGGAAACCCTAGCTTAATGTGTGAATAGATGTTAAGTAATGATGCTAGATCCATTGTGTGAGCCATTAAGGCTAATTAAGACTACTTAAGTGTTGTTTGGTGATTGTATCCTCGTATTCGTTTATAGACGCTAGTACCGGAGACTATCAAGAAGAAGAGGTCTTCTACCAAGAGGAAGGGCAAGAAAACTTTGATCACATCACCAATCAAGGCAAGCTATTACCAATGCAAGCTAGACTAATGCAAACTATTTTGGTTGCAAGTTTATATTCTTGCAAAGTGCAAAGCTCTACAAGAGCAAGGCACCATTACATTTTACTTTATGAACCTATCCCAAGTTTTTACTTATCAAGCTTTACTTGATTTTATTTATCAAAGTTACTTTTTGGTTTATGATCCACTTGGTTGAATTATGGAGTAGTACAAGAGAATCACACTTAGCCTAGCAAGCTCCAAGATACTTAGCACCCCTCATAACTAGTGGCTAGTGCTCAATATTAAAAGTGACTACTCTAGTTGGGAACTTGGGAATTGAAATGACTTTGAAAACCTTGGAATGATGAGTCATTCTATTGAGAGATTTTGAAGGTGAATATGACTGGTGAATGACTTGGTGAATTTCACAAAAACTGATGGTTGTGTTCGGATGCGATACCATTCCAATTTTACAAGTACCCCCACAATACCTGAATCTGGGTAAGGCTTAGCTGGAAACTTATGTATTTTAGTATGGGTTCCCTCTGAACAAGCGTCATCGGGGTTATGCTGGAGGCTGCCTCTACAAAAGGAGTGATGTGAAATGACGTGAAATGAGGTGAATGTCCGGCCCAAGCCCTGTGCAGTTCCCAGGCTGACCGCGTGTCTTCACTGGGAGGCCAAGCTCATGGGGAGAGGTGCCTATACTAGAGTATGTAAATGAAAGGTTAGGATTGGTAGTTCGCGTACTGCGTACGACAAATCAGGGCCAGTTACCCCTGACGAACTATTGCAATTGTTGTGGCACAAGTGTACACCCTCTGCAGAGTTAAACCTATTCGAATAGCCGCGTCCGCGGTTATGGACAGTTGGAAAGGCCATACTGTTCCGTCATCAGAAATTTTCTAAAAATATGAATGGTGAATTGTGACTTGAATTGAAAGGTGACTTTGACTTTGAATCACAACTGAGTTGTGGGAATGACACTAATGTTCCCACTTGAGTTAGTTAAGCAAATGAAGAGGCTTTGATTATTAAAGTGTTTATGAAATAAAACTGGCTTTATGCAAATGAAACTAGAGCTTAGAACCCCTTACTATAGTTGATAGTATTTACCTTAGTATTAGTTTGCGAGTACTTTAAAGTACTCATGGCTGTGTCCCTGGCTATTCAAATGGCCAGACTATGAAGAGGAGTACCAGAACCCGGAAGAAGGACAGCAGGACGTCTACGACAACTAGGATCACTCCTGACGTCAACAGTTGCCTGTGGAATAGATGGACTACTACTACGCTACTTTCGCTTTCGCTATGTGTTATGTAATGGATAAACTAGAACTTCTATTATTGTAATAAGACTGGATCATGTGATCCTTTATTTGTAAGACGATTATGGTATGTAATGAATGATGTGTTGTGATATCAATCTATTATGTCTCGCAAAAACAATATTCCTGGGATTGCGAGGAATGGCATAATAGGCATCTGGACTTAAAAATCCGGGTGTTGACAGCTGGTTAATCACCAACTTCGAGTCTCCAAAAAGCTCTACCGCTTCTGCCCCGGCTTCCAGCAGCAACTCCATTCCCTTTCGTACTGCCTCATACTCAGCGACATTGTTGGTGCAAGGGGTAGATAGTCTGATGGAGAAGGAGTACATTGCCCCCCGAGGCGACACGAGCAGAATGTCGATGCCACAACCATTGTCACAAGCCGATCCATCGAAGAACATAGCCCATGCACGTATAGATAGTGCTGCTATATTGGTATTGATCCGTTCAGCTATAAGATCGGCCAACGCTTGTCCCTTGACTGCTTTCGCAGGCTGATACCGAAGATCGAACTCTGATAGCGCAAACATCCACTTGCCCAGTCGGCCTTTCAAAACAGGGGCCGACAGCATGTGCTTGACAACGTCTGACTTGCATATGACGATGATTTCTGCCGTCAAAAGGATGTGATGAAGCTTGGTGCAGGTGAAGAACAGGCAAAGGCAAAGCTTCTCGACCTCAGGATACCTTGTCTCCGCGTCCAACATCCTTCTGCTGAGGTAGAAAACGACCTTTTCAACACCCTCATAGAGTTGCACCACCACCGAAGCGATGGACGTGTCAGCCACTGACAAGTAGATATAGAACGGCCTGTCTTGTTGGGGCGGAACCAGCACAGGCGGCGTTGTCAGATACCGCTTAATCTCATCAAACGCCTGCTGCTGTTCTGCCCCCCAGTGAAACTCGTCATCAGATTTAATTTTCACCAGTGCTATGTACGGCTCGATTCGTCCTGACAGGTTAGAGATGAACCGTCGGACAAAATTGATCTTGCCGATGAGACGTTGGAGCTCCTTCTTCGTGGTGGGCAGCTGCATGGTACGCACTGCCTCTTGACTTTTCAGGCCGATCTCAATTCCCCGTTCATGAACCAGAAAACCTAGGAACTGACCAGTCGTCACACCAAAAGCACACTTCTTTGGATTCATTCTCAGTCCGAACTTCCGAGTTCGGTCTAGGATGCGTCGCAAATCATCCAAGTGTCCCTCCATGGAGACAGACTTGACTACCACGTCATCGATGTTGATTTCCACCAACTTGCCGATCAGGTCGTGAAACATATAATTCATGGCTCTTTGGTACGTTGCACCAGCATTCTTCAACCCAAAGGTCATGACTACATATTCAAACAAGCCTACTGCCCCTGGTACTCTGAATGCGGTCTTGTGTATATCTTCTGGAGCCATGAAGATTTGGTTAAAGACGGCGTTGCCGTCCATGCAACTAAACACCTAGAGCCCAGCAGCGGCATGGATCAACGTTTTCGCCACGAGCATCGGATATTCATCTTTTGGAGTGGCTCTGTTGAGATCTCGAAATCGATGGCCACACGCCATCGGCCGTCCTTCTTTTCTACAGAACGAGCATCGGAGATCCACTCAGCATACCTGCATGGCCTGATGAACCCGGCGGCCAACATCTTCTCAATCTCTTTCTTGACCTCTTCCAGAATTTCGGCCTTCATCTGACGTGCTCGTTGTTGGAACGGCCGAAATCCCTTCTTAAGGGGGAGCCGATGCTCAATGATGCTCCTGTCTAACCCAGGCATTTCTGTGTAATCCCATGCAAAGCAATCTGTGTATTCTTTTAACAGAGCTATCATCTGACTCCTAAGATGTGGATCTAACTTCTTGCTGATAAAAGTTGGTCGTGGCTTATCTCCAGGTCCGATGTCAACTTCTTCCAGCTCATCAGCCGATGTGAACCCATACCCTAGCTTTCCGTCACCCGTTAGATCGACACTAAATTCGGGGAGAACGTGTGGTAAGGATAATACGGGCCGATCGCTGGAATCGGCCTTCATCTTGATTGTAACCGGGATTTTTTGGGATTGCCGGAGCCGATCGCGTGGAACGGCTTCTTCCTTGTCCTTGCTATGAGAGCAGCTGCCCTCGTCCCCTTCCTTATCAGGGTGGCGCCCAAGCTCTACCATGTTGATGTTGAACGAGAATCTTGGCTGGCACCTCCCAGGGTACGTGCATTCCACCATGTCAACGGCGTATGCCGGTAAATTCGGCACTTCTGGTGCTGCCAACGCGAATGGCAGCGGTGGACGGGACTGGAGTGGCATCTCTCCTTGGTAAGTCCCGAGAGCTGGTCCTGATGGAGAGTACTGATGCCTCATGATTTTCTGGATCACCCGAAGAGCGACACGCTCCAAAGTGTTCACCAGGCTCTCAGAATGGCGGTGCAGCGAGTGAGCTACCATGTAGTTAATCTCCTGACGCAGGGACCTGGTGCGTTCTTCTGACGGGGCGGACAGGTCCACTCCATCGAGCGCGCCTTCAGGTGAGAACCCTTTCCACCTGATGCCATGTGAGCGGGTTCTGTGAAAGGAGCCGATGAGATCGGCTTCGAGGATTGCTTTGACCTCGTCGTACTTCTTCTTGAGCTCTTCGGTCAGATCCTCGTACGTGACTGGAGTGCCGTCCGCCATCTCATATGTAGATGGCGATGTGGTTGATGTCGAATATTGTCCCACCGGGCGTGCCAGAATGTGTTGCGGTCAGAAACCCACCGGCGAGCAGCGACGGGCAACACAGGAGAGCCGGGAGGCTCCCAGGACTGCGACTGGCCCTGGTCCCTCCGAGCGACGGCCCGCAAAGACTTCGGCACGCACGTCCGATGCTGGTGCAAGGGCGTGCCACCTGACCTATACCTGGTCAGGAAGGTGATGGAGATGCCTCGCTTAATTTCCTGCATGGCATACACGTAAACATTAAATACGAGCCTCGATCGGCTCTCAGGTTGTCCTGTGAATCGGCTCAAAGAGCCGATCCACCCATGATTCGCACGAGGTGTACGAATATATGGTGGTCCTGCTTGATCAGAATAAAGCTAAAATGACCTACTACGATTTAGGGTTTTCACCGCATAATCGGAACATGCTACTCGTGATTGAGCCTCGCGGCCACGCACGGTGTTCGTAAGCCAATCCTAGACAAGGCCTAAAAACCAACACGAAGTTGATCCCCGGAACATCCTGTCTAGGGCTAGCAAACTACACCCTACGCGCCGCTGGATCCTTCAACCCTTTGTAAGGCCTAACCATGCAGATATTAAACTAATCCTTGAAGAACAAGGAGCAACCATAACGGATCGGATCTACTAAATAACGATCAAGCGGGGTGCCACCCCTACACCTAAGATAGGTGTAAGGGCGGCCAGACGTCTCAGGGTTGCACTACGACAGCATATGATACGAAGAACAATGCTAACCCTAACACGTCTAAGATAACTACGTTGCTCGCCATCAAAAAGGCTTCAGTACGAGCAACGCATGAACAACGAATAAACTTGTACTGCCTAGATCGCAAGATGCGATCTAGGCAGCATGATGCTTACCCGGAAGAAAACCCTCGAGACAAGGGAGTTGGCGATGCGCCTAGATTGGTTTGTGGTGAACGTGATTGTTGTTTATTTCATAAACCCTAGATACATATTTATAGTCCGTAGACTTTCTAATCGTGGGAATAATCCTAACCGTGCACGAGCCAAACTCTATCTAATCAACACGCATCCTACTATATTACAGATACACGGGCCAGCTAGCCCAAACTTTGCATATAAGGCCGATTCACGTATATTCTTCCATGTATATTCTTCAAGCCCATCTTGATCGCGGCCCACCTCTGACTCGGTCAAATTCTGGTGATAACAGTGTGTGCACTCGATCGATGATCCCTAAACCTTGAACCCTAAAACCCTATTCCCTAATCCCTAATTATACCCTAAACGTACACCCCAAATTAACACCCTAAACACTAAACACTAAACCCTAGACCCTAAACCCTAAACACTAATTAAACCCTAAACCCTAACCCTAGACCCTAAACCCTAAACACTAAACCCCAAACCCTAAACCCTAAACCTTAGACCCTGAACCCTAATTAACCCTAACCCTAACTCTAAAACCCTAGCTAGCTAACCCTAAACCCTAAACCTTAATTAAACCCTACATATATATATATATATATATATATATATATATATAGGCCAACGACACTTAATTGTGCATCAAGCATGCGACCAACTAATTAGCGCTGATAAATTAACTTGAATCTTGACAAGTTCTCTCGAATTAAAACACATTTGATTAAGTTGCCTCATAATATATATACAATTAGTGTGCATGCGCGCATGGCATACCTTGGACATATCATTCGTGCATATATTTCAATATATATATATATATGAACATATTCTTGGGGATATATATATATTTCAATCTCTCTCTCGATCTATATATATATCGTTGGTGGCCAAAAAACACACTTATATACGCGTGCACTTTATGTGCAAAGGCGCGGGTGCCTCTAATAATGTGTGTGTGCACTCGATCGATGATCCCCAAACTTTAAACCCTAAATTAACGCTAATCCCTAATCCCTAATTATACCCTATACATACACCCTAAACAACCTAAACACTAAACCCTAAACCCTAGACCCTAAACCCTAAACCCTAAACACTAAACCCTAAACCCTAACCCTAGACCATAAACTCTAAACCCTAAACCATAAACCCTAAATATATTTCAATCTCTCTCTAGATCTATATATCGTTGGTGGCCAAGAAACACACTTATATATATACGCATGCAATTTATGCGCAAAGGCACGGGTGCCTCTAATAATGTGTGTGTGCACTCGATCGATGATCCCTAAACCTTAAACCCTAAAACCCTAATCCCTAATCCGTAATTATACCCTAAACGTACACCCTAAACACCCTAAACACTAAACCCTAAACCCTAAACACTACACCCTAAACCCTAAACCCTAAACCCTAAACCCTAAACCCTAACCCTAGCTAGACCCTAAACCCTAAACACTAAACCCCAAACCCTAAACCCTATATAGACCCTAAACCCTAATTAACCCTAACCCTAACCCTAAAACCCTAGCTAGCTAACCCTAAACCCTAATTAAACCCTACATATATATATAGGCCAACGACACTTAATTGCGCATCAAGCAAGCAACCAACTAATTAGCGCTGATAAATTAATTAACTTGAATCTTGACAAGTTCTCTCGAATGAAAACACATTTGATTAGGTTGCCTCATAATATATATATACAATTAGTGTGCATGTTCGCATGGCATACCTTGCACATATCATTCGTGCATATATTTCAATATATATCTGAACATATTCTTGGGGATATATATATATTTCAATCTCTCTCTCGATCTATATATATCGTTGGTGGCCAAAAAACACACTTATATACGCATGCACTTTATGCGCAAAGGCGCGGGTGCCTCTAATAATGTGTGTGTGCACTCGATCGATGATCCCTAAACCTTAAACCCTGAAACCCTAGCTAATCCCTAATCCCTAATTATACCCTAAACATACAACCTAAACACCCTAAACACTAAAGCCTAAACCCTAGCTAGTCCCTAAACCCTAAACAATACACCCTAAACCCTAAACACTAAACCCTAAACCCTAACCCGGCCTAGACCCTAAACCCTAAACCCTAAACCCTAAATATATTTCAATCTCTCTCTCTCGATCTATATATCGTTGGTGGCCAAGAAACACACTTATATATATAGGCATGCACTTTATGCGCAAAGGCGCGGGTGCCTCTAATAATATGTGTGTGCACTCGATCGATGATCCCTAAACCTCAAACCCTAAAACCCTAATCCCTAATTATACCCTAAATGTACACCCTAAACACTCTAAACACTAAACCCTAGACCCTAAAACCTAATCCCTAATTCCTAATTATACCCTAAACGTACACCCTAAACACCCTAAACAGTAAACCCTAAACCCTAGAACCTAAACCCTAAACACTACACCCTAAACCCTAAACCCTAAACACTAAACCCTAAACCCTAAACCCTAAACCCTAACCCTAGACCATAAACCCTAAACCCTAAACCATAAACCCTAAATATATTTCAATCTCTCTCTAGATCTATATATCGTTGGTGGCCAAGAAACACACTTATATATACGATGCACTTTATGCGCAAAGGCGCGGGTGCCTCCAATAATGTGTGTGTGCACTCGATCGATGATCCCTAAACCTTAAACCCTAAAACCCTAATCCCTAATCCCTAATTATACCCTAAACGTACACCCTAAACACCCTAAACACTAAACCCTAAACCCTAGACCCTAAGCCCTAAACACTACACCCTAAACCCTAAACCCTAAACACTAAACCCTAAACCCTAAACCCTAACCCTAGACCATAAACCCTAAACCATAAACCCTAAATATATTTCAATCTCTCTCTAGAGATCTATATATCGTTGGTGGCCAAGAAACACACTTATATATACGTATGCACTTTATGCGCAAAGGCGCGGGTGCCTCCAATAATGTGTGTGTGCACTCGATCGATGATCCCTAAACCTTAAACCCTAAAACCCTAATCCCTAATCCCTAATTATACCCTAAACGTACACCCTAAACACCCTAAACACTAAACCCTAAACCCTAGACCCTAAACCCTAAACACTACACCCAAAACCCTAAACCCTAAACACTAAACCCTAAACCCTAAACCCTAACCCTAGACCATAAACCCTAAACCCTAAACCATAAACCCTAAATATATTTCAATCTCTCTCTAGAGATCTATATATCGTTGGTGGCCAAGAAACACA
Organism: Lolium perenne; assembly: GCF_019359855.2. Classification (NCBI taxonomy): domain Eukaryota; kingdom Viridiplantae; phylum Streptophyta; class Magnoliopsida; order Poales; family Poaceae; genus Lolium; species Lolium perenne. The sequence continues at coordinate 33,628,774 of NC_067248.2, read as the reverse complement.
CTTATATATACGCATGCACTTTATGCGCAAAGGCGCGGGTGCCTCCAATAATGTGTGTGTGCACTCGATCGATGATCCCTAAACCTTAAACCCTAAAACCCTAATCCCTAATCCCTAATTATACCCTAAACGTACACCCTAAACACCCTAAACACTAAACCCTAAACCCTAGACCCTAAACCCTAAACACTACACCCTAAACCCTGAACCCTATACTCTAAACCCTAAACCGTAACCCTAGCTAGACCCTAAACCCTAAACACTAAACCCCAAACCCTAAACCCAAAACCCTATATAGACCCTAAACCCTAATTAACCATAACCCTGAAAACCTAGCTAGCTAACCCTAAACCCTAATTAAACCCTATATATATTTAGGCCAATGACACTTAATTGCGCATCAAGCAGGCGACCAACTAATTAGCGCTGATAAATTAATTAACTTGAATTTTGACAAGTTCTCGATCTCGAATGAAAACACATTTGATTAAGTAGTCTCATAATATATATATAATTAGTGTGCATGCGCGCATGGCATACCTTGCATATCATCCGTGCATATATTTCAATATATATTTGAACATATTCTTGGGGATATATATATATTTCAATCTCTCTCTCTCGATCTATATATCGTTGGTGGCCAAGAAACACACTTATATATACGCATGCACTTTATGCGCAAAGGCGCGGGTGCCTCTAATAATGTATGTGTGCACTCGATCGATGATCCGTATACCTTAAACCCTAAAACCCTAATCCCTAATCCCTAATTATACCCTAAACGTACACCCTAAACACTAAACCCTAAACCCTAGACCCTAAACCCTGCTAAACACTACACCCTAAACCCTAAACACTAAACCCTAACCCTAGACCCTAAACCCTAAACCCTAAATATATTTCAATCTCTCTCTAGATCTATATATATATCGTTGGTGGCCAAGAAACACACTTATATATATACGCATGCACTTTATGCGCAAAGGCGCGGGTGCCTCTAATAATGTGTGTGTGCACTCGATCGATGATCCCTAAACCTTGAACCCTAAAACCCTATTCCCTAATCCCTAATTATACCCTAAATGTACACCCCAAATTAACACCCTAAACACTAAACACTAAACCCTAGACCCTAAACCCTAAACACTAATTAAACCCTAAACCCTAACCCTAGACCCTAAACCCTAAACACTAAACCCCAAAACCTAAACCCTAAACCTTAGACCCTGAACCATAATTAATCCTAACCCTAACTCTAAAACCCTAGCTAGCTAACCCTAAACCCTAAACCCTAATTAAACCCTACATATATATATATATATATATATAGGCCAACGAACTAATTAGCGCTGATAAATTAATTAACTTGAATCTTGACAAGTTCTCTCAAATGAAAACACATTTGATTAAGTTGCCTCATAATATATATACAATTAGTGTGCATGCGCGCATGGCATACCTTGCACATATCATTCGTGCATATATTTCAATATATATATGAACATATTCTTGGGGATATATATATATATTTCAATCTCTCTCTCGATCTATATATATATCGTTGGTGGCCAAAAAACACACTTATATACGCGTGCAATTTATGCACGAAGGCACTCGTGCCTCTAATAATGTGTGTGTGCACTCGATCGATGATCCCTAAACCTTAAACCCTAAATTAACGCTAATCCCTAATTATTACCTATACATACACCCTAAACACCCTAAACACTAAACCCTAAACCCTAGACCCTAAACCCTAAACCCTAAACACTAAACCCTAAACCCTAACCCTAGACCATAAACTCTAAACCCTAAACCATAAACCCTAAATATATTTCAATCTCTCTCTAGATCTATATATCGTTGGTGGCCAAGAAACACACTTATATATATACGCATGCACTTTATGCGCAAAGGCGCGGGTGCCTCTAATAATGTGTGTGTGCACTCGATCGATGATCCCTAAACCTTAAACCCTAAAACCCTAATCCCTAATCCCTAATTATACCCTAAACATACACCCTAAACACCCTAAACCCTAAACCCTAAACCCTAGACCCTAAACCCTAAACACTACACCCTAAACCCTAAACCCTAAACCCTAAACCCTAACCCTAGCTAGACCCTAAACCCCAAACCCTAAACCCTATATAGACCCTAAACCCTAATTAACCCTAACCCTAAAACCCTAGCTAGCTAACCCTAAACCCTAATTAAACCCTACATATATATATAGGCCAACGACACTTAATTGCGCATCAAGCAAGCAACCAACTAATTAGCGCTGATAAATTAATTAACTCGAATCTTGACAAGTTCTCTCGAATGAAAACACATTTGATTAGGTTGCCTCATAATATATATATACAATTAGTGTGCATGTTCGCATGGCATACCTTGCACATATCATTCGTGCATATATTTCAATATATATCTGAACATATTCTTGGGGATATATATATATATTTCAATCTCTCTCTCTCTCGATCTATATATATATCGTTGGTGGCCAAGAAACACACTTATATACGCATGCACTTTATGCGCAAAGGTGCGGGTGCCTCTAATAATGTGTGTGTGCACTCGATCGATGATCCCTAAGCCATAAACCCTGAGACCCTAGCTAATCCCTAATCCCTAATTATACCCTAAACATACACCCTAAACACCCTAAACACTAAACCCTAAACCCTAGCTAGACCCTAAACCCTTAACACTACACCCTAAACCCTAAACCCTAAACCCTAAACACTAAACCCTAAACCCTAACCCGTCCTAGACCCTAAACCCTAAATATATTTCAATCTCTCTCTCGATCTATATATCGTTGGTGGCCAAGAAACACACTTATATATATAGGCATGCACTTTATGCGCAAAGGCGCGGATGCCTCTAATAATATGTGTGTGCACTCGATCGATGATCCCTAAACCTTAAACCCTAAAACCCTAATCCCTAATTATACCCTAAACGTACACCCTAAACACTCTAAACACTAAACCCTAAACCCTAGACCCTAGACCCTAAACCCTAAACACTACACCCTAAACCCTAAACCTAAACACTAAACCCTAAACCCTAAACCTTATAATTAAACCCTACATATATAGGCCAACGACACTTAATTGCGCATCAAGCAGGCGACCAACTAATTAGCGCTAATAAATTAATTAACTTGATTTTTGACAAGTTCTCGATCTCGAATGAAAACACATTTGATTAAGTAGTCTCATAATATATATATAATTAGTGTGCATGCGTGCATGGCATACCTTGCATATCATCCGTGCATATATTTCAATATATATTTGAACATATTCTTGGGGATATATATATATATTTCAATCTCTCTCTCTCTCGATCTATATATCGTTGGTGGCCAAGAAACACACTTATATATACGCATGCACTTTATGCGCAAAGGCGCGGGTGCCTCTAATAATGTGTGTGTGCACTCGATCGATGATCCGTAAACCTTAAACCCTAAAACCCTAATCCCTAATCCCTAATTATACCCTAAACGTACACCCTAAACACCCTAAATACTAAACCCTAAACCCTAGACCCTAAACCCTGCTAAACACTACACCCTAAACCCTAAACACTAAACCCTAACCCTAGACCCTAAACCCTAAACCTAAACCCTAAATATATTTCAATCTCTCTCTAGATCTATATATATATCGTTGGTGGCCAAGAAACACACTTATATATATATACGCATGCACTTTATGCGCAAAGGCGCGGGTGCCTCTAATAATGTGTGTGTGCACTCGATCGATGATCCCTAAACCTTGAACCCTAAAACCCTATTCCCTAATCCCTAATTATACCCTAAATGTACACCCCAAATTAACACCCTAAACACTAAACACTAAACCCTAGACCCTAAACCCTAAACACTAATTAAACCCTAAACCCTAACCCTAGACCCTAAACCCTAAACACTAAACCCCAAACCCTAAACCCTAAACCTTAGACCCTGAACCCTAATTAATCCTAACCCTAACTCTAAAACCCTAGCTAGCTAACCCTAAACCCTAAACCCTAATTAAACCCTACATATATATATATATATATATATAGGCCAACGAACTAATTAGCGCTGATAAATTAATTAACTTGAATCTTGACAAGTTCTCTCAAATGAAAACACATTTGATTAAGTTGCCTCATAATATATATACAATTAGTGTGCATGCGCGCATGGCATACCTTGCACATATCATTCGTGCATATATTTCAATATATATATGAACATATTCTTGGGGATATATATATATTTCAATCTCTCTCTCGATCTATATATATATCGTTGGTGGCCAAAAAACACACTTATATACGCGTGCAATTTATGCGCAAAGGCGCGGGTGCCTCTAATAATGTGTGTGTGCACTCGATCGATGATCCCTAAACCTTAAACCCTAAATTAACGCTAATCCCTAATCCCTAATTATTCCCTATACATACACCCTAAACACCCTAAACACTAAACCCTAAACCCTAGACCCTAAACCCTAAACCCTAAACACTAAACCCTAAACCCTAACCCTAGACCATAAACTCTAAACCCTAAACCATAAACCCTAAATATATTTCAATCTCTCTCTAGATCTATATATCGTTGGTGGCCAAGAAACACACTTATATACGCATGCACTTTATGCGCAAAGGCGCGGGTGCCTCTAATAATGTGTGTGTGCACTCGATCGATGATCCCTAAGCCATAAACCCTGAGACCCTAGCTAATCCCTAATCCCTAATTATACCCTAAACATACACCCTAAACACCCTAAACACTAAACCCTAAACCCTAGCTAGACCCTAAACCCTTAACACTACACCCTAAACCCTAAACCCTAAACCCTAAACACTAAACCCTAAACCCTAACCCATCCTAGACCCTAAACCCTAAATATATTTCAATCTCTCTCTCGATCTATATATCGTTGGTGGCCAAGAAACACACTTATATATATAGGCATGCACTTTATGCGCAAAGGCGCGGATGCCTCTAATAATATGTGTGTGCACTCGATCGATGATCCCTAAACCTTAAACCCTAAAACCCTAATCCCTAATTATACCCTAAACGTACACCCTAAACACTCTAAACACTAAACCCTAAACCCTAGACCCTAGACCCTAAACCCTAAACACTACACCCTAAATCCTAAACCTAAACACTAAACCCTAAACCCTAAACCTTATAATTAAACCCTACATATATAGGCCAACGACACTTAATTGCGCATCAAGCAGGCGACCAACTAATTAGCACTAATAAATTAATTAACTTGATTTTTGACAAGTTCTCGATCTCGAATGAAAACACATTTGATTAAGTAGTCTCATAATATATATATAATTAGTGTGCATGCGTGCATGGCATACCTTGCATATCATTCGTGCATATATTTCAATATATATTTGAACATATTCTTGGGGATATATATATATATATTTCAATCTCTCTCTCTCTCGATCTATATATCGTTGGTGGCCAAGAAACACACTTATATATACGCATGCACTTTATGCGCAAAGGCGCGGGTGCCTCTAATAATGTGTGTGTGCACTCGATCGATGATCCGTAAACCTTAAACCCTAAAACCCTAATCCCTAATCCCTAATTATACCCTAAACGTACACCCTAAACACCCTAAATACTAAACCCTAAACCCTAGACCCTAAACCCTGCTAAACACTACACCCTAAACCCTAAACACTAAACCCTAACGCTAGACCCTAAACCCTAAACCTAAACCCTAAATATATTTCAATCTCTCTCTAGATCTATATATATATCGTTGGTGGCCAAGAAACACACTTATATATATATACGCATGCACTTTATGCGCAAAGGCGCGGGTGCCTCTAATAATGTGTGTGTGCACTCGATCGATGATCCCTAAACCTTGAACCCTAAAACCCTATTCCCTAATCCCTAATTATACCCTAAATGTACACCCCAAATTAACACCCTAAACACTAAACACTAAACCCTAGACCCTAAACCCTAAACACTAATTAAACCCTAAACCCTAACCCTAGACCCTAAACCCTAAACACTAAAGCCCAAACCCTAAACCCTAAACCTTAGACCCTGAACCCTAATTAATCCTAACCCTAACTCTAAAACCCTAGCTAGCTAACCCTAAACCCTAAACCCTAATTAAACCCTACATATATATATATAGGCCAACGAACTAATTAGCGCTGATAAATTAATTAACTTGAATCTTGACAAGTTCTCTCAAATGAAAACACATTTGATTAAGTTGCCTCATAATATATATACAATTAGTGTGCATGCGCGCATGGCATACCTTGCACATATCATTCGTGCATATATTTCAATATATATATGAACATATTCTTGGGGATATATATATATATTTCAATCTCTCTCTCGATCTATATATATATCGTTGGTGGCCAAAAAACACACTTATATACGCGTGCAATTTATGCGCAAAGGCGCGGGTGCCTCTAATAATGTGTGTGTGCACTCGATCGATGATCCCTAAACCTTAAACCCTAAATTAACGCTAATCCCTAATCCCTAATTATTCCCTATACATACACCCTAAACACCCTAAACACTAAACCCTAAACCCTAGACCCTAAACCCTAAACCCTAAACACTAAACCCTAAACTCTAACCCTAGACCATAAACTCTAAACCCTAAACCATAAACCATAAATATATTTCAATCTCTCTCTAGATCTATATATCGTTGGTGGCCAAGAAACACACTTATATATATACGCATGCACTTTATGCGCAAAGGCGCGGGTGCCTCTAATAATGTGTGTGTGCACTCGATCGATGATCCCTAAACCTTAAACCCTAAAACCCTAATCCCTAATCCCTAATTATACCCTAAACATACACCCTAAACACCCTAAACCCTAAACCCTAGACCATAAACCCTAAACACTACACCCTAAACCCTAAACCCTAAACCCTAACCCTAGCTAGACCCTAAACCCCAAACCCTAAACCCTATATAGACCCTAAACCCTAATTAACCCTAACCCTAACCCTAAAACCCTAGCTAGCTAACGCTAAACCCTAATTAAACCCTACATATATATATAGGCCAACGACACTTATATGCGCATCAAGCAAGCAACCAACTAATTGATGTCTACGTTCCCCCTCCTTTCCTGTAGACAGTGTTGGGCCTCCAAGAGCAGAGGTTTGTAGAACAGCAACAAGTTTTCCCTTAAGTGGATCACCCAAGGTTTATCGAACTCAGGGAGAAAGAGGTCAAAGATATCCCTCTCATGCAACCCTGCAACCACAAAGCAAGAAGTCTCTTGTGTCCCCAACACACCTAATAGGTGCACTAGTTCGGCGAAGAGATAGTGAAATACAGGTGGTATGAATATATATGAGCAGTAGCAACGGTGCGTAAAATAGCTTGTCGGGCGTGTAGTAAACAAGCAGTAGTAACGCAGCAGTAGTAACACAAAGAAACAAAGAAACAAGCAAAGTGATAGCAAAGATTTGGGAACAAGGCCTAGGGATTACACTTTCACTAGTGGACACTCTCAATATTGATCACATAACAGAATAGATAAATGCATACTCTACACTTTTGTTGGATGATGAACAGATTGCGTAGGATTACACGAACCCTCAATGCCGGAGTTAACAAGCTCCACAATAATGCTCATGTTTTAGTAACCTTATAGTGCAAGATAGATCAACATAACCAAATAGATCACATCAATACCATCATATTAATAGTTAACTTCACAATCCACAAGAGATCATGATCATAGCCTACGACAAGAACCACATGGTGCACACACTAGTCACCTTTACACCAATGCAGGAGGAATAGAATACTTTAATAACATCACTAGAGTAGCACATAGATGAATTGTGATACAAAACTCATATGAATCTCAATCATGTAAAGCAGCTCATGAGATTATTGTATTGAGGTACATGGGAGAGAGATGAACCACATAGCTACAGCGAAGCCCTCAGCCTCGGGGGTGGATTACTCCCTCCTCATCATGGAGGCAGCGATGGCGGTGAAGATGGCGGTGAAGACGGCAGTGGAGATGGCTCAGGGGGCAATTCCCCGTCCCGGCAGGGTGCCGAAACAGAGTTCTGTCCCCCGAATTGGAGTTTCGCGATGGCGGCGGCGCCCCTGGAGTCTTTCTGGAGTTTCGTCGATTGGTGTCGAAGTTTTAGGTCACGACGGCTTAAATAGGCGAAGAATCGGAGTCGGAGGGGGCCTGGGCTGCCCAAACCATAGGGGGCGCGCCCCCCCCTTGGGCCGCGCCGCCCTAGGGTGTGGGGCCCCCCTGGCACCCCTCTGGCCTTTCTCCAGTGCTCTGGAAGCTTCGCGTATTTCTAAGACTTTCGGTGTTGATTTCGTCCGATTCCGAAAATATTTCCTTACTAGGATTTCTGAAACCAAAAACGGCAGAAAACAGCAACTGGCCTCTCGGCATCTCGTCAATAGGTTAGTTCCGGAAAACGCATAAAAATGATATAAAGTGTGAACAAAACATGTTGGTATTGTCATAAAACAAGCATGGAACATCGGAAATTATAGATACGTTGGAGACGTATCAGCATCCCCAAGCTTAGTTCCTACTCGTCCTCGAGTAGGTAAACGATAAAAGATAATTTCTGAGGTGACATGCTACCAACATAATCTTAATCATACCATTGTAAAGCTTATGAGATGAATGCAGCGATTCGAAACAATGTAAATGCAATGAGTAAACAATTGAATCATATAGCAAAGACTTTTCATGAATAGTACTTTCAAGACAAGCATCAATAAGTCTTGCATAAGAGTTACTCATAAAGCAATAAATTCTTAGTAAAGGTATTGAAGCAACACTATGGAAGATTAAGTTTCAGCGGTTGCTTTCAACTTGTAACATGTATATCTCAGGGATAGTTGTCAATGCAAAGCAATATAACAAGTGCAATACGCAAGTATATAAGAATCAATGCACAGTTCACACAAATGTTTGCTTCTTGAGGTGGAGAGAGATAGGTGAACTGACTCAACAATAAAAGTAAAAGAATGGTCCTTCAAAGAGGAAAGCATCGATTGCTATATTTGTGCTAGAGCTTTGATTTTAAAAGCATGAAACAATTTTGTCAACGGTAGTAATAAAGCATATGTATCATGTAAATTATATCTTACAAGTTGCAAGCCTCATGCATAGTGTACTAATAGTGCCCGCACCTTGTCCTAATTAGCTTGGACTACCGGATCATCACAATGCACATGTTTTAACCAAGTGTCACAAAGGGGTACCTCTATGCCGCCTGTACAAAGGTCTAAGGAGAAAGCTCGCATTGGATTTCTCGCTATTGATTATTCTTCAACTTAGACATCCATACCGGGACAACATAGACAACAGATAATGGACTCCTCTTTTATGCATAAGCATGTAACAACAATTAATAATTTTCTCATTTGAGATTGAGGATATATGTCCAAAACTGAAACTTCCACCATGGATCATGGCTTTAGTTAGTGGCCCAATGTTCTTCTCTAACAATATGCATGCTTAACCATAGGGTGGTAGATCGCTCTTACTTCAGACAAGACGAACATGCATAGCAACTCACATGAAATTCAACAAAGAGTAGTTGATGGCGTCCCCAGTGAACATGGTTATCGCCCAACAAGCAACTTAATAAGAGATAAAGTGCATAATTACATATTCAATACCACAATAGTTTTTTAAGCTATTTGTCCCATGAGCTATATATTGCAAAGATGAATGATGGAATTTTAAAGGTAGCACTCAAGCAATTTACTTTGGAATGGCGGAAAATACCATGTAGTAGGTAGGTATGGTGGACACAAATGGCATAGTGTTGTTTGGCTCAGGATTTGAATGCATGAGAAGTATTCCCTCTCGATACAAGGTTTAGGCTAGCAAGGTTGTTTGAAGCAAACACAAGCACGAACTAGTACAGCAAAACTCACATAAAAGACATATTACAAGCATTATAAAACAATACATCGTCTTCCTTGTTGTTCAAACATCTTACTAGAAAATATCTAGACTCTAGAGAAACCAAATATGCAAACCAAATTTTAACAAGCTCTATGTATCTCTTCACTAATAGGTGCAAGGTATATGATGCAAGAGCTTAAACAAGAGCACAACAATTGCCAAGTATCAAGTTATTCAAGACATCATACCAATTACTACATGTAGCATTTTCCAATTCCAACCATATAATAATTAACGAAGCAGTTTCAACCTTCGCCATGAAGATTAAAAGCTAAGAACACATGTGTTCATACGAACCAGCGGAGCGTGTCTCTCTCCCACACAAGCATTTATTCAAACAAAAACAAAAACAAGAAACATACAGACGCTCCAAGTAAAGTGCATAAGATGTGATGGAATAAAAATATAGTTTCAGGGGAGGAACCTGATAATGTTGTCGATGAAGAAGGGGATGCCTTGGGCATCCCCAAGCTTAGACGCTTGAGTCTTCTTAGAATATGCAGGGGTGAACCACCGGGGCATCCCCAAGCTTAGAGCTTTCACTCTTCTTGATCATAGTATATCATCCTCCTCTCTTGACCCTTGAAAACTTCCTTCACACCAAACTTCTCATAAACTTCATTAGAGGGGTTAGTACATAATCAAAAACTCACATGTTCAGAGGTGACACAATCATTCTTAACACTTCTGGACATTGCTCAAAGCTACTGGAAGGTAATGGAACAAAGAAATCCACCCAACACAGCGAAAGAAGCAATGCGAAATAAAAGGCAGAATCTGTCAAAACAGAACAGTCCGTAAAGACGAATTTCTAATAAATATTTCCGTTGCTCAGATCAGAAAACTCAAAACTAATGAAAGTTGCGTACATATCTGAGGAACACGCACGTAAATTGGCATATTTTTCTGATTTTTCTACAGAGAAAACAGCCCAGATTCGTGACAGATAGAAATCTGTTTCTGCGCAGAAATCCAAATCTAGTATCAACCTTCGATTAGAGGCTTCACTTGGCACAACAAAACACAAAACTAAGATAAGAAGAGGTTGCTACAGTAGTAAACAACTTCCAAGACACAAATATAAAACAAAGTACTGTAGCAAAATAACACATGGGTTATCTCCCAAGAAGTTCTTTCTTTATAGCCATTAAGATGGGCTCAGCAGTTTTGATTATGCACTCGCAAGAAATAGTATTTGAAGCAAAAAGAGAGCATCAAGAGGCAAATTCAAAACACATTTAAGTCTAACATGCTTCCTATGAAGAGGAATCTTGTACACGAATGAATTCATGAAGAACAAAGTGACAAGCATAAGAGGATAAAACACGAGTAACTTCAAGATTCTCAACATAAAGAGGGGAAACTTAATATTATTAAGATGCATATAACCATATTTCCCTCTCTCATAATAACTTTCAGTAGCATCATTGATGAAATCCACAATATACCCATCACTTAAAACATTCTTATCATGGTTCATATGCATAGAAGTATCATTAATTTTGGCATAAGAAGAGTTATTCTCATTAATAGTAATTGGAGCAAGATTATTATCAAGAATTTGAACATGGTAAACAAGTTGCATACTAAGGGAATTGTTCTTGGTAATCCAATCATGACTATGACAAGTTTCATAAGGATAGTTATAGCCTATATCATAGCATTCTTTATAATAATCATCAAAGGTCGGAGGCACAGTGTCATCATAAGAAATAGAATAGTTATCTTTCACAGTTGGTTTATCTGTGTCCATACCATCATTGTTATTAGAAGGAGATGTATCAAACACATAATGATCAGTAGCAAAAGGATTTTCAAACACCTCTTCCCCAAGCTTAGAGCTTTCTATATCATTATGGGAGGAAGCATGGATAGCACTGACACTATGGCAATTATTATCATCATTTTCAGAATTAGTTTCCCAGAGATTTGCAATATCAAAAGTAGGGTGCTCATTCAAATCATGATCACTAATGTATATAAAGGGTATAGGAAGATCATCATATTCAGATTCATTATCACAATAATCATTAGGAGCAACATACTTATGGTTACCTAGCGTTATCTCATTCACGCGGGGATACGCCGTTACCTCTTTCTTTTTATTCTTCTTCTTCTTCTTCTTCTTCGTTCCCTTCTTCTTCTTCTTCTCTTAATTCTCCTCATTTCCTTCTTTAGGAGGAAGAGGCTTGAAGGGTAGCTTGTCCGCATAACCTGATTTATTTTCAGAAATAATAGAAGAAACTTGGAAGGATTCCTCCTTTTCATTAATTAGTTCAAAACACACAGCGGTCCTATCATATTTTGGCAAGGTGTCATCTTCTAAAATATTTTGTATGTAAGTATTTGTATGGCTATTATCAATGCAATAAGAAAAACACCCATCCAGGACATCATCAATATCAAGATCACTCATATGTAACAAAGAGATTTTTCTCGACAGTTCTTCACACCCCAAAAATAAAGTAAGTTCATCATGCTGATTAGGAGTAATTTCATCATCACAATACAAATTTGCAGCACTCATTGGGTTCAAATTATCATTGGAGGAGCATTGAAAATTAAAATGACCCACTTCATGGCAAACTTCACAAATAAAAGGATAGAGGGCACAAACTTTTTTACCAAGATCATCTAGAGCCCTAAACCACTTTCTAGTTTTTTCATTAATATGATGGATGCAATATTCATCTTTGGCTTGATTAATTCCACAAGGTCTATGCATTCCACAAAAATTAACATGCTTATAGGAAATAGCATTCTTAGGAGTTTGAGCATGCTTATTGCAATAATTAACAACAATTTCATTCTTCATGCAAGCCTCTTTAAAAGGTTCATGATACTTATCAAAATTCTTCCTTGGCAATTCAAAATGAGAAGCAAAGGCTTTATAAAGATTTGCAGCAACTTGAGAGTCAAGACCATAAGTAGCACTCATATTTCGAAATTTATCGGTATCCATAAAAGCTTCAATGCATTCATAATCATAATTTATACCTAACTCTTTACCTTTGTCGTTCTCCCATCCTTCAGCATTGTCCTCAATCCGATCAAGGAGGTCCCACCTAGCTTCAACCTCCTTGCTTGTGAAAGATCCCTCCGAACACGCGTCCAGATGGTCCTTGTGTTGTCCTGAAAGCCTCGCATAAAAATTGTTAACAATAACATTACGGGGGAGCTCATGAATGGGACATTTGAGCATTAGTGATTTCAATCTCCCCCATGCTTGAGAAATACTCTCTCCATCACGAGGATAAAAGTTATAAATATAATTCCTATCAATATGCACTTCATGCGGAGGATAAAATTTAGAATAAAAGAGAGATGCAATTTCCTCCCAACCAAGAGGATGCCTATTCTCCAACAATTTATACCAATGCGCCGCTTTACTGTACAAATAAACGGAGAATAGCTTCTTCTTCACTTCATCCATAGAGATACCGCACACTTGAATAACCCGCATAATTCGTGCAAAAACAAGAATGATCTCTAGGATGGACAGTTCCATCCCCTTTATAGTGATTGTCCATAACACGTTCAATAATTTTCATAGGTATTTTATACGGAATACTTTCAGCAGGTGGATTCAAAATATCAGAAGCATCATTAGAGTTATCGCATATGGGAGATAAAGCATTATCAGAACAAATTTTCTCCTCTAAAGATGGGAAGCTAAAAAGATCACAAAAACTAGCTTCCCCAAGCTTAGACTTCTTCATAGCATTAGCAGTAATTGCGTTCATACTAATAACATCGCTACTAGCATGCAAATAAGGTTCCATAGGTTTTTTAATTTTCGCATCAAACAATTCTAAATCAGGAAAAAGACTAAAAAGCTCACCAATTTTTTTGTTGTTTTCCATTATGCCTAACTAGTGTAAACAAGAAACAAAAAGATGCAATTGCAGGATCTAAAGGAAATAGCTTCGAGCACAAACACAATGGCGCCAGAAAAGTACTGTTACCTGGAACTGGAGTATGAGTGCCTTTTACCTTTCCTCCCCGGCAACGGCGCCAGAAAATAAGCTTGATGTCTACGTTCCCCCTCCTTTCCTGTAGACAGTGTTGGGCCTCCAAGAGCAGAGGTTTGTAGAACAGCAGCAAGTTTTCCCTTAAGTGGATCACCCAAGGTTTATCAAACTCAGGGAGAAAGAGGTCAAAGATATCCCTCTCATGCAACCCTGCAACCACAAAGCAAGAAGTCTCTTGTGTCCCCAACACACCTAATAGGTGCACTAGTTCGGCGAAGAGATAGTGAAATACAGGTGGTATGAATATATATGAGCAGTAGCAACGGTGCAAGAAAATAGCTTGCAGGCGAGTAGTAAACAAGCAGTAGTAACGCAGCAGTAGTAACACAAGAAACAAGAAACAAGCAAAGGATAGCAGTATTTAGGAACAAGGCCTAGGGATTACACTTTCACTAGTGGACACTCTCAATATTGATCACATAACAGAATAGATAAATGCATACTCTACACTTTTGTTGGATGATGAACAGATTGCGTAGGATTACACGAACCCTCAATGCCGGAGTTAACAAGCTCCACAATAATGCTCATGTTTTAGTAACCTTATAGTGCATGATAGATCAACATAACCAAATAGATCACATCAATACCATCATAGTAATAGTTAACTTCACAATCCACAAGAGATCATGATCATAGCCTACGACAAGAACCACATGGTGCACACACTAGTCACCTTTACACCAATGCAGGAGGAATAGAATACTTTAATAACATCACTAGAGTAGCACATAGATGAATTGTGATACAAAACTCATATGAATCTCAATCATGTAAAGCAGCTCATGAGATTATTGTATTGAGGTACATGGGAGAGAGATGAACCACATAGCTACAGCGAAGCCCTCAGCCTCGGGGGTGGATTACTCCCTCCTCATCATGGAGGCAGCGATGGCGGTGAAGATGGCGGTGAAGACGGCAGTGGAGATGGCTCCGGGGGCAATTCCCCGTCCCGGCAGGGTGCCGAAAGAGAGTTCTGTCCCCCGAATTGGAGTTTCGCGATGGCGGCGGCGCCCCTGGAGTCTTTCTGGAGTTTCGTCGATTGGTGTCGAACTTTTAGGTCACGACGGCTTAAATAGGCGAAGAATCGGAGTCGGAGGGGGCCTGGGCTGCCCAAACCATAGGGGGGCGCGCCCCCCTTGGGCCGCGCCGCCCTAGGGTGTGGGGCCCCCCTGGCACCCCTCTGGCCTTTCTCCGGTGCTCTGAAAGCTTCGCGTATTTCTAAGACTTTCGGTGTTGATTTCGTCCGATTCCGAAAATATTTCCTTACTAGGATTTCTGAAACCAAAAACAGCAGAAAACAGCAACTGGCCTCTCGGCATCTCGTCAATAGGTTAGTTCCGGAAAACGCATAAAAATGATATAAAGTGTGAACAAAACATGTTGGTATTGTCATAAAACAAGCATGGAACATCGGAAATTATAGATACGTTGGAGACGTATCACTAATTAGCGCTGATAAATTAATTAACTTGAATCTTGACAAGTTCTCTCGAATGAAAACACATTTGATTAGGTTGCCTCATAATATATATATACAATTAGTGTGCATGTTCGCATGGCATACCTTGCACATATCATTCGTGCATATATTTCAATATATATCTGAACATATTCTTGGGGATATATATATATTTCAATCTCTCTCTCTCGATCTATATATATATCGTTGGTGGCCAAAAAACACACTTATATACGCATGCACTTTATGAGTAAAGGCGCGGGTGCCTCTAATAATGTGTGTGTGCACTCGATCGATGATCCCTAAACCTTAAACCCTGAGACCCTAGCTAATCCCTAATCCCTAATTATACCCTAAACATACACCCTAAACACCCTAAACACTAAACCCTAAACCCTAGCTAGACCCTAAACCCTAAACACTACACCCTAAACCCTAAACCCTAAACCCTAAACACTAAACCCTAAACCCTAACCCGTCCTAGACCCTAAACCCTAAATATATTTCAATCTCTCTCTCGATCTATATATCGTTGGTGGCCAAGAAACACACTTATATATATAGGCATGCACTTTATGCGCAAAGGCGCGGGTGCCTCTAATAATATGTGTGTGCACTCGATCGATGATCCCTAAACCTTAAACCCTAAAACCCTAATCCCTAATTATACCCTAAACATACACCCTAAACACTCTAAACACTAAACCCTAAACCCTAGACCCTAAACCCTAAACACTACACCCTAAACCCTAAACCCTAAACACTAAACCCTAAACCCTATAATTAAACCCTACATATATAGGCCAACGACACTTAATTGCGCATCAAGCAGGCGACCAACTAATTAGCGCTAATAAATTAATTAACTTGATTTTTGACAAGTTCTCTCGAATGAAAACACATTTGATTAAGTTGCCTCATAATATATATAATTAGTGTGCATGCGCGCATGGCATACCTAGCTTGCATATCATTCGTGCATATATTTCAATATATATATTTGAACATATTCTTGGGGATATATATGGTTCAATCTCTCTCTCGATCTATATATCGTTGGTGGCCAAAAAACACACTTATATACGCATGCACTTTATGCGCAAAGGCGCGGGTGCCTCTAATAATAATGTGTGTGTGCACTCGATCGATGATCCCTAAACCTTAAACCATACAACCCTAAAACCCTAATCCCTAATCCCTAATCCCTAAACACCCTAAACACCCTAAACCCTAAACATACACCCTAAACACCCTAAACACTAAACACTAAACCCTAATTAAACCCTACATATATATATAGGCCAACGACGCTTAATTGTGCATCAAGCAGGCGACCAAATAATTAGCGCTGATAAATTAATTAACTTGAATTTTCACAAGTTTTCGAATGAAAAACACGTACATTTGATTAAGTTGCCTCACAATATATATATATATATATAATTAGTGTGCATGCATGCATGGTCTACCATGCATGCATATATATATATATATTTGAACATTCTTGGCGATTTCAATAATCTCTCATCTATATCTCTCTATTTATCGATTGGTGTGGCCAGCGCAACGACACACATTATGCTTGCACTTTAAGCGCAAAGGCGGGTGCCTCTAATAGTGCATGTCTGTGCACACTCGATCGATCTAGCTAGAATTTTGATTAATTGTGTAGCACACTAATAAAAAAGTTGTAATTTAATTCACAACAAGTTATAATTAACCCTAACACATAAACCCTCTAAATAAACCATAAAACCCTATATAGCTAGCTATAGGCCAACGAAGACCCTTAATTGCGCATCAAGCAGGCCAGGGGTCCTCGCGGTCCTCTAATTAAATATATGTGCCATTAACCCTAAACCCTAAACCGTATATATATAGAAAACTAACCTTAATTAGATAATCAAACCCTCGTTAAAACACATAACCCCAAGCTAATTAATAACCCAATCTAATAAAACCTTGCTATATATAGCTAGTAAACCCTAGATTATATAACCCCAATTAATATATATGGCCTATATCGATCATATATATATAGACATTATTGGGATTCATTAATTATATAATAAGTACTGATAATTCAATTAATTATATATATAAGTACTGATAACACAAATAAAGAAGTTGTATTTGAATCCACACAACCCTAATCTTAAACACATAGCCCCTAACATGGCCTAATTAATTGACCCCTTCTCTCTAGCTAATTAGTGGAAATTGCACAAAATCAAAAGGGGTCCCTCGCTAATTATACATATATATCTAGATTGTGATAAACTTTTGCCCCATATTTGGTGGATGGGTGCATCTTGGCATGTAAAACAATTAATGTTTGCAAATGGCGTTGTCAAAATTTATGTACAAATGATTTCTTTCCATCCAAAGTGCATAAAATGGGAATTTTAATGAAGAAAGTACAAATAAAACAGCTCAACATGCATCAACACCCCGATTTTCACACGAAGTAGAGCATATTTAAAGGATAATTCCAGAGTTTTACTATTTTCAAGCAACTTTGCTAATTTCCACCCACTCACATGACTTTATGTCGATTTAACGAAAATAGGGCGAATTTAAACTACATGGGTGGGATAGTTTGAATTGTGCGCGCGACAAAGGGAACCGCCTATTCCTCAACCTTGTGCACGGCAAATTACACACGCAACTCCATTAAACACCACCTACCGGGCGGCCCGGCCGCATGACCCCCCACCCACCGCTACACAACTTATCCCCGTCCGTGCGAAGAGCTTCCCCTCCCCGTCCCGTCCGTGCGAAGAAGAAGCTTCCCCGCCCCGTCATTCTTCTCGAGATGCACCGGCGGTCAAGTTGATCCACGGTAGGGATGCTATCTCTAGCTCAATCGTGCATCGGGCAAGACGGCCTAACGATTTATATTTTCTTGATGCTGCTAAAAAAAATGTCAGTATGCTCGAACTAATTGGCACTTTATAGTTTTCCGCTCGATTTGTCCTCGGTCAATTTGTTCATTTGCGTGGGCATATAGAGTCAGTTCTGCACTCGATCCGTTAATTTGCTGAAATGCCATGGCAGAGTTTTGTACACGATCTGTTTGCTAAAATGTCGATGGGCAATTTTTGTTTTGTAGTTGACATGATTGCTGAAATGCATAATCATGTACTAGTATAGTTTTGTACTTGATGGATATACATTTCCTACTTCACCTTAAATTAATCACCAACCATTGTATCTCATAATTAAACAGATGGATAGAAATTGGATACTGCATGGACACTTATGTTCCCCTTCATATATAAATGGTGTTCAACCCTTTATGGGGTTTATTAGAGCTCATGAAGGTCACAACCTGGACGTGTATTGCCCGCGCTGCACATGTATGAATGGTGAGAAGAGGCCTCACCATGTAGTGGAGGATCATTTACACATTTTTGGGATAGACCGCACATATGTTAGGTGGGTTTATCATGGTGAACCATATAATGATCCTTCAGTGGGAGAAGCAGATCTTGCTCACACTGTATGTGTGCTGGCATATGTAGTTAATTATTTATATTGATGTTGCCGCTGTTTCGATCAATAGTTTGCATTTCTGTGCAAGGTTCTGTACTCAAATTTAACTTGTTGCAGATGGATGGATGGGAAGGAGAGAAAAAGCGCTTGCTTCAGGAAATGAGTTTCAGCTCTGGGACATGTGCTGTGCCAGATGAGAAGGTAAATATGTAAAACGGCATTTGTTCAGGTTGCATCCCTTAGATGTTTGTCTAATCTGTTGATGTACTAATTGTAGAAGCATAGAGTTGAAGAGGTCTCTCAGTTTGATGGGAGATTTGAAGATGAATCTCAGTTTGATGCACCTGTGGATGGTACTGATGACGAGCCTTTCATAGACGAAGGTCCTGCACCTGAGATTATCCAGCCTACAGAAGGAGGCCGTGGACCGAGTACACGGCTTTGCGTTGAAGTGGATGCATGCCCAGAGATCATCAGGGGCGTCCGGGTAGTCTCAAGACCACCCAGCCCTGATGCACCTGTGGATGGTACTGATGACGAGCCTTTCATAGACGAAGGTCCTGCACCTGAGATTATCCAGCCTACAGAAGGAGGCCGCGGACCGAGTACACAGCTTTGCGTTGAAGTGGATGCACACCCGGAGATCATCAAGGGCGTCCCGGTAGTCTCAGGACCACCCAGCCCTGATGCAAAATGTTGAGCTACTTTATGATTCGTACTCTTATGTTCTGGTGCTGTAGTATGTACTATCTTTGTTATGATTTGTACCCGTTTGGCGCTAGAACTATAATTAAGCATTCAGTGGATGATCGCGTTACAAAATTTGACACCCACACAATCAGTTCATCGTATGAGTAGTAGCACAATTACTTCTACAACCAGTCCTGCCAGCGCATTAATTGGTAGCATGAAACACTTTCAGGCACTCCCCTCTGATTCATATTAATTGACTCAATTTTGTCTAGATATGGATGTATCTAGATGCATTTGTTAACTAGACTAACAAACTTGAGTCAGTTAATATGAATCGGTGTAAACCGCCCAAGTCCTCGAGCATCTAGTTTATTGACTCTGGACTCCAAGCCTCTCGCGGCAAGCCATCGACGAAGCTTTGACCAGATCTTGGCCCGCTTTTTTTTTGTGAATAGCAAAGCTTTGACCAGTTCCTCTCGGGATACAGCACGCCGGCGAGCTTGCACGGTTTCCATGAGAACTTTCCGGCGAAACTTCCTCTGCAGCGCCCTCAAGCCACCGCTGCGAGACAGCACGCAGTGCCTCGAGGTGGACGGAACGGATGAACTCAGGATCTCAGGGCGGGGGGTCCGCCTCGTCCGGGAACGATCTCCAGCGGGTTAACGAGGACATGCATGGCTGCTAGGGGATTTGGGGTTTTTTTTGTTGTTGTTTGAGCTTGGGATTTGGGGTTTTTCGGATAGGGGAGGAGGAACCGAGGAAGAGGAAGGAACAGCCCGCAAGCTTGGCGCGTGGCAGTGTGCTTGAATTTCGAATTTTTTTGAATGTTTCATTTCCCCGCTACAATTCGGGGGTTTTCTTGACTCGCCAATGCGTCCCGCCAGGCAGATTCAAGTGAATTTGGGGTGCCACACTATGGGCCCCAGTTTCAATGAGACATGTAATGACTAGTCTTTGTCGAAAAAATGTAATGACTAGTCACATCAGTAAGTTCACTGTGTAATAAAATATGTTACCCCTCCCCTTTATGTAGCCCCCTTGTCTCTCCCGATCGAGTGCCGATAGCCGACGGATGCAAGCCGCTAGCTAGCTCGATCCCCTCCTTTCGCCTCCACCGTCCAGGCATCCAGCTTGGAGGGGCAAGCTGCATCTAGACCAAGCGGATTAGGTAGTACTAGTAATGTTCTTTCCTTTCTCGAGATTGGTTCTTTTTTCCTCACCTCGATATCTTGCGCATCTATTTCCTATTCTGGGCGAAAGGGGTGTCTTTCTGGTCACCCTCGCGCTGGGAGTGATTGATGGGGGTGGGGGCGGGGGCTACCTTTGCTTGGATTGGGGTGTTCTTCCTTTATTTGTCGACATTTGCAGCCTTTGTAGTTTTTGCTGATCATCACTGTATCTTTTGTCAACTTGTACAGGAAAGGAAAGACCTCGGTGGTGGTGGGGGGGTGATGGAGCGTAAGGCCACCACGCATGTGGGCAGTTGGCTGAGCCTGAGCTGCGTCCCCAGCCCCGCAAAGCAGGTACTCCGTTTGCTTATCCGCTCTGTCTGTCTGCATCCTCAATTTGTTCCTGTTCTGGAAAATGCTTAAAGTAGCACATGTCTTCAGCTGTTTGTGCGTAAAGCCTCTGTGACACCATGCTCTATATTCTCTGTATCAGATTGGTACCTCCAGGTTCCGTGCTGAGGCTATGGGGAACGATAGCGCCCCACCTGCTGCAGGAGCATGGCCAGATTTGCAGCACAAGAAGCGAAATGCCACTGCCGAGCTGGGCAGGGACCGCCAAGGGGTAAGTTTTTTAACCAACTTACCATGATGTAGTCTGAATCTGATACTCCCTCAGATCCAAATTAATTGACTCAACTATCTGTAGATACGAATGTATCTAGGTTCAAGGTTTTCCGTTTCCGAAGACTAGTAAAATAAGCATATTCTCGAACCCTAAGAATTCAATGGTATATGGATATGCAAAATATAAGATTTCTAAGATTTCCGATCCTAACGGGAAAAGAAAGGGAATAGATACCCAATATGAGTCTTGGGGGGTGATATGATAGAAACAAGAAATAAGGATTGCAAAACCTTTTTTTTCTTTCAAAAGTATATAAAAATTATATTTCCAATTCCATTTTAGTTCTATTCTTTTTTCTTAATGTTAATAAAAAAATAAGAAAATTCTTGTTTTTTCTTTCTAAAAACCAATATCGACCGAGAGACAACCAGATAGATTTTCTCTTTAGCGGGCATTTCCCTATAAGACTTGTTATAATAAAACATGCAAATAAATAATATATATATATAATACAGATTTTGATGAAATTCCATTTTTTGTGGTACTTTAGTTGATGTTACTCTAGTTGATGTTACTCTATTTATCCTGTAGTTTAATTCAGTTTTAATTTCGATGTATTCTGTAATGTAAATACATCTTAGCAGGAAGTATGTCTATCTATCCGGAAATGATCTTCTACCTTTACTGTCTGTGTTCTTTACATATCTTTGGATTGTTTTTCAAATCATTGTGTCGTTACAAATTCAGTGGTTACACCCTTGTGAGCAAGTTGTTGCCGGATTGGATAGGAGAAGTGAAACAAAGCTACGAAGGAGACTCATTAGCTGAAGAAGTTAAGAAGATCATTAATTAGTGAAGCGAGAAGAGGACAAGATGGTTGGGAAGAGGAGGAAGGGGTATTAAGGAAAAAAGGGAGGCTTTATGTGGGGACCGATGGAAATGCAAGAGCCAGGATAGCGCAAGAACTGCATGGGACAGCTACCGGAGGCCATTCAGGTATACTAGCTTCCTATAAGAGAACTAATAGGAACTTTGTCTGGCCAGGAATGGATGCCTCTCTTGAGGATAGACTGTGACGGTAAAGGAACGTAAAGTTGTTCCTTAAAGCTCAAATCGAAGATGGAGGTATTTCACTAACCGCGGATCGATCGGGTTCCCGGAGCTTCCTGATAGATCGAATATTATTGTTAGCCTCCATCCCTAACTATGATTTCCTTTCCTTTCATTTGGATACTACATAGTGCCAGGACCTTATTTACAACGTGTTTTAGCTCTAGATACTACTACCTCCATCCCAAAGCTTAGGGCTTATATTATTTTTAGAAAGTCAAACTATACCATATTTGACTAAGCTTTTACCAAAAATCATTAACATGCAAAATACAAAAATAATATCATTAAATAGGTTGTGAAATATATTTTCCTACGGTATCTACACAATATTATATTTGTTGATAGAATGTTCTAAAATTTTGGTCAAACTTTACTTTTTTTGATTTCTCAAAAATAAATAAGCCAATTATATTGCCAATTCCTTTTTAGTTCTATTCTTTTTTCTTAATGTTAATAAAAAAATAAGAAAATTCTTGTTTTTTCTTTCTAAAAACCAATATCGACCGAGAGACAACCAGATAGATTTTCTCTTTAGCGGGCATTTCCCCATAAGACTTGTTATAATAAAACAAGCAAATAAATAATATATATATATAATACAGATTTTGATGAAATTCCATTTTTTGTGGTACTTTAGTTGATGTTACTCTAGTTGATGTTACTCTATTTATCCTATAGTTTAATTCAGTTTTAATTTCGATGTATTCTGTAATGTAAATACATCTTAGCAGGAAGTATGTCTATCTACCCGGAAATGATCTTCTACCTTTACTGTCTGTGTTCTTTACGTATCTTTGGATTGTTTTTCAAATCATTGTGTCGTTACAAATTCAGTGGTTACACCCTTGTGAGCAAGTTGTTGCCGGATTGGATAGGAGAAGTGAAACAAAGCTACAAAGGAGACTCATTAGCTGAAGAAGTTAAGAAGAGCATTAGTGAAGCGAGAGGAGGACAAGATGGTTGGGAAGAGGAGGAAGGGGTATTAAGGAAAAAAGGGAGGCTTTATGTGGGGACCGATGGAAATGCAAGAGCCAGAATAGCGCAAGAACTGCATGGGACAGCTACCGGAGGCCATTCAGGTATACTAGCTTCCTATAAGAGAACTAATAGGAACTTTGTCTGGCCAGGAATGGATGCCTCTCTTGAGGACAGACTGTGACGGTAAAGGAACGTAAAGTTGTTCCTTACAGCTTCGATCGAAGATAGAGGTATTTCACTAACCGCGGATCGATCGGGTTCCCGGAGCTTCCTGATAGATCGAATATTATTGTTAGCATCCATCCCTAACTATGATTTCCTTTCCTTTCATTCGGATACTACATAGTGCCAGGACCTTATTTACAATGTGTTTTAGCTCTAGATACTACTACCTCCATCCCAAAGCTTAGGGCTTATATTATTTTTAGAAAGTCAAACTATACCATATTTGACTAAGCTTTTACCAAAAACATTAACATGCAAAATACAAAATTAATATCATTAAATAGGTTGTGAAATATATTTTCCTACGGTATCTACACAATATTATATTTGTTGATAGAATGTTCTAAAATTTTGGTCAAACTTTACTTGTTTTGATTTCTCAAAAATAAATAAGCCTTAAGCTTTGGGATGGAGGTATCTAGACAAAGCTGAGTCACACTACAAGAAAAGTTCTGATAGACAACGTCTCAAAATCGTCCGCTAAGGGGTATTTTTCGTCGCTTATGGGACTAACCCGACGATATGGGTTCTGTTGTCGAAACTGCGTCAGGCAAAGTCCTACCACGTTTTTTCAGTCCGTCGCGCTTGGGCGCCCTTCCGCCACGGAAAATCGGACCGTTGCAGAAGTGTTTCCGGGAGCCCGTTGACTGCTGATGTCATGCAAACTGCCACGTGGCAGACGCCGTTAACTGTCAGTTAACGGCGTTAACCGGCTGAAACCCCGTGGTAGATGGTAGGCCCACACGAGGCCTGCCACGTCTTAAGCGGGCCGGCCCATTAAGTTTGCGGGCCGGGCTAGCTGACTTAGTTTGACCGGTCAACTATATAGCTGGGCTGGACCATTAGTTACGTGGGCTGAGCCTAACCTCTAAGGTTGACTGATCAAAACTTTAATGGGCCGGCCCACTAAACATGTGGGCCGGGCCGTATGCACTCGTTTGACCGGTCAACAGGCAAAAAGGCCAGCCCACAAGACATGTGGGACCCACTTTCCTGTTATCGGGCCGGCCCATTTAACAAGTGGGGTCCACCTTAAAGCAAGTGGGCCGGCCCAAGAAGTTATTTTGCCAGCCCAATCAGCCTGTGGGTCCCACTTTCCTGCTATCGGGCCGGCCCATTTAGTACGTGGGGTCCACAATAGATCAAATGGGCTGGCCCAACAAAAAAGTGGCCCGGGCCAAAAACAAGGGTGGGTCCCACTTTCCTGTTAAAGGGCCGGCCCATTTAGTATGTGGGGTCCACCATATAGCAAATGGGCCGGCCCAGCAATATAGTGGGTCGGGCCCAAAACACGGGTGGGTCCCACTTTCCTGTTATAGGGTCGGCCCATTTAGTATGTGGGGTCCACCACATAGCCAGTGGGCCGACCCAACAAGACAGTAGGCCGGGCCAAAAACACAGGTGGGTCCCACTTTCCTGTTAAAGGGCCGGCCCATTAGTATGTGGGGTCCACCACATAGCCAGTGGGCTGGCCCAACAAGAAAGTGAGCCGGGCCAAAAACACAGGTGGGTCCCACTTGCCTGTTAAAGGGCCGACCCATTTAGTATGTGGGGTCCACCATATAGCAAGTGGGCCGGCCCAACAAGATAGTGGGCTGGGCCAAAAACACAGGTGGGTCCCACTTGCTTGTTAAAGGGCCGGCCCATTTAGTATGTGGGGTCCACCATATAGCAAGTGAGCCGGCCCAACAAGATAGTGGGCCGGCCCAATAAGCAGGTGGGCCCACTATCGTGTTAACGGGGCGGCCCAATAAGTAAGTGAGCCGGCCCAAAATGAAAGTGGGTCCCACACTACTGTAAATAGGCCGGCCCAATCTGTTGTAGGGCCCTGGTTGTTTGACTAGTCAAATTGCATTAAATTTCATGAGCCTACAATCTGATATCAATGATACACACAATTACATACACAAATAAAATAACTAGGAAAATTACAAGGCAATTAATGTGCCCAAATAAAAAATTACATAGAATCATTGAGGACTTCTATTAGCATCATCAATAACACGTTGACATTTGGCAATCGCCTTGATTGAATCTTGTGTACTCTTGGTCAACATATCAGCTACAGATCTTAAAGCAGCAATACCATGTCTTTTATAAAGTACAGCCTTGAGATATTTACGGTTTGATGAAAGTAATGGTCTAGGTTGACGGCTATGAGAGGATGCATCAGAAGAAAGATCAAAACTTTTTGTGGGCCTCTGTTCTGATGAAGATTGCTTCATCACAACTGCATTCTGATAATAATGCAAAAAGAGTTAAACGATGAACTATGGAAACATGTATTAAGCATTGTCGATATGAGATAGTCACAAGTACTAAGCACGGACTTACATTATATCGTTGCATAGGCTCACCCCGGAACCTTTTTTGCGCTCTATCTTCTACTAAGGACTTCTTCATTACAATTGCATTCTAGTAATATTGCAAACATAATTACAACAGTGAACTATTCAAACATTTATTATGCAATGTAGATATAAGATAATAACAAGTTGCATAAATAAGACAATGTATGGAACTTGTACTAAGCAGACTTACATCATAATGTTGCATAGGGTCGCTTTGGCGACTATCTTCTAATGATGACTGCTTCACTAAAACTGCATTCTGGTAATATTGCAAACATAGTTACAACAATTAACTATTAAAAAATGTATTACGCAATGTAGAGATCAGATAACAACATGTAGCAGAAATAAGCACAAGATAAGATAAGATGCATGTACTAAGCACATACTGGCTCGCTGCAGGTCCTTCTCTTGCGTGCACTAGTCGTGGTCGACATGCCTGTCATTTTAGGTTCAGCCATCAAGTGAAATGCTAATCCTTCTACTCCATTGTCCTTAACTTGAGCTGCCAAATGAACAAGCCAATATTTACCAGATATCAGATTAAAACCAACTAGATGTTGCTTTGCATGAGATACGAATTTCAGACATTCAGATTTAGAGTAGGGTAATGCCAAGGTTTTCCACATAAAGTAAACTGGCATTAAGAATGACCAAATTTCAGGTTCAAATCACCTTCGCAGTTGCTCCAAGACAAGCATATCAAATAGGCAGAAACATAGTAAAGCATGGATGGCATTGCTATGGCAGGGTTCCAAGTGTTAATCTCTTGCATAAGGAACAATGCATATAGGTTATAGATAATAACGGAAGTAAACTGCCAGAGTTACCAACCAAGAACTCAGATTCCAACCTTCCCTAGCGTCCCCGCTGTTAATGTTGGATATTCTAATAAGTGATTCGCATGATCAATCCCTAGGAAAAATAACATTGACAAGTTAGTCTATGATAATACGAAGACCAGACATGCACTCAACAATAACTATACAAGGTGTGCGATAGGAGCATTCATGGAAAAAAATAGCTATAAGCTAAAGACGAGGTATAAGAGCAAGCAGATTGGAAATGCACATAGCATGATTATAAAAGCAGTGTGAGAATAGCAGGCACGGGAAAACAACTAGCGGCTAGCGGTGAGCTAATGACGTGGTATAAGAACAACCAGATTGGAAATGCCCATAGCATGACTATAAAAGGAATGGCATGCAGTACAAAAACAGTTGGCAGCAAATGAATGGGTATAAGGCTATAAATATGTGGATGCACACAGGTGTCAGTAGAATGAACAAGATGGTAGCGACCGGATAATGCTTTTGTACTGTACAATATTTAAACGAACTTCATGCGAAGTAACACATCAAGAAAGTTAATGGCATATGAGATCTGCAAATAACTACAGAAAACATGGCTAAAGAAACACCGCGATCTAACGGGCCAGCGTACTAACCAAGCTGCGGCGGGGTGGACGGGGGCGGCAACTTGCATTCCAGCGGCGGCGAACGCGGGAGACGATGAGTCGACCCTGTTTCCGCAGAAGCGGGCGTTACTGAAGCAGATCTGGTTGGCTGGCAAGGGATTCGGTGAAGTTGATACAGCCGCTGCGCCGAGGTAGTCGGTGGAATAGATCGGCTTCTGTGGAGGGGGGGCCGCGGTGAAGTAGACCCGGTTCCGTTGGAGAGGATCCGGTGCGTTGACAGGAAAGGCGTTGATTGCTACGCTGTGGATGAGGTCGGCGGTGAAGCAGATCCGTCGGTGGCGAGGTCGGCGGTGAAGCGGATCCGTCGGTGGCGAGGTCGGCGGTGAAGCAGATCCGTTGGTGGCGAGGTCGGCGGTGAAGCAGATCCTTCGGTGGCGAGGGCGGCAGAGGAGCGGATCAGGTGGGTGGACAGCCAACACGATCAAGGCTATGCTATGGAGGAGTATGCCGGCGGCGAAGCAGATCTAGTACTGTAGAGAGTCGGAGCTTTGGCGTGTGAGAGTATTTTTGAGCTAATGGGGCGAATGGTTGGTGGGTGGGTGTGGGCCTGTGGGGAGGGTTCGGGATCTAGGCAAGATATTCCATTGTTACCGAAAGAGCCCTCCATGGTCGGTGGGTTTTAGCTTCTGGACCAGGGTTAAAATGGTAAAACTGGTCACGGGATTTTCGAATGGATGCGGCGGGATGATTTGGCGCGCGGCCGAAATTTTTAGTTTCAAGCTACGAGCAGAACGACAAAAATAATGTTCTTCCCCAGGGAGCTCTCATTTCTTCCTCTTCTCTTTCTCTCTCGAGTCTCTCTCACTCCCACGGCTCCTCTCCCCCTTCTCTCCGGCGGCCTCGCTGGCCGGAGACGAGGCCGACTTCTCTTTGTATATCGTACACCCTCCGAACTAAATTAATTGATTCAACTATCCTTAGATGTGTATGTATCTAGAGTAAAAACATGTGTGGATACACCCATATTTAGATAAGCAAAGTTGAGTCAGCTAATTTGGATCCGAGGGAGTTAGTGTTTTTGTAAGCTTAGATCCAGTGTTTCCCATGAGCAGAATGGCGCAATGGAGTCGGGGATCTCGTCATCGGCTTTAGATCTAGACTATGGTGAATCTGGCGGATCAGATCTGGCGGATCTTGCCGGCCAAACCCCGATCTGGTGACATCAAGGTGATGGCGCTAACGGTGAGGCTTGCTTTGGTCAGTGCTTCAGATCTAGCCAATGGGGAAGTCAAGCTGCTAACGTCATCCGTCTTGCCCGTGATCATCTTGGTCTTTCAGCGGCCCTTCTCAGAGCCAATATGCCGTTGCTAAGGCCCTTCTTCTCCTTCGTCCTGGCGACTACCGGCGACACCGTCCCAAGTGGTGCGTCCCCGGCGACGGAGTTGCTGGAAAGGATGCGAAGCAGAGATCTGATGTGCGGTCCAGAAGGACTCGATTGATTTTCTTTTATATGTTTTGGGGTCCTTTTTGTAAAGTTGCAGGTCCTATTAGTTGTTGTCTATTTCTTTTGGACCTCTATGTAATTTTTTGGACTAGTTTCCATTTGCACCGATAAACTTGAATTTTGACAAGTTCACGGGAAAAAAATTCCTTTGCACATATGGACTATCATGTATGAACATTCTAGAGATTTAAACTATATGTAATGGCCAGCACTTGCGCAAGGGGCTCGTCTAGTGCGCACTAGTTTCCATTAGCACCAATAAATTTGAATCTTGACAAGTTCTTGGAAGAACAAATTGATTCACATATAGCCTATCATGTATGAATATTATTGGCATTCAAACTATACATAGATGGCCAACACGTGTGCAAGGGGGTCCCTCTGATGTGCACTAGTTTCCATTAGCACTGATAAATTTTTATCTTTACAAGTTCTCGAAAAAAGTTTGCTTCACACATATGCCCTATCATGTATGAACATTATTGGGATACATATTATATATAGATGGCCAACACTTGTGCAAGGGGGTCCTCTAATTCTTGGGGATTTCAATCTCTCTCTCGCTCGATCTATCGTTGGTGGCCAGAACAACACACATATGCATGCACTTTATGCGCAAAGGCGCGGGTGCCTCTAATAATTCATGTGTGTGCGTATATTTAAATATATTCTTGGGGATTTCAATCTCTATCTCTCGATCTATATATATCGTTGGTGGCCAAGAAACACACTTATATATATACGCATGCACTTTACACGCAAATTAAGGCGGGTGCCTCTAATAATGTGTGTGCGCACTCGATCGATGATCCCTAAACCTTAAACCATAAACCCTAATCCCTAATCCCTAAACACCCTAAACACTAAACCCTAAACCCTAAACCCTAAACACTAAACCCTAAACCCAAAAACCCTAAACACTAAACCCTAAACCCTAAAAGCTAAACACTAAACCCTAAACCCTAAACACTAAACCCTAAACCCTAGACCCTATACCCTAATTAACACTAACCCTAACCCTAGCCCTAATTAAACCCTACATATATAGGCCAACGACACTTAATTGCGCATCAAGCAGGCGACCAACTAATTAGCGCTGATAAATTAATTAACTTGAATTTTGACAAGTTCTCGATCTCGAATAAAATCACATTTGATTAAGTAGTCTCATAATATATATATAATTAGTGTGCATGCGCGCATGGCATACCTTGCATATCATTCGTGCATATATTTCAATATATATTTGAACATATTCTTGGGGATATATATATATATCAACCTCTCTCTCTCGATCTATATATCGTTGGTGGCCAAGAAACACACTTATATATATATATATACGCATGCACTTTATGCGCAAAGGTGCAGGTGCCTCTAATAATGTGTGTGTGCACTCGATCGATGATCCCTAAACCTTAAACCCTAAAACTCTAATCCCTAATCGCTAATTATACCCTAAACCTACACCCTAAACACCCTAAACACTGACCCTAAACCCTAAACACTACACCCTAAACCCTAAACCCTAAACACTAAACCCTAAACCCTAAAGCCTAACCCTAGACCATAAACCCTAAATATATTTCAATCTCTCTCTAGATCTATATATCGTTGGTGGCCAAGAAACACACTTATATATATATACGCATGCACTTTATGCGCAAAGGCGCGGGTGCCTCTAATAATGTGTGTGTGCACTCGATCGATGATCCCTAAACCTTAAACCCTAATCCCTAATTATACCCTAAACGTACACCCTAAACACCCTAAACACTAAACCCTAAACCCTAGACCCTAAACCCTACACACTACACCCTAAACCCTAAACCCTAAACCCTAATCCCTAACCCTAGCTAGACCCTAAACCCTAAACACTAAACCCCAAACCCTAAACCCTAAACCCTATATAGACCCTAAACCCTAAGTAACCCTAACCCTAACCCTAGCTAGCTAACCCTAAACCCTAAACCCTAATTAAACCCTACATATATGTATAGGCCAACGACACATAATTGCGCATCAAGCAGGCGATCAACTAATTAGCGCTGATAAATTAATTAACTTGAATTTTGACAAGTTCTCGATCTCGAATGAAAACACATTTGATTAAGTAGTCTCATAATATATATAATTAGTGTGCATGCGCGCATGGCATACGTTGCATATCATTCGTGCATATATTTCAATATATATTTGAACATATTTTTGGGGATATATATATATCAATCTCTCTCTCTCGATCTATATATCGTTGGTGGCCAAGAAGCACACTTATATATATACGCATGCACTTTATGCGCAAAGGCACGGGTGCCTCTAATAATTCATGTGTGTGCGTATATTTGAACATATTCTTGGGGATTTCAATCTCTATCTCTCGATCTATATATCGTTGGTGGCCAAGAAACACACTTATATATATACGCATGCACTTTATGCGCAAAATAAGGCGGGTGCCTCTAATAATGTGTGTGCGCACTCGATCGATGATCCCTAAACCTTAAACCATAAAGCCCTAAAACCCTAATCTCTAATCCCTAAACACCCTAAACACTAAACCCTAAACCCTAAACACTAAACCCTAAACCCAAAAACCCTAAACACTAAAGCCTAAAAGCTAAACACTAAACCCTAAACCCTAAACACTAAACCCTAAACCCTAGACCCTATACCCTAATTAACACTAACCCTAACCCTAACCCTAATTAAACCCTACATATATAGGCCAACGACACCTAATTGCGCATCAAGCAGGCGACCAACTAATTAGCGCTGATAAATTAATTAACTTGAATTTTGACAAGTTCTCGATCTCGAATGAAAACACATTTGATTAAGTAGTCTCATAATATATATATAATTAGTGTGCATGCGCGCATGGCATACCTTGCATATCATTCGTGCATATATTTCAATATATATTTGAACATATCCTTGGGGATATATATATATCAATCTCTCTCTCTCTCTCTCTCGATCTATATATCGTTGGTGGCCAAGAAACACACTTATATATATACACATGCACTCTATGTGCAAAGGCGCGCGTGCCTCTAATAATGTGTGTGTCCACTTGATCGATGATCCCTAAACCTTAAACCCTAAAACCCTAATCCCTTATCCCTAATTATACCCTAAACGTACACCCTAAACACCCTAAACACTAAACCCTAAACCCTAGACCCTAAACCCTAAACACTACACCCTAAACCCTACACCATAAACCCTAAACCCTAAACCCTAAACCCTAAACCCTAACCCCTAAACCCTAAACCCTAAACACTAAACCCTAAACCCTAAACCCTAAACCCTAACCCTAGACCATAAACCCTAAACCCTAACCCTAGACCATAAACCCTAAACCCAAAACCCTAAACCGTAACCCTAGCTAGACCCTAAACCCTAAACACTAAACCCCAAACCCTAAACCCTAAACCCTATATAGACCCTAAACCCTAATTAACCCTAACCCTAAAACCCTAGCTAGCTAACCCTAAACCCTAATCCCTAATTAAACCCTATATATATAGGCCAACGACACTTAATTGCGCATCAAGCATGCGACCAACTAATTAGCGCTGATAAATTAATTAACTTGAATTTTGACAAGTTCTTGATCTCGAATGAAAACACATTTGATTAAGTAGTCTCATAATATATATATATATAATTAGTGTGCATGCGCGCATGGCATACCTTGCATATCATCCGTGCATATATTTCAATATATATTTGAACATATTATTGGGGATATATATATATTTCAATCTCTCTCTCTCGATCTATATATCGTTGGTGGCCAAGAAACACACTTATATATACGCATGCACTTTATGCGCAAAGGCGCGGGTGCCTCTAATAATGTGTGTGTGCACTCGATCGATGATCCCTAAACCTTAAACCCTAAATTAACCCTAATCCCTAATCCCTAATTATACCCTAAACATACACCCTAAACACCCTAAATACTAAACCCTAAACCATAAACCCTAAATATATTTCAATCTCTCTCTAGATCTATATATCGTTGGTGGCCAAGAAACACACTTATATATATACGCATGCACTTTATGCGCAAAAGCGCGGGTGCCTCTAATAATGTGTGTGTGCACTCGATCGATGATCCCTAAACCTAAAACCCTAAAACCCTAATCCATAATCCCTAATTATACCCTAAACGTACACCCTAAACACCCTAAACACTAAACCCTAAACCCTAGACCCTAAACCCTAAACACTACACCCTAAACCCTGAACACTAAACCCTAAACCCTAACCCTAGCTAGACCCTAAACCCTAAACACTAAACCCCAAACCCTAAACCCTATATAGACCCTAAACGCTAATTAACCCTAACCCTAACCCTAAAACCCTAGCTTATTAACCCTAAACCCTAATTAAACCCTACATATATATAGGCCAACGACACTTAATTGCACATCAAGCAAGCGACCAACTAATTAGCGCTGATAAATTAATTAACTTGAATTTTGACAAGTTCTCTTGAATGAAAGCACATTTGATTAAGTTGCCTCATAATATATATATACAATTAGTGTGCATGCGCGCATGGCATACCTTGCACATATCATTCGTGCAGATAGTGTAGAGTAGTTTCAGTTATGTGATCAATGTTGAGAGTGTCGACTAGTGAAAGTATGATCCCTAGGCCTTGTTTCCAAACATCGAATCTCCGTTTATTCACTGTTCCACTGCATGTTTACTCGCTGCCATACTTATTTCAGATTGCTATTACCACTCATATTCATCCATATTACTTGTATTTCACTATCTCTTCGCCTAACTAGTGCACCTATACATCTGACAAGTGTATTGGGTGTGTTGGGGACACAAGAGACTTCTTGTATCGTAATTGCCGGGTTGCTTGAGAGGGATATCTTTGACCTCTTCCTCCCTGAGTTCGATAAACCTTGGGTGATCCACTTAAGGGAAAACTTGCTACTGTTCTACAAACCTCTGCTCTTGGAGGCCCAACACTGTCTACAGGAAAAGAAGCCAACAGTAGACAACAGGGAGGGAGATCCTCAAGGTTTTAAACTCAGCAACAATGGAGGAGAGAGAGAGAAAGCTTAGGGTGAGCTGGAGAAGAAGGCCCCCTTTTATAGGGGCCTCCAAATCCAACCGTTATGTGCTGTTCCTGCACAACCGGTACTACCGCATGTGGGAGCGGTACTACCGCTCTGGTTTTCGAATCAGGCTGCAGAAGTGCCACGTGGGGCACAAGCGGTACTACCACTTCCGATACCACTTAGGTACCGTAAGGCTCGTTTAGAGATACTAGACACCTCGCGCTACCACAACGGTACGAGGGCGGTAGTGTCGTATCGGCACTTACGGTACCTGAGCGGTACCAAGGTGGAAGTACCTCTTGGGAGCGGTACTACCGCTCGAGGTATCGTAAAGGTACCGCACTGCCTTCTGTAGTCCTTTCCACGTGTTCTGTCAGAGCGGTGTCAGTTCAGTACCAGAAGGGATAGCGGTACTACCGGTCAAGCTGGAACTACCTTTTCCTCTCCAACCACGTCGCCTCGCGACACACACACAAAACCAGAAAACCTATCAACAACTCTTGAGTCTTCAAGTCCTGAGATGATCAGCGAGGCCACCGTGTACCTGCAAATCTTTTCAAACAAACTATGCACACGGTGAAATACATTTGAGTGTTATCAACAAACACACAAAACACTTGGGGATAGAATTTGCTCTTTCAGCCATCCTATCCCGGCCATCGTTGGTGGTGAAAAGACAAACCGGACCTCGCCATGGCCTATAGAACCGCCGAGCGGACCACCATGAAACCCTATCCTTTCTATGCCCTCTCAATTCCACTCATGTTCTCTCTACTGCTCGCAAGCTTCTGTGAGATGTTGTCGGCGTTGAAAAAGAATCCGGCGACTAGAGCCATCTCAACGTCGGTGATTTAGTCGAGTAGGAGCGCCTCAACGCGTAGACCATCTTGGTGGAGTCACACATCCAGGGGAGCTTCGAGTACCGCGAATCGATCGCCTCTCCGTCACCGGCCATCTCCGGAATTGGCGAAACTATCAACACCCGGATTTTTAAGTCCAGATGCCTATTATGCCATTCATCGCAATCCCAGGAATATTGTTGTTGCGAGGCATAATAGTTGAATATCATAGTCATCATTCATTACAAACTATATTGTCTTACAACTTTAGATCACATGATCCATATTACACAAATAGTTGATCTATTGATCAACGAACAAACACAGGTTCATAGCGGAAGCGTAAATAGAAATGGACTCTCTAGTACACAGGCCAACGCTTGACGTTGGAAGACTCCTAGTTGTCGTAGGCGTCCTGCTGGTCATCTCCTTGGTAGTTCTGTTCATCTTCATACTCTGGCCATTTGAATAGCCAGGGACAAAGCCATGAGTACTTTAAGTACTCGTAAACTAATACTAGTGTAAGTGCTAACAACTCTAGTAAGGGGGTTGCTAAGCTCTAGTTTAATTTGCATAAAGCCAATTTTAGTTCACAAGTATTTGAGAAAAGACCTATTCAGGTGCTAACTAACTCAAGTGGGAACATTAGTGTCATTCCCACAACTCAGTTGTGATTCAAAAACAAGTCACCATTCACCATTCACTTCTCCAATATTTTCAAGAATATGACACTGGAAACTGTATGGCCTTTCCAACCGTCCGTAACCGTGGACACGGCTATTCGAATAGGTTTACACTCAGCAGAGGTTGCACACTTGTGCCACAACATTTGATTTCATCCGTTGGGATAACCCCGAATCATCGTAACACAGTATGCAGATCATCAACCATAACCTTTCACTTATAAACCCTAGTATATGAGCACCTCTCCCCATGAGCTTGGCCTCCCAGTGAAGACCAACTGTCAACCTGGGAACTGCACATGGCTTGGCCGTATAATTCACCTCAATTCACATCATTTCTCAACAACGGAGGCAGCCTCGGCATAACCCCTATGATGTGTGTTCAGAGGGAACCCATACTAAGATGTATAAATTTCTAGTTAAGCCCTACCCATAATCAGGTATTGTGGGGGTACTCAAGAATTGGAAAGGTATCACATCCAAACCAATATCAGTTTTAATAAAAAATCACCATCTTCTCCAAGTCATATTCACCTTCAAAATCATTAAATGGAATGACTCATCATTCCAAGGTTTCAAAATCATTTCAAGTCACATGTTCCCATCTAGAGTAGTCAAGTTTTAGTATTTAGCACTAGCACTATCATGAGGGGTGCTATCTTGCCTGGCTAGCTTTGAGACTAATATTGCTACTCTAGTACTACTCTTAACTTAGACCAAAGTTAACTATAAAAGTAACTTCTTCAAAAATCAAGTAAAACTTGTAAGGTAAAAACTTGGGATAGGATTGTGGTACGTAAGGTAAGACTAATGGTGCCTTGCCCCAAAGGGCTTTGCACTTTGCAAGAATATTAGCTTTCCTTGGTAGTGGTCAAAGTTCTCCTCTTCCTCCTCTTGGTAGCAACCTTTCTCTTCCTGGTATTCTCCAGTACTAGCGTCTAAATTTGAATACGAGGTATAATCACACAACAAGTTCAAGAGCTATACTAAGCACCACATAACTTCACACAAACTATTCTAATCACACACATAACACAATTAGGTGCATTGGTTTTTGATGTCTACGCCCCCTCCTTTTCCTGTTGACAGTGTTGGACCTCCAAGAGCAGAGGTTTGTAGAACAGCAGCAAGTTTTCCCTTAAGTGGATCACCCAAGGTTTATCGAACTCAGGGAGGAAGAGGTCAAAGATATCCCTCTCATGCAACCCTGCAACCACAAAGCAAGAAGTCTCTTGTGTCCCCAACACACCTAATAGGTGCACTAGTTCGGCGAAGAGATAGTGAAATACAGGTGGTATGAATAAGTATGAGCAGTAGCAACAGCACCAGAAAAGTGCTTTGCCCAGGACAGTAAACAAGCAGTAGTAACGCAGTAAAACAGTAAACAAGCAGCGATAGCAGTATTTAGGAACAAGGCCTAGGGATCAGACTTTCACTAGTGGACACTCTCAACATTGATCACATAACAGAATAGATAAATCCATACTCTACACTCTTGTTGGATGATGAACACCATTGCGTAGGATTACACGAACCCTCAATGCCGGAGTTAACAAGCTCCACAATTCAATGTTCATATTTAAATAACCTTAGAGTGCATGAAAGATCAACACGACTAAACCAAGTACTAACATAGCATGCACACTGTCACCTTCACACTATGTAGGAGGAATAGATCACATCAATACCATCATAGCAATAGTTAACTTCATAATCTACAAGAGATCATAATCATAGCCTACGCCAAGTACTAACACGGATGCACACACTGTCACCATTACACCGTGCAGGAGGAATAGAACTACTTTAATAACATCACTAGAGTAGCACATAGATAAATTGTGATACAAAACACATTGCAATCATAAAGAGATATAAATAAGCACTTCACTATGCTCTTCATAACAGTGAATAAGTATTCTGTGAAATATAGCCTAAGAGACCCACACGGTGCACACACTGTCACCTTTACACACGTGGGACAGGGAGTCTCCGGAGATCACATAAGTAAAATTCACTTGACTAGCATAATGACATCTAGATTACAAGCATCATCATATGAATCTCAATCATGTAAGGCAGCTCATGAGATTATTGTATTGAAGTACATAGGAGAGAGATGAACCACATAGCTACCGGTACAGCCCCGAGCCTCGATGGAGAACTACTCCCTCCTCATGGGAGCAGCAGCGGTGATGAAGATGGCGGTGGAGATGGCAGCGATGTCGATGGAGAAGCCTTCCGGGGGCACTTCCCCATTCCGGCGGCGTGCCGAAACAGAGACCCCTGTCCCCCAGATCTTGGCTTCGCGATGGCGGCGGCTCTGGAAGGTTTCTGTGGATTTCGTCGAACTTATCAGGGTTTTCGCGATGGAGGCTTTAAATAGGCGAAGAGGCGGCGCCAGAGGGTCGAAGGGGTGCCCACACCATAGGGTGGCGCGGGCCCCCCCTGGCCGCGCCGGCCTAGGGTTTGGTGGGCCTGTGCCCCCTCTCTGGCGGCTCTCGGGTGTTCTGGATGCTTCCGGGCAAAATAGGAACCTGGGCGTTGATTTTGTCCGATTCCGAGAATATTTCGTTACTAGGATTTCTGAAACCAAAAACAGCAGAAAACAGGAACTGTCACTTCGGTATCTTGTTAATAGGTTAGTTCCAGAAAATGCACGAATATGACATAAAGTGTGCATAAAACATGTAGATAACATCAATAATGTGGCATGGAACATAAGAAATTATCGATACGTCGGAGACGTATCAGCATCCGCAAGCTTAGTTCTGCTCGTCCCGAGCAGGTAAAACGATAACACAGATAATTTCTGGAGTGACATGCCATCATAACCTTGATCATACTATTTGTAAAGCATATGTAGTGAATGCAGCGATCAAAACAATGTATATGACATGAGTAAACAAGTGAATCATATAGCAAAGACTTTTCATGAATAGTACTTAAAGACAAGCATCAATAAGTCTTGCATAAGAGTTAACTCATAAAGCAATAATTCAAAGTAAAGGCATTGAAGCAACACAAAGGAAGATTAAGTTTCAGCGGCTGCTTTCAACTTATAACATGTATATCTCATGGATATTGTCAACATAGAGTAATATAATAAGTGCAATAAGCAAGTATGTAGGAATCAATGCACAATTCACACAAGTGTTTGCTTCTTGAGGTGGAGAGAAATAGGTGAACTGACTCAACAATGAAAGTAAAAGAATGGTCCTCCATAGAGGAAAAGCATCGATTGCTATATTTGTGCTAGAGCTTTGATTTTGAAAACATGAAACAATTTTGTCAACGGTAGTAATAAAGCATATGTATCATGTAAATTATATCTTACAAGTTGCAAGCCTCATGCATAGTATACTAATAGTGCCCGCACCTTGTCCTAATTAGCTTGGACTACCGGATCATCACAATGCACATGTTTTAACCAAGTGTCACAAAGGGGTACCTCTATGCCGCCTGTACAAAGGTCTAAGGAGAAAGCTCGCATTGGATTTCTCGCTATTGATTATTCTCAACTTAGACATCCATACCGGGACAACATAGACAACAGATAATGGACTCCTCTTTTATGCATAAGCATGTAACAACAATTAATTTTTCTCATTTGAGATTGAGGATATATGTCCAAAACTGAAACTTCCACCATGGATCATGGCTTTAGTTAGCGGCCCAATGTTGTTCTCTAACAATATGCATGCTTAACCATAAGGTGGTAGATCTCTCTTACTTCAGACAAGACGAACATGCATAGCAACTCACATGAAATTCAACAAAGAGTAGTTGATGGCGTCCCCAGTGAACATGGTTATCGCACAACAAGCAACTTAATAAGAGATAAAGTGCATAAGTACATATTCAATACCACAATAGTTTTTAAGCTATTTGTCCCATGAGCTATATATTGCAAAGGTGAATGATGGAATTTTAAAGGTAGCACTCAAGCAATTTACTTTGGAATGGCGGAGAAATACCATGTAGTAGGTAGGTATGGTGGACACAAATGGCATAGTGGTTGGCTCAAGGATTTTGGATGCATGAGAAGTATTCCCTCTCGATACAAGGTTTAGGCTAGCAAGGCTATTTGAAACAAACACAAGGATGAACCCGTGCAGCAAAACTCACATAAAAGACATATTGTAAACATTATAAGACTCTACACCGTCTTTCTTGTTGTTCAAACTCAATACTAGAAATTATCTAGACATTAGAGAGACCAAATATGCAAACCAAATTTTAGCATGCTCTATATATTTCTTCATTAATGGGTGCAAAGTATATGATGCAAGAGCTTAAACATGAGCACAACAATTGCCAAGTATCACATTATCCAAGACATTATAGCAATTTACTACATGTATCATTTTCCAATTCCAACCATATAACAATTTAACGAAGAAGAAACTTCGCCATGAATACTATGAGTAGAAACTAAGGATATACTTGTCCATATGCTACAGCGGAGCGTGTCTCTCTCCCACAAAGTGAATACTAGGATCCATTTTATTCAAACAAAAAAAAACAAAAACAAACCGACGCTCCAAGCAAAGCACATAAGATGTGATGGAATAAAAATATAGTTTCAGGGGAGGAACCTGATAATGTTGTCGATGAAGAAGGGGATGCCTTGGGCATCCCCAAGCTTAGACGCTTGAGTCTTCTTGATATATGCAGGGGTGAACCACCGGGGCATCCCCAAGCTTAGAGCTTTCACTCTCCTTGATCATAGTATATATCATCCTCCTCTCTTGACCCTTGAAAACTTCCTTCACACCAAACTTCTCATAAACTTCATTAGAGGGGTTAGTACATAATCAAAAACTCACATGTTCAGAGGTGACACAATCATTCTTAACACTTCTGAACATTGCTCAAAGCTACTGGAAGGTAATGGAACAAAGAAATCCACCCAACACAGCGAAAGAAGAAATGCGAAATAAAAGGCAGAATCTGTCAAAACAGAACAGTCCGTAAAGACGAATTTTTATTAAATACTTCCGTTGCTCAGATCAGAAAACTCAAAACTAATGAAAGTTGCGTACATATCTGTGGAACACGCACGTAAATTGGCATATTTTTCTGAGTTACCTACAGAGAAAACAGCCCAGATTCGTGACAGATAGAAATCTGTTTCTGCGCGGAAATCCAAATCTAGTATCAACCTTCGATTAGAGGCTTCACTTGGCACAACAAAACACAAAACTAAGATAAGGAGAGGTTGCTACAGTAGTAAACAACTTCCAAGACACAAAATAAAATAAAGGTACTGTAGCAAAATAAACACATGGGTTATCTCCCAAGAAGTTCTTTCTTTATAGCCATTAAGATGGGCTCAGCAGATTTTAATGATGCACTCGCAAGAAATAGTATTTGAAGCAAAATAGAGCATCAAGAGGCAAATTCAAAACACATTTAAGCCTAACATGCTTCCTATGCATAGGAATCTTGTAAATAAACGAGTTCATGATGAGCAAAGTGACAAGCATAGGAAGATAAAACAAGTGTAGCTTCAAAAAATTCAGCACATAGAGAGGTGTTTTAGTAACATGAAAATTTCTACAACCATATTTTCCTCTCTCATAATAACTTTCAGTAGCAACATGAGCAAACTCAACAATATAACTATCAAATGAAACATTCTTATCATGAGTCTCATGCATAAAATTATTACTCTCCACATAAGCATAATCAATTTTATTAGTTGTAGTGGGTGCAAATTCAACAAAGTAGCTATCATTATTATTCTCATCATCAAATATAGGAGGCATATTGTATTCATAATCAAATTCATCCTCCATAACAGGTGGTAACAAAAGACTACTATCATTATAATCATTATAAATAGGAGGCAAAGTATCATCAAAGTAAATTTCCTCCTCATTGCCCGGGGGACTAAAAAGATCATGCTCATCAAAACCAGCTTCCCCAAGCTTAGAATTTTCCATAGCATTAGCAACAATAGTGTTCAAAGCATTTATATCAATAACATTCCCATTAGCATGCATATAAAGTTCCATGGGTTTTTTAATTTTTGCTTCAAACACATCATGTCCTAATTCAAGATAAAGTTCATAAAGATCTCTCATATTTTTGTTGTTTTCCATTATGCCTAACTAGTGTAAACAAGAAACAAAAAGTTGCAATTGCAGGATCTAAAGGAAATAGCTTCGAGTACTTACAACGGCGAAAATAGCTTAGTAGCCGAGATCCGGAGTGTGAGTACCTTTTACCTTTCCTCCCCGGCAACGGCGCCAGAAAATAGCTTGATGTCTACGCCCCCCTCCTTTTCCTGTAGACAGTGTTGGGCCTCCAAGAGCAGAGGTTTGTAGAACAGCAGCAAGTTTTCCCTTAAGTGGATCACCCAAGGTTTATCGAACTCAGGGAGGAAGAGGTCAAAGATATCCCTCTCATGCAACCCTGCAACCACAAAGCAAGAAGTCTCTTGTGTCCCCAACACACCTAATAGGTGCACTAGTTCGGCGAAGAGATAGTGAAATACAGGTGGTATGAATAAGTATGAGCAGTAGCAACAGCACCAGAAAAGTGCTTTGCCCAGGACAGTAAACAAGCAGTAGTAACGCAGCAGTAGTAACGCAGTAAAACAGTAAACAAGCAGCGATAGCAGTATTTAGGAACAAGGCCTAGGGATCAGACTTTCACTAGTGGACACTCTCAACATTGATCACATAACAGAATAGATAAATGCATACTCTACACTCTTGTTGGATGATGAACACCATTGCGTAGGATTACACGAACCCTCAATGCCGGAGTTAACAAGCTCCACAATTCAATGTTCATATTTAAATAACCTTAGAGTGCATGAAAGATCAACACGACTAAACCAAGTACTAACATAGCATGCACACTGTCACCTTCACACTATGTAGGAGGAATAGATCACATCAATACCATCATAGCAATAGTTAACTTCATAATCTACAAGAGATCATAATCATAGCCTACGCCAAGTACTAACACGGATGCACACACTATCACCATTACACCGTGCAGGAGGAATAGAACTACTTTAATAACATCACTAGAGTAGCACATAGATAAATTGTGATACAAAACACATTGCAATCATAAAGAGATATAAATAAGCACTTCACTATGCTCTTCATAACAGTGAATAAGTATTCTGTGAAATATAGCCTAAGAGACCCACACGGTGCACACACTGTCACCTTTACACACGTGGGACAAGGAGTCTCCGGAGATCACATAAGTAAAATTCACTTGACTAGCATAATGACATCTAGATTACAAGCATCATCATATGAATCTCAATCATGTAAGGCAGCTCATGAGATTATTGTATTGAAGTAC
Source organism: Lolium perenne (assembly GCF_019359855.2). Lineage (NCBI taxonomy): Eukaryota > Viridiplantae > Streptophyta > Magnoliopsida > Poales > Poaceae > Lolium > Lolium perenne. Next base: position 33,585,744 of record NC_067248.2, on the reverse strand, counting down.
ATAGGAGAGAGATGAACCACATAGCTACCGGTACAGCCCCGAGCCACGATGGAGAACTACTCCCTCCTCATGGGAGCGGCAGCGGTGATGAAGATGGCGGTGGAGATGGCAGCGGTGTCGATGGAGAAGCCTTCCGGGGGCACTTCCCCGTTCCGGCGGCGTGCCGGAACAGAGACTCCTGTCCCCCAGATCTTGGCTTCGCGATGGCGGCGGCTCTGGAAGGTTTCTGTGGGTTTCGTCGAACTTATCAGGGTTTTCGCGACGGAGGCTTTAAATAGGCGAAGAGGCGGCGCCAGAGGGTCGAAGGGGTGCCCACACCATAGGGTGGCGCGGGCCCCCCCTGGCCGCGCCGGCCTAGGGTTTGGTGGGCCTGTGCCCCCTCTCTGGCGGCTCTCGGGTGTTCTGGATGCTTCCGGGCAAAATAGGAACCTGGGCGTTGATTTCGTCCGATTCCGAGAATATTTCGTTACTAGGATTTCTGAAACCAAAAACAGCAGAAAACAGGAACTGGCACTTCGGTATCTTGTTAATAGGTTAGTTCCAGAAAATGCACGAATAAGACATAAAGTGTGCATAAAACATGTAGATAACATCAATAATGTGGCATGGAACATAAGAAATTATCGATACGTCAGAGACGTATCAGTTTTCTTTCTCGAGGAAAAATAATTTCCTCTTATTACATATTTAAATGATAGTTTCCATTTAGTGTTGGAGGAAATAATTTCCTCTCATTGGATCTTCTTAAGATTTAACTTCCTCCATAATCATGCATGAAATTATGTTGACCTAAGTCAACCATTCATCATCATCATTTGGGAAAATGATTTAAATGAAGTAGGATACCTCATACAATTTAACAATTCCAAATATGATTTAAAATCACCAAGTATTTCATGTGACAGTATTTGACCATAGGTCCAAACTTCATATGAAAGTACTTGGGACAAGATTTAAATGAGGTACAACACTTCATATAATTTGCATAATAGTTTTGGACAATACCACTTAACTAAACTAGCCATATAGTCCTTTATTTAAACTAGGCCATGATCACTCAAAGTGACCACACACTATTTTTGCAGAAGCAATTAGTGTAAGTGAAATGTGAGATATGAGAGTTGAAATCAACTCAATATCATTTTTGGTTGATTTTTAATAATTGTTTGAAGTCACAAAAGGCCCTGCCTTGTTTATTTTGCCTTTTTATTTCTAGACCAAATCTAGGGTTGAGACTAGTGGCATTGTTTAGCTAATTTCATGGGCTTTCCAGAGATATAAAGTTTGCTAAATTTGGTGCAGTAGATTTGAAACTATTCAAATTTGAAGTTTACATCAGTATTGGATTTGAGCTGAAACAATTTAAACGGAATTTGAATTCCTGGGCCGCGCGGGAAAAGCCTACGGGCCCAAAACGATTCAAACAGAGAAACTCGGCCCAGCAACGCGGCCAGCGTGAGTGGGCCGTCTGATGAGGTGGGGTCGACCCGTCAGCGTCTCTTAAAATAGCGAATCGGTACGAGTGAGGAGGAGCGTTGGATTAGAACAGAGATCAACGACGCACATGCATCGTCATCTCCGACGAGATGTCGTGGCTTTTCTGGCGAGCCTAGGGGGTCGGACGGCCTACCAGGGCTCCGGCGGTCGGCGACGAGGTTCACGGCGACGTTGTCGATGGTGCTGAGGCGACTGGTACAAGTGGTGGCGCTTGGGGAGGCTCGAATCTTCGGCTGCAACCTCCGGGTAGTGGCGGCGTCGAGCTTGCAATTCCAGCGACTCCGGCAACGATTGGGCTAGCTACTGGTGTGAGGAGAAGTAGTGGAGAGAGGGGAGTGAGATGGTGTGAAGGAATCGTCGAGGCGTGGCCTCCTTTTATAGGCGCGAGGTTGGTCGTGGAGCTGCAGCGAAATCAACAAGGGCGTGGCGTCTCCAGCGAGCTAGCGAGCTAGGCGCGGGCGGCATCCTGTTCAGAGCATCGTGGCGGTCCTCTGGGCGACGGCAGCGTGGTCGGACGGTGCCTAACGCTGTCGGGCGGTCGCGAGGTTCTGGCGCGTCTGCGGCGGGATGCGGTCGTCGTCTCCGGCGGCGGCGAGCATTGGTGTGTGTCGTGAGCGTGTCCTGCGCGTTCGCGGTGGCACGGCGAGGCTCGAGGTGAATAAAGGGGGGCCAGGGATGGATCGAGGCGGCGAGCCGACATGTGGTCGTGGCGCGCGCGTCGGTAGGCATGCGATGGCTTGGCCATGCCGCTCCTGTCGCACCATTGCATCGCGGGCACGTGCTGGCCTGGGCTCTGTGGTCCACCCTTCGACCAATGGCGCATATGAGCTTGCTCAGGGGACCAAGGGGAGGCAGTAGGGGAAGGTGGTCGATGCTAGGGTTGAGAGAAGAGAGGGGGAGCAAGAGGGCATGTCCATGGCCGGCATGGTTAGGGTTTGCCATGTGTGGCTCTCCTCCTAGGTTTGCTATTTGGTTTAAGAGAGAGAGAGGGGACCAGGGGACAAGGTAGACTTGAGTGGGCACTTAGGGTTAGGCCAACACTATGCAAAATAGTGTTTTGGATTTGTTCCATATTTGAAACTTGCAAAATCTTGCCAAAATTGGTTGAGCTCATGTGGTTCCAAAATTTGAAAATGGTGCATTTCGATAAGTTGCAAATGACCAGAGACAAACATGTGTGGCGGTGGAATTTTAAAAAATCAAAGAAATGCAAAAATGCAAAGTGTGAGATTGTTGCATTTGTTAAAAAGTCTCAACTTTGCATGAGCATAGTTTTTGATCCAAGATGAATTTGATATGGTTGTCTTCACAAAAGTTGTTCTCCTTCATGTGCTCTTGGATGAGGTGCAATGAATTGGGAAAGTTTAGTTTGAAAAACTTGAAAACCAGGGGCTCAAAGTAGTGACCAGAATATAAATGGCAGATTTGACCATTATCATATGTGATCACAATTTGAGTTTGAATTTGATTTGATTTGTGTTTCTTTGATTCCAAAAGTTGTAATAAGTGTTTAGTAACATAAAACAACTAATGGTGAAGGTCAATTTGGTCTAGGGTAAAGATTTGTAAAAATGGCACAAACCATATGTGAGGGTTTTAGGGTTTTCTTATTTGATTTCTTTCTCTTTTATTTTATTCGTTTTGTGATCTTTACTTGATCAATTTAGGGTTTTAGGGTTTATCAAATAAACACAATAACACTCATCATGGCATATCACACAAAATGCACAAGTCCTATGCAGATCTCTATATGCAAAGTAAAAGTTTTTGTTGGTTCTGAATTTTTGACTTTGGAATTCTTCTTCTTCCTTTTATTGAAATTTGGGATGTTACAAACCCTTCCCCCTTACAAAAGATCTCGTCCCGAGATCTAAAAGAAAATAAGGTACTAAAGAGATATGGGTACTCCTTCTTCATGAAGTCTTCGCGTTCCCAAGTGGCTTCCCCTTTGGTATGGTTGCTCCACTGTATCTTCAGAAACTTGATGCTTCAGGTGCGGGTGGTTAGGTAAGCTTCCTCCCGCATGCGAATCGGCACTTCGTTGTTGGTGCGATTGGGAGGGGCCATCTGAACATAGAGAAGATCATGAGATAAGAGGGAAATTTCTATGGTTTATTTTGAGTAAGTTCATAAAATTTGAGACTTGAATTCTTTTGATGACAAACACAAAAATTCATTCATTCATTCAACATCACATCTTACAACTAACACTTAACACTTCCCATGGTTTTAAGAACCATTCTCTCATGCGACGATACAACGGGTGGGATACAACTCACACCTACATAAGTGATTAAGTGCAACTACTCCTCATCCTCGACATCGATCGGGACGAAGTCGTCGGGTCCTGCCTCCAGGAACTCGTAGTCCTCCTCCTCGGTGAGCTCGTCCTCCTCAAAGTCGTCGTCGTCGCTCAGGAAGGCTCCTCCTCCCTGAAGGTCAATACCTCCGTCGTCTTCCTCCATCTCTCTCAGCTGGTCCTCCTGGGCCTTGACAGTGGCCTCCAACGATGCTATCTTGGCGCGAAGGCGCATAATCATAGCGTCCTTCTTGGCACGCTGCTGGCGAAGGGTCTTGCGGTCGTTGGCGAGTAGCTTGATCGCCTCACCCTGCTCGATGATGTGAGCGTGGGTCTGGTTGGCGTACACGCGGGAGGAGTCCAGATCCTTCTGAGTCTGGTACAACATCAAGTCGAGGTACTCAGCATGGTGCCTCAACTCCGGGTGCGGTTGCAGCTCCATGGGCACTCCCATGGCATCACACCTCACGAGATGCGCGAAGCGGGAAGCGAGGAGGCGCACCACGTTCTGACCACGGAGACGCGCAAGTGCCTCCTGAAGGCCACGTGCGAGTCCGTCGAGCCAGTTGCTCTCGCGGAAGGAGAAGAGGATCCTCTCCGAGGTGGGAGGCTCCATCTTGCCCCTCAAGTCAGCAGTGATGACCCACTGCAACTCTCCTCCAGGCTGGTCGTCCAACTGAATCCCGTGGAACTCGGGGTGTGGGCGTCCAAGGAAGTCAGAGACGACGTTGAGGTCGTGCTCGAAGATCAAGCTTCCACCATTCCCAAGCTGGTAGAACTTGGTGTTGATGGGTTCATTCGGCTCCATCTGAAAGCGAAATGGATGAGTAAGTTAGAGAGTGAACAAGTGTGGCAAAATTTTAAGTAGATTCAAATAAGAAAGAACATGATTCATCAAGTTTTGAAAAAGTCTCAAAGACAAGAGTGTAAGTAAATTTTCACAAATATTCTCTTCATTTGATTTCAAAGTTAGGTTTTTCTGAACGTCCATTCTAACTAGGCTCTTCTAAGGTCAAACAATGGCTCTAATACCAACTTGTCAACACCCGGATTTTTAAGTCCAGATGCCTATTATGTCATTCATAGCAATCCCAGGAATATTGTTGTTGCGAGGCATAATAGTTAAGTATCATAGTCATCATTCATTACAAACCATATTGTCTTACAACTTGAATCAAATGATCCATATTACACGAATAGTTGATCTATTGATCAACGAAAATCACAAGTTCATAGCGGAAGCGTAAAGATAAATGGACTCTCTAGTCCACAGGCCAACGCTTGAGGTCGGAAGACTCCTAGTTGTCGTAGGCGTCCTGCTGGTCATCTCCCTTGTAGTTCTGTCCATCTTCATACTCTGGCCATTTGAATATCCAGGGACAAAGCCGTGAGTACTTTAAGTACTTGCAAACTAATACCAGTGTAAGTGCTAACAATTCTAGTAAGGGGTGCTAAGCTCTAGTTTATTTGCATAAAGCCAATTTTAGTTCACAAGTATTTGAGAAAAGAATTTATTCAAGTGCCAACTAACTCAAGTGGGAACATTAGTGTCATTCCCACAACATTTGTTGTGATTCAAAACAATTCACCAATTCACCATTCATTTCACCAACATTTTGAAGAATCTGACACCGGAAACGGTATGGCCTTTCCAATCGTCCGTAACCGTGGACACGTCTATTCGAATAGGTTTACACTCTGCAGAGGTTGCACACTTGTGCCACAACATTTGATTTCATCCGTCGCACTACAAGAGAATTGGCATGTAGAGACACTATTTTGGTCCAGTAGAGCACTTAAATTGCTCTTACGTAGTTATAGAGGCACTTTCCATATTGTCTCAAAAGTGTCACTACGGCCGGTGTCTCTACGTGCTAAGGACAATAGTAATAATGTCTTTACATTTTAGAAGACATAAAATAGGCATTATATTGTGTCTGTAGTGTAAATAAATGTGAAGAAACCATGTGAAAAGCAACACTCGAACTCATGGCCTTAATGATTAAGACTTAATCCATTAACCATCTCACCCTTTCATAAGTATATGTTGATACTTGGAACAAATTTATAATTAGTATTTCCCACCATGGCCCAAACATAGAACAAATGTCCCTAGAGAACAAGCAAAATACCTCAAACATTGCCTCTAGATGAAAAGTAAAGACATACAATCAAGTGTCTCATGGATTGCCTCTTAATAACTTATCTGTGACACTTTTGGAGTGTCTCATAAGTTGTCTATAGAATGAAAGTTGCAATACCTTACAGAAATGTCTCAACTAATATCCCTACATTTGAGACTATTTCTGAAGTGTCTCAAAAAGTGCCACTACAATATGCAAATTGTCTTGATGTGATTTTTAATGAGGCAAAGTAGGAAGTGTCTCTAGTAAAATGTCTCTATGAAAGGTTTTTCTTGTAGTATCGGGATTACCCCGAATCATCGTAACACAGTACACGGATCATCAACCATAACCTTTCACTTACAAACCCTAGTATGAGCACCTATCCCCATGAGCTTGGCCTCCCAGTGAAGACCAACTGTCGACCTGGGAACTGCACAGGGCTTGGCCGTACAATTCACCTCAATTTCACATCATTTCTCAACAACGGAGGCAGCCTCGGCATAACCCCTATGATGCATGTTCAGAGGGAACCCATACTAACACTACAAGAAAAGTTGCCATGGCCGACGAAGTTGAAGTCGTGCCGTGGTTGCTTGTGTACCATGGCCGACGATTTTAGGTCTATCCGTTGTGCATGTCAAAACGTTTTTTTTCTCGTTTTTGAGGCCACCTAGCCCGACGAAAACGGCCAAAACGTTGCGTATGGTGGCCCGGGACGTGGTGCATCTCGAATTCTCGGGTTCACCGGCCGAGTCAACGCAAATCCGCACCGCCGAGGGATGTAGGGCCCAGATGGCAGCCTCTCTGGCATTGTTGTTTTTCTCGATCACGCCATCTCATTCAACGCTCTCCGATCGAGCCGTTTACGATGCAGGATCATGGGTCCCGCATGTCATCCTCTATGAACCAAAATTCTTTCTATTCTTGGATTTTTTTGACCCCCTGATTTTTGGCTACTTCCTTTTTCTTTTGATCCCTTGCCGCCTTGGAAACGTTGTGACCGCTGCTGCTAATTGGGACCCGCATGTCATCCTCTATGAGCAATCAACTTTCTTTTCTTAGAGTTTTTTTGGCACCTCAAATTTGGTCACTTGCCTTTTTTCTTTCGATCCCCTGTCGCCTCTCAAACGGTGATACCGCTGCTGCTAAATCGGACCCGCATGTCATCCTCTATGTATTATAAAACTTTCTTTTCTTGGATTTTTTTTGGCACCTCATATTTGGTCACTTACCTTTTTCTTTCGATCCCCTGCCGCCTCTCAAACGGTGATACCGCTGCACCTAAATGGGACCCGCATGTCATCCTCTATGTACTATAAAACTTTCTTTTCTTGGTTTTTTTTTGGCACCTCCCTACCGCCTCTCAAACGGTGAGACCGCTGCTGCTAAATGGGACCCGCATGTCATCCTCTATGTACTATAAAACTTTCTTTTCTTGAATTATTTTTGGATCCTGATATTTGGTCACTTGCCTTTTTCTTTCGATCCCGTGCAGCCTCTCAAACGGTGATACCGCTGCTGCTAAATGGGACCCGCATGTCATCCGCTATGTACAATCAAGTTTCTTTTCTTGAATTATTTTTGGATCCTGATATTTGGTCACTTGCCTTTTTCTTTCGATCTCATGCCACATTTGAAACGTTGAGGAACCTGCAGGCTCATGGGACCCGCATGTCATCCTCTATGTACTATAAAAGTTCATTTTCTTGGTTTTTTCTCACCCTCTGATTTTTGGCTATTTCCTTTTTCTTTTGATCCCCTGCCGCCTTTGAAACGTTGAGGACTCTGCTGGCTCATAGGTCCCACATGTCAGCCTGTATGAACGATAAAACTTTCCTTTCTTGGAGTTTTTTTACCCCCTAATTTATGGCTACTTTCTTTTTTCTTTCGATCTCAAGCTGCATTTGAAACGTTGGGACCGCTACTGCAAAATGGGACCCGCATGTCATTCTCTATGTACAATAAAGTTACTTTTCTTGGATTATCTTTGTCTCCTGATATTTTGTCACTTGCCTTTTTCTTTCGATCTCATGCCGCCTTTGAAACGTTGAGTAAGCTGCTGGCTCATGGGTCCCGCATTTCATCCTCTACGAACAATAAAAGTTTCCTTTCTTGGAGTTATTTTTTACCCCTAATTTCTGGCTATTTGCCTTTTTCTTTTGATCTCCTGCCCCCTTTGAAACGATGAGGACGCTGTTGGTAGGTCGGTCCCACATGTCATCCTCTATGAACAATACAAGTTTCCTTGGATGGATTTATTTTGAACCCCTAATTAATTTCTAGATATTTCCTTTTTTTTCTTTGATCCCCTGCCGCCTTGGAATCATTGAGGATGCTGCTGCCTCATGGGTCCCGCATGTCATCCTCTCAGAACGGTAAATGTTTCTTTTCTTGGATTTTGTTTACCAAATGATTTTTGGCTTATTTTTTCTTTCGATCTTCTGCCGCCTTTAAAACGTTGAGGACGCTGCTGGCTCATGGGTCCCACATGTCAGCCTCTATGAACAATAAACGCTGAGGATGCTGCTGCCTCATGGGTCCCGCATGTCATCCTCTCAGAACGAAAATGTTTCTTTTCTTGGATTTTTTACCAACAGATTTTTGGTTTATTTTTTCTTTCCATCCGCTGCCGCCTTTAAAACGTTGACGACGCTGCTGGCTCATGGGTCCCCGATGTCAGCCTCCCCGTACAAGAAACATGTGATATCCTGATTATTTTCCAGACAATAAACAGTGTATTGCGCTCTGAGCTATTTCAAACGGATAAATTAAATCTTTATTTTTACATAAACAAATTTATATGTTGAATCTCCTTGTTTTTTGTTTTTGCGAAGCATATGACTTTCCTGTTTTTTTAGAAAAATCCGAACTTTCCTGTTTTGGGGTGGGCTGAAATTGTACGAGTCAAAAGGCCCGGAGATAGTTCGCAGCCCGATGTCCGAGATGCAGCCCAATTGAAATATTCCTTTTCTTGGATTTTTTTGACACCCTTATTTCTGGCTACTTCATTTTTCTTTTGGTCCTGTGCCGCCTTGGAAACGTTGAGACCACTGCTGCAAAATGGGACCCGCATGTCATCCTCTATGTACAATAAAATTTCTTTTCTTGGATTATTTTTGGCTCCTGATATTTGGCACTTGCCTTTTTCTTTCCATCTCATGCCACGTTCGAAACGTTTTGAGGAACCTGCTGGCTCATGGGACCCGCATGTCATCCTCTAGGTGCTATAAAAGTTTATTTTCTTGGATTTTTTTTCACCCTCTGATTTTTGGCTCCTGATATTTGGTCACTTGCCTTTTTCTTTCGATCTCATGCCACGTTTGAAACTTTTTGAGGAAACTGCTGGCTCATGGGACCCGCATGTCAACCTCTATGTACTATAAAAGTTCATTTTCTTGGTTTTTTTTCACCCTCTGATTTTTGGCTATTTCCTTTTTCTTTTGACCCCCTGCCGCCTTGGAAACGTTGAGGACTCTGCTGGCTCATGGGACCCGCATGTCATCCTCTATGTCCATCAACTTTATTTTCTTGGATTTTTTTACCCCCTAATTTCTGGCTACTTTCTTTTTCTTTTGATCTCAAGCCGCATTTGAAACGTTGGGACCGCTGCTGCAAAATGGGACCCACATGTCATCCTCTATGTACAATAAAAGTTTCTTTTCATGGATTATGTTTCACCCTCTGATTTTTGGTCACTTGCCTATTTCTTTCGATCTCATGCCGCGTTTGAAAATGTTGAGGAACCTGCTGGCTCATGGGACCCGCATGTCATCCTCTATGTACTATAAAAGTTCATTTTCTTGGTTTTTTCACCCTCTGATTTTTGGCTATTTCCTTTTTCTTTTGATCCCCTGCCGCCTTTGAAACGTTGAGGACTCTGCTGGCTCATAGGTCCCACATGTCAGCCTGTATGAACGATAAAACTTTCCTTTCTTGGAGTTTTTTTTTACCCATAATTTCTGGCTACTTTCTTTTTTTCTTTTGATCTCAAGCCGCATTTCAAACGTTGGGACCGCTGCTGCAAAATGAGACCCGCATGTCATTCTCTATGTACAATAAAGTTTCTTTTCTTGGATTATCTTTGTCTCCTGATATTTTGTCACTTGCCTTTTTCTTTCGATCTCATGCCGCCTTTGAAACGTTGAGTAAGCTGCTGGCTCATGGGTCCCGCATGTCATCCTCTACGAACAATAAAATTTTCATTTCTTGGAGTTATTTTTGACCCCTAATTTCTGGCTATTTGCCTTTTTCTTTTGATCTCATGCGCCCTTTGAAACGATGAGGACGTTGTTGGCAGGTCGGTCCCACATGTCATCCTCTATGAACAATAAAACTTTCCTTTGATGGATTTATTTTAAACCCCTAATTAATTTATGGATATTTCCTTTTTTCTTTTGATCCCCTGCCGCCTTGGAATCGTTGAGGATGCTGCTGGCTCATGGGTCCCGCATGTCATCCTCTTAGAACGGTAAATGTTTCTTTTCTTGGATTTTGAATACCAAATGATTTTTGGCTTATTTTTTCTTTCGATCTCCTGCCGCCTTTAAAACGTTGAGGACGCTGCTGGCCCACGGGTCCCACATGTCAGCCTCTAACATTAAACGCTGAGGATGCTGCTGCCTCATGGGTCCTGCATGTTGATGCGCGTGGTTGACGTATTGTCTTTTCGTTCGACACGCGTCCGTTGGGAACCCCAAGAGGAAGGTGTGATGCGCACAGCGGCAAGTTTCCCTCAGTAAGAAACCAAGGTTTATCGAACCAGTAGGAGTCAAGAAGAACGTTGAAGGTTGATGGCGGCGAGATGTAGTGTGGCGCAACACCAGGGATTCCGGCGCCAACGTGGAACCTGCACAACACAAACCAAGTACTTTTCCCCAACGAAACAGCGAGGTTGTCAATCTCACCGGCTTGCTGTAACAAAAGATTAGATGTATAGTGTGGATGATGATTGTTTGCAGAAAACAGTAGAACGAGTATTGCAGTAGATTGTATTTCAGTATAGAGAATTGGACCGGGGTCCACAGTTCACTAGAGGTGTCTCTCCCATAAGATAAACAGCATGTTGGGTGAACAAATTACAGTTGGGCAATTGACAAATAAAGAGGGCATGACCATGCACATACATATTATGATGAGTATAGTGAGATTTAATTGGGCATTACGACAAAGTACATAGACCGCTATCCAGCATGCATCTATGCCTAAAAAGTCCACCTTTAGGTTATCATCCGAACCCCCTCTAGTATTAAGTTGCTAACAACAGACAATTGCATTAAGTATTGCGCGTAATGTAATCAGTAACTACATCCTCGAACATAGCACCAATGTTTTATCCCTAGTGGCAACAACACATCCATAATTTTAGAGATTTCTGTCACTTCCCCAGATTCGCGGAGACATGAACCCACTATCGAGCATAAATACCCCCTCTTGGAGTTAATAGCAAAAACTTGGCCAGAGCCTCTACTAATAACGGAGAGCATGCAAGATCATAAACAACACATAGATATAAATTGATAATCAACATAACATAGTATTCTCTATTCATCGGATCCCAACAAACACAACATATAGAATTACAGATAGATGATCTTGATCATGTTCGGCAGCTCACAAGACCCGACAATTAAGCACAATGAGGAGAAGACAACCATCTAGCTACTGCTATGGACCCATAGTCCAGGGGTAGACTACTCACACATCACTCCGGAGGTGACCATGGCGGCGTAGAGTCCTCCGGGAGATGATTCCCCTCTCCGGCAGGGTGCCGGAGGCGATCTCCTGAATCCCCCGAGATGGGATTGGCGGCGGCGGCGGCGTCTCTGGAAGGTTTTCCGTATCGTGGCTCTCGGTACTGGGGGTTTCGCGACGAAGGCTTTAAGTAGGCGGAAGGGTAGGTCAGGGGGCGTCGCGAGGGGCCCAGGAGACAGGGCGGCGCGGCCAAGGGTGGGGCCGCACCGCCTGCCCTCCTGGCCACCTCGTGGCCCCACTTCGTTGACTCTTCGGTCTTCTGGAAGCTTCGTGGCAAAATAGGACCCTGGGCGTTGATTTCGTCCAATTCCGAGAATATTTCCTTACTAGGATTTCTGAAACCAAAAACAGCAGAAAACAGCAACTGGCACTTCAGCATCTTGTTAATAGGTTAGTTCCAGAAAATGCACGAATATGACATAAAGTGTGCATAAAACATGTAGATATCATCAATAATGTGGCATGGAACATAAGAAACTATCGATACGTCGGAGACGTATCAGCATCCCCAAGCTTAGTTCTTGCTCGTCCCGAGCAGGTAAACGATAAACAAAGATAATTTCTGGAGTGACATGCCATCATAACCTTGATCATACTATTTGTAAGCATATGTAGTGAATGCAGCGATCAAAACAATGTATATGACATGGGTAAACAAATGAATCATAAAGCAAAGACTTTTCATGAATAGTACTTCAAGACAAGCATCAATAAGTCTTGCATATAAGTTAACTCATAAAGCAACAATTCAAAGTAAAGGTATTGAAGCAACACAAAGGAAGATGAAGTTTCAGCGGTTGCTTTCAACTTATAACATATATATCTCATGGATATTGTCAATGTAAAGTAATATAACAAGTGCAATATGCAAGTATGTAGGAATCAATGCACAGTTCACACAAGTGTTTGCTTCTTGAGGTGGAGAGAAATAGGTGAACTGACTCAACAATAAAAGTAAAAGAAAGGTCCTTCAAAGAGGAAAGCATCGATTGCTATATTTGTGCTAGAGCTTTGATTTTGGAAACATATAGAGAGCATAAAAGTAAAATTTTGAGAGGTGTTTGTTGTTGTCAACGAATGGTAGTGGGCACTCTAACCCCCTTGCCAGACAAACCTTCAAAGAGCGGCTCCCATTTTATTTTATTTTTGTGTGGCACTCCTTCCAACCTTTCTTTCACAAACCATGGCTAACCGAATCCTTCGGGTGCCTCCCAACAATCTCATACCATGAAGGAGTGCCTTTTTATTTTAGTTTTATTATGATGACACTCCTCCCCACCTTTGCTTTCTCAAGCCATGGCTAACCGAATCCTTCGGGTGCCGTCCAACAATCACATACCATGGAGGAGTGTCTATTTTTTGTTAATTAATTTGGGACTGGGAATCCCATTGCCAGCTCTTTTTGCAAAATTATTGGATAAACGGATGAAGCCACTAGTCCATTGGTGAAAGTTGCCCAACAAGATTGAAAGATAAACACCACATACTTCCTCATGAGCTATATATTGTAAAGGTAGAGGAATAGAAATTTAAAAGTAGCACTCAAGCAATTTACTTTGGAATGGCGGAGAAATACCATGTAGTAGGTAGGTATGCTGGACACAAATGGCATAGTGGTTGGCTCAAGTACTTTGGATGCATGAGAAGTATTCCCTCTCGATACAAGGTTTAGGCTAGCAAGGCTATTTGAAACAAACACAAGGATGAAACGGTGCAGCAAAACTCACATAAAAGACATATTGAAAACATTATAAGACTCTACACCGTCTTCCTTGTTGTTCAAACTCAATACTAGAAATTATCTAGACTTTAGAGAGACCAAATATGCAAACCAAATTTTAGCATGCTCTATGTATTTCTTCATTAATAGGTGCAAAGTATATGGTGCAAGAGCTTAAACATGAGCACAACAATTGCCAAGTATCACATTATCCAAGACATTATAGCAATTACTACATGTATCATTTTCCAATTCCAACCATATAACAATTTAACGAAGAAGATACTTCGCCATGAATACTATGAGTAAAGCCTAAGGACATACTTGTCCATATGCAACAGCGGAGCGTGTCTCTCTCCCACACAATGAATGCTAGGATCCATTTTATTCAAACAAAACAAAAACAAAAACAAACCGACGCTCCAAGCAAAGCACATAAGATGTGACGGAATAAAAATATAGTTTCAGAGGAGGAACCTGATAATGTTGTCGATGAAGAAGGGGATGCCTTGGGCATCCCCAAGCTTAGACGCTTGAGTCGTCTTGATATATGCAGGGGTGAACCACCGGGGCATCCCCAAGCTTAGAGCTTTCACTCTCCTTGATCATGTTGTATCATCTCCCTCTCTTGATCCTTCAAAACTTCCTCCACACCAAACTCAAAACAACTCATTAGAGGGTTAGTGCACAATCAAAATATACATGTTCAGAGGTGACATAATCATTATTAACACTTCTGGACATTGCACAAAGCTACTGAAAGTTAATGGAATCGAAATATCCATCGAACATATCAAAACAGGCAATGCGAAATAAAAGGCAGAATCTGTCAAAACAGAACAGTTCGTATTGACGAATTTTATTGAGGCACCAGACTTGCTCAAATGAAAATGCTCAAATTGAATGAAAGTTGAGTACATTTCTGAGGATTACTCACGTAAATTGGCATAATTTTCTGAGTTATCTACAGAGAATTTTGCCCAGATTCGTGACAGCAAAGAAATCTGTTTCTGCGCAGTAATCCAAATCTAGTATGTACCTTACTATCAACAACTTTACTTGGCACAATAAAACACTAAACTAAGATAAGGAGAGGTTGCTACAGTAGTAAACAACTTCCAAGAAACAAATATAAAACAAAGTACTGTAGTAAAAACATGGGTTGTCTCCCATAAGCGCTTTTCTTTAACGCCTTTCAGTTAGGCGCAGAAAGTGTATATCAAGTATTATCAAGAGACGAAGTGTCAACATCATAATTTGTTCTAATAATAGAATCAAAAGGTAACTTAATTCTCTTTCTAGGGAAGTGTTCCATACCTTTCTTGAGAGGAAATTGATATTTAATATTACCTTCCTTCATATCAATGATAGCACCAACAGTTCGAAGAAAAGGTCTTCCCAATATAATGGGACAAGATGCATTGCATTCAATATCCAAGACAACAAAATCAACGGGGACAAGATTATTGTTAACGGTAATGCGAACGTTATCAACTTTCCCCAAAGGTTTCTTTGTAGAATGATCAGCAAGATTAACATCCAAATAACAATTTTTCAGCGGTGGCAAGTCAAGCATATTATAGATTTTCTTAGGCATAACAGAAATACTTGCACCAAGATCACATAAAGCATTACAATCAAAGTCATTGACCTTCATCTTAATGATGGGCTCCCAACCATCCTCTAGCTTTATAGGAATAGAAGCTTTGCGATTTAATTTCTCTTCTCTAGCTTTTATGAGAGCATTTGTAATATGTTTCGTGAAAGCCAAATTTATAGCACTAGCATTAGGACTCTTAGCAAGTTTTTTTAAGAACTTTATAACTTCAGAGATGTGGCAATCATCCAAATCCAAACCATTATAATCTAAATCAATGGTATCATCATCCCCGATGTTGGAAAAAAATTCAGCAGTTTTATCACAAGCAGTTTCAGCAGTTTTAGCAGTTTCATGCAGTTTTTCGCGCTTTGCATTAGAAGTGTAAACATTGCTAACACCAATTCTTTTACCATTATTAGTAGGAGGTGCAGTAACATGTGTAGCATTAGCATTACTAGTGGTGGTAATAGTCCAAACTTTAGCTATATTATCTTCTTTTTCATTTTCTTCTCTTTCCCACCTAGCACGCAATTCGGCCATCAATCTTATATTCTCATTAATTCTAACTTGCATGGCATTTGCTGTAGTAACAATTTTATTATTATGATTTTCATGAGGCATAACTTTCGATTTCAAAAGATCAACATCAGCAGCAAGACTATCGACTTTAGAAGAAAGTATATCAATTTTCCCAAGCTTTTCTTCAACAGATTTGTTAAAAGCAGTTTGTGTACTAATAAATTCTTTAAGCATAGCTTCAAGTCCAGGGGGTGTGTTCCTATAATTGTTGTAAGAATTCCCATAAGAATTACCATAGCCGTTGCCATTATTATAAGGATATGGCCTATAATTATTACTAGAATTGTTCCGATAAGCATTGTTGTTGAAATTATTATTTTTAATGAAGTTTAAATCAACATGTTCTTCTTGAGCAACCAATGAAGCTAACGGAACATTATTAGGATCAGCATTAGTCCTATCATTCACAAGCATAGACATAATAGCATCAATCTTATCACTCAAGGAAGAGGTTTCTTCGACAAAATTTACCTTCTTACCTTGTGGAGCTCTTTCCGTGTGCCATTCAGAGTAATTAATCATAATATTATCAAGAAGCTTTGTTGCTTCACCAAGAGTGATGGACATAAAGGTACCTCCAGCAGCTGAATCCAATAGGTTCCGCGAAGAAAAATTCAGTCCTGCATAAAAGGTTTGGATGATCATCCAAGTAGTCAGTCCATGGGTTGGGCAATTTTTAACCAAAGATTTCATTCTTTCCCATGCTTGTGCAACATGCTCAGTATCTAATTGTTTAAAATTCATTATGCTACTCCTCGAAGATATAATTTTAGCAGGGGGATAATATCTACCAATAAAAGCATCCTTGCATTTAGTCCATGAATCAATACTATTCTTAGGCAGAGATAGCAACCAATCTTTAGCTCTTCCTCTTAATGAGAAAGGGAACAATTTTAATTTTATAATGTCACCATCTACATCCTTATACTTTTGCATTTCACATAATTCACCAAAATTGTTGAGATGGGCAGCAGCATCATCAGAACTAACACCAGAAAATTGCTCTCGCATAACAAGATTCAGTAAAGCAGGTTTAATTTCAAAGAATTCTGCTGTAGTAGCAGGTGGAGCAATAGGTGTGCATAAGAAATCATTATTATTTGTGGTTGTGAAGTCACACAACTTAGTATTTTCAGGAGTACCCATTTTAGCAATAGTAAATAAAGCAAACTAGATAAAGTAAATGCAAGTAACTAAATTTTTTTGTGTTTTTGATATAGCAAACAAGATAGCAAATAAAGTAAAACTAGCAACTAATTTTTTTGTATTTTGATTTAGTGCAGCAAACAAAGTAGTAAATAAAACTAAGCAAGACAAAAACAAAGTAAAGAGATTGGGATGTGGAGACTCCCCTTGCAGCGTGTCTTGATCTCCCCGGCAACGGCGCCAGAAATTTGCTTGATGCGCGTGGTTGACGTATTGTCTTTTCGTTCGACACGCGTCCGTTGGGAACCCCAAGAGGAAGGTGTGATGTGCACAGCGGCAAGTTTCCCTCAGTAAGAAACCAAGGTTTATCGAACCAGTAGGAGTCAAGAAGCACGTTGAAGGTTGATGGCAGCGAGATGTAGTGCGGCGCAACACCAGGGATTCCGGCGCCAACGTGGAACCTGCACAACACAAACCAAGTACTTTGCCCCAACGAAACAGCGAGGTTGTCAATCTCACCGGCTTGCTGTAACAAAGGATTAGATGTATAGTGTGGATGATGATTGTTTGCAGAAAACAGTAGAACGAGTATTGCAGTAGATTGTATTTCAGTATAGAGAATTGGATCGGGGTCCACAGTTCACTAGAGGTGTCTCTCTCATAAGATAAACAGCATGTTGGGTGAACAAATTACAGTTGGGAAATTGACAAATAAAGAGGGCATGACCATGCACATACATATTATGATGAGTATATTGAGATTTAATTGGGCATTACGACAAAGTACATAGACCGCTATCCAGCATGCATCTATGCCTAAAAAGTCCACCTTCAGGTTATCATCCGAACCCCCTCCAGTATTAAGTTGCTAACAACAGACAATTGCATTAAGTATTGCGTGTAATGTAATCAGTAACTACATCCTCGAACATAGCACCAATGTTTTATCCCTAGTGGCAACAGCACATCCATAATCTTAGAGATTTCTGTCACTTCCCCAGATTCACGGAGACATGATCCCACTATCGAGCATAAATACCCCCTCTTGGAGTTAATAGCAAAAACTTGGCCAGAGCCTCTACTAATAACGGAGAGCATGCAAGATCATAAACAACACATAGATATAAATTGATAATCAACATAACATAGTATTCTCTATTCATCGGATCCCAAAAAACACGACATATAGAATTACAGATAGATGATCTTGATCATGTTCGGCAGCTCACAAGACCCGACAATTAAGCACAATGAGGAGAAGACAACCATCTAGCTACTGCTATGGACCCATAGTCCAGGGGTAGACTACTCACACATCACTCCGGAGGCGACCATGGCGGCGTAGAGTCCTCCGGGAGATGATTCCCCTCTCCGGCAGGGTGCCGGAGGCGATCTCCTGAATCCCCCGAGATGGGATTGGTGGCGGCGGCATCTCTGGAAGGTTTTCCGTATCGTGGCTCTCGGTACTGGGGGTTTCGCGACGAAGGCTTTAAGTAGGCGGAAGGGTAGGTCAGGGGGCGTCGCGAGGGGCCCAGGAGACAGGGCGGTGCAGCCAAGGGTGGGGCCGCGCCGCCTGCCCTCCTGGCCACCTCGTGGCCCCACTTCGTTGACTCTTCGGTCTTCTGGAAGCTTCGTGGCAAAATAGGACCCTGGGCGTTGATTTCGTCCAATTCCGAGAATATTTCCTTACTAGGATTTTTGAAACCAAAAACAGCAGAAAACAGAATCGGCACTTCGGCATCTTGTTAATAGGTTAGTTCCAGAAAATGCACGAATATGACATAAAGTGTGCATAAAACATGTAGATATCATCAATAATGTGGCATGGAACATAAGAAATTATCGATACGTCGGAGACGTATCACATGTTATCCTCTCAGACCGAAAATGTTTGTTTTCTTGGATTTTGTACCAACAGATTTTTGGTATATTTTTTCTTTCCATCCCCTGCCGCCTTTAAAATGTTGACGACGCTGCTGGCTCATGGGTCCCCGATGTCAGCCTCCCCGTATAAGAAACATGTGATATCTTGATCATTTTGCAGACAATAAACAATGTATTTTGCTCTGAGCTATTGCAAAGGGAGAAATTAAATCTTTATTTTTACATAAACAAACTTATATGTTGAATCTCCTTGTTTTCTTTTTTTGCGAGGCATAGGACTTTCCTGTTTTTTAGAAAATTCCGAACTTTCCTATTTTGGAATGGGCTGAAATTGTACGAATCAAAAGGCGTCCAGCAGGATAGTTTGAAGGCCCAGATGGCCAGAAGCAGCCCAATTGAAATATTCCTTTTCTTGGATTTCTTGACACCCTTATTTCTGGCTACTTCCTTTTTCTTTTGGTCCTGTGCCGCCTTCGAAATGTTGAGACCGCTGCTGCAAAATGGGACCCGCATGTCATCCTCTATGTACGATAGAAGTTTCTTTTCTTGGATTATTTTTGGCTCCTGATATTTGTCACTTGTCTTTTTCTTTCGATCTAATGCCGACTTTGAAACGTTCAGACCGCTGCTGCAAAATGGGACCCGCATGTCATCCTCTATGCACTATAAAGTTTCTTTTCTTGGATTATTTTTGGCTCCTGATATTTGGTCACTTTCCTTTTTCCTTTCGATCTCATGCCGCCTTTGAAACGTTGAGGAAGCTGCTGGCTCATGGGTCCTGCATGTCATCCTCTATGAACAATAAAAGTGTCCTTCATTGGATTTATTTTTTACCCCTAATTTCTGGCTATTTGCCATTTTCTTTTGATCCCCTGCCCCCTTTGAAACGATGAGGACGCTACTGGCAGGTCGGTCCCACATCCTCTATGAACAATAAAAGGTTCCTATGATGGATATATTTTTGACCCCTTTTGATCCCCTGCCGCCTTGGAATCATTGAGGATGCTGCTGCCTCATGGGTCCTGCATGTCAGCCTCTCAGAACGGTAAATGTTTCTTTTCTTGGATTTTTTTACCAACTGATTTTTGTCCTTTGTCTTTCGATCTCCTGCCGCCTTTAACACGTTGGGGACGCTACTGGCTCAGGGGTCCCACATGTCAGCCTCTATGAACAATAAACCTTTACTTTGTTTGATTTATTATTGACCCATAATTTCTTGGTATTTGCCTTTTTCTTTCGATCTCATGCCGCCTCTGAAACGTCAGCCTCTATGAACAGTAAAAGTTTCCTTTGTTTGATTTATTTTTTACCCTAATTACTGGCTATTTTCCTTTTTTTATCCCCTGCCGCCTTTGAAACTAAGAGGACGCTGCTGGCCCATGGGTCCCACATCTCAGCCTCTCTGAATGATAAACCTCTCCTTTCTTTTTTTTCGATCCCGTGCTGCCTTGGAAACGGTGAGACCGCTCCTTCAAAACGGGACCCATATGTCATCCTCTATGTACAATAAAAGTTTCTTTCCTTGGATTATTTTTGGCACCTGATATATGGTCACTTGCCTTTTTTCCGATCCCCTGCCGCCTTTGAAACGTTGAGGACGCTACTGGCTCGTGGGTCCCACATGTCAGCCTCTATGAACAATAAACATTTCATTTCTTGGATTTATTTTTGACCGCTGATTTCTGGCAACTTTGCTTTTTTCTTTCGATCCCCTGCCGCCTTTGTTAAAGTTGAGGACGGTGCTGCAAAATGTGTCCCACATGTCAGAATCTCTGTACGATAATTGTTTCATTTCTTGGATTTTTTTCCACGGCTGGCCGATGGGTCCCCGATGTCAGCCTCTATGTACAAGAAATATGTGATTTATCGATATGTTTTAACCCGAGATATGTAGGATACTTGATTTTTTCGATCCCTTCTATTTGTCTTTACCTTCAAATGTTGAGGGACGCTACTGGCAAATGGGTCCTGCTATAGCATTCTCAACTGAAGGAAAAACTGAAATACTCCCTCCGTTCCTTTATATAGTGCCTATAGATTTTTGGCATTTGTTTCAGAATATAAGGTTCTAGCTTAGCTTTTTTTCAATTACCCCTCCCCGTTCAGCTCCCAAATCGTTCAGCTCCCAAAAATTGTTATGGTAAGTTAGAAAGATATGGATTTACCAAATTTTACGTTGATCTCAAATCGTTCAGCAAAAGGTCTTGTGTAAAAATACTCTTGCGCTAATTTGCGTGCCAAAAAACAATAGGCACTATAGAATGCAACGGAGGGAGTATTGCCTATTCATTTGATTTTCGTACTCCATGCATCTAATCCATACTAACTGTTGATCCGGGTTTTAGTTCAACTTAATTAGTTCAAATTTGATCTACAAGGAAGTATGTAATATATTTTGGGTTCACAACACTACACTTGTTAACAACAATCTGATGAAGAGGTTTGCCATTTTTTTTAAGCTACAAATACACTAAGATCTTGCAAACTAATAGAATAAATCTTGGAACTTTAAATAATTTATGAAAATTTTGAAATGGACTATATGAATAAATCAAAATATAGAGCCCATGTAGATGCGCATACTGGCTATGCGCATTTAAAAAGAATCATAATCATAATTGATACGAAATAAAAATAACTTTATATGTAGAATCTCGGTTTCTTGAGGGCCAATCATAGGATCTCCGTGTTTAAATTAGGAAGGGCCCCAATGGCATGAGTCGGAGGCCCATTAAATGTTTTTGGATTGTTATCAGTGAATTAAGCGGGCTGACAGCAATCACCATGTACATGACCGGTGGCAGCCCAAAAAGTACAAACAATTGGCCCATGCAGGGAAGATAGTACTTTTTTTTATTGGGAAGGTTGTCTGGGCTAACCCAAAAAAAAAGTGGTGCTACATGGGGTAGCACTTGAACCCGGAATGAGACCATGAACAGTACATATGCTACATGCTACAGTACTTAGATCTTAGCTATCTATTTTCGATCCAACGTCCAAATCTACAAGTCAACCAACTGTTCATCTGTGCTTGCTGATGTCAAGGCACTGGATCCTGGACGCTTGAACCCATGATCGTTACTGAGGGTTGCCTATTTGCGCATAATATGTTTTGTCAGTGGGCACTTCACTAGTTTGTGCAAAACATATCCAGCGCAGGATTCGAAAAAACATCACGTTTTTTTCTTTACGGAAACAACAGAGCATCTCATGTTCATCACAATCCAGCCAACATAAGCACATAATAATTAATAGTACAACTAGAGAGCTGTACACATAAATAAGGTTTGTCAAGCTTCATGCACTAGCCAACGCAACCAAAAGTCTGAACTGATGGAAAGGGCTAGGCAATCCACTTATACATCTCAACACCCCTCCTCACGTGTGACCGGAAGAAGGGAAGAGGTCAACACAAGGAGACTCAGAGGTATAGCTCAAGAGGCATATACGTGGACTCCGAGGAGGGCAACGGAGGGCAGCACCAATTTTTAGGATAAATTAAGAAAGCCAGGTCTCGAACTCGAAACCCTGGGCTCTGATACCATGTCAAGCTTCATGCACTAGCCAACGCAACCAAAAGTCCGAACTAATGGAAAGGGCTAGGCAATCCACTTATACATATCAACATCCCCCCTCACATGTGACCACAATCCAGTAATGGTACCATCATGTTCACCACAATGCATCATTATACTAGTATTATAGATCAGCTCTCTCTACAGAACATTTGTAAGACAACTTAAATACAGCTGTGATTCATTTTGTTGCCCCAGCGATGGGTGATAACCTGAACACCATATAACCTTCTCACAGCAATTGTAACCAAATATGAGCACCTGCAATGATTTGGTGTCAAGCTTCTTGAAGGTCAGGAGGTATCCTACCTTCAAGTCATGTGCTTTGACAAACTCTGGCCATCCTGCGTCCATTAAAACATTGCCATCTTGTTGCTTCAGGTCCACAATCCAGGTGCATGCAGTGGACATCTTCAGGTTGACGGACTCTGGACACCCACCGTAAAACCAGGGTAGAACACGAGTGGGGATGGTAATCACCTCTAAATCCGATGTACATAGTACCTTGCAGAAGCTGTCAGCGGTCTTCTCCTCATCGATGCGCCTAAACACCTTGCACACTGGGGCTGGCTCTACAGATGTCTCCTTCCATGATAAGCTCTCTCCAAGCTTGAGCTTCTTGTTTGAACATTGCAAAAAAGAGGCCTCAATTAGATAATGCCTCTAGCTTCTGACCGTAATTCCAAGCAAATGCATAATCAAAGGCACCTAGCAAAGTCAGCGGATCATTGTTCTTATCATACACACAGTCTGAACAATAAGCTTTTGAATCTAGCTAGGATGATATGTACAACCTTGTATCATCAAATTATTCAGCATAGTGTATCATTGTATCGCAGAAGCCAAATCGATATAAATAGTAGCTATGAGAATAGAAATCAAGCTAGCATGAGCCATGCATGCTTGCTGGCTCGGTCTAGCATCAAGTAATGCATCTGCAGTTCATCATCCGCCAGTACAGATCGACCAAGCAACCAAAAAAAATCAGCATCGGCCTAAAGAGTCCATAAGCCAGACATGCATGCTCGATGTCCTCATATGTGATTATCGGCCGTGGATTGACTAATATCATATTTGAACGATTATTATTGCACACATTAGATCCAGTCCCAACGTAGCTAGCATGCGTGCATGTGTAGCCCGAGTCTTTACCAGAGGATTAATATATACACTGGATGAGAGGAATACTCTATATCAAACAATGCTAAGCAACCGGCAATACAGCTTAGATATAATAAAGATGTGACCGGCAACGCTAGTGATTCGGGGGAAACATACCGCCATTGCAGCCATGGACCGAGAGAATCGGGGATACCGCGCCGCCTTAGTGGAGTTTTTAGATGCGACGTCGCCGCATCCGTAGAGGACGGAGTCCAAGCCGTGTAGTCTGAGCGGTGGTGGACGCCGGTGGTGTAGGGAGAGGACTCAGGGGAGATGGACGGCGAGGGATCTGGGGAGATCTGAACATGAGGGGCTGTGAGAAACTGAGAATGATACATCAGCAAGGGAATAAATGCGCGTGTCCCCCCGGTCAAAAAAAATGCGCGTTTCTTGGAGGAACGAAGCCAGGTACGCAGGAATCCACACAGAAAACTTCACCCGGCGGGTCACTGGGCTTTATCAGATATGGTGGGGGCCGGAAATACATACCAGTGAGACAGGTCGTGTGGGTTATGATCCGATCAGTGTGCACCCAGAGATTGCATTCAGAGCTCAGGGCCTCAGGCTACGTTGTACTATACAGTATATCCATTTCTTTTGGTAAAATGAAAACGATACTCCATCTGATCCTCATTACTTGATGATAAAATGGATGTCTCTACAACTAATATGTGTCTAGATACATCTATATGAGAGCGTCTGTGTTTGTACTGTGTATCTCAAAAAAAATGGATCGAAGGGAGCATTAAGAGGTGTCAAAAAAAACTGCAAACAAACATGGATGTAAGCAGTTGAGTATTAAACCAGTGCGTAAAATACCTTTATATCTCGACCATGTAACAATGAATATGAGAAGTTTTTGGGGTTTAACCATCTGCACTTGTGTTCGTTACAATCAGATCAAAAAAATTGGTCACTTTTACACTTTCTAAAATAAAATGTATTTTTCCCTGAGATTTTACAAGCTCGTACAAGATAGCATTGACTACATATGGGATATATCACATTTACACTTACAAATCTATGAATATTTCAAATCATTAGACCGCACATTGAAACTACCGCAGCATATCACAGTAAATTAAAGTAAAATAAAACATGTCTAACATATACTATATTAGCTAATTAACAAAGTCTCATCACAGTGTATCTGATCCCCAGTTCAGCTTAATACAAAAACCAAGTTCAGCATGAACATCAGCAGGGCACTACCCCAGGTCCAAAAGCAGCATCTAGTTAATTCAATAAAATATTGAGGTGTTTCTGATCCCCTCTTCCTAAAAGCACTGCAGATCATGCATGCAACTAAGGGTGATCAGCACAAAATATTATCCTCTGGGTGGAGGTGTTACGGTCGTAGATCAACACATTCATCAAGGAAGTGTCTTTCACCTCGAAGACGAGAAGGTCATCGAGCTGCAGTTCATGCGCCTCTGCAAACCCGAACCAACCATCCTTCAAGACCAGTTCACCTTGGTACTCATCGATGTGCACATACCAGGCGCAGCCTACTCTGGTCTTGAGCTTGATAGGCCTGGAAAGAATCCCTTTCAGACATTGCTTCAATTCTCTGGGGATGACCAACATATACATGTCATCGTTGCCGTCCAGTTGCACATAGAAGCGCGAGGGCTGAGGAGGGTCCGCCGAGTGACCAACCCGTTTAGGGCGGCCTTTCCCTCGCCCTTTTAATATACATCGTTGAATTGCTGCATCACGCCTGCCCGTCACCTTTGGCTTTTTGGCTAGTGAATTTCTTTGAATTCTGAACTCGGGGGGTGCAGAGGACATGTACAATCGACAGTCCTAAGACGTAGTTGCTCATTGACGTTGGAGCGAGTTTCCTTCTGCATCTAGTTAAGCACGGTATATATCAATCAACAGCATATAAATCAGAACGTACATACATGGATAAAATGCATCTAGCTATCTCTTTAATTAGTTTGCACAAAATCTAGCAGCAGCAAGACAATTTGATTTTACAGGTACTGAGCAAGCTTTCAGACTTTCTGAAACAGGTAACATGGAGCATATATTTGTATGTTCAGACTGCGAAACCCTACTCTGTGATGGATACTATTACTTAATATCTTTTTTTGCCAGAACTAGTACTTAACATCTACTGTTTCCCGTCATTAAAAAAATGTTTGCAGAAGAATACTACTACGGTTTCCCATCATTAAAGAAAAAAGAACTTGTTTAAAACCCCAACTATCATTGACTACTTACACCTGCATCCTAGTTAGTTCAGGACAACTTACATCCACTTTTGGTGGTTGATACGTCTCCAACGTATCTATAATTTCCGATGTTCCATGCTTGTTTTATGACAATACCAACATGTTTTGTTCACACTTTATATCATTTTTATGCGTTTTCCGGAACTAACCTATTGACGAGATGCCGAGAGGCCAGTTGCTGTTTTCTGCTGTTTTTGGTTTCAGAAATCCTAGTAACGAAATATTCTCGGAATCGGACGAAATCAACGCCCAGGTTCCTATTTTTCCCGGAACCATCCAGAACACCCGAGAGCCGCCAGAGGGGAGCCCTGGGGGCCTCACACCACACCCCGGCGCGGCCAAGGGGGGGGCCGCGCCCCCCTATAGTGTGGGCCCCCCAGAAGCCCTCCTGCGCCGCCTCTTCGCCTATATAAAGCCCCTGGATCGAAAACCCTGATACGCTGGGCGAAAACCACAGAAACCTTCCAGAGCCGCCGCCATCGCGACGCCAAGATCTGGGGGACAGGAGTCTCTGTTCCGGCACGCTGCCGGAGCGGGAAAGTGCCCCCGGAAGGCTCCTCCATCGACACCGCTGCCATCTCCACCGCCATCTTCATCACCGCTGCTGCTCCCATGAGGAGGGAGTAGTTCTCCATCGAGGCTCGGGGCTGTACCGGTAGCTATGTGGTTCATCTCTCTCCCATGTACCTCAATACAATAATCTCATGAGCTGCTTTACATGATTGAGATTCATATGAGTTTGTATCACAATTTATCTATGTGCTACTCTAGCAAAGTTATTAAAGTAGTTCCATTCCTCCTGCACGTGTGTAAAGGTGACAGTGTGTGCACCGTGTTAGTACTTGGTTTATGCTATGATCATGATCTCTTGTAGATTGCGAAGTTAACTATTGCTATGATAATATTGATGTGATCTATTCCTCCTACATATGCATGAAGGTGACAGTGTGCATGCTATGTTAGTACTTGGTTTAGTCTATTGATCTATCTTACACTATAAGGTTACTTAAACATGAGCATTATTGTGGAGCTTGTTAACTCCGGCATTGAGGGTTCGTGTAATCCTACGCAATGTGTTCATCATCCAACAAAAGTGTAGAGTATGCATTTATCTATTCTGTTATGTGATCAATGTTGAGAGTGTCCACTAGTGAAAGTGTAATCCCTAGGCCTTGTTCCTAAATACTGCTGCGTTACTACTGCTTGTTTACTGTTTTACTGTGTTACTACTGCTGCAATACTACCACCATCAACTACACGCCAGCAAGCTATTTTCTGGCATCGTTGCTACTGCTCCTATATATTCATACCACCTGTATTTCACTATCTCTTCGCCGAACTAGTGCACCTATTAGGTGTGTTGGGGACACAAGAGACTTCTTGCTTTGTGGTTGCAGGGTTGCATGAGAGGGATATCTTTGACCTCTTCCTCCCTGAGTTCGATAAACCTTGGGTGATCCACTTAAGGGAAAACTTGCTGCTGTTCTACAAACCTCTGCTCTTGGAGGCCCAACACTGTCTACAGGAAAGGAGGGGGAACGTAGACATCAGTGGTGCCGCCACCGGAGAAGACCGTGCCGCGGGGGTTGGGGTCGGCGCAGCAGGAGAAGCTGGTGCCGCCGCCAGGGAAATCAGTGCCGAGCCAGATGGTGCTTCCAGCGGAGAAGAAAGTACCGCGAGAGATGGAACCGACGCTGCCAAAGGGTAAGAAACGGATGTACTCGTAGATCCTTCTCTAGTCACGATCTGGATAGAAGAGACTGGACGTCCATCAAGCTGCTGGAGGATGCGGTGGATCAAATCAACTGAGTTCAGGAAATATCGGCGATGTTCATCTGTGTCGGCGGCCGTTACTGCCAGGCAGCTGCCGGTGGAGGAAGGAGGCGAGCCGTTCATGGCAGTCATTAGTGTAAAAGAGGTGAAGTAGGTGGGAGAGATAGAGGGTTCGGGACTGAAGTAATTGTAGTCTGCTCTCTCATTTTTACAAGCATGCGTCCTCAGGAAGATTTTTTTTAGATGCGTACTCAGGCTGCTTTGTCAAACCAGGGCCTCAATGAAGCCCAGTTAACTATTTCTCCACTAAAAGCGCACTATAGCATATCTAGAGGGTCCACGCTTAGTAATTTTGCTCGCTGTGGCGCTATTTAAGATACAGCATGCTATATCGCCCTAAAACTTCATAGTGTTAGCGCACTATTTTTTTCAGGCAAGTTGCTTTCACTTTTTCGTGGTGATGAACTACAATCTGTTGGTTCCACTTCTAAGTCAGAAGATAATATATCTTATGCTAATATGTTTTAATAAATAATTTATACTATGTTGTTGCCTTGTGAAATGTTGATGTTAGCCTTCTAAAATACTTGAGATCTATTTCTATATGTGGTTATGTATATATGATTCAGTCACTTTTGGACTATATATATCTATTCGCTCTAGTAAAATTATTTATTTTTAGGCTATATTTAGTATTATTTTGAAATATACCACACTATTACCACGATATAGCGTTCATATCGTTTGAAGGAGGCTGCCGCTAATTCATTTAGCACGCTATTTTAAACATTGGTTAAGACGCGTTTGGCGGCCTGCATCCAGGCTGGTGGGGAAATACCGTACCCAAGTGCTTAAAAGATTGCACCTTTTAGCAGGAAAACATTAGGGCACGTCCAACACAGGCGCTACTGCAAGGGGCGTGAAACTCTTTTCACTTGTCCTAGCTAAAACACCGGAACCAATAGGAAGTCTGTCTGCCATCAGCAATTAGCGCTGTAAGGAGAGTACCTGGAGGATTTTACAATCTTTTGACATTCATTTGTTCTCTATTAGCGCCATATACTATATAGCATTGTAATGCCCTTATACTCCTCTCAACATCAAAAAAAAAGGTGTGCATATACTAATAACAGTTGCTGAAATGAAACTAAAAATAAACAGACATGCACGGTTTACGAAGGATGGAAATACATAGTTCATCACCATCCGTTTTAAATAAGATTAGATTACTTCAATGTGGGCTACATACACACTAAAATGAGTAAACAGACACACTGAAATGGGTCCAGGTATATAAGATTCAGAAAAAAGGAAGAGCATCTTAAGATAAGGAACATGTTACTGAATTGTTCAAACATATAGTACAAAAAAGATTATTTTCTCCAGAAAGATTCATGGCTCAGTTTAGGGTTGCATCAACATGCGGATATTTTTCAGACTAGGCTTAAAGCACAATGTCGCCTGTCGGGGAAATCCCCAACCATCTTCTGGAAGGGTGATAACTCCCATGAGCTCATTTTCCCCTTGCTACAGGTTACAACGACAAATACAACTAAATGTTGGTTCCCGAAATGCATAGTGCGCGATGTACACACAATTTGAACTCATGAATGGAGTCAATGTTGCATCAGCAGCATTCCCATCATTTATCTTCAGGTTCATTGGATAATTCAGTCCAATGAACAGAGAGTGTGTGCCAAGGCTGTCAACTCGACTCCAATTGGGTCCAATCAGGGATAGATCTTTCTCAAAAATATGTATGACAGGGGCAGGATACTCCCGCAGGATAAGGCCATTACCATGATGCACAACTTCTGCAGGCTCAAGGTGATCATTGCTACGTATATACCAATCTTCATGGATGATCATCAAGCGCTTGCCATCGGCTGATCGAGCTAAAAACCATCTGCCATATGGTTCCTTCATCGGTGATGGGATCACAAATGGCAGGGCAAGGTGTGCATCTGCATTGTAAACGGAGACAAAAAAAGTGGTGTTTGAATGACTCAGGAAGACAATAATACCAGTAGCGGCAACTTCACATTTGTAGGATCAAATGGAGGATGCAGTCATTATACTTGTATAAAAACTCGAAGAAATAAAATTGTTCCCATTTGAGATGTATGTTAATTACACTCATATTCATTGATGGTAGATACATGTCTCAACCTTATCTGATCCATGATTGTAATGCTTTGAGTACATCGAATATTCAAATAAATTGAAAGTTTGCATGCATCAACTGATGAAGAGGCCAGGGCTAAGATCCTTATTCATATTCTGACAAGAGCATGCAGTAACTAATTCAGTAATGCATTCATATACTGCAATAATCTGGTTTGGGTTGACAGATTAGTGCACTGCATATACTACTGTAATTCGTTTGTAGCAATAGTTCAGTCAAGTTAGGATAATTAAATGGTGCACAGTCATTTGAAAGGTGAAAAAAATCTTATTGAAAAATTAGTTAATTCAGTTACAATATATCATGAATGGGCTTGATATTAAAATTTATTGCGAAGAATATCATATGGATTGAAGAATTACCGGCCTGCGATTGATCCCAGCAATATGTGGTGCCGGTCCACCCATCCACCGCAACAATGAAGCCGTTGTGCTCGCTGGCGTCACTGTAATCTACACCCCAACTAGCAAGAGAAAATAACCTCCACTCCTGGCTACCATTAGCCAGGTAAGCGAGTCCAGAATTGAATAGAGCGATGAGCTTGTAATCTGAGTAATGTCCAGCTTTTGTGGGCACTTTGCAAATTACAATCTTCAACAAAAGCATGGCACGCCCATACGTCATGTACCTTTCAGGAGGAAAGTCGGGGAAGCCAATCCATTCCTCCCGAAAAATATTGCAAGTTTCCGACGATGGTAGGGAGATTTCTTGGTGCGTGTAGATGTTCGCGAGGAACCAGTTCCCACCTCTGTCCACGCCAGCGATCCAGTCGCCGTTCATGCCAACCAGAATCTATTGTCCATGAACGGCAGGATGGCTGTGCGCCGAGGATGGTCGAGGGGCACAACGTGGTACACCGTGTGGTGCGCACTACTATCATCATAGTGCCAATGGGCAGAATCGGGCATCAGCAAGCAGGGTCCATCCCAATGGTGTAGATTCATGTTGTCGGCGACATGGCGGCACAGCGTTTTCGAGCATGCGGCCAGCCGGACGTCGACTATAACGTCCAGACTCTGGGCAATGAGATTGAATAGCTCGGCGAGTAGCTTCCCCCAGTCGCCATACAGCTGCTCGTCGTTCGATGCCGCCATGGAGACGAGATGGATTTAAGAGGGCGGAAGCAAGTATGTGTGATTGGAGTTTTGTAGGAGATTCGAGCGGGAAGGATGAGTGCTGCGGTTCTGCAGAGGGTAAGGAGAGAAAGCTATGCAAATGGGAGATCTAGAGGATGAAAAAATTTGCTACAGTACGAGTAGCAGCGTTGGCGAGTGGAGAACGATGATGGAAGTGGAGAGCCAAGGATGGAAACGATGGAGGTGAAGAGTAGGAGTGGATATGACTTTTTTTATTCTTCAGCAGCTGCGTCGAGGCACCGAGTAAAACTTCGGCTAGGATAGCACGCCACTACGTCCTGGTGCAGTTACTGTCCCGTCAAATCAGTTTGACCACAGAAATGGTTTCTTTATTACAGTATAACTTAATTTTTTTGAACAATATATACTACTCCATTTAATATACTCACTCCGATTCATATTACTAGTCAAATGATATGGATGAATCTAGAACTAAAATGTGTCTAGATATATCCTTATTATAGTCAACTAATATGAATCAGAGTTTGTTTGGTTCAAAGGATTTCTAAAGGTATCTTGTATGGAGTACGATTTTTACACATAGGGATTTTTCCTATAGAGCTTGCTTGATTCAAAGGATTGAGAACCCTCCAAAATACCTATGGATTGCTTTCTCTACAATCCTATCTCTTGGTAATATTGCTATGTGTCTATAACAACTATGAAATGAACTCAATCTCAATAGAAATTTTATTTGTCTTTCCTAATCAAACAACTAGTTATTTTATGTCTTCGTTTACAAATTAAGATAATTTTTAGGTTATAAGTAATCATCGAGCTTATGTGATCATCTTTTATGATCAAACTTACTTGATCAGCCGCGGAGGCGCAAAGGAGCAGTGGTGTGCATTAATACGGCCGCATGGGGAAGGCACAGCTAGCGACAATGAGACGTATCGCCAGCATTGGCCTAGGGAGCTGTCGCCACCATTAATAAAAGCTATCCCTTTGGGCACCATGTCTCCCACTACTCGTGTCACGCGCGCATGTGGCTTACGGATGGATGGGCTGGGTAAGCCGGACAGAAAACATGACAACCAGGGGGAAAATGAATAAAAATAATACAAAGTCGAAAATATTTCGAAAAATAAACTTTGTAAGAAACTCCATGCGTTTAGAAAATGCGAAGGCAATATGTTGAAACACGTCTAGAACCACCGTCCAAAAGCTTAAGGATTAAATTGATTTTTCGAAAATCAAACTATGTTAAGTTTGACTAAGTTTTTACCAAAAGCATTAATATGCAAGATACAAAATCAATATTATTAGATAGAAAATAAATTATATTTTCATATGGTGTCTACAAAATATTATATGTGCTGATAGATTCTTCTAAGAGTTTGGTCGAACTTTACTTGGTTTGACTTTTCAAGAAAAATGTACTAAGCTTTAAGCATTGGAACGGAGGTATTTTTCGAAGCACCTACATGTCTTTAGAAGACAAAAGAAAACATGGAGTAAGGTTGTTTTTTGTGCAAAAAGTTTACGTCAAAATCTGGTTATTTGTATAAAAGAATCTCAAATTGTGTTATGTGCAAAAACTGCACCAACAAGTGGTGGTATGTGCAATTTCCTCTGTCACACAAAAGGCAAGCCATTGATTCATACTTAATTGTGAATAATTACAAAAGTAGTAGGCAACTAATAAGAGCACATGATTAAACTGCTATGCAAGATCTTCAGCCACCAGAAGTCGTTCCCGCGCCTATCTAGCAATGAAAATCACGCGGTCTACGACTTCCATCAAAGAGACAAGCTGAGCTTTGATCCCACTACAAGAAATTGGCTACCCTAAGACCACCTATATTGGTCACCGAATGGTCATGGGTTTTCATCCGTGACCTTTCCATGACCAAAAACAGTTGGTCGACAGCTGAGCGTCACTGACGGACTACGAAGACCTTTTTCTAAATTGGTCATGGTTGTTATGACCAATAGATATGGTCGTGGATTCTACGACCAAAAATTTAGTCATGGGCAATCTGGTTTGTCCACATAAGCCAAGCCTACGTGGAAGAATTCCATGACCAAAACAATTGGTCGTAGACCGAATTCAGCCCAATCCAGTAAGTTGCTCTACATGGGCCTAGCCCAACAACCTGGTCCATTTATGATTTGGGTCCTTTACTTTTATGCAGTCCATTTTAATTCTGGGCTTTAGCTTTTCATGGTTGTGCCTTGGCCTTTTTTTCGTTGGACCTTGGCCTTTTTACTCTTGGGCCTAGCCTTTTCATTGTCCATTTCTTTTTGGCCTTTGGAGCTTTTAAAACTCATTTTTTTCGAAATATAAATGTTGTTTTTGTGAGTTTTTATTTGGGCCATGGCTTTTTTACAGCCCAGTTCCTTAATTAATCCAGTAAATTTTGGGCTTTGTCCTTTTGCAGTTCAGTAATGAAAATAATAGTAAATCACTAAATGACAATTTATCATCTCAAATGACAGTAAATTATCTCATTAGACAAATAAGAGAACAATTTATATCACAAGTTCACATAATCTCAAATTGTTCACAGGTTAAACTGAAAGCCTCCACATGTACTGAACCAACATCATCTCCACATGTTCCCAGCTTCACCGAAAACATTCACAAGTAACAACAAAGAGCAGAGCTCCACAATTATCAAAACGGAGCAAAATGACTCACAGCCATCCACGAGTTCCACCCCACTAGTTCCCAGATGCAAGAAAACATGGCCAAAAAAAGGATCTCACCCACTAGCACCCACCCCACTAGTTCCCAGGTGTAGTACCTCCTCCCATCATCATCGCCAAACGGGCGAACCTGAGCTCATACTCTCTGTCTCGCGCGGCCTGGGCAGCCTCGGCTTCTTTAGACTTTTTCTTGAGTGATGCCAACTCTTCACGCATTGCTTGGCCTTGCTGTTCTGACATCTCCAGCTTCTCCTTCAGGTCGGTCACTTGTGCGGATACAATAGAGTCTGATCTGAACTTATTCCTAGCTGAGCTTGACTGCAGCCCAATATTCACGAGGAATGTGCTTGCAGGGCATTGCTCTGTAAGTACCTCAGCAACAATTGCAGTAGCGGACTTTTGCTCCTGACCTTCTCGTAACGGTGCAACCATCCTCTTTTCCATTTCAGCCTAGCATAATAAACAACATAATAAACAGAAGCATGAATTATCACATAAAGTGAACTAAGAATTTGAGTAGTGCAACGACAACAATTAAGATTGTACAAAGTAAGTGAGCAACTGAAGTAGCATTTGACTAGTAATACGTATTCAAATTTTAGGCTAACAATCAAGATCCTACAAGGGACCATTTGGTCATCCTAGCAATAACAACAGCAGCCAAACAAATATATAGCCATTATGAGCTAGTCAACTTATTTAGACCGGACTTCATGAGGAATCCAGATAATAAACACACACACGCAAAAGGCCACACACACACAGCAGATGCTCAAGCCACATACACAAATGGTGGCTACAGCTACTACCCACATGCATTTTGCATACTTTGCAGCATGTAGCAGCTGAGAGCTCACCATATGCTCATGCCTGCCTTGATTATGCATGCAAACCATGTTTTCTTGGGGCTTTTGCTAGCCCGAAACCTGATCATGCCACATGCACCTCACAGATCACTGATGTGTATGCGTGGTCCATGCAAAGATGATGTAAAAATACAACTGGCATGATACAGGGAACATTACATTCAGATTGTTCATGTGTATTTGTAGTGAAAATTATTTCATGGCTATCTTTACTAGCTATATAGCACAACAGTCACACAGGAAAGTTCTAGCCTTCACTATATATGTATAGCATAACACACGACAATATTATCCTCATAATTAAGTGATTGGTATTCTCCCTTAATTAATGGGAGTGTTCTTGCCAGTGGTATATGGATACAACTACAGAATAGTCTATAAAGGTAACTTACTATGGCTTTTTGAACTGGCTCCGCATATCCAGTCTTGCCATTGTGAGTGGCCTTGAAGTAGTCAATTGCGGACAGTGGTTCACCCATGCGTTCCTCATTCTGAAATGTTATTCAATGTGAATCAAAATGTTATCAACGAGAATCAAACCGTGAGCTTGGAATACAAAAGTTACTGCAACCTAAAGAAAAGCAAGATTGTTCTTACAAGAGCATAAATATGTGCAGTGTAGGACCTTGAACCAGTCTTCTGTTGAAACTGGACTTTTGCTCGATTAGCCTTGTTCGACTCGCAAGTTTTCTTGCAAATGGGCACATTTGAGTAGTAGTTAGTGTCATGCGCACAAAAATAAAAGAGCAGCTACATGTAAACAAGATAGACTAAACTAAACATGAAGATTGCTTTTGACACACATATATAGGCATACCTTGTGTCTTGGAGTGGTCCACAAAGCGGTCAGCCTCTGCCATTCATCATCTGGCATGCCTGGCACGGGAGACTTGAGGCTGGCCTGATTTTCTGGTACCTTGTCAAAATATACCTTCTTGATCAAATGACGTTTGTTCTTTGATCTTTTCTGCAACATATCAGTGCAAGAGGCCTTCACAATCTCTGAATCAGTGTCCATCTCAAAGTTAGCCTACCAAGACAGCAAACAAGAAGGATGGGATTAGTATCACATGGCAGGTTTAACAGAAATAAAAATACACATACAACTAGGAACAATGAGCTTACAGCAACTTTTCCCATGTAGTTTTCCATTAGGGCTTTATTCTCTTTTACTCCTTGACATGAGGAAGAACCGGTGTATGGCTTCTTGCAATCAGGCCACCCTCGGTTGCAAGCTTTGCAGCCTGCAAAGGATTCCTTGGGCG
The DNA here is from genome assembly GCF_019359855.2 of Lolium perenne. Lineage (NCBI taxonomy): Eukaryota > Viridiplantae > Streptophyta > Magnoliopsida > Poales > Poaceae > Lolium > Lolium perenne. The sequence continues at coordinate 33,550,289 of NC_067248.2, read as the reverse complement.
CAGCGTCCCTTCATCAATCTCAATTCTCACCTTGGTACCCATCCTTTCGAGCCCTGTGCCCTTTCTGACTCTAGGCTTTACCACAGTAAGCATCCCTGAAAAAGAAACATACAAACATCAAGTGAGACAAGCTATGACAGCCGCTTGTTGTTTCAAGATGTCTAAAATGGAAATTCAGAAGTGGCTCTACAAAGTTGCATAACTTGCATTTAACCAACATTATCCATTTAACCAACAATATCAGAAAATACAAAACAGAACTGTACTGGATGAACTTGCCTTCATCATCTCCATCAAGCTGCTGCTGATCATCTTGTTCAGGAAAACCATGAGACTCCAAAGCTTGATTGCTGGCTCGGGTAGGTGCAAAAGGGCTAGGGTCCATGCGCATGGTGCTTTGTTCATCCATGGGCAGACGGCTTTCTTCATGGTTGGTTTCAAGCGTGGCCTTTGATCTCGTGACTCTAGTAGGAGCAGGTTGCTCTAGTTCTAGCAACCTCTTCGACCGCCCAGGAGATATGGCCATCACCCTTCCAGGAGCCATTGTTGAAGATGCTTCTGAGTATGAGCACTTCCGCTTCTTGGATGTCTTCTTGAATCCACACTTCTTCCTCCTAGAAACCTTTTGGACCTCGTACAAACAGCAATGAAAACAACATTAGATCACAAGTAAGAAAAACTGTGTGGGAACAGAATGAAAGAAAACAAGTAATCACACAGTATACAATTAATCCCACCCCTCCAAACAAGATAAGAGTTTGCACCTTAACATTCTTCTCCACTACACTCTCATCGACTTCCTCTTCATCAATAACATCATCTCTAGGATTGTAGTCCGAGCTTTCACCTCGTGGTATGGCACTTGTTGACCCATGTGAAGTAATTGCACTTTCTTCTTGAGCATCATTTGATTTCCTAATCATTGACACTAGTGTGCCGATGCCAAGTGACTGGAATATGCGGTGGTTCCTCATCATTGTATTAGCCCTAATCTTCTCGATTTCGGTGAGGGGCGCTTTGTTACATGAACAAGAAAATGTAACCATTAGATGAATGGGTTGAAATGCATGGACAAGCATGTCAACTCAAACAGCTAAGGTATGCTACCAGATTTTATCTTCATTTAATCCTAATAGATTAACATCACAGGTAAATAAAACCCAATCGTTCAGACTTGAACATTACATTTCAATTACCAGATTGCAAGCATAGCCTACGCATATTTCTACACTTAACACATACACACAAAACCGTAGACAAACTAGAAGTCTAAGATCAAGGAAGAAGTTGTATACCAGCTGGTTGCTGCTGCTTCTTCCCTGTCATCTTTGTCATGGATTATCTCGAGGTGGTCAGGCTGATGGTGCCTAGCTTGCAAAAGAATGAACATGAATTAGATATGACAGGGATGAACAACCAAGACATGACAAATAAAATCTGGTAGCATAAAGCAGTGCTGACAAAGTGACTATTCTATCTGAAGCAATTTAAAAACTAGTTTCCAAGTCACCAAAACCAACCCCTCAACCCAATAGTATGCACACAAGTTAACCCAATAGTATGCAACAATTAATAGTTTTAGGGGCAGAGGATGCATCAACAATCTAGACTCTACCTAATTCAAGCGAGCAGGCCAATGCACGGCATTGAGATGTGTAGCACCTCCACTCACAGTCACAACACATCACAACACAGCACAGCGAGCAATTCCAATCAAGTACAAGAACAATCTGTAGTATTAAGCCTTTATGCTGGAACCTGGGGATCGATAAATTGGTACACAAACAACTCAGGCAGTGGACATTGACTTTTCACAAAAAAAAGTGGACATTGACTCGTTCAAGAACATTGCCAGTAGCACTATCCGCCGTCCGCGAGGCTGTCTAGGGGCTGCGTCGTGCGTCCAGGTCCTAGCGGACTGCAGACACGCGATGCGCATGGGCGCCATTGACCCGCCCCACTCCATCAATCTGTGTGTCCTCTTCCACCTCGTGGCCACTGGACGGCCGACGGAGCGGCAGTTCGTGGCCACATGACCCGGAGCGTGGAGTGGTTCAGCGCGCATCGTCCGCGGAGGCAGTTCTCGGAGGGAGACAGGTCCCGGACGAAGGCATGGTGCCGAGCTCAGGGCCGGCGATCTGCGTGACGGCGAGCCAGTGGGAGGGCCAGAAACTGGTGCGGCCTCCACGGTTAGGGGAGCGGTTCGAGCGTTCGTCCCCATGCCGCTGCTGCGGTTGGCGCTAGACCACGAGGTGTCGCCGTTCCTCACCTTCGACCTGGAGGCGCACCTCCACCTGCTCCACCCACGGTAGACCCGGCCATGGACGAAAGGGTAAACAAAGAGGAGGGGAGGAGGGGAAGGAGGGCGAGGCCAAACCAGGGAGGTAAAGAGCAGCCGCCATCACCGATCGCCTCGACATCGCCGAAACCCTAGGGAGAGGACGGGGAGGGGGTGTGTGGATAGGGATGGATGTCGTGGGTGTGTGGATGGGGATGGACGGAAAGGAAAATTTTATTTTGGAAAAGATGTTATTTTGGAAGGACAAGGCGGGAGGACATGGCGCCAGACGAAATTTTGGTGGGAGTGATCCGTGGGCGATCTATTCCTCTTTTTTGATTGGCTGGCTCTTTTCATCTTTTGCAACTGACAATTAAAGGGCATGATTGCTGGAGTATTTTAGAACTAGATTAGGGGTTCACCTAAACTGAGTCAATTCCTATTTTCATCTTTTGCAACTGACAATTAAAGGGCATGATTGCTGGAGTATTTTACACCTTGGTTTGGATGAAATGAAATGATGCATGGACTAGCACACGTTCCTTGTCCCTCCGCAATCTGGTTTGGACATGTCCTTCCTCCACCGGAACATGCGGTGCCTCATCATCTTGGTATGTTAGGCCAACACCACCGGGACCTTTTTCTTCAGTCTCGGCCACACTCCACAAATGCCTATGCTGGAATTTTTGCACTACTCGCCAACTTCCACCGTAAGCGGTGTCTGGCACATAAAATACCTTTGTTGCTTGTGATGTAATAACAAAAGGAACATTCTTATACCACAACCTTGCAGTGTTAATGCTCTTGAAATGCCCATCATCTCTAAGTCCTGGATTCTTCCCGCCACCAACATGAAACCAATCACATCTAAACAAGACGACCGAACGGTGAAAGCCTCCACTAGAGTTGTACTGCAGCTTGATGATGCTTTTGAGCTGACCGTAGAAGTCAATAATCTCCTTCTCATGGTCTCCCTCTGTAAGGATACCGCTGTTTTGTGTGTTTCTAAATTTCTCGCGGTCAACTGTGTGGTAACGGACACCGTCAACAATACATCCTGAATACACTCTCACTCGCCTATCCGGTTGGCATGCCAAATCAAAAAGATCAGCACTCACTTTCTTCTCCTAATGCAATTTTCCAATCTGCACCAATAAACCAAACCATGGTGAAAAACACACACACACAAAAATTATGGGTCAGTTGGTTCCAAAGGCTAAAGAACTCACACGATCCTGAAACCATTTTGCAAAATTCTTCGCGAGCCATCTATCAACATTGATTCGGCTATCTTGCTCCTTCAACTCTTCCTTGCATAGGCTGCAAATGCCAACAAAAATATGTAGTTAATTAAAACATCAGGGGGCTAAAAAACCGGGTTCCTTCCAACCAAAGCTAATAGATATAAGTGCATAGGAGATGACGTACTCGATATATGGTAGCACCTCGGAGCAACTTTTGAGCACATAGTAAACCATCTTGTCATAGTCAGCACCATCGGCCTCTAAGTATTGGCAAGCTCCAAAGAACTTCACACCGTGCTTGAAAACCGAGATATCACCGGTATGTGAATCATCCCGCGCACTATTTCTGCCCGGCCGATTAAATCTCGTCTCCACATCATCGAAGTATCTTGAACAGAATGTTAAGCATTCATCAACAATGTATGCCTCGGCAATCGATCCTTCAGGCCTAGCCATGTTTCGAACAGAACGCTTACATTTAAGGAGCCTTCTTTCGATCGGGTACATCCAGCCGTACTGTACAGGTCCTCGAAGCTTTGCCTCTTCTGGTAAGTGCACGCACAAATGAACCATCAGGGTGAAGAAAGCCGGAGGAAATATCTGCTCAAGTTTGCAAAGGATAATTGGGATTTCTTTTTCAAGCCTGTCAAGAACATCCAGCTTTAGTGTTTTGCAGCACAACTCTCTAAAAAAGTTTCCCAATTCAGCAACCGCCTCATAGATTTCCGGCTTCATCATTCCTCGGAGTCCCGCTGGTAAAATCTTTTGGAGGAGGATATGACAATCATGTGTCTTCAATCCTTGCAGCTTGCATCCATCAGGCGAAATGCATTTTGCTAGATGAGCGGCGTATCCATCTGGAAATCTCACCGCTCTTATGAATTCACAAAATGCAATTTTTCTTCTTTACTCATTGTGTACCATGCTTCTGGCATTTCAAACGACTCTCCATCTTCAATAGGTTGTAGGTGCAACTCTTCTCTTATTCCCATATCTTCCAAATCGAGCCTAGAGTTAACCGTATCCTTGGATTTCCCATCGATGTTCATGAATGTGCCAATAAGGTTATCACATATGTTTTTCTCGATGTGCATCACATCGAGATTATGCCTCAACTTCAGATGAGCCCAATAAGGGAGGTCCCACAAAATAGAACTCCGGCTCCAGCATTGACCTTCCTCGCTCTTTCTTTTCTTCTGAAGCTTCCCTGGCCTCACATCTTTCACCTTGTCAAGTTGCTCCTTCAGTTCAGTTTCAGTAAATTCCTTCGGCTTGCCACGGCTTTCAGCCTCACCATTAAAATAATTTGCTTTTTTGCCATCGATGGTTGTGAGGAAGCCAACGGCGGTGCCCAATGAAGCATATCTTGTTCCTTATTCTCTTCGAGCAAGGGTCTTTGTCACAGCACACACATGCATTATAACCTGCCGTGACCCTCCCCGACAAAGTGTGCAACGCCGGGAAATCGTGTATGCACCATATGATCGCAGCGCGCAGATCAAACTTGTCGGGACTCAGTGCGTCATAGGTACGCACACCTTTCCACAGCAGGAGGAGTTCTTCGACGAGGGGCTCCATAAAGACATCAAAATCTTTTCCTGGAGAATCTGGTCCCGGGATAAGCAAAGCCATCATAAGGTTGCATTCATCCATGCATGCCCATGGCGGTAGATTGTACGGCATGATGAACACTGGCCACATGCTATATGAGTTGCTCATGTTGCCAAATGGATTAAACCCATCTGTGGCAATGCCGAGCCTTATGTTCCTTGCATCATCTGCAAAATTTGGATATTTCTTGTCAAAATCTTTCCATGCTTCTCCGTCAGCTGGATGGCTAAGCTCATTCTCCACAGGTTGCCGCTTTAGCTTGTGCCACTGTACCTCCTCTGACTGTTCCTCCGAAATGAACATTCTCTGGAGCCTTGGTATCAAAAGGAAGTGCCTCAGTACCTTCTCAGGTATCTTCCTCCTCCCATCTTTCCATCGAGAAGCGTTGCACTTCGGACAGTTGTCAAGCTTGGCGAATTGCTTCCAAAACAACACACGGTTATTGGGGCACACATGTATTGTATCATATCCAAGCCCCAATCTTCCGATGATGCTCAAAGCTTCATCATAATTTCTGGGAATTGAACTTTTGGGGTATTGCAATGTTAAGATCCGGAGTATCGCGTTGAATGCGGCATTGCTTATCTGGTAGTAAGATTTGACATGGAGAAGCTTCACGGTGAAGGTAAATCTTGAAAATGTACCACCATCACTTGTTGCACGCTTCACCTCCTCTATCAACTCAACAAAGATAGTCTTATCTCCATCACCACCTTGTGGTTCTGACTTGTACAAGTCCCTGAACAGGTCAGGAATTCTGTCATCCTCATTCCCATCTTCCTCCTCCAAACCATCATCCATATGTTGATCATCTTCTACAAAATCATCGCCTTCATGATCAACATGGTGTGCCTCTCCATCAGGTTGATCTTGTTCAGGTTGAGGTGCATGCAAAGGCTCTCCATGATGGATCCACCGATCGTAAGTGCTTGCCATCCCATACATCAGCAGATGAGCCTCTACATTTGCTAGAGTTTGTTCTTCGCGGTTGAGACAGCTGCGGCACGGGCAAAGAACTTGAGCATCCTCGCCAAAACTTCTGTGAACAAACTGCATAAATTCTTCAACTCCCTTTGTATGTTCAGTAGAGAGTCTTCTAACCCCCTTTCTGATCCAGCTCCTGTCCATCTGCATGCCAAAGACCAAAAAATGTTGAAACTTCATTAGCAATGCCAGTAAAATCACTAGACATGACAGTAGAATGTTTTCCACAAATAAAGAAATGCACAAACTAAAGCCCTGCAGTTTCTACCAAATAATCTTATTATAGTTTCTACCAAATAATATACAGACCATGATAACTTGTTCTTCTACCAACTGAGCAACAGAAGTCACACAAGCAACAAGTTAAATCAGAGCCAATAGGTGTTCTCTGTCAGTTTCATTAGTAGTTTTTCACATAACTGCTGAGGAGGCAATTTGGAGTATGCAGAGACTAACCTTCAGTATTAACCAATTCTAGATTTTACTTGCTATCTACAGCATGTTTGCAACGAGAGATACAGTTTTAACCCAACATATTTATTGTGAATAACATGAGAAAAACCTTGCTGCAGGGATACAAACTTCCTCCTAAGTCATACTCATTCTATTACTTCATATAACAAATTTACAGTCAATTATTCTTAGAAATTAATTGTCACTATTTATAGACTGATTTATGTTTGGAGAGAATTTGATTGACCCTATGTCAAATTACAGGAGATAATAGACCTCGGCCACTACATGACTTACAGGGAATGCTTACACGTAGCTTATACTACAAATGTTGATTGCGTCTAGCAGATTTTCCAAAATGAAAAGGCAAACAAGACAATCTTAAAATATCACTATCTTAGTCACAGCCCACCAACTATTAAACTTTTTTTTTGCAGGTACACCAACTAGTAAACTTGATGGAGAGCATAAGAGAAGTAGCCTGAACAAGAATAATGTATAAACCGGCAACATAAGCTGAAAACCACACAGTGCAACACACTTGATTGTTCAAATTCCCCACAGGAGCGAAGGAATTTTCAGAAAATCGCTGTCTTTCTGAACTAGAAAAGCAAGTAGACACTAATCGACTTACTTCAGACCCAGGGACAGAAGCTAAGCTTCACTTCAGGCCAATTAGGATGATCACACAACTAGAAGAAAGCAGTCATACTAGAGAAGAAAAAACTAAGGACCAACATGGAACTGTCTGCCCGAAAGCGACCACAGCTTCTCTATGTACCCAGCTAGTATGAAATCCATCATCAAATCATCAGTAATACATTGAGGCGGATGTGCTTACACGACGAACCACTGACCACATGGCGAAAATCGGGAGTTCACCGCGTCGGCGCGAGTTGGGCGACTGCTACGCTCGAATCTGCACAATCCGGATACGGCAAGCAACTCTGGCTCGCGCACCTACGAATTCTACAGCCTTGGCGGCACCGTTCTACTATTGTACCGATCGATGGGATGGACGGAAACGGGGTAGGATGGGTAGGATGGTGTTTTATATTTTCAGGTGGCACAAAATTGCAGCCCAAAAAGGCCAATGACAGAGAGGGGAAAGAGGAAACGGTGCAGACCTGGAGGTGTCCGCCGATGGGATCTCGTCGTGGACGGGGGCTCGTCGTCGAGCGGCTTGGTCCTGTCGTGGCTGAGGCGTTCCACCGCCCAGGAGGCCACCCCTGCTTGGCCGCAGTACCTTCTCCTCCGCGGGTCACCTCCAGTTACTACCGCATCCGTCCCCGCCGGTCGCCTCCGTCGGTGGTAAGAACGATCGAGACAGTGGCGAGGCGCTCCAGCAGGTCTACCGTCCGGAAGACACCCCCTTGCTCGGCCACGTCACCGCCCCCTCCACTGATCGCCGGCCACCGCCCCTCCACCGGTCGCCGGCCCCAGCCCCCTCCACCGGTCACCGGCACCAACCGCCCCGTATCTGCTCCGGTCACTTGCAGAATTGTCTAGTCTTTTTTTTTTGAGAAAGGAATTGTCGAGAAGGTAGGCTCCTTTTCATCGCGTTAAGGTGGGCTCCTCTTAGAGAATTAGGTCCCGCACTAAGATGGGCTCGGCCCATGTTACGTTCGCCTTAGGTGCGCAGGTTATTCGATCCTCTCCATCACTCGCTCAGGTACAGTTTCTCTTTTTTTCTTTTTTTTCTTCTTTTTCTTAATGTTTATATTTATATAAATGTTCGAATTTTAAAATGTTCCAATCTGAAAATTTCAAATTCGTAAATTGTTGAGATAAAAAATCGTTCAAATAATATTTTTTTTAAAAATATTTTTAATAATTTAAATCGTTGGTGGGCCCGTTTCTGGATAATCGCTCCTCCGGTCCTCTTCCGCCAGACAATAACTACAGCAACGCTCGAAGACCAAAATTTCGATGATTCATCATGTACTCCATTACTCCATCTGGAGCCATGCACGTGGTTGCTAGCTCTTTTTTATTCATGTACAGGGTTCCTTTTCTCACTGTTTTGATCCATGTCCATGGTTGCCGTGCAGGTCCCACTGCTGCCTAGTCATGCCAACACATCACCAACTAAGACCTTATTGTATGGTCATGGACGTCATGACCATTTAAATTGGTCAAAATTAAGGTCGTGAACGATTGTTGTTAACCCTACGACCAATTCATGTAATGCGAGTGTGACCTTTCTGAAAAAGTTGGTCCTACTGTTTCAGGGTCTAGACCCTCCCAAACGCCTGACGACCATTTGTCGCGACATGGTCATAGATCTATGACGAAAAGACCGATGGTCGTTATGAAAAGGTCACCAGTGAGTGATACGTCTCCGACGTATCGATAATTTCTTATGTTCCATGCCACATTATTGATGATATCAACATGTTTTATGCACACTTTATGTCATATTCGTGCATTTTCTGGAACTAACCTATTAACAAGATGCCGAAGTACCAGTTGTTGTTTTCTGCTGTTTTTGGTTTCAGAAATCCTAGTAAGGAAATATTCTCGGAATTGGATGAAATCAACGCCCAGGGTCCTATTTTGCCACGAAGCTTCCAGAAGACCGAAGAGTCAACGAAGTGGGGCCACGAGGTGGCCAAACCATAGGGCGGCGCGGCCCAAGCCCTGGCCGCGCCGACCTATAGTGTGGGCCCCTCGTGTGGCCCCCTGACCTGCCCTTCCGCCTACAAATAGCCTCCGTCGCGAAACCCCCAGTACCGAGAGCCACGATACGGAAAACCTTCCAGAGACGCCGCCGCCGCCAATCCCATCTTGGGGGATTCAGGAGATCGCCTCCGGCACCCTGCCGGAGAGGGGAATCATCTCCCGGAGGACTCTACGCCGCCATGGTCGCCTCCGGAGTGATGTGTGAGTAGTCTACCCTTGGACTATGGGTCCATAGCAGTAGCTAGATGGTTGTCTTCTCCCCATTGTGCTTAATTGTCGGGTCTTGTGAGCTGCCGAACATGATCAAGATCATCTATCTGTAATTCTATATGTTGCGTTTGTTGGGATCCGATGAATAGAGAATACTATGTTATGTTGATTATCAATTCATGTCTATGTGTTGTTTATGATCTTGCATGCTCTCCGTTACTAGTAGATGCTCTGGCCAAGTAGATGCTTGTAACTCCAAGAGGGAGTATTTATGCTCGATAGTGGGTTCATGTCTCCGTGAATCTGGGGAAGTGACAGAAATCTCTATGATTATGGATGTGCTGTTGCCACTAGGGATAAAACATTGGTGCTATGTTCGAGGATGTAGTTACTGATTACATTACGCGCAATACTTAATGCAATTGTCTGATGTTAGCAACTTATTACTGGAGGGGGTTCGGATGATAACCTGAAGGTGGACTTTTTAGGCATAGATGCATGCTGGATAGCGGTCTATGTACTTTGTCGTAATGCCCAATTAAATCTCACTATACTCATCATAATATGTATGTGCATGGTCATGCCCTCTTTATTTGTCAATTGCCCAACTGTAATTTGTTCACCCAACATGTTGTTTATCTTATGGGAGAGACACCTCTAGTGAACTGTGGACCCCGGTCCAATTCTCTATACTGAAATACAATCTACTGCAATACTGTTCTACTGTTTTCTGCAAACAATCATCATCCACACTATACATCTAATCCTTTGTTACAGCAAGCCGGTGAGATTGACAACCTCGCTGTTTCGTTGGGGCAAAGTACTTGGTTTGTGTTGTGCAGGTTCCACGTTGGCGCCGGAATCCCTGGTGTTGCGCCGCACTACATCTCGCCGCCATCAACCTTCAACGTGCTTCTTGACTCCTACTGGTTCGATAAACCTTGGTTTCTAACTGAGGGAAACTTACTGCTGTACGCATCACACCTTCCACTTGGGGTTCCCAACGGTCGCGTGCTGTACGCGTGTCAAGCTAAATTTCTGGCGTCGTTGCCGGGGAGATCAAGACACGCTGCAAGGGGAGTCTCCACATCCCAATCTCTTTACTTTGTTTTTGTCTTGCTTAGTTTTATTTACTACTTTGTTTGCTGCACTAAAGCAAAATACAAAAAAATTAGTTGCTAGTTTTACTTTATTTGCTATCTTGTTTGCTATATCAAAAACCCAAAAAAATTAGTTACTTGCATTTACTTTATCTAGTTTGCTTTATTTACTACTGCTAAAATGGGTACTCCTGAAAATACTAAGTTGTGTGACTTCACAACCACAAATAATAATGATTTCTTATGCACACCTATTGCTCCACCTGCTACTACAGCAGAATTCTTTGAAATTAAACCTGCTTTACTAAATCTTGTTATGCGAGAGCAATTTTCTGGTGTTAGTTCTGATGATGCTGCTGCCCATCTCAATAATTTTGTTGAACTTTGTGAAATGCAAAAATATAAAGATGTAGATGGTGACATTATAAAATTAAAATTGTTCCCTTTCTCATTAAGAGGAAGAGCTAAAGATTGGTTGCTATCTCTGCCTAAGAATAGTATTGATTCATGGACTAAATGCAAGGATGCTTTTATTGGTAGATATTATCCCCCTACTAAAATTATATCTTTGAGGAGTAGCATAATGAATTTTAAACAATTGGATACTGAACATGTTGCACAAGCATGGGAAAGAATGAAATCTCTGGTTAAAAATTGCCCAACCCATGGACTGACTACTTGGATGATCATCCAAACCTTTTATGCAGGACTGAATTTTTCTTCGCGGAACCTACTGGATTCAGCTGCTGGAGGTACCTTTATGTCCATCACTCTTGGTGAAGCAACAAAGCTTCTTGATAATATGATGATCAATTACTCTGAATGGCACACGGAAAGAGCTCCACAAGGTAAGAAGGTCAATTCTGTCGAAGAAACCTCTTCCTTGAGTGATAAGATTGATGCTATTATGTCTATGCTTGTGAATGATAGGACAAATGTTGATCCTAATAATGTTCCGTTAGCTTCATTGGTTGCACAAGAAGAACATGTTGATGTAAACTTCATTAAAAATAATAATTTCAACAACAATGCTTACCGGAAAAATTCTAGTAACAACTATAGGCCATATCCTTATAATAATGGCAACGGCTATGGTAATTCTTATGGGAATCCTTACAACAATAATAGGAATTCACCCCCTGGACTTGAAGCCATGCTTAAAGAATTTATTAGTACACAAACTGCTTTTAACAAATCTGTTGAAGAAAAGCTTGGGAAAATTGATATACTTGCTTCTAAAGTCGATAGTCTTGCTACTGATGTTGATCTTTTGAAATCGAAAGTTATGCCTCATGAGAATCTTAATAATAAAATTGTTACTACAGCAAATTCCATCCAAGTTAGAATTAATGAGAATATAAGATTGATGGCCGAATTGCGTGCTAGGTGGGAAAGAGAAGAAAATGAAAAAGAAGATAATATAGCTAAAGTTTGGACTATTACCACCACTAGTAATGCTAATGCTACACAAGTTGCTGCACCTCCTACTACTAATAATAAAAGAATTGGTGTTAGCAATGTTTCCACTTCTAATGCAAAGCGCGAGAAACTGCCTGAAACTGCTAAAACTGCTGAAACTGCCTGTGATAAAACTGCTGAAATTTTTTCCAACATTGGGGATGATGATCCCATTGCTTTAGATTATAATGGTTTTAATTTTGATGATTGCCACATCTCTGAAGTTATAAAGTTCTTGCAAAAACTTGCTAAAAGTCCTAATGCTAGTGCTATAAATTTGGCTTTCACGCAACATATTACAAATGCTCTCATAAAAGCTAGAGAGGAGAAATTAGAGCGCGAAGCCTCTATTCCTAGAAAGCTAGAGGATGGTTGGGAGCCCATCATTAAGATGAAGGTTAAAGATTTTGATTGTAATGCCTTATGTGATCTTGGTGCAAGTATTTCCGTTATGCCTAAGAAAATCTATAATATGCTTGACTTGCCACCGCTGAAAAATTGTTATTTGGATGTTAATCTTGCTGATCATTCTACAAAGAAACCTTTGGGGAAAGTTGATAATGTTCGCATTACCGTTAACAATAACCTTGTCCCCGTTGATTTTGTTGTCTTGGATATTGAATGCAATGCATCTTGTCCCATTATATTGGGAAGACCTTTTCTTCGAACTGTTGGTGCTATCATTGATATGAAGGAAGGTAATATAAAATATCAATTTCCTCTCAAGAAAGGTATGGAACACTTCCCTAGAAAGAGAATGAAGTTACCTTTTGATTCTATTATTAGAACAAATTATGATGTTGACACTTCGTCTCTTGATAATACTTGATACACACTTTCTGCGCCTAGCTGAAAGGCGTTAAAGAAAAGCGCTTATGGGAGACAACCCATGTGTTTTTACTACAGTACTTTGTTTTTATTTTGTGTCTTGGAAGTTGTTTACTACTGTAGCAACCTCTCCTTATCTTAGTTTAGTGTTTTGTTGTGCCAAGTAAAGTCGTTGATAGTAAAGTTCATACTAGATTTGGATTACTGCGCAGAAACAGATTTCTTCGCTGTAACGAATCTGGGCTGTTTTCTCTGTAGGTAACTCAGAAAATTATGCCAATTTACGTGAGTGATCCTCAAATATGTACGCAACTTTCATTCAATTTTAGAATTTTCATTTGAGCAAGTCTGGTGCCTCGATAAAATTCGTCAATACGAACTGTTCTGTTTTGACAGATTCTGCCTTTTATTTCGCATTGCCAGTTTTGTTATGTTCGATGGATATTTCGATTCCATTGACTTTCAGTAGCTTTGTGCAATGTCCAGAAGTGTTAAGAATGATTATGTCACCTCTGAACATGTATATTTTGATTGTGCACTAACCCTCTAATGAGTTGTTCTAAGTTTGGTGTGGAGGAAGTTTTCAAGGATCAAGAGAGGGAGATGATACAACATGATCAAGGAGAGTGAAAGCTCTAAGCTTGGGGATGCCCCGGTGGTTCACCCCTGCATATATCAAGAAGACTCAAGCGTCTAAGCTTGGGGATGCCCAAGGTATCCCCTTCTTCATCGACAACATTATCAGGTTCCTCCCCTGAAACTATATTTTTATTCCATCACATCTTATGTGCTTTTCTTGGAGCGTCGGTTTGTTTTTGTTTTTTTTTTGTTTGAATAAAATGGATCCTAGCATCCACCTTGTGGGAGAGAGACACGCTCCGCTGTAGCATATGGACAAGTATGTCCTTAGGCTCTACTCATAATATTCATGGCGAAGTTTCTTCTTCGTTAAATTGTTATATGGTTGGAATTGGAAAATGATACATGTAGTAAATTGCTATAATGTCTTGGATAATGTGATACTTGGCAATTGTTGTGCTCATGCTTAAGCTCTTGCATCATATACTTTGCACCTATTAATGAAGAAATACATAGAGCATGCTAAAATTTGGTTTGCATATTTGGTCTCTCTAAGGTCTAGATAATTTCTAGTATTGAGTTTGAACAACAAGGAAGATGGTGTAGAGTTTTATAATGTTTTCAATATGTCTTTTATGTGAGTTTTGCTGCACCGGTTCATCCTTGTGTTTGTTTCAAATAGCCTTGCTAGCCTAAACCTTGTATCGAGAGGGAATATCTCTCATGCATCCAAAATACTTGAGCCAACCACTATGCCATTTGTGTCCACCATACCTACCTACTACATGGTATTTCTCCGCCATTCCAAAGTAAATTGCTTGAGTGCTACCTTTAAATTTCCATTCTCCACCTTTACAATACATAGCTCATGGGACAAATAGCTTAAAAACTATTGTGGTATTGAATATGTAATTATGCACTTTATCTCTTATTAAGTTGCTCGTTGTGCGATAACCACGTTCACTGGGGATGCCATCAACTACTCTTTGTTGAATTTCATGTGAGTTGCTATGCATGTTCGTCTTGTCTGAAGTAAGGGAGATCTACCATCTTATGATTAGAGCATGCATATTGTTAGAGAAGAACATTGGGCCGCTAACTAAAGCCATGATCCATGGTGGAAGTTTCAGTTTTGGACATATATCCTCAATCTCAAATGAGAAAATTAATTGTTGTTACATGCTTATGCATAAAAGAGGAGTCCATTATCTGTTGTCTATGTTGTCCCGGTATGGATGTCTAAGTTGAGAATAATCAATAGCGAGAAATCCGATGCGAGCTTTCTCCTTAGACCTTTGTACAGGCGGCATAGAGGTACCCCTTTGTGACACTTGGTTAAAACATGTGCATTGCGATGATCCCGGTAGTCCAAGCTAATTAGGACAAGGTGCGGGCACTATTAGTATACTATGCATGAGGCTTGCAACATGTAAGATATAATTTACATGATACATATGCTTTATTACTACCGTTGACAAAATTGTTTCTTGTTTTCAAAATCAAAGCTCTAGCACAAATATAGCAATCGATGCTTTCCTCTTTGAAGGACCATTCTTTTACTTTTATTGTTGAGTCAGTTCACCTATCTCTCTCCACCTCAAGAAGCAAACACTTGTGTGAACTGTGCATTGATTCCTACATACTTGCATATTGCACTTATTATATTACTCTATGTTGACAATATCAATGAGATATCCATGTTACAAGTTGAAAGCAACCGCTGAAACTTAATCTTCCATTGTGTTGCTTCAATGCCTTTACTTTAAATTATTGCTTTATGAGTTAACTCTTATGCAAGACTTATTGATGCTTGTCTTGAAGTACTATTCATGAAAAGTCTTTGCTATATGATTCACTTGTTTACTCATGTCATTTACATTGTTTTGATCGCTGCATTCACTACATATGCTTTACAAATAGTATGATCAAGGTTATGATGGCATGTCACTCCAGAAATTATCTTTGTTTATCGTTTACCTGCTCGGGACGAGCAGGAACTAAGCTTGGGGATGCTGATACGTCTCCGATGTATCGATAATTTCTTATGTTCCATGCCACATTATTGATGATATCTACATGTTTTATGCACACTTTATGTCATATTCGTGCATTTTCTGGAACTAACCTATTAACAAGATGCCGAAGTGCCAGTTGCTGTTTTCTGCTGTTTTTGGTTTCAGAAATCCTAGTAAGGAAATATTTTCGGAATTGGACGAAATCAACGCCCAGGGTCCTATTTTGCCACGAAGCTTCCAGAAGACCGAAGAGTCAACGAAGTGGGGCCACGAGGTGGCCAATCCACAGGGCGGCGCGGGCCAAGCCCTGGCCGCGCCGACCTATAGTGTGGGCCCCTCGTGTGGCCCCCTGACCTGCCCTTCCGCCTACAAATAGCCTCCGTCGCGAAACCCCCAGTACCGAGAGCCACGATACGGAAAACCTTCCAGAGACGCCGCCGCCGCCAATCCCATCTCGGGGGATTCAGGAGATCGCCTCCGGCACCCTGCCGGAGAGGGGAATCATCTCCCGGAGGACTCTACGCCGCCATGGTCGCCTCCGGAGTGATGTGTGAGTAGTCTACCCCTGGACTATGGGTCCATAGCAGTAGCTAGATGGTTGTCTTCTCCCCATTGTGCTTAATTGTCGGGTCTTGTGAGCTGCCGAACATGATCAAGATCATCTATCTGTAATTCTATATGTTGCGTTTGTTGGGATCCGATGAATAGAGAATACTATGTTATGTTGATTATCAATTCATGTATATGTGTTGTTTATGATCTTGCATGCTCTCCGTTACTAGTAGATGCTCTGGCCAAGTAGATGCTTGTAACTCCAAGAGGGAGTATTTATGCTCGATAGTGGGTTCATGTCTCCGTGAATCTGGGGAAGTGACAGAAATATCTAAGATTATGGATGTGCTGTTGCCACTAGGGATAAAACATTGGTGCTATGTTCGAGGATGTAGTTACTGATTACATTACGCGCAATACTTAATGCAATTGTCTGTTGTTAGCAACTTAATACTGGAGGGGGTTCGGATGATAACCTGAAGGTGGACTTTTTAGGCATAGATGCATGCTGGATAGCGGTCTATGTACTTTGTCGTAATGCCCAATTAAATCTCACTATACTCATCATAATATGTATGTGCATGGTCATGCCCTCTTTATTTGTCAATTGCCCAACTGTAATTTGTTCACCCAACATGCTGTTTATCTTATGGGAGAGACACCTCTAGTGAACTATGGACCCCGGTCCAATTCTCTATACTGAAATACAATCTACTGCAATACTGTTCTACTGTTTTCTGCAAACAATCATCATCCACACTATACATCTAATCCTTTGTTACAGCAAGCCGGTGAGATTGACAACCTCGCTGTTTCGTTGGGGCAAAGTACTTGGTTTGTGTTGTACAGGTTCCACGTTGGCGCCGGAATCCCTGGTGTTGCGCCGCACTACATCTCGCCGCCATCAACCTTCAACGTGCTTCTTGACTCCTACTGGTTCGATAAACCTTGGTTTCTAACTGAGGGAAACTTACTGCTGTACGCATCACACCTTCCACTTGGGGTTCCCAACGGTCGCGTGTTGTACGCGTGTCAGTGAGCATATTTCTTGTAGTGTCCGTTCTCCCAGAGGAATGGCCTCGTCACAACTCCTACAAGCAAAGGTCGTGATCTCATCTTCTAGGAAAGACACCGCCTGCCTGTACCGAAATATCTTGATCCCCAACTCTCTGTTCTCCTCCCGCATGCTGGTAAGAACCAACTTCATCCTCCGACAGGATAAGCAAGGGGAGTGATCCTGCCAAAGGTAACAACAAACATATCGAGCGTTACCGGCAAACGAAATGCACAATTTGGCTGATTAACGAATGTGGTCACTAACATGTAGGACATACTTAAGTGGTGTCTACATGTCAGTGACTCAAAGTACCCAAAAACCAGCAACCCAAAGTCAGCTAATATTAACCTCCGTCTTCAGCTCCTTCATCCTCTTGAACGGCGGGGAAGCTGACAACTTATCTTCTTCTACGACCTCTCGCTGGAACCTGACGTCGAAGGATGAGAGATCCTGCGAACGGATGTGCTGTGCCTACGTGTGCGATTCCCCAGGGCGCTTCTGGCGTAACTCGGAGTTCTCGACGTCGAGATGCGGAAGTTCCGCTCCCGGGGCCTTGTTGACCCTAAGCCGAGATACCTCCTGCGTAAGCCGACGAAAAATGTTCAAAATGTTACAGATCAGGCATATCATTACCAGTGCAAACGAGGTAAGTGAATCTCCGGTATCTCGCCCAACGACCGCGGTTGGTCCAATGCCACCACATCTTCTCCGAGATTGACTAACTCCTTTACATCATCTTCTCCGACATTGACTATCTCCTTTACATCATCTTCTACTCCGAGCTTGACCATCTCCTTTACATCATCTTCTCCTGCGAGCTTGATCATCTGCCTCACATCATCTTCTTCGGCGATATCGACACTCTCCTGCGGAAGATAACAGATATAAGTCCGAGTATTAGCAGCAAAACGAAGGTAATTAAAAGAGGCGTAGTAACCCTTGTGTCCTGGCTCATCAACGGCGGGGACGCTGAGCCCGCATCGTCTCCTCCGAGATCTCCCTTCGGAGGCAGGATTGTTAGAGATAGTGTACTTCTGGTAGTAGTATTTATGCGTGGGGCGCCAGGGGGTCGAGAAGCTAGGACTGCATCTTCTCCTCCGAGCTCTTCCTTGGTAGACATGACAAATGGAACGAGGTGTGGGGGGCGTAAAGGTATAAAATGGAGGACGGCCGCCCCGCCTCGGCCCTCCAAGGCTTATTTTTTTGCCTTACTAAACTAAAAACCATATTTTGCGTCTCACACGTCTGCCCTAAGAGGGCTGCAGGGTCCCATGCATGCAGGTCCCACACTTTAGTGAGCACAAGTCATGTGCGGTAGGTAGGCAAACTTCCAACAATCTTCTTTGTCAAGTGAAGACACGTCGTGAAGACTCTCTCTCTCCCCCCCTTTTGTCATTGAAAAAAAAAATTAGACGGGCGCGTAGCCTGCACTGCAGGGGGCAATTTTGACAAAGTAACCCTTTTGGCGAAGAAAAACACAGAATGAGCCACATAAAAAGGTTAGTCCAGTGAAATAGATTGCTCAGAGGGTCAGTCCGTGCTTTTCTTTGACAAAAGGGTTATTTCTGTCAAAATCGCCGCACTGCAGGTTGTTATCACCAGAATTTGACCGAATCAGAGGTGGGCCGCGATCAAGATGGGCTTGGAGAATATACATGGAAGAATATACGTGAATCGGCCTTATATGCAAAGCTTGGGCTAGTTGGCCCGTGTATCTGTAATATAGTAGGATACGTATCGATTAGATAGAGTTTGGCTCGTGCACGGTTGGGATTATTCCCACGTTAGAAAGTCTACGGACTATAAATATGTATCTAGGGTTTAGGAAATAAACAACAATCACGTTCACCACAAACCAATCTATGCGCATCGCCAACTCCCTTGTCTCGAGGGTTTTCTTCCGGGTAAGCATCATGCTGCCTAGATCGCATCTTGCGATCTAGGCAGTACAAGTTTATTCACTATCCATGCGTTGCTCGTACTGAAGCCTTTTTGATGGCGAGCAACGTAGTTATCTTAGATGTGTTAGGGTTAGCATTGTTCTTCGTATCATATGATGTCGTAGTGCAACCCTTAGACATCTAGCCGCCCTTACACCTATCTTAGGTGTAGGGGCGGCACCCCGCTTGATCATTGTTTAGTAGATCCGATCCGTTATGATTGCTCCTTGTTCTTCAAGGATTAGTTTAATATCTGCATAGTTAGGCCTTACAAAGGGTTGAAGGATCCAGTGGCGCGTAGGGTGTAGTTTGCTAGCCCTAGACAGGATGTTCCGGGGATCAACTTCGTGTTGGTTTTTAGGCCTTGTCTAGGATTGGCTTACTATCACCGTGCGTGGCCGCGAGGCTCAATCACGAGTAGGATGTTCCGATTATGCGGTGAAAACCCTAAATCGTAGTAGATCGCTTTAGCTTTATTCTGATCAAGCAGGACCACAATATATTCGTACACCTCGTACGAATCATGGGTGGATCGGCTCTTTGAGCCGATCTACAGGACAACCTGAGAGCCGATCGAGGCTCGTATTTAATGTTTACGTGTATGCCATGCAGGAAACTAAGTGAGGCATCTCCATCACCTTCCTGACCAGGTATAGGTCAGGTGGCACGCCCTTGCACCAGCATCGGACGTGCGTGCCGAAGTCTTTGCGGGCCGTCGCTCGGAGGGACCAGGGCCAGCCGCAGTCCTGGGAGCCTCCCGGCTCTCCTGTGTTGCCCGTCGCTGCTCGCCGGTGGGTTTCTGACGGCAACACATTCTGGCACGCCCGGTGGGACAGTCTTCGACATCAACCACATCGCCATCTACATCTGAGATGGCGGACGGCACTCCAGTCACGTACGAGGATCTGACCGAGGAGCTCAAGAAGAAGTATGACGAGGTCAAAGCAATCCTCGAAGCCGACCTCATCGGCTCTTTTCACAGAACCCGCTCAGATGGCATCAGGTGGAAAGGGTTCTCACCTGAAGGCGCGCTCGATGGAGTGGACCTGTCCGCCCCGTCAGAAGAACGCACCAGGTCCCTGCGTCAGGAGATTAACTACATGGTAGCTCACTCGCTGCACCGCCATTCTGAGAGCCTGGTGAACACTTTGGAGCTTGTCGCTCTTCGGGTGATCCAGGAAATCATGAGGCATCAGTACTCTCCGTCAGGACCAGCTCTCGGGACTTACCAAGGAGAGATGCCACTCCAGTCCTGTCCACCGCTGCCATTCACGTTGGCAGCACCAGAAGTGCCGAATTCACCGGCATACGTCATCTACAAGATCGGTGGTGACCCTAGCGACTACCAGTTCTTGCATGAGGCGCCTAAGGAGATCCCTCACGGTTACATGTGCACATACGTGCTGCATCGCAAAGAATCGGGCGCTCACAAACCAGACTGCAACAGCAGGGACTTCTGGAAAAGCAGGAGGAACTTCAGCGACAGATCTTGAGAAGCAGACGTGGCTAGCTAAGTATGCCACTCCGACAAACCTCCAGAGCTCAGCTCCCGCAGTTGGCTCAGAGATGGAAAAGCAAGCATGGCTGGCTAAGTACGCCACTCCGGCGAATCTTCAGAGCTCGACTCCTGCAGCCAGCACCGCGGATCAAATCAGTACGATCATGAGAGACCAGTTCGGCATGGTGCCGAAAAGGAGGACAATCGGCTATTCCAAGCCGTACCCCAACGAGTACGAGTTGATCCCGCTACCACCCAAATATCGGCTCCCTGATTTCTCCAAGTTTAATGGATCAGATGGTTCCAGCTCCATCGAGCATGTGAGCCGATAGTTGGCACAGCTGGGCACGATCTCAGCGGCAGATGAACTGCGTGTGAGGTTCTTCGCACAGTCCCTCACGGGATCGGCTTTCGGGTGGTACACATCGCTGCCACCAGACTCAATCCGGACGTGGAAGCAGTTGGAAGAGCAGTTCCACATGCAGTATCACTCAGAGGCTTCCGAGGCCGGCATTGCCGATCTAGCACAAGTACGTCAGAAGCGTGGAGAAACTGTGGCAGAATACGTCCAGCGCTTCAGACTTGTTAGGAACCGATGTTATTCGGCTCGTGTGACTGAAAAAGAAGCAGTCGAGTTGGCAGTGGTGGGCCTTGCATCACCAATCAAGGATATGGCCTCCCAAGCAGACTACCCTTCACTGGCGCACATGGTTCAGAAACTGTCGTTATATGAACAGCGCCACCCAGACTTGTACCAGGACAAATTCAAGCGTGTGGTAGTCCTGGTTGAGGCAGATGAAGACGAAGGCTCTGCGGGAGATCAAGAGGTAGCAGTGGCTGAATGGACTCGGGGGGCAACCCCCGTGTCCTGCAAATGGGTCAAGCCACCAGGTCCGCCCAGAGGGTTTGATTTCGACGTAACTAAAACTGAGAAATTTTTTGACCTCTTACTTAAGGAGAAGCAGTTGAAGTTACCCGAAGGCCTCAAAATCCCCACGGTACAGGAGCTGAACGGAAAGCCATACTGCAAATGGCATAACTCGTTCTCCCATACCACCAACGACTGCAGGGTGTGGTGTCAGCAGATCCAAATGGCGATAGAACAAGGACGTCTAATTTTCAACCAGTACGCCATGAAAGTCTACACTCACCCCTTCCCCGCCATTAACATGGTGGAGTGCACTTACCCTGGAGGGTGCCAGCCAGGATTCTCGTTCAACATCAACATGGTAGGACCTGGACACCACTCTGGTAAGGACGGAGACGAGGGCAGCTGCTCTCGTAGCAAGGACACAGAGGAAGCCGCTCCACGCGATCGGCTCCGTCACGATGGCAAGTGCTACATCACAGAGGGAGAAGTGAGGAATGTGAGATATCAGCGACCTCTCTCTGATCACCTCCTCAACAAGTATGTGAGTCAATATGACCAATGCCGACGACCCAACGATGATGGTGAAAGAGATCGTCTGGCTAGGGACGCCATGAGGCATCGTCGGCATGATCGCGATGAGGAGGAGTATGAGCGCCGTGCCAAGGAAAAGTCAAGGGAGCAAGACGACGAAGATAGGCACTGGGACTGTCCCTTCTTCCGACACTACTGGGATTCAGGAATGAGCCGATTGCCCACAATCGGCAATTGCCCAGAATGTAAACAGAAGAAGAAGAAGGAGGCAGCTAACGTGTCCGTGTTCCAACGTCTAGGGCCTCTCCCACCTCGGAACAAGCACGCTGAGTCCCCTCGGGTGGAAGATCTCGAGGATTTCGAAGATGATGAAGAAGAAGAAGATAGGTACCACCGGCCAAGGTGGTGCCCTGATGGACTCAGCCGTTCCCAGAAGCGTAGGGTTCAGAGACTGCGTGGCTTGGAGGAAGCCGAAAGGTTATACCTGCACACGCTAAGGAAGGCGCGGCCTGATCTGGCCGCGAAAATTCAACGAACCCTGGATGAAGAGGGTCGACCACAAAAAATGGAGTGGCGCCCCAAGCAAAGGAAAGCCGATGATGAAACATCGGCTGGCACAAACATGGTGTTCATCCTTCCGACGGAGTTTAGTGCTCCAGGATTAGACGAAGCACCTGTGGCACAACTTGACTGCGGCCCACGGCCAGTTATCTTTGAGAAGCCATGAGAAAGAAGCTACAGACATCTGAAGGCCCTGTACTTGCGAGGTTATATCGATGGGAGGCCTGTCAACAAGATGCTGGTAGACACCGGAGCGGCAGTCAACATTATGCCATACTCCATGCTACGTCGCTTGGGACGCTCCAGCTCGGATCTGATCAAGACCAACGTGACATTGAGTGATTTCAACGGCCAAGCGTCTGACGCACAAGGTGCTCTGAACGTGGATCTGACCGTAGGAAGGAAAACCATCCCTACGACGTTCTTTATTGTCGATAGCAAGAGCACCTATGCTGTCCTGCTGGGAAGAGATTGGATCCACGCCAACTGTTGCATTCCCTCCACGATGCACCAATGCGTAATACAGTGGGATGGAGATGAGGTAGAGGTCGTCCAGGCCAATGACTCAGCCGAGATTTCAACGGCTGGCATGAACGCTTGGGAAACAGCAGGCCAAGAGCCACTCTCAGGCATCAATTTGGACGACTGCGAGCGCATCGACATGACGAAGAACGGGGTTAGGCTGGTCTTATCCACCGGCCTGACCGTGTAGCAAGAACAAACCTATGGACAAATGTGGCGAGGCCGATCCTTGGGATCGGCCCCAAAGATCTATGGAGGAACATTGCAAAACCTTCATTGAGCGATCCGATCAACGTGGAGGCCGATTCCAGCAATCGGCCAAAATTATCCTCACCACGCTTGCTGCCTGTGTTCAACGTCGATCTAATGGGCAGCGGTTTTACGTCGGCTGATGAGCTGGAAAAAATCAACATTGGTCCTACCGGAGCCGACGTGCAAATACAGTGCCTTGGCTAACTACAGAGCCGATATCTGCAGTCACCTGACAGATTCGGCTCGGGGGGCACCTAATCAGATGAACATGTGCGATACATGTGCGGTGAAATATTGGGGGCTGATAAAAAATTGGCCAGTAAAAAAAATTCTCATGGTATACAGCCGATGCACGGACATCGACTTCAGAGCTAAGAAACAAAGCCGATGTACAGCCATCGACTCTAGTACAATTACACAGGATCTACCTGCTGCGTGTTCAAGACACGGATTTTTCACCAAAGCCCAGTTCAGCTGTGAGGCCTTCTGCTTCCTCGAGGGGGTGAACAATGAGAGCTGTCTCAGCTGCAAGGAGCCGATTTCGGTGCCCGAACCTTCCCTTCGAGGACTTCCAACCCTTTGCGCCAGTTCAGCAGTACTGTCAGAAGCATCAGTTTTGGCATGCAAGGCAGCCTCTTTCTCATTAAGTTGTTGGTGTTTCGTCTACAACATCGGCTTTCAGCGGAAGAAAGGTGATCAATGGGAGCAAGTTTGGCTGACTCTGCATGGTGGCTGTCTCAGATTACCTGAGCTCAAAGCCCTTTGTTTGATCTGTGCATCCTCACCACTAGTCTCGCCTTGACTGAGGCTCGGGGGGCAGCTGGCCTGGTAGATGCTCTGTTTTTAGAAGCCGATTGGAGTGTCATCGGCTGACCCTGCATCATAACCTTCTTCGAAAGCGGTGAGTTGTTGCAGTGGAAGACTACTAGAGCTGCTGAAAGGGAAGCCGCCATCATCTACAGAGTCAGAACCGTCTCTGTTGCTGCGAAAAGATAGAGCAAGGCGCTATGTTCGGACAGTAAGGGGCAGTTAAGGATCACCTTCAGGCTGGGAACCATAGCGTGGGCTTTGGATGGTGCTGCCCATGGATGCATTGCAGTTGCGAACCTGCGCGATTGACATCTGAGGTTCGTATGGCCGTGGGTTGGATCTGTTCAAGTGGCGTTTGGGGAATTGGGGTTTGCCCTTGCGGATAGGCCACAGATTACCATTTGGATAAACAATAGAGTTGGCTCTGCTCGCGTTTTCATGGCAAGGACCGGTGCGCTGCCGTCGGCTCGTAATTTGTTGACTTATTTTAGCAATCGGTAAATTTGGTGAAAGGACAGAATCAGCTGAGAAGTTCTTCTTCATAATAAGAGGGGTTTT
Organism: Lolium perenne; assembly: GCF_019359855.2. Classification (NCBI taxonomy): domain Eukaryota; kingdom Viridiplantae; phylum Streptophyta; class Magnoliopsida; order Poales; family Poaceae; genus Lolium; species Lolium perenne. Next base: position 33,525,695 of record NC_067248.2, on the reverse strand, counting down.
TTACAAAAGAGGAGCCGATTGCTCAAGAAAGGGAAAACAAAAGAAGAGCCGATTGCTCAGGGGCTACTAGTCCTACTTTACTAGTCCTCGCTGGCCTCGTCGGCGGCATCGCTGCCGTCGGCGCTGCTTCCGGAGAGTTCCTCGTCGCTGCTACCCTAGCCCTCGGCCGGAGCCTCTTCTTCCTCGTCATCATCATCGTCCTCGCTGTCCGCCCAAGCGCGGAATCGCTTTGCCGGCGGGTACCCAGCGGAGGAGGAGGAATCATCCTCCTCCTTTTCCTCTTCTTCCTCTACTTCTTCTTCTTCCTCCTTCCCGTCGGAGGAGGTGGGTTTCACCCAGGGGTGGAGATCGTCTTCGCTTTCGCTCTTCAGCTCCCCTTCGATGAGGAACTTGAGGTCATCTTCCCCATCGGTCAGAGGTAGGTCACCATCTGACCCGTCGAGTGCTTCGGGTGGGCCGTCTGGCACATGATCAAAGTTCCATTCCTGCTCGCTCGAGGAGGAAGACTGGAGGGAGAGGCCTGAGGAGATAGAGGAAGAGGATGACATTGCTGCAGGGGAAGAGGGTTTTTTAGGTGCCGATGGCCAGAGCAGAGCAAGGGGATAAAGTGGCGAATCGGTCGGCACAGTTAAATAAGGGAGAGCCTAGTGGAGATTTAATGCCATTGCAGTTTCCGAGGAAGTGATGCTAAAGGTATCAAATCTTGCAGAGAAGTTGAGAAGGCAAGACATTATGATGAAGGAGGCTGCGACAGTTCTGCTCTGCCACGACATGACCCGATGAAGAAAGTAGAGTGATTTTGGAATTATCAATTCCAAAATCAGGGGGGCATGTGTTATCACCAGAATTTGACTGAATCAGAGGTGGGCCGCGATCAAGATGGGCTTGAAGAATATACATGGAAGAATATACGTGAATCGGCCTTATATGCAAAGCTTGGGCTAGTTGGCCCGTGTATCTGTAATATAGTAGGATACGTATCGATTAGATAGAGTTTGGCTCATGCACGGTTAGGATTATTCCCACGTTAGAAAGTCTACGGACTATAAATATGTATCTAGGGTTTATGAAATAAACAACAATCATGTTCACCACAAACCAATCTAGGCGCATCGCCAACTCCCTTGTCTCGAGGGTTTTCTTCCGGGTAAGCATCATGCTGCCTAGATCGCATCTTGCGATCTAGGCAGTACAAGTTTATTCGTTATCCATGCGTTGCTCGTACTGAAGCCTTTTTGATGGCGAGCAACGTAGTTATCTTAGATGTTTTAGGGTTAGCATTGTTCTTCGTATCATATGCTGTCGTAGTGCAACCCTTAGACATCTAGCCGCCCTTACACCTATCTTAGGTGTAGGGGCGGCACCCCGCTTGATCGTTGTTTAGTAGATCCGATCCGTTATGATTGCTCCTTGTTCTTCAAGGATTAGTTTAATATCTGCATAGTTAGGCCTTACAAAGGGTTGAAGGATCCAGTGGAGCGTAGGGTGTAGTTTGCTAGCCCTAGACAGGATGTTCCGGGGATCAACTTCGTGTTGGTTTTTAGGCCTTGTCTAGGATTGGCTTACTATCACCGTGCGTGGCCGCGAGGCTCAATCACGAGTAGGATGTTCCGATTATGCGGTGAAAACCCTAAATCGTAGTAGATCGCTTTAGCTTTATTCTGATCAAGCAGCACCACCATATATTCGTACACCTCGTACGAATCATGGGTTGATCGGCTCTTTGAGCCGATCTACAGGACAACCTGAGAGCCGATCGAGGCTCGTATTTAATGTTTACGTGTATGCCATGCAGAAAACTAAGCGAGGCATCTCCATCACCTTCCTGACCAGGTATAGGTCAGGTGGCACGCCCTTGCACCAGCATCGGACGTGCGTGCCGAAGTCTTTGCGGGCCGTCGCTCGGAGGGACCAGGGTCAGCCGCAGTCCTGGGAGCCTCCCGGCTCTCCTGTGTTGCCCGTCGCTGCTCGCCGGTGGGTTTCTGACCGCAACACAGGTTTGCAGCATTGAAAAACCTTGCGTGCCAGTCAACATCACTTCCCGGAAAGGTTTAAGCATTTCGAGGCCGTGACTGCTCTCCCTTCCTCTTCTCCTTCCGTGTGATCCCTCTTCCACCTTTTATCCTTTGGAACATTTGCAAAAAATTGTCCGTGACTTGTGCTCACTGAAGTGTGGGACCTCACGCATGGAAACCACACGTAAGTGACAGACCTGTTGGTGTAATAATTCGGGTGATCATTATACTGTATTAGAACTCCGTACAATGTTTCGTATGGATTCAAGGGTAGGAAAGCCAAGTTAACTCATTTACATGACATTATTTTTTCCATGATGCCAAGTTAACTCATCTAACACTTGGTACATTTTGGTTATATATTCAAAATTTTACTTGAAACTTGTTGGTCATGCCATTTTACTACTCGCCTAACACTTTTTCCGCGCGTGAAGGGATGGTCGAACCCCAAAAAACTTGCAAATACGAGCTAAATTTGTGGGACCCCAAAAAACTTGCAAATACGAGCGCTTCATCCAAAATAAACACACTCGTCTCCCCTACCACCCCCCCATGATTTTGACCTAAATTTGAAATCAAGCCAAAGGTGGTTATATTTGTGACATATTTTATTATAATAAAATATGTCACAAATATGGCCATATATAACTATATATATTATTCGGCTTGAAACCCATGAATCTTCATACACGATAGTCCATTTTGTGAAGAAATTTTGTTTTTTATTACCCTATCATAGGTTTCTTATTTTCCCTGACAACTAGTACACCTATATATCTATACCTAATAATAAAAGCAAAAGGGTTTCTCCCTCGGTCGTTCGTCCAACTTAAAACTGCCCTCAAAGTTGTACAAAATTACCCACCACTGTCACCTGGTAAGTGAAAAAACGTTTCAATCTTTTTCCTAGGTTCATCATCACGTTTCCCTCCTTCGATCCGTCCAAGCTTCGTACGTGCTTCCGGCTCCGTCCCCGAACCGAATCCATGAGCCACACGCCACACGCCATGGCCGCGTCCTCATATAGCCAGGAAACGAACAACCCCTCCTCTACAATCTTCAATCTTCAAATTATATCCAGCCATCGTAACACGATCAGCGCTAGCAAGCCAAAAATCGATTGACTTTTGTGATGGGATCTGAGCGAGAGAAAGTTCGTGGAGGCGTAACTTCCATGTGGAGAAGCTCTGGGGGGCTGCGATGGTGGCGCCACCGAGGGCTTGCCGATTGCCGTTGACGGGCTCTCCGGTGTAGCGTTTGACAATATTGGGCGCACAGAGCCGGGACCAGTGATGCTGCTCGATAGGAAGTTCTGGATTGCACGACACCCCTAGGTTCCGAGGCAGGTCGTGTTTTGTTCGTTTGTTGCGTGGCAGTCGATCGATTGGCTCATGGGTGGTGGGCGTCTCAGGAGGGTGCTGCTCAAGGTCCATGGTGGAATTGGCCCAAGATGAGGAGTTGAGGACAAGCATGCATGGCTGGGTGCGAGGCGTACGTGCATCCAGAGCGAGGCAGTGTAAGCTGGTCACGGCCGGCCGGCCTTGGTGCCGCCGAGGCCTTGAAAATTGCAGGCGATGCGGAGAGCAGTGAGCATCTCGGCATCGGCAACATAAGCAAGGAGGCCTAGCAAATACGAATCTCTGAGGCGGTGATACTGCTGACGCTTCCGGCGAGGCGGCGACGTGCTCCGAGAGTTCAAGTTCTGGGTGCAGCACCTGCGTATGGTATGCCAAGTCAGGCCGGTGGACTCGGCCCGCCAAGAAAGACTGGATACCGCCATCTGGTACCGGTGCCTCGAGCCGGCGAAGCACGCATGCCAGGCGCTGTGGTGCGATGTACCATTGCGGCTTGGCTCTACTCGGCGCTTCAGTCTCTCCGCAGCCGATCGGGGCATAGAGGATTGAGCGTTTTACGGAGTATATATGCCGGTAATGCCAGTTTGTGCAGATTAAAGCTCCAATCGATTATGTATACTCTGAAGATGAGGGGTGTATAAAGTGTCATACCCTCACTAATGTGCTCTTGGCCTGTTGATTTGTTTATTACTAGGTCTGGTGTTTCCCATTGATGAGTGAATCAGGGTATGTGATCTGAAAACTATGGCGCTAAGATGTGGAATAAAGATTAAGGCTACCACTTTATATAATACTCAAAATAAAGCTTGTTGCTGAAATTATCTTCTAGCTAAAGCTGAATATAAGACCGACACGTTCTAGGAAGACACAATCTGCTAGAACTAAGGTCTCGGATGAATTTAGAAGGTAAAAAAAGGGTTTGACTTTTGTCAGTTCTGATGTTTCTTCTCGTGTGGTGTTGATTATCTACTTCGATTGTCGTATAGGTAACCTTTCTTATTTATCTCTTTTACACATTTACTTGAATGAAACGGTCCTGAACTTTTTTGCAGTATGGTTGATCCAAGTTTCTGAATAAAAAAGGTATGGATATTTCAATATGGGAAAAAGGTACGGATGTAAATCCCCCTTATATGAATTGTCACTCAATTTTCTTAAATTCGTAAATCCCCATTGGTTTTAAGTTCTTAAATTGTTGGCTTTAAGAATACTTTTCATTTGTCATTGTATTATTAATGGCAACATCATTCAATCATATTTATTGATTGTGTGTCATAAAGTGAATCGAGATTTCAGTTGTATTTCTTGCGAGTGTTGCAAAAAATTGGTAGATTAGAAGAACAACAGGGACAAAAGAAGAATTGGCTTGCACATGAGGAGTGAGGAAGTTCAAGAGAAGGAGATGTGAGGTGGTGCTAGCGAGAGAAAAATTGGGACGGAGCCCCGTAGCACAAACGGGGGAGGAATGTGCACAGATGGAAGGCGGGGGAGGCTACACATGGGTGGATGGTGTGGTGCATTGTTGAAACAATCTCTGGGGTTGGTAGGAGAAAGAAGCGAATGAGTTAAGGGGATTTTCTTTAAGTACGGGGACGTTCGATCGGAAGACATTAATATTGTTTTTTTAATCAATTTTCTAAATAGCTATACAGTTAATAAAAATGTAACCGTAGCAACGCACGGGCAAATTTACTATTTTCTATAAACTGAATCGTTATGAGGGAGTGAAAACTTGTTACAGTTTTTTTTAAATAATTAATTTAGAGTATGGCACCGTTGGACATACGTAATAATTTATTTATTGTTTGCAATCGATCTTCAGTGATTCGTGGTAGAGCATACTGGTATATAAAAGCTATGTAAATTACTCTGGATTTTCTATCATCAGTTCCGAATCTCTAGGGAGAAAATGGGTACAAATAGTAGTGGTAGAACAAATATATTTGAAAAATATGCTGAATCAATACAGCAACCATTTTCTATGCCATTTTACAGATGAAAAAGGTGCAAAAACATGGGAAGTTACAGAGTTTCACAAAGCTTATATCCTATCAATGGGATCATCATCATTTGAGGTAAGGTATTTATACACTCACAATATGACATTCTCATAGACCATATGATTGCCATTTGAAATACAAGAAACATATATAGGATTGAGAATCCCAACTGAAGTAGGGCTTCTTATAATATATATTTATACAAGATATGATGATACGAGAATTATTCTTATGCTATCAGGATATCTATACCTAATAATAAAAGCAAAAGTGTTTCCGTGGTTTGGTTTGGTTTGGTCGTCGCAAAATCACAGCCATCCGGTTGTAAAATCGTGTCCGTCCGTCTCCTTACCTTGCGTGACCGCCCGCACCCGGTACAGAAATCTAGCTTCGCGACGTGGGACGAAACCTCACGAACCTAACTCACGATTAGATGGTAGGTCTACCCTCCCGCGTTAGAATTTGTTTTCAATACGATCTAAATCAAGCGCATATGGGCCCAGCTCCCTTCGCATCAGCGTATTCCATACTGACTCCGGTCAGACCACGCGTCCATGGAGAGCCCGTCATGGAATCCTCCACTCCTACAAACAGTTTGATGCTATAAAAAAGACTTCAACCCTGGCCCAAACACATATAATATAAGGTTCTGCTGCTCGACATCGTTTCGTTCGTGCTCAAGATCGCCCCGACTTCCTAGATATCGGTCCTCACGTGATTATCGCCGCATCTGGCGCAGCCGAGATGGCGAACTGCCGTAGAGAAGTCATGGCTGGCAATGGGAGCCCCGATCTGAGCCTGGACGACCTGAATTTGATGCTCGCCATATCGCCAATTGAGCAGCCATGTACATGTTTGTGCTCTTGATGGCCGGCCGCAGCGATGTGCACAACAAGCGGTTGGACAGGGTAGTGCCGCCGGAGTGCGCGCCGAGATGAGCTGCATTCTGCGTCGTGCGGTGCGGGTGCTACTCGAGGGCTCGAGGCTATGACGAAAGCAAAAGAATCTGTTAGACTTGAAATTCTCAAGCAGATTTCCTTTTTTATAGAAAAAATCCGTTGGAATTTTTTTCTCCCCGTTGCCTACATCAGTTTGATTGGTGTGTGAAGAAACTTGGGGATAACTCCTGGTAGTTTGGTATACCTTCGGTTGGAGATCAGTAGTGGAGACCTATAACCTGTATGTAATCTGCGATGATGTGACAATTCCCAGTTGACCTGGATCGCTCTAACTTCTCTGTATGCTGCTGCTTTGGCGATGGTGATACTGTCAATGAGGAATACGTGTCTTGAGCGATCATCTGCTGCACTGCTTTTGGCATCTTATGTTGCTTGGTTGTTTGTGTGTTGTCCTCAATCAGCTACGTTCTTTTCTTTTATATATTTGATGAATAGATATGATCTCTTGACATTTAGAATTTTAGGTACAGTTAATTTACTCACTTCAGACAGTACTAGAGTAAATTAGAAGCTAACTTGATGTTTGCTGCTTGTGGACCTGTGTTGAGTCTGTGATGGTTTGATTCATTTATTTATTAGCTTTTCTAGGTTAAAGCTGGTTGTATGGTGTTGTGCCTTGAGGTTTTTGTTTTTTGTATGTGGAGGATTTGGTTGGGATGGGAAAATGAGCGAGAGATGAAGGGCTAGCGGTGACAAAAGTGAGGGCGAGCAATGGCAATGCGCGTTGAATGTTTTGGTCACTGAATCGGCTGCTTCGATGCTGCTGCTGTTTTGCTCGTCTTATTTTGCTAGCTGATTTGCTGATGTTGTTCTTCTAGAGGTATCGAGCTCTCCAGAACTTGCTACTTTTTGCGCTGAATCTGTGGTTCAAAAAGATTATGCATAGAGAATTAGAGAATTGCAGACGGTGTTTGCATTTTGTTGTGCTGTTCTGAGTTAGAGAGATAAGAAAGAGAAAATCAAACAAATACGAGGCCTTTGAGCTACACCAATGTAGTACTTGAAATATGTAGATTTTCCTGTGCATATTTAACATATTTTTCACTGCAAGTTTTTTCTATTTGCCAATTTCACATTTTGGATTGTTTCGGTGGTTAAAAAAATATATCTTACTGATTTATGTTTCAGAATGTTAAATGATAATAGATTTTTTTATGTTATAATACTTTAGAAGAATCTTGTGAAAAGAATGCCGATCGTTCCTTCATTTTTCTGAGATAATGATAACTTTCCTCCAAAGTAAAAAAGAAAAACAATATGGAACGGTATAATATTATCTATACCTAATAATAAAAGCAGAAGTGTTTCCGTGGTTTGGTTTGGTTTGGTCGTCGCAAAATCGCAGCCATCCGGTTGTAAAATCGTGTCCGTCCGTCTCCTTACCTTGCGTGACCGCCCGCACCCGGTACAGAAATCTAGCTTCGCGACGTGGGATGAAACCTCACGAACCTAACTCACGATTAGATGGTAGGTCTACCCTCCCGCGTTAGAATTTGTTTTCAATACGATCTAAATCAAGAGCATATGGGCCCAGCTCCCTTCGCATCAGCGTATTCCATACTGACTCCGGTCAGACCACGCGTCCATGGAGAGCCCGTCATGGAATCCTCCAGTCCTACAAACAGTTTGATGCTATAAAAAAGACTTCAACCCTGGCCCAAACACATATAATATAAGGTTCTGCTGCTCGACATCGTTTCGTTCGTGCTCAAGATCGCCCCGACTTCCTAGATATCGGTCCTCACGTGATTCTCGCCGCATCTGGCGCAGCCAAGACGGCGAACTGCCATAGAGAAGTCATGGCTGGCAATGGGAGCCCCGATCTGAGCCTGGACGACCTGAATTTGATGCTCGCCATATCGCCAATTGAGCAGCCATGTACATGTTTGTGCTCTTGATGGCCGGCCGCAGCGATGTGCACAACAAGCGGTTGGACAGGGTAGTGCCGCCGGAGTGCGCGCCGAGATGCGCTGCATTCTGCATCGTGCGGTGCGCGTGCTACTCGAGGGCTCGAGGCTATGACGAAAGCAAAAGAATCTGTTAGACTTGAAATTCTCAAGCAGATTTCCTTTTTTATAGAAAAAATCCGTTGGAATTTTTTTCTCCCCGTTGCCTACATCAGTTTGATTGGTGTGTGAAGAAACTTGGGGATAACTCCTGGTAGTTTGGTATACCTTCGGTTGGAGATCAGTAGTGGAGAACTAAAACCTGTATGTAATCTGCGATGATGTGACAATTCCCAGTTGACCTGGATCGCTCTAACTTCTCTGTATGCTGCTGCTCTGGCGATGGTGATACTGTCAATGAGGAATACGTGTCTTGACCGATCATCTGCTGCACTGCTTTTGGCATCTTATGTTGCTTGGTTGTTTGTGTGTTGTCCTCAATCAGCTACGTTCTTTTCTTTTATATATTTGATGAATAGATATGATCTCTTGACATTTAGAATTTCAGGTACAGTTAATTTACTCACTTCAGACAGTACTAGAGTAAATTAGAAGCTAACTTGATGGTTGCTGCTTGTGGACCTGTGTTGAGTCTGTGATGGTTTGATTCATTTATTTATTAGCTTTTCCAGGTTAAAGCTGGTTGTATGGTGTTGTGCCTTGAGGTTTTTGTTTTTTTGTATGTGGAGGATTTGGTTGGGATGGGAAAATGAGCGAGAGAGGAAGGGCTAGCGGTGACAAAAGTGAGGGCGAGCAATGGCAATGCGCGTTGAATGTTTTGGTCACTGAATCGGCTGCTTCGATGCTGCTGCTGTTTTGCTCGTCTTATTTTGCTAGCTGATTTGCTGATGTTGTTCTTCTAGAGGTATTGAGCTCTCCAGAACTTGCTACTTTTTGCGCTGAATCTATGGTTCGAAAAGATTATGCATAGAGAATTAGAGAATTGCAGACGGTGTTTGCATTTTGTTGTGCTGTTCTGAGTTAGAGAGATAAGAAAGAGAAAATCAAACAAATACGAGGCCTTTGAGCTACACCAATGTAGTAGTTGTAATATGTAGATTTTCCTGTGCATATTTAACATATTTTTCACTGCAAGTTTTTTCTATTTGCCATTTTCACATTTTGGATTGTTTCAGTGGTTAAAAAAATATATCTTACTGATTTATGTTTCAGAATGTTAAATGATAATAGATTTTTTTATGTTATAATACTTTAGAAGAATCTTGTGAAAAGAATGCCGATCCTTCCTTCATTTTACCGAGATAATGATAATTTTCCTCCAAAGTAAAAAAGAAAAACAATATGGAACGGTATAATATTATCTATACCTAATAATAAAAGCAAAAGTGTTTCCGTGGTTTGGTTTGGTTTGGTCGTCGCAAAATGGCAGCCATCCGGTTGTAAAATCGTGTTCGTCCGTCTCCTTACCTTGCGTGACCGCCCGCACCCGGTACAGAAATCTAGCTTCGCGACGTGGGACGAAACCTCACGAACCTAACTCACGATTAGATGGTAGGTCTACCCTCCCGCGTTAGAATTTGTTTTCAATACGATCTAAATCAAGCGCATATGGGTCCAGCTCCCTTCGCATCAGCGTATTCCATACTGACTCCGGTCAGACCACGCGTCCATGGAGAGCCCGTCATGGAATCCTCCACTCCTACAAACAGTTTGATGCTATAAAAAAGACTTCAACCCTGGCCCAAACACATATAATATAAGGTTCTGCTGCTCGACATCATTTCGTTCGTGCTCAAGATCGCCCCGACTTCCTAGATATCGGTCCTCACGTGATTCTCGCCGCATCTGGCGCAGCCGAGACGGCGAACTGCCGTAGAGAAGTCATGGCTGGCAATGGGAGCGCCGATCTGAGCCTGGACGACCTGAATTTGATGCTCGCCATATCGCCAATTGAGCAGCCATGTACATGTTTGTGCTCTTGCTGGCCGGCCGCAGCGATATGCACAACAAGCGGTTGGACAGGGTAGTGCCACCGGAGTGCGCGCCGAGATGAGCTGCATTCTGCGTCGTGCGGTGCGGGTGCTACTCGAGGGCTCGAGGCTATGATGAAAGCAAAAGAATCTGTTAGACTTGAAATTCTCAAGCAGATTTCCTTTTTTATAGAAAAAATCTGTTGGAATTTTTTTCTCCCCGTTGCCTACATCAGTTTGATTGGTGTGTGAAGAAACTTGGGGATAACTCCTGGTAGTTTGGTATACCTTCGGTTGGAGATCAGTAGTGGAGACCTAAAACCTGTATGTAATCTGCGATGATGTGACAATTCCCAGTTGACCTGGATCGCTCTAACTTCTCTGTATGCTGCTGCTTTGGCGATGGTGATACTGTCAATGAGGAATACGTGTCTTGACCGATCATCTGCTGCACTGCTTTTGGCATCTTATGTTGCTTGGTTGTTTGTGTGTTGTCCTCAATCAGCTACGTTCTTTTCTTTTATATATTTGATGAATAGATATGATCTCTTGACATTTAGAATTTTAGGTACAGTTAATTTACTCACTTCAGACAGTACTAGAGTAAATTAGAAGCTAACTTGATGTTTGCTGCTTCTGGACCTGTGTTAAGTCTGTGATGGTTTGATTCATTTATTTATTAGCTTTTCCAGGTTAAAGCTGGTTGTATGGTGTTGTGCCTTGAGGTTTTTGTTTTTTGTATGTGGAGGATTTGGTTGGGATGGGAAAATGAGCGAGAGAGGAAGGGCTAGCGGTGACAAAAGTGAGGGCGAGCAATGGCAATGCGCGTTGAATGTTTTGGTCACTAAATCGGCTGCTTCGATGCTGCTGTTGTTTTGCTCGTCTTATTTTGCTAGCTGATTTGCTGATGTTGTTCTTCTAGAGGTATCGAGCTCTCCAGAACTTGCTACTTTTTGCGCTGAATCTGTGGTTCAAAAAGATTATGCATAGCGAATTCGAGAATTGCAGACGGTGTTTGCATTTTGTTGTGCTGTTCTGAGTTAGAGAGATAAGAAAGAGAAAATCAAACAAATACGAGGCCTTTGAGCTACACCAATGTAGTACTTGAAATATGTAGATTTTCCTGTGCATATTTAACATATTTTTCACTGCAAGTTTTTTCTATTTGCCATTTTCACATTTTGGATTGTTTCAGTGGTTAAAAAAATATATCTTACTGATTTATGTTTCAGAATGTTAAATGATAATAGATTTTTTTATGTTATAATACTTTAGAAGAATCATGTGAAAATAATGCCGATCGTTCCTTCATTTTACCGAGATAATGATAATTTTCCTCCAAAGTAAAAAAGAAAAACAATATGGAACGGTATGAGTAAGAACAAAGTGCCCCGAGTTCTTATTGATCTGAATTGTATAACCCGTTTTTCTTGATCTTCTTATTTAATTAGAGAATCGATTAATCAATTTTACTTTTCAGTGTCGTGACCATGAGGTGACAATCATCACGATTTGAAGGCACAAGTGAGGCATTTGCTGGCGGAGTATGAGCTTGTGGTCGGTGCTCACACACATCATAAGGTCACGGTCGTTGACCCTATACCGTCACCGGTGGTGCAACTATGCTCGGCATAAAAGGTATATACGTATATTTTCTCTCCCGTTGCAACGCACGGGCATGTTTCCTAGTGAGCACTCAATGCGGAAGGGTTTCATTTTTTGAGGTTTTCTTCATTTTCATTTTTTTATTTCAAAACCAGGTCAAAATGGTCGACATGATTATCCATTCAAAGGGGTTGAATATTTCAGTACTATCACTGGTTTATGTATATAGTAAGTAATATGAATCTAAAAATGATTTTGGGTGATTTCTATGACCAAGTTATAACACTCCTACATTTCAAATTTGAATTACTTCCAATAAATCAGCATATAGTCATTTAAATGTGTGAAACTGGCTAAAAACACTAAAAATCGTAAAGAGTTGGGAATTGGCACTAAAATATGGCCTAGTTTATCTTAAAAATGTAGAGGCGCCATTTTGACCCGTATCTTATGTACCCGGCCCATTCATAAAATGATAAACTATCACGAATTACCATTTATTTTAGGCATTACTTTTCACGGTAAAATGATAAACTATATCACGAAGTTCCATTTCCGTCAAGATAGTCTGCATTACTTTTTGTTGAGATATAAACCCCCACAACGGCGGACACAGATCAGGTGACACGGTGACATGCGGTCTAAATTCAAATTTAAACATTGCGAAAAAATCTGAAAAAATCATGCATGTTCACAGCACATATTAAGATAACCCCTAAAAATTTCAGATCAAAATTCGAAACATACATCGAGAAACAAAAAAGAGAAACTCAGATGTGAATAGTGTACAGAGAAACTTAGATTTGAATTCAGGAACTATTCATGACAGATTTCTCATTTTTGTTTCTCGATGTATGTTTCGAATTTTGATCTGAAATTTTTAGAGGTTATCTTAATATGTGTTTTGAACATGCATGATTTTTTTTCAGATATTTTCGCAATGTTTAAATTTGGATTTAGGCCGCATGTCCTATGGGACATGCAAAAGGTGCATGTCACCTAATCTCTATCCCACAACGGCCATCTCCTCCTTAATTTATTGTGTAAAACCCCCACAACGGTCACCTCCTCCTTAATTTATTGTGTAAACCCCTGCTGCGCGTAGTTGACGTATGTCTTTCCGTTCAACAAGCGTCCGTTGGGAACCCCAAGAGGAAGGTGTGATGCGTACAGCAGTAAGTTTCCCTCAGTAAGAAACCAAGGTTTATCGAACCAGTAGGAGCCAAGAAGCACGTCGAAGGTTGATGGCGGCGGAGTGTAGTGCGGCGCAAAACGAGGGATTCCAGCATCAACGTGGAACCTGCACAACACAACCAAAGTACTTTGCCCCAACGAAACAATGAGGTTGTCAATCTCACCGGCTTGCTGTAACAAAGGATTAGATGTATAGTGTGGATGATGATTGTTTGCAGAAAACAAAAGAACAAGTATTGCAGTAGATTGTATTCGATGTAAAAGAATGGACCGGGGTCCACAGTTCACTAGAGGTGTCTCTCCCATAAGATAAATAGCATGTTGGGTGAACAAATTACAGTTGGGCAATTGACAAATAGAGAGGGCATGACCATGCACATACATGATATGATGAGTATAGTGAGATTTAATTGGGCATTACGACAAAGTACATAGACCGCTATCCAGCATGCATCTATGCCTAAAAAGTCCACCTTCAGGTTATCATCCGAACCCCTTCCAGTATTAAGTTGCCAACAACAGACAATTGCATTAAGTATGGTGCGTAATGTAATCAATAACTACATCCTCGGACATAGCATCAATGTTTTATCCCTAGTGGCAACAGCACATCCACAACCTTAGAACTTTCTCACATCGTCCCAGATTTAATGGAGGCATGAACCCACTATCGAGCATAAATACTCCCTCTTGGAGTTAAGAGTAAAAACTTGGCCAGAGCCTCTACTAATAACGGAGAGCATGCAAGATCATAAACAACACATAGATATAAATTGATAATGAACATAACATAGTATTCTCTATCCATCGGATCCCAACAAACACAACATGTAGCATTACAGATAGATGATCTTGATCATGTTAGGAAGCTCACAAGACCCGACAATGAAGCATAATTAGGAGAAGACGACCATCTAGCTACTGCTATGGACCCATAGTCCAGGGGTGAACTACTCACTCATCACTCCGGAGGCGACCATGGCGGTGAAGAGTCCTCCGGGAGATGATTCCCCTCTCCGGCAGGGTGCCGGAGGCGATCTCCTGAATCCCCCGAGATGGGATTGGCGGCGGCGGCGTCTCTAGAAGGTCAGGTCAGGGGGCCGCACGGGGGCCCCACACACTAGGGCCGCGCGGGCCCCCCTTGGGTTACCTACAGAGAATTCTGCCCAGATTCGTGACAGCAAGAAATCTGTTTCTGCGCAGTAATCCAAATCTAGTATGAACCTTACTATCAAAGACTTTACTTGGCACAACAATGCAACAAAACTAAGATAAGGAGAGGTTGCTACAGTAGTAACAACTTCCAAGACTCAAATATAAAACAAAGGTGCAGTAGTAAAATCATGGGTTGTCTCCCATAAGCGCTTTTCTTTAACGCCTTTCAGCTAGGCGCAGAAAGTGTGTATCAAGTATTATCAAGAGATGATGCATCTACAGCGGGGTTTGGAGTTTTCTCAACCATGCATTGTATTTTGTAAGTTTCAGAGGCTACCTTTTCATTAGTCTTAGGCTTGCTATTCTCATCAAACAAATTTTCAGGGACAAGCCAAGCATAATTATCATCTAGCGCTTCATGTATTCCTAGGAGCTTGCAAGGTATTGGTGCTTTAATCTCCCCACCATCATTAACATTATTAGTATACCTTATTCTATCCATGTCCATCTTTTCAAGTGTTCTTTTAAAATTGATGAACATACCAAGCCTCTTATGCTTAACGAAAACTTTTCTAGCTTCTCTAGCTATATCTTTAAATTCCCTATCAAGGACTTTTAAAACAAAATCTATCTTTTCTCCCCTCTCCATATAAGAAAGTGTAAGAAACATGTGTTGTATCATGGGGTTGAGACTAATAAATCTAGTTTCCAACAGGTGTACTAAACAGGCAGAGGCACTTTCATAAGTAGGAGCAGCTTTTAATAATGGTATATCTTCAAAATCTTTATCCATGCTAACATGGGTAAAAAATGCTTCTATATTATCTCTTCCAATTATAGACCCATCTCCTACATATATATCTTTTAAAGTAAAATTAGGAGGAAACATGATGAAATAAGTAAAGTAAATGCAAGTAACTAATTTTTTTGTGTTTTTAATATGGAGAATGCAAACAAGACAGTAAATAAAGTAAAACTAGCAACTAATTTTTTTGTGTTCTGATATAATGCAGCAAACAAAGTAGCAAATAAAAGTAAAGCAAGACAAAAACGAAGTAAAGAGGTTGGAGGTGGAGACTCCCCTTGCAGCGTGTCTTGATCTCCCCGGCAACGGCGCCAGAAAACAGAGCTGTTGACGTGGGAGTTGAAAATCTTTGTGGTGGAACTTTTCTTCGTTCCCCGGCAACGGCGCCAGAAAACAGTCTTGATACGCGTACAGCACGCGTCCGTTGGGAACCCCAAGAGGAAGGTGTGATGCGTACGGCGACAAGTTTTCTCTCAGTAAGAAACCAAGGTTTATCGAACCAGTAGGAGCCAAGAAGCACGTCGAAGGTTGATGGCGGCGGAGTGTAGTGCGGCGCAACGCCAGGGATTCCGGCGCCAACGTGGAACCTGCACAACACAACCAAAGTACTTTGTCCCAACGTAACAGTGAGGTTGTCAATCTCACCGGCTTGCTGTAACAAAGGATTAGATGTATAGTGTGGATGATGATTGTTTGCAGAGAATAGTAGAACGAGTATTGCAGTAGATTGTATTCGATGTAAAAGAATGGACCGGGGTCCACAGTTCACTAGAGGTGTCTCTCCCATAAGAATAAGCATGTTGGGTGAACAAATTAAAGTTGGGCAATTGACAAATAAAGAGGGCATGACCATGCACATACATGTTATAATGAGTATTGTGAGATTTAATTGGGCATTACGACAAAGTACATAGACCGCTATCCAGCATGCATCTATGCCTAAAAATTCCACCTTCAGGTTATCATCCGAACCCCCTCCAGTATTAAGTTGCAAACAACAGACAATTGCATTAAGTACGGTGCGTAATGTAATCAATAAATATATCCTTAGACATAGCATTGATGTTTTATCTCTAGTGGCAACAACACATCCACAACCTTAGAGGTTTCTGTCACTCCCCCAGATTTAATGGAGACATGAACCCACTATCGAGCATAAATACTCCCTCTTGGAGTTACAAGCAAAAACTTGGCCAGAGTGTAACACCCCAACTTTTGCAACCTTGATTAGTTGTCCATATTGCAAAAATTAGGGGGAACAAAAACTTTTTCTATAGACTAATTAAGATGAATTGCATTGATCTTTCTGTTAAGATGAATTGCTTTGATCTGTTGGTAGATGTATTGTCTTGTTTTGCTTGTTGATTTTTGTCTTGAGCTACCTCAAAGAACAACACCTCTAGTGGTCAGACAAACAACTCACCTAATAAAACACATGTGTGACTTAGGAGAAAATTGTTTTTCTTTTTACTACATCAAACTCTTCTTCTCATGGAAACATGAGTGTGCCATCTTGATTTTTCTCTTGGTGGTACAAGATAGCTCAATCATCCTTAGTTTAAAACTTGGGATCATCTACCCCTAGCTACATCCCTCTCTTATACCCACTCATCCTTGTTGGTTTCGAGGCCATGTCGACCATATGTGTTGACAAGCTTAAAATGTCCAGACTTTGGCAATTGATATCTAAGCAACCACCACTGTTATTGGTGATCTCAGTGCATGGATCCCATCTATGCAACACCCTCTTCAACCTCCACGTCTTGCATGTCTCAATCTATCGTTGCAACTCCTATATCCAACTTGATCTTATACCCTATTCAATGATTCAACACTAGATCACTTCCTTCAAATTTTACCTCTTGTTTTTATTCAAGTTTAATCTTCACAAAACCAAGAGTGGGAATGGTGGGTACATTTTGTAGCCATCATCTACCCTTGAGAACACTTCTCCCTAAATTAGTTTTCTCTCTCAAAAATCCTATTGATTTTCCTTCTCTAGTTTTGATCACAAAACTACTTCTAGTTTTATAAATCTTTTCAAGATATTTTCTTCAAAGAAAACAAGGAACCGAAATGGATTTTGTTTTTCATCCCATTTCTACTAATTACTGATTTCTAAAACATTACTCTCTATTTTGCTTTCTGTTTAACAAAAAGCTTGTTTATGGTACTTATACCATTTCTTGTTTTCCTCTTGCTTATTTTTACATTTGAGAAAAACTCTACTTTACTTGGGAAAGTAAGTAGAATATTTTGAACTTCTATGTTCCAACTAGTTTTCTATCAACATCTTCAAAATTCCTTTTCACTTGAGTTCATTCCCAATTGTCTCTAGACAATTGAGGTGTGTCTCATTCCTTTCAATTAAACTCTTTTTCAAATGGCAACTCTTGCACATCTTATGCACATCTCTGATCCACCACATTGTATCCCCTCCACCCTCCAATTTTTGATCAAATGGATGATCATTTGATACTTTCAAATCACTCTCAATTGACCTTTTATTTTAAGAGCAACTTATATTTCATCATACCTATCTCACTCCTCTATTCTTTTCCATCATCATCTTGACTTCATGAATTGATGATTTCTGTCAATATATCCATCCTTGTGAGTATTTGGATACTTCACTCACCATCTCTCTTAATCTTGTTCTACCCTTCCCTAAACCACTATCACCATCCCATCTACCTTGACATGCTCATGCATGGTTGCATGTGGTCAATCTCAATCCTTCCAAAATTGAATTCGAATAAAAACTTCTAATCATCGAATATACCTTTGGATCTATTTTTCATCTTATGTTTGTCCCAACCATAGTGGTAACAATTATCCTTGGAGTGCATATCACCTCACACTTATTTTTATCTATATGTATCTACTCCTATACTTATCATCATCCAAATCATTCATGGACATTATCTCCTCAACATCATGTCTTGGCCTATACACATTGATGTTGTGCCTCTCTCTCACATTTCTCACTTGCTCATGACAAGAAAGGAGTCGGCCATGACATGAATTTCGGCCAGCCACTTTCCTCCTCATTTTCTTTCTCCACAAGCCTTGCCTCCCACCTAACCCAATCAATAAATGGCAGCCACACACCATAGCCAATCAAAGAAGGAGGCAGCCATCATCCTCCCTCTATTTAAAGAGCTTGGCCGGCCACCACCTCCACCTTTGGCCTCATTTTTCATCTATCCACTCCCTCACACTCTCCTCCTACCTCTCCCCACGAGCTGCTGCTCCTCCTAAGCTCCATGGCCGGCCATGGCCATGAAAAACAGCCAAGATGCAGCTCCCCTCCTCTCTCAAGCTCATCCTCACCATGAGAGCATCTCTCTCACTCTCTTCTCCCCCAACCCTAGCTGGTTTCCTCTCCTCTTCTTCTTCCTCCATTGCTAAGATTGGATCTTTATGCAGGTGCATGTTGGTCCAAGCATGGAGAAGGTTGAGCTATCCTCAGATCTGAAGTTCTTGAGCAAAGTTCGTCCAAAACCTTGCAGTAATTTCTGTATCTTGCTGTTTCAGATTCTGGTACGAAATTGTAAAATCTGCCAAATCTTGTGTGCAGATCCAAATCGAGTGATTCAAAGTTCCACAGATAGGTATTGAAAAGATCTACAACTTGGCGTTGGTCTCATCCTCAAATTCGTTACGGATTTTGCATGGTAAATAAAGTTCTGCCAACATGCAGAATCACTGTTTGTTAGATTTCTTCCGTTTTACAAAACCTTTTTGAGCAAACTCAACTGTGCGCGAAAGCCCTCTCCAGTACCTTCATTTTGGCGTTGGTTTCACTTCAAATAAATTCCTGAAATTGAAACGGTTCACAGATCAAGATCTGGTCAGATCTGACTTTGTCGAATTAAACCAGGAGCTTGGAAACGAATTTTTGAATGAAACCAATTGGGTAAGAACCACCTATTCAATACCTTTCAGATGCAGCAAGCGTCATATTTTTCTGATGTGTGTATGATTTTTGGTGAATTAAACTTGTTCTGTGTGTTCTGCAGACATGGCTGTTAGCTTTTAATTCATCAAAAATCCATTTTTGAACCTAATTGAGTGATTCCACTTCTGTAGGACTACTGAATGTTTTCTTAATCATCTCAAACAAGTTTCAAAACTTTATCTGTTCTGAAACTCCAGAGAGAAAGAAAATGGTACAGACATGCAGTAAATTTGTAAATCCATTTGTGAGAGTTTCGGAAATAATTTGAACCCAAATCCAATTGTGTATGCATCTCTGTTTAATTACCTTTCCAATGCAAGTGGCCTCATATTTTTAGGATTTTTCTACTATTTATGGCTTACAGATCTTGTTTTCTGGACAGTCAGATTCAAAGAAATTCCTAAAATTGTAGGTTTAATATTTTTGGGTGATTCCAAATGGGTTAGTCTTGTATTAGTACTGTCTATCTAGGAAAAATATTATTAGTCTCTGTTCATACATATTTGTTGCTGTTAGTAATGTTTATGTGTGACATGCATTGTTGAAGCAAAAATTTTCGGTTTATTTAAAACCCTTGACCAACTCTTTTTAGTAGAGATGGGCAACCTTTGTTTTATGCTTGCAAACCAAAACCTCTGCAACTTAACATTATCTATTTTGTTTTGCTTAAGTTTCCAAATGATGTGGAATATGGTTTGCTTCCTATTTTGGATGTTGTGTTATGTGAGCAAACTAAGTTAGGAAAACTGTTTTCTACTTTTACAAAAATGTTTTGTGAGTGTATTTGATGTCAAACTAATGCCCTTGTCCTCTTCATGATGTTATCTACCAGGGGATAATTTGTTTATACCATGGTGTTAACCGAGAGAGGCAATTGCTAAGTTGTGATGCACTCATGCCTCTACTAGGTAAATAAATGGGGTTTTCTAAATTAAAACTCTTAAATTGGTTTTGTGGTATCTATAAGTCCTTAGTATGTTATACCGTGGCTGCATGATTAGTTGTTGATTGTTGTATGTTTGTTTTGTTGGTGCAATGTGATTGATTGTGTTCCTTTTATATTTCCCGGCGATAGATGCGAACAATTCCGGAGAAGACGAAGAAGTGGAATCGGACGAGGATTTTATTTATATATGTTGTTGGAATTCTTAGATGGATGGAGTTGAAGAAGTACAGGGACAAATAAGCCAAGGCAAGCCATCTTTTGACCTCTGATTCGGTGTCTAGTTGGATGTCATTTGTTGATATCCAAAGCACCTTGGTTCTATGTGTGTTGTTCTCCTTATTATTGTCATATATGTATGGTTGCTAGTGGAGTACTCCCTAGTGGTGACACTCCACTATTGTCTTTGTGATATTGGGATGCATGGCATCATGGTCATGCTAATCCACTTGGTCATCTTGTATGCTCAACTTGAGCATGTCTCATCTCAAGATAATGACTTACACCACACCCCCACCTTGTTGAGTCTAGAGGTATCAAAGTCTTGAAGCTAGGTGTAATTCTCACATTGAGAGAAGTATGCCGTGTACCCCCTTGATTGTTAAAAGGGTGATACACCTACCCCACCCAAGTTGAATAATAACACCACCAAATCTGAAAGTTGATCCACCCTATATTATCATCTTACATGCTTACCTTAAGCAAGTGAGATCCTTTTCTTTTGCCACCCACTTATGCTCTCATGGCATGATGATCTTCATCTCGGCCATGGTGCCATAGTAGTTCCTTCTCAAGAAACTTTAGGTTGGGAACCCCTCAAGGTTTACCTTGTTGTAAATGTTTATGAAAACCTTGGGTGAGTTAACCCAAGTGTATGGTTTATAAAAGCAAAGGATCTTGATAAAGATGTTTGGGAAAGATGTGTATGTGGGTTGGTTGAGCAACCGTGGTGTTCTGGGGAAAAGGAAATGGTTTCTAAAAAGGAGCACTGCGTATAAGTGTTCGCCGTCCCAACTTTTATTCGCGCCACCACATTATCCAAAGTGGGCACGGGCTTATTCCGTAGTCTGTCGAATTTGGCATGAGCACCCTTCACAACTTTCTAGGGAGGGTCACGATGACCTCCGACGCCGGGTTGCGCTCTGGAGGAGGCAATACACTGTCTAAACCGATAGCCGGACGATTACTGAGGGTCTTCCGACGTGGCGCCGGAGATACGCTAAAAAGGAGGTATGCTGCCGGGGTGCCGGGAAGGGGTAAGCCCGCAGGGAAGGACTTGTGCCAAAGGAGACGGGCGAAAGACTATGACTGGTTATCCGAGTCTCGCATACTTTTGTATGACGATCCGGGGATGATCCCGGCGGATTTATCAGTTCTTGTGGGGAAAGTGCGCACACTCTGCAGAGTTAAATCTATTCGAATAGCCGCGTCCGCGGTCATGGACAAGTTGAAATGGCCATACTTAACCGGGGCTTGCGTTTTGTTTTTGAACAAATGGTTTGCAAAGGAAGTGTTGTGTTATGTGTACCGGAAGGGTACAAGAGAGTGTGTTGACCATAAGGAGATGGTCGTGGAAAAATTAGGACTAAAGGGGGAACTCTTTCCTAAATGTTTCCGTAGATGGAACTCTTCTTTAACAAAGATATAGAGATGTCATAGGATTTTCCCCGCATCTTCATCACTTGAGATGAAGAAATACAACTCTTCTTTAACAAAGATATAGAGATGTCATAGGATTTTCCCCGCATCTTCATCACTTAAGATGAAGAAATGCAACTCTTCTTTAACAAAGATATAGAGATGTCAAATGATTTTCCTCGCATCTTCATCACTTGAGACGAAGGAATGCAACTCTTTTTTAACAAAGATATAGAGATGTCATAGGATTTTCCCCGCATCTTCATCACTTGAGATGAAGAAATGCAACTCTTCTATACCTAATAATAAAGAAAATAAGGCTTCTTATTCGTCCAACTTAACAGTGCCCCTAAATTTGATGGTAATTACCCACCACTGCCATCGGTAAGTTAAAAAAAACGTTTCAATTATTTTCTTTGTGTACATATCCGTGCACCCAGACTGATCGGCTCAACCGAGTCGTTCTCTTATTTCCTTCTCCACGTCTTTAAATATGGGAAAAATCTGCACCAAATCGATCCAAGCTTATACGAGGTCGACGAATCAGAGATATCAGAGCGATTTGACGAGAAGAGGTCGTGAGCGAGGAGAGCGATCTGGCGGCGAGCGCTTCGAGATCACCACGCGGCGGCGCTCCGCTACTCCCCGACGGGAATAAATCAAGGAATCGATTTCTCTGGAGAATTAGGTGATCTTTGCTGTCTGAAATTCATGAACGATCGAAGATGCGGCAAGACGAGTACATGATCCGGCACTCCCTACATCGAGCTCCTCTGCCGCCTGCTCGTCCTGTCCCGTCCCGTCTTGGTGAGCTACGGCGCTGTCGTCCTTCAGCCCCGCTCTTTGTCAGATCCACCGGCACCACTGCTATAGAAGAACAACACCAAAGACGGAGAGAAATAAAAATTCCGAGCGAGCCCCGCCTGTGCCGCCCCTGGCTTCCCCGGTCCGCTGCCCCCGGAATCCCCACGTGCACCGCGCGTTGCTGAGGGCGCTATACTGTGTGGAGGCGACGGGTAAAGGCGCCCCATAGATTCAAGCTCCACAGCCTCTCATTCATCCTCTGCTTCGGTGCTCCGCTAATCCATTTACCCTTTGGCACCAAGGAACAGACAACAGAGGCTCCCAATTGGCCGCTTGCTTGTCACCTGTACCTTCCCATCGCTCGGGGAGAGGAGAGGGACTTGAACACCGAGTAACAGAGGACGGGAGGAATAATTTAATACATTATGCTATTACCGGCGACAGGCACTTCTGACTAGATATGCGGTAGGGGTCGCTAGCGAAAGCAGTACATCGAGATGCAGATCGTTTTTTGTATGAAAATCAATCGTTCTGAACTTGCCGGGCCTTGACGACATGTATCTCTCGCTGGGGCCACGGGTGCTGGTGAAGGACTGAAGGTGCAGAGCCTGCAGATGCAATGGTTTATGGTGCTGGCTGTCATGATAATCAGATGGTAAGCAGTTGGAGGTGAAATGCTGGCTCAACTAGCCCTGGTGCTTCTTTTTATGGTTTCATAGGTACATAATAATATATCGTTTTTTTATTCTCTACCTGGCCTTGTCGTCACATGTACACATATAATTTAGTAGTTAGAAATTATTATTCCTGAATTGACTTATCCTGGCGAATGTGATCGTTGATGAACTCTAACACTAAAACGAGGAACATCAAATGTGTTTGTTTAGAAACAACTTTTTCTCAGATTTAGCTTTGGGGCGCATCCTTCAACTTGATTGCGTAATTATAAGTATTAAAATATGTTGTATTGTATTTGAGAACCAACTTAAGGTTGGGTGACTGGGATGGTGGTTGTACCCCCAGACCACCAGAGTTCAAACCCCAGGTTTGATATCTATGTGTCTCATAAAGGCGGAATATTCATTCAGTGGGAGGCGACATTTCCCTCGACAGCGAGGCACCTATGGTGACTTCATCAATTTAAAGATCCAATCCGCCAGCTCAGTCTTCCGGAGGTGCTCATAGGTGTAGGATGTGCGTGTGTACGTTCATAGGGGTGAGTGTATGTGCGTGTATCCGAGCGTCTACGTTTGTACTGTCTTTCTAAAAAAAGTATGTTGTATTGGACTATTGGTCTGTAGTTGGTACTTAATACTTGAAAATAGAAAATATTTGATGGTACTAGATTCTGCAGAGTTTTCTCTTATAATTGCCAATGCCGGTTCTAAAGGTGATCTCGGAGACATCTTAAAAAAATAAAAAAAAATTGGTTAACAAATTGACAATTTTCTAAACAAAGATGGAATTTAATTTTGCTTTTGCATAGTACTTTCGATTTGATTCTTGAGATTTCATGTAGGAGCTTTACAATAGGTATATTCAATAAATTTCGAACCGTAGCAACGCACGGGCTTGTTTCCTAGTCTTTAATAAAGATATAGAGATGTCATAGGATTTTCCCCGCATCTTCATCACTTGAGATGAAGAAATGCAACTCTTCTTTAACAAAGATATAGAGATGTCATAGGATTTTCCTCGCATCTTCATCACTTGAGACGAAGGAATGCAACTCTTCTTTAACAAAGATATAGAGATGTCATAGGATTTTCCTCGCATCTTCATCACTTGAGATGAAGGAATGCAACTCTTCTTTAACAAAGATGTAGAGATGTCATAGGACAATCATAGTGTCACCTTCACTTGAGAAGTCGGAATGCTATGTAAACAATAAAGGTAGGAACATGCTATGTCCACAAGAGAAATTATTTCTCTTTCACATGCTTAATCCACCAAAGAAACTTGTCGTGCTCTCTTGTCTCCTTTAGTTAGATTGTGTTGCACCCCTCTTATGATGGTTTGCAAGTACAATTCCAAATGTACTTACGGCTTTGTCCCTGGCTATTTACTTGGCCAGACTTGGAGGAACACGACGGATGAAGAAGGAGTTGACGACGTCTATGCGAGCTAGGAACGTCTTCCCAGTCAGTTGCCTGTAGGGTTATGGCAGATGACTTGGCTACCGCGCTGCTGAAATGATGATGCTACTCTGATGTTGAGTTAGCCCTTCGAGGCTATTATGTAAGTATTGGTCATGTGACCATGTTGTAATTTTCTTATTCCGCTTTGTAATGGATGGTGTAATTTGATATCAGTTCGGTTATGTGTTCACGGTGCACTGATCATGGGATCATGAACTGTATACATAACAGGGAATTTCGGACAGCTAGTCCGGGGTCCCCACAGAGCTGGTATCAGAGCTATCCTGACTGTAGGAGACCTTAGTTAGCATGGACGTTAGTTAGGAAAAAGTTACTTGGGAAAAAATATTTATGAAACAAATTGTTTCTTTAGTCGGAAGCATAGCTTCTACTCCTCTTATTTATTCAAAGCTTCTAAATTCTTATCTCTCCACTTTATAAAAAGGTTTGAAAATTCTTGCTCTATTGTCTCATCCACTTCAAACCTACATGTTGGACGATGTCCCCGACTCAGACCGGAGACTCGAAGTCGAAGATGGATCAACCTTTTATGAAGTCTCACGTATCTCCAACAGCAGCTATTGAAGGTTGGATGCCGATTTAGTCGTGCACATGTAGGGATGATAACATCATGTATTTGGTTTTCACCAAAGTATGTCAAAGATCTGACCTTGTTCCTCCGTGGACTTGCACCTTTTTGCAGTCGTCTGGGATCAAGTCCTCAGTTTCTTGACTAGTATTTTTTTAGGCCAGCTACAAGAAGTGGTCGACTTTGGGAGTACCTCAGCCGCTATCCCTCTGAAGACCTCACGTCCTCGGGATGATGCGACCCTCGGATATATGCAGTTTTCGCCTCCACCTCAACATCAACGACTCGACACCAGGCCGCTTCACCACCGACTGCTACAAGGATCCAAGTTGAATTCAGTGACGACAAAATGAAGACGCCAACATATGTGACCAGCCCCCAAACCTATAGGATGGATAGGACAAACTCAATCGCTTTGATTGAGCTACCCCCGCGCATTAGGAATTTCGGGGTACTTAGAGTACCATGTCTGGTTTGATGATTGCTTGTAGTTCCCTAGTGTGCTGCCATGAGTGTTTGTATCTGTTTGCTATGTGCATGTATGTCTTGCTATTTAGACGTTCCCGCCCTTTTTAATTGTTTGAAATTGGTGAAACAGAAATCAAAAATGGAAATCTGACAGTGCACTGTTTTGCTAATAAAAATAGTTTGGTAGCTCCGATTGATGTGATTCCAATTGCACTAGAACCAGTATGAAATTATCTTTCAGATGCCACTGACCTTGTATTTTTAGGATTTTTGTGCGATTTTTAATAATAAAACTTGATCATTGTTTCTGGTTAGTATTTTGAGTCCCAAAAATTGAATAATAAATATTTTTGAATGATTCCAATTGTGTTGATCTTGTTTTGTTAATGTGCATCTAGGAAAAATACCAGTAGCCTCTGTTAGTGGTATTTTGTCTCTGGTTATGATTGTATGGGTGTCACATGCAATGATAGGATTAAAGTTTGCCTCGCCGATGTTTTGCTAACTGCTAGTTAGTTGGATAGGTAACATAAGGCCCTAACTCTAGCCCGTTAGCAGTTGTTTTTCACCCGTCAGAGAAACTAACCCAAACACCTATCTACGCTAACTACTTCCAAGATCAGCTGGAGCGACTCTACCACGCCAACACAGCAGAAGCCCCTACCTTCAAGAGTGACTGCACCTCGGCAAGAAGACATACTAATTTGGTCTAACCTTAGAGCATAACCGCGCTAACCTCGAGGATATCTTCTTGATGACCACCTTCTAACACACCGTCTAATCGGCTGAGAGAACGATGGAATCAAAACCAAGTTACATCACATGGTTCATCTGGTCCTCATCAAGTGAAGACTCCGGAAGATACCTCAAGAACTCAAGACTAGGTGCAACTTACCGCTCACCAACTGTAGTAAGTCAGCACCAACCCGCAAGCTGAAGATTGTCTTTGACGACCTCTGTTGCGGCTTCATATGGATACCAACCAGGCCTTTCTTCAACTTACTAACTCGCCGCACGTCCCATATGGCTCTGTTAACACCGTGAGTGCCTCTTGAAGATGTGGTCTGCACGTCGCCCCCGAAGATTCTTCAAATGAACAAGGAAGATCGACGACTTCTTCAGAAGCCCCAGACAGGACCGCAAGGCAGAAGCTCTAAGTTTTTCCGAAAGCCCGATGAAAAAACTTAAGGGTGGAAGACTTCGTCTTCCACTAAAAGTTGGAGCTAACCCTAACATTTTAAACCTTTCTAACACACCGTTGGAAACGTAGGATGCACTAACCCCTCTTGAAGCCGTGGACTACTCAACGCCCACTGAAGATGTTGACTCAAGACGAGGGATCAATGACTTCTCCAAAAAGCGCCCGACAAGACCCATGGCCGAAGCTTACAGTTTTTAACGCCCCCTCCCCGGTGAACAATTTTAAGGGTGGAAGACTTCGTCTCCCACTAAATTTTTAAAGCTGACTCTAAAAAGTTTTCAACCCTGCTCAAGCACCGTTGGAGTGCACTAACCCTTCGGAAATCATGGACTCTGTTAGGATCATTAAGAAGCTACAGGTCTAACACCTGCATGGAGTAGTCAACCTCTTCATGAAGCTCGCCATCGGCAGAAATCCATCATGTCTCCTAGAAGATGAAGGAACGACCTCCTCGACAACTTTGCGTCTACAAGAAAATGGAGTCTAACTTTAGTTAAACTTTACAACCTCTCTAGTTCTACACTCAGTAATCTCGGGACGAGATTATTTTAAGGGTGGAAGATCTGTAACACCCCAACTTTTGCAACCTTGATTAGTTGTCCATATTGCAAAAATTAGGGGGAACAAAAACTTTTTCTATAGACTAATTAAGATGAATTGCATTGATCTTTCTGTTAAGATGAATTGCTTTGATCTGTTGGTAGATGTATTGTCTTGTTTTGCTTGTTGATTTTTGTCTTGAGCTACCTCAAAGAACAACACCTCTAGTGGTCAGACAAACAACTCACCTAATAAAACACATGTGTGACTTAGGAGAAAATTGTTTTTCTTTTTACTACATCAAACTCTTCTTCTCATGGAAACATGAGTGTGCCATCTTGATTTTTCTCTTGGTGGTACAAGATAGCTCAATCATCCTTAGTTTAAAACTTGGGATCATCTACCCCTAGCTACATCCCTCTCTTATACCCACTCATCCTTGTTGGTTTTGAGGCCATGTCGACCATCTGTGTTGACAAGCTTAAAATGTCCAGACTTTGGCAATTGATATATAAGCAACCACCACTGTTATTGGTGATCTCAGTGCATGGATCCCATCTATGCAACACCCTCTTCAACCTCCACGTCTTGCATGTCTCAGTCTATCCTTGCAACTCCTATATCCAACTTGATCTTATACCCTATTCAATGATTCAACACTAGATCACTTCCTTCAAATTTTACCTCTTGTTTTTATTCAAGTTTAATCTTCACAAAACCAAGAGTGGGAATGGTGGGTACATTTTGTAGCCATCATCTACCCTTGAGAACACTTCTCCCTAAATTAGTTTTCTCTCTCAAAAATCCTATTGATTTTCCTTCTCTAGTTTTGATCACAAAACTACTTCTAGTTTTATAAATCTTTTCAAGATATTTTCTTCAAAGAAAACAAGGAACCGAAATGGATTTTGTTTTTCATCCCATTTCTACTAATTACTGATTTCTAAAACATTACTCTCTATTTTGCTTTCTGTTTAACAAAAAGCTTGTTTATGGTACTTATACCATTTCTTGTTTTCCTCTTGCTTATTTTTACATTTGAGAAAAACTCTACTTTACTTGGGAAAGTAAGTACAATATTTTGAACTTCTATGTTCCAACTAGTTTTCTATCAACATCTTCAAAATTCCTTTTCACTTGAGTTCATTCCCAATTGTCTCTAGACAATTGAGGTGTATCTCTTTCCTTTCAATTAAACTCTTTTTCAAATGGCAACTCTTGCACATCTTATGCACATCTCTGATCCACCACATTGTATCCCCTCCACCCTCCAATTTTTTATCAAATGGATGATCATTTGATACTTTCAAATCACTCTCAATTGACCTTTTATTTTAAGAGCAACTTATATTTCATCATACCTATCTCACTCCTCTATTCTTTTCCATCATCATCTTGACTTCATGAATTGATGATTTCTGTCAATATATCCATCCTTGTGAGTATTTGGATACTTCACTCACCATCTCTCTTAATCTTGTTCTACCCTTCCCTAAACCACTATCACCATCCCATCTACCTTGACATGCTCATGCATGGTTGCATGTGGTCAATCTCAATCCTTCCAAAATTGAATTCGAATAAAAACTTCTAATCATCGAATATACCTTTGGATCTATTTTTCATCTTATGTTTGTCCCAACCATAGTGGTAACAATTATCCTTGTAGTGCATATCACCTCACACTTATTTTTATCTATATGTATCTACTCCTATACTTATCATCATCCAAATCACTCATGGACATTATCTCCTCAACATCATGTCTTGGCCAATACACATTGATGTTGTGCCTCTCTCTCACATTTCTCACTTGCTCATGACAAGAAAGGAGTCGGCCATGACATGAATTTCGGCCAGCCACTTTCCTCCTCATTTTCTTTCTCCACAAGCCTTGCCTCCCACCTAACCCAATCAATAAATGGCAGCCACACACCATAGCCAATCAAAGAAGGAGGCAGCCACCATCCTCCCTCTATTTAAAGAGCTTGGCCGGCCACCACCTCCACCTTTGGCCTCATTTTTCATCTATCCACTCCCTCACACTCTCCTCCTACCTCTCCCCACGAGCTGCTGCTCCTCCTAAGCTCCATGGCCGGCCATGGCCATGAAAAACAGCCAAGATGCAGCTCCCCTCCTCTCTCAAGCTCATCCTCACCATGAGAGCATCTCTCTCACTCTCTTCTCCCCCAACCCTAGCTGGTTTCCTCTCCTCTTCTTCTTCCTCCATTGCTAAGATTGGATCTTTATGCAGGTGCATGTTGGTCCAAGCATGGAGAAGGTTGAGCTATCCTCAGATCTGAAGTTCTTGAGCAAAGTTCGTCCAAAACCTTGCAGTAATTTCTGTATCTTGCTGTTTCAGATTCTGGTACGAACTTGTAAAATCCGCCAAATCTTGTGTGCAGATCCAAATCGAGTGATTCAAAGTTCCACAGATAGGTATTGAAAAGATATACAACTTGGCATTGGTCTCATCCTCAAATTCGTTACGGATTTTGCATGGTAAATAAAGTTCTGCCAACATGCAGAATCACTGTTTGTTAGATTTATTCCGTTTTACAAAACCTTTTTGAGAAAACTCAACTGCACGTGAAAGCCCTCTCCAGTACCTTCATTTTGGCGTTGGTTTCACTTCAAATGACTTCTTGAAATTGAAACGGTTCACAGATCAATATCTGGTCAGATCTGAATTTGTCGAATTAAACCAGGAGCTTGGAAACGAATTTTTGAATGAAACCAATTGGGTAAGAACCACCTATTCAATACCTTTCAGATGCAGTAAGCCTCATATTTTTCTGATGTGTGTATGATTTTTGGTGAATTAAACTTGTTCTGTGTGTTCTGCAGACATGGCTGTTAGCTTTTAATTCATCAAAAATCCATTTTTGAACCTAATTGAGTGATTCCACTTCTGTAGGACTACTGAATGTTTTCTTAATCACCTCAAACAAGTTTCAAAACTTTATCTGTTCTGAAACTCCAGAGAGAAAGAAAATGGTACAGACATGCAGTAAATTTGTAAATCCATTTGTGAGAGTTTCGGAAATAATTTGAACCCAAATCCAATTGTGTATGCATCTCTGTTTAATTACCTTTCCAATGCAAGTGGCCTCATATTTTTAGGATTTTTCTACTATTTATGGCTTACAGATCTTGTTTTCTGGACAGTCAGATTCAAAGAAATTCCTAAAATTGTAGGTTTAATATTTTTGGGTGATTCCAAATGGGTTAGTCTTGTATTAGTACTGTCTATCTAGGAAAAATATTATTAGTCTCTGTTCATACATATTTGTTGCTGTTAGTAATGTTTATGTGTGACATGCATTGTTGAAGCAAAACTTTTCGGTTTATTTAAAACCCTTGACCAACTCTTTTTAGTAGAGATGGGCAACCTTTGTTTTATGCTTGCAAACCAAAACCTCTGCAACTTAACATTATCTATTTTGTTTTGCTTAAGTTTCCAAATGATGTGGAATATGGTTTGCTTCCTATTTTGGATGTTGTGTTATGTGAGCAAACTAAGTTAGGAAAACTGTTTTCTACTTTTACAAAAATGTTAGAAAATGTTTTGTGAGTGTATTTGATGTCAAACTAATGCCCTTGTCCTCTTCATGATGTTATCTACCAGGGGATAATTTGTTTATACCATGGTGTTAACCGAGAGAGGCAATTGCTAAGTTGTGATGCACTCATGCCTCTACTAGGTAAATAAATGGGGTTTTCTAAATTAAAACTCTTAAATTGGTTTTGTGGTATCTATAAGTCCTTAGTATGTTATACCGTGGCTGCATGATTAGTTGTTGATTGTTGTATGTTTGTTTTGTTGGTGCAATGTGATTGATTGTGTTCCTTTTATATTTTCCGGCGATAGATGCGAACAATTCCGGAGAAGAAGAAGAAGAAGTGGAATCGGACGAGGATTTTATTTATATATGTTGTTGGAATTCTTATATGGATGGAGTTGAAGAAGTACAGGGACAAATAAGCCAAGGCAAGCCATCTTTTGACCTCTGATTCGGTGTCTAGTTGGATGTCATTTGTTGATATCCAAAGCACATTGGTTCTATGTGTGTTGTTCTCCTTATTATTGTCATATATGTATGGTTGCTAGTGGAGTAATCCCTAGTGGTGACACTCCACTATTGTCTTTGTGATATTGGGATGCATGGCATCATGGTCATGCTAATCCACTTGGTCATCTTGTATGCTCAACTTGAGCATGTCTCATCTCAAGATAATGACTTACACCACACCCCCACCTTGTTGAGTCTAGAGGTATCAAAGTCTTGAAGCTAGGTGTAATTCTCACATTGAGAGAAGTATGCCGTGTACCCCCTTGATTGTTAAAAGGGTGATACACCTACCCCACCCAAGTTGAATAATAACACCACCAAATCTGAAAGTTGATCCACCCTATATTATCATCTTACATGCTTACCTTAAGCAAGTGAGATCCTTTTCTTTTGCCACCCACTTATGCTCTCATGGCATGATGATCTTCATCTCGGCCATGGTGCCATAGTAGTTCCTTCTCAAGAAACTTTAGGTTGGGAACCCCTCAAGGTTTACCTTGTTGTAAATGTTTATGAAAACCTTGGGTGAGTTAACCCAAGTGTATGGTTTATAAAAGCAAAGGATCTTGATAAAGATGTTTGGGAAAGATGTGTATGTGGGTTGGTTGAGCAACCGTGGTGTTCTGGGGAAAAGGAAATGGTTTCTAAAAAGGAGCACTGCGTATAAGTGTTCGCCGTCCCAACTTTTATTCGCGCCACCACATTATCCAAAGTGGGCACGGGCTTAGTCCGTAGTCTGTCGAATTTGGCATGAGCACCCTTCACAACTTTCTAGGGAGGGTCACGATGACCTCCGACGCCGGGTTACGCTCTGGAGGAGGCAATACACTGTCTAAACCGATAGCCGGACGATTACTAAGGGTCTTCCGACGTACCGCCGGAGATACGCTAAAAAGGAGGTATGCTGCCGGGGTGCCGGGAAGGGGTAAGCCCGCAGGGAAGGACTTGTGCCAAAGGAGACGGGCGAAAGACTATGACTGGTTATCCGAGTCTCGCATACTTTTGTATGACGATCCGGGGATGATCCCGGCGGATTTATCAGTTCTTGTGGGGAAAGTGCGCACACTCTGCAGAGTTAAATCTATTCGAATAGCCGCGTCCGCGGTCATGGACAAGTTGAAATGGCCATACTTAACCGGGGCTTGCGTTTTGTTTTTGAACAAATGGTTTGCAGAGGAAGTGTTGTGTTATGTGTACCGGAAGGGTACAAGAGAGTGTGTTGACCATAAGAAGATGGTCGTGGAAAAATTAGGACTAAAGGGGGAACTCTTTCCTAAATGTTTCCGTAGATGGAACTCTTCTTTAACAAAGATATAGAGATGTCATAGGATTTTCCCCGCATCTTCATCACTTGAGATGAAGAAATGCAACTCTTCTTTAATAAAGATATAGAGATGTCATAGGATTTTCCCCGCATCTTCATCACTTGAGATGAAGAAATGCAACTCTTCTTTAACAAAGATATAGAGATGTCATAGGATTTTCCTCGCATCTTCATCACTTGAGACGAAGGAATGCAAATCTTCTTTAACAAAGATATAGAGATGTCATAGGATTTTCCTCGCATCTTCATCACTTGAGATGAAGGAATGCAACTCTTCTTTAACAAAGATGTAGAGATATCATAGGACAATCATAGTGTCCCCTTCACTTGAGAAGTCGGAATGCTATGTAAACAATAAAGGTAGGAACATGCTATGTCCACAAGAGAAATTATTTCTCTTTCACATGCTTAATCCACCTAAGAAACTTGTCGTGTTCTCTTGTCTCCTTTAGTTAGATTGTGTTGCACCCCTCTTATGATGGTTTGCAAGTACAATTCCAAATGTACTTACGGCTTTGTCCCTGGCTATTTACTTGGCCAGACTTGGAGGAACACGACGGATGAAGAAGGAGTTGACGACGTCTATGCGAGCTAGGAACGTCTTCCCGCCGCTGTTCGTAGGGTTATGGCAGATGACTTGGCTACCGCACTGCTGAAATGATGATGCTACTCTGATGTTTAGTTAGCCCTTCGAGGCTATTATGTAAGTATTGGTCATGTGACCATGTTGTAATTTTCTTATTCCGCTTTGTAATGGATGGTGTAATTTGATATCAGTTCGGTTATGTGTTCACGGCGCACTGATCATGGGATCGTGAACTGTATACATAACAGGGAATTTCGGACAGCTAGTCCGGGGTCCCCACACAGAGCCTCTACTAGCAACGGAGAGCATGCAAGATCATAAACAACACATAGATAATAGATTGATAATCAACATAACATAGCATTCCATATTCATCAGATCCCAACAAACGCAACATGTAGCATTACAAATAGATGATCTTGATCATGTTAGGCAGCTCACAAGATCCAACAATGATAGCAGAATTAGGAGAAGACGACCATCTAGCTACTGCTATGGACCCATAGTCCAGGGGTGAACTACTCACACATCACTCTGGAGGCGACCATGGCGGTGAAGAGTCCTCCGGGAGATGATTTCCCTCTCCGGCAGGGTGCCGGAGGCGATCTCCTGAATCCCCCGAGATGGGATTGGCGGCGGCGGCATCTCTGGAAGGTTTTCCATATCGTGGCTCTCGGTACTGGAGTTATTATCGACGAAGGCTTCTTATAGTCGGAGAGGTAGGTTTAGGGGCGACGCGAGGGGCCCACACAACAGGCCGGCGTGGCCAGGTCTTGGGCCGCGCCACCCTAGTGTGTGGCCGCCTCGTCGCCCCACTTCGTATCTCCCCCGGTGTTCTGGAAGCTTTGTGGAAAAATAAGATCCTGGGCGTTGATTTCGTCCGATTCCGAGAATATTTCCTTACTAGGATTTCTGAAACCAAAAACAGCAGAAAACAGCAACTGGCTCTTCGGCATCTTGTTAATAGGTTAGTGCCGGAAAATGCATAAATATGACATAAAGTATGTATAAAACATGTAGGTATCATCAATAAAGTAGCATGGAATATAAGAAATTATCGATACGTTGGAGACGTATCAGGCGGCCGGGGTGATGGATCATCATCATTGCCACCACCACTGTCAACACTGCCTTTGATCATAGTGGAGTTCTTCATCGTCGTCTATGAAGACCCTTTGGTCAAGAAGGTACGTACGCGTTCCCACATATATGATACAGGTGATTAATTATGGGCATGTTCTAAAAAACCTTTAATTTCAAACGATCGGCACTCGGTCTCTTTGCAGGCTCTCCCAAAAAAGTTTGCGGACTATCTTGATGGCCAGAAGCCAGCTAAGGTGTATCTGCGAGCAGCTGACTGCGGTCCTCGTCTCTGGACCGTGGAGGTCCTATTTGACGGACAAGGCCGGATGTACCTTGACAAGGGCTAGGAGAATTTCGCCATCACGCACGGTGTGGATTTGGGCTGCTTCCTACACTTCAAATATGAAGGCGATGCTGTGCTCACAGTGAAGGTGTTCGACGGAACAATGTGCAAGAAGTACTACTACTCGGACAACGAAGATACTGAAGATGAAAGCGACGACGACGTGAAGCCATGCATCCATCCTCTTTAGATAAGGGGATTATGACCAAGAATATATATGTAGCTTCATATGCATCGATTTTAGAGGTGGATAACTGGAGAGAGAGAGAGAGTCTTGATGCGTCTTCTCTTGACAAAGAAGATGGGAGTTTGCCTACCTACCGCACATTACTTGTGCTCACTGAAGTGTGGGACCTCATGCATGGGAACCACACGTAAATGACAGACCTGTTGCTGTAATAACTCGGGTGGTCATTATACTGTATTAGTACAAAGTTTCCTATGGATTCAAGGGTAGGAAAGCCAAGTTAACTCATTTACATGACATTTTTTTTCCATGAAGCCAAGTTAATTCATCTATCAATTAGTACATTCTGGTTATATTCGAAATTTTACTTGAAATTTGTTGTTCATGCCATTTTACTACTCGCCTAACACTTTTTCTGCGCGTGAAGGGAGGGGGGTGGGCATGATGCTACCCTGAATTTTTGTGACCCCCCGCCCCCCGCTCCAAAGAAACACACTCGTCCCCTACCCCCCCCCCCCCCCGCCCAAATTTGAAATCCAGCCAAAGGTGGATCAAAAAAGGCAATCGAAAAGCATGGATTGTTCATATTTTTATATATAGTTAGGGTTAGGGTTTATGGTTTATAGAGATGCACATATTTTCATGTTTTAAACTTGTTTAAATCCTGGTCAAAACTAGGATTTGAACGAGATTCAAATGGGTATAAAAAAAAAAAAATGCACATAGCCTTTTTATGTCACATAATGCATGACCAGTCAAGTTGATAAACATCGTCTAGACATATTCAAACTAGAAAAATCATGTATTTACCCTGGCCCTAACCTTAAACTCTGTATTATGGAGTCAAGCATGAAGAGAAGTGGTTTTGGGTTTCAAACATGGAAATTTCAAATTGATGAACAAGTTCTAGGCATATTCAAAACAGAAAAAGCATGTATCTACCCCCTAACCATAAAGTCGGTCGATCTTATGAAGTCTAGCATGAAGAGAAGTCCTATTGGTTTCAAACATGGAAATTTCAAGAACCTCCCAAAAGCTTCATTTTAGAGTGACTAAAAAAGATCCATGCTTGCATTTTCATTTGCATGTTTGAAAATTGTTTAAATCTTGGTCAAACCTAGCTAGTATTTGACCAAGATTCAAATGGGCATAAAATTCAAAAAAACCAGAAAACTGAAAAACCAAAGCACATAGCCTTCTTATGTCATATATAGTAAGCATTCAAGTTGATCAACAAGGTCTAGACATATTCAAAATAGAAAAAAAGCATGTATCGATCTACCCCTAACCCTTAACTCTGTCTTACGAAGTCAAGCATGAAGAGAAGTGGTTTTGGGTTTCAAACATTATATTGAGATTTCAAGAACCCCCCAAAAGCTTCATTTTAGAATGATTAAGAAGGATCCAGGCTTGCCTTTTCATTTTCATGTGTTTTAAACTTGCTAAAATCTTGGTCAAACCTAGGAATTGACCAAGATTCAAATGGGCATAAACATTCAGAAAAAATCAAAAAATGAAAACCAAAGCACATAGCCTTCTTATGTCATATGTATATAGTAAGCATTCAAGTTGATCGATATGAACAAGGTCTAGACATATTCAAAACAGAAAAAGCATGTATCTACCCCATAGCCCTTAACTATGTCTTATGAAGTCAAGCATGAAGAGAAGTGGTTTTGGGTTTCAAACATGGAAATTTCAAAAACTTCCCAAAAGCTTAATTTTAGAGTGAATAAGAAGGATCCAGGCTTACCTTTTCATTTTCATGTTTTAATCTTGTTTAAATCTTGGTCAAACCTAGGATTTGACCAAGATTCAAATGGGCATAAAAATTCAAAAAAATTGAAAAACTAAAGCACATAGCCTTCTTATGTCATATATATATATAGTAAGCCTTCAAGTTGATGAACAAGGTCTAGACATATTCAAAACAGAAAAGGCATGTATCTATCCCCTAACCCTTAACTCTGTCTTATGAAGTCAGGCATGAAGATAAGTGCTTTTGAGTTTCAAACATGGAAATTTCAAAAACATCCCAAAAGCTTAATTTTAGAGTGACTAAGAAGGATCCAAGCTTACCTTTTCATTTTCATGTTTATGCTTGTTTAAATCTTGGTCAAACATAGGATTTGACCAAGATTCAAATGGGCATAAACATTCATAACAAATTAAAAATTTAAAAACCAACGCACATTAGTAGTCCAAAATCGAACCAGTAGTTGGATATTTTTGAACTTGATCTATAGTAGTGGGCAAAACCCTAAATTAACCTACTTAATCATAGATTCGTAGGTCGATTTTTCTACTTTTTTATTATTACTATGCAGCACATGTGTGTTTGCCCGTCGAGTGAAACTCGGAGGAAGAGGGATCACTCGGAAGGAGAGAAGAAGGGAATGCATTATGGCGTCTCCCCTTTTTCGGGTGATGATGTTGACTGTTGTGCAGGTTTTGTCAGCGAGCAGGAGGTGCGAGCGAGCGAGTGAGTCAAGCGAGGCCGAGAATGAGAGATTTTTTTTTGTGAGAGGGACAACCGAAGGATCCTGAAGGACCCAGAGACTTCCAATACGCATCCTGATGCGTCTTCTCTTGACAAAGAAGATGGCTGGGAGTTTGCGTACCTACTGCACGTGACTTGTGCTCACTAAAGTGTGGGACCTCACGCATGGGCACCACACGTAAGTGACAGACCTGTTGGTGTAAAAACTTAGTTGATTATTATAGTGCATTAGAACAAAGTTTCCTCTGGATTAAAGGGTAGGAAATCCAAGTTAACTCATTTACATGACATTAATTTTTCCGTGAATCAAAGTTAACACATCTATCAATTGGTACATTTTGGAGTGACTAAGTGTTGCGGTCAGAAACCCACCGGCGAGCAACGACGGGCAACACAGGAGAGCCGGGAGCAACTTAGGGCTGCGGCTGGCCCTGGTCCCTCCGAGCGACGGCCCGCAAAGACTCCGGCACGCACGTCCGATGCTGGTGCAAGGGCGTGCCACCTGACCTATACCAGGTCAGGAAGGTGATGGAGATGCCTCGCTTAGTTTCCTGCATGGCATACACGTAAACATTAAATACGAGCCTCGATTGGCTCTCAGGTTGTCCTGTGAATCGGCTCAAGGAGCCGATCCACCCATGATCCGCACGAGGTGTACGAATATATGGTGGTCTGATACGTCTCCGACGTATCGATAATTTCTTATGTTCCATGCCACATTATTGATGTTATCTACATGTTTTATGCACACTTTATGTCATATTCGTGCATTTTCTGGAACTAACCTATTAACAAGATGCCGAAGTGCCGATTCTTTGTTTCTGCTGTTTTTGGTTTCAGAAATCCTAGTAAGGAAATATTCTCGGAATTGGACGAAATCAAAGCCCAGGGGCCTATTTTCTCACGAAGCTTCCAGAAGTCCGAAGGAGAGACGAAGAGGGGCCACGGAGGGGCCACACTATAGGGCGGCGCGGCCCCCCCCTTGGCCGCGCGGCCCTGTGGTGTGGGGCCCCCGTGCCGCCTCTTGACCTGCCCTTTCGCCTATAAAAAGTCTCCGTGACGAAAACCCCAGTACCGAGAACCACGATACGGAAAACCTTCCAGAGACGCCGCCGCCGCCGCCGCCGATCCCATCTCGGGGGATCCAGGAGATCGCCTCCGGCACCCTGCCGGAGAGGGGAATCATCTCCCGGAGGACTCTACGCCGCCATGGTCGCCTCCGGTGTGATGTGTGAGTAGTCTACCCCTGGACTATGGGTCCATAGCAGTAGCTAGATGGTTGTCTTCTCCCCATTGTGCTATCATTGTCGGATCTTGTGAGCTGCCTAACATGATCAAGATCATCTATCTGTAATTCTATATGTTGCGTTTGTTGGGATCCGATGAATAGAGAATACTTGTTATGTTGATTATCAAAGCTATGCTTATGTGTTGTTTATGATCTTGCATGCTCTCCGTTATTAGTAGATGCTCTGGCCAAGTTGATGCTAGTAACTCCAAGAGGGAGTATTTATGCTCGATAGTGGGTTCATGCCTCTGTGAATCTGGAGGAGTGACAAGAACCACTAAGGTTATGGATGTGCTGTTGCCACTAGGGATAAAACATTAGTGCTATGTTCAAGGATGTAGTCACTAGTTACATTACGCGCAATACTTAATGCAATTGTCTGTTGTTAGCAACTTAATACGGAGGGTTCGGATGATAACCTGAAGGTGGACTTTTTAGGCATAGATGCAGTTGGATGACGGTCTATGTACTTTGTCGTAATGCCCGATTAAATCTCACTATACTCATCATGATATGTATGTGCATGGTCATGCTCTCTTTATTTGTCAATTGCCCAACTGTAATTTGTTCACCCAACATGCTGTTCGTCTTATGGGAGAGACACCTCTAGTGAACTATGGACCCCGGTCCAATTCTCTTTACTGAAATACAATCTACTGCAATACTTGTTCTACTGTTTTCTGCAAACAATCATCTTCCACGCAATACGGTTAATCCTTTGTTACAGCAAGCCGGTGAGATTGACAACCTCACTGTTTCGTTGGGGCAAAGTACTTTGGTTGTGTTGTGCAGGTTCCACGTTGGCGCCGGAATCTCTGGTGTTGCGCCGCACTACATCCCGCCGCCATCAACCTTCAACGTGCTTCTTGGCTCCTCCTGGTTTGATAAACCTTGGTTTCTTTCTGAGGGAAAACTTGCTGCTGTGCGCATCATACCTTCCTCTTGGGGTTCCCAACGAACGTGTGAGTTACACGCCATCAAGCATATTTTCTGGCGCCGTTGTCGGGAGATCAAGACACTGCAAGGGGAGTCTCCACTTCTCAATCTCTTTACTTTGTTTTTGTCTTGCTTAGTTTTATTTACTACTTTGTTTGCTGCACTAAATCAAAATACAAAAAAATTAGTTGCTAGTTTTACTTTATTTGCTATCTTGTTTGCTATATCAAAAACACAAAAAATTAGTTTACTTGCATTTACTTTATCTAGTTTGCTTTATTTACTGTTGCTAAAATGGCCAATGCTGAAAACACTAAGTTGTGTGACTTCACAACCACAAATAATAATGATTTCTTATGCACACCTATTGCTTCACCTGCTACTACAGCAGAATTCTTTGAAATTAAACCTGCTTTACTGAATCTTGTTATGCGAGAGCAATTTTCTGGTGTTAGTTCTGATGATGCTGCTGCCCATCTTAATAATTTTGTTGAACTATGTGAAATGCAAAAATATAAAGATGTAGATGGTGATATTATTAAACTAAAATTGTTCCCTTTCTCATTAAGAGGAAGAGCTAAAGATTGGTTGCTATCTCTGCCTAAGAATAGTATTGATTCATGGACTAAATGCAAGGATGCTTTTATTGGTAGATATTATCCCCCTGCTAAAATTATATCTTTGAGGAGTAGCATAATGAATTTTAAACAATTAGATACTGAACATGTTGCTCAAGCTTGGGAAAGAATGAAATCTCTGGTTAAAAATTGCCCAACCCATGGACTGACTACTTGGATGATCATCCAAACCTTCTATGCAGGACTAAATTTTTCTTCACGGAATTTATTGGATTCAGCTGCTGGAGGTACCTTTATGTCCATCACTCTTGGTGAAGCAACAAAGCTTCTTGATAATATGATGATCAACTACTCTGAATGGCACACGGAAAGAGCTCCACAAGGTAAGAAGGTAAATTCGTCAAGAAACCTCTTCCTTGAGTGATAAGATCGATGCTATTATGTCTATGCTTGTGAATGATAGGACTAATATTGATCCTAATAATGTTCCATTAGCTTCATTGGTTGCACAAGAAGAACATGTTGATGTAAACTTCATTAAAAATAATAATTTCAACAACAATGCTTACCGGAACAATTATAGTAACAACTATAGGCCATATCCTTATAATAATGGCAATGGCTATGGTAATTCTTATGGGAATTCTTACAACAATAATAGGAGTTCACGCCCTGGACTTGAAGCCATGCTTAAGGAATTTATTAGTACACAAACTGCTTTTAACAAATCTGTTGAAGAAAAGCTTGGGAAAATTGATATACTTGCTTCTAAAGTCGATAGTCTTGCTGCTGATGTTGATCTTTTGAAATCAAAAGTTTTGCCTAATGAGAATCATCATAATAAAATTACTACTACAGCAAATGCCATTCAAGTTAGAATTAATGAGAATATAAGATTAATGGCTGAACTGCGTGCTAGGTGGGATAGAGAATAAAATGAAAAACTAGCTAAAGAGAAGAATATAGCTAAAGTTTGGACTATTACCACCACTAGTAATGCTAATGCTACACATGTTGCTGCACCTCCTACTCATATTAATAAAAGAATTGGTGTTAGCAATGTTTCCACTTCGAATGCAAAGCGTGAAAAACTGCCTGAAACTGCTAAAACTGCTGAAACTGCCTGTGATAAAGCTGCTGAAATTTTTTCCAACATTGGGGATGATGATCCCATTGCTTTAGATTATAATGGTTTGAATTTTGATGATTGCCACATCTCTGAAGTTATAAAGTTCTTGCAAAAACTTGCTAAAAGTCCTAATGCTAGTGCTATAAATTTGGCTTTCACGCATCATATTACAAATGCTCTCATAAAAGCTAGAGAAGAGAAACTAGAGCGTGAAGCCTCTATTCCTAAAAAGTTAGAGGATGGTTGGGAGCCCATCATTAAGATGAAGATTAAAGATTTTGATTGTAATGCTTTATGTGATCTTGGTGCAAGTATCTCTGTTATGCCTAAGAAAATTTATAATATGCTTGACTTGCCACCGCTGAAAAATTGTTATTTGGATGTTAATCTTGCTGATCATTCTACAAAGAAACCTTTGGGTAAAGTTGATAATGTTCGCATTACCATTAACAATAACCTGGTTCCCGTTGATTTTGTTGTCTTGGATATTGAATACAATGCATCTTGCCCCATTATATTGGGAAGACCTTTTCTTCGAACTATTGGTGCTATCATTGATATGAAGGAAGGTAATATAAAATATCAATTTCCTCTCAAGAAAGGTATGGAACACTTCCCTAGAAAGAGAATGAAGGTACCTTTTGATTCTATTATGAGAACAAATTATGATGTTGACACTTCATCTCTTGATAATACTTGATACACACTTTCTGCGCCTAGCTGAAAGGCGTTAAAGAAAAGCGCTTATGGGAGACAACCCATGTTTTTACCTACAGTACTTTGTTTTTATTTTGTATCTTGGAAGTTGTTTACTACTGTAGCAACCTCTCCTTATCTTAGTTTTGTGTTTTGTTGTGCCAAGTTAAGCCGTTGATAGAAAAGTAAGTACTAGATTTGGATTACTGCACAGTTCCAGATTTCTTTGCTGTCACGAATCTGGGTCCACCTCCCTGTAGGTAACTCAGAAAATTAAGCCAATTTACGTGCATGATCCTCAGATATGTACGCAACTTTCATTCAATTTGAGCATTTTCATTTGAGCAAGTTTGGTGCCATTTTAAAATTCGTCAATACGAACTGTTCTGTTTTGACAGATTCTGCCTTTTATTTCGCATTGCCTCTTTCGCTATGTTGGATGAATTTCTTTGATCCACTAATGTCCAGTAGCATTATGCAATGTCCAGAAGTGTTAAGAATGATTGTGTCACCTCTGAATATGTCAATTTATAATGTGCACTAACCCTCTAATGAGTTGTTTCGAGTTTGGTGTGGAGGAAGTTTTCAAGGATCAAGAGAGGAGTATGATGCAACATGATCAAGGAGAGTGAAAGCTCTAAGCTTGGGGATGCACCCGGTGGTTCACCC
The DNA here is from genome assembly GCF_019359855.2 of Lolium perenne. Taxonomy (NCBI): domain Eukaryota; kingdom Viridiplantae; phylum Streptophyta; class Magnoliopsida; order Poales; family Poaceae; genus Lolium; species Lolium perenne. The sequence continues at coordinate 33,483,056 of NC_067248.2, read as the reverse complement.
CTGCATATATCAAGAAGACTCAAGCGTCTAAGCTTGGGGATGCCCAAGGCATCCCCTTCTTCATCGACAACATTATCAGGTTCCTCCCCTGAAACTATATTTTTATTCCATCACATCTTATGTGCTTTTTCTTGGAGCGTCGGTTTGTTTTTTTTGTTTTGTTTGAATAAAATGGATCCTAGCATTCACTTTATGGGAGAGATACACGCTCCGCTGTAGCATATGGACAAGTATGTCCTTGGTTTCTACTCATAGTATTCATGTCGAAGTTTCTCCTTCGTTAAATTGTTATATGGTTGGAATTGGAAAATGATACATGTAGTAATTGCTATAAATGTCTTGGGTAATGTGATACTTGGCAATTGTTGTGCTCATGATTAAGCTCTTGCATCATATGCTTTGCACCCATTAATGAAGAAATACATAGAGCATGCTAAAATTTGGTTTGCATATTTGGTTTCTCTAAGGTCTAGATAATTTCTAGTATTGAGTTTGAACAACAAGGAAGACGGTGTAGAGTCTTATAATGTTTTCAATATGTCTTTTATGTGAGTTTTGCTGCACCGGTTCATCCTTGTGTTTGTTTCAAATAAGCCTTGCTAGCCTAAACCTTGTATCGAGAGGGAATACTTCTCATGCATCCAAAATACTTGAGCCAACCACTATGCCATTTGTGTCCACCATACCTACCTACTACATGGTATTTCTCCGCCATTCCAAAGTAAATTGCTTGAGTGCTACCTTTAAACAATTCAAAATTTATCACCTCTGATTTGTGTCAATGTTTTATAGCTCATGAGGAAGTATGTGGTGTTTATCTTTCAATCTTGTTGGGCAACTTTCACCAATGGACTAGTGGCTTCATCCGCTTATCCAATAATTTTGCAAAAAGAGCTGGCAATGGGATTCCCAGTCCCAAATTAATTAACAAAAATAGACACTCCTCCATGGTATGTGATTGTTGGACGGCACCCGAAGGATTCGGTTAGCCATGGCTTGTGTAAGCAAAGGTTGGGAGGAGTGTCATCATAATAAAACTAAAATAAAAAGGCACTCCTTCATGGTATGAGATTGTTGGCAGGCACCCGAGGATTCGGTTAGCCATGGTTTGTGAAAGAAAGGTTGGAAGGAGTGCCACCCAAAATAAAATAAAATGGGAGCCGCTCTTTGAAGGTTTGTCTGGCAAGGGGGTTAGAGTACCCGCTACCATTCGTTGACAACAACATACACCTCTCAAAACTTTATTTTTATGCTCTCTTTATGTTTTCAAAATCAAAGCTCTAGCACAAATATAGCAATCGATGCTTTTCCTCTATGGAGGACCATTCTTTTACTTTCAATGTTGAGTCAGTTCACCTATTTCTCTCCACCTCAAGAAGCAAACACTTGTGTGAACTATGCATTGATTCCTACATACTTGCTTATTGCACTTATTATATTACTCTATGTTGACAATATCCATGAGATATACATGTTACAAGTTGAAAGCAACCGCTGAAACTTAATCTTCTTTTGTGTTGCTTCAATACCTTTACTTTGAATTATTGCTTTATGAGTTAACTCTTATGCAAGACTTATTGATGCTTGTCTTGAATTGCTATTCATGAAAAGTCTTTGCTTTATGATTCACTTGTTTACTCATGTCATATACATTGTTTTGATCGCTGCATTCACTACATATGCTTTACAAATAGTATGATCAAGATTATGATGGCATGTCACTCCAGAAATTATCTGTGTTATCGTTTTACCTGCCGGGACGAGCAGAACTAAGCTTGGGGATGCTGATACGTCTCCGACGTATCGATAATTTCTTATGTTCCATGCCACATTATTGATGTTATCTACATGTTTTATGCACACTTTATGTCATATTCGTGCATTTTCTAGAACTAACCTATTAACAAGATGCCGAAGTGCCGATTCTTTGTTTCTGCTGTTTTTGGTTTCAGAAATCCTAGTAAGGAAATATTCTCGGAATTGGACGAACTCAAAGCCCAGGGGCCTATTTTCTCACGAAGCTTCCTGAAGTCCGAAGGAGAGACGAAGAGGGGCCACGGAGGGGCCACACTATAGGGCGGCGCGGCCCCCCCCTTGGCCGCGCGGCCCTGTGGTGTGGGGCCCCCGTGCCGCCTCTTGACCTGCCCTTTCGCCTATAAAAAGTCTCCGTGACGAAAACCCCAGGACCGAGAACCACGCTCCGGAACACCTTCCAGAGACGCCGCCGCCGCCGATCCCATCTCGGGATCCAGAGATCGCCTCCGGCACCCTGCCGGAGAGGGGAATCATCTCTGGAGGACTCTACGCCGCCATGGTCGCCTCCGGTGTGATGTGTGAGTAGTCTACCCCTGGACTATGGGTCCATAGCAGTAGCTAGATGGTTGTCTTCTCCCCATTGTGCTATCATTGTCGGATCTTGTGAGCTGCCTAACATGATCAAGATCATCTATATGTAATTCTATATGTTGCGTTTGTTGGGATCCGATGAATAGAGAATACTTGTTATGTTGATTATCAAAGCTATGCTTATGTGTTGTTTATGATCTTGCATGCTCTCCGTTATTAGTAGATGCTCTGGCCAAGTTGATGCTAGTAACTCCAAGAGGGAGTATTTATGCTCGATAGTGGGTTCATGCCTCTGTGAATCTGGAGGAGTGACAAGAACCACTAAGGTTATGGATGTGCTGTTGCCACTAGGGATAAAACATTAGTGCTATGTTCAAGGATGTAGTCACTAGTTACATTACGCGCAATACTTAATGCAATTGTCTGTTGTTAGCAACTTAATACCGGAGGGTTCGGATGATAACTTGAAGGTGGACTTTTTAGGCCTAGATGCAGTTGGATGACGGTCTATGTACTTTGTCGTAATGCCCGATTAAATCTCACTATACTCATCATGATATGTATGTGCATGGTCATGCTCTCTTTATTTGTCAATTGCCCAACTGTAATTTGTTCACCCAACATGCTGTTCGTCTTATGGGAGAGACACCTCTAGTGAACTGTGGACCCCGGTCCAATTCTCTTTACTGAAATACAATCTACTGCAATACTTGTTCTACTGTTTTCTGCAAACAATCATCTTCCACACAATACGGTTAATCCTTTGTTACAGCAAGCCGGTGAGATTGACAACCTCACTGTTTCGTTGGGGCAAAGTACTTTGGTTGTGTTGTGCAGGTTCCACGTTGGCGCCGGAATCTCTGGTGTTGCGCCGCACTACATCCCGCCGCCATCAACCTTCAACGTGCTTCTTGGCTCCTCCTGGTTCGATAAACCTTGGTTTCTTTCTGAGGGAAAACTTGCTGCTGTGCGCATCATACCTTCCTCTTGGGGTTCCCAACGAACGTGTGAGTTACACGCCATCATGGTCCTGCTTGATCAAGATAAAGCTAAAACGATCTACGACGATTTAGGGTTTTCACCGCATAATCGGAATGTCCTACTAACGATTGGGCCTCGCGGCCGCGCACGGTGATCGTAAGCCGATCCTAGACAGGGCCTAAAAACCAACACGAGGTTGATCCCCGGAACATCCTGTCTAGGGCTAGCAAACTACACCCTACGCGCCGCTGGATCCTCCAACCCTTTGTAAGGCCTAACTATGCAGATATTAAACTAATCCTTGAAGAACAAGGAGCAACCATAACGGATCGGATCTACTAAATAATGATCAAGCGGGGTGCCGCCCCTACACCTAAGATAGGTGTAAGGGCGGCTAGATGTCTAAGGGTTGCACTACGACAGCATATGATACGAAGAACAATGCTAACCCTAACACATCTAAGATAACTACGTTGCTCGCCATCAAAAAGGCTTCAGTACGAGCAACGCATGAACAGCGAATAAACTTGTACTGCCTAGATCGCAAGATGCGATCTAGGCAGCATGATGCTTACCCGGAAGAAACCCTCGAGACAAGGGAGTTGGCTATGCGCCTAGATTGATTTGTGATGAACGTGATTGTTGTCTTTTTCATAAACCCTAGATACATATTTATAGTCCGTAGACTTTCTAACGTGGGAATAATCCCCACCGTGCACGAGACAAACTCTAACTAACCGACACGTATCCTACTATATTACAGATACACGGGCAAACTAGCCCAAACTTTGCATAACAGGCCGATTCACGTATTTCTTCCATGTATATTCTTCAAGTCCATCTTGATCGCGGCCCGCCTCTGACTCGGTCAAATTCTGGTGATAACACATGCCCCCCTGGTTTTGGAATTGATAATTCCAAAATCACTCTGCTTTTCTTTGTCAGGTCATGTCGTGGCAGAACCGTCGCAGTATCCTTCATCATGATGCCTTGCCTCCTCAACTTCTCCGCGTGACCTGGCAGTTTTTTTTTTTAGGCACCACTTCCTCGGAAACTGCTGTGGCATTGAATTTCCACTATATCCCCTTTTATTTAACCGCTCCAAACAGTTTACTTCCGCATCCCCTTCGCATTAGCACTCCAAAAGCCCTCCTGCGCCACCATGTCTTCTTCCTCCTCTGCCTCATCGGATCTCTCCACCCAGTCCTCCTCTTCCCGCGAGCCGACATCGGAGCAGAACCTGGAGGAGGTCCATGCGGCCAACACCCGCCGCGCCATCGAGGCCGGGGAGGAGTCCAGCCATGACTTCTCCGTCTGGTCTGAGGACGACAAGTCCTTGACCGACGGGGAAAGTGACCTCCGCTTCCTCGCCGACGGGGAAACAGAGGAGGAGAGCGATGACGATCGCTTCTCCTGCGACGACTTCACCTCTCCCGAGGAGGAGGAGGAGGAGGAGGAGAAGGAGGAGGAGGAGGAGGAGGAGGAGGACGACACCTCCTCCGACGAGCCGCCGGCCAAACGCTTCTGTCCCTGGCCGGGGAACCTCAGTGACTTCGACAGCGACGACGACGACGCTGACGAGGAGGATGAGGACAATGAGGGCCTGGCCGGCGGCCGCTGGAGCAGCGACGACGAGCCCGCCGGGAGTAGCGCCGATAGCGGCGACGACGGCGACGATGAGGGCAGCGACAGCCCATAGATAGGACCATTAGCATAGGATCAGTAGTAGTAGACGGGGCAATGTATCTCCTAGTACTTCCTTTTGGGAGCAATCAGCTCTTTATGTAAGAAATCTTGCTTATCAATGAAGAATTTCCCCAATTTGATTTTTCCGATTTCCCTTGAGCCAATTTAGCCGATATCCCCTCATACTGATTTTGCCGATTTGTCCCCTTAGCCAATGCTTAATGAGCCGATAGCAACGCATCGGTCCTTTACAATCCATCCTTCAATTCTTCAACTGATGACCTTGAGATCTGGTGGATAATGCGGAGTCTTCAAGAGAGCCTTTAAATTCTTCCCACCAGGCCCAATGATCTTCTTTTGTAAGAAATCACCATTTTTGAAGAAGGTTGCAATGAAGGATCAGCCGATGACACCTCAATCGGCTTCTAAAACAGAGTATCTACCGGGCCAGCTGCCCCCCGAGCCCCAGCCAAGGCGAGAATACTGGTGAGGATGCACAGATCAGACAAAAGGCTTTGAACTCAGGTAATTCTGAGACAGCCACCCTGCCGATTCAGCCGCTCTTGACCCCATCGATTGCCTCCTCCTCCGTTGAAAGCCGATATTGCAGACGAAACACCAACGGCTTAACGAGCAAAAGGCCGCCTTGTACGCCAAAACGGACTTCGGACAGTCCTGCTGCAATCGGCTCATTGCAGCTGAGGAAGCTCTCACTGTTTGCCCCCTCGAGGAAGTAGAGGGCCTCACAGATGAACTGGACTTGGTGAAAGTCTGCGTCTTGAACACGCAGCCGGTAGATCTTGTGTAAATGTACTAGAGTCGATGGCTGTGCATCGGCTTTGTTTCTTAGTTCTAAAGTCGATGTCCTTGCATCGGCTGTATATCATGAAATTTTTTTTTACTGGCCAATTTTTCCTATCGGCCCCCAATATTTTACTGCACACATGTTCATCTGCACATGTTCATCTGATTAGGTGCCCCCCGAGCCGAATCTGTCAGAGAACTGCAGATATCGGCTCTGTAGTTAACCAAGGCACATGTATTTGCACGTCGGCTCCGGTAGGACCAATGTCGATTTTTCCTAACTCATCAGCCGACGTAAAACTGCTGCCCAGTAGATCGATGTTGAACACAAGCAGAACATGTGGTGAGGATAATTTTGGCCGATTGCTGGAATCGGCCTCCATATTGATCGAAGCGCTCAATGAAGGTTTTGTAATGTTCCTTCATAGATCATTGGGGCCGATCCCAAGGATCAGCCTCGCCACGTTTGCTCATCGGTTTGTTCTTGCTACACGGTCAGGCCAGTGGATAAGACCAGCCTAACCCTGCCCTTCGTCACATCGATGCGCTCGCAGTCGTCCAAATTGATACCTGAGAGTGGCTCTTGGCCTGCTGTTTCCCAAGCGTTCATGCCAGCCGTTGAAATCTCGGCTGAGTCATCGGCCTGGACGACCTCTACCTCATCCCCATCCCACTGTATTACGCATTGGTGCATCGTGGAGGGGATGCAACAGTTGGCGTGGATCCAATCTCTTCCTAGCAGAACAGCATAGGTGCTCTTGCTATCGACGATGAAGAACGTCGTAGGGATAGTTTTCCTTCCTACGGTCAGATCCACGTTCAGAACACCTTGAGCATCAGACGCTTGGCCGTTGAAATCGCTCAATGTCACGTTGGTCTTGATCAGATCCGAGCTAGAGCGTCCCAACCGACGTAGCATAGAGTATGGCATAATGTTGACTGCCGCTCCGGTGTCCACCAGCATCTTATTGACAGGCCTCCCATCGATATAACCTCGCAAGTACAGGGCCTTCAGATGTCTGTAGCTTCTTTCTCGTGGCTTCTCAAAGATAACCGGCCGTTGGCCGCAGTCAAGTTGTGCCACAGGTGCCTCGTCTAATCCTGGAGCACTGAACTCCGAAGGAAGGATGAACACCATGTTTGTGCCAGCCGATGTTTCATCATCGGCTTTCCTTTGCTTGGGGCGCCACTCCATTTTTCGTGGTCGACCCTCTTCATCCAGGGTTCGCTGGACCTTCGCGGCCAGATCAGGCCGCGCTTTCCTTAGCGTGTGCAGGTATAACCTTTCGGCTTCCTCCAAGCCGCGCAGTCGCTAAACCCTACGCTTTTGGGAACGGCTGAGTCCATCAGGGCACCACCTTGGCCGGTGGTACCTGTCTTCTTCTTCTTCTTCGTCATCGTCTTCCAAATCCTCGAGATCTTCCACCCGAGGGGACTCAGCGTGCTTGTTCCGAAGTGGGAGAGGCCCTAGACGTTTGAACACGGACACGTTAGCTGCATCCTTCCTCTTTTGTTTACATTCTGGGCAGTTGCCGATTGTAGGCAATCGGCTCATTCCTGAATCCCAGCAGTGTCTGAAGAAGGGGCAGTCCCAGTGCCTATCCTCGTCGTCTTGCTCCCTCGATTTTTCCTTGGCACGGCGCTCGTACTCCTCCTCATCGCGATCATGCCGACGATGTCTCCTGGTGTCCCTAGCCAGACGGTCTCTATCATCATCGTCGCTGGATCGTCGGCGTTGGCTATATTGACTTACGTACTTGTTGAGGAGGTGATCGGAGAGAGGTCGCTGATATCTTACATTCTGCACTTCTCCCTCTGTGATGTAGCGCTTGCCATCGTGACGGAGCCGATCGCGTGGAGCGGCCTCCTCCGTGTCCTTGCTACGAGAGCAGCTGCCCTCGTCTCCATCTTTGCCAGAGTGGTGCCCAGGTCCTACCATGTTGATGCTGAACGAGAATCCTGGCTGGCAACCTTCAGGGTAAGTGCACTCCACCATGTTAACGGCGGGGAAGGGGTGGGTGTCAACCTTCATGGCGTACTGGTTGAAAATCAGACGTCCTTGTTCTATCGCCATTTGGATCTGCTGACGCCACACCCTGCAGTCGTTGGTGGCATGGGAGAACGAGTTATGCCATTTGCAGTATGGCTTTCCGTTCAGCTCCTGTACCGTGGGGATTTTGAGGCCTTCGGGTAACTTCAACTGCTTCTCCTTGAGTAAGAGGTCGAAGATTTGCTCAGTTTTAGTTACGTCAAAATCAAACCCTCTGGGCGGACCTGGTGGCTTAACCCACTTGCAGGACACGGGGGTTGCCCCCCGAGTCCATTCAGCCACTGCTACCTCTTGATCTCCCGCAGAGCCTTCGTCTTCATCTGCCTCAACCAGGACTACCGCATGCTTGAATTTGTCCTGGTACAAGTCCGGGTGGCGCTGTTCATATGCTGACAGTTTCTGAACCATGTGCGCCAGTGAAGGGTAGTTTGCTTGGGAGGCCATATCCTTGATTGCTGATGCAAGGCCCACCACTGCCAACTCAACTGCTTCCTTTTCAGTCACACGAGCCGAATAACATCGGTTCCTTAGATTTCTGAAGCGCTGGACGTACTCTGCCACGGTTTCTCCACGCTTCTGACGTATTTGAGCTAGATCAGCAATGCCGGCCTCGGAAGCTTCTGAGTGAAACTGCATGTGGAACTGTTCCTCCAACTGCTTCCAAGTCCGGATCGAGTCCGGTGGCAACGAAGTATACCACCCGAAAGCCGATCCCGTGAGGGACTGTGCGAAGAACCTCACGCGTAGTGGATCCGTTGCTGAGGCCGTCCCTAGCTGTGCCAAATACCGGCTCACATGCTCGATGGAGCTGGAACCATCTGATCCATTAAATTTGGAGAAATCAGGGAGCCGATATTTGGGTGGTAGCGGGACCAACTCGTACTCGTCGGGGTACGGCTTGGAATAGCCGATTGTCCTCCTTTTCGGCACCATGCCGAACTGGTCTCTCAGGATCGTACTGATTTGATCCGCGGTGCTGGCTGCAGGAGTCGAACTCTGAAGATTCGCCGGAGTGGCATACTTAGCCAGCCATGCTTGCTTTTCCAGCTCTGAGCCAACTGCAGGAGCTGAGCTCTGGAGGTTTGTCGGAGTGGCATATTTAGCTAGCCACGTCTGCTTCTCAAGATCTGTCGCTGACGTTCCTCCTGCTTTTCCAGAAGTCCCTGCTATTGCGGCCTGGTTTGTGAGCGCCCAGTTACCGCAGTCTGGCACGTATGTGCACGTGTATCCGTGAGGGATCTCCTTAGGCGCCTCGTGCAAGAACTGGTAGTCACTAGGGTCACCACCGATCTTGTAGATGACGAATGCCGGTGAATTCGGCACTTCTGGTGCTGCCAACGCGAATGGCAGCGGTGGACGGGACTGGAGTGGCATCTCTCCTTGGTACGTCCCGAGAGCTGGTCCTGACGGAGAGTACTGGTGCCTCATGATCTCCTGGATCACCCGAAGAGCGACACGCTCCAAAGTGTTCACCAGGTTCTCAGAGTGGCGGTGCAGCGAGTGAGCCACCATGTAGTTAATCTCCTGACGTAGGGACCTGGTGCGTTCTTCTTACGGGGCGGATAGGTCTATTCCATCGAGCGCACCTTCAGGCGAGAACCCTTTCCACCTGATGCCATGTGAACGGGTTCTGTGAAAAGAGCCGATGAGGTCGGCTTCGAGGATCGCTTTGACCTCATCATACTTCTTCTTGAGCTCCTCGGTCAAATCCTCGTACGTGACTGGAGTGCCGTCCGCCATCTCAGATGTAGATGGCGATGTGGTTGATGTCGAAGATTGTCCCACCGGGCGTGCCAGAATGTGTTGCGGTCAGAAACCCACCGGCGAGCAACGACGGGCAACACAGGAGAGTCGGGAGCAACTTAGGGCTGCGGCTGGCCCTGGTCCCTCCGAGCGATGGCCCGCAAAGACTCCGGCACGCACGTCCGATGCTGGTGCAAGGGCGTGCCACCTGACCTATACCTGGTCAGGAAGGTGATGGAGATGCCTCGCTTAGTTTCCTGCATGGCATACACGTAAACATTAAATACGAGCCTCGATCGGCTCTCAGGTTGTCCTGTGAATCGGCTCAAGGAGCCGATCCACCCATGATTCGCACGAGGTGTACCAACATATGGTGGTCCTGCTTGATCAAGATAAAGCTAAAACGATCTACGACGATTTAGGGTTTTCACCGCATAATCGGAACGTCCTACTCACGATTGGGCCTCGCGGCCGCGCACGGTGATCGTAAGCTGATCCTAGACAGGGGCTAAAAACCAACACGAGGTTGATCCCCGGAACATCCTGTCTAGGGCTAGCAAACTACACCCTACGCGCCGCTGGATCCTCCAACCCTTTGTAAGGCCTAACTATGCAGATATTAAACTAATCCTTGAAGAACAAGGAGCAACCATAACGGATCGGATCTACTAAATAATGATCAAGCGGGGTGCCGCCCCTACACCTAAGATAGGTGTAAGGGCGGCTAGATGTCTAAGGGTTGCACTACGACAGCATGTGATACGAAGAACAATGCTAACCCTAACACATCTAAGATAACTACGTTGCTCGCCATCAAAAAGGCTTCAGTACGAGCAACGCATGAACAGCGAATAAACTTGTACTGCCTAGATTGCAAGATGCGATCTAGGCAGCATGATGCTTACCCGGAAGAAACCCTCGAGACAAGGGAGTTGGCGATGCGCCTAGATTGATTTGTGATGAACGTGATTGTTGTCTTTTTCATAAACCCTAGATACATATTTATAGTCCGTAGACTTTCTAACGTGGGAATAATCCCCACCGTGCACGAGACAAACTCTAACTAACCGACACGTATCCTACTATATTACAGATACACGGGCAAACTAGCCCAAACTTTGCATAACAGGCCGATTCACGTATTTCTTCCATGTATATTCTTCAAGTCCATCTTGATCGCGGCCCACCTCTGACTCGGTCAAATTCTGGTGATAACACTAAGTAGGATCCATGCTTACTTATTCGTTTTCACGTGTTAAACTTGTTTAAATCTTGCTCAAACCTAGGATTTCACCAAGATTCAAATGGGCAGGAAAATAAAAAAATGACAAAAAAAGAAAAACCAATGCACATAGTCTTCTTATGTCATATAGTAAGCATTCAAGATGATAAACAAGGTCTAGACATATTCAAACCATGCAAATCATGTATCTACCCCTAACACTAAACTCTGTCTTATGAAGTCAAACATGAAGAGAAGTGGTTTTGGGTTTCAAACATGGAAATTTCAAGAACCTCCCAAAAGATTCATTTTAGAGTGACTAACAAGGATCCATGGTTACCTTTTCATTTTCATATTTTAAACTTGTTTAAATCTTTGTCAAACCTACGATTTGACCAAGATTCAAATGGGCATAAAAATTCAGGAAAAAACCAAAAGAATGATAAACCAAAGCACATAGCATTCTTATGTCATATAGTAAGCATTAAAGTTGATAAACAAGGTCTAGACATATTCAAACCAGAAAATCATGTATACATGTGCCCCTAACCTTAAACTCTGTCTTAATTATGAAGTCAATCATGAAGAGAAGTGGTTTTGGGTTTCAAACATGAAAATTTCAAGAACATCCCAAAAGATGCTTCATTTTAGAGTGACTAAGAAGGATCCAGGCTTACCTTTTCGTTTTCATATTTTATACTTGTTTAAATCCTGGTCAAACTTAGGATTTGACCAAGATTCAAATGGGCATAAAATTCAAAAAAATTAGAAGAATGAAAAACAAAAGTACATAGTCTTCTTATGTCATATAGATAGTAAGCATTCAAGTTGATAAACAAGGTTTAGGCATGTGTTCAAACCAGACAAATCATGTATCTACCCCCTAACCATAAACTCTCGGTCGATCTTATGAAGTCTAGCATGAAGAGAAGTCGTATTGGTTTCAAACATGGAAATTTCAAGAACCTCCCAAGAGCTTCATTTTAGAGTGAATAAAAAAGATCCAGGCTTGCCTTTTCATTTTCATGTTTTTAAATTGTTTAAATCTTGGTCAAACCTAGCTAGTATTTGACCAAGATTCAAATGGGCATAAAATTAAAAAAAACAGAAAAATGAAAAACCAAAGCACATAGCCCTCTTATGTCATATAACAAGGTCTAGACATATTCAAAATAGAAAAAACAAGTATCTACCCCTAACCCTTAACTCTTTCTTATGAAGTCAAGCATGAAGAGAAGTGGTTTTGGGTTTCACACATGGAAATTTCAAAAACTTCCCAAAAGCTTAATTTTAGAGTGACTAGGAAAGGATCCAGGCTTACCTTTTAATTTTCATGTTTTAAGTTTGTTTAAATCTTGGTCAAACCTAGGATTCAAATGAGCATAAAAATTCAGAAAAAAATCAAAAAAGAAAGAAAAGAAAAACCAAAGCACATAGTCTTCTTACTTCATATATATAGTAAGCATTCAAGATGATAAATAAGGTCTAGACATATTCAAACCCGACAAATCATGTATCTACTCATAACCCTAAACTCTGTCTTATGAAGTCAACCATGAAGAGAAGTGGTTTTGGGTTTCAAACATTATATTGAGATTTCAAGAACCCCCCAAAAGCTTCATTTTAGAATGACTAAGAAGGATCCAGGCTTACCTTTTCATTTTCATGTGTTTTAAACTTGCTTAAATCTTAGTCAAACCTAGGATTTGACCAAGATTCAAATGGGCATAAACATTCAGAAAAAATCAAAAAATGAAAACCAAAGCACATAGCCTAGCTTCTTATATGTCATACAAAATAAGCATTCAAGTTGATGAACAAGGTCTAGACATATTCAAAACAGAAAAGCATGTATCTACCTCCTAATCCTTGACTATGTCTTATGAAGTCAAGCATGAAGAGAAGTGGTTTTGGGTTTGAAACATGGAAATTTCAAAAACTTCCCAAAAGCTTAATTTTAGATTGACTAAGAAGGATCCAAGCTTACGTACCTTTTCATTTTCAGGATTTATGCTTGTTTAAATCTTGGCCAAACATAGGATTTGACCAATATTCAAATGGGCATAAACATTCAGAAAAAATTTAAAAATAAAAAACCAACGCACATATAGTCTTCTTATGTCATATAGTAAACATTCAAGTTGATAAACAAGCATGTCTAGGCATATTCAAACCCGGCAAATCATGTATCTACCCCCTAAAACCCTAAACTAGCTTTTTCTTATGAAGTGCAGCATGAAGAGAAATGATTTTGGGTTTCAAACATGGAAATTTCTAGACCCTCCAAAGCTTCATTTTAGAGTGACTAAGAAGGATACAGGCTTACCTTTTCATTTTCATGTTTTAAGCTTGTTTAAATCTTGGTCAAACCTATGATTTGACCAAGACTCAAATGGGCATAAAAATTCAAAAAAAATCAAAAAAATGAAAAACCAAAGCACATAACCTTCTTATGTCATATATAGTAAGCATCATTCAACTTGATGAACATGGCCGGTCTAGACATATTCATAACAGAAAAAGCATGTATCTACCCCCTAATGCTTAACTCTGTCTTAATTATGAAGTCAAGCATGAAGAGAAGTGGTTTTGTGTTTCAGACATGGAAATTTCAAAAACTACCCAAAAGCTTAATTTTAGAGTGACTAAGAAGGATCCAAGCTTACCTTTTCATTTTCATGTTTTAAGCTTGTTTAAATATTGGTCAAACCTAGGATTTGACCAAGATTTAAATGGGCATAAAAATTCAGGAAAAAAATGAAAAACCAAAGCACATAGTCTTCTTACGTCATATATATATAGTAAGCATATTCAAGTAGATAAACAAGGTCTAGACATATAGTAAGTAATATGTATGTAAAAATGATTTTTGGGGATTTATAGGACGAAGTTATAACACACCTACATTTCAAATTGGAATTACTTTCAATAAATCAGCATAAAGTCATTTAAATGTGTGAAACTAGCTAGAAAGCACTAAAAACGTAAAGAGTTGGGAATTTTCACTAATATGTGGCCTAATTTATCTTAAAAATGTAGAGGCGCCATTTTGAGCCGTATCTTATGTACCCCATTCACAAAATAAACCTATTTTGACATCTAGAAAATGAAATGAGTTTTTATATACCGAAAAGTTGAAAAGTCTAGTCAGCAACATTGTTGGGAATGGCAAGATGCACCACCATAGCCGGATCCGAAGAGGTCTATGCCAGGAGTCAGATCTGTGAAGACCCATGAAGGAAGCCGGATCCATGACGACAAGTTAGAAATAGGTGGATCCTTCACGTGCACGACAATTTAATATTCCGTAGTTAGGCAACTTATATTTCGGGTAGGACTCTCCGTAGAAACCCTAGATCCGGACGCCTTTATAAGCCGGATCCTGGGAGCCCTTAGGGCAGATCTCGAACTAGAGACGAGACAACCACAACTCATTGTGACAACGCGAAAGCGACCAGATAATTTCAGACAAGCAGCAGTAGGCTCTGTCATCGAGCAGGTGTTCTGAAGCTAGGTAAATCGCGTACCACCGTCCCGAGGACACTCCGTCCTATAACCTCTACTTCTTCTCCCCCTCGTGAGGATCCCTCCTCCGAGATACCGTCAAATAGGCAACGACAGTCATGGTTCTGACTTGACACGATCAAGAGAAGTTTCACGTCAACTGGAAACCGTCGAGCATTTTTTTTTTGCGACAAAGGTAGTAGAAGATTTAAAGATTATGCTGGATAGATAGCATCTGAGGTGCGCCAGCTTGGGTCAACAAGTGAGAGTAACCAAATATTCCACTCCGAGCATATAAAACCTTTGTGAGAAAGAGAAATTGGTAGTTGTACATGAACTGTGAAAAGTTCTCCTTCAGCAAAATGCCCATTCTTACTAGTAATTCAAATATGGAGTTGCTTTTGGTTTTGGATTTCATAGACAGTGACGTTTAGCGTTTGCTTGAGTAACCCTGTCGACTGTCGTGCTCTCCATGTCGAGGTGGTTCTTCTGGAATCCAAAATCCACTGGACAAAGGGCCCCGTGATATATGATCGGGGACACGTTACTCCACAAACCCCGATGGACCAAAATGCGCCGCTCGCTCCGTGTCTTGCTCACGGCGCGCGACATACTCGGAGTGTCCCGCTTTACACCCTGTCTGATACTCTGATGGACCCCTTGGGATCGATACCAATCTACGCTAAATAAACTGAGATTAAATAATTAGTGGTGTTAGCAAGGATGGCATCACCGCTGCCGTCTCTAGACGATGTCACCGTGGCGTTCTACAGGAACATATCAATAACAACTACTAGTAGTTTGTTTCTCAAAAAAAAAAAAAAAAAAACTACTACTGTAGTAGTTTGTTGGACCCAAGTCAAACAAAAAAAGATTGTTGGTTGGACCTTTATCGCACTTGAAAATTACGCTAGGAAGATTAGTCTATTCTGTACGGTCAAGTCCTTCATACAATTGCAAAATTGAACTCTGAAACACAGCACTAAAGATGTTGACAGGACATACTCTCACAGTCTAAAAAGTAAGCGTCTCAACTTTTTACTGATATAGGTGTATCTACACGTGTCTAGATCAAATTAAGATATTTATTTTTGAACGGAGGTAGTATGTACAACCGTGGTAATTGGCCAAGTTTATGCTACGCAGCTGCCCCTTCGCCTCTCTCCACATGAGGTGGAGGTGACACCTCTCCCGCTCCCACTCCGCCAATGTGAGGTCTGGTCCCCTCTCCCTTCGCTTGCTGCTCCGACGACATGAGGGAGAGGGGCCTCGCTTCTCCGTCCCTACTTTTTAGTGTTAGGGTTTGTCTACTGTGGTACGCCGTTAGGGTGGTGGGAGCGGTGGTCGAGCGAATAAATCTGCCTCAACTCTACTTCCACACCGGTGCCAACCTTCACAACACGCCTCCGGGTTGATAGCTTCGCGTGCTTCTCGATCCTTCAAGTAGGTGGCTCGGGCTTCTCGCCTTTCTTCAGATCCGGTGAGATCGGTTTCTTGGCGTGTCGTTGGCGTTCATTGTTATCTACGACGACGCTGGAGGCTGAGACGAGGTGGATGCTCTGGAGCGAGGATGTTGGTTCAGAGGTGGTGGTTTTGTTGTTATTCCTCGACTTTGTTGATGGGATGCGGCGGATCTTGGTGTAACATAGCACGAGGATGTCCCCCGGTCGATGTGCCACAACAACATGTTCCTCGGTGCTTGCAGCGGGCATGTTCATCGACCCACAATGCCCTGTTGGCGATGGTGGTCTTTTGGATATAGCAATATTGGAGGCTCGGCATCTCTTCCAACCCATGTCTAGGCAGCATTGGGATTTCGACGGCCGCTAGCTTCAGCTAGCGCAGGAAACACCTAGTAATAAGTTTTTGGAAAGTTTTTAGGACACATGTTTTCTCCTGATTTATATGTTGCTTTCTACATTAGTTTAGTACATGTAACTTTATTTACTATTAATGAAATAGTATACATGATTTTTATTGAAAAAACGGCTAAGTTTTTTTTGTATAGATCTGACCGGCCAAGTTAGGTCTGTGTGTGGATTGACACGAATAATCGGTTGCAGTAACTTGTGAGCACGATCTTACTCGATTTTTGGGGTTCCCGGGTAACTCTTTTCATCTTTCCCGCAGTGCTTTTTTGCCTCCTCCGTTTGACCGGGCACGTTCACGGAGAGGAGGTGCAGTTATTCCGAGCTCGTGCTGTGCCGGCCTGGAAGTTGCAGTCTTGGAGACTACCCAATTCCCAAAACAGAGGCATCGGCAGCAGAACAGAAGCATCACAATGTTGTTTTCCCGTCCGGTTCAGACTCCGTAGTCCACAAGCAACGATCCATCGGCCCCTCCCTCGCTCCCTCGGATTCGTCTTCGTCTTCTTCTTCTCCGAGAGCGATATAAACAGCGGAGGGGAGAGAAAGAGGCGAGTCATCCGTCACCCATCAACTTCCGCCAGCCAACGAGCTACCTAGTCGGCAGCAGCCAAACAGGCAGCCATGGGGTTCTTCACCAGGAGCACCTCGAAGCAGACCGCGAAGCTCAAGTCCCTCGTCAAGCTCGCGCTGGCGCGCCTCGCCGTCGTGCGCCGCCCGCGCGCCGGCCGCCGCTCCATCGCCCGCGGCGACGTCGCGCAGCTGCTCTCCATCGGCCACCTCGACCGCGCGCTCGTCCGCGCCGGCCAGGTCCTCGAGGAGGACGACGCGCTCGCGGCGCTCGACGTCCTCGAGCTCTACTGCAGGCTCCTCGTCGACCACGCCGCCCAGCTCGACAAGCCAAAGTAATCTACTTTGCTAACAAACTCCCCCGAGTTCCTCGTCTGATCGTTTCTGTTCGTGCGGTACGGCGGGAGAATCTAATCTGGTTCTCCGTCCAGGGAGTGCACCGAGGAGATCAAGGCGGCGGCCGCGGGCCTCATCTACGCGTCGGCGCGGTGCGGCGAGCTGCCCGAGCTCCTGGACGCGCGCGCCATCCTGGCGGACAAGTTCGGCCGTGACTTCGCCGCCGCGGCCCGGGACGGCGCGCCCGGCGTCGTCGACCCCACGGTACGTCCGCTTCGATGCTCCAGCTATGCGCGCGCGCGCCAACCGCTGCACCTCCACCTGCCGCCTCGCCAACCGCTGGACGTGCTGGACGGGAGCTGGAATTTTCATTGACGAGGGTTGGTTGGTGCCTTGGTTTTGCAGCTGGTGCGGAAGTTGTCCGGCCAGGGTGCAACCGTGGAGCAGATGAGGAGGCTGGCCAAGGAGATCGCCGCCGAGAACGGCATCCTGCTCGACTTCCCCGAGGAGCCCAGAGAGGTTCCTCACGCTCAGGTTGGTTGCAACCTGCTGCACGACTTCACAACCGCTGCTCATCTTATTCATGCGATTTCTGTGATTCAGTACACTCATGTTATGACTACAAATGTGCAATGCAGAGGAAACAGAGTGAGCAAACCAAGACTGCGCCGGCTGCGGAATCTGTCGAGCACACTGAGATCAAGGTAGAACCGGGCACATTTTAACAAACTATGCCACTAATATGGTCATAACTATGCCATTTGTTGGCTTGAAACCCATGAATCTTCATACACGATAGACCATTTTGTGAAGACATTTTGTTTTTTACTACCCTATCACAGGTTTCTTATTTTCACTGTCAACTAGTACACGCATAAGCACTCAATGCGGAAGGGTTTCATTTTTGAGGTTTTCTTCATTTTCATTTATTTATTTCAAAACCAGGTAAAAATGGTCGACATGATTATCCATGCAAAGGGGTCGAATATTTGTAGGCAGCATATGTGTTTGCCCGTCCAGTGAAACTCGGAGGAAGAGGGATCACACGGAAGGAGACGAAGGGAGAGAAGTGAGGGGGGCCCTCTTATTTATGGTGTCTGACCTTTTTCAGGGTTTGTCAGTGCGCAGGAGGTGCGAGCGAGCGAGCGAGGCCGATAATGAGAGAGATGGGTTTTTTTTGAGAGAGAGAGGGACAACCGAAGGATCCTGAAGGACTCAGACTTCCAATACGCACCAGAGCACAGTTTACAACAAGACACAGAATAAACAGGAAATTTCATCTAAATCCCTAACTTTTACATGGAAGACCCCACGCTGAAAGCAAGAAATGCGATCGGGTCCTTAACAGCCATCGCCCAAATTGATCCTCGTCGCAGCTGGAGACGAACCACTTAGCGCGACCAAATCGCCACGGCTACAGTGCGTGCTCACCATGGCCTCCGAGCTGAGGTAGAAACGCAATGCCAAAACCAGCATCCAGCGGAGGTGGATAACTGGAGAGAGAGAGAGAGAGAGAGAGAGAGAGAGAGAGAGAGAGAGGAGTTTTGATGTGTCTTCTCTTGACAAAGAAGATGGGAGTTTGCCTACCGACCGCACATGACTTGTGCTCACTGAAGTGTGGGACCTCACGCATGGAAACCACACGTAGGTGACAGACCTGTTGGTGTAATAACTCGGGTGATCATTATACTGTATTAGTACAAATTTCCTATGTATTCAAGGGTAGGAAAGCCAAGTTAACTCATTTACATGACATTATTTTTTTCATGAAGCCAAGTTAACTCATCTATCAATTGGTACATTCTGGTTATATTTGAAATTTTACTTGAAACTTGTTGTTCATGCCATTTTACTACTCGCCTAACACTTTTTCCGCGCGTGAAGGGAGGGGGTGGGCATGATGCTACCCTGAATTTTTGTGACCCCCCAAAACTAGCAAATATGAGAGAGGCATCCAAAGAAACACACTCGTCCCCTACCCCCCCCCCCATTTGAAATCCAGTCAAAGGTGGATCAAAAAAGGCAATCGAAAAGCATGGATTGTTCATCTTTTTATATATAGTTAGGGTTAGGGTTTATGGTTTATAGAGATGCACATATTTTCATGTTTTAAACTTGTTTCAATCCTGGTCAAACTAGGATTTGAACGAGATTCAAATGGGTATAAAAAAATAAAAAAATGCACATAGCCTTTTTATGTCACATAATGCATGACCACTCAAGTTGATAAACATGGTCTAGACATATTCAAACTAGAAAAATCATGTATCTACCCTGGCCCTAACCTTAAACTCTGTATTATGGAGTCAAGCATGAAGAGAAGTGGTTTTGGGTTTCAAACACGGAAATTTCAAATTGATGAACAAGTTCTAGGCATATTCAAAATAGAAAAAGCATGTATCTACCCCCTAACCATAAAGTCGGTCGATCTTATGAAGTCTAGCATGAAGAGAAGTGCTATTGGTTTCAAACATGGAAATTTCAAGAACCTCCCAAAAGCTTCATTTTAGAGTGACAAAAAAAGATCCAGGCTTGCATTTTCATTTTCATGTTTTAAAATTGTTTAAATCTTGGTCAAACCTAGCTAGTATTTGACCAAGATTCGAATGGGCATAAAATTCAAAAAAACCAGAAAAATGAAAAACCAAAGCACATAGCCTTCTTATGTCATATATAGTAAGCATTCAAGTTGATCAACAAGGTCTAGACATATTCAAAACAGAAAAAAGCATGTATCGATCTACCCCTAACCCTTAACTCTGTCTTATGAAGTCAAGCATGAAGAGAAGTGGTTTTGGGTTTCAAACATTATATTGAGATTTCAAGAACCCCCCAAAAGCTTCATTTTAGAATAACTAAGAAGGATCCAGGCTTGCCTTTTCATTTTCATGTGTATTAAACTTGCTAAAATCTTGGTCAAACCTAGGACTTGACCAAGATTCAAATGGCATAAACATTCAGAAAAAATCAAAAAAATAAAACCAAATCACATAGCCTTCTTATGTCATATGTATATAGTAAGCATTCAAGTTGATCGATATGAACAAGGTCTAGACATATTCAAAACAGAAAAAGCATGTATCTACCCCCTAGCCCTTAACTATGTCTTATGAAGTCAAGCATGAAGAGAAATGGTTTTGGGTTTTAAACATGGCAATTTCAAAAACTTCCCAAAAGCTTAATTTTAGAGTGAATAAGAAGGATCCAAGATTACCTTTTCATTTTCAAGATTTATGCTTGTTTAAATCTTGGTCAAACATAGGATTTGACCAACACACATATAGTCTTCTTATGTCATATAGTAAGCATTCAAGTTGATAAACAAGCATGCATGTCTAGACATATTCAAATTAACCCGACAAATCATGTATCTACCCCTAACCCTAAACTCTGTCTTATGAAGTCAACCATGAAGAGAAGTGGTTTTGGGTTTCAAACATTGAGATTTCAAGAACCCCCAAAAGCTTCATTTTAGAATGACTAAGAAGGATCCAGGCTTACCTTTTCATTTTATGTTTTAAACTTGTTTAAATCTTGGTCAAACCTAGGATTTGACCAAGATTCAAATGGGCATAAACATTAATTCAGAAAAAACAAAAAATGAAAAACCAACGCACATATAGTCTTCTTATGTCATATAGTAAGCATTCAAGTTGATAAACAAAGCATGTCTAGACATATTCAAACCCGTCAAATCATGTATGGATCTACCCCCAGACAGTGTTGGGCCTCCAAGAGCAGAGGTTTGTATAACAGCAGCAAGTTTTCCCTTAAGTGGATCACCCAAGGTTTATCGAACTCAGGGAGGAAGAGGTCAAAGATATCCCTCTCAAGCAACCCTGCAACCACAATACAAGAAGTCTCTTGTGTCCCCAACACACCCAATACACTTGTCAGATGTATAGGTGCACTAGTTCGGCGAAGAGATAGTGAAATACAAGTGGTATGAATGTATATGAGCAGTAGTAACGGCGCCAGAAAATAGCTTGCTGGCGTGCAGTTGATTGTAGTAATATTGCAGGAAGTACAGATGCAGTAGAACAGTAAACAAGTGATGATTGCAGTATTTGGAAACAAGGCCTAGGGATCATACTTTCACTAGTGGACACTCTCAACATTGATCACATAACTGAATGGATAAATGCTATACTCTACACTCTCTTGTTGGATGATGAACACCACTAATTGTGTAGGGCTACAAGAGCACCTCAATGCCGGAGTTAACAAGCTCCACAACATTCGATGTTCATATTTAAATAACCTTAGAGTGCATGATAGATCAACACAACTATACCAAGTACTAACATAGTATGCACACTGTTACCATCACACTATGAAAGGAGGAATAGATCACATCAATACCATCATAGTAATAGTTAACTTCATAATCTACAAGAGATCACAATCATAGCATATACCAAGTACTTCATGATGCACACACTGTCAACATTACATCATGGAGGACGAATAGACTACTTTAATAACATCACTAGAGTAGCACATAGATGAATAGTGATACAAAACTCATATGAATCTCAATCATGTAAGGCAGCTCATGAGATCACTGTATTGAAGTACATAGGAGAGAGATTAACCACATAGCTACCGGTACAGCCCCTTAGCCTCGATGGAGAACTACTCCCACCTCATGGGAGACAGCAGCGGTGATGGAGATGACGGTGGTGTCGATGGAGATGCCTTCCGGGGGCACTTCCCCGTCCCGGCGTCGTGTCAGAACAGAGACTCTTGTCCCCCGGATCTTGGCTTCGCGATGGCGGCGGCTCTGGAAGGTTTCTCGTATCGTGGCTTATTCGTATCGAAGATTTAGGTCATCAGGGCTTAAATAGGCGAAGAGGCGGATTCGGAAGGGGTCTGGGGCCCCCTCACAGTAGGGCGGCGCGCCTGGCTCCTTGGCCGCGCCGCCCACACGTGTGGGCCCCCTGTGGCCCTCCTCTGGTTCCTCTCGGGTGTTCTGGAAGCTTCGTGGAATTATAAGATGCTGGGCGTTGATTTCGTCCAATTCCGAGAATATTTCCTTACTAGGATTTCTGAAACCAAAAACAGCAGAAAACAGGAACTGGCACTTCGGCATCTCGTCAATAGGTTAGTTACGGAAAACGCATAAAATCATCATAAAGTGTGAACAAAACATGTAGGTATCATAAAACAAGCATGGAACATCAGAAATTATAGATACGTTGGAGACGTATCAGCATCCCCAAGCTTAGTTCCTACTCGTCCCGAGTAGGTAAACGATAACAAGGATAATTTCTGAAGTGACATGCTACCAACATGATCTTAATCATACCATTGTAAAGCATATAAGATGAATGCAGCGATTAAAAGAAATGGTAAAGACAATGGTTAAACAATTGAATCATATAGCAAAGACTTTTCATGAATAGTACTTTCAAGACAAGCATCAATAAGTCTTGCATAAGAGTTAACTCATAAAGCAATAAATTCAAAGTAAAGGCATTGAAGCAACACAAAGGAAGATTAAGTTTCAGCGGTTGCTTTCAACTTGTAACATGTATATCTCATGGATAGTTGTCAATGCAAAGTAATATAACAAGTGCAATAAGCAAGCATGTAAGAATCAATGCACAGTTGACACAAGTGTTTGCTTCTAAGATGGAAGGAAATAGGTAAACTGACTCAACATAAAAGTAGAAGAATGGCCCTTCGCAGAGGGAAGCAGGGATTGCTATATTTGTGCTAGAGCTTTTATTTTGAAAACATAAAGAGAGCATAAAAGTAAAGTTTTGAGAGGTGTTTGTTGTTGTCAACAAATGGTAGTGGGCACTCTAACCCCCTTGCCAGACAGACTTTCAAAGAGCGACTCCCATGAAAGATTTTTATTTTTGGGTGGCACTCCTTCCAACCTTGCTTTCACAAACCATGGCTAACCGAATCCTCGGGTGCCTGCCAACAATCTCATACCATGAAGGAGTGCCTTTTATTTTAGTTTTATTTAGATGACACTCCTCCCCACCTTTGCTTTCTCAAGCCATGGCTAACCGAATCCTCGGGTGCCGTCCAACAATCACATACCATGGAGGAGTGTCTATTTTTAAAATTATGAAAGTTAATTAATTTGGGGCTGGGAACCCCATTGCCAGCTCTTTTTGCAAAATTATTGGATAAGCGGATGAAGCCACTAGTCCACTGGTGAAAGCTGCCCAACAAGATTGAAAGATAAACACCACATACTTCCTCATGAGCTATAAAACATTGACACAAATGAGAGGTAATAACTTTTGAAGTGTTTAAAGATAGCACTCAAGCAATTTACTTTGGAATGGCAGAGAAATACCATGTAGTAGGTAGGTATGGTGGACACAAATGGCATAGTTTTTGGCTCAAGGATTTGGATGCACGAGAAGTATTCCCTCTCAGTACAAGGCTTAGGCTAGCAAGGTTGTTTGAAGCAAACACAAGTATGAACTAGTACAGCAAAACTCACATAAGAACATATTGCAAGCATTATAAGACTATACATTGTCTTCCTTGTTGTTCAAACACCTCACTAGAAAATATCTAGACCTTAGAGAGACCAATCACGCAAACGAAATTTTAGCAAGCTCTATGTATTTCTTCACTAATAGGTGCAAAGTATATGATGCAAGAGCTTAAACATGATCCATATGAGCACAACAATTGCCAAGTATCAAATTATTCAAGACATCATACCAATTACCACATGTAGCATTTTCTGTTTCCAACCATATAACAATTAACGAAGCAGTTTCAACCTTCGCCAAGAAAATTAAAAGCTAAGAACACATGTGTTCATATGAACCAGTGGAGCGTGTCTCTCTCCCACACAAGCATGAATTTATTCAAACAAAACAAAAATAAAAACAAACAGACGCTCCAAGTAAAGTACATAAGATGTGACGGAATAAAAATATAGTTTCAAGAGAAGTGACCTGATAATTTGTCGATGAAGAAGGGGATGCCTTGGGCATCCCCAAGCTTAGACGCTTGAGTATTCTTGAAATATGCAGGGATGAACCACCGGGGCATCCCCAAGCTTAGAGCTTTCACTCTCCTTGATCATATTGTATCATCCTCCTCTCTTGACCCTTGAAAACTTCCTCCACACCAAACTCGAAACAAACTCATTAGAGGGTTAGTGCATAATCAAAAACTCACATGTTCAGAGGTGACACAATCATTATTAACACTTCTGGACATTGCACAAAGCTACTGAAAGTTAATGGAATAAAGAAATCCATCCAACACAGCAAAAGAGGCAATGCGAAATAAGAGGCAGAATCTGTCAAAATAGAACAGTCCGTAAAGACGAATTTCTTAGAGGCACCAGACTTCCTCAGATGAAAATGCTCAAATTGAATGAAAGTTGCGTACATATCTGAGGATCACTCACGTAAATTGGCAGATTTTTCTGAGTTACCTACAGAGAACACTGCCCAAATTCGTGACAGACAGAAATCTGTTTCTGCGTAGTAATCCAAATCTAGTATCAACCTTACTATCAAAGACTTTACTTGGCACAACAATGCAACAAAATAAAGATAAGGAGAGGTTGCTACAGTAGTAACAACTTCCAAGACTCAAATAAAAAATAAAAGTGATGTAGTAAAATAAAAACATGGGTTATCTCCCAAGAAGTGCTTTCTTTATAGCCATTAAGATGGGCTCAGAAATTTTAATGATGCACTCTCAAGAAATAGTAGTTGAAGAAAAAGAGAGCATCAAAAGGAAAATATGAAACAAATTTAAGCCTAACCCACTTCCTATGAAAAGGAATCTTGTAAATAAACAAGTCATGTAGGCATAATGCAACAAGCATAGGAAAACTAGACAAGCGCAACTTCAAGATTTTCAGCATGTAGAGAGGTGTTTTAGTAACATGAAAATTTCTACAACCATATTGTCCTCTCTCATAAAGATTTTCAGTAGCATCATGAACAAACTCAACAATATAACTATCAAATGAAACATTCTTATCATGAGTCTCATGCATAAAATAATTACTACTCCCAACATAAGCATAGTCATTCTTATTAATTGTAGTGGGAGCAAATTCAACAAAGTAGCTATCATTATTATTCTCATCATCAAATATAGGAGGCATATTGTAATCATAATTAGATTTATCCTCCATAGTAGGTGGCACCAAAAGACTACTATCATTATAATCATCATAAATAGGAGGCAAAGTATCATCAAAGAAAATTTTCTCCTCCATGCTTGGGGGACTAAAAATATCATGCTCATCAAAACCAGCTTCCCCAAGCTTAGAATTTTCCATAGCATTAGCAACAGTGGTGTTCAAAGCATTCATACTAATAACATTGCCATTATCATGCAAATAAGGTTCCATAGGTTTTTTAATTTTTGCAACACACCATTTATGTCTTAACTCAGGAAATAGATTAAAAAGCTCACAGTTGTTTTCCATTATGCCTTACTAGTGTTTAACAAGAAACAAAAAGATGCAATTGCAGGATCTAAAGGAAATAGCTTCGAGCACTCACCCAGAAAATAGCTTAGTAGCCGAGATCCGGAGTGTGAGTACCTTTTACCTTACCTCCCCGGCAACGGCGCCAGAAAATAGCTTGCTGTCTAGGACTGGCGCGTGGTTGACGAGGGAGGAAATCTCTGTTGTGTAGCTTTTCATTCCCCGGCAATGGCGCCAGAAAATAGCTTGATATCTACGCACACTCCTTTTCATGTAGACAGTGTTGGGCCTCTAAGAGCAGAGGTTTGTAGAACAGCGGCAAGTTTTCCCTTAAGTGGATCACCCAAGGTTTATCGAACTCGGGGAGGAAGAGGTCAAAGATATCCCTCTCAAGCAACCCTGCAACCACAATACAAGAAGTCTCTTGTGTCCCCAACATACCCAATACACTTGTCAGATGTATAGGTGCACTACTTCGGCGAAGATATAGTGAAATACAAGTGGTATGAATGTATATGAGCAGTAGTAACGGCGCCAGAAAATAGCTTGCTGGCTTGCAGTTGATTGTAGTAATATTGCAGGAAGTACAGATGCAATAGAACAGTAAACAAGTGATGATTGCAGTATTTGGAAACAAGGCCTATGGATCATACTTTCACTAGTGGACACTCTGAACATTGATCACATAACTGAATGGATAAATGCTATACTCTACACTCTCTTGTTGGATGATGAACACCACTAATTGTGTAGGGCTACAAGAGCACCTCAATGCCGGAGTTAAAAAGCTCCACAACATTCGATGTTCATATTTAAATAACCTTAGAGTGCATGATAGATCAACACAACTATACCAAGTACTAACATAGCATGCACACTGTTACCATCACACTATGAAAGGAGGAATAGATCACATCAATACCATCATAGTAATAGTTAACTTCATAATCTACAAGAGATCACAATCATAGCATATACCAAGTACTTCATGATGCACACACTGTCAACATTACATCATGGAGGAGGAATAGACTACTTTAATAACATCACTAGAGTAGCACATAGATGAATAGTGATACAAAACTCATATGAATCTCAATCATGTAAGGCAGCTCATGAGATCATTGTATTGAAGTACATAGTAGAGAGATTAACCACATAGCTACCGGTACAGCCCCTTAGCCTCGATGGAGAACTACTCCCTCCTCATGGGAGACAGCAGCGGTGATGGAGATGGAGGTGGTGTCGATGGAGATGCCTCCCGGGGGCACTTCCCCGTCCCGGCGGCGTGCCGGAACAGAGACTCCTTTCCCCCAGATCTTGGCTTCGCGATGGCGGCGGCTCTGGAAGGTTTCTCGTACCGTGGCTTATTCGTATCGAAGATTTAGGTCATTGATGACCCACAAGTATAGGGGATCGCAGCAGTCTTCGCGGGTAGTATAACCCAATTTATTGATTCGACACAAGGGGAGACAAAGAATACTTGAAGGCCTTAACAGTGGAGTTGTCAATTCAGCTGCACCTGGAAACATACTTGCTCACAAGAGTTTATCAGTAGTAATAGTTTTATAGCAGTAGCAGTAGTGAAATAACAGCAGCAGAGTAACAAAGACAGCAGTAGTAATTATAGTAAACAGCAGGATTAAAATACTGTAGGCACGGGGGCGGATGATGGGCGTTGCATGGATGAGAGAAACTCATGTAACAATCATAGCAGGGCATTTGCAGATAAAACGGTGTCCAAGTACAAAGCAATCAATAGGCATGTGTTCCAATTATAGTCGTACGTGCTCGCAATGAGAAACTTGCACAACATCTTTTGTCCTACCAGCCGGTGGCAGCCGGGCCTCAAGGGAATCTACTGGATATTAAGGTACTCCTTTTAATAGAGTACCGGAGCAAAGCATTAACACTCCGTGAACACATGTGATCCTCACATCACTACCATCCCCTCCGGTTGTCCCGATTTCTGTCACTTCGGGGCCATTGGTTCTGGACAGCGTCATGTGTATACAACTTGCAGGTAAGACCATAAACAATGAATATCATGATGAAACAATAACATGTTCAGATCTGAGATCATGGCACTCAGGCCCTAGTGACAAGCATTAAGCATAACAAGTTGCAACAATATCATCAAAGTACCAATTATGGACACTAGGCACTATGCCCTAACAATCTTATGCTATTACATGACCAATCTCATCCAATCCCTGCCATCCCCTTCGGCCTACAGCGGGGGAATTACTCACACATGGATGGGGGAAACATGGCTGGTTGATGGAGAGGCGTCGGTGGTGATGATGTCGATGATCTCCTCCAATTCCCCGTCCCGGCGGAGTGCCAGAACGGAGACTTCTGGCTCCCGAGACGGAGTTTCGCGATGTGGCGGCGTTCTGGAGGCTTTCTGGCTACTTCGACTTCTCCCCGTGCGTTTTTAGGTCGAAGGCAATAAATAGTCCGAAGGAGGGCGTCGGGGGCTGACCGAGGCCGCCACACCATAGGGCTGCGCGGGCCCCTCCTGGGCCGCGCCGGCCTATGGTGTGGGGCCCTCGGGCCTCCACCTGGCTTGCCCTTCTGGCTCCGCCAATATTCTGGGAAAATAGGAACTTTTGCATAAATTCCGAGGATTTTCCTGAAAGTTGGATTTCTGCACAAAAACGAGACACCAGAACAGTTCTGCTGAAAACAGCGTTAGTCCGTGTTAGTTGCATCCAAAATACACAAATTAGAGGCAAAATAATAGCAAAAGTGTTCGGGAAAGTAGATACGTTTTGGACGTATCAACTCCCCCCAAGCTTAGCTTATTGCTTGTCCTCAAGCAATTCAGTTAACAACTGAGCGATAAAAGAACTTTCACGAACACATTTGCTCATATGATGTATATATTCTCATGCTATGGCTAACACTTAGGCAGTTCATAATGAGATGCATACAAATAAGATCATCTAACAGCTATGTCAATCATGGAGAGGTACCAACAATTAATAATAAGCATCATGAATCATGTCTATAAGCAGGATTGCAATGTTCATAAGAGAGTATGATAAAGTGGTATCTGGCTTGCCCATATTTGATTAGCAAAACATAAATTCTCAGGCACCTGTGAAGTTCATGGAAAGACTAGAAGTAGTGATTGTCAAAGATAAAAGCATCAAAGTTATACCACAATCAATCATATTTTGGGACAAGCATATTATACTAAGAATGACAGTTGTGCTCTCAAGATAGTGCTCAAAGAAAGAATGGAGACACAACATAAAAGTAAAATATTGACCCTTCGCAGAGGGAAGCAGGGATTAACATGCGCTAGAGCTTTTCATTTTTAAAACAGGAGTAAAATTATTTTGAGAGGTGTTTGTTGTTGTCAACCAATGGTAATGGGTACACCAACTACCTTGCCAACCGGACTTCCAAGAGCGGCTCCCATGAATTACTTTTATGTTTATGTGGCACTCCTTCCAACCTTTCTTTCACAAACCATGGCTAACCGAATCCTCGGGTGCCTGCCAACAATCTCATACCATGAAGGAGTGCCTTTTTATTTTAGTTTTATTATGATGACACTCCCCCCAACCTTTGCTTACACAAGCCATAGCTAACCGAATCCTTCGGGTGCCGTCCAACAATCACATACCATGGAGGAGTGTCTATTTAGGTTAATTAATTTGGGACTGGGAATCCCATTGCCAGCTCTTTTTGCAAAATTATCGGATAAGCGGATGTGTCACTAGTCCATAATGAAAGTCCGTCAAGAGTAAATGACAAGGTTGAAAGTTAAACACCACATACTTCCTCACGAGCTATGAAACATTAACACAAATTGAGAAGCATTTTGAAGGTTTTAAAGGTAGCACATGAGAATTTACTTGGAATGGTTTGAAATGCCATGCATAGGTATTTATGGTGGACACTTTGGAATAACTTGGTTTTCAGGGGTTTGGAAGCACGAGCAGCGTTCCCGCTCAGTACAAGTGAAGGCTAGCAATAGACTGGGGAGCGACAAATCAAGAGAGCAGTAACTGTCATAATCATGCTTGCGGCAAAATAAATTAACGGAGGCATAAAAGTGATACAAGAACTCTGAAGCAATATAAATCTTCGAGGCTTAATTGACTTTTGTTCAGTCATATGCATGCGTGAGCATGTGCCAAGTCGATATAAATGAATTATTCAGAGGAGGATACCACAATGCCATACCTACTTATGAATAAAACAATGCAAGCAAACATCCATGACATGCTACTCATATTAATAAATTGGAGCTAAACATGAGAGATCATGAACTACTAGACTTTCTCAAATGACATATACCTCACATGAACCAACTAAGCATGCTCACATGGATGAGTATATGTACAAAAATGAAAACAAATAGAGTTCATACCAGCCTCTCACCACAATCCAATTGTCGTAGATCGTCATTATTGCCTTTCACTTGTGTAGCTTGGATAATATGAAATGAAAACCACGCTCCAGCCACCGAAGACCATTGAACTCATGATGAACTTTACAAACCAAAGAAGAATAGCAAATATTTTTGGTGTTTTTGAATTGGAAACAAGAACAAAAGGAAACAAGCAAACAAAGCAAAATCTTTTTGGGTTTTCTTGTAGCAAAACAACGATAGCAAATAAAGAGAAAGAAATGCAAGAAACCAAAACAAACAAATGATGAAGAGAAACAACAGAAATATTTTTGGTCTTTTTGTGTTTTGGGAAAGAAACAAAGCAAAAACAAGAAATAGCAAACTAGAAGACTCACATAAACACAAAGCAGCAGAAATTCATCAAACTTGACAGCAGTACAGTACCCGATTTTTAAGAAATTTTTCCACTGCTCAAATCGAAAAGTGTACAACTAATGAAAGTTAGATAACAACCTGGGGAACATGCAAAAAAATTGGCTTCGCAAAATACTGTTCTGGCTATTTTTGGGAATTTTTTTCGGTAACAGTCCAGAATCTGTTTTCAGGCAGCACTTCCCCAAATATCATCTCCCTCTCATTAGAAAACCACTCAAACGAACTAAACAAGTATATACAAGTATCCAGCAATCATAATATGCAAAGAATGAGTGATGCCGGTATACCTCCCCCCAAGCTTAGGCTTTTGGCCTAAGTGGAGTTCAACCCCAGCGAGGGTCGCTGTTCCTCGCCGGTGGATAATGCATGGCGTAGTCATAGTAAGGTTCCTGTGCAGAAGAAAAGCGTGGAGGCTCCACAATGCCCAAAATGTTGATGCGAGGAACTTGCTGCATCGGATGATGAGTCGAGGTGTTCCTCGGCCTCCTCCACATTGTCTCTTGCATGATGGCCTCCTCCCTCTATGTGTGCATTCAGTGCACTTTCTGTGACTGACCAATCCTCCCTGGAATCAAGGTTAAATAGAACAGGTGCAGGCAATCTCACTAGTTTTTCAGTTTTCTTAGTTGTTCTCCAAGACTTCTTGTAAATGTTATCTTGTAAGATAGGTTACCCAAATTAGATGAATCAGAAACAAATTCATGTCGGATCATAGAGACTATGTCAAGTTTTTCTATGGAAAGTTGAATATCAAGATGATGAGGTTCTACACCATGCAAAGCTAGTAAACGAGAGGCGATGAGACCCCCACAAATTCCTCCTTTCTCACGGTTAGTAGCAAGTCTATAAGCTATCAATGCCCCCAAATTATAAGTCTTACTACCTTGCAGTGCAGCAGCTAGAAAAGCTAAATCCTGGATAGATAGTTTACCACCATTCCTTCTAGCAAGAACGCATTTAGTAATGAAATAAGCAAAGTAGCGGATAGCTGGGAGTTGAATGCTAGTGATTTTACCACCATCGTCTGAGAAACTCCTCCCATGACAAATCATCTCAAAGAGGATTAAGAGCTCTCGCGGCGATCCCCTTATCTTCTCGCATGACCCCCATTGCGGTACTCTAATTGCTGTACAAAAATCATTGAATGGCAAGTTGACAGTTTTATTATAAATCTTATACTGAACCATGGGGTTAGATCGCGACCAATTGAACTTAAAATCCTGCACAACAGACATAGTCAATTTTGCATGTTGGCATGGTTCTCCATCAACAAAATCATTCAACCCTGCACGAGAAATTAGATTCTGAACATCTTCCAGTATTCCTGCGCTTCTCATGAAATCCATGCACGGGTAGTAAGAGGGGTATACTCCCTCTTCGCGGTTCACTCTCATGACTTGTTGCACCTCCAATTCTTGTTGGTTTAGTTGATATTTATTCCACTCCATTTTCTGAAATTTTTCAACAAACAATATAAAATTTGATTTGGTGACATATAATCAAGGGGAACTACTATAGGAACTTGCTAGAGTACTAATCATGCATCAAAACTAGTTTATACAACTTAGAACAAGCATGCAAGCTCACTAAACATGTTACCTACAGCAGCAAAATATTCAAGATATACTCAACCAAACAAAATTCTACTTGGATAGGCGGAGGAGTCACATACCGGAGAGCAAATGTGCCAAATTTCAGACAGAAATCTGGGCTGAGCAAAGAGATCGAAAAATCCTGAGCTCTTGAGCAAAAACGCGAGTGAGAGAAAGCTGGTGTCGATTTTTTCGGGAGAGAGAAGAGTCTGGGAGGAAGAGATGCTAAAGTGGGGTAAAGGGGGGCCCACATGCCAGGGTGGCGCGCCCCCCTTCCAGGCCGCGCCAGCCTGTGGGGTGCCACCCTGGGGTGCCCCACAGGTCATCTCCAGGTGCTCCCAGGTGCATTTTCGAAAAAATAGGACCAACGGTATAATTTTTGTGAATTTTTGAAAACTTTGAAAAATGCACATTTCTGGGTATTAAGTTTATTATTACTGGCCAGGAAATTTTTTGAAATCTCTAATTAACTAAGGAACTTTGCAAATCAAAAGTTCTACAGCAAGTAAGACAAGTGGAGGGAGAAAGAGATGTTGTTTACCTCCTCTATGCATATAAAAAGTATTTGTTAACAAGGTTGATCAAGTCTTGCCACCAAATAAATTTTACATAGCATAAAAAGAAATAAACCTCAAATCAATCATGTTACCTTGAATTGTATTGATATGGATCCAATCATAAGATTTTGATATCCTTCTTTAGGCTCATATATAGGACAATCAATAGTTCCAATTTTGATAGTTCTCACATTAGAAATAGTATTGACTCCACATACTTTATCAATCCTCTTGGGGAAATAGACTGTATGCTCCTTATCATCAACATTGAAAGTAACCTTTCCTTTATTGCAATCAATAACAGCCCCTGCAGTGTTAAGAAAAGGTCTCCCAAGAATAATAGACATATTATCATCTTCAGGCATTTCCAACACAACAAAATCAGTTAATATCAAGCAGTTATTAGTAACTTGAACAGGAACATCCTCACATATACCAACAGGAATAGCAGTAGATTTATCAGCCATTTGCAAAGATATATCAGTAGGTATCAACTTATCTAAATAAAGTCTCTTATAAAGAGAAAAAGGCATAACACTAACACCGGCTCCCAAGTCACATAGAGCAGTTTTAACATAATTATTCTTAATAGAACAAGGAATAGTAGGTATACCTGGGTCGCCCAACTTCTTTGGCACTTTGCCATTGAAAGAGTAATTAGCAAGCATAGTGGAAATTTCCTCATTGGGGATTTTCCTTTTGTTAGTAACAATATCTTTCATATACTTTGAATAAGGAGGCAATTTAATAGCATCAGTCAAAGGGATTTGCAAGAATAAAGGTTTCATCCAATCACAGAATTTATTATAGTGTTCTTCTTCCTTTGATTTTAGTTTCTTAGCAGGAAAAGGCATTTGCTTTTGTACCCAAGGTTCCCTTTCATTACCATGTTTCTTAGCAGTAAAATCTTCTTTAGTATACTTTTTATTTTTAGCATGCTTGTCAGGTTCATCTTCAACTTCTTCTTTATCAGAAGCATCATTCTTATCATTATCATTATCATGTTCATTACCACTTTTAGTTTCAGCATCGGAAATAGAAATACTATTAGGATCATTAACAGGTTCAGAGGATTCTACAACATTTTTATGTTTCTTCTTCTTTTTCTTCTTAGAAGGAGCACTAGGTTCAATGCGTTGAGAATCTTGGTCAATTCTTTTGGGATGCCCTTCAAGATATAGAGGATCCTGGGTAGAGACACCACCTCTAGTTGTTACTTCATAAGCATGTTTCTCTTTAGAATTATTATTTAGCAAGTCATTTTGCACTTTAGTGAGTTGATCAATTTGAGTTTGGATCATTTGAAAATGTTTAACAAGCATCTTAACATCATTGGAGGTTCTCTCCACAATATCATGCAAATTGCTTATAGCTTGAGAATTTTCCATTAGATGATTCTCTACTCTCACATTAAAATTTTCTTGCTTAACAATATAATTATCAAACTCATCTAAGCATTGAGCAGGAGGTTTTGAATACGGAATATCTTCCCTAGTAAAGCGTTGAAGGGAGTTTACCTCGATCATGGATGAAGGGGGAATTATCTCACATATATCTTCTATGGGAGGTAGATTCTTCACATCTTCGGATTTAATACCTTTCTCCTTGAGAGACTTCTTGGCTTCCCTCATATCTTTATCATTCAATTCAATTAAACCCCTCTTCTTCAATATTGGCGTTGGAGTTGGTTCAGGTGTATTCCAATCATCATGATTCCGGCTTATTCTAGCCAATAATTCTTCAGCTTCGTTTGGAGTTCTTTTCCTGAAAACACAACCAGCACAACTATCCAAATATGCTCTAGATTCAATGGTTAGTCCACTATAAAATATATCAAGTAGATCATTCTTCTCTAAATCATGTCCAGGTCGAGCTCTGATAAGAGAACAAAATCTTGCCCATGCCTAAGGCAATTTCTCCTCATCTCCCTGGTCAAACCTATAAATTTTCTGTTAAGCAATATGTTGAGCACTAGCGGGAAAGTATTTTCGAAAGAAAACATCACGCAACTCAGTTGGATTTTTAATAGAACCAGGAGGCAAATTATTATACCAAGTTTTAGCATCATCCTTTAATGAGAAAGGAGAAAATTTAGCGACAAAGTAAGTACGCATCTTGACATCATCAGAAAACAAGCTACTCATAGAAGAAAGTTCAATCATGTGTTCTACAACACTTCCTTTTTCAGTACCACAAAAGGGTGCTTTCTCTACAATAGTTATATGAGATAGATCAAGAGAAAAATCATAATCTTTATCCTTAATGCATATAGGAGATGTGGAAAATTTAGGATCAGGAGATAGCTTATGTCTAACAGTATATTGTGCGAGAAACTTTTAAATTTTTCTTCCTTCAGCAGTAGCATTGCATCTATTAATAAAATCATCATTAAGCTCCACATAATCTTCATCAGGATCATCGCTAGAATAATCAAGTTCAGGTGAATTAACAGGTGTAGTAACATCAGGAGTTTCAGTATTTTCAATTTGTCTAGACCTAGAAATTGTAGCATCTAGAAAGGATCCCAATGAACCACTATCATCAAGCACAGCAGAAACATTATCAATATTATGAGAATTTTCAGATTCAGCAGAAGTACCACCAAGTGAAGCCTGTGGCGGTGAAACAAGTTGACTTATCACAGATGGTGAATCAAGAGTAGCAGAGGTACTCAGAGTTGTACCTTTTCTTGTAGTGGATGGTAATATGGCGACTTTAGAATCGGGAGGTTTACCCATGATGGAGAATTTGCAGCGAACAATATCAATCCAAGTGAACTTCCAAATAAAGCTATGCTCCCCGGCAACGGCGGCAGAAAACATTCTTGATGACCCACAAGTATAGGGGATCGCAGCAGTCTTCGCGGGTAGTATAACCCAATTTATTGATTCGACACAAGGGGAGACAAAGAATACTTGAAAGCCTTAACAGCGGAGTTGTCAATTCAGCTGCACCTGGAAACAGACTTGCTCGCAAGAGTTTATCGTAGTAATGTGATTTTATAGCAGTAGCAGTAGTGAAATAACAGCAGCAGAGTAACAAAGACAGCAGTAGTAATTATAGTAAACAGCAGGATTAAAATACTGTAGGCACGGGGACGGATGACGGGCGTTGCATGGATGAGATAAACTCATGTAACAATCATAGCAGGGCATTTGCAGATAATAATAAAACGGTGTCCAAGTACAAAGCAATCAATAGGCATGTGTTCCAATTATAGTCGTACGTGCTCGCAATGAGAAACTTGCACAACATCTTTTGTCCTACCAGCCGGTGGCAGCCGGGCCTCAAGGGAATCTACTGGATATTAAGGTACTCTTTTTAATAGAGTACCGGAGCAAAGCATTAACACTCCGTGAACACATGTGATCCTCACATCACTACCATCCCCTCCGGTTGTCCCGATTTCTGTCACTTCGGGGCCATTGGTTCCGGACAGCGACATGTGTATACAACTTGCAGGTAAGACCATAAACAATGAATATCATGATGAAACAATAACATGTTCAGATCTGAGATCATGGCACTCAGGCCCTAGTGACAAGCATTAAGCATAACAAGTTGCAACAATATCATCAAAGTACCAATTACGGACACTAGGCACTATGCCCTAACAATCTTATGCTATTACATGACCAATCTCATCCAATCCCTACCATCACCTTCGGCCTACAGCGGGGGAATTACTCACACATGGATGGGGGAAACAAGGCTGGTTGATGGAGAGGCGTCGGTGGTGATGATGGCGATGATCTCCTCCAATTCCCCGTCCCGGCGGAGTGCCAGAACGGAGACTTCTGGCTCCCGAGACGGAGTTTCGCGATGTGGCGGCGTTCTGGAGGCTTTTTGGCGACTTCGACTTCTCCCCGTGCGTTTTTAGGTCGAAGGCAATAAATAGTCCGAAGGAGGGCGTCGGGGGCTGACCGAGGCCGCCACACCATAGGGCCACGTGGGCCCCTCCTGGGCCGCGCCGTCCTATGGTGTGGGGCCCTCGGGCCTCCACCTGGCTTGCCCTTCTGGCTCCGCCAATATTCTGGGAAAATAGGACCTTTTGCATAAATTCCGAGGATTTTCCTGAAAGTTGGATTTCTGCACAAAAACGAGACACCAGAACAATACTGCTGAAAACAGCGTTAGTCCGTGTTAGTTGCATCCAAAATACACAAATTAGAGGCAAAACAATAGCAAAAGTGTTCGGGAAAGTAGATACGTTTTGGACGTATCAGTCATCAGGGCTTAAATAGGCGAAGAGGCGGAGTCGGAAGGGGTCTGGGGCCCCCTCACAGTAGGGCGGCGCGCCTGGCTCCTTGGCCGCTCCGCCCACACGTGTGGGCCCCCTGTGGCCCTCCTCTGGTTCCTCTCGGGTGTTCTGGAAGCTTCGTGGAATTATAAGATGCTGGGCGTTGATTTCGTCCAATTTCGAGAATATTTCCTTACTAGGATTTCTGAAACCAAAAACAGCAGAAAATATGAACTGGCACTTCGGCATCTCGTCAATAGGTTAGTTCCGGAAAACGCATAAAATCATCATAAAGTGTGAACAAAACATGTAGGTATTGTCATAAAATAAGCATGGAACATCAAAAATTATAGATACGTTGGAAACGTATCACTCCCTAACCCTAAACTCTGTCTTATGAAGTCAACCACGAAGAGAAGTGGTTTTGGGTTTCAAACATTGAGATTTCAAGAACCCCCCAAAAGCTTCATTTTTGAATGACTAAGGAGGATCCAGACTTAATCACCTTTTCATTTTCATGTTTTAAACTTGTTTAAATCTTGGTCAAACCTAGGATTTAACCAAGATTCAAATGGGCATAAAATTCAAAAAACCAGAAAATGAAAAACCAAAGCACATAGCCTTTTTTATGTCATATAATGAGCATTCAAGTTGATAAGCATGGTCTAGACATATTAAAACAAGAAAAATCATGTATCTACCATGTCCCTAGATAACCCTAAACTCGATCTGTCTTATGAAGTCAAACATGAAGAGAAGTGGTTTTGGGTTTCAAACATGGAAATTTCAAAAACCTCCCAAAAACTTCATCATAGAGTGACTAAGAAGGTTCCATGCTTACCTTTTCATTTTCATGTTTTAAATTAACTTGTTTAAATCTTGGTCAAACATAGGATTGACCAAGATTCAAATGGGCATAAACATTCGGGAAAAATTTAAAAATAAAAAACCAACGCACATATAGTCTTCTTATGTCATATAGTAAGCATTCAAGTTGATAAGCAAGCATATCTAGACATATTCAAACCCGACAAATCATGTATCTGCCCCCTAACCCTAAAATAGATTTGTCTTATGAAGTCAAGCACGAAGAGAAATGGTTTTGGGTTTCAAACATGGAAATTTCTAGACCCCCCCCCCCCAAAGCTTCATTTTAGAGTGACTAATTAAGAAGGATCCAGGCTTACCTTTTCATTTTCATGTTTTAATCTTGTTTAAATCTTGGTCAAACCTAGGATTTGACCAAGATTCAAATGGGCGTAAAAATTCAAAAAAAAATGAAAAACTAAAGCACATAGCCTTCTTATGTCATATATATAGTAAGCCTTCAAGTTGATGAACAAGGTCTAGACATATTCAAAACAGAAAAAAGCATGTATCTACCCCCTAACCCTTAACTCTGTCTTATTGAAGTCAAGCATGAAGAGAAGTGGTTTTGGGTTTCAAACATGGAAATTTCAAAAGCTTCCCAAAAGCTTAATTTTAGAGTGACTAAGAAAGGATCCAGGCTTACCTTCTAATTTTCATGTTTTAAGTTTGTTTAAATCTTGGTCAAACCTAGGATTCAAATGAGCATAAAAATTCGGAAAAAAAATCAAAAAAGAAAGAAAAGAAAAACCAAAGCACATAGTCTTCTTACTTCATATATATAGTAAGCATTCAAGATGATAAACAAGGTCTAGACATATTCAAACACGACAAATCATGTATCTACTCCTAACCCTAAACTCTGTCTTATGATGTCAACCATGAAGAGAAGTGGTTTTGGGTTTCAAACATTATATTGAGATTTCAAGAACCCCCCAAAATCTTCATTTTAGAATGACTAAGAAGGATTCAGGCTTACCTTTTCATTTTCATGTGTTTTAAACTTGCTTAAATCTTAGTCAAACCTAGGATTTGACCAAGATTCAAATGGGCATAAACATTTAGAAAAATCAAAAAATGAAAACCAAAGCACATAGCCTAGCTTCTTATATGTCATATAAAATAAGCATTCAAGTTGATGAACAAGGCCTAGACATATTCAAAACAGAAAATCTTGTATCTACCCCCTAATCCTTGACTATGTCTTATGAAGTCAAGCATGAAGAGAAGTGGTTTTGGGTTTGAAACAAGGAAATTTCAAAAACTTCCCAAAAGCTTAATTTTAGAGTGACTAAGAAGGATCCAAGCTTACGTACCTTTTCATTTTCAGGATTTATGCTTGTTTAAATCTTGGCCAAACATAGGATTTGACTAAGATTCAAATGGGCATAAACATTCAGAAAAAATTTAAAAATAAAAAACCAACGCACATATAGTCTTCTTATGTCATATAGTAAGCATTCAAGTCGAGAAACAAGCATGTCTAGACATATTCAAACCCGGCAAATCATGTATCTACCCCCTAAAACCCTAAACTAGCTTTTTCTTATGAAGTGAAGCATGAAGAGAAATGGTTTTGGGTTTCAAACATGGAAATTTCTAGACCCCCCAAAGCTTCATTTTAGAGTGACTAAGAAGGATACAGGCTTACCTTTTCATTTTCATGTTTTAAGCTTGTTTAAATCTTGGTCAAATCTATGATTTGACCAAGACTCAAATGGGCATAAAAATTCAAAAAAAATCAAAAAAATGAAAAACTAAAGCACATAACCTTCTTATGTCATATATCGTAAGCAGCATTCAACTTGATGAACATGGCCGGTCTAGACATATTCATAACAGAAAAAGCATGTATCTACCCCCTAACGCTTAACTCTGTCTTAATTATGAAGTCAAGCATGAAGAGAAGTGGTTTTGTGTTTCAGACATGGAAATTTCAAAAACTTCCCAAAAGCTTAATTTTAGAGTGACTAAGAAGGATCCAAGCTTACCTTTTCATTTTCATGTTTCACGCTTGTTTAAATATTGGTCAAACCTAGGATTTGACCAAGATTTAAATGGGCATAAAAATTCAGGAAAAAAAATGAAAAACCAAAGCACATAGTCTTCTTACGTCATATATATATATATATATATATATATATATATATATATATATATATATATATATATATATATATAGTAAGCATATTCAAGTAGATAAACAAGGTCTAGACATATAGTAAGTAATATGTATGTAAAAATGATTTTTGGGGATTTATAGGACGAAGTTATAACACACCTACATTTCAAATTGGAATTACTTTCAATAAATCAGCATAAAGTCATTTAAATGTGTGAAACTAGCTAGAAAGCACTAAAAACGTAAAGAGTTGGGAATTTTCACTAATATGTGGCCTAATTTATCTTAAAAATGTAGAGGCGCCATTTTGAGCCGTATCTTATGTACCCCATTCACAAAATAAACCTATTTTGACATCTAGAAAATGAAAAATGAGTTTTTATATACCGAAAAGTTGAAAAGTCTAGTCAGCAACATTGTTGGGAATGGCAAGATGCACCACCATGACCAATTTGGGCACATTTTAACAAACTATGCCACAAATATGGCCATAACTACGCCATTTGTTGGCTTGAAACCCATGAATCTTCATACACGATAGTCCGTTTTTTGAAGACATTTTGTTTTTTACTACCCTATCACAGGTTTCTTATTTTCACTGTCAACTAGTACACCTATAAGCACTGAATGCGGAAGGGTTTCATTTTTGAGGTTTTCTTCATTTTCATTTATTTATTTCAAAACCAGGTAAAAATGGTCGACATGATTATCCATGCAAAGGGGTCGAATATTTGTAGGCAGCACATGTGTTTGCCCGTCCAGTGAAACTCGGAGGAAGAGGGATCACACGGAAGGAGACGAAGGGAGAGAAGTGAGGGGGGCCCTCTTATTTATGGTGTCTTACCTTTTTCAGGGGTTGTCAGTGCGCAGGAGGTGCGAGCGAGCGAGCGAGGCTGATAATGAGAGAGATGGTTTTTCTTTTTTTTTTTGAGAGAGAGGGAGAACCAAAGGATCCTGAAGGACTTAGACTTCCAATACGCAGCAGAGCACAGTTTACAACAAGACATAGAATAAATGGGAAATTTCATCTAAATCCCTAACTTTTACATGGAAGACCCCACGCTGAAAGCAAGAAATGCGATCGGGTCCTTAACAGGCATCGCCCAGATTGATCCTCGTCACAGCCGGGGACGAACCACTTAGCGCGACCAAATCGCCATGGCTACAGTGCGTGCACACCATGGCCTCCGAGCTGAGGTAGAAACGCAATGCCAAAACCAGCAGCCAGCGGAGGTGGATAACTGGAGAGAGAGAGAGAGAGGGAGTTTTGATGTGTCTTCTCTTGACAAAGAAGATGGGAGTTTGCCTATCGACCGCACATTACTTGTGCTCACTGAAGTGTGGGACCTCACGCATGGGAACCACACGTAAGTGACAGACCTGTTGGTGTAATAACTCGGGTGATCATTATATTATATTACTACAAAGTTTCCAATGGATTCAAGGGTAGGAAAGCCAAGTTAACTCATTTACATGACATTATTTTTTCCATGAAGCCAAGTTAACTCATCTATCAATTGGTACATTCTGGTTATATTCGAAATTTTACTTGAAACGTGTTGTTCATGCCATTTTACTACTCGCCTAACACTTTTTTCGCGCGTGAAGGGACGGGGTGGGCATGATGCTACCCTGACATTTTATGACCCCCCAAAACTAGCAAATAAGAGAGAGGCATCCAAAGAAACACACTCGTCCCCTACCCCCCCCCCCCCCCCCAATTTGAAATCCAGCCAAAGGTGGATCAAAAAAGGCAATCGAAAAGCATGGATTGTTCATCTTTTTATATATAGTTAGGGTTAGGGTTTATGGTTTATAGAGATGCACATATTTTCATGTTTTAAACTTGTTTAAATCCTGGTCAAAACTAGGATTTGAACGAGATTCAAATGGGTATAAAAAATAAAAAATGCACATAGCCTTTTTATGTCATATAATGCATGAGCACTCAAGTTGATAAACATGGTCTAGACATATTCAAACTAGAAAAATCATGTATCTACCCTGGCCCTAACCTTAAACTCTGTATTATGGAGTCAAGCATGAAGAGAAGTGGTTTTGGGTTTCAAACACGGAAATTTCAAATTGATGAACAAGTTCTAGGCATATTCAAAACAGAAAAAGCATGTATCTACCCCCTAACCATAAAGTCGGTCGATCTTATGAAGTCTAGCATGAAGAGAAGTCCTATTGGTTTCAAACATGGAAATTTCAAGAACCTCCCAAAAGCTTCATTTTAGAGTGACTAAAAAAGATCCAGGCTTGCATTTTCATTTTCATGTTTTAAAATTGTTTAAATCTTGGTCAAACCTAGCTAGTATTTGACCAAGATTCAAATGGGCATAAAATTCAAAAAAAAAACAGAAAAATGAAAAACCAAAGCACATAGCCTTCTTATGTCATATATAGTAAGCATTCAAGTTGATCAACAAGGTCTAGACATATTTAAAACAGAAAAAGCATGTATCGATCTACCCCTAACCCTTAACTCTGTCTTATGAAGTCAAGCATGAAGAGAAGTGGTTTTGGGTTTCGAACATTATATTGAGGTTTCAAGAACCCCCCAAAAGCTTCATTTTAGAATGACTAAGAATGATCTAGGCTTGCCTTTTCATTTTCATGTGTTTTAAACTTGCTAAAATCTTGGTCAAACCTAGGACTTGACCAAGATTCAAATGGGCATAAACATTCAGAAAAAATTTAAAAATAAAAAACCAACACACATATAGTCTTCTTATGTCATATAGTAAGCATTCAAGTTGATAAACAAGCATTTCTAGACATATTCAAACCCGGCAAATCATGTATCTACCCCCTAAAACCCTAAACTAGTTTTTTCTTATGAAGTCAAGCATGAAGAGAAATGGTTTTGGGTTTCAAACATGGAAATTTCTAGACCCCCCAAAGCTTCATTTTAGAGTGACTAAGAAGGATCCAGACTTACCTTTTCATTTTCATGTGTTTTAAACTTACTTAAATATTGGTCAAACCTAGGATTTGACCAAGATTTAAATGGGCATAAAAATTCAGGAAAAAAAATGAAAAACCAAAGCACATAGTCTTCTTACGTCATATATATATAGTAAGCATATTCAAGTAGATAAACAAGGTCTAGACATATAGTAAGTAA
Organism: Lolium perenne; assembly: GCF_019359855.2. Classification (NCBI taxonomy): domain Eukaryota; kingdom Viridiplantae; phylum Streptophyta; class Magnoliopsida; order Poales; family Poaceae; genus Lolium; species Lolium perenne. The sequence continues at coordinate 33,440,206 of NC_067248.2, read as the reverse complement.
TATGTATGTAAAAATGATTTTTGGGGATTTATAGGACGAAGTTATAACACACCTACATTTCAAATTGGAATTACTTTCAATAAATCAGCATAAAGTCATTTAAATGTGTGAAACTAGCTAGAAAGCACTAAAAAACGTAAAGCGTTGGGAATTTTCACTAATATGTGGCCTTATTTATCTTTAAAATGTAGAGGCACCATTTTGAGCCATATCTTATGTATCCCATTCACAAAATAAACCTATTTTGTCATCTAGAAATTGAAAAAAGAGTTTTATATACCAAAAAAATGAAAAGTCTAGTCAACAACATTGTTGGGAATGGCAAGATGCACCACCATGCCCAATTTGGGCACATTGTAACAAACTGTGCCACAAATATGGCCATAACTATATCATTTGGCTTGCAAACCAGGAAACTTCATACACGATAGTCCGCTTTGTGAAGACATTTTGTTTTTCACTACCCTATCACATGTTTATTATTTTCCCTGTCAACTAACACATATAAGCACACTCCATGCGGAAGGGTTTCATTTTTGAGGTTTTCTTCATTTTCATTTATTTATTTCAAAACCAGGTCAAAATGGTCGACATGATTATTCTTGCAAAGGGGTTGAATATTTTAGTACTATCACTGGTTTCTATATATAGTAAGTAATACTCCCTCCGTTCTTTTTTAATTGACTCAGATTTAGTACAACTTTATACTAAATTTGAGTCAATTAAAAAGGAACGGAGGGAGTATGTATCTAAAAATGATTTGTGGGGACTTGTAGGACCAAATTATAACACACCTACAATTCAAATTTGAATTACTTTCAATAAATCAGCATAAAGTCATTTAAATGTGCGAAACTAGCTAGAAAGCACTAAAAACCGTAAATTTGGGAATTGGCATTAAAATATGGCCTAATTTATTTTAAAAATGTAGATGCGCCATTTTGACCCATATTTTATCTACCCCATGCACAAAATAAACATATTTTATCATCTAGAAAATGAAAAACGATTTTTTATACTGAAAACTTGAAAAGTCTAGTCATCAATAGTGTTGGAAATGGCAAGATGCACCACCATGCCCAATTGGGGAACACTATAACAAACAATGCTGTCCAGGGAGAATCAAACTTGGTAATATTAACTATGAGATTGAACAAAACGTTATATTTGGTTTACCCTTTGAACCTCCTAACTTACCACAACATTGACTTCTTATTTTTATTTACAAATATATATTTTAATATCCCATTGTTGTGCAGTAATATATGTTTTTATCTCAAATCAATTAGCATTTGATTTTAAAAAACTACCATAATAATTTATGAGAAAGCGTTGAACAAGTTTCAGAATGTAATTTTATACTTGATATGACCAATAATAGACTTAAATTAAATTGGATTTCAAAGATCAGATTTTATAAGCGAATAGGTTTCATGTTGCAGACTATGTATTAGCTTGACGGGCACCCCTAGAATAAAGTATGTCGGTCATTTACGTGTGGTTCCCATGCGTGTAGGTCCCACACATCAGTGAGCACAAGTCCGTGCGGTAGGTAGGCAAACTCCCAACAATCTTCTTTGTCAAGTAAAGACGCATAGTCAAGACTTTCTCTCTCTCTCTCCCATTTGTCGCTGAAAAAAAAAGAATATTAGACAGGCGTGTAGCATGCACTGCAGGTCTACAGAACTGAAACCCTGTGTGCCAGTCAACATCACTCGCCGAAAAAGTGAAGCATTTCTTTTCACCATAAATAACAGCGGCCCTGTGAGGCACTGCTCTCCCTTTCTCTTTCTCCTTCCGTTTGATCCCTTTTGCACCTTTTATCCTTTGCACGAAACTCCACTTATTGTTGTCATTGTTGCACAGAACACTCACTTAACCTGTTCTTTTGCACATATCACCAACTCATGTATTTGTTGCACAAAGGTCTAAATCTCTGGCTAAGCTACTTTTCTCTGAGGGCTCCTTTGATTCAAAGGATAGAAAAAGCATAGGAATAGGAAAGTCATAGGATTAGAATGGCATGTCTATTTGAATCCCATAGGAAGATGAAGTGTGTTTGATTGAAGCAAAGGAATTTTTCATGAGGTATGAGCTAATGTTTTTTTCCTATAGGAATTTTTCATGAGGTATGAGCTAATGTTTTTTTCCTATAGGAGTACAAGATTTCCATAGGAATTTTCCCTATAGGATATATTCCTATGAATCAAACAACATGTATAGGAAATTTTTCCATAGGAACCAAATCCTACACAATTCCTATGCAAATCCTATGAATCAAAGGAGCCCTAAATCTGATGGCCAGGACCTAGAAGGTAGTGGTAATATCCATTATCATTGTGTAGTGTGTTTTTTAGAACTCTAAAAGAATATGAAAAGAACTCTAAAAGAATATGAAAATATTTTAGCAATTGAAATAATATAAATTAACTAATACGGGATATTCATGAAATATATTTTCTACTATCCGGCCAATAGCGAGTGTCATGAAATATATTCATTGTAAACTTAGTGATAATCACTCGAGTTTGATATGAATGGCCTAGCTAGCTAAGGGCATCTCCCACTATATATGTTGTCCACACGACCAACCAACAAGCAAAAGGTATTCCATGAGGAAAGTTTCTTATGGGTGACTTTCATCTCTGCCGCAAAACACGCGCCGAAATTGTTGGCGCGTCCCATTTTCAAGCTACCCCAAAACCTGCGGTTTGCCCGTCGGCCTATAAAACATCGGTCAACAGAGGATATTTCCCTGTAGAGCACAATTCGAACACCACATCTTTCTCATGCTTCTACCAGGCACACTCCCACGACGACGGCTGTGCCCCACCGCCCCTCCTCACCATCACTGCCTCCTCACCGGCCACTGTAGTGACTGACCACGTTTTACCGGCAGACCTTCCTTGCTGTCTAGCAAGCAGGATTAGCTTCGTCGATGCCGATGTTGACCGCGCCATATCTACTCCAGATCTGCTTCCCCGACTCTGTAGTCCACCTCACCGGAGATCGATATGGGCAAAAAACGCGGCCCCAAAGTCGACCACCCCCAACCAAAGAGTAAATCCGCCCTGGCCTCAGATGAAGGTTGATGAATACTTTACATGTCCGCTTTTGTTATATGCATTTGATTTCTGACACTAGTTTTCGTTGCTTTCTTGTAATGCATTCTTGCTGATATTAGATCAGTGTAGATAGTTGTTTGCCGTGTAGCTATATGAGATCTCAACCTTACATCTGCTGATCGAGAGGAAGATCGAGGTTATGTCCGCTTTCGCTATGCATTTCTTTTCTGAGAATCACTTATGTGTGATATGTTTTGGGGGTTTGAAGTATGCATTTTACAAAGGTTATGATAGCAGTCAAGCTAGCAGAGCAATTTGTTGATAGTATTAAACTGCATTTTTTTTAATCTCGGAACACTGCTGATCGTAACCTTACATCTGCTGATGGAGAGGCAGAGCTTATGTCCGCTTTCATTACACTTTTCTTTTCCAAAAATCACTTCTGTGCGGTACTTTTTTGGGGTTTGAAGTATACTACCTCCACCCCAAACCTGAAGGCTTATTTATAGAAGTCAAACCAAGTAAAGTTTGACCAAACTTTCAGAACAATCTATCAAGAAATATAATATTTCGTAGATACCGTACGAAAATATATTCGTTTTCTATATTTAATGATATTAAATTTGTATTTTGCATGTTAATAATGATTTTTGGTAAAAACTTCGGGATGGTGGTAGTACGTTTTACAAAGGTTATGATAGCAGTCAAGCTAGCAGAGCAATTTATTGATAGTATTAAACTACCACTAGTAGGAAAACCCTTATAGGCGGAGCTTAGTTCTGTGGCGCACCTCGAAAAATGCGCCACAGAAATAGCTTAATTTTGTGGCGCACCAGCGAACCGTGCGCCACAAAAACTTGGTGGGCCCCACAACCTGTCACCCCCAATTATTGGTTTTACTATTTCTATGGCGCACGTACCCCAGTGTGCCACAGAAATAAGCTATTCTGTGGCGCACGGCAACAGTGCGCCACAAAAATAAGCTATTCTGTGGCGCAGTTTGCCTGGTGCGCCACAGAAATAAGGTATTGTGTGGCGCACTGTGTTCGGTGCGCCACAAAATTAGCGAACCATATATACAAAAGTGAGCCAACCTCCCACCTACCACACTACACAAGCCATTCTTCTTCCTCCATCTAGCTCGTCCCCCCTTCTCTCTCATACCATTTTGGCTCTACTTTTCACTTGATTGGGTATTTATTGCACTTACTTTGGTTGGTACTTAATTGGAGTTGAGGAGAAGGCTCTCGATACTCTCTTGTCCTCTTGAACTCATCGATCGCGGTCTCGTCTCGGTATCGAATCTACAAGGTGAGTAGTTGGAGGAGACATACATATACTTGGAGGAGACATGCATATGCTTGTAGATCTTGTGTGGCCGTCGTGTGTATCTATCCTTGTTGCAGGTGAAGCGCTTGTGTGTGTGCCGGTGTGGTGCATGGATGTTTGCCGAAATGTTGATTCATTTCCGTTTCGGCAAATTTTGCACTACCCATATGTCCTACCTTGAGGAGAGGTCATGCCGAATTTTTCCGCTCCATGTAATACCTTGAGGAGAGGTACGGCCCATGCATGTGTGTGCATTTGTTGCGGTTCTAATTTCCTATTCTATGTATACCATTTGCAGGCAAGCATGGTCCTTTCGATGAGTTCCGCTCGAATCTCTAGATACAAGATAGACGCGAAGGACGACATGATTCGGAACAATAGGCGCCAGATAAGATGTCCGTGTCGATCATGCAAACTCGAGCGCTGGATCAACCTGATTCCGGACAACTGGAGGAGCACCTGCTGAGGCGCGGTTTCATGCAAGACAACCAGGCGCGGCCGGCCCCATCAAATGGTGCGCATGAAGACCATGTCGAGCGAGATGACTATCATCATGAAGAAGACTATTGATGGCGTGTATTTCACACGTTCGTTGGGCAACCCCAAGAGGAAGGTATGATGCGCACAGCAGCAAGTTTTCCCTCAGAAAGAAACCAAGGTTTATCGAACCAGGAGGAGCCAAGAAGCACGTTGAAGGTCGATGGCGGCGGGATGTAGTGCGGCGCAACACCAGAGATTCCGGCGCCAACGTGGAACCTGCACAACACAACCAAAGTACTTTGCCCCAACGAAACAGTGAGGTTGTCAATCTCACCGGCTTGCTGTAACAAAGGATTAACCGTATTGTGTGGAAGATGATTGTTTGCGAAAACAGTAGAACAGTATTGCAGTAGATTGTATTTCAGTAAAGAGAATTGGACCGGGGTCCACAGTTCACTAGAGGTGTCTCTCCCATAAGACGAACAGCATGTTGGGTGAACAAATTACAGTTGGGCAATTGACAAATAAAGAGAGTATGACCATGCACATACATATCATGATGAGTATAGTGAGATTTAATTGGGCATTACGACAAAGTACATAGACCGCCATCCAACTGCATCTATGCCTAAAAAGTCCACCTTCAGGTTATCATCCGAACCCTCCGGTATTAAGTTGCAAAGCAACGGACAATTGCATTAAGTATGGTGCGTAATGTAATCAACAACTACATCCTTAGACATAGCATCAATGTTTTATCCCTAGTGGCAACAGCACAACACAACCTTAGAACTTTACATCACTTTGTCCCGGTGTCAATGCGGCATGAACCCACTATCGAGCATAAGTACTCCTCTTGGAGTTACAAGCATCTACTTGGCCAGAGCATCTACTAGTAACGGAAAGCATGCAAGATCATAAACAACACATAAGCATAGCTTTGATAATCAACATAACAAGTATTCTCTATTCATCGGATCCCAACAAACGCAACATATAGAATTACAGATAGATGATCTTGATCATGTTAGGCAGCTCACAAGATCCGACAATGATAGCACAATGGGGAGAAGACAACCATCTAGCTACTGCTATGGACCCATAGTCCAGGGGTAGACTACTCACACATCACACCGGAGGCGACCATGGCGGCGTAGAGTCCTCCGGGAGATGATTCCCCTCTCCGGCAGGGTGCCGGAGGCGATCTCTGGATCCCAGAGATGGGATCGGCGGCGGCGGCGTCTGCGGAAGGTTTTCCGTATCGTGGTTCTCAGATCGGGGTTTCGTCACGGAGACTTTTTATAGGCGAAAGGGCAGGTCAAGAGGCGGCACGGGGCCCCACACCACAGGGCCGCGCGGCCAAGGGGGCCGCGCCGCCCTATAGTGTGGCCCCTCCGTGGCCCCTCTTCGTCTCTCCTTCGGACTTCCGGAAGCTTCGTGAGAAAATAGGCCCTGGGCTTTGATTTCGTCCAATTCCGAGAATATTTCCTTACTAGGATTTCTGAAACCAAAAACAGCAGAAAACAAAGAATCGGCACTTCGGCATCTTGTTAATAGGTTAGTTCCAGAAAATGCACGAATATGACATAAAGTGTGCATAAAACATGTAGATAACATCAATAATGTGGCATGGAACATAAGAAATTATCGATACGTCGGAGACGTATCAGCATCCCCAAGCTTAGTTCTGCTCGTCCCGAGCGAGTAAAACGATAACACGGATAATTTCGGAGTGACATGCCATCATAATCTTGATCATACTATTTGTAAAGCATATGTAGTGAATGCAGCGATCAAAACAATGTATATGACATGAGTAAACAAGTGAATCATAAAGCAAAGACTTTTCATGAATAGCACTTCAAGACAAGCATCAATTAAGTCTTGCATAAGAGTTAACTCATAAAGCAATAATTCAAAGTAAAGGTATTGAAGCAACACAAAAGAAGATTAAGTTTCAGCGGTTGCTTTCAACTTGTAACATGTATATCTCATGGATATTGTCAACATAGAGTAATATAATAAGTGCAATAAGCAAGTATGTAGGAATCAATGCATAGTTCACACAAGTGTTTGCTTCTTGAGGTGGAGAGAAATAGGTGAACTGACTCAACATTGAAAGTAAAAGAATGGTCCTCCATAGAGGAAAAGCATCGATTGCTATATTTGTGCTAGAGCTTTGATTTTGAAAACATAAAGAGAGCATAAAAATAAAGTTTTGAGAGGTGTATGTCGTTGTCAACGAATGGTAGCGGGTACTCTAACCCCCTTGCCAGACAAACCTTCAAAGAGCGGCTCCCATTTTATTTTATTTTGGGTGGCACTCCTTCCAACCTTTCTTTCACAAACCATGGCTAACCGAATCCTCGGGTGCCTGCCAACAATCTCATACCATGAAGGAGTGCCTTTTTATTTTAGTTTTATTATGATGACACTCCTCCCAACCTTTGCTTACACAAGCCATGGCTAACCGAATCCTTCGGGTGCCGTCCAACAATCACATACCATGGAGGAGTGTCTATTTTTGTTAATTAATTTGGGACTGGGAATCCCATTGCCAGCTCTTTTTGCAAAATTATTGGATAAGCGGATGAAGCCACTAGTCCATTGGTGAAAGTTGCCCAACGAGATTGAAAGATAAACACCACATACTTCCTCATGAGCTATAAAACATTGACACAAATCAGAGGTGATAAATTTTGAATTGTTTAAAGGTAGCACTCAAGCAATTTACTTTGGAATGGCGGAAAATACCATGTAGTATAGGTAGGTATGGTGGACACAAATGGCATAGTGGTTGGCTCAAGTATTTTGGATGCATGAGAAGTATTCCCTCTCGATACAAGGTTTAGGCTAGCAAGGCTTATTTGAAACAAACACAAGGATGAACTGGTGCAGCAAAACTCACATAAAAGACATATTGAAAACATTATAAGACTCTACACCGTCTTCCTTGTTGTTCAAACTCAATACTATAAATTATCTAGACCTTAGAGAAACCAAATATGCAAACCAAATTTTAGCATGCTCTATGTATTTCTTCATTAATGGGTGCAAAGCATATGATGCAAGAGCTTAATCATGAGCACAACAATTGCCAAGTATCACATTACCCAAGACATTTATAGCAATTACTACATGTATCATTTTCCAATTCCAACCATATAACAATTTAACGAAGGAGAAACTTCGCCATGAATACTATGAGTAGAAACCAAGGACATACTTGTCCATATGCTACAGCGGAGCGTGTCTCTCTCCCATAAAGTGAATGCTAGGATCCATTTTATTCAAACAAAACAAAAAACAAAAACAAACCGACGCTCCAAGAAAAAGCACATAAGATGTGATGGAATAAAAATATAGTTTCAGGGGAGGAACCTGATAATGTTGTCGATGAAGAAGGGGATGCCTTGGGCATCCCCAAGCTTAGACGCTTGAGTCTTCTTGATATATGCAGGGGTGAACCACCGGGTGCATCCCCAAGCTTAGAGCTTTCACTCTCCTTGATCATGTTGCATCATACTCCTCTCTTGATCCTTGAAAACTTCCTCCACACCAAACTCGAAACAACTCATTAGAGGGTTAGTGCACATTATAAATTGACATATTCAGAGGTGACACAATCATTCTTAACACTTCTGGACATTGCATAATGCTACTGGACATTAATGGATCAAAGAAATTCATCCAACATAGCGAAAGAGGCAATGCGAAATAAAAGGCAGAATCTGTCAAAACAGAACAGTTCGTATTGACGAATTTTAAAATGGCACCAGACTTGCTCAAATGAAAATGCTCAAATTGAATGAAAGTTGCGTACATATCTGAGGATCATGCACGTAAATTGGCTTAATTTTCTGAGTTACCTACAGGGAGGTGGACCCAGATTCGTGACAGCAAAGAAATCTGGAACTGCGCAGTAATCCAAATCTAGTACTTACTTTTCTATCAACGGCTTAACTTGGCACAACAAAACACAAAACTAAGATAAGGAGAGGTTGCTACAGTAGTAAACAACTTCCAAGACACAAAATAAAAACAAAGTACTGTAGGTAAAAACATGGGTTGTCTCCCATAAGCGCTTTTCTTTAACGCCTTTCAGCTAGGCGCAGAAAGTGTGTATCAAGTATTATCGAGAGATGAAGTGTCAACATCGTAATTTGTTCTCATAATAGAATCAAAAGGTACCTTCATTCTCTTTCTAGGGAAGTGTTCCATACCTTTCTTGAGAGGAAATTGATATTTTATATTACCTTCCTTCATATCAATGATAGCACCAACAGTTCGAAGAAAAGGTCTTCCCAATATAATGGGGCAAGATGCATTGTATTCAATATCCAAGACAACAAAATCAACGGGAACCAGGTTATTGTTAATGGTAATGCGAACATTATCAACTTTACCCAAAGGTTTCTTTGTAGAATGATCAGCAAGATTAACATCCAAATAACAATTTTTCAGTGGTGGCAAGTCAAGCATATTATAAATTTTCTTAGGCATAACAGAGATACTTGCACCAAGATCACATAAAGCATTACAATCAAAATCTTTAATCTTCATCTTAATGATGGGCTCCCAACCATCCTCTAACTTTTTAGGAATAGAGGCTTCACGCTCTAGTTTCTCTTCTCTAGCTTTTATGAGAGCATTTGTAATATGATGCGTGAAAGCCAAATTTATAGCACTAGCATTAGGACTTTTAGCAAGTTTTTGCAAGAACTTTATAACTTCAGAGATGTGGCAATCATCAAAATTCAAACCATTATAATCTAAAGCAATGGGATCATCATCCCCAATGTTGGAAAAAATTTCAGCGACTTTATCACGAAAGTGCAGTTTCAGTTTTAGCAGTTTCAGGCAGTTTTTCGCGCTTTGCATTCGAGGTGGAAACATTGCTAACACCAATTCTTTTATTAGTATGAGTAGGAGGTGCAGCAACATGTGTAGCATTAGCATTACTAATGGTGGTAATAGTCCAAACTTTAGCTATATTCTTCTCTTTAGCTAGTTTTTCATTTTCTTCTCTATCCCACCTAGCACGCAGTTCAGCCATTAATCTTATATTCTCATTAATTCTAACTTGAATGGTATTTGCTGTAGTAGTAATTTTATTATGATGATTCTCATTAGTCATAACTTTCGATTTCAAAAGATCAACATCAGCAGCAAGACTATCGACTTTAGAAGCAAGTATATCAATTTTCCCAAGCTTTTCTTCAACAGATTTGTTAAAAGCAGTTTGTGTACTAATAAATTCCTTAAGCATGGCTTCAAGTCCAGGGGGTGAACTCCTATTATTGTTGTAAGAATTCCCATAAGAATTACCATAGCCGTTGCCATTATTATAAGGATATGGCCTATAGTTTTTACTAGAATTGTTAGGTAAGCATTGTTGTTGAAATTATTATTTTTAATGAAGTTTACATCAACATGTTCTTCTTGTGCAACCAATGAAGCTAATGGAACATTATTAGGATCAATATTAGTCCTATCATTCACAAGCATAGACATAATAGCATCGATCTTATCACTCAAGGAAGAGGTTTCTTCGACAGAATTTACCTTCTTACCTTGTGGAGCTCTTTCCGTGTGCCATTCAGAGTAGTTGATCATCATATTATCAAGAAGCTTTGTTGCTTCACCAAGAGTGATGGACATAAAGGTACCTCCAGCAGCTGAATCCAATAAATTCCGTGAAGAAAAATTTAGTCCTGCATAGAAGGTTTGGATGATCATCCAAGTAGTCAGTCCATGGGTTGGGCAATTTTTAACCAGAGATTTCATTCTTTCCCAAGCTTGAGCAACATGTTCAGTATCTAATTGTTTAAAATTCATTATGCTACTCCTCAAAGATATAATTTTAGCAGGGGGATAATATCTACCAATAAAAGCATCCTTGCATTTAGTCCATGAATCAATACTATTCTTAGGCAGAGATAGCAACCAATCTTTAGCTCTTCCTCTTAATGAGAAAGGGAACAATTTTAGTTTAATAATATCACCATCTACATCTTTATATTTTTGCATTTCACATAGTTCAACAAAATTATTAAGATGGGCAGCAGCATCATCAGAACTAACACCAGAAAATTGCTCTCGCATAACAAGATTCAGTAAAGCAGGTTTAATTTCAAAGAATTCTGCTGTAGTAGCAGGTGGAGCAATAGGTGTGCATAAGAAATCATTATTATTTGTGGTTGTGAAGTCACACAACTTAGTGTTTTCAGCGTTGGCCATTTTAGCAACAGTAAATAAAGCAAACTAGATAAAGTAAATGCAAGTAAACTAATTTTTTTGTGTTTTTGATATAGCAAACAAGATAGCAAGTAAAGTAAAACTAGCAACTAATTTTTTTGTATTTTGATTTAGTGCAGCAAACAAAGTAGTAAATAAAACTAAGCAAGACAAAAACAAAGTAAAGAGATTGAGAAGTGGAGACTCCCCTTGCAGCGTGTCTTGATCTCCCCGAGCAACGGCGCCTTTAAAAATATGCTTGATGGCGTGTATTTCACACGTTCGTTGGGCAACCCCAAGAGGAAGGTATGATGCGCACAGCAGCAAGTTTTCCCTCAGAAAGAAACCAAGGTTTATCGAACCAGGAGGAGCCAAGAAGCACGTTGAAGGTCGATGGCGGCGGGATGTAGTGCGGCGCAACACCAGAGATTCCGCGCCAACGTGGAACCCGCACAACACAACCAAAGTACTTTGCCCCAACGAAACAGGTGAGGTTGTCAATCTCACCGGCTTGCTGTAACAAAGGATTAACCGTATTGTGTGGAAGATGATTGTTTGCAGAAAACAAGAGAACGAGTATTGCAGTAGATTGTATTTCAAGAAAGAGAATTGGACCGGGGTCCACAGTTCACTAGAGGTGTCTCTCCCATAAGACGAACAGCATGTTGGGTGAACAAATTACAGTTGGGCAATTGACAAATAAAGAGAGCATGACCATGCACATACATATCATGATGAGTATAGTGAGATTTAATTGGGCATTACGACAAAGTACATAGACCGCCATCCAACTGCATCTATGCCTAAAAAGTCCACCTTCAAAGTTATCATCCGAACCCCCTCCAGTATTAAGTTGCAAAGCAACAGACAATTGCATTAAGTATGGTGCGTAATGTAATCAACAACTACATCCTTAGACATAGCATCAATGTTTTATCCCTAGTGGCAACAGCACAACACAACCTTAGAACTTTCTGTCACTGTCCCAGGTGTCAATGCAGGCATGAACCCACTATCGAGCATAAGTACTCCCTCTTGGAGTTACAAGCATCTACTTGGCCAGAGCATCTACTAGTAACGGAAAGCATGCAAGATCATAAACAACACATAAGCATAGCTTTGGTAATCAACATAACAAGTATTCTCTATTCATCGAATCCCAACAAACGCAACATATAGAATTACAGATAGATGATCTTGATCATGTTAGGCAGCTCACAAGATCCGACAATGATAGCACAATGGGGAGAAGACAACCATCTAGCTACTGCTATGGACCCATAGTCCAGGGGTAGACTACTCACACATCACACCGGAGGCGACCATGGCGGCGTAGAGTCCTCCGGGAGATGATTCCCCTCTCCGGCAGGGTGCCGGAGGCGATCTCCTGGATCCCCCGAGATGGGATCGGCGGCGGCGGCGTCTTTGGAAGGTTTTCCGTATCATGGTTCTCGGTACTGGGGTTTTCGTCACGGAGACTTTTTATAGGCGAAAGGGCAGGTCAAGAGGCGGCACGGGGGCCCCACACCACAGGGCCGCGCGGCCAAGGGGGGGGCCGCGCCGCCCTATAGTGTGGCCCCTCCGTGGCCCCTCTTCGTCTCTCCTTCGGACTTCTGGAAGCTTCGTGAGAAAATAGGCCCCTGGGCTTTGATTTCGTCCAATTCCGAGAATATTTCCTTACTAGGATTTCTGAAACCAAAAACAGCAGAAAACAGCAACTGGCACTTCGGCATCTTGTTAATAGGTTAGTTCCAGAAAATGCACGAATATGACATAAAGTGTGCATAAAACATGTAGATAACATCAATAATGTGGCATGGAACATAAGAAATTATCGATACGTCGGAGACGTATCAACTATCATCATGCCGACGGGGACTATCATCATGAAGAAGAAGTCGGCGGAGAAGATCATCATGAAAAAGAAGATGCCGGCGGAGAAGATCATCATGATGAAGAAGAAGATTCCGGCGCGACCCCGCTAATTTCGGCCTTGCGGGACTCTCATGTTCAAGATCTTCTCCTCCAGGAGACGAGCAACGATAGAGTTGCAGCTAGAGAGAGAGCCAAGCTGTCGCAAATGGAGAAAGACGAGATGACTCCGATCTTTCCTGGGTGTCGTCCGCAGGATACGCGCTTGCATGTAACGCTTGATTACCTGCAGATGAAGACGCAGAACAAGTGGACCGATTCCAGCTTCAGCAAGAACTTAAAATTCTGGCACGATCGTCTCCCGGAGGGGAACACATTGCCAAGTAGTATCGAGGAGGCCAAGAAAGTCGTGTGTCCCCTTGACCTACCGCACGAAAAATACCACGTGAGCATTAAATTGTGTGATTTATAGGTGCGAGTACAAGGACATAACCACAAGTCCGGTGTGTGGCCACGGACGGTACAAGGTTGGGAACAAGAAGGTACCTCGAAAAGTGGTATGGTACTTTCCTATCACTCCCTGTCTGCAGCGGTATTTCGTGGACCCTAAGGAAGCAACGCTCATGCAATGGCACGCGAAAAGGCAGAAGCCCGAAGAAGATCCGGAGATGGGCTATATGCTGACGCACCCTTCAGACGCTGGACAGTGGAAAGCATTGGACATCGCCTTCCCTAGGTTCGGGGGCGACGCAAGGAACATCAGGCTGGGTATGAGCACCGATGGACTCAATCCGTTCGGCAACCACAGTAGCACGCATAGGACCTGGCCTGTGTTTGTATGGCCTTACAACCTACCCCCGTGGTTGTGCACCAAGCAAAGGTACATACACCTGAGTATTCTCATTCAGGGGCCGAAACAACCAGGTGTCGACATGCATTTGTATCTCGGGCTGCTGAAAGAGGAGTTAGACACGTTGTGGAAGACGCCACCCCGTACGTGGGACGCCTACACTAGAACTTATTTCGATATGAGAGCCGCGTTGATCACGACGGTCACGGACTATCCTGGTTACGCATATGTATCTGCCCAGGTCGGCCACGGATTCAACAGTTGTGTGAAGTGCATGGACGAGACCCCGCATCTACAGCTACCAAGGGATCCCGGGTCCTCGAAAACCGTGTACCCAGGTGCTCAAAGGTGGCTTCGCTTGGATCACCCGTGGAGAAAACGCGGTGATCTGTTCAATGGTAAAGATGAGCCCGATGGACCCCCACGCCCGAGGAGCGGCGCAGAAATCGATGATCTTCTCAAAAATTGGAAGGAGTGCCCAGCGCCGGGAAAGAAGCGACCGAAGCCAGAGCCGCTGCTCGGTGTATGGAAAGCAAGGTCTGTTTTCCACGACTTGGAGTACTGGAAGGTCCTCCACACGCCCCACCGCCTCGATGTCATGCACATTACGAAGAACGTTACCGAGAGTCTGCTTGGCACTCTTTGCAACTCAAAAAAGTCCAGGGATGGACCGAAAGCAAGATACGATCTTAAACATTTTGGCATCAGGAAAGATCTTCAAGCCCCCGATACTGACGATGACGATGATGATGATGATCAGACGGAAGGGACTCAACGTCTTCGCAAAAGGGCTAAGAAGAACGTGGTGCTGCTTCCCGCTGCCTGCTTCACAACGAGTCCGGAGGAGCTCGAGCAGTTTTTCCGGTGCCTCGTAGGAGTGAAAGTTCCTCACGGTTACTCGGGGAATATAAGCAGATATCTGGACGTAACGAAGAAGAGGTTCACCGGGATGAAGTCTCACGATTGCCACGTGCTCATGACGTAGATACTTCCCGTTGCGATCCGAGGCATAATGGACGAGCACGTCCGTGATACGCTGTTTGGCCTTTGCAACTTTTTTGTAGTTATCACTAGGAAGTCGATCGGCGTGATGCAGCTCAAGATGCTACAGGATGAGATCGTGGTGATACTATGTGAGCTCGAGATTTACTTCCCGCCCGCATTCTGTGATATATGCGTCCATCTCCTTATCCATGTCGTTGAAGACATCAAGCAGCTCGGCCCAACGTTCCTCCACAACATGATGCCTTTCGAAAGGCAGAACGGTGTCATGAAAGGATACGTTCGCAATAGGGCCCGTCCAGACGCAAGCATGGCCAAGGGGTTTCTAACCTACGAGTGCATCTCCTTCTGCCAGAATTATCTAAGCACCGAGGACGACGAGGATCATGTTGGTCTACCCCCAGGACGCACCTCGGCAGGCTCGCTGGAGTCGGTCACCGCGAGGGCTACCGCTCAATCCATGTCGGCATTGCCAATCGACGCGGCGACTTTGACAGGGCTCACCAGGTCGCGCTACAACACTTAAAACTGATCGAACCTTTCGTGCAAGAGCACAAAAGCATGATCGAGCAGAATTACATCGATATGGGCCAGCCGAGGAAGATGGGAGACGTAACCAAAGAGCACAACTCCAGCTTCACGCGTTGGTTCAAGCAAACTCAACTGGTTAAAGCACAGAGAAAAAGCCCTTCTACCGAAGATGAAAAACTCATATACACCTTATCACAGGGCCCCGGGCATAACGTAAGGACCTATCAGGGGTACCACATCAACGGTTACAGATTCTACACCGAGGAAAAGGACAGAAATAGTGAAAATCAAAACTCAGGAGTAACTATGTTGTCATACGCCGATGACGAGACTAATGTCAAGGAAAGATTTTTTGGAAGGATCGAGGAGATATGGGAGCTCAATTACTGTGGAGAGACGGTGCCAATGTTTCGTGTGAGATGGGCCAAGAAGGTCGAAAAAGAAGGCCGATATTTTACAACCATGGTTATACCCGATGCAAAATCGAAGAACGCATCTGCGAAAAATGAGCCATGGGTACTCGGTAGCCAAGTTGACCAATGCTTCTTCATCACCGATCCGTCGAGGCCTAGCCGTGTTGTCGTGAGGAGGGGCAAGAGGAGCATCATAGGAATGCAAGGAGACGCCAACGAGGAAGACTTGGACAAGAACGGTGACCCAAAGATCGAGGAGGAATTCGACAGCCACTTCGACATGCCTACTACTAGTAAAGTAAGAAGGAAGACCTCCCTACCCTCTAAAGGTTGTCCGTTCACGCGAAGAAATCTCAAGGTGGCCGGCATAAAGTATTCAACCGCCAACAACCGAAAGGGCAAGAAGATTGCGAAGAGACGCTAGAGCTCGAAGCCGGGACGAAGAATATCTTTTTTTGGTCTATCACATGTGTGTGAGTGTGTGTTAGACAAGTACATGCATGTGTGTGTGAGAGAAACAAGAACATACATGTTTGTATGAGACAAGTAATTTATAATAATCTACTACTAAATAATGTTGTGTTGTTTATTGAAATGTAACTAAAATATGAAAAAAAGGAAGAAAAATTGTGTGGTAGCCAGAGTTCGAACCTGGCTACTAATGGGCTAACATTGGCCTTAACCATTGGGCTAGTGCTAAGTATCTGTCAGTACACAGCAGTAAACCATTTTGTTTTGCTAAGTGTCTTAATTCTGTGGCGCACCATCCATTAGGTGCGCCATAGAATCCCTTAATTCTGTGGCGCATCTACATGATGGTGCGCCACAGAATTAAGACACTTGGTGAAATAATCGAATCAAACCATTCTTCCCCATGTGTGTGAGTGTGTTAGACAAGTACATGCATGTGTGTGTGAGAGACAAGAACATGTTTGCATGAGACAAGCAATTTATAATTCTCTACAAATTCCTAAATAATGTTGTGTTATTTATTGAAACTAGTAAATTTGCACGTGCACGCACATGTAATCTTATTATTAATATCTTTGTCCCGTTGGCATTTTCAAATACTACAAAACACTGCTCAAAGATGTGTAATCCTCAACAAACACATTAGAAGTAATATTTATTTGGGACCCTATTTATTTTTGTGTCTCGTATCCAAAAAACCTTGGAGGATTTTACAATTTTCCACACTTTTCTTTGCGCTTCTATTATTTTTCCACACCCTCGCATCAGCCACTTTTATCTAAGAAGTCATATACTACCAACCGAATAGCTAAGGCTAAAACATATGAAAATTAAATAGTGGATGGTAGAATTTTAGATACTTCTGAGAATAGAAATGAAATCAATAAAAATTGCTCTGTAGTAGGTAGCATCCTTGTTAGAGTACGTCATGGGCCTGGGCCCGTTAGTCTTATGGTTTGCTTAGGGGTCAAGTAAGTCTTGCTTGGGAGTCAAGTAAACCTCTCTATATATGAAGAGGAGATGTATCAATCTAATCAAGCAAGAATTAAGAAGGAAATCCCTTCCCTCTTGCCACCGGCCGTGGGCAATACCCCCGGCCGGCCTTCTCGCGCCCTCGCAGCCCTCTCTAGCCTTCTCTCTCCCTCCTAAACCCTAGCAGCCACATAACATTTGGTATCAGAGCCAGCTTTCCCGGGTTCGATCATGTCCAGCCCTCCACCGAGTTCTTCCCACCCGCCGCCGCCGCACTTCGACGTCCCTGCTGTTCTCTCCCCGGCGGAGATTACCGCAGCCCTCCGCGATCTCGCTACCGCGGTCCAGGAGATCCACCTTTTCCTGACCAGTCCCTACGGGCCGCAGCCACCGGCGGCGCTGCTGTCGTGGCAGCCGACGCACCAGGCGGCCTCCGCTGCGATCGCTGGGCCGCTGCAGCCGACGCTGCTGCTATCGTCGCCGCCACCCGATGTTGGGCTGCTGCAGTCCCTGCTGCCGCTGTCCACCGTCTCCGGGCCGGGCCCTACCTTGGCGCCAGGGGTCCCTCTTCTCCAGCAGCCGGCCGCCTTCTTCCCCACCAAGACGCTACAGCAACAGCAGCAGCTTCTGCCGCCACCAACGCCGCCGCTGCAGCTGTTGTCCTCACCGACGTTGTCCCTGCCGTTCGGTGGGCAGCTGCAACAGCAGCAGCTGCTGCCGTCGCCACCAACATCGCTGCAGCGGCTGCTGCCGCCACCGACGCAGTCCCTACCTTTCGGCGGTGTGGGAGCGACCTTGGCCCCGGGCTCTACATCGACACCGCCCGGGATGCCCTTCCACCAGGTCCGTTTCCCTCCGTCGCCGTCACCACTTCCGGCTTGGATCACTATCTGCCACGTGTCGGCGGCGGTGAGGCTGCAGGCTGCAGCGCGCGGCCTCCTAGTGCGTCGGTGTGTGCGTGAGATGCGTGATCTGCAGCTGCAGCTCCTCCAAGTTGCGCTTCGTTGCGCAACGGACCTCGATCTCGTCCGCTGCGTCGGGGATCTTGGGCGTGCGGTTTCCCCCACGGGCGGCGGACATGTTGTTTTTCCCGTGGGCAGCGACCTCAAAGTCTGCGCCATCGACAGTCATCCGGCAGGGAGAAGGCATGGTGTCACCGACAGGAGCGCACTGCGTAGCACCACTGCATTCCGCCGCTGCCCGCCGCGCGGGCTCCTTTTGTTCCGCTGGTTTCCATGGGATCCAGGTGGCTGTATAGGTGCATGTTCGACGGGCGGATGGTGTCCACTTTATGTTCAGGGGTCAACAATAAAGAATCCCAGTCCATTTCAGGTTGAGAGTAATAAAACAAGCCGAGATGTAAAAGGCTTTTAGGTGTTAGGTTTGTGTTGCGTCGAGTCATGGTTTGTTTAGGTTGCAGCTCGAGGACGAGCTGCATGTCCAGGTGGGGTGTAGTGTTAGAGTACGTCATGGGCCTGGGCCCGTTAGTCTTATGGTTTGCTTAGGGGTCAAGTAAGTCTTGCTTGGGAGTCAAGTAAACCTCTCTATATATGAAGAGGAGATGTATCAATCTAATCAAGCAAGAATTAAGAAGGAAATCCCTTTCCTCTTGCCACCGGCCGTGGGCAAGGCCCCCGGCCGGCCCTCTCGCGCCCTCGCAGCCCTCTCTCTTCCTCCCAAACCCTAGCAGCACCATAACAATCCTAGACAGGAAATCAGAGCATACACAACAACAAAAAAAACTCTATCTGCAAGAGGCAGGACTGACCAATGTTAGGTTCCAGCCTTGCATGACCAGGAACACAAACAACATGAACAGTATTACTTTGTAGTTAGTTTCAGCTTGGCCATTGGCCAATACACATGTACATCTATATACATATGTAGGCATGCACCAGTGAAGCACCAATGATAAATCATGATAGCAGATGTCAAACCATACAATGTAGCCAAGCACATGCAAGCTGAGATGTTGAAAATCCAGGGATTCATGAACTGGTATGAACTTTAAAGTGAACTGAGATAATACGGCCACGGAACAAACTTCGAAGTGCACTAACATGTCAATAGATACATACAAAGGCCGTGTGCATCATCATGATGCAGAAGCCGGGGTTCTAATCCCCATTTCGAAAAAAAAATATACATACATACCTACCCGTGGTCACACCAAGACCCATGCAGATACATACATTCTGCTACAGCCATACTGGCTCGGTAAGGTAAAACAAACTTTGGAAAAGAGTACTTATGTAATTATCTAGAAAGAACATTAATGCCTCAATCTTTCACGGTAGCGTTGAAATCTTCTTGCCATAACAGATTGAGCTTCTACATGACTATGAACAAAAAGAAATAGAAGGATCGCTTCGAGCTAAAAATGATCAGCTTCAGTAACATAAGCACAACCTAGTTCAGACATAAGCAATTGCTGAAGAAACGGTTAGTATTCATTATGCTAATTTTTTTGCTGAAGAAGAAATGTTTATGACAAGCCAATCTCTATTGGATTTCGTAAGTGTCACTTCGAAATTCTATTATAGCCTCATGCAAGTCTACATGCCAATAAATTTCACAAATTTCCAATTCATTCTGCAACAATTTATTTTACATAATCCAGGAAATATATATGTAAACAAAGTAGCTTGGAATGGTGGAGGCGCTCTCTAAAACTTTTTGAATGAGCTGCAGCTACAATCTTGGACCATGGCTTCACTATCAATATCGATTGTTCATAATTTGACCTTGTTATGGTTGCAAACATCAACAAGTCTCTTAGCTAAATGTTTATGTTTGAACTGAACAACCATAATTTCAGGATAAAGAAAAACAAGTTATTTAAGGCAAAAGAAACATATCACACGTTCACATGAGCATGGAATTTTTGTTCTAATTCTTCACTTATGACCGAGCACCATGAAATCTACAACTCCCCCATAGTAAATTAGGGGAAGACTCAAAATAAGTGATACTTACACATGTTTTGGTGAACGTCTACTAACGTCGACCCAAGATGAATCTTGTATATCAACTCTTTGAAAGAAATGTGAAACTACAATGTTCACATCTCCTCTTTCTATTGACATCTTAGTGCACTTCGAAATTCTATTATAGCCTCATGCAAGTCGACATGCCGATAAATTTCAGAAATTTCCAATTCATTCTGCAACAATTTCTTTTACATAATCCAGAAAATATATATATGTAAATAAAGTAGCTAGGAATGGTGGAGGTGCTCTCTAATTTTTTTAATGATATATGCATTCATGAGCTGCATCTACAATCTTGGACCATGGCTTCACTATCAATATCCTTGCATGACAAAGTATACCTGTGCCATCCTGTAGATGATAGGAAATCCAATTTCCAGGACATGTGAAATCAGTGAGTACATTACCACTATTAGTTAGGAATGTATTAGGACTAAGTACCTCATGCTTACTGATAAAATCGCCATGGGTTTTAATTCAAACTTAAGGTTTTTTTTGTCATTTCAAGAATCAGGAGAAATGTCTTATGAAACTTTAGGTCTTTTCTTGTAATTTGAAGAATAGGAAGAAAGCATATCAAGAAATGATGCGGATGTGAGGTTTTTCTTTTTGGAATTACAGCCATAACCACAACACTATCCAAAGTTTTGAGAGACGACCTTTGACATGCTATTATTGTTGGAAAAACTTGATGCACAGTGAAAGTACACTACAAGTAGTAAATAAAGAGTTTGGAATAAAATTAATGGATGGGTTGCACTGCTGCAGAAATGGAGTGGAGAGAGTGCACGCACATAAACCTTATTATCTTTGCTGTCCATCCTGCCAGAAAATAAATACATGAAGAAAAATTATCAGCAGCAAGAATCGCTCATAGTTGGCCCAATCACTCCACATGGACCCAAATACAGAAGAAGAGTGTATGTACGATCCTTTATTGAAACATAGGGAACACCAACAGAACTTGTCAACCTCCGCCTATAAACAACATTTTGCAATTGCTGGTTAGTTTCTTAGTGAGGACAATTGGTTTGAATTCTAAATACTTCTACCTCTGCACATCGACAAAATGTGAAAATTTAGAAACACAAATTCGCTTTCACAAACCATTACCTTCTTGTATTTAAATGTCCAGTAGCACCCCTTTATGAGTGAGTGTCATAGGTTGTCCTGAATGGGCTGAGATTTCATTAGAGCTATGAGTGAAAGTATAATAACAGTGCCTACTAAGTACTCAATGGATCAACCAGCTTGAATATATATATAAATCATCGTGGTCTAAACTTGAAACAATATCTTAGAAATTGACCAAAATTAAATGAGGATTTCATGAGATTGGCCTCGATCAACCACTGGTTCTTCTAGGAAATTTACAAAGCAAGGCCAGGAGTTGCTTGAATCAGAATTACTGACGTCGTTGAGCAGGAGGCCGTGTGGCGATGAGGGTCAGGGGCTCCGTGGCTTAACGACGCAGCCGCCGGCCGGCCGGCATGCAGATCGGCGTGCGCGGGCGTAAGGCGCGTAGGTGGAGACATAGCTACACAGCGGAGGAGGCGCGTGGGCCGGCGGCGTAGCAGTGGTGTATCGCGTGCAGGACGGCGGGCAGGCGACCCTGTGGACAGGGACAACGCGACGATGTGGGCAGGGTGAGTCGCGCTCGGGCAGGGGGGCGGCGCGGCGCTGTGACAACCTCGACCTATGGGGTGAGTCGTGGGCTCGTGGTGTTGATCGTGTGGACGGGAGGAACGGTTGATGGTGATTAGCGCGCTGTTTGATTAGTGGCGGGGATCAACGCGAGCGGACACTTTTTGCCATCAAACACGGAAGTAATGTCAACCGTTTGATAAGATGGTTTGACGGCTAGGATGCACTGGATCAGCCCCTCTAGGTCTTTTAATAGTAGTGGAGATGTAACTATAATATGAAAAAAGGAAGAAAAATTGTGTGGAAGTCAGGGTTCGAACCTGGCTACTAATGGGCTAAAATTGGCCTTAATTAACCGCTGGGCTAGTGCTAAGTATCTGTCAGGACATAGCATTAACCCATTTTGTTTTCCTAAGTGTCTTAATTCTGTGGCGCACCATCCTTTAGGTGCGCCACAGAATCCCTTAATTCTGTGGCGCATCTATAGGATGGTGCGCCACAGAATTAAGACACTTGGTGAAATATCGACTCGAACCTTTCTTCCCTACTCACAATAGCAGTACTTCTTCCTCGACAAGCCCTAGCGCGCAACCGCCACCGCCGAGCACAACCGCCACCGCCGAGCGCAGCCACCTAGCTCTGCGGCCACCGAGGAGGAGGACCGTCACGTACCCCGCCGCCGAGCAGAGGAGGAGCCAAGCCCGAGCCGCCGCCACAGATCCAGGAGAAGGAGGAGGACGCGCAGCCCAAGCCGCCACCGCAGAGGAGGAGGAGGACAACGCCATCACCATCGCGCCCTGCCACCGCCACCGTTCGGTGAGAGTCCCTCTCCCCCTCCCCACTCCCTTGTCCCCCTCCCCACTGTTGTCGTTCTCTTAAATCAAATGCTAGATCAGACAGAGTTGTAGATTCCATAACTGTGTGTAGGATTCATGGTTTGTCCTCTTAGATGAAATACAAGATCATACAGAGACACAGATTTGTGCATAAAATTTACTGTAACTCTGTATAGATTAATGGTCAAGAAAAATGGAGGACTGTTCAGCCAACATGTCTATTGACTATTGCAATGCTCTTTCTCCCTCAAACTTTGCTGAAAGTTTCTACTCTTTAGCTGTATTGTCTTTCTAGTGATGAAATAGCAATTAGGATCAACATAAGGTCAATGCACATTTTGTGAACATATATTCATGTGCACCCATCATTGGGTTTGTAATTAGACTTGCGCACTTCAAACAGATCTAAAAAAAGCATGGTACTAGCAGATGTTAATTTGGGCACACAAACAAACATATTGTGTACTGTCAAAAGATTGAAAAGATAGAAGATCAATCGATGCATATTTGTGAAGCTTGACCTATGTGTGTGCTTCATAGTGCAACCGATCACTTGTTAAATTCGTTCCAAGCTTTAACAGGTTCAGCAGAGGCTTATTAGTTCTGTAGTGTTGGTAATGGCAGTTGGCCGAACATGTATATTTAGATGTTCTATTCAGATACACTTTATATTCATACTTTCAACAGAGAAACGCAGCAGT
Organism: Lolium perenne; assembly: GCF_019359855.2. Lineage (NCBI taxonomy): Eukaryota > Viridiplantae > Streptophyta > Magnoliopsida > Poales > Poaceae > Lolium > Lolium perenne. The sequence continues at coordinate 33,416,813 of NC_067248.2, read as the reverse complement.
TTGAATAACAAAATCCATCATGTATGTATCATATTGAACTGTTATTTTTTCCGTTCTAGAAGCATTTTTATGGGACAAACTGGTGACCTCATAGCTGATGTTACAAATGCTCTTGGAGACGCTACTACTCCTTTCTGACTGGCTCATTCTTAGTGAACCAACCACACTGTTGACATCATAATTGAATGGAATCTGCTCAAGGGAAACTAAACCAAATAGAAGTAGTTGATTTCCCTGCCTGAGATAAGCATATCACTACTCTCTTTTTTACTGACTAAAATTTGATTAGCTATTGGTTTCAAGATAAGAATGCTACTAGTTCATGAAATGCTACTGTTTGAATTCATTTATGAAATGATCATCCTCATGCTCATGCTCATGCTCATTATCTTGTATATGCTTGTTTGAATTCATTTATGCTTGTTTAATATGAAGTGAATATGCTAGATAGAAAATATGAAGCTCCATTTGATAGAAGCAGATATTGCATTTATTTGTGCTGATATGAAGTAGATAGAAATTGTTCTCTATTAATGGAAATGAATAAGGTTCTCTGGTTTGAAGTGCTAGCTTTCATAATGTTTTTAATGTACTATGGTTTTTGTCGTGCTCCATGTTGTGTAGTGCTCCAGGTTGTAGTGCTCCAGGTTGTAGTGCTTTAGGATTTTTGTAGTGCTCCAAGTTGTAGTGCTCCAGGTTGTGGTGAAATAGATGCTCCAGGTTGTGGTGAAATAGATGCTCCAGGTTGTGCTCCAGGTTGTAGTGCTCCAGGTTGTGCTCCAGGTTGTAGTGCTACAGGTTTATGTTGGCTTTTGTTTGATGTATTTTAGATGGGCAACTTTGTATGGTGGATATGTTGGATATATGGTATATATGGTGGATATTTTTGCAGGGATTTCATTGAGTTGCCCATTTCTGCCGAAGCGTTGATTCACTTCTGTTTCGGTTGAGAAATGGGCACTCCTACGTAGAAAAATTAGCAAAGGTCATGCCGAATTTTTTGGTTGACTTTTGTACTAACTTTTTTCCTCTTTTTAATGAAGTGCAAATAAACATGTCGGGCAGCACTTCTAAGCCCAGGAGCCAGAACGAAGAAGCGAGAGAGGCCAACAAGGACTTCTGGGAGGGCTACGAGCGGCCTCGGAAGGCCGCCACCGAGTCGCCCGGCGATGAGGAAGAGGGCCGGGACGCCGCATCCGAGGGAGAGGGCTGGGACGCCGCCTCCGAGGGAGAGGGCCGGGGGGCCGCCGCCGACACCGGCGACGATGACGATACCTGGGACGACGCCGCCGAGACCGGTGAAGAGACGACCGGTGAAGAGAACGCGGCCAACCGCACGGAAGGTGATAGCGGCGACAACCCTCAGGAGGGTAAGAAGAAGAGGACGGCGAGGAGGCCAAGGAGGGATCGGAGGCCGCAAGTGCTCGCCAACGTCACCGATGATGTCACGGTAGTCTCCGAAAGTGGCCTACCAATGGAGCCTTCGTGGGTTGCCAAAGGGTACGGCATGCAACTAGGGTGCATCGTCCGTGTAACCGTGTCGATCCTAACTCAGGACCTCAGAAGCAAGGAGAACGCGGCTATCGCCCAATCCCTCCTCCAGAAGCTTCACCAACGATACATGTTCCCGGAGCCGTTCAATAAGAAGGTGGACTCTTTACCTCTCACGAAGATGAGCACTGCCTTGAGCAGCTGGAAGAACCGGCTGAAGAGAAAGATCGACGCCGGTGAAAGCTGGGAGAGGATAAGTAGCAAAGACCCGTCGATCTCCTTAGAAGACTTTAAAGCATTCAAGTCTTACTTACAGACTGACAGTGTTAAAAAATGGACCGCCTGGGGGAAGAAAATGCGGGACTTGAACTTAGGGACCCACCATTGCGGAAGCGCCGGTTACCGAGGAAAACAACCCACTTGGGACAAGGAGGATGCCGAGATGGTACGTCTGGGGAAAGAAAACCCCTGGCACAAAATCCAGGATGTACAGGCTAGGAACTTTTTCCGGTCCCGCTACTACTTAGACTGGAAGACGGGGGAATTTATTACGGATCACGAAGACGTGAGGGATTTCAAGAAGTACCTGGTAAGGATAGTTCTATATTATTTCGCTCATTTATTAGGCAATGAAGCCAAATGGGCTAACCTTAAGTTCCTTTGTCTGAAGGATGAAGAGTTGACGAAGGCTGGCCCGTCGTCCCAGGGGTCGACGGAACCGTGGGACACGCCTTTCAACAGGGCGACGAACAAATATAAGGAGAGGGAGCTGGACAAGCCACCGACGTCGGGTGGCCGTGTGTCCGGCTTTGGCACAAGTATGAAGCTATCCAAGTACTACGAATCCGATGCCAAGACGAGAAAGCTGGAGAGGAGGTCATCGGCTAAGGATAAATCCGAGGTTCAGGAGCTGAAGAAGAAGGTGGAGTCACTAGAGAAGCTGGTGGCCGAAAAGCCTGTGGAGAACACGGAGATGATGAACAAGTTATTGGACGAGAAGATCCGGCAGATCATCCCCCCTGGGTTGATGGAGGGGTTAGCTGCTTGGAATGCGGGAGGTTAAGTGGGACCGATACATGTGCCCAGCATCAGCGGCAGCAACTCAAGCTTCCACGTGTCACCGACGGTGCCGCTCCACCCGACGCCAGCGTCGGGGCTCCACTCGACGACGCAGCTCCAACCGCCGCCGCAGCTCCAACTGGTCGCATCGACACCCCCAACCGCCGCCCTTGTATCGACAGTAGCCGAGATCGACGCCATCAAGGAGGTAAACTCATTAGTTACTCCTTCACGTCATCTTCTTTAACTATATATTCCTTTCGTGACTGCCATCTCACGATGCCCAACATGGCGCCCCTGAATCAGGATGAACAATGCATACTTCTGCAAACAGTGGAGCCCGGCGGCAAGTTGGTGGAAGTTGCTAGCGGCCTTGTCATGGCTTCCCGCGTTACGCACGGCGCTAGATTGGCGGAAGACGTGGCTAAGGTCAAGTTGGTAATGGTAGTGCCGGAGTACCGCTACGCCATCCCCCCTTTCAACCTCCGGGCACAGACGAAGGCGACGTTTTGCCCCTTGGGGATTGCACCTCATGGCTTATGAAATGGCCGAAGAACCAGATTCGTCTGGGGGGGTCTTCCGAGTGCTAAGAAAAGCACCGGCGCCACCTCCCCCTATCATCCGGCCTAAGATCGCCAGTGCCGACGACACCCTTAAGGAAACGGCGGTTGCCGCCCCCACTACCCTAAAGGAACCAGCGGTCGCTGCCGCCACCCGGAAGGAACCGACGATCGCCGCCACCACCACACACCACAAACAGTTGTTGGGAGCGCTACCGCAACGACCGTCAACTAGACGCACGGTACGCCAAGCGGCGGCATCGCAACCGCCACCACCTAAGGTCCAGGACATGGCGCCACTTGATGGCAACGATGTAGATGATGATGATGACATCGATGCCTACATCAACACTGACGCCTGCAGCCAAGATATTGTTATCACCAGATTTTAACCGAATCAGAGGTGGGCCGTGATTGAGATGGGCTTAGCGAATATGCGTAGAAAATATTCATGAATCGGCCTTGTACAAGAGTTTGGGCCAAATTGCCCGTGTATCTGTAAATTATAGTAGGATACGTGTCGGTTAGAAATAAGAGATAGAGTTTAGCTCGTACACGGTTGGGATTATTCCCAAGTTAGTAAGTCTACGGACTATAAATATGTATCTAGGGTTATTGAGAAAGGAGGACGATCACGTTCACAACAAACCAATCTAGGCGCATCGCCACCCCTTGTTTCGAGGGCTTCTTCCGGGTAAGCGCTATGCTGCCTAGATCGCATCTTGTGATCTAGGCAGTATCTTGTTTATTCGGTGTTCATGTGTTGCTCGTACTGAAGCCTTTTTGATGGCTAGCAACACCGTTATCATGGATATGTTAGGGTTAGCATCGGTACTTTCTTGATGTATTTGATTAGTCATGCTACCCCTGGATATCTGGCCGCCCTTGTACCTATCTTAGGTGCAAGGGTGGCACCTTGCTTGATCCTTGTTTAGTAGATCCGATCCGTTATGATTGCTCCTTGTTCTTCAAGGATTAGTTTGATATCTACATAGTTAGGCCTTGCAAACAGATTGAATGATCTAGTAGTGCCTAAGGTGTAATTTACTGATCCTAGAGAGGATGTTCCTGGAATCAACTCCACGTTGGTTTTTAGGCCTTGTCTAGGGTTGGTTTGTTATCATCTTTCGTGTCTGCCAGGCTCAATTACGTGTAGGACGTTCAGGTTATGTGGTGAAAACCGTAAATCATCGTAGATCGTTTTAACTTAATATCGATCAAGCAGGACCACCACGTTTTCGTAGATCTCATATGAGTCATGGGTGGATCGGCTCCTTGAGACGATTCACAGGACAACCTGAGAGCCGATCGAGGCTCGTATTTAATGTTTACGTGTATGCCATGCAGGAAACTAGTCGAAGCAATCCATCACCTTCCTGACCAGGTATAGGTCAGGTGGCACGCCCTTGCACCAGCATCGGACGTGCGTGCCGGAGCATTGCGGGCCGTCGCCCGAGGGACCAGGGACCACCAGCAGTCCTGGGAGCCTCCCGGCTCTACGTGTTGCCCGTCGCTACTCGCCGGTGGGTTTTGGTGGTCAACACATTCTGGCACGCCCGGTGGGACATTCTTCTACAACAACTGCATCAACATCTGCATCAGAGATGGCCGAAGACCCAGTCACGTACGAAGATCTGACTGAGGAGTACAAGAAGAAGTATGACGAAATCAAAGCTCTCTTCGAAGCCGACCTCATCGGCTCTTTCCAGAGGACCCGCTCACACGGCATCAGGTGGAAAGGGTTCTCAGCTGAAGGCGCTCTCGATGGAGTGGATCTGTCTACTCCTTCAGAAGAACGCACCAGGTCTCTACGTCAGGAGATCAATCACATGGTAGCTCATTCGCTACGCCGCCATTCTGAGAGCCTGGTGAACGCTTTCGAGCGCGTCGCGCTTCGCGTGGTCCAGGAAATCATGAAGCATCAGTACGCTCCGTCAGGACCTACCCTAGGGACTCACCAAGGAGAGATACCGTTCCAGACCAGACCACAGCTGCCATTCGCGCTAGCAGCACCAGAACTGCCGAGTTCACCGGCATACGTCGTCTAAAAGATCGGTGGCGATCCTAGTGATTACCAGTTCTTGTATGAACCGCCTAAGGAAATCCCGCACGGGTACATGTGCACATATGTGCCAGACTGCAATAACTGGGCACGCACGAACCAGGTTGCAGTAGGAGGGATTTCTGGAACAGCAGGAGGGGTTTCTGGATCGGATCCTGAGAAGCAGGCGTGGCTAGCTAAATATGCCACCGCCACGAATCATCAGAGCTCGGCTCCTGCAGCTAGCAACGTGGATCAGATCAGTGCAATCTTGAGAGATCAGTTCGGCATGGTGCCGAAGCAGAGGGCAATCGGCTATTCCAAGCCGTACCCCAACGAGTATGATTTGATCCCACTACCACCCAAGTATCGGCTCCCTGAATTCTCCAAGTTTAGTGGATCAGAAGGCTCTAGTTCAATCGAGCATGTGAGCCGATATTTGGCGCAGTTGGGCATGATCTCAGCATCAGACCCATTACGTGTGAGGTTTTTCGCGCAACCTCTCACAGGATCGGCTTTCGGGTGGTACACCTCGCTGTCACCAGATTCAATCCGGACTTGGAAGCAGATGGAAGAGCAGTTCCACATGCAATATCACTCAGAAGCTTCCGAGGCTGGCATTGCCGATCTGGCACAAGTACGACAGAAGCGCGGAGAAACGGTATCGGAATACATTCAGCGCTTCAGGACCGTCAGGAACCGATGCTATTCGGCTCGTTTGAATGAAAAAGAAGCAGTCGAGCTGGCAGTGGTGGGTCTCGCGTCGCCGATCAAGGATATGGCTTCCCAGGCAGAGTACACTTCACTGGCGCATATGGTTCAGAAACTATCATTATATGAACAGCGCCACCCAGAATTGTACCAGGACAAGTTCAAGCGCTCGGTAATCCTGGTTGAGACAGAAGAAGATGAAGACTCTGCAGGAGATCAGGAGGTAGCCGTGGCTGAATGGACTCGGGGGGCAAACCCCGTGTCCTGCAAATGGGTTAAACCACAAGGTCCTGCAAAAGGGTTTGACTTCGAAGTAAGCAAAGCTGAGCAGATTTTCGACCTCTTACTCAAGGAGAAGCAGCTGAAGTTACGCGAAGGCCATAAAATCCCTACGGTACAAGAGATGAACGGAAGGCCATACTGCAAGTGGCATAACTCGTTTACCCACACCACCAGCGACTGCAAAGTGTTGCGTCAGCAGATCCAAATGGCGATAGAACAAGGCCGTCTAATTTTTAGCCAGTACGCCATGAAAGTGGACACGCATCCTTTCCCTGCCGTTAACATGGTGGAGTGCACTTACCCCGGGAGGTGCCAGCCAGGTTTCTCGTTCAGCATCAACATGGTAGGACCTGTGTACCACCCTGGTAAGGACAAAGACGAGAGCAGCCGCTCTCGTGGCAAGGAAAAGGAGGAGGCCGTCCCACGCGACCGGCCCCGGCATGACGACAAGCGCTACATCACAGAGGAACAAGTGAGGAATGTGCGATACCAGCGACCTCTCTCTGAGCACCTCCTCAACAAATATGAGCATCAGTACGACCAACGCCGGCGATACGACGACGACGGGAGAGATCGTCGGTCTAGTGTGGATAACAGGAAATATCGTCGGTATGATCGAGACGACGAAAGATATGAGCGCCGTGCCAAGGAAAAGTCAAGAGAGCAGGACGACGTGGACAAACACTGGGATTGTCCTTTCTTCAAGCATTGCTGGGACTCAGGAATGAGCCGATTGCCTACAGTCGGCAACTGCCCAGAATGTAGACAGAAGAAGAAGGACACAGGAGACGTGTCAGTGTTCAAACGTCTAGGGCCTCTCCCATCTCGGAACAAGCAAGCTGAGTCCTCTCGGGTGGAAGATCTCGAGGAGTTAGAAGATGAAGAAGAAGAAGAAGAGGATAGATACCATCGGCCAAGGTGGTGCCCTGATGGACTCAGTCACTCTCAAAAGCGTAGGGTTCAGCGACTACGTAGCGTGGAGGAAGCCGAGAGACGATACCTACACGCGTTAAGGAAAGCGCGGCCTGATCTGGCCGCGAAAATTCAGCAAACTCTGGACAAGGAGGATCGTCCACAGAAGAAAGAGTAGCGCCCCAAACAAAAGAAAGCCGATGATAAGACATCGGCTGGCACAAACATGGTGTTCATTCTTCCCCCGGAGTTTTGTGCTCCAAGAACAGAAGAGACACCTGTAGCACAGCTTGACTGTGGCCCACGACCAGTTATCTTTGAGAAGCCATGAGAAAGGAGCTACAGGCATCTGAAGGCCCTGTACTTAAGAGGCTATATCAACGGGCAGCCTGTCAACAAGATGCTGGTCGACACGGGAGCGGCAGTCAATATAATGCCATACTCCATGCTACGACGCCTGGGACGCTCTGGCGCAGATCTGATCAAAACCAACGTCACTTTGAACGACTTCAACGGCCAAGCATCAGAAGCGCAAGGCGTTCTGAACGTGGATTTAACTGTAGGCCGAAAGACCATCCCTACGTCATTCTTCATCGTTGACAGCAAAAGCACCTACGCTGTCCTGCTAGGGAGAGATTGGATCCACGCTAACTGCTGCATTCCATCTACGATGCACCAATGCTTGATACAGTGGGACGGAGATGAAGTGGAGATCGTCCATGCAGATGATTCAGCCGAAATCTCAACGGCTGGCATGAACATTTGGGAAGCGGAAGACCAAGAGCCGCTCTCTGGAGTCAGTTTGGACGGCTGTGAGTGCATCGAAGTGACAAAAAACGGGGTGAGGCTGGTCTTATCCACCGGCCTGACAGTATAGCAAGAGCAAAGGCAATCGACATACGTGGCAAGGCCGATCCCTGTGATCGGCCCCAAAAAATAAAAAGTGATGATCTCGTCTCAAGCATGTCACGTAGTCGTAATAAAGCACGAACAAGATGTAAACCTTCATTGAGCAATTCAATCAAAATGGGGGCCGATTCTGGCAATCGGCCCATACTATCCTCGCCATACGTTTGGCCTGTGTTTAACATCGATCTAGCAGGCGACGGAAAGCTAGGGTATGGGTTTACATCGGCTGATGAGCTAGAAGAGGTTGACATTGGTCCTGGGGATAAGCCACGACCAACCTTTATCAACAAAAAGTTAGATCCACATTTGAGGAGCCGGATGATAGCTCTGTTGAAAGAATACCTAGACTGCTTTGCATGGGATTACACAGAGATGCCTGGGTTAGACATGAGCATCATGGAGCATCGGCTCCCTCTCGAGAAAGGATTTCGGCCATTCCAGCAACGTGCACATCAGATGAAGGCCGATATTCTAGAAGAAATCACGAAAGTGTTGAATGCCGGGTTCATCAAGCCATACAGACAAGATCACCGGAGAGCCTATATCTTCAATTACATGAAAGATTCGGCTCGGGGGGCACCTAAACGGAGCATACATGAACAGTGAAATATGGGGGCCGATGCATAAAAAATCGGCCAGTAAAAAAATGTAAATACAAATCACAGCCGATGCACAGACATCGACTTGAGAAAATATGCAAAATAACAGTATACAAGTACAGCCGATGCACAGACATCGACTTCAGAATAAAAAAGCCGATGCATAGCCATCGACTCTAGAGGAACAAGCTCGATTGAGCAGTTATCAGATTACAAAGAGAGGCTCTACTGAAGGAATACACTAAGAGCATGGAGGGCGTCAGCACGGACACGATCCACCTCGGCGATCTCGGCCTCATCATCCTCATCCTTGCCTGTCACCAGCTGGCTGTTCAGGGCGCGTATTTCGGCCAGATCAGTCTTCAGTTCAGCTTTGAGGCCTTCTGCTTCCTCTTGGGAGCGGGCAATAAGAGCTTCTTTATCTTGGATAAGCTGTCTAGTTACCCGGACCCTCTCTTCAAGGTCCTCCAGTTCCTTGCGCAGGGTCTCAAGCTCGGTGTTGTTGGCAGAGGTGTCAGTTTTGGCGTCCAAGGTAGCCTTTTTCTCATTAAGCCGTTGACACTTGTCTGCGATATCGGCTTTCAACGGGAGCTGGGCGTGGCGAAGGTCGATTCTCTGACGAGCCAACTTCACCCTTGACCTGAAGGCTGACAGAGTCACAACTGGCCAGACTTTCACCTGCAGTGTCACCGGGAGATGGGGCTGAATGTCCTCAAGAATGCCCTTTACTTCCTCAGGGTTTTCAACCAACGTCTCAATTGAGGAGGAGAGCAGAGCCTTGAGACACTGGAGTTGACCATGGGTAGTGTTAGGTCTTGGCTCTTCACCTGCCCTGGAAGTAGATGGTTCGATGGATTCAGGGTCAAACGTTAGCAAGCTTGAGAGATCACAACCCTGGCAGACAAACAAGAACAGCGTCAGTATGCAGCAAAAGAAAGGGTAGAGCCAAGGGAATGGAGTGTACCTCTCCTAAGACGAGAGGGACAGCCGACGCTGAGGTGATCGGCTTTTCTGTAGGCTTGGCTAAGTTGGCAACCTTGTCAGCCACGCACTTAGAGGTTGCTAGATCAAGGGTGGCGGATGGCATCAGGACTTCTTCGATGTCCCCACTAGAGGTGTCCTCAGTCTACAAAGGAAGTGGTTAGCCGATCCGGGTAGCGATGGGTTAGTATGAAATATGAGCCAGGGGAGTAATTACATTTGAGACCTCCTGGCTTGGTGAAGAAGCTCGCGGTTCTTTGCGAGCTCTCTTGACGCATCGACTCTTTGTGCGTAGCCCTCTTTGATTGGAGCTTGGAAAGCAGCAGGTTCGGGAGCTGACCTTTTCTTGGAAGCCGACGGTGGCAAGTCTGTCTGGCTCTGTGTGGTGGTTCTCCCAGAGTTGCCTAAGCTCGAGTCCCTTCGACTGGACTGTGTCTCCTCGCTGGAGTTCTCCTCGGTGGAGGTCTGTACAAGAAATACGGGCATGTTGCAGAAGCCTAGAAGGATAGATGAAATTAGCCAAGGCATAGATCAGCTTACGTGCAAGCTTTCTTGAGCAGGAGTAGGGGTTTGGCGCTTTAAGGTCTTCCTGGCAGCTACTTTCCTTACTGCTTTTCTCGCCTTGCTTGAGGCTCGGGGGGCAGCTGGCCCAGAAGATGCTTTGCTCTTAGGAGCCGATTTTGGTGAAATCGGCTGGCTCTGCATCACAACCTTCTTCAAGGGTGGTGAGCTTTTGCAGAATAGAACCACCGGAGCTGGTGGGAGGAATTGGAAAGGGGAGCCATCAGTTTGCACAGGTTCTGGGCCATCTTGTTGCTGCAAGGAAATAGAGCCAGGTTACAGACAATCATTGTGAGCCACTGCAAGAAAGTTGTGAGTAGTGGTACCTGTTCTGCAGGAATATCGTATTCAGCATCAAGTTGCTTCAGCAACGGTCCTAGAGCTCTCCTGAAGGCGTGGGTCTTCCACATTGACCACCAAGTCTCAAAACCATCGGTGGTGGTGGTGAAACGAAGGTTGTGAGGGATTGGAATGGCCAGAGCATCAAAGAAGGAGTAGCACCTCTGGCCAGTGAGGACATCAGGCAACTCAGCTCTGCTTTCTGTCAAATGGTGAAGGAAGAAGTGTGGAGACACTTGCCCGAGACCAAACTGCCGGACCACTACCACCGGCTGATAAGACTCATAACCGGGTTTGATGATCCTGTTTGAGGTACTCATGCCAACTGGGTGGAAGCAAGGACGGATCATGATGGAATACAAGTGCCGAGTGCTGGGGTCATCGGCAAAACTGTCCAACCTAAAGGAGACTGGATTCTCAAAATTTTCAGATTCAGTGTAAGGAAAGAACAGGGGGTTGTCCAAGCCTTGGAAGAAAATTCTAAACCACTCCGATGCTTCCTTAGGGATCAATCTGCTACCTGGAAGGCTATATAGAGCTTGGCCGTAGCTAGTGCATCGGATCTGCTTCCCATTAGCATCTGGGAAGGTGCAAGTGGTCAAAGGTGGGGAGTTTGGGATCTGGTTTTGGAAGTACAGCTGAGCCCATAGCTGAATAAACCACCAGGGGCCTCCTGTTTTAACTGTCTTTTGGGAGAACAGTTTGATAGACATCAGTTGGAGAGATCGATAGACCTCTCCAAGGAATAGTTTGCCGATGCCAAGCTGAGTGCCTTTGGCAAGTTCATAGGCCAGGGAAAGGTAATTCTTGGTTGGGGCGAGTGAAGGGCCACAGAATATGAAGTGTTCCAACCAGAAGTTCAGGAAGGCCGTGTGTTCTTTCTCTGTCATAGGGCCTTTGGTTTTCATGTAACGTCTAAGGTAGGCACCCCAGCTTGTGCACTCTGTTTTGGAGGAGAGGGTGAAAGGAACCTTTGGCAGCATAAAAGCAGAGGGGCTTGGGGATGCAATGTCTAGACCTGTGATCATGGCCTCGTCTAACAGAGTTGGTGTCATGGGACCATGGCCAAACATGAAGCAATTCAGTGCATCAGACCAGAAGTAGCCGATGGTTTTCAGAAGGTTCTCGTGCTTCTCAAGGGGAGACAATGATAATGACAAAGCATCGGCTATCCCTATAGTTTCCCATGTGGCATGGTGAGTTTTGGATACTCTACTGTACCATGCCACCCAACCCTCAGGAGGATTAGGCCAGGCTCGTAGGCAGTCGGCCCAAGAAGTCAGATCTAAATTTTGGTTTACGAAGGGAATTCAACTGGCCTCGCATGAAATTAAATGAGCAGGACTCTCGGAAGAACGGGGGCCAAGACAAAGAGAATTTGGGAGAGAAGGATGCGGCAGCAGGATGTCTGAAACCTAAAATTAATAGCGAAATAGGACATTAATTCAGGTGTTTTCTGTTAATCCTAACATTTACTCGGATGGCGGGGAGCGGTTAAGGATTACCATCAGACCGGAGACCATAGCGTTGGCGTTGGATGATTCCGCCATTGGATGCGCTGCGGAGTTGATTTGGCGCGGTTGAGATCTGAGATTCGTGTGGCCGTGAGTTGGATCTGTTCGAGCGGCGATTTGGGGATCTGAGTTTACTCTCTCAGACGAAGGTTGCAGGTTACCGTTTGAAGAGGCAACTGATTTGGCCTTACTCATGTTTTATGGTAAAGGCCGATGCGATGCCATCGGCTCTTTGGGAGTTGACCGACTTTGACTATCGGCAAGATTAATTGGAAACACTTCTTCATTAATAAAGGGGGTTTTTTACAATGAAGAGCCGGTTTCTCAAGGAAGGAAGAACAAAATAAGAGCCGATTGCTCAAGAACTACTACTAGTCCTATACTAGTAGTTCCTATTCTAAGGGCCGTCGCTGGCCTCGTCGTCACCGTCGTAGCTGCCGTCGGCGCTGCTTCCGGCGGGCTCCTCGTCGCTGCTGTCGTAGCCCTCGGCCGGGGCTTCTTCCTCCTCATCATCATCGTCGTCGTCGTCCTCCGACCAAGCGCGGAAACGCTTTGCCGGCGGGTACTCGTTGGAGGAGTCGTCCTCCTCCTCTTCCTCCTCCTCATCGTAGGAGGTGAAGCTGGCCCAGGAGTAGAGGTCGTCCTCGCTCTCTCCCTCCAATTCCCCGTCGACGAGGAACTGGAGGTCCGCCTCCCCGTCGGTCAGGGATAGGTCGTCATCTGACCCGACAGCGGCCAGGGGTAGGTCATCGTTCACCCTGACGGTGAAGTCCCACTCTTCGTCGTCCCAATGCTCGGGAGCCTCTTTCTCGTACTGCGCCATCAGGACGTGCTCTGGCATCGGCTCACTGGAGGAAGAGGACTGGAAAGAGAGACCCGACGAGGCGGAGGAGGAGGAAGAGGAAGACATTGCTACAGAGGAAGGGGGTTTTTTGTGCTGATGGCTAGTACAGAGCAAGGGGATGAAGAGGCGAACTGTTCGGCGCGGTTAAATAAAGGGGATATAGTGGAGACTTAATGCCACAGCGGTTTCCGAGGAAGTGGTGCCAAAAAACTGTCAAATCTTGCAGAGAAGTTGAGAAGGCAAGGCATTATGATGAAGGATACTGCGACAGTTCTGCTCTGCCACGACATGACCCGACGAAGAAAAAACAGAGTGGTTTTGGAATTATCATTGCCAAAACCAGGGGGCATGTGTTATCACCAGATTTTAACCGAATCAGAGGTGGGCCGTGATTGAGATGGGCTTAGCGAATATGCGTAGAAAATATTCATGAATCGGCCTTGTACAAGAGTTTGGGCCAAATTGCCCGTGTATCTGTAAATTATAGTAGGATACGTGTCGGTTAGAAATAAGAGATAGAGTTTAGCTCGTACACGGTTGGGATTATTCCCAAGTTAGAAAGTCTACGGACTATAAATATGTATCTAGGGTTATTGAGAAAGGAGGACGATCACGTTCACAACAAACCAATCTAGGCGCATCGCCACCCCTTGTTTCGAGGGCTTCTTCCGGGTAAGCGCTATGCTGCCTAGATAGGCATTATCTTGTTTATTCGTTGTTCATGTGTTGCTCGTACTGAAGCCTTTTTGATGGCGAGCAACACCGTTATCATGGATATGTTAGGGTTAGCATCGGTACTTTCTTGATGTATTTGATTAGTCATGCTACCCCTGGATATCTGGCCGCCCTTGTACCTATCTTTGGTGCAAGGGTGGCACCTTGCTTGATCCTTGTTTAGTAGATCCGATCCGTTATGATTGCTCCTTGTTCTTCAAGGATTAGTTCGATATCTACATAGTTAGGCCTTGCAAACGGATTGAATGATCCAGTAGCGCGTAAGGTGTAATTTACTGATCCTAGAGAGGATGTTCCGGGAATCAACTCCACGTTGGTTTTTAGGCCTTGTCTAGGGTTGGTTTGTTATCATCTTTCGTGTCTGCCAGGCTCAATTACGTGTAGGACATTCCGGTTATGTGGTGAAAACCCTAAATTGTCGTAGATCGTTTTAACTTAATATCGATCAAGCAGGACCACCATGTTTTCGTAGATCTCATACGAGTCATGGGTGGATTGGCTCCTTGAGCCGATTCACAGGACAACCTGAGAGCCGATCGAGGCTCGTATTTAATGTTTACGTGTATGCCATGCAGGAAACTAGTCGAAGCAATCCGTCACCTTCCTGACCAGGTATAGGTCAGGTGGCACGCCCTTGTACCAGCATCGGACGTGCGTGCCGGAGCATTGCGGGCCGTCGCCCGAGGGACTAGGGCCCACCAGCAGTCCTGGGAGCCTCCCGGCTCTACCTGTTGCCCGTCACTACTCGCCGGTGGGTTTTGGTGGTCAACAGATATGTACATGCCTCCTATGGATGAACAAGCCTTCTGCACACACGACGATCAACTTGGTCGTCCCCCTACAGTGACGAAGCAGCGCCTGGTCTTCACGGGTCTTTCTCAAGACACTCCTTCGGAGGCTAGCAATCCAGCTCAAGTCAAGCCTGCTGCCGTTTTCAGCCCTAACACGCTGCGTAAGACGATCATCGGGGAGCCACCCAAATCAACCCCAATGACCTCAGAAGCACCACCAGCACCCGAAGCACCACCATCGGCACCACCAGCACCCCTAGTAGGTCAGGTGAAGAAGGCAAGGAAGAGAGGACCCAAGAAGGGCGCATCTTCGAGCCAGCCTGCTCCTAAGAGGATCCGGGCCGACGACATGGTACCACCTACACCGAATGGCTTGCCCCGGTGTCATGAAGCTGGTAAACCGATACTGCCTCCGGACATGGAACACCTCGCAAGTGGCCCAATGCTCCCTTTGCAGAACACTATTAATTATCTAGAGAGCGTCCTTCTTAATGAAAAGGATCCAAATTACCCGGCGTTCTCGGTCAAGGTGCCGTCCAACCAGAACTTCGTCAATGAAGACCCCGCGGATATCTTCTTCATAGCGTTCGAGGATGTCTTCAACCTATTTCACTCGAAACGGCTCGACTATAACTTGGTCTGCCTATACGCGATCAATCTTCAGATGAAGATCAACAGAGAGAGACCCCGCCACATCGCGGTAGCGGATCCCTACTACATGCGCGATAGCCAGCTCCAGGATGGCTCAAGGACACGGACCAAGGCGGTGCGATACCTCCAGAACTTCATGCTCATGTACAAAGAGAGCAACACCATTCTTCTGCCTGTCTTTCCCGAGTAAGTACACATCCGCTCACGGCCGTCGTAACTTATGCTTTCTTATATATTTCTTCCATTGCCGATCATTTCCAACATTCCATTTCAATTGCATGTGTTGAGCAGGGACTGCACACTCATCATCCTAGATCCGAAGTGGTCACTAGCCCAGTATTTCGACTCGTCGAGTACGACGACGAAGAAAGACTACAAGAGAATAAGGGGTGTTCTCGATGAGGCTATCCTTGGCTACTCCAAAAATGGAGGCACCTTCGACAAGAATGGGAAATATATCAGGTCGGACACTAAAAAGCCCGAGTTCAAGCACGTGATCGACTTCCCTTGTATCAAGCAGCCAGCTGGCAGCATTAAGGAGGCCTTCTATGTCCTCCATCACCTTAAACGGTTTGTCGAGGATGCAGAGATGATGTCCCTGCCACCTAGTAAGCGAGACCCCATTAAAATGTCGAGGCAAATCAATGATGATGATCTTAGAGAAGACTTCCATCGCATCCAAGTAAAGCTCTCGGAAATTATCTTACAAGATGTATCCAACGCATCGGGGCTCTTACACCAACTCAGAGGGTTGTCTAAGAGGGATATCGAAGAACGCCTACATAGGCAGGGTGATGGAAGGACGTGGACGACGAAGGACTTGTACAAGCCGTTCCCGGAGCCGCTCAAGAAGACGTCTCATTGACCGAGGCCGGTGTGCCTAGCATTACTTTGAATCAATGGACAATTTGTACCGTGTTGTAAACTAAACTTGCTTAATTTTCTCGAAACGGTGGTCGTCGTTGTTGGACTTCAATTACTATTGTAGTCGTTATCGTTGAACCATATTACTTATGTGATACCGATGCTATATGTCTTTTAGGTTTATTACTATTTCCTTGCTTTAATTCTTGTGAATATGTATGCATGTGAACCCTCTAACTCTTTCCATTGCGTTATATACTAATATGCCTTGTGTCCATAGAGATGACTGTCGGGGGGAAGACCCCGGGTAGGGCAATGGACGTGGAGCAGCCGGCTGGAGGCCGGCCGACTCGCGGCAAAGGCCAGCTAAGGAGCATCCGGCTGGAGCCATGGCCGGCTAGCCTCGGAAGCCGGCTGGCTCTAAGTCCTAGTCGGTCTGGCTACGGCCGACTTCGCTGTAGCTGGGCCGGCTTCTACAAGCCATATCCGATTGGGGTCATATCCTCTAGACCGACTCGAGGCTGGCGAGTCTTGCAAGAGAAGGAACCGGGTAGGTGGTCCGGGTTCGGAGGTCCACGCTGACCTCATCTCCCGTAAAGTAAGGGGCACTGTGGAGCAACAGTGCCACGCGGCGGACAGGCCATCATGGCGCACGCCGGTCCGTACAGGCTACAGGGCATGATGGCGACAGGGACACTTGCTCTCCATACCGCTGACTCAGGCAGTCGGAAGGGACAGGCCATGAGGCCTCAACGGCTACTGACGTCAACGCCTCGGGAAGGAGCGGAAGCCAAAGCCGGCCAAGCCGGCCAGTAGACTATAGGGACTTCTATGTAAAGTGTCGGCGCCTATATAAGCCGCACTACCCCCTCTCGTGCAGGGGATCGATCATTCTCACTTCATTCTAGCCTTAGCGCTGCCCTGTGAGAGAGACCATCGTCTCCCTTAGCCTCCCAGGGCAAGCCGGATACAGCTCTAGGAGCACCATTGTACTGTGTGATCACCATATACACTCATAGCAGGAGTAGAGGTTTTACCTCCACAGGAGGGCCTCGAACCTGGGTACGTTGACCGTGTCGCTCGTCCCCATACCCGCATCCGGATACCGTCGTGAGACCACTAGGAACCACCTTCATTAGCCATCCTATGGCATATGCCGTGATGATACCACGACATTTGGCGCCCACCGTGGGGCCTTCAGCGTCCTCGGCCGGTGTCTTCATCCGGACGGGCCTCACCATCACCACCGGCGAGCGAGTCGCTTCAGGCTTGATCTGGAGATTCGGCTCCCTCGACTGCGTCAGCGACAACGCTGGCTGCTTCACCGACCGGCCCTTCCCTGCCAGCGGCAGCGTCATCTCCTTCGGCCGCCACGACGTCTACGTCGCCACCGTCGCACCACCGCGCTACCCGCGGCAGGTGTTGTGCTGCGCAAGCCCTCCTCCAGGAGCCGGCGCCAGCAGCGTTCCCGCCAGCCCCTCTGTCGTGCAAGTCATGATGGTTGGTGATACGTCTCCGACGTATCGATAATTTCTTGTGTTCCATGCCACATTATTGATGTTATCTACATGTTTTATGCACACTTTATGTCATATTCGTGCATTTTCTGGAACTAACCTATTAACAAGATGCCGAAGTGCCAGTTGCTGTTTTCTGCTGTTTTTGGTTTCAGAAATCCTAGTAAGGAAATATTCTCGGAATTGGACGAAATCAACGCCCAGGGGCCTATTTTTCCACGAAGCTTCCAGAAGTCCGAGGACGAAACGAAGTGGGGCTACAGGTTGCCCAAACCCTAGGGCGGCGCGGCCCCCCCTGGCCGCGCCGGCCTATGGTGTGGGGCCCCCGTGCCCCCTCCTGACTTGCCCTTCCGCCTACTTAAAGCCTCCGTGACGAAACCCCCAGTACCGAGAGCCACGATACGGAAAACCTTCCAGAGACGCCGCCAACGCCGATCCCATCTCGGGGGATCCAGGAGATCGCCTCCGGCACCCTGCCGGAGAGGGGAATCATCTCCCGGAGGACTCTACGCCGCCATGGTCGCCTCCGGAGTGATGTGTGAGTAGTCTACCCCTGGACTATGGGTCCATAGCAGTAGCTAGATGGTTGTCTTCTCCCCATTGTGCTATCATTGTCGGATCTTGTGAGCTGCCTAACATGATCAAGATCATCTATCTGTAATTCTATATGTTGCGTTTGTTGGGATCCGATGAATAGAGAATACTTGTTATGTTGATTATCAAAGCTATGTCTATGTGTTGTTTATGATCTTGCATGCTCTCCGTTATTAGTAGATGCTCTGGCCAAGTTGATGCTAGTAACTCCAAGAGGGAGTATTTATGCTCGATAGTGGGTTCATGTCTCCGTGAATCTGGAGGGTGACAAGAACCTCTAAGGTTATGGATGTGCTGTTGCCACTAGGGATAAAACATTGGTGCTATGTTCAAGGATGTAGTCACTAGTTACATTACGCGCAATACTTAATGCAATTGTCTGTTGTTAGCAACTTAATACTGGAGGGGGTTCGGATGATAACCTGAAGGTGGACTTTTTAGGCATAGATGCATGCTGGATGGCGGTCTATGTACTTTGTCGTAATGCCCAATTAAATCTCACTATACTCATCATAATATGTATGTGCATGGTCATGCCCTCTTTATTTGTCAATTGCCCAACTGTAATTTGTTCACCCAACATGCTGTTTATCTTATGGGAGAGACACCTCTAGTGAACTGTGGACCCCGGTCCAATTCTCTTTACTGAAATACAATCTACTGCAATACTGTTCTACTGTTTTCTGCAAACAATCATCTTCCACACAATACGGTTAATCCTTTGTTACAGCAAGCCGGTGAGATTGACAACCTCACTGTTTCGTTGGGACAAAGTACTTTGGTTGTGTTGTGCAGGTTCCACGTTGGCGCCGGAATCCCTGGTGTTGCGCCGCACTACATCCCGCCGCCATCAACCTTCAACGTGCTTCTTGGCTCCTCCTGGTTCGATAAACCTTGGTTTCTTTCTGAGGGAAAACTTGCTACTGTGCGCATCATACCTTCCTCTTGGGGTTCCCAACGAACGTGTGAGTTACACGCCATCAAGCTAAATTTCTGGCGCCGTTGCCGGGGAGATCAAGACACGCTGCAAGGGGAGTCTCCACTTCTCAATCTCTTTACTTTGTTTTTGTCTTGCTTAGTTTTATTTACTACTTTGTTTGCTGCACTAAATCAAATTACAAAAAAATTAGTTGCTAGTTTTACTTTATTTGCTATCTTGTTTGCTATATCAAAAACACAAAAAAATTAGTTACTCGCATTTACTTTATTATCATGTCTAGTCCCGTAGTTGTTACTCTATCGCCTGAGGAATCAATCTTCACCTTTAAACAAGGAGGTGAAGAGAATTTTAAAGAAGCATGGTCTAGAATTTTTGATGCTTATAGTAAAACTGAACCTAAAATGACCTTAAGTTTGCTTCTTAGTAATTTCTATTTCGGGTTCTTCGCTATAGATATGCCTTAGATGCTGTAGTGGGAGGAGATTTCCTTCATTGTGATGGGGATCAAGCTTTTAATGCTATAAGGAAATTGATTACATCATTTAGCTCCGATAATAATTTTGATCCATCTCATGCTAGCATGCATAATAGATTAGACACTATTGAAACAAATATATCCTGTTTAAAAGAAGTGTATAATCGAATTCGCGAATATTATGATTATGTTCCATTAAGCTTTGAACCTTCAATGTGGGTGCCTACTGTTAAAGTTACTATTGGTGGTGAAACTTTTCCTGCTCGTTGTGATATTATGTCCGAGTTTTGCCTCATGCCTGAAAAAATTTATAAATCTTTGACACTTTGGGGACTTCTTTGAAGGGGGAGAAGAAATAACTCTTACGGATAACTCTGTTGTAATTCCTATGGGTATAGCTGAAGGTGTTTTCACAACCTTTCTTGGAAGGACGGTATCCACTGATTATCTCGTTATTGAATGTGTAGGGACAGGACAAATCACGCTTGGAAGATCCCTGATGAAACTCATGGGAGCAGTCATAGATGTTGGGAAAGGCACTCTAAATTTTACCTCTACACCCGGATGCGGTCATGTATTCCCTAGACCAAAGAGTAGGAATAAGAGTAAGAAAGGTAAGAGCAACACCCCTGGTAAGAATGCCGATGCACCATCCTTCGATAATACTTGATGCACACTTTCTGCGCCTAGCTGAAAGGCGTTAAAGAAAAGCGCTTATGGGAGACAACCCATGTTTTTACCTACAGTACTTTGTTTTTATTTTGTATCTTGGAAGTTGTTTACTACTGTAGCAACCTCTCCTTATCTTAGTTTTGTGTTTTGTTGTGCCAAGTTAAGCCGTTGATAGAAAAGTTCATACTAGATTTGGATTACTGCGCAGAAACAGATTTCTTTGCTGTCACGAATCTGGGCTGTTTTCCCCTGTAGGTAACTCAGAAAATTATGCCAATTTACGTGAGTGATCCTCAGATATGTACGCAACTTTCATTCAATTTGAGCATTTTCATTTGAGCAAGTCTGGTGCCATTTTAAAATTCGTCAATACGAACTGTTCTGTTTTGACAGATTCTGTCTTTTATTTCGCATTGCCTCTTTTGCTATGTTGGATGAATTTCTTTGATCCATTAATGTCCAGTAGCATTATGCAATGTCCGGAAGTGTTAAGAATGATTGTGTCACCTCTGAATATGTTAATTTTTATTGTGCACTAACCCTCTAATGAGTTGTTTCGAGTTTGGTGTGGAGGAAGTTTTCAAGGATCAAGAGAGGAGTATGATGCAACATGATCAAGGAGAGTGAAAGCTCTAAGCTTGGGGATGCCCCGGTGGTTCACCCCTGCATATATTAAGAAGACTCAAGCATCTAAGCTTGGGCATCCCCTTCTTCATCGACAACATTATCAGGTTCCTCCCCTGAAACTATATTTTTATTCCATCACATCTTATGTGCTTTGCTTGGAGCGTCGGTTTGTTTTTGTTTTTTGTTTTGTTTGAATAAAATGGATCCTAGCATTCACTTTATGGGAGAGAGACACGCTCCGCTGTAGCATATGGACAAGTATGTCCTTGGTTTCTACTCATAGTATTCATGGCGAAGTTTCTTCTTCGTTAAATTGTTATATGGTTGGAATTGGAAAATGATACATGTAGTAATTGCTATTAATGTCGTGGGTAATGTGATACTTGGCAATTGTTGTGCTCATGATTAAGCTCTTGCATCATATGATTTGCACCCATTAATGAAGAAATACATAGAGCATGCTAAAATTTGGTTTGCATATTTGGTTTCTCTAAGGTCTAGATAATTTCTAGTATTGAGTTTGAACAACAAGGAAGACGGTGTAGAGTCTTATAATGTTTTCAATATGTCTTTTATGTGAGTTTTGCTGCACCGGTTCATCCTTGTGTTTGTTTCAAATAAGCCTTGCTAGCCTAAACCTTGTATCGAGAGGGAATACTTCTCATGCATCCAAAATACTTGAGCCAACCACTATGCCATTTGTGTCCACTATACCTACCTACTACATGGTATTTTCCGCCATTCAAAAGTATATTGCTTGAGTGCTACCTTTAAAATTCCATCATTCACCTTTGCAATATATAGCTCATGGGACAAATAGCTTAAAAACTATTGTGGTATTGAATATGTAATTATGCACTTTATCTCTTATTAAGTTGCTTGTTGTGCGATAACCATGTTTACTGGGGACGCCATCAACTATTCATTGTTGAATTTCATGTGAGTTGCTATGCATGTTCGTCTTGTCTGAAGTAAGAGCGATCTACCACCCTATGGTTAAGCATGCATATTGTTAGAGAAGAACATTGGGCCGCTAACTAAAGCCATGATCCATGGTGGAAGTTTCAGTTTTGGACATACATCCTCAATCTCAAATGAGAAAATTATTAATTGTTGTTACAAGCTTATGCATAAAAGAGGAGTCCATTATCTGTTGTCTATGTTGTCCCGGTATGGATGTCTAAGTTGAAGAATAATCAATAGCGAGAAATCCAATGCGAGCTTTCTCCTTAGACCTTTGTACAGGCGGCATAGAGGTACCCCTTTGTGACACTTGGTTAAAACATGTGCATTGTGATGATCCGGTAGTCCAAGCTAATTAGGACAAGGTGTGGGCACTATTAGTACACTATGCATGAGGCTTGCAACTTGTAAGATATAATTTACATGATACATATGCTTTATTACTACCGTTGACAAAATTGTTTCATGTTTTCAAAATCAAAGCTCTAGCACAAATATAGCAATCGATGCTTTTCCTCTATGGAGGACAATTCTTTTACTTTCAATGTTGAGTCAGTTCACCTATTTCTCTCCACCTCAAGAAGCAAACACTTGTGTGAACTGTGTATTGATTCCTACATACTTGCTTATTGCACTTATTATATTACTCTATGTTGACAATATCCATGAGATATACATGTTACAAGTTGAAAGCAACCGCTGAAACTTAATCTTCTTTTGTGTTGCTTCAATGCTTTTACTTTGAATTATTGCTTTATGAGTTAACTCTTATGCAAGACTTATTGATGCTTGTCTTGAAGTGCTATTCATGAAAAGTCTTTGCTTTATGATTCACTTGTTTACTCATGTCATATACATTGTTTTGATCGCTGCATTCACTACATATGCTTTACAAATAGTATGATCAAGATTATGATGGCATGTCACTCCAGAAATTATCTTTGTTATCATTTTACCTGCTCGGGACGAGCAGAACTAAGCTTGGGGATGCTGATACGTCTCCGACGTATCGATAATTTCTTGTGTTCCATGCCACATTATTGATGTTATCTACATGTTTTATGCACACTTTATGTCATATTCGTGCATTTTCTGGAACTAACCTATTAACAAGATGCCGAAGTGCCGATTCTTTGTTTTCTGCTGTTTTTGGTTTCAGAAATCCTAGTAAGGACATATTCTCGGAATTGGACGAAATCAACGCCCAGGGGCCTATTTTGCCACGAAGCTTCCAGAAGTCCGAGGACAAAACGAAGTGGGGCTACAGGGTGCCCAAACCCTAGGGCGGCGCGGAACCCCCTGGCCGCGCCGGCCTATGGTGTGGGGCCCCCGTGCCCCCTCCTGACTTGCCCTTCCGCCTACTTAAAGCCTCCGTGACGAAACCCCCAGTACCGAGAGCCACGATACGGAAAACCTTCCAGAGACGCCGCCAACGCCGATCCCATCTCGGGGGATCCAGGAGATCGCCTCCGGCACCCTGCCGGAGAGGGGAATCATCTCTCGGAGGACTCTACGCCGCCATGGTCGCCTCCGGAGTGATGTGTGAGTAGTCTACCCCTGGACTATGGGTCCATAGCAGTAGCTAGATGGTTGTCTTCTCCCCATTGTGCTATCATTGTCGGATCTTGTGAGCTGCCTAACATGATCAAGATCATCTATCTGTAATTCTATATGTTGCGTTTGTTGGGATCCGATGAATAGAGAATACTTGTTATGTTGATTATCAAAGCTATGTCTATGTGTTGTTTATGATCTTGCATGCTCTCCGTTATTAGTAGATGCTCTGGCCAAGTTGATGCTAGTAACTCCAAGAGGGAGTATTTATGCTCGATAGTGGGTTCATGTCTCCGTGAATCTGGAGGGGTGACAAGAACCTCTAAGGTTATGGATGTGCTGTTGCCACTAGGGATAAAACATTGGTGCTATGTTCAAGGATGTAGTCACTAGTTACATTACGCGCAATACTTAATGCAATTGTCTGTTGTTAGCAACTTAATACTGGAGGGGTTCGGATGATAACTTTGAAGGTGGACTTTTTAGGCATAGATGCATCTTTGGATGGCGGTCTATGTACTTTGTCGTAATGCCCAATTAAATCTCACTATACTCATCATAATATGTATGTGCATGGTCATGCCCTCTTTATTTGTCAATTGCCCAACTGTAATTTGTTCACCCAACATGCTGTTTATCTTATGGGAGAGACACCTCTAGTGAACTGTGGACCCCGGTCCAATTCTCTTTACTGAAATACAATCTACTGCAATACTGTTCTACTGTTTTCTGCAAACAATCATCTTCCACACAATACGGTTAATCCTTTGTTACAGCAAGCCGGTGAGATTGACAACGTCACTGTTTCGTTGGGACAAAGTACTTTGGTTGTGTTGTGCAGGTTCCACGTTGGCGCCGGAATCCCTGGTGTTGCGCCGCACTACATCCCGCCACCATCAACCTTCAACGTGCTTCTTGGCTCCTCCTGGTTCGATAAACCTTGGTTTCTTTCTGAGGGAAAACTTGCTGCTGTGCGCATCATACCTTCCTCTTGGGGTTCCCAACGAACGTGTGAGTTACACGCCATCAGTTGGCGAGGAGCTCCCCACCAAGTCCACTCGCGTTCGCGGCCCCAACCTCGAGCGCAATGTCGACTCCCACGCATCTGGCTCGGGCCCAAAGGAGCCCGCGCCACCATCCCGGCTGGACGAAGTCCGGGCGAAGCTGAGCTCCCCGCTCACAGCAGGCGGCGACGCCACCACCATCGAGGCGGACCTGGAAGCGCATCGCCAGCTCCTCCTCAAGCAGGCTGACAAGCTGGCCACTGCAAGACACCAGCTGGAAATCACCCGGCGCGAGTACGAGCACGCCCATGGCTTCACGCCAGGTGGCAACAATCCCAGCCGAGCCGGCATGATCCGCTGGCGAGGAGGCGGCCTAGCCGCCGAGATCGACTGCGACGGTGCAGAAGCGCCGGCTCCATCCACGGAGCTACCCGTCTACAACACCCCCGACAAGAACATCCTCGCAGCCGAAGCCGCTGCGAAAGAACTGGGCCTCCTCGAGGGAGAAGAGCTGCGCTGCCAGACGCAGCGCGTAGCTTAGCTGTGCCGGGCCGCAGCCGAGCAGACAAAGGACCCCAGGTATAGTGCTCCCAAAGCTCCTCTCGTCCGCGCTGCTGCAGGCAACAGCAAGGACCCCCACAGGGACACGGCCGAGTCCTCCTCGCCAGCGCCAAGTCGGCGCAAAGACTCCCGTGCCACCCACGGAGGTTCAAGCCGGACAAGCCAGCTGGACAGCGGCCACATCGGCCGCAGCCGGCCACCGCCAAGCCGGAACCAGGAGCACGACTCCGAGCAGGCGGCGCCAAGGCGCTAGAACCGGCCGGCTCCAGAGCCAGCCGGCGCGTTCCCGGCTGGGCCCACGCATCGAGCCCACCGACGCCAGAGACCGCCTTGACCGGCTGGTCGAATCCCGCATCGCGGAGGAAGAGGGGCCAGCCGGCCCTAAGTGCTTCGGGCCCCGCATCGCCAACGAGCCCATGATGGACGGCTTCCAGCTCCCGCGCGACACTCCCAAGTACGACGGCACCGCCAAGCCGGAGGATTGGCTGCTGGATTACTCCACCGCAGTCGGCATCTCCAGGGGCAACAAGCGCTGGGCGGTGCGCTACTCCCCCCTGATGCTAGTCGGCTCCGCCCGCACCTGGCTCAACAACCTGCCAGCCGGCAGCATCAACGGTTGGCTTGATTTTGAAGAAGCCTTCATCAACAACTTCACCGGCACCTACCGCCGGCCGGGTCGCCCCCAGCAGCTAGAGATGTGCAAACAGGGCCCGGACGAGACGGATCGCGCGTACCTGACGCGCTAGTGCGAGATGCGCAACTCCTGCGAGGGCGTGCATGAGATCCAGGCCATCAGCTTCTTCATGGGCGGCTGCCGGCCCAACACCATGCTGTGGCACAAGCTGCGCCGTAGCGAGCCCAAGACCATGGCCTCCCTCATGGCCATCGCCGACAAGTACACGCTGGCTGAAGAAGCCAGCAAGGCGCCGGCTGAGGCATCGCCGGCTCCCTCCAGGCGGGACCACCACAAGTCGGCAGAGAACAAGCCGGCAGAGGGCGCCTCCCATAGCAGCCGGCGGGACAACTACCGCGGCAAGTGGCACAACGACCAGCCGGACCGCCGGTACGGTTCTGCCCATGTGGCAGCCGTGTCGGACAACGCGGCAGGCGGCAGCCGGCGCCAGAAGCAGGACCAGCCCTGGAAGCCGAAGTTCACCTTTGAGCAGATGCTTGACTCGCCGTGCAAGTACCACAGCGGCAAGAACCCCTCCAACCACACCACCCGCGACTGCCACTTCATGAAGCGGCTGACAAGCGGCGAACCTCTCCCGCCTCCACCCCTACCCCCTCCAGTCGGCGGGCCGGGTGGCCAAGCCGGCGCAGAGAACGCCAACCTCGAGCATCACGAGGCTAACCAAGTGCAGCACGGCCGCTACCTGGCCGAAGATGCTACCTACATCATCTTCACCTCCAAGCCCGAGGACAAGACGAGCCAACAGAGCCGTTCCCTCGAGGTCAACGTGGTCATACCGCCGGTCCCCCAGTACCTAAACTGGTCAGAACAGGCCATCACCTTTGATCGCGGCGACACGCCGACTGTCCTTCCGAAGCCGGGCAGCTACGCCATGGTCCTCGACCCCACCATTGGCGCAACCCGGCGCAGCATGCACTTCTCGCGCGTCCTCATCGATGGGGGCAGCAGCATCAACATCCTCTACCGCGACACCGCCCGCAAGCTAGGCATCCAAGAAGCCGAGCTGCGTCCCACCCCCACCGTCTTCCATGGCATCGTGCCGGGCCACTACTGCTAGCCGATCGGCCGGATTACGCTGGAGGTGATGTTCGGGAAGCCGAATCACTTACGCACCGAGAAGATCGAGTTCGAGGTGGTGGACCCTGTCAGTCCCTACCACGCGCTCCTAGGCCGTCCGGCCATGACCAAGTTCATGGCGGTGCCCCATTACGGGTACCTGAAGATGAAGCTGCCTGGCCCAAAGGGGGTCATCACCGTAGCCGGTGACTATCGCCGTTCCATGGACTGCGCCACGCAGAGCTCCAAGATGGCCCAGACGTTGGTCATCGCCACCGAGAAGCAGCTCATCCACGACGCTGTCGCCTTGGCCAAGGCCGCGCAGACTGACATGCCGGCTGCAGGCAACCCGGCTGGGACGACTCACTTCCAGCCGGCCAACAACACCAAGAAGATCCTGCTGGACCCGGCGCAGCCGGACAAGTACGTCACCGTCGGTGCCGGCTTGAACAGCAAATAGGAAAGCGAGCTCGCCAGCTTCCTCCGTGAGAATCGGGACATCTTCGCATGGAATCCAAGAGACATGTCGGGTGTGCCGAGGGAGTTGGCTGAGCACCACCTCCACGTCCGGCCTGAAGCCAAGCCGGTGAAGCAGCCTCTCAGGCGCTTCGCCGAGGAAAGAAGGAAGGCCATCGGTGAAGAAATCGCCCGGCTGCTGGCAGCCGGCTTCATCATGGAAGTACTGCACCCGGACTGGTTGGCAAACCCGGTCCTGGTCCTGAAGAAGAATGGCTCCTGGCGCATGTGTATCGACTACACCAGCCTGAACAAGGCGTGCCCGAAGGACCCCTTCCCCCTTCCGCGCATAGATCATGTCATAGACTCAACTGCCGGATGTGAACTGTTGTCTTTTCTAGATGCCTATTCAGGCTACCACCAGATTCCTTTGAATCCGGATGATCAAATAAAGACTTCGTTCATTACCCCGTATGGGGCTTATTGCTACACGACTATGCCGTTCGGCTTGAAAAATGCAGACGCCACCTACCAAAGGTACATGCAAAAATGCTTGCAGGATCAAATCGGCAGAAACGTTCACGCATACGTGGATGATGTCGTTGTAAAGACCAAGGAGATGACTACCCTCCTTGATGATCTGAGAGAGACCTTCACCAATCTGCGAAGATTCCGGATGAAGCTCAACCCGGCCAAGTGCACGTTCGGCGTGCCATCCGGCCAACTCCTTGGCTACCTTGTCTCTCAGCGAGGGATCGAAGCCAACCCGGAGAAGATCAGTGCCCTGGAGAAGATGGAACTGCCGCAGAGCCTCAAGGACGTCCAGAAGTTCACTTGTTGCCTGGCCTCCTTGAGCCGCTTCGTCAGCCGGCTGGGGGAGAAGGCACTGCCCTTGTACCAATTGCTGAAGAAGTCGGACAAATTCGTCTGGTCACCGCATGCGGATGAAGCCTTCCGTGACTTAAAGCGCGTGCTCTCAACCGCGCCCATCCTCGCAACGCCGGCTTCAATGGAGCCGATGCTGTTGTACATCGCTGTCACCAACCGAGTGGTTAGTGTCGTCCTGGTGGTGGAGCGCAAAGAAGCCGGCAGAGAACAGTCGGTTCAGCGCCCAGTCTACTACCTCAGCGAGGTGCTTTCCCAGTCGAAGCAAAACTACCCCCACTACCAGAAGGTCACCTACGGCGTATACATGGCGGCCAAGAAGCTCAAGCACTACTTCCAAGAGCACCCCATCAAGGTGGTTGCCACAGCACCCCTAGCGGAAATCATTGGCAGCAAAGACGCCAATGGACGGGTTGCCAAATGGGCCCTGGAGCTAGCCGCCCACACCATCCTCTACGAGGCACGCACGGCCATCAAGTCGCAGATCCTCGCGGACTTCTTCGTCGACTGGGCCGAGATGCAATACTTGCCGCCTGTGCTGGACTCCACACACTGGAAGCTGCACTTCGACGGCTCGAAGATGCGCAACGGCTTGGGAGCCGGCATCATCATCACCTCTCCCAAGGGAGACCGGCTGGACTACGTCCTGCAGATCCACTTCGCCGCATCCAACAATGTGGCGGAGTACGAAGCGCTCATCCACGGGCTGAAGCTGGCCAAGGAGATAGGCGTGCGTCGCATTCTTTGCTTCGGCGACTCCGACTTGGTTGTACAGCAAGCATCTGGCAACTGGGACGCGAAGGACGCCAACATGGCCTCATACCGCTTCCACGTCCAGCAGCTATCCGGCTTCTTCGACGGCTGTGAATTCCACCATGTGCCACGAGCAAACAACGAGGTGGCTGACGCCCTATCCAAGATTGGCTCAACCCGGCAAGCTATTCCGCCGGGCGTTGCCCTGGCGGTTCTCAAGAAGCCGTCCATCACACTGTCACCGGACTCGGATTCAATATTCGTGCCGGCTGACCCGGGGGCTGCTCAGCCGAACCCGGGGGCTTCATCGCCCAAGTCGGGGGCTTGAAAGCCAAACCCGTCGGCTTCCATGCCGAACCCGGGGACTTCTCAGTCCAACCCGGGGGCTTCATCGCCAAACCCGGGGGCTAGCAAGCCGAACCCGCCGGCTTCCAAGCCGAACCCGGCGACCAAGCAGTCGAATCCGGAAGCTCCCACGCAGGAGGCCCTGTTGGTTAGCGTATTCGAGATAAGATGCGTACCTTCATGGGCACAAGATTTCCTCTCCTACCTCACCGACGGTGTGTTGCCTGATGATAGAATCCAGGCCAGGAAGATTGAGAGAAGGGCCAAGGCCTATACCATCATCAACCACCAGCTGTACAAACGCAGCGTAAGTGGGGTGTTCCAGCGGTGCGTCGAGCCGGCTGAAGGGATTGAACTCCTACGGGAAATCCACCAAGGAGAGTGCAGCCATCACGCCTCCTCCAGAGCCACAGTGGCCAAAGCTTTCCGGCACGGTTTTTACTGGCCGACTGCGCTCAAGGACGCAGAAGAACTGGTGAAGAAGTGCAACGGCTGCCAACGCTTCGCAAAGAAGAGGCACTCGCCAGCTTCCGCCTTGAAAACCATCCCCATCACCTAGCCATTCACCGTATGGGGCTTGGATATGGTGGGCCCGTTCAGAACAGCGCGAGGCGGCATGACACACCTCTTGGTGATGATTGACAAATTCACCAAGTGGATCGAAGCCAAGCCGATCAAGAAGCTGGACGGCTCCACAGCCGTCACATTCCTCAAGGAGATCATTGTGAGATACGGCTACCCCCACAGCATCATCACCGACAACGGCAGCAACTTCGCCCAAGGCATCTTCTCTCGCTATTGCGAGGAAATGGGGATCCGGATGGCTCTAGCGTCTGTGGCGCACCCGGAGTCCAATGGGCAGGTGGAGAAGGCCAACGGCTTGATCCTAGCCGGCATCTGGCCCCGGCTGGTGGAGCCGCTCGAGCGAGCAGCCGGCTGCTGGATTGAAGAGCTGCCGAATGTATTGTGGAGCCTGCGTACAACGCCAAACCGCTCAGTCGGCTTCACACCATTCTTCCTCGTATACGGGGCCGAAGCCGTCCTGCCGACTGATATCGAGCACGACGCGCCAAGGATCAAGCTCTACACAGAAGCCGAAGCCAAAGAAGCTCGCGAAGATGGAGTCACCTGGTCGAAGAGGCCCGACTGCTGGCCGTGTCCAGATCTACCATTTACCAGCAAAGCCTCCGACGCTATCACAGCCGGAAGGTCCAGCCCTTAGCATTCCGAGAAGGAGACCTAGTGCTCCGGCTGATCCAACGGACAGCCGGACAGCATAAACTGTCATCCCCATGGGAGGGTCCCTTCATCGTGAGCAAGGCGGTAGGCAACGATTCCTACTATCTCATAGATGCCCAAGAGGCCAGAAAGAACAAGCCGGACAAGGCTGACGAGGAGACTAAACGTCCCTGGAATGTCAACTTGCTTCACCCATTTTATACTTGAGAGCAGGAATGTATGTATCCTTGTACTCCCTTTGTAAGCTATGAAAAAAGCAAGCGCCAAGAGCGCCGTTTCGGACAAGTTTTTCGCGTACTCTACTTTGTTTCGCCGATTGGCTAACACCGTCTCACGCGGCCGGCTTAGTAACGTGATCCGGTTTCCGATAGCCGGCTTCCGATCCAGCTACAGACCGCAACCCGGCTGTCCGGCTGGCGGGAGTAAGTGCCTAGGGAGCCGGCACGCGAAAGACGGTTAAGAGAAAGAGTGAAAGCGAATTGACTTGCAAACTTTCATAAAAGTGCCGGATTGCCGAACTCGGCTCGTTCGACTGAAATACTGTCGGCCTCACCCAACGGCCCGCTCTTGATCCGGCGACGGATCTCAAGTAGGACGTACGACCGGCAAGAGCAAAGCCAAAGAGTGGGGCGGATGGGAAAAAGCGATCGGAAGAAAGCAAGCCGGCACACAAATGATTAACAAACACATTAAAGTGTGCCATAATAAAAGGATAATAAATATTCATACATATGCCCCCGGCATCCCGGGGATTTAACGAATTGTCTTGCAAAAGCAAGTCTAAGACAGGTATATTCAAGCACCGGCTAGATCAGGACCAGCCGGAGGAGCATCAGCGGAGCCGGCTGCCGGGTCATCCTCAGGCATGTCCTCCGCCTCTTCATCTTCAGCCTCCTCGCCTTCGTCTTCAGACGGCGGGCTCGGATCTTCGATGAAAACGCCCTTGTCGACGAAGTCGGCAATGGCGCAGGCTCGGGCCAGGCGAGCAGTCTTGTCTTCTGCCGAGAGCGCATCCTCCACGCCGGCTCGCCGACACTCAAGCTGGTCGAGGCTGACCTCGTTGTACCAGGAGGGCATGAAGGACAGTGCCATGTCGGCCCCCGCGCGCGCAGCAGATTCCCTCCAGTCGAGGAAGCGGTCAGGCGCCTTCTCCAGCCAGGTGATGAGGTTGGCGAGGTCCTGCGGCAGAGTCTCAGTCGGCCACAGCAGCCGGATCAACTCTTCCGCCGCCTTCCGGAGCTCCCAACCAAGCTTCGTGACGGGCTCGACACGGGCGGCCATGGACGCCAAGTAATCCTCCATGGTGAAGAACTCGGCGCTGCCCTCGCCAGTTTCCCGCCTCCGGGCATCGCGCGCAGCACCAACGGCTGCTAGCGCCGCCTCCTACGCCTCGGGGAAGGCCGCTGCAAAGAAGAAATATGTCAGAAGTCTATCAAAGCCGGAAAAAAGTTGAAAAATGCAAATTTTCAAAGTCCTAAAGTAAGGCTGGCGGCAGCCGGCATGAGCCGACTGCCCCCAGCCCGAAGATGGAGATTCCGAAGCTCTAAAAGTAAGCCTGGCAGCAGCCGGCAAGAACCGACTGCCCCCATCCCGAAGATGGAGATTTTGAAGGAAAAAAGACTGGCGGCAGCCGGCAAGAACCGGCTGCCCCCAGCCCGAAGATGGAGATTCCGAAGCTCTAAAAGTAAGCCTGGCAGCAGCCGGCAAGAACCGACTGCCCCCAGCCCGAAGATGGAGATTTCGAAGGAAAAAAGACTGGCGGCAGCCGGCAAAAACCGACTGCCCCCAGCCCGAAGATGGAGATTCCGAAGCTCTAAAAGTAAGCCTGGCGGCAGCCGGCAAGAACCGACTGCCCCCAGCCCAAAGATGGAGATTTCGAAGGAAAAAAGACAGGCGGCAGCCGGCACGAGCCGACTGCCCCCAGCCCGAAGATGGAGATATCAAAAAAATTAGTTT
Source organism: Lolium perenne (assembly GCF_019359855.2). Lineage (NCBI taxonomy): Eukaryota > Viridiplantae > Streptophyta > Magnoliopsida > Poales > Poaceae > Lolium > Lolium perenne. The sequence continues at coordinate 33,384,678 of NC_067248.2, read as the reverse complement.
CTGCCGCCGGCTGCCAACCTAAGCCAGCAGCCGGCAACCGAAAGCCGGCAAGGGGAAAGGAAGAAAGAAAATGCAAACTTACCCGCCAAGCCGCGGTCGAGCGCGCCAATCTCCTCCACCCACCGCTTGGTGGTGGCCGATAGCTCCTCAGAATTGGCGGTCACCTCCTGGCGAAGCGCAAGCCGCTGCTGGTCTATCTCCTCCAGCCGCTTGCTCAGGCCCTCCACCTTCTCCTCCTCAGCCTTCTTGAGGGCGGCGAGCTCCTTGAGGTGATTATCCTCAAGCCGGCGCAGCCGCGTCAGCTCCCCCTCAGCCACCTTTAGCTTGGCGGCAGCAACCCGGCCTGCCTCCTCGCTCTCGGCGCATTGGGCGCGGGCGGCACGAAGGTTTGCCTCCAGCTGTGGGACTCGGGCAGCTTCAGCTGCAAGCCGGCAAGAAAAGCCGTTCACCGAGTGAAACCAAAGAAAAAGAAGTCAAGTCAAAAGGAAGAAAAACCTACCCTTGGCAACCTCCAGCTCACGAGCCAAGCCGGCTCGCTCAATCTTCGCCTTGTGGTAGCGGATCACCACCTGGTTGTACAAGGCGGTGCGTCGCTCCATAACCGTCTGAGAGAAACAAAGTCAGATATCTGCGAAACCCGGACCGGCTCCAAGCAGCCGGCCCATGCCTCGGAGGGCTACCAGGATAACAACAAAAAGTTGCAAGAGACAAGATGAAACACATACCTTGCTGGCCTCCTCCAGCTTTAAGAGGTTGGCGGCGGTCTCAGCGGCCCTGGCCTTGAGATTGGCGCGGAAGCCGGAGTAGAACATCTTCATGGGCGCCACGCCTGGATTCCCCTCCCGGCTGGTCACCTCGCAGGCGTCCGCGTGATGCCACGCATTCTCCATGGTGCCAGCCGAGCCAAGGCTGGAGTCGGAGGAGGACGCCACGTTTAGTATCCGGGCGCCCTTGGCCACGTGAAGGCCTTCAGGCGGCACCGACGGGCCCTCCGTCCTCACCAACACCCGGGAGCCGGTGTCTCTCGAGCGCGTTGGCTCGTCCCTGGCCGGCTCCTTCCCAGCCGGCTCCTCCCTCGACGGCTCCGAAGACGGAGGCGGCACAGTCGAAACAGTCGGCCCGGTGGGAGCCGCCGTCTCCGGCGCTTGAGGCGCTCCCTGCGGGCTCTCCTCCAACACCACCACGCTGGGCGCGGCACCGCCGATCCCAGTCTCGGGCGGCGCAGCCCCGCCGGCTCCGGCTCCGGTCGAAGGCGGCATACCCTGCCGGCTCCAGAAAGCGAGCGCGGCGCGGAAACAGATCGTCTAGAGTGGGCCGCCGAGCCGGCTCACCCTGGGCGCCGTGGCCAGGCGCTGTAGGAAGAGGTATGGCTGAAGAAGATGCCCCCGCGGAAGGCGGCGTAGCCACAGGCGGGACAACGACGAGAGGCGGCGTGCGCGCACGCGTCGAAGGCTGCGGTGTCGGCTCCCTCCTCTGTCGCTGGAGCGGCGACACAACGCAAGAAGCTGGCCGAGAGCCGCCGCCCTGGGTGAACTTTATGGGAGCCCTAGTCGGACAAATAAGAAAAGATAAATATAGAGAGAAAGGAAAGAAAAGGAATCAAACAACGAAGAAGAAAGACTCACCCGGCTTGCTCTGGAACCTTCTTGGGCCCCAGCCGGCGCTGCTTCTTCACCTTCGCCTCCAAGGCGGTGGTGGAGCGGTCGCTGACTCGCTTCTTCCCCTTGGGCGCTGAAGTCGCCGAGGCGCCAGGCGGCCTCATGCGCAGGGGCACCGCGAGGATCGGCCCCGTGGCGGACGTCGCCGGCTCGTCCTCCTCCTGCTGCTCTGGCGAAGGAGGCGGGTTGTGCTCCCCTTGGCCGCCTTGGTCGAGCACCTGCGGCAGCTCGTCGTCGCCGGCTGGGTCGCCGGCTTGGTCAGCCGGATTAGCATGATCCGGCGTCCAGACCTTCTGCGCCAGGTCGCCGTCCTCAAGGCCCTAGCGGTCGAAAAGCTAAAAGACAAACAAATAGATGAGTAAGCCGCAAGCCGGAAGTCGGCAAAAAACGAAGTCGGCCATGCAGCTGCAAGCCGGAAGTCGGCTAAAACAGAAAAACTTACCAGTTCAGGTGGCATCTCCCGGCTGAAGGGCGCCAGCCCCAGTTCCAGTTATCCGGCAGGTTGGCCTTGGTGACGTTGTTCACCCGGCGAGCCACCTGGGCCTTGGAGAGCTCCACCTTGGACGTCCGGGTTGGATCAAACCGGCCGGACATGTGCCCGATCTTGTGGGTGCGCAGCTGGAGCGGCAGCACCCGGCGCTCAGCGTAGGTGCAGAGGAGGTCCTCGGCGCTCAGCCGGCCCCCACTGATGCAGGCCCCCAGGAAGTCCCACAGCTGGTTCACCTCGGCGTCCGGGTCCGTTGTCCTGGCGTTGTGGCCCCAGTTGATCCGGCCGACTGGCGGCGCCGGGTTGTACTCCGGCAGGTTGATCCGGTCGAAGGCCGGGTTCTCGTTCCGCACGTAGATGAACGACATCTGCCAATTCTTCACCGAGTCCACCGTTGGGATCTTCGGGAAGGGCGTGCCCGGGCGGGAGTAGATCGAGGTGGCATCGCAGGCCCGCAGGTGGCCGTCGGTCGTCTGCACCTTGATGAAGAAGAGCCGGCTCCAGAAGTCGATGTCCGGCCACAAGCCGGCGTAGCCCTCCGTGAAGGCCACGTAGCAGCTGAGGAGGACGCAGGCATTGGTCGGCAAGTGATGAGGCTGCAAGCCGAAGAAGTCCAAGAAGTGGCGGAAGAAGTTTGAAGCCGGCAGGCCCAACCCTCGATCGGGTGCGCCCCAAAGACCACACGTTCGCCGGGGTGCGGCATGGGCTCCAGCTCTTCACCGGGCACCCTCGTGATCACCTCCAGCGGAATCCGGCGGAGGCGCACCAGACGCTCGATGTCGTCCTCCCACATGTATGACCCCCTCCAAGAACCACTTGGTTGGGCCATCAACGAGGAGGAAGACGAAGAAGACCAAGAAAGGGGAAACGGCAAGGAAGAACCGCGAGACGGCGGCGACGGCGGCGACGGAGAGCGTACCATGGACACGCGCGGCCCCGTGGCGCCGGATCGACGGAGTAGCGGCGGCGGCTCGGCGGAGGAGCGTCGGAGAGGTTGCTGCCTGCCGTAGTTCGCTAGGGGAGCGGTGAAGAAAACGCGCCGGAGCGATGAAAAGCTCGAGCGAAGAAGAGGAACGGAGCGGGGGCACGAGGAGGAAGAAGATGGCACAGTGGCCGCCTCGATGCCTCCCCCGCGGTATTTATAGCCACCTGCCACGGGAGGTTGGCCTCCAAGTGGCGGACGTGGGCCACGATCTCAGGATTAGCTGCGCATTGACGCTCCCCACGACCCCAACGGTTACCGGAAACTGCCACACCACGTCTCCCACAACCGCACCGGATCCGGAGGCGAAAATGATGTGACCAGATGAAGCAGCAGCCAAACGTTAGACCAGTCAAGTCGGGCGCAGGGCCTGAGGCGGCGGAGACTCCGGCGCACCCAAGCCGGAGCCGGACATTAAATTCAATCCGGCCCCAAACTCTCCTAGCAAGGCGGAGATGTCGCCGACACTTGTGAAAAAGCAAAAGCTGCAGAAGCGAAAATAGCGTCCGGCTAGAAGCAGCCGGACAAAACGAGCCTGATGAGGGCGCAGCCGGCTGAATGGAAATTCTCAGTCGGCCCCTCCGAGTGCCGTCAAACATATTCAAGAGATATCTGAAGCCAGGAAAACCTGCCTAGGTCCCTCTTAACGTAGGACCTTGCCAGCTTCGAGGGCTAATGTCGGGGGGAAGACCCCGGGTAGGGCAATGGACGTGGAGCAGCCGGCTGGAGGCCGGCCGGCTCGCGGCAAAGGCCGGCTGAGGAGCAGCCGGCTGGAGCCGTGGCCGGCTAGCCTCGGAAGCCGGCTGGCTCTAAGTCCTAGTCGGTCTGGCTACGACCGACTTCGCTATAGCTGGGTCGGCGTCTACAAGCCATATCCGACTGGGGTCATATCCTCTAGACCGACTCGAGGCTGGCGAGTCTTGCAAGAGAAGGAACCGGGTAGGTGGTCCGGGTTCGGAGGTCCACGCTGACCTCATCTCCCGTAAAGTAAGGGGCACTATGGAGCAACAGTGCCGCGTGGCGGACAGGCCATCATGGCGCACGCCGGTCTGTACCGGCTACAGGGCATGATGGCGACAGGGACACTTCCTCTCCATACCGCTGACTCAGGCAGTCGGATGGGAGAGGCCGTGAGGCATCAACGGCTACTGACGTCAACGCCTCGGGAAGGAGCGGAAGCCGAAGCCGGCCAAGCCGGCCAGTAGACTATAGGGACTTCTATGTAAAGTGTCGGCGCCTATATAAGCCGCACTACCCCCTCTCGTGCAGGGGATCGATCATTCTCACTTCATTCTAGCCTTAGCGCTGCCCTGTGAGAGAGACCATCGTCTCCCTTAGCCTCCCAGGGCAAGCCGGATACAGCTCTAGGAGCACCATTGTACTGTGTGATCACCATATACACTCATAGCAGGAGTAGAGGTTTTACCTCCACAGGAGGGCCTCGAACCTGGGTACGTCGACCGTGTCGCTCGTCCCCATACCCGCATCCGGATACCATCGTGAGACCACTAGGAACCACCTTCATTAGCCATCCTATGGCATATGCCGTGACGATACCACGACAATGACGTACTACGTCGTGTTCGAGGGGCGGGTTCCGGGAGTGTACGAGGAGTGGGAGGAGTGCAAGAAACAGGTGCACAAGTTCAGCGGCAACTGCTACAAAGGGTACCCGACTAGACACGAGGCGGTTGCCAAGTGGAGGGCGCACCAAGCGAACAAGAGCAAGATGAAGACCTTCCTTGTGCTCTCGCTCTTGCTCACCATCGTCGCGGCGGTACTCTATTTCATCCTAGTGTAGGCGGTGGCCGGTGTCACTTCGTTTGTATCTAGAGATGATGAGAACTTAATTAATTTGCATGGATTATGTGTTGTATGGAGCTATATGTATAACTCGATCGGGCTCTAAGTAATGTGATGATGATGTGATGATTATATATGTCCATATTATATCTGTCTATATTATATCAGTATATAACCTGTATACGGTGTATAAAAATAATATAAAACCTGTATAATACACCAGGGAGCACAAAATCGAATATACCTGTAGATTGTTCTGTGGCGCACTGATACGTCTCCGACGTATCGATAATTTCTTATGTTCCATGCCACATTATTGATGTTATCTACATGTTTTATGCACACTTTATGTCATATTCGTGCATTTTCTGGAACTAACCTATTAACAAGATGCCGAAGTGCCAGTTGCTGTTTTCTGCTGTTTTTGGTTTCAGAAATCCTAGTAAGGAAATATTCTCGGAATTGGACGAAATCAAAGCCCAGGGGCCTATTTTTCCACGAAGCTTCCAGAAGTCCGAAGGAGAGACGAAGAGGGGCCACGAGGGGGCCACACCCTAGGGCGGCGCGGCCCCCCCTTGGCCGCGCGGCCCTGTGGTGTGGGGCCCCCGTGCCGCCTCTTGACCTGCCCTTCCGCCTACAAATAGCCTCCGTGACGAAACCCCCAGTACCGAGAGCCACGATACGGAAAACCTTCCAGAGACGCCGCCAACGCCGATCCCATCTCGGGGGATCCAGGAGATCGCCTCCGGCACCCTGCCGGAGAGGGGAATCATCTCCCGGAGGACTCTACGCCGCCATGGTCGCCTCCGGTGTGATGTGTGAGTAGTCTACCCCTGGACTATGGGTCCATAGCAGTAGCTAGATGGTTGTCTTCTCCCCATTGTGCTATCATTGTCGGATCTTGTGAGCTGCCTAACATGATCAAGATCATCTATCTGTAATTCTATATGTTGCGTTTGTTGGGATCCGATGAATAGAGAATACTTGTTATGTTGATTATCAAAGTTATATCTATGTGTTGTTTATGATCTTGCATGCTCTCCGTTATTAGTAGATGCTCTGGCCAAGTTGATGCTAGTAACTCCAAGAGGGAGTATTTATGCTCGATAGTGGGTTCATGCCTCCGTGAATCTGGAGGGGTGACAAGAACCTCTAAGGTTATGGATGTGCTGTTGCCACTAGGGATAAAACATTAGTGCTATGTTCAAGGATGTAGTCACTAGTTACATTACGCGCAATACTTAATGCAATTGTCTGTTGTTAGCAACTTAATACTGGAGGGGGTTCGGATGATAACCTGAAGGTGGACTTTTTAGGCATAGATGCAGTTGGATGGCGGTCTATGTACTTTGTCGTAATGCCCAATTAAATCTCACTATACTCATCATGATATGTATGTGCATTGTCATGCTCTCTTTATTTGTCAATTGCCCAACTGTAATTTGTTCACCCAACATGCTGTTTGTCTTATGGGAGAGACACTTCTAGTGAACTGTGGACCCCGGTCCAATTCTCTTTACTGAAATACAATCTACTGCAATACTTGTTCTACTATTTTCTGCAAACAATCATCTTCCACACAATACGGTTAATCCTTTGTTACAGCAAGCCGGTGAGATTGACAACCTCACTGTTTCGTTGGGGCAAAGTACTTTGGTTGTGTTGTGCAGGTTCCACGTTGGCGCCGGAATCCCTGGTGTTGCGCCGCACTACATCCTGCCGCCATCAACCTTCAACGTGCTTCTTGGCTCCTCCTGGTTCGATAAACCTTGGTTTCTTTCTGAGGGAAAACTTGCTGCTGTGCACATCATACCTTCCTCTTGGGGTTCCCAACGAACGTGTGAGTTACACGCCATCAAGCATATTTTCTGGCGCCGTTGCCGGGGAGATCAAGACACGCTGCAAGGGGAGTCTCCACTTCTCAATCTCTTTACTTTGTTTTTGTCTTGCTTAGTTTTATTTACTACTTTGTTTGCTGCACTAAATCAAAATACAAAAAAATTAGTTGCTAGTTTTACTTTATTTTGCTATCTTGTTTGCTATATCAAAAACACAAAAAAAATTAGTTTACTTGCATTTACTTTATCTAGTTTGTTTTATTTACTGTTGCTAAAATGGCCAACGCTGAAAATACTATGTTGTGTGACTTCACAACCACAAATAATAATGATTTCTTATGCACACCTATTGCTCCACCTGCTACTACAGCAGAATTCTTTGAAATTAAACATTGTTTTCTGAATCTTGTTATGCGAGAGCAATTTTCTGGTGTTAGTTCTGATGATGCTGCTGCCCATCTTAATAATTTTGTTGAACTATGTGAAATGCAAAAATATAAAGATGTAGATGGTGATATTATTAAACTAAAATTGTTCCCTTTCTCATTAAGAGGAAGAGCTAAAGATTGGTTGCTATCTCTGCCTAAGAATAGTATTGATTCATGGACTAAATGCAAGGATGCTTTTATTGGTAGATATTATCCCCCTGCTAAAATTATATCTTTGAGGAGTAGCATAATGAATTTTAAACAATTAGATACTGAACATGTTGCTCAAGCTTGGGAAAGAATGAAATCTCTGGTTAAAAATTGCCCAACCCATGGACTGACTACTTGGATGATCATCCAAACCTTCTATGCAGGACTAAATTTTTCTTCACAAAATTTATTGGATTCAGCTGCTGGAGGTACCTTTATGTCCATCACTCTTGGTGAAGCAACAAAGCTTCTTGATAATATGATGATCAACTACTCTGAATGGCACACGGAAAGAGCTCCACAAGGTAAGAAGGTAAATTCTGTCGAAGAAACCTCTTCCTTGAGTGATAAGATTGATGCTATTATGTCTATGCTTGTGAATGATAGGACTAATATTGATCCTAATAATGTTCCATTAGCTTCATTGGTTGCACAAGAAGAACATGTTGATGTAAACTTCATTAAAAATAGTAATTTCAACAACAATGCTTACCGGAACAATTCTAGTAACAACTATAGGCCATATCCTTATAATAATGGCAACGGCTATGGTAATTCTTATGGGAATTCTTACAACAATAATAGGAATTCACCCCTGGACTTGAAGCCATGCTTAAGGAATTTATTAGTACGCAAACCGCTTTTAACAAATCTGTGGAAGAAAAGCTTGGGAAAATTGATATACTTGCTTCTAAAGTCGATAGTCTTGCTGCTGATGTTGATCTTTTGAAATCAAAAGTTTTGCCTAATGAGAATCATCATAATAAAATTACTACTACAGCAAATGCCATTCAAGTTAGAATTAATGAGAATATAAGATTAATGGCTGAACTGCGTGCTAGGTGGGATAGAGAAGAAAATGAAAAACTAGCTAAAGAGAAGAATGTAGCTAAAGTTTGGACTATTACCACCACTAGTAATGCTAATACTACACATGTTGCTGCACCTCCTACTCATACTAATAAAAGAATTGGTGTTAGCAATGTTTCCACTTCTAATGCAAAGCGCGAAAAACTGCCTGAAACTGCTAAAACTGCTGAAATTGCCTGTGATAAAGCTGCTGAAATTTTTTCCAACATTGGGGATGATGATCCCATTGCTTTAGATTATAATGGTTTGAATTTTGATGATTGCCACATCTCTGAAGTTATAAAGTTCTTGCAAAAACTTGCTAAAAGTCCTAATGCTAGTGCTATAAATTTGGCTTTCACGCATCATATTACAAATGCTCTCATAAAAGCTAGAGAAGAGAAACTAGAGCGTGAAGCCTCTATTCCTAAAAAGCTAGAGGATGGTTGGGAGCCCATCATTAAGATGAAGGTTAAAGATTTTGATTGTAATGCTTTATGTGATCTTGGTGCAAGTATTTCTGTTATGCCTAAGAAAATTTATGATATGCTTGACTTGCCACCGCTGAAAAATTGCTATTTGGATGTTAATCTTGCTGATCATTCTACAAAGAAACCTTTGGGTAAAGTTGATAATGTTCGCATTACCGTTAACAATAACCTTGTTCCCGTTGATTTTGTTGTCTTGGATATTGAATGCAATGCATCTTGTCCCATTATATTGGGAAGACCTTTTCTTCGAACTGTTGGTGCTATCATTGATATGAAGGAAGGTAATATAAAATATCAATTTCCTCTCAAGAAAGGTATGGAACACTTCCCTAGAAAGAGAATGAAGTACCCTTTTGATTCTATTATGAGAACAAATTATGATGTTGACACTTCGTCTCTTGATAATACTTGATACACACTTTCTGCGCCTAGCTGAAAGGCGTTAAAGAAAAGCGCTTATGGGAGGCAACCCATGTTTTTACCTACAGTACTTTGTTTTTATTTTGTGTCTTGGAAGTTGTTTACTACTGTAGCAACCTCTCCTTATCTTAGTTTTGTGTTTTGTTGTGCCAAGTTAAGCCGTTGATAGAAAAGTAAGTACTAGATTTGGATTACTGCACAGTTCCAGATTTCTTTGCTGTCACGAATCTGGGTCCACCTCCCTGTAGGTAGCTCAGAAAATTAAGCCAATTTACGTGCATGATCCTCAGATATGTATGCAACTTTCATTCAATTTGAGCATTTTCATTTGAGCAAGTCTGGTACCATTTTAAAATTCGTCAATACGAACTGTTCTGTTTTGACAGATTCTGCCTTTTATTTCGCATTGCCTCTTTTGCTATGTTGGATGAATTTCTTTGATCCACTAATATCCAGTAGCATTATGCAATGTCCAGAAGTGTTAAGAATGATTGTGTCACCTCTGAATATTCAATTTATATTGTGCACTAACCCTCTAATGAGTTGTTTCGAGTTTGGTGTGGAGGAAGTTTTCAAGGATCAAGAGAGGAGTATGATGCAACATGATCAAGGAGAGTGAAAGCTCTAAGCTTGGGGATGCCCCGGTGGTTCACCCCTGCATATATCAAGAAGACTCAAGCGTCTAAGCTTGGGGATGCCCAAGGCATCCCCTTCTTCATCGACAACATTATCAGGTTCCTCCCCTGAAACTATATTTTTATTCCATCACATCTTATGTGCTTTTTCTTGGAGCGTCGGTTTGTTTTTGTTTTTTTGTTTTGTTTGAATAAAATGGATCCTAGCATTCACTTTATGGGAGAGAGACACGCTCCGCTGTAGCATATGGACAAGTATGTCCTTGGTTTCTACTCATAGTATTCATGGCGAAGTTTCTCCTTCGTTAAATTGTTATATGGTTGGAATTGGAAAATGATACATGTAGTAATTGCTATTAATGTCTTGGGTAATGTGATACTTGGCAATTGTTGTGCTCATGATTAAGCTCTTGCATCATATGCTTTGCACCCATTAATGAAGAAATACATAGAGCATGCTAAAATTTGGTTTGCATATTTGGTTTCTCTAAGGTCTAGATAATTTCTAGTATTGAGTTTGAACAACAAGGAAGACGGTGTAGAGTCTTATAATGTTTTCAATATGTCTTTTATGTGAGTTTTGCTGCACCGGTTCATCCTTGTGTTTGTTTCAAATAAGCCTTGCTAGCCTAAACCTTGTATCGAGAGGGAATACTTCTCATGCATCCAAAATACTTGAGCCAACCACTATGCCATTTGTGTCCACCATACCTACCTACTACATGGTATTTTCCGCCATTCCAAAGTAAATTGCTTGAGTGCTACCTTTAAAATTCCATCATCACCTTTGCAATATATAGCTCATGGGACAAATAGCTTAAAAACTATTGTGGTATTGAATATGTAATTATGCACTTTATCTCTTATTAAGTTGCTTGTTGTGCGATAACCATGTTTACTGGGGACGCCATCAACTATTCATTGTTGAATTTCATGTGAGTTGCTATGCATGTTCGTCTTGTCTGAAGTAAGGGCGATCTACACTGAGTTGAATGGTTTGAGCATGCATATTGTTAGAGAAGAACATTGGGCCGCTAACTAAAGCCATGATCCATGGTGGAAGTTTCAGTTTTGGACAAACATCCTCAAATCTCTAATGAGAAAAGAATTAATTGTTGTTGAATGCTTAAAGCATTAAAAGAGGAGTCCATTATCTGTTGTCTATGTTGTCCCAGTATGGATGTCTAAGTTGAGAATAATCAAAAGCGAGAAATCCAAATGCGAGCTTTCTCCTTAGACCTTTGTACAGGCGGCATAGAGGTACCCCTTTGTGATACTTGGTTAAAGCATATGTATTGCGGTGATAATCCAGGTAGTCCAAGCTAATTAGGACAAGGTGCGGGCACTATTGGTACACTATGCATGAGGCTTGCAACTTATAAGATATAATTTACATGATGCATATGCTTTATTACTACCGTTGACAAAATTGTTTCATGTTTTCAAAATCAAAGCTCTAGCACAAATATAGCAATCGATGCTTTTCCTCTATGGAGGACAATTCTTTTACTTTCAATGTTGAGTCAGTTCACCTATTTCTCTCCACCTCAAGAAGCAAACACTTGTGTGAACTGTGCATTGATTCCTACATACTTGCTTATTGCACTTATTATATTACTCTATGTTGACAATATCCATGAGATATACATGTTACAAGTTGAAAGCAACCGCTGAAACTTAATCTTCTTTTGTGTTGCTTCAATGCTTTTACTATGAATTATTACTTTATGAGTTAACTCTTATGCAAGACTTATTGATGCTTGTCTTGAAGTGCTATTCATGAAAAGTCTTTGCTTTATGATTCACTTGTTTACTCATGTCATATACATTGTTTTGATCGCTGCATTCACTACATATGCTTTACAAATAGTATGATCAAGATTATGATGGCATGTCACTCCAGAAATTATCTGTGTTATCGTTTTACCTGCTCGGGACGAGCAGAACTAAGCTTGGGGATGCTGATACGTCTCCGACGTATCGATAATTTCTTATGTTCCATGCCACATTATTGATGTTATCTACATGTTTTATGCACACTTTATGTCATATTCGTGCATTTTCTGGAACTAACCTATTAACAAGATGCCGAAGTGCCAGTTGCTGTTTTCTGCTGTTTTTGGTTTCAGAAATCCTAGTAAGGAAATATTCTCGGAATTGGACGAAATCAAAGCCCAGGGGCCTATTTTTCCACGAAGCTTCCAGAAGTCTGAAGGAGAGACGAAGAGGGGCCACGAGGGGGCCACACCCTAGGGCGGCGCGGCCCCCCCCTTGGCCGCGCGGCCCTGTGGTGTGGGGCCCTCGTGCCGCCTCTTGACCTGCCCTTCCGCCTACAAATAGCCTCCGTGACGAAACCCCCAGTACCGAGAGCCACGATACGGAAAACCTTCCAGAGACGCCGCCAACGCAGATCCCATCTCGGGGGATCCAGGAGATCGCCTCCGGCACCCTGCCGGAGAGGGGAATCATCTCCTGGAGGACTCTACGCCGCCATGGTCGCCTCCGGTGTGATGTGTGAGTAGTCTACCCCTGGACTATGGGTCCATAGCAGTAGCTAGATGGTTGTCTTCTCCCCATTGTGCTATCATTGTCGGATCTTGTGAGCTGCCTAACATGATCAAGATCATCTATCTGTAATTCTATATGTTGCGTTTGTTGGGATCCGATGAATAGAGAATACTTGTTATGTTGATTATCAAAGTTATATCTATGTGTTGTTTATGATCTTGCATGCTCTCCGTTATTAGTAGATGCTCTGGCCAAGTTGATGCTAGTAACTCCAAGAGGGAGTATTTATGCTCGATAGTGGGTTCATGCCTCCGTGAATCTGGAGGGGTGACAAGAACCTCTAAGGTTATGGATGTGCTGTTGCCACTAGGGATAAAACATTAGTGCTGTGTTCAAGGATGTAGTCACTAGTTACATTACGCGCAATACTTAATGCAATTGTCTGTTGTTAGCAACTTAATACTGGAGGGGGTTCGGATGATAACCTGAAGGTGGACTTTTTAGGCATAGATGCAGTTGGATGGCGGTCTATGTACTTTGTCGTAATGCCCAATTAAATCTCACTATACTCATCATGATATGTATGTGCATTGTCATGCTCTCTTTATTTGTCAATTGCCCAACTGTAATTTGTTCACCCAACATGTTGTTTGTCTTATGGGAGAGACACCTCTAGTGAACTGTGGACCCCGGTCCAATTCTCTTTACTGAAATACAATCTACTGCAATACTTGTTCTACTATTTTCTGCAAACAATCATCTTCCACACAATACGGTTAATCCTTTGTTACAGCAAGCCGGTGAGATTGACAACCTCACTGTTTCGTTGGGGCAAAGTACTTTGGTTGTGTTGTGCAGGTTCCACGTTGGCGCCGGAATCCCTGGTGTTGCGCCGCACTACATCCCGCCGCCATCAACCTTCAACGTGCTTCTTGGCTCCTCCTGGTTCGATAAACCTTGGTTTCTTTCTGAGGGAAAACTTGCTGCTGTGCGCATCATACCTTCCTCTTGGGGTTCCCAACGAACGTGTGAGTTACACGCCATCACGCACCAAAACATAATTCTGTGGCGCAACTATTTCTGTGGCGCAGCTCTATCACATGCGCCACGGAACTACTTATTTCTGTGGCGCAGCGGACATAGTACGACACAGAAACCTTAATTCTGTGGCGCACGGCCAGGTGCGCCACAGAAACCTTATTTTTGTGGCGACGTTTCTGTGGCGCACCTCCCATGCGCCACATAATCCCATTTCCGTGCGCCACTGATGAGGCTTTTCCTACTAGTGTGCCTGTATTTTTTTCTATTTGCAACTCTGTGTGCGCCATGTGGAATTGCATGCTCTAGCCAGTTCATCCAATGAGGTTTTATCACTTAACACCAGAAGTTCGGGATTTTATTTTATCACAGAACCACAACCCTAGAAATTTGTATCACAAAACATCAACATTTGGGGTAATTGTTTCGCAGAATACATGATCTCTGTTTGATAGCCCATTAGTGACTTCAGGCCACCGTCAGTTTAAGAGTAACAGCAGGTGAAAGACAATTAGACTTCATTTTGTGTTATTTGCTGTTAAACGCTAAATACAAAGTTGTTTGTCAACACTAGTTGTTTAATCTTATGTCCAGACAGTTCGAAAAAATCTTATGTCCAGGGTAGTTGTATTGGTACGCATTATCAAAACCTTATGCTGGTACAGAATATATTACCCAAATCTCATGTTCTTGTGTGGTTATAATTTCAATGGATATTTGTCATATGGTAATTCATTTTGTGTGTAGCATATGTAACAAGTGTGACTCATATTCTCATTTCCACCGAGTGTCTAAAAAATTTCACACCAAAATTCATTTGTTTGTAGCAAACATGCTCACATACTGTAAATTGGTGTCACGCTGTAGGGTGATGCTCTTGTCAAGCCAACTAATGACAAATAATGTGTTATGTGAAATAATTTCCCCCGATGTTGGTGTTTTGTGATAAAAAATCCCCAACTTGTGGTGCTAAGTGATAAAACCGCTCATTCAATTGACCGAGCCTTAGGCATGTATCATTAGATATATTTTTAGGAAGGCTGCAAATATTTATTTTGAATACTGCGTTGCTACTTGCTAGGATTTGAACTCAGGACCTTGTAGGTCTGATACCATTTCGAATTGCATGCTCTAGCAAGTTAATCCAATAGACCGATCTGTTGGAACTTGGAAGACCCTAGGCAATTATATTAAGCACACACCATTCCATATGGTTAACCATTGGCATGAAATGACACTTATATGTGTTTGAGTGTATATGTGGATTGCTTAGCCCTTTCCATCAGTTCGGACTTTTGGTTGCGTTGGCTACTGCATGAAGCTTCACATTCATACTTATCCTAAAAATTATTGCTGCTGCCCTCTGTTGCCCAACGTAAATTATTTTTGAGCCATAATTTGTTTGCCCTTTCCATCAGTCCGGACTTCCGGTTGCGTTGGCTAGTGCATGAAGCTTGACAATATGAACATCAATTATTTTTGAGCCATAGTTTGTTTGTCATTACACCTTTTGAGCAGTCTCACTGCTACAATTAATTTGTTCTTATATGCACAGTTCCATGATAAATCTTATCTGCATTTCTCACCAATGCATGTTAGGTCTTCCACTCGAGGATGAGTATGAAGAGCAACAGAGGCAAACTATCCTACATAATAGCCGAGTTGCAGCCTCGTTGGGCCTAACACTACATCCTTCTACAAGGTCTAGTGCAAAAATGCCACCCACCTCCCTCACAAACGATACGGAACATTCCTCTGATTCAGAATTTGATCCTGCTGATTGTGATGGCGAGCTGACTCAGGAAGATGCCCTGGTCGACTATCCTCTTCAACACAACAAGGTGAGTTTTCTCTGTCCTGTCATCGAATTATTTGTCCCAACTTCCATTTGTTGTATCCCAGTCCTACCAAATATGTTACCCATGCCATGTTCAATCTCATTACTACAATTTTTCCTGCTTAGTTAACGCATCATATATGTTTTGGCATATGTTGCCTTACTGTTTTTCCATTCCATCTGCATATCATCATCATATAATATTGTACATTAAAATATCATTTATGTGTGATAGGCATCTGCAGATTCGGGCAAGAACTTTTCAAGAACGAACAGGAGGAAGAACACTCAACATGAACCTCAGGCTGATACCGGAGGATGGGTGACAGTGCGTAATAAAAAAAAGGTTAAGCCTGATGCTCGTGCTGCTCCTCCTATTACAAGGTCTAACAAAAGACTGACACGAGGTGGCGAACAGGCCGAGAATGATAACAGTAAAAGGTCTCGTAAAAACCACAAACCATCGAATCAGACAGAAGTAGCCCCAGCATGTACCAGCCCACACATTCCACAACCACCAGTTGCCAATACTGTTTCTCAGCAACAATTGCCAACGGAACCAGTTTCCACAGCAAATTCGAGCCAACAATTGGCACCATCAGGAGTGGTGGTAGGTAATAATGGCCAAGGACACATGATGCTAGTCCCAGATGATACAGCCTCAAATGTCCAAACAGTGCTGCCACAACACCAGCAAACTGGTGATGATCTCCCTCCGACCCTTAGTCCTGCGAAAGACAACTCCTCTCCCGATGATGAGACCCACGCCAAAAAAGGTAATACTTTTTTCAAGACTTGTAGTTTAATGCTCCCTTATGTATCTATATACCATGATAGCTTGATGTAATGCTTAACTTGGTAGGTTCGCCACGATCAATAAAAACGAGGGGACCAACGGTAGGAAGAAAACTTGCAGCTAAGATTTCCGGAATGGGTTCAAGATTTCGCATCACATCTATTGTAGGTGGAAGAAGGTCACTTCATCCGCATGAATCTTCATATCTTGTATCACATATTGGCTATTTTATCAGGAATGAACTTCCTACCTTCCCATTGTGGAAGCAGCACGTTGACACCCCTTCACAGTTCGAGAGTTTAGTGCATAATTTACATGTAAGTCATGCTTCTCCTGGTAATGATAAATTATTCCACATTGATCTGTCCCATTTCTTGTAGCTTACTGTTGTTTCTATGCTATATAACTCACCAATCATTCCACCGTTGTGAGCAGTTAAGGTTTGAATTCGATGAGGATAATGAGGATGTAAAGTTTGTCATCGCTTCCATATTCAAAGAATTGTTGCGCCAGCACCGCTATAAGCTTAAGGCGACATACTTCACTGGCCAGATTACTGCCAATGTTCGAACAAAGTCTCCTGCACCCTATATGACTGACGAGCAGTGGGCAGATCTTGTCAAGCACTGGTCTGATCCAAAGAATGTGGTATGGCTTATAAGGACCGTGAAACTAGACTAAATTCCAAATACTTATTTTGCGCCAGTGTCTCACTAGTCTCCTTTTGCAGACGTTGTCTAAAAGGAACCAGGCTAACCGCTTGAAACAACGTTTACCAAGCCGTACAGGATCTCGTCACTTGGTTGGGCATCTCTGGCAAAAAGTAATGCCCCGCTGGTCTGTACTGCTACATATGTTACTCGTAAATTGTGTAGAACTCCATGTGCATGTTATATTTCCATCCTCCATTTTAACCACGTTATTTGATTTCTATATGATTGTACAAAAATGCAGAAAGTAGATCATGCAAACAACATGCAACCAGACAAAGAGATGACTCTGGCAGAGCAGTTCGAGGCATGCCATAAGAACAAACATAATGTGATAGGAGAACTCGCAGAAAGTGTTATTGTAAGTCTTCTTTATGATTTAAATTTTTTAACGACACACTTGCCAATTTGTAGGAGCAATAATGGGCATGTCAATATGATCTTGTAGGCGTTTTTGTGAAAATGCATTTGATGTGTAATCAGGCATACCAACTTGTAGGATTAAAAGTAGTTCATACACATTAAATCTACCGTCTGCATGTTTCTCTGTAATAACTTTAATTTTTACACGACTGAAAACTTTTCAGGAAAATATGAAATTGGAGATGGCAAAACCCGGGAAAGACGGTATGGAAAAAACTCTAGAAGAATGTATGGAGACATTTACCATGGTACTTAAAAATAAAGATATCACCAAAAACACTTTCCTGCGAAATGCTGGGTTTTTGCAGTCCAAGTCCAAGTCCAAGTCTTTCTCTGCACAAGTTCTGGAGGAACAACTCCAAATAGAACGAGCTGCAACAGATGTGTTAAGAAACCAAGTTGAAATGTTGAGATCGAGATCAGTAGCCTGTGATGCCCTACTGCAGGAGGCCAATCAAGTTTGTTATAATCTCTCAAAGACTAATAAAATGCCATAGATAATTGGAGATGAACACTGACATTGACATGTGAGTACCTTGGTATTGTGAAATTTTTCCTGAGACTGAGGCATTGTTCCTATTTTGTTGGTGGATGCATTTATCTGCGGCTGGGATCAACTTGGTAGTTGTTCATGTGGATGTTTTATAAATTGGTTGTCTAGCCTTTTCAATCAGTTTGAACTTAAATGGTATTAGAGCCAAGGTCTCGAGTTTGAATTGTTGACGGTGTGGTTCAATTCATCCTTAATTTGTTGGTGCCCCATTGGCCCTTGTAAAGCTTCATGTGCCTACCTCCAAATCCAGTGTTGAATTTCTCTTGTCACACACGAGGATGGCTGTTAATGTGTGTATAAGTGGGTTGCATAGCCCCTTTTATATAAGTTTGCAAGTTTCCGTATTGTGTTGTGCCTTTGGGACTTAGCCTACACTTCTGACTTTTGATTGCGTTGGCTACTGCATAAGTTTAATATACTAGTTCCATGTGGTTTTTGTTGAGATCTATAATAAGTGGATTGCCTAGCCCTTTCCATCATTTCGGACCTGTGGTGTGCTATTCTGTTTTCCACGTGTTAGACCTCCTCTTCTTAACAAGACTCCATGAGTAGGAGGCACTATGATTTTATTTTTTTGCGCATGAAATTACTCAATTAGATAGCTTAATCCCATTTGTTGACTCTCTGTTGACCAGCCACTTGAGGGTAAAACTGAGTATATTGCACTAGCCAGTATTAGTACTCGAAGGGAAAACTGAGTACGGAGTACATATATTTTTCCAGTGTAAGCCTCGACGGTAGAACTGCGTACACGTAACGTTGCAGACGTGCAGTACCACGGACGCGTGTCGTGGTGCGCAGCGGTTAGGCGGTGCGCGTGTTGAGACCAAACGTCTAGCTTTTTTGAGAAACTGCCGAGACCAACCGTCACGTTGCATGTACAGAGCCCCTCTGTCCCTCCCTCTGCACACAGTCTCATTCTCACTCACGCACGCAACCACGCCTCTCACGTCCCATCAACTTCTCCAAATCGAATGAAAAAACACCAACCGCCCTACGCGCGTTCCCTGCCGACGATGGACAAGAAGAATGCGCCGGCGGCCGTCGCCCCCGAGACCGTCGCCTCTGAGGGCGGCGCATCCAAGCGCGCCGCCTCCGTGGACTGGGCCTCTCTCACGGCTGACGGACCACTTCACAAGATCGGGGACTTCTTACTGGCGAACGAGGAGTACATGGACACCTACTCTGCTTTGAGGCAAGTTTGTAGAAATTGGCGCTCAGGTGCCCGACGTGCACCTGCATGAATGGATCATGGTAGAACACGCCCTTCCACGCGCTGCTGATTTCACCTTCCTCCACCTCCGCACATCCCGCTACGTCACCATCGATCTAACGGAAGTTCATGCAAGGTTCAAATTCCTCCATATCTATAGAGTTAATCTATTTTTATTTTCAATCGTAAACATCTTAGTGCTGAATGTTATCTTCATCAATATATTTTAGATACAACTTCATCGACTTTTGCCGTGGCGTCATCGTGCTTGCCCAGAAGAACCAGCCGCATAAGATACGGCTTCTGAACCCACTCACAAAGATATTGAATACTAGGTTTGAGGCGCATATGCCATATGTTATTCTGAAGTCAGTCGCTGTAATGAAGTCCCCGACTATGGTCTTCGTTTCCAAAGATTACCCGGCGAAAATTGCTTGGGTCGATGAGAGCACTCCAACTAAGGGTATAGATGAAGATTGGGGAGAAGGAAGATTTTCAGCCGAGCACCATTCTCTGCGTTGCATTACCCCGTTCAATGGTGAATTGTATGCAATAGCTGTGAACAATTTTGAGTTCGGAAAATTAGTGTGCACCAACAATGTCCAGTTGGAGCAGCGCGCGAGCACTATCAACATGGATACACTATTTTCATTTCCAGAACTTGGAAATAACAAGTTCTACCTTGTGAAGTCGGATGGTGCTCTGCTGCTTGTGTTGTTGGACAACAAGCATTTGGAGGAAGGTCAACCGTTGGTGTACCGTGTGGACACTGAGAGCCGCTCTCTCCATGCTGTCAATAACATTGGCAGTCGTGCCTTCTTCGTCCATTATATCTGGTGTATCTCCGTCGACACCAGAGTGTACCCGACACTTCGACCTGGCTGCATCTACTACGGAGATTTGGGTTATATTAGAGAGTACTTTGATGATATAAAGGCCTGGGATGAGTGGCCAATACGTGTGGATAGATTAGGAAACTACGGTATGAGAAATGAACAAAGGCCATACCGTTTGGAGGATGTATTGGCTGCACACTGCAGATGGAAGGAGTTCAATGAATATTTCCTTCAGATCATAGAACGGAGTGACGAAGAAATATATGCTGAATGAAGATCAGATTCATTCATCCTGGGGTATCCTAATCTTCATGTTGGCCATACATTGTGTCTTGTATTATTTTCAGATTAGTTTGTCGTGAACATTAACATTGTTATTGGCTGCTTTTGGCTGTTGAATGCAGTTTATGTATTATACTCCGTACTTAGTTTTCTGGATTTATTATGCTGTGAATTTTTCCTATACTAGCTTCTAGATTTGACTGATTTTGTTTGTAATGATGATGGCTTGATGTGGCTGCTGGCCTTGACTGCCGGAGCAGAGCAATTAACCAGGTGTATCGTCTTTATATTAGTATTATATTATATTACTTGACCATAGCCATATTCAAAATCAAATCTCAGTCGGGCGGCAAAATCTCCCGCCAATCCTGAAATATTTCAGACGGGTTTTTGAATGGGATAAGAAGATAGATCACGATGATAGTAACCGGTATTTAATGTGATGATGATTTGATTTTGCACTCGGCCTTGAACAGAGGTACTAGTACGGTGTCACAATTTTTTATCATTGTACTTGGACCTTAGCCAAATTCAAAATCTCATAGCGGCAAAACTTCCCGCCTACAAAATACAAAATTTTCACACGCTTCCAAATTCCTATTCTACCCCTGTGGAGATGGCAGCAAAGTCGGTTGGTAGGGGGGTCTGCCCGTCATTTTTTTGGATCACCACCTCCCTAGCCCGGAAACCCTCCCAAAAAAAATTCATTTCCCTCAGACCACCCACCGAAACTTCCCAAGTCCCTCTCTCCCACCTCCACGACCACCGCACCGGAACATCCCCGCCGAACTTCGCTGGCCTACCCGCGGCCTCGCGATCCTCGTCATCCGGCTGCCTGCCGGAGCCGCTTCATCGACGCCGTCATCAACCGGACCGGATCATCCCCGCCGAACCTCAAAACCATATGCTCATCCAGCAGTCTACCGCAGTCGCTTCAGCTGCGGTATCGTCCACCCCACCGGAGCCGCTTCGCTAGATCCGTCGTCCACTGCATGGGATCTTGCTCACCGATACCGTTGTGCATGAACCGGATCTGCTTCACCGGCGCCGTGCATGATCTAAACTCTTCTACTGTCGCTTTTCTATTGCTTGCCTGCAAGTTCTTGTTTAATCTTGGGGGAACCTGTTTGTGCTAACGACGCGTCGTTACGTTTTTTACAGATGAGATGAGTAACCATGAATTGTAATGGCCGTCTCTCCAACCCCAAGTAGCACATGTAGCGTACTTCATCACCGGATCTATCAACCCCAGGAAGATCTGTTGTGGATCCCACAGAGTGCTTCTCCTAATGTAAGTCCCTTGTTTTAGCGCCATGTTCTGGGTTCAGATGCTTGTTTGTCTAAAGCTCTTTTAGTTCATTCCTAGATATTACCGTAACACCTTGCTATTTTCTAGTTCATTGCTAACTTTAAGCAGTTGAACATTTTGGTTTGCATTCCCTGCTCTGTATATGTAGCCATCATAACTTCTATCTTGCTCAGTCGTCGTTACAAAAACTATAGGCTGCTTCTATTTTGTTCATGCCAATCTTGTTCTCCCTGAACATGTTGGTTTGCATTCCCTGTACTACAGGTGATGCCATTGTTATGTCTATCCACTTAGTTGTAAGCTAACAAAGTAACTGCCTGCTATTAGTTCCTGCATGCTATCGCTCTGCCATCCTGCAGTACAAATTTATTTGAACTCGTCACAGCATCTACTTCCATCATAATTTTGTCTGCCATCTGATTCTACAAGTTGGTGTGCATTCCCTCTTCTACAAGTTCACAGGTGATCCTACTATATTCCGTCTCTGGTCCATCCTAAGCCGTAGCATTAACTATCCTATATGTGTTGCTCATTACAACTTTATATCCCAAAACAAATTGATTTGTTTCCCTTATCTACAAGTTTATGAGTGATGCCATTATAACTCCTATCTGTTTTATTCCTAGCTATTATAGTAACATCCTGCTATTATTTAGTTCATGGCCAATTTTAAGTAATTGCACATGTTGGTTCGCATTCCCTGCTCTATAGCTTTTGGAATCGTAACTTCTATATTTGGTTTACATTCCCTGCTCTGTAGATCTAGCCATCATAACTTTATCTTGCTCAGTCATTGTTACAAAAATTATGGCCTGCTACTATGTTGTTTGTGCCAATTTTTTACTCCATGAACATGTTGGCTTGCATTCCCTGTACTACAGGTGATGCCATTGTTTTGTGTCTAGTTCATTGTAAGCTAACAAAGTAAGGACTTAGTTTGGCATGCTATCACTCTGCTATCTAGCCTGTAGTACAAATAAACTTGTCATACTACTAGATAATAATTTTGCGTGCCATCTTGTTCTTCAAAAGCTGCAATATTGACTTGTTTCTCTGACTTGGCATGACGCTCACATATGGAATGCTGAACATATTGGTTTGCATTCCGTCTTGTACAAGTTCACAGGTGATCCCACTATATTCTGTATCTGGTCCATCCTAAGCTCCAGCATTAACTATCCTCTATGTGTTGCTCATTACAAGTTTATATCCCGAAACATCTTGATTTGCATCCCCTTCACTATAAGTTCAGGAGTATTATTTAGTTCACGGCCAAAATGAAGTAATTGCACTTGGCACATGTTGGTTCACATTCCCTCCTCTTTAGCTTTTGCCATCGTAACTTCTATTTTTGGTTTACATTCCCTGCTCTGTAGATGTAGCCATCATAACATCATCTTGCTCAGTCGTTGTTACAAAATTTATAGCCTCCTACTATGTTGTTCATGCCAATATTGTACTCCCTGAACATGTTGGTTTGCATGGGACTCGACAGTAGTAAGTCTGCTGTTTCATTCTAACATGCTCTGTTATATTGGCTATTTGTATGCGGCATGCACTCTTTGTTTGCTTATTGTGCGCATTACAATGATCTTGTTATAAC
Source organism: Lolium perenne (assembly GCF_019359855.2). NCBI lineage: Eukaryota > Viridiplantae > Streptophyta > Magnoliopsida > Poales > Poaceae > Lolium > Lolium perenne. Next base: position 33,361,769 of record NC_067248.2, on the reverse strand, counting down.
GACGAAATGATGAGTTCCAAATTCTTTGGCAAACAATATTGTAGTGTCTTTGCCTTTCCATTGTTGTTGTCTTAACTTGTAATGTCTTTGTTTCAGATATAGGTGTTGCATGGACAACTTAAAAGATTGCTGGATCGCTTCATTGTATTGCTAGGTTTAATTACCATTCAATTTCTCTGGGTTCTGTAATATTTTTTCAAAGCCTTGCAGCTGATGTAATATTTATTTAGTTTTTATAGTTCTTTCGCGCATTTTTTCTTTGGTGCTTGTGGTAAGTGAGGCTATCCGACAGAAATCATGTGCTGCATAAATGTTCTCAGTAAATCACAAATTCCCATCACTTAAACGGCCCAATTAAGCGAAATCACACATGTGCCGGCCCGCAAAATCCTAAAGCGCCTATTATAACGGCATATAAACACTAACTAAACGGGCTGGCCCACGTACTTATTGGGCCAGCCCACTTGCTTTAAGGTGGACCCCACCCACTACTGGGCCGGCCTAGTAACAGAAAAGTGGGCCCCACAAGCTTATTGGGCCGACCCGCTAACTCGTCGGGCCAGCCCACCTGATTTACCGTGGACCCCACATACTAATTGGGCCGGCCCACTAACTTGTTGGGCCAGCCCAAAAGCTATTGTGGTGGACCCCACACACTAAATGGGCCGGCCCTTTAACAGGATAGTGGGACCCACCAGCCTTTTTGGCCCGGCCCACCATCTTTTTGGACCGGCCCACTTGCTATATGGTGGACCCCACATACTAAATGGGCCGGCCCTTTAACAGGAAAGTGGGACCCACCTGTGTTTTTGGCCCGGCCCACTATCTTGTTGGGACGGCCCACTTGCTATACGGTGGACCCCACATACTAAATGGGTCGGCCCTTTAACAGGAAAGTGGGACCCACATGCGTTTTTGGCCCGGCCCACTTGCTATATGGTGGACCCCACATACTAAATGGGCCAACCCTTTAAAAGGAAAGTGGGACCCACCTGTGTTTTTAGCCCGGCCCACTATCTTCTTGGGATGGCCCACTTGCTATATGGTGGACCCCACATACTAAATGGGTCGGGCCTTTAACATGAAAGTGGGACCCACCTGTGTTTTTGGTCCGGCCCACTGGCTTGTTGGGCCAGCCCATTTGATCTATTGTGGACCCCACGTACTAAATGGGCCGGCCCGATAGCAGGAAAGTGGGACCCACATGCTAATTGGGCCTGCCCAATAACTTCTTGGGCCGGCCCTCTTGCTTTAAGGTGGACCCCACTTTGTAAATGGGCCGGCCCAATAACAGGAAAGTGGGCCCCACATTTCTTGTGGGCTGGCCCCTTTGCCTGTTGACCGGTCAAACGAGTGCATTCGGCCCAGCCCACATGCTTAGTGGGCCGGCCCATTAAAATTTTGACCAGTCAACCTGAGAGGTTAGGCCCGGCCCACGTAACTAATGGACCAGCCCAGCTATACAGTTGACCGGTCAAACTAAGTCAGCTGGCCCGGCCCGCAAACTTAATGGGCCGGCCCGCTTAAGACGTGGCAGGCCTCGTGTGGGCCTACCATCTACCGCGGGGTATAGCCGGTTAACGCCGTTAACTGCCAGTTAACGGCGTCTGCCACGTGTTAGTTTGCATGACGTCAGCAGTCAACGGGCTCCCGGAAACACTTCTGCAACAGTCCGATTTTCCGTGGCGGAAGGGCGCCCAAGCGCGACGGACCGAAAAAAACGTGGTAGGACTTTGCCTGACGCAGTTTCGACAACAGAACCCATATCGTCGGGTTAGGCCCATAGGCGACGAAAAATACCCCTTAGCGGACGATTTTGCGACGTTGTCTATCAGAACTTTTCTTGTAGTGTAAGATTCATAAATTTCCAGTTAAGCCCTACCCATAATCAGGTATTGTGGGGGTACTCAAAATTGGAAAGGTATCGCATGCAAACCAATATCAGTTTTATCAAAAATCACCATCTTCTCCAAGTCATATTCACCTTCAAAATTCATTCAATGGAATTACTCATCATTCCAAGGTTTCAAATTCATTTCAAGTCACATGTTCCCATCTAGAGTAGTCAAGTTTTAGTATTTTAGCACTAGCACTAATCATGAGGGGTGCTATCTTGCATGGCTAGCTTTGGGACTCACTTTGCTACTCTAGTAACCTCTTTTAACTTAGACCAAAGTTAACTATAAAAGTAACTCTTTAAATAAACAAGTAAAAACTTGTAAGGTAAAAACTTGGGATAGGCTTGTGGTTAGAAAGGTAAGACTAATGGTGCCTTGCCCCAAAGGGCTTTTCACTTTGCAAGAATATTAGCTTGCCTTGGTAGTGGTCAAAGTTCTCCTCTTCCTCCTCTTGGTAGCAACCTTCTTCTTCCGGGTATTCTCCGGTGCTAGCGTCTAAATTTGAATACGAGGTATAATCACTCAACAAATTCAATAGCTATTCTAAGCATCACATGCATTCACACAAACTATTCTCGTCACACAATTAATACAATTTGGTGCATTGGTTTCTTCTTCTTAGGAAAAATAATTTCCTCTCATTACATATGTAAATGATAGTTTCCATTTAGTTCTTGAGAAATAATTTCCTCTCATTGAATCTCCTTAAGATTTAATTTCTCAAACAACATACATGAAATCATGTTGACCTAAGTCAACCATTCATCATCATTATTTGAGAAAATGATTTAAATGAGGTAGAATACCTCATACTATTTAACCATGCCTATTATGATTTAAAATCTCCAAGTATTTCATGTGAGAGTAATTGACCAGGGGTCCAAACTTCATATGAAAGTACTTAGGACAAGATTTAAATGAAGTGAAACACTTCATATGATTTGCATAATAGTTTTGGACAATATCACTTAATTAAACTAGCCATATAGTCCATTATTCAAACTAGGACATGATCATTCAAAGTGACCACACCATATTTTTGCAGAAACAATTAGTGTAAGTTAAAAACGAGCTATTAGAGTTGGAATTAACTAAATATCAATTTTGGTTGATTTTTAATATTTATTTGAATGTGAAAAAGTCCCTGACTTAATCTTTTTGTCACATTAATTCTACAAAGAATCTAGGGTTGAGGCCAGTGGCATTGGTTAGAACTTTTCAATGGCTTTTCGACAATATCAAGTTTGCTAAATTTTCCAAGCCAAACAGATTCTATTGAATTTAAAAGTCAGAGCCAGTATTGAATTTGAACTGAAATTATTTAAATGGAATTTGAATAAAAGGGCCGGCGGGAAACTGAGTTGGGCCGAATTGATTTAAAACGGCCCACGTCCAGCCCACCACGCGTCCACGCACGCGTGGGCTGTCTGACGGTGGGATCCACCAGTCAGCGACTCATAACGCCCGAAGCGGTACGAGCGACGTGGCGCGTTGGATTAGAAGAAGATCCAACGGCCGATGGTCGTCATCTTCTCCGGCGAGAACCCGAGGGTCTGGCGGCGAGCCTAGGGGGTCGGAGGGCTAACCAGGGCTCCGGCGGTCGGCGGCGAGGTCCAGGGCAAGGTTGTTGATGACGGTGAAGCAGCCTATAGCAGTGGCGGAGCTTGGGGCGGCGTGAATCAACGACGATGTTCGCAGAGCTTCTGTGGCTCTGATCTTCCAATTCCAGCGACTCCGGCGACAATCGAGCTAGCTAATGGTGTGAGGCGAGGCAGTGAAGCAAGGGGAGTGAGCTGGTGTGCTTGGTTTGGTCCAGGGAATGCTCTATTTATAGAAGCGTGGGAGTGCTGCGAGGCCGCAAGGAAGTCGATAATGGCGCGGCGGTTCCGGCGAGCTAGCGAGCTAGAGGATGGCGGGGAACTGTTCAACATGTCCAGGCGGTGCGTTTGGCAGCGACAGCGCTGTCGGGCGGCGGCTAAAATGGTCACGTTGTTTCCATGTCTGCCAGTGGCTGCGGCGGAGTTTCTTCCTCGTCTCCGGCAGCGGCGGGCACGGGTCGTTGTCGTGGGAGTGTCTGGCGGCTTCGTGGTCGCCAGGCGATGCTCAACCCGCATCGAGGTGGTCCAGGGCGTGCTCGAGCGTGCGAGGCGACGCGTGGCCAGTGGCGTCCGCGGCGTGCACTGCTGCGACGTCATCGGCATCCTGGATGATTTTGGGCGCGCGAAATCCGGCGATGGTCGGCGTTGCTCGTGGCAGTGGCGTTGCTAGGCGTGGCTAGGGAGGTGTTGTGGCGCGTTTGGGCATGGTGGCCGTGGCCAGAGAAGAAGAGGAGGGAGGGTGGCTCGACATGTGTGGCATGGCCCGGCATGGCCATGCCATGCAAGCTATGCTTGCCCTCCTAGGGTTTCTATGCTGTGGTGTGAGAGAGAGGGGCCAGGGGACAGGGTGGAGTGAAATGGGGCAGTAGGTTTGGCTAGAGCACTATTTGAAATAGTGTTTGAATTTAATCCATATTTGGAAATTACAAACTTTGCCAAATTTTGGTTGAGCTCAAATGGTTTCAAAAATTGAAAGTGGTGGGTTTGGTTGAGTTGCAAATGACCAGAGGCAACCATGTGTGGTGGTGGAATTTAAAAATCAAAGAAATGCAAAATTGCACAAAGTGAGATTGTTGCATATAATAAAAAGTCTCAACTTTGCATGAGCATAGTTTTTGATCCAAGATGATTTTGGCATGGTGGTCTTTACCAAAGTTGTTAACCTTGATGTGCTCTTGGATGAGGTGCAAAGAATTGAGAAAGTTTAGTTTGAAAAACTTGAATTGCAAGGGCTCAAAGTAGGGACCAGACTATAAATGGCAGATTTGACCATTATCATATGTGATCCCAATTTGAGTTTGAATTTGATTTGATTTTTGTTTCTTTGATTACAAAAGTTGTAATAAGTGTTTAGTAACATAATAAAACTAATGGTGAAGACCAAAATGGTCTAGGGTAAAGATTTGTAAAAATGGCATAAACCATATGTGAGGGTTTTAGGGTTTTCTTATTTGATTTCTTTCTCTTTTATTTTATTTGGTTTGTGATCTTCACTTGATCACTTTAGGGTTTTAAGCTTTATCTCATAAGCATAATAACAATCATCATGGCATATCACTCAAAGTGCACAAGTCCTATGCATGGCACTATATGCAAATAAAAATTTTTGTTGGTTCTAAATTTTGGATCTCTGGAATTCTTCTTCTTTCTTTTATTGAAATTTGGGATGTTACACATTTCCTTCCGTACAAAGCTTCAAAGGGGGCCATCTGTAAGCTGGCTTGGTAGCTGTTGTTGTAAGAGAATTCTGCGTAAGGCAAATAGTCTTCCCACTTGGATCCATACTCCAGTACACATGCTCTCAACATGTCCTCCAATATCTGGTTGACTCTTTCTGTCTGTCCATCAGTCTGCGGGTGATAGGCGGTGCTGAAATTCAGACGGTTTCCTAATCCTTCGTGCACTTTCTTCCAGAATCTTGAGGTAAATTGAGATCCTCTATTTGACACTATCGACTTCGGGGTTCCGTGCAGGGCGACTATTCGGGAGATATATAGTTCAGCTAACTTTGGGCCTTGGTATGTGGTTTTGACGGCGATCAAATGAGCTACCTTGGTCAGTCTATCGACAACTACCCATATCGAATCATTTCCCTTGCTGGATTTGGGCAAACCAGTGATAAAGTCCATTCCTACCGAGTCCCACTTCCATTCCGGAATCTGCAGAGGCTGCAACAATCCTGCGGGTCGCTGATGTTCCGCCTTGACTCGTTGACAGATGTCTCACTTGGCGATGTAGCTGCCGATTTCTCTCTTCATTCCATGCCACCAGAATTTCTCCTTCAGATCTTGATACATCTTGGTACCTCCGGGGTGGATTGAGTAAAGGGTGTCATGGGCTTCTTTCAGAATGACTTGCTTCAGTTCAGAATCTGTTGGCACACATAGGCGTCCTTTGTACCAAAGAACTCCGGCTTCATCTACGGTAAATCCTGGTGCTTTCCCTGCGGCTATCTGGTTCTTGATTCCGTCAATGCTAGCGTTTCCTTTCTGGGCTTCCTTGATCTGGCTGATCAAGGTGGGTTGAAGTTCTATGCTGGCTAGGAATCCTTCACTAACGAGTTCAAGTCTAAACTGTTCAAACTCCTGAAACAGGCTGGGTTGCTCGATTGCGATCATGGAGTTCAACTAACACGGCAGTCGACTCAAAGCATCCGCTACCACATTGGCCTTGCCGGGGTGGTAGTGAATCTCCATGTCGTAATCCTTGATCAATTCTATCCATCTGCGTTGCCTCATATTCAGCTCCTTCTGGGTGAAGATATATTTCAGGCTCTTGTGGTCGGAGTAGATCTCGCATCGATTACCCATGAGGTAATGACGCCAAACTTTCAGGGCTAAGACTACGGCTGCAGGCTCTAGTCGTGGGTTGGATAATTCTGCTCATGTTGCTTCAGCTGTCTTGAAAGGTATGATATCACTTTGCCTTCTTGCATGAGTACACATCTGTAACATCCCAAAAATTTCAAAATAAAACAAATGAACTTCCCTAGTTCCAAATTTTGGAACCAACAAAAACTTTTATTCAATTAAGTGTGATACATAGTGATCTTGCTTAATTCTTGTGCTATTGCTATGATTGCTTGTTATTAGTATTTGAAGTGATCTTAAACCCTAAACCTCACTCCTCTTTTCATCATCCTAGTTAAAATAAAATAAAAGGAAAATAAATAAGAAAAAGGCATATGTGCCTATGGCTATTTTTATAAAACTTTACCCTAAGCTTTTCTACTTTGCTTAGAGGTTTGGAAAACCTTCATACACCTTACCTAAGGCTTATCAAACCAAATCCAAGTGGTTTCCAAAGAAATTAAAAAGAAACTAAAAATGCCATAGAGGCATATGAGAGCAAAAGTGCAAATTTGTGAATTTGAGAATATTGACCCTAATACTTGTTGTGAATGGTTGGATCACTTCCATATACCATTTCAACACTCAACAACACCAATTGGGTCAAGCCAAGTTAAATTAAAACTCAAATGCAACATATGCATAGAGGCATATGTGACACATAGCCATAATACCCAATTCTTGCCCTATGACTTTAAACCTTGACCAAATGGTGTGCAACCATTTCTAAACTTCATATAACCCTAAATTGACCCTAACCCATGCCCAATTAAAGCAAGATCAACAATTTACAAGAATAGTGAAAAGTGACACATCACCTCTTATGTGTTATGGCCATTTTTGCAAATCCTTGAACAAGACCCTTTGAATTGGTTTCAATGGTCTTAAAATGTTTCTAAACTAATAAGAATCACATTAGAGTCAACCAAAGTCAATTCAAATGAAGAGAAACCAAATAGTGAGAAAATTCCATATTTCACTCACATACACTAAGGGCAATTTTGCAAATCTTCATATGAGGCCACCATTGCTTGCCCTATGGATTCTAAAAGTCTTATATAACAAAAACAAACACAAATGCATAAAAGAAACCAGATTCAAATCAAGGGAAATTTCAAATTTGACATACATATGGTAATGGTCATATGACCCATTTATAAATCTTCACTACTTTACCCCCCTGCATTTGAATCTTCCTAAACTAAACTTGGTCAACTATGACCATGTCATCCAAGACCATGTCAAGGTCAACAACTTTCATGTTGACCACCATGCCTAACTTTGACCAGGTTGACCAGTAGAGATTTGACAAGTGGTGATGTTGAAACAAAGAGAAGATAACCCCAAATTTGAAATCTCACAAACCTTTGCCAAATTGATCACCACCACCACCATTCTTTCTCTTTAATTATATAAATGAGATCCACCAAAAAGAATTCCAAAATTTGACCAAAAGTTTCATGCGGCCATTTTCACAAACACATGGCAGGCACCATTCCTGATTTTGCACACATGCTATTATCCTCTGGTTCTTAGCCTAAACCCCTTTTCAATTGTGATCATCAACATCCTTGTACCTCCCCTGCATCATCCTATGCACTACAGCCCTGCTAAAATAGGTGCAATGATCAAGAACTTCATCATGCCGAGCCAAAGGACACCACCATGCCACTCATCTCTCTGGCTCTCCCCTCTCTCATTCACCATGTCAGCAAGCTTCCCTGCACCTCCCTGAGCACGCCTGTACCCTCCCTGGATCGAACCAAGCCCGGCATTGGATGGAACAAGCACGCCCAGACAAGCCCAGGACTTGCCAGGCACGCGGTGAGCGCGCCCTGGCATGTCACTGGCCGCGCCAGAGCGCCACGCGACTCGTCGCCCTCGTCCTTCCCCCTGCACGTCTACCCCTACCTAGCGCTTCGCCAACCCCTCCTCTACGCAGTAGACATGCTCGCTGGCTTGCTCGTGCACCGTCGCACTCGCCATCATCGAAACCCTGCCGTGCCCGTACCGCGAGGACGCCACCGTCGCTAGCACGCCACAGACCATCATCGGCCGCCCCTTCAAGCGCGCTAGCTCCGCCTAGCCGTCGCCTACACAGCGCGCCCCCTAGCTTGCCCCTTCACCCCTCCAAACGCCGGCGCCATGGACGACCTTCCACGGGCACCCGCAGCACCTCAACCCCCTATAAAAGGAGAGCTCCCGCACTCAAATCTTTCACACCAACAAGTTGCTCTCATCCCTCTGATCCTCCTCAACACCTTTCCCTCCTCAATTAGCCAGCCTCTCGCCGGAATTTGACCGGAACCCGCCGCCACAGTAGCTCCTCGCCGTCGTCCAATTAGACCACCTCAAGCCCCGCCGACGGTACCAGTCGCTCCCTCGTCCTCGACAACGATGCCCAGCACCCAGCAGAGCACCGCGGGAACCTCCGTCGCGCCGCCGACCCCCTACCTCGCTGGCGCAGCGAGCTCTCCTCCCCCGTCGACAACGACGACCCTCAGCCGTCGATCCACGATCTGATCCAGCGGCTCACATTCACAGGTACCGTTTCGGGTTAAAGAGAGACTGACACGCAGGCCCCACCATGTCAGTTGGCCCGCTGCGTGGGAAGCGCTAGCTGGGCCGGCCCAAGTCTTTTCGCCCGTTTAGCCCATTTCGCGTTCCCGCCAAGCCCACAAAATTCAAAAATCGAATTTCTGTTAATTCCAATTTCCCTGCTGATGCTGAATTCAAATTTGAATAGTTTAAATTCTAATTCACCAAATTGAACAAATTTTATAGATTCAGGAAGCCTAAGAAATTATCTAGCTAACCTCACTGGATTCAACCCTATATGTTGTGTAGTTTTTGAATAGCAAAAATAACAAAACAGATACTTTTCAGTATTCAAATAAATCTTAAAAATCAACCATTTTGAATTTTGAAGTGAATCCAATTGCAATAATTCACATATAACAAACCCTAATTTACTATGTAGAAATATGATATGGGTTCTGTACATGATCATGGGCTAGAATCAAAATATTGGCTATGTAGTCAATACTAGCTCATTCAAACTATTTCAAATTTTAGGAATTTAAATCTATGAGGTATAGCACCTCATTTAAATCATTCTCACAAGTGATATGAAGTAATGTGTTGACCTTCAAATGCTTAGACTCATACTTGCTCACTTGTAGAATTTAAATCAACATAGTATTTAAATTACACTAGTTATTTAAATCACATGAGATGATGATTCTCATTTAAACCACTTTTCCCAAATACTAAGTGAGAAGTGTTGACCTTGGTCAACATGGGTTCATCCCTGGTTATTTGAGAATATGGCATCACCTCAATATTAGTTTTTACTAAATTAGTTACAACTATGTGTTAAATCATATGAGAGGTATTCCTCTCATTTAAATCTTGTTTTCAAGTAGTTCAACATGAGTTAGTGACCATGGTCTATATAATCTCATATTGAGTTATTTGGTGGCATTAAATCACTACCATGTGAGTATTAAAATGCATGAGGTATGAAACCTCATTTAAATCATTTTCTCAAATGATAAGTATGAAGAGGTTGACTTTGGTCAACCTAGGTCATATATTATTCATGAGAGAAATTAAATCTTTAGAAGAATTCAATGAGAGGAAATTATTTCTCCAAACCAAAGAGAAACCCTAAGTTCAATTTTCAATGAGAGGAAATTATTTTCCTAATATTAAATAAAGAAACCCTAGCATAATTTGTGAATAAATGTAAGTAGTGATGCTAGATCAATGGTGTGAGCCATTAAGGCTAAATAAGACTACTTAAGTGTTGTTTGGTGATTGTATCCTCGTATTCGTTTATAGACGCTAGTACCGGAGACTATCAAGAGGAAGAGGTATTCTACCAAGAGGAAGAGCAAGAAAACTTTGATCACATCACCAATCAAGGCAAGCTAACACTATTGCAAGGTTCCTTTGTGCGAGGCTCTACAAGAGCAAGGCACCATTACATTTTACTTTATGAACCTATCCCAAGTTTTTACTTTACAAGCTTTACTTGATTTTATTTATCAAAGTTACTTTTTGATTTATGATTCCCTTGGTTGAATTATAGAGTAGTACAAGAGAATCACACTTAGCCTAGCAAGCTCCAAGATACTTAGCACCCCTCATAACTAGTGGCTAGTGCTCAATCTTAAAAGTGACTATTCTAGTTGGGAACTTGTGAATTGAAATGACTTTGAAAACCTTGGAATGATGAGTCATTCTATTGAGAGATTTTGAAGGTGAATATGACTGGTGAATGACTTGGTGAATTTTACAAAAACTGATGGTTGGGTTCGGATGCGATACCATTCCAATTTTACAAGTACCCCCACAATACCTGAATCTGGGTAAGGCTTAGCTGGAAACTTATGTATTTTAGTATGGGTTCCCTCTGAACAAGCGTCATAGGGGTTATGCTTGAGGCTGCCTCCGTACTGGTGAATTGATGTGAAATGACGTGAAATGAGGTGAATGTCCGGCCCAAGCCCTGTGCAGTTCCCGGGTTGACTGCGGTTTTCAGCGGGAGGCCAAGCTCATGGGGAGAGGTGCCTATACTAGAATATGTAAATGAAAGGTTAGGATTGGTAGTTCGCGTACTGCGTACGATAAATCAGGGCCAGTTACCCCTGACGAACTATTGCAATTGTTGTGGCACAAGTGTACAACCTCTGCAGAGTAAAACCTATTCGAATAGCCGCGTCCGCGGTTAAGGACAGTTGGAAAGGCCATACTGTTCCGTCATCAGAATTTTTCTAAAAATATGAATGGTGACTTCTGATTTGAATTGAAAGGTGACTTTGACTTTGAATCACAACTGAGTTGTGGGAATGACACTAATGTTCCCACTTGAGTTAGTTAAGCAAATGAAGAGGCTTTGATTATTAAAGTGTTCATGAAATAAAACTGGCTTTATGCAAATGAAACTAGAGCTTAGAACCCCCTTACTATAGTTGATAGTATTTACATTAGTATTAGTTTGCGAGTACTTTAAAGTACTCATGGCTGTGTCCCTGGCTATTCAAATGGCCAGACTATGAAGACGAGTACCAGAACCCGGAAGAAGGACAGCAGGACGTCTACGACAACTAGGATCACTCCTGACGTCAACAGTTGCCTGTGAAATAGATGGACTACTACTACGCTACTTTCGCTTCCGCTATGTGTTATGTAATGAATAAATAGAACCTCTATTATTGTAATGAGACTGGATCATGTGATCCTTTATTTGTAAGACGATTATGTGTTGTAATGAATGATGTGTTGTGATATCAATCTATTAAGTCTCGCAAAAAACAATAGTCCTGGGATTGCGAGGAATGGCATAATAGGCATCTGGACTTAGAAATCCGGGTGTTGACAAGTTGGTATCAGAGCCATTGTTGACCTTAGGAGACCCTAGTTAGAATGGACGTCTGCAAAACTGAGTTTCAAAACCAAAGAATTGAATATTTGTGAAAAACTTATTCTCACTCTTATCATTGAGATCTTTTTCAAAATAAGAAAGTTATGCTCCATTCTTCTTATACTATTACCTAAAATTTTGACACACTTCTCTAACTTACTCATCATAATTCTTCACAGATGGAGTACAAATGGGAGTTTTATCAGCTTGGTCACGGAGGCAACCTGATGTTCGAGAAAGACTTGAAGCAACTAGTGGACTATCTTGGACGCCCGTACCCCGAGTTCTTCGGAACACCCCTCAACAACCACTCCGGAGGACCACCTCGGTGGGAAGTTTCTGCCGATCTACGAAGGAAGCCTGGAACCCCAATATGGGAAACCATATGGTTTTCTGTAACGGGAAACACTTGGAAGGAAGGACTAGTCAGAGCTATGCAAGAAACAATATTCCTGGGATTGCGAGGAATGGCATAATAGGCATCTGGACTTAGAAATCTGGGTGTTGACAACATCCAAGACCAATCTTGGAGGCGTCGCAATAGACGTCAAAGGGCTTGGTGATGTCCGGCATGATCAGGATTGGGGATGAGGTCAGTCTACTCTTGAGTTCTTGGAAACTCTCTTCACATTTGTCAGTCCACTCAAATTTCTTGTCCTTCTTCAACAGTTGGGTCATTGGTCGAGCGATGCTCGAAAAGCCTTCTACAAATCTGCGGTAATATCCGGCTAATCCAAGAAAAGCGCGGACCTCGATTTGGGTGGTTGGGGCTTGCCATTCGGTAACAGTTTTGATCTTGGCGGGATCTACGGCAATTCCTCCTGCGGACAAGACATGTCCCAGGAATCCTACTTCCTTCAACCAAAACTCACATTTGCTGAACTTGGCGTACAACTGGTGGTGTCTAAGGGTTTCAAGGATAGTTTCCAAATGTTGTTCATGTTCCTCTTCGGACTTGGAGTAGATAAGGATGTCTTCGATGAAGACAACGACAAACTTGTCCAAAAAGTTCATGAAGATCTTATTCATGAGGTTCATGAAATAAGCGGGGCCATTGGTTAATCCAAACGACATGATGTTGTACTCATACAACCCATATCTGGTGGTAAATGCAGTCTTTGGGATATCGGTGGCACGAATCTACAGCTGATGATAACCAGTCCTAAGATCAATCTTAGAGAACACTGATGGCGTGTAACTCACACGTTCGTTGGGAACCCCAAGAGGAAGGTATGATGCGCACAGCAGCAAGTTTTCCCTCAGAAAGAAACCAAGGTTTATCGAACCAGGAGGAGCCAAGAAGCACGTTGAAGGTTGATGGCGGCGGGATGTAGTGCGGCGCAACACCAGGGATTCCGGCGCCAACGTGGAACCTGCACAACACAACCAAAGTACTTTGCCCCAATGAAACAGTGAGGTTGTCAATCTCACCGGCTTGCTGTAACAAAGGATTAACCGTATTGTGTGGAAGATGATTGTTTGCAGAAAACAGTAGAACAAATATTGCAGTAGATTGTATTTCAGTAAAGAGAATTGGACCGGGGTCCACAGTTCACTAGAGGTGTCTCTCCCATAAGATAAACAGCATGTTGGGTGAACAAATTACAGTTGGGAAATTGACAAATAAAGAGGGCATGACCATGCACATACATATTATGATGAGTATAGTGAGATTTAATTGGGCATTACGACAAAGTACATAGACCGCCATCCAGCATGCATCTATGCCTAAAAAGTCCACCTTCAGGTTATCATCCGAACCCCCTACAGTATTAAGTTGCTAACAACAGACAATTGCATTAAGTATTGCGCGTAATGTAATTAGTGACTACATCCTTGAACATAGCACCAATGTTTTATCCCTAGTGGCAACAGCACATCCATAACCTTAGAGGTTCTTGTCACCCCTCCAGATTCACGGAGACATGAACCCACTATCGAGCATAAATACTCCCTCTTGGAGTTACTAGCATCAACTTGGCCAGAGCATCTACTAATAACGGAGAGCATGCAAGATCATAAACAACACATAGACATAGCTTTGATAATCAACATAACAAGTATTCTCTATTCATCGGATCCCAACAAACGCAACATATAGAATTACAGATAGATGATCTTGATCATGTTAGGCAGCTCACAAGAACCGACAATGATAGCACAATGGGGAGAAGACAACCATCTAGCTACTGCTATGGACCCATTCCAGGGGTAGACTACTCACACATCACTCCGGAGGCGACCATGGCGGCGTAGAGTCCTCCGGGAGATGATTCCCCTCTCCGGCAGGGTGCCGGAGGCGATCTCCTGGATCCCCCGAGATGGGATCGGCGGCGGCGGCGTCTGCGGAAGGTTTTCCATATCGTGGCTCTCGATGCGGGGGTTTCGCAACGGAGGCTTTAAGTAGGCGGAAGGGCAGGTCAAGAGGCGGCACGAGGGCCCCACACCACGGGCCGCGCGGCCAAGGGGGGGCCGCGCCGCCTAGGGTGTGGCCCCCTCGTGGCCCCTCTTCGTCTCCTCTTCGGACTTCGGGAAGCTTCGTGGCAAAATAGGACCCCGGGCGTTGATTTCGTCCAATTCCGAGAATATTTCGTTACTAGGATTTCTGAAACCAAAAACAACAGAAACAAAGAATCGGCACTTCGGCATCTTGTTAATAGGTTAGTTCCAGAAAATGCACGAATATGACATAAAGTGTGCATAAAACATGTAGATAACATCAATAATGTGGCATGGAACATAAGAAATTATCGATACATTGGAGACGTATCAGCATCCCCAAGCTTAGTTCTGCTCGTCCCGAGCAGGTAAAACGATAACACAGATAATTTCTCGAGTGACATGCCATCATAACCTTGATCATACTATTTGTAAAGCATATGTAGTGAATGCAGCGATCAAAACAATGTATATGACATGAGTAAACAAGTGAATCATATAGCAAAGACTTTTCATGAATAGCACTTCAAGACAAGCATCAATAAGTCTTGCATAAGAGTTAACTCATAAAGCAATAATTCAAAGTAAAAGCATTGAAGCAACACAAAGGAAGATTAAGTTTCAGCGGTTGCTTTCAACTCATAACATGTATATCTCATGGATATTGTCAACATAGAGTAATATAATAAGTGCAATAAGCAAGTATGTAGGAATCAATGCACAGTTCACACAAGTGTTTGCTTCTTGAGGTGGAGAGAAATAGGTGAACTGACTCAACATTGAAAGTAAAAGAATTGTCCTCATAGAGGTAAAGCATCGATTGCTATATTTGTGCTAGAGCTTTGATTTTGAAAACATGAAACAATTTTGTCAACGGTAGTAATAAAGCATATGTATCATGTAAATTATATCTTACAAGTTGCAAGCCTCATGCATAGTATACTAATAGTGCCCGCACCTTGTCCTAATTAGCTTGGACTACCGGATCATCACAATGCACATGTTTTAACCAAGTGTCACAAAGGGGTACCTCTATGCCGCCTGTACAAAGGTCTAAGGAGAAAGCTCGCATTGGATTTCTCGCTATTGATTATTCTCAACTTAGACATCCATACCGGGACAACATAGACAACAGATAATGGACTCCTCTTTTATGCATAAGCATGTAACAACAATTAATAATTTTCTCATATGAGATTGAGGATATATGTCCAAAACTGAAACTTCCACCATGGATCATGGCTTTAGTTAGCGGCCCAATGTTCTTCTCTAACAATATGCATGCTTAACCATAAGGTGGTAGATCGCTCTTACTTCAGACAAGACGAACATGCATAGCAACTCACATGAAATTCAACAAAGAGTAGTTGATGGCGTCCCCAGTGAACATGGTTATCGCACAACAAGCAACTTAATAAGAGATAAAGTGCATAATTACATATTCAATACCACAATAGTTTTTAAGCTATTTGTCCCATGAGCTATATATTGCAAAGGTGAATGATGGAATTTTAAAGGTAGCACTCAAGCAATTTACTTTGGAATGGCAGAGAATACCATGTAGTAGGTAGGTATGGTGGACACAAATGGCATAGTGGTTGGCTCAAGTATTTTGGATGCATGAGAAGTATTCCCTCTCGATACAAGGTTTAGGCTAGCAAGGCTTATTTGAAACAAACACAAGGATGAACCGGTGCAGCAAAACTCACATAAAAGACATATTGAAAACATTATAAGACTCTACACCGTCTTCCTTGTTGTTCAAACTCAATACTAGAAATTATCTAGACCTTAGAGAGACCAAATATGCAAACCAAATTTTAGCATGCTCTATGTATTTCTTCATTAATGGGTGCAAAGCATATGATGCAAGAGCTTAAACATGAGCACAACAATTGCCAAGTACCACATTACCCAAGACATTATAGCAAATTACTACATGTATCATTTTCCAATTCCAACCATATAACAATTTAACGAAGGAGAAACTTCGCCATGAATACTATGAGTAGAAACTAAGGACATACTTGTCCATATGCTACAACGGAGCGTGTCTCTCTCCCATAAAGTGAATGCTAGGATCCATTTTATTCAAACAAAACAAAAAACAAAAACAAAACGACGCTCCAAGAAAAGCACATAAGATGTGATGGAATAAAAATATAGTTTCAGGGGAGGAACCTGATAATGTTGTCGATGAAGAAGGGGATGCCTTGGGCATCCCCAAGCTTAGACGCTTGAGTCTTCTTAGAATATGCAGGGGTGAACCACCGGGGCATCCCCAAGCTTAGAGCTTTCACTCTCCTTGATCATGTTGCATCATACTCCTCTCTTGATCCTTGAAAACTTCCTCCACACCAAACTTAGAACAACTCATTAGAGGGTTAGCGACAATAAAAATTAACATATTCAGAGGTGACACAATCATTCTTAACACTTCTGGACATTGCATAAAGCTACTGGACATTAATGGATCAAAGGAATTCATCCAACATAGCAAAAGAGGCAATGCGAAATAAAAGGCAGAATCTGTCAAAACAGAACAGTTCGTATTGACGAATTTTATCGAGGCACCAGACTTGCTCAAATGAAAATGCTCAAATTGAATGAAAGTTGCGTACATATCTGAGGATCACTCACGTAAATTGGAATAATTTTCTGAGTTACCTACAGGGGAAAACAGCCCAGATTCGTGACAGCAAAGAAATCTGTTTCTGCGCAGTAATCCAAATCTAGTATGAACTTTTCTATCAACGGCTTTACTTGGCACAACAAAACACTAAACTAAGATAAGGAGAGGTTGCTACAGTAGTAAACAACTTCCAAGACACAAAATAAAAACAAAGTACTGTAGGTAAAAACATGGGTTGTCTCCCATAAGCGCTTTTCTTTAACGCCTTTCAGCTAGGCGCAGAAAGTGTATATCAAGTATTATCAAGAGACGAAGTGTCAACATCATAATTTGTTCTCATAATAGAATCAAAAGGTAACTTCATTCTATTTCTAGGGAAGTGTTCCATACCTTTCTTGAGAGGAAATTGATATTTTATATTACCTTCCTTCATATCAATGATAGCACCAACAGTTCGAAGAAAAGGTCTTCCCAATATAATGGGACAAGATGCATTGCATTCAATATCCAAGACAACAAAATCAACGGGGACAAGGTTATTGTTAACGGTAATGCGAACATTATCAACTTTCCCCAAAGGTTTCTTTGTAGAATGATCAGCAAGATTAACATCCAAATAACAATTTTTCAGCGGTGGCAAGTCAAGCATATTATAAATTTTCTTAGGCATAACAGAAATACTTGCACCAAGATCACATAAAGCATTACAATCAAAATCTTTAACCTTCATCTTAATGATGGGCTCCCAACCATCCTTTAGCTTTTTAGGAATAGAGGCTTCGCGCTCTAGTTTCTCTTCTCTAGCTTTTATGAGAGCATTTGTAATATGATGCGTGAAAGCCAAATTTATAGCACTAGCATTAGGACTTTTAGCAAGTTTTTGCAAGAACTTTATAACTTCAGAGATGTGGCAATCATCAAAATTCAAACCATTATAATCTAAAGCAATGGGATCATCATCCCCAATGTTGGAAAAAAATTCAGCAGCTTTATCACAGGCAGTTTCAGCAGTTTTAGCAGTTTCAGGCAGTTTCTCGCGCTTTGCATTAGAAGTGGAAACATTGCTAACACCAATTCTTTTATTATTAATAGTAGGAGGTGCAGAAACATGTGTAGCATTAGCATTACTAGTGGTGGTAATAGTCCAAACTTTAGCTACATTCTTCTCTTTAGCTAGTTTTTCATTTTCTTCTCTATCCCACCTAGCACGCAGTTCAGCCATTAATCTTATATTCTCATTAATCCTAACTTGGATGGCATTTGCTGTAGTAACAATTTTGTTATGATGATTTTCATTAGGCATAACTTTCGATTTCAAAAGATCAACATCAGCAGCAAGACTATCGACTTTAGAAGCAAGTATATCAATTTTCCCAAGCTTTTCTTCAACAGATTTGTTAAAAGCAGTTTGTGTACTAATAAATTCTTTAACCATGGCTTCAAGTCCAGGGGGTGAACTCCTATTATTGTTGTAAGAATTCCCATAAGAATTACCATAGCCGTTGCCACTATTATAAGGATATGGCCTATAGTTGTTACTAGAATTGTTCCGGTAAGCATTGTTGTTGAAATTATTATTTTTAATGAAGTTTACATCAACATGTTCTTCTTGTGCAACCAATGAAGCTAACGGAACATTATTAGGATCAATATTAGTCCTATCATTCACAAGCATAGACATAATAGCATCAATCTTATCACTCAAGGAAGAGGTTTCTTCGACAGAATTTACCTTCTTACCTTGTGGAGCTCTTCATGTGCCATTCAGAGTAGTTGATCATCATATTATCAAGAAGCTTTGTTGCTTCACCAAGAGTGATGGACATAAAGGTACCTCCAGCAGCTGAATCCAATAAATTCCGTGAACAAAAATTTAGTCCTGCATAGAAGGTTTGGATGATCATCCAAGTAGTCAGTCCATGGGTTGGGCAATTTTTAACCAGAGATCTCATTCTTTCCCAAGCTTGAGCAACATGTTCAGTATCTAATTGTTTAAAATTCATTATGCTACTCCTCAAAGATATAATTTTAGCAGGGGGATAATATCTACCAATAAAAGCATCCTTGCATTTAGTCCATGAATCAATACTATTCTTAGGCAGAGATAGCAACCAATCTTTAGCTCTTCCTCTTAATGAGAAAGGGAACAATTTTAATTTTATAATGTCACCATCTACATCCTTATACTTTTGCATTTCACATAGTTCAACAAAATTATTAAGATGGGCAGCAGCATCATCAGAACTAACACCATAAAATTGCTCTCGCATAACAAGATTCAGTAAAGCAGGTTTAATTTCAAAGAATTCTGCTGTAGTAGCAGGTGGAGCAATAGGTGTGCATAAGAAATCATTATTATTTGTGGTTGTGAAGTCACACAACTTAGTATTTTCAGGGTTGGCCATTTTAGCAAAAGTAAATAAAGCAAACTAGATAAAGTAAATGCAAGTAACTAATTTTTTGTGTTTTTGATATAGCAAACAAGATAGCAAATAAAGTAAAACTAGCAACTAATTTTTTTGTATTTTGATTTAGTGCAGCAAACAAAGTAGTAAATAAAACTAAGCAAGACAAAAACAAAGTAAAGAGATTGAGAAGTGGAGACTCCCCTTGCAGCGTGTCTTGATCTCCCCGGCAACGGCGCCAGAAAAAGAGCTTGATGGCGTGTAACTCACACGTTCGTTGGGAACCCCAAGAGGAAGGTATGATGCGCACAGCAGCAAGTTTTCCCTCAGAAAGAAACCAAGGTTTATCGAACCAGGAGGAGCCAAGAAGCACGTTGAAGGTTGATGGCGGCGGGATGTAGTGCGGCGCAACACCAGGGATTCCGGCGCCAACGTGGAACCTGCACAACACAACCAAAGTACTTTGCCCCAACGAAACAGTGAGGTTGTCAATCTCACCGGCTTGCTGTAACAAAGGATTAACC
Source organism: Lolium perenne (assembly GCF_019359855.2). Taxonomy (NCBI): domain Eukaryota; kingdom Viridiplantae; phylum Streptophyta; class Magnoliopsida; order Poales; family Poaceae; genus Lolium; species Lolium perenne. The sequence continues at coordinate 33,341,996 of NC_067248.2, read as the reverse complement.
GTATTGTGTGGAAGATGATTGTTTGCAGAAAACAGTAGAACAAGTATTGCAGTAGATTGTATTTCAGTAAAGAGAATTGGACCGGGGTCCACAGTTCACTAGAGGTGTCTCTCCCATAAGATAAACAGCATGTTGGGTGAACAAATTACAGTTGGGCAATTGACAAATAAAGAGGGCATGACCATGCACATACATATTATGATGAGTATAGTGAGATTTAATTGGGCATTACGACAAAGTACATAGACCGCCATCCAGCATGCATCTATGCCTAAAAAGTCCACCTTCAGGTTATCATCCGAACCCCCTACAGTATTAAGTTGCTAACAACAGACAATTGCATTAAGTATTGCGCGTAATGTAATTAGTGACTACATCCTTGAACATAGCACCAATGTTTTATCCCTAGTGGCAACAGCACATCCATAACCTTAGAGGTTCTTGTCACCCCTCCAGATTCACGGAGACATGAACCCACTATCGAGCATAAATACTCCCTCTTGGAGTTACTAGCATCAACTTGGCCAGAGCATCTACTAATAACGGAGAGCATGCAAGATCATAAACAACACATAGACATAGCTTTGATAATCAACATAACAAGTATTCTCTATTCATCGGATCCCAACAAACGCAACATATAGAATTACAGATAGATGATCTTGATCATGTTAGGCAGCTCACAAGATCCGACAATGATAGCACAATGGGGAGAAGACAACCATCTAGCTACTGCTATGGACCCATAGTCCAGGGGTAGACTACTCACACATCACTCCGGAGGCGACCATGGCGGCGTAGAGTCCTCCGGGAGATGATTCCCCTCTCCGGCAGGGTGCCGGAGGCGATCTCCTGGATCCCCCAAGATGGGATCGGCGGCGGCGGCGTCTCTGGAAGGTTTTCCGTATCGTGGCTCTCGGTACTGGGGGTTTCGCAACGGAGGCTTTAAGTAGGCGGAAGGGCAGGTCAAGAGGCGGCACGAGGGCCCCACACCACAGGGCCGCGCGGCCAAGGGGGGGGGCCGCGCCGCCCTAGGGTGTGGCCCCCTCGTGGCCCCTCTTCGTCTCCTCTTCGGACTTCTGGAAGCTTCGTGGCAAAATAGGACCCTGGGCATTGATTTCGTCCAATTCCGAGAATATTTCGTTACTAGGATTTCTGAAACCAAAAACAGCAGAAAACAGAATCGGCACTTCGGCATCTTGTTAATAGGTTAGTTCCAGAAAATGCACGAATATGACATAAAGTGTGCATAAAACATGTAGATAACATCAATAATGTGGCATGGAACATAAGAAATTATCGATACGTTGGAGACGTATCAAACACTTTGGCACCGGTCAACTGATCGAATAGGTCTTCTATCTTGGGTAGAGGGTATTTGTTCTTGACGGTGACATCGTTAAGCTTACGGTAATCCGTACATAAACGAGTGGCACCATCCTTCTTGTCCACAAACAAAACTGGTGATCTCCAGGGTGATGCACTAGGTCGAATCAAACCTTTGGCTAACATATCATCAATCGGCTTCTTCAGCTCCACAAGCTCTGTTGGGTTCATACTATAGGCTCTCTGGGCTATAGGTCCAGTTCCGGGGATTAACTCGATGATGAACTCGATATCCCGATCCGGGGGCATACCGGGTAGATCATCCGGAAACACCTCAGGGTATCGACAAACAACCCTGATCTGATCCAGAGTTGGCTTGGCTACACTTTGGTTGCAGGTAAATTTTCTGGGTAGTCTTTCAGATACATGTTCTACTAGGATACCGGTGCTGCTAGTCATGGTGATGGCTTTCTTGGCACAGTCAATCAGTCCATGGTGTTTTGACATCCAGTCCATTCCTAGTATGACTTCCAAACCTTTGGTTCCCAGAATAATCAGATTGGCATAAAAAACTACTTCATGGATTCTGATGGGTACATTTTTGCAAAATTTTCTGGCTTTGGTGGTTGATCCGGGAATTTGAACTATCATAACATGCTTCAAACTGATAGGTTTGATTTTACTTGTGGATGCAAAATCTTCGGTGACAAATGAATGAGATGCTCCGGAATCAAACAACACTCTGGCAGGTACGGAGTTGACAGAAAACATACCCAGTACAACATCTGGTGCTTCCTGGGCTTCTTCGGCGTTCATGTGGAAGAGACGGCCGTTGCGGTTATTGGGGTGGTTGGGGGCGAACTTCTTGCCGATGGAGACACGGTGTTGCTGCTGAGCAGGTGCAGCGGTGTTGGCTGCAATCTTGGCTAACCTCTTGGGGCACTCGTTGGAGTAGTGTCCCACCACACCACACTCATAACAAGTGATAGTGGCATTGTCCTTGGTTGCGACGGGGATGGCGTTGCTCCCAGTCCTTGGAGAGGTGTTGGTGTTGTTGTTGGTGGTGTTGGGGGCTCTGCGCGGAGCGCGGTTGAAGTTGTTGTTGTTGTAGTTGATGTTGTTGTGGTGGCCTCCTGGCCTGGATTTCCTCCACTCTGGTTCTGATAACCCGGGCGTGAAGTCTGCATCTGGGACTTGTTGTTGTTTCTCGGAGTGAAACCTCCGCTTGAGCTGGGGCGATACTTCGGGGCATTGCTAGGCCCACTCTGGTGCATCATACGGTGTTTGCGGTTCTCGTTGGCTTAGTTCAGCTTGCCTTCCATCTGGATGGCGGAATCCACTAAGGCTTCAAGGTCGGCGAAAGGGATGTTGACGAGGACAGTCTGCATCTCATCATACAGTCCGTTCAGGAATCTCTCCTGCCTCTTCTCGGTGGTGTCGGTCTCATCGGGGGCGTACCTTGACAGTGTAAGGAACCTGTCGCGGTATTCTACCACCGTCATCCGTCCTTTCTTGAGTTCGCGAAACTCGTCCCTCATCTTCTTGATAAGACCCGGGGGCACATGGTACTTGCTGAACTTGAGCTTGAAATCTGCCCAAGTCATGACTTGACCTCCGTTCATGGCACGTGTGCTAGTCCACCAGGCTCGGGCTGGTCCGGCAAGGTAATGTGTTGCGAACAAGACCTTCTCGTTGGCTTCCACTCCGGCTACTTCCAGGTTGTTCTCCATGGTCTGGAGCCAGTCGTCAGCGTCGAGGGGTTCTTCAGTCTTGCTAAACACCGGAGGGTTGGTGTTCTGGAAGTTCTTGAGCTTGGATCCGGGGTGGTCATGGTTTCCATGGCCTTGGTTGACAAGGTTTTGCAGTGCTGCGATGTTGGCTTGGCGTTCAGCCCTGTCAGCCTCTCGATCTGCCATCAAGGTTTGCAGCAGTTGCATCATGGCGTCGTTGTTGTTGCGATTGGGAGGGGCCATCTGAACATAGAGAAGATCATGAGATAAGAGGGAAATTTCTATGGTTTATTTTGAGTGAGTTCAAAAATTTGAAACTTGAAAGTTTTTTATGACAAACACAACATTCATTCATTCATTCAACATCACACATTACAGACTAACACACTAACACTTCCCATGGTTTTAAGAACCATTCACTCATGCTACGATACAACGGGCGAGATACAACTCACACCTACATAAGTGATCAAGTGCACCTACTCCTCATCATCAACATCGATCGGGACGAAGTCATCGGGTCCTGCCTCCAGGAACTCGTAGTCCTCCTCCTCGGTGAACTCGTCCTCCTCAAAGTCGTCGTCGCCGCTCAGGAAGGCTCCTCCTCCCTGAAGGTCGATACCTCCATTGTCTTCCTCCATCTCTCTCAGCTGGTCCTCCTGGGCCTTGACAGTGGCCTCCAAAGATGCTATCTTGGCGCGAAGGCGCACGATAGTAGCGTCCTTCTAGGCACGCTGCTGGCGGAGTGTCTTGCTGTCGCGGGCGAGTAGCCTGATCGCCTCACCCTGCTTGGTGATGTGAGCGTGAGTCTGGTTGGCGTACGCACGGGAGGCGTCCAGATCCTTCTGAGTCTGGTACAGCATGAAGTCGAGGTACTCCCATGGTGCCTCAGCTCAGGGTGCGGCTGCAACTCCATGGGCACTCCCATGGCATCACACCTCACGAGATGCGCGAAGCGGGAAGCGAAGATGCACACCACGTTCTATCCACAGAGACGCGCAAGTGCCTCCTGAAGGGCACGCGCGAGTCCGTCGAGCCAGTTGCTCTCGCGGAAGGAGAAGAGGATCCTCTCTGAGGTGGGAGGCTCCATCTTTCCCCTCAAGTCAGCGGTGATGATCCACTGCAACTCTCCTCCGGGCTGGTCGTCCACCTGGATTCCGTGGAACTCGGGGTGTGGGCGTCCAAGAAAGTCTGAGAGGGTGTTGAGGTCGTGCTCGAAGATCAAGCTTCCACCATTCCCAAACTGGTAGAACTTGGTGTTGATGGGTTCATTCGGCTCCATCTGAAAGCGAAATGGATAAGTAAGTTAGAGAGTGAATAAGTTTGGCAAAATTTTAAGTAGATTCAAATAAGAAAGAGCATGATTCATCAAAAAATTTAAAAAGTCTCAAAGACAAGAGTGTGAGTAAATTTTCATAAATATTCTCTTCATTTGATTTCAAAGTTAAGTTTTTCTAAACGTCCATTCTAACTAGGGTCTTCTAAGGTCAAACAATGGCTCTGATACCAACTAGTCAACACCCGGATTTTTAAGTCCAGATGTCTATTATGTCATTCATCGCAATCCCAGGAATATTGTTGTTGCGAGGCATAATAGTTGAATATCATAGTCATCATTCATTACAAACCATATTGTCTTACAACTTTAGATCACATGATCCATATTACACAAATAGTTGATCTATTGATCAACGTACAAACACAAGTTCATAGCGGAAGCGTAAATAGAAATGGACTCTCTAGTCCACAGGCCAACGCTTGACGTTGGAAGACTCCTAGTTGTCGTAGGCGTCCTGCTGGTCATCTCCTTGGTAGTTCTGTTCATCTTCATACTCTGGTCATTTGAATAGCCAGGGACAAAGCCATGAGTACTTTAAGTACTCGTAAACTAATACTAGTGTAAGTGCTAACAACTCTAGTAAGGGGGTTGCTAAGCTCTAGTTTAATTTGCATAAAACCAATTTTAGTTCACAAGTATTTGAGAAAAGACCTATTCAGGTGCTAACTAACTCAAGTGGGAACATTAGTGTCATTCCCACAACTCAGTTGTGATTCAAAAACAAGTCACCATTCACCATTCACTTCTCCAATATTTTCAAGAATATGACACCGGAAACTGTATGGCCTTTCCAACCGTCCGTAACCGTGAACACGGCTATTCGAATAGGTTTACACTCTGCAGAGGTTGCACACTTGTGCCACAACATTTGATTTCATCTGTCGGGATAACCCCAAATCATCGTAACACAGTACGCGGATCATCAACCATAACCTTTCACTTATAAACCCAAGTATGAGCACCTCTCCCCATGAGCTTGGCCTCCCAGTGAAGACCAACTGTCAACCTGGGAACTGCACAGGGCTTGGCCGTACAATTCACCTCAATTCACATCATTTCTCAACAACGGAGGTAGCCTCAGCATAACCCCTATGATGTGTGTTCAGAGGGAACCCATACTAAGATGTATAAATTTCTAGTTAAGCCCTACCCATAATCAGGTATTGTGGGGGTACTCAAGAATTGGAAAGGTATCGCATCCAAACCAATATCAGTTTTAATCAAAAATCACCATCTTCTCCAAGTCATATTCACCTTCAAAATCATTCAATGGAATGACTCATCATTCCAAGGTTTCAAAATCATTTCAAGTGACATGTTCCCATCTAGAGTAGTCAAGTTTTAGTATTTAGCACTAGCACTATCATGTGGGGTGCTATCTTGCCTGGCTAGCTTTGAGACTAATTTTGCTACTCTAGTACTATTCTTAACTTAGACCAAAGTTAACTATAAAAGTAACTTCTTCAAAAATCAAGTAAAACTTGTAAGGTAAAAACTTGGGATAGGATTGTGGTACATAAGGTAAGACTAATGGTGCCTTGCCCCAAAGGGCTTTGCACTTTGCAAGAATATTAGCTTGCCTTGGTAGTGGTCAAAGTTCTCCTCTTCCTACTCTTGGTAGCAACCTTCCTCTTCCTGGTATTCTCCGGTGCTAGCGTCTAAATTCGAATACGAGGTATAATCACTCAACAAGTTCAAGAGCTATACTAAGCACCACATAGCTTCACACAAACTATTCTAATCACACACATAACACAATTAGGTGCATTGGTTTTCTTTCTTGAGGAAAAATAATTTCCTTTTATTACATATGTAAATGATAGTTTCCATTTAGTGTTGGAGGAAATAATTTCCTCTCATTGGATCTTCTTAAGATTTAACTTCCTCCATAATCATGCATGAAATTATGTTGACCTAAGTCAACCATTCATCATCATCATTTGGGAAAACGATTTAAATGAAGTAGGATACCTCATACAATTTAACAATTCCAAATATGATTTAAAATCACCAAGTATTTCATGTGAGAGTATTTGACCAGTGGTCCAAACTTCATATGAAAGTACTTGGGACAAGATTTAAATGAAGTACAACACATCATATAATTTGCATAATAGTTTTGGACAATATCACTTAACTAAACTAGCCATATAGTCCTTTATTTAAACTAGGCCATGATCACTCAAAGTGACCACACCCTATTTTTGCAGAAGCAATTAGTGTAAGTGAAATGTGAGATATGAGAGTTGAAATCAACTCAATATCATTTTTGGTTGATTTTTAATAATTGTTTGAAGTCACAAAAGGCTCTGCCTTGTTTATTTTGTCATTTCAGTTCTACACCAAATCTAGGGTTGAGACCAGTGGAATTGTTTAGATAATTTCATGGGCTTTCCAGAGATATAAAGTTTGCTAAATTTGGTGCAGTAGATTTGAAAATATTCAAATTTGAAGTTGACATCAGTATTGGATTTGAGCTGAAACAATTTAAACGGAATTTGAATTCCTGGGCCGCGCGGGAAAAGCCTACGGGCCCAAAACAATTCGAACAGAGAAGCTCGGCCCAGCAACGCGACCAGCGCGAGTGGGCCGTCTGACGAGGTGGGGTCCACCCGTCAGCGTCTCTTAAAACAACGAATCGGTACGAGTGAGGAGGAGCGTTGGATTAGAACAGAGATCAATGGCGCACAGGCATCATCGTCTTCGAAGAGATGCCGTGGCTTTGTCGGTGAGCCTAGGGGGTCGGAGGGCCTACCAGGGCTCCGGCGGTCGGCGGCGAGGTTCACGGCGACGTTGTCGATGGTGCTGAGGCGACTGGTACAAGTGGCGGCGCTTGGGGAGGCTCGAATCGACGGCTGCAACCTCCAGGTACTGGCGGCGTCGAGCTTGCAATTCCGGCGACTCCGGCGACGATTGGGCTAGCTACTGGTGTGAGGAGAAGCAGTGGAGAGAGGGGAGTGAGATGGTGTGAAGGAATCGTCGAGGCGTGGCCTCCTTTTATAGGCGCGAGGTTGGCCGTGGCGCTGCAGCGAAATCGACAAGGGCGCGGCGTCTCCAGCGAGCTAGCGAGCTAGGCGCGGGCGGCATCCTGTTCAGAGCATCGTGGCGGACCTCTGGGCGACGGCAGCGTGGTCGGACGGTGCCTAACCCTGTCGGGCGGTCGCGAGGTTCTGGTGCGTCTGCGGCGGGATGCGGTCGTCGTCTCCGGCAGCGGCGGGCACGGGTCTGTGTCGTGAGCGTGTCCTGTGCGTTCGCGGTGGCACGGCGAGGCTCGAGGTGAAGAAAGGGGGCCAGGGATGGAGCGAGGCGGGGAGTCGACATGTGGCCGTGGCGCGCGCGTCGGCAGGCATGCGATGGCATGGCCATGCCGCTCCTGTCGCACCAGTGCATCGCGGGCGCGTGCTGGCCTGGGCTCTGTGGTCCACCCTTCGACCAATGGCGCATATGAGCTTGCTCAGGGGACCAAGGGGAGGCAGTAGGGCAAGGTGGTCGATGCTAGGGTTGAGAGAAGAGAGGGGGGCAAGAGGGCATGTCCATGGCCGGCATGGTTAGGGTTTGCCATGTGTGGCTCTCCTCCTAGGTTTGCTATTTGGTTTAAGAGAGAGAGAGGGGACCAGGGGACAAGGTAGAGTTGAGTGGGCACTTAGGGTTAGGCCAACACTATGCAAAATAGTGTTTTGGATTTGTTCCATATTTGAAACTTGCAAAATCTTGCCAAAATTGGTTCAGCTCATGTGGTTCCAAAATTTGAAAATGGTGCATTTGGATAAGTTGCAAATGACCAGAGACAAACATGTGTGGTGGTGGAATTTTAAAAAATCAAAGAAATGCAAAAATGCAAAGTGTGAGATTGTTGCATTTGTTAAAAAGTCTCAATTTTGCATGAGCATAGTTTTTGATCCAAGATGAATTTGATATGGTGGTCTTCACAAAAGTTGTTCTCCTTCATGTGCTCTTGGATGAGGTGCAAAGAATCGGGAAAGTTTAGTTTGAAAAACTTGAAAAACAGGGGCTCAAAGTAGTGACCAGAATATAAATGGCAGATTTGACCATTATCATATGTGATCACAATTTGAGTTTGAATTTGATTTGATTTGTGTTTCTTTGATTCCAAAACTTGTAATAAGTGTTTAGTAACATAAAACAACTAATGGTGAAGGTCAATTTGGTCTAGGGTAAAGATTTGTAAAAATGGCATAAACCATATGTGAGGGTTTTAGGGTTTTCTTATTTGATTTCTTTCTCTTTTATTTTATTTGTTTTGTGATCTTTACTTGATCAATTTAGGGTTTTAGGGTTTATCACATAAACACAATAACACTCATCATGGCATATCACACAAAATACACAAGTCCTATGAATAGCTCTATATGCAAAGTAAAAAAAATTATTGGTTCTGAATTTTGGACTTTGGAATTCTTCTTCTTCCTTTTATTGAAATTTAGGATGTTACAGAAACTAAGCTCGCCTCCGACCATCTCCTTCATCTCCAACTACCCCAATCAAAGTGTGCGCATCTCCCAAGCATTTTCCCGTATCCTAGGATCCACCGTAGCCGAGATTGGTACCTCACCGAAGTACACCGCCGCAACACCTGCTCGTCGTTGTTGTTCCGGTGGTCACCTTAGAAAAGTGTCAGCACCAGTAGGTTCGTGATGTCGCGTGATGTCGTGTTGAATTGATTGGTCCTAGTCTTGCCTCACTGGGGCCGTAAATCGGCGGCGACATCATCGCCTAGGAGGGAGTATTAGATATTCGCTATTACACAATGGAAAAGATGGGTCAATCAAGAACTCTTTGACATTTAGATGCACTTGATTTGATGTGCCTTAGCAAAGCTCGAGCTTTGTCTAGTTACATACTACCTCCATAAGACGCAGGCGTATTTTAAGACAAACTTTGACCGTAAAAGTTGAGCAAGAAAATCTTAATTATATTATATGTAATTAGTATCGTTAGATTCATCTTGAAAAGAACTTTTCAATGATACTAATTTCATACAAACAATGTTTATCTATTTTAAGTATTTTTTTGTATAAAAACACACGTAAAACAAGGGCGCCTTATTCCTACATACGGAGGTAGTATGAAGTACGTACTACTTTTTATCAAGCTAGTAGCAGCTAGCATAACAGTATCAAGCTAGTAGCAGCTAGCATAACAGTAAGCTAGGTCTACTTAAAACCAAGACGATTACAGCCTAATGAATTTCCAAATTCATCTCTAGTTGGACAGCTGAACTAAAACACAGCACAGCAAAAGCACCAACAACAACGAATCTTATAAAAGCATCAAGACATCATCATATCAGTTTGAGAATCAGTAGCTCTCTGTGTATATACGAAGGTAGGAATAATAGTCATTGCTATCAGCTAGTACCCCCTCTATATCTAGAGGACAAAGATTTTCTAAAATAATCAAAGCGCAGATACTGTGGGTAATCTCTACTTCTCTAGACACATCCACACATGCCAAAGAACAGTATAACATCTAAAATTGTGGCATATACTATCCAATATCCATATAAAATTAAGGAAGCAAGGAACGCTTTTGCACGACCAACTGTGTACACTAACAGCATTTTATATTGGATACAAAGAACACAAGCATTTGATTGATATAATAACTCCATCAGAAGGAAATGACAAAAGAAAAAAAAAAGACAAGCACTATTTTAGTCATTACATACAAGTCTTTAAAATGCAGAACAGAAACATCAACTAGTGGTAACACATAACTTCTGAAGCATCAAGACATCATCATATTATCAGTACGAGAATCAAGAGCTCCGTGTATATACAAAGGTAGTAATCATAATCATGGCTAGTACCCACTCTATATCTAGGAACGATATTCATCAAAACACCAACTGTATGCTCTGAAATGTCTCCAACACTTGATGATTGGACAGATCTAAGAGTTGTGGTGAGCAACACTAAGTTTGATTTATGTGGACTTTCTTAGTGCTATTTGCAAGAACTGCATAATGTTGTTTTTCAGTGCTACTATAAAATTAAAAAATAAACAGAATGTAACCAGCACTAAACCTGGAGCTAGTCACAAACTACTGTAAAAACCAATGAAAGCTAACTCTGTTTAGTGGTTCATTTATCTCAAAAGAAGAAACATATCTGGGGAGTGTTCTAGCATAATTGGAAGTATGATTCATGGCATTGACCATAAGGACATGATTGTGGTAGCAGTAATCAAGCACAAAGATTTTCTAAAGCAATCAAAGCTCAAATACTGTGGGTAATCTCTACTTCTCTAGACACAGCCGCACTTGCCAAAGAACAGTATAAAATTATTAAGGGGCCAAGGAACGCTTTTGCACGACCAACTCATTACACTAACAGCATTTTATATTGGATAGAAAGAACACGAGCATTCGATTGTTGATAAATAACTCCAAGACAAGCACCATTTTAGTCATTACATATAAGTCTTTAAAATGCAGAACATAAACATCAACTGGTAAGACATGACTTGTGAAGCATCATTTCCTAACAACAGACCCAGCTGGGAATCCAAGCAGGAAACACAAACACGGTCTTCAGCAGCAAAGGATAGTAGCTGATAGCATTTGAGGATCAACAACCCTGCAACACAAACCTTAAAAGCCTGAATCATCTTGTTGCAGCCAAACAAAACAATCTAGAACTTAGATCGGGTGACTAGTACTAGACAGGCAAGAAGTTTTAAGATGCATGAATTACATAGTTCAAATGATGGTTTCAGTATTGGTAGAATTATACCTGACCAATGAGAGATCCGTCTTATCAAACATCCATCCACATGGGCTCCGGGCTGGAAGGAAGAGGGTCGAGGCAGTTGAAGAAACCAGAAGGCAATTTAACAGGGCCCAGGATCAGCGACGTGTGTGCGAGAAGTTTGGCTTGCAGGAGGCTCCGAGTGGGCATATCCAATCGGCAAAGGTAATGCTTTTGCCCAGTTATTTGGGTTTTGTCAGCCAGTATCAGGTAGAGAGTAGACCCTTCCTGCTCCCTCAACATGGGCCACATGGGCAAGTTCTTGGGCAATCCAGCCATCTTGAAGTCCTTCCACAGTTTCTTCAGTCGGAACTCCGAGTATAAGGTCCACTTATGGCTAGGGCCAGGTGCTGCCAGAGTCCACACCTTCACCCTCGTTCCGCAATGATCACGAGGTTTGTCTATGGAGACGAACTTGAAAGAACCTCCAACGTATCCCATGGTCCGGTACACCTCCACCGGCCATATACCCTCCTCATGACGGTCAAGCTGGTACCCTGGGGGCAACGGGATGAACTTGGATTTCACGAGATAGCTCTCGCTGAGCAGGGCGCTGCAGTCACAGAACAGAGTGCCTAGCGCGAGATCGGTCCAGAATGCAAAGCCATTGCACGAGAAAGCCACGTCGGGGGAGAAGAACTTATTGTTCATCTGAGAAGGGAGGCACAGCTTCTGGGTCTGCCACGAGTCGGGGATGCTGCCCCACGACGCAGCCATCGGAGACCACTGCCAGATGTATTTCTTGGGCCCCTCTCGGCCAAAGCTGAACTCACCACCGATGAGGACCAGGGAATAGCCGCTTTCATGGCGCAGAGGGAGAGGACACTTGGTATAGCAGGCAGCCCACTCTGGTATGTAGGGGATCATGGAGAGCGACCTGTCGAAGGAGTCGAAGACGAGGTAGTAATCGAAACCACCATACTCGGAGAAGGACAGGGTGACGACGATGAGGCCCTTGTCAACGATCTCGACTTTGGACATGAAGTAGCGATCCTTGCCCGGAGCCGCTGGCCTGCCCTTCTTCTCCGCGATTACCTGGTCGATCCAACGAAAAACATCGTCGCCCGCATGGACGGACAGGGAGGATGACAGATTCTCGAGATCGCCCTGGTGCAAAAGGAGATCTAGATCCTGCACCGCCGAGTTGCCGGTATCCCCGCATCCGTATGCGCGCTTACTTGCACACTTGATGGTTGCCCAGCCCTCTCGCCCGGCGGCGTACTTGGGGTTTATCCCGGCACAATCCATGATGGCAAAGCCCGAATCCATGGCCTAGGGTTTGCGTCGGCTGGGTGTAGATGGAAGGGGAGAGGATTTGTTTTTTCCCTTTAGGGACGGAGAGAAGAGGAGAGGGATCTGGTTAGACTTCGATTCGCTCAAGAAGACGGGTCCATCCAAAGAGCGATGGCCAAACGTTAGATGCGGAGCGTGCGACCGGTGGACGGTGGATGTGTAGCTTCAACAAACACACCGCGCAAACACACCCTGGACCCGGTGCAGCGGGACTACCACTATCTCTACTTTTTTTCTTTTTTTGATCAGATGCCGCTATCTCTACTATACCAGACAGAGTGGGGGATGACGTCGCCCCCAAGCAACCTCGCGCCGCCCCCAAGCAACCCTGCGCCGCCCCCGGACAACTCCGCGCCGCCGCGAAGCAACCTCGTGCCGCCTTTGAGCATCCTCGTGCCGCCCTCAGACAACCCTGAGCCACCGTCGACCTCTCGCCACCACGCATCGTCGCCATTATCCGCCGCTTCCTCCGTGATCTGCGACGCCACCCCGGGAGATCCGGATTTGCTTTTTGAGCGGGCCGTGATTCTCCGTTTTGTGCGTGACGGATTGATAATTCGCACCCCTGGATTTGCTTCTTCGGATTCCGTTGGATCTCGTTTTCTTGATTTGGATCGCAATCTTATTTCTGTCTCTGATCTCAGGGTTTCAGAGTTTAGCTCAGGTTTCGCGCGGGAGATCGGAGGCATTCAAGTTCTGTTTGGCCCGAGGATTGGTAGCGGGCTGGACCGAATTTTCTTGGGTCGAGCCCAACGCCTTCGATCACATTCTGCTAAGTGTTGTGAATTTGCTTTCTCGCATGGCAGATCCGGAGTTTTCTCGGACTCTTCCATGGTGGCTGCTGTTGGGCCTCAGCCCAATACTGTTCTTGGCACCACGGCGTTAGCCCGCACTGCGGGACAGTTCAGGGTTAACCCTACCTCATTCGATACGGGAGCGGTTGTCTTCGTCTCTCCGCCTCCTTCCCCCAGGTCAGATCTCATACATCCTCCTACTCCACCGCGCCGTTGGTCGGGGACGATCGCCGGCGACAGCAGATCTTTTGCACAGATCGCTTCCCTCCCCAGGATGGATCGGCGATTTGGAGGTGCCCGCAGATCTCCCACCAGAAGAAACAATTACTTCGGCTACCGGCCTAGGGCTGGATCTGATGCTGATAGAAGAGATGAGAAACGACGATGGGAAGAGGAGCGTCGTCGTGATGAAGAATGGCGCCGTGAAGATGAGATTCGCCGTCGTGATGAAGAAAGGCGACAAGCAGATCAGGAGCGTCTCCGATTCGTGGAACGCAGAAGGTTTGAAGAGCGTAGGCGTCTTGATGATGAGCGCCAGCGCGAAGCAACAAGAATCTCGGAGAGAGCGGCGCGTGAGCGTGCTCTTACTGAGAGGAATCGCAAAGAAGAAGAACAGCGTGCACGCGATCGTTGGGCTCATCGTTCTGAGATGGCCCCTGGAGCATCTTCCAACCCCACCTCTACCAGATCTGATGATGTAAGTCCCATTGTCTCCTCTCTGCCACCGTCTAATGCTGTAGATGCAGATGTGCTTGCGGTTGTTCCTCCGGCAGTGCCTGTACCTAGATCTGCTATTGCCGCTGATAGTTCACAGTCCCTGGTTTCTCTGCCGGAGTTGGCGAGGTCCTCTGTACCTCCGTCAGTGACAAGGGATTAACTTATCAATGCCTATGGATTGTAGGCTAGGGTTTAGTTAGAAGTAGAGGGCAAGTAGATCTCGAAGGTTTCAGCCGAAAAGTACTCGACGACTATGAAAACTAGGGTTTGCAGACAATGATTCGATTTATTCTTTGTCCCTCGACTCCCCCTTATCTATGAGGTGAAGCCGAGGGATTCGTGCTATACAAGTTTACAGAGTCCGGGACGGTTTCTAACTCATCCCGCCAGATTACAAACAACACTTCCTATTACAACTCTATCTTTCCTTAGTAAATCTTGGGCTCCCGAATCTTCTTATTCTTCGGGTATTGGGCTTCCAGTAAACCCCGGGTACCATCTTCGGCAGGCCCATTTGGGATGCCTATGTCAGTAGCCCCCGAGATTTTGCTTGAATCGTAGAGTCAGGGAAAATCTCCATTGTTTATTTTTACTCGAAAGCTTTAACCTTTTATATTTCTTCACATAAAATTCTATATTGTACAGGGATACTGGTAATTGGGGCTAGTTCATCTGACGGATCAGGTACTAGTTAACTGCTCTAGTGGCAATCCGCAAAAACCTACTTCAAAATCACGTCCCCGGACATGATCTCGGGATACTGGTGTAAACGTCGACAGGTGCCGCTTAAGGTCTTACCATTACGTCGAGTCCAGTCAAATTTATCGGGTACCTAACGCGTCCGTTAGGATTTTCTTCGTATCTGTTGATACGGATAAAAATAGCAGACGCAGTCTTTAGCGATGCCACGCCCAGCGAAACGGATCTGGGGTCTTACCTTCGCAAATTTGCGGCATTCAGAAATTGATCGCAACTTCGGCGTTCTGAGAATATATTGTCGAGTGCTTTTCCGGCTGTTGGAATGGCACATTTTATCGAGTCATATATGACTTATATTGTTCTCCCGATGGGAGTATATGTAGAGTTAATTATAACTCGAAATATACTCTCTTGTTTTTCTATTTTTGTTAATTTCATCGGGCACGCGAACAGCGTTCCCGATGGGAGTAGCCCCCGAGGCTACAACCAAGAACTTGTGCTTGGTTGTAGGCTCAACATTTTAGTCCACCTTGTCGCTATATTTTCATTACTTCCCAATATGATCTCTTTCTGCTTCTCTCTTTTTTTATCTCTCGGGTGCGCGAACAGCGTTCTCGATGGGAGTAGCCCCGAGGCTACAGCCAAGGACTTGTGCTTGGTTGTAGGCTCCCATAATTTCTATATTTGTCATACTCGAAAATTTACTTTTTTCTGAAGTAGCCCCCGAGCATTTGGGCAAAAACTTGTATTTGATCAAAGGCTCCCGAAGTATTGAATAATTCTTTACCGCCACTTTTCTTTTATTTTTCTTGTCGACATACTTCCCTTAATCAAATTTACTTCATCCTTCTCGAATAGTCGTGAGTTCTCTGCCCTGTGGGTCCATTGCTTCGACCATGTTGACACGTCGTGCAAGTAGTGGACACACGTCCTCCGCTTTTCCTGGCGCACGTACGGTAACGCCTATTTCCGTAAAAATACTCTTTTGCCCTTGTGTCTAGAAGATCCATCCTCACCACACGATTTCTTCATCCAACGGCACACTGCTTCACCCGAATCTTATATAAACCCTTCTTCAACCTTCGTTCATCCCCTCGCTTGCGCCGCTCACCTGTTCCTTTTCGCAAAACTTCCCTGCGCCCAACTCTCTCCAATCTTCCGTACGCACATACATTGCTACGACTTGCCGTTGATGCCACCGCGCACGCGTCTGACTCGCCACAGCACGCCGGAATCCAAGATGGCCGCCGAGGATTTTGAGTGGGAGAGATCCAAAATCTCCAATCAAGACATCAACACGCTGAAGAGGCTCGGCCTCATGACGAAGGAGGACGCCATCCGCTTTCCTAGCGAAGAAAGCTACCCCAAGCCTCCAATGGAGTATCGGGTTAGTTTTGTTGATCACCTGATCCGCGGCCTTTCAACCCCAATCCACGATTTCCTCCGCGGCCTTCTTTTTGTTTATGGGATTCAAGCGCACCGGTTGACTCCCAATTCCATCCTTCACATTTCTATTTTTATCACACTTTGCGAATGCTTCCTCGGAATCACTCCCAATTGGGCTCGTGGAAGCGCATTTTCTGCCTCCGCCGTAATGGCTCCCACAACGTCACTTATAACATAGGTGGCGTTGTTATCTGTGTTCGGACTGATGTCGATTATTTCGACGTCAAGTTTCTGATTCTGTCCAAGGATGGCGCAAAAAGTGGCTCTACATCCACGAAGAAAGCGCCAATTCTGTGGAGCACAACATAGTTCCTTTTGACGGAAGTGCCAGGATTCAGCGTCGCCGTTCCTGGGATGCCGAAGCTTCTGAAGAAGAGAAAAAGGCGGACAGAGGCGCTCATGGCTCGTATCCGTCATCTTCAAAACACTCGAGGCAAAGAGCTATCTCGGTGTTCAAATTACTGCCTACTTCCTTAGGATTAGAGTGCAGCCTCTTCAGGCTCGCAAAAATCCCCTTTGGACGTATTACGGTGAAAATGACGCCAACGAGAATCTCCGGTGATCTTTACGTAAAGGATTTGGAAAAATTGGTTCGAAGAATTTCTCGATTAGGCAAGAAGGATCCTATTCCCTCGTCCTGTCGAGTGGAACCATACAGTGCTTCCAATCCTCTTCCCGAGGTATTTTGTCTTCTCGAAGTTTTATCTTGTTTTGAACTGTTCCTCGTATCTTATTTGCAGTGGTATCTCACTTATTCTCTTTTGTCACTATTTCTTTGTAGAATCATCCTACTATGGCTTCCCTTCCTCCTCTTCACGAGGATGGAGAGGTCGAAGAAAGAGCCGTTGTCGATGATGTCAACCAGAGACCCCCTCTTTTGTGAATGAACCCGGCAGATTCTCGAAAATCTGCGGGATCTCTGAGAAGGATGCTGCCTACGAAGATACAACATCAGCGCAATCTCCTCCTCCTGCTGTTTCTCCGAAGAGCAAAAGGAAAAGGAGCAATGCCGAAGATTCCGGGACCTCGAAACCCGAAGAAACTGCTCCTTCACCTCGAAAAGCAGCTTATGATCCATACATCGAGAGTATCATCAGCTCGTAGGTTCCTTGCTCTTTTTCTTTTCTATTTGAAGAATTTTATTTTGCCTTGCTTTTTATGCTGCCACTATTTTGTCACAGTGATGATGAAGAAACACCAACTTTAGATGTGGCTGCTCGAACGAGCACGTCACATACTTTAGTTATTTCAGAAAAACCAGTTGAAGGGGAGGAATCGTCGCCTCCTCAACAAAATGTTGATACATCTACTCCTCCTTCGAGCCCCCGTGCCCCTTCACCAAAAAGGGCACGGGTTGAAAAGATTGTTGATCCTGCCCCTCGGTTGGGCAGTTCGTCGACTACTGCTCTTAGATGATGTAAGTTTGTCGGCATCTATATTTTCCTTATTTTGTTTTTTCACACCTTTTCTCTTTTTCATGCCGACGTTTCTTTTGATGTACTTACCTTTGAACAGCCAATGATCAAAGAGCTTCTTCGGATCGGGTCCCAATTTGTTGGGTACCGTGAATATGCCGCTGAGCCGAAGGTAACGACTTTTATACTTGCTATTTTCTTTGACTTTCTATTCCTGTTGCTTGTCGCTATTTTTTGATCTTTATTTTCTTTCTTTTTCATATCTCGACAGAAAAACTTTCGAGAGGCCAACGAACGTGTCGACGCACTTGCTCAAAAACTCGAGCAAAGTGAGGCGGCTCGCAAGAAAGCTGAACTTCTTGCTAGCAAAGCCAAGGCCGAGGTTGATGAAGCCAAGGTGAAAGCTGCTAGTGTCGAGGAGCTGCAGAGAAGGCTCAAAGATGCCGAATCTGCCTTAGATGAGCAGAAAACTGCACAAACTGTGCGTGAACAAGAGATCATCAAGCGTCTGAAGTCGCAAAGTCGACGTACGCTGAGTAATATCATCAACCCCTTCTATTGTACTTCTGTTTCTTGGTTTTTGACTAATGGTTTGTCTCGTGTGGCAGCCCAAACAAACCAAGATTTTGATCTGGAGAATCCCGTCAATGACCCTCTCCTTGATGCACTTTCTCTTCACGGAGTTCCATGGGCGCGAAATTCGTGAAGGCGTGGCCAATGCCAGTGCAAGTTTGTCGGCATTGTTCCCCTACTTCTTCCCGAAGAAAGAGGAACCTTCGACTTTCCTTGCCCTTGCCAAGCTTTTCAATTCGTCGGAAGACCTGGGATTGAAGATGCGTCAGGAGAATATGAAGGTTGCTTTGTCGAGAGAAATCTTGTTGCCCTGGTTGCTGACAGCCAACGGACGCTTGATTGGATGAAGGTTGGCGACACCAGCCGATAGAGCATTCGAGATGGAGGTCGGCTGATCAAGGCAGCCAAGCCCAACACTAAGAAGATCTTGGCGTATCTGGGGATCAAGCCGGCTTCGACTCCTAGCTCCTCGAGGCCGGAGGTCTAGTTGCATGCCTCCTTGTTTCTTTTTCTGTTTCTTTTGCTTTTGTTGCCAAAGTAGGTGATTTGGCGCCACTCATTTATTTAGCTCTCTTGTAGTGCCCTTGTAATGATTCCAAGAAATTAATGAAAAACTCTATCTCGTCATTTGATGTTGTCTTGTCTAAATTTCAGTTGATATTTGATAACTATACTCCAACTTCCGCTCCTTCCAATGTATCGCCTTCTTCTCGTGCGAGGAGAGCTTTTGCTGATCTTGCACTGTCGACGATACCTTGTCGCAAGAACTGGATGAACTTCGGCGGCAACCGGTATGCGAAGAAGCAAACACTTGTGATGATGGAGCAATCTCGTAAGTCATCTGAAGCCGAAAAAATTGCTCTTCAACAAGCTCACGAAGCCGTGGCTGCTAAGGAAATTGCTGCTTCCGAGGCTGAAAAGGCAACTACTCGAGAAAATTTCATGCTCGAATTAATGAATGAAGCCGGTGCGAGATATGTCGGGTATGCCTGTTTCGTCGTGATATTTTTTATCTTCATGCTCTTGTTTCTTAGAGGTTTCCACTTCTTTGTTTTGCTAGGTGCCTTTTGTGGTGCTGCTGCCGAGGAAGAGAGGGTAAATGCTAGGACAACCCTCCTTGTTAATCTTTCCCTGGACCATGGTTCGTTGTTTTGGGCTACCCCAGAGAGGACCCGCCAAATTGTCAGATTTCAAGATCGCGCCTCTCAAACTCGCGATTTCCTTGACTTCTGTACCAAGACCTTGTCCATGGTTTACAACTCCATGTTTCCTCGGAACGTCCAACCAAAAACTCTTCCTGAATTGATGGAAAGGTTCAAGGATGCTCGCAGTATCCATGATTTTGTCAAAGCTCAACTAGTAGGCGGCGCGATTTGCTCTTATCATGCTCCAAATCTGCCACTCGAAGCTTGACCTTACCAGGTTGTCGAGAAGGTTCACCAAAAAGTAAAACGTCGGAGAGTTGGTGTTGACAGGATTAACACGAAGGTTACGCCTATAGCCGAAGAAATGATTGAAGACCTACTTCGGATGGATGCCGACTTTTTTGCCGATGGCCATTATGCCGATTTTCTTGGTGCTGCTCCTGAGGAAAACAGGGTTACTCTTGATGACATATTGAATCAAGACTAGTTAGTTTCTTCTTGTAGATATTTTTTCTTTGTAATCCATGACTATATTGTAAAGCAATCATTATATTTCTCTGTTTGTTTAGCCCCGAGTGTTTCGGTGACTCTTTACTATATTTGTATACTTGCGAGGTTTTGAACCAAGGCATTTATATATTTAAGGCGAATATGAGCCCCCAAGCTTTTTATTGAGTACTATTTTGTATTTTTGTTGACTCACGAGGTATTTGAATACCAAGGCAAGTTTTTCCTTTTGTCGATGAACTATATTGAAATTCGTCGGAGCGAAGACTTTGGTCATGTCGATAAAGAAGAAAAGTTATATTGTCACTATCTTTATTATATTGCAGCACCGCGAGCCCGCCTCATTAAAAACCTTCTCCGGCCCCACTCGGTGCCCCGAAAAAGGAAAAGAGTGCGTCTGAAAACTCGCGGGCGTTTCGGTACATTGAAGCTTTACAAAGACTATATTTTGACTCTAGGCGTAAAACGCCTAAGTTGCGCCACGTTCCGGGGGTTTGGCTCCTCCACCCCTGTCTTCTTGTCCTTTATTCTGTATGCTCCTCCTCCAATTACTTCCGTGACAATGTAAGGGCCAAGCCATGGTGACTCGAGTTTTTCATGACTTTTTTGCGTGAGCCGAAGAACTAGGTCTCCCACCTGAAAAGATCTTGGCCGCAAACGCGTCGACCGTGGTAATTCTTCAAGTCTGTTGATATTTGGTTACCGAGATAATACTTCATCTCGGGCTTCATCAAGTGCGTCGACGTCGTCTTCTAGCACTCTTCTCGACGTTTCTTCATCATATTCAGCGACACGTGGAGAGTTGTGCTCTATCTCGATTGGTAGTCTTGCCTCTGCTCCATGAACCAGGAAAAACGGAGTTTCTGCGTTCTTGTGTTTGGTGTTGTTCGGATGCTCCACAACACGCTTGGTAGTTCTTACGGCCAGGTATGTCGAGCTTTTTCCGAGTGGTCCTAACAAGCGCTTCTTGATACCATTGCAGATGATGCCATTGGCTTTCTCGACTTGCCCATTGGTTTGAGGATGTGCAAGCGACGCAAAGTTCAGCTTAATACCCACCTCTTCGCAATAATCTTTGAATTCATGGGATGTGAAGTTGCTGCCGTTGTACGTGACGATGCTTGTGGGGCACTCCAAATCTGAAGACGAGGCCTTTTACGAATTTTCTTGCGGATGCTCCATCCGGTGAATTTATCGGCTTCGCTTCTATCCACTTTGTAAACTTATCGACTGACTACTAGCATGTACTCCTTTCCTCTGGCCAGGATTTGTGTAACTTACCCACCATATCAAGTCCCCATTGAGCAAAGGGCCAAGACAATGGTATTGGTGCTAGCTCTGCTGCTGGAGAGTGAGGTTTTGCGGCGAACCTTTGACATGCGTCGCAAGTTCTTACTATGTCCTTGGCGTCCTCGATTGCTGTCAACCTTGTAGAATCCTGCCCGAAAAACCTTGGCTGCGATAGCTCGACTACTTGCGTGGTGGCCACATATTCCTTCGTGTACATCCTTCAGGATTACTCTTCCTTCTTCGGGTGTAACGCACCTTTGCAAAACGCCTGAAATACTTCGCTTATACAATTCTCCCTTGACCACCGTAAAAGCTTTGGAGCGTCGAATTACTCGCCTTGCTTCAACTGGATCATCGGGTATTTCTTTCCTCATGATGTATGATATGTACGGCTGCATCCACGGTATCTGTATCACCATGACCAAGTCTTGATCCTCTTCTTCGTCCTCTTGCTTTTCCTTGGCAGCCCCCGAGGGTTTCTTCTCCTTCTTTTTTGACTTTGTTGGCTTAGTGGATCTCTCTGTTATCTCTTCCCAGAATACACCTGGCGGGATTGGAAGGCACTGTGACCCGATGTTTGCAAGAACGTCGGCTTCGTCGTTGCTCAACCTGCTAATATGATTTACTTCGCATCCATCGAATAACTTCTCAAGCTCGTTGTACACCTCCTTGTATGCCATCATGCTATCATTGATTGCATCACATTGGTTCATAACTTGCTGAGCCACCAACTCGTGAGTCGCCAAAGATTTTTAATCGAGTTGCTCCATGAGGCTTTCGCCATCTTCATCCCGTGTTTGAGGGGCTCATATTCTGCTTCATTGTTAGATGCGTTAAGGAACGTCATCCGGAGGATGTACTTCAATTTGTCGCCTTCAGGTGATATGAGTACTACTCCTGCGCCAGCTCCTTCTAGTCTCTTGGACCCATCAAAGTTCATGGTCCAAGTTCTCGATAAATCTGGAGGTCCTGTATTTTGCAACTCCATCCATTCTGCGATGAAGTCTGGCAGTATTTGCGACTTTATTGCTTTTCTTTTTCATACGTGATGTCCCGAGGGAAAGTTCTATTCCCCAAAGGGAGACACGACCCGTAGCTTTCCGGGTTATTCAGTATATTTGACAAGGGAGCTTCATTGACCACTATGATCGGGTGTGCCGAAAAATAGTGGCGCAATTTTCGTCTTTGTCGTGAACACTCCATATGCTAGCTTTTGGTACCGAGGGTACCTTTGTTTTGAAGGTGACAAGACTTCGCTCACGAAGTATACCGGCCGTGCACTCCATGGATTTTCCCTTCTTCCTCTCTTTCGACAACTAATCTCGTGCTAACCACTTGGGGCGTGGCTGCAATATCTGTAGGAGAGGTTCCTTTTCCTTTGGAGCCACCAGGATTGGTGGTGTCGAGATTTTTCGCTTCAGATCCTCGAAAGCTCTGTCGGCCTCTTCGTTCCACTTTGGAATTTATCTCCTTGTTTTATTAGCGCATAAAATGGTAACGCTTTTTCTCCTAACTGGCGACGAACCTGCTCAAAGCTGCGACTCGCTTGATTAGTCTTGTATTTCTTTCAACTTTGTTGGCTTTCTCATTGTTACTATGGCTTGTATTTTGTCGGGGTTTGCTTCAATCCCTCTTGCCGAAACTAGAAACCCCGAAGTTCTCCTGTTTGGGACGCCAAAAGAACACTTCGTCGGGTTCAGTTTGAGGCAGAATTTGTCGAGGTTGTCAAAAGTTTCTTTGAGATCCTCGATCAATGTTGTCCCCTTTTTGATGTTATGACGACATCATCGATGTATACTTGCACGTTTTTCCCGATCTGTGTTGCTAAACACTTACGCATCATCCTACGATATGTTGCTCCCGCATTTTTTAGACCAAAGGGCATTGTCTTGTAGCAAAACACGCCGTAAGGTGTAATAAACGCTGTCTTGGCTTCATCATCTTCTTTTAATCTGATCTGGTTATAACCAGAGTATGCATCCAAGAAGGAAAGACGTTCGCAACCTGCCGTGGAGTCGATAATTTGATCGATCCTTGGGAGGGAAAGTGATCCTTAGGACAATGTTTATTGAGACACGTAAAGTCGACGCACATGCGAAGGACTGTCGTGTTTTTCTTCGGCACCATCACCGGGTTAGCTACCCATGTGGCTTACGTAGATATTTCTCACGATAAAACCAGCTTCTTCGAGTCGATTTATTTCTGAAAGCATGGCTTTGCGGTTTGGTTCGAAAAACGCCGCAAAGGTTGTCCGATTGGTTTCTTTGTTGGATCCAAATTTAGGTGGTGCTCGGCAAGTTCCCCAGGTACTCCTGGCATGTCAGCTGGACACCATGCAAAGATTTTCCAGTTCTCACGGAGGAACTTGACGAGCGCGCTTTCCTATGCGATATCCATATCGTTTGCGATAGATGTCGTCTTTTTTGGATCTGTCGGGTGAATCTGCACCTCCTTAGAATTTTTCTGTGTTGAAAGTTGATTCTTTATTTGGCCTTCCAGCGTGCTGGCAGCACGTCGTAATCAGTCATGCTTTTTGACGCCAAGTACTCGGCTTGCATCCCGAAAGTTTACGCCAACTTTGTGAAAATCCTTGTCGCACTTATCTGGCTAAGGCAAAGCTTCCCTTGACTGTGATTGGTCCTCTTGGTCCGGGCAACCTCCACAACAGGTATGTATAGTGTGGTACTGCCATAAATCTAGCATATGCTGGTCGTCCCAACAGAGCGTGGTATTGTGATGGAAAATCCACGACTTCAAATTCGAGCTTCTCGATTCTATAATTTTCTCGGGTCCCAAATTGAACATCGAGATTGATTTTTCCCAATGGATAACTTGGTTTCTCTGGTGTGATGCCGTGGAATCTTGTGTCCGTTGGTTTCAAATTTGCTAAGGATATGTTCATCTTCCTCAATGTATCTGCATACATGAGGTTCAAGCTGCCGCCGTCTATGAACACTCGAGAGACATCAAATCCTGCGATAATCGCTGGCGAGAATAAGTGCTTGGCGCCCTGGTCGAGGAACTTGCGCGGATGATCTGCTATTGTGAAGCCGATATCTTGTCCTGACCAATTAAGGTACTCAGCTGTTGGTGGAGGCATTTTCTCTGCCATAAACACACTGTCGTGAGATTACTTTTTGAGCTCTATTGGACGGCCTTCCCTTCGAATCATCAACACTGCTCCGTTGGAGTTAGGATCAACATAGGGTGGTGGTGCAGTGCTGCCGCTATTCTTAGCTGGTGTCGATTGTCCTCTGTAATCGCGGGAGGTGGCGGTAGATGAACCTCGCTCCTAGGCTCCCGAGGGTTTCTCCGTGCTGCTCGAGCGTGAGCATTTTCTCGCGTATCTGAACATTGCACGAAAATTTCGACAGTCTTTCTGCAGGTGCCCCGACTGTCTTTTCCCGTTCTTGTCGAGGAAGAAGTGCATCGACACGGTCCGTTCAGCATTTCCTCGGGGGACACGAAAGGTCTTGGAAACCTCGGCCCACTATTTTGCCTGTTGCGTGAATCATCCCTATTATCACCTCGCTGTTCACTTGCTTCTCCGGTAATCATCTCTGTTGCCTCTGTATTTGTCCGAAAACCTGCCGAAATTTGTCTGGGGCGTCGTAGTTCTGGTACGTCCGAGGAAATCTTCGCCTCGGTTGATAGTTTCGACCACGGTCCTCCTCGGCGACTGTGTCGTTTGTTGTGGACAGCGTCTTCTCCATCTGCCCATTTATTTGCTATCTCCATCAACGCGGATCTCGTCCTTGGATTGGTCCTTCCCAAATCCTCGACAAAGTCTCCACGCCCGACTCCCGCGACAAACGCATCTATTGCTCTCTCGTCGGATATGTTTTCTCGCCGAGTTTTTGATGATATTCCACCTCTGGATGTACTTTCTCATTGGCTCATCGGCTTTTGTCGACACGCTCTCAACTCCTCTAACGATGCGGGTTTTTTGCACGTGGATCTGAAGTTCTTGACGAACACGTCCTCGAAACTTTCCCAGTGTCGATGGATCCTGGAGCGAGTTTCTTTATCCATGATCGTGCGGCACCACTCAGGTGCACCTGGATGCTTTGCATGGCTGTTGCCCTAGTTCCTCTGTCGCCTTCACCGTCTCCGGATAGTCGACTAGCCAATCCTCCGGATCTTGAAGGCCGTCGAATTTCTTGAAATTATCGGGTAACTTGAATCCTGAGGGGACTCGCGTTTTCGGACTCTCCTCGTGAAGCATGGTAAGCCGCACATATCTTCGTCGTTAAGTTCGGGGATTGCCGATGATCCCTTCGCTTTGCCGCGCTCTCGTCGACTCTTGCTTGTGCTTCTTGTGTCTCTTGCTCCACTTGGCCCTTCGAGTGCTGCCCGGTTGCTTCTTTGCGGGTCGCGGACTGTTTTGCCTTGCCACTCCTTCGGGAGGCGTTGATATAAACGCTGTCCCCATAGCTCCAACTCCTGCTACCGCCATATTGTACAGTGTTTCCCTTGGGTCACCCGGAGGTGGTTTAGATGCAAGGATAAAAGCATGTGTCGCCATATACCCAGCCTCTGGTGTCTTAGGGATGATGTTTCCTCTTGTATCTATCGACATAAAGGACATGTCGAGGTTTTGAACCAAGTGTTCTCTTTACGCCTCGGGTATGTGTTGCAGCCTTGATCTTGCTCATTCCGCGCCTCCCGATGGCTATCACCCGTAGTTCTAGATTGTCGACTTAAATCTGCCCTTCTCCCCGCTGGATGCGAAGCTGCCTCCTTTCTCTGTTCAACTCAGCCGTCTGTTTTCCAATTCCCTGGCAGCTCGTGCGAGCCTATATTGATATGCTTGCAATTCTTCTGGTGTGGCTGTGGTAGCCATTGGTTCTGTGCCGTTCATAGCTCTCGCAGCTCTGTCCCACGCTGCTTGTGAAAGTTGAACTCTATCTCGCGGCTCTGGCCCGACGTATTTGTTGCCCAAGCCTTGTCGCAGATTGGAGGGATCGACGTATGGATTTCCCAAAGCGTCGAAAGCCTCGAGATGTCTCCTCTTGACCTTCAATGGCGTAAATCTGATGATACCTTGTACTCAGATCTATGTTGGGTTTGGTGACATCATCGTTGAGATTGATGAAGACCTTGCCTTTGTGAGAGATTTGTCGATGAAGTCATGACTGTCGACATCGCTTGAGCCATCGCTTATATACGAGTCCGAGATGACTCAAACGATATGTCGTTGAAGATCTTGGCGAGTTTCTCTCTTGCTCTGATACTGACGTAGCGTGTCGCCGAGGTTTCTTCTTCTCCTGACTCGTTTGACGATGCATAGCTTGAAAAATCGGAATCGGCCACTGATGATCCCGACGAAATCGGAATCTCGACACGATACGATCCTTCCTTCTCGACGCGAAAGTGGAACCTTCCGAACGTCATCTCCATGGGCTCCGCCAGATACGCATATGCATCCAAACGGGAGGGTGGGTGAGGAACAAAATCGACAAGACCAGTAGCGATCTGTTTACCTCGATCCATTGTGTTGCTTGCGGTTGACGATGTCGAAGATCTTGAGCGTGCCATCGAGATCAGCTCCTTACGCCTCTAATTCCCACAGACGGCGCCAATTGACAAGGGATTAACTTATCAATGCCTATGGATTGTAGGCTAGGGTTTAGTTAGAAGTAGAGGGCAAGTAGATCTCGAAGGTTTCAGCCGAAAAGTACTCGACGACTATGAAAACTAGGGTTTGCAGACAATGATTCGATTTATTCTTTGTCCCTCGACTCCCCCTTATCTATGAGGTGAAGCCGAGGGATTCGTGCTATACAAGTTTACAGAGTCCGGGACGGTTTCTAACTCATCCCGCCAGATTACAAACAACACTTCCTATTACAACTCTATCTTTCCTTAGTAAATCTTGGGCTCCCGAATCTTCTTATTCTTCGGGTATTGGGCTTCCAGTAAACCCCGGGTACCATCTTCGGCAGGCCCATTTGGGATGCCTATGTCAGTCAGCTCCGGCCTCCCTACCGCTTGCAAATAGAAGAAGTGATGTTCCTCGTAGAGGTAATGGTAATCCTGCCTGCTTGGTCTGTGGTGGTGACCACCATATTTCTGTTTGTCAAGAGTGTGAACCAGGGGATTACAAGGCCCCTTTCTTCGGCAGTGAAGAGTTTGGCTCTGGATTTTACTCAATCCCTGTTCCTGATGAAGACAACTACCCTGTTGAGCAACTTAATTATGCTCACATTACTGTTGAGAAAGGAGAAGTGAATTGCAGAAACATTGAGCATGAGTTTAATGTCTGGGCAGAATCTATGAAGATCAATTGGAGATTCTTTGCTAAAGAAGTTTCTGCTACTGAGTTCAGAACCAGATTCCCTTCAGCCAAGACTATTGAAGAACTTGCTCACTTTGGTAAGTTGTTTATGAGGACTGTCCCTGGAGCTATTATCAGTCTGGAGAAATGGGCTGGCGACATTGAGCCTATCTCCAACATGCAAGAGGCTTGGTTCAGGATAAAGGGTATTCCTATGAAATTTAGGAACAAATCCACTGTCTTCTATGCTGCAAGTCTTGTTGGTAAGCCTCTTGGCCTTGATAAGAACTATCTCAGGCACTTTGCGTATGTGAGCGTGAAGATTGGTAGCCAAGACTTGGCTCTGGTCCCTAATTCTAGGATTGCTAAGATTAAGAAGGGCTTCTATGAGCTCCAATACTCTAGAGAGCTTTTTGATCCCACATCCAACAATGGCAACAAGTCTGCTATTCCTGTTGATAATCCTGGGAATGAAGGTGATCATGGATCTCCAAAAAGACAGAGAGTGGGCCTCCAAGACTCTGATGCTGGGTCCCAATCTACTCCCCCAAAAGTTTCTGGCACATATACTGGCTCTCACAGGCAGTCCTCCTTGCACTCATCCCCTCAATCAAGAAACAAAGATTCTGGTAAAAGAAAATTGTTTGAAATGGAGTCACCCTGTGATTCTGTTGTTCCTACCTCTCTTCCCAAAGTGCATATGGAAGTTGTTGAAGCACTTGCCTCTCTTCCTTCTCACTCTGGAGCAAGCTCTCCCTCCAAGAAGGCTGCTGATTCTTACAAACAGTTTCTCAATTCTCTTGCAAGGTCCAACAGTGATAAAGCTTTCACCATTCAGAAGGAATACAAAGGACTCCTTGACCCCATTGTTGAAAATAAAGATGAAGACAATGAGCCTTCTGATGAAATGATTGATTATGGTAGCAGTGATAATTCACAGGATTCTGATGGTCCTTTCCTGACTCAGGGACAAGGAGTTCTTGCCTTGGCTGCTCCCTCCCTTCGAGATGAAAGAACTGCTGTAGTTATCCCAGTTGATGGCCCTCAAGCTGATCCTGATACTCAGGAGGACCCTCTTTCTCAGGTTGATAACCCTCCCATTGATGAATCTTCAGGTGGTGATATCCCTCATATTTCTGGTGGAAGGCAACAGCAACAAGTTCCCAGAATGAGTGCCAGGATTGAAGCTACTGGTGCTCACAATTCAAGGATTGATGTCAGGGCCATGGAGAACACTGAAGCCAGAAACATTCCAGGTACAAATTTAAACACTCACAACTCCTTTTCCTTGTTAGCTGATGAGGAAATTTTAAATAAGGCCCTGGAAATGGGAGTTAATTCCGATTCTTTTAATATTGAGAAAGTTAGCTATCTGAAAGATTTAGAAATTGCTAGACATAATATTACCTCTATGCATGCTTCTTTTGTTAACAACAATGCTGAAGATTCAAATCAAATTTTGCTGTTGGGTTTTGGCAATGAACTGAGTGAAATCAATAGTGATGAGGGAGAGGAGGATTTTACTCCTGTTTTGTCTAGAAAGAAAAGAAGAGCCAGAAAATCAGCTTGTAAAATTGGGAGAGGTGGATCACATTCAAAATCATGTGATACTACCTTGGGGGCACAATCAAAATCATGTGCTGCCCAGGTGAAGGCTTACAATGATCACCCTTTGAGTGGCATTGTAGCTGGAACCAGGATAAGAAGGAAGAATCCAAAATATCTATGATTGGTGCTTCTATGAACTGCAGAGGGGTTGGCAAGAAAGGGATGAGTACTTTCTTGGCAGATTTAATAAGAGAGCAACAGCTAGATTTCATAGGCTTGCAGGAAACTATCAAGAAGGATTTCTCTCCTGCTTTTCTCAGGAGATTTGATCCTAGAGGAGAGTTTGACTGGAAATGGATCAGCTCAGTGGGTAGAAGTGGGGGTATCCTGGGTGGTTTTAGGCTATCCAGGTTTACCATTTGTGACACTTCTGTAGGCAGATTTCACATCAAGGTGACCTTGCTTGATTTGAAGCTTAATGTGAAGTGGTGCTTCATCATTGTTTATGGTGCTGCTCAAACCAATGACAAGGAAGAGTTTTTGGTGGAGCTTGGTAATATTTGCAGCAATCAGTCTCTACCAATTTTGGTGGGAGGAGATTTCAACTTGCTGAGATTTTCCAATGAAAAAAATAAAGCTATGAGCCATAGTAAGTGGACTGATATCTTTAATTCTATTATCAACACTTGTGCTTTGAGAGAGATTCATACGTCTGGTGGCCAATATACTTGGTCCAACAATCACTCTGATCCCACCCTAGAAAAGTTGGACAGATTTTTGATGAGCAGTTCCTGGGAAATGCTTTTCCCCCTTGTTACTGTCCATAAATTGGTCAGAGATATGTCTGATCATAATCCTTTAATTCTTGATACTCTTGATATCAGAATTAGGAAAAAAGAATTCAGATTTGAGAAGAGGTGGATTGCAGAAGACAGTTTCCTTGATAGGGTGAAGCTGTGTTGGAATCAGCAAGTGTTTGCCAAGGACAGTTTGGACAGGTTGTTGAAAAAGCTTAAAAATGTCAAAAAATCCCTGAAAGGTTGGGGTGCCAACTTGAGAGGTGCTGATATTAAAAAGAAAAAAGACATTTCTAATGAATTGAAGGAGCTGGAAGGGATGGAGGAGTTGGGGCCTCTATCCCTATCCCAGAGGGATAGAAAGATTCACCTACAACAAGAGTTGTTGAAAATCTTAGAGAAGGAAGAGTCCTTCTGGAGACAGAGATCAAGAGAAAATTGGCTTCTCCAGGGTGACAGTAACACTGCTTTCTTTCACAGAGCAGCTAATGGTTGTAAAAGGAAAAGGACCATTTTCTCCTTGAGAAAAGGTGATTCTATTATTCAAGGAGATGCAGCTCTTCTGGAGCATGCTACTGCTTTTTATAAAGAGCTTTTTGGTCCTGTAATTGATACAGGTATCAGATTGAGAGAGGATGTCTGGACAGTTGATGAAAAATTGGACAACCTTGATTGTGCTGTTATGGACAAACACTTTTCCTTGGAGGAAATTAAAGACACTATTGATCATATGGAGAAAAATAAAGTACCTGGTCCTGATGGCTTCCCCATTGAGTTCTTTCCATCTTGCTGGGATATCATTAAGTTTGACATTTTGCAAGTTTTCAATGATTTGTTTGACCACAAGATTGATCTTGACAGAATCAATTATGGAGTGGTTACTTTAATCCCTAAGTCTGATGATGCTGATGTAATTCAGAAATTTAGGCCCATTTGTCTGTTGCAAGTCTTTTTCAAGATTGTAACAAAAACCTTGACTGTTAGAGCAAATCCTGTTATGAACAAGCTTCTCCTGCCATGCCAAACAACCTTCATCAAGGGGAGATTTATCACAGATGGAGTGATGTTGCTTCAGGAAGTGTTGAGAGAAGAGAAATATAAAAAAAATCAAGGTGTGGTGCTGAAAATTGATTTTGAGAAAGCTTATGATAAGGTAAATTGGAGATTCCTGTTTGACTGTTGTAAACAAAAAGGTTTCAGCAGCAACTGGTTGACTTGGATTAAAAAAGTAGTTGCTGGTGGGACCCTCAGTGTCAAAGTTAATGACACAGTGGGCCCATATTTTACCAGTCATAAAGGAGTCAGGCAAGGGGATCCCTTTGCCCCATTCCTGTTTAATATGGCAGCCAACAGCTTAGGAAAAATGGTTCAGCTAGCTCAATCCAATGGCTTGATCACAGGACTGGCAGATAATCTTGTGACCAATGGTATTGCAATCCTTCAGTATGCTGATGATACCATTTTGCTAATTCAGGATGTTGCTCAACAAGCTGTGAATTTGAAATTGCTGCTGTATATTTTTGAGGCTATGTCTGGTCTGAAAATCAACTTTGAAAAGAGTGAAGTGTTGATTATTCTGGAAGATGGTGACAAGCAGAATTTTTATTCAGAGTTGTTCAATTGCCAGAAAGGCACTTGGCCCATTAAGTACTTAGGAACTCCTGTTTGTGCCAGAAGAACCTCTGTTTCTGAGATGAAATTTCTGGGAGAAAAAACCAAGAAAAAGATGAGTGGTTGGGTTGGCAACTCGATGTCTATTGGTGGGAGGTTAGTCAAGATTGATGCATGTCTGTCCAGTACTGCTGTATACCAGATGTCTCTGAGAATTTTGCATAAAACAAATCTTGAGCAAATGGACAAGCCAATTAGATCCTTTTTCTGGGCTGGTAGTGCTGATAAAAGAAAGTATCATTTTGTTAAATGGAAGTGGATTTGCAGACCTAAACAGAAAGGTGGCTTGGGAGTCAAGGATTTGTTCAAATTCAACATCAGCCTGATGTGTAAATGGTGGTGGAAACTGGAACATAGTATTGGTCCTTGGCAGGATTTCATGAGAGCAAAGTATCTGAGAGGCAAAGGTGTGTATTATGCTAAACATAGACCTGGAGACTCCCCTCTCTGGTCTGATATGTTGCAAGTCAGGAGCATTTATCTCTGTGGCAGAAGAATGAGAGTTGGGGATGACAAACTGACTAGCTTCTGGGGTGACTCTTGGTGTAGCATTAGTCCTCTCAAGGATATGTTCCCAGTTCTGTTTGATGTTTGTAACAATCAAAATGTTACTGTTGCTGAAGCAGCTGATATGGGTTGGAGATTCACCTACAGAAGATGGCTGACACCTGACTTGATCATCCAGGAGGCTGGTCTGATTCGTTTGATGAGTCAGGTTAACTTGTCACAGGAAAAAGACTCTCCCTGCTGGAAGTGGTCCAAAAATGGAGAATTTACAGTGAAATCTGTGTATAAGCATTTGTGCAGGAATGGGTTGGATAGATCCTTTAAGCATCTTTGGAAAAGCAAGATACCACTTAAAATCAAAATCTGGCTTTGACTAATTTGGCATAATGCCATTGCTACAAAAGATAATCTCCTCAAAAGAAATTGGTCTGGTAATCCAACTTGCCAGTTTTGCAACGAACAGGAAACAATCAATCATTTATTCTTTGGTTGCTCTGCTGCCAAGTTTGTCTGGAGCACTGTTGCTACGGCCATTAAATCTCCCACGCGCCCTGGGAGTTTCTCCCAATTTTTTTGGTGGTTTCCCCAATTTGTCTCTGCTAGCCGCAACACTCAAATTGCTAGACTTGCAGCTATATGCTGGTCCATTTGGAAACTTAGAAACAGAGCCTGTTTTGAGAATAAGCTCATTAGTTCGCCTGCTGAACTAATCAATTATGCTGTTGTCTTTATGAAATATTGGTCAGGTCTCCATGGTGAACAAGATGCTCTGGAGCTCCGTGTTGGTGCTGACGACTTGCTAAGGCTTGTTGCGTCTGTTGGCACAGATGGAGCACCTCCTGGAAACGCTGATAATGGAAATCGCCTTCGTCTGGAGAATAGGAGCCCTGATGACAGAAATCTTGATGGGAATCACTAAGAAGATCCTCCTTTTGGTCTTGATGCTTTTGAAGTTGCTGTCTAGCTTTATGTTTAGCTAGCTGGTTTTCGTTTGCCCTGGCTGTTATCCCTTGTGCTTTAGGCAGGGGTGTTATGTTCTGTAATACTTTTAAACTTGTCCTAGTCTTTCGCCTGAACGCTAGCATTAGGCGGCGATCCTCCCCCTGTGAGTGCCAGAACCTGATGTATTTTCGTTATCTGATGATAATGAAAATTCGATCCTTTTTGGATCGTTTGGAAAAATCTCTACTATACCAACAAGCCCGTCCATCCGGTGCACCATGGGCCGCATAACTGAACAACACCCCGCATCGGATTGGTCTTGTTTGCATTTTTTTTACCTCGCCAACTTTTGTTTGACCTGTTTTCCCCTATCTATACCTAATAATCTATCTATACCTAATAATAAAGGGAGAAGCGTTTCCCTGGTTTGGTCCGTTTGTTCCCATGGTCCGTCGCCCATCGTTTGGTACTTTTCGCTTGGTTCGTACGATCGGTCGCTCTGTTCGGTTCGTAAAGTACTGGGAAACCGAAGAAAACCGGATGACAATGCGCTCACGATTCCTGAAGTGTGCCTCAACGAGGACACACAAGAAACGACTTTGTGAAGGCAATTCGAGAGAGACACGATTCATACAGAGCAGAAGCACGATATCAATAACGCCAAAAAAAAAAAAGCACGATATCAACCGATCCAACCACGGCCCCGATCGATTCGTTTACTAGATATAAGGCGCCGATCGAGGAACCGCCCAGAAGCGGAACACGAGCAATCCCTCCCTTAGACCCTTGTACCGGGCTGTCGTACATTGGGCCGCAGCAAGTTTAAGGACACGGCGGAACGATTCCGGTGATGGCAGACAGGTCGCGCGCGGTAATCATCGGCATGCAGCGTCACGGGCGCCGTCGGTGTCCCAGGAAACTGATAAGATCAATTCGTTGGCGGTGGTGGAGGTCAGCGTGATTCCAAACCCAGCGCCACTTTCCACGACGTTCTTGACGAGGAGATCACCGAGGTGCGCGATTCCAGCCTCTAACACCGCTTCCGTCGCAGCCGCAGTTCACGCGACACGCGCGCCGGGTCTATGGCAATGAACATCCGGAGCATCGCAAGCACCAGCCATCGCTCTATAACCTCCGAGGAGAATTTCATGACGATGAGCCGCAAGTTCACCGCCAATATGGTGGCCGCCGGCAGCGGCGCCTAGGACGGCGCTGGCGCAGTCCTACTCACCAGCATCGACGAGGACGAATTGGAGGGGCACAACTTGCTATCCATCGTGCCGGATAGCGGCCGTCCGTTAGCCACGCCGAGCAGCAGCAGGAGCGGCTGGGGCAGCAGCAGTGTTTCAACGCTTGACCTGGAACAGTAAAAACAGAAACTATCTGTTGATACCAAGGCTGACAAAGTCGGTGGCTGTTAGTAGGAGAACAGCATTGTACGGAACACGCGCAAGCTTGCCGCAGCGTGGTGGACTGCACGGCGGTCGGCCGGAGAAGGAAATCAGCGGTGACACGTACCTGCTCCCGAACCTTGCCGTGGAGGCTGGCGAGCACTGCAGGCAACGGGAGAACGGCGCCGTCCGGGAGACCGCCTCGCGCTGTCTGAGATCACGCGTACCGTCCGGCTCCGTCCGTCTACCTAACCGTAGTCCTACTCCGTCCGACTAAAGCCACCGGTGCCAATGCTAGCCCATGGCCTGAAACGAAACTTCCGATGGCGACGACAGAACCGTCGACTAAAGCCGCCGCTGGCCGCGCCAACCCAAAAGCCTAGAACGTCCGTTCCGCCAGCGACGACGGCATCGCTAGATGCAGCGCTCACGCGGACGCTGGGAGCAGCCACCGGGCCTTCCAGCCGAGCGTGGGCGGGTCGGCGGGAGTGTTTGCTCCCGTCTACTACTGGCCTATACTGCAATGTTATCAGAGATGGAGTTGCGAGGTTTCTGAAGCTTCTAATTAGGGAACTCTTTAATTAAGGCATACATTCGGTGGAAGAACAGCAGCAACTACAAACAGGTTTTTCAACGAAAGTGCGACATCTCAGGGTCATTCTTGTGGTACGTACTAGACTTTCTTGCACTAGCTTGTATGAGATGTTTTGCTGCCGAAAACATGTGCAGTGTACCACAGTAATGCATATACATGAAAATTTGAATCTTGCATAAGCTTCTTGGCCTACACCAGGAGCTAGGTCTAGAAATAGGTAGATTATTATGCTTAAATACAATTATATTCAAAATTAAAAATAGAGAAAAATAGTAGAATAAATAAATATGGATTATTAATTAATTATTATAATTGTTTGAAAAATCTGAGTATGCAATGCTTATTATTTTTAATAAAAAGTGTTGTTCTGATCATAAGCGTTTGAGTTAGTTGTTTGTATGTATGAAATATAATTATGTTTTGCGTGAATAGGAAAAAACATGAGCAACATCAACGATGGTGATAAAGAGGAAAAGTGTCAACATGGATGGTTTGATGAAGCCTTAGAGTATTTATTCATCCCGGTGCAACGCACGGGCACTTTTGCTAGTACCTAATAATAAAGGGAAAAACGTTTCCGCGGTTTGGTCCGTCATGTTTGCGCTTTCGTCCATCACGTGTACGCCTTCGACCGTCCGTTTGGAAGCCTTCCTACGTCGCTGCTTCCTATCCCAAGAACCGACGATGTCTCCCGTTCAAGCCCGTTCTACAAGGATTCCATGTCCGGGTCACTTTCCAAAACGGATGATTTTGCTTTATAATCCAATACCAGAAGCTCCGATCAAAGTCAAAGTTGATTGCCGTGCAAATTTTGGGATCGCTAACAGACGAAACAGCTAGATCGAGAGGGGAGGTACTGCCTCGCCGACGACATCGTTTATTAGGGGCGCTAGATCGAAGAAGGGAGGTTCTGCCTTCTTGGATGCCGATGCCGACAAGGTCTGTCGCGAGATATGCTGGACCTGCAGCAGGCCACTTGGAAGAAACCTGCTCAAGCGTCCCTGCGTCGCGCGCGGCCGGCAGCACCTCCCCAATCCCACGCGACCTTGCCCATCCAATCTAGCAGCCTAGGACGAGCAGCTCTCAAGCCGTCGCGATTGCCTTTGAGCTCGGGCACTTTGGGACCTCGCGGACTTTCCCTGTGGTGGCATCGGGAGGGCCAAGCGTTTTCCTCGATGCACCGTCGCCGTGTCTCCGCTTGTCTGCTTCGCCATGCACAACACAACAACAAAGACTGGAATCTCCTTTGTCAATTCCATGACTGTGCCAAGCTCCAAGAGCAAGTTTCTGCAGCTCTGTTTGCTGCATTCCTACCAGGCAGCGACGGGTTGCTATGCGGCATTTGTAAGTTGTGCTCAACATGCGGATAGAGCGAGTACTTGCAGGGCTGTGACATGTATATCTTGAAGAAGGAGGTGCTGACCATGTTCTCAAATTTCACACTCAGCTCGATGTTGATTTCTGTGGTTCCTTCCAGATTTTGGATGCAAGTACGGATTTCAGATGAATTTGCGTTTCTGATACCACTTTAGACGAGGTTGGCTGCGAGCTCGGATACTATCGGCTAGAAGATGCTGGTCGGTGTTTCTGAGGCAAGCAATGAGAATCATGATGAGGTAACCAAATATGCTTCTTTTCAATGCATGTTATCGTGGTTCTGGGCTCCAAGCCGCTCCACCTCTGTCCTTACTACCATTGTTCAATTATGGGGCAAACAGCTAGACTGAATAAGTAACAAGCTGCAACACGCAATCTGCTACTGAAGACCGTTCATTGGCAAAGTGCACCACTAACTCAATGGCAAGAATTGCAGTGACTAGGTGCTTATTTGCTTAATTAATTAGTCTTCAGCTGGATCAATTTGTTTTTGTCATCATGCACTTTCGCAGGAATAAAATTTAGTTTATTGTTGTGCAAACCTAGCTGGGAGTAGTCATGCTGGCAGTTGCACTAGCAGGTGGCACTCGCGGGCCAGGTGGTGACGGGGACGCGGTGTTGTTCGAGTGATTGCTTCTCTGGGATATGTCGATGGATGACATGGATGGGCAATGTGCATTTGCATCAAATTAAAGTACTTCTGAAGAACACTTAAATAAAGTTGTGATGCCGTGGCATTTGAACAAAAGGGATGATTTTGAGTTCTTACAACGTAAGCTAATTATTGTTTCTTGTAAATACATTTTAATTAAACATAATTAATTTACCCAGTGCAACGCACGGGCTTGTTTCCTAGTCTAATTAACAATTTTAGTATAGTATAGTATAAAATAAATAAAAAGTATATTTTGAAACAGATATTCACTCCATTTCTATACCTAATAATAAAGGAGCTAAGGTTTCTGCCAAAAAGTTTCGTCAACGCTTTTTTTTGGACCGTTTTGCCCTCCCACCAAATCGCATAATACACACTAATGCCACCGTACCGTTTTCTTCCTCTTTTTTTTTCTCAAACTCAACGCACGGAACTCTCCCCAATTCCACATCCTCCGCCCTCCCAATTCGCCCCTGCTCAGGTGATACGACGCCTCAGAGGGAGATGGCCCATGGCGTGCTGGCGGCCCTTGGACCTAGCGACTTTGTCGGCCTCGGGCGGCTCCCGGCAGCCAACCAACGCGGTGGGCTTTGCTCCGCATCGTAGCACGTCGCTGGTCTGGAAACTGATATTTTGTGTTAATAGTACCACCTCGCTCGCACATACAGAGTTCCACCTGTTTATATGCCAAAATTTCTTGAGTTGAAACGAGCCAGCTTGGAAGAGCAAGCAACAGCAAATATGTGGGTGAATTAAAGAAAGAATTGCAGGCTTGTGAAATATGTTGAATCCCGACATGAGAGGAATTGCACGCCCGTGTGACATACGTGATCGGATTAAAGGAGGAATTGGGATAAAGAAGGGCTCAAGGTGGAACACGATGGATGGGTGGGGCGAGCTCGAAAGAATTTGGGAAAGAAGAGAGATCAAGGTGGAATACAATGGATGGAGGAAGGAGGCCGGAGCACAGCACAGCAGGGGCCGACCTCTACCGCCGTTGTGCTCTGTGAGATCGAGGGGGAGACGAGGGCCCTCGAATGAGGAGAAAAAAGAGATATGCCATCGAGGAGTGGTGGCGGCTGGTCGAGGCCTCGAGGGAGATGCTCGCTTAGCGTCGTAGGGTTGGGAGCGGCTGACGTGTGTTGCGTGCGTGGATGGGCCATGGGGTAAGTTGGGCTGGCTTGGGTTTTGCCTTTCTGTTTTACAAAAACAAATAAGAGCTTCTCAAACACATAGAGGAACACAAAAATAGTGTTTTGGGAAAAAGAAACGTTCCAAAAAAATGAAAATTTATATATCTACTTTTCGCTTAGATATATTCAATATAAGTTCACGGATTGTCCCAACTAATCATATGATACACGCAACACAACTGCATAGGGTTGCATGTGGAATTCTTGTTCATGCCTGAGTCGCTGCCTCGGCGCCGCTTGCGGCTCGCCCATGTAATCTTGAATGTGCCTCACTCAGACAGTTGGTAGGACGATTAAAGGCCGTCCAAATCCAGTGGGAGGCCATCAGTTGCTGTTCCAGGTTGTGTTGGCACGGGGAGCCTTCGAGGTTTCGTCCTAGAGGGCGACGAGACGACCATCTACCAATATGAGGAGAATACAAGCGGAAGGGGCTGCCCAGTACCCAACGTGTGCTACCGAATCCATCCAGAAGGTCAACAAGATGGAAACCTAAACGGAGGAGGAGGAGAGTTACCAGTGGGAGGGGCTTCCCAGGCTACACGATGAGGACCTTGCGAATTTCTCGCATTGACCGCAACCTCCTCGTCGCCTGCTCTCTCATTTCGCTGGCATCGACGACCTTGTAAGCATCAACCAACAACGACAGAGGCCTGCAGACACGAATGTCGACCATCTATCGCTACATAATACCATTAGCAAGTGTGGCCGGATGCCTGGCATGAGGAGGCAACGAGAGTTGGAGCTTGGTTGTAGTAGTAGGGCGGCCATGGGGGCAGGTGAGTGCGGCTAGGAGAAGTGGAGTCCTATGTCGATAAATCATTCACTGGGATTACATAATTATTTTCTTCATTAATAAGCAAACTCGAATCGCTTTCACCTGATTTTTCTTATTGTAGGATCCCAGCAGCTGGACACAACTTAAAGAAAGGTACATATGTTATTTCCAAGAAATTAGAAAATTTTGTAGGATTGAATATCCATGATAGTGTGATATGATGTGGGTAATAGAATTTGACCTAAGAATTACATGGATAACAAAGGTCAAGTATGTCGCCATGATGCGCACTTGACATGCCATTCCACGCTGTTGGAGTCGCAATCATTTAAAAACCCGTAGCAACGCACGGGCAATTGTCCTAGTCATATCTAAAATCTAAACAATAATTGATGCAACCCCATGGAGATCTTATAGAGATTTCAAGCTCGATGGCCATTAGATCTTGTCATCTAGTCCATCTTCACCGTCCATGTTTTTTCGTCGAGGTCGTATAAAAAGGCTTCCCGGGGTGAAAATCCCTAGCCGACATCATCTAATGTCCCCTCACGCTTTTGCCCGTCCCCAATCCGCTGCATCCATCTCTCCCCGATCCCCGCCTCCATCTCTCCTCCAATCTCCTCCTCTATCTCTCTCCCAATCTCCTCCACCTCCTCTTCAACACCTTCTCTTCCACCGGTCTTCCTAGTTTCTTCCTCCTCCTCTCTATTCGTCGCCGGCTCGTGCCCAGAAGGTGGAGCACGGGGCACCGCTACTATCGCTGCTATTGAGGGTCATGAGAAGAAGATGATCGGAGAGGAGTAGGGAAGACGGGATTGACATTGGAGGAAGAGAGATCCCCGGTGGTGCGCTACATCTCCCATGGACCTCCACCCCAGTTTCTTTATATCACGCACGGTGGACAACGGCTGGCCGGGCTCTGCCCCTCCACCCAACCCTTATTTTTTTGTGGAAGAAGGAGGCCCTACTAGGCATGTAAGTGGTCATGCCCACGGTTGACCGTCAACTTGCCGCCAGTGCCCAATTCATTAGACGGGATTAGGATATTTCCGACCTCCCGCACAGTTCCGCGGGCGGTCGCTAGTCCATCGAACGGACTAATTTCCAAATGAAACAGATGAACACGTCTTTGAGTATTGCTAAACCGGGAGGACGCCGGTGTTCCGTCGCGAGCCGGAAGATGCTGTTGGCAGGCCTACACGTGCACGATGGCATCGTAGGTGAACGGGAGCTAGCCCCCATCAAGGCGTCCAAATCCATTGTCGTTCACCACGCCGCTGTTGGAGATATGCCCAAGAGGCAATAATAAAGTGGTTATTATAATATCTTTATGTTTATGATAAATGTTTGCATACCATGCTATAATTGTATTAACTGAAACATTGATACATGTGTGTTATGTAAACAACAAGGAGTCCCTAGTAAGCCTCTTGTATAACTAGCTTGTTGATTAATGGATGATCATGGTTTCGTGATCATGAACATTGGATGTTATTAATAACAAGGTTATGTCATTAGTTGAATGATATAATGGACACACACCCAAATGAGCGTAGCATAAGATCAAGTCATTAAGTTCAATTTGCTATAAGCTTTCGATACATAGTTGTCTTAGTCCTTCGACCATGAGATCATGTAAATCACTTACACCGGAAGGGTACTTTGATTACATCAAACGCCATTGCGTAAATGAGTGGTTATAAAGATGGGATTAAGTTTTTGGAAAGTGTGAGTTGAGGCATATGGATCAATAGTGGGATTTGTCCATCCTAATGACGGATAGATATACTCTGGGCCCTCTCGGTGGAATGTCGTCTGATTAGCTTGCAAGCATATGATTTGATCATAAGAGATGACATACCGCGGTACGAGTAAAGAGTACTTGTCACTAACGAGGTTGAACAAGGTATGGAGATACCGATGATCAAACCTCGGATAAGTAAAATATCGTGTGACAAAGGGAATTGACATCGTATGTAAATGGTTCAATCGATCACTAAGTCATCGTTGAATATGTGGGAGCCATTATGGATCTCCAGATCCCGCTATTGGTTATTGCTCGGAGAGGAGTCTCGACCATGTCTGCATAGTTCGCGAACCGTAGGGTGACGCGCTTAAGGTTCGATGTCGCATAAGTAGATTTGAATATGGTATGGAGACAAAGTTTGTTCGGAGTCTCGGATGTGATCCAGGATGTCACGAGGAGGTCCGGAATAGTCCGGAGAAAAGATTCATATAAGGGAAGTTGATTTCTGATTTTCGGAAATGTTCGGGATTTTTCCGGTGGTTGACTGGAAGGTTCTAGAAGGTTCCGGAGGGGTCCACCATGGGGCCCACGACCTAGGAGGCCTGGCATGGGCCGAGGGGATGCTCCCTGGCCTAATGGGCCAGGGGCACATGGCCCCAAGGCCCAGGCCGGCCAACCCCCTAGGGTTTCCTAGGGGGATCAACTTGGGGGAGGGAAAAGCCCTCTCCCCCTCTTGGCCGCCGCCCCCCCAACCCTAGATGGGAAGGGGGGCCACCTTAGCCGGATGGCCCCCTATATAAAGAGGGGAGGGGGTGGCCGGCCACACCCCCCATCCATTGCCTCCTCCTCTGGCCGCCTCTCTCTCCACCATACGCTGCTCCGGCTTAGGCGAAGCCCTGCAGCTTTTCTTCCTCCACTACCACCACCACGCCATCCCGCTGCTGGAATTTGGAGGAGATCTACCACACCTCCGCTGCCCACTGGAACGGGAGAGGAAGGAGCTTCATCGACACCGTACGCGCGACCGAGTACGGAAGTGCTGCCGGATTGCAGCACCGGGGACGATCGTCTACACCAACAACGAGATTAATCTCGTAGGCTTTGGAATCTTCGAGGGTTAGTCTCATCTCCATCTCGTTGCTTCGATCTTGTAGATTAGATCTTGGGTGTTCCATAGATTAGATCTTGGATTTATTCGTCTTTGCGGTAGGAAATTTTTTGTTTTCTATGCTACGAACCCCATCAGTGGTATCAGAGCCATGTCTATGCATAGATCTGTTGCACGAGTAGAACACAATGGTTTTGTGGGCGGTGATGCTCTTGTTGCTTTAGTTTGTGTATTTTGCTTCTTGCGGGATGGTGGGATGAAGCGGCCCGGGCTAACCTTACATGACCGCGTCTCATGAGACTTGCTCCACGCTTGACATGCAACTTGTATTGCATAAGTGGCTTTGCGGGTGTCTGTCTCTCCCACCATAGTGAAGATTGTAATTTGCACTTCTATTGTCAACACTAGTATCACCGTTGTGGTTCATGTTCGTAGGTAGATTGGATCTTACTCGAAAACCCTAAACCACGTAAAATATGCAAACCAAATTAGAGGCGTCTAACTTGTTTTTGCAGGGTTTGGTGATGTGATATGGCCATGATGTGATGATGATTATATTTGATGTATGAGATGTTCATTATTGTATTATGGCAACCGGCAGGAGCCTAATGGTTGTCTTTAATTTTTGTTAAAGACCTGCGTGTCTATTCATCATGTAATAGCTTTATTTCAAGTAGTTGTTATAGTAGCTATAAGTGATGGACAACCATGAAGCGGCGCCACTGACCTTGACGCCATGCTGGTGATGATGGAGATCATGTCCGTGCTTTGGAGATGGAGATCAAAAGCACAAAGAAGAAAGGCCATATCATATCACACATTATGAATTGCATGTGATGTTAATCCTTTTATGCATCTTATTTTGCTTAGATCGCGATGGTAGCATTATAAGATGATCCCTCTCACTAAATATCAAGATAATAAAGTGTTCATCCTTAGTATGCACCGTTGCTAAGACTTGTCGTTTCGAAGCATCTCGTGATGATCGGGTGTAATAGACTCTACATGTGCATACAACGGGTGCAAGCCAGATTTGCACACGCGGATACCAAGGTTGCCTTGACGATCCTAGCATGTACAGACATGGTCTCAGAACACGGGATACCGAAAGGTAGAGCATGAGTCATATGAATGATATGATGAACACTTTGAGTGTTCTCCTTTGAAGCTACATCTTTTCTCGTGAAGATCGGACTTGGTGTAGTGGATTTGGTTCGTGTAATCACTAAGACAATGCGAGGGATGTTTTTTTAAGTGGGAGTTCACCTAGTTAATTTAAGAATTAAAATTGAACTCAATTTGTCATAAACTTAGTCTAAACTCTTTGCAAATATGTTGTAGATCATGGCGCCCCGCTCCATCAATTTTAACCAGTTCCTAGAGAAAGAAAAGCTTAAGGGCAATGGTAGCAACTTCACTGACTGGTTCCGTCATGTGAGGATTTTCCTCATTGGTGGAAGCCTGCAATATGTGCTCGATGCACCGCTAGGTCCCCCACCACCTCCTGCAGTGTCCGAGGACATAAAGAATGTTTATGAGACTCGGGCAACTCGGTACTCCAAAGTTCAGTGTGCCATCTTGTGCAGCTTAGAGGCAGAGCTCCAAAAGCGTTTTGAGCACCACGACCCCTGTGAGATGATGCGTGAGCTCAAACTTATCTTTGAGACTCATGCGGCCGTGGAGAGCTATGAGGCCTCGAAGCAGTTCTTTACCTGCACGATGGAAGAGGGCAGCTCCATTAGTGAGCACATGCTCATCATGTCCGGGCTTGCGCAGAAACTCAGTGACTTGGGGATGATGATCCCTAACCAGCTGGGTATTCATCGTGTCCTTCAATCACTGCCACCAAGTTACAAGAACTTCGTGATGAACTACAACATGCAGAACATGAATAAAGATTTACCTGAACTCTTTTCCATGCTGAAATCTGCTGAAGTAGAGATTAAGAAGGAGAACCAAGTGTTGATGGTCAACAAGACCACCAGTTTCAAAAAGCAGGGCAAGCCTAACAAGGGTAACTTCAAGAAGGGCGGCAAGAAAGTTGCACCGCATCCTGAGAAGCCTAAGGCTGGTCCTAA
This sequence comes from Lolium perenne, assembly GCF_019359855.2. NCBI lineage: Eukaryota > Viridiplantae > Streptophyta > Magnoliopsida > Poales > Poaceae > Lolium > Lolium perenne. Next base: position 33,298,291 of record NC_067248.2, on the reverse strand, counting down.
ACCTGAGACTGTGTGTTATTATTGCCAGGGGAAGGGGCATTGGAAGCGCAATTGCCCCAAATACTTGGCCGATCTGAAGAGCGGCCACGTCAAAAAGAAAGGTATATTTGATATACATGTTATTGATGTCTATCTTACTGGTTCTCGTAGTAGTGCCTGGGTATTTGATACTGGTTCGGTTGCTCACATTTGTAACTCGAAACAGGAACTGCGGAATAGACGAAGCCTGGCAAGAGACGAGGTGACGATGCGCGTTGGAAATGGATCCAAAGTCGATGTGATCGCCGTCGGCATGCTCCCTCTACATCTACCTTCGGGATTAGTTTTAAACCTTAATAATTGTTATTTGGTACCTGCGTTGAGCATGAACATTATATCTGGATCTTGTTTAATGCAAGACGGTTACTCGTTTAAGTCTGAGAATAATGGTTGTTCGATTTATATGAGTAATGTCTTTTATGGCCATGCACCTGAGATGAATGGTTTATTCTTGTTAAATCTCGATAGTAGTAATACACATGTTCATAACATTGATGCTAAGCGAATTAAACTGAATGATAATTCTACTTATATGTGGCACTATCGTCTTGGTCATATTGGAGTGAAGCGCATGAAGAAACTCCATTCCGATGGACTTCTTGAGTCACTTGACTTTGAGTCACTTGACAGATGCGAGGCATGTCTAATGGGAAAAATGACTAAGACTCCATTTTCTGGTACAATGGAGCGAGCTACAGACTTATTGGAAATCATACATACCGATGTGTGCGGACCAATGAGTGTAGCATCGCGCGGTGGTTATCGTTATGTTCTAACCTTCACGGATGATCTGAGTAGATATGGATATATTTACTTTATGAAACATAAGTCCGAGACTTTTGAGAAGTTCAAGGAATTCCAAAGTGAAGTAGAAAATCAACGTAACAAGAAGATTAAGTTTCTGCGTTCTGATCGTGGAGACGAATATCTGAGTTATGAGTTTGGCATGCATTTAAAGAAATGCGGAATACTTTCACAGTTGACACCGCCGGGAACACCACAGCGTAATGGTGTGTCCGAACATCGTAATCGAACTCTCTTAGATATGGTTCGGTCTATGATGTCTCTTACCGATTTGCCGTTATCGTTTTGGGGTTATGCATTAGAGACAGCCGCATTCACTTTAAATAGGGCACCATCTAAATCCGTTGAAATGACACCGTATGAACTATGGTTTGGAAAGAAACTTAAGCTGTCGTTCCTTAAGGTTTGGGGTTGCGAAGCTTATGTAAAGAAGTTACAGCCTGACAAGCTAGAACCCAAAGCGGAGAAATGCGTCTTCATAGGATACCCTAAAGAAACAATTGGGTACACTTTCTATCACAGATCCGAAGGCAAAATCTTTGTTGCCAAGAATGGATCCTTTCTTGAGAAGGAGTTTCTCACTAAAGAAGTGACTGGAAGGAAAGTAGAACTCGACGAGGTTAATGAACCTTCTCTCATAGATCAGAGTAGCGCAGTGCCGGAAGAAGTTCCTGCACAGCCTGCACCGATAGGAGAGGAAGCGAATGATGATGATCATGAAACTTCGAACGAGGAAGCTACTGAACCTCGCAGATCAACGAAAGAACGTACCACTCCTGATTAGTATGATCCCTGTCTGAATGTCATGATTGTGGACAACAATGATGAGGACCCTGCGACTTATGAAGAAGCAATGATGAGCCCAGATTCCAACAAATGGCAAGAAGCCATGAAATCCGAAATGGGATCCATGTATGATAATAAAGTATGGACTTTGGTAGACTTACATGATAGCCGCAAGGCTGTCGAGAATAAATGGATCTTCAAGAGAAAAACAGATGCTGATGGTAATATTACTGTCTATAAAGCTCGACTTGTCACAAAGGGTTTCCGACAAATTCAAGGAGTTGACTACGATGAGACTTTCTCACCTGTAGCGAAGCTAAAGTCTGTGAGGATTTTGTTAGCAATAGCTGCATTTTTCGATTATGAAATTTGGCAGATGGATGTCAAAACGGCGTTCCTTAATGGTGATATTGAGGAAGAGTTGTATATGGTACAACCCAAAGGTTTTGTCGATCCTGAAAATGCTGACAAGGTATGCAAACTTCAGCGTTCCATTTATGGACTGAAGCAAGCATCCCGGAGTTGGAACCTACGCTTTGATAGAGTGATCAAAGACTTCGGTTTTATACGGACTCATGGTGAGGCCTGTATTTACAAGAAAGTGAGTGGGAGCTCTGTAGCGTTCCTGATATTATATGTAGATGACATATTATTGATTGGGAATGATATAGAACTATTAAGCAGTGTTAAAGGTTATTTGAATAAGTGTTTTTCAATGAAAGACCTTGGTGAAGCAGCATACATTTTAGGCATCAAGATTTATAGAGATAGATCAAGACGCCTAATAGGCCTTTCACAGAGTACATACCTGGACAAGATTCTAAAGAAGTTTAGAATGGATGAAAGCAAGAAAGGGTTCTTGCCTATGTTGCCAGGTAAGGTCTTGAGTAAGACTCAAGGTCCAGCTACAACAGATGAAAGAGAGAGGATGAGCAAGATCCCTATGCTTCGGCGTAGGCTCTCTCATGTATGCCATGTTGTGTACTAGACCGGATATCGCACATGCTGTTAGTTTGACCAGCAGATATCAAAGTGATCCAGGAATGGAACACTGGACAGCGGTCAAGAATATCCTGAAGTACTTGAAAAGGACTAAGGATATGTTTCTTTGTTATGGCGGTGACCAAGAGCTCGTTGTAACCAGTTACACCGATGCAAGTTGGAACACCGATCCTGATGACTCTAAGTCTCAGTCTGGGTACGTGTTTATATTGAATGGTGCGGCAAAGAAGCTGGAGCAGTTCCAAGCGGCACGGTGGCGAAATCTTCAACAGAATCTGAATATATAGCGGCTTCAAAGGCTTCATCGGAAGCGGTATGGATGAAGAGGTTCATTGTTGAGCTTGGTGTGGTTCCTAGTGCATTGGACCCATTAGTCATTTATTGTGACAACACGGGTGCCATCGCCAATGCAAAGAAACCAAGGTCACACAAGAAGCTGAAGCATATCAAGCTGCGTTTTCATTCGATTCGCTAGTACATCGAAGATGGTGAAGTAGAGATTTGCAAAGTACACACAGATCTAAATGTTGCAGATCCGTTGACTAAAGCTCTCCCTAGGGCAAAGCATGACCAACACCAGAATGCTATGGGTGTTAGGTACCTTACAATGTAATATAGATTATTGACTCTAGTGCAAGTGGGAGACTGTTGGAGATATGCCCAAGAGGCAATAATAAAGTGGTTATTATAATATCTTTGTGTTTATGATAAATGTTTGCATACCATGCTATAATTGTATTAACCGAAACATTGATACATGTGTGTTATGTAAACAACAAGGAGTCCCTAGTAAGCCTCTTGTATAACTAGCTTGTTGATTAATGGATGATCATGGTTTCGTGATCATGAACATTGGATGTTATTAATAACAAGGTTATGTCATTATTTGAATGATATAATGGACACACACCCAAATGAGCGTAGCATAAGATCAAGTCATTAAGTTCAATTTTCTATAAGCTTTCGATACATAGTTGTCTTAGTCCTTCGACCATGAGATCATGTAAATCACTTACACCGGAAGGGTACTTTGATTACATCAAATGCCATTGCGTAAATGGGTGGTCATAAAGATGGGATTAAGTATTTGGAAAGTGTGAGTTGAGGCATATGGATCAATAGTGGGATTTGTCCATCCTGATGACGGATAGATATACTCTGGGCCCTCTTGGTGGAATGTCGTCTGATTAGCTTGCAAGCATATGATTTGATCATAAGAGATGACATACCGCGGTACGAGTAAAGAGCACTTGTCAGTAACGAGGTTGAACAAGGTATGGAGATACCGATGATCAAACCTCGGATAAGTAAAATATCGTGTGACAAAAGGAATTGACATTGTACGTAAATGGTTCAATCGATCACTAAGTCATCGTTGAATATGTGGGAGCCATTATGGATCTCCAGATCCCGCTATTGGTTATTGCTCGGAGAGGAGTCTCGACCATGTCTGCATAGTTCGCGAACCGTAGGGTGACGCGCTTAAGGTTCGATGTCGCATAAGTAGATTTGAATATGGTATGGAGAGGAAGTTTGTTCAGAGTCTCGGATGTGATCCAGGATGTCACGAGGAGGTCCGGAATAGTCCGGAGAATAAGATTCATATAAGGGAAGTTGATTTCTGGGTTTCGAAAATGTTCGGGATTTTTCAGGTGGTTGGCTGGAAGGTTCTAGAAGGTTCCGGAGGGGTCCACCATGGGGCCCACGACCTAGGAGGCCTGGCATGGGCCGAGGGGATGCTCCCTGGCCTAATGGGCCAGGGGCACATGGCCCCAAGGCCCAGGCCGGCCAACCCCGTAGGGTTTCCTAGGGGGGATCAACTTGGGGGAGGGGAAAGCCCTCTCCCCCCTCTTGGCCGCCCCCCCAACCCTAGATGGAAAGGGGGGCCACCTTGGCCGGCTGGCCCCCTATATAAAGAGGGGAGGGGGTGGCCGGCCACACCCCCCATCCATTGCCTCCTCCTCTGGCCGCCTCTCCCTCCACCATATGCTGCTCCGGCTTAGGCGAAGCCCTGCAGCTTTTCTTCCTCCACTACCACCACCATGCCATCGTGCTGCTGGAATTTGGAGGAGATCTACCACACCTCCGCTGCCCGCTGGAACGGGAGAGGAAGGAGCTTCATCGACACCGTACGCGCGACCGAGTACGGAAGTGCTGCCGGATTGCAGCATCGGGGACGATCGTCTACACCAACAACGAGATTAATCTCGTAGGCTTTGGAATCTTCGAGGGTTAGTCTCATCTCCATCTCGTTGCTTCGATCTTGTAGATTAGATCTTGGATTTATTCGTCTTTGCGGTAGGAATTTTTTTGTTTTCTATGCTACGAACCCCATCAGCCGCTGCCGAGCGCAATGCCATGACCGTTGGCGGCGCCGGCGGCAACAAAAAGAGGCATGGCCGATGACGATCTTGTCCGGCGTGTTGCACCCCATTGTGCCATATCGAGAAGCAAGCAGGAGCTGCTCGAGCTTGCAGTCAAGCGGCAGCTCAGCAGTTACTCATGGCTGCACCATTGGCCTGGCTGCACACGGCCGTTGTCATCCACAAACCTAGCCTGCCTACATCCCGCTACACCTCTGCTCCTAGAAAGGCCAAGTAGTCGCCTCCGGCTCAGCCAGGTGCCACAGCTATCGGCCCTGCTCCTCTACCGATGATACTCGTTGTCGCCACCGGATGCGCTCGTGTTGGGCCGCGATCTGGGCATTTTGGAGGGTCGGTCCACCGGCACCCGGCCGCCGCCGGAAGCGCTCATGGTGGTGGTCGTCTTGGAGGGTCGGTCCACCTTGCTGTTGCACCAGGTCACCGCCGCTGCACGCTCTCGTGGTGGGCGGCGAGCTTGGCATCTTGGAGGGTCAGTCCACCGCGTCGCTCCACCCAGTTGCCGCCGCCTCCCATGTCGCCATCTACACAAAGGAATATACCCCACCCCTTGTCATTAATGGAGATGCATTCCAACGGCCGTCGCCACTACCAACGCCCTGAAGCCACGATGCGGAGAGGGTGAGCAGAGGGATGATCCTCGATGAATCCCTATAGAACGGTGTGGCGGTGGTAGTGAACAGGCCGCGGATGCACGCCATTGTTTTTCCCTAGTCGTGGTTCTTAATTTAAGGGAATTGAGTGGGTTGGGATGGGCTCGCGGCGCCGTGGTCAGCCCGTAACCACTTACAGGCTAAGGCCCTACATTTTGAAACAGATGTTCGCCCCATTTTATATCTAAATGTAAACATTAATTGATGCAAACCCATGGAGAGCTCAGACATAATTCAAATAATTAACGAACGATTAGGGTTCCCTAATTCCCGTCGGCGTCATCGCCGAACCGCGCCTAGCTTGCTTATTTCGCCTTCAGTCCGGGCCATGGAGGCGGGGTGGGGTGTCAGTCCGCGTTGGTAGGAGGGAAACATTTTCTGGTTTTCGGGTTAAGATTTTGGTAGGGTGGCGATCGCGGGTGGTGGCGGCGATGCCTTGTCCAGAAAGGTCTCCTCGACTTTAGCCCTATCTCGGCAGCGCTGGTAAGCTTTGCGGGGGTGTTGTGTGGTTCTCAAGGACTACCTTCTCTTATATTATGGATATTGGCCGGGAATCTTCGGATCCCTGTCAAAGAACTTCGTCGACGGTAATCCCTTCATTGCCTCTTCGGGATGAATTTGGTCTTGTTGACCCGTTCAACGACTTCCCGTTCGCAATCATCTGTGGGAACCCCAGACTAACTGTCTGAAATACCCTGTTATGCATTCCACTCACGATCCCATGATCAGTGTGCCGTGAGTATATAACCGAACTGAATATCCAGATTACAACATCCTTTACAAGTACCAAATAAAAGTCTTACAATAATAGGGTCACATGACCTAGTCTTACATAAATGCCACTTCGGGCGAGTTCACACAAACATAGTATCGGATACACGTCAACAACGTCGGGCCCAAGTCATGCCTTAGACCTATAGGCAGCCGACTTGGAGATCGTCCTAGGTCGCATAGTCGTCTAGGTAGCCTCTGTCATCTTCATAGTCCTCCTCATAGTCTGGCCAAGTTAATAGCCAGGGACAAAGCCGTGAGTACATTTGGAATTGTACTCGCGAACCATCACGAAGATACTAACAAGATCTAGCTAGTGAGACAAGAGAGGAAGAACAGTTTCTCTTGTGGATAAAGCATGCATAAGACATTCAGTTTCTCTTGTGGATACAGCATCACGACGTTCCAGCTGACGGGGACACTAAGGAAGTCCTAGGACATCTCTATATCTTTGTTGAAGAAGAGGTAGCATACCGCCATCTCAATTGATGGGGACACTAGGGAAGTCCTATGACATCTCTATATCTTTGTTAAAGAAGAGGTAGCATACCGCCATCTCAATTGATGAGGACACTAGGGAAGTCCTATGATATCTCTATATCTTTATTAAAGAAGAGTCCTTCTACATGAAACACTAGGAAGGGGTAACCCAATTTTTGTTCCAAAACCCTCGACCATATCCATATGGTCGACACAACACCTTTCACGTACTCTTCCGGTACATCCAACACACTCACTTTCTTTGGAAAGCATTTGCAAAACAATACTCGGCACAACTCGGTAACGGCCATCCGAACCGTCCATGACCGCAGACGCGGCTATTCGAATAGATTTAAGGGATTTCTATTTTAGTGCCCTCAGGTCCTTAGTTCTACTCAGTTTCCCCAGCCCCTTAGTTTTTCCTCAGTTTTCCCCAAGCCTTTGTCTGAAACCCGCAGAAAGAGCTCGGACAGAAGGAATCCGTTTATTTGAACGTTCCGTGCTGACGTGTGGGGCCGCATCGTTTGTGGGGCCGCGTCGTGTGAGGTTGCTAGGAAGGGACCGCGTGGGATAGGACGAGACCGTGTTTGGTTGTACGTGAGAGCTGGGTTTTGTCTCTCTCGACCCAAATTGGCATTTTAAGAGCATCTTTTCCCCTCTTTCTCTCTCTGTCTTTTTCACCAAATTAGTATCAAATCTAGAGAAGCTTCTATTTCTGTGTTTCTTCAATTATTTATGCCTTTTGGCCCTCGTTTTTTGCCCAATATAGCAGCAAATCTAGAAGCTAGTATATGATAAATTCACAACAGCATAATCAGAAAACTAAGTATAATACATAAACTGCATACAACAGCCAAAAGCAGCCAATAACGTTGTTAATGTTCATGACAAACTAAGCTGAAAAAAATACAGACACACGCAATGTGTGGCCAACATGAAGATTAGGATACCCCAGGATGAATGAATTTGTTCTTCATTCCTCATATATTTCTTCGTCACTCCATTCGTGCATTATCCCAAGGAAATATTCATTGAACTCCTTCCGTCTGCAGTGTGCGGCCAATACATCATCCAAACGGTATGGCCTGTGTTCATTTCTCAGACCTTAGTTTCCTATTCTATCCACACGTAGTGGCCACTCATCCCAGGCGTTTGTATCATGAAAGTACTCTCTGATATAACCCAAATCCGCGTAGTAGATGCAGCCAGGTCGAAGTGTCGGGTGCACTCTAGTGTCGACGGAGATACACCGGATATAATGCACGAAGAAGGCATGACTGCCAATGTTACTGACTGGATGGAGACCAATGGTTGGTCCTCCAAAAGCATGTTGTCCAACAACACAAGCAGCAGATCACCATCCGACTTCAAAAGGTAGAACTTGTCATTTCCAAGTTCTAGAAATGAAATTAGTGTCTCCATATTGACAGTGCTCGCGCGCTGCTCCAACTGTACATTGGTGCACACTAATTGTCCGTCCCCAGAATTGTCCATAGCTATTGCATACAATTCACCATTGAACGGGATAATGCAACGCAGAGAATGGTGCTCGATCGAAAATCTTCCTTCTCCCCAATCTTCATATATATCCTTAGTTGGAGTGCTATCATCGACCCAAGCAATTACCTCCGGGTAATGTGCAGAAACGAAGACCATAGTCTGGGATTTCATTACAGCGACTGAATCCAGAAAAATAGATGACATTTGCGCCTCAAACATAGTGTTCGATGTCTTTGTGAGTGGGTTCAGAAGCCGTATCTTGTGCGGCGGGTTTTTCTGGGCAAGCACGATGACGCCACGGCAAAATCCGATGAAGTAGTATCTAAAATATATTGATGAAGATAACATTCAGCACTAAGATGTTTACGATTGAAAATAAGAATAGATTAACCCTATTGATATGGAGGAATTTGAACCTTGCATGAACTTCCGATAGATCTATGGTGACGTAGCGGGTTGTGCCGAGTTGGAGGAAGGTGAACTCAGCGGCGCCTGGAAGGGCGTGGTCTACCATGATCCATTCGTGTAGGTGCACGTCGGGCTCAGGTAAACATGAGCGCCAATTTCTACGGACTTGCCTCATAGCAGAGTAGGTGTCCACGTACTCCTCATTCGCCAGTAAGCATTCGCCGATATTGTGAAGTGGTCCGTCAGCCATGAGAGAGGCCCAGTTCACGGAGGCGCCGTGCTTGGATGCGCCGCCCTCGAAGGCAACGGGCTCGGTGGCGACGGGCTCGGAGGCGACGGGCTCGGAGGGCACGGGCTCGGAGGCGACGGGCTCGTGGGCGATGGCTGCCGGCGCATTCTTCTTCTCCATCGCCAGCAGGGAGCGCTCGTACGGTGGTTGGGGGTTTTCCTTCGATTTGGAGAAGTTGATGGGACATGAGAGGCGTGGTTTCGTGTGTGAGCGAGAATGAGACGTACTGTGTGCAGAGGGAGGGAGAGAGGGGCTTACGGGTCCTAAATGCGACCCGCGTCCTACGCGTCCACTATTGCACGTCTGCACCGCGACACGCGTCAACAATGGCACGTCTTCCACTTCTGCACCGCAACACGCGTTCTCGAGTCTAACCCTGGAAATTTAGATATACTCAGGTATACCCTCGAGTCATATACTAGCATTTTTTGTGTGCTCAGTTTTCTCCTTGAGTGCTAATACTGGCTAGTGCAATATACTCAGTTTTACCCTCAAGTGGCTGGTCAACAGAGAGTCAACAAATGGGATTAACTAGTTAAATGAGTCATTTAATGTGCAAAAAATTCCGAAAAAAGAGTGGCACTTACTCATGGAGTCTTTACCACAAATTTCCACTTCTCAAATCATAGATAAATCAAGTATTACCACAAATTGCCACTTCTCAAATCACCTAGCATCTATGAAGGTGCATGGTTTTCCACAATAAGCCCTACCCAAAACAGCTTTCCCCAAAATATACTTTGTCTGAATGAGGCCATAATTTTCAAACTCATGTATATTTGTATTGCAAATAGTTTGAGGTAGGCCAAGATGGGTTTCATTGTACAAAACACGCATTTTCCATTTTTTAAATCTCATATTTGAATCTCTTAGTCTGTTTACTACTCACTTGCCCTTGGTTTCTTGATACTACTCAGTTTTGCCCTCTCCCTTCACAAATTCACACAGACGCCCAACATTGCCCTGATTGGTCTAGCCCATGTCATGCGGATCGTGCCCGCCGACCGTTGATCGTATGATCTAACAGGCAGGATAACCCCTATCTCTCTCTGGTCGGGGCCACCACCCTCTCTCTCTCTCTGTCGGCGGCTATCTTCCACCCTCTATGTATGCTAAAGGGCGGTTACCCAGTACGGTAAAGTTTGGTTTTCTGCATTATTTTTCACGAGCTAAATTATAAACTCTGTTAGGCATTATTTTTCATGCAAAAAATGATAAACCATCACCGATTTGTTGTAGCCATTACTTTTCACGCAAAAAATGATACACCATCACCCATTTCTTGTAGCCATTACTTTCCACGCAAAAAATGATAAACCATCACCAATTTGTTGTAGCCATTACTTTTCACGCTAAAAATGATACACCATCACCCATTTCTTGTAGCCATTACTTTCCACGCAAAAAATGATAAACCATCACCGATTTGTTGTAGCCATTAATTCTCACGCAAAAAAAGATGAGTCATCACCGATTTCTTGTAGCCATCCCACCGGTCTTATTTAATTGACTCAAATTTAGTATAAAGTTGTACTGAATCCGAGTCAATTAAAAGAGACCGGAGGGAGTAATTTTCACGCAAAAAATGATAAACAATCACCGATTTATTGTAGCCATTACGGTAAAATGATAAACTATCACGAATTACCATTTCTTTTAGGCATTACTTTTAATGGTAAAATGATAAACTATATCACGAAGTTCCATTTCCGTCAAGATAGTCCGCATTACTTTTTTGTTGAGATATATACCCCCACAATGGTCTTCTCCTCCTTAATTTATTGTGTAAACCCCCACAACGCTCACCTCCTCCTTAATTTATTGTGTAAACCCCTACAACGGTCATCCCTCTCTTATAAACAACCACAACGACCATCCCTTGTGTCAATAGGTTCTGCCTCTCTCTTCTTCGTTCACATACACTTGATCCATTGCCATGGCTTCCACATCTCGGACGCGGACAGGAAGGGGAAGGGGAGGTCGGGGTGGTGGATCATCATCATTGCCACCACCACCGTCAACACTGCCATTGATCATAGAGGAGTTCTTCATCGTCGTCTATGAATACCCTTTGGTCAAGAAGGTACGTACGCGTTCCCACATATATGATGCATGTGATTAATTATGGGCATGTTATAAAAAACCTTTAATTTCAAACGATCGGCCCTCGATCTCTTTGCAGGCACTCCCAAAAAAGTTTGCGGATTATCTTGATGGCCAGGAGCCAGCTAAGGTGTATCTGCGAGCAGCTGACTGCGGTCCTCGTCTCTGGACCATGCAGGTCCTATTTGACGGACAAGGCCGGTTGTACCTCGATAAGGGCTGGGAGAATTTCACCATCGCGCACGGTGTGGATTTCGGCTGCTTCGTACACTTCAAATATGAAGGCGATGATGTGCTCACAGTGAAGGTGTTCGACGGAACAATGTCCAAGAAGTACTACTACTCGGACGACGAAGATACTGATGATGAAAGCGATGACGACGTGAAGCCATGCATCCATCCCCTTTAGATAAGGGGATTATGACCAAGAATATATATGTAGTTTCATATGCATCGATTTAGATATCTAGCTATTTTCTATATATTATGCATGTAAAAAAAATATCGCAATTTCCACCATGATTCGAGCACCACAGCCTCCAAACGATGCCGATGCCGATATCGGCATGGTCAGAACGGCGCCACCACTGCTAGGTCACCGTCGGGATGCACCATGTTTAGCATAAGATTCACTTTAGATTAAGTTGCGAAAATAGTCACATGCCATTGGCTGAGGCGGCCCCACAAAGCGGCTCTATATGATATTCTCTAAATAAATAGACGACCCCAACAGTCATTGGCTACGGAGGCCCCACAGAGCGGCAATATATGATTTTCTCAAAATAAATAGATGACCCCACTGGTCATTGGCTGCGGCAGCCCCACAGAGCGGCAATATATGTCTTTTCCTGAAAAATAGACGACCCCACTGGTCATTGGCTGCGGCAGCCCCACAGAGCGGCAATATGTGACTTTTCCTGAAAAATGGACGACCCCACTGGTCATTGGCTGTGGCAGCCCTATAGAGCGTCCCCATTTGTCATTGGCAGCACCGCGTATACAATCAGGAAATAAAACGGCCCGCGCATCAGCGATAGATGGATGACTACCCATCAGCACGAGACGGTCAGAGAGGAACTGCCCTCTGTGCAGCCCCACCCGTCAGATTAACGGTAACGGTAAGGCCTCTGACCTGACGGCAACCCTCCCGTCCGAGCGTCTGCGAGGGGTTTCAAACTAGAGGGAGGGGAAAACTGAGGAAAAACTAACGAGCTGTGGAAAACTGAGTACAACTAACGATGCAGGGGCACGGAAATAGAAAACCCTAGACTTAACTCTGCAGAGTTTGCGCACTTTCCCCACAACAACCAATAAATCCGCCGGGATCATCCCCGGGTCGTCATACGAAAGTATGCGAGTATCAGATATCAGTCAAATCCTTTCGTCCATTCAACTTACCACGGGATTCTACCCTATGGAGTATGTACCTCCCCGGCACCGTGGCAGCTCACCTCACTTTGAGCGTGACTCCACCGCCACGTCAGGAGACCCATAGTGTCTTCCGGACGGGTATCCCCGAAGGCATCTCGTTATACTATTGTCTCCACCAACGATAATCCGAACTCGGGGGGTTGCTCTTATCCTTGTATAGTTGTGCGGTGTCCCATGATAAGAAGAATCGAACTACGAGCTAAGCCCCGTGCCCACATTGAGGTAATGTGGTTGCGCGGTTTAGTTGTTCCGGGCCAATACAAAGAAACGTGTGTCGCTTTTCACCAAACCCAAGTCACACACACACATTCCTTTTTTCAACATCTTTGACAAGATCCTTTTTCCTTCATAAACCATACACTTGGGTAAGGTTGACTCACCCAAGGTTTTCATAAACATTTACAACAAGGTAAACCTTGAGGGGCTCCCAACCTAAAGTTTCACGAGTTGAACTAATAAATCACTATGGCCGAGATGAGAGTCATCACGCCATTAAGGGTATGAAAAAGTGGTATTGAAGTGGATCATACTTGCTTAAGGTAAGAATGTATTATGACAACATAAGAGAGGATTTACTCTCAGATTTTTGGTGCTAACTACCCAACTTATATAAAAAAGATATGAATTAACCACATAATTTCCACTAGGTTGCATAGGAATACTCCTCTCAAGTTGAGAATACACCAAGATCATGGCATTGATACCTCTATACTACAAAGAGGGTGGGTGTGGTGTAAGTTATTGTCCCGAGATGAAGCATGATCAAGTTAAGCACACAAGATATCCAAGTAGGATAGCACATCCCTATTACCATGCATCCAACAATCACTAAGACAATAGTGGAGTATCACCACTAGGGAGTACCCTACTTGCAACCAAGCATAGATGACAACATTATGGAGAACAACACACATAGAACCAAGGTGCTATGGATAGCAACAAATGACATCCAACTAGACACCGAATCAGAGATCAAAAGATGTCTTGCCTTGGTTGGCTTGTCCCTGGTCCTCTTCAAAACCTTCTCCAAAATCCTCCACTTCAACTTCTCCCTCGTTCGCGTCTAGCGTCGCAAAAATAAACAACACATACAATCAATACCAAACTCAAGATCCAAGGTTTAAATGAAATGTAAAATAAAACTTGCAGGGGAGTTGTGTGACAATAACAAATCATGGTTTGGACTTTTTTAAAACAAAAGGGGTGGCTAGGTTTTGAATAATTTAAATAGATTCTAATTCTATCATTGCATGTGACACACATACATTCATAACCAGAGACAAAATTTCATGAACGGAGACTAGTGGTATTTTTACTATATGGGCAGTGACAAAACAAGATTGACACAATTGGATTCATTCAAAACTATTAATTTTCCAATTTTAGGAATTAGAAATACTAACCAGAATACAATGATCATGTTTTATTCATTAAAAATCGTGCAAAAATACTAAAAATATGAGGTCAGTGGCATTTGGTAGATATTTTCATTCTGGTTCTACTGCAATCTGAATCACTTCAATCTGATCTACCAAACTCAAGTTATTTACAAAAACGCTCGCAGATACATCTCAATTTTTAATTTCCGTTTCAAAATTTTAAACCAAATTTGGTTGGGCGGGAAACTCTGGGCCGTGCCAGTGCGGAAGTGATTGGCCAGCCCAGTGGGGCTCTCCGTGCAGTGGGAAACAAAAGAAAACAAAAAGGGCCGGGGCCCGTGGCGGGCCAGGCCGGCATACGTGGCCATGCACGCCGACGTGGCCGTGCATGCGCCATGCGCCCGTCCGATCTGGATCCGACGGTCCAGATCCGGCGCGTCGTCGACGTCCACGGCGCTTGCCGGCGCGGAAGAAGAAAGGGGGGCTAGAGGCTTACTGGAGGCTGGCGGCTGGCGGTGGCGTGGCGTCGTGCAGGCATGCGGGTGGCGCGGGTGTGCGGCGTGTGCTTGTCCTGGCGGCGTCCAGGTGCGTCTGCTCCTCCTACCGCGTTGTCGACTGCAGCACAGGCGGCATCAACTCGTCGTTGGCGTCGCGGTCTTGCTGCATATTTGCGCAACATAGAGGCCAGGGGAGGTGGGTTAGGCACGGCACAGGGTGATGTCGACGAGAGAGAAGAAAGGGAGGTGTCGACGATGTCGCGGCGGTGACCACCTGCGCGTCACCCTCGCGGTGACCGCGGTGAGCGTCTCGGCGTAGCAACAACAATGGCTCGAGCTGCTGCTCGAGTAGCTAGGCAGAGGGAGGGGCAGCCTAACGGCGTGTGAGTGGGGAGCTGAAGGGAGAGAGGTGGCGCTCGGTGGGTTTTTATAGGCAGAGAGGGAGAGGGTAGTGGAGTGGGCGGTGCTGGTGGCCAACGGGCGCGCGAGTGCTGGAGTCACCATCCGGGCCCATGGTGACATTGCCCTGGTGGCATCAGCAAGGGGAGGGAGTCGATGAGACGTGCGGCAGCCGAGGCTGATGGCGCGTCGAGCGAGGCGACGCCATCATGTCTCCTGTCAGGCGTGCACGCAGTTTGGCGTCTAGGGTTTGGCGGGGGAGGGGTTCTGGTGGCGGTTGGGCCAAAGAGAGGGGGTGGTGCGGGCTAGGGTTGGGCCAGAGCAGGGGAGAGGGGTGGTGGTGCCGTCCATGGCCCATCCTGAGAAGAAAAGAGAGGGAGAGGGGAGAAGAAAAAGAGAGGGGGAAGTTCCCCCTTCTTGTCTCTCGGCCTAAACCAAAAGAGCGAGAAGAGAGAAAACAGAAAGGGGCCAGGGGTGAAAGAGAGGGCCATGCCATAGTGCATGTGCCAAAATTTTGGCAAAAGTGTATGCACACAAGTGCTGGAGTAAATAAGAGAAAAAGAAGTGGTGGTGGTGTTGGTGGTGTAACCCTAGGTGGGTTGGTGGTTACCCCATGATTAAGAGGGGGAAGTTTTCCCTCTTATCTTGAGGTGGTGCAACAATTACGGTTAGGGTTTTTGAGGCAAAGTGCATCATTAGAGGTGGTGTCATTTGAGAAAGTGGGTTAAACCCTAATGATTTAAAAAGGGGTGCTCAATTTTGTTGTTAGTGTTATCACACAAATTAACACACCAAGTGGAATTTTACACTAGGTTATGCAAGAATCCAATCTAAGCACACTCACAAGCAGAAAACAAAAGTTTTTGTTGGCTATAGTTTTCAAATTATTTGAAAATATGCAGGTTCTGAAAAATGGGGTGTTACAGACCTTCCCCCTGATGTCTACGCCCCCTCCTTTTCCTGTAGACAGTGTTGGGCCTCCAAGAGCAGAGGTTTGTAGAAAAGCAGCAAGTTTCCCTTAAGTGGATCACCCAAGGTTTATCGAACTCAGGGAGGAAGAGGTCAAAGATATCCCTCTCATGCAACCCTGCAACCACAAAGCAAGAAGTCTCTTGTGTCCCCAACACACCTAATAGGTGCACTAGTTCGGCGAAGAGATAGTGAAATACAGGTGGTATGAATAAGTAGTAGCAACGGCACCAGAAAAGTGCTTTGCCCAGGACAGTAAACAAGCAGTAGTAACGCAGCAGTAGTAATGCAGTAAAACAGTAAACAAGCAGCGATAGCAGTATTTAGGAAAAAGGCCTAGGGATTAGACTTTCACTAGTGGACACTCTCAACTTTGATCACATAACAGAATAGATAAATGCATACTCTACACCCTCTTGTTGGATGATGAACACCACTGCGTAGGATTACACGAACCCTCAATGCCGGAGTTAACAAGCTCCACAATTCAGTGTTCATATTTAAATAACCTTAGAGTGCATGAAAGATCAACACGACTAAACCAAGTACTAACATAGCATGCACACTGTCACCTTCACACTATGTAGGAGGAATAGATCACATCAATACCATCATAGCAATAGTTAACTTCATAATCTACAAGAGATCATAATCATAGCCTACGCCAAGTACTAACACGGATGCACACACTGTCACCATTACACCGTGCAGGAGGAATAAAACTACTTTAATAACATCACTAGAGTAGCACATAGATAAATTGTGATACAAAACACATTGCAATCATAAAGAGATATAAATAAGCACTTCACTATGCCATTCATAACAGTGAATAAGTATTCTGTGAAATATAGCCTAAGAGACCCACACGGTGCACACACTGTCACCTTTACACCCGTGGGACAAGGAGTCTCCGGAGATCACATAAGTAAAATTCACTTGACTAGCATAACGACATCTAGATTACAAGCATCATCATATGAATCTCAATCATGTAAGGCAGCTCATGAGATTATTGTATTGAAGTACATAGGAGAGAGATGAACCACATAGCTACCGGTACAGCCCCGAGCCTCGATGGAGAACTACTCCCTCCTCATGGGAGACAGCAGCGGTGATGAAGATGGCGATGGTGTCGATGGAGAAGCCTTCCGGGGGCACTTCCCCGTCCCGGCGGCGTGCCGGAATAGAGACTCCCGTCCCCCAGATCTTGGCTTCGCGATGGCGGCGGCTCTGGAAGGTTTCTCGTACCGTGGCTTTTTCCGTATCGAGGTTTTAGGTCGAGGGGCTTCTTATAGGCGAAGAGGCGGCGTCAGGAGGTCAACGAGGCGATGACACCATAGGGCGGCGTGGCCAGGGGGTGGGCCGCGCCGGCCTATCATCTGGTGGGCCTGTGGCCCCCCTCTGGCGACTCTCGGGTGTTCTGGATGCTTCCGGGGATTCTAAGATCTTCGGCGTTGATTTCGTCCGATTCCGAGAATATTTCCTTACTAGGATTTCTGAAACCAAAAACAGCAGAAAACAGCAACTGGCACTTCGGCATCTTGTTAATAGGTTAGTTCCAGAAAATGCACGAATATGACATAAAGTGTGCATAAAACATGTAGATATCATCAATAATGTGGCATGGAACATAAGAAATTATCGATACGTCGGAGACGTATCACCCCCCTCAAAAGAATCTCGTCTCGAGATTCCGAGGCTAAGAGCTTGAATAGGTAGGGGAACTCCTTCCTGAGGTAATCCTCTCGTTCCCAGGTGGCCTCATCCTCAGAGTGGTTACTCCACTGAACTTTGAAGAACTTAATCTTCCTCCGGTGGGTAACTCTTACGGCTTCTTCCAAAATGCGTATGGGGTTCTCCCGGTAGGTTAAGTCATGATTCAGATCGATAGCACGGTAGTCGATGTCCTTGAAGACTTCTGGCTTATCCGGTACTTGGAGACATTTTCGAAGTTGAGAGATATGGAAGACGTCATGGAACTCTGATAATTCCGGGGACAATTCTAGTTGATATGACACTTCTCCTCTTCAGCCTAGTACCTTGAAGGGTCCAATGTACCTTGGCGCTAGCTTGCCCTTGACATGGAAACGCTTCATTCCTTTGAGAGGTGTGACTCAAAGATAGGCAAAATCTCCGATATTGAAAGTCACTTCTCGACACTTGGTGTTGGCGTAGCTCTTTTGATGAGACTTTGCAGCTTTCAAACGGTCACGGATGAGCTGAACTTGTTCTTCAACTTCTCGAAGTATGTCAGGTCCAAACACTTGGCTTTCTCCGGTCTCGGACCAGTTGAGAGGGGTTCGGCATTTTCTTCCATAAAGAGCTTCGAAAGGTGCCATCTGAAGACTAGCCTGATAGCTGTTGTTATACGAGAACTCGGCGAAAGGTAAACAATCTTCCCACTTGGTTCCGTAAGCAAGAACACAAGCGCGGGGCATATCTTCTAGTATCCGATTTACTCACTCTGTTTGTCCACCGGTCTGCGGGTGATAGGCAGTGCTGAAAGATAGCTTTGTTCCCATAGCTTCATGAAGTTTTTGCCAGAAACGAGAAGTGAATTGAGTGCCTCGATCTGACACTATGACCTTGGGAACTCCATGAAGGCTAACTATTCACGAGATGAAGAGATCAGCTAGTTCACGTCCGTTGTATGTGGTCTTGACCGGGATGAAATGTGCCACTTTGATAAGACGATCCACAATTACCCAGATAGAGTCGTGTCCACGCTTGGATCGGGGAAGTCTGGTGATAAAGTCCATTCCTATTTCTTCCCATTTCCACTCGGGAATCTGCAAAGGTTGGAGAAGTCCAGCAGGGCGTTGGTGTTCTGCCTTAACCTTCTGACAGATATCACATCTAGCGATAAAGAATGCTATGTCCCGCTTCATTCTGTGCCACCAAAAGGTGTCTTTCAGATCTTGGTACATCTTGGTTCCTCCAGGGTGAATAGAGTAAGGAGTATTGTGAGCTTCCACCATAATTAGGTTCTTCAGGGATTGGATATTTGGAAAGCAAAGACGTCCGTTGTACCACAGAATTCCCTCTAGGTCAATGGAAAATCCAGCCACTTCTTCTTTGCCCATACGGCGTTTGATTCCTTCAATACTCTCATGACCTACTTGTGCTTCCTTAATCTGATCCTATAAGGTGGGTCTGGCCTCCATTGCGGCTAGGAATCTGTGGCTGACCAATTCTAAACCGAATTCTTCAAACTCTTGGTACATCAAGGGTTGTTTGATTTTTAGACGGGCATTGAGAGAGCAGGGTATCTGCTAAGGGCATCGACGACTACATTCGCTTTTCCAGGATGGTAATGGATACTGAGATCATAGTCTTTTATAAACTAGATTCATCTTCTCTGTCGCATGTTCAACTCTCTCTCATTGAAGATATACTTGAGGCTCTTATGATCGATGTAAATGTCACACCGGTTACCAATGAGGTAGTGACGCCAAGTTTTGAGTGCATGAACTATGGCGGCTAACTCGAGGTCATGGGTTGGGTAGTTAACCTCATGGGGTTTGAGTTGTCGGGAGAGATAAGAGATAACTTTGCCTTCTTGCATCAAGACACTTCCAAGACCAAGCTTGGATGCATCGCAGTAGATTACAAAGTCTTTGGTGACGTCAGGCATGGTTAAGATGGGGGCTGAGATAAGTCGTTTCTTGAGTTCTTGGAAACTTTCTTCGCACTTGTCCGTCCATTCAAACTTCTTATCTTTCTTGAGTAGTAGGGTCATAGGTTTGGCGATGCTTGAGAATCCTTCTACAAACTTACGGTAATATCCTGCCAATCCGAGGAAGGATCTTACCTCGGTTGGGTTCGTAGGAGGTTGGCATTCCATGATAGATTTGATTAAAGAGGGATCGACAGAAAGTCCTCCGCCAGATAAGACGTGGCCAAAAAATCCAACTTCCTTGAGCCAAAACTGGCATTTACTGAACTTGGCATAGAGTTGATGTTTTCTAAGCGTACCCAGAACAAGTCTCAGATGCTCTTCATGCTCTTCTTCAGTTTTGGAGTAAACTAGGATGTCATCGATGAACACCACGACAAACTTGTCGAGGTACTCCATGAAAACTTTGTTCATGAGGTTCATGAAGTAGGCGGGGGCATTGGTAAGTCCAAAGGACATTACGATGTACTCGTACAATCCGTAACGAGTAGTGAAAGCAGTCTTGGGAATATCTGATTCTCTAACTTTGAGCTGATGGTATCCGGTACGGAGATCTATCTTGGAGAAAACTTTGGCTCCATTCATCTGATCGAACAAGTCATCGATCTTGGGAAGGGGGTTTTTGGTTTTTGATGGTAACATCGTTGAGCTTTCGGTAATCCACACATAGACGAATGGTACCATCTCGCTTGTCCACGAAGATCATGGGTGATCCCCATGGCGAAGCACTAGGTCGGATCAGACCTTTGCTCAATATGTCATCCAACTGTTTTTTCAACTCAATCAGCTCTTGGGGGTTCATACGATAGGGTCTCTGAGCTATCGGTGCGGTACCCGGAATTAACTCAATGATGAACTCGATATCCCGATCTGGGGGCATACCGGGCAACTCTTCAGGAAATACATCCGGATATTCGCAGACGATTGGAACTTGGTCAAGGGTTGGTCCAGAGATGCTTTTCTTGCAGTAGGCTTTGGATGAGTGTATAGTGGCGGTGTATTTTACTTGCAATCCTTGATCATTAGATAGGGTGATGGAATTTTGGGCGCAATCTATTTGTCCCTTATACTTGGTCATCCAGTCCAGTCCAAGTATTACCTCTAAACCTTGAGCTCCTAGAACTATCAGTTTGGCTTGGAAAGGTACCCCTTGTATGATTATAGGAACTTGTTTGCAAGATAAACGGGTTTTAGCAGTGGATCTGGGGATTTGAACTAGCATGAGTCTATCCATAAGGGTTGGTTTTATGCCACTTTTCTTAACAAATGGTTCGGTAATGAAAGAATGCGATGCTCCAGAATCAAATAAAACTCTTGCAGGGGGGAGTGGACTAGGAACATACCCATCACAATGTCCGGAGTCTCCTCAGCTTCCTCTGCGTTGACATGGTTCAGATGTCCTCTAGCAGCGTTGGCCTACTCCTTGACAAGAGGCTTCTTTCCAGATGCAGCTCGGGCTTGAGCTTGATTGGGCCTGGGTGCATTGGTGCGCTGAGGTGCATTCATCTTGGTAGGGCACTCATGTGGTGACCCTGCATACCACTGCATGTTGTAGTATGCCAATTGTTGATATAACATTCACGAAGTACCAATCCGCAAATATTACATCCCTCAGAGTAGTACAAGAGAACATAGCTGGTCCATAACTCATTCATTTATTATTACAAACCATATGTACATATCATCACGGAGTTTCTCCTGGGTCCAGAGAGGAATACTCCTGGGTTCCAGGTGAACCCGAATTAGCTTACAATATAGAAGTCTTAGCAGGTCATACATTTATTCTACTCGAGCAGCGAATTACTAGAGTGTTCGCTGATACGTCCATTTTGCATCACTATTTTATATCATAATTTACTGTTATTCATTGATATATTTCATATTTAGAGGTGATACTTATGTTATTTCATCTATTTTGCATGTTTCATGATTGTTGGAGAATCACGCACCGGAGTCAGGATTCTGCTGGAAAAAGCACCAACAGAATGCAATATTTCGGAAGATCAACAATTGACGGAAATTACACTGAAAATCCTATTTTTCCAGAAGACGAAGATAGCCAAAAGGAGGAGCCGAGGAGGGCCGCCATGGCCCCCCCATAGGCCAGCGCGTGCCCAGGCCTGGCCGCGCCGCCTTGTGGGGAGGGGGCCCACAGCCCCCTCTGGCCTCCTCTCCTTTGCGTACTTCTTCGTCCCGAAAATTAAGCTCCAGGGGGATAGTCGCGAAGAGTCATAGCCGCCTCTGCGGGGCGGAGAACACCAGAGAGAAAAGAGCTCTCCGGCAGGCTGAAATCTGCCGGGGAAATTCCCTCCCGGAGGGGGAAATCGATGCCATCGTCACCGTCATCGAGCTGGACATCATTGGGATCATCATCACCATCATCATCATCATCATCACCGCCATCTCCACCGCTGCACATCGTCACCGCTGTAACAATTAGGGTTGGATCTTGATTGTTTGATAGGGGAAACTCTCCCGGTATTGATTTCTACTTGTTATTGATGCTATTGAGTGGAACCATTGAACCAAGGTTTATGTTCAGATTGTTATTCGTCATCATATCACCTCTGATCATGTTCCATATGATGTCTCGTGAGTAGTTCGTTTAGTTATTGAGGACATGGGTGAAGTCTAAATGTTAGTAGTGAATTATGTTGGGTAATATTCAATGGTTTGATATTTAAGTTGTGGTGTTATTCTTCTAGTGGTGTCATGTGAACATCGACTACATGATATTTCACCTTTATGGGCCTAGGGGAATACATCTTGTATTCGTTTGCTAATTGCGGGGTTGCCGGAGTGAGAGAAACCTAAACCCCCGTTGGTATATCGATGCAGGAGGGATAGCGGGATCTCAGAGTTTAAGGCTGTGGTTAGATTTATCTTAATTACTCTCTTGTAGTTGCGGATGCTTGCAAGGGGTATAATCACAAGTATGTATTAGTCCTAGGAAGGGCGGTGCATTAGCATAGGTTCACCCACACAACACTTATCAAAACAATGAAGATTAATCAGCTATATGAAGCGAAAGCACTAGACTAAATTCCCGTGTGTCCTCAAGAACGTTTGGTCATTATAAGTAAACAAACCGGCTTGTCCTTTGTGCTAAAAAGGATTGGGCCACTCGCTGCAATTATTACTCTCGCATTTTACTTACTCGTACTTTATTTATCTGCTATATCAAAATGCCCTGAATACTTGTCTGTGAGCATTTACAGTGAATCCTTCATCGAAACTGCTTGTCAACACCTTCTGCTCCTCGTTGGGTTCGACACTCTTATTTATCGAAAGTACTACGATACACCCCCTATACTTGTGGGTCATCAAGACTATTTTCTGGCGCCGTTGCCGGGGAGTGAAGCGCTATTGGTAAGTGGAATTGGTAAGGGAAACTTTTACTGTTCATGCTGATTTTATTTCTTCCTGCTGCTATAATTCATTATGGAGAGATCCTCTCTTGAATTTTTGTTTGGAAAATCTACTACTACTGCAAAGGTAGTGGATGAGGCGCCAGGTGAGAGAGAGGTTCCATACAAAATACCTATGAAAATTATTGAACGTGTTGTGGATAACCTCTATGAAGGGGATGGAACTGTCCATCCTGGAGATCATTTACTATTCTTACATGAATTATGCGGTTTATTCAAGTGTGCAGGTATTTCTATGGATGAAGTTAGGAAGAAACTATTCTCTATATCGTTGTCTGGTAAAGCGGCGCATTGGTATAAATTACTGAAGTATGGGGATTCTCTTGAATGGAATGATATTGTGCCCCTATTTTATTCTAAATTCTATCCTCCAAGTGAAATTCACAAAGACCGGAACCGCATATATAATTTCTGGCCTCATGATGGAGAGAGTATTGCCCAAGCGTGGGGGAGATTGAAGTCTTCAATGCTCAAATGCCCCATTCATGAGCTTCCTGGTAATATTATCATTGATAATTTCTATGCAAGACTCTCTTTTCAAGATAAGACCTTGCTGGATACTTCTTGTTCTAGATCATTTACACGCAACAAAGAAGAGTTTAAAAGGGACCTTCTTGATTGGATTCAGGAGAATACTGAAGGATGGGAGAACGACAAAGATAGAGAGTCAGGTATAAACTATGATTATAAATGCATTGAGGTTTTTATGGATACTGATAAATTTCGTAATATGAGTGCTACTTATGGTCTTGATTCTCAAGTCGTTGCAAATCTTTATAAAGCTTTTGCCTCTCATTTTGAATTGCCTAGGAAGAATTTTAATAAGTATCATGAACCGTATAAAGATAAAATTGATTCATCTATAAATAAATGTGTTGTAATTGAAACTGTTGATCATATTCTTCCTGAAGCTTATATTGAAAAAACTCATTTCCCTGCTAAAATGAAGGAGTATTATGTTATAAATAGTGCGGTTAATAAAAGTGCAAAGAAACCTATAGAACCTGAAGAGAAAATAAAGGTTGAACCTGCAATTGCAATAGTTAAAGACCTTATGACTGAAAATGTGGAAGATGGTCATATTATTGTCTGTGAAGATGCTTCTAATATTGTTTCGTATCCTAATAAGTCTAGGAAAACTAGTGTTCCTATGCTATCTGTTAGAATTGGTGATCATTATTATTATGGTTTATGCGATATTGGTGCAAGTATTAGTGCTATTCCTTATGAGTACACGGAGATCATGCATGAAATTGGTTCTTGTGAACTTGAAGATATTGATGTGGTTATTCGGCTAGCTAATAGAGAAACTATCTCTCCAATTGGTATTGTTCGAGATGTGGAAGTTCTATGTGGTAAGATTAAATATCCTGCTGACTTTTTGGTACTTGGTTCTGCTGCTAGTAAGTCTTGCTCTATCATTTTTGGTAGACCTTTTCTAAATACTTGTGGAGCTGTTATAGATTGCAAGAAAGAGAAAATTGTGACTAAATTTGCTGGTGAATCTTATGAGTTTAATTTCTCTAAATTTGCCAAAACTCCTTATAAAGCTGATTTGCCTAATAATGATTTTAGAGTTGAACAGTGTGCGTCTATTGCTCTTGCTCCTAGTAATCCTTTGCATCAACATTTGGAGAATAGTGAGAGTGAAGTCTTTAGGGAAGAAAGAAATGAGCTTGATGAAATTTTCCTTCGTCAACCTATTCTCAAACATGATTTACCGGTTGAAGATCTAGGTACAACACCACCACCAAAGGAAGATCCTTTTTTTGATTTAAAACCGTTGCCTGATAATCTTAAATATGCTCATATTGATGATAAGAAAATATATCCTGTTATTATTAGTTCTAAGCTTTCAGAGTTTGAGGAAGAAAGGTTATTGGAAATATTTAAGAAACACCGAGGAGCTATTGGCTACACTCTTGATGAATTGAAGGGGATTTCTCCCTCTATTTGCCAACATGCCATTAATATGGAAGATGATGCAAAGCCTGTTGTTGAACATCAGCGTCGTCTAATTCCTAAGATGAAGGATGTGGTAAGAAATGAGGTATTAAAACTTCTTGAAGCTGGTATTATATATCCTATTGCTGATAGTAGATGGGTTAGTCCTGTGCATTGTGTTCCTAAGAAAGGAGGAATGACTGTTGTACCTAATGATAATGATGAGCTCATCCCTCAAAGAGTAGTTGTAGGGTATAGAATGTGCATTGATTATCGAAAATTTAATAAAGTTACTAAGAAAGATCATTACCCTTTACCTTTTATTGATCAAATGTTAGAAAGGTTGTCTAAAAATACTCATTTTTGCTTTCTTGATGGTTATTCTGGGTTTTCACAAATTTCTGTTAAAACTAAAGATCAAGAGAAAACCACTTTCACTTGTCCCTATAGAACTTATGCTTATAGACGTATGCCCTTTGGTTTATGTAATGCTCCTGCTACTTTTCAAAGATGCATGTCTGCTATTTTTCACGGCTTTTGCGAGAATATTGTAGAGGTATTCATGGATGATTTTTCTGTCTATGGGAATTCTTTTGACAATTTCTTGCGAAACCTTGATAAAGTTTTGCAGAGATGTGAAGAAACTAACCTTGTTCTTAATTGGGAGAAATGCCACTTTATGGCTAATCAAGGAATTGTATTGGGACATAAAATTTCCGAGAGAGGTATTAAAGTTGATAGAGCTAAAGTTGAAGCAATTGAGAAGATGCCATATCCCAGGGATGTTAAAGTACTTGCCTCCAACCTTTTCAGCTCAGCAAAGGAGGAAATTTTTTTATGACTTGAGGCATTATTTTTGGGATGACCCACACTTATATAAAGAAGGAGTGGATGGTATTCTGCGAAGATGTGTTCCCGAATATGAACAACAAGAGATATTGAGTAAATGTCATGGTAGTGCTTATGGAGGACATCACGCCAGAGATAGAACCGCGCAAAAGGTTCTGCAATCAGGTTTTTATTGGCTAACTCTCTTCAAAGATGCAAGAAAATTTATTTTATCTTGTGATGAATGTCAAAGGGTTGGTAATATCTCCAGACGCAATGAAATGTCTATGAATTATACTCTTGTTATTGAACCATTCGATTGTTGGGGATTTGACTTCATGGGACCTTTCCCGTCTTCAGAAGGTAAGACTCATATACTTGTTGCCGTTGATTATGTTACTAAATGGGTGGAAGCCATACCCACAAAAAGTGCTGATGGTGAGACCTCTTTAAGAATGCTTTTAGATATTATTTTTCCTAGATTTGGAGTTCCTAGATATCTCATGACTGATGGAGGTTCTCATTTTATTCTTGGTGGTTTTAGAAAAACTCTTGCTAAATATGGTATTAATCATAGAATTGCCTCCTCTTATCATCCTCAAACTAGTGGGCAAGTAGAATTATCAAATAGAGAGATTAAATCTATCTTGCAAAAGACTGTTAATAAATCTAGAAAGAATTGGGCTAGTAAATTGAAGGAAGCACTATGGGCTTATAGAACTACTTATAAAAATCCCATGGGTATGTCACCGTATAAAATGGTTTATGGGAAAGCTTGTCATTTACCTTTAGAACTAGAGCACAAAGCTTATTGGGCTGTAAGAGAACTGAATAAAGATCCTAAACTAGCCGGTAAGAAGAGATTGCTACAATTGAGTTCTCTAGATGAATGGAGAAGTGAATTTTATGAAAATGCTAAACTCTTTAAAGAGAAAGTTAAGAAATGGCATGATAGAAGAATTATCAAAAGAGAATTTAATGTTGGGGATAAAGTCCTATTGTATCGGTCTCGTCTTAGATTTTTTGCAGGGAAATTACTCTCAAAATGGGATGGACCATATGTCATTGTGGAGGTGTATCGTTCAGGGGCAATTAAAATTAGTTCTCTGCAAGGCGATGCCACACAAGTGGTGAATGGACAAAGACTCAAGCATTATATCTCTGGAGATTCTTATAATGAAGATGTTGATGTGATTCGAGTGGTGACACTGGAAGCTTTCATCAAAGGTCAAATTGACAGTCCGGCAGAGTTCGACTTTGAATAGGTAACAGTACTGGTAATAAAAAGTCCGTGTTTAATTCTCCAAACAATGTTTTTGCTGTTTTTGGGAAATATGAAAAATTACGAGATCGAAACGGAGTGGAGGAGATGCACGAGGGCGTGCCCCATAGGCCGGCGCAGGCCCCATCCTGGCCGCGCCGCCCCATGAGGAGAGCCCCTTGTTGCTCCTCTCCGACTCTGGTTTGACCTAGTACTTTCCTTTTGTCGCGAAAATTCCTGCTATATAATCCCCCGGACCCCTGGAGGTCCGTATATCGTTTTCTCGACGTGTTTTGTTTCGAGCTGTTTTCTACCAGGATCTGTTTTTGATCTAGAACCACCATGGTCTCCAACAACAAGGGGAAAGGGCTTTCAGAGGAAGAAGTGAAGAAGATGTCGTCAAAACGAGAGCAACAAGCTGTTGGGAGTAAGCAAATCTTGGTGGGATATGTTGACACTCGGCGTTCTTTTTCTCATAACTTGCAGGGACCCTTACCACCTGCTCCTAGCCTCGACTCTTTCCCTATTTTGGAAGAAGCCTTACGGGTTACCGATGAGTTTTGTGATCAATACCGTGCTCTGAGAAGGGAAGTAGAGATACTTCAGGAGGAGAATCACCGACTTCGAAGAATGCTAGAGCGGTTCCTCACTCCCATCGAGGTTGTCCCATCATCACCACCACCACCAAAGTAGTAATTCATCATCGTTATTGGCATCCCCTTGGTTTTTTCCAAGCTTGGGGGAGTGCCGCGGTATCACATCATCACTATCTTTTACTTTTTACTGTCAAGTAGTGTCATATCATGAGTAGGGAAGTTATCATATAAGATGGGTTGAAGTGTGGAAGTATCTCTCTTTAGTTGGTTGTCTATGTATCCCTTGGTGTGAGTTATCGTTATGGAATATTAATGAGACGTCTTATCATTTACATGTTGCACATCTTATTTTAGTTTGCAATCTCTACTATATGATTGATCTTGTTGTTAGTATTGGTATCACTTTGGGAGCATTGAGTAAATCCATTTGGTTTTGGCAAACTTAGCATGGGTCAATAGCAACAACACTTTGAGGTTTAAGTAGAAAAGAGAAATACATGTAGATATGTTATTTCATTGTCTTTCTTTCTTGTTAGCTCTTAGCTTATTATTCTGAAGTTAAAATTGTTTGTGCTTACAAGGAAGATGCATGATTGTTTCTATCACATGTATATTTGTTTGTTTCCCTCAACTCTTATGCTTGCTAATCAACCTTGCTAGCCAAAAACCTGTACTGAGAGGGAATGCTTCTCATGCGTCCAAACTTTAACCCAAATCTACGCCATCAGTGTCCACCATAACTACCTACTATGTGGTATTTTCTGCCATTCCAAGTAAATACTTCATGTGCTACCTTTAAACAATTCAAAATTTATCATCCCTTATTTGTGTCAATGTTTTATAGCTCATGAGGAAGTATGTGGTGTTTTATCTTTCAATCTTGTTGGGCAACTTTCACCAATGGACTAGTGGTTTCATCCACTTATCCAATAATTTTGCAAAAAGAGCTGGCAATGGGGTTCCCGGCCCCAATTAATTAACCTTCATAATTTTGCAAATAGGCACTCCTCCATGGTATGAGATTGTTGGAAGGCACCCGAGGATTCGGTTAGCCATGGTTTGAGAAAGCGAAGGTTGGGACGAGTGTCATCTCTAATAAAACTAAAATAAATAGACACTCCTTCATGGTATGAGAATGATTGGAAGGCACCCGAGGATTCGGTTAGCCATGGTTTGTGAAAGCAAAGGTTGGAAGGAGTGTCAACCAAAAATAAAATTTTATGGGAGCCGCTCTTCGAGAGTTTGTCTGGCAAGGGGGTTAGAGTACCCACTACCATTCGTTGACAACAACAAACACCTCTCAAATTTTTTTTATGCTCTTTATATGATTTCAAAACTGAAAAAGCTCTAGCACATGATTTAATCCCTGCTTCCCTCTGCAAAGGGCCTATCTTTTACTTTATGTTGAGTCAGTAAACCTATTTCCCTCCATCTTAAGCAAGCAATTGAGTTGTTGTGATCAAACCATTTATATTGTGATCTGCTTAATCAT
Source organism: Lolium perenne (assembly GCF_019359855.2). Lineage (NCBI taxonomy): Eukaryota > Viridiplantae > Streptophyta > Magnoliopsida > Poales > Poaceae > Lolium > Lolium perenne. The sequence goes on along the minus strand of NC_067248.2, from coordinate 33,269,172 downwards.
GCCTTCTACTCTTCCTTGTTTAGTACAAGTTTTATCTGAATGAATATAGCTTTGAAAGTTATCAATGATTATGAGAGATTATTATGATTGAGTATGCAAGTTGTGCCATATAAGCTTTAATATAAGAGCGCTGCTCAATAGATAAGTACAATCTATTAACTATTCTCTGACTAAGAAACGAAGTTTGCCATCACCAATTATGATTTCTTATGCACCTTTATTTGTGATTACCTTCTACTTGTTTCAAGTTGAATTATATGAGGAAGTTGTTCACTAGAATGGCTTGTGTGAATTAATATGATGCTTCTTGTCCGTATTTGGTTTATCGACTCTTCACTCCATAAACATGTGGTCATGTTTACCGAGTTCAGTTTCGCTTGGGGACAAGCGAAGTCTAAGCTTGGGGGGAGTTGATACGTCCATTTTGCATCACTATTTTATATCATAATTTACTATTATTCATTGATATATTTCATATTTAGAGGTGATACTTATGTTATTTCATCTATTTTGCATGTTTCATGATTGTTGGAGAATCGCGCACCGGAGTCAGGATTCTGCTGGAAAAAGCACCGTCAGAATGCAATATTTCAGAAGATCAACAATTGACGGAAATTACACTGAAAATCCTATTTTTCTAGAAGTCGAAGATAGCCAAAAGGAGGAGCCGAGGAGGGCCGCCATGGGCCCCCATAGGCCAGCGTGGGCCCAGGCCTGGCCGCGCCGCCTTGTGGGGAGGGGGCCCATAGCCCCCTCTGGCCTCCTCTCCTTCGCGTACTTCTTCTTCCCGAAAACCTAAGCTCCAGGGGGATAGTCACGAAGAGTCACAACCGCCTCTGCGGGGCGGAAAACACCAGAGAGAAAAGAGCTCTCCGGCAGGCTGAAATCTGCCGGGGAAATTCCCTCCCGGAGGGGGAAATCGACACCATCGTCACCGTCATCGAGCTGGACATCATTGGGATCATCATCAACATCATCATCATCATCATCATCATCACCGCCATCTCCACCGCTGCACATCGTCACCGTTGTAACAATTAGGGTTGGATCTTGATTGTTTGATAGGGGAAACTCTCCCGATATTGATTTCTACTTGTTATTGATGCTATTGAGTGAAACCATTGAACCAAGGTTTATGTTCAGATTGTTATTCGTCATCATATCACCTCTGATCATGTTCCATATGATGTCTCGTGAGTAGTTCGTTTAGTTCTTGAGGACATGGGTGAAGTCTAAATGTTAGTAGTGAATTATGTCGGGCAATATTCAATGGTTTGATATTTAAGTTGTGGTGTTATTCTTCTAGTGGTGTCATGTGAACGTCGACTACATGATACTTCACCTTTATGGGCCTAGGGGAATACATCTTGTATTCGTTTGCTAATTGCGGGGTTGCCGGAGTGACAGAAACCTAAACCCCCGTTTGGTATATCGATGTAGGAGGGATAGCAGGATCTCAGAGTTTAAGGTTGTAGTTAGATTTATCTTAATTACTTTCTTGTAGTTGCGGATGCTTGCAAGGGGTATAATCACAAGTATGTATTAGTCCTAGGAAGGGCGGTGCATTAGCATAGGTTCACCCACACAACACTTATCAAAACAATGAAGATTAATCAGCTATATGAAGCGAAAGCACTAGACTAAATTCCCGTGTGTCCTCAAGAACGTTTGGTCATTATAAGTAAACAAACCAGCTTGTCCTTTGTGCTAAAAGGATTGGGCCACTCACTGCAATTATTACTCTCGCATTTTACTTACTCGTACTTTATTTATCTGCTATATCAAAACCCCCTGAATACTTGTCTGTGAGCATTTACAGTGAATCCTTCATCGAAACTGCTTGTCAACACCTTCTGCTCCTCGTTGGGTTCGACACTCTTATTTATCGAAAGTACCACGATACACCCCCTATACTTGTGGGTCATCATTCGCACTGCTCGGTTACTACTACTACTGTTGGGGGGATGACCCCCGGTATGCCAAAGGCATGCCAAACCGGATGGTTTGAGCCATCAAAGTACCGGTTTAAAGGTGGTTCTGGATAACAAAGGTTGATTCAGAGAATCATGCCGGTATCCCAGGAAAGGGGATACCGGAACTGGCTAAGAACGTATCGGAATACCAGAACAGGTTACACTGTAGCATGTCGGCAAGACTGGTCAAAGATGCTCTCCAGAGCTAGAAGACAAAGATGAGCGAAACACTTCAGCTTTAATCGAAGCCATGACGCCAAAGGCGAAGGATGACGTAAAAGGTGCCGGAGGATGTCACAGCTCTTGATTAAAGGCATACGGGCATCATTAGGGTTTCTTAGGGTTTCTTCCCCTGTAAGCCACCCTCTCCCCTATATAAGGAGAGGGGGCATAGCCCTTCACGGGCACGTGATGCAAGGTACCACGCAAGGACCAAATAGCGATCTTGTACACGAACCTGTAAGCTCTTATGATCAAGAAATAGAGAGATCTAGCGCTGTCTTTGTTCTTGAGTTCATCATCTTCTACCTTCGGCCAAGGCCAAGTTCTTGAGGAATCAATCCGGAAACCTCTCCGTCTATACCAAAACCCTCCCCCGAATCCTCTAGCGCACATTCGGCCCCAAGATAAGCCATCCCATGGCATCTGTCTGTTCACCACGACGACAGTTGGCGCCCACCATGGGGCCAGCAGCTGCGCTTGCTGGAGTTCATATTCGGGCGGGCCTCCTCACCGTCGGCGGCGAGCGTGTCATCACCGCGCTCGTCAACCGCAACCGCGACATGCGTTTCATCAACGACAACACGGGCTGCTTCTCCAATGGAGGTAAGTTCCCCAAAAACGGCCGCGTCATCGAGTTCGGGAGCATCCTCGTCTACTATGGCACCGTCACTGAGCGCCAGTACCTCTCGCCGGTGTTGGTGGCTCCGGATCCGCCAAAGTCTGCGCTTCGCAGCGACCGCGCCGCTGGCAGCATCGAGGTGCTGGTGGTTGGCGCGGGCGACGCCGGCAAGGGAGCTGCGGCGCAAGGCGCTGGGCAGACGAAGTCCACGCGCACGGCCAAGCCGCCAACCGAGCGCAACCAGGAAGCTACAGGTGCATCCGCAGCGCCACCGGAAACTCCTCTCCAAGCGTCCATGAGCGTGCTGGCTACGCCCATCGCGCAGAACATCGACCCGGCAGCGGCTCAGGCGGAGCTGGAGGCACAGCGACAGAAGCTGCTCGCGAACGGCGCCGACATCGTCCGGGCACAGCGCGAGCTGAATTTAACCCTACGTGACTATAACGCTGCCCATGGCTTTGCTTCTATTAGCGCTCAGGCTGCGAGGATACCGGAAAACCAGCTTAGAGCTCGCAACTTAGATCAGGATCTGCGTAAAGAGATTCTTGCCGGAAAAAGTACTTCTGCATCGTTGAGCATGGTAGAGAAACCTAAGTATAGCAGTCCGGATAAAACCATAAAAGTTGCTAAGGCTGCAGTAGAGCTGTGTGAATCGCTTTCCGGAGATGCTTTGGCAAAACAGCAAGATCATGTCAGAGAGTTGCTTGATACAATTGAGCAGCAAAATGTTGAGCAGCTTGCGAAGTTGAACAAGGATGCGGCTTCAAAATCTGTGCATTCAACAAAGAATGCCGGAAGCAAGTCCCATGGGCAGGCATCGTCCCTCCATCCGGACAAGAGAAAAGAAAAAGAGGTGAATGCACAACAGATGACTGTGTATGATCCGGTGCTAGCCGGAAAACAACAAGCCGGGCGATACGAGGCCGGTAGAAAAAGCCAAGGGGCAGATCGTGGTTACGCCAGATATGGCTATGCCAGAGATGAGTATGCCGGTAGAGGTGAAACCGGGCAAAATTATCGTGCACCAAGAGTTGCTTATGCAGAGGAGGAAATTCCTCCGCCAAGGTACCGGCAGGCTAGGGCTGCGGTACCAGAAAGATACGATGAAGCTGATTCAGGAACCGAAAGAATCGGAGCCTACCGGAACCCTTTGGGGGAAAGGTTAGGAGAAAGATGCCTACCAGACCAGGATGCGAGGCACATGCTGGATAGGATGTACTTGTCTGAAATGGTTGAGGCAGAAGGTCCTCCGGGTCCCAAATGTTTTGGCCCACGCATCATGAAAGAGGAACCACCGGTTCGCAAATTCACGTTGCCCTGAGATACAAAAACATATGATGGCACCACTAAGCCGGAAGACTGGCTTGCGGACTACATGACCGCAGTTTACGTTTCCGGTGGCGGAGGAACTGTCACTGGTGGAGGAAACCGGCGTTGGGCCGTGAGAATTGTACCGTCTTTCCTGGTAGGACCAGCGCGCATCTGGCTAAACAACTTGCCGGCAGGAAGCATAAATGGCTGGTTGGACTTTGAGGAAGCCTTTGTAAGCAACTTCAGCAGTACATACCGGAGGCCAAACAGGCCGCAACAGCTCGCTTTGTGCGTGCAGTGTTCGAATGAAACAGACCGGGATTACCTGACCCGGTGGAACTCCATAAGGAACTCCTGTGAGGGAGTAATCGAGGCGCAAGCCATAGCTTGGTTTTGCAATGGATGCAGAAGAGGTTCACCTCTATGGCAAAAGCTACAGAGAAACATGCCAACAACGCTGGCACAAATGATACGTGTGGCGGATAACTACGCATTGGGAGACCCCATGCAACCGGCAGTGCAGGCAGAGCCAGCACAAACAAGCCAACCACGCCAAGATCAGTACCGGGATAACCGACACAACAAAAGAAGGGAAGATTTCCCGGATCGGAGGTACGGTCCGCAGCAAATAGCTGCTGTGCAGGATAACTCCGGTGCCAGCGGTAGCCAGAGGCAGAAAACCGGATCGCAGCCATGGGCGGGTCCTAAGAAACAGTGGGTTGAAAAGAAACCCTGGGGCAAGAAAAAGAATTGGCAAGAACATGCAAAATACACCATGGAAGCAGCTATGGACCAACCTTGCCGGTGGCATACGCCGAATCCGGCTAATCCATCAAACCATTTGACAAAGGATTGTTCTTGGAACAAGTACCTGATGTTGAAGGGTGCGGTAAAAGATGCGCAAGCACAAGGCTGTACCACGATACTACCACCATCGCAAGATATGTTGCACCAGCACCCCCTACCACCACCACCACCGCTTACCGGAGCAAATGCTCTACCGGTACAGCCTCAGCCAAACCGGCAGCAGCACCAGCAAGTTCATCAGGTGGGTGATGGCAATGGCCAACCGCCACCGCCGACACCTTTGGGCCAGAATGTTTACCAGGATCCGGACTTGTGCTGTGTTGTGTTCGTCACTGAGCCAACTGACAAGCAAAGCTTGTACCGCCGCTCCATGGAAGTGAACGCAGTGATGCTGACAGTACCAAGGTACATGCTATGGTCAGATCAGGAAATTACCTGGTCGTTCAAGGATCATCCGAAAATCATGCCTAATCCGGGTGGCTATGCTCTTGTTGTGGACCCTATCATGCATGGGCCAACGGCTCGAGTGCGGTTCAGCAAAGTGCTGATTGACAATGGAAGCAGCATAAACATTATGTACCGGCACACCATGCGCACGCTGGGAATCACTGAAAACATGCTGCAACCAACTCACACTATGTTCCACGGAATCGTTCCGGGTTTTTCCTGCTCGCCCATGGGAAAAGTCCAGGTGGATGTGTCGTTTGGAGGACGCGACAACTGTCGGGTGGAAAATGTTCTGTTCGAGGTGGTGGACCTAGACAGTCCCTATCATGCGCTGCTGGGAAGACCGGCGTTGGCATCGTTTATGGCCTCAACGCATACGGCATATCTCAAGATGAACATGCCGACACCATCTGGACCCTTAACCGTGGTGGGAAACTACAAAATCTCACTGGAAACCGCTTCCGCCGGATCAAATCTGGCCGAATCTCTGGTGATCGCAGAAGAAAAAAGGAGAATGCAAACTGCGGTTGCACTAGCTCAGTCCTCACAGTTGAGCCTAGCTGCAATGAGTGGCAACCTAGGCACACCGGCATTCAAGCCAACAAAGGAAACAAAAGACATCGTGCTGGACCCGGCTTACCCTGAGCGCACCGTTCGCATCGGTGCCGGTCTCAGTGAGGCATAGGAAAGCGCGCTCGTCAACTTCCTCCGTGAGAATCGGAATATCTTTGCCTGGTCTAATAATGACTTGGTAGGTGTTCCGAGGGAGTTGGCTGAGCACTCTCTGAACGTCCGGAAGGATGCGAAGCCGGTAAGGTAGCCGCTGCGCCGGTTCGCTGAAGACAGGAGGAAAATCATTGGGGAAGAAGTAACAAAGTTGTTAGTTGCCGGTTTCATTGTGGAGGTACTGCATACTGAGTGGCTAGCCAATCCGGTGCTGGTCGAGAAGAAAAAAGAGGAGAACCTTGAAGCAAAAGCTCCAAAGGTGTGGCGCATGTGCATCGACTACACCAACCTGAACAAGGCTTGCCCGAAAGATCCTTTCCCTTTACCCCGGATCGATCAAGTGATTGATTCCACTGCTGGATGTGAACTGTTGTCGTTCCTGGATGCCTATTCCGGTTTCCACCAAATTCCCCTGAAAAAGGAAGATCAAATAAAAACTGCGTTTATCACCCCGCATGGGGCTTATTGCTATGTTACTATGCCTTTCGGTTTGCGCAACGCTGGTGCAACGTACTAGCGCTGCATGCAAAAGTGTTTGTTTAATCAAATCGGTAAGAATGTGCAAGTCTATGTGGATGATATTGTGATAAAAACGAAGGTCAAGGAGACCTTGATCGATGATTTGAGGCAAACGTTTGATAACCTAAGAAGGTTCCGGATGAAGCTCAATCCGGCAAAATGCTCCTTCGGTGTTCCAGCCGGCAAATTGCTTGGTTTTCTCGTGTCTAGCTGATGTCTACGCACGCTTCTATTCCTGTAGACAGTGTTGGGCCTCCAAGAGTAGAGGCTTGTAGAACAGCAGAAAGTTTTCCCTTAAGTGGATCACCCAAGGTTTATCGAACTCAGGGAGGAAGAGGTCAAAGATATCCCTCTCAAGCAACCCTGCAATCACGATTCAAGAAGTCTCTTGTGTCCCCAACACACCTAATACACTTGTCAGATGTATAGGTGCACTAGTTCGGCGAAGAGATAGTGAAATACAAGTGGTATGGATGAATATGAGTGGTAATAGCAATCTGAATAAAATATGGCAGCGAGTAAACATGCAACAAAACAGTAAACAAACGGAGATTCAATGTTCGGAAACAAGGCCTAGGGATCCTACTTTCACTAGTGGACACTCTCAACAAAGATCACATAATAGAACCACTCTACACTCTCTTGTTGGATGATGAACACCATTAATTGTGTAGGGCTACAAGAGCACCTCAATGCCGGAGTTAACAAGCTCCACAACATTCGATGTTCATATTTAAGTAACCTTAGAGTGCATGATAGACCAACGCAATTATACCGAGTACTAACATAGCATGCACACCGTCACCGACAAGCTATGAAAGGGGGAATAAATCACATCAATACCATCATAGTAATAGTTAACTTCATAATCTACAAGAGATCACAATCATAGCATATACCAAGTACTACATGATGCACACACTATCAACATTACATCATGGAGGAGGAATAGACTACTTTAATAACATCACTAGAGTAGCACATAGATGATATTCAACTAGATCACAAAGAGAGAGATGAACCACATAGCTACAGCAGATCCCTCAGCCCCGGGGGAGAACTACTCCCTCCTCATCATGGAGACAGCGATGACGGTGAAGATGGCGGTGGAGATAGCTTCCGGGGGCAATTCCCCGTCCCGACAGGGTACCAGAACAGAGACTTCTGTCCCCTGAATTGGAGTTTCGCGATGGCGGCAGCTCTGGAAGGTTTTCTGGTGTTTCGTCAATCCGTGTCGAAGATTTAGGTCAGGAGGCAACTTATAGGCGAAGAGGCGGAGTCGGAGGGGCTGTGGGGCAGCCACACAGTAGTGGGGCCCCCCCCTGGGCCGCGCCGCCCACACGTGTGGTGGCCCTGGGCCTCTCCTCTGGTGTCTCTCCGGTGTTCTGGAAGCTTCGTGGAATTATAAGATGTTGGGCGTTGATTTCGTCCAATTCCGAGAATATTTCCTTACTAGGATTTCTGAAACAAAAAATAGCAGAAAACAGGAACTGGCACTTCGGCATCTCGTCAATAGGTTAGTTCCGGAAAATGCATAAAAACGATATAAAGTGTGAACAAAACATGTAGGTATTGTCATAAAACAAGCATGGAACATAAGAAATTATCGATACGTTGGAGACGTATCAGCATCCCCAAGCTTAGTTCCTACTCGTCCCGAGTAGGTAAACGATAACAAAGATAATTTCTGAAGTGACATGCTACCAACATAATCTTAATCATACTATTGCAAAGTATATGAGATGAATGCAGCGATTCTAAGCAATGGTAAAGACAATGAGTAAACAAATGAACCATATAGAAAAGACATTTCATGAATAGTACTTTCAAGACAAGCATCAATAAGTCTTGCATAAGAGTTAACTCATAAAGCAATAAATTCTTAGTAAAGGCATTGAAGCAACACAAAGGAAGATATAAGTTTCAGCGGTTGCTTTCAACTAGTAACATGTATATCTCATGGATATTGTCAACATAAAGTAATATGATGAATGCAATAAGCAAGTATGTAAGAATCAATGCACAGTTAACACAAGTGTTTGCTTCTAAGATGGAAGGAAGTAGGTAAACTGACTCAACATAAAAGTAGAAGAAAGGCCCTTCGAAGAGGGAAGCATGGATTGCTATATTTGTGCTAGAGCTTTTATTTTGAAAACAAGAAACAATTTTGTCAACGGTAGTAATAAAGCATATGCATTATGTAAATTATATCCTACAAGTTGCAAGCCTCATGCATAGATTACCAATAGTGCCCGCACCTTGTCCTAATTAGCTCGGATTTACATGGATTATCATCGCAATACATATGTTTTAACCAAGTATCACAAAGGGGTACCTCTATGCCGCCTGTACAAAGGTCTAAGGAGTAAGCTCGCATTGGATTTCTCGCTTTTGATTATTCTCAACTTAGACATCCATACCGGGACAGCATAGACAACAAATAATGGACTCCTCTTTAATGCATAAGCATTCAACAACAAATAATATTCTCATAAGAGATTGAGGATTGTTGTCCAAAACTGAAACTTCCACCATGGATCATGGCTTTAGTTAGCGGCCCAATGTTCTTCTCTAACAATATGCATGCTCAAACCATTCAACTCATGATAAATCGCCCTTACTTCAGACAAGACGAACATGGATAGCAACTCACATGATATTCAACAAAGGATAGTTGATGGTGTCCCCAGGAACATGGTTATCGCACAACAAGCAACTTAATAAGAAATAAGATACATAAGTACATATTCAATACCACAATAGTTTTTAGGCTATTTTTCCCATGAGCTATATATTGCAAAGACAAAGGATAGAATTTTAAAGGTATCACTCAAGCAATTTACTTTGGAATGGCAGAGAAATACCATGTAGTAGGTAGGTATGGTGGACACAAGTGGCATAGTTTTTGGCTCAAGGATTTGGATGCACGAGAAGTAATCCCTCTCAATACAAGGCTTAGGCTAGGAAGGTTGTTTGAAGCAAACACAAGTATGAACCAGTACAGCAAAACTTACATAAGAACATATTGAAAGCATTATAAGACTCTACATTGTCTTCCTTGTTCTTCAAGCACCTTTACCAGAAAATATCTAGACTCTAGAGAGACCAATCATGCAAACCAAATTTTAACAAGCTCTACAGTATTTCTTCATTAATAGGTGCAAGCATATGATGCAAGAGCTTAAACATGATCTATATGCGCAAAACAATTGCCAAGTATCAAATTATTCAAGACCATATACCTATTACCACATGCAGCATTTTCTGTTTCCAACCATATAACAATGAACGAAGCAGTTTCAACCTTCGCCATGAACATTAAAAGCTAAGAACACATGTGTTCATACGAACCTGCGGAGCGTGTCTCTATCCCACACAAGCATGAATTTATTCAGAGAATGAAAATAACAAAAACGAAAATAAAAGCACACAGACGCTCCAAGTAAAGCACATAAGATGTGACGGAATAAAAATATAGTTTCACTAGAGGTGACCTGATAATTTGTTGATGAAGAAGGGGATGCCTTGGGCATCCCCAAGCTTAGACGCTTGAGTCTTCTTGAAATATTCAGGGATGAACCACAGGGGTATCCCCAAGCTTAGGCTTTTCACTCTTCTTAATCATATATCATCCTCCTCTCTTGACCCTTGAAAACTTCCTCCACACCAAACTCAAAACAAACTCATTAGAGGGTTAGTGCATAATCAAAAATTCACATGTTCAGAGGTGACACAATCATTCTTAACACTTCTGGACATTGCCCAAAGCTACTGGAAGTCAATGGAACAAAGAAATCCATCCAACATAGCAAAAGAAGCAATGCGAAATAAAAGGCAGAATCTGTCAAAACAGAATAGTCCGTAAAGATGATTTTTTTTAGAGGCACCAGACTTGCTCAGATGAAAATGCTCAAATTGAATTAAAGTTGTGTACATATCTGAGGATCACACACAAAAATTGGCAGATTTTTCTGAGTTATCTACAGAGAACCCTGCCCAAATTCGTGACAGACAGAAATCTGTTTCTGCGCAGTAATCCAAATCTAGTATCAACCTTGCTATCAAAGACTTTACTTGGCACAACAATGCAATAAAATAAAGATAAGGAGAGGTTGCTACAGTAGTAACAACTTCCAAGACACAACAAAACAGTAGCAAAATAAACACATGGGTTATCTCCCAAGAAGTGCTTTCTTTATAGCCATTAAGATGGGCTCAGTGATTTTAATGATGCACTCCCAAGAAATAATAGTTGAAGCAAAAGAGAGCATCAAGAAGCAAATTCAAAACATATTTAAGTCTAACCCATTTCCTATGAAAAGGAATCTTGTAAATAAACAAATTCATGAAGAACGAAGTGACAAGCATAGGAAGATGAAACACGAGTAACTTCAAGATTCTCAACATAAAGAGGGAAAACTTAATATTATTAAGATGCATATAACCATGTTTCCCTCTCTCATAATAACTTTCAGTAGCATCATTGATGAAATCCACAATATACCCATCACTTAAAACATTCTTATCATGGTTCATATGCATAGAAGTATCACTAATTTTGGCATAAGAAGAGTTCTTCTCATTAGTAGTAATTGCAGCAAGATTATTATCAAGAATTTGAACATGGTAAACAAGTTGCATATATATTAAGGGAATTGTTTTTGGCAATCCAATCATAACTATGACAAGTTTCATAAGGATAGTTATAACCTATATCATAGCATTCTTTATAATAATCATTAAAGGTCGGAGGCACAGTGTCATCATAAGAAATAGAATGGTTATCTTTCACAGTATGTTCATCTGTGACCATACCATCATTGTTACTAGAAGGAGATGTATCAAACATATAATGATCAGTAGCAAAAGGATTTTCAAACACCTCATCCCCAAGCTTAGAGCTTTCTATATCATTATGGGAGGAAGCATGGATAGTACTGATACTATGGCAATTATTAACATCATCATTTTCAGAATTAATTTCCCAGAGATTTGCAATATCAAAAGTAGTGTGCTCTTTCAAATCATGATCGCTAATGTATGTAAACAGCATAGGAAGGTCATTGTATTCAGATTCATTATCATAATAGTCATTAGGAGCAACATACTTACGGTTACCTATCGTTATCTCATTCACGCGGGGATATGCTGTTACCTCTTTCTCTTTATACCCCTTCTTCTTCGTTCCCTTCTTCTTCTTCTTCTTCTTCTTCTTCTTCTTCTCTTCCTTCTCCTCGTTCCCTTATTTAGGAGGAAGAGGCTTGAAGGGAGGCTTCTCCATATAACCTGATTTATTTCTAGAAACAATAGAAGAAACTTGGGAGGATTCCTCCTTTTCATTAATAAGTTAAAAACACACAGCGGTCCTATCATATTTTGGCAAGGTGTCATCTTCTAAAATATTTTGTATGTAAGTACTTGTATGGCAATTATCAATGCAATAAGAAAAACACCCATGCAGGACATCATCAATATCAAGATCACTCATATGTAACAAAGAGATTTTTCTTGATAACTCTTCACACCACAAAAATAAAGTAAGTTCATCATGCTGATTAGGAGTAATTTCATCATCACAATACAAATTTGCGGCACTCATGGGGTTCAAATTATCATTAGAGGAGCATTGAAAATTAAAATGACCCACTCTATGGCAAAGTTCACAAATAAAAGGATAGAGGGCACAAACTTTTTTACCAAGATCATCTAGAGCCCTAGACCACTTTCTAGTTTTTTCATTAATATGATGGATACAATATTCATCTTCGATTTGATTAATTCCACAAGGTCTATGCATTCCACAAAAATTAACATGCTTATAGGAAATAGCATTCTTAGGAGTTTGAGCATGTTTATTGCAATCATTAACAACAATTTCATCCTTCATGCAAGCCTCTTTAAAAGGTTCATGATACTTATCAAAATTCTTCCTAGGCAATTCAAAATGAGAGGCAAAAGCTTTATAAAGATTTGCAGCAACTTGAGAGTCAAGACCATAGGTAGCACTCATATTTCGAAATTTACCAGTATCCATAAAAGTTTCAATGCATTCATAATCATAATTTATACCTGACTCTTTACCTTTGTCGTTCTCCCAATCTTCAGCGTTCTCCTCAATCCGATCAAGAAGATCCCACTTAGCTTCAACCTCCTTGCTGGTCAAAGATCCCTCCAAACAGGCGTCTAGATAATCCTTGTGATGTCCTGAAAGTCTTGCATAAAAATTATTAATAATAACATTACGGGGGAGCTCATGAATGGGACATTTGAGCATTAGTGACTTCAATCTTCCCCATGGTTGAGAAATACTCTCTCCATCACGAGGATAAAAGTTATAAATGTAATTCCTATCAATATGCACTTTATGAGGAGGATAAAATTTAAAATAAAAGAGAGATACAATTTCCTCCTAACCAAGAGAATGACTATTCTTCAGCAATTTATACCAATGCGCCGCTTTACCAGACAGCGAAATAGAGAATAGTTTCTTCCTCACTTCATCCATAGAGATACCTGCACACTTGAATAACCCACATAATTCATGCAAAAATAGTAAATGATCTCCAGGATGGACAGTTCCATCCCCTTCATAGCGGTTATCCATAACACGTTCAACAATTTTCATGGGTATGTCGAAAGCAGTAATTGCAGTAGGTGGATTTAAAATATCACAAGCATCATTAAAGTTATCGCATATGGGAGATAAAGTATTATCAGAGCAAATTTTCTCCCCTAAAGATGGGAAGCTAAAAAGATCATAAAAACTAGCTTCCCCAAGCTTAGACTTCTCCATAGCATTAGCAGTGATTGCGTTCATACTAATAACATTGCTACTAGCATGCAAATAAGGTTCCATAGGTTTTTTAATTTTCGCATCACACAATTCATGTCTTAACTTAGGAAATAAATTAAAAAGCTCACAGTTGTTTTCCATTATGCCAAACTAGTGACAAATAAGAAACAAAAAGATGCAATTGCATGATCTAAAGGAAATAGCTTCGAGCACTCAGCAACGGCGCCAGAAAATAACTTAGTTACCTGGGACCGAAGTGTGAGTGCCTTTTACCTTTCCTCCCCGGCAACGGCGCCAGAAAATAGCTTGATGTCTACGCACGCTTCTATTCCTGTAGACAGTGTTGGGCCTCCAAGAGCAGAGGTTTGTAGAACAGCAGCAAGTTTTCCCTTAAGTGGATCACCCAAGGTTTATCGAACTCAGGGAGGAAGAGGTCAAAGATATCCCTCTCAAGCAACCCTGCAATCACGATACAAGAAGTCTCTTGTGTCCCCAACACACCTAATACACTTGTCAGATGTATAGGTGCACTAGTTCGGCGAAGAGATAGTGAAATACAAGTGGTATGGATGAATATGAGTGGTAATAGCAATCTGAATAAAATATGGCAGCGAGTAAACATGCAACAAAACAGTAAACAAACGGAGATTCGATGTTCGGAAACAAGGCCTAGGGATCCTACTTTCACTAGTGGACACTCTCAACAATGATCACATAATAGAACCACTCTACACTCTCTCGTTGGATGATGAACACCATTAATTGTGTAGGGCTACAAGAGCACCTCAATGCCGGAGTTAACAAGCTCCACAACATTCGATGTTCATATTTAAGTAACCTTAGAGTGCATGATAGACCAACGCAATTATACCGAGTACTAACATAGCATGCACACCGTCACCGACAAGCTATGAAAGGGGGAATAAATCACATCAATACCATCATAGTAATAGTTAACTTCATAATCTACAAGAGATCACAATCATAGCATATACCAAGTACTACATGATGCACACACTGTCAACATTACATCATGGAGGATATTCAACTAGATCACAAAGAGAGAGATGAACCACATAGCTACAGTAGAGCCCTCAGCCCCGGGGGAGAACTACTCCCTCCTCATCATGGAGACATCGATGGCGGTGAAGATGGCGGTGGAGATGGCTTCCGGGGGCAATTCCCCGTCCCGACAGGGTACCGGAACAGAGACTTCTGTCCCCCGAATTGGAGTTTCGCGATGGCGGCGGCTCTGGAAGGTTTTCTGGTGTTTCGTCAATCCGTGTTGAAGATTTAGGTCAGGAGGCAACTTATAGGCGAAGAGGCGGAGTCGGAGGGGCTGCGGGGAAGCCACACAGTAGGGGGGCGCCCCCCCGGGCCACGCCGCCCACACGTGTGGTGGCCCTGGGCCTCTCCTCTGGTGTCTCTCCGGTGTTCTGGAAGCTTCGTGGAATTATAAGATGTTGGGCGTTAATTTCGTCCAATTCCGAGAATATTTCCTTACTAGGATTTCTGAAACCAAAAACAGCAGAAAATAGGAACTGGCACTTCGGTATCTCGTCAATAGGTTAGTTCCGGAAAATGCATAAAAACGATATAAAGTGTGAACAAAACATGTAGGTATTGTCATAAAACAAGCATGGAACGTAAGAAATTATCGATACGTTGGAGACGTATCACTAGCCGGGGCATAGAGGTTAATCCGGTAAAGATCCGGGCCATTGAAAGAATGACGATACCGCAAGAACTCAAAGATGTGCAAAAGTTTATCGGGAGCTTGGCATCGCTAAGCCGGTTCATAAGCAGATTGGGGGAAAAGGCCCTACCGCTCTATGCTTTGATGAAAAAATCCGATACCTTCGTCTGGACCCCTCAGGCAGATGCAGCGTTCAAAGAGCTAAAAACAATGCTAGCCACTGCGCTGGTATTGGCTCCGCCTCTAGAAAGAGAGCCCATGCTGTTGTACATAGCAGCAACAAACCGGGTTGTGAGTGTGGTAGTTGTGGTTGAAAGAGAAGAGGAAGGAAAAACCGTGCAGAGACCGGTATACTACCTGAGCGAGGTGCTCTCCCTCTCCAAACAAAACTACCCTCACTTCGAGAAAATGACCTATGGTGTGTTCATGGCCGCCACAAAGCTCAAGCACTACTTTGAAGAACACCCTATGAAAGTGGTGAGTGAGGCACCAATTTCCGATATCATGTGCAACAAGGATGCTAGCGACAGGATTGCCAAGTGGGAAATTCAGGTATCACCATACGTACCGGTGTACGAAAGAAGAGACGCCATAAAATCACAAGCTTTAGCTGATTTCCTGGTTGATTGGGCGGAAATGCAATACAAACCGCCGGAACACAAGGTAGAGTATTGGAAGATGCACTTTGATGGATCCAAACTCAAGGAGGGTCTGGGTGCCGGTGTGGTGCTTACTTCACCTAAGGGAGATCATCTCCGGTATGTTTTACAAGTGCACTTCAGAGCATCAAACAATGTTGCTGAGTATGAGGCTTTGATCCATGGGCTCAAGGTCGCAAAAGAAATCAGTGTGCACCGGATCATTGGCTATGGTGATTCAGATCTTGTGGTGTAGCAGTGTTCCGGATATTGGGACGAGAAAGATGCCAACATTGCCTCATACCGGTTTCATGTGCAAAAGATTGCCGGCTTCTTCAAAGGTTGTGAGTTTCACCATGTGCCACGCGCAGAAAACGAAGCCGCGGATACTCTCTCTAAGCTAGGCTCCTCCCGGCAGGAAATTCCTCCCGGAGTGGCTTTGGCTCACCTAAGGACACCATCGATCAAACCAAGTCCAGAGTCGGAGTCAATTTTCGTACCGGAATCACACATTGTGCCAATGGACATTGACGAAGGAAACCCGGGGATTGTTCCGGTAAACCCGGGGACTGCAGTGTCTAAGCCGGAAGAAGCTATGCTGGTAGACAGTATGGAGATAGACGTACCGGTATTCCTAGTCCGGGAAGCACCAACTTGGGTTGAACCTATTAAGGAATTCCTGATCAACGACACCTTGCCGGTTGACGAAAACGCGTCGAGGAGGATCCAAAGAAGGTCCAAGGCCTACACTATCATCAATGGTGAGGTGTATAAAAGAAGTGTTACCAGTATCCTCCAAAGGTGTGTGGAACTGGAAGAAGGAAAAGTAATGTTGCTAGAGATTCACCAAGGAGAATGTGGGCACCATGCCTCATCAAGGGCACTGGTGGCAAAAGTGTTCCGGCATGGGTTCTATTGGCCCACAGCTCTGGAAAACGCTGAGGACTTGGTACGAAAATGCAATGGGTGCCAGCAGTACGCCAAGCAAAATCATACCCCAGCGTCCGGTCTTAAAACTAGACCATTGACTTGGCCGTTTGCTGTTTGGTGCCTTGATATGGTTGGTCCATTCAAAACCGCAAGGGGCAACATGACCCATGTACTGGTGATGGTGGATAAGTTCACCAAGTGGTTGGAAGTGAAGCCTATCGCAAAGTGTGATGGGCATACGGCGGTGAAATTCTTAAAAGATGTGATCTTGCGGTTTGGATTCCGGCATAGCATAATCACTGACAATGGCACAAACTTTGCTCAAGGTAAGTTCAAAAGATTTTGTGAGGATAACAATATCCGGTTGGACTCGTGCTCCGTAGCGCACCGGCAAGGCAATGGCCAGGTTGAAAGAACAAATGCTCTGGTGCTTTCCGGTATCAAGCCAAGGCTGATCGAACCGCTTGAAAGGTCACCAGGATGTTGGCTGGAAGACCTACCATCCGTGCTATGGAGCATCCGAACAACACCAAACCGGTCTACCGGATACACTCCGTTCTTCATGGTTTATGGGGCAGAAGCCGTAATCCCAACTGATATCATACATGATTCACCAAGGGTTCAACTCTATACCGAAGAAGAGGTAAAAGATGCCCGAGAAAATGATGTGTACTTGCTAGAAGAAGCAACAGAGTTGGCTTTGGCAAGAACAGCCATATACCAGCAAAACCTCAGACGCTATCATAGCCGGAAGGTCAACCCGAGGGTTTTCCGGGAAGGAGATCTGGTGTTACGCCTAGTGCAGCGCACTGAGGGACGCCATAAGCTCTCACCTCCGTGGGAAGGACCTTTCATTGTGAGCAAGGCTCTACACAATGATGCCTACTACTTAATCGACGCACATGAATCAAAGAAAGGCAAGGCGGACAGGTCCGGAGAGGAAACCAAGCGCCCATGGAACATAGCACTGCTACGTCCTTTCTATTCCTGAAGTTGTGCTGTAAGGAGTTCTTTTTCGTACCTTAAGTGCTATGAATAAAGATGCCGGCACCTCGAATGAATCTCGGGGACTGCCTCTACCGAAAATTGCATGGAATGTGTTTATTTTTTCAGTTTACCGGTTGCTTGGC
The DNA here is from genome assembly GCF_019359855.2 of Lolium perenne. Lineage (NCBI taxonomy): Eukaryota > Viridiplantae > Streptophyta > Magnoliopsida > Poales > Poaceae > Lolium > Lolium perenne. The sequence goes on along the minus strand of NC_067248.2, from coordinate 33,251,361 downwards.
GAACATTTTTTCTTTCCGGTTTAGTAACGTGCTAAACCTACCGGAGTCTTCGACTATGCTGTTGTCCACAGACCGGCTTCATGGCAAGCAAGATAAACCGGTAGGAACCAAGCACGCGAAAGACGAAGAGAAGGAATGGGAACAATCAATCCGGAAAAAGTTTAACTAACCCCGGTTATACCGGTTTTTTGTGAAAAATTTCGAATTTTTTCTAAATTCAAGAAAGTGCTTGATTGGCAAAAGAATTTTGTGACTCATACGCCAAAAAACCCAGAGAGGTAGGCAGAGGCAAAGCAAAAGAACCAAGTGTGCATCGAATTGGATGCCGAAACAATTCCGGAATCTTCATAGTGCAAGATCAAAGCAAACGATATGCAAAATGCTAAGGTAGCACATAAAACTTAACTTAGTATGTTACCGGTAAAAAGATACCGGCACAATTGTTGTAGCATAACCAAAAGGCATGATAAGTTTTATCTTACATCTTAAACCCCGGCATTCCGGGGTAGAATTTAACGGTTTAAGTTTTGAGGCAGAAGATATGAGGAACACATGATAAGATATTAAGGCAATAGGAGGCTGCGCGCCGGCCTCAGGAGCTTCCGGAAGAGCATCGACTTCTTCCGGATCAACTGCATCCTCTTCGGCATCCTCATCCTCCTCGTCCTCGAGGACTTCTCCTTCGTCGTCAGAAATTGCATCCTTGACGTCGGGGGGAGGAGGGATGGAGGTGCGCACGTGGGCGAACTCGGCGATGCGGTAGGCGCGGTCCTGGCGCTTGGCGGTGCGAGCCGGATCCTTGTCGGTAGGCGAGTCGCCACGGAGGGCGTGGAAGGCGTCCAGGTCCAGGTCGTCGTACCAGGAGCATGCGATGCGCAGCGCTGCATCCGCTCCGGCACGAGCCGCTGAACACCTCCACTCGCGGATCCTCCGGCCCATGTCCTTCAGGCGGTCGGCGACGAGCGAGACTTTGTCTGGCACTGGCTCCCTAGGCCACAGCACCTTGAGGACTTGGATGGCAGCGTCCGGAAGGTCGGCAAGATGCCGGTCCGCGGAGCGCATGTACTGGACCCGGGCGGAGAGCGCGACCAGATAGTCGTAGCCGTCCCAGGGTGCATCCGGGTTTGACAAAGCTTGATTGGCCCTGTGCTCCGTGACCTTGGCAACCGCATGCGTCTGGGAATCCGGGAAGATCCCTACAAAGAAAAAGAGAAAAAAGAGCAACCGGTGTAAGAACATACCGGTATCAACTAAAAGCTTCTAAGCAAGAGAAAAAAGGAAGAATCGCTTACTGCAGGCGAGGGCGTCGATCTGCACCACCAGCCGATCATATTCAGTTTGATTGACGGTGAGCAGGGCGATCCGGTCTTCTGCAGCCTTCCGCGCGGTCGTCTCCTCCTCCAGCTCCTTCCCCAGCACAGCAGTGGAGTCTGTGTACTCCTTCAGGGTTTCGTCCAGTTTGGCTTCTGCTGCGGCTTTGGCCTCCTTGAGCTCTTGCGAGCCGGAGGAAGGAGCCGTGGCCGCGGTCACCACCGCAGCAAGTTGCTGGGCGGTGAACTTGCCGCTCTCTGGCGGCGTGGGCTTGGCGGAGGCCGGCTTACCGGTGGAGGTTGATGGAGGAGGAGTTGGCGTGGTCTTGGCTGGCTCAGGAGCTACAGGAGCATCTTTCGCCGGAGCGGAGTTTGCCGGCTCGGAAGAATCTGGCACGGCCTTGGAGGGGGAGGAAGGAGTCTTCTTCTTTTTCTTCTTCTGGATAGGAGGAACCAGAGGTTCCGCCTGCCCGGCATCTTCGGTGCCAGCGCTGGTGTTGCTGGCGCCGGTGTCTTGGGCTTCAGGAGAGGAGACAAAGTCCTCCGCGCGGTGATCTGAAGATTTAGGGGCCGCGCGCCCTGTGGCGACCCGGCATACCACTGCATGGTGTAGTATGCAAGTCTGATATAACACCAATGAAACACTGTTCCACTAGTATTATATCGCTCAGAGTGGTACAACAGAAACATATGCGGGTCCAAGGCATGTCTATAGAATTACAACATTGACTCTGTTACATAAGATCATCACAGCCTCCTACTTTACAATGAGGTAAATCTGCAAATAAACTCCAGAAGAACGACTCGTAGTCTAATCCTATCACGAACTCTATTTGTAGAGTATTTGACTAGCTATAGGGGCTATGAATAGATTCTAGCTAAATAGGAGCTAGGTTTAGGAAGCTAGTTCCCTTCTATGGCTAGACTAGGTTTTCTCCTTGTTGGATGTGGTATCTGACTCCTCTGACAGGGTCCTGTCTCGTGAAGTAGTTGTTGACTCCTCGACCTTCGAGTTGCACTGTAGATCCTCCTTCGATGCCTCCATATCTAAGCAGGGGATTTAAGAGTGGGATGAGTACGAGCGTACTCAACAAGTTCATTATAGGAAAGAGGTGTTTAATGCACTAGCTACGGCATTAGACCAGAAAGTCTAATACCAATGCAAGTTTTCATAACCATTTCTTCAAAAGGTTGCTTTTATTCAGAAGAACTATGTCCGTCAGCCTTCACCAGTTTACTAGAACTTCATGGAGCTCCTTTCCGGCAGGCGTTCGCGATTCTCCAAATCCCGGAACAGGGAGTGACAGGTCACGATTCATTACACTCTGCAGAGGTGTGTTGCTTTACCCATAAGAGATCTTAACCTTGGTGCCAACCGAGCACGTTACCCGTCCACACTTCCTTTGGTGTGAGGCCCGGTATAAGGTCATAGCCAATCATATTCCTCCGCTACCTTGCACACCCACCCTTTGTTGCAAACCCCGACCCTGGGTCCTCGCCGGTCCTCTTACACCAATTAAGGATGGACCCCGACCGCGACAACAGTTCTGGGCTCTACCATAAACTCCTTCGCCGGCAGCTGCAACCCATCATAGACCGCATTACCGTGGGGAATTAGAATGGGATCCCCACCCTCCGGTTGTTCTCGCAAGATACAACTGCTACGGTAAGCGCATCCCTTGATGTACAAGAGGTGGAAATACGATTGACTATTCCGTCCCACTCCAGATCTTATGGTTAACACGGGTATTACGGCACAAGAATCACTGGCGACATTTGTTGTTTAATCCTAGGTGGATATAAACCCTTGCAATGGAACCTCCACCATATCAACACAATACATGGTTCCATTGCCCACCACATAGTCATATTCATAGTTATGAAAATAGTGGTTTTGTTTTTTATGCAATAGTGATAAACATAGTACTTTGCAAGTAATTTGGTAAAAATACTCAAATGACATGAGCAAGTGATGAACTTGCCTTTCTTGACTGCAAGATTATGCAGGCAAGGTCTTCGATACGCAATAACTCCAAATTCTGAAATAGCATCATCGTCCGGTAAGGACGATGTTTAAAAGATTGGCAAGGATGCAATAATGCATAAGAATGAGATGCAATCGCTCTAAACCTGACCTAACCCCGATGATTTAGGATCAGTGAGTTGTAATGATTGGTTCAGGGTGTGTTGCACTTTTAGAGTGATTCACAAACAAGGTTCTTATTAAGAATTGGTTGCTTGTTATCATAAATAGGTGTTGTAATAAATCATAATAATAACACTAATAGCACACAACAATAGCATTTGGTATAATCCTAACATGTAATGAATAGTGGTTGGTTTAGTACTATATGGCATGGTTAATGATTGATTATTATATACTTCAAAAGAATAACTTTTGAAGAACATGTTCTTTAATAAAGAACAAGTATGTCAATCAGGTTGGTGAAGTTCTATGGTTTACTATGGTTTTTAATTAGTTTCTCGGGTAAGTATCAGATGGATCACAACATAGTTGGATTCATCAATAGCTAGAACCTGTATGGTTTGAGCTAAGCCTCATCATCTTAAGCAATTAATTACACATGGGTACTACCAAGGTTGGTTATATCTTACTAGTGATAGAGAGTTAGGGTTTATAGGTCCTAGTAGGTATGGTTGATGAATCTCTCTATTTTCTTCAAAAGAATAACTTTTGAAGAACATACTTCTTAAGTAATAAGAAGTATCTCAATTAGGTTGAGATTGTCTAGGTTTGCTATTGGATCCTTAAGTAAAGACTGGTTGGTTCTTAAATGAGATGGTTCATAAGTATCTCACACTAGTAGGGTTTAGTGGAGTATGGTATGCAAGGTAAGCATCAGTCATGGTTACTATTAGGGTTCATCACAATGGTGTGATGCTAAGTAAGGATAATTAAAGGTTGGTATCTCAGAAGATAGGAACTAGGGCTGGTCCTATTTGATCATCTAGGCCTGAACACATGTAATACTAATGTATTAGAGATGTGTCTCTATTATTTTGTGAAGACATGGCAATTGTTTAGTTGCCACTATGGAGCTAGGAAAGTATCATGATCACATGTGCTAACCTAAGGTGTGGGTTAGAAGAAAATTAAGGTTCACATGAGATAGTGGACCTAGGGTTCCTGAATGGATTAGGGTGTTTAGGGTTCCACATAAAATATTGGAGCTAGGGTTTCTAGTGGAATTAAGGTTTGGGTTTTCACATAAAATTGTGAGGTTGTAATCTTCATTCAATATGAAATTAGGGTTTCCTAATTACCATGTAGTTCTATGATTAATAACTTCAATTTAAAATTGAAGTTATTAATAACTTGGGAATAAAAATAGACGTACGATTATTTAGATAAGCAACTCAACGAAAAGACTGCTTTTAGATCAATCGATCGATCATGTAAAAAAAAAGATCAATCGATCGATGCATTGTCCTTGCGGATGAATCGATCGGTGCTTTGTCCCTGCATCGTAGGATCCAAGCGCAGCACTGCTTCGTCCTAGATTACATCAATCTACAGGGTGAGCATATGAATTCCAGCCGCCGTCATTGCTCTAGATCAATTCTCCAATTCTAGGTTACGTCAGTCTACACAGCCGAGCTTATGAGTTTGTGTCGTCGTTGTTCCAGATCTATTCTCCAGTTATGCTTTCCGTGGTCGCCAGCGCTAACAACCGATAATTAATTGAGTGTGTGGTGCCGCTAGGCGCCATTGTTCGAAGTTTCAACAGCATGGTTAATAGACAGCAAAAACGTGAGGCGAAGCCTTTGGCCTCAGGAAGCAATACCGAAGGCATTCTTGAGTACGGGAAAGGCCATCGATGCATCGTGTGATACGCGATCACAGAACAGGATATTCTCCATGTCGCGGTGCCGGACACGAAGTTCCTTATGGCAAGCCAGCCGCGCCGTTTAATATATATATATGTGCATGCTGCTGTTGAGGTATGCAACACCTGACATGCACAATGTTATTTCTAACGCACTTATAATTTTTGATCATGCAAGATTAGAGCAGCTCGAGCTGTATGAAAATCATCTGATATGCAGCATCTGGACTGAAGTATTTGTATCGACTTCGCTGACCTGCCGTAGAGACAACGGCGCCATCCCATGCAGGATGCAAAACTGGATGTGAAAACCTTAGGCTGCTATCTCTTTTCTTGGACACTATTTTCTATAAACTGAATCGTTATGAGGGAGTGAAAACTTTGATGTATGGAAACATATTTAATTTGTTACAGTTTTTTTTGAAATAATTAATTTAGAGTATGGCACCGTTGGACATACGTAATAATTTATTTATTGTTTGCAATCGATCTTCAGTGATTCGTGGTAGAGCATACTGGTATATAAAAGCTATGTAAATTACTCTAGATTTTCTATCATCAGTTCCAAATCTCTAGGGAGAAAATGGGTACAAATAGTAGTGGTAGAACAAATATATTTGAAAAATATGCTGAATCAATACAGCAACCATTTTCTATGCCATTTTACAGATGAAAAAGGTGCAAAAACATGGGAAGTTACAAAGTTTCACAAAGCTTATATCCTATCAATGAGATCATCATCATTTGAGGTAAGGTATTTATACACTCACAATATGACATTCTCACAGACCATATGATTGTCATTTGAAATACAAGAAACATATATAGGATTGAGAATCCCAACTGAAGTAGGGCTTCTTATAATATATATTTATACAAGATATGATGATACGAGAATTATTCTTATGCTATCAGGATATGAAATCTTAAGGTCAAATTCCATAGTGCCCCATACTTTGTCTCATCCGGAGTAAGCTATAGACACATATGAGTGTCAGCCTCAACTATATTGTATTTTCTACTCTATGAAACTAACAAAAAAAGTTTGTAAAGAACGTACAAAATTGAGTATATACATACTCATATATTGTGTTGAATTTCAGTTACTATGAATATTTTGAGTTTTTGAACTACATTGCAAATCTGATTTTGAAATAGGTGAAGATGAACAAATTGAAAAATCAATTTTATCACATGAAAGTGAAAAAGTCTAGCAGTGCAGTATGCACGGGCTACCCCGCTAGTTAAAATTAAAGGCTTAATTAACAAGTATTAAATAATTGAATTTTTATTAAAAATAAAAATTTCATATTATATTTTTATTGGATAGATTTTTCTTTTCTAAGAATTTTGATATATTATTTACCTTTTTCTTAGTTATAATGAATTTTATATACATTTACAAAGTTTCAATATTTATTCAATTTAAATTTAAAGCTAAATCTACTAAACCTACCCGGACAGAACACACCCACAGTCTATGACTGGTGGGGTCTATCCACCTCATCCGCCACGGGGCATTTGACCAAGTCAAAATCGCCACCGTGGCGACGAGGCTGTTGGCCGGCGGCCAGTCGGAATCGACGCCGGCGATAGGGGGTTCCCGCGGGCGTGAGTGGGTACTCATTCGAACGAGCGTGCAGAGGAGAACCTCCTGGCGGTGGCGCCGCTCCGGTTTGGTCACCGGAGCGTGCCCGGCGGTGAGGTACCGCGGCGGTGCGAGCAGGGACACGGTGAAGCGGCGCTACGGTGGGCTAGGGAGCACGGCGAGCACACCATGAGATCAAGGAGCTCACCAGGAGCATGATGCGCATGACGGCGTGGCCGGAGATGGCTTGGTTCGCCGGATTGGACCTCCACCGGCGTCGGAGAAGACGGCCAAGCGTGGTCGCTGGCGGGAGCTTCGGCTCGATTCCTCGCGCACGGTGACCATGTCAAGGACGGCGGTTCCGATGGTGGTCACGGCGAGGCACGGGGATGTCTCCATCGACGGCGATGGTCGGAGGCAGTACGGGCTAGGGTTTTGGTGTGGAGAATTTGGGGCAGAGGAGGAAGAAAAGAGCAGCTAGGGTTTGTCCAGGGTTTTATACCGCGCGGTAGAGCACGCCACGCCACACCATCGAGCAAGGGAAGGCCGCCAGCGAGAGGGAGAAAGGGAGCACACCATCTCGCTGTCGTCCATGCGTGGAGAAGAGATGAGGACGAAGCCCCCCCTTCGTTGATATTTTATGAACATGTATGGTGGGCTGGTATGTGGGCTGCTGGTGGGTTGTGCTGGGCTGGTGCGGTTTGGGTTGGACCTGGCTTCTACTGGGCTCCCCAGTTGGGCTGCTGCGGCAGGTAAGCCGCTTCTCCTCTCTTTTTCTTTTCTATTTCTATTTTTCTGTTTTAAATCCTGTTTTATTTTTGCTAATTTAAATTCATATTTTAACACTTTTCTGTTTTGCAGGTATTTGACAATTTGTACTAGGATTTGATAACAATGGTCATTGCATTATTTTATTGTTCAAGACCAATGTGTAATGCATGATTTTGTTTGTATCCTTGTGGTTTCTTTTTAAATTTAATTTAGCCATGCATTTATGTGGTCTTTGAAATTCCCTTTTTTCCCCTTGCAGTACAACTTTCTTTTGAATTATTTAAAGTGTATAATTGGTGCTCAAAGTATTTTAAAGATTATTATGAGGTCTTGGTGTCTTATTTGAGAGTTTTATTCCACTTACATATTATTTTATGAGATCACCTATTTATTATAGTTTTGTAAATTCTCTTATAACCCCCTTTTAAGATGAACACTATTATTATCTTTGAAAATGTCTAAAGTAAATATTGTTCCCATAATGGTTTGGTCTTGGTTACAAAGGTAAGTGGTTGATCACCTCACATGGTTTTTAATTAAAGGGTTTCAACTATGTTCATCTTATGCTCCATAATTGAGTATAGGATTTAACTAGTGAGCAATTCTAGGGTTCTAATCATATTCACCTAGTGGCAATTGGTTTGGATTCTCAATTATGGCCTGGTTTTATATTATGATCACCATAGTGATACATAATCTAGGTTTGAGATATAATACTGGTTTATGGAATTGGAATGACATCATATTGCAGTTGCTAGGGTTTAATCTCCCCTAACCATGGTAATATGGTTACTTGCTTCATATCTTATGTGCTTCCCTAATTACTAAGGATTTGAGAATTGGTTTTATCTTCTACCAATTAACTTCTATTATTAACCTTAATTTATCATTAAAGTAATTACATTTGTGGTAGTTCTTTTTATAGTTAACTTTGGTCATATGGATGGATGGTTTCTCACCATATTAAGTATGGAGTTTTACTCTAAGGGTTTCTTATGTTCTATAATTTATGAAATATAGATATGGTAGGATTCTACTTATGATCACCAAGTGATTCACAAGTAAAGGTTGGGATATAAGCCTAGATTTGATTACTAGTGATCTCCCTATAATTTCATGTGGGAATGGGATCTACTTATCCTAGTAGGGTTTAGCTTATCCTCACATACCTCAAGAGCATGATCATGGATTAGGCATGATCAATTTGTTCTCAGTATCTTTACCTCAAGTTCTTAGGGTTTATGATCTTCCCTCAATTTATAATGTTCAAGGTTTGGCTTCCTAAAGTATTTTTAATGGAATGGCTTTCACTTCCATGATCAAGCGTTGTCTTGATCAACTAAGCATAATATCCCCCTTATAGTTTCTTGGGTGGACATGGCTATGGTTGTCTCTATAGATTAAATCCCAGGAGAATGCCTGAGATATTCTGTTAGGGTTCTACTTAAACAATGTTGATATTATCATCTGGTTATATGGATAGTTGTAAGGGTATTTCACCCTTATCCATTATTTTGGTAACGATGACACCGTGCTAAAGTATTTGGCCTAATATGTTTATAAGTACAATCTCAGGTATTAGGCAAGTAGGCGTAAATGGTGTATCAAAGGAACAAGAAGGCTAAAGGTGACCCCCCATTTCAACAACAATCAAAAAGGGGTTACAGGAGAAATCCGGTCACCTGCCCGGTCCAACCGGGCCAGCAACCGGCCAGTCCGGCGTGGTGGCCGGTCAACCGGGCGGCAACCGGGCTCCAAAGGAGGAGCCAGCTGATCCGGTTTGCGCCCGGTCAACCGGGCTCTCGACCGGCGGGTCCGGTGCTCCGTCCGGTCCACCGGGCGGCAACCGGGCGCCAACCGGCCGCCCAACCGGAGGTGCTCCAGGACCAGCAAAAGGCGTCCGGTCACTAGCCCGGTCAGACCGGCCTCACCACCGGGCTGTCCGGTCTGTGGCCCGGTCAGACCGGGTTTGTCGAGGAAAAGCTGAGGTGGCAAGTGGCAACGGCCATAATTCGAAGAACACTATAAATATCCCTTCTCCTACCTCTAGACAGTTAGGCACTACACTACAAACTGTTCTTGAGCTCTCTCTCTCTTACTCCATTGCTAGAAACACCAAAAGCCTCAGATCTCCCTCCTCCTCCACCCAAACTCAAATCCCTCCGGGGAATCATTAGAGGAGGACCCGATCTACCGTTCTACCAAGCCAAATCTCATTCCCCCTTGTATTCATTGAGAAGCTTGCTTCCTAGGGTTCCTTGGAAACCCTAGGTAGGCAAGAGGAGTCCGGAAGCATCCGGGCTGTGGATTTGCTCCGGGCAAGATTGTGAAGGTTTGGAGGCTACCTCAAAGTCTACCACAAGTGAGTGAGCTATTCCTTCGTGGGATAGGCTCCGGAGAATAGGGTGAGCCTTCGTGGCGCGGGGAATCCTTCGTGGGACCTCCACTCCTCCAAACGTGACGTACCTTGTTGCAAAGCAAGGGAACACGGGAATACATCCTCGTCTTCGCGTGCTATCGGTTATCTCTAACCGAACTCCTTACTTGTGATTTAACTATCTGTGAGAGCCTTCGTGCTCGAGTTAGTTGTATCCTCATATAGGTTGCTTCACCTAGTTTGCATTAGGCTCATCTTTATATTCCGCAAAGCCTAATATTGCAAAGAAAGAATTAAATTTTTTAGAAACCTATTCACCCCCCCTCTAGGTTTACCATCTCTATACTTTCAATTGGTATCAGAGCCTGGACTCTTATTAAGGGCTTCACCGCCTTAAGAGTGAGATGGATAAACTCTTCGAGGGTCTAGATGACGACTCTAACCTTTCGGCTAAAGAGATGAAATCTAGATTCTTGGCATATGATGTCGAGAAGAAGAAAAAGGAGGATGAGCTACAAAACCAAATGACTGAAATGACTGCCATGCTTAAGAACCTAACTGCGGGTGGAACTTCTAGTGGGGCTTCGGCCTCTAAGGAAACCTACCATGATGTTAACCATGACTATCCCAGAAACACTTCACCCATGCCTCATATAAACCATAGTGGGACCGTTCCCCATTACGATGGAACTCACTTTCCACATTGGAAATCTGCTATGGAATCTCATATTCGCAGCTGCAGTGTGGAGCTATGGGAGCTCATTGTTCATGGACATCGGGAGCCACAAGATCCTACTCGGTTGACCTCCACCGAGTTCTACAACCGTCAACTCAATGCATCCGCACGTGACAAGATTAGAAGTGGCATCAACCGCAAGCTTCTTGATCAAGTCGATGACATTGTCTCCGCTAAAGAGTTGTGGGATCGGATCGTAGTACTCCAAGAGGGAACCGATTTGATCCAATCAGCTCTCTATGAGACCGCAAAGCAAGAGGCCTACCAGTTCATGATTCGAGATGGAGAATCCGTATTCGATGCCTATGCTAGGCTTGGTGCTCTGAAAGTAAGGGTCAAGGGACTTGGTGCTGAGAAGTACAATGATGGATTCGAGATGAACGAAGCCTTCATAAAATCCAAGGTCATTGCTATGATTGCCGTCAAACAAGAAGACACCAACCTTGGACTCAACTTGCAAATCATGACCAAGAGTGCCGATCTCAACTCCGATGATCTAGTCTCCTATGTGGCCGCAAATGAAAGCATGGCCAAAGCCGGAAAGAGGCTCAAGGCAATGAACCGTGTTGATGAAGCCTCACACAACCATGAAGCGTCACACAACCTTGCTCTCAAAGCTAGAGCCGACCATGAAAGCAACGAAGACTATGAAATTGAAGAAGATGAAGAGATGACTTCAACTAGTGACATTGCTACCGACTTTGCTTTCTTTGCCAAGAAGTACAAGGTCAAGTTCCCAATGCTCCTCAATGACAAGAAGAAGAAGAGAACTTGCTACAATTGTGATGAAGATAACCACTTTGCAAATGAGTGCCCTTATGAGAAAAGGGTAGACAAGCCAAAGTTCATCAAAGGGGTCAAGCCAAGATTGAAGCCGAACCCAATCAACGATCGGTACAAGAAGAACAAGGGAAGAGCTTTTGTTGGGGCCGAGTACTTGTCCGATGAAGAAGAGGAAGATGAGGAGAAGGAGGCCGGAGTGGCCGGTTTAGCTTACTCTAAGCCCGGGTCACTCTTCACATATGACTACTCCAAAGATTACTCCACGGAGAATGATGTTGGCTCTTCCTTCATGGCAAGAACAACTCAAGATGATGACTCCGATGACTCTCCCTCCTCTCCAATCATTGGATCTTGACTTATGGCAAGGGAAACCAAGGTAATGGAACCTCCACCTTCCCTATCTAGTGTTCTTGATGATGAAAACAAAGATCAAGAAGAATTAATTATGCTTAAGGAACTCTATGATGTTAGATGCACCCTTCGTGGTGAAGCTCTTGTCAAGTTTGATTTCTTGATGGACTCACTCAAAGAAAAGGATGAGTCCATTGAGGAATTAGAATATCAATTGAATGAGAAGGAACGGAGATTCAATCTCCTAAGACAAGAGCTAAACACCGAAAGGTGCATATCTCAAGGCCTTAAGCAACAAATTGAAACTTATGAACTTGATAAAATTAAGGACCTAGAAACTATTGATAGGGCTCAATTATTGACCCAAGAGCTCAATGCCTCAAAGGAGGAACTTGAAGTTGCTCATGCTTCTCTCACTAGGGATCTTGACCACCTTGAAAGAGCTAACAAGCTTGTCAAGGATGAGCTCAAGAAACTTGGAGAGAATCATGATCTACTTCAAGAATCCTACAAAAGGGCTCTTGGATCAATGAAGGATCCCATTGATGTTGAAAAGCTTGCTTGTTCCTCCATTTCCTTTACTAGTGAGCATGCTAAACTTGTTGAGGAACATGTTCGTGTACAAGAGGAACTTTCTTTGCATGTTGAGACCAATGCATATCTTGAGTCCTTGGTGACCAAATATGGTCTTGACTATCATCCTAATGAATCTTCTTGTGAGCAAGCATCTATTCTTGAGGAAAATGTTAGGCTAACAAAGGAACTTGCAAAGTTCACCACCGCCAAGAACAAGATGGGATTGGATGACCTCTTGAGTAAGCAAAGGTCAAACAATCAAAAGTATGGACTTGGATATGTCCCCAAGTCCCACAAGAAGAACAACTACAAGAAGGAGAAACCCGCTCAAGATAAGAACAAGAAGGTCACTAACAATGGCAAAGCCTCAAAGGGCAAAGCCACTAGTGGTGACCGCACGGGGCCAAACGATCACTATGCATTATTTGTTGATTATTATGGTGATGTCTATGCTAACTATGTTGGCCCTCCTAATGGCTATGCTTATAGAGAGTACTCAATTTGGGTACCAAAAGATATTGTTGCCATTGCAAAGGAACCCATTAATCGATGGGTTCCTAAATCCTGTACTTGATTTTGTAGGGGTATTCCTCCGGTGGTCCAAAATGGGTGTTTGATAGTGGATGCACCAATCATATGACCGGAGGAAAAGGTGTGCTTGATCAATTCATTGAAGATATCAACAAGAAGTCAAGCATTACCTTTGGTGACAACTCAAAGGGAAAGGTACTTGGGTATGGCAAGGTAGCAATCTCTAAGGACTTGTGCCTTGAGACGGTTATGCTTGTCGAATACCTTGGCTATAACTTACTTTCTATATATCATCTTGCCGATGCCGGGTACAATTCATATTTCACTAAATATTATGTGCAAGTCTTTAGGAGTGACAATCTCAAATTGGTCCTTGTTGGATATGTGGAGAACAACCTTTACGTGGTTGACCTCTCGAAAGAGAGCCCCTCCTTCTCCACATGTCTAATGGCGGCCAAGCATGATGAAGGATGGTTGTGGCATCGCCGCCTTGGTCATGTTAACATGAGGAATCTTAAACAACTCCTAAAGGGTGAGCATATTGTGGGACTAACCGGTGTTTCTTTTGAGAAAGATCGTGTTTGTAGTGCATGTGTAGCCGGAAAGCAACTCAAGAAGAAGCATCCCATCAAGAGTATTGTTACCACATCTAGGCCTTTGGAGCTCCTTCATTTGGACCTCTTTGGGCCATCACACTATGATACTCTTGGTGGAAGCAAGTATGGACTTGTCATTGTTGATGATTACTCAAGATACTCTTGGGTCTTTCTCCTTAAGTCTAAGGACGAGACCCATAGAGAGTTCATCACCTTCGCCAAGAAAGCTCAACGTATGTATGAATCCGAGATCAAGGCAATTAGGACCGACAATGGCACCGAGTTCAAGAACTACACTATGCAAGAGTTTGTGGATGATGAGGGCATCAAGCATGAGTTTTCGGCACCATACACCCCTCAACAAAACGGTGTTGTTGAAAGGAAGAACCGGACTATCATTGAGATGGCAAGAACCATGTTGAGTGAATTCAACTCACCCCACAACTTTTGGGGAGAAGCCATCTCTACGGCCGTCCACTATTCCAACCGGCTCTTCCTCCGTCCCCTCCACAACAAAACCCCATACGAGCTCCTTACCGGTAACAAGCCTAATGTCATGTATATTTGTGTCTTTGGATGCAAATGCCTTGTTAAGAACAACAAAGGAAAGCTCGGTAAATTTGAAACTAGAACCATAGAGGGTATATTTGTTGGATATGCGGAGAACTCTCACGCCTATAGATACTACAACCGGTCCTCCGGGACTATTGAAGTATCTTGTGACGTGGTGTTCTTGGAGGATAATGGCTCCCAAGTGGAGCAAGTTGTTCCATGTGTTGCAGGTAATGATGATGATCCATCTAGTGCCATCAAGCATATGGGCATTGGACACATCCGGCCCATGGAAGTTCATAATGATGATCAAGATGATGGAGTAGATGTCTCAAGCACGCCACAAGTGGAGCCTAGCTCAACTCAAGCCGAACCATCAAGTGCAACTCAAGAACCATCCTCTACTCAAGATGAGTCTCAATCCGAAGAACAAGAAGAAGATCCTCATTCCATGGAGCAAGATCATGATGACGATCAAGAAACATCCTCAACTCATGATCAAGCTCAAGTGGTCCCTCATGATCAAGTACTAGCAAGAGATGAATTCATTGATCATGAAGGAACCATTCGGAAGATCAAGGCCGCTACAAGGGCAAGTGACATGAAAGTGGATCAAGTCCTTGGTAGCATCTCAAGAGGAGTGGTAACTCGTAGACACCATGCATTACTTATCACTTATTGTCAACATCATGCTTTTGTGTCTAGTTTTGAACCACTTAAGGTACATGAAGCCTTGGTCGATCCGGATTGGGTAATTGCCATGCAAGAAGAATTGGAGTGTTTCACTCGTAATGAAGTATGGTCTCTAGTTGAGAGACCCAAGGATCATCGCATCAATGTCATTGGGACCAAATGGGTATTCAAGAACAAGCAAGATGAGAATGGCATTGTTATACGAAACAAAGCAAGGTTAGTGGCGCAAGGGTTTGCCCAAATAGAAGGTATGGATTTTGAGGATACCTTTGCGCCGGTAGCCCGTCTTGAAGCTATTCGTCTTTTTGCTTGCATTTGCATCTTTTCACAATTTCAAATTATATCAAATGGATGTGAAAAGTGCATTTTTGAATGGTCCCCTAAAAGAAACCGCATATGTGGCTCAACCCCTGGGTTTCAAGACCCTTGCCGACCCAACCACGTGTATTTACTCCATAAGGCACTCTACGGTCTCAAGCAAGCTCCACGTGCTTGGTATGAGTTCCTTAGGGATTTCTTACTACATGATGGGTTTTGCATGGGTACGGCCGATTCCACCCTTTTCACCAAGCGGGTTAAAGGGGGTGGCCTCTTTATATGTCAAATATATGTTGATGATATTATTTTTGGTGGAACTAACCCCAATCATAACAAAGCTTTTGAGCTATTGATGACTAGGAAATTTGAGATGTCCATGATGGGAGAGTTGAAGTTCTTTCTAGGCTTCCAAGTGAGGCAACTTGCAAAAGGCACCTTCATCTCTCAAGAAAAGTATGTGAAGGACATGCTCAAGAAATTCAACATGACCAATGCAAGTCCAATGAAGACACCCATGCCCGTAAAGGGGCAACTTGGTTCATGTGACGGTGAGAAGGATGTGGACATAAAGGTATACCGCTCCATGATAGGATCCTTGCTCTACCTTTGTGCCTCTAGGCCGGATATCATGCTAAGTGTAGGGATGTGTGCTCGTTTTCAATCCGCTCCCAAGGAGAGCCATTTAGTGGCGGTCAAACGGATACTAAGATACCTTGTTCTCACTCCTACTCTCGGGCTATGGTATCCAAAGGGGTCAACCTTTGAACTCATTGGCTATTCGGATTCCGATTGGGCCGGTGATAAGGTTGATCGGAAGTCTACCTCCGGGGCTTGCCAATTTATTGGCCGGTCATTGGTGAGTTGGTCATCCAAGAAACAAAACTCCACCGCCCTATCCACCGCCGAAGCCGAATACATATCCGCGGCATCTTGTTGCACTCAATTGTTATGGATGAAGCAAACCTTGAAAGACTATGGTGTGTCTCTTGGTACGGTGCCTCTTCTTTGTGACAATGAAAGTGCAATAAAGATCGCCAACAACCCGGTTCAACATTGTCGCACCAAACATATTGACATTCGCCATCACTTCCTACGTGATCATGTTGCCAATAAGGATATTGATCTCACTCATGTGGGAACAACCTACCAATTGGCGGATATTTTCACTAAGCCTTTGGATGAAGCCCGCTTTGTTAACTTGAGAGGAGAACTTGGTATTCTTGATCCTAAAAACTTGGATTGATTAACTTCTTGCACTATATTCTTGCATTTATCTTGCTATCTAGCTTAGAGGCATAGCACATATGGGGATATTCATTCTACCATATCTTGGTATGATGCATACCTATGTGTGCAACATAAATAGACCCAATGTCATTATATGGACCCAAGCATGTCTCTTCGAGGTCTCATGACATTTGCGCTTTCACATAGGGGGAGTAATCCCCCGCCCCTCATTGAGCCTTCATTACAACTTGATTTGACTATATAAGGCCAAATGATCTTATTGCAAAAAAAAACTATTTCAAAATGCTCTTATGATTCTTGATATACTTCGAATCATGCCCATTGTAGCTATTTGTATCTTGTTTGCATTTTCACTCCAATGGGTATGCCTAGAGAACTTTTGTGTTTTCCAACCCCATGTCTATGCTCATCTCATCATCATCTATCTATCTATATGTACATGTCATCATTTGAGCACTCACACACATTTACACACAGCATAGGGGCAAAAACGAGGCAAAATTAGACAATTCTGGGCTGGCCGGTCCCTGACCCGGTCGGACCGGGTCCCTGACCGGATGGTCCGGTGGACCGGGCGGCAACCGGGGTCTGGGCCGGGTCAGCCGGTCACCAGCCCGGTCTGACCGGATATCTGACCGGTCGCGCAGCCTACTATATATTGGGAAGAGATACCCCTTGGGGTCATCTTCCCCATTGTTCCCCAATCCCCAACCTCCATGGCCGGCGCCCTCAACACCTCCACCAAGATCTAGGCACTTACCACCACAAGAACTTCCCCAAACTTCACCACACCATAGATCGGGGCCATTGGAACATCTCCACCGAAGGATTTGGTCCCTCTCCAACTAGCTTGGGAATTTTTGGAGTTCTTGGTTTTCAAGCCCTACCTTGTGTTCTTCTTGTTCCCTTGATCAAGGAGGACAATGTCTTCGGGTAATGTACTCTTCCTTCCTCCCTAAGTTCTAGTCCTCCTCACACATTGCAAGTTCTTGCCAAAATTTGAGGAAATCTTAGGGTTAGGTTTAGGGTTTGCAAGTCCTCATGCCTTTAGAGTGTCTCTCAACACAAAGCACATTCTCCACTCTATTGCTATAGCATGTACTCAAGTTTTTCGAGTTTTTGCATGAATTTGTGGTAGAAATCTGGGCACAACATCACAAATCGACAGACCCGGTCACCAGCCCGGTCGACCGGCCGCTCAACCGGCCGGCCCGGCGTGTGGCCCGGTCAACCGGTCGCAAACCGGATCGTCTGGTCTGCTGCCCGGTTTGACCGGCCTGTGCGCCAGGTTGCCCAGTTTTCGCACAATCTCATCACTACACTTGGATATATGCTATGCTTTTTGGACTCCCTCTTATTGATGACATGTACACTTACCCCACTGCTATCCTTGCTATATTTTCTCCTTCACAGGAAGTTGGAGTGGTGAGCCACCACGTGGCAATGTTGCCAAGCGAGGTAG
The DNA here is from genome assembly GCF_019359855.2 of Lolium perenne. Classification (NCBI taxonomy): domain Eukaryota; kingdom Viridiplantae; phylum Streptophyta; class Magnoliopsida; order Poales; family Poaceae; genus Lolium; species Lolium perenne. The sequence continues at coordinate 33,233,621 of NC_067248.2, read as the reverse complement.
GACAGCTGATCCTCCCCGCTGTTCTAGTAGCCGTGCACCCCCTCAAGCTCATCAAGGTACTGACACTGGCAGCTCAGCTCGGGGTAGAACCAAGTCTGTTGCTACCAAGCACAAGGATAAGAATGTTGTCCAAGAGGATGATGAGGTAGTACCAACCATCAATGTTGGGGCTGCAAACCGTCTTGAGTGGCAGGAATGGAGGACAGTGAATCCGTATCGCTTTGAGAAGCCAACTTACACTCGTGCAGACAAGGCATTCTGGACCAACACACAAGCAGCCCTCTGGGAGGGTTTCTATGATTCTCATGAGTATATGAAGCATGGTAACATTGTATCACCCAAGGCCATCAATCCTGACGAACTTGCCTTGCATGAAGCCACAAAGTATCGTTTTGTGGTTCAAACCTTGAGGGGTCTGGGATTGTATGACCTTGTGTGCCTCAAGCCTGATGATACCCAAGATGATCCTACCTTTTGTCCCCTCCTTGTCCGTCGCCACTGCACTGTCTTCTTCCATGATGATGAAGACCGCACCCTCACCTGGATGACCGGCAAGACAAAGTACTCATGCTCCTACTCTCAGTTCCGTGCAGCCATGGGTTGTGGTGATGACAGTAATCCAGGGTACAAGATTCATTCACGGTCCAGGCTTACTAGGGGTGACATCTCTTTCTGTTATCCTGCGAACCCTACGCCTGGACCTCCCACTATCTCTGGGATGTACTACTCCTATTTGGTACTTGCCAAGCTATTCCGTGAGAACCTCATCAGCAAGTCTGGAGACCACAGTGAAGTCCGGAACTATCACCTCAACTTGATGTACTATTGCCATCCTGACAGGGTGAGGAAGATTGATGGCTGTGATCTTATCTACTGTGAGCTGAAGAGAGCAATTATGGATCGCATGACTCCTAACTACGCCCAGTATGTTCAGCGGCTCATCAACTACATTGTTCCCGCTCCTCGGAACGCTATTGGTGAGAAAGTCATCATGGATCTATTCAGGTTCCCCATTCAGGAGGCCACTCGTTCAGACGTTCCCTCCATGATGCCCACCACTGAGCGCCGCTCCAAGGCACACCATGATCATGATGTTAGCTCCAGTCACTCTCGGCGCTCCCAGCATGGGGCCGCTCGTTTCTTCACATGCATGTTCCAAATGTGCAAGAACAGCAATGATGTTGCCCATCAGACCCTTACTATGACCCAGGAGACACGGAGGCGCCAGAATGAATTCATGGCCTCAAGGAACCACCCTGTTCCTCCTCCTGGCCCTGAGATGGAGCCTGTGATAGCACCTCAGTGGGAGATGCCTCTTCTTACCGATGAGATGCTCCAGAATTTCGACTTCTCCGTCTACGCTCATGGTGCTCTTCCTACTAGGCCTGCTCGTGCTTCCACTCCTACTGCTGATGATGATGCTGATGATGATGCGGGTGATGATGATGCGGGTGATGATGGTGCACGCGAGAGCTCCTCCTCGCTTGGGTTTGGTCACTACTGATGGGTGCGATAGCATCTCTCCTCTTTTCTTCGCCTTTTTGGTGTTCCGATGCCAAAGGGGGAGAAGAGAGTAGAGTCTAGATCACGGGGTTCTATTTGATTGCCACAAGCCATGGGAGTTGCTTTATTTGGATTTTATATGGCTTGTGCTTGTTTACTTTGAGTTTTTCAAGAACCATTTGCTATTTCCAATAATTCGTGTATGGATGTGTATGGACGACTATTATGTGTGCTACTCTATGTTAGGATGATTATGCTATGCTTATATATCTTGATATGCACATCTCCATACCATGCTTGTTTCCTAAAGATATTGGGGGAGCTTCTCATGTTTCACAAAATGGTGCACTTTGCATTCAAACGCAAATTCTCCAAGTGCACACATTATGGGGGAGCTTTCGTAATATCTTATATGGAATCAAGGTTTAGAGCTTATCATAATATCTATTTGTGACTCTAGCTCGGTTTTGTCATCGTATACCAAAAAGGGGGAGATTGTAAGGGTATTTCACCCTTATCCATTATTTTGGTAACGATGACACCGTGCTAAAGTATTTGGCCTAATATGTTTATAAGTACAATCTCAGGTATTAGGCAATGAGGCGTAAATGGTGTATCAAAGGAACAAGAAGGCTAAAGGTGACCCCCCATTTCAACAACAATCAAAAAGGGGTTACAGGAGAAATCCGGTCACCTGCCCGGTCCAACCGGGCCAGCAACCGGCCAGTCCGGCGTGGTGGCTGGTCAACCGGGCGTCAACCGGGCTCCAAAGGAGGAACCAGCTGATCCGGTTTGCGCCCGATCAACCGGGCTCTCGACCGGCGGGTCCGGTGCTCCGTCCGGTCCACCGGGCGGCAACCGGGCGCCAACCGGCCGCCCAACCGGAGGTGCTCCAGGACCAGCAAAAGGCGTCCGGTCACTGGCCCGGTCAGACCGGCCTCACCACCGGGCTGTTCGGTCTGTGGCCCGGTCAGACCGGGTTTGTCGAGGAAAAGCTGAGGTGGCAAGTGGCAACGGCCATAATTCGAAGAACACTATAAATAGCCCTTCTCCTACCTCTAGATAGTTAGGCACTACACTACAAACTGTTCTTGAGCTCTCTCTCTCTTACTCCATTGCTAGAAACACCAAAAGCCTCAGATCTCCCTCCTCCTCCACCCAAACTCAAATCCCTCCGGGGAATCATTAGAGGAGGACCCGATCTACCGTTCTACCAAGCCAAATCTCATTCCCCCTTGTATTCATTGAGAAGCTTGCTTCCTAGGGTTCCTTGGAAACCCTAGGTAGGCAAGAGGAGTCTGGAAGCATCCGGGCTGTGGATTTGCTCCGGGCAAGATTGTGAAGGTTTGGAGGCTACCTCAAAGTCTACCACAAGTGAGTGAGCTATTCCTTCGTGGGATAGGCTCCGGAGAATAGGGTGAGCCTTCGTGGCGCGGGGAATCCTTCGTGGGACCTCCACTCCTCCAAACGTGACGTACCTTGTTGCAAAGCAAGGGAACACGGGAATACATCCTCATCTCCGCGTGCTATCGGTTATCTCTAACCGAACTCCTTACTTGTGATTTAACTGTCTGTGAGAGCCTTTGTGCTCGAGTTAGTTGTATCCTCATATAGGTTGCTTCACCTAGTTTGCATTAGGCTCATCTTTATATTCCGCAAAGCCTAATATTGCAAAGAAAGAATTAAAATTTGTAGAAACCTATTCACCCCCCCTCTAGGTTTACCATCTCTATACTTTCAATAGTTCTCTCCCTCACATTCAAGTGTTGGCTTTAACATTCTTGAGGTAACACCTTAGCTTGGGCTCTCTTATAAAGGAATGGTTTATTCTAGGGTTTATGGTGTATTCACAAGATCTCATTAGGTATGAAAGGTTAAGTCTCTACCTAGATGACTTAGTTGAGTTAGTCTCTACTTTACTTCACCAATTCATGGATATAGTCTTGTTCCATTTGATATTAGGTTATCTCATCATTTCAAAGTGAAATGGTTTAAGTCCTAATACTTTAGTTCAAGAATTGTCCTTGATTCTTAATTAGGTAAAACTAGGGTTAGTATGAATGGTCTCTCTCATTTGGGAAGGACTTCAATGCTAACCTAAGATTAGGCTCCATAGAGGTTGATGTGATCATCAATATCTATGTTTAACATAATTGGTTATCTCTCTCTAGGGGTTGTCTTGAATAATACCCTGAGTTTTCTCTTAAGGATAATGACTTGAATACATGGATGCATATCCAAGGTTTAGCTCAAAGTTTGTCATTGCTTCTCTTCTAAATAACATAGAACTCTCACCTCTCTATGTTTGATGTATAATAATATGTACTCCCTCCGGACTGATTTAATTGACGCGGGAGTGCACATGTACTAGCTCAATACGTACTGATGCCTGCGTCGATTAAAAAAGTACAGAGGTAGTAATAGAGAAGAATATATATACTTCTTGAGTTGATATCCTTGTATTGTTTCCAAGATTGAAATAGAATGAATACCATGAGGTTCATGGTAGGATCAAGGATTAGTTTAAGACATAGAAAAGATAAGTTAAGAATGGTTTCTCCATTATATTGTTACTTGATTTGCAATTGAAGTGGGTTTCATATATTATGACAAGGATTACCATATTATAATCTTTTATAAGATCAAGCAATTGATCATTGAGTAAAGTGTTGTTGTGTTAGATTTAATTCCATTTGATCTAACCCCTTAGATCAAATCATCTCTACTCAAAACAAGGTTCTAGCAAAGTCACATTGAGGTTTATAGCGCTTGACTTGATGAGCTACTTCAATTCCACCAAGGTCAAGTGAAACTTCAGTTACTGTGACTGTTTTACTTCAAAGCGCGAAAATTCCCCAGATTTTCTATGCATGAATGCAATGCACACATCTGTTTCCTCTTATTTTGTAACCCCAATACCTGGGATATTACAGTCTCTACCCCTTAAACTAAACTTCGTCCTCGAAGTTTGAACTCTCTCACGTTTTCGGAGTGTGGATCTGACTTGTGCAGACTACTTCTTTTCTCGAACTCCGTGGTGATCTCACTGGATATAATTGAATATATCCCTTGTCCAGGTTCTTTCTGGAATCCATTAATATCTATCTCTGAGCCATGGCTTCGTACTTTAATTCCATGATCTATTTCCATACACTAGAAGAAAAGTTGCCATGGCCGACGAAGTTGAAGTCGCGCCGTGGTTGCTGGTGTACCATGGCCGACGATTTTGGGTCTGTCCGTTGTGCATGTCAAAACATTTTTTTCTCGTTTTTGAGGCCACCTAGCCCGACGAAACCGGCCAAAACGTTGCGTATGGTGGCCCGGGACGTGGTGCATCTCGAATTCTCGGGTTCGCCGGCCGAGTCAACGCAAATCCGCACCGCCGAGGGATGTAGGGCCCAGATGGTAGCCTCTCTGGCATTGTTTTTTTTCTCGATCGCGCCATCTCGTTCAACGCTCTCCGATCGAGCCGTTTACGATGCAGGATGATGGGTCCCGCATGTCATCCTCTATGAACCAAAATTCTTTCTATTCTTGGATTTTTTTTGACCCCCTGATTTCTGGCTACTTCCTTTTTCTTTTGATCCCTTGCCGCCTTGGAAACATTGACACCGCTGCTGCTAATTGGGACCCGCATGTCATCCTCTATGAGCAATCAACTTTCTTTTCTTGGAGTTTTTTTTGGCACCTCAAATTTGGTCACTTGCCTTTTTCTTTCGATCCCCTGCCGCCTCTCAAACAGTGATACCGCTGCTGCTAAATGGGACCCGCATGTCATCCTCTATGTACTATAAAACTTTCTTTTCTTGGTTTTTTTTGGCACCTCATATTTGGTCAGTTACCTTTTTCTTTCGATCCCCTGCCGCCTCTCAAACGGTGAGACCGTTGCTGCTAAATGCGACCCGCATGTCATCCTCTATGTACTATAAAACTTTCTTTTCTTGGATTTTTTTTGGAACCTCATATTTGGTCACTTGCCTTTTTCTTTCGATCCCGTGCAGCCTCTCAAACGGTGATACCGCTGCTGCTAAATGGGGCCCGCATGTCATCCTCTATGTACAATCAAGTTTCTTTTCTTGAATTATTTTTGGCTCCTGATATTTGGTCACTTGCATTTTTCTTTCGATCTCATGCCACGTTGAGGACCCTGCAGGCTCATGGGACCCGCATGTCATCCTCTATGTACTATAAAACTTTCTTTTCTTGGATTCTTTTTGGCACCTCATATTTGGTCACTTGCCTTTTTTCTTTCGATCCCCTGCCGCTTCTCAAACGGTGATACCGCTGCTGCTAATTGGGACCCGCATGTCATCCTCTATGTACACTCAAGTTTCTTTTCTTGAATTATTTTTGGCTCCTGATATTTGGTCACTTGCATTTTTCTTTCGATCTCATGCCACGTTTGAAACGTTGAGGAACCTGCTGGCTCATGGGACCCGCATGTCATCCTCTATGTGCTATGAAAGTTTATTTTCTTGGGTTTTTTTCACCCTCTGATTTTTGGCTATTTCCTTTTCCTTTTGATCCCCTGCCGCCTTGGAAACGTTGAGTAAGCTGCTGACTCATGGGACCCGCATGTCATCCTCTATGTACAATAAAGTTTTTTTCTTGGATTATATTTGGCTCCTGATATTTTGCCACTTGCCTTTTTCTTTCGATCTCATGCCGCCTTTGAAACGTTGAGTAAGCTGCTGGCTCATGGGTCCCGCATGTCATCCTCTACGAACAATAAAAGTTTCCTTTCTTGGATTTATTTTTGACCCCTAATTTCTGGCTATTTGCCTTTTTCTTTTGATCTCCTGCCCCCTTTGAAACGATGAGGACGCTGTTGGCAGGTTGGTCCCACATGTCATCCTCTATGAACAATAAAAGTTTCCTTTGATGGATTTATTTTGAACCCCTAATTAATTTCGGGATATTTCCCTTTTTTTTCCTTTGATCCCCTGCCGCCTTGGAATCGTTGAGGATGCTGCAGCCTCATGGGTCCCGCATGTCATCCTCTCAGAATGGTAAATGTTTCTTTTCTTGGATTTTGTTTACCAAATGATTTTTGGCTAATTTTTTCTTTCGATCTCCTGCCGCCTTTAAAACGTTGAGGACGCTGCTGGCACACGGGTCCCACATGTTAGCCTCGATGAACAATAAACGCTGAGGATGCTGCTGCCTCATGGGTCCCGCATGTCATCCTCTTAGAACGAAAATGTTTCTTTTCTTGGATTTTGTACCAACATATTTTTGGTTTATTTTTTCTTTCCATCCCCTGCCGCCTTTAAAACGTTTTACGACGCTGCTGGCTCATGGGTCCCCGATGTCAGCCTCCCCGTACAAGAAACATATGATTTCTTGATTATTTTGCAGACAATAAACAGTGTATTGCGCTCTGAGCTATATCAAACGGATAATTAAATCTTTATTTTTACATAAAAAAACTTGTATGTTGAATCTCCTTGTTTTTTTTGTCTTTGCGAAGCATAGGACTTTCCTATTTTTTTAGAAAATTCGGAACTTTCCTGTTTTGGAGTGGGCTGAAATTGTACGAGTCAAAAGGCCAAGCAGGATAGTTCGAAGGCCCAGATGTCCAGATGCAGCCCAATTGAAATCTTTCTTCTTGGATTTTTTTCACCCCTGATTTCTGGCTACTTCATTTTTCTTTTGGTTCTGTGCCGCCTTGGAAACGTTGAGACCGCTGCTACAAAATGGGACCCGCATGTCATCCTCTACGTACAATAAAATTTCTTTTCTTGGATTATTTTTGGCTCCTGATATTTGGTCACTTTCCTTTTTCTTTCGATCTCGCGTAGCCTCTCAAACGGTGAGACCGCTACTGCTAAATGGGACTCGCATGTCATCCTCTATGTACAATCAAGTTTCTTTTCTTGAATTATTTTTGGCTCCTGATATTTGGTCACTTGCCTTTTTCTTTCGATCTCATGCCACGTTTGAAACGTTGAGGAACCTGCAGGATCATGGAAACCGCATGGCATCCTCTATGTACTATAAAACTTTCTTTTCTTGAATTATTTTTGGCTCCTCATATTTGGTCACTTGCCTTTTTCTTTCGATCTCATGCCACATTTGAAACGTTGAGGAACCTGCTGGCTCATGGGACCCGCATGTCATCCTCTATGTACTATAAAATTTCATATTCTTTGTTTTTTTTTCACCCTCTGATTTTTGGCTATTTCCTTTTTCTTTTGATCCCCTGCCGCCTTGGAAACGTTGAGTAAGCTACTAGCTCATGGGACCCGCATGTCATCCTCTATGTCCATCAACTTTATTTTCTTGGATTTTTTTTGACCCCCTAATTTCTGGCAACTTTCTTTTTGTTTTGATCTCAAGCCGCATTTGAAACGTTGGGACCACTGCTGCAAAATGGGACCCGCATGTCATCCTCTATGTAAATAAAGTTTCTTTTCTTGGATTATCTTTGGCTCCTGATATTTTGTCACTTGCCTTTTTCTTTCGATCTCATGCCGCCTTTGAAACTTTAAGTAAGCTGCTGGCTCATGGGTCCCGCATGTCATCCTCTACGAACAATAAAAGTTTCCTTTCTTGGAGTTATTTTTTACCCCTAATTTCTGGCTACTTGCCTTTTTCTTTTGATCTCCTGCCCCCTTTGAAACGATGATAACGCTGTTGGCAGGTCGGTCCCACATGTCATCCTCTATGAACAATAAAACTTTCCTTTGATGGATTTATTTTGAACCCCTAATTAATTTCTGGATATTTCCTTTTTTTCTTTTGATCCCCTGCCGCCTTGGAATCGTTGAGGATGCTGCAGCCTCATGGGTCCCGCATGTCATCCTCTCAGAACGATAAATGTTTATTTTCTTGGATTTTTGACCAACTGATTTTTGGTTTATTTTTTCTTTCCATCCCCTGCCGCCTTTAAAACGTTGACGATGCTGCTGGCTCATGGGTCCCCGATGTCAGCCTCCCCGTACAAGAAACATGTGATATCTTGATTATTTCGCTCTGAGCTTTGCAAATGGATAAATTAAATCTTTATTTTTACATAAACAAACTTATATGTTGAATCTCCTTGTTTTTTGTTTTTGCGAAACATAGGACTTTCATGTTTTGTAGTGGGCTGAAATTGTACGAGTCAAAAGGCGTCCAACACGATAGTTCGAAGGCCCAGATGGCAAGATGCAGCCCAATTGAAAAATATCTTTTCTTGGATTTTGTTTTGATCCCCTGATTTCTGGCTACTTCCTTTTTCTTTTGATCCCTTGCTGCCTTGGAAACGTTGAGGCCGCTGCTGCTAAATGGGTCCCGCATGTCATCCTCTATGTACAATAAAATTTCTTTCTTCGATTATTTTCGGGTCCTGATATTTGGTCACTTGCCTTTTTCTTTCGATCTCATGCCGCCTTTGAAACGTTGAGGAAGCTGCTGGAGCATGGGTCCCGCATGTCATCCTCTATGAATAATAAAAGTTTCCTTTCTTGGAGTTATTTTTTACCCCTAATTTGTGGCTACTTCCTTTTTCTTTTGATCCCCTTCCGCCTTTGAAATGTTGAAGACTTTGCTGGATCATGGGTCCCACATGTCAGCCTCTATGAACAATAAACATTTCCTTTCATGGAGTTATTTTGTACCCCTAATTTCTGGCTATTTGCCTTTTTTTCTTTCGATCCCCAGTCGCCTTCTAAACGTAGAGGACGCTGCTGGCTCATGGGTCCCAGATGTCAGCCTCCATGGACAATAAACCTCTCCTTTGTTGGATTTATTTTTCACCCTCTGATTTTGGCTATTTCCTTTTATTTTGATCCACTGCCGCCTTAGAAACATTGAGTAAGCTGCTGACACATGGGGCCCGCATGTCATCCTCTATGTACAATCAACTTGCAAGATCTTCGAGCGAAAGAGCTTGTATTAGTGGGACCCATATGTCAACCTCTATGTACAATAAAAGTTTCATTTCTTGGATTATTTTTAGCTCCTGATATTTGGTCACTTTCCTTTTTCTTTCGATCTCAAGCCGCCTCTGAAACGTTGAGTAAGGTGCTGGCTCATGGGACCCACATGTCACCCTTTATGTACAATAAAGTTTCTTTTCTTGGATTTTTTACACCTGATTTTTGGTCACTTGCCTTGACGCTGCTGGCTCATGGGTCCCACATGTCAGCATCTATGAACAATAAACCTTTCCTTTGTTGGATTTATTGTTTACCCCTAATTTCTGGCTATTTGCCTTTTTCTTTTGATCCCCAGCGGCCTTTGAAAACGTTGAGGAACCTGCTGGCTCATGGGACCCGCATGTCATCCTCTATGTACTATAAAATTTCTTTTCTTGGTTTTTTTTCACCCTCTGATGTTTGGCTATTTCCTTTTTCTTTTGATCCCCTTCCGCCTTAGAAACGTTGAGTAAGCTGCTGACTCATGGGACCCGCATGTCATCCTCTATGTACAATCAACTTTCTTTTTTTTGGAGTTTTTTTTACCCCCTAATTTCTGGCTACTTTCTTTTTCTTTTGATCTCAAACCGCATTTGAAATGCTGAAACCGCTGCTGCAAAACGGGACCCGCATGTCATCCTCTATGTACAATAAGTTTCATTTCTTGGATTATTTTTGGCTCCTGATATTTAGTCACTTGCCTTTTACTTTCGATCTCATGCCGCCTTTGAAACGTTGAGTAAGCTGCTGGCTCATGGGTCCCGCATGTCATCCTCTACGAACAATAAAAGTTTCATTTCTTGGAGTTATTTTTTACCCCTAATTTCTGGCTACTTCCTTTTTTCTTTTGATCCACTGCCTCCTTTGAAACGTTGAGGATTCTGCAGACTAATACAAGCTTTTTCTCTCCAAGATCTTGCAAGTTGATAGATTAAATCATAGAATTATTAGGATATGTTTTAAATTTCAAATCCACTTTATGAATTATTAAAAATACCGTTATCCATGTGGGTATGGAGCGATCAAGGATTTTCATATTGGGCATGAGCAGTTTCAAAAATTGGAACCCAATAATTCAAAATAAATAAAAACAACTTTTATGTATAATCTCTGTGTTTTTTTTTTGCCATTCATAGGATCTGTGTTTCATTAGAAAAGGGCCGAAATTGCATGAGCAGAAAGGCCCATTTGTAGTTATTGGGCTTCGACAGCCGGAGCAAGTAGGCCGATAGCAATTACCATGTAGATGGCACGTTGGCAACCCAAAGTGAAATATTGGGCCCAACAGGGGAAGATCGAACAAGACTATTTTCTAATTGGAAGGTGGTACATGGCGTAATCCTGCCAAAAAAAGATGGACACGGGTTGCTGAAATTTGCCCATCTGCGCTAATATCGCCGCCGCGGCTCCGCTTCCGCCGCCGCCGCCATGCCTCGTCTCGCGTCGAGCTCGCGGCATCGCCGCGTCTCGGCAAGGGGTACCGCGGCGTCCGCGCGCCCCAAAGGTACGTATTACGCGGAGATACGTGACGGCGGCGAGCGCATCGGCCTCGGCACCTACATGACCGCGCCCGAGGCCGCGCGCGTACGACGCCGTGGCGTGGCGGCTCGGGCGCCCGCGATCGTCGATGAATTTCCATGACGTGTGGACGCGCCAGCAGGCCGAGGATCTCGCGCCGCCGCCGTACATCGTTAGACAGGAGGAACAGCGCCGCCGCCGCGAGACGGAGCGCCGTTTGCGCATCGCCGAGCAGGACGAGCGCGCGGCGCGCGAGTGGGCGGCCCGCTTCCCCGAGGACGTTGCCGCCGAGAACGAGCACTTCCGCAGACGGAGGGCAGAGAAGGCGACGAGGCGGGCTGCGAAGAAGGAGGACCGCGCACGACGGAGGGCGGAGAAGGCGACGAAGCGGGCCTTCATCGAAGCGCAGCTCGCCGGGCCGACCACCATTGGCGAGGACGACCCCCGTTGGATTGACCTCTTCTCGTCGGATCCGGTGTCGGGCACGACACCGGACTCGTCAGTTGTCGAGTTTTAGTTTAGTTTTATCGCACTACTTTGTAAAAATATGAACTACGGAGTATCTATCAAGCTAATTTTATCCTATTTTATGTCTATTTCTAGTCTTTGTTTGATCTTCTGTTTTACTGCACTCTATTTTTCATTATATTCTGTTTTTGGCGCTGCATTTATAGCGCCTCTGAAAATACGCTGTTTCAGCCCTGCATTTGGCCGCCACAGTTTGCAGTTCCGGTGAAGCTATTGCCGGCTCCATGCGCAGCATCAGCCCACAGCGCCAAAATATAGAGCCACTGCTGGAGTTGCTGTAATATGTTTGTCAGCAGGAGCTTACCCAATTAGTGAAAAGATGTTCAGCGTGGGATTCGAAAAAAAGATCTTCATGTTTTTTTCCTAGCGATCCTAGTTCGGACTTTTGATTGTGTTGGCTAGTGCATGTACCTTGACACCTGTATTATGTGATCCTGATATGAGGATAAGAACACCTTCAGCTTGCATTGCTAATGGTGTCTACCGCACATGGCGTACCTTCAATGGAGACTGATGCAAGAGAGTTGGTACTAGTGAGCCTGCACTTGACATCATCGTGCCACCTGAAGTAGGTGGTGTATTGGGATTAGACTGATAAGCATAGCACCTTGCAAAGAACAAGATGATGCTAGTGTTGGTTAACGTGATTTTACGCCAAAAGTCATGTATGCTCAACAGGTGCCGTACCTAGTTCGGATATTGTGTTGTTACCCTTTTGTGGTTTGGTGTTTGTCCAACAGAGAAAGCTACTCTTTTCCCGTGTAAGTGTTATTATGTGAACAAAAGTTGTATGTAAATATATATCGGTCAGAGAACCAAGATTGCATATTCTTGCCTGGTTATAACACATAAATCATAATAACAATTAAAGTGAAAAGGAACATTTGCCTTTGCAATGTGATTGTGCCAAGTAGATTAGACAACCAACCACAAACATTACAGGTCAACAGCCAAACGCATGCGAAAGTCCTAAGGTAAGCTCCATAATACATGTTGAAACCAAAATCCTAGAAACCATAAGAAAGGTAGCTCCACATCACAGTTCCACGACAAGAAAGATACCGATCATAAAACATATATCAAGTCAGGGACAGCTGCACCACCGGGTAAGCATCCATGGGGTCCGGCTCAAGAGCAAAGATCGTGTGAATGCTGCAAAATGTGGCTCTTGCCTCACCCCACCCATACATCTTATCATGGAACCTTACCAAATCAGCATGAATCATCTTGACATAAACATAGCTCCTCTCTCCATGCTGATGGGATTGAACAATGCGCCGCTTGCAAGTGCTTCACTTGTCAAACAAGATGCAGGAGATGACGAAGTATGCTGGCTGGTCTTTTGTAGTGACAATGGCTTGGAGTAGCTGGTCCCGTGAACCACCCAACTGGATCTTTAGAGCTTGAAGGACAGTCCGTGCCATATAAGCTACCGTTGTCGACTCCAGCTCGGGTCTGTGTGAATGACAAATGACATCTTGTCCTCGAGATGCAGATCCTTCTTGATCAGATTCAGCGGAATCATCACCACTACTTACAGTGCATCGGGTTCTACTGAAGGCACATCAGTGTACATGCTCCAGTTCATAGGAGTTGGGTGGGACAAAGACCGTTTGCTGAAATCTCTACAATACCAGCTCCGTGTAGACCACCGTCTCTACAGAGGGTAAACCACCAATATCCACTTCAGAGGATTCTCGTGGCACGACACCTTTCGCTAGAGGCTCTACCCTACCAGCTCCTGTGTCCACCACCAACAAGATCGTGGGCATAGTCATCACGGGTTCTACCAATACAAAACCTCCTTCGGGTGGTGTGGCAACTTCGGGTGCAGGATCATCGCAGCAACTCCAAAGATCAGCACCGGTTACATCGGTCTTGTCAATAGGTAAACCGTCTTGCTCCGATTCGTAGAATTCCCGTGGCACGACACCATTCACTAGAGGCTCTACACTAGAAGCTCCACCTGCACCACCAGTTTCTACAGCAGGGGGTAAACCCAATCCACAACCTTCTTCATGTGGCACGATGATGCTGTATAGGCTCATCGGTACTGTGTCCATCGCATCGTCTCCATAGACAGTAAACAAGGTGGCATCGGAGGTTTAAAAGACTGGCATGCCATTTCACCTTTGTCATCAGACAATATAGAGTTTTCTTCAACTCTATGTTTCTGCAATAATAAGCACATGAATAGAAATTAGACCAGAGCATCTAGCCATCTAACAGGGGCAGCGGCAAAACAAGTGTCGATCCATATGTTTACCTTGTCATCTGGGATATCAGAACACACAGATTTAGAAGTCATTTCACATAGCATCCGCTTTTTCGTTCCTTCCCCTACGTCCATCTGGAATAAGTAATACTATTGATCACATAAAACTAATTAATCAAATATATGCATATGTTGAGAAGTTTGCACGGCAAATTGTGGATTCTGCTTTTATCACCTACGAATCGTCGTTCTATATATTTACCTTGTCATCCTGGGATATCGAAGTCACGTAATGAGAAGTCATCTCACTAAGTATCGGTTTTTTCGCTCTTTCCCCTCCATCCATCTGCAATAAGAAGTACTATTGATCACATAAAGCTAATTCATTGAATATATGCATATGTTGAGAAGTTTGCACAACAAATTGTGGATTCTACTTCCAATCACCAAGTAATCTCGTGAGAAATGTTTCTCCCTCTTGATCGACATATGTTTCTCCCTCTTGATCGACATCTGCATCTCCATTAAGACTAATCATCATGCGATGGTGCTCTTCAGAAGAGCGCATACACTTCCAATCACCAGACAAGCAAAAAATTGTTGATTCTAGTAATGCTTAATCAGCAGTGGCCATGGAACGACCACAGATCGACCAAGCAAAAAAAAAATCATCAGCCTACTGACCACCAGACAAAACAAACTAGGCCCATACATGGCCTCACAAATCATCATCAAACGTCGATCAAACTAGCAAGTTTGAACATGGATTACTAATTTATTTTCTGATAAAGTGAGTATATTAATATCAAAAGATATTGATTACACTGAGCCTCTGCAACAACGCAATACCTTACTGGTAGTACGGATGCACATGGATTCCTAATACTCCCTCTGTTCGGTTTTAATTAGTCGACGCGAGGGAGAGAAGAAAATGAACTGTCGATGCTTTCAACTAGAGTCAATTAAATACGAACGGAAGAAGTACGTAGTAGTATTGACAAATATCCGGATCTAGTCTCAAAACAAATTGGCATGTAAATCCTAGTAGTCTACTAAACTAGGATCAATACCCTAGATTAGGGTTGCAAGCGGCGTCCGCGAATCGTCCCACAAAGCAGAAAATTAGAGCAAATAGTGGTTGAGATTAGAGCAGATTTAAAGCACTCGCACTGAAACTAGCTAGCCCGCTACCCACCCCGCTTGACACCCTGCCATAGTTGTGAATCTACACCAAATATTCAAACAAGGATGAGCAACCGCCAATAAAATTTTATCCGCACATCGTCATCTCTACCATACACAAGGGTATGATGATTTCACATACAGCCATTGTTGCCGCGGGACGAGGATGAGTGATGCGCCGCGGAGAAGGTGCCTCACGCCTCTGTCGCTGCCGCCGTCGAAGAGGAAGTCAAAGCCGCGCGATTGTGGTCCGTCGCCGATATGAAGGTGGAGCTACTAGGGAAGAGGTGGAGGTGGAGGTGGAGATGGAGTGATGGTTTGTACTAGTGGCGGCCGGTGAGGTAGTTATAAATACAGCCTCTCTCTCTTTTTTGGCAAGGAATGCAGCTTCTCTTGGAAGGCAACGAGGCAACGCACTCCAGATTTCGTATATTACTATAATATAATATGGGCGGAGAAATTTGGACGCATCTGTGTTGTCTTGTCAAATGAATCACCAGGATTTGCTTTTAGTACTCCAGATTTGGGTGACCCAAGGAAGTAGAGATAGTAATGTACGCCATCTAGCTGCACGCTATCAAATCAAATAAATGTTCATGCCATTTACTTTTAAGATGGTGCAGCAGTTATTCTGACCAAAGAAACATGCACGTCTGCTGATTATTTTGATAGTACTACTAGTAGTACTAATATTTCTGATGGGTATACATTTACCATCCACTAGCAAAGATTGTTTGGCACATTGTTCTTATGGCTTTCAACATCACACCCCTTAATAATATTATTAATCAATGTTTGGGCAATTAATTGAGTGTGTTAATAAAAAATTAAAACCCACAAATCAAACTGTACTATTTTTAGGGCCATATGAAGGACAAGGAATGATTTTAAATGCCATATGGAGTACCTCCAACCATGTGAAATATTGTTCTGTCATGCAGGTGATACCCATGGCTTCGCATTAAATCCGTATGTTGTCCTACGTACAGTCAACTATGAAGTACCACGATTTGGTTTTTGGGTGCAACCGGCTAGAGAATGATGCACGGGTTTGTACAGCCAGTACAATTCACATTAAGATTTTCTGATAGGATGTTGATGTGTATATGTAAGAATCATACACTAGAATGTCTTCTATGTTTAGATGGCTGATCTACGTTTATACTTTCTGTGAACCATGAGGTTAAGACCTTTGTACTGTAATAAAGATTGCTAAATAACAATATATATGTATGCCTCTAGGGACACTGAAACAGCCAAACAACCATGCATGTGTATAGACCGTATTTGATCAAATTACAAGAAGCACCTGGGTTCATGCAAATAGCATCAATTTATCACCTAAGTACATTAGCTATAAATAGATAAATAGGAGTCAAGACCAACTGAGCTAGCTAGTAGTATGATCCTACTATTACATAAATATCCCTAACTCTGATTGTCTTTGTTCCAGTCCAGCGCGTTGGTGTAGCTTGGGATGAACCAAAACCCCGTATGCCAGTTGGCCGCTGGACCGCTGCTTGCGAAAGAGATGCTTTGGTGGTCTTCACCATTTAGACTGGAGCGGAAAATTTCTTGATGTGATGTGTCAAACTGAGAGCCAATGGCCTGAGGCGTGGTGTAGATGCAGTTTCTTCTTGTCAAATATCCTGGGGGAAATGTTGCACCACCCACTGGCATGAAAATCGGATAGTTCAACCCAAGGAACATAGAATAGTCTCCAAGATTAGTAACGCTTTCCCACGGGTTGGCTGGAAGTAACCGACTAGTGTCATTCAAGAATACCATGCAGGTATACCCCGAATAGCTGTGAACAGCCCGACCGCAATGGACATAAGGGGTACTATCATAATAACTTGGAGCACCGTCAGCGTCAAAATACATTACGCCACGTGCATAGACCAAGAGAAGTCCAGAACGATCTTGAGATCTTGCCAGCCACCACGTACGACTATTAAAGTCAAAATCATCATTGATATCAAATCCAGCCGTCCACGGAATGAATGGAGCAGGGAGCACTATAGGACCTTGAAAAAGGAAAGAACACGTCACATGAAAATATATTTCATGATTTATCTACTAGTGAT
Source organism: Lolium perenne (assembly GCF_019359855.2). Taxonomy (NCBI): domain Eukaryota; kingdom Viridiplantae; phylum Streptophyta; class Magnoliopsida; order Poales; family Poaceae; genus Lolium; species Lolium perenne. Next base: position 33,216,687 of record NC_067248.2, on the reverse strand, counting down.
ATTGATTTGATATTGTAGATGCCAATACTAGTACTTTATAAAATCATGGTCGAGCATAAGATGGTTTGAAATATATTTCGAACATCTTGGTAAAAATTCATATGGATTTAAAACATGCCCCATAATATTGGTCCAAATTTTAGATGGTTTGAATATAGTACTCCTTATTCTCTAGAACCGGGGGAATATAAACAAATGAAAGTCTTTATCAATATTGCATGGCACCTTTATTGATTCTATTTCTACTCTACCTTAAATTTTCCAGGGAGTAATAATAAAGAAACTTAATTACTAGGGGGCCTTTTTCCTACGGAACAACATGCACATTAGACCATACTAAAATTCCTATAGATGTTAAATTCTATATATGTCCATACCACAAGAGCGTTATGGTGTGCGCCTATGGAATTCCTTTAAGCCAAAAGATGCCAAGACAGTTCAACAAATAAGAGGTGAAATACTATATAAGTTACGTATATAAAAAAGATAGGGAGGAAATGTTACCAAATTGATTAGGATCCCATGCATAAACATTTCCAAGCTCAGTAACGGCGAACACAAGTCCGTTATGTATAATTGCATCGCAGTATATGGCGCCGTCCTGAAACTGGTTTTCAAGAAATATCCATGTACGAGGATATTCGCCATGGAGGTAGGCAATTGCAAAGTCGAAGATTGCGACAAGGGAGAAATCTTTATACCCCCTAGCAGTTGCAGGAACTTGGAAAATAGCTATCTTCTGCAGTTGAATAGCATCACCCTGATACTCGAATATAAGTGGATTGCGTGTGGTTTCAAACTTCTTCGTCAAAGATGGAAGCTTAATCTTGCGATGAGTGTAGACATTGAGGAGGTTCCACTTGCCTTTGGGGCCAACCATGGCGATCCAATCTCCATTGGCGCCTGCCCGCTCCTCATCCTTACCGTGTGGCATTAGGCAATCATAGGAGAACCTGTCCAGCGGCAATAGTTTGCACTTGCTGTGCACCGACAAATCCTCCTTGAACTCCCATGGTTTATCTGCCGGGTCACAACAGAGAACACACGGAAGGCCAAACGGCTGAGAAGCAGGCAGAGTGGTACTGTATTTGGCTGACTGAAGAATACTTTTGGAGGAACCGACTAGGGACGCGGCGGTGATGGCGTCGCACTGGCTGATGAGCACTTCAAGGGGGCCTTCCGTAAACACCTTGTGAAACAGCCCAGATCCACAGACCCTGCTCGATTTCGCCATCGCAATGAGGTAGGTGGTACAATGGGGTTGGTATTTTCTTGGGAGATTTACTGATTCGAACTTTGGGAGAGAGATGGCGATCAATGGCGGCAGGTGGGGGTTTGAGTTGGAGAACAGAGGCTCTCAAACTGGGCACTGCTGGATAGGATGCGAAAGCGCCATGGCGGAGACGCAGGCGCGTGCTATGGAAGCTGGGCGGAGTGGGGATAGACGACAGAGGTGAACCGAGACGCTCCTCCTCTTATGCATATACTGCCTACTGTAGTTTCGAGGAGAGTGTGAATGTGTTCAAAAAAAGAGGAGAGTGTGAATGTGTTCAAAAAAAGAGGAGAGTGTGAATGTGTTCAAAAAAAAGAGGAGAGTGTGACTGTGACCCGACACCCGAGTAGGAGCAGACGGACTATAGGAGTAGCCCCATCATTACAGTCCATTAATCGTGCTCCCTACAATAAATAAGTGAAACGTCCCAGGCTTGTGTTGTCTAATCAAATCGATGGCCATGTCAGTATTATGGTGAACAAATAAAACAAATACACACCAACCTTGTTCTTTTTGCAACATGGAGTACACCAACCTAGCAAGGCATCAACCTTCCCGCCATCAACTAGGACTCCGTGGCTCCGTCCCACAAAAGTTGTCTCAACTTTGTAAAAAAAATACATCTATCCATCTAAATTTTAACAAAGGTGAGACACTTTTGGTGGGACCGAGGGAGTACAAAAGAACTTTACTACTCCATGCTAGTATCAGCCACTTTTCGAAAAGTAATTCAAATTTCAACTGAAGGCGTGCTATTTTATGGTCCTGAAAATTGCCAAAAAAATACAACCAAAAAATGCAACAGATCCATGTTAAGGGGGTACACCCTACGCAATATACATTAAGAAACATCGAAACTTCAACGACCTTGTAAAATGCCCATGACAGTGCAGTTTTGCCAAATTAGGAAGAGACGAAATATGAATTCAACCAAAGAAATCTAAACGAATCCTTAGACAATAGCATAGTTAACACGTTCAGAAAAAAATGATGACTCCAAGAGAACAACATTAGCAAGAAATACTCCATTTTAGTTTGAACTTGCAGTCACATATATATAGTACTACCAAAATACTAATAATCCGAGCTGCATTCTAGCACTCCAACTAGCTAGCTAATAGTTCTGGAGTAGTAGTACTACTATACAAGTCCAAAATACATCCGAACGAACCCTATTTTGAACTAAACTACTCCCTCCGATCTTCGAGTAACTAAACCAAGATTATTATATAACCTTCTTGTTGATGCAAACGCAGATAGGCAACACACGCTGCCCTCCATTCTGCTTCGCGTAACGGGGCGGCACCGCCAGGAAAGAAGTGAGCTGCTGCAACATGATCGAGCTAGGCGTCGGGGAGCTCGTCGGCTCGATTACCGCCATCAAGGTGTCCGTCGAGAGGTCACTGGTCCCAGCCGGCGCCGGCGCCGGCGGACCAATCACCAGCAGCTGCGCCTTGTACATCAGAAACAAGCACGCGGCCGACCTGATGCACACACAGGACACAATGGTGGTCGGGCCGAGCGCGCCAACGGTGATGGCGAACACGCTACCGTCTTCTTCCCCACTGCCGATGAACAGGTGTCCCTGCGGTTGTACCGGAACACAAACTATGCACCAGGCGGGTATGCCATACTGGAACATAAATACTGGGATGGAGTGGGATGCTTGGAGGTGTACCAGGAGCTCCCGCGGCAGGCCGGTGAAGCTGCAGCCGGTATTGATGGCCTCTGTGCAGTCGCACGGACCATGCGGGCACGCGATATAGTGCTTGTAGGACTCCGTGGAGGCGACCAAGCTCTGGCAGCCGACGCACTTGACCATTGCCCCAGATCGATTCGACGGCGGCAATCTTGCCCCAGATCGATTCGACGGTGGCAACCTCGCCGGCTGCTCGCACTTCTTGCACGGGTTCGGTGCAAGCACGCCAACGCAGCGCCGACAGCCCATATGACCGCCCTTGCACTGCGCGGAACAACGTACGTGGCATCAGTTGTCATTAAAATTTCTCACAGGTGAACCTAAGAATGAAATCGGAAGGGAGCGACCTTGGATATGGGGGGTTTGAAGGACAGCAGGCAGAGGGGGCACAAGAAGAGGGCCTCCTCCATCTTCAGAGAAGAGTGATCGGAAAACGAGAACGGGATGGGTTCTTTTTTTTATACATGCCTTGGAGTGGAGTATGGATACTACTACTTATAGGAAGAATTTCCTTGCTAAGAATCGGCGTCGGCCATACGCAACCATAGATGCACCAGTGGCTCTGCAGTTTGTCAAAATAAAAGGACAGAGCTGCAGTGACTTGAAGTCTCCAAATCTCATTGTGACTTGGTGCCACCATCTACCAACCATTTGAGATCCAACGTTCCAAACTATCTCTTATTTCGAAACTAAAAACAAAAATTATTCAGAAAATTATGAAAAAAATCCAGTAAAATGTAGATGCCTTGTTCTAAAATCTGTGAATATTTCATCCCACTCGGATGACTAGCTTGTGATTAAAGAGCTTTTTACGTATACGAGCACTAGTTTAAACTAAATACTCCCTCTGATTCATATTAATTGACTTCAATATGGATGTATCTAGAACTAAAATGTGTCTAGTACATCCATATTAGAGTCAATTAATATGAACCGGAGGGAGTATATATTTGCTCACAAACCTTTGATTCAAATTGAATGAAACTTCACCAATATATAAATCGAAATATGCACGATTAACTGGAAGTTCTTGAAATATTTCTGAGAAATTATAATAATTATTTAGTTTAAATTCTAAGTCGATCGCATACATTGGATCTGAGATGGATGGTGGATGGTGGCACCAAGTCACTGTGAGACTTGGAAGTATCAAGTCAGTGAAGCTCTATCCCAAAATAAAAGCTTCATGAAGGGGCAGTTTGGTTCAAAAAAGAAGACAATGCCAAGCAGTTGTCAAACAGTACCCATATAGTCAAATGTACTCCCTCTGATTCAAATGAATTGACTCAACTTTGTCTAGATATATATGGATGTATCAAGTCACTGAAGCTCTATCCCAAAATAAAAGCTTCATGAAGGGGGAAGTTTGGTTCGAAAAAAATACAAAGGCTACAAGCACAAATAGTACCATAACGTCAAATGTACTCCCTCCGATTCAAACGAAATGACTCAACTTTGTATTTTGCATGTTAAAGGTTTTTCGTAAAACTTGGCTAATCTTAACATAGTTTGCCTTTCTAAAAAAAGATATAAGCCCTAAGGCTCCTTTGATTCATAGGATGGGAAAACCATAGAAATATGAAAAACATAGGATTGAGATTTAATGGCTAGTTGAATCATATAGGAAGATGAGTTGTGTTTGATTGTGCCAAAGGAAATTTTCCATGAGGTATGACCTAATGTTTTATTCTTATAGGATTTGCACTGCAAGATTCCTGTAGGATATGTTCCTATGAATCAAACAACTAGTGTGGGGAAAATTCACATGTGATCTAAATCCTACATAATTCCTATACAAATCCTATATATGAATTTTAGTTGTTAGGTCACTTAAAATGACTTCACTTGAAGGGTTACATTTTTGTTTTTTCTGATTTAGTAGTGATGCCTAACCATTTATATACCTAAACCAAGAGAATCAGCATAAACTTATGTATATTAATAGTAAGCGCATATATGAATGTTTTTTTATCTACAAACCCAGGGTCATATATATGTACATAGAAACATGCATATATGCTAGTTTTTGTACCTTGGTGTGTTCCTCTTTTGGGCTATCTTTTTTGTTCACCGGTTCACAACCAACGCCCTAGATTAATTTGGCACTTAGAAAATAACATTTTGTTTTTGGCGCACTAAAACGGTCAACACTGTAGAGAAGTACAAAATAAATGTGTGTGGGAAAAATTGACTTAAAGTGACCATTACAATGAGAAAAAGGGTAGAACCAAGCATTGCACAGGGAAAAAGCAGTGTAGTGCCCAGAAGAAAAAAAACAAGTTGGGCTATACTCCCTCCATCCTGAAATAATGGGTGTAGAGTTAAAATTTGTCCATAAAAGAGTGTACTTCTCGTTTTGCAATGCACTTCAAAATTTGTCCACAAAAGAGTGGTACTCCTAGTAAAAAATATTTCTTTCTCATCACGAGGGATATAGTTTCTTCACGACTAGTACGTACTACCTCCATCACAAAGCTTAAGGGTTCCTTTGATTCAAAGGATTTGCATAGGAATTATGTAGGATTTGGTTCCTATGGGAAAATTTCCTATACATGTTGTTTGATTCATAGGAACATATCCTATAGGAAAAAATCCTATAGGAATCTTGTAGTGTAATTCCTATAGGAAAAAAGCATTAGCTCATGCCTCATGGAAAAATTCCTTTGCTACAATCAAACAAACTTCATCTTCCTATAGGATTCAATTAGACATGCCATTCCAATCCTAAACCATTCCTATTCCTATGCTTTTCCTATCCTTTAAATCAAAGGAGCCCTAAGTCTGTTTTTAAAAGTCAAAGCAAGTAAAGGTTGACGAAAATTTAGAACAATCTATCAACTAATATAATATTCTGTAGATGCCATACCAAAAAAAATTCATTGTCTATGTATTGATATTAATTTTGTATTTTGCATGATAATGATTTTTGGTAAAATCTTAGTTTACCTTGACATAGTTTGAGCTTCTAAAAATAATATAAGCCTTACGCTTTGGGATGGAGGTAGTAGTATTTAGCATAATATGGTTTTCTTATTTACTACATGCATTTAGCTCATTGGAGGTGGAAAAGTTGAAGAGGAAAGTGATGGTCGATGACAGTTTCCCAATGTAATAATAAAATCGTTAATATGCCTTGAAAACCCACACGTACGCTCTTTCTAGGATAGAGGCAGTATGAGGTAATGCACCCACGCGCTGTCATCTGCCCGTTCGTGCTATGTCTCCCAAATCTTTAAATATCGTCAGTTATCCATTTCACGTCCACACTTCTCCCTCTCTCCACGGACTAGGAAAAAACCCTCTCTTCGCTTCCCCTTCCCATTCCACCGATGGAGAGCCCAACCGACGCCGTCAACGCAGCGAAAGCGAAAGCCGCGCGGCTGGCCTTAGCCGCAGAGGAGGCGTCCAGAGCCGCGACCGCAGCACGCATGGCCGCAACGGCGGTGATCATCGCCGCAGCGGATGCCAAAGACGAAGCGGAGGCCATTGCCGAAGGTCGGGCCATCGGTCGCTCATCGGCATCTGATGGTGTTGGTAGATGGATCCACTCTCTTGGGAAGCATCCCCTAGATCACGAGGACGAGGTTGAACTCATCTTTGAACCGCCGCCACCGACCTTCGACGAGAATATCGTCGACGAGGGGGAGGAAGTATGTTCCGATTCACCTCTCTCCCTTATTCAACATAGCCCTGTATCGATTTGCGCTATGGTCTCTCCCTCTTTTTTTTGCGCTATAGCGTTTTGAATTAGCGTCAGAATCTTTTTAGATTCATATTCAGTAGTTGCAACTGCTACATATTTGCTTCACACCCGATTCACCTCTCTCCCTTATTCAACATAGCCCTGTATCGATTTGCTCTATGGTCTCTCCCTCTCTTTTTTGCGCTATAGGGTTTTGAATTAGCGTCAGAATCTTTTTAGATTCATATTCATCATTAGTTGCAACTGCTACATATTTGCTTCACCTGCTTATTTGGCATGTATCAGGTTGCTACTGATGAGGTTGACAGCGATGTCGAGTCGCGTCATAGGAAGGCCAGGGCCACTCTCAACAAGCTTAAGGCGGGGAAGTTCGACAAGTATTGGAGTGAACCCTGGACTGGTGCCAGGAACAGCTTCCCCTTCTGCACAAAGAGCATAAAGGTTGACTTTCAAAGCGTCCTGCAGCATGCTGAAGCCGGTGGGTCCGGCTGTCTCAAAGTTGGGGAAACTGTTAACCGATCCAGCTTCATAGCCAACCACATGGCCTATGGGCTATTCCTAAGGAAGAAATTGAACCAAGCTATCGAGACCGGTCGTGTGCCTCCTCCCAAGCCCAAGCCACCAAAGATTAAAGGTATGGGCAGCAAGAAGCAGAAGAAGCGGGACCGGGAGGAGGCGACAGGAAGAAGATGGTAAATATACTCCGTAACTGATGTGCATGTTTGTCTCTCCTACTGCTTCAAAAGCAGCATCTTTTGTTGAACTCTGTTTATGTTTGCTGCTCAGCAGCGTTTGTGGTGAACCTATTAGCTTAATTAGGGGTTGTTGAACTATATATGTCTGTGTTGAACCTTGCTTAATTAGGTTGTGTTGAACTATGTTTGTGTTGGCGTGGGAAGGGGGGCATGATGCTACCCTGAATTTGCGGGACCCCCAAAAAACTTGCAAATACGAGTGATGCATCCAAAAGGAACAAACTTTTACATGGTAGACCCCTGCGAAAGCAAGAAATGCGATCGGGTCCTTAACAGCCACCGCCGGATTGATCGGGGATTTTGCCTCGCCTACCGCATGTGACTTGTGCTCACCAAGTTTGGGACCTCATGCATGGGCACCACACGTAAGTGACAGATCTGTTGGTGTAAAAACTCGGGTGATTATTATACTGCATTAGTACAAAGTTTCCTATGGATTCAAGGGTTGGAAAGCCAAGTTAACTCATTTTCATGACTAAGAAGGAGCCAGGCTTACTTTTTCATTTTCATGTTTTAACTTGTTTAAATCTCGGTCAAACAAAGGATTTGACCAGGATTCAAATGGGCATAAAAATTCAAAAAACAAATAAAAAAATCACATAAGCTTCTTATGTCATCTAGTAAGCATTACAGTTGATCAACGAAGTCTAGACATATTCAAACCAGAAAAATCATGTATATACCCCCTAACCCTAAACTCTGTCTTATGAAGTCAAGCATGAAGAAAAGTGGTTTTGGGTTTCAAACATTGGAAATTTAAAAAACTCCCAAAAGCTTCATTTTGGAGTGACTAAGAAGAATCCAGGCTTACCTTTTCATTTTCATGTTTTAAACTGGTTTAAATCTTGGTCAAACCTAGGATTTGACCAAGATTCAAATGGACATAACACATTCAAAAAAATCAAAACCAAAACACATAGTCTTTTGATGTCATATAGTAAGCATTCAAGTTGATAAACAAAGTCTAGACATATTTAAACAAGAAAAATCATATATATACTTGGCCCCTAACCCTAAACTCTGTCTTATGAAGTCAAGCATTAAGAGAATTGGTTTTGGGTTTCAAACATGGAAATTTAAAAAACCTCCCAAAAGCTTCATTTTGGAGTGACTAAGAAGAATCCAGGCTTACTTTTCATTTTCATGTTTTAAACTAGTTTAAATCTTGGTCAAACCTAGGATTTGACCAAGATTCAGATGGGCATAACAAATTCAAAAAAAAACATAGTCTTTTGATGTCATATAATAAGCGTTCAAGTTGATAAACAAGGTCTAGACATATTCAAACCAGAAAAATCATGTATCTACCCCCTACCCCTAAACTTTGTCTTATGAAGTAAAGCACGAAGAGATGTCATTTTGGTTTCGGACATGGAAAATTAAAAAACCCTCCCAAAAGCTTCATTTTGGAGTGAATAAGAAGGATCCATACTTACTTTTCATTTTCATGTTTTAAACTTGTTTAAATATTGGTCAAACCTGCTAGGATTTGACCAAGATTCAAATGGGCATAAAAGTTTTAAAAAAAGAAATAAAAAATTAAACCGAAAACCACTTCTCTTCGTGCTTGACTTCATTAGACAGAGTTTAGGGTTTGGGGTATATACATGATTTTTATTGTTTAAATATGTCTAGACTCCGTTGATCAACATGAATGCTTACTATAACTTAAGAAGCTTATGTGTTTTGGTTTTTCATTTTTTGAATTCTTTATTGAATTTTTATGCCCATTTGAATATTGGTCAAATCCTAGGTTTGACCAAGAATTAAACAAGTCAGTAACATGAAAATGAAAAAGTAAGCCTGGATCCTTCTTGTTCACTCCAAAAATGAAGCTTTTGGGAGGGTTTTTGAATTTTCCATGTTTGAAAACCAAAACCATTCCTCTTATATGCTTGACTTCATATGACAGAGTTTAGCCTTAGGGGGTAGATACATGATTTTTCTGGTTTGAATATGTCTAGACCTTGTTTATCAACTTGAATGCTTACTATAAACCAAAAATTCATGTATCTACCCCTAACCCTAAACTATGCACGAAGAGAAGTGGTTTTGGGTTTCAAACCTGGATATTTCAAAAACCCTCCCAAAAGCTTCATTTTGGAGTGAATAAGAAGGATCAAGACTAAATTTTTCATTTTCATGTTTTAATCTTGTTTAAATCTTGGTCAAACCTAGGATTTGACCAATATTCAAATGGGCATAATTTAAAAAAATGGAAAATCAAGGCACATAGTCTTCTTATGTCATATAGTAAGCATTCAATTAAGTTGATAAACAAGCTCTAGACATATTCAAACCAGAAAAATCATGTATCTACCCCCTATATATCCCTAAACCCTGACTTATGAAGTCAAGCATGAAGAGAAGTGGTTTTTGGTTTCAATCATGGAAATTTCAAAAACCCTCCCAAGAGCTTCATTTTGGAGTGACTAATTAAGAAGCATACATGCTTACCTTTTCATATTCATGTTTTAAACTTGTTCAAATCTAGGTCAACAAACCTAGGATTTGTTGACGAAGAATCAAATGGGTATAAAAAAATTAAAACCAAGGTCTGCTCATGTCATATAGTGAGCATTCAATTAAATTGATAAACAAGGTCTAGACATATTAAAACTAGCAGGAAAATCATGTATCTATATACCCCCTAACCCTAAACTATGTCTTATGAAGTCAAGCATGCATGAAGAGAAGTGGTTTTTGGTTTTCAAGAGCATGGAAATTTCAAAACCCCTCCAAAGAGCTACATATTGGAGTGACTAAGAAGGATAGATGCTTAATTTTTCATATTCATGTTTTAAACTTGATTAAATCATGGTCAAACTTAGGATTTGACCAAGATTCAAATGGGCAAAAAAATTCAAAAAAATGAAAAACCAATGCACATAGTCATCTTATGTCATCTAGTAATTAAGTATTCAATTAAGTTGATAAACAATGTCTGGACATATTCAAACCAGAAAATTTATGTATCAAGCTACCCCTAACCCCAAACTCTATCTTATGAAGTCTAGCATGAAGAGAAGTACGTGGTTTTTTGGTTTCAAACATGGAAATTTCAAAAACCCTCTCAAGATCGAGCTTCATTTTGGAGTGACTAAGAAGGATATATGCTTAATTTTCATATTCATGTTTTCAACTTGTTTAAATCATGGTCAAACCTAGGATTTGACCAAGATTCAAATGGGCTTAAAAATTAAAAAAACCAATAAAATGAAAAACCAATGCACATAGTCATCTTATGTCATCTAGTAAGCATTCAATTAAGTTGATAAACAAGGTCTAGACATATTCAAACCAGAAAATTCATGTATCAAGCTACCCTTATCCCGAAACTCTGTCTTATGAAGTCAAGCATGAAGAGAAGTACGCGGTTTTTTGGTTTCAAACATGGAAATTTCAAAAACCCTCTCAAGAGCTTCATTTTGGAGTGACTACGAAGGATACATGTTTAATTTTTCATATTCATGTTTTAAACTTGTTTAAATCATGGTCAAACCTAGGATACGACCAAGATTCAAATGGCAAAATTTAAAAAAAATGAAAAATCAAGGCACATAGTCTTCTTATGTCATATAGTAAGCATTCAATTAAGTTGATAAACAAGGTCTAGACATATTCAAACCAGAGAAATCATGTATCTACCCCTAACCCTAAACTATGTCTCATGAAGTCAAGCGCATGAAGATATGTGGTTTTTGGTTTCAAACATGGAAATTTCAAAAACCCTCCCAAAGAGCTTCATTTTGGAGTGACTAAGAAGGATCCATAGGAAACTGTGTACTAATACAGTATAATGATCACCCGAGTTATTAGAGCAACAAGTCTATCACGTGCGTAAGGTCCCACACTTTAGTGAGCACAAGTCACGTACGCTAGGTAGGCAAACTCCCAGCCATCTTCTTTGTCAAGAGAGAGGCATCAACACACACACACACTCTCTCTCTCTCTCTCCAATTATCCACCTCCGTTGGCTGCCGGTTTTGGCAGGTCGTTTCTAGCTCAGCTCGTAGGCCATGGTGTGCAGGCTCTGTAGCCATGGTGATTTGGTCGCGCCAAGTGGTTCGTCCCCAGCTGGGACGAGGATCGATCCGGACGGTGGCTGTTAAGGACCCGATCGCATTTCTTGCTTTCAGCATGGGGTCTACCATGTAAATCTTAGGGATTTAGACGTAATTTCCTGTTAATTTTGTGTCCTGTCAGAACCGCGCTCTGATGCGTATTGGAAATCTGGGTCCTTCAGGATCGTTCGGTTGTCCCTCTAAAAAAAAATCTCTCTCATTCTCGGCCTTTCTCGCTCGCTCGCACGAGTCGCACCCCCCTGCGCACTGACAACCCTGCACAACAGTCAATATCACCAGAAAAAGGATAGACACCATAAATAAGTGGGGCCCCGTGACTGCTCTCCCTTCGTCTCCTCCCGTGTGATCCCTCTTCCTCCGACTCCCGACCTTGCGGAAAAGAAAAATGAAATGAAAGAGTTTCACTGGACGGGCAAACACATGTGCTGCCTAGTAATAATAATAATAACGTAAAAAAATCGACCTACGAATCTATTATTAAATAAGCTAAACTAGGGTTTTGCCCAGTACTACGGATCAATTTCTGAAAATCCAACTACGGGGTCCGATTTGGCCTGCTAATATAAAATTATATAATCTGAACTAGTATTCCTCTAAAAAATCATTTTGGTATGCATCGTTTGGTACTTTTCATAGCTAGAGTGCTTACTCCCTCCGTTAGCAAATAGTCTTCGTATGTCATATAGTAAGCATTCAAGTTGATAAACAAGGTTTAGACATATTCAACCAGAAAAATCATGTATCTACCCCCTATCCCTAAACTCTGGCTTATGAAGTCAAGCATCAAGAGATGTGGTTTTTGGTTTCAAACATGGAAATTTCAAAAACCCTCCCAAGAGCTACAATTTGGAGTGGCTAAGAAGGATAGATGCTTAATTTTTCATATTTATGTTTTAAACTTGTTTAAATCATGGTCAAGCCTAGGATTTGACCAAGATTCAAATGGGCATAAAATTAAAAAAACAATAAAATGAAAAACCAATGCACATAGTCTTATTATGTCATATATATAGTAAGCATTCAATTAAGTTGATAACAAGGTATAGACATATTCAAACGAGAAAAGTCATGTATCAAGCTACCCCTAACCCCAAACTCTTTCTTATGAAGTCAAGCATGAAGAGAAGTACGTGGTTTTTTGGTTTCAAACATGGAAATTTCAAAAACCCTCTCAAGAGCTTCATTTTGTAGTGACTACGAAGGATACATGCTTAATTTTCATATTCATGTTTTAAACTTGTTTAAATCATGGTCAAACCTAGGATTTGACCAAGATTCAAATGGGCATAATTTAAAAAAAATGAAAAATCAAGGCACATGGTCTTCTTATGTCATATAGTAAGCATTCAATTAAGTTGATAAACAAGGTCTAGACATATTCAAACCAGAGAAATCATGTATCTACCCCCTAACCCTAAACTCTGTCTCATGAAGTCAAGCATGAAGATATGTGGTTTTTGGCCGGTTTCAAACATGGAAATTTCAAAAACCCTCCCAAGAGCTTCATTTTGGAGTGACTAAGAAGGATATATGCTTAATTTTTCATATTCATGTTTTAAACTTGTTTAAATCATGGTCAAACTTAGGATTTGACCAAGATTAAAATGGGCATGAAATTGAAAAAAACAATAAAATGAAAAACCAATGCACATAGTCTTCTTATGTCATATATATAGTAAGCATTCAATTAAGTTGATAACAAGGTCTAGACATATTCAAACGAGAAAAATCATGTATCAAGCTACCCCTAACCCCAAACTCTGTCTTATGAAGTCAAGCATGAAGAGAAGTACGTGGTTTTTTGGTTTCAAACATGGAAATTTCAAAAACCCTCTCAAGAGCTTCATTTTGGAGTGACTAATTAAGAAGCGTACCTGCTTACTTTTTTCATATTCATGTTTTAAACTTGTTCAAATCTAGGTCAACAAACCTAGTATTTGACGAAGAATCAAATGGGTATAAAAAAATTAAAACCAAGGTCTGCTCATGTCATATATAGTAAGCATTCAATTAGATTGATAAACAAGGTCTAGACATATTCAAACTAGCAGGAAAATCATGTATCTACCCCCTAACGCTAAACTATGTCTTATGAAGTCAAGCATGCATGAAGAGAAGTGGTTTTTGGTTTTCAAGCATGGAAATTTCAAAAACCATCCCAAGAGCTACATATTGGAGTGAATAAGAAGGATAGATGCTTAATTTTTCATATTCATGTTTGAAACTTGATTAAATCATGGTCAAACCTAGGATTTGACCAAGATTCAAATGGGCATAAAAATTCAAAAAAAATGAAAAACCAATGCACATAGTCATCTTATGTCATCTAGTAAGCATTCAATTAAGTTGATAAACAAGGTCTAGACATATTCAAACCAGAAACATCATGTATCTACCTACCCCTATCCCTAAACTCTATCTTATGAAGTCAAGCATGCATGAAGAGAAGTGGCTTTTGGTTTCAAACATGGAAATTTCAAAAACCCTACCAAGATCTACATTTTGGAGTGACTAAGAAGGATATATGCTTAATTTTTCATATTCATGTTTTAAACTTGTTTAAATCATGGTCAAACCTAGGATTTGACCAAGATTCAAATGGGCATAAAAATTCAGGAAAAACAAAAAATGGAAAATCAAGGCACACAGTCTTCTTATGTCACATAGTAAGCATTCAATTAAGTTTATAAACAAGGTCTAGATATATTCAAACCAGAGAAATCATGTATCTACCCCTAACCCTAAACTCTGTCTCATGAAGTCAAGCATGAAGATATGTGGTTTTTGGTTTCAAACATGGAAATTTCAAAAACCCTCCCAAGAGCTTCATTTTGGAGTGACTAAGAAGGATACATGCTTACTTTTTCATATTCATGTTTTAAACTTGTTCAAATCTTGGTCAACAAACCTAGGATTTGACGAAGATTCAAATGGGTATTAAAAAATTAAAACCAAGGTCTGCTCATGTCATATAGTAAGCATTCAATTAAATTGATAAACAAGGTCTAGACATATTCAAACTAGCAGGAAAATCATGTATCTACCCCTAAACTATGTCTTATGAAGTCAAGCATGCATGAAGAGAAGTGGTTTTTGGTTTTGAAGCATGGAAATTTCAAAAACCCTCCCAAGAGCTACATATTGGAGTGACTAAGAAGGATATATGCTTAATTTTTCGTATTCATGTTTTAAACTTGTTTAAATCATGGTCAAACCTAGGATTTGACCAAGATTCAAATGGGCATAAAAATTCAGGAAAAACAAAAAATGGAAAATCAAGGCACACAGTCTTCTTATGTCACATAGTAAGCATTCAATTAAGTTGATAAACAAGGTCTAGATATATTCAAACCAGAGAAATCATGTATCTACCCCCTAACCCTAAACTCTGTCTCATGAAGTCAAGCGCATGAAGATATGTGGTTTTTGGTTTCAAACATGGAAATTTCAAAAACCCTCCCAAAGAGCTTCATTTTGGAGTGACTAAGAAGGATCCATAGGAAACTATGTACTAATACAGTATAATGATCACCCGAGTTATTAGAGCAACAAGTCTGTCACGTGCGTAAGGTCCCACACTTCAGTGAGCACAAGTCACGTACGCTAGGTAGGCAAACTCCCAGCCATCTTCTTTGTCAAGAGAGAGGCATCAACACACACACTCTCTCTCTCTCTCTCCAATTATCCACCTCCGTTGGCTGCGGTTTTGGCAGGTCGTTTCTAGCTCAGCTCGTAGGCCATGGTGTGCAGGCTCTGTAGCCATGGCGATTTGGTCGCGCCAAGTGGTTCGTCCCCGGCTGGGACGAGGATCAATCCGGATGGTGGCTGTTAAGGACCTGACCGCATTTCTTGCTTTCAGCATGGGGTCTACCATGTAAATCTTAGGGATTTAGACATAATTTCCTGTTAATTTTGTGTCCTGCTGTAAACTGCGCTCTGATGCGTATTGGAAATCTGGGTCCTTCAGGATCGTTCGGTTGTCCCTCTAAAAAAAATCTCTCTCATTCTCGGCCTTTCTCGCTCGCTCGCACGAGTCGCACCCCCCTGCGCACTGACAACCCTGCACAACAGTCAATATCACCAGAAAAAGGATAGACACCATAAATAAGTGGGGCCCCGTGACTGCTCTCCCTTCGTCTCCTCCCGTGTGATCCCTCTTCCTCCGACTCCCGACCTTGCGGAAAAGAAAAATGAAATGAAAGAGTTTCACTGGACGGGCAAACACATGTGTTGCCTAGTAATAATAATAATAATAATAACGTAAAAAAATCGACCTACGAATCTATTATTAAATAAGCTAAACTAGGGTTTTGCCCAGTACTATGGATCAATTTCTGAAAATCCAACTACGTGGTTCGATTTGGCCTGCTAATATAAAATTATATAATCCGAACTAGTATTCCTCTAAAAAATCATTTTGGTATGCATCGTTTGGTACTTTTCATAGCTAGAGTGCTTACTCCCTCCATTAGCAAATAGTCTTCGTATGTCATATAGTAAGCATTCAAGTTGATAAACAAGGTTTAGACATATTCAACCAGAAAAATCATGTATTGATCTGTAGTACTGGGCAAAACCCTAGTTTAACCTATTTAATTATAGATTCGTAGGTTGATTTTTCTATGTACCTTTTTATTATTACTCTACTATGCAGCACATATGTGTTTGCCCGTCGAGTGAAACTCGGAAGGAGAGAAGGAGGGAGAGCATTATGGTGTCTCCCCTTTTTCGGGCGATGATGTTGACTGTTGTGCAGGGTTTGTCAGTTAGCAGGAGGTGCGAGCGAGCGAGTCGAGCGAGGCCGAGAATGAGAGATTTTTTTGTGAGAGGGACAACCGAAGGATCCTAAAGGACCCTGTCGTGGTATCGTCACGGCATATGCCATAGGGTGGCTAATCGAAGTGGTTCCTGAGGGATCTCACGGCGGTATCCGAAAGCGGGTATGGGCACGAGCGACACGGCGACGTACCCAGGTTCGAGGCCCTCCGGTGGAGGTAAAACCTCTACTCCTGCTATGAGTGTATATGATGATCACACAGTACAGTGGTGCTCCTAGAGCTGTGTCCGGCTGGCCCTGAGAGGCTAAGGGAGACGATGGTCTCTCTCACAGGGCAGCTCTGTAGGTAGGTGAAAGCGATAAATGATCGATCCCCTGCACGAGAGG
This sequence comes from Lolium perenne, assembly GCF_019359855.2. Lineage (NCBI taxonomy): Eukaryota > Viridiplantae > Streptophyta > Magnoliopsida > Poales > Poaceae > Lolium > Lolium perenne. The sequence continues at coordinate 33,200,008 of NC_067248.2, read as the reverse complement.
GGGTAGTGCGGCTTATATAGGCACCGGCACTTTACATATAAGACCCTATAGTCTACTGGCCGGCTTGGCCGGCTTCGGCTCCCGCTCCTTCCCGAGGCGGTGACGTCAGGAGTGGTTGAGCATCGTGGCCTGTCCCATCCGGCTGCCACGGTCAGCGGTATGGAGGAGGTGTCCCTGTCGCCGTCGGCCACTGTAGCCAGTACGGATCGTCGTAAGCTTCTGACGGCCTGTCCGGCGCGTGGCACTATTGCTCCACAGTGCCCCGCGTTTTACGGAAGATGGAGTCAGCGTGGACTTTGGGAACCCGGATCACCAACCCGGTTCCTTCCAGTGCAAGACTCGCCAGCCTCGAGTCGGTCTGAGGTACAAACCCCAGTCGGATATGGCTTGTAGAAGCCGGCCCAGCTACAGCATTAGTGGCCGCAGCCGGGCCGACTAGGACCTAGAGCCAACCGGCTTCCGGACCAGCCGGCCACGGCGCCAGCCGGCTGCTCCTCAGCCGGCCTTTGCCGCGAGCCGGCCAGTGGCCAGCCGGCTGCTCCGCGTCCATTGCCCTATCCGGGGTCTTCCCCCCGACATTAGCCCCCGAAGCTGGCAAGGTCCTGCGTTTAGAAGGACCTAGGCAGGTTTTCCTGGCTTCTCGAATATATTAGACGGCACTTGGAGGGGCCGACTGAGAATTTCCATTCAGCCGGCTGCGCCCTCATCCGGCTCGTTCCTGCCGGCTGCTCCCCAGCCGGCCGCTTTTTACACTTGTACAATTTTTGCTTTCTCGCAAGATCTGATGGCGGCTTCGCCTTGCTGATGGATTTTGGCTTGAGTGGAACTTTTGGTCCGGCTCCGGCTCGCGGCGCGCCGGAGTCTCCGCCGCCTCGGGTCCTACGCCCGACTTGACGGGTCTGACGCCTGGCCCGGCGGTCGGTTCGTCTGGTCACATCAATGTCCCTCCGGATCCGGTGCGGTAGTGGGCGACGTGGTGTGGCCGTTTCCGATAACCGTTGTGGACGTGGGAGGAGTTACGCGCAGTTACGGCGCAGTAAATCCGGGGAGTTACGGCCCACGACCGCCACTTGGAGGCCAACCGCCCGCGGCAGGAGGCTATAAATGCCGCGGGGGAGCGCCTCGAGGCGGCCACTTGCCATTCTCTTCCTCCTCGCGCTCCTGCTCCCACCGCTCTCTGCGCTCGAGCTCGCTGCTGCTCCGGCGAACATCTTCCGCTGGCGAACTCCGGCGGGCGAATCTCCACCGATCCGCCGCCGCCACTCCGCCAATCCGGCGCCACGGGGCCGCGCGTCTCGACGGAGCGTCCTCAGCCGCCGCTGTCGCCGCCGCGATCGCAAGGTTCTTCCTCGCCGTTCAGCCTCTCCTGGTCATCTTCTTCCTCGACCTCGTCAATGGCGTCCCCCAGCGGATCGTGGAGGGGCTCCTACATGCAGGAGGACGACATCGAGCGCCTGGTACGCCTCCGGCGGATCCCGCAGTCGGTCATCACGCGGGTGCCCGGCGAGGAGACGGAGCCTGAGCCGAGGAACGGCGAGCGCGTCGTCTTCGGCGCGCACCTTGATCGCGGGCTGGGTCTGCCGGCCTCGCCCTTCTTCCGGCAATTCCTCGACCACTTCGGCCTCCAGCCGCACCACCTGCCGGCCAACGCGTGCGTCCTCCTGAGCTGCTTCGTAGCGTTCATGGAGGCTTACGCCGGTTTGTGGCCCGACATCGACTTCTGGAGCCGGCTCTTCTTCTTGAAGGCGCAGACCAACGACGGCCGCCTGCGAGCCTGCGGCGCCGCCTCGATCTACACCCGGCCTGGTACGCCTTTCCCCAAGATCCCCACCGTCGACTCGGTGAAGAACTGGCAAATGTCATTCTTCTACGTGCGCAACGAGGGGGAGCTCGTCGACCGGATCAACCTGCCGGAGTTCAATCCGGCTCCTCCAGTCGGCCGGATCAACTGGAGCCACAACGCCCGCTCGACGGACCAGAACGCCGAGGTGAACCTGCTCTGGGATCTCCTGGCGACGGCCACCGCTGGCGGGCTGACTGCCGAAGATCTTCTCTGCACTATCGCCGAGCGCCGGGTGCTGCCGCTCCAGATGCGCACCCACAAGATCGGGCACATGTCCGGCCGGCTCGATCCGAACCGGACGTCCAAGGTGCCGCTCACCAAGGCCCAGGTGGCCAGCCGGGTGAACCACATCACCAAGGCGAACCTGGCGGAGGACTGGAGCTATGGGCTGGTGCCCTGCGACAGGAACCATCCACCGGCGCGGGTAAGCTTCGTGTCTTTGCCATTTTCCGGCTTGCGGCTGCGAGGCCGACTTCCTTTTTCTCCTGCCGACTTCCGGCTTATCATATGCTCATGTTTTTCTGTCTTTCTAGGTTTTTGAGCGCCAGAACGCCGAGGACGGCGACCTGGCGACGAAGAGGTGGACGCCGGATCTCGTCGATCCGGCTGACCAAGCCGGCGATCACGCCGGCGACGACGACCTGCCGCAGGTGCCTGATCTAGGCGGCCAGGGGGAGCACAATCCGCCCCCTTCACCAGAGCACCAGGAGGAGGAGGAGCCGGCGACGTCCGGCACGGGGCCAATCCCCGCCGTGCCCCTGCGCACGAGGCCGCCAAGCACCACGGCGACTTCGGCGCCCAAGGGCACGAAGAGAGCCGGCTCCACCGCCGCCGCGGAGTCGAGGGCGAAGAAGCAGCGCCGGCAGCCGCCGAAGAAGGTCCCGGAGCAAGCCGGGTGAGTTCTCTCTCTCTTTTTCTTGTTTGATTCCTTTTCTTTCCTTGCTTTTGTGCTTATTATCTTTCTGTTTATCCGGCTAGGGCCCCTATCAAGTTTGCCCAGGGCGGCGGCTCCCGGCAAGCTCCACGCGTGGTGTCGCCGCTTCCGCGCCAAAGGAGGGAGCAGACGCCACAGCCTTCCTTGCGCGCACCTACGCCGCCGCCGCCTGCGACAGGGGCGTCTTCCTTTGCCGTGCCGCTGGCCTCCGCGCCGGATCGCGGCATGCGGGTCGAGCCAACGCGGCAGCCGACGCTGGACGACATGTTCCCGCGCCGGACACCTCTTCTGGACCCAGCCGGCCGGGGCCGGCGGGGCATGCCGCCTTCAGCCGGGGCCGGAGCCGGCGGGGCTGCTCCATGATCGGCGCTCGGCAGGCCGCGCCGCCGCGGCCGGAGCCGGCAGCAGGCCCACCGTGGTGGAGTTGGACGAGAGTCCGGAGGCGCCCAGTGCGCCGGAGACAACCGGGCCGGCTGGGCCATCCGCTGCGCCCGGAACGACGCCGCCGCCGCAGCCGACACCAGAGGAGCCGGCCAGGCAGGAGCCGGCAAGGGACGAGCCGGCGCGCACTGGGGGCGCTGACTCGCGCGCGCTGGTGAGGACGGAGGGCGCAGCGGGCCCGTCTGAGGGCCTTCATGTGGCCAAGGGTGCCCGGCTGGTGGCTGTGCCGTCCGCCTCCGACTCCAGCTTCGGCTCGGCAGGAACCATGGAGAGGGCATGGCATCAGGCGAACTCCTGCGAGGTACTCAGCCGGGAGGGGCAGCCTGGCACGGCGCCCATGAAGATGCTTTTCTCCGGCTATCGCGCCAGCCTCAAGACCAAGGCCGCCGAGACCCTTGCCCAGCTGGCGACGCTGGAGGATGCTGAGAAGGTGTGTTTTCTTTTCTTCTGCGATTTTCTTGTCCCGGTAGCCCTCCGAGACGTGGGCCGGCTGCCTGAAGCCGGCTCAGGTTTCGTCTAAACAACTGATTCTTTCAGACGGTTGAGGAGCGGCGCACCGTCTTGTACAACCAGGTGGTGACCAGCTACCACCGGGCCAAGATCGAGCGGGCCGCCTTGGCTCGTGAGCTGGAGGTCGTCAAGGGTGAGCTCTACGCTTCTTTCGACTTGATGTCTTATTTTCTTTTTAATCTTGGTTGGCTGATATTTCTTTCCGGCCGCCCCGCAGCTGAAGCCGCCAAAGTCCCGCAGCTGGAGTCGGATCTCCGAGCCGCTCGCGCGCAGTGCGCCGAGAGCGAGGAGGCGGGCCGATCCGCCGCCGGCAAGCTCAAGCTGGCTGAGCAGGAGCTGACACGGCTGCGCCTGCTGGAGAAGAACCACATCACCGAGCTCAACTCCCTCAGGTCGGCGGAGAAGGAGAAGGTGGACGATCTGAGCCGGCGGCTGTCGGAGGTGGAGAAGCAGCGGCTTGCGCTGCAGGAGGAGGTCACTGCCAAGTCCACAGAGCTGACGGCTACCGCCAAGCGTTGGACCGACGATTTTAGCGCGCTTGATCGCGGCTTGGCGGGTGAGTGCATCTTTATGTTCCTTCCCCTTGCCGGCTTTCGGCTGTCGACTGCCGGCTTTTGTTGGCAGCCGGCAGCAGAAACTTCTGATTTCTTCGTTATCCTCATCTTTGGGCTGGTGGCAGTCGGTTCTTGCCGGCTGCCGCCAGGCTTTTCCTTTTGGTTTAGGACTTCGAAAATTTGCATTTTTCAGCTTATTTCGGCTTTGATGGTTTCTGACTTGCTTCTTCTTCTTGCAGCGGCCTTCCCGGAGACGCAGGAGGCGGCTTTGGCAGCCGTTGGCGTCGCGCGCGATTCCAGGAGGCGGGAAACCGGCGAGGGCAGCTCAGAGTACTTCTCCATGGAGGACCATCTGGCGTCCATGGCTGCCCGCATCGAGCCCGTCACCAAGCTCGGCTGGGAGCTGCGGAAGGCGGCCGAAGAGCTGGTGCCCATGCTGTGGCCTGGGGAGGCGGCGCCGCAAGACATCTCCGGCCTCATCTCCTCGATGGAGCAGGCGCCGGACCGCTTCCTCGACTGGAAGGAGTCGGCCACGCGCGCCGGTGCCGATATGGCGCTGTCCTTCGTCCTCTCCTGGTACAACGAGGTGGACCTGGGGCAGCTTGAGTTCCGGCGAGCCGGCGTGGAGGACAAGCTCCCAGCCGACTTCAAGGCCGCCCGCCTTGCTCGAGCCAGCACCATCGCCGACTTCGTCGACAAGACGCTCTTCGTCGCGGACCCGAACCCTCCTCCATCCGATGGAGAATACATGGATGACGAGGAGGCGGAAGATGTGCCTGAGGGCGACCCGGCCGCCGGCTCCACTGATGCCCCTCCGGCTTAGATTTCCTGCTTTTCAGTTGTTCCTTTGCAAGACAATTTATTAAATCCCCGGGATGCCGGGTGCGGATGTAAGACAATATTATTATCCTTTTATTAAGTCACAGTTTAGTGTGTTTGTTAATCATTTGTGTGCCGAGTTGCTTTCTTTCGACTCGTTCGCTTTTTCCCATCCGCCCCACTCTTTGGCTGTGCCCTTGCCGGTCGTACGTCCGACTTGCGGTCCGTCGCCGGATCAAGAGCGGGCCGCTGGGTGAGGCCGACAGTATTTCAGTCGAACGAGCTGAATTCGGCAATCCGGCACTTTTGTGAAAAGTTGCAAGTCAACTCGCTTTTACTCTTTCTCTTAGTCGTTTTTCGCGTGCCGGCTCCCTAGGCCTTACTCCCGCCAGCCGGACAGCCGGGTTGCGGTCTGTAGCTGGTCGGAAGCCGGCTGTCGGAAACCGGATCACGTTACTGAGCCGGCCGCGTGAGAGGGTTCAAGCCAATTGGCGAAACAAGGTAAAGTACGCGAAAAACTTGTCGGAAACGGCGCTCTTGGCGCGAGCTTTTTCATAACTCACAAAAGGGATACAAGGGATACATACATTCCTGCTCTCATGTGTAAAATGGGCGGAGTAACCTGACATTCCAGGGACGCCTAGTCTCCTCGTCAGCCTTGTCCGGCTTGTTTTTCTTAGCCTCTTGGGCATCTATGAGATTGTAGGAATCATTGCCTACTGCCTTGCTCACGATGAAGGGACCCTCCCATGGGGATGACAGTTTATGCTGTCCGGCTGTCCGCTGGATCAGCCGGAGCACTAGGTCTCCTTCTCGGAATGCTAAGGGCTGGACCTTCCGGCTGTGATAGCGTCGGAGGCTTTGCTGGTAGATGGTAGATCTAGACTCAGCCAGCAGCCGGGCCTCTTCGACCAGGTCAACTCCATCTTCGCGAGCTTCTTTGGCTTCGGCTTCTGTGTAGAGCTTGATCCTTGGCGCGTCGTGCTCGATATCAGTCGGCAGGACGGCTTCGGCCCCGTATACGAGGAAAAATGGTGTGAAGCCGACTGAGCGATTTGTCGTTGTGCGCAGGCTCCACAGCACATTGGGCAATTCTTCAATCTAGCAGCCGGCTGCTCGCTCGAGCGGCTCCACCAGCCGGGGTCGGATGCCGGCTAGTACTAAGCCGTTGGCCTTCTCCACTTGTCCGTTGGACTCTGGGTGTGCCACGGAAGATAGGGCCATCCGGATCCCCATTTCCCCGCAATAGCGAGAGAAAATGCCTTGGGAGAAGTTGGTGCCGTTGTCGGTGATGATGGTGTGGGGGTAGCCGAATCTCACAATGATTTCCTTGAGGAATGTGACGGCTGTGGACCCGTCCAGTTTCTTGATTGGCTTGGCTTCGATCCACTTGGTGAATTTATCAATCATCACCAAGAGATGTGTCATGCCGCCTCGCGCTGTTCTGAATGGGCCTACCATATCCAAGCCCCATACGGAAAATGGCCATGTGATGGGGATGGTTTTCAAGGCGGAAGCCGGCTGGTGTCTTTGCTTTGCGAAGCGTTGACAGCCGTTGCACTTCTTCACCAAGTCTTCTGCGTCTCTGAGCGCAGTCGGCCAGTAAAAGCCGTGCCGGAAGGCTTTGGCTACTATGGCTCTGGATGAGGCGTGATGTCCGCACTCTCCTTGATGGATTTCCCGTAGGAGTTCAATCCCTTCAGCCGGCTCGACGCACCGCTGGAACACCCCACTTACGCTGCGTTTGTACAGCTGGTGGTTGATGATGGTATAGGCCTTGGCCCTTCTCTCAATCTGCCTGGCCTGGACTCTATCATCAGGCAGCGCACCGTCGGTGAGGTAGGAGAGGAATTCTTGTGCCCATGAAGGTACGCATCTTATCTCGAATACGCTGACCAACAGGGCCTCCTGCATGGGAGCTTCCGGATTCGACTGCATGGTCGCCGGGTCCGGCTTGCTAGCCGGCGGGTTCGGCTTGCTAGCCCCCGAGTTTGGCGATGAAGCCCCCGGGTTGGACTGAAGAGTCCCCGGGTTCGGCATGCTAGCCGGCGGGTTCGGCTTGTTAGCCCCCGACTTGGGCGATGAAGCCCCCGGGTTCGGCTGAGCAGCCCCCGGGTCAGCCGGCACGAATATTGAATCCGAGTCCGGTGACGGTATGATGGACGGCTTCTTGAGAACCGCCAAGGCGACACCCGGCGGAATGGCTTGCCGGGTTGAGCCAATCTTGGATAAGGTATCAGCCGCTTCGTTGTTTGCTCGTGGCACATGGTGGAATTCGCAGCTGTCGAAGAAGCCGGATAACTGCTGGACATGGAAGCGGTACGAGGCCATATTGGCGTCCTTCGCGTCCCAGTCGCCAGATGCTTGCTGTATGACCAAGTCGGAGTCGCCGAAGCAAAGTATGCGACGCACGCCAATCTCCTTGGCCAGCCTCAGCCCATGAATGAGCGCTTCATACTCTGCCACATTGTTGGATGCGGCGAAGTGGATCTGCAGGACGTAGTCCAGCCGGTCTCCCTTGGGAGAGGTGATGACGATGCCGGCTCCCAAGCCGTTGCGCATCTTCGAGCCGTCGAAGTGCATCTTCCAATGTGTGGAATCCGGCACAGGCGGCAGGTACTGCATCTCAGCCCAGTCGACGAAGAAGTCCGCGAGGATCTGCGACTTGATGGCTGTGCGTGGCTCGTAGAGGATAGTGTGGGCGGCTAGCTCCAGGGCCCATTTAGCAACCCGGCCGTTGGCATCCTTGCTGCCGATGATTTCCGCCAAAGGCGCTGTGGCAACCACCCTGATAGGATGTTCTTGAAAGTAATGCTTGAGCTTCTTGGCCGCCATGTACACGCCGTAGGTGACCTTCTGGTAGTGGGGGTAGTTTTGCTTCGATCGGGAGAGCTCTTCGCTGAGGTAATAGACTGGGCGCTGGACCAGCTTCTCTCTGTTTTCGGCTTCTTTGCGCTCCACCACCAGGACAACGCTAACCACTCGGTTGGTGGCTGCGATGTACAACAGCATCGGCTCCATTGAAGCCGGCGTTGCAAGGATTGGCGCAGTTGAGAGCACGCGCTTTAAGTCACGGAAGGCTTCGTCCGCCTGCGGTGACCAGACGAATTTGTCCGCCTTCTTCATTAGTTGATACAGGGGCAGTGCCTTCTCTCCCAGCCGGCTGACGAAGCGACTCAAGGAGGCCAGGCAGCCAGCAAACTTCTGGACGTCCTTGAGGCACTGCGGCAGTTCCATCTTCTCCAGGGCACTGATCTTGTCCGGGTTGGCTTCAATCCCTCGCTGAGAGACGAGGTAGCCGAGGAGCTGGCCAGACGGCACGCCGAATGTGCACTTGGCCGGGTTGAGCTTCATCCGGAATCTTCTCAGATTGGTGAAGGTTTCTCTCAGGTCGTCAAGGAGGGTAGGCATCTCCTTGGTTTTTACAACGACATCATCCACATATGCGTGAACATTTCTGCCGATTTGATCCTGCAAACACTTTTGCATGCACCTTTGGTAGGTGGCGCCTGCATTTTTCAAGCCGAATGGCATAGTCGTGTAGCAGTAAGCCCCGTACGGGGTAATGAACGAAGTCTTTATTTGATCAGCCGGATTCAAAGGAATCTGGTGGTAGCCTGAATAGGCATCTAGAAAAGACAACAATTCACAGCCGGCAGTCGAGTCTATGACTTGATCTATGCGCGGCAGGGGAAAGGGATCCTTTGGGCACGCCTTGTTCAGGCTGGTGTAGTCGATACACATGCGCCAGGAGCCGTTCTTCTTCAACACCAGGACCGGGTTCGCCAACCAGTCCGGGTGCAGCACTTCCATGATGAAGCCGGCAGCTAGGAGCCGGCGATTTCTTCACCGATGGCCTTCCTTCGTTCTTCGGCGAAGCGCCTGAGAGGCTGCTTCACCGGCTTGGCTTCAGGCCGGACGTGGAGGTGGTGCTCAGCCAACTCCCTCGGCACACCCGGCATGTCTCTTGGAGTCCATGCGAAGATGTCCCGATTCTCACGGAGGAAGCTGGTGAGCTCGCTTTCCTATTTCTTGTTCAAGCCGGCACCGATGGTGACGAACTTGTCGGCTGCGCCGGGTCCAGCAGGATCTTCTTGGTGTGGTCGGCCGGCTGGAAGTGAGTCGTCCCAGCCGGGTTGCTCGCAGCCGGCATGTCCGTCTCGCGCGGCTTTGGCGAGGGCAACGGCGTCGTGGATGAGCTGCTTCTCGGTGGCGATGACCAGCGTCTGGGCCATCTTGGAGCACTGCGTGGCGCAGTCCATGGAGCGGCGATAGTCGCCGGCTACGGTGATGACCCCCTTGGGGCCAGGCAGCTTCATCTTTAGGTACCCATAGTGGGGCACCGCCATGAACTTGGTCAGGGCCGGCCTGCCCAGGAGCGCGTGGTAGGGACTCACGAGGTCCACCACCTCGAACTCGATTCTTTCGGTGCGGAAGTGATCCGGCTGCCCGAACATCACCTCCAGCGTGATCCGGCCGATCGGCTGGCAGCAATGGCCTGGCACGATGCCGTGGAAGACGGTGGGGGTGGGCGCAACTCGGCCTCCTGGATGCCCAGCTTGCGGGCGGTGTCGCGGTAGAGGATGTTGATGCTGCTGCCGCCGTCGATGAGGACGCGCGAAAAACGCACGCTGCGCCGGGTTGTGCCGATGGTGGGGTCGAGGACCATGGCGTAGCTGCCCGGCTTCGGCAGGACAGCCGGTGTGTCGCGGCGATCAAAAGTGATGGCCTGCTCTGACCAGTTTAGGTACTGGGGGACCGGCGGTATGACCGCGTTGACCTCGAGGGAACGGCGCTCTTGGCTCGTCCTGTCCTCGGGCTCGGAGGTGAAGATGATGTAGGTGGCGTCTTCGGCCAGATATCGGCCGCCATGGTGCACTTGGTTAGCCTCGTGGTGCTCGAGGTTGGCGTTCTCTGCGCCGGCTTGGCCACCCGGCCCGCCGGCTGGTGGAGGCGGGGGTGGAGGCGGTAGAGGTTCACCGCTTGTCAGCCGCTTCATGAAGTGGCAGTCGTGGGTGGTGTGGTTGGAGGGGTTCTTGCCGCTGTGGTACTTGCACGGCGAGTCGAGCATTTGCTCAAAGGTGTACTTCGGCTTCCACTGCCGGTCTTGCTTCTGGCGGCGGCTGCCGCCTGCCGCGTTGTCTGCCACGGCGGCTACGTGGGCGGAGCCGTACCGGCGGTGCGGCTGGTCGCTGTGACGCTTGCCGCGGTAGTTGTCCCGCCGGCTGCCATGCGAGCCGCCCTCGGCCGGCTTGTGCTCAGCCGGCCTGTTGTTGTCCCGCCTTGCTGGAGCCGGTGAAATATCAGCCGGCGCCTTGCCGGCTTCCTCTGCCAGCGCGTACTTGTCGGCGATGGCCATCAAGGCGGCCATCGACTTGGGGTCACTGCGGCGCAACTTGTGCCACAGCATGGTGTTGGGCCGACAGCCTCCCATGAAGAAGCTGATGGCCTGGATCTCGTGCACGCCCTCGCAGGAGTTGCGCATCTCGCACCAACGCGTCAGGTACGCGCGATCCGTCTCGTCGGGGCCCTGCTTGCACATCTCGAGCTGCTGGGGGCGACCCGGCCGGCGATAGGTGCCGGTGAAGTTGCTGATGAAGGCCGCTTCGAAGTCGAGCCAGCCGTTTATGCTGCCGGCTGGCAGGTTGTTGAGCCATGTGCGGGCGGAGCCGACCAGCATCAGGGGGGAGTAGCGCACGGCCCAGCGCTTGTTGCCTTTGGCGATGCCGACTGCGGTGGAGTAGTCCTGCAGCCAGTCCTCCGGCTTGGCGGTGCCGTCGTACTTGGGGGTGTCGCGGGGGAGCGTGAAGCCTTCGAGTGTGGGCTCGTTGGCGATGCGGGGCCCGAAGCACTTTGGGCCGGCTGGAGCTTCTTCTTCCGCAATGCGGGATTCGACCAGCCGGTCGAGGCGATCTCGGGCGTCGGCGGGCTCGATGCGCGGGCCCAGCCGGGAGTGTGCCGGCTGGCGCGCGCCGCTTGTTTCTGGAGCCGGCCGGTGATGACGGCGGGGCCCGGAGTCTTGCTCCTGGTTCCGGCTTGGAGGGGGCCGGCTGCGGCCGCTGCCGCTCGGCTGGTGGCTTGGCCGGCCCGAGCTGTGCGTGGCCCGGGAGTCATGGCGTCGGCTTGGTCCTGGGGAGGCGGACTCGGCCGTGTCCCTGGCGCCTTCCCTATCGTTGCCTGCAGCTCCACGAGCGTGAGAGGCTCTGGGGGCGTTGACATACCTGGGGTCGGCGATCTGCCTGTTGGCTGCGTTGAGCAGCTCAGTCACTCGCCTGGTCTGGCGGCGTAACTCTTCGCCTTCGAGGCGGCTCAGCTCTTCTGCGGCGGCTTCGGCCGCGCGCATGTTCTTGTCGGGGGTGTTGTAGACGGGGAGCTCCACGGATAGAGCCGGCGAAGGAGCGCCATCGCGGTCAATCTCAGCGCCAAGGTCGCGGCCCCTGCGGCGGACATGGCCGGCTCTGCTTGGCTCGTCGCCGCCTGGAGTGAGGCCGTGGGCGCGGTTGTACTCGCGCTGGGTGATCTCCATCTGGCGCTTAGCAGCAGCCAGTTCTTCGGTTTGCTTGAGGAGGAGCTGGCGGTGCGCCTCCAAGTCCGCCTCGACGGCGGTGGGATCTCCGCCAGGCGTGAGCGGGGTGCTCAGCTTTGCCCGGACTGCATCCAGCCGGGACGGTGGTGGTGGCGCTTTCGGGCCCGAGCCGGAGGCGTTGGGGTCGACGTTGCGCTCCAAGCCGGGGCCGCGGGTGCGCGGGTTCTTCTCGGGGAGCTCCTCGCCAGCCATCATGACTTGCACGACGGCGGGGCTGGTGGGAGCGCTGCTGCCGGCTCGCGGAGGAGGGCTAGCGCAGCGCAGCACCTGCCGCGGGTAGCGCGGCGGTGCGACGGTGGCGACGTAAACGTCGAAGCCGCCGAAGGAGATGACGCTGCCGTCGGCTGGGAAGGGCCGGTCAGCGAAGCAGCCAGCGTTGTCGCTGACGCAGCTGAGGGAGCCGAATCTCCAGATCAAGCCTGAAGCGACTCGCTCGCCGGTGGTGATGGTGAGGCCCGTCCGGATGAAGACACCGGCCGAGGATGCTGAAGGCCCCACGGTGGGCGCCAAATGTCGTGGTATCGTCACGGCATATGCCATAGGGTGGCTAATCGAAGTGGTTCCTGAGGGATCTCACGGCGGTATCCGGAAGCGGGTATGGGCACGAGCGACACGGCGACGTACCCAGGTTCGAGGCCCTCCGGTGGAGGTAAAACCTCTACTCCTGCTATGAGTGTATATGATGATCACACAGTACAGTGGTGCTCCTAGAGCTGTGTCCGGCTGGCCCTGAGAGGCTAAGGGAGACGATGGTCTCTCTCACAGGGCAGCTCTGTAGGTAGGTGAAAGCGATAAATGATCGATCCCCTGCACGAGAGGGGGTAGTGCGGCTTATATAGGCACCGGCACTTTACATATAAGACCCTATAGTCATCGGCCGGCTTGGCCGGCTTCGGCTCCCGCTCCTTCCCGAGGCGGTGACGTCAGGAGTGGTTGAGCATCGTGGCCTGTCCCATCCGGCTGCCACGGTCAGCGGTATGGAGGAGGTGTCCCTGTCGCCGTCGGCCACTGTAGCCAGTACGGATCGTCGTAAGCTTCTGACGGCCTGTCCGGCGCGTGGCACTATTGCTCCACAGTGCCCCGCGTTTTACGGAAGATGGAGTCAGCGTGGACTTTGGGAACCCGGATCACCAACCCGGTTCCTTCCAGTGCAAGACTCGCCAGCCTCGAGTCGGTCTGAGGTACAAACCCCAGTCGGATATGGCTTGTAGAAGCCGGCCCAGCTACAGCATTGGTGGCCGCAGCCGGGCCGACTAGGACCTAGAGCCAACCGGCTTCCGGACCAGCCGGCCACGGCGCCAGCCGGCTGCTCCTCAGCCGGCCTTTGCCGCGAGCCGGCCAGTGGCCAGCCGGCTGCTCCGCGTCCATTGCCCTATCCGGGGTCTTCCCCCCGACAGACCCAGCGACTTCCAATACGCATCCTGATGCGTCTTCTCTTGACAAAGAAAATGGCTGGGAGTTTGCGTACCTATTGCACGTGACTTGTGCTCACTGAAGTGTGGGACCTCACATATGGGCACCACACGTAAGTGACAGACCTGTTGGTGTAAAAACCTCGGTTAATTATTATAGTGCATTAGAACAAAGTTTCCTATGGATTCAAGGGTAGGAAATCCAAGTTAACTCATTTACATGACATTATTTTTTCCATGAAGCAAAGTTAACACATCTATCAATTGGTACATTTTGGAGTGACTAAGAAAGGATCCATGCTTACCTTTTCGTTTTCACGTGTTAAACTAGTTTAAATCTTGGTCAAACCTAGGATTTGACAAAGATTCAAATGGGCGGAAAATTCAAAAATAAAAACAGAAAAATGAAAAACCAAAGCACATACGTAGTTTTCTTATGTCATATAGTAAGCATTCAAGTTGATAAACAAGGTCTACACATATTCAAACCATACAAATCATGTATCTACCCCTAACCCTAAACTCTGTCTTATGAAGTCAAGCATGAAGAGAAGTGGTTTTGGGTTTCAAACATGGAAATTTCAAAAACCTCCCAAAAACTTCATTTAGAGTGACTAAGAAGGATAAATGCTTCCCTTTTCATTTTCATGTTTTAAACTTGTTTAAATCTTGGTCAAACCTAGGATCTGACCAAGATTCAAATGGGCATCAAAAATAAAAAAAAATCAGAAAAATGAAAAACCAAAGCACACAGTCTTCTTATGTCATATAGTAAGCATTAAAGTTGATAAACAAGGTCTAGACGTATTCAAACCAGACAAATCATGTATCTACCCCTAACCCTAAACTCTGTCTTATGAAGTCAAGCATGAAGAGAAGTTGTTTTGGGTTTCAAACATGGAAATTTCAAAAACCCTCCCCAGAGCTACATTTTGGAGTGACCAAGAAGGATAAATGCTTAATTTTTCATATTCATGATTTAAACTTGTTCAAATCTTGGTCAAACCTAGGATCTGACCAAGATTCAAATGGGCATAAAAATTCAGAAAAAACAACAAAATGAAAAACCAATGCACATAGTCATCTTATGTCATCTAGAAAGCATTCAATTAAGTTGATAAACAAGGTCTAGACATATTCAAACCAGAAAAATCATGTATCAACAAGCTACCCCTAACCCCAAACTCTGTCTTATGAAGACAAGCATGAAGAGAAGTGTTTTTTGGTTTCAAACATGGAAATTTCAAGAACCCTCCCAAGAGCTACATATTGGAGTGACTAAGAAGGATAGATGCTTAATTTTTCATATTCATGTTTTAAACTTGATTAAATCATGGTCAAACCTAGGATTTGACCAAGATTCAAATGGGCATAAAAATTCAAAAAAAATGAAAAACCAATGCACATAGTCATCTTATGTCATCTAGTAATTAAGCATTCAATTAAGTTGATAAACAATGTCTAGACATATTCAAACCAGAAAATTTATGTATCAAGCTACCCCTAACCCCAAACTCTATCTTATGAAGTCTAGCATGAAGAGAAGTATGTGGTTTTTTGGTTCAAACATGGAAATTTCAAAAACCCTCTCAAGATCGAGCTTCATTTTGGAGTGACTACGAAGGATACATGCTTAATTTTTCATATTCATTTTTTAAACTTGTTTAAATCATGGTCAAACCTAGGATTTGACCAAGATTCAAATGGGCATAAAAATAAAAAAAACAATGAAATGAAAAACCAATGCACATAGTCATCTTATGTCATCTAGTAAGCATTCAATTAAGTTGATAAACAAGGTCTAGACATATTCAAACCAGAAAATTCATGTATCAAGCTACCCCTATCCCCAAACTCTGTCTTATGAAGTCAAGCATGGAGAGAAGTACGCAGTTTTTTGGTTTCAAGCATGAAAATTTCAAAAACCCTCTCAAGAGCTTCATTTTGGAGTGACTACGAAGGATACATGCTTAATTTTTCATATTCATGTTTTAAACTTCTTAAATCATGGTCAAACCTACGATTTGGCCAAGATTCAAATGGGAAAAATTGAAAAAAAAATGAAAAATCAAGGCACATAGTCTTCTTATGTCATATAGTAAGCATTCAATTAAGTTGATAAACAAGGTCTAGACATATTCAAACCAGAGAAATCATGTATCTACCCCCTAACCCTAAACTCTATCTCATGAAGTCAAGCGCATGCATGAAGATATGTCGTTTTTGGTTTCAAACATTGAAATTTCAAAAACCCTCCCAAGAGCTTCATTTCGAAGTGATTAATTAAGAAGCATACATGCATGCTTACTTTTTCATATTCATGTTTTAAACATATTCAAATCTTGGTGAAACCTAGGATTTGACCAAGATTCAAATGGGTATAAAAATTAAAAAAAAAAACAAAAAAGGTATTCTTATGTTATATAGTAGGCATTCAATTAAGTTGATAAACAAGGTCTAGACATATTCAAACAAGAAAAATCATGCATGTATCTACCCCCTAACCCTAAACTCTGTTTCATGAAGTCAAGCATGAAGATATGTGGTTTTTGGTTTCGAATATGGAAATTCAAAAACCCTCCCAAGAGCTTCATTTTGAAGTGACTAAGAAGCATACATGCTTACTTTTTCATATTCATGTTTTTAACTTATTCAAATCTTGGTGGAACCAAGGATTTGACCAAGATTCAAATGGGTATAAAAATTCAAAAAAACAAGGTATTCTTATCTTATATAGTAAGCATTCAATTAAGTTGATAAACAAGGTCTACACATATTCAAACCAGGAAAATCATGTATCTACCCCCTAACCCTAAACTCTGTCTTATGAAGTCAAGCATGCATGAAGAGAAATGGTTTTTGGTTTCAAGCATGGAAATTTCAAAAACCCTCCCAAGAGCTTCATTTTGGAGTGACTAAGAAGCATACTTACGTGCTTACTTTTTCATATTCATGTTTTAAACTTGTTCAAATCTTGGTTAAACCTATGATTTGACCAAGATTCAAATGGGTATAAAAAATGAAAATCAACGTCTTCTTATGTCATATAGTAAGCATTCAATTAAGTTGATAAACAAGGTCTAGACATATTCGAACCAGAAAAATCATGTATCAAGCTACCCCTAACCCCTGACTCTGTCTTATGAAGTCAAGCATGAAGATAAGTACGTGGTTTTTTGGTTTCAAACATGGAAATTTCAAAAACCCTCTCAAGATCGAGCTTCATTTTGGAGTGACTACGAAGGATACATGCTTACTTTTTCATATTCAGGTTTTAAACTTGTTTAAATCATGGTCAAACCTAGGATTTGACCAAGATTCAAATGGGCATTAAATAAAAAATATGTCTAGACCTTGTTTATGAACTTTTGGGAGGTTTTTGAAATTTCCATGTTTGAAACCCAAAACCACTTCTCTTCATGCTTAACTACACAAGACAGAGTTTAGGGGTAGGGGTAGATACATGATTTTTCTTGTTTGAATATGTCTAGGCCTTGTTTATCAACTTAAATGCTTACTATCTATACCTAATAATAAAGAAAATAAGACTTCTTGTTCGTCCGTCCTCACTTTTACCGTTTTACCCTTCCACCAAACCACATAATACCACCAAATTGACACCATACCGGTTCACTGATTTTTTCTTCTATTCACACAGAAAAATCCCCTTAATCAACCTCCCAACGGCCTATCATGGCGACCGTGGTTGCGGCTCCCGGCATCCAGCTGCCGGTCGTCCTACCGCCGCCCCGGTGCTCCTGCTTGTGGTCGGGCAGGGTCTGGCCTTCCGTCTCCCGTCACGCTTCCGCCACCTAGGACAGTCGTCAAACTGCCTGGCTGCTTGTCCATGCCCCACGCCGACGTCCTGGAGCCGCTCTAGGACCGGAGCTCCAGCCATGTTCGTGCTTCCCAGCAATCTGCTGCGTGCGGCCCATTCTCATCGCCCATCGCCCAACTGCTGAAGGAATTCGAGATGTCATTTGCTTCCGGTCACCAAACTCTCACGAGTCATTTCTTATGGGATTTGCTTCTTATTTTCCTAGATCCAGATCCTTTTCCTTTCTGTGTTAGATAGCCAACGCCTCAATCCCAGGATGCTTCAAGAAATCCGACTATGAGGTGAAGAAAAGCAGTAACGTCCTAAGCTGGATTTTACTCACCACCGTCTGGAATTGACCGGAGTTGCTATGAGATAGAAAAGGAATATGTTCAGTTGTTGCCTCGTGATCTATAGCATCAGCTGCTAGATTCTGGAGTATTGCTTTCATTTTGTTTTACTGCATTTATGTGTATGTACTTGATTTCATACCCAAATTTTGCTGTAGGATGCCACCTGGGCGCTCTCCATCGAGGCTCCTGGAAAAGGAATTTTGGATCGACTCACGGAGTCATGGATCTACCGGACAGAACTGTTACCTGATACTATGTGTGTGATGCGTGCTAAAAATTTGGTCAAGCAAAAGGGATCAGGAGGAAGGCTTTTGCTGCGTGTTCATCTTGGCGTGCATTGTGAACGGCGCTTGGGCATCTACGTCCTTTGCGCATCTCGCCTGTTGATTCTGCTGGCTGTGTTTCAGTAAACACACCTTATGTGCATGGGCTCTTTTCTCGTGATGTCCAAGTAGAATTCAGAATATTTTTGTTCCATGGTTTATTGATCTCTAATTTGTGGCTTTGCAAACTACGTTTGAGGGCAGCAAAAACCCATGTTCGCCCTGTACTTCAACTTCTCACACTAAAATATTTTGTATCATCTTATTCCAACGGTTCTGATACAATTATTCTGAATATGCAAAGATGCCGTCCCAAACAAGAAGTTGAAGCACCATATGGAAGAGCTATATGGGGCAACAAATGCTGCTGCATGGGTCGATTTCAACTTTTTGGGGCTGAAGAAATTCGGGATTATAGCAATGGACAAGTTTTCTGTACCGGTAGTGCTTGGGACTCTGTATCTTAACACAACTTGAAAAATGCACAGATGCGCTTCAAAATCACTGGCGGGTTAGCTTCAAAAAAAAATCACTGGCGGGTGCGATGGTTGTTGATTTGGGCTGCTCCAAATTTGCTTCAGCTTATACAGTACTTGTTGATTGATGATCATTGTAAATTTTTTACTGGCATTGGTTCTTGTTTATATTAACAGAAGAGATTTGGCGCATAGGCTGTATTTTCTGAATCTGTTGCCAAACGAAGAGAAATTTCCCGATGTACCAATATGTTTCGCAGTTTCCTTAGTTCTATAAAATGGTATATCATGGATAATTATTTATCAGACAAGGTTTTTTTTCTTAAAATTTGGCTGAGAAAAACGAGCGGCGATGCAAGTTCCAAGGATAAAAATAATTGGTTGTGAATCAAATTATATAGATGAAAATATTTTAGAAAACCCTTGGGAGCAAAACCGACGAGCTCTCCCTCAAGTATCCTTCTAAATAGTAACCGACCACCTCCGCCTCAACTGGCACATATCTCTAGATGGTACCGAGGCACCATCGGTCGCGCACTTCTTGACCTTAGGTCCCCCGAGCCTATCCACTGCAAGCTCCGTGAGAAGAGCATCATCCAGGGTGTAGGGTTCTCTGAGTCGGCATTGACTTCACCGAGTACCGAGTAAGATGAAAATCGTGTTGGTGTTTTTTTATCAAGATTTATTATTTTCAATCCCGTAGCAATGCACGGGCTTTTTTCCTAGTATGACATAAGAAAACTATGTGCTTTGGTTTTTCAATTTTCTGATTTTTTTGGAATTTTGATGCAAATTTGAATCTTGTAAAATCCTAGGTTTGACTAAGATTTAAACAAGTATAAACATGAAAATGAAAAGGGAAGAATGTATCCTTCTTAGTCACTCTAAAATGATGTTTTTGGGAGTTTTTTGAAATTTCCATGTTTGAAACTCAAAACCATGCACTTCTCTTCATGCTTGACTTCATAAGACAGAGTTTAGGGGTTAGGGGGTAGATACATGATTTGTCTAGTTTGAATATGTCTAGACCTTGTTTATCAATGTTAATGTTTACTATATGACATAAGAAGACTATGTGCTTTGGTTTTTCATTTTTCTGTTTATTTTATTTTATGCCCATTTGAATCTTGGTCAAATCCTAGATTTGACTAGGATTTAAACAAGTTTAAAACATGAAAATGAAAACGTAAGCCTTGATCCTTCTTAGTCACTCTAAAATGAAGCTTTTGGGATGTTCTTGAAATTTCCATGTTTGAAACCCAAAACGACTTCTCTTCATGCTAGACTTCATAAGATCGACAGGGGGTAGATACATGATTTGTCTGGTTTGGATATATCTAGACCTTGTTTATCAACTTGAATGCTTACGATATGACACAAGAAGACTATGTGCTTTTGTTTTTCATTTTTCTGATTTTTTTTTTAAAATTTGTGCCCATTTGTATCTTGGACAAATCCTAGGTTTGACAATGATTTAAACAAGTTTAAAATATGAAAATACAAAGGTAAGCATGGATCCTTCTTAGTCACTCTAAAATGAAGCTTTTTTTATATTTCCATGTTTGAAACCCAAAACCACTTCTCTTCATGCTTGACTTCATAAGACAGAGTTTAGGGGTTAGGGGTATAGATACATGATTTGTCTAGTTTGAATATTTATAGACCTTGTTTATCAACTTGAATGCTTACTATATGACATAAGAAAAATATGTGCCTTGGTTTTTCATTTTTCTGATTTTTTTTAAATTTTGATGCCCATTTGAATCTTGGTCAAATCCTAGGATTGACCAAGATTTAAACGTACAAGTTTAAAACATGAAAATGAAAAGGGGAGCATGTATCCTTCTTTGTCACTCTAAAATGAAGTTTTTGGGAGGTTTTTGAAATTTCCATGTTTGAAACCCAAAACCACTTCTCTTCATGCTTGACTTCATAAGACATAGTTTAGGGGTTAGAGGGTAGATACATTATTTGTATGGTTTGAATATGTCTAGACCTTGTTTATCAACTGTAATGCTTACTATATGACATAACAAGACTATGTGCTTTGGTTTTTCATTTTTTTTTGAATTTTCTGCCCATTTGAATCTTGATCAAATCCTAGGTTTGACCAAGATTTAGACAAGTTTAACACGTGAAAACGAATAAGTAAGCTTGATAATCCCATTTGTTGACTCATTTAACTAGTTAATCCCATTTGTTGACTCTCTGTTGACCATCCACTTGAGGTGAAACTGAGTACGGAGTATATTGCACTAGCCACTATTAGTACTCAAGGGGAAAACTGAGCACATAAAAAATGCTAAATTTCCAGGGTTAGACTCGAGTACGCTTGTTGCGGTGCAGAAGTGGAAGACGTGCAATTGTTGACGCGTAGACGCGGGTCGCGGTGCAGAAGTCGAAGACGTGCAATCGTGGACTCGTGTCGCGTTGCAGAAGCCCAAGACGTGCATACGATCAATGGTGGACGCGTAGGACGCGGGTTGCATTAACCACCCCTCGCCTTTATAGATGCCTCCTCGCACTCTCTCTGTCACTCTCACTAGCTCATGCAACGCCTCCTCTCACGTCCCATCATCTTCTCCAAAGAGAAAAACCCTCTCCCTCTCTGCCGGCGAGATGATGAGCAAGGAGAATGCGAATCCCATTGTCCATGACGCTGTCGGCTCCAAGCGCGACGCCTCCCTCTTCGATGCTGTCCCCTCAACGGCCGTCGCCGCCGCCGGTGGCTGTCAGATCCTGCCAGGATGGGAGCCCTATGAGGAGGTGCCGTACATCCCACCTCCGAACCCCTACGACACCTGCATGGACGACCCATGGAACGAGGTAACTATGGTTTGCTCCCTTTTTTTGTTCCCCATTCCTCTTTGAACCCTATTTTTGCTGGTTTCCTAGTAACTATTAGTGCCGATCTGTAGATGGATGAGTATTGGGTTAATATTTGCGCGGATTTTATTCCATTTTTCTTTGACCCCTTCTTGATTTTGTTGAAGATTTGGAGTTCGGCCGTTTGGTTAATTTATGCAAGTAATAATGAGATCTCAATCAGTTAATATATCCAAGTAATCATGGGATCTCAATCAGTTATTTTATGCACGAATCAAAAGATATCAACCGTTTAATTTTGCAAATAATCTGGAATCTGTTCAAATTCAGATCTGGAATCTGTTTCTTTGCCTATGATGAATCGTTGGGCACAATTTTTACAGAGTGGGTTCAGCGAACCATTGATGTGTACAAATCTGTTGTGCATGAGCTTTGGTTCGCTAACACCATCCCTGTAGACATATAATCGTCTCCACTCTAACTGAGGCTGCCTCTGTTTTTCCTAACTTTGTTATCATGCACGTTAGTCATCGTTGCAACTCATTCACTAATAAATTCCCGTTTGATATGGATCAGCTATCTGGCAGCGACGTCGGCAGCGACGACGAGCACCATGACGTCAAGACTCGCCAGGTGCTGCGGAGGCTGCAGGTCGGCCAGTACGTCTCCTACCTCGCCGTCGCCAAGGGTGTCTACAGGTGCCCCTTCTGCACTAGGAGGCTCGGCGGCACTGACTTCAACTGCCTCCTCACGCATGCCAAGAACATCGGCCACACCAACCCCAAGGTCGGCGCGTCGGTGAACCCCAACTCCTTCCGCGCCAAGCACTTGGCGCTCGGCATGCACCTCCGCAGCATCCAGCGGGTGGAGATCTCCGGTGGGCGCATGCCTCCGCTAAAGCCCAAGGCTCCCAAGGGGAGCAAAAAGTGGAGGCAGAGGCAGATGGGGTAGGCAGAGTCCTGGACGTGTGCTGCTGCTGCAAAGCAGCTTCTATTTTGTTGTTAGCTAGGGATCCCTTGTTGTTATGTTGTTAGTATGATGGTGTTGTGAAGAACATCGAACCTGTTACTATGTTGGCTGCTGTGTATGCAGCTTATTATCTAGGGAGGGATCCCTATTCTACTATATTTTGTTGGCCCTACTATGTTTTCTAGATTTACTATGACTGTGAATTTGGCGTACATTACCCTGGAGATTTGCTTCTAGATTTAACTACATACATATGGACCAGAGGGAGTACTAGATTTGCTGCCATATTGGGCAAACAACGAGGGCCAAAAGGCACAAATAATTGAAGAAAGACAGAAATGCAAGCTTCTCTAGATTTGATACTAATTTGTTTAAAAAAGACAAAGAGACATAGGGGGAAAAGGTGCTCTTTTTTTTGAGAGAGAGGGGAAAATGTGCTCTTGAAAATGCCAATTCGCGCCGAGAGAGACAGAACCCAGCTCCTGCTCACGTACAACCAAACGCGGTCTCATCCTGTCCCACGCGGTCCCTTTCTACTAGCCCCACACGTCAGCACGGAACGGTCAACTAAACGGGAATCCTCCCGTCTGAGCTCCTTCTGCGGGTTACAAATAAGGGCTTGCAATAACTGAGGAAAAACATAAGGCAATCTTATTGACTAATATAGCTGCTTAATTAATAAAAGGATTAGCTACAACGTGCTCAGTTTGCCCATTTATTAAGGTATAAGACTGGCAGGAGAGAAAGTAATCGCTAGTTTCCTCATTTTTCCCATGCATGCTCGCACGATTAAAGCACCTTCCGCACGCGCTGGACTCCTCGTTTCCTTAAACCTCCTCGTTTCTCGAGATAGACCAACAGTTTTTCAGGATCGTGGGTTAATGTGGCCCTCATGCTCCTGGTCCTGTTTAAAGTTCAGAGCGAGGGAGTAAATTAAACATGGCATCTAGTGCATGAAGCTTGACAGATCGATCAGGTTGGCTAGAATAGCAATACAATGCTGCTCATTAGGCTAGCCATAGTGGTAAGTATCATGCATATGATACTACTACATGATACTATCTCTATAGTGGGTACTATCATGGAGTAGTATCATAGTCATGTTATATTTATTGTTTTTTAGAATCTCAATGCAAATTTGTGTACAAGATTTGTTTAGCATTAACTTTTCTCGTTATTTGCGCTATGATATGGTATCTACCTATGTTACTCTAATCTTCTCTCTCCTCTTTAATTAGCTGCCACATCAGCATTTTTGTGGGACTAATCTGCATGATACTAGTTATGATACTAGCACTATGACTAGCCTTAGGCAAATGCATGCCATGTACGATAGTATACATCCAGACATGTTAAGGAAATCGGTAATCGTTAACTACTTGGCCGGCTTGGGAGTAGCGATTAATCGGAATTCAGACGATTAACTGATTTAATCGATCGGCTATTAATCGGTGCAACCTACACAAATTAGCACTTAAAACAATTTATATAAGAAAAATGGAAAACCAAAGCACACAGTCTTCTTATGTCATATAGTAAGCATTAAAGTTGATAAACAAGGTCTAGACGTATTCAAACGAGACAAATCATGTATCTACCCCTAACCCTAAACTCTGTCTTATGAAGTCAAGCATGAAGAGAAGTTGTTTTGGGTTTCAAACATGGAAATTTCAAAAACCCTCCCCAGAGCTACATTTTGGAGTGACTAAGAAGGATAAATGCTTAATTTTTCATATTCATGATTTAAACTTGTTCAAATCTTGGTCAAACATAGGATTTGACCAAGATTCAAATGGGCATAAAAATTCAGAAAAAACAATAAAATGAAAAACCAATGCACATAGTCATCTTATGTCATCTAGTAAGCATTCAATTAAGTTGATAAACAAGGTCTAGACATATTCAAACCAGAAAAATCATGTATCAACAAGCTACCCCTAACCCCAAACTCTGTCTTATGAAGACAAGCATGAAGAGAAGTGTTTTTTGGTTTCAAACATGGAAATTTCAAAAACCCTCCCAAGAGCTACATATTGGAGTGACTAAGAAGGATAGATGCTTAATTTTTCATATTCATGTTTTAAACTTGATTAAATCATGGTCAAACCTAGGATTTGACCAAGATTCAAATGGGCATAAAAATTCAAAAAAAAATGAAAAACCAATGCACATAGTCATCTTATGTCATCTAGTAATTAAGCATTCAATTAAGTTGATAAACAATGTCTAGACATATTCAAACTAGAAAATTTATGTATCAAGCTACCCCGGACCCCAAACTCTATCTTATGAAGTCTAGCATGAAGAGAAGTACGTGGTTTTTTTGGTTCAAATATGGAAATTTCAAAAACCCTCTCGAGATCGAGCTTCATTTTGGAGTGACTATGAAGGATACATGCTTAATTTTTCATATTCATTTTTTAAACTTGTTTAAATCATGGTCAAACCTAGATTTGACCAAGATTCAAATGGGCATAAAAATAAAAAAAGAATAAAATGAAAAACCAATGCACATAGTCATCTTATGTCATCTAGTAAGCATTCAATTAAGTTGATAAACAAGGTCTAGACATATTCAAACCAGAAAGTTCATGTATCAAGCTACCCCTATCCCCAAACTCTGTCTTATGAAGTCAAGCATGGAGAGAAGTACGCAGTTTTTTGCTTTTCAAACATGGAAATTTCAAAAATCCTCACAAGAGCTTCATTTTGGAGTGACTACGAAGGATACATGCTTAATTTTTCATATTCATGTTTTAAACTTGTTTAAATCATGGTCAAACCTAGGATTTGGCCAAGATTCAAATGGGAAAAATTGAAAAAAATGAAAAATCAAGGCACATAGTCTTCTTATGTCATATAGTAAGCATTCAATTAAGTTGATAAACAAGGTCTAGACATATTCAAACCAGAGAAATCATGTATCTACCCCCTAACCCTAAACTCTATCTCATGAAGTCAAGCGCATGCATGAAGATATGTCGTTTTTGGTTTCAAACATTGAAATTTCAAAAACCCTCCCAAGAGCTTCATTTCGAAGTGATTAATTAAGAAGCATACATGCATGCTTACTTTTTCATATTCATGTTTTAAACATATTCAAATCTTTGTGAAACCTAGGATTTGACCAAGATTCAAATGGGTATCTTTACCTAATAATAAAGGGAAAAGGGTTTCTCCCTCGGTCGTCGGTCCAAATTTAAACTACCCCTGAAGTTAATCTAAATTACCCACCACTGCCATCCACAAGTGAAATAACTGTTCAAGTTCTTTTTTTCTTATTAGTCCCTTTTGCCCTTAATTTGTGTTGATATTACGGTCATTGCCACCGCTTATGCGAAATAGACAATTCGGACGTCCCCGCAACCTGACCTTTGTCTTTTTTTCTTGGTGTTCCACCGAACTCTCTCATATCCTCTTTCCACCCAGCGCAAGAACTCCGCGCCTGATTCACGCGCGGCGCGATTCACGCGCAGTCCGCCACCGGCGAATCGAGACCTTCAGCGAGGATCGAGTTATCTCATGCTGGAATCGAACCTAGCTATCTGATTTCAGCCTCACCGTTGTATGAATCGAGACAGAGCTCGCTGCCGCCTGCAGCTCAACATCACCGCTAACGAGGTCCCACACCACTGTAGCGGGGTTGCTGAAGAGCGAATCGGCCCGAACGTCTGGTGCACGCGCGAGTAGGAGATTGAGGTGGAGGCCGCCGTCGCCCGCGGAGGATCTGCAGCCAACGCCACGACGACCGGCGATGCAGCTGCTCCCTGGCGGCATTCAACAGGAGGCAGTGGCTGAGAGACGTACAAGGCATTGCTCCTCCTAGAGCAACTCCTCACGCACGGCCCCCGCTGCCCTGTACTGTACAATATCGTTGTGTGTATCGTCAAAGAAAAAAGCCATGATCGAGCACAGCCAACGCTCAGTCTGCACTTTATGTGGTATACTGAACCTGAAGATGAATTTCATGCTGTTTGTTTAATGCAGTAAGTGCAGAGCTCTCAGATTTTCTCTTAGCACATCTCCAACGGAGCGACACAAACGGACAATGAGCGACCGTTTACGTCCACAAGGTCGAAAAATGCGTCGGATTCCTGCTCTAGCTAACTGGGCTGTCCGAAGTATGCGCCTCAGATGCATCTCTGCGGACGCGCAAAGTGTTCGCTCGCTTCTGGCGGACGTTTCGTCGCGCCCGCCTAACAGCGACCTTGGCTTGATGCGTATTTTCAGGCGCGCCAATGACTGGCGCCGCTGCGTTGCTTCGGCAGTCTGCGCCACGTTAATGGCGATGTCTCACCTGCCGAGCGGCCGCCGCCCATCTCCGCCAACGCAGTAATGGTGATGCCACGTGTCCCGCGGCCGTCGCCTGCCTCCGGCCTATATAAAGAGGGCGCGCGCTCTTCTTCCTCATCCACTCATCCACACAAACCCTAGCCGCCACAAGCTCCACAGTAGCGCCGCCTAGCAATTCCTGCGACGCAGCCAGCCTCGCGAGGAAGTTCATGGCGGGTCCTGGTGGCCTGGGCGCCCCCGGGGCCGGGGCCGCCGAGGTGGACCAGCTATGTCCCCACGATCGCCATCGCCTGCGCCGTCCTCATCTTCGCAGGAGGAGCGCTGCTTTGAGTTCCTCCTCCGCATCGACGACGACCCACTCAGCATCAAGCGGCTCCCGGACAAGTTCGCTGAGTTCGTCGATGGCGTCGAGCCGGCCCAATTGCATCTATGGGAGGCCAGCTGCAACTTCTGCCTGTGGCCTGTCGAGGTCTTGTTCGACAGGCAGAGCAAGATGTACCTGCACACGGGGTGAGACAAGTTCGCCCGCGACCTCGCGCTCGAGCCCGACCCAGTTTGTGTAATGTTTGAAACTATGTTTACAAATGGAGAAAAGGAAAAAAACAAGTAGAAAAAAATGTGTTGGACCGCTGGAGCCACCCCAGAGGGAAATGAACGCGCGGACAAAAATGGTCATTTTTCGCATCCGTCAGGCGACGCAAATGGACGCACACGGATAATTTGGGCATCCGAAATACATCGCCCCGTTGGAGATGCCCTTGGAGATATGTAGGATTTACCTCATGAAAGCAAATTCATTAAAAAAACCTTCTTGAATGGCGACGAACAAAATCACTAAAACGAACTCATGCATCGGTTTTGAAGATTTTGTCATGGACTTTTCCGCACATCCGTCTTACAACCATAATCTTTTAAGCAAGAATATGTATCCATCAGAACTAGCGTCGTAGCATTGGGTTCTACTTGTCGTTACAAGTCTTCTTACAATAAATTGCATAATCTAGCATTATTACGAAATCATCGAGTATAAGTTAGCTTCACACTTTATCGAAAAATAAGTTAGCTTCACAAGTTAAATCATTAAAATATAGCTTCACAATTGTTTGTGTCATTATAGTTTTAGGCATCATTATAAGCCATCAGGTCACAAGAATATCCAATAAACCTTCAACTTCGTTGTGAGGTAGAGTCATAGCCATGGTATTTGGAACAATGACATGTTTGGTTCATGCCGTGTTTAGTCCTGCCAAATGTTGACAAGAATTGACTTGCTACTTTTTTGGTTAAGAAAACCTCTACCCACTTGGCTAATTATTTGGCAAGAATCTGCGAGAGAGATGGAGGGAGAATCTATGGCAACCAATATTTTGGCAACAAACCAAACATAGGTCAAAGTATACTAGGCTACCATTTTTTTGGTAGCGCTAGCTTGGGCAATGAACCAAACCTATCCTAAGTGAGCATGCAACCTTACAATAAATTGCATGATCTAGCATTATTACAAAATCATCCAGTATAAGTTATCTTCACTCTTTGTCGAAAAATAAGTTAGCTTCAATTCACAAGTTAAACCATTAAAATAATAGCTTCACTTGGTTGTGTCATTATAGTTTTAGGCATCATTTTAAGCCATCATGTCACAAGAATATCCGATAAACCGTCAACTTCGTTGCAAGGTAGATTCATTGCCATGGTATTTGGAATAAGGACATGTTTGGTTCATGACGTGTTTAGTCCTCGCAAATGTTGGCAAGAATTGGTTTGCCATTTTTTAGCTAAGGAATCCTCTACCCACACTTGGTTAATTATTTGACAAGAATCTGCAAGAGAGATGGAGCAATAATCTGTGGCAACCAATATTTTGGCAACAAACAAAACATAGGGCAAAGTATACTAGGTTACTAATTTTTTTGGTAGCGCTAGCTTGGGCACTGAACCAGACATACCCTAAGTGAGCATGCAACTAAAACTACACCTAAGCTTCGTGACCATCACATTCCTTCAATTTGTTGGAGTGTTTGAGTAACTATTTCTCCGATGCAACGCAAGGGCAAATTTCCTAGTAAAAATTCAAAAAAAAACAAAAAAGGTCTTCTTATGTTATATAGTAGGCATTCAATTAAGTTGATAAACAAGGTCTAGACATATTCAAACAAGAAAAATCATGCATGTATCTACCCCCTAACCCTAAACTCTGTTTCATGAAGTCAAGCATGAAGATATGTGGTTTTTGGTTTCGAATATGGAAATTCAAAAACCCTCCCAAGAGCTTCATTTTGAAGTGACTAAGAAGCATACATGCTTACTTTTTCATATTCATGTTTTTAACTTATTCAAATCTTGGTGGAACCAAGGATTTGACCAAGATTCAAATGGGTATAAAAATTCAAAATAACAAGGTATTCTTATCTTATATAGTAAGCATTCAATTAAGTTGATAAACAAGGTCTACACATATTCAAACCAGGAAAATCATGTATCTACCCCCTAACCCTAAACTCTGTCTTATGAAGTCAAGCATGCATGAAGAGAAGTGGTTTTTGGTTTCAAGCATGGAAATTTCAAAAACCCTCCCAAGAGCTTCATTTTGGAGTGACTAAGAAGCATACTTACGTGCTTACTTTTTCATATTCATGTTTTAAACTTGTTCAAATCTTGGTTAAACCTATGATTTGACCAAGATTCAAATGGGTATAAAAAATGAAAAGCAAGGTCTTCTTATGTCATATAGTAAGCATTCAATTAAGTTGATAAACAAGGTCTAGACATATTCAAACCAGAAAAATCATGTATCAAGCTACCCCTAACCCCTAACTCTTTCTTATGAAGTCAAGCATGAAGATAAGTACGTGGTTTTTTGGTTTCAAACATGGAAATTTCAAAAACCCTCTCAAGATCGAGCTTCATTTTGGAGTGACTACGAAGGATACATGCTTACTTTTTCATATTCAGGTTTTAAACTTGTTTAAATCATGGTCAAACCTAGGATTTGACCAAGATTCAAATGGGCATAATTTAAAATAAACAAAAAATGAAAAACCAAGGCACATAGTCTTCTTATGTTATATAGTAAGCATTCAATTAAGTTGATAAACAAGGTCTAGACATATTCAAACCAGAGAAATCATGTATCTACCCCCTAACCCTAAACTCTGTCTCATGAAGTCAAGCATGATGATATGTGGTTTTTGGTTTCAAACATGGAAATTTCAAAAACCCTCCCAAGAGCTTCATTTTGAAGTGATTAATTAAGAAGCATACATGCATGCTTACTTTTTCATATTCATGTTTTAAACTTATTCAAATCTTGGTGAAACCTAGGATTTGACCAAGATTCAAATCCGTATAAAAATTAAAAAATAAAATAAAAAACAAGGTCTTCTTATGTTATATAGTAAGCATTCTATTAAGTTGATAAATAAGGTCTAGACATATTCAAACTAAAAAAAATCATGTATCTACCCCTAACCCTAAGCATGTATCTCGTTGTTTGCGCTATGATACAATATCTACCTATGTTACACTAATCTCCTCTCTCCTACTTAATTAGCTGCCACATCAGCAGTTTTGTGGGACCAATGTGTATGATACTAGCTATGATACTAGCACTATCATGTGGGTACCTAAATCTCGAGTCAAAGTTTGACACGAAACCGATGTGGACTTTATTAATGGTGGAAGGGAGTAACAATCATAAGCACATTATTATTATTGATTGAACAACATTTTATTTGATGTGCCATAAGAAGTTTAGAAACTCCTAGCCCCTGGAGGTGGCGTTTTGGCACACGCGTGCATATGCACCCATTATTGAAAATAATAAAAAAACAATTATATAAATGTTAAAAAAATCTGACATAATTTTTTTGGTATACATTGTGACATCCTATGTTCGTTCATAAGTTTTTGTGGAAAAACAAAATTTTGTGTGGTGTGTACAAAAAAGGCAAAAAATGTGCTGTACGTAGTCGTGTTACAGCATCAAAATTTGTCTTTTTTACAGGAAAATTTTAGTTTAGAATTTTTTGACACTTTGAAATGTGGATTCACATAATGGATTCCTCTACCTCGACCCCCTTGGATTCCTGAACAGACTTACAGTACTACTAGTAGGGCCTACTATTTTGTATTATTATTACCTAATGCAGCCAAAATTTAATCTCATCGAGCGGTAAAATTCCCCGCCAACGCCCAAATATCTCGCGCCGCAAAGTTTCAGATCTGCGAATATTTTTCCCCTCAAAAGAAGGACTGCGAAATTTCCTTTTTCTGCTCTATTGCCCAGCTTCGCCCTAGTTTTGCCCGCAAGCCCTCAGAGAAATTGCCCCTCTTACCTACCTCCCACCTTCACGGCCGCCGCACCAGAAAATCACCGCCGCACTTCGCCGTTCAAGCTGCCACGGCTTCAAACCTCGAGGCTGTCCTATCCGCTTGATCCGCACCTACTCCGGCGTCCACTGCACCGTATCTCTTTCGCCGACTCTATCGACCACCGCACCTGACCAGCTTCGCCGACACCGACGTCCCCGTGCACTGCACATCATCTGCTACACCGACCTTCTACTTCGGCCGGCGCTCTGAACACTTCATCGACCGCCCAGCATGTCCTTCTCCGACCCCCAAAGATCTACTTCCCCGGCACCCACCGCAACAGCAGTCCCCTCGCCGACCTCCACGTCACCCGTAAGAACGCGGAACACGTCTAAACGCCGCCCAGAAATAGGTAACTAGACATCCCTGCGCGTTTTGTTCTGTTAGGAGTATTGCAGCTGACAGTATTTCTAAATTCTTGCTATATTTTTAACTTACAAGTGCTTTCGTTGGTAACCACCTCATCCTTTAGATTTAAACACGACGCATAAGTATTTTTTCCCTGACCTAACCCACCCATTTGCTGAAACTCTACATGGTATCAAAGCCTAGGTTTCCTTCCTGCTAGTGCTAGCCGCCCCAAACAGTAACATACAAGTTCTTCCTTTGACCACAAAAACCACCGTTGAGATGTAGAAATCCCGGCGGCGGGAGGCCGCATCAGGTGCTCTGCGTGGGTTGCGGCTATCACACACAGCGATGTGAGTTGTGTGAGATCGGCGGCTGCTCGCGCGGGGACAAAGAAGAGGGTGAAAATCGTTTTGGTTTAGAAAGGAGAGAAGAGGAAGTTAATCCGTGGCAGAGAGATCTAGATCCGTGCGAGGGGGAGATGTTGGAGGCGTGCGGAGTGGGCCGAGCCTTTGAGCGCAGGGCGGAGCCAGAGGTTGGTGCTGGACGTTGACCAGCGCGAGCCGGTCGATGTGGCCAGGTGCGGTCTGCCAGGTTGGCCAGGGCGCGCAGACGAGGCGCCATCCGAGTGGAAGTGAGGAGAAAATGGAGATGTGAGGCTGTGAGGATATGTTGTGATGGAGTTGATGAGGCTGCGGTTGAGTCGTGATGGATTTGATGAGGCTACGGTTTAGTAGTGATGGTGATGGTTGTGGATATGTCCAGGGGAAAGGCATGCGTGCCTGAGGTGAGACTGGTTGAGGCCTGGCCGGGGGATAGGCATGGGTGCTTGAGGAGTGGATGGTTGAGGCAGGAGTTGGCTGGGGGTTTGTGGGAGAGACGGAAGAGGTCAGTGGCCGGGCAGTGGAGAAGAGAGGCTGAGGACATTGAGGCGAGTGTGGATGGTTCTGCGGAACTTGTGTGGTGAGGCAGCCGGGGTTGTTGAGGACGTGTATGGTTAGGAGTTGTGCCTATCCCAGATGGTTGAAGCTGGATGTCTTCGCTGCTGATGAAGAGATGAATCGAGATGACAAGATGATGGAAAGTGCAATGCTGTCATGTATCCTAGGAGTTATGCTGAAAGTTCATTACTCGTCGTTGTCATATGTGTCATGTTGTTGTTGCAAGATGGCCATGGTTGTTTACCCATGATCATCTTGAGGGGGTGTGTTGGACCATGAGTGAGTTTAGTAGTAGCGCTGTAGTAATATTGTATCCAGTGTGAGGCCCATAGAGGCCCATGTCCAGTGGTATTGTAACCCTAACTCAGATGATATAAATACAGAGTGTGGTGGTCTGAGTGATTTAACCCACCCATTCGCTGAATCTCTACAAAATATGAGCCACCAATCATGAACCGTTGAATGCTCTGCATGTCCACGATTGACAACAACAAAGCCTTTATTCCCAAACAAGTTGGGGTAGGCTATACAAGTCCACCATTGACACGATTACAATTTCTCACTATTTGGCCGTAGGCTACTGCTCTAGTTACATCATGTTTGATATCTTTCTACGATCCTGTATTACATGTTTATGCACGTCATAATGCTTCTACTACTGTTTGGTGTCAATTTAATTATAGCAAATCCTTGACTCGTAACTGTTTGTTGTTATTACACGTGCAGCAGGCACATCTTACACTCAGAAACGTAGAGTAAAGCTCGCCTATAATCATGTAAGTACCTGTTGTTTTTTGTATATTGCTTAATGCAAACTTCTATATCTTGGATCCTGTTTCTGTTTACAATTGGCCTCTCCTTCATGCAGAGGAGAAACAGTGAGGCAGGAGGTTCTTCTGTCCAAGTACCTGATGAGGTCCGTGTGACTCAAAAAAAAGCTCACGTAAGTTCCCTGTTTTTTTTTCGAATGTTAATTTACCTCCTGTGCGTAGTTCAATTGCATCATTTTTCTGTATGTTGCACTACCTAAGTTTCCTAATGGAATCTAATAAAATATAAACAATTACCATATGGAACATTGCACACTGCCTTTGACCCATCTGGCATCCGGCATGCCTGGGTATAAGTTACATGATTTAGCTATGTTAAACAAGTCCTGAAATTCTATTATGTTAATTTTTTGCCTGTTGCTTCATTGAGTTTGCCTGTTGTTCCATGGCTAGTGCATGAAGTTTGATAGAAATGGTCCTAGCTTAAATGATGCACTTCGTGTTTTTTTATTGCTTTATTCCTAACCTAGCTTCCTATTCTACTTGAAACATGATTGCTTTATTCCTAACCTAGCTTCCTATTCTACTTGAAACATGATTGCTTTATTCCTAACCTAGCTTCCTATTCTACTTGAAACATGATTGCTTTATTCCTAACCTAGCTTCCTATTCTACTTGAAACATTGTGAAAAAAATAGTTATATTACTTGTTTAAATGTCTAGCTTTGTTTTTCTGAGTCCCATTGACATGATGTGGTATATCCATATTCAAATGATCTGGCTGTTTATATAATACGCTCCATGTTCAATTGCTTCATTCATTTTCTAGTAATCTACTAGTAAGTAGCACGTGCTTTGCACGTCACGACATATATAATTTTAAAATATATTTCCATATTTTATTTGATGTTGATAATTATTATTTTTTGCTAAAATTACTCACAAAGCCTAAAGTTTGGCTTTTGAAAAACTAATACACCCTAAAAGAAGTAATGGAAGGAGTAATATGTGAGTTCACTACAATTAAGTTTTTTAGTCAGTATGAAATAGAAGTATACCCTAATACGAAAGTGACAAAACTTTTTCATGGACACCCCATTAGGATTATGTATATTTTTGTGATTAGAGTCGAGAATTTTTAAGGATCTATCTTACCTTTTGCGGCATGCATATTGCACGGCAAGACTATCTAATTTATATATTTCTACTCCGTACCATATTTTTTGAAATTTAAAATACATTATCCAATATCTATGTATAAATTTACTACCTCAATACTTTTTATGTGACCCACACGTGGCCACCGTTAGATTTTATATCAAAACTGGTTTGTCATGGGAAAAAAGTTAGACCTTAATATGAGTAAATACGAAATATTAGTACTAAATTAATATATAATATTTTATCAGCCTTGGTTGGTGGACCAATGAACTTCATATCTTCGAGCTTGAAGATGGTTCGTGTAACATAGTAATTGCTATTTGTTTTCCTAGCAAAGAATTATATATCAATATCTTCACATAACCATGTACGATGAAGATGATATTTTTCATAACACAATGCCAATGTAGACGATGGCTTGTGCTTCTATAAACTCCCAAAACAAAAATGTTTTCTTGAGTAAAACAAAAGAACGGCTGAGATTAAATGATACATGTTTGGTATTAGGGGTGAGATGGCTGAGATTAAATGATACCATGATACTCTTTCGGGGGATTACACTATTTTAAATTTTGATGGTATATGAAAGCTAAAGCCTTAGATTTTGTTGGCAAGTGAATGTTGTCATTGGCACTGTTATGGATTTTGCATTTCTATTGCCACTACTTGTACTGACATCTCGCTTCATTCGTGTTTAATTCGGTCCCGTTGGTACTCGAACCCGGGTGGGCTGGCTGTGCACTCGCAAGCCTTGCCACTGAGCTAGCACTCAGTTCTCAGATTAAGCAATGCCTCGTTATGCTTAATTTAAATGTTATGGCACTTCATACAAGCCATACAATTAATTATTGCATTGACCTTCTACGTTGTCGAAGGCACTATCTGAGTCATGCTTAAATCAATCATACATTATTTTCCTAATTGTATCCAATCCAACATGCACATGTTTTGACTGTATTTGGCTATTTGCTAGATTTCTTCTGTGCAGTGACCTGGCTTCGTTATTGGGCACATGATGTCTAGTTGCTTGGTTCATTGTATACATCATCGCCATGATCTAGTTTGGTTTGTTCTAAGAGGCATGTGGCTTAACTGGTTTCTTTGTTATATCTGCCCATGGTTCTTTCAAAATTATGTCAACAGTGCTGTTTGTTTGCCGTGTATTGTATTGCATTTTAGCTTGTTTTGTCTTAGTTTCAGCCTGCAAACAAAGCTGTAATGTCAGTAGGGACAACCCATTTATCAAGTGTTGTGGTCATTTCACGTGAGCAACAAAGTGATGATGGCATGTGCTCTCATTGGTCCACTGAGTCCAGTACACCAACTGTTCCAGAAGAAATAGATGTACGAGGCTCTATTTTGGATTGCTTGCTATGTTATATCAGCTCAAGGATGCTCTTGAAATTGGAGGTCTTTTATTGCATCATATGATGTTGTAACTTGTTTTATCTAAATTCCAGGCTTCAAATAAAGCTACAAAGCCAGAAGCAAGGGCCAATGCCTCAAGTATTGATGTTTCACAAAGCAGCAGTGAGAGTGCATATTGCTCGCATAGGCCCATGGTATCTATTGCTCAACTTAATCTGGCACAAAGAGATTTGGGGAATGCACTCCAAGAGGCAGTTGATATATTTGGGCGGGAAAACAAAGATACTGATGAAATAATTGCCAACACACGCCAAGAGATACATGAATTGAAAAATAGGCAAACTTTGACAGAAAATTTTCTAAAGAATCTCCTATGCACTTGTCATGGTAAGCCAGTTGTGGTGTGTCTGGGAATTGAAGGTGTCTAAATAAACTTTGATTCTGTTGTTCAGTCAAGTGGAGTGCTGATGCCAATGCTGTAATTACTTACTGCTCAAAATTTCGTTCAAAATTTCGTGGTCTGTAATAATTGCAAATTTTGTTGTTGTACTAAAATTAGATATGTTCCATGTGGCTGCTGTATTTTGTGTGAAATAATATCCTGTTGTGTACTTCAATTAAACCATAAATCGGCTGCATGCTGAAAATTTGAATCTGAGCGCACGTGTGAACTGTTTTCTGCTCGTAATGCAATAAAGGCTGTTTCTTCGAAGACTATGAACATGGTAACCCATTAATAATACCTTAATAATTATGCCTGCTAGCAAGATAGATGGTCCTTATTATAGTCAGGCATGCCAACTTGTATGATTAAAAGTCGTTCCTACACATTAAATCTACCATCTGCATTTTTCTTTGTAATAACTTTTCTTTTTACACAACTCAAAACTTGTCATGCTAATATGAAATTCGAGATGGCAAAACATGGGAACGATAAAGATATCACCAAAAACTCTTTCTTGCGAAATGCTGGGTTTTGAAGCCCAAGTCCAAGTCTTTCTCTGCTCAAGTTTTGGAGGAACAACTCCAAGTAGAACGAGTTGCAACAGCTATGCTAAGAACAAAAGTTGACATGTTGAGATCGAGATTAGAAGCATGTGATGCCCTACTGCACGAGGCCAATCAAGTTTGTTATAATCTCCCAAAGACTAAGAAAATGCCATAGATAATTGGAGATGAACACTACATAGTGAGTACATTGGTCTTGTGAAATGTTTCCTTAGATTATGGCACATTTCCTACTTTTGTTGGTGGATGCATTTATCTGCGGTTGGGATCAACTTGGTAGTTGTTCCTGTGGATGTTATATAAATTAATTGCATAGCCTTTTTCAATCAGTTCGAACTTAAATGGTATCATAGCCAAGGTCTCAAGTTTGAATTGTCGAACGTGTGGTTTAATTTAATCTCAGTCGGGCGGCAAAATCTCCCACCAATCCTGAAATATTTCAAACGCATTTCTGAATTGGATTAAGAAGATAGGGACAGAGATCCAGTGCCCCCACGTTCACAGGGCACAACGTGACCTGAGGCTTCCCATCCACCATTCGTTTCAATCCAACGGCAAGGAAAGCAATAACATGACCCGATTAATTTCTGCTGAACTGAAGAGCTGCAGTGTTCTCTCGAACCTGAAGAAATAGAGAAGGGAACAGAAGATGATTTCGGTCCGAGCGCATCTGGCCGGGCCAAAAATGCGTCTGGTACACGCTCCAGCGGAGCGACGCATAGTGACTGGGCCGTTCACAGCGACGCAAACATGCCTAAATATGCGCCTCAGATCCGTCGCGCGGACGCTGCGTGGACGCGTAAAGTGTCCGCTCGCGTCTGGCTGACGTTTCGTTGGGCCCGCCTGGAAGTGACCTAGCGTCGATGCGTCTTCTCAGCAGCGCCGCTTCGGCAGTCCGCAGTCGCGTAAAATGGCGATGCCTCGCGTGGCTCGAGCTGTCACCTACCTCTGCGAATGGCGATGCCATGCGTGCTGCGGCCGCCGCGTGCCTCCGACCTATATAAACAGGAGCGCACACATATCATCTCCTCCCACACTAAACAGCGGTGAGTAGGAGGTTGAGCGACATCGGCTAGGGTTTAGTGTGGGAGGAGACGATATGCGCGCACCCCTGTATATATATGTCGGAGGCAGGCGACGGCCGCTGCACGCGTGGCGTCGCCATTCGCAGAGGTAGGTGACGGCGCGCGCCACGCGAGGCATCGCCATTACGCGGCCGCAGACTGCCGAAGCGGCGCCCTAAGAAGACGCATCGACGCTGGGTCACTGCCAAGCGGGCCCGGCGAAACGTTCGCCAGACGCGAGCGGACACTTTACGCATCCACGCATCGTCCGCGCGACGGATCTGAGACGCATATTTGGGCATGTTTGCGTCACTGCGAACGGCCTAGTCACTATGCGTCGTCCCGCTGGAGTTTGTACCAGACGCATGTTTGGCCCGGCCAGATGCGCTCGGAACCGAAATCATCTTCTGTTCCCTTCTCTATTTGTTCAGGTTCGAGAGAACACAGCAGCTCTTCAGTTCAGTAGAAATTAATCGGGTCACGCTGTTGCTTTCCTTGCTGTTGGATTGAAACGAATGGTGGATGGGAAGCATCAGGTCACGCTGCGCCCTGTGAACGTGGGGGCACTGATCTCTGTCCAGAAGATAGATGATGATCATGGTAGTAACTGGTATTTAATGTGATGATGATTTGATTTTGCACTCGGCCATGAACAGAGGTACTAGTACGGTCTCACAATTTTTTATCATTATAGTTGGACCTTAGCCAAATTCAAAATCTCATAGCGGCAAAACTTCCCGCCCACAAAATACAAAAATTTCACACGCTTCCAAATTCCCATTCTACCCCTGTGGAGATAACAGCAAAGTCGGTTGGTGGGGGGGTCTGCCTGTCATTTTTTGGATCACCACCTCCCTAGCCCGGAAACCCTCCCAAAAAAAATTAATTTCCCTCAGACCACCCACCGGAACTTCCCAAGTCCCTCTCTCCCACCTCCACGACCACCGCACCGGAACATCCCCGCCGGACTTCCCTGGCCTACCCGAGGCCTCGCGATCCTCGTCATCCGGCTGCCTGCCGGAGCCGCTTCATCGATGCCGTCATCAACCGGACCGGATCATCCCTGCCGAACCTCGAAACCATATGCTCATCCAGCAGTCTACCGCAGTCGCTTCAGCTGCGGTATCGTCCACCCCACTGGAGCCGCTTCACCGGATCCGTCGTCCACCGCATCGGATCTTGCTCACCGACACCGCTGTGCATGAACCGGATCTGCTTCACCGGCGCCGTGCATGATCTAAACTCTTCTACTGTCGCTTTTCTATTGCTTGCCTGCAAGTTCTTGTTTAATCTTGGGGGAACCTGTTTGTGCTAACGACGCGCCGTTACGTTTTTGCAGATGAGATGAGTAACCATGAAGTGTAATGGCCGTCTCTCCAACCCCAAGTAGCACATGTTGCGTACTTCATCACCGGATCTATCAACCCTGTGAAGTTCTGCTGTGACTCCCAGAGTGCTTCTCCTAAT
Source organism: Lolium perenne (assembly GCF_019359855.2). NCBI lineage: Eukaryota > Viridiplantae > Streptophyta > Magnoliopsida > Poales > Poaceae > Lolium > Lolium perenne. Next base: position 33,161,354 of record NC_067248.2, on the reverse strand, counting down.
GTAAGTCCCTTGTTTTAGCGCCATGTTCTGGGTTCAGATGCTTGTTTGTCTGAAGCTCTTTTAGTTCATTCCTAGCTATGACCGTAACACCTTGCTATTTTCTAGTTCATTGCTAACTTTAAGCGATTGAACATTTTGGTTTGCATTCCCTGCTCTGTAGATGTAGCCATCATAACTTCTATCTTGCTCAGTCGTTGTTACAAAAATTATAGGTATTATAGTAACATCCTGCTATTATTTAGTTCATGGCCAATTTTAAGTAATTGCACATGTTGGTTCGCATTCCCTGCTCTATAGCTTTTGGCATCGTAACTTCTATATTTGGTTTACATTGCCTGCTCTGTAGATCTAGCCATCATAACTTTATCTTGCTCAGTCATTGTTACAAAAATTATGGCCTGCTACTATGTTGTTTGTGCCAATTTTTTACCCCATGAACATGTTGGCTTGCATTCCCTGTACTACAGGTGATGCCAATGTTTATTATAAACTTCATTGTAAGCTAAAAAAGTAAGGACTTAGTTTGGCATGCTATCACTCTGCTATCTAGCCTGTAGTACAAATAAACTTGTCATATTACTAGATAATAATTTTGCGTGCCATCTTGTTCTTCAAAAGCTGCATTATTGACTTGTTTCTCTGACTTGGCATGACACTCACATATGGAATGCTGAACATATTGGTTTGCATTCCCTCTTATACAAGTTCACAGGTGATCCCACTATATTCTGTATCTGGTCCATCCTAAGCTCCAGCATTAACTATCCTCTATGTGTTGCTCATTACAAGTTTATATCCCGAAACATCTTGATTTGCATCCCCTTCACTATAAGTTCAGGAGTATTATTTAGTTCACGGCCAAAATGAAGTAATTGCACTTGCCACTTGTTGGTTCACATTCCCTCCTCTTTAGCTTTTGCCATCGTAACTTCATCTTGCTCAGTCATTGTTACAAAATTTATAGCCTGCTACTATGTTTGGTTTACATTCCCTGCTCTGTAGATGTAGCCATCATAACTTCATCTTGCTCAGTCGTTGTTACAAAATTTATAGCCTGCTACTATGTTGTTCATGCCAATTTTGTACTCCCTGAACAAGTTGGTTTGCATGGGACTCGACAGTAGTAAGTCTGCTGTTTCATTCTAACATGCTCTGGTATATTGGCTGTTGGTATGCGGCATGCACTCTTTGTTTGCTTATTGTGCGCATTACAATGATCTTGTTATAACGACGAAATGATGACTTCCAAATTCTTTGGCAAACAATATTGTAGCGTATTTGCCTTTCCATTGTTGTTGTCTTAACTTGTAATGTCTTTGTTTCAGATATAGGTGCTGCATGGACAACTTAAAAGATTGCCGGATCGCTTCATTGTATTGCTAGGTTTAATTACCATTCAATTTCATTTGGGTTCTGTAATATTTTTTCAAAGCCTTGCAGCTGATGTAATATTTAGTTAGTTTTTATAGTTCTTTCGCGCATTTTTTCTTTGGTGCTTGTGGTAAGTGAGGCTATCCGACAGAAATCAATGCTGCGTAAATATTCTAAGTATCTAAATCACGAATTCCCATCCCTTAAACGGCCTAATTAAGCGAAATCACATATGTGCCGGCCCGCAAAATCCTAAAGCGCCTATTATGCCGGCATATAAACATCAACTAAACGGGCTGGCCCACTTACTTATTGGGCCAGCCCACTTGATTTATGGTGGACCCCACACACTAATTGGGCCGGCCCACTTACTATAAGGTGGACCCCACAAACTACTGGGCCAGCCCACTAACTAGTTGGGCCAGCCCAATTGCTTTTGTGGTGGACCCCACGTACTAAATGGGCCCGCCCTTTAAGAGGAAAGTGGGACCCACCTGTGCTTTTGGCCCGGCCCACTATCTTGTTGGGCCGGCCCACTTGCTATATGGTGGACCCTACTTTCTAAATGGGCTGGCCCTTTAACAGGAAAGTGGGACCCACCTGTGCTTTTGGCCCGGCCCACTATCTTGTTGGGCCGGCCCACTTGCTACATGGTGGACCCCACATACTAAATGGGCCGGCCCTTTAAGAGGAAAGAGGGACCCACCTGTGTTTTTGGCTCGGCCCACTAGCGTGTTGGGCCGGCCCACTTGCTATATGGTAGACCCCACATACTAAATGGGTCGGCCCTTTAACTGGAAAGTGGGACCCACCTGTGTTTTTGGCCCGGCCCACTATCTTGTTGGGCCGGCCCACTTGCTATATGGTGGACCCCACATACTAAATGGGCCGGCCCTTTAACAGGAAAGTGGGACCCACTTGTGCTTTTGGCCCGGCCCATTTGATCTAATGTGGACCCCACGTACTAAATGGGCCGGCCTGATAGCAGTAAAGTGGGACCCACATGCTAATTGGGCCGGCCCAATAACTTCTTGGGCCGGCCCACTTGCTTTAAGGTGGACCCCACTTGGTAAATGGGCCGGCCCGATAACATGAAAGTGGGTCCCACATGTTTTGTGGGCCGGCCCTTTTGCCTGTTGACCGGTCAAACGAGTGCATTCGGCCCGGCCTACATGCTTAGTGGGCCGGCCCATTAATCTTTTGACCAGTCAACCTTAGAGGTTAGGCCCGACCCACATAACTAATGGACCAGCCCAGATATATAGTTGATCGGTCAAACTAAGTCAGCTGGCCCGGCCCGCAAACTTAATGGGCCGGCCCGCTTAAGACGTGGCAGGCCTCGTGTGGGCCTACCATCTACCACGGGGTTTCAGCGGTTAACGCCGTTAACTGCCAGTTAACGGCGTCTGCCACGTGTTAGTTTGCATGACGTCAGCAGTCAACGGGCTCCCGGAAACACTTCTGCAACGGTCCGATTTTCCGTGGCGGAAGGGCGCCCAAGCGCGACGGACCGAAAAAACGTGGTAGGACTTTGCCTGACGCAGTTTCGACAACAGAACCCATATCGTCGGGTTAGGCCCATAGGCGACGAAAAATACCCCTTAGCGGACGATTTTGAGACGTTGTCTATCAGAACTTTTCTTGTAGTGATAGTATAATCTTGTTTCCTTTCTCATTGAAGATTCAATGCTTGGAACTCTTCTGATGCTGCTAGTCTCAACTGAAGACTAATTTAACAACATACTCCTAATTGGTAAATAGGTCTTTCTTTTCCCTTACTATCAAAACTGCAATAATGGTACTAAGTAAGGTACTCAACATGGAAATGATCATGATGGTATATTCCTCTAAGAATGGATTAGACTCATTTAGTCCATCCAATCATGGTTTATAGTTGGTACCTATAACTACTTTGGGTTATTTAGGTTCCATGAAAGGAATCATTCTATCAGTCTTTGATATTGGTATGTTCAATCTTCTTCGGTCTTTGGCCTTTTTGAACTGTATTTGGTCTATGGTATTTCCTTCATCCAACTTCATTATCCTTATTTTACTTGAGCTTTCGTACTTCTGATTAAATATTACTCACCTTTTCAAGTTATAGTCCACTTCTTACTTCCTCGAGGTATAAACCTCAGCTTCTGGTCTGACATACTTCTGAAAGTAGTGTTCAACAATCTTATGAAAATAAGATCGAACTTCCTCTCAGTTCGGACCCTCATCATCCTTCTTGCTTAAAATATTGAGTTATCGTACATCCAACTCAATCTTTACTCTACCCCTTAGAGTTTTCTTATGATCTTCAACTCCTTTTATTCCAACCATTGGATTGATGGTTAGAATGTTGGTCTGGGTCAAGCTTATGGTTTATACTTTTCTAAAGGTCTTGTGAAGAATCTTTGTGGTGTATCCACTCAATTGTGGGCATCCAGTATGAATCCTTCGACTAAATGTTTATATAGGTCATAATTATTTGGCTGACAAAATTTTATTTGTTTATAACTTCTTGGTACAAATAATCCAATGGTGGACTACTTGCTACCAATTGTGGCTATTTGTTATCTAAAAATGGATTCTATTTTAGGTTCTGATCAACTGGACAAGACATCTTCTACTTTATCTCGTAGTATTGATACTATACCAATTGTGGTCTTTTGATATCAACTATGGTCTTCTTATATCTGCTATGGTTTCATAGATCATCTTCCTTTCTTCAGGGTTTATTGATGCAAGAAAACCACTAGCTGACACTATGATTATAGTATCCTAAGTGATTTCCCATGCATTCCCTCTTCTATGTTGACTGTGGATCTGCTTGAGCTTCACCATAATCATCATATTTCTCACCTTCATGCTTCTTATATACAAAAGTACTCCTCTATTGAGGAAAAGCATGAGTTTTGATTGATACTTCCTTTAGAGTATTGTGGTTACTTCCCACAACTTTACTTCCTTTTTCTGATGCACCTTCATCTTATCTTCGGAATCTTCCAGAATTCGTCACTTCCTCACACATTTACCATTACCCTCTAGATCTATAGCATCAAGTAAGAATTTGATAGTGCAACATGCACTTGCATATCAAAGTCCAACTTCATGTATGGATCTAGTAAATCAATGAAAATCCAAGAAGATTCAGCTTTGTGCTTATAATACACACCATCATAAGCCTGAATATACTAGTTGAGTAAGACATCTCTAAACATCAGGCTGAGATGTGTAGTATATACCACCACGTAAGATAGGTTTATATCGTGATACTTAGCACGAGTATATGGGATTCTACTATTTGTCTCAACATTTACCTTAATTGCACAATTGCAATGAGATAAACTTGACACAAAGTAGTCTGGAATAGTGGAAGTTAACCTAGTTTTGTGTGGAAGTACTAACAAAGTATTATACCATATATAAGTGCTATTGAGGACTATTTTGTATGATACCACTAATTCTAATATGGTTACTCTGAACACATTTTTATTAAGATATATTTCCTATACTTCTAAGTGTTTCTACCATAAGCATATGGTCATGATGTGCTTGGCAGACTTCCCATATTTTTGGAATACAATTCTTACACTATTGTTGAACAACTGGCTTCTTATTGTTCTCCTCCTAATATTGATGTTCTAGTCCATCACATAATGATTCTCAGGTGAATCATATATGATTACTATCACTACTTTGTAAATAGACATGTTTTATTTCTATCTCTCTTGCTTACCTCCCATGATTAACTCATCATGGTCTATACTACCTCATATGACTTGTTTTTATCACTTACTATCAGTTGTTTTACAAGTTTGCATAATTTACTTACTCATTACTTAACTTGGTCTACATTTTCTATTAGGATATCTTAATTATCTTCATCACTTGATATTACTCCTATTACAGGTCTGGATAATTTTATATAATCATAACATGTGTTGGTACACATCTTCCAATAGGATATCTTCCTTATGGTTGTATCCTCTCTTTGGACTACCATGTATTGTATACCAACTGTGATCTACTCATCTATTGTTTATGAACTTAATTGTGTACTACATGTTTGGGATTACCTAACTAACTTTACTTTATCTTGGTAAGTTAGGTAAGAAATGTTGACTCAAGTGTCTCAGGATTATTCTCAAGTGAATATCCATCTCAAGTCATAAGAAGTATTTGGTTTAACTAAGACAACTTCCTATAAACACTACCAATCCTATAGGTCTCCTTTAAAGGGTTTTAATCCTAGGGTCAAAGCATTTGCTCTGATACCAACTGTGGTGACCCGGCATACCACTGCATGGTGTAGTATGCAAGTCTGATATAACACCAATGAAACACCGTTCCACTAGTATTATATCGCTCAGAGTGGTACAACAGAAGCATATGCGGGTCCAAGGCATGTCTATAGAATTACAACATTGACTCTGTTACATAAGATCATCACAGCCTCCTACTTTACAATGAGGTAAATCTGCAAATAAACTCCAGAAGAACGACTCGTAGTCTAATCCTATCACGAACTCTATTTGTAGAGTATTTGACTAGCTATAGGGGCTATGAATAGATTCTAGCTAAATAGGAGCTAGGTTTAGGAAGCTAGTTCCCTTCTATGGCTAGACTAGGTTTTCTCCTTGTTGGATGTGGTATCTGACTCCTCTGACAGAGTCCTGTCTCGTGAAGTAGTTGTTGACTCCTCGGCCTTCGAGTTGCACTGTAGATCCTCCTTCGATGCCTCCATATCTAAGCAGGGGATTTAAGAGTGGGATGAGTACGAGCGTACTCAACAAGTTCATTATAGGAAAGAGGTGTTTAATGCACTAGCTACGGCATTAGACCAGAAAGTCTAATACCAATGCATGTTTTCATAACCATTTCTTCAAAAGGTTGCTTTTATTCAGAAGAACTATGTCCGTCAGCCTTCACCGGTTTACTAGAACTTCATGGAGCTCCTTTCCGGCAGCGTTCGCAGTTCCAAATCCCGGAACAGGGAGTGACAGGTCACGATTCATTACACTCTGGAGAGGTGTGTTGCTTTACCCATAAGAGATCTTAACCTTGGTGCCAACCGAGCACGTTACCCGTCCACACTTCCTTTGGTGTGAGGCCCGGTATAAGGTCATAGCCAATCATATTCCTCCGCTACCTCCACACCCACCCTTTGTTGCAAACCCCGACCCTGGGTCCTCGCCGGTCCTCTTACACCAATTAAGGATGGACCCCGACCGCGACAACAGTTCTGGGCTCTACCATAAACTCCTTCGCCGGCAGCTGCAACCCATCATAGACCGCATTACCGTGGGGAATTAGAATGGGATCCCCACCCTCCGGTTGTTCTCGCAAGATACAACTGCTACGGTAAGCGCATCCGTTGATGTACAAGAGGTGGAAATACGATTGACTATTCCGTCCCACTCCAGATCTTATGGTTAACACGGGTATTACGGCACAAGAATCACTGGCGACATTTGTTGTTTAATCCTAGATGGATATAAACCCTTGCAATGGAACCTCCACCATATCAACACAATCCATGGTTCCATTGCCCACCACATAGTCATATTCATAGTTATGCAAATAGTGGTTTTGTTTTTTATGCAATAGTGATAAACATAGTACTTTGCAAGTAATTTGGTAAAAATAATCAAATGACATGAGCAAGTGATGAACTTGCCTTTCTTGACTGCAAGATTATGCAAGCAAGGTCTTCAATACGCAATAACTCCAAATTCTGAAATATTATCATCGTCCGGTAAGGACGATGTTTAAAAGATTGGCAAGGATGCAATAATGTATAAGAATGAGATGCAATCGCTCTAAACGTGACCTAACCCCGATGATTTAGGATCAGTGAGTTGTAATGATTGGTTCAGGGTGTGTTGCACTTTTAGAGTGATTCACAAACAAGGTTCTTATTAAGAATTGGTTGCTTGTTATCATAAACAGGTGCTGTAATAAATCATAATAATAACACTAATAGCACACAACAATAGCATTTGGTATAATCCTAACATGTAATGAATAGTGGTTGGTTTTAGTACTATATGGCATGGTTAATGATTGATTATTATATACTTCAAAAGAATAACTTTTGAAGAACATGTTCTTTAATAAAGAACAAGTATGTCAATCAGGTTGGTGAAGTTCTATGGTTTACTATGGTTTTTAATTAGTTTCTCGGGTAAGTATCAGATGGATCACAACATAGTTGGATTCATCAATAGCTAGAACTTGTATGGTTTGAGCTAAGCCTCATCATCTTAAGCAATTAATTACACATGGGTACTACCAAGGTTGGTTATATCTTACTAGTGATAGAGAGTTAGGGTTTATAGGTCCTAGTAGGTATGGTTGATGAATCTCTCTATTTTCTTCAAAAGAATAACTTTTGAAGAACATACTTCTTAAGTAATAAGAAGTATCTCAATTAGGTTGAGATTGTCTAGGTTTGCTATTGGATCCTTAAGTAAAGACTGGTTGGTTCTTAAATGGGATGGTTCATAAGTATCTCACACTAGTAGGGTTTAGTGGAGTATGGTATGCAAGGTAAGCATCAGTCATGGTTACTATTAGGGTTCATCACAATGGTGTGATGCTAAGTAAGGATAATTAAAGGTTGGTATCTCAGAAGATAGGAACTAGGGCTGGTCCTACTTGATCATCTAGGCCTGAACACATGTAATACTAATGTATTAGAGATGGGTCTCTATTATTTTGTGAAGACATGGCAATTTTTAAGTTGCCACTATGGAGCTAGGAAAGTACATGATCACATGTGCTAACCTAAGGTGTGGGTTAGAAGCAAATTAAGGTTCACATGAGATAGTGGACCTAGGGTTCCTGAATGGATTAGGGTGTTTAGGGTTCCACATAAAATATTGGAGCTAGGGTTTCTAGTGGAATTAAGGTTTGGGTTTTCACATACAATTGTGAGGTTGTAATCTTCATTCAATATGAAATTAGGGTTTCCTAATTACCTTGTAGTTCTATGATTAATAACTTCAATTTAAAGTTGAAGTTATTAATAACTTGGGAATAAAAATATTATTGAATTTGGCATTTTATTATTTTTAAACAATTAATAATTAAGACAATTTATTAATTAGGGATTAAATCCTCCTATTAAGGATTTAGTAAATTATAAGCAAAGGAAAATTAGTTTTAATATTTTCCTGATTTGCTTACTGGTTTTTATTAATTTTAGAAGTTTTTCTTAATTATTGAATTTTAATTGAATTTGGAATTAAAATTAAAGTCTTAATTAACAAGTATTAAATAATTGAATTTTTATTAAAAATAAAAATTTCATATTATATTTTTATTGGATAGATTTTTCTTTTCTAAGAACTTTGATATATTATTTACCTTTTTCTGAGTTATAATGAATTTTATATACATTTACACAGTTTCAGTATTTATTCAATTTAAATTTAAAGCTAAATCTACTAAACCTACCCGGACAGAACACACCCACAGTCTATGACTGGTGGGGTCTGTCCACCTCATCCTCCACGGGGCATTTGACCAAGTCAAAATCACCACCGTGGCGACGAGGCTGTTGGCCGGCGGCCAACCGGAATCGACGCCGGCGATAGGGGGTTCCCGCGGGCGTGAGTGGGTACTCATTCGAATGAGCGTGCAGAGGAGAACCTCCTGGTGGTGGCGCCGTTCCGGTTTGGTCACCGGAGCGTGCCCGGCGGTGAGGTACCGCGGTGGTGCGAGCAGGAACACGGTGAAGCGGCGCTACGGTGGGCTAGGGAGCACGGCGAGCACACCATGAGATCAGGGAGCTCACCAGGAGCATGATGCGCGTGACGGCGTGGCTGGAGATGGCTTGGTTCGCCGGATTGGACCTCCACTGGCGTCGGAGAAGACGGCCAGGCGTGGTCGCTGGCGGGAGCTTCGGCTCGATTCCTCGCGCACGGTGACCATGTCGAGGACGGCGGTTCCGATGGTGGTCACAGCGAGGCACGAGGATGTCTCCATCGACGGCGATGACCGGAGGCAGTACGGGCTAGGGTTTCGGTGTGGAGAATTTGGGACAGAGGAAGAAAAAAAAGAGCAGCTAGGGTTCGTCCAGGGTTTTATACCGCGCGGTAGAGCACGCCACGCCACACCATCGAGCAAGGGAAGGCCGCCAGCGAGAGGGAGAAAGGGAGCACGCCATCTCGCTGTCGTCCATGTGTGGAGAAGAGATGAGGACGAAGCCCCCCCCCCTTCGTTGATATTTTACGAACAGGTATGGTGGGCTGGTAGGTGGGCTGCTGGTGGGTTGTGCTGGGCTGGTGCGGTTTGGGTTGGACGTGGCTTCTACTGGGCTCCCCAGTTGGGCTGCTGCGGCAGGTAAGCCTCTTCTCCTCTCTTTTTATTTTCTGTTTTTATTTTTCTGTTTTAAATCATGTTTTATATTTGCTAATTTAAATTCATATTTTAACACTTTTCTGTTTTGCAGGTATTTGACAATTTGTATTGGGATTTGATAACAATGGTCATTGCATTATTTTATTGTTCAAGACCAATGTGAAATGCATGATTTTGTTTGTATCCTTGTGGTTTCTTTTTAAATTTTAATTTAGCCATGCATTTATGTGGTCTTTGAAATTCCCTTTTTCCCCTTGCAGTACAACTTTCTGTTGAATTATTTAAAGTGTATAATTGGTGCTCAAAGTATTTTAAAGATTATTATGAGGTCTTTGTGTCTTATTTGAGAGTTTGTTCCACTTACATATTATTTTATGAGATCACCTATTTATTATAGTTTTGTAAATTCTCTTATAACCCCCTTTTAAGATGAACACTATTATTATCTTTGAAAATGTCTAAAGCAAATATTGTTCCCATAATGGTTTGGTCTTGGTTACAAAGGTAAGTGGTTGATCACCTCACATGGTTTTTAATTAAAGGGTTTCAACTATGTTCATCTTATGCTCCATAATTGAGTATAGGATTTAACTAGTGAGCAATTCTAGGGTTCTAATCATATTCACCTACTGGCAATTGGTTTGGATTCTCAATTATGGCCTGGTTTTATATTATGATCACCATAGTGATACATAATCTAGGTTTGAGATAAAATACTGGTTTATGGAATTGGAATGACATCATATTGCAGTTGCTAGGGTTTAATCTCCCCTAACCATGGTAATATGGTTACTTGCTTCATATCTTATGTGCTTTCCTAATTACTAAGGATTTGAGAATTGGTTTTATCTTCTACCAATTAACTTCTATTATTAACCTTAATTTATCATTAAAGTAATTACATTTGTGGTAGTTCTTTTTTATAGTTAACTTTGGTCATATGGATGGATGGTTTCTCACCATATTAAGTATGGAGTTTTACTCTAAGGTTTTCTTATGTTCTATAATTTATGAAATATAGATATGGTAGGATTCTACTTATGATCACCAAGTGATTCACAAGTAAAGGTTGGGATATAAGCCTAGATTTGATTACTAGTGATCTCCCTATAATTTCATGTGGGAATGGGATCTACTTATCCTAGTAGGGTTTAGCTTATCCTCACATACCTCAAGAGCATGATCATGGATTAGGCATGATCAATTTGTTCTTAGTATCTTTACCTCAAGTTCTTAGGGTTTATGATCATCACTCAATTTATAATGTTCAAGGTTTGGCTTCCTAAAGTATTTTTAATGGAATGGCTTTCACTTCCATGATCAAGCGTTGTCTTGATCAACTAAGCATAATACCCCCCTTATAGTTTCTTGGGTGGACATGGCTATGGTTGTCTCTATAGATTATATCCCAGGAGAATGCCTGAGATATTCTGTTAGGGTTCTACTTAAACAATGTTGATATTATCATCTGGTTATATGGATAGTTCTCTCCCTCACATTCAAGTGTTGGCTTTAACATTCTTGAGGTAACACCTTAGCTTGGGCTCTCTTATAAAGGAATGGTTTATTCTAGGGTTTATGGTGTATTCACAAGATCTCATTAGGTATGAAAGGTTAAGTCTCTACCTAGATGACTTAGTTGAGTGAGTCTCTACTTTACTTCACCAATTCATGGATATAGTTTTGTTCCATTTGATATTAGGTTATCCCATCATTTCAAAGTGAAATGGTTTAAGTCCTAATACTTTAGTTCAAGAATTGTCCTTGATTCTTAATTAGGTAAAACTAGGGTTAGTATGAATGGTCTCTCTCATTTGGGAAGGACTTCAATGCTAACCTAAGATTAGGCTCCATAGAGGTTGATGTGATCATCAATATCTATGTTTAACATAACTAGCAGGGTAACCCGCGCATTTGCGCGCCTAGATTTACTTATGCTTATTTTGTTTATCATACGTATTAAATAGATCATGCCAATTTTCACTTTACTTTTTCGTTCTACTTTTTCCAAATGTATCTTCCTACTTATGGAAATTTACCAACATCTTAACCTAAACATTTCTAGCATGTATATATACTTGATCCTAGAGAACTTTTATATGCACGTATACATTAGGTAGCATTTTTTGTGTCTTCCGATTCACACAATGTCATGCCTCCAAATGATATTATCTGCTAGCTCATCTTTGTTTTATCGAGTATGTGGCTTGACCATCGATATAAGCTATTTCACATCTATTGGTATATGTCAGGTTTTTCTGTTTGTGGTGTAATGCTATTTCAAGGTTGTCTACATGGTTTTTGTACTGTAAAATACTTCACATGATTTCTTTGTTACAATAATTTTCTTAATACATTAGCTGTTAGTCACATTTTCTGCCAACCATTTTTTTGCTAACATCTCTCTATAACCATTAGCACAGCTTGTTTTATTATTGTCCTCTTTTTTTTTTTTTTCTGTTTTGCTTTCAGTCTCCCGTATGGACAACCTCATCACCGAATTCAAATATTGGCTCACCATTATTCTACTCCGCCTCTTAGATGTATACTCATTGCTCGTAACATGTTCAGTCCTCCCTGATCCTATGTTATTTTTCAATGTACTTTTCTCTGTCAAATTCATGTGAACGTTATGTTCTTCAACACTTTTGTGTTCACTGATCTAACTAAACGATCCATGCAGATTGACAATCTTATGCCTGCTAGATTGACAACCAAAAAATAAATGTTTACTCCTTGCAAATTTTATCATACGCTTTGTTTTATATTCACATATAAATCGAACGAATAATTTTAATGAAAAGTAACAATTGAAAGTTTGTGGAATTTGTGAAAAACTAATAAATGTAATCTTTACTTTTAGGCTTGGATTATATATATATAACAAATAAACTATTATCCTTTACGATCTACCTAGTGAAAGTTATTATGTATATTTTTTATACTCACCTAACTCCAGATCATTATGCTAAGCTGCAGGTACGGTCTGCTTCGCACTGTGTTGATCGTCCACTCGTCCCGCTCCCATGCAGGCATGCACGCATCCAGCGTTGATTAATCGTGCTGCCGCCCGGCGCCCGCGATGGATGTCCGGCAGATCGATGTGACCTCCTCGCTACTTGCATCAATCCATGACGACGGGGATGGCGCTGACCGCTCTGGACCTCGGCCAGAGACATCACACGTACATGGGCCTCCTGATCCATTAGTAGCTAAGCTAGCTGCAGCTTGTGCTTCTCGAATTTTGATGATGATCGTGTCCATCAGATCCGCCGTTAGTTAATCTTGATGCCGCTCGCAGCTGGCAAAATATCAATCTAGAGAATATATCCGGTCGACCTTGGATACATCCAAGGAAGAGATCCTCAAAAAGCGTGTGATGAGAGACATGAGACGATGATGGTGCCGTGGAGCTGGCCTAGCAGACCCTCGTTCTAGATCTTGGTGCTATATATTCTAAAAGATACTAATTCGATCAGTGGATTAGATAATCAAATGATCGGATGTAAAGAAAACAGATGTGAAGGTTATCAAAGAAATCACCTGAGAAGGGTATCCTGGGGGGTAAAGGCAATATAAAGAGTGGTGAATTGCATCAGCCTGGACGGCCTACCACGGCCCTGGCAGTGAAGCGTGGCGGGTATGGACTTCGGGTTGATGCTCACGATCTGACCCAAGAGAAATCTATCCACGCGGACACATGAGCAGTCACAAATAGCATGAGTACGTATGTCAATGTCTGGCTGGACTGCGCCGACGTGAAGAGAGGCAGATTGTGCTTCCTAGGGAAAACAAAGTTACCTGCTCCGTCGTTCTCTTGCTCATCTCTCTTTCAATAGTTCTACAAACCGAACATTAAGAGTCCAATCTAATCTATCAGTAGTTCCAATTTTTAATATTTAAAGGAGACACATATATTGCATGACCGATTAGAGTGGAAGGAAACAAACCTTAGACTACCATGGATACGGGAGTCATATGCATCGGCCATGCATGTTGGCCTAGAAGCAGCTTTGCCGGCCGGCGACGTTCGTATGCGCAGAAACATGTGGGGCGAGCTCGTCTACGTGATAGGGATGTGGTGGCAGGCCGTGAGGTGCAGCAGGGAGATATAACGCCAGACCGAGGACAGCGGAAGCCCTACATTTTTCTTAATAAAAAACCCTAGAATCTGGTTGTTGGATGGAAAACGCAACGTGCTTTGCATCTAATGCTACTTTTATCTTTCCACAATCAATCTGAACCGTTTCCTGCTTGGTGTGCTAAATCTGAGCCGTCGTTTGTTTGTTGTTTTAATTATATAATAGATAGATTGGTTATCTCTCTCTAGGGGTTGTCTTGAATAATACCCTGAGTTTTCTCTTAAGGATAATGACTTGAATACATGGATGCATATCCAAGGTTTAGCTCAAAGTTTGTCATTGCTTCTCTTCTAAATAACATAGAAATCTCACCTCTCTAGGTTTGATGTATAATAATATGTAATAGAGAAGAATATATATACTTCTTGAGTTGATATCCTTGTCTTGTATCCAAGATTGAAATAGAATGAATACCATGAGGTTCATGGTAGGATCAAGGATTAGTTTAAGACATGGAAAAGATAAGTTAAGAATGGTTTCTCCATTATATTGTTACTTGATTTGCAATTGAAGTGGGTTTCATATATTATGACAAGGATTACCATATTATAATCTTTTATAAGATCAAGCAATTGATCATTGAGTAAAGTATTGTTGTGTTAGATTTAATTCCATTTGATCTAACCCCTTAGATCAAATCATCTCTACTCAAAACAAGGTTCTAGCAAAGTCACATTGAGGTTTATAGCGCTTGACTTGATGAGCTACTTCAATTCCACCAAGGTCAAGTGAAACTTCAGTTACTGTGACTGTTTTACTTTAAAGCGCGAAAATTCCCCATATTTTCTATACATGAATGCAATGCACACATCTGTTTCCTCTATTTTTGTAACCCCAATACCTAGGATATTACACGCCCCGAACTTGTGTTGCCCCCCAGAGGGGAGGCAGAAGGGTTGCCGGCACCAGATGGTACCGGACTTGGCTGAGGAGGAGGAGAGGCCCTGGCAGCGTCCTCTGAGGTCTCCGGCCTCATGCCAGATGCGCTTTTGGAGATCTTCAAGGGAGGCCCGGAAAGATGGAAAAAAGAAAGTTCAGAAAGGCAACCGGAAAAAGAGAACCAGGAAACAAAAGGAGTCAAGAGACAAAAAGAAAGTGAAATCGGAAGCTCACCCGGTAGCCACCGGCATCTCCCGTTTCCGGTAGCGCTTGGTGGTGACCGTCTTCCCGCCGATCTCCATCCGGGAGCGTTTGGCCGGAGGAGCCTCGCTGGAACCGGCCTCGGGCGTGGGCGCCTTGGTCTTGCGGCCTTGGGAGGCGAGCTTCTCAAGAAACTCTGCCCCAACCTCGGCCTGAAGTGGGGTGGCGCGCTCCACAACCTGTGGCTTGGCGCTGGCTGAGGGAGCGTCTACAGAAAGATAATGCATGAGAAAGCGAAAGAGCAAAAATACCTCAAGTATAGTAACCTCATCATCCGAATCAGAGCCCTTGCCAGAAAAGTTACCAGGGCGGGGAGCGGGGGTGTGGCCCATCTTGTTCTTGGTCCAAACCACGTAAGGATCCGGGTCCACCTCGTCCAAGTCGCGCTTCCGGCTAGGACCTCGAGCCTCCGCGGCAATGCGAGGAAAGCGTTCGCAGGCCTGAAAAAGAGAAGAATCAGTTAGTTATGCGTTGAAAAGCTACCGAAAAAACAATCCGGATTACTCAAGTTCTTACAGCAGCAGTTGGAGGGTTCATGGCGCTAAGGGGAAGATGGCCCAATTCCCAATCCGGGGGCATATCCATATTGCAAATTTGCCTGGCCTTGAGCGCTACATCCTTTTTGCTCAGGGCCAAGCCGGTAATTTTTGTGGGATCGCGGGGGCCGCTCATCTGGCTCATCTTGTGAACTCGACGCTGGAGAGGAAGCACCCGGCGTGAGATAAACGCACAGATGATATCGTCGGAGCAGATCTTCGTCTCCTTCTTGAGGTTCTCTAGGAACCGAACTATCCGGTTGGTCTCGATATGATCAGTCCCCGGATTGTAGCCCCAGTTGGCCTTCGTGGGCGTTGCCAGATTGTAGGCCGACAAGTTGATGAAATTTGAGGAACCCTTGTTCCTCACATAGAAGAAAGTCTCCTGCCAGGCCCGGCAGGAATCCAGGCCGGAAAACTTGAAGAAGGGGCTCCCTTGGAGGGAACCAACAATGCAGGATCCGCACTGCACCGGAGGTTTAGGCTTGGGGATGTCTCTGCCTTGGACCGAATTGATCCAAAGGCAAAAGAAGCGAGCAAAAGCTTCTTTGGTGGGAAGGAGGCCAACGTAGGCCTCCATGAAAGAAATGTAGCAAGAGAGATAGAACATGGCGTTGCCAGGAAGGTGATGGGGTTGGAGTTTATAGAAACCAAGGAATTGGCGAAAGAAATCGGAGGCAGGAAGGCTGAAGTCGCGCTCAAAGTGAGCAAAAAAAACAACAATCTCTCCGGCTTCAGGCTTGGGTTCCACCTCGTCACGTGGAATCCGACAAGATACCTGTGTCGGTATCCTCCGGGAGCGGTACAGCCAGTCAATGTCCTGCTGTGTCACATCGGAGCCTTTCCAAGCTCCCCGGGTGATGTTGGCCAAGTCCATACCGGAACCTTGGCGGGAGCTACTGGCTTCCTGGCCCTTTCCGGAGCCAGAATCCGGAACGGATGAGGAAGCTCCCATCCGGTCCAGCTCGGCTTCAAGCCCGTCGGAAGCCTGACTGTGGTGGCTGCTGGAGGCCGATTCGGAAAGATATTCATCGGAAGACATGCGAGTCGAGAGATGCCGGAATCTAACTAGAAACAAGTTTCCCAAAGCCTAGCCTCACGCGAAGATCTACGAGTAATAGGAAAAGCAAAAGAAAGGAAAGAGTAAATACACTACCGACCCAAGAACTGAAAGGCAAAAGGGAAAGGGGCAAACGTGCATTGGAGCTAACCTGAGGCGGCGGAAGATGTGAGGAAGAAGATCGCCGGAGGTGCGGCGAGCTCGCGGTCGTCGACGAGGGCCGGCGACGAAGAGGTGAAGACGTGGCAAAAGGGAGCCCGATGCAGCGACGGTGAAGGCGCTTCAGAGGTTCTTTGCGCGGCGGAAGTTTGCAGCGCAGTAAGAGAAGCGGCGCTAGTTCGTCGGGAGCGGAGCTTTGGCGGAGACAGGAGCGCAAGTGGCGAGGAGTTCTGGGCGCAAGAGAAGGGGAGAATGCGGAGAAGAAGACGAAGAGGAACCGCACCCCCGTTATATAGGAAGGAGGAGAAGTGGGCTGGCAACCGCTGGGCCGCGGCGGTTCGGTTCGTGGGCCGCCACGTGGCACGCAGATACATGCGTCGAAAATGCGAGGACACAGGGAGGCCACATGGATCCGGAACGGCAGGGCGGATCCGGTGCGGCGCCATAAATGCTGGCACGGAAGACGAACCGAAGTGACCTCTGACACTGTCGCACGCCAGGCACAGTGCGCATGTCACTGACAGGCGCTGTACCCGAGATATTCTCGAACTCGTCGAGGAGAGGTTTAATGACAAAAGATACCGGAGAAAATCGGTACAAAGACTTAAGTTCGGCAAAAACGCCGAAGAGTTTCATCCGGATTACGGAAGGGTTAAACCGGTACCTTGAGAAAAGAGAACCTGGCATGGTCCGTTGGATAGGATCCATCGGACTATACCAGCTTCGGGGACTAATGTTTGGGGGATGACCCCCGGTATGCCAAAGGCATGCCAAACCGGATGGTTTGAGCCATCAAAGTACCGGTTTAAAGGTGGTTCCGGATAACGAAGGTTGATTCAGAGAATCATGCCGGTATCCCAGGAAAGGGGATACCGGAACTGGCTAAGAACGTACCGGAATACCGGAACAGGTTACACTATAGCATGTCGGCAAGACTGGTCAAAGATGCTCTCCAGAGCTAGAAGACAAAGATGAGCGAAGCACTTCACCTTTAATCGAAGCCATGACGCCAAAGGCGAAGGATGACGTAAAAGGTGCCGGAGGATGTCATAGCTCTTGATTAAAGGCATACCGGCATCACCGGTAGCTAAAGTAGCTTTGTAAAGTAGTTTGTCTAGTCAAAGATCTGATACGTCTCCGACGTATCGATAATTTCTTATGTTCCATGCCACATTATTGATGATACCTACATGTTTTATGCATACTTTATGTTATATTTATGCATTTTCCGGCACTAACCTATTAACGAGATGCCGAAGAGCCGATTCTTGTTTTTCATTGTTTTTAGTTTCAGAAATCCTAGTAAGGAAATATTCTCGGAATTGGACGAAATCAACGCCCAGGGGCCTATTTTCACACGAAGCTTCCAGAAGACCGAAGATGATACGAAGTGGGGCCACGAGGTGGCAACACACTAGGGCGGCGTGGCCCAGCCCTTGGCCGCGCCGACCTGTTGTGTGGGGCCCTCGTGTGGCCCCCTGACCTATCTCCTCCGCCTACTTAAAGCCTTCGTCGCGAAACCCCCAGTACCGAGAGCCACGATACGGAAAACCTTCCAGAGACGCCGCCGCCTCCAATCCCATCTCAGGGGATTCAGGAGATTGCCTCCGGCACCCTGCCGGAGAGGGGAATCATCTCCCGGAGGACTCTTCACCGCCATGGTCGCCTCCGGAGTGATGAGTGAGTAGTTCACCCCTGGACTATGGGTCCATAGCAGTAGCTAGATGGTCGTCTTCTCCTAATTGTGCTTCATTGTCGGGTCTTGTGAGCTGCCTAACATGATCAAGATCATCTATCTGTAATGCTATATGTTGTGTTTGTTGGGATCCGATGGATAGAGAATACTATGTTATGTTGATTATCAATTTATATCTATGTGTTGTTTATGATCTTGCATGCTCTCCGTTATTAGTAGAGGCTCTGGCCAAGTTTTTACTCTTAACTCAAAGAGGGAGTATTTATGCTCGATAGTGGGTTCATGCCTCCATTAAATCTGGGACAGTGACAGAAAGTTCTAAGGTTGTGAATGTGCTGTTGCCACTAGGGATAAAACATCTATGCTATGTCCGAGGATGTAGTTATTGATTACATTATGCACCATACTTAATGCAATTGTCTGTTGTTTGCAACTTAATACTAGAAGGGGTTCGGACGATAACCTGAAGGTGGACTTTTTAGGCATAGATGCATGCTGGATAGCGGTCTATGTACTTTGTCGTAATGCCCAATTAAATCTCACTATACTCATCATATCATGTATGTGCATGGTCATGCCCTCTTTATTTGTCAATTGCCCAACTGTAATTTGTTCACCCAACATGCTATTTATCTTATAGGAGAGACACCTCTAGTGAACCGTGGACCCCGGTCCATTCTTTTAATCGAATACAATCTACTACAATACTTGTTCTACTGTTTTCTGATCGTTGATCGGACGACGACGGTGTTAGAGCACTGTTCCCTTCTTGGAGGCGTCGTTTTTGGAGAGTCTGTATTTCAGGTGTTGTCTTGGCGGTGGTTGTATTGTTGTTGTTAGGCCCGAGATGCTGTAGCGGGACTTTTATTTCTTAGTTTTCTTTTCCTTTTTTTGGCTGTGTGCATCCGTAGTGCCATTAGGGTGGTGCGTTGTTGCAGAGGCTGGGTGTATTTGATATCTTTTTGATATTAATATATTCCCTTTATCGAAAAAAATCATCATCCACACTATACATCTAATCCTTTGTTACAGCAAGCCGGTGAGATTGACAACCTCACTGTTACGTTGGGGCAAAGTACTTTGGTTGTGTTGTGCAGGTTCCACGTTGGCGCCGGAATCCCTGGTGTTGCGCCGCACTACATCTCGCCGCCATCAACCTTCGACGTGCTTCTTGACTCCTACTGGTTCGATAAACCTTGGTTTCTTACCGAGGGAAAACTTGCCGCTGTACGCATCACACCTTCCTCTTGGGGTTCCGAACAGACGCGTGCTGTACGCGTATCAAGCTCTTTTTCTGGCGCCGTTGCCGGGGAGATCAAGACACACTGCAAGGGGAGTCTCCACAATCCAATCTCTTTACTTTGTTTTTGTCTTGCTTTGTTTTATTTACTTTCTTGTTTGCTGCATTATATCAAAACACAAAAAAATTAGTTACTTGCATTTGCTTTACTTATTTCAACATGTTTTATTTTAATTTTACTTTAAAAGATATACCTGTGGGACAAGGGTCTATAATTGGAAGAGATAATATAGAAGAATTTTTCACCCATGTTAGTATGCATGAAGATCTCAAAGATATACCACTGGCAAAAGCTGTCCCTACTTATGAAGATGCCTCTGTTTGTTTGGTACGCATGATGGAATCTAGATTTATTAGTCTCAACCCTATGATACAACACATGTTTCTTACACTTTCTGATATAGAGAGGGGAGAGAAGAGAGATTTTGTTCTAAAAGTCCTAGTGCGAGAATTTGAGGATATAGCCAAAGACGCTAGAAAAGTTTTTAGTAAGCATGAGAGGCTTGGTATGATCACCGATTTTAAAAGAACACTTGAAAAGATGGATATGGATATAATTAAGTACACTAATAATGTAAATAATGGTGGGGAGATTAAAGCACCAATACCATGTAAGCTCCTAGCGATGCATGAAGCTCTAGATGATAATTATGCTTGGCTTGTCCCTCAAAATTTGTTTGATGAGAGTAGCAAGCCCAAGACTAATGAAAAGGGAGCCTCTGAAGCTTATGTATCCAAAATACAATGCATGGTTGAGAAAACTCCAAACCCCGTTGTGGATGCATCATCTCTTGATAATACTTGATACACACTTTCTGCGCCTAGCTGAAAGTCGTTAAAGAAAAGCGCTTATGGGAGACAACCCATGATTTTACTACAGCAATTTTATTTTATATTTGAGTCTTGGAAGTTGTTACTACTGTAGCAACCTCTCCTTATCTTATTTTTTTGCATTGTTGTGCCAAGTAAAGTCTTTGATAGTAAGGTTCATACTAGATTTGGATTACTGCGCAGAAACAGATTTCTTTGCTGTCACGAATTTGGGCAGAATTTTCTGTAGGTAACTCAGAAAATTATGCCAATTTACGTGAGTAATCCTCAGATATGTACGCAACTTTCATTCAATTTGAGCATTTTCATTTGAGCAAGTCTGGTGCCTCTTAGAAATTCGTCTTTACGAACTGTTCTGTTTTGATATGCTTGATGGATTTTTCGATTCCATTAACTTTCAGTAGCTTTGTGCAATGTCCAGAAGTGTTAAGAATGATTATGTCACCTCTGAACATGTAAATTTTAATTGTGCACTAACCCTCTAATGAGTTGTTTTGAGTTTGGTGTGGAGGAAGTTTTCAAGGATCAAGAGAGGGAGATGATACAATATGATCAAGGAGAGTGAAAGCTCTAAGCTTGGGGATGCCCCGGTGGTTCACCCCTGCATATTTCAAGAAGACTCAAGGGTCTAAGCTTGGGGATGCCCAAGGCATTCCCTTCTTCATCGACAACATTATCAGGTTCCTCTAGTGAAACTATATTTTTATTCCGTCACATCTTATGTACTTTGCTTGGAGCGTCGGTTTGTTTTTGTTTTTGTTTTGTTTGAATAAAATGGATCCTAGCATTCAGTGTGTGGGAGAGAGACACGCTCCGCTGTTGCATATGGACAAATATGTCCTTAGGCTTTACTCATAGTATTCATGGCGAAGGTTGAATCTTCTTCGTTAAATTGTTATATGGTTGGAAACGGGAAATGCTACATGTAGTAATTGGTAAAATGTCTTGGATAATTTGATAGTTGGAAATTGTTGCGCTCATGTTTAAGCTCTTGCATCATATACTTTGCACCTATTAATGAAGAAATACATAGAGCTTGCTAAAATTTGGTTTGCATAGTTGGTCTCTCTAAGGTCTAGATAATTTCTAGTAAGGATTGAACAACAAGGAAGACGGTGTAGAGTCTTATAATGTTTACAATATGTCTTTTATGTGAGTTTTGCTGCACCGGTTCATCCTTGTGTTTGTTTCAAATAACCTTGCTAGCCTAAAACTTGTATCGAGAGGGAACACTTCTCATGCATCCAAAATCCTTGAGCCAACCACTATGCCATTTGTGTCCACCATACCTACCTACTACATGGTATTTCTCCGCCATTCCAAAGTAAATTGCTTGAGTGCTACCTTTAAATTTCTATTCTTCACCTTTGCAATATATAGCTCATGGGACAAATAGCCTAAAAACTATTGTGGTACTGAATATGTACTTATGCACTTTATCTCTTATTAAGTTGCTTGTTGTGCGATAACCATGTTCCCGGGGACGCCATCAACTACTCTTTGTTGAATATCATGTGAGTTGCTATGCATGTCCGTCTTGTCTGAAGTAAGGGCGATTTACCACTTATTTAATGGTTAGAGCATGCGTAATGTTAGAGAAGAACATTGGGCCGCTAACTAAAGCCATGATCCATGGTGGAAGTTTCAGTTTTGGACAAATATCCTCAATCTCATATGAGAACATTAATTGTTGCTACATGCTTATGCATTAAAGAGGAGTCCATTATCTGTTGTCTATGTTGTCCCGGTATGGATGTCTAAGTTGAGAATAATCAAAAGCGAGAAATCCAATGCGAGCTTTCTCCTTAGACCTTTGTACAGGCGGCATAGAGGTACCCCTTTGTGACACTTGGTTAAAACATATGTATTGCAATGATAATCCCGGTAATCCGAGCTAATTAGGACAATGTGCGGGCACTATTAGTATACTATGCATGAGGCTTGCAACTTGTAAGATATAATTTACATGATACATATGCTTTATTACTACCGTTGACAAAATTGTTTCTTGTTTTCAAAACCAAAGCTCTAGCACAAATACAGCAATCAATGCTTCCCTCTGCGAAGGGCCATTCTTTTACTTTTATGTTGAGTCAGTTCACCTATTTCTCTCCACCTCAAGAAGCAAACACTTGTGTGAACTGTGCATTGATTCCTACATACTTGCATATTGCACTTGTTATATAACTTTACATTGACAATATCCATGAGATATACATGTTATAAGTTGAAAGCAACCGATGAAACTTAATCTTCCTTTGTGTTGCTTCAATACCTCTACTTTGAATTATTGCTTTATGAGTTAACTCTTATGCAAGACTTATTGATGCTTGTCTTGAAAGTACTATTCATGAAAAGTCTTTGCTATATGATTCATTAGTTTACTCATCTCATTACCATTGTTTTGATCGCTGCATTCATTACATATGCCTACAATAGTATGATCAAGGTTATGATGGCATGTCACTCCAGAAATTATCTTTGTTATCGTTTACCTGCTCGGGACGAGCAGAAACTAAGCTTGGGGATGCTGATACGTCTCCGACGTATCGATAATTTCTTATGTTCCATGCCACATTATTGATGATACCTACATGTTTTATGCATACTTTATGTTATATTTATGCATTTTCCGGCACTAACCTATTAACGAGATGCCGAAGAGCCAGTTGCTGTTTTCTGCTATTTTTGGTTTCAGAAATCCTAGTAAGGAAATATTTTCGGAATTGGACGAAATCAACGCCCAGGGGCCTATTTTCACACGAAGCTTCCAGAAGACCGAAGATGATACGAAGTGGGGCCACGAGGTGGCAACACACTAGGGCGGCGTGGCCCAGCCCTTGGCCGCGCCGACCTGTTGTGTGGGGCCCTCGTGTGGCCCCCTGACCTATCTCCTCCGCCTACTTAAAGCCTTCGTCGCGAAACCCCCAGTACCGAGAGCCACGATACGGAAAACCTTCCAGAGACGCCGCCGCCGCCAATCCCATCTCAGGGGATTCAGGAGATTGCCTCCGGCACCCTGCCGGAGAGGGGAATCATCTCCCGGAGGACTCTTCACCGCCATGGTCGCCTCCGGAGTGATGAGTGAGTAGTTCACCCCTGGACTATGGGTCCATAGCAGTAGCTAGATGGTCGTCTTCTCCTAATTGTGCTTCATTGTCGGGTCTTGTGAGCTGCCTAACGTGATCAAGATCATCTATCTGTAATGCTATATGTTGTGTTTGTTGGGATCCGATGGATAGAGAATACTATGTTATGTTGATTATCAATTTATATCTATGTGTTGTTTATGATCTTGTATGCTCTCCGTTATTAGTAGAGGCTCTGGCCAAGTTTTACTCTTAACTCCAAGAGGGAGTATTTATGCTCGATAGTGGGTTCATGCCTCCATTAAATGCAGGACAGGATGTGAGAAAGTTCTAAGGTTGTGGATGTGCTGTTGCCACTGGGGATAAAACATCGATGCTATGTCCGAGGATGTAGTTATTGATTACATTACGCACCATACTTAATGTAATTTTCTGTTGTTTGCAACTTAATACTGGAAGGGGTTCGGATGATAACCTGAAGGTGGACTTTTTAGGCATAGATGCATGCTGGATAGCGGTCTATGTACTTTGTCGTAATGCCCAATTAAATCTCACTATACTCATCATATCATGTATGTGCATGGTCATGCCCTCTTTATTTGTCAATTGCCCAACTGTAATTTGTTCACCCAACATGCTATTTATCTTATGGGAGAGACACCTCTAGTGAACTGTGGACCCCGGTCCATTCTTTTAATCGAATACAATCTCTTTGCAATACTTGTTCTCTTGTTTTCGCAAACAATCATCATCCACACTATACATCTAATCCTTTGTTACAGCAAGCCGGTGAGATTGACAACCTCACTGTTACGTTGGGGCAAAGTACTTTGGTTGTGTTGTGCAGGTTCCACGTTGGCGCCGGAATCCCTGGTGTTGCGCCGCACTACATCTCGCCGCCATCAAGCTTCGACGTGCTTCTTGACTCCTACTGGTTCGATAAACCTTGGTTTCTTACTGAGGGAAAACTTGCCGCTGTACGCATCACACCTTCCTCTTGGGGTTCCCAACGGACGCGTGCTGTACGCGTATCAAGATCCCATTAGGGTTTCTTAGGGTTTTATGCCCCTGTAAGCCACCCTCTCCCCTATATAAGGAGAGGGGGCATAGCCCTTCACGGGCACGCGACGCAAGGTACCACGCAAGGACCAAATAGCGATCTTGTACACGAACCTGTAAGCTCTTATGATCAAGAAATAGAGAGATCTAGGGCTATCTTTGTTCTTGAGTTCATCATCTTCTACCTTCGGCCAAGGCCAAGTTCTTGAGGAATCCATCCGGAAACCTCTCCGTCTATACCAAAACCCTCCCCCGAATCCTCTAGCGCACATTCGGCCCCAAGATAAGCCATCCCATGGCATCTGTCTGTTCACCACGACGACAACTACTCCACGGTCCTAGACTTGTTCTCCTTCGGAACCGTCCCCGGCTTCGTAGACTATAAGGTAGTCTACTCCTTCTACACCTCCGGAGAGGTCTGGCTCTTCATAGCAGATCCCATCTGCTCCTTCATGGTCGTCGGTGTCCTCCTCAAGACGATACAGGCAATCTAAGCATGGGGTTATAAGAGGTATGAGTACGAGCGTACTCAACAAGTTCATTATAGGAAAGAGGTGTTTAATGCACTAGCTATGGTATTAGACCAGAAAGTATAATACCAATGCAGGTTTTGATAACCATTTCTTCAAAAGGTTGCTTTTATTTAGAAGAACTATGTCCGCCAGCCTTCACCGGTTTACTAGAACTTCAAGGAGTTCCTTTCCGGTAGCGTTCGCAGTTCCAAAACCCGGAACAGGGAGTGACAGGTCGCGATTCATTACATTCTGCAGAGGTGTGTTGCTTTACCCATAAGAGATCTTAACCTTGGTGCCAACCGGGCAGCTTTCCCGTCCACACTTCCAATGGTGTGAGGCCCGGTACAAGGTCATAGCCAAGTTATACTCCTCCGCTACCTCGCACACCCACCCTTTGTTGCAGTCCCCGATCCTGGGTCCTCGCCGGTGTACTTATACCAATTAAGGATGGCCCCCGACCATGACAACAGTTCTGGGCTCTACCATAAACTCCTTCGCCGGTAGATGCAACCCATCAGACACCGCATTACCGTGAGGACTTTAACGGGTTCCCCACTTTACGGCTTGTCCCTTGGGATCAAGTGTCTATGGTAAGCGCATCCGTTGATGAACGAGAGGTGGAAGTACAACTGACTATTCCGTCCCACTCCAGATCTTATGGTTAACACGAGTTTTACGGCACAAGAATCATTGGACGACATTTGTTGTTTAATCCTAGATGGATATAAACCCTTGCAGTGGAACCTCCACCATATCAACACATACCATGGTTCCATTGCCCACCACATAGTCATATTCATAGTTATGAAAATAGTTCTTTTGACTTTCATGCAAGAGTGATAAGCATAGTACTTTGCAAGTAATTTGGTAAAAATACTCAAATGACATGAGCAAGCGATGAAGTTGCCTGGCAACTGCGATGTAATGCAGTTGGATGCTTTGGATTGACACTGATCCTCTGTTTCTGAAAGAAGCATCATTGTCCGATAAGGGCAATGGTTAAAGAAGCAATTATGCATGCTTTCAGTTTTTAGGGTTTGTTTCCCCCTTCCCGATGCTTTATTATTTCATGTAAGAGGTGATTACTAAGAATAATTTAGGGATACTCTGTTTAAGGTAAAATACTACCTTGGAATGTTGCCAAGGTGTTTTTAAAGTCCAAAAGGTGTCATGGACTTATTTTCATCATTAAAAATATGAGGGTTTATTTTTAATGATTATAATATTCATGAAATTATGACTTAATTTCATTTGTCTCAAAAACTCCATTTCATATTTTATTGTGTTAGAGAATTTTTTGCTGAGTGATTTTCATATTTTTTTAGAGCTATATTTATTTTCTAAATTTTTTAGAGAGATTTAATTAATTTGGCAATTTCTGAAAAGACAGAAATACCCCTGGGCCCCACCTATTAGGTGGCCGAACTGGTTAGATTGGACCAGCCCACTGGGCTCGGTCCAACCAACCCAGTCACTCGCGTCCCTCCTCCTCTCCTAACCCTAGCGCTCCCGCACACTCCTGCTGTTGGGGGGATGACCCCCGGTATGCCAAAGGCATGCCAAACCGGATGGTTTGAGCCATCAAGATACCGGTTTAATGTTCATTCCAGAACATGAAGTTAAGCGTTGGCTGAGTAAGTCTATACCGGTATCCCTAAGAGAGGTATACCGGTAAGAGCTAAGAAGACACCGGAGAACCGGTAAGAAGAGCATGTCGGCAGGACTGGTCAAAGATTCTCTCCAGAGCTAGAGGACAAAGATGAGCTAAGTAAAGTAGCTTTAAACGAAGCCCTGGCGCCAAAGAGGAAGGTGACACCAAAAGCAACCGGAGGACGTCAGCCTCCCTGGTTAAAGAAGATACTGGCGTCACCTATGATTAAAGTTACTTTGTAAAGTAGTTTGTCTAGTCAAAGATGCCATTAGGTTTGCTAGGGTTTTCTTCCCCTGTAAGCCACCCTCTCCCCTATATAAGGAGAGGGGGCACTGCCCTTTGCGGGCACGACCTACAAGGTACGAAGATTAGGCTGAAACTTGTAATCTGATGAGATCGATGAAGAGAAAGATCTAGAGCAGAGTTCTTCCTTGTGTCTCTCTTCTTCTACCTTGGGCCTAGGCCTAGTTTTTGAGGAAAGCACCCGGAAGTTCATCCAATCTAATCCAAAAACCCTCCCCCGAATCTTCTAGCACCCATTCGGCCCCAACTTAAGCCATCCCATGGCATCTGCTCGTTCGCCACGACGATAGTTGGCGCCCACCGTTGGGCAAGAAGCGGTGCTTGACGGAGTCCACATTCGGTCGGGCATCCTCGACGTCGCCGGCCAGCGTACGGTGTCCGCACTGGTGCAGCGCATCTACTCCATGGACTTCATCAACGACAACGCGGGCTGCTTCGCCAACAGCGGCATCTTCCCCAAGAACGGCCGCATCATCGAGTTCGGCAGCCACCGCATCTACTTCGGCACCGTCCCTGTGCGCCAGCGCCTTCCGCCGGTGCTGGTGGCGCCGGATCCGCCAAGGTGGCTATGCGCTGGCCACGCCGCCGGCAGCGTGGAGGTGATGATGGCTGGCGCGGTCGGCGCCGGCAAGGAAGCTGTGGACGAAG
The DNA here is from genome assembly GCF_019359855.2 of Lolium perenne. NCBI lineage: Eukaryota > Viridiplantae > Streptophyta > Magnoliopsida > Poales > Poaceae > Lolium > Lolium perenne. The sequence goes on along the minus strand of NC_067248.2, from coordinate 33,133,502 downwards.
CTGCAGGGTGTGCGGCATCAACCCGTGCGGCCAAGCCACCGCTGGAGCGCGAGGCAGGCGCTGCGGGAACATCTTCCGCGCCACCGGAGACACCACTTCAAGCGGCGATGAGCGTCCTCGCCACGCCCATCGCGCAGAACATCGACCCGGCAGCGGCTCAGGCGGAGCCGGAGGCGCAGCGCCAGACGCTGCTCGCGAACGGAGCCAACATCGTCCGGGCGCAGCGCGGGCTGAACCTAACCCTACGTGAGTATAACGCTGCCCATGGCTTTGCTTCTGTTAGCGCTCAAGCCGCCAGGATACCGGAAAACCGGCTTAGAGCTCGCAATCTAGATCAGGATTTGCGTAAGGAGATTCTTACCGGAAAGAGCGTTTCTGCATCATTGAGTATTGTAGAGAAACCCAAGTACAGTAGCCCGGATAAAACCATAAAAGCTGCTAAGGCTGCAGTAGAGCTGTGTGAATTGCTTTCCGGAGACGCTCTGGCAAAGCAGCAAGAGCGTGTCAGAGAGTTGCGTGATACCATCGAGCAGCAGAATGCTGAGCAGCTTGCTAGGCTGAACAAGGCTGCGGCTTCGAAATCCGTGCGTTCAACAAAGAATGCCGGTAGCAAGTCCCAGGGGTAGGCATCGTCCCGCCATCCGGACAAGAGAAAAGAAAAAGAGATGAATGCGCCGCAGATGACTGTGTATGATCCGGTTCTTGCCGGAAAGCAACAAGCCGGGCAACATGATGCCGGTAGAAAAAGCCAAGGGGCAGATCGAGGCTACGCCAGAAGAGGCTATGCCAGAAACAATCATGCCGGTAACATGAAACTGGGCAAAATTATCGAGCTGCAAGGGCAGCGTATGAGGAGGAGGAAATGCTTCCCCCAAGGTACCGGCAGGCAAGGGCCGCGGTACCGGAACCTTACGATGAGGCTGATTCGACAGCTGAAAGACTCACGGCATACCGGAACCCGTTGGGTGAATACGTGGGAGAAAGACACCTGCCAGAACGGGATGCGAGGCACCGTCTGAATAGAGTGTATCTGTCTGAAATGATCGAGGCAGAACGTCCTCCGGGCCCAAAATGTTTTGGTCCAAGGATCATGAAAGAGGAACCACCAGTTCGCAACTTCCAGTTGCCTCGTGACACAAAAACATATGATGGCACAACTAAGCCGGAAGACTGGCTTGCGGATTATGTAACCGCGGTATACGTCGCTGGTGGCGGAGGAACTGTGACCGGTGGAGGAAACCGGCGTTGGGCCGTGAGAATTGTACCATCCTTTTTGGTGGGACCGACATGAATCTGGGTGAATAACTTGCCGGCAGGAAGCATAAACGGTTGGTTGGACTTTGAGGAAGCCTTTGTGAGCAACTTCAGTAGCACATACCGGAGGCCCAACAGGCCGCAGCAGCTCGCTTTGTGCGTGCAACGCCCCAGTGAAACAGACCGGGATTACCTAACCCGGTGGAACTCCATAAGAAACTCTTGTGAAGGAGTAATCGAGGCACAAGCCATTGCTTGGTTTTGCAATGGGTGCAGAAGAGGTTCGCCGCTGTGGAAAAAGCTACAGAGGAACATGCCAACAACTATGGCAGAAATGATACGAGTGGCAGATAACTATGCGTTGGGAGACCCAATGCAACCGGCAGTGCAAGCTGAGCCGGAACAAACAAACCATCCTCAACAGCGCCAAGAGCAATACCGGGACAACCGGCACAACAAGAGAAGGGAAGATTTCCCGGATCGAAGGTATGGTCCACAGCAAGTAGCTGCGGTGCAGGATAACTCCGGTCCCAGCGGGAGCCAAAGGCAAAAAACCGGATCGCAGCCGTGGGCGGGTCCTAAAAAACAATGGGTTAAAAAGGAACCCTGGGGCCAGAAAAAAGATTGGCAAGAACATCTGAGGTATACTATGGAAGCAGCTATGGAGCAACCATGCTGGTTTCACATTCCGAATCCGACGAAGCCGGCAAACCATTTGACCAAAGATTGTTCTTGGATCAAGCACTTGATGCTGAGAGGTGCGGCAAAGGAGGCGCAACCGCAAGGATGCTCCACAATACTGCCTCCCTCGCATGACATGTTACATCAACATCCGTTACCACCACCACCACCACTTACCGGAGCAAATGCTCTACCGGTACAGCCTCAGCCAAACCGGTAGCAACATCAGCAAGTCAATCAGGTGGGAGAAGGCAATGGCCAACCACTTCCACCGGCACCTTTGGGCTGGAATGTTTACCATGATCCAGGCATGTGCTGTGTTGTGTTCGTCACTGAGCCAACTGACAGACAAAGCCTGCATCGCCGTTCCATGGAAGTGAACACTGTGATGTCGGCAGTGCCAAAATACATGCTGTGGTCGGAACAGGAAATCTCATGGTCGTTCAAGGATCACCCCAAGATAATGCCTAATCCGGGTGGTTATGCTCTTGTGGTAGACCCAATCATGCATGGGCCAAACGCTCGAGTCAAGTTCAGCAAAGTGCTGATAGACAATGGGAGCAGCATAAACATCATGTACCGGAACACCATGCATACGTTGGGCATAACAGAAAACATGCTACAACCAACGCGCACAACGTTCCACGGAATCGTTCCGGGCTTGTCCTGCGCACCAGTGGAAAAAGTCCGGGTAGATGTATCGTTTGGAGGGCGTGACAACTGCCGGGTGGAAAATGTTGAGTTCGAGGTGGTGGACCTAGACAGTCCCTACCATGCATTGCTGGGAGACCGGCATTGGCAGCATTCATGGCCTCAACACACACGACCTATCTCAAGATGAAGATGCCGGCACCCCGTGAACCCTTAACTGTGGTGGGAAACTACAAAGTCTCACTGGAAACCGCTGCAGCCGGATCAAACTATACGTCCAAAACGTATCTACTTTCCCAAACACTTTTGCTATTGTTTTGCCTCTAATTTGTGTATTTTGGATGCAACTAACGCGGACTAACGCTGTTTTCAGTAGAACTGTTCTGGTGTCTCGTTTTTGTGCAGAAATCCAACTTTCAGGAAAATCCTCAGAATTTATGCGAAAGGTATTATTTTTCCAGAAGACTCACGGAGCCAGAAGGACGAGCCAGGTGGAGGCCCGAGGGCCCCACACCATAGGGAGGCGCGGCCCAGGAGGGGGGGGGCGCGGCCCTAGCGTGTGGCCCCCTCGGCCAGCCTCCGACGCCCTCCTCTAGACTACTTAAGGGGTTTCGATCTAAAAATCGCGACCAGGAAGTCGAAGTCGCCAGAAACCCACCAGAACGCCGCCACATCGCGAAACTCCGTCTCGGGAGCCAGAAGTCTCCGTTCTGGCACTCCGCCGGGACGGGGAATTGGAGGAGATCATCGCCATCATCACCACCGACGCCTCTCCATCGACCAACCATGTTTCCCCCATCCATGTGTGAGTAATTCCCCCGCTGTAGGCTGAAAGGGATGGTAGGGATTGGATGAGATTGGTCATGTAATAGTATAAGATTGTTAGGGCATAGTGCCTAGTGTCCGTAATTGGTACTTTGATGATATTGTTGTAACTTGTTATGCTTAATGCTTGTCACTATGGCCCGAGTGCCATGATCTCAGATATGAACATGTTATTATTTCATCATGATATTCATTGTTTATGGTCTTACCTGCAAGTTGTATACACATGTCGCTGTCTGGAACCAATGGCCCCGAAGTGACAGAAATCGGGACAACCGGAGGGGATGGTAGTGATGTGAGGATCACATGCGTTCACGGAGTGTTAATGCTTTGCTCCGGTACTCTATTAAAAGGAGTACCTTAATATCCAGTAGATTCCCTTGAGGCCCGGCTGCCACCGGCTGGTAGGACAAAAGATGTTGTGCAAGTTTCTCATTGCAAGCACGTACGACTATAATTGGAACACATGCCTATTGATTTGCTTTGTACTTGGACACTGTTTTATTATTATCTGCAAATGCCCTACTTGTTTGTTACATGAGTTTCTCTCATCCATGCAACGCCCGTTATCCGTCCCTGTGCCTACAGTATTTTAATCCTGCTGTTTACTATAATCACTACTGCTGTCTTTGTTACTCTGCTGCTGTTATTTCACTACTGCTAGTGCTATAAAACTGTTACTACTGATAAACTCTTGCGAGCAAGTCTGTTTCCAGGTGCAGCTGAATTGACAACTCCGCTGTTAAGCCTTTCAAGTATTCTTTGTCTCCCCTTGTGTCGAATCAATAAATTGGGTTTTACTACCCGCGAAGACTATTGCGATCCCCTATACTTGTGGGTCATCAAGACTTTTTTCTGGCGCCGTTGCCGGGGAGCATAGCTTTATTTGGAAGTTCACTTGGATTGATATTGTTCGCTGCAAATTCTCCATCATGGGTAAAACTCGCGATCCTAAAGTCGCCATATTACCATCCACTACAAGAAAAGGTACAACTCTGAGTACCTCTGCTACTCTTGATTCACCATCTGTGATAAGTCAACTTGTTTCACCGCCACAAGCTTCACTTGCTGGTACTTCTGCTGAATCTGAAAACTCTCATAATATTGATAATGTTTCTGCTGTGCTTGATGATAGTGGTTCATTGGGATCTTTTCTAGATGCTACAATTGCTAAGTCTAGGCAAATTGAAAATACTGAAACTCCTAATGCCACTACACCTGTTAATTCACCTGAACTTGATTATTCTAGTGATGATCCTGATGAAGATTATGTGGAGCTTAATGATGATTTTATTAATAGATGCAATGCTACTGCTGATGCAAGAAAAATTAAAAAGTTTCTCACACAATATACTGTTAGACATAAGTTATCTCCTGATCCTAAATTTGCCACATCTCCTATATGCATTAAGGATAAAGATTACGATTTTTCTCTTGATCTATCTCATATAGCTATTGTAGAGAAAGCACCCTTTTGTGGTACTGAAAATGAAAGTGTTGTAGAACACATGATTGAACTTTCTTCTATGAGTAGCTTGTTTTCTGATGATGTTAAGATGCGTACTTATTTTGTCGCTAAATTTTTTCCTTTCTCATTAAAGGATGATGCTAAAACTTGGTATAATAATTTGCCTCCTGGTTCTATTAAAAGTCCAACTGATTTGCGTGATGTTTTCTTTCGAAAATACTTTCCTGCTAGTTCTCAACATGCTGCTTTACAGAAAATTTATAGATTTGACCAGGGAGATGAAGAGAAATTGCCTGAGGCTTGGGAAAGATTTTGTTCTCTTATCAGAGCTCGACCTGGACATGATTTAGAAAAGAATGAGCTACTTGATATATTTTATAGTGGACTAACCGTTGAGTCTAGGGCATATTTGGATAGTTGTGCTGGGTGTGTTTTCAGGAAAAGAACTCCAGACGAAGCTGAAGAATTATTGGCTAAAATAGGCCGGAATCATGATGATTGGACTACACCTGAACCAACTCCAACGCCAATATTGAAGAAGAGGGGTTTAATTAAATTGAATGATGAAGATATGAGGGAAGCCAAGAAGTCTCTTAAGGAGAAAGGTATTAAATCCGAAGATGTGAAGAATCTACCTCCCATAGAAGATATATGTGAGATAATTCCCCCTTCATCCATGATAGAGGTAAACTCCCTTCAACGCTTTACTAGGGAAGATATTCCGTATTCAAAACCAACTGCGCAATGCTTAGATGAGTTTGATAATTATATTGTTAAGCAAGAAAATTTTAATATGAGAGTAGAGAATCATCTAATGGAAAATTCTCAAGCTATTAGCAATTTGCATGATATTGTGGAGAGAACCTCCAATGATGTTAAGATGCTTGTTAAACATTTTCAAATGATTCAAACTCAAATTGATCAAATCACTAAAGTGCAAAATGACTTGTTAAAAATAATTCTAAAGAGAAACATGCTTATGAAGTAACAACTAGAGGTGGTGTCTCTACCCAGGATCCTCTATATCCTGAAGGGCATCCCAAAAGAATTGAACAAGATTCTCAACGCATTGAACCTAGTGCTCCTTCTAAGAAAAAGAAGAAGAAACATAAAAATGTTGTAGAATCCTCTGAACCTGTTAATGATCCTAATAGTATTTCTATTTCCGATGCTGAAACTGAAAGTGGTAATGAACATGATAATAATAATGGTAATGATAAGAATGATGCTTCTGATAAAGAAGAAGTTGAAGATGAACCTGAAAAGCATGATAAAAATAGAAAGTATACTAAAGAAGATTTTATTGCTAAGAAACATGGTAATGAAAGGGAACCTTGGGTGCAAAAGCAAATGCCTTTTCCTGCTAAGAAACTAAAATCAAAGGAAGAAGAACACTATAATAAATTTTGTGATTGGATGAAACCTTTATTCTTGCAAATCCCTTTGACTGATGCTATTAAATTGCCTCCTTATTCAAAGTATATGAAAGATATTGTTACTAACAAAAGGAAAATCCCCAATGAGGAAATTTCCACTATGCTTGCCAATTACTCTTTCAATGGCAAAGTTCCAAAGAAGTTGGGCGACCCAGGTATACCTACTATTCCTTGTTCTATTAAGAATAATTATTTTAAAACTGCTCTATGTGACTTGGGAGCCGGTGTTAGTGTTATGCCCTTTTCTCTTTACAAGAGACTTTATTTAGATAAGTTGATACCTACTGATATATCTTTGCAAATGGCTGATAAATCTACTGCTATTCTTGTTGGTATATGTGAGGATGTTCCTGTTCAAGTTACTAATAACTACTTGATATTAACTGATTTTGTTGTGTTGGAAATGCCTGAAGATGATAATATGTCTATTATTCTTGGGAGACCTTTTCTTAACACCGCAGGGGCTGTTATTGATTGCAATAAAGGAAAGGTTACTTTCAATGTTGATGATAAGGAGCACACCGTCTATTTCCCCAAGAGGATTGATAAAGTATGTGGAGTTAATACTATTTCTAATGTGAGAACTATCAAAGTTGGAACTATCGATTGTCCTATATATGAGCCTAAAGAAGGATATCAAAATCTTATGATTGGATCCATATCCATACAATTCAAGGTAACATGATTGATTTGAGGTTTATTTCTTCTTATGATATGTAAAATTTATTTGGTGGCAAGACTTGATCAACCTTGTTAACAAATACTTTTTATATGCATAGAGGGGGTAAACAACATCTCTTTGTTCCTCCACTTGTTTTACTTGCTGTAGCACTTTTGATTTGCAAAGTTCCTTAGTTAATTAGAGATTTCAAAAAATTTCCTGTCCAGTAATAATAAACTTAATGCCCAGAAATGTGCATTTTTCAAATTTTTCAAAAATTCACAAAAATTATACCGTTGGTCCTATTTTTCGAAAATGCACCCGGGAGCACCTGGGGATGACCAGTGGGGCACCCCAGGGTGGTACCCCACAGGCCGGCGCGGCCAGCAAGGGGGGCGCGCCACCCTATTGTGTGGGTCCCCCTTTGCCCCACTTCAGCATCTCTTCCTCCCACACTCTTCTCTCTCCCGAAAAAATCAACACCAGCTTTCTCTCACTCGCGTTTTTGCTCAAGAGCTCAGGATTTTTTGATCTCTTTGCTCAGCCCAGATTTCTGTCTGAAATTTGGCACATTTGCTCTCCGGTATGTGACTCCTCCGATTATCCAAGTAGAATTTTGTTTGGTTGAGTATATCTTGAATATTTTGCTGCTGTAGGTAACATGTTTAGTGAGCTTGCATGCTTGTTCTAAGATGTATAAACTAGTTTTGATGCATGATTAGTACTCTAGCAAGTTCCTATAGTAGTTTCCCTCAATTATATGTCATCAAATCAAATTTTATAATGTTTGTTGAAAAATTTCAGAAAAGGAAGATGGATAATTTCAACTTTGGAGAAGTGTTTGAGAGAGAGACGACGAGCACCGGAAGGCCCTCTAGGACCGCCACCCAATTCAGGCGATCATACAATGAGGATGTCATCGCACCAAGCTTCGAACCCGAAGAAGATAATGGAGTTCCTAACGCTACGTCTTTCCCATGTTATGACTTTTTGCGTAATGCAGGGTTGTTGGATGATTTCTTTACCCTCGTTAACACGGCGGGCTTAGCCACCTACGTGGGAGATGAAAGGAAGCAATACTACATGCTCACCAAAATCTTTGTTGAGAGCTTCAAGTTCCACAACAAGCACTATGGCCCGACAGTTGCATTCAAGATTTATGGTGATCCTATCACTATGGAATTGGAAGAATTTTGTGTTGCATTGGGTATTGCCCATGTAGGTACATCAAGGAGGATTGAGGATAACCCCAGGGTCTTGCTGGAGCTTTATCGAGGGATCACTAATGATGATTGTCGCACCATTCAGCGTGGCAAGATAAGAAACATCCAACTCCCCGCCATTAAGTTTTTGCCTATTACATTGCTTCTAGCATTCTTGGTAGGGAGAACACTAGCAATATTTCTAGCTACCATCTTGCTTTCTTGATTGCTGCACTTACTGGACAGACACCTTATCATCTTGGTTCTCTTATTGCTCGCCGTCTGTCTAACAGGGGGCCTATTTTTTGAGGAATTATTGCATCACGCATTTTAGCACATCTAGAACTTCCTCTTGACCCTGCTGATGTACAATTAACCCCCATAAGGCTTGATATTGCTGCTATGAAGCGCCATCAATTTGTCACCGCTGATTCCACTTTAGATAATTTGGTCTATAGAATGTTGTTTGCTGATGGGGATGAGAAGGAAATTCCTTTTCCCCAGCCAGATTTGTTCAGTATTGACAGGGAACCATGGTCACGCTCTAAGGAGGAGGTGGAGGAGAAAATGAAGATACAAGGCTTCCACCAGCAACATGACTCCGAGGACGCCGAGCCCTCCTACGACTATACCGTCACGTATCCGGGTGCTTCTTCTAGCACATACCCGGAATATGATCCATCTTCGTACTACGGAGGTGCTTCTTCATGGGCATCATGGGATTGAACTCCACTTAGGCCAAAAGCCTAAGCTTGGGAGGAGGTATACCGGCATCACTCATTCTTTGCATATTATGGTTGCCGGATACTTGTACATACTTGTTTAGTTTCTTTGAGTGGTTTTCTAATGAGAGGAAGATGATATTTGGGGAAGTGCTGCCTGAAAACAAATTCTGGACTGTTACCGAAAAAATTCTCAAACATAGCCAGAACGATATTTTGTGAAGCCAATTTTTGTGCATGTTCCCCAGTTTGTTATCTAACTTTCATTAGTTGAACACTTTTCGATTTGAGCAGTGGAAGAATTTCTTAAAAATCGAGTACTGTACTGCTGTCAAGTTTGACGAATTTCTGCTGCTTTGTGTTTATGTGACTTTTCTAGTTTGCCATTTCTTGTTTTTGCTTTGTTTCTTTCCCAAGACACAAAAAGACCAAAAATATTTCTGTTGTTTCTCTACATCATTTGTTTGCTTTGGTTTCTTGCATTTGTTTCGCTTTATTTGCTATTGCTAGTTTGCTATAAGAAAACCCAAAAAGATTTTGCTTTGTTTGTTTGTTTTCCTTTGTTCTTGTCTCCAATTCGAAAACACCAAAAATATTTACTGTTCTTCATTGGTTTGTAAAGTTAATTATGAGTTCAATGGTCTTCGGTGGCTGGAGCGTGGTTTTCATTTCATATTATCCAAGCTACACAAGTGAAAGGCAATAATGACGATCTACGACAATTGGATTGTGGTGAGAGGCTGGTATGAACTCTATTTGTTTTCATTTTTGTACATATACTCATCCATGTGAGCATGCTTAGTTCGTTCATGTGAGGTATATGTCATTTAAGAAAGTCTAGTAGTTCATGATCTTTCATGTTTAGCTCCAATTTATTAATATGAGTGGCATGTCATGGATGTTTGCTTGCATTGTTTTATTCATAAGTAGGTATGATATTGTGGTATCCTCCTCTGAATAATTCGTTTGAATTAACTTGGCACATGCTCACGCATGCATATGACTGAATAAAAGTCAATTAAGCCTCTATAATTTACATTGTTTCAGAGTTCTTGTATCACTTTTATGCCTCCGTTAATTTATTTTGCCGCAAGCATGATTATGACAGTTACTGCTCTCTTGATTTGTCGCTCCCTAGTCTTTTGCTAGCCTTCACTTGTACTGAGCGGGAATGCTGCTCGTGCTTCCAAACCCCTGAAAACCAAGTTGTTCCAAAGTGTCCACCATAAATACCTATGCATGTCATTTCAAACCATTCCAAGTAAATTCTCATGCGCTACCTTTAAAACCTTCAAAATGCTTCTCAATTTGTGTTAATGTTTCATAGCTCATGAGGAAGTATGTGGTGTTTAACTTTCAACCTTTTCATTTACTCTTGACGAACTTTCATTATGGACTAGTGGCACATCCGCTTATCCAATAATTTTGCAAAAAGAGCTGGCAATGGGGTTCCCAGCCCCGATTAATCAAACTTCATTAATAATTCTCTTCACATGTTTTGCTCTGATTCATCAGTAAGCAACTTAAATTTGCAAATAGACACTCCTCCATGGTATGTGATTGATGGAAGGCACCCGAGGATTCGGTTAGCCATGGCTTGTGTAAGCAAAGGTTGGGGGGAGTGTCACCCATAATAAAAGTAAAATACGTGTGTAAACAAAAGAGAAGAGGGATGATCTACCTCGCTGGTAGAGATAACGTCCTTCATGGGAGCCGCTCTTGAAAGTCCGGTTGGCGAGGTAGTTGGTGTACCCATTACCATTCGTTGACAACAACAAACACCTCTCAAAATAATTTTACTCATGTTTTAAAAATGAAAAGCTCTAGCGCATGTTAATCCCTGCTTCCCTCTGCGAAGGGTCAATCTTTTACTTTTATGTTGTGTCTCCATCCTTTCTTTGAGCACTTTCTTGAGAGCACAACTGTCATTCTTAGTGTAATATGCTTGTCTCAAAATATGATTGATTGTGGTATAACTTTGATGCTTTTATCTTTGACAATCACTATTTCTAGTCTTTCTATGAACTTCAGAGGTGCCTGAGCATTTATGTTTTGCTGATCAAATATGGGCAAGCGAGATACCACTCTCTCATACTCTTTTATGAACATTGCAATCCTGCTTATAGACATGATTCATGATGCTTATTATTAATTGTTGGTACCTTTCCATGATTGACATAGTTATTAGATGATCTTATTTGCATGTATCTTATTATGAACTGCCTACGTGTTAGCCATAGCATGAGAATATTTACATCATATGAACAAATGTGTTCGTGAAAGTTCTTTTATCGCTCAGTTGTTAACTGAATTGCTTGAGGACAAGCAATAAGCTAAGCTTGGGGGGAGTTGATACGTCCAAAACGTATCTACTTTCCCGAACACTTTTGCTATTGTTTTGCCTCTAATTTGTGTATTTTGGATGCAACTAATGCGGACTAACGCTGTTTTCAGCAGAACTGTCCTGGTGTCTCGTTTTTGTGCAGAAATTCAACTTTCAGGAAAATCCTCGGAATTTATGCGAAAGGTCTTATTTTTCCAGAAGACTCACGGAGCCAGAAGGACGAGCCAGGTGGAGGCCCAAGGGCCCCACACCATAGGGCGGCGCGGCCCAGGAGGGGGGCGCGCGGCCCTAGCGTGTGGCCCCCTCGGCCGGCCTCCGACGCCCTCCTCTGGACTACTTAAGGGGTTTCGATCTAAAAATCGCGACCAGGAAGTCGAAGTCGCCAGAAACCCTCCAGAACGCCGCCACATCGTGAAACTCCGTCTCGGGAGCCAGAAGTCTCCGTTCTGGCACTCCGCCGGGACGGGGAATTGGAGGAGATCATCGTCATCATCACCACCGACGCCACTCCATCGACCAGCCATGTTTCCCCCATCCATGTGTGAGTAATTCCCCCGCTGTAGGCTGAAGGGGATGGTAGGGATTGGATGAGATTGGTCATGTAATAGTATAAGATTGTTAGGGCATAGTGCCTAGTGTCCGTAATTGGTACTTTGATGATATTGTTGCAACTTGTTATGCTTAATGCTTGTCACTAGGGCCCGAGTGCCATGATCTCAGATCTGAACATGTTATTATTTCATCATGATATTCATTGTTTATGGTCTTACCTGCAAGTTGTATACACATGTTGCTGTCCAGAACCAATGGCCCCGAAGTGACAGAAATCGGGACAACCGGAGGGGATGGTAGTGATGTGAGGATCACATGTGTTCATGGAGTGTTAATGCTTTGCTCCGGTACTCTATTAAAAGGAGTACCTTAATATCCAGTAGATTCCCTTAAGGCCCGGCTGCCACCGGCTGGTAGGACAAAAGATGTTGTGCAAGTTTCTCATTGCGAGCACGTACGACTATAATTGGAACACATGCCTATTGATTGCTTTGTACTTGGACACCATTTTATTATTATCTGCAAATGCCCTGCTTGATTGTTATATGAGTTTCTCTCATCCATGCAACGCCTGTTATCCGTCCCTGTGCCTACAGTATTTTAATCCTGCTGTTTACTATAATCACTACTGCTGTCTTTGTTACTCTGCTGCTGTTATTTCACTACTGCTACTGCTATAAAACTGTTACTACTGATGAACTCTTGCGAGCAAGTCTGTTTCCAGGTGCAGCTGAATTGACAACTCCGATGTTAAGGCTTTCAAGTATTCTTTGTCTCCCCTTGTGTCGAATCAATAAATTGGGTTTTACTACCCGCGAAGACTATTGCGATCCCCTATACTTGTGGGTCATCACAAACCTGGCAGAATCACTGGTGATTGCAGAGGAAAAAAAGAGGATGCAAACTGCTGTTGCGCTGGCTCAGTCCTCACAGCTGAGCTTAGCGGCAATGAGTGCAAACTTGGGCACACCGGCATTCAAGCCGACAAAAGAAACAAAGGACATTGTGCTGGACCCGGCTTACCTTGAGCGCACCATTTGTATCGGTGCCGGCATGAATGAGGCATAGGAAAGCGCGCTTGTCAGCTTCTTTCGTGAGAATCAGAATATCTTTGCCTGGTCCACTGATGACTTGGTAGGTGTCCCGAGGGAGCTGGCTGAGCACTCTTTAAATGTCCGGAAGGACGCTAAGCCGGTAAGGCATCTGCTGCGCCGGTTTGCTAAAGACAGGAGAAAGATCATTGGAGAAGAGGTGACAAAGTTGTTGGTTGCCGGTTTCATCGTGGAAGTGCTGCATACTGAGTGGCTAGCCAATCCAGTGCTAGTCGAAAAGAAGAAAGAAGAGAACCTGGAAGCTAAAGCTCCAAAGGTGTGGCGCATGTGCATCGACTACACCAACCTGAACAAAGCTTGCCTGAAAGACCCTTTCCCTTTACCCCGGATCGATCTGGTGATTGATTCCACCGCAGGCTGTGAACTGTTGTCTTTCCTGGATGCTTATTCCGGTTTCCACCAAATCCCCTTAGAAAAGGAAGATCAAATAAAAATTGCGTTCATTACCCCGCACGGGGCTTATTGCTATGTCACTATGCCTTTTGGTTTGCGCAACGCTGGTGCAACGTACCATCGCTGTATGCAAAAATGCTTGTTCGATCAAATTGGAAAAAATGTGCAAGTTTATGTGGACGATGTCGTACTAAAAACTAAGGTAAAAGAAACCTTAATCGATGACCTCCGGCAAACATTTGATAACTTGAGAAGATTCCGGATGAAACTCAATCCGGCAAAATGCACCTTCGGTGTTCCCGCCGGCAAACTGCTGGGCTTTCTCGTATCAAGCCGGGGCATTGAGGTTAATCCGATAAAAATCCGGGCAATCGAAAGAATGACTATACCGCGCGATCTCAAGGACGTGCAAAAGTTTACCGGAAGCTTGGCATCGCTAAGCCGGTTCATAAGCAGGTTGGGAGAGAAGGCTTTGCCGCTCTACGCTTTGATGAAAAAATCTGATAAGTTCGTCTGGACCCCTCAGGTAGACTCAGCGTTCAAAGAGCTAAAAACAATGCTGGCCACAGCGCCTATATTGGCTTCACCTCTAGAAAGAGAGCCTATGCTATTATACATAGCAGCAACAAACCGGGTTGTGAGTGTGGTAGTTGTAGTTGAAAGAGAAGAGGAAGGAAAAACCGTGCAGAGGCCGGTATACTACCTGAGCGAGGTGCTCTCCCTCTCAAAACAAAACTACCCGCACTTCCAGAAAATGACTTATGGCGTGTTCATGGCCGCCACAAAGCTTAAGCATTACTTTGAAGAGCACCCCATGAAAGTGGTGAGTGAGGCACCCATTTTCGATATCATGTGCAACAAAGATGCTAGCGGTAGAATTGCAAAGTGGGCAATTCAGATATCACCATACGTACCGGTATACGAAAGAAGGGATGCCATAAAGTCGCAAGCTTTGGCTGATTTCCTTGTTGATTGGGCGGAAATGCAATACAAGCCGCCAGACCAAAAAATAGAATACTGGAAGATGCACTTTGACGGATCCAAACTCAAAGAAGGTCTAGGTGCCGGTGTGGTACTTACTTCACCAAAGGGAGACCACCTCCGGTATGTTTTGCAAGTGCATTTCAGGGCATCCAACAATGTCGCTAAATACGAGGCTTTGATTCATGGGCTCAAGGTCGCAAAAGAAATCGGTGCACACCGGATCATCTGCTATGGAGATTCAGATCTAGTGGTGCAACAATGTTCCGGAGATTGGGACGCAAAAGATGCCAACATGGCTTCATACCGGTTTCACGTGCAAAAGATTGCCGGCTTCTTTGGGGGCTATGAGTTTCACCATGTACCACAAGCGGAAAATGAAGCCGCGGATACTTTGTCCAAGCTGGGCTCGTCTAGGCGAGAAATCCCTCCCGGAATAGCCTTGGCACACTTAAGAGTACCATCGATCAAGCCGAGTCCGGAGTCGGAATCTATCTTTGTACCGGAATCGCATGTTGTGCCAATGGATATCGATGAAGGAAACCCGGGGACTGCTCTGGCAAACTCGGGGACTGTTCCGGTAAGCTCGGGGACTGCGGCGTCCATGCCGGAAGAAGCAATGCTGGTGGATAACATGGAGATAGACGTACCGGTATTTCTGGTTCGAGAAGCACCATCTTGAGTTAAACCTATTAAGGAATTCCTGATCAACGGCACCTTGCCGATTGACGAAAATGAGTCCAGAAGAATCCAGAGAAGGTCCAAAGCATACACCATCATCAATGGCGAGGTGTACAAGAGAAGTGTTACCGGTGTCCTTCAAAGATGTGTGGAACCGGAAGAGGGAAAAGAGATGCTTGCGGAGATTCACCAAGGGGAATGTGGGCACCACGCTTAATCAAGGGCGTTGGTAGCAAAAGTGTTCCGACATGGGTTCTATTGGCCCACTACATTGGAAAATGCTGAGGATCTGGAACGAAAATGCAATGGGTGCCAGAGGTACGCCAAGCAAAATCACACCCCGACATCCGGTTTAAAAACCATACCGCTAACTTGGCCGTTTGCTGTTTGGTGCCTTGACATGGTTGGCCCATTCAAAACTGCAAGGAGCAGCATGACCCACATCTTGGTTATGGTTGACAAATTCACCAAGTGGCTAGAAGTAAAACCTATTGCAAAGTGCGATGGGCACACATCGGTGAAGTTTTTAAAGGATGTCATCCTGTGGTACGGATACCCACATAGTATCATAACTGACAATGGATCAAACTTTGCCCAAGGCGAGTTCAAGCGATTCTGTGAGAATAACAACATCCGGTTGGATTTGTGCTCAGTGGCACACCCGCAAGGCAATGGCCAAGTGGAAAGAACAAATGCGCTGGTACTTTCCAGTATAAAACTAAGGCTCATCGAGTCAATCGAAAAGGCACCGGGGTGTTGGCTTGATGAGCTACCATCAGTGCTGTGGAGCATAAGAACGACTCCAAACCGGTCTACCGGATACACTCCATTCTTTATGGTTTACGGAGCAGAAGCGGTCATACCAATCGACATTCTCCATGACTCACCAAGGGTGCAACTCTATACCGAACAAGAGGTAGAGGCCCGAGAAAACGATGTGGACTTGCTAGAAGAAGCAAGAGAATTGGCATTGGCAAGAACAGCCATTTACCAGCAAAACCTCAGACGCTATCACAGCCGGAAGGTTAACCCGAGGGTATTCCGGGAAGGAGATCTGGTGCTACACCTACTGTAGCGCACTGAAGGCCGGCATAAGCTATCACCCCCATGGGAGGGACCTTTCATTGTGAGCAAAGCTATCCACAATGATGCCTATTACCTGATTGATGCACAGGAATGGAGAGAGGGCAAGGCGGATAGATCCGTAGATGAGACCAAGCGTCCGTGGAACATAGCTCTGTTGCGTCCTTTCTACTCATGAAGTTGTGGTGTAAGAAGTTCCTTTTTGTACCTTATTTTCTATGAATAAAAGATGTCGGAACCTCGAATGAATCTCGGGGACTACCCCTACTAAAGTTGCATGCAATATGTTTATTTTTTCAGTTTACCGGTTGCTTGTTAACATTTTTTCTTTCCGGTTTAGTAACGTGCTAAAACCTACCGGAGTCTTCGACTCTGCTGCTGTCCGCAACCCGGCTTCATGGCAAGCAAGATAAACCGGTAAGAATTAAGCACGTGAACTACGAAAAGAGATAGTGGGAACGAACAATCCGGAAAAGTTTAACTAACCCCGGTTAAACCGGTTTTTTGTGAAAATTTCGAGTTGTTTCTAAGTTCAAGAAAGTGCTTGCTTGGCAAAAGAACTTTGTGTCTCATACGCCAAAACACCCAAAAGAGGTAGGCAGAGCCAAAGTAAAAGAGCCAAGTGTGCATCGGATTGGATGCGAAAACAATTTCGGAATCTTTGCGGTACAGGATCAAAGCAAACAGTAAACAAAGTGCTAAATCAATGGACAAACATAACTTAATAACCTACCGTTAAACATATCGGCAGATAATATGGTAGCATAGCCAAGAGAATGGCTAACTGTTATATTACATCATAACCCCCGGCATACCGGGGTCGAATTTAATGAGCATTGTTTCAAGTTAAACAGGACACAACCAAGCAAGATAAACATATTCAGGCAAGGGGAGCTGCAGGAGGAGCATCACCGACATCGGGACCTTCCGGAGGCGCATCTTCTCCGGCATCCTCATCCTCATCTTCCTCTTCTTCATAGTCACTGAGATAATCAGTGATGCCGGAGGAGGAGGAACGAAGGTGCGGACTGCCGCATATTCAGCTATCCGATAGGCGCGATCCTTCCGCTTGGCGGTGAGGGCCGGATCCATATCAGTAGGAGCATCTTGGCGCGCGGCGACGAAGGCATCCAGGTCCAAGTCCTCATACCAGGAGCAGGCGGTGCGTAACGCCTCATCCGCTCCGGCACGGGCCGCTGACCATTGCCATTCGCGGATCCTCCGTCCGGCACCTTCCAGGCGTTCGGAGGTCAGCGTCAAGTTAGCCGGCACCTCCTCCTCGGGCCACAGCACCTTGAAGAGCTAGATCTCCACCTAGGGGATGTCGACAAGGTTCCGGTCCACCGCGCGCATATGAGATTCCCGGGCAGAGAGCGCGACCAAATGGTCATAAGGGTCCCAATGGGCATCCGGATTCTTGAACGCTTGCGCGATCCAGCGCTCTGCCACCTTTTTCTGCGCGTACGCCTGTGAATCCGGAAAGAGCCCTGCAAGACAAAGGAAAAAGGTAAGCACATGCTACCGGAAGAGGTAAGCTTATAAGCAGAAGCCGGAAAGAAAAAAGAAAAAATTTACGGAGGGCGAGCCCGTCGGTTTGCATGACCAGAAGGTCATACTCCTTCTGCTCCGCCTCCAGGAGGGCAGCCCGTTCTTCGGCTGCTTTCCGTGCCTTGCCTCCCTCCTCAAGCTCTGCCCGCAGCACCGCGGTGGAGTTAACAGAGTCATCCAGGGCCTCCTTTAGCTGCGCCTCAGCCGCAGCCTTGGCGTCCTTCATCTCCTGCTCATGCCGGAGCCCGATTTGGATGAGCTCGGTCTTCAGCTCTCTAATGGTGGTCTTCTGGGCGTCCAGAGCCTTATGATGCTCCTGGATGAGCTGCTCCTTCTCATCTAGAGTACGGAAAGAAATAAGTTAACCGGAAAAGAAGCAATACCGTGGAGGGTGTTGAGCTGGGCCTTGAGGGCCTCAAGAGAGGCTTCCGGGATGGCTGTTATGCGAAAAAGTTTGTATGGAATAAAAAGGGAAAACCAACCGGTGAAAAGAAGCCGGGGGTAAGAGAGTTTACCTTGGCAGCGGCTGTGGGCCTCGGATAGGTCCCGGTGCTCCCACAGAAGCTCCTCAAAGAGGTGCTTCTGGGCGTCCGTCGTGCTCTGTTCAAGTAAAGATGGCTATGAGAAGAAGCCGGTTTCTTTATGTTTTTGACTAAGTTTTGTGCTAAGAGCTACGTTCTCAACACAAAACTCGGGGACTGAGGAGATATGCATAATCGGGAAAAAGAGAAACCAGCATGAATTGAAGGAATTGCAAAAAGCTTGGTGTAACTTACCAAAACGTTGTTGGTGGCACCATGCCACGCATTGTCGAGCTCCCTCACTGCGCGGCGCAGCCGGATGAAGTGCTCCTCCGTGCACCGGGGGCCAGCAGGGTCAATCGCCGGAGGCCGGTCCTTTCCCAGGCCGCGCGTGGCCGCGGACACATCCGCTTGATTCCACTTTTCAGCATATGAAAGCAGGTGGCCCAGCTCGCGGCCTTCGCGCTTCAGCTCGGTTATCCGGCCAAGCAGGCCGGTGGCCATCTCACCGGCTGCGACAGCGACGCGACCGGCGTGCAGCGCCAGCTGCTGTGAGCCAGGCGTAGCGGTGCCGGAAGTCGTGGCCTTCCCCTTGAAAGCTTCCAGCTTGAGAAGCTTAGTGCTCTCTGGCGGCGGCATCGGCTTGGCCGCACCGGGCCCTTGGCTAGGAGATGGCGCGGGTCCTTGATTTGGCGGCGGCGGCGGCGTGGCCCCGGTAGGCTCGACGGTGGGAGCTTCCGGCGGAGGCGTAGTCTTGGGTGACGAGGGGGCGTCAGGGGCGTCCTGGCCCAGAGTGGAACTTGCCGGCGCAGAAGAGTCCGGCACCGGCTTGGAGGGGGAAGACTCCGTGGTCTTCTTCTTCTTTCTCTTAGGGATGGAAGGAACCAGAGGTTCTGCCCTCCCGGCAGCTTCTGAATCGGCACCGATGTTGCTGGCGCCGGTGTCTTGTGTTTCAGGAGGGGAGGCGTGCTCCTCCTCCGCGCGGTAATCTAGAGGTGTAGGGGCCGCGCGCCCCGCACTTGGAGTGCCTCCCAGAGGGGAGGCAGAAGCGTTGTCGGTACTAGAAGGTACCGAGCTTGAGTAAAGAGGAGATGAGGTCCTTGCGGTTCCCTCAGAGCTCTCAGGCCTCGGGCCGCTGGCGCTCTTGGAGAGCTTGAGCGCAGGGCTGAGCAAGAAAAAAGAAAGGGTTGGAAAAAGCAACCGGAAGAAAAGTTGATAAAAACAAAACAAGCAAAGAAGCAAAGACTTACCCGGAAGCGACCGGCATCTGCTTCTTCTGGTAGCGCTTCCGGCCTACCTCCTTCCCTCCGACAACTTCGGCCCGGGAGCGTTTGGCGGGAGGGCCTTGGCTTGAACCGGCTTCAGTTGTCGAGGCCTTGTGCTTCTTGCCCTGGGAGGTGAGCTTCTCCAGGAACTCGCGGCCAGCCTCGGCCTGCAGGGGAGCCACATGCTCATGAACCTGTGGTTGGGTGCTAGCTGAGGGAGCATCTACAGTAGGGAAAATAACAATAAAGCATGAGAAACCGGAAGCTTCGGTTGAGAAGTTACCGGGACGCGGGGTGTGGGTGCGGCCCATCTTGAGGTCGGTCCAGTGGATGTAAGGATCGGGGTCGACCTCGTCAAGATCTTGCTTCCGCTTCGGGCCTCGTTTCTCCGCGGCGATGCGAGGAAAGCGCTCCTTGGCCTGAAACAGAATGGAAAGATAGTTAGCCACAATGTAAAAGTTACCGTTACAACAACCCGGATTGCATAATCTCTTACTTCAGCAGTTGGAGGGTTGGTGGAGCTGAGAGGCGTGAAGCCCCACTCCCAGTCCATTGGCATATCAGTTTGACAGATCTGCTTAGCTTTAAGCACTATGTCCTCCTTGGTCAGAGCGAGGCCGGTGATCTTGGTGGGATCACGAGGGACATACATCTCACTTATCTTATGCGCCCGGCGCTGGAGGGGAAGCACCCGGCGTGAGATGAAGGTGCGAACGATGTCGTCAGAGCAAATATCCGTATCTTTCTTCAGGTCTGCCATGAAGCGGATAATCCGCTTGGTTTCGATATGGGTAGTCTTCGGGTTGAAGGTCCAGTTGACCTTCGTGGGCACTGCCGGATTGAAATCCGGTAGGTTGATGAGATCAGCCTGGCCGGTGTTCTTCACATAGAAAAAGGTCTCTTGCCATGCCCGGCATGACTCGAGACCGGAAAACTTAAAGAAGGGGCTCCCTTGACGGGAGCCGATGATGCAAGACCCACATTGAACGGGGGGTTTGGGCTTAGGAATGTCTTTTCCTTGGACCGAATTGATCCGAAGGCTAAAGAAGCAAGCAAAAGTCTCCTTCGTGGGACGGAGGCCAATGTAGCCCTCCATGAAGGAGACATAGCAAGAAAGATAAAAAAACGGCATTGCTGGGAAGGTGGTGAGGCTGGAGTCCATAAAAGTCCAAGAACTCCCGAAAGAAATCGGAAGCAGGAAGGCCGAAGCCACGCTCAGAGTGAGCAAGAAAAACGACAGACTCACCGTGTTCTAGTACCGGCTCGATCTCGTCGCGCGGAAGCCGGCAGGAAACGCCTGCCGGTATCCTTCGGGAGCGGTAGAGCCAATCTATCTCATGTTGCGTGACGTTGGAACCTTTCCAGGCTCCGCGGGTGATGCCGGAAAGATCTACCCCGGAACCCTGGCCGGAGCCGCCGGTCTCTTGGCCTCTTCCGGTATCGGAGTCCATCCGGGAGATTTCAGCAGAAAGGCTATCGGAGGTTGCGCTCTGGTGGCTGCTTGAAGAGGATTCGGAAGAATAGCCCTCGCTAGACATGAGGTTTGAACAATACCGGTTTCTACCAAAAAAACAGGTTTCCCAAGATCTACTCTTGCGCGAAGATCTACGAGTAAGAGGAAAAGCAACAAAAAAGGAAAATAAATACCCCAACCAGCCCAAGATCTGAAGAGCAAAGGAGAAAGAGGCAAATGTGTATTGGGCCTAACCTGAGGCGGCGGAGATGCTCAGGGAGAAGGTCGCCGGAGCAGCGGCGAGCTCGTGAGCGCCGGCGGAGGCTGGCGATGGAGAAGGGCGAAACTCGCCGAAGAAATCCCGAAGCGGCGGCGGCAAAGAAGCACCGATGGATCTCTCCGCGGAGAAGATCTTCAGCGCAGTGAGAGCGGCATCGCAAGTTCGTCGGGAGCAGGGCTCTGGCGGCGACCGGCGGCGACGAGGTTGCAGTGGGCGAAAGGCTCGAAGCACTGGGAAGTAGGCGAATGCGGGGAAAGAGACGAAGTGGAACACACTCCCCATTTATAGGAGAAGGAGTTAGTGGGCTAGTAACCATTGGCCCACGGCGGTTCAGTTCGCAGGCCGCCACGTGGCACGATGATACACGCATAAAAAACAAAAGGCCACAGGGAGGCCGCACGGATCCGGAACGGCCGCCTGGATCCGGTGTGTCGCAATTAATACGGGCGTAGAAGCCGAAGGGAAGTGACCCCTGGCACAGGCGCGTCAGAAATAGTGCGCATGTCTCTGACAGGCACTGTACCCGAGAAATGCTCGACTTCATCGAGGAGGAGTTTAATGACAAAGACACCGGAAGATAAGATACCGGAGGTGATTTGCAAAGAGAGAAAGACGTAAGTCCGGCGAAGATGCCAGAAGATTTAACTGACAACCGGGAAGATTAAACCAGTACTTTATAATATGGGAACCTGGCACGGTCCGTCGGATAAAATCCACCGGACTATACCAGCTTCGGGGACTAATGTTGGGGGGATGACCCCCGGTATGCCAAAGGCATGCCAAACCGGATGGTTTGAGCCATCAAGATACCGGTTTCATGTTCATTCCGGAACACGAAGTTAAGCGTTGGCTGAGTAAGTCTATACCGGTATCCCTAAGAGAGGTATACCGGTAAGAGCTAAGAAGACACCGGAGAACCGGTAAGAAGAGCATGTCGGCAGGACTGGTCAAAGATTCTCTCCAGAGCTAGAGGACAAAGATGAGCTAAGCAAAGTAGCTTTAAATGAAGCCCTGGCGCCAAAGAGGAAGGTGAAGCCAAAAGCAACCGGAGGACGTCAGCCTCCCTAATTAAAGAAGATATCGGCGTCACCTATGATTAAAGTTACTTTGTAAAGTAGTTTGTCTAGTCAAAGATGCCATTAGGGTTTGCTAGGGTTTTCTTCCCCTGTAAGCCACCCTCTCCCCTATATAAGGAGAGGGGGAACTGCCCTTTGCGAGCACGACCTACAAGGTACGAAGATTAGGCTGAAACTTGTAATCTGATGAGATCGATGAAGAGAAAGATCTAGAGCAGAGTTCTTCCTTGTGTCTCTCTTCTTCTACCTTGGGCCTAGGCCTAGTTCTTGAGGAAAGCACCCGGAAGTTCATCCAATCTAATCCAAAAACCCTCCCCCGAATCCTCTAGCACCCATTCGGCCCCAACTTAAGCCATCCCATGGCATCTGCTCGTTCCACGACGACACCTGCGATCGTGGTCGCCGTCGCCGCTTTGTTCCGGCCGCTTCCGGCCATCTCCAGTGATGAGATCGGCCGCAATCGAACCGCCGTTCGACGGCGCACCTCATGGTCCGCGTCGATATGTGATTCGCTGCCGTCTCTGCTCGCCCCAACCTCTCTGTGTCTCGAGCCACACGGATCCGTGACGATCCGTCGCTCGTCGGCATTCCTGGCACTGTGGCGCCGCCGTGAGCCCCACCTTGGTGTGTTGGGTGCTGCGGCTCTATCGTGTCCTGGCTCGGCTTGTCCTGGCGCCGCCGTTCGCCCGGCGTGTGCCACCGTGGCCGCCAAGGCCGAGACTGCTGCCATCTCCCCCAGGTGTGTGCTCTACTCTCTCCCTCTCTCGGCTGTTCTTCCTCCTCTTCCACCACTTGATGCCTTGGCATCCATGGTGATGTGCTGCTGCTGCTACCACCATGCCCTAGCCTATGTTATTGCTTCTGTGAGCATGCCTGTGCTGCTGCTCTGCTTATGCCGCTCTACCTTACTTGTTGTGCATGGTTCTGTATGATCCTAGAGGCTACTGGCTTGCTTATGCTTGTATTGCTTGTCTGCAGCTACTCATGTTACTGCTAATGATGCTATGCCTTTGCTCTGCATTCATTTATCTGCCCCTGGCTTGATTTCTGTGAAGAATCCTTGCCAATGGCCAGTGCCAGTGCTTCTGGTTGTTGCTCCTAGAGCCTGTGCCTCATGGTGATGCTCCCTGGAGCATGGTTTCTAGTCATACAACCCTACACCTGGTTGTAGTGTGCTTCTGCATACAATTATAAGATGCTGATATGATTATCTATGATAGATTGGTTGTTTATCTTTGGTCTTGCACTAGTAGGAAAAGGCTCATCAGTGGCGCACCAAAAATCAATTCTATGGCGCATAGGCGGTGCGCCACAGAATTCTCGCCACAAAAATAAGGTTTATGTGGGGCACCGGCCCATGCGCCACAGAAAGTCTTATTTCTGTGGCGCACCGGCGGTGGTGCGCCACAGAAACTTATTTCTGTGGCGCACCGGCCGTGGTGCGCCACAGAATTTTTTTTTGAAATTTAAAAAAAAATGGCGGGATCTAGATCTGGGGCCGCCGAAATTTTTAAAATTTTATTTAAATTTCACTGGAAGGTAGCCGGAGGTGGTTGGGTGGGTGAAGGAGGAGGACTGCCGGAGGACGAGGAGGAGGTTGTGGTGGTGGTGGTGGTGGTGATGGAGGTGGTGGTGGTGGTGATGGTGATGGAGGTGGTGGTGGAGGAGGTGGTGGTGATGGAGGTGGTGGTGGAGGAGGTGGTGGTGGTGGAGGAAGAGGAGGTGGTGGTGGAGGAAGATGAGGTGGTGGAGGAGGTGGTCGCCGGAGGGAGGAGGAGAAGGTCGTCGCCGCCGGAGTAGGTCGCCGGAGTAGTAGGAGGAGGAGGAGGAGAAGGTCGTCATCGCCAGAGTAGGTCGCCGGAGTAGGAGGAGGAGGTCGCTGGAGTAGGAGGCTGGCCCCGGAGGAGGTGGTGGTGGTGGAGGAGGAGGAGGAGGCCGGCCGGAGGAGGTGGTGGTGGTGGTGGAGGAGGAGGCCGGCCGGAGGAGGTGGTGGTGGTGGTGGTGGTGGTGGTGGAGGTGGAGGAGGAGGAGGAGAAGTGGAGGAGAAGTGAGGAGAAGTGGAGTAGTAGTAAGGAGAAGTGGAGGAGGGCAGAAAATTTAAATTTTGGACGTTAATTCTGTGGCGCACGGGCACTAGGTGCGCCACAGAATTTTTTTCTTTTTTTTGTATTTTGCAGCAAAAAAACTTTAACTGGCCGTAACTTTTTACTCTTTTCGAATTTGTAGATTCTAAAAATTGTTCAAACGGGCAAGCCCGGTGAATTTGGATGTAGATTTTTCGTGGGAACATTTTGATATATTATGCATTTTTTTCGAGTTCGTATGCAACCAGAAATCCAGTTTGATGATTTTCCCACGCAATTTTGCAAAAAAAGTCAAAATTCATGTTTGTTAAATTTTAGTGGTGCTAGATGACATAATACATGGGAATCTCGAAGGATTTTATTTTTTGAAATTTCTATCTATTTCTTTTATTTTTTATAGAGGTAAAAAAGGCGATCCACGGGGGGGGGGGGGGGTGGTGTTGCGTGGGGAGCCAAAAAAAACTTCCATGGCGCATGGATCTCATGTGCGCCACAGAAATGTGTAGTTTCTGTGGCGCACCATCCCACGTGCGCCACAGAAAGTCTTAATTCAGTGGCGCACCAGGACCAGTGCGCCACTGAATGTCTTATTTCTGTGGCGCACGTGGTCCTGTGCGCCACAGAAATAGTGAAATCAATGATTGGGGCTGGCCCCACCTCATTTCTATGGCGCATGGATTGTTGGTGCGCCACAAAATTAAGCTATTTCTGTGGCGCACCGTGCCTGGTGCGCCAGAAAATAACTTTCTGTGGCGCATTTTTAGTGGCGCGCCACAGAAATAAGGTCCGCCCATAAGCGTTTTCCTACTAGTGTTGGATGATCTTGTGATCCCCAGACTTACTGGTGGCTTATGTGTATGCTTGATTCAATTCAGATACTGCTATAGCTTGTGTATATAGCTCTTCACCATGTACTGGTGGTTGCTGTGCTTGTGAATCTACTGTTGTTGCTCTTCTAGAGTTTATGTGATGCTCAAGCTGGTGCTGATGCATGCTGGTGCTTGCTCATGAAGGAGATATGCCCTAGAGGCAATAATAAAGTGGTTATTATTTATATCTTTATGTTTATGATAAATATTTATATATCATGCTAGAATTGTATTAACCGAAACATTAGTACATGTGTGATATGTAGACAAACAAGAAGTCCCTAGTATGCCTCTTAAACTAGCTTGTTGATTAATGGATGATTAGTTTCATAATCATGAACATTGGATGTTATTAATAACAAGGTTATGTCATTATATGAATGATGTAATGGACATACCCAATTAAGCGTAGCATAAGATCTCGTCATTAAGTTATTTGCTATAAGCTTTCGATACATAGTTACCTAGTCCTTATGACCATGAGATCATGTAAATCACTTATACCGGAAAGGTACTTTGATTACACCAAACACCACTGCGTAAATGGGTGGCTATAAAGGTGGGATTAAGTATCCGGAAAGTATGAGTTGAAGCATATGGATCAACAGTGGGATTTGTCCATCCCGATGACGGATAGATATACTCTGGGCCCTCTCGGTGGAATGTCGTCTAATGTCTTGCAAGCATATGAATGAGTTCATAAGAGACCACATACCACGGTACGAGTAAAGAGTACTTGTCAGGAGACGAGGTTGAACAAGGTATAGAGTGATACCGAAGATCAAACCTCGGACAAGTAAAATATCGCGAACAAAGGGAATTGGTATTATATGTAAATGGTTCATTCGATCACTAAAGTCATCGTTGAATATGTGGGAGCCATTATGGATCTCCAGATCCCGCTATTGGTTATTGGTCGGAGTGAATACTCAACCATGTCCGCATAGTTCACGAACCGTAGGGTGACACACTTAAAGTTGGATGTTGAAATGGTAGTACTTGAATATGGAATGGAGTTCGAATATTTGTTCGGAGTCCCGGATGAGATCCCGGACATCACGAGGAGTTCCGGAATGGTCCGGAGAATAAGATTCATATATAGGATGTCATTTTATGTGAATTAAAATGTCGCGGAAGGTTCTATGGAAGGTTCTAGAAGGTTCTAGAAAAGTCCGGAAGAAACCACCAAGGAAGGTGGAGTCCACATGGGACTCCACCTCCATGGCCGGCCAACCCTAGTGGGGGAGGAGTCCCAAGTGGACTCCCCCTTAGGGGGCCGGCCAACCCCCCCACATGGGAGGTGGAACTCCCACCTTTGGTGGGAGTCCTAGTTGGGCTAGGTTTCCCCTCTTATGGAAGGTTTTTGGTTCGGGTCTTATTCGAAGACTTGGACACCAACACTTGGGGATCCACCTATATAATGAGGGGCCAAGGGAGGGGGCCGGCCAACCCCTAAGACCACAAGCTGGCCGCCCCCCTTGAAGTGGCCGGCCACCCCCTCCCAAACCCTAGCCGCCCCCTCTCCTCCATATAGCCCGTGTAGCTTAGCGAAGCTCCGCTGGACTTCTCCACCACCACCGACACCACGCCGTCGTGCTGTCGGATTCAAGAGGAGCTACTACTTCCGCTGCCCGCTGGAACGGGAGGTGGACATCGTCTTCATCAACAACCGAACGTGTGACCGAGTACGGAGGTGCTGCCCGTTCGTGGCGCCGGAACCGATCGTGATCAAGATCTTCTACGCGCTTTTGCAAGCGGCAAGTGATCATCTACCGCAGCAACAAGAGCCTCATCTTGTAGGCTTTGGAATCTCTTCAAGGGTGAGACTCGATACCCCCTCGTTGCTACCGTCTTCTAGATTGCATCTTCGCTTGGATTGCGTGTTCGCCGTAGGAAAATTTTTGTTTTCTATGCAACGTTATCCTACAGTGGTATCAGAGCCGTGTCTATGCATAGATGGTTGCACGAGTAGAACACAATGGTTTGTGGGCGTTGATGCTCTTGTTATCTTTAGTTTGAGTACTTTGCATCTTTATGGCATAGTGGGATGAAGCGGCTCGGACTAACTTTACATGACCGCGTTCATGAGACTTGTTCCTCGTTCGACATGCAACTTGTATTGCATAAGAGGCTTTGCGGGTGTCTGTCTCTCCTACTATAGTAAAGATTCAATTTACTCTTCTATTGAAAACATTAGTATCAACGTTGTGGTTCATGTTCGTAGGTAGATTAGATCTCTCTCGAAAACCCTAAACCACGTAAAATATGCAAACCAAATTAGAGACGTCTAACTTGTTTTTGCAGGGTTTGGTGATGTGATATGGCCATAATGTGATGATGAATATGTATGAGATGATCATTATTGTATTGTGGCAACCGGCAGGAGCCTTATGGTTGTCTTTAAATTTCATGTTGAGTAGTATTTCAAAGTAGTTGTAATAGTTGCTACATGGAGGACAATCATGAAGACGGCGTCATTGACCTTGACGCTACGCCGACGATGATGGAGATCATGCCCGAAGATGATGGAGATCATGTCCGTGCTTTGGAGATGAAGATCAAAGGCGCAAAGACAAAAGGGCCATATCATATCACATATGAACTGCATGTGATGTTAATCCTTTTTATGCATCTTATTTTGCTTAGATCGCGACGGTAGCATTATAAGATGATCCCTCACTAAAATCTCAAGATAATAAAGTGTTCATCCTTAGTAGCACCGTTGCCAAGACTTGTCGTTTCGAAGCATCTCGTGATGATCGGGTGTGATAGAATCAACAAGTGCATACAACGGGTGCAAGACAGTTTTGCACATGCAGATACTAAGGTGGCCTTGACGAGCCTAGCATGTACAGACATGGTCTCGGAACACGTGATACCGAAAGGTAGAGCATGAATCATATGGTTGATATGATGAACACTTTGAGTGTTCGCCATTGAAATCACACCTTGTCTCGTGATGATCGGACATCGGTGCGGTAGATTTGGTTCGTGTGATCACTAAGACAATGCGAGGGATATTGTTTTGAGTGGGATTTCACCTAGATTTTTAATTATGTTGAATTAAAATTTGAACTCAATTTGTCATAAACTTAGTCTAAACTATTGCAAATATATGTTGAAGAGATGGCATCCCCAATCAATTTTAATCAGTTCCTAGAGAAAGAGAAACTTAAGAGCAACGGTAGCAACTTCACCGACTGGTTCCGTCATGTGAGGATCTTCCTCTCTGGCGGAAATCTGCAATTTGTGCTTGATGCACCGCTAGGTGACCCTCCTGCAGAAGATGAAACCGATGAAGTAAAAGCTGTTTACGCGACTCGGAAAACTCGGTACTCTCAAGTTCAGTGTGCCATCCTGTGCAGCCTGGAATCCGATCTTCAAAAACGTTTTGAGCACCATGATCCTCATGAGTTGATGAATGAGCTGAAAGCTATATTCGAGACTCATGCGGCCGTGGAATGCTATGAAGCATCGAAACATTTCTTCAGCTGTATGATGGAAGAAGGCAGCTCCGTTAGTGAGCACATGCTCGCCATGACCGGGCATGCGAAGAAACTCAGTGACTTGGGAATAGTGATTCCTAATAGACTGGGGATTAATCGTGTCCTTCAATCACTGCCACCAAGTTACAAGAACTTTGTGATGAACTACAATATGCAGAACATGAACAAGGAGTTACCTGAACTCTTTGGCATGCTAAAAGCTGCAGAGATTGAGATCAAGAAAGAGCACCAAGTGTTGATGGTCAACAAGACCACTAGTTTCAAGAAACAGGGCAAGTCTAAGGGAAAATTCAAGAAGGGTGGCAAGAAAGCTGCCACGCCTCCTATGAAACCTAAGAACGGCCCTAAGCCTGATGCTGAGTGCTATTACTGCAAGGAGAAGGGACACTGGAAGCGTAATTGCTCCAAGTATCTGGCTGATATGAAGAGCGGCCTTGTCAAGAAGAAGAAAGAAGGTATATCTGATATACATGTTATAGATGTTTATCTCACTGGTTCTCATTCTAGTACCTGGGTATTTGATACTGGTTCGGTTGCTCATATCTGTAACTCGAAACAGGAACTAAAGAATAAATGAAGACTACTGAAAGATGAAGTGACGATGCGCGTTGGAAATGGATCCAAAGTCAATGTGATCGCTGTCGGCACACTTCCTCTACATCTACCTTCGGGATTAGTTTTAAGCCTAAATAATTGTTATTTTGTACCCGCGTTGAGCATGAACATTATATCTGGATCTTGTTTAATGCAAGACGGTTATTCATTCAAGTCTGAGAATAATGGTTGTTCTATTTTTATGAATAATATCTTTTATGGTCGAGCACCACAAAAGAATGGCTTATTTCTGTTAGATCTCGATAGTAGTGATACGCATATACATAACATTGATGCTAAGCGAATTAAATTGAATGATAATTCTACTTATATGTGGCACTGTCGTCTTGGTCATATTGGAGTGAAACGCATGAAGAAACTCCATACTGATGGATTACTTGAATCACTTGACTTTGAGTCACTTGATAGATGCGAAGCATGTCTAATGGGAAAAATGACAAAGACTCCATTTTCTGGTATGATGGAGCGAGCTACTGACTTATTGGAAATCATACATACCGATGTATGTGGACCAATGAGCGTAGCATCGCGCGGTGGTTATCGTTATGTTCTAACCTTCACAGATGATCTGAGTAGATATGGGTATATCTATTTCATGAAACATAAATCCGAAACTTTCGAGAAGTTTAAGGAATTTCAAAGTGAAGTAGAAAATCAACGTAACAAGAAGATCAAATTTCTACGATCTGATCGTGGAGGTGAATATCTGAGTTATGAGTTTGGCATGCATTTAAAGAAATGCGGAATACTTTCACAATTGACACCGCCGGGAACACCTCAACGTAACGGTGTGTCCAAACGTCGTAATCGAACTCTCTTAGATATGGTTCGTAGTATGATGTCTCTTACTGATTTGCCGTTATCATTTTGGAGTTATGCATTAGAGACAGCTGCATTCACTTTAAATAGAGCACCATCAAAATCCGTAGAAACGACACCGTATGAATTATGGTTTAATAAGAAACCTAAGCTGTCGTTCCTGAAAGTTTGGGGTTGCGAAGCCTATGTAAAGAAGTTACAACCGGACAAGCTAGAACCCAAAGCGGAGAAATGCATCTTCATAGGATACCCTAAGGAAACTATAGGGTATACTTTCTATCACAGATCCGAAGGCAAAATCTTTGTTGCTAAGAACGGAACCTTTCTTGAGAAAGAATTTCTCACTAAAGAAGTGACTGGAAGAAAAGTAGAACTCGATGAGATTGATGAATCTATACTCGTTGATCAGAGTAGCGCAGTACCGGAAGTTGTACCTGTACCGCCTACACCGGCAACAGAGGAAGCTAATGATAATGATCATGAAACTTCGAATGAGGAAACTACTGAACCTCGCAGATCGACAAGGGAACGTGCCACTCCTGATTGGTATGATCCTTGTCTAAATGTCATGATTGTGGATAACAATGATGAGGACCCTGCGACGTATGAAGAAGCGATGATGAGCCCAGATTCCAACAAATGGCAAGAAGCCATGAAATCCGAAATGGGATCCATGTATGATAACAAAGTATGGACTTTGGTAGACTTACCTGATAGCCGAAAGGCTGTCGAAAATAAATGGATCTTCAAGAGAAAAACAGATGCTGATGGTTATATTACTGTCTATAAAGCTCGACTTGTCGCAAAGGGTTTTCGACAAATTCAAGGAGTTGACTACGATGAGACATTCTCACCTGTAGCGAAGCTAAAATCTGTGAGGATTTTGTTAGCAATAGCTGCATTTTTCGATTATGAGATTTGGCAGATGGATGTCAAAACAGCATTCCTTAATGGAGACATTGAGGAAGAGTTGTATATGGTACAACCCAAAGGTTTTGTCGATCCTAAAAATGCTGACAAAGTATGCAAACTTCAGCGTTCAATCTATGGACTGAAGCAAGCATCAAGAAGTTGGAACCGACGTTTTGATAAGGTGATCAAAGACTTCAGGTTTATACAGTGTCATGGAGAGGCCTGTATTTACAAGAAAGTGAGTGGGAGCTCTGTAGCATTCCTGATATTATATGTAGATGACATATTATTGATCGGGAATGATATAGAACTATTAAGCAGTGTTAAAGGTTATTTGAATAATAGTTTTTCAATGAAAGACCTTGGTGAAGCATCGTATATATTAGGCATCAAGATTTATAGAGATAGATCAAGACGTCTAATAGGGCTATCACAGAGTACATATCTGGACAAGATTCTAAAGAAGTTTAGAATGGACGAAAGTAAGAAAGGGTTCTTACCTATATTACCAGGCAAGGTATTGAGTAAGACTCAAGGACCGGCTACGGCAGAAGAAAGAGAAAGGATGAGTAATATCCCCTATGCCTCGGCAGTAGGATCTATCATGTATGCCATGCTATGTACTAGACCGGATATAGCACATGCTGTTAGTTTGACTAGCAGATATCAAAGTGATCCAGGAATGGAACACTGGACAGCGGTCAAGAATATCCTGAAGTACTTGAAAAGAACTAAGGATATGTTTCTTTGTTATGGAGGTGACCAAGAGCTCGTTGTAAACGGTTACACCGATGCAAGTTGGAACACTGATCCTGATGACTCTAAGTCACAATCTGGGTACGTGTTTATATTGAATGGTGCTGCAGTAAGCTGGGCAAGCTCGAAGCAGTGCACGGTGGCGAAGTCTTCAACAGAATCAGAGTACATAGCGGCTTCAGAGGCTTCATCAGAAGCGGTATGGATGAAGAGGTTCATTGTAGAGCTCGGTGTGGTTCCTAGTGCATTGGACCCATTAATCATCTACTGTGATAACATGGGTGCCATCGCCAATGCACAAGAGCCAAGGTCACACAAGAGGCTGAAGCATATCAAGCTGCGTTACCACTCGATTCGCGAGTACATCGAAGATGGAGAAGTAAAGATTTGCAAAGTACACACTGATCTGAATGTAGCAGATCCGTTGACTAAAGCTCTCCCTAGGGCAAAGCATGACCAACACCAGAATGCCATGGGTGTTAGGTATATTACAATGTAATCTAGATTATTGACTCTAGTGCAAGTGGGAGACTGAAGGAGATATGCCCTAGAGGCAATAATAAAGTGGTTATTATTTATATCTTTATGTTTATGATAAATGTTTATATATCATGCTAGAATTGTATTAACCGAAACATTAGTACATGTGTGATATGTAGACAAACAAGAAGTCCCTAGTATGCCTCTTAAACTAGCTTGTTGATTAATGGATGATTAGTTTCATAATCATGAACATTGGATGTTATTAATAACAAGGTTATGTCATTATATGAATGATGTAATGGACACACCCAATTAAGCGTAGCATAAGATCTCGTCATTAAGTTATTTGCTATAAGCTTTCGATACATAGTTACCTAGTCCTTATGACCATGAGATCATGTAAATCACTTATACCGGAAAGGTACTTTGATTACACCAAACACCACTGCGTAAATGGGTGGCTATAAAGGTGGGATTAAGTATCCGGAAAGTATGAGTTGAAGCATATGGATCAACAGTGGGATTTGTCCATCCCGATGACGGATAGATATACTCCGGGCCCTCTCGGTGGAATGTCGTCTAATGTCTTGCAAGCATATGAATGAGTTCATAAGAGACCACATACCACGGTACGAGTAAAGAGTACTTGTCAGGAGACGAGGTTGAACAAGGTATAGAGTGATACCGAAGATCAAACCTCGGACAAGTAAAATATCGCGAGACAAAGGGAATTGGTATTATATGTAAATGGTTCATTCGATCACTAAAGTCATCGTTGAATATGTGGGAGCCATTATGGATCTCCAGATCCCGCTATTGGTTATTGGTCGGAGTGAATACTCAACCATGTCCGCATAGTTCACGAACCGTAGGGTGACACACTTAAAGTTGGATGTTGAAATGGTAGTACTTGAATATGGAATGGAGTTCGAATATTTGTTCGGAGTCCCGGATGAGATCCCGGACATCACGAGGAGTTCCGGAATGGTCCGGAGAATAAGATTCATATATAGGATGTCATTTTATGTGAATTAAAATGTCGCGGAAGGTTCTATGGAAGGTTCTAGAAGGTTCTAGAAAAGTCCGGAAGAAACCACCAAGGAAGGTGGAGTCCACATGGGACTCCACCTCCATGGCCGGCCAACCCTAGTGGGGGAGGAGTCCCAAGTGGACTCCCCCTTAGGGGGCCGGCCAACCCCCCCACATGGGAGGTGGAACTCCCACCTTTGGTGGGAGTCCTAGTTGGGCTAGGTTTCCCCTCTTATGGAAGGTTTTTGGTTCGGGTCTTATTCGAAGACTTCGACACCAACACTTGGGGATCCACCTATATAATGAGGGGCCAAGGGAGGGGGCCGGCCAACCCCTAAGACCACAAGCTGGCCGCCCCCCTTGAAGTGGCCGGCCACCCCCTCCCAAACCCTAGCCGCCCCCTCTCCTCCATATAGCCCGTGTAGCTTAGCGAAGCTCCGCCGGACTTCTCCACCGCCACCAACACCACGCCGTCGTGCTGTCGGATTCAAGAGGAGCTACTACTTCCGCTGCCCGCTGGAACGGGAGGTGGACGTCGTCTTCATCAACAACCGAACGTGTGACCGAGTACGGAGGTGCTGCCCGTTCGTGGCGCCGGAACCGATCGTGATCAAGATCTTCTACGCGCTTTTGCAAGCGGCAAGTGATCGTCTACCGCAGCAACAAGAGCCTCATCTTGTAGGCTTTGGAATCTCTTCAAGGGTGAGACTCGATACCCCCTCGTTGCTACCGTCTTCTAGATTGCATCTTGGCTTGGATTGCGTGTTCGCCGTAGGAAATTTTTTGTTTTCTATGCAACGTTATCCTACAGCTCAGGCCCTTGCTATTGCTTGCAATAATTCATTGGATCATCTGCAAGGTCTGGTGCATGGTTTATTTATCTGTTTCATTTATCTGTGTAGTTCTAATTCATTAAATAGATAAATGATGTGAACTGCCTTGCAGTAATGATCATATAAGTGGATTTAATAGAGCTAGAGGGATTCTAACCATTTGTTGGGGACCCTAGCTCCCTTTGAACCCTTCTGGGTAAGGATATGATATTTGGCCTGATGGTTTTGTGGTTGAGGTGACCTCAACAACAATTCTTTGCTGTTCTTGGTAGCTCCCACCTCAAGTGGCTTGCTGTGCATGGACAAATGCTTACTGGCTGATCAAGTTTGGTTGCCAGAAGCCTTTTGATGTTGACATCATTCTGGACAATTAACTGTCCATTAATCTGATGGTTTATCAGGCTATAGGTGCTTTCTGAATCTGACTGACTATATAAGATAAATCCATGATGGATTTCTTTGGTTATGTCACTGTGTTGACATAACCATTGTTCCCTTGGTAATTTCCTTCCAGCTAGGTCACTTGCTTCTGTGATGATACAAACAGGGTTCTACCCTTCTTTGCTTCTGTGATGCAAGTGTATGATTATCGATGAGAAAAACATGGTTGTTTTTCTTAGGATCATTTGTGTATACCTCACTCCAGCTCCTAGTTTATTTGCTTATGTAGAGGGTTTGCTTCTGGTTGATGTGTGAAGCTTGCCCTGCTCCTCCTGCTGGCTTGTGATGCTTCTTCTGGTGACTTGCTCAACAGCACAGTTCCTGTTGGAACTGTTCTAGATGGTTTGATGAATTTTTGGATGGATGGAAGAACTTTGGTGTTCTTCCTGTTCTAAGGTTCTGGCAGTGCTTACCCTTGGAGATCATGTCGAAGGATTTCTAGGGGTTGGGATGTGAAAAGTTTATATATTGTCTCCCCTTGCTCCCCTGGGTGACAGCACTCCATTTCCTGGGTACTTCACCCCTGGCTCTGTGTGTGCTGTGAGACATGCAGCACACCCTGTGAGCTGCCTGTGTGCTTCACAGGTTGGGACTTGGTCCTTTGGCTTGGCTTCCCCGGCAGTGTTGAGGTTATCCTCTCAATTTGATTATTTTTGCACTAACCTGCCAAGTGGTTTTACCACTTGGTCTAATTGTGTTACTTGTCTTTGTTGTTTCTTATGCAGGGTTTAAGAAGATCATCAAGAAGTTCTTCATCAAGTGTTGATCAAGAATCTTATCTTATAACTACTATATTAAACCTTAACAACTTCGATTTTTCTTAGAATTTTGAGCTTCCTTTTGAATTAAGGTGGATGGTCTGGTTCCATGGGTTTTCCCCCATGTACAGCTTTGGTGCTCCGTATGATTTTATTTTGGGAGGTGTGAACTTGTGTGCTCTTTGCTTTCCTTCCTGTTGGGCTCTTTTAGGTTCCTTCAGTGTGTGTCTGTAGTGTTTAGACGGTCAAAGCGGTGCCGACGTTGCTCAGAAATCCACGATGAAACAATCCAAATCTCCACCGTAGAAGGCTGCATAGGATTTGGAGCCGACTGACCAATTTGCCCCACCTCATCTGATCAGTTCCTTTCATGACATTCATGCGCGTGAGCGTGACAAGCTCTCCTCCGCGGCTCCGTCTCCCAACATGGGTGGCGCGGCGCCTTCCTCTTCTTCGTGAGGCGGCAGGGGTTGCGGAGGAGGAGCTCGGGCGTAGGCAGGACCAGCTCGACGTCGACCTCTCCCGCAAGCGACCAGATGGACATCATGTTTGGGCCCGCCTCCAGTCATCGCGGGCCAAATTCCAGGCCCCTCTCTGGCTCCCCGATTCCCCGTATGTGCAGCGGTGGAGGCGTCGAGACCAGGCCTCGCAGCCCTATCTGGCGGCGTTCGATTTTCTCGCACCGGCGGCGATTCGGTGGCCAGGGGGTGTGGCCTCCGTCGGCTGCAACGACACGTTGTTGTGGTTCCGGGGAGAATGGCAGCGTGGAGGAGGACCTCGGCGCGTCATGTTCTCCCTCCAAGGCGGCGCGAATATGGGTGGAGACAATGGTGGCCGGTGCTCCTTTCCGATGTATCTACAAATCTGATGCATCGCTGTCTCCATGGTGAGTTCTCTGACTTCTCTCTATGTGTGTGTGGGGCATGGCGTCGACCACGACGCCGAGCTCTTCCGCCCATTGTGCGTTCTGCCTCCTCCCACATCGCTCCTCTCCCACCACCACCGGCCTGTGCGCCACTGCAGAGGCTTCCCCTCACCTCCTTTCCTCCTCCTCGCCTCTCCCCCTGCAAAACTTGGTCTAATCCATCCCTAATCCAAATAAAGCGGAAATCCCCTATACAGTTGACGGGAGGAGCTCGACCACCAGCTACTGCGCCGACTCTGCTGTTGCCTGCCTCCTCTCCTCCACCTAGGAGGCGCTCCGCCTCGCCCCTTTTCTCCTCCAAGTCCCATCTATGGAGAAGCCACAAAACTCCTTCAATTTCTAAATACCCCAAACCGAATCCAAAGTATCTTTTTTTTCTTAATTTGTTTTTTACAGTGCAGTTCGCAAAGGACTTAATCAACAGTTTCAGATCTGAGCGACTGAAATTCTCTGATTTTTGTACTGAAGTTATGCCTACAATGTTGCTGCATTTTTTTTTTTGCAGGTTCTCTTCCTCTAGACTGATGTGCTGCTAGGTTATTTGGCCAGCATGTGGTTGTTGCGTTCGTACACTGATGGACAAGGAGCTCATAATATATACTCCCATTAGTTGTTGTATTTTGATAATAGATTATGCCTTCCCATGCTGTATACACACATAATTTGGATTCAACTTGGCACGTTTTATCCTATGACAGCGAAAGCTTTAGATGTTCTCTATTCTTTGTTAGTTCTAATATTTTGGCAGAATATGTTTTTAGCAGTCCTTACTAACCCTAGAAAATACCTGATTTTGTGACATCCATGTATTCAAAATGCATATTCTTAGAACCCTATGGCATGTCCTTCCTTGACTGTTGGAAAGTTAATTATGTATTTTTTTCCTACCACCAAGTTACGGCCATAGGCACATTATATTGTGGTTCCTATTTTAGACAGCCAAGATAATCTTACTTGCATCATTTAGACTTGTTAAAAAAATAAGGGATGATGTTTTTTGTTTTGCTTTCAATTTTTCATCTACCATGTCTAAAACTATGACTGACCTCTGTATTTGCTCACAACATTACATGGTCAGCGACTGAACATTAAATGTGCTCACCGCATAGTTGATTTGCACGAATAACTTGTGTTACATAGGCTGCAAGATGTGTTGAGAAAGAGTAAAGTTATCTAGGGATACATACATTCTTCATGTTTGGATCTGTTATGCCTTTCCAAGGTATGCTCCTACATAACAATATATGCATTGCTATTTCAGTGGAAGATACGACAACCTGCAATGTTTTTCTTCTTCTTGGTTATTCATTTATTTTGCATTATGCCAAAATCAGCTTATTGAGTTCACATTTGCCATATAGTTTTGGCAAAGAAGAATTGGTCTCTATGGCAAAAGCTAGGTTCCTTGAGCTGTCCACCAATTCACTAAATACGGAACATTCTTGCTTCCAGGTTCAGTCCAGTGAACTAAAGACCAATGCAACAGAACGACCAACCAAAACAACACCTTTGACAAAAACACCAACATGCTCGCGGCAATCAGAAGAGCAACCAACTGAAACTACACCTATGATAGGCGCACCAACATGCTACTTCAGTCTGCAGGACTGGAAAATATATGTTCTTCTTTGGCTTGGAGTTATATCGATTCATTTTTGGCATACAGAAGTTTTTTAATATTTCACATGGTGATGACACAGTATAATATTTTGAACAAATCTGAGGCAGGGTGATTATCTCTTATAAATTGATCTTAATGAGTTTATCAATTGACGTTTCTGTATTTTAGGTTCATGGTGCTTAGTTTCCAGGTGGATTTTTTATTTTGCCAATTTATTAACGAAAATATGTACTTAAAGAGTCTTCGATTATCTCAACCAAGACACTGCATCCACTATCTTAATCTGTTCTTACTAATTACAATATCAGAAACTAGGGTTCATTGTACATATATACTTCCTGCTGTAGCCATTTGGTAAAATAGTAGTAGCATAATATCATATGTATTTACTTCTCCCTCCTCTCCAAGAAAAGTTTAGCAACCAGTGCACAGGTTCATAACTTCACGTGCTAAAACATGGATAGGCATTAGAGCATTGTCTTACTTAATTGAGGCTACTGGCTACTTTGCTTATCTAGCAATTTGAGTATTTCCTCCTACTCTGTGAATTGCTTTAGTATGTGTTTTCTTTCAGATGTCCTTTATTTCTAGACAATTTCTTAGCCAATACATTTCCAAATTAATACATTAATTGATCGTATTGTTTACAGAGAACCTTGGTTCTTTTCCTTGGTCCAATTGCGTTGTGCTTGCTTGGCTGATCACAGTTCTGCAAAACTAGGCCAAATATAGTTTGCAAAGAGTGTGTTTGAACCTGACACAATTTTCAGAGGACATGCCTTTGGATCTTCCAGTTCTGTTTTCTCAAATTACAAGCAAGATTCATTGAGCTACTGCATAATTTTCAAGTAAGGATGATGAAGTGGGGAAGCAATACATATCAGGTTCAGGCAACAGCCGAAAAGAAAAAAGAAGTAATTGTTTTATGCAGACCACATATCTAGAAAGTTTGCATACTCGCCTTTTTTACTTACTGTGGATAAATGGACTTGATACTTATTTATTATGAGCCTGTAGTTAAAGTAATTGAGCATTTGATAAAAAAGGAATTGATTATTAAGGTCTAACAAGACGTAAGTTAAATCATGGCTTACTAACTTTTTGCACAATTTTTTTTGGAGCGTAGAAGCATTGTTCTGAAGTAAGTATCTTAATGGTACACATGACCATTCTTTTAGCATACTGTAGCATTAATCAAATTACATTATTATGTTATATGATGATATAAGAATAGTGTTGTAGGCCTTTTTTTGGTAACATTCCAGTGGAAAATTTCATATTTAATGGTTAGAGCTGTGAATAGACTCCTCCAAGCTGTTGCTCCGAACAGGGGAGAGGAACCTGAAGTTGATTTGCTTAGATCGTTGCCTAGGGAAGATCCAATTCTTACAAGGAAGAAAGTAGGTTTGCAACGGTCAGTTTCCTACCTACATGAAGTATACATGACCTAGCAGTTTAGCCTAAACAAGATTTTCATTGGCATTCTTTAGCATGAAGATTGGGATTGTGCTACCATTTGCCTAAAGAAACTTCACTTTTATTGTGATGTGCGTGGTATACATTTCTGAATAAATAGTTATAATAAGATTTTCCTAGCACCTCTCATCAACTGCATAGATAGTTTTCAGTTATCTACTATTTTTAAGTGCATACATGGAGTGCGATTTCGCACAGTTGCATTGGCCTGTTTGCCTGTGCATAAGGGCAGTTTTTGCAAGGCTGCGTAGATTAAACATTTTTGCTTGGTAAAATCCCCACTCTAATTCCCCCATTGACAATCGCCTTTGATCAGGTAAAACGTGTCTCCAGGTGCCACCTATCCAAGACCCACGTATCAAATTTTGTGTCAGCTATTATGTTAATATGCTATCCACCTATCTATATCTATACCTAATAATAAAGGAGCTAACGTTTCCGTGGTTTGGTCCGTTTTCGTCCAACATATTGCGCCTTCGTCCGACCATCTATATGCCTTCGTGATGTCTTCGGTTTGCATCGCGTGCGCTTGACGAGCTCTGCTGGCCTTGCCCGTATCCAACGCGAACTATCATATGATACAGATTCGACGTTTAGCTTAGCCGCCCGTTTGGCAAACCGAAGGCAATAAAAAGGATTGGATCCTCCACCGAAACCACAGATAGATTGCAAGTTCCGCTGCTCGACATCGCAGCCGTCACCCCATAAATCTCCGGCCAATGGTGACGTCAACCCCCTCTGACCAGTGGAACGGGACCGTCGTGTTCAAGAGTCCTACCATGACAGGAGCCCCGCCTCTGGATCCCAGGCCCTCCCCTACCTCCTCTGGGTCCTCCTTCTGCTCGTGCTGACCATGTGCATCGGGGTGGGGAGGTTGGGCTGAAGCTCCCGTTCAGCCCCGATTGCGTCCTTCCGGTCCGGCCCAGTGCCATGGAGGAGCTCGGAGACGGCCCTTGCCGCAACCATGGTGGGGCTTGAGGCGCCTCGTACCTGGGGGCCGTGGCCACGATCACGGCAGGGAAGGGCGGAAGCTCGCACGCGTTAGGGGAGGGTGCGGGGCTTGGCGATGGCCTGATGTTGAGCCTGGCCACGGGAGAAGGTGTGTGGCAGAGGTGGAGCAGGTCGGAGCAGAGGATGCCACGGAGGCCTAGGTCGACGAGCGACGTGGGGCGCAAGCGCGACTGGCTAGAACTAAGAGTGGAAGGGAGGTCGACGAGCGACGTTGGGCGCGACCGGCTGGAACGAAGATGGAACGAAGAGATGAAGGACGCCAGCTCCGCACGGTGCACACGCGGGACGAGTCGTCGGGTATAGCCAGCACCGCGAGAAAGGAAAGCGGCACTATGAGTCTGGCGAGCTCGGCGTCGTCCTGCCAACACGCGTATGCATGGTATGCATGCGAGGAGACGAGGAACGAGTGGCCGAGTGCCGCTTGGTGGCGCGACGATGGGCGGCACGGCCGACTGCCGCTCGGGGCGCGAGGATGAACAATATGCTGGGCAGGCAGGTAAACGGCCAGATGTGTATGTGCGTCGAGGTGTGGTGCATCAAGAAACGAGTCTTGATTGCTTCGACCGTGGAATCAATGTGCTTGGAATCAACAAACACCCGTACTGCTGATTGGTTTCAAGAAGCCTAAGTAACCTCTGACCCTCTGTTCTGTATGTGGTATGTGCCGTGAGCTAATTGAACGTAAGGGATTGTGGGCTCTGCTCGCATCCATAAGGAATCCTGTGTCTCCCACGATCCGGCACGGCCGCTCTGCTCCGACTCCAATACCAACGCTGATGCAGCCCATGAGTGGACGTATATGAAAAGGACTCGAGCTTCCTCAAGATTGAAACAGAATCGAAACCGAGCTCAATTGGCAAATCTGGTCGTTCGGGCCGTGTTAAAAGGCCTTGAGTCCAATCTCAATTGGCATGCAATCTCGCCGTGCGCCGCCTGTGCTCGACATGCTCGTCGATTTCGCAAGGAAACGCCCAAAGCTTCTAATATCATTGTGGCACCTGTGCTAAGACATTGACGCCGTCCCACCCTTCCGATTTGGGCTGAACTTCCTTCGCCTGTGCTACACCAAAGGTACACATAAACTAACCAGTATTATGGTGTTTAAGAGGAATAGTAGAAGTTGTGTTGGCTTCATCATCTTAATTGATATTTTAGTATGACAGATGAATGGATGAAAAAATATTTCTTTCTTACATATATGTCATCGTGGTTGGCCTGTTAGAAAAGAATATGAACAAAAGACCGGTTCGATGTAAAAAAGACTAACCGAGAAAATAAAGAATGATTCCACGCATTGTTTCTTCATTACTTTTTATGCATTTGTTTCTCATTGCTCGCGTGTTCCAGTATATAATAGAAAATAGTAGAAGTTGTGTTGGCTTCATCTTAATTGATATTAACATGTTTCAAATTTACATTATACAAACTCTTATGCAAGCAAGGTATTTGGGTTGCAATATCAAATCATGGATGCCAAAGAAGAGAGAAGGAAAAGAGATAGAGAGCGCTATGCACGGATGACGAATGAAGAGAAGCAGAAAAAACTGAAAAAACATCGTGAAGCCTATCATCAAAAGAAAACAAAAGAGCCAGACCAGAAGACAAAAATATGCACAGAAGAAGAAAAGGAGAAAATGCTAGAAAAACGTCGTGAAGACTATCAGCAAAAGAAAATAAAAGAACCAGAGAAAAGGATAAAAAGATGTGCACAAGACAGACATAGATATGCAAATATGGACCCTGATAAAAGAAAACTAGAATAGAACAAGTCACAGCCAATCGTGAATTGAAGCGCGGTACACCATGCAAAGAATCAATTGCCATGATGAACCCGTCATATATCCCAACGGAACAGGGAGTTTTGCTAGAAAAACATCGTGAAGCTTATCATCAAAATAAAAATAAAAAAGCATGATCAAAGGACAAAAACATGTGCACAAGATAGGCAGAAATATATAAATATGCCCTCGGAAAAAAACAAAGCTAGAATAGAACAAGTCACATCTACTCCAGAATTGAAGTGCATCTTACCATGCGAAGAATCATTCGTGATGGTGAACCCGGCATATATCGCAACAGACCAGGAAATTTTCACATCTACCTTAAATGTGAGTCGAAGAAAACCTCTCCTGGCGGAAGAAAAACAAGCATTGCTGCATCGTCGAAATGAAGAGTTCTCGACACAAGCATTGCTACATCATTGAAACGAAAAGTTCTTGACAAAGCAGAGGAATACTATTTCAAAGTTGTTAATATTTGATGTCAATTGGAAGATCTACGAAGATTCTTAGCATGCTTAGCTTCTACATCTTTACACATGAAGACAGGACAATCTTGGAAATTTTAGGGAGCAGCTATGAAGTCGTTTTCTTTTGTGGATTGACATGATTTATTCATCATTCCATTATTTCTCAATACAACATGTTAACATTGCCATCATTGACACCTTTCAAAAAAAAATAGATTTGACATGCATTATAATGTAGGGGAAAAGGACGAATAAAAAAATATCATTCTTGGCGGTAAGACGACCTGGCAAGAAATCAATCCTAATTTTTTGGGCCTTTTTCGTTCCTTCAAGAACAAACTAAATTTCATTAGTGAAAATCTTTATGCCCCGATAACTATGTAATAAAAAATTAACCCGTAGCAACGCACGGGTTTTTTTCCTAGTCTGTCCTTATGTAAGGAAATTCCTACCATGTTAATATACTATTGCACTTCTGTACTGTTACGCTC
Organism: Lolium perenne; assembly: GCF_019359855.2. NCBI lineage: Eukaryota > Viridiplantae > Streptophyta > Magnoliopsida > Poales > Poaceae > Lolium > Lolium perenne. The sequence continues at coordinate 33,090,436 of NC_067248.2, read as the reverse complement.
TCTCTGTGATTGCGGCAGAGCTCACCCTGCAAAATAGTGGTGTACTTAGCTCTGAATATATCCACACGCTACACTTAGCCACATGCTCACTCTAGATTGCACCAGAAATACCTTTTGTTCTTCGGCTCATGTCTACAAGAAAGGCGCGGCGTGCCGCCGTGCCAATCCCTGCTAGTATTTACTAATTGGAGGCACCATACGAGACACCACATTAATCCACATCATTAGAATAATTAAGACAATTAGATCTAAAATTAATGGCTAGGATTAGTTAAAAAGTTGTTCTATATAATGTCACATCGGATGTTACATAGACACGTTTGATTTGATTAGTTATAGCACGTAACCTGGGAACCTAATATAGACATAGTTTCGTGTAACGCACGACCATCTCAAAAGAAGAGATTTAGTTTCTAAACACTACAAGGTTAAAATGATGACCAGTCGTGCCTCTCTTTCTCCTCCATGTATGCAACAACTCTCACAACTTGCCCGGTGATATCTCCGTATCAAGCTGGTTTCTTACGACTAGGGCCTCTCAGGTTGACTCCATCCGAGCGGAAAAGATTGCAAATCAATCTGCCAAATCGCTTCGCCTCGCCTCGCGGTAACCACTTCTCAGCTTTGTATTGATTTTTACGCATCTGTGTGACATACCCAACGCAGTAATTAGATTGAGCTCCTGGGTAACCACTTCGCAGCAATTGATTTTTTGCAGATCTCTGTGTAAACTACCCAGAGCAGCCACAGGTCAATTGATGCAAAGTAACGAGATAGAGATGATGAGATCGATATGCCCTAGCAAATACAACAAGGATACCACCAGTATGGCTATTATTTTCCACCGCCTAGCGCCCGCCGTCGAGCTAAATACGTGATGTTTTCCGTCCATACTCTACCAATGCTGGGGCTAATTAATGATTCTTGCACCTAGGTAGAGCGGATAAAATTTCTGTAGTTTAGACTTATACAGTTTGTTTTATAGATCTAATTAAATAAACATATATATATACTAGCACACATGCCCGTGCGTTGCACCGGGAGTGTTTTTTTTTTGTGCACGTACCTTTCTCTAGTTCATGGTTGCACCACATGCGATGACCCCCGACGATGCTGAGCTAATAAAATGTGTGAGCACCGGCACCATAACAGTGAGTGCTCCTCATAACTACTCTACACGCCACCAGCAGATGCATCCATATCCCGCCGGTTTTCAAAGTGGACATATCCCTTGTTGTGTTTGTTGAACGCCTAGCTAGCATCTGCTCTAACAGTCTCGATGTGTTTTCCTCTAACATGGTTGGGGAAGTTAGAGGTCGTCAACTATAACCAACCGACAAAGATGGCAATAAAGTTCATCGAGTCCTTGTCGAGGCTGACAGAGTGACAGTGTACAACTTAAGGTGGTAGCCCTAGAAGCCAGGGTCCGGAACATTGTCTCCACAACACAATGACATCGGGGTCTGCAACAACCAGCTGGCAGAGGCACCAACAGCTAGGCTAGCTTACGAAACTCAGTAGTTGTGATCGTTGTGCCTCGATCTGTTGTAAAGATTGGAAAAAACAATGTATCCCTGGTACTTATTATGGATCGATCGGAGAAAGTATTTATTTTCATATTTATCTAGAGAAGTATAGCTAAACTACACATAAGTTAAATTAGATGTAAATCTTGCATGTGAGCAAAGTACTATCATTAATTACTAACTAACGTATTCGTAAAGAGCTATTGCATTAGGGCATACCAGATCAGAACTGATTAGCTGTGACATACCTTCACAGATAAGCTGGTGCTTTCCCTAAAAAAAAGATAAGCTGGTGCTTATTATCCTGTACAGATGCCGGAATGCGCAGTAATAAGGTGTCACTGGCGTTGAGCGGCCCTAGAGCAGCCGAGGATTCATGTGGTATATGAGTGAATCATGAATTCATTATCGTGCGAGAGAGCCAGCCAATCTAAATCATACCACAATTAGTATGCTCCAAGCCATATAGTCCTACTTCGTTTAGGGGTGGCTTGCTCCTGCCACATACTTCGTTGAGAATGGCCAATCGTTGCGGATGGTCTGCGTCCAGTACCGCGTGACCGGAAGGCGTCGATCCACTTGGCTGCCGATCCACACACCAGCGTCTGCTGCACGACCTGCATGGTAGTCGTCCTCAGAAACGCGCAAGTCGGCCGTGTCCATCTCCAGTTGGTAAACACGCAGGCGGCAGCCAGCCCTTTCCGGCCATCTATCCTCTGGCCTGGGGCTGATTGAGCGGCCGCAGCCAGGGCACATGTACACCTGGGCATAACGATCAGGTTGTCGCAGCAGCACCGACGATCGAAGTGGTTGGCACGGGAGACCACCGGTTGGAGGTCTGCGTGCGTATGGCGTACGTCCACAGCATTGTGCATGGTATTCGTCGTCTCAATAGGGGAAACATCAAAAATGTTGATCGTCGTGTCGATTAATCCTGGCAAAACTGTTCGCAAAACTGTCCCAGCCCCCAGATCCATGACGGTGCCTCTCCAGCTTCAAAATTGTGCATGAGAGTGAGGCAGAGGCCGCAGAGCACGTCCCTCTCCAGCTTTGGCGCACGGTCGGCCGCGGACAGGCGGAGTTCCCGAGTTGCGGCATACAGGCCTGCTCCCGTCAAGCGCTCGGGCGGGTGGCGGCGGACAGGCGAAGCTTGTCCAGATTGCGTTGGTTGATGACGGATACGGGCTGTATATGAGCACGAGCGTTTGCACCGCAACCGTGCACACAATGCATCGACCTAGACTATTTTTCATTGGACTTCTAATTTTAATTGGAGCGAGGCCCGAGAAACCAAATCTGATACGTACGACCTGGACTCTTATCAATCGATCTAGACTCTTAATATGAGCGAGGCCTGGAAATCACCCTTGACGGACGAAAATCGTGTCATTAACCACGGACGGACGACCAAACCATGATGGACCAAACCAGGGAAACAGTTCTCCCTTTATTATTAGGTATAGACTAGGAAACATGCCCGTGCGTTGCAACGGGAAAGAAAATATACGTATATACCTTTTATGCCGAGCATAGTTGCACCACCGGTGACGGTATAGGGTCAACGACCGTGACCTTATGATGTGTGTGAGCACCGACCACAAGCTCATACTCCGCCAGCAAATGCCTCACTTGTGCCTTCAAATCGTGATGATTGTCACCTCATGGTCACGACACTGAAAAGTAAAATTGATTAATCGATTCTCTAATTAAATAAGAAGATCAAGAAAAACGGGTTATACAATTCAGATCAATAAGAACTCGGGGCACTTTGTTCTTACTCATACCGTTCCATATTGTTTTTCTTTTTTACTTTGGAGGAAAATTATCATTATCTCGGTAAAATGAAGGAACGATCGGCATTATTTTCACAAGATTCTTCTAAAGTATTATAACATAAAAAAAATCTATTATCATTTAACATTCTGAAACATAAATCAGTAAGATATATTTTTTTAACCACTGAAACAATCCAAAATGTGAAAATGGCAAATAGAAAAAACTTGCAGTGAAAAATATGTTAAATATGCACAGGAAAATCTACATATTTCAAGTACTACATTGGTGTAGCTCAAAGGCCTCGTATTTGTTTGATTTTCTCTTTCTTATCTCTCTAACTCAGAACAGCACAACAAAATGCAAACACCGTCTGCAATTCTCGAATTCGCTATGCATAATCTTTTTGAACCACAGATTCAGCGCAAAAAGTAGCAAGTTCTGGAGAGCTCGATACCTCTAGAAGAACAACATCAGCAAATCAGCTAGCAAAATAAGACGAGCAAAACAGCAGCATCATCGAAGCAGCCGATTTAGTGACCAAAACATTCAACGCGCATTGCCATTGCTCGCCCTCACTTTTGTCACCGCTAGCCCTTCCTCTCTCGCTCATTTTCCCATCCCAACCAAATCCTCCACATACAAAAAACAAAAACCTCAAGGCACAACACCATACAACCAGCTTTAACCTGGAAAAGCTAATAAATAAATGAATCAAACCATCACAGACTCAACACAGGTCCAGAAGCAGCAAACATCAAGTTAGCTTCTAATTTACTCTAGTACTGTCTGAAGTGAGTAAATTAACTGTACCTAAAATTCTAAATGTCAAGAGATCATATCTATTCATCAAATATATAAAAGAAAAGAACGTAGCTGATTGAGGACAACACACAAACAACCAAGCAACATAAGATGCCAAAAGCAGTGCAGCAGATGATCGGTCAAGACACGTATTGCTCATTGACAGTATCACCATCGCCAAAGCAGCAGCATACAGAGAAGTTAGAGCGATCCAGGTCAACTGGGAATTGTCACATCATCGCAGATTACATACAGGTTTTAGGTCTCCACTACTGATCTCCAACCGAAGGTATACCAAACTACCAGGAGTTATCCCCAAGTTTCTTCACACACCAATCAAATTGATGTAGGCAACGGGGAGAAAAAAATTCCAACGGATTTTTTCTATAAAAAAGGAAATCTGCTTGAGAATTTCAAGTCTAACAGATTCTTTTGCTTTCATCATAGCCTCGAGCCCTCGAGTAGCACCCGCACCGCACGACGCAGAATGCAGCTCATCTCGGCGCGCACTCCGGTGACACTACCCTGTCCAACCGCTTGTTGTGCACATCGCTGCGGCCGGCCATCAAGAGCACAAACATGTACATGGCTGCTCAATTGGCGATATGGCGAGCATCAAATTCAGGTCGTCTAGGCTCAGATCGGGGCTCCCATTGCCAGCCATGACTTCTCTATGGCAGTTCGCCGTCTCGGCTGCGCCAGATGCGGCGAGAATCACGTGAGGACCGATATCTAGGAAGTCGGGGCGATCTTGAGCACGAACGAAACGATGTCGAGCAGCAGAACCTTATATTATATGTGTTTGGGCTAGGGTTGAAGTCTTTTTTATAGCATCAAACTGTTTGTAGGAGTGGAGGATTCCATGACTGGCTCTCCATGGACGCGTGGTCTGACCGGAGTCAGTATGGAATACGCTGATGCGAAGGGAGCTGGGCCCATATGCGCTTGATTTAGATCGTATTGAAAACAAATTCTAACGCGGGAGGGTAGACCTACCATCTAATCGTGAGTTAGGTTCGTGAGGTTTCGTCCCACGTCGCGAAGCTAGATTTCTGTACCGGGTGCGGGCGGTCACGCAAGGTAAGGAGACGGAAGGACACGATTTTACAACCGGATGGCTGCGATTTTGCGACGACCAAACCAAACCAAACCACGGAAACACTTTTGCTTTTATTATTAGGTATAGATAATATTATACCGTTCCATATTGTTTTTCTTTTTTACTTTGGAGGAAAATTATCATTATCTCGGTAAAATGAAGGAACGATCGGCATTCTTTTCACAAGATTCTTCTAAAGTATTATAACATAAAAAAATCTATTATCATTTAACATTCTGAAACATAAATCAGTAAGATATATTTTTTTAACCACTGAAACAATCCAAAATGTGAAAATGGCAAATAGAAAAAACTTGCAGTGAAAAATATGTTAAATATGCACAGGAAAATCTACATATTTCAAGTACTACATTGGTGTAGCTCAAAGGCCTCGTATTTGTTTGATTTTCTCTTTCTTATCTCTCTAACTCAGAACAGCACAACAAAATGCAAACACCGTCTGCAATTCTCTAATTCTCTATGCATAATCTTTTTGAACCACAGATTCAGCGCAAAAAGTAGCAAGTTCTGGAGAGCTCAATACCTCTAGAAGAACAACATCAGCAAATCAGCTAGCAAAATAAGACGAGCAAAACAGCAGCAGCATCGAAGCAGCCGATTCAGTGACCAAAACATTCAACGCGCATTGCCATTGCTCGCCCTCACTTTTGTCACCGCTAGCCCTTCCTCTCTCGCTCATTTTCCCATCCCAACCAAATCCTCCACATACAAAAAAACAAAAACCTCAAGGCACAACACCATACAACCAGCTTTAACCTGGAAAAGCTAATAAATAAATGAATCAAACAATCACAGACTCAACACAGGTCCAGAAGCAGCAAACATCAAGTTAGCTTCTAATTTACTCTAGTACTGTCTGAAGTGAGTAAATTAACTGTACCTAAAATTCTAAATGTCAAGAGATCATATCTATTCATCAAATATATAAAAGAAAAGAACGTAGCTGATTGAGGACAACACACAAACAACCAAGCAACATAAGATGCCAAAAGCAGTGCAGCAGATGATCGGTCAAGACACGTATTCCTCATTGACAGTATCACCATCGCCAAAGCAGCAGCATACAGAGAAGTTAGAGCGATCCAGGTCAACTGGGAATTGTCACATCATCGCAGATTACATATAGGTTTTAGGTCTCCACTACTGATCTCCAACCGAAGGTATACCAAACTACCAGGAGTTATCCCCAAGTTTCTTCACACACCAATCAAACTGATGTAGGCAACGGGGAGAAAAAAATTCCAACGGATTTTTTCTATAAAAAAGGAAATCTGCTTGAGAATTTCAAGTCTAACAGATTATTTTGCTTTCGTCATAGCCTCGAGCCCTCGAGTAGCACCCGCACCGCACGACGCAGAATGCAGCTCATCTCGGCGCGCACTCCGGCGGCACTACCCTGTCCAACCGCTTGTTGTGCACATCGCTGCGGCCGGCCATCAAGAGCACAAACATGTACATGGCTGCTCAATTGGCGATATGGCGAGCATCAAATTCAGGTCGTCCAGGCTCAGATCGGGGCTCCCATTGCCAGCCATGACTTCTCTACGGCAGTTCGCCGTCTCGGCTCCGCCAGATGCGGCGAGAATCACGTGAGGACCGATATCTAGGAAGTCGGGGCGATCTTGAGCACGAACGAAACGATGTCGAGCAGCAGAACCTTATATTATATGTGTTTGGGCCAGGGTTGAAGTCTTTTTTATAGCATCAAATTGTTTGTAGGAGTGGAGGATTCCATGACGGGCTCTCCATGGACGCGTGGTCTGATCGGAGTCAGTATGGAATACGCTGATGCGAAGGGAGCTGGGCCCATATGTGCTTGATTTAGATCGTATTGAAAACAAATTCTAACGCGGGAGGGTAGGCCTACCATCTAATCGTGAGTTAGGTTCGTGAGGTTTCGTCCCACGTCGCGAAGCTAGATTTCTGTACCGGGTGCGGGCGGTCACGCAAGGTAAGGAGATGGACGGATACGATTTTACAACCGGATGGATGCGATTTTGCGACGACCAAACCAAACCAAACCACGGAAACACTTTTGCTTTTATTATTAGGTATAGATAATATTATACCGTTCCATATTGTTTTTCTTTTTTACTTTGGAGGAAAATTATCATATCTCGGTAAAATGAAGGAAGGATCGGCATTCTTTTCACAAGATTCTTCTAAAGTATTATATCATACAAAAATCTATTATCATTTAACATTCTGAAACATAAATCAGTAAGATATATTTTTAACCACTGAAACAATCCAAAATGTGAAAATGGTAAATAGAAAAAACTTGCAGTGAAAAATATGTTAAATATGCACAGGAAAATCTACATATTTCATGTACTACATTGGTGTAGCTCAAAGGCCTCGTATTTGTTTGATTTTCTCTTTCTTATCTCTCTAACTCAGAACAGCACAACAAAATGCAAACACCGTCTGCAATTCTCTAATTCTCTATGCATAATCTTTTTGAACCACAGATTCAGCGCAAAAAGTAGCAAGTTCTGGAGAGCTCGATACCTCTAGAAGAACAACATCAGCAAATCAGCTAGCAAAATAAGACGAGCAAAACAGCAGCAGCATCGAAGCAGCCGATTCAGTGACCAAAACATTCAACGCGCATTGCCATTGCTCGCCCTCACTTTTGTCACCGCTAGCCCTTCCTCTCTCGCTCATTTTCCCATCCCAACCAAATCCGCCACATACAAAAAAACAAAAACCTCAAGGCACAACACCATACAACCAGCTTTAACCTGGAAAAGCTAATAAATAAATGAATCAAACCATCACAGACTCAACACAGGTCCAGAAGCAGCAAACATCAAGTTAGCTTCTAATTTACTCTAATCTTATCAAGTGAGTAAATTAACTGTACCTAAAATTCTAAATGTCAAGAGATCATATCTATTCATCAAATATATAAAAGAAAAGAACGTAGCTGATTGAGGACAACACACAAACAACCAAGCAACATAAGATGCCAAAAGCAGTGCAGCAGATGATCGGTCAAGACACGTATTCCTCATTGACAGTATCACCATCGCCAAAGCAGCAGCATACAGAGAAGTTAGAGCGATCCAGGTCAACTGGGAATTGTCACATCATCGCAGATTACATATAGGTTTTAGGTCTCCACTACTGATCTCCAACCGAAGGTATACCAAACTACCAGGAGTTATCCCCAAGTTTCTTCACACACCAATCAAACTGATGTAGGCAACGGGGAGAAAAAAATTCCAACGGATTTTTTCTATAAAAAAGGAAATCTGCTTGAGAATTTCAAGTCTAACAGATTCTTTTGCTTTCGTCATAGCCTCGAGCCCTCGAGTAGCACCCGCACCGCACGACGCAGAATGCAGCTCATCTCGGCGCGCACTCCGGCGGCACTACCCTGTCCAACCGCTTGTTGTGCACATCGCTGCGGCCGGCCATCAAGAGCACAAACATGTACATGGCTGCTCAATTGGCGATATGGCGAGCATCAAATTCAGGTCGTCCAGGCTCAGATCGGGGCTCCCATTGCCAGCCATGACTTCTCTACGGCAGTTCGCCGTCTCGGCTCCGCCAGATGCGGCGAGAATCACGTGAGGACCGATATCTAGGAAGTCGGGGCGATCTTGAGCACGAACGAAACGATGTCGAGCAGCAGAACCTTATATTATATGTGTTTGGGCCAGGGTTGAAGTCTTTTTTATAGCATCAAACTGTTTGTAGGAGTGGAGGATTCCATGACGGGCTCTCCATGGACGCGTGGTCTGACCGGAGTCAGTATGGAATACGCTGATGCGAAGGGAGCTGGGCCCATATGTGCTTGATTTAGATCGTATTGAAAACAAATTCTAACGCGGGAGGGTAGACCTACCATCTAATCGTGAGTTAGGTTCGTGAGGTTTCGTCCCACGTCGCGAAGCTAGATTTCTGTACCGGGTGCGGGCGGTCACGCAAGGTAAGGAGATGGACGGATACGATTTTACAACCGGATGGCTGCGATTTTGCGACGACCAAACCAAACCAAACCACGGAAACACTTTTGCTTTTATTATTAGGTATAGATAATATTATACTGTTCCATATTGTTTTTCTTTTTTACTTTGGAGGAAAATTATCATATCTCGGTAAAATGAAGGAAGGATCGGCATTCTTTTCACAAGATTCTTCTAAAGTATTATATCATACAAAAATCTATTATCATTTAACATTCTGAAACATAAATCAGTAAGATATATTTTTAACCACTGAAACAATCCAAAATGTGAAAATGGCAAATAGAAAAAACTTGCAGTGAAAAATATGTTAAATATGCACAGGAAGATCTACATATTTCATGTACTACATTGGTGTAGCTCAAAGGCCTCGTATTTGTTTGATTTTCTCTTTCTTATCTCTCTAACTCAGAACAGCACAACAAAATGCAAACACCGTCTGTAATTCTCTAATTCTCTATGCATAATCTTTTTGAACCACAGATTCAGCGCAAAAAGTAGCAAGTTCTGGAGAGCTCGATACCTCTAGAAGAACAACATCAGCAAATCAGCTAGCAAAATAAGACGAGCAAAACAACAGCAGCATCGAAGCAGCCGATTCAGTGACCAAAACATTCAACGCGCATTGCCATTGCTCGCCCTCACTTTTGTCACCGCTAGCCCTTCCTCTCTCGCTCATTTTCCCATCCCAACCAAATCCTCCACATACAAAAAACAAAAACCTCAAGGCACAACACCATACAACCAGCTTTAACCTGGAAAAGCTAATAAATAAATGAATCAAACCATCACAGACTCAACACAGGTCCACAAGCAGCAAACATCAAGTTAGCTTCTAATTTACTCTAGTACTGTCTGAAGTGAGTAAATTAACTGTACCTAAAATTCTAAATGCCAAGAGATCATATCTATTCATCAAATATATAAAAGAAAAGAACGTAGCTGATTGAGGACAACACACAAACAACCAAGCAACATAAGATGCCAAAAGCAGTGCAGCAGATGATCGGTCAAGACACGTATTCCTCATTGACAGTATCACCATCGCCAAAGCAGCAGCATACAGAGAAGTTAGAGCGATCCAGGTCAACTGGGAATTGTCACATCATCGCAGATTACATACAGGTTTTAGGTCTCCACTACTGATCTCCAACCGAAGGTATACCAAACTACCAGGAGTTATCCCCAAGTTTCTTCACACACCAATCAAACTGATGTAGGCAACGGGGAGAAAAAAATTCCAACGGATTTTTTCTATAAAAAAGGAAATCTGCTTGAGAATTTCAAGTCTAACAGATTCTTTTGCTTTCGTCATAGCCTCGAGCCCTCGAGTAGCACCCGCACCGCACGACGCAGAATGCAGCTCATCTCGGCGCGCACTCCGGCGGCACTACCCTGTCCAACCGCTTGTTGTGCACATCGCTGCGGCCGGCCATCAAGAGCACAAACATGTACATGGCTGCTCAATTGGCGATATGGCGAGCATCAAATTCAGGTCGTCCAGGCTCAGATCGGGGCTCCCATTGCCAGCCATGACTTCTCTATGGCAGTTCGCCGTCTCGGCTGCGCCAGATGCGGCGAGATTCACGTGAGGACCGATATCTAGGAAGTCGGGGCGATCTTGAGCACGAACGAAACGATGTCGAGCAGCAGAACCTTATATTATATGTGTTTGGGCCAGGGTTGAAGTCTTTTTTATAGCATCAAACTGTTTGTAGGAGTGGAGGATTCCATGACGGGCTCTCCATGGACGCGTGGTCTGACCGGAGTCAGTATGGAATACGCTGATGCGAAGGGAGCTGGGCCCATATGCTCTTGATTTAGATCGTATTGAAAACAAATTCTAACGCGGGAGGGTAGACCTACCATCTAATCGTGAGTTAGGTTCGTGAGGTTTCGTCCCACGTCGCGAAGCTAGATTTCTGTACCGGGTGCGGGCGGTCACGCAAGGTAAGGAGACGGACGGACACGATTTTACAACCGGATGGCTGCGATTTTGCGACGACCAAACCAAACCAAACCACGAAAACACTTTTGCTTATATTATTAGGTATAGATAATATTATACCGTTCCATATTGTTTTTCTTTTTTACTTTGGAGGAAAGTTATCATTATCTCGGTAAAATGAAGGAACGATCGGCATTCTTTTCACAAGATTCTTCTAAAGTATTATAACATAAAAAAATCTATTATCATTTAACATTCTGAAACATAAATCAGTAAGATATATTTTTTTAACCACTGAAACAATCCAAAATGTGAAATTGGCAAATAGAAAAAACTTGCAGTGAAAAATATGTTAAATATGCACAGGAAAATCTACATATTTCAAGTACTACATTGGTGTAGCTCAAAGGCCTCGTATTTGTTTGATTTTCTCTTTCTTATCTCTCTAACTCAGAACAGCACAACAAAATGCAAACACCGTCTGCAATTCTCTAATTCTCTATGCATAATCTTTTTGAACCACAGATTCAGCGCAAAAAGTAGCAAGTTCTGGAGAGCTCGATACCTCTAGAAGAACAACATCAGCAAATCAGCTAGCAAAATAAGACGAGCAAAACAGCAGCAGCATCGAAGCAGCCGATTCAGTGACCAAAACATTCAACGCGCATTGCCATTGCTCGCCCTCACTTTTGTCACCGCTAGCCCTTCCTCTCTCGCTCATTTTCCCATCCCAACCAAATCCTCCACATACAAAAAAAAAAACCTCAAGGCACAACACCATACAACCAGCTTTAACCTGGAAAAGCTAATAAATAAATGAATCAAACCATCACAGACTCAACACAGGTCCACAAGCAGCAAACATCAAGTTAGCTTCTAATTTACTCTAGTACTGTCTGAAGTGAGTAAATTAACTGTACCTAAAATTCTAAATGTCAAGAGATCATATCTATTCATCAAATATATAAAAGAAAAGAACGTAGCTGATTGAGGACAACACACAAACAACCAAGCAACATAAGATGCCAAAAGCAGTGCAGCAGATGATCGGTCAAGACACGTATTTCTCATTGACAGTATCACCATCGCCAAAGCAGCAGCATACAGAGAAGGTAGAGCGATCCAGGTCAACTGGGAATTGTCACATCATCGCAGATTACATACAGGTTTTAGGTCTCCACTACTGATCTCCAACCGTAGGTATACCAAACTACCAGGAGTTATCCCCAAGTTTCTTCACACACCAATCAAACTGATGTAGGCAACGGGGAGAAAAAAATTCCAACGGATTTTTTCTATAAAAAAGGAAATCTGCTTGAGAATTTCAAGTCTAACAGATTCTTTTGCTTTCGTCATAGCCTCGAGCCCTCGAGTAGCACCCGCACCACACGATGCAGAATGCAGCTCATCTCGGCGCGCACTCCGGCGGCACTACCCTGTCCAACCGCTTGTTGTGCACATCGCTGCGGCCGGCCATCAAGAGCACAAACATGTACATGGCTGCTCAATTGGCGATATGGCGAGCATCAAATTCAGGTCGTCCAGGCTCAGATCGGGGCTCCCATTGCCAGCCATGACTTCTCTACGGCAGTTCGCCGTCTCGGCTGCGCCAGATGCGGCGAGAATCACGTGAGGACCGATATCTAGGAAGTCGGGGCGATCTTGAGCACGAACGAAACGATGTCGAGCAGCAGAACCTTATATTATATGTGTTTGGGCCAGGGTTGAAGTCTTTTTTATAGCATCAAACTGTTTGTAGGAGTGGAGGATTCCATGACGGGCTCTCCATGGACGCGTGGTCTGACCGGAGTCAGTATGGAATACGCTGATGCGAAGGGAGCTAGGCCCATATGCGCTTGATTTAGATCGTATTGAAAACAAATTCTAACGCGGGAGGGTAGACCTACCATCTAATCGTGAGTTAGGTTCGTGAGGTTTCGTCCCACGTCGCGAAGCTAGATTTCTGTACCGGGTGCGGGCGGTCACGCAAGGTAAGGAGACGGACGGACACGATTTTACAACCGGATGGCTGTGATTTTGCGACGACCAAACCAAACCAAACCACGGAAACACTTTTGCTTTTATTATTAGGTATAGATATCCTGATAGCATAAGAATAATTCTCGTATCATCATATCTTGTATAAATATATATTATAAGAAGCCTACTTCAGTTGGGATTCTCAATCCTATATATGTTTCTTGTATTTCAAATGGCAATCATATGGTCTGTGAGAATGTCATATTGTGAGTGTATAAATACCTTACCTCAAATGATGATGATCCCATTGATAGGATATAAGCTTTGTGAAACTCTGTAACTTCCCATGTTTTTGCACCTTTTTCATCTGTAAAATGGCATAGAAAATGGTTGCTGTATTGATTCAGCATATTTTTCAAATATATTTGTTCTACCACTACTATTTGTACCCATTTTCTCCCTAGAGATTCGGAACTGATGATAGAAAATCCAGAGTAATTTACATAGCTTTTATATACCAGTATGCTCTACCACGAATCACTGAAGATCGATTGCAAACAATAAATAAATTATTACGTATGTCCAACGGTGCCATACTCTAAATTAATTATTTAAAAAAACTGTAACAAGTTTTCACTCCCTCATAACGATTCAGTTTATAGAAAATAGTAAATTTGCCCGTGCGTTGCTACGGTTACATTTTTATTAACTGTATAGCTATTTAGAAAATTGATTAAAAAACAATATTAATGTCTTCCGATCGAACGTCCCCGTACTTAAAGAAAATCCCCTTAACTCATTCGCTTATTTCTCCTACCAACCCCAGAGATTGTTTCAACAATGTACCACACCATCCACCCATGTGTAGCCTCCCCCGCCTTCCATCTGTGCACATTCCTCCCCCGTTTGTGCTACGGGGCTCCGTCCCAATTTTTCTCTCGCTAGCACCACCTCACATCTCCTTCTCTTGAACTTCCTCACTCCTCATGTGCAAGCCAATTCTTCTTTTGTCCCTGTTGTTCTTCTAATCTACCAATTTTTTGCAACACTCGCAAGAAATACAACTGAAATCTCGATTCACTTTATGACACACAATCAATAAATATGATTGAATGATGTTGCCATTAATAATACAATGACAAATGAAAAGTATTCTTAAAGCCAACAATTTAAGAACTTAAAACCAATGGGGATTTACGAATTTAAGAAAATTGAGTGACAATTCATATAAGGGGGATTTACATCCGTACCTTTTTCCCATATTGAAATATCCATACCTTTTTTATTCAGAAACTTGGATCAACCATACTGCAAAAAAGTTCAGGACCGTTTCATTCAAGTAAATGTGTAAAAGAGATAAATAAGAAAGGTTACCTATACGACAATCGAAGTAGATAATCAACACCACACGAGAAGAAACATCAGAACTGACAAAAGTCAAACCCTTTTTTTACCTTCTAAATTCATCCGAGACCTTAGTTCTAGCAGATTGTGTCTTCCTAGAACGTGTCGGTCTTATATTCAGCTTTAGCTAGAAGATAATTTCAGCAACAAGCTTTATTTGGAGTATTATATAAAGTGGTTGCCTTAATCTTTATTCCACATCTTAGCGCCATAGTTTTCAGATCACATACACTAGTAGAAAATCTCTCATCAGTACCGGTTCCAGAGGGGCTTTAGTACCGGTTGAGCAACCGGTATTAATTATCCGGCACTAAAGGCCCCCCCCCCCTTCATACCGGTTGCTTACGAACCGGTATAAAAGGCCCTCCACGTGGGCCACCAGGAGAGCTCAGGGCCAAGGAGCTTTGGTACCGGTTGGTAATACGAACCGGTACCAAAGGTTCCCACCCACGGCAGGGAATTTGCCCAAATCTCTGCCGCGGCAGAGAATTGGTTTTTTAGGGTTTTTGGAGGGGTTTAGGGATATCAGTTTGTTTCATATCGCGTCGATGCACCAGAAACGCGTTTGGGTTTAGGTAGTACATGAAGATCAAGATGATGCATAGCAAGTTGGTGCATATAATATAACACACATGTTATTGCATAAGATCGCAAATTAAGTAGCACTATGCATGAAGATCGGTCTTCATGCATAGTGGTACTCTCCGAGGCGTACTCTATATATGTCTATTACATGTAGCATAGTGGTACTCTTCGAGTCAACTATATATGTAACATGTATATCTTCATTCATAGTGGTACTCTGCGAGTGGTGGTATGACGTCCCGAAGGAAAAATCCCACCAATTCCTCGCCTATTGCTATGAAGCGGTCATCGATTGAGAGCTTGTTCCGCTTTCTTGCCAACTATAAAAGAATAAGATACAAATGAATACATGAAACAACTATTACTGAAACTCAGCACAACTTATGATAACAAAACAAATTTGTGAAGATTGTTTTTGTACCTCTTTATTTCTTTCATTATTCGTTCTCTCGCTGACAATTCTGCGGATGTACTCGCAAACGAAGAATCCACAGAGATCGGTCCCCGGAGGTTGTTGCGGGCATTTCTTTACAAGAATATAATTCAATCAAACAATAGTCAAGTATGATAATTAAAAGGTGTGTGGACCTAGGTAGTACTACTTACTTCCGCACGCCATCGCAGCTTCGGTGTCCATTCACGGGACGTATCTTCCTTGATGAAAGTTTGCCATACGCTGCTCGACAAAAGAAAATGCATAAAAGAGTCATCAATTAGTTCAAAGCAGAAAATTAACGAAACAAACCGATAAGAATTAAAATTACCTTCTGAGCATTAAAAAACAAGACACGTATAGATCCTTTTTTTGCTTAGTGAGTCCAAGACTTCAACTTCTCCAATTTCCAAATTGATGACGAGAAGAATAAACTGAAACCTACGCACGTTTCAATATGTAGTGTCATATATATAAGTCATTAGTTAAAATTTTGACATACGGTGAGCAAAATATAATGTGTTATAAGACAGTAAGACTCACTCGAAGTTGTAAGGCCAAAGTATTAGCTTTTTGTCATGTTGTCGCTTCAAAAACCTTAGCAAAGTCTGCGGTGTATCCTTGTTATAGAGGGGATTCTCTATGGTTTTAACATGCATTGTGTGCGGGTCAATGAACCCAATGTCTGTGATATCGTCCCTTTTGCATTCGAGCATCTTCGATCTGCATAATATAGCGCACAAAAGATTATAATCTGCAGACAATGAACGACTTCTCAAATTAAATAAATAAATCACTTACAGACAATAGCAACTGATGATTGATTTGTCGAGGGCCCGGAGATTGTATAACTGAAAGAGTTCGGCGAAGTCAACGTTCACACAGTACTCCTGGAAGTAGTGCTGTTCCCTAACTCGCACCATGATAGTCTCGATCCCTTCCTTTGAGGCCTTAAGGTACCACGAATGCAAGTTACACATACATGTTGGTACCTTCCTGAGATTCTCGACCAAATCTTTCCCTTGAACAAACTGATATGCTCGTTCAGCTAAGGCGTAATCAGTTGCGTCTTGTCGAGAACTTTGAACGGTCTTCCCGTCAAACACCTTGAGAGGGGCGACCGATTGAACGGGTTGTTGTCCGAGCTGGTAGACACTGTGTATCCCTTTTATCTCCCTGATACCCGATTGAACGGGTTTTGTCGCCTCGATCATCTTGTCATACGACCTTTCAATAGAACGCGCATAGTCAGATGGCGGCGATGGTACAGGGTCATATAGATTGTCAACGGTACGCACAACTTTCACCGGATCTAGTGTCTTCTCGAAAGGTATCTCTGGCACTTTCGGTGCAAACCATTTCTTCAACTCGGCCTGAACGGCCTCCGCGTTTTCCTCTGGAGTTTTTTCCCAAGGTAACTTCTCAGTAGGCGGCAGTTGTTTCTCCTTTCTAGCTTTCTTCCTAGGCGGCGTACCGTTCCGCTTAACGGACGCTGTCTTACATCGCGGAGGATCTCGAGATGGTGGACTCACGCTGGGGTCCCTCTCAGGTAGGTGTGGACTTGGCTGCTCACCAGGACTGCCACCAGGAGGAGTCGATGGCATTTGCTGCTCATGTGTAGGAGTCGGTGGCCTTTGCAAAAGGACGACGTACTTCTTCGGCCATAGGGCGAAACCGTGCTTGACATCGGCCAGTGTCCTCTCATCTTCACCTCTAGGAATATCAAGCTCCACTTTTTCAAAACCCGAAACAACTTCATCCACCCCGACACGAACACAACCAGGTGGAATGGGCATATGATGGTGCATTGCTCCATCTTCACTTGGGTACAAATAGCCGACCGCCACCTTAACAGACGCGGTCCTGATTAACATATGTAGCTCGCAATCTGTCTTCTCCGTGACATAATCCACGGGGTAGCTTCCTCCACATCCGTCAAGATGCGAGGAACCGACACTGCTTCTTCGCTGAGATGGGGCAGCATCGGCTTGTGGATCCTGTAGAAACAGCGGCTGATCAGGTGCCCTCTGATTTCTCTCAAGAGCCTCCACCCTAGTTAACAATTCCGTTACAATGTCGGCGTCCTTCTTCTTCTTTCGGGAACGGCTTCTATAAGTGTCAGCGCTGTCCGGCCACGCTTCCTTCATGGTGAGACCTGGGCGAGCTCGTACCCGTCCAACATGTTCAGGTTTCCCCAGAGCGAGTGTTAGCTCGTCATTCTCTCGATCGAGAATGTACTCTCCCTTTCTGACCTTTTCAATTGCATCTACAAGCTTCGGTACAATTGCCTCAATTTTTTCCTTCCATTTTCCCTTCGCAACGATCTGCCCTGTCTTTGGGTTCAACCCTGCCCCATGAGCGAACAACCAGAACTTGGACCGTTCGGGCCAGTCCCATGTCTGTGGAGTGATTCCATGATCAATCAGTTTATTCTCAAACGCTGTCCACTTCGGAATGGCACTCTTGTAGCCACCTGACCCCAAATGATGCGGAAGTTTCTTCTTTGCAGCATTTTCGGTATTTTTCTTCGATCGGGACACAAAAGTAGATGATTTCTTATAATCCTTAAATGCGGCCCAGTGATCTTTTATCTTCACTAGATTATCATCGAATACTGGATCTTCATTCTTATATTTGTCCCATAAATTTTTCTTGAAGGTCTGGAATTGTATGGCCATCTTCTTCAATGTCCATTCCTTGACTTTATTCTTCTGGCCTTCCGTCATGTCTTCCGGTAGGCTGAACTTTGTCAGTAGCGTGTCCCAAAGAAAGTTTTTCATCGTGTCGTTGACATAACTAGCACCACTCTCCGGGTTCTTCGGCTTATGCCACTCTTGAATGCTGATCGGTACATGGTCCCTAACAATAACTCCGGATTGACTTGTAAATTTGCGGCAAAACTCCTTGGGCTGCACTGGTTCACCATTATCCTTGAATGCCGTGAGGGCTAACCTGCCCTCGCCCTTTAGCACCCGCGTCGGGCCTCGTTTTGATCTAACAGACTTGCTCGATGATCCAGAAGGCTAAAAGAAAAAATTATTCGTTAATAAGTGCAATACAAATAAATGAATGCTTCTAGGGATGAACATATAGACTAATTGATACATACATATACACCTCGCCGGAGTTTGTGATGGACACTTCGTTGTCTCTTCTAATTTGTTCAGACTCAAGTCCCTCGCCGAAATCATTTAGAAAGTCTTGGAAATCGTTGTCATCTCCATCGTCGGGTTCCGGACCACGGGCACTCTCATAGATCAATTTCTGCACCGCTTCTTCCCCCTCCTCATCTCGGACGAAGGTGCCGTCCTCCATACCTCAATGTCACTGCAAAATTAAGAAAGCAATTAGAAAACAATTCAAATGAAGAAAACAATAACCCTAACCCTAACACTCGGCGCTACTCGTCTCGCTCTTCTCTCTTTTTCTCGACCCTAACCCTAACACTTGGCGCGCTCTTCTCTCTATGTCGCGGTGGCACCGCCACGTACTCGGCACCGCTACGGACCCTAACCCTAACACTCGGCGCTCCTCCTCTCGCTCTTTTCTCTTTTTCTCGACCCTAACAGTGAGAAACACCTTTTTTCAGTGAAGCAAGAGGTAGTAGCAAACATTTTTAGTCTTCACATTATACGATGAAGAGAATTAGATATATCCAACATAAAAAAGCAGAGCTATATTGACACGAAACGCCTTGTTTTACCTACCATATCAACGTCTCTATCCAGGTTATAATTCAAATGAGAAGTAAGAGTAACTTGCCGGTGCATAACATCTAGGTATAGAAGAGTTGACAGTGATTAGGTGTGTAAAAAAGAAAAACCTGAATATAAAGGGGAAAAACATGAAATTCAATCTGACAAACATTTAACTGTGACACCAATATAAAGGGGATGTATATCCCATAATCTCAGTCTTGCTAGCTATCTAGCTTGTACATCAGAATGTTCAGAAACATTTTAGCTGCAGCTATCTATATATCTCACTCTCTTCAGTCCAGATGGAACTCAAATTCTATCATGGACTGAGAAAACTGAAGTTCTACATTCCGAAGCAAGAAGAATTGCAGTAAGCAATGACAGACTAAAATACTGTAAGAAAATACACTAAAATGACACTGAGACATCCATTCCATCCATCTCCCGTTTCATTCCATGGGCATCTCGTTGAGGTCAAACGCAAAGTCCCGGGGCTCTCCGTTTGGCTCGGCCGCAGCTGCGACCGGCACTGCCAGTGCCAGGGTAGTGGCCGGTGCCGCGGGGGTTGATTCCAGCACTGCCAGGGCATTGCTCGGCGCCGCCGTTGCTTCAGCCGGATCCGCCAGGGCAATGGCCAGTGCCGCGGGGGCTACGGCCAAAGCCAGCGCGTCCGCGATCGGTGGAACAGGCGCAGAGAAATGGGCGGCGCGTTGGCGCGAGCGTGGCGACGGCGTCTGGGCGTCTGCGGAGCAGCGTCGGCGGGGCGGCGTCGGCCTACGCATTTCATCGAACACCCTAAGGGTGTGGGCATGCAGCAGCGTTGGCGCGAGCGTGGCGACGGCGTTCGGGCGTCTGCGGGGCGGCGTCGGGGCGGCGTCTGGGCGGCGTCGGAGGGGCGGCGTCGGCGAGGACGTCGAGAGGCGGCGTCGGTGAGGTCGCGGCGAGGCGTGCGCGTGAGCGGGGGAGGGAAAGAAGGGCCGGGCCGGAGGACTTGCCCGCGGCGCCGGGAGCGGGCGGCGGCCGATGGCGAGGCTGCGACGGCGAGGCTGCGACGGCGTGGTCTGCGAGGCTGCGACGGCGTGGCGTGGTATCTGCGTGGCGCGCGCGCGGAGAAGGATTTGGGGGAAATTTGCCCCGCGCCAAAGTTAACAAGGGTGAAGACCCTTTGGTACCGGTTGGTACCACCAACCGGTACGAAAGGCCTTTCGTACCGGTTGGTGATACCAACCGGTACCAAATGTATTTTTTTTGTTTTCTTTTTCTTTTGCTGTTTTCTTTTCTTTTGTTGTTTTCTTTTCTGTTTCTTTTTCTTTTCTTTTTCTTTTCTGTTTCTTTTCTTTTTCTATTTTTTATTTTCTATTTCTTATTTACTGTTTCTTTTTCTTTTCTTTTCTTTTTTCCTTTATGTTCATTTTTTATTTCTTTTTCTATTTCTTATTTACTGTTTCTTTTTCTTTTCTTTTTCTTTTTCTTTTCTATTTCTTTTTCTTTTCTGTTTCTTTTTCTTTTTCTTTTCTGTTTCTTTTTCTATTTCTTATTTACTGTTTCTTCTTCTTTTTCTTTTCTTTTCTTTTCTTTTTTCCTTTATGTTCATTTTTCTATTTCTTTTTCTATTTCTTATTTACTGTTTCTTTTTCTTTTCTTTTTCTTTTTCTTTTCTTTTTCTTTTCTTTTCTTTTCTTTTCTATTTCTTTTTCTATTTCTTATTTTCTATTTCTATTTCTTATTTTCTGTTTCTTTTTCTTTTCTGTTTCTTTTTCTTTTTCCTTTATGTTCATTTTCGCGTGGGAAAATTTCCCGCCACGACGCCGCGCGTGGGAGAAAAAAAGCGGGAAAGAAAGGGCCGGAATAAATTTTTATTACGATTGAACTCGAATTAAAAGTACATAGCTTAACTGAAAATTAAAGATACAGCCAGATTCTACTGTTGGAGTCATTCAGTCATACTCGTGCCTAGCCCTGTAGTAGTCGCCACTGTAGTCGTCATAGTCGCCGTCATCATCGTCGCTGGCATCGGGGTCACGGTACTCGAACGTCGGCGGGTGAGCACGCGTGGGCTGGGACTGAGGGTAGCGCAGGCGGGGGCCACGGTAGGCCATGACGCCCTGGAGAGTTCGGCCGCGCCACCTGATACGTCCAAAACGTATCTACTTTCCCGAACACTTTTGCTATTGTTTTGCCTCTAATTTGTGTATTTTGGATGCAACTAACACGGACTAACGCTGTTTTCAGCAGAACTGCTCTGGTGTCTCGTTTTTGTGCAGAAATCCAACTTTCGGGAAAATCCTCGGAATTTATGCAGAAGGCCCTATTTTCCCAGAATAATGACGGAGCCAGAAGGACAATTAAGGTGGAGGCCCGAGGGCCCCACACCATAGGGCGGCGCGGCCCGGGGGCCCGCGCGGCCCGTGGTGTGGCCCCCTCGGCCGGCCTCCGACGCCCTCCTTCGGACTATTTATCGGCCTCGACCTAAAAACGCACGGGGAGAAGTCGAAGTCGCGAAACCCTCCGTAACGCCGCCACATCGCGAAACTCCATCGCGGGAGCCGAAGTCTCCGTTTCCGGCACTCCGCCGGACGGGGAATTGGAGGAGATCATCGCCGCCATCACCGCCATCACCTCTACATCAACCAGCCATGTTTCCCCCATCCATGTGTGAGTAATTCCCCCGCTGTAGGCCGAAGGGGATGGTAGGGATTGGATGAGATTGGTCATGTAATAGCATAAGATTGTTAGGGCATAGTGCCTAGTGTCCGTAATTGGTACTTTGATGATATTGTTGCAACTTGTTATGCTTAATGCTTGTCACTAGGGCCCGAGTGCCATGATCTCAGATCTGAACATGTTATTGTTTCATCATGATATTCATTGTTTATGGTCTTACCTATAAGTTGTATACACATGTCGCTGTCCGGAACCGATGGCCCCGAAGTGACAGAAATCGGGACAACCGGAGGGAATGGTAGCGATGTGAGGATCACATGTGTTCACGGAGTGTTAATGCTTTGCTCCGGTACTCTATTAAAAGGAGTACCTTAATATCCAGTAGTTTCCCTTGAGGCCCGGCTGCCACCGGCTGGTAGGACAAAAGATGTTGTGCAAGTTTCTCATTGCGAGCACGCACGACTATATATGGAACACATGCCTATTGATTGCTTTGTACTTGGACACCGTTTTATTATTATCTGCAAATGCCCTGCTATGATTGTTACATGAGTTTCTCTCATCCATGCAACGCCCATCATCCGTCCCCGTGCCTACAGTATTTTAATCCTGCTGTTTACTAAAATCACTACTGCTGTCTTTGTTACTCTGCTGCTGTTATTTCACTACTGCTACTGCTATAAACCTGTTACTACTGATAAACCCTTGCGAGCAAGTCTGTTTTCAGGTGCAGCTGAATTGACAACTCCGCTGTTAAGGCTTCCAAGTGTTCTTTGTCTCCCCTTGTGTCGAATCAATAAATTGGGTTTTACTTCCCTCGAAGACTGTTGTGATCCCCTATACTTGTGGGTCATCAAGACTATTTTCTGGCGCCGTTGCCGGGGAGCATAGCTTTATTTGGAAGTTCACTTGGATTAATATTGTTCGCTGCAAATTCTCCATCATGGGTAAACCTCGCGATACTAAGATCGCCATATTACCATCCACTACAAGAAAAGGTACAATTCTGAATACCTCTGCTGCACTTGATTCACCATCTGTGATTGATAAACTTGTTTCACCGCCGCATGCTTCAAATGTGGGTACTTCTGCTGAATCTGAACACTCTCATAATATTGATAATGTTTCTGCTGTGCTTGATGATAGTGGTTCATTGGGATCTTTTCTAGATGCTACAATTGCTAGGTCTAGACAAATTGAAAATACTGAAACTCCTAATGCTACTACACCTGTTAGTTCACCTGAACTTGATTATTTTAGTGATGATCCTGATGAAGATTATGTGGAGCTTAATGATGATTTTATTGAAAAATGCAATGCTACTACTGATGCAAGAAAAATTAAAAAGTTGCTTGCAGAACATGCTGTTAGATATAAACTGTCTCCTGATCCTAAATTTGCCACATCTCCTATAAACATTAAGGATAAAGATTATGATTTTTCTCTTGATCTATCTCATATAGCTATTGTTGAGAAAACACCCTTTTGTGGTACTGAAAAAGAAAGTGTTGTTGAACACATGACTAAGTTATCTACTCTAAGTGGCTTGTTTTCTGATGATGTCAAGATGCGTACTTACTTTGTTGCTAAAATCTTTCCATTCTCATTAAAGGATGACGCTAAAACTTGGTATAATAATTTGCCACCTAATTCTATTAAAAGTCCGAAAGAACTGCTTGATGTTTTCTTCCGCAAATATTTTCCTGCTAGTGCTCAACATATTGCTTTGCAGAGAATTTATAATTTTGACCAGGGAGATGAAGAGAAATTGCCTGAGGCTTGGGCGAGATTTTGCTCTCTTATTGGAGCTCGGCCTGAGCATGATCTGGAAAAGCATGATTTACTTGATATATTTTATAGTGGACTAACCATTGAGTTTAGGGCATACCTGGATAGTTGTGCTGGTTGTGTTTTCAGGAAAAGAACTCCAGACGATGCTGAAGAATTATTGGCTAAAATAAGCCGGAATCATAATGATTGGACTACGCCTGAACCAACTCCAACTCCAATATTGAAGAAGAGGGGTTTAATTGAATTGAATGATGAAGATATGAGGGAAGCCAAGAAGTCTCTCAAGGAGAAAGGTATTAAATCTGAAGATGTGAAGAATCTACCTCCTATAGAAGATATATGTGAGATAATTCCCCCTTCATCCATGATTGAGGTAAACTCCCTTCAACGCTTTACTAGGGAAGATATTCCGTATTCGAAACCTCCTGCACAATGCTTAGATGAGTTTGATAATTATATTGCTAAGCAAGAAAATTTTAATATGAGAGTAGAGAATCATTTAATGGAAAATTCTCGAGCTATTAGTGAATTGCATGATATTGTGGAGAGAACCTCCAATGATGTTAAGATGCTTGTTAAACATTTCCATATGATTCAAACTCAAATTGATCAACTCACTAAAGTGCAAAATGACTTGTTAGGAAATAATTCTAAAGAGAAACATGCTTATGAAGTAACAACTAGAGGTGGTGTCTCTACCCAGGATCCTCTATATCCTGAAGGGCATCCCAAAAGAATTGAACAAGATTCTCAACGCATTGAACCTAGTGCTCATTCCAAGAAGAAAAAGAAGAAGAAACATAAAAATGTTGTAGAATCCTCTGAACCTGTTAATGATCCTAATAGTATTTCTATTTCTGATGCTGAAACTGAAAGTGGTAATGAACATGATAATGATAAAGATAATGATAAGAATGATACTCCTGATAAAGAAGAGGTTGAAGAAGAACCTGAAAAGCATGCTAAAAATAAAAAGTACACTAAAGAAGATTTTATTGCTGAGAAACATGGTAATGAAAGAGAACCTTGGGTGCAAAAGCAAATGCCTTTTCCTGCTAAGAAACTAAAATCAAAGGAAGAAGAACACTATAATAAATTTTGCGATTGGATGAAACCTTTATTCTTGCAAATCCCTTTGACTGATGCTATTAAATTGCCACCTTATTCAAAGTATATGAAAGATATTGTTACTAACAAAATGAAAATCCCCAATGAGGAAATTTCCACTATGCTTGCTAATTACTCTTTCAATGGCAAAATTCCAAAGAAGTTGGGCGACCCAGGTATACCTACTATTCCTTGTTCTATCAAGAATAATTATGTTAAAACTGCTCTATGTGACTTGGGAGCCGGTGTTAGTGTTATGCCTTTTTCTCTTTATAAGAGACTTTACTTAGATAAGTTGATACCTACTGATATATCTTTGCAAATGGCTGATAAATCTACTGCTATTCCTGTTGGTATATGTGAGAATGTTCCTGTTCAAGTTACTACTAACTGCTTGATATTAACTGATTTTGTTGTGTTGGAAATGCCTGAAGATGATAATATGTCTATTATTCTTGGGAGACCTTTTCTTAACACCGCAGGGGCTGTTATTGATTGCAATAAAGGAAAGGTTACTTTCAATGTTGATGATAGGGAACATACCGTTTATTTCCCCAAGAGGATTGAGAAAGCGTGTGGAGTTAATACTATTTCTAATGTGAGAACTATCAAAGTGGGAACTATTGATTGTCCTATATATGAGCCTAAGGAAGAATATCAAACTCTTGTGATTGGATCCATATCAATACAATTCAAGGTAACATGATTGATTTGAGGTTTATTTCTTCTTATGCTTTGTAAAATTTATTTGGTGACAAGACTTGATCAACCTTGTTAACAAATACCTTTTACATGCATAGAGAGGGTAAACAACATCTCTTTCTTCCTCCACTTGCTCTAGTTGCTGTAGCATTTTTAATTTGCAAGGTTCCTTAGTTATTTGGAGATTTCAAAAATTTTCCTGGCCAGTAATAATAAACTAAATACCCAGAAATGTGCGTTTTTCAAAGTTTTCAAAAATTCACAAAAATTATACCGTTGGTCCTATTTTTTGACGAGGCACCTGGGAGCACCAGAGGATGACCTGTGGGGCACCAGAGGGCGCCAAACCACAGGCCGGCGCGGCCAAGGAGGTGGTCGCGCCACCATGTGGTGTGGGCCCCCCTTTGCCCCACTTTGTCATCTCTTTCTCCCAGCACCTTCTCTCTCCCAAAAAAACTCATACCAAGTTCCTCTCTCTCGCGTTTTTGCTCCAGAGCTCCATATTTCTCGATCTCTTTGCTCAGCCCAGATTTCCTGCTGAAATTTGGCACATTTGCTCCTTGGTATGTGACTCCTCCACCCATTCAAGTAGAATTTTGTTTGGTTGAGTATATCTTGAATATTTTGCTGCTGTAGGTAACATGTTTAGTGAGCTTGCATGCTTGTTCTAAGTGGTAGAAACTAGTTTTGATGCATGATTAGTACTCTAGCAAGTTCCTATGGTAGTTTCCCTCAATTATATGTCACCAAATCAAATTTTATATCATTTGTTAAAAATTTCAGAGAAGCTATGAAGAAGTTTAACTTTGGAGAGTTGTTCAAGAAAGGGACAACCAGCACCGGGAGGCCTTCTAGGGCCGCCACCCGGATTAGGCGATCATACAATGAAGACATCATCGCGCCTAGCTTTGCGCCCGAAGAGGACAACGGGCCTCCTAATGCTTCGACTTTTCCATGCTATGATTTTCTAAGGAATGCAGGGATATTGGAGGATTTCTTAACCCTTGTCAACAGGGCAGGGTTAACCACCTATATGGGAGATGAAAGGGAGCAATACTATATGCTCACCAAAATCTTCGTCGAGAGTTTCCAGTTCAACAACAAACAATATGAGCCGACGGTTGCATTCAGGATCTATGGTAATCCTATTACTATGCAATTGAAGGATTTTTGTCGTGCATTGGATATTGCCCCTGTAGGTACAGCAAGTAGGATTGATGACAACCCCCGGGACTTGTTGGAGCTCTATCGAGGGATTACCGATGATGATTGTTGCACCATTCATCGTGGCAAGATAAGGAACATTCAACTCCCTACCATTAAGTATTTTGCATACTACATTGCTACTAGCATTCTTGGTAGGGAGAACACTAGCAACATTTCTAGTTACCATCTTGCTTTCTTGAATATTGCACTTACTGGTCAGACATCTTATCACCTTGGTGCTCTTATTGCTCGCCGCCTGACTACCAGGGGGCCTATTTTTGGAGGAACCATTGCACTGCGCGTTTTAACATATCTAAATCTTCCTATTGATCCTAATGATGTGCCATTGGCCCCTAGGAAACTTGATATTGTTGCTATGAAGAGTCATCATTTTGTTACCACTGATTCTACTTTAGATAATATGGTGTATAGAATGTTGTTTTCTGACGGGGATGAGAAAGAAATTCCTCTTCCCCAACCAGGTTTGTTAAGTATTGACAGGCAATCATGGTCGTGCACTAAGGAGGAAGTGGATGAGCATTTGAAGATAAAAGACTTCCACCAGCAACATGACTCTGAGGACGTCGGGGCCTCCTACGACCACACCGTCACATATCCGGGTGCTTCTTCTAGCACATACCCGGAATACGATCCATCTTCGTCATATTACGGAGACACTACCTCATGGGATCGATGGGATTGAACTCCACTTAGGCCAAAAGCCTAAGCTTGGGGGGAGGTATACCGGCATCACTCATTCTTTGCATATTATGGTTTCTGGATACTTGCACATACTTGTTTTGTTCGTTTGAGTGGTTTTCTAATGAGAGGAAGATGATATTTGGGGAAGTACTGCCTGAAAACAGATTCTGGAACGTTACCGTAAAAATTCTCAAAAATAGCCAGAGCTTCATTTTGAGCTGCCAATTTTTGTGCAGGTTCCCCAGGTTGTTATCTAACTTTCATTAGTTGAACACTTTGCGATTTGAGCAACTTAAGATTTTTGTAAAAATCGATTTCTGTACTGCTGTCAAGTTTTGGCAGATTTCTGTCATCCTGCTGTTCTGTGTTTCTTTTAATTTGCTATTTCTTGTTCTTGATTTGTTTCCTTCCCAAAACACAAAAAGACCAAAAATATTTCTGTTGTTTCTCTTCACCATTTGTTTGCTTTGGTTTCTTGCATTTGTTTCGCTTATTTGCTATCACTAGTTTGCTATAAGAAAACCCAAAAAGATTTTGCTTTGTTTGTTTGTTTCCTCTTGTTCTTATTTGCAATTTGAAAACACCAAAAATATTTGCTGTTCTTCTTTGGTTTGTAAAGTTCTTTATGAGCTCAATGGTCTTTGGTGGCTGGAGCGTGGTTTTCATTTCATATTATCCAAGCTACACAAGTGAAAAGGCAATAATGACGATCTACGACAATTGGATTGTGGTGAGAGGCTGGTATGAACTCTATTTGTTTTCATTTTTGTACATATACTCATCCATGTGAGCATGCTTAGTTGGTTCATGTGAGGTATATGTTATTTGAGAAAGTCTAGTAGTTTATGATCTCTCATGTTTAGCTCCAATCTATTAATATGAGTAGCATGTCATAGATGTTTGTTTGCATTGTTTTATTCATAAGTAAGTATGGCATTGTGGTATCCTCCTCTGAATAATTCATTTATATCGACTTGGCACATGCTCACGCATGCATATGACTGAACAAAAAGTCAATTAAGCCTCGATGATCTATATTGCTTCAGAGTTCTTGTATCACTTTTATGCCTCCGTTAATTTATTTTGCCGCAAGCATGATTATGACAGTTACTGCTCTCTTGATTTGTCGCTCCCTAGTCTATTGCTAGCCTTCACTTGTACTGAGCGGGAATGCTGCTCGTGCTTCCAAACACCTGAAAACCAAGTTATTCCAGAGTGTCCACCATAAATACCTATGCATGGCATTTCAAACCATTCCAAGTAAATTCTCATGCGCTACCTTTAAAACCTTCAAAATGCTTCTCAATTTGTGTTTATGTTTCATAGCTCATGAGGATGTATGTGGTGTTTAGCTTTCAACCTTGTAATTTACTTTTGACGGACTCTCATATGGACTAGTGGCACATCCGCTTATCTAATAATTTAGCAAAAAGAGCTGGCAATGGGATTCCCAGTCCCAAATTAATTAACTTAAAAAGACACTCCTCCATGGTTTGTGATTGTTGGACGGCACCCGAAGGATTCGGTTAGCCATGGCTTGTGTAAGCAAAGGTTGGGGGGAGTGTCATCATCATAATAAAACTAAAATAAAAAGGCACTCCTTCATGGTATGAGATTGTTGGCAGGCACCCGAGGATTCGGTTAGCCATGGTTTGTGAAAGAAAGGTTGGAAGGAGTGCCAAATAAATATGCAATAATTCATGGGAGCCGCTCTTGAAAGTCCGGTTGGCGAGGTAGTTAGTGTACCCATTACCATTCGTTGACAACAACAAACACTTCTCAAAATAATTTTTCTCCTGTCTTTATAAAAATGAAAAGCTCTAGCGCATGTTAATCCCTGCTTCCCTCTGCGAAGGGTCAATCTTTTACTTTTATGTTGTGTCTCCATTATTTCTTTGAGCACTATCTTGAGAGCACAACTGTCATTCTTAGTATAATATGCTTGTCTCAAAATATGATTGATTGTGGTATAACTTTGATGCATTTATCTTTTGACAATCACTACTTCTAGTCTTTCTATGAACTCCAGAGGTGCCCGGGCATTTATGTTTTGCCAATCAAATACAGGCAAGCGAGATACCACTTTATCATACTCTCTTATGAACATTGCAATTCTGCTTATATACATGATTCATGATGCTTATTATTAATTGTTGGTACCTCTCCATGATTGACATAGCTGTTAGATGATCTTATTTGCATGTATCTCATTATGAACTGCTTAAGTATTAGCCATTGCATGAGAATATATACATCATATGAGCAAATGTGTTCGTGAAAGTTCTTTTATCGCTCAGTTGTTAACTGAATTGCTTGAGGACAAGCAATAAGCTAAGCTTGGGGGGAGTTGATACGTCCAAAACGTATCTACTTTCCCGAACACTTTTGCTATTGTTTTGCCTCTAATTTGTGTATTTTGGATGCAACTAACACGGACTAACGCTGTTTTCAGCAGAACTGCTCTGGTGTCTCGTTTTTGTGTAGAAATCCAACTTTCGGGAAAATCCTCGGAATTTATGCAGAAGGCCCTATTTTCCCAGAATAATGACGGAGCCAGAAGGACAATTAAGGTGGAGGCCTGAGGGCCCCACACCATAGGGCGGCGCGGCCCAGGGGGGGCCCGCGCGGCCCTGTGGTGTGGCCCCCTCGGCCGGCCTCCGACGCCCTCCTTCGGACTATTTATCGGCCTCGACCTAAAAACGCACGGGGAGAAGTCGAAGTCGCCAGAAACCCTCCAGAACGCCGCCACATCGCGAAACTCCGTCGCGGGAGCCAGAAGTCTCCGTTCTGGCACTCCGCCGGGACGGGGAATTGGAGGAGATCATCGCCGCCATCACCGCCATCACCTCTACATCAACCAGCCATGTTTCCCCCATCCATGTGTGAGTAATTCCCCCGCTGTAGGCCGAAGGGGATGGTAGGGATTGGATGAGATTGGTCATGTAATAGCATAAGATTGTTAGGGCATAGTGCCTAGTGTCCGTAATTGGTACTTTGATGATATTGTTGCAACTTGTTATGCTTAATGCTTGTCACTAGGGCCCGAGTGCCATGATCTCAGATCTGAACATGTTATTGTTTCATCATGATATTCATTGTTTATGGTCTTACCTATAAGTTGTATACACATGTCGCTGTCCGGAACCGATGGCCCCGAAGTGACAGAAATCGGGACAACCGGAGGGAATGGTAGCGATGTGAGGATCACATGTGTTCACGGAGTGTTAATGCTTTGCTCCGGTACTCTATTAGAAGGAGTACCTTAATATCCAGTAGTTTCCCTTGAGGCCCGGCTGCCACCGGCTGGTAGGACAAAAGATGTTGTGCAAGTTTCTCATTGCGAGCACGCACGACTATATATGGAACACATGCCTATTGATTGCTTTGTACTTGGACACCGTTTTATTATTATCTGCAAATGCCCTGCTATGATTGTTACATGAGTTTCTCTCATCCATGCAACGCCCGTCATCCGTCCCCGTGCCTACAGTATTTTAATCCTGCTGTTTACTAAAATCACTACTGCTGTCTTTGTTACTCTGCTGCTGTTATTTCACTACTGCTACTGCTATAAACCTGTTACTACTGATAAACCCTTGCGAGCAAGTCTGTTTCCAGGTGCAGCTGAATTGACAACTCCGCTGTTAAGGCTTCCAAGTGTTCTTTGTCTCCCCTTGTGTCGAATCAATAAATTGGGTTTTACTTCCCTCGAAGACTGTTGCGATCCCCTATACTTGTGGGTCATCACCACCACAGCCGACGGCCGGCCTCGTTGAAGTTCGAAGGAGGCGGGCCGCCTTCCTCGTGCCTGGCAAGCGCCCTCTCACGCCGATTGATGAAGAAGCTTTCCCAAGTCGGGCTGTAGTCGGGATGCCACTGGGGATTCCTCCGCTGCTCTGGCGTGAGCTCGAAGTAGTAGTGGTTCGTGATGGCCATCTCGCGCACCACACCTAGAGGGACTGGAGGGACTGGTACGCCTCCGACGCTTAGCAACCAGCCGGTCGGGACGCGGTAGCCCGGCGGGCAGGGGTAGTTCGAGGCGCAAAGCGCCTCCGCCTCCCGGGGGGTTAGAGATACGATGGAAGCCATGGGAGAGAATGATGAGGTTTGCAGATATGAGTCTATATGTGATATGTAAATGGAGGCCAGGCCTACATATATATAGTGAAAAACTGGCGGGAAGACAGAGGCGGGAACCGGTGGAAAGCGCGGGAAGAAAATAGGCGGGAAACCTTTAGTACCGGCTGGTGGGTGCAACCGGTACTAAAGATGGTTTTTCTATCATGTAACAAAACTGTCGGTGGGATAAGGACGCGTGGGTAACCTTTAGTACCGGTTCATGTCTGCAACCGGTACTAAAGCTGTCGGCGGGATAAGGACGCGTGGGTAACCTTTAGTACCGGTTCGTGTCTGCAACCGGTACTAAAGCTGTCGGCAGGATAAGGATGCTCTGCCTATAAAAGGAGCATCGATACACCATGGGAAGCAGCTCAACAAGCCAACATGGATGGAGAGTTTCATCACCATGGATGGAGGAAAGGGTTGGGAAATCTCCCGTGGCGGAACTTGTCGAAGATGCCCTTGGTGCACACGCCCTATGGCATCTTCGGAAGTTCCGCCTCGGAAAAATTTCCCTGCAAGCCCGTGGAAGACTCCATCTCCTCTAACAATGTTGGGGAAAGGGTTGGGAAATCTCTCGTGGCGGAACTTGTCGAAGATGCCCTTGGTGCACACGCCATATGGCATCTTCGGAAGTTCCGCCTCGGAATATTTTTCCTGCAAGCCCGTGGAAGACTCCATCTCCTCTAACAATGTTGCGGAAAGGGTTGGGAAATCTCCCGTGGCGGAACTTCTCGAATATGCCCTTGGTGCACATGCCCTATATATGGCATATTCGGAAGTTCCGCCTCGGAAAAATTTCCCTGCAAGCCCGTGACTTAACTAGTAAAACAAGCCAACCATCTCCATTGTTAATATCTTACATACAGTAACATCATTACACAAAAGTGATTTCCATATTGAGATACACAAGTTATGATCCCTATATGTAGCTACCTAGTCTTCTGAGTTTTCTTCGCCCGTTTCCCTTTCTTCTTACTGCGACGCAACCATGGACAATCTTCATTGTTTAAGATGATGCTTGGGTCAATTTTTACCTTGAAGGGTGGAATATCGTCAAACTTATTATAATCTTCTGACATGTCTGTCTTGTCCTCTACTCCCACGATGTTTCTTTTTCCTGAAAGAACTATGTGCCGCTTTGGCTCATCGTATGATGTGTCCTCTTGCCTTTCTTTTCTTTTTTTCGGTTTTCTAGACATATCCTTCACATAAAAAACCTGAGCCACTTCACTGGCTAGGACGAATGGTTCGGTGTCGTACCCTAGATTCTTGAAATCCACTGTAGTCATTCCGTACTGCGGGTCTACCTGTACCCCGTCTTTCAGGTTGAACCATTTACACCGGAACAAAGGGACCTTGAAATTAGGTCCATAGTCAAGTTCCCATATCTCCTCTATGTACCCATAATATGTGACCTTGTTCCCATTGCCATCTTCTGCATCAAAGCGGACACCACTGTTTTGGTTGGTGCTCTTTTTGTCTTGGGCGAAAGTGTAAAATGTGTTCCCATTAATCTCGTACCCTTGAAAAGTCGATATAGTATAAGATGGTTGCTTGGCCAACAAGTACAGCTGCTCGTCATCGGTGACATTCATGAGAGGTGTTTGCAACCAACCGCCGAAAGTCTTCATGTGTTCTCCATCAATCCAATCTTCACGTTGCTCCGGGTATTTAGAGCGTAAGATCTCCTTGTGTTCCTCTTTGTACGGAGCCACCAAGATGGAATTATGTAGAACTGTATAGTGTGCTTGAGTGAAAGAATGTCCGTCCATACACGTTGCTGATTTCTTTCCTAGTGTGCCTTTTCCACGCAGTCTCCCCTCATAGCGCGATTCAGGAACACCGATCGGCTTAAGGTCAGGAATAAAGTCAACACAAAACTCAATGACCTCCTTTGTTCCATAGCCCTTGGAGATGCTTCCTTCTGGCCTAGCACGGTTATGAACGTACTTCTTTAAGACTCCCATGAATCTCTCAAAGGGGAACATGTTGTGTAGAAATACAGGACCGAGAACGCCAATCTCTTCGACCAGGTGAACTAGGAGATGTGTCATAATATTGAAGAAGGATGGTGGGAACACCAACTCGAAGCTGACTAGACATTGGACCACATCCTTCTGTAAATTTTGTAGAGTAAGTGGATTGATCACCTTCTGAGAAATTGCATTGAGGAACGCACATAGCTTCACAATGGGTACTCGAACATTTTCCGGCAGAAGCCCCCTCAATGCAACCGGAAGTAATTGTGTCATAATCACGTGGCAGTCATGAGACTTTAGGTTTTGAAACTTTTTCTCCGACATGTTTATTATTCCCTTTATATTCGACGAGAAGCCAGACGGGACCTTGATGCTACTCAGGACTTCAAAAAAGATCTCCTTCTCCTCTTTGGTAAGAGCATAGCTGGCAGGACCTTGATACTTCTCTGGATTCAGGTTGTTTCCTTCGTGGATACTTTGCTGGTCCTGCCGTGCATCCGGTGTATCTTTTGTCTTCCCATACACGCCCAAGAAGTTTAGCAGGTTCACGCAAAGATTTTTCGTCACGTGCATCACGTCGATTGCAGAGTGAACCTCTAAGAATTTCCAGTAGGGTAGCTCCCAAAATATCGACTTCTTCTTCCACATGGGTACGTGTCCGTCAACATCATGCGGAACAGATTGTCCGCCGGGACCCTTTCCAAAGATCACTTTTAAATCCTTGACCATATCATATATAACTTCCCCATTAGGGCAGGTAGGCTTCGTTCGGTTATCTGCCTCACCTCCGAAATGCTTTCCTCTCTTTCTTACGTGATGTTGTTTTGGAAGAAATCGACGATGCCCAGGTACACATTCTTGTTTCCCAAATAATTACTATCAGTCTCACCTAAACAGTGTGTGCATGCATTGTATCCCTTGTTTGACTGCCCTGAAATGTTACCAAGAGCAGGCCAATCATTGATGGTTACAAATAACAACGCTCGTAGGTTAAATTCCTTTTGTTCGTGCTCATCCCACACAGGTACACCTTCGTCACGCCACAACTCTAAAAGTTATTCAACCAATGGCCTCAGGTACACATCAATGTCGTTGCCGGGTTGCTTCGGGCCCTGGATGAGCACTGGCATCATAATGAACTTCCGCTTCATGCACAACCAAGGAGAAAGGTTATAGATACATAGAGTCACTAGCCAGGTGCTATGACTGGAGCTCTGCTCCCCGAAAGGATTAAAGCCATCTGTACTTAGACCAAATCTTAAGTTCCTTGCGTCATCTGAAAATGACTTGAACTCTCTGTCGATTTTTCTCCACTGCGACCCGTCAGTGGGGTGTCTCAGCATCACATCTTTCTTACGGTCCTCTTTGTGCCATCGCAACAACTTGGCATGCTCTTTGTTCTGGAACAAACGTTTCAACCGTGGTATTATAGGAGCATACCACATCACCTTCGCAGGAACCCTCTTCCTGGGGGTGGACTCACCCTCAACATCGCCAGGGTCATCTCGCCTGATCTTATACCTCAATGCACTACATACCGGGCATGCATTCAAATTCTCGTAGTCCCCGCGGTAGAGGATGCAGTCATTGATGCATGCATGTATCTTCTGCACCTCTAATCCTAGAGGGCAGACAACCTTCTTTGCTTCGTACGTGCTAGAGGGCAACACGTTCTCCCCTGGAAGCATCTTCTTTATTATTTTCAGCAACTTTTCAAATCCCTTGTCAGAAGTACCATTCTCTGCCTTCCACTGCAGCAATTCCAGCGTGGTACCCAGCTTTTTCTAACCATTTTCGCAATTTGGGTACAACAGTTTGTTGTGATCCTCTAACATTTTCTCCAACTTCAACCTCTCCTTTTCATTTCCGCAGTTCATCTTCGCATCAAGAATGGCCCGACCCAAATCGTCGTCCGGGTCATCAAAAATCGGCTCATCGAAAATGGGCTCTTCTTCAGCTTCGTCTTCCCCCATTCTACTACCACCGTCCAGTGAATAAGGGATAGTTGTCACTATCCTCTTCTTCTTCGTTGTCTTCCAATATAACCCCTCTTTCTCCGTGCTTGGTCCAACAATTATAGCTGGGCATGAAACCATTCTCCAGCAGGTGGACGTGAAGGGTCTTCGAGGTAGAGTAATCCTTCATATTCTTACAGGAACTACATGGACAATACATGAAACCATTCGACCGCCTGTTTGCCTCAGCCACGTTGAGAAAATAATGCATGCCAGTAATGAACTCGGGATGGCACCGGTCACCGTACATCCATTGTCGACTCATCTGCATTTTATATGTATATCAAAAATCATTAAAATCACAACATCATGGATATATGAGTGACCAACTTAATTAATATTCAAGTTCATCACATAAAACTAATTGTTTTTTATAAAAGAAGAGGGGCTCACCGAGGTGGTACCGTGCCGGCTAGGGGACGACGCTGGCGATCAACAGCGGTAAGGACGGGGATGATACTAATTAAAACCTACAAAACATACCATAATTTCAGCTCAAATTGCATATAAAAAAATAAAATCACTAACTTAGGCATTTCATCGAACACCTTGCTTGCACTACAAAAATAGTACGAGTTAAAACTACCAAAGAACTGAGCTAAATTAGGAATGCCGGAAGGAAGGATGATATTGCTAACCCTTGGATAGATGTATGCCATTAATCTTGTTAAAATGGTGGAGAAAAATAAAGATTATTGGAGTGTGAGAGGTGGAGAAAAATTTAGAGTGTGAGGAAGAAGAGAAAAATGAGAGCCAGCAGGGGGCTCGGGAAGGGATCTGGCGATTTGATATAGCTGGGTACCCTTTGGTACCGGTTCGTGTTACGAACCGGTACCAAAGGTCCAGCCCGGGCCCCACCACGCGTCTGAATTTTGGCCGAAGACCTTTCGTACCGGTTCCTAACACGAACCGGTACGAAATCTCCTCACGAACCGGTACCAAATCTCCTCGCCCGCCAGAGCCCTTGAACCGGTGCAGATGACCCCATTGGTACCGGTTCGTAAGGGAACCGGTACCAATGGCTTAGATGGATGAGAGGTTTTCTACTAGTGATACCCTGATTCACTCATCAATGGGAAACACCAGACCTAGTAATAAACAAATCAACAGGCCAAGAGCACATTAGTGAGGGTATGACACTTTATACACCCCTCATCTTCAGAGTATACATAATCGATTGGAGCTTTAATCTACACAAACTGGCATTACCGGCATATATACTCCGTAAAACGCTCAATCCTCTATGCCCCGACCGGCTGCGGAGAGATTGAAGCGCCGAGTAGAGCCAAGCCGCAATGGTACATCGCACCACAGCGCCTGGCATGCATGCTTCGCCGGCTCGAGGCACCGGTACCAGATGGCGGTATCCAGTCTTTCTTGGCGGGCCGAGTCCACCGGCCTGACTTGGCATACCATACGCAGGTGCTGCACCCAGAACTTGAACTCTCGGAGCACGTCGCCGCCTCGCCGGAAGCGTCAGCAGTATCACCGCCTCAGAGATTCGTATTTGCTAGGCCTCCTTGCTTATGTTGCCGATGCCGAGATGCTCACTGCTCTCCGCATCGCCTGCAATTTTCAAGGCCTCGGCGGCACCAAGGCCGGCCGGCCGTGACCAGCTTACACTGCCTCGCTCTGGATGCACGTACGCCTCGCACCCAGCCATGCATGCTTGTCCTCAACTCCTCATCTTGGGCCAATTCCACCATGGACCTTGAGCAGCACCCTCCTGAGACGCCCACCACCCATGAGCCAATCGATCGACTGCCACGCAACAAACGAACAAAACACGACCTGCCTCGGAACCTAGGGGTGTCGTGCAATCCAGAACTTCCTATCGAGCAGCATCACTGGTCCCGGCTCTGTGCGCCCAATATTGTCAAACGCTACACCGGAGAGCCCGTCAACGGCAATCGGCAAGCCCTCGGTGGCGCCACCATCGCAGCCCGCAGAGCTTCTCCACATGGAAGTTACGCCTCCACGAACTTTCTCTCGCTCAGATCCCATCACAAAAGTCAATCGATTTTTGGCTTGCTAGCGCTGATCGTGTTACGATGGCTGGATATAATTTGAAGATTGGAGATTGTAGAGGAGGGGTTGCTCGTTTCCTGGCTATATGAGGACGCGGCCATGGCGTGTGGCGTGTGGCGTGTGGCTCATGGATTCGGTTCGGGGACGGAGCCGGAAGCACGTACGAAGCTTGGACGGATCGAAGGAGGAAAACGCGATGATGAACCTAGGAAAAAGATTGAAACGTTTTTTCACTTACCAGGTGGCAGTGGTGGGTAATTTTGTACAACTTTGAGGGCAGTTTTAAGTTGAACGAACGACCGAGGGAGAAACCCTTTTGCTTTTATTATTAGGTATAGATATATGTAGTTACACCCACGCGTGTTTCTCATAATCTAGAGAGTATCTATCATACCAGAGAGTATGTACATGTAGTATGAAGTATATATAAGATTATTTTTGGAAGTATATATACTACTTTGTAGTTAGTATGTACATTATTCGCAAAAAAAGTTAGTATGTACATTTTTTTTACGTAGAATCATTTTTTACGTATACATATCCATGTATTTCGGATATATAGTGCAAACTATGGGTTCCCTTGCATTTTTCTCATGAAAAACTTGGTTTGGAGTATCTTAGATATAATATACGAAAATACTGAAACCAATAAAGTATATTATATACTTCCGTATGGTAGTATATGAGACGTGGGTGTAGTTACACCCAGGAGTAGGAAGTATTTATCATATATATATATATATATATATAGGATAAATACTTCCTACTCCTGGGTGTAGTTACACCCATATCTAATATACTACCATACAAAAGTATATA
The DNA here is from genome assembly GCF_019359855.2 of Lolium perenne. Taxonomy (NCBI): domain Eukaryota; kingdom Viridiplantae; phylum Streptophyta; class Magnoliopsida; order Poales; family Poaceae; genus Lolium; species Lolium perenne. Next base: position 33,052,056 of record NC_067248.2, on the reverse strand, counting down.
CGATACTTTATGAGTTTGAGTATGTTCCTACACTATATCTAAGATATTACAAACCAAGTTTGGTGAAAAAAAATATAAGTGAGCATGTAGTTGGCACTATATATGCGAAATACATGCATATGTATACCTAAAAAATTAGTCTACGTAAAAAAATGTGGATACTGCTTACAAAGTATTATATATACTACCAAAATAGTTTTATATACTTCATACTATATGTACATACTCTTAGGTATGATAGATACTCTCTAGATTATGAGAAACACGCGTGGGTGTAACTACACCCGGGTGTAGTATGAATATGCCCTATATAGGATATATATATATATATATATATATATATATATATATATATATAGGTCTGCTATTCTCGAACCAGTTCGAGAATAACTATTCTCGAACCTTTTCTGAACTTCCCGCTGCAGGGAAGTGAACTTCCTGGCGGAACACCAGAATTTCATGTGTTTTGGCGGACAGTATTTTGCGGCCAATTTTCGAACCTCTTATCGGAATGACGCATATGATATGGCGTTGGAAAGATATACAAATTTCGCATCTTTTTTGTTTCTATTTGTTTTCGAAATCATGTATGATTTAAAACTAATTTTAAATATGCCAAACTATGTTTTCACGGATTTCTCGATTTTACTGAACTTGTTTGGCTCTAGTTTTTAAACCATTTGTCGGATTGATGGAAGTGATATGTCGTTGGAAATATATTAACTAGGCGAAACTTTTTCATGTTGAACATTTTACCAAATTCATCACGCTTTAAGAGCAGATTTGAAAATGGTTGTTCCCATTTTTCCAAACTTCACGTTTTTTCAACGGTTTCTTAGGTTGTAATTTTTAACCGCTTGTCGGATTATTACAAACGATATGTCGTTGGATAGATATTGATTAAGCGAAACTTTTTCATGTTGAACATTTTTCGAAATTCCAAACTGTTTAAAATTAATTTCAGAAATACCCACAATCGGATGCAACGCCGACTCGGAACATTTTAAAATTGTCTCACCTAGATTGATTAAGTGTGGCATGTCACCACCCTGGAGTATGAATATAGTCATATCATTGCCAATTGCATGGGGTGGCGGTCGATTTAGGAAACCGGAGGCTGTACACAAGATTTTCATGTATATGATTTCCGCCCAGGAAATGAAGACTAGTTGAACTGCCCTGAATATGAGAGTGAACTTCTCACGACATGCTAGTGAACTTCCTGACGGAGTATGTAAATTGTCGATTTTCCTTTCAGCTTTTGTGATAGTTTTCAAACTTTCGATCAAAATGATACAAATTATACATCGCTGGAAAGTTATGAAAAAAGTGCAAATTTTCATATAGAATATTTCCAAAATAGTTATGGTTTAGGAGCAGTTCAAAATATACTAAAGTATGGAATTTTCAAACTTCTTTATTTTTATTCTATTTCTCTTAGTGGACTTTGATGTTTTGTATATCAAACCGCGGAAGCCTAAACAGTGAACTTCATTTCTTTTTAAATTTATAGGAAAAAGATACATGTGCTTTACATTAGATATTTTGAAGCACATGGTAACAGGATGCGTAGTACAAAGTGTAGACTGACATACGTACATACTGAACTTTCACACATATATAAAGTGAGCTTCCAGAAACAAATTCGACAAAAATCTTAATAATAAGGGATCTTCACATACATGCAAACCGAAGTTCCTAACAAATAAAGAGGAACTTCACAGAATAATATCAATATACAAAACAAATAGCTAGCAGCATCACAAAATACAAAATATCAATATACAAAACAAACTTCCAAACTAAAAATAAGCTAACTTCATATGGGGACGAGGTGAACTTCTTTTTCTATTTGAAGCGAGTGAACCAATCGATGCAAATATAGTGCCCGTGTGCTGCAACACAATTTACAAAAAAAGAATGAACTGCCAAGAGAATAAAAGTGAACTTGAAGTTACAGAGTGAATGTGCTGCATAAATAATCATCCAAGAAAAACAAAACTTTCAGCAAACACAGTGTACTTTTTGGTACTTAAAAAGTGAACTTGTAAAATTCATACAATGAACCGCATCCATTCGGTCTCAACACTAAACCATTAACAAAGCGAGAGAAACAAAACAATAGAAAGACAAATCTGGTTCACATCACTTATTCAATTTGTCAACCAAAACTATAAATTGAGATCTCTCTGAACTTCAAAGCTATAGCTTTCCCGACTTCACAATTCTGTCTCCCAGGGCTGCACAGCTCCAGCGTTGAGGGCAACTCCTCAGTGAACTGCTGCACAGCATACGTGAACTGATGCTCTGTAAAATGTGAACTGCTGAGCTCTAAAGAAAGGGCAGAGTACGCTTGGTCGAGCTTGAGGCGGCACCTGGTTGATGCAGCGGCTGAATGCTTACTGGACAGTGGACACTAGACCCCTTTATTCTCCCAAGCTAGCACCATCGCACATGAAACTGCAATATAAAAAGAACTACATCAGGCTGATTACTAGTATACAAACATCAATGCTGGTTAGCAAATAGTTGCTCACATAAGAGAATTTTGGAACTGCTGTTTCATCTATTCCAGAGATGTGAACTTCATGAATTAGGAGAAGTGAATTACAAGGTTTAGAAGAAGTGAACTTCACCCATCGTCCTTGGCATTGGTTTGAGATAATTCGACCCAAAATTAGTTGCTTCAGATAATTTCATTTGACCAATATCTCGCTGAATCCTTGGCATTGCTACTGTAAAGCAAGTGTCAAGAAGGTTTTAAGTTCTCAAGGGGTTGCTTAAACTGAATGTACATTAGAGGAAGTGCGGTGAATGTAAGGATGTACCTACCTGCCCCATTGTGGACTCCCAGAGCGCTGCCTCGTGGACTCCTGCTGTGTTGGTGTAGACTGCCACAACGGGGTGCTATTGTGGAGAGGCACAGCCACGGCGAAGGCCCAGTGGTATTCCGCATAGGCTCTGCGGCGGCGGCTGGTTGTGGTGAACTTCAGAGTTCATCCCTACTTCACTACTTATCTGAATTTCACAAGTTCATCATCGTTCCTGCTTGATTACTCGCATCTCAGCAATCATGTCATATCCCCGATATGCATTGTGCACTCTGTATATGCACATGGTTTGTTGTACCTGGACGGATCATGCCATCTTTCTTACCATGGATAAATACCTGAAAAGGAACAACAAAAGCAAGTTAAAACAGTTGACTTTCTTTGTAAAGAAAAGGAACCTCTACTTCTTTTTATAGCCAGACATGACATCAGCACATACTTGTACCATATTATTCCTAGTTCTGATTCATTTTTTCCATCAAAAAGAGAGAGCAAATACAGAGAAAAGAGAGAACAAATACAAAGAAAAGAGAGACAGATGCAAGGACAATATACAGCTGCACTTCACAGATGCAAGGAGTTGCATTTTCAATAAAAGTGAACTTCACATTATGGACAAGCTAATTTGCTTTTTAAATAAAAGCGAACTTCAAAATTTTGTGCTTATGTGGACAAGCGAACTTGCATTTTAAATAAAAGTGAACTTCACATTTTAAATAATAAAAGGGAATTTTACATTTTAAATAAAAGCTAATTTCATATTTTTAAACAATATGTGAACTTCCAGGTTTGAAAATAGTGAACTTCATGACAACAAAATTGAACGTTTTCCTCGTGGGTGAATTGAACCTTTTTTGCCGGAAAAAATGAACAATGGATGAACTAAATAATCAAGTAAAAATATGTGTGAACTTCATGAATTAGGAGAAGTGAACTACAAGTAGCACTATGTTCTATTAACAAATTAAGCATGTCCGATTGGAACTGTTTCTACCAAACAAACTGAAATTTTGAACTTCAGAACATGTGTTACAACTACCATTTTTTGAGAAGTTAACTCACTAGCTAACTTCAGAGTACCGTGATACAGTACAGTCTGCTCAAGAATTTCGGATTGCACAACTGAAATAGAACAAAAGCAAGCACATCACTATGATTTTTTAGCTATATGAATCTGACCACTATTCAAGAACAAGAAGTGAAAAAATTACATCTCAAAAAATGGTCAACGGAGGGCGGGCGCGTGTGTGAAATCCCCTGGATATGCATGTGAACTCCCGGGTTGGGCATCGCCGGACTCGCATCGATGCAGGTTAACTACTCAAACATTGTTTTTTTTTTTACAGGACCGGGAACTTCTTTGTAGCCTAATTGAACTACTCAAAGTTAACAAGTGAACCACTCGATGCTGTAAAATCCCTATGAAAGAAATGAACTTTTTCATACACGCCAAGAGAACTTTTTTAACAAGGCGTCTACTCCTATAATAGCATACATCCTCAAAGTATATCGGAACTATTGCAATGTTCTGAATAAGGAGCAAGGAAGAAGTTCAGATAAGGGCACCGACCTCTACCCGGGCATTCCCTGTTGGCTGTTACTGTGAGACGAGAGCACTAGTGCATGACAAGTGAACTTGCTGAAAAGGACAACACAAACTCATAGCATGAGTAGAACTGGACTTCGGATTTAAAAGTTTCTGAACTTATAAAATAAATCCATTCTTATCAATAAAAGTCAGCAGCTACCAACCAACCAGCAAATCAGATAGAACAAGAAAATACATAGCATTAAGTCTCCATCGATGCATTTCAAGGAGTTGACAAAACCTCGCTGAGAAGAAAATTGTAAAAATCTCCAGCGGTTCACAAATTCACAAACTGCTTCTAGGCAGTTTTTAAAAAGATTTTTAGTAAAGCAAAGACAGGCGGAGAAAATAGAAATTATAGATCAAAGAAAGAGGTAAAAATCAATTTCCAGCTAATATGTTGCACCTCCGGTGGGTTTTCACCTTGTAATTGACGAACTGAACTTCGTGACAATATAAGGTGAACTTTCACAGAGCGTAAAAGTGAACTTCGTGACAATATAAGGCATGTACCCTTACACGTTTACTTTTTAGATTAGCATGGAAAAGGACAACGAATGGAGAAACACTTTAAAATTAGATTCCTCCTGGCATAGGTATATGTTTGCAGCATGTCCGATTATCTTATTACAAGATTATGCTGACTGGAAGCAACTAGAGAACCATATTTAAGGACTCTGAGATGGTAAAATACACAAGGCAACAACAGGTTATGTGCAGATAGTTATCGTTTGATTCCTGTGACTCATCATGCAATTATGAGCAATAAACAGAGGAATAAAAACCTTCCCGAACTGCCTAGTTTATTTCCCCCGGACTCCTCATGTTGCTGTCTATTTTTAACAATGAGTACGATCACTGTTAGTCACAGAAGAAATCTAGATACTGACCAATGGGCATCAGGAAATGAGGTGGTCTTTTCTATATCACACATTTTTATATTACCCTCTCACCACCATCCCAGTAACTGCATCTTTCTTTTCGGGTGTGCACTTGTGCTCCAGCTGCTACTTCATCCAAACAAAAAGAAGAGCACGACTTAGAGCTGCACTTCAACCGTCGGAGGACCTGCAGCCCGTTGTGCTACTGCTTGTGGACACTGAGCAAGATCCTGCTGCTTTGTAAGGGCTCAGCCCACCACATGACTTCTCCACTCATTGAGAGGTGGAGAGGGGCAGCAGAGTCCAAAATAGTTTGAACTTTTGTGAATTCTAAACTACTCGCTAGCAAAACAGTGGACTTCAAGCCAGATGTACAGTTTAGAGGATGTATCGTCCTCGTCACTGTATGTTTGGCCTCCACTATTTGGTGTCGCTGCAGAACAAATGCATGCTCCACAACAACACACTGAACCTCCTAACCAGAATTTGTGAGCTTCCACGGCAAAAGTACACTCCTAGATAATTCATAAGAAAATGATTTTTTTTGTTAACAAAGTAGATTACGCATATGTACATACTGAAATTCCAAATAAGTTCTGAACGTCATATGGCATCGAATACAACAGAGAAGGTTTCATATGGAATCAAAGTATAGGCAAGGGGGATCCACTTGTAGACCTGTCAGTACTCTCACCCAATTACGTGTAGACCTGTCAGTACTCTCACCCAATTACTTACATTTTCTGGTACTACAGATAATATCAAGTGCAGACTGCATCCTCGTTTTGCATAATTATCTAGAGTCATGATGAGGTTAGAGAAGGTACCCACAGACCTGGTCCAGAAAGCTTGAGGGCACGGTTGAACGCGGCCAGCGCCATGTCCTCTGTGGGCTGCTTGCTTGTAAATTGCAAGGGCAACTGTAACATCAAGTGGTCAGTCCGACGAGTGTCCAGACAAGAACGAATCTGCGAGTGGCCGGGCGGAGGGATTCGGTCGATTCGGGTGCTGGTGTGCTTTACCTTGCCGAGTAGTTGCGCCATAGAGGCCCTGGAGTAGGGCACGACGACCTCGAGGATGCTACCGGACGCGCCGGGCATGGAGAGGAGCCAAACCGAGCGCCTGCGGAGATCCAGGTGTTGAAATTACTGTGGAGATGTCGCGAGGGACGGAGGGAGGGAGCGGAAGAAGGGGGCGAGGTGGTGGCCCGTACCTGGGAGGCCCCGCCGGCGAGGTAGATGACGGATTGGGCGCGAGACAGCCGCCCTATCTTAATCGGTTTTACAGGGGATGGTGACGGAATCGATGGGGATCGCGCCGGCGGCCGCCGATTTACAGGGGATGGTGGCGGCGTGCAGGGCTCTCTGGGGCGGCGCGTAGAGGCTCTCTGGGGACGCGCACGACGGGGATCTCCGGAGAGGCAGACGGCGGGGATGCGGGTCGCCTGTGGAGAAGGGCGGGCAAGGATGCGAGCCACCGCCGAGGAAGGATGCGGGCGGGATAGGGGAAGAAGGTGGGTCGCGGATGCGGTGCCGCCGCCGGCAAGAAGGCGGGCGGAGATTCGGTGTTGCCACCGGGAAGAAGGTTGGGCGGGGATTTGGCGCTGCTGCCAGGGAAGAAGGTGGGGCGGGATTCGGGGTACCTATCGATAGGGAAGAAGAAGCTAGGAGGAGTTCACACCCACGACCTGGGGTCGGAGGATTTTCTCGGGCAAGTTGGTTTGGTTTGGTTCGGTTCGGTCGGATGGGGGTTCGAGAATAGGTATTCTAGAACCCTCTTAAGGGGGGTTCGAGAATAGTTGGGCTCTATATATATATATATATATATATATATATATATATATATATATATATATATATATATACCAGCACTATTCTGCAACCGGTTGCAGAATAATATTCTGAGCACCGACTTGTACTTTTCTGGACACAAGGTTGTACTTCTTGGATAACAGGGTTCAACTTTGTGTCGAACTTACCTGAACTTCCCGTTTTCTTCAGAGGTATTCATTATACCTCAAGTTTCCCAACCATTTATCGGAACTATGCAAATGATATACCGTTGGATAGATAATGAAAAACCGCAACTTTTTCATGTTCACACTTTTCACAGATTTTGCGCAGTTTAAATTTAATTTTGAAAATACGAAAACGCTTCTATATGGCTAGAAAACGAACTTTTAGTTCGATTTTCGAATCGATTATCGAAACTATGCAAATGATATACCATTGGAAAGATAATGAAATTGCGCAACTTTTTCATGTTTTATGTTTTTTCGAAAACCTCACAGTTTTTGAATTATTTTAAAAATACCGAAATTTGGACGTACTCAAAAAACGAGCGGACAGTAATTTGGACGATTTGTTTCAACCGTATGTCGGAATGACGCAAATGATATGGCGTTGGAAAGCTATGGAATAGGCGCAACTTTTTTATTCCAACTGTTTTCTCTAATTACTTACAGTTTAAGAGAATAACTCGATTTACTGTCCGCCCATTTTATGTGACGGGCACCGAACGATTCTCCCCTCGATTTCCATGCGGTATATTTAAACAATGGAAATGATATACTGTTGGAAAGGTGTCAAAATGGCACATCTTTTTCGTATCTACCATTTTTTCCCAAATCCGAACGGTTTAAAAGTAATTTTAGAAGTTTTGAAATCATGGTTCCGGTATATTTTGTGGGATAACGATTTGAATTTGATGGATTAGATCCATTTATTTGTTGTAAAATGTTGTAGGTAATGAAATTAGACATATACTCTACCATATAAAGCTTTTGGTGACAATGGTTGAAGTGGTTGGTGATCAAATCGATGAGATTTGGACAATAGATTTCCGCCCTGTAAAAACAGAGCACTGAACTTCCCTCGACATGAACTTGTACTTATCGTGCAATGCGGTTGTACTTCTTGGTGTAGTTTCTCGTACACTTCCCATTTGAGGTCCACGACCACACAAAATGTGTAGCACAACCATGCGCATCTGAACTTCTCGCGACATGTCCTTGTACTTCTTGGCCTTCGTGGTTGTACTTCCAGGAATGTTGATATTAGTGTGTTTTACAATAATTAAACATCTGTTATGGAAAGATAATTTTAGATTTTCCTTAGACTCTATTTAAGAGATTCTGCACTTCATGGATCTTAATATTTGAACTTCCCAATATTGCTATGTGAACTTATGTGTGAGTATATTCTTTGTACAATATGCAGTTCCTGTAATTACTGCTTGTACTTCCTATAGTCTTTGCTTGTACTTCTCGGAATAACTCCTTGTACTTCCTCGTGGATGACGGGATTATTTTGTTATTTCAACATTTGGATTTTTCTTGGGTTTCTTGTACTTCCTATATTAAGTGGGTGTACTGCTCGTGGCGAATGGTTGTACTTCTCGGAATAACTCCTTGTACTTCCTCGCGGGTGATAAGATTATTTTTGTTTTTGTACATTTTTGGATTTTGTGCGATTTTCTTTGTACTTCCTATATTAAGTGGATGTATTGTTCGTGTTGACTGGTTGTACTTCTCGGCATCAACTATTTGGACTTCCTCACGGATGACGAGATTGTTTTCTACATTTTTTTTTCACAATAGATTTCCATCCCGCAAATACAGTGCATTAAACTTCCCTCGACATGGTGTTGTACCTCTTGGGAAGCGCGGTTGTACTTCATGGCGTGGTTTCACGGAAGTGTTCAGGAAAAATTCTAAAATTTTCTTTTACTCTTCTCAAACCGACCATTTGTACTTCTCGTAGCTACCGCGTGTATTTCTGGGAATCACATCTTGTACTTCCCATGAGATTAATTCGGACGTTTTTTTTTTGTTTTTTTAGTGTACTACAAGATGAACCGTGTACTTCCCAAAATTAATCTGTTGTACTTCTCAATGTTGACGTTTGTACTTCGTGATAATCTTTTAGAGCTTTCCAATAAATGGCCATCTATACTTCCCGTAGTCACAACTTGCACTGAAGGTACCTCCATACTAAGTGATTGTACTGATCGTATCAATTGATTGTACTTCTCATCATTGATTATTTGAACTTCCTCGCAGATGATGAGATTATTTTGATTTTTGTATATTTGGATTTTTTGGTTGTCTTGTACTTCCTATAATAAGTGGTTGTACTGCTCGTGTCGAATGGTTGTACTTCTCATCGTAAAATATTTCAACTTCCTCTCGAATGATAGGATTATTTTTTATTTTTTGCACATTTAAGTTTTGTCAATTTTCTTGTAGTTCCTATGATAACTGGATCTTGCCGATAAGGGACGCGGGTAAGCGGGATAGCGGTGCACGGGCTAGGGCCGACGGCTCGTGGGTTAGGGGCGGCCGCATGGGGGCAGAGGCCGTCGGTGCGCGGATCATGGGTGGGCAGAGTGGCGCGCAGGAACCCGACGATGGAGGGGCACCAGTGGATCCAGCCGGCAATAGGGTGTCGCGGAGGCATACCGGCAATGACTTGGAGCGCGGCTCCAGCGTTAGAGCGGGAAGGGCTTGTACTTCTTGATGCTTCTCGTGTGTACTGCCGACGCTAGACGTTTTGCACTGTTGATGTTGCTCATGTGTACTTCTCGACGGGACAAATTTCTATGTAACTTCTTGGTAGGTAGAAGTAAACTTCGGTATGTGTTTAGGGTTGCTCGATGGGTACTGCTCGGATCTAAATTTTTGTATTGCTGAGACTATGACAATTTTAGTCGGCACTAAAATGAATTTACTATTGTATCGTTTATCCTATATTGTTTTAGCATGCCACAATGATTTTTGTTGTTCACGATAATGTTGTAGCCATGTCTCCGAGTCCCAAGTATGTGGCGAACTGCACGCCGCATTTCCCCTTCGGTTGGTGAGATGTCACACTTCATGACAAACCCTCTTGCTCGACAAAGGCAAGTGTATGCGAACTTGCAGGATTCACGTCCAGTCTCTCCTGGGCATACAATTAGAAATAAAATTTTATTTTTGGATTTTTGTTTTGAGCGGGAGGTGTACTTCCTGTTAGTAAACTCATGTACTTCTCGGTACCAAATTCTTGTACTTATCCGTAGCAATCTCTTGTATTTCTGCATACAAATCTTTTTATTTCACGCAGTACACTACATGGAAAAACTAAACTGTATTTTTGTACAGTAACCTGAAGCTCTCCTGCTGCTGCAAGTAATAAAAGAGGATGGAGAAACTGCTCCGGACGATCGATGAAATCGGAAGTAGAGGTACGTGTCTCATGACAGAAAGTACAAGCTGATACTTATGGGAAGTGCAGGTTGAGACAAAATAAAAGTTCATGTAAAAGGATGAAATTTTAGCACGATGCACTTCGTCGTCGTTCTGCACATCATGGCCTCAGAGCCCCCGGCGGTGTTGGTTTGGGGCCGGATCTCGGTTGGCGGTAATTGCTGACAGCAGGGATACGGAGCAGGAGCTCCAAGTGAACGAGCGGCGGCGACCTTCACAGTACGCCTGTACAAGCAGGAGCTCCCGTAGTCATTGCTTTTTGTATACTCGTGTTTTTTGTATATTGTAAGAAAGCACGTCTGCACTTCTCATGTTCTCCATGCGTATGTGATAGTGAGTAGAACTAACTGAAGAATACAGGAAACCACATCAAACTTGCTTGTGGCTACCAGCAGAGCTGCCCTTCTACGAGCGGCAACACGTCTTTCACACCATCCACCACGCTGTACGCCAGGCCACCGCCTGCCGTATGGCCGTCATGCCGAAGCCCCTGCGCAGCAGCATCGTGGTTGTCGGCAAGATGCAGTATGCATCTAGTAGGAATATAAATCAAAACCAAAAGGACATCCACGAGAAAAAAAAGAAGGAAATGTCTCAACCATGAACAACAGGAAACTTCACTGCTGGCGGACGACATCCACAGATGTATCTACGCGTAAGGAGCAAACTGTACTTCATGTATAAGAAGCTGTAAATAGAAACAAGAATAGCATCTTGAGTAGCATCACGTGAAGCAGCCGGCCGTCAGCGGACCATCAACGAGAGAGAGAGAGCGCGCAACAGGAGCAGCAAGAAAGCAGCAGCGGGCGTGTGACGCCGTATTACTCTCGTCGGGAAGATGCAGGATCGGAGCAGCCGGACGTCGGCAGGGGAACCAGAGCATGCACAAGGGATAGCGCCGTGAGGCGGCGGCGCGAGGGCTCGGCCGGCACCACCGCAGGGGACTATCCAGCGGCAGCTCGGGGAACCGTTCGGCGGTGACGCGAGGAATCATCCGGCGGCGGCGCGGGGGAGTGGGGGACCCTCCCGTGGAGGCGCGGTGGCGGTTCATGCGGCGGCGCGGGGGACCCTCCGGCGGAGGTGCGGGTGTCGTTCCTGCAGCGAAGCGGGGACTCTTCGGCGGAGCGTTGGGAGCCGTCCCGGCCGGCGGTGAGCAGAAGCAGGGGATTGGAATTTGGACGGGCTGGAGGTACAGGATAGAGTTCCGACGGCTGTAGTTATTTTGGTGTTTTCCGTTCGCTGCCCATATATATGGTGAAAAGGTGCTCAAAATAATATTCTGAGCACCGGTTTCAGAATAGTGTGACCCTATATATATATATATATATATACCAGCACTATTCTGCAACCAGTTGCAGAATAATATTCTGAGCACCGACTTGAACTTCTCTGGAGACAAGGTTGAACTTCCTGGATAAGAGGGTTGACCTTTCTGTCAGAACTTACCTGAACTTCTCATTTTTCTTCAGAGCAACTGATTATACTACGATTTTCTCAACCATTTGTCAGAACTATGCAAATGATATACTGTTGGATAGACAATGAAAAACCGCAACTTTTTCATGTTCACAACTTTCGCAGATTCAGCATGGTTTAAATTTAATTTTGAAAATACGAAAACGCTTCTATATGGCCAGAAAACGAACTTTCAGTTTGATTTTCGAATCGCTTATCGGAAATGTACAAATGATATACTGTTGGATAGATAATGAAATTGCGCAACTTTTTCATGTTTTACGTTTTTCAAAATCGTCACAGTTTTTGAATAATTTTGAAAATACCGAAATTTGGACGTACTTAAAAACGAGCGGACGGTAATTTGGATGATTTGTTTCAACCGTTTGTCGGAATGATGCAAATGATATGGCGTTGGAAAGCTATGGACTAGGCGCAACTTTCTTATTCCAATTGTTTTCTCTAATTCCTTACAGTATAAGAGAATATCTCGAATTACTGTCCGCCCATTTTATGTGACGGGCACCGAATGGTTTTCCCCGCGATTTCCATGCGGTATATTTAAATAATGCAAATGATATACGGTTGGAAAGGTGATAAAATGACGCATCTTTTTCGTATCTACCAATTTTACCAAATCCGAATGGTTTGAAACTAATTTTAGAAGTTTTAGAATCACGTTTCCGGTATATTTTGTGGGATAACGATTTTAATTTATTGGATTAGTTCCATTTATTTGTTGTAAAATGTTGTAGGTAATGAAATTACACATATACTCTATCATATAAAGCTTTTGGTGACAATGATTGAAGTGTTTGGTGATCAAATCGATGAGATTTGCATAATAGATTTCCGCCCCGTAAAAACAGAGCATTGAACTTCCCTCGACACGAACATGCACTTCTAGGAAAATGTGATTGTACTTCTCGGTGCTGTTTCATGAAAGTGTTCAGTAAAATGACTAAGTTTCTCATACGGTGTTCGTTTGAGGTCCACGACCACACAAAATGCTCAGCACAACCACACGCATCTAAACTTCCCGCGACATGTCCTTGTACTTCTTGGCCTTTGTGATTGTACTTCCTGGAAATATTTTGATACTAGTGTGTTTTACAAAAACTATGCTTCGAAATGATAATTTTAGATTGTCCCTATATTCTATTTAAGGGATTCTGCACTTCCTGGATCTTAATATTTAAACATCACAACGTTGCTAGGTGAACTTATGTGGGGGTATTTTCTTCATGTAATTACCGCTTGTACTTCCTGTTGTCTCCGCCTGTACTTCTCGTAAGCACAGCTCGTACTTCCTTGCAGATGACGGGATTATTTTCTTTTTTTCTAAATTTGAACTTTGTCGGGTTTCTTGTACTTCATATATAAAGTGGGTGTATTGCTCATGTCGAATGGGTGTACTTCTCATCATCAAGTATTTGAACTTACCAGCGGATGATGGGATTATTTTATTTTTGTACATTTGGTTTTTTGTCTTTTTTTACTTCTTATATTAAGTGGGTGTACTACTCGTTGTGAATGGTTCTACTTATCAGCATCAACTATTTGAACTTCCTCACGGATGACGGTTTTATTTTTATTTTTTGTACATTTGGATTTGTCGGTTTTCTTATACTAGCTACATTAAGTGGGTGTACTACTCCTGTTGAATTGTTGTACTTCTCAGCATGAATTATTTGAACTTCCTCGCGGATGATTGATACGTCTCCGACGTATCGATAATTTCTTATGTTCCATGCCACATTATTGATGATATCTACATGTTTTATGCATACTTTATGTCATATTTATGCATTTTCCGGCACTAACCTATTGACGAGATGCCGAAGGGCCAGTTGTTGTTTTCTGCTGTTTTTGGTTTCAGAAATCCTAGTAATGAAATATTTTCGGGATCGGACGAAATCAACACCGGATATCTTATAATTCCAGGAAGCTTCCAGAGCACCGGAGAAAAGTCAGAGGGGAGCCAGGGGGCCCCACCCCACAGGGCGGCGCGGCCCGGGGGGGGGGGGGCGTGCCCCCCTACTGTGTGGGCACCCCGTGGCCCCTCCGACCCCGCCTCTTCGCCTATTTAATCTTCCTTGACCTAAAACCTCGACCCAGTTCGACGAAACCCGAGAAAACCATCCAGAGCCGCCGCCATCGCGAAACTCCAATTCGGGGGACAGAAGTCTCTGTTCCGGCACGCCGCCGGGACGGGGAATTGCCCCCAGAGCCATCTCCACCGCCGTCTCCACCGCCATCTTCACCGCCATCGCTGTCTCCATGATGAGGAGGGAGTAATTCACCCCCGAGGCTGAGGGCTCCGCTGTAGCTATGTGGTTAATCTCTCTCCCATGTACTTCAATACAATAATCTCATGAGCTGCCTTACATGATTGAGATTCATATGAGTTTTGTATCACTATTCATCTATGTGCTACTCTAGTGATGTTATTAAAGTAGTATATTTTTCCTGCACGGTGTAATGTGGACAGTGTGTGCATCGTGTAGTACTTGGCGTATGCTATGATTGTGATCTCTTGTAGATTATGAAGTTAACTATTACTATGATGGTATTGATGTGTTCTATTTGGTTATGTTGATCTATCTTGCACTCTAAGGTTATTTAAATATCAACATTGAATATTGTGGAGCTTGTTAACTCCGGGATTGAGGGTTCGTGTAATCCTACACAATGGTGTTCATCATTCAACAAGAGGGTGCATAGTAGTCCTATTATGTGATCATTGTTGAGAGTGTCCACTAGTGAAAGCAGGATCCCTGGGCCTTGCTTCCAAGCATCGAATCTCCGTTTGTTTACTGTTTTGTTACATGTTTGCTCGCTGCCATATTTTATTCAGATTGCTATTACCACTCATACTCATCCATATTACTTGCATCTCACTATCTCTTCGCCGAACTAGTGCACCTATACATCTGACAAGTGTATTAGGTGTGTTGGGGACACAAGAGACTTCTTGCTCCGTGGTTGCAGGGTTGCTTGAGAGGGATATCTTTGACCTCTTCCTCCCTGAGATCGATAAACCTTGGGTGATCCACTTAAGGGAAACTTGCTGCTGTTCTACAAACCTCTGCTCTTGGAGGCCCAACACTGTCTACAAGAATAGAAGCTCCCGTAGACATCAAGCACTTTTCTGGCGCCGTTGCCGGGGAGGAAAGGTAAAAGGCACTCATACTCCGGTTCCAGGTAACAGTACTTTTCTGGCGCCATTGTATTTTTGCTCGAAGCTATTTCCTTTAGATCATGCAATTGCATCTTTTTGTTTCTTGTTTTACACTAGTTAGGCATAATGGACAACAATGAGCTTCTTATTTTATTTCCTGAGTTAAGACATGAATTATGTGATGTGAAAATTAAAGAACCTATGGAGCCTCAATTGCATGCTAGTAGCAATGTTATTAGTATGAACGCAATCACTACTAATGCTATGGATAAGTCTAAGCTTGGGGAAGCTAGTTTATATAAAAATAATCCTTTTTTCTCCTCATCTTTGGAAGAAATATTTTTCTCTGATAATGCTTTATCTCCCATATGCGATAACTCTAATGATGCTTCTGATATTTTAAATCCACCTGCTGAAAGTATTCCGTATAAAATACCTATGAAAATTATTGAACGTGTTATGGATAACCGCTATAAAGGGGATGGAACTGTCCATCCTGGAGATCATTTACTATTTTTGCATGAATTATGCGGGTTATTCAAGTGTGCAGGTATCTCTATGGATGAAGTGAGGAAGAAGATATTCTCTGTTTCACTGTCTGGTAAAGCGGCGCATTGGTATAAGTTGTTGAAGAATAGTCATTCTCTTGGTTGGGAGGAAATTGTATCTCTCTTTTACTCTAAATTTTATCCTCCTCATGAAGTGCATATTGATAGGAATTACATTTATAACTTTTATCATCGTGATGGAGAGAGTATTTGTCAAGCGTGGGGGAGATTGAAGTCACTAATGCTCAAATGTCCCATTCATGAGCTCCCCCGTAATGTTATTGTTAACAATTTTTATGCGAGGCTTTCAGGACAACACAAGGACTATCTGGACGCATGTTCGGAGGGATCTTTCACAAGCAACGAGGTTGAAGCTAGGTGGGATCTTCTTGATCGGATTGAGGAGAACGCTGAAGGATGGGAGAACAATGAAGGTAAAGAGTCAGGTATAAATTATGATTATGAATGCATTGAAGCTTTTATGGATACTGATAAATTCCGAAATATGAGTGGTACTTATGGTCTTGACTCTCAAGTTGCTGCAAATCTTTATAAAGCCTTTGCTTCTCATTTTGAATTGCCTAAGAAGAATTTTGATAAGTATCATGAACCTTTTAAAGAGGCTTGCATGAAGAATGAAATTGTTGTTAATTATTGCAATAAGCATGCTCAAACTCCTAAGAGTGCTATTTCCTATAAGCATGTTAATTTTTGTGGAATGCATAGACCTTGTGAAATTAATCAAATCAAAGATGAATATTGTATCCATCATATTAATGAGAAAACTAGAAAGTGGGCTAGGACTCTAGATGATCTTGGTAAAAAAGTTTGTGCCCTCTATCCTTTTATTTGTGAAGTTTGCCATGAAGTGGGTCATTTTAATTTTCAATGCTCCTCCAATGATAATTTGAACCCAATGAGTGCTGCAAATTTGTATTGTGATGATGAAATTACTCCTAATCAGCATGATGAACTCACTTTATTTTTGTGGTGTGAAGAGTTATCAAGGAAAATTTCTTTGTTAGATATTAATGATCTTGATATTGATGATGTCCTGCATGGGTGTTTTTCTTATTGCGTTGATAATAGCCATACAAATACTTACATACAAAATATTTTAGAAGATGACACCTTGCCAAAACATGATAGGACCGCTGTGTGTTTTCAACTAATTAATGAAAAGGAGGAATCCTCCCAAGTTTCTTCTATTGTTTCTGAAAGTAAATCAGGTTATGCGGACAAGCCACCCTTCAAGCCTCTTCCTCCTAAAGAAGGGAACGAGGAGAAGGAAGAGAAGAAAGAGAAGAAGAAGGGAACGAAGAAGAAGAAGATGAAGAAGAAGGAGGAGAATAAAAAGAAAAAGGTAACGGCATATCCCCGCGTGAATGAGATAACGCTAGGTAACCGTAAGTATGTTGCTCCTAATGATTATTATGATAATGAATCTGAATACGATGATCTTCCTATGCTCTTTACATACATTAGTGATCATGATTTGAATGAGCACACTACTTTTGATATTGCAAATCTCTGGGAAACTAATTCTGAAAATGAGGATGACAATAATTGCCATAGTATCAGTGCTATCTATGCTTCCTCCCATAATGATATAGAAAGCTCTAAGCTTGGGGAAGAGGTGTTTGAAAATCCTTTTGCTACTGATCATTATGTGTTTGATACATCTCCTTCCAATAACAATGATGGTATGGTCAAAGATAAACCGACTGTGAAAGATAACTATTCTATTTCTTATGATGACACTGTGCCTCCGACCTTTGATGATTATTATAAAGAATGCTATGATATAGGTTATAACTATCCTTATGAAACTTGTCATGGTCATGATTGGATTACCAAAAATAATTCCCTTAATATGCAACTTCTTTACCATGTTCAAATTCTTGATAATAATTTTGCTCCAATTACTGTTAATGAGAAGAACTTTTCTTATACCAAAATTAATGATACTTCTATGCATATGAACCATGATAAGAATGTTTTAAGTGATGGGTATATTGTGGATTTCATCAATGATGCTACTGAAAGTTATTATGAGAGAGGGAAACATGGTTATATGCATCCTAATAATATTAAGTTTCCCCTCTTTATGTTGAGAATCTTGAAGTTACTCGTGTTTTATCCTCTTATGCTTGTCACTTTGTTCTTCATGAATTCATTTGTGTACAAGATTCCTTTGCATAGGAAGTGGGTTAGACTTAAATGTGTTTTGAATTTTCTTCTTGATGCTCTCTTTTGCTTCAACTCTTATTTCTTAGGAGTGCATCATTGAAATTACTGAGCCCATCTTAATGGCTATAAAGAAAGAACTTCTTGGGAGATAACCCATGTGTTTATTTTGCTACAGTAATTTTGTTTTATATTTGAGTCTTGGAAGTTGTTACTACTGTAGCAACCTCTCCTTATCTTAGTTTTGTTGCATTGTTGTGCCAAGTAAAGTCTTTGATAGTAAGGTTCATACTAGATTTGGATTACTGCGCAGAAACAGATTTCTTGCTGTCACGAATCTGGGCCTAATTCTCTGTAGGTAACTCAGAAATTTATGCCAATTTACGTGAGTGATCCTCAGATATGTACGCAACTTTCATTCAGTTTGAGCATTTTCATTTGAGCAAGTCTGGTGCCTCAATAAAATTCGTCTTTACGGACTGTTCTGTTTTGACAGATTCTGCCTTTTATTTCGCATTGCCTCTTTTGCTATGTGGGATGGATTTCTTTGTTCCATTGACTTCCAGTAGCTTTGGGCAATGTCCAGAAGTGTTAAGAATTATTGTGTCACCTCTGAACATGTGAATTTTTGATTATGCACTAACCCTCTAATGAGTTGTTTCGAGTTTGGTGTGGAGGAAGTTTTCAAGGGTCAAGAGAGGAGGATGATACAATGTGATCAAGAAGAGTGAAAGCTCTAAGCTTGGGGATGCCCCGGTGGTTCATCCCCGCATATTTCAAGAAGACTCAAGCGTCTAAGCTTGGGGATGCCCAAGGCATCCCCTTCTTCATCGACAACATTATCAGGTTCCTCTAGTGAAACTACATTTTTATTCCATCACATCTTATGCACTTTGCTTGGAGCGTCGGTTTGTTTTTGTTTTTGTTTTGTTTGAATAAAATGGATCCTAGCATTCGTTGTGTGGGAGAGAGACACGCTCCGCTGTTGCATATGGACAAGTATGTCCTTAGGCTTTACTCATAATATTCATGGCGAAGGTTGAATCTTCTTCGTTAAATTGTTATATGGTTGGAATCGGGAAATTCTACATGTAGTAATTGCTAAAATGTCTTGGATAATGTGATACTTGGCAATTGTTGTGCTCATGTTTAAGCTCTTGCATCATATACTTTGCACCTATTAATGAAGAAATACATAGAGCATGCTAAAATTTGGTTTGCATAATTGGTCTGTCTAAGGTCTAGATAATTTCTAGTATTGAGTTTGAACAACAAGGAAGGCGGTGTAGACTCTTATAATGTTTACAATATGTCTTTTATGTGAGTTTTGCTGCACCGGTTCATCCTTGTGTTTGTTTCAAATAGCCTTGCTAGCCTAAACCTTGTATCGAGAGGGAATACTTCTCATACATCCAAAATACTTGAGCCAACCACTATGCCATTTGTATCCACCATACCTACCTACTACATGGTATTTCTCCGCCATTCCAAAGTAAATTGCTTGAGTGCTACCTTTAAACAATTCAAAATTTATCACCTCTGATTTGTGTCAATGTTTTATAGCTCATGAGGAAGTATGTGGTGTTTATCTTTCAATCTTGTTGGGCAACTTTCACCAATGGACTAGTGGCTTCATCCGCTTATCCAATAATTTTGCAAAAAGAGCTGGCAATGGGATTCCCAGTCCCAAATTAAGTAACAAAAATAGACACTCCTCCATGGTATGTGATTGTTGGACGGCACCTGGAGGATTCGGTTAGCCATGGCTTGAGAAAGCAAAGGTAGGAAGGAGTGTCATCATAATAAAACTAAAATAAAAAGGCACTCCTTCATGGTATGAGATTGTTGGCAGGAACCCGAGGATTCGGTTAGCCATGGTTTGCGAAAGAAAGGTTGGAAGGAGTGCCACACAAAAATAAAAATAATTCATGGGAGCCGCTCTTTGAAGGTTTGTCTGGCAAGGGGGTTAGAGTACCCAATACCATTCGTTGACAACAACAAACACCTCTCAAAACTTTACTTTTATGCTCTCTTTATGTTTTCAAAACCAAAGCTCTAGCACAAATATAGCAATCAATGCTTCCCTCTGCGAAGGGCCTTTCTTTTACTTTTATGTTGAGTCAGTTCACCTATTTCTCTCCATCTCAAGAAGCAAACACTTGTGTGAACTGTGCATTGATTCCTACATACTTGCATATTGCACTTGTTATATTACTTTACATTGACAACTATCCATGAGATATACATGTTACAAGTTGAAAGCAACCGCTGAAACTTAAATCTTCCTTTGTGTTGCTTCAATGCCTTTACTTTGAATTTATTGCTTTATGAGTTAACTCTTATGCAAGACTTATTGATGCTTGTCTTGAAGTCCTATTCATGAAAAGTCTTTGCTATATGATTCAGTTGTTTACTCATGTCATTTACATTGTTTGGATCGCTGCATTCATTACATATGCTTACAATAGTATGATCAAGGTTATGATGGCATGTCACTCCAGAAATTATCTTTGTTATCGTTTACCTGCTCGGGACGAGCAGAAACTAAGCTTGGGGATGCTGATACGTCTCCGACGTATCGATAATTTCTTATGTTTCATGCCACATTATTGATGATATCTACATGTTTTATGCATACTTTATGTCATATTTATGCATTTTCCGGCACTAACCTATTGACGAGATGCCGAAGGGCCAGTTGCTGTTTTCTGCTATTTTTTGGTTTCAGAAATCCTAGTAAGGAAATATTTTCGGAATCGGACGAAATCAACACCGGAGATCTTATAATTCCAGGAAGCTTCCAGAGCACCGGAGAAAAGTCAGAGGGGAGCCAGGGGGCCCCACCCCACAGGGCGGCGCGGCCCGGGGGGGCGCCCCCCTACTGTGTGGGCACCCCGTGGCCCCTCCGACTCCGCCTCTTCGCCTATTTAATCGTCCTTGACCTAAAACCTTGACCAGTTCGACGAAACCAGAGAAAACCATCCAGAGCCGCCGCCATCGCGAAACTCCAATTCGGGGGACAGAAGTCTCTGTTCCGGCACGCCGCCGGGACGGGGAATTGCCCCCGGAGCCATCTCCACCGCCGTCTCCACCGCCATCTTCACCGCCATCGCTGTCTCCATGATGAGGAGGGAGTAATTCACCCCCGAGGTTGAGGGCTCCGCTGTAGCTATGTGGTTAATCTCTCTCCCATGTACTTCAATACAATAATCTCATGAGCTGCCTTACATGATTGAGATTCATATGAGTTTTGTATCAGTATTCATCTATGTGCTACTCTAGTGATGTTATTAAAGTAGTCTATTCCTCCTGCACGGTGTAATGTAGACAGTGTGTGCATCGTGTAGTACTTGGCGTATGCTATGATTGCGATCTCTTGTAGATTATGAAGTTAACTATTACTATGATGGTATTGATGTGATCTATTTGGTTATGTTGATCTATCTTGCACTCTAGGGTTATTTAAATATGAACATTGAATATTGTGGAGCTTGTTAACTCCGGTATTGAGGGTTCGTGTAATCCTACACAATGGTGTTCATCATCCAACAAGAGGGTGCAGAGTAGTCCTATTATGTGATCATTGTTGAGAGTGTCCACTAGTGAAAGCAGGATCCCTGGGCCTTGCTTCCAAGCATCGAATCTCCGTTTGTTTACTGTTTTGTTACATGTTTGCTCGCTGCCATATTTTATTCAGATTGCTATTACCACTCATACTCATCCATATTACTTGCATCTCACTATCTCTTCGCCGAACTAGTGCACCTATACATCTGACAAGTGTATTAGGTGTGTTGGGGACACAAGAGACTTCTTGCTCCGTGGTTGCAGGGTTGCTTGAGAGGGATATCTTTGACCTCTTCCTCCCTGAGATCGATAAACCTTGGGTGATCCACTTAAGGGAAACTTGTTGCTGTTCTACAAACCTCTGCTCTTGGAGGTCCAACACTGTCTACAAGAATAGAAGCTCCCGTAGACATCAATGATGGGATCTTTTTTGATATTTGGATTTTGTTGGTTTTCTTGTGCTTCAAATATTAAGTGCGTGTACAGATCAAGTCGAAAGGTTGTACTTTTCAGCGTCAAGTATTTGAACGTCCCCGCGGATGAATAATTATTTACTCATTGGAAACAAATATGTGTACTTCCCGCGATGAATAATTACTTCCTGCTCAAGTATTTGGATTTTTTACTACACTTCATGTATATTTTTTTACAAATATGTGTACTTCCCGCGATGAATAATTATACTTATTTTGCGACGAGTAATTGTACTTCTTTGTGATGAATTATTGTACTTCTCTGACTGCATTGGTGTACTTGTCGAAATAACTATTGTGTATTTATCATACCAAATTAAGATAGACAAAATTACTTCTCATAGCTAGAACATGGAGTGTTTGATGGACACCGGATAAAAACCGAGGCCCCTTGTAGCAGCCACCAAAGGCCCTTGTAGAAGTCCCGGCCATCACGCCCTGTAGCAGTCCCGATTGTCGCTTTGTAGCATCCATGGAGGCCTCTTGTAGCAGCCACCAAAGACCTTGTAGCAAATCGCCGCCACCGCCCCATGTAGCAGTCACATCCGCCGCTTGTAGCATTATTCGCTGCCACTTGTAGGAGCCGTGAACACCCCTTGTAGCAGCCACCGGAGGCCTTGTAGCCAATCGCCACCGCTGCCTCCCCTTGTAGCAGCCGCTGACGCGCCTGTCCATCACAGCTCCGGCAAACTACGGCCATAGCAACGCGCCCTGGCAACTCATCTGCACCCTCTAGCATCTGCGGCGGCGTCACCCAAATCCGTAGGCCTCAACCTCGTTGAGGAGCTCAAGCCCATGAGGATAGAGCTTGGCAAAAGGAGCCGCTGCGGTTTGGGCTTGCGGCTGGGCGGCGCCACAACGCGTGGTGGGGAAGATCGTTGGGTTCGAGTTTTCCGCAAGGAGCGGGCGCATGGGAGGAGACGTAGTCAACCAGGAGGACGCTGCAAGGATGCGGAAGATATATGTGTGGAGGAAGAAGAACGAAGAAGGATAAGATTTGTGGGTCCATCCCTACCGGTCGCTTCTGCCACGGAGAAAGACGCGTGGCGCGCTACCGATCAGGACGGTGGGAAACGAACGATTGTTCGGGTGCTTTGAAGCATTTTCCTTTTCAATATTTGTCAATTAAACTTCTCGCATATTTTGTTTCTTTATTCACGGCAGATAGATGTACTTCCTAAATACAAAGAGGTGTGTTGTCCAAATATTACTATCCGATACAAAATTTTCAATATAAGCAAATAGATGAATCATTCTAGTGACGAATGAAGTTATATTTGCAAGTGTGCTTTTATCACTTCGAATAATTTTATATTTCTTCTCGGACCAAGTTACTTCAATGTTATTTAATTTTCTCCCAAATTCCTAATCTTAATACCGTTTACTTTCTTGCCGCAATAATATGTACTTCCCAAAAGATGTGTATGTCGTAGGTATATGTGCAGTTTTTCTTGTCAGATCACACAAAACTTTGCAAGCTTTTGTATAATTTTGAATTCTAAAACACCGGACAAATAAAACAGAATATATTCACCAACAATAAATGACCTGAACTTTCCGGTGTGGCGGTGTGTTCTGCCATCAGTTCGGGATTGTACTGCCCAAAAAAAAAACCGTGTATTGCAGCTACACTGTAATTGCAGGTACCAACAGAACTTCATACGAACAGCAAGAGCACACGCCGCCTGCATCTGAACAGGTTATTCAAGCAAATACATAGTAAAGTCATGAATAAGACATAAACCTGCATCATCCAAATGTCACTTTCAGATGCACTTTTTAATACATGAAAACTTCTAATCTGCACTTCACGAAAGAACGGATATACTTCTTGCCTGCACTGCTCGCACTTATTAGATTGTACTGCTTGCACTAGTGCGTATGTTCCTCGGTATTTATCTCCAACTACACTTATTTTTCTGAATGCATATAAACTG
This sequence comes from Lolium perenne, assembly GCF_019359855.2. Taxonomy (NCBI): domain Eukaryota; kingdom Viridiplantae; phylum Streptophyta; class Magnoliopsida; order Poales; family Poaceae; genus Lolium; species Lolium perenne. Next base: position 33,028,163 of record NC_067248.2, on the reverse strand, counting down.
CCAATGTCTGCTCACGGTTGTGGCCGCCTGGAGGCCCGATGCTGCACGACCTCCTCCATTCGCTCATGACGTAATTCGTCAGCTAAGCATTGGTTTCGTGTTCGGCCTGTAGAGCGACCTCACTCGCGTGGTAGGAAGCAAGCGACGCCATCCCATCCCACTTGCTTTGCTATTCTTAGCATATCTATACCTAATAATAAAAGCAAAAGGGCTTCTTGTTGGTCCGTTTTTTATTACCCCTAATTCTCATGTAAAATTACAAACATTGCCACCGTTAAGTGAAAAAACGATTCGTACAGCTTCTGTCGCGGTGCGCCCGTCCGACCTCCTCTGCGCGCTTCGTGCTAAAAGGCCGCTGAAGTGCTGCGTGGCTGGAGTCTAACGTGGCCCAACATTGGCCCGTCTTCTCCCATTGTTCTCTTTTCTTTTTCTCCATCACTTGCCTGATCCAAAACGAGTTCTGTACGAACTCGATTCTTCCCAAATTGAATTTGGTACAGATCGGTCTGAAATCCACCAATATATACGGCCGGTCTCCCCACGTGTGATTTCAACAAAATCGATCACACAAACTCGCCGGAGGTCGCTGGCCACCGAAGCTCGAAACCGAGCTTTCCGTCGGCAACGGAAGCCACAACAAGTAAAATTGAGTAGACCGGCTCGAGTCGTGGCTGGCCGGAGTTGTCGCCTCGCCGGAGTAGACGCCCTGCCGGTCACGTCCGAGTCGTCGCCTTGGCACTGCTCGCGGCTAACCTGCGTGGGCTGAGCGGCCTTGGCTGTGCCTCGCTCAGCTGGCGGATGGGGGCGGTTGCCGTCGTCGTCTCCACGTCTTGCCGTCCGGCTGGAACATCGAAACAACGACGCGCGCGGTCGCTGGAGACGTAAATAAAGGTCTTCACTGCTTCGCAAGCTACAGGATTCGGGGATTGATTGGAACTCTATTTTTCCGAGAGGATTGATCGATGGGTTGTTTAGTCTGGTCGTTGTGTGGGCGCGGTGATTAAAGGCCCGGGAAGAAGCTTTGTACAGTAGTAATTGCTAGCTTTCGGCACATTGGGGCTTATTACCAACTGAAAAATTCAGAAGATGACAGATTGCCGAAGACCTGACCACACCGATGTATTTTCAGATCATTCAATAATTAAAAACAAACATCTCTGATGACGAACATGCTAGCAGATCGCATTCAATTTGAGATCATGCAAGCCAAGAAGCTAGACAGTAGTTCTCACCAAGAAAAATTCTTCTCACGCAGGGGAGGCACGGAGATACAAGCTCCACCTTGTGGTTCTTGTCGATTGCATGCGGACCTCAGGGAGAACCTCATGAATGAATCTCAAGCAACGGCTGCTCCTCACAGCGCCACAGAGAGAGGAGCTCCGGGAAGGCAAGGTGTGCGGGAGCTCGGACCTGACTGTAGAAAGTTATAGAACCCACACTGACATGCTAACCTCTGCCGCCGGGAGTTGTCGAGGAGGGGGAGGTTGCCCAGTAACGCCGCGATGTGCCGACATGAGATGGAGCGGAGACTGGGAACCGAGGCCGTCGCCGTAGCGCCTACAAGAGCACCATCGACAACTCCGAATCCAGCTTAGCACGGAGTTGACTACGGCTCAGCCACCGTCGATGCTCTCGGTGGTGGAATTTGAGGATTTCTTGAGTTGGTCAGAGGTAGGAGGATAACGGTACACGGTTGAGGAAAAAAAGTACTCCAGTGACCGTTTTGTAGACCGATTGTAATTTGTAAATTAGACTTTGCATGTTTGAATGATGCATCTTGGTTTGATTATACACTAAATCCGTTAAGATCTATAAAATATAGGATGTATAAGTTTATTTAAAAGTTAAAACCTACTATGCTTGTCCAGATTTTTATTAAAAAAATATAAATATCCATATCATTGAATAGATATATTAAAAAAATACTTTGCGGTGAATATATTGATATTGATTTAATATTATAAATATTCATATTATTTATATAAACTAGGTTAAACTTACAAGATGTTGATTTTTAACTAAACTTATATATCTTGCTTTGGGATGGAGGGACTAGAAGAAAAAAATAGTATTTATCTTCCAATTCTTAAATAGGAGTTTATCCCATTTTACACACGCAACTGATCTTAGCATGTGTTCACGGAAGTAGCAGGTTTTGAGTTGATTATTTCCAAACTTTATCTTCACATGTTTATCTCCAACGATGTTTTTTATTTAAATAAATATGCTTATATAAAAACAAGGAGTTAGTGTAAACCTCATTTGTTCAACATGGTTTTCCAATTTTCTTCACCTTTATCTCTTTTGAGTACCATGACAATATATATTCTCTTATAAAATTTACTTTGTGTGTGCTTGCGTTGCTAAATTTTATCTTCCGGTGCAACGCACGGGCACGTTTACTAGTCTATATAGAAACAAAATCAGCAACTTAGTTTCGTACCAGCAATAACAGTCCAACGTCATCCATATAGAAACTGTAAAAGAAAACGCAGAAGTACAAGCGCCCTAGAAAACTAAGTACAAGCGTCGTGGCCAAATAAGTGCAGCGACAGGGCTTTTGTAGGAGATGCAGCCGCCGTGCAATGGTGGGTGGGAGACGCTGCGACATTGGCGGGAGGCGCAGGGGCGACAAGCGTTGGCGGTAAGGCTCTGCATGGAGGGGAATTTCGAGGACGGTGACAGGATTTTCGCGGATTTGCAACAATTCATTTTACAAATTTTGCAATCACAATTTTTTGTCCTCCAAGTGCTCAACTTTCAATTGTTCAGAAAATTGTACTTAGCTTTAACATCGTTTTGTACTTTCTGGACCTGCGCCTTGTACTTCCCGTGTGGTGTGCTTAACATTCTCTGAAGAAAAAAATAGTAATGAAAGGAGAGCTTCACCCAAGATGAACAGAATTTTAGGACTAAAAAATGTACAATCAACAATGCATTGCTCCTTCCTGTAGTGAAAAAAACGAAGAATATCTTCACCCCACTCAATAAGAATTGAGGTTGTTTATTTCCAGGCACCGTGGTCAAGGGCCATTTGATGCAGGAGATCGCCTGCACACCCAGACGTTCTGAAATTATAACCAACGCGACGTTCAGATCTGACGCCGAATAAGTTCAGTCGTGAAGGGCGCAGCAATTCGATCCTGGCAGCAACACCGGGATCCAAGGAGGCTGACGGCGTGTGGGGAGCTGGGAATCTACGGACGGCTGCTGTAGGAGCCGAAGGTCAGGCCATGGGCGGGAGGTGCAGCGGTCGCCGGAGATCGGTAACATTTCAACAATGTACGTGTACTGCCGCCCGAGACTATAATGATTGTATTGCCGATACTATAATGATTGTACTGTCGGGTCTGCTCGGTTATTCCCGCAGCTAATAATTGTACTTTTTGTGGCGAATAGTTATACTTCTTTGACTTAATTGTTGTGCAAGAGGACGGCTCCTAACTACTGCCTACTGGACATCGACGCGGTGGCGCCCTCGAATACATGGCCTGGCTTGTGGCATGCTCGAGCACGCGACCTTGCCGGCAATGCCTTGGAGCACACAACCTGGGAGTTCAAACGTGCAGATCGAACAAGCTATCTATTCACACTTCAACGTATGGACAACGAAATTTGGCAGGAGCGAGCTTTGTTTTTGCCAATGAATAAAAATACCAGGTGCTTCGGCATGTCTTTCGTTTATCTGGTTCTATTAATGGTTGCTCTTCTCAGCAGTTTGCACATAAGAAAAGTCCATCCAATCAACGAGTAGACTGATACTTTTCAGTATGGATATTTCTTTTCCATGGTCGGGCATCAAAGAATATGAGCTACTGAACGAATACTAATTCTCATACGGACATATACACAAACAACTTCACAAACCAACCTCTATTAGCTGAGCACAAAATAAGATTTTATTAGTGTATATACTTCCAGAAACATGCAGCGTGATATTCTCATCCCTTAATATGTGCACTTCCTGAGTTAAAGTATGTAATTCCCCAAAATTGTGCCCTCTCCAAAACCAAAAACATGCACTTGCACTTCTTTCCACCATGCGATTGAACTTTTTTTCTAAACCTACCTGTACTGCCTAGCGCCAAAAACTTAAAATGTTCAGGGATAGAACCGGGACCAGTCTGCCCGGGCGTTTGGTCTATTCGGTTTGCTCGGTTTGGTCTTTTCAGTCTTCAAAAATTTCGGTCATCTACAAATGCTACCCATCTAGAAATGGAAGGTATATAAATTTTGCAGCACAACACGATGATAATTTCAGTCATTTCACTTTACAATTTGCAGCGCAAAAACTAGAGAAGTATTTCCCTGGTCATTCCCTCTATATTGGCAGAGCTAAGTTGCAAAGTGTTGCACCAACACAATACCTAACGGTGGCAGTAGAAAATAGCAACACTGATTGTCAACGTGACTCCGTCAGTTATTGCCTCATCTGCTTCTGTATGTGCAAATGCAAGTTCTTCACGCCTGTTCAACTAATCCTCATCTACATACTGGTGCAGCTCATCATCCGATTCAGATGTAACCTACAAAAAACATCAATACAAATCTCTTCTTCACTCTCCATTAATTCATTACAGCCGACGGATACATCATCAATCTAGATGAGCAGTTTAGCAGAGCAAAACATTGGAAGGGTAGGCCCAGGATCCGCCAAATGATCTAGCAGAGCAAAAGGTAATCAATCTAGAAGAGCAGTCTAGCGGCTGCATAGGGGCATGCAGACGCGTACGCTGGTACCTGGTGGTGAGGCGTGGCGACCTGGCGGGGGCGAGGTGCTGCGGCTGCCGTTGCCCGGGGTCTGAGATGCAGTTGACCGTGAGGGTGGCGTGCTGGCGGCAGGGTGGTGTGGTGGCCGCGCTTGCAGCTGCTGGCGACCAGGGATGGAGATCATGGAGATGTGGCGGCACTAGGGCATGTCTCCTCTCCCCTGGCTCGCCCCTGATCTCTACAGGACCAGGAGGCCAGCCTCTCCAAATCCCCTTGTCCGTGCTGCGCACCATGAGGATCTTCCCAACAGGAGATTTTTAACACCGAATGCGGGAAGAAAGCTGGTGCTTCCGTCAGGCGCACAGGGTCGTGGCTGCGCCGGGAGCAGTCGAGCAGGTCCAGCCCGGCGCGAAGCTCGGTCAGGGGCGGCGGAGCGCAGGTCAGGGGCGACGACGGGCGGCAGCGCTCGGGTCGAGGGCGGAGCGCAGGTAAGGGGCGGCGGCGCGCGGGTCGAGGGCAGCGGCATGCGTCTGTCCGGCGGCGCGCAGGGCAGGCGGTGGCACGCGTCTGGCCGGAGGTGGACGGTGGGTTGGGTGCGGTTGGTAGGTTGGGTCATTTTTCAAGAGACCGAATGGAATCGGGTCCTATATAGAATCGGTGATGCTCAGAATAATATTCTGAGCACTGGTTGTAAAATAGTGCGATCCTATATATATATATATATCTATACCTAATAATAAAGGGAGAAACGTTTCCATGGTTTGGTACGTTTGGTCCGTCGTGCGTGTGTTTCCTTTCCGTCGTCGTCCGTCGTCTGTGTTTCTTTTGGTTTCTTGCATCGTTTTCGTTTTGTTTTGCGCAGCACATAAGACCAACCCGTTTACGTCAGCCCAAAGCGATATGTATCAGGGCAGGGTCTCCAGCTCTAGGCTGGCCCAAAGATTCACGTTTGGTTTAGTCTACTTTGCACGCACTCATATAAACACGGCTGTGACCTAGGTATCCATGACAAATCGATCAGCAAAATCTTTGCCGGCGAGTGGCCAATAGATCGACTTTCTGAGGATTTCTTCAACCGGATGTCCGGATCCAATCTATTAGATGAATTTGGGAGGCGCACTTGCTAGCGAATCTGACCGGCCGGGAACCCAAACACGACCACTGAGAACGTCCCCAAGATCCTCAAGCTGATTCGTGCCATGTCAAGCTCTCCGCTCTAGCCTTCCCAGCAGGCTGCACTGCAGCTGTTCATGCCTCGGCATCGCACATATGCTCAAAGTGTAGGACGCGGCCATGGACGATCCCAACGCTACGCCGCTGAACCCGAGACGCCCGTCGTCGCTCTATCGATATTTTCATCACTGCAGACGACGAACTTCGTGTCGTTGATTGATTCTTCGCCGATCTGAGACCATCATCCTTCTGTGGCGCCGTCGAAACACGGCCTCGATTCCTCCCGTTACAGTTGTTGATCAGCTTCACCTATTCAGCACCAAAGGGATCGCCCCAAGTCATCGTTATCGTTGACCTTCTCGGAAGGGTTGTCATAGAAACCCTCGCCGTAGTTGTGTAGTCTGCCATGGATGGAGAGTGAAGCGGCCGTGCCTAGAACCACCACTAGCGGGGGCGCCAAGTCGTCCTCCTTGGGCGCGCTCCAGGTCGCGCCAGGCTGTCTCCTGCACCTGCTTGGTGCTTGGTCGCGCTCGATTTCCCAGCTAGCGCCTCCGGAGATTCATGTCGATCGGATCATCGATGTATAGCTGCGCTGTGCGCCTCCGGAAATTCATGTGGATCCCTTCTTCTACCGTCGGTTGATTACGATGAAATTTGCCGTTGATTGGTTGTACTACTTTAGAAGTGACGTTGTTTTCTGAATTCTGAGTACAGGATGCACTTGACGTGGTTCCGCCTATGCATGCAGCCAACATGGCATGTAAGTTGATGCATAATTCTTGCTTCGGCTATTTAACGTAATGACACTGATGGTAGCTGCCTGCAGGTTATCTTCACTCACCAGCTCGGTGTACATCTTGTCAATTCTGTCTTTGTTGTCGAAAAGTAGGCTAATATATTCAAAACTTATCAGGAGTGCCGTATTTGTACACTTGCATTTCAGGTATTAAGTTTAAACTAAAGATCTGATATAGTGTCTAGAGGTGGATTGGTTAAGCTCTCTTTATGGTCTTTTTGCTTAATCTCGTGTCAATAACACACTAAAGTGTGGGTAATTATTTAGTGTATGGGTACAACCGTACAAGATTTCAATTGAAAATCGCTTCATTATGTTGTGATCCTTTCGAAACTGGGTGTAATTTTCTATCCATATGTTCTTTAATTTCCGTTCAAAAATTAAATGGCTTATATCTAAGAACGGAGGGAGCACGTATTTCTATGACACGATGTACTGGAAATTTTGCTTTATGCGCCTCTTCCCGGTGCAACGCACGGGTATTTTTCCTATCTATACCTAATAATAAAGAAAATAAGGTTTCTTGTTGGTCCGTTTTTCTCTTTCCGATTTTACCCCTGCGTACTCTTTGTCGCTAGAAAATAATTACAAGTCTTGCCACCGCCCAGTCAAACGCTGACTTCGTACTTTCCCTCTCTACCGTCCGGTAGGGACTCCTCCAGTCCTCCGCCCAGCTCCGCGTCCGGCAATAAAAAGGGATCAAGCCAAACGAAACCCCACATCAATTGCAAAATTCTCTTGTCGATTCCGTCCTCTTGGAGCACTGGCCGGGAAAACCCTGTCTCCTTGCCCAAGCATGCTGCAGTCAGATCCCGAGGGGACGCCCCATGAGAAGAGGGGGATCAAACGTGAATCGGACGAGGAGTTCGTACAATCGTCGGCTGCCGATCGAAATCTCGCCGGCCGTCCAGAACCGTGCAAGCTCCTCTATAGCCGCGCATAGCTCCTGTTCATCGTCAGGAGCAGGCTGTTGTAGTCGCTGCTTTCCTCCACATCTAGCCCAACGAGCAGCAGAGAGCGGGCAGGCGACTGGACAGGCGGGCCAAGAGATACCGCGCCGAGGGCGGGGGTGAGCCCGACGGGACACATAAAGCTATGGTGTGCTGGTGACGACGGTCGGAGGAGCAGTCATGGATATCAATCTCATGGGCGGAGCAGAATTCGTTGATAGAGAGAAGGCATCAGAGTCTACCTAATCTCCTAGCAACAATCTAGCAAACCTGCAGATAAACTGGCGGATGCACGGCCAGGGATCCAACAGAAGTAAGACAAAGATAGAAGCAAGAAAACGAGGAAATATATGGATTGGTGGATTTGATATTCAAATTTCAAGATTTGCTAGATTTCCTGCCGATTTGGAACACGAATTTGGTCTGGGCTCTAGAGGAGAAAATGTGTGGTGCCATAGGAGGGACCTCGAGAGGTAGCAGTGGGAGGGGTTGGCGCAGGATGACACCATGGGACACGAACAGGATCAAGGGGAAAGATTGAAGAAGGGAACTGGGAATAGAGAAGGAGACCGGCCTGTGCAGAACCAGGAGTTGGGAGGGTAGGTAAGATAGAAAAGTGAGAGATGGGGGATAGTTCGGCAGATGAATAGAGAAATTAGAGAGAGAAGAAGAGGGGTAAAGCAAATAGTTTCTCTAAACCAAAGAAATACCGCTCCACCCACCCACAAAAGGATGCAGTATCAACTTTGTCAAAGTACAGATATACCGGATGCGTGCAATTTTTAATAAAGTTAAGATATCGTTTTGTTGACGGAGGCAGTATTAAAATTCTCGAGCACTCTTGTGGATCCGAGTGAGTAGTAGTACTAAAGAGTAGATCAAATGAAAAAACATGATAAAAAACAAGACTAATATTAGTTTCAATTAAACATGATGAAACAATATAAATAATAGCATTTGATCGAATTAAATTACTAAAGGTTTTATTGGTGCTCGATTGTATCCAATATATAAATTGTTATATTTTGGGCACATAAATTATTATATTATGTTGATTTGGTAGATGTACGATTTTTTTATTAATTGTCGATTTAGAGAGTGAGATATAGAGATTATGGAAAGCGAGGCAATCCAAATCGCAAGTTTGTTTTAGGAGTGTCTCTAACTCTCAATCGACTAAGACTTAACTTATAACTTACTAGTTGAATGCCCGTGCGTTGCTACGGCTCCTATTTTTTCTTGCAATATACTATATCAATACAATAGATGTAAAAATTTGCATGTATATAAAAGACAACCATTAAATATTCTGAAAACTCATAAGATTGTCTCAAAGCATATTTGACAACCGTTATAATTGACATCGAGATAAGCTACAGTGCTGAAAAATTCTTATACAAAAATCTCTTTGTCACGCCTAAACATTTAAATGTTTTAAAACAGCCCGAATTGCCAACTTGTTTTGCAACAGGGAACAAACGTAAGTAGCTCAGTGTAATCTGGGAAAAGTAGGAAAAGGGGGATACAGTTGTGTCTTCTGAGAAAAATAAAAAAGGGGCAAAATAGGGCTATGCAGGCTTCTGCAACAACACACCCTTTTCTTCATTTGCTCCCTTGCGTCCCTTCCTTCGTTTCTCTCCGAGAGACATCACATAGGAGATTTGGCATGCATCAATAAACTGAAATCACCTGGAAGGACATCCATGTCTCCTATTTTCTTAGATCATCTCTTTTCATCCTTCTTTAGGCTGAGATAGGAGATTGCAAATTATCGTAAACCTTGGACGTACAAGATCTCTTGGCAGAACAGGTAGGTTTGGTTCAATATCTGAAACACAGGCGTGTTGAGTATGGCAAGACATCAAATGAAGAAGGTTGCAGTAAACATGCCACAGCACCAGGCCTGCCTAGATATTGTAGAAGGTGTACTATTTTGGAGACCGTGCAGATATTGGATTGGTATAATACATACCATGGACTAATAAAAAGGTCAACAATTTCTGAATTTTTTTCTAACAATTTGACATCTTTTCAAGAAGTACCATATCACCAGCTAGTTAGTTCATTATGGTTAAGGTTCATACCATTGTTTGATCTCCGTAATTCCCATGCAATAGGAATACCATAATGAGAAGAATAAAGTTTTATATATTGTATACTTATGCGGACTTTTGTGGTCTACAAATAACATTTGCACAAGGACAATCTTGGTATCAGCCATATTAATTCTCAAGGTGATTTGGACAAAAGAGCTAGCATCTAGTTATGAGTACCAGGAAATAGTGGGGACAACAATATTACCTCCATTTCAATATAATACTCCCTCCATTCATAAAAAGATGTCGAAGATTTGTTTGAATTTGGATGTATCTATACACTAAAGAGTGTCTAAGTATATTTAAATTTAGGCAAACTTGCAACATCCTTTTATGGACAGAGGTAGTACTGTACTGAAGCACCATATGTGTATGACGAATTGGATTCGGAGTGGAATGTAAGAAAAAACAATCTGGTTAATAAGAAGTAAATCAACTTACAGAGATTAAAGCCTAGTCATGAGAAACATGACTTAAGTGTCCTTGCCGATCAATCCAACCATCTGATGCCTCTATAACATCCTCCGAGCCCTAAGATGCCTCAGATTGGAGAATAGATAATGCACAAACTCATGCCACAATAAATAGACGGATTGTTTTTTCGGCGAAGGAAATAGCAGAATTACCAAGAGATGATAAAGGGGACAACGGGTTTTTTGAAAGGCTATAAGAATGAGCTGGACCTTACAAGTTGGATCCTTCAAGAGGGACAGCTAGTATTTATTTTGTTCGTATTACTATGGGATTAAAAATCGAAGGGAGTCTGCCCCTCAAAAAAATGAAGGGAGTCTGTAACTTGCATGGTAATAGTTAGATATAATCCAAATGTGAATATATTCTGCTAAGTTAAAAAATCAGAAATATTATTGCTACAACATGACCAGAATGTTTCAGTTTGGTGTACTCCTTGTTCAATGAACTTTAAAACTACATACAATGCAAATTACTTGTCATCATTTAACGTATGTAAATCAGTAAATATCAAGCTGTAAGAATTTTAAATTGAACACCTTTATTGAAGTGTTTGACAGTACTTTCAGAAAAACCTGCCTGCACATGAACATAGAACAGTGAGTTTACAATCTAAATAAATATGAACTTTTACTTTTCAGAAACCAGATAAGGTTTAAAGCGGAATTGTTCTTGCAAAAAGAAAACTGGTAACTATGAGCACTATTTCACACTTCACACAAGCTTGAGTTACCTTTCCTTCTCAAAATTCAACATCGTATCTTCAAGCATTGTCTGAATATCTGCTGCAACACTGTAAGGTTGAGAAGAGTGAAAAAAAAGCAGCAAGGTTATGCACTTGAAACTTCACAACTTGTGTAGTATATAACACAGAAAAAACAAAGAGTTTCTTGATTTAAGAAGTCTTGTATAGCATGAACATATTCAACACCAGCAGCTGTTGCACAGGATGACATGAGTAACTTAGTTCAGTATGAACTGGTGAAGTTATATAGCATGCCAAATGGAAAATCTGGTCACTGCAGACAAAGCCTGTACCTCACAGATCCGAATTTTTTTATACGCTAGCACATACGGAGGTAAGAACAAATTCAGAAGTGAACATCAAGAAAATATTTCCCAGCTCCTCGCGATAACCTGCTTGCACATCTTCTATCCATCCTTGTTGGCACCGCCCTTGATCAGCCGCCTGTAGCAGGCCCACAGTAACAGTGAAGAAATTAAAAATTAGATGAGGATTGCTTCGATATAGATGAACTCATCAAAAACAACTTAATAAAAGAAATGAACTCATACATTCACTCGTGCAGATAAACTGATAGACCATGGCATGGATAAAAAGGGGGAGCCATGAGAATATAACCAAAGTTAGCACAACTGGCCTAGCCATTCTTCCAACACAAACAACAATACGAGTCCCAGATGTCAATGTTGGCCAGATTCAGCTTGCGGGCACTAACAAAACAATGACATGAAGAGCTGATCCTCATACCTGCATGTATAGCTATAGGAACTGTAACCAGCCAGAGCACCAAATGATAAGGACAAAATTTGAAGCTCCCCTGCAAGGAAAGAAATGGAAGAAACATCATGAATCTTGGCTAATGACACCGTATCATTGGCATGTCATCAGGTCTATGTCTTATTGAAAGAGACACAGCAAATTGTTAACAATCGACAATGACACACATGTATGGTTGATCTACAAGAAAAAAATCTTACATCCGGGAGCCTTTCTGTAAGCCTGTAGCAAAGACTTAAAAGCTACTTAGATATATGAAAGGTTCAAGTACGACCATCATGAAATTCATACATGACCAGAAAATAGATTCATGAAAGTTATACTCCCTCCATCCAAAAAAGACTCAAACTTTGTCTAGATATGGTTGTATCTATACGCGTTTTTAGTGTGTTCCAACTTTTTCCTCATTGACTTTATAAAGCAATAGAGGGTCTCTACACAGCAGTAAAACCTTGAACAAAATGTGATCAACCAAGTTGCTGGGAAACGAAAACAAGAGCTAGTAACAAGATAAGGGGAACAAAAAGGAAGTAGAATCCCTTCGTGGAGAGCCCATACCTGAACCAACAGTGCGCCTCAAGCACACAACAAGGGCGACTGCGACATGGCGGCCCTCCCAAAAGCGGCCGCCATGAGCTCCGGGACGGTGCGTTGGCGAAGTCGTTGTGGCCATCTCGGCCTATTCGGTGGTGGTGGCGCTGATGGCGTCGGATGGGCGAGGAGCCGAGGAGGCCCGGGTGATCTACATCTGGAGGCGTCGGAGCGTTTTGCGGGAGGAGAGAAAGGACGAGCGATGCACCAGTAACAAATGTCTTGATTTTGGCAACTAATATTTGATTGCTTCTAGAAAGGAAATACCATTATGACTAATTAAAGGAGATTTGATTTGATTGATCCTCTCATGTGGGAGGAGTGGAAAAATGGTCAAACGAAGCAGAGACCTTGGATCAGATTGAACGGTTTAGATGCTCCGAATCTCCTTCACCAAACGCGTTGTATGACGTACGACCAACTGGAATATAATAGTAAAGATGTGTCTTAATTGAATTAGGACATCTCCAGAGGCGCGACGAAAACAGTCGCTCAACGTCCGCTATAACTGGAATTGGGTCTGGCACTACCTCTAGCGGGGCGACGCAAAGTGACCGGGCCGTCCGCGGAGACGCAAACCTGCCCAAATATACGCCTCGGATGCGTCTTTGCGGACGCTGCGCGGACGCGCAAAGTGTCCACTCGCGTCTAGCGGACGTTTCGTCGGGCCTGCCTGGCAACGACTCTGTCTCGATGCGTCTTCTCAAACGCGTCAGCGACTGCGCCGCTGCGTCGCTTCGGCAGCCAGCGTCACGTTAATGGCGATGTCTCGGCTGCCGAGCGGCCAAAGCCCACCTCCGCCAACCACGTTAATGGCGATGCCACGCGTCCCGCGGCCACCGCATGCCTCCGGCCTATATAAAGGGGGCGCGCGTTCTTCTTCCTCATCCACTCCTCCAAAGAAACCCCTAGCGGCCACAAAGCTCGACCGTAGCGCCGCCTAGGTGTTCCTGCGACGCAGTCAGGCCCGCGAGGAAGTCCATGGCCGGTCCTGGTGGCCGGTGAGGTGGTCGAGGCCGCGGCCCTGGGCGCCCCCGTGGCGGGGGCAGGGGCCGCCGTGGTAAAGCAGCTACAGCCCCACGCTCGCCGTCGCCTGCGCCCTCCTTGTCCTCGCAGGAGGAGCGTTGCTTCGAGTTTCTCCTCCGCATCGACGACAACCCACTCGGAATCAAGCGGCTCCCGGACAAGTTCGCCGAGTTCGTCGATGGCGTCGAGCCGGCACATTTGCAGCTACGGGAGGCCAGCTGCAACTTCTGCCGCTGGACCGCTGGAGCAGCCCCCGGACGCAAACGGACGCGCGGATAAAAACGGTCATTTTAGCGTCTGCGGCGTGACACAAACGGACACTCGCGGACATTAAAATGCGTTGTGCCGCTGGAGATGCCCTTATGTCAGCGTATATTCAATACGGGTCTAAAAAATTACAAACAACAAAAAACACAAATCTTGAAGAAAAAACAAAATCCAACGCTGGAGGTGACTGAGACATAAGCTACATCTAAGCTACGTCTTAGCTAGCAAAAAACTTAACAATTCCCTTCTTCTAGAGGGGTGTCCAAATAGATATGATGGGACTCAAATTTGTCATTTTTGGTGTATTTATTTTTAGATAATTATATGTCTGATGCGTTTAATTGGCAACAAAAAAATTATTTTTTGGGCAACTGCCGACCTAGAGCTTTGTTATGCCCGTCGCAACGCACGGGTTTTGTCCTAGTATATATATATATATATATATATATATATATATATATAGGCCTGTTCGAGAATAACTATTCTCGAACCCTTTCTGAACTTCCCGGTACATGGATCAGAACTTCTTCTTCCCTGAATCTGAACTTCCCGACGGACTTCAATATTGTACAGGAAACTTGAGTCTAGCTTGAAGTGAACTTCAGAAAATATAGCGAACTTCCATCGCATCTGAACTTCTCTGGAACTACTTTTGAACTTCTGGATGTTTCCAAGTGAACTTCTCGACGGAATACCAGAATTGCATGTCCGTGCGGACACTATTTTCATTTTGATTTTCATACCGCTTATCGGATTGATGCATACAATATACCGTTGGATTCGTACGGTAATTTCGCAACTTTTTCGTGTTAATTGTTTTCCCAAATTTTGTATTGTTTATAACTAATTTTAAATATACAAAACAATGTTTTCGCAGACTTATCTCTTTTCGTGCAGTTTTGGGGTTCCAGTTTTCAAACCATTTATCAGATTGATGCGTATGATATGTCATTGGAAAGCTAATAAATAGGCGCACCTTTCTCATGAAGAACACTTTTCTGAATTCTTTACGGTGTAAGAGCAGATTTGAAAATACGTGATTGCTCTTTTGAGCTTCTCGGTTTTTCAAACTGTTTTTTGTGGATTATTTCCGAACCACTTGTCGGAATGTAGAAAATGATATTGCGTTGAAAAGATATTGATTAGTCACATCTTTTTCATGTTAAATGTTTTTCGAAATTCTAAATGATTTTAGTTTAATTTTAGAAATACATAAAAGTGAAAATAACGCCGACACGAGAACATTTCGAAATTGGCTCATCTAGATTGATTGGGTGTGGCATTGCGGTATGTTAGAGTATTAATAGAGTTATATTAGTGCTAATTACATGTGGAGTTGGTCGATTTACGGAATGGGTAGTCGTACGGATGGTTTCTATGTGTATGATTTCCGCCCACAAGTGTGTGAGCTGCTCGAATATGAAAGTGAAATTCCCGATATCTATTAGTGAACTTCCCATCGCGGTATAAAAGTTCCGGGCATGTTTAAATAGTTTATGATTAATTTCAGAAATACGCAAAATTTGGATACAACACCGACAAGGAACATTTTAAAATTGGCTCGCTTAGATTGATTAGGTGTGGCATGGAAGCGTCTATGAGTATTAATAGAGTCATATCATTGCCAATTGCACGGAGCAGCATTTGATTTTGGCAACCGGAGGCTTTACACACGGTTTTCATGCATATCATTTCCGCCAAGAAAATACAGAGTAGTTGGTATATGAAAGTGAACTTCGCATTAGGTGTTAGTGAACTTCTTGACGGGGTATATAAACTCTCAATTTTGCATACAGTTTTTGTCCTAGTTTTCAAACTCTCGAGCGAATTGATGCAAATAATACATCAATGGAATACTATGAAAATCTGCAAAATTTCATATGGAACATTTTCCGAAATTTTTCATGGTTTAGGAGTAGTTTAAAATATAAGTATGGAAGTATCTTTTCGTTCGATTTTCAATATGACTTTGATGTTTTCTATATATAACCGTAGAAGCCTAAAGAGTGAACTCGTGTTTGTTTTTTAATATCTAGTGTATGGTTTTGTAGTTTTAAAAACCAAACTTTGTTTGTTTTTTAATATTTTAGGAAAAAGATATAGGTGTTTACATCAAATATTTTCAGATGACGCACATAGTACCAACATGCAAAATACAAAGCGGAGACTGAATTTCACAAGATCACGTACATACATACATATTGAACTTCTACACATATAAAGTGAGCTTCCAGAATCAAATTCGACAAAACTCTTAACAATAAGAGAATTTCGCATACATACAAACCGAACTTTCTAAGAAATAAGTAAGAACTTCTGAAAGAAATAACCAACAAACGGTATTCAATCAATAATTTGTTGAAATAATAAATACCAGCTCGGACAGTCAGACCAAAATGGATCAGCTACGAGTCATATGAAGCGACTTTCTTTGCATAAGAAATATAACTGCAGCTTCCGTAAGATCTAAACTTCAACAAATCAACTGAGCTCCTATAAAAGTAGTCTCATTCTCGCATCTCTTTGGAGGGCACGACTGACTGCCGCATGCTTCATCCCTAAAGGTGCTGGCAGCGATTCCATCAAGTTTATGCTGTCGGTTGACTCTCGTTCCATGCGGGGTGAACTCAGCTACAGGATGGACGCCAGGGATGGCTTCACAGGAAGTCCATGGCCATGGTGAACTTCTGCAATAAAACTGAACTTATTTTGTAAGTGAACTTTTATCGATATAGAAATGCTCGAAAAAATAGAAGTGAACTAACATCAGCGATCTCCAAGGATGATGTAGTGAACGTCCAGACATGTCAGAGGGACCCACAAAGATTGCACAAATACAACTATATTGCTGCCTGGTTGAATAGACAAATACAAACCGTGTGTATATAGAAGAAGACTGAACCCTTCGGGCACAACCAGTGAACTTCCAAGGAAACACTGAAGTTAACTTTTCCACTGTGTACTTTTTCAAATAACTGATTTGCAACAGAACCAAACTGCGGGAGGTGAACTCCTAGGATGCTCACAGTGGACTTCCTAACCGAGCAAGGTGCTTAGTGGAGGGAGACGCTGGCAAACTAGGAGGAGCAAAAATAAATAAATATGAACTTCCAAAAGAAAAACCAACCAATATAGTTACTTGGTCTTTTGAAATACACTCCAGATAATCGAGTTTGTTCTACTGAGAGTGGACTGCCCAGAATCAAGTTTATTTTGTCTTTCCAAAAGTTCTAACTTTTTTTGCTCTCTTATTAAATTGTGCAGAGAGCTCTGGGCAGCATATAGACCTTTCTTAGCATCAAGAATGAGTATAAACACATAAGAATAGGGACCTCGAATGTAATCTTGAATGCAAATATAAATTGTTTACTAGTTAATTACCTTGAGTGTAGCGTTGAAATCCCCGAAGTATTACCGGAGCACCATTCCATGTCTTAGATATAGCATATGCTCGATCAAGTACCTATACAGAAAAAGACCATTCCATGTCTTAGATATAGCATATGCTCGTTCAAGTACTTATACAGAAAAGTGTTTGCGTAAGGATACTAGTGGACATTGGCAGATAGTCAAGAGCTAAAGAAACACTAGATAATGCTTTTATACAGCAAAACAACAGGAGCACGCTGAACTTTCACGGAGAGAAAAAGTGAACTTCCACACAAGGGCGATGTGAACTTGCTGACAAAATAGTTGATGGAGCGAACTCCCAAGAAAAAATAGGCTTACTTCACCCATAGATGAAGTGAATTTCTAGCCATGTGCACCTATATAACAGTGGATCAACAAATTGTGAATTGCATTTTTTCCGAGTATATTATCTCTACCATTTTACCTACAGAAATTGTGAACTTTTCGAGTGCATACGAATTGAACTTGTAACAAAATAAAACAAACTAACCAAATTGAGTAAGTTTATGTTGGTATTGCACTGTACTTATATACTGCATTTTATTTTTGCTTGCATGAATAATAATATTTGTTCTAACAGCAGATTAACAAGCACCTAGGTAGCATCAAATTGCTATGAGAAAACAAGATCATTTTGCATATCTTTCAAAAAAACTCTGCATCACAAGTACACATTTAACATAGATTTCAATCAGGGGAGAGAGAGAGAGAGAGAGAGAGAGAGAGAGCTGCATCACAACAGCAGTGGCATGTATGGTCGATGGACTCCCTTTTCTGACATCAGTGGACTCCCGGGACACCGATAGTAGACTCCAAGAGTTGTAGTTCAATCAACTGGATTGTACTGCAGACAAAGCGAGGTCATGTGATAGAACATGTGAACTTTCACATTTTCATCAAAATATGTAAAACGTAAAATGAACTCAACCTGATAATGCTCGCTGAACTGAACTGCAAGAAAATGTAAAATGAACCTTCACATTTTCATCATTTGAACTTCGTAGCAGATCACAATCTCGACGGCACTAGCAAAGCTGAAACTTCCAACACGTTTAAAATGGAGTTCCGCGGTTGAAGGTGAACTTCCAACTTAATAAACGAACCGTTGTAGCTTAATAAGTGAAACTTTCTGATTTTGTAATCTATAAAGTGAACTTTCATTTTCTTTTCATAGACTAGTATGCAGTGAACTTGCGCAGTTTACCAAGTGAATCTCATGTTTATTAACAAATGAACTTTATATTACATCCATATCTCCCATTTTAATGACAGTTCTGCCATCAAGCGTGATACACAATACACTCGCATGCATTGTGAACCAAATAAGCATGTAGTTACTTCTGGATTTCTGTTGTGATGAAGTACAATATTTTTTATACTTACTGATGGTAGTCTTGAACCAAGCGAAGGCCACAGTATTCACACACAGCAGGTGCATCAAGATCAAGGAAGATATACTCAATCAGATGGCCAAGGTCTGGGTTTCTATCTGTAACACAAATGAAAACAGTCAGCTTTGCTGAAAATGCATAACCATGAGTAAATAAGTATATTCGCAAGCAATAATATTGTGATTTTCATCAACTAGAAGCATCCTAGGTTTCATTTCCTCCATTTTGGCAGCATGCATTTAGTATTGGGCCTGCACCAACAAGCAACATCTTAGTTCTAAATTAAAGTTCAGTGTTCATAACAGTTTAACAAACTCACTGTCAAGAAAGAGCGAACTTCGAGGCATTAAAGAGTGAACTTTTGCAAAACCTTTTCTCGACATACAATTTTGAATTTCTAGGAAATTAAATGACCCTTGCGAAAATATGAGACCCAATTCATAATAATATATAAGAAAATCATGAAACAGATTTATTTTCAGAAAACATGTATGTTGCCAGCAATAGAATTGAACTTCCATAAAGATGCAAGCATACTGTTACAACTGAATGAATTACTGCGTAAAAAAATAAAGTGAACTCCCTTTTGTTCCTAATCCGACTGCTATAAATAACCAAGAGATCTGCTCGATGCTGCACTCAAGAATATGAGAAAACTACCTGAGCGACCTGCTGCTTCGTGCCATGCTCGTGATCAAGCTTGACGATCTATCTGCAGCAGTACAACATGATTTTTTACAATCACCAAAAATGCTATAGGTAATAAAAGTGAAAGCTAAGCAACTACCATACAATTTAATATGCACTTCAATTTAGAAATACAACACAAGTAAAACTGAAAACACATTAAGGATGTACAAGAATATTTAGATTGAACTCTCAAAATATTTCCCAACATATATAAGTAAACTTCGGATATGGATGAGGTGAACTTCTAATTTTTGAAGCTATATATATCTGGTTGAATATCCATGAAAATATGACATAATATTCTGACACGTGACATGATTTTATAGAACTTACACGACCAGTGTTCACATCATTTTGACATATGAATTCACACATACATGAAGCGAACTTCTGGACTAAAAAGTAAGTGTACTGTGTGAAATAGATTATGCGAACTTCCAGAATGATAATCTTGAGCTCACATTCATATATTTTGTAAAAAACTCTCACTGGCTATCATGTCCAAAAATCAAAACATACACATCATAGGTTATTATGAGGACTTGGCATGTTCGTCTGTAAGAAATAGAAAATTATGACATGCGTCTCATCATAAAAGTAAAATTATAACCGCTTACTAACATTAAACTTGCTGACCGAAAAATATGAAATTTTTCCTCACAGATGGATGTGAACTCCGCCAATAAAAGATTTGAGCTCGGGGCAGGCCTCTCCAGTGAGAAGGTAACGGGCAGCACGGACCGCGCGGGGACGTCCGGTTCAGATCGGGGAGAGTTCTAGCTCGGGTAGGGGGGAGGGGGATCCAGGCGGGATTGGGAGGTCTTACCGTTGCGCACGAGATTAGAGGGCGGCGGCCGGTGCTGAGGACGTCGGGAAGAAGCACGGTGGCTGGAGCCTGCAGATCGCGGCGGAGGTGGGCGTCTGCTATGGAGCCGGGAACCTGCAGTGCCCGGTGGATGGTGCAGCCTGATGTCTACTTCCCCCTCCTTTTCCTGTAGACAGTGTTGGGCCTCCAAGAGCAGAGGTTTGTAGAACAGCAGCAAGTTTTCCCTTAAGTGGATCACCCAAGGTTTATCGAACTCAGGGAGGAAGAGGTCAAAGATATCCCTCTCATGCAACCCTGCAACCACAAAGCAAGAAGTCTCTTGTGTCCCCAACACACCTAATAGGTGCACTAGTTCGGCGAAGAGATAGTGAAATACAGGTGGTATGAATAAGCAGTAGCAACGGTGCCAGAAAATAGCTTGCTGGCGTGTAGTTGATGGTGGTAGTATTGCAGCAGTAGTAACGCAGTAAAACAGTAAACAAGCAGCGATAGCAGTATTTAGGAACAAGGCCTAGGGATTACACTTTCACTAGTGGACACTCTCAACATTGATCACATAACAGAATAGATAAATGCATACTCTACACTCTTGTTGGATGATGAACACATTGCGTAGGATTACACGAACCCTCAATGCCGGAGTTAACAAGCTCCACAATTCAATGTTCATATTTAAGTAACCTTAGAGTGTAAGATAGATCAAAAGACTAAACCAAGTACTAACATAGCATGCACACTGTCACCTTCATGCTTATGCAGGAGGAATAGATCACATCAATAGTATCATAGCAATAGTTAACTTCGCAATCTACAAGAGATCATGATCATAGCATAAACCAAGTACTAACACGGATGCACACACTGTCACCATTACATCGTGCAGGAGGAATAAAACTACTTTAATAACATTGCTAGAGTAGCACATAGATAAATTGTGATACAAACACATTGCAATCATAAAGAGATATAAATAAGCACCTCACTATGCTCTTCATAACAGTGAATAAGTATTCTGTGAAATATAGCCTAAGAGACCCACACGGTGCACACACTGTCACCTTTACACACGTGGGACAAGGAGTCTCCGGAGATCACATAAGTAAAATTCACTTGACTAGCATAACGACATCTAGATTACAAGCATCATCATATGAATCTCAATCATGTAAGGCAGCTCATGAGATTATTGTATTGAAGCACATATGAGAGAGATGAACCACATAGCTACCGGTACAGCCCCGAGCCTCAATGGAGAACTACTCCCTCCTCATGGGAGCAGCAGCGGTGATGAAGATGGCGGTGAAGATGGCAGCGGTGTCGATGGAGAAGCCTTCCGGGGGCACTTCCCAGTTCCGGCGGCATGCCGGAACAGAGACTCCTGTCCCCCAGATCTTGGCTTCGCGATGGCGGCGGCTCTAGAAGGTTTCTGTGGGTTTCGTCGAACGTATCAGGGTTTTCGCGACGGAGGCTTTAAATAGGCGAAGAGGCGGCGCCAGAGGGTCGAAGGGGTGCCCACACCATAGGGTGGCGCGGCCCCCCCTGGCCGCGCCGGCCTAGGGTTTGGGTGGCCTGTGCCCCCTCCCTGGTGGCTCTCGGGTGTTCTGGATGCTTCCGGTGAAAATAGGAACCTGGGCGTTGATTTCGTCCGATTCCGAGAATATTTCGTTACTAGGATTTCTGAAACCAAAAACAGCAGAAAACAGCAACTGGCACTTCGGCATCTTGTTAATAGGTTAGTTCCAGAAAATGCACGAATATGACATAAAGTGTGCATAAAACATGTAGATAACATCAATAATGTGGCATGGAACATAAGAAATTATCGATACGTCGGAGACGTATCAGCATCCCCAAGCTTAGTTCTGCTCGTCCCGAGCAGGTAAAACGATAACACAGATAATTTCTGGAGTGACATGCCATCATAACCTTGATCATACTATTTGTAAAGCATATGTAGTGAATGCAGCGATCAAAACAATGTATATGACATGAGTAAACAACTGAATCATAAAGCAAAGACTTTTCATGAATAGTACTTCGAGACAAGCATCAATAAGTCTTGCATAAAAGTTAACTCATAAAGCAATAATTCATAGTAAAGGTATTGAAGCAACACAAAGGAAGATTAAGTTTCAGCGGTTGCTTTCAACTTGTAACATGTATATCTCATGGATAATTGTCAACATAGAGCAATATAATAAGTGCAATATGCAAGTATGTAGGAATCAATGCACAGTTCACACAAGTGTTTGCTTCTTGAGGTGGAGAGAAATAGGTGAACTGACTCAACAATGAAAGTAAAAGAATGGTCCTTCAATGAGGAAAGCATCGATTGCTATATTTGTGCTAGAGCTTTTATTTTGACAACATAAGGAGAGCATAAAAATAAAGTTTTGAGAGGTGTGTGTTGTTGTCAACGAATGGTAGCGGGTACTCTAACCCCCTTGCCAGACAAACCTTCAAAGAGCGGCTCCCATTTTATTTTATTTTGGGTGGCACTCCTTCCAACCTTTCTTTCACAAACCATGGCTAACCGAATCCTCGGGTACCTGCCAACAATCTCATACCATGAAGGAGTGCCTTTTTATTTTAGTTTTATTATGATGACACTCCTCCCCACCTTTGCTTACACAAGCCATGGCTAACCGAATCCTTCGGGTGCCGTCCAACAATCACATACCATGGAGGAGTGTCTATTTAGTTTAATTAATTTGGGACTGGGAATCCCATTGCCAGCTCTTTTTTGCAAAATTATTGGATAAGCGGATGAAGCCACTCGTCCATTGGTGAAAGTTGCCCAACAAGATTGAAAGATAAACACCACATACTTCCTCATGAGCTATAAAACATTGACACAAATCAGAGATGATAAATTTTGAATTGGTTAAAGGTAGCACTCAAGCAATTTACTTTGGAATGGCGGAAAATACCATGTAGTAGGTAGGTATGGTGGACACAAATGGCATAGTGGTTGGCTCAAGTATTTTGGATGCATGAGAAGTATTCCCTCTCGATACAAGGTTTAGGCTAGCTAGGTTATTTGAAACAAACACAAGGATGAACCGGTGCAGCAAAACTCACATAAAAGACACATTGTAAACATTATAAGACTCTACACCGTCTTCCTTGTTGTTCAAACTCAATACTAGAAATTATCTAGACCTTAGAGAGACCAAATATGCAAACCAAATTTTAGCAAGCTCTATGTATTTCTTCATTAATGGGTGCAAAGCATATGATGCAAGAGCTTAAACATGAGCACAACAATTGCCAAATATCAAGTTATTCAAGACATCATACCAATTACTACATGTAGCATTTTCCGTTTCCAACCATATAACAATTAACGAAGCAGTTTCAACCTTCGCCATGAAAATTAAAAACTAAGAACACATGTGTTCATACGAACCAGCGGAGCGTGTCTCTCTCCCACACAAGCATTTATTCAACAAAAACAAAAAAAAAGAAACATACTGACGCTCCAAGAAAAGCACATAAGATGTGACCGAATAAAAATATAGTTTCAAGAGAAGGAACCTGATAATTTGTCGATGAAGAAGGGGATGCCTTGGGCATCCCCAAGCTTAGACGCTTGAGTCTTCTTGATATATGCAGGGGTGAACCACCGGGGCATCCCCAAGCTTAGAGCTTTCACTCTTCTTGATCATAGTATATCATCCTCCTCTCTTGACCCTTGAAAACTTCCTTCACACCAAACTTCTCATAAACTTCATTAGAGGGGTTAGTACATAATCAAAAACTCACATGTTCAGAGGTGACACAATCATTATTAACACTTCTGGATATTGCTCAAAGCTACTGGAAGGTAATGGAACAAAGAAATCCACCCAACACAGCGAAAGAAGCAATGCGAAATAAAATGCAGAATCTGTCAAAACAGAACAGTCCGTAAAGACGAATTTTTAATAAATATTTCCGTTGCTCAGATCAGAAAACTCAAAACTAATGAAAGTTGCGTACATATCTGAGGAACACGCATGTAAATTAGCATATTTTTCTGATTTTTCTACAGAGAAAACAGCCCAGATTCGTGACAGATAGAAATCTGTTTCTGTGCAGAAATCCAAATCTAGTATCAACCTTCGATTAGAGGCTTCACTTGGCACAACAAAACACAAAACTAAGATAAGGAGAGGTTGCTACAGTAGTAAACAACTTCCAAGACACAAATATAAAACAAAGTACTGTAGCAAAATAACACATGGGTTATCTCCCAAGAAGTTCTTTCTTTATAGCCATTAAGATGGGCTCAGCAGTTTTAATGATGCACTCGCAAGAAATAGTATTTGAAGCAAAAGAGAGCATCAAGAGGCAAATACAAAACACATTTAAGTCTAACATGCTTCCTATGAAGAGGAATCTTGTACACAAATAAATTCATGAAGAGCAAAGTGACAAGATTAGGAAGATAAAACAAGTATAGCTTCAAAAATTTCAGCACATAGAGAGGTGTTTTAGTAACATGAAAATTTCTACAACCATATTTTCCTCTCTCATAATAACCTTCAGTAGCATCATGAGCAAACTCAACAATATAAGTATCACATAAAGCATTCTTATCATGAGTCTCATGCATAAAATTATTACTCTCCACATAAGCATAATCAATTTTATTAGTTGTAGTGGGAGCAAATTCAACAAAGTAGCTATCAAATATAGGAGGCATATTGTAATCATAATCAAATTTACTCTCCATAGTAGGTGGCAACAAAAGACTACTATCATTATAATCATCATAAATAGGAGGCAAAGTATCATCAAAGTAAATTTTCTCCTCAATGCTTGGGGGACTAAAAAGATCATGAAAACCAGCTTCCCCAAGCTTAGAACTTTCTATATCATTATCAACAATGGTGTTCAAAGCGTTCATACTAATATTACTACCAGCATGCAAATAAGATTCCATAGGTTTTTTAATTTTCGCATCAAACAATCCATGTTTTAAATCAGGAAATAGAAATAGAAGCTCATTCTTGTCCATTATGCCAAACTAGTGTAAAACAAGAAACAAAAAGATGCAATTGCAGGATCTAAAGGAAATAGCTTTGAGTACTTACGGCGCCGGGAAATAGCTTAGTAGCCGAGATCCGGAGTGTGAGTACCTTTTACCTTTCCTCCCCGGCAACGGCGCCAGAAAATAGCTTGATGTCTACTTCCCCCTCCTTTTCCTGTAGACAGTGTTGGGCCTCCAAGAGCAGAGGTTTGTAGAACAGCAGCAAGTTTTCCCTTAAGTGGATCACCCAAGGTTTATCGAACTCAGGGAGGAAGAGGTCAAAGATATCCCTCTCATGCAACCCTGCAACCACAAAGCAAGAAGTCTCTTGTGTCCCCAACACACCTAATAGGTGCACTAGTTCGGCGAAGAGATAGTGAAATACAGGTGGTATGAATAAGCAGTAGCAACGGTGCCAGAAAATAGCTTGCTCGCGTGTAGTTGATGGTGGTAGTATTGCAGCAGTAGTAACGCAGTAAAACAGTAAACAAGCAGCGATAGCAGTATTTAGGAACAAGGCCTAGGGATTACACTTTCACTAGTGGACACTCTCAACATTGATCACATAACAGAATAGATAAATGCATACTCTACACTCTTGTTGGATGATGAACACATTGCGTAGGATTACACGAACCCTCAATGCCGGAATTAACAAGCTCCACAATTCAATGTTCATATTTAAGTAACCTTAGAGTGTAAGATAGATCAAAAGACTAAACCAAGTACTAACATAGCATGCAAACTGTCACCTTCATGCTTATGCAGGAGGAATAGATCACATCAATACTATCATAGCAATAGTTAACTTCGCAATCTACAAGAGATCATGATCATAGCATAAACCAAGTACTAACACGGATGCACACACTGTCACCATTACATCGTGCAGGAGGAATAAAACTACTTTAATAACATTGCTAGAGTAGCACATAGATAAATTGTGATACAAACACATTGCAATCATAAAGAGATATAAATAAGCACCTCACTATGCTCTTCATAACAGTGAATAAGTATTCTGTGAAATATAGCCTAAGAGACCCACACGGTGCACACACTGTCACCTTTACACACGTGGGACAAGGAGTCTCCGGAGATCACATAAGTAAAATTCACTTGACTAGCATAACGACATCTAGATTACAAGCATCATCATATGAATCTCAATCATGTAAGGCAGCTCATGAGATTATTGTATTGAAGCACATATGAGAGAGATGAACCACATAGCTACCGGTACAGCCCCGAGCCTCGATGGAGAACTACTCCCTCCTCATGGGAGCAGCAGCGGTGATGAAGATGGCGGTGAAGATGGCAGCGGTGTCGATGGAGAAGCCTTCCGGGGGCACTTCCCCGTTCCGGCGGCGTGCCGGAACAGAGACTCCTGTCCCCCAGATCTTGGCTTCGCGATGGCGGCGGCTCTGGAAGGTTTCTGTGGGTTTCGTCGAACGTATCAGGGTTTTCGCGACGGAGGCTTTAAATAGGCGAAGAGGCGGCGCCAGAGGGTCGAAGGGGTGCCCACACCATAGGGTGGCGCGGGCCCCCCCCTGGCCGCGCCGGCCTAGGGTTTGGGTGGCCTGTGCCCCCTCCCTGGTGGCTCTCGGGTGTTCTGGATGCTTCCGGTGAAAATAGGAACCTGGGCGTTGATTTCGTCCGATTCCGAGAATATTTCGTTACTAGGATTTCTGAAACCAAAAACAGCAGAAAACAGCAACTGGCACTTCGGCATCTTGTTAATAGGTTAGTTCCAGAAAATGCACGAATATGACATAAAGTGTGCATAAAACATGTAGATAACATCAATAATGTGGCATGGAACATAAGAAATTATCGATACGTCGGAGACGTATCACAGCCCGGGGAGAAGGTGGCGGCGCGGGATGCGGTGTTTTCGGCGGGGAAGAAGGCGATGCTGCTGCTGAGGAAGGAGGCGTGCGGCGATTTGGTCTGCCGTCGGGGGAAGAAGGATGGGTGGTGATGCGGGCTGCCGCCGGGAAGAAGGCGGGGCGGGAGTTCGGGTCGGGGCGGCGACGCGGGCTGCCGCCGGGAAGAAGGCGGAGTGGGACTTGGGTCGGGGCGGCGGCGCGTTGCCCCCGGCGGTAGGGAAGAAGGTGCAGGAGATCGAAGGGGCGCAACCAGAGGAGGGAGTTCGGGGAGGAAGAAGGTAGGGATCGACATGGGGTTGGGTGGGCTGGTGGGTTTTCCTGGGTAGGTACTTTTCTTCGGGCCGGTTTGGCTCGCTGGACTGGATAGGTGGTAGGGGGTTCGAGAATAGCTATTCTAGAACCCCTCTTAAGGGGAGTTCGAGAATAGTTGGGCTCTCTCTCTCTCTCTCTCTCTCTATATATATATATATATATATATATATATATATATATATATATATATATATATATATATATATATATATATATATATATATATCCAAAATAGTCTGCTACCATGGGTGGTAGCTACGCACCCCCATCTGGCCATCAGATCAGACTATAGGGTATTTTCAACCGTAGATCTATTTTAACGCCGTGCAATCTCCGTTACCTCCTACCGCCTGTCTTTTTCTCAAACCTACTGGACGCGACCACCACATCCCCACCCGCTCCCATACGAACAGTCCCTTCCATACCACGACCGCACCCACCACCAACCTCCCTAGCATCTAGCTCGGCCACAGGCCCGCTGCTCCAGGGCTCCTCCCGCGCCAACAACAAATCGACGGCGAGGCCCGCGAAATTAGGAGGCTAGGATGGCGTTCATTTTCCACTGATTTTTCTGCTGGTCTCCACGCGTTTTGTTTAGTCCAGATCTCGATTTGTTTGGGTATCTCTCTCCATGATTTCTTCTGTGTTGTGCTCCCCTCCAAATCGCACGTTTTTTTTTACATGGTCCCAAACCCGATCCAGATCTCATATTTCCGCTCAAAATTTTTAGATCTGATTCACTACACTGTGTTGATTTTTCTTGTCCATGATGTGTACCCGATCCAGATCCAATGTTCATTCCAAGGTCAATTTTTCTGATTTTTCGTTGTGATTCTCTTGTTTCCAGGTCTCTTGCGCCAAGGTTGATCCCCTCGACATCCAGCACCTCCACGCGCGGTCGCCCAGAAGCCTCACCTTGTTGCGGCTGCGCGCGCCCCGTACCTCCACGCTGCGGGTCGGGAGCCATCGACCTCTGGTCCACCGCGTGGTCGCCGCGAGCATCACCTAGTCGCGTTTGTTGGCCGGTGCTAATCCGCGAGGTGGCAATACCGTGCAAGATGCACACCTTAACGCGCGGCTCGTTGATGCTGCTCCGGAGTGGTTCGAGGAAGCCAGGGCGTCCGGCCGCGTGCACGGCAACGAGATGATGCGCTTCCAGTGCCGCCGGCCGCCAGCGCCATGGTCGGCGTCATTGGCGTGCCGGCGTTGCTACCTGCCAACTTTGCCCGTCGGGCACCATGGCTGCCTGCAGTGGCGCCAGTCACGCCAGGGCCGCATCGTCACTCTAGGCGTGCAGCACGGCCATGCTGGTGTGCCGGGTCATCGTCGGACGCATCTGGCCGGCGCATGGCCAAGACCAGTACAGCCGAAGTCGCTCCTTGGACGACAACTCCGTGGACATGGGCCAAGCCCGTGTGTAAAACAGTAACGATTGCTTCTTTTCTTCGCTTTGAATCTTGGAATGGTACAGAAATATTTTCGCTTATCTCGACCTTTTTTGCCATCCATTTAAATGTGTCTGGCTTCACTCTCTCCCTCTGCATGTATGTATGAATTTTTTTCTGAAATTTCATCTTTTGTGGCATATTTTTGCCCCATTTCGGCGCAGCTACTTTGCCATCAAATCAAGATTTAATTCTCCACGGTTTTAACAGTGATTAGGTTACAGGTTCAATGAATTTTGCCGCTTCCCTAACATGGATTAGTCAATGTTTCTGTAAATTTTAGAGCCAGATGAATAAATTTGAGTAAAAAATGCTACTATTTGCAGTTTCCCTGAGGAATTACTGGTTATTTCTGTATTGACAGCTGTGACAGTTGCATCTCCGGCAAATGTGTCTGTTGCTGATCCAACTGGTTGAGGACATTGAGTTGGAGTGGTGTAGCCAGGCACGGATCCATTTTTTGTTTTTTCCTTGATTAGTAGCCATTTGGATTTTTGAGTTGCTGTCTGATTTGGTAAAATATGTCCCGATATACATTTCTACTCTGGGAATAGATTAGCAAATTATTGTCCCAGCCAAAGCTAGTAAAAAATTCCAGCTAGCATGTATTGTGTGTGAATCATCCGATAAGCCTCTAATATATGTGAATCTCAACATTCCAACCTTTTTGTTTTTGTTAATATTTTACTGCCACTACTATCATCATTTTTTTCTTAACATCAGCTTGCTATCCTTTATTATCCACCCCGCTAATCACTCGCTTAATTTGATATCCTATTAAAATTTTCTTCTTCTATTTCAATTGTCAATTGGGCAAGTCTGGATATCCAATGCACCAAAATTTCTCCTTTTTACAAATTTTAATGAAATATTCATTTTGCAATTCCAAACCATAGGGAAATCATTTGATTACGAGTCACTGCTTCTATAGAAGTTCATATTTGACTACGGTAATGCCACTGTAAATACATGAGATTTTTTTTTTGTAAATACCACTATAAATCCTACTGTACCTACAAATGAAAATATGTGAGCTTTTTTTTTCATAAATACAACTGTATGTATGTACCGCTATGAAACTATTGTAAAATACATATTTTTTTTTGTAAATTCTGCTATTAGTTCTACCGTAAAAACATGAGTTTTCCCGTTAGTACGACTATAAGTACATGAGTTTTTCCGTAATATCGTGTAAATCCACTATAAAACATGAGTTGTCCATAAAATAATGTAAGTTTATTACTTGTTTCAAACGTCAATCTAATGTCAAATGAAAGTGCATTTTTACCAGCTGAAATGAATGCAAACTTCACTGTACAACATGTTCACTCGGCACATGCATGGAAACAGCATGGAGGAAACGAGAATTGACCCAGCATCCGAAACCACCGTGGAAGTAACAGAGCTCAGCTAACGGACGTTTTCTTGCACAGATCATGGCGCATGATCCAACGACTACAATAGGGTGCGTAGCTAGCCACCATGGTAGCAAATCCGCGTCGATATATATATATATATATATATATATATATATATATATATATATACGAAACTTGGTTTGGAGTATCTTAGATATAATATACGAACATACTGAAACCAATGAAGTATATTATATACTTCCGTATGGTAGTATATGAGACGTGGGTGTAGTTACATCCAGGAGTAGGAAGTGTATATATATATATATATATATATATATATATATATATATATATATATATATATATATATATATATATATTTAAATCTATATATATATATATATATATATATATATAGGGTCACACTATTCTGAAACCAATGCTCAGAATATTATTCTGAGCACCAACCGACCCTATATAGGTGAACGGACGGGAATTAGGAAAAAAATGCCCAGATTCTACCCACCCACCCGCACGATCCAATCCCCATCGAAATGTCCCAGTTCCCACGCATCCCACCTGAAGCTCCTCGCCGACCGGCCGGCCGGCCACGCGCCGCCGCTACCCCCTCCTCGCATGTGCCTCCGTCCCTCCCCAACCTCCTCACCGGCCGCCGCCGCACGGTCCAGCCTCGCCTGGAAGCTCCGCCGCATGTTCCGGTCTCGCCTGGAAACTCTGCCGCCGCCTAGAACCTCCGCCGCCGAGGGCCTGCTTCATCCGCTATGGCCGAACGGCCTCCTTTCTCGCGGGTGGCGCTAGCCATGCCCCCGAATTACCTTACCTCCCCTGCTCTTTCGTCCGTTGTCCCTGGCATCTCCTCCCGTGAAGCCCCTCCTGCTCATCTCTTTTGTTGCCGTGGATGCTCGTGTCCTGTAAGGAGATCGAGAAACGCTGCCCCGCGAGAAACTTCCACCTGAGATGAGGCCTCCGAGCTAGCCGATGAGTTTGTTTCTAAACATGGTTGTACTTGCTGAGATACGAAGGTTGAACTTCCTTCACGCGATGCGCTGGCCAGTTTCTTTGAGCTTCCATGGCGTACTGGCCTTCCACGCGCATCAGCATGCAAGAAAAACTGAGACTGCTGGGCAACTGCTCGGCCGCGTGCGTGTAGAATTTGATCCACCATCCGGGTTGGGCGCGGCCGGACACGAACGGAGCTGCTCTATTTTCTCCTGCATAAATCACCACCTGCAACCTGCAACCTCCGGCGTCTTCGTGATGCGCGGCGGCCGGCATGGCTCTCTTTGGCTGGCGCGTCTCGCGGCCGGCGGCGTGAGTCCTTGCCGCCTGTGCCGGCCAGTTTCGCCGCCGCCTCCCCAACTGCGCAGACACCATGGGGATCTCGACTGCCTAACTGCAGGGGGGCCGACCATGGCTGATGCCTGTTTCTTCTACTCTCTCAATTCTCTCTTTTATGGGCAGTACAAGTTTCGTTATTTAGACAGTACAGGCAGTACATATGTTTTTTAATTGGTAGTACATTCTTCCTCCATCTCTCCGCCCGTGGACAGCTGAGCTCGACAATGATCCGTGGTGATTACTTTCTCAGTTTCGTCGTTGCTGTTCGTGTAGGAAATTTCCAATTCAGTCACTTCTCTGACGCTGCTGCAAACGCGGACAAAAACACCTCTGTTGTTAGTGTTGTTGGACAGTCAGCTCTCTTTGTCAGTTTCATTGTTGCGGCAGTTGTTGGGTTCCTTTCCGCTCCACTCCTTTTCAAATAAGCTTCTGGTTCTGTTGATTTGGTCGTATGCTAAAAGATAAATAAAAGCAGCATTTTTGGAAAAGCAGGTTCTTCTTGTGCGTATTATTCAGTTCAGAAATTACTTCCGAGGCAATACACTAGCAGCATTTTTGGAAATGCACTCGGTCAGTAGTGGCAAATTATTTTTCTCATAGACGATTAGCTTCTCAAGCGGATGATTTTTTGGATGCTGGTCGTTGGCTTGGCAGTACAATCAGATTGAGCGGAAAAGTTCAAGCACCCATTTTTCTTTTTGCAAACCATGGACATGAGTTGGCCACGAGGTGGCCAGGATGATAACTTTTGTATTTTCCGTGAATTTGAAGTATGATCAATTTTGTTTCTCTCGCAGGCGCAACAGCTCTTCTCTATGTCTCGCGTGCAAGTGCGCAGCAGTTGTTCCTATCTCTCTTTGTCTAGCGCCTATTGAAGCAACCCTCCTATATCTCTTTCATGTGTTCTACATAGGCTGCAGCTGCTCTCTGTTTTTCTACTTCATGTAGACTATAGTACTAGTAAATTGGTCCTTATGATTTATTGCTTTGTAGTGCTTGCTGATATGCCAAAGAGAACGGATGGTAATTTTTTTGCCAAGTTTGTATGCAACCCTGTCAATTTATCTCCCCCCCATAAGACATGTGTTGGCATATCAGAGCTAAGAAATTGACAGGACACTCGAAACACACCTTGCTTGACATTGGAAATTCAGAAAAATAATGATGAAAATTATACGATAGGAGTTCAAGTAGTAATCATCTACAAGTACAAATAAAGGGAGTACAGGTCCAAGTGAATGCTAAACTGAATGTTGCTTATGCACTTCAGTTCGAATATTCATCAAATTAAGCCTTATCTTCCGGGAAGTTCAAAGTACATGTAAAGTTTTGAGTCTTATTATTTACGGCGCGAAACCATGCGCGCGTGGGGAAAGTTCCACCACGCGATGGAATTGGAGAATTTCTTCCATGTGTTATTTTTCTGAATTTTATTGGTGATGTTTGAAAATTATCATTCCTACACAGTTAATTCTTCGTTGGGAATTAGAAGATATTGGTATTAGGAAGTATAAGAAACAGCGAGGGAGAAGCACAAGAACTTGCTAGCAGGAAGTACAACTCTCCGTGCCATCCCCCGCCACCCCCACCTACTTCATCGATGGCGGCCGCCGCCTCTCTTTCCGGCGTCGGTAGTAGCCCAGGATGGCGCCCTCTCCCACTCCTCCTTCAACTCCGGCGAGACGTAAGGGGCTCGGGTTGCCCCTGTGACCCTGTCTGTCACAGTTTTGTTTTCACTTTCTTTTTGTTCGTCCGCATACTATTGGTTGCGAAGTTGCAGAATTGTTATGTATACTAGTATTATTTGTTTTTATGTTCTAGTAATTTGCATAATACATCTCAGAGTACAACGTGGTCTTCCTATTCTCTTTTCTGTCTAGGGCAGTACGGCAGGTCAGTTTTGCTTATACAGGCAGTACAATGTTGCTCAATAGATACGTATGTGGATTTAGTCTGCCAGCAGTGAAGTTTGGTGTTCTTCATGGTCGGGGCATTTCTTTTTTCTTTTCGTGTATGTCCTTTTTGTTCTGATTCCAACTTGATGCATACTGAATCTTGCCGACGTCCACGGTGCAGCTGGGCAGGGGCTTCAGCATGACGGACGTGCGGCAGGCGGTGGCCCGGCGAAATACGACAAGGCCGAGGGTCTAAAACACATGGTGCTCACTGGTAGCCCCTACAAAGTTCGGTATGCATTCCCTTTTTTTCAGTTAGTTGTGCTCACTACCTCATACACATTGAGGAAAATGAGAAGTGCATACCTGCTTTATAAAAATATATACTACTAGAAAACACGAGTATACTGCTGGTGCACCCTTTCAATTTAGAAGTGCACAACTAGCCATGAAACCTGCTTAATTGATCTTGTATTAGGAAAGCAGCTTGATTGACCCTGGTGGCCTACTCATGTTTACTTTACATGAACTGCTATTTGGCACTGACCTGAACTTGTGATAGGCATCGACTTGTACTTCCCTGTGATTAACATTGGTTAAGCGATACTGCAGCGAGAGCTGTCCCCGCAGTCGGTCGTGAAATTCTTCAGCTTCCCCTACCGCCGAGGCTCCAATTGAAGCTGCACCAATTTGTTGCGCTGCCCAGTTGAATCGACGAACGCGGCCGCGAGACCTTACAGAGCATGAGGCTGTTTTTCTCTCGGTCTCTCCGTTTCTTTTTCTGCGGGCAGTGTACCGGAAAGTGCAGTTGTGCAGCTGCAATCATGATTGTAAAGTTAATGTGAATTATTTTCCCCTGCAGTCGGAGTTGTGGGGAAGCTCTCTCCTAGAGCCAATCACTCGCAACTCTGCAGCAGTGCATTATATTTGTGGATAGCTAAGTGTGCAAAATGTTCATACCAGGTTGTGCTTTTCTTAATATAATGAAGTGTAAGTATACTGCATCGAGAGCGCTCCACTATGTAGTAAAATGGGACATTGTCGAAGAAAGTGAAAATATGGTGTAATGTTGTCCGTAACAAAATACACACAAAAAACACACACTGGGAAGTACATCAAGCAACTGTTGGTAAGTACAAACTTACGTTAAGGGAAGTCTAGGCAAAAGAATAAATTTAAAATGATTAGGTGGGGTAGAAGAGAACTTAGGCAAGTACACAAACAAACGTTGAGAAGTACAAACCCTGGTAATAGCTCAAAAGTACATTGCGTCAATCTGGGAACTCCAAAAATATACCAATGAATTTTCTTTACACGTTTTTCATACAAGCACTGAATAAATATTTCCAAACAAAACAACAGTTCCCCTATTTAGGGTTGGCTGATAGGTCTAAATAAATTATCTATTAAATAAGTACACAAATATTTATTTTCGAAGCTGATAGAAACTAAAAAAACCATCTACATGGAAGTACAATATGCGTATTGCGGGCAGTACATAGAAAATATGACAAGAAGTAGAATGTACAATTTTAGGGAGCACACATATCAAAAATAATAAAAACTAGCGATCTAAAAATCGGTATGAACAAAAAACATTTATCCCGTGGGAAGTGCAAGTTATGATTCCGAGGAGTACAAGTGGTGACTAGAAGAAGGACAAATGATCAACTTTGAAAGAGCAAAGTTCTTCGTGAAGTGCAAAATAAATAATAAAATATCTAGAAGAAGCTCACATAGCAACGTACAAACTTCATCCTTAAATTTTCATATGTTTCTTTTAATGTGGAGTGAATGTGCACCCTAAAAAATATGGCGAGGAGAAGTACACCCATTCCACATGAGTAGTACAACCCACTTAATATAGAAAGTACAAGAAAACAGACAAAAAACAAATGTAGAAAAAATAAAATAATCCCGTCATTTGAGGAGAAGTTCAAATGCTTGACGGTAAGAAGTACAACCATTCGGCACAGTACACCCACTTAATATAGAAAGTACAAAAAACAAAATAATCCCGTCATTAATGAGGAAGTTGAAATATTTGATGATGAGAAGTACAACCATACAACATGAGCAGTACAACCACTTATTGTAAGAAGTACAAGAAAACCGACAAATTTCAAATGTAAAAAAGTAAAACAATCCCGTCATACGCGAGGAAGTTCAAATACTTGACAATGAGAAGTACAACCATTCGACACGAGCAGTACAACCACTTATTGTAGGAAGTACAAGAAACCCGAAAAAACCAAAATGTACAAGAAAATAAAATAATCTCATCATCCGCGAGGAAGTTCAAATACTTGACAGCGAGAAGTACAACCATTGGACACGGGCAGTACAACCACTTATTATAGGAAGTACAAGAAAACCGATAACAATCCAAATATACAAAAAAACAAAATAATCTCGTCATTCGCGAAGAAGTTCAAAGACTTCAAGTTACGAAGTACGACCATTCGACACAAGAAGTACACAAAATTAATATAGGAAGTACAAAAAGCCGACAAAATACAAATACACAAAAAACAAAAAAATCCCCTCATCTGCGGGAAGTACAATTAGTGATTCCAAGAAGTATGAGTGGTGATTGCAGGAAGTACAAGCGGTAACTACGGGAAGTAGAAAGTGTTTAGATAAAAATTTATTAATTTTTCTGAACGGTTTCGTGAAACCGCACCAAGAAGTAGAACCGCGTTGCCCGAGAAGTACAAGCACATGTCGAGAGAAGTTCAATGCTCTGTTTTTGCGAGGCGAAAATCTATTGTGCAAATCTCATTGTTTTGATCACCAACCACCTCAACCATTGCCACCCAAAGGTTTATCTGATAGATTAGGAGTCTAATTTCATTACCTACAACATTTCACAACAAATAAAGAGATCTAATGCATCAAATTCAAGTCGTTATCTCGCAAAGTATACCGGAAACATGATTTCAAAACTTCTAAAATTAATTTTAAACCATTTAGATTTGGCAAAAATGATATATATGAAAAAGATGCGCCTTTTTTACACCTTTCCAACCGTATATCATTTGCATTGCTTAAATATACCGCATAGAAATCGCGGGGAAAATCATTCGGTGCCCGTCTCATAAAACGGGCGGACAGTAATTCGAGTTATTCTCTTAAACTATAAGGAATTAGAGAAAACAATTGGAAGATGAAAGTTGCACCTAGTCCGTAGCTTTCCAACGCCATATCATTTGCATCATTCCGACATACGGTTGAAACAAATCGTCCAAATTACTCTCCGCTTGTTTTTTGAGTACGTCCGAATTTCGGTATTTTCAAAATTGTTCAAAAACTGTGAGGATTTTGAAAAAACGTAAAACATGAAAAAGTTGCGCAATTTCATTATCTTTCCAACGGTATATCATTTGCACAGTTTCGATAAGCGGTTCGAAAATCGAACTAAAAGTTTGTTTTCTGGCCATATAGAAGCGTTTTTGTATTTTCAAAATTAAATTTAAACCGTGCAAAATCTGTGAAAAGTGTGAACATGAAAAAGTTGCAGTTTTTCATTATCTATCCAACGGTATATCACTTGCATAGTTCCGACAAATGGTTGAGAAACTTGTGGTATAATCAGTACCTGTGAAGAAAACGGGAAGTTCAGGTAAGTTTGACAGAAAGTTGAACTCTGTTATCCGGGAAGTACAACCTTGTGTCCAGGGAAGTACAAGTCGGTGCTCAGAATATTATTCTGCAACCGGTTGCAGAATAGTGCTGGTATATATATATATATATAATTTGGTCCGCTAAAGTGTATCTAATTAGCAACTACTACCTATTTATCTAAACCTTAAAATATGTCTAAAACTCTAAATACATGTTAATCTAGAAAAAATCGTCTCAATTAATTTGGAACGGGGAAGTATATGTAAACAATGGATCATGAATTCACTTCTCTGATACCACACAGATGTGCAATGTAGTGGTCATGCATGCACGTACAACATTAATAGCCCGACGCAGCCTCTCTCCTGATACGTACACAAGTACATGAGTGATTTCTCTGCTACCAGCCTTTAAGGATAATTTGTCTCCATCTGTAAATCACTATTTTTGTTAAAATCGTAAGTATCAATCAGGGAAAGAGTAGCAAAGACTATGGGATTTAATATTGATTATTAACACTGGTAGAAAAATGGCCTTCCGTTCAGCCCCATTAGTCACCAAAATATAGGAACCGTGACTAATGGGGTCTTTAGTCGCGGTTCGGGTGGCGAACCATGACTAAAGAGCTGGGCCCAGTGCGCTCGATGGCCAGCTGGTGGACGGGAGGGGCTTTAGTCGCGGTTGGCTAGGCCAACCGCGACTAAAGGTCCTCAGGCCTGGCCCGAAGGCCTTTAGTCACGGTTGGCCAGGCCAACCGGGACTAAAGGCCCATCCCTATAAAAGGGCCTCAGCTCACAGCACTTAGCCATTTGGTGCCACTTCTCTTCACAAGCTTCACAAGGGGGTGTAGGTTTGCTTTTGGTTCCTCTTATGCACACAAGGTGTTTGATAAAATGCCCCAAGGGCATGAAACAAACATGATATGAAGTGTTGGAGCCACACTTGAGCTTCCTCATTTATTTTTTCCTCCTCGATCGCGGTTAGCAACTTGAACCTTTCATGCATGTGTGTCATTGATAAAATATGCATGTGTGTAGTTCATTGTTTAATTTATATTGTTTGTAGCTAGTTAGTTTAACAAATGCATGATGGTTAATTATATATTTTATATTATAATAATGCAAATGAATCGGCAATGGATGTACGGTAACCGACTCTCCGGCGAGTTCACTACGGGTTTGAAAGATTTCCTCGTAGTGGCTAATGCGAACAAGCAGGGGGGTTTTGTTATCTGTCCATGTGTTAACTGTAAGAATCAGAAGGGTTACTCTTCCTCAAGAGATGTTCACATGCACCTGCTTCGGCACGGTTTCATGCCAAGCTATAATTGTTGGACCAAGCATGGAGAAAGAGGGGTTATAATGGAAGAAGATGAAGAAGGGGATAATTTCATCGATGAAAGCTATCTTGCTCATTTCGGTGATACTTTCATGGAGGATGCTGAAGGTGAAGGGGAAGGTGAAGGGGAAGGTGAAGAAGAGGCACGTGATGAGCCCGTTGATGATCTTGGTCGGACCATTGCTGATGCACGGAGACGCTGCGAAACTGAAAAGGAGAGGGAGAATTTGGATCGCATGTTAGAGGATCACAGAAAGGCGTTGTACCCCAAATGCGATGATGGTCTGGAAAAGCTGGGCTGCACACTGGATTTGCTGAAATGGAAGGCACAGGCAGGTGTAGCTGACTCGGCATTTGAAAACTTGCTGAAAATGTTGAAGAGTATGTTTCCAAAGAATAACGAGTTGCCCGCCAGTACGTACGAAGCAAAGAAGGTTGTCTGCCCTCTAGGTTTAGAGGTTCTGAAGATACATGCATGCATCAACGACTTCATCCTCTACCGCGGTGAATACGAGAATTTGAATGAATGCCCGGTATGCACTGCATTGCGTTATAAGATCAGAGGCGATGACCCTGGTGACGATGTTGAGGACGAGAAACCCAGGAAGAGGGTTCCCGCCAAGGTGATGTGGTATGCTCCTATAATACCACGGTTGAAACGTCTGTTCAGGAACAAAGAGCATGCCAAGTTGTTGCGATGGCACAAAGAGGACCGTAAGTCGGACGGGGAGTTGTGACACCCCGCAGATGGAACGCAGTCGGATGGAACGTAAGACCCTGATGACCGGCATCCGGAATGGTTTCAAGGTCGTGCCAGCTACGCTCTGACCAAAGAAGAGAAGGTCATCTTTTTTGAATGCCTGAGCAGTATGAAGGTCCCGTCTGGATTCTCGTCCAATATAAAGGGAATAATAAACATGGCGGAGAAAAAGTTCCAAAACCTGAAGTCTCACGACTGCCACGTGATTATGACGCAATTGCTTCCGATTGCTTTGAGGGGGCTCCTGCTGGAAAATATTCGAGTAGCCATTGTGAAGCTATGTGCATTCCTCAATGCAATATCTCAGAAGGTAATCAATCCAGAAGTTCTACCACGGTTACAGAACGATGTGATCCAATGTCTTGTTAGTTTCGAGTTGGTGTTCCCGCCATCCTTCTTCAATATTATGACGCACCTCCTGGTTCACCTAGTCGAAGAGATTTCCATTCTCGGTCATGTATTTCTACACAATATGTTCCCCTTCAAGAGGTTCATGGGATTATTAAAGAAATATGTTCGTAACCGTGCTAGGACAGAAGGAAGCATCGCCAAGGGCTATGGAAATGAGGAGGTAATTGAGTTTTGTGTTGACTTTGTTCCTGACCTTAAGCCGATTGGTCTTCCTCGATCGCGGCACGAGGGGAGACTAAGTGGAAAAGGCACGATCGGAAGGAAATCAACGATATGTATGGACGGCCATTCTCTGACTGAAGCACACCACACAGTTCTGACCAATTCCAGCTTGGTGGCTCCATACTTTGAGAAACACAAGAATATTTTACACTCGGACAACCCTGGGAAGCCTGAACCCTGGATTAGGAAGGCCCACATGGAGACTTTCGGCAGTTGGTTGAGAAAACATTTAATGAATGATGATCATGTTGTAGATCAGCTGTACATGTTGGCCAAGACACCATCTTCGACTATAACGACTTTCCAAGGGTAAGAGATAAATGGGAATACATTTTACACGATCGCCCAAGATAAAAAGAGCACCAACCAAAACAGTGGTGTCCGCTTTGATGCAGCAACCGAGAATGGGCAAAAGGTCACATATTATGGTTACATAGAGGAGATATGGGAACTTGACTATGGACCCTCCTTTAAGGTCCCTTTGTTCCGGTGCAAATGGTTCAAGCTAACAGGAGGTGGGGTAAAGGTGGACCAGCAATACGGAATGACAATGGTGGATTTCAACAATCTTGGTTACCTTGACGAACCATTCGTCCTAGCGAAAGATGTCGCTCAGGTTTTCTATGTGAAGGACATGAGTAGCAAACCGAGGAAACGGAAAGATAAGAAAACGATCAGTACATCATGCGATGATCCATAGCGCCACATTGTTCTTTCAGGGAAAAGAAACATCGTGGGAGTGGAGGACAAGACAGACATGTCAGAAGATTATAATATGTTTGCTGAAATTCCGCCCTTCAAAGTGAACACCGACCCAAGCACTAAGTTAAATGATGAGGATGCTCCATGGATACGGCACAATCGTAAGCAAGCAGGGACACAAGGAAAGAAATGATGTGTAATAATTTATTGTACCAAACTTTGTTGAATGGATCATGTGAATTATATTACCCGTGATGTGTTTGGTGTCCATTTTCAAATGATTCAATTGACTCAAGATAGCACTGATGATACATGAAATTTGGAGTGATTCAGTCATACTCCTGCCTAGGTGTATAATATGCATACTCGTAGTCTTTATAGCCGCCGCCGTTGTTGACATAGGCATCCCAAATGGGCCTGCCGAAGATGGTACCCGGGGTTTACTGGAAGCCCAATACCCGAAGAATAAGAAGATTCGGGAGCCCAAGATTTACTAAGGAAAGATAGAGTTGTAATAGGAAGTGTTGTTTGTAATCTGGCGGGATGAGTTAGAAACCGTCCCGGACTCTGTAAACTTGTATAGCACGAATCCCTCGGCTTCACCTCATAGATAAGGGGGAGTCGAGGGACAAAGAATAAATCGAATCATTGTCTGCAAACCCTAGTTTTCATAGTCGTCGAGTACTTTTCGGCTGAAACCTTCGAGATCTACTTGCCCTCTACTTCTAACTAAACCCTAGCCTACAATCCATAGGTATTGATAAGTTAATCCCTTGTCAATTGGCGCCGTCTGTGGGAATTAGAGGCGTAAGGAGCTGATCTCGATGGCACGCTCAAGATCTTCGACATCGTCAACCGCAAGCAACACAATGGATCGAGGTAAACAGATCGCTACTGGTCTTGTCGATTTTGTTCCTCACCCACCCTCCCGTTTGGATGCATATGCGTATCTGGCGGAGCCCATGGAGATGACGTTCGGAAGGTTCCACTTTCGCGTCGAGAAGGAAGGATCGTATCGTGTCGAGATTCCGATTTCGTCGGGATCATCAGTGGCCGATTCCGATTTTTCAAGCTATGCATCGTCAAACGAGTCAGGAGAAGAAGAAACCTCGGCGACACGCTACGTCGCATCGAGCAAGAGAGAAACTCGCCAAGATCTTCAACGACATATCGTTTGAGTCATCTGCGGACTCGTATATAAGCGATGGCTCAAGCGATGTCGACAGTCATGACTTCATCGACAAATCTCTCACAGTGGGCAAGGT
This sequence comes from Lolium perenne, assembly GCF_019359855.2. NCBI lineage: Eukaryota > Viridiplantae > Streptophyta > Magnoliopsida > Poales > Poaceae > Lolium > Lolium perenne. The sequence goes on along the minus strand of NC_067248.2, from coordinate 32,986,646 downwards.
CTTCATCAATCTCAACGATGATGTCACCAAACCCAACATAGATCTGAGTACAAGGTATCATCAGATTTACGCCATTGAAGGTCAAGAGGAGACATCTGAGGCTTTCGACAGTTTGGGAAATCCATACGTCGATCCCTCCAATCTGCGACAAGGCTTGGGCAACAAATACGTCGGGCGAGCCGCGAGATAGAGTTCAACTTTCACAAGCAGCGTGGGACAGAGCTGCGAGAGCTATGAACGGCACAGAACCAATGGCTACCACAGCCACACCAGAAGAATTGCAAGCATATCAATATAGGCTCGCACGAGCTGCCAGGGAATTGGAAAAACAGACAGCTGAGTTGAACAGGAGAAAGGAGGCAGCTTCTGCATCCAGCAGGAGAAGGGCAGATTTAAGTCGACAATCTAGAACTACGGGTGATAGCCATCGGGAGGCGCGGAACAGAGCAAGATCAAGGCTGCAACACATACCCGAGGCAGAAAGAGAACACTTGGTTCAAAACCTCGACATGTCCTTTATGTCGATAGATACAAGAGGAAACATCATCCCTAAGACACCAGAGGCTGGGTATATGGCGACACATGCTTTTATCCTTGCATCTAAACCACCTCCGGGTGACCCAAGGGAAACACTGTACAATATGGCGGTAGCAGGAGTTGGAGCTATGGGGACAGCGTTTATATCAACGCCTCCCGAAGGAGTGGCAAGGCAAAACAGTCCGCGACCCGCAAAGAAGAACAGCCGGCAGCACTCGAAGGGCCAAGTGGAGCAAGAGACACAGCAGCACAAGCAAGAGTCGACAGAGCGCGGCAAAGCAGAAGGGATCATCGGCAATCCCCAGAACTTAACGACGAAGATATGTGCGGCTTACCATGCTTCACGAGGAGAGTCCGAAAAACGCGAGTCCCCTCAGGATTCAAGTTACCCGATAATTTCAAGAAATTCGACGGCCTTCAAGATCCAGAGGATTGGCTAGTCGACTATCTGGAGACGGTGAAGCTGACAGGAGGAACTAGGGCAACAGCCATGCAAAGCATCCAGGTGCACCTGAGTGGTGCCGCACGATCATGGATAAAGAAACTCGCTCCAGGATCCATCGACAACTGGGAAAGTTTCGAGGACGTGTTCGTCAAGAACTTCAGATCCACGTGCAAAAAACCCGCATCGTTAGAGGAGTTGAGAGCGTGTCGACAAAAGCCTTATGAGCCAATGAGAAAGTACATCCAGAGGTGGAATATCATCAAAAACTCGGCAGAAAACATATCTGACGAGAGAGCAATAGATGCGTTTGTCGCAGGAGTCAGGCGTGGAGACTTTGTCGAGGATTTGGGAAGGACCAATCCAAGGACAGTATCCGCGTTGATGGAGATAGCAAATAAATGGGCAGATGGAGAAGACGCTGTCCACAACAAACGACACAGGTCGCGCAGGAGGACCGTGGTCGAAACTATCAACCGAGGCGAAGATTTCCTCGGACGTACGAACTACGACGCCCAGGACAAATTTCGGCAGGTTTTCGGACAAATACAGAGGCAACAGAGATGATTACCAGAGAAGCAGTGAACAGCGAGGTGATAATAGGGATGATTCACGCAACAGTGCAAAATAGTGGGCCGAGGTTTCCAAGACCTTTCGTGTCCCCCGAGGAAATGCTGAACGGACCGTGTCGATGCACTTCTTCCTCGACAAAGAACGGGAAAAGACAACGTGGCACCTGCAGAAAGACTGTCGAAATTTTCGTGCAATGTTCAGATACGCGAGAAAATGCTCACGCTCGAGCAGCACAGAGAAACCCTCGGGAGCCTAGGAGCGAGGTTCATCTACCGCCACCTCCCGCGATTACAGAGAGGACAATCGACACCAGCTAAGAATAGCGGCAGCACCTGCACCACCACCCTATGTTGATCCTAACTCCAACGGAGCAGTGTTGATGATTCAAGGGAAGGCCGTCCAATAGAGCTCAAAAAGTAATCTCACGACAGGTGTTTATGGCAGAGAAAATGCCTCCACCAACAGTTGAGTACCTTAATTGGTCAGGACAAGATATCGGCTTCACAATAGCAGATCATCCGCAGCAAGTTCCTCGACCAGGGCAGTCAGCACTTATTCTGCCAAAGCTAGCTATCGCAGGATTTGATGTCTCTCGAGTGTTCATAGACGGCGGCAGCAGCTTGAACCTCATGTATGCAGATACATTGAGGAAGATGAACATATCCTTAGCAAATTTGAAACCAACAGACACAAGATTCCACGGCATCACACCAGAGAAACCAAGTTATCCATTGGGAAAAATCAATCTCGATGTTCAATTTGGGACCCGAGAAAATTATAGAATCGAGAAGCTCGAATTTGAAGTCGTGGATTTTCCATCACAATACCACGCTCTGTTGGGACGACCCAGCATATGCTAGATTTATGGCAAGTACCACACTATACATACCTGTTGTGGAGGTTGCCCGGACCAAGAGGACCAATCACGGTCAAGGGAAGCTTTGCCTTAGCCGATAAGTGCGACAAGGATTTTCACAAAGTTGGCGTAAACTTTCGGGATGCAAGCCGAGTACTTGGCGTCAAAAAGCATGACTGATTACGACGCATCGCGTACGCCGGAAGGCCAACTAATGAATCAAGTTTCAACACTGGGCAAAATTCTAAGGAGGTGCAGATTCACCCGTCGGATCCAAAAAGACGACATCTATCGCAAACGATATGGATATCGCATAGGAAAGCGCGTCAAGTTCCTCCGTGAGAACTGGAAAATCTTTGCATGGTGTCCAGCTGACATGCCAGGAGTACCTGTGGAACTTGCCGAGCACCACCTAAATTTGGATCCAACAAAGAAAACCAATCAGACAACCTTTGCGGCGTTTTTCGAACCAAACCGCAAAGCCATGCTTTCGTAAAATAAATCGACTCGAAGAAGCTGGTTTTATCGTAGAAATATCTACAGAAGCCACATGGGTAGCTAACCTGATGATGGTGCCGAAGAAAAACACGACAGTCCTTCGCATGTGCGTCGACTTTACGTGTCTCAATAAACATTGTCCTAAGGATCACTTTCCCCTCCCAAGGATCGATCAAATTATCGACTCCACGGCAGGTTGCGAACGTCTTTCCTTCTTGGATGCATACTCTGGTTATAACCAGATCAGATTAAAAGAAGATGATGAAGCCAAGACAGCGTTTATTACACCTTACGGCGTGTTTTGCTACAAGACAATGCCCTTTGGTCTAAAAAATGCGGGAGCAACATATCGAGGATGATGCGAAGTGTTTAGCAACACAGATCGGGAAAACGTGCAAGTATACATCGATGATGTCGTCATAACATCAAAAAAGGGGACAACATTGATCGAGGATCTCAAAGAAACTTTTGACAACCTCGACAAATTCTGCCTCAAACTGAACCCGACGAAGTGTTCTTTTGGCGTCCCAAACAGGAGAACTTCGGGGTTTCTAGTTTCGGCAAGAGGGATTGAAGCAAACCCCGACAAAATACAAGCCATAGTAACAATGAGAAAGCCAATAAAGTTGAAAGAAATACAAAGCAGCTAATCGGGCGAGTCGCAGCTTTGAGCAGGTTCGTCGCCAGGTTAGGAGAAAAAGCGTTACCATTTTATGCGCCGATAAAACAAGGAGATAAATTCCAAGTGGAACGAAGAGGCCGACGTGAGCTTTCGAGGATCTGAAGCGAAAAATCTCGACACCACCAATCCTGGTGGCTCCAAAGGAAAAGGAACCTCTCCTATCGTATATTGCAGCCACGCCCCAAGTGGTTAGCACAAGTATTAGTTGTCGAAAGAGAGGAAGAAGGGAAAATCCATGGAGTGCAGCGGCCAAGATACTTCGTGAGCGAAGTCTTGTCACCTTCAAAACAAAGGTACCCTCAGTACCAAAAGCTAGCATATGGAGTGTTCACGACATGCACGAAAATTGCGCCACTATTTTTCGGCACACCCGATCATAGTGGTCAATGAAGCTCCCTTGTCAAATATACTGAATAACCTGAAGTTACGGGTCGTGTCTCCCTTTGGGGAATAGAACTTTCCCTCGGGACATCACGTATGAAAAAGAAAAGCAATAAAGTCGCAAATACCGCGCACTTCATCGCAGAATGGATGGAGTTGCAAAATACAGGACCTCCAGATTTATCGAGAACTTGGACCATGAACTTTGATGGGTCCAAGAGACTAGAAGGAGCTGGCGCAGGAGTAGTACTCATATCACCGTAAGGCGACAAATTGAAGTACATCCTCCGGATGACGTTCCTTAACGCATCTAACAATGAAGCAGAATATGAGGCCCTCATACACGGGATGAAGATGGCGAAAGATCATGGAGCAACTCGATTAAAAATCTTTGGCGACTCACGCTTGGTGGCTCAGCAAGTTATGAACCAATGTGATGCAATCAATGATAGCATGATGGCATACAAGGAGGTGTACAACGAGCTTGAGAAGTTATTCGATGGATGCGAAGTAAATCATATTAGCAGGTTGAGCAACGACGAAGCCGACGTTCTTGCAAACATCGGGTCACAAGGTGCCTTCCAATTCCCGCCAGTGTGTATTCTGGGGAAGAGATAACAGAGAGATCCACTAAGCCAACAAAGTCAAAAAAGAAGGAGAAGAAACCCTCGGGGCTGCCAAGGAAAAGCAAGAGGACGAAGAAGAGGATCAGGACTTGGTCATGGTGATACAGATACCGTGGATGCAGCCGTACATATCATACATCATGAGGAAAGAAATACCCGATGATCCAGCTTGAAGCAAGGCGAGTAATTCGACGCTCCAAAGCTTTTACGGTGGTCAAGGGAGAATTGTATAAGCGAAGTATTTCTGTGCGTTTTGCAAAGGTGCGTTACACCCGAAGAAGGAAGAGTAATCCTGAAGGATGTACACGAAGGAATATGTGGCCACCACGCAAGTAGTCGAGCTATCGCAGCCAAGGTTTTTCGGGCAGGATTCTACCGGTTGACGGCAATCGAGGACGCCAAGGACATAGTAAGAACTTGCGACGCATGTCAAAGGTTCGCCGCAAAACCTCACTCTCCAAAGAAGCAGAGCTAGCACCAATACCATTGTCTTGGCCCTTTGCTCAATGGGGACTTGATATGGTGGGTAAGTTACACAAATCCTGGCCAGGAGGAAAGGAGTACATGCTAGTAGCTGTCGATAAGTTTACAAAGTGGATAGAAGCGAAGCCGATAAATTCACCAGATGGAGCATCCGCAGTAAAATTCGTAAAAGGCCTCGTCTTCAGATTTGGAGTGCCCCACAAAGCATCGTCACTACAACGGCAGCAACTTCACATCCCATGAATTCAAAGATTATTGCGAAGAGGTGGGTATTAAGCTGAACTTTGCGTCGCTTGCACATCCTCAAACCAATGGGCAAGTCGAGAAAGCCAATGGCATCATCTGCAATGGTATCAAGAAGCGCTTGTTAGGACCACTGGAAAAGCTCGACATACCTGGCCGTAAGAACTACCAAGCGTGTTGTGGAGCATCCGAACAACACCAAACACAAAGAACGCAGGAAACTCCGTTTTCCCGGTTCATGGAGCAGAGGCAAGACTACCAATCGAGATAGAGCACAACTCTCCACGTGTCGCTGAATATGATGAAGAAACGTCGAGAAGAGTGCTAGAAGACGACGTCGACGCACTTGATGAAGCCCGAGATGAAGTATTATCTCGGGTAACCAAATATCAACAGGACTTGAAGAATTACCACAGTCGACGTTTGCGGCCAAGATCTTTTCAGGTGGGAGACCTAGTTCTTCGGCTCACGCAAAAAAGTCATGAAAAACTCGAGTCACCATGGCTTGGCCCTTACATTGTCACGGAAGTAATTGGAGGAGGAGCATACAGAATAAAGGACAAGAAGACAGGGGTGGAGGAGCCAAACCCCTGGAACGTGGCGCAACTTAGGCGTTTTTACGCCTAGAGTCAAAATATAGTCTTTGTAAAGCTTCAATGTACAGAAACGCCCGCGAGTTTTCAGACGCACTCTTTTCCTTTTTCGGGGCACCGAGTGGGGCCGGAGAAGGTTTTTAATGAGGCGGGCTCGCGGTGCTGCAATATAATAAAGATAGTGACAATATAACTTTTCTTCTTTATCGACATGACCAAAGTCTTCGCTCCGACGAATTTCAATATAGTTCATCGACAAAAGGAAAAACTTGCCTTGGTATTCAAATACCTCGTGAGTCAACAAAAATACAAAATAGTACTCAATAAAAAGCTTGGGGGCTCATATTCGCCTTAAATATATAAATGCCTTGGTTCAAAACCTCGCAAGTATACAAATATAGTAAAGAGTCACCGAAACACTCGGGGGCTAAACAAACAGAGAAATATAATGATTGCTTTACAATATAGTCATGGATTACAAAGAAAAAATATCTACAAGAAGAAACTAACTAGTCTTGATTCAATATGTCATCAAGAGTAACCCTGTTTTCCTCAGGAGCAGCACCAAGAAAATCGGCATAATGGCCATCGGCAAAAAAGTCGGCATCCATCCGAAGTAGGTCTTCAATCATTTCTTCGGCTATAGGCGTAACCTTCGTGTTAATCCTGTCAACACCAACTCTCCGACGTTTTACTTTTTGGTGAACCTTCTCGACAACCTGGGTAAGGTCAAGCTTCGAGTGGCAGATTTGGAGCATGATAAGAGCAAATCTGGCGCCAGCTACTAGTTGAGCTTTGACAAAATCATGGATACTGCGAGCATCCTTGAACCTTTCCATCAATTCAGGAAGAGTTTTTGGTTGGACGCTCCGAGGAAACATGGAGTTGTAAACCATGGACAAGGTCTTGGTACAGAAGTCAAGGAAATCGCGAGTTTGAGAGGCGCGATCTTGAAATCTGACAATTTGGCGGGTCCTCTCTGGGGTAGCCCAAAACAACGAACCATGGTCCAGGGAAAGATTAACAAGGAGGGTTGTCCTAGCATTTACCCTCTCTTCCTCGGCAGCAGCATCAACAAAGGCACCTATCAAAACAAAGAAGTGGAAACCTCTAAGAAACAGTAGCATGAAGATAAAAAATATCAGCGGACGAAACAGGCATACCCGACATATCTGCACTGGCTTCATTCATTAATTCGAGCATGAAATTTTCTCGAGTAGTTGCCTTTTCAGCCTCGGAAGCAGCAATTTCCTTAGCAGCCACGGCTTCGTGAGCTTGTTGAAGAGCAATTTTTTCGGCTTCAGATGACTTACGAGATTGCTCCATCATCACAAGTGTTTGCTTCTTCGCATACTGAAGTTGCTGCCGAAGTTCATCCAGTTCTTGCGACAAGGTATCGTCGACAGGTGCAGTATCAGCAAAAGCTCTCCTCGCACGAGAAGAAGGCGATACATTGGAAGGAGCGGAAGTTGGAGTATAGTTATCAAATATCAACTGAAATTTAGACAAGACAACATCAAATGACAGATAGAGTTTTTCATTAATTTCTTGGAATCATTACAAGGGCACTACAGTAGAGCTAAAGAAATGAGTGTCGCCAAAACAACTACTTTGGCAACAAAAGCAAAAGAAACAGAAAAAGAAACAAGGAGGCATGCAACTAGACCTCCGGCCTCGAGGAGCTAGGAGTCGAAGCTGGCTTGATCCCCAGATACGCCAAGATCTTCTTAGTGTTGGGCTTGGCTGCCTTGATCAGCGACCTCCATCTCGAATGCTCTATCTGGCTGGTGTCGCCAACCTTCATCCAATCAAGCGTCTGTTGGCTGTCAGCAACCAGGGCAACAAGATTTCGACAAAGCAACCTTCATATTCTCTGACGCATCTTCAATCCCAGGTCTTCCGACGAATTGAAAAGCTTGGCAAGGGCAAGGAAAGTCGAAGGTTCCTCTTTCTTCGGGAAGAAGTAGGGGAACAACGCCGACAAACTTGCACTGGCATTGGCCACGCCTTCACGAATTTCGCGCCCATGGAACTCCAGAAGAGAAAGTGCATCAAGGAGAGGGTCATTGACGGGATTCTCCAGATCAAAATCTTGGTTTGTTTGGGCTGCCACACGAGACAAACCATTAGTCAAAAACCAAGAAACAGGAAGTACAATAGAAGGGGTTGATGATATTACTCAGCGTACGTCGACTTTGCGACTTCAGACGCTTGATGATCTCTTGTTCACGCACAGTTTGTGCAGTTTTCTGCTCATCTAAGGCAGATTCGGCATCTTTGAGCCTTCTCTGCAGCTCCTCGACACTAGCAGCTTTCACCTTGGCTTCATCAACCTCGGCCTTGGCTTTGCTAGCAGCAAGTTCAGCTTTCTTGCGAGCCGCCTCACTTTGCTCGAGTTTTTGAGCAAGTGCGTCGACACGTTCGTTGGCCTCTCGAAAGTTTTTCTGTCGAGATATGAAAAAGAAAGAAAAGAAAGTTCAAAAAATAGCGACAAGCAACAGGAATAGAAAGTCAAAGAAAAATAGCAAGTATAAAAGTCGTTACCTTCGGCTCGCAAGCATATTCACGGTACCCAACAAATTGGGACCCGATCCGAAGAAGCTCTTTGATCATTGGCTGTTCAAAGGTAAGTACATCAAAAGAAACGTCGGCATGAAAAAGAGAAAAGGTGTGAAAAAACAAAATAAGGAAAATATAGATGCCGACAAACTTACATCATCTAAGAGCAGAGTCGACGAACTGCCCAACTGAGGGGCAGGATCAACAATCTTTTCAACCCGTGCCCTTTTTGGTGAAGGGGCACGGGGGCTCGAAGGAGGAGTAGATGTATCAACATTTTGTTGAGGAGGCGACGATTCCTCCCCTTCAACCGGTTTTTCTGAAATAACTAAAGTATGTGACGTGCTCGTTCGAGCAGCCACATCTAAAGTTGGTGTTTCTTCATCATCACCGTGACAAAATAGTGGCAGCATAAAAAGCAAGGCAAAATAAAATTCTTCAAATAGAAAAGGAAAAGAGCAAGGAACCTACGAGCTGATGATACTCTCGATGTATGGATCATAAGCTGCTTTTCGAGGTAAAGGAGCAGCTTTCTTCGGGTTTCGAGGTCCCGGAATCTTCGGCATTGCTCCTTTTCCTTTTGCTCTTCGGAGAAACAGCAGGAGGAGGAGATTGCGCTGATGTTGTATCTTCAGAGGCAGCATCCTTCTCAGAGATCCCGCAGATTTTCGAGAATCATGCGGGTTCATTCACAAAAGAGGGGGTCTCTGGTTGACATCATCGACAACGGCTCTTTCTTCGACCTCTCCATCCTCGGGAAGAGGAGGAAGGGAAGCCATAGTAGGATGATTCTACAAAGAAATAGTGACAAAAGAGAATAAGTGAGATACCACCGCAAATAAGATACGAGGAACAGTTCAAAACAAGATAAAACTTCGAGAAGACAAAATACCTCGGGAAGAGGATTGGAAGCACCGTATGGTTCCACTCGACAGAGGAGGGAATAGGATCCTTCTTGCCTAATCGAGAAATTCTTCGAACCAATTTTTCCAAATCCTTTACAGAAAGATCACCGGAGATTCTCGTTGGCGTCATTTTCACCAGAATCACGTCCAAAGGGGATTTTTGCGAGCCTGAAGAGGCTGCACTCTAATCCTAAGGAAGTAGGCAGTAATTTGAACACCAGATAGCTCTTTGCCTCGAGTGTTTTGAAGATGACGGATACGAGCCATGAGCGCCTCTCGTCGCCTTTTTCTCTTCTTCGAAGCTTCGCATCCCAGAACGGCGACGCTGAATCCTGGCACTTCCGTCAAAAGGAACTATGTTGTGCTCCACAGAATTGGCGCTTTCTTCGTGGATGTAGAGCCACTTTTTGCGCCATCCTTGGACAGAATCAGGAAACTTGACGTCGAAATAATCGACATCAGTCCGAACACAGATAACAACGCCACCTATGTTATAAGTGACGTTGTGGGAGCCATTACGGCGGAGGCAGAAAATGCGCTTCCACAGAGCCCAATTGGGAGTGATTCCGAGGAAGCATTCGCAAAGTGTGATAAAAATAGAAATGTGAAGGATGGAATTGGGAGTCAACTGGTGCGCTTGAATCCCATAAACAAAAAGAAGGCCGCGGAGGAAATCGTGGATTGGGGTTGAAAGGCCGCGGATCAGGTGATCAACAAAACTAACCCGATACTCCATTGGAGGCTTGGGGTAGCTTTCTTCGCTAGGAAAGCGGATGGCGTCCTCCTTCGTCATGAGGCCGAGCCTCTTCAGCGTGTTGATGTCTTGATTGGAGATTTTGGATCTCTCCCACTCAAAATCCTCGGCGGCCATCTTGGATTCCGGCGTGCTGTGGCGAGTCAGACGCGTGCGCGGTGGCATCAACGGCAGTGGGCAGAGCAATGTATGTGCGTACGGAAGATTGGAGAGAGTTGGGCGCAGGGGAAGTTTTGCGAAAAGGAACAGGTGAGCGGCGCAAGCGAGGGGATGAACGAAGGTTGAAGAAGGGTTTATATAAGATTCGGGTGAAGCAGTGTGCCGTTGGATGAAGAAATCGTGTGGTGAGGATGGATCTTCTAGACACAAGGGCAAAAGAGTATTTTTACTGAAATAGGCGTTACCGTACGTGCGCCAGGAAAAGCGGAGGACGTGTGTCCACTACTTGCACGACGTGTCAACATGGTCGAAGCAATGGACCCACAGGGCAGAGAACTCACGACTATTCGAGAAGGATGAAGTAAATTTGATTAAGGGAAGTATGTCGACAAGAAAAATAAAAGAAAAGTGGCGACAGAAAGAATTATTCAATACTTCGGGAGCCTTTGATCAAATACAAGTTTTTGCCCAAATGCTCGGGGGCTACTTCAGAAAAAAGTAAATTTTCGAGTATGACAAATATAGAAATTGCGGGAGCCTACAACCAAGCACAAGTCCTTGGCTGTAGCCTCGGGGGCTACTCCCATCGAGAACGCTGTTCGCGCACCCGAGAGATAAAAAAAGAGAGAAGAAGAAAGAGATCATATTGGGAAGTAATGAAAATATAGCGACAAGGTGGACTAAAATGTTGAGCCTACAACCAAGCACAAGTTCTTGGTTGTAGCCTCGGTGTTTACTCCCATCGGGAACGCTGTTCGCGTGCCCGATGAAATTAACAAAAATAGAAAAACAAGAGAGTATATTTCGAGTTATAATTAACTCTACATATACTCCCATCGGGAGAACAATATAAGTCATATATGACTCGATAAAATGTGCCATTCCAACAGCCGGAAAAGCACTCGACAATATATTCTCAGAACGCCGAAGTTGCGATCAATTTCTGAATGCCGCAAATTTGCGAAGGTAAGACCCCAGATCCGTTCGCCGGGCGTGGCATCGCCAAAGACTGCGCTCGTTACTTTTATCCGTATCAACGTATACGAAGAAAAATCCTAACGGACGCGTTAGGTACCCGATAAATTTGATCGGGACTCGACGTAATGGTAAGACCTTAAGCGGCACTGTCGACGTTTACACCAGTATCCCGAGATCATGTCCGGGGACGTGATTTTGAAGTAGGTTTTTGCGGATTGCCACTAGAGCAGTTAACTAGTACCTGATCCGTCAGATGAACTAGCCCCAATTACCAGTATCCCTGTACAATATAGAATTTTATGTGAAGAAATATAAAAGGTTAAAGCTTTCGAGTAAAAATAAACAATGGAGATTTTCCCTGACTCTACGATTCAAGCAAAATCTCGGGGGCTACTGACATAGGCATCCCAAATGGGCCTGCCGAAGATGGTACCCGGGGTTTACTGGAAGCCCAATACCCGAAGAATAAGAAGATTCGGGAGCCCAAGATTTACTAAGGAAAGATAGAGTTGTAATAGGAAGTGTTGTTTGTAATCTGGCGGGATGAGTTAGAAACCGTCCCGGACTCTGTAAACTTGTATAGCACGAATCCCTCGGCTTCACCTCATAGATAAGGGGGAGTCGAGGGACAAAGAATAAATCGAATCATTGTCTGCAAACCCTAGTTTTCATAGTCGTCGAGTACTTTTCGGCTGAAACCTTCGAGATCTACTTGCCCTCTACTTCTAACTAAACCCTAGCCTACAATCCATAGGTATTGATAAGTTAATCCCTTGTCAGTTGTACTGGTAGTCATCGCCTTCTAAGTTGCCGCCGTCGTCGTCGCTGCTATCGTCGCTGTCGTTGGGCGGCGCTCGTGGCTCGAACTGAGGGTAGTGCAGGCGGGGGATATCACCGGCCGTGATGTAGTCCATGACGCTCTGCAGAGTCCGGCCGTACCACCATAGCCGACGGCCGACCTCGTGGAAGTTCCCAGGAGGCAGACCGTCCTCCTCATACCTGGCGAGCGCCCTCTCACGCCGATTGATGAAGAAGGCATCCCAAGTATGCTGGTTATCGGGATGCCAGCGGGGATTCATCCGCTGCTCCGGCGTGAGGTCGAGGAAGTAGTGGTTCGTGATGGCCGCCCGGCGCGCAGTACCCTGAGGGACGGGTGGGACCGGCACGCCGCCGGCGCTTAGGCTCCAGCCGGCGGGGACGCGGTAGCTCGGTGGGCAAGGGTAGTTCGAGGCGCAAAGCTCCTCCACCTGCTGGTAGGTTAGAGTGGGTGCGGTGGAAGCCATGAGAGAGTGATGAGAGATTGTAGAGATGTGATAATGCTGGCCAAGCCGGGCTACATATACGTAGTGACAAATGGCGGGAAAAATGGGAGCGGGAAGACAGGAGGCGGGAAGAAAGTGGCGGGAAGAAAGAGGCGGGAAGAAATTGGCGGGAAGAAATTGGCGGGAAGAAAGAGGCGGGAAGACAGGAGGCTGGAAGAAAGAGGCGGAAAGACAGAGGCGGGAAGAGGGGGCTGGCGCCGGAAAGACAGAGGCGGCCAGGAACAACTGGTGGGAAGAACTGGTGGTAAGAGGGAGGCGGAAAGATTTTTAAATGAATTAGTTTATTTTTCTGAATTTCTTGATATATTATTTATATTTTTAAGATTTTTAAATGAATTAGTTTTATTTTCTGAATTTTTTGATATATTATTTGTATTTTTAAGATTTTTAAATGAATTAGTTTTATTTTTCTGAATTTTTTGATATATTATTTGTATTTTTAAGATTTTTAAATGAACTAGTTTTATTTTTCTTTATTTTTTGATATATTATTTGTATTTTCAGATTTTGAAATGAATTAGTTTTATTTTTCTGAATTTATTGATATATTATATGTATTTTTAACATTTTGAAAAAGAAAAGTATTTTGAAAAATACCTTTAGTCGCGGTTGGCCTCGCCAACCGTGACTAAAGGGTATTTTTCCGCGGGAAACGAAAACCCGGCGAAAAATACCCTTTGGTCGCGGATGGGGTCGCCAACCGCGACTAAAGGTACCCCTTTAGTCGCGGTTGGGGTCCCCATCCGCGACTAAAGGGCGTTCCCTATTTAAACGCGTGCGTGCGCGAGGCGGTTCACTTCTCTCTTCTTCCTCGAACACACAGGCGCGCTCCGGCGATCGATCTCCTCGCTCTCAGACGCCGTCAGGGTGCTCACCACCGTCACCCGCCGCCAACGCCCGCCGTCGCCCGCCGCCAACGCCGGCCCCCAGCATTGTCGTCCTCCACCGCCGTAAGTCAACGCGCCGCGCCTCTCCGGTACTGTCGCGCGCGCCGCCGCCTCCCTCGCCGGCCGCCGCCGCGGCCCTCGCCGCCCGACGCGACGTCGCCGCCCGCCTCCCTCGCTTCGCCGCTCGATCGCGTGCGCGCCCTAGCTCCCGCCGCCCTCGATCGCCCGGCCAGCGCGCACCGCCGTGGGCGCCATTGGCGCAGAGAGAGAGATGAGCAGAGGGAGAGGAGAGAAGTGCCAGGGGCACCCTGGCCGGTTTTTTTTGTTTTTTTGTTTTTTTTTAAATCGTAACTAAGTTTTTTTAATTAAAATTGTAACTTAAATAAATTGTAAACCTGTATATATGTGAAGAACTAATTTGTAACTTAACTAAATTGTAAATGTGTATATGTGAAGAAACTAAACAAACTTAGTTACAAATTCAAAAAACAAAACTAAAGACTTAATTAAATTTGTAACTTAATTAAATTGTAAACGAAAATAACGCGCTCGTCCTCGCCTCCCTCTTCCGCGACACCCTCTCCCACCCCTTCCTCGCCCCCTCCTTTTGCCACCGCCATTTCGCCACCGCCACCGGTCTTTCGCCACCACCCTTTCGCCACCGCCACCGGTCTCTCGGTCACGCGGTCACTGCGTCCCCCCTCTCGCCTCCCTCGTCGCCCTCTCTCTTTATATGTAGAAGAGATGTGATAATGCATATACACAATTAATTTGTTTTGACTACATGTTTTCAGGACTGACATATGGCGGACGATAGAGCTGACCCGATTATGGAGAACTATGATCCGGACGCTGAAGACCATATGTTCGGCATCATAAACGGCGATATTCTATATGTGCCGACCAGATAAGAAGAAGATGATATCTCTTCTTATCTGAACCTTGACGGTGAAGATGAAGGGCGCCGTCAGCAAGATGATGCCGAAGAAACATCGATAAACGACGATGTTCAATTGGAAGTAGCAACCACCTCCGGCGCCGAGGTATATATATACATTGAGCCTCTGGTGATACAAACTAACTGATTTGAATAAATATGTGTGTACTAACGCGCGCGACACTCTTTCTTATTTTAGCCCTCGGCCGGATCGTCGAAACAATCGAGTACGTCGTCAAAGCGTGGCGCAACCAAGACGATGAAACAAGGAGAAACATGTACCATCGAGGTTGTCGACAGTGCAACCGGCAGGCCGCTGGAGCCCCGCAAGAACGCCACCAAGTTTATCAGCCAATGCGGAGCCGTTGTTAGAGACAACGTCTCGATCACCGTCCAGGAGTGGAATGAGCCAAAGAAGGCACGTCTTGTTTTCACTTTTGTCGATAAGAGAACAAAAAAAGATTGCTTCAAGAAGCTTATGGAACATTTCGTTCTATCTCCGGAATACAACAAATTCGATGAGAGGAGGAGGCTAGTCAAATAGTTCGCTCTTCATAAGATGTCAGACGCATTCCAGAAATTCAAGCAAAATCTAGCCCATGACTTTGTCAAGCAGAACAAGACTCTGGATTTCAAAGGACAATATGAGAAACTGCAACATGATTGGCCAGAATTTGTGAAGCAAAAGAAATCGGAGCAGTTCATTCAAATATCGAAAAAAAATAAGGAAAATGCGGCTAAGAAGGAGTACAATCATATTATGGGGCCAGGAGGGTATCGCCTTTGGGAGCCTAGGTGGGAGAAGATGGAGAACGAGCTGAGGGTGCGAGGAATCCGTCCAGGTACAGAGGGATGGGACCCAAGGGCCAAAAGCTGGTGGTACGGGCATGGGGAATCGCTGAACCCGGAGACATGGGAGTGTGTTTACCGGGGCAAAATAATTAAACCCACCCAAAAGCTTATTGAGGCAATGAGGGATGCTCAAGAGGGGAAGATCAAGTTCAACAGAGAGAACGACGCGCTGACAAAAGCCCTCGGGAATCCTGAACACGGAGGACGTGTACGAGGCATGGGGCACATTCCGTGGAAAATAGGGTTCCCCCAGAACGATGACCCGTACGGTTACAGAAGCCGTAAGAGAAAGATGGATCGGGAAGCAGATGTTGTGGTGCGGTTGGCATCGGAAATGGATGTGATGAAGAAAACCGTGAGTGTACTAGTAGCCGAAAGAGATGCAGCTCGGGCGTAGCATGAAGATCATCCATTGGATCTCGGAAGCCAGCAGCGGAGAAGCAGTGTGGCTTCCACGGAGGCCCCACCAGCTGGTGCACCGACGATCGAAATTACTGCACCGGAGCCTCTGGTGGTCGAAATTACTGCACCGGAGCCTCCTCGCTACCCCGTGGACGATATAAAGGAGATGAAAGAATGTCATCTGTATTATCCTATCGGGAACATGTCGATGAAGGTAGCCATCGGCAGTGCTTTACCATGTTTACCTGGAGCACTCCACCACAACTACCCCATGCAAGAGGGCTATGCTCGTGTCACGGTGGAGGACATAGTCCAAGGGTTTGAGGACCTGGACATTGACATTGCTACACCTGAAGGGGCGAGAAGACTTGGAGATGTCAAGCACCATTTCATTCTATGGCAAAAGAAGTTTATCAAGTTTCCAGGCGAGGCGCCAACAAGTCCACCCCCCTACGGTGGTGGTGGTGGTGGCGGTGGTGGTGGTGGTGGTGCTTCACCTACACCTCCTTCACGTCAGCCGACGCCGCCCCCCAATTCACCTCCGGCGGGTAAGCAGCCGCCACCCCCTAGTCCGCCCCGGGTGGGTAAGCAGACGCCGCCCCCCAATCCACCTCCGGCGAAGAAGCAGAAGCAGTAGTCCTGGAGTATTAACCCGGACCCTTATGTACCTAAGATAACAAAGGTACCGGAGCCATCACTGAAGCTTCTCCCCACGAGGCCTTGGGAACGTAGTGCCGAGGAAGTCGAGGCGGCCGCGACTGCTGATTATGAGAAATGGAAGGCGGACTGCAAGAAGAAAAGAGAGCCCGAGCCCAAGCCAGTATTTTCTGATGAGCAAAAGAAGTGGGCTAAGTCATTTTTGAACACACCGTCCCAAGCCGCGAAGAATCTGCCTGACGACTATGCACGTGAACTTCGTAAGCAGGCACGTATGTTCAAGGAGAAGAAAGAGGAGGCCGAGAAAGCGGAATTAGAAAGTGCACAAAGCGGGAAACGAGTTGCCCAGCTCGGGGAACAAAGTAAACAATCGATTGCCCCGCTTATAGTGACAGCCGCCGGTCCGGATGCCCCCGATATCATAGAAGCTGCGGCAGCACAGGGATTGACTGTAACGAGTGCCAGAGAACAAGCAGCCAACTTAGGTATTACTCTTCGTGAATTGTTAGGCCTTGATGAGGCGCCAGTGAAGGAGGTAGTACTTACATATGTGAAGAATGGGCCTCTCGTCGAGCCTGCGCAGGAAGAGGATCTACCTCCACAAATGAAAGGTCTGCTGAAATGGTACAAGGGTTACATAAAAAATAAAAACGCCAAAGAATATATTTATGCGGAAGTTGAATATGAGCATCACTTCAAAGATTACTCTGTATAAATTCATCTGAGTGAATTGTTCCAGCTTTTCAATCTGCGCGAGCTCGACAAATCTATCATCAGTTGCTACGTTTTGTAAGTGATTTATTTCTTCCCCATCTCGTTCATAGTGCCTGCACTATATATATATATATATATGTCCTAACTATATTGTTGTGTCCGCTATTATACATGCAGAATGAAGATTAAGGAATGCAAAGTAAGGAACATCCATGATGTTGGGTTCATTGACCAACACATCGTTAATGGATATACGTTACAGCATCACCCCGCCGACGTGGAGGCAGACCTGTGGCAGTTTCTTACAAAGCAGGAACTCAAAAGTGATATTCTATTTCCTTACCATTTTGGGTGAGTGTTTATGTCTTGAGCACATTCTCTTTTGTTTACTCCATGCATGGTATGTGGCCGGCTAATCGATGAGTTATGCATGACGTACTGTGCATGTATCGTATCCGCAGGTTCCACTGGATTCTGCTAGTAATTAAAGTTGACAAATCAGAATGTCTCGTCCACGACTCTCTGACTCTGGATACAAATCTTTGGACCGACATGAGAAGAATGCTGCAGAAGTAATTATTTTCATTCATTTGCGCTCTATATTGATCGGCCTATTTCGTTCATTTCCTAATTAAGCTTCAAGTAATTAAGTAATAACTCTCTTGTTCATTTAATTTTCTTTGCCTCGTAGGGTTTGGAGACGGTTCTCAGATACAAAGGTCGGTGAATTCAAAAAAGAGCTACATTATATTTCATGCGGTCAAAGGCTGTTATCACCAGATTTTGACCAAATCAGGAGGTGGGCCGTAAGGGAGATGGGCTTGGAAGATTACACGTGGAAGATCTCTGAAGCGGCCTTGCACGAAGAGTTTGGGCTAGATTGCCCATATATCTGTAATATAGTAGATCGCATCTTAGATTAGAAGATAGAGTTTTACCCGTGCACGGTTAGGTGCACGCCTAAATTAGAAAGTCCCCTGGACTATAAATATGTATCTAGGGTTTATGAAATAAACAACAACCAACGTTCAACCAACAAATCAATCTCAGCGCATCGCCAACTCCTTCGTCTCGAGGGTTTCTACCGGTAAGCACCATGCTGCCTAGATCGCATCTTGCAATCTAGGCAGCAGAAGCTTTATGTTGTTCATGCATTGCTCGTACTGAAGCCTTTTTGATGGCGAGCAACGTAGTTATCATAGATGTGTTAGGGTTAGCATAGTTCTTCGTATAACATGCTATCGTAGTGCAACCCTTGCATATCTAGCCGCCCTTACACCTATCTTAGGTGTAGGGGCGGCACCCCGCTTGATCATTATTTAGTAGATCCGATCCATTACGGTTGCTCCTTGTTCATCAAGGATTAGTTTAATATCTGCAATAGTTAGGCCTTACAAAGGGTTGGAGGATCCAGCGGCACGTAGGGTGTCGTTTGCTAGTCCTAGACAGGATGTTCCGGGGATCAACCTCGTGTTGGTTTTTAGGCCCTATCTAGGATCGGCTTACGATCACCGTGCGTGGCCGCGAGGCCCAATCGTGAGTAGGATGATCCGATTATGCGGTGAAAACCCTAAATCGTCGTAGATCTCATTAGCTTTATCTTGATCAAGCAGGACCACCATATATTCGTGCACCTCGTACGAATCATGGGTGGATCGGCTCCTTGAGCCGATTCACAGGATAACCTGAGAGCCGATCGAGGCTCGTATTTAATGTTTACGTGTATGCCATGCAGGAAACTAAGCGAGGCATCTCCATCACCTTCCTGACCAGGTATAGGTCAGGTGGCACGCCCTTGCATCAGCATCGGACGTGTGTACCAGAGGCTTTGCGGGCCGTCGCTCGGAGGGACCTCGGCCAGCCGCAGCCCTAGGTTGTTCCCGGCTCTACTGTGTTGCCCGTCGCTGCCCGCCGGTGGGTTTTGACTGCAACACATTCTGGCACGCCCCGTGGGACAAGCTTCGACATCAACCACCTCGCCATCTACATCTGAGATGGCGGACGGCACTCCAGTCATGTACGAGGATCTGACCGACGAGCTCAAGAAGAAGTATGACGAGATCAAAGTCATCCTCGAAGCCGACCTCATCGGCTCTTTCCACAGAACCCGTTCGCATGGCATCAGGTGGAAGGGGTTCTCGCCTAATGGTGCGCTCGATGGGATAGACCTCTCTGCCCCGTCGGAAGAACGCACCAGGTCCCTGCGGCAGGAGATCAACTACTTGGTGGCTCATTCGCTACACCGCCACTCTGAGAACCTGGTAAACACGTTGGAGCGTGTCGCTCTTCGCGTGATCCAGGAGATCATGAGCCACCAGTACTCGCCGTCAGGACCAGCTCTCGGGACGCATCAAGGAGAGTTGCCACTCCAGTCCCGTCCACCGCTGCCATTTGCGTTGGCAGCACCAGAAGTGCCGACTGCACCGGCATTCGTCGTCTACAAGATCGGTGGTGACCCTAGTGACTACCAGTTCTTGCATGAGGCGCCTAAGGAGATCCCTCACGGGTACACGTGCACGTACGTGCCAGATTGCGGTAACTGGGCGCTCACAAACCAGGCCACAACATCAGGGACTTCTGGGAAAACAGGAGGGACGTCAGCGACAGATCTTGAGAAGCAGACGTGGCTAACTAAGTACGCCACCCCGACGAACCTCCAGAGCTCAGCTCCTGCAGCTGGCTCAGAGCTGGAAAAGCAAGCATGGCTGGCTAAGTACGCCACCCCGGCAAATCTTCAGAGTTCAACTCCTGCAGCCAGCACAGCGGATCAGATCAACACCATATTGAGAGACCAGTTCGGCATGGTGCCGAAAAGGAGGGCAATCGGCTATTCCAAGCCGTACCCCGACGACTACGAGATGATCCCGCTACCACCTAAATATCGGCTCCCTGATTTCTCCAAATTCAGTGGATCGGATGGTTCCAGCTCCATCGAGCACGTGGGCCGGTATTTGGCACAGCTAGGAACGGCCTCAGTGTCGGATTCGCTACGCGTGAGGTTTTTCTCACAGTCCCTCACGGGATCGGCTTTCGGGTGGTACACCTCGTTGCCACCAGACTCGATCCGGACTTGGAAGCAGTTGGAAGAACAGTTCCATATGCAGTACCACTCAGAGGTTTCCGAGTCTGGCCTTGCCGATCTAGCACAAATACGTCAGAAGCGTGGGAAGCGTGACAGAATACATCCAGCGCTTCAGGACTCTTAGGAACCGATGTTATTCGGTTCGTGTGACTGAAAAGGAAGCAGTCGAGTTGGCAGTAGCGGGCCTTGCAACACCGCTCAAGGACATGGCCTCCCAAGCAGACTACCCCTCACTGGCGCACATGGTTCAGAAACTGTCGGCATATGAACAGCGCCACCCGGACCTGTACCAGGACAAATTCAAGCGTGCAGTAGTCCTGGTCGAGGCAGGGGAAGATGAAGTTTCTGCGGGAGATCAAGAGGTAGCAGTGGCTGAATGGACTCGGGGGGGAACCCCCGTGTCCTGCAAATGGGTAAAGCCACCAGGCCCGCCCAGGGGGTTTGATTTTGACGTGACCAAAACTGAGCAAATCTTCGACCTCCTGCTCAAGGAGAAGCAGTTGACGATTCCTGAAGGTCTCAAATTCCCCACGGTACAAGAGCTGAACGGAAAGCCATACTGCAAATGGCATAAGTCGCTCTCCCATGCCACCAACGACTGCAGGGTGTGGCATCAACACATCAAATCGGCGATAGAAAAAGGACGTCTGATTTTCAACCAGTACGCCATGAAGGTCGACACCCAACCCTTCCCCACCGTTAACATGGTGGAATGCACTTACCCTGAAGGTTGCCAGCCATGATCCTCGTTCAGCATCAACATGGTAGGACCTGGGCACCACTCTGGCAAAGATGGAGACGAGGGCAGCTGCTCTCGTAGCAAGGACACAGAGGAGGCCGCTCCACGCGATCGGCTCCGTCATGATGGCAAGCGCTACGTCACAGAGGGAGAAGTGAAGAACATGAGATATCAGCGACCCCTCTCTGATCACCTCCTCAACAAGTATGTGAGTCAGTATGACCAACGCCGACGGTCCAGCTATGATGATGAAAGAGATCGTCTGGCTAGAGAAGCCAGAAGATATCGTCGGCATGATCGCGATGAGGAGGAGCACGAGCGCCGTGCCGAAGAAAAATCAAGGGAGCAAGATGACAACGACAGGCACTGGGACTGCCCCTTCTTCAGACACTGCTGGGATTCAGGAATGAGCCGATTGCCCACAATCGGCAATTGCCCAGAATGCAACCAGAAGAAGAAGGAGGCAGCCAACGTGTCTGTGTTCAGGCGCTTAGGGCCTCTCCCGCCACGAAGCAAACGCACTGAGTCCCCTCGGTGGGAAGATCTCGAGGATTCAGAGGACGAGGGACAAGAATAAGAAGACAGGTACCACCGGCCAAGGTGGTGCCCTGATGGACTCAGCCGTTCACAAAAGCGCAGGGTTCAGCGATTGCGCGGCCTGGAGGAAGCCGAAAGGTTATACTTGCATACGCTAAGGAAGGCACGACCTGATCTGGCTGTGAAAGTTCAGCGAACCCTGGACGAAGAGGGTCGTCCACGGAAAATGGAGTGGCGTCCCAAGCAAAGGAAAGCCGATGATGAAACATCGGCTGGTACAAACATGGTGCTCGTCCTTCCGACGGAGCTTAGTGCTCCACGGTTACACGATGTATTCAAGGTGGACGACAGCAAGCGCATCAAGTCAGAGGTTGGGCTGGTTTTATCCACCAGCCTGACCGAGTAGCTGAAGCAAAGCGATGAGCAAACGTGGCGAGGCTGATCCTTGTGATCGGCCCCAAAAATCTATGAAGGGACATTACAAAACCTTCAGTCAGCGCTTCAATCGATATGGAGGCCGATTCCAGCAATCGGCCAAAATTATCTTCACCACATGTTCTGCTTGTGTTCAACATCGATCTACTGGGCAGCGGTCATGTCGGCGGATGAAAGTCAACACGAATCCTCGCAGAGCCGACGTACAAGTACAGTGCCCTGGCTAACCACAAAGCCGATATCTGCAGTCACCTGGCAGATTCGGCTCGGGGGGCATATAGGCAGATAAACATGTGTAAACATGTGCGCAGTGAAACATTATGGGCCGATTAGGAAAAATCGGCCAGTAAAAAAAAAATTTCATAACAACATACAACCGATGCGCAGCCATCGACTTTAGTACAGTTGCACAAGGCCAAGACCTACTGGTTATGTGCTCAGGGCTCACATTGTCGCCAAGATGGCCAACCCTTTGCGTCAGTTAAGCTGTTGGTGTTTCATCTACAACATCGGCACCCAGTGGAAGGAAACTGATCGATGGGGGCAAGTCTGGCTGATTCTTCATGGTGGCTATCTCGGATTGCCAGATTACCTAAGGTCAGAGCCTTTTTGTTTGATCTGTACATCCATGCCGGTATTCTCGCCTTGATTGAGGCTCGGGGGGCAGCTTGCCCTCAAATATCTTTGTTTTGGAGAGCCGATTTCGTCGGCTGGTTCCATATTAATAACTTGGAAGCCAATGGTAACGTGTTTGGCTGATTCATCACTATTCTCGCCTTGGGTGAGGCTTGGGGGGCAACTCGCCTGAAAGTTACTTGGCTCTGGAGAGCAAATTTGGTTGGAATCGGCTGGCTCTACATCGCAACTGTTTTGAAAAGGGGTGCTTTTGCTACAAAGGTATCAGCTTTAGCATCCAAGCTGATTCAGCGACAGTTCCAGGGTCTTTGTAAAGACACCTGCTCAAGACTAAACCCACGGCTTACTGCGATCAGCAATGCTATCATCATCGGTAAGACTGGCTAATTTGGAGGGATGACTGAATTGACCTGTCTCACAGATTATCGTGAGAGACCGATGCGTTGCCATCAGTCATTGGACATTGATTGGGCTAACGGTCGACAAAGTCAGATGAGGGAAAATCGGCTGAATCAGCATACAGGACATCGGCAAAGTCAAAAGAAGTTTTCATTGATAATAAAATTTCTTACAAGGAGAAGCCGATTGTTCAACAAAAGGGAACGGATTATTACTGCCAACCCTATGCTAGCAAATCCCTACCCTAAGGGCTGTTGCTGTCGTTGCCGTCGCTGAGGTAGCTGCCGCCATTGCTGCTGTCGGCAAGTTCTTCGTTGCTGCTACTGTGACCTTCAGCAGAGGCCTCCTCCTCATCATCATCATCGTCCTCGTCTGACCAAGTCCAGCCCCGAATACGCTTTGGTGGTGGTTCGTCGGAGGAGGTGTCGTCCTCCTGTTCCTTCTTCAGGTCGGAGGAGACGTCTTCTTCTTCGTCGTCCTCTTCTTCTTTGGTGACGGAGGTGAATTTGCCCCGGAAGGGAGGGTCGTCGTCATCGCTCTCCGCCTCCAGTGCTCCGTCAACCAGGTACCAGAGGTCATCTTCCCCGTCGGTTAGGGGCATGGCCCCATCTGACCGGACGAGGTCCTCACCCTCCGGCACAAAGTCGAAGTCCCACTCCCGCTTGTCCCAATGTTTGGGAGCCCGGCGGTTGTACGCCTCCATCTGGTCGTGCTCTGGAACCAACTCGCTTGAGGAAGAGGATTGGAGAGAGACGGAAGAGGAGGAAGAAGACGACATGGCTGAGGGAGAAGAGGGTTTTTTGGTGCCGATAGCTAGAACAGAGGAAGGGGATGAAGAGGGCTAATCGATCGGCACGGATAAATAATGAGAAATCTGGTGGAAATTTAATGCTGTTGCAGTTTCCGAGGAAGTGATGCCAAAGCTATCGAATTTTGCAGAGAAGCTGGAAAGACAGGGCATCATGATGAAGAATACTGCGACAGGTCTGCTCTGCCACGACGTGACCCTTCGAAGGAAAAATAGAGTGGTTTTGAAATTATCATTGCCAAAACCAGGGGGGCATGTGTTATCACCAGATTTTGGCCAATTCAGGAGGTGGGCCGTAAGGGAGATGGGCTTGGAAGATTACACGTGGAAGATCTCTGAAGCGGCCTTGCACGAAGAGTTTGGGCTAGATTGCCCATATATCTGTAATATAGTAGATCGCATCTTAGATTAGAAGATAGAGTTTTACCCGTGCACGGTTAGGTGCACGCCTAAATTAGAAAGTCCCCTGGACTATAAATATGTATCTAGGGTTTATGAAATAAACAACAACCAACGTTCAACCAACAAATCAATCTCGGCGCATCGCCAACTCCTTCGTCTCGAGGGTTTCTACCGGTAAGCACCATGCTGCCTAGATCGCATCTTGCGATCTAGGCAGCAGAAGCTTTATGTTGTTCATGCGTTGCTCGTACTGAAGCCTTTTTGATGGCGAGCAACGTAGTTATCATAGATGTGTTAGGGTTAGCATAGTTCTTCGTATAACATGCTATCGTAGTGCAACCCTTGCATATCTAGCCGCCCTTACACCTATCTTAGGTGTAGGGGCGGCACCCCGCTTGATCATTATTTAGTAGATCCGATCCGTTACGGTTGCTCCTTGTTCATCAAGGATTAGTTTAATATCTGCAATAGTTAGGCCTTACAAAGGGTTGGAGGATCCAGAGGCACGTAGGGTGTCGTTTGCTAGTCCTAGACAGGATGTTCCGGGGATCAACCTCGTGTTGGTTTTTAGGCCCTATCTAGGATCGGCTTACGATCACCGTGCGTGGCCGCGAGGCCCAATCGTGAGTAGGATGATCCGATTATGCGGTGAAAACCCTAAATCATCATAGATCTCATTAGCTTTATCTTGATCAAGCAGGACCACCATATATTCGTGCACCTCGTACGACTCATGGGTGGATCGGCTCCTTGAGCCGATTCACAGGATAACCTGAGAGCCGATCGAGGCTCGTATTTAATGTTTACGTGTATGCCATGCAGGAAACTAAGCGAGGCATCTCCATCACCTTCCTGACCAGGTATAGGTCAGGTGGCACGCCCTTGCATCAGCATCGGACGTGTGTACCAGAGGCTTTGCGGGCCGTCGCTCGGAGGGACCTCGGCCAGCCGCAGCCCTAGGTTGTTCCCGGCTCTACTGTGTTGCCCGTCGCTGCCCGCCGGTGGGTTTTGACCGCAACAAAGGCTAAGAATGGTGACGATATTCAGCCACCGGGGACCAATCTATGTGGATACTATGTCTGTGAGATGATGCGGAAATACACCTCTGAGCGCGTTCCGAGTGATACCAATGCTCAGAGGAATAACCTCCGGATGATGCTTAGTCCAGAAGCTCGCTTCCGACCACTTCAAGAGGAACTAGCTGGATGGTTCAGGAGGGAAGTCCTCGATCCTAAAGGAGAACACCATTACGAGGACGTAGAACTATACATGCATTAAATTATGTATGGAAACTTGTTCAAACTTGTATATGGTCATCCGATGATATTGAATATATATTGTATATTCCTCTTGAATTCTTTTTGGTTCTAATTTCAAATTTGTTTGAAATTGTACATTCATATGCATGTATGTAGTACCGTAGAATATGTGAAACTCCTTCAAAATTACAATAAAGCACAAAAGAAATAAAACAATACAAATTAAACAGAAAATAGGTTTAGGGGGGGGGAGGTTTAGGGGGGCCTAAAACCCTAAACCTGCGGCGGCCTTTAGTCGCGGTTGGCCAGAAGAACCGCGACTAAAGGTCCTCCGCCCCGACGGTCGCCTGGCGCCCACGTGGACGGGCCTTTTGTCGCGGTTCGTAAGCAACCGCGACTAAAGGGGGGGCCTTTAGTCGCGCTCATTTGGTCGCGGTTGCGCAACCGCAACTAATGGCAGTTGCGAACCGCGACCAAAGGCCCTTTTTCCACCAGTGTAATGGTGGATTGGTTAGTCTTGATATGATCCTTATTTATCAGGAGGTATAAGTGCTCTCTCTTTGCAATTACATATTCACTAATTTTCAATGATTTTGTTGCAGTGTCCATGCTAATGATAGAGAAACCTGACATCTAACAGGGTAGTTATATATGGACGAGGAACAAAGAAAAAGCAACGGGGCCGTGCTTTCCACAATACTTATATGCTAGATGATTGTCTTCTTTTCTGTAAGTCTCAAAAGGTTTTTTTTACAATCGTATGATATATTTTCATGAGAGAGAAAATAATTTGCCTCTATAGGGAGAGACTAAGAATTTGAATACTGTAGAAAAAAAAGTTGATAGTCAGAGACAACTAAAATAATTATCACCGATCTTCGAAGTACTGTTGGCATCCAAGTTTGAGAGAAGTGGGCAAGAACATGAGCATCATCATGTGCGCTATATTCATCCACGTCGGCGTCATGATGGTCCAGAATGTGAACAACATTAGCGGCCATCACTCAGCAACCTCAAGATTGTGCTGGCAGCGTGCACATTGGATTTGCAACCATTTGCTAGGTCGACCAGAGCAGCTTGCAGTCACATCCTCGGCAAGGCCTTGGTCCTCCATTTTAGTCTCATGGTTGGAGCCGTCGCTAGAGATTGAAGCCGCCGCCGTAGGAAGAATAGCGTTGGCCGCAACCAAAAGACCTGTGGGGAGCCGTCGCTAGATCGACGCTGGGGGAGCACGAGCACGTGCATGACTGGGTGGAAGCGATTGGCAACATGCAAGCCTCCACAACCTTGCCGACTGCGTTCTACAACTCCCTACACTCCAGCGTTGTCCAAATCGAACGCTGATATTGGGCACCTCAAAGATGAGAAGTCTCGGGTACTATGGAGAAATGAGTCTTCATTATTTTTTCCGTGAAGTAGTGAGGGATATGAATACAAGAAATTGTTGCATGTACATATGATTGACACACATGTAGATAATAAAAAATAAACATGTCTAGCAACAGTGCGAATGTACATTGTGTCCATGTTAGATGTAAATAGCATGGACATTTAGTGTAAAAGTTTTTTCTAACCCAAATCAAATATGCATGCACATGTATATGTACTCACACATATTAAAATATCATGTAATAGTAAATGCACCATATTTCTTAAGGACACTAAATATGAGTGTTCATGGCCTTAAATATTAACGGGAACTCAAAATATGTAAGTGGGCTATTCAAAGCCGAATAAAAGGCATGTGTACACTCGCACAACTTATACTGAATTAAAGAAGATATTTTATACAGATAGGGAATACACCAATTTCAGATATTTAAGATCAACAAAGTCGCCAAAGACACATCCATATGAACTGAATAGATATTACATAAAACAGATTTAACTTGCAAAATTCAAGACAATAGCATAAGAGAAAAAATTAACTAGCCCGTGCAGGAGCACGGGTTGATGACTAGTTCTTGAATAATTAGCTAGCTTAGTTATACATCATTATTTGTAATTTTCATTTTTTTCCTTTTCATTTTATTCAATTTCTAGAATGTGTTGTAATATTATAATTCATAGAATGTTATATTGTTTTATATTCTTATTTATTCAATTGTTTATTGAATTATCCATATTTGAATTATAATATTCATAATTAAGGTTTGAATTTGAAATTCAAACATAACATGTTGGAATTCAATCATGCAACTTAATTTGAGAAGAAATTGGTTCCCCTCTCTTCTCGAAAACCCTAGTTGAGTTTAGTGAAGTCCAAGTTTATCGCACTCTCGAAACCCTAATCCTATATGGTGTCAAGAGAGAAACTTGTCCCCCTTAAGATGCAATTTTTCTTTAAAAGCACGAAATTTCCCCAGATTTTACGATGCAATGCACATCCCTTCCTAATTTCTACCCCTCGATCGTCTCTAAAGCTGGGATATTACATCCTTTCCTCCTTAAAGAAAACTTCGTCCCGAAGTTGTGGTTGTAATACCTGAACAGTTCTGGATATGACTTCCTTTAATCTTCCTCCTTTTCCCAGGTGGCTTCTCTCTCAGGATGATGCTTCCACTGAATCTTGCAGTATTTGATTGCTCTATTCCTGAGTTGTTTCCAGTTTTCCTCGAGTATCTTGGCTGGCTTTTCTATATATGTCAAATCTGGCTGTAGATCTAACTCATCATGAGATACTGGCTCATCTGGGGTCTTTAGGCATCTTCTGAGTTGTGATACATGGACTACATTGTGTACTTGAGCTAACCTTCCCGGTAGATCCAATTCAAAGGCTAACCCTTAGTTCTGGCTCAGTATCTTGAAAGGTTCGATGTATCTAGGGCTAAGTTTCCCCTTAACTCCGAATCTCTGGAGACCTTTCATATGACTTACTTTAAGGTATACCATGTCTCCAACTTTTGGTTCCCATGTCCTTCTCTTTTGGTCTGCATAACTCTTCTGTCGGCTTTGGGCTATCTTGAGTCTGTCCCTTATCACATCAATGATCTGTTGCTTTTCCTTCACATAATTAGGATCAAACTCTTTGCTTGAACCTGCCTCGTACCAACAGCTAGGTGACCTACACTTCCTTCCATACAGAGCTTCAAATGGTGCCATCTTGATGCTGCTTTGATAGCTGTTGTTGTAAGAAAACTCTGCTAATGGTAAGTGTTCCTCCCACGATCCTCCAAATCTAGGGCACAAGCCCTAAGCATATCTTCCAATATCTGGTTTGTCCTCTCTGTTTGTCCTCCTGTCTGAGGATGATAGGCGGTGCTATAGTCTAACTTGGATCCTAAAGCTTCGTGAAGTTGTTTCCAGAATGCGGATGTAAACACAGATCCTCGATCTGACACAATTTTCTTGGGTACTCTGTGTTTACTTACTATCTCTTTGATGTAAAGATCTATGAGCTTCTCTCCTTTGTCCTGTTGATTTACTGCTAAGAAATGTGCACTCTTCGTTAACCGGTCCACGATTACCCATATCATATCCTTCTTTTTATTGGTCATGGGTAGTCCGGTGATGAAATCCATTCCTATTTCATCCCACTTCCATTCTGGAATTGGCAAAGGTTGCAACGGTCCTGCTGGACTTTGATGTTCTGCCTTCACCCGTTGACAAGTATGGCATTCTGCTACATACTGTGCAATTTCTCTCTTCATGTTATTCCACCATAACAATTCTTTTAGATCCATATACATCTTTGTACTTCCTGGGTGTATTGAGTACGGTGTTTGATGTGCTTCCCTGAGTATAACTTCCTTGATTTCATCGTTATCTGGAACACAAATCCTTTTCTGAAACCATAGTGATCCCAACTCTCCTCGGTGAAATTCTGATGGTCTTCCTTCATCAATCCTTCTCATCTCCTCCACGATGATCGGATCGTCCAATTGACCCATGATAATCTCATTCTTTTGGTTCACACTTAGTTCATCGGATACTTGTAAAGATGATAGTCCCTCATGAGCTTCCTTCTCCCAGAGTTGTATCTGTGCTTGGCTTATCTCCTTCTTCAACTCCGGTGGTAGTTCTTGTTCAACTCCTCCGGTACTCTTTCGACTTAAGGCATCGGCTACAACATTAGCCTTTCCTGGTGTGTAATTGATGGTCAAGTCATAGCCCTTGATCAATTCGAGCCATCTTTTCTGCCTCATATTCAGTTCCTTCTGAGTGAAGAAGTACTTGAGACTTTTGTGATCTGTGTATAGCTCACACTTTGCTCCATAGAGAAAATGTTTCCATCCTTTTAGTGCAAACATAACTGATGCTAACTCAAGATCATGTGTTGGATAATTGACTTCATGTGGTATGAGTTGTCTTGATCCATATGATATAACTTTCCAATCTTGCATGAGTAGACATCCTAGTCCATGCTTGGATGCGTCACAATATACTGTATAGTCCTTTCCCACTTTTGGCACTGCTAACACAGGTGCTGTTGTTAACTTCTATTTTAAAGTCTGAAAACTCTGCTCACACTCATCTGACCAAACAAACGGTGTGTTCTTTCTCAACAACTTGGTCATTGGTCCTGCTATCTTGGAGAATCCTTCAATGAACCTCCTCTAGTATCCTGCCATTCCTAGGAATCCTTGGATTTCCTTAACATTCTTTGGTGCTTCCCATTCTAAAACTGCTGCCACTTTGCTTGGATTTACTGCTATTCCATCTTTGCTGATGACATGTCCAAGGAATTCTACTTGGTCTAGCCAAAACTCACACTTGCTAAATTTGGCATAGAGTTGATGTTCTCTTAAATGTTTGTAGAACTGTCCTGAGATGCTCTACATGTTCAGTTTTATCCTTGGAATATATCAGGATATCATCGATGAACGCGATGACGAACTTATCCAGATATGGCATGAATATCTTATTCATGAGATTCATGAATATTGCTAGGGCATTGGTTAATCCAAAAGGTACGACTAAGTACTCATGATGTCCATACCTTGAAACAAAAGTAGTTTTCGGAACATCTTCCTTCTTAATCTTGATTTGGTGGTAACCCGACCTAGGGTCAATCTTGGAAAAGATTCCTGCTCCTCTAACTTGATCAAACAGATCCTGTATTCTGGGAAGTGGATACTTGTTCTTGATAGTCACATTGTTCAAATTCCGGTAATCTCCGCACATCCTTCAACCTCCATCTCTTTTATCCACGAATATAACTGGTGATCCCCAAGGTGATATACTCTCCTGAATGAATCCTTTTTGTTCTAAGTCATCCAATTATTCTTTGAGTTCTTTCAACTCCTTTGGTCCCATCTTGTATGGTGCTTTAGCAATTGGGGCTGTTCCTGGAATTAGATCAATGGTGAACTCTATCTCCTGATCTGGTGGCATTCCAGGTAACTCCTTCGGAAAAACATCTTGGAATTCATTGACTATTGGTATGTCCTCGAGTTTCACTTCTTTCATATTATTCAATTGTAACTCAACCTCAATCTGAGTATGCTTATCTCCTTGGTAAATCATCCTTCCTCCATCTGGACTTTTTAATGACACTGTCTTGTTCGCACAATATATTAAGGCTCCATTTGCCTCCAACCAGTTCATACCCAGAATGACATCTATGTCTTTCATCGGTAGAACGAACAGGTCTACATCGAACTCACATCTACGGATCATAATGATCTGCTCTTTCTTAACGTGGGTAACTAAGATTGTTCCCCCCGTAGATAGTATGGTAATGGGTGTTTCTAATTTAGTGCAATTAATCCCATGTTTGATGATGAATTGCTGAGAAATGAATGAAGTAGTTGCTCCCGTATCAAAAAGTACTTTGCCAGGATGAGTGAGTATCTGAAGCGTACCTATGACCGCTTTATCCGAGTTTATCACCTCCTCCAGACTGGTGCAGTTTAACTTTTCGAAGGGCTTCTTATTTTTCCAATTCCCTCCGGAATTCCCACTACGATTTCCAACTCCCCCAGACTGTCCACCTCCATTCTTTCTATTAGGGAAATCCTTCAGCATGTGTCCTTCATGGCGACAACCAAAGCAAATCACTTTGGGCCTCCTACAATCCTTGTAATAATGTCCCTTTACTCCACAGATACGGCAAACAATCTGGTTTGCGGACTGGAATCCTTGGTTCCTCCTATTGTTATTGTTGTTGTTGTTGTACCTTGGCTTGAAACTCAAACTGGTATTGGGCTTGTTGCTGACAAACTTTTTCGGCTCAAATCTGGCCTTCTTCCTCTTTTCCTCCTGAAGCTCTTTGAAGTCATCTTCTAGAGTGATGGCTGCATCCACCAACTCCTGGAACTCAGTAGCTCTCAACATTCTGAGCTGTACCTTGAACTGAGGATTCAATCCTCTCATGAACCTCTTCTTCCTTTTGTCTTCGGTGTTCACCTCCTCAGCAGCATACCTAGACAGCCCTGAGAACTCTCTGACATACGTCAGAATGGCCTTATCTTTCTGTTCGAGATTCTCGAACTCTCGATGCTTTATCTCAACTACACTCTCAGGGACATTGGATTCCCTGAACTTCCTCTTGAACTCCTCCCAGGTGAACATCTTCTCAGCCGGGTAAACGGCTACAATGTTCTCCCACCAAGATGCGGCGGGTCCACACAGTAAGTGTGTAACATATCTGACCTTTTCCAGGTCGTTGCATCCAACAGTGTTGAGCTTATGCTCAGTATCCATCAACCAATCCTCCGCGTCCATGGGTTCTGGCGCGTATGCGAATGATATTGACTTTGTGTTCTGAAAATCTGACAAGGTAACACCCTGGTTTTCTCGCCTTTCCACCTTTTTTTGCTGCAGCAACTCTTGGAAGAATCTGTTCTGCTGCTCCATGGTCAGACGTTGCCTTTCCTCCAAAATTTGCATGTATTGGAGGAAGTTCTGTTGCGTCATAGGTGGTGGTGGTGGAAACTGATTCCTCGCAGCTTCATCTGCCTCTTCCTTCTGTTTTGCCTCACGCTCGAGGTGCTGTGCTTTGCTCTCCTCGCCCGTCGCTCCAGACATTTCCCCTAGTTCTGAAACACAAAATGGTAATCATAATTACTCCATGCGCAAGCTTTCTGAGCTCAACCTTGTGCACAGAACTAGTCACACAATGGAAATCAAGAAGCAAATGCAAATCATACAAAACATATACCCTGTATATACATACTTAAGTGGTTTATTACAATACTCAGTAGTAGCGTGAGTATGCAAACTCACTTATTGAAGTATAATTACAACTTATTCAACTATTACATACTACAATAAATGTGGTACAACTGTATTGTAGTCTCGCCTCCAGTGGTAGTCACTAGTCGTGGCTCACTCCCGGTACATCCCAGGCTTCCATCCAGTTGAACGGGTAGTCCTCCTGACAGAATCTGGGATATATGGTCTCCCAGTCGGCTGGTAGTCAGAATCAGAAGATGATCCCAGAGAAAAATGTGTCATCATGAAATGATTATTTAATGAAGCATAATCATCCCACATGGGATACTCCCCTGTGACTCCACCGCAGACTCAATCACTATATGATACTCCTCATAGTATCCCCTACTATACTGATGGTTATGATACTGGTTCCCGGTGTCTTGGTTTATCTCGGGATTACATCTCACCGACTCACTCTCAGTCCCCATATCTGATACCCAACGCCATCCTGTGGAGTTCTCAATTGTATTCTTCGAGCGTTGGCGATTCCCGGATTCTTCTCCGCCCTCATATCCATCTTGTGAGCTACTAGGAAAGTACCTAGGTGTGATAGGTGTGTTTTGGGGTTCTGGGGCATCTATATCAATATAGTCACCAGTTGAGAAAACTGGTGTAGGAACTTCGCTCTCCATCGGCTCCTTTCCCTTCGCCTCCTCTTTGGGCTCCGTGAACTCATCCAACATTGTGTCAATCGCCCCCGACAGATGTCGGTTCAGCTGAAAGAACAATGAAAAGAGGTTCCTGCAGTTATCCATATACTTTGCTGCTTCCGCAGGCTTTCTCTTCGCCAACTTGAAATGATTCAAAGTTGGATCGTCATCCTCCTCCATATGGGGAATGTGTGCAAACTCAGAACCTATAAGGTCCTTAGTCTTGTGCTCACGTATGTCTGTGATGGTTTTCATTATGGCGATATGGTAGGTTGTTCTTATAGTCCGAGCCTCCCCCGCAGGCATAACTACGCTCAATCCTAAGGATTATGGTAGTTGTAGTCCTACCCTGCACTTCGCCAGTACTGTACCATCGTAATACATATACTTCATTACCCGAATTTGGGGATCGCACCCAAACTCGAGTAACATGGCTCTGAGTATATCCGCAAGTCCCCCGTTGTAATCATCCAACGTGGATTCTTTCACCTTCACATTACGTCCTGAACGTGAACTTGCCATAGTTGGATGTAGATAAGAAAGAATATAGTATTAGTAATAATGCATCATAATAGTGATAATAAAGAATTATCGCACTAAAAGATATGATTTTTTTATTCTCAATTGAATATACACCATATTTTAAAAAAAATTCTTTACTAATCCTATTTGACTCCTAACGTTCGTTCCATTTACTAGGTTCCAACCTAAGGTCAAAGCTTTTGCTCTGATACCAACTGTGGTGACCCTGCATACCACTGCTGTTGCGGTCAAAACCCACTGGCGGGCAGCGACGGGCAACACAGTAGAGCCGGGAACAACTTAGGGCTGCGGCTGGCCCTGGTCCCTCTGAGCGACGGCCCGCAAAGCCTCTGGTACACACGTCCGATGCTGATGCAAGGGCGTGCCACCTGACCTATACCTGGTCAGGAAGGTGATGGAGATGCCTCGCTTAGTTTCCTGCATGGCATACACGTAAACATTAAATACGAGCCTCGATCGGCTCTCAGGTTATCCTGTGAATCGGTTCAAGGAGCCGATCCACCCATGATTCGTACGAGGTGCACAAATATATGGTGGTCCTGCTTGATCAAGATAAAGCTAATGCGATCTACGACGATTTAGGGTTTTCACCGCATAATCGGATCATCCTACTCACGATTGGGCCTCGCGGCCACGCACGGTGATCGTAAGCCGATCCTAGATAGGGCCTAAAAACCAACACGAGGTTGATCCCCAGAACATCCTATCTAGGACTAGCAAACGACACCCTACGTGCCGCTGGATCCTCCAACCCTTTGTAAGGCCTAACTATTGCAGATATTAAACTAATCCTTGAAGAACAAGGAGCAACCGTAACGGATCGGATCTACTAAATAATGATCAAGCGGGGTGCCGCCCCTACACCTAAGATAGGTGTAAGGGCGGCTAGATATGCAAGGGTTGCACTACGGTAGCATGTTATACGAAGAACTATGCTAACCCTAACACATCTATGATAACTACGTTGCTCGCCATCAAAAAGGCTTCAGTACAAGCAACGCATGAACAACGAGCATAAGCTTGTGCTGCCTAGGCAGCATGATGCTTACCGGTAGAAACCCTCGAGACGAAGGAGTTGGCGATGCGCCGAGATTGATTTGTTGGTTGAACGTTGGTTGTTGTTTATTCCATAAACCCTAGATACATATTTATAGTCCAGGGGACTTTCTAATTTAGGCGTGCACCTAACCGTGCACGGGCAAAACTCTATCTAAGATGCAATCTACTATATTATAGATATATGGGCAATTTAGCCCAACTTTGCATATAAGGCCGATTCACGTATTTCTTCCGTATATAATCTTTAAGCCCATCTTGATCGCGGCCCACCTCTGACTTGGTCAAAACCTGGTGATAACACATGCCCCCCTGGTTTTGGAATTGATAATTCCAAAATCACTCTGTTTTTTCTTCGTCGGGTCATGTCATGGCAGAGCAGAACCGTCGCAGCATTCTTCATCATGATGCCCTGTCTTCTCAACTATTCCGCGTGATTTGACCGTTGTCTTTGGGCACCGCCTCCTCGGAAACTGCTGTGGCATTGAATTTCTACTATAGCCCCTTTATTTAACCGCTCTGCGCAGTTTGCCACTTCATCACCTTGCTCTGTTCTGGCCATCGGCACCCAAAAAACCCCCAATCTCCCATAGCCATGTCTTCCTCTTCTTCCTCTTCCACCTCGTCGGTCTTCTCTGACTCTTCCTCATCCCGCGAGCCGACGCCGGAGTGGGGCTCGTTGGCGGCGCACGACATTCTCGCCCCAACGACGTGGGACAAGGAGGAACACGATTCCTCCATCTGGTCTGAGGATGACAAATCCCTGACCGACGGAGAGGGCGACCTTCAATTCCTCGTCGAAGGGGAAGAGGAGGCGGAGAGCGAGGACGACCGCTTCTCCTGGGACGATTTCACTTCCTCCGAGGAAGAGGCGGAGGAGGACGACGACAACGACGACTCCCTCGAAGGTTACCCACCAGCGAAGCACCTCCGCACCTGGTGGGATGACGACAGCGATGACGACGATGAGGAAGATGAGGCTCCCGTAGAAGGCTACGGAAGCTCTGATGAGGAGCCTCTCAGCAGCCGCGCTGGAGGCAGCGACGACGAGGGCAGCAACGGCCCCTAGATTAGGGATCAATAGTAGAAGTTGGCTTTTGCCCTCTTCTCCCCTGAGCAATCGGCTCTTTCTATGTAAGAAATCCCTCTATTAATGAAGAAAATATCCCTCAATTAATTTCGCTTCCTTGTCAACTTTGCCGATCATCGAATGGAGTTGCCGTATAGAGAGCCGATAGCAGAACATCGGCTCGCATTGCGATCTGAGGCCAAGCTGTTGCCTAAACACGCAGTCCAACATGCCTCAATAGGCCTAGTTCTCGTCCAAACCATCAGATTGAACTCCTCAGCAACCCACTAGGAGATTCGTCTCACATATCATGATTTCTGGTCTGAACCGATTCCGTTAACTTGCTAATTTGAGCTTATTCCTCTAGAGTCGATATCAGCGTATCGGCTTTGTTATTCTGAAGTCGATACCCGTGCATCGGCTGTACTTGCATACTGTTATCTCCGTATGTTTTCTCAAGTCGATGCCTGCGCATCGGCTGTGATTTTTTTTTACTGGCCGATTTTAAATCGGCCCTCACATCTTACTGCCCGCCATCCCACATGCTTGGGAAATACTTCTTGAGGTGTTGACCATTGACAGCTACTGGGAACTTCTCGCCGTCCAACTCTTCCAACATGTATGCATTACCCTTCAAGGCCTGGACAACTTTGTACGGACCGTGCCAATTAGGAGACCATTTGCCATATGCCTTGTCCCTGGTTCCTAACGGCAACACAGCTTCCCATACTAGATCACCAACTTGAAACTCCTTTGGTCTAACCTTTTTATTATAGGCACGAGCCACCCTGGCTTTGTTGTCCTTAATCTTCTCCAACGACCAAAGCCTATGCTCTGTTGCGTCCTCAATAGTGTCACTCATCAAGGCTGCATATTCTTCAGCTGTCAGATCATTCTGAAACGTGACACGTCTTGATCCAGCCGTAATTTCCCAAGGCAATACGGCTTCCTGTCCATAGACAAGCTGATACGGTGAAGTCTTTATAGCTCCATGGCACGACATGCGGTAGGCCCATAACGCTTCTGACAACTTCTCATGCCAATCCCTAGGGTTCTCGTCAATTTTCCTCTTGATCAGCTTGATTAGACTGATTGGACGCTTCAGCTTGCCCATTAGCTTGAGCATAGTACGGAGATGATCGGATCAGTTTAATCCCCATGTCATCGCAGAACTTCCTGAATTCTTTAGAAACAAAGACCGAACCCCCATCGGTCGTGATAGTTTGGGGAATCCCGAACCTATGAATGACGTGTTCTTTCACAAATTTGATCACATCTTCTGATTTCACCTTTTTCATAGGGACGGCTTCCACCCACTTGGTGAAGTAATCTGTGATAACCAAAATCCATTCATGTTTTTTGCTCGACGCCGGATGGATTTTGCCGATCATATCCATGCCCCACCCCCGAAACGGCCAAGGCTTGATGATAGGGTTCATCGCTGATGCTGGTACCATCTGAATCTTCCCGAACATCTGGCACGCTTGGCACCCCTTGCAATAATTGAAGCAATCTTCAAGCATGGTGGGCCAATAAAACTCTGATCGCCTGATTAACCACTTCATCTTATGAGCCGACTGATGAGTTCCACAGGCGCCTTCATGCACCTCATGTAAGAGCCGATTAGACTCAGTTGGCCCCAGGCACTTGAGTAGTAACCCTTCCAACGTCCTGTAGAACATATTGTCTCCTATGAGGACATACTTCATGGCTTTGTACCTTATCCGTTTAGGTGCCCCCCGAGCCGAATCTTTTAAATAATTGAAGATTTCGGCTCTCCAATCATCCTGTTCCAGGAATTGTACCTGAACTTCCGACCCGTCAGATATATCAATATAGCCTGACGCCATTTGTGCGAGATTGTTGGCCTCGGTATTTTGGGATCTTGGGACCGAATTAAAGTTGATGTACCGAAACTATGTCATCAACTCACGGCATTCCATCCAATATGGGAAAAGCGATTCACTTTCGCACTTATATTTATCCGTGAGCTGGTTAATCACCAACTTGGAGTCTCCAAAAAGCTCTACCGCTTCTGCCCCGGCTTCCAGTAGCAACTCCATTCCCTTACGTATTGCCTCATATTCTGCTACGTTGTTGGTGCAAAGGGTAGATAATCTGATGGAGAAGGAGTATTCTGCCCCCCGAGGCGACACGAGCAGAATGCCGATGCCACAACCATCGTCACAAGCCGATCCATCGAAGAACATAGCCCATGCACGTATAGATAGTGCTGCTATATTGGTACTGATCCGTTCAGCGATAAGATCGGCCAACGCTTGTCCCTTGACTGCTTTCGCAGGCTGATACCGGAGATCGAACTCTGACAACGCAAACATCCACTTACCAAGTCGGCCTTTCAAAACAGGGGCCGACTGCATGTGCTTGACAACATCTGACTTGCATATGATGATGATCTCTGCCGTCAAAAGGATGTGATGAAGCTTGGTGCAGGTGAAGAACAGGCAGAGGCAAAGTTTCTCGACCTCAGGATATCTTGTCTCTGCGTCCAGCATCCTTCTGCTGAGGTAGAAAACGACCTTTTCAACGCCCTCGTAGAGTTGCACCACTACCGAAGCGATGGATGTGTCAGCTACTGACAAGTAGATGTAGAACGGCCTTTCTTGCTGGGGCGGAACTAGCACAGGCGGCGTCGTCAGATACCGCTTAATCTTATCAAACGCCTGTTGCTGTTCTGCCCCCCAGTGAAACTCGTCATCAGATTTAGTTTTCACCAGCGCCATGAATGGCTCGATTCGCCCTGACAGATTAGAGATGAATCGTCGGACAAAATTGATCTTGCCGATGAGACGTTGGAGCTCCTTCTTCGTGGTTGGCGGCTGCATGGTACGCACCGCCTCCTGACTTTTCAGGCCGATCTCAATTCCCCGTTCATGAACCAGAAAACCTAGGAATTGACCAGCCGTCACGCCAAAAGCACACTTCTTCGGATTCATTCTCAGTCCGAATTTCCGAGTTCGGCCTAGGACGCGCCGTAAATCATCCAAGTGTCCCCCCATGGAGACAGATTTGACTACCACGTCGTCGATATAGATCTCCACCAACTTACCGATCAGATCATGAAATATATAATTCATGGCTCGTTGGTACGTTGCACCAGCATTCTTCAACCCAAAGGTCATGACCACATATTCAAACAAACCTACTGCCCCTGGTACTCTGAATGCGGTCTTGTGTATATCTTCCGGAGCCATGAAGATCTGGTTATAGCCGGCGTTGCCATCCATGAAGCTCAACACCTTGTGGCCAGCAGCGGCATTTATCAACGTTTCTGCCACAGGCATCGGATATTCGTCCTTTGGAGTGGCTCTATTGAGATCTCGGAAATCGATGGCCACACGCCATCGGCCGTCCTTCTTCTCTACAGGAACGATACTGGAGATCCACTCAGCATACCTGCATGGCCTGATGAACCCGGCGGCCAACATCTTCTCGATCTCTTTCTTGACTTCTTCCAGAATTTCGGCCCTCATCTGACGTGCTCGTTGTTGGAACGGCCGAAATCCTTTCTTAAGGGGGAGCCGATGTTCAATGATGCTCCTGTCCAGCCCAGGCATCTCCGTGTAATCCCATGCAAAGCAATCTGGGTATTCCTTCAACAGAGCTATCATCTGTCCCCTGAGCTGTGGATCTAACTTCTTGCTGATAAAAGTCGGTCGCGGCTTATCCCCAGGACCAATGTCGACTTCCTCTAGCTCATCAGCCGATGTAAACCCATACCCTAGCTTTCCGTCACCTGTGAGGTCGACGCCATATACTGGGAGAGCAGGTGGTATGGATAATACGGGCCGATCGCTAGAATCGGCTTCCATCTTGATCATCACCAGGATCTTTTGGCAGTGTCGGGGCCGATCGCGTGGAGCAGCTTCTTCCTTATCTTCGCTATGAGAGCAGCTGCCCTCGTCTCCACCCTCATCAGGGTGGTGCCCCAGTTCTACCATGTTGATGTTGAACGAGTATCTTGGCTGGCACCTCCCAGGGTAAGTGTCCTCAACCCTGTCAGCGGCGCATGACGGTGGATTAGGCGCTTCTGGTGCTGCCAATGTGAATGACGACGATGGACGGGGCTGAAGTGGCACTTCTCCTTGGTAGGTCCCGAAAGCTGGTCCTAATAGAAAGTGCTGATGCTTCATGACCTCCTGGATCATCCGAAAGGCAACATGCTCCAAAGTATTCACCAGGCTCTCAGAATGGCGATGCAGCGAGTGAGTCACCATGCAGCTAATCTCCTGGCGCAGGGACCTGGTACGTTCTTCTGACGGGACGGATAGGTCCACTTCATCGAGCGCGCCTTCCGGTGAGAACCCCTTCCACCTGATGCCATGTGAACGGGTTCTGTGAAAAGAGCCGATGAGGTCGGCTTTGAGGATGGCTTTGACCTCATCATACTTCTTCTTGAGCTCGTCGGTCAGATCCTCGTACGTGACTGGAGTGCCGTCCGCCATCTCAGACGTAGATGGCGATGTGGTTGATGACGAAGCTTGTCCCACCGGGCGTGCCAGAATGTGTTGCGGTCAAAACCCACTGGCGGGCAGCGACGGGCAACACAGTAGAGCCGGGAACAACTTAGGGCTGCGGCTGGCCCTGGTCCCTCTGAGCGACGGCCCGCAAAGCCTCTGGTACACACGTCCGATGCTGATGCAAGGGCGTGCCACCTGACCTATACCTGGTCAGGAAGGTGATGGAGATGCCTCGCTTAGTTTCCTGCATGGCATACACGTAAACATTAAATACGAGCCTCGATCGGCTCTCAGGTTATCCTATGAATCGGCTCAAGGAGCCGATCCACCCATGATTCGTACGAGGTGCACGAATATATGGTGGTCCTGCTTGATCAAGATAAAGCTAATGCGATCTATGACGATTTAGGGTTTTCACCGCATAATCGGATCATCCTACTCACGATTGGGCCTCGCGGCCACGCACGGTGATCGTAAGCCGATCCTAGAGAGGGCCTAAAAACCAACACGAGGTTGATCCCCGGAACATCCTGTCTAGGACTAGCAAACGACACCCTACGTGCCGCTGGATCCTCCAACCCTTTGTAAGGCCTAACTATTGCAGATATTAAACTAATCCTTGAAGAACAAGGAGCAACCGTAACGGATCGGATCTACTAAATAATGATCAAGCGGGGTGCCGCCCCTACACCTAAGATAGGTGTAAGGGCGGCTAGATATGCAAGGGTTGCACTACGATAGCATGTTATACGAAGAACTATGCTAACCCTAACACATCTATGATAACTACGTTGCTCGCCATCAAAAAGGCTTCAGTACGAGCAACGCATGAACAACGAGCATAAGCTTGTGCTGCCTAGATCACAAGATGCGATCTAGGCAGCATGCCAATGGAAACTCTTTTATGATGACATTGAGTCCCAAATATGCCAGTAAAGTCTCAAGAGCTAGATTTTGGTTCAGACAAAGGTGGATGCTTACCGGTAGAAACCCTCGAGACGAAGGAGTTGGCGATGCGCCGAGATTGATTTGTTGGTTGAACGTTGGTTGTTGTTTATTCCATAAACCCTAGATACATATTTATAGTCCAGGGGACTTTCTAATTTAGGCGTGCACCTAACCGTGCACGGGCAAAACTCTATCTAAGATGCGATCTACTATATTACAGATATATGGGCAATTT
Source organism: Lolium perenne (assembly GCF_019359855.2). Taxonomy (NCBI): domain Eukaryota; kingdom Viridiplantae; phylum Streptophyta; class Magnoliopsida; order Poales; family Poaceae; genus Lolium; species Lolium perenne. Next base: position 32,945,169 of record NC_067248.2, on the reverse strand, counting down.
AGCCCAACTTTGCATATAAGGCCGATTCACGTATTTCTTCCGTATATAATCTTTAAGCCCATCTTGATCGCGGCCCACCTCTGACTTGGTCAAAACCTGGTGATAACAACTGCATGTTGTAGTATGCTAGTCGTTTATATAACATTCACGAAGTATCAATCCGCAAATATTACATCCCTCAGAGTAGTACAACATAACATAGCTGGTCCATAACTCATTCATTTATTATTACAAACCATATGTACATATCATCACGGAGTTCCTCCAGGGTCCAGAGAGGAATACTCCTGGGTTCCAGGTGAACCTGACTTAGCTTACAATATAGAAGTCTTAGTAGGTCATACATTTATTCTACTCGAGCAGCGAATTACTAGAGTGTTCGCACTTCTCGGTTACTACTACTACTACTCCACGGTCCTAGACTTGTTCTCCTTCGGAAACGTCCCCGGCTCCGTAGACTATAAGGTAGTCTACTCCTTCTACACCTCCGGAGAGGTCTGGCTCTTCATAGCAGATCCCATCTGCTCCTTCTTGGTCGTCGGTGTCCTCCTCAAGACAATTCAGGCAATCTAAGCATGGGGTTATAAGAGGTATGAGTACGAGCGTACTCAACAAGTTCATTATAGGAAAGAGGTGTTTAATGCACTAGCTACGGTATTAGACCAGAAAGTCTAATACCAATGCAGGTTTTGAGAACCATTTCTTCAAAAGGTTGCTTTTATTTAGAAGAACTATGTCCGTCAGCCTTCACCGGTTTACTAGAACTTCATGGAGTTCCTTTCCGGCAACGTTCGCAGTTCCAAAACCCGGAATAGGGAGTGACAGCTCACGATTCATTACACTCTGCAGAGGTGTGTTGCTTTACCCATAAGAGATCTTAACCTTGGTGCCAACTGGGCAGCTTTCCCGTCCACACTTCCAATGGTGTGAGGCCCGGTATAAGGTCATAGCCAAGTTATACTCCTCCGCTACCTCGCACACCCACCCTTTGTTGAAATCCCCGACCCTGGGTCCTCGCCGGTGTACTTATACCAATTAAGGATGGCCCCCGACCATGACAACAGTTCTGGGCTCTACCATAAACTCCTGTGCCGGTAGATGCAACCCATCATAGACCGCATTACCGTGAGGACTTTAACGGGTTCCCCACCTTACCGCTTGTCCCTCGGGATCAAGTGTCTACGGTAAGCGCATCCGTTGATGAACGAGAGGTGGAAGTACAACTGACTATTCCGTCCCACTCCAGATCTTATGGTTAACACGAGTTTTACGGCACAAGAATCACTGGACGACATTTGTTGTTTAATCCTAGATAGATATAAACCCTTGCAATGGAACCTCCACCATATCAACACATACCATGGTTCCATTGCCCACCACATACTCATATTCATAGTTATGAAAATAGTTCTTTTGACTTTCATGCAAGAGTGATAAGCATAGTACTTTGCAAGTAATTTGTTAAAAATACTCAAATGACATGAGCAAGCGATCAAGTTGCCTGGCAACTGCGATGGAATGCAGTTGGATTCTTTGGATTGACCCTGATCCTCTATTTCTGAAAGAAGCATCATTGACCGATAAGGGCAATGGTTAGAGAAGCAATTATGCATGCTTTCAGTTTTTAGGGTTTGTTTCCCCCTTCCCGATGCTTTATTGTTTCATGTAAGTGGTGATTACTAAGAATAATTTAGGGATACTCTGTTTAAGGTAAAATACTACCTTGGAATGTTGCCACGGTGTTTTTAAAGTCCTAAAGGTGTCATGGACTTATTTTCATCATTAAAAATGTGAGGGTTTATTTTTAATGATTATAATATTCATGAAATTATGACTTAATTTCATTTGTCTCAAAAATTCCATTTCATATTTTATTGTGTTAGAGAATTTTATGCTGAGTGATTTTCATATTTTTATTTATTTTTTTAGAGCTATATTTATTTTCTAGAATTTTTGGAGAGATTTGATTAATTTGGCAATTTCTGAAAAGGCAGAAATACCCCTGGGCCCCACCTGTCAGGTGGCCGAACTGGTTAGATTGGACCAGCCCACTGGGCTCGGTCCAACCGACCCAGTCGCTCACGTCGCTCCTCCTCTCCTAACCCTAGCGCTCCCGCACGCTCCTCGACCGTGGTCGCCGTCGCCGCTTTGTTCCGGCTGCTTCCGGCCATCTCCAGCGACAAGATCGGCCGCAATCGAACCGCCGTTCGACGGCGCACCTCATGGTCCGCGTCGATATGTGATTCGCCGCCGTCTCTGTTCGCCCCCAACCTCTCTGTGTCTCGAGCCGCACGGATCCGTGACGATCCGTTGCTCGCTGGCGTTCCTGGCGCTGTGGCGCCGCCGTGAGCCCCACCTTGGTGTGCTGGGTGCTGCTGCTCTATCGTGGCCTGGCTCGGCTTGGCCTGGCGCTGCCGTTCGCGCGGCGTGTGCCACCGTGGCCGCGAAGGCCGTGACTGCTGCCATCTCCCCCAGGTGCGTGCTCTACTCTATCCCTCTCTCGGTTGTTCTTCCTCCTCTTCCACCACTGGATGCCTTGGCATCCATGGTGATGTGCTGCTGCTATGTGCTGCTGCTGCTACCACCATGCCCTAGCCTATGCTATTGCTTCTGTGAGCATGCATGTGCTGCTTCTCTTCTTATGCTTCTCTACCTTACTTGTTGTGCATGGTTCTATATGATCCTAGAGGCTACTGGCTTGCTGATGCTTGTATTGCTTGTCTGCAGCTACTCCTGTTACTGCTAATGATGCCATGCCTTTGCTCTGCATTCATTTATCTGCCCCTAGCTTGATTTCTGTGAAGAATCCTTGCCAATGGCAAGTGCCAGTGCTTCTGGTTGTTGATCCTAGAGCCTGTGCCTCATGGTGGTGCTCCTTGGAGCATGGTTGCTAGTCATACAACCCTACACATGGTTGTAGTGTGCTTCTGCATACAATTATAAGATGCTGATATGATTATATATGATAGATTGGTTGTTTATATTTGGTCTTGGATGATCTTGTGATCCCCAGACTTACTGGTGGCTTATGTGTATGCTTGATTCAATTCAGCTACTGCTATAGCTTGTGTATATAGCTCTTCACCATGTACTTGTGGTTGTTGTCCTTGTGAATCTATTGTTGTTGCTCTTCTAGAGTTTATGTGATGCTCAAGCTGGTGCTGATGCATGCTGGTGCTTGCTCAGGTCCTTGCTATTGCTGGCAATAATTCATTGGATCATCTGCAAGGTTTGGTGCATGGTTTATTTATCTGTTTCGTTTATCTGTGTAGTTCTAATTCATTAAATAGATAAATGATGTGAACTGCCTTGCAGTAATGATCATATAAGTGGATTTAATTGAGCTAGAGGGATGCCAACCATTTGTTGGGGACCCTAGCTCCCTTTGAACCCTTCTGGGTAAGGATATGATATTTGGCCTGATTGTTTTGTGGTTGAGGTGACCTCAACAGCAATTCTTTGTTGTTCTTGGTAGCTCCCACCTCAAGTGGCTTGCTGTGCATGGACAAATGCTTACTGGCTGATCAAGTTTGGTTGCCAGAAGCCTTTTGATGTTGACATCATTCTGGACAATAAACTGTCCATTAATCTAATGGTTTATCAGGCTATAGGTGCTTTGTGAATCTGACTAACTATATAGGATAAATCCATGATGGATTTCTTTGGTTATGTCACTGTGTTGACATAACCATTGTTCCCTTGGTAATTTCCTTCTAGCTAGGTCACTTGTTTGCTAGCACCAAATGGCTTGGCAGCCACATGATGATACAAACATGGTTCTACCCTTCTTTTCTTCTGCGATGCAAGTGTATGCTTATCGATGAGCAAAACATGGTTGTTTTGCTCGAGATCATTTGTGTGTACCTCACTCCAGCTCCTAGTTTATTTGCTGATATAGAGGGTTTGCTTCTGGTTGATGTGTGAAGCTTGCCCTGCTCCTTCTGCTGGCTTGTGATGCTTCTTCTGGTGACTTTCTCAACAGCACAGTTCCTGTTGGAACTGTTCTGGATGGTTTGATGAATTTTTGGATGGATGGAAGAGCTTTGGTGTTCTTCCTGTTCTTCCTGTTCTAAGGTTATGGCTGTGCTTACCCTTGGAGATCCTGTCGATGGATTTCTAGGGTTTGGGCTGTGAAAAGTTTATATACTATCTCCCCTTGCTCCCCTGGTCGACAGCACTCCATTTCCTTGGTACTTCACCCTTGGCTGTGTGTGTGCTGCGAGACATGCAGCACACCCTGTGAGCTGCCTGTGTGCTTCACAGGTTGGGACTTGGTCCTTTGGCTTGGCTTCCCTGGTAGTGTTGAGATTATCCTCTCAATTTGATTATTTTTGCACTAAACTGCCAAGTGGTTTTACCACTTGGCCTAATTGTGTTACTTGTCTTTTCTGTTTCTTATGCAGGATTTAAGAAGATCATCAAGAAGTTCTTCATCGAGTGTTGATCAAGAATTCTTGAATAATTAGCTAGCTTAGTTATACATCATTATTTGTAATTTTCATTTTTTCCTTTTCATTTTATTCAATTTCTGGAATGTGTTGTAATATTATAATTCATATGGATATTGTAAATGACAATGTATCTTGTGTGATAATCAATAAAGCTCAAGGTTTTCTCTAACGAGCTTTACTTATATATTATATTGTTTTATATTCTTATTTATTCAATTGTTTATTGAATTGTCCATATTTGAATTATAAAATTCATAATTAAGGTTTGAATTTGAAATTCAAATATAACATGTTGGAATTCAATCATGCAACTTAAGTTGAGAAGGAATTGGTTCCCCTCTCTTCTCGAAAATCCTAGTTGAGTTTAGTGAAGTCCAAGTTTATCGCACTCTCGAAACCCTAATCCTATATGGTGTCGAGAGAGAAACTTGTCCCCCTTAAGATGCAATTTTTCTTTAAAAGCGCGAAATTTCCCCAGATTTTACGATGCAATGCACATCCCTTCCTGATTTCTACCCCTCGATCGTCTCTAAAGTTGGGATATTACAACTCACGAGAGAAGTGCCCCGGCTTCCCACAAGTGAAACAACCATCTCCAGGAGTTCGAGCTAGGGGATTGGGATGGGGGTTGTTTTTGTAACCTCCTCCTCCAGATGGTGCTGTGGAGCTGAACGATTGGTGTTGTAGTTGCTGGGGCGATAAGCTAGAGTTGATGCGGGGGTTCTCTAGGGTTGGTTGGATGGTCTTGATGGGGGTGGGCTGTGGTACTTGGGGTTGTTGGGTCCACTCTGTTGTTGTTGCATCTTGCGCTTCCTGGTTTCATAAGCAGCCTTGCGCTTGGACTCCACCATAATGGTGGCATCCACTAGCGCCTCCAAGTCAGGGTAGGGTACAACCACGAGAATACTCTGGATCTCCTCGTGCAAACCATTCAGGAAACAATCTCGCTTCTTTTCATCAGTATATGTGTCCTCACGGGCATACCTTGCCAAAGTGTTAAACTTTTCGACATAATCCACCACAATGGAGTTGTTCCACTTCAGGTTGAAGAACTCATCACGCTTCTTCTTGATCAATCCTGTAGGGATATGTGCCTTGCGAAACTTGGCGGTGAACTCTTCCCAGTTGATGATGTGATCAGCGGCTTGCATAGCTTTGACATTCTCCCACCATGCTATCGCAGGACCGGAGAGAAAGTGGGTGGCGAGTAGAACTTTCTCATGCTCTCCAACGGCATCGACTTCTAAGTTGTTCTCTATGGTGCGGAGCCAGTCGTCTGCGTTGATGGGATCAGTGCAGTTGGAGAACACGGGTGTGTTGGTGTTCTGGAAGTCCCTAAGGCGTGATCTTGGAGCTTCCTCGCCATGTCCTTCTCCTTTTTCATTGTCACGGTTTCCCGCAGCGGCTTGAGCAATATGCCGAAGTGCAATGATGTTGGCTTCACTTTCTGCGTGAGCGCGCTGGCGGTCCTCCAACTAGAGGCGTAGGATTTGGGCCATGTCGGGATCCGGGGCTGGTGGTTGTGGAGGGTTTTTGGAACCGGAACCTCCACAGCAAGTTTCAACCATCTGGGGAGATAAGGGTGTGAGACAAGGTATGAGATAACGGAAGAACTTCGGAAGGCAAGTCCTTTCCAAGGGGAAGGGAATGTATATGCATGAAAGAAAGATTTTATCGAAAAACGAGAAGAAGCAAATCAAACACATAAGAAAACAACCAAAGTCATATCCGTTGATACTACGAAAAGATCCAAGGTTCACAACCATCACAAGGTCACATAAGGACCAACATAGTACGGTGCTACATCGGGGACATCATAACTTAACATAAGTCTCGCGGGTGCACAAACTAGAAGTCATCGAGAGGGGCGGGAAGGCCATCGAACGGGGGCTTCTCGGGGTCTTCCTCCTCATCATCCAGAGTAGCCTCAACGGTGTGGAGGGGCGCGGGGTCCTCGGCCTCGTCGTTGATGAAGGCGCGATCCTCGTTGTCCTCTTCATCAATCCCATTGAGTCCCTCCTCCTCCATGTAGTCCTCGTCGTCGCTAACGAGAGTGGTGTCCTCCTTACGAAGATTCTCGCCCTCATCCTGGAGGCTCTCCAGCTTGTCCTCGGCATCGCGAAGGGCGGCCTTGAGGTGCATCACCTTCACCTTAAACATGTAGTTGGCCTTACGAACACGGAGCTTCTGCTTCTGCTGGCGGCGGTACTTGAGCTTGGCTAGCTTCAGATCCAACTTAAGTCCCTCCATCTCGTGCTTCAGCACTTCGTTCTCCATTGTGTTGGAGTCGAGGCTCAGCTGAGTCTTGTACAGCAGATTCTCCATCTAGGCAGCTTGGCGTCCGAGGGGGCAGGTGTAGGGAGTCATAGTGGGAATCCCCTCCTCGTTGCGGCGTCCCAGGAGAGCGTGGGGGAGCCTCTTGGCCTCCAACTCGACACGGTGGTGGAAGACGATGCGTGCGAGGGCTGCCTGCAGCACCCTCACAAGTCCCTCCTCCCACGTGCGGTCGAAGACCTGGACCTCGATCTCCTCGATGTTCTTCACATGAGAGCCCCGGAGTGTACATACCACCATCTAGGACAGCTCGCCATCCTTGGTGCACTCCATCTGTCCTCCCTTCACCTCGGGAAGCAGGCGTCCAACGGCCCGCGACACCTTGATGAGGGCGGTCTCAAACAAGAAGCGGGGCTGATCATAGCCCAGCTGGCGGCTCTCGGTGAACATCGGTGGGTCCATCTACACAAGATTTTAAGTTTGTAATTAGTAACATGATCAAAGTGTGCAAAATTTTAAGTACATAAAGTAAAACATTAATGATTAATGCAAGTAATATTAAGTCTAAGAGAATTTAGGGGAGAGACTAGGCATTATTTCAGTGTATAGTCATCTCGTTTTTTATATAGAAAAATAGTTTTTGTTCTACCTTAACGCCCATGCTAACTAAGGTCTCCTATGGTCAGGATGGCTCTGATACCAGCTCTGTGGGGACCCCGGACTAACTGTCCGAAGTACCTTGTTATGCATTCCACTCGCGATCCCATAATCAGTGTGTCGTGAGTACATAACCGAACTGAATATCCAGATTACAACATCCATTACAAGTACCGAATAAAAGTCTTACAATAATAGGGTCACATGACCTAGTCTTACATAAATGCCACTTCGGGCGAGTTCACACAAACATAGCAGCGGATACACGTCAACAGCGTCGGGCCCAAGTCATGCCTTATACCTACAGGCAGCTGACTTGGAGATCGTCCTAGGTCGCATAGTTGTCCAGGTAGCCTCCGTCATCTTCATAGTCCTCCTCATAGTTTGGCCAAGTTAATAGCCAGGGATAAAGCCGTGAGTACATTTGGAATTGTACTCGCAAACCATCACGAAGATACTAACAAGATCTAGCTAGTGAGACAAGAGAGGAAGAAAAGTTTCTCTTGTGGATAAAGCATGCATAAGAGAGTCAGTTTCTCATGTGGATATAGCATCCCGACGTTCCAGTTGACGGGGACACTAAGGAAGTCCTAAGACATCTCTATATCTTTGTTGAAGAAGAGGTAGCATACCGCCATCTCAATTGATGGGGACACTAGGGAAGTCCTATGACATCTCTATATCTTTGTTAAAGAAGAGGTAGCATACCGCCATCTCAATTGATGGGGACACTAGGGAAGTCCTATGACATCTCTATATCTTTGTCAAAGAAGAGTCCTTGTACATGAAACACTAGGAAGGGGTAACCCAATTTTTGTTCCAAAACCCTCGACCATCTCAATATGGTCGACACAACACCTTTCCCGTACCCTTCTAGTACATCCAACACACTCACTTTCTTTGGAAAGCATTTGCAAAAACTCGACACAGCTCGGTAAAGGCCATCCCAACCGTCCATGACCGCGGACGCGGCTATTCGAATAGATTTCACTCCACGGAGTTTGCGCACTTTCCCCACAAGAACCAATAAATCCGCCGGGATCATCCCCGGGTCGTCATACGAAAGTATGCGAGTATCGGATAATTAGTCAAAGCCTTTCGGCCATTCAACTTACCATGGGATCCTACCCTATGGAGTATGTACCTCCCCGGCACCGTGGCAGCTCACCTCACTTTGAGCGTGACTCCACCGCCACATCAGGAGACCCATAGTGTCTTCCGGACGGGTAGCCCCGAAGATATCCCGTTATACTATTATCTCCACCAATGACAATCCGGACTCGGGGGGTACTCTTACCCTTGTATAATTTTGTGGTATCCCATGATATGAAGAATCGAACTACGAGCTAAGCCCCGTGCCCACGTTGAGGTAATGTGGTTGTGCGATTTAGTTGTTCCGGGTGAATACAAAGAAACGTGTGTCATTTTTCACCAAACCCAAGTCACACACACACATTCCTTTTTTCCACATCTTTGACAAGATCCTTTTTCCTTCATAAACCATACACTTGGGTAAGGTTGACTCACCCAAGTTTTTCATAAACATTTACAGTAAGGTAAACCTTGAGGGGTTCCCAACCTAAAGTTTCATGAGTTGAACTAATAAATCACTATGGCCGAGATGAGAGTCATCACGCCATTAAGGGTATGAAAAAGTAGTATTGGAGTGGATCATACTTGCTTAAGGTAAGCATGTATTATGACAACGTAAGAGAGGATTTACTCTCAGATTTGTGGTGCTAACTACCCAACTTATATAAAAAAGATATGAATTAACCACATAATTTCCACTAGGGTGCATAGGCATACTCCTCTCAAGTTGAGAATACACCAAGATCATGGCATTGATACCTCTATACTACAAAGGGGGTGGGTGTGGTGTAAGTTATTCTCCCGAGATGAAGCATGATCAATTTAAGCACACAAGATAGCCAAGTAGGATAGCACGGCCCTATTACCATGCATCCAACAATCACTAAGACAATACTGGAGTATCACCACTAGGGATTACCCTACTTGCAACCAAGCATAGATGACAACATTATGGAGAACAACACACATAGAACCAAGGTGCTATGGATAGCAACAAATGACATCCAACTAGACACCGAATCAGAGATCAAAAGATGGCTTGCCTTGGTTGGCTTGTCCCTGGTCCTCTTCAAAACCTTCTCCAAAATCCTCCCCTTCAACTTCTCCCTCGTTCGCGTCTAGCGTCGCAAAAATAAACAACACATACAATCAATACCAAACTCAAGATCCAAGGTTAAATGAAATGTAAAAGAAAACATGCAGGGGAGTTGTGTGACAGTAACAAATCATGGGTTTGGACATTTTTAAAACAAAAGGGGTAGCTAGTTTTGAATAATTTAAATAGATTCTAATTCTATCATTGCATTGACACACATACATTCATAACCAGAGACAAAATTTCATGAACACAGACTAGTGGTATTTTTCGTAGATGGTCCGTGAAAAAACAAGATTAACACAATTGGATTCATTCACAAATATTAATATTCCAATTTTAGGAATTAGAAATACTAACCAGAATACAGTGATCATGTTTTATTCATTAAAAATGGTACACAAATCCTAAAAATATGAGGTCAGTGGAATCTGGTAGATATTTTCATTCTGGTTCTACTGCAATTGAAATCACCTCAATCTGATCTACCAAATTCAAGTTATTTACAAAAAGGCTCGCAAATACATTTCATGTTTTAATTTCTGTTTCAAATTTTTAAACCAAATTTGGTTGGGCAGGAAACTCTGGGCCGTGCCAGTGCGGCAGTGATGGGCCGGCCCAGTGGGGCTCTCCATGCGGTAGGAAACAAAAGAAAACGAAAAGGGCCGAGGGCCGTGGTAGGCCAGGCCGACAGATGTGGCCATGCACGCCGACGTGGCCGGGCATGCGCCATGCGCCGCCCGATCTGGATCCGACGGTCCAGATCCGGTGCGTCGTCTTCGTCCGCGGCACTCGCCGGCGCGGAAGAATAAAGGGGGCGGCTAGGGGGCTTACCGGCGGCTGGCGGTGGCGTGGCGTCGTGTAGGCGTGCGGGTGGCGCGGGTGTGCGGCGTGTGCTTGTCCTGGTGGCGTCCAGGTGCGTCTGCTCCTGCTCCCGCGTCGTCGACTGCGGCACGGCTGATACATCTCCGACGTATCGATAATTTCTTATGTTCCATGCCACATTATTGATGATATCTACATGTTTTATGCATACTTTATGTCATATTTATGCATTTTCTGGAACTAACCTATTAACGAGATGCCGAAGAGCCAGTTGCTGTTTTCTGCTGTTTTTGGTTTCAGAAATCCTAGTAAGAAAATATTCTCGGAATTGGACGAAATCAACGCCCAGGGGCCTATTTTCACACGAAGCTTCCAGAAGACCGGAGAGCTAACGAAGTGGGGCCACGAGGCGGCCAGATGATAGGGCGGCGCGGCCCAAGCCCTGGCGGCGCCGACCTATCATGTGGGCCCCTCGTGACGCCCCTTGACCTTCCCTTCCGCCTACAAATAGCCTTTGTCGCGAAACCCCCAGTACCGAGAGCCACGATACGGAAAACCTTCCAGAGACGCCGCCGCCGCCAATCCCATCTCGGGGGATTCAGGAGATCGCCTCCGGCACCCTGCAGGAGAGGGGATTCATCTCCCGGAGGACTCTACACCGCCATGGTCGCCTCCGGAGTGATGAGTGAGTAGTCTACCCCTGGACTATGGGTCCATAGCAGTAGCTAGATGGTTGTCTTCTCCTTATGTGCTTCATTGTCGGATCTTGTGAGCTACCGAACATGATCAAGATCATCTATCTGTAATGCTATATGTTGTGTTTGTTGGGATCCGATGAATAGAGAATACTATGTTATGTTGATTATCAATTTATATCTATGTGTTGTTTATGATCTTGCATTCTCTCCGTTATTAGTAGAGGCTCTGGCCAAGTTTTTGCTAGTAACTCCAAGAGGGGGTATTTATGCTCGATAGTGGGTTCATGTCTCCGTGAATCTGGGGGAGTGATAGAAACCTCTAAGGTTATGGATGTACTGTTGCCACTAGGGATAAAACATTGATGCTATGTCCGAGGATGTAGTTATTGATTACATTACGCACCATACTTAATGCAATTGTCTGTTGTTTTCAACTTAATACTGGAAGGGGTTCGGATGATAACCTGAAGGTGGACTTTTTAGGCATAGATGCATGCTGGATAGCGGTCTATGTACTTTGTCGTAATGCCCAATTAAATCTCACTATACTCATCATATCATGTATGTGCATGGTCATGCCCTCTCTATTTGTCAATTGCCCAACTGTAATTTGTTCACCCAACATGCTATTTATCTTATGGGAGAGACACCTCTAGTGAACTGTGGACCCCGGTCCTATTCTTTACATCTGAAATACAATCTACTGCAATTGTTCTACTGTTCTCTGCAAACAATCATCATCCACACTATACATCTAATCCTTTGTTACAGCAAGCCGGTGAGATTGACAACCTTACTGTTTCGTTGGGGCAAAGTACTTTGGTTGTGTTGTGCAGGTTCCACGTTGGCGTCGGAATCCCTGGTGTTGCGCCGCACTACATCTCGCCGCCATCAACCTTCAACGTGCTTCTTGGCTCCTACTGGTTCGATAAACCTTGGTTTCGTACTGAGGGAAAACTTGCCGCTGTACGCATCACACCTTCCTCTTGGGGTTCCCAACGGACGCGTGTTGTACGCGTATCAAGCAGATTTTCTGGCGCCGTTTTTGTCTTGCTTTATTTTATTTACTACTTTGTTTGCTGCATTAAATCAAAATAGAAAAAAATTAGTTCTAGTTTTACTTTATTTACTGTCTTGCACTCTATATTAAAAACACAAAAAATTAGTTACTTGCATTTACTTTATCTAGTTTGCTTAATTTACTGTTGCTAAAATGGGTACTCCTGAAAATACTAAGTTGTGTGACTTCACAACCACAAATAATAATGATTTCTTATGCACACCTATTGCTCCACCTGCTACTACAGCAGAATTCTTTGAAATTAAACCTGCTTTACTGAATCTTGTTATGCGAGAGCAATTTTCTGGTGTTAGTTCTGATGATGCTGCTGCCCATCTCAATAATTTTGTTGAATTATGTGAAATGCAAAAGTATAAAGATGTAGATGGTGACATAATAAAATTAAAATTCTTCCCTTTCTCAGTAAGAGGAAGAGCTAAAGATTGGTTGCTATCTCTGCCTAAGAATAGTATTGATTCATGGACTAAATGCAAGGATGCTTTTATTAGTAGATATTATCCCCCTACTAAAATTATATCTTTGAGGAGTAGCATAATGAATTTTAAACAATTGGATACTGAGCATGTTGCACAAGCATGGGAAAGAATGAAATCTTTGGTTAAAAATTGCCCAACCCATGGACTGACTACTTGGATGATCATCCAAACCTTTTTATGCAGGACTGAATTTTTCTTCACGGAACCTATTGGATTCAGCTGCTGGAGGTACCTTTATGTCCATCACTCTTGGAGAAGCAACAAAGCTTCTTGATAATATGATGATTAATTACTCTGAATGGCACACGGAAAGAGCTCCACAAGGTAAGAAGGTAAATTCTGTCGAAGAAACCTCTTCGTTGAGTGATAAGATTGATGCTATTATGTCTATGATTGTGAATGATAGGACAAATATTGATCCTAATAATGTTCCGTTAGCTTCATTGGTTGCCCAAGAAGAACATGTTGATGTAAACTTCATTAAAAATAATAATTTCAACAACAATGCTTACCAGAACAATTCTAGTAACAACTATAGGCCATATCCTTATAATAATGGCAACGGCTATGGTAATTCTTATGGGAATTATTACAACAATAATAGGAACACACCCCCTGGACTTGAAGCCATGCTTAAATAATTTATTAGTACACAAACTACTTTTAACAAATCTGTTGAAGAAAAGCTTGGGAAAATTGATATACTTGCTTCTAAAGTCGATAGTCTTGCTGCGGATGTTGATCTTTTGAAATCTAAAGTTATGCCTCATGAAAATCATAATAATAAAATTGTTACTACAGCAAATGCCATCCAAGTTAGAATTAATGAGAATATAAGATTGATGGCCGAATTGCGTGCTAGGTGGGAAAGAGAAGAAAATGAGAAAGAAGATAATATAGCTAAAGTTTGGACTATTACCACCACTAGCAATGCTAATGCTTCACATGTTGCTGCACCTCCTACTGATAATGGTAAAATAATTGGTGTTAGCAATGTTTCCACTTCTAATGCAAAGCGCGAAAAACTACCCGAAACTGCTAAAACTGCTGAAACTGCCTGTGATAAAACTGCTGAAATTTTTTCCAACATTGGGGATGATGATCCCATTGCTTTAGATTATAATGGTTTACATTTTGATGATTTCCACATCTCTGAAGTTATAAAGTTCTTACAAAAACTTGCTAAGAGTCCTAATGCTAGTGCTATAAACTTGGCTTTCACGAAACATATTACAAATGCTCTCATAAAAGCTAGAGAAGAGAAACTAGAACGCGAAGCTTCTATTCCTAGGAAGCTCGAAGATGGTTGGGAGCCCATCATTAAGATGAAGGTCAATGACTTTTATTGTAATGCTTTATGTGATCTTGGTGCAAGTATTTTTGTTATGCCTAAGAAGATTTATAATATGCTTGACTTGCCACCATTGAAAAATTGTTATTTGGATGTTAATCTTGCTGATCATTCTACAAAGAAACCTTTGGGGAAAGTTGATAATGTTCGCATTACCGTTAACAATAACCTTGTCCCCGTTGATTTTGTTGTCTTGGATATTGAATGCAATGCATCTTGTCCCATTATATTGGGAAGACCTTTTCTTCGAACCGTTGGTGCTATCATTGATATGAAGGAAGGTAATATTAAATATCAATTTCCTCTCAAGAAAGGTATGGAACACTTCCCTAGAAAGAGAATGAAGTTACCTTTTGATTCTATTATTAGAACAAATTATGATGTTGATACTTCGTCTCTTGACAATACTTGATATACACTTTCTGCGCCTAGCTGAAAGGCGTTAAAGAAAAGCCCTTATGGGAGACAACCCATGTTTTTACTACAGTACTTTTATTTTATATTTGAGACTTGGATGTTGTTTACTACTGTAGCAACCTCTCCTTATCTTAGTTTTGTGCATTGTTGTGCCAAGTAAAGTCGTTGATAGTAAGGTTCATACTAGATTTGGATTACTGCGCAGAAACAGATTTCTTTTCTGCCACGAATCTGGGCAAAATTATCTGTAGGTAACTCAGAAAATTATGCCAATTTACATGAGTGATCCCCAGATATGTACGCAACTGTCATTCAATTTGAGCATTTTCATTTGAGCAAGTATGGTGCCTCAATAAAATTCGTCTTTACGAACTGGTCTGTTTTGACAGATTCTGCCTTTTATTTCGCATTGCTTGTTTTGATATGCTCGATGGATATTTCGATTCCATTGACTTTCAGTAGCTTTGTGCAATGTCCAGAAGTGTTAAGAATGATTATGTCACCTCTGAAAATGTATATTTTGATTGTGCACTAACTCTCTAATGAGTTGTTTTGAGTTTGGTGTGGAGGAAGTTTTCAAGGATCAAGAGAGGGAGATGATACAACATGATCAAGGAGAGTGAAAGCTCTAAGCTTGGGGATGCCCCGGTGGTTCACCCCTGCATATATAAAGAAGACTCAAGCGTCTAAGCTTGGGGATGCCCAAGGCATCCCCTTCTTCATCGACAACATTATCAGGTTCCTCCCCCGAAACTATATTTTTATTCCATCACATCTTATGTGCTTTGCTTGGAGCGTCGGTTTGTTTTTGTTTTTTGTTTTGTTTGAATAAAATGGATCCTAGCATTCATTGTGTGGGAGAGAGACACGCTCCGCTATTGCATATGGACAAATATGTCCTTAGGCTTTACTCATGGTATTCATGGCGAAGTTTCTTCTTCGTTAATTTGTTATATGGTTGGAATTGGAAAATGATACATGTAGTAATTGCTAAAATGTCTTGGATAATGTGATACTTGGCAATTGTTGTGCTCATGTTTAAGCTCTTGCATCATGTACTTTGCACCTATTAATGAAGAAATACATAGAGCATGCTAAAATTTGGTTTGCATAATTGGTCTCTCTAAGGTCTAGATAATTTCTAGTATTGAGTTTGAACAACAAGGAAGACGGTGTAGAGTCTTATAATGTTTACAATATGTCTTTTATGTGAGTTTTGCTGCACCGGTTCATCCTTGTGTTTGTTTCAAATAACCTTGCTAGCCTAAACCTTGTATCGAGAGGGAATACTTCTCATGCATCCAAATCCTTGAGCCAACCACTATGCCATTTGTGTCCACCATACCTACCTACTACATGGTATTTCTCCGCCATTCCAAAGTAAATTGCTTGAGTGCTACCTTTAAAATTTCTATCCTCTACCTTTACAATATATAGCTCATGGGACAAATAGCCTAAAAACTATTGTGGTATTGAATATGTACTTATGCACTTTATCTCTTATTAAGTTGCTTGTTGTGCGATAACCATGTTCCTGGGGACGCCATCAACTACTCTTTGTTGAATATCATGTGAGTTGCTATGCATGTTCGTCTTGTCTGAAGTAAGGGAGATTTACCACCAAAATGGTTAGAGCATTGCATAATGTTAGAGAAGAACATTGGGCCGCTAACTAAAGCCATGATCCATGGTGGAAGTTTCAGTTTTGGACATATATCCTCAATCTCATATGATAAAATTAATAATTGTTGAATGCTTATGCATAAAAGAGGAGTCCATTATCTGTTGTCTATGTTGTCCCGGTATGGATGTCTAAGTTGAGAATAATCAATAGCGAGAAATCCGATGCGAGCTTTCTCCTTAGACCTTTGTACAGGCGGCATAGAGGTACCCCTTTGTGACACTTGGTTAAAACATGTGCATTGCGATGATAATCCAGGTAATCCGAGCTAATTAGGACAAGGTGCGGGCACTATTAGTATACTATGCATGAGGCTTGCAACTTGTAGGATATAATTTACATAACACATATGCTTTATTACTACCGTTGACAAAATTGTTTCTTGTTTTCAAAACCAAAGCTCTAGCACAAATATAGCAGTCGATGCTTTCCTCTTTGAAGGACCTTTCTTTTACTTTTATTGTTGAGTCAGTTCACCTATCTCTCTCCACCTCAAGAAGCAAACACTTGTGTGAACTATGCATTGATTCCTACATACTTGCATATTGCACTTGTTATATTACTTTGCATTGACAATGTCCATGAGATATATATGTTATAAGTTGAAAGCAACCGCTGAAACTTCATCTTCCTTTGTGTTACTTCAATGCCTTTACTTTGAATTATTGCTTTATGAGTTAACTCTTATGCAAGACTTATTGATGCTTGTCTTGAAGTACTATTCATGAAAAGTATTTGCTATATGATTCAGTTGTTTACTCATGTCATTTACATTGTTTGGATCGCTGCATTCATTACATATGCTTACAATAGTATGATCAAGGTTATGATGGCATGTCACTCCAGAAATTATCTTTGTTATCGTTTACCTGCTCGGGACGAGCAGAAACTAAGCTTGGGGATGCTGATACGTCTCCGACGTATCGATAATTTCTTATGTTCCATGCCACATTATTGATGATATCAACATGTTTTATGCATACTTTATGTCATATTTATGCATTTTCTGGAACTAACCTATTAACGAGATGCCGAAGAGCCAGTTGCTGTTTTCCGCTGTTTTTGGTTTCAGAAATCCTAGTAAGAAAATATTCTCGGAATTGGACGAAATCAACGCCCAGGGGCCTATTTTCACACGAAGCTTCCAGAAGACCGGAGAGCTAACGAAGTGGGGCCACGAGGCGGCCAGATGATAGGGCGGCGAGGCCCAAGCCCTGGCCGCGCCGACCTATCATGTGGGCCCCTCGTGACGCCCCTTGACATGCCCTTCCGCCTACAAATAGCCTTCATCGCGAAACCCCCAGTACCGAGAGCCACGATACGGAAAACCTTCCAGAGATGCCGCCGCCGCCAATCCCATCTCGGGGGATTCAGGAGATCACCTCCGGCACCCTGCCGGAGAGGGGATTCATCTCCCGGAGGACTCTACACCGCCATGGTCGCCTCCGGAGTGATGAGTGAGTAGTCTACCCCTGGACTATGGCTCCATAGCAGTAGCTAGATGGTTGTCTTCTCCTTATGTGCTTCATTGTCGGATCTTGTGAGCTGCCGAACATGATCAAGATCATCTATCTGTAATGCTATATGTTGTGTTTGTTGGGATCCGATGAATAGAGAATACTATGTTATGTTGATTATCAATTTATATCTATGTGTTGTTTATGATCTTGCATGCTCTCCGTTATTAGTAGAGGCTCTGGCCAAGTTTTTGCTAGTAACTCCAAGAGGGGGTATTTATGCTCGATAGTGGGTTCATGTCTCCGTGAATCTGGGGGAGTGACAGAAACCTCTAAGGTTATGGATGTACTGTTGCCACTAGGGATAAAACATTGATGCTATGTCCGAGGATGTAGTTATTGATTACATTACGCACCATACTTAATGCAATTGTCTGTTGTTTTCAACTTAATACTGGAAGGGGTTCGGATGATAACCTGAAGGTGGACTTTTTAGGCATAGATGCATGCTGGATAGCGGTCTATGTACTTTGTCGTAATGCCCAATTAAATCTCACTATACTCATCATATCATGTATGTGCATGGTCATGCCCTCTCTATTTGTCAATTGCCCAACTGTAATTTGTTCACCCAACATGCTATTTATCTCATGGGAGAGACACCTCTAGTGAACTGTGGACCCCGGTCCTATTCTTTACATCTGAAATACAATCTACTGCAATTGTTCTACTGTTCTCTGCAAACAATCATCATCCACACTATACATCTAATCCTTTGTTACAGCAAGCCGGTGAGATTGACAACCTCACTATTTCGTTGGGGCAAAGTACTTTGGTTGTGTTGTGCAGGTTCCACGTTGGCGCCGGAATCCCTGGTGTTGCGCCGCACTACATCCCGCCGCCATCAACCTTCAACGTGCTTCTTGGCTCCTACTGGTTCGATAAACCTTGGTTTCGTACTGAGGGAAAACTTGCCGCTGTACGCATCACACCTTCCTCTTGAGGTTCCCAACGGACGCGTGTTGTACGCGTATCAACGGCCGACGTCGGCTCGTCGTCAGCGTTGCGGTCCTGTTGCAGATCTGCGCGACAGAGAGTCCAGGGGAGGTGGGTTAGGCGCGGCAGAGGGTGATGGCGACGAGAGAGAAGAAAGGGAGGCGTCGACGGTGTCGCGGCGGTGACCACCTGCACGTCACCCTCACGGTGACCGCGGTGAGCGTCTCGGCGCAACAACAGCAGCGGCTCGAGCTGCTGCTCGAGCAGCTAGGCAGAGGGAGGGGCAGCCTAACGGTGTGTGAGTGGGGAGCTGAAGGGAGAGAGGTGGCGACCGGTGGGTTTTGCGGGGGAGGGGTTCTGGTGGCGGTTGGACCAAATAGATGGGGTGGTGCGGGCTAGGGTTGGGCCAGAGCAGGGGAGAGGGGTGGTGGTGCTAACAACGGCCCATCCCGAGAAGAAAAGAGAGGGAGAGGGGAGAAGAAAAGGAGAGGGGGAAGTTCCCCCCTTCTTTGGCGAAACCAAGAGAGCGAGAAGAGAGAAAACGGAAAGGGGGCATGGGTGAAAGAGAGGGCCATGCCATAGTGCATTTGCCAAAATTTTGGCAAAAGTGTAACTATCGCTTCCACCTCCAAGACTCCACCAGCTGCATCACCAGCCACTTCCTTGCCGGCCAAGGACGCTCCCGCGCCAACACTGGTTTCTGTCAATAAGCCTCTGCCTGCCCCCGGAAAGCCTCCCAGAAAGGTGCCGAGGTCTCCACCAAGCAGCTCTCTGCTGCTGTCACGGCTGCGGCGGCTCCAGCTAGCGGCTCCCTAGGCCAGACCCTCGTTCTCCCTACTGGACCCGCCGCCAATATCGCCAGCGAGAAGGTATCAGTGTAGCTGGGCCGGATCATAGAGCTGAACTGCGGCGATGCCAACCTAGGCGAGTTGCAGCGGTACGTAGATAAATGGAACATGTCGGACCTTACCGCGGCCACTCGTGGCATCAGCAAGGACAAGCAGGTGATCATCAACCCGCGCAGCCCCCGGAACAGCATTCAGCACCTTGGGCGGCTCAAGCAGGCCGTGCGGGAGGTTGACAATGCTTGGCATGATGCTCACAACAACATGCTGGTAAGTTTCTTACAGGAATCTGAACTCTTTTCTTTATACCGATGTCGGTTCTCGTTTTTAGAATTTATAGATATATCATCATAGTCCCCGAGTTTCGGGTTAAGCACGCGGTACTTAGCGCGAAACTGCTCAAAAAACAGGCATAGCTAGTCCCCGAGTTTCGGGTTAAGCACGCAGTACTTAGCGCGAAACTTCAAAAAACCGGCATAGCTAGTCCCGGAGTTTCGGGTTAAGCACAAAGTACTTAGCGTGAAACTTCAAAAAACTGGCATAGCTAGTCCCCGAGTTTTCGGTTAAGCACAAAGTACTTTGCGCGAAACTTCAAAAAACCGACATAGCTAGTCCCCGAGTTTTGGGTTAAGCACGGAGTACTTAGCGCGAAACTTCAAAAAACCGGCATAGCTAATCCCCGAGTTTCGGATTAAGCATGAAGTACTTAGCGCGAAACTTCAAAAAAACGGCATAGCTCATGGCTCCTTTTTAACTTATGTAGGGCGTGTTGGACTCTCGGAAGCAGCTGTTTGAGGAGCTGCTATGGGAGCATCGGGACCTTGTCGAGGCCTTCGCTTCCCTCAAGCTTGCCCACGACCAGTGCCAAGGTTTGTTTGTGCCTATCGGCTTCTTCTATACTGGCTTCCATCTTGCTGAACTTTGTCAATATGTGTCTTTTGCGCAGCCGCCCTGTCGGAAGCCTCCCTCTACGACCTTACCGGCCAAGTTGCCGCGCTTAAGGGTAAGCCGCAACTGCTGGGTTTTTTTCTTTGTTTGAGCCAAGCGGCTTCTTTTTACTAACCGCTTCCATTCTGGATTCCAGCTGAAAAGGAGGAGTTGCTCCGCAAGCACCAAGGCGAACTAAAAGCCCAGCGGGATGAAACCGCTAACCTTAAGGATCAATTGATCCAAGCTGGGCTAAAGCACGCACAGTCGCTGAAGGAAGCCATTGCTGCCGGGGACGCCAAGTTGGAGGAGGCCCGAAAGCAGTTTGCTGAGGCCGAGGGGCAGCTGCGGGCAGAGCTGGAGGAGGAGACCAAGCTTCTGAACTTGGAGCAGGAGAAAACCACGGGGCTTTCTGCGTGGAAGACCACGATCGGCCAGATTATCCGGGACACCGACGCCAAAGCGCTGAGTACGTGTTCCTTTTATTGCTTACAAGCTTTTCCATCTTACCGGTTTATGCTTATACCGGATTCTTATGTTTCCGCAGGGTTGTTTCCGGACTCTCAGGAGCGCGCGTCCTTAACTATTTCCAAGATGCGGACTGATAATTCGGTTGCGGACGTCAGTGCCCCCTGGGGCATCGAGGACCACTTGGCCGCTCTCCACTCCCGGATCTCCCACATGAGGGTTGTCGACCGGCATCTTGGCGAGCTGCCGGTAGCCGCGCTCAAGATTTTCAAGTTCCTCTGGGTCGAGGGTGCTGGCAAGCGGCTCGCCGAATGGCGGCACTCTGCTGCGCGTGCTGGAGCTGACACAGTGCTCCGGTTTGCCAACTCCTGGTATGAAGATCTGGACTTGGACGCCCTGCACAGCATGCGCGCGGATGCTCCCACTGACAAAGTCCCAGAGAAGACTGCAGTGCGCCGCAACCGTGCCTACCGGATCGCCTGCTACGCATTGACCAACACTTTCATCCCTCCCCCAGTGGACCTCGCCGAAGAATTTGCCGATGCGGAGGAGGAGGAGGAGGAGGAGGAGGAAGAAACTGAAGATAGTGAAGCTGAGGAAGATGCTGCTCCGGATGCCCCAGGAGAGCAAGCCCCTGAAGACCCTCGTGCCCCAGAACAAGCCCCGGAGAGCTCATCTCCACTCTATGAAGATTGATCATGTCTCACCATGAACAACGTCGTAAAATTTCCCCCGGTATGCCGGGGTGGGAAGTGTATGATACAATTAAGTCCTTTTTGGTTTTGCTGAACTAAGTACTTATTAGGTTTGCATGCTTGACTCTGAAGCTTATTATGCTAAATCGGTAACTTGGTTTGAGTTAACCTCTTTCGATTCGTTTTGGTTTTTATTTTGCATGGTGAAGATTCCAGATTCCTTCCCGAACTCAATCCGATGCACACTTGGTTCTTTTGCTTTGGCTCTGTCTACCTCTTTTGGGTGTTTGACGTATGAGGCCCAAAGTTCTTTTGCCAAGCAAGCATTTTCTCGATCTTAGAGAAAAAACTCAAAAAATTTCACAAAAGACCGGTATAACCGGGCTTAGTTAAATACTTTCCGGATTGTTTGTTTCGGTTTCTTTCCTGTCTTTCATGTGCTCAAACCCTTCCAGTTTGTCTTGCTTACCATGAAGCCGGGTTGCAGACAGCAGCAAAGTCGAAGATTTACATTTAGGTTAAACACATTACTAAACCGAAAAGGAAAACTTCCAACCAACAAACCGGTATACAGAAAAAACAAACACATTGCATCCGATTCCGGTGGAGGCAGTCCCCGAGATATATTCGAGGTGTCGGCATGTTTATTGATAGCAAAATAAGGTACAAAAAAGGAACTCCTTACATTACATCTTTAGGAATAGAAAGGGCGAAGTAGAGCTATGTTCCATGGGCGTTTGGTTTCCTCTCATGACCTGTCCTTCTTTCTGTCCTTGGGTTCCTGTGCATCGATTTGGTAGTAGGCATCATTGTGCAGAGCCTTGCTCACAATGAAAGGTCCTTCCCATGGAGATGAGAGTTTGTGCCGTCACTTAGTGCGCTGCACTAGACGTAGCACTATGTCTCCTTCCCAGAATACCCTCGGGTTTACCTTTCGGCTATGATAGCGTCTGAGGTTCTGTTGATATATGGCTGTTCTTGCCAAGTCTAGCTCTCTTTGTTCGTCGAGCAAATCAACATCATTTTCTCGGGCCTCTTTTACCTCTTCTTCGGTATAGAGTTGAACTCGTGGTGAGTCATGGATGATGTCGGTTGGTATGACCGCTTCTGCTCCATATACCATGAAAAATGGTGTGTATCCGGTTGACCTGTTTGGTGTGGTTCTTATGCTCCACATCACTGATGGTACTTCATCAAGCCAACATCCTGGTGTTTTTTCGAGTGGCTCGATAAGC
The DNA here is from genome assembly GCF_019359855.2 of Lolium perenne. Taxonomy (NCBI): domain Eukaryota; kingdom Viridiplantae; phylum Streptophyta; class Magnoliopsida; order Poales; family Poaceae; genus Lolium; species Lolium perenne. The sequence goes on along the minus strand of NC_067248.2, from coordinate 32,922,447 downwards.
CTCGGTTTGATACCGGATAACACAAGCGCGTTCATCCTTTCCACTTGGCCATTTCCCTGTGGATGTGCCACTGAGGCTAGATCCAACAGGATCCTGTTATCCTCACAAAACCATTTGAACTCTCTTTCGACGAAGTTCGAGCCGTTGTCAGTGATAATGTTGTGCGGGTAACCATACCGCAAAATGATGTCCATCACATTTCCAGATTAGTCTAACCTCAACCCATTTGGTAAATTTGCCGACCATCACCAAGATGTGAGTCATGTTTCCTCTTGCAGTTTTGAGTGGTCCAACCATGTCCAGGCACCAAACCGCAAAGGGCCAAATTATCGGTATTGTTTTTAAACCGGAACCTGGGGTATGATTTTTCTTGGCGTACCTCTGGCACTCATTGCACTTCCGAACTAAGTCCTCAGCATCTTCCAAAGCCATGGGCCAATAGAACCCATGCCGGAACAATTTTGCTACCAGCGCCCTAGATGAGGCATGATGCCCACATTCTCCTTGATGGATTTCCCGTAGCATCTCCTTTCCTTCTTCTCGATCCACACAGCATTGTAGGACTCCGGTAATACTTCTCTTGTACATTTCGCCATTGATAATGGTGTAGGCTTTGGACCTCCTTTGGATTCTTCGTGATTCGGCTTCATCGGTAGGTAAACCGCCATTGACTAGGAATTCCTTAATAGGTTTTACCCAGTTTGGTGCTTCCCGAACTACGAACACCGGTACATGACCTTCCATGCAATCCACCGGCATAGATTCTTCCGGTTTCGTCCCTGAAGTCCCCATGTCAGATGGTGTAGTCCTCGAGTTAGGGGTAGTAGTCCCTGGATTTGGATTGTCAATGTCCATCGGTACCATATGTGATTTCGGTACAAAAATCGACTCGGATTCTGGGCTCGGTTTGATTGATGGCTTTCAGAGGTGATCCAAGGCTATTCCGGAGGGAATTTCCTACATGGATGAGCCCAACTTGGAAAGTGTGTCCGCTGCTTCATTTTCTGCTAGTGGCACATGGTGAAACTCACATCCATCAAAGAATCCGGCGATCTGATGTACATAGAACCAGTATGCGGCTATGTTAGCATCTTTTGCGTCCCAATCTCTGGAACATTGTTGCACCACAAGATCTGAATCACCATAACAAATGATCCGGCGCACTCTGACCTCTTTTGCGACCTTGAGCCCATGGACTAGAGCCTGAAGTGTATCTGCAGAACATATCTCAAGTGATCCCCTTTGTTGAGGTGAGAACAACTCCAACACCGATACCCTCTTTGAGTTTCGATCCATCAAAATTCATCCTCCAAAAGTCAACTTCCGGTTTAGGTGGCTTGTATTGCATTTCAGCCCAATCAACCAAGAAATCAGCCAAAGCTTGTGATTTTATGGCATCTCTTCTTTCGTACACCGGTACGTATGGTGATAGCTGAATTGCCCATTTAGCAATCCGGCCGCTGGCAATTTTGTTGCCAATGATTTCCGAGATAGGGGCCTCACATACCACCTTCATCGTATGCTCTTCGAAGTAGTGCTTGAGATTTGTGGCGGCCATGTACATGCCATAGGTCATTTTCTGGTAGTGCGGATAGTTTTGCTTTGAGAGGGAGAGCACTTCGCTCAGGTAGTATACCGGTCTCTGAATGGTTTTTCCTTCCTCTTCTCTTTCCACCACAACCACAACGCTTACGACCCGGTTTGTTGCAGCTATGTAAATCAACATGGGTTCCCTTTCCGAAGGTGAAGCCAATACCGGAGCCGTGGCTAACATTTTCTTCAGCTCTTTGAATGTTGCGTCTTCCTGTGCGGTCCAGACGAAAGTATCCGGTTTTTTCATTAGAGCGTATAGCGGCAAAGATTTTTCTCCCAACCGGCTTAAAGATGCTAAGCATCAGGTAAACTTTTGCACATCTTTTAGGCATTGAGGTAGCACCATTCTTTCGATGGCCCGAATCTTTACCGGATTCACTTCTATACCCCGGCTCGAGACCAGGAATCCTAGCAACTTTCCGGCAGGTACACCGAAGGTGCATTTTGTCGGATTAAGTTTCATCCGGAACCTTCGCAAGTTATCGAATGTTTGCCTCAGATCGTTGATCAATGTATCTTTTACTTCAGTTTTTATCACGACATCGTTGACATAGACTTGCACATTTTTACCGATTGGGTTGTGAAGCCAGTTTTGCATACAGCGCAGGTATGTTGTGCCGGCATTTCTCAAACCAAAAGGCATAGTGACATAGCAATAAGCCCCGTGCAGGGTAATGAAAGCAGTCTTTATTTGATCTTCCTTTTTCAGGGGAATTTGATATAAACCGGAATAGGCATTCAGAAAAGACAACAGTTCACATCCAGCGGTGGAATCGATCAGTTGATCAATCCGGGGTAGCGGGAACGGATCCTTGGGACACGCCTTGTTTAAGTGCGTATAGTCAATGCACATGCACCAAGCCTTGGGTGCCTTCGGATCTTCCTCCTTCTTCTTCTCGACCAACACCGGGTTCGCCAGCCACTCGGTATGCAGCACTTCCACGATGAAACCGGAAACCAACAACTTTGTTACTTCTTCTCCAATGATCTTCCTCGTGTCTTCAGCAAACCGTCGCAAAGGTTGCTTTACCGGCTTCACATCCTTCCGGACATTCAGAGAGTGCTCAACCAACTCCCTCGGCACACCCACCAAGTCACCAGTAGACGAGGCGAAGATGTTCCGATTCTCACGGAGGAATTTGACGAGCGTGCTTTCCTATGCTTCACTCAGGCCGGCACCGATACGAACGGTGCGCTCTGGGTAAGCCGGATCCAGCACAATGTCCTTTGTCTTCTTTGGCGGCTTGAAAGCCGGTGTGCCAAGGTTTCCGCTCATTGCCGCTAAGTTCAGCTAGGAGGATTGAGCCAACGCAACTGCGGTTTGAATTCTCCTTTTTTCTTCCGCTATGACCAGCGATTCGGCCAGATTTGATCCGGCGGAAGCGGTTTCGAGCGACATCTTATAGTTTGCCACTATGGTTAAGGGACCGTTTGGTGCCGGCATCTTCATCTCGAGGTAAGCCGTATGAGTTGAGGCCATGAACCTAGCCAGTGCCGGTCTCCCCAGCAAGGCATGGTAAGGGCTGTCAAGATCAACCACTTTGAACAGAATGTTTTCAATGCGACAATTGTCACGGCCGCCGAACAGCGCATGCACCCGGACTTTGCCCATCGGGGAGCAGGATAATCCCGGAACGATGCCATGGAAATTTCTGTGACTTGGCTCCAGCATGTTTGGAGTTATGCCAAGTGTATGCATGGTATGCTGGTACATGATGTTGATGCTGCTACCATTGTCCACCAGCACTTTGCTGAACCAGACTCGTGTTGTTGGTCCGTGGATGATCGGATCCACCACCAGAGCATATCCTCCCGGATTAGGCATCACTTTCGGATGATCTTTAAATGACCAAGTTATCTCTTGTTCTGACCACAACATGTATTTTGGTACTGTCGGTATCACTGCATTCACTTCCATGGAACGGTGATGCATACTTTGCCAGTCTCTTGGTTCTGTCACAAAGACAACGCAACACACATCCGGATCCTGATAAACGTTCCGGCCCAGAGGCGTGGGGGTGGGGGACAATTGTTATCCTGCACCACTTGGTGAACCCCTTGCTGTTGCGGCTTGTTTTGTTATTGGATGTGCGTTTGCCTCGGTTAAAGGTGGCAGTGGCGGTAATGCATCAAAACCTTGGTCTCTTGCATCTTTTGCCGCGGCCCTTGCCATCAAGTGTTTGGTCCAAGAACAATATTTTGTGAAACGGTTTGCAGGCTTGGCGGGGTTAGGAGTATGCCACTGGCACGGTTGCTCCATTGCAGATTCCATGGTATACTTTGGCTGATCATGCTAGGGTTTTTTCTCCACCCACTGTTTTTTCTGGCCGGTCCACGACTGGTTTCCGGTTTTCTGCCTTTGGCTTCTACTGGCTCTGGAATTATCTTGCACCGCGGCCACATGTTGCACTCTGTATCTTCTATCCGGGAAATCCTCCATTCTTTTGCTATGGTGGTTGTTCCGGTATTGATCCTAGCGCTGTTGGATTCTTGGCGCAGGGTCACCCGCAATTGCCGGTTGCATTGGATCTCCCAACGCGTAGCTATCAGCCACCCGGATCATTTCTGCCAATGTGGTTGGCATGTTTCTTTGTAACTTTTGCCACAGCGGTGAGCCTCTCCGGCATCCATTGCAGAACCAAGCAATCGCTTGTGTTTCTATCACCCCCTCACAGGAGTTGCTTGTTGAGTTCCACCGGGTCAGATAATCCCGGTATGTTTCGTTCTCGCGCTGTCGGCACATGGCGAGCTGTTGCGGGCTGTTTGGTGTCCGGTATGTGCTGCTAAAGTTGCTCACGAAGGCTTCTTCAAAGTCAAGCCAGCCATTTATGCTTCCCTTTGGCAAATTGTTCAGCCAAATGCGTGCCGGTCCTACCAGCACTGACGGTATGTATCTTACCGCCCAGCGCCGGTTTCCTCCGCTAGCGGCGGTTCCTCCACCTCCAGCGACATAAACCGTTGTAACGTAATCCGCAAGCCAATCTTCCGGCTTCATGGTGTCATCATATGTTCTTGTATCTCGGGGCAACTGGAAGTTGCGTACCGGTGGCTCCTCCCTCATGATTCGAGGGCCAAAACTTTTCGGAGCCGGCGGGCCCTCAGCTTCGATCATTTCGGATAGATACACTCTGTCCAGCCTGTGCTTCGCATCCCGGTCTTGCAGGCATCTTTCTCTAACACGGTCTCCCAAAGGATTCTGTTAAGCTCTAGCCCTTTCCATTCCGGAATCGGCTTCATCGTATTGTTTCGGCATCGCGGCCTTTCCTCTTTGGTACCTTGGTGGTGGCATTTCTTCCTCAGCATAAGCTGCTCTAGCCGCTCGATAATTTTGCCCGGTTTCACCTTTATGGGCATAAGCGTTTCTGGCATAACCATTTCTGGCATAGCCACGGCCTGCCCCTTGGCTTTTTCTGCAGGCATCATTTTGCATGGCTTGTTGTTTTCCAGTAAAAACTGGATCATACACAGTCATTTGCTGTGTGTTTGCATCTTTTTCTCTTCTCCTGTCTGGATGGGGGACGAGGCCTGCCCATGCGACTTGCTTCCGACATTCTTAGCTGAGTGGACCGATTTAGACGCTGCAGCTGCTTGGTTGATTCAAGCCAGCTCAACATTTTGTGCCTCAATCATATCAAGTAATTCTCTTACTCGATCTTGCTGTTTTGCTAGGGCCTCGCCTGATAGCGACTCACACATTTCTACCGCAGCCCTAGCAGCTTTTATGTTTTATCCGGGCTACTATACTTAGGCTTCTCTATCATGCTCAAAGATACCGACGCGCTCTTACCGGAAAGAACTTCCCGGCGCAGCTCCTGGTCTAAGTTACGACCTCTAAGCCAGTTCCCCGCTTCTCTAGCGGGGTTTGCGCTAACATAAGCAAAGGTATGGGCAGCGTTATACTCACGTAGGGTCAGGTTGAGCTCTTGCTGGGCCTTGACAACGTCCGCTGCACCGGAGAGCAGCTTCTGCCGCTGCGCCTCCAGCTCGACTTGCGTGGCCGCGACATCGGCGTTGTGCGCTATGGGCATGGCCAACACACTCATAGCTGCTTGGACTGGCGTTGCTGCCGGTGGCGCGTTGGTGGTGCCGGCAATGATCTCTTCGCGCTCGGTCGATGGTGTCGCCGTGCGCCCGGACTTGGTTTTCGCCATGCCTTCCTCAGCAGCTTCTTTGTCAGCGCCTCCTGCGCCAGCCATCATCACCTCGACGCTACCGGTGGTGCGATCGGTGCGCGCCCCGCGAGCAGCTGCAGGCCATGGCGGATCCGGCGCCACCAACACTTGCGATGGGTACTGGCGCTCCGGCACGGTGCCGAAGTAGACGCGGTGCGTGCCGAACTCGAATATGCGGCCGTTCTTGTGGAAGCGTCCGCCGTTGGCGAAGCACCCCGCATTGTCGTTGACGAAATCCAGCGAGCCGAGGCGCCGGACAGGGCCAGAAACCACACGCTCGCCGAAGACGGTGAGGAGGCCCGCCCGGATATGAACTCCAGCAAACGCAGCTGCGAGCCCCACGGTGGGCGCCAACTGTCATTGTGGTGGAACAACAGATGCCATGGGATGGCTTAAGTTGGGGCCTAATGTGTGCTAGAGGATCCGGGGGAGGGTTTTGTTAACAGGGAAAGTGGAAAAAGAAACCGATATGTATTGCTTAACTTGGCTCAAAGCCAGAGGTTGAAGAACGTATGGTACAAGACCAGTTCTACGATACATAATGGAACTATCGCCTATTCCTCTGTCCCGCGCAGGGGTGTGCCTCCTCTCCTTATATAGGGGGAGAGGTGGCTTACAAGGGAAGAAACCCTAATGGAATCTTTGATGAGCTAAGCTACTTTATAAAGCTTCTTTGGCCTTGCTGACGCTGGTTCTGTCTTTAATCAGGGGTTGATGACCTCATCCGGTATCTTTTACGTCACCTTCTGCTTTGGCGCCAGCGCTTCGATTAAAGCTGAAGTGCTTCGCTCATCTTTGTCCTTTTGTCATTGGTGGAATCTTTGACCAGAGTGCTGACATACGACAGTTGAGCCTATGCCGGTTCTCTCATGTTTACCGTACTCCGGCATACCCCTCCTGGTATATCGGGTCATTCTAACTTAGCACAATGCTCTTAACTTTGAGCACCAGGATTAATCTTTAATCCGGTGCACAAATGCTTAATCATGGCACGTTTGCGAGGCTCTTGGCCTTCCGGGGGCCATCCCCCCGACATAATTGGTTCTTGGTTAACTCATCCATACGTTTGGCGGGTCCTGGGTGGTCTTCTTCATGGCTGCTGCAGCTGCTCGTTGACGCTTTTGTAACATCCCAAATTTTCAAACAAAGAAGAAAAATAAATTTCCATTTTTAAAATTTTGGAACCAACAAAAACTTTATTGAAAAACAATTAATATGCATAGTGCTCATGCATGTATGGGATGGGCCTTGCCATGTTGTTTGTTTGTTGCATTGAACATGTTTCCAAAACCCTAGACCCTACCCTATTTGAAAACCAAATATGATCAAATAAGAAGAAAATAAAATAAAATAAAAAAGACATATGTGAGCATATAGCCCTAGTATGCAAATCTTGACCAATGCCTTTTTACTTCACCAAAATGGTTGTGAACCATTGTTAAACCCCACTAAACCCTAAACCATGATCTTTTAGATCAAAGAGAAACAAATAAGAAAAAGAGAAAATGCAAATAGCTTCACATATGAGGCTATGAAATTTTTTGCAAAACTCTAACCTAAGCCATTCTACATTGTGCCAATGATTTGAAAACATTAATAAATCCTATCTAGTACTTAACAAATCAAAGCCAAGGTGAAACAAAAGAAAATAAAAATAAAATAAAACTATACATAGAGGCATATGAGAGGAAATGGGAAAAAATGCAAATTTGTGCAAATGACCTCAAGACTTGGTGTGAATGCTTGGAATACTACCCTATATCATTTCAACACTCAACAACATCATTTGGGTCAAGAAAAATCAAATCAAAAATCAAAGAAATACAAATTCCAAATTGCATGTGGTAACGGTCACATGTGCCATTTTTTACATCTTACCCTCTTTGAGCCCTTTTATTAAGAAATTCTTAAACCAAACCCCTCCAAATCTTTGCACCTCATACAAGACCTCATGAAAGTGAACAACTTGGTCAAAGTCAACCTTGCTGGTTCAAAGTCAAACTCTAAATATAAGCATGCAAAGTGGAAACTTTGAAACAGATTCTAGATTCCCTCCACTTTTAGAAATTTCACAAACCAACTCCAAAATTCAAACCAAGACCACCAACAGATACCAAACATTATTTAGAACCCAACCATGAAGAAATTTGGTCAAAGTTCAATAGACCTAAAACCATTACTCATCATATATGTGAGCACATAGATTAAAATTAGGGTACAACCACTATTCCAACAACTATGTACCTCTCATCCTCTCTCTCCTTGGCTCATCAACAGTGCATTGTACCTCTAAATGACCTCACTTAACCTAGCCATGCTCACCTAGCACAAGGACAATCAATGTCATGACATATGTCACATATACATTGGCATTGATGAATTGTACATGCACTAGACCCCTCTCACCATGCTCACCTTTTCAAACCCTCTTGCCTCACCTCACTTTAGCTTGCCATTCCTTCAAAGACAGAGAATATGCACAAAAACATCAAAGGACATGACCATGCCAGCCACCTTGCTCACCACCATGAAACCACCTGCCCCTGGTCCTCTCCTACCTCTCTAACCTTGTCAAACTAGTTGACATCATCCCTCTGACCTCACTGGCGCGAGCCCTGGCCAAGGAGAACACGCCAACCCCCTGAACGTGACATGATGACCGCGCCCAGACCATGCCAGCGCACGTCCTAGATGCGCCAGTACGTCGCCCGTTCCCATCGACGCTGACCACTCCCTGCCCTCTGCTCTCTCCTACAGGATCGCCAGGACCTCAGTAACCTCACAGACACGCTCATGGGCTCGCCGGCGCCCTGTAGATGTTGTCGTCGTCGACCTCTGCCGCCACGGACTGCGAGGACGACGACGTCTCCCGAGCGACTCCGTCCTTTCTCTGCTGCACAAAGATGCTCCACAGGTCCACGGTGACATCGCCTACACGACGCAACTACTCCCCTAGCCCCGCGTGACCTCCATCGCCGTCGTCACCCCTCACCTGCTCCGCGCCTTCGGCCACCTCGCGTCGCTATAAAAGGAGAGCGCCCCGGCCTCCATTGAGCACACCAATCCACTCCCATCTCTCTTCTGCCTCTCCTCGACCCTCTTCCCCTTCACATTGCGCCCTATCTAGCAACAATTTCACCGTAGTCCGCCGCGACAGTAGCTCGACGACGCTATCGATTTCGTCCACCTCAAGTGACGCCTCGACCATCGCTGAGCTCGCCGTCGTCTCCTCGTTCGATCGCCCACCTCACCGAGTCCTGCCTGAGCCCAGGTACGCCGCCGACGACCCCCTCTGCCGCTGGTAGGGTTTCGTCCTCGGCGAGCTTTGTCGAGGAAGGCGACGATCCTCGATCGTCCGATCCTCCTTAATCCCACGGCCCTTATCCCCGCGTACCGTTTTGGCGTTATAACGCGTGGGTCCCACGCAGTCAGTTGGCCCGCGTGCACCGTGGGCATAGTTAGGCTGGCCCGTTTATTTTCCCGCGCCGGCCCATGAATTCAAAATCTGTTTAATTCAATTGATTCAAATTCCCTGCAGATGCTGTTTTCCAAATTAAAATTATAGAAATCTACTGCACCAAATTTGAAAAAATTTATATATTTGGAAAGCTAATGAAATGCTCTGTCAAACCCCACTGGCCCCAACTCAAAATTCATCTTGGATCATCTACACCAAAAATAACAAATCAGTAACTTTGCAGATTTTAAACAATTATTAAAAATCAACCATGATGAATTTTGAGATGATTCAAATTCTCATAATTCACTTTTCAAATACTCTAATTGTTTATGTAAAAATATGACATAGTTGCTTCATATGATCATGGGCTAGAATCAAAAATTGGCTATGTAGTCAATACTAGCCCATTTAAATTATGTTCAAATTTAGGATTTTAAATCTATGAGGTGTAGCACCTCAATTAAATCATCTTCCCAAGTATTGTGATGTAAAGTGATGACCTTAGTGGCATGGTCTCATCATCTCTTACTTGAGGATATTAAATCAAAGTAGGATTTAAATTGCATGAGGTGTAATATCTCATTTAAATCTTTTTTCTCAAATGATAAATGTGAAGTATTGACCTTGGTCAACATGATCTCACACTTATTAATTGAGGAGATTAAATCTTAAGAAGATTCAATGAGAGGAAGTTATTTCTCCAAAGGAAATCAATAGAAACCCTAATAGAAAATTTTCAAACCCTAAAGAAGAAACCCTAGTCTAATGATGAATAATGATGGGGATGATGTTAGATCATCTTGTGTGAGCCATTAAGGCTAATTAGTCTACATAAGTATTGTTTGGTGATTGTTGATGTCTACGCCCCCTCCTTTTCCTGTAGACAGTGTTGGGCCTCCAAGAGCAGAGGTTTGTAGAACAGCAGCAAGTTTCCCTTAAGTGGATCACCCAAGGTTTATCGATCTCAGGGAGGAAGAGGTCAAAGATATCCCTCTCATGCAACCCTGCAACCACAAAACAAGAAGTCTCTTGTGTCCCCAACACACCTAATAGGTGCACTAGTTCGGCGAAGAGATAGTGAAATACAGGTGGTATGAATAAGTAGTAGCAACGGCACCAGAAAAGTGCTTTGCCCAGGACAGTAAACAAGCAGTAGTAACGCAGCAGTAGTAACGCAGTAAAACAGTAAACAAGCAGCGATAGCAGTATTTAGGAACAAGGCCTAGGGATCATACTTTCACTAGTGGACACTCTCAACATTGATCACATAACAGAATAGATAAATGCATACTCTACAATCTTTTGTTGGATGATGAACACCATTGCATAGGATTACACGAACCCTCAATGCCGGAGTTAACAAGCTCCACAATTCAATGTTCATATTTAAATAACCTTAGAGTGCATAGCATGCACACTGTCACCTTCACATTATGTAGGAGGAATAGATCACATCAATACCATCATAGCAATAGTTAACTTCATAATCTACAAGAGATCATAATCATAGCCTACACCAAGTACTAACACGGATGCACACACTATCACCATTACACCGTGTAGGAGGAATAAAACTACTTTAATAACATCACTAGAGTAGCACATAGATAAATTGTGATACAAAACACATTGCAATCATAAAGAGATATAAATAAGCACTTCACTATGCCATTCATAACAGTGAATAAGTATTCTGTGAAATATAGCCTAAGAGACCCACACGGTGCACACACTGTCACCTTTACACACGTGGGACAAGGAGTCTCCGGAGATCACATAAGTAAAATTCACTTGACTAGCATAACGACATCTAGATTACAAGCATCATCATATGAATCTCAATCATGTAAGGCAGCTCATGAGATTATTGTATTGAAGTACATAGGAAGATAGATGAACCACATAGCTACCGGTACAGCCCTGAACCTCGATGGAGAACTACTCCCTCCTCATGGGAGACATCAGCGGTGATGGAGATGGCGGTGGTGTCGATGGAGGAGCCTTCCGGGGGCACTTCCCCGTCCCGGCGGCGTGCCGGAACAGAGAGTCATGTCCCCCAGATCTTGGCTTCGCGATGGCGGTGGCTCTGGATGGTTTCTCGTACCGTGGCTTTTCCGTATCGAGGTTTTAGGTCGAGGACCCTTAAATAGGCGAAGAGGCGGCGTCAGAAGGTCAACGAGGCGACGACACCATAGGGGGGCGCGGGCCACCCCTAGGCCGCGCCGGCCTATGGTCTGGTGGGCCTGTGGCCCCCGTCTGGCGACTCTCGGGTGTTCTGGATGCTTCCGGGGATTCTAAGATCTTCGGCGTTGATTTTGTCTGATTCTGAGAATATTTCCTTACTAGGATTTCTGAAACCAAAAACAGCAGAAAACAGGAACTGGCCCTTCGGCATCTCGTCTATAGGTTAGTTCCAGAAAATGCACGAATATGACATAAAGTGTGCATAAAACATGTAGATATCATCAATAATGTGGCATGGAACATAAGAAATTATCGATACGTCAGAGACGTATCAGCATCCCCAAGCTTAGTTTCTGCTCGTCCCGAGCAGGTAAACGATAACAAAGATAATTTCTGGAGTGACATGCCATCATAACCTTGATCATACTATTGTAAGCATATGTAGTGAATGCAGCGATCAAAACAATGTATATGACATGAGTAAACAAGTGAATCATATAGCAAAGACTTTTCATGAATAGTACTTCAAGACAAGCATCAATAAGTCTTGCATAAGAGTTAACTCATAAAGCAATAATTCAAAGTAAAGGCATTGAAGTAACACAACGGAAGATTAAGTTTCAGCGGTTGCTTTCAACTTGTAACATGTATATCTCATGGATAGTTGTCAATGCAAAGTAATATAACAAGTGCAATATGCAAGTATGTAGGAATCAATGCACAGTTCACAAGTGTTTGCTTCTTGAGGTGGAGAGAAATAGGTGAACTGGCTCAACATAAAAGTAGAAGAATGGCCCTTCGCAGAGGGAAGCATTGATTGCTATATTTGTGCTAGAGCTTTTATTTTGAAAACATAAAGAGAGCATAAAAACAAAGTTTTGAGAGGTGTTTGTTGTTGTCAACGAATGGTAGCGGGTACTCTAACCCCCTTGCCAGACAAACCTTCAAAGAGCGGCTCCCATTTTATTTTATTTTTGGGTGGCACTCCTTCCAAACTTTCTTTCACAAACCATGGCTAACCGAATCCTCGGGTGCCTGCCAACAATCTCATACCATGAAGGAGTGCCTTTTTATTTTAGTTTTATTATGATGACACTCCTCCCAACCTTTGCTTACACAAGCCATGGCTAACCGAATCCTTCGGGTGCCATCCAACAATCACATACCATGGAGGAGTGTCTATTTTTGTTAATTAATTTGGGACTGGGAATCCCATTGCCAGCTCTTTTTGCAAAATTATTGGATAAGCGGATGAAGCCACTAGTCCATTGGTGAAAGTTGCCCAACAAGATTGAAAGATAAACACCTCATACTTCCTCATGAGCTATAAAACATTAACACAAATCAGAGGTGATAATTTTGAATTGTTTAAAGGTAGCACTCAAGCAATTTAATTTGGAATGGCGGAGAAATACCATGTAGTAGGTAGGTATGGTGGACACAAATGGCATAGTGGTTGGCTCAAGTATTTGGATGCATGAGAAGTATTCCCTCTCGATACAAGGTTTAGGCTAGCAATATTTGAAAAAAACACAAGGATGAACCGGTGCAGAAAAACTCACATAAAAGACATATTGAAAACATTATAAGACTCTACACCGTCTTCCTTGTTGTTCAAACTCAATACTAGAAATTATCTAGACCTTAGAGAGACCAAATATGCAAACCAAATTTTAGCATGCTCTATGTATTTCTTCATTAATAGGTGCAAATTATATGATGCAAGAGCTTAAACATGAGCACAACAATAGCCAAGTATCACATTATCCAAGACATTTTAGGAATTACTACATGTATCATTTTCCAATTCCAACCATATAACAATTAACGAAGCAGTTTCAACCTTCGCCATGAAAATTAAAAGCTAAGAACACATGTGTTCATATGAACCAGCGGAGCGTGTATCTCTCCCACACAAGCATTTATTCAAACAAAAACAAAAACAAACAGACGCTCCAAGTAAAGTACATAAGATGTGGCCGAATAAAAATATAGTTTCAAGAGAAGGAACCTGATAATTTGTCGATGAAGAAGGGGATGCCTTAGGCATCCCCAAGCTTAGATGCTTGAGTCTTCTTGAAATATGCAGGGATGAACCACCGGGGCATCCCCAAGCTTAGAGCTTTCACTCTCCTTGATCACCTTGTATCATCCTTCTCTCTTGACCCTTGAAAACTTCCTCCACACCAAACTCGAAACAACTCATTAGAGGGTTAGTGCATAATCAAAAATTCATATGTTCAGAGGTGACACAATCATTATTAACACTTCTGGACATTGCTCAAAGCTACTGAAAGTCAATGGAATCAAAATATCCATCGAACATAACAAAACTGGCAATGCGAAATAAAAGGCAGAATCTGTCAAAACAGAACAGTTCGTATTGACGAATTTTATTGAGGCACCAGACTTGCTCAAATGAAAATGCTCAAATTGAATGAAAGTTGCGTACATATCTGAGGATCACTCACGTAAATTGGCATAATTTTCTGAGTTACCTACAGAGAATTTTTCCCAGATTCGTGACAGCAAAGAAATCTGTTTCTGCGCAGTAATCCAAATCTAGTATCAACCTTGCTATCAAAGACTTTACTTGGCACAACAATGCAATAAAATAAGATAAGGAGAGGTTGCTACAGTAGTAACAAGTTCCAAGACACAAATATAAAACAAAGTACTGTAGTGAGAAAAAACACATGGGTTATCTCCCAAGAAGTTCTTTCTTTATAGCCATTAAGATGGGCTCAGCAGTTTTAATGATGCACTCGCAAGAAATAGTATTTGAAGCAAAAAAAAAGAGCATCAAGAGGAAAATTCAAAACACATTTAAGTCTAACATGCTTCCTATGAAAAGGAATCTTGTAAATAAACAAGTTCAAGAAAAGCAAAGTAACAAGCATAGGAAGATAGAACAAGTGTAGCTTCAAAAATTTCAGCACATAGAGAGGTGTTTTAGTAACATGAAAATTTCTACAACCATATTTTCCTCTCTCGTAATAACTTTCAGTAGCAACATGAGCAAACTCAACAGTATAACTATCACATAAAGCATTCTTATCATGAGTCTCATGCATAAAATTATTACTCTCCACATAAGCATAATCAATTTTATTAGTAATAGTGGTAGCAAATTCAACAAAGTAGCTATCATCAAATATAGGAGGCATATTGTAATCATAATCAAATTTATCCTCCATAACTGGTGGTACCAAAAGACTACTATCATTATAATCATCATAAATAGGAGGTAAAGTATCATCAAAGAAAATTTTCTCCTCAATGCTTGGGGGACTAAAAATATCGTGCTCATCAAAACCAGCTTCCTCAAGCTTAGAATTTTCCATAGCATTAGCAACAATAGTGTTCAAAGCATTCATATTAATAACATTCCCATTAGCATGCATATAAAGTTCCATGGGTTTTTTAATTCTCTCTTCAAACACATCATGTCCTAATTCAAGATAAAGTTCATAAAGATCTCTCATATTTTTGTTGTTTTCCATTATGCCTAACTAGTGTAAACAAGAAACAAAAAGATGCAATTGCAGGATCTAAAGGAAATAGCTTCGAGCACAAAAACAATGGCGCCAGAAAAGTACATCACGGAACCGAAGTATGAGTGCCTTTTACCTTTCCTCCCCGGCAACGGCGCCAGAAAATAGCTTGATGTCTACGCCCCCTCCTTTTCCTGTAGACAGTGTTGGGCCTCCAAGAGCAAAGGTTTGTAGAATAGCAGCAAGTTTCCCTTAAGTGGATCACCCAAGGTTTATCGATCTCAGGGAGGAAGAGGTCAAAGATATCCCTCTCATGCAACCCTGCAACCACAAAGCAAGAAGTCTCTTGTGTCCCCAACACACCTAATAGGTGCACTAGTTCGGCGAAGAGATAGTGAAATACATGTGGTATGAATAAGTAGTAGCAACGACACCAGAAAAGTGCTTTGCCCAGGACAGTAAACAAGCAGTAGTAACGCAGCAGTAGTAACGCAGTAAAACAGTAAACAAGCAGCGATAGCAGTATTTAGGAACAAGGCCTAGGGATCATACTTTCACTAGTGGACACTCTCAACATTGATCACATAACAGAATAGATAAATGCATACTCTACACTCTTTTGTTGGATGATGAACACCATTGCGTAGGATTACACGAACCCTCAATGCCGGAGTTAACAAGCTCCACAATTCAATGTTCATATTTAAATAACCTTAGAGTGCATGAAAGATCAACACGACTAAACCAAGTACTAACATAGCATGCACACTGTCACCTTCATACTATGTAGGAGGAATAGATCACATCAATACCATCATAGCAATAGTTAACTTCATAATCTACAAGAGATCATAATCATAGCCTACGCCAAGTACTAACACGGATGCACACACTGTCACCATTACACCGTGTAGGAGGAATAAAACTACTTTAATAACATCACTAGAGTAGCACATAGATAAATTGTGATACAAAACACATTGCAATCATAAAGAGATATAAATAAGCACTTCACTATGCCATTCATAACAGTGAATAAGTATTCTGTGAAATATAGCCTAAGAGACCCACACGGTGCACACACTGTCACCTTTACACACGTGGGACAAGGAGTCTCCGGAGATCACATAAGTAAAATTCACTTGACTAGCATAACGACATCTAGATTACAAGCATCATCATATGAATCTCAATCATGTAAGGCAGCTCATGAGATTATTGTATTGAAGTACATAGGAAGAGAGATGAACCACATAGCTACCGGTACAGCCCCGAGCCTCGATGGAGAACTACTCCCTCCTCATGGGAGACAGCAACGGTGATGGAGATGGCGGTGGTGTCGATGGAGTAGCCTTCCGGGGGCACTTCCCCGTCCCGGCGGCGTGCCGGAACAGAGAGTCATGTCCCCCAGATCTTGGCTTCGCGATGGCGGCGGCTCTGGATGGTTTCTCGTACCGTGGCTTTTCCGTATCGAGGTTTTAGGTCGAGGACCCTTAAATAGGCGAAGAGGCGGCGTCAGAAGGTCAACGAGGCGACTACACCATAGGGGGGCGCGGGCCACCCCTAGGCTGCACCGGCCTATGGTCTGGTGGGCCTGTGGCCCCCCTCTGGCGAATCTCGGGTGTTCTGGATGCTTCCGGGGATTCTAAGATCTTCGGCGTTGATTTCGTCCGATTCCGAGAATATTTCCTTACTAGGATTTCTGAAACCAAAAACAGCAGAAAACAGGAACTGGCCCTTCGGCATCTCGTCAATAGGTTAGTTCCAGAAAATGCACGAATATGACATAAAGTGTGCATAAAATATGTAGATATCATCAATAATGTGGCATGGAACATAAGAAATTATCGATACGTCAGAGACGTATCAATTGTATCCTCGTATTCGTTTATAGACGCTAGTACCGGAGACTATCAAGAGGAGGAGGTTTTCTACCAAGAGGAAGAAGAAGAGAACTTTGATCACTACACAAATCAAGGCAAGCTAATATTCTTGCAAGTTGCCCTAGTGCAAAGCTCTACAAGAGCAAGGCACCATTACAGATTACTTTATGCTTAATGATCACAATCCAAGTTTTTTACCTTACAAGCTTTTACCTTTGGTTTATCAAAGTTTACTTTTTGATTCATGATTCACTTGGTCTAGATATGGAATATTACAAGAGCATCAAATTTAGCCTAGAGAAATACAAGCTAGTTAGCACCCCTCATGCCTAGTTGCTAGTGCTAAATTAAAAGTGACTACTCTAGCTGGGAACTTCTGAAACTTTTGAATTCTGAAAACATGGGAATGATGAGTCATTCTATTGAAATATTTTGAAGGTGAATGTTACTTGGATGACTTGATGAATTTGATAAAAACTGATGATTGGGTTGGATGTGATACCATTCCAATTCTTGAGTACCCCCACAATACCAGAATTTGGGTAAGGCTTAACTGGAACTTATGTATTGTAGTATGGGCTCCCTCTGAACAAGTGTCATAGGTGTTATGCCAAGGCTGCCTCTGTTGAAAGTGAAATGACGTGAAATAAGGTGAATATCCTACCCAAGCCCCGTGCAGTTCCCAGGCTGACGGTTTGTCTTCACTGGGAGGCCAAGCTCATGGGGAGAGGTGCCTATACTATGGTATGTAAATGAAAGGTTATGATTGGTAGTTCGCGCACTGAGTGCGATAAATCAGGGCCAGTTACCCCTGGCGGACTATTGCAATTATTGTGGCACACGTGTACGACCTCTGCAGAGTGTAAACCTATTCGAATAGCCGCGCCC
Organism: Lolium perenne; assembly: GCF_019359855.2. Taxonomy (NCBI): domain Eukaryota; kingdom Viridiplantae; phylum Streptophyta; class Magnoliopsida; order Poales; family Poaceae; genus Lolium; species Lolium perenne. The sequence goes on along the minus strand of NC_067248.2, from coordinate 32,904,773 downwards.
GTAGTCATGGACAGTTGGAAAGGCCATACTGTTCCGTCATCAGAAATTTTCAAAATATGATATGTGACTAGTGACTAGTGACTTGAAAGTGAAAGGTGACTTCGACTGTTGAATCACAACAGAGTTGTGGGAATGACACTAATGTTCCCACTTGATTTAAGTTAGGCAAATGAAGAATCTTGTTTACTAAATTCTTATGAAATAAAACTGGCTTTATGCAAATGAACTTATAGCTTAGAATTCCATTGATATACTGATAGTGCTTCCATTAGTATTAGTTTGCGAGTACTTTAAAGTACTCATGGTTGTGTCCCTGGCTATTCAAATGGCCAGACTATGAAGATGAGCCCCAGTACCAGGATGAAGGACAGCAGGACGTCTACGACAACTAGGACTACTCCTAGCGTCAACAGTTGCCTGTGTTAGACTATGTAATCATATGTGTACGGGTACGGAGTAGTACTCCGACACGTACACGTATACCTCTTGTATGCCACGTATGGGGGCTTTTCCCTACACCTATATAAACACGCAACCGATGCCCCCGGAGGGGTACGCATCGTTCCATCACGATTGACATGGTATCAGAGCGGTCCTCTTCCGCGCTCTAGTTGCCCACGACCCAAAACCCTAAAACCGCCGCCGCCATAGCCTCTGCACCGCCGCTGCCGTCGCTGCTCGCTATCGCCGCCGCCTCAAGATCAAGACAAACCCAAGCCTACGACCAAGACACGACCAAACTCTGCCGCCGCAATCTGCCGCCGCACCAAAACACGCACGTCAAGATCAAGATCAAGACCGCTGCCGCCGCATCGGGTTTCTGATTCCCTACCGCAGCAGCCGCCAAAAACCCTACCGTCATCATGTCGTCATCGACCTCATCCGCTACGGTTCTTGCTGCAGCCCTAGGGTCTCCACCCTCGCAGCTGCTCACGCGCGACATTGCGCTGATCTGGAAGGCTCTTGTCATCCCGGCCCTTCGCGGCGCTCGTGTCCATGATCACGTTGAAGGGAAAGAGGAGGCGCCAGAGAAGACCCTGGAGACGGAGGACGCCAACAACAAGAAGGTCATCATTGAGAATCCTGAGTACTCTGCCTGGATTTCTCGTGATCAACAAGTGCTCCGATGGATTCTCAACGCACTCTCTCCCGACGTGCTTGCACACGTTGTTGGCCTGGAGAACTCGGCCGAAGCTTGGGCTGCCCTCAACGCGCACGTCTCCTCAACATCCAGGACCAGGGTGCAGCAACTCCGCTCCGCCCTCAATGACACTCGAAAAAATGATCTCTCTGCTGAAAAGTACTTTGCTAAGATGAAAGCTATTGCATCTGAACTTGCTGCTGCAGGAAAACCTCTTGATCCCGATGATCTCATCTGGCATATTCTCAAGGGTCTCGGCAGCCACTACAACACCCTCCGCACTGCCGTCAACGCCAACCCTGGCACCACTCTTGATGATCTCCTCAGACAGGTGCAGGCGTATGATCGCATGCATAAGACGGATGAAGGCTTCACTTCGTCTGCTAACGTCGCGCGTCGAGGCGGTGCACCTCCACGTGGACCTGAGCGTCCCCGTCAGGAAGATCGTCCTCGCCAGCAGCAATATGATGAACGCCCACGCTATGATGACCGCGGGCGGCAGGACTCCCGTGATCGCCGCGACTACCGTGACCGTCGTGATGATCAGGGCTGCCGTGATGGTGGTGGTTATCAAGGGCGCCGATATGATGCTGACCGTCCTCTTCGTCGCAATGATGAAGACCGGCACGATGGAGGTGGGCGTGGTGGTAGGCATGACCGCCAGCCCACCCCTTATGTCAACACCACCTGTCAGATATGTGACATCCATGGGCACCTAGCCCGTGACTGTTGGTGGTGCTATGGTGATGATCCCCGAGGTGATGGAGACCGTGGGAACAAATGTGCCAACTTCACTGGAGTCGACACCAACTGGTACTATGATACTGGCGCCACCGACCACATCACAAGCGAGCTAAAGCAAGCTCCATACTCATGATAAATATGATGGACATGACCGTGTCCGCACTGCTGAAGGATCAGGTATGCATATTAGTAATATTGGTAATTCAGTTTTATGCACCTCTAATAACTCTTTCAATCTTCGTGATATCCTACATGTTCCAAGTGCTTCAAAAAGTCTATTATCTATTCACCGATTTACTCTTGATAATCATGTTTTCATTGAGTTCCATCCTTTCTTCTTTTTGATTAAGGACCAAGCAACACGGCGAATTCTGTTTAAAGGCCCCTGCTATGGAGGACTCTATCCCTTGATGCCTATTTCTGATGCGTCCTCCAAGCATGCTTTCATCACAATAAAGCCTTCATCATCTACATGGCACCGTCGTCTAGGACATCCGTCTTCATTTGTCGTTCAACAAGTTCTTAGAAGGAATAAAATAGCTTACACCCCAAAAATTACCCCATATGTCTGTGATTCTTGTCAGCTAGCTAAGAGTCACCAGTTGCCATATCCCATCTCCACCAGTAGATCTACTACTCCCTTTGAGCAAGTCTTTTCTGATGTATGGGGTCCTGCACCTATTTCTGTTGGGAAACATGCCTATTATGTAAGCTTTATTGATGACTATAGCAAGTTTGTTTGGATTTATTTGCTCAAAAGCATTCTGATGTTTATCAAGCTTTTCTAAATTGGCAAAGTTATGTTGAGCGCAAATTTGATAAGAAAACTGTTACTATGCAAACTGATTGGGGTGGTGAGTATGAGAAACTCAATGCCTTCTTCCAAAAATCGGGTACTACACACCATGTTTCATGCCCACATGCCCATCAACAAAATGGCTCCGCTGAAAGAAAACATCGTCATATTGTTGAGGTTGGCCTTGCCTTGCTTGCTAATGCCTCTATGCCTCTCAAGTATTGGGATGAAGCCTTTCTCATAGCCACATTTCTCATTAATCTACTTCCTAGCAAAGTCATTAACCTTGAGTCTCCTACAGAACGTCTTCTCAAGATTACACCAAACTATGATGCTCTTAGAACCTTTGGTTGTGCCTGTTGGCCCAACCTTCATCCCTACAATGCTAGGAAGCTTGCTTTTCGTTCCAAACGATGTGTCTTTCTTGGCTATAGTCCTCTCCATAAAGGTATAAAATGCTTAGATGTCTCCACAGGCCGTGTCTATATATCTCGTGACGTTGTCTTCGACGAGAATGTCTTTCCGTTCCAAGAACTCCATCCCAATGCCGGTGCTCTCCTTAAAAAGGAAATCCTTTTACTTCCCACATCCACTCCAAATGAGGTTGCTTCACATGCTGATGATCATATGTCTACTATTGTGCCTATTTGTGTTCCTCCTGTCTTTGTGTCGCAGGTTGATGCTCCAGCTGCTCAAAACTTGGTGCAAAATGATGCCACACAGCCTCCAGAATACTATGCTGAAATCAGCATGCAAGGTGCTCAATCTGGCACAAACAATGATGCAGATTCCAGGAAACATTCCTCTGATGGCAGCGATCCCGAGGTGGATTCGAATGGGTCGCCGCGCGGCTCCACCTCATGCTCCGCGTCGGCGCCCTGCTCTCCCGCGCGCCCGAAAGCTGCGGCCCCGCCTGCTGCGCGCACACCCCCGCCCGCCTCCACTCCGCCTTGGCCGCGTGGCGCTGGGGTCCCGCCTGTCTCCTCCGACGCGGATGCCCTATCCAACAGCGACACCGCTGGTTCTCCTGGATCGAGTGTGGCGCACAATGTTGTGCCCCCTGATGTGGCTTCGCCGGCTGTTTCTGCCGGATCTTCAGCGATGGAACCTGATGCCCCTGCTGCACCACCATCGTCGCCACCAGGCCCTCGCACCCATTTGCAAAAAGGTATACGCCAGCCTAAACAGTATACTGATGGAACTGTACGATATGGCATGCTCTCCTCCACAGGTGAACCTCGCAATTTACCTGATGCCCTCAAAGACACACATTGGCGTGCTGCTATGCAAGATGAATATGATGCTCTCATGTTGAACAAGACCTGGACTCTTGTTCCTCCTAGCGCCAACAAAAATGTTATTGATTGCAAATGGGTCTACCGTATAAAGAGACGTGTTGATGGTACTATTGATCGTTACAAAGCACGGTTGGTAGCGAAAGGATTCAAGCAACGGTATGGTCTCGACTATGAAGACACTTTCAGTCCTGTTGGCAAGATAGCCACTGTACGAATTGTTCTCTCTTTCTGTCTCCCGTGGCTGGAGTCTTCGGCAACTATATGTCAAGAACACGTTTCTTCATGGTGTTCTAGAAGAGGAGGTCTATATGAGACAGCCCCCTGGTTTTGAACATCCTGATACCCCCAGATATATTTGCAGACTTGATAAAGCTCTCTATGGTTTGAAACAGGCACCTCGTGCATGGTATTCTCGACTCAGTGCCAAGTTACAAGAGCTTGGATTTCTTCCTTCCAAGGCTGACACCTCTCTGTTTCTATATGCTAAGTCTGGTGTTATCATCTTTGTTCTTGTTTATGTTGATGATATTATTGTGACTAGTTCATCTGATGCTGCTATCTCAGTATTGCTCAAGAATCTTCTGGCCAACTTTGCTATCAAAGACTTGGGTGATCTTCATTACTTTCTTGGACTTGAAGTGAAACGAACACATGATGGGGTGCTCCTTACTCAAGAAAAATATGCTCATGACATTCTTACACGAGTTGGTATGATTGATTGTAAGTCAGCCCCTACTCCGATGTCACCGTCTGAGCCCCTTTCCTTGCATGAAGGTACACCTCTTGGTCCTGATGACAGTAGTCAGTATCGCAGTATTGTTGGTGCTCTGCAATATCTCACTCTTACACGGCCAGATCTCTCTTTCTCCGTCAATAAGGTTTGTCAGTACCTACATGCTCCTACTACTGCTCATTGGACTACAGCTAAAAGGATACTACGCTATGTTAAGGATACATCTCAGCTTGGCCTTACGTTCAGATGGTCCACTTCTACACTTCTCAGTGCTTTTTCACATGCTGATTGGGCAGGCAGTCTTGAAGATCGCCGCTTTACTGGAGGATTTCCTATATTTCTTGGTCCGAATTTAGTTTCTTGGAGTGCTCGGAAACAAGCTACTGTCTCTCGTTCCAGTACGGAAGCTGAATACAAAGCTTTGGCTAATGCTACTACAGAATTGATATGGGTGGAAGCTGTTCTTCGTGAACTTGGTGTGCAGCTTCGACAGCGCCCTGTCTTATGGTGTGATTATCTGGGTGCCACGTTCTTGTCTGCTAATCCAGTGTTTCATGCTCGTACCAAGCATATTGAGATTGATTATCACTTTGTTCGGGAGCGTGTTGCGAACAACACTCTTGCTATCCGCTTTATTTCGACCAAGGACCAAGTTGCTGATGGCTTTACTAAACCTCTTGCTGTAAAATCCTTAGATGAGTTCAAGCGTAATCTAAACCTCTCCCGTGGTTTAGATTAAGGGGGGATGTTAGACTATGTAATCATATGTGTATGGGTACGGAGTAGTACTCCGACACGTACACGTATACCTCTTGTATGCCACGTATGGGGGCTTTTCCCTACACCTATATAAACACGCAACCGATGCCCCCGGAGGGGTACGCATCGTTCTATCACGATTGACAGCATGTGGAACAGATGGACCATAACCACTACTTCGCTTCCGCTATGTGTTTTGTAATTGATCACTAGATCAACTATTATTGTAAGACTAGATCATGTGATCCTTTGTTGTAAGACAATTATGAGTTGTAATGAATGATGTTCTGTGATATCAATCTATCATGTCTCGCAAAAACAATATTCCTGGGATTGCGATGTATGGCATAATAGGCATCTGGACTTAAAAATCCGGGTGTTTACAAGTTGGTATCAGAGCCATTGTTTGACCTTAGGAGACCCTAGTTAGAATGGACGTCTGAAAAACTTATTTTCAAATCAAATCAAGTGTCTATTTGTGGAAACTTATTCTCACTCTTACCCTTGAGATCCTTTAAAAATGAGAAACCCATGTTCCATTTTCCTTATATTACTACATAAAATTATGACACACTTGCTCACTTATCTAATTGCTCACAGATGGAGTACAACTGTGAGTCCTATCAGCTGGGTCACGGAGGAAATCAAATGTTCGAGAGGGATTTGAAACAACTGGTTGAATATCTAGGACGCCAGTATCCCGAGTTCTTCAGAGTACCACTCAATAATCAATTGGGAAGACAACCTCATTGGGAAGTTACTGCAGATCTAAGAGGAAAGCTAGGAGCCCCCAATATAGGAAACCATCTGGTTTTCTGTAAGGGGAAACACTTGGAAGGATGGAATAGCTAAATCCATGCAAGAAGCAATTGCCCGTCTGTGTGGACAGAATGTGAACAAGCTCAAGAATACCCGCTTCATTTATTACCCAAGACATGATCCCATGGGAAGGCCAATAACTATGCCACCACACCCGGAGATGAACCACTATGTGGTATATCTGGATTTCATGCTGTACAAGACCCGCAAGGAGTTGGACAACGCCCTCACCTTTCGCCAAGCACATTACCCACGAAGATGAAGAACTTACCTTTTTCCGGATGAAGAGTAGTATCATTAGAGCACTTTTGTAGGCGTGAGTTTGTATCAGGATCCCTTGTATCGTAGAACGAATGAATGGTTCTTAAAACCAACGGTGTGTTAGCTTTGTAATATGTGATGTTTGGTATGAATGAAAAAGTGTTGTTGGTTGTTATCCCCTCAACACTACTCAAGTTTTGAAACTTTTTGAACTTTGAACCAAACAAACCATAGAAATTTCCCTCTTATCTTATCATCTATCTCAATGTTCAGATGGCCCCTCCAACCCGCAACACCAATCAGGATGCAATGATGCAGATGCTGCAGATGATGATGGCAGATAGAGAAGCCGAGAGAGCTGAATGACAAGCCAATATTGCTACACTGCAACAGATAGCCCAGAACAATCAAGGCCATGGAAACCATGTGTTGCGGTCAGAAACCCACTGGCGAGCAGCGACGGGCAACACAGTAGAGCCGGGAACAACTTAGGGCTGCGGCTGGCCCTGGTCCCTCCGAGCGACGGCCCGCAAAGCCTCTGGTACACACGTCCGATGCTGGTGCAAGGGCGTGCCACCTGACCTATACCTGGTCAGGAAGGTGATGGAGATGCCTCGCTTAGTTTCCTGCATGGCATACACGTAAACATTAAATACGAGCCTCGATCGGCTCTCAGGTTATCCTGTGAATCGGCTCAAGGAGCCGATCCACCCATGATTCGTACGAGGTGCACGAATATATGGTGGTCCTGCTTGATCAAGATAAAGCTAAAACGATCTACGACGATTTAGGGTTTTCACCGCATAATCGGATCATCCTACTCACGATTGGGCCTCGCGGCCACGCACGGTGATCGTAAGCCGATCCTAGATAGGGCCTAAAAACCAACACGAGGTTGATCCTCGGAACATCCTGTCTAGGGCTAGCAAACGCCACCCTACGCGCCGCTGGATCCTCCAACCCTTTGTAAGGCCTAACTATTGCAGATATTAAACTAATCCTTGAAGAACAAGGAGCAACCGTAACGGATCGGATCTACTAAATAATGATCAAGCGGGGTGCCGCCCCTACACCTAAAATAGGTGTAAGGGCGGCTAGATGTATAAGGGTTGCACTACAACAGCATATGATACGAAGAACAATGCTAACCCTAACACACCTAAGATAACTACGTTGCTCGCCATCAAAAAGGCTTCAGTACGAGCAACGCATGAACAACGTAATAAGCTTGTGCTGCCTAGATCGCAAGATGCGATCTGCAAACCCTCGAGACGAAGGAGTTGGCGATGCGCCGAGATTGATTTGTGTTGAATGTTGGTTGTTGTTTTTTTCATAAACCCTAGATACATATTTATAGTCCAAGGGACTTTCTAACGTGGGAATAATCCCAACCGTGCACGAGGCAAACTCTAACTAACCGACACGTAATCTACTATGTTACAGATACAAGGGCCAACTAGCCCAAACTTTGCATAACAGGCCGATTCACGTATTTCTTCCATGTATATTCTTCAAATCCATCTGGATCGCGGCCCACCTCTGACTCGGTCAAATTCTGGTGATAACACATGCCCCCATGGTTTTGGAATTGATAATTCCAAAATCACTCTGCTTTTTCTTCGTCGGGTCATGTCATGGCAGAGCAGAAACGTTGCAGTATCCTTCATCATGATGCCTTGTCTTCTCAACTTCTCTGCAAAATTTGATAGCTTTAGCATCACTCCCTCGGAAACTGCAATGGCATTAAATCCCCACTAGGCTCCTTCTTTATTTAACTGCGCCGATTGATCAGCCCTCTTCATCCCCTTCCTCTGTTCTAGCTATCGGCACCGAAAAAACCCTCTTTCCCTGTAGCAATGTCTTCCTCTTCCTCCGTCTCCTCCGGCCTCTCCCTCCAGTCCTTCTCCTCGAGCGAGCCGGAGTGGAACTCCGATCATGTGCCAGACGGCGACCTGCCTCTGACCGATGGGGAAGACGACCTCAAGTTCCTCATCGAAGGGGAGCTGATAAGCGAAAGCGAAGACGACCTCCATCCCTGGGTGAAACCCACCTCCTCCGATGGGAAGGAGGAAGAAGAGGAAGTGGAGGAAAAGGAGGAGGGCGACCCCTCCTCCCCCGCTAAGCTTCTGTCGGCAAAGCGATTCCGTGCTTGGGCGGACAGCGAAGACGATGATGATGATGAGGAGGAAGAGGAGGAGGATGAATCCTCCTCCTCCATCGGATACCCGCCGACAAAGCGCTTCCGCTCTTGGGCGGACAGCGAGGATGATGATGATGATGACGAGGAAGACGCAGCTCCGGTCGAGGGCTGGGGCAGCAGCGACGAGGAACTTCCTGGGAGCAGCGCCGACGACATCGACGACGGCGACGATGAGGACAGCGACGACTAGTAGAGTAGGACTAGTGGTAGCAGTGCACTAGGCACCATATCCCCTTTTGAGAGCCATCGGCTCTTTCCTGTAAAGCCGCTCCTTTGAATTAATGAAAATTGTTCTTCCAATTTATCTTTCAATTAATCCAATTTCAATCCTTCCGCTCGCCACACCAAGACCGATAGCAATGCATCGGATTTCCCTTAAACGCCCATGAGGCCGGACTCAGATATCGATTAGACCGTCAGTCAAGCGCTTCTCAAATTCAGACTGTGATTTGATACCTGACCATGATATTTCGCAATCCCATAGCCGATGACTGTTCATCGGCTATTTTGAGAATCCAGTCTCCTCCCTTTTCTTGCAGCAACAGGACGGTCCAAACCCTGTAAAAGACGACGGCTTCCCTTTCCGGCTCCTCTCCGTAGTTTTAGCAGTCCTCTTCTGCAAACAGCTCACCGCTTTCGGAGAAGGTCATGATGCAGGGTCAGCCGATGCAACTCCAATCGTTTCCCAAGAATAGAGCAATCTACCAAGTTAGTTGCCCCCCGAGCCTTAATCAAAGCGAGAATATCAGCGAAGATGCACAGATCAAACAAAAAGGCTTTGACCTCAGGTAATCTGGTAATCTGAGACAGCCACCAGGAAAAGTCAACCAAGCTTGCCCCCATTGATCAGCTTTCTTCTACTGAACGCCGATGTTGTAGATGACACGCCAACAGCTTAATGAGAAAGAGGCTGCCTTGCATGCCAAACTGATGTTACCGCTGAACTGGCGCAAAGGGTTATCGGCTCATTGCAGCCGAGGCTGCTCTCATTGTTCATTGCCTCCAAGGAAACAGAAGTTCTTGAAGCCGAACTGAAAACCATCTTGGCGAAACTCTAAGCCTTGAGCACGTAGCCGGTAGGTCTTGTGTAATTGTACTATAGTCGACGGCTGCGCATCGGCTTTGTTCCTTAGTTCTAAAGTCGATGTCCTTGCATCGGCTGTATATTGTGATGCTAAAAAAAAAAATTTTACTGCCCGATTTTTTCTATCGGCCCCCAATATTTCACTGCACACATGTTCATCTGCACATGTTCATCTGATGATTAGATGCCCCCCGAGCCGAATCTGCCAGGTGACTGCAGATATCGGCTTTGTGGTTAGCCAAGGCACTGTACTTGCACGTCGGCTCCGCTAGGATTCGTGTTGACTCTCATCCGCCGACGTGACCGATGCCCAGTAGATCGATGTTGAACACAAGCAGAACATGTGGTGAAGATAATTTTGGCCGATTGCTGGAATCGGCCTCCATATTGATTGAAGCGCTTAATGAAGGTTTTGTAATGTTCCTTCATAGATCTTTGGGGCCGATCCCAAGGATCGGCCTCGCCACGTTTGCTCATCGGTTTGCTCTTGCTACTCGGTCAGGCCGGTGGATAAGACCAGCCTAACCTCATCCTTTGTCATGTCGATGCGCTCGCCGTCGTCCACCTTGAGTGCATCGTTTAATCCTGGAGCACTAAACTCCATTGGAAGGATGAGCACCATGTTTGTGCCAGCCGATGTTTCATCATCGGCTTTCCTTTGCTTGGGGCGCCACTCCATTTTTTGTGGTCGACCCTCTTCGTCCAGGGTTCGCTGAATTTTCGCGGCCAGATCAGGCCGCGCCTTCCTTAGCGTGTGCAGATATAACCTTTCGGCTTCTTCCAAGCCGCGCAATCGCTGAACCCTACGCTTTTGGGAACGGCTGAGTCCATCAGGGCACCACCTTGGCCGGTGGTACCTGTCTTCTTCTTCTTCATTGTCTTCCAAATCCTCGAGATCTTCCACTCGAGGGGACTCAGCGTGTTTGCTTCGAGGCGGGAGAGGCCCTAAGCGTTGGAACACGGACACGTTGGCTGCCTCCTTCTTCTTCTGGTTACATTCTGGGCAATTGCCGATTGTAGGCAATCGGCTCATTCCTGAATCCCAGCAGTGTCTGAAGAAGGGACAGTCCCAGTGCCTATCTTCGTCGTCTCGCTCCCTTGACTTTTCCTTGGCACGGCGCTCGTACTCCTCCTCATCGCGATCATGTCGACGATGTCTTCTGGCTTCTCTAGCCAAACGATCTCTTTCATCGTCATCGCTAGATCGTCGGCGTTGGTCATACTGACTCACATACTTGTTGAGGAGGTGATCAGAGAGAGGTCGCTGATATCTTATGTTCTTCACTTCTCCCTCTGTGACGTAGCGCTTGCCATCGTGACGGAGCCGATCGCGTGGAGCGGCCTCCTCTGTGTCCTTGCTACGAGAGCAGCTGCCCTCGTCTCCATCCTTGCCAGCGTGGTGTCCAAGCCCTACCATGTTGATGCTGAACGAGGATCCTGGCTGGCAACCTTCAGGGTAAGTGCACTCCACCATGTTAACAGCGGGAAAGGGGTGGGTGTCGACCTTCATGGCGTACTGGTTGAAAATCAGTCGTCCTTGTTCTATCGCCATTTGGATCTGCTGACGCCACACCCTGCAGTCATTGGTGGCATGGGAGACCGAGTTATGCCATTTGCAGTATGGCTTTCCGTTCAGCTCCTGTACCGTGGGGATTTTGAGGCCTTCGGGTATCTTCAACTGCTTCTCCTTGAGTAGAAGGTCGAAGATTTGCTCAGTTTTGGTCACGTCAAAATCAAACCCTCTGGGCGGACCTGGTGGTTTAACCCATTTGCAGGACACGGGGGTTGCCCCCCGAGTCCATTCAGCCACTGCTACTTCCTAATCTCCCGCAGAGCCTTCGTCTTCATCTGCCTCAACCAGGACTACTGCACGTTTGAATTTGTCCTGGTACAGGTCCGGGTGGCGCTGTTCATATGCCGACAGTTTCTGAACCATGTGCGCCAGTGAAGGGTAGTCTGCTTGGGAGGCCATGTCCTTGAGTGGCGATGCAAGGCCCACCACTGCCAACTCGACTGCTTCCTTTTCAGTCACACGAGCCGAATAACATCGGTTCCTTAGATTTCTGAAGCGCTGGATGTATTCTGCCACAGTTTCTCCACGCTTCTGACGTATCTGTGCTAGATCGGCAATGCCGGCCTCGGAAGCTTCTGAGTGAAACTGCATGTGGAACTGTTCTTCCAACTGCTTCCAAGTCCGGATCGAGTCCGGTGGCAACGAAGTGTACCACCCGAAAGCCGATCCCGTGAGGGACTGTGCGAAGAACCTCACGCGTAGTGGATCCGACGCTGAGGCCGTTCCTAGTTGTGCCAAATATCGGCTCACATGCTCGATGGAGCTGGAACCATCTGATCCACTGAACTTGGAGATGTCAGGGAGCCGATACTTGGGTGGTAGCGGGACCAACTCGTATTCATCGGGGTACGGCTTGGAATAGCCGATTGTCCTCCTTTTCGGCACCATGCCAAACTGGTCCCTCAGGATCGTGCTGATCTGATCCACGGTGCTGGATGTAGGAGTCGAACTCTGAAGATTCGCCGGGGTGGCGTACTTAGCCAGCCATGCTTGCTTTTCCAGCTTTGAGCCAACTGCAGGAGCTGAGCTCTGGAGGTTCGTCGGAGTGGCATACTTAGCTAGCCACGTCTGCTTCTCAAGGTCTGTCGCTGACGTTCCTCCTGTTTTCCCAGAAGTCCCTGATGTTGCGGCCTGGTTTGTGAGTGCCCAGTTACCGCAGTCTGGCACGTATGTGCACATGTACCCGTGAGGGATCTCCTTAGGCGCCTCATGCAAGAACTGGCAGTCACTAGGGTCACCACCGATCTTGTAGACGACGAATGCCGGTGAATTCGGCACCTCTGGTGCTGCCAACGCAAATGGCAGCGGTGGACGGGACTGGAGTGGCATCTCTCCTTGGTGTGTCCCGAGAGCTGGTCCTGACGGAGAGTACTGGTGCCTCATGATCTCCTGGATCACCCGGAGAGCGACACGCTCCAAAGTGTTCACCAGGTTCTCAGAGTGGCGGTGCAGCGAGTGAGCCACCATGTAGTTGATCTCCTGACGTAGGGACCTGGTGCGTTCTTCTGACGGGGCAGAGAGGTCTATCCCATCGAGCGCACCATCAGGCGAGAACCCCTTCCACCTGATGCCGTGTGAACGGGTTCTGTGAAAAGAGCCGATGAGGTCGGCTTCGAGGATTGCTTTGACCTCGTCATACTTCTTCTTGAGCTCGTCGGTCAGATCCTCGTACGTGACTGGGGTGCCGTCCGCCATCTCAGATGTAGATGGCGATGCGGTTGATGACGAAGCTTGTCCCACCGGGCGTGCCAGAATGTGTTGCGGTCAGAAACCCACTGGCGAGCAGCGACGGGCAACACAGTAGAGCCGGGAACAACTTAGGGCTACGGCTGGCCCTGGTCCCTCCGAGCGACGGCCCGCAAAGCCTCTGGTACACACGTCCGATGCTGGTGCAAGGGCGTGCCACCTGACCTATACCTGGTCAGGAAGGTGATGGAGATGCCTCGCTTAGTTTCCTGCATGGCATACACGTAAACATTAAATACGAGCCTCGATCGGCTCTCAGGTTATCCTGTGAATCGGCTCAAGGAGCCGATCCACCCATGATTCGTATGAGGTGCACGAATATATGGTGGTCCTGCTTGATCAAGATAAAGCTAAAACGATCTACGACGATTTAGGGTTTTCACCGCATAATCGGATCATCCTACTCACGATTGGGCCTCGCGGCCACGCACGGTGATCGTAAGCCGATCCTAGATAGGGCCTAAAAACCAACACGAGGTTGATCCTCGGAACATCCTGTCTAGGGCTAGCAAACGCCACCCTACGCGCCGCTGGATCCTCCAACCCTTTGTAAGGCCTAACTATTGCAGATATTAAACTAATCCTTGAAGAACAAGGAGCAACCGTAACGGATCGGATCTACTAAATAATGATCAAGCGGGGTGCCGCCCCTACACCTAAAATAGGTGTAAGGGCGGCTAGATGTATAAGGGTTGCACTACAACAGCATATGATACGAAGAACAATGCTAACCCTAACACACCTAAGATAACTACGTTGCTCGCCATCAAAAAGGCTTCAGTACGAGCAACGCATGAACAACGTAATAAGCTTGTGCTGCCTAGATCGCAAGATGCGATCTAGGCAGCATGATGCTTACCGGTAGAAACCCTCGAGACGAAGGAGTTGGCGATGCGCCAAGATTGATTTGTGTTGAACGTTGGTTGTTGTTTTTTTCATAAACCCTAGATACATATTTATAGTCCAAGGGACTTTCTAACGTGGGAATAATCCCAACCGTGCACGAGGCAAACTCTAACTAACCGACACGTAATCTACTATGTTACAGATACAAGGGCCAACTAGCCCAAACTTTGCATAACAGGCCGATTCACGTATTTCTTCCATGTATATTCTTCAAATCCATCTGGATCGCGGCCCACCTCTGACTCGGTCAAATTCTGGTGATAACACCATGACCACCCTGGATCCAAGTTAAAGAATTTTCAAAACACCAACCCCAAGACAGAAGAGCCCCTAGATGCTGATGAGTGGCTCCAAACCATGGAGAACAACCTGGAAGTTGCGGGAGTAGAAGCCGCAGAACAAGTACTGTTCGCCACCCACTACCTGTCAGGACCTACCAAGCCTGGTGGACAAGTGCCCGTGCAGTGAATGAGGGACAGAAGATGACTTGGGAAGAATTCAAACTCAAGGTCAGTAAATACAATGTACCCCAAGGACTGATCAAGAAGATGAGAGATGAGTTCCGCGAACTCAAACAAGGAAGGATGTCCGTGGTGGAATACCGCGACAGATTCCTCACTCTGTCAAGGTACGCCCCGGATGAGACCAACACCAATGAGAAGAGGAAGGAGAGATTTCTAAACGGACTGCACGATGAGATGCAGACTGTGTTAGTGAACATTCCGTTCGCTGACTTGGAAGCCCTTATGGACTCCGCCATACAGATGGAAGGGAAACTGCACCAAGCCAACGAGAACCGCAAGCGCATAATGATGAACCAGAATGGACCCCACGATACACAGAAGTACCGCAACAATTCCTCTCGAGGATTTACCCCAAGACACAACAAGCCAACTGCTCAGACGTATCGCCCAAACTACACCAGCAACAATGGAGGACCCCCGAAGCCCGGAGGCAACAACAACAATAGCCACAACAACAACAACAACAACAACCACAACAGCAACAACAACAATGGTAACAACCACAACCTCAATACTGGCCCGAGGACTGGAAGCAACGTTGTCCCCGTCACCCCAAAGGATAAGTCAACGGTAACCTGCTTTGAATGTGGAACTGTTGGGAATTACTCCAATGAGTGCCCCAAGAAGCTTGCCAAGACTGCCCCCAATACTGCTGCACCTGCCCAGCAACAGCGCCGCTTTGCAGCCAGAAGGAACCCAAACAAGCGCAACGGCCATCTCTACCACATGAGTGCCATAGAAGCACAGAAAGCCCCCCGGGCCATGCAAAGTATGTCTTCCCGTTAACACCACAGCTCAATCTCTCTTAGGTTCCTAATTTTTCTTAAATCTCGGGACGAGATTTGTTTAAGGGCGAAGGGTTTGTAACATCCCAAATTTTCAAACAAAGAAGAAAAATAAATTTCCATTTTTCAAATTTTGGAACCAACAAAAACTTTATTGAAAAACAATTAATATGCATAGTGCTCATGCATGTATGGGATGCGCCTTGCCATGATTGTTTGTTTGTTGCATTGAACATGTTTCCAAAACCCTAGACCCTACCCTATTTCAAAACCAAATATGATCAAATAAGAAGAAAATAAAATAAAATAAAAAGACATATGTGGGAATATAGCCCTAGTATGCAAATCTTGACCAATGCCTTTTTACTTCACCAAAATGGGTGTGAACCATTGTTAAACCCCACTAAACCCTAAACCATGATCTTTTAGATAAAAGAGAAACAAATAAGAAAAAGAGAAAATGCAAATAGCTTCACATATGAGGCTATGGCTATTTTTGCAAAACTCTAACCTAAGCCATTCGACATTGTGCCTATGATTTGAAAACATTAATAAATCCTATCTAGTACTTAACAATTCAAAGATAAGGTGAAACAAAATAAAATAAAAAGAAAATAAAATAAAACTATACATAGAGGCATATGAGAGGAAATGGCAAAAATGCAAATTTGAGCAAATGACCTCAAGACTTGGTGTGAATGCTTGGAATACTACCCTATATCATTTCAACACTCAACAACATCATTTGGGTCAAGAAAAATCAAATCAAAAATCAAATAAATACAAATTCCAAATTGCATGTGATAATGGTCACATGTGCCATTTTTAACATCTTACCCTCTTTGAGCCCTTTTATTAAGAGATTCTTAAAGCAAACCCCTCCAACTCTTTGCACCTCATCCAAGACCTAACGAAAGTGAACAACTTGGTCAAAGTCAACCTCTGGTTCAAATTCAAACTCTAAATATAAGCATGCAAAGTGGCAACTTTGAAACAGATTCTAGATTCCCTCCACTTTTAGAAATTTCACAAACCAACTCCAAAATTCAAACCAAGACCACCAATAGATGCCAAACATTATTTAGAACCCAACCATGAAGAAATTTGGTCAAAATTAAACACACCTAAAACCATTACTTGTCATATATGTGAGCACATAGATTAAAATTAGGGTACAACCACTATTCCAACAACTATGTACCTCTCATCCTCTCTCTCATTGGCTCATCAACAGTGCATTGTACCTCTAAATGACCTCACTTAACCTAGACATGCTCACCTAGCACAAGGACACTCAATGTCATGACATATGTCACATATACATTGGCATTGATGAATTGTACATGCACTAGACCCCTCTCACCATGCTCACCTTGTCAAACCCTCTTGCCTCACCTCACTTTAGCTTGCCATTCCTTCAGAGACAAAGAATATGCACAAAAACATCAAAGGACAATGCTGGCCACCTTGCTCACCACCATGACACCACCTGCCCCTGGTCCTCTCCTACCTCTCTAACCTTGTCAAACCAGTTGACATCATCCCTCTGACCTCACTGGCGCGAGCCCTGGCCAAGGAGAACTCGCCAACCCCCTGAACGTGACATGATCACCGCGCCCAGACCATGCCAGCGCATGCCCTGGACGCGCCAGTACGTCGCCCATTCCCGTCGACGCTGACCATTCCCTACCCTCTCGTCTCTCCTACAGGATCGACATGACCTCAACAACCTCAGAGACACGCTCATTGGCTCGTCGGCACCCTATAGACGCCGTCATCGTCAACTTCTGCCGCCACGGACTACGAGGATGATGACGTCTCCCGAGCGACTACGTCCTTCCTCTGCTGCACAAAGATGCTCCAAAGGTCCGCGGTGACATCGCCTACACGACGCAACTACTCCCCTGGCCCCACGTGACCTCCATCGCCGTCGTCACCCCTCACCTGCTCCGCGCCTTCGGCCACCTCGCGTCGCTATAAAAGGAGAGCGCCCCGGCCTCCATTGAGCACACCAATCCACTCCCCTCTCTCTTCTACCTCTCCTCGACCCTCTTCCCCTTCACATTGCGCCCTATCTGGCCCCAATTTCACCGGAGTCCACCGCGACAGTAGCTCGACGACGCTGTCAATTTCGTCCACCTCAAGTGACGCCTCGACCATCGCTGAGCTCGCCGTCGTCTCCTCATTTGATCGCCCACCTCGCAGAGTCCTGCCTGAGCCCAGGTATGCCTCCGATGACCCCCTCTACCGCCGGTAGGGTTTTGTCCCCGGCGAGCTTTGTCGAGGAAGGCGACGATCCTCTACCGTCTGATCCTCCTTAATCCCACGACCCTTATCCCCGCGTACCGTTTCAGCGTTTTAACGCACTGACGCGTGGGTCCCATACTGTCAGTTGGCCCGCGTGCACCGTGGGCATAGTTGGGCTGGCCCGTTTAATTTCCCGCGCCGGCCCACGAATTCAAAATCTGTTTAATTCAATTGATTCAAATTCCCTGGAGATGCTGTTTTTCAAATTAAAATTAGAGAAATCTACTGCACCAAATTTGACAAACTTTATATATTTGGAAAGCTAATGAAATGCTCTGTCAAACCCCACTGGCCCCAACTCAAAATACATCTTAGATCATCTACACCAAAAATAACAAATCAGTAACTTTGCAGATTTCAAAAAATTCTTAAAAATCAACCATGATGAATTTTGAGATGATTCAAATTCTCATAATTCAATTTTCAAATACTCTAATTGTTTATGTAAAAATATGACATATTTTCTTCATATTATCATGGGCTAGAATCAAAAATTGGCTATGTAGTCAATACTAGCCCATTTAAATTATGTTCAAATTTAGGATTTTAAATCTATGAGGTGTAGCACCTCAATTAAATCATCTTCCCAAGTATTGTGAAGTAAAGTGGTGACCTTAGTGGCATGGTCTCATCATCGCTTACTTGAGGGTATTAAATCAAAGTAGGATTTAAATTGCATGAGGTGTAATATCTCATTTAAATCTTTTTTCTCAAATGATAAATGTGAAGTATTGACCTTGGTCAACATGATCTCACACTTATTAATTGAGGAGATTAAATCTTAAGAAGATTCAATGAGAGGGAGTTATTTCTCCAAAGGAAATCAATAGAAACCCTAATAGAAATTTTTCAATGAGAAGAAACTATTTTCCAAACCCTAAAGAAGAAACCCTAGTTTAATGATGAATAATTATGGGGATAATGTTAGATCATCTTGTGTGAGCCACTAAGGCTAATTAGTCTACTTAGGTATTGTTTGGTGATTGTATCCTCGTATTCGTTTATAGACGCTAGTACCGGAGACTATCAAGAGGAGGAGGTTTTCTACCAAGAGGAAGAAGAAGAGAACTTTGATCACTACACAAATCAAGGCAAGCTAATATTCTTGCAAGTTTCCCTAGTGCAGAGCAAGGCACCATTACAAATTACTTTATGCTTAATGATCACAATCCAAGTTTTTACCTTTGGTTTATCAAAGTTTACACTTAGATTCATGATTCACTTGGTCTAGATATGGAGTAGTACAAGAGCATAAAATTTAGCCTAGAGCAATACAAGCTAGTTAGCACTCCTCATGCCTAGTTGCTAGTGCTAAATTAAAAGTGACTACTTTAGCTGGGAACTTGTGAAACTTTTGAATTCTGAAAACCTAGGAATGATGAGTCATTCTATTGAAAGATTTTGAAGGTGAATGTGACTTGGATGACTTGATGAATTTGATAAAAACTGATGATTGGGTTGGATGCGATACCATTCCAATTCTTGAGTACCCCCACAATACCTGAATCTGGGTAAGGCTTAACTGGAAACTTATGTATTGTAGTATGTGTTCCCTCTGAACAAGCATCATAGGGGTTATGCCGAAGCTGCCTCTGTTGAAAGTGAAATGACGTGAAATCTGTGGCTTCCTCTGAGAAAGAGCTTCAGTCTGAGGCCTCCGAGTCGACGCACTCTCTTCCATCTGCTGCTTCTCCGACGAACAAGCGAAAAAGGGATGAGGTCACGGACTCCGGCACCTCCAAAGCTAATAAGTCCCCTCTCGAGGAAACTTCACCTGAAGAGGAGGAAAAACCCTTCAACCCTTAAGATGATGCCCTCGTCAGCTCGTAAGTTTTTCTCGCCTTTTTCTTTGAACCCGATATTTTTGCCTGTTTCGCTTCTAATACTTTTTCTTGGTGTACAGTGGCGACGGGGAGGAAAATCCTCCTGTTGACGTGACTACTTGAACGAGCATGTCTCGCACTTTGGTTGTCTCCGAGGCTTGCCCTGAAGCGGACGAAACCTCGCCTCCTCAACAGAATACAGGACATCCGACTCCTGCCGCGAGCCCCCGTGCCCCGTCACCGAAGAGAGCAAGGCTTGAGCTAGGGAAGGAGTCGAGTCTCCTAGCTGGTAGATCTGCAACTCCTTCGATGGACGATGTAAGAGCTTTTTCCTTATGTTGATATGCTGTCGAACTTCTTCCCTATGTTGATTTTCTCATCCGTGCTACTTTTCAGCCTTTGATGAAGGAATTTATTCGTCTTGGTACCCAATTTATCGGGTACCGCGATTATGCTGACAAATTAAACGGTATTCCTTTCTTGCTTCTCTCTCTTTTGATGGATTGGTCCCTACTGTTTTTGCCGTAACATTTCTATCTTTATTTGCTAGAATCCCTTTCAGAAGCCACTAAGCGTGCTGATGACCTTGCTGCGAAGCTTGAGCAAAGCGAAAAAGCTCGCCAAAAAGCTGAGTCTGATGCTGCCGCTGTCGAGGGTCTTCGAAAAAGACTTCATGACGCGGAAAGTGCCCTGAGCGAGAACATAACCCGACAAACTGCTCGCGAGGAAGAAATCATCGCTCGCTTGGAGTCGCAAAATCGGCGTTTTGTTAGTAAGTGCTTCAACCATCTTGATTCTTTGTGAACCCTTGCTTTTCTTGTGCATTTGTTGACAACCCGAATTTTGTTTCAGCAGGGAAAATGGACCAAGATTTCGATCTTGAGAATCCTGAAGATGATCGCCTTCTTGACGCGCTTTCTCTCCTTGAAATCCATGGAGACGAAGTGCGCTGAAGCATTGCTGAAGCCAAGTCAGCATTTTCTCGGCTGTTCCCGTACTTCTTCGCGAAGAAAAAACAGCCCGACACCTTTGCTGCGCTGACCAAGCACTTCATTCTCGAAGAATATCTTGGGCTGGGTCTTCGGCAAGAGGGCTTGAAGATAGGCGTTGAAGGTACCATTGCCTTGGTTGCTGAAAGCCAGCAGAATGTCGATTGGACGAAGGTTGGTGACATCAAGAAGATGGAGACGAAGAGGTGGCAATCTTTGATTAAGGCTGCCAAGCCAAACTCGAAGAAGATCCTCTCCTTCCTTGGATGCAAACCAACTCCTTCCCCTAGCTCGACAAAGCCGGAGGTCAAGTAGACCGTCTTGTCCCTGTCTTTTGCTTTGTTCTTTCTCTGTTGCTGCTGTCGCCGTAGTAGCTTTTGACGACAGCTGACCATTGGTTCACTAGGGACCCTCTTTTGTAATGCTCATGTAAATATCTTAATGAATCAATGAAAAGCTATTTTGCCAAGTTATTGATATCGAAGTCTTTCCTCTCCTGTTGGTTTTTGACAACTATACCGCGGTGCCTCGTCCATCTGACGCGTTACCAGCCATATCCTATTCGAGAAAAACTTCCGTTGACGAGTTTATCGAAAGTTCTTCAAGTGCTGGTCAGATGGAAAATTTGAACGAACTTCGACAACAGCTTCAGTCGATGAAGAAACGGGCTCTCGTGATAATGGAGCAGTCTTGAAGATCCTCTGAGAAGGAAAAAAACTTGCTCTTCAACATGCTCAGGAAGCCTTAGCACTAAAAGAAGCCACAGTTACTGAAGCTGCACAAGCTACTTCGCGGGAAGATTATATGCTTCAACTGATGAATGACTCTAGCTTGGATATGGCGGGTACACTTTCTGACTATCCTTTTTCTATGTTATCCTTCTCTTCTTTTTTTGTTTACTTCCTGCTAATGCTTTCGCTGAATAGGGTATTTTTTGGATACTACTGCCGAAGATCAACGTGTTGAAGCTCGGTCCAATGTTCTTCCCAAACTTGCACTGGAGCATGGTTCTAACTTCTGGGCTACGCCTGAACGTACCCGACAAATCGTCAGATTTCAAGATCGCGCGGGTCAAGTCCGCGATTTTCTCGACTTCTGCACAAGGACCTTAGCCTTAGTTTATAACACCATGTTTCCACGCAACCCTCCACCAGAGACTCTCTCTGCTCTGATGGACAAATTCCGGGATGCTCCTCGAATCCATGAATTTGTGCGGGCCCAACTGACTGCTGGAGCAAGATTTGCCATGATTATGTTGCAGGTCTGCTACCCGAAGTTGGACATGACAGATTGTCGCAAAATGTCAAGCCAAACTGACTAAGAGGAGGAGGAACATTGATAAGATCAACGATGTTGTAACCCCTGTAGCTGAAGAGATGATGGATGAATTACTTCGGCTAGATGCCGAATTCTTCGTAAGAGGTACCTATGCTGAACATAGGACTGGTGCTGCAAGCAACAAAAGGGTAAACATAGATGACATAATAGGTGATAGCTGAAAGTTTCTTTCCCCTCGTCGATTTTTCTTGATAGTGATGATATGTGTATTGTAGCACAATCTATATTGTAAAATAATTTATACGTTGTTTGCTTCATCAAGCCACCGAGCTTTTTATTGGCCGGTGTTTATATCTTTATTGCCTTGCGAGCTATTTTTGCGCCAAAGCGAATAACTGTATTTTGCGGAAGTTTATATATATTGTTACTGCGGGTTGTGAGCCCCCGAGTCTGTCGACGAAAAAGATGTATATCACCGATATATATATTATATTGCAGCACCGCGAGTCCGCCTCATTAAAAACCTTTCAGCCCCACTCGGTGCCCTGAAAGGAAAAGAGTGTGTCTGAAAACTCGCGGGCATTTTAGTACATTGTATGTTTACAGAGAGGACTATATTTCGACTTCAGGCGTAAAAAAGTCTAAGTTGCACCACGTTCCAGGGATTTGGCTTGGCGATTCCTGTCTTCTTGTTCTTTATTCTGTATGCTCCTCCTTCAATTACTTCTGTGACGATGTATGGGCCAATGCATGGCGACTCGAACTTCTCGTGGATATCTTGCGTAAGTCGAAGAACTAAGTCGCCTACCTGGAAGGATCTTGGTTGCAAACATCGACTGTGGTAGTTTTTCAGATCTTGCGGGTACTTGGTGACTCGTGATAGTACTTCGTCTCGAGCTTCGTCGAGCGCATCGACATCATCCTCCAATGCCTTTATTTAAATTTCTTCGTCATATTCCGCCACTCTTGGAGAATTGTGTTCTATTTCTATCGGCAGCACTGCCTCAGCTCCATGGACCAGAAAAAACGAAGTTTCCTGTGTCGCTGTATTTGGTGTTGTTCGAATACTCCATAACACGCTAGGAAGTTCTTCTGGCCAGGTGTGTCGAGCTTTTTCCAATGGTGTTAGCAGACGTTTCTTGATTCCATTACAGATGATGTCGTTTGGTTTCGCGACTTGACCATTGATCTGCGGGTGCGCAACTGAGGCAAAGTGTAGTTTGATGCCTACTTCTGTGCAATATGCCTTGAATTCCTTGGATGTGAAATTGCTGCCATTGTCGGTGATAATGCTATGGGGGAATCCAAACCAAAAAACGATACTCTGAACGAACTTGACTGTGGATGCTGCATCTGGTGAGTTTATCGGTTTTGCTTCTATCCACTTTGTGAACTTTTCGACAGCTACGAGCATATACTCGTATCCTCCTGGCCAAGCCTTGTGCAACTTTCCTACCATATCAAGACCCCATTGAGCAAAGGGCCATGACAGCGGTATTCGCATCAACTCTGTTGCCGGAGAATGAGGTTTTGCGGCAAACCTTTGGCACGCATCGCAAGTACGCACTATGTCCTTTGCATCCTCGATTGTTGTTAGCCAATAAATCACTGCTCCGAAAACCTTGGCTGCTATAGCTCGACTGCTTGCGTGATGTCCGCACACTCCTTCGTGTACATCTTTCAGGATAAGTCTTCCTTCTTCGGGTGTGACGCATCTCTGCAGTACTCCCGAGATACTTTGTTTGTATATCTCTCCTTTGACCACAGTAAAGGCTTTAGAACGTCTGATAACTCGCCTTGCTTCAACTGGATCGTCGGGTAATTCTTTCCTTAAGATGTATGCTATGTATTCCTGCATCCAAGGAATTTGTACCATCATTATTACGTCTGGTTCCTCCTCTTCTTCCAATGGTACTATTTTAGCCCCCGAGGATTTCTCATCCTTCTCCTTCCTCTGCTGTTTCTTCGCCTTGGTTGATCTTTCAGCTATCTCCTCCCAAAACACGCCAGGTGGAATTGTGAGACATTGCGACCCGATGTTTGCGAGAACATCGGCTTCATCATTGCTCAGCCTACTGATGTAATTTACTTCGCACCCGTCGAATAGCCTTTCAAGCTCATTGTATACTTCCTTGTATGCTATCATGCTATCATTTACTGCGTCGCATTGATTCATCACTTGTTGAACCACCAACTGTGAGTCGCCAAAGATTTTTAACCGAGTTGCGCCACAAGCTTTCGCCATCTTCATCCCGTGTATCAGTGCTTCATACTCTGCTTCATTATTGGATGCATTTTGAAACGTCATCCGTAGCACATACTTCGGCTTGTCGCCTTGAGGTGATACTAGTATCACGCCTGCTCCTGCTCCTTCTAATCTCTTGGACCCGTCAAAGTTCATAGTCCAAGTTCTCGACAAATATGGAGGTCCCGTATTTTGTAGCTCCATCCACTCTGCGATGAAGTCTGGTAAGATATGTGACTTTATTGCTTTTGTTTTCTCGTATGTGATGTCCCGAGGGGAAAGTTCTATTCCCCAAAGGGACACACGACCTGTAGCTTCTGGATTGTTTAGTATGTTGGATAAAAGCGCCTCATTGACCACTATTATCGGATGTGCCGAAAAATAGTGTCGCAGTTTCCTTGCGGTTGTAAACACTCCATATGCTAACTTTTGGTACTGTGGGTACCGCTGCTTTGAAGGCGATAAAACTTTGCTGATGAAGTATACCGATCGCTGCACTCCGTGGAGTTTTCCTTCTTCTTCTCTTTCGACCACAAGGACTGTTGTCAACACCCGGATTTTTAAGTCCAGATGCCTATTATGCCATTCATCGCAATCCCAGGAATATTGTTTTTGCGAGACATAATAGATTAATATCACAACACATCATTCATTACAACGCATAATTGTCTTACAACAAGGGATCACATGATCCAGTCTTATTACAATACTAGTTGATCTATTGATCAATTACAAAACACATAGCGGAAGCGAAGTAGCGTAGTAGTAGTCCATCTATTCCACAGGCAACTGTTGACGTCAGGAGTGATCCTAGTTGTCGTAGACGTCCTGCTGTCCTTCTTCCGGGTTCTGGTACTCCTCTTCATAGTCTGGCCATTTGAATAGCCAGGGACAAAGCCATGAGTACTTTAAAGTACTCGCAAACTAATACTAATGTAAGTACTATCAACTATAGTAAGGGGTTCTAAGCTCTAGTTTCATTTGCATAAAGCCAGTTTTATTTCATAAACACTTTAATAATCAAAAACCTTCATTAGCTCGACTAACTCAAGTGGGAACATTAGTGTCATTCCCACAACTCAGTTGTGATTCAAAGTCAAAGTCACCTTTCAATTCAAAATCACAAGTCACCCTTCACATGTCACATTTTTGAAAAAAATCTGATGACGGAACAGTATGGCCTTTCCAACCGTCCATAACCGTGGACGCGGCTATTCGAATAGATCTACACTCTGCAGAGGTCGTACACTTGTGCCACAACATTTGCAATAATCCGTCAGGGTTAACTGGCCCTGATTTACCACACTCCGTGTGCGGACTACCAACCATAACCTTTCACTTACATATCCTAGTATAGGCATCTCTCCCCATGAGCTTGGCCTCCCAGTGAAGCCAAACATCGGCACTGGGAACCGCACGAGGCTTGGGCCGGACATTCACCTCATTTCACGTCATTTCATATCACTTCACTTTTGTAGAGGCAGCCTCCAGCATAACCCCGATGACGCTTGTTTAGAGGGAACCCATACTAAGATATATAAACTTCTAGTTAAGCCCTACCCATATCAGGTATTGTGGGGGTACTGGCAAAATTGGAATGGTATCGCATCCGAACCCAACCATCAGTTTTGGTAAAATTCACCAAGTCATTCACCAGTCATATTCACCGTCAAAATCTTTCAATAGAATGACTCATCATTCCAAGGTTTTCAAAGTCACTTCCAAATCACAAGTTCCCAACTAGAGTAGTCACTTTTAAAATTGAGCACTAGCCACTAGTTATGAGAGGTGCTAAGTATCTTGGAGCTTGCTAGGCTAAGTTTGATACTCTTGTAGTATTCTATCTCTAGACCAAAGTTAACTATAAAAGCAAGTTATAAATAACCAAAAACAAAAGCTTATAAGAGTAAAACTGGGAAATAGGCTCATAAGCATAAAGTAAAAAGTGGTGGTGCCTTGCTCTTGTAGAGCTTTGCACTTTGCCAGGGTAATATCTTGCAAGAAGATTAGCTTGCAAGGGTGTTAGCTTGCATTGGTAAAAGCATGCAAGAAATACTAGCTTGCCTTGGTTGGTGTATTGATCAAAGTGGTCTTCTTCTCCTTGAAAGTAGACTTCCTCCTCCTCTTGATACTCCTCGGTACTAGCGTCTAAAATACGAATACGAGGATACAATCACCAAACAATTTATTGGCTATTCCAAACATCACATATATTCACACAAACTATTCTATTCACACAATTAATACAATTTGGTGCATTGGTGGTTTTGCTTTGAGGAAGAATAATTTCCTCTCATTTTATATGTAAAAGAAAGTTTCCATATAGTTCTTGAGGAATAATTTCCTCTCATTGAATCTTCTTTAAGATTTAATTTCTCAAATCATCACACATGAATTTAGGTTGACCTAAGTCAACCATTCATCATCATCATTTGAGAAAATGATTTAAATGAGGTAGGGATACCTCATTCTATTTAATAGTGCCTATTATGATTTAAAATCTCCAGGTATTTCATGTGAGAGTATTTGACCAGGGGTTCAAGCTTCATATGAGAATACTTGGGACAAGATTTAAATGAAGTAAAACACCTCATATAAATTACACAAGTAAACTAACATCACTTATTACTATAAGTGGGTAAATGTGTTGTTTTCTTATTTAGGAAGAAGAATTTCCTCTCATTTTAATTAAGGGGTTGCTTTTAATTACTTAGAGAAAAAACTTCTTCTCATTGTCTTATTAAGATTTAACTTCTCTTATGCATAATAGGTGACCTAGGTTGACCCAAGTCAACCTCTTCACACTTATCGTTCAAGAAAAAGATTTAATTGAGGTTCCATACCTCATGCTATTTAATCCCTATTAATAACCTCAAGGGAGCATATATGAGACCAAACCATAAGGGTCATCACATTACTTTAGGCCACTTGGGTAAGATGATTTAAATGAGGTGTTACCCTCATAGGTTTGAATCCTAAATTTGAACATACTTTAAATGAGGTGGTGCACCTCATGCAATTTTAATAACACAGGTAAATAAATTAATATCAACAACTAATTTAGTATGAGATTTAACTAACCATGGTATCTACCTCATGTTGAATTAGTTGGGTCAAGATTTAAATGAGAAAGAATTTCTCATACATTTTAATGAATTATCTTGCCCAAATTAAAAGATCTAGAACTAGCCATAGGGCCAATCTTTAAACTAGGCCATGATCATACACAGAACCTATATCATATTTTTACATAAACAATTAGAGTTTGTGAAAAGTGAATTATGAGAGGTGGAAACACCTCAAAATCATTTATGGTTGATTTTTAATAATTTTTCTAAAGCAGGAAAGTCCCTGTCTTGTTTATTTTCTCACTGTAATTCTACAACCTATTTTGATTTGAATCCAGTGGCATTGGATAGAGTTTTTGATGAGCTTTCCAAAACATTTTGATTTGCTAAAATTGAGTTCGTAAAATTTGGACTATTCAATTTATAGGATAGACCAGTATTGATTTTCCAAACTAAAAGAATTAATTGAATTCAAAAACTGGGCCAGCGCGGGAAACGTATTGGGCCAGGGAGAGGGAAAAAGGTTTGGGCCGGCCCAGCTAACGCTCCACACGCAGCGGGCCGACTGACAGCGCGGGCCCCAGCTGTCAGCCTGTCTTAAAACACCGAACCGGTACGCGTGATCTAAACCGCACGATCAGACGGAGATCGAACGGACCAGAGACGGCTTCGTCTCCGGCGAGAGGGGAGGTCACCGGCGATGCGGGCAGGGGGTCGACGGCTTACCGGCGGCGCGGCGAGGGTCGGCGAAGCGCGGAGAAGATGTTGTCGAGGAAGGGGAGGCAGCCTGTAGCAGTTTCGTCGCCGGGGGTGCGCTGCAACGACGGCGCCCTTCTCAGCACCTCCGCGGGCTCCGGTGGTCAAATTGGACGGCGGCGGTGGTTAATCGAGCAAGGCGAGTAGACGAGGAGCTTGAGGAGAGGGAGGAGAGCAAGATTGATGTGGAGAGTTGAGCACGGGAAGGTCTGCTTTTATAGCTACGGGAGTGGCCGAGGGGTGCCGGGCAGGTCGACGGTGTTGGGGATGGCTACGGTGGGCTGGCGTCACGGGTGAGGGTGCTGCAGTGTCGGCGACGTCGAGGCGGTCACGACGAGCGTCAGCGCGCTGAAAACGGAGCACGGGGGCATGCTGGCTACGTCCTGTCCTGGCGGTACGGGGGCGGACGGTCGGCGACGATGGCGTCGTCCACAGGGCGTGCGAGGGCCAGTGAGCGTGTCTGGGAGATAGAGGGTACCGTGGCGAGGCGACGGGTGCATGGGCGGAGTGAGGAGAGGCGTGAGGCGATGGGGCACAGCGGCGTTCCGTCGCGTCCAGGGTTGCCATCGTGCGCGTCCTGGCGCGCGTGGGCATCTCTGGGCGTGGTCTGGGCGCGCGGCTGCTGGGCAGTGTGGTCACCGTCTCGGTCAAGGGCTTGCAGGGTCAGCCTCAGGAGGGTCAGGGGAGGTCAGTTGACATGGTGGAGTGGCCTGGATGGGAGAGGAGAGGGGATGGCATGGTGAGGTGACAAGAGGGCCGGCATGGCTTGGCATTGGTCATGTTGGTCCAAAGCAAGGGCTAGCAAGTGGTGGCTCTGGTGCTGCAGGGTAGGGAGGGTCTCCAGAAGTGCAGGGGTGGCCAGAGTTGGACCAAGTCCAACCAAAAATTGCAGCATGGGCACAATTAGAGGTGCTGCCCACAAGGTGTTTGTATAAATGGCCGAAAGAGAAAAGTTTTCAAAATTTTGAAATTCCTTTGGTGGATCTCATTCATATAATCTTAGAGATATAAAGGTGGTGGTGGGGTTCATTTTGGTGAAGGTTTGCAAGAATTCAAAAAGTGGCTCATCTTCTCTTTAATCCAAAGTCTCCACTTGGCAACACTATACTGGTCAACCTGGTCAACTTCAGCAGGGATGGTCAACATGGAAGTTGTTGACCTTGACATGGTCTTGGATGACATGGTCATAGTTGACTAAGTTTGGTTGAGGAAAGGTCAAAACCAGGGGTGCAAAGTGGGGAAGAAAATATAAAAGTGACATATGACCATTATCATATGTGAAAAGAATTTGAGATTTCCTTTGCTTTGATTCTTGTTTCTTTGATGCAATTGTGTTTGTTTATCATATATAAGAGTTTTACAACCCATGGATCAAGCCATGGTGGCCTTGGTTGAAGATTTGCAAATTTGGCTCTATGTGTGTGTGAGTGAAAATGGGATTTTCTCCCCAATTGATTTCTCTCCATTTGATTTGACTTTTGTTGACTCTAATGTGATTCTTATCAGTTTAGAAACATTTTCAAACCATTGAATCCATTTCAAAAGTCTTGATCAAAGATTTGCAAAATTGGCCATAACACATAAGAGGTGATGTGTTAAGTTTTATTATTTTTGTAAATTGTTCCCCTTGCTTCACTTGGATATGGGTTAGGGTCAATTTAGGGTTATAATAGGTTTGGAGATGGTCTCACACCATTTGGTCAAGGTAGAAGTGCATAGGTCAAGATTTGGGGAAAATGGCTATGTGTCACATATGCCTCTATGCATATGTGGCATTTGATTTTTAATTTGACTTTGCTTGACCCAAAAGGTGTTGTTGAGTGTTGAAATGGTATTTGGAAGTGATCCAACCATTCACAACAAGTTCTAGGGTCAAGATTCTTAAATTCACAATTTTGCATTCTACTCTCATATGCCTCTATGGCATTTTTAGTTTCTTTTTATTTTCTTTGGAAAACACTTGGCTTTGGTTTGATAAGTACTAGGTAAGGTGGATGAAGGTTTTCCAAACCTCTAAGCAAAGTAGAGAGGCTTAGGGTAAAGTTTTATAAATATAGCCATAGGCACATATACCTTTTTCTTATTTAAATTCTTTTTAATTCAATTTAACCAGGGGGGTGGAAAGAGAGGTGAGGTTTAGGGTTTTGTGAGGTTCACAATGGTTCACCACCATTGAGCATAAAGAATAAAGGTGGGGTTTAAGATTTACCTATTTGGGCCATATGACCACATATGTCTTTTATTTTATTTTGGGTTTCTCAAAATAGATCCAAATGATTTTTGGAGAAGATTAGGGTTTAAGTTTTTTCTTATTTGATTTCTTTCTCTTGTATTTTATTTGATTGGGGATCTTCACTTGATCACTTTAGGGTTTTAGGGTTTAGCACATAAGCATAATAACACTCATCATGGCAAAACACAAGATTTAAACAAGGTCTATATGTATCAAATCTTATTTTAACAAAAGTTTTTGTTGGTTCCAAAATTTGGAACTAGGGAAATTCATTTTGTTTGTTTTGAAATTTTTGGGTTGTTACAAACCCTTCCCCCTTAAACAAATCTCGTCCCGAGATTTTAAGAAAAGTTAGGTTCCTAAGAGAGATTGAGTATTTTATTAACAGGAGGACATACTTGGCATCGTCTGGGGTGCTTCCTGAGCTTCAGTGGCAGTCATGTGGTAGAGACGGCCGTTGTTGTTGTTCTGGTCCCTTCTTTCGGAAAAGCGGCGCTGTTGTTGAGCAGGTGCTGCGGTATTGGCGGCAATCCTGGCAAGCTTTTTGGGGCACTCTTTGAAGAAGTGACCCACAACTCCACATTCGTAGCAGTTGACGGTGGACTTGTCTTTGGGGTTGACGGGGGTAGCATTGCTTCCAGTCCTCGGGGCATTATTGGGGTTGTTGTTGTTACCATTGGGGTGGTTTGTTGTTGGGGCGGTAATTCTGGGCAGGGGGCTTGTTGTATCTTGGGGTGAATCCTCCAGAGGAGTTATTGCGGTACTTCTGAGTATGGTGGGGTCCATTCTGGTTCATCATTTTTCTCTTGCGGTTCTCGTTGGCCTGATGCAGCTTTCCTTCCATCTGAATGGCTGAGTCCACGAGGGCTTCTAAGTCAGCGAACGGAATGTTCACTAACACCGTCTGCATCTCGTCGTGTAGTCCGTTCAGAAATCTTTCCTTTCTCTTCTCATTGGTGTCGGTCTCATCCGGGGCGTACCTTGACAGAGTGAGAAACCTGTCGCGGTATTCCACCACGGACATTCTTCCTTGCTTGAGTTCACGGAACTCGTCTCTCATCTTCTTGATCAATCCTTGGGGCACATGGTATTTGCTAAACTTTAGCTTGAAGTCTTCCCAGGTCATCATCTGTCCTGCATTCATGGCTCGGGTGCTGATCCACCAAGCTCTGGCTGGTCCTGCCAGATAATGGGTGGCAAACAGCACTTTCTCTGCGGCTTCAACTTGCGTAACTTCGAGGTTGTTCTCCATGGTCTGGAGCCAGTCATCAGCATCGAGGGGCTCTTCAGTCTTGTTGAATACCGGAGGGTTGGTGTTCTGGAAGTTCTTTAGCTTTGATCCTGGGTGATCATGATGGCCTTGATTGTTCTGAGCTATCTGTTGCAGTGCCGCAAGGTTGGCTTGGCGTTCAGCTCTTTCGACTTCTCGGTCTGCCATCATTGTGCTAGCAGCTTGCATCATCGCGTCGTTGGTGCGATTGGGAGGGGCCATCTGAACATTGAAGTAGATGATAAGATAAGAGGGAAATTTCTATGGTTTGTTTTGTTTAATTTTTAAAAGTTCATAAATTGAAATTTCGAGTAGTGTTGCGGGGGTAAAAACCAACAACACTTTTTCATTCATACCAAGCATCATACATTACAAAGCTAACACACCGTTGGTTTGAAGAACCATTCATCGTTCTACGATACAAGGGGGATCCTGATACAACTCACACCTACTTAAGTGCTTAAATGATACTACTCTTCCGAGTGGATTCTTCTTCACGGGTGAGATGCTTGGCGAGAGGCGAGGGCGTTGTCCAAATCTCTGCGGGTTTTGTACTGCCTGAAGTCCTGAGGTGCTTCATAGGGGTTCATCTTGGGTTGTGGTGGGGGCATGGTCATCGGTCTTCCCAAGGAGTCATGTCTTGGGTAGTAGATGAAGCGAGTGTTCTTGATTTTGTCCTCATTTTGTCCACACAGACGGGAAATTGCTTCTTGCATAGCTTTGTCTAGTCCTTCCTTCCAAGTGTTTCCCGTTACAGAAAACCATATGGTTTCCCATACCGGGGCATCAAGCTTCCTTCGGAGATCAGTAGAAACGTCCCACTGAGGTGGTTCTCCTGACTGAGCCTTGAGGGGTATTCCGAAGAACTCGGGATACGGGTGTCCTAGGTAGTCCACTAGTTGCTTCAACTCCTTTTCGAAATTTTTGTCGGCTCCGGATCCAAGCTTATAGGACTCCCATTGGTACTTCATCTGTGAGCAAGTAGGATAAGTAAGTTTAAAGAAGTAGTCAAGTGTGCAAAATTTTAGATAGTGCTACAAGGAAAAAGTAGAGCATGAATTTCTTATTTTAAAAAAGATTTCAAGGTTAAGGGTGAGAATAAGTTTTTCACAAATATTCACTTCTTTGGTTTTGAAACTAAGTTTTACAGAACGTCCATTCTAACTAGGGTCTCCTAAGGTCAACAATGGCTCTGATACCAACTTGTCAACACCCGGATTTTTAAGTCCAGATGCCTATTATGCCATTCATCGCAATCCCAGGAATATTGTTTTTGCGAGACATAATAGATTAATATCACAACACATCATTCATTACAACGCATAATTGTCTTACAACAAGGGATCACATGATCCAGTCTTATTACAATACTAGTTGATCTATTGATCAATTACAAAACACATAGCGGAAGCGAAGTAGCGTAGTAGTAGTCCATCTATTCCACAGGCAACTGTTGACGTCAGGAGTGATCCTAGTTGTCGTAGACGTCCTGCTGTCCTTCTTCCGGGTTCTGGTACTCCTCTTCATAGTCTGGCCATTTGAATAGCCAGGGACAAAGCCATGAGTACTTTAAAGTACTCGCAAACTAATACTAATGTAAGTACTATCAACTATAGTAAGGGGTTCTAAGCTCTAGTTTCATTTGCATAAAGCCAGTTTTATTTCATAAACACTTTAATAATCAAAAACCTTCATTAGCTCGACTAACTCAAGTGGGAACATTAGTGTCATTCCCACAACTCAGTTGTGATTCAAAGTCAAAGTCACCTTTCAATTCAAAATCACAAGTCACCCTTCACATGTCACATTTTTGAAAAAAATCTGATGACGGAACAGTATGGCCTTTCCAACCGTCCATAACCGTGGACGCGGCTATTCGAATAGATCTACACTCTGCAGAGGTCGTACACTTGTGCCACAACATTTGCAATAATCCATCAGGGTTAACTGGCCCTGATTTACCACACTCCGTGTGCGGACTACCAACCATAACCTTTCACTTACATATCCTAGTATAGGCATCTCTCCCCATGAGCTTGGCCTCCCAGTGAAGACAAAGCATCGGCTGGGAACTGCACAGGGCTTGGGCCGGACATTCACCTCATTTCACGTCATTTCATATCACTTCACTTTTGTAGAGGCAGCCTCCAGCATAACCCCGATGACGCTTGTTTAGAGGGAACCCATACTAAGATATATAAACTTCTAGTTAAGCCCTACCCATATCAGGTATTGTGGGGAGTGCGGCAAAATTGGAATGGTATCGCATCCGAACCCAACCATCAGTTTTGGTAAAATTCACCAAGTCATTCACCAGTCATATTCACCTTCAAAATCTTTCAATAGAATGACTCATCATTCCAAGGTTTTCAAAGTCACTTCCAAATCACAAGTTCCCAACTAGAGTAGTCACTTTTAAAATTGAGCACTAGCCACTAGTTATGAGAGGTGCTAAGTATCTTGGAGCTTGCTAGGCTAAGTTTGATACTCTTGTAGTATTCTATCTCTAGACCAAAGTTAACTATAAAAGCAAGTTATAAATAACCAAAAACAAAAGCTTATAAGAGTAAAACTGGGAAATAGGCTCATAAGCATAAAGTAAAAAGTGGTGGTGCCTTGCTCTTGTAGAGCTTTGCACTTTGCCAGGGTAATATCTTGCAAGAAGATTAGCTTGCAAGGGTGTTAGCTTGCATTGGTAAAAGCATGCAAGAAATACTAGCTTGCCTTGGTTGGTGTATTGATCAAAGTGGTCTTCTTCTCCTTGAAAGTAGACTTCCTCCTCCTCTTGATACTCCTCGGTACTAGCGTCTAAAATACGAATACGAGGATACAATCACCAAACAATTTATTGGCTATTCCAAACATCACATATATTCACACAAACTATTCTATTCACACAATTAATACAATTTGGTGCATTGGTGGTTTTGCTTTGAGGAAGAATAATTTCCTCTCATTTTATATGTAAAAGAAAGTTTCCATATACTTCTTGAGGAATAATTTCCTCTCATTGAATCTTCTTTAAGATTTAATTTCTCAAATCATCACACATGAATTTAGGTTGACCTAAGTCAACCATTCATCATCATCATTTGAGAAAATGATTTAAATGAGGTAGGGATACCTCATTCTATTTAATAGTGCCTATTATGATTTAAAATCTCCAGGTATTTCATGTGAGAGTATTTGACCAGGGGTTCAAGCTTCATATGAGAATACTTGGGACAAGATTTAAATGAAGTAAAACACCTCATATAAATTACACAAGTAAACTAACATCACTTATTACTATAAGTGGGTAAATGTGTTGTTTTCTTATTTAGGAAGAAGAATTTCCTCTCATTTTAATTAAGGGGTTACTTTTAATTACTTAGAGAAAAAACTTCTTCTCATTGTCTTATTAAGATTTAACTTCTCTTATGCATAATAGGTGACCTAGGTTGACCCAAGTCAACCTCTTCACACTTATCGTTCAAGAAAAAGATTTAATTGAGGTTCCATACCTCATGCTATTTAATCCCTATTAATAACCTCAAGGGAGCATATATGAGACCAAACCATAAGGGTCATCACATTACTTTAGGCCACTTGGGTAAGATGATTTAAATGAGGTGTTACCCTCATAGGTTTGAATCCTAAATTTGAACATACTTTAAATGAGGTGGTGCACCTCATGCAATTTTAATAACATAGGTAAATAAATTAATATCAACAACTAATTTAGTATGAGATTTAACTAACCATGGTATCTACCTCATGTTGAATTAGTTGGGTCAAGATTTAAATGAGAAAGAATTTCTCATACATTTTAATGAATTATCTTGCCCAAATTAAAAGATCTAGAACTAGCCATAGGGCCAATCTTTAAACTAGGCCATGATCATACACAGAACCTATATCATATTTTTACATAAACAATTAGAGTTTGTGAAAAGTGAATTATGAGAGGTGGAAACACCTCAAAATCATTTATGGTTGATTTTTAATAATTTTTCTAAAGCAGGAAAGTCCCTGTCTTGTTTATTTTCTCACTGTAATTCTACAACCTATTTTGATTTCAATCCAGTGGCATTGGATAGAGTTTTTGATGAGCTTTCCAAAACATTTTGATTTGCTAAAATTGAGTTCGTAGAATTTGGACTATTCAATTTATAGGATAGACCAGTATTGATTTTCCAAACTAAAAGAATTAATTGAATTCAAAAACTGGGCCAGCGCGGGAAACGTATTGGGCCAGGGAGAGGGAAAAAGGTTTGGGCCGGCCCAGCTAACGCTCCACACGCAGCGGGCCGACTGACAGCGCGGGCCCCAGCTGTCAGCCTGTCTTAAAACACCGAACCGGTACGCGTGATCTAAACCGCACGATCAGACGGAGATCGAACGGACCAGAGACGGCTTCGTCTCCGGCGAGAGGGGAGGTCACCGGCGATGCGGGCAGGGGGTCGACGGCTTACCGGCGGCGCGGCGAGGATCGGCGAAGCGCGGAGAAGATGTTGTCGAGGAAGGGGAGGCAGCCTGTAGCAGTTTCGTCGCCGGGGGTGCGCTGCAACGACGGCGCCCTTCTCAGCACCTCCGCGGGCTCCGGTGGTCAAATTGGACGGCGGCGGTGGTTAATCGAGCAAGGCGAGTAGACGAGGAGCTTGAGGAGAGGGAGGAGAGCAAGATTGATGTGGAGAGTTGAGCACGGGAAGGTCTGCTTTTATAGCTACGGGAGTGGCCGAGGGGTGCCGGGCAGGTCGACGGTGTTGGGGATGGCTACGGTGGGCTGGCGTCACGGGTGAGGGTGCTGCAGTGTCGGCGACGTCGAGGCGGTCACGACGAGCGTCAGCGCGCTGAAAACGGAGCACGGGGGCATGCTGGCTACGTCCTGTCCTGGCGGTACGGGGGCGGACGGTCGGCGACGATGGCGTTGTCCACAGGGCGTGCGAGGGCCAGTGAGCGTGTCTGGGAGATAGAGGGTACCGTGGCGAGGTGACGGGTGCATGGGCGGAGTGAGGAGAGGCGTGAGGCGATGGGGCACAGCGGCGTTCCGTCGCGTCCAGGGTTGCCATCGTGCGCGTCCTGGCGCGCGTGGGCGTCTCTGGGCGTGGTCTGGGCGCGCGGCTGCTGGGCAGTGTGGTCACCGTCTCGGTCAAGGGCTTGCAGGGTCAGCCTCAGGAGGGTCAGGGGAGGTCAGTTGACATGGTGGAGTGGCCTGGATGGGAGAGGAGAGGGGATGGCATGGTGAGGTGACAAGAGGGCCGGCATGGCTTGGCATTGGTCATGTTGGTCCAAAGCAAGGGCTAGCAAGTGGTGGCTCTGGTGCTGCAGGGTAGGGAGGGTCTCCAGAAGTGCAGGGGTGGCCAGAGTTGGACCAAGTCCAACCAAAAATTGCAGCATGGGCACAATTAGAGGTGCTGCCCACAAGGTGTTTGTATAAATGGCCGAAAGAGAAAAGTTTTCAAAATTTTGAAATTCCTTTGGTGGATCTCATTCATATAATCTTAGAGATATAAAGGTGGTGGTGGGGTTCATTTTGGTGAAGGTTTGCAAGAATTCAAAAAGTGGCTCATCTTCTCTTTAATCCAAAGTCTCCACTTGGCAACACTATACTGGTCAACCTGGTCAACTTCAGCAGGGATGGTCAACATGGAAGTTGTTGACCTTGACATGGTCTTGGATGACATGGTCATAGTTGACTAAGTTTGGTTGAGGAAAGGTCAAAACCAGGGGTGCAAAGTGGGGAAGAAAATATAAAAGTGACATATGACCATTATCATATGTGAAAAGAATTTGAGATTTCCTTTGCTTTGATTCTTGTTTCTTTGATGCAATTGTGTTTGTTTATCATATATAAGAGTTTTACAACCCATGGATCAAGCCATGGTGGCCTTGGTTGAAGATTTGCAAATTTGGCTCTATGTGTGTGTGAGTGAAAATGGGATTTTCTCCCCAATTGATTTCTCTCCATTTGATTTGACTTTTGTTGACTCTAATGTGATTCTTATCAGTTTAGAAACATTTTCAAACCATTGAATCCATTTCAAAAGTCTTGATCAAAGATTTGCAAAATTGGCCATAACACATAAGAGGTGATGTGTTAAGTTTTATTATTTTTGTAAATTGTTCCCCTTGCTTCACTTGGATATGGGTTAGGGTCAATTTAGGGTTATAATAGGTTTGGAGATGGTCTCACACCATTTGGTCAAGGTAGAAGTGCATAGGTCAAGATTTGGGGAAAATGGCTATGTGTCACATATGCCTCTATGCATATGTGGCATTTGATTTTTAATTTGACTTTGCTTGACCCAAAAGGTGTTGTTGAGTGTTGAAATGGTATTTGGAAGTGATCCAACCATTCACAACAAGTTCTAGGGTCAAGATTCTTAAATTCACAATTTTGCATTCTACTCTCATATGCCTCTATGGCATTTTTAGTTTCTTTTTATTTTCTTTGGAAAACACTTGGCTTTGGTTTGATAAGTACTAGGTAAGGTGGATGAAGGTTTTCCAAACCTCTAAGCAAAGTAGAGAGGCTTAGGGTAAAG
This sequence comes from Lolium perenne, assembly GCF_019359855.2. Lineage (NCBI taxonomy): Eukaryota > Viridiplantae > Streptophyta > Magnoliopsida > Poales > Poaceae > Lolium > Lolium perenne. Next base: position 32,866,908 of record NC_067248.2, on the reverse strand, counting down.
TTTTATAAATATAGCCATAGGCACATATACCTTTTTCTTATTTAAATTCTTTTTAATTCAATTTAACCAGGGGGGTGGAAAGAGAGGTGAGGTTTAGGGTTTTGTGAGGTTCACAATGGTTCACCACCATTGAGCATAAAGAATAAAGGTGGGGTTTAAGATTTACCTATTTGGGCCATATGACCACATATGTCTTTTATTTTATTTTGGGTTTCTCAAAATAGATCCAAATGATTTTTGGAGAAGATTAGGGTTTAAGGTTTTTCTTATTTGATTTCTTTCTCTTGTATTTTATTTGATTGGGGATCTTCACTTGATCACTTTAGGGTTTTAGGGTTTAGCACATAAGCATAATAACACTCATCATGGCAAAACACAAGATTTAAACAAGGTCTATATGTATCAAATCTTATTTTAACAAAAGTTTTTGTTGGTTCCAAAATTTGGAACTAGGGAAATTCATTTTGTTTGTTTTGAAATTTTTGGGTTGTTACAACTGTGCTGACCACCTGAGGCGTGGCTGCGATATATAACAGGAGAGGCTCCTTCTCCTTAGGTGCCACCAAGATTGGTGGTGTCGAGATTGTGCGCTTGAGGTCCTCGAAAGCTCTGTCTTCTTCTTCGTTCCACTGGAACTTGTCGCCTTGTTTGATTAGAGCGTAAAATGGCAACGCATTTTCTCCTAACCTGGCGACGAATCTGCTTAAAGCTGCGACCCGCCCAGTCAACTGTTGTATCTCCTTAAGCTTTGTTGGCTTCCGCATCGTTATGATGGCTTGGATTTTCTATGGATTGGCCTCGATTCCTCTTGCTGAAACTAGGAACCCGAGAAGTTCTCCTGCAGGAACGCCAAAAGAGCACTTTGTCGGGTTCAGCTTGAGGCAGAACTTGTCAAGGTTGTCAAAAGTTTCCTTTAGATCCTCGATCAACGTTAACCCCTTCTTTGTTGTTATGACGACATCGTCTATGTACACTTGTACGTTCTTGCCAATCTGTGTGGCAAGAGACTTCTGCATCATCCGCTGATATGTTGCTCCCGCGTTTTTCAATCCAAATGGCATTATTCTGTAGCAGAACACGCCATAAGGTGTTATAAAAGTTGTTTTGACCTCGTCGTCTTCTTTTAATCTAATTTGATTATAACCAGAGTATGCATCCAAGAAGGAAAGACGTTTACAGCCTGCCGTGGAGTCGATAATTTGATCGATCCTTGGGAGGGAAAAGTGATCCTTTGGACAATGTTTATTGAGGCACGTGAAGTCGACGCACATGCGAAGGACTTTCGTGTTTTTCTTCGGGACTAGTACTAGGTTAGCTACCCATGTGGCCTCTGTATGTAACTCATTGATAAAGCCAGCCTCTCTAAGTCGATTAATTTCGGACAGCATAGCTTTGCGGTTTGGTTCTGAAAAACGCCGCAAAGGTTGTTTTATTGGTCTTGCTATTGGATCCAAGTTGAGGTGGTGCTCGGCAAGTTCCCTGGTTAATCCTGGCATGTCAGCTGGACACCATGCGAAGATTTCCCAGCGCTCACGGAGAAACTCGACGAGCGCACTTTCCTATGCGAGATCCATATTTGCTGCAATGGATGTCGTTTTCTTGGGATCTGTCGGGTGGATCTGTACCTCCTTAGAATTCTTGGTAGTGTTAAAGGTTGGTTCTTTGAGTGGCCTCCCTACATCTGGCAACACATCATAGTCAGTTGTTAACCTTGATTCCATATACTCTGCTTGCATCCTGAAGGTTTTCGACAGTCGATGAAAATCCTTGTCGCACTTATCAGCTAGCGCAAAACTGCCTTTTACTGTAATCGGTCCCTTGGGTCCAGGGAGCCTCCATAACAAGTATGTGTAATGTGGTACCTCCATAAACCTGGCGTAAGCTGGTCGTCCCAGCAAAGCGTGATACTGTGACGAGAAATCCACAACCTCGAACTCGAGCCTTTCGATCCTATAATTCTCTCGGGTCCCAAACTGAACGTCGAGATTGATCTTCCCTAGCGGATAGCTCGGCTTATCCGGTGTGATCCAATGGAAACGTGTGTCAGTTGGTTTTAGATTTTCCAGGGATATGTTCATTTTCTTCAACGTATCTGCATATAAGGTTTAGACTGCTGCATCCATCTATGAATACTCGCGAAACGTCGAATCCTGCGATCACCGCTGGCAAAATCAATGCTGATTGACCTGGCCGTGGAACTTGCTGTGGGTGGTCTGCTATGGTGAAGCCAATGTCTTGCCCCGACCAATTTAGGTACTCAATTGTTGGTGGAAGCATCTTTTCTGCCATGAACACTTGTCACGAAATCACTTTCTGAGCTCTATTGGATGGCCTTGCTTTCTGAATCATCGAGACCGCGTCGTTGGTGTCGATACAAGGAGGTGGGTTTGGAGCCGCCGCTATTTGTAACCGATGTCGATTTGCGTCTGTAATTGCGGGTGGAGGTGGAAGGTGAATCTCACTTCTCGGCCCTTGGGGATTTCTAGTTGTTGCCTGTGCGTTGGTATGCCCTGCAAATCTCTGCACTGCCTGAAAAGTTCGACAGTCCTTCTGCAGATGCCTTGACTGCCTCTTTCCATTGTTATCGAGATAAAAGTGCATTTGGCATGGTCCGTTTAAGAGGTCCTCAGGTGAAACATACGGTCTCTGAAACCTTGGTCCATTATTCTGTCTACTGGGGCGGGAGTCATCCTTGTAATCACTACGCTGCTCACTACTCCTTTGATAATCATCTCGATTGTTTCCTCCATTGTTTCCTCGAAATCCAGCTGATATTTGACCAGGAGCATCGTAGTTCGAAAACTGTCGAGGAAATCGTCGCCTATTTTCAAAGTTTCGACTGTGATCCTCCTCGGGCGACCTATGCCGCTTGTTGTGAACAGCATCTTCTCCATCTGCCCACCGATTTGCTATCTCCATGAGTGCTGATATTGTTTTTGGGTTGGTCCTTCCCAGATCCTCGACAAAGTTCCTCCTTCGAATACCAGCAACAAATGCATCTATAGCTCTCTCGTCAGATATATTCTCCGCCGAGTTTTTGATGATGTTCCACCTCTGGATATACGTCCTCATTGATTCGTCGTGTTTCTATCTGCAGGCCCTCAACTGCTCCAGTGATGCAGGTTTCTTGCACGTTGATCGGAAATTCTTTACGAATATATCCTCGAAACTTTCCCAGCTGCCGACAGATCCAGGAGACAGCTTCTTTATCCACGATCGTGCGGCTCCACTCAAGTGTACTTGAATGCTCTGCATGGCTGTTGCTCTAGTTCCACCCATCAGCTTCACCGTCTCGAGATAATCAACTAGCCAATCCTCAGGATCTTGCAGGCCGTCGAATTTTTTATAATTATCGGGTAGCTTAAATCCTGATGGAACTCGAGTTTTGCGGACTCATCTTGTAAAGCACGGGAGCCCACACATATCCTCATCATCCTCTGGTGAATGTCGATGTTCCCTTCTTTCTTGTCGCGCTTTGTCCACCCTTGCTTGAGTTGCTGCGTCTCTTGCTCCACTCGTTCTCGCGGGGTCTTGCACTGCTGCAGTAGGTCGTGGACTATTTTGCCATGCAAAACCTTCGGGAGGTGTGCTTGCGAACGCTGTTCCCATGGCCCCAACTCCTGCCATGACCATGTTATACAGTGCTTCCCTTGGATCTCCGGGAGGTGGTCTGGACGCTAAGATGAAAGCTTGTGTCGCCATGTATCCAGCTTCTGGTGTTTTGGGAATAATATTTCCCCTTGTGTCTATCGACATAAAGGACATGTCGAGGTTTTGAACTAGGTTCTCTCTTTCAGCCTCAGGTATATTTTGCAATCAAGATCTTGCCCTGTTTCGAGCTTCTCTATGACTGTTTACCGAAGTTCCTGATTGTCGGCTCAACTCAGCTCTTCGCCTACTTGACGCAGAAGCCGCAGCTTGTCTCTTGTCCAACTCAATTTTCTGTTTTTCAAGTTGTCGTCTGGCACGGGCGAGTCTATATTGATATGCTTGTAACTCTTGAGCGGTCGCGGTTACAGTCATTGGATCTGTACCGTCAATGGCTCTTGCAACTCTGTCCCATACTGCTTGCGGAAATTGTGATACGTCTCCAACGTATCTATAATTTCTTATGTTCCATGCTTGTTTTATGACAATACCTACATGTTTTGTTCACACTTTATGATGATTTTATGCGTTTTCCGGAACTAACCTATTAACAAGATGCCGAAGTGCCAGTTCCTGTTTTCTGCCGTTTTTGGTTTCAGAAATCTTACACAGAAAGTATTCTCGGAATTGGACGAAATCAAGGCCCATGATCTTATAATTCCACGAAGCTTCCAGAACACCGAAGAGGGGCCAGAGGGGAGGCCCAGGGCCCCCACACATGGTGGCGGCGCGGCCAAGAGGGGGGCGCGCCCCCTGGTGTGTGGAGCCCCCAGACCCCTTCCGACTACGACTCTTCGTCTATATAAGTCGTCGTGACCTAAAACTTCGAGGGGAATAAGCCACGGTACGAGAAGCCTTCCAGAGCCGCTGCCATCGCGAAGCCAAGATTCGGGGGACAGAAGTCTCTGTTCCGGCACGCCGCCGGGACGGGGAATTGCCCCCGGAAGGCATCTCCATTGACACCACCACCATCTTCATCGCCGCTGCTGTCTCCCATGATGAGGAGGGAGTAGTTCTCCCTCGAGGCTAAGGGCTGTACCGGTATCTATGTGGTTAATCTCTCTCTCCCATGTCAGGGTGGGCATAAAAACCGTGAAACCGAAAACCGAACCGAAGCCGAAACCGAACTAACCGAAATCTCGGTTTTTTTCATTAACCGCTATTTTTTCGGTTTCCATTTATACTAACCGAATTAAATTTGGTAGAATTCGGTTTTTAGCCCCACCAACCGAACAAGACCGAATAGACCGAATTGAGTAACCTACCATCAATTTGTGCATAAACCGATCATTCCATAGAAGCCCAATTGCGTTTGATGGTCCAAAAATTGTTCATTCAATGTATGACTTTGGTCTTTGATGTACTAGCTTTTTCTGAATATAGCGTGAAGCCTGCATAATAGAACACGTTGCTCGAAGTCTTAGCTACCCCTTTTAATCACTCACGAGTGATGCACCTGTACCACGAGTGCCGCAACCTACCAAATAGCATCCCTCCACGATTGGTGCTCATTTGTCGATTTCTTGCGCAGTTGATGCTTTTTCTGTTGATATGTCAATCACTATTTGCTTTCTTCGGTGATGCCTACTATTTGTTCAAGTGAGTAGGTTCATTCGGCTTTAACCGAAAACCGAACCGAATTTGTCGGTTAACCGAATCTTCGGTTTCCTAAATTTTCATGCCAATTTCGGTTACCATTTTTGAAAACTGAATTTGTTCAAAAATCGCAAAAACCGAACCGAAATTTCGGTTAAAACCGAATGCCCACCCTGACTCCCATGTACTTCAATACAATGATCTCATGAGCTGCCTTACATGATTGAGGTCCATATGATGAGCTTTGTAATCTAGATGTCGTTATGCTATTCAAGTGGATTTTACTTATGTGATCTCCGGAGACTCCTTGTCCCACGTGTGTAAAGTTGACAGTGTGTGCACCGTGTGGGTCTCTTAGGCTATATTTCACAGAATACTTGTTCACTGAGTTATGATTTGAGTTGGATGTCTCTATAAAATTGTGGTGTGTTAGTACCTCTTATGAATGCTCACAGTGACAGCGTGGGTGTTTATTAGTACGTGGGGAACTACACGTTGGATGACTTTCCCTGACAAAAAACCTTGCTCTGATACAACTTGAATGGACCGGTAGCCGACAAGAGGGGGTGAATGGTCGGTACACAAATCTTATGTCTTTTTCAGTTTTATGAGCGATGAGGAAGTAAAGGTGGTATATTTGGTAACTATGGTGAACCTAGGATGATGCTATGATATGCAACAAGTAAAGGAACCGGTAAAGGAGTAAGAGAGAGGAGCGGGACAACCCGGGTAGCGAAGAGGAGACCCGATTTGTTTCCTGGAGTTCCTCCCACAAAAGGGAGTATGTCTGCGTTGAGGAGGTGTGGACCATGAAGGTCCAACGGCCACACAGGCCTCACCTTGTTCCTCGAGAAAACCCCACGAAGGAGCTTTCCCTTCTCCACTAAGTAGCCAGTCGAGGTGGCGGTTCCTTCACAAGGTTGGGGCGAGCTCCACAACACCGGATGCTCCCAACACCCTATGGGCTAGCACAACTCCAAGCTAGCCTCCATAGGAGCACATCACCATCAGATCCCACAAGAGGAACCATAACTTCAAGATCCACTAAGGACTAGGTGGTATTGGCAAATTCTAACTGGGTGGAACAATAGATCGGGGTCTCCTCCACCAATCCTCAAAGTTTGGGCATGATTGGTTGGATGGGGAGGGAGATCCTCAAGGTTTTAAACTCAGCAACAATGGAGGAGAGAGAGAGAGAGAGAAAGCTTAGGGCGAGCTGGAGAAGAAGGCCCCCTTTTATAGGGGCCTCCAAATCCAACCGTTATGTGTAGTTCCCGCACAACCGGTACTACCGCATGTGGGAGCGGTACTACCGCTCTGGTTTTCGAATCAGGCTGCAGAAGTGCCACGTGGGGCACAAGCCGTACTACCGTTTCCGGTACCACTTAGGTACCGTAAGGGTCGTCTAGAGATACTAGACACCTCGCGGTACCACAACGGTAGGAGGGTGGTAGTGTCGTATCGGCACTTATGGTACCTGAGCGGTACCAAGGCGGAAGTACAGCTTGGGAGCGGTACTACCGCTCGAGGTACCGTAAAGGTACCGCACTGCCTTCTGTAGTCCTTTCCACGTGTTCTGTCAGAGCGGTGTCAGTTCAGTACCAGAAGGGATAGTGGTACTATCGGTCAAGCTGGAACTGCCTTTTCCTCTTTTCCTCTCCAACAACGTCGCCTCGCGACACACACACAAAACCAGAAAACCTATCAACTACTCTTGGGTCTTCAAGTCCTGAGATGATCAGCGAGGCCACCGTGCACCTGCAAATCTTTTCAAACAAACTATGCACACGGTGAAATACATTTGAGTGTTGTCAACAAACACACAAAACACTTGGGGATAGAATTTGCTCTTTCAGTCGTCCTATCCCGGCCATCGTTGGTGGTGAAAAGACAAACCGGACCTCGCCATGGCCTATAGAACCGCCGAGAGGACCACCATGAAACCCTAACCTTTCTATGCCCTCTCAATTCCACTCATGTTCTCTCTACTGCTCGCAAGCTTCTGTGAGATTTCGTCGGCGTCGAAGAAGAATCCAGCGACTAGAGCCACCTCAACGTCAGTGATTTAGTCGAGTAGGAGCGCCTCGACGCGTAGACCATCTTGGTGGAGTCACGCATCCAGGGGAGCTTCGAGTACCGTGAATTGGTCGCCTCTCTGTCACCGGCCATCTCCGGAATTGGCGAAACTAAGCTCGCCTCCGACCATCTCCTTCATCTCCAACTACCTCAATCAAACAGGGTGAGTGTGCGCTTCTCCCAAGCATTTTCCCGTATCCTAGGATCCACCGTAGCCGAGATTGGTACCTCGCCGAAGTACACCACCGCAACACCTGCTCGTCGTTGCTGTTCCGGTGGTCACCTTAGAAAAGTGTCAGCACCAATAGGTTCGTGATGTCGTGTTGAATCGATTGATCCTAGTCTTGCCTCACTAGGGCCGTAAATCGGCGGCGGCATCATCACCTGGGAGGGAGTATTAGATCTGGGAGGGAGTATTAGATATTCGCTATTACACAATGGAAAAGATGGGTCAATCAAGAACTCTTTGACATTTAGATGCACTTGATTTGATGTGCCTTAGCAAAGCTCGAGCTTTGTCTAGTTACATACTACCTCCATAAGACGCAGGCGTATTTTAAGACAAACTTTGACCGTAAAAATTGAGCAACAAAATCTTGATTATATTATATGTAATTAGTATCATTAGATTCATCTTGAAAAGAACTTTTCAATGATACTAATTTCATACAAACAATGTTTATCTATTTTAAGTAATTTTTTGTATAAAAACACACGTAAAACAAGGGCACCTTATTCCTACAAACGGAGGTAGTATGAAGTACGTACTACTTTTTATCAAGCTAGTAGCAGCTAGCATAACAGTATCAAGCTAGTAGCAGCTAGCATAACAGTAAGCTAGGTCTACTTAAAACCAAGACGATTACAGCCTAATGAATTTCCAAACTCATCTCTAGTTGGACAGCTGAACTAAAACACAGCACAGCAAAAGCACCAACAACAACGAATCTTATAAAACCATCAAGACATCATCATATCAGTTTGAGAATCAGTAGCTCTCTGTGTATATACGAAGGTAGGAATAATAGCCATTGCTATCCGCTAGTACCCCCTCTATATCTAGAGCACAAAGATTTTCTAAAATAATCAAAGCGCAGATACTGTGGGTAATCTCTACTTCTCTAGACACATCCACACATGCCAAAGAACAGTATAACATCTAAAATTGTGGCATATACTATCCAATATCCATATAAAATTAAGGAAGCAAGGAACGCTTTTGCACGACCAACTCTGTACACTAACAGCATTTTATATTGGATACAAAGAACACAAGCATTTGATTGATATAATAACTCCATCAGAAGGAAATGACAAAAGAAAAAAAAAAGGCAAGCACTATTTTAGTCATTACATACAAGTCTTTAAAATGCAGAGAACAGAAACATCAACTGGTGGTAACACATGACTTCTGAAGCATCAAGACATCATCATATTATCAGTACGAGAATCAAGAGCTCCGTGTATATACAAAGGTAGTAATCATAGTCATGGCTAGTACCCACTCTATATCTAGGAACGATATTCATCAAAACACCAACTGTATGCTCTGAAATGTCTCCAACACTTGATGATTGGACAGATCTAAGAGTTGTGGTGGGCAACACTAAGTTTGATTTATGTGGACTTTCTTAGTGCTATTTGCAAGAACTGCATAATGTTGTTTTTCAGTGCTACTATAAAATTAAAAAATAAACAGAATGTAACCAGCACTAAACCTGGAGCTAGTCACAAACTACTGTAAAAACCAATGAAAGCTAACTCTGTTTAGTGGTTCATTTATCTCAAAAGAAGAAACATATCTGGGGAGTGTTCTAGCATAATTGGAAGTATGATTCATGGCATTGACCATAAGGACATGATTGTGGTAGCAGTAATCAAGCACAAAGATTTTCTAAAGCAATCAAAGCTCAAATACTGTGGGTAATCTCTACTTCTCTAGACACAGCCGCACTTGCCAAAGAACAGTATAAAATTATTAAGGGGCCAAGGAACGCTTTTGCACGACCAACTCATTACACTAACAGCATTTTATATTGGATAGAAAGAACACGAGCATTCGATTGTTGATATAATAACTCCAAGACAAGCACCATTTTAGTCATTACATATAAGTCTTTAAAATGCAGAACATAAACATCAACTGGTAAGACATGACTTGTGAAGCATCATTTCCTAACAACAGACCCAGCTGGGAATCCAAGCAGGAAACACAAACACGGTCTTCAGCAGCAAAGGATAGTAGCTGATAGCATTTGAGGATCAACAACCCTGCAACACAAACCTTAAAAGCCTGAATCATCTTGTTGCAGCCAAACAAAACAATCTAGAACTTAGATCGGGTGACTAGTACTAGACAGGCAAGAAGTTTTAAGATGCATGAATTACATAGTTCAAATGATGGTTTCAGTATTGGTAGAATTATACCTGACCAATGAGAGATCCGTCTTATCAAACATCCATCCACATGGGCTCCGGGCTGGAAGGAAGAGGGTCGAGGCAGTTGAAGAAACCAGAAGGCAATTTAACAGGGCCCAGGATCAGCGACGTGTGTGCGAGAAGTTTGGCTTGCAGGAGGCTCCGAGTGGGCATATCCAATCGGCAAAGGTAATGCTTTTGCCCAGTTATTTGGGTTTTGTCAGCCAGTATCAGGTAGAGAGTAGACCCTTCCTGCTCCCTCAACATGGGCCACATGGGCAAGTTCTTGGGCAATCCAGCCATCTTGAAGTCCTTCCACAGTTTCTTCAGTCGGAACTCCGAGTATAAGGTCCACTTATGGCTAGGGCCAGGTGCTGCCAGAGTCCACACCTTCACCCTCGTTCCGCAATGATCACGAGGTTTGTCTATGGAGACGAACTTGAAAGAACCTCCAACGTATCCCATGGTCCGGTACACCTCCACCGGCCATATACCCTCCTCATGACGGTCAAGCTGGTACCCTGGGGGCAACGGGATGAACTTGGATTTCACGAGATAGCTCTCGCTGAGCAGGGCGCTGCAGTCACAGAACAGAGTGCCTAGCGCGAGATCGGTCCAGAATGCAAAGCCATTGCACGAGAAAGCCACGTCGGGGGAGAAGAACTTATTGTTCATCTGAGAAGGGAGGCACAGCTTCTGGGTCTGCCACGAGTCGGGGATGCTGCCCCACGACGCAGCCATCGGAGACCACTGCCAGATGTATTTCTTGGGCCCCTCTCGGCCAAAGCTGAACTCACCACCGATGAGGACCAGGGAATAGCCGCTTTCATGGCGCAGAGGGAGAGGACACTTGGTATAGCAGGCAGCCCACTCTGGTATGTAGGGGATCATGGAGAGCGACCTGTCGAAGGAGTCGAAGACGAGGTAGTAATCGAAACCACCATACTCGGAGAAGGACAGGGTGACGACGATGAGGCCCTTGTCAACGATCTCGACTTTGGACATGAAGTAGCGATCCTTGCCCGGAGCCGCTGGCCTGCCCTTCTTCTCCGCGATTACCTGGTCGATCCAACGAAAAACATCGTCGCCCGCATGGACGGACAGGGAGGATGACAGATTCTCGAGATCGCCCTGGTGCAAAAGGAGATCTAGATCCTGCACCGCCGAGTTGCCGGTATCCCCGCATCCGTATGCGCGCTTACTTGCACACTTGATGGTTGCCCAGCCCTCTCGCCCGGCGGCGTACTTGGGGTTTATCCCGGCACAATCCATGATGGCAAAGCCCGAATCCATGGCCTAGGGTTTGCGTCGGCTGGGTGTAGATGGAAGGGGAGAGGATTTGTTTTTTCCCTTTAGGGACGGAGAGAAGAGGAGAGGGATCTGGTTAGACTTCGATTCGCTCAAGAAGACGGGTCCATCCAAAGAGCGATGGCCAAACGTTAGATGCGGAGCGTGCGACCGGTGGACGGTGGATGTGTAGCTTCAACAAACACACCGCGCAAACACACCCTGGACCCGGTGCAGCGGGACTACCACTATCTCTACTTTTTTTCTTTTTTTGATCAGATGCCGCTATCTCTACTATACCAACAAGCCCGTCCATCCGGTGCACCATGGGCCGCATAACTGAACAACACCCCGCATCGGATTGGTCTTGTTTGCATTTTTTTTTTTTTTACCTCGCCAACTTTTGTTTGACCTGTTTTCCCCTATCTAATTAACAATTTTAGTATAGTATAGTATAAAATAAATAAAAAGTATATTTTGAAACAGATATTCACTCCATTTCTATACCTAATAATAAAGGGAGAAGCGTTTCCGTTTCATCCAACCCACCAGGTTTCGTCCGTTTCATCCAACTCACGAAATTTTCCACGTCCTCCCACTCCTTCCTTCCGTACAATGTCGTGTGACTATGGTATGCACCGCGCGAAGCTTCCGGAGACCGGCGCCCTCGATCACATATCTGCGTGCCGTGACAGGCCTCAACTCTAATATAATCCGATGGCTTCTTGCCTAGCCTCACGTCACCCCTCTACTTATACACGATGTCCGTCGGTTTATCAGCTTGATTGATTTCTTTAATATGCCGGCCACGTCGAGCACATCGAAGCTGCGCTTGAGGAGGATCTCGATGACGAGTGGAAAGCCCCACCGATGCCATCGGGGATCAGAGTACTACAGAGTCGCCGGAGAGAAGCGCGGGGACTTGCGGATACGGCCGTCGATCCTGCTAGGGTGCAGCTAGGTTGCAGGACACCACCAGCGAAGTTAGCTGCAGAGGCAACACGACCATTGAGGCAATGCACGGGAAAAAACGACTAGCGATTTGAGGTCCTCCACGTTGTCCGCGCGCAAAACGATCTGCAGGGCTGCCATGTGATGCGGCGGCCGGAGTTGAGGCATGCATCATGTCTGCGCCAATGATTTGTGGTGTGGTTCTCAGCCCTGTTCATGCGGTGTTCGATCTGGAGCCTGTGTACTGTTCCTCTCTTCTTCTGCCTTGCTACCATTGGGTGGCGGGGAGCTTTGGCGTGGTTGGCGGGGTGGTTTATGCGGAGATCTTGGTTGCCCTATTGGTAGAGGTCGGTGCTACGACTTGCCTGAAGTGGACGCCTCTCTGTGTGTCCCCTCCGCTGGTAAGCACTGTGGATCTGCCGTTGTGTTCGCTCATGACGGAGGTTCATCTGATTATCTGAACAGCCAGGTCTTGACCCTTTGCGTGTGCCTATTGCGATCTCGGCACGGTGCTTTGCGCTATGATCTGCAACAAAGGTGAGGCAGGCACTGGAATGTTTGTCGATCGAAGCCGTCGTGGGTATGAATTTCACTCCTGAGGTCCAAATGCAATGAAGATGTCGTCCCGCAGGAGTATGGAGTTGAGCGTCGTGCTGCAGCCTGCAGGTATCCTACACATCAAATTGGTTAACGCTCGCGATGCCTTCATCATTTTATCAGTTCAGCTTAATGCTACTACGAAAGGTGCGCTCCGTGCTGATGACGGCCACGTGATAGACCCTGATGCTTGAGAACATTGTGCGGCTTCTGCTGCTTCCTATTCTTTTCAAGTTGTAGAAGTATGATGTATTTGACGTGCATTACAATTGGAAATTTTGCTATCATGTTTGCTGCTTTCTTGTTCGGTACCATCTTATTCCAGTTTTGTTTCCGATACTATCAATATGCATATACAAAGATGCAAACTGCACAAGAACTCACGTAGTCCTAAAAATGTCTCGAGTTTGGAAGATTTAGATCTGCAATTCTAATGTGCATTGAACTGATGGTAATTGTACAATCAATTCTGTTAAATAGCTTACGAAGTAGATATGTACTGTTTGTTCCCTAGCATGTCATGCAAAAGGGCTAGAACTAAAATGACCAGTAAAGCTTAAGAACAGATTATAAATAACAACGATGGGATAGAATCAGAGAGGAATTTATAAAAAACTTTTTTTTGGACCTGTGTCGGGTTTATAACTTCTTCAATTAATTTATTTCTACATTGCAAAAAAATCAGTGTTAAATATGTTGTAGCTTGTAATTTTTTAGTTCGCAAATCTATACCTAATAATAAAGAAAATAAGGCTTCTTGTTCGTCCGTCATCACTTTTACCGTTTTACCCTTCCACCAAACCACATAATACCACCAAATTGACACCATACCGGTTCACTTATTTTTTCTTCTATTCACACAGAAAAATCCCCTTACTCAACCTCCCAACGGCCTGTCATGGCGACCGCGGTTGCGGCTCCCGGCATCCAGCCGCCGGTCGTCCTACCGCCGCCCCGGTGCTCCTGCTTGTGGTCGGGCAGGGTCTGGCCTTCCGTCTCCCGTCACGCTTCCGCCACCTAGGACAGTCGTCAAGCTGCCTGGCTGCTTGTCCATGCCCCACGCCGACGTCCTGGAGCCGCTCTAGGACCGGAGCTCCAGCCATGTTCGTGCTTCCCAGCAATCTGCGTGCGGCCCATTCTCGTCGCCCATCGCCCAGCTTTTGAAGGAATTCGAGATGTCATTTGCTTCCGGTCACCAAACTCTCACGAGTCATTTCTTATGGGATTTGCTTCTTATTTTCCTAGATCCAGATCCTTTTCCTTTCTGTGTTAGATAGCCAACGCCTCAATCCCAGGATGCTTCAAGAAATCCGACTATGAGGTGAAGAAAAGCAGTAACGTCCTAAGCTGGATTTTACTCACCACCGTCTGGAATTGACCGGAGTTGCTACGAGATAGAAAAGGAATATGTTCAGTTGTTGCCTCGTGATTGTTGGGGGGATAACCCCCGGTATGCCAAAGGCATGCCAAACCGGATGGTTTGAGCCATCGAGATACCGGTTTAATGTTTTTACCGGAAGCCTAGCAGGAATCCGGGAGAGCAAGGCTAAGCCGGTATCCCCAAAGGGGTATGCCGGAAACCGGTATAGAAGATACCGGAAAGGAGTGCCTGTCGGCAGGACTGGTCAAAGATTCTCTTGAGCAAGAAGACAAGGATGAGCTAAGCAAAGTAACTTTATTCAGAGCCCTGGCGCCAAAGAGAGAGGTGATGTCCAAAGAAGCCGGAGGACATCAGCAGCCCTGATTAAAGAGGACTCCGGCGTCACTCATGATTAAAGTAGCTTTGTACAGTAACTCTGTAAAGTAGTTTGTCCAGTCAAAGATGCCATTAGGGTTCCTTGCACTGTAAGCCACCCTCTCCCCTATATAAGGAGAGGGGGCAGCCCTCCTTGCGGGCACGAGGTATGTACGCGTGTATGTAGGAAGGCAGAGCCTGTAACCTGTGTGAATCTATGAACATGGTGATCTAGAGGGAGTCTTTCCTTGTGTCGTTCTTCTTCAACCTCTGGCCTTGGCCAAGTTCTTGAGGAAACCATCCGGAATCTCTTCCCACCTGATCGCAAACCCTCCCCCGAATCCTCTTGCGTCCATTCGGCCCCAATCTAAGCCATCCTATGGCATCCGTCTGCATTCACCACGACGACGGTTGGCGCCACCGTGGGGCATGAAGTGGCGCTTGATGGAGTTCACATTCGGGCGGGCGTCCTCGAGGTCTCCGGCGAGCGTACGGTGTCGCGTTGGTGCGAGCATCTACGCCATGGACTTCATCAACGACAACGCGGGCTGCTTCGCCAACGGCGGCGTCTTCCCAAGAACGGCCGCATCATCGAGTTCGGCAGCCACCGCGTCTACTTCGGCACCGTCCCCGTGCGCCGGCGCCTCTCGCCGGTGCTGGTGGCACCGGACCCGCCAAGATGGCTCTGTCTTGGCCGCGCCGCCGCAGCGTCGAGGTAATGATGACCGGTGTGGCTGGTGCAGAAAGGAGGTTGCGGCTGAAGGTGCCGGTCGCGCGGTTTCGACCCGTGCGGCTAAGCCACCGCCGGAGCGCGGCGCGGCGCAGCGGGAGCATCATCCGCGCCACCGGAGACACCGCTCCAGCGGCGATGAACGTCCTCGCCACCCCCATCGCGCAGAACATCGATCCGGCAGCGGCTCGGGCGGAGCTGGAGGCGCAGCGCCGAAGATGCCGGAGAGCGGCAAGGACATCGTCGGGCGCGGCGCGAGCTGAACCTAACCGTACGTGAGTATAACGCTGCCCATGGCTTTGCTTACGTTAGCGCGCATGCTTTGCTAGGATGCCGGAAAACCGGCTAAAGCTCGCAACCTAGATCAAGATTTGCGCAAAGAGATTCTTACCGGCAAGAGCGCCTCTGCATCTGTTAGCATCGTGGAAAAGCCTAAGTATAGCAGCCGGATAAAACTATAAAAGCTGCTAAGGCTGCGGTAGAGCTGTGCGAGTCGCTTTCCGGAGAGGCTCGGTAAAGCAACAAGAGCGTGTTAGAGAGCTGCTTTGGAAACCATAGAGCAGCAAAATGCTGAGCAGCTGGCTAAGCTGAACAAGGCGACGGCCTCAAAATCCGCGCGTTCGACAAAGAATGCCGGTAGCAAGTCCCATGGGCAGGCTTCGTCCCCATCCGGATAGAAGGAGAGAAAAAGAAGTGAATGCGCAGCAGAATGATCGTGTACGATCCGGTTCTTGCCGGAAAGCAACAAGCCGGGCAACACGATGCCGGTAGAAAAAGCCAAGGGCGAGAGCGAGGCTACGCCGAGGCTATGCCGGAAACAATCATGCCGGTAGATATGAGACCGGGCAAAACTATCGAGCTGCAAGGGCAGCGTACGAGGAGGAGGAAATAGATCCCCCAAGGTACCGGGCAGGCAAGGGCCGCGATGCCGGAATGTTACGATGAAGCCGATTCCACGAGACCGGCCGCATCACGGAACCCATTGGGAGAACGCACAGGAGAGAGATACTTACCGGAAAGGGATGCGAGGCACCGTCTGGATAGAGTATACTTGTCGAAATGATCGAGGAGGAAGGTCCTCCAGGTCCAAAGTGTTTTGGCCCAAGGATCATGAAAGAAAAACCACCGGTTCGCAACTTTATGTTGCCCCGTGACACAAAGACGTATGACGGCACCACAAAGCCGGAAGATTGGCTCGCGGATTACGTGACCGCGGTATACGTTGCGGCGGTGGAGGAACCGTAGCAGGTGGAGGAAACCGGCGTTGGGCCGTGAGGATCATACCATCGTTTTTGGTTGGACCGGCAAGAATCTGGCTAAACACCTGGCCGGCAGGAAGCATAAATGGCTGGCTGGATTGTGAGGAGGCCGTTGTGAGCAATTTCAGCGGCACCTATCGAGAGGCCAAACAGGCCGCAGCAACTTGCTCTGTGCGTGCAGCGCCGAACAAAACAGACCGGGATTATCTAGCCCGGTGGAACACCACAAGGAACTCCTGTGAAGGGGTGATCGAGGCACAAGCCATTGCTTGGTTTAGCGGTGGATGCGAAGAGGTTCACCGTTGTGGCAAAAGTTGCAGCGCAACATGCCGACAACGTTAGCGAGATGATACGTGTGGCGGATAGCTATGCGTTGGGAGACCCAACGCAGCCCGGCGGTCTGCCGAGCCGGAACAGCTGCGCCACGAACGACACGGGACAACCGGAATAACAAAAGAAGAGAAGATTTTCCGGATCGAAGGTACGGTCCGCGACAAGTTCTTCTTTGTGCGGGAAAACTTTGAGGCCAGCGACGACCCAGAGGCAAAAACCGGATCGCAGCCATGGGCGGGTCCTAAGAAACAATGGGTGGAAAAGAAACCACAGGTCGAGAAAAGAAAGCGGCAAGAACCCGCAAAATACACCATGGAAGCTGCCATGGACCAACCTTGCCGGTGGCACACGCCGAATCCGGCACATCCGTCAAACCATCGACGAAGGATTGTACCTGGACCAAGTACTTGATGCAAAAGGAACGGTGAAAGATGCGCGGCCACCGCAAGACATGCCGCAGCAGCAACAACAGCCTACCGCCACCGCCACCACTTACCGGGGCAAACGCCTTACCGGTGCAGCCAAACCGGCAGCGATACCGACAAGTTAACGGGGTGGAGCAAAATGATAACCAGCCACGTCCACCGGCACGTGTAGGCCGGTCTGTTGACGAAGATCCGCATCTGTCTTTGTGTTGTCTTTGTCTTGAGCCAACAGACCGGCAAAGTGTACACCGGCGCTCCATGGAGGTCAATGCTGTGATGCCGGCAGTTCCAAAGTACAAGATGTGGTCCAATCAGGAAATTACCTGGTCATCCAAGGATCACCCAAAGATCATGCCGAATCCGGGTGGATATGCTCTTGTTGTGGACCCGATCATGAAAGGGCCGCAAACTCGAGTGAAGTTCAGCAAGGTGCTGATAGACAATGGCAGTAGCATCAACATCATGTACAAGCACACCATGCAAACGCTGGGCATAACAGAAAACATGCTTCAGCCAACGCGCACAACGTTCCATGGGATCGTCCCTGGCTTGTCCTGTGCCCCGATAGGAAAAGTTCGGGTGGACGTGGCATTTGGAGGACGTGACAATTGCCGGGTGGAAAATCTGGAGTTTGAGGTGGTGGATCTAGACAGTCCCTACCATGCATTGCTGGGGAGACCGGCGTTGGCTGCTTTCATGGCCACCACTCATACGGCTTACCTCAAGATGAAGATGCCGGCACCTCGTGGGCCATTGACTGTGGTGGGAAACTATAAGATCTCACTAGAAACTGCATCTGCCGGATCAAACCTAGCAGAATCGCTGGTGATCGCGGAGGAAAAGAAAAGAATGCAGACAGCTGTTGCGCTGGCTCAATCCTCACAAATGAGCTTAGCGGCAATGAGTGAAAACATGGGCACACCGACATTCAAGCCAACCAATGAAACAAAGAACATTGTGCTGGATCCGGCTTACCCAGAGCGCACCATTCGTATCGGTGCCGGCCTTGACCAAGCATAGGAAAGCGCGCTCGTCAGCTTCCTCCGTGAGAATCGGAATATCTTTGCCTGGTCAACTGACGATTTGGTAGGTGTTCCGAGGGAGCTGGCTGAGCACTCTCTAAATGTCCGGAAAGATGCCAAGCCGGTGCGGCAACCACTGCGCCGGTTCGCTGAAGATAGAAGAAAGATCATAGGAGAAGAGGTAACCAAACTGCTTGTTGCCGGGTTCATTGTGGAGGTCACGCACACAGAGTGGCTGGCCAATCCGGTAATGGTTGAAAAGAAGAAAGATGAGAACCTGGAGGCAAAAGCTCCAAAGGTGTGGCGCATGTGCATCGACTACACCAACCTGAACAAGGCTTGCCCAAGAGATCCTTTTCCTTTGCCACGAATCGATCAAGTGATTGATTCAACTGCTGGGTGTGAGTTGTTGTCCTTCCTGGATGCCTATTCCGGTTTCCACCAAATTCCCTTGAAAAAGGAAGATCAAATAAAAACTGCGTTCATTACCCCGCACGGGGCTTATTGCTATGTCACTATGCCTTTTGGTTTGCGCAACGCTGGTGCAACGTACCAGCGCTGTATGCAAAAATGCTTGTTTGATCAAATCGGAAAGAACGTGCAAGTCTATGTGGATGACATCGTGATAAAAACTAAGGTAAAGAACACCTTAATCGATGACATCAAGCAAACATTCGATAACCTAAGGCGGTTCCGGATGAAGCTCAATCCGGCAAAATGCACCTTTGGTGTCCCTGCCGGCAAGTTGCTCGGTTTCCTGGTTTCAAGCCGGGGCATAGAGGTTAATCCGGTAAAGATCCGGGCAATAGAAAGAATGGCTATCCCTCGAGAATTAAAAGATGTGCAGAAGTTTACCGGAAGCTTGGCATCGCTGAGCCGGTTCGTAAGCAGGTTGGGAGAAAAAGCTCTGCCACTCTATGCTCTCATGAAAAAATCCGACACGTTCGTCTGGACCCCTCAGGCAGACGCAGCGTTTAAGGAGCTAAAAACAATGCTAGCCACAGCACCCATACTGGCTTCACCTCTAGAAAGGGAGCCTATGCTGTTATACATAGCAGCAACAAACCGGGTTGTGAGTGTAGTGGTTGTGGTTGAAAGAGAAGAGGAAGAAAAAACCGTCCAGAGGCCGGTATACTACTTGAGCGAGGTGCTCTCCCTCTCAAAACAAAACTACCCTCACTTCCAGAAAATGACTTATGGCGTGTACATGGCCGCCACAAAACTCAAACACTACTTTGAGGAGCACCCCATGAAGGTGGTGAGTGAAGCACCAATTTCCGACATCATGTGCAACAAAGACGCCAGCGGCCGGATCGCAAAATGGGCGATCCAGATATCACCATACGTGCCGGTGTATGAAAGAAGAGATGCCATAAAATCACAGGCTTTGGCTGATTTCCTTGTTGATTGGGCAGAGATGCAATACAAACCGCCAGATCAGAGGATAGAATACTGGAAGATGCACTTTGATGGATCTAAGCTCAAGGAAGGTCTAGGTGCCGGTGTGGTGCTTACTTCACCAAAAGGAGACCACCTCCGGTATGTTTTGCAAGTACATTTCAGGGCATCGAACAATGTCGCTGAATATGAGGCTTTGATCCATGGGCTTAAGGTCGCAAAAGAAATCGGTGCACACCGGATCATTTGCTATGGCGATTCAGACCTTGTGGTACAGCAGTGCTCAGGAGATTGGGATGCAAAAGATGCCAACATGGCCTCGTACCGGTTTCACGTGCAAAAGATTGCCGGATTCTTCGAAGGATGTGAGTTTCACCATGTGCCGCGAGCAGAAAATGAAGCCGCGGATGCTTTGTCCAAGTTGGGCTCATCTAGGCAAGAGATTCCTCCCGGAATAGCTTTGGCTCACCTAAGAGTGCCATCGATCAAGCCGAGCCCGGAATCAGAATCAATTTTTGTACCGGAGTCACACGTAGTACCCATGGATATCGATGAAGGGAACCCGGGGACTGCTCCGGCAAGCTCGGGGACTGCTCCGGTAGGCTCGGGGACTGGTGTACCCATACCGGAAGAAACGATGCTGGTAGATAGCATGGAGATAGATGCACCGGTGTTTTTGGTTCGAGAGATACCATCATGGGTTAAACCTATTAAGGAATTCCTGATCAGCGGCACCTTGCCGGCTGACGAAAATGAATCAAGGAGGATACAAAGAAGGTCCAAAGCTTACACATTCATCAATGGTGAGGTGTACAAGAGAAGCGTTACCGGTGTCCTTCAAAGATGTGTGGAACCGGAGGAAGGAAAAGAAATGCTTGAGAAAATTCACCAAGGAGAATGTGGGCATCATGCTTCATCAAGGGCTTTAGTAGCAAAAGTATTCCGGCATGGGTTCTATTGGCCCACTGCTTTGGAGGACGCTGAGGATTTGGTAAGAAAATGCAACGGCTGCCAGAGGTACGCCAAGCAAAACCATACCCCAGCATCCGGTTTAAAGACAATACCGCTAACATGGCCATTCGCTGTTTGGTGCCTTGACATGGTTGGACCATTCAAAACTGCAAGAAGCAGCATGACTCACATCTTGGTCATGGTGGATAAGTTCACCAAGTGGCTGGAAGTAAAACCTATCGCAAAGTGTGATGGGCATACAGCTGTGAAATTCTTGAAAGATGTCATTTTGCGGTATGGATACCCGCACGCATCATCAACGATAACGGAACCAACTTTGCTCAAGGTGAGTTCAAAAGGTTCTGTGAAGAAAAGAACATCCGGTTGGATTTGTGCTCAGTGGCACACCCACAAGGCAATGGCCAAGTAGAAAGAATGAATGCCTTGGTGCTTTCCGGTATCAAGCCTAGACTCATTGATGCGGTGGAAAAGTCACCAGGATGTTGGCTCGATGAGCTACCATCAGTACTGTGGAGTATAAGAACAACTCCAAACCGGTCTACCGGATACACTCCCTTCTTCATGGTTTATGGAGCAGAAGCGGTGATACCAACCGATATCATTCATGATTCACCAAGGGTACAGCTCTATACTGAGCAAGAGGTCAAGGAGGCCAGAGAAAATGATGTCGACTTGCTGGAAGAAGCAAGAGAGCTGGCTTTGGCAAGAACAGCCATTTACCAGCAAAACCTAAGACGCTATCATAACCGGAAGGTTAACCCAAGAGTTTTCCGGGAAGGAGATCTTGTACTTCGCACAGTGCAGCGCACTGAAGGCCGGCATAAGCTTTTGCCACCATGGGAAGGTCCCTTCATTGTAAGCAAGGTGCTTCACAATGATGCATACTACTTGATCGATGCACAGGAGTGGAAGAAAGGAAAGGCGGACAGGTCCGGAGAGGAGAGCAAGCGTCCATGGAACGTAGCTCTGTTACGTCCTTTCTACTCATGAAGTGGTGGTGTAAGAAGTTCCTTTTTGTACCTTATATGCTATGAATAAAAGATGCCGGAACCTTGAGTGAATCTCGGGGACTACCCCAACTTAAGTTGCATGTAACCTGTTTATTTTTTCAGTTTACCGGTTGCTTATTGAATGTTTTTTCTTTCCGGTTTAGTAGTGTGCTAAATCCTACCGGAGTCTTCGACTCTGCTGCTGTCCGCAAACCGGCTTCATGGCAAGCAAGATAAACCGGTAGGGGATAAGCACATGAACTGCGAAAAGGGAGAGCAGGAAAGAACAATCCGAAAAATTTAACTAACCCCGGTTGAACCGGTTTTTTGCAAAATTTCAAAGTTATTTCTAAGTTCAAGAAGATGCTTGTTTGGTGAAAGAACCTTGTGCTCATACGCCAAAGAACGCCCAGAGAAGGCAGGCAGAGCCAAGGCAAAAGAACCAAGTATGCATCAAATTGGATGCGGAAGCAATTGAGAAATCTTTGCAGTGCAGGATAAAAGCAGAACCAAAAGCAATTATGCTAAGACAAACTCATAAATACTTAGCTACCGGCATAATTTACCGGCAGGAAATGTTGTAGCACAACCACAGGCAAACTTAGAGTCTTACATCATAGACCCCGGCATTCCGGGGCAGAATTTAACAGATATTGTCTTAAAGCAACAGGACCAACAGATATAATGAGCAAACACTTCAAAGAAAGTAATCACGCAGCAGGGGCTTCCGGAGGAGCAGCACCGGCATCAGCATCACCCAGGACCTCTTCTTCGGCTTCACCCTCCTCCTCGTCGAGAAAATCCGTGACGCCAGGAGGGGGAGGGATGAAGGTGCGCATGTCGGCATACTCCGCGATGCGGTACGCGCGATCCTGCCGCTTGGCGGAGAGGATCGGGTCCAGATCCGTTTCTGCGCCTTCGCGCACGCCGGTAAGGGCGTCCAGATTGAGCTCCGGGTACCAGGAGCAGGCGACGCGGAGGGCGGAGTCCGCTCCAGCGCGGGCAGCAGAGCACTGCCACTCGCGGATCCTCCTGCCGGCACCTTTCAGACGGTCGCTGATGAGGGAGAAGGTGTCCGGCACCTCCTCGCCAGGCCATAAAGTCCTGTATAGCTGAGTAGCTACATCAGGGATGTCCGAAAGATTGCGGTCTACGCAGCGCATATGGGACACCCGCGCGTTAAGCGCGACCAGATGGTCCTTGGGCGTCCATGGCACAGTAAGATCCACTTGGCCTTTGTCCTTGCGTTGCGCGTCGACCTTCTTGACAGCGTACCTCTGCGAGTCCGGAAAGAGGCCTGTGCAAAGAAAGAAAAAGCTTAAGGAAAAGAGTCCGGAAGAAAAAGAGTCCGGAAGAAAAAGAGACCGGAAGAAAAAGAGACCGGAGAGAAAAGAATCCGGAAGAAGAGAGACCGGACGGAAAGATAGCGGAAAGAAAAATGGGGTCGAAGGAAAAAAGGCTCGTATGCAGTAGTCAAAGTGTAAAAGAAAACAACTTACGGAGGGCAAGTGTGTCGGTCTGCAGGATCAGCTGATCGCACTCCTTACGCTCCTCCTCCAGCCGCGCGGCCTTCTCCTCGGCGCCCTTCCGGGCCTTGGCCATCTCCTCCAGCTCTGCCCGCAACACCACAGTGGCATTGGAAGCATCCTCCAGAGCCTCGTCCAACTTGGCCGCTGCGGTCACTTCAGCGGCCTTGAGGGCCTTGGCGTGGTCAAGCCCCAGCTGAATCAGCTGAGACTTGAGCTCCTGGTAGCTGGTCTTGAGGGCGTTCAGCTCCTCCTGGTGCTGCCGGTTGAGCTCGTCCTTCTCCCCTGTAACCGGAAAAAAGAGTGTTAGCAAGGTTACGCTAGTAAAAATGAAAAGAAACCAAGTTCAAAGGAGAAAGGAAAAAATAGTACGTTGGGCCGTGGCGAGCTGCTCCTTGAGAGCGTCGATGGAAGCTTCCGGGATCACTGTTGAACAGAAATTGTAAGTGTCACAAGGAAAAAAGGTTTCCGGTAGCAAAGATGCCGGTAGAATAAAAAACTTACCTTGGCACTTGTCGTGTGCCTCAGCGAGCTCCCGGTGCTCCCATAAAAGCTCCTCGAAGAGGGCCTTCCGAGTGTCAGCGGTGACCTGTTCAAGAAAAAGAAGAAATGAGTTAAGTTTTGCGCTAAGAACAAAGTTCTTAACCCAAAACTCGGGGACTGGCAGTGCCGGTTTTGCGCGTTTTTAAGATAAGTTTTGCGCTAAGAACAAGGTTCTTAACCCGAAACTCGGGGACTGGCAGTGCCGGTTTTGCGCGTTTCTAAGGTAAATTATGTGTTAAGGAGAAGATGTTTAACCCGAAACTCGGGGACTGGCAGTGCCGGTTTCATGCTAAAATCTTAAGTTAAGTTTTGCGCTAAGAGCTGCGCTCTCACCACAAAACTCGGGGACTGGCAGTGCCGGTTTCATGCTAAAATCTTAAGTTGAGTTTTGCGCTAAGAGCTGCGCTCTCACCACAAAACTCGGGGACTGGGAAGATAGACAAGAGAGAAACCGGCATAAAACTAAGGAAAAGATAAAACAGAGCCGGAAACGAAGAAACCGGCAAAGATTGGAAGTTAGTAGAACATACCGTCAGATTGTTCGTGGAATCGTACCACGCGCTGTCAAGCTCTTTTACGGCAGCCCGGAGCCGCATGAAGTGCTCCTCAGAACACCGATCCCCGACAGGATCAGGTGCCGGCAGCCGGTCCTTGCCCATTCCGCGGGTCGCCGGAGTGATGTCCGCGGCGTTCCACTTTTGAGCATAGGGCAGGAGGTGCCCCAGGTCCCGGCCTTGGCGCTGGAACTCCGTAATGCGGCCGAGGAGGCCGGTGGCCTTCATGCTGGCGCTTTTGGCAGCCTTGGAGACGTGCAGCACCAAGGGCTGCTGGCCGCCCGAAGGGGCGCTGGAGGCCGTCGCCTTCCCCTTGATGAGCTTGGAAGGCTTGGGCGGCGGCGCGGTAGAGGAGGCCCCGGAAGTCTTGGCCGGCGGCGCGCCAGGAGCGGCCTTGGAGGGCTGGGCGCGAGGAGCCTCAGGCGGAGGCATGAGGATGGTGCGTGGAGAAGGGGGAGCGCTAGGAGCGTCACCCGTCTTGGAGCCTTTCGGCGCGGAAGATTCCGGCGCGGAAGTTGTCTTTTCGAGGACGGGAGGAGCAAAAGGCTCCGCCCGCCCGGCAGCTTCTTCTTCTCCGGCGCCGGTGTTGCTGGCGCCGGTGTCTTGGTGTTCCGGGAGGAAGGAAAGATCCTCCTCCGTGCGGTGATCTGACAGTGAAGGGGCCGCACGCCCCGAATTTGTTGTGCCCCCCGAAAGGGAGGCAGAGGTGTTGCCGGCACCAGATGGTGCCGGGCTTGAACGAGGAGGAGGGGTTGAGGTCCTTGCGGATCCCTCAGAGCCCGATGGCCTTGGGCCAAGCTTGAGAGCGGGGCTGAGAAAAAGAGAAAAGACAAGTGGTTGAGAAAAAGCAACCGGAAAAGGAACTTAGCAAAAAAGGAGGCAAGCCGGAAAATGAAATTACCCGGAAGCGGTTGGCATCGCTTTGCGCCCGTAGCGGCGCACGCCCACTTCTTTCTCCCCCACGGGCTCCGTCCGGAAGCGCTTGGAGGGAGGAGCATGGCTGGAGCCGGCAGTAGATGCCGGCTGCTTGTTCTTCTGGCCCTGGGCCATGAGTTTGTCCACAAACTCAGTGCCGGCCTCGGCGCGCAGGGGCGGCACGCGCTCGTGGATCTGTGAGTTGGATATGGCTAAGAGGCAATTCGCAAGAAAGCGATAATGGCAAAGTATAAGAAGCCGGAAAAGAAAATACCTCGAGCACAACCAGCTCCTCGGGGTTTCCGGTGGGCTCCGGCGGGTCCCGGCCAAGGCGCGCAGCCGGGGTCTTCCCCATCTTCAGATCCTTCCAAAAGATGTAGGGATCCGGGTCGAAGGAGTCAAAGGCACGCTTCCGGAGAGGTCCTCGCGGCTCTGCCTGGATAGAGGGGAAGCGGTCCCTGGCCTGAAACAAGGTAAAAAAGAAGGTTAGCAAAAGCAGAAACTTACCGGCAAAGACAACCCCAAATTGCGCAATCTCTTACTTCTTGGGTCGGACGGTTAGAGGAACTGAGGGGAAGGAGGCCCCATTCCCAAGTAAAAGGCATAGCAGTTTGACAAATCTGCTTAGCCTTGAGAACAACATCTTTCTTGCTGAGAGCACGGCCTGTGATCTTGGTAGGATCGCCTGGGCCATACATCTCGCTCATCCTATGTGCGCGGCGCTTAAGAGGAAGCACCCGGCGCGATATGAAAGTCCGGATGACATCGTCGGGACAGATGTTGGTCTCCTTCTTCAAAGAGGCCAAGAAGCGCACTACCCGATTGGTCTCGGCATGTTCTGTCTTCGGGTTGTAGCTCCAGTTGGCTCTGCTGGGGGGCCCCTCTTGGTATGGAGGAAGATTGATGCGATCGGCGCGGCCGGTGTTCTTCACGTAGAAGAAAGTTCCTTGCCAGGTGCGGCAAGACTCGAGGCCGGAAAACTTAAGAAAAGTGCTCCCTTGGCGGGAGCCGACGATGCAGGAGCCGCACTGCACGGGCGGCTTGGGCTTAGGAATTTCCTTGCCCTGGACAGAGTTGATCCGCAAGTTAAAGAAACGGGCAAACGTCTCACGAGTGGGACGAATGCCGATGTAAGCCTCCATGAAGGTGGCATAACAAGAGAGATAGAAAATGGCGTTGCCAGGAAGGTGGTGAGGTTGGAGTTCGTAAAAATCTAGGAACTCCCGGAAAAAAGTAGAGGCAGGAAGGCCGAAGCCACGCTCAAAGTGAGCAAGAAAAACAACATACTCGTCGTCTTCCGGATCCGGTTCGATCTCGTCATCCGGAATCCGGCAGGCAACTCCTTCCGGAATCCTCCGAGACCGGTACAACCAATCGATCTCGAACTCAGTAACGTTGGAGCCCATCCAGGCTCCGCGAGTGGGTGGGGAAGGCTCCTCGCCGGAAGATTGGCTGGAGCTGCTAGAGGCTTGGCCAGAGCTACTGGCCTCTTGGCTACCGGAAGCTTGGCTAAAGCTACCGGATTCTAGGTGGCCGCCGGACTCTTGGAGGCTACCGGATTCCTGCTGATTGCCGGAATCGGTCTCCATTGAATCTGACGCTGTGGATTCACCGGGAGAAGGTCTACGGCGTTTGAGAGAAAGGGAAGAAGAAGATGCGGAGGAAGATTCCTCGTCAGACATGGCGAGGATGAGCGAAGAAACAGAAATCCCAAACTTGAACCCCACGTGAAGATCTACGAGTAAGAAGAAAACCAAAGAAAAAGAGCAAATAAGAACACCAAAGGCTCAAGATCTGGAAAGCAAGCGAAGGGCGAGTAAAGCGAAATTAGTACCAACCTTGAGCGGCGCGGTCGCTGGAGAAAGAATTTGCTGGCGGTGAAGCGGGTCTGCGGCCGCCGGCGAGCACCGTCGACGGCGAGGTGGAGAAGCTCGCGAAGAAGCACAAATGCGGCGGACGCGAAGAAGTTGCTGCCGAAGAACTCCGCACAGCGAAGTCCGGCGGAGGCGCGGCGTGAGTTCGCCGGGCGCCGGAGCTTGAACGGGTGACGGCGGACGGAGAGCGGCGGAGGCGCAAAGGCGTGGAGCTCTGTGCGCGAAGGAGGAGAATGCGAAGAAGATGAAGAGGAACGGGCAGTTGCGTTTATATAATAGAGAGAAAGTGGGCGTGGAACCGCTGGGCCGCGGCGGTTCGCCTCGCGGCCCGCGACGGTTCGCACCTTGGGCTGCCACGTGGCGAACGGATACACGCGCGAAAACGGAGGCCACACGGAGGTGCACACGGGATCCCGAAGAGGTAGTGGGATCCGCAGCGGTGCATTGAATGCGCGCGCGGGAGTCGAAACGATGTGACAACAGACACTGGCGCGCCAGTCACAGTGCGCATGTCTGTCAGGCGCGGGGCCCGAGATATTCTCGACTTCGCCGAGGAAGGAGCAAAGACACGTGGTGCCGGAAAAAAGAGATGCCGGAACGAGCCTTACAAAGAGAAGAAAAGGAACAAGGGTAAAGGTGCCGGATCTAAGCTCAAGACATGAGTGATTAAACCGGTATCTTAAAAAAGATGAAAACCTGGCATGGTCTGTAGGATAGAATCCTCCAGGCTATACCAGCTTCGGGGACTAATGTTGGGGGGATAACCCCCGGTATGCCAAAGGCATGCCAAACCGGATGGTTTGAGCCATCGAGATACCGGTTTAATGTTTTTACCGGAAGCCTAGCAGGAATCCGGGAGAGCAAGGCTAAGCCGGTATCCCCAAAGGGGTATGCCGGAAACCGGTATAGAAGATACCGGAAAGGAGTGCCTGTCGGCAGGACTGGTCAAAGATTCTCTTCAGAGCAAGAAGACAAGGATGAGCTAAGCAAAGTAACTTTATTCAGAGCCCTGGCGCCAAAGAGAGAGGTGATGTCCAAAGAAGCCGGAGGACATCAGCAGCCCTGATTAAAGAGGACTCCGGCGTCACTCATGATTAAAGTAGCTTTGTACAGTAACTCTGTAAAGTAGTTTGTCCAGTCAAAGATGCCATTAGGGTTCCTTGCACTGTAAGCCACCCTCTCCCCTATATAAGGAGAGGGGGCAGCCCTCCTTGCGGGCACGAGGTATGTACGCGTGTATGTAGGAAGGCAGAGCCTGTAACCTGTGTGAATCTATGAACATGGTGATCTAGAGGGAGTCTTTCCTTGTGTCGTTCTTCTTCAACCTCTGGCCTTGGCCAAGTTCTTGAGGAAACCATCCGGAATCTCTTCCCACCTGATCGCAAACCCTCCCCCGAATCCTCTTGCGTCCATTCGGCCCCAATCTAAGCCATCCTATGGCATCTGTCTGTTCACCACGACGACAGTGATCTATAGCATCAGCTGCTAGATTTTGGAGTATTGCTTTCATTTTGTTTTACTGCATTTATGTGTATGTACTTGATTTCATACCCAAATTTTGCTGTAGGATGCCACCTGGGCGCTCTCCATCGAGGCTCCTGGAAAAGGAATTTTGGATCGACTCACGGAGTCATGGATCTACCGGACAGAACTGTTACCTGATACTATGTGTGTGATGCGTGCTAAAAATTTGGTCAAGCAAAAGGGATCAGGAGGAAGGCTTTTGCTGCGTGTTGTGCGCATGCATTGTGAACGGCGCTTGGGCATCTACGTCCTTTGCGCATCTCGCCTGTTGATTCTGCTGGCTGTGTTTCAGTAAACACACCTTATGTGCATGGGCTCTTTTCTCGTGATGTCCAAGTAGAATTCAGAATATTTTTGTTCCATGGTTTATTGATCTCTAATTTGTGGCTTTGCAAACTACGTTTGAGGGCAGCAAAAACCCATATTCGCCCTGTACTTCAACTTCTCACACTAAAATATTTTGTATCATCTTATTCCAACGGTTCTGATACAATTATTCTGAATATGCAAAGATGCCGTCCCAAACAAGAAGTTGAAGCACCATATGGAAGAGCTATATGGGGCAACAAATGCTGCTGCATGGGTCGATTTCAACTTTTTGGGGCTGAAGAAATTCGGGATTATAGCAATGGACAAGTTTTCTGTACCGGTAGTGCTTGGGACTCTGTATCTTAACACAACTTGAAAAATGCACAGATGCGCTTCAAAATCACTGGCGGGTTAGCTTCAAAAAAAAAAATCACTGGCGGGTGCGATGGTTGTTGATTTGGGCTGCTCCAAATTTGCTTCAGCTTATACAGTACTTGTTGATTGATGATCATTGTCAATTTTTTACTGGCATTGGTTCATGTTTATATTAACAGAAGAGATTTGGCGCATAGGCTGTATTTTCTGAATCTGTTGCCAAACGAAGAGAAATTTCCCGATGTACCAATATGTTTCGCAGTTTCCTTAGTTCTATAAAATGGTATATCACGGATAATTATTTATCAGACAAGGTTTTTTTTCTTAAAATTTGGCTGAGAAAAACGAGCGGCGATGCAAGTTCCAAGGATAAAAATAATTGGTTGTGAATCAAATTATATAGATGAAAATATTTTAGAAAACCCTTGGCAGCAAAACCGACGAGCTCTCCCTCAAGTATCCTTCTAAATAGTAACCGACCAGCTCCGCCTCAAGTGGCACATATCTCTAGATGGTACCGAGGCACCGTCGGTCGCGCACTTCTTGACCTTAGGTCCCCCAAGCCTATCCACTGCAAGCTCCGTGAGAAGAGCATCATCCAGGGTGTAGGGTTCTCTGAGTCGGCATTGACTTCACCGAGTACCGAGTAAGATGAAAATCGTGTTGGTGTTTTTTTATCAAGATTTATTATTTTCAATCCCGTAGCAACGCACGGGCTTTTTTCCTAGTTGCACTTAATATGATATTGACAGTGTTGTTAGGGTCATGAGATGTGATAGCGGGCACAGAACCCTATCAAGTTAGGGATTTCGGGGTGAAATAGTATCAACCACTGTAGCAACGCACTGGCAAGCTTCCTATCTATACCTACAAATAAAAGCAAAAAATGTTTCCGTGGTTTGGTACGTCGTGAAATCACATCCGTCCGTGCGCCGCTCCTCTATCCGTACGTCAGAAGCGGAAAAGTTTGTCACTCAGTCGAGGCCGGTCACGTTTAGACGGCGTTGTTCCCAAAAAATTTAGCAACCAACGTATAGAAGTAGGATTCCATGTTGGGATGACTTTCCAAACCAGTTGATATCTTTATAATCCAACGAAGAGAAGCAACGACCAACATCACGGAGGAGAGCAACACACCGAGTCACCGATCCGCGTGATCCCCCAAAACCGTTGCATCCCCTCCCGATCTCGCCTCCCTATGTCTCAGACACCGCACGTACCAACCACATGCGAGCAGGGAGAACGTCATGGCTGAGGTGGCATCAGCCAGGCTCAAAGGAGCAGCTGCGTGTTGACGAGTGCGACTCGCTGGAGCGGCACGCGTGTGAAGAACCACGAGATGAGATACCAACAAGGCAACTGACAATGGGACCACGAGTTGAACAGCGGTACGTGTACGCACAGTTCAGTCAGGCATCGTCGTCGTCCCGGACGGCCACCTCTGGGTTGGCGACCTTTCTGAACCTGTACATACCAGGACGGCATTGAGGACAATGGAGACGAGGTGAAGAGAAGGGCGAACACATGGGCAGATGTCGTCGTCCCGGACGTTAGCCCCTGGGCCAGTGTTCATGAAGATTTCTCGGCGCGCCCTGGGGCACCTGGATTGGCCTGCAAGATTGCACCAGTTCCTCTGAAGACTCGGACATGATAGCTTGCCGACAAGAAGGAATATCGAACAAGCTGTTTGAGGACGGTGGACAGCTATTTCTCCAATGCTCTGAGCTGAAGAAGGTATGGCGTTTGATCAGACCGGAACAACTGTGGGTGAAATTCATCAAGTGCACTTCGAGGCAGCTAGGGCTCATGCATGAAATCCTCTCACTGGAATATGATACCATGATGACCACGGTTGTTCTGTTTTGGTGCTGCTGGACGAACTTAAATAAAGCTAAGCACTGATCTTCGTATCAGTCAATCAGTCAGTAAGTTTTCAGTTTGAACTCTAGACATTCAGAGGCGCATTGACGAGAACCGGTTTTGGTTTCGTTAAGAAGGGATAAGATGATATGCTTTGTTTCCGACCGTGTGTGGAGGTTACTAAAAATTTAATTGAGTTTGGCATCAGTTTGTTGCGAAATTACAAGATCAAGATTTGCATGTTGTAAGAGTTCCTTTGATTTGAACTCTGAACGATCAGAGATGCATTGATTGTTATTACGAAAAGAGTAATTTCCATAAGATTGATAACTTATTTTTAAGTTAACCTGAAGCTCTATTTCCTAAAATCAGTTGGAGCTAAACTTATTTGATTCTAAATAATGAAAGAATTTTCTATTTCTCTAAAATCTTACTGAAATTTAACAACATAAACAGGTTTAGCACCCTGTACCCTATGACAGATATAGCGATTATTTAAGTCAATTCCAAGTGCTTGTTTCGGATTGCTTATATTTATTCATGCGACTAATAGTGAAAGGACGGAACCTAACTTTCACCAATCCGTTTATCCCTAAGCGGTGGAAGTTGCTGTATTTTCCATTGAAAAATAAGAGTAAAGGGGAAAAATATATGAAAAAAATGAAGGAAACCCTCCAACTTTCAGTAAGTTGGTGTGCTTCAGCTTCCCAACTTTTAAATTTGTTTTATGTAAATTTAAGACTTAATTTCTTGGTTTGTTTGGCCGTGGCAACGCACGGGTATTTTACTAGTTATATCTAAAATCTAAACAATAATTGATGCAACCCCATGGAGATCTTATAGAGATTTCAAGCTCGATGGCCATTAGGTCATCTTGTCCATCTTCAGCGTCCATGTTTTTTCGTCGAGGTCGTATAAAAAGGCTTCCCGGGGTGAAAATCCCTAGCCGACATCATCTAATGTCCCCTCACGCTTTTGCCCGTCCCCAATCCGCTGCATCCATCTCTCCCCGATCCCCGCCTCCATCTCTCCTCCAATCTCCTCCTCTATCTCTCTCCCAATCTCCTCCACCTCCTCTTCAACACCTTCTCTTCCACCGGTCTTCCTAGTTTCTTCCTCCTCCTCTCTATTCGTCGCCGGCTCGTGCCCAGAAGGTGGAGCACGGGGCACCGCTACTATCGCTGCTATTGAGGGTCATGAGAAGAAGATGATCGGAGAGGAGTAGGGAAGACGGGATTGACATTGGAGGAAGAGAGATCCCCGGTGGTGCGTTACATCTCCCATGGACCTCCACCCCCAGCTTCTTTATATCACGCACGGTGGACAACGGCTGGCCGGGCTCTGCCCCTCCACCCAACCCTTATTTTTTTGTGGAAGAAGGAGGCCCTACTAGGCATGTAAGTTGTCATGGCATCGTAGGTGAACGGGAGCTAGCCCCCATCGAGGCGTCCAAACCCATTGTCGTTCACCACGCCGCTGCCGAGCGCAATGCCATGACTGTTGGCGGCGCCGGCGGCAACAAAAAGAGGCATGGCCGATGACGATCTTGTCCGGCGTGTTGCACCCCGTTGTGCCATATCGAGAAGCAAGCAGCAGCTGCTCGAGCTTGCAGTCAAGTGGCAGCTCAGCAGTTACTCATGGCTGCACCATTGGCCTGGCTGCACACGGCCGTTGTCATCCACAAAGCTAGCCTGCCTACATCCCGCTACACCTCTGCTCCTAGAAAGGCCAAGTAGTCGCCTCCGCCTCAGCCAGGTGCCACAGCTATCGACCCTGCTCCTCTACCGACGATACTCGTTGTCGCCACCGGATGCGCTCGTGTTGGGCCGCGATCTGGGCATCTTGGAGGGTCGGTCCACCGGCACCCGGCCGCCGCCGGAAGCGCTCATGGTGGTGGTCGTCTTGGAGGGTCAGTCCACCTTGTTGTTGCACCAGGTCGCCGCCACTGCACGCTCTCGTGGTGGGCGGCGAGCTCGGCATCTTGGAGGGTCAGTCCACCGCATCGCTCCACCCGGTTGCCGCCTCCTCCCATGTCGCCATTGACACAAAGGAATATGCCCCACCCCTTGTCATTATTGGAGATGCATTCCAACGCCCGTCGCCACTACCAACGCCCTGAAGCCACGATGCGGAGAGGGTGAGCAGAGGGATGATCCTCGAAGAATCCCTATAGAACGGTGTGGCGGTGGTAGTGAACATGCCGCGGATGCACGTCATTGTTTTTCCCTAGTCGTGGTTCTTAATTTAAGGGAATTGAGTGGGTTGGGATGGGCTCGCGGCGCTGTGGTCAGCCCGTAACCACTTATAGGCTAAGGCCCTACATCTTGAAACAGATGTTCGCCCCATTTTATATCTAAATAAATGTAAACATTAATTGATGCAAACCCATGGAGAGCTCAGACATAATTCAAATAATTAACGAACGATTAGGGTTCCCTAATTCCCATCAGCGTCATCGCCGAACCGCACCTAGCTTGCTTATTTCGCCTTCAGTCCGGGCCATGGAGGCGGGGTGGGGTGTCAGTCCGCGTTGGTAGGAGGGAACCATTTTCTGGTTTTCGGGTTAAGGTTTTGGTAGGGTGGCGATCGTGGGTGGTGGCGGCGATGCCTTGTCCAGAAAGGTCGCCTCGACTTTAGCCCTATCTCGGCAGCGCTGATAAGATTTGCAGGGGTGTTGTGTGGTTCTCGAGGACTACCTTCTCTTATATTATGGATATTGGCCGGGAATCTTCGGATCCCTGTCAAAGAACTTCGTCGACGGTAATCCCTTCATTGCCTCTCCGGGATGAATTCGTTGACCCGTTCAACGACTTCCCGTTCGCAATCATCAAATGTCAAGCCGATTTAGGAAGGAGCGCGGAAGCCGTAGCCACGAATTGGAGGTTGATAACGAAGAGCTTATCAT
This sequence comes from Lolium perenne, assembly GCF_019359855.2. NCBI lineage: Eukaryota > Viridiplantae > Streptophyta > Magnoliopsida > Poales > Poaceae > Lolium > Lolium perenne. The sequence goes on along the minus strand of NC_067248.2, from coordinate 32,833,087 downwards.
AAAATCTAATTATGGAGATTGCCAGCGGTACATCTCACAATCATACAAATTATTAACCAAATAAATTTTGATAAAAATGGTTATATCGCTTCCTACGTTGGGCGAAAGTTTACTATCCCCACAGTAGTAGTTCCAAAAGCCAAAAGGAGAAATTGGCATCATTTTTTTGTGGTTTTGGAACTACCTCCACAATATGGGAACTCGTTCTAAAAACAACAAAGCAAATATAAACTACTCCGTACATTACAAAGCAAATGTAGAACTACTTTTGGCTACACGTTGTGACTACTCGTGGATTACTTTTTGGTTGTGGATAAGGCCAGCGTAGGAATGGGAGAACCCGCTGATTGTGGACTCACATGTATGAACTATCCTAAAATTTGAGAGTCGTCCTAGCTAGATTGGCTTGCGAGTGAAATTTGAACAACCGAAATATTTCCAGCCTCCACACACACCCGCCACCTCTTATGTTTTCAGATGCACCGGGAAATGTCCCTTCTACCCATCAGTGTTCTTAACTATAACACATAAACACGACGAGAGGGCGAAGGGTCTTTAAGAAACTGTGTCCCAATTCCAAGGCCCACATAACAAGCACTCCAAACCCGCACCGAGCCGCGCAACACATCCAATTTTCCCCACCAACTCCAAAGCCACACCCGGGCAGCAGCCGGGCGACACCTGCATTTTTCCCCAATTCGACGAACCCTATATCCTTCCGGCCACATCCAGAAGATCCCTCCCTCCCGCTACCTGACTATCATGTTCGGCAGACACATCGTCGCCATGCTCCGGCCACCTCGACAGCGGTATCAATGACGATAAGTAATTGGAAACCATAAGTTACTCAGTATAAATTGTTTAGATCATTAGCACGACTTCTTAGAAAGTTTCCTAGTTTAGAGGCAGTGTAGAGCCCCTGCATTTCTGCAATACGTTGAGATGCACTTTTAATTGGGCCTAGATCCGGTACTTCGAAAACTATAGTTCGATCTGGGGAGTGATACGTCCAAAACGTATCTACTTTCCCGAACACTTTTGCTATTGTTTTGCCTCTAATTTGTGTATTTTGGATGCAACTAACACGGACTAACGCTGTTTTCAGCAGAATTGCTCTGGTGTCTCGTTTTTGTGCAGAAATCCAACTTTCAGGAAAATCCTCGGAATTTATGCAGAAGGTCATATTTTCCCAGAATATTGGCGGAGCCAGAAGGGCAAGCCAGGTGGAGTCCCGAGGGCCCCACACCATAGGCCGGCGCGGCCCAGGAGGGGCCCGCGCGGCCCTATGGTGTGGCGGCCTCGGTTGGCCTCCGACGCCCTCCTTCGGACTACTTATTGCCTTCGACCTAAAAACGCACGGAGAGAAGTCGAAGTCGCCAGAAAGCCTCCAGAACGCCGCCACATCGCGAAACTCCGTCTCAGGAGCCAGAAGTCTCCGTTCTGGCACTCCGCCGGGACGGGGAATTGGAGGAGATCATCGTCATCATCACCACCGACGCCTCTCCATCAACCAGCCATGCTTCCTCCATCCATGTGTGAGTAATTCCCCCACTGTAGGCCGAAGGGGATGGTAGGGATTGGATGAGATTGGTCATGTAATAGCATAAGATTGTTAGGGCATAGTGCCTAGTGTCCGTAATTGGTACTTTGATGATATTGTTGCAACTTGTTATGCTTAATGCTTGTCACTAGGGCCCGAGTGCCATGATCTCAGATCTGAACATGTTATTGTTTCATCATGATATTCATTGTTTATGGTCTTACCTACAAGTTGTATACACATGTCGCTGTCCGGAACCAATGGCCCCGAAGTGACAGAAATCGGGACAACCGAAGGGGATGGTAGTGATGTGAGGATCACATGTGTTCACGGAGTGTTAATGCTTTGCTCCGGTGCTCTATTAAAAGGAGTACCTTAATATCCAGTAGATTCCCTTGAGGCCCGGCTGCCACCGGCTGGTAGGACAAAAGATGTTGTGCAAGTTTCTCATTACGAGCACGTACGACTATAATTGGAACACATGCCTATTGATTGCTTTGTACTTGGACACCGTTTTATTATTATCTGCAAATGCCCTGCTATGATTGTTACATGAGTTTCTCTCATCCATGCAACGCCCGTTATCCGTCCCCGTGCCTACAGTATTTTATTCATGCTGTTTACTATAATCACTACTGCTGTCTCTGTTACTCTGCTGCTGTTATTGAAGGAGATATGCCCAAGAGGCAATAATAAAAGTGGTTATTATATATCTTTATGTTTATGATAAATGTTTATATATCATGCTATAATTGTATTAACCGAAACATTGATACATGTGTGATATGTAAACAACAAAGAGTCCCTAGTATGCCTCTTAACTAGCTTGTTGATTAATGGATGATTAGTTTCATAATCATGAACATTGGATGTTATTAATAACAAGGTTATATCATTGTATGAATGATGTAATGGACACACCCAATTAAGCATAGCATAAGATCACGTCATTAAGTTATTTGCTATAAGCTTTTGATACATAGTTACCTAGTCCTTATGACCATGAGATCATGTAAATCACTTATACCGGAAAGGTACTTTGATTACATCAAACGCCACTGCGTAAATGGGTGGTTATAAAGGTGGGATTAAGTATCCGGAAAGTATGAATTGAGGCATATGGATCAACAGTGGGATTTTGTCCATCCCGATGACGGATAGATATACTCTGGGCCCTCTCGGTGGAATGTCGTCTAATGTCTTGCATGCATATGAATAAGTTCATAAGAGACCACATACCACGGTACGAGTAAAGAGTACTTGTCAGGAGACGAGGTTGAACAAGGTATAGAGTGATACCGATGATCAAACCTCGGACAAGTAAAATATCGCGTGACAAAGGGAATTGGTATCGTATGTGAATGGTTCATTCGATCACTGAAGTCATCGTTGAATATGTGGGAGCCATTATGGATCTCCAGATCCCGCTATTGGTTATTGGTCGGAGAGAGTACTCAACCATGTCCACATAGTTCGCGAACCGTAGGGTGACACACTTAAGGTTTGATGTTGAAATGGTAGAACTTGAATATGGAATGGAGTTCGAAGTTTTGTTCGAAGTCCCGGATGAGATCCCGGACATCACGAGGAGTTCCGGAATGGTCCGGAGAATAAGATTCATATATAGGAAGTCATATTCCAAGTTTGGAAATGATCCGGTGCATTTATGGCAGGTTCTAGAAGGTTCTAGAAAAGTCCGGAAGAATAGCACTATGGAAGGTGGAGTCCCGGAGGAACTCCACTAGCATGGCCGGCTAGCCCTAAGGGGAAGGAATCCCAGGTGGATTCCACCTGAGGTGGCCGGCCACCCCATCTAAGGAAAAGGTGGGAGTCCCACCTTGGGTAGGACTCCCTCCTTGAGTAGGTTTCCCACCTTTGGGAAGTTTTGGTGTTGGGGTCTTATTCGAAGACTTGGACTACAACTCTTGGGGCTTCCACCTATATAATGAGGGGCATAGGAGAGGGGGCTCACCACCACAAGCCCATAGATTGGCCGCACCCCTAGGTGGCTGATGACCCACAAGTATAGGGGGTGTATCGTAGTATCTTCGATAAGTAAGAATGTCGATCCCAACGAGGAGCAGAAGGTGTTGACAAGCAGTTTCGATGAAGGATTCACTGTAAATGCTCACAAACAAGTATTCAGGGGGTTTTGATGTAACAGTTGAATAAAGTACGAGTATGTAAAGTGCGAGAGTAACAATTGCAGCGAGTGGCCCAATCCTTTTTAGCACAAAGGACAAGCCGGTTTGTTTACTTATAATTACCAAACGTTCTCGAGGACACACGGGATTTTAGTCTAGTGCTTTCGCTACATACGGCTAAATAATCTTCATTGTTATGATAAGTGTTGTGTGGGTGAACCTATGCTAATGTACCGCCCTTCCTAGGACTAATACATACTTGTGATTATACCCCTTGCAAGCATCCGCAACTACAAGAAAGTAATTAAGAATAAATCTAACCACAGCCTTAAACTCTGAGATCCTGCGATCCCTCCTGCATCGATATACCAACGGGGGTTTAGGTTTCTGTCACTCCGGCAACCCCGCAATTGGCAAACGAGTACAAGATGCATTCCCCTAGGCCCATAAATGGTGAAGTGTCATGTAGTCGACGTTCACATGACACCACTAGAAGAATAACACCACAACTTAAATATCACACCATTGAATATTACTCAACCATAATTCACTACTAACATTTAGACTTCACCCATGTCCTCAAGAACTAAACGAACTACTCACGAGACATCATATGGAACATGATCAGAGGTGATATGATGATGAATAACAATCTGAACATAAACTTGGTTCAATGGTTTCACTCAATAGCATCAACAACAAGTAGAGATCGATACCGGGAGAGTTTCCCCTATCAAACAATCAAGATCAAACCCAAATTGCTACGGCGGTGACGGTGTCCAGCGGTGATGACGGCGGTGATGATGGTGGAGATGATGATGATGGTGATGGCGATGATGTCCAGCTCGATGACGGTGACGATGGCGTCGATTTCCCCCTCCCGGAGGGAATTTCCCCGGCGGATTCCTGCCCGCCGGAGAGCTCTTTTCTCTCTGGTGTTCTCCGCCCCGCAGAGGCGGCTGTAACTCTTCGCGAGGTACCCTCTGTGGCTTAGGTCTTCGGGACGAAGGATTTCGCGAAGAAAAGGAGGTCAAAGGGGCTGTGGGCCCCCACACTACATGGCGGCGCGGCCAGGGCCTGGGCCACGCCGCCCTAGGGTGTGGGCCCACCCTGGCTCCTCCTGGCTCCTCCTTCTGGCTTTCTTCGTCATTTTGAAAAATAGGATTTTTGGTATAATTTCCTTCCACAGTTGATCTTCCGAAATATTGCATTCTGACGATGCTTTTTCCAGCAGAATCCTGGCTCCGGTGCTTGATCTCCCAATAATGATGAAACATGCAAAATAGATGAAATAACATAAGTATTGTGTCCCAATATGAAATATATCAATGAATAACAGCAAATTATGATATAAAATAGTGATGCAAATTGGACGTATCAACTCCCCCCAAGCTTAGACTTCGCTTGTCCCCAAGCGAAACTGAGCTCGATAGACAGGACCACATGTTTATGGAGTGAAGAGTCGATAAATAAAATACGGACAAGAAGCATCATATTCATTCACACAGGACATTATAGTAAACAACCTCTTATAACTCATATTGAAACAAGTATAAGGTAATCACAAGTAAAGGTGCATGAGAAATCATGATTGGTGATGGCAAACTTCGTTCTTGGTCAGAGAACAATTAACAGATTATATTTATCTCATTGAGCAGCGCTCTCATGTTAAAGTTTATAAGGCACAACTTGCATACTCAATCATAATGGTCTTCTCATGATCATTGATAACTTGCAAAGCTATATTCATTCAGATAAAACTTGTACTAAACAAAGAAGAATAAAAGACATGATGTAGCAAATCACAATATAATGGTTTGATCACAACTACTCAAATGCTTGCTTGAGATGGAGGGAAATAGGTTTCTTGACTCAACATAAAGTAAAAGACAGGCCCTTCGCGAGAGGGAAGCAGGGATTAAATCATGTGCTAGAGCTTTTTCAGTTTTGCAATCATATAAAGAGAATAAAAGTAACATTTTGAGAGGTGTTTGTTGTTGTCAACGACTGGTAGCGGGTACTCTAACCCCCTTGCCAGACAACCTCCTAAGAGCGGCTCCCATATTATTTTCATTTTGTGTGGCACTCCTTCCAACCTTTCTTTCACAAACCATGGCTAACCGAATCCTCGGGTGCCTGCCAACAATCTCATACCATGAAGGAGTGCCTTTTTATTTTAGTTTTATTATGATGATGACACTCCCCCCAACCTTTGCTTACACAAGCCATGGCTAACCGAATCCTTCGGGTGCCGTCCATCAATCACATACCATGGAGGAGTGTCTATTTAGTTTAATTAATTTGGGACTGGGAATCCCATTGCCAGCTCTTTTTGCAAAATTATTGGATAAGCGGATGAAGCCACTAGTCCATTGGTGGAAGTTGCCCAACAAGATTGAAAGATAAAACACCACATACTTCCTCATGAGCTATGAAACATTGACACAAATAAGAGATACTAAATTTTGAATTGTTTAAAGGTAGCACATGAAGTATTTACTTGGAATGGCAGAAAATACCATGTAGTAGGTAGGTATGGTGGACACAAATGACATAGGTTTGGTTCAAGGTTTGGATGCACGAGAAGTATTCCCTCTCAGTACAGGTCTTTGGCTAGCAAGGTTAATTAGCAAGCATAAGAGTCGAGGGAAACAAACAAATATACATATGGTAGAAACAATCATGCATCTTCCTTGTAAGCACAAACAATTTTAACTTCAGAATAGTAAGCTATGAGCTAACAAGAAAGACAATGAAACATCTACATGTATTTCTCTTTTCTATTTAAACCTCAAAGTGTTGTTGCTATTGACCAATGCTAAGTTTGCCAAAACCAAATAGATTTATTCAATGCTCCCAAAGTGATACCAATACTAACAACAAGGTGAATCATATAGTAGAGATTGCAAACTAAAATAAGATGTGCAATATGTAAATGATAAGACTTCTCATTAATATTCCATAACGATAACTCACACCAAGGGATACATAGATAACCAACTAAAGGAGAGATACTTCCAAACGCAACCCATCTTATATGATAACTTCCCTACTGATGATATGACACTACTTGACAATAAAAGTAAAAGGTAGTGATAATGTGATACCGCGGCACTCCCCCAAGCTTGGAACAAACCAAGGGGATGCCAATACCGATGATGAATTACTCCTGCGGGGATGGTGGTGATGAACTCCTCCCGCGCTTCTTAATAAGCTCCTTCAACTTCAGTTTCTCAGCTTGACAATTCTGCACTAAGATTCGAAGAGATTCATTGTTATCTGAAGTTGGCGATGACGACCTTGTGATGCGAATCGAGTGGTATTCAATCATTCTTCGGAGACGGCAATTCTCCTCCTGGAGTATCTCCACTTCTCTTCTTAGAGCCCGATATTGATCACAAAACTCATCGGTAATCCGTAGCACTTCTTCCATCATGGGGAAGGAGTCGAGGCTAAGAGCGGGTGGTAAAGGTCCCTGCAGGTTATGAGAAAAAGAACGTCGAGTGTCAACAGATCCCACCAAGATTTGCTTGCTCCCTCCGGCTTGCTGCTCTTGTCTTGATGGCACCTCCTTCACTTCTTCCTCCGAAAGCCCCTTGCCCTTGTTGTTGGAGGCCATGGTGCTTCTAGACTGAAAATAGATCCTGGCAGAAACAGCTCGAAACAAAACACGTCGAGAAAACGATATACGGACCTCCAGTGGTCCGGGGGATTATATAGCAAAAATTTTCTCGTCAAAAGGAAAGCACCAGATCGAACCAGAGTCGGAAAGGGGCGACGAGGCGGCCAAACCATAGGGCGGCGCGGGCCCTGGTCAGGCCGCGCCGGCCTATGGTGCCACGCCCTCGTGCGTCCTTTCCACTCCGTTTCGAACTCGTAATTTCTCATATTTTCCAAAAACAGCGAAAATATTGTTCGGAAAGTAAATTGCGTACTTTTCATTACGATCGTTACCTATTCAAAGTCGAGTTCTGGCGGACTGTCAATTTGCCCTTTGATGTAAGCCTCCGGTGTTTCCACTTGAATAATATCAACATCAACATTATAAGAATCACCCGAGATATAATGCTTGAGTCTTTGTCCATTCACCACTTGCGTAGCATTGCCTTGGAGAGAGCTAATTTTGATTGCTCCTGAACGATACACCTCCTCGACAACATATGGTCCTTCCCATTTCGAGAGTAATTTCCCTGCAAAGAATCTGAGACGAGACCGATACAATAGGACTTTATCCCCAATATTAAATTCTCTTTTGATAATCCTCCTATCATGCCATTTTTTAACTTTCTCTTTAAAGAGTTTAGCATTTTCATAAGCTTCACTTCTCCATTCATCTAGAGAACTCAATTGCAACAACCTCTTATCACCGGCAAGTTTAGGATCTTTATTTAATTCTCTAACAGCCCAATAAGCTTTGTGCTCTAGTTCTAAAGGTAAATGACAGGCTTTCCCATAAACCATTTTATAAGGTGACATTCCCATGGGATTTTTGTAAGCAGTTCTATAAGCCCAAAGTGCATCCTTCAATTTACTAGCCCAATTCTTTCTAGTTTTATTAACGGTCTTTCCCAAAATAGATTTAATCTCTCTATTTGATAGTTCTACTTGACCACTAGTTTGAGGATGATAAGCGGAAGCAATTCTATGATTAATACCATACTTAGCAAGAGTTTTTCTAAAACCTCCATGAATAAAATGAGAACCTCCATCAGTCATAATATATCTAGGCACTCCAAATCTAGGAAAAATAATATCTAAAAGCATTCTTAAAGAGGTCTCACCATCAACACTTTTTGTAGGTATAGCTTCCACCCATTTAGTAACATAATCAACAGCAACAAGTATATGAGTGTTACCTTCCGAAGACGGAAAAGGTCCCATAAAGTCAAATCCCCAACAATCAAACGGTTCAATAACAAGAGTATAATTCATAGGCATTTCATTGCGTCTGGAGATATTACCAACCCTTTGGCATTCATCACAAGATAAAATAAACTTTCTCGCATCCTTGAAGAGAGTTGGCCAATAAAAACCTGATTGTAGAACCTTTTGCGCGGTTCTTTCTCCGGCGTGATGTCCTCCATAAGCACTACCATGACATTTACTCAATATCTCCTGTTGTTCATATTCGGGAACACATCTTCGCATAATACCATACACTCCTTTATATAAGTGTGGGTCATCCCAGAAATAATGCCTCAAATCATAAAAGAATTTCCTCCTTTGCTGAGCTGAAAAGGTTGGAGGCAAGTACTTGGAAACAATAAAGTTAGCATAATCAGCATACCAAGGACTGTCTCGCGAGCTTACCTTTATTACAGCCAATTGTTCATTTGGAAAACTATCATTAACAGGAACAGGATCATAAGCAATATTTTCCAATCTAGACAAATTATCAGCAACAGGATTATCAGCACCTTTCCTATCTACAATATGTAAATCAAATTCTTGCAAAAGAAGTACCCATCTAATAAGCCTCGGCTTAGCATCTTTCTTTGTCATAAGGTATCTAATTGCAGCATGATCAGTATGAATAGTAACTTTTGAATCAACAATATAAGATCTAAATTTATCACAAGCAAAGACTACAGCTAATAATTCCTTTTCAGTTGTAGCATAATTTCTTTGAGCAGCATCAAGAGTTTTACTAGCATAATGAATAACATTCAGTTTTTTATCTACTCGCTGTCCAAGAACAGCGCCTACAGCAAAATCACTAGCATCACACATAATTTCAAATGGTAAGTTCCAATCAGGAGGTTCAACTATAGGAGCAGTTGTTAAGGCTTTCTTAAGAGTTTCAAAAGCTTCCTTACAATAATCATCAAAAACAAATGGTACATCTTTTTGAAGAAGATTAGTAAGAGGCTTTGAAATCTTGGAGAAATCTTTAATAAATCTCCTATAAAACCCAGCATGACCAAGAACACTACGAATACCTTTAACGTCCCTCGGATAGGGCATCTTCTCAATTGCTTCAACTTTAGCTCTATCTACTTCAATACCTCTCTCAGAAATTTTATGTCCCAATACAATTCCTTCATTAACCATAAAGTGGCATTTCTCCCAATTAAGAACAAGGTTAGTTTCTTCACATCTCTGCAAAACTTTATCAAGGTTTCGCAAGCAACTATCAAAAGAATTCCCATAGACGGAAAAATCATCCATGAATACCTCTACAATACTTTCACAAAAACCATGAAAAATAGCAGACATGCATCTTTGAAAAGTAGCAGGAGCATTACATAAACCAAAAGGCATGCGTCTATAAGCATAAGTTCCATAGGGACAAGTAAAAGTGGTTTTCTCTTGATCTTTAGCTTTACCAGCAATTTGTGAAAACCCAGAATAACCATCAAGAAAACAAAAATGAGTATTTTTAGACAATCTTTCTAGCATTTGATCAATAAATGGTAAAGGGTAATGATCTTTCTTAGTAACTTTATTAACTTTTCGAAAATCAATGCACATTCTATACCCTACAACTACTCTTTGAGGAATAAGCTCATCATTATCATTAGGCACAACAGTCATACCTCCTTTCTTGGGAACGCAATGCACAGGACTAACCCATCTACTATCAGCAATAGGATATATAATACCAGCTTCAAGAAGTCGTAATACCTCATTCCTTACCACTTCCTTCATCTTCGGAATTAGACGACGCTGATGTTCAACAACAGGCTTTGCATCATCTTCCATATTAATAGCATGTTGGCAAATAGAAGGAGAAATCCCTTTCAAATCATCAAGAGTATAGCCAATAGCGCCTCGGTGCTTCTTCAGTATTTCCAATAACCTTTCTTCCTCAATCTCTGAAAGCTTAGAACTAATAATAACAGGATATATTTTCTTATCATCAATATGAGCATATTTAAGATTATCAGGCAAAGGCTTTAAATCAAAAACAGGATCTTCCTTTGGTGGCGGTGTGGTACCCAAATCTTCCGCCGGTAAATCATGCTTGAGAATAGGTTGGCGAAGAAAAATTTCCTCAAGCTCATCTCTTTCTTTCCTAAAAATTTCACTCTCGCTATCCTCCAAATGTTGCTGCAAAGGATTATTAGGAACAAGAACAATAGATGCACATTGCTCCATTTTAAAATCATTACTAGGCAAATCAGCTTTATAAGGAGTTTTAGTAAATTTAGAGAAGTTAAACTCATAAGATTCACCAGCAAATTTAGTCAAAATTTTCTCTTTCTTGCAATCTATAATAGCTCCACAAGTATTTAGAAAAGGTCTACCAAAAATAATAGGACAATAATCACTAGCAGCAGAACCAAGTACCAAAAAGTCTGCAGGATATTTAATCTTACCGCATAAAACTTCCACATCTCGAACAATACCAATTGGAGAAATAGTTTCTCTATTAGCCAGCTGAATAACCACATCAATATCTTCAAGTTCACAAGAATCAATTTCATGCATAATCTCCGTGTAAAGCTCATACGGAATAGCACTAACACTTGCACCAATATCACATAATCCATAATAGCAATGATCACCAATTCTAACAGATAGCATAGGAACACTAGCTTGTTTGGGTTTATTAGGATGCGAAACTATATTAGAAGCATCTTCACAGAAAAAAATATGACCATCCTCCACATTTTCAGTCACAAGATCTTTAATTATTGCAACAGCAGGTTCAACTTTTATTTGTTCTTCAGGTTCTACAGGTTTCTTTTCACTTTTATGAACCACACTATTTATAACAGAGTACTCCTTCATTTTAGCAGGGAAAGGAGTTTTTTCAATATAAGCTTCAGGAATAACATGATCAGCAGTTTCAACTACAACGCATTTATTAATAGATGAATCAATTTTATCTTTATACGGTTCATGATACTTATCAAAATTCTTCTTTGGCAATTCATAATGAGAGGCAAAAGCTTTATAAAGATTTACAGCAACTTGAGAATCAAGACCATATGTAGCACTCATATTACGAAATTTATCAGTATCCATAAAAGCTTCAATGCATTTATAATCATAAATTATACCTGATTCTCTATCCTTGTCGTTCTCCCAACCTTCAGTATTTTCTTGGATCCGATCAAGAAGGTCCCTTTTAAACTCTTCTTTGTTGCGTGTAAATGATCCAGAACAAGAAGTATCCAGCAAGGTCTTGTCTTGAAAAGAAAGTCTTGCGTAGAAATTATCAATAATAACATTACCAGGAAGCTCATGAATGGGGCATTTGAGCATTAAAGACTTCAATCTCCCCCAAGCTTGGGCAATACTCTCTCCATCATGAGGCCAAAAATTATATATGCGATTCCGATCCTTATGAATTTCACTTGGAGGATAGAACTTAGAATAAAACCGGGGCACAATATCATTCCATTCAAGAGAATCCCCATTATCCAGTAATTTATACCAATGCGCCGCCTTACCAGACAGCGATAAAGAGAATAGTTTCTTCCTTACTTCATCCATAGCAATACCTGCACATTTGAATAACCCGCATAATTCATGCAAAAACAGTAAATGATCACCGGGGTGGACAGTTCCATCCCCTTCATAGCGGTTATCCATAACACGTTCAATAATTTTCATAGGTATTTTATATGGTATTACTTCCTCACCTGGCGCTTCATCCACTACCGTTGCAGTAGTAGTAGATTTCCCAAATAAAAATTGAAGAGAAGATCTCTCCATAATGACTTATAGCAGCGAGGCAGAAATAAAATCAGCACAACAAGAAGGTTTTCCTTACCAATTCCACTTACCAATAGCGCTTCACTCCCCGACAACGGCGCCGAGAAAATAGTCTTGATGACCCACAAGTATAGGGGGTGTATCGTAGTATCTTCGATAAGTAAGAATGTCGATCCCAACGAGGAGCAGAAGGTGTTGACAAGCAGTTTCGATGAAGGATTCACCGTAAATGCTCACGAGACAAGTATTCAGGGGGTTTTGATGTAACAGTTGAATAAAGTACGAGTATGTAAAGTGCGAGAGTAACAATTGCAGCGAGTGGCCCAATCCTTTTTAGCACAAAGGACAAGCCGGTTTGTTTACTTATAATTACCAAACGTTCTCAAGGACACACGGGATTTTAGTCTAGTGCTTTCGCTACATACGGCTAAATAATCTTCATTGTTATGATAAGTGTTGTGTGGGTGAACCTATGCTAATGTACCGCCCTTCCTAGGACTAATACATACTTGTGATTATACCCCTTGCAAGCATCCGCAACTACAAGAAAGTAATTAAGAATAAATCTAACCACAGCCTTAAACTACGAGATCTGCGATCCCTCTGCATCGATATACCAACGGGGTTTAGGTTTCTGTCACTCCGGCAACCCCGCAATTGGCAAACGAGTACAAGATGCATTCCCCTAGGCCCATAAATGGTGAAGTGTCATGTAGTCGACGTTCACATGACACCACTAGAAGAATAACACCACAACTTAAATATCACACCATTGAATATTACTCAACCATAATTCACTACTAACATTTAGACTTCACCCATGTCCTCAAGAACTAAACGAACTACTCACGAGACATCATATGGAACATGATCAGAGGTGATATGATGATGAATAACAATCTGAACATAAACTTGGTTCAATGGTTTCACTCAATAGCATCAACAACAAGTAGAGATCGATACCGGGAGAGTTTCCCCTATCAAACAATCAAGATCAAACCCAAATTGCTACGGCGGTGACGGTGTCCAGCGGTGATGACGGCGGTGATGATGGTGGAGATGATGATGATGGTGATGGCGATGATGTCCAGCTCGATGACGGTGACGATGGCGTCGATTTCCCCCTCCCGGAGGGAATTTCCCCGGCGGATTCCTGCCCGCCGGAGAGCTCTTTTCTCTCTGGTGTTCTCCGCCCCGCAGAGGCGGCTGTAACTCTTCGCGAGGTACCCTCTGTGGCTTAGGTCTTCGGGACGAAGGATTTCGCGAAGAAAAGGAGGTCAAAGGGGCTGTGGGCCCCCCACACTACATGGCGGCGCGGCCAGGGCCTGGGCCGCGCCGCCCTTGGGTGTGGGCCCACCCTGGCTCCTCCTGGCTCCTCCTTCTGGCTTTGTTCGTCATTTTGAAAAATAGGATTTTTGGTATAATTTCCTTCCACAGTTGATCTTCCGAAATATTGCATTCTGACGATGCTTTTTCCAATGAGAATCCCGGCTCCCGGTGCTTGATCTCCCAATAATGATGAAACATGCAAAATAGATGAAATAACATAAGTATTGTGTCCCAATATGAAATATATCAATGAATAACAGCAAATTATGATATAAAATAGTGATGCAAATTGGACGTATCAGTGGCCGGCCACCCCCTCTCCCAAACCCTAGCCGCCCCCTCTCTCCTCCTCTTCCCCCGCACGCTTAGCGAAGCTCCACCGGAGATCTCCATCGCCACCGCCACCACGCCGTCGTGCTGCCGGATTCAAGGAGGAGCTACTACTTCCGCTGCCCGCTGGAACGGGGAGAAGGACGTCGTCTTCATCAACACCGAACGTGTGACCGAGTACGGAGGTGCTGCCCGATCGTGGCACCGTGATCAAGATCTTCTACGCGCTTTTGCAAGCGGCAAGTGATCGTCTACCGCAGCAATAAGAGCCTACTCTTATAGGCTTTGGAAATCTTCAAGGGTTAGTCTTGATCATCCCCTCGTTGCTCCCGTCTTCTAGATTGCATCTTGGCTTGGATTGCGTTCTCGCTGTAGGAATTTTTTTGTTTTCTATGCAACGAATCCCTACAGTGGTATCAGAGCCGTGTCTATGCATAGATGGTTGCACGAGTAGAACACAATGGTTTTGTGGGTGTTGATGCTCTTGTTGTCTTTAGTTTGAGTACTTTGCATCTTTGTGGCATAGTGGGATGAAGCGGCTCGGACTAACTTTACATGACCGCGTTCATGAGACTTGTTCCTCGTTCGACATGCAACTTGTATTGCATAAGAGGCTTTGCGGGTGTCTGTCTCTCCTACTATAGTGAAGATTCAATTTACTCTTCTATTGACAACACTAGTATCACCGTTGTGGTTCATGTTCGTAGGTAGATTAGATCTTACTCGAAAACCCTAAACCACGTAAAATATGCAAACCAAATTAGAGACGTCTAACTTGTTTTTGCAGGGTTTGGTGATGTGATATGGCCATAATGTGATGATGAATATGTATGAGATGATCATTATTGTATTGTGGCAACCGGCAGGAGCCTTATGGTTGTCTTTAAATTTCATGTTGAGTAGTATTTCAAAGTAGTTGTAATAATTGCTACATGAGGTGAACAACCATGAAGACGGCGCCATGGACCTTGACGCTACGCCGACGATGATGGAGATCATGCCCGTTGATGATGGAGATCATGTCCGTGCTTTAGAGATGAAGATCAAAGGCGCAAAGACAAAAGGGCCATATCATATCACATATGAATTGCATGTGATGTTAATCCTTTATGCATCTTATTTTGCTTAGAACGCGGCGGTAGCATTATAAGATGATCCCTCACATTAATATCAAGATAATAAAGTGTTCTCCCCTCGTATGCACCGTTGCCAAAGTTCGTCGTTTCAAAGCATCTCGTGATGATCGGATGTGACAGATTCAACGTTCATATACAACGGGTGTAAGCCATGTTGCACACGCGGAATACTTGGGTTTGCTTGATGATGACGCGTAAAGCACACGCTCGTTGGGAACCCCAAGTGGAAGGTGTGATGCGTACAGCAGCAAGTTTCCCTCAGTAAGAAACCAAGGTTTATCGAACCAGTAGGAGTCAAGAAGCACGTTGAAGGTTGATGGCGGCGGGATGTAGTGCGGCGCAACACCAGGGATTCCGGCGCCAACGTGGAACCTGCACAACACAACCAAAGTACTTTGCCCCAACGAAACAGTGAGGTTGTCAATCTCACTGGCTTGCTGTAACAAAGGATTAACCGTATTGTGTGGAAGATGATTGTTTGCAGAAAACAGTAGAACAAGTATTGCAGTAGATTGTATTTCAGTAAAGAGAATTGGACCGGGGTCCACAGTTCACTAGAGGTGTCTCTCCCATAAGACGAACAGCATGTTGGGTGAACAAATTACAGTTGGGCAATTGACAAATAAAGAGGGCATGACCATGCACATACATATCATGATGAGTATAGTGAGATTTAATTGGGCATTACGACAAAGTACATAGACTGCCATCCAACTGCATCTATGCCTAAAAAGTCCACCTTCAGGTTATCATCCGAACCCCCTCCAGTATTAAGTTGCAAAGCAACAGACAATTGCATTAAGTATGGTGCGTAATGTAATCAACAACTACATCCTTAGACATAGCATCAATGTTTTATCCCTAGTGGCAACAGCACAACACAACCTTAGAACTTTCATCACTGTCCCGGTGTCAATGCGAGCATGAACCCACTATCGAGCATAAGTACTCCCTCTTGGAGTTACAAGCATCTACTTGGCCAGAGCATCTACTAGTAACGGAGAGCATGCAAGATCATAAACAACACGTAGATATAACTTTGATAATCAACATAACAAGTATTCTCTATTCATCGGATCCCAACAAACGCAACATATAGAATTATAGATAGATGATCTTGATCATGTTAGGCAGCTCACAAGATCCGACAATGATAGCACAATGGGGAGAAGACAACCATCTAGCTACTGCGATGGACCCATAGTCCAGGGGTAGACTACTCACACATCACACCGGAGGCGACCATGGCGGCGTAGAGTCCTCCGGGAGATGATTCCCCTCTCCGGCAGGTGCCGGAGGCGATCTCTGGATCCCCCGAGATGGGATCGGCGTTGGCGGCGTCTGCGGAAGGTTTTCCGTATCGTGGCTCTCGATGCGGGGGTTTCGTCACGGAGGCTTTAAGTAGGCGGAAGGGCAAGTCAGGAGGCGGCTCGGGGGGGCCCAAACCATAGGCCGGCGCGGCCAGGGGTGGGGCCGCGCCGCCCTAGGGTTTGGCCACCCCGTGGCCCCTCTTCGTTTCGTCTTCGGACTTCTGGAAGCTTCGTGGAAAAATAGGCCCCTGGGCGTTGATTTCGTCCAATTCCGAGAATATTTCCTTACTAGGATTTCTGAAACCAAAAACAAGAAACAAAGAATCGGCACTTCGGCATCTTGTTAATAGGTTAGTTCCAGAAAATGCACGAATATGACATAAAGTGTGCATAAAACATGTAGATAACATCAATAATGTGGCATGGAACATAAGAAATTATCGATACGTCGGAGACGTATCAGCATCCCCAAGCTTAGTTCTGCTCGTCCCGAGCAGGTAAAACGATAACACAGATAATTTCTTGAGTGACATGCCATCATAACCTTGATCATACTATTTGTAAAGCATATGTAGTGAATGCAGCGATCAAAACAATGTATATGACATGAGTAAACAAGTGAATCATAAAGCAAAGACTTTTCATGAATAGCACTTCAAGACAAGCATCAATAAGTCTTACATAAGAGTTAACTCATAAAGCAATAATTTAAAGTAAAGATATTGAAGCAACACAAAAGAAGATTAAGTTTCAGCGGTTGCTTTCAACTTGTAACATGCATATCTCATGGATATTGTCAACATAGAGTAATATAATAAGTGCAATAAGCAAGTATGTAGGAATCAATGCACAGTTCACACAAGTGTTTGCTTCTTGAGGTGGAGAGAAATAGGTGAACTGACTCAACATTGAAAGTAAAAGAATTGTCCTCCATAGAGGAAAAGCATCGATTGCTATATTTGTGCTAGAGCTTTGATTTTGAAAACATGAAACAATTTTGTCAACGTTAGTAATAAAGCATATGCATCATGTAAATTATATCTTATAAGTTGCAAGCCTCATGCATAGTGTACTAATAGTGCCCGCACCTTGTCCTAATTAGCTTAGACTACCTGGATTATCACCGCAATACATATGCTTTAACCAAGTATCACAAAGGGGTACCTCTATGCCGCCTGTACAAAGGTCTAAGGAGAAAGCTCGCATTTGGATTTCTCGCTTTTGATTATTCTCAACTTAGACATCCATACCGGGACAACATAGACAACAGATAATGGACTCCTCTTTTAATGCTTTAAGCATTCAACAACAATTAATTCTTTTCTCATTAGAGATTTGAGGATGTTTGTCCAAAACTGAAACTTCCACCATGGATCATGGCTTTAGTTAGCGGCCCAATGTTCTTCTCTAACAATATGCATGCTCAAACCATTCAACTCAGTGTAGATCGCCCTTACTTCAGACAAGACGAACATGCATAGCAACTCACATGAAATTCAACAATGGAAAGTTGATGGCGTCCCCAGTAAACATGGTTATCGCACAACAAGCAACTTAATAAGAGATAAAGTGCATAATTACATATTCAATACCACAATAGTTTTTAAGCTATTTGTCCCATGAGCTATATATTGCAAAGGTGAATGATGGAATTTTAAAGGTAGCACTCAAGCAATTTACTTTGGAATGGCGGAAAATACCATGTAGTAGGTAGGTATGGTGGACACAAATGGCACAGTGGTTGGCTCAAGTATTTTGGATGCATGAGAAGTATTCCCTCTCGATACAAGGTTTAGGCTAGCAAGGCTTATTTGAAACAAACACAAGGATGAACCGGTGCAGCAAAACTCACATAAAGACATATTGAAAACATTATAAGACTCTACACCGTCTTCCTTGTTGTTCAAACTCAATACTAGAAATTATCTAGACCTTAGAGAAACAAAATATGCAAACCAAATTTTAGCATGCTCTATGTATTTCTTCATTAATGGGTGCAAATCATATGATGCAAGAGCTTAATCATGAGCACAACAATTGCCAAGTATCACATTACCCAAGACATTAATAGCAATTACTACATGTATCATTTTCCAATTCCAACCATATAACAATTTAACGAAGGAGAAACTTCGCCATGAATACTATGAGTAGAAACCAAGGACATACTTGTCCATATGCTACAGCGGAGCGTGTCTCTCTCCCATAAAGTGAATGCTAGGATCCATTTTATTCAAACAAAACAAAAACAAACCGACGCTCCAAGAAAAAGCACATAAGATGTGATGGAATAAAAATATAGTTTCAGGGGAGGAACCTGATAATGTTGTCGATGAAGAAGGGGATGCCTTGGGCATCCCCAAGCTTAGACGCTTGAGTCTTCTTGATATATGCAGGGGTGAACCACCGGGGCATCCCCAAGCTTAGAGCTTTCACTCTCCTTGATCATGTTGCATCATACTCCTCTCTTGATCCTTGAAAACTTCCTCCACACCAAACTCGAAACAACTCATTAGAGGGTTAGTGCACAATATAAATTAACATATTCAGAGGTGACACAATCATTCTTAACACTTCTGGACATTGCATAATGCTACTGGACATTAGTGGATCAAAGAAATTCATCCAACATAGCAAAAGAGGCAATGCGAAATAAAAGGCAGAATCTGTCAAAACAGAACAGTTCATATTGACGAATTTTAAAATGGCACCAGACTTGCTCAAATGAAAATGCTCAAATTGAATGAAAGTTGCATACATATCTGAGGATCATGCACGCAAATTGGCTTAATTTTCTGAGCTACCTACAGGGAGGTGGACCCAGATTCGTGACAGCAAAGAAATCTGGAACTGCGCAGTAATCCAAATCTAGTACTTACTTTTCTATCAACGGCTTAACTTGGCACAACAAAACACAAAACTAAGATAAGGAGAGGTTGCTACAGTAGTAAAAAACTTCCAAGACACAAAATAAAAGCAAAGTACTGTAGGTAAAAACATGGGTTGTCTCCCATAAGCGCTTTTCTTTAACGCCTTTCAGCTAGGCGCAGAAAGTGTGTATCAAGTATTATCAAAGGGTGGTACTTCTACAGCGGGGTGCGGAGTTTTCTCAACTATGCATATTATCTTTTCTATGTGAGTTTCAGAGGCTCCCTTTTCATTAGTCTTGGGCTTGCTACTCTCATCAAACAAATCTTTAGGAACAATCCAATCAAAATTCTTTTCTAGTGCCTCACACATTCCCAAGAGCTTGCAAGGTATTGATGTTTTAATGTCCCCCTCGTAATTAACTTTATTAGTGTACTTTTGTCTATCCTTTTCCATCTTCTCAAGGGTACTGGCAAAATTGGTATAAGAACCTAGCATATTATATTTAGTGAAAACTTTTCTAGCTTCTCTCGCTATTCCCCCAAATTCTTTAAGAAGGGTTTCTAATACAAAATCTTTCTTTTCTCCTTCTTCCATATCACTGAGTGTAAGAAACATATGTTGAATTACAGGATTAAGATTAACAAATCTAGCTTCTAATGCGTGTACTAAAGAAGCAACAGCAATTTCATAAGTGGGGGCAAGTTCTACCAAGTGTCTATCTTCAAAATCTTCGACCATACTAATATGAGTGAAAAAATCTTCTATATTGTCTTTCCCAAGGATAGACCCTCGACCTACCGGTACATCTTTAAGAACAAACTTAGGAGGAAACATTATGAAATAAGTAAAGTAAATGCAAGTAACTAATTTTTTTTGTATTTTGATTTAGTGCAGCAAACAAAGTAGTAAATAAAACTAAGCAAGACAAAAACAAAGTAAAGAGATTGAGAAGTGGAGACTCCCCTTGCAGCGTGTCTTGATCTCCCCGGCAACGGCGCCAGAAATTTAGTTTGATGACGCGTAAAGCACACGCTCGTTGGGAACCCCAAGTGGAAGGTGTGATGCGTACAACAGCAAGTTTCCCTCAGTAAGAAACCAAGGTTTATCGAACCAGTAGGAGTCAAGAAGCACGTTGAAGGTTGATGGCGGCGGGATGTAGTGCGGCGCAACACCAGGGATTCCGGCGCCAACGTGGAACCTGCACAACACAACCAAAGTACTTTGCCTCAACGAAATGATGAGGTTGTCAATCTCATCGGCTTGCTGTAACAAAGGATTAACCGTATTGTGTGGAAGATGATTGTTTGCAGAAAACAGTAGAACAAGTATTGCGATGAGATTGTATTTCAAGAAAGAGAATTGGACCGGGGTCCACAGTTCACTAGAGGTGTCTCTCCCATAAGACGAACAGCATGTTGGGTGAACAAATTACAGTTGGGCAATTGACAAATAAAGAGGGCATGACCATGCACATACATATCATGATGAGTATAGTGAGATTTAATTGGGCATTACGACAAAGTACATAGACCGCCATCCAACTGCATCTATGCCTAAAAAGTCCACCTTCAGGTTATCATCCGAACCCCCTCCAGTATTAAGTTGCAAAGCAACAGACAATTGCATTAAGTATGGTGCGTAATGTAATCAACAACTACATCCTTAGACATAGCATCAATGTTTTATCCCTAGTGGCAACAACACAACACAACCTTAGAACTTTCTCACATCCTGTCCCGGTGTCAATGCAGGCATGAACCCACTATCGAGCATAAGTACTCCCTCTTGGAGTTACAAGCATCTACTTGGCCAGAGCATCTACTAGTAACGGAGAGCATGCAAGATCATAAACAACACGTAGATATAACTTTGATAATCAACATAACAAGTATTCTCTATTCATCAGATCCCAACAAACGCAACATATAGAATTACAGATAGATGATCTTGATCATGTTAGGCAGCTCACAAGATCCGACAATGATAGCACAATGGGGAGAAGACAACCATCTAGCTACTGCTATGGACCCATAGTCCAGGGGTAGACTACTCACACATCACACCGGAGGCGACCATGGCGGCGTAGAGTCCTCCGGGAGATGATTCCCCTCTCCGGCAGGGTGCCGGAGGCGATCTCCTGGATCCCCCGAGATGGGATCGGCGTTGGCGGCGTCTCTGGAAGGTTTTCCGTATCGTGGCTCTCGGTATTGGGGGTTTCGTCACGGAGGCTTTAAGTAGGCGGAAGAGCAAGTCAGGAGGCGGCTCGGGGGGCCCAAACCACAGGCCGGCGCGGCCAGGGGTGGGGCCGCGCCGCCCTAGGGTTTGGCCACCCCGTGGCCCCTCTTCGTTTCGTCTTCGGACTTCTGGAAGCTTCGTGGAAAAATAGGCCCCTGGGCGTTGATTTCGTCCAATTCCGAGAATATTTCCTTACTAGGATTTCTGAAATCAAAAACAGCAGAAAAACAAAGAATCGGCACTTCGGCATCTTGTTAATAGGTTAGTTCCAGAAAATGCACGAATATGACATAAAGTGTGCATAAAACATGTAGATAACATCAATAATGTGGCATGGAACATAAGAAATTATCGATACGTCGGAGACGTATCACTTGACGAGCCTAGCATGTACAGACATGGCCTCGGGACAACGGAAACCAAAAAGTTGAACACGAGTCATATGGATGATATGATCAACATGTTGATGTTCACCATTGAAGCTACATCATCTCACGTGATGATCGGTTTTGGTGTAGTGGATTTGGATCGTGTACCACTTAACAACTATGAGGGATGTTGTATTAAGTGGGAGTTCATTAGTAATTAGATTAAAACATGAACTAATTATCATAAACATAGTCTGAGTAGTATTTTGAATTAATTTTGTAGTGTTGGCATCCGTTTTCTACCATGCACTAGTCTTGTTATTGAGATAGAAATACTGTTAAAATCTGACAAGAAACTTTACGGATTGGTACCGTATTGTTAAAGAATCAAGAATTGATTAAGTCCTATTGCAAACTTTTAGTAAACCTCACATTGTTGATTCAAAGAGCTATGGTTTCAATTAGTACCTAAAGTTATCTTGTCTCCGTGAAACTTGAAGTTCAAATCTGTTTGAAAAGTAAGGAGCTGAAAATTTAGTTTTCAGAAATAATCAAGGTATAAGATATATGTGATATCTAAGACCTTATTGCAAGATGATAGAATATAAATTTGGTGAGACTACATAAACTCATAAGTTTTATGGGAATGTATGAAGGTTGAAGACGCCAGGCGTCACAATCCTCCAACTATTGGGGCACTAATAATATTCGCATATCCATGAAGTTATCATCCTTGGTATGCACCGTTGCTAAGACTCGTCGTTTCGAAGCATCACGTGATGATCGGGTGTGATAGATTCTACGTGTGCATACAACGGGTGCAAGCCAGATTTGCACATGCGAATGCCAAAGTTAAAACTTTACGAGCCTAGCATGTACAGACATGGTCTCAGAAAGTCATCATGATACAATGGATAAAATTATGAGTGAAATTGTTCATCATATTACAAGGTTACTAATAGTGAAATCCGGAACACTTGTCATATGATGATCAACTTCAAAGTAAGAACCTCAAGGTTATTGGTATTTGACCAACAAACCGAGAAGTTATTGAAGTTGATGTGTTTTTCTGAATAATGAGGAAAGCTAAAAGAGAAATTACAAAAGATATTTTGGCAGAAAGAAAAGAAAAGACTAGAAAGTCTAGCTCAGGTGTATATAAATGATATACATGTTATAGTTGTATTCCTAGTTAGGTCACGCAATGAAATTCTTGGGTATTAGTACCATATTGGTTGGTATGAAGTGTCATACAAAACAACACAATACAAGAATACAATGGCCTAAGTGACTGACAAGGAACATGATAGGAATACACGTCTGGAACAAAATAAAGTGTTATTATGTTCGTCGTTGGCATTCTATCTAGCCCTTAGAATTTATAATAAAGAACTTAATAATTGTTATTTTGCTCTGGTCAAATGAAAACAATGAGTTGTTCAAATTATGACATTACTCCATGTATGATGGATAAGTTATTATAAATCTTAATGGTGAAACACACATACATAACACTGACGCTAAAATGCCATAAGGGAAATGATTTGAATTCCACTTGTTTGTGGAACCGCCATTTAGGTCATGTTAGAAAAGAACGCATGAAGGAACTCCATGTAAATGGATTTTTGGAGTCATTTGATTTTTTGAATCATTTGGCGCTTGAAAATCTTTTCTAAAAGGTAATGACTGAAATACCGTTCATAGGCCAAGTGTTGAACGGGCAACTAACTTAGTGGAAAAATACATGATGATGTATGTGGTTCACTGGATATAGTTGTGTGCGGGAGATTCTTCTACTTCATGAAAACTTTCAACAATGAATTGAGTATGTGTGGATATATTCGATAAGGAAGAAGTTTGAAACATTTGAATGGATTCAAATAATTTTCAGCATGAAGTGGAAATCATCGTAATAGAAAAGTCAATTATCTATGATTGGATCATGGTGGAAATATTTGAATTACGAGTTTTAGCGAACATCTAAGAGAGTCATGTAATTGTTCTACAACTCACATTTCTTGGAGTATCATAATGATGATATAGTATCCGAGAGATGTATCCAAACCTTGTTGGATTAATGATGAGATAAAATATTATGACGCCATTATATTTTTGTGGATTATGCTTTAGTGACTACCGCTTTTACACTAAATAGAGCATCATCATGATCCGTTGAAATGACACCATACAAGTTATGGTATGGGTATAAACCCTAATAGTATTTTCTTTAAATTTTGGTCTAAGAGTTTACAACCAAAATCGGATGAATGTCTTTGTTGGTTATCCCAGAGATTTAATTGGGAATTCTTCCCACGAGACAAAGACAAAAGTGTTTGTCAATGTTTCTTATTTCCGAGAAATTGTTTCTAGTGAAGTATTTGAGTGGGAGCACAATATAATTTGATAAGGTTTATGAACCTGAGCATAATGATCAGAGTAGCGCAGCATCGGAATTGGTTTCGGAAGTGGCCACGACGATCATGGCTCCCATGACTACAAAGTGTTTTAGCCATGGAGATCGAAGTACATATTGAACCTTGTAGGTATGGTTTACTTTGTGATCAAATAAATGATTTGTGGACAAATGATTGATTTTGAACAATGATAAACCAACTACGAAACAAAGAAGTTATGATGGGCCCTGACTCCGTTAAAATGGCTATACGCCATGAAATCCAAGATAGATGAATACTTTTTTGAAAGTAAATGGATCTATAAAATTGATGGACTTGGATGAAATATCATTGAAGAAGCTCGACTTGTCGAAAAGTTGTTTACGACAAAGTTCAAAGAGTTGACTACGATAAGATTAGATCTTCCGTAGCAATGCTTATAGTCTATGTGGATTATTCTAGTAATCACTACATATTTCTTTTATGAGATATGCTAGTAGGATGGCAAAATACATTACTTAACAGAAGTGTGTATTAAAGGTGTATACAGGATACAACCAAGAGTTTTTGCTGGCCGTGGAATACTAGATAGGTATACAAACTTCAATTGGATGAAGTAAGTATCACGGAGTTGGAATCTTCACCAGATGAAATAATCAAAGAGTTTTTTGAATTCATCAGAGACGATGAAGAGGCTTGCATTTGCAAGAAGTTAAGTGGGAGCGCTGGGACATATTTATAATACTTTATGTAGATGACATGTAGTTGGTTATAAATGATGTAAATTATATACTTGATTAAAAGATTTCATTGAGAATTAACTTCAATGAAAGGATATGGACTGAAACAAATTTAGTGTCAAGATCTATGAAGATAGATTGAAACACATAATAAAGTTTAAGTCAAAGTACATAGAATGGATATTGAAGAGGTTCAATATATAAGTATTAAGAAAATGTTCTTATCATGTGAAGGTTTAACAAGACTTGAGTGTATCTGACACTCAATGAGTAAAAACACATGAGTGATTATAGATCACAAATAATATGTACATAATCAGATGTCATGTGCTCTTAAAAATGTTATGAGCATATACCAGAATGATTCATGTGATGATCATTGAAAACAGTAAGAATATTCTTGAGTACTTAAGAAGAACCAAGGATATATATATAGTTTTTGTATGGAGAAATGACAAACAAATTGTTGTAAGGTGTTACACCGACATTTGTTTTGTCACATATGAAAATAAAAATTTCAAATCTCAAATTAGACTAAGTGTTGTTTAAAAGGTAGCACAATGAGTTAGAAGTTGTCTATGTTAGATTTAGAAGAGTTCTAAATATTGTGACGGATTCTACAAACGAAAGGCAGAGTATGTCATTGTTTTGACAATGACTGAGGATGTTAAGTCAAGAAGTTCTTTGAGAACTTGGTGTAGTTCCGATAGTGTCAGAACTTTGAAACTATATTGTGTGTGACAATATTAGTGACATATTTCAGACCGCGGAATTAAGGTTCCACCAGAAGACCAAACATATTTAATGCCGACTCATTTGGAAATGAGTGATGCGTTGAGACGCAAATGAATTACAAAATACATACGGTTCTGAGCATGTCAGATCCGTTGACTAAAACCTCTCCCGTGAGCAAAACATGATAAAGCACCGGAAGGCCAAGGTGTTATATCTTTACAAATGTAAACTAGATTATTGACTCTAGTGCCAGTGGGAGACTGAAGGAGATATGCCCAAGAGGCAATAATAAAAGTGGTTATTATATATCTTTATGTTTATGATAAATGTTTATATATCATGCTATAATTGTATTAACCGAAACATTGATACATGTGTGATATGTAAACAACAAAGAGTCCCTAGTATGCCTCTTAACTAGCTTGTTGATTAATGTATGATTAGTTTCATAATCATGAACATTGGATGTTATTAATAACAAGGTTATATCATTGTATGAATGATGTAATGGACACACCCAATTAAGCATAGCATAAGATCACGTCATTAAGTTATTTGCTATAAGCTTTTGATACATAGTTACCTAGTCCTTATGACCATGAGATCATGTAAATCACTTATACCGGAAAGGTACTTTGATTACATCAAACGCCACTGCGTAAATGGGTGGTTATAAAGGTGGGATTAAGTATCCGGAAAGTATGAATTGAGGCATATGGATCAACAGTGGGATTTTGTCCATCCCGATGACGGATAGATATACTCTGGGCCCTCTCGGTGGAATGTCGTCTAATGTCTTGCAAGCATATGAATAAGTTCATAAGATACCACATACCACGGTACGAGTAAAGAGTACTTGTCAGAAGACGAGGTTGAACAAGGTATAGAGTGATACCGATGATCAAACCTCGGACAAGTAAAATATCGCGTGACAAAGGGAATTGGTATCGTATGTGAATGGTTCATTCGATCACTGAAGTCATTGTTGAATATGTGGGAGCCATTATGGATCTCCAGATCCCGCTATTGGTTATTGGTCGGAGAGAGTACTCAACCATGTCCACATAGTTCGCGAACCGTAGGGTGACACACTTAAGGTTTGATGTTGAAATGGTAGAACTTGAATATGGAATGGAGTTCGAAGTTTTGTTCGAAGTCCCGGATGAGATCCCGGACATCACGAGGAGTTCCGGAATGGTCCGGAGAATAAGATTCATATATAGGAAGTCATATTCCAAGTTTGGAAATGATCCGGTGCATTTATGGCAGGTTCTAGAAGGTTCTAGAAAAGTCCGGAAGAATAGCACTATGGAAGGTGGAGTCCCGGAGGAACTCCACTAGCATGGCCGGCCAGCCCTAAGGGGAAGGAATCCCAGGTGGATTCCACCTGAGGTGGCCGGTCACCCCACCTAAGGAAAAGGTGGGAGTCCCACCTTGGGTAGGACTCCCTCATTGAGTAGGTTTCCCACCTTTGGGAAGTTTTGGTGTTGGGGTCTTATTCGAAGACTTGGACTAAAACTCTTGAGGCTTCCACCTATATAATGAGGGGCATAGGAGAGGGTGCTCACCACCACAAGCCCATAGCTTGGCCGCACCCCTAGGTGGCCGGCCACCCCCTCTCCCAAACCCTAGCCGCCCCCTCTCTCCTCCTCTTCTCCCGCACGCTTAGCGAAGCTCCGCCAGAGATCTCCATCGCCACCGCCACCACGCCGTCGTGCTGCCGGATTCAAGGAGGAGCTACTACTTCCGCTGCCCGCTGGAACGGGGAGAAGGACGTCGTCTTCATCAACACCGAACGTGTGACCGAGTACGGAGGTGCTGCCCGATCGTGGCACCGTGATCAAGATCTTCTACGCGCTTTTGCAAGCGGCAAGTGATCGTCTACCGCAGCAATAAGAGCCTACTCTTATAGGCTTTGGAAATCTTCAAGGGATAGTCTTGATCATCCCCTCGTTGCTCCCGTCTTCTAGATTGCATCTTGGCTTGGATTGCGTTCTCGCGGTAGGAATTTTTTTGTTTTCTATGCAACGAATCCCTACAGTTATTTCACTACTGCTACTGCTATAAAACTGTTACTACTGATAAACTCTTGCGAGCAAGTCTGTTTCTAGGTGCAGCTGAATTGACAACTCCGCTGTTAAGGCTTCCAAGTGTTCTTTGTCTCCCCTTGTGTCGAATCAATAAATTGGGTTATACTACCCGCGAAGACTGTTGCGATCCCCTATACTTGTGAGTCATCAAGACCGTTTTCTGGCGCCGTTGCCGGGGAGCATAGCTTTATTTGGAAGTTCACTTGGATTGATATTGTTCGCTGCAAATTCTCCATCATGGGTAAAGCTCGCGATCCTAAAGTCGCCATATTACCATCCACTACAAGAAAAGGTACAACTCTGAGTACCTCTGCTACTCTTGATTCACCATCTGTGATAAGTCAACTTGTTTCACTGCCACAAGCTTCACTTGGTGGTACTTCTACTGAATCTGAAAACTCTCATAATATTGATAATGTTTCTGCTGTGCTTGATGATAGTGGTTCATTGGGATCCTTTCTAGATGCTACAATTGCTAGGTCTAGACAAATTGAAAATGCTGAAACTCCTAATGAAAATGCCACTACACCTGTTAGTTCACCTGAACTTGATTATTCTAGTGATGATCCTGATGAAAATTATGTGGAGCTTAATGATGATCTTATTAATAGATGCAATGCTACTGCTGATGCAAGAAACATTAAAAAGTTTCTCACACAATATACTGTTAGACATAAGCTATCACCTGATCCTAAATTTGCCACATCTCCTATATGCATTAAGGATAAATATTATGATTTTTCTCTTGATCTATCTCATATAGCTATTGTAGAGAAAGCACCCTTTTGTGGTACTGAAAAAGAAAGTGTTGTAGAACACATGAATGAACTTTCTTCTATGAGTAGCTTGTTTTCTGATGATGACAAGATGCGTACTTACTTTGTCATTAAAAAATTTCCTTTCTCATTAAAGGATGATGCTAAAACTTGGTATAATAATTTGCCTCCTGGTTCTATTAAAAGTCCAACTGATTTGCGTGATGTTTTCTTTCGAAAATACTATCCTGCTAGTGCTCAACATATTGCTTTACAGAGAATTTATAGGTTTGATCAGGGAGATGAAGAGAAATTGCCCGCGGCATGGGCAAGATTTTGTTCTCTTATTAGAGCTCGACCTGGACATGATTTAGAAAAGAATGATCTACTTGATATATTTTATAGTGGACTAACTATTGAATCTAGAGCATATTTGGATAGTTGTGCTGGTTGTGTTTTCAGGAAAAGAACTCCGGACGAAGCTGAAGAATTATTGGCTAAAATAAGCCGGAATCATGATGATTGGAATACACCTGAACCAACTCCAACGCCAATATTGAAGAAGAGGGGTTTAATTGAATTGAATGATGAAGATATGAGGGAAGCCAAGAAGTCTCTCAAGGAGAAAGGTATTAAATCCGAAGATGTGAAGAATCTTCCTCCCATAGAAGATATATGTGAGATAATTCCCCCTTCATCCATGATTGAGGTAAACTCCCTTCAGCGCTTTACTAGGGAAGATATTCCGTATTCAAAACCTCCTGCTCAATGCTTAGATGAGTTTGATAATTATATTGTTAAACAAGAAAATTTTAATATGAGAGTAGAGAATCATCTAATGGAAAATTCTCAAGCTATTAGCAATTTGCATGATATTATGGAGAGAACCTCCAATGATGTTAAGATGCTTGTTAAACATTTTCAAATGATTCAAACTCAAATTGATCAACTCACTAAAGTGCAAAATGACTTGCTAAATAATAACTCTAAAGAGAAACATGCTTATGAAGTAACAACTAGAGGTGGTGCCTCTAACCAGGATCCTCTATATCCTGAAGGGCATCCCAAAAGAATTGAACAAGATTCTCAACGAATTGAACCTAGTGCTCCTTCTAAGAAGAAAAAGAAGAAGAAACATAAAAATGTTGTAGAATCCTCTGAACCTGTTAATGATCCTAATAGTATTTCTATTTCCGATGCTGAAACTGAAAGTGGTAATGAACATGATAATGATAATGATAATGATAAGAATGATGCTTCTGATAAAGAAGAGGTAGAAGATGAACCTGACAAGCATGCTAAAAATAAAAAGTATACTAAAGAAGATTTTATTGCTAAGAAACATGGTAATGAAAGGGAACCTTGGGTGCAAAAGCAAATGCCTTTTCCTGCTAAGAAACTAAAATCAAAGGAAGAAGAACACTATAATAAATTTTGTGATTGGATGAAACCTTTATTCTTGCAAATCCCTTTGACTGATGCTATTAAATTGCCTCCTTATTCAAAGTATATGAAAGATATTGTTACTAACAAAAGGAAAATCCCCAATGAGGAAATTTCCACTATGCTTGCTAATTACTCTTTCAATGGCAAAGTGCCAAAGAAGTTGGGCGACCCAGGTATACCTACTATTCCTTGTTCTATTAAGAATAATTATGTTAAAACTGCTCTATGTGACTTGGGAGCCGGTGTTAGTGTTATGCCTTTTTCTCTTTATAAGAGACTTTACTTAGATAAGTTGATACCTATTGATATATCTTTGCAAATGGCTGATAAATCTACTGCTATTCCTGTTGGTATATGTGAGGATGTTCCTGTTCAAGTTACTAATAACTGCTTGATATTAACTGATTTTGTTGTGTTGGAAATGCCTAAAGATGATAATATGTCTATTATTCTTGGGAGACCTTTTCTTAACACCGCAGGGGCTGTTATTGATTGCAATAAAGGAAAGGTTACTTTCAATGTTGATGATAAGGAGCATACCGTCTATTTCCCCAAGAGGATTGATAAAGTATGTGGAGTCAATACTATATCTAATGTGAGAACTATCAAAATTGGAACTATTGATTGTCCTATATATGAGCCTAAAGAAGGTTATCAAAATCTTATGATTGGATCCATATCAATACAATTCAAGGTAACATGATTGATTTGAGGTTTATTTCTTCATATGCTATGTAAAATTTATTTGGTGGCAAGACTTGATCAACCTTGTTAACAAATACCTTTTATATGCATAGAGGAGGTAAACAACATCTCTTTCTTCCTCCACTTGTTTAACTTGTTGTAGCACTTTTGATTTGCAAAGTTCCTTAGTTAATTAGAGATTTCAAAATTTTTGCTGGCCAGTAATAATAAATTTAATACCCAGAAATGTGCATTTTTCAAAGTTTTGAAAAATTCACAAAAATTATACCGTTGGTCCTATTTTTCGAAAATGCACCTGGGAGCACCTGGAGATGACCTGTGGGGCACCCCAGGGTGGCACCCCACAGGCTGGCGCGGCCAGCAAGGGGGGCGCGCCACCCTGGCGTGTGGGCCCCCCTTTACCCCACTTCAGCATCTCTTCCTCCCAGACTCTTCTCTCTCCCGAAAAAAATCGACACCAGCTTTCTCTCACTCGCGTTTTTGCTCAAGAGCTCAGGATTTTTCGATCTCTTTGCTCAGCCCAGATTTCTGTCTGAAATTTGGCACATTTGCTCTCCGGTATGTGACTCCTCCGCTGTAATGTCCCAGGTTTAGAGACGATCGAGGGGTAGATTTTAGAAAGGGATGTGCATTGCATTGTAAATTACGGGGAAATTTCGCGCTTTTAAAACAAAACTGCATCGAAGGGGGACAGGTTTCTCTCTCGACACCTTACAGGGTTAGGGTTTAGAGAGTGCGATGAACTTGTTCCTACTTATCTAAATTAGGGTTTTGAGAAGAGAGAAGTGATATTACATTGAAAACTTAAGTTGCATGATTGAATTCTAAATTAAGTTGTATGATTGAATTCAAACCAAATTTGAATTTGAATTTCAAATTCAAACATCAAATGAATATCACATTATCCAAATTTGAGATAATTTAATAAACCATTATCCTTAATCAAAATTATAAATAATACAACAATTAAGTAAAGCTCATTAAGGAAACTTGAGCTTTATTGATCAACACACACATAATACATTGTCTTTACAATATTCATATTTGAATTATGGAATTACAACATATTACAAGAATTGGACAAAATAGAAAAAAGAAAAGAAAATGAAATTACAATTCAATGATCTATCCTAACACTACAAACTAATCTTCATTTAGCCTTGTACTTGATGATCTCCATGATCCTTGGAGCATCAGGTTGATCCCTGCAAACAACACAACATAGAGCATATTATGCCAAGTGGCATTGCCACTTGGCAGGTTAGCAAATAATGGAAATGAAGAGGATATGATCCAATCTCTGCCGAGCAGATCCATGCCACAGATAGGACCAAGTCCAAGTGCACAGCACTTGCACACACACACAACCAGGCAGCACACAAGGCTGTGTGCATGTGTAACACACACACAGTGAGTCACCATGGAAAGAGGTAGTGCTGTCGACCAACAAGAGCAAGCCAGCAGCATATAAAAGCTTTTCCCAGCCAAACCCTAGTCATTTGATTCAACCATCGGCAGAACTGAACTGGTAAGCCACCAAGAACACCAAGAACACCAAGAACAGCTAGAACAGATAGAACAGCCTCACTGTTCAATCTATTCCAGCACACCACTGAATTAAATCAAGTTTCATCAAGTCACCAGGAGGAGCAGGGCAGGCAAAGCAACCATAAGACCAACACAGAGGCAAACCTCTACACCAACATCACATTCTAGGAGCTGGAGTGAGGTATACCAAGCATCATGGACAAACCAGATGGTTTTGTTCATATATAATCATATGCATCAATCACACATAATCAAAAGGGTGTGATACCCAAGTTGTGTCATCATCTGGCTATTAAGCCATATGGTGCAAGCAAGAGCAGAAAGGCCACTGGTCAATCATCAAAAGGGAACAACAGATATGACAATCATTGCATAACTGAAGAAATCCAGCAAGAGATGAGAGCACAAGTTAGCCTAGTTACACACACTTAGCACCTACAGCTAGTTGACCATCAGACCTAGACAAAATATTGTCTATTTGATTTCAACATCAAGAGCCACTGGCAATCCAATAAATGGATCACCCAGAAAGCATTTGGTGAGCAACAGCAAGCCAACAAATATGGGAGCTACCCTAGGGCAGCATATGACTACTGCCAGGGTCACCTCAAACCCTAGAACAACCAAACCACCAAGCCAAATACAAATATCATCACCCTGGTTGGGTTCAAAGAATTGCTAGGGTTCCCAACCACTGTTGGCATCCATCTAGCCAAGCCAATCAATTGTGATGATCATCACTGCATCACAGTTCACATCAATTATCCACTCAATCATTATAGGCAACACAGATAATTGATATTAACAAGTAAATCATGAAACAGACATTTGCTAATGATCCAGAGGATCACTGCAAGCATCAGTTGATGCTTGAGCAAGCACCAGCACTGATCTGTGCCACACACATACACATAGATAGGTAACAGCAATCCACATGCAACAGGTAAGCAAACCAATTATCAGCTGTTGATGATCACATGATCATCAGAGCTTGCTATAGCATGCTAGAGCATGCTAGAGCATCACTAAGCAACAGAGCATGGACCAGATAATTAATTGGCCACAGGTAAACAACAACTGCTTCACAGATAACAAATGGATGAACTGTAATTGTATCCAGAAGCATATCAAATACATGATGTACCACTGGATCAAGCCTGACATGAATAGCACACTCATATAATTAAACCATCACCACAACCAGAGCCACTAAGCAATCAAATGGATTTAATTGTAGCAAGACAGTAACCATTAAGCAGTCCCTGAGCATTACAAGATGCTCATGAGCAAGCCTATAGGAACACAATTGAGCATCTAGCGAGCTTAGTAACAATAACAGAGCCATAGAAGGGAATTTAAACAAGAAATGGATAGCACAAAAGGAAGGCAAGCTCTGGCATGGCCATGGCGACCATGATCAAGGCTAGTGAGGCAGAGCCGCATGAACAGCACATCAGCACAAGCATCAGCGCAGTAGCATACGCACACACAGCGAGTTAGGCGCAGCAGAGCTACTGGAGGAAGAAGAAGAGCAGGCCAGAGTGAGAGAGAGGAGGGGATCGGAAGTGGCGTACCTGGGGCGAGCAGACGACTGCCGCAGCCATGGAGGCCACGGCGGCGCGCGTCGAAAGCACGACGGCACCTGGCCAGGCCAGGCCAGGCTCAGCCTAGCGCCGCAGCGCCCCGCACCACGGCGGCGAAGGCCTCGATGGCGCCATCACACCAGAGGCGCCGAAGAGCACCGCAGCACAGAGAGGGCGACCGTGATGGGGATCGGCGAAGGGAGCGGCTAGGACCAGATCGACGCCGATGATCTGGTGCGCCGTCAAGTGGCGGTGCTGATGCGCCCCATCTCGCCGGCGGCGATGGCCGGAAGCGGCCGGGAAATATCGGAGAAGACGGCGGCGGCCACGGCGTCGCCAAAGCTCTAGGGTTAGGGTTCGGACACGAGCGCGCGAGAGAGAGAGAGAGTGAGCGGGTTGGGCCGGACCGGAGTGGGTCGGCCACACCTAACCCGTTGGGCCACCTGACAGGTGGGGCCCAAGGGTAAAATAGTCTTTTCACAAATCAATAAAAACCTGAAACTTTGAAATTCAATAAGAAATTGATAAGAGCTCTAAAAAAATAATTAAAAATATGTAACTGGATCAGCATAAAATTCTCTATTTAAATAAAATACCAAACAGAATTTTTGAAGACAATTAAGAATAAGTCTTATTTAGATGATTTAAATAATAATTTAAATCACTAATATTATTTTCAATAATGAAAATAAGTCCATAAATGCTATTGGACTCTAAAAACACCTTGACAATATTTCAAGGTTGTATTTACCCTGAATCAAGTATCTACAAGTTGTTCTTAGTATTAACCTCTCACATGAAATAACAACGACATCGGAAGGGGGGGGGGGAAACAAACCCTAAAATTGGAATCATGCATAACTGCTTCTTTAACCATTGCCCTTATCGGACAATGATGCTATTTTTCAGAGACAGAGGACAAGGGTCAGTCCACACCTTCCAACTGCAAAACTTTGCAGTGTTCAGGAAAGTTCATCACTTGCTCATGTCATTTGAGTATTTCTATCAAATTACTTGCAAAGTACTATGGTTATCACTATTGCATAAAAACCAAAATCACTACTTTCATAACTATGAATATGACTATGTGGTGGGCAATGGAACCATGGATTGTGTTGATATGGTGGAGGTTCCATTGCAAGGGTTTATATCCATCTAGGATTAAACAACAAATGTCGCCAGTGATTCTTGTGCCGTAATACCCGTGTTAACCATAAGATCCGGAGTGGGACGGATTAGTCAAAAGTGTTTCCACCTCTCGTTCATCAACGGATGCGCTTTACCGTAGACACTTGTATCTGTCAGGGCAAGCGGTTGGCTGGGGAAGCCTTAAGTCCCCACGGCATAGTCCGTAGACACTTGTCGCTCGAAGTGCAAGCGGTTGGCTGGGGAAGCCTTAAGTCCCCACGGTATTGCGGTCTATGATGGGTTGCAGCTACCGGCGAAGGAGTTTGGTTCGATCCCAAACTGTCGTCGTGGTCGGGGTCCACCCGTGAGTGGGAATAATGGGACCGGCGAGGACCCAGGGTCGGGGCATGCAACAAAGGGTGGGTGTTCGAGGTAGCGGAGGAACATGATTGGCTAGACCTTATACCGGGCCTCACACCGAAGGAAGTGTGGACGGGAAAGCTGCCCGGTTGGCACCAAGGTTAAGATCTCTTATGGGTAAAGCAACACACCTCTGCAGAGTGTAAAGAATCGTGGACTGTCACTCCCTGTTCCGGGATAAGGAACTGCGAACGCGGCCGGAAAGGAGCTCCATGAAGTTCTAGTGAACCGGTGAAGGCTGACGGACATAGCTCTTTGGAATAAAAGCAATCTCTTGAAGAAATGTTTATCAAAACTTGCATTGGTATTAGACTTTCTGGTCTAATATCGTAGCTAGAGCATTAAACACCTCTTATCTATAATGAACTTGTTGAGTACGCTCGTACTCATCCCAATCTTAAATCCCATGCTTAGATTGTCTGAATCGTCTGGAGGAGGACTACGACAACAATGAAGGAGCCGAGATCATCGGCTATGAAGAACCAGACCTCTCTGGAGGTATCGAGGGCGTAGACTACCTCATCGTCTACGGAACCGGGGAGGCTTCCGGAGGAGATCAAGCCTGAACATCTCGAGTAGTAGTAGTAGCCGAGCAGCCCGAACTCTTAGTATTTAGCTGCTCGAGGAAATAAATGTATAACTTAATGAGACTCTTATATTGTAAGCTAAGTTGGGTTCGCCTCGAACCCAGGAGTATTCCTCTTAGGACCCAAGAGGAGCTCCGAGACGACATGTGTATGATATTTGTAATAATAAATGAATGAGTTATGGACCTGCTATGTTCTGTTGTACTACTCTGAGGGATGTAATATTTGCGGAATGGTACTTCGTGAATGTTATATCAATGACTGGCATACTACAACATGCAGTGGTATGCAGGGTCACCACAGTTGGTATCAGAGCAAAAGCTTTGACCTTAGGTTGGAACCTAGTAAATGGGACCAAACGTTAGGAGTCAAAAAGGATAAGGTAGGAATTCTCAAAAAATATGGTGTATATTCAATTGAGAATACACCAATCATATCTTTTAGTGCGATAATTCTTTATTATCTCTATTATGATGCATTATTACTAATCTTATAATCTTTCTATTTCAACAACCAACATGGCAAGTTCATGTCCCGGACGAAACGTGAAAGTGATGGATTCCACACTGAGTGAATACGAAGGAGGACTTGCAGATATTCTACGTGCCATGTTACTTGAATTTGGGTGTGATCCCCAGATCCAAGTAAAGAAATACATGTACTATGATGGTACTGTATTGGCCAAGTGTAGGGTAGGACTGCGACTTCCCGAATCTTTGGGAATGAGCGTAGTAATGCCAGCAGGTGAAGCCAGAACTATCAACACAGCCTACCATATAGCCGTTATGAGAGCCATCACAGATATTCGGGAGCATAAGACGAAAGAGCTTATGGGTTCCGAATTCACTCACATTCCTCATAATCAGGAGGAAGAGGATCCCATGCTTAACCACTACAAATATGCAAAACGCAAACCAATAGCAGCTGCAAAATACATGGACAATAGTCGCAACTTTATATCATTGCTCTTTCAGTTGAACCATCATCTGACGGGAGCAATTGATACGATGCTAGAGGAGTTTACTGAACCCAAGGAGGAGATTAGGGAGAAAGAACCTATGGAGAATGTGGTGCACACACCAGTTTACTCAGCTGGTGACTACATTAGTATTGATCCACTTGAGCGTGAATCTACACCTGTTACACCTGGGAACTACTTGGGTAGTTCCTATGGGGGATATGAGGGCGGAGAGGAATCCGGAAACAATCAGCGTTCCGAGACTCCTATAGAAAATTCCATGGGTTGGCGTTGGGGATCTGATACTGGAACTCATAGTACTTTAGTGTATTATGACGGGGAGATGAATGATGATGCCACAACCCAGAACCAGAGTTATCCTAGTAATGAAGGAGTTGATGGAGGGTATCCGACACAGGTTGAGTCGGGTACGAGTGTTGGAAACACCTATGGTGGAGCTACAGGGGAGTACACCCGATGAGTGGACTATGATGCACTTAACGATCAGTTTGTGAACACTGACTTCTCCCTAGGATCATCATCTGATTCGGATTACCAGCCGACGGGGAGACCTTATGTTCCAGGGTCTATCAGGAGGACGACACGTTCGACCGGATGGAAGCCTGGGATGTACCGGGAGTGAAGATCGACTAGAGTCCACCAAGGGAGGCGAGGCTATAATACACAAGTACCACGTGTATTATAGTATGTAATATTTGTAGAAAATTGTACATATACTTTAATAAGTGAGTTTGCATACTCACATCGACTTGAGTATTGTAATAAGACCACTTAAGTATGTATATACATGGTATATGTTTTGTATGGTTTGGATTTGCTTCTTGATTTCCATTGCGTGACTAGTTCTGTGCACAAAGTTGAGCTCAGAAAACTTGCGCATGGAGTAATTATGAGTATCATCTTGTGTTGCAGAACTAGGGGGTTATGTCGGGAGCGATAGGTGAGGAGACCGAAGCGCAGCGCATGGAGCGCGAAGCAAAACAAAAGGAAGAGGATGAGGAAGCAGCCAGAAATCAATTTCCACCACCACCACCACCCATGATGCAGCAGAATTTTGTCCAGTACATGCAATTGGTGGAGGAAAGACAACGTGTAACGTTGGAGCAGCAGAACAAATTCTTCCAAGAATTGCTGCAACAGAACCGGGTAGAGAGACCCGAGAATTCGGGAGTCACCCTAGCGGACTTCCAGAACACCAAGCCTATATCTTTCGCATACGCGCCCGATCCAATGGACGCGGAAGATTGGCTTATGGATACTGAGCGAAAGCTCAATACCGTTGGATGTAACAACCAGGAGAAGGTCCGTTATGCTACCCACCTGCTGTGTGGACCTGCCGCATCATGGTGGGACAATATAGTAGCCGTTTATCCGGCTGGAAAAGTCTTTACCTGGGAGGAATTCGCATGGAAGTTCAGGGAATCCAATGTCCCTGAAAGTATTGTGGAACTGAAGCGTCGAGAATTCGAAAGTCTCGAGCAGAAGGACAAGGCCATCCTAACTTATGTCAGGGAATTCTCAAAGCTGTCCCGGTATGCGGTCGAAGAAGTCAACACCGAGGACAAGAAGAAGAAAAGGTTTCTGAGGGGGTTAAGTCCCCAGTTCAAGGTTCAGCTCCGTATGATGAGAGCGACGGAGTTTCAAGAGTTGGTGGATGCTGCCATCACTCTGGAAGATGATTTCAAACAACTGCAGGAGGAAAAGAGGAAGAAGGCCAAGTTTGAGCCTAAGAGGTTTGTTAGTAACAAGCCCAATACCAGCTTGAGTTTCAAGCCTAGGTACAGCAACAACAACAACAACAACTACTACTACAATAGTAGGAGGAATCAAGCTTTTCAGACTGCCAATCCAATGGTTTGTCGAAGCTGTGGACTTCCAGGGCATTTTGCCAAGGACTATAGAAAGCCAAGGATAATATGCTTTGGTTGTCGTCAGGAGGGGCACATGCTAAAGGACTGCCCCAAGAAAAATAATGGAGGAGGTCAGTCAGGAGGAGGAGGAAATCGTGGAGGAAACACCGGAGGGAACTGGAGGAATAAGAAGCCCTTCGGCAAGCTGAACTGCACTAGTCTGGAGGAGGTGGTCAACTCTGATCAGGCGGTGATAGGTACGCTCCAGATACTCACTCATCCTAGCAAAGTACTTTTTGATACTAGTGCAACTACATCATTCATTTCTCAACAATTCATCATCAAACATGGGATTAGTTGCACTAAGTTAGATACACCCATAACCATACTTTCTGCGGGGGGAACGATAGTAGTAACCCATACCAAATAAAAACAAGTCATCATGATCAATAAGTGCACGTTTGACGCGGACCTGTTCATTTTACCGATGAAGGACATTGATGTCATTCTTGGTATGAACTGGTTAGAAGCTAATGGAGCATTGATCGACTGTGTGAACAAGACGGTGTCTTTGAAAAGCCCCGATGGAAGTAGAATGATCTACCAAGGCGACAAACATACACAGATTGAAGTGAAGCTACAGCTGAACAGCATGAAGGAGGTGAAGTTAGAGGATATACCTGTAGTGAATGAATTCCAGGATGTGTTTCCTGCGGAATTACCTGGTATGCCACCAGATAGGGAGATAGAATTCACTATCGACCTAATTCCAGGAACAGCTCCGATTGCTAAGGCACCATATAAGATGGGGCCCAAGGAGTTGAAAGAACTCAAGGAGCAACTGGATGATTTGGAACAGAAAGGATTCATACAAGAAAGTGTTTCACCATGGGGATCACCTGTGATCTTCGTGGATAAAAGAGATGGAGGAAGAAGGATGTGCGGAGACTACAGGAATCTGAACAACGTCACAATCAAGAACAAGTATCCACTTCCAAGAATACAAGATCTATTCGATCAAGTTAGAGGCGCGGGAGTCTTTTCCAAAATTGATCTAAGATCCGGTTATCATCAGATAAAGATCAAGAAGGAAGACGTTCCGAAATCTGCCTTTGTTTCAAGGTATGGACATCATGAATACCTTGTAGTACCTTTTGGATTAACCAATGCCCCAGCAATTTTCATGAATCTCATGAATAAGATTTTCATGCCATATCTAGACAAGTTTGTCATCGTATTCATCGATGATATCTTGATCTATTCCAAGAACAAGGCCGAACATGCTGAACATTTGAGGTTAGTGTTGCAAACACTAAGAGAACATCAACTCTATGCCAAATTCAGCAAGTGTGAATTTTGGCTAGATCAAGTGGAATTTCTTGGTCATGTGATTAGTAAAGATGGAATAGCTGTTAACCCGAGCAAGGTAGCAGCAGTTCTAGAATGGGAAGCACCCAAGACTGTCAAGGAAATCCGAGGATTCCTAGGAATGGCAGGTTATTACCGGAGATTCATTGAAGGATTCTCCAAGATAGCAGGACCTATGACGAAGCTGTTAAGAAAGAACACACCATTCGTGTGGTCAGAGGAGTGTGAGAAGAGTTTTCAAACTCTGAAAGAGAAACTCACCACAGCACCGGTGTTAGCAGTTCCTGAAGTTGGCAAGGATTACACTGTGTACTGTGACGCATCCAAGCATGGATTGGGTTACGTACTCATGCAAGATCGGAAAGTGATATCTTATGGATCGAGGCAACTCAGACCTCATGAAGTAAACTATCCAACACATGATTTAGAATTAGCAGCAGTTGTATTTGCACTCAAAACATGGAGACATTTTCTTTATGGAGCCAAGTGTGAGCTCTATACAGATCATAAGAGTCTCAAATACTTCTTCACTCAGAAGGAACTCAACATGAGACAGAAAAGATGGCTTGAACTGATCAAGGATTATGATTTGACCATCAATTACACTCCTGGAAAGGCCAATATGGTAGCAGATGCTTTGAGTAGGAAGAGCACCGGAGGAGTGGAACAAGAAATATCACCGGAGTTGAAGAAGGAAATAAGCCAAGCCCAAATACAACTTTGGGAGAAGGAAGCTCATGAAGGACTATCGTCTTTACAAGTAGCTGATGAGCTAAATGTTAACCTGAAGAATGAGATAATGATGGGTCAGCTGGATGATCCATTCATCATGGAGGAGATGAGAAGAACAGATGAAGGAAGACCATCAGAATTTCACCGCAGAGAATCGGGATCATTATGGTTCCAGAAGAGAATTTGTGTTCCGGATATTGCTGAAATCAAGGAAGTAATACTCCGGGAAGCCCATCAAACACCATATTCCATTCATCCGGGAAGTACAAAGATGTACATGGACCTAAAGGAGCTATTCTGGTGGAACAACATGAAGAGGGAGATAGCACAATACGTGGCGGAATGCCATACCTACCAGAGAGTGAAGGCTGAACACCAGAGTCCGGCAGGAAAGTTACAACCTTTACCTATTCCAGAGTGGAAATGGGAGGAAATAGGGATGGATTTCATCACCGGATTACCCATGACTAATAAAAAGAAGGACATGATATGGGTAATCGTGGACCGGTTGACGAAGAGTGCACACTACTTAGCGGTAAATCAACAGGACAAAGGAGAGAAACTCATCGATCTTTACATCAAAGAGATCGTGAGTAAGCATGGAGTGCCTAAGAAGATCGTGTCGGATCGAGGATCCGTGTTCACGTCAGCATTCTGGAAGCAATTACACGAAGCTTTAGGATCCAAGTTGGACTTTAGTACCGCTTATCATCCTCAGACAGGTGGACAAACAGAAAGAACTAACCAGATCTTAGAGGATATGCTTAGGGCTTGTGCCCTAGATTTTGGAGGATCATGGGAGGAGCACTTACCACTAGCAGAGTTTTCATACAATAATAGCTATCAAAGCAGCATCAAGATGGCACCGTTCGAAGCGCTGTATGGAAGAAAGTGTAGATCACCGATATGCTGGTATGAAGCCGGAGAAAGCAAAGAGTTCAACCCTGATTATGTCAAGGAAAAGCAA
The DNA here is from genome assembly GCF_019359855.2 of Lolium perenne. Classification (NCBI taxonomy): domain Eukaryota; kingdom Viridiplantae; phylum Streptophyta; class Magnoliopsida; order Poales; family Poaceae; genus Lolium; species Lolium perenne. Next base: position 32,791,134 of record NC_067248.2, on the reverse strand, counting down.
CAAATAATTGACATTATCAGAGATCGGCTCAAGATAGCCCAGAGCCGATGGAAGAGTTATGCCGATCAAAAGAGGAGAACATGGGAGCCACGAGTTGGAGACATGGTATACCTTAAGGTAAGCCCGATGAAAGGACTTCAGAGGTTTGGAGTGAAAGGAAAGCTAAGCCCGAGGTACATCGGACCTTTCAAGATTTTGAGTCAAAACCGAGGGTTAGCCTTCAAATTGGAACTACCGGGAAGGTTATTCCAGGTTCACAACGTATTTCATGTGTCGCAACTCAGAAAATGTTTGAAGACCCCAGATGAACCAGTATCACATGAAGAGCTTGAGTTACAACCAGATTTGACATACATCGAGAAGCCAGCAAAGATTCTCGAGGAAAACTGGAAACAACTCAGGAATCGAGCGATAAAGTACTGCAAGATACAATGGAAGCACCATCCCGAGAGGGAAGCCACCTGGGAAAAGGAGGAAGACCTGAGGAAAACATACCCCGAACTTTTCAGGTATTACAACCACAACTTCGGGACGAAGTTTTCTTTAAGGGGGAAAGGCTGTAATGTCCCAGGTTTAGAGACGATCGAGGGGTAGATTTTAGAAAGGGATGTGCATTGCATTGTAAATTACGGGGAAATTTCGCGCTTTTAAAACAAAACTGCATCGAAGGGGGACAGGTTTCTCTCTCGACACCTTACAGGGTTAGGGTTTCGAGAGTGCGATGAACTTGTTCCTACTTATCTAAATTAGGATTTTGAGAAGAGAGAAGTGATATTACATTGAAAACTTAAGTTGCATGATTGAATTCTAAATTAAGTTGTATGATTGAATTCAAACCAAATTTGAATTTGAATTTCAAATTCAAACATCAAATGAATATCACATTATCCAAATTTGAGATAATTTAATAAACAATTATCCTTAATTAAAATTATAAATAATACAACAATTAAGTAAAGCTCATTAAGGAAACTTGAGCTTTATTGATCAACACACACATAATACATTGTCTTTACAATATTCATATTTGAATTATGGAATTACAACATATTACAAGAATTGGACAAAATAGAAAAAAGAAAAGAAAATGAAATTACAATTCAATGATCTATCCTAATGATACGTCTCCGACGTATCGATAATTTCTTATGTTCCATGCCACATTATTGATGTTATCTACATGTTTTATGCACACTTTATGTCATATTCGTGCATTTTCTAGAACTAACCTATTAACAAGATGCGAAGTGCCGATTCTGTTTCTGCTGTTTTTGGTTTCAGAAATCCTAGTAAGGAAATATTCTCGGAATTGGACGAAATCAAAGCCCGGGGGCCTATTTTCTCACGAAGCTTGAAGTCCGAAGGAGAGACGAAGAGGGGCCACGGAGGGGCCACACCCTAGGGCGGCGCGGCCCCCCTTGGCCGCGCGGCCCGTGGTGTGGGGCCCCGTGCCGCCTCTTGACCTGCCCTTTCGCCTATAAAAAGTCTCCGTGACGAAAACCCCAGTACCGAGAACCACGATACGGAAAACCTTCCAGAGACGCCGCCGCCGCCGATCCCATCTTGGGGGATCCAGGAGATCGCCTCCGGCACCCTGCCGGAGAGGGGAATCATCTCCCGGAGGACTCTACGCCGCCATGGTCGCCTCCGGTGTGATGTGTGAGTAGTCTACCCCTGGACTATGGGTCCATAGCAGTAGCTAGATGGTTGTCTTCTCCCCATTGTGCTATCATTGTCGGATCTTGTGAGCTGCCTAACATGATCAAGATCATCTATCTGTAATTCTATATGTTGCGTTTGTTGGGATCCGATGAATAGAGAATACTTGTTATGTTGATTATCAAAGTTATATCTATGTGTTGTTTATGATCTTGCATGCTTTCCGTTACTAGTAGATGCTCTGGCCAAGTAGATGCTTGTAACTCCAAGAGGGAGTACTTATGCTCGATATTGGGTTCATGCCTGCATTGACTCATGGGACAGTGATGAAAGTTCTAAGGTTGTGTTGTCTTGTTGCCACTAGGGATAAAACATTAGTGCTATGTTCAAGGATGTAGTCACTAGTTACATTACGCACCCTACTTAATACAATTGTTTGTTGCTTTGCAACTTAATCTTGGAGGGTTCGGATGATAACTTTGAAGGTGGACTTTTTAGGCATAGATGCAGTTGGATGGCGGTCTATGTACTTTGTCGTAATGCCCAATTAAATCTCACTATACTCATCATGATATGTATGTGCATGGTCATGCTCTCTTTATTTGTCAATTGCCCAACTGTAATTTGTTCACCCAACATGCTGTTCGTCTTATGGGAGAGACACCTCTAGTGAACTGTGGACCCCGGTCCAATTCTCTTTCTTGAAATACAATCTCTTGCAATACTTTGTTCTACTGTTTTCTGCAAACAATCATCTTCCACACAATACGGTTAACTCTTTGTTACAGCAAGCCGGTGAGATTGACAACCTCACTGCTTCGTTGGGGCAAAGTATCTTGGTTGTGTTGTGCAGGTTCCACGTTGGCGCCGGAATCACTGGTGTTGCGCCGCACTACATCTCGCCGCCATCAACCTTCAACGTGCTTCTTGACTCCTACTTCTCCGATTAAAACTTGGTTTATTACTGAGGGAAACTTGCCGCTGTGCGCATCACACCTTCCTCTTGGGGTTCCCAACGGACGTGCCAACCACACGCATCAAGCAAATTTAAAGGCGCCGTTCTTGCGGAGATCAAGACACGCTGCAAGGGAGTCTCCACTTCTCAATCTCTTTACTTTGTTTTTGTCTTGCTTAGTTTTATTTACTACTTTGTTTGCTGCACTAAATCAAAATACAAAAAAATTAGTTGCTAGTTTTACTTTATTTGTTATCTTGTTTACTATATCAAAAACACAAAAAAATTAGTTTACTTGCATTTACTTTATCTAGTTTGCTTTATTTACTTTTGCTAAAATGGCCAACGCTGAAAATACTAAGTTGTGTGACTTCACAACCACAAATAATAATGATTTCTTATGCACACCTATTGCTCCACCTGCTACTACAGCAGAATTCTTTGAAATTAAACCTGCTTTACTGAATCTTGTTATGCGAGAGCAATTTTCTGGTGTTAGTTCTGATGATGCTGCTGCCCATCTTAATAATTTTGTTGAACTATGTGAAATGCAAAAATATAAAGATGTAGATGGTGATATTATTAAATTAAAATTGTTCCCTTTCTCATTAAGAGGAAGAGCTAAAGATTGGTTGCTATCTCTGCCTAAGAATAGTATTGATTCATGGACTAAATGCAAGGATGCTTTTATTGGTAGATATTATCCCCTGCTAAAATTATATCTTTGAGGAGTAGCATAATGAATTTTAAACAATTAGATGCTGAACATGTTGCTCAAGCTTGGGAAAGAATGAAATCTCTGGTTAAAAATTGCCCAACCCATGGACTGACTACTTGGATGATCATCCAAACCTTCTATGCAGGACTAAATTTTTCTTCACGGAATTTATTGGATTCAGCTGCTGGAGGTACCTTTATGTCCATCACTCTTGGTGAAGCAACAAAGCTTCTTGATAATATGATGATCAACTACTCTGAATGGCACACGGAAAGAGCTCCACAAGGTAAGAAGGTAAATTAATCGAAGAAACCTCTTCCTTGAGTGATAAGATTGATGCTATTATGTCTATGCTTGTGAATGATAGGACTAATATTGATCCTAATAATGTTCCGTTAGCTTCATTGGTTGCACAAGAAGAACATGTTGATGTAAACTTCATTAAAAATAATAATTTCAACAACAATGCTTACCGGAACAATTCTAGTAACAACTATAGGCCATATCCTTATAATAATGGCAATGGCTATGGTAATTCTTATGGGAATTCTTACAACAATAATAGGAGTTCACCCCCTGGACTTGAAGCCATGCTTAAAGAATTTATTAGTACACAAACTGCTTTTAACAAATCTGTTGAAGAAAAGCTTGGGAAAATTGATATACTTGCTTCTAAAGTCGATAGTCTTGCTGCTGATGTTGATCTTTTGAAATCAAAAGTTTTGCCTAATGAGAATCATCATAATAAAATTACTACTACAGCAAATGCCATTCAAGTTAGAATTAATGAGAATATAAGATTAATGGCTGAACTGCGTGCTAGGTGGGATAGAGAAGAAAATGAAAAACTAGCTAAAGAGAAGAATGTAGCTAAAGTTTGGACTATTACCACCACTAGTAATGCTAATGCTACACATGTTGCTGCACCTCCTACTCATACTAATAAAAGAATTGGTGTTAGCAATGTTTCCACTTCGAATGCAAAGCGCGAAAAACTGCCTGAAACTGCTAAAACTGCTGAAACTGCCTGTGATAAAGCTGCTGAAATTTTTTCCAACATTGGGGATGATGATCCCATTGCTTTAGATTATAATGGTTTGAATTTTGATGATTGCCACATCTCTGAAGTTATAAAGTTCTTGCAAAAACTTGCTAAAAGTCCTAATGCTAGTGCTATAAATTTGGCTTTCACGCATCATATTACAAATGCTCTCATAAAAGCTAGAGAAGAGAAACTAGAGCGTGAAGCCTCTATTCCTAAAAAGTTAGAGGATGGTTGGGAGCCCATCATTAAGATGAAGATTAAAGATTTTGATTGTAATGCTTTATGTGATCTTGGTGCAAGTATCTCTGTTATGCCTAAGAAAATTTATAATATGCTTGACTTGCCACCGCTGAAAAATTGTTATTTGGATGTTAATCTTGCTGATCATTCTACAAAGAAACCTTTGGGTAAAGTTGATAATGTTCGCATTACCATTAACAATAACCTGGTTCCCGTTGATTTTGTTGTCTTGGATATTGAATGCAATGCATCTTGTCCCATTATATTGGGAAGACCTTTTCTTCGAACTGTTGGTGCTATCATTGATATGAAGGAAGGTAATATAAAATATCAATTTCCTCTCAAGAAAGGTATGGAACACTTCCCTAGAAAGAGAATGAAGGTACCTTTTGATTCTATTATGAGAACAAATTATGATGTTGACACTTCATCTCTTGATAATACTTGATACACACTTTCTGCGCCTAGCTGAAGGGCGTTAAAGAAAAGCGCTTATGGGAGACAACCCATGTTTTTACCTACAGTACTTTGTTTTTATTTTGTGTCTTGGAAGTTGTTTACTACTGTAGCAACCTCTCCTTATCTTAGTTTTGTGTTTTGTTGTGCCAAGTTAAGCCGTTGATAGAAAAGTAAGTACTAGATTTGGATTACTGCACAGTTCCAGATTTCTTTGCTGTCACGAATCTGGGTCCACCTCCCTGTAGGTAACTCAGAAAATTAAGCCAATTTACGTGCATGATCCTCAGATATGTACGCAACTTTCATTCAATTTGAGCATTTTCATTTGAGCAAGTCTGGTGCCATTTTAAAATTCGTCAATACGAACTGTTCTGTTTTGACAGATTCTGCCTTTTATTTCGCATTGCCTCTTTCGCTATGTTGGATGAATTTCTTTGATCCACTAATGTCCAGTAGCATTATGCAATGTCCAGAAGTGTTAAGAATGATTGTGTCACCTCTGAATATGTCAATTTATAATGTGCACTAACCCTCTAATGAGTTGTTTCGAGTTTGGTGTGGAGGAAGTTTTCAAGGATCAAGAGAGGAGTATGATGCAACATGATCAAGGAGAGTGAAAGCTCTAAGCTTGGGGATGCACCCGGTGGTTCACCCCTGCATATATCAAGAAGACTCAAGCGTCTAAGCTTGGGGATGCCCAAGGCATCCCCTTCTTCATCGACAACATTATCAGGTTCCTCCCTGAAACTATATTTTTATTCCATCACATCTTATGTGCTTTTTCTTGGAGCGTCGGTTTGTTTTTGTTTTTGTTTTGTTTGAATAAAATGGATCCTAGAATTCACTTTATGGAGAGAGACACGCTCCGCTGTAGCATATGGACAAGTATGTCCTTGGTTTCTACTCATAGTATTCATGGCGAAGTTTCTCCTTCGTTAAATTGTTATATGGTTGGAATTGGAAAATGATACATGTAGTAATTGCTATAAATGTCTTGGGTAATGTGATACTTGGCAATTGTTGTGCTCATGATTAAGCTCTTGCATCATATGCTTTGCACCCATTAATGAAGAAATAAATAGAGCATGCTAAAATTTGGTTTGCATATTTGGTTTCTCTAAGGTCTAGATAATTTCTAGTATTGAGTTTGAACAACAAGGAAGACGTGTAGAGTCTTATAATGTTTTCAATATGTCTTTTATGTGAGTTTTGCTGCACCGGTTCATCCTTGTGTTTGTTTCAAATAAGCCTTGCTAGCCTAAACCTTGTATCGAGAGGGAATACTTCTCATGCATCCAAAATACTTGAGCCAACCACTATGCCATTTGTGTCCACCATACCTACCTACTACATGGTATTTTCCGCCATTCCAAAGTAAATTGCTTGAGTGCTACCTTTAAAATTCCATCATTCACCTTTGCAATATATAGCTCATGGGACAAATAGCTTAAAAACTATTGTGGTATTGAATATGTAATTATGCACTTTATCTCTTATTAAGTTGCTTGTTGTGCGATAACCATGTTCACTGGGGACGCCATCAACTATTCATTGTTGAATTTCATGTGAGTTGCTATGCATGTTCGTCTTGTCTGAAGTAAGGGCGATCTACACTGAGTTGAATGGTTTGAGCATGCATATTGTGAGAGAAGAACATTGGGCCGCTAACTAAAGCCATGATCCATGGTGGAAGTTTCAGTTTTGGACAACAATCCTCAAATCTCAAATGAGAAAATTATTAATTGTTGTTGAATGCTTAAAGCATTAAAAGAGGAGTCCATTATCTATTGTCTATGTTGTCCCGGTATGGATGTCTAAGTTGAGAATAATCAAAAGCGAGAAATCCAAATGCGAGCTTTCTCCTTAGACCTTTGTACAGGCGGCATAGAGGTACCCCTTTGTGATACTTGGTTAAAGCATATGTATTGCGGTGATAATCCAGGTAGTCCAAGCTAATTAGGACAAGGTGCGGGCACTATTGGTACACTATGCATGAGGCTTGCAACTTATAAGATATAATTTACATGATGCATATGCTTTATTACTACCGTTGACAAAATTGTTTCATGTTTTCAAAATCAAAGCTCTAGCACAAATATAGCAATCGATGCTTTTCCTCTATGAGGACCATTCTTTTACTTTCAATGTTGAGTCAGTTCACCTATTTCTCTCCACCTCAAGAAGCAAACACTTGTGTGAACTATGCATTGATTCCTACATACTTGCTTATTGCACTTATTATATTACTCTATGTTGACAATATCCATGAGATATACATGTTACAAGTTGAAAGCAACCGCTGAAACTTAATCTTCTTTTGTGTTGCTTCAATATCTCTACTTTGAATTATTGCTTTATGAGTTAACTCTTATGCAAGACTTATTGATGCTTGTCTTGAAGTGCTATTCATGAAAAGTCTTTGCTTTATGATTCACTTGTTTACTCATGTCATATACATTGTTTTGATCGCTGCATTCACTACATATGCTTTACAAATAGTATGATCAAGATTATGATGGCATGTCACTCCGAGAAATTATACGTATTTATCGTTTTACCTGCTCGGGACGAGCAGAACTAAGCTTGGGGATGCTGATACGTCTCCGACGTATCGATAATTTCTTATGTTCCATGCCACATTATTGATGTTATCTACATGTTTTATGCACACTTTATGTCATATTCGTGCATTTTCTGGAACTAACCTATTAACAAGATGCCGAAGTGCCGATTCTTTGTTTTACGCTGTTTTTGGTTTCAGAAATCCTAGTAAGGAAATATTCTCGGAATTGGACGAAATCAAAGCCCGGGGGCCTATTTTCTCACGAAGCTTCAGAAGTCCGAAGGAGAGACGAAGAGGGGCCACGGAGGGGCCACACCCTAGGCGGCGCGGCCCCCCCCTTGGCCGCGCGGCCACGTGGTGTGGGGCCCCCGTGCCGCCTCTTGACCTGCCCTTTCGCCTATAAAAAGTCTCCGTGACGAAAACCCCGGTACCGAGAACCACGATACGGAAAACCTTCCGGAGACGCCGCCGCCGATCCCATCTCGGGGATCCAGAGATCGCCTCCGGCACCCTGCCGGAGGGGAATCATCTCCCGGAGGACTCTACGCCGCCATGGTCGCCTCCGGTGTGATGTGTGAGTAGTCTACCCCTGGACTATGGGTCCATAGCAGTAGCTAGATGGTTGTCTTCTCCCCATTGTGCTATCATTGTCGGATCTTGTGAGCTGCCTAACATGATCAAGATCATCTATCTGTAATTCTATATGTTGCGTTTGTTGGGATCCGATGAATAGAGAATACTTGTTATGTTGATTATCAAAGTTATATCTATGTGTTGTTTATGATCTTGCATGCTTTCCGTTACTAGTAGATGCTCTGGCCAAGTAGATGCTTGTAACTCCAAGAGGGAGTACTTATGCTCGATAGTGGGTTCATGCCTGCATTGACACACAGGACGGTGAGAAAGTTCTAAGGTTGTGTTGTGCTGTTGCCACTAGGGATAAAACATTAGTGCTATGTTCAAGGATGTAGTCACTAGTTACATTACGCACCATACTTAATGCAATTGTCTGTTGCTTTGCAACTTAATACTGGAGGGGGTTCGGATGATAACCTGAAGGTGGACTTTTTAGGCATAGATGCAGTTGGATGGCGGTCTATGTACTTTGTCGTAATGCCCAATTAAATCTCACTATACTCATCATGATATGTATGTGCATGGTCATGCTCTCTTTATTTGTCAATTGCCCAACTGTAATTTGTTCACCCAACATGCTGTTCGTCTTATGGGAGAGACACCTCTAGTGAACTGTGGACCCCGGTCCAATTCTCTTTCTTGAAATACAATCTCTTGCAATCTTTGTTCTCTTGTTTTCTGCAAACAATCATCTTCCACACAATACGGTTAACTCTTTGTTACAGCAAGCCGGTGAGATTGACAACCTCACTGTTTCGTTGGGGCAAAGTATCTTGGTTGTGTTGTGCAGGTTCCACGTTGGCGCCGGAATCACTGGTGTTGCGCCGCACTACATCTCGCCGCCATCAACCTTCAACGTGCTTCTTGACTCCTACTGGTCCGATTAAACCTTGGTTTCTTACTGAGGGAAACTTTCCGCTGTGCGCATCACACCTTCCTCTTGGGGTTCCCAACGGACGTGCCAACCACACGCATCACCTAACACTACAAACTAATCTTCATTTAGCCTTGTACTTGATGATCTCCATGATCCTTGGAGCATCAGGTTGATCCCTGCAAACAACACAACATAGAGCATATTATGCCAAGTGGCATTGCCACTTGGCAGGTTAGCAAATAATGGAAATGAAGAGGATATGATCCAATCTCTGCCGAGCAGATCCATGCCACAGATAGGACCAAGTCCAAGTGCACAGCACTTGCACACACACACAACCAGGCAGCACACAAGGCTGTGTGCATGTGTAACACACACACACAGTGAGTCACCATGGAAAGAGGTAGTGCTGTCGACCAACAAGAGCAAGCCAGCAGCATATAAAAGCTTTTCCCAGCCAAACCCTAGTCATTTGATTCAACCATCGGCAGAACTGAACTGGTAAGCCACCAAGAACACCAAGAACAGCTAGAACAGATAGAACAGCCTCACTGTTCAATCTATTCCAACACACCACTGAATTAAATCAAGTTTCATCAAGTCACCAGGAGGAGCAGGGCAGGCAAAGCAACCATAAGACCAACACAGAGGCAAACCTCTACACCAACATCACATTCTAGGAGCTGGAGTGAGGTATACCAAGCATCATGGACAAACTAGATGGTTTTGTTCATATATAATCATATGCATCAATCACACATAATCAAAAGGGTGTGATACCCAAGTTGTGTCATCATCTGGCTATTAAGCCATATGGTGCAAGCAAGAGCAGAAAGGCCACTGGTCAATCATCAAAAGGGAACAACAGATATGACAATCATTGCATAACTGAAGAAATCCAGCAAGAGATGAGAGCACAAGTTAGCCTAGTTACACACACTTAGCACCTACAGCTAGTTGACCATCAGACCTAGACAAAATATTGTCTATTTGATTTCAACATCAAGAGCCACTGGCAATCCAATAAATGGATCACCCAGAAAGCATTTGGTGAGCAACAGCAAGCCAACAAATAGGGGAGCTACCCTAGGGCAGCATATGACTACTGCCAGGGTCACCTCAAACCCTAGAACAGCCAAACCACCAAGCCAAATACAAATATCATCACCCTGGTTGGGTTCAAAGAATTGCTAGGGTTCCCAACCACTGCTGGCATCCATCTAGCCAAGCCAATCAATTGTGATGATCATCACTGCATCACAGTTCACATCAATTATCCACTCAATCATTATAGGCAACACAGATAATTGATATTAACAAGTAAATCATGAAACAGACATTTTCTAATGATCCAGAGGATCACTGCAAGCATCAGCTGATGCTTGAGCAAGCACCAGCACTGATCTGTGCCACACACATACACATAGATAGGTAACAGCAATGCACAGGCAACAGGTAAGCAAACCAATTATCAGCTGTTGATGATCACATGATCATCAGAGCTTGCTATAGCATGCTATAGCATGCTAGAGCATCACTAAGCAACAGAGCATGGACCAGATAATTAATTGGCCACAGGTAAACAACAACTGCTTCACATATAACAAATGGATGAACTGTAATTGTATCCAGAAGCACATCAAATACATGATGTACCACTGGATCAAGCCTGACATGAATAGCACACTCATATAATTAAACAATCACCACAACCAGAGCCACTAAGCAATCAAATGGATTTAATTGTAGCAAGACAGTAACCATTAAGCAGTCCCTGAGCATTACAAGATGCTCATGAGCAAGCCTATAGGAACACAATTGAGCATCTGGCGAGCTTAGTAACAATAACAGAGCCATAGAAGGGAATTTAAACAAGAAATGGATAGCACAGAAGGAAGGCAAGCTCTGGCATGGCCATGGCGACCATGATCAAGGCTAGTGAGGCAGAGCCGCATGAACAGCACAGCAGCACAAGCATCAGCGCAGCAGCGAAGCAGCATACGCACACACAGCGAGTTAGGCGCAGCAGAGCTACTGGAGGAAGAAGAAGAGCAGGCCAGAGTGAGAGAGAGGAGGGGATCGGAAGTGGCGTACCTGGGGCGAGCAGACGACTGCCACAGCCATGGCGGCCACGGCGGCGCGCGTCGAAAGCACGACGGCACCTGGCCAGGCCAGGCCAGGCTCAGCCTAGCGCCGCAGTGCCCCGCACCACGGCGGCGAAGGCCTCGACGACGCCATCACACCAGAGGCGCCGAAGAGCACCGCAGCACAGAGAGGGCGACCGCGATGGGGATTGGCGAAGGGAGCGGCTAGGACCAGATCGACACCGATGATCTCGTGCGCCGTCAAGTGGTGGTGCTGATGCGCCCCATCTCGCCGGCGGCGATGGCCGGAAGCGGCCGGGAAATATCGGAGAAGACGGCGGCGGCCACGGCGTCGCCAAAGCTCTAGGGTTAGGGTTCGGACACGAGCGCGCGCGAGAGAGAGAGTGAGCGGGTTGGGCCAGACCGGAGTGGGTCGGCCACACCTAACCCGTTGGGCCACCTGACAGGTGGGGCCCAAGGGTAAAATAGTCTTTTCACAAATCAATAAAAACCTGAAACTTTGAAATTCAATAAGAAATTGATAAGAGCTCTAAAAAAATAATTAAAAATATGTAAATGGATTAGCATAAAATTCTCTATTTAAATAAAATACCAAACAGAATTTTTGAAGACAATTAAGAATAAGTCTTATTTAGATGATTTAAATAATAATTTAAATCACTAATATTATTTTCAATAATGAAAATAAGTCCATAAATGCAATTGGACTCTAAAAACACCTTGACAATATTTCAAGGTTGTATTTACCCTGAATCAAGTATCTACAAGTTGTTCTTAGTATTAACCTCTCACATGAAATAACAACGACATCGGAAGGGGGGGAAACAAACCCTAAAATTGGAATCATGCATAACTGCTTCTTTAACCATTGCCCTTATCGGACAATGATGCTATTTTTCAGAGACAGAGGACAAGGGTCAGTCCACACCTTCCAACTGCAAAACTTTGCAGTGTTCAGGCAAGTTCATCACTTGCTCATGTCATTTGAGTATTTCTATCAAATTACTTGCAAAGTACTGTGGTTATCACTATTGCATAAAAACCAAAACCACTACTTTCATAACTATGAATATGACTATGTGGTGGGCAATGGAACCATGGATTGTGTTGATATGGTGGAGGTTCCATTGCAAGGGTTTATATCCATCTAGGATTAAACAACAAATGTCGCCAGTGATTCTTGTGCCGTAATACCCATGTTAACCATAAGATCCGGAGTGGGACGAAGTAGTCAAAAATGTTTCCACCTCTCGTTCATCAACGGATGCGCTTTACCGTAGACACTTGTATCTGTCAGGGCAAGCGGTTGGCTGGGGAAGCCTTAAGTCCCCACGGCATAGTCCGTAGACACTTGTCGCTCGAAGTGCAAGCGGTTGGGCGGGAAGCCTTAAGTCCCCACGGTATTGCGGTCTATGATGGGTTGCAGCTACCGGCGAAGGAGTTTGGTTCGATCCCAAACTGTCGTCATGGTCGGGGTCCACCCGTGAGTGGGAATAATGGGACCGGCGAGGACCCAGGGTCGGGGCATGCAACAAAGGGTGGGTGTTCGAGGTAGCGGAGGAACATGATTGGCTAGACCTTATACCGGGCCTCACACTAAAGGAAGTGTGGACGGGAAAGCTGCCCGGTTGGCACCAAGGTTAAGATCTCTTATGGGTAAAGCAACACACCTCTGCAGAGTGTAAAGAACTGTGACCTGTCACTCCCTGTTCCGGGATAAGGAACTGCGAACGCGGCCGGAAAGGAGCTCCATGAAGTTCTAGTGAACCGGTGAAGGCTGACGGACATAGCTCTTTGGAATAAAAGCAATCTCTTGAAGAAATGTTTATCAAAACTTGCATTGGTATTAGACTTTCTGGTCTAATATCGTAGCTAGAGCATTAAACACCTCTTATCTATAATGAACTTGTTGAGTACGCTCGTACTCATCCCAATCTTAAATCCCATGCTTAGATTGTCTGAATCGTCTGGAGGAGGACTACGACAACAATGAAGGAGCCGAGATCATCGGCTATGAAGAACCAGACCTCTCTGGAGGTATCGAGGGCGTAGACTACCTCATCGTCTACGGAACCGGGGAGGCTTCCGGAGGAGATCAAGCCTGAACATCTCGAGTAGTAGTAGTAGCCGAGCAGCTCGAACTCTTAGTATTTAGCTGCTCGAGGAAATAAATGTATAACTTAATGAGACTCTTATATTGTAAGCTAAGTTGGGTTCGCCTCGAACCCAGGAGTATTCCTGTTAGGACCTGTGGTGACCCGGCATACCACTGCATGGTGTAGTATGCAAGTCTGATATAACACCAATGAAACACCGTTCCACTAGTATTATATCGCTCAGAGTGGTACAACAGAAACATATGCGGGTCCAAGGCATGTCTATAGAATTACAACACTAACTCTGTTACATAAGATCATCACAGCCTCCTACTTTACAATGAGGTAAATCTGCAAATAAACTCCAGAAGAACGACTCGTAGTCTAATCCTATCACGAACTCTATTTGTAGAGTATTTGACTAGCTATAGAGGCTATGAATAGATTCTAGCTAAGTAGGAGCTAGGTTTAGGAAGTTAGTTCCATTCTATGGCTAAACTAGGTTTTCTCCTTGTTGGATGTGGTATCTGCCTCCTCTGACAGGGTCCTGTCTCGTGAAGTAGTTGTTGAATCCTCAGCCTTCGAGTTGTACTGTAGATCCTCCTTTGATGCCTCCATATCTAAGCAGGGGATTTAAGAGTGGGATGAGTACGAGCGTACTCAACAAGTTCATTATAGGAAAGAGGTGTTTAATGCACTAGCTACAGCATTAGACCAGAAAGTCTAATACCAATGCAAGTTTTCATAACCATTTCTTCAAAAGGTTGCTTTTATTCAGAAGAGCTATGTCCGTCAGCCTTCACCGGTTTACTAGAACTTCATGGAGCTCCTTTCCGGCCGCGTTCGTAGTTCCATATCCCGGAACAGGGAGTGACTGGTCACAGTTTGTTACACTCTGCAGAGGTGTGTTGCTTTACCCATAAGAGATCTTAACCTTGGTGCCAACCGGGCAATTGTTCCCGTCCACACTTCCTTTGGTGTGAGGCCCGGTATAAGGTCTAGCCAATCATGTTCCTCCGCTACCTCGAACACCCACCCTTTGTTGCATACCCCGACCCTGGGTCCTCGTCGGTCCTCTTATACCACTTAAGGATGGACCCCGACCACGACAACAGTTTGGGACTCGTTAACCAAACTCCTTCGCCGGTAGCTGCAACCCATCATAGACCGCAATACCGTGGGGACTTTAGGCTTCCCCAGCCCACCGCTTGCACTTCGAGTGACAAGTGTCTACGGACTATGCCGTGGGGACTTAAGGCTTCCCCAGCCCACCGCTTGCCCTGACAGATACAAGTGTCTACGGTAAAGCGCATCCGTTGATGAACGAGAGGTGGAAACACTTTTGACTACTCCGTCCCACTCCGGATCTTATGGTTAACACGGATATTACGGCACAAGAATCACTGGCGACATTTGTTGTTTAATCCTAGATGGATATAAGCCCGTGCAATGGAACCTCCACCATATCAACACAATCCATGGTTCCATTGCCCACCACATAGTCATATTCATAGTTATGAAAGTAGTGGTTTTGATTTTTGTGCAATAGTGATAACCATAATACTTTGCAAGTAATTTGATAAAAATACTCAAATGACATGAGCAAGTGATGAACTTGCCTTTCTTGGCTGCAAGATTATGCAGACAAGGTCTTCGATGCGTAATAACTCCAAATTCTGAAATAGCATCATCGTCCGGTAAGGACGATGTTTAAAAGATTGGCAAGGATGCAATAATGCATAAGAATGAGATGCAATCGTTCTAAGCGTGTCCTAACCCCGATGATTCAGGATTAGTGAGTGGTAATGATTGGTTTAGGGTGTGTTGCACTTTTAGAGTGATTCACATACAAGGTTCTTACTTAGGTAGGATTACTTGGTATCATGGACAGGTGGATAATAAAGCATAGTAATCAATTGAGCACACAAAGAATGATAATTGGCATAATGTTAACAAGTAAAGAATAGTGGTCAGTTTTAGTACTATATGGCATGGTTAATGATTAATTATCATATACTTTAAAAGAATAACTTTTGAAGAACATGTTCTTTAATAAAGAACAAGTATGATAATTAGGTTGGTGGTTTCTATGGTTAACTATGGTTCCAGTTGGTTCTGGAGTAGATATTAGATGGATCCAAACAAGGTTGGATTCATCAATACCAGGTGGGGTTATACCAAGGCATCCTAAGCAATTAATTACACATGGGTGCTATCAAGATTGGTTTATCTTGCTAGTGATAGCTGGCTAGGGTTTATAGGTTCTTAAAAGCAGGGTTGGTGATGATTCCTTATTTTCTTGAAAGGAATAACTTTTGAAGAACATACTTCTTAAGTAATAAGAAGTATAGTAATTAGGGTTGAGGTTGTCTAGGTTTTGTTATTGTATTTACTAAGTAAGGAATAATTGACTCCTATATAGGATTGTTGATATGTATCCAACACTAGTGGGGTTTAGTGGAATAGGGAATGTAATTTAAAAGGGTAGGTATAGTTGCTATTAGGGTTCATCACAATGGTGTGATACCAAATAGGGATAAATAAGGATAAGATTCTTGGTATTAAGGACTATGGTTGATCCTAATTGATTATCTGGGTTGAATGGTATGCATATATGGGATACTAGTTTGCTGGTGATAGGGTTCTATATTGTAAGTGGACATAGGTATGTCTTTAGTTGCTAATCATGGCTCTGTGATTATGAGGTAACATGATCACATGTTAACTTGGGGTTTAGGTTGGGAAACAATTTTAGGGTTCACATGAAATAGTGGAGCTAGGGTTTCTAGTTGAATTAGGGTTTTGAGTTCACACATGAGATGATGAATTTCTGTTTTTCTACCTTGTGGAACTAGGGTTTACTAATTATCAATTAGTTCTTCGATTAATAACTTCATTTGTAAAGTTGAAGTTATTAATAATTTTGAAATAAAAATAATATTGGATTTGACATTTTATTATTTTTAATGAATTCCTAATTTAGGTAATTATTAATTAGAGTTTAAATCCTTTTAATAAGGATTTAATAAGTTATAAATAAAGATAATTAGTATTACTATTTTCTTTATTTACCTTACTGGTTTTTATTTGTTTTAGATAGTTTTCCTAATTATTGAATTTTAATTGAAATTTTGAATTAAATTAAAGGCTTAATTAACAGGTATTAAACAATTAAATTTTTATTAAAAATAAAAATTTCATATTATATTTTTATTAAATAGAATTTACTTCTATAAGAATTTTGATGTCTTATTTTTATTTTTCTGAGTTGATATGATTTTTCTATAATTATTTGAAGTTGCAGTATTTTCTGGAATTTAAATTTAAAATGAATAGGCTAAACACACCCGGCTATCTACCCAAACAGTCACTGGCTGGTGGGCCAGTGACTGTGTCATCTGCCACGCAGGCATTGACCAGGGTCAAAATCGCCACGTTGGCAGAGGAGCTCACTGCCGGTGGTTTTGGTGGCGATCGACGGCGTTTCCGGGCGAGCTAGGATGGGCTACCGGGTTCTTTCGAACCAGCACGCCGAGGCAGACCAGATGGTGGCGGCGCCGCCCCGAATTGGTCGCCGGAGCTTGCTTGCCGGCGAGGCCGAGCGGCGGCGTGGACATGAACACGGTGCGGCGGCACTACGGCGGGCTAGAGAGCAAAGCGGGCATGTCCGGGGATTCAGCAGCTCACCAGAAGGACGCAGGGCGTGACGGCGTGGTCGGGGATGGTCCGAGTCGCCGGAATCGACACCTCCGGCCGTCGGGAGTGGCGAGCTTGGTGAGGACGTTGCAGGAGGCTTCGGTTCAATTCCCCTTGTGGGTTGGGCGAGAAGAGCACGGCGGTCACGATGATGGCCACGGCTTGGCCAGGGGAGGTTCCTACCGGTGGCGTTGAAGATGGCCGGGCTAGCTAGGTTTTCGGCCTAGAGAGAAAATTGAGCAGAGAGAGGGGATTCTAGGGTTAGGGTTTGTCTGGCGGCAGCGCATTGAGCTTTATAGACGCCAGGGAGCGGCGGCGAGGATCTTGGCGTGGCCAGACGGCGTCGAGTCGACAGCGAGCAGCTTGCCGGGATGGACGAAGATGATGGTCTCCACCTGTGCGAAAACAAGACGAAGGGGTATTGGGCTGTCATATGGGCCTGGTCGTTGGATTGTTGTTGGGCTACGCACGGGCTCCGGTGGCCTGTTACAGTAAGTCCTCCTCCTCTCTTTATTTCCTTTTCTCTTTTCTGTTTTTATTTTCTGTTTTATATTTCTTTCAAATTTTGAATCTCTGGTTTTAATTCAGCTTTGAATTCTTTTCTGTTTTGCAGATGTTCATCAATTTGTATTTCATGAGGTCTAATTCAAGGATCATTGTATTATTGTATTGTTTTTGAATAAACACAAATATATGGGAGCTTTTGCTGTAATTTTCATTTAGGCAAGAATTCAAGTACTCATTTTAATTTCCTTTTTCATTTGGAACACCACTCCCTTTTGGAATGGTTAGAGTTAATATTTATACTCCAAGTGTTTTAGAAGGTATGATTAGGATTTGTTCTCTTAATTGAGAGTTTGGTTCCTGGCATATGATTCAATGTGAACACTCCTTTAGTAAGGTCTTGTAAGACTTACTATACTCCTATTTAAGGTTAGCACTGGTATTATAATTTAATGACACCTTGAAATACCTAAAGTAGGTGTTTCAATCATCATAGTTTGATATTGGGTTTAATGATAAGTGGTTGATCACCACCATAGGTTTTAATTATGGATTTAGCATTAGGTGACTCTTATGTTTAATAATTGAAGCATAAGGATTAACTAGAGAGCAATTATAGAGTTCTAACTATATTCACCTTATGATGCATGGTTTGGAACTTAATTATGGCCTGGTTTTATATTATGATCACCATAGTGATACAGAAACTAGGGTTGAGATATAACTCTGGTTTATGGAATTGGAATGACATCATATTGCATTTGCTAGGGTTTAATCTCCCCTAACCAGGGTAATATGGTTACTTGCTTCATATTTTATGTGCTTCCCTAATTACTAAGGATTTGAGAATTGGTTTTATCTTCTACCAATTAACTTCAATTATTATCCTCAATTTATCATTAAAGTAACTACATTGGTTATAGTTCTTTTTATAGTTAACTTTGGTCATATGAATAGATGGTTTCTCACTATATTAAGTATGGAGTTTGACTCTAAGGTTTCTTAGGTCCTTTAATTGGGGACTAGTTGGGATATAGATGTGACAGGGTTCTACTTATGATCACCATGTGGTTCACAAGTTAAAGATAGGATATAAGCCTAGGGTTGCTTACTAGTTATCTTCCTGGAATTTTATGTGGGGATGAGATCTACTCATTCTAGTAGGGTTTAACTTATCCTCACATATCTCAATAGCATGATCATGGATTAGGCATGATCAACTTATTCTTAGTATCTCTACCTCAAGTTCTTATGGTTTATGATCATCACTCAATTTATAATGATCAAGGGTTGGCTTCCTAAGGTATCTCTCCTTGAATGGGTTTCTCACTCCCAAGATCAGGTGTTGTCTTGATCAATTAAATATTTACTTTCTTTTATAGTTTCTTGAATGGGCATGGTTATGGTTGTCTCAATTATCTAGAGTATAACACCATAGGTTGAGCTTTCTCATTTAAGAATGGTTATTCTAGGGTTTATGGTGTACTCCTAATATCTCCTTAGGTATCTAGGCTAAGGTTTCATTTGTCTAACTTAATTGGGTTAGTCTCTTCCTCACCTTATCAATTTAGGGGTATGGTATTATTCCATGTGATATTGGTTTGTCCCACCACTCCAAGGGAAATGGTTTTCAACCTAAAACTTTAATTCAATGATTGTCCTTGAGTCTTAAATAGGTAAAGCTAAGATTGGTAGGAGTGGTCTCTCTCTTATTTGGGGAAAGTCTTTAATACTAACCTAAGGTTAGGCTCCATGGGGATTGATGTGATCATCAATATCTATGTTTAGAATAAATGGTCTCTCTCTCTAGGAATGTCTTGAATAATATCCTAGGCTACTCTTAAAGATAATGATTTGAATACTTGGATGTATGTCCAAGATTTAACTCAAGGTTTGTTAATGCTTCTCTAATAATTATAATAGAACTCTCACCTTTCTAGGTTTGATGCCTAACTATTTGGTATAGAGAAAGATATATTTCTAGAGTTGATCTCCTTGTTATGTTTCCAAGAATTAAGTAGAATGAATACCATAGGGTTCATGGTAGGATCATGGTTTGGTTTAAGACATGGAAAAGATAAGTGAAGACTAGTTTCTCCAATTATTGTTGCTTGATTTCCAATTGAATGAATGTTCATATGTTATGGCAAGGAATATCATGTTGTGGTCTTTAATAGGATCAAGTAGTTGATCATTGATTTAAGTGTTGTTGTGTTAGATGTAATTCCATTTGATCTAAGTCCTTAGATCAAATCATCTCTACCCAAAACAAGGTTTTATCAAAGTCACCTTGAGGTTTATAGCGCTTGACTTGATGAGCTACTTCAATTCCACCAAGGTCAAGTGAAACTTCAGTTACTGTGACTGTTTTACTTTAAAGCGCGAAAATTCCCCAGATTTTCTATGCATGAATGCAATGCACACATCTGTTTCCTCTATTTTTGTAACCCCATTACCTGGGATATTACAGTCTCTACCCCTTAAACTAAACTTCGTTCTCGAAGTTTGATCTCTCTCACGTTTCGGAGTGTGGATCTGACTTGTGCAGACTAAATCTTTTCTCGAACTCCATGGTGATCTTACTGGATATAATTGAATACATCCCTTGTCCAGATTCTTCCTGGAATCCATTAGTGTTTGACATCAAACAACTATTACTTCCTTTACTTCCATGATTTCCTCCAATATTATAATCTTGTTTCCTTTCTCATTTAATATTCAATGATTGGGACTTCTTCTTGTCCTGATAGTCTTAATTGATGACTAATTGAATAACATTCTCCTATTTGATAAAATAAGTCTTTGTTTTCCCTTACCACCAAAAGTGCAGTAATGGTACTTGGTAAGGCACTTACCATGGAAATGGTGGTGATGGTTTATTTCCCTAGGAATGGATTAGACTCATTTAGTCCATCCAATCAGGGTTTATAATTGATACCTATAACTATTTTGGGTTATTTAGGTTCCATGAAAGGAATCATTCTATTAGTCTTTAGGTTTGGTATAATCAATATCCTTCGGTCTTTGGCCTTCTCAAGCTGTATTTGGTCTCCGATATTTCCTTTATCCAACTTCCTTAGCCTTAATTTACTTGGGCTATCATACTTCTGAGTAAATATTTCTCACTTACTCAAGTTATAGTCCAATTCTTATTTCCTCGAGGTATGAACCTCGGCTTCTGGTCTGACTTCCTTCTGAAAGTAGTGTTCAATAATCTTATGAAAATAAGATCGAACTTCCTCTCAGTTCAGCCCTTTTGTTTCTATCAAGCTTAAAGTATTGAGTTATTGTATATATATAACTCAATGTTTACTCTACCCCTTAGAGTTTTCTTATGGTCTTCAACTCCTTTTCTTCCAACCAGTGGATTGATGGTTAGAATATTGGTTTGGTTCTAGATTATGGTTTATATTCTTCTAAGGTATTGCAGAGAATATTTGTGGTGTATCCACTCAATTATGGACATCCAACATGGATCCTTCGATTGAATGTTTTATAGGTCATTGTTATTTGGTTAACAAAATTTTATTTGTTCACAACTTCTTGTTACAAATAATTAAATCGTGGACTATTAGTAATACCAACTGATACCAGCTGTGGTTATTATACCAACTGTGACTATTTGATATCTAAAAATGGATTCTATTATAGGTTCTGATCAACTGAACGAGATATCTTCTGCTTTATCTCGCAGTATTGATCCTATACCAATTGTGGTCTTCTGATATCAACTATGGTCTTCTTATGTCTGCTATGATTTCATATATCACCTTCCTTCATTCAGGGTTTATTTTGCAAGAAAACCACTAGCTGACACTATGAATATAGTATCCTAAGTGATTTCCCATGCATTCCCTCTTTTATGTTGACTATGGATCTGCTACAGCTTCACCATAATCACCATATGTCTTACCTTCATGCTTCTCATGTACTAAAGTACTCCTCTGTTGAGGTAAAGCATGAGTTTTAATTGGTACTTCCTTCTGAATATTGTGGTTGCTTCCCACAACTTTGTTTCCTTTATCTGGTGAACCTTCCTCTTGTCTTCAGAATCTCCAGAATTCGTCACTTCCTCACACGAATACCATTACCCTCTAGATCTATAGCATCAAGTAAGGACTTGATATTGCAACATGCATTTGCATATCAAAGTCAAACTTCATGTATGGATCCAGTCAAACAATGAAAGTCC
This sequence comes from Lolium perenne, assembly GCF_019359855.2. NCBI lineage: Eukaryota > Viridiplantae > Streptophyta > Magnoliopsida > Poales > Poaceae > Lolium > Lolium perenne. Next base: position 32,769,389 of record NC_067248.2, on the reverse strand, counting down.
AATAAAATCCAAGAAGATTCAGCTTTGTGTTTATAGTACACACCATCATAAGCCGGAATATATTAGTTGAGTAAGACATCTCTAAACATCAGGCTCTGATGTGTAGTATATAACACCACATAAGATAGATTTATATCATGATGCTTAGCACAAATATGTGGAGTTCTACTATTTATCTCAACATTTACCTTAATTGCACATTTGCAATGAGATAAACTTGAAACAAAGTGGGTTGAGATGGTTAAAGTTAACCTAGTTTTCTTTGGAAGTTCTAACAAAATAGTCTACCATATATACGTGCTATTGAGGACTACTTCTAGTGATACATTTAGTTCTAGCATGGCTACTCTAAATACCTATTTATTAGGATATATCTCCTATACTTCCAAGTGTTTCTATCATAAGACTATGGTCAGGATGTGCTTGGCACACTTCCCATGGTTTTTAAAACACAGTTCTTGCACTATTGTTTTGCACTTGGCTTCTTATTGTACTCCTCCTAAATGTTTTATGATGCTCTAGTTCATCACATAATGATTCTCAGGTGAATCATATATGATTACTATCACTACTCTGTAAGTAGACATGTTTTATTTCTATCTCTCTTACTTACCTCTCATGATTGACTTATCATGGTCTATACTACCTCATATATCTCATAGCTATCACTTACTAGCAACTGTTTCACAAGTTTGGATAGATTTTACTTACCCATTACTTGTCTGAATCTACATCTTCTATTAGGATATCTTAATGATTATCATTACTTGATATTACTCCTATTATAGATCTGGATAACTTTTATTTATTCATGACAGGTGTTGGTACACAACTTCCAATAGGATATCTTCCTTATGGTTGTATCCTCTCTTTGGACTACCATGTATTGTATACCAACTGTGGGCTACTCATCTATTGTTTTAAGGGCTTAATGGTGTCCTAAATGTTTGGGATTAGCTAACTATCTTTACTTAGGAAAGATAGGTAGGAAAAGTTGACTCAAGTGTGTCAGGATTATTCTCAAGTGAATATCCACCTCAAGTCATACGAAGTATTTGGTTTAACTAAGACAACTTCCTATAAACACTACCAATCCTATAGGTCTCCTTTAAAGGGTTTTAATCCTAAGGTCAAAGCATTTGCTCTGATACCAACTGTGGTGACCCGTCATACCACTGCATGGTGTAGTATGCAAGTCTGATATAACACCAATGAAACACCGTTCCACTAGTATTATATCGCTCAGAGTGGTACAACAGAAACATATGCGGGTCCAAGGCATGTCTATAGAATTACAACACTAACTCTGTTACATAAGATCATCACAGCCTCCTACTTTACAATGAGGTAAATCTGCAAATAAACTCCAGAAGAACGACTCGTAGTCTAATCCTATCACGAACTCTATTTGTAGAGTATTTGACTAGCTATAGAGGCTATGAATAGATTCTAGCTAAGTAGGAGCTAGGTTTAGGAAGTTAGTTCCATTCTATGGCTAAACTAGGTTTTCTCCTTGTTGGATGTGGTATCTGCCTCCTCTGACAGGGTCCTGTCTCGTGAAGTAGTTGTTGAATCCTCAGCCTTCGAGTTGTACTGTAGATCCTCCTTTGATGCCTCCATATCTAAGCAGGGGATTTAAGAGTGGGATGAGTACGAGCGTACTCAACAAGTTCATTATAGGAAAGAGGTGTTTAATGCACTAGCTACAGCATTAGACCAGAAAGTCTAATACCAATGCAAGTTTTCATAACCATTTCTTCAAAAGGTTGCTTTTATTCAGAAGAGCTATGTCCGTCAGCCTTCACCGGTTTACTAGAACTTCATGGAGCTCCTTTCCGGCCGCGTTCGCAGTTCCATATCCCGGAACAGGGAGTGACTGGTCACAGTTCGTTACACTCTGCAGAGGTGTGTTGCTTTACCCATAAGAGATCTTAACCTTGGTGCCAACCGGGCAATTGTTCCCGTCCACACTTCCTTTGGTGTGAGGCCCGGTATAAGGTCTAGCCAATCATGTTCCTCCGCTACCTCGAACACCCACCCTTTGTTGCATACCCCGACCCTGGGTCCTCGTCGGTCCTCTTATACCACTTAAGGATGGACCCCGACCACGACAACAGTTTGGGACTCGTTAACCAAACTCCTTCGCCGGTAGCTGCAACCCATCATAGACCGCAATACCGTGGGGACTTTAGGCTTCCCCAGCCCACCGCTTGCACTTCGAGCGACAAGTGTCTACGGACTATGCCGTGGGGACTTAAGGCTTCCCCAGCCCACCGCTTGCCCTGACAGATACAAGTGTCTACGGTAAAGCGCATCCGTTGATGAACGAGAGGTGGAAACACTTTTGACTACTCCGTCCCACTCCGGATCTTATGGTTAACACGGATATTACGGCACAAGAATCACTGGCGACATTTGTTGTTTAATCCTAGATGGATATAAGCCCGTGCAATGGAACCTCCACCATATCAACACAATCCATGGTTCCATTGCCCACCACATAGTCATATTCATAGTTATGAAAGTAGTGGTTTTGATTTTTGTGCAATAGTGATAACCATAATACTTTGCAAGTAATTTGATAAAAATACTCAAATGACATGAGCAAGTGATGAACTTGCCTTTCTTGGCTGCAAGATTATGCAGACAAGGTCTTCGATGCGTAATAACTCCAAATTCTGAAATAGCATCATCGTCCGGTAAGGACGATGTTTAAAAGATTGGCAAGGATGCAATAATGCATAAGAATGAGATGCAATCGTTCTAAGCGTGTCCTAACCCCGATGATTCAGGATTAGTGAGTGGTAATGATTGGTTTAGGGTGTGTTGCACTTTTAGAGTGATTCACATACAAGGTTCTTACTTAGGTAGGATTACTTGGTATCATGGACAGGTGGATAATAAAGCATAGTAATCAATTGAGCACACAAAGAATGATAATTGGCATAATGTTAACAAGTAAAGAATAGTGGTCAGTTTTAGTACTATATGGCATGGTTAATGATTAATTATCATATACTTTAAAAGAATAACTTTTGAAGAACATGTTCTTTAATAAAGAACAAGTATGATAATTAGGTTGGTGGTTTCTATGGTTAACTATGGTTCCAGTTGGTTCTGGAGGAGATATTAGATGGATCCAAACAAGGTTGGATTCATCAATACCAGGTGGGGTTATACCAAGGCATCCTAAGCAATTAATTACACATGGGTGCTATCAAGATTGGTTTATCTTGCTAGTGATAGCTGGCTAGGGTTTATAGGTTCTTAAAAGCAGGGTTGGTGATGATTCCTTATTTTCTTGAAAGGAATAACTTTTGAAGAACATACTTCTTAAGTAATAAGAAGTATAGTAATTAGGGTTGAGGTTGTCTAGGTTTTGTTATTGTATTTACTAAGTAAGGAATAATTGACTCCTATATAGGATTGTTGATATGTATCCAACACTAGTGGGGTTTAGTGGAATAGGGAATGTAATTTAAAAGGGTAGGTATAGTTGCTATTAGGGTTCATCACAATGGTGTGATACCAAATAGGGATAAATAAGGATAAGATTCTTGGTATTAAGGACTATGGTTGATCCTAATTGATTATCTGGGTTGAATGGTATGCATATATGGGATACTAGTTTGCTGGTGATAGGGTTCTATATTGTAAGTGGACATAGGTATGTCTTTAGTTGCTAATCATGGCTCTGTGATTATGAGGTAACATGATCACATGTTAACTTGGGGTTTAGGTTGGGAAACAATTTTAGGGTTCACATGAAATAGTGGAGCTAGGGTTTCTAGTTGAATTAGGGTTTTGAGTTCACACATGAGATGATGAATTTCTGTTTTTCTACCTTGTGGAACTAGGGTTTACTAATTATCAATTAGTTCTTCGATTAATAACTTCATTTGTAAAGTTGAAGTTATTAATAATTTTGAAATAAAAATAATATTGGATTTGACATTTTATTATTTTTAATGAATTCCTAATTTAGGTAATTATTAATTAGAGTTTAAATCCTTTTAATAAGGATTTAATAAGTTATAAATAAAGATAATTAGTGTTACTATTTTCTTTATTTACCTTACTGGTTTTTATTTGTTTTAGATAGTTTTCCTAATTATTGAATTTTAATTGAAATTTTGAATTAAATTAAAGGCTTAATTAACATGTATTAAACAATTAAATTTTTATTAAAAATAAAATTTTCATATTATATTTTTATTAAATAGAATTTACTTCTATAAGAATTTTGATGTCTTATTTTTATTTTTCTGAGTTGATATGATTTTTCTATAATTATTTGAAGTTGCAGTATTTTCTGGAATTTAAATTTAAAATGAATAGGCTAAACACACCCGGCTATCTACCCAAACAGTCACTGGCTGGTGGGCCAGTGACCAGGTCATCTGCCACGCAGGCATTGACCAGGGTCAAAATCGCCACGTTGGCAGAGGAGCTCACTGCCGGTGGTTTTGGCGGCGATCGACGGCGTTTCCGGGCGAGCTAGGATGGGCTACCGGGTTCTTTCGAACCAGCACGCCGAGGCAGACCAGATGGTGGCGGCGCCGCCCCGAATTGGTCGCCGGAGCTTGCTTGCCGGCGAGGCCGAGCGGCGGCGTGGACATGAACACGGTGCGGCGGCACTACGGCGGGCTAGAGAGCAAAGCGGGCATGTCCGGGGATTCAGCAGCTCACCAGAAGGACGCAGGGCGTGACGGCGTGGTCGGGGATGGTCCGAGTCGCCGGAATCGACACCTCCGGCCGTCGGGAGTGGCGAGCTTGGTGAGGACGTTGCAGGAGGCTTCGGTTCAATTCCCCTTGTGGGTTGGGCGAGAAGAGCACGGCGGTCACGATGATGGCCACGGCTTGGCCAGGGGAGGTTCCTACCGGCGGCGTTGAAGATGGCCGGGCTAGCTAGGTTTTCGGCCTAGAGAGAAAATTGAGCAGAGAGAGGGGATTCTAGGGTTAGGGTTTGTCTGGCGGCGGCGCATTGAGCTTTATAGACGCCAGGGAGCGGCGGCGAGGATCTTGGCGTGGCCAGACGGCGTCGAGTCGACAGCGAGCAGCTTGCCGGGATGGACGAAGACGATGGTCTCCACCTGTGCGAAAACAAGACGAAGGGGTATTGGGCTGTCATATGGGCCTGGTCGTTGGATTGTTGTTGGGCTACGCCTGGGCTCCGGTGGCCTGTTCTGGTAAGTCCTCCTCCTCTCTTTATTTCCTTTTCTCTTTTCTGTTTTTATTTTCTGTTTTATATTTCTTTCAAATTTTGAATCTCTGGTTTTAATTCAGCTTTGAATTCTTTTCTGTTTTGCAGATGTTCATCAATTTGTATTTCATGAGGTCTAATTCAAGGATCATTGTATTATTGTATTGTTTTTGAATAAACACAAATATATGGGAGCTTTTGCTGTAATTTTCATTTAGGCAAGAATTCAAGTACTCATTTTAATTTCCTTTTTCATTTGGAACACCACTCCCTTTTGGAATGGTTAGAGTTAATATTTATACTCCAAGTGTTTTAGAAGGTATGATTAGGATTTGTTCTCTTAATTGAGAGTTTGGTTCCTGGCATATGATTCAATGTGAACACTCCTTTAGTAAGGTCTTGTAAGACTTACTATACTCCTATTTAAGGTTAGCACTGGTATTATAATTTAATGACACCTTGAAATACCTAAAGTAGGTGTTTCAATCATCATAGTTTGATATTGGGTTTAATGATAAGTGGTTGATCACCACCATAGGTTTTAATTATGGATTTAGCATTAGGTGACTCTTATGTTTAATAATTGAAGCATAAGGATTAACTAGAGAGCAATTATAGAGTTCTAACTATATTCACCTTATGATGCATGGTTTGGAACTTAATTATGGCCTGGTTTTATATTATGATCACCATAGTGATACAGAAACTAGGGTTGAGATATAACTCTGGTTTATGGAATTGGAATGACATCATATTGCATTTGCTAGGGTTTAATCTCCCCTAACCAGGGTAATATGGTTACTTGCTTCATATTTTATGTGCTTCCCTAATTACTAAGGATTTGAGAATTGGTTTTATCTTCTACCAATTAACTTCAATTATTATCCTCAATTTATCATTAAAGTAACTACATTGGTTATAGTTCTTTTTATAGTTAACTTTGGTCATATGAATAGATGGTTTCTCACTATATTAAGTATGGAGTTTGACTCTAAGGTTTCTTAGGTCCTTTAATTGGGGACTAGTTGGGATATAGATGTGACAGGGTTCTACTTATGATCACCATGTGGTTCACAAGTTAAAGATAGGATATAAGCCTAGGGTTGCTTACTAGTTATCTTCCTGGAATTTTATGTGGGGATGAGATCTACTCATTCTAGTAGGGTTTAACTTATCCTCACATATCTCAATAGCATGATCATGGATTAGGCATGATCAACTTATTCTTAGTATCTCTACCTCAAGTTCTTATGGTTTATGATCATCACTCAATTTATAATGATCAAGGGTTGGCTTCCTAAGGTATCTCTCCTTGAATGGGTTTCTCACTCCCAAGATCAGGTGTTGTCTTGATCAATTAAATATTTACTTTCTTTTATAGTTTCTTGAATGGGCATGGTTATGGTTGTCTCAATTATCTAGAGTATAACACCATAGGTTGAGCTTTCTCATTTAAGAATGGTTATTCTAGGGTTTATGGTGTACTCCTAATATCTCCTTAGGTATCTAGGCTAAGGTTTCATTTGTCTAACTTAATTGGGTTAGTCTCTTCCTCACCTTATCAATTCAGGGGTATGGTATTATTCCATGTGATATTGGTTTGTCCCACCACTCCAAGGGAAATGGTTTTCAACCTAAAACTTTAATTCAATGATTGTCCTTGAGTCTTAAATAGGTAAAGCTAAGATTGGTAGGAGTGGTCTCTCTCTTATTTGGGGAAAGTCTTTAATACTAACCTAAGGTTAGGCTCCATGGGGATTGATGTGATCATCAATATCTATGTTTAGAATAAATGGTCTCTCTCTCTAGGAATGTCTTGAATAATATCCTAGGCTACTCTTAAAGATAATGATTTGAATACTTGGATGTATGTCCAAGATTTAACTCAAGGTTTGTTAATGCTTCTCTAATAATTATAATAGAACTCTCACCTTTCTAGGTTTGATGCCTAACTATTTGGTATAGAGAAAGATATATTTCTAGAGTTGATCTCCTTGTTATGTTTCCAAGAATTAAGTAGAATGAATACCATAGGGTTCATGGTAGGATCATGGTTTGGTTTAAGACATGGAAAAGATAAGTGAAGACTAGTTTCTCCAATTATTGTTGCTTGATTTCCAATTGAATGAATGTTCATATGTTATGGCAAGGAATATCATGTTGTGGTCTTTAATAGGATCAAGTAGTTGATCATTGATTTAAGTGTTGTTGTGTTAGATGTAATTCCATTTGATCTAAGTCCTTAGATCAAATCATCTCTACCCAAAACAAGGTTTTATCAAAGTCACCTTGAGGTTTATAGCGCTTGACTTGATGAGCTACTTCAATTCCACCAAGGTCAAGTGAAACTTCAGTTACTGTGACTGTTTTACTTTAAAGCGCGAAAATTCCCCAGATTTTCTATGCATGAATGCAATGCACACATCTGTTTCCTCTATTTTTGTAACCCCATTACCTGGGATATTACAGGACCCAAGAGGAGCTCCGAGACGACATGTGTATGATATTTGTAATAATAAATGAATGAGTTATGGACCTGCTATGTTCTGTTGTACTACTCCGAGGGATGTAATATTTGCGGAATGGTACTTCATGAATGTTATATCAACGACTGGCATACTACAACATGCAGTGGTATGCAGGGTCACCACATCCGCCTATCCAAGTAGAATTTTGTTTGGTTGAGTATATCTTGAATATTTTGCTGCTGTAGGTAACATGTTTAGTGAGCTTGCATGCTTGTTCTAAGTTGAATACACTAGTTTTGATGCATGATTAGTACTCTAGAAAGTTCCTATAGTAGTTCCCCTAGATTATATGTCACCAAATCAAACTTTATATTGTATGTAAAAAAATTCAGAAAATGGAGTGGAATAGATATCAACTAAACCAACAAGAATTGGAGGTGCAACAAGTCATGAGAGTGAACCGCGAAGAGGGAGTATACCCCTCTTACTACCCGTGCACAGATTTCATGAGAAGCGCAGGAATACTGGAAGATGTTCAGAATCTAATTTCTCGTGCAGGGTTGAATGATTTTGTTGATGGAGAACTATGCCAATATGCAAAATTGACTATGTCTGTTGTGCAGGATTTTAAGTTCAATTGGTCGCGATCCAACCCCACGGTTCAGTATAAGATTTATGATAAAACTATCAACTTGCCATTCAATGATTTTTGTACAGCAATTAGAGTACCGCAATGGGGATCGTGCGAGAAGATAAGGGGATCGCCGCGAGAGCTCTTAAGCCTCTTCGAGATGATTTGTCATGGGAGGAGTTTCTCAGACGATGGTGGTAAAATCACTAGCATTCAACTCCCAGCTATCCGCTACTTTGCTTATTTCATTACTAAATGCGTTCTTGCTAGAAAGAGTGGTGGTAAACTATCTATCCAGGATTTAGCTTTTCTAGCTGCTGCACTGCAAGGTAGTAAGACTTATAATTTGGGGGCATTAATAGCTTATAGACTTGCTACTAACCGTGAGAAAGGTGGAATTTGTGGAGGTCTTATCGCCTCTCGTTTACTAGCTTTGCATAATGTAGAACCTCATCATCTTGATATTCAACTTTCCATAGAAAAACTTGACATAGTCTCCATGATTAAACATGAATTTGTTTCTGATTCATCTAATTTGGGTAACCTGTTTTATAAGATGACATATTACAAGAAGTCTTGGAGAACGACTAAGAAAACTGAAAAACTAGTGAGATTGCCTACGCCTGTTCTATTTAACCTTGATTCCAGGGAGGATTGGTCAGTCACAGAAAGTGCACTGAATGCACACATAGAGGGAGGAGGCCATCATGCAAGAGACAACACGGAGGAGGCCGAGGAACACCTCGACTCATCATCCGATGCAGCAAGTTCCTCGCATCATCATGTTGGGCATGTGGAGCCCCCACGCTTTTCTTCTGCACAGGAACCTTACTATGATTACGCCATGCATTATCCACCGGCGAGGAACAGCGACCCTCGATGGGATTGAACTCCACTTAGGCCAAAAGCCTAAGCTTGGGGGGAGGTATACCGGCATCACTCATTCTTTGCATATTATGATTGCTGGATACTTGTATATACTTGTTTAGTTTGTTTGAGTGGTTTTCTAATGAGAGGGAGATGATATTTGGGGAAGTGCTGCCTGAAAACAGATTCTGGACTGTTACCGAAAAAATACCCAAAAATAGCCAGAACAGTATTTTGCGAAGCCAATTTTTTTGCACGTTCCCCAGGTTGTTATCTAACTTTCATTAGTTGAGCACTTTTCGATTTGAGCAGTGGAAGAATTTATTAAAAATCGAGTACTGTACTGCTGTCAAGTTTGACGAATTTCTGCTGCTTTGTGTTTATGTGACTTTTCTAGTTTGCCAATTCTTGTTTTTGCTTTGTTTATTTCCCAAAACACAAAAAGACCAAAAATATTTCTGTTATTTCTCTTCACAATTTGTTTGTTTTGATTTCTTGCATTTGTTTCGCTTTATTTGCTATTGATGGTTTGCTATAAGAAAACCCAAAAAGATTTTGCTTTGTTTGCTTGTTTCCCTTTGTTCTTGTTTCCAAATTCGAAAACACCAAAAATATTTGCTGTTCTTCTTTGGTTTGTAAAGTTCATCATGAGTTCAATGGTCTTCGGTGGCTGGAGCATGGTTTTCATTTCATATTATCCAAGCTACACAAGTGAAAGGCAATAATGACGATCTATGACAATTGGATTGTGGTGAGAGGCTGGTATGAACTCTATTTGTTTTCATTTTTGTACATATACTCATCCATGTGAGCATGCTTAGTTGGTTCATGTGAGGTATATGTCATTTGAGAAAGTCTAGTAGTTCATGATCTCTCATGTTTAGCTCCAATTTATTAATATGAGTAGCATGTCATGGATGTTTGCTTGCATTGTTTTATTCATAAGTAGGTATGGCATTGTGGTATCCTCCTCTAATTCATTTATATCGACTTGGCACATGCTCACGCATGCATATGACTGAACAAAAGTCAATTAAGCCTCTATGATTTACATTGTTTCAGAGTTCTTGTATCACTTTTATGCCTCAGTTAATTTATTTTGCCGCAAGCATGATTATGACAGTTACTGCTCTCTTGATTTGTCGCTCCCTAGTCTTTTGCTAGCCTTCACTTGTACTGAGCGGGAACGCTGCTCGTGCTTCCAAACACCTGAAAACCAAGTTGTTCCAAAGTGTCCACCATAAATACCTATGCATGGCATTTCAAACCATTCCAAGTAAATTCTCATGCGCTACCTTTAAAACCTTCAAAATACTTCTCAATTTGTGTTTATGTTTCATAGCTCATGAGGAAGTATGTGGTGTTTAACTTTCGACCTTGTCATTTACTCTTGACGGACTTTCATTATGGACTAGTGGCACATCCGCTTATCCAATAATTTTGCAAAAAGAGCTGGCAATGGGATTCCCAGTCCCAAATTAATTAACTTAAATAGACACTCCTCCATGGTATGTGATTGTTGGACGGCACCCGAAGGATTCGGTTAGCCATGGCTTGTGTAAGCAAAGGTTGGGGGGAGTGTCATCATAATAAAACTAAAATAAAAAGGCACTCCTTCATGGTATGAGATTGTTGGCAGGCACCCGAGGATTCGGTTAGCCATGGTTCGTAAAAGAAAGGTTGGAAGGAGTGCCACATAAACATAAAAATAATTCATGGGAGCCGCTCTTGGAAGTCCGGTTGGCAAGGTAGTTGATGTGCCCATTACCATTCATTGACAACAACAAACACCTCTCAAAATAATTTTACTCCTGTTTTAAAAATGAAAAGCTCTAGCGCATGTTAATCCCTGCTTCCCTCTGCGAAGGGTCAATCTTTTACTTTTGTGTTGTGTCTCCATTCTTTCTTTGAGCACTATCTTGAGAGCACAACTATCATTCTTAGTATAATATGCTTGTCTCAAAATATGATTGATTGTGGTATAACTTTGATGCTTTTATCTTTGAAAATCACTACTTCTAGTCTTTCTATGAACTTCAGAGGTGCCTGGGCATTTATGTTTTGCCGATCAAATACGGGCAAGCGAGATACCACTTTATCATACTCTCTTATGAATATTGCAATCCTGCTTATATACATGATTCATGATGCTTATTATTAATTGTTGGTACCTCTCCATGATTGACATAGCTGTTAGATGATCTTATTTGTATGCATCTCATTATGAACTGCCTAAGTATTAGCCATAGCATGAGAATATTTACATCATATGAGCAAATGTGTTCGTGAAAGTTCTTTTATTGCTCAGTTGTTAACTGAATTGCTTGAGGACAAGCAATAAGCTAAGCTTGGGGGGAGTTGATACGTCCAAAACGTATCTACTTTCCTGAACACTTTTGCTATTGTTTTGCCTCTAATTTGTGTATTTTGGATGCAACTAACATGGACTAACGCTATTTTCAGCAGAATTGCTCTGGTGTCTCGTTTTTGTGCAGAAATCCAACTTTCAGGAAAATCCTCGGAATTTATGCAGAAGGTCCTATTTTCCCAGAATATTGGCGGAGCCAGAAGGGCAAGCCAGGTGGAGGCCCGAGGGCCCCACACCATAGGCCGGCGCGGCCCAGGAGGGGCCTGCGCGGCCCTATGGTGTGGCGGCCTCGGTTGGCCTCCGACGCCCTCCTTCGGACTACTTATTGCCTTTGACCTAAAAACGCACGGAGAGAAGTCGAAGTCGCCAGAAAGCCTCCAGAACGCCGCCACATCGCGAAACTTCGTCTCAGGAGCCAGAAGTCTCCGTTCTGGCACTCCGCCGGGACGGGGAATTGGAGGAGATCATCGCCATCATCACCACCGACGCCTCTCCATCAACCAGCCATGCTTCCCCCATCCATGTGTGAGTAATTCCCCGCTGTAGGCCGAAGGGGATGGTAGGGATTGGATGAGATTGGTCATGTAATAGCATAAGATTGTTAGGGCATAGTGCCTAGTGTCCGTAATTGGTACTTTGATGATATTGTTGCAACTTGTTATGCTTAATGCTTGTCACTAGGGCCCGAGTGCCATGATCTCAGATCTGAACATGTTATTGTTTCATCATGATATTCATTGTTTATGGTCTTACCTGCAAGTTGTATACACATGTCGCTGTCCGGAACCAATGTCCCCGAAGTGACAGAAATCGGGACAACCAGAGGGGATGGTAGTGATGTGAGGATCACATGTGTTCACGGAGTGTTAATGCTTTGCTCCGGTGCTCTATTAAAAGGAGTACCTTAATATCCAGTAGATTCCCTTGAGGCCCGGCTGCCACCGGCTGGTAGGACAAAAGATGTTGTGCAAGTTTCTCATTACGAGCACGTACGACTATAATTGGAACACATGCCTATTGATTGCTTTGTACTTGGACACCATTTTATTATTATCTGCAAATGCCCTGCTATGATTGTTACATGAGTTTCTCTCATCCATGCAACGCCCGTTATCCGTACCCGTGCCTACAGTATTTTAATCCTGTTGTTTACTATAATCACTACTGCTGTCTCTGTTACTCTGCTGCTGTTATTTCACTACTGCTACTGCTATAAAACTGTTACTACTGATAAACTCTTGCGAGCAAATCTGTTTCCAGCTGCAGCTGAATTGACAACTCCGTTGTTAAGGCTTCCAAGTGTTCTTTGTCTCCCCTTGTGTCGAATCAATAAATTGGGTTATACTACCCGCGAAGACTGCTGCGATCCCCTATACTTGTGGGTCATCAGGGAGTGATCGCTAGAACCGGCTCCTCCGACGGTGAGAAACAAAGTCACAAAAAACTAAGAATAGTCACCCACAACGTGTAGCCATAAGTAGTTCCAAATTCATCTTTTGGCTTTTGGAACGTCTCTACATTGTGAGGGTGGTTCCAAATAGAGAAAAATAGGGAACCAGAGCAACTTCTTGCTCTGATGCCAAATTCCACCATCCTAATAAAATAGTATATTTCTCTCTCCACTTGTATGCATGAAAGGCAGCTAGGCAACATGCTTGTAAGAACATGTCCATTACCCCATGTGTGGTTTTGGTAATTGATGACAATCCCTATGGACTAACGGTTGCATTGAGAATCGATCTTAGGACAAGTCCATAGCTATGTGTTGGACTCAAGGTTGTAAGATGGAGAAGACGGAGTACAATGATGAAGATGGTGTCGAAGAGAGACGAGGACGGTGTTGAAGATGAAGAGAGAAGACGGCGTAGAAGATGAAGAGAGAAGACGGCGTTGAAGATGGATGAAGACGGTGGTGTGCGTACAAGATGGAAGAAGACGGTGGCGTGTATGTTGAAGGAAGACGGTGGCATGTACAATCATGAAGAGTATGAAGACGAAGCTTGCCGACTCGAGAAGAACGCGCAAGGACTAGGTTTGTGCTCGATAGGATAGTGGGTCGTATCATCGGAGAGAGCTCAAACCTTGCATGCATTGCATCGTGTTCTTGGTTCTTCTTGGTTCTTATGCATGAAACGGATTTCGGTTGCATCGCATGTTGCATATGCGAGAGTGATGATTTTCCCGATATACCGTATTGAGAGGTTACACCTCTATGACCATGAGAAAATCATCACTCACTCATTTGCATGATTTCACCTTGTAAAGATGTAGCTCTTGTCGCCCTCTTTCCAACAAAATTGGTTTCATGTCATTCGGAGTTGTCTAGCTCAAGTTATGGTTTTACATTGCATCATATTTGAAAAAGAAAAAGAAAAAGCAGTTTTGGGCCGGGCGGTACTACCGTGGGCGGTACCGTCCAAAGTACCGCTCGCGCGATTTTACTTACTGGACTGGAAGTGGTACCAGGCCGGTACCGGCCCGGTAGTACCGTAACCCACTTACGGTACCGGCCCGGTACTACCGACCTGTTACTTTTATTTTTATTTTTCCTTTTTCCCAGCCTCCACCTCTCCTTCCGCGCGTGGGCCGCTGCCCACCTTCCGGCCCACCACCACTCTGCCTCGATCGCCCGTAGCGGGCCGCCAGCCCGTCAACCACCACGCTCGCCCCGCACGCGCCCAGGCTCCCGCTCGCGCCGCCGATGCTCGCCTCGATCCCCGCGCGTGCGTTGACTCCCGCGCGGGAGAGAGGCTTCCGCTCGCTGCGTGATACGTCTCCGACATATCGATAATTTCTTATGTTCCATGCCACATTATTGATGATATCTACATGTTTTATGCATACTTTATGACATATTTATGCGTTTTCCGGAACTAACCTATTGACGAGATGCCGAAGGGCCAGTTGCTGTTTTCTGCTGCTTTTGGTTTCAGAAATCCTAGTAAGGAAATATTCTCGGAATTGGACGAAATCAACACCCAGCATCTTAGGATTGCATGAAGCTTCCAGAACACCCGAGAGCCGCCAGAGGGGGGCCACAGGCCCACCAGACCATAGGCCGGCGCGGCCAGAGGGGGGGTCGCGCCCCCCTGTTGTGTCGTCGCCTCGTCAGGCCTCCGACTCCGCCTCTTCGCCTATATAAAGGTCCCTGACCTAAATCTTCGAGACGGAAAAGCCACGGTACGAGAAACCTTCCAGAGCGGCCGCCATCGCGAAGCCAAGATCTCGAGGACAGGAGTCTCTGTTCCGGCACGCCGCCGGGACGGGGAAGTGCCCCCGGAAGGCTCCTCCATCGACACCACCGCCATCTTCATCAACGCTGCTGTCTTCCATGAGGAGGGAGTAGTTCTCCATCGAGGGTAAGGGCTGTACCGGTAGCTATGTGGTTCATCTCTCTCATATGTACTTCAATGCAATAATCTCATGAGCTGCCTTACATGATTGAGATTCATATGATGATGCTTGTAATCTAGATGTCATTATGCTAGTCAAGTGGATTTTACTTATGTGATCTCCGGAGACTCCTTATCCCACGTGTGTAAAGGTGACAGTGTGTGCACCGTGTGGGTCTCTTAGGCTATATTTCACAGAATACTTATTCACTGTTATGAATGGCATAGTGAAGTGCTTATTTATATCCCTTTATGATTGCAATGTGTTTTGTATCACAATTCATCTATGTGCTACTCTAGTGATGTTATTAAAGTAATTTATTCCTCCTGCACGGTGTAATGGTGACAGTGTGTGCATCGTGTAGTACTTGGCGTAGATTATGATTGTGATCTCTTGTAGATTATGAAGTTAACTATTGCTATGATGGTATTGATGTGATCTATGCCTCCTTTCGTAGCGTGAAGGTGACAGTGTGCATGCTATGTTAGTACTTGGTGTCGTTGTGTTGATCTGTCATGCACTCTAAGGTTATTTAAATATGAACATCGGATATTGTGGAGCTTGTTAACTCCGGCATTGAGGGTTCGTGTAATCCTACACAGTTAGTGGTGTTCATCATCCAACAAGAGGGTGTAGAGTCTAGCATCTATCTATTTATTCTGTTATGTGATCAATGTTGAGAGTGTCCACTAGTGAAAGTATGATCCCTAGGCCTTGTTCCTAAATACTGCTATCGCTGCTTGTTTACTGTTCTACTGCATCTGTACTGTCTGCAATATTACCACCATCCATCACACACCAGTCCTGGACAGCAAAGCACTTTTCTGGTGCAGTTGCTACTGCTCATACTTATTCATACCACCTGTATTTCACTATCTCTTCGCCGAACTAGTGCACCTATTAGGTGTGTGTTGGGGACACAAGAGACTTCTTGCTTTGTGGTTGCAGGGTTGCATGAGAGGGATATCTTTGACCTCTTCCTCCCTGAGATCGATAAACCTTGGGTGATCCACTTAAGGGAAACTTGCTGCTGTTCTACAAACCTCTGCTTTTGGAGGCCCAACAGTGTCTACAAGAATAGAAGCACCCGTAGACATCAAGCACTTTTCTGGCGCCGTTGCCGGGGAGGAAAGGTAAGAGGTACTCACACTCCGGATCTCGGCTACTAAGCTATTTTCTGCCGTTGTAAGTACTCGAAGCTATTTCCTTTAGATCCTGCAATTGCATCTTTTTGTTTCTTGTTTACACTAGTTAGGCATAATGGAAAAAAACAAAAATATGAGAGATCTTTATGAACTTTATCTTGAATTAGGACATGATGTGTTTGAAGAGAGAATTAAAAAACCCATGAACTTTATATGCATGCTAATGGGAATGTTATTAATATGAATGCTTTGAACACTATTGTTGCTAATGCTATGGAAAATTCTAAGCTTGGGGAAGCTGGTTTTGATGAGCATGATCTTTTTAGTCCCCCAAGCGTTGAGGAGAAAATTTACTTTGATGATACTTTGCCTCCTATTTATGATGATTATAATGATAGTACTCTTTTGTTGCCGCCTGTTATGGAGGATAAATTTGATTATGATTACAATATGCCTCCTATATTTGATGATGAGAATAATAATGATAGCTACTTTGTTGAATTTGCTCCCACTACAACTAATAAAATTGACTATGCCTATGTGGAGAGTAATAATTTTATACATGAGACTCATGATAAGAATGCTTTATGTGATAGTTATATTGTTGAGTTCATTCATGTTGCTACTGAAAGTTATTATGAGAGAGGAAAATATGGTTGTAGAAAATTTCATGTTACTAAAATGCCTCTCTATATGCTGAAATTTTTGAAGCTACACTTGTTTTATCTTCCTATGCTTGTCACTTTGCTCTTCATGAACTTGTTTATTTACAAGATTCCTATGCATAGGAAGCATGTTAGACTTAAATGTGTTTTGGATTTGCTTCTTGATGCTCTCTTTTGCTTCAACTACTATTTCTTGAGAGTGCATCATTAAAACTGCTGAGCCCATCTTAATGGCTATAAAGAAAGAACTTCTTGGGAGATAACCCATGTGTTTATTTTGCTACAGTACCTTTGTTTTATATTTGTGTCTTGGAAGTTGTTACTACTGTAGCAACCTCTCCTTATCTTAGTTTTGTTGCATTGTTGTGCCAAGTAAAGTCTTTGATAGCAAGGTTGATACTAGATTTGGGTTACTGCGCAGAAATAGATTTCTGTCTGTCACGAATCTGGGCTGAATTCTCTGTAGGTAACTCAGAAAATTATGCCAATTTACGTGAGTGATCCACAGATATGTACGCAACTTTCATTAAATTTGAGCATTTTCATTTGAGCAAGTCTGGTTCCTATTTAAAATTCGTCTTTACGAACTGTTCTGTTTTGATAGATTCTGCCTTTTATTTCGCATTGCCTCTTTTCCTATGTGGGATGGATTTCTTTGTTCGACAGTAGCTTTGGGCAATGTCCAGAAGTGTTAAGAATGATTGTGTCACCTCTGAACATGTGAGTTTTTGATTATGCACTAACCCTCTAATGAGTTTGTTTCGAGTTTGGTGTGGAGGAAGTTTTCAAGGGTCAAGAGAGGAGGATGATACAATATGATCAAGAAGAGTGAAAGCTCTAAGCTTGGGGATGCCCGGTGGTTCATCCCTGCATATTTCAAGAAGACTCAAGCATCTAAGCTTGGGGATGCCCAAGGCATCCCCTTCTTCATCGACAAATTATCAGGTTCCTTCTCTTGAAACTATATTTTTATTCGGTCACATCTTATGTACTTTGCTTGAGCGTCTGTATGTTTCTATTTTTGTTTTTATTTGAATAAATGCTTGTGTGGGAGAGAGACACGCTCTGCTGGTTCATATGAACACATGTGTTCTTAGCTTTTAATATTCATGGCGAAGGTTGAAACTGCTTCGTTAATTGTTGTATGCTTGGAAACGGGAAATGCTACATGTGGTAATTGGTATGATGTCTTGAATAATGTGATACTTGGCAATTGTTGTGCTCATGTTTAAGCTCTTGCATCATATACTTTGCACCTATTAGTGAAGAAATACATAGAGCTTGCTAAAATTTGGTTTGCATGATTGGTCTCTCTAAGGTCTAGATATTTTATAGTAAGGTGTTTGAACAACAGGGAAGATAATGTAGAGTCTTATAATGCTTGCAATATGTTCTTATGTGAGTTTTGCTGTACCGGTTCATACTCGTGTTTGTTTCAAATAACCTTGCTAGCCTAAGCCTTGTATTGAGAGGGATTACTTCTCGTGCATCCAAATCCTTGAGCCAAAAACTATGCCATTTGTGTCCACCATACCTACCTACTGCATGGTATTTCTCCGCCATTCCAAAGTAAATTGCTTGAGTGCTATCTTTAAATACTTCAAAAGTAATTACTTCTTATTTGTGTCAATGTTTTATAGCTCATGAGGAAGTATGTGGTGTTTATCTTTCAATCTTGTTGGGCAACTTTCACCAATGGACTAGTGGCTTCATCCGCTTATCCAATAATTTTGCAAAAAGAGCTGGCAATGGGGTTCCCAGCCCCAAATTAATTAACTTTCATAATTTTACAAATAGACACTCCTCCATGGTATGTGATTGTTGGACGGCACCCGAGGATTCGGTTAGCCATGGCTTGAGAAAGCAAAGGTGGGGAGGAGTGTCATCTAAATAAAAACTAAAATAAAAAGGCACTCCTTCATGGTATGAGATTGTTGGCAGGCACCCGAGGATTCGGTTAGCCTTGGTTTGTGAAAGCAAGGTTGGAAGGAGTGCCACCCAAAAATAAAATTCATGGGAGCCGCTCTTAGAAAGTCTGTCTGGCAAGGGGGTTAGAGTGCCCACTACCATTCGTTGACAACAACAAACACCTCTCAAAATTTTACTTTTATGCTCTCTTTATGTTTTCAAAATAGAAGCTCTAGCACAAATATAGCAATCAATGCTTCCCTCTGCGAAGGGCCATTCTTCTACTTTTATGTTGAGTCAGTTTACCCATTTCTCTCTATCTTGGAAGCAAACACTTGTGTTAACTGTGCATTGATTCTTACATACTTGCTTATTGCACTTGTTATATTGCTTTGCATTGACAACTATCAATGAGATATACATGTTACAAGTTGAAAGCAACCGCTGAAACTTAATCCCCCATTGTGTTGCTTCAATGTCTTTACTTTGAATTTATTGCTTTATGAGTTAACTCTTATGCAAGACTTATTGATGCTTGTCTTGAAAGTATTATTCATAAAAAGTCTTTGCTATATGATTCAATTGTTTACTCATTGCATTAACATTGCTTTGATCGCTGCATTCATTACATATGCTTACAATAGTATGATCAAGGTTATGATGGCATGTCACTCTAGAAATTATCTTTGTTATCGTTTACCTGCTCGGGACGAGCAGAAACTAAGCTTGGGGATGCTGATACGTCTCCGACGTATCGATAATTTCTTATGTTCCATGCCACATTATTGATGATATCTACATGTTTTATGCATACTATATGACATATTTATGCGTTTTCCGGAACTAACCTATTGACGAGATGCCGAAGGGCCAGTTGCTGTTTTCTGCTGTTTTTGGTTTCAGAAATCCTAGTAAGGAAATATTCTCGGAATTGGATGAAATCAACGCCCAACATCTTAGGATTGCATGAAGCTTCCAGAACACCCGAGAGCCGCCAGAGGGGGGCCACAGGCCCACCAGGCCATAGGCTAGCGCGGCCAGAGGGGGGGCCGCGCCCCCCTGTTGTGTCGTCGCCTCGTCAGCCCTCCGACTCCGCCTCTTCGCCTATATAAAGGTCCCTGACCTAAATCTTCGAGACGGAAAAGCCACGGTACGAGAAACCTTCCAGAGCCGCCGCCATCGCGAAGCCAAGATCTGGGGGACAGGAGTCTCTGTTCCGGCACGCCGCCGGGACGGGGAAGTGCCCCCGGAAGGCTCCTCCATTGACACCACCGCCATCTTCATCAACGCTGCTGTCTCCCATGAGGAGGGAGTAGTTCTCCATCGAGGCTAAGGGCTGTACCGGTAGCTATGTGGTTCATCTCTCTCCTATGTACTTCAATACAATAATCTCATGAGCTGCCTTACATGATTGAGATTCATATGATGATGCTTGTAATCTAGATGTCATTATGCTAGTCAAGTGGATTTTACTTATGTGATCTCTGGAGACTCCTTGTCCCACGTGTGTAAAGGTGACAGTGTGTGCACCGTGTGGGTCTCTTAGGCTATATTTCACAGAATACTTATTCACTGTTATGAATGGCATAGTGAAGTGCTTATTTATATCCCTTTATGATTGCAATGTGTTTTGTATCACAATTCATCTATTTGCTACTCTAGTGATGTTATTAAAGTAGTTTATTCCTCCTGCACGGTGTAATGGTGACAGTGTGTGCATCGTGTAGTACTTGGCGTAGATTATGATTGTGATCTCTTGTAGATTATGAACTTAACTATTGCTATGATGGTATTGATGTGATCTATGCCTCCTTTCGTAGCGTGAAGGTGACAGTGTGCATGCTATGTTAGTACTTGGTGTAGTTGTGTTGATCTGTCATGCACTCTAAGGTTATTTAAATATGAACATCGAATATTGTGGAGCTTATTAACTCCGGCATTGAGGGTTCGTGCAATCCTACACAGTTAGTGGTGTTCATCATCCAACAAGAGGGTGTAGAGTCTAGCATCTATCTATTTATTCTGTTATGTGATCAATGTTGAGAGTGTCCACTAGTGAAAGTATGATCCCTAGGCCTTGTTCCTAAATACTGCTATCGCTGCTTGTTTACTGTTCTACTGCATCTGTACTGTCTGCAATATTACCACCATCCATCACACACCAGTCCTGGACAGCAAAGCACTTTTCTGGTGCCGTTGCTACTGCTCATACTTATTCATACCACCTGTATTTCACTATCTCTTCGCCGAACTAGTGCACCTATTAGGTGTGTTGGGGACACAAGAGACTTCTTGCTTTGTGGTTGCAGGGTTGCATGAGAGGGATATCTTTGATCTCTTCCTCCCTGAGATCGATAAACCTTGGGTGATCCACTTAAGGGAAACTTGCTGCTGTTCTACAAACCTCTGCTCTTGGAGGCCCAACACTGTCTACAAGAATAGAAGCACCCGTAGACATCACTGCGCGCTGTCTCCCCCTGGCCCCACATGCTGCTACTGCTACTGCATGCAATCACGCGCGCCCACGAGCTGCTGCTTCCGCGCCGCATGCTGCTCTGCTATGTCTCCTCTCTCTCTCATCTCTGATTTGCTGTTGTTTCTTCTCAGATTTGGTACAAGCGGTAGTACCGCTCCGCGCAGCGGTACTACCGGTTTGGGGCGTTTTCCAGCTGTTTTCTGCGCAGATCGCGCGCGAGCGGTAGTACCGCTCCGACAAGCGGTAGTACCGCTTTGGGCGCGGATCTGACCGTTTTTTAGTCCCAACAGCTATATTTCTGGGTCCCTTATTTATATCCCTCTTCTACCTCCGACCCAACTAACCCTTCCCCTCCATTCTCTCTCCTCCATTGTTGACCTTGGGTTCTTGCTTCCTCCTCTTGATCCCTCCACTATTTGTTGCATATTTTTGGGGGAAAGGAGATAGGAGATCTAGATCTAGAGCTTCACCAATTGAATCCCTCTCTAAGTGAAGGGATCTTGCTAGATCTAGATCTTGGAGTTTCTTGGTGTTTCTCCACTCTTTGTTCTTCCTCCCTTATTCCCCCAATAGCTTCTTCCAGCTTTGTTGGAATTTGGGAGAGAAGAACTTGGGCATCCTAGTGGTGTTCTTAGCCATTGCATTAGGTGCATCGGTTTGAGTTCTCTCTGGGGTTTCGATCTCGTAGAGTGTGTGTTCCTCCTTAGTGGTGTTTTTGCCTTGGTGGCCATCTTGCCTCTTGTGGCACATCGCATCCTTGGTGGAGTTGGTTTCCTTGGTGGAGTGTGTTAGCCTCTTGTGGCGCATCGCATCATTGGTGGAGTTGGTTTCCTTGGTGGAGTGTGTTAGCCTCTTGTGGCGCATCGCATCCTTGGTGGAGTTGGTTTCCTTGGTGGAGTGTGTTAGCCTCTTGTGGCGCATCGCATCCTTGGTGGAGTTGGTTTCCTTGGTGGAGTGTGTTAGCCTCGTGTGGCGCATAGCATCCTTGGTGGAGTTGGTTTCCTTGGTGGTGTGTTGTAAGCCTCTTGTGGCCGTGTACTTGAGAGCCTCCTCGTTGTGGAGTTGCCTCAAGCTTGATACTTGGGAGTTTGCCCAAGCTTGTACGGGTTCGGTGACCACCCTCAAGGGTCCCTTAGTGGATCAAGGCTTTTCTCCTTGGAGGAAAGGCTCGAGGAGAATACGGTGGCCCTAGTGGCTCATTGGAGTGCCTCGTGCCTCCACACCGCTCCAACGGAGATGTAGCACCCTTGGGTGTGAACTTCAGGATACATCGTCGTCTCCTTGTGCACCGGTTACTTCTCAACCCGAGCTCCTTTACCTATGCGCTTTACATTGTGATATCTATAATGCTTGATGCTATACCTATCTTGTTATCACCTTGTTGCTCATCATGCTAGCATAGTTTATTGGAGCACTTAGGCAAACCCCTAGTTGTTAGGCCTTGAGCTAAACTAGTAAACACTTGTAGTTTTATTCCGCCTAGTTTAGCTCTCAAGTAGAAGTTTTTATACACCGCCTATTCACCCCCCCCCCTCTAGGCGACTTCCTAGAACATTCAATTGGTATCAGAGCTAGGGCTCTCTTATCTTGTTGGGCTTCACCGCCTAGAGAGTATGACGTCGGCTAGAGGATTAGTGCACATTTCCTCCTTTACATTTGATGGCACTAATTATGATGCTTGGAAATTCTACATGCTTGATTATTTTAGGGACATGCACCCACATGTGGAGCGAATTCTTGATATGGGTTTTTCTCTTCCTAAGGATCCACAAAATCCAACTTTCGAGGAGAAGAAAAACTCTTATCTAGATGCTCAAGCTACTAAAGTCCTTTGCCGTGTTGTGAGTCATGTAGTGATTTCCTCCATTGCGCCTTTCCGGAGTGCTCATGAGGTTTGGACAAAGCTTCGAGATACATATGGTGGATCCAAGACCATTGAGGATGATCACGCTCCTTCCACTTCACCAACGTGTGGTAAGACACAAGGTAATGGTATGGTGAGTGGTGATGAACATTGCATTGTTGATGGTGAGCGCTCTCTTGATGATTCTTTATCTCTATCCCATTGCAATGTCTCATCTTTGGACTTTAACACTTGTAGCACTATAAATGATTTACATGCTAGCGTTGATAGTCCTTGCATATCTTCTTCCCATGATGATATGCTTCTCTTGTCTTGTTGCCATAACGAAGATACTTTGCTTTCCTCTAGTATTTGTGTGACTAACAATGTAGAGGAAACCAAAGATACTATGGGCCAAGACAAGATCTTGGATGGAGCTTCAAGTAGTTCATCTTCTTCATCATCGCACGGTTCCTACACTTGCCTTATGGCTAAGGCTTCTAAGGTATCTCCTTCCTTGGAACCCTATCTATCTAGTGATGATGAGGATGATGATATGGAAGAACTTAATGGTGCTTCCTTAAACAAGTTGGGAGAGTCGGTTTTTCATGCTCTTCCTAAGAAAATTTTTGTTCGCTCTAACTTCATGAAAATCTTTGATTTTGCCATTGCGAGCACAAAACGTATTGAGAAAATGGAAGAGCATGAGAGCAAGTATGAAAACGAGATTGCCACTCTTAGTAAAGCTCTTAAAAAAAAGCCACTAAAGAAACTCTTGAAGAGAACTTTGCTATAAGGATACTTATAGAAAGGGGACATCATGATGGTGCTTTAGAGGTGGCACAAGATCTTCGAACTAAAAATGGTGAGCTAGAAATTGCTCGTGATAAACTCCTTGAGGATTTTGAGCTTCACAAAGGTAGCTCTAGGGCTATTGAGAGTGAGCTCATCAAACTCACCGAGTCACATGAGCAATTTAAAGCTCTCAACCTAATAGAGCTTGCTAAGTTGCCTTCTCCTTGTGCCATTATTGATAATGCTTGTGCTACTAACTCTACCTCTTGTGAAGCCTCCATCTTGAAGGAGAATGTTGAGCTAAGGGCTCAACTTGCTTTGCTAACAAGCAATTATGAGAAATTGGAAGAAAACTATGGAAAGCTTTCTAGCTCCCATGACGATCTTCTAGTCTCTCTTAATTTGCTAAAGTTAGCCCATGAGGCTATCATGACAAAGGTAAAATCTTGTGTGCCTCATGTGAGTACTAGCACTACCTCTCAAAATGCTATTTTTCCATGTGCTAGTGCTTTTAGTTCACCCACTCATGCTATTGACTTATCTTGTGGTGAACTACCTTCTATGCCTTGTTCTACAATTCCATGTGCTAGTGCTAGTAATTCATCCACCCATGCTATTGCTATATCTTGTGCTGAATTACATACCTTGCCTTGTTGCTCTAACAATGAAGCTTCCACTTCCTCTAGTACTTGTGTAGTTACTAACCATGTAGGGGAAATCGAAGAGCTCGAGGCCCAAGTCTCTTCTTTTAAGAAGGACTTGGTAAAGGGCCATGAGGGGAAGAAATTCCCCAATGACAAGAGTGGACTTGGATTCAACTCCAACAACAAGAACAAGTCCAGCTCGCACAAGCGGAAGAAGGGCCAAGG
The DNA here is from genome assembly GCF_019359855.2 of Lolium perenne. Classification (NCBI taxonomy): domain Eukaryota; kingdom Viridiplantae; phylum Streptophyta; class Magnoliopsida; order Poales; family Poaceae; genus Lolium; species Lolium perenne. The sequence continues at coordinate 32,744,758 of NC_067248.2, read as the reverse complement.
GCATGTGAAGGACCCCGCCAAGATTGTGTGCTTCAAGTGCAAGATTGAAGGGCATCATGTTAGATTGTGCCCCTTGAAGAAGAAGCCACTTGGCGTGAAGAAACAAGGGAAGTGGCCTCAAGATGGAGCTCATGGTCTACCTCAAGGCCAAGCTCAAGGTCTACCTCAACTTGAAGAAGGGCCGCTACCCGAGAAGGATCAAGCCAAGGCTCTCGTTGAGGAGAAATCAAGTGAGAAGAAGGGGAGGAGAAGAAGATGCTACATATGTCGTGAGAAGGGCCACATCTCCTCCTCTTGCACTAGTGGTAACTCATCCAACCCTATCTTGATCCATGGTGCTTACTCTCTACATAAGGATAAGGTTGGCGATGTGTTTGCCAAATATGTTGGCACTCAAAGTGGTTTCGCAAAAAGAACCATTTGGGTTGCCAAGCCTATTGTGACTAACTTCTTAGGACCCAACTTAGTTGGGGACCAACAAGCCAAAACTTGATCAATAGGTACACGTGGAGGGCATGGAGGCTTGACTAGCTCATGAAGACTTAGGGGATCTTCATCATTTTCACTTCCTCAAGTCAAGTTGTATTCCTCTTATCCTTACCCATGCACCTCCTTGCGGTAACGAGTCCTCAACTCCTTTACATTGAAAGTTACTCGCTCCCCTTTTTCATGTGTTGATTTTGTACCTTGCATGTGATTGTGTATGTTGTGCTTCCTACTTGCTTATCTTGCTTCTTATATGTTGGGTGGCACATCATGTACAATTGTTCTTTGTTGAGCCTATTGCATCTTGTTCATATCTTAGTTGTTGGCTCATGTGAGAAATTAATGGACTATCCCATTTTGGGGGAGTTATATGCTTCGTGCATTTCACAATCCTAAAATGTGTGACATGATGAATTAAAATCCTATAATGTCCATTAATTATCTCACTTGGTTCTTATTTGCCTCTTGCACGGAAAATGTCTTTATCACATTATGGGGGAGTATTGTGCTTTATGCATTTTACAAGCCTTGAAAATGTGAACATTTGAGGTTGTGTCACATAGAGTTGATATTATAGATTATCTTGTTCCTATGTGACATGTGTGCTCAAACAAATCCCACTTTACCATTTGCTTTCTTGTTGTGAAGATAATCTTGGACATACTCACAAACTACAATTTGGATATTTCCTATACACCTCTTGTCCTTTGACAATTAGTAATAAATTGTGTAGTATTGTTCCGGATCATCCTCACACTTGGCTCATGTGCTCAATTGCTTCATTTCTTGCCAAGAATTTGTCCTTGTGGGTTAGACTCCCATTTGTCTTTCTCGCTTCTTTTGGATCTCCTTATTTCTCTTGAACCTTGTTGGTGTTTTGACAAACATGATTGAGCAAATCCCGCATTTGTGCATTTTGTATTCAAATGCAAAATTCTAAATGGTGCACTAATTTTGGGGGAGCTCTCCTATGCTTGCTAGAACACCCCCTTGTTTCAAGAATTTGACCTTGGAAGACAAACCTTTTCTTTTCGGTACTTTTGTGCCATCATGAAAAGTGTTGAGGGTTTGGTTTATTAGGAACCTTGCTTTCTTTGGGAGTGGGTTATCTCATTTCTTATATTTGGTTTAGATTCTTAACAAAAATATAGTTCGATCTGGGGAGTGATCGCTAGAACCGGCTCCTCCGACGGTGAGAAACAAAGTCACAAAAAACTAAGAATAGTCACCCACAACGTGTAGCCATAAGTAGTTCCAAATTCATCTTTTGGCTTTTGGAACGTCTCTACATTGTGAGGGTGGTTCCAAATAGAGAAAAATAGGGAACCGGAGCAACTTCTTGCTCCGATGCCAAATTCCACCATCCTAATAAAATAGTATATTTCTCTCTCCACTTGTATGCATGAGAGGCAGCTAGGCAACATGCTTGTAAGAACATGTCCATTACCCCATGTGTGGTTTTGGTAATTGATGACAATCCCTATGGACTAACGGTTGCATTGAGAATCGATCTTAGGACAAGTCCATAGCTATGTGTTGGACTCAAGGTTGTAAGATGGAGAAGACGGAGTACAATGATGAAGATGGTGTCGAAGAGAGACGAGGACGGTGTTGAAGATGGAGAGAAGACGACGTAGAAGATGAAGAGAGAAGACGGCGTTGAAGATGGATGAAGACGGTGGTGTGCGTACAAGATGGAAGAAGACGGTGGCGTGTATGTTGAAGGAAGACGGTGGCATGTACAATCATGAAGAGTATGAAGACGGAGCTTGCCGACTCGAGAAGAACGCGCAAGGACTAGGTTTGTGCTCGATAGGATAGTGGGTCGTATCATCGGAGAGAGCTCAAACCTTGCATGCATTGCATCGTGTTCTTGGTTCTTCTTGGTTCTTATGCATGAAACGGATTTCGGTTGCATCGCATGTTGCATATGCGAGAGTGATGATTTTCCCGATATACCGTATTGAGAGGTTACACCTCTATGACCATGAGAAAATCATCACTCACTCATTTGCATGATTTCACCTTGTAAAGATGTAGCTCTTGTCGCCCTCTTTCCAACAAAATTGGTTTCATGTCATTCGGAGTTGTCTAGCTTAAGTTATGGTTTTTACATTGCATCATATTTGAAAAAAGAAAAAGAAAAAGCAGTTTTGGGCCGGGCGGTACTACCGTCGGCGGTACCGGCCAAAGTATCGCTCGCGCGATTTTACTTACTGGACTGGAAGCGGTACCAGGCCGGTACCGGCCCGGTAGTACCGTAACCCACTTACGGTACCGGCCCGGTACCTGGCCTGGTACTACCGGCCTATTACTTTTATTTTTCTTTTTCCTTTTTCCCAGCCTCCACCTCTCCTTCCGTGCGTGGGCCGCTGCCCACCTTCCGGCCCACCACCACTCTGCCTCCATCGCCCGCAGCGGGCCGCCGACCCGTCAACCACCACGCTCGCCCGCACGCGCCTAGGCTCCCGCTCGCGCCGCCGATGCTCGCCTTGATCCCCGCGCGTGCGTTGACTCCCGCGCGGGAGAGAGGCTCCCGCTCGCTGCGCGCTGTCTCCCCCTGGCCCCACATGCTGCTACTGCTACTGCATGCAATCACGCGCGCCCATGAGCTGTTGCTGCCGCGCCGCATGCTGCTCTGCTATGTCTCCTTGATACGTCTCCGACGTATCGATAATTTCTTATGTTCCATGCTTATTTTATGACAATACCTACATGTTTTGTTCACACTTTATGACGATTTTATGTGTTTTCCGGAACTAACCTATTTACGAGATGCCGAAGTGCCAGTTCCTGTTTTCTGCTGTTTTTGGTTTCAGAAATCCTAGTAAGGAAATATTCTCGGAATTGGATAAATCAACGCCCAGCATCTTAGAATTGCATGAAGCTTCCAGAACACCGAGAGCCACCAGAGGGGAGCCCTGGGGGCCCCACACACCAGGCTAGCGCGGCCAGGGGGTGGGCCGCGCCCCCCTGTTGTGTCACCGCCTCGTCGACCTTCCGACTCCGCCTCTTCGCCTATTTAAAGGTCCCTGACCTAAAACTTCGATACGGAAAAGCCACGGTACGAGAAACCTTCCAGAGCCGCCGCCATCGCGAAGCAAAGATCTGGGGGACAGGAGTCTCTGTTCCGGCACGCCGCCGGGACGGGGAAGTGCCCCCGGAAGGCTCCTCCATCGACTCCACCGCAATCTTCACCGCCATCGCTGTCTCCATGATGAGGAGGGAGTAATTCACCCCCGGGGCTGAGGGCTCCGCTGTAGCTATGTGGTTCATCTCTCTCTTTATGTGATCTATTTGAATATCATCTATGTGCTACTCTAGTAATGTTATTAAAGTACTCTATTCCTCCTCCACGGTGTAATGGTGACAGTGTGTGCATCGTGTAGTACTTGGCGTAGGTTATGATTGTAATCTCTTGTAGATTATGAAGTTAATTATTGCTATGATAGTATTGATGTGATCTATGCCTCCTTCATAGTGTGATGGTGACAGTGTGCATGCTATGTTAGTACTTGGTGTAATTATGTTGATCTATCATGCACTCTAAGGTTAATTAAATATGAACATCGAATGTTGTGGAGCTTGTTAACTCCGGCATTGAGGTGCTCTTGTAGCCCTACGCAATTAGTGGTGTTCATCATCCAACAAAAGAGTGTAGAGTGGTTCTATTATGTGATCATTGTTGGGAGTGTCCACTAGTGAAAGTATGATCCCTAGGCCTTGTTCCCAAATACTGCTATCACTGCTTGTTTACTGTTTTACTGCATTTGTACTGCCTGCAATATTACCACCATCAACCACACGCCAGTTGTAGCATCAAGTATTTTCTACCGCCGTTGCCGGGGAGGAAAGGTAAAAGGTACTCACACTCCAGATCTCGGCTACTAAGCTATTTTCCGGCGCCGTTGTAAGTACTCAAAGCTATTTCCTTTAGATCCTGCAATTGCATCTTTTTGTTTCTTGTTTTACACTAGTTTGGCATAATGGAAAGCAACATGGAGCTTTTTATTCTTTTTCCTGAGTTAAGACATGGATGGTTTGATCCGAAAATTAAAAAACCCATGGAACATATTAGTATGAACACTTTGAATACCATTGTTGCTAATGATATGGAAAATTCTAAGCTTGGGGAAGCTGGTTTTGATGAGCATGATCTTTTTAGTCCCCCAAGCATTGAGGAGAAAATTTACTTTGATGATACTTTACCTCCTATTTATGATGATTATAATGATAGTGGTCTTTTGGTGCCACCTACTATGGAGAGTAAATTTTGTTATGATTATACTATGCCTCCTACACTTGATGAGAATAATAATGATAGCTACTTTGTTGAATTTGCTCCCACTATTACTAATAAAATTGATTATGCTTATGTGGAGAGTAATAATTTTATGCATGAGACTCATGATAAGAATGCTTTATGTGATAGTTATATTGTTGAGTTTGCTCATGATGCTACTGAAAATCTTTATGAGAGAGGAAATATGGTTGTAGAAATTCTCATGTTACTAAAACACCTCTCTATATGCTAAAAATCTTGAAGATGAGCTTGTCTAGTTTTCCTATGCTTGTTACTTTGCTCTTCATGAACTTCTTTATTTACAAGATTCCTTTTCATAGGAAGCATGTTAGCCTTAAATGTGTTTTGAATTTTCCTCTTGATGCTCTCTTTTGCTTCAAATACTATTTCTTGCGAGTGCATCATTAAAACTGCTGAGCCCATCTTAATGGCTATAAAGAAAGAACTTCTCGGGAGATAACCCACGTGTTTATTTTGCTACAGTACTTTTATTTTGTATTTGTGTCTTGGAAGTTGTTACTACTGTAGCAACCTCTCCTTATCTTTATTTTATTGCATTGTTGTGCCAAGTAAAGTCTTTGATAGTAAGGTTGATACTAGATTTGGATTACTGCGCAGAAACAGATTTCTTGCTGTCACAAATCTGGGCCTAATTCTCTGTAGGTAACTCAGAAAAATATGCCAATTTACGTGAGTGATCCTCAGATATGTACGCAACTTTCATTCAATTTGAGCATTTTCATTTGAGCAAGTCTGGTGCCTCAATAAAATTCGTCTTTACGGACTGTTCTGTTTTGACAGATTCTGCCTTTTATTTCGCATTGCCTCTTTTGCTATGCTTGATGGATTTTTCTATTCCATTAACTTCCAGTAGCTTTGGGTAATGTCCAGAAGTGATAAGAATGATTGTGTCACCTCTGAACATGTGAATTTTGATTATGCACTAACCCTCTAATAAGTTTGTTTTGAGTTTGGTGTGGAGGAAGTTTTCAAGGGTCAAGAGAGGAGGATGATACAATGTGATTAAGAAGAGTGAAAAGTCTAAGCTTGGGGATGCCCCAGTGGTTCATCCCTGCATATTTCAAGAAGACTCAAGCGTCTAAGCTTGGGGATGCCCAAGGCATCCCCTTCTTCATCGACAAATTATAAGGTTCCTTCTCTTGAAACTATATTTTTATTCGGTCACATCTTATGTACTTTACTTGGAGCATCTGTTTGTTTTTGTTTTTGTTTTTGTTTGAATAAATGCTTGAGTGGGAGAGAGACACGCTCCGCTGGTTCATATGAACACATGTGTTCTTAGCTTTTAATTTTCATGGCGAAGGTTGAAACTGCTTCGTTAATTGTTATATGGTTGGAAACAGAAAATGCTACATGTAGTAATTGGTATGATGTCTTGAATAACTTGATACTTGGCAATTGTTGTGCTCATGATTAAGCTCTTGCATCATATACTTTGCACCTATTAATGAAGAAATACATAGAGCTTGCTAAAATTTGGTTTGCATGATTGGTCTCTCTAAGGTCTAGATATTTTCTAGTAAGGGTCGAACAACAAGGAAATGGTGTAGAGTCTTATAATGCTTGCAATATGTCTTTTATGTGAGTTTTGCTGTACCAGTTCATACTTGTGTTTGTTTCAAACAACCTTGCTAGCCTAAACCTTGTATCGAGAGGGAATACTTCTCATGCATCCAAAATCCTTGAGCCAAACACTATGCCACTTGTGTCCACCATACCTACCTATTACATGGTATTTCTCCGCCATTCCAAAGTAAATTGCTTGAGTGCTACCTTTAAATTTTCTATTCTTTATCTTTGCAATATATAGCTCATGGGACAAATAGCCTAAAAACTATTGTGGTATTGAATATGTACTTATGCACTTTATCTCTTATTAAGTTGCTTGTTGAGCGATAACCATGTTCCTAGGGACGCCATCAACACTTTGTTGAATATCATGTGAGTTGCTATGCATGTTCGTCTTGTCTGAAGTAAGGGCGATTTACCATGAGTTGAATGGTTTGAGCATGCATATTGTTAGAGAAGAACATTGGGCCGCTAACTAAAGCCATGATTCATGGTGGAAGTTTTAGTTTTGGACAAATATCCTCAATCTCTTATGAGAATATTAATTGTTGCTAAATGCTTATGCATTAAAGAGGAGTCCATTATCTGTTGTCTATGTTGTCCCGGTATGGATGTCTAAGTTGAGAATAATCAAAAGCGAGAAATCCAATGCGAGCTTTCTCCTTAGACCTTTGTACAGGCGGCATAGAGGTACCCCTTTGTGATACTTGGTTAAAATATATGTATTGCGATGATAATCCAGGTAATCTGAGCAATCCAGGTAATCTGAGCTAATTAGGACAAGGTGCGGGCACTATTGGTATACTATGCATGAGGCTTGCAACTTGTAGGATATAATTTACATGATACATATGCTTTATTACTACCGTTGAAAAAATTGTTTCTTGTTTTCAAAACCAAAGCTCTAGCACAAATATAGCAATCAATGCTTCCCTCTGCGAAGGGCCATTCTTCTACTTTTATGTTGAGTCAGTTTACCTACTTCCTTCCATCCTAGAAGCAAACACTTGTGTGAACTGTGCATTGATTCCTACATACTTGCATATTGCACTTATTATATTACTTTATGCTGACAACTATCCATGAGATATACATGTTACAAGTTGAAAGCAACCGCTGAAACTTAATCTTCATTTGTGTTGCTTCAATGCATTTACTTTAAATCTATTGCTTTATGAGTTAACTCTTATGCAAGACTTATTGATGCTTGTCTTGAAAGTACTATTCATAAAAAGTCTTTGCTATATGATTCAATTGTTTAACCATTGTATTTACCATTGCTTTGAATCACTTCATTCATCTCATATGCTTTACAATAGTATGATCAAGATTATGTTGGTAGCATGTCACTTCAGAAATTATCTTTGTTATCGTTTACCTACTCGGGACGAGTAGGAACTAAGCTTGGGGATGCTGATACGTCTCTGACGTATCGATAATTTCTTATGTTCCATGATTGTTTTATGACAATACCTACATGTTTTGTTCACACTTTATGATGATTTTATGTGTTTTCCGGAACTAACCTATTGACGAGATGCCGAAGTGCCAGTTCCTGTTTTCTGCTGTTTTTGGTTTCAGAAATCCTAGTAAGGAAATATTCTCGGAATTGGACGAAATCAACGCCCAGCATCTTAGAGTTGCATGAAGCTTCCAGAACACCCGAGAGCCACCAGAGCGGAGCCCTGGGGGCCCCACACACCAGGCTGGCGCGGCCAGGGGGTGGGCCGCGCCCCCTGTTGTGTCACCGCCTCGTCGACCTTCCGACTCCGCCTCTTCGCCTATTTAAAGGTCCCTGACCTAAAACTTCGGTACGGAAAAGCCACGGTACGAGAAACCTTCCAGAGCCGCCGCCATCGCGAAGCCAAGATCTGGGGGACATGAGTCTCTGTTCCGGCACGCCGCCGGGACGAGGAAGTGCCCCCGGAAGGCTCCTCCATCGACTCCACCGCCATCTTCACCGCCATCGCTGTCTCCATGATGAGGAGGGAGTAATTCACCCCCGGGGCTGAGGGCTCCGCTGTAGCTATGTGGTTCATCTCTCTCTTTATGTGATCTAGTTGAATATCATCTATATGCTACTCTAGTAATGTTATTAAAGTACTCTATTCCTCCTCCACGGTGTAATGGTGACAGTGTGTGCATCGTGTAGTACTTCGCGTAGGTTATGATTGTAATCTCTTGTCGATTATGAAGTTAATTATTGCTATGATAGTATTGATGTGATCTATGCCTCCTTCATAGTGTGATGGTGACAGTGTGCATGCTATGTTAGTACTTGGTGTAATTATGTTGATCTATCATGCACTCTAAGGTTAATTAAATATGAACATCGAATGTTGTGGAGCTTGTTAACTCCGGCATTGAGGTGCTCTTGTAGCCCTACGCAATTAGTGGTGTTCATCATCCAACAAAAGAGTGTAGAGTGGTTCTATTATGTGATCATTGTTGAGAGTGTCCACTAGTGAAAGCAGGATCCCTAGGCCTTGTTTCCACACATCGAATCTCCGTTTGTTTACTGTTTTGGTGCATGTTTACTCGCTGCCATATTTTATTCAGATTGCTATTACCACTTATACACATCCATATTACTTGCATCTCACTATCTCTTCGCCGAATTAGTGCACCTATACATCTGACAAGTGTATTGGGTGTGTTGGGGACACAAGAGACTTCTTGCTTTGTGGTTGCAGGGTTGCATGAGAGGGATATCTTTGACCTCTTCCTCCCTGAGTTCGATAAACCTTGGGTGATCCACTTAAGGGAAAACTTGCTGCTGTTCTACAAACCTCTGCCTTTGGAGGCCCAACACTGTCTACAGGAAAAGAAGCGTGAGTAGACATTGATGCGTGTGGTTGACACGTCCGTTGGGAACCCAAGAGGAAGGTGTGATGCGCACAGCGGCAAGTTTCCCTCAGTAAGAAACCAAGGTTTAATCAAACCAGTAGGAGTCAAGAAGCACGTTGAAGGTTGATGGCGGCGGGATGTAGTGCGGTGCAACACCAGAGATTCCGGCGCCAACGTGGAACCTGCACAACACAACCAAAGTACTTTGCCCCAACGAAACAGTGAGGTTGTCAATCTCACCGGCTTGCTGTAACAAAGGATTAACCGTATTGTGTGGAAGATGATTATTTACAGAAAACAGTAGAACAAGTATTGCAGTAGATTGTATTTCAGTATAGAGAATTGGACCGGGGTCCACAGTTCACTAGAGGTGTCTCTCCCATAAGATAAACAGCATGTTGGGTGAACAAATTACAGTTGGGCAATTGACAAATAAAGAGGGCATGACCATGCACATACATATCATGATGAGTATAGTGAGATTTAATTGGGCATTACGACAAAGTACATAGACCGCCATCCAGCATGCATCTATGCCTAAAAATTCCACCTTCAGGTTATCATCCGAACCCCCTCCAGTATTAAGTTGCTAACAACAGACAATTGCATTAAGTATTGCGCGTAATGTAATTAGTAACAACATCCTTGAACATAGCACTAATGTTTTATCCCTAGTGGCAACAGCACATCCACAACCTTAGAACTTTCTGTCACTGTCCCAGATATCAATGGAGGCATGAACCCACTATCGAGCATAAATACTCCCTCTTGGAGTTACAAGCATCTACTTGGCCAGAGCATCTACTAGTAACGGAGAGCATGCAAGATCATAAACAACACATAGACATAACTTTGATAATCAACATAACAAGTATTCTCTATTCATCGGATCCCAACAAATGCAACATATAGAATTACAGATAGATGATCTTGATCATGTTAGGCAGCTCACAAGATCCGACAATGAAGCACAATGGGGAGAAGACAACCATCTAGCTACTGCTATGGACCCATAGTCCAGGGGTAGACTACTCACACATCACTCCGGAGGCGACCATGGCGGCGTAGAGTCCTCCGGGAGATGAATCCCCTCTCCGGCAGGGTGCCGGAGGCGATCTCCTGGATCCCCCGAGATGGGATCGGCGGCGGCGGCGTCTCTGGAAGGTTTTCCGTATCGTGGCTCTCGGTACTGGGGGTTTTGCGACGGAGGCTTTAAGTAGGCGGAAGGGCAGGTCAGGGGGCCACACGAGGGCCCCACACTACAGGTCGGCGCGGCCAAGGGCCAGGCCGCGCCGCCCTATGGTGTGGCCACCTCGTGGCCCCACTTCGTCTCCTCTTCGGTCTTCTGGAAGCTTCGTGGCAAAATAGGACCCTGGGCGTTGATTTCGTCCAATTCCGAGAATATTTCGTTACTAGGATTTCTGAAACCAAAAACAGCAGAAAACAGCAACTGGCACTTCGGCATCTTGTTAATAGGTTAGTTCCAGAAAATGCACGAATATGACATAAAGTGTGCATAAAACATGTAGATAACATCAATAATGTGGCATGGAACATAAGAAATTATCGATACGTCGGAGACGTATCAGCATCCCCAAGCTTAGTTCTGCTCGTCCCGAGCAGGTAAAACGATAACACAGATAATTTCTGGAGTGACATGCCATCATAACCTTGATCATACTATTTGTAAAGCATATGTAGTGAATGCAGCGATCAAAACAATGTATATGACATGAGTAAACAAGTGAATCATATAGCAAAGACTTTTCATGAATAGCACTTCAAGACAAGCATCAATAAGTCTTGCATAAGAGTTAACTCATAAAGCAATAATTCAAAGTAAAAGTATTGAAGCGACATAAAGGAAGATTATGTTTCAGCGGTTGCTTTCAACTTATAACATGTATATCTCATGGATATTGTCAACATAGAGTAATATAATAAGTGCAATAAGCAAGTATGTAGGAATCAATGCACAGTTCACACAAGTGTTTGCTTCTTGAGGTGGAGAGAAATAGGTGAACTGACTCAACATTGAAAGTAAAAGAATTGTCCTCCATAGAGGAAAAGCATCGATTGCTATATTTGTGCTAGAGCTTTGATTTTGAAAACATGAAACAATTTTGTCAACGGTAGTAATAAAGCATATGTATCATGTAAATTATATCTTACAAGTTGCAAGCCTCATGCATAGTATACTAATAGTGCCCGCACCTTGTCCTAATTAGCTTGGACTACCGGATCATCACAATGCACATGTTTTAACCAAGTGTCACAAAGGGGTACCTCTATGCCGCCTGTACAAAGGTCTAAGGAGAAAGCTCGCATTGGATTTCTCGCTATTGATTATTCTCAACTTAGACATCCATACCGGGACAACATAGACAACAGATAATGGATTCCTCTTTTATGCATAAGCATGTAACAACAATTAATAATTTTCTCATATGAGATTGAGGATATTTGTCCAAAACTGAAACTTCCACCATGGATCATGGCTTTAGTTAGCGGCCCAATGCTCTTCTCTAACAATATGCATGCTTAACCATAAGGTGGTAGATCTCTCTTACTTCAGACAAGACGAGCATGCATAGCAACTCACATGAAATTCAACAAAGAGTAGTTGATGGCGTCCCCAGTGAACATGGTTATCGCACAACAAGCAACTTAATAAGAGATAAAGTGCATAATTACATATTCAATACCACAATAGTTTTTAAGCTATTTGTCCCATGAGCTATATATTGCAAAGGTGAATGATGGAATTTTAAAGGTAGCACTCAAGCAATTTACTTTGGAATGGTGGAAAATACCATGTAGTAGGTAGGTATGGTGGACACAAATGGCATAGTGGTTGGCTCAAGTATTTGGATGCATGAGAAGTATTCCTCTCGATACAAGGTTTAGGCTAGCAAGGCTTATTTGAAACAAACACAAGGATGAACCGGTGCAGCAAAACTCACATAAAAGACATATTGAAAACATTATAAGACTCTACACCGTCTTCCTTGTTGTTCAAACTCAATACTAGAAATTATCTAGACCTTAGAGAAACCAAATATGCAAACCAAATTTTAGCATGCTCTATGTATTTCTTCATTAATGGGTGCAAAGCATATGATGCAAGAGCTTAATCACGAGCACAACAATTGCCAAGTATCACATTACCCAAGACATTTATAGCAATTACTACATGTATCATTTTCCAATTCCAACCATATAACAATTTAACGAAGAAGAAACTTCGCCATGAATACTATGAGTAGAAACTAAGGACATACTTGTCCATATGCTACAGTGGAGCGTGTCTCTCTCCCATAAAGTGAATGCTAGGATCCATTTTATTCAAACAAAACAAAAACAAAACAAACCGACGCTCCAAGCAAAGCACATAAGATGTGATGGAATAAAAATATAGTTTCAGGGGAGGAACCTGATAATGTTGTCGATGAAGAAGGGGATGCCTTGGGCATCCCCAAGCTTAGACGCTTGAGTCTTCTTGATATATGCAGGGGTGAACCACCGGGGCATCCCCAAGCTTAGAGCTTTCACTCTCCTTGATCATGTTGCATCATACTCCTGTCTTGATCCATGAAAACTTCCTCCACACCAAACTTAGAACAACTCATTAGAGGGTTAGCGACAATAAAAATTAACATGTTCAGAGGTGACACAATCATTCTTAACACTTCTGGACATTGCATAAAGCTACTGGACATTAATGGATCAAAGAAATTCATCCAACATAGCAAAAGAGGCAATGCGAAATAAAAGGCAGAATCTGTCAAAACAGAACAGTTTGTATTGACGAATTTTATCGAGGCACCAGACTTGCTCAAATGAAAATGCTCAAATTGAATGAAAGTTGCGTACATATCTGAGGATCACTCACATAAATTGGCATAATTTTCTGAGTTACCTACAGAGAAAACAGCCCAGATTCGTGACAGCAAAGAAATCTGTTTCTGCGCAGTAATCCAAATCTAGTATGAACTTTACTATCAACGACTTTACTTGGCACAACAAAACACTAAACTAAGATAAGGAGAGGTTGCTACAGTAGTAAAAAACTTCCAAGACACAAAATAAAAACAAAGTACTGTAGGTAAAAACATGGGTTGTCTCCCATAAGCGCTTTTCTTTAACGCCTTTCAGCTAGGCGCAGAAAGTGTGTATCAAGTATTATCAAGAGACGAAGTGTCAACATCATAATTTGTTCTAATAATAGAATCAAAAGGTAACATCATTCTCTTTCTAGGGAAGTGTTCCATACCTTTCTTGAGAGGAAATTGATATTTTATATTACCTTCCTTCATATCAATGATAGCACCAACAGTTCGAAGAAAAGGTCTTCCCAATATAATGGGACAAGATGCATTGCATTCAATATCCAAGACAACAAAATCAACGGGGACAAGGTTATTGTTAACGGTAATGCGAACATTATCAACTTTCCCCAAAGGTTTCTTTGTAGAATGATCAGCAAGATTAACATCCAAATAACAATTTTTCAGCGGTGGCAAGTCAAGCATATTATAAATTTTCTTAGGCATAACAGAAATACTTGCACCAAGATCACATAAAGCATTACAATCAAAATCTTTAACCTTCATCTTAATGATGGGCTCCCAACCATCCTCTAGCTTTTTAGGAATAGAGGCTTCGCGCTCTAGTTTCTCTTCTCTAGCTTTTATGAGAGCATTTGTAATATGTTGCGTGAAAGCCAAATTTATAGCACTAGCATTAGGACTTTTAGCAAGTTTTTGCAAGAACTTTATAACTTCAGAGATGTGGCAATCATCAAAATTCAAACCATTATAATCTAAAGCAATGGGATCATCATCCCCAATGTTGGAAAAAATTTCAGCAGCTTTATCACAGCAGTTTAATGATTTTAGCAGCTTTCGGCAGTTTCTCGCTTTGCATTAGAAGTGGAAACATTGCTAACACCAATTCTTTTATTATTAATAGTAGGAGGTGCAGCAACATGTGTAGCATTAGCATTACAAGTGGTGGTAATAGTCCAAACTTTAGCTACATTCTTCTCTTTAGCTAGTTTTTCATTTTCTTCTCTATCCCACCTAGCACGCAGTTCAGCCATTAATCTTATATTCTCATTAATTCTAACTTGGATGGCATTTGCTGTAGTAGTAATTTTATTATGATGATTTTCATTAGGCATAACTTTCGATTTCAAAAGATCAACATCAGCAGCAAGACTATCGACTTTAGAAGCAAGTATATCAATTTTCCCAAGCTTTTCTTCAACAGATTTGTTAAAAGCAGTTTGTGTACTAATAAATTCTTTAAGCATGGCTTCAAGTCCAGGGGGTGAATTCCTATTATTGTTGTAAGAATTCCCATAAGAATTACCATAGCCGTTGCCATTATTATAAGGATATGGCCTATAGTTGTTACTAGAATTGTTCCGGTAAGCATTGTTGTTGAAATTATTATTTTTTATGAAGTTTACATCAACATGTTCTTCTTGTGCAACCAATGAAGCTAACGGAACATTATTAGGATCAACATTAGTCCTATCATTCACAAGCATGGACATAATAGCATCAATCTTATCACTCAAGGAAGAGGTTTCTTCGATGAATTTACCTTCTTACCTTGTGGAGCTCTTTCCGTGTGCCATTCAGAGTAGTTGATCATCATATTATCAAGAAGCTTTGTTGCTTCTCCAAGAGTGATGGACATAAAGGTACCTCTAGCAGCTGAATCCAATAAATTCCGCGAAGAAAAATTTAGTCCTGCATAGAAGGTTTGGATGATCATCCAAGTAGTCAGTCCATGTGTTGGGCAATTTTTAACCAAAGATTTCATTCTTTCCCATGCTTGTGCAACATGTTCAGTATCTAATTGTTTAAAATTCATTATGCTACTCCTCAAAGATATAATTTTAGCAGGGGGATAATATCTACCAATAAAAGCATCCTTGCATTTAGTCCATGAATCAATACTATTCTTAGGCAGAGATAGCAACCAATCTTTAGCTCTTCCTCTTAATGAGAAAGGGAACAATTTTAATTTTATAATGTCACCATCTACATCCTTATACTTTTGCATTTCACATAATTCAACAAAATTATTAAGATGGGCAGCAGCATCATCAGAACTAACACTGCAAAATTGCTCTCGCATAACAAGATTCGATAAAGCAGGTTTAATTTCAAAGAATTCTGCTGTAGTAGCAGGTGGAGCAATAGGTGTGCATAAGAAATCATTATTATTTGTGGTTGTGAAGTCACACAACTTAGTATTTTCAGGGTTGGCCATTTTAGCAACAGTAAGTAAAGCAAACTAGATAAAGTAAATGCAAGTAACTAATTTTTTTGTGTTTTTGATATAGCAAACAAGATAGCAAATAAAGTAAAACTAGCAACTAATTTTTTTGTATTTTGATTTAGTGCAGCAAACAAAGTAGTAAATAAAACTAAGCAAGACAAAAACAAAGTAATGAGATTGGGAAGTGGAGACTCCCCTTGCAGCGTGTCTTGATCTCCCTGGCAACGGCGCCAGAAATTTGCTTGATGCGTGTGGTTGACACGTCCGTTGGGAACCCCAAGAGGAAGGTGTGATGCGCACAGCGGCAAGTTTCCCTCAGTAAGAAACCAAGGTTTAATCGAACCAGTAGGAGTCAAGAAGCACATTGAAGGTTGATGGCGGCGGGATGTAGTGCGGCGCAACACCGTAGATTCCGCGCCAACGTGGAACCTGCACAACACAACCAAAGTACTTTGCCCCAACGAAACAGTGAGGTTGTCAATCTCACCGGCTTGCTGTAACAAAGGATTAACCGTATTGTGTGGAAGATGATTGTTTGCAGAAAACAGTAGAACAAGTATTGCAGTAGATTGTATTTCAGTATAGAGAATTGGACCGGGGTCCACAGTTCACTAGAGGTGTCTCTCCCATAAGATAAACAGCATGTTGGGTGAACAAATTACAGTTGGGCAATTGACAAATAAAGAGGGCATGACCATGCACATACATATCATGATGAGTATAGTGAGATTTAATTGGGCATTACGACAAAGTACATAGACCGCCATCCAGCATGCATCTATGCCTAAAAAGTCCACCTTCAGGGTTATCATCCGAACCCTCCAGTATTAAGTTGCTAACAACAGACAATTGCATTAAGTATTGCGCGTAATGTAATTAGTAACTACATCCTTGAACATAGCACTAATGTTTTATCCCTAGTGGCAACAGCACATCCACAACCTTAGAACTTTCTGTCACTGTCCCAGATATCAATGGAGGCATGAACCCACTATCGAGCATAAATACTCCCTCTTGGAGTTACAAGCATCTACTTGGCCAGAGCATCTACTAGTAACGGAGAGCATGCAAGATCATAAACAACACATAGACATAACTTTGATAATCAACATAACAAGTATTCTCTATTCATCGGATCCCAACAAACGCAACATATAGAATTACAGATAGATGATCTTGATCATGTTAGGTAGCTCACAAGATCCGACAATGAAGCACAATGGGGAGAAGACAACCATCTAGCTACTGCTATGGACCCATAGTCCAGGGGTAGACTACTCACACATCACTCCGGAGGCGACCATGGCGGCGTAGAGTCCTCCGGGAGATGAATCCCCTCTCCGGCAGGGTGCCGGAGGCGATCTCTGGATCCCCGAGATGGGATCGGCGGCGGCGGCGTCTCCGGAAGGTTTTCCGTATCGTGGCTCTCGATGCGGGGTTTCGCGACGGAGGCTTTAAGTAGGCGGAAGGGCAGGTCAGGGGGCCACACGAGGGCCCCACACTACAGGTCGGCGCGGCCAAGGGCCAGGCCGCGCCGCCCTATGGTGTGGCCACCTCGTGGCCCCACTTCGTCTCCTCTTCGGTCTTCTAGAAGCTTCGTGGCAAAATAGGACCCTGGGCGTTGATTTCGTCCAATTCCGAGAATATTTCGTTACTAGGATTTCTGAAACCAAAAACAGCAGAAAACAAAGAATCGGCACTTCGGCATCTTGTTAATAGGTTAGTTCCAGAAAATGCACGAATATGACATAAAGTGTGCATAAAACATGTAGATAACATCAATAATGTGGCATGGAACATAAGAAATTATCGATACGTCGGAGACGTATCAGACATCTCTCCTCTCTCTCTCATCTCTGATTTGCTGTTGTTTCTTCTCAGATTTGGTACAAGCGGTAGTACCGCTCCGCGCAGCGGTACTACCGGTTTGGGGCGTTTTCCAGCTGTTTTCTGCGCAGATCGCGCGCGAGCGGTTGTACCACTCCGACAAGCGGTAGTACCGCTTTGGGCGCGGATCTGACCGTTTTTCAGTCCCAACAGCTATATTTCTGGGTCCCCTATTTATATCCCTCTTCTACCTCCGACCCAACTAACCCTTCCCCTCCATTCCCTCTCCTCCATTGTTGACCTTGGGTTCTTGCTTCCTCCTCTTGATCCCTCCACTATTTGTTGCATATTCTTGGGGAAAGGAGAGAGGAGATCTAGATCTAGAGCTTCACCAATTGAATCCCTCTCTAAGTGAAGGGATCTTGCTAGATCAAGATCTTGGAGTTTCTTGGTGTTTCTCCACTATTTTTTCTTCCTCCCTTGTTCCCCCAATAGCTTCTGCTAGCTTTGTTGGAATTTGGGAGAGAAGAACTTGGGCATCCTAGTGGTGTTCTTAGCCATTGCATTAGGTGCATCGGTTTGAGTTCTCTCCGGGGTTTCGATCTCGTAGAGTGTGTGTTCCTCCTTAGTGGTGTTCTTGCCTTGGTGGCCATCTTGCCTCTTGTGGCGCATCGCATCCTTGGTGGAGTTGGTTTCCTTGGTGGAGTGTGTTAGCCTCTTGTGGCGCATCGCATCCTTGGTGGAGTTGGTTTCCTTGGTGGAGTGTGTTAGCCTCTTGTGGCGCATCGCATCCTTGGTGGAATTGGTTTCCTTGGTGGAGTGTGTTAGCCTCTTGTGGCGCATCGCATCCTTGGTGGAGTTTGTTTCCTTGGTGGCGCATAGCATCCTTGGTGGAGTTGGTTTCCTTGGTGGTGTGTTGTAAGCCTCTTGTGGCCGTGTACTTGAGAGCCTCCTCGTTGTGGAGTTGCCTCAAGCTTGATACTTGGGAGTTTGCCCAAGCTTGTACGGGTTCGGTGACCACCCTCAAGGGTCCCTTAGTGGATCGAGGCTTTTCTCCTTGGAGGAAAGGCTCGAGGAGAATACGGTGGCCCTAGTGGCTCATTGGAGTGCCTCGTGCCTCCACACCGCTCCAACGAAGACGTAGCACCCTTGGGTGTGAACTTCGGGATACATCGTCGTCTCCTCGTGCACCGGTTACTTCTCAACCCGAGCTCCTTTACCTATGCGCTTTACATTGTGATATCTATCATGCTTGATGCTATACCTATATTGTTATCACCTTGTTGCTCATCATGCTAGCATAGTTTATTGGAGCACTTAGGAAAACCCCTAGTTGTTAGGCCTTGAGCTAAACTAGTAAACACTTGTAGTTTTATTCCGCCTAGTTTAGCTCTCAAGTAGAAGTTTTTATACACCGCCTATTCACCCCCCTCTAGGCGACGTCCTAGAACATTCAATGCTGACAGAAGATACCCTTTTTATATGTTTTTTTAGTTAGAGATGGGACCCACGATACAGTTATTTAGCAATGGCTGTTAGCCATTCAATCCCATTGGGAGCTCACCAAGATTTCAACAATCATTGAAAATTATGCCATTTGCAAGCAGTCGAGCCAGAACATGTGCGATATCTTGGATTACTTAAGCCCTGGACGGTGGATGTGTGATGGTACAACACCAGCAAAAGTCTCTTGAAACGTTGGGACTCCAAGTGCAGAGTGTGTAGTTCAGGAAGCAATTTTCCCCACAAGGGTGACTCGAGGGTTTATATCAAACTCTCGGGAAACATAGCAAAGAGCATTATCTTCTCTCTTCTTCTAGCAATCTTGCAAAGTAAATAAAGCCTTGTGTCCCCAACTTCACTGTGTAGTTGTCAAGCACAAGGTTTCGCGTAAGTAAATAAAACACAAGTAATAATAATAAAGCGAGTAAAACTAGATAAAATAAAGTAACTAAGTAAAAAAATAGTAAAGGGGTAGACTGTTTTGGGTGTTTCAGACGCAAACAATAAAAGTAAATATTTTTGTATTTTCGAATTAAAATAGTGCAGCAAATAGAAAACAAGATTAAAGCAAGATAAAGGTGTTTCTTATTATAAAAAGTGGACCAGAGTTCATAGGTTCACTTGACTATTCTCTCTTTTAAGTTGTAGTGGACAAATAACAACTCATCAATGAGATATGAAGATGCAAAATAATAACATGTGAAAGATACACATTCAAATGGGCATCATGTCCTTACATAAATATGATGCAACACATCTCTCTTATGCTCCACAAGAAAGGGAAAACTCCATGCAATCTTGTGTTAAAAATTAACAGATCATAGATATAAGTTCTTTGACATAATATTTGAATATCAAATATGGTAACTTGAAAAAACAAGATCGTCAATTTTGTCACGTGACAAACATAGCACATGCATTCAATTTATCCCTAGCGAGGCAGCAAAAGAAAAGGAAAAATCATAATAGTTCATGAATTTGTTGTCACTATCCAATCACTAAAACTATGCTACTCCATCTAACACACATATCATCCCACACGCGCTCTTGCATATCAGTTGGATCAGAACAAATACTTAAGAATGGGGTACATAATATGCATCTATCAATACATCTTGCACATAATATGATCAGATCTCATAGCACAATATCATAGAATAAGGATCAACCACATAGGTATTACAAATATGGCCATAATCATGTGGGACAACTCATATGGCACTAAGAACTATGAAGAACATGAGAGAAATAGATCAAGATCGATACTGACACAAACCCGTAGTCCAGAGGTGGACTACACTACGAGAAAAGTTGCCATGGCCGACGAATTGAAAGCCGCGTCGTGGTTGTTGATGCACCATGCCCGACGATTTTTTATGTCTCCGTGCTGCATGCCAAAACTTTTTTTTCTCGTTTTTGAGGCCGTCTAGCCCGACATAAATGTGGAAAACATCGCGTATGGTGGCCCGAAACGTGGTGCATGATGAATTCTCGGCTGCGTCGGCCGAGTCAACACAAATCCGCACCGCCCAGGGATGTAGGGCCCAGATGGCAACCTCTCTAGCATTTTTTTCTTGATCGCGTCATCTCGTTCAACGTTCTCTGATCGAGCCGTTTACGATGCAGGATCATGGGTCCCGTATGCCATCCTCTATGAATAAAAATTCTTTCTTTTCTTGGATTTTTTGACCCCCTGATTTCTAGCTACTTCCTTTTTTTTGATCATGTGCCGCCTTTGGAAACGTTGAGACCACTGCTGCAAAATGGGACCCGCATGTCATCCTGTATGTACAATCGAGTTTCTTTTCTTGGAGTTATGTTTGGCACTTGATATTTTGTCACTTGCCTTTTTGTTTCGATCTAATGCCGCATTTGAAACGTTGAGACTGCTGCTGCAAAATGGAACCCGCATGTCATCCTCTATGTACAATAAAAGTTTCTTTTCTTGGATTAATTTTGGCTCCTGGTATTTGGTCACTTCATTTATCTTTCGATCTCATGCTGCCTCTGAAACGTTGAGACCGCTGCTGCAAAATGGGACCCGCATGTCATCCTCTATGTGCAATCAAGTTTCTTTTCTTGGAGTTATATTTGGCACCTGATATTTTTCACTTTCCTTTTTTCTTTCGATCCCGTGTCGCCTCAGAAACGTTGATACCGCTGCTGCAAAATGGGATCCGCATGTCATCCTCTATGTATAATCAAGTTTCTTTTCTTTGATTATTTTTGGCACCTGATATTTGGTCACTTGCCTTTTTATTTTGATCTCGTGCCACCTTTGAAATGGTTTCACCGCTGCTGCAAAATGAGACCCGCATGTCATCTTCTATGTATAATCAAGTTTCATTTCTTGGATTTATTTTTGGCATTGATATTTGGTCACTTGCCTTTTCCTTTCGATCCTGTGCTGCCTCTGAAACGTTGAGACCGCTGCTGCAAAATAGGACCCGCATGTCATCCTCTATGTACAACAGTGGGACACCTTTTGGCGACAAAGAGCTCATGTAAAATGGCTTCAGGCAGGGGACAAGAACACAACTTTTGTTCCATGCCTTTGCCTCTGAAAGAAAAAACAAGAACTTTTTGAATAAGCTGAAGACTGAAGACGGCTGATGGGTAGAGGGAAACGAACCTCTAAAGGAGTACATTCAAAATTATTTTTTCAGCATCTTTTCCTCCACGGCCAGAGGTGAAAATGAAACAGTCTTGCAGTCTATCCACCCAAAGGTTACTGCTGAAATGAACAATATCCTTTGTGCCGAATATTCAGAAGAGGAAGTCAAAACTGCACTTAACAATATCGGGGACTTAAAATCTCCTGGACCCGATGGGATGCCATCAGTGTTTTACAAACGCTTCTGGCATACCGTGGGAGAGCAGGTCACAAAAGAGGTTCTAAATGTGTTAAGGGGAGGACAAATGCCGGAACACTGGAATGACACTCTGGTGGTTCTTATCCCAAAAAATGCAAATGCAAAAACACTAAAGGACTTGCGACCCATAAGTCTTTGCAATGTTACCTATAAACTGGTGTCAAAAGTAATAGCCAACCGGCTAAAAATCATACTCCCTGATGTTATATCCCCAAACCAAAGCGCCTTTGTGCCAGGGCGTATGATATCAGATAACATCCTTTTGGCATATGAGTTGACACATTTCTTGCAGAGAAGAAGAAATGGATCAGTCGGATATGCGGCGCTCAAATTGGATATGAGCAAGGCATATGACCATGTTGAATGGAACTTTTTAGAAGCAATTATGCGTAGACTAGGTTTTGATGCTAACTGGATTCAGTTAATTATGAAATGCAACACCACAGTGATACCAAATAAAGGTAAATGGAGACACTACAGAAGTTATTACTCCACAAAGGGGTCTGAGACAAGGGGACTTTTCCCCTTATCTTTTTATATTATGCGCGGAAGGGTTCTCTGCTATGTTATATGATGCCGAGCAAAATGGAAGATTGAAGGGGATCAAAATCTGCAACGGTGCCCCTAGTATCAGCCACCTTTTATGTGCAGACGACTCACTGCTATTGATGGAGGCTAATGCAAGCAATGCTCAAGAGGTGAATAGAATTTTGGAGATTTATGAATCTTGTTCCGGCCAAATGATCAATAAGGAAAAGTCTTCAATCCTATATAGCAGGAATACGAAACAATGGCAGAAGGACGAAGTGAGGAAAGCATTGCATATTTCAGTTGAAGGGTTAGCCTCAAAGTATTTGGGTCTTCCAACATACATCGGAAAAGCTAAATCAAAGATATTTAGTTACATAAAGGAGAAGGTGTGCAAAAAGATACAAGGCTAGAAGGAGAAGATGTTATCAAAAGCCGGGAAGGAAATATTGATAAAGGCAGTACCTCAAGCCATCCCAGCTTACACAATGGCTTGTTTCGACATCACCAAATCACTGTGTGATGACCTAAGCTCAATGATAAGACACTATTGGTGGAGTCAAATGGATAAAAAAATTAAAATGCATTGGATTTCCTGGGATAAGTTGTCGAAGTCGAAGAAGGATGGAGGATTGGGATTTAGAGATCTCTACTCTTTTAACCTAGCTATGCTAGCTAAGTAAGCATGGAGAATTATTCAGAATCCTTCATCCTTATGCGCCACAGTTTTGGCAGCAAGATATTACCCAGGCAAATATCCCTTTGAAGCTATTCCAGGCAACGGTATATCTTATGCATGGCGAAGTATACTCAAAGGAGTTCAACTGTTGAAGAAAGGCATCATTTGGAGAGTTGGCGATGGGAAAAATATTAAGGTTTGGACGGATCCCTGGATCCCACGTGGAGACACAAGAAGAGTAATATCTCAAAAAGGGAATACGACCATAACTAAAGTGGCCGAAATAATAGATCCAATTACAAATTCATGGGATGTTGGTCTGATCAAACAAACCTTCCTCCCTGAAGATGCAGACATCATCTTGAGGATCCCTATCCAGGGACACAAAGAGGACTTCATTGCCTGGCATTTTGATAAAAAAGGTATATTTTCTGTGAAATCCGCCTATAAAATAGCAGTCAATTCAAGAGATCGGGAATCACGAGCAGGGCTAACTTCCTCTAGTGCAGATGGAGAAAATGGCAATTTCAATTGGAAAAAGTTGTCGCTGCCTCTCCCTGGCAAAGTTCTCCATTTTCTGTGGCGGGTGACAACATACACCCTACCTCTGCGCATGAAACTCCACCACAGAGGTATTCAACTTGACACCCGTTGTCCTTTATGCTTCAGATTTAATGAAGACTAGGAAGGTAGGCGCGGCGGCACGCCGCGCCCGTGTCTTACCTCTTATACAGGTATGGTTAGTTTGAAGGTATTTCTGTATATTTGTTGGAAAAAAGATGAGGTACATAATGTAGGACGGTTGATAGTATCATGTGTGTGACATGATGGCCGCCAGAGTGTAAAAATATGTACTTGTAAGTTCAGTCTATAGTTCTTAAGGTCAAGTATTGCCTCTGTTCAATGATATATATCCGATGGTTGTCTCAGTTATATGTTGTTCAAGGGGTTCAAGCTTTCCATGCATGTGTAGGTCGAATCATGGATGATTAGGCAGATGATGCTGTAGTAATTTTTTTTGTTCTGCTGAATTTAGAAACTGTCATGTGTGCTTGGGTGCATACCTTGCAATTGAGGAGATTGTGGAAGCGATTCAGCTAGCCTCTCTATGATACTAACTAACGCTGTACTGGAAGAGAGTGTGAGGAATAACCAGTACTAAGTTACTTAGCCTTTGCCTGCATTTATTTTTGACACAGAATGAAACAGGGTAGTACACAGCTGGTTACTGGGTTAACTTCTATGTACACAACCTACATGGATTGATATTGTTTTACTTAATTCATGCTATTTCCTGATGAATAGAAGTAGAGTTCAGATCGGAATGTCTCTATCACGGTGCTTGATTTTGATGAAGGCAGCTCGTAGTTTTAGCAAACAGAGTCTTCTACACTAAGAAAAACAGAGTCATATTACAATATAGGAAAATAGTGTCATGTAAACTTAGAGGATGTCGTAAAAGATAAATCTAAAGAAGTTTTAAACTACTGCTATTCTCAAAAGCCTCGTGGTACGTCTACTTGACATCCTCTAAAATTAAAATAAATCTAAGATCGGTTTACGAAGACAGTCCGTAAAAGATGAATCCAAATAAGTTCAGAAAACGTAAGTTATGAAAATACTCATCCTCTGCCTACTTGGCATCAGATTATGGAAGACATTTACAACACCTGAATGTTACCTTTTCAATAGAAACTACACGAGTCACCTACAACATTGTAGGTGTTTCCAAGGTAAAAATATATGTACATATAAGATATTTGCAATTATTCTTTACATAGTAGCACTCTTAGAGAACATTAAACTTACAACCTTGAGGTACATGTTATATTTATTGCACACTGTACATCATTAATATGTAAGCACTGTCACTTTTATACACCATCTTTTGGAGTAGAATGAAAAGCCGAGAGTATCTCCCAGTGACCTATTTGTCCAACGACGGAAGAAGTACTGTGGCACAATAAAAACCTATCAGGAAGAATAAGATCTTCACAGGAAATCCTTTTCCTAATTTTTTCTGCTCACGAGTGTTGTGGCCTAAATGGTCGGTATTGTCAGAGTCTTATACCCTAGGCATTGTTAGACGAAAAAACATGCTACGTTTTAAGACAACTTAATAGCTGAGAAGGAAGGAAAGAAACATGCAGCTCACACTATTTGGTCAGATGCAATAGACAGTGTCCTATTGCAATGACGGTACTTTAAATTTCTGATGCCACAAACAAAAATGAGACAAAGGGCTTACTGAAGAAGGAGAGGTGAGTTCTGGATCCATACTGGTTACAGCTAGCACACATTTAGGATTCTCTACCTATAAGAAGCGGGCATCTTCTATGGTGGTAGAACCGTGCAAGTACCCAGTGGTGAAGATATTAATTTGCTCAATCCCAGTCCACATTATAAGCTCAAGTATGTCGACCTTTAGTGAACAGGTTAAGTCATGATACTTGGTTGGGCATAACCAGTATCAAGATTTATCTGTTTGTTAGCGGAACAGAACGGAAGTCCGAAACTGCAAACTCACTGAACTGGAAACTTCAGTGTAAAAGGGGACATATTATGTGCGGCAATATGCATGAAACCAAATTTCTCTATTCTATATAAATACTATCTGGCACATTGCCTATTGTTCAATCAATTGGCTCGCCTCGCTATTGCAACTGAGCTCAGTCGTGATGTGCGCTATAACTTGCATGAAGAGTGAGAAAGTTGACTGGATTCAGTGGTAAACCATCAGGCAAAAGGGAGAAAGGTCACCGATGAGATAGTTAACCTGCATTCAGTGGTAAACCATCAGGCAAAGTTGAGTGTACTGATTTTTTTTAGAATTCTAAAGTGATTTCTGAATCCATTAGTGTTTTGAGAAATTTAAGCTGTAACCTAAGAATTCGAGGAATAACTTGAAGGTTTAGCTGCAAACATGTAGAGGCAGTAAGAATGCAAGAAAATGACACCCTAAAGATAACTTGAGCTCCACAAACACGTAAGCTGAGCGAATACACCACTGTCTGAACCCGTATATGAATTTCCGTGAAGGAGAAATGCAAACTATCAGTGCGGAAATATACCTTTTTTGGCTGATGCAGCAGCTGGTCCTGAGTTCCTCCTTAAGGCATAGGTGTGGACTGATAGAACAGCAAACTGTTGTGGCACCAAGAGTAGTGTTAACTCTAATGAGCAAAGTGTGTCGTACAAATTAGATGATACCTTGCGCTCTGAAAAACTATAGGTCAAGAACAGTCACCGTATTCGGTAACTGTTCACTAACTAAAACACGATGCACAATTTGCAAAATTCTCCTTATTGAAGCACTAACCAGACAGAAGATTATCAACTAACCTCCATGCAATTTATTCATGGAAACAACCCTTCATGTAAATGTAAATGCTGCAATCAAATCAACCTTAATATGGTGCTCTGGAGTGAAATATGTAGGCAGCCTTAATCTGGTGCTCAACAACGCGCCACCGCTGTCAGTTGTGTCAGGTATTGTGCTGCCCCTCCTCCATCTTCTGCAGCCGCTTGATTATCTCCAGCAGTTCCTTCGTTTAGTCAATCGCGTCACCCAAAATTAAGGCCATCAACAACTCAGCAGCGCTCGTGTAGGCTCGAATCCCATGTTTCAAGTTCCGGCATGGGTGGTCTCACGCCGCTGCGCGTGAAGGCCCGTCCGAGCGCCACCGCGCCGCCCACGAGTGCAGCGGCCCTGGTTGCACCTGCGTCGGCTGCCCCGGCGAGTCAATGTACAACAACATGCCGCCTGAAGTCCACCTGCCTGCGGCCAAGCCGTGCAACAACAACAGCACATCAGGGACGCCACCAGTTGTCGGTCGCCATGAAATCAATGACGCGCCGAGGTGAAGCTGCATCGTGAGGCCCCCTCTGGGTCGTCGCGTCCGCCCGCTGATAGATAGAAATACAGAGTATGGGGGAGAGCCAGAGAGGATGGAATCTAGAGAGGGGCTGAGGCGGACGTACCTGCACAGCACATCAGCCAGTGTTGCGCGGCCGTGGTCGTCGTCTTGGTCCTCCACGGTGTAGAATCATCCCCGTGTCATGCTCCCCGTGGCCTAGACTCCCCTAATCGCCCGTGGGCGGCCGCGCCCGCCAACTCTGCACCCCTGTGCCGCCGGCGCTGGCTCGGCAGCCAGCAGCACCATCGTGAGCACAGATGCAGACGCCCACAACCGTCTGTAAATTGGAGAGAGGGGAGAGAATCGCGGGAGAGGATGGGGCCGCAGCGATACAAAACGCTGCCGCTCGACGGAGTCGTCCAGCATCGTCCATCCCCCGAACGGGGAGAGAGAGAAGGGCCTATCGACGTCGATCGGGCTTCGCCCGTGAGCGCGGCTCAGCGGCGGCGAGGAGAGGGAGGAACGGAGGGGCTCAACCGGCGGCATCTGAGCCATGGCCGAAGGCGGCGAAATTTGGGAGGGAGGTGTGGAGATGGAGAAAAGCAGGAAAAGAAAGAGGCACGATAACGCTTCCAGAAAAGTCGCGCCACGCGGAGACGCCGTGATCTTATCCCCTCGACATCTCCAACCAGTCAAAGCGGTGAGACCACCGGCCAACCGAGAGTGAAAGAATTGGATGGGAGAATTTAGAGTACCAAACAATCTACAGTAAAATGCTATCGTGTCAAGTTTTAATTGGCTGAAACCCCAAATCGCTGAGAATTCAGCAAAGGGGGTCAGCTTTGATATATAGTAAATGGGGGACACTGTTTCCTCAAGTGTAAAAAAGTAAAGGGGGTCTCGAGGCAAGTTCAACTTGAACATATTAGGACTCGACTAATAAAATGTCCTAACTCTTACACTTTTATGGATGAAGTACTCAATCTAGATGAGGAGGAAAAATTAAAAACATGTATGTTGCTATGGTTATGGTGGCATAATAGAAACAAGGTGAATGCGGGAGATACAATTAAGTCCAATGATGAAATTTCATTCTCGGTTAAACATCAACTTGCTAAAGTTATGAATAATGTGTAGATAAACAAAGTCATAAGGCAGCCAAGTGCGCCCAGATGGGCTCCTCCTCTAGAAGGTGTTCTGAAGATAAACACAGATGGTGCTTTCCAGGCCGAGAATCATACTGGAGGGTGGGGCTTTACTATAAGAAATGAACACGAAATGTTGATGGCCGCTGGAGCAGGACAGTTAGAACATGTTTCGGATGCATTACATTCTGAAGGTCTGGCGATGCTGCATGTTGTCAATGCAGCTTTTCAACTGGGATGTAATCGTATTATGGTGGAGACAGATTCTATGGTGCTGAAGCAAGCCGTAACCACAGATGCCTACGATTTGTCCCAGTTGGGTGCCCTCTTCGGCGACATCAAGTTTCAGCTAAGGGCGGGGTTGTCTGATGTAAGTGTTACTCACTGTAAATGTTTATGTAATCAAGCTGCGCACAGTTTAGCTGTGCTTGGCACAGGCATGTATGCTGGCTCATGTGAGGTTTGGCTTGGCCAATTCCCAAATTTTGTAACAGACTGTGTAGCTGGCGATTTGTCCAACAATGTTAATTAATGGAATACACTCGTGTTCCTTTCAAAAAAAGTTTCTTTTCTTGGAATTATTTTTGGCACCTTATATTTGGTCACTTGCCTTTTTCTTTCGATCTCATGCCGCCTCTGAAACATTGAGTAAGCTGCTAGCTCATGGGACCTGCATGTCATCCTCTATGTACAATAAAAGTTTCTTTTCTTGGATTATTTTTGGCTCCTGATATTTGGTCACTTGCCTTTTTTCTTTCGATCTCATGCCGCCTCTGAAATGTTGAGTAAGTTGCTGACTCATGGGACCCACGTGTCATCCTCTATGTGCAATAAAAGTTACTTTTCTTGGATTATTTTTGGCTCCTGATATTTGGTCACTTGTCTTTTTCTTTCGATCTCATGCCGCCTCTGAAACGTTGAGTAAGCTGCTAGCTCATGGGACACGCATGTCATCCTCTATGTTCAATAAAATTTTCTTTTCTTGGATTATTGATTCTTGCTTACTAGTTTCAAAATCCATTGCTGCAGCCTATTAGCAAGTAATTTAGTGAGCAGTTTGAGGCAAGAATTCATTAATGAAATAGGTCTATAATGTATATGGAGATTGTTACTTGGGAATCAATGTTATAAGAGAATTATTAATACTATCCAGAAAAGCTTTCCCTTCAGCAAACTCTTGACACAACTTATAAAAATCAGGTGCCACAATGTCCCAACAAGTCTTTATGAAGCAACCATTAAATCCATCAGGACCGGAGCTTTATCCAAAGGAATTTTCTGAATAACTTTATCAATTTCTTCTTTAGAAAAAGGAGCCGTGATATTTAAACCCACCAATGGAGTGAATAGTTCTTGCAAGTGAAACCTCATACTATGTACCTCAGAGATTCCAAGTCTGAGTTTGTATGCTAGAAAAAGTTCATGAGCTTTCCCTTCATGTTCAGTTATGACATGACCATCTGCTGTAGTTATAGTTGCAATTTAATTCTTTCTATGCCTTTCCGTGGCAATTCTATGGAAGAATTTTGAGTTTTCGTCTCCAAATTTAATCCATCTTCCCGTACATCGCTTTTTCCAATATTGATGTTTATATGATAACAATCTGATAATGTGGGCTTTCAAGATTTTTCTGAAGTTTCTTTCCGGTACAGTGAGGCATCTCATTTGTTCTATTTCATCAACTTGCTGAAGTACTTTCTTACAGTTTTCAATAAGAAGAGAGATTTTTGAAATAGACTTACTCCATTTCTTAAGATCTCTTTTCACATTCTTCAATTTAGCATTAATAATAGCTGCTGCATTAGATTTCCTCACATTTGTCTGCCAAGCTGCATGTACTGTTTCTTTAAAACCAGGATGTTGTACCCAATAATTTTCGAATCTGAACACCTTGCTTCTTGGTATAGATGATTGGATAGATATTAAGCAAGGAATATGATCCGATACTGGTCTTGCTAAAGCCTGTACAGTAGTAGTAGGGAAAGAGGATGTCCAATTATTAGATGTCAGAAACCAATCCAACCTTTCCAAAAGAGGCTCAGATTGCATATTGGACCAGGTATATGTAGCCCCATTTAATGGCAGGTCTATCAGATTTTGAGCTCTAATAATGTCACTGAAAAGTAACATATCATCAATATTACCGCCATCTCTGTTTCTATCATTATGTGATCTATAGAAATTATAGTCTCCCATAAGAATCCAATTTTCTGAATCATCAATATGTAGATCATATAACCATTGAACAAAGTTATTTCTGTCCTCTCCAGTACATGGACCATATATATTAGACAAATACCAAAAGCTACTTGACTGAGTAGATAATAATTTAATAGTTGTAGCCCAGGCTAGATTTTGTACTAATTCCCCTTTAAATATAGCACTGTTCCAAATGACAATGAGTCCTCCAGAGCTACCATCCGAAGGAAAATATATAAATTTGTCAAACCTTCTCGGAAAACTTTCTAATGTATGAATGATCAAAGTTATCTCTTTTCGTTTCTTGCAAACAAATGATAGCACAACATGAGGATTCAATGTGGGTACGTAGAGCATTGTGCTTATCATACAAATTTATGCCTCTAATATTCCAACATAAAATATGCCACTGCCTAAGAATTGAGTTCATATGCTGTGAATAAAAACTAGAGTATCTTGAAAGGAAAATAGACAGGCAGAACAACCTGTAATAAAATCCTAAATACTTCCAAATGAATATAATAAAAAGTCTTATAACAAATAACATAAGCGACTTTATTAATCATAGGCATCTGCAACACTTAAACTTCATCTTCAGAGTCTGATTTCTCCAGCTTGTCCTTCTCCAATTCTTTGGATGGGATGCCACATATGTTCACTCCAACTTTTTGTAGAACTGGTACAAGCGTTGGTGGAGGAATTGGAGAAGAAGGAGACTCACCATAAGATCCTGGAATATCTTTAGATGGAGTTTCAACAGAGTTCGAGATCACCCAGGTTTTGTCACTAGCATCAGGTCTCACACGATTCTTGACTTTAGTATGTCTCTGCTTTGTATCCATGGGCATGTCAACTGATGACCCACAAGTATAGGGGATCGCAATAGTCTTCGCGGGTAGTAAAACTCAATTTATTGATTCGACACAAGGGGAGACAAAGAATACTTGAAAGCCTTAACAGCGGAGTTGTCAATTCAGCTGCACCTGGAAACAGACTTGCTCGCAAGAGTTTATCAGTAGTAATAGTTTTATAGCAGTAGCAGTAGTGAAATAACAGCAGCAGAGTAACAAAGACAGCAGTAGTGATTATAGTAAACAGCAGGATTAAAATACTGTAGGCACAGGGACAGATAACGGGCGTTGCATGAATGAGAGAAACTCATGTAACAATCAAGCAGGGCATTTGCAGATAATAATAAAACGGTGTCCAAGTACAAAGCAATCAATAGGCATGTGTTCCAATTATAGTCGTACGTGCTCGCAATGAGAAACTTGCACAACATCTTTTGTCCTACCAGCCGGTGGCAGCCGGGCCTCAAGGGAATCTACTGGATATTAAGGTACTCCTTTTAATAGAGTACCGGAGCAAAGCATTAACACTCCGTGAACACATGTGATCCTCACATCACTACCATCCCCTCCGGTTGTCCCGATTTCTGTCACTTCGGGGCCATTGGTTCCGGACAGCGACATGTGTATACAACTTGCAGGTAAGACCATAAACAATGAATATCATGATGAAATAATAACATGTTCAGATCTAAGATCATGGTACTCGGGCCCTAGTGACAAGCATTAAGCATAACAAGTTGCAACAATATCATCAAAGTACCAATTACGGACACTAGGCACTATGCCCTAACAATCTTATACTATTACATGACCAATCTCATCCAATCCCTACCATCCCCTTCAGCCTACAGCGGGGGAATTACTCACACATGGATGGGGGAAACATGGCTGGTCGATGGAGAGGCGTCGGTGGTGATGATGGCGATGATCTCCTCCAATTCCCCGTCCCGGCGGAGTGCCAGAACGGAGACACGGCTCCCGAGACGGAGTTTCGCGATGTGGCGGCGTTCTGGAGGGTTTCTGGCGACTTCGACTTCCTGGTCGCGATTTTTAGATCGAAACCCCTTAAGTAGTCCAGAGGAGGGCGTCGGAGGCCGGCCGAGGGGGCCACACGCTAGGGCCGCGCGCCCCCCTCCTGGGCCGCGCCGCCCTATGGTGTGGGGCCCTCGGGCCTCCACCTGGCTCGTCCTTCTGGCTCCGTGAGTCTTCTGGAAAAATCAGACCTTTCGCATAAATTCCGAGGATTTTCCTGAAAGTTGGATTTCTGCACAAAAACGAGACACCAGAACAGTTCTGCTGAAAACAGCGTTAGTCCGCGTTAGTTGCATCCAAAATACACAAATTAGAGGCAAAACAATAGCAAAAGTGTTCGGGAAAGTAGATACGTTTTGGACGTATCAACTCCCCCCAAGCTTAGCTTATTGCTTGTCCTCAAGCAATTCAGTTAACAACTGAGCGATAAAAGAACTTTCACGAACACATTTGTTCATATGATATAAATATTCTCATGCTATGGCTAACACTTAGGCAGTTCATAATAAGATACATGCAAATAAGATCATCTAATAACTATGTCAATCATGGAAAGGTACCAACAATTAATAATAAGCATCATGAATCATGTCTATAAGAAGGATTGCAATGTTCATAAAAGGGTATGATAGAGTGGTATCTCGCTTGCCCATATTTGATCAGCAAAACATAAATGCTCAGGCACCTCTGAAGTTCATAGAAAGACTAGAAATAGTGATTGTCAAAGATAAAAGCATCAAAGTTATACCACAATCAATCATATTTTGAGACAAGCATATTACACTAAGAATGACAGTTGTGCTCTCAAGAAAGTGCTCAAAGAAAGGATGGAGACACAACATAAAAGTAAAAGATTGACCCTTCGCAGAGGGAAGCAGGGATTAACATGCGCTAGAG
Source organism: Lolium perenne (assembly GCF_019359855.2). Taxonomy (NCBI): domain Eukaryota; kingdom Viridiplantae; phylum Streptophyta; class Magnoliopsida; order Poales; family Poaceae; genus Lolium; species Lolium perenne. Next base: position 32,711,847 of record NC_067248.2, on the reverse strand, counting down.
CTTTTCATTTTTAAAACAAGAGTAAAATTATTTTGAGAGGTGTTTGTTGTTGTCAACGAATGGTAATGGGTACACCAACTACCTCGCCAACCGGACTTTCAAGAGCGGCTCCCATGAAGGACGTTATCTCTACCAGCAAGGTAGATCATCCCTCTTCTCTTTTGTTTACACACGTATTTTAGTTTTATTATGGGTGACACTCGCCCCAACCTTTGCTTACACAAGCCATGGCTAACCGAATCCTCGGGTGCCTTCCATCAATCACATACCATGGAGGAGTGTCTATTTGCAAAATTAAGTTGCTTACTGATAAATCAGAGCAAAACATGTGAAGAGAATTATTAATGAAGTTTGATTAATCGGGGCTGGGAACCCCATTGCCAGCTCTTTTTGCAAAATTATTGGATAAGCGGATGTTCCACTAGTCCATAATGAAAGTTCATCAAGAGTAAATGACAAGGTTGAAAGTTAAACACCACATACTTCCTCATGAGCTATGAAACATTAACACAAATTGAGAAGCATTTTGAAGGTTTTAAAGGTAGCGCATGAGAATTTACTTGGAATGGTTTGAAATGCCATGCATAGGTATTTATGGTGGACACTTTGGAACAACTTGGTTTTCAGGGGTTTGGAAGCACGAGCAGCGTTCCCGCTCAGTACAAGTGAAGGCTAGCAAAAGACTAGGGAGCGACAAATCAAGAGAGCAGTAACTGTCATAATCATGCTTGCGGCAAAATAAATTAATGGAGGCATAAAAGTGATACAAGAACTCTGAAACAATGTAAATCATAGAGGCTTAATTGACTTTTATTTAGTCATATGCATGCGTGAGCATGTGCCAAGTTAATTCAAATGAATTATTCAGAGGAGGATACCACAATATCATACCTACTTATGAATAAAACAATGCAAGCAAACATCCATGACATGCTACTCATATTAATAAATTGGAGCTAAACATGAGAGATCATGAACTACTAAACTTTCTTAAATGACATATACCTCACATGAACCAACTAAGCATGCTCACATGGATGAGTATATGTACAAAAATGAAAACAAATAGAGTTCATACCAGCCTCTCTCCACAATCCAATTGTCGTAGATCGTCATTATTGCCTTTCACTTGTGTAGCTTGGATAATATGAAATGAAAACCATGCTCCAGCCACCGAAGACCATTGAAATCATAATGAACTTTACAAACCAAAGAAGAAAAGCAAATATTTTTGGTGTCTTCGAATTGGAGACAAGAACAAAGGAAAACAAACAAACAAAGCAAAATCTTTTTGGGTTTTCTTATAGCAAACTAGCAATAGCAACTAAGGAGAAACAAATGCAAGAAACCAAAGCAAACAAATGATGTAGAGAAACAACAGAAATATTTTTGGTCTTTTTGTGTTTTGGGAAAGAAACAAAGCAAAAACAAGAAATGGCAAACTAGAAAAGTCACATAAACACAAAGCAGCAGAAATTCGTCAAACTTGACAGCAGTACAGTAATCGATTTTTAAGAAATTCTTCCACTGCTCAAATCGAAAAGTGTTCAACTAATGAAAGTTAGATAACAACCTGGGGAACATGCACAAAAATTGGCTTCGCAAAATATCGTTCTTGCTATTTCTGAGAATTTTTTCGGTAACAGTCCAGAATTTGTTTTCAGGCAGCACTTCCCCAAATATCATCTTCCTCTCATTAGAAAACCACTTAAAGAAACTAAACAAGTATGTACAAGTATCCAGCAACCATAATATGCAAAGAATGAGTGATGCCGGTATACCTCCCCCCAAGCTTAGGCTTTTTGCCTAAGTGGAGTTCAACCCCAGCGAGGGTCGCTGTTCCGCGCCGGTGGATCACGCATGGCGTAGTCATAGTGAGGTCCCTGTGCAGAAGAGAAGCGTGGAGGCTCCACATGTCCAAAATGTTGATGTGAGGAACTTGCTGCATAGGATGACGAGTCGAGGTGTTCCTCGGCCTCCGTGTTGTCTCTTGCATGATGGCCTTCTCCCTCTATGTACGCATTCAGCGCACCTTCCGTGACTGACCAATCCTCCCTGGAATCAAGGTTAAATAGAACAGGCGCAGGTAATCTTACTAGTTTTTCAGTTTTCTTAGTTATTCTCCAAGCTTTCTTATAAAATGTCATCTTGTAGAACAGGTTACCCAAATTAGATGAATCAGAAACAAATTCATGTTTAATCATGGAGACTATGTCAAGTTTTTCTATGGAAAGTTGAATATCAAGATGGTGAGGTTCTACACCATGCAAAGCTAGTAAACGAGAGGCGATGAGGCCTCCACAAATTCCGCCCTTCTCACGGTTAGTAGCAAGTCTGTAAGCTATCAATGCACCCAAATTATAAGCCCTATTGCCTTCCAGTGCAGCCGCTAGAAAAGCTAAATCCTGGACAGATAATTTACTACCATTCTTTCTAGCAAGAACGCATTTAGTAATGAAGTAAGCAAAGTAGCGGATAGTTGGGAGTTGAATGCTAGTGATTTTACCATCATCCTCTGAGAAACTCCTTCCATGACAAATCATCTCGAAGAGGTTCAAGAGCTCTCGCGGCGATCCCCTTATCTTCTCGCATGATCCCCATTGCGGTACTCTAATTGCTGTACAAAAATCATTGAATGGCAAGTTGACAGTTTTATTATAAATCTTGTACTGAACCATGGGGTTAGATTGCGACCAATTGAACTTAAAATCCTGCACAACAAACATATTCAATTTTGCATATTGGCATGGTTCTCCGTCAACAAAATCATTCAACCCTGCACGAGAAATTAGATTCTGAACATCTTCCAAGATTCCTGCACTTCTCATGAAACCTGTGCACGGGTAGTAAGAGGGGTATACTCCCTCTTCGCGGTTCACTCTCATGACTTGTTGCACCTCCAATTCTTGTTGGTTTAGTTGATGTCTATTCCACTCCATTTTCTGAAATTTTCAACAAACAATATAAAATTTGATTTGATGACATATAATTGAGGGAAACTACTATAGGAACTTGCTAGAGTACTAATCATGCATCAACACTAGTTTATACATCTTAGAACAAGCATGCAAGCTCACTAAACATGTTACCTATAGCAGCAAAATATTCAAGATATACTCAACCAAACAAAATTCTACTTGGATAATCGGAGGAGTCACATACCGGAGAGCAAATGTGCCAAATTCAGACAGAAATCTGGGCTGAGCAAAGAGATTGAGAAATCCTGAGCTCTTGAGCAAAAACGCGAGTGAGAGAAAGCTGGTGCTGATTTTTTCGGGAGAGAGAAAAGTGTGGGAGGAAGAGATGCTAAAGTGGGGTAAAGAGGGACCCACACACCAGGGTGGCGCGCCCCCCTTGCTGGCCGCGCCGGCCTGTGGGGTGCCACCCTGTGGTGCCCCACTGGTCATCCCCAGGTGCTCCCAGGTGCATTTTCGAAAAATAGGACCAACGGTATAATTTTTGTGAATTTTTGAAAACTTTGAAAAATGCACATTTCTGGGCATTAAGTTTATTATTACTGAACAGGAATTTTTTTAAAATCTCTAATTAACTAAAGAACTTTGCAAATCAAAAGTGCTACAGCAAGTAAAACAAGTGGAGGGAGAAAGAGATGTTGTTTACCTCCTCTATGCATATAAAAAGTATTTGTTAACAAGGTTGATCAAGTCTTGCCACCAAATAAATTTTACATAGCATAAGAAGAAATAAACCTCAAATCAATCATGTTACCTTGAATTGTATTGATATGGATCCAATCATAAGATTTTGATATCCCTCTTTAGGCTCATATATAGGACAATTGATAGTTCCAACTTTGATAGTTCTCACATTAGAAATAGTATTAACTCCACATACTTTATCAATCCTCTTGGGGAAATAGACGGTATGCTCCTTGTCATCAACATTGAAAGTAACCTTTCCTTTATTGCAATCAATAACAGCCCCTGCGGTGTTAAGAAAAGGTCTCCCAAGAATAATAGACATATTATCATCTTCAGGCATTTCCAACACAACAAAATCAGTTAATATCAAGCAGTTATTAGTAACTTGAACAGGAACATCCTCACATATACCAACAGGAATAGCAGTAGATTTATCAGCCATTTGCAAAGATATATCAGTAGGTATCAACTTATCTAAATAAAGTCTCTTATACAGAGAAAAAGGCATAACACTAACACCGGCTCCCAAGTCACATAGAGCAGTTTTAACATAATTATTCTTAATAGAACAAGGAATAGTAGGTATACCTGGGTCGCCCAACTTCTTTGGAACTTTGCCATTGAAAGAGTAATTAGCAAGCATAGTGGAAATTTCCTCATTGGGGATTTTCCTTTTGTTAGTAACAATATCTTTCATATACTTTGAATAAGGAGGCAATTTAATAGCATCAGTCAAAGGGATTTGCAAGAATAAAGGTTTCGTCCAATCAGAAAATTTATTATAGTGTTCTTCTTCCTTTGATTTTAGTTTCTTAGCAGGAAAAGGCATTTGCTTTTGCACCCAAGGTTCCCTTTCATTACCATGTTTCTTAGCAATAAAATCTTCTTTAGTATACTTTTTATTTTTATAATGCTTTTCAGGTTCATTCTCAACCTCTTCTTTATCAGAAGCATCATTCTTATCATTATCATTATTGTTATCATGTTCATTACCACTTTTAGTTTCAGCATCGAAAATAGAAATACTATTAGGATCATTAGCAGGTTCAGAGGATTCTACAACATTTTTATGTTTCTTCTTCTTTTTCTTAGAAGGAGCACTAGGTTCAATGCGTTGAGAATCTTGTTCAATTCTTTTGGGATGCCCTTCAGGATATAGAGGATCCTGGGTAGAGACACCACCTCTAGTTGTTACTTCATAAGCATGTTTCTCCTTAGAATTATTTTTTAACAAGTCATTTTGCACTTTAGTGAGTTGATCAATTTGAGTTTGAATCATTTGAAAATGTTTAACAAGCATCTTAACATCATTGGAGGTTCTCTCCACAATATCATGCAAATTGATAATAGCTTGAGAATTTTCCATTAGATGATTCTCTACTTTCATATTAAAATTTTCTTGCTTAACAATATAATTATCAAACTCATCTAAGCATTGCGCAGGAGGTTTTGAATACGGAATATCTTCCCTAGTAAAGCGTTGAAGGGAGTTTACCTCAATCATGGATGAAGGGGGAATTATCTCACATATATCTTCTATGGGAGGTAGATTCTTCACATCTTCGGATTTAATACCTTTCTCCTTAAGAGACTTCTTAGCTTCCCTCATATCTTCATCATTCAATTTAATTAAACCCCTCTTCTTCAATATTGGCATTGGAGTTGGTTCAGGCATAGTCCAATCATCATGATTCCGGCCTATTTTAGCCAATAATTCTTGACTTAAATGCAGGGGTTCTTTTCCTGAAAACACAACCAGCACAACTATCCAAATATGCCCTAGACTCAATGGTTAGTCCACTATAAAATATATCAAGTAGATCATTCTTTTCTAAATCATGTCCAGGTCGAGCTCTGATAAGAGAACAAAATCTTGCCCAAGCCTCAGGCAATTTCTCTTCATCTCCCTAGTCAAATCTATAATTTTTTTGTAAAGCAGCATGTTGAGCACTAGCAGGAAAGTATTTTCGAAAGAAAACATCACGCAAATCAGTTGGACTTTTAATAGAACCAGGAGGCAAATTATTATACCAAGTTTTAGCATCATCCTTTAATGAGAAAGGAAAAATTTTAGCGACAAAATAAGTACGCATCTTGACATCATCAGAAAACAAGCTACTCATAGAAGAAAGTTCAATCATGTGTTCTACAGCACTTTCTTTTTCAGTACCACAAAAGGGTGCTTTCTCTACAATAGCTATATGAGATAGATCAAGAGAAAAATCATAATCTTTATCCTTAATGCATATAGGAGATGTGGCAAATTTAGGATCAGGAGATAACTTATGTCTAACAGTATATTGTGTGAGAAACTTTTTAATTTTTCTTGCATCAGCAGTAGCATTGCATCTATTAATAAAATCATCATTAAGCTCCACATAATCTTCATCAGGATCATCACTAGAATAATCAAGTTCAGGTGAATTAACAGGTGTAGTGGCATTAGGAGTTTCAGTATTTTCAATTTGTCTAGACCTAGCAATTGTAGCATCTAGAAAAGATCCCAATGAACCACTATCATCAAGCACAGTAGAAACATTATCAATATTATGAGAGTTTTCAGATTCAACAGAAGTACCAGCAAGTGAAGCTTGCGGCGGTGAAACAAGTTGACTTATCACAGATGGTGAATCAAGAGTAGCAGAGGTACTCAGAGTTGTACCTTTTCTTGTAGTGGATGGTAATATGGCGACTTTAGGATCGCGAGTTTTACCCATGATGGAGAATTTGCAGCGAACAATATCAATCCAAGTGAACTTCCAAATAAAGCTATGCTCCCCGGCAACGGCGCCAGAAAACAGTCTTGATGACCCACAAGTATAGGGGATCGCAATAGTCTTCGCGGGTAGTAAAACCCAATTTATTGATTCGACACAAGGGAGACAAAGAATACTTGAAAGCCTTAACAGTGGAGTTGTCAATTCAGCTGCACCTGGAAACAGACTTGCTCGCAAGAGTTTATCAGTAGTAACAGTTTTATAGCAGTAGCAGTAGTGAAATAACAGCAGCAGAGTAACAAAGACAGCAGTAGTGATTATAGTAAACAACAGGATTAAAATACTGTAGGCACAGGGACGGATAACGGGCATTGCATGGATGAGAGAAACTCATGTAACAATCAAGCAGGGCATTTGCAGATAATAATAAAACGGTGTCCAAGTACAAAGCAATCAATAGGCATGTGTTCCAATTATAGTCGTACGTGCTCGCAATGAGAAACTTGCACAACATCTTTTGTCCTACCAGCCGGTGGCAGCCGGGCCTCAAGGGAATCTACTGGATATTAAGGTACTCCTTTTAATAGAGTACCGGAGCAAAGCATTAACACTCCGTGAACACATGTGATCCTCACATCACTACCATCCCCTCTGGTTGTCCCGATTTCTGTCACTTCGGGGCCATTGGTTCCGGACAGCGACATGTGTATACAACTTGCAGGTAAGACCATAAACAATGAATATCATGATGAAATAATAACATGTTCAGATCTGAGATCATGGTACTCGGGCCCTAGTGACAAGCATTAAGCATAACAAGTTGCAACAATATCATCAAAGTACCAATTACGGACACTAGGCACTATGCCCTAACAATCTTATACTATTACATGACCAATCTCATCCAATCCCTACCATCCCCTTCAGCCTACAGCGGGGGAATTACTCACACATGGATGGGGGAAACATGGCTGGTCGATGGAGAGGCGTCGGTGGTGATGATGGCGATGATCTCCTCCAATTCCCCGTCCCGGCGGAGTGCCAGAACAGAGACTTCTGGCTCCCGAGACGGAGTTTCGCGATGTGGCGGCGTTCTGGAGGGTTTCTGGCGACTTCGACTTCCTGGTCGCGATTTTTAGATCGAAACCCCTTAAGTAGTCCAGAGGAGGGCGTCGGAGGCCGGCCGAGGGGGCCACACGCTAGGGCCACGCGCCCCCCTCCTGGGCCGCGCCGCCCTATGGTGTGGGGCCCTCGGGCCTCCACCTGGCTCGTCCTTCTGGCTCCGTGAGTCTTCTGGAAAAATAAGACCTTTCGCATAAATTCTGAGGATTTTCCTGAAAGTTGGATTTCTGCACAAAAACGAGACACCAGAACAGTTCTGCTGAAAACAGCGTTAGTCCGCGTTAGTTGCATCCAAAATACACAAATTAGAGGCAAAACAATAGCAAAAGTGTTCGGGGAAGTAGATACGTTTTGGACGTATCATCAACTTTGAATCCTTTATAAATATTATTCCTTGGGCTACGACGGACAGTAGTAGTGACTTGCATCTGATTCTTGACAGATCAAGTACGCTTGACAGTTGGGGTACTGGTGATCACCAAAGACTCATAGCTTGTTTCATCCACGACAGGGGTTTCATATGGGACTAAAGCATTATCAGCAGGAGATGCATCAAAACATAGTTTCCTAGCAACTTTGCGGCCCACGATATTAACCTCATGCTCATACATGCTAACTTTGTCAGACAAGAGTGTCTTGAAAAGATTTGGACTTAGCACTGATGAAAAGATTTGGTTGTTGCATATTTATAAGTACTGCTCTTGTAATCATGAATGTTGGTGGCACTTCCTCCTCTGAAAATTGATGTCCAGACCAAGCAAGAGCCCTAGCAGCACCTTGAGCTGAGGATTCAGCAACATCCTCATCCCCAGTTATTATCTACAGAGTCTCTGTAGAGCTTGATTTATTATCTGACAACATATCATTCCATGCAGACATTTGACTGTCAACCAGCCTATTGAGTGTTGGTTCAACTCCATCAAAGTGAACTCCCTGTTCTCTAAGTATTGCCTGGTAGTTAACCTGTCCCCTACTAGGAAGAAACATAAGTGGCTCAGGTGCATGATCAATGGCCTGTTCTGGAGCTTGCTGAACATTTGCATCTCCATTAGCATTACCCCTGAAAATGCCATTCTGCTACAGCCAAACTTGAAGTCTCCTCTGAAAACGCTGCTCAGCAGTTGTGTGAGGACCATGGAAGGGATGCGGATTACCATCAGCTGGTGGCTGGTCTTCCGAATCAATAGGTAAAGCATGTATATGAGCATTCCAGTAATCAGTACGAAGCAAATAAACAGGAACAATCCAAGATCTTCTTCTACCACCCATCTGACGGAAGAAAAAACTTCTAGGCACTAAAGCATCACTCATAATCCAAACCTTTACTAGTATACAAGCATGATTATCATGATTATTAAGAGTGTGCCACATCAACAATTCTCCAAACAAAGCGACGGCCTTTTCAATCCAATAATCAGTCTAATATTGTATGTTCTGCCAACTACAATGTCTCGAACAAACTGATTGAAAAAACTATACAGCCCTAAACCAATAGCATAATCTTCCATATTGCAAACCTGGAAACCATCATGATGGAGCATCCTTCGCAGCTCACGCCTAGCATGGAACCTCTGCTGGATTGGGATATCTAGATTGGTTTCAGCAATGGCGTAGTTGTCATGATGGAGGGGTGGTACTGGGCTGATCGCTAGATCGCATCGAACTCTTCTGTTCGGCGGCCCGTGGTCGATGGCGAGGCCGTCCGACACAAAGGAGAACGGATTGCAAGGGTAGTTCGCCATCACAGAGCCAAGAAGTTCACGGTTTTGAAAGGAGAAGTTCAGAGTCGTAGACGGTGCAGAACAATATATTTGGCTGGGAACATCAGATAATTCGTGGCTACGTCTAAATCTCCAAGTTTGTTTTGATTTTTGCGCTGGCGTAACAGAAGATATCCCGTTCTTTCCTTTAACTCTCCAAATTAGTTGAGATATGTTCTTTGCCGATTTACATCCAATAACAGAATGCCCATATCGCAAGCAAAAAAGAAAGAAAGTTGATTGTACATAGAGGATGACATGCGGGACCCATGAGGTAGCAGCATCCTCAATGTTTCCAAGGCAGCATGGGATCGAAAGAAAAAAGGCAAGTGAGCAAATATCAGGTGCCAAAAATAATCCAAGAAAAGAAACTTTTATTGTACATAGAGGATGACATGCGGGTCCCATGAGCCAGCAGCTTCCTCAACGTTTCAGTGGCGGCATGCGATCGAAAGAAAAAAGCAAGTGACCAAAAATAAGGGGGTCAAAAAATTCAAGAAAAGAAAGTTGATTGTACATAGAGGATGACATGCGGGACCCATGAGGCAGCAGCATCCTCAATGTTTCCAAGGCAGCAGGGGATCGAAAGAAAAAGGAAATAGCCAAAAATCAGAGGGTGAAAAATAATCCAAGAAAAGAAACTTATATTGTACATAGAGGATGACATGCGGGTCCCATGAGCCAGCAGCTTCCTCAACGTTTCAAAGGCGGCATGCTTTCGAAAGAAAAAGGCAAGTGAACAAAAATAAGGGGGTCAAAAAAATCCAAGAAAAGAAAGTTGATTGTACATAGAGGATGACATGCGGGTCCAATGAGCCAGCAGCTTCCTCAACGTTTCAGAGGCAGCATGCGATCGAAAGAAAAAGGCTAGTGACCAAAAATAAGGGGGTAAAAAAAATCCAAGAAAAGAAAGTTGATTGTACATAGAGGATGACATGCGAGACCCATGAGGCAGCATCATGCTCAACGTTTCCAAGGCAGCAGGGGATCGAAAGAAAAAGGCAAGTGACCAAATATCAGGTGCCAAAAATAATCTAAGAAAAGAAACTTTTATTGTACATAGAGGATGACATGCGGGTCCCATTTTGAACTAGCTTACTCATTGTTTGAGAGACGGCATGCGATCGAAAGAAAAAGGCAAGTGACCAAATATCAGGAGCCAAAAATAATCCAAGAAAAGAAACTTTTATTATACATAGGGGATGACATGCGGGTCCCATTTTGCAGCAGCGGTCTCAATGTTTCAAAGGAGGCATGTGATTGAAAGAAAAAGGCAAGTGACCAAATATCAGGTGCCAAAAATAACTCCAAGAAAAGAAACTTGATTGTACATAGAGGATGACATGCGGGTCCCATTTAGCAGCAGTGGTCTCAACGTTTCAGAGGTGGCATGAGATCGAAAGAAAAAGGCAAGTGACCAAATATCAAGTGCCAAATATAACTCCAAGAAAAGAAACCTGATTGCACATAGAGGATGACATGCGGGTACCATTTTACAGCAGCGGTCTCAACGTTTCCAAGGTGCCACGGGATCAAAAGAAAAAGGAAGTAGCCCGAAATCAGGGGGTCAAAAAAATCCAAGAAAAGAAAGAATTTTCATTCATAGAGGATGACATGCGGGACCCATGATCCTGCATCGTAAACGGCTCGATCGGAGAGCGTTGAACGAGATGGCGCGATCGAGAAAAAAACAATGCTAGAGAGGCTGCCATCTGGGCCCTACATCCTTGGGCGGTGCGGATTTACGTTGACTCGGCCGGCGCACCCGAGAATGCGTCATGCACCACGTCCCAAACCACCATACGCGAAATTTTCCACATTTTCGTCGTGCTAGGCGGCTTCAAAAACGAGATTTTTTTTTGACATGCACCACGGAGAGAGCAAAAATCGTCGGCCATGGTGCATCAGTAACCACGGCGCGACTTTCACTTTGTCGACTATGGGAACTTTTCTTGTAGTGACACATCCACCAAATATGGGTCAAAAGTTTATCACAATCTAGCTATGTATGTATATTTATATATGGCGCACATTGATGTCTACGCATGCTTCTATTCCTGTAGATAGTGTTGGGCCTCCAAAAGCAGAGGTTTGTAGAATAGCAGCAAGTTTCCCTTAAGTGAATCACCCAAGGTTTATCGAACTCAGGGAGGTAGAGGTCAAAGATATCCCTCTCAAGCAACCCTGCAATTACGATACAAGAAGTCTCTTGTTGGGGGGATGACCCCCGGTATGCCAAAGGCATGCCAAACCGGATGGTTTGGTCTATCAAGATACCGGTTTAATGATTATACCAGAGCACAAAGATAAGAGTTTGGTTAAGTAAAGCCATGCTGGTATCCCCAGAGGGGTATACCGGAACCGGATGAAGAAGACACCGGGCTACCAGAAAGAAGAGCATGTCGGCAAGACTGGTCAAAGACTCTCTTCAGAGCTAGAGGACAAGGCTGAGGTAAGCAAAGTGGCTTTAATCGAAGCCCTGGCGCCAAAGAGAGCGGTGACGCTGAAAGAAGCCGGAGAACGTCAGCCTCCCTGATTAAAGAAGAACCTGGCGTCATCCATGATTAAAGTTACTTTGTAAAGTAGTTTGTCCAGTCAAAGATGCCATTAGGGTTTCTTGCTCTGTAAGCCACCCTCTCCCCTATATAAGGAGAGGGGGCACACCCGTATTCGGATGATCACTCTCTAGATGAACCTTGTATCCGGAAACCTGTAACCATGTTGAGATCAATGAAGATAGTGATCTAGAGCAGAGTTCTTCCTTGTGTGTTTCTTCTTGCATCCCTGCCTTTGGCTGTGTTCTTGAGGAAAGCATCCGGAAGTTCATCCCATCTAATCACAAACCCTCCCCCGAATCCTCTAGCGTCCATTCGGCCCCAACTTAAGCCATCCCATGGCATCTGCTCGTTCACCACGATGAAAGTTGGCGCCCATCGTGGGGCATGAAGTGGCGCTTGCTGGAGTTCACATTCGGGCGGGCATCCTCGACGTCGCCGGCCAGCGTACGGTGTCCGCGCTGGTGCAGCGCATCTACGCCATGGACTTCATCAACGACAACGCGGGATGCTTCGCCAACGGCGGCATCTTCCCCAAGAACGGCCGCATCATCGAGTTCGGCAGCCACCGCATCTACTTCGGCACCGTCCCTGTGCGCCAGTGCCCCTCGCCGGTGCTGGTGGCGCCGGATCCACCAAGATGGCTACATGCTGGCCGCGTTCCAGGCAGCGTGGAGGTGATGATGGCAGGCGCGGTCGACGCCGGCAAAGGAGCTGTGGAAGAAGGCGCTGGGCGTGCGGCTTCAACCCGTGCGGCCAAGCCACCGCTGGAGCGTGACGCAGGCGCTGCGGGAGCATCGTCCGCACCACCGGAAACACCACTCCAGGCGGCGATGAACGTCCTTGCCACCCCTATCGCGCCGAACATCGACCCGGCAGCGGCTCAGGCGGAGCTGGAGGCGCAGCGCCGGAAGGTGCTCGAAAGCGGCAAGGACATCCTCAAGGCGCAGCGCGAGCTGAACCTAACCATACGTGAGTACAACGCTGCCCATGGCTTTCCTTCTGTTAGCGCACATGCTGCTAGGATACCGGAGAACCGGCTTAAGGCCCGCAATCTAGATCAGGATCTGCGCAAAGAAATTGTTGCCGGCAAGAGTATCTCTGCATCTGTGAGCATTGTAGAAAAATCTAAGTACAGTAGCCCGGATAAAACCATGAAAGCTGCTAAAGCCGCGGTAGCGCTGTGTGAGTCGCTTTCCGGGGACGCTCTGGTAAAGCAACAAGAGCGCGTCCGGGAACTGCTTGAGACTATCGAGCAGTAGCATGCTGAGCAGCTTGTTAAGCTAAACAAGGTTGTGGCTTCAAAATCCACGCGTTCAACAAAGAATGCCGGTAGCAAGTCCCATGGGCAGGCTTCATCCCCCCATCCGGACAGAAGAAGAGAAAAAGAGATGAATGCGCAGCAGATGACTGTGTATGATCAGGTTCTCGCCGGAAAACAACAAGTCGGGCAACACGATGCCGGTAGAAAAAGCCAAGGGGCAGACAGAGGTTACGCCAAAGGAGGCTATGCCGGAAACAATCATGCCGGTAGACACGAAACCGGGCAAAATTATCGAGCTGCAAGGGCAGCGTATGATGAGGAGGAAATAGATCCTCCAAGGTACCGGCAGGCAAGGGCCGCAGTACCGGAATATGAAGACGAGGTTGATTCAGCAAAACCAGCAGCATACCGGAACCCATTGGCGGAACGCTTGGGAGAAAGATACCTGCCAGAACGGGATGCGAGGCACCGTCTGTACAGAGTATACTTGTCAGAAATGATCGAGGCAGAAGGACCTCCAGGCCCAAAGTGCTTTGGTCCAAGAATCATGAAAGAAGGACCACCGGTTCGCAACTTCCAGTTGCCCCGTGACACAAAAACATATGATGCCACAACAAAGCCGGAAGACTGGCTCGCGGATTACGTGACCGCGTTATACGTTGCTGGCGGCGGAGGAACCGTAGCTGGAGGAGGAAACCGGCGTTGGGCCATGAGAATCATACCATCGTTCTTGGTAGGACCGGCTAGAATCTGGCTAAACAACTTGCCGGCAGGAAGCATAAATGGTTGGTTGGACTTTGAGGAAGCTTTCGTGAGTAACTTCAGCAGCACATACCAGAGGCCAAACAGGCCGCAGCAGCTCGCTCTGTGCATACAGCGCACAAATGAAACAGACCGGGATTATCTGGCCCGGTGGAATACCACAAGGAACTCCTGTGAGGGGGTGATAGAGGCGCAAGCCATTGCATGGTTTAGCAGTGGGTGCAGAGAGGTTCACCGTTGCGGCAAAAGCTGCAGCGGAACATGCCGACAACATTGGCAGAGATGATACGTGTGGCGGATAGCTATGCGTTGGGAGACCCAACGCAGCCGGCAGTAGAACCTGAGCCGGAACAGCAGCGCCAAGAGCAAAACCGGGATAACCGGAATAACAAAAGAAGGGAATATTTCCCGGATCGAAGGTACGGTCCGCAGCAAGTTGCTGCTGTGCAAGAGAACTCTGAGGCCAGCGGCAGTCAGAGGCAGAGAACCGGATCGCAGCCATGGGCGGGTCCTAAGAAACAGTGGGTCGAAAAGAAACCCTGGGGCCAGAAAAAGAACTGGCAGGAACCTGTGAAGTACACCATGGAAGCAGCCATGGATCAACCTTGCCGGTGGCACACACCGAATCCGGCACACCCGTCAAACCATCTGACGAAGGATTGCTCTTGGACCAAGTACTTGACGCAAAAGGGAGCAGTAAAAGATGCGCAGCCACCGCCACAAGATATGCTGCGGCAACAACAGCTACCACCACCACCACCGCTTACCGGAGCAAACGCTCTACCGGTACAGCCTCAGCCAAACCGGCAGCAGTACCAGCAAGTTAACCAGGTGGGAGAAGGCAATGGCCAAGCACCTCCACCGGCACCTTTGGGCCGGAATGTTTACCATGACCCAGACATGTGCTGCGTTGTGTTCGTCACTGAGCCAACCGACAGACAGAGCCTACATCGTCGTTCTATGGAAGTGAACGCGGTGATGCCGACAGTACCAAGATACATGCTGTGGTCTGATCAGGAGATCTCTTGGTCATTCAAGGATCACCCCAAGATAATGCCTAACCCGGGTGGCTATGCTCTTGTCTTGGACCCAATCATGCAGGGGCCAAACGCTCGAGTCAAGTTCAGCAAGGTGCTCATAGACAATGGGAGCAGCATAAACATCATGTACCGGCACACCATGAACATGCTGGGCATAACAGAAAACATGCTACAGCCAATGCGTACAACGTTCCACGGAATCGTTCTGGGTTTGTCCTGCGCACCGGTTGGAAAAGTCCGAGTGGATGTGTCATTTGGAGGACGTGACAATTGCCGGGTTGAAAACCTTGAGTTTGAGGTGGTGGACTTAGATAGTCCTTACCATGCATTGCTGGGGAGACCGGCATTGGCTGCTTTCATGGCCTCAACTCACATGGCATATCTCAAGATGAAGATGCCGGCACCTCGTGGACCCTTAACTGTGGTGGGGAACTACAAAGTCTCACTGGAAACAGCTTCCGCCGGATCAAACCTGGCAGAATCGCTGGTGATCGCAGAGGAAAAGAAGAGGATGCAAACTGCGGTTGCGCTGGCTCAGTCCTCACAGCTGAGCTTAGCGGCAATGAGTGCAAACCTGGGCGCACCGACATTCAAGCCAACAAAAGAAACAAAGGACATTGTGCTGGACCCGGCTTACCCTGAGCGCACCGTTCGTATCGGTGCCGGCATGAATGAGGCATAGGAAAGCGCGCTCGTCAGCTTCCTCCGTGAGAATCGGAATATCTTTTCCTGGTCTACTGATGACTTGGTAGGTGTTCTGAGGGAGCTGGCTGAGCACTCCTTAAATGTCCGGAAGGATGCAAAGCCGGTAAGGCAGCCGTTGCGCCGGTTTGCTGAAGACAGGAGAAAGATCAATGGAGAAGAGGTGACAAAGTTACTGGTTGCCGGTTTCATTGTGGAAGTACTGCACACTGAGTGGCTAGCCAATCCGGTGCTGGTCGAAAAGAAGAAAGAGGAGAACCTAGAAGCAAAGGCTCCAAAGGTGTGGCGCATGTGCATCGACTACACCAACCTGAACAAAGCTTGCCCGAAAGACCCTTTCCCGTTACCCCGGATCGATCAGGTGATTGATTCCACTGCTGGTTGTGAACTGTTGTCTTTCTTGGATGCTTATTCCGGTTTCCACCAAATCCCCCTGAAAAAGGAAGATCAAATAAAAACTGCGTTCATTACCTCACACGGGGCTTATTGCTATGTCACTATGCCTTTTGGTTTGCGCAACGCTGGTGCAACGTACCAGCGCTGTATGCAAAAATGTCTGTTTGATCAAATTGGAAAAATGTACAAGTCTATGTAGACGATGTCGTGGTAAAAACCAAGGTAAAAGAAACCTTAATCGATGAGCTCCGGCAAACATTTGATAACTTGAGAAAATTCCGGTTGAAACTCAATCCGACAAAATGTACCTTTGGTGTACCTGCCGGCAAGCTGCTTGGCTTTCTCGTATCAAGCCGGGGCATTGAGGTCAATCCGGTAAAAATCCGGGCAATCGAAAGAATGACTATACCGCGCGATCTCAAAGACGTGCAAAAGTTTACCGGAAGCTTGGAATCGCTAAGCCGGTTCATAAGCAGGTTGGGAGAAAAAGCTCTGCCACTCTATGCTCTCATGAAAAAATCTGATACGTTCGTCTGGACCCCTCAGGCAGACGCAGCGTTCAAAGAGCTAAAAACAATGTTGGCCACAGCGCCTATACTGGCTTCACCTCTAGAAAGAGAGCCTATGCTATTATACATAGCAGCAACAAACCGGGTTGTGAGCATGGTAGTTGTGGTTGAAAGAGAAGAGGAAGGAAAAACCGTCCAGAGGCCGGTATACTACCTGAGCAAGGTGCTCTCCCTCTCAAAACAAAACTACCCTCACTTCCAAAAGATGACTTATGGCGTGTTTATGGCCGCCACCAAGCTTAAGCATTACTTTGAGGAGCACCCCATGAAAGTGGTGAGCGAGGCACCCATTTCCGATATCATGTGCAACAAAGATGCTAGCGGAAGGATTGCAAAGTGGGCAATCCAGATATCACCATATGTACCGGTGTACGAAAGAAGAGATGCCATAAAGTCACAAGCTTTGGCTGATTTCCTTGTTGATTGGGCGGAGATGCAATACAAGCCGCCGGATCAAAAGATAGAATACTGGAAGATGCACTTTGACGGATCCAAACTCAAAGAGGGTCTAGGTGCCGGTGTGGTTCTTACCTCACCTAAAGGAGATCATCTCCGGTATGTTTTGCAAGTACATTTCAGGGCATCAAACAATGTCGCTGAATATGAGGCTTTGATCCATGGACTGAAGGTCGCAAAAGAAATCGGTGCGCACCGGATCATTTGCTATGGAGATTCAGATCTTGTGGTGCAGCAATGTTCCGGAGATTGGGACGCAAAAGATGCTAACATGGCTTCGTACCGGTTTCACGTGCAAAAGATTGCTGGCTTCTTTGAGGGATGTGAGTTTCACCATGTGCCGCGAGCGGAAAATGAAGCCGCGGATGCTTTGTCCAAACTGGGCTCATCTAGGCAGGAAATTCCTCCCGGAATAGCCTTGGCACACTTAAGAGTACCATCCATCAAACCAAGCCCAGAATCAGAATCAATTTTTGTACCGGAATCACATGTGGTACCCATGGATATCGATGAAGGAAACCCGGGGACTGTTCCGGCAAGCTCGGGGACTGTTCCGGTAAGTTCAGGAACTATCGCAGCCATACCGGAAGAAACAATGCTGGTGGATAACATGGAGATAGATGTACCGGTGTTTCTGGTTCGAGAAGCACCATCATGGGTTAAACCTATTAAGGAATTCCTGATCAACGGCACCTTGCCGGATGACGAAAATGAATCCAGAAGAATCCAGAGAAGGTCCAAAGCATACACATTCATCAATGGCGAGGTGTACAAGAGAAGTGTTACCGGTGTCCTTCAAAGATGTGTGGAGCCGGCAGAGGGAAAAGAAATGCTTGAAGAAATTCACCAAGGGGAATGTGGGCACCACGCTTCATCAAGGGCGTTGGTAGAAAAAGTGTTCCGGCATGGGTTCTATCGGCCCACTGCTTTGGAAAATGCTGAGGTTTTGGTAATAAAATGCAATGGGTGCCAGAGGTACGCCAAGCAAAATCATACCCCAGCATCCGTCTTAAAAACCATACCGCTAACATGGCCTTTCGCTGTTTGGTGCCTTGATATGGTCGGCCCGTTCAAGACTGCAAGGAGCAGCATGACTCACATTTTGGTCATGGTAGACAAGTTCACCAAGTGGCTAGAAGTGAAACCTATCGCAAAGTGTGATGGGCACACAGCGGTGAAGTTCCTAAAGGATGTTCTCTTGCGGTATGGCTACCCGCATAGCATCATCACAGATAATGGAACCAACTTTGCTCAAGGTGATTTCAAAAGATTTTTTGAGGATAACAACATCCGGTTGGATTTGTGCTCGGTAGCACACCCACAAGGCAATGGCCAGGTGGAAAGAACGAACGCATTGATACTTTTCGGTATCAAACCAAGACTCATCGAAGCGGTGGAGAAGTCACCAGGGTGTTGGCTTGATGAGCTACCATCAGTGTTGTGGAGCATAAGAACAACTCCGAACCGGTCCACCGGGTACACTCCATTCTTCATGGTCTACGGAGCAGAAGCGGTCATACCGACAGACATTATCCATGACTCACCAAGAGTGCAGCTTTATACCGAACAAGAGGTAAAAGAAGCCAGAGAAAATGATGTCGACTTGCTAGAAGAAGCAAGAGAATTGGCATTGGCAAGAACAGCCATTTACCAACAAAACCTCAGACGCTATCATAGCCGGAAGGTTAACCCGAGAGTATTCCGGGAAGGAGATCTGGTGCTACGCCTAGTGCAGCGCACTGAAGGCCGGCATAAGCTTTCACCACCATGGGAAGGTCCCTTCATTGTGAGCAAAGCTCTCCACAATGATGCCTATTACTTGATCGATGCACAGGAATGGAAGAAGGGAAAGGCGGACAGGTCTGGAGAAGAGAGCAAGCGTCCATGGAACGTAGCTCTGTTGCGCCCCTTCTACTCTTGAAGTTGTGGTGTAAGAAGTTCCTTTTTTGTACCTTACATGCTATGAATAAAAGATGTCGGAACCTCGAATGAATCTCGGGGACTACCCCTACCTAAGTTGCATGCAACATGTTTATTTTTTCAGTTCACCGGTTGCTTAGTGAACATTTTTTCTTTCCGGTTTAGTAGCGTGCTAAACCTACCGGAGTCTTCGACTCTGCTGCTGTCCACAACCCGGCTTCATGGCAAGCAAGATAAACCGGTAGCAATTAAGCAGGCGAACTGCGAAAAGAGAGAGTGGGAACAAACAATCCAGAAAAGTTTAACTAACCCCGGCTAAGCCGGTTTTTTGCAAAATTTCGAAGTTATTTCTAAGTTCAAGAAAATGCTTGTTTGGTAAAAGAACCTTGTGCTCATACGCCAAAGAACGCCCAGAGAAGGCAGGCAGAGCCAAGGTAAAAGGGCCAAGTGTGCATCGAATTGGATGCGGAAACAATTTTGAAATCTTTGCAGTGCAGGATAAAAGCAAAGCAATAAGCAAATATGTTAAGACAAACATAAGGTAATTAACTACCGGTATAGCATACCGGCATAAAACTGTTGCGCCACAACCAACAAAGGGTAGATTAAACTTTTACATCACGAACCCCGACATACCGGGGTAGAATTTAACGAACAGTGTTTTAAGTCAAGCAGGACCAACAAGCATTTCATAAGTAAACAGGTAACGGCAGAGGCTCAAGCAGTAGGGGCTTTAGGGGGAGCGTCGCCAGCGCCAGGACCATCCAGAGGCTCGTCGTTGGCTCCGGCTTCCTCGTCGTCTTCACCTTCCTCCTCGTCGCTCAGATAATCCTTGACGTCTGGAGGAGGGGGGATGAAGGTGCGCACGTCGGCGTACTCCGCGATATGGTACGCACGATCCTGCCGCTTAGCGGTGAGGACCGGGACCAAGTCGGTTTCAGCTCCTTCGCGCACTCCGACGAGGGCCTCCAGGTCCAGCTCCGGGTACCAGGAGCAGGCAACGCGAAGCGCGGAGTCTGCTCGGGCACGGGCAGTAGAGCACTGCCATGCCCGGATCCTTCTACCGGCACCCTTCAGGCGGTCGCTGATGAGGGAGAAGGTGTCTGGCACCACTTCTCCAGGCCAGAGAGTCCGGAAGAGCTGGGTGGCCACATCTGGGATGTCGGAAAGATTCCGATCTATGGCGCGCATATGGGAAACCCGCGCGTTTAGCGCAACCAGATGGTCATAGGGGTCCCATGGCGCACCAAGATTCTCATAGGCCTGGGCAACCCGGTGCTCTTCAACCCTCTTCATGGCAAACGCCTGGGAGTCCGGGAAGAGACCTACACGAAGAAGGAAAGAAGCTAAGAAAACGCAACCGGAAGAGACAAGCTTATAAGCAGAAACCGGAAAAGAAAAAGGAAGAAACTTACGGAAGGCAAGTGCATCAGTCTGCGTGACCAGAAGGTCATGCTGCTTCTGCTCCGCCTCCAGCCGCGCGGCCTTGTCCTCAGCAGCCTTCCGCGCCTTGGCAAGCTCATCCAGCTCAGCCTGCAACACCGCATTGGCATTGCCGGCATCCTCCAGCACCTCGTGCAGCCTGGTCTCCGCAGCGGCGTCGGCGGCCTTCAGCGCCTTGTGTTGGTCAAGGCCAAGCTGGATAAGCTGGTCCTTGAGCTCCTTGGAGGTGGCTCGCTGGGCGTTCAGCTCCTCCTGGTGCTGCTGGATCAGCCGGTCCTTCTCCTCTGGAATCCGGAAAAGGGATGTTAACAAAGTTGCGCTCATACAGTAAAGAAAGAGTAACCCAACCGGAAAAAAGGAAGCGGTACCATGGGCGGTGGCAAGCTGAGCCCTGAGGGCCTCGATAGAAGCTTCCGGGATAGCTGTTAAACAAAAAATCATAAGTGTTGAGAAAGAGAAAGCTTTCCGATAAGAAGATGCCGGAGGTACAAAAAGTTTTCCTTGGCACTGGCTATGTGCCTCATCAAGATCCCGGTGCTCCCAAAGAAGCTCCTCAAAGAGGATCTTTCGAGCGTCAGCTGTGGTCTGTTCAAGAAAAAGAGATTAGTTTAAGTTTTGCGCTAAGAACAAAGATCTTAACCCGAAACTCGGGGACTGGCTATGCCGGTTTCGCGCGTTTCTAAATAAAGTTTCGCGCTAAGAACAAAGATCTTAACCCAAAACTCGGGGACTGGCTATGCCGGTTTCGCGCGTTTCTAAGTTAAGTTTTGCGCTAAGAGCAAAGATCTTAACCCGAAACTCGGGGACTGCCTATGCCGGTTTCGCGTGTTTTCTACCTAAGTTTCGTGCTAAGAGCTACGCTCTCAACACAAAACTCGGGGACTGGGAAGATAGACAAGATTCAGCAAAAAAGAGAGAAACCGGCATGAAATTAAAAGTTGAAGAGAAGATAGAAAAGATCCGGAAGGAGAGAAACAGGCAAGAGTTGAAAAAAGTTGGTGGAACTTACCATCAGGTTGTTCGTGGCATCATACTACGCGCTGTCCAGCTCTTTGACGGCCTGACGCAGCCGCATGAAGTGCTCCTCGGCGGACCGGTCTCCAACAAGGTCAGGCGCCGGCAGCCTGTCCTTGCCCATGCCGCGGGTCGCCGGGGACATGTCCGCGGCTTTCCACTTCTGTGCGTAGGGCAGTAGGTGCCCCAGCTCCCGGCCTTCGCGCTTGAACTCGGTGATCCGGCCAAGCAGGCCGGTGGCCTTCTCGCCGGCAGCGCTGGCAGCGCGGGAGACGTGCAGCACCAAGGGCTGCTGGCTGCCGGAGGGAGCGCTGGAGGCCGTTGCCTTTCCCTTGATGAGCTTCAAGGTCTTGGGCGGCGGCGGAGTTGGAGTGGCACCGGCTGGCTCGGTGCGAGGAGCTTCCGGCGGTGGCGTTGGAGCAGTTTTTGGAGAAGGGGGAGCGCCAGGCGCGTCACCCAGGTTGGAGCTTTCCGGCACGGGAGTTTCCGGCACGGCTCTGGGAGGGGAAGACGTCTTGGCCTTCTTCTTCTTCTTCTTTTCAAGTACGGGAGGAACCAGAGGTTCCGCCCGCCCGGCAGCTTCTTCCTCAGCGCCGATGTTGCTGGCGCCGGTGTCTTGGTTTTCAGGAGGGGAGACAAAGTCCTCCTCCGCGCGGTGTTCTGGCGGTGTAGGGGCCGCGCGCCCCAAACTTGAAGTGCCCCCCAGAGGGGAGGCAGAGATGTTGACGGCACCAGACGGTCCGGGCTTGAGTGAGGAGGAGGGGTTGAGGTCCTCGCGGTACCCTCAGAGTCCTCAGGCCTGGGGCCAAGCTTGAGCGCAGGGCAGAACGAAAGAAAAAGAGAGAGTTGGAAAAAAGCAACCGGCAAAAGAACTTGGTAAAAAGAAACAAGCAGGAAAACGGGAGCTTACCCAGAGGAGGTTGGCATCTCCTTGCGCTTGTAGCGCCTCACGCCCGCTTCCTTCCCTGCCAAAGGCTCCGTCCGGAAGCGCTTCGGGGGAGGGGCCTGACTGGAACCGGCGTCGGATGCCGTCACCTTATTCTTCTGGCCCTGGGCCATGAGCTTGTACACGAACTCGGGACCAGCCTCGGTCCGCAGGGGCGGCGCATGCTCGTGGATCTGCAGGTTCAAGCTAGCTGAGGGAACATCTACAGAGTCATGATAATGAAAAAGTATAAGAGATTAAAAAGAAAATTACCTCGAGCAAGGTCAGGTCGTCCGAGGAACCGGATGGTTCCGGCACGGACTTGCCGAGGCGCGAAGCTTTGGTCCGGCCCATCTTCAGGTCCTGCCAACGGATGTAAGGATCCGGGTCGACAGAATCCAGGGCACGCTTCACGCAGGGGCCTCGGCGGTCCGCGTCGATGCGGGGGAAACGGTCCTTGGCCTGAAAACAAGAAAAAAGAAGGTTAGCAGCAGCATAAAAGTTACCGGTAAGCCGACCCGAGTTGTGTAATCTCTTACTTCTTGGGTCGGAGGGTTAGTAGAACTGAGAGGCTGGAGGCCCCATTCCCAATCATCTGGCATGGCAGTCTGGCAGATCTGCCTAGCCTTGCGGACGATGTCCTTCTTGCTGAGAGGAAGGCCGGTGATCTTGGTGGGATCACCGGGACCATACATCTCGCTCATCTTGTGCTGCCGGTGCTTGAGAGGAAGCACCCGGCGCGAGATGAAGGTGCGGATAATATCATCGGAGCAGATGTTAGTCTCCTTCATCAGGTTCGCCATAAAGCGTACCACCCGGTTGGTTTCGGCATGATCCGACTTCGGGTTGTAGCTCCAGTTGGTTTTACTGGGTGGCGCCGGATTGAAAGGCGGCAGATCGATGAGATTTGCGGCGCCGTTGTTCCTCACATAGAAGAAGGTCCCTTGCCATAGCCGGCACGACTCGAGACCGGAAAACTTGAAGAAAGGGCTCCCTTGGCGGGAGCCGATGATACAAGGCCCGCATTGAACGGGGGGTTTGGGTTTAGGGATTTCCTTGCCCTGAACGGAATTGATCCGAAGAGCAAAGAAATGGGCAAATGTCTCGCGGGTGGGACGAATGCCGACATAAGCCTCCATAAAGTGGCAAAGCAAGAAAGGTAAAAAACGGCGTTGCCGGGAAGATGATGAGGTTGAAGTTCGTAAAAATCTAAGAACTTCTGGAAGAACTCGGAGACGGGAAGGCCGAAGCCACGCTCGAAGCGAGCAAGAAAAACGACGTGTTCACCGGGCTCAAGCACCGGTTCAATCTCGTCGCCAGGAAGCCGGCAGGTTACTCCCTCCGGAATCCTTCGGGACCGGTAAAGCCAGTCAATCTCATACTGGGTAACGTTGGAGCCCATCCAGGCTCCGCGTGTGACACCGGCAGGATCTACGTTGGAAACTTGGCTAGAGCTACCGGATTCTTGGTGGCTACCGGAGTCGGTGTCCATCTGGACCGAATCGGCGATTGATCCGTCAGAGGATTGACTACGCCGGTTATCGGAGGAAGAGGCAGAGGAAGATGAAGTGGAAGAGGACTCTTCGCTAGACATGAGTACAGGTGCGGAAAAACAAGAATCCCAAGATCTACCCCCGCGCGAAGATCTACGAGTAAGAGAAAAAGCAAAAGAAAAGGAGAAGTAAATACACTACCGACCCAAGATCTAGGAAGCAAGCAAAAGAGGAGTAAACTCAGATTAAGCCTAACCTGAGGCGGCGGAGTCGTAGTAGAAGGGGTTCACCGGTGAAGTAGCGAGCCTGCAGTTGACGAGGGGTTCCGTCGATGGCGGGGCGGAGAAGAGCTCGAAGAAGCACGAATGCAGCGGTCGTGAGAGAAACACCGCGAAGAATCTCCGCACGGTGAGGTCCGGCGAAGCAACATCGTAAGTTCACCGGGCGGCAAAGCTTGAGCGAAGCACGGAGAGCGGCGGAGGCGCAGAGAGCAAATGGCACTATGCGCGAGGAAGTGGAGAATGCGAGAAGAGGAAGAAGAGGGGACGGTTCTGCCTTATAAAGGAAGAGAGAGATGGGCCGAAAACCGTCGGGCCACAGCGGTTCGCTCCGCGGGCCGCGACGGTTCGCTCCACAGGCCGCCTCGTGGCGCGGCGATACACGCGTGGAGAGGGAAAGCCACAGGAAGGTACACATGGATCCGGAATGGCGGCTGGGATCCGCTGTGAGGCAGTTAATACGCGCGCGGAAGTCGAAGGGAAGTGACCCCTGACACTGGCGCGTCAGTTACAGTGCGCATGTCACTGACAGCGCGGGGCCCGAGAAATTCTCGACTTCGCCGAGGAGAGAGTTAATGGCTAAGATACCGGAAGATACCTTGCAAAGAGAGAAAACGTAAGTCCGGGCAAAGATGTCGGATCCAAGCTGAGTGCCGGAACGATTAAAACCGGTATCCTAAAAACAAGAGAACCTGGCATGGTCTGTAGGATAGAATCCGCCAGACTATACCAGCTTTGGGGACTAATGTTGGGGGGATGACCCCCGGTATGCCAAAGGCATGCCAAACCGGATGGTTTGGTCTATCAAGATACCGGTTATACCGGAGCACAAAGATAAGAGTTTGGTTAAGTAAAGCCATGCCGGTATCCCCAGAGGGGTATACCGGAACCAGATGAAGAAGACACCGGGCTACCGGAAAGAAGAGCATGTCGGCAAGACTGGTCAAAGATTCTCTTTAGAGCTAGAGGACAAGGCTGAGGTAAGCAAAGTGGCTTTAATCGAAGCCCTGGCGCCAAAGAGAGCGGTGACGCTGAAAGAAGCCGGAGAACGTCAGCCTCCCTGATTAAAGAAGACCCCGGCGTCATCCATGATTAAAGTTACTTTGTAAAGTAGTTTGTCCAGTCAAATATGCCATTAGGGTTTCTTGCTCTGTAAGCCACCCTCTCCCCTATATAAGGAGAGGGGGCACACCCGTATTCGGGATGATCACTCTCTAGATGAACCTTGTATCCGGAAACCTGTAACCATGTTGAGATCAATGAAGATAGTGATCTAGAGCAGAGTTCTTCCTTGTGTGTTTCTTCTTGCATCCCTGCCTTTGGCTGTGTTCTTGAGGAAAGCATCCGGAAGTTCATCCCATCTAATCACAAACCCTCCCCCGAATCCTCTAGCGTCCATTCGGCCCCAACTCAAGCCATCCCATGGCATCTGCTCGTTCACCACGACGACATCTCTTGTGTCCCCAACACACCTAATACACTTGTCAGATGTATAGGTGCACTAGTTCGGCGAAGAGATAGTAAGATGCAAGTGATATGGATGAATATGAGTGGTAATAACAATCTGAAATAAATATGGCAGCAAGCAAACATGCAGTAGAACAGTAAATAAACGGTGATTCGATATTTGGAAACAAGGCCTAGGGATCATACTTTCACTAGTGGACACTCTCAACAATGATCACATAAATAAATAACTTCTCTTCACTTGTGCTACTTTCTCACACTCTCTTGTTGGATAACAAACACCATTCATTGTGTAGGGCTATAAAAGCACACCTCAAGCCGGAGTAAACAAGCTCCACAACGTCCGGAGTTCATATTAAAGTAACCTCTAGAGTGCATAATAGACCGTTGCAATTTAGACCAAGTACTAACATAGCATACACACTGTCAACAATAGCTATGAAAGGGGGAATAGATCGCATCAATACTATCATAGTAATAGTTAACTTCATAATCTACAAGAGATTACAATCATAACCTACGCCAAGTACTACATGATGTACACACTGTCAACATTACATCATGGAGGAGGAATAGACTACTTTAATAACATCACTAGAGTAGCACATAGATTGATAGTGATACAAAGCTCATGATCACATAAAGATCACACCATGGGAGAGAGAGATGAACCACATAGCTACCGGTAGAGCCCTCAGCCTCGGGGGAGAACTACTCCCTCCTCATCATAGGAGACAACAATGGCGATGAAGATGGCGGTGGTGTCGATGGAGATGACTCCGGGGGCAATTCCCCGTCCCGGCGGCGTGCCGGAACAGAGACTTCTGTCCACCGAAACGGAGTTTCGCGATGGCGGCAGCGTCCCTGGAGTCTTTCTGGAGTTTCATCAATTGGTATCGGGTTTTTAGGTCACGAGGGATAATATAGGCGAAGAGGCGGCGCGAGGGGGTGCCTGGGGGGCCCACCCCATAGGGCGGCGCACCCCCCTCGAGGCCGCGCCAGCCTATGGTCTGGAGGGCCTGGGCCTCCTCTCCGACTCCCCTTCGGTGTCCTGGTCCTTCTCGGTGAAATAGGATGTTTGGCTTTTGTTTCATCGAATTCCGAGAATATTTCCCGAACAGCCTTTCTAGAACCAAAAACAGCAGAAAACAGGAACTGGCACTGTGGCATCTTGTTAATAGGTTAGTTCCGAAAAATGCATAAAATCATTATAAAGTGTGAGCAAAACATGTAGGTATTGTTATAAAACTAGCATGGAACATCAGAAATTATAGATACGTTTGAGGCCTATCAAGCATCCCCAAGCTTTGTTCCTACTCGCCCTCGAGTAGGTAAATGATAACAGGGATAATTTCTGAAGTGACATGCTACTTACATAATCTTGATCAATACTATTGTAAAGCATATGAGATGAATGAAGTGATTCAAAGCAATGGTAAAGACAATGACTAAACAACTGAATCATATAGCAAAGACTTTTCATGAATAGTACTTTCAAGACAAGCGTCAAAAAGACTTGCATAGGAGTTAACTCATAAAGCAATAAATTCTTAGTAGAAAGTTTTGAAGCAACACAAAGGAAGATATAAGTTTCAGCAGTTGCTTTCAACTTCAACATGTATATCTCATGGATGATTGTCGACACAAAGTAATATGATGAATGCAAATAAGCAAGTATGTAGGAATCAATGCACTCAGTTGAAACAAGTGTTTGCTTCTAAGATAGAAAGAAGTAGGTAAACTGACTCAACATAAAGTAAAAGAAAAGCCCTTCGCAGAGGGAAGTATGGATTACTATTTTTGTGCTAGAGCTTTTATTTTGAAAACATAGAAACAATTTTGTCAACGGTAGTAATAATTCATATGTGTTATGCATAAGACATCCTATAAGTTGCAAGCCTCATGCATAGAATACCAATAGTGCTCGCACCTTGTCCTAATTAGCTTGGATTTACATGGATTATCATTGCATAACATATGTTTCAACCAAGTGTCACAAAGGGGTACCTCTATGCCGTCTGTACAAAGGTCCAAGGAGATAGATCGCATTTGATTTCTCGTTTTTGATAGATCTCGACTAAGGACATCCATACCGGGACACCATAGAAAACAGATAATGGACACCTCTTTAATGCATCAGCATTCAACAACAAATAATATTCTCATAAGAGATTGAGGATTAATGTCCAAACTGAAACTTCCACCATGATACATGGCTTTAGTTAGCGGCCCAATGTTCTTCTCTAACAATATGCATACTCAAACCATTTGATCATGATAAATCGCCCTTACTTCAGACAAGACGAACATGCATAGCAACTACATGATATTCAACAAAGGTGTAATAGTTGATGGCGTCCCCAGAAACATGGTTACCGCTCAACAAGCAACTTATAAGAAATAAGACACATAAGCTACATATTCTTTACCACAATAGTTTTTAAGCTATTTTCCCATGAGCTATGTATTGCAAAGACAAAGAATGAGATTTTAAAGGTAGCACTCAAGTAATTTACTTTGGAATGGCGGAGATATACCACATAGTAGGTAGGTATGGTGGACACAAATGGCATAGGTTTTGGCTCAAGGATTTGGATGCACGAGAAGTATTCCCTCTCAGTACAAGGCTTTGGGCTAGCAAGGTTGTTTGAAGCAAACACAAGTATGAACCGGTACAGCAAAACTTACATAAGAACATATTGCAAGCATTATAAGACTCTACACTGTCTTCCTTGTTGTTCAAACACTTCACCAGAAAATATCTAGACTTTAGAGAGACCAATGATGCAAACCAAATGTCAACAAGCTCTATGGTAGTTCTTCATTAATGGGTGCAAAGTACATGATGCAAGAGCTTAAACATGATCTATTTGAGCAAAACAATTGCCAAGTATCAAATTATTCAAGACCATATACCAATTACCACATGAAGCATTTTCTGTTGCCAACCAAATAACAATGAACGAAGCAGTTTCAACCTTCGCCATGAACATTAAAAGTAAAGCTAAGAACATCGGTGTTCATATGAACAAGCGGAGCGTGTCTCTCTCCACACAAGGAATGCTAGGATCCGATTTTATTCAAACAAAAACAAAAATAAAAACATACAGACGCTCCAAGTAAAGCACATAAGATGTGACAGAATAAAAATATAGTTTCACTAGAGGTGACCTAATAAGTTGTCGATGAAGAAGGGGATGCCTTGGGCATCCCCAAGCTTAGATGATTGAGTCTTCTTGAAATATGCAGGGATGAACCACGGGGGCATCCCCAAGCTTAGACTTTTCACTCTTCTTGATCATATTGTATCATCCTCCTCTCTTGACCCTTGAAAACTTCCTTCACACCAAACTTCTCATAAACTTCATTAGAGGGGTTAGTACTCAAAAAACTTTAATCCACTTTGGTCCTGTAGTGACACATTGCAAGAACTCAATAAAACATTAGCTATAGCTCTCCAAGTCTAGAAAGCCTTGCTTAAAGTCCACAAGAGACAATGCAAAAAACAGAGACAGAATCTGTCAAAACAGAACAACTAGTAAAGACGAATTTTTAAGAGGTACTTCCGTTGCTCAAATCAGAAAACTCAAAACTAATGAAAGTTGCGCACAGATCTGAGGAACACGCATGAAAATTGGCAGATTTTTCTGAGTTTCCTACAGAGAGACCTACTCAAATTCGTGACAGATAAAAATCTATTTCTGCGCAGAAATCCAAATCTAGCATCAACCTTCTATTAGAGACTTTACTTGGCACAACATTGCAATAAAATAAAGATAAGGAGAGGTTGCTACAGTAGTAACAACTTCCAAGACACAACAAAACAGTAGCAAAAATAAAAACATGGGTTATCTCCCAAGAAGTGCTTTCTTTATAGCCATTAAGATGGGCTCAGTAATTTTAATGATTCTCACATAAGGATGAGAATAGAAGCAAAGAGAGCATCAAAAAGCAAGTATGAAACAAATTTAAGCCTAACCCGCTTCCTATGCATAGGAATCTTGTACACAAATAAATTCATGAAGATCAAAGTGACAAGCATTGGAAGATAAAACACGAGTAACTTCAAAATTTTCAGCATGTAGAGAGGTGTTTTAGTAACATGAAAATCCCTACAACCATATTGTCCTCTCTCATAAAGATTTTCAGTAGCATCATGAACAAACTCAACAATATAACTATCACATAAAGCATTCTTATCATGAGTCTCATGCATAAAAGTATCATTAATTTTGGCATAAGAAGAATTCTTCTCATTAATAGTAATTGGAGCAGGATCATTATCAAGAATTTGAACATGATAAACAAGTTGCATACTAAGGGAATGGTTTTTGGCAATCCCATCATAACTATTACAAGTTTCATAACGATAATTATAACCTTTGTCATAGCATTCTTTATAATAATTGTCAAAGATTGGAGGCATAGTGTCATCATAAGAAATAGAATAGTTATCTTCCACAGTATGTTCATCTGTAACCTTACCATCATTGTTACTAGAAGGAGATGTATCAAGCATATAATCATCAGTAGCAAAAGGATTTTCAAACACCTCATCCCCAAGCTTAGAGCTTTCTATATCATTATGGGAAGAAGCATGGATAATACTAATACTATGGCAATTATTAACATCATCATTTTCAGAATTAGTTTCCCAGAGATTTTCAATATCGAAAGTAGTGTGCTCTTCTAGATCATGATCACTAATGTAGGTAAAGGGCATAGGAAGATCATTGTACTCAGAATCATTATCATAATAATCATTAGGAGCAACATACTTACGGTTACCTATTGTTATCTCATACACGTGGGGATATGTCGTTACCTCTTTCTTTTTATTTCCCCTCTTCTTCTTCTTCTTCGTTCCCTTCTTCTTGTTCCCTTCTTTAGGAGGAAGAGGCTTGAAGTGAGGCTCCTCCACATAACCTGATTTATTTCCGGAAACAATAGAAGAAACTTGGGAGGGTTCTTCCTTTTCATTAATAAGTTTAAAACACACAGCGGTCCTATCATATTTTGGCAAAGTGTCATCTTCTAAAATATTTTGTATGTAAGTATTTGTATGGCAATTATCAATGCAATAAGAAAGACACCCATGCAGGACACTATTAATATCAAGATCACTCATATCTAACAAAGAAATTTTTCTTGATAACTCTTCACACTTCAAAAATAAACTAAGTTCATCATGCTGATTAAGAGTAATTTCATCATCACAATACAAATTTGCAGCACTCATGGGGTTCGAATAATCATTAGAGGAGCATTGAAAATTAAAATGACCCACTCTATGGCAAAGTTCACAAATAAAAGGATAGAGGGCACAAACTTTTTTACCAAGATCATCTAGAGCCCTAAACCACTTTCTAGTTTTTTCATTAATATGATGGATACAATATTCATCTTTGATTTGATTAATTCCACAAGGTCTATGCATTCCACAAAAATTAACATCCTTATAGGAAATAGCATTCTTAGGAGTTTGAGCATGCTTATTGCAATCATTAACAACAATTTCATTTTCCATGCAAGTGTCTTTGAAAGGTTCATGATACATGTACCAATTTTCTTTAGGAACATTAATATGAGAAGCAAAGGCTCTATAGCAATCGACCATGATTTGAGGATCAAGACCATATTTAGCACTAAGCTCTTGAAAATTGATAGTTTCAATGAAAGACTGAATGCATTCATATTCATAGTTTATACCTGATTCTTTACCTTTGTCGTTCTCCCAATCTCCAGCGTTCTCCTGAATCCGATCAAGAAGGTCCCATTTAAACTCTTCTTTATTGCGCGTGAATGATCCAGAACAAGTAGTATCTAGCAAGGATTTGTCTTGAAAAGAAAGTCTTGCATAGAAATTATCAATGATGATATTACCAGGAAGCTCATGAATGGGGCATTTGAGCATTAAAGACTTCAATCTCCCCCATGCTTGGGCAATACTCTCTCCATCATGAGACCAGAAATTATATATGTGGTTTCGGTCTTTGTGAATTTTACTTGGAGGATAGAATTTAGAATAAAATAGAGGCATAATATCCTTCCAATCAAGAGAATGCCTATTCTTCAGCAATTTATACCAATCTGCCGCTTTACCAGACAACGACATAGAGAATAGTTTCTTCCTCACTTCATCCATAGAGATACCTGCACACTTGAATAACGCGCATAATTCATGCAAAAACAGTAAATGATCTCCAGGATGGACTGTTCCATCCCCTTCATAGCGGTTATCCACAACACGTTCAGTAATTTTCATAGGTATCTTGAAAGGATACTTTCAGTAGGTGGATTTAAAATGTCACAAGCATCATTAGAGTTATCGCATATGGGAGATAAATTATTATCAGAGCAAATTTTCTCCCCTAAAGATGGGAAGCTAAGAAGATCATAAAAACTAGCTTCCCCAAGCTTGGACTTTTCCATAACATTAGCAGTAATTGCGTTCATAGTAATAACATTGCTACTGGAATGCAAATAAGGTTCCCTAGGTTTTTTAATTTTCGCATCAACCAATTCATGTCTTAACTCAGGAAATAGATCAAAAATCTCACTATTATTTTCCATTTTGCCTAACTAGTGAAAAATAAAAACAAGAAACAAAAAGATGCAATTGCAGGATCTAAAGGAAATAGCTTCGAGCACTCACACACCGGCAACAATGCTAGGAAATAGCTTAGTAGTCGGAGGATGTGAATAACTTTTACCTTACCTCCCCGGCAACGGTGCCAGAAAATAGCTTGATGTCTACGCACGCTTCTATTCCTATAGACAGTGTTGGGCTTCCAAGAGCAGAGGTTTGTAGAACAGCAGCAAGTTTCCCTTAAGTGAATCACCCAAGGTTTATCAAACTCAGGGAGGTAGAGGTCAAAGATATCCCTCTCAAGCAACCCTGCAATTACGATACAAGAAGTCTCTTGTGTCCCCAAAACACCTAATACACTTGTCAGATGTATAGGTGCACTAGTTCAGCGAAGAGATAGTAAGATGGAAGTGATATGGATGAATATGAGTGGTAATAACAATCTGAAATAAATATGGCAGCAAGCAAACATGCAGTAGAACAGTAAATAAACGGTGATTCGATATTTGGAAACAAGGCCTAGGGATCATACTTTCACTAGTGGACACTCTCAACAATGATCACATAAATAAATAACTTCTCTTCACTTGTGCTACTTTCTCACACTCTCTTGTTGGATAACAAACACCATTCATTGTGTAGGGCTATAAAAGCACACCTCAAGCCGGAGTAAACAAGCTCCACAACGTCCGGAGTTCATATTAAAGTAACCTCTAGAGTGCATAATAGACCGTTGCAATTTAGACCGAGTACTAACATAGCATACACACTGTCAACAATAGCTATGAAAGGGGGAATAGATCGCATCAATATTATCATAGTAATAGTTAACTCCATAATCTACAAGAGATTACAATCATAACCTACGCCAAGTACTACATGATGCACACACTGTCAACATTACATCATGGAGGAGGAATAGACTACTTTAATAACATCACTAGAGTAGCACATAGATTAATAGTGATACAAAGCTCATGATCACATAAAGATCACACCATGGGAGAGAGATGAACCACATAGCTACCGGTAGAGCCCTCAACCTCGGGGGAGAACTACTCCCTCCTCATCATAGGAGACATCAACGGCGATGAAGATGGCGGTGGTGTCGATGGAGATGACTCCGGGGGCAATTCCCCGTCCCGGCGGCGTGCCGGAGCAGAGCCTTCTGTCCCCCGAACGGAGTTTCGCGATGGCGGCGGCGTCCCTGGAGTCTTTCTGGAGTTTCGTCAATTGGTATCGGGTTTTTAGATCACGAGGGATAATATAGGCGAAGAGGCGGCACGAGGGGGTGCCTAGGGGGCCCACCCCATAGGGCGGCGCGCCCCCCTCGAGGCCGCGCCAGCCTATGGTCTCGAGGGCCTGGGCCTCCTCTCCGACTCCCCTTCGGTGTTCTGGTCCTTCTCGGTGAAATAGGATGTTTGGCTTTTGTTTCGTCGAATTCCGAGAATATTGCCCGAACAGCCTTTCTGGAGCCAAAAACAGCCGAAAACAGGAACTGGCACTGTGGCATCTTGTTAATAGGTTAGTTCCGGAAAATGCATAAAATCATTATAAAGTGTGAGCAAAACATGTAGGTATTGTTATAAAACTAGCATGGAACATCAGAAATTATAGATACATTTGAGACGTATCACACACACACATATATGGCCATGTATATGGCCTTGCTAATAGTTGGGTGGCCGTGTGGCTTAATTGAATCCAAGTAATGTGTTCATACATGGCATATTAAGCCATATATAATTAATCAAGTTCTCAGGTGTACTAGCAGCCAGCTAGCTAGCTAGCAGATATAGATAGCTATAGAGCTTAATTTTTTTCTGTCAAAACCCAAGTTTTGTTAGCGGTGAATTAATTAGTAAATTTAAGGGAGAGGTTTATGCACACATTAATTAATTAGAGAGGCACTTTCTTTAATTTGTGCAAGTTTTCCACTTATTAGCGAGAGTGAAGGGGTTAATTAGGCCATGTTAGGGGTTATGTGTTTTAGACACTGTTCAAAAAATCGGCCGAGATACCGATTTATCGTGAATCGGGTGGTAACCGATAAGATTTTAGCATATCGGCCGGTTTATCAAGCCACCGATATTTCGACCGATTTTCTGCATGAGAGCCGATATGTCACCCGATTTTCATTCTCATAGCCGATATTTTAGCTGATTGTCAGTGAAATTTTAATGAAATTTGGTATGGAAGTTGATATTTACGTCCTATGGTTTGTACAATTGTGCATTAGCTCAAATTTTCCATTATTATTTATTCAAAAGCAAGAAATCAAGGTAATACTTATGTGCAATGCTCCAATATTGTTTTTTGCATAGCATATTATAGATAATTTAGTGTAAAAAATTAGGATTTCAAAAAATAAGCCGATAAATGGCTGGCCGATAAAATCGATTAATCTACCGATAAACGATTAATCTTCATTTTAAGGCCGACCGATAAGTTAAGATTAACAATTTCTTGAACATTTGTTTTCGATTAGGGTTATGTGAATTATACAACTTCTTTATTTGTGTGCTATGATTAATCAAAACTAGATCGATCGAGTGTGCACACATTATTAGAGGCACCCGTCTTTTGCGCACAAAGTTCATGTGTGTTGTTGGCCACCAACGAGAGAGAGAGAGATTAAAATCCCCAAACATATATATGCATGCATGGTTAGATCATGCATGCATATTAATTATATATTGTGAGTTAAATTAAAGTGAGTTTTCATTTGAGAACTTGTCAAAATTCAAGTTAATTAATCTATCAGTGCTAATTATATAATTAATGAATTTCAGTAATATTCATACATGATCGATATAGGCTATATATATATGTATTAATTGGGCTTAATCTAGGGTTTACTAGCCATATATAGAGCAGGGTTTTATTTGATCGGGTTATTAGCTTGGGGTTGTGTGTTTTAAGTAGGTTTTGATTAGTTAGGGTTAGTTATATATATGCTTTAGGGTTTAGGGTTAATTGCATATTTAGAGGCCCTTGTCCTACTTGATGTGCAATTAAGTGTCATTGTCCTATATCTAACTTGTTGCGAATTAAAATACAACTTTTTTATTTGTGTGCTACAATTAATCAAAACTAGATCGATCGAGTGTGCACACACAGTATTAATTAGAGGCACCCACCTTTGCGCATAAAGCGCATGCATGTGTGTTGTTGGCCACCAACGATATATATATATATATATATAGAGAGAGAGAGATTGAAATATCCAAGAATGTTCAAATATATATACAAATATATGCACGCGTGCATGGTAGGCCATGCATGCACACATATATATTGTGAGGCAAATTAATTAAAGTGTGTTTAACTTGTCAAAGTTCAAGTTAATTAATTTATTAGGGCTACTTATATAATTAATGACTCTCAGGGATGTTCATACATGATCGATATAGGTCATATATATTAATTTGGGTTAATCTAGGGTTTACTAGCTATATATATAGTAGGGTTTTGTTAGATCTGGTTATTAGCTTGGGGTTATGTGTTTTAAGTAGGGGTTGATTATTTAGGGTTAGTTATATATATATATGGTTTAGGGTTTAGAGTTAATGGCACATTTAGAGGTCCGCGAGGCCCCCTGGCCTGCTTGATGCACAATTAACTGTAGTTGGCCTATAGCTAGCTATATAGGGTTTATATATGGTTTAATTAGGGTTTAATTAACTTGTTGTGAATTAAAATACAATTTTTTTTATTTGTGTGCTACAATTAATCAAAACTAGCTAGATCGATCGAGTGTGCATACATATTATTAGAGGCACCCTCCTTTGCGCATAAAGTGTATGCATTTGTGTTGTTGGCCACCAACGATAGAGAGAGAGATTGAAATCCCCAAGAATGTTCAAATATATATATATATATATATATATACATATATATGCATGCATGGTAGGCCATGCATGCACACTAATTATATATATATTGTGAGGCAAATTAATTAAAGTGTGTTTTCAGTCGAGAACTTGTCAAAATTCAAGTTAATTAATTTATCTATAGAGAGATATTAGGAGATTGCACACCTCCAATTGGGGTGGCCTAACTCATATATATAGGGGTGATCAAGAGATCAATTACAGAGATTACAATCAGGTATATACCAAATATATGAGATATGTACGTATCTCAACACCCCCGCAGTCGTATGGTCGGTACCGACACATAGACTAGACCGAAACTCCTCAAAACTCGATGTTGGCAAGCCCTTCGTCATGATGTCCGCAAACTGCTGTGAGGTCGACACGTGAAGAACTCGAACGTGGCCAAGGGCGACCTACTCGCGTACGAAGTGGATATCCAGCTCAACATGCTTGGTGCGGCGATGATGAACTGGGTTGGCGGAGAGGTACACATCAGAAACATTGTCACAAAAGACAGTCATGGCCTTGTCGATGGGACAAGAGAGCTCGGAGAGAAGCTGACCTAGCCAGGTGCACTCGGTGACGTTGTTCGCCACAGCTCGATACTCGGCCTCAGCGCTAGAGCGGGAGACAACTGGCTGGCGCTTGGATGACCAGGAGATGAGCGACGAGCCGAGGTAGACACAGTAGCCCGAGGTGGAGCGTCGTGTGTCGGGGCAGCCAGACCAATCCGCATCCGAGTAAGCCACGCTGTTCGAGGATGATGAGGCGTGTATCGAGAGGCCGAGATCCATGGTGTCACAAATGTAGCGAAGAATCCGCTTGACAACGATCCAATGGGTATCTCGAGGGCGTCATATGAAGGCACACCTGCTGGACAACATACTGCAACTCCGTACGTGTAAGCGTCAAGTACTGCAGAGCACCGACGATGGATCGGTAGTGAGACGCATCCGGGGCCGGCGAGCCATCGCCGGTGGAGAGCTTGGCCTTCGTGTCGAGAGGAGTACTGGCGGGGTTGCAATTAAGCATCCCGGTGCGCTCGAGGAGCTCATGAACATACTTGTGCTGATGAAGAAAGAACCCGTCCGCACGACGTACTACCTCAACACCGAGGAAGTAGTGCAACGGTCCTAAGTCCTTGATGGAGAACTCAGCACGAAGACGATCAGTGAGCTGTCGAAGAAGAACGGTGCTGCAAGCCGTCAGGATGATGTCGTCAATGTAGAGCAGCAGGTAGGCCACATCGCTGCCCTGACGATAGACGAACAGCGAGGCGTCGGAGCACATCGAGCAGAAGCCAAGCGAGTGAAGAAACACCGCGATACGCTGGTACCAGGCGCGCGGTACTTGCTTCATGCCATACAAGGAACCTGAGAGCAGGCACACATGGTCTAGATGGGCATCATCGACAAAACCAAGGGGCTGCTGGTAGTACACTTCCTCGGTGAGGTGTCCATGAAGAAAGGTGTTGGAGACGTCCATCTGGTGCACGGGCCAAGCTCGAGAGGCGGCGAGGTGCAGAACCGTGCGGATCATGCCTGGTTTGACAACCGGGGCGAATGTATCAGTGAAGTCGACGCTGACGCGTTGGCGAAAACCACGGACCACACAACGCGCCTTGTAGCGCTCGAGGGTACCATCAGAGCGCAGCTTCTGCTTGAAGACCCATTTGCCAGTGATGACGTTGGCGCGTGGAGGGCGCGAAACGAGCGCCCAAGTCCGGTTACGCTGAAGAGCGTCAAACTCCTCCTGCATAGCCACTCGCCAATGCGGATTGCGAAGAGCAGCACGGGCAGAGGTGGCCACCAGAGAGAGGGCCGTCGAGGGCGCGGACGTAGAGGCCATGCATGCGTACTCGGTGGCGGGGTACCGAGTAGACGGGCGAGCACACCGGCGCGGGCCCGGGTGATGATCCCGACGGGCACATGTGGAGGGGTTGCGATGACCGTCGGCGAGGATGGCGGTGACGCCGCGGGGGTCAATGCAGACGGGGTCGACGAGGTGGAAAGCGACGCGGCAGGGGTCGACGCGGACGGTGTCGACGCAGACGGTGTAGACGCGTAAATAGGCGCCGGGAAGCCCGGGCGCTGGGGAGGCCGCAAGAGTGCGGCGCCGCAGGTGGGCGACCTCAGGGAGGGCCGCAGGTGCCGCAGGGGGCATCACCAAAAGCCCCTGCTGAAACGGAAAAAGTAGCTCATCAAAGTAAACGTGCCGGGAGGTGATGACACGATGAGAGACCGGACCATAGAAGCGGTAACCCTTGGTGTTAGCTAGATAGCCGAGGAACACACATGGAAGGGAGCGAGGGGCGAGCTTATGCGCTGCGGTGGCGGCGATGTTGGGGTAGCACCGTCATTCGAAGATGCGTAAGTCATCATAGGACGGGGGTGCACCATAGAAGAGATGGTGTGGTGTATAGTGCTAGCGGGTGCGGCATGGGCGGATGTTAATAAGGAGGGTGGCGGTGGTGAGAGCATCTGGCCAGAAATGCGGGCTCATGTATGCATGGAAGAAAAGTGTACGAACACAATAGTTGAGAGTGCGAAGAATGCGTTCAACGCGGCCATTCTGCTGGGAAGTATATGGACATGTGAGGCGGAAGACAGTGTCGTGGGCGACAAGGAGGGTGCGGACGGTGATGTTGTCGAACTCCTTGCGGTTGTCAGTTTGGATGGCGCGGATGGGGCGACTGAACTGGGTGGAGACTATTGGCGCGTGATGCACACGTCCGTTGGGAACCCCAAGAGGAAGGTGTGATGCGCACAACAGCAAGTTTTCCCTCAGAAAGAAACCAAGGTTATCGAAACAGTAGGAGATGAAGGCCACGTGAAGGTTGTTGGTGAAGGAGTGTAGTGCGGCGCAACACCAGGGATTCCGGCACCAACGTGGAACCTGCACAACACAATCAAAATACTTTGCCCCAACTTAACAGTGAGGTTGTCAATCTCACCGGCTTGCTGTAAACAAAGGATTAAACGTATGGTGTGGAGAATGATGTTTGTTTGCAAAGAACAGCAGAGAACAATGATTGCAGTAGATTGTATTCAGATGTAAAAGAATGGAACGGGGTCCACAGTTCACCAGTGGTGTCTCTCCAATAAGATAAATAGCATGTTGGGTGAACAAATTACAGTTGGGCAATTGACAAATAGAGATGGCATAACAATGCACATACATATCACGATGACTAATATGAGATTTACTTAGGGCATTACGACAAAGAACATAGACCGCTATCCAGCATGCATCTATGCCTAAAAAGTCCACCTTCGGGTTAGCATCCGCACCCCTTCCAGTATTAAGTTGCAAACAACAGACAATTGCATTAAGTACTGTGCGTAATGTAAACAATACAAATATCCTTAGACAAAGCATTGTTGTTTTATCCCTAGTGGCAACAGCACATCCATAACCATAGAACTTTCTGTCACTGTCCCAGATTAAATGTAGGCATGAACCCACTATCGAGCATAAATACTCCCTCTTGGAGTCACAAGTATCAACTTGGCCAGAGCCTCTACTAGCAACGGAGAGCATGCAAGATCATAAACAAACACATATATGATAGATCAATAATCAACTTGACATAGTATTCCATATTCATCGGATCCCAACAAACACAACATGTAGCATTACAAATAGATGATCTTGATCATGATAGGAAGCTCACAAGATCTAAACATGATAGCACAAGAGGAGAAGAGAACCATCTAGCTACTGCTATGGATCCATAGTCCAAGGATGAACTACTCACGCATCAGTCTGGAGGCGATCATGGTGATGTAGAGTCCTCCGGGTGATGATTCCCCTCTCCGGCAGGGTGCCGGAGGCTGATAACCCACAAGTATAGGGGATTGCAACAGTCTTCGTAAAACCCAAATTTATTGATTCGACACAAGGGGAGGTAAAGAATACTT
This sequence comes from Lolium perenne, assembly GCF_019359855.2. Lineage (NCBI taxonomy): Eukaryota > Viridiplantae > Streptophyta > Magnoliopsida > Poales > Poaceae > Lolium > Lolium perenne. The sequence goes on along the minus strand of NC_067248.2, from coordinate 32,671,915 downwards.
ATAAGCCTTAACAACTGAGTTGTCAATTCAGATGCACCTGGAAAAGCACTAGTAACAGGGGTGATGTGAAAGCAGAAGTAATATGAGAGCAATAGTAATAGTAACACAACAGCAGTAACAGTAACACAGAGGCAATGGCACCAGAAAAAAGTCGATACTACTTCCAATGTCATATAGGAACGAGTATATGATGATGAGACATGGACCGGGGTTCCCAGCTATCTACACTAGTGGTAACTCTCCAATAACAAGTGACAAGTGTTGGGTGAACAAATTACAGTTGGGCAATTGATAGGATTGAAATAGCATTAAGACAGAACATCAATTTATTAATCATGTAGGCATGTTTTCCATATATAGTCATACGTGCTCGCAATGAGAAAACTTGCATAACATCTTTTGTCCTACCAGCCGGTGGCAGTCGGGCCTCAAGGGAATCTACTGGTAATTAAGGTACTCCTTTTAATATAGCACCAGAGCAAAGCATTAACACTTGGTGAAAACATGTGATCCTCATACCTAAACCTTCCCCTCCAGTTATCCCAGTTGCTGTCACTCTGGGGTCTCGCTTCCGGACATAGACATGTGCAAACAACTTGTAGATACAATCTAAGCAATAATTATAGAGCTTAAATCTAAGATCATGCCAATCGTGCACTAGTGACAAGCATTAAACACAACAAGATTGCAACAACAATAACTTCACAAACTTTATAGATAGACTAATCATAATGTAACAATCCATCGGATCCCAACAAACACAACACCGATTACATCAGATGGATCTCAATCATGTAAGGCAGCTCATGAGATCATTGTATTGAAGTACATGGGAGAGAGAGTACCAACTAGATACTGCTAGAACCCGTAGTCCATGGGGGAACTACTCACAGAGCATGATGGAGGCGGTGGCGTCGATGGAGATGGCTTCCGGGGGCACTTCCCCGTCCCGGCGACGTGCCGGAACAAAGATTCTGTCCCCCGAAACGGAGTTTCGCGATGGCGGCGGCACCCCTGGAGTCTTTCTGGAATATGATCGATTGTTGTAGGGTTTTCGCGTTGCGAGGAATATATGGGTGAAAGGGCGTCATCGGAGGGGTCCCGAGGGGCCCACACCACACCTGGGCGCGCCCCCCTCCTAGGCCGCGCCGCCTGGTGGTCTTGAGGCTGTGGGCCTCCTCATCGTCTCTCCTTCGGTGTTCTGGTCCGTCTCGGTGAAATAGGAGGTTTGTCTTTTGTTTCGTCCTGTTCCGAGAATATTTCCTGAACAACTTTTCTGGAACCAAAAACAGCAGAAAACAGGAACTGGCGCTTCGGCATCTTGTTAACTGGTTAGTCCCGGAAAATGCATAAAATCATTATAAAGTGTGAGCAAAACATGTAGGTGTTGTCATAAAACTAGCATGGAACATCAGAAATTATAGATACGTTGGAGACGTATCAAGCATCCCCAAGCTTAGTTCCTACTCGCCCTCGAGTAGGTAAACGATAAAAAAGAATAATTTCTGAAGTGAGATGCTACTTACATAATCTTGATCATACTATTGTAAAGCATATGAAATGAATGAAGTGAGTCAAGGTAATGCTCTATAGTTTGCTAACAAATAGATAACATATAGAAAACTTTTCATGAATAGTACTTTGAAGACAAGCATCAAAAAGTCTTGCATAAGAGTTAACCCATGAAGCAATAGATTCAAAGTAAAAGGCATTGAACCAACACAAAGGATGATTAAGTTTTAGCAATTGCTTTCAACTTTCAACATGCATATCTCATGGATAATTGTCAACACAAAGTAAATTAATAAGTGCAATAAGCAAGTATGCAAGAATCAATGCACAGTTGACACAAGTGTTTGCTTCTAAGATAGAAGGAAGTAGGTAAACTGACTCAACATAAAGTAAAAGAAAGGCCCTTCGTAGAGGGAAGCAGGGATTAAATCATGTGTTAGAGCTTTTCAAGTTTTGAAATCATATAGAGAGCATAAAAGTAAAGTTTTGAGAGTTGTTTGTTGTTGTCAACGAATGGTAGTGGGCACTCTAACCCCCTCATCAAACAGACTTTCAAAGAGCGGCTCCCATGAAGGACGTTATCTCTACCAGCAAGGTAGATCATCCCTCTTCTCTTTTGTTTACACATGTACTTTAGTTTTATTTATGTATGACACTCCTCCCAACCTTTTGCTTTCACAAGTCATGGCTAACCGAATCTCGGGTGCCTTCCAACATTTCACATACCATGAAGGAGTGTCTATTTGCAAAATTAAGTTGCTTACTGATGAATCAGGGCAAAACATGTGAAGAGAATTATTAGTAAAGGTTAATTAATTGGGGCTGGGCACCCCGTTGCCAGCTCTTTTTGCAAAATTATTGGATCAGCGGATGAGCCACTAGTCCATTGGTGAAAGTCTGCCCAACAAGATTGAAAGATAAAACACCGCATACTTCCTCATGAGCTATAAAACATTGGCACAAATAAGAGATAATAACTTTTGAATTGTTTAAAGGTAGAACATGAAGTATTTACTTGGAATGGTAGAGAAATACCACATAGTAGGTAGTTATGTTGGGCACACATGGCATAGGTTTTGGCTCAAGGTTTTGGATGCAGGAGAAGCATTCCCTCTCAGTACAAGGCTTTGGCTAGCAAGGTTGTTTGAAGCAAACACAAGTATGAACCGGTACAACAAAACTTACGTAAGAACATATTGCAAGCATTATAAGACTCTACACTGTCTTCCTTGTTGCTCAAACACTTTTACCAGAAAATATCTAGACCTTAGAGAGACCAATCATACAAACCAATTTCAACAAGTGACATAGGCATCCCAAATGGGCCTGCCGAAGATAGTACCCGGGGTTTACTGAAGGCCCATTACCCGAAGAATAAGAAGATTCGGAAGCCCAAGATATTATTAAGGAAAGCTAGAGTTGTAATAGAAAGTCTTATTTGTAATCTTACGGGATGAGTTAGAAACCTTCCCGGACTTTGTAACTTGTACAGCACGAATCCCTCGGCTCCGCCTCCTATATAAGGGGGAGTCGAGGGACGCAGAGATCATCAAATCATTGTTTACAAACCCTAGTTTTCATAATCGTCGAGTACTTTTCGGCTGAAACCTTTGAGATCTACTTGCCCTCTACTTCCAACTAAACCCTAGCCTACAATCTATAGGCATTGACAAGTTGATACCTTGTCAATTGGCGCCGTCTGTGGGAACTAGAGGCGTAAGGATCTGATCTCGATGGCACGTTCAAGATCTTCGACATCATCAACCTGTAACACCCTAACTTTTGCAACCTTGTTAAGTGTCTAGAATGCAAAAATCAGGGGGAACAAAAACTTTTTCCAACAGCTAATTAAGATGAATTGCCTTGATCTGCTTGCAAATGAATTGACTTGGTATGCTTGTTGTTATAAATTTTCTTGATCTGTTTGTTTAGATTTCCTCTTGGGTTACTTCAGGGAGTAATTCCTCTTTCATGGAAACACCCTAGTCTCTTACCAAATAAAATACATGTGTGGCTTAGGAAAATATGCTCTCCTCTTTCACTACATCAAACCTTCCACTTACGGCAACATGAGTGTGCCGACTTAAAATTCATCTACGTGATATAATCCAGCTCCAACCATTCTTGATTCAAAACTTGAAATCGTCTACCCTTTAATACATCTTTCCCTTATACCCTAGTCAAAAACCCTAAGACCTCACAAAAATTGGCCATGTCCTAAAACTGTTATCAGGTTCCATTTTGAATCCTCAGGATTAAGCTACCCCTTTCCGTCTAATGCAATGCATTTGGTCCTAGGTATACCTTGTCTTGAGCACTTCCCCACCATACTTTTTTCTTTGGACCAGATAAATCATTTACCCACTTATCCTTGTTGGTTTTGAAGCCAAGTCGATAAGATATTTTGGCAGGCTTAAAAGATTCAAACTTTGGCAGTTGTTCCTTAAGCACCCACAACTGTTATAGGTGAACTCCAAGCATGGATCTCATCTATGAAACCTTCTCTACAACTCCAACGTTTTGCATGTCCCATGCTATCCTTGCAACCTCTATCTTTCACTCGATTTTGTACCCTATCCAATGTTTAAACTTAAGATCACCTATTCCCCCTTTACTTCTTGTTTTTCTTTAATTCAAGTTTAACCTTCACAAAACCAAGTGTATAAATGATTGTTACATTATGTAGAAATCATATACCCTTGAGATCTTAATTCCCTAATTTATTCTTACTCTCTTTTAATAAAAAAATTTTCAAGAAAATCCTATTTATTTTCTTCTCTAGTTTTGACCACAAAACTACTTCTAGTTTTATCAAAGCTTTTCAAATTATTTTCTCAAATAAAATGGGAGATGTGTGTGGTACTTTATATCACCCTATCTCCACCCAAAAATACTTTATTTTTTTAATTATTTTATTTGTTTTATTTTCTTTTTGACAAAGTGCATGATCATGGTACTTCTACCATATCTGGCCTCTCCTTGCTTACATACAATTTGAGAAAATCTATCTTCCTTGATAAGTAAGTAGAACATTGGAAAACCTATCTACCCTCTTACTATTCTCCAGAGGTTTCTAAAAACTTTACAAATGAATTCCCTTCCAATTGACCATAGGCATAGAGAGTGATCCAAACCATTGTGAAATAAATCCAGAAATAAATGACAACCCTTGGACACCCTATGCACCTCTCTGAATCATCCATCATCATTTCCTTACCAAACAATAATTTTGTGGATTGGTCGTTTCACTATTCAAATGATCACTTTCCCTTTTTCACCTCTTTATCCAAATTTATTCAAATCCCTCTAACCAAACTTCACTAATCTAACCTCTATTAGGGCCACCACCTTACTAGCCTACTTGACCTAGGGGAGCGCATGGTGAGCCATTTTGGCTTGCTTCATAAGAGTGGCCGGCCATGCCACCCTCCATTTTCTTCTCTCTCTATCTCTTGCCTTGACTAGTCTATGGGAGAGCCACAATCCTGCACCACTCCCCTCTCCCTCTCTCATGGTCGACATGCATGGCCCTCTCCTTGTCATCTTCTTGTTGGACGCTTGGTGGTGGCCGGTTATGCCAACTCATGGCAAGGATATGTCAAGCACCTCACTCTCTCCCCCCCTACCTTGCTCCACCACTTAGCTGCACCTGCACTCCTCCTGAACCACCAGCAAGCATCGAACCACCCCAGCTGGCCCCAAACCCTCCTCCCTCTCTCATGATGACCTAGGACACCCGTCGGCATGGACACCAATTAATCAAGCACCTCTGCCACGACCAGCGCGCCACTAGGCTCCCCTAGCTGACCTCGAGGCGTCCCTATCACGCTCCCGTTCTTGTCCGGTCCCTTCTGGCCGCGCTTGGCCCCGCTCTGTAAGCAGACGCGGCATCGAGCACCTGGCGTGCACAGGTTAGTCGTCCTCCCTCTGAGCCGACCGACCTCCCCCTCACCTGTCCTCTCGCAAGCAGCACCGCCTCACCTCATTGGCGTACCGGCGTAGCCACCACCCCTCTCCCTGTCCTTTTTCTCTTGGTCGAGCTCGCCGCCCTAACTAGCCTGTCCGTGGTGACCACGTCACCCGAACGGACGGTGCGGCGCCCCTCCTCTCCACTTATAAGTTATCCCCATGCCTCTCCCTACCCGACTCCTCTCACTCTCACCAGAGCACCACCAGGGCGTACCCCTCTTCACCCTCGATCAAGGACAAGGCGGAGCCGCGCCGTCGTTCTGCTTGACATCGCGCGCGACGCACGTCGTGCTGTCGTCGCTCTCCACCTTCGTTCTGCATCCCTTCCGCATCAGCACTTCCTCCTGGTCCTGACCATGCCCCTTTCCTTTGCCAGATGCCTGTAAGGACGCCGTCGCCGGTGAGCTCAGTCCGCGGCACATCTGCCGTCGTCGTCGAGAACCACGGCCGCGCAGTCAGCCACGAGCCCGCGCGTCCGAGACGGCCTGGGCGTGCTGCGCCGCCTCACCCCTGGGCCTTCTCCGCGCGTCTCTGCGCCGTCTTCCTCCTCCCCGAGCTACCCACGTCTCCGTCCGCGCACGCGACCGGCAGCCTCGCCTCGCATCCGAATCGACCAAGCAGAAGAGCAGCACACCGCTGCACCCTTCCCTGCATCTCCTCCATCGTCTCCAAGACCCCCGGTGTGCTCTCCGTCTTCATCGCTGATGGGGCCGTGTGAGCAGACGCCGTGGAAGCCCTCGACCTTGCCGGCGTACGGGAGCCTGGTGAGCACGTCCTTCACGTCGTCGCGAGCTGCCCCCGGCCACCGCCCCATCCTCTTCGCGTCTGCGTCGCCCCTGCACCACCCCGGAGCTCGCCGGAGAACCTCCGCTCGACCACGCCGTCGCCCGCGGCAGCCCCATGATGAGCGCTCCCTTCCTCCGTCACGCGTACGCGGCGGCGCCGCTGTCCGTTGATCGTGGCCGGCGGAAGCCGTGCGATCCGTTGGATCGTGGATCCACGGCCGCATGCAGGCCTAGCCATGCATGGCCGCGGGACTGGCGGGCCCCAGGCTCCAGCTCGACGGGCCACGTCCCTGCCCGTTTGAAACGGCAAACTCCCGCGCTGCGCCGCTGCTCTTGGGCCAAATCTGGCCGAGTCCAGCGAGCCCCGGCCCGATTCCTTTTTTTTTTTCTCTCCATTAATCAGCCAGTAAATCCTTGCTCAGGAATTAAATCACCGAAAATTCATCGATTGATCAAATAAACTGATTCAAGTTTCTGGATGTTCAAAAATGTTTTCTCTACCAATAGAAGTTGCATGCACATGGTTTAGTGTTGCAGAAATGTGCCAACAAATTAAACCCTAAAAAGTTACAGATTAGGCATTTTAATTCGTGTGATGGTTGTACTAGCCCTTTTTGAATGAGGTCAATTCTGTAGTGATATATATGTTAGTACCTTCCATTTCGCACTGGTCCCACATGCAAAAGCTTCCTGGATTTGGTTTGGTTAATAAATTAAATATTGTCCAGAGGGCTCTTCTCTGATTTTTAGTTCAAAAACTACACATGTTATTGAAGCAAACCAAGGGCTACCAGTAGAAATTGTTAAGGTATTTCTGTGCCAAAGGAAATAATTTTTTAGAGTGGTAGTTTATTCCTGGGGAATTTATTACTGAAACAGGACACCTTTTCAGTATTTTATTTTTTATAAAATCATTTACAAAACAGAAAAATACCAAACCAGTGGGGTTAGTTCAAATTTAGTCTCATCTATCCAGGGGTATGTTTGGTGTTGTTTTGTGATGCTCTGATACTGGTGTGGCTAGCTGTTTGTGTTCTCTGGATTCTGGATTGTTTAATTTGTCTAGGATAATTAAAAATTAATCTGCAAATGATTCTTGTGTAAGTGTGTTCTAAATGTTGTTAGCTTTCTGTAGGTATGCTGCATGCATTTTTTGTGACTCACAGAAAGATTTAGAACATTTAATTGGTCCCTAAGTCATTTCTGGTTTTATAAAAATCATAACTTTTGTTTTAAAAACCCAAATTTAGTGAATCCAATTCCTGTAGCTTTATAAAATCAAGCTTTACTCTCTGTGATTTTACCAAAAATTTGTGTGCATTATTCTGGAGTGGCTGGTTAAATTGTTGCTGGTGCTTAATTTACCCATAGTACAATTGGGTTATTTTTGTTTAAGATGTTTTGTAATGAACTTTGGCACCAGACCCTTTCTGGTGGTTTCCAATATTCATTACCTACCAGTATTAGTGCGGATTATATCTTGGTATGTGCTAGAGCCTTTTTAACTTATAGTTGTTATGTTAAGGCCTTTTCGAGTAGCGGTAAAATCAGCCCCTTTATAAATAAAATGACCATCTGGCGCTAGGTGCTATTTATTCTGTGTGTTTAGTGCCTCTAATTGAGTGGTTTGATACTGATTTTGTATGAGTGGTTTTTGCTATGGCTATGTGTTGATTGTTCGTCTTTTATTTTGCGACGTTAGAATGCGAACGCTACCGGAGAAGGAGAGGATCTTGGTGAGGATTTCGAAGAGGAAGGAAGAGCAGAAGGTTCGTGAAGATGAAGTCCATGGACAAATAGCCAACCAAGGAAGCCACCTCTTGATGCATCTCTGATCCTATATATATATCTTATGCTTGCATTATTTCAGATTTTATAAAGTGCATGTCTTTTATTTCCATTTCGGTGGTTAGTGCCACCCGGAGTTTTATAAATCCACCCTTGGGGTGTAGCCCTCGTTGGTACCTACTGAACACATCTCTATTAGTGATATGGTGCTTATCACCTTGTCATCCTTGTCACCATTTTTCGAAGAAGAATTGGACTATAGGTTGGGAGCCCTGGAAAAATGGTTACGAAAATGTTTTCCTGAAAAGAAGTTTTTCGAAAACCTTGGAATGGGGTAGCCCTGCCCAAGTGTGAGTTTATCAAATGAAAAATGTTTATGAAAGGGAGATTTGCTGGAGGCAAGTGGAGAAAAGAAAATATTTTCGAAAACTTTAGCGCCTAAGTACTCACCCGGACTGAAAAACAGTGCAACCACATTACCCCAAAGTGGGCACGGGGCGTAGTGTAGTAGTTTGTCTCGCCTTAGTTTGGGTCCTGCAAGTGTAGTGGCAGTCCGACCATGGACGCTTCGACCGGGGTTCTCCCCATGAGGAGGGACGCAACCCATTTGCCTGTTTAGGTACGCGGGGTACAACTTATGAGCTCCCATTGAAAGATGCCTAAGTGGTTGGATGGCATTCCGGAGGGTCGGGTGTCGGGGACTTTGCAACTCCTGGGTAAACGGCATCCCGGACTCTGGTGTTGGGAGGTACAACTCATTCGGCATGTCTTAGGCTAAGGCGAGCAGGCGAAAAACTATGATCGAGTATTTGTCGTGGCATAGCTTATTATGCAGGGATGATGCCCACACGATGAATATCCGGATCTTGTGGGGAAAGTGTACAACCTCTGCAGAGTGAAAACTATTCGAATAGCCGTGTCCGCGGTTATGGACGGTTGGAAAGGCTGCTGCTTAGCACTAAAGGGTTTTGGTCTTTAAAAGTGTTTTCTCAAATATTGTTTTGGGAAAGTGACGCCAGTGGGGCTGGTGGAAAGGTACCTGCGAGGTACGGTGGAGAGTTGGAAAGGAAATGGCCATATGAGATGGCTGAAGTTAAATTGGGTCACCCTTACCTATTAGTCTGCAAATAAAATGGTTTACCAAAAAGTTTTCAACAAAGATAGGGAAATGCCATACTCTCGAGAGGATCCACCTCTCGCTCCTTGTCGCCCTAGTTAGTGCCTGTTCCTTGCTACTGCCATACTGCATATACTTTATTTCTCTCTAAGGTGGTTTGCGAGTACATTCAAACGTACTCATTGGCATTGTTGTCCTGGCTATTTACTTGGCCAGACTTTGAAGAGGAGTACCACGAAGAAGAAGAGTACGACGCCGAAGACGCGAACTAGGACGCTCTCCCAGTCAGCCGCCGGTAGGGTAAAGGCCTGACTTGGGTGCCACCGCTTTTGGAGTCAAGTTGTTTCCGCTGCTGTTTGGTGAACTACGGCCTTGATGGCCTATGATGTAAGACTTCGTATCACTTGAGTTCGGTACTGTAATGGATGATGTAATCTGGTATCAGTTCGGTTATGTATTCACGATGGAATGATCTTGGGATCGTGAAATTGTATGCATAACAGGAGTTCTGGACTGGTAAGTCCAGGGCCCCACAGAGCTGGTATCAGAGCCATCCTGACTGTAGGAGACCTTAGTTAGCATGGACGTCAGTTAGGAAAATACTACTTTGGTAAAACTATTTACGAAACTTATTTTTCCTAAGTAATCAGAAGCTTAGCTTCTATCTTTCTTACCTCTCCAAAAACTTCTCATTCTTACCTCGCTCTCTGATTTCTAAAGACTTTGGAAAATTCTTACTCTACTATCTCATCCTCTTCCAAAAATAGATGTTGGACGATGCCCCCACTCAGACTCGAGGATTCAAATTCGAAGATGGATTAATCCTTCAGGAAGTCTCAAGTATCTCTGGCTGCAGCTATTGAAGATGGACGTCGACTTAGCAGTACGCATATAGGGATAATAAGAGCATGTCTTTGGTTGTCACCAAAGTCTGTCAAGAAGTTGACCTTGTTCCTCTTTGGACTTTCACTTTTGCAGTTGTCAAGGATCAAGTCCTCAGCTTCTTGACTAGTAATTTTTAGGTTCTTCATGAGAAACTATCATCCATGGAGCTTTTCAGAAGATTACCCCTCCTAATTGAGACCAGAAGATCCTATGCAGCACTCGCCCCCGACTCGACATCGACGGCTAAACATCAGGTCTACTTTACCAACAACTTATACAAGAATTGGTGTTGAAGTCAATATCAGCAAAATGAAGGCGTCTGCATCTCTGACCAACCCCAGCCTATAGGATGGATAGGACAAACTCAATTGTTCCGATTGAGATACCCCTGCGTATTAGGTATCCTTGGGTACTTGAAATACCTCGTGTGGTTTTCATGATTGCTCGTGGTTTTCTGAATTTGTTGCTTGAGTGCTTGTGATTGCTTGTTGTATGTATGCTTGTTTCAGCTTTTTGGTCTGAAAACCCCTTTTTGTGTGATAACCCACTCTAGGAAACCCTCCTTAAGATGATTTCCTCGCATCAGGTCAAAATAATAGTAGGATTTCTAACTGTTAGTTTTCAAAGTTCACGGGAAACTCTAACTCTAACTTGGGTGATAGCCTGATGCAACCCTGTTTTTCCGAAATGCTAACTTCAGTACGACACTCTGCGAAAGACACCCTACGATGGCAATGAAGCAGAAGCCAGTACTTCAAGATTAACTGCAACCCTGTATGAAGATGAAGCCATACTAACCTTTCCTAAACCAAGAGCATAGTCTTGCTCACCTTAAGGATATTTTCTTAGAACTACACCTTGGCGCACCATCCAACGAGCTGAGATAGCAATAGTATCGAAGCCAAGCTACCCCACATGATCTATCTGGCCCTCCTCAAGTGAAGTTTTTGAAGACAATTCAAGACTCAAGATTTGGTGTACTTTAGTGAAACACCAACCCTAAAGCTGAAGACTATTTCAAAGACTGTTGTTGCTGCTTTATGAGAAGACCCACCAGAAGTTCCACTGACTTACTAACTTAACGAGCACCTTACAGAGCAGTACAACACCGCGTGTGCCTCTTGAAGCTGCAGACTGCACGTCGCCCCATGAAGATTCTTCAACGCAAGACGGGAGATCGATGACTTCTTCAAAAGCGCCCGACATGACCCTATGGCAGAAGCTTTGACTTTTCCTAAACCCCCGTTGAACAATTTTAAGGGTGGAAGACTTCGTCTTCCACTAAAATTTAAGCTAACCTTAAAGTTTTCGATCTTTCTGAAGCATCTTCGGGATGCTCTAACTTTCAAAGAATCGAGGACCCCTCTGGTATGGTTAGGAAGCTACAGACCTAACACCGGCATAGAGAAGTCAACCTCTTCACGAAGCTTGTCCTCCGCTGAAATCTACCGGGTCTCTCAGAAGCTAAAGTTGTGACCTTCCGGCAACGACACGTCTACCAGAGGATGGAGTCTAACTTAATTTAACTTCTAACAACTTCTCTAGTACTACGCTTAGTAATCTCGGGACGAGATTATTTTAAGGGTGGAAGGTCTGTAACACCCTAACTTTTGCAACCTTGTTAAGTGTCTAGAATGCAAAAAATCAGGGGGAACAAAAACTTTTTCCAACAGCTAATTAAGATGAATTGCCTTGATCTGCTTGCAAATGAATTGACTTGGTATGCTTGTTGTTATAAATTTTCTTGATCTGTTTGTTTAGATTTCCTCTTGGGTTACTTCAGGGAGTAATTCCTCTTTCATGGAAACACCCTAGTCTCTTACCAAATAAAATACATGTGTGGCTTAGGAAAATATGCTCTCCTCTTTCACTACATCAAACCTTCCACTTACGGCAACATGAGTGTGCCGACTTAAAATTCATCTACGTGATATAATCCAGCTCCAACCATTCTTGATTCAAAACTTGAAATCGTCTACCCTTTAATACATCTTTCCCTTATACCCTAGTCAAAAACCCTAAGACCTCACAAAAATTGGCCATGTCCTAAAACTGTTATCAGGTTCCATTTTGAATCCTCAGGATTAAGCTACCCCTTTCCGTCTAATGCAATGCACTTGGTCCTAGGTATACCTTGTCTTGAGCACTTCCCCACCATACTTTTTTCTTTGGACCAGATAAATCATTTACCCACTTATCCTTGTTGGTTTTGAAGCCAAGTCGATAAGATATTTTGGCAGGCTTAAAAGATTCAAACTTTGGCAGTTGTTCCTTAAGCACCCACAACTGTTATAGGTGAACTCCAAGCATGGATCTCATCTATGAAACCTTCTCTACAACTCCAACGTTTTGCATGTCCCATGCTATCCTTGCAACCTCTATCTTTCACTCGATTTTGTACCCTATACAATGTTTAAACTTAAGATCACCTATTCCCCCTTTACTTCTTGTTTTTCTTTAATTCAAGTTTAACCTTCACAAAACCAAGTGTATAAATGATTGTTACATTATGTAGAAATCATATACCCTTGAGATCTTAATTCCCTAATTTATTCTTACTCTCTTTTAATAATTTTTTTTTCAAGAAAATCCTATTTATTTTCTTCTCTAGTTTTGACCACAAAACTACTTCTAGTTTTATCAAAGCTTTTCAAATTATTTTCTCAAATAAAATGGGAGATGTGTGTGGTACTTTATATCACCCTATCTCCACCCAAAAATACTTTATTTTTTTAATTATTTTATTTGTTTTATTTTCTTTTTGACAAAGTGCATGATCATGGTACTTCTACCATATCTGGCCTCTCCTTGCTTACATACAATTTGAGAAAATCTATCTTCCTTGATAAGTAAGTAGAACATTGGAAAACCTATCTACCCTCTTACTATTCTCCAGAGGTTTCTAAAAACTTAACAAATGAATTCCCTTCCAATTGACCATAGGCATAGAGAGTGATCCAAACCATTGTGAAATAAATCCAGAAATAAATGACAACCCTTGGACACCCTATGCACCTCTCTGAATCATCCATCATCATTTCCTTACCAAACAATAATTTTGTGGATTGGTCGTTTCACTATTCAAATGATCACTTTCCCTTTTTCACCTCTTTATCCAAATTTATTCAAATCCCTCTAACCAAACTTCACTAATCTAACCTCTATTAGGGCCACCACCTTACTAGCCTACTTGACCTAGGGGAGCGCATGGTGAGCCATTTTGGCTTGCTTCATAAGAGTGGCCGGCCATACCACCCTCCATTTTCTTCTCTCTCTATCTCTTGCCTTGACTAGTCTATGGGAGAGCCACAATCCTGCACCACTCCCCTCTCCCTCTCTCATGGTCAACATGCATGGCCCTCTCCTTGTCATCTTCTTGAAGGACGCTTGGTGGTGGCCGGTTATGCCAACTCATGGCAAGGATATGTCAAGCACCTCACTCTCTCCCCCCTACCTTGCTCCACCACTTAGCTGCACCTGCACTCCTCCTGAACCACCAGCATGCATCGAACCACCCCAGCTGGCCCCAAACCCTCCTCCCTCTCTCATGATGACCTAGGACACCCGTCGGCATGGACACCAATTAATCAAGCACCTCTGCCACGACCAGCGCGCCACTAGGCTCCCCTAGCTGACCTCGAGGCGTCCCTATCACGCTCCCGTTCTTGTCCGGTCCCTTCTGGCCGCGCTTGGCCCTGCTCTGTAAGCAGACGCGGCATTGAGCACCTGGCGTGCACAGGTTAGTCGTCCTCCCTCTGAGCCGACCGACCTCCCCCTCACCTGTCCTCTCGCAAGCGGCACCGCCTCACCTCATTGGCGTACCGGCATAGCCACCACCCCTCTCCCTGTCCTTTTTCTCTTGGTCGAGCTCGCCGCCCTAACTAGCCTGTCCGTGGTGACCACGTCACCCGAACGGACGGTGCGGCGCCCCTCCTCTCCACTTATAAGTTATCCCCATGCCTCTCCCTACCCGACTCCTCTCACTCTCACCAGAGCACCACCAGGGCGTACCCCTCTTCACCCTCGATCAAGGACAAGGCCGAGCCGCGCCGTCGTTCTGCTTGACGTCGCGCGCGACGCACGTCGCGCTGTCATCGCTCTCCACCTTCGTTCTGCATCCCTTCCGCATCAGCACTTCCTCCTGGTCCTGACCATGCCCCTTTCCTTTGCCAGATGCCTGTAAGGACGCCGTCGCCGGTGAGCTCAGTCCGCGGCACGTCTGCCGTCATCGTCGAGAACCACGGCCGCGCAGTCAGCCACGAGCCCGCGCGTCCGAGACGGCCTGGGCGTGCTGCGCCGCCTCACCCCTGGGCCTTCTCCGCGCGTCTCTGCGCCGTCTTCCTCCTCCCCGAGCTACCCACGTCTCCGTCCGCGCACGCGACCGGCAGCCTCGCCTCGCATCCGAATCGACCAAGCAGAAGAGCAGCACACCGCTGCACCCTTCCCTGCATCTCCTCCATCGTCTCCAAGACCCCTGGTGTGCTCTCCGTCTTCATCGCTGATGGGGCCGTGCGAGCAGACGCCATGGAAGCCCTCGACCTTGCCGGCATACGGGAGCCTGGTGAGCACGTCCTTCACGTCGTCGCGAGCTGCCCCCGGCCACCGCCCCATCCTCTTCGCGTCTGCGTTGCCCCTGCACCACCCCGGAGCTCGCCGGAGAACCTCCGCTCGACCACGCCGTCGCCCGCGGCAGCCCCATGGTGAGTGCTCCCTTCCTCCGTCACGCGTACGCGGCGGCGCCGCTGTCCGTTGATCGTGGCCGGCGGAAGCCGTGCGATCCGTTGGATCGTGGATCCACGGCCGCATGCAGGCCTAGCCATGCATGGCCGCGGGACTGGCGGGCCCCAGGCTCCAGCTCGACGGGCCACGTCCCTGCCCGTTTGAAACGGCAAACTCCCGCGCTGCGCCGCTGCTCTTGGGCCAAATCTGGCCGAGTCCAGCGAGCCCCGGCCCGATTCCTTTTCTTTTTTTTCTCTCCATTAATCAGCCAGTAAATCCTTGCTCAGGAATTAAATCACCGAAAATTCATCGATTGACCAAATAAACTGATTCAAGTTTCTGGATGTTCAAAAATGTTTTCTCTACCAATAGAAGTTGCATGCACATGGTTTAGTGTTGCAGAAATGTGCCAACAAATTAAACCCTAAAAAGTTACAGATTAGGCATTTTAATTCGTGTGATGGTTGTACTAGCCCTTTTTGAATGAGGTCAATTCTGTAGTGATATATATGTTAGTACCTTCCATTTCGCACTGGTCCCACATGCAAAAGCTTCCTGGATTTGGTTTGGTTAATAAATTAAATATTGTCCAGAGGGCTCTTCTCTGATTTTTAGTTCAAAAACTACACATGTTATTGAAGCAAACCAAGGGCTACCAGTAGAAATTGTTAAGGTATTTCTGTGCCAAAGGAAATAATTTTTTAGAGTGGTAGTTTATTCCTGGGGAATTTATTACTGAAACATGACACCTTTTCAGTATTTTATTTTTTATAAAATCATTTACAAAACAGAAAAATACCAAACCAGTGGGGTTAGTTCAAATTTAGTCTCATCTATCCAGGGGTATGTTTGGTGTTGTTTTGTGATGCTCTGATACTGGTGTGGCTAGCTGTTTGTGTTCTCTGGATTCTGGATTGTTTAATTTGTCTAGGATAATTAAAAATTAATCTGCAAATGATTCTTGTGTAAGTGTGTTCTAAATGTTGTTAGCTTTCTGTAGGTATGCTGCATGCATTTTTTGTGACTCACAGAAAGATTTAGAACATTTAATTGGTCCCTAAGTCATTTCTGGTTTTATAAAAATCATAACTTTTGTTTTAAAAACCCAAATTTAGTGAATTCAATTCCTGTAGCTTTATAAAATCAAGCTTTACTCTCTGTGATTTTACCAAAAATTTGTGTGCATTATTCTGGAGTGGCTGGTTAAATTGTTGCTGGTGCTTAATTTACCCATAGTACAATTGGGTTATTTTTGTTTAAGATGTTTTGTAATGAACTTTGGCACCAGACCCTTTCTGGTGGTTTCCAATATTCATTACCTACCAGTATTAGTGCGGATTATATCTTGGTATGTGCTAGAGCCTTTTTAACTTATAGTTGTTATGTTAAGGCCTTTTCGAGTAGCGGTAAAATCAGCCCCTTTATAAATAAAATGACCATCTGGCACTAGGTGCTATTTATTCTGTGTGTTTAGTGCCTCTAATTGAGTGGTTTGATACTGATTTTGTATGAGTGGTTTTTGCTATGGCTATGTGTTGATTGTTCGTCTTTTATTTTGCGACGTTAGAATGCGAACGCTACCGGAGAAGGAGAGGATCTTGGTGAGGATTTCGAAGAGGAAGGAAGAGCAGAAGGTTCGTGAAGATGAAGTCCATGGACAAATAGCCAACCAAGGCAAGCCACCTCTTGATGCATCTCTGATCCTATATATATATCTTATGCTTGCATTATTTCAGATTTTATAAAGTGCATGTCTTTTATTTCCATTTTGGTGGTTAGTGCCACCCGGAGTTTTATAAATCCACCCTTGGGGTGTAGCCCTCGTTGGTACCTACTGAACACATCTCTATTAGTGATATGGTGCTTATCACCTTGTCATCCTTGTCGCCATTTTTCGAAGAAGAATTGGACTATAGGTTGGGAGCCCTGGAAAAATGGTTACGAAAATGTTTTCCTGAAAAGAAGTTTTTCGAAAACCTTGGAATGGGGTAGCCCTGCCCAAGTGTGAGTTTATCAAATGAAAAATGTTTATGAAAGGGAGATTTGCTGGAGGCAAGTGGAGAAAAGAAAATATTTTCGAAAACTTTAGCGCCTAAGTACTCACCCGGACTGAAAAATAGTGCAACCACATTACCCCAAAGTGGGCACGGGGCGTAGTGTAGTAGTTTGTCTCGCCTTAGTTTGGGTCCTGCAAGTGTAGTGGCAGTCCGACTATGGACACTTCGACCGGGGTTCTCCCCATGAGGAGGGACGCAACCCATTTGCCTGTTTAGGTACGCGGGGTACAACTTATGAGCTCCCATTGAAAGATGCCTAAGTGGTTGGATGGCATTCCGGAGGGTCGGGTGTCGGGGACTTTGCAACTCCTGGGTAAACGGCATCCCGGACTCTGGTGTTGGGAGGTACAACTCATTCGACATGTCTTAGGCTAAGGCGAGCAGGCGAAAAACTATGATCGAGTATTTGTGGCATAGCTTATTATGCAGGGATGATGCCCACACGATGAATATCCGGATCTTGTGGGGAAAGTGTACAACCTCTGCAGAGTGAAAACTATTCGAATAGCCGTGTCCGCGGTTATGGACGGTTGGAAAGGCTGCTGCTTAGCACTAAAGGGTTTTGGTCTTTAAAAGTGTTTTCTCAAATATTGTTTTGGGAAAGTGACGCCAGTGGGGCTGGTGGAAAGGTACCTGCGAGGTACGGTGGAGAGTTGGAAAGGAAATGGCCATATGAGATGGCTGAAGTTAAATTGGGTCACCCTTACCTATTAGTCTGCAAATAAAATGGTTTACCAAAAAGTTTTCAACAAAGATAGGGAAATGCCATACTCTCGAGAGGATCCACCTCTCGCTCCTTGTCGCCCTAGTTAGTGCCTGTTCCTTGCTACTGCCATACTGCATATCCTTTATTTCTCTCTAAGGTGGTTTGCGAGTACATTCAAACGTACTCATTGGCATTGTTGTCCTGGCTATTTACTTGGCCAGACTTTGAAGAGGAGTACCACGAAGAAGAAGAGTACGACGCCGAAGACGCGAACTAGGACGCTCTCCCAGTCAGCCGCCTGTAGGGTAAAGGCCTGACTTGGGTGCCACCACTTTTGGAGTCAAGTTGTTTCCGCTGCTGTTTGGTGAACTACGGCCTTGATGGCCTATGATGTAAGACTTCGTATCACTTGAGTTCGGTACTGTAATGGATGATGTAATCTGGTATCAGTTCGGTTATGTATTCACGATGGAATGATCTTGGGATCGTGAAATTGTATGCATAACAGGAGTTCTGGACTGGTAAGTCCGGGGCCCCACACAACCGCAAGCAATGCAATGGATCGAGGTAAACAGATCGCTGCTGGTTCTGTCGATTTTGTTCCTCACCCACCCTCCCGTTTGGATGCATATGCGTATCTGGCGGAGCCTATGGAGATGACGTTCGGAAGGTTTCACTTTCGCGTC
Organism: Lolium perenne; assembly: GCF_019359855.2. Classification (NCBI taxonomy): domain Eukaryota; kingdom Viridiplantae; phylum Streptophyta; class Magnoliopsida; order Poales; family Poaceae; genus Lolium; species Lolium perenne. The sequence goes on along the minus strand of NC_067248.2, from coordinate 32,653,691 downwards.
GAGAAAGAAGGATCGTATCGTGTCGAAATTCCGATTTCGTCGGGATCATCGGCGGTCGATTCCGATTTTTCAAGCTATACATCGTCAACCGAATCAGGAGAAGAAGAAACTTCATCGTCACGCTACATCAGCATCAGGGCAAGAGAGAAACTCGCCAAGATCTTCAGCGACATGTCGTTTGAGTCATCTGCGGACTCATATATAAGCGATGGCTCAAGCAGTGTCGACAGTTACGACTTCATCGACAAATCTACTATAGTGGGCAAGGTCTTCACCAATCTCAACGATGGTGTCACCAAACCCAACATAGATCTGAATACAAAATATCATCAGATTTATGTCATTGGAGAGTCAAGCAATGACCAAGAGGAAACATCCGAGGCTTTCGACGGTCTGGGAAATCCATACGTCGATCCCTCCGATCTGCGACGAGGTTTGGGCAATAAATACGTCAGGCCACAGCCGCGACACAGAGTTCGACTCCCGCAAGCAGCATGGGATAGAGACGCGAGAGCTATAGACGGCTCAGAACCAATGGCCACCACAGCCACGCCAGAGGAATTACAAGCATATCAATATAGGCTTGCACGAGCTGCAAGAGAATTGGAAAAACAGGCAGCTGAGTTAAATAGAAGAAAGGAGGCAGCTTCTGCATCCAGCAGGAGAAGGGCAGAGTTGAGTCGACAATCTAGAACTTCGGGTGATAGCCACAGGGAAGCTCGGAACAGAGCAAGATCAAGGTTACAACACATACCCGAAGCAGAAAGAGAGCACCTGGTCCAAAACCTCGACATGTCCTTTATGTCGATAGATACAAGAGGAAACATCATCCCTAAGACACCAGAGGCTGGGTATATGGCGACACATGCTTTTATCCTCGCATCTAAACCACCTCCAGGGGATCCAAGGGAAACACTTTACAACATGGCGATAGAAGGAGTTGGTGCCATGGGGACGGCGTTTGTATCAACACCTCCCGAAGGAACAGCAAGGCAAAATAGTCCACGACCTGCGGCAGCAGCAGCAGCTCCTGAAGGACCAAGTGGAGCAATAGATACGGCAGCACAAGCAAGGGTCGACAGAGCGCGACAAAGCAGAAGAGAACATCGACAGTCCCCAGAGTTAAACGACGAGGATATGTGCGGTTTGCCGTGCTTCACGAGGAGAGTGCGAAAAACTCGAGTACCTTCGGGATTCAAGTTGCCTGATAATTTCAAAAAATTCGACGGCCTTCAAGATCCAGAAGATTGGCTAGTTGATTATCTCGAGACGGTGAAACTCACAGGAGGAACCAGAGCAACAGCTATGCAAAGCATCCAGGTGCATTTAAGTGGAGCCGCACGGTCTTGGATAAAGAAACTCCCTCCAGGATCTATCGACAGTTGGGAAAGCTTCGAGGACGTGTTCGTCAAGAACTTCATGTCCACGTGCAAAAAACCTGCGTCGTTAGAGGAGTTGAGAGCATGTCGACAAAAGCCAGACGAGCCAATGAGAAAATATATCCAAAGGTGGAACATCATCAAAAACTCGGCAGAAAATATATCTGACGAAAGAGCGATAGATGCGTTTGTCGCAGGAATCAGGCGTGGAGATTTTGTCGAGGACTTGGGAAGGACCAACCCAAAGACAGTATCCGCGTTAATGGAAATAGCAAACAGATGGGCAGATGGAGAAGATGCTGTCCACAACAAACGGCACAGGTCGCCAGAGGAGGACCGTGGTCGAAATTATCAACCGAGGCGACGATTTCCTCGGCAGTACCCGAACTATGATGCTCCAGGACAGATTTCGGCAGGTTTTCGGGCAAACACAGGAGGAAACAACAGAGATGATTATCAAAGAAGCAATGAGCAGCGAGGCGATAATAGAGACGATTCTCGATACAACAGGCAAAATAGCGGTCCTAGGTTCCCGAGGCCTTTCGTGTCTCCTAAAGAGATGATGAGTGGGCCGTGTCAGATGCACTTTTTCCTCGACAGCAACGGAAAAAGACAGTCAGGACATCTGCAGAAAGATTGTCGCAATTTCCAGGCAATGTTAAGGTGGGCAGAACACGCTAACGCTCGGGCAGCACAGAGAAATCCTCGAGAACCCAGGAGCGAGATTCACTTGCCACCTCCTCCCGCGATTACAGAAGATAATCGACATCAGCTCAGAATAGCGGCAGCACCTCCACCACCACCTTACGTTGATCCTAACTCTAATGGAGCGGTGTCGATGATTCAGAAGGGAAGGCCATCCAATAGAGCTCAGAAAGTAATCTCACGACAGGTGTTCATGGCAGAAAAAATGCCTCCACCAACGGTCGAGTATCTTAATTGGTCAGGGCAAGATATTGGCTTCACCATAGCAGATCATCCGCAGCAAGTTCCTCGACCAGGGCAGTCAGCACTTATCTTACCAGCAGTTATTGCGGGATTTGATGTCTCTCGAGTGTTCATAGATGGCGGCAACAGCTTAAACCTTATGTATGCAGATACATTGAGGAAAATGAACATATCCCTAGCAAACTTGGAGCCAACAGACACGAGGTTCCATGGTATCACACCGGAAAAACCAAGTTATCCATTGGGGAAGATCAATCTCGACGTTCAGTTTGGAACCCGAGAAAATTATAGAATTGAGAAGCTGGAGTTTGAAGTTGTGGATTTTCCGTCGCAGTACCACGCTCTGTTGGGACGACCAGCATATGCTAGATTTATGGCGGTACCACACTATACATACCTGTTGTGGAGGATGCCTGGACCGAAGGGACCAATCACAGTCAAAGGAAGCTTCGCCTTAGCCGATAAGTGCGATAAGGATTTTCATCGGATATCAGAAACTTTCGGGATGCAAGCTGAGTATTTGGCGTCAAGGAGTATGACTGACTACGACGTGCTGCCAGACGTTGGAAGGCCAAATAAAGAATCAACTTTCAATACCGAGAAAAATTCTAAGGAGGTGCAGATTCACCCGACAGACCCGAAAAAGACGACGTCCATCGCAAACGACATGGACCTCGCATAGGAAAGCGCGCTCGTCGAGTTCCTCCGTGAGAACTGGAAAATCTTCGCATGGTGTCCAGCTGACATGCCAGGAGTACCCAGGGAACTTGCCGAGCACCACCTAAACTTGGATCCACTAGCGAGACCAATCAAACAACCCTTGCGGCGTTTTTCGGAACCAAACCGCAAGGCCATGCTGTCAGAAATCGATCGACTACGAGAAGCTGGTTTTATCAAGGAGTTGCACACAGAAGCCACATGGGTAGCAAATCCTGTGTTGGTGCCGAAGAAAAACACTAAGGTCCTTCGCATGTGCGTCGACTTTACATGTCTCAATAAACATTGTCCAAAGGATCACTTTCCCCTCATGAGGATCGATCAAATTATCGACTCCACGACTGGATGTGAACGTCTTTCCTTCCTGGACGCATATTCTGGTTACAACCAGATCAGATTGAAAGAAGAAGATGAAGTAAAGACAGCGTTCATCACACCTTATGGCGTGTTTTGCTACAGAACTATGCCCTTTGGTCTGAAAAACGCGGGAGCAACATATCAGAGGATGATGCAGAAGTGTTTGGCGACACAGATTGGGAAAAACGTGCAAGTATACATCGACGATGTCGTCATAACGTCAAAAAAGGGGGCAACGCTGATCGAGGATCTCAAGGAAACCTTTGACAACCTCGACAAATTCTGCCTCAAGCTGAACCCGACGAAGTGTTCTTTTGGCGTTCCAGCAGGAGAACTTCTGGGGTTTCTAGTTTCAGCAAGAGGGATTGAAGCAAATCCCGACAAAATACAGGCTATCGTAACAATGAGGAAGCCAACAAAGTTGAAAGAAATACAGCAGCTAACTGGGCGAGTCGCAGCTTTGAGCAGATTCGTCGCCAGGCTGGGAGAAAAAGCGTTACCATTTTACGCTCTGATAAAGCAAGGAGAGAAATTCCAGTGGAACGAAGAGGCCGACAGAGCTTTCGAGGATTTGAAGCGCACAGTCTCGACACCACCAATCTTGGTGGCGCCGAAGGAAAAGGAACCTCTCCTATTGTATATTGCAGCCACGCCCCAAGTGGTTAGCACGGTGCTAGTCGTTGAAAGAGAAGAAGAAGGAAAACTCCATGGAGTGCAAAGGCCAGTATATTTCATCAGTGAAGTTTTATCGCCTTCCAAACAGCGGTACCCGCAGTACCAGAAACTAGCATATGGAGTAATTGCAACGGCAAGGAAGTTGCGCCACTATTTTTCGGCACACCCGATAATAGTAGTCAACGAAGCACCTCTTTCAAATATACTGAACAATCCAGAAGCTACAGGGCGTGTCTCCCTTTGGGGAATAGAACTTTCCCCTCGGGACATCACGTATGAAAAAAGAAAGGCAATCAAGTCGCAAGTTCTGCCAGATTTCATTGCAGAGTGGATGGAGCTACAAAACACGGGACCCCCAGATTTGTCGAGAACTTGGACCATGAACTTCGATGGGTCCAAGAGAGCAGAAGGAGCTGGCGCAGGAGTAGTACTTATATCACCTGAAGGCGACAAATTGAAATACGTCCTTCGGATGACGTTCCCTAACGCATCCAACAATGAAGCAGAATATGAAGCCCTCATACACGGGATGAAGATGGCGAAAGCTTGCGGTGCAACTCGACTAAAAATCTTTGGCGACTCACAATTGGTGGCTCAACAAGTTATGAACCAATGTGACGCAGTCAATGATAGCATGATGGCATACAAGGAGGTGTACAATGAGCTTGAGAAGCTGTTTGATGGGTGTGAGGTAAATCACATCAGTAGATTGAGCAATGATGAAGCCGACGTTCTCGCAAACATCGGATCGCAGTGCCTCCCAATCCCGCCAGGAGTATTTTGGGAAGAAATAGCGGAGAGATCCACGAAGCCGAAAAAGGTGCAAAAAAAAGCAAAGGAAGGAAAAACTTCGGCGCCCCTCAAAGAAACTACGGAGGATGAAGAGGACCAAGAACTTGTGATGATGGTAGAAGTTCCTTGGATGCAAGTGTATATATCATATATCCTCAGGAAAGAAATACCCGACGATCCAGTTGAGGCCAGGCGAATTATTCGACGATCCAAAGCTTTCACAGTGATCAAGGGGGAGTTATACAAGCGAAGTATTTCAGGCGTTATGCAAAGGTGTGTCACACCCGAGGAAGGAAGAATAATTCTGAAAGATGTACACGAAGGAATATGTGGCCACCACGCAAGTAGTCGAGCTATTGCAGCCAAAGTTTTTCGGGCAGGATTCTATTGGTTGACAACAATCAAGGATGCCAAGGAAATAGTAAGAACTTGCGACGCGTGTCAAAGATTTGCCGCAAAACCTCACTCTCCAGCGGCGGAATTAACACCAATACCATTGTCGTGGCCCTTTTCCCAATGGGGACTTGATATGGTGGGCAAGTTGCACAAAGCTTCGCCAGGAGGGTATGAGTACTTGCTGGTCGCTGTCGACAAATTCACCAAGTGGGTAGAAGCGAAGCCAATAAATTCACCAGATGCAGCATCGGCAATAAAGTTTGTGAAAGGCCTGGTTTTTCGGTTTGGAGTGCCTCATAGCATTGTCACAGATAATGGTTCAAACTTCACATCCAAGGAATTCAAGGAATAGTGCGCAGAAGTAGGCATTAAATTGCACTTTGCGTCAGTTGGGCACCCGCAAACTAACGGACAAGTCGAGAAAGCCAATGGAATCATCTGCAACGGCCTCAAAAAGCGCCTGCTAGGACCGCTTGAAAAAGCTCGACATACTTGGCCAGAGGAATTGCCAAGTGTTTTGTGGAGCATCCGAACAACACCAAATACGGCGACACAAGAAACTCCATTTTTTCTCGTCCACGGAGCCGAAGCAGTACTACCAATTGAAATAGAGCATGATTCTCCAAGAGTAACAGAGTATGACGAAGAAACATCACAAAAAGCTCGGGAGGATGATATGGACGCACTCGACGAAGCTCGAGATGAAGTACTTTCACGAGTCACCAAATACCAGCAAGACCTCAAAAACTACCACAGTTCGACGGTTAAGGCCAAGATCTTTTCAAGTTGGGGATTTGGTCTTGCGGTTAAATCAAAAAAGTACTGAGAAGCTCGAATCACCATGGTTGGGGCCTTACGTTGTCATGGAAGTCATCGACGGAGGCGCATACAGGATCAAGGACAAGAAGACAGGGGCTCCCGAGAAAAACCCCTGGAACATGGCGCAGCTCAGGCGGTTCTACGCCTAGAGCTGAAATATAGTCCTTCTCTGTAAAAATACAATGTACTGAAACGCCCGCGAGTTTTCAGACGCACTCTTTTCCTTTTCGGGGCACCGAGTGGGGCCGAAAAGGTTTTTAATGAGGCGGGCTCGCGGTGCTGCAATATAATAAAGATAGTGGAGATATACTTCTTATTCTTCGACACGCTCGGGGGCTCAACGCCTTCAAGTCTCAAAATACGTACAATATAGACAAACTAGACTTACCGAAATATTTCGCCTTGGTACACTAATACCTCGCCAAATATAAAAATCGGAAGCTAACAATTATAAATATAGTGTACACGTCAAAAATCTTATTGCTTTGGTCCAAGAACCTCGCAACAAAAATATAGAACTTCGACACTAAGATACTCGAGGGCTTACAATCCATCAATAAAAAACAAAGATGTCTTATTACAACAGAAGGAAAAATCTTCGAGATGGAAAAAACAGTACAAACTCTAGCCAGAAGGCTCGGGGGCTCCAACAATATAGAGCACTTTGCAATATACAACAAATTTCTTCGGAAATAAAAAAGAAATCAAAAAAGATAGAGACACAAGGTTTTGCAATATGGTACAAATCAGTCAAAGCCTAAAATACTATCTATGGACAAGCCTCTGGTTGTTTTATGTTCAGCATAGGACCCCTTGACGAAGAATTCTGAGTCCATCCGAAGAAGCTCATCTATCATCGACTCGGCCACAGGAGTTACCATCTCATTGATTGTGTCAATATCATTTTTTCGCCGCGATTTCTTGGCCAGGCAATCAGCAACAATCTTTGTCAGGTCTAATTTTGGATGACAAATATTTATCATAATCATGGCGAACCTTGCTCCAGCAGTCAATTGAGCTCGCACAAAATTATGAATGTGGGGAGCATCTCTGAATATCTCCAGCAATTCAAGAAGAGTTTTGGGAACCTCATTTCGAGGAAACAAAGTCTTGTAAACAAGGGTTAATGTTATCATGCAAAAATTGAGAAATTTGCGCACTTGGCAAGCACGATCTTGGAACCTGACAATTTGCTGGGTTCGTTCAGGGGTGGCCCAGAATAAACAGCCATGGTTAAGGGAAAGATTGACAAGAAGATTTGTTCTCTCGTTTACTCTTCGATCTTCGGCGGCAGCATCAAAAACCGAGCCTATTAAGCGACAAGGCAAGAAATTTGAAGGGGGGCACAGCAAAACAAAGAGGAGGCATTGTGAGGTTGGAAAAACATACCTAACATATCTGTGCTAGCTTCCAACATTAGCTCGAGCATGCTATTTTCTCGGGTAGTGGCTCCCTTTGCTTCCAATACAACAGTATCCTTGGCAGCCATAGCCTCTTTGGCTTGTTGGAGAGCAAGTTTTTCTTGTTCGGACGCTTTCCGAGATTGTTCCATCATTGCCAGAGTTTGTTTCTTCATGGATTGAAGTTGTTGTCGAAGTTCTTGCAAATCTTCCGACAAATGTTTGCTTGAAGAACCTTCGAGGGGATTATCATCGACTAGTATTTTCTTCGAGAAGGAAGACGCAGGTGAAGCATCGGCAGAGCAAGGGTTGGTCGAATAATTATCAAATATTAACTGGAAAAGAAAGTCCCAGGATCAATGATAGTACCAAGAGGAATTTCATTGATTTCTAGAAAGTTTACACGGACATTACAAAAGAAGTTCTCCAAAGGGACTAACAGGGTAATTGTTGCCAAGGCTAAAATGGCGACAACAGCAAAAGAAATAGAGAAAGCAAAGGAAAGAAAAGGCAAAGGCATTCAACTAGACCTCCGGCCTTGATGAGCTAGGAGTTGAAGATGGCTTGATCCCGAGATAGGCCAGGATTTTCTTCGTGTTGGGCTTGGCTGCCTTGATCAACGACCTCCATTTTGATTGTTCTATCTGCTCGGTGTCGCCTACCTTCATCCAGTCAACAGTTCGTTGATTGTCAGCGACCAAGGCAATAGTGTTCTCAACAGCAACCTTCATGTTCTCCTGGCGCATCTTCAGTCCAAGATCCTCTGGTGGATTGAAGTCCTTGGCAAGGGCAAGGAAAGTCTTAGGCTCCTCTTTCTTCGGGAAGAAGTAGGGGAACAACTTCGACAATCCTGCGTCAGCATTCACCACGCCTTCGCGAATTTCTTGGCCATGAAACTCCAGATAAGACAGTGCGTCAAGCAGAGGATCATTGGTGGGATTCTCAAGGTCAAAATCTTGGCTTGTTTGACCTGCCATAGAAATTATATGTTAGTTGACAGCAAGTAAAAACAAAAGAAAGCAAGTCTTAAGAAAAATAGAAGGGATCAACAAAGTTACCGAGGAAGCGACGATTTTGTGTGTTCAAGCGCTTGAGGATTCCCTTTTCACGAGTGTCCTATGCGGCTTTGTGCTCGTTCAAAGCAGCTTCAGCATCATCAAGTTTCTTCTGCAGTTCTTCGACACTAGCAGGTTTTGCTTTGGCCTCATCAGCCTCTACTTTTGCTTGGCTAGCATCAAGTTCGGCTTTCTTGCGAGCCGTTTCACTTTGCTCCAATTTCTGAGCAAGAGTGTCGGCAAGCCTGTTGGCCTCTGCAAGTTTCTCTGCCAAAATAGAAAAGAACAGTCAAAATTGCGACAAAAATAGGAGCAAGAAGATTAGAAACAATGACAGCAAAAAAGTTGTTACCTTCAGTCCTGCTGGCATATTCACGGTACCCAATGAATTGGGATCCAATGCGAACAAGCTCTTTGATCATGGGCTGTCAAAGAAGAACAGAGAAAGAAAATATCGGTACGAGAAAAATATGAAGGCACAAAAAGAAGTAAACAGAGGAAATATAGATACTAGCAGGAAAGTCAAAAACTTACATCATCTAAGAGCGAATGAGAAGAGCTACCCAATTGAGGGGCAAGCTCGATGATCGTTTCAACCCTTGTCCTTTTTGGTGAAGGAACAAGGGGGCTTGAAGGAGGAGTGGTGGTGACGACGTTTTGTTGAGGAGGCGAGGATTCTTCTCCTTCAATTGGCGTCTCTGAAACAAGTAAAGTGTGTGACGCGCTCGTCCAAGGAGCCACGTCACGAGTTGGTACTTCTTCCTCATCATCACTGTGATTAAAGATCGACAGCATAAAAAGCAAGATGAGACAAAAAACTTCGACTACAAAAATAAGGGGAAATCAAGGTGACTTACGAGCTGACGAGGGATGCGAGATATGGATCATAAGTTGCCTTCTGACGTGAAGGATCAACTTCTTCGGCTTTGGAAGTGCCGGAATCTTCGACGTCATTCCTCTTCCTTTTGCCATTTGGAGAAACAGCGGGAGGAGGAGATAGTGCCGACGCAGTGCCTTCGGAAGATCCCGCAGATTTTCGAGAATCCACGGGTTCATTCACAAAAGATGGAGCTTCTTGATTGTCATCAGTGACAATGGCCCTTTCTTCGACTTCTCCACCTTCAGGAAGAGGAGGAAGCGAGACAAGGTCTGGATGATTCTGTGCAAAATAAAACAGGGAGAGATGTCAGAAAAGAAGTTACAAAAAAAAATAGCAAAGCAACAACAAGACAATAGGCAAAGATTACCTTGGGAAGTGGATTGGCGGCGCTGAATGGTGTCACACGGCAAGAAGAAGGGACATCATCTTTTTTTGCTGGGAGATGAAATTTTTCGGACAAGTCTTTCTAAATCCTTGACCTCCAAATTCACCGACAGCCGATCTACGTCCTTGTCGCCGGCATATTTCCAGAGAGGATATTTGCGAGCCTGAAGCGGCTGCACTCTAGTCCTAAGAAAGTATGCAGTGATTTGGACACCCGATAACTCTTTGCCGCGAGTATTTTGCAACTCGTGGATACGAGCCATCAAGGTTTCTGTCGACGCCCTTTCTTCTTCGGTGGCCTCCGCGTCCCAGGAGCGGCGGCGAAAGATTTTCTCGGCGCCATCAAAAGGAGGGATGTTGTCCTCCGCACATCCATGGTTCTCCTCCTGAATGTACAACCACTTCTTGCGCCATCCTTGAACTGAGTCAGGAAGCTTGACGTCGAAGTAGTCAACAGTGGGCCAAACAGAAATTACAACGCCGCCTATATTATAGGCGACATTGGGCGAGCCATTACGGCGGCAGAAGAAAATGCGCTTCCATAGCGCCCAATTAGGCTGGACGCCAAGGAAGGCCTCGCAAAGAGTGATGAAAATGGAGATGTGAAGAATGGAGTTTGGCGTGAGGTGGTGGAGTTGCAGACCGTAGATAAAAAGCAGTCCACGGAGAAAAGGATGAATGGGGGCGGACAGACCGCGGATGAGGTGATCGACAAAACTTACCCGGTACCCCATTGGAGGGGTTGGGTAGCTCTCCTCACTGGGGAAGCACAATGCCTTGGGTTTCTTGCTGATCCCCAGCTTCTTCAGCATGTTGATGTCTTGAGTGGAAATTTTCGATCTTTCCCACTCCGCCGCCCCAAGATCCACGGCGGCCATAGAGGATTCCGGCGTGCTGTGCCTTGTCAATCGACACGGTGGCATCAACAATGGCGCAGGGTTTGCAGTTTGGAGGCGAGGAGCTTAGGAGGTTGTGGACCGCAGGAGGAAATTTGCAGATGAGAGAAGGAGGACGGCGCGAGCGGAAGTGCTCAAGGAGGAAGAAGACGATCTTATATAGGGGTGCGGTGAAACGACGAACCGTTGGATAAGGAAAATGTGTGACAGATGATAGCCACGTGGCAACAAGGGTAAAAAAGTAACTCAACGTTGGGGAAGTTACGGTGCGTGCGCCAGAAAAAGCGGAGGACGTGTGTCCCCCACTTGCACGACGTGTCAAGATAGTGGATCAATTGGGCCCGCATGGCAGCGAGAAAAGACTTGTCGCAAATTTTTGACTAGCAATCGTGGCTATCGTCAGCAATAACGTCACCTTGGCAGAAGAAAAAATTCGACTGAACAGCTTCATAAAAGGCGACACGGAAAAATAATGCTGAGCCTTTGATCAAATACAAGTTTTTGATCAAATGCTCGGGGCTACTTTGGAAAAAAGGAAAAGATCCAGAATGACAAGATAGAAATGGCATGAGCCTATGACCAAATACAAATATTTGTTCATAGCCTCGGGGGCTACTCCCATAGGGAGCGCTGTTCGCGCACCCGAGAAATTATAAAACTTTGGGAGATAAAAGAAGATATAGCGGCATAAGGCGTGGAGCCTACACCCAAGTACAAGTCCTTGGCTGTAGCCTCGGGGGCTACTCCCATCGGGCCGATGAAATTATAAAAAAGAAAGAAAGAAAGAGAAAAAAAGAAAGATAGAAGAGCAAAAAAGTATATTTCGAGTTATAATTAACTCTACATACACTCCCATCGGGAGGGCAATATAAGTCATTTTCGACTCGATAAAATGTGCCATTCCAACAGCCGAAAAAGCACTCGACAATATATTCTCAGAACGCCGAAGTTGCGATCAATTTCTGAATGCCGCAAATTTGCGAAGGTAAGGCCCCAGATCCGTTCTGCTGGGCGTGGCATCGCCAAAGACTGCGCTCTGCTACTTTTATCCGTATCAACAGATACGAAGAAAAATCCTAACGGACGCGTTAGGTACCCGATAAATTTTACTGGGGCTCGACAGAATGGTAAGACCTTAAGCGGCACCTGTCGAAGTTTACACCAGTATCCCGAGGTCATGTCCAGGGACGTGATCTTGAAGTAGGTTTTTGCGGATTGCCACTAGAGCAGTTAACTAGTACCTGATCCGTCAGATGAACTAGCCCCAACTACCATCATCCCTGTACAATATAGATGTTTATGAGAAGAAATATAGAAAAAGTCGAAGCTGTCGAATAAAAATAAACAGTAGAGATTTTCCTTGACCCTACGATTCAAGCAAAATCTCGGGGGCTACTGACATAGGCATCCCAAATGGGCCTGCCGAAGATAGTACCCGGGGTTTACTGAAGGCCCATTACCCGAAGAATAAGAAGATTCGGAAGCCCAATATATTATTAAGGAAAGCTAGAGTTGTAATAGAAAGTCTTATTTGTAATCTTACGGGATGAGTTAGAAACATTCCTGGACTTTGTAACTTTTACAGCACGAATCCCTCGGCTCCGCCTCCTATATAAGGGGGAGTCGAGGGACGCAGAGATCATCGAATCATTGTTTACAAACCCTAGTTTTCATAATCGTCGAGTACTTTTCGGCTGAAACCTTCGAGATCTACTTGCCCTCTACTTCCAACTAAACCCTAGCCTACAATCTATAGGCATTGACAAGTTGATACCTTGTCAACAAGCTCTACGGTAGTTCTCCACTAATAGGTTTAAACTACATGGTGCAAGAGCTTAACCTTGATCTACTTGAGAGCTCAAAACAATTGCCAAGTATCAAATTATCCAAGACATTATGAAGCATTTTCTGTTTCCAACCAAATAACAATAAGTGCTCCAGCTTTTAACTTTTGCCATGAATATGAAAAACGAAGAACACAAGTGTTCAAACGAAAAAGCGGAGCGTGTCTCTCTCCCACACAAGGATTGCTAGGATCCGAATTTATTCAAACACAAACAAAAATAAAAACACACAGACGCTCCAAGTAAAGCACATAAGATGTGACCGAATAAAAATATAGTTTCACTAGAAGTGACCTGATAAGTTGTCGATGAAGAAGGGGATGCCTTGGGCATCCCCAAGCTTAGACGCTTGAGTATTCTTTAAATATGCAGGGATGAACCACGGGGGCATCCCCAAGCTTAGACTTTTCATTCTTCTTGATCATATATCATCCTCCTCTCTTGACCCTTGAAAACTTCTGCCACACCAAACTTCCCATAAACTTCATTAGAGGGGTTAGTACTCAAAAAAACATTAATACACTTTAGTCCTGTAGGTGACACATTGCAAGAACTCAATAAAACATTAGCTACACCTCTCCACGTCTAGAAAGCCTTGCTTAAAGTCCACAAGAAACAATGCAAAAAACAGAGACAGAATCCGCCAAAATAGAACAGCCAGTAAAGACGAATTTTGTAGAGGTGCTTCCGTTGATCAAATCATAAAACTCAAAACTAAAGAAAGTTGCGTACATATCTGAGGAACACGCATGAAAATTGGCAGAATTTTTAGGTTCTCCTACAGAGAGACCTACTCAAATTCGTGACAGCTAAAAATCTGTTTCTGCGCAGATATCCAAATCTAGTATCAACTTCCTATTAGAGACTTTACTTGGCACAACAATGCAATAAAATAAAGATAAGGAGAGGTTGCTACAGTAGTAACAACTTCCAAGACACAACAAAACAGTAGAAAAATAAAAACATGGGTTATCTCCCAAGAAGTGCTTTCTTTATAGCCATTAAGATGGCTCAGCAATTTTAATGATGCTCACATAAGGATGAGAGTTGAAGCAAAGAGAGCATCAAAAAGCAAGTTCAAAACACATTTAAGTCTAACCCACTTCCTATGCATAGGAGTCTTGTACACAAATAAATTCATGAAGATCAAAGTGACAAGCATTGGAAGATAAAACAAGAGTAACTTCAAATGTTTCAGCATATAGAGAGGTGTTTTAGTACCATGCAAATTTCTACAACCATATTTTCCTCTCTCATAATAATTTTCAGTAGCTTCATGAATAAACTCAATAATATAACTATCACATAAAGCATATTTTTCATGATCCACAAACACATAATTTTTAGCAAGCTCAAAAATAGTGGGATTAAAACTTTCAAACCCACTTTTATCAATAATATAACAAGATGATTGATCAATCTCAAGAGATATGGGACTCCTAGATAAGGTCAAGACCTCTCCAATCCCATTTTCATTAGTAGTACAATTAATATTATCAAGTAACATAGGACCATCATCTAGAGCTTTATCATAACATTTTCCAAGCAAAACTCTTTAGTACCATGCATTTCGATATCAGGCACAAACAAAGCATTGTCATAAGATTTATCAAAATGCATGGATTATCATAGATAAAAGTAGCATAATTATTCTCATAAGTTTTATTCATAGGTCATATTTGTCGGCCCCCGAAGTTAGATACGCATCACGGAGCTAGTACCCCTCGTGACTACGAATCCGTGTCGTAGTACCAAGCTGTTGACCCTAGGAGTAGGAATACGGACGCGGAACTAGTGCCCCTCGCGTACACGCATCCAGGCCTAGGTGTCTCGCCTTCCTGTGCACTCGATATGAAACACACACGGTGCACAGGTTACAAGGGCATAGCATCACAGATGATATCACAACATTAACTCTACGACACAAAAGAGTTAAATAAGTATATAGCAACGCTCATAGAGCAAGATAGCAAATGACACTCAGAGGACACATGTCCACAATACATCAATACATCATGCGGAAGCGAATATACGTCTGAGTACAGACAAGATGCAAATGGGACTAAGAGTCCATAAATAAAGCAGTCGGATCCATATCCAGCAAGCCCCAGGCTGCTGCCTTAGGAGCGTCCTCTCTACTCGACGTAGTCGTCCTCAGCGTAGTCCACAAAGTAGTGTCCAGGTGGATACTCAAAACCTGTCGTACCTGCAAACATCGGGCCAACGGTTGCCGGAAAAAGAGAGGAAAAGCGAGGGTGAGTACCAAGGCGCGTACCCAGCGAGACTTAGAATATTGGCTGCGCTCGCCGGCTATATGGTGGGTTTAGCGGCAGCAAAGCTTGCACTACAACCTATAGATACACTCTCAACTTTCCGTCTGCAAGATATAGATAAGAGAGCGTGCGTCTAACAGTTCTAAAACTCTGCAAACATAACTCAGCCGATACATTCCCCCTTCTACATGCTACAGGAAGAAGATACAAAGGCACTCACACGGTTTACAGTTTTAACCAGTTTTTATTACAATTCTGCTAATTACTACGCAAGTTAATTAGCAGATAAAGGGTGAAAGTTGTCTATGATCAAGTAACACTTCTCCAAGTCGTCCATAACCGCGGACACGGCTTTTCGAAAGATTGTAACCCTGCAGGGGTGCACTACTGGTCTCATACGCTCGATCAACCCCTCTTTGGATCAAAGCAGAGTATCACGACACTACCTCTCCCTTCACTACAAACCAAGTCCAAGAGCCACCTAACTAAGTTAAACCCGTATCGAAGTTCGGCCGTATCTCCGAAGCGGACCTAGCTGTTTGCGACAGCGTACTAGGTGGTTTAACACACACTGGGGCGATAAACCACTTCGCAGCGGCTCCGCGACCTATACGTGCATACCAGAAACAAGGGATACAAGGCACCCAGGGGCTTCCCAAATATAAAGAAGTAACAGGCTGGTATGCACGCAAACAACAAATGGTAAAACATTGCAAACTAGTTGTGGCCACTGGACAATGGAAGTAGTTCAGGAATTGGTCGAGGGGGCCCCACTGAACCCCACGTATGGTTAGTGCGCTCAGTCTTGGATCAGATAACAAGAACTCGGGATCCTAAGGTATTAGTGGACACAAGTGAGCCGTGTTCAAGCGGAAAATCAGCTGACCCACCGATGCCTCTACTTAGCAGTTTTATTATTAGCATGAATAAGTAAGGTGTGAACTTATCGAACAGATATAACCATAAGCATGTATCTCGGAACCCCCCAACAGATATAACCCAACTAGATAACAGTGGCGATAACGGTAATAGTAGCAATGTAATAACGGTATTAAGCAAGCCTACGACTCGCATGGCTGACCCTGTAACCAAACAACAGCTGTAGGATATATGTATGGGTCTAAGGCTTGCAGTAGGTGACATGCGATAGGATACGTGACAAGAACGGCACACCATGGTAGCAGTAAGGTAAAGAGGCAAAAGCAGAAATAGGTAGCAGGGAAAAAATGCTCGCCTGTCAAGTCAGAAGAAGAGAAACCGGCACGATCCTCCTCGGGGTAGTAGTCGTACTCCTCGCCGTACTCCTCGGTACCGGCGTCTAACGAGAAGAACCAAACACACATACAAGAGAGAGTACACAATCAATACAAGAAATAAAATGCGACAATATGATGCATGTCATGTGATATGCAAGAGGGACCATGCTTAGCAAAATTAAGTGGGGCAATCTGATAGACAAGATAGTTAATAATTGCCCGCACATATCATTTAGTTATCATGGAATTAACCATCTGGCAGAGATAGAGAGGTCTATGATGCATGACAAGTTCATAGTTGGATTCGTGTCGGAAAAATGATTTCGGAGACACGGTTCTCAAGATATGATTTATGCAAATTTTAAATTGTAAAATCTGTTTTTATTACTTGGTCAAAATTATTTATTCAAGAATAAATTGTAACAGGATGAGTTTTAAAGTAATTCAAATCCCTGTCATCAATATAAATACACAGTTTAGAAGATCAATTTTAAACTGCATTTGGAAACCAGGGAGCAAAATAGAATGATTTGTTTTGTCCAGGTCGGAGAAATTGATCCTGGACCTTTTGAGTATCAAGCAAGGGCACCACCGTTTGGCTGGGTATTCGATTGAAACGAGCACAGGAAAACACAGCAGCTGTGAGCGCTACAGGTAACTGAAGGTGTGTCAACCAAAACTGAACTTTCTGCAGTGTTTCTGGGATTTGGACTTTGGACTGTTGGGAACTAGAACGAAAGAACATCTGTGCTTCCTGGGAAACCAGAGCAGCGGCACCACCAAAGTGGAGCCTCAGCACGTATTGAAACTACAGGGTAACAACGTGGAAGTACTAACAAAAGGCTAACTGAAGGTGACACTCTAACTGAAGAACTAGACAGTGCATTGGAAAACAGAAACAGAGAAAAGAAGATGGATTTCGTGACTTGTGCGAAAAGATCTTGCTTCCAGGTTGCTGCGCATATGCTTAACCAAAAGGACTGGTGTTCGTTCTTGAAATAGATCAAGGTGCGGAGAAACTGAGTGCAGTGCTGCATTAACTGAAGATGAAAACATAACTGAAACTTTCAACAGCGAAGCTGAACCAAAAACTGGCACTTTACAAGCTTGCCGCGCGTGGGACGATCGCTGGCCCGCTGTGAGCTCATGTTGCTACGATGCTGCTGCTGGATAGGTTGCAGCGGAAGGCAAGGAATAGCAGCAGGGAAGTACGGACTGCTCACCGCGCTCGCAAACGAGTCGAAGAAGATCAAGGCGACGGAGTCGGTGTGGAAGAAGCAGACGACGTGACGGCGACCGTGGCGGCGCTTGGTGATGACGAGGACGGTGGAGACGTCCTGGGGTAGCTCCCGCTCCGGACCTTCAGCGAGGAGGACGAGGGCGCCATGGCGGCTCCATCCCTGCGCTTGGCGCAGCGAACGGCGGCGAACAACGACGGCGATCTCCGGCAGGATTCTTGGTGGCTCTCGGATGTGGTTCTGGCTGGGTGCTTG
The DNA here is from genome assembly GCF_019359855.2 of Lolium perenne. NCBI lineage: Eukaryota > Viridiplantae > Streptophyta > Magnoliopsida > Poales > Poaceae > Lolium > Lolium perenne. Next base: position 32,636,127 of record NC_067248.2, on the reverse strand, counting down.
GAGGAGCAGAGGAGGCAGCGGTGGCACAAGGGGAAGAGGGAGCCTAGGGTTTTGCTCTGGTTCGATTTTGAGGAGAGGGGAGAAGGATAGAGGAGCTGGGCAGGTGACCGTGAAAGGGAGGATTGGGAGATGCTCACGGTGTCTGATTTCTGACGGAAAGAAGATAGATGAACAGGAGCTGGCTGGACGTCCAAGCAGAAAAATAGGAACAGACTAGGCTGCTTTCTTTTCCATTTTATTTCAAATTCTTTTCTGGTTTTTTTTTTTACTCAACCAAGACCAAAACCATTTTGAATTAGGATAAGAGGAAGGTTTGTAAATAATTTTAATTCACTGTTGCTTTGGATTAAACCAAGCAAAGTATTTTAGTAAACCAAAAGTTGATTATTATGTTGAACAATTACAAAATAAGAGAATAAAGAGAGGGTATAATATCAACCCATATTTACTAGAGGTTTTGGCATGACCATTTGAAAAGTGGTCAAGGTGTAGGAATAGAATGGCTAGGTTTTAGATTGGAACATCTCAAGTGAGATAGATGTAAAACAAAGAGAGAGAAGCCAACACATCAAAGATGAAAGACAAAATAAAACCAAATGCAATTTTTATAAGAACCAAAAGTGACATGATGAGATGCATGAATGCAATATGATGCACAAACTTGCAAAACTAAAAGGGTAGCTCACTTGGGATGTTACAACTCGCCCCCCCTTGAAGGAATCGCGCCCCGAGATTCCTAAGGAGATGTGAAGAGAGCGGGATACTCGGATCTGAGAAGATCTTCGCGTTCCCAAGTTGCTTCTTTCTCGGAATGATTAGACCAAAGGACCTTGAGAAACTTGACAGAACTGTTCCTTGTCTTCCTTTCGGCTTCATCAAGAATGCGAACTGGATGCTCACGATAGGAAAGATCCTCTTGAAGGTCAATAGACTCGTGATCAACTGCACGGCCTGGATCTTTGAAACATTGCTTGAGCTGTGACACGTGAAACACATCGTGCACTTTGGAGAGATTTGGTGGAAGCTCTAACATGTAGGAAACTTGACCACGCCTTGCAAGAACCTTGAAAGGACCAATGTATCTTGGAGCCAACTTGCCCTTGATACCGAAGCGATGTGTACCCCTCATGGGAGTCACACGGAGGTAAGCCAGATCATCAGGCTTATAGACCATATCACGGTGCTTGCTATCATAATAGCTTTTCTGACGAGACTGAGCTATCTTCAGATTGTCACGAATGATTCTGACTTGTTCTTCAGCTTCTTTGACAATGTCAGGACCAAAGAGTTTTCTTTCACCGGGACCTGACCAGTTTAGAGGCGTTCTGCACTTGCGACCATATTGAACTTCAAATGGTGCCATGCCAAGACTGGATTGATAGCTATTGTTGTAGGAGAACTCAGCATATGGAAGACATTCTTCCCATTTCATGCCAAAGGAGATCACACAAGCACGAAGCATATCTTCAAGGATTTGATTTACCCTTTCAACTTGTCCACTAGTTTGAGGGTGATAAGCCGTGCTGAACAGAAGAGTTGTTCCCATAGCTTTCTGAAAGCTTGCCCAAAATCTGGAAGTGAAGATGCTTCCACGATCGGAGCTTATTTCCAAGGGAACACCATGAAGAGAGACAATTCTAGAGGTGTAGAGCTCAGCCAACTGACTAGCAGAGATTGTTTCTTTGACAGGAAGGAAGTGAGCAACCTTAGAGAGGCGGTCTATCACAACGAAGATTGCATCATTGCCCTTGCGGGACTTTGGAAGGCCAGTGATGAAGTCCATCTCGACTTTATCCCATTTCCACTCCGGAACTTTCAAGGGTTGGAGAACACCGGCCGGTCTTTTACATTCAGCTTTGACTCGGCGGCAAACATCACATTCGGAGACATACTTTGCTATCTCACGCTTCATTCTTGTCCACCAGAATGTTGACCTTAGATCATGATACATTTTGGTGCTTCCAGGATGGATAGACAAGGGAGTATCATGAGCTTCTTTCATTATCAACGCTCGTAAGCTTTCGACTTTAGGAACGACCATGCGCCCTTCAAAGAACACAGTGCCTTGATCATCAAGAGAGAAAGCCTTGTACTTTGATTGATGCATATTCTCCTTGATTTTCTCGATTAAGGCATCACCCAACTGTGCTTTTCTTATCTTTTCTTCAAGAGTAGGCTCAACTACCAAGGTTGCAACAAAGCCTTGGGGAACGATTTGAAGATTCAACTTCTGGAATTCTTCATGAAGAAGAGGTTGTGCTTCTTTAACCATGAGATTATTGCAATACTCCTTGCGACTCAGCGCATCAGCCATCACATTTGCTTTGCCAGGAGTGTAGGAGATAGACAAGTCAAAGTCTGTGATGGTCTCCATCCATCTCGTTTGACGCATGTTCAAATTGGGTTGAGTGAAGATGTATTTGAGGCTTTTGTGGTCGGTGAAGATTTCACAACGGTTGCCCAACAAGTAGGGACGCCAAGTTGTCAAAGCATGTATAACCGCTGCAAGCTCGAGATCATGAGTGGGATAGTTCAATTCATGCTTGCGCAACTGACGAGAAGCATACGCCACAACTTGACGTTCTTGCATGAGAACTGCACCCAAACCTTGAAGAGAGGCATCACAGAATATCTGGAAGGGCTTGGAAGTATCTGGAGCAACAAGAACTGGAGTTGAAGTGAGTTTCTGTTTCAAGAGTTCAAAGCTTTCTTGACACATCGGAGACCAAAGGAACTTCTTGTCTTTCTTCAGAAGATCCGTGAGAGGCTTGGCAATTTTGGAGAAGTTCTCAACAAAGCGGCGGCAATAACTAGCCAAACCAAGGAAGCTTCTCACTTGCTTGACATTCTTCGGAGGAAGCCATTCAACAATTGCCTTGACTGTTTCAGGATTGACGGCTATGCCTTTTGCAGAAATGACATGCCCAAGATAGACGACCTCTGGAAGCCAAAACTCGCACTTGGAGAACTTGGCATAAAGGCGATGCTCGCGGAGCTTGGTGAGGACGAGGCGAAGATGCTCTTCATGTTCTTCATTAGACTTGGAATAGACAAGAATATCATCAAGGTAGACCACCACAAACTTGTCAAGGTACTCCATGAAGACTGAGTTCATGAGGCGAGAGAAAGTTGCTGGAGCATTAGTGAGGCCAAAGGACATGACTGTGTACTCATACAATCCATAGCGAGTGGTGAAAGCTGTTTTTGGAATATCCTCCTTACGGATTTTTATTTGGTGATAGCCGCTTCTCAAGTCCATCTTAGAGAACACAACGGCACCCGCAAGTTGGTCGAAGAGATCAATGATGCGAGGAAGAGGATATTTATTCTTGATCGTCTTCTCATTCAGAGGGCGGTAGTCAACCACCAAGCGATCAGTTTTATCCTTCTTCTTGACAAAGATGGTGGGGCAACCCCACGGGGAAGTGCTGGGCTGAATGAAACCAAGCTTTTCCAACTCATCAAGTTGTTTCTTGAGTTCAGCTAACTCATTTGGACCCATCTTGTAAGGCCTCTTGGAGATAGGAGCTGTACCAGGTTCTAGCTCAATGACAAACTCAACAGCCCTGTCAGGTGGCATTCCTGGAAGCTCATTTGGAAAGACATCGGGGAAATCACAAACCACCGGAACATCTTCAATTGAAGGTAGAGGATTTGCTTCAAGAGAGAACACTTGCACTGTTGAAGAAGTTGGAGAATAGACTATCCGGCCAAAAGGATGAACAAGAGTGACAGACTTTGTGGCACAATCAATCTTTGCCTTGTTAGCTTTCAACCAATCCATACCAAGGATCACATCAAGACTGGAAGAACAAAGCTCTATGAGTGAAGCAAAGAACACATAGCCCCCAATTAGAATTTGGTTGCCATGACTTATCTTGGAAGTAGCCATCTTTGCACCCGGAGATGTAACCATGAGCTTTTGAGACAAGGACTCCAAAGGAAAACTATGCATCTGAGCAAACATTTGAGACACAAAAGAATGCGATGCACCAGTATCAAACAGAACTTTAGCAGGAATAGAGTTCACAAGTAAGGTACCAAGCACAACGTCTGATGCCTTCTCAGCTTCCTCTGTGGTGATGTTGTTGACAGTGGCAGATCTAGGCTTATTGTTATAGTTGAAAGCCTTGCCTGTAGAAGGAGCACGCACCATCGTCTGGGTCGAGGAAGGACGAGGTGGTGGTGGTGGAAGTTGCTGCTTCTGAGAACAAGTACGAGAAGTGTGCCCGGGCTGACCACAAGAGTAGCAAGTGACTGAAGAAGGACGAGGAGCAAACTGTCTCTGAGGAGGACCAAAAGCTGGCCTCTGCTGCTGAACAAAACCTCCGTGCTGCTGAGGAGCGAAAGCTGGCCTGTGCTGAAACTGTGCTGGCCTGTGAGCAAACTGAGGGGTGGGTGGGCGGGGAGCAAACCCAGGCGGTCTCGAGTGGAAGGACCGTGGTGCTGGTGGAGCAGTGTCAGGAAACCAAACTCTGCGCTTCTGAGGTGGCATAGCTGGTGTCGAAGAAGAGCCATTGTCACGAGAGTGCTTCCTTGACTGCTCAAACTCTTGTCTACCAGTCTCAGCCTTGATAGCTGTATCAACAAGCTCATCGAAGTTTTTGCACTTGATCAGGTTGATAGCAAACTTGACTGTAGGATTGAGGCCTCTGCGAAACTTGTCTTGCTTCCTCTCATCGGTGGAGATCTCATCACCTGCATAGCGAGCAAGGTTGGTGAAGGCTCTGCTGTAGGTTTCCACATCCATATCAGCCTGTGTGAGCCTACGAAACTCCTCACGCATCTTGTCCATGGCACCATCACGAATGTGATGACGCCTGAAAAGCGCCTGGAACTCATCCCAACTAGTCTCAACATCTGGATCTCTCCTCTCCAGGTAGCTGTCCCACCACGCAGCAGACTCACCTCTCAGGAGGAAGGTCACAAAGGAAACTCTGTCTGCTGGAGCTACACGCGCGGTGTTGAGGGTGCGGTTCATCTCACGCAGCCAATCATCTGCATCTAGTGGCTTCAGAGGAGTGTCGAAGGTGCGCGGGTTGAGGTTAAGGAACTCTCTGATAGTGACCCGGCCATTCCCTTCATTGTTTTGCGCCTGGTTCTGGGCCAACTGCGCTAGAATCTGAGTCACATTCAGCAGAGCTTGCCCAATCTCCAGAGGTGGAGGTGGAGGAGGCGGAGGTACGCGCCTTGGAGGCATCCTGATGACAAACATCAAGATTGCAGATTAGTACACAGTAGGATAAAATCCAACATAAGTACATTAGAAGAATGGCGACTTGGAATATAGAAACATGAATATGACAGATATCATCAAGGTACAAGAATTCAAGTACACAAGAGCTAGCCATAACATATTGAAGATTAGAACGATAGCAAAACAATACTTCACAAATCTCGCAAGACAGTGGTATGTAGCTATACTGAATTTTTTTTTTAACATTGACAAGTGTCAACACGACCCAAGATATGTTTATTGGAAGATGAACAACACAAACATTAACTTGATAGGAATAACTCCGTAGAGGAAAAGAACTCGATATTAGCACCGGAAACAACAACCAGTTAACATGATTATGCCAACAAGCTAGAAAAGAGTTTCAACGGAAACATGACTGATGAAGTAACAAAGGAATTGGATCGAAGCAACATTTTTCTCAACACAAAACCACACAACAATCTATGGTACTACGGAAGCCCGAAGACGTGAAATCCTAGATGAAATTTAGGTAAGAATAGAGTAAAATTCGTTTCACTTCCTTAACAGAGGGAGGGTGGGTGGGGTAAGAAGTAAAAACAGAATTCCTACTCTCGCGCATAAAGTTTTCCTATATAGCTACTAAAGTATTAGTTCTAGACACGACTACGTCCGCTGCAAGGGCTCCTAAAAGGCAGTCCATGCTCTGATACCAAGTCTGTCGGCCCCCGAAGTTAGATACGCATCACGGAGCTAGTACCCCTCGTGACTACGAATCCGTGTCGGAGTACCAAGCTGTTGACCCTAGGAGTAGGAATACGGACGCGGAACTAGTGCCCCTCGCGTACACGCATCCAGGCCTAGGTGTCTCGCCTTCCTGTGCACTCGATATGAAACACGCACGGTGCACAGGTTACAAGGGCATAGCATCACAGATGATATCACAACATTAACTCTACGACACAAAAGAGTTAAATAAGTATATAGCAACGCTCATAGAGCAAGATAGCAAATGACACTCAGAGGACACATGTCCACAATACATCAATACATCATGCGGAAGCGAATATACGTCTGAGTACAGACAAGATGCAAATGGGACTAAGAGTCCATAAATAAAGCAGTCGGATCCATATCCAGCAAGCCCCAGGCTGCTACCTTAGGAGCGTCCTCTCTACTCGACGTAGTCGTCCTCAGCGTAGTCCACAAAGTAGTGTCCAGGTGGATACTCAAAACCTGTCGTACCTGCAAACATCGGGCCAACGGTTGCCGGAAAAAGAGAGGAAAAGCGAGGGTGAGTACCAAGGCGTGTACCCAGTGAGACTTAGAATATTGGCTGCGCTCGCCGGCTATATGGTGGGTTTAGCGGCAGCAAAGCTTGCACTACAACCTATAGATACACTCTCAACTTTCCGTCTGCAAGATATAGATAAGAGAGCGTGCGTCTAACAGTTCTAAAACTCTGCAAACATAACTCAGCCGATACATTCCCCCTTCTACATGCTACAGGAAGAAGATGCAAAGGCACTCACACGGTTTACAGTTTTAACCAGTTTTTATTACAATTCTGCTAATTACTACGCAAGTTAATTAGCAGATAAAGGGTGAAAGTTGTCTATGATCAAGTAACACTTCTCCAAGTCGTCCATAACCGCGGACACGGCTTTTCGAAAGATTGTAACCCTGCAGGGGTGCACTACTGGTCTCATACGCTCGATCAACCCTACTGGATCAAAGCAGAGTATCACGACACTACCTCTCCCTTCACTACAAACCAAGTCCAAGAGCCACCTAACTAAGTTAAACCCGTATCGAAGTTCGGCCATATCTCCGAAGCGGACCTAGCTGTTTGCGACAGCGTACTAGGTGGTTTAACACACACTGGGGCGATAAACCACTTCGCAGCGGCTCCGCGACCTATACGTGCATACCAGAAACAAGGGATACAAGGCACCCAGGGGCTTCCCAAATATAAAGAAGTAACAGGCTGGTATGCACGCAAACAACAAATGGTAAAACATTGCAAACTAGTTGTGGCCACTGGACAATGGAAGTAGTTCAGGAATTGGTCGAGGGGGCCCCACTGAACCCCACGTATGGTTAGTGCGCTCAGTCTTGGATCAGATAACAAGAACTCGGGATCCTAAGGTATTAGTGGACACAAGTGAGCCGTGTTCAAGCGGAAAATCAGCTGACCCACCGATGCCTCTACTTAGCAGTTTTATTATTAGCATGAATAAGTAAGGTGTGAACTTATCGAACAGATATAACCATAAGCATGTATCTCGGAACCCCCCAACAGATATAACCCAACTAGATAACAGTGGCGATAACGGTAATAGTAGCAATGTAATAACGGTATTAAGCAAGCCTACGACTCGCATGGCTGACCCTGTAACCAAACAACAGCTGTAGGATATATGTATGGGTCTAAGGCTTGCAGTAGGTGACATGCGATAGGATACGTGACAAGAACGGCACACCATGGTAGCAGTAAGGTAAAGAGGCAAAAGCAGAAATAGGTAGCAGGGAAAAAATGCTCGCCTGTCAAGTCAGAAGAAGAGAAACCGGCACGATCCTCCTCGGGGTAGTAGTCGTACTCCTCGCCGTACTCCTCGGTACCGGCGTCTAACGAGAAGAACCAAACACACATACAAGAGAGAGTACACAATCAATACAAGAAATAAAATGCGACAATATGATGCATGTCATGTGATATGCAAGAGGGACCATGCTTAGCAAAATTAAGTGGGGCAATCTGATAGACAAGATAGTTAATAATTGCCCGCACATATCATTTAGTTATCATGGAATTAACCATCTGGCAGAGATAGAGAGGTCTATGATGCATGACAAGTTCATAGTTGGATTCGTGTCAGAAAAATGATTTCGGAGACACGGTTCTCAAGATATGATTTATGCAAATTTTAAATTGTAAAATCTGTTTTTATTACTTGGTCAAAATTATTTATTCAAGAATAAATTGTAACAGGATGAGTTTTAAAGTAATTCAAATCCCTGTCATCAATATAAATACACAGTTTAGAAGATCAATTTTAAACTGCATTTGGAAACCAGGGAGCAAAATAGAATGATTTGTTTTGTCCAGGTCGGAGAAATTGATCCTGGACCTTTTGAGTATCAAGCAAGGGCACCACCGTTTGGCTGGGTATTCGATTGAAACGAGCACAGGAAAACACAGCAGCTGTGAGCGCTACAGGTAACTGAAGGTGTGTCAACCAAAACTGAACTTTCTGCAGTGTTTCTGGGATTTGGACTTTGGACTGTTGGGAACTAGAACGAAAGAACATCTGTGCTTCCTGGGAAACCAGAGCAGCGGCACCACCAAAGTGGAGCCTCAGCACGTATTGAAACTACAGGGTAACAACGTGGAAGTACTAACAAAAGGCTAACTGAAGGTGACACTCTAACTGAAGAACTAGACAGTGCATTGGAAAACAGAAACAGAGAAAAGAAGATGGATTTCGTGACTTGTGCGAAAAGATCTTGCTTCCAGGTTGCTGCGCATATGCTTAACCAAAAGGACTGGTGTTCGTTCTTGAAATAGATCAAGGTGCGGAGAAACTGAGTGCAGTGCTGCATTAACTGAAGATGAAAACATAACTGAAACTTTCAACAGCGAAGCTGAACCAAAAACTGGCACTTTACAAGCTTGCCGCGCGTGGGACGATCGCTGGCCCGCTGTGAGCTCATGTTGCTACGATGCTGCTGCTGGATAGGTTGCAGCGGAAGGCAAGGAATAGCAGCAGGGAAGTACGGACTGCTCACCGCGCTCGCAAACGAGTCGAAGAAGATCAAGGCGACGGAGTCGGTGTGGAAGAAGCAGACGACGTGACGGCGACCGTGGCGGCGCTTGGTGATGACGAGGACGGTGGAGACGTCCTGGGGTAGCTCCCGCTCCGGACCTTCAGCGAGGAGGACGAGGGCGCCACGGCGGCTCCATCCCTGCGCTTGGCGCAGCGAACGGCGGCGAACAACGACGGCGATCTCCGGCAGGATTCTTGGTGGCTCTCGGATGTGGTTCTGGCTGGGTGCTTGGAGGAGCAGAGGAGGCAGCGGCGGCACAAGGGGAAGAGGGAGCCTAGGGTTTTGCTCTGGTTCGATTTTGAGGAGAGGGGAGAAGGATAGAGGAGCTGGGCAGGTGACCGTGAAAGGGAGGATTGGGAGATGCTCACGGTGTCTGATTTCTGACGGAAAGAAGATAGATGAACAGGAGCTGGCTGGACGTCCAAGCAGAAAAATAGGAATAGACTAGGCTGCTTTCTTTTCCATTTTATTTCAAATTCTTTTCTGGTTTTTTTTTTACTCAACCAAGACCAAAACCATTTTGAATTAGGATAAGAGGAAGGTTTGTAAATAATTTTAATTCACTGTTGCTTTGGATTAAACCAAGCAAAGTATTTTAGTAAACCAAAAGTTGATTATTATGTTGAACAATTACAAAATAAGAGAATAAAGAGAGGGTATAATATCAACCCATATTTACTAGAGGTTTTGGCATGACCATTTGAAAAGTGGTCAAGGTGTAGGAATAGAATGGCTAGGTTTTAGATTGGAACATCTCAAGTGAGATAGATGTAAAACAAAGAGAGAGAAGCCAACACATCAAAGATGAAAGACAAAATAAAACCAAATGCAATTTTTATAAGAACCAAAAGTGACATGATGAGATGCATGAATGCAATATGATGCACAAACTTGCAAAACTAAAAGGGTAGCTCACTTGGGATGTTACAATATTTCAAGAGAATCCATAGGAAAATAACATTCATCCTCCGTTGGTAAGCATGGATGACAATCAAATAGTGTAAGGGATAAAGAGTTACTCTCATTAGAAGGTTGGCATGGGTAGCTAATCCATTCTTCCTCCTTTTGTTCATCACTCTCCTCCTCTTTTTCATCCAATGAGCTTTCGGGTTCATCAATTTCCTCCTCTTTTTCATCCAATGAGCTTTCAGGTTCATCAATTTCTTCTTTCACAGGTTCCTGCAAATTGTGAGTGCATTCTTGTGCATTAATGAGTCTCTCTTTATAATCAATAATATAAGGATTATTGCTGTAACTTTCTATGCAAAAATTAAGGATAGAAGAGAAATAATCTTTAAGGTCCTTACAAACAATACAATTTTCATAATTTTTAGCCATGAAGGATTCTATCTCAGAGGCTCCCATAAATAAAACAAATTGTTCTACCTCTTCGAACCCAAAATGAATATAGTTATTCAAATTATAGTTCATAATCAAAACTTCTTCACTGAAGCCACATTGGAATTTAAGATGTTTAGTATCCTGTTGAGAGCAACAGTTTATATCATGGCGTTTAAGCAAGATTTTAGAAATTATATTCAATTTTTTTAACACAGCACTCATGACTTCACCCTTTCTTGATTCTCTATAATTCTTATATAATTCTATAAGCTCCGTAATGGGTGAGAGTTCTTCCATAACAACAGTTTTTAATTTTTTGGTTTTTCAAATTTTTATGGATTTTTGGGTATATAAGAAAAATAAAACAATACAAAAAAAAACAAACTAGACAAAAATAAACTAAGCAAAATAATACTAGACAGAAATAAACTAAGCACAAATAAATTAGACAAAAGTAAACTAAGCAAAACGAAATAAAACAAAATAAAAACAGAGAGAGAGGTAGAGTGTACTCCCCAGGTGAACTTATGAGTAGAGCTATGCCTCCCCGGCAATGGCGCCAGAAAATAGTCTTGATAACCCACAAGTATAGGGAATCGCAACAGTCTTTGAGGAAGTAAAACCAAAATTTATTGATACGACACAAGGGGAGGTAAAGAATACTTATAAGCCTTAACAACTGAGTTGTCAATTCAGCTGCACCTGGAAAAGCACTAGTAACAGGGGTGATGTGAAATCAGCAGTAATATGAGAGCAATAGTAATAGTAACACATCAGCAGTAACAGTAACACAGAGGCAATGGCACCAGAAAATAGTCGATACTACTTCCAATGTCATATAGGAACGAGTATATGATGATGAGAGATGGACCGGGGTTCCCAGCTATCTACACTAGTGGTAACTCTCCAATAACAAGTGACAAGTGTTGGGTGAACAAATTACAGTTGGGCAATTGATAGGATTGAAACAACATTAAGACAGAACATCAATTTATTAATCATGTAGGCATGTTTTTGTAGGGATTCGTTGCATAGAAAACAAAAAATTTCCTACCGCGAACACGCAATCCAAGCCAAGATGCAATCTAGAAGACGGTAGCAACGAGGGGATGATCGAGACTCACCCTTGAAGATTTCCAAAGCCTACAAGATGAGGCTCTTGTTGCTGCGGTAGACGTTCACTTGCCGCTTGCAAAAGCGCATAGAAGATCTTGATCACGGCGCCACGAACGGGCAGCACCTCTGTACTCGGTCACACGTTCGGTGTTGATGAAGTCGACGTCCACCTCCCCGTTCCAGCGGGCAGCGGAAGTAGTAGCTCCTCTTGAATCCGGCAGCACGACGGCGTGGTGTCGGTGGTGGTGGAGAATCCCGGCGGAGCTTCGCTAAGCGTGCGGGGAAGAAGGAGGAGTGGGGCGGCTAGGGTTTGGGGAGAGGGGGGCGCCGGCCACTTAAGGGGTGCGGCCACCTTGTGGTGTTTGGGTGGCCGGCCCCCTCCCCTTGGCCCTCATTATATAGGTGGAACACCCAAGAGTTGGTCTACAAGTCTTCGAATAAAACCCCAAACCAAAACCTTCCATATGACATGAAACCTACCCAAGCTAAGACTCCCACTAGAGGTGGGATTCCCACCTTCCCTTGGGAGGGGGTGGCCGGCCACCTTAGGTGGAGTCCACCTGGGACTCCACCCCCTAGGGTTGGCCGGCCATGGTGGTGGAGTCCCTTCGGGACTCCGCCTTCCAAAGTGACTTTCTTCCAGAATATTCTAGAACCTTCTAGAACCTTCCATAAATGCACCGGATCATTTTCAAACTTATAAAATGACTTCCTATATATGAATCTTATTCTCCGGACCATTTTGGAACTCCTCGTGATGTCCGGGATCCCATCCGAGACTCCGAACAAAACTTCAAACTCCATTCCATATTCAAGTTCTACCATTTCAACATCAAACCTTAAGTGTGTCACCCTACGGTTCGTGAACTATGCGGACATGGTTGAGTACTCTCTCCGACCAATAACCAATAGCGGGATCTGGAGATCCATAATGGCTCCCACATATTCAACGATGACTTCAGTGATCGAATGAACCATTTACATACGATACCAATTCCCTTTGTCACGCGATATTTTACTTGTCCGAGGTTTGATCATCGGTATCACTCTATACCTTGTTCAACCTCGTCTCCTGACAAGTACTCTTTACTCGTACCGTGGTATGTGGTCTCTTATGAACTTATTCATATGCTTGCAAGACATTAGACGACATTCCACCGAGAGGGCCCAGCGTATATCTATCCGTCATCGGGATGGACAAATCCCACTGTTGATCCATATGCCTCAACTCATACTTTCCGGATACTTAATCCCACCTTTATAACCACCCATTTACGTAGTGGCGTTTGATGTAATCAAAGTACCTTTCCGGTATAAGTGATTTACATGATCTCATGGTCATAAGGACTAGGTAACTATGTATCGAAAGCTAATAGCAAATAACTTAATGACGTGATCTTATGCTACGCTTAATTGGGTGTGTCCATTACATCATTCATACAATGATATAACCTTGTTATCAATAACATCCAATGTTCATGATTATGAAACTAATCATCCATTAATCAACAAGCTAGTTAAGAGGCATACTAGGGACTCTTTGTTGTTTACATATCACACATGTATCAATGTATCGGTTAATACAATTATAGCATGGTATATAAACATTTATCATAAACATAAAGATATATAATAACCACTTTTATTATTGCCTCTTGGGAATATCTCCTTCAGTCTCCCACTTGCACTAGAGTCAATAATCTAGATTACATTGTAATGTACCTAACACCCATGGCATTCTGGTGTTGGTCATGCTTAGCCCTAGGGAGAGCTTTAGTCAACGGATCTGCTACATTCAGATCAGTGTGTACTTTGCAAATCTTTACTTCTCCATCTTCGATGTACTCGCGAATCGTGTGGTAACGCAGCTTGATATGCTTCAGCCTCTTGTGTGACCTTGGTTCTTGTGCATTGGCGATGGCACCCATGTTGTCACAGTAGATGACTACTGGGTCCAATGCACTAGGAACCACACCGAGCTCTACAATGAACCTCTTCATCCATACCACTTCTGATGAAGCCTCTGAAGCCGCTATGTACTCTGATTCTGTTGAAGACTTCGCCACTGTGCACTGCTTCGAGCTTGCCCAGCTTACTGCAGAACCATTCAATATAAACACGTACCCAGACTGTGACTTAGAGTCATCAGGATCAGTGTTCCAACTTGCATCGGTGTAACCTCTTACAACGAGCTCTTGGTCACCTCCATAACAAAGAAACATATCCTTAGTTCTTTTCAAGTACTTCAGGATATTCTTGACCGCTGTCCAGTGTTCCATTCCTGGATCACTTTGATATCTGCTAGTCAAACTAACAACATGTGCTATATCCGGTCTAGTACATAGCATGGCATACATGATAGATCCTACTGCCGAGGCATAGGGGATATTACTCATCCTTTCTCTTTCTTCTGCCGTAGCCGTTCCTTGAGTCTTACTCAAGACCTTGCCTGGTAACATAGGTAAAAACCCTTTCTTACTTTCGTTCATTCTAAACTTCTTTAGAATCTTGTCCAGGTATGTACTCTGTGATAGCCCTATTAGGCGTCTTGATCTATCTCTATAAATCTTGATGCCTAATATATACGATGCTTCACCAAGGTCTTTCATTGAAAAACTATTATTCAAATAACCTTTTACATCTTTAATAGTTCTATATCATTCCCAATCAATAATATGTCATCTACATATAATATCAGGAATGCTACAGAGCTCCCACTCACTTTCTTGTAAATACAGGCCTCTCCATGACACTGTATAAACCCGAAGTCTTTTATCACCTTATCAAAGCATCGGTTCCAACTTCTTGATGCTTGCTTCAGTCCATAGATTGAACGCTGAAGTTTGCATACTTTGTCAGCATTTTTAGGATCGACAAAACCTTTCGGTTGTACCATATACAACTCTTCCTCAATGTCTCCATTAAGGAACAACGTTTTGACATCCATCTGCCAAATCTCATAATCGAAAAATGCAGCTATTGCTAACAAAATCCTCACAGATTTTAGCTTCGCTACAGGTGAGAAAGTCTCATCGTAGTCAACTCCTTGAATTTGTCGGAAACCCTTTGCGACAAGTCGAGCTTTATAGACAGTAATATTACCATCAGCATCTGTTTTTCTCTTGAAGATCCATTTATTCTCGACAGCCTTGCGGCTATCAGGTAAGTCTACCAAAGTCCATACTTTGTTATCATACATGGATCCCATTTCGGATTTCATGGCTTCTTGCCATTTGTTGGAATCTGGGCTCATCATCGCTTTTTCATACGTCGCAGGGTCCTCATCATTGTTGTCCACAATCATGACATTTAGACAAGGATCATACCAATCAGGAGTGGCACGTTCCCTTGACGATCTGCGAGGTTCAGTAGTTTCCTCGTTCGAAGTTTCATGATCATTATCATTAGCTTCCTCTGTTGCCGGTGTAGGCGGTACATGTACAACTTCCGGTACTGCGCTACTCTGATCAACGAGTATAGATTCATCAATCTCATCGAGTTCTACGTTTCTTCCAGTCACTTCTTTAGTGAGAAATTCTTTCTCAAGAAAGGTTCCGTTCTTAGCAACAAAGATTTTGCCTTCGGATCTGTGATAGAAAGTGTACCCTATAGTTTCCTTAGGGTATCCTATGAAGACGCATTTCTCCGCTTTGGGTTCTAGCTTGTCCGGTTGTAACTTCTTTACATAGGCTTCGCAACCCCAAACTTTAAGGAATGACAGCTTAGGTTTCTTATTAAACCATAATTCATACGGTGTCGTTTCTACAGATTTTGATGGTGCTCTATTTAAAGTGAATGCGGTTGTCTCTAATGCATAACTCCAAAATGATAACGGCAAATCAGTAAGAGACATCATAGAACGAACCATATCTAAGAGAGTTCGATTACGACGTTCGGACACACCGTTTCGTTGTGGTGTTCCCGGCGGTGTCAATTGTGAAAGTATTCCGCATTTCTTTAAATGCATGCCAAACTCATAACTCAGATATTCACCTCCGCGATCAGATCGTAGAAATTTAATCTTCCTGTTACGTTGATTTTCTACTTCACTTTGGAATTCCTTAACCTTCTCGAAAGTTTCGGATTTATGTTTCATGAAATAGATATACCCATATCTACTCAGATCATCTGTGAAGGTTAGAACATAATGATAACCACCGCGCGATGCTACACTCATTGGTCCGCACACATCGGTATGTATGATTTCCAATAAGTCAGTAGCTCGCTCCATCATACCAGAAAATGGAGTCTTAGTCATTTTTCCCATTAGACATGCTTCGCATCTATCAAGTGACTCAAAGTCAAGTGATTCAAGTAATCCATCAGTATGGAGTTTCTTCATGCGTTTCGCTCCAATATGACCAAGACGACAGTGCCACATATAAGTAGAATTATCATTCAATTTAATTCGCTTAGCATCAATGTTATGTATATGCGTATCACTACTATCGAGATCTAATAGAAATAAGCCATTCTTTTCAGGTGCTCGACCATAAAAGATATTATTCATAAAAATAGAACAACCATTATTCTCAGACTTGAATGAATAACCGTCTTGCATTAAACAAGATCCAGATATAATGTTCATGCTCAACGCGGGTACAAAATAACAATTATTTAGGCTTAAAACTAATCCCGAAGGTAGATGTAGAGGAAGTGTGCCGACAGCAATCACATCGACTTTGGATCCGTTTCCAACGCGCATCGTCACTTCATCTTTCAGTAGTCTTCGTTTATTCTTTAGTTCCTGTTTCGAGTTACAAATATGAGCAACCGAACCAGTATCAAATACCCAGGTACTAGAAAGAGAACCAGTGAGATAAACATCTATAACATGTATATCAGATATACCTTCTTTCTTCTTCTTGACAAGGCCGCTCTTCAGATCAGCCAGATACTTGGAGCAATTACGCTTCCAGTGTCCCTTCTCCTTGCAGTAATAGCACTCAGCATCAGGCTTAGGGCCGTTCTTAGGTTTCATAGGAGGCGTGGCAGCTTTCTTGCCACCCTTCTTGAATTTCCCCTTAGACTTGCCCTGTTTCTTGAAACTGGTGGTGTTGTTGACCATCAACACTTGGTGCTCTTTCTTGATCTCAATCTCAGCAGCTTTTAGCATGCCAAAGAGTTCAGGTAACTCCTTGTTCATGTTCTGCATATTGTAGTTCATTACAAAGTTCTTGTAACTTGGTGGCAGTGATTGAAGGACACGATTAATCCCCAGTCTGTTAGGAATCACTATTCCCAAGTCACTGAGTTTCTTCGCATGCCCGGTCATAACAAGCATGTGCTCACTAACGGAGCTGCCTTCTTCCATCATACAGCTGAAGAAGTGTTTCGATGCTTCATAGCATTCCACGGACGCATGAGTCTCAAATATAGCTTTCAGCTCATTGACTAACTCATGAGGATCGTGGTGCTCAAAACGTTTTTGAAGATCGGATTCCAGACTGCACAGGATGGCACACTGTACTTGAGAGTACCGAGCTTTCCGAGTAGCGTAAACATTCTTTACTTCCTCGGTTTCAGTTTCTGTAGGAGGGTCACCTAGCGGTGCATCAAGCACATATTGCAGATTTCCGCCAGCGAGGAAGATCCTCACATGACGGAACCAGTCGGTGAAGTTGCTACCGTTGCTCTTAAGCTTTTCTTTCTCTAGGAACTGGTTAAAATTGATTGGGGACGCCATCTCTACAACATATATTTGCAAAAGTTTAGACTAAGTTTATGACAAATTGAGTTCAAATTTTAATTCAACATAATTAAAAATCTAGGTGAACTCCCACTCAAAACAATATCCCTCGCATTGTCTTAGTGATCACACGAACCAAATCCACCACACCTAAGTCCGATCATCACGAGACAAGGTGTAATTTCAATGGCGAACACTCAAAGTGTTCATCATATCAACCATATGATTCATGCTATACCTTTCGGTATCACGTGTTCCGAGACCATGTCTGTACATGCTAGGCTCATCAAGGCCACCTTAGTATCCGCATGTGCAAAACTGGCTTGCACCCGTTGTATGCACTTGTTGATTCTATCACACCCGATCGTCACGAGATGCTTCGAAACGACAAGTCTTGGCAACGGTGCTACTAAGGATGAACAATTTATTATCTTGAGATTTTAGTGAGGGATCATCTTATAATGCTACCGTCGCGATCTAAGCAAAATAAGATGCATAAAAGGATTAACATCACATGTAGTTCATATGTGATATGATATGGCCCTTTTGTCTTTGCGCCTTTGATCTTCATCTCCAAAGCACGGACATGATCTCCATAATCTTCGGGCATGATCTCCATGATCGTCGGCGTAGCGTCAAGGTCAATGGCGCCGTCTTCATGGTTGTTCACCTCATGTAGCAACTATTACAACTACTTTGAAATACTACTCAACATGAAATTTAAAGACAACCATAAGGCTCCTACCGGTTGCCACAATACAATAATGATCATCTCATACATATTCATCATCACATTATGGCCATATCACATCACCAAACCCTGCAAAAACAAGTTAGACGTCTCTAATTTGGTTTGCATATTTTACGTGGTTTAGGGTTTTCGAGAGAGATCTAATCTACCTACGAACATGAACCACAACGTTGATACTAATGTTGTCAATAGAAGAGTAAATTGAATCTTCACTATAGTAGGAGAGACAGACACCCGCAAAGCCTCTTATGCAATACAAGTTGCATGTCGAACGAGGAACAAGTCTCATGAACGCGGTCATGTAAAGTTAGTCCGAGCCGCTTCATCCCACTATGCCACAAAGATGCAAAGTACTCAAACTAAAGATAACAAGAGCATCAACGCCCACAAAACCATTGTGTTCTACTCGTGCAACCATCTATGCATAGACACGGCTCTGATACTACTGTAGGGATTCGTTGCATAGAAAACAAAAAATTTCCTACCGCGAACACGCAATCCAAGCCAAGATGCAATCTAGAAGACGGTAGCAACGAGGGGATGATCGAGATACTAACGAAAAATATATTCCACTAGCGTAGGCCTACCATAGACTAGTAGAAAAAAACCTTTTCTTTGTCTGTCAGCGCCTTGAAGATTTCCAAAGCCTACAAGATGAGGCTCTTGTTTCTGCGGTAGACGTTCACTTGCCGCTTGCAACAGCGCGTAGAAGATCTTGATCATGGCTCCACGAATGGGCAGCACCTCCGTACTCGGTCACACGTTCGGTGTTGATGAAGTCGACGTCCACCTCCCCGTTCCAGAGGGCAGCGGAAGTAGTAGCTCCTCTTGAATCCGGCAGCACGACGGCATGGTGTCGGTGGAGGTGGAGAATCCCGGCGGAGCTTCGCTAAGCGTGCGGGGAAGAAAGAGGAGTGGGGCGGCTAGGGTTTGGGGAGAGGGGGGCGCCGGCCACTTAAGGGGTGCGGCCACCTTGTGGTGTTTGGGTGGACGCCCCCCTCCCCTTGGCCCTCATTATATAGGTGGAACACCCAAGAGTTGGTCTACAAGTCTTCGAATAAGACCCCAAACCAAAACCTTCCATATGACATGAAACCTACCCAAGCTAGGACTCCAACTAGAGGTGGGATTCCCACCTTCCCTTGGGAGGGGGTGGCCGACCACCTTAGGTGGAGTCCACCTGGGACTCCACCCCCTAGGGTTGGCCAGCCATGGTGGTGGAGTCCCTTCGGGACTCCGCCTTCCAAAGTGACTTTCTTCCGGAATATTCTAGAACCATCTAGAACCTTCCATAAATGCACCGGATCATTTTCAAACTTATAAAATGACTTCCTATATATGAATCTTATTCTCCGGACCATTCCGGAACTCCTCGTGATGTCCGGGATCCCATCCGAGACTCCGAACAAAACTTCGAACTCCATTCCATATTCAAGTTCTACCATTTCAACATCAAACCTTAAGTGTGTCACCCTACGGTTCGTGAACTATGCGGACATGGTTGAGTACTCTCTCCGACCAATAACCAATAGTGGGATCTGGAGATCCATAATGGCTCCCACATATTCAACGATGACTTCAGTGATCGAATGAACCATTTACATACGATACCAATTCCCTTTGTCGCGCGATATTTTACTTGTTCGAGGTTTGATCATCGGTATCACTCTATACCTTGTTCAACCTCGTCTCCTGACAAGTACTCTTTACTCGTACCGTGGTATGTGGTCTCTTATGAACTTATTCATATGCTTGCAAGACATTAGACGACATTCCACCGAGAGGGCCCAGCGTATATCTATCCGTCATCGGGATGGACAAATCCCACTGTTGATCCATATGCCTCAACTCATACTTTCCGGATACTTAATCCCACCTTTATAACCACCCATTTACGCAGTGGCGTTTGATGTAATCAAAGTACCTTTCCGGTATAAGTGATTTACATGATCTCATGGTCATAAGGACTAGGTAACTATGTATCGAAAGCTAATAGCAAATAACTTAATGACGTGATCTTATGCTACGCTTAATTGGGTGTGTCCATTACATCATTCATACAATGATATAACCTTGTTATTAATAACATCCAATGTTCATGATTATGAAACTAATCATCCATTAATCAACAAGCTAGTTAAGAGGCATACTAGGGACTCTTTGTTGTTTACATATCACACATGTATCAATGTTTCGGTTAATACAATTATAGCATGGTATATAAACATTTATCATAAACATAAAGATATATAATAACCACTTTTATTACTGCCTCTTGGGCATATCTCCTTCAGTTTTCCATATATAGTCATACGTGCTCGCAATGAGAAACTTGCATAACATCTTTTGTCCTACCAGCCGGTGGCAGCCGGGCCTCAAGGGAATCTACTGGTAATTAAGGTACTCCTTTTAATAGAGCACCGGAGCAAAGCATTAACACTTGGTGAAAACATGTGATCCTCATACCTAAATCTTCCCCTCTAGTTATCCTAGTTGCTGTCACTCTGGGTCCTCGGGTTCCGGACATAGACATGTGCAAACAACTTGTAGATACAATCTAATCAATAATTATAGAGCTTAAGTCTAAGATCATGCCACTCGTGCACTAGTGACAAGCATTAAACACAACAAGATTGCAGCAACAATAACTTCACAAACTTTATAGATAGACTAATCATAATGTAACAATCCATCGGATCCCAACAAACACAACACCGATTACATCAGATGGATCTCAATCATGTAAGGCAGCTCATGAGATCATTGTATTGAAGTACATGCGAGAGAGAGTACCAACTAGCTACTGCTAGAACCCGTAGTCCATGGGGGAACTACTCACGGAGCATGATGGAGGCGGTGGCGTCGATGGAGATGGCTTCCGGGGGCACTTCCCCGTCCTGGCAGCGTGCCGGAACAGAGATTCTGTCCCCCGAAACGGAGTTTCGCGATGGCGGCAGCGCCCCTGGAGTCTTTCTAGAATATGATCGATTGTTGTAGGGTTTTCGCGTCGCGAGGAATATATAGGCGAAAGGGCGGCGTTGGAGGGGTCCCGAGGGGCCCACACCACACCTGGGCGCGCCCCCTCCTAGGCCGCGCCGCCTGGTGGTCTGGAGGCTGTGGGCCTCCTCACCGTCTCTCCTTCGGTGTTCTGGTCCGTCTCGGTGAAATAGGAGGTTTGGCTTTTGTTTCATCCAATTCCGAGTATATTTCCTGAACAGCTTTTCTGGAACCAAAAATAGCAGAAAACAGGGACTGGCGCTTTGGCATCTTGTTAATAGGTTAGTCCCGGAAAATGCATAAAATCATTATAAAGTGTGAGCAAAACATGTAGGTATTGTCATAAAACTAGCATGGAACATCAGAAATTATAGATACATTGGAGACGTATCAGAGGCGATCTCCTGAATCCCCCGAGATGGGATTGGCGGCGGCGGCGTCTCTGGAACTTTTCTCGTATCGTGGCTCTCGGTAATAGGGTTTTCACGACGGAGAGAATATATAGGCGAAGGGGCAGAGTCGGGGGACGCTCGAGGGGCCCACCCCATAGGGCGGCGCGCCCCCCTCTTGGTCGCGCCACCAGGTGGTGTGGGGCCCACTCGGCTCCTCTCCGTCTCTCCTTCGGTCTTCTGGAAGGCTCCGTGGAAAATAAGACCCTGGGCTTTTGTTTCGTCCAATTCCGAGAATATTTCGTGTGTAGGATTTCTGAAACCAAAAACAGCAGAAAACAAGAACTGGCGCTTCGGCATCTTGTTAATAGGTTAGTGCCGAAAAATGCATAAAAATGATATAAAGTGTATATAAAACATGTGAGTATTGTCATAAAACTAGCATGGAACATAAGAAATTATAGATACGTTTGAGACGTATCAAGCATCCCCAAGCTTAGTTCCTACTCGCCCTCGAGTAGGTAAACGATAACAAGGAAAATTTCTGAAGTGACATGCTACTGTCATAATCTTGATCAATACTATTGTAAAGCATATGAGATGAATGAAGTGATTCAAAGCAATGGTAAAGATAATGACTAAACAACTGAATCATATAGCAAAGACTTTTCATGAATAGTACTTTCAAGACAAGCATCAATAAGTCTTGCATAGGAGTTAACTCATAAAGCAATAAATGCTTAATAGAAGGTTTTGAAGCAATACAAAGGAAGATATAAGTTTCAGCAGTTGCTTTCAACTTCAACATGTATATCTCATGGATAATTGTCAACACAAAGTAATATGATGAGTGCAAATAAGAAAGTATGTAGGAATCAATGCACACAATTGACACAAGTGTTTGCTTCTAAGATAGAAAGAAGTAGGTAAACTGACTCAAGATAAAGTAAAAGAAAGGCCCTTCGCAGAGGGAAGCAGGGATTACTTATGTGCTAGAGCTTTTTTATTTTGAAAACATGGAAACAATTTTGTCAACGGTAGTAATAATTCATATGTGTTATGCATAAAACATCCTATAAGTTGCAAGCCTCATGCATCGAATACCAATAGTGCTCGCACCTTGTCCTAATTAGCTCAGATTTCCATGGATTATCATTGCATCACATATGTTTCAACCAAGTGTCACAAAGGGGTACCTCTATGCCACCTGTACAAAGGTCCAAGGAGATAAATCGCATTTGATTTCTCGATTTTGATAGATCTCAACTTGAGGACAACCATACCGGGACAACATAGAAAACAGATAATGGACTCCTCTTTTATGCTTTAAGCATTCAACAAAAGATAATATTCTCATAAGAGATTGAGGATTAATGTCCAAGCTAAAACTTCCACCATGATACATGGCTTTGGTTAGCGGCCCAATGTTCTTCTCTAACAATATGCATACTCAAACCATTTAATTATGACAAATCACCCTTACTTCAGACAAGACGAACATGCATAGCAACTCACATGATATTCAACAAAAGTGTGATAGTTGATGGCATCCCCAGAAACGTGGTTACCGCTCAACAAGCAACTTATAAGAAATAAGATACATAAGCGACATATTCTTTACCACAATACTTTTTTTGCTACTTTCCCATGAGCTATATATTGCAAAGACAAGGAATGAAATTTTTAAAGGTAGCACGCAAGCAATTTACTTTGGAATGGCTGAGAAATACCACATAGTAGGTAGTTATGGTGGACACAAATGGCATAGGTTTTGGCTCAAGGTTTTGGATGTACGAGAAGCATTCCCTCTCAGTACAAGGCTTTGGCTAGCAAGGTTGTTTGAAGCAAACACAAGTATGAACCGGTACATCAAAACTTACATAAGAACATATTGCAAGCATTATAAGACTCTACACTGTCTTCCTTGTTGTTCAAACACTTTTACCAGAAAATATCTAGACTTTAGAGAGACCAATCATGCAAACCAAATTTCAACAAGCTCTACAGCAATTCTCCACTAATAGGTTCAATCTACATGATGCAAGAGATTAAACATGATCTATTTGAGAGCTCAAAACAATTGCCAAGTACCAAATTATTCAAGATAATATACCAATTACCACATGAAGCATTTTCTGTTTCCAACCAAATAGCAATGAACGAAGCGGTTTTCAACCTTCGTCATGAACATTAAAAGTAAAGCTAAGAACACCAGTGTTCATATGAACAAGCGGAGCGTGTCTATCTCTCACACAAGGAATGCTAGGATCCAATTTTATTCAGACAAAAACAAAAATAGAAACATACAGACGCTCCAAGTAAAGCACATAAGATGTGACAGAATAAAAATATAGTTTCACTAGAGGTGACCTGATAAGTTGTCGATGAAGAAGGGGATGCCTTGGGCATCCCCAAGCTTAGATGCTTGAGTCTTCTTGAAATATGCAGGGGTGAACCACGGGGGCATCCCTAAGCTTAGACTTTTCACTCTTCTTGATCATATTATATCATCCTCCTCTCTTGATCCTTGAAAACTTCCTCCACGCCAAACTCAAAAAGATCTCATTAGAGGGTTAGTGCATAATCAAAAATTCACATGTTCAGAGAGGACACAATCATTCCCAACACTTCTGGACATTACCCAAAGCTACTGAAAGTTAATGGAACAAAGAAATCCACTCAACACAGTAAAAGAGGCTATGTGAAATAAAAGACAGAATCTGTCAAAACAGAACAGTCCGTAAAGACGAATTTTTATGAGGCACTTTAACATGCTCAGATGAAGAAGCTCAAATTGAATGAAAGTTGCATACATATCTGTGGATTACTCATGATTTTTTGCAGATTTTTCTGAGTTTCCTACAGAGAGATCTACTCAAATTCGTGACAGCTAAAAATCTGTTTCTACGCAGTAATCCAAATCTAGTATCAACCTTACTATCAAAGACTTTACTTGGCACAACAATGCAATAAAATAAAGATAAGGAGAGGTTGCTACAGTAGTAAAACTTCCAAGACACAAATATAAAACAAAAATTGCAGAAATAAAATAATGGGTTGTCTCCCATAAGCGCTTTTCTTTAACGCCTTTCAGCTAGGCGCAGAAAGTGTAAATCAAGTATTCTCAAGAGATGAAGCATCAACATCATAATTTGTTCTAATAATAGAATCAAAAGGCAACTTCATTCTCTTTCTAGGGAAGTGTTCCATACCTTTTTTAAGAGGGAATAGATACTTAATATTCCCTTCCTTCATATCAATAATAGCACCAACAGTTCGAAGAAAGGATCTTCCCAAAATAATAGGACAAGATGCATTGCATTCAATATCCAAGACAACAAAATCAACGGGGACAAGGTTATTGTTAACCATAATGTGAACATTATCAATCCTCCCCAAAGGTTTCTTTATAGAATTATCAGCAAGATTAACATCCAAATAACAATATTTCAATGGTGGCAAGTCAAGCACACTACAAGAAAAGTTGCCATGGCCGACGAAGTTGAAGTCGCGCCGTGGTTGCTGGTGTACCATGGCCGACGATTTTGGGTCCCTCCGTGGTGCATGTCAAAACTTTTTTTTTCTCGTTTTTGAGGCCACCTAGCCTGACGAAAGCGGCCAAAACGTCGCGTATGGTGGCCCGGGACGTGGTGCATCTCGAAATCTCGGGTTCGCCGGCCGAGTCAACGCAAATCCGCACCGCCGAGGGATGTAGGGCCCAGATGGCAGCCTCTCTGGCATTGTTTTTTTTCTCGATCGCGCCATCTCGTTCAACGTTCTCCGATCGAGCCGTTTACGATGCATGATCATGGGTCCCGCATGTCATCCTCTATGAACCAAAATTCTTTCTATTCTTGGATTTTTTTTGACCCCCTGATTTCTGGCTACTTCCTTTTTCTTTTGATCCCTTGCCGCCTTGGAAACGTTGAGACCGCTGCTACTAAATGGGACCCGCATGTCATTCTCTATGTGCAATCAACTTTCTTTTCTTGGAGTTTTTTTTGGCACCTCATATTTGGTCACTTGCCTTTTTTTTTCGATCCCCTGCAGCCTCTCAAACGGTGATACCGCTGCTGCTAAATGGGACCCGCATGTCATCCTCTATGTACTATAAAACTTTCTTTTCTTGGATTTTTTTGGCACCTCATATTTGGTCACTTGCCTTTTTCTTTCGATCCCCTGCCGCCTCTCAAACGGTGATACCGCTGCTGCTAAATGGGACCCGCATGTCATCCTCTATGTACTATAAAACTTTCTTTTCTTGGATTTTTTTTGGCACCTCATATTTGGTCACTTGCCTTTTTCTTTCGATCCCCTGCCGCCTCTCAAACGGTGATACCGCTACTGCTAAATGGGACCCGCATGTCATCCTCTATGTGCAATCAACTTTCTTTTCTTGGAGTTTTTTTTGGCACCTCATATTTGGTCACTTGCCTTTTTTTTCGATCCCCTGCCGCCTCTCAAACGGTGATACCGCTGCCGCTAAATGGGACCCGCATGTCATCCTCTATGTACTATAAAACTTTCTTTTCTTGGATTTTTTTGGCACCTCATATTTGGTCACTTGCCTTTTTCTTTCGATCCCTGCCGCCTCTCAAACGGTGATACCGCTGCCGCTAAATGGGACCCGCATGTCATCCTCTATGTACTATAAAACTTTCTTTTCTTGGATTTTTTTGGCACCTCATATTTGGTCACTTGCCTTTTTCTTTCGATCCCCGCCGCCTCTCAAACGGTGATACCGCTCTTGCTAAATGGGACCCGCATGTCATCCTCTATGGACTATAAAACTTTCTTTTCTTGAATTATTTTTGGCTCTGATATTTGGTCACTTGCCTTTTTCTTTCGATCCCCTGCCGCCTCTCAAACAGTGAGACCGCTGCAGCTAAATGGGACCCGCATGTCATCCTCTATGTGCAATCAACTTTGTTGTGTTGGAGTTTTTTTTGGCACCTCATATTTGGGCACTTGCCTTTTTCTTTCGATCTCATGCCACGTTTGAAACGTTGAGGAACCTGCAGGCTCATGGGACCCGCATGTCATCCTCTATGTACTATAAAAGTTTATTTTCTTGGTTTTTTTCACCCTCTGATTTTTGGCTATTTCTTTTTTCTTTTGAACCCCTGCCGCCTCTCAAACGGTGATACCGCTGCTGCTAAATGGGACCCGCATGTCATCCTCTATGTACTATAAAACTTTCTTTTCTTGAATTATTTTTGGCTCCTCATATTTGGTCACTTGCCTTTTTCTTTCGATCTCATGCCACGTTTGAAACGTTGAGGAACCTGCTGGCTCGTGGGACCCGCATGTCATCCTCTATGTGCTATAAAAGTTTATTTTCTTTATTTTTTTTTCACCCTTTGATTTTTGGCTATTTCCTTTTTCTTTTGATCCCCTGCCGCCTTGGAAACGTTGGGTAAGCTGCTGACTCATGGGACCCGCATGTCATCCTCTATGTACAATCAACTTTCTTTTTCTTTCGATCTCAAGCCGCATTTGAAACGTTGAGACCGCTGCTGCTAAATGGGACCCACATGTCATCCTCTACGTACAATAAAGTTTCTTTTCTTGGATTATCTTTGGCTCCTGATATTTTGTCACTTGCCTTTTTCTTTCGATCTCATGCCGCCTTTGAAACGTTGAGTAAGCTGCTGGCTCATGGGTCACGCATGTCATCCTCTACGAACAATAAAAGTTTCCTTTCTTGGAGTTATTTTTTACCCCTAATTTCTGGCTATTTGCCTTTTTCTTTTGATCTCCTGCCCCCTACGAAACGATGAGGAGCCCATTTGTTGGCAGGTCGGTCCCACATGTCATCCTCTATGAACAATAAAAGTTTCCTTTGATGGATTTATTTTGAACCCCTAATTAATTTCTGGATATTTCCCCTGCCGCCTTGGAATCGTTGAGGATGCTGCTGCCTCATGGGTCCCGCATGTCATCCTCTCAGAACGGTAAATGTTTATTTTCTTGGATTTTGTTGACCAAACGATTTTTGGCTTATTTTTTCTTTCGATCACGTGCAGCCTTTAAAACGTTGAGGACGCTGGCGGCTCCACGGGTCCCACATGTCAACCTCTATGAACAATAAACGCTGAGGATGCTGCTGCCTCATGGGTCCCGCATGTCATCCTCTCAGAATGAAAATGTTTCTTTTCTTGGATTTTTTCCCAACAGATTTATGGTTTATTTTTTCTTTCCATCCCCTGCCGCCTTTAAAACGTTGACGACGCTGTTGGCTCATGGGTCCCCGATGTTAGCCTCCCCGTACAAGAAACATATGATATCTTGATTATTTTGCAAACAATAAACAATGTATTGCGCTCTGAGCTATTTCAAACGGATAATTAAATCTTTATTTTTACATAAACAAACTTATATGTTGAATCTCCTTGTTTTTTGTCTTTGCGAAGCATAGGACTTTCCTTTTTTTTAGAAAATTAGGAACTTTCCTGTTTTGGAGTGGGCTGAAATTTTAAGAGTTAAAAGGCCAAGCAGGATAGTTCGAAGGCCCGGATGTCCGGATGCAGCCCAATTGAAATCTTTCTTCTTGGATTTTTTCACCCACGATTTACGGCTACTTCATTTTTCTTTTGGTTCTGTGCCGCCTTGGAAACGTTGAGACCGCTGCTGCAAAATGGGACCCGCATGTCATCCTCTACGTACAATAAAATTTCTTTTCTTGGATTATTTTTGGCTCCTGATATTAGGTCACTTGCCTTTTTCTTTCGATCCTGTGCAGCCTCTCAAACGGTGATACCGCTGCTGCTAATTGGGACCCGCATGTCATCCTCTATGTACAATCAAGTTTCTTTTCTTGAATTATTTTTGGCTCCTGATATTTGGTCACTTGCCTTTTTCTTTCGATCTCATGCCACGTTTGAAACGTTGAGGAACCTGCTGGCTCATGGGACCCGCATGTCATCCTCTATGTACTATAAAAGTTCATTTTTTTTTTCACCCTCTGATTTTTGGCTATTTCCTTTTTCTTTTGATCCCCTGCCGCCTTGGAAACATTGAGTAAGCTGCTAGCTCATGGGACCCGCATGTCATCCTCTATGTCCATCAACTTTATTTTCTTGGATTTTTTTTGACCCCCTAATTTCTGGCTACTTTCTTTTTCTTTTGATCTCAAGCCGCATTTGAAACGTTGGGACCGCTGCTGCAAAATGGGACCCGCATGTCATCTTGGGCTCCTGATATTTTGTCACTTGCCTTTTTCTTTCGATCTCATGCCGCCTTTGAAACGTTAAGTAAGCTGCTGGCTCATGGGTCCCGCATGTCATCCTCTACGAAAAATAAAAGTTTCCTTTCTTGGAGTTATTTTGTACCCCTAATTTCTGGCTATTTGCCTTTTTCTTTTGATCTCCTGCCCCCTTTGAAACGATGAGGACGCTGTTGGCAGGTCGGTCCCACATGTCATCCTCTATGAACAATAAAACTTTCCTTTGATGGATTTATTTTGAACCCCTAATTAATTTCTGGCTATTTCCTTTTTTCTTTGATCCCTGCCGCCTTGGAAACGTTGAGGATCTGCTGCCTCATCGGTCCCGCATGTCATCCTCTCGTAACGATAAATGTTTTCTTTTATTGGATTTTTTTACCAAGCGATATTTGGTTTTTTTATTTTCGATCCCCTGCCGCCTTTGAAACGTTGACGACGCCGATGGCTCATGGGTCCACGATGTCGACCTCCCCGTACAAGAAACATGTGATATCTTGATTATTTTGCAGACAATAAACAGTGTATTTCGCTCTGAGCTATTGCAAACGGATAAATTAAATCTTTATTTTTACAACTTATATCTTGAATCTCCTTGTTTTTTGTTTTGGCGAAGCATAGGACTTTCTGTTTTTTTTGAGAAAAATCCGAACTTTCATGTTCGGAGTGGGCTGAAATTGTACGAGTCAAAAGGCCCGAAGGATAGTTCGAAGGCCCCGGATGTCCAGATGCAGCCCAATTGAAATCTTTCTTTTCTTGGATTTTTTCACCCTGATTTCTGGCTACTTCATTTTTCTTTTGGTCCTGTGCCGCCTTGGAAACGTTGAGACCGCTGCTGCAAAATGGGACCCGCATGTCATCCTCTATGTACAATAAAGTTTCTTTTCTTGGATTATTTTTGGCTCCTGATATTTGGTCACTTGCCTTTTTCTTTCGATCTCATGCCACGTTTGAAACGTTGAGGAATCTGCTGACTCATGGGACCCGCATGTCATCCTCTATGTACAATAAAAGTTTGATTTCTTGGATTTTTTTCACCCTCTGATTTTTGGCTATTTCCTTTTTCTTTTGATCCCCTGCCGCCTTTGAAACGTTTAGTAAGCTGCTGGCTCATAGGTCCCACATGTCAGCCTGTATGAACGATAAAGCTTTCCTTTCTTGGAGTTTTTTTTTTGACCCCCTAATTTCTGGCTACTTTCATTTTCTTTTGATCTCAAGCCGCATTTGAAACGTTGGGACCACTGCCGCACAATGGGACCCGCATGTCATCCTCTATGTACAATCAAGTTTCTTTTCTTGGATTATTTTTGGCTCCTGATATTTGGTCACTTGCCTTTTTTTTCGATCCCCTGCCGCCTCTCAAACGGTGATACCGCTGCTGCTAAATGGGACCCGCATGTCATCCTCTATGTACTATAAAACTTTCTTTTCTTGGAGTTTTTTTTGGCACCTCATATTTGGGCACTTGCCTTTTTCTTTCGATCTCATGCCACGTTTGAAACGTTGAGGAACCTGCTGGCTCATGGGACCCGCATGTCATCCTCTATGTACAATCAAGTTTCTTTTCTTGGATTATTTTTGGCTCCTGATATTTGGTCACTTGCCTTTTTCTTTTGATCCCCTCTGCCCCCTTTGAAACGTTGAGTAAGCTGCTGGCTCAAGGGACCCGCATGTCATCCTCTATGTCCATCAACATTCTTTTCTTGGATTTTTTTTGACCACCTAATTACTAGCTACTTTTTTTTTCTTTTGATCTCAAGCCGCATTTCAAACATTGAGACCGCTGCTGCAAAATTGGACCCACATGTCGTCCTCTATGTACAATAAATCTTGGATTATTTTTGGCTCCTGATATTGGGTCACTTGCCTTTTTCTTTCGATCTCATGCCGCATTTGAAACGTTGAGTAAGCTGCTGGCTCATGGGTCCCGCATGTCATCCTCTACGAACAATAAAAGTTTCCTTTCTTGGAGTTATTTTTGACCCCTAATTTTTGGCTATTTGCCTTTTTCTTTTCATCCCCTGCCCCCTTTGAAACGATGAGGACGCTGTTGGCAGGTCGGTCCCACATGTCATCCTCAATGAACAATAAAAGTTTCCTTTGGTGGATTTATTTTTGACCCCTAATTAATTTCTGGCTATTTCCTTTTATTCTTTTGATCCCCTGGCGCCTTGGAATCGTTAAGGATGCTGCTGCCTCATGGGTCCCGCATGTCATCCTCTCAGAAAGGTTAATGTTTCTTTTCTTGGATTTTGTTTACCAACTGATTTTTGGCTTTTTTTTCTTCTTTCGATCTCCTGCCGCCTTTAAAACGTTGACGACGCTGCTGGCTCACGGGTCCCACATGTCAGCCTCTATAAACAATAAACGTTGAGGATGCTGCTGCCTCATGGGTCCCGCAGGTCATCCTCTCAGAATGATAAATGTTTTCTTTTCTTGGATTTTTTTTACCAACTTATTTTTGGTTTTTTTTATTTTCGATCCCCTGCCGCCTTTGAAACGTTGACGACGCTGCTGGCTCATGGGTCCCCGATGTCAGCCTCCCCGTACAAGAAACATGTGATATCTTATTTTATGAGACAATAAACATTGTATTTCGCTCTGAGCTATTGCAAACTGATAAATTAAATCTTTATATTTACATAAACAAACTTATATGTTGAATCTCCTTGTTTTTTGTTTTTGCGAAGCATAGGACTTTCCTGTTTTTTTTTTTAGAAAAATCCGAACTTTCCTGTTTTGGAGTGGGCTGAAATTGTACGAGTCAAAAGGCCCAGCAAGATAGTTCGAAGGCCCAGATGTCCAGATGCAGCCCAATTGAAATCTTTCTTTTCTTGGATTTCTGGCTACTTCATTTTTCTTTTGGTCCTGTGCCGCCTTGGAAGCGTTGAGGCTGCTGCTACAAAATGGGACCCGCATGTCATCCTCTATGTACTATAAAACTTTCGTTTCTTGGATTTTTTTTTGGCACCTCATATTTGGTCACTTGCCTTTTTCTTTCGATCGCCTGCCGCCTCTCAAACGTTGATACAGCTGCTGCTAAATGGGACCCGCATGTCATCCTCTATGTACATTCAAGTTTCTTTTCTTGGATTATTTTTGGCTCTTGATATTTGTTCACTTGCCTTTTTCTTTCGATCTCATGCCGACTTTGAAACGTTGAGGCTGCTGGCTCATGGGTCCCGCATGTCATCCTCTATGAACAATAAAAGTTTCCTTTGTTGGATTTATTTTTGACCCCTAATTAATTTCTGGCTATTTCCTTTTTTTTCTTTTGATCCCCTGTCGCTTCTCAAACGGTGATACCGCTGATGCTAAATGGGACCCGCATGTCATCCTCTATGTACTATAAAACTTTCTTTTCTTGGATTTTTTTGGCACCTCATATTTGGTCACTTGCCTTTTTCTTTCGATCGCCTGCCGCCTCTCAAACGTTGATACAGCTGTTGCTAAATGGGACCCGCATGTTATCCTCTATGTACATTCAAGTTTCTTTTCTTGGATTATTTTTGGCTCTTGATATTTGGTCACTTGCCTTTTTCTTTCGATCTCATGCCGACTTTGAAACGTTGAGGCTGCTGGCTCATGGGTCCCGCATGTCATCCTCTATGAACAATAAAAGTTTCCTTTGTTGGATTTATTTTTGACCCCTAATTAATTTCTGCTATTTCCTTTTTTTTCTTTTGATCCCCTGTCGCTTCTCAAACGGTGATACCGCTGATGCTAAATGGGACCCGCATGAATAAAGTTTCTTTTCTTGGATTATCTTTGGCTCCTGATATTTTGGTCACTTGCCTTTTTCTTTCGATCTCATGCCGACTTTGAAACGTTGAGGCTGCTGGCTCATGGGTCCCGCATGTCATCCTCTATGAACAATAAAAGTTTCCTTTGTTGGATTTATTTTTTACCCTACTTAATTTCTGGCTATTTCCTTTTTCTTTTGATCCCCTGCCGCCTTGGAATAGTTGAGGATGCTGCTGCCTCATGGGTCCCGCATGTCATCCCCTCAGAAAGGTAAATGTTTCTTTTCTTGGTTTTGTTTACCAACTGATTTTTGGCTTATTTTTTCTTTCGATCTCCTGCCGCCTTTAAAACATTGACGACGCTGCTGGCTCATGGGTCCCTGATGTCAGCCTCCCCGTACAAGAAACATGTGATATCTTGATTATTTTGCAGACAATAAACAGTGTATTTCGCTCTGAGCTATTGCAAAGGGATAAATTAAATCTTTGTTTTTACATAAACAAACTTATATGTTGAATCTCCTTGTTTTTTGTTTTTGCCAAGCATTGGACTTTCCTGTTTTGGAGTGGGCTTAAATTGTACGAGTCAAAAGGCTTCCAGCACGATAGTTCGAAGGCCCAGATGTCCAGATGCAGCCCAATTGAAATCTTTCTTTTCATGGATTTTTTGACACCAAGATTTACGGCTACTTCCTTTTTCTTTTGATCTGTGCCGCTTTGGAAACTATGAGACCGCTATTGCAAAATGGGACCCACATGTCATCCTCTATGTACAATAAAAGTTTGTTTTCGTGGATTATTTTTGGCTCCTGATATTTGGTCACTTGCCTTTTTTCTTTCGATCCCGTGCAAAATGGGACCCGCATGTCGTCCTTTATTTACAAAAAAAGTTTCCTTTCTTGGAGTTATTTTTTACCCTAATTTGTGGCTACTTCCTTTTTTTTATCCCCTGCCGCCTTTGAAACGTTGAGGACTCTGCTGGCTCATGGGCCCCACATGTCAGCCTCTGTGAACAATAAACCTTTCCTCTGTGAACACTAGCATTGACGAACTGAATGTGAACATGCGTTACATGCTTTTTTTTAGTAAATTTTGTCAACCAATTGCTAGCTTCTGTATATATCACTAGTAGTACATACATCGCGAAAGCATTAGAATATTAGACCATGTTCACAAGAATAACATCAAGTCTGAACTACATTAACAGAGTGATAAAATATATTGTTCAGACCAGTACAAAATATAGGGAGTTAAACTAACACTATGCAGAAATTGGCCCATCTCTTGCATATATCCCTCTAGCAAAGGGATCAGCCACTGACAAGTCATGTACCAACCAGCTAAGAACACCGTCCGAGCTGAACTTATCTAAGGATGGTAAATATCCAAACTGAAAATCAACATCTCTATAAGCGGTGTTCTTCAGGTCTAGCTGCTTGAACTGGGTATCCCACCAGATCTTCTTGTGATGATATCTTACACCAAAATTCATTACTTTGAGCATTCTAGTGTTCTGTATAAAGAACCTGGAGACAATAACATCATTTCTCCTTACTCGGTAGTCAGAAATCGAAATTTCTTTGAGGTGGAGATCAAGGCATTCAATGGGACAGGCTGGCTCATTATGCAGCACATGAACCTTATTGCCGGTTCTATAAAACTGCAAAGAAGTCAAATTAAGTAGTCAGTACAATAACAAAGTACTTCATAGCTATCAACTAATGAATATCTCAGGTGAGTTGAATCATGTGTTAATTGAGGACCGTGGAACAACATAATCCCCTGACACGTTCCAATTTGATAGATGCACTTTTTTACATCTGTTATTGTCATTGTAAAGTTGGGGAAAGGTTACCAACATGGGAAACTCCAATCCGCAACTAGTTGCGGGTGCACCCCATTTTCTTTTGACACTTCCAAGTTTCCAAAAAAAATGTAAACTAAAAGTCTGGACATACATTGTGTTCTATCATGTGCTTCTGTGAAGTTTCATCCAAAAATATGATAATATGTGATCTACACAAAAAAACAACAAATGATGTGTAAATAGTAAGTCACACTATTTACATATGTCTTCTCTTTTTTACATAGATCACATATTATCATGTGTTTATATGAAACTTCACAGATGCACAAGATACAACACATTGTATGACAAGAAGTTTAGTTTTGAACCAACATAATATAACTCCATTGTGGATGTTCTTCTAGTACAATTGTTCAACTGATCTAGGCTAATAACAGGTTAACTCCATGTAACTCTACAGTTTTTGCTCATAGTGGTAAACAGTTAACAACAACGAATTTACCTGGATATATAGCTTCTCTGTGCGGGAAAGCATCTAAGAAATGCAAGTAGTTGATCCAGACGAGGGCCGTCAGATTTTAGAACCAAGTTCTTCACTTGTACCTGAGAGAATTTTCCAAGCTTATGGGCATCATCCTCTACAGGACAATGGTACATATGTCAAAAAAAATAACAAAAATGTGAGTTAATTCAACAAGAAGAAGGCTGTTCTACCAAAAAGTTTATGCGTCCAATAACAAGTTGGCAGCCAGGGTACGACGCAAAGCCCAACACCATCAACTTTGGTGCGTTGGCGACCTGGATTAGTAGTGGAACATCATCAACGCATATGACCAATCTCTCGAGGCAAGATGCATCCATAATTTGCACCGTGTCTAACAGAATAAGTTCGGTGGTGTTGCGTTTCCAATAGCTAGCCACACTAATTGTACGAAGATTTGGCATTTCAATGTTGAGTTGGGTGAACCCGTGGACCCCCTCAAGGTGAAGTGCCTCGAGCACAATACAGCGGGTGAACAGGCGGTCGATGTTCGTCGCCTTACAGATGTAGACGTTATAGAGCAAGAGCCTTTTGAGTTGGGGGAAAAGAAGCATGGAGTTGGCATGAATCTCGGGCAAATAGCAAGTAGAAATGCTGACAATGCGCAGCGTGGGCGCGCAGCGGAACGCGGACAGCGGGAAGGAGCGCATCACTGTTCCAGCATCAAATCTGAGGTTCTCGACGCAAGATAGGGTGCTGGACCGGAACCAGCTGTCGAGCGTGGTGTCGACCTTGCAAGTGGTTCTGAAGGGGTCGATTGACACGCTTCTGGCGGGGCCAGGGTGAGCGGCGAGGATGCGGAGACCGCGGCGATGCGTTTGTGGTTTTGCTTGGCGAGTTGGTCGTCGATCTCGAGGTTAAGTGGGACGGAGTGCCAGAGGTGGCGCCACCGTTTGGAGACCAAGGTTGTGCTTACAGCGGATATAGTGGGCAGGTGGGAGATGATGATGTGGAGAATCTGGTCCGGTAGGCGGCTGATGAGGTCGTTGTCGCCGACGAGGAGGTTAAGTGGGACGGAGAGCCAGAGGTGGTGCCACCGTTTGGAGAGCAATGTTGTCCTTACAGCGGATATCATGGGCAGGAGGGAGATGATGATGTGCAGCATCTCGTCGGGGAGGCGGCTGATGAGGTCGAGGCTCGACGGAGGCTCTTCCCGATCTGGCTCGACCCGCCTTCGGGAGTTGAGCGGCTCCGCCTCCATCTGACACGGCGGCGACACACGCAACACCGCAGTCGTCTGCTCGAAGTGTGTAGCAGGTAGCAGAGCGGATCTGCTGGACAGGGGAATAGGCGCAGCGGCGGTGGTGAGGACAGAAAGGTACTCGGCGGTGGATTTAGGTGGATGGCGGATGCAAGTGCGCTGGGGGTTTTTGGAGGAGACGGCAAGCGCTATGCAAGGAACTATTGCTGCGGGCGGCCAGCCGGGGTGCCTGAGGAGAGAAAGGTATACTACTAGTACTAATGATGCGGTGCGGCGTTTGCGTCTCCCTTCCCCACGCGTGCAGCCTTCACATTTCACAAGACGTGCGAGTTTTTCAACAGAGATTATCAAGTGGAGAGACTTTCCCAATGCAATTGTCTCTCCACTTGATAATCACTCTTGAAAACACCGAGAAGATGGCGGTGAAGAAGACGGAGAGGCAAGGAAAAAAACAATATGAATTGAAATCAAATATAATACGGGCGTTCCTTCTCTCTCTGGTCTCTGCTTGCACTTATCGCACTGTGGTGCAGGCGTGTGACCCGAGAAGAAGCTAATGTACTGTATAGCCGTCCCTTGCACGCCGTGTAGCTGTATTTTGTCTCGTCAAATCAGCTCGGGACAGTTTCAGCAGAGTTTTTTCTTGCCATCATCATAATAGGCGAACATTACCATGGGCACACGGTAGTGCACATCCAACTTCTACTACTCAATCCTCCATATGCTGCACAAACCACCACTTTAACTTTTTCTTCGCAGTTTTCATGATTTTTAGCAGTTTCCACCATGTGGTGGTCTAATCTGTTGCAATTTTTACCACTTGGTCATCTGATCAGTTATTTTGTCATGTCGATAGCAAAATCAACAAGTGGATGCCAACTTTTTTGAAGGGCTACTCTCTAAAACACAGTTTGCATTATGGCATGTTTGGTATTTTCCCTAGGTAGTACATCCAAAAAAAATTGACTACATGCTTTTATTTGCCTATTTTAAGCACCTTTTACCATGATTTCAAATTTAGGTCAAACTCATGGGGGCCATAGGATGCACCGCATTTATTTGGCAATTGTTTCAGTATGGCCAACTAGTTAGGCCTCCTTTGGTTCATAGGAAAAGGAAAATCATAGAATTGGGATGTCATGTCTACTTGAATCCTATGGGAATCGTGCTCCTTTGATTCATATGATTGTCATAGGAATTATGTTGGATTTGGTTCTTATGGGAAAAATTCCTATACAAGTCATTTGATTCATAGGAACTATTCATATAGGAATCTTGTAGTGCAAATCTTATAGGAAAAAACCATTAGCTAATACCTCATGGAAAAGTTCCTATGCCACAATCAAAGACACATCATGCCGAAGTTTTGTTCTAGGACATGGACACGTTCAAACTAATCATGGTAATAGATGATACAACATCGCACACATAAATAGACGACATGTCTAAAATCATACATTTTTTGAACACAGAAATGTCCCGAAGGACCTGGCGACACTGCTTTTATATTATGATGATGACGGTGGGATTACAGACTGCAAGCTAGGAGGACCCTCCAAGTAAAAGGAAACTACAGACAAGACATCCAAAAGTACAAAAAGAACTCTAGTTCTAGAAAAGGAAACTCCATCCGGTCCTTCTCCACCGAGTAAATATTCTCTTACTTTGCATCTCAAACATTTCCCTGACTTTGAGTCCCTGAACGCGCGCTAGTACACTCAATAAAGACAGAGAGAGAGAGAGACGCTGAGGAGGACTTTGAGTTCTAGTACCTCACCTGCCCGAAATAAGTACGCTGGCAGCCTGACCTGCCCTAAGTACGTCCGGTCAAATCGATGCCTTGCCTTGCACGCCTTCTGCGCGCATCCATGTCTTCCCGATGAAATTGTCAGTCCAATAAAATCGCAAATTTAATTCGGCTATTGGGCGGATATGCTACCTCGACCCAAAAAAACATATTTTTAATTTTCAAAAAATTCTAACAAAAAAATCCGCATGTACTTCTCGATAATCTATGTGTGTTCGTGTAGTTTCGTGAAAAGCCGATATTTTTTGTGGTTGATGTAAGAAGACAAAAGCAAGTACTCCGTATTACAAACAGCTTTATTTTTAGCAATAAATTTTATCTTTTTTACATAGCCCAAACGACAATTTAGTTTTTTATGGAAAGACTTTATGCGCTCTTAGCATGTGAAGATGAAAAGATTAATTTTTTGTTTGGAATTTTTTACATTTCAAAATATATAGATGTTGCAGTTCAAACTAAAGGGAGCATACGCAACCAGGAGCCAAAACATCCTCCCCCAAAAAATATGATTTGTTTTCTATTTGCGACGCTTCCGCGATGCCTATCACATGTCTGTATAGCCGCAGCTAGCACCATCGAGCACGCCCCAATGCTCTGTGTATTGTCTTGTCAATTCAATGGTCAAGGTAATCTGACCAAAAGATACGTCTTGGAGTACGCGTGCGCCTTATTCCTTGAAATGGAGGTAGTGTGGCCCAAATGCGAAAAGTGTTACTCCTCCTATTCTAGTATACCATACTACGTATTACTCAAAACAAGTTAGAAGTTATGTCAAGTATGACTAGTGCAAATAAACCCTCTGGCATTAAGAGTATGTTACAAGTTCGGATCATGATGAACAAGTTAAATGTAATCTTCAAAACGTACAGCTATGTCAAGTATGACTAGTGCAAATAAACCCTCTGGCATTAAGAGAAACATCAAATAGTACAAAACACCTGAACAAAAACGAAATTACAACAAAATCCTTGAGATGCCCTTCGTCTTCAACCTCCAGACCGTGTCGACAGCACCATGGCCGACACTATTCCAACCCAGGAAGCCAGAATCCTAGGATAAGCAAGCTCGGAAGGTAGGTGGCCACGGAAGCTCTAGCACGTACCAATTCAGCACGCGCGAGGGCCCGCCCAGCATCTCAATCGGCACGGTGTGAAGCCAGTCCTCGTCTCGAGCTCTCTCGAAGCGTGAGAGCTCGCCGGATTCTCTGTCGAGAGCAAGAATGAAGTTTCCGAGCCCACCGAACACGTACCACTGGAAGAAACGGGCGTTGCACCCCACAAAGAGGATATCCGACAGGCCTGTGTGCGTGGCGTGGAGAGGCACGATGGCGCCGGAGGAGGTCCAAGCGTGGCCACCAGGGCCAGGCGAGAACACGCAGGTCTTGCAGATGCCGTCATGATAGATCAGGCACGTCACCCTGTAATTTGACAGACTGATGCGCGCCGCAGCGTCCTCGCCATGGAGGGCGGCGCCCAGGAACAAGCTTACGAATGTTGTGTGCGAAACAGCAGGGGGTGGAGGGACCGTCACGTACTGACCTGCCAGGGGATCGCAGACGACGAGACGTGAAGGCTGCTCGAAAGGCTTTCCGTGTTCGGTGTGGTCGAAGTCCGCAAGGAGTAGGAGGCCGCCCCGAGAGTCGGCGAGCTCCAAACTGAGGTCGCCGTTTGGCGCCCGTGGGAGGAAGTCGAGCGCGAGATTATTTGCGGCGACCCCGGCCCAACATGACGAGGAAGAGGGAACGAAGTGGGGCAGCAAGCCAGACGGCCGATAGTGACAATGGGAGAAGCTGATGTGGTAGTGGCCGGCGACTATGGAGGATGGCGCACCGTGGCGAGCGGAGAGGACACGAAAG
Source organism: Lolium perenne (assembly GCF_019359855.2). NCBI lineage: Eukaryota > Viridiplantae > Streptophyta > Magnoliopsida > Poales > Poaceae > Lolium > Lolium perenne. Next base: position 32,596,643 of record NC_067248.2, on the reverse strand, counting down.
TCCTCCGCCGCGATGACCTTGCGCCGGCTCTGCAGCGAACGCGGCGCGGACGAGATCCAGAGGCGAGGTGAGGCGCAGGAACACCAGCCCGAGAAGTTCATCCGGGATGGCGTCACCCTTGTCCTCCTGCCCGGACTTCCTCTGAGCATTCTTCCAGCGGGGGCGGCTGTGCCCCATCTCCGGCTGGACCTAGCTCGCGTACGGGGGCGAGGTGTGATGTAGGGAGGAAGCTAGGGAAGTAGCGAGGCGGCCGGCTTGGTAGAGACTAGAGGAGTTAAGGAGGAGACTTATGTACTGAAAAAGTTCCGTGGAATCAACTTCCTATATTGGTTAATTACATGCAAGGATGAGCAGAGTAGTTGGTTGTGTAATTGAGACAAGATTACGAGCTTGATCCCCACACACGAACCACATCGTAAAGCTTCATGAAAGAAAAATAGGAAAACAACAAAATTGTGTGGCACAACAGTTGCTTTCTCCAAGTTCCTATAGAGGGAGTACTATGAACATATTCAAACTAGACAAATCATGTATCCCCTAACCCCTAAAACTCAGTCTTATGAAATCTAGCATAAAGAGATCGAAGTCGTTTTGGGTTTCAAACATGGAAATTTCAAGAACATCGCAAAAGCTTCATTTTAGAGTGACTAAGAAGGATCCATGCTTACCTTTTCATTTTCAAGTTTTAAACTTGTTTAAATCATGGTCAAACCTAGGATTTGACCAAGATTCAAATGGGCCTAAAAATTCAGAAAAAATCAAAAGAATGAAAAACCAAAGCACATATATAGCATTCTTATGTCATATATATAGTAAGCATTCAAGTTGATAAACAAGGTCTAGACATATATATTCAAACCAGAAAAATCATGTATATATCTACCCCTAAAACCCTAAACTCTGTCTTATGAAGTCAATCATGAAGAGAAGTGGTTTTGGGTTTCAAACATGGAAATTTCAAGAACCTCCCGAAAGCTTCATTTTAGAGTGACTAAGAAGGATCCAGGCTTATCTTTTCATTTCATGTTTTAAACTTGTTTAAATCCTGGTCAAACCTAGGATTTGATGAAGATACAAATGGGTGGGCACAATATTAAAAAAAATCAGAAAAATGAAAAACCAAATCACATTGTCTTCTTATGACATATCGTAAGCATTCAAGTTGATAAACAAGGTATAGATATATCCAAACCAGACAAATCATGTATCTACCCCCTGTCGATCTTATGAAGTCTAGCATGAAGGGAAGTCATTTTCGGTTTCAAACATGGAAATTTCAAGAACATCCCAAAAGCTTCCATTTTAGAGTGACTAAGAAGGATACAGACTTCCTTTTTATTTTCATGTTTTAAACTTGTTTAAATCTTGGTCAAACCAAGGATTTGACCAAGATTCACATGGGCCTAAAAATTTTTAAAAAAAATCCACAGAGAATGAAAAACCAAAGCACATAGCATTCTTATGTCATATGTATAGTAAGCATTCAAGTTGATAAACAAGGTCTAGACATATTCAAACCAGAAAAATCATGTATATATCTACCCCTAAAACCCTAAACTCTGTCTTATGAAGTCAATCATGAAGAGAAGTGGTTTTGGGTTTCAAACATGGAAATTTCAAGAACCTCCCAAAAGATTTATTTTAGAGTGACTAATAAGGATCCATGCTTACCTTTTCATTTTCATAATTTAAACTTGTTTAAATCTTTGTCAAACCTAGGATTTGACCAAGATTCAAATATATGGGCATAAAATTCAAAAAAAATCAGAAAAATGAAAAATAAAAGCATATAGTCTTCTTATGTCATATAGTAAGCATTCAAGTTGATAAATTAACAAGGTTTGGACATATTCAAACCATACAAATCATGTATCTACCCCCTAACCCTAAACTCAGTCGATCTTATGAAGTCTAGCATGAAGAGAGGTCGTTTTGGGTTTCAAACATGGAAATTTCAAGAACAACCCAAAAGTTCATTTTAGAGTGACTAAGAAGGATCCAGGCTTACTTATTCGTTTTCACGTGTTAAACTTGTCTAAATCTTGGTCAAACCTAGGATTTGACCAAGATTCAAATGCGCAGAAAATTAAAAAAATCAGAAAAATGAAACCCAAAGTACATAGTCTTCTTATGTCATATAGTAAGCATATTCAAGTTGATAAACAAGGTTTGAACCTTGATCTGTAGTACTGGGCAAAACCCTAGTTTAACCTATTTAGGGCTCCTTTGATTTAAAGGATAGGAAAAGCATAGGAATAGGAAAGGTATAGGATTGGAATGGCATGTCTACTTAAAACCTATAGGAAGATGAAGTTTGTTTGATTGTAGCAAAGGAATTTTTCCATGAGGTATGAGCTAATGCTTTTTTCCTATAGGAATTACACTAGGGCTCCTTTGATTTAAAGGATAGGAAAAGCATAGGAATAGGAAAGGTATAGGATTGGAATGGCATGTCTACTTAAAACCTATAGGAAGATGAAGTTTGTTTGATTGTAGCAAAGGAATTTTTCCATGAGGTATGAGCTAATGCTTTTTTCCTATAGGAAATACACTAGAAGATTTCTATAGGAATTTTTCCTATAGGATATATTCCTATGAATCAAACAACATGTAAAGGAATTTTTCCCATAGGAACCAAATCCTACACAATTCCTATGCAAATCCTTTGAATCAAAGGAGCCCTTAATTATAGATTCGTAGGTTGATTTTTCTACCTTTTTATTATTACTATGCAGCACATGTGTGTTTGCCCGTCGAGTGAAACTCGGAGGAAGAGGGATCACTCGGAAGGAGAGAAGAAGGGAGAGCATTATGGTGTCTTCCCTTTTTCGGGTGATGATGTTGACTTTTGTGCAGGGGTTTGTCAGTGAGCAGGAGGTGTGAGCGAGCGAGCGAGCGAGCAAGTCGAGCGAGGCCGAGAATGAGAGAGATTTGTTTTTTTTGTGAGAGGGACAACCGAAGGATCCAGAAGGACCCACAGGCTTCCAATACGCATCCTAATGCGTCTTCTCTTGACAAAGAAGATGGTTGGGAGTTTGCGTACCTATTGCACGTGACTTGTGCTCACTGAAGTGTGGGACCTCACGCGTGGGCACCACACGTAAGTGACAGACCTGTTGGTGTAAAAACTCGGTTGATTATTATAGTGCATTAGAACAAAGTTTCCTATGGATTCAAGGGTAGGAAATCCAAGTTAACTCATTTACATGACATTATTTTTCTTATGTCATATAGTAAGCATTAAAGTTGATAAACAATGTCTAGACATATTCAAACCAGACAAATCATGTATCTATAACCCTAACCCCTAAACTCTGTCTTATGAAGTCAAGCATGTGAAGAGATGTGGTTTTGGGTTTCAAACATGGAAATTTCAAAAACCTCCCAAAAGCTTCATTTTAGAGTGCCTAAGAAGGATACATGCTCCCCTTTTCATTTTCATGTTTTAAACTTGTTTTAATTATCTTGGTCAAACCTAGGATTTGACGAAGTTACAAATGGGTGGGCACAAAATTCAAAAAAATTAGAAAAATGGAAAACCAAATCACATAGTCTTCTTATGTCATATCGTAAGCATTCAAGTTGATAAACAAGGTCTAAATATATCCAAACCAGACAAATCATGTATCTACCCCCTGTCGATCTTATGAAGTCTAGCATGAAGGGAAGTCGTTTTGGGTTTCAAACATGGAAATTTCAAGAACATCCCAAAAGCTTCATTTTAGAGTAAATAAGAAGGATACAGACTTCCCTTTTCATTTTCATGTTTTAAACTTGTTTAAATCTTGGTCAAACCAAGGATTTGACCAGGATTCAAATGGCCCTAAAAATTCAGAAAAAATCAAAAGAATGAAAAACCAAAGCACATAGCATTCTTATGTCATATGTATATATAGTAAGCATTCATGTTGATAAACAAGGTCTAGACATATATATTCAAACCAGAAAAATCATGTATATATCTACCCCTAAAACCCAAATTAAACTCAGTCAATCATGAAGAGAAGTGGTTTTGGGTTTCAAACATGGAAATTTCAAGAACCTCCCAAAAGTTTCATTTTAGAGTGACTAAGAAGGATCCAGGCTTACTTATTCGTTTTCACGTGTTAAACTTGTCTAAATCTTGGTCAAACCTAGGATTTGACCAAGATATGATTCAAATGCACAAAAAATTAAAAAAATTAGAAAAAATGAAAAACCAAAGTACATCATATTCAAACCATACAAATCATGTATCTATACCCCTAACCCTAAACTTTGTCTTATGAAGACAAGCATGAAGAGAAGTGGTTTTGGGTTTCAAACATGGAAATTTCAAAAACCTCCCAAAAACTTCATTTTAAAGTGACTGAGAAGGTTACATGCTTCCCTTTTCATTTTCATGTTTTAAACTTGTTTAAATTATCTTGGTCAAACCTAGGATTTCATGAAGATACAAATGGGTGGGCACAATATTCAAAAAAATCAGAAAAATGAAAAACCAAATCATATTGTCTTCTTATGTCATATCGTAAGCATTCAAGTTGATAAACAAGGTCTAGATATATCCAAACCAGACAAATCATGTATCTACCCCTTGTCGATCTTATGAAGTCTAGCATGAAGGGAAGTCATTTTCGGTTTCAAACATGGAAATTTCAAGAACATCCCAAAAGCTTCCATTTTAGAGTGACTAAGAAGGATACAGACTTCCCTTTTCATTTTCATGTTTTAAACTTGTTTAAATCCTTGTCAAACCAAAGATTTGACCAAGATTCAAATGTGGGCCTAAAAATTTAGAAAAAAAATCAAAAGAGAATGAAAAACCAAAGCACATAGCATTCTTATGTCATATGTATAGTAAGCATTCAAGTTGATAAACCAGGTCTAGACATATATATTCAAACCAGAAAAATCATGTATATATCTACCCCTAAAACCCTAAACTCTGTCTTATTATGAAGTCAATCATGAAGAGAAGTGGTTTTGGGTTTCAAACATGGAAATTTCAAGAACCTCCCGAAAGCTTCATTTTAGAGTGACTAAGAAGGATCCAGGCTTATCTTTTCATTTCATGTTTTAAACTTGTTTAAATCCTGGTCAAACCTAGGATTTGATGAAGATACAAATGGGTGGGCACAATATTCAAAAAAATCAGAAAAATGAAAAACCAAATCACATTGTCTTCTTATGTCATATCGTAAGCATTCAAGTTGATAAACAAGGTCTAGATATATCCAAACCAGGACAAATCATGTATCTACCCCTGTCGATCTTATGAAGTCTAGCATGAAGGGAAGTCGTTTTCGGTTTCAAACATGGAAATTTCAAGAACATCCCAAAAGCTTCCATTTTAGAGTGACTAAGAAGGATACAGACTTCCTTTTTTATTTTCATGTTTTAAACTTGTTTAAATCTTGATCAAACCAAGGATTTGACCAAGATTCAAATGGGCCTAAAAATTTAGAAAAAAATCAAAAGAGAATGAAAAAACAAAGCACATAGCATTCTTATGTCATATGTATAGTAAGCATTCAAGTTGATAAACAAGGTCTAGACATATTCAAACCAGAAAAATCATGTATATATCTACCCCTAAAACCCTAAACTCTGTCTTATGAAGTCAATCATGAAGAGAAGTGGTTTTGGGTTTCAAACATGGAAATTTCAAGAACCTCCCAAAAGATTTATTTTAGAGTGACTAATAAGGATCCATGCTTACCTTTTCATTTTCATAATTTAAAATTGTTTAAATCTTTGTCAAACCTAGGATTTGACCAAGATTCAAATATATGGGCATAAAATTCAAAAAAATCAGAAAAATGAAAAACAAAAGCATATAGTCTTCTTATGTCATATAGTAAGCATTCAAGTTGATAAATTAACAAGGTTTGGACATATTCAAACCATACAAATCATGTATCTACCCCTAACCCTAAACTCGGTCGATCTTATGAAGTCTAGCATGAAGAGAGGTCGTTTTGGGTTTCAAACATGGAAATTTCAAGAACATCCCAAAAGCTTCATTTTAGAGTGACTAAGAAGGATCCAGGCTTACTTATTCGTTTTCACGTGTTAAACTTGTCTAAATCTCGGTCAAACCTAGGATTTGACCAAGATTCAAATGCGCAGAAAATTAAAAAAATCAGAAAAATGAAAACCAAAGTACATAGTCTTCTTATGTCATATAGTAAGCATATTCAAGTTGATAAACAAGGTTTGAACCTTGATCTGTAATCTTGGGCAAAACCCTAGTTTAACCTATTTAATTATAGATTCGTAGGTTGATTTTTCTACCTTTTTATTATTACTATGCAGCACATGTGTGTTTGCCCGTCGAGTGAAACTCGGAGGAAGAGGGATCACTCGGAAGGAGAGAAGAAGGGAGAGCATTATGGTGTCTCCCTTTTTCGGGTGATGATGTTGACTTTTGTGCAGGGTTTGTCGGTGAGCGGGGAGGTGCGAGCGAGCGAGCGAGGCCGAGAATGAGAGAGATTTGTTTTTTGTGAGAGGGACAACCGAAGGATCCGGAAGGACCCACAGACTTCCAATACGCATCTGATGCATCTTCTCTTGACAAAGAAGATGGCTGGGAGTTTGCGTACCTATTGCACGTGACTTGTGCTCACTGAAGTGTGGGACCTCACGCGTGGGCACCACACGTAAGTGACAGACCTATTGGTGTAAAAACTCGGTTGATTATTATAGTGCATTAGAACAAAGTTTCCTATGGATTCAAGGGTAGGAAATCCAAGTTAACTCATTTACATGACATTATTTTTCTTATGTCATATAGTAAGCATTAAAGTTGATAAACAATGTCTAGACATATTCCAACCAGACAAATCATATATCTATACCCCTAACCCCTAAACTCTGTCTTATGAAGTCAAGCATGTGAAGAGATGTGGTTTTGGGTTTCAAACATGGAAATTTCAAAAACCTCCCAAAAGCTTCATTTTATAGTGCCTAAGAAGGATACATGCTTCCCTTTTCATTTTCATGTTTTAAACTTGTTTTAATTATCTTGGTCAAACCTAGGATTTGACGAAGATACAAATGGGTGGGCACAAAATTCAAAAAAATCAGAAAAATGGAAAACCAAATCACATAGTCTTCTTATGTCATATCGTAAGCATTCAAGTTGATAAACAAGGTCTAAATATATCCAAACCAGACAAATCATGTATCTACCCCCCTGTCGATCTTATGAAGTCTAGCATGAAGGGAAGTCGTTTTGGGTTTCAAACATGGAAATTTCAAGAACATCCCAAAAGCTTCATTTTAGAGTAAATAAGAAGGATACAGACTTCCCTTTTCATTTTCATGTTTTAAACTTGTTTAAATCTTGGTCAAACCAAGTATTTGACCAAGATTCAAATGGCCCTAAAAATTCAGAAAAAATCAAAAGAATGAAAAACCAAAGCACATAGCATTCTTATGTCATATGTATATATAGTAAACATTCATGTTGATAAACAAGGTCTAGACATATATATTCAAACCAGAAAAATCATGTATATATCTACCCCTAAAACCCAAATTAAACTCAGTCAATCATGAAGAGAAGTGGTTTTGGGTTTCAAACATGGAAATTTCAAGAACCTCCCAAAAGCTTCATTTTAGAGTGACTAAGAAGGATCCAGGCTTACTTATTCGTTTTCACGTGTTAAACTTGTCTAAATCTTGGTCAAACCTAGGATTTGACCAAGATATGATTCAAATGCGCAAAAAATTAAAAAAATCAGAAAAAATGAAAAACCAAAGTACATCATATTCAAACCATACAAATCATGTATCTATACCCCCTAACCCTAAACTTTGTCTTATGAAGTCAAGCATGAAGAGAAGTGGTTTTGGGTTTCAAACATGGAAATTTCAAAAACCTCCCAAAAACTTCATTTTAAAGTGACTGAGAAGGTTACATGCTTCCCTTTTCATTTTCATGTTTTAAACTTGTTTAAATTATCTTGGTCAAACCTAGGATTTCATGAAGATACAAATGGGTGGGCACAATATTCAAAAAAATCAGAAAAATGAAAATCCAAATCACATTGTCTTCTTATGTCATATCGTAAGCATTCAAGTTGATAAACAAGGTCTAGATATATCCAAACCAGACAAATCATGTATCTACCCCCTGTCGATCTTATGAAGTCTAGCATGAAGGGAAGTCATTTTCGGTTTCAAACATGGAAATTTCAAGAACATCCCAAAAGCTTCCATTTTAGAGTGACTAAGAAGGATACAGACTTCCCTTTTCATTTTCATGTTTTAAACTTGTTTAAATCCTTGTCAAACCAAAGATTTGACCAAGATTCAAATGGGGGCCTAAAAATTTAGAAAAAAATCAAAAGAGAATGAAAAACCAAAGCACATAGCATTCTTATGTCATATGTATAGTAAGCATTCAAGTTGATAAACCAGGTCTAGACATATTCAAACCAGAAAAATCATGTATATATCTACCCCTAAAACCCTAAACTCTGTCTTATGAAGTCAATCATGAAGAGAAGTGGTTTTGGGTTTCAAACATGGAAATTTCAAGAACCTCCCAAAAGATTTATTTTAGAGTGACTAATAAGGATCCATGCTTACCTTTTCATTTTCATAATTTAAACTTGTTTAAATCTTTGTCAAACCTAGGATTTGACCAAGATTCAAATATATGGGCATAAAATTCAAAAAAATCAGAAAAATGAAAAACAAAAGCATATAGTCTTCTTATGTCATATAGTAAGCATTCAAGTTGATAAGATAACAAAGGTTTGGACATATTCAAACCATACAAATCATGTATCTACCCCCTAACCCTAAACTCAGTCGATCTTATGAAGTCTAGCATGAAGAGAGGTCGTTTTGGGTTTCAAACATGGAAATTTCAAGAACATCCCAAAAGCTTCATTTTAGAGTGACTAAGAAGGATCTAGGCTTACTTATTCGTTTTCACGTGTTAAACTTGTCTAAATCTTGGTCAAACCTAGGATTTGACCAAGATTCAAATGCGCAGAAAATTAAAAAAATCAGAAAAATGAAAACCAAAGTACATAGTCTTCTTATGTCATATAGTAAGCATATTCAAGTTGATAAACAAGGTTTGAACCTTGATCTGTAGTACTGGGCAAAACCCTAGTTTAACCTATTTAATTATAGATTCGTAGGTTGATTTTTCTACCTTTTTATTATTACTATGCAGCACATGTGTGTTTGCCCGTCGAGTGAAACTCGGAGGAAGAGGGATCACTCGGAAGGAGAGAAGAAGGGAGAGCATTATGGTGTCTCCCCTTTTTCGGGTGATGATGTTGACTTTTGTGCAGGGTTTGTCAGTGAGCAGGAGGTGCGAGCGAGCGAGCGAGCGAGCCCGAGAATGAGAGAGATTTGTTTTTTTTGTGAGAGGGACAACCGAAGGATCCAGAAGGACCCACAGACTTCCAATACGCATCCTGATGCGTCTTCTCTTGACAAAGAAGATGGCTGGGAGTTTGCGTACCTATTGCACGTGACTTGTGCTCACTGAAGTGTGGGACCTCACGCGTGGGCACCACACGTAAGTGACAGACCTGTGGGTGTAAAAACTCGGTTGATTATTATAGTGCATTTGAACAAAGTTTCCTATGGATTCAAGGGTAGGAAATCCAAGTTAACTCATTTACATGACATTATTTTTCTTATGTCATATAGTAAGCATTAAAGTTGATAAACAATGTCTAGACATATTCCAACCAGACAAATCATGTATCTATACCCCTAACCCCTAAACTCTGTCTTATGAAGTCAAGCATGTGAAGAGATGTGGTTTTGGGTTTCAAACATGGAAATTTCAAAAACCTCCCAAAAGCTTCATTTTATAGTGCCTAAGAAGGATACATGCTTCCCTTTTCATTTTCATGTTTTAAACTTGTTTTAATTATCTTGGTCAAACCTAGGATTTGACGAAGATACAAATGGGTGGGCACAAAATTCAAAAAAATCAGAAAAATGGAAAACCAAATCACATAGTCTTCTTATGTCATATCGTAAGCATTCAAGTTGATAAACAAGGTCTAAATATATCCAAACCAGACAAATCATGTATCTACCCCCTGTCGATCTTATGAAGTCTAGCATGAAGGGAAGTCGTTTTGGGTTTCAAACATGGAAATTTCAAGAACATCCCAAAAGCTTCATTTTAGAGTAAATAAGAAGGATACAGACTTCCCTTTTCATTTTCATGTTTTAAACTTGTTTAAATCTTGGTCAAACCAAGGATTTGACCAAGATTCAAATGGCCCTAAAAAATTCAGAAAAAATCAAAAGAATGAAAAACCAAAGCACATAGCATTCTTATGTCATATGTATAGTAAGCATTCATGTTGATAAACAAGGTCTAGACATATATATTCAAACCAGAAAAATCATGTATATATCTATCCCTAAAACCCAAATTAAACTCAGTCAATCATGAGGAGAAGTGGTTTTGGGTTTCAAACATGGAAATTTCAAGAACCTCCCAAAAGCTTCATTTTAGAGTGACTAAGAAGGATCCAGGCTTACTTATTCGTTTTCACGTGTTAAACTTGACCAAGATATGATTCAAATGCGCAGAAAATTAAAAAAATCAGAAAAATGAAAAACCAAAGTACATCATATTCAAACCATACAAATCATGTATCTATACCCCCTAACCCTAAACTTTGTCTTATGAAGTCAAGCATGAAGAGAAGTGGTTTTGGGTTTCAAACATGGAAATTTCAAAAACCTCCCAAAAACTTCATTTTAAAGTGACTGAGAAGGTTACATGCTTCCCTTTTCATTTTCATGTTTTAAACTTGTTTAAATTCTCTTGGTCAAACCTAGGATTTCATGAAGATACAAATGGGTGGGCACAATATTCAAAAAAATCAGAAAAATGAAAAACCAAATCACATTGTCTTCGTATGTCATATCGTAAGCATTCAAGTTGATAAACAAGGTCTAGATATATCCAAACCAGACAAATCATGTATCTACCCCTTGTCGATCTTATGAAGTCTAGCATGAAGGGAAGTCATTTTCGGTTTCAAACATGGAAATTTCAAGAACATCCCAAAAGCTTCCATTTTAGAGTGACTAAGAAGGATACAGACTTCCCTTTTCATTTTCATGTTTTAAACTTGTTTAAATCCTTGTCAAACCAAAGATTTGACCAAGATTCAAATGTGGGCCTAAAAATTTAGAAAAAAAATCAAAAGAGAATGAAAAACCAAAGCACATAGCATTCTTATGTCATATGTATAGTAAGCATTCAAGTTGATAAACCAGGTCTAGACATATATATTCAAACCAGAAAAATCATGTATATATCTACCCCTAAAACCCTAAACTCTGTCTTATTATGAAGTCAATCATGAAGAGAAGTGGTTTTGGGTTTCAAACATGGAAATTTCAAGAACCTCCCGAAAGCTTCATTTTAGAGTGACTAAGAAGGATCCAGGCTTATCTTTTCATTTCATGTTTTAAACTTGTTTAAATCCTGGTCAAACCTAGGATTTGATGAAGATACAAATGGGTGGGCACAATATTCAAAAAAATCAGAAAAATGAAAAACCAAATCACATTGTCTTCTTATGTCATATCGTAAGCATTCAAGTTGATAAACAAGGTCTAGATATATCCAAACCAGACAAATCATGTATCTACCCCCTGTCGATCTTATGAAGTCTAGCATGAAGGGAAGTCGTTTTCGGTTTCAAACATGGAAATTTCAAGAACATCCCAAAAGCTTCCATTTTAGAGTGACTAAGAAGGATACAGACTTCCTTTTTATTTTCATGTTTTAAACTTGTTTAAATCTTGGTCAAACCAAGGATTTGACCAAGATTCAAATGGGCCTAAAAATTTAGAAAAAATCAAAAGAGAATGAAAAAACAAAGCACATAGCATTCTTATGTCATATGTATAGTAAGCATTCAAGTTGATAAACAAGGTCTAGACATATTCAAACCAGAAAAATCATGTATATATCTACCCCTAAAACCCTAAACTCTGTCTTATGAAGTCAATCATGAAGAGAAGTGGTTTTGGGTTTCAAACATGGAAATTTCAAGAACCTCCCAAAAGATTTATTTTAGAGTGACTAATAAGGATCCATGCTTACCTTTTCATTTTCATAATTTAAAATTGTTTAAATCTTTGTCAAACCTAGGATTTGACCAAGATTCAAATATATGGGCATAAAATTCAAAAAAATCAGAAAAATGAAAAACAAAAGCATATAGTCTTCTTATGTCATATAGTAAGCATTCAAGTTGATAAATTAACAAGGTTTGGACATATTCAAACCATACAAATCATGTATCTACCCCCTAACCCTAAACTCGATCGATCTTATGAAGTCTAGCATGAAGAGAGGTCGTTTTGGGTTTCAAACATGGAAATTTCAAGAACATCCCAAAAGCTTCATTTTAGAGTGACTAAGAAGGATCCAGGCTTACTTATTCGTTTTCACGTGTTAAACTTGTCTAAATCTCGGTCAAACCTAGGATTTGACCAAGATTCAAATGCGCAGAAAATTAAAAAAATCAGAAAAATGAAAACCAAAGTACATAGTCTTCTTATGTCATATAGTAAGCATATTCAAGTTGATAAACAAGGTTTGAACCTTGATCTGTAGTACTGGGCAAAACCCTAGTTTAACCTATTTAATTATAGATTCGTAGGTTGATTTTTCTACCTTTTTATTATTACTATGCAGCACATGTGTGTTTGCCCGTCGAGTGAAACTCGGAGGAAGAGGGATCACTCGGAAGGAGAGAAGAAGGGAGAGCATTATGGTGTCTCCCCTTTTTCGGGTGATGATGTTGACTTTTGTGCAGGGTTTGTCAGTGAGCAGGAGGTGCGAGCGAGCGAGCGAGGCCGAGAATGAGAGAGATTTGTTTTTTTGTGAGAGGGACAACCGAAGGATCCAGAAGGACCCACAGACTTCCAATACGCATCCTGATGCGTCTTCTCTTGACAAAGAAGATGGCTGGGAGTTTGCGTACCTATTGCACGTGACTTGTGCTCACTGAAGTGTGGGACCTCACGCGTGGGCACCACACGTAAGTGACAGACCTATTGGTGTAAAAACTCGGTTGATTATTATAGTGCATTAGAACAAAGTTTCCTATGGATTCAAGGGTAGGAAATCCAAGTTAACTCATTTACATGACATTATTTTTCTTATGTCATATAGTAAGCATTAAAGTTGATAAACAATGTCTAGACATATTCCAACCAGACAAATCATATATCTATACCCCTAACCCCTAAACTCTGTCTTATGAAGTCAAGCATGTGAAGAGATGTGGTTTTGGGTTTCAAACATGGAAATTTCAAAAACCTCCCAAAAGCTTCATTTTATAGTGCCTAAGAAGGATACATGCTTCCCTTTTCATTTTCATGTTTTAAACTTGTTTTAATTATCTTGGTCAAACCTAGGATTTGACGAAGATACAAATGGGTGGGCACAAAATTCAAAAAAATCAGAAAAATGGAAAACCAAATCACATAGTCTTCTTATGTCATATCGTAAGCATTCAAGTTGATAAACAAGGTCTAAATATATCCAAACCAGACAAATCATGTATCTACCCCTGTCGATCTTATGAAGTCTAGCATGAAGGGAAGTCGTTTTGGGTTTCAAACATGGAAATTTCAAGAACATCCCAAAAGCTTCATTTTAGAGTAAATAAGAAGGATACAGACTTCCCTTTTCATTTTCATGTTTTAAACTTGTTTAAATCTTGGTCAAACCAAGTATTTGACCAAGATTCAAATGGCCCTAAAAATTCAGAAAAAATCAAAAGAATGAAAAACCAAAGCACATAGCATTCTTATGTCATATGTATATATAGTAAACATTCATGTTGATAAACAAGGTCTAGACATATATATTCAAACCAGAAAAATCATGTATATATCTACCCCTAAAACCCAAATTAAACTCAGTCAATCATGAAGAGAAGTGGTTTTGGGTTTCAAACATGGAAATTTCAAGAACCTCCCAAAAGCTTCATTTTAGAGTGACTAAGAAGGATCCAGGCTTACTTATTCGTTTTCACGTGTTAAACTTGTCTAAATCTTGGTCAAACCTAGGATTTGACCAAGATATGATTCAAATGCGCAAAAAATTAAAAAAATCAGAAAAAATGAAAAACCAAAGTACATCATATTCAAACCATACAAATCATGTATCTATACCCCCTAACCCTAAACTTTGTCTTATGAAGTCAAGCATGAAGAGAAGTGGTTTTGGGTTTCAAACATGGAAATTTCAAAAACCTCCCAAAAACTTCATTTTAAAGTGACTGAGAAGGTTACATGCTTCCCTTTTCATTTTCATGTTTTAAACTTGTTTAAATTATCTTGGTCAAACCTAGGATTTCATGAAGATACAAATGGGTGGGCACAATATTCAAAAAAATCAGAAAAATGAAAATCCAAATCACATTGTCTTCTTATGTCATATCGTAAGCATTCAAGTTGATAAACAAGGTCTAGATATATCCAAACCAGACAAATCATGTATCTACCCCCTGTCGATCTTATGAAGTCTAGCATGAAGGGAAGTCATTTTCGGTTTCAAACATGGAAATTTCAAGAACATCCCAAAAGCTTCCATTTTAGAGTGACTAAGAAGGATCTGAGACTTCCCTTTTCATTTTCATGTTTTAAACTTGTTTAAATCCTTGTCAAACCAAAGATTTGACCAAGATTCAAATGGGGGCCTAAAAATTTAGAAAAAAAAATCAAAAGAGAATGAAAAACCAAAGCACATAGCATTCTTATGTCATATGTATAGTAAGCATTCAAGTTGATAAACCAGGTCTAGACATATTCAAACCAGAAAAATCATGTATATATCTACCCCTAAAACCCTAAACTCTGTCTTATGAAGTCAATCATGAAGAGAAGTGGTTTTGGGTTTCAAACATGGAAATTTCAAGAACCTCCCAAAAGATTTATTTTAGAGTGACTAATAAGGATCCATGCTTACCTTTTCATTTTCATAATTTAAACTTGTTTAAATCTTTGTCAAACCTAGGATTTGACCAAGATTCAAATATATGGGCATAAAATTCAAAAAAATCAGAAAAATGAAAAACAAAAGCATATAGTCTTCTTATGTCATATAGTAAGCATTCAAGTTGATAAATTAACAAGGTTTGGACATATTCAAACCATACAAATCATGTATCTACCCCCTAACCCTAAACTCAGTCGATCTTATGAAGTCTAGCATGAAGAGAGGTCGTTTTGGGTTTCAAACATGGAAATTTCAAGAACATCCCAAAAGCTTCATTTTAGAGTGACTAAGAAGGATCTAGGCTTACTTATTCGTTTTCACGTGTTAAACTTGTCTAAATCTTGGTCAAACCTAGGATTTGACCAAGATTCAAATGCTTATGAGAAAATTAAAAAAATCAGAAAAATGAAAACCAAAGTACATAGTCTTCTTATGTCATATAGTAAGCATATTCAAGTTGATAAACAAGGTTTGAACCTTGATCTGTAGTACTGGGCAAAACCCTAGTTTAACCTATTTAATTATAGATTCGTAGGTTGATTTTTCTACCTTTTTATTATTACTATGCAGCACATGTGTGTTTGCCCGTCGAGTGAAACTCGGAGGAAGAGGGATCACTCGGAAGGAGAGAAGAAGGGAGAGCATTATGGTGTCTCCCTTTTTCGGGTGATGATGTTGACTTTTGTGCAGGGTTTGTCGGTGAGCAGGAGGTGCGGCGAGCGAGCGAGCGAGCCCGAGAATGAGAGAGATTTGTTTTTTGTGAGAGGGACAACCGAAGGATCCAGAAGGACCCACAGACTTCCAATACGCATCTGATGCGTCTTCTCTTGACAAAGAAGATGGCTGGGAGTTTGCGTACCTATTGCACGTGACTTGTGCTCACTGAAGTGTGGGACCTCACGCGTGGGCACCACACGTAAGTGACAGACCTGTGGGTGTAAAAACTCGGTTGATTATTATAGTGCATTTGAACAAAGTTTCCTATGGATTCAAGGGTAGGAAATCCAAGTTAACTCATTTACATGACATTATTTTTCTTATGTCATATAGTAAGCATTAAAGTTGATAAACAATGTCTAGACATATTCCAACCAGACAAATCATGTATCTATACCCCTAACCCCTAAACTCTGTCTTATGAAGTCAAGCATGTGAAGAGATGTGGTTTTGGGTTTCAAACATGGAAATTTCAAAAACCTCCCAAAAGCTTCATTTTATAGTGCCTAAGAAGGATACATGCTTCCCTTTTCATTTTCATGTTTTAAACTTGTTTTAATTATCTTGGTCAAACCTAGGATTTGACGAAGATACAAATGGGTGGGCACAAAATTCAAAAAAACAGAAAAATGGAAAACCAAATCACATAGTCTTCTTATGTCATATCGTAAGCATTCAAGTTGATAAACAAGGTCTAAATATATCCAAACCAGACAAATCATGTATCTACCCCTGTCGATCTTATGAAGTCTAGCATGAAGGGAAGTCGTTTTGGGTTTCAAACATGGAAATTTCAAGAACATCCCAAAAGCTTCATTTTAGAGTAAATAAGAAGGATACAGACTTCCCTTTTCATTTTCATGTTTTAAACTTGTTTAAATCTTGGTCAAACCAAGGATTTGACCAAGATTCAAATGGCCCTAAAAAATTCAGAAAAAAATCAAAAGAATGAAAAACCAAAGCACATAGCATTCTTATGTCATATGTATAGTAAGCATTCATGTTGATAAACAAGGTCTAGACATATATATTCAAACCAGAAAAATCATGTATATATCTATCCCTAAAACCCAAATTAAACTCAGTCAATCATGAGGAGAAGTGGTTTTGGGTTTCAAACATGGAAATTTCAAGAACCTCCCAAAAGCTTCATTTTAGAGTGACTAAGAAGGATCCAGGCTTACTTATTCGTTTTCACGTGTTAAACTTGACCAAGATATGATTCAAATGCGTAGAAAATTAAAAAAATCAGAAAAATGAAAAACCAAAGTACATCATATTCAAACCATACAAATCATGTATCTATACCCCCTAACCCTAAACTTTGTCTTATGAAGTCAAGCATGAAGAGAAGTGGTTTTGGGTTTCAAACATGGAAATTTCAAAAACCTCCCAAAAACTTCATTTTAAAGTGACTGAGAAGGTTACATGCTTCCCTTTTCATTTTCATGTTTTAAACTTGTTTAAATTCTCTTGGTCAAACCTAGGATTTCATGAAGATACAAATGGGTGGGCACAATATTCAAAAAAATCAGAAAAATGAAAAACCAAATCACATTGTCTTCGTATGTCATATCGTAAGCATTCAAGTTGATAAACAAGGTCTAGATATATCCAAACCAGACAAATCATGTATCTACCCCCTGTCGATCTTATGAAGTCTAGCATGAAGGGAAGTCATTTTCGGTTTCAAACATGGAAATTTCAAGAACATCCCAAAAGCTTCCATTTTAGAGTGACTAAGAAGGATACAGACTTCCCTTTTCATTTTCATGTTTTAAACTTGTTTAAATCCTTGTCAAACCAAAGATTTGACCAAGATTCAAATGGGGGCCTAAAAATTTAGAAAAAAAATCAAAAGAGAATGAAAAAACCAAAGCACATAGCATTCTTATGTCATATGTATAGTAAGCATTCAAGTTGATAAACCAGGTCTAGACATATATATTCAAACCAGAAAAATCATGTATATATCTACCCCTAAAACCCTAAACTCTGTCTTATTATGAAGTCAATCATGAAGAGAAGTGGTTTTGGGTTTCAAACATGGAAATTTCAAGAACCTCCCGAAAGCTTCATTTTAGAGTGACTAAGAAGGATCCAGGCTTATCTTTTCATTTCATGTTTTAAACTTGTTTAAATCCTGGTCAAACCTAGGATTTGATGAAGATACAAATGGGTGGGCACAATAATCAAAAAAATCAGAAAAATGAAAAACCAAATCACATTGTCTTCTTATGTCATATCGTAAGCATTCAAGTTGATAAACAAGGTCTAGATATATCCAAACCAGACAAATCATGTATCTACCCCCTGTCGATCTTATGAAGTCTAGCATGAAGGGAAGTCGTTTTCGGTTTCAAACATGGAAATTTCAAGAACATCCCAAAAGCTTCCATTTTAGAGTGACTAAGAAGGATACAGACTTCCTTTTTTATTTTCATGTTTTAAACTTGTTTAAATCTTGGTCAAACCAAGGATTTGACCAAGATTCAAATGGGCCTAAAAATTTAGAAAAAAATCAAAAGAGAATGAAAAAACAAAGCACATAGCATTCTTATGTCATATGTATAGTAAGCATTTAAGTTGATAAACAAGGTCTAGACATATTCAAACCAGAAAAATCATGTATATATCTACCCCTAAAACCCTAAACTCTGTCTTATGAAGTCAATCATGAAGAGAAGTGGTTTTGGGTTTCAAACATGGAAATTTCAAGAACCTCCCAAAAGATTTATTTTAGAGTGACTAATAAGAATCCATGCTTACCTTTTCATTTTCATAATTTAAACTTGTTTAAATCTTTGTCAAACCTAGGATTTGACCAAGATTCAAATATATGGGTATAAAATTCAAAAAAATCAGAAAAATGAAAAACAAAAGCATATAGTCTTCTTATGTCATATAGTAAGCATTCAAGTTGATAAATTAACAAGGTTTGGACATATTCAAACCATACAAATCATGTATCTACCCCCTAACCCTAAACTCAGTCGATCTTATGAAGTCTAGCATGAAGAGAGGTCGTTTTGGGTTTCAAACATGGAAATTTCAAGAACATCCCAAAAGCTTCATTTTAGAATGACTAAGAAGGATCCAGGCTTACTTATTCGTTTTCACGTGTTAAACTTGTCTAAATCTTGGTCAAACCTAGGATTTGACCAAGATTCAAATGCGCAGAAAATTAAAAAAATCAGAAAAATGAAAACCAAAGTACATAGTCTTCTTATGTCATATAGTAAGCATATTCAAGTTGATAAACAAGGTTTGAACCTTGATCTGTAGTACTTGGGCAAAACCCTAGTTTAACCTATTTAATTATAGATTCGTAGGTTGATTTTTCTACCTTTTTATTATTACTATAAGCACATGTGTGTTTGCCCGTCGAGTGAAACTCGGAGGAAGAGGGATCACTCGGAAGGAGAGAAGAAGGGAGAGCATTATGGTGTCTCCCCTTTTTCGGGTGATGATGTTGACTTTTGTGCAGGGTTTGTCAGTGAGCAGGAGGTGCGAGCGAGTGAGCGAGCGAGGCCGAGAATGAGAGAGATTTGTTTTTTTTGTGAGAGGGACAACCGAAGGATCCAGAAGGACCCACAGACTTCCAATACGCATCCTGATGCGTCTTCTCTTGACAAAGAAGATGGCTGGGAGTGTGCGTACCTATTGCACGTGACTTGTGCTCACTGAAGTGTGGGACCTCACGCGTGGGCACCACACGTAAGTGACAGACCTGTTGGTGTAAAAACTCGGTTGATTATTATAGTGCATTAGAACAAAGTTTCCTATGGATTCAAGGGTAGGAAATCCAAGTTAACTCATTTACATGACATTATTTTTCTTATGTCATATAGTAAGCATTAAAGTTGATAAACAATGTCTAGACATATTCCAACCAGACAAATCATGTATCTATACCCCTAACCCCTAAACTCTGTCTTATGAAGTCAAGCATGTGAAGAGATGTGGTTTTGGGTTTCAAACATGGAAATTTCAAAAACCTCCCAAAAGCTTCATTTTATAGTGCCTAAGAAGGATACATGCTTCCCTTTTCATTTTCATGTTTTAAACTTGTTTTAATTATCTTGGTCAAACCTAGGATTTGACGAAGATACAAATGGGTGGGCACAAAATTCAAAAAAATCAGAAAAATGGAAAACCAAATCACATAGTCTTCTTATGTCATATCGTAAGCATTCAAGTTGATAAACAAGGTCTAAATATATCCAAACCAGACAAATCATGTATCTACCCCCTGTCGATCTTATGAAGTCTAGCATGAAGGGAAGTCGTTTTGGGTTTCAAACATGGAAATTTCAAGAACATCCCAAAAGCTTCATTTTAGAGTAAATAAGAAGGATACAGACTTCCCTTTTCATTTTCATGTTTTAAACTTGTTTAAATCTTGGTCAAACCAAGGATTTGACCAAGATTCAAATGGCCCTAAAAAATTCAGAAAAAAATCAAAAGAATGAAAAACCAAAGCACATAGCATTCTTATGTCATATGTATAGTAAGCATTCATGTTGATAAACAAGGTCTAGACATATATATATTCAAACCAGAAAAATCATGTATATATCTACCCCTAAAACCCAAATTAAACTCAGTCAATCATGAAGAGAAGTGGTTTTGGGTTTCAAACATGGAAATTTCAAGAACCTCCCAAAAGCTTCATTTTAGAGTGACTAAGAAGGATCCAGGCTTACTTATTCGTTTTCACGTGTTAAACTTGACCAAGATATGATTCAAATGCGCAGAAAATTAAAAAAATCAGAAAAATGAAAAACCAAAGTACATCATATTCAAACCCTACAAATCATGTATCTATACCCCCTAACCCTAAACTTTGTCTTATGAAGTCAAGCATGAAGAGAAGTGGTTTTGGGTTTCAAACATGGAAATTTTAAAAACCTCCCAAAAACTTCATTTTAAAGTGACTGAGAAGGTTACATGCTTCCCTTTTCATTTTCATGTTTTAAACTTGTTTAAATTATCTTGGTCAAACCTAGGATTTCATGAAGATACAAATGGGTGGGCACAATATTCAAAAAAATCAGAAAAATGAAAAACCAAATCACATTGTCTTCTTATATCATATCGTAAGCATTCAAGTTGATAAACAAGGTCTAGATATATCCAAACCAGACAAATCATGTATCTACCCCCTGTCGATCTTATGAAGTCTAGCATGAAGGGAAGTCATTTTCGGTTTCAAACATGGAAATTTCAAGAACATCCCAAAAGCTTCCATTTTAGAGTGACTAAGAAGGATACAGACTTCCCTTTTCATTTTCATGTTTTAAACTTGTTTAAATCCTTGTCAAACCAAAGATTTGACCAAGATTCAAATGGGGGCCTAAAAATTTAGAAAAAAAATCAAAAGAGAATGAAAAAACCAAAGCACATAGCATTCTTATGTCATATGTATAGTAAGCATTCAAGTTGATAAACCAGGTCTAGACATATATATTCAAACCAGAAAAATCATGTATATATCTACCCCTAAAACTCAAAACTCTGTCTTATGAAGTCAATCATGAAGAGAAGTGGTTTTGGGTTTCAAACATGGAAATTTCAAGAACCTCCCGAAAGCTTCATTTTAGAGTGACTAAGAAGGATCCAGGCTTATCTTTTCATTTCATGTTTTAAACTTGTTTAAATCCTGGTCAAACCTAGGATTTGATGAAGATACAAATGGGTGGGCACAATATTCAAAAAAATCAGAAAAATGAAAAACCAAATCACATTGTCTTCTTATGTCATATAGTAAGCATTCAAGTTGATAAACAAGGTCTAGATATATCCAAACCAGACAAATCATGTATCTACCCCCTGTCGATCTTATGAAGTCTAGCATGAAGGGAAGTCGTTTTCGGTTTCAAACATGGAAATTTCAAGAACATCCCAAAAGCTTCCATTTTAGAGTGACTAAGAAGGATACAGACTTTTTTTTTTATTTTCATGTTTTAAACTTGTTTAAATCTTGGTCAAACCAAGAATTTGACCAAGATTCAAATGGGCCTAAAAATTTAGAAAAAAATCAAAAGAGAATGAAAAAACAAAGCACATAGCATTCTTATGTCATATGTATAGTAAGCATTCAAGTTGATAAACAAGGTCTAGATATATTCAAACCAGAAAAATCATGTATATATCTACCCCTAAAACCCTAAACTCTATCTTATGAAGTCAATCATGAAGAGAAGTGGTTTTGGGTTTCCAACATGGAAATTTCAAGAACCTCCCAAAAGATTTATTTTAGAGTGACTAATAAGGATCCATGCTTACCTTTTCATTTTCATAATTTAAAATTGTTTAAATCTTTGTCAAACCTAGGATTTGACCAAGATTCAAATATATGGGCATAAAATTCAAAAAAATCAGAAAAATGAAAAACAAAAGCATATAGTCTTCTTATGTCATATAGTAAGCATTCAAGTTGATAAATTAACAAGGTTTGGACATATTCAAACCATACAAATCATGTATCTACCCCCTGTAATACCCCAAAGTTTATACACGCTTTAGAATCGTTTATTTTTTTTAGAAGATTGAAAAGTATGAAATTTTTCCATAGCAGTATTATACACGAGTTATATACTGTAACTAGACAGTAGATTGGAAAACATATATACATGGGACGGGTCGTCGAATTTCTTTGTTCATCTCTTTCTTGTGTATTCTGAATTTGTTAGTACAAAATTATTAGGATAATAACAAACAAGTATAGAGGGCATCAGTTGAGTTAACCATAGCATGGTGACCTTCCGCTGTTAGGCTATGTACGAGTCTTGTTTTTTATTTATCTGAGGAGCTGAACCATTTAGGAACTTATATGAAGGAGCGGTTTGTTCCCTGCCTTTACACATTAGTCCCAATTCTCTAGCACCCAGCCGAGCTGCCCTTCTCCCTAACCCTAACGGCAAACCGCTGCCCATCTGCATCCGCTACCTCCGGCCTCCTACCTTGCACGCAGTCAAGCATCTCCGATGGGCGTCCCTGCCCGTGCCGCCACACAACCACCAGCCGCTGGTGCCACCTCTGGCAGATCTGATTGACCCCTCCCATCTCTAATATCCCCTATGAACCAGCAAAGGAGAAGTCCTGGAGACGCAATAACCTGGAGGAGTATGAATGGTGAAGAGGAGCTGCCACTCGAGTGACGACGACCACGACGACTTCATCCGTTCTACATGTTGTGCATCGAGGGTAACTCCCGAAATAAACTAATTCTTGTTAGATTGCTCTGCTGGCATGTGCGATGCTGAGTTATATTAACATTGTGTGATTCAAGCACATAATTCGAATTTAGTCTTTGAGGTTTCAGAGACTCGTGAGCTATTATTGGATTTTGAGATGCAAATCTATTTGATCTACTGGTGCAGTATAGTTCGAGGCAAACTGCTCTTACACCGTGCCAAATTTGAGAATATGTATAATAGTAATTCTGTAGGTATCGTTTTTAGCTTTCCATAGAGTGGTCATTTGCATTTTTCCGATGAGTGGTTTGGAAAATATGGTCTTAGCGGTGATGCTATGCTGTAACAGTATTTCGATCCGTGCAGTCATTTGTCTGTCGGATAATAACCATGTTCCTAGGCTGAATTATAATTATTTGCACAACACCTTGAATATGCATAATGTCTTATAGATATTAGTAATGATATAATTTTCCCTGTTCCGGGTTATATGGTTCTATGCGAATAACACATGGCATGTCCTATTTTGTACTTGGTAAACTAAATACCTATTACTGAGTGGTTAATCTTGTTTATTTGAAAATTACTTTAGAGTCAAAGTTATCAAGTAATGGATATATATATATATATATATATATAGAAGAATGCATATTATTTGTCGAGATTGGAACCTGGAAGATTGGGCTTAGGAATATCTGAGAGGTTGATGATGGCGCATAGAATCGACGCTTATGTTCATTCCGTGTGATGCTTCCAAATGCAATGGTTGTGATTTTTATCTTCTTGCTTAACAGGTGATTGTTCTTTGTCTTGTTGATTGATTTGTGAGGTCACTCCATCGGGCGCTAAAAGGCAAGTACATGTGGGATGGTAATCACAGTGTGATCTCCCATCCCCAACTATTCCCTTACCACTAAATATGCATTCTTTTAGGCTGCAACCATTAGTTCCTTGTGTTGATATGTTGTTTGATGAGACTTGTGTGTTTACGATGAATTCTCCGTATTGTTATTGCATAGTTAAGTGCTGCTGTAGCGGGGTGACATCCTCAGTGTTGAGTTTAAAGATGAACTGGAATAAAACATGACCATGTTAATGCATTTAATGAGACCTTCAATGATGGGTTGCGATCCACATTGGAGGCACCCTCCACAAGTTGGATTGAGTAGATGTCGACGGGCATCTACTCAGCTATACCGGTAAAAGTAATGAGATGAGATGCTAGCAATAGAAACCATGAGACCTTCAATGATGGGTTGCGATCCACATTGGAGGCACCCTCCACGAGTTGGAGTGGGTGGATGCCGACGGGTGCCACTCAAACTTTACCGGTATCAGCAATGAGATGGGATGAAACAAAGACATAAATAAAATAAGATGAATATGAACATGTGCATTGATATAAATCTACTTATACCAATAACGCCATTAGGTGTGTTACCTTGTATTGTGGTGAGTGACACTTTCTTGGCTGTACTTTCCATTACGCTAACCAATGGTGATTTTGTGATATTGTTTTGCTTGCTAACAAGAGGTGACATGTGTGATCGTTACTTGTGTGACTTTTGAGGAATGCCATGGATGCTGCTCTATGTGATGAAACGTTATTTATACAGGAGTGAGGAGTGAGTTGCAGGTTTGGGATACGAATGACTTACAATTCTTAGTTCAGACTAATACATTTCCTAATATGTTTTCTACCAGCAAGAAAATAGATTGCGCGAGTAGCCTTTATAGATTTGTTAACGCAGTGATGACAATAGTCTTCTTTATTTGTTAGAAACACTGTGCCATGTGTTATATCTAACCGTCTAGCTTGTGCTAATGGAGTCTTTTGCTAGTACAACCTAATTAAGTAGGAAATAAATAGAATCTATAATTGATAGGTTCCATAACCTGAGATGAGATGTTGCACTGTTGTTTATCATTCCGCTGTGCTTGTTGAGCCGGTGAGCTCACCCTTGTTGTCACCAAACTTTTCAGGTGTTTGATGGAGTCGTCATGCATGGGATTGGGAGTAGACCATTCTACCTCATCACACACACAATAGCAAATCTTGTTTATATTAGCTTCCTCAAATTGTTAGAAGAACCAAAATGTAATTCTTAGCGGTTCAAACTGTTTAGTCTCATTCTTGTAACTTTATTTTGTTGAACCTATGTTAGCGGAAATCTTTGGAGCTCATACGGTTGTTTCCATCTTGGAAATGATGCGTTGGTTATCCTTAATGCTGAAATTATGTGCTACTGCAAGCATGATTGTTGATGGTAGTATTTATATGTTAGACTTTGCCTAATTTTATGATACATTAGGATTTCAATTCCTTTAAGGATGTGTGTGGTAGCATTCCGGTCTTAGAGCTAGACCGGGGTGTTACAGTTGGTATCAGAGCCTGGCTTCAGGTCTCTGGTATAGAGATGATATTTAGATACGTTTGCAAATTAAAATGTGACCAGCTTGTTAACAACTTAAAATTTTGAACTTTTCGTTCTAGGGTAATGCAACTCTAAAAGCTTATATATAGGATAATGAAACGTTAAAACTTGACACACTCGTGCACAATAGGATGGGTTTGGGTCATGCATTGCACATGTTCTTCCGCTATTCAGATCATCAATTATATTTGATACAAGATGGTTACATTATGTTGTCTTTGATGTGAAAGCTTAGAACTTGTGATTGTGTTGCTTCTAATGCATAGTTGGGTTGTGTGTTTGCTAGTTTGGGGTGGACATTAGTGCTGCTGCTGTTGGCAAACTGCTACCGTGGTACTATTTGTTCACTTTATTGATGCCCTAGCCCTTGGTATTTGTTGCTTGGTTAGGACTAGGAGACTTTTCGAAAACAGCTATGAGTGTATGCTAGTATACAAATAGGGTGATAATATTAG
This sequence comes from Lolium perenne, assembly GCF_019359855.2. Lineage (NCBI taxonomy): Eukaryota > Viridiplantae > Streptophyta > Magnoliopsida > Poales > Poaceae > Lolium > Lolium perenne. Next base: position 32,570,833 of record NC_067248.2, on the reverse strand, counting down.
CGGTAGAGTTGATCCTATATATAAAATATCCAACCTTGGCGAGTAGTTCTATTCTGGCTCCCCAAGGGTGCATAAGATGGTTTACGAATGGTTAATGCATATTGGTTAACTAATGCTAGTGCTTGCCTTTCAGTAACTATTGCTTGATTGCAACCAGAGAGAACTAGCTAACTTCCGTAGCATGGTAGTGAATTTCACTTCTGCGACTTGATGTTGTTTAACCAGCTAATAACTTAGTTTGTACATAAAAGGGGAAAAGAAAAAGAAAATGTGAAGCAGTATCTATGTGTTAGATTTAATAAACATTTTGAAGCTTCCGGTTAAATCTGGGTTGTTTGACCCTTAATTTTGTATTGGTCTACATATAGAAATTATGGATGAAGTTTTAAGCTTTTCAGTCTCTTTTTGTCTCAGCTTGAGCATCTTCTGCTACGGATTTTCCTGTCATAGATATTGGTTTTGCTTGTAAGATTTATACCATCTTGGCGATTTCTGCTAACCCAAAATAATGAACCTTAGGGCGTGTGTCAAGAAAATAAAGTTTTATGTCTTCAAATAATATTGGTGTGTGTGTGTCTTCATTGGACATTATGCTGTTCAGATCATATCTTTCTGTGTTTTGCCTATCAGAGGTGTAGACGAGGTTCCGTAGCTGGCTAGATTATAGAGTCAATACCGTGTAACTGGCTAGATTATAAAATCAATCCTGCATTTTGTTTAGCAGATTTGATGCTGTATGTTAATGCCTAATAAAATATGTAGTCCTGTGTCTTGTGTTTAAAAGAATGGTCATCTTACTTTTGAGCATTTAGGTTCTTAACTTTGAACTTTGTTTCGCAAATCTGTTCCCGAGTTAAAAGAGTGGTGAGGTGCAATGTTTTTTCAGTTTGCCCTGTTTGGCAGACAAATGTGTTGGGCATACCATAACGGCATGTGGTGGAATTCGGTGTTGTTCTGTTACAGCTGTGCATCATATCACCTGTTTTTTTTTACTCTAGGAAGATCCAAGAAATTTTGTTGGTGACCTGACATCGATTTAAATGTAGCAGAGTGTTGCTTAGTTTGTTCTGCGTGCGATCACCCAAAATCCTGGCTCCTCCTTTTTGTTGCTCATTATCTTGTTTTCAGCGACGAGTGGGGTTTTGAGTAGGTTTTCATTCTTAAGAGCTAGAAAATGCGTCAGGGATTGACTAAGTGGGGGTCGACCTCGAACATTTTGTTCGTGCCCATGTAATCATTTCATGACAACTGGAGATTAGTTTGTATGGAAGGTTGTATATATGATCCAACTTACCCTGAGTATTGAGTGGGTAGCATTGGTAACAGATGGCCTAGCTAACCATTCTGCTTACTCGTGCTACACACTTCGGCTACACGGGAGAGGTGTATCATGTTTCTTGGTTAAGACGATGCTTCAAAGTGGTTTTACTGTAGAGTTATGTTCTGGTTCTTCCTTCTTTAAACCAACAGAGATGTGATAATTTTTGTTATATTTTAGCTCAGACCTTGTTGGTCTCTCCGGCTAGTTTTTTTTTTTAAGTGTGCCTTAGGACGTAGTGATGTACATACAGTTGTGTGGCCGGTTAGTATTGTGGTATATTGTATCATGTTTCAGCCGTATAATTGGTATATATTATTTTTAAAATAATTTGAAGGATTGTTGTGTAGTTTTGATTTCCAGGGTGAAATCATTGCTTTGTAATTGACTGGGTTGAAAATATTTTGTTAGCATGTTCTAGCAAGGTCGGAAAGGTTTTAATTGATGTTGCTCCTCGTGAGAATTTGATTGCTCAAAGTGTGATGTGTTGTTCCTTGGAAATTACCTTGTTGACATGTAGATTATCTGTTTGCGCAATTGGATCTGCGAATAACTCTTGCTTCCTCTTACTGACTATTTTGGATAATTTCACTCAACTGCATTATTAGTCCCTTGTATCATTGCATTTGAGTTTTGGGCCATATTTATAGAGTGTGTGGTTGTTAAAAACTTGCGATGCTTTTGCGAGTTAAGTAATAGATGAGTTCTTTAGGAAGAATTGTTCGAGAAGCGGATTATTCTGTGAGCCCGTTCGAGTTATTGCTGGGTGTATGGTAGTACTGGTTCTACTTTTTTTTTGGTTGAGTATTAACAATGAATTGATGTTTGTTCCATATTTAGTGCTTAGATAAAGGATGCAACTTTTTGGATATGATATGAATGGATATTTACACGCTTAGCCGAGTAGTTGTTTGATTTGAAACCGTAAGTGTGTGGTTTGGAGGCACCTTGGATGCTCCACCTATATGCATGAGATGACCTAGTGTTGTGGGTATAGATAGCGCGAGAATTAAAATAGTTCTGTTTGTGAGGCATGTGAGAAAAGTTTTGATAAATATTAGAAGTATTGGGTTATGGTGTGCTTTTATGATGCTAACGTGGGTGAGAATTCGGGGACGAATTCTGTTTAAGGGGGTGAGAATGTAATACCCCAAAGTTTATACACGCTTTAGAATCGTTTATTTTTTTTAGAAGATTGAAAAGTATGAAATTTTTCCATAGCAGTATTATACACGAGTTATATACTGTAACTAGACAGTAGATTGGAAAACATATATACATGGGACGGGTCATCGAATTTCTTTGTTCATCTCTTTCTTGTGTATTCTGAATTTGTTAGTACAAAATTATTAGGATAATAACAAACAAGTATAGAGGGCATCAGTTGAGTTAACCATAGCATGGTGACCTTCCGCTGTTAGGCTATGTACGAGTCTTGTTTTTTATTTATCTGAGGAGCTGAACCATTTAGGAACTTATATGAAGGAGCGGTTTGTTCCCTGCCTTTACACATTAGTCCCAATTCTCTAGCACCCAGCCGAGCTGCCCTTCTCCCTAACCCTAACGGCAAACCGCTGCCCATCTGCATCCGCTACCTCCGGCCTCCTACCTTGCACGCAGTCAAGCATCTCCGATGGGCGTCCCTGCCCGTGCCGCCACACAACCACCAGCCGCTGGTGCCACCTCTGGCAGATCTGATTGACCCCTCCCATCTCTAATATCCCCTATGAACCAGCAAAGGAGAAGTCCTGGAGACGCAATAACCTGGAGGAGTATGAATGGTGAAGAGGAGCTGCCACTCGAGTGACGACGACCACGACGACTTCATCCGTTCTACATGTTGTGCATCGAGGGTAACTCCCGAAATAAACTAATTCTTGTTAGATTGCTCTGCTGGCATGTGCGATGCTGAGTTATATTAACATTGTGTGATTCAAGCACATAATTCGAATTTAGTCTTTGAGGTTTCAGAGACTCGTGAGCTATTATTGGATTTTGAGATGCAAATCTATTTGATCTACTGGTGCAGTATAGTTCGAGGCAAACTGCTCTTACACCGTGCCAAATTTGAGAATATGTATAATAGTAATTCTGTAGGTATCGTTTTTAGCTTTCCATAGAGTGGTCATTTGCATTTTTCCGATGAGTGGTTTGGAAAATACGGTCTTAGCGGTGATGCTATGCTGTAACAGTATTTCGATCCGTGCAGTCATTTGTCTGTCGGATAATAACCATGTTCCTAGGCTGAATTATAATTATTTGCACAACACCTTGAATATGCATAATGTCTTATAGATATTAGTAATGATATAATTTTCCCTGTTCCGGGTTATATGGTTCTATGCGAATAACACATGGCATGTCCTATTTTGTACTTGGTAAACTAAATACCTATTACTGAGTGGTTAATCTTGTTTATTTGAAAATTACTTTAGAGTCAAAGTTATCAAGTAATGGATATATATATATATATATATATATATAGAAGAATGCATATTATTTGTCGAGATTGGAACCTGGAAGATTGGGCTTAGGAATATCTGAGAGGTTGATGATGGCGCATAGAATCGACGCTTATGTTCATTCCGTGTGATGCTTCCAAATGCAATGGTTGTGATTTTTATCTTCTTGCTTAACAGGTGATTGTTCTTTGTCTTGTTGATTGATTTGTGAGGTCACTCCATCGGGCGCTAAAAGGCAAGTACATGTGGGATGGTAATCACAGTGTGATCTCCCATCCCCAACTATTCCCTTACCACTAAATATGCATTCTTTTAGGCTGCAACCATTAGTTCCTTGTGTTGATATGTTGTTTGATGAGACTTGTGTGTTTACGATGAATTCTCCGTATTGTTATTGCATAGTTAAGTGCTGCTGTAGCGGGGTGACATCCTCAGTGTTGAGTTTAAAGATGAACTGGAATAAAACATGACCATGTTAATGCATTTAATGAGACCTTCAATGATGGGTTGCGATCCACATTGGAGGCACCCTCCACAAGTTGGATTGAGTAGATGTCGACGGGCATCTACTCAGCTATACCGGTAAAAGTAATGAGATGAGATGCTAGCAATAGAAACCATGAGACCTTCAATGATGGGTTGCGATCCACATTGGAGGCACCCTCCACGAGTTGGAGTGGGTGGATGCCGACGGGTGCCACTCAAACTTTACCGGTATCAGCAATGAGATGGGATGAAACAAAGACATAAATAAAATAAGATGAATATGAACATGTGCATTGATATAAATCTACTTATACCAATAACGCCATTAGGTGTGTTACCTTGTATTGTGGTGAGTGACACTTTCTTGGCTGTACTTTCCATTACGCTAACCAATGGTGATTTTGTGATATTGTTTTGCTTGCTAACAAGAGGTGACATGTGTGATCGTTACTTGTGTGACTTTTGAGGAATGCCATGGATGCTGCTCTATGTGACGAAACGTTATTTATACAGGAGTGAGGAGTGAGTTGCAGGTTTGGGATACGAATGACTTACAATTCTTAGTTCAGACTAATACATTTCCTAATATGTTTTCTACCAGCAAGAAAATAGATTGCGCGAGTAGCCTTTATAGATTTGTTAACGCAGTGATGATAATAGTCTTCTTTATTTGTTAGAAACACTGTGCCATGTGTTATATCTAACCGTCTAGCTTGTGCTAATGGAGTCTTTTGCTAGTACAACCTAATTAAGTAGGAAATAAATAGAATCTATAATTGATAGGTTCCATAACCTGAGATGAGATGTTGCACTGTTGTTTATCATTCCGCTGTGCTTGTTGAGCCGGTGAGCTCACCCTTGTTGTCACCAAACTTTTCAGGTGTTTGATGGAGTCGTCATGCATGGGATTGGGAGTAGACCATTCTACCTCATCACACACACAATAGCAAATCTTGTTTATATTAGCTTCCTCAAATTGTTAGAAGAACCAAAATGTAATTCTTAGCGGTTCAAACTGTTTAGTCTCATTCTTGTAACTTTATTTTGTTGAACCTATGTTAGCGGAAATCTTTGGAGCTCATACGGTTGTTTCCATCTTGGAAATGATGCGTTGGTTATCCTTAATGCTGAAATTATGTGCTACTGCAAGCATGATTGTTGATGGTAGTATTTATATGTTAGACTTTGCCTAATTTTATGATACATTAGGATTTCAATTCCTTTAAGGATGTGTGTGGTAGCATTCCGGTCTTAGAGCTAGACCGGGGTGTTACACCCCCTAACCCTAAACTCAGTCGATCTTATGAAGTCTAGCATGAAGAGAGGTCGTTTTGGGTTTCAAACATGGAAATTTCAAGAACATCCCAAAAGCTTCATTTTAGAGTGACTAAGAAGGATCCAGGCTTACTTATTCGTTTTCACGTGTTAAACTTGTCTAAATCTTGGTCAAACCTAGGATTTGACCAAGATTCAAATGCGCAGAAAATTTAAAAAATCAGAAAAATGAAAACCAAATTACATAGTCTTCTTATGTCATATAGTAAGCATATTCAAGTTGATAAACAAGGTTTGAACCTTGATCTGTAGTACTGGGCAAAACCCTAGTTTAACCTATTTAATTATAGATTTGTAGGTTGATTTTTCTACCTTTTTATTATTACTATGCAGCACATGTGTGTTTGCCCGTCGAGTGAAACTCGGAGGAAGAGGGATCACTCGGAAGGAGAGAAGAATGGGAGAGCATTATGGTGTCTTCCCTTTTTCGGGTGATGATGTTGACTTTTGTGCAGTGGTTTGTCAGTGAGCAGGAGGTGCGAGCGAGCGAGCGAGCGATTCGCGCGAGGCCGAGAATGAGAGAGATTTGTTTTTTTTGTGAGAGGGACAACCGAAGGATCCTGAAAATGAAAAGGCAAGCATGCATGGATCTTTTTGAAACCAAAAACCACTTCTCTCTCATTCATGCATGCTTGCCTTCATAAGACAGAGTTTAGGGTCAGGGGTAGATATATACATGATTTTATGGTTTGAATATGTTTAGACCTTGTTTATCAACTTGAATGCTTACTATATATATGACATAAGAATGCTATGTCCTTTGTTTTTTCATTCTTTTGTTTTTTTTCTGAATTTCTATGCCCATTTGAATCTTTTGGTCAAATCCTAGGTTTGACCAAGATTTAAACAAGCATAAATCCTAGGTTTCATTTTTTTGATCTTTTTTTTAAAAAATCTTCCCATTTGAATCTTGGTCAAATCCTAGGTTGTTTGACCATGATTTAAACAAGTTTAAAACACGAATATGAAAAATTAAGCATCTATCCTTCTTAAGTCACTTTAAAATGTAACTCTTGGGAGGGTTTTTGAAATTTTCATGTTTGAAACCAAAAACCACTTCTCTTCATGCTTGACTTTCAAAAAATCGACCGAGATTAGGGTTAGGGGGTAGATGAATGATTTGTCTGGTTTGAATATGTCCAAACATTGTTTATCAACTTTAATGCTTACTATATGACATACGTGTATCTCTAGATCGCAAATTTAACTAATGTAACACAAAATATATACAACAAAATATATATCATTAGAAAAACTCAGATGTTATACTATTTAATGGTATAATTTTTATAGCATAAATATTATATTATATTAGTTAAATTAACGATATTGGGATACGCGTAGGCCTTGTAAACCAGGACGGAGGGAGTACCCAGCTATAACTCCTCTTTGCTCTCTATCCCATCGTCTTCTCCCCTCGTTGCTAACTGCACGGATTGATTTCTCTTCTCGTCTTCTTCCCAAGGACCGTTGGAAAATGGAGATAAAAAGCTGCAGCACATGGAGTTCCGTCGGGCCATCGCCGGAAATAACACTCACAAGCAATGGAGGGAGAGAGAGATGGCGATTTAGAGTTCCATGTCCATGAGAAAGTTCCGTCGTGGGCATGGGTGGAAGCTCTCGACGCAGACATGCAGACCTGGATCCAATCCTTCGGCGACGGCGGCCATGTCATGGTGGATCAGTTGGTTGTGCCGCCTGCGATGGAGATGGTGGCGCCGCCCGCGATGGACACGGTCGTGGCCGTCGTCGACGAGGTTGTGCCTGCCGTCAACAGCGAAGAAAAAGAAGAGGCTCAGGGCGTCATGCGTGAAGGCGAGGGGGCGGTGCTCGTCGTCCAGGCAGAGCAGGCGGAGCTCGACCATGGCGAGGGCGCGCAGGTGGTTGCTGCCGTGCATGCTGCAGCCGCCGAGAATGCTAAGGAGAAGTATGAGAGCAAGTACAATAAGTCCTAGTCAGCTGGCTACAACGCCGGCGACATCGAGTTGCAGAGGGTCTTCGCTGTAATTTCAATCTTGTTTGGGTGCCTTTCTGTAATTTTTGTCCTTTAATATCATCAGTGGTTTCCCGCAAAAAAAAAGCTGGCTACAAGGATTAAAATAATATATTGGTGTCTAGTTCGAGGAGAGAGAAGCGGAGAGAGAGTGTAAGAGCGGAAATTCAATTCGGCTCCCGGGTGCGTATGCTCTCTCTGCCAAAAAATCATATTTCAAAATGTCGAAAAATTTGGACACAAAATTCTACATGTACATCTCCATAATATACGAGCGTTCGTCAAGTTTCATGAAAACCGATATTTTGTGTGGTCTATATAAAAAAGCGAAAGTTTATCTTGTGAAAAGCATTATTTTTAGCACTGAAATTTGTCTTTTTTACACACGTCACATGATAAGTCGATTTTTTATGAAACGACTTTGTGAGCACGTAGCATGTGAAGATGTACGTGCAAACTTTTAATTTCAATAAGAAAACTACGTATGTGCTTTGGTTTTTCATTTTTCATTTTTAGAGTGACTAAGAAGGACCCAGGCTTACTTATTCGTTTTCACGTGTTAAACTTGTCTAAATCTTGGTCAAACCTAGGATTTGACCAAGATATGATTCAAATGCGCAGAAAATAAAAAAAACAGAAAAATGAAAAACCAAAGTACATAGTCTTCTTATGTCATATATATAGTAAGCGCATTAAAGTTGATAAACAAGGTCTGGACATATTCAAACCATACAAATCATGTATCTATACCCCCTAACCCTAAACTTTGTCTTATGAAGTCAAGCATGAAGAGAAGTGGTTTTGGGTTTCAAACATGGAAATTTCAAAAACCTCCCAAAAACTTCATTTTAAAGTAACTGAGAAGGTTACATGCTGCTTCCATTTTCATTTTCATGTTTTAAACTTGTTTAAATTATCTTGGTCAAACCTAGGATTTCATGAAGATACAAATGGGTGGGCACAATATTCAAAAAAATCAGAAAAATGAAAAACCAAATCACATTGTCTTCTTATGTCATATCGTAAGCATTCATGTTGATAAACAAGGTCTAGACATATATATTCAAACCAGAAAAATCATGTATATATCTACCCCTAAAACCCTAATTAAACTCAGCCAATCATGAAGAGAAGTGGTTTTGGGTTTCAAACATGGAAATTTCAAGAACCTCCCAAAAGCTTCATTTTAGAGTGACTAAGAAGGATCCAGGCTTACTTATTCGTTTTCACGTGTTAAAGTTGTCTAAATCTTGGTCAAACCTAGGATTTGACCAAGATATGATTCAAATGCGCAGAAAATTAAAAAAAATTAGAAAAATGAAAAACCAAAGTACATAGTCTTCTTATGTCATAGTAAGCATATTCCAGTTGATAAACAAGGTTTGGACATATTCAAACCATACAAATCATGTATCTATACCCCCTAACCCTAAACTTTGTCTTATGAAGTCAAGCATGAAGAGAAGTGGTTTTGGGTTTCAAACATGGAAATTTCAAAAACCTCCCAAAAACTTCAATTTAGAGTGACTGAGAAGGTTACATGCTTCCCTTTTCATTTTCATGTTTTAAACTTGTTTAAATTATCTGTGTCAAACCTAGGATTTCATGAAGATACAAATGGGTGGGCACAATATTCCTAAAAATCAGAAAAATGAAAAACCAAATCACATAGTCTTCTTATGTCATATCGTAAGCATTCAAGTTGATAAACAGGGTCTAGATATATCCAAACCAGACAAATCATGTATCTATACCCCCTAACCCTATAGTTTGAGGCCTTTTGGATGAGGTCGAAAAAATTCTTGGATTAGAATCGTGTTGTTCGAACCCCGTAGTTGGATTTTTTTGAACCTTGATCTGTAGTACAGGGCAAAACCCTAGTTTAACCTATTTAATTATAGATACGTATATCGATTTTTCTACCTAGGATTTGACCAAGATTTATGGGCATAAAATTTAAAAAAAATTAGAAAAATGAAAAACCAAAGCACATAGTCTTCTTATGTCATATAGTTAGCATTAAAGTTGTTAAACAAGGTCTAGACATATTCAAACTAGACAAACCACATGTATCTACACCCCCTGACCCCTAAACTCTATCTTATGAAGTCAGGCATGAAGAGAAGTGGCTTTGGGTTTCAAACATGGAATTTTCAAAAACCTCCCAAAAACTTCATTTTAGAGTGACTAAGAAGTATACATGCTTCCCTTTTCATATTCATGTTTTAAACTTGTTTAAATTATCTTGGTCAGACCTAGGATTTGACAAGATTCAAATGGGCATCAAAATTCAAAAAAATGAAAAACAAAAGCAAATAGTTTTCTTATGTCATATAGTAAGCATTCAAGTTGATAAACAAGGTCTAGACATATTCAAACCAGAAAAATCATGTATATATCTACCCCTAACCCTAAACTAATCTGTCGATCTTATGAAGTCAATCATGAAGAGAAGTGGTTTTGGGTTTCAAACATGGAAATTTCAAGAACCTCCCAAAAGCTTCATTTTAGAGTGACTAAGAAGGATCCAGGCTTACTTATTCGTTTTCACGTGTTAAACTTGTCTAAATCTTGGTCAAATTTAGGATTTTACCAAGATTCAAATGCGCAGAAAATTAAAAAAAATCAGAAAAATGAAAAACCAAAGTACATAGTCTTCTTATGTCATATAGTAAGCATATTCAAGTTGATAAACAAGGTCTAGACATATTCAAAGTTTCAAACTAGACAAACCATGTATCTACCCCTAACCCCTAAACTCTGTCTTATGAAGTAAAGCATGAAGAGAAGTGGTTTTGGGTTTCAGACATGGAAATTTCAAAAACCTCCCAAAAACTTCATTTTAGAGTGACTAAGAAGGATACATGCTTCCCTTTTCATTTCCATGTTTTAAACTTGTTTAAATTATCTTGGTCAAACCTAGGATTTGACAAGATTCAAATGGGCATCAAAATTCAAAAAAAAATCAGAAAAATGAAAAACCAAAGCAAATAGTTTTCTTATGTCATATAGTAAGAATTAAAGTTGATAAACAAGGTATAGACATATTCAAACCAAACAAATCATGTAAATATCTACCCCTAACCCTAAACTCTGTCTTATGAAGTCAAGCATGGAAATTTCAAGAACATCCCAAAAGCTTCATTTTAGAGTGACTAAGAAGGATCCATGCTTACCTTTTCATATATTTTAAACTTGTTTAAATCTTTGTCAAACCTAGGATTTGACCAAAAGATTCAAATGGGCATAAAATTCAAAAAAATCAGAAAAATGAAAAACACTACGAACAGTGAACAATACTGTTTCGCGTCCCTACAGTACACCATGGACAGTGTTGCGAGTGACCTGTGTCCTTCACGGATAGAGATCAGGTGACATGCACCTTTCGCATGTCACCTGGTGACATGCGGCTTAAATATAAATTTAAATATTGCGAAAAAATCATGTCCCAACCTATAGCCCTCTCGATTTATAGGCCCCTGCCGCCTCTCCCCATTCACTTCACTTCTCGCTACCTCACTCCTCTCGATTTATAGGCCCCTGCTGCCTCTCCCCATTCATCTTTAAAATCCTATAGCCCCAACCTGTACAGTGCTCGTCGGCGGCTGTACCATCCACAACCTCTGTATTAGCGCCTCCCTGCACCCCCATCTTCCGGCGATGAATCCCACAAGTGGACAAGGGGGCCTGTTAGGTGTGCGGCCCACCGTCGTAATCCCCCAGCAGCAACTACAGGACCTCGCCGCCAACTCGCACGCCCCCCTACAGCTGCTGCAGCAGGCGCATGGCGGCCTTGCCGTTGAGTCTGATGTGCCCACCAAGCGGCAGCGGATCAACGACCTCTCCGTGGGCTCAGACGTGACAGTCCTGCTGCAGCTACAAGACAACCTCGCCGTCGCCGGGGAGTCGGTCCTCTCCAAGGAGGAGAGCTTCGAGGTCAGTGGTTAATGTAGTTTAATCATTGGTTTAAAACTAGTTAGCCCCCTACTGAGTATTATTCGGTGGGGATTTGATGCAAAATACTTCATTCACCATGTTTTGGCGTGAGTATTTGCGGCAGATCAGGACAACCTGAGAGATAGCCTGTCCTGGGGCATTATTACTCGTAGTTTTTTTTTGAGGGGTTCCTCGGGCCTTATTAGTGAAGCGTCCAATTTCCATTCACGTAATCCATGCCGTGAGGCCTCGGGACTTGTAATTTTGCATTGGAATCAATCCCTCGGCTGATCCATGCTAGAACGGGGTGGATGCACGGAAGGAGAAGCGACAATCGGAGCACGTATGTGGAACGACCAGAAACGCGAGAGCATAGAGGTGTTGCGGTTCCACGTCCACCCGACGTGCGCGGAAGTGTTTCTTGAGGATCCCCGCGACTACGATCTGTCCAATACTCTTACGCCAAACAGATAAAATGTGTTCTTATTAAGAAAGACCCGAGATATTACTCATCGAACCATGTGAAAACACGTCAACCAAACACGGCACAAGGGATTTCTACTGCACTAATACTAGCTGCATTACCACTTTCGAACTTCAATGCAAACTTGAAACTTCACTGCAGTCTTTTTCCCCCTTTCGAACTTGAGATCCAGCCTCTCCATCGATTGATGCATAGGGCAAACTTTATTAGTTCATGTTTCGTTCTTAGTTTGAAACTTTATTACTCCAAGCTCCGGAGTACTCATATTACTACAGTATTGCAATTGAAATTTATACATATTACAATTACTATTGAAGTTAGTCTTGTACAGATTACTATGAGTATTGAAGTTTAAGTCCTGCAAACTTTCGGAGTACTATATTTTTACTATTGAAGTTACACTCTTGCACTTTATTAGTATAATATCATGTGTCACACAGGGTCGCTCTGTGAATCTACCATCTAATGAAGGACGACAACATGAAGCGTCTTTGCAAGTAATCCGGCGGTCGCTCCTGGATGAGTCGCGCGAGTTGATTGACCATGCGTCCAAGCTCCGAGATGTGAACGCACATCTGGTAAACCGTGCTATGAAGCTATGGAATGAGTATGCCGTACTCTTGAATGAGCACTCATCTCTATCAAAGGAGAACTCATCTCTATCGAAGGAGAACCTCTCCATGGTAAATCAGAACGGGTCTCTAACGAAGGAGAACATCTCCATCCTAAAAGAGAACTCATCTCTGAAAAAGGAGAACATCTCCATCCTAAAAGAGAATTCATCTCTGAAAAAGGAGCACACCTACTACAAGTGGCGGAGCATGACAGGAAACAAGTAATCTTCTTCGGGTGTGAAGAAGTTGTACCCATATGTGCATGTAGAGAGGTGGAGACGGTTGCCGATGAGACAAGTGAGTAGATTGAGGAGGGCAGCCACAACCCACAACGTTTGTAGTTACAAATCTTCTATCATAAAAGTAGTAGTATCGAAATTAATATGTATCCCTTAATATATATGTGGTGTTTGACAATATATAGTTTAACATGCAAGGACTCTGCAATGTAATTTGTATCAGTTTGATTGGCTTTCTACCCAAGTGAGCATGTGTCATATTTGTCCAAGGTTTGATTTTTGCATCTTATCATATTTTGTTGAATACCATACTAAAAAGTTCCATGTGCATCATTTTGATGCAGAGGCTGGGGGTCTCAACTTCCATTACGAAAAGGATTTGTCAAGACATGAAACATTGGATAAAATCCTTGACTGTACCCTGCAAGTGTGGCACCTAGAAACAATGATTAAAATTCAAAGCTGCATCTCCTACCAATACAAATGGTATATCAGACAATTTTGAAACAAATTGAATCCAACCTGAAATAAATTAAATTATATTTGGAAGAAGATATGTAGAAGTACCCCTGTACAGTAGGACTCTATGTGCAATGCACGACATATTGGCAAAAAATTACCCGCATGTACCAAAGGCATGGGCACCAAGATCTGATGCAAATTTGAATTCGGCCAAAGGAGGGTACTAGCAAAGATTTCGATCGTGTCAGCGATCCAGACATTCTTATGAAGTAAAGGGAATTTGATCATCTTGGTCTTGCAAGTAATGAAATGTGGGGACTCCTAAGATCGACGCCTTCAACACTGATGTTTCTTTTTCATCAGAAGCTAGTGGCTGACAACTTTGATTCCTATTCGGCTGATGCAGATATCCATGAGATCATCAAGAGGATCTTGGAACATGTTGAAGCACGTGTCGAAATTCTGCTCTCGTGCTTGAAGGCAGATGATTTTGATAGGGTGATGCAAAAGCCGCCATATGGTCAATAGATTGTTATTATATACAAGGATGTTGTTTCTTGGGTCATCATCTAGATCTTTTGTTTTCTTATGTGTTAGCAGTACTTTATGGAAACTATGTTAGTATTGTCTTATACTGAATTGTTGCTATATCTGGACACCGGATGCTTATGTTCTATGACATTATGGAATGTATGGAAAAAAGATGACACCTTTTTAGCTATTCAGAAAAGGCAAAAAAACAACAACAATTTGTTTCCCACAATAAAATGAAATCTTATTGCACCTTTCCCCAAAATGGTAATGCACATTTTACCTTGGGCATTTTCGTTAAGACCCATGGTTTTTTATATAAAATGGTAGGCCATATTTTGAAGCTAGTTTTTTTAAAACATATCAAAATTCAAGCTTATCATTTTATAGCCACAAGTTCACTTTTTTTTTTCATTTTTTTCCAAAACAGGGTGGGAATCGACTGCATGCCATTCCTTGCAAACATTGGCGAATGTCGGAAATAATCTTAGATAGGCCGAACTCTAAAAGAAGAGGTAAATACCGAAATAGTCCCGAGACATTGTGATGCATGTAATTCTAACGCAATCCCAATAAACCAAAACATATTTTATTATAAGTAGAACCTATATACATACAATTATGTGATCAATGGCAAAACTTTAGTTCTTTTGAAAATCATTTTGTAATTCGATCGATCAAGAATTTTTTCAATATCTTTTGCTCGATGCACAACTCGGAATTTAAGATCTTTGTTGTCGAGCCATTTCAGGAGTCCTTTAAGTCATAGGATAGGAAAAACGTATGTACATCTTGTCTATTTGAATCCTATGGGAATATGAGTTTCTTTGATTGTACCAAAGGGATTTTTCCCTGAGGGGGATGACCTAATGTTTTGTTCATATAGGATTTGTAGTACAAGATTCATATGGGATATGTTCCCTATGAATATAACCAATAGTGTAGAATAATTCCCGTAGGATCTAAATCCTATAAATCAAAGGAGTCTCAGTTGTTTTCGTCACCACATATAAAATCAGCGCCAACTCAATGAGATGATAAATGTTGTCGGATGAAACATGGCGTTTCTTTCAAATATAAAGAAATATCTGAAGTCTTCAATTCTACGCGTATGATAATGAATAGCTCAAGGTTATTTTACATATACTAAGATCCATGATACATCAATCTTTTTAATGCGGAGAACGAGTCTATATATGTTTTTTGGTACCTAGTCCATGTTTTGTTTTCGAAATCGGCTCCACGCAGTGTTCACTAAAATAGGCGCAACTTTGTCATATGAAGTCCGTTTTAAGTACTCAAATGTTCAGAAAAAAAACACATATATATGAATGGATATTCACTAAAAATCAAGGTAGGATGGCTGCCGTACCGCCCATGCTTACAAATGAGACCTTGATGGGGTCGGACAGCGTCCATTTTTTTTTTCGCGCATCCACCAAACCATTTCAACGAAGCGCCAAAACACCGGCGAAAATAGCTCGGGTTGCCGCCTCCAATTTTCAAATGTTCGAATTTCCCATCTTATCCTTTCATCAAAAACGTCCCCAGCGGTTCTTCTCTTATTCGGGCCAAGGCCAATCTCACCCCAGCCATTAAAACATACCACCGGCACAGGCGCCGAATCCCACATCTCTCATGTGTCACCCACCGAATCGGAGCATCTCGCCCGACGACGGCAGTGCACCACCGTCCCACCTCGCCACCACAGCCTCCTGACCAGCCGCTGTAGTGTCCGAGAAGACGTTGTCAAGCAAGCCGGAGCCGCTTCCCCGACGAAGGCGCACACCGCACTATTTGTGCTCCACCGTAGCCGACGCCCACCGCGCCGGATCCTGCTCTGGACGCCGTCTACCTCCGCCGCTGCATCGGATCTGCTTCCCGACTCCCTGGTCTACCGCACGGTGAAATGGGTAGACCCCGCGCCCAACCGGTCCACCGCGCGAAACCAAAGCGTAAAGCCGTCCACTCCCCATGCGAAGGTTGGTGTTTAGCCGCTTCCGTTATGCATTTCATTTCCGAACATCAGTTTCGTGCGATCTGTTTTAGGGCTTGTTTGGTACTAGAGTTTCTTGGGATTAGCAGGGATAATCCGCTCCAAACTTTAAATCCCCACTTATCCCCAATGCATGTTTGGTGCTAGAGTATGAGCGAGTTTAATCCCCACTTGTCCCTACTTTTCCGCAAAATTTAGTGTATTTTTTCAATCCCCAATACTCTACCCCTACCTAGTGGATTGGGGATGGGGTTTTGTGGGTATTGGGTGAATTCTGCTGTCACCCAATACTCTAGAGTATTATCCCCACTAATCCCCACTAAAACACGGGCGGAGAGATCAGGTGACATGCAATAGGCATGTCACACGAGCTGATGTTGTGACATGCGACCATGTTACGATCGTTGGACTGAAAATGGAGGGCCGGATCAACATGAACGATGAAGCGCTACAGGGACAATCCACAGTGCATCGCTACAGGGACAAATCTACAGTGCATCGATACAGTACATCTGCTACAGGGTCATCTACAGTACATCACTACAGTGCTTGATCTTGTCTACTCATTTTCGATCCAACTGCCGAAAGTGCATGTTACGGCACTGTTCATCGGTGACATGCCTATGGTATGACTGTAGTAGAAGTCAAACTGCGAGTGATTAGTCGACATTATTAAACTGCATGTTTATAAATCTTGTAATCATCAATTGGCATGCACAGGGGAAATCATTTATTTTTGATCTACGCTTTATTCCTTTTTGAGCTATCATCTACTTGCTACTACTAATTTGCCCTTCTCTTGCTCTACTCAAAGTTCCATGATAAATCTCGTTAGCATTTTTTCTAATGCATGCTAAAGATACTGTAGTAGAGTACAAAGAGGGCCGGAGAGAAAATATAGGCATCACCAGTGAACAATCAAACACCTCTCCTGTCTCCATCGATAACAATCAATTTTCTTATTCAGAACTTGATCCTACTGAACAAGAGTCTGAGGGAGACCTGAGTAAAGAGGATGCCCTTGTCAAGCACCCTACTCCACCCCCCAAGGTGATTGCTCGCTCTTTTCATTGGCTTTATTGTTGCATCTTCAATAATTGTGCTGTATCTGTCCAACCCAGCCCAAGTTATAGCATTATCATCTGCTCAGTTAACACATAATAATAACATATGTTTCATCATGTCTTGGCTTGCTGTTCTTATGTTCCATAATCGTATCAAGCATGTATATGATTTTGTTGATTGAAGTACCGTTTATCTCTGGCAGGCATCAGGGACTTCACGTAAGGGCGTTTCAAATACCAACAAGGTGAAGAACATAGTTCAACAGGAAGATCAATATCCGACAGCTCACCTAAAAATAAAAAGGGTTCAAGCTGGTCATGTCAGATCACAAACAAATGCAGTGAACAGAGTAAAAACAAGGTCTCAGACTCAGAGTCACTCTAATCTAGTTGAAAATGATGACCAGGCAAAAAAATATTGTAATGCGAAACACCAACATAAAAAGCTTCGACCTAACCCCACATCGGTTGGTCTAAAAGCTGTAGACGGAGCAAATACCAAACCACATGTTCCCCAGCCACCTGTTGCCAATCCAGTTACCCAAGAACAATTCACAGCAGACCCAGTTTCAACAGCAGGTTCTCAACACCTAACTAATCATGATCGCCCGCTGACATTTAGTCCTGCCAGAGACAACTTCTTCCTTAAAGATGATGGTGGGGCCAAATTAGGTACGTGTTCCCTTACATGCTCCGTTACATAAATACCTTGATAGCTTGATGTAATGCTTAAATTTGCAGTTCCACCACGACCAAGAAAACGAAGGGGGCCAACGACTTTGAAATCACTTAAAAATAAGATTGCCCGAATGGGAACAAGATTTCCCATCACATCAGTTATAGCAGGTATCAGAAGGCCCTTTGGATCCACAAGAATCATCTAATATAGCATCGATCACGGGCGTTTTTGTCGGGACTCAAATTCCTATCTTTCCATCATGGAAACAACACGTAAACACCCCTTCCCATTTTGAAGGTTTACTGCACATGTTACATGTAAGTCATTTTTGTAAACAATACCATGTTGCTCGTTCACATTCCCTCTAGCTTTCTGTTGGCTAGCTATCTAACACATGAACGGTTCCCATTGTTGTAAACAGACATGTCTTGAGTTTGATGATGACATGAAGAATGTAATCACTGTTATCAGGAGCATATTCTCTTCAGCGTTGCGCCAGGAGCGCCATAGGCTAAAGATGAGATACTTTGCTGGGAGGACTCCTAGTGATATTCCAACAACCTCTCTATACTACGGATGATGATGATCAATGGTGTGATCTTGTTGAGTATTGGTCTGCTCAAAAGAATTTGGTATGTTACGTGAAGACAGTGAGACAAGATCACATTGCGATTCCTTTTTAAGCATGTGTCTCACAAGTCTTCATTTGTACTTCATCGCTCGAAGTAACATGCGTGCTCGTAATAATGTACGTTTACAACAGCGTACGAGGATCTCGTAGCTTGATTGGACACCTCTCTTTGTATGGTAAGGAATGTTATCTGTACAGCTATATTTAAATTAGTAAATCATTTAGAATTTATAGATGCACAATATACATCGTAAATTGATGTCTCTGTTTTTTTTTGAAAACTTTCAATTGTCGCATGTCGGCATGTGACGTGGTTGTGAAACTAATTTATATTTTCTCTTGCGAAAATATCGGAAGGCAAGGCAAGCATCTTGTGAGAGTACAGACAGAGAGATGAGTCTACTTGAGCAATTCAAGGTGTGCCAGACGAGCGAGAAATGGTTTATTGGACATTTTGCACGAGTGTTATTGTAAGTATTCTCTACTAATGTCGGTTATGGTTTTCAATTGTATGCAGAAATATCTTGTCATATTTGTCAAGCTTCATGCACTAGCCAACACAACCAAATGTCCGAACTGGTGGAAAGGGCTAGTACAATTCACTTATATACTTCTCGGCAATATCATGCACATTACGAATTCTACACATGGATCCATGCATATTTTTATAGTCCTGCTATTACGTGTTAGCAATAGAAGACATGTCAATATGATGTAACATGCTCTTACTAAAATGTATATGCGGTAATCAGCCATGCCAGTTTGTAGGATTATTAGAGGTAGTTCATACACGTCTTCACATTATAATCTCTTCTCTTACACATGTGTAACAACTGAAAACTCCTCGATCGACATGAAAGTGGAGCTGGCAAAACCAAAGAAAGATGGTATAGAAAAAACCCAGGAAGAATGTCTGAATTCATTTTCCAAGGTACTACAATGTCATGGTATAGCCAACAACACATTTCTGCGTAATGCTGGGTTCACAACTAATTTGTCGAGGTCCAAGTCCAAGTCAAAGCCCAAGCGCAGGTTGAGGTCCAAGTCATTGTCTTTTTATGTTCTCGAGGAACTACTCAAAGAGGAATGAGCAATAGTGGCTGCACAAAGAGTAGTCATCCACCGTATAACTGAGGATTAGAAGCAAGTCAAGCCCACCTGGGCAACATCCTGAGAAAGTGTGGGAGATGCTGAATACCACGGTGAACAACGCTGAGTCAAAGGTGTCCCTTGGTTGTGTGAAAGGGTTTGTGATGCTGAACTATTTTGTTGGTGCTTCTATCTGCACTTGTTATGTACCTGGTGGTTGTTTCCTTGGTGATGTGGATTAAATGAAAACTGAATGGATTGGATGCACCAATATTTAATCAAGGTTTAATCTGATTTGTAGTATTTTTTATATTGCGCTGCATGGGAAAAGTATAACTATTAGTTGGCCCATTGGTGACCATTTTCATACATTATTCTAGTTGATGGGTCCTTGTCCTTGTATCCCTGAAAGGAGGCAGTACTACAGTAAGCTACCAATTTTTCTAGTACAGTATTTTTTTAGCGCCAGCTAAATTGAAAATATCTATCAAGCGCTACAATCTCCCGCCAATAAAATCCAAAATATTCGCTACGCGTTTTTAAATTTAAGTTTTTTTAGGAGATACTACATGGGAACTGATTTTGGTTGTGATTATGACTTGATGTGACCGTATAGTAGTGTCATGCGCATGCGGGAGTAGTGTTTTGAAACATAGGAGCATATGCTCCCTCCATTTTGAAATGCATCTTACACATATTTTGAATTTCAAAAAAATGAAACAAAAAATTCGCATGTACATCTTCTCGTGCTACGCCCTTACAAAGTTGCGACTTGTCATGTGACGTGTGTAAAAAGATAAAATACAGTACTAAAAATAATGCTTTTCACAAGATAAGTTTTCTCTTTTTTACATAGACCACAAAAAATATTGGTTTTTCGTGAAACTTGACGAACGAATATATATTATGAATATGTACATGTAAAATTTTTTGCTAATTTTTTCGACATTTTAAAATATGATTTTTTTGGTAGAGGGAGCATATGCACCCGGGAGCCAAATTAAATTTCCGCATGCATATGACACTACTCTATGTTACTACCTTCATAATGCATAGTAACTTAGATGTAGTACTATCATGCATGATTGTTTTAGTTAGTATGTAGACTCATTCTATCTTGAAAAGTGTTATGGTAACATAGCTAGTTACCACAACCAGCTCTATGTTAATACTCCTTAGTTACTCCCACTATGAGTAGTCTAAGTAGCATGGTCTACCCCGGAAGTAGATCCTCTAACGTGCAACAGACAAGTCGGGTAAGCTACACCTCTCTAATTTTCCTTCTCCACATCTACATGATTAAGTCTAATTTGATCTAAATTAATTTCCATAATATATGTAAGCCATATGCATTTACGATAATTAGTAACAATCAAAATTATGACTATCTTTTTTTAATATTTATACGATTTTTTATACAGTAAAAATATACAGTGATTGCTACAGTAAATACGTACAGTATTTGTTACATTTTCCTGATTTTTCTTCTACATTTTGCACTACTTAAGCACTGTGCTTACCTGACTTATCATCTCTACATTAGAGGATATGGTTCCGGTCTACCCCTGGCCTTATATTACAATCACGAGTATATTACTTGGACCATCTGTACAACATACTTTTGTTGCTCCTTGCAAAAAAAAAAACTTTTGTTGCATTTGGATTATTAATAAAGGCCGTGTGCATCACCACGATGCAGAGGCTGGGGTCATATCCCCTTTTCGAAGAAAAAAATTTACTTAGACCATAGCCTTATTCAAAATCAATTCTTAGTCAAGCTGCAAAATCTCCTAGTACCAATCCCGAAATATTTCAGAAGGGCTTTTCAAAATTGATTTTCAATATATATCATGATTATGATCGTGGTAACCGATTTTCAACGTGATGATGACTTGATGTGACACTTGGCCGTACTAGTACGGTCTC
The DNA here is from genome assembly GCF_019359855.2 of Lolium perenne. Classification (NCBI taxonomy): domain Eukaryota; kingdom Viridiplantae; phylum Streptophyta; class Magnoliopsida; order Poales; family Poaceae; genus Lolium; species Lolium perenne. The sequence goes on along the minus strand of NC_067248.2, from coordinate 32,549,588 downwards.
ATATTTTTGTATTACTTGGACTGTAGCCAAATTCAAAATCTCATTCCAGCGGCAAAACTTCCCGCCCGAAAAATACAAATATTTCACACGCCTCTAACTTCCCATTCTACCCTCGTAAAGATGACAACAATGTCCATGCATAAGTCGGTTAGTGGGGGGTCTACCCGTCATTTTTTTCGATCACCACCTCCCTAGCTCCGAAACTCCCCGAAAAAAAATTCATTTCCCTCACTCTCTCCTCTGAGACCACCCACCGGAACTTCCCAAGTCCCTCTCTCTCCCACCTCCACGACCACCGCACCGGAACATCCCCGCCGGACTTCCCTGGCCTACCCGAGGCCTCGCGATCCTCGTCATCCGGCTGTCTGCCGGAGCCGCTTCATCGACGCCGTCATCAACCGGACTGGATCATCCCCGCCGAACCTCGAAACCATATACTCATCCAGCAGTCTACCGCAGTCGCTTCAGCTGCGGTATCGTCCACCCCACCGGAGCCGCTTCGTCGGATCCGTCGTCCACCGCATCGGATCTAGCTCACCGACACCGCTGTGCATGAACCGGATCTGCTTCACCGGCGCCTTGCATGATCTAAACTCTTCTACTGTTGCTTTTCTATTGCTTGCCTGCAAGTTCTTGTTTAATCTTGGGGGAACCTGTTTGTGCTAACGACGCGCCGTTACGTTTTTGCAGATGAGATGAGTAATCATGAAGTGTAATGGCCGTCTCTCCAACCCCAAGTAGCACATGTAGCGTACTTCATCACCGGATCTATCAACCCCGGAAGATCTGCTGTGACTCCCACAGAGTGCTTCTCCTAATGTAAGTCCCTTGTTTTAGCGCCATGTTCTGGGTTCAGATGCTTGTTTGTCTGAAGCTCTTTTAGTTCATTCCTAGCTATGACCGTAACACGTTGCTATTTTCTACTTCATTGCTAACTTTAAGCGATTGAACATTTTGGTTTGCATTCCCCGCTCTGTAGATGTAGCCATCATAACTTCTATCTTGCTCAGTCGTTGTTACAAAAATTATAGGTATTATAGTAACATCCTGCTATTATTTAGTTCATGGACAATTTTAAGTAATTGCACATGTTGGTTCGCATTCCCTGCTCTATAGCTTTTGGCATCGTAACTTCTATATTTGGTTTACATTCCACCCTTTCTGTAGATCTAGCCATCATAACTATATCTTGCTCAGTCGTTGTTACAAAAATTATGGCCTGCTACTATGTTGTTTGTGCCAATTTTTTACTCCATGAACATGTTGGCTTGCATTCCCTGTACTACAGGTGATGCCATTGTTTTGTATCTAGTTCATTGTAAGCTAACAAAGTAAGGACTTAGTTTGGCATGCTATCACTACGCTATCTAGCACGTAGTACAAATAAACTTGTCATACTACTAGATAATAATTTTGCGTGCCATCTTGTTCTTCAAAAGCTGCATTATTGACTTGTTTCTCGACTTGGCATGACGCTCACATATGGAAAGCTGAACATATTGGTTTGCATTCCCTCTTATACAAGTTCACGGGTGATCCCACTATATTACGTATCTGGTCCATCCTAAGCTCCAGCATTAACTATCCTCTATGTGTTGCTCATTACAAGTTTATATCCCGAAACATCTTGATTTGCATCCCCTTCACTATAAGTTTAGGAGTATTATTTAGTTCACGGCCAAAATGAAGTAATTGCACTTGGCACATGTTGGTTCACATTCCCTCCTCTTTAGCTTTTGCCATCGTAACTTCTATTTTTGGTTTACATTCCCTGCTCTGTAGATGTAGCCATCATAACTTCATCTTGCTCGAGTCGTTGTTACAAAATTTATAGCCTTTGCTACTATGTTGTTCATGCCAATTTTGTACTCCACGAACATGTTGGTTTGCATGGGACTCGACGGTAGTAAGTCTATTTGTTTCATTCTAACATGCTCTATTATATTGGCTGTTGGTATGCGGCATGCACTCTTTGTTTGCTTATTGTGCGCATTACAATGATCTTGTTATAACGACGAAATGATGAGTTCCAAATTCTTTGGCAAACAATATTGCAGTGTCTTTGCGTTTCCATAGTTCCTGTCTTAACTTGTAATGTCTTTGTTTCAGATATAGGTGCTGCATGGACAACTTAAAAGATTGCCGGATCGCTTCATTGTATTGCTAGGTTTAATTACCATTCAATTTCTCTGGGTTCTGTAATATTTTTTCAAAGCCTTGCGGTGATGTAATATTTAGTTAGTTTTTATAGTTCTTTCGCGCATTTTTCTTTGGTGCTTGTGGTAAGTGAGGCTATCAAGCGAGAAATCAATCTTTGCGTAAATATTCTCGATATCTAAATCACGTATTCCCATCCCTTAAACGGCCCAATTAAGCGAAATCACATATGTCTTGCCCGCAAAATCCTAAAGCGCCTATTACGCCGGCATATAACGACAACTAAACGGGCTGGCCCACTTACTTATTGGGCCAGCCCACTTGATTTACGGTGGACCCCACACTCTAATTGGGCCGGCCCACTTGCTTGAAGGTGGACCCCACCCACTACTGGGCCGGCCCACTAACTAGTTGGGCCAGCCCAATTGCTTTTGTGGTGGACCCCACATACTAAATGGGCCGGCCCTTTAGCAGGAAAGTGGGACCCACCTGTGTTTTGGCCCGGCCCACTATCTTGTTGGGCCGGCCCACTTGCTATATGATGGACCCCACATACTAAACGGGCCGGCCCTTTAAGAGGAAAGTGGGACCCACCTGTGTTTTTGGCCCGGCCCACTAGCGTGTTGGGCCGGCCCACTTGCTATATGGTGGACCCCACATACTAAATGGGCCGGCCCTTTAGCAGGAAATTGGGACCCACCTGTGTTTTGGCCCGGCCCACTATCTTGTTGGACCGGCCCAATTGCTATATGGTGGACCCCACATACTAAATGGGCCAGCCCTTTAACTGGAAAGTGGGACCCACCTGTGTTTTGGCCCGGACCACTATCTTGTTGGGCCGGCCCACTTGCTATATGGTGGACCCCACATACTAAATGGGCTGGCCCTTTAACAGGAAAGTGGGACCCACCTGTGCTTTTGGCCGGCCCCTTTGGTTTGTTGGGCCAGCCCATTTGATCAAATGTGGACCCCACGTACTAAATGGGCCGGCCCGATAGCAGGAAAGTGGGACCCACATGCTAATTGGGCCGGCCCAATAACTTCTTGGGCCGGCCCAGTTGCTTTAATGTGGACCCCACTTTGTAAATGGGCCGGCCCGATACCAGGAAAGTGGGTCCCACATGTCTTATGGGCCGGCCCTTTTGCCTGTTGACCGGTCAATCGAGTGCATTCGGCCCGGCCCACATGCTTAGTGGGCCGGCCCATTAAAGTTTTGACCAGTCAACCTTAGAGGTTAGGCCCGGCCCACGTAACTAATGGACCAGCCCAGCTATATAGTTGACCGGTCAAACTAAGTCAGCTGGCCCGGCCCGCAAACTTAATGGGCCGGCCCGCTTAAGATGTGGCAGGCCTCGTGTGGGCCTACCATCTACCACGGGGTTTCAGCCGGTTAACGCCGTTAACTGCCAGTTAACGGCATCTGCCACGTGTCAGTTTGCATGACGTCAGCAGTCAACGGGCTCCCGGAAACACTTGGGCAACGGTCCGATTTTCCGTGGCGGAAGGGCGCCCAAGCGCGACAGACCGAAAAAATCGTCGTAGGACTTTGCCTGACGCAGTTTCCACAACAGAACCCATATCGTCGGGTTAGGCCCATAGGCGACGAAAAATACCCCTTAGCGGACAATTTTGAGACGTTGTCTATCAGAACTTTTCTTGTAGTGGCATATCATAGAGTTTCTTAGGCATAACAGAAATACTTGCACCAAGATCACATAAAGCATTACAATCAAAATCATTGACCTTCAGTTTAATGATGGGCTCCCAACCATCTTCCAACTTCCTAGGAATAGAAGTTTCAAGTTTTAATTTCTCTTCTCTAGCTTTAATGAGAGCATTTGTAATATGTTTTGTAAGGGCAAAGTTTATAGCACTAGCATTAGGATTTCTAGCAAGTTTTTGCAAGAACTTAATAACTTCAGAGATATGACAACTATCAAAATCTAAACCATTATGATCTAAAGCAATGGGATCATTGTCCCCAATATTCTGAAAAATTTCAGCACTTTTATCACAAACAGTTTCATCAGTTTCAGCAGTTTCAGGCAGTTTTGCACGCTTTGTATTAGGAGTAGAAACTTTGCCAACACCAATTATTTTATCATTGATAGTAGGGGGTTTAGCAACATGTGAAGCATCAACATTACTAGTGGTGGTAATAGTCTAAACTTAGCTACATTATTCTCTTTAGCAAGTTTTTCTTCTCTTTCCCACCTAGCATGCAATTCAGCCATCAATCTAATATTTTCATTAATTTGAACTTGGATAGCGTTTGCTGTAGAAAATGACTTAATATCTTTAGTTTAATTAGGCATAACTTTCAATTTTAAAAGATCAACATCAGCAGCAAGACTATCAACCTTAGAAGCGCAAGAACATCAATTTTACCAAGCTTTTCTTCAGCAGATTTGTTAAAAGCAGTTTGTGTACTAATAAATTCTTTAAGCATGACTTCAAGACCAGAGGGTACACTCCTACTATTGTTGTAAGAATTACCATAAGAATTACCATAACCATTACCATTATTAGAAGGATATGGCCTATAGTTGTCACCAAAATTATTCCTATAAGCATTGTTGTTGAAATTACTATTTTTAATGAAGTTCACATCAACATGCTCTTCTTGTGCAACCAATGAAGCTAAAGGAACATTATTAGGATCAATATTAGATCTACCATTAGTAAGCATAGACATAATAACATCAATCTTATCACTCAAGGAGGAGGTTTCTTCAACAACATTTACCTTCTTACCTTGGGGAGTCCTTTCAGTGTGCCATTCAGAGTAGTTGATCATCATATTATCAAGAAGCTTTGTTGCGGCACCCAAAGTGATGGACATAAAAGTACCTCCAGCAGCTGAATCCAATAGGTTCCTCGAAGAAAAATTCAATCCTGCATAAAAGGTTTGGATGATTATCCAAGTAGTTAGCCCATGGGTAGGGCAATTCTTTACCAAAGATTTCATTCTTTCCCATGCTTGGGCAACATGTTCATTATCCAATTGCTTAAAATTCATTATGCTACTTCTCAAAGATATAATTTTAGCAGGAGGATAATATCTACCTATGAAAGCATCTTTACATTTAGTCCATGAATCAATACTATTCTTAGGAAAAGATAGCAACCAATCTTTAGCTCTTCCTCTTAAGGAGAAAGGAAACAATTTCAGTTTTATAATGTCCCCATCTACATCCTTATACTTTTGCATTTCACAAAGTTCAAAAAAATTATTAAGATGGGAAGCAGCATCATCAGTACTAACACCAGAAAATTGATCTCTCATAACAAGATTTAGTAAAGCATGTTTAATTTCATAAAATTCTGCTGTAGCAGCAGGTGGAGCAATAGGTGTGCATATGAAATCATTATTATTTGTGCTAGTGAAATCACACAACTTAGTGTTCTTAGGAGTATTCATTTTAACAATAATAAAAATAAGTAAAGCAAACTAAATTAAGTAAAGTAAAACAAGTAACTAATTTTTTTTGTGTTTTTGATATAAAGAAAGCAAACAAGACAGAAAATAAAATAAAGTAAAGCAGGACAATAAACAAAGTAAAGAGATTGGGTGTGAGAGACTCCCCTTGCAGCGTGTCTTGATCTCCCGGGCAATGGCGCCAGAAAACAGTCTTGATGGCGCGTGATTCACACGTCCGTTGGGAACCCCAAGAGGAAGGTGTGATGCGCACAACAGCAAGTTTTCCCTCAGAAAGAAACCAAGGTTATCGAACCAGTAGGAGATGAAGGCCGCGTGAAGGTTGTTGGTGAAGGAGTGTAGTGCGGCCCCAACACCAGGGATTCCGGCGCCAACGTGGAACCTGCACAACACAATCAAAATACTTTGCACCAACTTAACAGTGAGGTTGTCAATCTCACCGGCTTGCTGTAAACAAAGGATTAAACGTATGGTGTGGAGAATGATGTTTGTTTGCAAAGAACAGCAGAGAACAATGATTGCAGTAGATTGTATTCAGATGTAAAAGAATGGACCGGGGTCCACAGTTCACTAGTGGTGTCTCTCCAATAAGATAAATAGCATGTTGGGTGAACAAATTACAGTTGGGCAATTGACAAATAGAGAGGGCATAACAATGCACATACATATCATGATGAATAATATGAGATTTACTTAGGGCATTACGACAAAGAACATAGACCGCTATCCAGCATGCATCTATGCCTAAAAAGTCCACCTTCGGGTTAGCATCCACACCCCTTCCAGTATTAAGTTGCAAACAACAGACAATTGCATTAAGTACTGTGCGTAATGTAAACAATACAAATATCCTTAGACAAAGCATTGTTGTTTTATCCCTAGTGGCAACAACACATCCATAACCGTAGAACTTTCTGTCACTGTCCCAGATTCAATGGAGGCATGAACCCACTATCGAGCATAAATACTCCCTCTTGGAGTCACAAGTATCAACTTGGCCAGAGCCTCTACTAGCAACGGAGAGCATGCAAGATCATAAACAACACATATATGATAGACCAATAATCAACTTGACATAGTATTCCATATTCATCGGATCCCAACAAACACAACATGTAGCATTACAAATAGATGATCTTGATCATGATAGACAGCTCACAAGATCTAAACATGATAGCACAAGAGGAGAAGACAACCATCTAGCTACTGCTATGGACCCATAGTCCAAGGATGAACTACTCACGTGATAACCCACAAGTATAGGGGATCGCAACAGTCTTCGAGGGAAGTAAAACCCAAATTTATTGATTCGACACAAGGGGAGGTAAAGAATACTTATAAGCCTTAACAACTGAGTTGTCAATTCAGCTGCACCTGGAAAAGCACTACTAACAGGGGTGATGTGAAAGCAGCAGTAATATGAGAGCAATAGTAACAGTAACACATCAGCGATACTTGATAACTGCCGAGGCGATGGCACCAGAAAATAGTTGATACTACTTCCAATGACATATAGAACGAGTATATGATGATGAGAGATGGACCAGGGTTCCCAGCGATCTACACTAGTGGTAACTCTCCAATAACAAGTGACACGTGTTGGGTGAACAAATTACAGTTGGGAAATTGATAGGATTGAAATAGCATTAAGATAGAACATCAAGATTATTAATCATGTAGGCATGTTTTCCATATATAGTCATACGTGCTCGCAATGAGAAACTTGTACAACATCTTTTGTCCTACCAGCCGGTGGCAGCCGGGCCTCAAGGAAATCTACTAGATATTAAGCTACTCCTTTTAATAGAGCACCGGAGCAAAGCATTAACACTTGGTGAAAACATGTGATCCTCATACCTACGCCTTCCCCTCCAATTGTCCCAATTTATGTCACTTTGGGGCCTTTGGTTCCGGACATAGACATGTGCATACAACTTGTAGATACAATCTAAGCAATAATTATAGAGCTTAAATCTAAGATCATGCCACTCGGGCCCTAGTGACAAGCATTAAGCATAACAAGATTGCAGCAACAATAACTTCACAAACTTTATAGATAGACTAATCATAATGTATCATCCATCGGATCCCAACAAACACAACACGGATTACATAAGATGAATCTCAATCATGTAAGGCAGCTCATGAGATCATTGTATTAAAGTACATAGGAGAGAGAGTACCAACTAGCTACTGCTAGAACCCGTAGTCCATGGGGGAACTACTCACGGAGCATGATGGAGGCGGTGGCGTTGATGGAGATGGCTTCCGGGGGCACTTCCCCGTCCCGGCAGGGTGCCGGAACAGAGACTTCTATCCCCCGAATTGGAGTTTCGCGATGGCGGCGGCGCCCCTGGAGTCTTTCTGGAGTTTCGTCAATTGGTATCGAGTTTTTAGGTTGAAAGGGCTTATATAGGCAAAGAGGCGGCGCAGGAGGGGCACTAGGGCGCCCTCCCCATAGGCCGGCGCGGCTAGGGGCCTACCCGCGCAGCCCTATGGTGTGGGGGCCCCAGGCCTCCCCTCTGACTCCCCTTCGGTGTCCTGGTCCGTCTCGGTGAATTATGATGTTTGGTCTTCGTTTCGTCGAATTCCGAGAATATTGCCCGAACAGCCTTTCTGGAACCAAAAACAGCAGAAAACAGGAACTGGCACTTCGGCATCTTGTTAATAGGTTAGTTCCGGAAAACGCATGAAAACATTATTAAGTGTGAGCAAATCATGTAGGTATTGTCATAAAACAAGCATGGAACATCAGAAATTATAGATACGTTGGAGACGTATCAGCATCCCCAAGCTTAGTTCCTACTCGTCCTCGAGTAGGTAAACGATAAAAGATAATTTCTGAAGTGACATACTACCAACATGATCTTAATCATACTATTGTAAAGCATATGAAATGAATGAAGTGACCCAAGTCAATGATCTATAGTTGCTAACAAATAGATAACATATAGCAAAACTTTTCATGAATAGTACTTTCAAGACAAGTATCAAAAGTGTTGCATAAGAGTTAACCCATAAAGCAATAGATTCAAAGTAAAAGTATCGAAGCAACACAAAGGAAGATATAAGTTTCAGCAGTTGCTTTCAACTTTCAACATGCATATCTCATGGATAATTGTCAACACAAAGTAGAATAATAAGTGCAATAAGCAAGTATGTAAGAACATGCAGAGTTGACACAAGTGTTTACTTCTAAGATGGAAGGAAGTAGGTAAACTGACTCAACATAAAGTAAAAGAAAGGCCCTTCGCAGAGGGAAGCAGGGATTAAATCATGTGCTAGAGCTTTTCAAGTTTTGAAATCATATAGAGAGCATAAAAGTAAAGTTTGAGAGGTGTTTGTTGTTGTCAACGAATGGTAGTGGGCAATCTAACTACCTCGCCAACCAGACTTTCAAGAGCGGCTCCCATGAAGGACGTTATTTCTACCAGCAAGGTAGATCATCCCTCTTCTCTTTTGTTTACACACGTATTTTAGTTTTATTATGAGTGACACTCCTCCCAACCTTTGCTTACACAAGCCATGGCTAACTGAATCCTCGGGTGCCTTCCATCAATCTCATACCATGGAGGAGTGTCTATTTGCAAAATTAAGTTGCTTATTGATGAATCAGAGCAAAACATGTGAAGAGAATTATTAATGAAGTTTGATTAATCGGGACTGGGAACCCCGTTGCCAGCTCTTTTTGCAAAATTATTGGATAAGCGGATGTGCCACTAGTCCATTATGAAAGTCTGTCAAGAGTAAATGACAAGGTTGAAAGATAAACACCACATACTTCCTCATGAGCTATTAACATTGACACAAATTGAGAAGCATTTTGAAGGTTTAAAGGTAGCACATGAAGTATTTACTTGGAATGGCAGGAAATACCACATAGTAGGTAGGTATGGTGGACACACATGGCAGAGGTTTTGGCTCAAGGTTTAAAGGTAGCACATGAAGCATTTCCTCTCAGTACTAGGCTTTGGGCTAGCAAGGTTGTTTGAAGCAAACACAAGTATGAACCGGTACAACAAAACTTACATAAGAACATATTGCAAGCATTATAATACTCTACACTGTCTTCTTTGTTGCTCAAACACTTTTACGAGAAAATATCTAGACCTTAGAGAGACCAATCATGCAAACCAATTTCAACAAGCTCTACGGTAGTTCTCCACTAATAGGTTTAAACTACATGATGCAAGAACTTAATCATGATCTACTTGAGAGCTCAAAACAATTGCCAAGTATCAAATTATTCAAGACAATATGAGGCATTTTCTGTTTCCAACCAAATAACAACAAGTGCAATAGCTTTCAACTTTTACCATTGAACATTAGAAGTAAAATGAAGAACACAAGTGTTCATATGAAAAAGCGGAGCATGTCTCTCTCCCAAACAAGGATTGCTAGAATCCATCTTTATTCAAACAAAAACAAAAATAAAACACACAGACACTCCAAGTAAAGCACATAAGATGTGATCGAATAAAAATATAGTTTCAATAGAAGTGACCTGATAAGTTGATGAAGAAGGGGATGCCTTGGGCATCCCCAAGCTTAGACGCTTGAGTCTTCTTGAAATATGAAGGGATGAACCACGGGGGCATCCCCAAGCTTAGACTTTTCACTCTTCTTGATCATATATCATCCTCCTCTCTTGACCCTTGAAAACTTCCTTCATACCAAACTTCTCATAAATTTCATTAGAGGGGTTAGTACTCAAAAAACTTTAATTCACCTTAGTCCTGTAGTGACACATTGCAAGTACTCAATAAAACATTAGCTACAGCCCTCTACGTCTAGAAAGCCTCACTTAAAGTCCACAAGAGACAATGCAAAAAACAGAGTCAGAATCTGCCAAAACAGAACAGCCAGTAAAGACGAATTTTTAAGAGGTACTTCCGTTGCTCAAATCAGAAAACTCAAAACTAATGAAAGTTGCGTACATATCTGAGGAACACGCACGTAAATTGGCAGATTTTTCTGAGTTACCTACAGAGAACCCTGCCCAAATTTGTGACAGATAGAAATCTGTTTCTGCGCAGAAATCCAAATCTAGTATCAACTTCCTATTAGAGACTTCACTTGGCACAACAATGCAATAAAATAAAGATAAGGAGAGGTTGCTACAGTAGTAACAACTTCCAAAACACAACAAAACAGTAGCAAAATAAATACATGGGTTATCTCCCAAGAAGTGCTTTCTTTATAGCCATTAAGATGGGCTCAGCAATTTTAATGATGCTCTTGCAAGAAATAAGAGTAGAAGCAAAAGAGAGCATCAAAAAGCAAATTAAAACACATTTAAGTCTTATCCACTTCCTATGCATAGGATCTTGTACACAAATAAACTCATGAAGAACAAAGTGACAAGCATAGGAAGATAAAACAAGAGTATCTTCAAAATTTTCAGCATATAGAGAGGTGTTTTAGTACCATGAAAATTTCTACAACCATATTTTCCTCTCTCATAATAATTTTCAGTAGCTTCATGAACAAACTCAACAATATAACTATCACATAAAGCATGCTTTTCATGATCCACAAACATATAATTTTTATCAAGCTCAAAAATAGTGGGATCAAAACTTTCAAATCCACTTTTATCAATAATATAACAGGATGATTGATCGTTCTCAAGAGATATGTGAATCCTAGCTAAAGTCAAGAACTCTCCAATCCCATTTTCATTAGTAGTACAATTAATATTATCAAGTAACATAGGACCATCATCTAGAACTTTATCATAAACATTTTCCAAGCAAAATTCTTTAGTACCATGCATTTCGACATCAGGCACAAACAAAGCATTATCATAAGATTTATCAAAATAGCATGGATTATCATAAATAACAGTAGCATAATTATTCTCACAAGTTTTACTCATAGGGAATATTTCAAGAGAATCCACAGGAACATAACATTCATCCTTCTTCGGTAAGCATGGAGGACAATCAAATAGTGTAAGACATAAAGAGTTACTCTCATTAGAAGGTTGGAATGGGTAGCTAATCCATTCTTCCTCCTATTGTTCATCACTCTCCTCTTCTTTTTCATCCAATGAGCTTTCAGTTTCATCAATTTCCTCCTCTTTTTCATCCAATGAGCTTTCAGGTTCATCAATTTCTTCTTCCACAGGTTCCTGCAAATTGTGAGTGCATTCTTGTGCATTAGTGAGTCTCTCTTTATAATCAATGATATAAGGATTATCACTATAACTTTCTATGCAAAAATTAAGGATAGAAAAGACATAATCTTTAAGGTCCTTACAAACAACACAAGTTTCATAATTCTTAACCATGAAGGATTCGATCTCAGAGGCTCCCATAAATTACACAAATTTTTCCACCTCTTCGAACCCAATATGAATATAGCTATTCCAATTATAGTTCTTAATTAAAGCTTCTTCACTAAAGCCACATTGGAATTTAAGATGTTTAGTATCCTGTTGAGAGCAATAGTTTATATCATGGCATTTAAGCAAGATTTTAGCAATTGAATTCAATTTTTCTATCACAGCACTCATGACTTTACCCGTTCTTGATTCTCTATAATTATTATATAATTCTATGAGCTCCAAATAGGTTGTGGATTCTCCCATAACAACAGTTTTTTAATTTTTAGGTTTTTCAAAAATTTATGGATTTTTGGGTATATGAGAAAAGTAAAACAAGACAAAAAGAAACTAAGCAAAAGTAAACTAAGCAAAATAATACTAGACAGAAATAAACTAAGCACAAATAAAATAGACAAAAGTAAACTAAGCAAAACAAAATAAACTAAAATAAAATAAAAACAGAGAGAGAGGTAGAGTGTACTCCCCAGGTGAAAATAGTCTTGATAACCCACAAGTATAGGGGATCGCAACAGTCTTCGAGGGAAGTAAAACCCAAATTTATTGATTCGACACAAGGGGAGGTAAAGAATACTAATAAGCCTTAACAACAGAGTTGTCAATTCAGCTGCACCTGGGAAAGCACTAGTAACAGGGGTGATGTGAAAGTAGCAGTAATATGAGAGCAATAGTAACAGTAACACAGCAGCAGTAACAGTAACACAGAGGCGATGGCACCAGAAAATAGTTGATACTACTTCCAATGACATATAGAACGAGTATATGATGATGAGAGATGGACCGAGGTTCCCAGCGATCTACACTAGTGGTAACTCTCCAATAACAAGTGACAAGTGTTGGGTGAACAAATTACAGTTGGGCAATTGATAGGATTGAAATAGCATTAAGATAGAACATCAAGATTATTAATCATGTAGGCATGTTTTCCATATATAGTCATACGTGCTCGCAATGAGAAACTTGTAGGCATGTTGTCCTACCAGCCGGTGGCAGCTGGGCCTCAAGAGAATCTACTGGATATTAAGGTACTCCTTTTAATAGAGCACCGGAGCAAAGCATTAACACTTGGTGAAAACATGTGATCCTCATACCTACGCCTTCCCCTCCAGTTGTCCCAATTTCTGTCACATTGGGTCCTTTGGTTCCGGACATAGACATGTGCATACAACTTGTAGATACAATCTAAGCAATAATTATAGAGCTTAAATCTAAGATCATGCCACTCGGGCCCTAGTGACAAGCATTAAGCATAACAAGATTGCAGCAACAATAACTTCACAAACTTTATAGATAGACTAATCATAATGTATCATCCATCGGATCCCAACAAACACAACACCGATTACATCAGATGAATCTCAATCATGTAAGGCAGCTCATGAGATCATTGTATTGAAGTACATGGGAGAGAGAGTACCAACTAGCTACTGCTAGAACCCGTAGTCCATGGGGGAACTACTCACGGAGCATGATGGAGGCGGTGGCGTTGATGGGGATGGCTTTCGGGGGCACTTCCCCGTCCCGGCAGGGTGCCGGAACAGAGACTTCTGTCTCCCGAATTGGAGTTTCGCGATGGCGGCGGCGCCCCTGGAGTCTTTCTGGAGTTTCGTCAATTGGTATCGAGTTTTTAGGTCGAAAGGGCTTATATAGGTGAAGAGGCGACGCAGGAGGGGCACCAGGGCGCCCTCCCCATAGGCCGGCGCGGCCAGGGGCCTGCCCGCGTGGCCCTATGGTGTGGGGGCCCCAGGCCTCCCCTCTGACTCCCCTTCAGTGTCCTGGTTCGTCTCGGTGAATTATGATGTTTGGTCTTCGTTTCGTCGAATTCCGAGAATATTGCCCGAACAGCCTTTCTGGAACCAAAAACAGCAGAAAACATGAACTGGCACTTCGGCATCTTGTTAATAGGTTAGTTCCGGAAAACGCATAAAAACTTTATAAAGTGTGAGAAAATCATGTAGGTATTGTCATAAAACAAGCATGGAACATCAGAAATTATAGATACGTTGGAGACGTATCATCACGCATCAGTCCGGAGGCGATCATGGTGATGTAGAGTCCTCCGGGTGATGATTCCCCTCTCCGGCAGGGTGCCGGAGGCGATCTCCTGAATCCCCCGAGATGGGATTGGTGGCGGCATCTCTGGAACTTTTCTCGTATCTTGGCTCTCGGTAATAGGGTTTTCGCGACGGAGAGAATATATAGGCGAAGGGGCAGAGTCGGGGGACGCTCGAGGGGCCACCCCATAGGGCGGTGCGCCCCCAGGTGGTGTGGGGCCCCCTCGGCTCCTCTCCGTCTCTCCTTCGGTCTTCTGGAAGGCTCCGTAGAAAATAAGACCCTGGGCATTTGTTTCGTCCAATTCCGAGAATATTTCCTGTGTAGGATTTCTGAAACCAAAAACAGCAGAAAACAGGAACTGGCGCTTCGGCATCTTTTTAATAGGTTAGTGTCGGAAAATGCATAAAAATGATATAAAGTGTAGAGATTTCTATTTTCGTGCCCTCGCTTCCTTAGTTGTGCTCAGTTTTCTCCAGCTCCTTAGTTTTTCCTCAGTTTTCCCCAAGTCCTTGTTTGAAACCCGCAGAAGCAGCTCCGACGGCAGGAATCCGTTAAGTTGACCGTTCCGTGCTAACGAGTGGGGTCGTGTTGTTTGTGGGGTCGCATCGTGTGGGGCTAGTAGGAAGGAACCGCGTGGGACAGGACGAGACCATGTTTGTGTGGCCGTAGCGTGTGGGGCCTTAGCGTGTGGGGCCGTAGCGTGTGGAGCCTTGCGGGTCCGGGACGTGGGCACGAGTGGTTTCTGTTTCTTTCGCCCAGATTAGCAGTTTTCAATGTACCTTTTTCCTCTCTCTCGCTCGATCTCATTCCTATTTGATAGCCCAAATTGGTAGCAAATCTAGAGCAGCTTCTCCTTCTGTTTTTTAATGCCATTCATTTCTTTATGCCTTCGTTTTTACCCAATCAGGTAAGAAATCTAGGGCACAAATCCAGAGAAAATATAGGATAAGCTTGCATAGAGCAGCCAAAATATCATAGATATATTCACGACAGATCCAACAGTAGTACCGATAGAACCCTACAACATAAGCTACATTTTACACGAATTTAAGCTGCTCTACAGATAGAGCAGTCACATACAGAGAGTGCAGTAGGCATGTTCAACGCCTCCAGGTTGCGCATGTGACTCGCCTGGAGGTTGCGCAGGTGAATCCCAAGTGCTTTGTGTTTGGCCATGAACGCATGCACGTTCACCGTCGTTCCAACTCTAGCGCCGCATCTGCCAATGGATTCAGCATGGTTCACCAGGCAGTTGAAGTCGGTGGCGCGGAGGTTCCTGTTGCAGAAGGGGCACTTGTAAATGCCTCGAGCAAAGGGGCCGTCGTAATGGCCGGACTGCAGCCTCCTGAGGACGTGACGAGTCTTGGTGTGGAAGGACTCGTCGTCGCTGTCGATGTCGCTGCTCTGCACCTGTCACGTAGCACCAAAGATCGTGCAAAAAACATGGAGTCAGTTGCAACGATGATGGAACAGAGAGTGAACAAAGATCATGCATGATAATATGGGCTCGAAAAAAAGAGGTAGCCTCAGTTACATTGGACACATTTATATCCAGGATTTGAGTAAGTAAACCAAAGATCATGCACAACAAATTTGAACACACCAATTGTTTACTTACCAAACCCTGAATCAATTTGTGCCCAAATATTCATCATCATCGGCACAAATCTTAAACAAAAGCAAATCACAAGCACTAATAACGCAAGATCTAACACAAAAGGATTGAACTAGGAACAGACACACCCTAATAACGCTAGATCTAAGACAAATAGATTGAACTAGGAACAGGCGAACCCTAATAACGCTAGATCTAACACAAAAGGATTGAAATGGGATAAGAACAAGGGAGAAAAGGGTTACCTCCGGCTCGTCGTCGATGATGCTGGTGTCGTAGGGGTTCTCCGGCGCGACGTACGGCACTGGTTCGTACGGGTCCCAAGCGACGGGGGCCTGGACGGGGGCCTGGACGGTGGCGGCGGCCGATGCGCTGGCGGCTGATGCGCCGACTGCTACGTTGGAAGCAGCGACAGGGGCCTGGCACTACAAGAAAAGTTCTGATAGACAACGTCCCAAAATCGTCCGCTAAGGGGTATTTTTCGTCGCCTATGGGCCTAACCCGACGATATGGGTTCTGTTGTGGAAACTGCGTCAGGCAAAGTCCTACGACGATTTTTTCGGTCCGTCGCGCTTGGGCGCCCTTCCGCCACAGAAAATCGGACCGTTGCCCAAGTGTTTCCGGGAGCCCGTTGACTGCTGACGTCATGCAAACTGACACGTGGCCGACGCCGTTAACTGGCAGTTAACGGCGTTAACCGGCTGAAACCCCGTGGTAGATGGTAGGCCCACACGAGGCCTGCCACGTCTTAAGCGGGCCGGCCCATTAAGTTTGCGGGCTGGGCCAGCTGACTTAGTTTGACCGGTCAACTATATAGTTGGGCTGGTCCATTAGTTACGTGGGCCGGGCCTAACCTCTAAGGTTGACTGGTCAAAACTTTAATGGGCCGGCCCACTAAGTATGTGGGCCGGGCCGAATGCACTCGTTTGACCGGTCAACAGGCAAAAGGGCCGGCCCACAAGACATGTGGGACCCACTTTCCTGGTATCGGGCCGACCCATTTACAAAGTGGGGTCCACATTAAAGCAACTGGGCCGGCCCAAGAAGTTATTGGGCCGGCCCAATTAGCATGTGGGTCCCACTTTCCTGCTATCGGGCCGGCCCATTTAGTACGTGGGGTCCACATTTGATCAAATGGGCTGGCCCAACAAGCCAGCGGGCCAGGCCAAAAGCACCGGTGGGTCCCACTTTCCTGTTAAAGGGCCAGCCCATTTAGTATGTGGGGTCCACCATATAGCAAGTGGGCCGGCCCAACAAGATAGTGGGCCGGGCCAAAAACACAGGTGGGTCCCACTTTCCAGTTAAAGGGCTGGCCCATTTAGTATGTGGGGTCCACCATATAGCAAGTGGGCCGGCCCAACAAGATAGTGGGCCGGGCCAAAACACTGGTGGGTCCCACTTTCCTGTTAAAGGGCCGGCCCATTTAGTATGTGGGGTCCACCATATAGCAAGTGGGCCGGCCCAACACGCTAGTGGGCCGGGCCAAAAACACAGGTGGGTCCCACTTTCCTCTTAAAGGGCCGGCCCGTTTAGTATGTGGGGTCCACCATATAGCAAGTGGGCCGGCCCACCAAGATAGTGGGCCGGGCCAAAAACACTGGTGGGTCCCACTTTCGTCTTAAAGGGCCGGCCCATTTAGTATGCGGGGTCCACCGCAAAAGCAATTGGGCTGGCCCAACTAGTTAGTGGGCCGGCCCAGTAGTGGGTGGGGTCCACCTTAAAGCAAGTGGGCCGGCCCAATTAGAGTGTGGGGTCCACAGTAAATCAAGTGGGCTGGCCCAATAAGTAAGTGGGCCAGCCCGTTTAGTTGCTGTTTATATGCCGGCGTAAAAGGCGCTTTAGGATTTTGCGGGCCGGCACGTATGTGATTTCGCTTAATTGGGCCGTTTAAGGGATAGGAATTCGTGATTTAGATACTGAGAATATTTACGCAGCATTGATTTCTGTCGGATAGCCTCACTTACCACAAGCACCAAAGAAAAAATGCGCGAAAGAACTATAAAAACTAACTAAATATTACATCGAGTGCAAGGCTTTGAAAAAATATTACAGAACCCAGAGAAATTGAATGGTAATTAAACCTAGCAATACAATGAAGCGATCCGGCAATCTTTTAAGTTGTCCATGCAGCACCTATATCTGAAACAAAGACATTACAAGTTAAGACATCAACAATGGAAATGCAAAGACACTGCAATATTGTTTGCCAAAGAATTTGGAACTCATCATTTCGTCGTTATAACAAGATCATTGTAATGCCCACAATAAGCAAACAAAGAGTGCATGCCGCATACCAACAGCCAATATAACAGAGCATGTTAGAATGAAACAAATAGACTTACTACTGTCGAGTCCCATGCAAACCAAAATGTGCAGGGAGTACAATATTGGCATGAACAACATAGTAGCAGGCTATAAATTTTGTAACAACGATCGAGCAAGATGAAGTTATGATGGCTACATCTACAGAAAGGTGGAATGTAAACCAAAAATAGAAGTTACGATGGCAAAAGCTAAAGAGGAGGGAATGTGAACCAACATGTGCCAAGTCCAATTACTTCATTTTGGCCGTGAACTAAATAATACTCCTGAACTTATAGTGAAGGGGATGCAAATCAAGATGTTTCGGGATATAAACTTGTAATGAGCAACACATAGAGGATAGTTAATGCTGGAGCTTAGGATGGACCAGATACAGAATATAGTGGGATCACCTGTGAACTTGTATAAGAGGGAATGCAAACCAATATGTTCAGCTTTCCATATGTGAGCATCATGCCAAGTCAGAGAAACAAGTCAATAATGCAGCTTTTGAAGAACAAGATGGCACGCAAAATTATTATCTAGTAGTATGACAAGTTTATTTGTACTACAGGCTAGATAGAAGAGTGATAGCATGCCAAACTAAGTCCTTACTTTGTTAGCTTACAATGAACTAGATACAAAACAATGGCATCACCTGTAGTACAGGGAATGCAAGCCAACATGTTCATGGAGTAAAAAATTGGCACACACAACATAGTAGCAGGCCATAATTTTTGTAACAACGACTGAGCAAGATAAAGTTATGATGGCTAGATCTACAGAGCAGGGAATGTAAACCAAATATAGAAGTTACGATGCCAAAAGCTATAGAGCAGGGAATGCGAACCAACATGTGCAATTACTTAAAATTGGCCATGAACTAAATAATAGCAGGATGTTACTATAATACCTATAATTTTTGTAACAACGACTGAGCAAGATAGAAGTTATGATGGCTACATCTACAGAGCAGGGAATGCAAACCAAAATGTTCAATCGCTTAAAGTTAGCAATGAAGTAGAAAATAGCAACGTGTTACGGTCATAGCTAGGAATGAACTAAAAGAGCTTCAGACAAACAAGCATCTGAACCCAGAACATGCCACTAAAACAAGGGACTTACATTAGGAGAAGCACTCTTTGGGAGTCACAGCAGATCTTCCTGGGGTTGATAGATCCGGTGATGAAGTACGCTACATGTGCTACTTGGGGTTGGAGAGATGGCCATTACACTTCATGATTACTCATCTCATCTGCAAAAACGTAACGGCGTGTCGTTAGCACAAACAGGTTCCCCCAAGATTAAACAAGAACTTGCAGGCAAGCAATAGAAAAGCGACAGTAGAAGAGTTTAGATCATGCAAGGCGCCGGTGAAGCAGATCCGGTTCATGCACAGCGGTGTCGGTGAGCAAGATCCGATGCGGTGGACGACGGATCCGGCAAAGCGGCTCCTGTGGGGTGGACGATACCGCAGCTGAAGCGACTGCGGTAGACTGCTGGATGAGCATATGGTTTCGAGGTACGGTGGGGATGATCCGGTCCGGTTGATGACGGCGTCGATGAAGCGGCTCCGGCATGCAGCCGGATGACGAGGATCGCGAGGGCTCGGGTAGGCCAGGGAAGTCCGGCGGGGATGTTCCGGTGCGGTGGTCGTGGAGGTGGGAGAGAGGGACTTGGGAAGTTCCGGTGGGTGGTCTGAAGGAAATGTATTTTTTTTGGGAGGGTTTCCGGGCTAGGGAGGTGGTGATCCAAAAAATGACGGGCAGACCCCCCCACCAACCGACTTTGCTGCCATCTCCACAGGGGTAGAATGGGAATTTGGAAGCGTGTGAAATTTTTGTATTTTGTGGGCGGGAAGTTTTGCCGCTATGAGATTTTGAATTTGGCCACCGTCCAAGTATAATGATAAAAAATTGTGAGACCGTACTAGTACCTCTGTTCAAGGCCGAGTGCAAAATCAAATCATCATCACGTTGAAAATTTGTTACCAACTTACCATGATCATGATCTACCTCTGAAAATGGGCGCATCCACTAAAACTTGCAAAGTATAATGATACAAATTTGTGAGACCGTACTAGTACTTATGTTCAAGGTCGAGTGCAACATCAAATCATCATTACATTGAAAATTGTGTTACCATGATCATGATATTTCTCTGAATTTGGCGCATCCGCTAAATCTCGCAAAGGATAATGATAAAAAAATGTGAGATTGTACTAGTTCTTATGTTCAAGGCCGAGTACAAGATCAAATCATCATCACGTTGAAATTTGTTACAATGATCATGACATATCTCTAAAATTGGTGCATCCGCTAAATCTTGCACGTGGCGCATCTCGGTGCGGAGCAACAGGTCGGTGCTATCAAGGTTGAGGCGTCGGTAGCGTCATCGGGCTCTCCTCTCTTGATAGATCTTCTACATGGCACGGCGCACCACCCGCCGATAAGCAGTCACATGTGAGACCGAGGTGGAGACGTCCCCGGCATCCTCGAGGCGCGGCCGCCCTTCTACGAGCCAGCGTCGACTCAAGGTATGAATCCATGTGGTGCCTTAGATTTATTGTTCTTCTCTTATGATTACTTTGAGCCGAACATGTGTGCTCTTTCTCTAAATATATTGCTTGAAAAGCTTACCAAGTTACTTAAATTCACTTCGTTCTTAATCTTGCGAGCTAATATTGTTATTTTAATGAACGGTGGTGCGCAAGCAGTAATTATTTGTGTGTGTGTTTAGCTGTTAGGCATAAGTCGAAATCCTCATCTAAACGAGGCCTTAGCTTAACACATAAAAAAGGTGTTCAATCTCGCCCACAATACCCTCTTCTTTCCTCTCCCTTTATTGGAACTTGTTTTGCAGACAAGGAAAGTGGCACGTGTAATGTGAGTAAAACCCTGTTAGCCAAAATCATCTACGAGCAAGATTTTCTATATTGTAGATGCCCCAATTGACTCTCATCCCCAAAGTAGTTTTTTTATGTCAGTATAGACTTCTTTACTGGATGTATACTATCGTACATGGCATGCATTTGCCTAATGAGCAGCATTGTATTGCTATTCTAGCCAACCTGATCGATATGTCAAGCTTCATGCACGAGATGCCATGTTTAATTTACTCCCTCGCTCTGATCCATATTTCTTGATGTGAAATGAATGTGAATCGGAGGGAGTACTTTTCTTAGATAGTACTATATCATTTCAAAAAAAAAGTACTACTACATCACAAATGCATCAAAAGAGTACTACATCACAAGACCACCACGGTTGTACTAGTAGAGTTTAATGCTGAACTTCCAAAGGGATTAAGATTACACATATGAACTTTAAACATGACCAGGAGCATGAGGGCCAGCAGCAGGGGCGTTGATGTGGAGCAAGCTAGGCAAGACGTAATTCTGGAGGAAGAGGCCATATGATGCGTGCTTGGCCTTGGTTGCAGGGCGGTGTTTCCCCCTATGTACTTAGGCCTACACCCATCGCATGTTGGATCAGTACGTGGATGTCCTTCTAGAGAAATTTGCCACATAATGGGCAAAATAGCTCCCCGCGCATGCGTAAACGAATTTCACCACCCTTCAGCCGCTTGAGAACATAGCGGCTTTTCCGGTCCTCGCGCACCTTGTTGTTGTCCATGTCATCGAGAATACTCCTATGAATTATTAAGTACTACATAATCAGGTTTTTTATGACAGATCGAATAAATACTCCACTAACATAATCAAACCTTAGAAACCCTAAAATTAAATGTGTAGAACAAGTAAATGGCAGAAGAAATCGTAATAAATCATGAGAAACCCTATGAACAACCATGAACATAAGCCACAAAAATTGCAAGTCCACTAAGTATGAACACATAAATTGATTATATGACTACATGGCAGATTAGTCGAAATTAAACTAGAATCTGATCTTACGAATCGTAGAATCAATTACATCTACAAGAACAAGGTAGGATATCAAATCAATCAAGAACCAGGCTCGTGCAAACCATGTGAACAGCAATATGACACAAAGAGGGTTGGGACAGTTTCGGTAAAAGAGAAGTACCTCCTTGTCATCACCCTCAACATCCTCCACAGGCCCCGAACGTTTGGGCCGAAATCGTCGAAGGGGTCGAGGTTCGCATCCAGCATCGGGCCTAGGAAGACCTCGCCGTGGTGGCCTGCAACGCCGTGCACATCTTCGAGCGGGATAAACAACATTGGTATCCACCTTACGCTCGACGGCCGGGACGCCCGTTTCGACCGAGGTCGAAGAACCGGACAGCGAGGAGACGAGCGGCATGGGTGCCCGGTGAAGCCTCACTCGTCGTGACGGCCAGGACGCCCATTTCGGCCGAGGTCGAAGAATCCGACAAGCAGAGGAGACGAGCGGCCTGGGTGCCCGGTGAAGCCTCACCCACCGCGACGGCCACTACCGTAGAGGCATCGTCTGCGTGGGCGGTCGCCTATTGCTCCGCCTCGTATGCAATACCTATCTTCATGCTGCTGCGGTTGGAAACGGGAAAGTCGATGCCTCAGAGGTGCGGTGAGTGGATGGGGGTTTTCACGGTGTGGGGGAGGCAAGTTGGGGGAGTGGAGAGGACGAGCTCGCGAGAGATGATGAGGCCGATTATGTTATAGCCTCGACTCTCGTATCCGGTAGTGGACGCGTGAAGTCATGCATGTACTCGACTTTCCACTTTACGGGAGACGTGTACGAAACTTTTTTTGGACCATTTAACTTCATGTGGGACTCATGTATACCAATACTTCCAAACGTCATAAGTAATTCAAAATCATTCAGAATAATATGAGACCTTAACATTTTATTTTTTGTGTCAGATATTGTCTATGAAAAATAACATCCTTCAAAAAATAAATCCCCTATGCCAATCCGATCATGCCCGTCTACTCCAACTAGCTTCCTCGAGTAATTTGTCACCTTACATTCTTAAAATGAACCAAAATTTGGCACAGGGGTGCATCATCACATGGAAAATGATGTTACCATTCTGTCTTCCCATTTTTTTGAATTTTTCAAAATTGTCATGCCCTAACGGAAAAAATGTACTCCTTCTAAGAAGCATGTATTAGAATGGCATTACCAAAACCTAGGGGTGGGGTGGGGGGAGGGGGGCACATGGTGGTGTGATGATACATCACATTTGGACCACACAACACCATTTGGACCAACCAAAAAAAAAACCACCCTACACAAACCCTGGTCAAAACTAGTTTGACCAATATTACAAAAGTTGTACGGAGTACATAATTCAGAAACCGTCAGAAATATACGAAGCATTCAGGAGTCCCCAAAGTCAGTGACTTTGAGTCACTTACAACTGTGGTCCACATATCGATCACCCAAAGTCATGGCAAAGTCAGCTTGGCAAAGTCACCGACAGAGACAAAGCAAACGGTGAACAGACAACTCCGTAGCACTGAAAAGACATCTCACAGAAAAGGCTAGTACTACCTTTTCTTCCCGGATAAGCAAAAATAGCTGATCGGTACTGACGAAATGCACCAGGTCCGCAATGTACTCCAGCTATAAGTGAAGCATGCCTACCACTGAAGAGGAAATTCAAGATTCCACCAGATCCCCATATCACTCTTTTGCATAAAACACGGACATATCTTTTGCACAATTCACCACTTGTTGGTCTAATCTATCGCAGCTTCCATCAGTTGGTCATCCAATTAACGATTTAACGGATTAGAAAAATAAGCGGTGGAATTAGAAGTACTAGTAGCGAAATGTGCAAAATATACCGTCCTTCCCGAGGGGGTTTGTCCAGAAGAGGGCCAGATGACAATGTCCCGGGTGCATCCAGAAACGAGAGGGGTAGTTTCTAATACATGTAAGAAATTATTTTACAAAAAGGTACATATTAAGTAGTACAACTATTAGTACAGTACTACTATTTCGAGGGAAAATGCCATGTCGTGCGACCTCTAATCAATGAGTAGAAGTTGTAGGTGCGCATAACATGCATTGCTGAAAGCTGGTTCCGCTGGAATTTGAGCTCAGCCGGAGCGGATTCTGCGAAGTTCGCCCGACGTCACTCATGTATCCCACCAAACTGCTCACTTCTTTCAATGTCTCTTCTCTTTCACTGCAGCTCTCCAACATCAGGTGCATCAACTTATCTTGTGCCTTCTGCCTCTCGAGAAGGGCAAGGATGGCGATGTCAGCATATTCAAGGTTCAACTTTTGGAGCTGTACTTTATCCTGAAGAAGGATTTTGTACTCTATATCAGACTTGTCTCTTTCGAGGCACACAGTCTTGAGTATCTTTCTTGGCTTTCTCCGCTGATGCAATGTTCCTCTCTTTCTGCTTAATCAGCTCGTTCTTCAACATATCGCGCTCATTGCGAAGGCTGCAAATGAGCTCCACAAGAGTTTTCGAATTCTTCTTCTTGGCAGCCAAATCGTCTCGGAGGCGATCACACTCTAAGCTGAGCTCCTCGTTTTTTTCCATCAAGATGGCGACAGTGGTGTCGATAGTCAGCGCCGCTTCCTTCAGGGCGAAATCATCGGTAGCAAGTAAGCGCAAAGGAAGAAGAAGAAGAAGAAGAAGATAACTACACAGTGCTTGGTGCTACCTCATTTCGCCGGGGTAGGGCCGGGTTGAAATCATCGGACGACGATGATTCCTTGGTCGTGGAAGTTGGTGCAGTACGGGCGTCGTTGGAACTTCCAACCCTTTAAGATGTATAACCATAGAGACTCTAAAAGAGCTTGAGCCCGGGCAAGAAGAAACTAAAGTACATGGCGAAGGAAACTAACCCGGTGAGCACAGCACGGACGCGTTTCGGCGACGGCGGCAGCGGCGGCAACGGCGAGCCCACTTGGTTTCTGGAACCGTCTCTCGAAATTTCGTGCCAGCGTTTTTTATCCGCGTACTTGACCGCCGGCGACCTGAAGTTTGAACACATTAATTGCTGGAGGAGAGAGCGACGAAAGAAATGAAAGTACATGGCGAATGAAACTAACCCGGTGAGCACAGCACGGACGCGTTTCGGCGGCGGCGGCGACGGCGAGCCCACTTGGTTTCTGGAAGTGTCTCTCGAAATTTCGAGCCGGCGTCTTTTCTCCGCGTACTTGACCGCCGACTACCTGAATTTTGAAGACATTGCTGGAGGAGAGAGCGACGAACAAATGTTTGTTAGGTGGAGAGAGGAAGAAAGTGAATGGAACGAGAGAGTTTAGCGTTTTGGCCTTATAGTCATAGTCGCTAACCGTGACGCGGGAAGGTTGGTCATCGGCGTTTAATGGTCTCCCGCGTGGAAACCGAGGCGGCCACGAGGCAGTGGCTGGCCACGCGGCGTCTAGTCGCCTACGCCGCCGTAAATGAGGGTAGTTGCCTACCACCACCAGGTGACATGCACCTTTTGCATGTCACCGTGTGACATGCGGCCTAAATTCAAATTTAAAACATTGCGAAAAAAATCATGCATCCGGTGACATGCCCATGGCATGCCACCGATAAAGAGTTCCGTGCCATGCACTCTGGCACTCTGCGCCGTCTTGGATCAGAAAATGAGCGAAGAACAAGGACGAGGCACTAGTTCAAATTTAGGATGAAGTTTAAGTTTTATTTTGGTTTAAATTAGATTAGAGGAAGTAGTACTCTTACTTTATTACTCGTACTTGTGTTAATGTAGTAGTATTATTATGGTGGTGTACTTGCGTTCATGTACTTGTTTTAAATTTGTTTTGGTGAAGGAGACATGCATCACCTTTTTTGGTGATGTATCTAGTCGTCATGTAGCCCTTGTCAAATTCCTCTGATATACTGATGGGAGGGCTTGTTCACCCCATACTGATGGGAGCCCTTGTCAAATCGTAATCATAGCCAAAAGGCACATTTTTTCCCGATATTACTCGATGCTTAAGGCGCGGGTGGTTGTGGTTCAGTTATCTCCCTAATTTGCACCTGCTTTCCCGTTTCCACTAGTCGAAAGTCGAAACCTGGCCACATTAACCCAAGATCCTAAAGCCGCCGCCTCAACCCTAGCCGCCTCCAGTTCTTCCTCCTCCATAGATTGGTTCCCCCTCCTCCGGTTGGCTTCGCCGGCGTCAGGAGGAGTGGGAACCCGATCTATGCGTGGAGTTTCGAATAAAAGTATTGTTTTCATTAGATTATATTAGATTATGTTAGGATTTTGGTAGCCGCCTTCTTGTTGGTTTCCCCTCAATGGAGATGGCATCGTCTGCAATAAGTGATTTTCGGCCTTTCGTTCGGCGACGAGATCTTCTTCCCGGCGTCAATGGTGGTCTTGAACGATCACAATTTTCTAGGTATGGGCCTTTGGATCTTGCTTCGCCAGATCGATTTTGGATCTTATGTCTTTGTTGCCGTCGGGAGGATTATCCTCGCAGTTTTTGTCCCGGCTGCTACGTCCTCGACAATGGTGATTCGTACTCTCGGCTCTCCATCGACGATGACAAAGCTAGTCGGTTATTATTCCCCTCGATATCTTTGGTGTTGGTACTCTTGCCGATGTTGTATGACTGCTTTAATGGTTGCGTGCGTGCACGCAGCTTTGGCATTGCGGCTCAAAAAATTATGGGAGAACTTTCATCGGTATCTACAGGTCTATGGTTAGTTATCTATTTTTGGCTGCCTTCAGAAAAGTACAAGATTGTGTTCTGGAAGAAGAAAAAAATTGAAGACCTCGAAGATTTGTTACTATCTTTTAGACTTTATTTTGTAATCGTTGGAGTCAGTTCATGTATCTCTACCATGTACTATTTGTTGCTATGAATATATGTGGTATTGATTGTCAAAAAAAAAACCCAAGATCCTGAAAAACTGTTGGTCTATCCCGAGAAACGAGGAGGTTTAAGGAAACGAGGAGTCCAGCGCGTGCGGAAGGAGCTTTAATCGTGTGAGCATGCAGGGGAAAAATGAGGAAACTAGCGATTACTTTGTCTCCTGCCAGTCTTATACCTTAATAAATGGGCAAACTGAGCACGTTGTAGCAAATCCTTTTATTAATTAAGCAGCTATATTAGTCAATAAGATTGCCTTATGTTTTTCCTCAGTTTTCGCCAAGCCCTTATTTGTAACCCGCAGAAGGAGCTCAGACGGGAGGATTCCAGTTTAGTTGACCGTTCCGTGCTGACGTGTGGGGCTAGTAGAAAGGGACCGCGTGGGACAGGACGAGACCGCGTTTGGTTGTACGTGAGCAGGAGCTGGGTTCTGTCTCTCTCGGCGCGAATTGGCATTTTTAAGAGCACCTTTTCCCCCTCTGTCTCTTTGTCTTTATTAACCAAATTAGTATCAAATCTAGAGAAGCTTGCATTTCTGTCTTTCTTCAATTATTTGTGCCTTTTGGCCCTCGTTGTTTGCCCAATATGGCAGCAAATCTAGTACTCCCTCTGGTCCATATGTATGTAGTTAAATCTAGAAGCAAATCTCCAGGGTAATGTACTCCGTACGACAAATTCACAGTAATAGTAAATCGAGAAAACAAAGTAGGGCCATGATACGTCTCCGACGTATCGATAATTTCTTATGTTCCATGCCACATTATTGATGATATCTACATGTTTTATGCACACTTTATGTCATATTCGTGCATTTTCTGGAACTAACCTATTAACAAGATGCCGAAGTGCCGATTCTTTGTTTTCTGCTGTTTTTGGTTTCAGAAATCCTAGTAAGGAAATATTTTCGGAATTGGACGAAATCAACGCCCAGGGTCCTATTTTGCCACGAAGCTTCCAGAAGACCGAAGAGGAGACGAAGTGGGGCCACGAGGCGGCCAAACCCTAGGGCGGCGCGGCCTGGCCTTTGGCCGCGCCGACCTGTGGTGTGGGGCCCTCGTGTGGCCCCCTGACCTGCCCTTCCGCCTACTTAAAGCCTCCGTCGCGAAACCCCCGGTGCATCGAGAGCCACGATACGGAAAACCTTCCAGAGACGCCGCCGCCGCCAATCCCATCTCGGGGGATTCAGGAGATCGCCTCCGGCACCCTGCCGGAGAGGGGAATCATCTCCCGGAGGACTCTTCACCGCCATGGTCGCCTCCGGAGTGATGAGTGAGTAGTCTACCCCTGGACTATGGGTCCATAGCAGTAGCTAGATGGTTGTCTTCTCCCCATTGTGCTTAATTGTCAGGTCTTGTGAGCTGCCGAACATGATCAAGATCATCTATCTGTAATTCTATATGTTGCGTTTGTTGGGATCCGATGAATAGAGAATACTTGTTATGTTGATTATCAAAGTTATGTCTATGTGTTGTTTATGATCTTGCATGCTCTCCGTTATTAGTAGATGCTCTGGCCAAGTTGATGCTAGTAACTCCAAGAGGGAGTATTTATGCTCGATAGTGGGTTCATGTCTCCGTGAATCTGGAGGAGTGACAAGAACCTCTAAGATTATGGATGTGCTGTTGCCACTAGGGATAAAACATTGGTGCTATGTTCGAGGATGTAGTCACTGATTACATTACGCGCAATACTTAATGCAATTGTCTGTTGTTAGCAACTTAATACTGGAGGGGGTTCGGATGATAACCTGAAGGTGGACTTTTTAGGCATAGATGCATGCTGGATAGCGGTCTATGTACTTTGTCGTAATGCCCAATTAAATCTCACAGTACTCATCATAATATGTATGTGCATGGTCATGCCCTCTCTATTTGTCAATTGCCCAACTGTAATTTGTTCACCCAACATGCTGTTTATCTTATGGGAGAGACACCTCTAGTGAACTGTGGACCCCGGTCCTATTCTTTACATCGCATACAATCTACTGCAATACTTGTTTTACTGTTTTCTGCAAACAATCATCTTCCACACAATACGGTTAATCCTTTGTTACAGCAAGCCGGTGAGATTGACAACCTCACTGTTTCGTTGGGGCAAAGTACTTTGGTTGTGTTGTGCAGGTTCCACGTTGGCGCCGGAATCTCTGGTGTTGCGCCGCACTACATCCCGCCGCCATAAACCTTCAACGTGCTTCTTGACTCCTACTGGTTCGATTAAACCTTGGTTTCTTACTGAGGGAAACTTGCCGCTGTGCGCATCACACCTTCCTCTTGGGGTTCCCAACGGACGTGTCAACTACACGCATCAAGCAAATTTCTGGCGCCGTTGCCGGGGAGATCAAGACACGCTGCAAGGGGAGTCTCCACTTCCCAATCTCTTTACTTTGTTTTTGTCTTGCTTTATTTTATTTACTACTTTGTTTGCTGCATTATATCAAAACACAAAAAAAATAGTTGCTAGTTTTACTTTATTTGCTATCTTGTTTGCTATCTCAAAAACACAAAAAAATTAGTTACTTGCATTTACTTTATCTAGTTTGCTTTGTTTACTACTGCTAAAATGAGTAATCCTGAAGTTGAAGTTCATACGTTTAAGCAACGAGGGGGAGAATGTTTAAGAGATGCTTGGTATAGAATTAGTGATGCCCATAATAGGTGCATTAAGAAACACTCCACCACTATCCTACTCAGGAATTTTTATGTTGGTATCTCTAGCTGGAATAGGTATGTTCTTGATAGTCTCGCAAAAGGTAACTTCCTAAGTACTCCTGCATTAGAAGCTAGCTGCATTATTGAGAGCCTATTTGGAATACCCCCTGTTGATGAAGTTAAAACTGAAATCTCTCTTGAAGATATTATGAAAAAATTGGAAACTATAGAGAAAAAATTTCCAAGTATTGAAACTAAACTGGAAATGTTACTTGATAAAACTGATGAACTCGATAAATCCTTAGGAGGAATTGATGAAATAATTAGTGTCCTAGGAACTTGTGATGTCCATGATGATCAAATCAATAGGATTGATGAACTTGAAAAAGCTATGGGGACCTTGGGTTCAATATTTTCTTCTCTTAAATATAAGGAGAAAGCTTATGTGGGTAAGGAGCAAAAGTTTATGTATGTCTCTAAAGTGCCTAAACCAAAGAAGTATTATTATAGGCCTAAAATTGACAAAGCCCTTAGTACCACTACGGATGGGGGAGCTCATGATAACGATGCACCATCTCTCGATAATACTTGATACACACTTTCTGCGCCTAGCTGAAAGGCGTTAAAGAAAAGCGCTTATGGGAGACAACCCATGGTTTTTACTACAGTACTTTGTTTTTATTTTGTGTCTTGGAAGTTGTTTACTACTGTAGCAACCTCTCCTTATCTTAGTTTAGTGTTTCGTTGTGCCAAGTAAAGTCGTTGATAGTAAAGTTCATACTAGATTTGGATTACTGCGCAGAAACAGATTTCTTTGCTCTCACGAATCTGGGCTGTTTTATCTGTAGGTAACTCAGAAAATAATGCCAATTTACGTGAGTGATCCTCAGATATGTACGCAACTTTCATTAAATTTGAGCATTTTCATTTGAGCAAGTCTGGTGCCTCTATAAAATTCGTCAATACGAACTGTTCTGTTTTGACAGATTCTGCCTTTTATTTCGCATTGCCAGTTTTGTTATGTTCGATGGATATTTCGATTCCATTGACTTTCAGTAGCTTTGTGCAATGTCCAGAAGTGTTAAGAATGATTATGTCACCTCTGAACATGTATATTTTGATTGTGCACTAACCCTCTAATGAGTTGTTCTAAGTTTGGTGTGGAGGAAGTTTTCAAGGATCAAGAGAGGGAGATGATACAACATGATCAAGGAGAGTGAAAGCTCTAAGCTTGGGGATGCCCCGGTGGTTCACCCCTGCATATATCAAGAAGACTCAAGCGTCTAAGCTTGGGGATGCCCAAGGCATCCCCTTCTTCATCGACAACATTATCAGGTTCCTCCCCTGAAACTATATTTTTATTCCGTCACATCTTATGTGCTTTGCTTGGAGCGTCGGTTTGTTTTTGTTTTTTGTTTTGTTTGAATAAAATGGATCCTAGCATTCATTGTGTGGGAGAGAGACACGCTCCTCTGTTGCATATGGACAAGTATGTCCTTAGGCTTTACTCATAGTATTCATGGCGAAGTTTCTTCTTCGTTAAATTGTTATATGGTTGGAATTGGAAAATGCTACATGTAGTAATTCTAAAATGTCTTGAATAATTTGATACTTGGCAATTGTTGTGCTCATGTTTAAGCTCTTGCATCATATACTTTGCACCCATTAATGAAGAAACACCTAGAGCTTGCTAATTTGGTTTGCATATTTGGTCTCTCTAAAGTCTAGATAATTTCTAGTATTGAGTTTTGAACAACAAGGAAGACGGTGTAGATTCTTATAATGTTTACAATATGTCTTTTATGTGAGTTTTGCTGCACCGTTCATCCTTGTGTTTGTTTCAAATAACCTTGCTAGCCTAAACCTTGTATCGAGAGGGAATACTTCTCATGCATCCAAAATCCTTGAGCCAACCACTATGCCATTTGTGTCCACCATACCTACCTACTACATGGTATTTCTCCGTCATTCCAAAGTAAATTGCTTGAGTGCTACCTTTAAATTTCTATCCTCCACCTTTACAATATATAGCTCATGGGACAAATAGCTTAAAAACTATTGTGGTATTGAATATGTACTTATGCACTTTATCTCTTATTAAGTTGCTCGTTGTGCGATAACCATGTTCACTGGGGACGCCATCAACTACTCTTTGTTGAATTTCATGTGAGTTGCTATGCATGTTCGTCTTGTCTGAAGTAAGAGCGATCTACCACCTTATGGTTAGAGCGTGCATATTGTTAGAGAAGAACATTGGGCCGCTAACTAAAGCCATGATTCATGGTGGAAGTTTCAGTTTTGGACATATATCCTCAATCTCATATGAGAATAATAATTGTTGCCACATGCTTATGCTTAAAGAGGAGTCCATTATCTGTTATCCATGTTGTCCCGGTATGGATGTCTAAGTTGAGAATAATCAAAAGCGAGAAATCCAAAATGCGAGCTTTCTCCTTAGACCTTTGTACAGGCGGCATGGAGGTACCCCATTGTGACACTTGGTTAAAACATGTGTATTGCGATGATCCGGTAGTCCAAGCTAATTAGGACAAGGTGCGGGCACTATTAGTATACTATGCATGAGGTTGCAACTTGTAAGATATAATTTACATAACTCATATGCTTTATTACTACCGTTGACAAAATTGTTTCATGTTTTCAAAATCAAAGCTCTAGCACAAATATAGCAATCGATGCTTTCCTCTTCGAAGGACCATTCTTTTACTTTTATTGTTGAGTCAGTTCACCTATCTCTCTCTACCTCAAGAAGCAAACACTTGTGTGAACTGTGCATTGATTCCTACATACTTGCATATTGCACTTGTTATATTACTCTATGTTGACAATATTCATCAGATATACATGTTACAAGTTGAAAGCAACCACTGAAACTTAATCTTCCTTTGTGTTGCTTCAATGCCTTTACTTTGAATTATTGTTTTATGAGTCAACTCTTATGCAAGACTTATTGATGCTTGTCTTGAAGTACTATTCATGAAAAGTCTTTGCTATATGATTCACTTGTTTACTCATGTCATATACATTGTTTTGATTGCTGCATTCACTACATATGCTTTACAATAGTATGATCAAGGTTATGATGGCATGTCACTCCAGAAATTATCTTTGTTTATCGTTTTCCTGCTCGGGACGAGCAGGAACTAAGCTTGGGGATGCTGATACGTCTCCGACGTATCGATAATTTCTTATGTTCCATGCCACATTATTGATGATATCTACATGTTTTATGCACACTTTATGTCATATTCGCGCATTTTCTGGAACTAACCTATTAACAAGATGCCGAAGTGCCGATTCTGCCGTTTTCTCTGCTGTTTTTGGTTTCAGAAATCCTAGTAAGGAAATATTCTCGGAATTGGACGAAATCAATGCCCAGGGTCCTATTTTGCCACGAAGCTTCCAGAAGACCGAAGAGGAGACGAAGTGGGGCCACGAGGCGGCCAAACCCTAGGGCGGCGCGGCCTGGCCCTTGGCCGCGCCGACCTGTGGTGTGGGGCCCTCGTGTGGCCCCCTGACCTGCCCTTCCGCCTACTTAAAGCCTCCGTCGCGAAACCCCCAGTACCGAGAGCCACGACACGGAAAACCTTCCAGAGACGCCGCCGCCGCCAATCCCATCTCGGGGGATTCAGGAGATCGCCTCCGGCACCCTGCCGGAGAGGGGAATCATCTCCCGGAGGACTCTTCACCGCCATGGTCGCCTCCGGAGTGATGAGTGAGTAGTCTACCCCTGGACTATGGGTCCATAGCAGTAGCTAGATGGTTGTTTTCTCCCCATTGTGCTTAATTGTCGGGTCTTGTGAGCTGCCGAACATGATCAAGATCATTTATCTGTAATTCTATATGTTGCGTTTGTTGGGATCCGATGAATAGAGAATACTTGTTTATGTTGATTATCAATGTTATATCTATGTGTTGTTTATGATCTTGCATGCTCTCCGTTATTAGTAGATGCTCTGGCCAAGTTGATGCTAGTAACTCCAAGAGGGAGTATTTATGCTCGATAGTGGGTTCATGTCTCCGTGAATCTGGAGGAGTGACAAGAACCTCTAAGATTATGGATGTGTTGTTGCCACTAGGGATAAAACATTGGTGCTATGTTCGAGGATGTAGTCACTGATTACATTACGCGCAATACTTAATGCAATTGTCTGTTGTTAGCAACTTAATACTGGAGGGGGTTCGGATGATAACCTGAAGGTGGACTTTTTAGGCATAGATGCATGCTGGATAGCGGTCTATGTACTTTGTCGTAATGCCCAATTAAATCTCACAGTACTCATCATAATATGTATGTGCATGGTCATGCCCTCTCTATTTGTCAATTGCCCAACTGTAATTTGTTCACCCAACATGCTGTTTATCTTATGGGAGAGACACCTCTAGTGAACTGTGGACCCCGGTCCTATTCTTTACATCGCATACAATCTACTGCAATACTTGTTTTACTGTTTTCTGCAAACAATCATCTTCCACACAATACGGTTAATCCTTTGTTACAGCAAGCCGGTGAGATTGACAACCTCACTGTTTCGTTGGGGCAAAGTACTTTGGTTGTGTTGTGCAGGTTCCACGTTGGCGCCGGAATCTCTGGTGTTGCGCCGCACTACATCCCGCCGCCATAAACCTTCAACGTGCTTCTTGACTCCTACTGGTTCGATTAAACCTTGGTTTCTTACTGAGGGAAACTTGCCGCTGTGCGCATCACACCTTCCTCTTGGGGTTCCCAACGGACGTATCAACTACACGCATCAGGCCAACAAAATACACTCCAGTAGAATAGGGATAGATAATAGGGATCCCTCCCTAGATAATAAGCTGCATACACAGCAGCCAACAGGTTCGAGGTTCTTCACAACACCATCATACTGACAACATAACAACAAGGGATCCCTAGCTAACAACAAAATAGAAGCTGCTTTGCAGCAGCAGCACACGTCCAGGACTCCGCCTACCCCATCTGCCTCTGCCTCCACTTGTTGCTCCCCTTGGGAGCCTTGGGCTTGAGCGGAGGCATGCGCCCGGCGGAGATCTCCACCCGCTGGATGCTGCGGAGGTGCATGCCGAGCGCCATGTGCTTGGCGCGGAAGGAGTGGGGGTTCACCGACGCGCCGACCTTGGGGTTGGTATTGCCGATGTTCTCGGCATGCGTGAGGAGGCAGTTGAAGTCAGTGCGGCCGAGCCTCCTAGTGCAGAAGGGGCACCTGTAGACACCCTTGGCGAAGTAGGAGACGTACTGGCCGACCTGCAGCCTCCGCAGCACCTGGCGAGTCTCGACGTCATGGTGCTCGTCGTCGCTGCCGACGTCGCTGCCAGACAGCTGATCCATATCAAACGGGAACTATTAGTGAATGAGATGCGATGATGACTAACGTGCATGATAACAAAGTAAGGAAAAACAGAGCCAGCCTCAGTTAGAGTGGACACGATTATATGTCTACAGGGATGGTGTTAGCGAACCATAGCTCATGCACAACAGATTTGTACGCAGCAATGGTTCGCTGAACCCACTCTGTAAAAATTTGTGCCCAACGATTCATCATAGGCAAAGAAACAGATTCCAGATCTGATTTTGAACAGATTCCAGAATATTTGCAAAATTAAACGGTTGATATCTTTTGATTCGTGCATAAAATAACTGACTGAGATCCCATAAATTAACTGATTGAGATCCCATTATTACTTGCATAAATTAACCGAACGGCCGAACTCCAAATCTTAAACGAAATCAAGAAGGGATCAAAGCAAAATGGAATAAAATCGGCGCAAATATTAACCCAATACTCAACCATCTACAGATCGGCACTAATAGTTACTAGGGAACCAGCAAAAATAGGGTTCAATATTACTTGATGTGCTTTGGTTTTTCATTTTTTTTTTTTTTTGAATTTTTACGCCCGTTTGAATCTTGGTCAAATCCTAGGTTTGACCAAGGTTAAAACAAGTTTAAAACATGGCAATGAAAAGGTAAGCATTGATCCTTCTTAGTCACTCTAAAATGAAGCTTTTGGGAGGTTTGTTAAATTTCCATGTTTGAAACCCAAAATCACTTCTCCTCATACTTAACTTCATAAGACAGAGTTTAGGGTTAGGGGGTAGATACATGTTTTGTGTGGTTTGAATATGTCTAGACCTTGTTTATCAACTTGAATGCTTACTATATGACATAAGAATACTATGTGCTTTGGTTTTTCATTTTTCTGATTTTTTTAATTGTTAAACCCATTTGAATCTTGGTCAAATCCTAGGTTTGAGCAAGATTTAAACAAGTTTAAAACATGAAAATGGAAAGCTAAGCATGAATCATTCTTAGTCACTCTAAAAATCTTTCGGTCTGCAGAAGAGTCGAATCTGCAATCAGTAGTTACAAAAGCGACCCACCTTAGGGATGGCTAATAAGACTTGGGCAATATAAACGTTGATACTTACTTTGTGATACTAAAATATATGTATCTAGACATATTTTAGTTGTAGATACATCCATTTTAACATCAAGTAATATGGATCGGAGGACTAGCTAAAGAACAATGAGAGGCAGTGTTTCTCTCCCCCAGCCTACTTGGCGGAGTGGCCCTCCACCAGGACAGGTGGTGATTCCGCTTCTCTCGTTGGAATTCCTTATCCCCCAGCCTAGTCGGCGACGTGCGCTCCTCAGTGACCTGCGCGAGGGCGCCTCGGCGACCTACGCAAAGGTGGCTGGACTCGGAGCGCATCGACTTCCTTCTGCGGTGCCTGGGTTGGATCGACCATCCCGCGCGTGTCCTCCACCATATTGTTTTTCTTCAAGATGCTGTCATCCATCATCTTCTTCACCGCATCATGTTGGGTGTTGAGGCTCCTGTTGAGAGCTTGAACGCACCTGTTTGATAGCTCGACGTTTTCTTCTCGAAGAAAGCCGCACTCGATCTTAAGCATCAAATTCTCGCCCTTGAGCTTCTTGATGACAGAGTTCGTTTCCTCACTTGATGGAACGCTCACATCATGCAGCTTGCCCTGGCCGGTGACCTCGTCCTTCAAAGTATCGACATCAGCGCGAAAGTTGGAGGCGAGTTCCACGAGAGTTTTAAGCTCATCTCTGAAACACGCCGATGCTTCCTGCATGGCAATATCATCAGTACCGAAACAAAGTGACGAGAGGAAGACGAAAATGTCCAATCAGTGGTAACCTCTAAGCGCAGGAGACAGGGGTTGAAGTCGTCATGAGAAGATGTCAGGGTGCGTCGTGGGGCACTGAGATATGTATAAAAAGGATTAATACGGAATAAAGAGTTGGGACCTCCGGGCTAGGAAGAATCAAGAAACATGGCGATGGAATCCAACCAGGAATCTTCGACCGCACGACTGACGCCGTTCCGAGACGAGCGCGAAGCAGGGCCTTCGTTTTCTGGCGGGCCCTTTCTCGCGGCCAGCATCTGGATAGACCGCCGGCGGGAACTCTCCGCGTCCTTGGTCAACACTAGATGGTGCTTCTTCAAGCGAGATGGTGGCCTTGACTTCGGAGGCATCGCTGGAAGTGGAAGGAGACTGGAAGTGAAGCAAGAAGGGGATGGAAGAAGTACTCCCTCCTATTAAAACCAGACAACCGTCTCCTGCCCTTGCTTCGAGCAACCTGGTCCGCCCATCCTAAATCAACGGCCGAGAGGGGGCTCCCTTGCGAACTGAGATCCAGTGACTTTACCCAACAGAAGTTACCATGAACTTTACCTATACGAGCCATCAGGTTAAGATCCAACGAACATGGTCGATCTAAAATTTGAAATTAAAATTTATGTAGCTCAGAAAAAAACAGAAAAACTTTACATTAAGACGTATTCTCGGAAAGTTCCAGTCCATTTAAAATATTAGTTTAGTTTAAGTTCAAAATTTGGATCAACCGCGAGCGTTGGATCTTGATCGAATGGCTCACGTGTGTAAAGTCGCATGGTGACTTCTCTTAGTGAAGTCACTGGATCTCACTCCGCGAAGGGTCAGGACGCGGGAGCAGAAGCAAATGAATCGAGAGCGGTCCGGAGTATCCTGTCCGTCCACCGTAAATCAACGGGACAGAGCGACTACCTTCTCTTCGAAGGCTCTGGCGCGCAACCCGAGGAATGGACATCTGTCGGCTAGTATAGAATTTTATAGCACGCCATTAATCGAGCTAGCAGTACTGTACTACTGGAGTACAACTCTGATGGACGTCCAAAGCTCTGAATAGTCAGGGGAAACAATGAATGCGAGCTAGGGTAGTACAGTACTACTGTAGTAGTGAAGCAATGGGGATTATCTGGAGCAAGTACGGAGTACCGAGTACAGTACTACAAAAGTGCTGTTCGTTGTTTTCGCAGTTCATTTTAGCGTAACGTCCAGGTTGTTGTCGAACCAGCTGTTAGATTTTGGGTAATTATTGTTAAGTTGCTGCTTCTTAATTAAAATTTATCAAAGTCATGCAGACTAGATCGATTTGTGAGAACATCCCAAAAGCTTCATTCATTTTAGAATGACTAAGAAGGATCCATTCTTACCTTTTCTTTTCATGTTTTAAACTTGTTTAAACCTTGGTCAAACCTAGGATTTGACCAAGATTTAAATGGGCATAAAAATTCAGAAAAAATCAAAAAATGAAAAACCAAAGCACATATATAGCCTTCTTATGTAATATAGTAAGCACTGGAGTTGATAAAAACTCTGTCTTATGAAGTCAAACATATGGAGAGAACTGGTTTTGGGTTTCAAACATGGAAATTTCACAAACCTCCCAAAAGCTTCATTCTACAGTGACTAAGAAGGATCCAGGCTTACCTTTTTCATTTTCAATTTCTTAACTTGTTTAAATCTTGGTCAAACCTAGGATTTGACCAAGATTCAAATGGGTATAACAATTCAAAAAAAAAAGGAAAAAAACCAAAGAACATAGTCTTCTGATGTCATATAGTAAGCATTCAAGTTGATAAACAAGGTCTAGACATATTCAAACCAAACAAATCATGTATCTACCCCCTAACCCTAAACTCTGCCTTATGAAGTCAAGCATGAAGAGAAGTGATTTTGGGTTTCAAACATGGAAATTTCAAAAACCTCCCAAAAGCTTCATTTTAGAGTGACTAAGAAGGATCCATGCTTACCTTTTCATTGCCATGTTTTAAAATTGTTTTAACCTTGGTCAAACCTAGGATTTGACCAAGATTCAAATGGGAGTTAAAATTCAGAAAAATTCAAAAAAAATGAAAAACCAAAGCACATATATAGCCTTCTTATGTCATATAGTAAGCATTCAAGTTGATAAACAAGGTCTAGACATATTCAAAGCAGAAATATCATGTATCATATCTACCCCTAACCCTAAACTCTGTCTTATGAAGTCAAACATATGAAGAGAACTGGGGTTTTGGGTTTCAAACATAAAATTTTCAAGTACCTTCATTTTAGAGTGAGTAAGGAAGGATTCATGCTTACCGTTTCATTTTCATGTTTTAAACTTGTTTAAACCTAGGATTTGACCAAGATTTAAATAGGCATAAAAAATTCGAAAGAAATCAAAAAATGAAAAACCAAAGCACATATATAGCCTTCTTATATCATATAGTAAACAATTCAAGTTGATAAACAAGGTCTAGACATATTCAAACAAGAAAAATCATGTATCTACACCTAACCATAAACTCTGTCTTAAGTGGTTTTGGGTTTCAAACATGGAAATTTCACAAACCTCCCAAAAGCTTCATTTTACAGTCACTAAGGAGGATCCATGCTTACCTTTTGGCTTAAACGTTTGAAACCAAAAACCACTTCTCTTCATGCATGCTTGACTTCATAAGACAGAGTTTAGCTAGGGTTAGGGGGTAGATACATGATTTTCCTGGTTTGAATATGTCTAGACCTTGTTTATCAACTTAATTGGTTGCTTACTATATGACATAAGAAGACTACGTGCCTTGGTTTTCATTTTTTTTTTGAATTTTATGCTCATATATTTGAATCTTGGTCAAATCTTAGGATTGACCAAGATTTAAACAAGTTTAAAACATGAAAATGAAAAGGGAAGCATGTATCCTTCTTAGTCACTCTAAAATGAAGCTTTTGGGATGTTCTTGAAATTTCCATGTTTGAAACCCAAAACGACTTCTCTTCATGCTAGACTTCATAAGATCAACATGGGGTAGATACATGATTTGTCTGGTTTGGATATACCTAGACCTCGTTTAACTTGAATGCATACGATATGACATAAGAAGACTACGTGCTTTTGTTTTTCATTATTCTGATTTTTTTGAATTTTGTGCCCACCCATTTGTATCTTGGTCAAATCCTAGGCTTGATAATGATTTAAACAAGATTAAAATATGAAAATGCAAAGGTAAGCATGGATCCTTCTTAGTCACTCTAAAATGAAGCTTTTGGGAGCAAAACCACTTCTCTTCATATGCTTGACTTCATAAGACGGAGTTTAGGGGTTAGGGGGTATAGATACATGATTTTTCTAGTTTGAATATGTCTAGACCTTGTTTATCAACTTAATTGGCTTACTATATGACATAAGAAAACTATTTGCTTTGGTTTTTCTTTTTCCTGATTTTTTTCAATTTTGATGCCCATTTGAATCTTGTCAAATCCTAGGTTTGACCGAGATAATTTAAACAAGCTTAAAACATGAATATGAAAAGGGAAGCATGTATCCTTCTTTGTCACTCTAAAATGAAGTTTTTGGGAGGTTTTTCAAATTTCCATGTTTGAAACCCAAAACCACTTCTCTTCATATGCTTGACTTCATAAGACAGAGTTCAGGGGTTAGGGGGTATAGATACATGATTTGTCTAGTTTGAATATGTCTAGACCTTGTTTATCAACTTTAATGCTTACTATATGACATAAGAAAACTATTTGCTTTGGTTTTCTTTTTTCTGACTTTTTTTTTCAATTTTGATGCCCATTTGAATCTTGTCAAATCCTAGGTTTGACCAAGATAATTTAAACAAGCTTAAAACATGAATACGAAAAGGGGAGCATGTATCCTTCTTAGTCACTCTAAAATGTAGTTTTCGGGAGGTTTTTGAAATTTCCATTTTTGAAACCCAAAACCACTTCTCTTCACATGCTTGACTTCATAAGACAGAGTTTAGGGGTTAGGGGTATAGATACATGATTTGTCTGGTTTAATATGTCTAGACCTTGTTTATCAACTTTAATGCTTACTATATGACATAAGAAGACTATGTGATTTGGTTTTTCATTTTTCTAATTTTTATTTTTCTGCCCATTTGAATCTTGGTCAAATCCTAGGTTTGACCAAGATTTAGACAAGTTTAACACGTAAATGAGTTAACTTGGATTTCCTACCCTTGAATCCATAGGAAACTTTGTTCTAATGCACTATTATAATCAACCGAGTTTTTACACCAACAGGTCTGTCACTTATGTGTGGTGCCCACGCTTGAGGTCCCACACTTCAGTGAGCACAAGTCACGTGCAATAGGTACGCAAACTCCCAGCCATCTTCTCTGTCAAGAGAAGACGCATCAGGATGCGTATTGGAAGTCTGTGGGTCCTTCTGGATCCTTCCGTTGTCCCTCTCACAAAAAAAACAAATCTCTCTCATTCTCGGCCTCGCTCGACTCGCTCGCTCGCTCGCTCGCACCTCCTGCTCACTGACAAACCCTGCACAAAAGTCAACATCATCACCCGAAAAAGGGGAGACACCATAATGCTCTCCCTTCTTCTCTCCTTCCGAGTGATCCCTCTTCCTCCGAGTTTCACTCGACGGGCAAACACCCATGTCTTTTGCATAGTAATAATAAAAAGGTAGTACTCGTAGAAAAATCGATATACGAATCTGTAATTAAATAGGTTAAACTAGGGTTTTGCCCAGTTCTACAGATCAAGGGTTCAAAAAAATCCAACTACGGGGTTCGAACAACACGATTCTAATCCAAGAATTTTTTCGACCTAGGTCACCCAAATGGCCTCAAACTATAGGGTTAGCATCTAGTGCAGTATGTGTGAAAATGTATGCACTATGTGTGCTATAACTTGTATGTCTTTCATATTTGAACCAAATTTGAATAAGTTTGAAATATTTGAAAAGGGGCTTTTGGCTTAAACGTTTGAAACCAAAAACCACTTCTCTTCATGCATGCTTGACTTCATAAGACAGAGTTTAGCTAGGGTTAGGGGGTAGATGCATGATTTTCCTGGTTTGAATATGTCTAGACCTTGTTTATCAACTTAATTGAATGCTTACTATATGACATAAGAATACTATGTGACTTGTTTTTTATTTTTTTATTTTTTTTAAAATTTTATGCCCATTTGAATCTTGGTCAAATCCTAGGTTTGAACATGGTTTAAACAAGTTTAAATCATGAATATGAAAAATTAAGCATCTATATATCCTTCTTACTCACTCCAAAATGTAGCTCTTGGGAGGGTTTTTCGAAATTTCCATGTTTGAAACCAAAACCACTTCTCTTCATGCATGCTTGACTTCATAAGACAGAGTTTAGGGTTAGGGGTAGATATATACATGATTTTCTGGTTTGAATATGTCTAGGCCGGCCTTGTTTATCAACTTGAATGCTTACTATATATATATGACATAAGAATGTTATGTCCTTTGTTTTTTCATTCTTTTGATTTTTTATGAATTTCCATGCCCATTTGAATCTTTTGGTCAAATCCTAGAGGTTTGACCAAGATTGAAACAAATTTAAAACATGAAAATGAAAAGGGAAGCTTGTATATCCTTCTTAGTCACTCTAAAATGAAGTTTTTGGGAGGTTTTTGAAATTTCCATGTTTGAAACCCAAAACCACTTCTCTTCATGCTAGACTTCATAAGACAATTTAATTAGGGGTTAGGGGGTAGATACATGATTTGTCTGGTTTGAATATGTCCAAACCTTGCTTGTTTATCAACTTGAATGCTTACTATATGACATAAGAATGCTTACCATATGTTTGAATTTTAAAAGCATATAGTCTTCTTATGTCATATAGTAAGCATTCAAAAGTTTTTCTTTGAGAGAGTAGAATGCATTCAAAAGTTGATAAATAAATTTGTACATATTCAAACCAGACAAATCATGTATCTACACCCCCTAACCCTAAACTCTGTCTTATGAAGTCAAGCATGAAGAGAAGTGCTTTTGGGTTTCAAACATGGAAATTTCACAAACCTCCCAAAAGCTTCATTTTACAGTGACTAATTAAGAAGGATCCAGGCTTACCTTTTCATTTTCATTTTTTAAACTCCTTGTTTAAATCTTGATCAAACCTAGGATTTGACCAAGATTCAAATGGGCATAAAAAATCAGGAAAAAATGAAAAAATGAAAAAACAAAGCACATATATAGCCTTCTTATGTCATATATATAGTAAGCATTCAATTAAGTTGATAATTTTAAACAAGGTCTATACATATTCAAACCAGAAAAAAGCATGTATCTACCCATGCATATATATATAACCCTATACTTTTGTCTTATGAAGACGTCAAGGATGAAGAGAAGTGGATTTGGGTTTCAAACATGGAAATTTCAAAAACCTCCCAAAACATGTATATATCTACCCCTAAACCCTAATCTTTGTCTTATGAAGCCAAGCATATGAAGAGAAGTGATTTTGGGTTTCAAACATGGAAACTTCAAAAACCTCCCAAAAGCTTCATTTTAGAGAGACTAAGAGTGATCCATGCTTACCTTTTCATTGCCATGTTTTAAACTTGTTTTAACCTTGGTCAAACCTAGGATTTGACCAAGATTCAAATGGGAGTAAAAATTCAGAAAAATTCAAAAAAAATGAAAAACCAAAGCACATATATAGCCTTCTTATGTCATATAGTAAGCATTCAAGTTGATAAACAAGGTCTAGACATATTCAAAGCAGAAATATCATGTATCATATCTACCCCTAACCCTAAACTCTGTCTTATGAAGTCAAACATATGAAGAGAACTGGGGTTTTGGGTTTCAAACATAAAATTTTCAAGTACCTTCATTTTAGAGTGAGTAAGGAAGGATTCATGCTTTGAGTTTCATTTTCATGTTTTAAACTTGTTTAAACCTAGGATTTGACCAAGATTTAAATAGGCATAAAAAAATCGAAAGAAATCAAAAAATGAAAAACCAAAGCACATATATATAGCCTTCTTATATCATATAGTAAAAAATTAAAGTTGATAAACAAGGTCTAGACATATTCAAACAAGAA
Organism: Lolium perenne; assembly: GCF_019359855.2. Lineage (NCBI taxonomy): Eukaryota > Viridiplantae > Streptophyta > Magnoliopsida > Poales > Poaceae > Lolium > Lolium perenne. Next base: position 32,506,064 of record NC_067248.2, on the reverse strand, counting down.
AAATCATGTATCTACACCTAACCATAAACTCTGTCTTAAGTGGTTTTGGGTTTCAAACATGGAAATTTCACAAACCTCCCAAAAGCTTCATTTTACAGTGACTAAGGAGGATCCATGCTTACCTTTTGGATTAAACGTTTAAAACCAAAAACCACTTCTCTTCATGCATGCTTGACTTCATAAGACAGAGTTTAGCTAGGGTTAGGGGTAGATACATGATTTCCTGGTTTTAATATGTCTAGACCTTGTTTATCAACTTAATTGATTGCTTACTATATGACATAAGAAGACTACGTGCCTTTGTTTTCATTTTTTTGTTTTTTTTGAATTTTATGTTCATATATTTGAATCTTGGTCAAATCTTAGGTTTGACCAAGATTTAAACAAATTTAAAACATGAAAATGAAAAGGGAAGCATGTATCCTTCTTAGTCACTCTAAAATGAAGCTTTTGGGATGTTCTTGAAATTTCCATGTTTGAAACCCAAAACGACTTCTCTTCATGCTAGACTTCATAAGATCAACAGGGGGTAGATACATGATTTGTCTGGTTTGGATATACCTAGACCTCGTTTAACTTGAATGCATACGATATGACATAAGAAGACTACATGCTTTTGTTTTTCATTATTCTGATTTTTTTTGAATTTTGTGCCCACCCATTTGTATCTTGGTCAAATCCTAGGCTTGATAATGATTTAAACAAGATTAAAATATGAAAATGCAAAGGTAAGCATGGATCCTTCTTAGTCACTCTAAAATGAAGCTTTTGGGAGCAAAACCACTTCTCTTCATATGCTTGACTTCATAAGACGGAGTTTAGGGGTTAGGGGGTATAGATACATGATTTGTCTAGTTTGAATATGTCTAGACCTTGTTTATCAACTTAATTGGCTTACTATATGACATAAGAAAACTATTTGCTTTGGTTTTTCTTTTTCCTGATTTTTTTCAATTTTGATGCCCATTTGAATCTTGTCAAATCCTAGGTTTGACCGAGATAATTTAAACAAGCTTAAAACATGAATATGAAAAGGGAAGCATGTATCCTTCTTTGTCACTCTAAAATGAAGTTTTTGGGAGGTTTTTCAAATTTCCATGTTTGAAACCCAAAACCACTTCTCTTCATATGCTTGACTTCATAAGACAGAGTTCAGGGGTTAGGGGGTATAGATACATGATTTGTCTAGTTTGAATATGTCTAGACCTTGTTTATCAACTTTAATGCTTACTATATGACATAAGAAAACTATTTGCTTTGGTTTTCTTTTTTCTGACTTTTTTTTCAATTTTGATGCCCATTTGAATCTTGTCAAATCCTAGGTTTGACCAAGATAATTTAAACAAGCTTAAAACATGAATATGAAAAGGGGAGCATGTATCCTTCTTAGTCACTCTAAAATGTAGTTTTCGGGAGGTTTTTGAAATTTCCATGTTTGAAACCCAAAACCACTTCTCTTCACATGCTTGACTTCATAAGACAGAGTTTAGGGGTTAGGGGTATAGATACATGATTTGTCTGGTTTAATATGTCTAGACCTTGTTTATCAACTTTAATGCTTACTATATGACATAAGAAGACTATGTGATTTGGTTTTTCATTTTTCTGTTTTTTATTTTTCTGCCCATTTGAATCTTGGTCAAATCCTAGGTTTGACCAAGATTTAGACAAGTTTAACACGTAAATGAGTTAACTTGGATTTCCTACCCTTGAATCCATAGGAAACTTTGTTCTAATGCACTATTATAATCAACCGAGTTTTTACACCAACAGGTCTGTCACTTACGTGTGGTGCCCACGCTTGAGGTCCCACACTTCAGTGAGCACAAGTCACGTGCAATAGGTACGCAAACTCCCAGCCATCTTCTTTGTCAAGAGAAGACGCATCAGGATGCGTATTGGAAGTCTGTGGGTCCTTCTGGATCCTTCCGTTGTCCCTCTCACAAAAAAAACAAATCTCTCTCATTCTCGGCCTCGCTCGACTCGCTCGCTCGCTCGCTCGCACCTCCTGCTCACTGACAAACCCTGCACAAAAGTCAACATCATCACCCGAAAAAGGGGAGACACCATAATGCTCTCCCTTCTTCTCTCCTTCTGAGTGATCCCTCTTCCTCCGAGTTTCACTCGACGGGCAAACACCCATGTGCTGCATAGTAATAATAAAAAGGTAGTACTCGTAGAAAAATCGATATACGAATCTGTAATTAAATAGGTTAAACTAGGGTTTTGCCCAGTTCTACAGATCAAGGGTTCAAAAAAATCCAACTACGGGGTTCGAACAACACGATTCTAATCCAAGAATTTTTTCGACCTAGGTCACCCAAATGGCCTCAAACTATAGGGTTAGCATCTAGTGCAGTATGTGTGAAAATGTATGCACTATGTGTGCTATAACTTGTATGTCTTTCATATTTGAACCAAATTTGAATAAGTTTGAAATATTTGAAAAGGGGCTTTTGGCTTAAACGTTTGAAACCAAAAACCACTTCTCTTCATGCATGCTTGACTTCATAAGACAGAGTTTAGCTAGGGTTAGGGGGTAGATGCATGATTTTCCTGGTTTGAATATGTCTAGACCTTGTTTATCAACTTAATTGAATGCTTACTATATCACATAAGAATACTATGTGACTTGTTTTTTATTTTTTGATTTTTTTAAAATTTTATGCCCATTTGAATCTTGGTCAAATCCTAGGTTTGAACATGGTTTAAACAAGTTTAAATCATGAATATGAAAAATTAAGCATCTATATATCCTTCTTACTCACTCCAAAATGTAGCTCTTGGGAGGTTTTTCGAAATTTCCATGTTTGAAACCAAAACCACTTCTCTTCATGCATGCTTGACTTCATAAGACAGAGTTTAGGGTTAGGGGTAGATATATACATGATTTTCTGGTGTGAATATGTCTAGGCCGGCCTTGTTTATCAACTTGAATGCTTACTATATATATATGACATAAGAATGTTATGTCCTTTGTTTTTTCATTCTTTTGATTTTTTATGAATTTCCATGCCCATTTGAATCTTTTTGTCAAATCCTAGAGGTTTGACCAAGATTGAAACAAGTTTAAAACATGAAAATGAAAAGGGAAGCTTGTATATCCTTCTTAGTCACTCTAAAATGAAGTTTTTGGGAGGTTTTTGAAATTTCCATGTTTGAAACCCAAAACCACTTCTCTTCATGCTAGACTTCATAAGACAATTTAATTAGGGGTTAGGGGGTAGATACATGATTTGTCTGGTTTGAATATGTCCAAACCTTGCTTGTTTATCAACTTGAATTCTTACTATATGACATAAGAATGCTTACCATATGTTTGAATTTTAAAAGCATATAGTCTTCTTATGTCATATAGTAAGCATTCAAAAGTTTTTCTTTGAGAGAGTAGCATGCATTCAAAAGTTGATAAATAAGATTTGTACATATTCAAACCAGACAAATCATGTATCTACACCCCCTAACCCTAAACTCTGTCTTATGAAGTCAAGCATGAAGAGAAGTGCTTTTGGGTTTCAAACATGGAAATTTCACAAACCTTCCAAAAGCTTCATTTTACAGTGACTAATTAAGAAGGATCCAGGCTTACCTTTTCATTTTCATTTTTTAAACTCCTTGTTTAAATCTTGATCAAACCTAGGATTTGACCAAGATTCAAATGGGCATAAAAAATCAGGAAAAAATGAAAAAATGAAAAAACAAAGCACATATATAGCCTTCTTATGTCATATATATAGTAAGCATTCAATTAAGTTGATAATTTTAAACAAGGTCTATACATATTCAAACCAGAAAAAAGCATGTATCTACCCATGCATATATATATAACCCTATACTTTTGTCTTATGAAGACGTCAAGGATGAAGAGAAGTGGATTTGGGTTTCAAACATGGAAATTTCAAAAACCTCCCAAAACATGTATATATCTACCCCTAAACCCTAATCTTTGTCTTATGAAGCCAAGCATATGAAGAGAAGTGATTTTGGGTTCCAAACATGGAAACTTCAAAAACCTCCCAAAAGCTTCATTTTAGAGAGACTAAGAATGATCCATGCTTACCTTTTCATTGCCATGTTTTAAACTTGTTTTAACCTTGGTCAAACCTAGGATTTGACCAAGATTCAAATGGGAGTAAAAATTCAGAAAAATTCAAAAAAAATGAAAAACCAAAGCACATATATAGCCTTCTTATGTCATATAGTAAGCATTCAAGTTGATAAACAAGGTCTAGACATATTCAAAGCAGAAATATCATGTATCATATCTACCCCTAACCCTAAACTCTGTCTTATGAAGTCAAACATATGAAGAGAACTGGGGTTTTGGGTTTCAAACATAAAATTTTCAAGTACCTTCATTTTACAGTGAGTAAGGAAGGATTCATGCTTATCGTTTCATTTTCATGTTTTAAACTTGTTTAAACCTAGGATTTGACCAAGATTTAAATAGGCATAAAAAATCGAAAGAAATCAAAAAATGAAAAACCAAAGCACATATATATAGCCTTCTTATATCATATAGTAAAAAATTAAAGTTGATAAACAAGGTCTAGACATATTCAAACAAGAAAAATCATGTATCTACACCTAACCATAAACTCGTTCTTATGTGTTTTTGGGTTTCAAACATGGAAACTTCAAAAACCTCCCAAAAGCTTCATTTTACAGTGACTAAGGAGGATCCATGCTTACCTTTTGGATTAAACGTTTGAAACCAAAAACCACTTCTCTTCATGCATGCTTGACTTCATAAGACAGAGTTTAGCTAGGGTTAGGGGGTAGATACATGATTTCCTGGTTTTAATATGTCTAGACCTTGTTTATCAACTTAATTGATTGCTTACTATATGACATAAGAAGACTACGTGCCTTGGTTTTCATTTTTTTTTTTTTGAATTTTATGCTCATATATTTGAATCTTGGTCAAATCTTAGGTTTGACCAAGATTTAAACAAGTTTAAAACATGAAAATGAAAAGGGAAGCATGTATCCTTCTTAGTCACTCTAAAATGAAGCTTTTGGGATGTTCTTGAAATTTCCATGTTTGAAACCCAAAACGACTTCTCTTCATGCTAGACTTCATAAGATCAACAGGGGGTAGATACATGATTTGTCTGGTTTGGATATACCTAGACCTCGTTTAACTTGAATGCATACGATATGACATAAGAAGATTACGTGCTTTTGTTTTTCATTATTCTGATTTTTTTGAATTTTGTGCCCACCCATTTGTATCTTGGTCAAATCCTAGGCTTGATAATGATTTAAACAAGATTAAAATATGAAAATGCAAAGGTAAGCATGGATCCTTCTTAGTCACTCTAAAATGAAGCTTTTGGGAGCAAAACCACTTCTCTTCATATGCTTGACTTCATAAGACGGAGTTTAGGGGTTAGGGGGTATAGATACATGATTTGTCTAGTTTGAATATGTCTAGACCTTGTTTATCAACTTAATTGGCTTACTATATGACATAAGAAAACTATTTGCTTTGGTTTTTCTTTTTCCTGGATTTTTTCAATTTTGATGCCCATTTGAATCTTGTCAAATCCTAGGTTTGACCGAGATAATTTAAACAAGCTTAAAACATGAATATGAAAACAGAAGCATGTATCCTTCTTTGTCACTCTAAAATGAAGTTTTTGGGAGGTTTTTCAAATTTCCATGTTTGAAACCCAAAACCACTTCTCTTCATATGCTTGACTTCATAAGACAGAGTTCAGGGGTTAGGGGGTATAGATACATGATTTGTCTAGTTTGAATATGTCTAGACCTTGTTTATCAACTTTAATGCTTACTATATGACATAAGAAAACTATTTGCTTTGGTTTTCTTTTTTCTGACTTTTTTTTCAATTTTGATGCCCATTTGAATCTTGTCAAATCCTAGGTTTGACCAAGATAATTTAAACAAGCTTAAAACATGAATACGAAAAGGGGAGCATGTATCCTTCTTAGTCACTCTAAAATGTAGTTTTCGGGGGTTTTTTGAAATTTCCATGTTTGAAACCCAAAACCACTTCTCTTCACATGCTTGACTTCATAAGACAGAGTTTAGGGGTTAGGGGTATAGATACATGATTTGTCTGGTTTAATATGTCTAGACCTTGTTTATCAACTTTAATGCTTACTATATGACATAAGAAGACTATGTGATTTGGTTTTTCATTTTTCTGTTTTTTATTTTTCTGCCCATTTGAATCTTGGTCAAATCCTAGGTTTGACCAAGATTTAGACAAGTTTAACACGTAAATGAGTTAACTTGGATTTCCTACCCTTGAATCCATAGGAAACTTTGTTCTAATGCACTATTATAATCAACCGAGTTTTTACACCAACAGGTCTGTCACTTACGTGTGGTGCCCACGCTTGAGGTCCCACACTTCAGTGAGCACAAGTCACGTGCAATAGGTACGCAAACTCCCAGCCATCTTCTTTGTCAAGAGAAGACGCATCAGGATGCGTATTGGAAGTCTGTGGGTCCTTCTGGATCCTTCCGTTGTCCCTCTCACAAAAAAACAAATCACTCTCATTCTTGGCCTCGCTCGACTCGCTCGCTCGCTCGCTCGCACCTCCTGCTCACTGACAAACCCTGCACAAAAGTCAACATCATCACCCGAAAAAGGGGAGACACCATAATGCTCTCCCTTCTTCTCTCCTTCCGAGTGATCCCTCTTCCTCCGAGTTTCACTCGACGGGCAAACACCCATGTGCTGCATAGTAATAATAAAAAGGTAGTACTCGTAGAAAAATCGATATACGAATCTGTAATTAAATAGGTTAAACTAGGGTTTTGCCCAGTTCTACAGATCAAGGGTTCAAAAAAATCCAACTACGGGGTTCGAACAACACGATTCTAATCCAAGAATTTTTTCGACCTAGGTCACCCAAATGGCCTCAAACTATAGGGTTAGCATCTAGTGCAGTATGTGTGAAAATGTATGCACTATGTGTGCTATAACTTGTATGTCTTTCATATTTGAACCAAATTTGAATAAGTTTGAAATATTTGAAAAGGGGCTTTTGGCTTAAACGTTTGAAACCAAAAACCACTTCTCTTCATGCATGCTTGACTTCATAAGACAGAGTTTAGCTAGGGTTAGGGGGTAGATGCATGATTTTCCTGGTTTGAATATGTCTAGACCTTGCTTATCAACTTAATTGAATGCTTACTATATGACATAAGAATACTATGTGCCTTGTTTTTTATTTTTTGATTTTTTTAAAATTTTATGCCCATTTGAATCTTGGTCAAATCCTAGGTTTGAACATGGTTTAAACAAGTTTAAATCATGAATATGAAAAATTAAGCATCTATATATCCTTCTTAGTCACTCCAAAATGTAGCTCTTGGGAGGTTTTTTCGAAATTTCCATGTTTGAAACCAAAACCACTTCTCTTCATGCATGCTTGACTTCATAAGACAGAGTTTAGGGTTAGGGGTAGATATATACATGATTTTCTGGTTTGAATATGTCTAGGCCTTGTTTATCAACTTGAATGCTTACTATATATATATGACATAAGAATGTTATGTCCTTTGTTTTTTCATTCTTTTGATTTTTAATGAATTTCCATGCCCATTTGAATCTTTTGGTCAAATCCTAGAGGTTTGACCAAGATTTAAACAAGTTTAAAACATGAAAATGAAAAGGGAAGCTTGTATATCCTTCTTAGTCACTCTAAAATGAAGTTTTTGGGAGGTTATTGAAATTTCCATGTTTGAAACCCAAAACCACTTCTCTTCATGCTAGACTTCATAAGACAATTTAATTAGGGGTTAGGGGGTAGATACATGATTTGTCTGGTTTGAATATGTCCAAACCTTGCTTGTTTATCAACTTGAATGCTTACTATATGACATAAGAATGCTTACCATATGTTTGAATTTTAAAAGCATATAGTCTTCTTATGTCATATAGTAAGCATTCAAAAGTTTTTCTTTGAGAGAGTAGCATGCATGCATTCAAAAGTTGATAAATAAGATTTGTACATATTCAAACCAGACAAATCATGTATCTACACCCCCTAACCCTAAACTCTGTCTTATGAAGTCAAGCATGAAGAGAAGTGCTTTTGGGTTTCAAGCGAGGAAATTTCACATACCTCCCAAAAGCTTCATTTTACAGTGACTAAGAAGGATCCAGGCTTACCTTTTCATTTTCATTTTTTAAACTGCTTGTTTAAATCTTGATCAAACCTAGGATTTGACCAAGATTCAAATGGGCATAAAAAATCAGGAAAAAATGAAAAAATTAAAATTAAAACAAAGCACATATATAGCCTTCTTATGTCATATATATAGTAAGCATTCAATTAAGTTGATAATTCTAAACAAGGTCTATACATATTCAAACCAGAAAAAAGCATGTATCTACCCATGCATATATATATATAACCCTATACTTTTGTCTTATGAAGACTTCAAGGATGAAGAGAAGTGGATTTGGGTTTCAAACATGGAAATTTCAAAAACCTCCCAAAACATGTATATATCTACCCCTAAACCCTAATCTTTGTCTTATGAAGCCAAGCATATGAAGAGAAGTGATTTTGGGTTTCAAACATGGAAACTTCAAAAACCTCCCAAAAGCTTCATTTTAGAGAGACTAAGAATGATCCATGCTTACCTTTTCATTGCCATGTTTTAAACTTGTTTTAACCTTGGTCAAACCTAGGATTTGACCAAGATTCAAATGGGAGTAAAAATTCAGAAAAATTCAAAAAAAAAATGAAAAACCAAAGCACATATATAGCCTTCTTATGTCATATAGTAAGCATTCGAGTTGATAAACAAGGTCTAGACATATTCAAAGCAGAAATATCATGTATCATATCTACCCCTAACCCTAAACTCTGTCTTATGAAGTCAAACATATGAAGAGAACTGGGGTTTTGGGTTTCAAACATAAAATTTTCAAGTACCTGCATTTTAGAGTGAGTAAGGAAGGATTCATGCTTACCGTTTTATTTTCATGTTTTAAACTTGTTTAAACCTAGGATTTGACCAAGATTTAAATAGGCATAAAAAATTCGAAAGAAATCAAAAAATGAAAAACCAAAGCACATATATATAGCCTTCTTATATCATATAGTAAAAAAATCAAGTTGATAAACAAGGTCTAGACATATTCAAACAAGAAAAATCATGTATCTACACCTAACCATAAACTCTGTCTTAAGTGGTTTTAGGTTTCAAACATGGAAATTTCACAAACCTCCCAAAAGCTTCATTTTACAGTGACTAAGGAGGATCCATGCTTACCTTTTGGCTTAAACGTTTGAAACCAAAAACCACTTCTCTTCATGCATGCTTGACTTCATAAGACAGAGTTTAGCTAGGGTATGTTAGGGGGTGTAGATACATGATTTTCCTGGTTTGAATATGTCTAGACCTTGTTTATCAACTTAATTGATTGCTTACTATATGACATAAGAAGACTACGTGCCTTGGTTTTCATTTTTTTGTTTTTTTGAATTTTATGCTCATATATTTGAATCTTGGTCAAATCCTAGGTTTGATCAAGATTTAAACAAGTTTAAAACATGAAAATGAAAAGGGAAGCATGTATCCTTCTTAGTCACTCTAAAATGAAGCTATTGGGATGTTCTTGAAATTTCCATGTTTGAAACCCAAAACGACTTCTCCTTCATGCTATACTTCATAAGATCAACAGGGGGTAGATACATGATTTGTCTGGTTTGGATATACCTAGACCTCGTTTAACTTGAATGCGTACGATATGACATAAGAAGACGTACTATACGTGCTTTTGTTTTTCATTATTCTGATTTTTATGAATTTTGTGCCCACCCATTTGTATCTTGGTCAAATCCTAGGCTTGATAATGATTTAAACAAGATTAAAATATGAAAATGCAAAGGTAAGCATGGATCCTTCTTAATTAGTCACTCTAAAATGAAGCTTTTGGGAGCAAAACCACTTCTCTTCATATGCTTGACTTCATAAGATGGAGTTTAGGGGTTAGGGGGTATAGATACATGATTTGTCTAGTTTGAATATGTCTAGACCTTGTTTATCAACTTAATTGGCTTACTATATGACATAAGAAAACTATTTGCTTTGGTTTTTCTTTTTCCTGATTTTTTTCAATTTTGATGCCCATTTGAATCTTTGTCAAATCCTAGGTTTGACCGAGATAATTTAAACAAGCTTAAAACATGAATATGAAAAGGGAAGCATGTATCCTTCTTTGTCAATCTAAAATGAAGTTTTTGGGAGGTTTTTCAAATTTCCATGTTTGAAACCCAAAACCACTTCTCTTCATATGCTTGACTTCATAAGACAGAGTTCAGGGGTTAGGGGGTATAGATACATGATTTGTCTAGTTTGAATATGTCTAGACCTTGTTTATCAACTTAATTGGCTTACTATATGACATAAGAAAACTATTTGCTTTGGTTTTCTTTTTCCTGATTTTTTTCAATTTTGATGCCCATTTGAATCTTTGTCAAATCCTAGGTTTGACCGAGATAATTTAAACAAGCTTAAAACATGAATATGAAAAGGGAAGCATGTATCCTTCTTAGTCACTCTAAAATGTAGTTTTTGGGAGGTTTTTGAAATTTCCATGTTTGAAACCCAAAACCACATCTCTTCATGCTTGACTTAATTTATAAGACATAGTTTAGGGGTTAGGGGGTAGATACATGATTTGTATGGTTTGATATTTCTAGACCTTGTTTATCAACTTTAATGCTTACTATATGACATAAGATGACTATGTGATTTGTTTTTTCATTTTTCTGTTTTTTATTTTATTTTTCTGCCCATTTGAATCTTGGTCAAATCCTAGGTTTGACCAAGATTTAGAGAAGTTTAACACGTGAAAACGAATAAGTAAGCCTGGATCCTTCTTAGTCACTCAAAAATGTACCAATCGATAGATGTGTTAACGTTGCTTCATGGAAATAATAATGTCATGTAAATGAGTTAACTTGGATTTCCTACCCTTGAATCCATAGGAAACTTTGTTCTAATGCACTATTATAATCAACCGAGTTTTTACACCAACAGGTCTGTCACTTACGTGTGGTGCCCACGCTTGAGGTCCCACACTTCAGTGAGCACAAGTCACGTGCAATAGGTACGCAAACTCCCAGCCATCTTCTTTGTCAAGAGAAGACGCATCAGGATGCGTATTGGAAGTCTGTGGGTCCTTCTGGATCCTTCGGTTGTCCCTCTCACAAAAAAAACAAATATCTCTCATTCTCGGCCTCGCTCGACTCGCTCGCTCGCACCTCCTGCTCACTGACAAACCCTACACAAAAGTCAACATCATCACCCGAAAAAGGGGAGACACCATAATGCTCTCCCTTCTTCTCTCCTTCCGAGTGATCCCTCTTCCTCCGAGTTTCACTCGACGGGCAAACACCCATGTGCTGCATAGTAATAATAAAAAGGTAGTACTCGTAGAAAAATCGATATACGAATCTGTAATTAAATAGGTTAAACTAGGGTTTTTCCCAGTTCTACTGATCAAGGGTTCAAAAAAATCCAACTACGTGGTTCGAACAACACGATTCTAATCCAAGAATTTTTTCGACCTAGGTCACCCAAATGGCCTCAAACTATAGGGTTAGCATCTAGTGCAGTATGTGTGAAAATGTATGCACTATGTTTGCTATAACTTGTATGTCTTTCAAATTTGAACCAAATTTGAATAAGTTTGAAATATTTGAAAATGGGCTTTTGGCTTAAACGTTTGAAACCAAAAACCACTTCTCTTCATGCATGCTTGACTTCATAAGACAGAGTTTAGCTAGGGTTAGGGGGTAGATGCATGATTTTCCTGGTTTGAATATGTCTAGACCTTGTTTATCAACTTAATTGAATGCTTACTATATGACATAAGAATACTATGTGCCTTGTTTTTTTATTTTTTTATTTTTTTTAAAATTTTATGCCCAGTTGAATCTTGGTCAAATCCTAGGTTTGAACATGGTTTAAACAAGTTTAAATCATGAATATGAAAAATTAAGCATCTATATATCCTTCTTAGTCACTCCAAAATGTAGCTCGATCTTGGGAGGGTTTTCGAAATTTCCATGTTTGAAACCAAAAACCACTTCTCTTCATGCATGCTTGACTTCATAAGACAGAGTTTAGGGTTAGGGGTAGATATATACATTATTTTCTGGTTTGAATATGTCTAGACCTTGTTTATCAACTTGAATGCTTAATTACTATATATATATGACATAAGAATGTTATGTCCTTTGGTTTTTCATTCTTTTGATTTTTTATGAATTTCTATGCCCATTTGAATCTTTTGGTCAAATCCTAGAGGTTTGACCAAGATTTAAACAAGTTTAAAACATGAAAATGAAAAGGGAAGCTTGTATATCCTTCTTAGTCACTCTAAAATGAAGTTTTTGGGAGGTTTTTGAAATTTCCATGTTTGAAACCCAAACCACTTCTCTTCATGCGAGACTTCATAAGACAATTTAATTAGGGGTTAGGGGGTAGATACATGATTTGTCTGGTTTGAATATGTCCAAACCTTGCTTGTTTATCAACTTGAATGCTTACTATATGACATAAGAATGCTTACCATATGTTTGAATTTTAAAAGCATATAGTCTTCTTATGTCATATATATAGTAAGCATTCAAAAGTTTTTCTTTGAGAGAGTAGCATGCATTCAAAAGTTGATAAATAAGATTTGGACATATTCAAACCAGATAAATCATGTATCTACACCCCCTAACCCTAAACTCTGTCTTATGAAGTCAAGCATGAAGAGAAGTGCTTTTGGGTTTCAAACATGGAAATTTCACAAACCTCCCAAAAGCTTCATTTCTGATGACTAATTAAGGAGGATCCATGCTTACCTTTTGGCTTAAACGTTTGAAACCAAAAACCACTTCTCTTCATGCATGCTTGACTTCATAAGACAGAGTTTAGCTAGGGCGTTAGGGGGTAGATACATGATTTTCCTGGTTTGAATATGTCTAGACCTGGTTTATCAACTTAATTAATTGATTGTTTACTATATGACATAAGAAGACTATGTGCCTTGGTTTTAAATTTTTCTATTTTTTTTTTAATTTTATGCCCATATATGTAAATCTTGGTCAAATCCTAGGTTTGACCAAGATTTAAACAAGTTTAAACATAAAAATGAAAAGGGAAGCATGTATCCTTCTTAGTCACTCTAAAATGAAGCTTTTGGGATGTTCTTGAAATTTCCATGTTTGAAACCAAAAACGACTTCTCTCTTCATGCTAGACTTCATAAGATCGACAGGGGGTAGATACATGATTTTTCTGGTTTGGATATACCTAGACCTCGTTTATCAACTTGAATTCATACGATATGACATATGAAGACTATGTGCTTTAATTTGTTTTTCATTTTTCTGATTTTTTTGAATTTTGTGCCCACCCATTTGTATATTGGTCAAATGCTAGGCTTGATAATGATTTAAACAAGTTTAAAATATGAAAATGCAAAGGTAAGCATGGATCCTTCTTAGAAACTCTAAAATGAAGTTTTTCGGAGGTTTTTGAAATTTCCATGTTTGCAACCCAAAACCACTTCCTCTTCACATGCTTGACTTCATAAGACAGAGTTTAGGGGTTAGGGGGTATAGATACATGATTTGTCTAGTTTGAATATGTCTAGACCTTGTTTATCAACTTTAATGCTTACTATATGACATAAGAAAACTATTTCCTTTGGTTTTTCTTTTTTTTCTGATTTTTTTCAATATTGATGCCCATTTGAATCTTGTCAAATCCTAGGTTTGACCAAGATAATTTAAACAAGCTTAGAACATGAATATGAAAAGGGAAGCGTGTATCCTTCTTAGTCACAATAAAATGAAGTTTTTGGGAGGTTTTTGAAATTTCCATGTTTGAAACCCAAAACCACATCTCTTCATGCTTGACTTAATTTATAAGACATAGTTTAGGGGTTAGGGGGTAGATACATGATTTGTATGGTTTGATATTTCTAGACCTTGTTTATCAACTTTAATGCTTACTATATGACATAAGATGACTATGTGATTTGGTTTTTCATTATTCTGTTTTTTATTTTATTTTTCTGCCCATTTGAATCTTGGTCAAATCCTAGGTTTGACCAAGATTTAGACAAGTTTAACACGTGAAAACGAATAAGTAAGCATGGATCCTTCTTAGTCACTCAAAAATGTACCAATCGATAGATGTGTTAACTTTGCTTCATGGAAATAATAATGTCATGTAAATGAGTTAACTTGGATTTCCTACCCTTGAATCCATAGGAAACTTTGTTCTAATGCACTATAATAATCAATCGAGTTTTTACACCAACAGGTCTGTCACTTATGTGTGGTGCCCACGCTTGAGGTCCCATACTTCAGTGAGCACAAGTCACGTGCAATAGGTACGCAAACTCCCAGCCATCTTCTTTGTCAAGAGAAGATGCATCAGGATGCGTATTGGAAGTCTGTGGATCCTTCTGGATCCTTTTGTTGTCCCTCTCACAAAAAAAACAAATCTCTCTCATTCTCGGCCTCGCTCGACTCGCTCGCTCGCTCTCTCGCTCGCACCTCCTGCTCACTGACAAACCCTGCACAAAAGTCAACATCATCACCCGAAAAAGGGGAGACACCATAATGCTCTCCCTTCTTCTCTCCTTCCGAGTGATCCCTCTTCCTCCGAGTTTCACTCGACGGGCAAACACCCATGTGCTACATAGTAATAATAAAAAGGTAGTACTCGTAGAAAAATCGATATACGAATCTATAATTAAATAGGTTAAACTAGGGTTTTGCCCAGTTCTACAGATCAAGGGTTCAAAAAAATCCAACTACGGGGTTCGAACAACACGATTCTAATCCAAGAATTTTTTCGACCTAGGTCACCCAAATGGCCTCAAACTATAGGGTTAGCATCTAGTGCAGTATGTGTGAAAATGTATGCACTATGTCTGCTATAACTTGTATGTCTTTCATATTTGAACCAAATTTGAATAAGTTTGAAATATTTGAAAAGGGGCTTTTGGCTTAAACGTTTGAAACCAAAAACCACTTCTCTTCATGCATGCTTGACTTCATAAGACAGAGTTTAGCTAGGGTTAGGGGGTAGATGCATGATTTTCCTGGTTTGAATATGTCTAGACCTTGTTTATCAACTTAATTGAATGCTTACTATATGACATAAGAATACTATGTGACTTGTTTTTTTTTTGATTTGTTTAAAATTTTATGCCCATTTGAATCTTGGTCAAATCCTAGGTTTGAACATGGTTTAAACAAGTTTAAATCATGAATATGAAAAATTAAGCATCTATATATCCTTCTTACTCACTCCAAAATGTAGCTCTTGGGAGGGTTTTTCGAAATTTCCATGTTTGAAACCAAAACCACTTCTCTTCATGCATGCTCGACTTCATAAGACAGAGTTTAGGGTTAGGGTTAGATATATACATGATTTTCTGGTTTGAATATGTCTAGACCTTGTTTATCAACTTGAATGCTTACTATATATATACGACATAATAATGTTATGTCCTTTGGTTTTTCATTCTTTTGATTTTTTATGAATTTCCATGCCCATTTGAATCTTTTGGTCAAATCCTAGAGGTTTGACCAAGATTTAAACAAGTTTAAAACATGAAAATGAAAAGGGAAGCTTGTATATCCTTCTTAGTCACTCTAAAATGAAGTTTTTGGGAGGTTTTTGAAATTTCCATGTTTGAAACCCAAAACCACTTCTCTTCATGCTAGATTTCATAAGACAATTTAATTAGGGGTTAGGGGGTAGATACATGATTTGTCTGGTTTGAATATGTCCAAACCTTGCTTGTTTATCAACTTGAATGCTTACTATATGACATAAGAATGCTTACCATATGTTTGAATTTTAAAAGCATATAGTCTTCTTATGTCATATAGTAAGCATTCAAAAGTTTTTCTTTGAGAGAGTAGCATGCATTCAAAAGTTGATAAATAAGATTTGGACATATTCAAACCAGACAAATCATGTATCTACAACCCCTAACCCTAAACTCTATCTTATGAAGTCAAGCATGAAGAGAAGTGCTTTTGGGTTTCAAACATGGAAATTTCACAAACCTCCCAAAAGCTTCATTTTACAGTGACTAAGAAGGATCCAGGCTTACCTTTTCATTTTCATGTTTTAAACTTGTTTAAATCTTGGTCAAACCTAGGATTTGACCAAGATTTAAATGGGCATAAAAAATCAGAAAAAAACAGAAAAAATTAAAAACCAAAGAACATAGCCTTCTTATGTCATATAGTAAGCATTCAAGTTGATAAACAAGGTCTAGACATATTCAAACCAGAAAAAGCATGTATCTACCCCTAACCCTAAACTCTGTCTTACGAAGTCAAGCATGAAGAGAAGTGGTTTTGGGTTTCAAACATGGAAATTTCGAAAACCTCGCGAAAGCTTCATTTTAGAGTGACTAAGAAGGATCCATGCTTACCTATTCATTTTCATGTTTTAAACTTGTTTAAACCTTGATAAAACCCAGGATTTTACCTATTTAATCATAGATTCATAGGTCGATTTTTTACTTTTTTATTATTACTATGCAGCACATGTGTGTTTGCCCGTCCAGTGAAACTCGGAGGAAGAGGGATCACACGGAAGGAGAAGAAGGGATAGCAGTCACGGGGCCCTCTTATTATTTATGGTGTATATCTTTTTTCTGGTGATGTTGACTGTTGTGCAGTGTTTGTCAGTGCGCAGGAGGTGCGAGGCTGCGAGCGAGTGAGTCGAGCGAGGCCGAGAATGAGAGAGATGTTTTTTTCTTTTTCTTTTCCGTGAGAGGGACAACAGAAGGATCCAGAGACGACTTCCACTACGCATCTGGTGCGCGTCTTCTCTTGACAAAGAAGATGGCTGGGAGTTTGCGTACCTACTATAGTACTACTACACAAGAACCATATACATGTCAAACTTTTCAATCATGACCCACATGCATTTTATGTATATATTCACAACTTTTAATGCATGCATGAAAACTCAGCAAAATATGTGCATTTTGGGTTGTCGCACATAAATGTGCTTTTACTTGTCTGCCACCAATCCAATTTTCATGTGAGGAAACATGACACACGATGGACATTTCCAATGTTTCACGAATTAATTATCTCAATTTGCATTCATATATATATGCGCCTGGTTACTGAAAGATCGAACCAAAGGTGAACTTGAAACATTTTCATTTTCATGTTTTAAACTTGTTTAAATCTTGGTCAACCCTTGGATTTGACCAAGATTCATAAAAAATTCAAAAACATAGTCTTCTTATGTCATACAGTCAACATTCAAGTTGATAAAACAAGATCTAAACATATTAAAAGAAGAATCATGTATCTACCCCCTAACCCTAAACTTTGTCTTTTGAAGTCAAACATGAAGATACGTGGTTTTGGGTTTACAAGATGGAAATTTCAAAAACCTCCGAAAAGCTTAATTTTGGAGTGACTAAGAAGGATACATGCTTACTTTTTCATTTTCATGTTTTAAACTTGTTTAAAGCTTGGTCAAACCTAGCTAGCTAGGATTTGACCAAGATTCAAAATCTGCATAAAAAATTGAAAAAACCCCCAAAAATGAAAAACCATAACACATAGTCTTCTTGCGTCACATATATTGTAAGCATTCAAGTGTTGATAAACAATATCTAGACATATCAAACAAGAAAAATCATGTATCTATACCCCTAACCCTAAATTTGTCTTATGAAGTCAAGCATGAAGAGAAGTGGTTTGGGTTTTCAAACATGGAAATTAAGAAAACAGCCCAAAAGCTTCATTTGGATGACTAAGAAGGATCCATGCTTACCTTTTCATTTTCATGTTTTAAACTTGTTTAAATTCTTGTTCAAACCTAGGATTTGACCAAGATTCAAATGGGCATAAAAACAATCGAAAAAATCAAAAATGAAAAACCAAAGCACATAGTCTTCTTATGTCACATAGTAAGCCATTCAACTTGATAACAAGGTCTAGACCTATTCAAACCAGAAAAATCATGTATCTACCCCTAACCCTAAACTCATCTGTCTTATGAAGTCAAGCATGAAGAGAAGTGGTTTTGGGTTTCAAACATAGACATTTCAAAAGCCTCCCAAAAGCTTCATTTTGGAGTGACTAAGAAGGATCCATGCTTAATTTTTCATTTTAATGTTTTAAACTTGTTTAAATCTTGGTTAAACCTATGATTTGACCAAAATTTGATTCGGCATAAAAATTCAAAAAAAATCAAATAAATGAAAAACCAATGCACATAGTACATCTTCTTATGTCATATACTAAGCATTCAAGTTGATAAGCCAGGTCTAGACATATTCAAACTAGAAAAATCATGTATCTACCCCTAACCCTAAACTCGATTTGTCTTATGAAGTCAATCATGAAGAGGTGTTTTGGGTTTCAGACATGGAAATTTCAAAAACCTTCCAAAAGCTTCATTTTGAAGTTAGTAATTAAGAAGGATCACTACAAGAAAAGTTTGGCAACTTTTCTTGTAGTGGATCCAGGCTTAATTTTTCATTTTCATGTTTTAAATTTTGGTCAAACCTAGGATTTGACCAAGATACAAATGGGCATAAAAATTCAGGGTAGCATCATACCCCCTCCTTCCCGCGTAGAAAAAGTGTTAGGCGAGTAGTAGAATGGCATGACCAACAAGTTTCAAGTAAATTTTTTAATATGACCAAAATATACCAATTGATAGATGTGTTAACTTGGCTTCATGGGTGTGTGACCTAAGATTGAGCCATGGTACATTTTGCCAACAAAGTAGCAATTGAGTTGGCTTTCTACCTTAGTAGGCGTGCATTGGAAGGATGCATTATGCCGGCAAAGTTTTCAAACGTTCAAACTTTTCCGGTTTCTCATACGATGTTGGCTCCTTGAGAAGCATTGATGTGATCATATAAGGTTATGCAAAACTTCTCCTTTGCCGTACTTACCCGAGCACTCGACACCCCTCGTCCCATGGCGACTCCTCCAGCCATAGCCCCGTGCACCCAGGCTCCACGACTCAGCCTCGGAGGGGTGTGCGCTAAAAGCTCGCAAATGTCTGTGTGCCATTGGTGTGCGATGAAGCAGGCGGCTCTGTGTCTTGCTGTGGCTAGACTCCTGGCGCCCTTTGATCTAGGAGAGGGAGAGGAGGGAGGGGGTCCCATGAAGCGGCGGTGGCCCAGGTATCGGCGGCAGCCTAGGCAGCAGCGGCAAAGTGGGCTGGTCGGAGCATAGGCATGCGCCGGGGGCGAACCTCGCCGGGTGAGGATGCTTCCATTGTGAAGAAGCACTTGCCATCCAGGGCTTCGGGTTCGCCAACAAACTCAGCGCCTCGGTCCATGGCGTTGCCGTCGTGGGGACGTCGGGGGCGGCGGCGACGTGCTGCAGCCCCAGCCTTTAGTGGGGACCAAAGTGCGACCGACCACATCACGGCGTCGGCAGCATTGGGGATGCCGATGGGCATCCAATGCCACACACAGATTTGGGAGGTTCTGGCCGGGCCGAGTTCCAAACTTCCATCATCGGAGCCGAGGTCTTGGTACTTCAAATTCCGAATCAGGCAATCCTTCGACCCCAATCAGCTTCTGCCTGTGGTCCAAATCCGAGATATCTTGGCGGCAGCTATGCTGGTTAAGCTTAGCCGGACAGCGGCAATCGACGATCTGCAAAACCTAGATGCCTTCCGAGGATTTGCAGCAGCCGTCAATGCACTCGTGGAGGCATCGCATGCTGGTAGCAGCGGCGAATGCGGGTATGTTGTTTTACTCCCTTTGTATGCTTTTGTCATAAAAATCAATTTGCTAATTATCATTCGATTGAAAATTAGACCCATTCACCATCAACTCTCAAACAGTGGACACTAGTAATATGTAGAACTAGAAATTACACAAGATTTCTGTACTCCTAGTACTATTACTTTGACGCTACATGTTGTTTACACGAGGAAATTGCACAAACTACCGCTTATTGCTGCCTTCGTTGCGTAAAACACTTTTTTAAACTGTAATTTTTTTCCGCACAAACCACCAACTATCGTGTTGTGTTGCAGGGAGGTTCAAATTTAGGACTGAGCTGTTTAAGAGCAAATCAGATGATCGGGGACCACCAACTACTATAGTTTTAATTGCAAATAGAATTGATTTTGCAAAATTATGAAACGCATATAATGTTTGAATTACTACAATTTTTTTGAAGGTTTGATATTTTCATCATTTTTGTGTGAATCTTACACCAAGTAACACAACTTTCAGACGGAATACAAAATATTTTCAAACTTCCTAGATTTGATAGCTCAAATATTTTTAATTACTAGTTTTTCAGTATTTTAAAAAGTCGAAACACTATATTTTGGCTGAATGTTAGAAAATATATTTCATGATTATCCCATATTAGTTAAGAAGTACATAAACTAGTAGTAGTAATAAAGAACAGAGGGAGTTTATGGAGATACATCCATTAAGGGCATGTTAGTGTGTGTTGGTGTATTACTTATGCCTTCTTTGGTTAATACACTTCTCAAGTGATCCCCGCAAACCCTCTATTCTTGCCTAGAATACAAAAACTCCCCATCAAAGTATTAGTGCATTTTTTGGATGAGTATTCGAGAGGATTGGGTGAACACCAAGGATTTGCATAGGAAATTGGTACAATTGAATCCTTGGCTGTTTGATTTGTAGGATTGTTTCCGATAGGAATTTTTCCTAAGGATTTCTTTGCACAGATTCCATAGAAAATTAAACATCTACTCATGCCTCTTTTTAAGAATGCTTTACTTTTCCTATGGTGGAATCAAACAAAGTTTGGATTCTATGAATTCCTATAGGATTGGAGTGGACATGACATTGCAATCCTACATTTCCCTATTCCTACATCTTTTGGTAGGCATTTGCCTAGAATAAATAACCATGTGTATTACGGAGTAGCAATAAAATATAGGTTTATTTCTCTAAAGCATCTTGCACTGTACTAGTACATGGCTTAAGAGACAATATTTTTACCATTTTTTTGCGAGAAGACAATATTATTACCATAGTTACTAAGTACATTTTATTGGATGATGAAGTGATAGCCCTCATCAATGCATTGTGAATTATTAGGGCATGGGTCGCACGTGATTTACGAGTACACCGCACGATCGAGAGCCGCCGTCCCTCTTTGCTTTCTACGGATGCGGCGAAGCTCCTCCCCACACCCACGAATAACTGAAAGCCACAACTGCTGGGGAAAAGTCTTGCGCCGAGAAAATCTACAACCGTGGTTGAGTACATGTGTTTCTTAAGATACGAGTGCTCCAATGCATTTTTTTCTTTACTAATTTACCTTGAAAATCCCGCACGTCCACTTATTTGTGGACGGAGGGAGTATCACGCCAAGAGGAAGTAGGACAATAGTGGGCGCTTATAGCCCGCCTACGTGGTACTTTTGCCAGCTGTTGGCTCTTCTATTGTTCTTGCTCTAAAGAAACCCCGATTGTGAAAGGCCAAGGCGTACTTCTTTTGGTCACGCAAAATTCAAAATACTGCCATGGACATTGAATTGACATGACAACACATAGCTTGGGATGTCCAAATTTGCACGTTAGACCAGTGACTTGTTCTTCACCTTTTCAGAGGGAACAGTGACTTTTTATTATGGGTCTATACACTTTCCAAGAAACAGGAGGAGATGCTGTAGAGTGTAGAGAAGCGAAGTCAAGCGCCCCGCCCCCACCTGCCCTATTTCGGTTCACCTCCATCGTCTACCTCCGCCCCCGCCCGCACCAATCGACCACCTTCCATAGCACACGCCAGTGCCGCCGCCATGCAGCTTTAGAATCAATTCCACCGCCCAGTTTGAGAGCCTCCGTTCTTAATCTTCCCCGCCACCTGCCGCCATCGAACCCAAATTAAACTCCAATCAGTTGAACCCAAACCTCATAGACCCACCCCCTGCCCTGCGATGGCGGCATCGAACAAGGAAAATGATGACTCTGAACTGTTTCAGAAGGTCTTTTCCGAAGGTCCCCTTGAAGAACTCGTAACAAGATGCGACGTCATCACCGCCGCGAGCCTCGTCGGTTCGTCCAAACTATTTTTCAACTCTGCAAATGATAGTGCAACTCTATCTTTTTCTCTCCCGTTTGGCCTGCCATGTGTTCTTCATTCTCACCCGACGAAGGTAGCACGGGATTGCAAGCTGACGCCGCTGGACAGGTTCTCCTCCGGTATTTGTGATGCCAGGACTGCACGGGTAAGCGGTGGGTAGTTGACAATGGAGATTGGGTTGCCATGGTTGACACTGGCTTTCCTGCTTGCAAATGGAAACTTGTCAACGTCTACACTCGCCGTGAAATTCCTCTCCCTGTGCCGTTTGAAACCACCCACATTCCAAATATATACCACCACAACCTTCGTGCTATTATATTTCACAAGATATATATTTGCCAAGTTCCCACAGGCTATTGGGGGTACAAAAATTTCTCTCTTGTTGCTGTTTTTGACATCAGAGTTGCCCTCCTTTGCGGCGAAGATTCTGGATGGACAGTTCTTACAGAGCCCAAGTCCCACATCTTTTACAATTACAGCGATGCAATTCTCCACAATGGGCTTGTGTTTGCAACAACTCATACTGGCACTGTTCACGCATGGAATCCTCAGCAAGCTGGTAATTTTCCTCCGGACGTAGTTGAAGGAGATATGCCCTAGAGGCAATAATAAAGTGGTTATTATTTATATCTTTATGTTTATGATAAATGTTTATATATCATGCTATAATTGTATTAACCAAAACATTAGTACATGTGTGATATGTAGACAAACAAAGAAGTCCCTAGTATGCCTCTTAACTAGCTTGTTGATTTATGGATGATTAGTTTCATAATCATGAACATTGGATGTTATTAATAACAAGGTTATATCATTGTATGAATGATGTAATGGACACACCCAATTAAGCGTAGCATAAGATCTCGTCATTAAGTTATTTGCTATAAGCTTTCGATACATAGTTACCTAGTCCTTATGACCATGAGATCATGTAAATCACTTATACCGGAAAGGTACTTTGATTACACCAAACGCCACTGCGTAAATGGGTGGTTATAAAGGTGGGATTAAGTATCTGGAAAGTATGAGTTGAGGCATATGGATCAACAGTGGGATTTGTCCATCCCGATGACGGATAGATATACTCTGGGCCCTCTCGGTGGAATGTCGTCTAATGTCTTGCAAGCATATGAATGAGTTCATAAGAGACCACATACCACGGTACGAGTAAAGAGTACTTGTCAGGAGACGAGGTTGAACAAGGTATAGAGTGATACCGAAGATCAAACCTCGGACAAGTAAAATATCGCGTGACAAAGGGAATTGGTATCGTATGTGAATGGTTCATTCGATCACTAAAGTCATCGTTGAATATGTGGGAGTCATTATGGATCTCCAGATCCCGCTATTGGTTATTGGTCGGAGTGAGTACTCAACCATGTCCGCATAGTTCACGAACCGTAGGGTGACACACTTAAAGTTGGATGTTGAAATGGTAGAACTTGAATATGGAATGGAGTTCGAATATTTGTTCGAGTCCCGGATGAGATCCGGACATCACGAGGAGTTCCGGAATGGTCCGGAGAATAAGATTCATATATAGGAAGTCATATTCCAAGTTTGGAAATGATCCGGTGCATTTATGGCAGGTTCTAGAAGGTTCTAGAAAAGTCCGGAAGAAACGCACTATGGAAGGTGGAGTCCCGGAAGGACTCCACAAGCTTGACCAGCCAAACCCTAAAGGAGGAGTCCCAGGTGGGCTCCACCTAGAGGTGGCCGGCCACCCCACCTCAAGGAAAGGTGGGAGTCCCACCTTGAGTGGGACTCCCTCCTTGAGTAGGTTTCCCACATATGGGAGGTTTTAGTGTTGGGGTCTTATTCGAAGACTTGGACTAGAACTCTTGGGGCTTCCACCTATATAATGAGGAGGATAGGGAGGGGGGCAGCCACTCTTTGGCTCAGCCTTGGCCGCACCCCTTAGAGGGCCGGCGCCCAACCCCCCTCTCTCCCCAAACCCTAGCGGTCTCTCTCCTCCACCACATCCCGCACGCTTAAGCGAAGCTCCGCCGGATTTCTCCACCACCACCGACACCACGCCGTCGTGCTGTCGGATTCAAGAGGAGCTACTACTTCCGCTGCCCGCTGGAACGGGGAGGTGGACGTCGTCTTCATCAACAACCGAACGTGTGACCGAGTACGGAGGTGCTGCCCGTTCGTGGCGCCGGAAGCGATCGTGATCAAGATCTTCTACGCGCTTTTGCAAGCGGCAAGTGAACGTCTACCGCAGCAACAAGAGCCTACTCTTGTAGGCTTTGGAATCTCTTCAAGGGTGAGACTCGATAAACCCCTCGTTGCTACCGTCTTCTAGATTGCATCTTGGCTTGGATTACGTGTTCGTGGTAGGAAATTTTTTGTTTTCTATGCAACGTTATCCTACAGTAGTGTATGATGAGCTTCATTATTCATGGCTGTAAAGATAATTTTAATGCACAAACTTATTAATTTTCGAACCTGACTGATCTGACTTGGAGGCTTGGGGCATATTTGCTTCGGATGAAATTTCATTGGTATTTAGACTTTTTATTCGAGATGATTACCATAGAAAAATTTGAGGATTGTATAATTAGGAGTTTTATTCTCAGATTGAATTATGTTGGATTTTGACCTATACTTGAACTTCTTGAAATGAATCCTTTGGTTTCCCATGTGATGTACTCAAATACACCAATATGATGTATTATTGAATGGAAATGCCATTATATCATCCCATCTGAATCCTAATGCGTTTTCCCAATTCTTACGTTTTCAGATTTGTGCAAACCAAACATACCCTTCTTAACAGTAATTTCATTTTCAAGCAGGTCCTCCGCTGATCGTAGAGCCACCGCCCATTGTGTTTGAATGGCGGTGTGCACTTGATGATGCTCTTGGCCATGATCACAAGGTCGATTATGGCATGTGGTGGTTAGCAAGATCTATAGATGGTTCTAGACTTCTTCTGATCCATACACTGGGCATTGCTGATGAAAGGGAATATTCCTGTAAAGTTTGCCATACGCTTACGATCGTCGTGTTCATCATGGTCGCACTGTTGGCAACTATGCTTCTGGGTTTGGTTGCCTGGTGTTCACGAAGGACACTAGTAAGTTAAATGAAGGTATTCCATGGGAAAAGATTGATGACCTTGGAGAATATTCTCTTTTCCTTGGAGTGAACTATCCGATTATGCTGCCATTAGGCGGTGCAGATGTTGTCCCAGGATGTCTGACGAGAAGAAATTGTGTGTACACCTTGCCGAATGAAGCATGGCTTCGCAATTCGCAGCTACCTGAAATATGCCGATTCAGTCTGAATCGTGAAGATTGCGCCGTTGGTTTCCAAACCAACGCCTTGGAGAAAACATGCAAAACAAAAAAAGATAGGTACCTGGTAAAGACACCGCTTTGGTTCATCCCAAACTTCGCCAACGCCCCGGATTGGAACAAGTGTGATGTTTAATTCTGAAACAGGGCCTGCAGCCATTGTAGCTACTGATAGTATGTAATTTCATAGCTAATGAACGAGGCAATTGTGGTCTACTAATTACAACTGTTTTGTAAAGAGGTGGTCTATAAGTATACCCCTCTCTTCATTGATGCATTTGTGGTCTACATGATGGTACTCTTAAATATATGGGTGTGGCTCCTCAACACATAATGTGGGGGTATTATTGTGTTAAAGTTGAAGGCTTGATCAACTATAGGTTCACTTCTCTAGTTACATTACTAGGTACTCCGGTTGGCTATGTTGTGATGAACACATTGTGTTCTGTTGTTCGGTGAAGACAAAAGTAGAACTATGGTATGCTTATGTTTAAGAGCAAGCGAGGGTTTAGCTTGAGATGTTAAAATTCAGATTTGAACTATTTTTTGATATGGAAATTTGAAATATATATGGTACTGTATATGATTATGTATAACAACAAGCGACGAAAGGGCTGATGCTCCTATTCCTTGTCGGCGGGAGGACTATGTGTGCGGCGACTTGAGCCAAATTAGAAGGCCATAGCTATGTTGATTGGTCCTTGAAGTTGGAGGGGCTAGGATTTCGGATGAGCGGAGTGGGGGAAGTTGTTGCTCATGGAACAAAAGTCCTTAAAATAGTAATGTTAGTATATAGGAGTACAAGGTATATACTTGTACTATTTTAGTACTATAATAAGTATATCGGGTTCATCAAAAAGAATTATCTCGGGTTCACAACCACGTTGGGTCAAGGTGAGGGAAAGTTGGTCAATACCTCTTACCGCTATATCCCCGCCCCAAGTTCTAATGCGCAAGTGCTGTTAATATTTTTTTAAAGGGAAATAGTGGTTCCTCTCCCCCGGAAACATGCCCCTGATACGTCTCCGACGTATCGATAATTTCTTATGTTCCATGCCACATTATTGATGTTATCTACATGTTTTATGCACACTTTATGTCATATTCGTGCATTTTCTGGAACTAACCTATTAACAAGATGCCGAAGTGCCAGTTGCTGTTTTCTGCTGTTTTTGGTTTCAGAAATCCTAGTAAGGAAATATTCTCGGAATTGGACGAAATCAAAGCCCAGGGGCCTATTTTTCCACGAAGCTTCCAGAAGTCCGAAGACGAAACGAAGTGGGGCCACAGGGCGCCCAAACCCTAGGGCGGCGCGCCCCCCCCTTGGCCGCGCCGGCCTATGGTGTGGGGCCCCTGTGCCGCCTCCTGACTTGCCCTTCCGCCTACTTAAAGCCTCCGTGACGAAACCCCCAGTACCGAGAGCCACGATACGGAAAACCTTCCAGAGACGCCGCCAACACCGATCCCATCTCGGGGGATCCAGGAGATCGCCTCCGGCACCCTGCCGGAGAGGGGAATCATCTCCCGGAGGACTCTACGCCGCCATGGTCGCCTCCGGTGTGATGTGTGAGTAGTCTACCCCTGGACTATGGGTCCATAGCAGTAGCTAGATGGTTGTCTTCTCCCCATTGTGCTATCATTGTCGGATCTTGTGAGCTGCCTAACATGATCAAGATCATCTATCTGTAATTCTATATGTTGCGTTTGTTGGAATCCGATGAATAGAGAATACTTGTTATGTTGATTATCAAAGTTATATCTATGTGTTGTTTATGATCTTGCATGCTCTCCGTTATTAGTAGATGCTCTGGCCAAGTTGATGCTAGTAACTCCAAGAGGGAGTATTTATGCTCGATAGTGGGTTCATGTCTCCGTGAATCTGGAGGGGTGACAAGAACCTCTAAGGTTATGGATGTGCTGTTGCCACTAGGGATAAAACATTAGTGCTATGTTCAAGGATGTAGTCACTAGTTACATTACGCGCAATACTTAATGCAATTGTCTGTTGTTAGCAACTTAATACTGGAGGGGGTTCGGATGATAACCTGAAGGTGGACTTTTTAGGCATAGATGCAGTTGGATGGCGGTCTATGTACTTTGTCGTAATGCCCAATTAAATCTCACTATACTCATCATGATATGTATGTGCATGGTCATGCTCTCTTTATTTGTCAATTGCCCAACTGTAATTTGTTCACCCAACATGCTGTTTGTCTTATGGGAGAGACACCTCTAGTGAACTGTGGACCCCGGTCCAATTCTCTTTACTGAAATACAATCTACTGCAATACTTGTTCTACTGTTTTTTGCAAACAATCATCTTCCACACAATACGGTTAATCCTTTGTTACAGCAAGCCGGTGAGATTGACAACCTCACTGTTTCGTTGGGGCAAAGTACTTTGGTTGTGTTGTGCAGGTTCCACGTTGGCGCCGGAATCCCTGGTGTTGCGCCGCACTACATCTCGCCGCCATCAACCTTCAACGTGCTTCTTGACTCCTACTGGTTCGATAAACCTTGGTTTCTTACTGAGGGAAACTTGCTGCTGTACGCATCACACCTTCCACTTGGGGTTCCCAACGAGTGTGTGTGACAAGGTATCAACTTGTCAATGCCTATGGATTGTAGGCTAGGGTTTATTTAGAAGTAGAGGGTAAGTAGATCTCGAAGGTTTCAGCCGAAAAGTACTCGACGATTATGAAAACTAGGGTTTGCAGACAATGATTCGATTGATTCTTCGTCCCTCGACTCCCCCTTTATATAGGAGGTGGAGCCGAGGGATTCGTGCTATACAAGTTTACAGAGTTCGAGACGGTTTCTAACTCATCCCGCCAGATTACAAACAACACTTTCTATTACAACTCATCTTTTCCTTAAATACATCTTGGGCTCTCGAATCTTCTTATTCTTCGGGTAGTGGGCCTTCAGTAAACCCCGGGTACTATATTCGGCAAGCCCATTTGGGGTGCCTATGTCAGTAGCCCCCGAGATTTTGCTTGAATCGTAGAGTTAGGGAAAATCTCCACTGTTTATTTTTACTCGAAAGCTTTAACTTTTTATATTTCTTCACATAAAATTCTATATTGTACAGGGATACTGGTAGTTGGGGCTAGTTCATCTGACGGATCAGGTACTAGTTAACTGCTCTAGTGGCAATCCGCAAAAACCTACTTCAAAATCACGTCCCTGGACATGATCTCGGGATACTGGTGTAAACATCGACAGGTGCCGCTTAAGGTCTTACCATTCTGTCGAGTCCCAGTCAAATTTATCGGATACCTAACGCGTCCGTTAGGATTTTTCTTTGTATCTGTTGATACGGATAAAAGTAGCAGAGCGCAGTCTTTGGCGATGCCACGCCCAGCAGAACGGATCTGGGGTCTTACCTTCGCAAATTTGCGGCATTCAGAAATTGATCGCAACTTCGGCGTTCTGAGAATATATTGTCGAGTGCTTTTCCGGCTGTTGGAATGGCACATTTTATCGAGTCAAGTATGACTTATATTGCTCTCCCGATGGGAGTATATGTAGAGTTAATTATAACTCGAAATATACTCTCTTACTTTTCTACTTTTTATTTGATAATTTCATCGGGCACGCGAACAGCGTTCCCGATGGGAGTAGCCCCCGAGGCTACAACCAAGAACTTGTGCTTGGTTGTAGGCTCAACATTTTAGTCCACCTTGTCGCTATATTGTCATTACTTCCCAATATGATCTCTTTCTTCTTCTCTCTCTTCCATATCTCGATAGAAAAACTTGCAGAGGCCAACGAACGCGCCGACGCACTTGCTCTAAAACTTGAGCAAAGTGAGGCGGCTCGCAAGAAAGCCGAACTCGCTGCTAGCAACGCCAAGGCCGAAGCTGACGAAGCCAAGGCAAAAGCTGCTGGTGTCGAGGAACTGCAAAAAAGACTTGAGGATGCTATAGCTGCCTTAGATGGGCACAAAGCTGCGCAAGCTTCTCGTGAAGAAGGAATCCTCAAGCGCCTGAAAACGCAGAGTCGCCGCACTTTCAGTAATTTTGCTGATCTCTTCTATTTTTATGAAAATCGTTGCTTCTTGTCTTTTCACTAATGCTTTGTTTCCTTACAGCCCAAACAAACCAGGATTTTGATCTGACAAATCCTGTCAATGACCCTGTCCTTGACGCACTTTCCTATCTGGAACTTCATGGGTCCGAGATTCGTGAAGGTGTGTCGAATGCCAATGCGGTATTGTCGGCATTGTTCCCCTACTTCTTCCCGAAGAAAGAGGAGCCTGCGACTTTCCTCAACCTTGCCAAGATGTTCAATACATCGGAAGACCTTGGAATGAAGATGCGCCAAGAAAATATGAAGGTTGCCGTTGAGAGCACTGTCGCGTTGGTTGCTGACAGTCGACAGACTATCGACTGGATGAAAGTTGGCGACACCGAGCAGATAGAGCAATCAAGGTGGAAGTCACTGATTAAGGCAGCCAAGCCCAACACAAAGAAGATCTTGGCCTATCTTGGGATTAAGCCATCGTCGACTCCTAGCTCGTCAAGGCCGGAGGTCTAGTTGCATGCCTCTATTTTTTCTTTCTGTTTCTTTTGCTCTTGTCGCCAAAGTAGTCATTTGGCGACACGTATTTCCTTAGCTCCACTGTAATGCCCTTGTAATTATTCCACGAGATTAATGAAAAACTCTATCTTTGATTGTCGTTTGATGTTGTCCTGTTTAAATTTCAGTTGATATTTGATAACTATACTCCAACTTCCGCTCCTTCCAATGTTTCGCCTTCTTCTTCTCGCGCGAGGAGAACTTTTGCTGATACTGCACCTGTCGACGAAACCTTGTCGCAAGAACTGGATGAACTTCGGCAGCAACTTCAGTATGCGAAGAAGCAAACACTTGTGATGATGGAGCAATCTCGTAAGTCATCTGAAGCCGAAAAAGTTGCTCTTCAGCAAGCTCGCGAGGCCGTGGCTGCTAAGGAAATTGCTGCTTCCGAGACTGAAAAGGCGACTACGCGAGAAAATTTCATGCTCGAATTAATGAATGAAGCCAGTGCAGATATGTCGGGTATGCCTGTTTCATCCTCTGATATCTTTCATCTTCATGCTATTGTCTCTTAAAGGTTTCCACTTCTTTGTTTTGATAGGTGCCTTTATTGATGCTGCTGCCGAGGAAGAGAGGGTAAATGCTAGGACAAACCTCCTTGTTAATCTTTCCCTGGACCATGGTTCGTTGTTTTGGGCTACCCCAGAGAGGACCCGCCAAATTGTCAGATTTCAAGATCGCACCTCTCAAACTCGCGACTTCCTTGACTTCTGTACCAAGACCTTGTCCATGGTTTACAACTCCATGTTTCCTCGGAACGTCCAACCAAAAACTCTTCCTGAATTGATGGAAAGATTCAAGGATGCTCGCAGTATCCATGATTTTGTCAAAGCTCAACTGGTAGCTGGAGCCAGATTTGCTCTTATCATGCTCCAGATCTGCCACTCAAAACTTGACCTTACCGAAGTTGTCGCGAAAGTGCATCAAAAGGTAAAACGTCGAAGAGTTGGTGTTGACAGGATTAACACGAAGGTTACGCCTATAGCCGAAGAAATGATTGAGGACCTTCTTCGGATGGACGCCGACTTTTTTGCCGATGGCCATTATGCCGATTTTCTTGGCGCTGCTCCTGAAGAAAACAGAGTCACTCTTGACGATATATTGAATCAAGACTAGTTATTTTCCTCTTGTAGATATTTCTTCTTTGTAACCCATGACTATGATTATATTGTAAAGCAATCATTATATTTCTCTGTTTGTCTAGCCCCCGAGTGTTTCGGTGATTCTACTGTATTTGTATATTTGCGAGGTTTTGAACCAAGGCATTTATATATTTATGGGGAATATGAGCCCCCGAGCTTTTTATTGAATACTATTTTGTATTTTTGCTGACTCCCGAGGTATTTGAATACCAAAGCAAGGCTTTTCTTTTGTCGATGAACTATATTGAAATTTGTCGGAGCAAAGTCTTTGATCATGTCGATAACGAAGAAAAGTTATATTATCACTATCTTTATTATATTGCAGCACCGCGAGCCCGCCTCATTAAAAACCTTCTCCGGCCCCACTCGGTGCCCCGAAAAAGGAAAAGAGTGCGTCTGAAAACTCGCGGGCGTTTCAGTACATTGAAGTTTTACAAGGACTATATTTCGACTCTAGGCGTAGAACCGCCTAAGTTGCGCCACGTTCCAGGGGTTTGGCTCCTCCACCCCTGTCTTCTTATCCTTTATCCTGTATGCTCCTCCTCCGATTACTTCCGTGACAATGTAAGGGCCAAGCCATGGTGACTCGAGTTTTTCATGACTTTTTTGCGTGAGCCGAAGAACCAGGTCTCCCACCTGAAAAGATCTTGGGCGCAATCGTCGACTGTGGTAATTTTTCAAGTCCTGCTGATATTTAGTTACCCGAGATAATACTTCATCTCGAGCTTCATCAAGTGCGTCGACGTCATCTTCTAGCGCTCTTCTCGACGTTTCTTCATCATATTCGGTGACACGTGGAGAGTTGTGCTCTATCTCGACTGGTAGTACTGCCTCTGCTCCATGAACCAGAAAAAACGGAGTTTCCTGTGTTGCTGTGTTTGGTGTTGTTCGGATGCTCCACAACACGCTTGGTAGTTCTTCTGGCCAGGTATGTCGAGCTTTTTCCAGTGGTCCTAACAAGCGCTTCTTGATGCCATTGCAGATGATGCCATTGGCTTTCTCGACTTGCCCATTGGTTTGAGGATGTGCGACTGACGCAAAGTTTAGCTTGATACCCACCTCTTCGCAATAATCTTTGAATTCATGGGATGTGAAGTTACTGCCGTTGTCTGTGACGATGCTGTGGGGCACTCCAAATCTGAAGACGAGGCCTTGTACGAATTTTACTGCGGATGCTCCGTCTGGTGAATTTATCGGCTTCGCTTCTATCCACTTTGTAAATTTGTCGACAGCTACTAACATGTATTCCTTTCCTCCTGGCCAGGATTTGTGTAACTTGCCCACCATATCAAGTCCCCATTGAGCAAAGGGCCATGACAATGGTATTGGTGCTAGCTCTGCTGCTGGAGAGTGAGGTTTTGCGGCAAACCTTTGACACGCGTCGCAAGTTCTTACTATGTCCTTGGCGTCCTCGATTGCTGTCAACCAGTAGAATCCTGCTCGAAAAACCTTGGCTGCGATAGCTCGACTACTTGCGTGGTGGCCACATATTCCTTCGTGTACATCCTTCAGAATTATTCTTCCTTCTTCGGGTGTGACGCACCTTTGCAAGACGCCTGAAATACTTCGCTTATACAATTCTCCCTTGACCACCGTGAAAGCTTTGGAACGTCGAATTACTCGTCTTGCCTCAACTGGATCGTCAGGTATTTCTTTCCTGAGGATGTATGATATGTACGGCTGCATCCACGGTATCTGTATCACCATGACCAGGTCCTGGTCTTCTTCTTCGTCTTCTTGCTTTTCCTTGGTAGCCCCCGAGGGTTTCTTCTCCTTCTTTTTTGATTTTGTCGACTTAGTGGATCTCTCTGTTATCTCTTCCCAGAATACACCTGGCGGCACTGCAAGGCATTGCGATCCGATGTTTGCAAGAACGTCGGCTTCGTCGTTGCTCAATCTACTAATATGATTTACTTCACATCCATCGAACAACTTCTCGAGCTCGTTGTACACCTCCTTATATGCCATCATGCTATCATTGACTGCGTCACATTGGTTCATAACTTGCTGTGCCACCAACTGTGAGTCGCCAAAGATTTTTAGTCGAGTTGCACCGCAGGCTTTCGCCATCTTCATCCCGTGTATGAGAGCTTCATATTCTGCTTCATTGTTAGATGCGTTAGGGAACGTCATCCGAAGGATGTACTTTAACTTGTCGCCTTCAGGTGATATGAGTACTACTCCTGCGCCAGCCCCTTCTAGTCTCTTGGACCCATCAAAGTTCATTGTCCAAGTTCTCGATAAGTCTGGGGGTCCTGTGTTTTGCAACTCCATCCACTCTGCGATGAAGTCCGGCAGAACTTGCGACTTGATTGCTTTTCTTTTTTCATACGTGATGTCCCGAGGGGAAAGTTCTATTCCCCAAAGGGAGACACGACCCGTAGCTTCTGGGTTGTTCAATATATTTGACAAAGGAGCTTCATTGACCACTACGATCGGATGTGCCGAAAAATAGTGGCGCAATTTTCGTGCTGTCGTGAACACTCCATATGCTATCTTTTGGTACTGAGGATACCTTTGTTTTGAGGGCGATAAAACTTCGCTTACGAAGTATACTGGCCTCTGCACGCCGTGGAGTTTTCCTTCTTCTTCCCTTTCGACAACTAGCACCGTGCTCACCACTTGGGGCGTGGCTGCGATATACAACAGGAGAGGTTCCCTTTCTTTTGGCGCCACCAAAATTGGTGGTGTCGAAATTGTGCGCTTCAAATCCTCGAAAGCTCTGTCGGCTTCTTCATTCCACTGGAATTTGTCTCCTTGTTTTATCAAAGCGTAGAACGGCAACGCTTTTTCTCCCAGCCTCGCGACGAATCTGCTCAAAGCTGCGACTCGCCCAGTTAGCTGTTGTATTTCTTTCAACTTTGTTGGCTTCCTCATTGTTACGATAGCTTGTATTTTATCGGGATTTGCTTCAATCCCTCTTCTTGAGACTAGGAACCCCGAAGTTCTCCTATTTGGGACGCCGAAAGAACACTTCGTCGGGTTCAATTTGAGGCAAAACTTATCAAGGTTGTCGAAGGTTTCCTTGAGATCCTCGATCAGCGTTGCCCCCTTTTTGATGTTATGACGACATCATCAATGTATACTTGGACGTTCTTCCCAATCTGTGTCGCCAAACACTTCTGCATCATCCTCTGATATGTTGCTCCCGCATTTTTTAGACCAAAGGGCATTGTTCTGTAGCAAAACACGCCGTAAGGTGTAATAAACGCGGTTTTTACTTCATCTTCTTCTTTCAATCTGATCTGGTTATAACCAGAGTATGCATCCAGGAAGGAAAGACGTTCACATCCAGCCGTGGAGTCGATAATTTGATCGATCCTTGGGAGGGGAAAGTGATCCTTTGGACAATGTTTATTTAGACACGTAAAGTCGACGCACATGCGAAGGACCTTAGTGTTTTTCTTTGGCACCAGCACAGGATTTGCTACCCATGTGGCTTCGGTGAATATCTCTTTGATAAATCCAGCTTCTTGTAGTCGATTGATTTCTGACAGCATGGCTTTGCGGTTTGGTTCCGAAAAACGCCGTAAAGGTTGTTTGATTGGTCTCGCTAGTGGATCCAAGTTTAGGTGGTGCTCGGCAAGTTCCCTGGGTACTCCTGGCATGTCAGCTGGACACCATGCGAAGATTTTCCAGTTCTCACGGAGGAACTCGACGAGCGCGCTTTCCTATGCGATATCCATGTCGTTTGCGATGGATGTCGTCTTTTTCGGGTCTGTCGGGTGAATCTGCACTTCTTTTGAATTTTTCTCGGTACTGAAAGTTGATTCTTTGTTTGGCCTTCCAACGTCTGGCAGTACGTCATAATCAGTCATGCTTTTTGACGCCAAGTACTCAGCTTGCATCCCGAAAGTTTCTGACAGCCGGTGAAAATCCTTGTCGCACTTATCAGCTAAGGCAAAGCTTCCTTTGACTGTGATTGGTCCCTTTGGTCCAGGCAACCTCCACAACAGGTATGTATAGTGTGGCACCGCCATAAATCTAGCATATGCTGGTCGTCCCAATAGAGCGTGGTATTGCGACGGAAAATCCACGACTTCAAATTCGAGCCTCTCGATTCTATAATTTTCTCTGGTCCCAAACTGAACGTCGAGATTGATCTTTCCCAATGGATAACTTGGTTTCTCCGGTGTGATGCCGTGGAACCTTGTGTCTGTTGGTTTCAAGTTTGCTAAGGATATGTTCATCTTCCTCAATGTATCTGCATACATAAGGTTCAAGCTGCTGCCGCCGTCTATGAACACTCGAGAGACATCAAATCCCGCGATAACTGCTGGCAAAATAAGTGCTGACTGCCCTGGTCGAGGAACTTGCTGCGGATGATCTGCTATTGTGAAGCCGATATCTTGTCCTGACCAATTAAGGTACTCAACTGTTGGTGGAGGCATTTTCTCTACCATAAACACCTGTCGTGAGATTACTTTCTGAGCTCTATTGGATGGCCTTCCCTTCTGAATCATCGACACTGCTCCATTGGAGTTAGGATCAACATAAGGTGGTGGTGCAGGTGCTGCCGCTATTCTGAGCTGATGCCGATTGTCGTCTGTAATCGCGGGAGGAGGCGGCAAGTGAATCTCGCTTCTGGGTTCTCGAGGATTTCTCTGTGCTGCTCGCGCATTAGCGTTCTCTGCATACCGCAACATTGCTTGAAAATTTCGACAGTCCTTCTGCAAGTGCCCTGACTGTCTTTTGCCATTGCTGTCGAGGAAAAAATGCATCTGGCACGGTCCGTTCATCATCTCCTCAGGGGACACGAAAGGTCTTGGGAACCTAGGCCCGCTATTTTGCCTGTTGCGTGAATCATCTCTGTTATCACCTCGCTGTTCACTGCTTCTCTGGTAATCATCTCTGTTGCTTCCTCCTGTATTTGTCCGAAAACCTGCCGAAATTTGTCCTGGAGCGTCGTAGTTCTGGTACTGCCGAGGAAATCTTCGCCTCGGTTGATAGTTTCGACCGCGGTCCTCCTCTGGCGACCTGTGTCGTTTGTTGTGGACAGCGTCTTCTCCATCTGCCCATTTATTTGCTATCTCCATTAACGCGGATACTGTCTTTGGATTGGTCCTTCCCAAATCCTCGACAAAATCTCCACGCCTGACTCCTGCGACAAACGCATCTATTGCTCTCTCGTCAGATATATTTTCTACCGAGTTTTTGATGATATTCCACCTCTGGATGTACTTTCTCATTGGCTCATCTGGCTTTTGTCGACACGCTCTCAACTCTTCTAACGACGCGGGCTTTTTGCACGTGGATCTGAAGTTCTTGACGAACACGTCCTCGAAACTTTCCCAGCTGTCGATGGATCCTGGAGCGAGTTTCTTTATCCACGATCGTGCGGCTCCACTCAAGTGCACCTGGATGCTTTGCATGGCTGTTGCCCTAGTTCCTCCTGTCAGCTTCACCGTCTCCAGATAGTCGACTAGCCAATCCTCTGGATCTTGAAGGCCGTCGAACTTCTTGAAATTGTCGGGTAACTTGAATCCTGAGGGGACTCGAGTTTTTCGGACTCTCCTCGTGAAGCATGGTAAGCCGCACATATCTTCGTCATTAAGTTCTGGGGATTGCCGATGATCCCTTCTGCTCTGCCGCGCTCTGTCGACTCTTGCTTGTGCTGCTGTGTCTCTTGCTCCACTTGGCCCTTCAGGTGCTGCTGCTGTTGCTGCTGCGGGTCGTGGACTATTTTGCCTTGCCGCTCCTTCGGGAGGCGTTGATACAAACGCTGTCCCCATAGCTCCAACTCCTGCTACCGCCATGTTATACAGTGTTTCCCTTGGATCCCCTGGAGGTGGTTTAGATGCAAGGATAAAAGCATGTGTCGCCATATACCCAGCCTCTGGTGTCTTAGGGATGATGTTTCCTCTTGTATCTATCGACATAAAGGACATGTCGAGGTTTTGGACCAAGTGTTCTCTTTCTGCTTCGGGTATGTGTTGCAGCCTTGATCTTGCTCTGTTCCGCGCCTCCCGATGGCTATCACCCGTAGTTCTAGATTGTCGACTTAGATCTGCCCTTCTCCTGCTGGATGCAGAAGCTGCCTCCTTTCTCCTGTTCAACTCAGCTGTCTGTTTTTCCAATTCCCTGGCAGCTCGTGCGAGCCTATATTGATATGCTTGCAATTCTTCTGGTGTGGCTGTGGTAGCCATTGGTTCTGTGCCGTTCATAGCTCTCGCAGCTCTGTCCCACGCTGCTTGTGAAAGTTGAACTCTATCTCGCGGCTCTGGCCCGACGTATTTGTTGCCCAGGCCTTGTCGCAGATTGAAGGGATCGACGTATGGATTTCCCAGGCATCGTCGAAAGCCTCAGATGTTTCCTCTTGATCTTCAATGGCGTAAATCTGATGATACTTTGTACTCAGATCTACGTTGGGTTTGGTGACATCATCGTTGAGATTGATGAAGACCTTGCCCACTGTCAGAGATTTGTCGACGAAGTCGTAACTGTCGACATCGCTTGAGCCATCGCTTATATATGAGTCCATGAGATGACTCAAACGACATGTCGTTGAAGATCTTGGCGAGTTTCTCTCTTGCTCTGGTGCTGACGTAGCGTGTCGCCGAGGTTTCTTCTTCTCCTGACTCGATGGACGATGCATAGTTTGAAAAATCGGAATCGACCACCGACGATCCCGATGAAATCGGAATCTCGACACGATACGATCCTTCCTTCTCGACGCGAAAGTGAAACCTTCCGAACGTCATCTCCATGGGCTCCGCCAGATACGCATATGCATCCAAACGGGAGGGTGGGTGAGGAACAAAATCGACAAGACCAGCAGCGATCTGTTTACCTCGATCCATTGTGTTGCTTGCGGTTGACGATGTCGAAGATCTTGAGCGTGCCATCGAGATCAGCTCCTTACGCCTCTAATTCCCACAGACGGCGCCAATTGACAAGGTATCAACTTGTCAATGCCTATGGATTGTAGGCTAGGGTTTATTTAGAAGTAGAGGGTAAGTAGATCTCGAAGGTTTCAGCCGAAAAGTACTCGACGATTATGAAAACTAGGGTTTGCAGACAATGATTCGATTGATTCTTCGTCCCTCGACTCCCCCTTTATATAGGAGGTGGAGCCGAGGGATTCGTGCTATACAAGTTTACAGAGTTCGAGACGGTTTCTAACTCATCCCGCCAGATTACAAACAACACTTTCTATTACAACTCATCTTTTCCTTAAATACATCTTGGGCTCTCGAATCTTCTTATTCTTCGGGTAGTGGGCCTTCAGTAAACCCCGGGTACTATTTTCGGCAAGCCCATTTGGGGTGCCTATGTCAGTGTGCTTTACGCGTCATCAAGCTAAATTTCTAGCGCCATTGCCGGGGAGATCAAGACACGCTGCAAGGGGAGTCTCCACTTCTCAATCTCTTTACTTTGTTTTTGTCTTGCTTAGTTTTATTTACTACTTTGTTTGCTGCACTAAATCAAAATACAAAAAAATTAGTTGCTAGTTTTACTTTATTTGCTATCTTGTTTGCTATATCAAAAACACAAAAAAAATTAGTTACTTGCATTTACTTTACTTATTCCATAATGTTTCCTCCTAAGTTTGTTCTTAAAGATGTACCGGTAGGTCGAGGGTCTATCCTTGGGAAAGACAATATAGAAGATTTTTTCACTCATATTAGTACGGTCGAAGATTTTGAAGATAGACACTTGGCAGAACTTGCCCCTACTTATGAAATTGCTGTTGCTTCTTTAGTACATGCTTTAGAAGCTAGATTTGTTAATCTTAATCCTGTGATTCAACATATGTTTCTTACACTCAGTGATATGAAAGAAGGAGAAAAGAAAGACTTTGTATTAGAAACCCTTCTTAAAGAATTTGGGGGAATAGCGAGAGAAGCTAGAAAAGTTTTCACTAAATATAATATGCTAGGTTCTTATACTAACTTTGCCAGTATCCTTGAGAAGATGGAAAAGGATAGACAAAAGTACACTAATAAAGTTAATTATGAGGGGGATATTAAAACATCAATACCTTGCAAGCTCTTGGGAATGTGTGAGGCACTAGAAAAGAATTTTGATTGGATTGTTCCTGAAGATTTGTTTGATGAGAGTAGCAAGCCTAAGACTAATGAAAAGGGAGCCTCTGAAACTCACATAGAAAAGATAATATGCATAGTTGAGAACACTCCGCACCCCGCTGAGAATGCACCACCCTTCGATAATACTTGATACACACTTTCTGCGCCTAGCTGAAAGGCGTTAAAGAAAAGCGCTTATGGGAGACAACCCATGTTTTTTTTACCTACAGTACTTTGTTTTTATTTTGTGTCTTGGAAGTTGTTTACTACTGTAGCAACCTCTCCTTATCTTAGTTTTGTGTTTTGTTGTGCCAAGTTAAGCCGTTGATAGAAAAGTAAGTACTAGATTTGGATTACTGCGCAGTTCCAGATTTCTTTGCTGTCACGAATCTGGGTCCACCTCCCTGTAGGTAGCTCATAAAATTAAGCCAATTTACGTGCATGATCCTCAGATATGTACGCAACTTTCATTCAATTTGAGCATTTTCATTTGAGCAAGTCTGGTGCCATTTTAAAATTCGTCAATACGA
Source organism: Lolium perenne (assembly GCF_019359855.2). Taxonomy (NCBI): domain Eukaryota; kingdom Viridiplantae; phylum Streptophyta; class Magnoliopsida; order Poales; family Poaceae; genus Lolium; species Lolium perenne. The sequence goes on along the minus strand of NC_067248.2, from coordinate 32,466,390 downwards.
ACTGTTCTGTTTTAACAGATTCTGCCTTTTATTTCGCATTGCCTCTTTTGCTATGTTGGATGAATTTATTTGATCCACTAATGTCCAGTAGCATTATGCAATGTCCAGAAGTGTTAAGAATGATTGTGTCACCTCTGAATATGTTAATTTATATTGTGCACTAACCCTCTAATGAGTTGTTTCGAGTTTGGTGTGGAGGAAGTTTTCAAGGATCAAGAGAGGAGTATGATGCAACATGATCAAGGAGAGTGAAAGCTCTAAGCTTGGGGATGCCCCGGTGGTTCACCCCTGCATATATTAAGAAGACTCAAGCGTCTAAGCTTGGGGATGCCCAAGGCATCCCCTTCTTCATCGACAACATTATCAGGTTCCTCCCCTGAAACTATATTTTTATTCCATCACATCTTATGTGCTTTTTCTTGGAGCGTCGGTTTGTTTTTGTTTTTTGTTTTGTTTGAATAAAATGGATCCTAGCATTCACTTTATGGGAGAGAGACACGCTCCGCTGTAGCATATGGACAAGTATGTCCTTGGTTTCTACTCATAGTATTCATGGCGAAGTTTCTCCTTCGTTAAATTGTTATATGGTTGGAATTGGAAAATGATACATGTAGTAATTGCTATAAATGTCTTGGGTAATGTGATACTTGGCAATTGTTGTGCTCATGTTTAAGCTCTTGCATCATATGCTTTGCACCCATTAATGAAGAAATACATAGAGCATGCTAAAATTTGGTTTGCATATTTGGTTTCTCTAAGGTCTAGATAATTTCTAGTATTGAGTTTGAACAACAAGGAAGACGGTGTAGAGTCTTATAATGTTTTCAATATGTCTTTTATGTGAGTTTTGCTGCACCAGTTCATCCTTGTGTTTGTTTCAAATAAGTCTTGCTAGCCTAAACCTTGTATCGAGAGGGAATACTTCTCATGCATCCAAAATACTTGAGCCAACCACTATGCCATTTGTGTCCACCATACCTACCTACTACATGGTATTTTCCGCCATTCCAAAGTAAATTGCTTGAGTGCTACCTTTAAAATTCCATCATTCACCTTTGCAATATATAGCTCATGGGACAAATAGCTTAAAAACTATTGTGGTATTGAATATGTAATTACTAGCAAAGAAAGGCGCGGCGGCACGCCGCGCCGAGGGGAATTAACTTATTTATTTTATTGCTTAATAAGAATGAGAGTGGCAAAATGTAGGACATGCAACATGTAGCCGTTTTTTTTTGGAAATTCGAAATCAACAGTTTAAAACATCAAAAGAATATGAACGAAATTTCTAAATGTAGACAATTATTCAATCTTTCAGTGTGCAAAAAATCAGTGTGAGATAATCTATATTATGGACAGTGTGAAATTAACAGAATTGTAGATCTGAAATAGCAACTTTTCAAATCTCCCAAGATAGTTAGATTTTGTCATTTTGTATCCTAGCATACTAAGTATTTTGCTTTGAGGTTTTGAATATTTGTAGAATACATCATTGCCTATATCAAGAACTTTTCTCCAGATTTTTTCTGAAACTTTAAATTGTTGTTTCCGAATTTTGAAGAATACCAGGCTACACGTAGCCTTGGCACCATTTGTAGTTTCTGGATAAGAATCGGGTTTGTTTGTTTTTTTGGAGGTCGTAGTAGAGTTGGTGTTTTTTTTTGGGCGGTATATGGTAGTGATGATTGCCTTGCTTTGTTATTTATAAGAACTCGCCGCGCCCGTAAGATGATATCGATGGTTGCAAGAGAGGCACGTCCGTAAAATGATATCCATGGTTGTAAGGGATTTTTCGCAGTATGGATAAGCAATGGTGCCTAGAAGATGTATTTACTTCAGGTTGTAATTTGATGGCCCAAGTAGATGAGGCGTTCATGTATCGATGGTTGCAAGGGATTTGCGGCAGTATGGATAAGCAATGGTACCTGGAAGATTTATTTACTTTAGGTTGTAATTTGATGGCCTGAGTAGTGTAAGTAGCTCTAAAGACCTGGAATGATTTGTCTCTAGGGGAAAAGGCATCGACTGAATAAAATCTTAATCTATATCTATATCTAATAATAAAGAAAATAAGGTTTCTTGTTGGTCCGTTTTTTATTGCCCCTATTTTTCTGTGAAAATTACAACAGCTGCCACCGCTTAATATGATTTGTCCGATCGTTACCTCTCCAGGCCGTCCGGATCGCTCCCTCCTGACCGCCCCGACAAATTTGTTGGGTGTGGGCCGGCCCAGTCAAGAGGCAGATTTACCTCGTGCTTCTCCACCTTTCCTTCGTTCATCGATGGAAGCTTCCGAAAACCGAAAACCGTGCTTGCCGTGAGCCCGTGACCATCCTTAACTCCAATTAGATACACTTCGCGTCTTCGCCGCACCCCGCCCTCCTGTATTTATAGACGAGACCCCGTCGATCAACTTCGTTCGTCTTGATTTCTATCTCTGCTCCACCCTTCTTTCGTTTGATTTCGATCTCCGCTTCAGCGCCAGCCGGTCTCGCCGGAAATTTCACTGCCAAGATGAGGATAATTCGACGAGGAAGATCCTGGGCCAAACTCTGCCGGCCCTGATGGGCCACGCATGCCTGCTGTGGCGCGAAGAGAAAGCCGGGAAGGACATCCTCGATGGACAGGGCCTTGAGCTCTGACCCCAGTTAGCTTTCAAACAACGGCGCGGTTGAGGGTGAGTAGGCCTCACCGATGTGGTGTACCCAGGGAGCAGACCTAGGGGACTGCCAAGAAGCGCCCAGCTACAACGATTAGGCGGGGGCGACAACAAATCGAGGACAGTGGCGACCGGTAGGCTCAAAAGAGAAATAAAAATTGAGGACCTTGCAAATTTCGACGCCTGAGTGGCCTGACTGCCGGCGGCTCTACCACAGGAGCTTTTTGCTGGGCTCCCGCCGCACGCAAAGCCACATGATCTGGTGTTGCTGGCCGTCTAACTGCTACCACCGCCGATCACTCCATCAGATCTAGGGGTCTGGAGCCCTGGACTGTAGCCGTGTTGCCAAATGGAATACGAGATGTACAGAGCAGAGGGAGTGGAGTCGTGGCAGGCAGCTTCTTGGCCATGGCCAGCCTTGTGGATGGCAACGGAAGGAGTACTCTACTTGAAAGATACAATGGGAATAGGACTGACTGGCTTTTATGCTGTTGTTAATTCGATGCTTTTAGGAGTGTACATATTTTTTTCAGATTGCACGTGTACAATCTTGGGCATAGTTTCTTTTTTTTAAGCTTTCTTGGGCATAGGTATGTTAGGATTGAGTGAATGGATATTTATCTCTCAAAAATAGTGAATTGATAATATGCTTACATGTATTTTTTGTGAAAATTTATTAAAAAGTAATCTTCTATATTGACAATTTTCAAAGTATGCAAGTGATTTTGGGAGTGGTGTTTTGGCACATGGGAGCATATGCTCCCTTTACTTTAAAATGCATGTTACATATATTTGAAATTTAAAATAAATTGAAGCGAAAATTTAGCACGTACACCTTCACGTGCTATATATGCGCTCACAAAGGCGTTTCATGAAAAACTAACTTGTCGTGTGACATGTGTAAAAAAGATAAAATTCAATGCTTAAAATAAGGTTCTTCAGAAGACAAACTTTCCCCTTTTTACATAGACCACAAAAAATATTATGGAGATGTACATGTAGAATTTTTTTGTCAATTTTTTTTGCCATTTCAAAACATAATTTTTTGTATAGGGAGCATATGAACCCGGGAGCCGAATTGAATTTCTGTGTGATTTTTAACAAGAAATTATTTGTCACTAAATAAATAGATCGACAAGTAGATGGGTTGATTGAATCCAAAAAGGAGAAGCGACAATTTTTCAAGAAGTAATGCAACTTCATCTACAAGTTTTTTTTATAACAAAGTAGGGCCTCGCATTTGTTTCGCCATAGGGCCGTACAATTAGGAATTGCCCTACCAACATGTTCTACTAATGAGATCATTAATGCAGGTATAACTTTAAATATCAACAACCAATATCAAAAATAACGTAATGATCTTTTTTTTGTAGCACCAAAGTAATCATGTAGACGCACATGTACCACACACATCACCTATTGAATACCTTGTACTGATTGATACAAAAGTTTATATAAATTTAATATTGATACTTTTGGTACCAGGGAAAAAATTTGTAACATTGCAAAAAGAATAGAGCTAACAAGATACATGAGACATCATAAAATTAGAGTTTTGGCAACTAAGAGAACTAAAAGTCCAACGGTTAGGCTACATCAAAATAAATGCTCCAATTTTATTACGATGTGCTTATTCATCATTTTTTCGTATCGTTTTGTATTGCTAGGATCACGTGTCGGTAGATTTTGGGACAAATTTGTGTCGTGCCAACGATTATCGTCAAAAAAACTAGACCAGGTCGAGCGGGATATTTACCACCAAAATCCATATTTAAGTGAGCAATGATGTCACCATGCAGAAGAATAGATTAATAAACTTTTCAATCAATCCGTAGCAACGCACGGGCAATTTTCCTAGTCTATACCTAATAATAAAAGCAAAAAGGTTTCTCCCTCGGTCGTTCGTTTAATATTTTTCGGACCGTTTTGCCCTCCCACCAAAACACATATTATACACTTTTACCACGTACCGGTTCGGTGCTTCTTTCTGGCGACGGAAAATTCCCCTCCGCACTAATTTCCTCACGACGAGGCATTTGCTCGATGCAGTTCTTCCGTTCTGCGTGAGCGTGCGGGAGGTGCTCACGCATCGGCCGCTCCGGAGTGCGGACGGAAGAGAAGAAGATGCGCGCAACAGGTCCATCTCCTGCACGCGGACGACGCGGCTTCCAGGGCCTGCCCGCTTGCCCGTGAAGCTCTTGCCCGTGAAGCTCCGCCCTTATATCGGTCGGCTGGGCAGGGTCTGCAGGTTACCGATGGCGATGATGAGAACCACTACCCCCAACACGAAAGTGGCCAAGAGCGTGAGCTGCCACAGCCAGCGGGAAACGCGGAGGCGCCGAGTCGAGGGCCTCCACGACGAGATTCAGCGCGTCGAGCGTGGGTGGCTGAGCGCCTAGGCTTCTTCCATCTCCGTCCCCATTTTTATTGAGCACGGCAGTTGCTGGATCGGACAAGGGGAGCGGCGGCGTGGAGCGAACCAGAGGAACAAAGTGATACGGGGATTTGTCCTTTTTTTTAATTGTGGGTAGATACGGCGGAGATTTTTCTGATTCTACCTCAAGTGAAGGGCAGTAAACGGTTGGCCAAAAAAATGGCAATTCGGCCCGAGCTCCGGCTACCATCTCGTCGCCGTCCATCTTGCGTCAGATGGAGGCGTTAGCGCGGGTCAACCGGCATGGCTAAGCCGGCTCGACGAGCTGGATCCGGGGCCCGCCACGCTGTGCGAGCAGGAGCAGAGGTCGCAGATGGGTGGGTGCCGCACATGTACCTGGCGCGGCGGGGCGTCGGCCGTAGGCCCGTAGAGATCAAGCTCCTGCCATCCCGACCTGAACAGAGCGACGGAAGGGAGACAGTGGTCGACGGCGGCAGCCGCAAAACACCACAAAAAGTCCCCAATCGACATCGATGCAAGCTCCCGCGGAAACCTACCAGCGAGGCCTCGCGCCGCCGGCAAAGGCCCCGCCCGCCCCCATCGACAAGCGCCACAGGCTAGGGCCCCGCTCACCCCATCCTCACCTGCCGCTCGCTGAGACGCCCGCGCGCCTCCAGCTCTCTCGCCCACCGACGCGGTCGCCCGCCTGCCTCTGGTGCTAGCTCCAATCGAATTACGGGCACCCCACCACCACGGCGGCCTCAGAGCGCGCTGAAACACGCCGCCCTCCCCGTGTCCTCATGTGCTTCGCTCGCTGAAACGACACGAGGTGAAGACGAGCGTGGCTAGGTGCGAGGTCTGCATCCAGAGCAAGGCGACGTAGACGCCGTCGCGGCCGGCCGGCCTTGACAGAGCCGCTGATGCTGCGGAGGTTCCAGGCGATACGGAGAGCAGTGAACAGCTCCTGTCGACAGCTTCAGCAACGAGGCTAAGCAGATACTACTATGTGGTGAGATTTTGATTTGCATAATTAGCAAGGAATCGAACATTTAGTTTAGTTTAATCGGCGTTGACGCAGTGTAGACATTGCAGTACTTGTGTATATACTCCAAAGATACATGCTCATGTTCAATTTACAGCGATTGTTGTTTTTCATTCGGTGAATTTACAGAACAGTTGTGAGATGAGCTATTCCAATCGAGAAAATACACACCTAGCAAAGGATATTTTATAGGAATTTCCTAAAGTAGTAACTTTGATCAACGAATATAAATGGCTGCACTTGCCAGTATCAAAACAGAATATCCATTCTATCCTACTCAAAATCCATCTGCAACATCTTTGCTTCTCATGTATGAATGTTGAAATATGAGAAAGGAACCTAGCTCATATAATTGACCTTTATATTAGACTGTTGGAATTATGAGTCACTCATCTTATACATCTAACAGGACAAGTTAATGGTTGTTATTCAGATGCTACTTTGCTACACTCATGACGACCTGGGATCATGTTGTATTAGCTCATAGCCAACTGGTTAGTTTCTGTGGAACTTATAAGCACAATATTTTCATGGCCTCGTGATTTCTAATGGTCCGTCGTATTTTGACCGGGTACTAAAAGTGTGACCATGTCCTGTATTTCTTACATCAAATGAGCTTTATTAAGTTTTTCATTGTTACAAGAGTGATCTTTCCATATAGGTGAAGGACATCGGCTTGACCTGAGCTTTCGTTAGCTTTTCAGTGCTTTAGAGTCTTAGAAAGAAAATTAATTGTATTTCGGCATTATTTTTATTTGTTTGCTTAAGCTATTGCATCATTAGCCTCATCTCATTTTCTCTTCAGATGCCAATCTAAAGGTAATAGCTCAACCAAAATACCAACTAAGCTTACAATAAATTTTCTATGGCATGGATTCAATAAAAGATTAACATATAGCAATACACGAACGCGTAACTATAAATACGTTGGATTCATATATCTTAATAAAATTTAAATGTGGCGTCACCATCATTACAAGTTTATCGTATTACAAGTTGGTGCAGCGACGAGCTCGCAATCTAACTCATCAATGCCACGAATACGAGAAAGTGTTATTTAGAAATAAACTATGCATATAAAGAGGCACTTTGATTATGTTCTTCATGAATAGGAGAAAAACATGATCATCGTCATTGATGGTGGCAAAGGGAAGTGTCAACACGGATGGTTTGCATGAGCGTTTGAGTATTGGATTCTCCCGGTGCAACGCACGGGCACTTTTGCTAGTTAAGAATTAAACAAGAAGAACAGAGTTGGCCTTCCAATCTGTCAATCTTATTTATGTCAGCCACAACAATACAAAGTCACATCCCCACATATATGGAACATCAAGAGGGACCGTAGATCAACTGTAAAGCTACCACCATTCGCTTGGAAAAATCATCCACAAGTTACCAAGCACACATCAGTCGTTGTTGTTACAAAGAAACTACAGTACAGCCTTACAGGGTACAGACCACCTGAACACTTCAAAGGAAGATTTGTCAAACCCACGGGTAGCAAGATCAGCTACAGGTAAGCCTATAGATCAACCATGGGCACCAGAAAAAAGTTGAGCACACAAAGTTTGGCTTCTTCAAGCATAGATTGAACCAGGTCATGTCCTTTTGGGGATAAGTTTGTGAACATGGCATCGTTGTGCATCCTCCAAAGTCTCCACATTGTGAGGATGCTGACTGATCTAGCCCCTTTCTGAACTGCAGGGCCAGAGTTGGCGACAGCCGCCTCAAACCAGGGAACCATCAGAAACGCGCTTACTCAGTCAAGACTGAGATCTAGTAACTTGGATCTGTCAATCCACCGAGTAATTTTCCACTTCACATATACTGCAAAAAACAGTTCCAAAGACACATATGAATCACTACCAAAGCAGAGCAATGCTTCAAAGCATTTTTCTGATACAAATTTATCAGCTGCCTCGGGGGTTTTTTCCCCGCAAAATGAAGACAGAACCATTTGGCTGATGTGATACGGAATCGAAAATATTATTCCCTACTGATTTATCTGGTATAGAGTAAGAATCCTGTCTCAATTATTAATATTGGTGGATCTAAATATCTAATCAGCAGTCAGAAGGAAGACAAATACAACACGACATGCTGAAGGGAATAAAATTTGACCAGTTGTGCACAGTCCAAAACAATAAGCTTGTTTGTTTGTAGCCATGCAGCTCAATGTGTACAAAGCCACAGTATGTTGCAACATATGAGCCTAGTGCAAAAAACAGGATGCAATGGCTGCAAACTATTTGAGTCTTTCCCCTGCTTTCTTACATTTTATAAAATTGTCGAGAATTAACAGACAGTAAATATCTGAATCGAAGAAAATATATATACACAAGAAATATGGAGGCTGTGTATTGTTAATCTAACGTCTAATCAGTCAATTAGATTGTAGGGTACCTGAAGGCTTCTAGGTATATGGAAATTTTGCCTGATTCACCTTTGTTAAGTCTATACCTTAATAATAAAAGGAAAAGTGTTTCCGTGGTTTGGTTTGGTTTGGTGCGTCATGAAAACTACCCCTGAAGTTAACGCAAAATTACCCACTATGCCACCCGTAAGTTGTACCGGTTGGCTGATGAGACGCACGTTCCTTCCGTCCTGATTTCCTAAGTATTCGAAACGGAATCCATCAGGAAATCACCGCTCCTTGATCGATCTCTCGGACGTCTCCGCACGGACGAGGCAGAGAAGATCGATTGCATACTCCGTCCACCCGATATACGATCTAAATCGCGAGCTAGCGATTCGACGCGATATATATCAAGCTGAACCTCCGTGAAGACCATGACAGGCTAGGGCAAAGTCGACGAGATGAGATAGTGAACCAGGAGGTGGCGCTCTGCCCCTCCTCCCGGCGAGAATCAAGCCTTCGGCGCAGCTTGGATGGTTGTACGTGATCAACATGTCACCGTGTCGACACCGCCGAGACGAAGGCCTATGCGGCACCATGCACGGCATCGTCTCCAGTGGCGCCTACTATAGGAGGCTTGGACCTACTCTCACACGATTGCGCTTCGACCTCCTCCGACGTCGGCCAACAGGCAGCTGCAAGGCACGCGTGGGCGGCTACCTGAGGATGCACAGAGACCATTGTTGGAGCTCCTCCGATCGAAGTCGACCCTATACAGCGCGGGTTTTGACCGGCGGTTGCTGTTCGCGCGTTGCCGGCTTCCCCTGTTCATGTGGTCTAATATACGTAGGGTCACTACGATAAGCGCATCCACCGTCTGCTCCTATAAGTGAAGTTGCGTATCTGACCTGACTTACTAATGAGGACAGAGCTGGCCGTGCCTCATTACAGTAATTCAAGAAGGATGGAGGGAGGTGTACTTTTAATCTGCAGGCAATGGAAATTTGTGGAACACCAGATGTCAATATAGATCACAATTGATGGAATTCCTAAAGAGATGGAAGTAAAGGATTACTTTCTTCCGTAGAGTGGCAAATGTTTCAACACACTTGTGTGCAAATCTAACTCTGCTAACTACCAGATTGTCTGCTCGGTTAAGCGAGCTAACTGTATTCAAACTTACGAATCCTGAGCTAGATGCTTGAAAGTTTCATGGTTCAGTTTAGAGGAGACAAGAGGTTCAGTTCACAGGAGATGGGTTCAGTGTGTGATATGTTTGGTTTAGTTCACACCTGAGGACAACAATATCCTCGATGCAACACGGCTGCATCCTCAGAGCGTCGGAGCACGGCGACGACCCTGACGCAGCCTTGCAAATGTCGACTGGCCAAGAATCTGAATTAACTGAAGTTGTTCACAGCCTAAACAGCTACGCAGGGCACATGTTGACATTATTCCATGACTACAGAGCTCTTAGAGATACAGAGAGAGCAACTGGGCGGTACATGAGCTAGCCAAGCTGGGTGAACTATAGAAAGTTTATTTTTTATTTCTGCAGCCCTTCTTATTTTGCCTGCCATATCTTGGAGTAATATGTAACGGCTGCTACTCTGTTCTTAATTGTCATATAAATCTCTTTTTCGTCGCAGAATAAATAAAATAAAAATAAATTGTGACCAACATATAGAGAATGTCGGTCTATGATATTAGGAGAACCAGAAGATTCATCGGCATTGAAGTACAGTTTACATAAGAGATCTCAAAAAAATTAGAGAAATTATGGCATGTTTCAAAATATTATTGTATATAAGGAGAATAGTCAACGAGATCTCTACATTAATATCAGATCCTTATCTTTTTTAATGTGGATTCTTTTGCAATAACCCAATAGAGTTTTGGCACTCGGATTGAAGTTTGGGGTGGAAGGACGGCCATAGGGAAGTATCCGCCAAAGGATGGCCATCGGTTCAGGATCCGTAGCCAATGTAGAGGTGGAGCCTCCACATAGGCGAGGCATGGAGAGATAAAAAAAACTTAAAATTGTGCACCCATCAGGTATGATTTCAATAAAAACAACATGTGACAACGCATATATGAAAAGCATTGATGTTATTATTTATCCGTATAGATGGATGCGATGAAGCTGACTGGTTTCAATGACACACCGCAATTTAATTTGTGCTCCTATTGCGATTTAGATTTTCTTCTCCCGATGCAACGCACGGGCATGTTTCCTAGTATCAACTTAAGTCGCAGAAATGTTCAGGGGAACAAAATGTGAAACACACTATGTGCATAAAAAACACTAACAGTACATCTATGAATTCTAGGATCTAGAACTTAAATCCAATGTGTAAAACTAACCAAGGAGTAGGCAACAAAGAGGGACTTACTCTACCAGGGCATACCTCAATAATCATGGTGGATTCTATTTCTTACGATAACACAATAACACTGCAGCTCCAGCTTCAAACTTGCCAAAACATGGAAATAGAAGAGGCCATCTGGAAATAATTGTTTACAATGCTACTATTATTTACACAATGAAAATAATTGTGTTCCTCTATGTATAAAATCAAGCTAGTTCTATATTTCAGCAGTTATTCAGGGGAAAGATACCGGGAGAGAAACCTAGCTGATTACCATGCCAACGTAACATACTACCTCAAACACCCAACGCCACTTTATCCTAATATATACTTAGAAGTGCTTCAAACCAAGAGACCAGTTCTTAAACATGGCAGACAAAAGCAACATCCAAATGATCAATGATTGGTTTCCCATTTGCAGTATTGAACTTCACATACTATTAGCATGAGGTGTGATATGCTCCATCAGTCGTCCGCACAAGAACACTCCATGAGTAAGAAGTGAGGGAACATCGTTCAGCATTGTTCGTTCCATTGCTCCGATGGGCGCCTATACGGGGCAATGTGAAATCAAGATTACCAAATGCAAGACATCGAGGCTTTATAAAATATATATTTGTTCCATCAAAGAAATACGAAGGGATGGTCGATTAATTACATTGCACGGACTTGTACTGTAAATAGAATCTATCCTAATTAGCAGTTCTACTGACGCACATATATGAATAAGAACAGAGAGGTGCCATAGAAACCAATCACTGGCAATTCTAGTTTTACCCTCAAACCTACAGGCACTACAACTCCTCGAACGAAAATACATTCTCTAGTGTAAAGCAAATTCATTTCAACAGATATAGCCGGCGCAGAACACATTGGCATAATTTCAGTAGCAAATGGTAACCCGTCTATTACTTGCCATGATACATCAAAGAGAATCCACCCAGACACGTATATCCCATTAGACTTGCATATGGTAAAACTCTGGTTCTAACTAATCAGAGTAGGCCAAAAGCATATAAATAAATAGATGAAAAGGTAGGACGTGCGTTTCAATGTCCAACAAAGCGACCAGCTGGGAGAAAACCGTGAACCTAAGCATTGTGTATCATTCAGTACGAAACCGGAAGAGAAAAATGGTAAGATTTCCAGCAGTGATAGTTATCTAGTTACACGCAAGATTGAGGTGTATCATACGACACTGACGTGTGATCAAATACTGTGACATCTGAGGACTGGCTTTCTAACAAACTTATATCACTTACAGAATGAGAAATAGACATAGATTGATGAATTTATCAACTGGTAGCTCACCTCACAAGACACTGTTTCTCTGAAAAAAGAATAACACAACTGTTATCCTACAACAAATATGGATAATCCACTAATAGTAAATAAATAATCTAGGTTCATTTTGTTACTGTTAACCATATGAACTGACTTTAAGAGCAACCAAACAATCACAGATTAATTCATCTAGACCCATGTCACGAAAATATAGTAAAAATATTCACTGTGGATGCGAGATGAAAATGTCGGTCCCGACACTCTGTTTTTTTTCCTTTGCGTCTTTGCCTCCCAGTAATCATCTCCCCATCATCACGTGTTAAACTTCTTCTTGCTTCAGAATTTCAATCTCAAATAGTACAACCAACATAGTACGTTTTCTTAGTCGAATCTTCAGAGATTCAAATTGGACAGAGAAATGAGTTAATTACCCCGGGCAGGCTCTCGACTATGGTGAAGAACCTGGAAACGCCCAGTCCATGGTCCATCGAGATCTCCGCGAGGTACTTGTCAACCGGCCTACCCACCTTCCTCATCTTCTCCGACGACGGGATCCGCAACACCCAGAAGAGGCCTTGGCAGGAGAATGCTGAACGCCACGCCCTGCACGACCGTATCGTCCAGGCCGGTGAGGCATCTCGGGTTGTCGGCGTTGCCGTAGTGGAGGTAGTGCAGCAGGAACCACACCAGCGTCAGGTTCTTGTTCTGGGTGCGGTAGCAGCCGATCGACTGCATCGCCTTCTCGACAGTGCGCCGGGACAGCGATGCAACATCGCTAAACCATCCGCTCCATGGAGAAAGGTCACTGCTTGAACTCCTCGTCCCTCTGCAAGACTGCAACGCAAGTTAGCAGGAGTTGATTAACTAATCCCCACAAAGAAGTTGCCAAAAAAAAATCCCCACACACGAAATCCTAATAGAGCAACATAAAATCGCAGAGGTCAGCAGGAGTTTATTTTTTGTCCAAGACCGCAGAGGGAGCAGGTGAAAAAAAATCGGATCGAAACAGCCACGCCACCGGATCAAAACACAACCATAAGAAAATAGTCGTGGAGAGAAGAAACCTTAAGAAATAGAGAGAAGATGCCACCGCAGGTCGCCACCGTCCAAGATCGGCGGGCCACATCGGCCCATGCCAGATCCCTGTGCCCCTCAACGATTCTTCCGACGAACATCAAGCGGCGCGGGAGATGGAAGGAATAGGACAGGGAATTCCGCCATGCACAGTAGGACACGGTCGGATGGGATCTTGGCCAGGGCGGCGCACGCTTCGTCGCTGATGAACGGGTTGTCCAGCCCTAGCGAGGACAGAGGAAGACGAACCTTTAGATGAGGTCCATAAATCTCTGGTCTCTGGACCTCCGCGATGAAGGCCAAGTGCGTGCCCACCATCTCCTTCCCGGTGAAGTACGGGTGCACGGCCAGGAGGCTCCGGAGGTGACGCCGTCCGGCAGCAAGACCTCTGCGGTGGCGCGGACGGCCATGTCGTGCACGAGGTTTGCGCCGGCTCTCCACCTGCCAAAGCAGCCTCGCTCGATGGAGGCAAGGAGCGGGCCGTGAGTGGAGCGGCGCGCTGGTGAGGTTAGACGCGGCGCGCTGCTGAAGCTCCCTCCCAGTGCAGCGTCCGAGGAGCCGAGGAGGTCCACCGCGGCGAGCAGAAGAAAAGGGGGCGGAGACGAAGAAAAGAATAACATGACAGGAGTGAGGGAGAGAGAGGATTATTGGGGGAGAAATCGATACATGTGTGGAAAAAATCTAGGGAGAAATAGATGTGTCAGCACCGCTTTGACCGCCTCATTCTTCACGCTACAACCACAAGACGAAGGACTAAAAATAACACACTTGTTCTTCTGCTGGCCGCCCATAAAAATGCTAGAGAGCACCAAACTGTACACAAGAAAGAAGCAGTGAAAATAAAACCACAGGTGTCACCATGGTGTGAATTCGAAAAAAGCTCCAAAATTCTAAGAAAAAAGATGTTTGTTCCCAAATAGTATAGTAGTTATGCACTTTATCTCTTATTAAGTTGCTTGTTGTGCGATAACCATGTTTACTGGGGACGCCATCAACTTTTCATTGTTGAATTTCATGTGAGTTGCTATGCATGTTCGTCTTGTCTGAAGTAAGGGCGATCTACACTGAGTTGAATGGTTTGAGCATGCATATTGTTAGAGAAGAACATTGGGCCGCTAACTAAAGCCATGATCCATGGTGGAAGTTTCAGTTTTGGACAAACATCCTCAAATCTCTAATGAGAAAAGAATTAATTGTTGTTGAATGCTTAAGCATTAAAAGAGGAATCCATTATCTGTTGTCTATGTTGTCCCGGTATGGATGTCTAAGTTGAGAATAATCAAAAGCGAGAAATCCAAATGCGAGCTTTCTCCTTAGACCTTTGTACAGGCGACATAGAGGTACCCCTTTGTGATACTTGGTTAAAGCATATGTATTGCGGTGATAATCCAGGTAGTCCAAGCTAATTAGGACAAGGTGCGGGCACTATTGGTACACTATGCATGAGGCTTGCAACTTATAAGATATAATTTACATGATGCATATGCTTTATTACTACCATTGACAAAATTGTTTCATGTTTTCAAAATCAAAGCTCTAGCACAAATATAGCAATCGATGCTTTTCCTCTATGGAGGACCATTCTTTTACTTTCAATGTTGAGTCAGTTCACCTATTTCTCTCCACCTCAAGAAGCAAACACTTGTGTGAACTGTGCATTGATTCCTACATACTTGCTTATTGCACTTATTACTTTATCTCTTATTAAGTTGCTTGTTGTGCGATAACCATGTTTACTGGGGACGCCATCAACTTTTCATTGTTGAATTTCATGTGAGTTGCTATGCATGTTCGTCTTGTCTGAAGTAAGGGCGATCTACACTGAGTTGAATGGTTTGAGCATGCATATTGTTAGAGAAGAACATTGGGCCGCTAACTAAAGCCATGATCCATGGTGGAAGTTTCAGTTTTGGACAAACATCCTCAAATCTCTAATGAGAAAAGAATTAATTGTTGTTGAATGCTTAAGCATTAAAAGAGGAGTCCATTATCTGTTGTCTATGTTGTCCCGGTATGGATGTCTAAGTTGAGAATAATCAAAAGCGAGAAATCCAAATGCGAGCTTTCTCCTTAGACCTTTGTACAGGCGACATAGAGGTACCCCTTTGTGATACTTGGTTAAAGCATATGTATTGCGGTGATAATCCAGGTAGTCCAAGCTAATTAGGACAAGGTGCGGGCACTATTGGTACACTATGCATGAGGCTTGCAACTTATAAGATATAATTTACATGATGCATATGCTTTATTACTACCGTTGATAAAATTGTTTCATGTTTTCAAAATCAAAGCTCTAGCACAAATATAGCAATCGATGCTTTTCCTCTATGGAGGACCATTCTTTTACTTTCAATGTTGAGTCAGTTCACCTATTTCTCTCCACCTCAAGAAGCAAACACTTGTGTGAACTGTGCATTGATTCCTACATACTTGCTTATTGCACTTATTATATTACTCTATGTTGACAATATCCATGAGATATACATGTTACAAGTTGAAAGCAACCGCTGAAACTTAATCTTCTTTTGTGTTGCTTCAGTGCCTTTACTTTGAATTATTGCTTTATGAGTTAACTCTTATGCAAGACTTATTGATGCTTGTCTTGAAGTGCTACTCATGAAAAGTCTTTGCTTTATGATTCACTTGTTTACTCATGTCATATACATTGTTTTGATCGCTGCATTCACTACATATGCTTTACAAATAGTATGATCAAGATTATGATGGCATGTCACTCCAGAAATTATCTGTGTTATCGTTTTACCTGCTCGGGACGAGCAGAACTAAGCTTGGGGATGCTGATACGTCTCCGACGTATCGATAATTTCTTATGTTCCATGCCACATTATTGATGTTATCTACATGTTTTATGCACACTTTATGTCATATTCATGCATTTTCTGGAACTAACCTATTAACAAGATGCCGAAGTGCCGATTCTTTTTTCTGCTGTTTTTGGTTTCAGAAATCCTAGTAAGGAAATATTCTCGGAATTGGACGAAATCAAAGCGCGAGGGCCTATTTTTCCACGAAGCTTCGGAAGTCCGAAGACGAAACGAAGTGGGGCCACGGGGTGCCCAAACCCTAGGGCGGCGCGGCCCCCCCCTTGGCCGCGCCGGCCTGTGGTGTGGGGCCCCCGTGCCGCCTCCTGACTTGCCCTTCCGCCTACTTAAAGCCTCCGTGACGAAACCCCCAGTACCGAGAGCCACGATACGGAAAACCTTCCAGAGACGCCGCCAACACCGATCCCATCTCGGGGGATCCAGGAGATCGCCTCCGGCACCCTGCCGGAGAGGGGAATCATCTCCCGGAGGACTCTACGCCGCCATGGTCGCCTCCGGTGTGATGTGTGAGTAGTCTACCCCTGGACTATGGGTCCATAGCAGTAGCTAGATGGTTGTCTTCTCCCCATTGTGCTATCATTGTCGAATCTTGTGAGCTGCCTAACATGATCAAGATCATCTATCTGTAATTCTATATGTTGCATTTGTTGGGATCCGATGAATAGAGAATACTTGTTATGTTGATTATCAAAGTTATATCTATGTGTTGTTTATGATCTTGCATGCTCTCCGTTATTAGTAGATGCTCTGGCCAAGTTGATGCTAGTAACTCCAAGAGGGAGTATTTATGCTCGATAGTGGGTTCATGTCTCCGTGAATCTGGAGGGGTGACAAGAACCTCTAAGGTTATGGATGTGCTGTTGCCACTAGGGATAAAACATTAGTGCTATGTTCAAGGATGTAGTCACTAGTTACATTACGCGCAATACTTAATGCAATTGTCTGTTGTTAGCAACTTAATACTTTGGAGGGTTCGGATGATAACCTGAAGGTGGACTTTTTAGGCATAGATGCAGTTGGATGGCGGTCTATGTACTTTGTCGTAATGCCCAATTAAATCTCACTATACTCATCATGATATGTATGTGCATGGTCATACTCTCTTTATTTGTCAATTGCCCAACTGTAATTTGTTCACCCAACATGCTGTTTGTCTTATGGGAGAGACACCTCTAGTGAACTGTGGACCCCGGTCCAATTCTCTTTACTGAAATACAATCTACTGCAATACTTGTTCTACTGTTTTCTGCAAACAATCATCTTCCACACAATACGGTTAATCCTTTGTTACAGCAAGCCGGTGAGATTGACAACCTCACTGTTTCGTTGGGGCAAAGTACTTTGGTTGTGTTGTGCAGGTTCCACGTTGGCGCCGGAATCCCTGGTATTGCGCCGCACTACATCTCGCCGCCATCAACCTTCAACGTGCTTCTTGACTCCTACTGGTTCGATAAACCTTGGTTTCTTACTGAGGGAAACTTGCTGCTGTACGCATCACACCTTCCACTTGGGGTTCCCAACGAGCGTGTGCTTTACGCGTCATCAGCCCCGCATCTCCACCTCCTAGTATCGTAGTACTACTACTGCATCTTCTCAAAAAAAAACCCTCTTATGTCTCTTTCTCCCGTTCACCCCTCTCTCCCTTGCATTAGATTACCGACTCCAATGAAGCAGAAGCGTAAGGTTGAGGAGATTCCTGATTGCTACCACCAGTCCATGGGGTGGGGCAACCTCCACTACCCACTGGTGGAGAACATAGCCGAGCGGGCGGATATCCTCAGCACTGGTCGCCTCGCTCGAGGCATGATCGGCATGCGGCATGCCATCCACGGAGCGCATAAGGTTCCGTTCGGTTTACCGAGCCTGCTCCACTGCGACCCCGAGACATGGCCAGACGACCGCGACAATACTGTAAGAGTATTTATTTATTTACTCATCTCGTTTCAGCTTGTGTTTTTTCAATCAACTTTTCTTATTGCCAAACATCATGCATGAATTTAGACTCAACATCATCACCTGATTTGGGAGTACTGTAAGGTTTGCTGCCTTCACTATGCACATGTACTCTTCGGAATTGCTTTATTTATCCATTACATCTGTGCTTCAGTTCTGCACAATCCGCTCTTCATTCTGTCAAATACCTTGCATGCATAGACAATTTTGAAACAAATCCTATTTGCAGGGCATTCATGCGTTGCTGATGCCATTAGACAAGCCGACAGTTCCAGCATTTATCCATACCAAGGAGGAACTGGATGGACATGGACCCATGCACTGGGTGGGTTGTAACGGCGACTGGGTGGCATTTGTCCAGCAGGACGGGCACTTGACGATCCGCAACATATACATATCAGATACTATTATACCTCTTCCATCTCTGCAAGATGCAGGAATTTCTTTGGGCCCTACTAGTGAATGGTGGCATGGCAGCCCACCATTCCTGTTCAAATACAAAATAGATAAAAGTTTGGAACTGCTCAAAGTACGGATCGTCAAGAGGCCGTACAAAGATGATCTAGCAGGGCCATGGCATTACGAGGTAATCGTTGTATTTGATGAATTGATCGCTATCCTACAAGCGCCCCTAGAAAAGGAGTGGAATATCCTGAGAAACCCTGAATTCTTTGATAGAAACAGCTATGTCGATGCCATGGGCATTCCTGGATATGGTACAAGTTCACACCTACATCGTGTATACGCAGTTACATATCCGTATGGAGATGTTCTGGTTTGGGAACCATATACCTGTGGTGAGTCTTTGTTTTATGTCTTAACTAGTAAATGGCATGCTGCACATGTTGGACCAATTACGATTCGCAATGCGATGTATAAAAGTTGCGTTCTAAATGTTGTTCAAACTTTCAATACAACTAATAATTTGGTTATACCATCAAAATAAGTGTGAGCATACAGTTTATAAATATGAACAAAAATTTGGAACCTTTCTTAATCACTATCAAGTGGGACGTGTGATATCGGTGTGAGACTGCTCTGATTTTTCTTCATAATGGAAACATGACGGTTCTAGAAACAGTGGACACTGGTGTGGTATTTTTTTCACGCGAATACCTCTAATCCCAACCGTTAGATTTTGGACACCAACAGTTGGAATTGCTGCTACATGTCTTGTTAAAAACTGGTGCCTTATAGTAGTAGAAAATAGAAGATAGAAGAGAAGAGATAATTTTCAGTGTAGTTCCTACTTGCTGGATTGTGGTTGATCTTTGTGCATTGCAGGGAGACATGCAGCCCCGCGTCTCATTGACGCCCCTGTCATTGAAGATGAAGAAGCAGAAGTGGCTGCAATTTTCGCTCAAATCGAGGGAGATGCTGTCATGGAAGATGATGAAGCAAATGTGGCTCAAGGCGATGGAGGTGCCGATGAAGATAATGATGCTGATGAAGAAAAATTAGAAGAAGAAGAATTAGAAGAAGACGAATTCGATGATGAAGAATTAGATGATGATGGTGATAATCATAATTATGAAGATGAAGATGTATTTCTTGGATTTTCTGACCAGCGCACTTGGTTCCTGGCACCAATGAGAGCAGAGTCCATTACTGGTGAATCTGATCTCGCGTGGATTCAGGTTAAAGGTTATCGGCCCATCCTCGGTCCTTCAATATTACATATGGGTAACAAGCTGAGGTCTTATCCTTTGGTACGGTGCTACGTTTTCTTGAGATATGCCCATACCTTGGACCCTGTAGAAGAGGCAAGGTGGGAAAGATTGAACAATTTGAAGGGGCGTTCTTTATTTCTTGGACTCAATCACCCAATTTTCATGCTACCCCCGCCAATCGACGCAGAGGCTGCAGAACCAGATTTCCAATTGTTCAAACCTGACTGTGTCTTTGCTACCCACAATCGCGCCCGTGATACATGGATACGTCCAATGCCAAATTGGTGCAGAATGCACGTCAATGGAGGTCCTGCCATAGGCTCAAGATTGCAGTACAAAAAAGAGAAGATTGAACATAGAGCCGAAGCACCCATGTGGTTCGTCCCAACACTTCCACCTGTTTTTCCTTGAGAAATAAGAGACAGATGGTGACCTTATTTTATAGAGAAAACATAGTGCTCGTGAACTTAACCTCATGAACATTCGCTGTTCGGTTTTTGCTGAAATCAAAATTTTGCAGAGATGAAGATCTTTGTTTGAATCCCGTGCTGAACATATTTTTCACAAATTAGCTACCCGTATTGTGATGAATACATGCTGGTTTGTTGTTTGGTGCAGTAGCAGACATGAAGATCTTTATCCTGAATACCACAATGGACATCTTTTTTTTCTTAAAAAATTAGCTAAGCTCACGCTATTAGGCGCAAATGCCTATTAAGAGATTTGGTGCTCTTGGGCACCAGTGCTCCTGCTATTTTAGAAAAAATAAAAAATATATTTATTTGTTCAAAAAATTAGAAAAAAAATCATGGAGTAGCTAATGAATTGTCCCATAAACGTGCAAAATTTCAGTTTCAAATACAAAAAATTCTGGGCTACACAAAAGTAACAAACGTGTGGATCTGGGTATGCATATTTCAAATCTCCAAATTTCAACATATTTTGTCTTTTTTGTGTAGTCTACAGTATAAAGAATGTCATATTAAAATTTTACACGCTTGTAGGTTACTTTATTTATTATGTCTACATTCATTTTCAGATTTTTTTGAAACAAATATGTATGATATTTGATTTTTTTTAAAACAGCAGGAGCACTGGTGCCCATTAGCCAAAGACACTTTTCGCAAATGCCTTCAATAAAGGAACGGATGGTGACCTTATTTTATAGAGAAACCATAGTGTTTGTGAACTTAAAGTCATGAACACACGCTGTTCGGTTTTTGGTGAAATCAAAATTTAGCAGAGATGAAGATCTTTGTTTGAATCCCGTGATGAACACATTTTTCCTAAATTAGCTACCAGTATTGTGATGAATACATGCCGGTCTGTTTTTCGGTGGAGTAGCAGACATGCAGGGGATCGAAAGAAACGGCAAAGTAGCCAGAAATCAGGGGTCAAATATAAATTCGAGAAAGGAAACGTTTATTCAACAGTCAGGCTAACATGTGGGATGTATCTTGCAGCCGCGGCCTCAACATTTATCATTCAGAGAGGATGACATGTGGGACCCACGAACCAACATCGTTCTCGACGTTTCTCAAAGGGGGCAGGAGATCGAAAGAAAAAGGCAAGTAGCTCGAAATCAGGTGTCCAAAAAATCCAAGAAAGGAAAGGTTTATCGCACAAAGAGGCTGACATATTGTACCCAGTTTGCAGCAGCGTCATCAACGTTTCAAAGGCGGTGGAGTTCGAAAGAAAAAGGCAAATAGCCAGAAATTAGGGGTCAAATATAAATCCAGCAAAGGAAACTTTTATCGTACAAAGAGGCTGACATGTGGGACCCAGCCAGCAGCGTCCTCAACGTTTCTAAGGTGGCAGGCAATGGAAAAAAGGCAAATAGCCAGAAATTAGGGGTCAAAAATAAATGCAACAATAGAAACTCTTATTGTTCATAGAGGCTGACATGTTGGACCCATGAGCCAGCAGGGCCCTCAACGTTTCAAAGGCGTCACGGGATCAAAATAAAAGAACCAAGTAGTCATTAATTAGGTGTCAAAAATAAATCCAAGAAAGTAAATGTTTTACTTTTCATAGAGGCTGTCATATGGGACCCATGAGCCAGCAGCGTCCTCAACGTTTCTAAGGCGGCTGGGGATCGAAAAAAAAGCAAAGTAGCCATTAATTAGGGGTCAACAATAAATCCAAGAAAAGAAATGTTTATTGTTCTTAGAGGCTGACATGTGGGAGCTATGCGCCAGCAGCGTCCTCATCGTTTCAAAGGCGGTCGGGGATCGAAAGAAAAAGGCAAGTGACCAAAAATCAGGGGGTAAAAAATCCAAGAAAAAAACTTTATTGTACATAGAGGATGACATGCGGGTCCCATGAGCCAATAACTTACTGGTCGTTTGTGGCACCCCCGGGATCAGGGTTAGACAAATATCAGATCTTCGTCTGACATAAGCCTAACCTAGAGCTCGAGAGACTACAGTGAGAGAATCGGTAACACAATAGTGACTCTACGACTCAAAAAGTAATACAAGCTCATAACTGAGCGAAGAACCAAAGCATTACAAGCAGAGGTCACTGACCTGACATACATCAGTCAACGGAAGCGAAGTTATGCTATTAGACATAGCAAGATAGCAAAAGGCCTAAGAGGCCAGGAGCATAACGGCGACGTCCCAGCCCATAGATTCCAGGCTGCCACCTGGGAACCCCAAGCTACTCGTCGATGTCGACCTAGAAACCACCATCTGTTGGAGCAACTTCTTCTGAAACAAAAGCATGCAAGGCTGAGTACAACGACTCAGCAAGACTTAGTACAACCTTTTAGCAAAGCGGGTATGCGGGCTTTCTGTGGAGCTTCTTTTGCGTAAAGCCAATTTTCCTTTGTAAGATAAGAGAGAGGAGAAGCTCGACTACTCAGAACCTTTAAAAGGGGATAAGAGAGCGATATCTCTATCTCTATTGATCATCATATTGTATCCACCAATCTTCATCATCTCGAACCACTATCCTCGGATCACCCCCTCAACACCCGGAGAAGGTATACGTAAACACACATTGTTTGCCACGTTTTACGATCAGGTTAAAGTTCTCTATGATCATAGAATCCATTCCCAAGTCGTCCGTAACCGTGGACACGGCTTTTCGAAAAGATTATAACCCTGCAGGGGTGCACAACTTTACCCACACGTACCAGCCGACTCTTAATGCCAGATCATAAGCTCTCTTCCTTGGAAAGCCGGCAGAGGGTGGCTGACCACGACCTTTACCTTGCTGTCGCCGAGACCATGAGTCACGCGCTAAGGATTGTTCCGCTGTAACGGGTCAAGTCCCGAAGTCGGTCCTTAACAATGTGAGGCGAGGTGGGTTTCACCAGGGACTCTAACCCAAGCCACCTCGGCCACGCTTACCTACCTGTATGCCATGCACCTTTTCACAAACGTTTTCGATGCATATGTCCAGATAACACGCAAACTATGTGACTCATGGAATCTACTAGGCAGGTTAGTGAGTCGAGAGGGTACCATAATAGGGCCTCGCGTGGTTGTACGCTCAGTCTTGGTTCAAGAGGCGAGAACTCGGTTCCTAGGGTCGGCAGAAACGAAACAACCCACCACATCCCAATGTGGCCTCTCGTCTGAGCCTTTAATCATGTTTATCAACATCTCTATACTTACCACGTCAACCTGTCATGCTAGTTTCATTTCATTGTATGGCGCCAGTCCGAAGACTGGAGTAGCAGCGTAACAAACTAAGCATGGCTAAGCATAAAGAGATAAAGGCTCTAGCGATGCACACATGCCAAACCTAGTTATGCTAGGAGCAGTGGATCAGGTATTTGAGGCTACAAGGGTGAAACATGCAATAGATAGGATAACTCTACCTATTGATAAAAGATAGTTGAATCGTATGCGATATGTAGGAACCAGAGTAAAAGCATTTCGAAATCATAAATGAACCAGGCTAGGGCTTGCCTTTGTCCCTGACAAACCGAAGTGGGTCTTCGATAACCCTGTACTTGACTTGTTTGTCCTAGGATGAGTATTGATCTTTAGGGTGGTTGATCATCGATCGCGAATGTCACACCCCAATTTTGAAACCTTGATTTATTGTCCTTAGTGCAAAAATTAGGGGGAACAAAAACTTTTTCTATAAACTAATTGGATGAGTTGCCTTGATCTGTTTGTTATGATGAATTGCTTTGACCTGTTGGTAGACGTATTGTCTTGTTTTGCTTGTTGAGTTTTGTCTTGAGCTAACCCAAAGAACAACACCTCTAGTGGTCAAACAAACAACTCACCAAAATAAAACACATGTGTGGCTTAGGAAGAACTGTTTTCCTTCTTACTACATCAAACCTCTCTCCTGATGACAACATGGGTGTGCCATCTTGATTTTTTCTCTTTGTGGTACAAGATAGCTCAATCATCCTTAATTCACAACTTGGTGATCTCAATGCATGGATCTCATCTGTGCATCTCCCTCTACAATTTCCACATCCTGCATGTCTCATTCTACCCTTGCATCACATATATTCAACTTGATCTTATACCCTATCCAATGATTCAAATCTAGATCACTTCCTTCACTTTTACCTCTTGTTTTTATTCAAGTTTTATCTTCACAAAACCAAGAGTGGGAATGATGGATACATTTTGTAGCCATCATCTACCCTTGAGAACACTTCTCCCTAAATTAGTTCTCCTTCTCAAAACCCTACTGTTTCCTTCTCTGGTTTTGACCACAAAACCACTTCTAGTTTTATTAAAGCTTCTCAAAATATTTCTTCAAAGAAAACAAGGAACTAAAATGGGTTTTGTTTTTCATCTCATTTCTGCCAAGTACTGATTTCTAAAACATTATTTTCTATCTTACTTTCTTTTCAGCAAAAGGCTTGTTTATGATACCTATACCATTTCTTGTTTTTCCTCTTGCTTATTTTACATTTGAGAAAACTCTACTTTACTTGAGGAAGTAAGTAGAACATTTTAAACTCCTATGTTCCAATTAGTTATCTCAACATTTTCAAATTCCATTCCACTTGAGTTCATTCCCAATTGTCCCTAGACAATTGAGGTGTTTCAAATACTTTTCAAACAAGTTCTATTTCAAATGACAACTCTTGCACATCTTGTGTACATCTCTGATCTACCCCATAATGTTCCTTCATCCTCCAACTCTTGATCAAGTAGATGATCTCTTGATACTTTCTATTGGACTCCCTTCAACTAAACCCTAGACTCAGGGAGTAATTCAAATCCCTCCCAATTGACCTATTATTTGAAGAACAAGATATATTTCATCATACCCATCTCGATCCTCTATTATTTTCCATCACTACCTTGACCTCATGAATTGAAGATTTATGTCACCTTCATACTCCTTTTTATCTATATGTATCTACCCCTATCTTTTATCATCATCAAAGTCACTCTTTGACATTTTCTCCTCAACATCATGCACATATCTATTCACATGGATGTTGTGCATCTCTCTCACATTTCTCACTTGCTCATGACAAGAAAGGAGCCGGCCATGACTTGAAATTCGTCCAGCCCCTCCTCCTCATTTCCTTCTCTTGCAAGCCTTGCCTCCCAACTACCCCAACAAATAAATGGGCAGCCACCCACTTTGGCCAATCAAATAAGGGGCTGCCATCACTCCCTCCCTCTATAAAAACCCCTCCTTGGCCGGCCACCTCCCCCTTTGCTCTCATTTTTGCTCTCTCCACTCACACCCACTCCCTCCCCTCCTTCTCCCACGAGCTGCTGCCCCTCCTTGCTTGCATGGCCGGCCATGGCCATGGAAACCTCTCCAAGATGCAACTCCCTCCTCCCTCAAGCTTTCCCTCACCATGAGAGCCTCCCTCTCCATCTTCTCCCCAACCTTAGATGGTTTAATCTCCTCTTCTTCTTCCTCCATTGCTAAGATTGGATCTTGATGCAGGTGCATGTTGGTCCAAGCATGGAGAAGCATGAGCAATCCTGAGATCTGAAGTTCTTGAGCAAAGTTCGTCCAAATCCCTGCAGTAATTTCTGTAATCTTGCTGTTTCAGATTCTGGTACGAAGTTGTAAAATCCACCAAATCTCGTGCGCTGATCCAAATCGAGTGATTCAAAGTTCCGCAGATAGATACGGAAAAGATCTACAACTTGGCGTTGGTCTCATCCTCAAATTCGTTACGGATTGTCCGTGGTAAATAAAGTTCTGTAGACATGCAGATTCACTGTTTGTTAGATTTGTTCCGATTTACAAAACCTTTTTGAACAAACTCAACAGTAGGTGAAAGCCCTCTTCAATACCTTCATTTTGGCGGTGGTTTCACTTCGATTGACCTCTTGAAACTGAAATGGTTCACAGATCAAGATCTGATCAGATCTGACTTTGTCGAATTAAACCAGGAGCTTGGGAATGAATTTTTGAATGAAACCAATTGGGTAAGAACCAGCTTTTCAATGCCTTTCAGATGCAGCTGACCTCATATTTTTATGAGTTATGTAAGATTTTGGGTGAATTAAACTTGTTATGTGTGTTCTGCAGACATGGCTGTTAGCTTTTAAATCACCAAAAATCCATTTTTGAACCTAATTGAGTGATTCCAATTCTGTAAGATTACTGAATGTTTTCTTAATCTTCTCAAACAAGTTTGACACCTTTATCTGTTCTGTAACTCCAGAGAGAAAGCAAATGGTACAAACATGCAGTAACTTTGTCAATCCATTTGTGAGAGTTTCAGAAACAATTTGAACCCAAATCAAATTGTGTATGCATCTCTGTTTAATTATCTTTCAAATGCCAGTGGTCTCATATTTTTACGATTTTTCTACGATTTATGGCTTACAGATCTTGTTTTCTGTACAGTCAGATTCAAAGAAATTCCTAAATTTGTAGGATTCATATTTTTGGGTGATTCCAATTGGGTTAGTCTTGTATTAGTACTGGCCATCTAGGAAAAATATTATTAGTCTCTGTTCATACATTTCTGTTGCTGTTAGTAATGTATATGTGTGACATGCTTTGTTGAAGCAAAACTTTTCGGTTTATTTAAAACCCTTGACCAATTCTTTTTAGTAGAAATGGGCAACCTTTGTCTTATGCTTGCAAAACAAAACCTCTGCAAGTTAACATCAGCTCTTTTGTTTTGCTTAAGTCTTCAAATGGTAGGGCATATCATTTGCTTCCTATTCTTGTGTAGTGTTGTGTAAGCTTTACAAAATAGAGAGAATGATTTCCCGTTTTTCCAAAAATGTTTCAAAAAAATAATATGAATGTTTGTAATGCCCAACTAATGCACTTTTCCTCTTTATGATGTTATCTGCCAGGGGATACTTAGTTGTGCCATGGTGATACCGAGAGAGGCAATTGCTAAGTTATGATACTCTCATACCTTTACTAGGTAAATAAAATGGGTTCTCTTTTAGTTGCTTTGTAGTATCTATAAGTTCTTTGTATGTTAGCCCGTAGTAAGGTGGTTAGCTATTGCTTGTTGATTGTTGAATGTTGCATGCTTGTTATGATTGGTGCAATGTGATTGATTATGTTCCTTTTATATTTTCCGACGATAGATGCGAACGATTCCGGAGAAGAAGAAGAAGTGGTTCGGACAAGGATTTTATTTATATTGACGGGATTCTTATATTGATGAAGTTGAAGAAGTCCAGGGACAAATAAGCCAAGTCAAGCCATCTTTTGATCTCTGATATGATGTCTCTTTGGATGTCATCTTGTGCTATCAATAGCATCTTGGTTCTATGTGTGATGATCTCCATATTGTTGTCATCTATGCTTGGATGCAAGCATGGTACCTCTAGTAGTTTTATCTTGTCAAGGTCTTGGTAATTGGTTGGGTGTATGGTATCATGGCCATTGCTATCCAACTTGCTTTCTATATTTAGCTTGAATATGTTCCACCTCGGGACAAGATTCATACTACACCCCTTCTAGTGTAGATGTATCAATACCATGTTTTTGGTGTATTCTCAAATTGTGATGAGTATGCCTGTTTTCCCTTAATGGTGTTGGTGTTGGTCAATTCTCATCCCTATCTATCTATTGATTGGGTTAGATAGCACCACAAATCTGAAAGTATATTTCCTATTGTGTTGTCATAATACATGCTTAGCTCAAGCAAGTATGATCCACTCCAATACCTCTTTTTCATACCCTCAATGGCGTGATGATCCTCATCTCGGCCATAGTGTTGTATTAGTTCAACTCATGAAACTTTAGATTGGGAACCCTTCAAGGTTTACCTTGTTGTAAATGTTTATGAAAACCTTGGGTGAGGCAATCTTACCCAAGCGTATGGTTTATGAAAGGAAAGGATCTTGACAAAGATGGTTGGAAAGAGGAAGGTGTGTGTGACTTGGGTTTTTGAGAAAAACGACACATGGTTCTTTGTATTCGCCGGAACAACTAAACAGCGCAACCATAGCTACTCCAACGTGGGCACGGGGCTTAACTTGACGTTTGTTCTTCTTAGCATGAGGCACCGCACAACTATACAAGGGTACGGTTACCCCGAGTGCAGGTTGTCATGGTTGGGACAATAGTATAACGGGAGGCCTTCGGGGCTGACCCGTCCGGAAGACACTATGGGTCTCCTGGCTTGGCGGTGGAGCCACGCTCTAGAGGAGGTGAGCTGCCACGGTGCCGGGGAGGTACATACTCCATAGGGTAGGACCTCGTGTTAAGTCGAATGGGCGAAAGGTTATGTCCGGGTATCCGTCGTGGCATATGTCGTTATGCGGGGATGATGCCCACACGATAGGTATCCGGATAGTTGTGGTGAAAGTGTGCAAACTCTGCAGAGTCAAAACTATTCGAATAGCCGCGTCCGCGGTCATGGACGGTTGGGATGGCCATTACAGAGCTGTGTCGAGTTTTGGTTTTGAAAATGATTTCCAAAGGAAATGTGTGTTGGAAGTACCGGAAGGGTACGGGAAAGATGGTGTGCCGACCATGTGGAGATGGTCGAGGAAAATGAAACAAAAGAGGGTGACCCTTCCTAGTGTTTCATGTAGAGGAACTCTGCTTTAACAAAGATATAGAGATGTCATAGGACTTTCTTAGTGTCCCCTTCAACTGTGATGTGGGATGCTATATCCACAAGAGAAACTGATTCTCTTTCACATGCTATATCCACAAGAGAAACTGATTCTCTTTCACATGCTATATCCACCAGAGAAACTATTCTTCCTCTCTTGTCTTCTTTAGTTAGAATTGTTATCACCTTCTTGATGGTTTGCGAGTACAATTCAAATGTACTCACGGCTTTGTCCCTGGCTATTTACTTGGCCAGACCTGGAGGACTTCGCCAGATGAAGAAGGAGTTGACGGCGTCTATGCGAGCTAGGAACGTCTTCCCAGTCAGTTGCCTGTAGGGTTAAGGCAGATGACTTGGGCTCTACGCTGCTGAAGTGATTCTGCTACTCTGATGATTAGATTAGGCCCTTCGAGGCTATCTTGTAAAGATGGGTCATGTGACTTTATTGTAATTTTCTTATTCCGTTTTGTAAAGGATGATGTAATTTGATATCAGTTCGGTTATGTGTTCACGGCACACTGATCATGGGAACGTGAACTGTATACATAACAGGGTATTTCGGACAGCTAGTCCGGGGTCCCCACAGAGCTGGTATCAGAGCTATCCTGACTATAGGAGACCTTAGTTAGCATGGTCGTTAGTTAGGAGACAAGTAATTGGGAAAAACTATTTATGAAACAAATTATTTCTTTAGTAGGAAGCATAGCTTCTACTCCTCTTATTTCTTCAAAGCTTCTAAATTCTTATCTCTCCGCTTTATTAAAATGTTTGAAAATTCTTACTCTATTGTCTCATCCACTTCAAACCCACATGTTAGACGATGTCCCCAACTCAGACCGGAGACTCAAACTCAAAGATGGATCAATCCCTCGGGAAGACTCGTGTATCTCCAACGACAGCTATTGAAGATTGGATGCCGACTTAGCCGTGCACATAAAGGGATAAAGGATCATGTCTTTGGTTGTCACCAAAGTCTGTCAGAGAGCTGACCTTGTTCCTCTTTGGACTCGCACTTTCGCAGTCGTCAAGGATCAAGTTCTCAATTTCTTGACTAGTTATTTTTAGGCCAGCCACGAGAAGATCTCTACTTCAGAAGCACCTCAACAGCTACCTCTTCGAAGACCTCATGTTTCCGGGATGTCGAGACTAGAAGTTCTACGCAGCTTTCTCCTCCGCCTCAACATCAACGACTCAACACCCGGCCCCTTCACCACCAACTGCTACCAGGATCCAAGTTGAAGCTGATGCTAATGTTATGAAGACGTCAACATATGCGACCAGCCCCAAACCTATAGGATGGATAGGACAAACTCAATCGCTTTGATTGAGCTACCCCGTGCATTAGGAATTTCTAGGTACTTAGAGTACCATGTCTGGTTTGTTGTTTGCTTATAGTTGCCTAAGTGTGTTGCCTTGAGTGTTTTTTATCTGTTTGTTGTGTGTATGATTGTCTTGGTTTTTAGGTCTGAAAAACCCTTTTAGTATAATAACCCAACATAGGAAGCCTCCCTAAGATGTTTTCACCCTCATTCATCTCGCTGATAAAATATTAACTGCTAGTTTTTGGATAAGTCAGCCTTGTTAACAGTTTTTTTTAACCATTAGAGAAACTAACCCAGACCCCAATCTGCACTAATTACTTCCAAGATCAGCTGAAGCATCTCTACTACGCCAAGAAAGGAGAAGCCCTACCTTCAAGAGTGACTGCACCTCTGCAAGAAGACATACTAACTTGGTCTAACCTTGGAATATAATCACGCTAAGCTCGAGGATAACTTCTTGAAACCACCCTCTAAAACACCGTCTAGCAAGCTGAGAGAACAATAGCGTCAAAGCCAAGCTACATCACATGGTTCATCTGGTCCTCATCAAGTGAAGCTCATGAAGATACCTCAAGACTCAAGATTAGGTGTAATTTACCCGATCACTTCTTCGCAGGAATAAGTCAGCACCGACCCTCAAGCTCAAGATTGTCTCCGATAACCTTTGTTGCTGCTTCATGTGGATACCAACCAGGAATCTCGTCAACTTACTAACTTACCGCGCGTTATATGGTCTAATAAACACCGTGAGTGCCTCTTGAAGTCGTGGACTACACATCGTCTCCTGAAGATTCTTCAACTGAATACGGAAGATCGACGACTTCTTCAGAAGCCCAGACAGGACTACAAGGCAGAAGCTCTGAGTTTTTCCGAAACCCGATGAAAAATCCTAAGGGTGGAAGACTTCGTCTTCCACTAAAAATTGGAGCTGACCCTAAAAATTTAAACCTTTCTAAAACACCGTTGGGAATTTGGGATGCACTAACTTCCCTTGAAGCTGTGGAGTGCACCTCGCTCCCTGAAGATGCTTCAACTCAAGACGAGAGAAAGATCACTTCTTCGAAAGCACTGACAAGACCCTTGGCCGAAGCTTAGAGTTTTTAAACCCCCCTATGAACAATTTTAAGGGAGGAAGACTTTGTCTTCCACTAAAATCAAGCTAACTCTAAAAGGTTTTCAACCCTGCTAGAGCACCGCTGGAGTGCACTAATATTGAACCCCCGCTAGGATCGCTTAGAAGTTTCAGGTCTAATACCTACATGGAGTAGTCAACCTCTTCATGAAGCTCGCCATCGGCAGGAATCCATCATGCCTCCCAGAAGATGAAGCCACGACCATCTCAACAATGGCGCATCTACAGAAGAATGGAGTCTAACTTTAGTTGAACTTTGCAACCCCTCTAGTTCTACGCTTAGTAATCTCGGGACGAGATTATTTTAAGGGTGGAAGAGTCTGTCACACCCCAATTTTGAAACCTTGATTTATTGTCCTTAGTGCAAAAATTAGGGGGAACAAAAACTTTTTCTATAAACTAATTGGATGAGTTGCCTTGATCTGTTTGTTATGATGAATTGCTTTGACCTGTTGGTAGACGTATTGTCTTGTTTTGCTTGTTGAGTTTTGTCTTGAGCTAACCCAAAGAACAACACCTCTAGTGGTCAAACAAACAACTCACCAAAATAAAACACATGTGTGGCTTAGGAAGAATTGTTTTCCTTCTTACTACATCAAACCTCTCTCCTGATGACAACATGGGTGTGCCATCTTGATTTTTTCTCTTTGTGGTACAAGATAGCTCAATCATCCTTAATTTACAACTTGGTGATCTCAATGCATGGATCTCATCTGTGCATCTCCCTCTACAATTTCCACATCCTGCATGTCTCATTCTACCCTTGCATCACATATATTCAACTTGATCTTATACCCTATCCAATGATTCAAATCTAGATCACTTCCTTCACTTTTACCTCTTGTTTTTATTCAAGTTTTATCTTCACAAAACCAAGAGTGGGAATGATGGATACATTTTGTAGCCATCATCTACCCTTGAGAACACTTCTCCCTAAATTAGTTCTCCTTCTCAAAACCCTACTGTTTCCTTCTCTGGTTTTGACCACAAAACCACTTCTAGTTTTATTAAAGCTTCTCAAAATATTTCTTCAAAGAAAACAAGGAACTAAAATGGGTTTTGTTTTTCATCTCATTTCTACCAAGTACTGATTTCTAAAACATTATTTTCTATCTTACTTTCTTTTCAGCAAAAGGCTTGTTTATGATACCTATACCATTTCTTGTTTTTCCTCTTGCTTATTTTACATTTGAGAAAACTCTACTTTACTTGAGGAAGTAAGTAGAACATTTTAAACTCCTATGTTCCAATTAGTTATCTCAACATTTTCAAATTCCATTCCACTTGAGTTCATTCTCAATTGTCCCTAGACAATTGAGGTGTTTCAAATACTTTTCAAACAAGTTCTATTTCAAATGACAACTCTTGCACATCTTGTGTACATCTCTGATCTACCCCATAATGTTCCTTCATCCTCCAACTCTTGATCAAGTAGATGATCTCTTGATACTTTCTATTGGACTCCCTTCAACTAAACCCTAGACTCAGGGAGTAATTCAAATCCCTCCCAATTGACCTCTTATTTGAAGAACAAGATATATTTCATGATACCCATCTCGATCCTCTATTCTTTTCCATCACTACCTTGACCTCATGATTTAAAGATTTATGTCACCTTCATACTCCTTTTTATCTATATGTATCTACCCCTATCTTTTATCATCATCAAAGTCACTCTTTGACATTTTCTCCTCAACATCATGCACATATCTATTCACATGGATGTTGTGCATCTCTCTCACATTTCTCACTTGCTCATGACAAGAAAGGAGCCGGCCATGACTTGAAATTCGGCCAGCCCCTCCTCCTCATTTCCTTCTCTTGCAAGCCTTGCCTCCCAACTACCCCAACAAATAAATGGGCAGCCACCCACTTTGGCCAATCAAATAAGGGGCTGCCATCACTCCCTCCCTCTATAAAAACCCCTCCTTGGCCGGCCACCTCCCCCTTTGCTCTCATTTTTGCTCTCTCCACTCACACCCACTCCCTCCCCTCCTTCTCCCACGAGCTGCTGCCCCTCCTTGCTTGCATGGTCGGCCATGGCCATGGAAACCTCTCCAAGATGCAACTCCCTCCTCCCTCAAGCTTTCCCTCACCATGAGAGCCTCCCTCTCCATCTTCTCCCCAACCTTAGATGGTTTAATCTCCTCTTCTTCTTCCTCCATTGCTAAGATTGGATCTTGATGCAGGTGCATGTTGGTCCAAGCATGGAGAAGCATGAGCAATCCTGAGATCTGAAGTTCTTGAGCAAAGTTCGTCCAAATCCCTGCAGTAATTTCTGTAATCTTGCTGTTTCAGATTCTGGTACGAACTTGTAAAATCCACCAAATCTCGTGCGCAGATCCAAATCGAGTGATTCAAAGTTCCACAGATAGATACGGAAAAGATCTACAACTTGGCGTTGGTCTCATCCTCAAATTCGTTACGGATTGTCCGTGGTAAATAAAGTTCTATAGACATGCAGATTCACTGTTTGTTAGATTTGTTCCGATTTACAAAACCTTTTTGAACAAACTCAACTGTAGGTGAAAGCCCTCTTCAATACCTTCATTTTGGCGGTGGTTTCACTTCGATTGACCTCCTGAAACTGAAATGGTTCACAGATCAAGATCTGATCAGATCTGACTTTGTCGAATTAAACCAGGATCTTGGGAATGAATTTTTGAATGAAACCAATTTGGTAAGAACCATCTTTTCAATGCCTTTCAGATGCAGCTGACCTCATATTTTTATGAGTTATGTAAGATTTTGGGTGAATTAAACTTGTTATGTGTGTTCTGCAGACATGGCTGTTAGATTTTAAATCACCAAAAATCCATTTTTGAACCTAATTGAGTGATTCCAATTCTGTAAGATTACTGAATGTTTTCTTAATCTTCTCAAACAAGTTTCACACCTTTATCTGTTCTGTAACTCCAGAGAGAAAGCAAATGGTACAAACATGCAGTAACTTTGTCAATCCATTTGTGAGAGTTTCAGAAACAATTTGAACCCAAATGAAATTGTGTATGCATCTCTGTTTAATTATCTTTCAAATGTCAGTGGTCTCATATTTTTACGATTTATCTACGATTTATGGCTTACAGATCTTGTTTTCTGTACAGTCAGATTCAAAGAAATTCCTAAATTTGTAGGATTCATATTTTTGGGTGATTCCAATTGGGTTAGTCTTGTATTAGTACTGGCCATCTAGGAAAAATATTATTAGTCTCTGTTCATACATTTCTGTTGCTGTTAGTAATGTATATGTGTGACATGCTTTGTTGAAGCAAAACTTTTCGGTTTATTTAAAACCCTTGACCAATTCTTTTTAGTAGAAATGGGCAACCTTTGTCTTATGCTTGCAAAACAAAACCTCTGCAAGTTAACATCAGCTCTTTTGTTTTGCTTAAGTCTTCAAATGGTAGGGCATATCATTTGCTTCCTATTCTTGTGTAGTGTTGTGTAAGCTTTACAAAATAGAGAGAATGATTTCCCGTTTTTCCAAAAATGTTTCAAAAAAATAATATGAATGTTTGTAATGCCCAACTAATGCACTTTTCCTCTTTATGATGTTATCTACCAGGGGATACTTAGTTGTGCCATGGTGATACCGAGAGAGGCAATTGCTAAGTTATGATACTCTCATACCTTTACTAGGTAAATAAAATGGGTTCTCTTTTAGTTGCTTTGTAGTATCTATAAGTTCTTTGTATGTTAGCCCGTAGTAAGGTGGTTAGCTATTGCTTGTTGATTGTTGAATGTTGCATGCTTGTTATGATTGGTGCAATGTGATTGATTATGTTCCTTTTATATTTTCCGACGATAGATGCGAACTATTCCGGAGAAGAAGAAGAAGTGGTTCGGACAAGGATTTTATTTATATTGACGGGATTCTTATATTGATGAAGTTGAAGAAGTCCAGGGACAAATAAGCCAAGGCAAGCCATCTTTTGATCTCTGATATGATGTCTCTTTGGATGTCATCTTGTGCTATCAATAGCATCTTGGTTCTATGTGTGATGATCTCCATATTGTTGTCATCTATGCTTGGATGCAAGCATGGTACCTCTAGTAGTTTTATCTTGTCAAGGTCTTGGTAATTGGTTGGGTGTATGGTATCATGGCCATTGCTATCCAACTTGCTTTCTATATTTAGCTTGAATATGTTCCACCTCGGGACAAGATTCATACTACACCCCCTTCTAGTGTAGATGTATCAATACCATGTTTTTGGTGTATTCTCAAATTGTGATGAGTATGCCTGTTTTCCCTTAATGGTGTTGGTGTTGGTCAATTCTCATCCCTATCTATCTATTGATTGGGTTAGATAGCACCACAAATCTGAAAGTATATTTCCTCTTGTGTTGTCATAATACATGCTTAGCTCAAGCAAGTATGATCCACTCCAATACCTCTTTTTCATACCCTCAATGGCGTGATGATCCTCATCTCGGCCATAGTGTTGTATTAGTTCAACTCATGAAACTTTAGATTGGGAACCCCTCAAGGTTTACCTTGTTGTAAATGTTTATGAAAACCTTGGGTGAGGCAATCTTACCCAAGCGTATGGTTTATGAAAGGAAAGGATCTTGACAAAGATGGTTGGAAAGAGGAAGGTGTGTGTGACTTGGGTTTTTGAGAAAAACGACACATGGTTCTTTGTATTCGCCCGGAACAACTAAACAGCGCAACCATAGCTACTCCAACGTGGGCACGGGGCTTAACTTGACGTTTGTTATTCTTAGCATGAGGCACCGCACAACTATACAAGGGTACGGTTACCCCCGAGTCCGGGTTGTCATGGTTGGGACAATAGTATAACGGGAGGCCTTTGGGGCTGACCCGTCCGGAAGACACTATGGGTCTCCTGGCTTGGCGGTGGAGCCACGCTCTAGAGGAGGTGAGCTGCCACGGTGCCGGGGAGGTACATACTCCATAGGGTAGGACCTCGTGTTAAGTCGAATGGGCGAAAGGTTATGTCCGGGTATCCGTCGTGGCATATGTCGTTATGCGGGGATGATGCCCACACGATAGGTATCCGGATAGTTGTGGTGAAAGTGTGCAAACTCTGCAGAGTCAAAACTATTCGAATAGCCGCGTCCGCGGTCATGGACGGTTGGGATGGCCGTTACAGAGCTGTGTCGAGTTTTGGTTTTGAAAATGATTTCCAAAGGAAATGTGTGTTGGAAGTACCGGAAGGGTACGGGAAAGATGGTGTGCCGACCATGTGGAGATGGTCGAGGAAAATGAAACAAAAGAGGGTGACCCTTCCTAGTGTTTCATGTAGAGGAACTCTGCTTTAACAAAGATATAGAGATGTCATAAGACTTTCTTAGTGTCCCCTTCAACTGTGATGTGGGATGCTATATCCACAAGAGAAACTGATTCTCTTTCACATGCTATATCCACAAGAGAAACTGATTCTCTTTCACATGCTATATCCACCAGAGAAACTATTCTTCCTCTCTTGTCTTCTTTAGTTAGAATTGTTATCACCTTCTTGATGGTTTGCGAGTACAATTCAAATGTACTCATGGCTTTGTCCCTGGCTATTTACTTGGCCAGACCTGGAGGACTTCGCCAGATGAAGAAGGAGTTGACGGCGTCTATGCGAGCTAGGAACGTCTTCCCAGTCAGTTGCCTGTAGGGTTAAGGCAGATGACTTGGGCTCTACGCTGCTGAAGTGATTCTGCTACTCTGATGATTAGATTAGGCCCTTCGAGGCTATCTTGTAAAGATGGGTCATGTGACTTTATTGTAATTTTCTTATTCCGTTTTGTAAAGGATGATGTAATTTGATATCAGTTCGGTTATGTGTTCACGGCACACTGATCATGGGAACGTGAACTGTATACATAACAGGGTATTTCGGACAGCTAGTCCGGGGTCCCCACAGCGAAGAAGCAAGTACTAGAAATAGAGAAATAACATTCAATACATGGCATCGATGCAATGCGCATACAAGTATGAATGATATGTCATATTAATGTTATTGAAACTAACCCTAAGCCATCATTGTCAAATTAAATGGAATTCGAATGCATAAAACATTGCATTTCGATGACTTCCATAAGGTGGTATTTCGTTGTTCTAACAAAAGTGTTAATTGAAGTTGCTTAACTATGCATGATGATAGCATAAGTAGATAGGTTTCATTTTTCTGAACATTTTGACATATTATACATCATTTTCTGATTAAAATTGAATTACTTATGAATTTTACCAGATTTAATCATTTAAAAACATTTCTGGAAATTAGGAAAAAGGATTACTGCATCACGCTGACGTCATGGTGACATCAGCGCGGCAATGAGCTCGCAGGTGGAGCTGCAATCGGCCGATTCGGAGGCCGATAGCACGCGCGCGCGGAGGCATACGGGGCAGCTCGACGCGGCCGACCATTTGGTGGCGGCGCCGCTGCCAAATGGTGGCCGGAACGTGGCCGGCGATGATGGGCGGCGGTGGCCGGGACAGGTGCCCGTGGAGGGTGGAGCTAGAGGACGAGAGGGAGCAGGCCGAGGGCACCGGCGTGACGGGTAGCTCACCCTGAGCGCGATGGAAGCGACGGCGAGGCCGGAGGTGGTCGAACGGCGATGCCATGGTCGTCGGAGGTGGTGGCCGGCCGCGGGGAAGATGGGGTCGGGGCGGGCGATTGGAGCCTCCCCTCGTCGATT
The DNA here is from genome assembly GCF_019359855.2 of Lolium perenne. Lineage (NCBI taxonomy): Eukaryota > Viridiplantae > Streptophyta > Magnoliopsida > Poales > Poaceae > Lolium > Lolium perenne. The sequence goes on along the minus strand of NC_067248.2, from coordinate 32,428,664 downwards.
CCTTTGACGGGGTGGAGCAGCAGGAGGAGGCGGAGCCGATGGTGGTGGCGGTTAGGCGCGGGGGTGGCCGGAGCGACGGCGACGACGAGCGTTGGTCGGGGCCAGGGTTTGCTCGTGCTCACAGAGAGAAAGGGAGAGGAAGGAGGGCGCCAGGGGGAAGATAGGGACGAGGGAGAGGGAGAGGGGGCCTCCACGACGCCTCCTCATCCAGGAGGGCGACGAGCAGGAGGTGGCCGGCGCGGGCACGGCCACGCAGGTGCCTGCCTGGGCACCAGGAAGAAGACAACGCCCATATCTTTCAAATACCCCCCTGGTTTTGCATATTTTTCCAGAAAACTTCAAAACAGGGACAAAACCAATTGTATTTTTCTATTTGGTAACATTTTGAAGATTTGAAATAACTCAAACACTTTAGGGAAAATATTTAGTGGCCTTTCTAATAGTATTTGATGGTGCACACCATTTTCTTTTGAGGTTTTCAAACATTTGAACACATTTCAAATAGAGGAAGATATGCATATGTTAGGGTTTCCACTTTTAAATTAAGGTGCAAATTTCTCTTAATGCATTTATATGATGCTCATGAATGCACAAACAATTCCTAATTAGGGTTTAGCAAAACAGGGATGTTACAACTCTACCCCCCTTACAAGAATCTCGTCCCCGAGATTCCTAAGGTAGGAAAAGAGAAAGTAACAAGGACTACACCGGTCTTCAACGAACTTGTAGACACCACGATGATCTTCTTTGTTGAAGAAGTTGATCCACGACACCATGAAAAAGTTGACCCACAACACCATGAAGAGCTCTTCATTTTGCTTTCTTCACTCTAAAGAAAAGAGGGAATGACACTAGACAGTGGATCTTCACAAAGATCGAGTATCTCATGGTCAACTCATGGAAGGAGTGCTTAGAAACAAATCTTGAGCTGACAACATGAAACATGTCAAGGTAACGGAGGAGACGAAAGAAGTTTCAAATTTTGGTAGACAATTGCTCCACGCTTGACAAGATTACGAAGGGACAAGGTAGCAAGGAGTTAAACTGCTTTTGATACCATGGCGAGGCACTCTTAGAGAGGGTGACTCGTGGAAACACAAATGACTATCCAACCATAGCAACTTTGGATTTAAGAATCATAGTCACTTTTCTGGCAAGGGTACATGAAATGATTGTTGTCTACTCAAAAGGCTAGGGCCTAGATGACTGACGAATTCACACAACGTGTGAATTGATTAGAATTTCAGGTAATGACCAACGGAAAGGGAAGGGTACTGGCTAGAGAAGTGCCAAGGATCAGCGGTGAGTGAAATTTCTCCGAACGAAGTTGTTGTCACCGGAGAATGATTTCAAGGGATTGACCAAGAGACATTTAGCAACTCTGCTTCTAATGTTCTCATTGACGTTCTAGACACCAATTTTAGGCTATTGACGAGCCTTCAATAGGTCATTGGGTGAAGGTCAGACTTCAGGATTTGAAAAGCATCATAAGGGCAACTCCTAGAATAAGTCATACAAGATGCTTATGGAGAATGGTTATTCTTGATGATTCAAGAGATTATGGCATTAGGCCTTCCGACTAATGTGTTAACCACGACATCAATCTTGTCGGATTTACAAAGAGACCTATGTCAAAATTCCTTGAGAAACACTAACCATCATTGCCGCTTGAGATTCAGCTTAGGTTAGGTGTAAGATATTTCAGACTCAGAATGTCCGATTAGAAAAAAATTGCAACAGTTACCACAAAGGTAAAGTCGCTAGACTCTCAAGTTATAGACTACAATGTCAAGCTCCAAAAGATTGAGCCAGATTGCATAATCCATATGGTTACGACTGCCAAAGGCAATTGCGCGCATATGAACTTGCAATGTAACACCTTTGAGTCATTGTGGGGACATCAAAGAAGATATTGAAGCTCTTAAGCTTCTTATATTTCTTGAACAACCCAGTCAGTGGCTTAGGGTGCATAGAAGAATGTTTCAAGGAATGGGGGTAAGAACCTTCCATCTCAGGAATACTTCGCACATGCTTGACCGACTTGCGAGGATTCCCGAGGAAAACAAAGGGAACTCGACTCAGAACCAGAGAAGGTCACTTCCAATATCCAGAACACATACTTCATGATAACACAAAGATGGTTCTCAAAAGTTTCCAATATTAGTGCCACTTGTTCCATGTGAACCTCTTTAGACATGAAAGAAATAAGAATGTCATTGATGGGCTCAATGACAAACTTATCAAGATACTCCAATATGAGGGACTCATATTCTGCATGAACAAGGAAGAAGTATTGGTCAGTCCAAAGGACATGAAGGTATACTCAGACGAGACACCATGATTATAAACATCATCAAGATAGTCCTTGGAACTGAGTTTGATTTGACAATAGCCCAAACTCAAATCAAATATGGAAAAGATAGCATATCCATAAAGGAGATGCTTTCTGACTTCAACACAGACAACACTAGACATCCCTTGATGAAGGAACAAAGTTGGATAGAGCTTTTGTCCTTCAACTCTCCAAGTTTGTTGATTAAGCTCAATCAACTAGTCCAGGGTGTCCAGTACAGTTTCTTGGAGAAAGAAGTAGTTCACAGAGCTAACTTACTCATGAACTCGATAACACGGTCATGTGACAACATGGCGATACTTCTAGAAGACAACTAGAATATCATGAACCACCGGTATATCACTGAATTCAAAAGGGAAACTTTCTTTATAAAGAAACACGATATGGTCTTGAGGGCTTTGGCATTAACCTAGCTCTTTGACCGAAGATGTGTGCCTGAACGAATGAACTTGGCAGCACAATCAAATTTCGCTTAGTAGTTAGCGAACCAATTATGCTAGGAATGACATCAATTGTCCTTGGATTTAGAAACAATAAGAATTGCTAAGAAAATCTCGGATAGCCACATCATTAAGTACACCCCAACATTCCCAAGCACAGACAACTCGGAGGAAGGGCAAGTAAAGATAGGTAAGCATCCCTTAATCAATAAGGCCATGAGACTCAGCACGACCTCATGAAATAGAAGAGGGTGATACTCTAAGGTAGAACAGAACAGAAGCTAATGAAGCCTCTTAATATGCGGATTACAATACTTTGACCAAGTCCTAGAAATGGACAAGGTACTGGAGTTTGTTTCTCCTGACATACCGAAATGGAAGTTCTTGACGGACCACAAGGGTAACATGCATTGGAGACACCAATGCACATTTACAACTTGGCTGCTAACTAGCAGACAAAGGTCAGAATGTAACAAAAGAGGAGGAACATGATCAGGATCAGAATTCCTGAGAGGTAGATGCACAAGATAACACTTTTGTGGAACTCATGCTGAAAAAGAAGGTGGAGCAGAGTCACGGACATAGATATGAGACTCTCAAAGAGCACTCTTGTCGTGATCCATTTGGTTCAATGAAAGAACCTCTGCGATAGCTAGTGGAAGGGGAAGATATTTATTGCCGCAATTCAACACGACAACAACCACAAGCTTTAACGCTAGCTTGATTTGGATTTAGCCATCCCGATGTAATGTATGAACATTAACACTAGTGTGCAATGGCATGGATCTTGGGTTAAAGGCTAGCTTCATGTACTAAGATTCATAAAATATAATCCAGCACAATCGGGGACCTTCGGTTCAAGTCCAAGGGTTGAAACCCGAGAGAGATGTAACCACTAGATGAGTGACACAGAGGACACTACGAGGTAGTAATCACAAGGTAACTTCTAGAAGCAGTGCAACGCTTCCAAAGTACCCATGAAAATAAAAAGGAGGCATACAAGGTGAAAGGAAACCTCGAAACCAAGAATAGAAGGATGTGGAACCCACAAAATAGAAAGACCATGATGGAAGGAGATATCTCTATCAAAACAAACAAAACAAAGAGGAAGCAAAGAACACACACAACTGAAGTTATGATGGAACGATAGCTAGCTCTCTCTTGAAGCAAGAGAAAGAAAGAAAACTCGAAACACGCTCACACAGATTCTCTAGAGTCGTGCAAACTTACAATAGGTCAACTGGTTAAAAAAACGACATGCCATTGAGGCACCTAAGTTTGGAAGACTAGATGAGATCGGAAAACTTTCAAATCAACACAAGGTAAGACACCTTAGAATTAGAGCGATACCAGATAAGGAGTAAAAAGAATCCTAATCAGATTTTCGCAAATACTTTTAGCTTTCAAATAATTTTCACAAACACTAGACTCAACATCGACCAGTAGAAAGGGTTTTCCTACAGGCAGTCCTGCTCTGATACCAAAACCTGTGGCACCCCCGGGATCAGGGTTAGACAAATATCAGATCTTCGTCTGACATAAGCCTAACCTAGAGCTCGAGAGACTACAGTGAGAGAATCGGTAACACAACAGTGACTCTACGACTCAAAAAGTAATACAAGCACATAACTGAGCGAAGAACCAAAGCATTACAAGCAGAGGTCACTGACCTGACATACATCAGTCAACGGAAGCGAAGTTATGCTATTAGACATAGCAAGATAGCAAAAGGTCTAAGAGGCCAGGAGCATAACGGCGACGTCCCAGCCCATAGATTCCAGGCTGCCACCTGTGAACCCCAAGCTACTCATCGATGTCGACCTAGAAACCACCATCTGTTGGAGCAACTTCTTCTGAAACAAAAGCATGCAAAGCTGAGTACAACGACTCAGCAAGACTTAGTACAACCTTTTAGCAAAGCGGGTATGCGGGCTTTCTGTGGAGCTTCTTTTGCGTAAAGCCAATTTTCCTTTGTAAGACAAGAGAGAGGAGAAGCTCGACTACTCAGAACCTTTAAAAGGGGATAAGAGAGCGATATCTCTATCTCTATTGATCATCATATTGTATCCACCAATCTTCATCATCTCGAACCACTATCCTCGGATCACCCCCTCAACACCCGGAGAAGGTATACGTAAACACACATTGTTTGCCACGTTTTACGATCAGGTTAAAGTTCTCTATGATCACAGAATCCATTCCCAAGTCGTCCGTAACCGTGGACACAGCTTTTCGAAAAGATTATAACCCTGCAGGGGTGCACAACTTTACCCACACGTACCAGCCGACTCTTAATGCCAGATCATAAGCTCTCTTCCTTGGAAAGCCGGCAGAGGGTGGCTGACCACGACCTTTACCTTGCTGTTGCCGAGACCATGAGTCACGCGCTAAGGATTGTTCCGCCCTAACGGGTCAAGTCCCGAAGTCGGTCCTTAACGATGTGAGGCGAGGTGGGTTTCACCAGGGACTCTAACCCAAGCCACCTCGGCCACGCTTACCTACCTGTATGCCATGCACCTTTTCACAAACGTTTTCGATGCATATGTCCAGATAACACACAAACTATGTGACTCATGGAATCTACTAGGCAAGTTAGTGAGTCGAGAGGGTACCATAATAGGGCCTCGCGTGGTTGTACGCTCAGTCTTGGTTCAAGAGGCGAGAACTCGGTTCCTAGGGTCGGCAAAAACAAAACAACCCACCACATCCCAATGTGGCCTCTCGTCTGAGCCTTTAATCATGTTTATCAACATCTCTATACTTACCACGTCAACCTGTCATGCTAGTTTCATTTCATTGTATGGCTCCAGTCCGAAGACCGGAGTAGCAGCGTAACAAACTAAGCATGGCTAAGCATAAAGAGATAAAGGCTCTAGCGATGCACACATGCCAAACCTAGTTATGCTAGGAGCAGTGGATCAGGTATTTGAGGCTACAAGGGTGAAACATGCAATAGATAGGATAACTCTACCTATCGATAAAAGACAGTTGAATCGTATGCAATATGTAGGAACCAGAGTAAAAGCATTTCGAAATCATAAATGAACCAGGCTAGGGCTTGCCTTTGTCCCTGACAAACCGAAGTGGGTCTTCGATAGCCCTGTACTTGACTTGTTTGTCCTAGGATGAGTATTGATCTTCAGGGTGGTTGATCATCGATCGCGAAGAAGCAAGTACTAGAAATAGAGAAATAACATTCAATACATGGCATCGATGCAATGCGCATACAAGTATGAATGATATGTCATATTAATGTTATTGAAACTAACCCTAAGCCATCATTGTCAAATTAAATGGAATTCGAATGCATAAAACATTGCATTTCGATGACTTCCATAAGGTGGTATTTCGTTGTTCTAACAAAAGTGTTAATTGAAGTTGCTTAACTATGCATGATGATAGCATAAGTAGATAGGTTTCATTTTTCTGAACATTTTGACATATTATACATCATTTTCTGATTAAAATTGAATTACTTATGAATTTTACCAGATTTAATCATTTAAAAACATTTCTGGAAATTAGGAAAAAGGATTACTGCGTCACGCTAACATCATGGTGACATCAGCGCGGCAATGAGCTCGCAGGTGGAGCTGCAATCGGCCGATTCGGAGGCCGATAGCACGCGCGCGCGGAGGCATACGGGGCAGCTCGACGCGGCCGACCATTTGGTGGCGGCGCCGCTGCCAAATGGTGGCCGGAACGTGGCCGGCGATGATGGGCGGCGGCGGCCGGGACAGGTGCCCGTGGAGGGTGGAGCTAGAGGACGAGAGGGAGCAGGCCGAGGGCACCGGCGTGACGGGTAGCTCACCCTGAGCGCGATGGAAGCGACGGTGAGGCCGGAGGTGGTCGGACGGCGATGCCATGGTCGTCGGAGGCGGTGGCCGGCCGAGGGGAAGATGGGGTCGGGGCGGGCGATTGGAGCCTCCCCTCGTCGATTCCTTTGACGGGGTGGAGCAGCAGGAGGAGGCGGAGCCGATTGACGAGGGAATACCTCGGCAATGCCTACGTATTGTAGACTAGGGTTTCGGGAGAGAGCGACGATGGAGATTCCGGGGTCGAGATTAGGCACACGACGTACCCAGCTTCGGGTCCCCTCGGTGGAGGATCCCTACGTGCTGCTAGCAATCCAGTATATGATCATAGATGTGTTTACAGGGTGCCGCTGTAGGCGGAGCTATGTTGTCTATTTGCTATCTATCTGTTTTCCTCCCTATTTCGGGTGCCCTGGCTAGCTTTATATATGCAACCAGCCTAGGGTTTTACAAGAGTCCTAGTCGACTACTTCTTCGGGTTGCCTTGTTGGGCCTTCTCCATATTGAGTCTTCTCCATATTGGGCCGAGCTGAGTATACTAATAATGGGTACCCGAAGGGTATGCCCATGTCAGTAGCCCCCGAGTTTATAGGGAAGTCGAAGACTTGCGTAGAAACTCCAAGCATAACCATCTCCGGAGTCGAAGAAAATACAAGGCGAGGTCCATGTCGTAGATCATGTGTAGCGTAGATGATGTCGACGATTCTTGAAATTATTGGGTGCGCGGCAGCGCTCCCGATGGGAGTAGCCCCCGAGTCTATGGGCAAGTGCTTGCACTTGGGCATAGACTCAAGTTGTACTACTCGATGAAGAACTTAACTATATTTCTGGAAGACTTGATGAAATCCATGTGCTCCCGATGGGAGTAGGCTCCACTCGAGTCGTAGAATCGAGTTGAGTCTACAAACCTGAATTGCCGTAGATGCTGTCGAAGTTATCTTTCTATCGGGTGCGCGACCAGCGCTCCCGATGGGAGTAGCCCCCGAGGCTACAGCCAAGTGTTTGCACTTGGGTGTAGGCTCAACTTGCTTGTAATTGACTCCACAATTTTTCCTCTTTCTTATCGGGAGGGTGAACAATACTCTCGATAAGAGTAGCCCCCGAGCCTATGAGCAGGTGCTTGCACCTAGGCATAGGCTCAAGTTGTACTACTCGATAAACAAGTTTGCGCAGTCCCTTTTTTATCGAATCCAGGCCGTTGCTATTTTTATTTGACATTGATATCTATATTGTACAGGGATAATGGTAGTTGGGGCTAGTTCATCTGACGGATCAGGTACTAGTTAACTGCTCTAGTGGCAATCCGCAAAAACCTACTTCAAGATCACGTCCCTGGACATGATCTCGGGATACTGGTGTAAACTTCGACAGGTGCCGCTTAAGGTCTTACCATTCTGTCGAGTCCCAGTAAAATTTATCGGGTACCTAACGCGTCCGTTAGGATTTTTCTTCGTATCTGTTGATACGGATAAAAGTAGCAGAGCGCAGTCTTCGGCGATGCCACGCCCAGCAGAACGGATCTGGGGTCTTACCTTCGCAAATTTTGCGGCATTCAGAAATTGATCGCAACTTTGGCGTTCTGAGAATATATTGTCGAGTGCCTTGTTCGGCTGATGCAATGACCCATTTTGCGGGTTCTTCTATATTTTTCTCTCGGGCTTGATGAGACAGCCGAATATATTGATTATTCTATATTGTCAGGTATATCACTGATGCTCTTGCTCGGAACAATATGACGAGTCAATGGACCCGAAGATTTGTCCATCCTCTCTTTTTTTTTCCTTTTTTTTTTTGATGATAATTTCGTCGAGTTCCTCCCTCAGGAAAATTTCTTCGGGTCCTCCTTGAGGACAATTCTTTGGGTCCTCTTTGAGGACAATTCTTCGGGTTCCTCCTTCAGGAAAATTTCGTCGGGTCCTGTTCTTTCTTGAAGACAATTTTGTCGAGTTCTCCCTGTAGACAATTTCTTCGGGTTCTCTCTTATATACTTTGAAATTTGCTATCTCCTGCACAAATAAACAAACTTTTTCTATCTTTTCCTTGACTCTCTTTTTTGCATGCGGTGTCAGATGCTCGGATTCAATGATATGTAAAGTGAATATATGTCGCGCAGCCCCCGAGCGTCGGGTGCGGCGAAAGTAAATGATAATCAACTTTATGTAAAACAAAGGAACACTTAGCTTATTGGGCACGACGGAGTCGATGCGATGAAGTCTTCGAGTGCCGAGAAGAAGTCGAGCCGAAGTAGAAAACATCAAATAGTGAAAATAGATGTCGCCAAATTATTGATGAAGAAATAGCCAAGCCCCCGAGCACTGCTGGGGCGATGTCATGATTGTTGTTTAGACGCCTTGTCACAGTTGTTACTCGAGGCGAAGTCATGATCGAGCCCCCGAGTATTTAGCCATGATGTCGAAAGAAGTTAACGGAGTCACGGCGTCATATAAGTTAAAGCCATTTAGGATGAAGCCATTCTTCATAATATAATATGAGCCCATGAAGATGAATCGAAGATGAAGTATTTGAGATGAATCCATATTGAAGATTATGCCATTAAATATAGATCATATATTGAAGATGAATCTGCCGATATCATAGAGGATGAATCCATTGACCCGAAGAATCCCGTAATAACCATAGAAGATGAATCCGCTGATATCATAAAGGACGAATCCATTGATCCGAAGAATCCGGTAATAACCATAGAAGATGAATTCATTGACCCGGAAACGCATCGGGTAATATTGTATGAATGGACCAATAATAAACAAAAGAAAACCAATCCAGTAATCCGAAGAAAATAAATCCACTAAGCCGAAGAAAATAAAGCCACTAAGTCGAAGAAAATAATTCCACTGAGCCGAAGAAAATAATTCCACTGAGCTGGAGAAGATATATCCAGAACCGAAGAAAAGAATTTCACCAAGTAACCGAGTATATTTGTACTTTAAGTCATGCAAGCTCCAGAATCTTTTTTTTTATCAATGAGTTCCTGTCTGGTTTTTAGCTCATGATTGTTCCAGTGAAATATGCATACATAATAGATGTGCATGTGCTCGTGGGGTTAGAACCAAATAAAATAATGAATGAAATAATCAGACAGATTGAGCAGTAAGAAGGAACCCGCTCTGCAGATACGTACTAATAGATGATAATACTTAACTTTTATTTTTCTGCGGGAGTAGACCGATCAGATCTTGGAACTTGCGAATAGCTAGGGTCTTTTTTCTTCTATGGCACACGGCTTCAATCGCCGCTGGTCTTCCGCGTGAGATGCTCTAATTCCGATTAACTCACAGTGAAGCTGGGTTGTTTTCGGCAATATCCGCCATCGATGAGCCGACGAAAGTCATTCGATTGCTGATGACGCCGGCCATATGCGATCCAGTCAGCACCATCTCTGATGTGCCTGATATTGCTCCGTGTTTGCTGTTTCATAGCAACTCGAAAATTAATGCCGGTGATCAGCTGTGCAGCTTGGGAGATACACTGTATGAGGCTTCCGAGGAAATCCTCAGCTTTTTCCATTGGTCTAGTTGCTCCGAGTCAATACGTCTACTCCAATCTCATCCAAGTTCATGGTTGTTCCCGATTAAACATGCACACAAAATATCATAGAAAGATATATACATGTACGTGGAAGATTAGATCAAAACGATGGGACGCATGGATGGTCAGTGCAAATAAATTAAACATCTGGGTGAATAATAATGAGAGAAAATATTGAAAAGCAAACTCATCTGTACGAGCGTATGGATGTTCCTCTGCCCAAGCAAGGCAGCCTGCGCGAGTCTGTGGCTCGTACGGCCACATCGTCCATGAATTTAGGCATCCGATTAGCTTGACCAGTACGGGTCCGTGATGACGCGGCGTTCCATAGTTGCTAATCTGGCGTTTTTGACTGTATAAGGATCCCGTCGGAGTAGCACGCATCGTCGCATCCACTCTATGCACATCAATTGCTGATCCCTTTGCTATTGGAACTTGTGCCATGGTTGATAGGATTGATCTTGGTCAGGGTTTTTTCTTGGTCTTCACGTGTGACTTGTCTGGCTGAATAGATCTTTTGGCCTCAACTTAACTGCAGCGCTCGCCGGTTGTATTGTAGTACTCGACAAACATGTCTTTGTTGGTACTTTGTCTTGCTGGTTTCCGCCTCGAACGATTTAGTTTGCAAGTCTGGACCCAACGGAACTTAAAACGACATCGCATCGCGTGCACAAACGATGAAGCTGAGCATGCCGCAACTAATTTAATCGGCAATCAGCGATCTGGCTTTTGAAGATGACAAAATCCAACGAGCCGCCGGATGAAGTAGTTGATGATGAACTCGATGATTTTATGCCAAGGCTGAACATTGTTGATGATGAACTTGATGGATCCCGCCCGGATGACAAAATCCAGTCGTCGCCAATTCCCACAGACGGCGCCAATTGACGAGGGAATACCTCGGCAATGCCTACGTATTGTAGACTAGGGTTTCGGGAGAGAGCGACGATGGAGATTCCGGGGTCGAGATTAGGCACACGACGTACCCAGCTTCGGGTCCCCTCGGTGGAGGATCCCTACGTGCTGCTAGCAATCCAGTATATGATCATAGATGTGTTTACAGGGTGCCGCTGTAGGCGGAGCTATGTTGTCTATTTGCTATCTATCTGTTTTCCTCCCTATTTCGGGTGCCCTGGCTAGCTTTATATATGCAACCAGCCTAGGGTTTTACAAGAGTCCTAGTCGACTACTTCTTCGGGTTGCCTTGTTGGGCCTTCTCCATATTGAGTCTTCTCCATATTGGGCCGAGCCGGGTATACTAATAATGGGTACCCGAAGGGTATGCCCATGTCACCGATGGTGGTGGCGGTTGGGCGCGGGGGTGGCCGGAGCGACGGCGACGACGAGCGTTGGTCGGGGCCAGGGTTTGCTCGTGCTCACAGAGAGAAAGGGAGAGGAAGGAGGGCGCCAAGGGGAAGATAGGGACGAGGGAGAGGGAGAGGGGGCCTCCACGACGCCTCCTCGTCCAGGAGGGCGACGAGCAGGAGGTGGCCGGCGCGGGCACGGCCACGCAGGTGCCTGCCTGGGCACCAGGAAGAAGACAACGCCCATATCTTTCAAATACCCCCCTGGTTTTGCATATTTTTCCAGAAAACTTCAAAACAGGGACAAAACCAATTGTATTTTGCTATTTGGTAACCTTTTGAAGATTTGAAATAACTCAAACACTTTAGGGAAAATATTTAGTGGCCTTTCTAATAGTATTTGATGGTGCACACCATTTTCTTTTGAGGTTTTCAAACATTTGAACACATTTCAAATAGAGGAAGAGATGCATATGTTAGGGTTTCCACTTTTAAATTAAGGTGCAAATTTCTCTTAATGCATTTATATGATGCTCATGAATGCACAAACAATTCCTAATTAGGGTTTAGCAAAACAGGGATGTTACATCGTTTCAGATGGCCGAGGCGGCATGAGATCGAAAGAAAAAGGAAAGTGACCAAATATCAGGAGCAAAAAATAATCCATGAAAAGAAACTTTCATTGTACATAGAGGATGACATAGGGTCCCATGTTGTAGCAGCGGTCTGAACGTTTCAAAGACGGCATGAGATCGAAAGAAAAAGGCAAATGACCAAATATCAGGAGCCAAAAATAATCCAAGAAAAGAAACTTTTATTGTACCTTTGAGAGTCGGCATGAGATTGAAAGAAAAAGGCAAGTGACCAAATATCAGGAGCCAAAAACCTAGAAAAGAAACTTTTATTGTACATAGAGTATGACATGCGGGTCCCATGACGCTGCAGCATCCTCAACGTTTCCAAGGCGGCAGGGGATCAAATGAAAAGGAAATAGCCAAAAAGCAGAGGGTGAAAAAAATCCAAGAAAAGAAATATTATTGTTCATAGAGGCTGGCATGTGGGACCCATGAGGCAGCAGCATCCTCAACGTTTCCAAGCAGCAGGGGATCGAAAGAAAAAGGAAATAGCCAAAAATCAGAGCGTGAAAAATAATCCAAGAAAAGAAACTTTTATTTTACATAGAGGATGACATGTGGGTCCCATTTTGCAGCAGCGGTTTCAACGTTTCAAATGCGGCTTGGGATCAAAAGAAAACGAAAGTAGCCCGAAATTAGGGGAATAAAACTCCAAGAAAAGAAAGTTTTTTGTACATAGAGGATGACATACGGGTCCCAAGGCGGCAGGGGAACAAAAGAAAAAGGAAATAGCCAAAAATCAGAGGGGTGAAAAAAAAATCCAAGGAAAAAGAAACTTTTAGAGTTGATAGTTCATAGAGGATGACATGCGGGTCCCATGAGGCAGCAGCGTCCTCAACGTTTCCAAGGCGGCACACAGGACCAAAAGAAAAAGGATGTACCCCTGCTGGGCCTTTTGATCAAAAAATAATCCAAGATAAGGAAGATATAAATTGGGGCTGCCTGGCCATCTGGGCCTTCTAACCTGCTGGACGTCTTTTGACTCGTAAAATTTCAGCCCACTCCAAAACAAGAAAGTCCTATGCTTCGCAAAAACAAAACAAAAACAAGGAGATTCATATTAGTTCGTTTATGTAAAAATAAAGATTTAATTTATCCGTTTGCAATAGCTCAGAGCGAAATACACTTTTTATTGTCTGCAAAATAATCAAGATATCACATGTTTCTTGTACGGGGAGGCTGACATCGGGACCCATGAGCCAGCAGCGTCGTCAAAGTTTTAAAGGCGGCAGGGGATCGAAAGAAAAAATAAATCAAAAATAAGTTGGTAAAAAAATCGAAGAAAAGTAACATTTATCGTTCTGAGAGGATGACATGCGGGACCCATGTGGCAGCAGCATCCTCAACGTTTCCAAGGCAGCACGGGATCCAAAAAAAAGGCAAAATAGCCAGAAATTAGGGGTCAAAATAACTCCAAGAAAAGAAAGGTTTATCGTCCATAGAGGCTGACATGTGGGACCCATTAGCGAGCAGATTCTTCAACGTTCAAAGGCGGCAGGGGATCAAAAGAAAAAGGAAGTAGCCAGAAATTAGGGGTAAAAAATAACTCCAACAATGGAAACTTTTATTGTTCATAGAGGATGACATGCGGGACCCATGAGCCAGCAGCTTCCTCAACGTTTCAAAGGCGGCATGGGATCGAAAGAAAAAGGCAAGTGACCAAATATCAGGAGCCAAAAATAATCCAAGAAAAGAAACTTTATTGTACATAGAGGATGACATGCGGGTCCCATTTAGCAGCAGCGGTATCACCGTTTGAGATGCGGCAGGAGGTCGAAAGAAAAAAGGCAAGTGACCAAATATCAGGAGCCAAAAAAAATCCAAGAAAAGAAAGTTTTATAGTACATAGAGGATGACATGCGGGTCCCATTTTGCAGCAGCTGTATCACCGTTTGAGAGGCGGCAGAGGATCGAAAGAAAAAGGCAAGTGACCAAATATGAGGTGCCAAAAATAATCAAAGAAAAGAAAGTTTTCAACGTTTCAAAGGCGGCAGGGGATCAAAAGAAAAAGGAAGTAGCCAGAAATTAGGGGTCAAAAATAACTCCAAGAAAGGAAACTTTTATTGTTCATAGAGGATGACATGCGGGACCCAAGCGCCAGCAGCTTCCTCAACGTTTCAAAGGCGGCATGAGATCGAAAGAAAAAGGCAGGTGACCAAATATCAGGACCCGAAAATAATCCAAGAAAAGAAATTTACTGTACATAGAGGATGACATGTGGGACCCATTTTGCACAGGACCAAAACAAAAATGAAGTAGCCAGAAATCAGGGGGTGAAAAAATCCAAGAAAAGAAAGATTTCAATTGGGCTGCATCTGGACATCTGGGCCTTCGAACTATCCTGCTGGGCCTTTTGACTCGTACAATTTCAGCCCACTCCAAAACAGGAAAGTTAGGTTTTTTGTCAAAAAAAAAACAGGAAAGTCCTATGCTTCGCAAAAACAGAAAACAAGGACACTCAACATATAAGTTTGTTTATGTAAAAATGAAGATTTAATTTATCCGTTTGCAATAGCTCAGAGCGAAATACACTGTTTATTGTCTGGAAAATAATCAAGATATCACATGTTTCTTGTACGGGGAGGCTGACATCGGGGACCCATGAGCCAGCAGCGTCGTCAACGTTTCAAAGGCGGCAGGGGATCGAAAATAAAATAAAAAACTAAAAATCAGTTGGTAAAAAAATCCAAGAAAAGAAAACATTTATCGTTCTGAGAGGATGACATGCGGGACCCATGAGGCAGCAGCATCCTAACGTTTCCAAGGCGGCAGGGGATCAAAAGAAAAAAAAGGAAATAGCCAGAAATTAATTAGGGGTAAAAAATAAATCCACCAAAGGAAACTTTTATTGTTCATAGAGGATGACATGTGGGACCGACCTGCCAACAGCGTCCTCATCGTTTCAAAGGGGGCAGGGGATCAAAAGAAAAAGGCAAATAGCCAGAAATTAGGGGTCAAAAATAACTCCAAGAAAGGAAACTTTTATTGTTCGTAGAGGATGACATGGGGGACCCATGAGCCAGCAGCTTACTCAACGTTTCAAAGGCGGCATGAGATCGAAAGAAAAAAACGCAAGTGACCAAATATGAGGTGCCAAAAATAATCCAAGATTTATTGTACATAGAGGATGACATGCGGGTCCCATTTTGCAGCAGCGGTCTCAATGTTTGAAATGCGGCTTGAGATCAAAAGAAAAAGAAAGTAGCTAGAAATTAGGGGGTCAAAAAAAATCCAAGAAAAGAAAGTTGATGGACATAGAGGTTGACATGCGGGTCCCATGTGCCAGCAGCTTACTCAACGTTTCAAAGGGGCCAGGGGATCAAAAGTAAAAGGCAAATAGCCAAAAATCAGAGGGTGAAAAAAATCCAAGAAAACAAACTTTTATAGCACATAGAGGATGACATGCGGGTCCCATGAGCCAGCAGGTTCCTCAACGTTTCAAACGTGGCATGAGATCGAAAGAAAAAGGCAAGTGACGAAATATCAGGAGCCAAAAATAATTCAAGAAAAGAAACTTGATTGTACATAGAGGATGACATGCGGGTCCCATTTGTAAGCAGCTTACTCAACGTTTCCAAGGCGGCAGGGCATCAAAAGAAAAAAAGAAATAGACAAAAATCAGAGAGTGAAAAAAACCATAGAAAATAAACTTTTATAGCACATAGAGGATGGCATGCGGGTCCCATGAGCCAGCAGGTTCCTCAAAGTTTCAAACGTGGCATGAGATCGAAAGAAAAAAACGCAAGTGACCAAATATCAGGAGCCAAAAATAATCCAAGAAAAGAAAGTTTTATAGTACATAGAGGATGACATGCGGGTCCCATTTAGCAGCAGCGGTATCACCGTTTGAGAGGCAGCAGGGGATTGAAAGAAAAAGTCAAGTACCAAATATGAGGTGCCAAAAATAATCCAAGAAAAGAAAGTTTTATAGTACATAGAGGATGACATGCGGGTCCCATTTAGCAGCAGGTTCCTCAACGTTTCAAACGTGGCATGAGATCGAAAGAAAAAGGCAAGTGACCAAATATCAGGAGCCAAAAATAATTCAAGAAAAGAAACTTGATTGTACATAGAGGATGACATGCGGGTCCCAATTAGCAGCAGCGGTATCACCGTTTGAGAGGCTGCACGGGATCGAAAGAAAAAGGCAAGTGACCAAATATCAGGAGCCAAAAATAATCCAAGAAAAGAAATTTTATTGTACGTAGAGGATGACATGCGGGTCCCATTTTGCAGCAGCGGTCTCAACGTTTCCAAGGCGGCACAGAACCAAAAGAAAAATGAAGTAGCCAGAAATCAGGGGGTGAAAAAAATCGAAGAAGAAAGATTTCAATTGGGCTGCATCTGGACATCTGGGCTTTCGAACTATCCTGCTTGGCCTTTTGACTTGTACAATTTCAGCCCACTCCAAAACAGGAAAGTTCCGAATTTTCTAAAAAAACAGGAAAGTCCTATGCTTCGCAAAGACAAAAAAATAAGGAGATTCAACATATAAGTTTGTTTATGTAAAAATAAATATTTAATTATCCGTTTGAAATAGCTCAGAGCGCAATACATTGTTTATTGTCTGCAAAATAATCAAGATATCATATGTTTCTTGTACGGGGAGGCTGACATCGGGGACCCATGAGCCAACAGCGTCGTCAACGTTTTAAAGGCGGCAGGGGATGGAAAGAAAAAATAAACCAAAAATCTGTTGGTAAAAAATCCAAGAAAAGAAACATTTTCGTTCTGAGAGGATGACATGCGGGACCCATGAGGCAGCAGCATCCTCAGTGTAGGATAACATTGCATAGAAAACAAAAAATTTCCTACCGCGAACACGCAATCCAAGCCAAGATGCAATCTAGAAGACGGTAGCAACGAGGGGTTTATCGAGTCTCACCCTTGAAGAGATTCCAAAGCCTACAAGAGTAGGCTCTTGTTGCTGCGGTAGACGTTCACTTGCCGCTTGCAAAAGCGCGTAGAAGATCTTGATCACGATCGCTTCCGGCGCCACGAACGGGCAGCACCTCCGTACTCGGTCACACGTTCGGTTCTTGATGAAGACGACGTCCACCTCCCCGTTCCAGTGGGCAGCGGAAGTAGTAGCTCCTCTTGAATCCGACAGCACGACGGCGTGGTGTCGGTGGTGGTGGAGAAATCCGGCGGAGCTTCGCTTAAGCGTGCGGGATGTGGTGGAGGAGAGAGACCGCTAGGGTTTGGGGAGAGAGGGGGGTTGGGCGCCGGCCCTCTAAGGGGTGCGGCCAAGGCTGAGGCTTGAAGTGGTCAGCCCCCTCTCCTATGCCCCTCATTATATAGGTGGAAGCCCCAAGAGTTCTAGTCCAAGTCTTCGAATAAGACCCCAACACTAAAACCTCCCATATGTGGGAAACCTACTCAAGGAGGGAGTCCTACCCAAGGTGGGACTCCCACCTTTCCTTGAGGTGGGTTGGCCGGCCACCCTAGGGGAGTCCACCTTGGACTCCTCCCCTTTAGGGTTGGCTGGTCATGCATAGTGGAGTCCCTCCGGGACTCTACTTTCCATGGTGATTTCTTCCGGACTTTTCTAGAACCTTCTAGAACCTGCCATAAATGCACCGGATCATTTCCAAACTTGGAATATGACTTCCTATATATGAATCTTATTCTCCGGACCATTCCGGAACTCCTCGTGATGTCCGGGATCTCATCCGGGACTCCGAACAAATATTTGAACTCCATTCCATATTCAAGTTCTACCATTTCAACATCCAACTTTAAGTGTGTCACCCTACGGTTCGTGAACTATGTGGACATGGTTGAGTACTCACTCCGACCAATAACCAATAGCAGGATCTGGAGATCCATAATGGCTCCCACATATTCAACGATGACTTTAGTGATCGAATGAACCATTCACATACGATACCAATTCCCTTTGTCACGCGATATTTTACTTGTCCGAGGTTTGATCTTCGGTATCACTCTATACCTTGTTCAACCTCGTCTCCTGACAAGTACTCTTTACTCGTACCGTGGTATGTGGTCTCTTATGAACTCATTCATATGCTTGCAAGACATTAGACGACATTCCACCGAGAGGGCCCAGAGTATATCTATCCGTCATCGGGATGGACAAATCCCACTATTGATCCATATGCTTCAACTCATACTTTCTGGATACTTAATCCCACCTTTATAACCACCCATTTACGCAGTGGCGTTTGGTGTAATCAAAGTACCTTTCCGGTATAAGTGATTTACATGATCTCATGGTCATAAGGACTAGGTAACTATGTATCGAAAGCTTATAGCGAATAACTTAATGACGAGATCTTATGCTACGCTTAATTGGGTGTGTCCATTACATCATTCATATAATGATATAACCTTGTTATTAATAACATCCAATGTTCATGATTATGAAACTAATCATCCATTAATCAACAAGCTAGTTAAGAGGCATACTAGGAACTTTCTTTGTTGTCTACATATCACACATGTACTAATGTTTCGGTTAATACAATTATAGCATGATATATAAACATTTATCATAAACATAAAGATATAAATAATAACCACTTTATTATTGCCTCTAGGGCATATCTCCTTCAGTCTCCCACTTGCACTAGAGTCAATAATCTAGTTTACATTTGTAAAGATATAACACCTTGGCCTTCTGGTGTTTTATCATGTTTTGCTCACGGGAGAGGTTTTAGTCAACGGATCTGACATGCTCAGAAACGTATGTATTTTGTAATTCATTTGCGTCTCAACGCATCACTCATTTCCAAATGAGTCGGCATTAAATATGTTTGGTCTTCTGGTGGAACCTTAACTCCGCGGTCTGAAATATGTTACTAATATTGTCACACACAATATAGCTTCAAAGTTCTGACTCTGTCGGAACTACACCAAGTTCTAAAAGAACCTCTTGACTTAACATCCTTTGTCATTGTCAAAACAATGACATACTCTGCCTTCTTTTGTAGAGTCCGTCACAATATTTAGAACTCTTCTAAATCTAGCATAGACAACTTCTAGCTCATTGTGCTACCTTTTAAACAATACTTAGTCTAATTTGAGATTGAAATTTTATTTTCATATGTGACAAAACAAATATCGGTGCAACATCTTACAATGATTTGTTTGTCATTTCCCATACAAAACTATATATATATCCTTAGTTCTTCTAAAGTACTCAAGAATATTCTTACTGTCGTCCAATGATCATCATATGAATCATTCTGGTATATGCTCATAACACTTTATAGCACATGACATCTGATTGTGTACATATTATTCGTGATCTATAATCACTCATGTGTCTTTATTCATTGAGTGTCAGATACACTCAAGTCTTGTTAAAACTTAACATGATAAGAATATTTTCTTAATATTTTTATATTGAACTGTTTCAATATCCATTCTATGTACTTTGACTTTGAACATATTTATGTGTTTCAATCTATCTTCATAGATCTTGACACAAAATTTGTTTCAGTCCATATCACATTCATTGAAGTTAATTTCTCAATGAAACCTTTTAATCAAGTATATAATTACATCATTTATAACCAACTATATGTCATCTACATAAAGTATTATAAATATGTCTTAGCGCTCCCACTTAATTTCTTGCAAATGCAAGCCTCTTCATCGTCTCTGATGAAATCAAAAACTCTTTGATTATTTCATCTAGTGAAGATTCCAACTCTGTGATACTCACTTCATCCAATTGAAGTTCGTATACCTATCTAGCATTCCATGGACTAGCAAGACTCTTGGTTGTATCTTGTATACACCTTTAATACACACTTCTGATAAGTAATGTATTTTGCCATCCTACTAACATATCTCATAAAAGAAATATGTAGTGATTACTAGAATAATCCACATAGACTATAAGCATTGCTACGGAAGATCTAATCTTATCATAGTCAACTCTTTGAACTTTGTCGTAAACAACTTTTCGACAAGTCAAGCTTCTTCAAGGATATTCCATCCAAGTCCATCAATTTTATAGATCCATTTACTTTCAAAAAGTATTCATCTATTTTGGATTTTATGGCGTATAGCCATTTTAACGGAGTCAGGGCCCATCATAACTTCTTTGTTTTGTAGTTGGTTTATCATTTTAAAAACAATCCTTTGTCCAAAAATCATTTATTTGATCACAAAGTAAACGATACCTACAAGGTTCAATATGTACTTTGATCTCCATGGCTAAAACACTTTGTAGTCATGGGAGCCATGATCGTTGTGGCCGCTTCCGAAACCAATTCCAATGATGCGCTATTCTGATCATTATGCTCAAGTTTCATAAACCTTATCAAATTATATTGTCCTCCCACTCAAATACTTCACTAGAAACAATTTCTCGAAAATAAGAAACATTGACAAACACTTTTGTCTTTGTCTCGTGGGAAGAATTCCCAATTAAATCTCTGGGATAACCAACAAAGACATTCATCCGATTTTGTTTGTAAACTCTTTAGACCAAAATTTAAAGAAAAGACATTTAGGGTTTATACCCATACCATAACTTGTATGGTGTCATTTCAACGGATCATGATGATGCTCTATTCAGTGTAAAAGCGGTAGTCACTAAAGCATAATCCATAAAAATATAATGGCATCAATATTTTATCTCATCATTGATCCAACAAGGTTTGGATACATATCTCGGATACTATATCATCATTATGATACTCCAAGAAATGTGAGTTGTAGAACAATTTCATAACTCTCTTAGATGTTCGCTAAAACTCGTAATTCAAATATTTCCACCATGATCCAATTATAGATATTTGACTTTTGTATTACGATGATTTCCACTTCATGCTGAAATTTATTTGAATCCATTCAAATGTTTCAAACTTCTTCCTTATCGAATATATCCACATATATATACTCAATTCATTGTTGAAAGTTTTCATGAAGTAGAAGAATCTCCCGCACACAACTATGCTCAGTGAACCATATACATCATTATGTATTTTTCAACTAAGTTTGTTGTCTGTTCAATTCTTGGCCTATGAACGGTATTTTAATCATTCTCTTTAGAAAAGATTTGCAAGCGCCAAATGATTCAAAAATCAAATGACTCCAAAAATCCATTTGCATGGAGTTCCTTCATGCGTTCCTTTCTAACATGACCTAAATGGCGGTTCCACAAATAAGTGGAATTCAAATCATTTGCCTTATGGCATTTTAGCGTCAGTTTTATGTATGTGTGTTTCACCATTAAGATTTATCATAACTTATCCATCGTACATGGAGTAATGTCATAATTTGAACAACTCATTGTTTTCATTTGACCAGAGCAAAATAACAATTATTAAGTTCTTTATTATAAATTCTAAGGGCTAGATAGAATGCCAACGACGAACATAATAACACTTTATTTTGTTCCAGACGTGTATTCCTATCATATTCCTTGTCAGTCACTTAGGCCATTGTATTCTTGTATTGCGTTCTTTTGTATGACACTTCATACCAATCAATATGGTACTAATACCCAAGAATTTCATTGTGTGACTTAACTAGGAATACAACCATAACATGTATATCATTTATATACACCTGAGCTAGACTTTCTAGTCTTTTCTTTTCTTTTTGCCAAAATATCTTTTGCAGTTTCTCTTTTAGCTTTCCTCATTATTCAGAAAAACACTTCAACATTAATAACTTCTAGGTTTGTTGGTCAAATACCAATAACCTTGAGGTTCTTACTTTGAAGTTGATCATCATATGACAAGTGTTCCAGATTTCACTATTAGTAACTTTGTAATATGATGAACAATTTCACTCATAATTTTATCCATCATATCATGACGACTTTCCGAGACCATGGCTGTACATGCTAGGCTCGTAAAGTTTTAACCTTGGTATTTGCATGTGCAAATCTAGCTTGCACCCGTTGTATGCACACGTAGAATCTATCACACCCGATCATCACGTGATGCTTCGAAACGACGAGTTTTAGTAACGGTGCATATTAAGGATGGTCACTTCATGGATATGCGAATATCGTTAGTGCCCCAATAGTTGGAGGATTGTGACGCCTTGCATCTTCAACCTTCATACATTCCCATAAAACTTATGAGTTCATGTAGTCTCACCAAATTATATTCTATCATCTTGCAATAAGGTCTTATATATCACATATATCTCATACCTTGATTATTTCTGAAAACTAAATTTTCAGCTCCTTACTTTTCAAACAGATTTGAACTTCAAGTTTCGCGGAGACAAGATAACTTTAGGTACTAATTGAAACCATAGCTCTTTGAATCAACAATGTGAGGTTTACTAAAAGTTTGCAATAGGACTTAATCAATTCTTGATTCTTTAACAATATGGTACCAATCCGTAAAGTTTCTTGTCAGATTTTAACAGTATTTCTATCTCAATTATAAGACTAGCGCATAGTAGTAAACGGATGCCAATACTACAAAATTAATTCAAAATACTACTCAGACTATGTTTATGATAATTAGTTCATGTTTTAATCTAATTACTAATGAACTCCCACTTAATACAACATCCCTCATAGTTGTTATGTAGTACACGATCCAAATTCACTACACCAAAAACCGATCATCACGTGAGATGATGTAGCTTCAATGGTGAACATCAACATGTTGATCATATCATCCATATGACTCGTGTTCAACCTTTCGGTTTCCGTTGTCCCGAGGCCATGTCTGTACATGCTAGGCTTGTCAAGCAAACCCAAGTATTCCGCGTGTGCAACATGGCTTACACCCGTTGTATGTGAATCGTTGAATCTATCACATCCGATCATCACGAGATGCTTTGAAACGACGAACTGTTACAACGGTGCATACGAGGGGAGAACACTTTATTATCTTGATATTAATGTGAGGGATCATCTTATAATGCTACCGTCGCGTTCTAAGAAAAATAAGATGCATAAAGGATTAACATCACATGCAATTCATATGTGATATGATATGGCCCTTTTGTCTTTGCTCCTTCGATCTTCATCTCCAAACCACGGACATGATCTCCATCATCAACGGGCATGATCTCCATCATCGTCGGCGTAGCATCAAGGTTCATGGCGCCGTCTTCATGGTTGTTCACCTCATGTAGCAACTATTACAACTACTTTGAAATACTACTCAACATGAAATTTAAAGACAACCATAAGGCTCCTGCCGGTTGCCACAATACAATAATGATCATCTCATACATATTCATCATCATATTATGGCCATATCACATCACCAAACCCTTCAAAAACAAGTTAGACGTCTCTAATTTGGTTTGCATATTTTACGTGGTTTAGGGTTTTCGAGTAAGATCTAATCTACCTACGAACATGAACCACAACGGTGATACTAGTGTTGTTAATAGAAGAGTAAATTGAATCTTCACTATAGTAGGAGAGACAGACACCCGCAAAGCCTCTTATGCAATACAAGTTGCATGTCGAACGAGGAACAAGTCTCATGAACGCGGTCATGTAAAGTTAGTCCGGGCCGCTTCATCCCACTATGCCACAAAGATGCAAAGTACTCAAACTAAAGATAACAAGAGCATCAACGCCCACAAAACCATTGTGTTCTACTCGTGCAACCATCTATGCATAGACACGGCTCGATACCCTTTGTAGGATAACGTTGCATAGAAAACAAAAATTTTCCTACCGCGAACACGCAATCCAAGCCAAGATGCAATCTAGAAGACGGTAGCAACGAGGGGTTTATCGAGTCTCACCCTTCAAGAGATTCCAAAGCCTACAAGAGTAGGCTCTTGTTGCTGCGGTAGACGTTCACTTGCCGCTTGCAAAAGCGCGTAGAAGATCTTGATCACGATCGCTTCCGGCGCCACGAACGGGCAGCACCTCCGTACTCGGTCACACGTTCGGTTGTTGATGAAGACGACGTCCACCTCCCCGTTCCAGCGGGCAGCGGAAGTAGTAGCTCCTCTTGAATCCGACAGCACGACGGTGTGGTGTCGGTGGTGGTGGAGAAATCCGGCGGAGCTTCGCTTAAGCGTGCGGGATGTGGTGGAGGAGAGAGACCGCTAGGGTTTGGGGAGAGAGGGGGGTTGGGCGCCGGCCCTCTAAGGGGTGCGGCCAAGGCTGAGGCTTGAAGTGGTCAGCCCCCTCTCCTATGCCCCTCATTATATAGGTGGAAGCCCCAAGAGTTCTAGTCCAAGTCTTCGAATAAGACCCCAACACTAAAACCTCCCATATGTGGGAAACCTACTCAAGGAGGGAGTCCTACCCAAGGTGGGACTCCCACCTTTCCTTGAGGTGGGTTGGCCGGCCACCCTAGGGGAGTCCACCTTGGACTCCTCCCCTTTAGGGTTGGCTGGTCATGCATAGTGGAGTCCCTCCGGGACTCTACTTTCCATGGTGATTTCTTCCGGACTTTTCTAGAACCTTCTAGAACCTGCCATAAATGCACCGGATCATTTCCAAACTTGGAATATGACTTCCTATATATGAATCTTATTCTCCGGACCATTCCGGAACTCCTCGTGATGTCCGGGATCTCATCCGGGACTCCGAACAAATATTCGAACTCCATTCCATATTCAAGTTCTACCATTTCAACATCCAACTTTAAGTGTGTCACCCTACGGTTCGTGAACTATGTGGACATGGTTGAGTACTCACTCCGACCAATAACCAATAGCGGGATCTGGAGATCCATAATGGCTCCCACATATTCAACGATGACTTTAGTGATCGAATGAACCATTCACATACGATACTAATTCCCTTTGTCACGCGATATTTTACTTGTCCGAGGTTTGATCTTCGGTATCACTCTATACTTTGTTCAACCTCGTCTCCTGACAAGTACTCTTTACTCGTACCGTGGTATGTGGTCTCTTATGAACTCATTCATATGCTTGCAAGACATTAGACGACATTCCACTGAGAGGGCCCAGAGTATATCTATCCGTCATCGGGATGGACAAATCCCACTATTGATCCATATGCTTCAACTCATACTTTCTGGATACTTAATCCCACCTTTATAACCACCCATTTACGCAGTGGCGTTTGGTGTAATCAAAGTACCTTTCCGGTATAAGTGATTTACATGATCTCATGGTCATAAGGACTAGGTAACTATGTATCGAAAGCTTATAGCAAATAACTTAATGACGAGATCTTATGCTACGCTTAATTGGGTGTGTCCATTACATCATTCATATAATGATATAACCTTGTTATTAATAACATCCAATGTTCATGATTATGAAACTAATCATCCATTAATCAACAAGCTAGTTAAGAGGCATACTAGGAACTTTCTTTGTTGTCTACATATCACACATGTACTAATGTTTCGGTTAATACAATTATAGCATGATAGATAAACATTTATCATAAACATAAAGATATAAATAATAACCACTTTATTATTGCCTCTAGGGCATATCTCCTTCACTCAGCGTTTATTGTTCATAGAGGTTGACATGTGGGACCCGTGAGCCAGCGGCGTCCTCAACGTTTTAAAGGCTGCAGGTGATCAAAAGAAAAAATAAGCCAAAAATCGTTTGGTCAACAAAATCCAAGAAAATAAACATTTACCGTTCTGAGAGGATGACATGCGGAACCCATGAGGCAGCAGCATCCTCAACGATTCCAAGGCGGCAGGGGAAATATCCAGAAATTAATTAGGAGTTCAAAATAAATCCATCAAAGGAAACTTTTATTGTTCATAGAGGATGACATGTGGGACCGACCTACCAACAGCGTCCTCATCCTTTCAGAGGGGGCAGGAGATCAAAAGAAAATGGCAAATAGCCAGAAATTAGGGGTAAAAAATAACTCCAAGAAAGGAAACTTTTATTGTTCGTAGAGGATGACATGTGGGACCCATGAGCCAGCAGCTTACTCAACGTTTCAAAGGCGGCATGAGATCGAAAGAAAAAGGCAAGTGACAAAATATCAGGAGCCAAAGATAATCCAAGAAAAGAAACTTTATTGTAAGTAGAGGATGACATGCGGGTCCCATTTAGCAGCAGCGGTCTCAACGTTTCAAATGCGGCTTGAGATCAAAAGAAAAAGAAAGTTGATTGTACATAGAGGATGACATGCGGGTCCCATGAGTCAGTAGCTTACCCAACGTTTCCAAGGCGGCAGGGGATCAAAAGAAAAAGGAAATAGCCAAAAATCAGAGGGTGAAAAAAAATAAAGAAAATAAACTTTTATAGCACATAGAGGATGACATGCGGGTCCCACGAGCCAGCAGGTTCCTCAACGTTTCAAACGTGGCATGAGATCGAAAGAAAAAGGCAAGTGACCAAATATGAGGAGCCAAAAATAATTCAAGAAAAGAAAGTTTTATAGTACATAGAGGATGACATGTGGGTCCCATTTAGCAGCAGCGGTATCACCGTTTGAGAGGCGGCAGGGGATCAAAAGAAAAAAGAAATTGCAAAATATCAGTCGCTTAAAATAATTCAAGAAAATTAACTTTTATAGTACATAGAGGATGACATGCGGGTCCCATGAGCCTGCAGGTTCCTCAACGTTTCAAACGTGGCATGAGATCGAAAGAAAAAGGCAAGTGAAAAAATATCAGGAGCCAAAAATAATTCAAGAAAAGAAAGTTTTATAGTACATAGAGGATGATATGCGGGTCCCATTTAGCAGCAGCGGTATCACCGTTTGAGAGGCGGCAGGGGATCGAAAGAAAAAGGCAAGTGAAAAAATATGAGGAGCCAAAAATAATTCAAGAAAGGAAAGTTTTATAGTACATAGAGGATGACATGCGGGTCCCATTTAGAAGCCGCGGTATCACCGTTTGAGAGGCGGCAGGGGATCGAAAGAAAAAGGTAAGTGACCAAATATGAGGTGCCAAAAATAATTCAAGAAAAGAAAGTTTTATAGTACATAGAGGATGACATGCGGGTCCCAGTTAGCAGCAGCGGTATCACCGTTTGAGAGGCGGCAGGGGATCGAAAGAAAAAGGCAAGTGACCAAATTTGAGGTGCCAAAAAAAACTCCAAGAAAAGAAAGTTGATTGCACATAGAGGATGACATGCGGGTCCCATTTAGAAGCAGCGGTCTCAACGTTTCCAAGGCGGCAAGGGATCAAAAGAAAAAGGAAGTAGCCAGAAATCAGGGGGTCAAAATAAATCCAAGAATAGAAAGAATTTTGGTTCATAGAGGATGACATGCGGGACCCATGATCCTGCATCGTAAACGGCATGATCGGAGAAAGTTGAACGAGATGGCGGATTTGCGTTGACTCGGCCGGCGAACCCGAGATTTCGAGATGCACCACGTCCCGGGCCACCATACGCGACGTTTTGGCCGCTTTCGTCGGGCTAGGTGGCCTCAAAAACGAGAAAAAAAAGTTTTGACATGCACCACGGAGGGACCAAAAATCGTCGGCCATGGTACACCAGCAACCACGGCGCGACTTCAACTTCGTCGGCCATGGCAACATTTCTTGTAGTGTGGACGGGGGCAGCGGCCGATGCGCCGGCGGCTGATGCGCCGACAATGGGCATCTCATTCTTCTCCATCGCCGGCGGTTTTCTTCGGGGTTTTTTCTTCGGTTGTGGAGAAGATGATGGGACAGGAGAGGCGGTTGCAGTGAGAACGTGCGTCGAGGGAGACGAAAAGGGCTCTATAAAGACGAAGGTGGCGTGTACCGCAACACGCGTCCGCTATGCACGGCTGCAGCGTGCACCGCGACACGAGTCTAACCCTGGGACGTTTGGTGTACTCAGTTATAACCTCGGGACTTATACAGAAATTTTATCTGTACTCAGTTTTCCCCTCGAGTACTTAGACTGGCAAGTGCAATATACTCAGTTTTACCCTCAAGTAGCTAGTCAACAGAGAGTCAACAAATGAGATTAACATATCTAACTGAGGCATTTCATGCTCAAAAAAATAAAAACATAGTGGCACCTACTCATGGAGTCTTCCTACGCAACCTGCCACCAAGAAAACCTTAACAAACATATATAAATCAAGTTTTACCACAAATTGCCACTTCTCAGAATCACTAGTGTAGCTATGAAGATGCATGGTTTTCCACTCAAACCCCTTTGCAAAACATCTTCCCCAAAAACATAGTTTGTCTAAATGATGCCATAATTGTCACACTCATGTATATTTGAATTGCAAATAATTTGATGTAGCCCAATATGAATTATATTGTACAAAACATGCATTTTTCATTTTGTAATTCTTTTTGTTTGAATCCCTTAGTCTATTTACTATTTATGTGCCCTTGGATTGTTAGTACTACTCAGTTTTGCCCTCAAGTTCTGTCACAAATGCTCTCAGAAGCCCAAACTTATCCTGATTGGTTGAGCCGTTGTCACACGGATCGACTCCACGAACCGTTGATCAACTGATCTAACGGGCAGTATACCCCTCCCCGTCTCTTCGTGGCCACCCCTCTCTCTCTCTCTGTCGGTGGATATAGTTTTGGCTTTCGCTTTCCTTTCCCTTTTCTTTTAGGGGATATAGTTTTGGCATATAGTTTCGGTAATTTGAAACGGCCCAAAAGTGGTATAATTTTGGTATAAACATGAGGCATACATATTTGCGGATTTCCGTGAATGCATTATTGTCACCCCCCTAACAATTATCAACTATCTTTCGCTTTTGTTTTTCTTTTAGGGGATATAGTTTTGGCATATAGTTTTGGTAATTTGAAACGGCCCAAAAGTGGTATAATTTCGGTATAAA
Source organism: Lolium perenne (assembly GCF_019359855.2). Classification (NCBI taxonomy): domain Eukaryota; kingdom Viridiplantae; phylum Streptophyta; class Magnoliopsida; order Poales; family Poaceae; genus Lolium; species Lolium perenne. Next base: position 32,399,899 of record NC_067248.2, on the reverse strand, counting down.
CCTGAGGCATACATATTTGCGGATTTCGGTGAATGCATTATTTTCACCCCTCTAACAATTATCAACTATCTTTCGCTTTCCTTTTTCTTTTAGGGGATATAGTTTTGTATAGTTTAGGTAATTTGAAACGGCCCAAAAGTGGTATAATTTCGGTATAAACATGAGGCATACATATTTGCGGATTTCGGTGAATGCATTATTGTCACCCCTCTAACAATTATCAACTATCTTTCGCTTTCTTTTTTCTTTTAGGGGATATAGTTTTGGCATATAGTTTCGGTAATTTGAAACGGCACACACTAATATAGTTCGGTGAGCAATGATAAGAATCCCTTGTATAAACATGAGGCATACATAAAGCATTCCAATATAGTTGGTAATTTCGGTGAATGCACACACTAACCATGAAAACAACTACAAGTACATGTAACTGAATAATGAATTTGTAACAAGGTATCCCTTGTAACAACTTCTAGCGCCTGGTGAGCAATGATAAGAATCCGATCGCAATTATACAACAGAAAAACAACCATCTATCAGATTAGCTTGCTTCTTCAACTCGATCAGCTGCCTTAACTGCTTGTTCATTTTCTTCAGTTCTCCCTTCACTTCCACCAGTCCTACATTGGGAGCATTAGGCATAATCGGAACGGCTCCTCTCTCCGCCGCATTCTCTACAGCAAGTCCCCCCTCCCAAATTGCGCTCCCCAATAGCGCCAATTGATTCCTGCAATTGAAGCCTCTGAACGTACACATCGATCCACTCGAAATGCCTGCATTTCTTCAGGATCTGAAAACAACAACGGGAACCCTAAATCCCAAATTCGAGGGAATAGCAAGAAAATCGAGAGAAAACAGAGAAATTGGAGCGAGATCTAACCTTATCCCCTCTCTATATGGCAAGCTCTCGCATGCAAGGAACTCACGTCCACGGTTGCCGTTCTCGTCCGTATTATAGATTGACCGCTTCAGAGGCTCCTGGCGTGGGCAGTCAGGGCATCTTGTCAAAGGCACGGGTCCATACTGCGGCCATGAAGAACGGGAGGTCGAAGAGAAACTAGACATCACCCGCCTGCCGGAGAAGGGCTGCCGCTGGCGGAGAAGAAGAACAATGGGGCGCGGGGAAAGAAAGGGGAAGCAATGGCACGGGCACGGGCGCGGGGCTGGCTCGGGCTCCCATTTTGCAACGGTCACCTGGGTAAGCTGCGGGTCCGGTGCACTTAACGTGGACAAGTTGTGGGTCCCACGATGATCTGGATAAGTGAAGACGTGTCCACTGCGGGGCACCAATAGCGGCCCCACTTGCCAGCACCAACCAACGTCAACTAACGGGATTCCTTCCGTCCGAGCTCCTTTTGCGGGTTTCAGAGAAGGTTTTGGGGAAAACTGAGGAAAATCTAAGGGGCTGGGGAAAACTGAGCACAACTAAGGAGCCAGGGGCATGAAAATAGAAATCCCTAAAGTGTATATAAAACATGTCAGTATTGTCATAAAACTAGCATGGAACATAAGAAATTATAGATACGTTTGAGACATATCAGAGACGTAGGTGAAGAAGGACGTGAGAGTAGCGGGGACGTGTATTTGCGGTGAAGGGGAAAAGTCCACACAAAATGCGAATAGTCATCCAAGAGCACAAGATAATAGGTAAAACCAGTGTTACTCAAAATAGGCGACGTCCAAACATCACTATGAATTACCTGAAACGGAAAAGACGCGACTGTGGAGGAGGCACTAAATGGGAGGCGAACATGTTTGCCAAGGCAACATGCCTCACAAGAATGAGAATCCTTTTTATCACAAGAAAATGTAAATCCTCGCATTATTTGACGCAGGGCGGCGGAGCTAGGATGACCGAGGCGCGTGTGCCAAAGATCGACACCGGCAGAGATGGTGAGGCGGCTGGTGGTGGAGGCGGTGGAGGTGGCCCTTACCGAGTACAAGTCGCCAGTGATGTCACATCGGTGGAGGAGCATCCGGGTACGACCATCCTTAACAGAAAAACCAAAAGCGTCAAATTACACAGTCACATGATTATCACGAGTGAAAGAACGAACAGAGACTAAATCTATCTATCTATCTATTATATAATTAAAGTACAAGACAACCAACGGTATGGATTGAGCAACATAAAAGAACGACTCGGATTTTATGAAAATGGGAAGACGCCAGATATATAAAAATAGACGTACGATTATTTAGATAAGCAACTCAACGAAAAGACTGCTTTTAGATCAATCGATCGATCATGTAGGTATGGATTGAGCAACATAAAAGAACGACTCGGATTTTATGAAAATGGGGAGACGCCAGATATATAAAAATAGACGTACGATTATTTAGATAAGCAACTCAACGAAAAGACTGCTTTTAGATCAATCGATCGATCATGTAAAAAAAAAGATCAATCGATCGATGCATTGTCCTTGCGGATGAATCGATCGGTGCTTTGTCCCTGCATCGTAGGCTCCAAGCGCAGCACTGCTTCGTCCTAGATTACAATAATCTACAGGGTGAGCATATGAATTCCAGCCGCCGTCATTGTTCTAGATCTATTCTCCAATTCTAGGTTACGTCAGTCTACACAGCCGAGCTTATGAGTTTGTGTCGTCGTTGTTCCAGATCTATTCTCCAGTTATGCTTTCCGTGGTCGCCAGCGCTAACGACCGATAATTAATTGAGTGCGCGCACTGGTAGAAAAACAGGCTTCGGGTGAGCCCCATAAGTCGCGAAGCTGTAGGAACCACGACTAATGGGACCTTTAGTCGCGGTCCGGGAGGCGAACCGCGACCAAAGGCCTGGGCCCAGGGCGCTCGGTGGCCAGCCGGTGCACGTGGGGGGCTTTAGTCGCGGTTGGCCAGGCCAACCGCGACTAAAGGTGCCCGAAGGCCTTTAATCGCAGTTGGCCAGGCCAACCGGGACTAAAGCCCCCCCCCCTATATATACCCATCCAGCAGCCAACACTTAGCCATTTGGTGCCATTCTCTTCACAAACTTCACAAGTGGGTGTTAGGTTTGCTTTTGGTTCCTCTTATGCACATAAGGTATTTGATGAAATGCCCCAAGAGCATGAAACAAACATGATATGAAGTGTTGGAGCCACACTTGAGCTTTCTCATTTATTTTTTCCTCCTCGATCGCGGTTAGCAACTTGAACCTTTGATGTGTCGTTGATAAAATGTGCATGTGCATGTGTGTAGTTCATTGTTTAATTTATATTGTTTGTAGCTAGTTAGTTTAACAAATGCATGATGGTTAATTATATATTTTATATTATAATAATGCAGATGAATCGACAATGGATGTACGGTAACCGACTCTCCGGCGAGTTCAGTACGGGTTTGAAAGATTTCCTCGTAGTGGCTAATGCGAACAAGCAGGGGGGTTTTGTTATTTGTCCATGTGTTAAATGTAAGAATCAGAATGGTTACTCTTCCTCAAGAGATGTTCACATGCACCTGCTTCGGCACGGTTTCATGCCAAGCTATAATTGTTGGACCAAGCATGGAGAAAGAGGGGTTATAATGGAAGAAGATGAAGAAGGGGATGATTTCATCGATGAAAGCTATCTTGCTCATTTCGGTGATACTTTCATGGAGGATGCTGAAGGTGAAGGGGAAGGTGAAGGGGAAGGTGAAGAAGAGGCACGTGATGATCCCGTTGATGATCTTGGTCGGACCATTGCTGATGCACGGAGACGCTGCGAAACTGAAAAAGAGAGGGAGAATTTGGATCGCATGTTAGAGGATCACAGGAAGGCGCTGTACCCCGGATGCGATGATGGTCTGAAAAAGCTGGGCTGCACACTGGATTTGCTGAAATGGAAGGCACAGGCAGGTGTAGCTGACTCTGCATTTGAAAACTTGCTGAAAATGTTGAAGAATATGTTTCCAAAAAATAACGAGTTGCCCGCCACTACGTACGAAGCAAAGAAGGTTGTCTGCCCTCTAGGTTTAGAGGTTCTGAAGATACATGCATGCATCAACGACTGCATCCTCTACCGCGGTGAATACGAGCATTTGAATGAATGCCCGGTATGCACTGCATTGCGTTATAAGATCAGAGGCGATGACCCTGGTGATGACGATGTTGAGGGCCAGAAACCCAGGAAGAGGGTTCCCGCCAAGGTGATGTGGTATGCTCCTATAATACCACGGTTGAAACGTCTGTTCAGGAACAAAGAGCATGCCAAGTTGTTGCGATGGCACAAAGAGGACCGTAAGTTGGACGGGGAGTTGAGACACCCCGCAGATGGAACGCAATGGAGAAAGATCGACAGAGAGTTCAAAGATTTTGCAGCTGACGCAAGGAACATAAGATTTGGTCTAAGTACGGATGGCATGAATCCTTTTGGCGAGCAGAGCTCCAGCCATAGTACCTGGCCCGTGACTCTATGCATCTACAACCTTCCTCCTTGGTTGTGCATGAAGCGGAAGTTCATTATGATGCCAGTGCTCATCCAAGGTCCGAAGCAACCCGGCAACGACATCGATGTGTACCTAAGGCCATTAGTTGATGAACTTTTACAGCTGTGGGGCAGAACTGGTGTCCGTGTGTGGGATGAGCACAAAGAAGAGGAATTTGACCTACGAGCGTTGCTTTTCGTAACCATCAACGATTGGCCTGCTCTTAGTAACCTTTCGGGACTGTCAAATAAGGGATACAATGCATGCACGCACTGCTTACATGAGACTGAAAGTGTACATTTGCCAAATTGTAAGAAGAACGTGTACCTTGGGCATCGTCGATTTCTTCCGAAAGGTCATCCAGTAAGAAAGAAAGGCAAGCATTACAACGGCAAGGCAGATCACCGGCCGAAGCCTGCGGAACACACTGGTGCTGAGGTATTTGATATGGTCAAGGATTTGAAAGTCATCTTTGGAAAGGGTCCTGGCGGACAATCAGTTCCGAAGGGAGCTGACGGGCACGTAGCCATGTGGAAGAAGAAATCTATATTCTGGGAGCTAGAATATTGGAAAGTCCTAGAAGTCCGCTCTGCAATCGACGTGATGCACGTTACGAAGAATATTTGCGTGAACATCCTAAGCTTCTTGGGCGTGTATGGGAAGTCAAATGATACAAAGGAAGCACGGCAGGACCAGCAAAGTTTGAAAGACCACGATGACCGGCATCCGGAACGGTTTCAAGGTCGTGCCGCCTACGCTCGACCAAAGAAGAGAAGGTCATCTTTTTGAATGCCCGAGCAGTATGAAGGTCCCGTCAGGATTCTCGTCCAATATAAAGGGAATAATAAACATGGCGGAGAAAAAGTTCCAAAACCTGAAGTCTCACGACCGCCACGTGATTATGACGCAATTGCTTCCGATTGCTTTGAGGGGCTCTGCCGGAAAATGTTCGAGTAGCCATTGTGAAGCTATGTGCATTCCTCAATGCAATCTCTCGTAAGGTAATCAATCCAGAAGTTCTACCACGGTTACGTAACGATGTGATCCAATGTCTTGTCAGTTTCGAGTTGGTGTTCCCGCCATCCTTCTTCAATATTATGACGCACCTCCTGGTTCACCTAGTCGATGAGATTTCCATTCTCGGTCCAGTATTTCTACACAATATGTTCCCCTTCGAGAGGTTCATGGGAGTATTAAAGAAATATGTTCGTAACCGTGCTAGGCCAGAAGGAAGCATCGCCAAGGGCTATGGAAATGAGGAGGTAATTGAGTTTTGTGTTGACTTTGTTCCTGACCTTAAGCCGATTGGTCTTCCTCAATCGCGGCACGAGGGAGACTAAGTGGAAAAGGCACGATCGGAAGGAAATCAATGATATGTATGGACGGCCATTCTCTCGATCGAAGCACACCACACAGCTTCTGACCAATTCCAGCTTGGTGGCTCCGTACTTTGAGAAACACAAGAATATTTTACGCTCGGACAACCACAGGGAAGCCCGAATCCTGGATTAGGAAGGCCCACATGGAGACTTTCGGCAGTTGGTTGAGAAAACATTTAATGAGTGACAATAAGGTTGTAGATCAATTTGTACATGTTGGCCAAGACACCATCTTCGACTATAACGACTTTCCAAGGGTACGAGATAAATGGGAATACATTTTACACGATCGCCCAAGATAAAAAGAGCACCAACCAAAACAGTGGTGTCCGCTTTGATGCAGCAACCGAGAATGGGCAAAAGGTCACATATTATGGTTACATAGAGGAGATATGGGAACTTGACTATGGACCCTCCTTTAGGGTCCCTTTGTTCCGGTGCAAATGGTTCAAGCTAACAGGAGGTGGGGTAAAGGTGGACCAGCAATACGGAATGACAATGGTGGATTTCAACAATCTTGGTTACCTTGACGAACCATTCGTCCTAGCGAAAGATGTCGCTCAGGTTTTCTATGTGAAGGACATGAGTAGCAAACCGAGGAAACGGAAAGATAAGAAAACGATCAGTACATCATGCGATGATCCAAAGCGCCACATTGTTCTTTCAGGGAAAAGAAACATCGTGGGAGTGGAGGACAAGACAGACATGTCAGAAGATTATAATATGTTTGCTGAAATTCCGCCCTTCAAAGTGAACACCGACCCAAGCATTAAGTTAAATGATGAGGATGCTCCATGGATACGGCACAATCGTAAGCAAGCAGGGACACAAGGGAAGAAATGATGTGTAATAATTTATTGTACCAAACTTTGTTGAATGAATCATGTGAATTATATTACCCGTGATGTGTTTGGTGTCCATTCTCGAATGATTCAATTGACTCGAGATAGCACTGATGATACATGAAATTTGGAGTGACTAAGTCATATCCTGCATACATGAAATTTGGAGTGACTAAGTCATACTCCTGCATACAGGAAATTTGGAGTGACTAAGTCATACTCCTGCATACATGAAATTTGGAGTGATTTAGTCATACTCCTGCCTAGGCATATAATATGCATACTCGTAGTCTTCATAGCCGCCGCCGTTGTACTGGTAGTCGTCGCCTTCTAAGTTGCCGGCGTCGTCGTCATTCTTGTCGTCGGCTGTCGTCGGGCGGCGCTCGTGGCTCGAACTGAGGGTAGCGCAGGCGGGGGATATCGCCGGCCGTGATGTAGTCCATGACGCTCTGCAGAGTCCGGCCGTACCACCATAGCCGACGGCCGGCCTCGTGGAAGTTTCCAGGAGGCAGACCGTCCTCCTCATACCTTGCGAGCGCCCTCTCACGCCGATTGATGAAGAAGGCGTCCCAAGTATGCTGGTTATCGGGATGCCAGCGGGGATTCATCCGCTGCTCCGGCGTGAGGTCGAGGTAGTAGTGGTTCGTGATGACCGCCCGGCGCGCAGTACCCTGAGGGACGGGAGGGACCGGCACGCCGCCGGCGCTTAGGCTCCAGCCGGCAGGGACGCGGTAGCCCGGAGGGCAAGGGTAGTTCGAGGTGCAAAGCTCCTCCACCTGCTGGTAGGTTAGAGTGGGTGCGCTGGAAGCCATGAGAGAGTGATGAGAGATTGTAGAGATGTGATAATGCTGGCCAAGCCGGGCTACCTATATGTAGTGACAAATGGCGGGAAAAATGGGAGCGGGAAGACAGGAGGCGGGAAGAAAGAGGCGGGGAGAAAGTGGCGGGAAGAAATTGGCGGGAAAAAATTGGCGGGAAGAAAGAGGCCGGAAGAAATTGGCGGGAAACAATTAGCGGGAAGAAAGAGGAGGGAAGACAGGGAAGAAATGGCGGGAAGACGAGGAGAGAAGAGGGGGTCGGCGGAAAGAGGCGGGAAGAGGGGGCCAATGAACTTTTGAATTGAATTAGTTTTATTTTTATGAATTTTTTATAATTTGTATTTTTAAAATTTTGAATTGAATTAGTTTTATTTTTCTGAATTTTTTGATATATTATTTGTATTTTTAAGATTTTGAATTGAATTAGTTTTATTTTTATGAATTTTTTGATATATTATATGTATTTTAAACATTTTGAATTGAATTAGTTTTATTTTTCTTAATTTTTTGATATATTATATGTATTTTAAACATTTTGAATTGAATTAGTTTTATTTTTATGAATTTTTTGATATATTATATGTATTTTAAACATTTTGAATTGAATTAGTTTTATTTTTCTTAATTTTTTGATATATTATTTGTATTTTTAACATATTGAAATGAATTAGTTTTATTTTTCTGATTTTTTTGATATATAATTTGTATTTTTAAAATTTTGAATTGAATTAGTTTTATTTTTCTGAATTTTTTGATATATTATTTGTATTTTTAAGATTTTGAATTGAATTAGTTTTATTTTTATGAATTTTTTGATATATTATATGTATTTTAAACATTTTGAATTGAATTAGTTTTATTTTTATGATTTTTTGATATATTATATGTATTTTAAACATTTTGAATTGAATTAGTTTTATTTTTCTGAATTTTTTGATATATTATTTGTATTTTTAAGATTTTGAAATGAATTAGTTTTATTTTTCTAAATTTTTTGATATAATATTTGTATTTTTAAGATTTTAAATTGAAATGAATCTGAAAAAGCACCTTTAGTCGCGGTTGGTGTCCCCAACCGCGACTAAAGGTCGTTTCCGCGGGAAACGCAAAAACGGGCGAAAATAGCCTTTAGTCGCGGTTGGGGACACCAACCGCGACTAAAGGGTAACCTTTAGTCGCGGTTTGTGTCCCGAACCGCGACTAAAGGCCGTCGAGTATAAATACTCACGCGCCGTGCGCCCCCACTTCATCTTCTTCCACTCTTCGAATTCGCCGTCTCTCACATCGATCTCGCGCGCCCCGAAGGTCTGCCGCCGTCGCCCTCGACGCCGCCGCATCGCCCTCGACAACGCCACCGCCGAGGAGCCACGCCGCCGCCGGAGGAGAGCCACCGCCGTTCGTCTCGCCGGCCCCCTTTCCTTCTCTCGCCGCCCCTCCACGTGCGGCCGCTGCGCGCCTCCCTCGATCCGGCCGGCCACTTCGCCGCCGCGCCTCCCCGCCGCGCCTCCCCTGCAGGCCACCGTTCGCCGTCGTGCCCTCCCCAGCCACAGGCCGCTCACCGCCGCGCCACGATCCCGGCTGCAGGCCACCGTTCGCCGCCGCGCGCGCGTGCGCCTTCCCTGCCCTGGCCGGCCCACAGATGGCAGCGGCGGCGCCGTGCGCACGCCGTCGTCTAACACACACAGAGAGGGAGAGGAGAGAGAAGAGAGAGGAGAGAGGATTTTTAGTTTTTTTTAACTCAAATTGTAACGGAAATTTGTAATTAAAGTGTAACTAAACATGTAATTTAAATTGTAACTAAACTTTGTAATTAAAAGTGTAACTAAAATTTGTAATTTAAATTGTAACTAAAAATTTGTAACTTAAAAGAAATCGCGACTAAATCGCCGTCGTCCTCGTGCGTCGTCGATGTAAATGCCGCGTCGTCCTCGCCGCGTCGTTGTCGCGCGCCCCGGCCGCCCGGTCGTTCGTCTCGTCTCCGGTGCCGGCGAGATCGACGAAGGGGCCGTGGCCGGCGCCGGCCCCTTTTTTTTGTTTTTTTGGTTTTTATTAATTATCTCACATTTTGTTAATTAAAATTGTACACTAAAATTTGACTTAAAAAAAGATTGTGTAAAGAAAACTAAAATTTGACTTAAAAAAGATTGTGAAAAAACTAAAAGATTGTGTAAAGAAAACGCTAAGGAAAACTTCGTCCCGTGCCTCCGCCCCGTTTGGTCCCACCTACGTCACCGTCTTCCCCTCCATCTTTTTTTTTCTGGCCCGGCAATCTCATCCCCAAATCGAGCCGCCGCCAACCCAGCAGTGCGTCGAGCCATAGCGCGCCACTCCGCCTCCTCTCCTGCATATACACCGACACCGCCACCGCCACCGCCCTTTCGCCACCGCCACCGGTCTCTCGGTCACGCGGTCACTGCATGCGAGGCGAGGTCGATCGTCCGCATATACACATCTAATACACGCGTCCCCCCTCTCGCCTCCCTCGTCGCCCTCTCTCTTTATATGTAGAAGAGATGTGATAATGCTGGCATATACACAATTAATTTGTTTTGACTACATGTTTTCAGGACTGACATATGGCGGACGATAGAGCTGACCCGATTCTGGACAACTATGATCCGGACGCTGAAGACCATATGTTCGGCATCATAAAAGGCGATATTCTATATGTGCCGACCGGAGAAGAAGAAGATGATATCTCTTCTTATCTGAACCTTGAGGGTGAAGATGAAGGGCGCCGTCAGCAAGATGATGCCGAAGAAACGTCGATAAACGACGATCTTCAATTGGAAGTAGCAACCACCTCCGGCGCCGAGGTATATATATATATACATATTGAGCGTCTGGTGATACAACTAACTGATTTGAATAAATGTGTGTGTACTAACGCGCGCGACTCTCTTTCTTATTTTAGCCCTCGGCCGGATCGTCGAAAAAATCGAGTACGTCGTCAAAGCGTGGCGCAACCAAGACGATGAAACCAAACGAAACATGCACCATCGATGTTGTCGATGAAGAAACCGGCAGGCCGCTGGAGCCCAGCAAGAACGCCACCAAGTTTGTCAGCCAATGCGGAGCCGTTGTTAGAGACAACGTCTCGATCACCGTCCAGGAGTGGAATGAGCCAAAGAAGGCACGTCTTGGTTTCACTTTTGTCGATAAGAGAACAAAAAAAGATTGCTTCAAGAAGCTTATGGAACATTTCGTTCTACCTCTGGAATACCGCAGATACGATGAGGCGGGTAACAAGATTCAGGAAAACAAGGAGAGGTGCAAGCTAGTCAAACAGTTCGCTCTTTCTAAGATGGCCAACGCATTCCGGAAATACAAGCAAAATCTAGCCCATGACTTTGTCAAGCAGGGCAAGACTCCGGATTTCACAGGACAATATGAGAAACTGCAACATGATTGGCCAGAATTTGTGAAGCAAAAGAAATCGGAGCAGTTCCTTGAAATATCCAAAAAAAATAAGGAGAATGCGGCCAAGAAGGAGTACAATCATATTATGGGGCCAGGAGGGTATCGCTTTTGGCAGCCTAAGTGGGAGAAGATGGAGAACGAGCTGAGGGCGAGGAATCCGTCCGTGCACGGAGGGATGGGACCCAAGGGCCAAAAGCTGGTGGTACGGGCATGGGGGATCGCTGAACCCGGAGACAGGGGAGTGTGTTTATCAGGGCAAAATAATTACACCCACCCAAAAGCTTATTGAGGCAATGAGGGATGCTCAAGAGGGGAGGATCAAGTTCAACAGAGAGAACGACGCCCTGACAAAAGCCCTCGGGAATCCTGAACACGGAGGACGTGTACGAGGCATGGGGCCCATTCCGTGGAAAGTAGGGTTCCCCCAGAACGATGACCCGTACGGTTACAGAAGCCGTAAGAGAAAGATGGATCGGGATGCAGATGTTGTGGCGAAGTTGGTAACGGAAATGGATGTGATGAAGAAAACCGTGAGTGTACTAGTCGCCGAAAGAGATGCAGCTCGGGCGCAGCATGAAGATCATCCAATGGATCTCGGAAGCCAGCAACGGAGAAGAAGCAGCGTGGCTTCCACGGAGGCCTCACCGGCTGGTGCACCGACGATAGAAATTACTGCACCGGAGCCTCTGGTGGTCGAAATTACTGCACCGGAGCCTCCTCGCTACCCCGTGGACGATATAAAGGAGATGAAAGCATGTCATCTGTATTATCCTATCGGGAACATGTCCATGAAGGTAGCCATCGGCAGTGCTTTACCACCTGGAGCACTCCACCACAACAACCCTATTCAAGATGGCTATGCTCGTGTCACGGTGGAGGAGATAGTCCAAGGGTTTGAGGACCTGGACATTGACATTGCTACACCTGAAGGGGTGAAAAGACTTGGAGATGTCAAGCGCCAGTTCATTCTATGGCAGAAGAAATTTATCAAGTTTCCAGGCGAGGCGCCAACAAGTCCACCCCCGTACGGTGGTGGTGGTGGCGGTGGCGGTGGCGGTGACGGTGGCGGTGGTGGCGGTGGTGGTGGTGCTTCACCTACACCTCCTTCACGTCAGCCGACGCCGCCCCCCAATTCACCTCCGGCGGGTGCGTACGCCGCCCCCCAGTCCTCGTCCGGCGGGTGATCAGCAGACACCGCCCCCCAATCCACCTCCGGCGAAGAAGCAGAAGCAGTCCTGGGTTATTAACCCGGACCCTTATGTACCTAGAACCACAAAGATACCAGAGCCATCACTGAAGCCTCTCCCCACAAGGCCTTGGGAACGTAGTGCCGAGGAAGTCGACTCACGCGCGGCTGCTGAATATGAGAAATGGAAGGCGGACTGCAAGAAGAAAAGAGAGCCCGAGCCCAAGCAAGTATTTTCTGACAAGGAAAAGAGCTGGGCTAAGTCATTTTTGAACACACCGTCCCAAGCCGCGAAGAATCTGCCTGACGACTATTTACGTGAACTTCGTAGGCAAGCACTCGCGTTCAAGAGGAACCAAGAGTTGGCGGAGAAGAAAGCCTTGGAGGAGGAGGCCGAGAAAAAATTAGAAAGGGGGAAAGAAGTTGCCCAGCTCGGGGAACAAAGTAAACAATCGATCGCCCCGCTCATAGTGCAAGCCGCCGGTCCGGATGCCCCCGATATCATAGCAGCTGCGGCAGAACATGGATTGACTGTAACGAGTGCCAGAGAACAAGCGGCCGACTTAGGTATCACTCTTCGTGCACTGTTAGGCCTTGATGAGGCGCCAATGAAGGACGTAGTATTTACATATGTGAAGAATGGCCCTCTCGTCGAGCCTGCACAGGAAGAGGATCTACCTCGACAAATGAAAGGTCTGCTAAATTGGTACAAGGGTTACATAAAACATAAAAACGCCAAAGAGTATATCTATGCGGAAGTTAGACATGAGCATCACTTCAAACATTACTATGTGCAAATTCATCTGAGTGAATTGTTCCAGCTGTTCAATATGCGCGACCTCGACAAATCTATCATCAGTTGCTACGTTCTGTAAGTGATTTATTAATTTCTACCCCATCTCGTTCATTGCCTGCACTATATACATATATATATTGTCCTAACTATCTTGTTGTGTACGCTATTATGCAGAATGAAGAAGCGGGAAATGCGAATAAGGAACATCCATGATGTTGGGTTCATTGACCCACAAATCGTTTATTCATCTGTGTTTGATCACCACCCCGCCGACGTGGAGGATGTACTGTTGAGTTTTGTTAGAAAACAGTAACTCATAAGGGATAGTCTATTTCCTTACCATTTTGGGTGAGTGTTTCTGTCTTGAGCACATTCTCTTTTGTTTACTCCATGCATGGTATGTGGCTAATCGATGAGTTATGCATGACTGTGCATGTATCGTGTCCGCAGGTTCCACTGGATTCTTATGGTAATTCAAGTTCAGACCTCCTCAGTTCTCGTCCACGACTCTCTGAATATGGATCCGGCGCTTTGGGGCGACATGAGAAAAATGATGCAAAAGTAATTATTTTCATTCATTTGCGCTCTATATCGATCGGCCTATTTCGTTCATCATTTCCTAATATCAAGTAACTAATTAATAACTCTCTTGTTCATTTAATTTTCTTTGCCTCGTAGGGTTTGGAGACGGTTCGTAGATACCAAGGTCGGTGAATTCAAAAAAGAGCTACATTTTAAAATGGCAGTGCGGACGACTGGGGATATTCAGCCACCGGGGACCAATCTATGTGGATACTATGTTTGTGAGAGGATCCGGAGATACTGCAATGAGCGGGACCAGCAGTGTGAGAACAACATCCTGAGGAATAACCTCCGGAAGACGCTTAGTCCAGAAGCTCGCTTCCGACCACTTCAAGAGGAACTAGCTGGATGGTTGGCGAGGGAAGTCATCGATCCTAGAGGAGAACACCATTACGATGACGTAGAACTTTTTATGCACTAAATTATGGATGGAAACTTGTTCAAAATTGTATATGGTCATCCGATATTGAATATATATTGTATATGGTCATCCGATATTGAATATATATTGTATATTCCTCTTGAATTCTTTTTGGTTCTAATTTCAAATTTGTTTGAACTTGTACATTCATATGCATGTATATGTAGTACCGTAGAATATGTGAAACTCCTTCAAAATTAAAACCCAAAAGAAATAAAACAATACAAATTAAAAAGAAACCAGATTTAGGGGGAGGGGGCTAAAACCCTAAACCCTGCGGAGGCCTTTAGTCGCGGTTGGCCAGAAGAACCGCGACTAAAGGTCCTCCGCCCTGGCGCTCGCCTGCGGCCCACGTGGACGGGCCTTTAGTCGCGGTTCGTAAGGAACCGCGACTAAAGGGGGGGGGCCTTTAGTCGCGCTACTTTGGTCGCGGTTGCGCCACTGCGACTAATGGCAGTTGCCAACCGCGACCAAAGCCCCTTTTTCCACCAGTGGCGGTGCCACTAGGCGCCATTGTTCGAAGAAACGCGAGGCGAAGCCTTTGGCCTCAGGAAGCAATACCGAAGGCATTTTTGAGTACGGGAAAGGCCATCGATGCATCGTGTGATACGCGATCACAGAACAGGATCTTCTCCATGTCGCGGTGCCGGACGCGAAGTTCCTTATGGCAAGCCAGCCGCGCCGTTTAATATATACTAGGACAATTGCCCGTGCGTTGCTACGGGTTTTTAAATGATTGCGACTCCAACAGCGTGGAATGGCATGTCAAGTGCGCATCATGGCGACATACTTGACCTTTGTTATCCATGTAATTCTTAGGTCAAATTCTATTACCCACATCATATCACACTATCATGGATATTCAATCCTACAAAATTTTCTAATTTCTTGGAAATAACATATGTACCTTTCTTTAAGTTGTGTCCAGCTGCTGGGATCCTACAATAAGAAAAATCAGGTGAAAGCGATTCGAGTTTGCTTATTAATGAAGAAAATAATTATGTAATCCCAGTGAATGATTTATCGACATAGGACTCCACTTCTCCTAGCCGCACTCACCTGCCCCCATGGCCGCCCTACTACTACAACCAAGCTCCAACTCTCGTTGCCTCCTCATGCCAGGCATCCGGCCACACTTGCTAATGGTATTATGTAGCGATAGATGGTCGACATTCGTGTCTGCAGGCCTCTGTCGTTGTTGGTTGATGCTTACAAGGTCGTCGATGCCAGCGAAATGAGAGAGCAGGCGACGAGGAGGTTGCGGTCAATGCGAGAAATTCGCAAGGTCCTCATCGTGTAGCCTGGGAAGCCCCTCCCACTGGTAACTCTCCTCCTCCTCCGTTTAGGTTTCCATCTTGTTGACCTTCTGGATGGATTCGGTAGCACACGTTGGGTACTGGGCAGCCCCTTCCGCTTGTATTCTCCTCATATTGGTAGATGGTCGTCTCGTCGCCCTCTAGGACGAAACCTCGAAGGCTCCCCGTGCCAACACAACCTGGAACAGCAACTGATGGCCTCCCACTGGATTTGGACGGCCTTTAATCGTCCTACCAACTGTCTGAGTGAGGCACATTCAAGATTACATGGGCGAGCCGCAAGCGGCGCCGAGGCAGCGACTCAGGCATGAACAAGAATTCCACATGCAACCCTATGCAGTTGTGTTGCGTGTATCATATGATTAGTTGGGACAATCCGTGAACTTATATTGAATATATCTAAGCGAAAAGTAGATATATAAATTTTCATTTTTTTGGAACGTTTCTTTTTCCCAAAACACTATTTTTGTGTTCCTCTATGTGTTTGAGAAGCTCTTATTTGTTTTTGTAAAACAGAAAGGCAAAACCCAAGCCAGCCCAACTTACCCCATGGCCCATCCACGCACGCAACACACGTCAGCCGCTCCCAACCCTACGACGCTAAGCGAGCATCTCCCT
This sequence comes from Lolium perenne, assembly GCF_019359855.2. NCBI lineage: Eukaryota > Viridiplantae > Streptophyta > Magnoliopsida > Poales > Poaceae > Lolium > Lolium perenne. The sequence goes on along the minus strand of NC_067248.2, from coordinate 32,384,115 downwards.
CGAGGCCTCGACCAGCCGCCACCACTCCTCGATGGCATATCTCTTTTTTCTCCTCATTCTTTTTTTTGAGAGAATTTCGGCACTTTATTGATCAAACATAATCAGTACAAAGCGTTTCCCGGATACAATCCGGTATCACATGTCTAAAGGAAATAAAACCATACAACTCAGCCCTACGAGCTAAAATGTGTGCCGATTCATTGAGATTACGGGAGATATGACAGAAAGAGATGGAGGAAAACGACGCCGCCATCTTCTGTATGTCCTGGATGACCACTCCCAAGTATGAGCGATCCATGGTGGTGGACTTGATGCGCTGTACCATCGACAGGCAATCGGATGCTAACACGACTTGATCAAAACCCTCCTCGCTAGCGAAAGACAATGCACGTCTAGCAGCCAGTGCTTCAGCAAGTTCTGGCGTTGCAACCTCAAGAAGAAGCTCACTGCAAGCAGCCAAGCATATACCTCTGTGGTTCCTGATCACAACGCCGACTCCCGTTCGCTTGGAGGTCTTGAAAATTGCTGCATCTACATTTATTTGGACCTTTCCCTCCGGCGGCGGACTCCATATAGCAACAGAAGACTTGGAATCACGACTATGGTTAGAGAGAGGTTTATATAGATGCAGCTCAATCATGTCAACATACCCTTTGATTTGCTCGGCCAGTTCTCGGGGGCTCTTCATATGATCACCGTTGCGCACCCCATTTCTTGCATTCCAAAGATGCCAGAAAGCCACTGCCAGCAAAGTATTCCCCCTGTGATCGGACCTAGAAATGAAATCAAAAGTCCAGACCTTAGGATTAATGAAATTTTTCCTCTGTAGTTTGATTGAGAAGAATGCTTTCAATTCATTCCAGACATCTCTTGCAAACTGACAGAACATCATCGTATGTACGGCGTGCTCCATTCTTCCGCAGTACACACAAGCATCCGGCGCTGGGATATGCCTATGCTTCAATTGATGACCCGATGGAAGACAATCATGGATGAAGCGCCATAAGGTGATTTTCATTTTACCCGGGGCTTTGATCGCCCACAGCTTCTTCCAAAGAGGAGCTTCGTCTTCCCTTGTCGATGAAAGCCCCTGTTTGGGCATGCTTCTCGCAAGATAAAAAGCCTCCGTCCGAGCCAGATGGTAGGCAGACCGAACAGAGTAGGCACCATTCTTGGTATATGGCCAAGATACAAAGTCCTCACCACCATGTCTGCTAATGGGGACTTGGAGAATTTTTGCTGCTGTCTCCTCATCAAACAAAGTCTGAATACGATCCGTATCCCAGATCATCCGATCACTGTCCATAATCAGAGAAACAGAAGCACCCTCAGGAATAGGGCCACGGGGTTTAAGGAAACCAGGAGCTACTTCCGGGATCCAATGATCAGACAAAAGTCTTGTGGTTTTACCGTCTCCAATGCCCCAGCGGATGCCCTGTTTGATCAGCTCCTTTCCGAACAGAATACTTCTCCAAGTGTACGAGGAAGAGCGAGGTTTGGATGCATGCCAAAAATCAGTTTCAGGGAAATATCTTCCTTTCAAAACCCTTGCACACAAGGAGTTAGGTTCGGTGAGTAAACGCCAGCACTGGCGACCAAGCATGGCCTGATTAAAGAGTACCAGGTCACGGAAGCCTAGACCACCATATTGCTTAGGAGAAGACAGCCACTCCCATGAGCGCCAGTGCATATTCTTCTTGCCCTCTTCTGTCCCCCAAAAGAAATCCGCGATAGCCCTTCGCATATAATCACAATTGGTAACTGGGATTTGAAAGCAACTCATAATGAAGGCCGGTATAGCTTGCAACACCGCCTTAATAAAGACCTCCTTGCCCGATCTTGACAGTGGACGATCAGACGCACCCATGATTCTTTTCCACAGCCGGTCCTGGAGAAAATGAAAGGATCCAGACGGAGCACGTCCAACAAAGGTAGGCATCCCTCCTCGATGGCATATCTCTTTTTTCTCCTCATTCGAGGGCCCTCGTCTCCCCCTCGATCTCACAGAGCACAACGGCGGTAGAGGTCGGCCCCTGCTGTGCTGTGCTCCGGCCTCCTTCCTCCATCCATTGTATTCCACCTTGATCTCTCTTCTTTCCCAAATTCTTTCGAGCTCGCCCCACCCATCCATCGTGTTCCACCTTGAGCCCTTCTTTATCCCAATTCCTCCTTTAATCCGATCACGTATGTCACACGGGCGTGCAATTCCTCTCATGTCGGGATTCAACATATTTCACAAGCCTGCAATTCTTTCTTTAATTCACCCACATATTTGCTGTTGCTTGCTCTTCCAAGCTGGCTCGTTTCAACTCAAGAAATTTTGGCATATAAACAGGTGGAACTCTGTATGTGCGAGCGAGGTGGTACTATTAACACAAAATATCAGTTTCCAGACCAGCGACGTGCTACGATGCGGAGCAAAGCCCACCGCGTTGGTTGGCTGCCGGGAGCCGCCCGAGGCCGACAAAGTCGCTAGGTCCAAGGGCCGCCAGCACGCCATGGGCCATCTCCCTCTGAGGCGTCGTATCACCTGAGCAGGGGCGAATTGGGAGGGCGGAGGATGTGGAATTGGGGAGAGTTCCGTGCGTTGAGTTTGAGAAAAAAAAAGAGGAAGAAAACGGTACGGTGGCATTAGTGTGTATTATGCGATTTGGTGGGAGGGCAAAACGGTCCAAAAAAAAGCGTTGACGAAACTTTTTGGCAGAAACCTTAGCTCCTTTATTATTAGGTATAGACTAGCAAAAGTGCCCGTGCGTTGCACCGGGAAAAAAACCGATTCGTTGGTACGATTGGTTTTTATTAAATATTTTTTTAGGTATCATGAATTTAATTACTTGAAATTCCAGTTTTCTTAACGGGACTCATACAACAAAGAATATTTCTTCTTTTCTCGTTTTGATACTAAGGCAAGAAATTATCATAATTATCTCACTGCTACTATCTTTTCTCTCTGACCACTCTCGCCACACCTCTCCTCTCTCCATTCTCTCTGGTATGAGAGCTTCACAAATCATGGCCGCCACACAACACATCATCTCGCATGCCATCGGAGCACAAAAATATAAGTGCATTATAAAAAATAAGTGAACATTTGAAAATATATGTACAATTATCTAAGAAAAGTGAGATTAACTTTGTGTTTTTCTCGTGGTCGTCCTTCAGTCTCTACATCTCTAGATAGGCATTGTGCTAAAGTGAAAGCACCGATTGTAAAATATACGATTTTTTCTTAACAAAGGTAGAGAATTTCTCCACCCTGAATTATGTGCTTATCTTCTCCCATTGTCCAGTCCTTTGACCGTGACCAGCGCACATGACGCTGCATAGTTCTCAGCGGACGCGGCGCACATGCGAGGGAAGAAGAGGTCCACGAGTGCACTTTTCTTCTAGCTGGGCGGCGGAAGAAAGGTTGGACCGTTGGAGTTGAAACCACACCCCAGCATGTACCACACCAGGCCGTCGCGGCGAGGCAGCCTAAGCAGTAGACTTCCTCGTTTCACAGTTTTTAGGCCAACTGCCGTCCTGTGGCAAGGAAGCTAGAGGCCGACCGTGTGAACGGTCATGGTGGGTGTGATGTTGAGCATGGTATCCAACACCACCTCCTTGGAAGAGAAGTCGCTCATGCATTGCCACGAAGCAACCCAAAATTCGACGACATTGCTCAAACAATTGATGTATTAAAGTTTCATGTTATGCATCGATGTTCCCTTTACGGTTTTGTCATGGACCAACTTCATACATTCGTTTGAAATGCATATGTAACCTGTTTGTGTGAACATCAAATGAGACCTTTATTTTTAAAAATGGAAAACTATGTCTTGAATAACTTAGAGCTGCTTCTATTATGTTTGGGGCATTATATTCCCTTCGTCTAAAAATAAGTGACTCAATTTTATTTAGATATGGTTGTATCTAGACGGTTTTTTAGTGTGTAGTAATCATACGTAGAAAAAGTTGAGTCACTTATTTTTTAACAAAGAAATACAATATTTCACTTTACATATTAATTTGATTAATATTTAACCCTTATCTGTATTACTTTTTGAAACGAGCCATGCATCCCAATACAGCTGCCTCATGACTTCAAAGTACTTTCGATGCTTTTAATCGATATTACAATCTAGCGTGTACACAGCTGCAAAAGTTGAAGCCAGTGCATAGTTGGTCCCATATTTATTATTAATAATCCAAAAAAACATCACGAGATGCTGCTCTCCTTTTCTCTTCTAATCTCTCTGTCCTGGCTAGTGCTCCATCTCTTCCCTTCGTTCCTCTTTTTGTCCCAAGATTCTCTCAACCACAGAAGAGATCCTTGTTGACTGCCCCTGGATTATCCAAAAAATCAGGTCGGGACGGATCTCTCCTCCCACCAGATCTAGACTCGGCGGATGGACCAGCTGAAGGCCATACGGTGGTTTGTGTAGGTTGTGAAATTCGCCATTGCTGACTGGAATCCGGCCGTGTGCTCCTCCTCCATGTCCTGCAGGAGGTCATGAAGGCGTGTGGACCTTGACGGATTAGATCTCCGAAATTCCCAATCCCTGCCGCCATGGTTTGCTGAGTGCGAGCACCGGTGAGCAAACGGATGGTCGGGCCTTGGATCTTGATTGACCTGTGCTGTTAGTGGTTCGTCACTTTGGCGGCCAACGAACCGGGGAGCTGGGCGTGAGGGGCAGCGAGCGGCCAGTCTCGGCCTCTCGGGGAAGCCGGAAAGTGCCGGGTCTTCATTTTACCTAGCTTGGACATGGAGAGAGTAGCCCAGTGCGCTTCGCCCGAGAGCCCAGACAAACAGAAAAGTCACGAAAGAGGCGAGGGGAACGACAGAGGAAGGAAAGCCACCCGACGGACAAAACAAACATGACCGAATCTCGTTATTTCACTTGCCGGTGGCAGTGCCCTGTAATTTCGTGTGAAAACCAAGGGTAGAAAAAAACGGACGACGGAAACCCTTTTTGCTTTATTATTAGGTATAGACTAGGAAATTTGCCCGTGCGTTGCACCGGGAGAAAATAATATTCTATTGCATAGGAGAAGCGGAGAAAAAGTATTCTATCGCACAAGAGAAGCATGGCTCGGGGACACCCCCATCAAATCCATCTCCCCTATTTCAACACGATGATCTATCCGTGCAGCTCCTTCGCACCCTCGTCGACGGTGGTCGTAGTGTCCACTTGCTCACACGGAAGATATTGTTTTTGTTTGATCTACGTTTTATACTTAATTTTAGTTTTACTTTAATCTACTATTGATACTCCGTAGATGCTAATTAGGAAAATCCCTCACTGAAGTAAATAATCACAATGTCACCCCCGTTGAGCAAAAGGCATGCAAGATAAAATCATAGTAATTTTTTTTTGGAGTAATAGTCATTATATAAAATCACCAAACGCTGCTAGCCCTGTTTAGTTAAATGAAAAGATACTGAAGGCGCAAAGTTGGCGAAAACATTGAATTAATGACACTAATGGTACGTGTTGCAACCCTGTAACAGCAAGCATATGAAAGAAAAGTAAAAAATAAACAGAAAAGATCAGAACCTCTTAAATTGGGTGCTTCGCCTTGCTTCTGCTAATCTGCCTCATTCTCATGGTCCATCACCTCTTAAGTTTCCACTAAACCATGTTAATTTCAGCTTGGGAATTGCAAATTCAGCTGGAATTTGGCCAGTGCTCAACACTAAACTGTAGGAAGTGCCAGAGCTAAATGATACGGCGTGCATGTTCGAGCCTAGGGAAGTGTCTAAGATTTCGCAATAGCAGGAAACGCAGAACTTGTTACACCAAAATTCATATATAGCCAGATGTACCAACGGGCACTGTGACTCTGCGAGCATGCATGGCACTCGTGCGTGTAAAGGAGTTGCGAGTAGTTGCAAAGTTGGTCTCTGGGGATGAGCCACCCGTATGTGGTCTTCCGAAACTCAACGCGGGCGATGTTGATGACACTTGTCCTGGCTGACGCCTAGCGGCATGTCATCATCGTCTCGTCGCCATGCTAGATGTTGATCTTTGCCCCGAGCTCCTTTCCGTGGTTGATGATTTCCTACAAGTTCTGGCTGACGCCCAGGTGCATCTCACCCCACGACGTCCCCGGCAACACGCACCCTGCAGCCATCTGCCATCGAGGCCGACGCCGCCACCAAACACCTGGCCGCACTCTTCTCCTGGGGAGCCCCAGATGCCGCCGACATCTTCCTCTTTCCCTTTCCCTATCGCCGGCGGAGGACATCAACGGAGCGGAGTCTGATGGTGCTCGTCAGTCGTCCGTCACCACTTGTTGCCGGCCTGTAGCGACACTCCTAACTGTAGTACTGTACCCTCTTCTCCGAGGCACCTGAGAGAAGGAGAACGCCCTGCAAAATCACTTCCTTGATCGGCGGAGCCTTCTCTCGCGTCACCACTCACCCATGAGTTGATTTACTTCATTGCTTTGTCAGGTTGCAGCACAGCACCACCTATGTACGTACGAACGAATTTGCCATCAATCAGTACATCAGTTAACGTATATAGATCCATCAACCTTTCAGTGGAAGTCTACAGCACACGTTTGCGCTTCTGTGCCTTCTACAGTACTCCTTGACGTTGACGACGGATTTGACGTAGACGGGCTTGAGAGACGGTCGCACACGAAGATGACGCGCAGACCGTCCGTGTATGTCTGGACGGCCAGGGCCTGCTCCGCCAGCACACGGATGAACCTGGCGAGGTCGTCATGCTAAGACACACTGGGTATGCCGAGCAGCTCCAAGATGGTGCGCTCGTGGGCGCCACAGCCGGGTAGACGGACACCGGCGAGAAGATGAGGCTGCGGTTGCTCCTGCCACCGTTCTGCGGGCGGACGCCGTATATGATATGTAAACAGAAGGACGGCGGTCATCTTCTACCCAGCGATTTGCAATGTTCCATCTTTTGCCCGCACGAGTTATCGCCGTGATCTGCGTTTCGCCGCTCCGGAGTAGTGTGTACTATCGACCGGCGCCGCCGTGCTAGGGTTAGCGGTGCGGAGCGTTTTGGTGACGGCTCCCGATCTGAGGGAGACCTGTCTGACAAGATCGGAGGTGACGGACGATGGCGGCCAGGCAAGAATCCAGAGAAGGCCGTGCCTCTGTGCGGCTTGACTTTGGGTGCGGTCGTGCGGTTTTTATTGGAGCCCAGGATAGATTTGGTGTTGGATTCGGTTTGTAATACAGTACTTTCCTTCCGGCCCAAGCGGACGTGGAGCGCACGTTGCAAGCTAGACGTGGGCGTTTAGGCTAGCTCTTTGTAGATTATCCAAGATAGACAGATGTGTATCTTAGACGGATTCTAGGAAACGGACGAAACAAAAATTGCATGGACGAACCAAGAAACGACGGACCAAAACGGACCAAACCGCGGAAACGCTTCTCCCTTTATTATTAGGTATAGATATGTGCATGCTGCTGTTGAGGTATGCAACACCTGACATGCACAATGTTATTTCTAACGCACTTATAATTTTTGATCATGCAAGATTAGAGCAGCTCGAGCTGTATGAAATCATCTGATATGCAGCATTGGACTGAAGTATTTGTATCGACTTCGCTGACCTGCCGTAGAGACAACGGCGCCATCCCATGCAGGATGCAAAACTGGATGTGAAAACCTTAGGCTGCTATCTCTTTTCTTGGACACTATCTATACCTAATAATAAAAGCAAAAGGGTTTCTCCCTCGGTCGTTCGTCCAACTTAAAACTGCCCTCAAAGTTGTACAAAATTACCCACCACTGCCACCTGGTAAGTGAAAAAACGTTTCAATCTTTTTCCTAGGTTCATCATCACGTTTTCCTCCTTCGATCCGTCCAAGCTTCGTACGTGCTTCCGGCTCCGTCCCCGAACCGAATCCATGAGCCACACGCCACACGCCACACGCCATGGCCGCGTCCTCATATAGCCAGGAAACGAACAACCCCTCCTCTACAATCTCCAATCTTCAAATTATATCCAGCCATCGTAACACGATCAGCGCTAGCAAGCCAAAAATCGATTGACTTTTGTGATGGGATCTGAGCGAGAGAAAGTTCGTGGAGGCGTAACTTCCATGTGGAGAAGCTCTGCGGGCTGCGATGGTGGCGCCACCGAGGGCTTGCCGATTGCCGTTGACGGGCTCTCCGGTGTAGCGTTTGACAATATTGGGCGCACAGAGCCGGGACCAGTGATGCTGCTCGATAGGAAGTTCTGGATTGCACGACACCCCTAGGTTCCGAGGCAGGTCGTGTTTTGTTCGTTTGTTGCGTGGCAGTCGATCGATTGGCTCACGGGTGGTGGGCGTCTCAGGAGGGTGCTGCTCAAGGTCCATGGTGGAATTGGCCCAAGATGAGGAGTTGAGGACAAGCATGCATGGCTGGGTGCGAGGCGTACTTGCATCCAGAGCGAGGCAGTGTAAGCTGGTCACGGCCGGCCGGCCTTGGTGCCGCCGAGGCCTTGAAAATTGCAGGCGATGCAGAGAGCAGTGAGCATCTCGGCATCGGCAACATAAGCAAGGAGGCCTAGCAAATACGAATCTCTGAGGCGGTGATACTGCTGACGCTTCCGGCGAGGCGGCGACGTGCTCCGAGAGTTCAAGTTCTGGGTGCAGCACCTGCGTATGGTATGCCAAGTCAGGCCGGTGGACTCGGCCCGCCAAGAAAGACTGGATACCGCCATCTGGTACCGGTGCCTCGAGCCGGCGAAGCACGCATGCCAGGCGCTGTGGTGCGATGTACCATTGCGGCTTGGCTCTACTCGGCGCTTCAGTCTCTCCGCAGCCGGTCGGGGCATAGAGGATTGAGCGTTTTACGGAGTATATATGCCGGTAATGCCAGTTTGTGCAGATTAAAGCTCCAATCGATTATGTATACTCTGAAGATGAGGGGTGTATAAAGTGTCATACCCTCACTAATGTGCTCTTGGCCTGTTGATTTGTTTATTACTAGGTCTGGTGTTTCCCATTGATGAGTGAATCAGGGTATGTGATCTGAAAACTATGGCGCTAAGATGTGGAATAAAGATTAAGGCTACCACTTTATATAATACTCCAAATAAAGCTTGTTGCTGAAATTATCTTCTAGCTAAAGCTGAATATAAGACCGTTAATGCTTCTAGGAAGACACAATCTGCTAGAACTAAGGTCTCGGATGAATTTAGAAGGTAAAAAAAGGGTTTGACTTTTGTCAGTTCTGATGTTTCTTCTCGTGTGGTGTTGATTATCTACTTCGATTGTCGTATAGGTAACCTTTCTTATTTATCTCTTTTACACATTTACTTGAATGAAACGGTCCTGAACTTTTTTGCAGTATGGTTGATCCAAGTTTCTGAATAAAAAAGGTATGGATATTTCAATATGGGAAAAAGGTACGGATGTAAATCCCCCTTATATGAATTGTCACTCAATTTTCTTAAATTCGTAAATCCCCATTGGTTTTAAGTTCTTAAATTGTTGGCTTTAAGAATACTTTTCATTTGTCATTGTATTATTAATGGCAACATCATTCAATCATATTTATTGATTGTGTGTCATAAAGTGAATCGAGATTTCAGTTGTATTTCTTGCGAGTGTTGCAAAAAATTGGTAGATTAGAAGAACAACAGGGACAAAAGAAGAATTGGCTTGCACATGAGGAGTGAGGAAGTTCAAGAGAAGGAGATGTGAGGTGGTGCTAGCGAGAGAAAAATTGGGACGGAGCCCCGTAGCACAAACGGGGGAGGAATGTGCACAGATGGAAGGCGGGGGAGGCTACACATGGGTGGATGGTGTGGTGCATTGTTGAAACAATCTCTGGGGTTGGTAGGAGAAAGAAGCGAATGAGTTAAGGGGATTTTCTTTAAGTACGGGGACGTTCGATCGGAAGACATTAATATTGTTTTTTAATCAATTTTCTAAATAGCTATACAGTTAATAAAAATGTAACCGTAGCAACGCACGGGCAAATTTACTATTTTCTATAAACTGAATCGTCATGAGGGAGTGAAAACTTGTTACAGTTTTTTTTTAAATAATTAATTTAGAGTATGGCACCGTTGGACATACGTAATAATTTATTTATTGTTTGCAATCGATCTTCAGTGATTCGTGGTAGAGCATACTGGTGTAAATTACTCTGGATTTTCTATCATCAGTTCCGAATCTCTAGGGAGAAAATGGGTACAAATAGTAGTGGTAGAACAAATATATTTGAAAAATATGCTGAATCAATACAGCAACCATTTTCTATGCCATTTTACAGATGAAAAAGGTGCAAAAACATGGGAAGTTACAGAGTTTCACAAAGCTTATATCCTATCAATGGGATCATCATCATTTGAGGTAAGGTATTTATACACTCACAATATGAGATTCTCACAGACCATATGATTGCCATTTGAAATACAAGAAACATATATAGGATTGAGAATCCCAACTGAAGTAGGGCTTCTTATAATATATATTTATACAAGATATGATGATACGAGAATTATTCTTATGCTATCAGGATATCTATACCTAATAGTAAAAGAAAAAGTGTTTCCGTGGTTTGGTTTGGTTTGGTCGTCGCAAAATCACAGCCATCCGGTTGTAAAATCGTGTCCGTCCGTCTCCTTACCTTGCGTGACCACCCGCACCCGGTACAGAAATCTAGCTTCGCGACGTGGGACGAAACCTCACGAACCTAACTCACGATTAGATGGTAGGTCTACCCTCCCGCGTTAGAATTTGTTTTCAATACGATCTAAATCAAGCGCATATGGGCCCAGCTCCCTTCGCATCAGCGTATTCCATACTGACTCCGGTCAGACCACGCGTCCATGGAGAGCCCGTCATGGAATCCTCCACTCCTACAAACAGTTTGATGCTATAAAAAAGACTTCAACCCTGGCCCAAACACATATAATATAAGGTTCTGCTGCTCGACATCGTTTCGTTCGTGCTCAAGATCGCCCCGACTTCCTAGATATCGGTCCTCACGTGATTCTCGCCGCATCTGGCGCAGCCGAGACGGCGAACTGCCGTAGAGAAGTCATGGCTGGCAATGGGAGCCCCGATCTGAGCCTGGACGACCTGAATTTGATGCTCGCCATATCGCCAATTGAGCAGCCATGTACATGTTTGTGCTCTTGATGGCCGGCCGCAGCGATGTGCACAACAAGCGGTTGGACAGGGTAGTGCCGCCGGAGTGCGCGCCGAGATGAGCTGCATTCTGCGTCGTGCGGTGCGGGTGCTACTCGAGGGCTCGAGGCTATGACGAAAGCAAAAGAATCTGTTAGACTTGAAATTCTCAAGCAGATTTCCTTTTTTATAGAAAAAATCCGTTGGAATTTTTTCTCCCGTTGCCTACATCAGTTTGATTGGTGTGTGAAGAAACTTGGGGATAACTCCTGGTAGTTTGGTATACCTTCGGTTGGAGATCAGTAGTGGAGACCTAAAACCTGTATGTAATCTGCGATGATGTGACAATTCCCGCCTGACCTGGATCGCTCTAACTTCTCTCGTATGCTTTGCTGCTTTGGCGATGGTGATACTGTCAATGAGGAATACGTGTCTTGACCGATCATCTGCTGCACTGCTTTTGGCATCTTATGTTGCTTGGTTGTTTGTGTGTTGTACTCAATCAGCTACGTTCTTTTCTTTTATATATTTGATGAATAGATATGATCTCTTGACATTTAGAATTTTAGGTACAGTTAATTTACTCACTTCAGACAGTACTAGAGTAAATTAGAAGCTAACTTGATGTTTGCTGCTTGTGGACCTGTGTTGAGTCTGTGATGGTTTGATTCATTTATTTATTAGCTTTTCCAGGTTAAAGCTGGTTGTATGGTGTTGTGCCTTGAGGTTTTTGTTTTTTGTATGTGGAGGATTTGGTTGGGATGGGAAAATGAGCGAGAGAGGAAGGGCTATCGGTGACAAAAGTGAGGGCGAGCAATGGCAATGCGCGTTGAATGTTTTGGTCACTGAATCGGCTGCTTCGATGCTGCTGCTGTTTTGCTCGTCTTATTTTGCTAGCTGATTTGCTGATGTTGTTCTTCTAGAGGTATCGAGCTCTCCAGAACTTGCTACTTTTTGCGCTGAATCTGTGGTTCAAAAAGATTATGCATAGAGAATTAGAGAATTGCAGACGGTGTTTGCATTTTGTTGTGCTGTTCTGAGTTAGAGAGATAAGAAAGAGAAAATCAAACAAATACGAGGCCTTTGAGCTACACCAATGTAGTACTTGAAATATGTAGATTTTCCTGTGCATATTTAACATATTCTTCACTGCAAGTTTTTTCTATTTGCCAATTTCACATTTTGGATTGTTTCAGTGGTTAAAAAAATATATCTTACTGATTTATGTTTCAGAATGTTAAATGATAATAGATTTTTTTATGTTATAATACTTTAGAAGAATCTTGTGAAAAGAATGCCGATCGTTCCTTCATTTTACCGAGATAATGATAACTTTCCTCCAAAGTAAAAAAGAAAAACAATATGGAACGGTATAATATTATCTATACCTAATAATAAAAGCAAAAGTGTTTCCGTGGTTTGGTTTGGTTTGGTCGTCGCAAAATCGCAGCCATCCGGTTGTAAAATCGTGTCCGTCCGTCTCCTTACCTTGCGTGACCGCCCGCACCCGGTACAGAAATCTAGCTTCGCGACGTGGGACGAAACCTCACAAACCTAACTCACGATTAGATGGTAGGTCTACCCTCCCGCGTTAGAATTTGTTTTCAATACGATCTAAATCAAGAGCATATGGGCCCAGCTCCCTTCGCATCAGCGTATTCCATACTGACTCCGGTCAGACCACGCGTCCATGGAGAGCCCGTCATGGAATCCTCCACTCCTACAAACAGTTTGATGCTATAAAAAAGACTTCAACCCTGGCCCAAACACATATAATATAAGGTTCTGCTGCTCGACATCGTTTCGTTCGTGCTCAAGATCGCCCCGACTTCCTAGATATCGGTCCTCACGTGATTCTCGCCGCATCTGGCGCAGCCGAGACGGCGAACTGCTGTAGAGAAGTCATGGCTGGCAATGGGAGCCCCGATCTGAGCCTGGACGACCTGAATTTGATGCTCGCCATATCGCCAATTGAGCAGCCATGTACATGTTTGTGCTCTTGATGGCCGGCCGCAGCGATGTGCACAACAAGCGGTTGGACAGGGTAGTGCCGCCGGAGTGCGCGCCGAGATGAGCTGCATTCTGCGTCGTGCGGTGCGGGTGCTACTCGAGGGCTCGAGGCTATGACGAAAGCAAAAGAATCTGTTGGACTTGAAATTCTCAAGCAGATTTCCTTTTTTATAGAAAAAATCCGTTGGAATTTTTTTCTCCCCGTTGCCTACATCAGTTTGATTGGTGTGTGAAGAAACTTGGGGATAACTCCTGGTAGTTTGGTATACCTTCGGTTGGAGATCAGTAGTGGAGACCTAAAACCTGTATGTAATCTGCGATGATGTGACAATTCCCAGTTGACCTGGATCGCTCTAACTTCTCTGTATGCTGCTGCTTTGGCGATGGTGATACTGTCAATGAGGAATACGTGTCTTGACCGATCATCTGCTGCACTGCTTTTGGCATCTTATGTTGCTTGGTTGTTTGTGTGTTGTTCTCAATCAGCTACGTTCTTTTCTTTTATATATTTGATGAATAGATATGATCTCTTGACATTTAGAATTTTAGGTACAGTTAATTTACTCACTTCAGACAGTACTAGAGTAAATTAGAAACTAACTTGATGTTTGCTGCTTGTGGACCTGTGTTGAGTCTGTGGTGGTTTGATTCATTTATTTATTAGCTTTTCCAGGTTAAAGCTGGTTGTATGGTGTTGTGCCTTGAGGTTTTTGTTTTTTGTATGTGGAGGATTTGGTTGGGATGGGAAAATGAGCGAGAGAGGAAGGGCTATCGGTGACAAAAGTGAGGGCGAGCAATGGCAATGCGCGTTGAATGTTTTGGTCACTGAATCGGCTGCTTCGATGCTGCTGTTGTTTTGCTCGTCTTATTTTGCTAGCTGATTTGCTGATGTTGTTCTTCTAGAGGTATCGAGCTCTCCAGAACTTGCTACTTTTTGCGCTGAATCTGTGGTTCAAAAAGATTATGCATAGAGAATTAGAGAATTGCAGACGGTGTTTGCATTTTGTTGTGCCGTTCTGAGTTAGAGAGATAAGAAAGAGAAAATCAAACAAATACGAGGCCTTTGAGCTACACCAATGTAGTACATGAAATATGTAGATTTTCCTGTGCATATTTAACATATTTTTCACTGCAAGTTTTTTCTATTTGCCATTTTCACATTTTGGATTGTTTCAGTGGTTAAAAAATATATCTTACTGATTTATGTTTCAGAATGTTAAATGATAATAGATTTTTTTATGATATAATACTTTAGAAGAATCTTGTGAAAAGAATGCCGATCCTTCCTTCATTTTACCGAGATAATGATAATTTTCCTCCAAAGTAAAAAAGAAAAACAATATGGAACGGTATAATATTATCTATACCTAATAATAAAAGCAAAAGTGTTTCCGTGGTTTGGTTTGGTTTGGTCGTCGCAAAATGGCAGCCATCCGGTTGTAAAATCGTATCCGTCCATCTCCTTACCTTGCGTGACCGCCCGCACCCGGTACAGAAATCTAGCTTCGCGACGTGGGACGAAACCTCACGAACCTAACTCACGATTAGATGGTAGGTCTACCCTCCCGCGTTAGAATTTGTTTTCAATACGATCTAAATCAAGCGCATATGGGCCCAGCTCCCTTCGCATCAGCGTATTCCATACTGACTCCGGTCAGACCACGCGTCCATGGAGAGCCCGTCATGGAATCCTCCACTCCTACAAACAGTTTGATGCTATAAAAAAGACTTCAACCCTGGCCCAAACACATATAATATAAGGTTCTGCTGCTCGACATCATTTCGTTCGTGCTCAAGATCACCCCGACTTCCTAGATATCGGTCCTCACATGATTCTCGCCGCATCTGGCGCAGCCGAGACGGCGAACTGCCGTAGAGAAGTCATGGCTGGCAATGGGAGCCCCGATCTGAGCCTGGACGACCTGAATTTGATGCTCGCCATATCGCCAATTGAGCAGCCATGTACATGTTTGTGCTCTTGATGGCCGGCCGCAGCGATGTGCACAACAAGCGGTTGGACAGGGTAGTGCCGCCGGAGTGTGCGCCGAGATGAGCTGCATTCTGTGTCGTGCGGTGCGGGTGCTACTCGAGGGCTCGAGGCTATGACGAAAGCAAAAGAATCTGTTAGACTTGAAATTCTCAAGCAGATTTCCTTTTTTATAGAAAAAATCCGTTGGAATTTTTTTCTCCCCGTTGCCTACATCAGTTTGATTGGTGTGTGAAGAAACTTGGGGATAACTCCTGGTAGTTTGTTATACCTTCGGTTGGAGATCAGTAGTGGAGACCTAAAACCTGTATGTAATCTGCGATGATGTGACAATTCCCAGTTGACCTGGATCGCTCTAACTTCTCTGTATGTCGCTTGCTTTGGCGATGGTGATACTGTCAATGAGGAATACGTGTCTTGACCGATCATCTGCTGCACTGCTTTTGGCATCTTATGTTGCTTGGTTGTTTGTGTGTTGTCCTCAATCAGCTACGTTCTTTTCTTTTATATATTTGATGAATAGATATGATCTCTTGACATTTAGAATTTTAGGTACAGTTAATTTACTCACTTCAGACAGTACTAGAGTAAATTAGAAGCTAACTTGATGTTTGCTGCTTGTGGACCTGTGTTGAGTCTGTGATGGTTTGATTCATTTATTTATTAGCTTTTCCAGGTTAAAGCTGGTTGTATGGTGTTGTGCCTTGAGGTTTTTGTTTTTTGTATGTGGAGGATTTGGTTGGGATGGGAAAATGAGCGAGAGAGGAAGCGCTAGCGGTGACAAAAGTGAGGGCGAGCAATGGCAATGCGCGTTGAATGTTTTGGTCACTGAATCGGCTGCTTCGATGCTGTTGTTCTTTTGCTCGTCTTATTTTGCTAGCTGATTTGCTGATGTTGTTCTTCTAGAGGTATCGAGCTCTCCAGAACTTGCTACTTTTTGCGCTGAATCTGTGGTTCAAAAAGATTATGCATAGCGAATTCGAGAATTGCAGACGGTGTTTGCATTTTGTTGTGCTGTTCTGAGTTAGAGAGATAAGAAAGAGAAAATCAAACAAATACGAGGCCTTTGAGCTACACCAATGTAGTACTTGAAATATGTAGATTTTCCTGTGCATATTTAACATATTTTTCACTGCAAGTTTTTTCTATTTGCCATTTTCACATTTTGGATTGTTTTAATTGGTTAAAAAATATATCTTACTGATTTATGTTTCAGAATGTTAAATGATAATAGATTTTTTTTATGTTATAATACTTTAGAAGAATCTTGTGAAAATAATGCCGATCGTTCCTTCATTTTACCGAGATAATGATAATTTTCCTCCAAAGTAAAAAAGAAAAAACAATATGGAACGGTATGAGTAAGAACAAAGTGCCCCGAGTTCTTATTGATCTGAATTGTATAACCCGTTTTTCTTGATCTTCTTATTTAATTAGAGAATCGATTAATTAATTTTACTTTTCAGTGTCGTGACCATGAGGTGACAATCATCACGATTTGAAGGCACATGTGAGGCATTTGCTGGCGGAGTATGAGCTTGTGGTCAGTGCTCACACACATCATAAGGTCACGGTCGTTGACCCTATACCGTCACCGGTGGTGCAACTATGCTCGGCATAAAAGGTATATACGTATATTTTCTCTCCCGTTGCAACGCACGGGCATGTTTCCTAGTGAAATCTTAAGGTCAAATTCCATAGTGCCCCATACTTTGTCTCATCAGGAGTAAGCTATAGACACATATGAGTGTCAGCCTCAACTATATTGTATTTTCTACTCTATGAAACTAACAAAAAAAAGTTTGTAAAGAACGTACAAAATTGAGTATATACATACTCATGTATTGTGTTGAATTTCAGTTACTATGAATATTTTGAGTTTTTGAACTACATTGCAAATCTGATTTTGGAATAGGTGAAGATGAACAAATTGAAAAATCAATTTTATCACATGAAAGTGAAAAAGTCTAGCCGTGCAGTATGCACGGGCTACCCCGCTAGTTCTGAATTAAGTCAGGAGAAACAAGGACATTGTTAAGAGAAAGAGTGATGGAGGTAGACAGAAAATTGGCGGAACCGGTGTGGGTGATGGGAAGGGAATGACCATTGCCAACTATAATGCGGGAGGAAGTGGTGCTGGGGGAGGAGGTGGAAAGGTTACCGGGATGAGTGGCCATGTGTGACGAGGCAACGGTATCCATGAACCAGTCACCGCCGCCACCATATGAGCCCGCGGCGGGGACAGACTGCAGGGCGACGAGAAGCGCGGGGTCGGGGTAGTGGCCAGCGTTGGCGGGTGGCGCTGGGTAGATGCTTGTGACGGTAAAGCACACGTCCGTTGGGAACCCCACGAGGAAGGTATGATGAGTACAGCAGCGAGTTTTCCCTCCATAAGAAACCAAGGTTATCGAACTAGTAGGAGATGAAGATCACGTGAAGGTTGTTGGTGAAGGAGTGTAGTGCGGTGCAACACCAGGGATTCCGGTGCCAACGTGGAACCTGCACAACACAATCAAACTACTTTGCCCCAACTTAACAGTGAGGTTGTCAATCTCACCGGCTTGCTGAAAACAAAGGATTAAACGTATGGTGTGGAAAATTATGTTTGCTTGCAGAAAACAAAAGAGAACAATGATTGCAGTAGGTTGTATTTCAGATGTAAAAGAATGGACCGGGGTCCAGAGTTCACTAGTGGTGTCTCTCCAATAAGATAAATAACATGTTGGGTAAACAAATTACAGTTGGGCAATTGACAAATAGAGAGGGCATAAAAATGCACATACATATCACGATGACTACTATGAGATTTACTTAGGGCATTACGACAAAGAACATAGACCTCCATCCAGCATGCATCTATGCCTAAAAAGTCCACCTTCGGGTTAGCATCCGCACCCCTTCCAGTATTAAGTTGCAAGCAACAGACAATTGCATTAAGTACTGTGTGTAATGTAAACAATACAAATATCCTTAGACAAAGCATTGATGTTTTATCCCTAGTGGCAATAGCACATCCACAACCTTAGAACTTTCTGTCACTGTCCCAGATTCAATGGAGGCATGAACCCACTATCTAGCATAAATACCCCCTCTTGGAGTTACAAGTATCAACTTGGCCAGAGCCTCTACTAGCAACATAGATCATGCAAGATCATAAACAACACATATATGATAGATCAATAATCAACTTGACATAGTATTCCATATTCATCGGATCCCAACAAACACAACATGTAGCATTACAAATAGATGATCTTGATCATGATAGGAAGCTCACAAGATCTAAACATGATGGCACAATAGGAGAAGACAACCATCTAGCTACTGCTATGGACCCATAGTCCAAGGATGAACTACTCACGCATCAGTCCGGAGGCGGGCATGGTGATGTAGAGCCCTCCGGTGATGATTCCCCTCTCCGGCAGGGTGCCGGAGGAGATCTTCTGAACCCCCCGAGTTAGGGTTGACGGAGCCGGCGTCTCTGGAACTGTTCTGGTATTTTGGCTCTTGGTGCTAGGGTTTTCGGAGATGAAGGAATAAATAGGCAAAGGGGCAGCGTCGGGGGATCCAGGGGGCTCCCTCCCCACATCACGGCGCGGCAGTAGGGGCCCCCGCGCCGCCCTATGGGGAGGGCCCCCTGCTGGCCTTCCTCGACTCCTCTTCAGACTTCTGGAACACTCCGTGGAAAATAGGGCCGTGCGCTTTTGTTTCGTCCAATTCCGAGAATATTTGTAAAACAACTTTTCTGAAATAGAAAACAGCAGAAAACATGAACTGGCACTATGGCATCTTCTTAATAGGTTAGTCCCAGAAAATGCATAAAAACATTATAAAATGTGAATAAAACATGTAGGTATTGTCATAAAACTAGCATGGAACATAAGAAATTATAGATACGTTGGAGACGTATCAAGCATCCCCAAGCTTAGGTCCTACTCGCCCTCGAGTAGGTAAACGATAAAAAGAATAATTTCTGAAGTGACATGCTACCAACATAATCTTGATCAATACTATTGTAAAGCATATGAGATGAATGAAGTGACTCAAAGCAATGGTCTATAGTTTGCTAATAAAAAGATAATGACTAAACAACTGAATCATATAGCAAAAACTTTTCATGAATAGTACTTTCAAGACAAGCATCAAAAAGTCTTGCATGAGAGTTAACTGATAAAGCAATAGATTCTTAATAAAAGGTTTTGAAGCAACACAAAGGAAGATTTAAGTTTCAGCAATTGCCTTCAACTTTCAGCATGCATATCTTATGGATAATTGTCAACACAAAGTAATATAATAAGTGCAATAAGAAAGCATGTAAGAATCAATGCACACAGTTGACACAAGTGTTTGCTTCTAAGATAGAAAGTGTTGGGGGGATGACCCCCGGTATGCCAAAGGCATCCCAAACCGGATGGTTTGAGCCATCAGAGTACCGGTTTAAAGGTTATTCCGGATAACAAAGGTTGGTTCAGTGAATCATACCGGTATCCCAGGAGGGGGATACCGGAACCGGCTAAGAAGGTACCGGAGTACCGGTACAGGCTACACTGTAGCACGTCGGCAAGAGTGGTCAAAGATGCTCTCCAGAGCTAGAAGACAAAGATGAGCGAAGCACTTCAGCTTTAATCGAAGCCATGACGCCAAAGGCAAAGGATGACGTAAAAGGTGCCGGAGGATGTCACCACTCCTGATTAAAGACATACCAGCATCACCGGTTGCTAAAGTAGCTTTGTAAAGTAGTTTATCTAGTCAAAGATCCCATTAGGGTTTCTTAGGGTTTCTTCCCCTGTAAGCCACCCTCTCCCCTATATAAGGAGAGGGGGCACAGCCCATCGCGGGCATGTACAAGAAGACGTCCAAGGAGCTACTCTGTAACCAGAAACTTGTAAGCTTGTGTGATCAAGAAATAGAGAGATCTAGAGGTGACATTGTTCTTGAGTTCATCATCTTCTACCTCCGGCCAAGGCCAAGTTCTTGAGGAATCCATCCGGAAAACCTCTCCATCTATACCAAAACCCTCCCCCGAATCCTCTTTCGCACATTCGGCCCCAAGATAACCCATCCCATGGCATTTGTCTGTTCACCACGATGACAGTTGGCGCCCACCGTGTTGCCAGCAGCGGCGCTTGCTGGAGTTCATATTCGGGCGGGCCTTTTCACCGTCGGCGGCGAGCGTGTCGTCACCGTGCTCGTCAACCGCATTCGCGACATGCGCTTCATCAACAACAACACGGGCTGCTTCGCCAATGGAGGTAAGTTCCCCAAGAACGGCCGCGTCATCGAGTTAGGGAGCTTCGTCGTCTACTACGGCACCGTCACTGAGCGCCCGTGCCTCTCGCCGGTGCTGGTGGCTCCGGACCCGCCAAGGTCTACGCTTCGCAGCGGCCGCACCACCAGCAGCGTCGAGGTGCTGGTGGTTGGCGCGGGTGACGCCGGCAAGGGAGCTGCGGCGGAAGGCGCGGGACAGACGAAGTCCGCGCGCACGGCCAAGCCACCGATCGAGCGCGACCAGGTGGTTGCGGGTACGTCTACAGTGCCACCGGAGACTCCTCTCCAAGCGGCCATGAGCATGCTGGCTACGCCCACCGCGCAGAACATCAACCCGGCAGCGGCTCAGGCGGAGCTGGAGGCACAACGGCAGAAGCTGCTCGCGAACGGCGCCGACATCGTCCGGGCGCAGCGTGAGCTGAACCTAACCCTACGTGAGTATAACGCTGCCCATGGCTTTGCTTCTGTTAGCGCTCAGGCTGCAAGGACACCGGAAAACCGGCTTAGAGCTCGCAACTTAGATCAGGATCTGCGTAAAAAGATTCTTGCCAGAAAGAGTACTTCTGCATCGTTGAGCATGGTAGAGAAACCTAAGTATAGCAGTCCGGATAAAACCATAAAAGCTGCGAAGGCTGCAGTAGAGCTGTGTGAATTGCTTTCCGGAGATGCTTTAGCAAAACAGCAAGAGCGTGTCAGAGAGTTGCTTGATACGATTGAGCAGAAAATGCCGAGCAACTGGCTAAGTTAAACAAGGCTGCTGCTTCAAAATCTGTGCATTCAACAAAGAATGCCGGAAGCAAGTCCCATGGGCAAGCATCGTCCCCCCATCCGGACAAGAGAAAAGATAAAGAGATGAATGCACAGCAGATGACTCTGTACGATCCGGTTCTTGCTGGAAAGCAACAAGCCGAGCGACACGAGGCCGGTAGAAAAATGCAAGGGGCAGATCGTGGTTACGCCAGATATGGCTATGCTAGAGATGAGTATGCCGGTAGAGGTGAAACCGGGCAAAATTATCGTGCACCAAGAGCTGCTTATGCAGAGGAGGAGATGCCTCCGTAAAGGTACCGACAGGCAAGGGCCGCGGTACCGGAAAGATACGATGAAGCTGATTCAGGAACCGAAAGAATCGAAGCCTATCGGAACCCTTTGGGGGAAAGGTTAGGAGAAAGATGCCTACCAGACCAGGATACGAGGCACAGGCTGGATAGGATGTACTTGTCTGAAATGGTTGAGGCAGAAAGTCCTCCGGGTCCCAAGTGTTTTGGCCCACGGATCATGAAAGAGGAACCACTGGTTCGCAACTTCACGTTGCCCCGTGATACAAAAACATACGATGGCACCACTAAGCTGGAAGACTGGCTTGCGGACTACTTGACCACAGTTTACGTTGCCGGTGGCGGAGGAACTGTCACTGGTGGAGGAAACCGGCGCTGGGCCGTGAGAATTGTACCATCTTTCCTGGTAGGACCAGCGCGCATCTGGCTAAACAACTTGCTGGCAGGAAGCATAAACAGCTGGTTGGACTTTGAGGAAGCTTTTGTAAGCAACTTCAGTAGTACTTACCGGAGGCCAAACAGGCCGCAATAGCTTGCTTTGTGCGTGCAACGTTCGAAAAAAAACAGACCGGGATTACCTGACCCGGTGGAACTCCACGAGGAACTCCTGTTAGGGAGTAATCGAGGCGCAAGCCATAGCTTTGTTTTGCAATGGGTGCAGAAGAGGTTCGCCTCTGTGGAAAAAGCTACAGAGGAACATGCCAACAACTTTGGCAGAAATGATACGTGTGGCGAATAGCTACGCATTGGGAGACCCAATGCAAACAGCAGTGCAGGCCGAACCGGCACAAACAACCCAACCACGCCAAGATCAATACCGGGATAACCGGTACAACAAGAGAAGGGAAGATTTTCCAGCTCGGAGGTACGGTCCGCAGCAAGTGGCCGCGGTACAAGATAACTCTGGCGCCAGCGGTATCCAGAGGCAAAAAATCGGATCGCAGCCATGGGAGGGTCCTAAAAAGCAATGGGTTGAAAAGAAACCGTGGGGCCAGAAAAAGAATTGGCAAGAACATGCAAGATACACCATGGAAGCGGCTATGGACCAACCTTGCCGGTGGCACACACCGAACCCGGCTAATCCATCAAATCATTTGACGAAGGATTGTTCTTGGACCAAGTACCTGATGTTGAAGGGTACGGTAAAAGATGCGCAAGCAGAAGGCTATACCACGATGCTTCCACCATCGCAAGATATGCTGCACCAACACCCCCTACCCCCGCCACCACCGCTTACCGGAGCAAACGCTCTACCGGTACAGCCTCAGCCAAACCGGCAGCAGCACCAGCAAGTTCATCAGGTCGGTGATGGCAATGGCCAACCACCGCCGCCGACACCTTTAGGCCGGAATGTTTACCAGGATCCGGATTTGTGTTGTGTTGTGTTGTGTTGTGTTCATTACTGAGCCAACTGACAAGCAAAGCATGCATCGCCGTTCCATGGAAGTGAACGCGGTGATGCCGGCAGTACCAAGATACATGCTGTGGTCAGATCAGGAAATTACATGGTCGTTCAAAGATCATCCAAAAATCATGCCTAATCCGGTTGGTTATGCTCTTGTTGTGGACCCTATCATGCATGGGCCAACTACTCGAGTGCGGTTCAGCAAGGTGTTGATCGACAATGGAAGCAGCATAAACATTATGTACCGGCACACCATGCGTACGCTGGGAATCACTGAAAACATGCTACAACCAACTCATACAACGTTCCACGGAATCATTCCGGGTTTGTCCTGCTCGCCCATGGGAAAAGTCCGGGTGGATGTGTCGTTTGGAGGACGAGACAATTGCGGGGTGGAAAATGTTCTTTTCGAAGTGGTGGACTTAGACAGTCCTTACCATGCGCTGCTGGGGAGACCGGCGTTGGCATCATTTATGGCCTCAACCCATACGGCGTATCTCAAGATGAAGATGCCGGCACCTTCTGGACCCCTAACCGTGGTGGGAAACTACAAAGTCTCACTGGAAACCGCTTCTGCTGGATCGAATCTGGCCGAATCGCTGGTGATCACAGAGGAAAAAAGGAGAATGCAAACTGCAGTTGCACTGGCTCAGTCCTCACAGTTGAACTTAGCGGCAATGAGTGGCAACCTGGGCACACCGGCGTTCAAGCCAACCAAGGAAACAAAAGACATTGCGCTGGACCCGGCTTACCCTGAGCGTACCGTTCGCATCGGTGCCGGTCTCAGTGAGGCATAGGAAAGCGCGCTCGTCAACTTCCTCCGTGAGAATCGAAATATCTTTGCCTGGACTACTGATGACTTGGTAGGTGTTCCGAGGGAGTTGGCTGAGCACTCTCTAAACGTCCGGAAGGATGCGAAGCCGGTAAGGCAGCCGTTGCGCCGGTTCGCTGAAGACAGGAGGAAAATCATTGGAGAAGAAGTGACAAAGTTCTTGGTTGCCGGTTTCATTGTGGAGGTACTGCATACTGAGTGGCTAGCCAATCCGGTGCTGGTCGAGAAGAAAAAAGAGGAGAACCTTGAAGCAAAAGCTCCAAAGGTGTGGCGCATGTGCATCGACTACACCAACCTGAACAAGGCTTGCCCGAAAGATCCTTTCCCCTTACCCCGGATCGATCAAGTGATTGATTCCACTGCTGGATGTGAACTATTGTCGTTCCTGGATGCCTATTCCGGTTTCCACCAGATTCCCCTGAAAAAGGAAGATCAAATAAAAACTGCGTTTATCACCCCGCACGAGGCTTATTGTTATGTTACTATGCCTTTCGGTTTGCGCAACGCTGGTGCAACATACCAGCGCTGTATGCAAAAGTGTTTGTTTGATCAAATCGGTAAGAATGTGCAAGTCTATGTGGACGATATTGTGATAAAAACTAAGGTCAAGGAAACCTTGATCGATGATCTGAGGCAAACGTTTTACAACCTAAGAAGGTTTCGGATGAAACTCAATCCGGCAAAATGCACCTTCGGTGTTCCAGCCGGCAAGTTGCTTGGCTTTCTCGTATCTAGCCGGGGCATAGAGGTTAATCCGGTAAAGATCCGGGCCATTGAAAGAATGACAATACCACAAGAACTCAAAGATGTGCAAAAGTTTACCGGAAGCTTGGCATCGCTAAGCCGGTTCATAAGCAGGTTGGGGGAAAAGGCCCTACCGCTCTATGCTTTGATGAAAAAATCCGATACCTTCGTCTGGTCCCCTCAGGCAGACGCAGCTTTCAAAGAGCTAAAAACAATACTAGCCACTACACCGATATTGGCTTCGCCTCTAGAAAGAGAGCCCATGCTATTGTACATAGCAGCAACAAACCGGGCTGTGAGTGTGGTAGTTGTGGTTGAAAGAGAAGAGGAAGGAAAAACCGTGCAGAGACCGGTATACTACCTGAGCGAGGTGCTCTCCCTCTCAAAAAAACTACCCTCACTTCCAGAAAATGACCTATGGCGTGTTCATGGCCGCCACAAAGCTCAAGCATTACTTTGAGGAACATCCCATGAAAGTGGTAAGTGAGGCACCCATTTCCGATATCATGTGCAACAAGGAGGCTAGCGGCAGGATTACCAAGTGGGCAATTCAGGTATCACAGTACGTACCGGTGTACGAAAGAAGAGACGCCATAAAATCACAAGCTTTAGCTGATTTTTTGGTTGATTGGGCGGAAATGCAATACAAGCCGCCGGAACACAAGATAGAGTACTGTAAGATGCATTTTGACGGATCCAAGCTCAAGGAGGGTCTGGGTGCCGGTGTGGTGCTTACTTCACCTAAGGGAGATCATCTCCGGTATGTTTTGCAAGTGCACTTCCGAGCATCGAACAATATTGCTGAGTATGAGGCTCTGATCCATGGGCTCAAGGTCGCAAGAGAAATCGGTGTGCACCGGATCATTTGCTATGGTGATTTAGATCTTGTGGTGCATCAGTGTTCTGGGGATTGGGACGCGAAAGATGCCAACATGGCCTCATACCGGTTTCATGTGCAAAATATTGCCGGCTTCTTTGAAGGCTGTGAGTTTCACCATGTGCCGCGCGCAGAAAATGAAGCTGCGGATACTCTCTCTAAGCTAGGCTCCTCCCGGTAGGAAATTCCTTCCGGAGTGGCTTTGGCTCACCTAAGGACACCGTCGATTAAACCGAGTCCGGAATCAGAGTCAATCTTTGTACCGGAATCACACGTTGTGCCAATGGACATTGACGAAGGAAACCCGGGGACTGCTCCGGTAAACCCGGGGATTGCAGGATCTAAGTCGGAAGAGGCTATGCTAGTGGACAATACGGAGATAGACGTACCGGTATTCCTAGTCCGGGAAGCACCAACTTGGGTTGAACCTATTAAGGAATTCCTGATCAATGGCACCTTGCCGGTTGACGAAAACGAGTCGAGGAGGATCCAAAGAAGGTCCAAGGCCTACACTATAATCAATGGTGAGGTGTACAAAAGAAGTGTTACCGGTGTCCTCCAAAGATGTGTGGAACCGGAAGAGGGAAAATAAATTTTGTTGGAAATTCACCAAGGAGAATGTGGGCACCATGCTTCATCAAGGGCACTGGTGGCAAAGGTGTTCCGGCATGGGTTCTATTGGCCCACGGCTCTGGAAAACACTGAGGATTTAGTACGAAAATGCAATGGGTGCCAGCGGTACGCCAGGCAAAATCATACCCCAGCATCCGGTCTCAAAACTATACCATTGACTTGGCCATTTGTTGTTTGGTGCCTTGATATGGTTGGTCCATTCAAAACTGCAAGGGGCAACATGACCCATGTACTCGTGATGGTGGATAAGTTCACCAAGGGGCTGGAATTGAAGCCTATCGCGAAGTGTGATGGGCATACGGCGGTGAAATTCTTAAAAGATGTGATCTTGTGGTATGGATACCCGCATAGCATCATTACTGACAATGGCACAAACTTTGCTCAAGGTGAGTTCAAAATATTTTGCGAGGATAACAATATCCGGTTGGATTTGTGCTCCGTAGCGCACCCACAAGGCAATGGCCAGGTTGAAAGAACAAATGCTCTGGTGCTTTCCGGTATCAAGCCAAGGCTGATCAAACCGCTCGAAAGATCACCGAGATGCTGGCTAGATGAGCTACCATCCGTGCTGTGGAGCATACGAACAACACCAAACCGGTCTACCAGATACACACCGTTCTTCATGGTTTATGGGGCAGAAGCCGTGATCCCAATCGATATCATTCATGATTCACCAAGGGTTCAACTCTATACCGAAGAAGAGGTAAAAGAGGCCCGAGAAAATGATGTGTACTTGCTAGAAGAAGCAAGAGAGCTGGCTTTGGCAAGAACGGCCATATACCAGCAGAACCTCAGACGCTATCTGATGACCCACAAGTATAGGGGGTGTATCGTAGTATTTTCGATAAGTAAGAATGTCGATCCCAACGAGGAGCAGAAGGTGTTGACAAGCAGTTTCGATGAAGGATTCACTGTAAATGCTCACAGACAAATATTCAGGGGGTTTTGATGTAACAGTTGAATAAAGTACGAGTAAGTAAAGTGCGAGAGTAACAATTGCAGCGAGTGGCCCAATCCTTTTTAGCACAAAGGACAAGCCGGTTTGTTTACTTATAATGACCAAACGTTCCTGAGGACACACGGGATTTTAGTCTAGTGCTTTCGCTACATACGGCTAAATAATCTTCATTGTTATGATAAGTGTTGTGTGGGTGAACCTATGCTAATGTACCGCCCTTCCTAGGACTAATACATACTTGTGATTATACCCCTTGCAAGCATCCGCAACTACAAGAAAGTAATTAAGAATAAATCTAACCACAGCCTTAAACTCTGAGATCCTGCTATCCCTCCTGCATCGATATACCAACGGGGGTTTAGGTTTCTGTCACTCCGGCAACCCCGCAATTGGCAAACGAGTACAAGATGCATTCCCCTAGGCCCATAAATGGTGAAGTGTCATGTAGTCGACATTCACATGACACCACTAGAAGAATAACACCACAACTTAAATATCATACCATTGAATATTACTCAACCATATTTCACTACTAACATTTAGACTTCACCCATGTCCTCAAGAACTAAACGAACTACTCACGAGACATCATACGGAACATGATCAGAGGTGATATGATGATGAATAACAATCTGAACATAAACTTGGTTCAATGGTTTCACTCAATAGCATCAACAACAAGTAGAGATCGATACCGGGAGAGTTTCCCCTATCAAACAATCAAGATCAAACCCAAATTGCTACGGCGATGATGGTGTCCAGCGGTGGAGACGGCGGTGATGATGGTGGAGATGATGATGATGGTGATGGAGATGATGTCCAGCTCAATGATGGTGACGATGGCGTCGATTTCCCCCTCCGGGAGGGAATTTCCCCGGCGGATTCCTGCCCGCCGGAGAGCTCTTTTCTCTCTGGTGTTCTCCGCCCCGCAGAGGCGGCTGTAACTCTTCGCGAGGTACCCTCTGTGGCTTAGGTTTTCGGGACGAAGGATTTCGCGAAGAAAAGGAGGCGAAAGGGGCTGTGGGGCCCCCACACCACATGGTGGCGTGGCTAGGCCATGTGCCGCGCCGCCCTGTGGTGTGGGCCCACCCTGGGTCCAGCTGGCTCCTCCTTCTGGCTTCCTTCATCATCTTGAAAAATAGGATTTTTGGTATAATTTCCTTCCACAGTTGATCTTCCGAAATATTGCGTTCTGACGGTGCTTTTTCCAGCAGAATCCTGGCTCCGGTGCTTGATCCTCCAATAATGATGAAACATGCAAAATAGATGAAATAACATAAGTATTGTGTCCCAATATGAAATATATCAATGAATAACAGCAAATTATGATATAAAATAGTGATGCAAATTGGACGTATCAACTCCCCCCAAGCTTAGACTTCGCTTGTCCCCAAGCGAAACTGAGCTCGGTAAACAGGACCACATGTTTATGGAGTGAAGAGTCGATAAATAAAATACGGACAAGAAGCATCATATTCATTCGCACAAGACATTATAGTAGACAACTTCCTCATATAACTCAGCTTGAAACAAGTATAAGGTAATCACAAATAAAGGTGCATAAGAAATCATAATTGGTGATGGCAAAATTCGTTCTTGGTCAGAGAACAATTAACAGATTATACTTATCTCATTGAGCAGCGCTCTCATGTTAAAGTTTATAAGGCACAACTTGCATACTCAATCATAATAGTCTCTTCATGATCATTGATAACTTGCAAAGCTATATTCATTCAGATAAAACTTGTACTAAACAAGGAAGAATAAAAGACATGATGAAGCAAATCACAATATAATAGTTTGATCACAACTACTCCAATGCTTGCTTGAGATGGAGGGAAATAGGTTTACTGACTCAACATAAAGTAAAAGACAGGCCCTTCGCAGAGGGAAGCAGGGATTAAATCATGTGCTAGAGCTTTTTCAGTTTTGCAATCATATAAAGAGAATAAAAGTAACATTTTTAGAGGTGTTTGTTGTTGTCAACGACTGGTAGCGGGTACTCTAACCCCCTTGCCAGACAACCTTCAAAGAGCGGCTCCCATTTTATTTTTATTTTGTGTGGCACTCCTTCCAACCTTTCTTTCACAAACCATGGCTAACCGAATCCTCGGGTGCCTGCCAACAATCTCATACCATGAAGGAGTGCCTTTTTATTTTAGTCTTATTATGATGATGACACTCCCCCCAACCTTTGCTTACACAAGCCATGGCTAACCGAATCCTTCGGGTGCCGTCCATCAATCACATACCATGGAGGAGTGTCTATTTAGTTTAATTAATTTGGGACTGGGAATCCCATTGCCAGCTCTTTTGCAAAATTATTGGATAAGCGGATGAAGCCACTAGTCCATTGTTGAATGTTGCCCAACAAGATTGAAAGATAAAACACCACATACTTCCTCATGAGCTATGAAACATTGACACAAATAAGAGATAACAAGTTCTGAATTGTTTAAAGGTAGCACATGAAGTATTTACTTGGAATGGCAGAAAAATACCATGTAGTAGGTAGATATGGTGGACACAAATGGCATAGGTTTGGGTTAAGGTTTGGATGCACGAGAAGTATTCCCTCTCAGTACAGGTCTTTGGCTAGCAAGGTTAATTAGCAAGCATAAGAGTCGAGGGAAACAAACAAATATACATGTGATAGAAACAATCATGCATCTTCCTTGTTAGCACAAACAATTTTAACTTCAGAATAATAAGCTATGAGCTAACAAGAAAGAAAGACAATGAAACAACTACATGTATTTCTCTTTTCTACTTAAACCTCAAAGTGTTGTTGGGGACAAGCGAAGTCTAAGCTTGGGGGGAGTTGATACGTCCAATTTGCATCACTATTTTATATCATAATTTGCTGTTATTCATTGATATATTTCATATTGGGACACAATACTTATGTTATTTCATCTATTTTGCATGTTTCATCATTATTGGAGGATCAAGCACCGGAGCCAGGATTCTGCTAGAAAAAGCACCGTCAGAACGCAATATTTCGGAAGATCAACTGTGGAAGGAAATTATACCAAAAATCCTATTTTTCAAGATGACGAAGGAAGCCAGAAGGAGGAGCCAGCTGGACCCAGGGTGGGCCCACACCATAGGGCGGCGTGGCCCATGGCCTGGCCGCGCCACCATGTGGTGTGGGGGCCCCACAGCCCCTTTCGCCTCCTTTTCTTCGCGAAACCCTTCGTCCCGAAAACCTAAGCCACAGAGGGTACCTCGCGAAGAGTTCTGACCGCCTCTGCGGGGCGGAGAACACCAGAGAGAAAAGAGCTCTCCGGTGAGCAGGAATCCGCTGGGAAATTCCCTCCAGGAGGGGGAAATCGACGCCATCGTCACCGTCATCAAGCTGGACATCATCTCCATCACCATCATCATCATCTCCACCATCATCACCGCCGTCTCCACCGCTGGACACCGTCACCGCCGTAGCAATTTGGGTTTGATCTTGATTGTTTGATAGGGGAAACTCTCCCGGTATCGATCTCTACTTGTTGTTGATGCTATTGAGTGAAACCATTGAACCAAGTTTATGTTCAGATTGTTATTTATCATCATATCACCTCTGATCATGTTCCATATGATGTCTCGTGAGTAGTTCGTTTAGTTCTTGAGGACATGGGTGAAGTCTAAATGTTAGTAGTGAACTATGGTTGAGTAATATTCAATGGTATGATATTTAAGTTGTGGTGTTATTCTTCTAGTGGTGTCATGTGAACGTCGACTACATGACACTTCACCATTTATGGGCCTAGGGGAATGCATCTTGTACTCGTTTGCCAATTGCGGGGTTGCCGGAGTGACAGAAACCTAAACCCTCGTTGGTATATCGATGCAGGAGGGATAGCAGGATCTCAGAGTTTAAGGCTGTGGTTAGATTTATTCTTAATTACTTTCTTGTAGTTGCGGATGCTTGCAAGGGGTATAATCACAAGTATGTATTAGTCCTAGGAAGGGCGGTACATTAGCATAGGTTCACCCACACAACACTTATCATAACAATGAAGATTATTTAGCCGTATGTAGCGAAAGCACTAGACTAAAATCCCGTGTGTCCTCGAGAACATTTGGTCATTATAAGTAAACAAACCGGCTTGTCCTTTGTGCTAAAAAGGATTGGGCCACTCGCTGCAATTGTTACTCTCGCACTTTACTTACTCGTACTTTATTCAACTGTTACATCAAAACCCCCTGAATACTTGTCTGTGAGCATTTACAGTGAATCCTTCATCGAAACTGCTTGTCAACACCTTCTTCTCCTCGTTGGGATCGACATTCTTACTTATCGAAAATACTACGATACACCCCCTATACTTGTGGGTCATCAAGACTATTTTCTGGCGCCGTTGCCGGGGAGTGAAGCGCTATTGGTAAGTGGAATTGGTAAGGAAAACCTTTACTGTTTGTGCTGATTTTATTTCTGCCTGCTGCTATAAGTTATTATGGAGAGATCTTCTCTTCAATTTTTATTTGGGAAATCTACTACTACTGCAACGGTAGTGGATGAGGCGCCAGGTGAGGAAGTGATACCATATAAAATACCTATGAAAATTATTGAACGTGTTATGGATAACCGCTATGAAGGAGATGGAACTGTCCACCCTGGAGATCATTTATTGTTCTTACATGAATTATGCGGTTTATTCAAGTGTGCAGGTATTGCTATGGATGAAGTGAGGAAGAAACTATTCTCTTTATCGCTGTCGGGTAAGGCGGCGCATTGGTATAAATTACTGGATAATTGGGATTCTCTTGAATGGAATGATATTGTGCCCCGGTTTTATTCTAAGTTCTATCCTCCAAGTGAAATTCACATGGATCGGAATCGCATATATAATTTTTGGCCTCATGATTGCGAGAGTATTGCCCAAGCTTGGGGGAGATTGAAGTCTTTAATGCTCAAATGCCCCATTCATGAGCTTCCTGGTAATGTTATTATTGATAATTTCTATGCAAGACTTTCTTTTCAAGACAAGACCTTGCTGGATACTTCTTGTTCTGGATCATTTACACGCAACAAAGAAGAGTTTAAAAGGGACCTTCTTGATCGGATCCAAGAGAATACTGAAGGTTGGGAGAACGACAAGGATAGAGAATCAGGTATAATTTATGATTATAAATGCATTGAAGCTTTTATGGATACTGATAAATTTCGTAATATGAGTGCTACATATGGTCTTGATTCTCAAGTTGCTGCAAATCTTTATAAAGCTTTTGCCTCTCATTATGAATTGCCAAAGAAGAATTTTGATAAGTATCATGAACCGTATAAAGATAAAATTGATTCATCTATTTATAAATGCGTTGTAGTTGAAACTGCTGATCATGTTATTCCTGAAGCTTATATTGAAAGAACTCCTTTCCCTGCTAAAATGAAGGAGTACTCTATTATAAATAGTGCGGTTCATAAAAGTGAAAAGAAACCTGTAGAACCTGAAGAACAAATAAAAGTTGAACTTTTGTTGCAATAGTTAAAGATCTTGTGACTGAAAATGTGGAGGATGGTCATATTATTTTCTGTGAAGATGCTTCTAATATTGTTTCACATCCTAATAAACCCAAACAAGTTAGTGTTCCTATGCTATCTGTTAGAATTGGTGATCATTGCTATTATGGTTTATGTGATATTGGTGCAAGCGTTAGTGCTATTCCTTATGAGCTTTACACGGAGATTATGCACGAAATTGATTCTTGTGAACTTGAAGATATTGATGTGGTTATTCAGCTGGCTAATAGAGAAACTATTTCTCCAATTGGTATTGTTCGAGATGTGGAAGTTTTATGCGGTAAGATTAAATATCCTGCTGACTTTTTGGTACTTGGTTCTGCTGCTAGTGATTATTGTCCTATTATTTTTGGTAGACCTTTTCTAAATACTTGTGGAGCTATTATAGATTGCAAGAAAGAGAAAATTTTGACTAAATTTGCTGGTGAATCTTATGAGTTTAACTTCTCTAAATTTACCAAAAGTCCTTATAAAGCTGATTTGCCTAGTGATGATTTTAAAATGGAGCAATGTGCATCTATTATTCTTGTTCCTAACAATCCTTTGCAGCAACATTTGGAGGATAGCGAGAGTGAAGTTTTTAGGAAAGAAAGAGATGAGCTTGAGGAAATTTTTCTTCGTCAACCTATTCTCAAGCATGATTTACCGGTGGAACATTTGGGTACAACACCGCCACCAAAGGAAGATCCTGTTTTTGATTTAAAGCCTTTGCCTGATAATCTTAAATATGCTCATATTGATAATAAGAAAATATATCCTGTTATTATTAGTTCTAAGCTTTCAGAGATTGAGGAAGAAAGGTTATTGGAAATATTGAAGAAACACCGAGGAGCTATTGGCTATACTCTTGATGATTTGAAGGGGATTTCTCCTTCTATTTGCCAACATGCTATTAATATGGAAGATGATGCAAAGCCTATTGTTGAACATCAGCGTCGTCTAATTCCGAAGATGAAGGAAGTGGTAAGGAATGAGGTATTAAGACTTCTTGAAGCTGGTATTATATATCCTATTGCTGATAGTAGATGGGTTAGTCATGTGCATTGCGTTCCCAAGAAAGGAGGAATGACTGTTGTGCCTAATGATAATGATGAGCTCATCCCTCAAAGAGTAGTTGTAGGGTATAGAATGTGCATTGATTTTCGAAAAGTTAATAAAGTTACTAAGAAAGATCATTACCCTTTACCATTTATTGATCAAATGCTAGAAAGATTGTCTAAAAATACTCATTTTTGTTTTCTTGATGGTTATTCTGGGTTTTCACAAATTGCTGTTAAAGCTAAAGATCAAGAGAAAGCCACTTTCACTTGTCCCTATGGAACTTATGCTTATAGACGTATGCCTTTTGGTTTATGTAATGCTCCTGCTACTTTTCAAAGATGCATGTCTGCTATTTTTCATGGTTTTTGTGAGAGTATTGTAGAGGTATTCATGGATGACTTTTCCGTCTATGGGAATTCTTTTGATAGTTGCTTGCGAAACCTTGATAAAGTTTTGCAGAGATGTGAAGAAACTAACCTTGTTCTTAATTGGGAGAAATGCCACTTTATGGTTAATGAAGGAATTGTATTGGGACATAAAATTTCTGAGAGAGGTATTGAAGTTGATAGAGCTAAAGTTGAAGCAATTGAGAAGATGCCCTATCCTAGGGATGTTAAAGGTATTCGTAGTGTTCTTGGTCATCCTGGGTTTTATAGGAGGTTTATTAAAGATTTCTCCAAGATTTCAAAACCTCTTACTAATCTTCTCCAAAAAGATGTACCATTTGTTTTTGATGATGATTGTAAGGAAGCTTTTGAAACTCTAAAGAAAGCCCTAACAACTGCTCCTATAGTTGAACCTCCTGATTGGAACTTACCATTTGAAATTATGTGTGATGCTAGTGATTTTGCTGTAGGCGCTGTTCTTGGACAGCGAGTAGATAAAAAACTGAATGTTATTCATTATGCTAGTAAAACTCTTGATGCTGCTCAAAGAAATTATGCTACAACTGAAAAAGAGTTATTAGCTGTAGTCTTTGCTTGCGATAAATTTAGATCTTATATTGTTGATTCAAAAGTTACTATTCATACTGATCATGCTGCAATTAGATACCTTATGACAAAGAAAGATGCTAAGCCGAGGCTTATTAGATGGGTACTTCTTTTGCAAGAATTTGATTTACATATTGTAGATAGGAAAGGTGCTGATAATCCTGTTGCTGATAATTTGTCTAGATTGGAAAATATTGCTTATGATCCTGTTCCTGTTAATGATAGTTTTCCAAATGAACAATTGGCTGTAATAAAGGTGAGCTCGCGAGACAGTCCTTGGTATGCTGATTATGCTAACTTTATTGTTTCCAAGTACTTGCCTCCAACCTTTTCAGCTCAGCAAAGGAGGAAATTCTTTTATGACTTGAGGCATTATTTCTGGGATGACCCACACTTATACAAAGAAGGTGTGGATGGTATTATGCGAAGATGTGTTCCCGAATATGAACAACAAGAGATATTGAGTAAATGTCATGGTAGTGCTTATGGAGGACATCACGCCGGAGAAAGAACCGCGCAAAAGGTTCTACAATCAGGTTTTTATTGGCCAACTCTCTTCAAGGATGCGAGAAAGTTTATTTTATCTTGTGATGAATGCCAAAGGGTTGGTAATATCTCCAGACGTAATGAAATGCCTATGAATTATACTCTTGTTATTGAACCGTTTGATTGTTGGGGATTTGACTTCATGGGACCTTTTCCGTCTTCAGAAGGTAACACTCACATACTTGTTGCTGTTGATTATGTTACTAAATGGGTGGAAGCAATACCTACAAAAAGTGTTGAAGGTGAGACCTCTTTAAGAATGCTTTTAGACATTATTTCTCCTAGATTTGGAGTGCCTAGATATATTATGACTGATGGAGGTTCTCATTTTATTCATGGAGGTTTTAGAAAAACTCTTGCTAAGTATGGTATTAATCATAGAATTGCTTCCGCTTATCATGCTCAAACTAGTGGTCAAGTAGAATTATCAAATAGAGAGATTAAATCTATTTTGGGAAAGACTGTTAATAAAACTAGAAAGAATTGGGCTAGTAAATTGAAGGATGCACTATGGGCTTATAGAACTGCTTATAAAAATCCCATGGGAATGTCACCTTATAAAATGGTTTATGGGAAAGCTTGTCATTTACCTTTAGAACTAGAGCACAAAGCTTATTGGGCTGTTAGAGAATTAAATAATGATCCTAAACTTGCCGGTGATAAGAGGTTGTTGCAATTAAGTTCTCTAGATGAATGGAGAAGTGAAGCTTATGAAAATGCTAAACTCTTTAAAGAGAAAGTTAAAAAATGGCATGATAGAAGGATTATTAAAAGAGAATTTAATATTGGGGATAAAGTCCTATTGTATCGGTCTCGTCTCAGATTCTTTGCAGGGAAATTACTCTCGAAATGGGAAGGACCATATGTTGTCGAGGAGGTGTATCGTTCAGGAGCAATCAAAATTAGCTCTCTCCAAGGCAATGCCACGCAAGTGGTGAATGGACAAAGACTCAAGCATTATATCTCGGGTGATTCTTATAATGTTGATGTTGATATTATTCAAGTGGAAACACCGGAGGCTTTCATCAAAGGGCAAATTGACAGTCCGCCAGAACTCGACTTTGAATAGGTAACAGTACTGGTAATGAAAAGTACGCAATTTACTTTCCGAACAATATTTTTGCTGTTTTTGGAAAATATGAAAAATTACGAGTTCGAAACGGAGTGGAAAGGACGCACGAGGGGGTGCCACCATAGGCTGGCGCGGCCTGACCTAGGCCCGCGCCGACCTATGGTTTGGCCGCCTCGTCGCCCCTTTCCGACTCTGGTTCAATCTGGTACTTTCCTTTTGTCGTGAAAATTTTTGCTATATAATCCCCCGGACCCCTGGAGGTCCGTATATCGTTTTCTCGACGTGTTTTGTTTCGAGCTGTTTCTGCCAGGATCAGTTTTCAGTCTAGAAGCGCCATGGCCTCCAACAACAAGGGCAAGGGGCTTTCTGAGGAAGAAGTGAAGAGGGTGCCATCAAGACAAGAGCAGCCAGCCGTTGGGAGCAAGCAAATCTTGGTGGGATCTGTTGACACTCGACGTTCTTTTTCTCATAACTTGCAGGGACCTTTACCACCCGCTCTTAGCCTCGACTCCTTCCCTGTGTTGGAAGAAGTTCTACGAACTACCGATGAGTTTTGTGATCAATATCGGGCTCTAAGAAGAGAAGTGGAGATACTCCAGGAGGAGAATTGCCGCCTCCGAAGAATGCTGGAATACCACTCGATTCACATCACAAGGTCATCATCGCCAACTTCAGATAACAATGAATCTCTTCGAGTCTTAGTGCAGAATTGCCAAGCTGAGAAACTGAAGTTGAAAGAGTTCTGTAAGAAGCGCGGGAGGAGTTCATCACCA
Source organism: Lolium perenne (assembly GCF_019359855.2). Lineage (NCBI taxonomy): Eukaryota > Viridiplantae > Streptophyta > Magnoliopsida > Poales > Poaceae > Lolium > Lolium perenne. The sequence continues at coordinate 32,347,321 of NC_067248.2, read as the reverse complement.
CCATCGCCAAAGGAGTAATTCATCATCGGTATTGGCATCCCCTTGGTTTGTTCCAAGCTTGGGGGAGTGCCGCGGTATCACATTATCACTACCTTTTATTTTTATTGTCAAGTAGTGTCATATCATGAGTAGGGAAGTTATCATATAAGATGGGTTGCAGTTTGAAAGTATCTCTCCTTTAGTTGGTTATCTATGTATCCCTTGGTGTGAGATATCGTTATGGAATATTAATGAGAAGTCTTATCATTTACATATTGCACATCTTATTTTAGTTTGCAATCTCTATTATATGATTTATCTTGTCATTAGTATTGGTATCACTTTGGGAGCATTGAATAAATCTATTTGGTTTTGGCAAACTTAGCATTGGTCAATAGCAACAACACTTTGAGGTTTAAGTAGAAAAGAGAAATACATGTAGATGTTTCATTGTCTTTCTTTCTTGTTAGCTCATAGCTTATTATTCTGAAGTTGAAATTGTTTGTGCTTACAAGGAAGATGCATGATTGTTTCTATCACATGTATATTTGTTTGTTTCCCTCAACTCTTATGCTTGCTAATTAACCTTGCTAGCCAAAAACCTGTACTGAGAGGGAATGCTTCTCGTGCATCCAAACCTTAACCCAAACCTATGCCATTTGTGTCCACCATACCTACCTACTACATGGTATTTTCTGCCATTCCAAGTAAATACTTCATGTGCTACCTTTAAACAATTCAAAACTTAGTATCTCTTATTTGTGTCAATGTTTTATAGCTCATGAGGAAGTATGTGGTGTTTTATCTTTCAATCTTGTTGGGCAACTTTCACCAATGGACTAGTGGCTTCATCCGCTTATCCAATAATTTTGCAAAAAGAGCTGGCAATGGGATTCCCAGTCCCAAATTAACTAAACTAAATAGACACTCCTCCATGGTATGTGATTGATGGACGGCACCCGAAGGATTCGGTTAGCCATGGCTTGTGTAAGCAAAGGTTGGGGGGAGTGTCATCATCATAATAAAACTAAAATAAAAAGTCACTCCTTCATGGTATGAGATTGTTGGCAGGCACCCGAGGATTCGGTTAGCCATGGTTTGTGAAAGAAAGGTTGGAAGGAGTGCCACATAAAATGAAAATAATATGGGAGCCGCTCTTTGAAGGTTGTCTGGCAAGGGGGTTAGAGTACCCGCTACCAGTCGTTGACAACAACAAACACCTCTCAAAATGTTACTTTTATTCTCTTTATATGATTGCAAAACTGAAAAAGCTCTAGCACATGATTTAATCCCTGCTTCCCTCTGTGAAGGGCCTGTCTTTTACTTTATGTTGAGTCAGTAAACCTATTTCCCTCCATCTCAAGCAAGCATTTGAGTAGTATTGATCAAACCATTATATTGTGATTTGCTTCATCATGTCTTTTATTCCTCCTTGTTTAGTACAAGTTTTATCTGAATGAATATAGCTTTGCAAGTTATCAATGATCATGAGGAGACCATTATGATTGAGTATGCAAGTTGTGCCTTATAAACTTTAACATGAGAGCGCTGCTCAATGAGATAAGTATAATCTGTTAATTGTTCTCTGACCAAGAACGAATTTTGCCATCACCAATTATGATTTCTTATGCACCTTTATTTGTGATTACCTTATACTTGTTTCAAGTTGAGTTATATGGGGAAGTTGTCTACTATAATGTCTTGTGCGAATGAATAAGATGCTTCTTGTCCGTATTTTATTTATCGACTCTTCACTCCATAAACATGTGGTCCTGTTTACCGAGCTCAGTTTCGCTTGGGGACAAGCGAAGTCTAAGCTTGGGGGGAGTTGATACGTCCAATTTGCATCACTATTTTATATCATAATTTGCTGTTATTCATTGATATATTTCATATTGGGACACAATACTTATGTTATTTCATCTATTTTGCATGTTTCATCATTATTGGAGGATCAAGCACCGGAGCCAGGATTCTGCTGGAAAAAGCACCGTCAGAACGCAATATTTCGGAAGATCAACTGTGGAAGGAAATTATACCAAAAATCCTATTTTTCAAGATGACGAAGGAAGCCAGAAGGAGGAGCCAGCTGGACCCAGGGTGGGCCCACACCATAGGGCGGCGCGCCCATGGCCTGGCCGCGCCACCATGTGTTGTGGGGGCCCCACAACCCCTTTCGCCTCCTTTTCTTCGCGAAACCCTTCGTCCCGAAAACCTAAGCCACAGAGGGTACCTCGCGAAGAGTTACAGCCGCCTCTGCGGGGCGGAGAACACCAGAGAGAAAAGAGCTCTCCAGCGGGCAGGAATCCGCCGGGGAAATTCCCTCCGGGAGGGGGAAATCGACGCCATCGTCACCGTCATCGAGCTGGACATCATCTCCATCACCATCATCATCATCTCCACCATCATCACCGCCGTCTCCACCGCCGGACACCATCACCACCACAAGAAAAGTTGCCATGGCCGACGAAGTTGAAGTCGCGCCGTGGTTGCTGGTGTACCATGGCCAACGATTTTGGGTCCCTCCGTGGTGCATGTCAAAACTTTTTTTTTCTCGTTTTTGAGGCAACCTAGCCCGACGAAAGCGGCCAAAACGTCGCGTATGGTGGCCCGGGACGTGGTGCATCTCGAAATCTCGGGTTCGCCGGCCGAGTCAACGCAAATCCGCACCGCCGAGGGATGTAGGGCCCAGATGGCAGCGTCTAGGGAATTTTTTTTTTTCTCGATCGCGCCATCTCGTTCAACGTTCTCCGATCGAGCCGTTTACGATGCAGGATCATGGGTCCCGCATGTCATCCTCTATGAACCAAAATTCTTTCTATTCTTGGATTTTTTTGACCCCCTGATTTCTGGCTACTTCCTTTTTCTTTTGATCCCTTGCCGCCTTGGAAACGTTGAGACCGCTGCTGCTAAATGGGACCCGCATGTTATCCTCTATGTGCAATCAACTTTCTTTTCTTGGAGTTTTTTTTGGCACCTCATATTTGGTCACTTGCCTTTTTTTTTCGATCCCCTGCCGCCTCTCAAACGGTGATACCGTCGTCGCTAAATGGGACCCGCATGTCATCCTCTATGTACTATAAAACTTTCTTTTCTTGGATTTTTTGGCACCTCATATTTGGTCACTTGCCTTTTTCTTTCGATCCCCTGCCGCCTCTCAAACGGTGATACCGCTGCTGCTAAATGGGACCCGCATGTCATCCTGTATGTACTATAAAACTTCCTTTTCTTGGATTTTTTTTGGCACCTCATATTTGGTCACTTGCCTTTTTCTTTCGATCCCCTGCCGCCTCTCAAACGGTGATACCGCTGCTGCTAAATGGGACCCGCATGTCATCCTCTATGTACTACAAAACTTTCTTTTCTTGGATTTTTTTTGGCACCTCATATTTGGTCACTTGCCTTTTTCTTTCGATCCCCTGCCGCCTCTCAAACAGTGAGACCGCTGCAGCTAAATGGGACCCGCATGTCATCCTCTATGAGCAATCAACTTTCTTTTCTTGGAGTTTTTTTTGGCACCTCATATTTGGGCACTTGCCTTTTTCTTTCGATCTCATGCCACGTTTGAAACGTTGAGGAACCTGCAGGCTCATGGGACCCGCATGTCATCCTCTATTTACTATAAAAGTTCATTTTCTTGGTTTTTTTCACCCTCTGATTTTTGGCAATTTCTTTTTTTCTTTTGAACCCCTGCCGCCTCTCAAACGGTGATACCGCTGCTGCTAAATGGGACCCGCATGTCATCCTCTATGTACTATAAAACTTTCTTTTCTTGAATTATTTTTGGCTCCTCATATTTGGTCACTTGCCTTTTTCTTTCGATCTCATGCCACGTTTGAAACGTTGAGGAACCTGCTGGCTCATGGGACCCGCATGTCATCCTCTATGTGCTATAAAAGTTTATTTTCTTTATTTTTTTTTCACCCTCTGATTTTTGGCTATTTCCTTTTTCTTTTGATCCCCTGCCGCCTTGGAAACGTTGGGTAAGCTGCTGACTCATGGGACCCGCATGTCATCCTCTATGTACAATCAAGTTTCTTTTTCTTTTGATCTCAATCTGCATTTGAAACGTTGAGACCGCTGCTGCTAAATGGGACCCGCATGTCATCCTCTACGTACAATAAAGTTTCTTTTCTTGGATTATCTTTGGCTCCTGATATTTTGTCACTTGCCTTTTTCTTTCGATCTCATGCCGCCTTTGAAACGTTGAGTAAGCTGCTGGCTCACGGGTCCCGCATGTCATCCTCTACGAACAATAGAAGTTTCCTTTCTTGGAGTTATTTTTTACCCCTAATTTCTGGCTATTTGCCTTTTTCTTTTGATCTCCTGCCCCCTCTGAAACGATGAGGACGCTGTTGGCAGGTCGGTCCCACATGTCATCCTCTATGAACAATAAAAGTTTCCTTTGATGGATTTATTTTGAACCCCTAATTAATTTCTGGATATTTCCCCTGCCGCCTTGGAATCGTTGAGGATGCTGCTGCCTCATGGGTCCCGCATGTCATCCTCTCAGAACGGTAAATGTTTATTTTCTTGGATTTTGTTGACCAAATGATTTTTGGCTTATTTTTTCTTTCGATCACGTGCAGCCTTTAAAACGTTGAGGACGCTGCTGGCTCACGGGTCCCACATGTCAACCTCTATGAACAATAACCGCTGAGGATGCTGTTGCCTCATGGGTCCCACATGTCATCCTCTCAGAACAAAAATGTTTCTTTTCTTGGATTTTTTACCAACAGATTTATGGTTTATTTTTTCTTTCCATCCCCTGCCGCCTTTAAAACGTTGACGACGCTGTTGGCTCATGGGTCCCCGATGTCAGCCTCCCCGTACAAGAAACATATGATATCTTGATTATTTTGCAGACAATAAACAATGTATTGCGCTCTGAGCTATTTCAAACGGATAATTAAATCTTTATTTTTACATAAACAAACTTATATGTTGAATCTCCTTGTTTTTTTGTCTTTGCGAAGCATAGGACTTTCCTGTTTTTTTAGAAAATTCGGAACTTTCCTGTTTTGGAGTGGGCTGAAATTGTACGAGTCAAAAGGCCAAGCAGGATAGTTCGAAGGCCCAGATGTCCAGATGCAGCCCAATTGAAATCTTTATTCTTGGACTTTTTTCACCCCCTGATTTCTGGCTACTTCATTTTTCTTTTGGTTCTATGCCGCCTTGGAAACGTTGAGACCGCTGCTGCAAAATGGGACCCGCATGTCATCCTCTACGTACAATAAAATTTCTTTTCTTGGATTATTTTTGGCTCCTGATATTTGGTCACTTGCCTTTTTCTTTCGATCCCGTGCAGCCTCTCAAACGGAGATATCGCTGCTGCTAATTGGGACCCGCATGTCATCCTCTATGTACAATCAAGTTTCTTTTCTTGAATTATTTTTGGCTCCTGATATTTGGTCACTTGCCTTTTTCTTTCGATCTCATGCCACGTTTGAAACGTTGAGGAACCTGCTGGCTCATGGGACCCGCATGTCATCCTCTATGTACTATAAAAGTTCATTTTCTTTGTTTTTTTTCACCCTCTGATTTTTGGCTATTTCCTTTTTCTGTTGATCCGGTGCCGCCTTGGAAACGTTGAGTAAGCTGCTAGCTCATGGGACCCGCATGTCATCCTCTATGTCCATCAACTTTATTTTCTTGGATTTTTTTGACCCCCTAATTTCTGGCTACTTTCTTTTTCTTTTGATCTCAAGCCGCATTTGAAACGTTGGGACCGCTGCTGCAAAATGGGACCCGCATGTCATCCTCTATGTAAATAAAGTTTCTTTTCTTGGATTATCTTGGGCTCCTGATATTTTGTCACTTGCCTTTTTCTTTCGATCTCATGCCGCCTTTGAAACGTTAAGTAAGCTGCTGGCTCATGGGTCCCGCATGTCATCCTCTACGAACAATAAAAGTTTCCTTTCTTGGAGTTATTTTTTACCCCTAATTTCTGGCTATTTGCCTTTTTCTTTTGATCTCCTGCCCCCTTTGAAACGATGAGGACGCTGTTGGCAGGTCGGTCCCACATGTCATCCTCTATGAACAATAAAACTTTCCTTTGATGGATTTATTTTGAACCCTAATTAATTTCTGGCTATTTCCTTTTTTTCTTTGATCCCCTGCCGCCTTGGAAACGTTGAGGATGCTGCTGCCTCATCGGTCCCGCATGTCATCCTCTCAGAACGATAAATGTTTTATTTTCTTGGATTTTTTTACCAACTGATATTTGGTTTATTTTTATTTTCGATCCCCTGCCGCCTTTGAAACGTTGACGACGCTGCTGGCTCATGGGTCCCTGATGTTAGCCTCCCCGTACAAGAAACATGTGATATCTTGATTATTTTGCAGACAATAAACAGTGTATTTCGCTCTGAGCTATTGCAAACGGATAAATTAAATCTTTATTTTTACAACTTATATCTTGAATCTCCTTGTTTTTTGTTTTGGCGAAGCATAGGACTTTCCTGTTTTTTTTTTTTGAGAAAAATCTGAACTTTGATGTTCTGGAGTGGGCTGAAATTGTACGAGTCAAAAGGCCCAGAAGGATAGTTCGAAGGCCCAGATGTCCAGATGCAGCCCAATTGAAATCTTTCTTTTCTTGGATTTTTTTCACCCCCTGATTTCTGGCAACTTCATTTTTCTTTTGGTCCTGTGCCGCCTTGGAAACGTTGAGACCGTTGCTGGAAAATGGGATCCGCATGTCATCCTCTATGTACAATAAAGTTTCTTTTCTTGGATTATTTTTGGCTCCTGATATTTGTTCACTTGCCTTTTTCTTTGGATCTCATGCCACCTTTGAAACATTGAGGAATCTGCTGACTCATGGGACCCGCATGTCATCCTCTATGTACAATCAATTTTCTTTTCTTGGAGATTTTTTTTACCCCCTAATTTCTGGCTACTTTCTTTTTCTTTTGATCTCAAGCCGCATTTGAAACGTTGGGACAGCATGTCATCCTCTATGTACAATAAAAGTTTCTTTTCTTGGATTATTTTTCACCCTCTGATTTTTGGTCACTTGCCTTTTTCTTTCGATCTCATGCCGCCCTTGAAAACGTTGAGAAACCTGCTGGCCCATGGGACCCGCATGTCATCCTCTATGTACTACAAAAGTTTCTTTTCTTGGATTTTTTTCACCCTCTGATCTTTGGCTATTTCCTTTTTCTTTTCATCCCCTGCCGCCTTGGAAACGTTAGTAAGCTGATCGGTGGGACCCGCATGTCATCCTCTATGTACAATCAAGTCTCTTTTCTTGGATTTTTTTACCCCCTTATTTTTGTCACTTGCCTTTTTCTTTCGATCTCATGCAGCCTCTGAAACGTTGAGGAAGCTGCTGGCTCATGGGACCCACATGTCATCCTCGATACTATAAAAGTTTCTTTTCTTGGATTTTTTTTCACCCTCTTATTTTTGGCTGTTTCCTTTTTCTTTTGATCCCCTGCCGCCTTGGAAACGTTGATTAAGCTGCTGACACAAGGGGCCCGCATGTCATCCTCTATGTACAATCAACTTGCAAGATCTTGGGGCGGAAGAGCTTGTATAAGTGGGACCCATATGTCATCCTCTATGTACAATAAAAGTTTATTTTTCTTGGATTATTTTTTGCTCCTGGTATTTGGTCTCTTTCCTTTTTCTTTCGATCTCATGCCGCCTCTGAAACGTTGAGTAAGGTGCTGGGTCATGGGACCCGCATGCCATCCTCTATGTACAATCAACTTTCTTTTCTGGGAGTTTTTTTTTACCCCTAATTTCTGGCTACTCTTTTTCTTTTGATCTCAAGCCGCATTTGAAACGTTGACACCGCTGCTGCAAAATGGGACCCGCATGTCATCTTTTATGTACAATAAAGTTTCTTTTCTTGGATTATTTTTGGCTCCTGATATTTGGTCACTTGTCTTTTTCTTTCGATCTCATGCCCCCTTTGAAACGTTGAGGAAGCTGCTAGCGCATGGGTCCCGCATGTCATACTCTATGAACAATAAAAGTTTCCTTCCTTGGAGTTATTTTGACCGCTAATTTCTGGCTACTTCCTTTTTCTTTTGATCCCCTGCCGCCTTGGAAACGTTGAGTAAGCTGCTGACACAAGGGGCCCGCATGTCATCCTCTATGTACAATCAACTTGCAAGATCATGGAGCGAAAGAGCTTGTATAAGTGGGACCCATATGTCATCCTCTATGTACAATAAAAGTTTCTTTTCTTGGATTATTTTTTGCTCCTGATATTTGGTCACTTTCCTTTTTCTTTCTATCTCATGCCGCCACCGAAACGTTGAGTAAGGTGCCGGCTCATGGGACTGTACAATAAAGTTTCATTTCTTAGATTTTTTACCCACTGATTTTTGCTAACTTGCCTTTTCTTTTCGATCATATGCCGCCTTTGAAATTGAGGTCGCCGCTGGCTCATGGGTCCCACATGTCATCCTCTCTGAACGATAAACCTTTCCTTTGTTGGATTTATTTTTTACCCCTAATTTCTCGGCTATTTGCCTTTTTCTTTTGATCCCTGCGGCCTTTGAAACGATGAGGACGTCTGGCGTGTCGGTCCCACATGTCATCCTCTATTAAGAATAAAAGTTTCCTTTTTGGATTTATTTTTGACCCCTAATTTCTGGCTATTTGCCTTTTTCTTCTGATCCCTGCCGACTTCGAAATGATGAGGATGCAGCTGGCAGATCGGTCCCACATGTCAGCCTCTATGAACTATAAATGTTTCCTTTGTAGGATTTATTTTTTACCCCTATTTTCAGGCTACTTGCCTTTTTCTTTGAAACGTTGAGGACGCTACTGTCTCATGGGTCCCACATGGCATCCTCTACGAACGATAAACCTTCATTTCTTGTTAACGACAGTTTATCAAGATTATTTTTGCAGACTAATACAAGCTCTTTGGCTCCAAGATCTTGCAAGTTGATAGATTAAATCAAGGAATTATTAGGATATGTTTTAAATTTCAAATCCACTTTATGAATTTTTAAAAATACCGTTATCCATGTGGGTATGGAGCGATCAAGGATTTTCATATTGGGCATGAGCAGTTTCAAAAATTGGAACCCTATAATTCAAAATAAATAAAAACAACTTTTATGTAGAATCTCCATGTATTTTTATTTGCCAATCATAGGATCTGTGTTTCATTAGAAAAGGGCCGAAATTGCATGAGCAGAAAGGCCCATTTGTAGTTATTGGGCTTCGACAAATTGGATCAGGTAGACCGATAACAATTACCATGTAGATGTTCCTTGGCAACCCAAAAGTGAAATATTGGGCCCAACAGGGGAAGGTTGAACAGTACTTTTTCTATTGGGAAGGTGGTACATGGGGTTATCCTGACAAAAAAAAATGGAACATGGGTTACTGAAGGTTGCCCATTTGTGCCTAATATGTTTGTCAGCAGGAGCTTTACCTTCCACCGCCACCGCTCTGCTTCCGCTGCCGCCGCCATGCCTCGTCGCGGGTCGAGCTACCGGTACGGCGGCGTCTCGAGCTCGGGGTACCGCAGCGTCCGCGCGTGCCCCAAATTAAGGTACTTCCTCCTCGGGACGGCACCTACGATAGGCTCGGCTGGCCTTGGGGCATTTACCCCTAGCCTCTTCCATGCTCAAGTTTTTGAAATGTTTCTGGCTCTGTTCAACACTGGATCAAATTTGTCAACATGACCATTCTTATGGAGTAGCAACGAGTTGAATCTCTCAAAACTCTTTAAGTTCTGCAATATAACGACTAATTGGTAATACCTTATACAAAATGATTACATATCCTTATTTTGGAAGCAAGCAATCACACACTTATAGTTTGCTAGTCAGCTGCACGTAACGTTAAAAATCGGCAATTATAATGAATAAACCTGTAATGTTCACTTAAAATGCATTAAGGAGCATCAAATTTGACAAATCAAACCATGTCGTACTGAAAATTGACATGTCTTTCTCATGCAGAAATGTAAAATTATCCATGCATGTGCGTTTATACAGGTTAAGTTTTGCACGTATTATTTTTTGTAACTTTTCTGACTACCTTCAAAGCTCCAATCCTTCTTTATCATCTTTGTTGTACCGCACTGATGCAAGTGAATGCGAGCTGCTCACCAGACGCGACTTCGTGTCCGATATGTGTACTATGCCTTCTCCATCTAGTGCTAGTTACGCCTCTGTGCTAATTAATTCAGCACAAACCTCTGTCATTGCAGCTGTGACTCACCTCGACCATTGGAGCCCAATCATAAGAGCGAGCTCAGTCTCAACCAGAGAGGCATGTGTCTCATGGTTAGCTATCTACAACTTGCTGTCTTACTAAAACCGTGCCTATCATAGAGATCATCTCGCTGGTGTAGCAATGGCTGCAAGTAGCTGCTAGCATGAGCGAAGGGGATAAGGAAGAAAAGATTAAAAAAATGGGTTGGGGCCAACAAGCAGGAAAGCTATCTACTAGCTTTATGGATGTTTCTGGAATTGGGTAGAAAATAGTAGATGACACTGTAGCAGCGAATCCCAGAGACCAAGGCCGTTGGATGATGTCTAATGAACGGCAGAACAAAATCGGCGAAATTAGCTTGAATTTTGATAATAAATATTGGGCATTTTCCCTCGAACATGATTTATCAACTTTGGGTAGTCTCTGGACTAGTCTCCCTCGTCCACCAATTATTATCATACTACTGCAGAAAGTTGAGGGCAGTCCCTAGTCCCGAGCACTTCGCCCACTTCCCCTGGCCTCATCCTAGAGATCTCACACCAACCACCTCACCGTCGACTAGCCGCCAGTGTACAGCCCTCCAAAGAATCCCCAATGGCGGCGACGCCCCTACTAGAGCGCTCCTCACGCGAGCGCATCATCGAGTCTGGCCCACATGTCTTTCGTGCCTGCCATGTGTCTGCAAGCACGACCGACTTCTCCGTCGGTGAGCCGCCGGCCGTGGGCGAGGGCGAGGCGTCCCCGTACACTATGACAGTGCACATCTTCTTCTCAAGGACGTACGAGCTCAGGAGGATGGCCGGCCCCCTCCCTGCCCCACTGGGTGAGGACGATATCACCACTACACCCTGCGAAGAGGTGGTGCTGGATCTTGGCTTGCCTCCGAGGGAGCTGCGTAGTGGGGGCAATGTCATGCGAACTATGCGCGAGATTCTTGCCCGTGTATGGCTGCTCAAGAACCTGAACCTCACGGAGGAGGAGTGGGACATCATCATGCCTTACGATGTTATGCACCTGATGTGGCAGCAGGCGTGTCGTCGGCTCGGTGGCCTCCACTTCGACCTCACCCTTGGGGTGGACCACCGGCTCATCGTCAACTTGCCGGCGCTGCAGGACAGTTGGGTCCTAGTTGCGCCGGAGGACGGCCACTGCAGCATATGCATGCTGGGGCTGTCGCAGCGCACAACGGTGCGTCTCCGGGGATGCAAACACTCGTTCCATAGGAAGTGCATCTTCTCCTGGTTTGTAACGAACGCCAGCTGCCCTATCTGCCGCGATAAAGTGCTGACCCATCTTATTTTCGATTTGTAGCATAGTATGAATAAAACCCCTGTATGATAGGGATGCCATGCCAACTTGAATCCTATGTCAAGAGAAATTCTATTTGATTGTGGTTATAAGATATTCTGCATTAGTTTGATCAAGTATTATCATTCTATTTTCCTATGGGATATGACCCTATGAATCAAACAACATGGGATTACTTCCACACAATTAAGTTTGACCAACTTTTAGTAGGACAACAAACATAAATAATTAGTCATCATGGGATTACAATCCAACAGATAATTGTCTTCAGGACTCATACATTTTCCAAATAGAAAAATCAAAACAAATCATGGTTCTTCATCTCACAGCATGATACAGAGACAAGAGTCTAATCATCATCATCATCATCATCATCACCTCCGTCTTCATTCTGATATTCGTGCATGGTCTCATCCTGCTCGTCGTGTCCATTCTCCTCCTGAGATTCACCAGGTAGCTTCAGTGTAGCCATCTCTTTGTCGACTATGCTAACCTCAACAGTGAAATCTACTTCTCCATCATGTGCAGGGATACTGTATCCAACGAGGTTTCATCAATGTCAGCAACTTTAGTTTGCATACAACCAGCGAAATCATCTTGCTGGGCACCAATTATTAGATCCGCATTCTCATCCAAATCATATATGTTCCTTGCCACAAACTTTTGCACATACTGCCATCCTTTTCTAGATCTGTCTTCCAAGAAAAGTACCTTGGCCGCTTGAGGTACCAAAATATAAGGATCATCCTTGTACCAACGAGCAAAGTAGTATTAAGCGATATGAAATACCCATCATTTCTCGGCACCTTTGCCCTTGTTTGGATCTTGGTTGTACCAATAACACTTAAATAGAACCACAGATCGGACGGTAACCTTATCACTATAGAACAACCGAATAACCTCTTCTATGTGACCATAATGGTCAAATGACTCGATCTCTTCTTTCTGGTTGTCAAGTGATCTCCACTGGTTGTGATGCCACTATTTCGTGTCTTCAAATGTTGTTCGCGCTCATAGGAGCTGTAATGGACACCATTGGCATTGCAAGCTGCAGCTACCAACACCCTCTTATCTGGACCACGTGATAGGACAAGGAGATCAGCACTAACAGTACACGGATTCTCCGCATGGAGTTTCGAGATCTATGATTAAAAAATAGACAAGAGGTCATCTCATGTGAAAACACATAGACAAGTCAGAGTGCAATTGAACATCTTACATATTTCTCAAACCAGTCCTGAAACCCACTCCCACGTGCCGATAGCTTTCCATTCGTTTCCATGTACAACCTGCAAAACATAGCCAAGTCAGCTGAATATATTTCATTTTGATACAAGTTCATAGTATATGCGAGAACCGAGTATTTCGTGTGCATAGTACTCACTTAACATATTCATCAGCCTCTCGTAGCATTATTCAGCACATACCAAGACAATTTGTTCAAATTCAGACTGCTCTAATGTTTTTTCGGTCCTCTTTCCTATTAGCTCAACACCATGATTAAAAACAGATCCTCCAACTTCCAAAATTCTGCGACCCCGGTTGAATCTGGTCTCAATATCAGGAATATATCTTGAGGCAAATGTATATGCTTTAGCAGCAATATACGCCACTGCAATGCAAGCCTCCGGTCTAGCTTTGTTCCTAACTGTATTCTTGAAAGTGCACAGTCGACGTTCTATAGGGTACATCCATCCATACTGTACCGGACCTCTTAAAAGTGCCTCATCAGGTAGATGAACAGCCAAATGCACCATCACATCAAAGAAGGCTGGAGGATATATCAGCTCCAGCTTGCACGGGATTACCGCTATGTCCACCTTAAGACGTTCTACAACAGCTTTCGCTAGAGTTTTACTACATATTTCCCTAAAGAACCTTCCCAACTCTGCAATCACGTTGTACATATTTGGCTTCACTAAATCTTTAATGCCAATAGCTAAAAGCCTTTGCAGCAGGATATGACAATCGTGAGTTTTCAACCCTTGGAGCTTGTTTCCTTCAGCATTGAGACAATTTGCAATGTTGGAAGCAAATCCGAACGGGAACATCACACCTCGGAGGTACTCACAAAATAATCTCCTTTTAGGCATCGGCAATGTGAATTCCGCGCCTCGAAATTTATAATGTTTTTCCTTGCCTTTGTTCACTTTGTCATTACGATCCAGTTGCAAGTGCCTGTTAACATTCAATGTTGCACAATCAATCCTAGCATTTGAGCTATCTTTTGTCTTGGATGGAATGTTGAGTAATGTGCCGACAATGCTGTCACATATATTCTTCTCCATGTGCATGATATCAATATTATGCCGAAGCTTCTTACCAGCCCAATACGGCAAGTCCCAAAGAGTGGTCCTGCGCTTATAAAATATTCTCGGTCTATCATTTTCCATTTCCTTCCTCTTGGTACATGCTGCTATTTCACCTCCCATCTTCCTTTTGGTAGCTGCTAGACTCGAGTTCATCTCCTCTCTTCTTCCTTTTTCTATCTCGCTACTACTGCCGCATCTTCTCGTATCCTTCTCTGTTGTACCTGCCGTGGCGGCTGGTGGTTTTCCTGGTTTAACATTTCTGACCGCTTCTAGGTGCGCCTCCAACTCGTGACTCTTAAAGTGCTGCGGTTTAGTCTTTTTACTGTGCACGATCACCAATAAATTGCAATTTTTTTCTATTTTTTCGGAACCGTGATCTAATGGAAGGAAACGGCGATGGCCCATATAGCATATCTTGTTTATTATCCTCACCGCCAGCTGATCAGTATCATAGTGAACACATGCATTATAACCTTGATGTTACTACGCACGACATAGTGCCCAAAGCTGGATAATCATGGGTGCAATACAAGACAAAGCAGCACGTAATAGAAAATTTTGTTCTTTAGGTTGACACACATCCCGTGTAGGGACACCCTCCCATAATGTTTGCAAGTCTCTAATAAGAGGCTGAATGAACACATCAAAATCCTTCCCAGGAGATTTGGGACCTGGGATGAGTAAGGCCATCATACGATTCGACCGATCGGTGCATGTCCAGGGAGCCTGGTTGTAAGGTGTAACTAGTACCGGCCACATGCTATACGAGTTGCTCATGTTGCCAAATGGGTTGAATCCATCTATAGCAAGGCCAAGTCTCGTGTTCCTTGGATCTGCAGCAAAATCTGGATGATCCAGGTCGAATTGCTTCCATTCATCGCCATCGCCAGGATGCCTCGCAAATCAGGGTCGGGCGTGAGAATCTCTTTGTGCCATCTTGTTTCCCGAGATGTTTGTTACGAAGCAAACAACCTCTGCAATCTTTGTACAAGTGGAAAGTATCTCAGAACCTTCCAAGGAATCTTTTCTTACCACCAGCTCCATCATGTTTCCCCCTTGATTCCTTACATCACGGACATTCATCGAGGTCATTATACTCCATCCAAAACAAAGGCACAGTTATTTTTGCAAAAATCAATCTTCTCATATCCAAGTCCCGGTACCTTGATGTCTTGCTTCACCTCATAAAAGGATTTTGGCAGTCCAGCCCTGTGGAGTGCATCGCTGTATGTCTTCGCAACTGCATTGAACGCTTTATTGGTAATCCCCTGGTATGACTTGTCATGAAGTAATTTCACAATTAATTCGAATCTTGACACAACAGAACCAGGGGCCACTAAGCGCTTAGCATCTTCTATCATGTCATGGAAAAGAGGCTTTTTGTGATAACCATGGGGCTGTTGGCTGGCAGATGGATACAGATCCCGTCACAAATTAGCAGTCGCCTCCTCCTGGACGAGAGCTTCAGGCTGATAACCATCAGAATAAAGAGGATCAATAATGTCAGGCTGATCATAGTGTTCACCATGGTTAATCCACCTGATATATGTCTGGTCCATCCCATAAACGAATAAATGATCTAAGACTACATGTTGAGGCTTGGACCCAATATTCAAACATACGCGGCATGGACAAATCACTTCCTTTGTCTTGTCACCGTCAGTAAAATCACTAAAGTGCTTCATGAAGTCTTCAATACCACTCAAATATGTTGGTGTGTTTAATGAGTGAAATAATATCCAAGTTCTCGTCCATCTCGTTGAGGAGATAGATGGTCGAGAAGCGATAAGCTATTTCAACAAACAGGTCACCTACGAATGTAAGCAAACATACCTGAGCAAACAGGTCGAATATAAAACTATAAATGCTACATTATTTGAGCCGATTTCAGCAAACGAACTGAGTGCAAAACTACGGCTACCTAGCGAACAGATTTTTTTTAGGCTGACCACTGGGTTTCCCCACTTTGTATTTTTTTTAATAAAAAGAGGGAAATATGTACAAAAGTTGCTGGAGAGCAGCAACTAAAAGGATCATAGATCCCAAACAGCAAAATATATATAAAATGTTCTACCCATGATATGATTTCCTCTTTGCCTTATGAACAAGGAGAGCAATTTCATCCTTGAATCTCTTGTGCCATCTGTAAATGCTTGGGGGGAGGGGCGAACATATCTATCGAAAGCAATACAATACCAACACATTCTTTCTTCTTTTTTGCCGTAATTCCGCCGATCTATTAGCAGTGCAAAGAAGCCAAAAGTAATAAGATTACATACAGGTTCATAGACCACCAGGGCCGTACCTGAGAATACGGAGGGCCTGAGCAAAACAAGAAATAGAGGCCCTCAACATGATCATTGGCAACTAAAATGATTTTATATATACTACTCACTCCATTTCAATAAACAATGCACCCTTGTTTTTCGTATTTTATCTTCGAAAAAATATTAATCTATATCTCTCTATTTAAAAATGATGTTTCAATTTTATGTAGATATACATGTATTTAGATGAGTTTAGTTTGCAGATACATGCAAGTTTTGATGAAGTTGAAACATATTTTTCAGGATGAAGTATATAAAAAAATTGATATAAAACTGGTATCATTAGAAAGTATTTTCCAACACGATTCTAACAATGCTGCTTATGTATTATATGATCGTGATATTGTTGTCCTATTTATTTGGTCAAGGTTCACATTCAAATGTGGTAAAATAAATTAAAAGAAGTGCATCGTGTGAAAAAGCAATCTAAGAATTCAAAAGTGCTAATTGTTAGTCGAAACATGACATCATTGAGACAAAATATTAATATTCATTGGAAGACTAACTGAATTAGGCGCACTCGCGATGAAAGAGAAAGAGAAGATATGGGTAAGAGCAAGTACAATAAGGTACAGTCTTTTTTTGTTTGTTTGGGTTGCTCATCAAGCTTATCGCTTCGATACAATAAGGTACAATCAGCGGGAGTGGTGTTTGGAACATGGGTGCATAGTGGGTGGTATCATAGAGTACTATCATAGATATGCTATATTTATTATAGTGGAGTATTGAAAATGGCATATATAGAAGGGGATATTGAGAATTGAGAGTGGCATAAACACAACTTCAGTTTTTGTAATGGCATAAACACAACTTCAGTTTTTGTAATGGCATAAACACAACTTGTGAATTGAGGAGTGGCATAGAACCAATTAACACTTGTTTCAATAACAGCCATCAAAAGCCAATCGAACGCACGAGAATGGATCCAAAATTTACCATTTTAAGTTTCACGAGAAAATTTTAAACTTAAAATTCGTACTGCCTAGAAGTTTTTGAAACAAAAATCCAGTAAATCTTATATGTCAGGTTATGCATTATGGGGGAGTTTCATCAGATTCAGCCATATTGTTTATCAATAAACCTCATTTTATGTTTTACAACCAACTTTAAACTTAAAATTCATACTCGTCCAAAGAAAAAGAACAACATTCCAAGAAATCTTATATATTTCTTCTGCATTCCGGGAAAGATTGGTCGGATTAAAAAAATAGTTTGGGAATAAACATTGTTTTAGTCTGGAAACGACTTATTGTAGAGTGATTTTTGGTTGGATACATTCATGTGTGTTCGATTGGCTTTGGATGGCTGATATTGAACCAAAGTCAACGCTGGGCTTTTGACCTGAACGTCACTGGAGCTGCGTCAAAAGTCCAGCCATGACTTTGTCTCAATAACAGCCATCAAAAGCCGATCGAACGCACAGGAATGGATCCAACCAAAAATCACTCAACCGCTGGAATTTTGACCTGAAAGTCACTGAAGCTGTGTCCATACTTGCCCAACAGGTTGCGTATGAATGTAAACCAACATATCTGAGCAAACAGGTCGAATATAAAACTATATAACTAAATACCACGTTATTTGAGCCGATTTCAGCAAACCAACTGAGGTCTATTTTTTTTAGGCTGGACAGTGGTTTCCTCGCTGTGTATTTTTCACTGTAATAAAAAAGAGGGAAAATGTTACTGGAGAGCAGCAACTAAAAGGATCATAGATCCCAAACAAAGAAAATCTAGCTAAAAAGGTTATACCCATGATGATAAGCCATGATGTGATTTCCTCTTTGCCTTACAAACAAACAAAGGTACGCATTTAACGAATTCGAGCAAATAGGTAAAGCGGAAAACAATGTCAAACAAACACATCGAGAGGAAAACAATATCAACCGATCGATTCGAATGAACTAACGAACTTATAAGGGCTGGGCGATGGCGACTGACTTCGATTGAGCTATAATGAATCGTACTTGCCCAGGCCTGAAGATAGCATGCATACCGTGAGGATCTACCAGCTGACCGCGCCTGCCGGTGCGGCTGGAGAAGAACGGCGCCACCCGCAGTCGCCGGCTGACGCGGCTGATAGAAAGCGTGGGGAAGTTTTGGTGCGCGGCCTGGTTCACCGAGGGTGTGTCTAGAGAAGAACAGGGCGCCGAAGGAGGTGTCTAGAGAAGAACAAGGTGGGATGGGTGCTGAGTTAAAGGCGAGCGTTCGAAATATTGGGCGCGCGTTCGAAAGTTTAGGTGCGCGAGGGAGGTGTCTGCTGAGTTAAAGGCGAGCGTTCGAAATTTCCCCGTCCTCTTCTTTTTTGGGCTAATCTATCTATACCTCTATTCTATCTACATGTTTTTATTTTTTTTTCTATTCTATACATGAGTTTTTGAATTTGAATTTTTTCACTCTGTTAGCCTTCCGGCCAATGCTCATTTGAAGTAATTGAAGCTGTTGATTTGCAGCTTAGAGGTGCTATCTACCGCTCATCATACAAGGACTCTTCAGATCTAACGGCTGTGAATGCACGGATTCGTCACCCATCCTTCCCTTGGACTGGCGATGCTGAAAGCCTGAAACACTGAAACCCTCTAGATACTTCGGGATACCTCACGGCCCCACATTATTAAACAGGCCTTTTCCGACACGGGAAGTCAAAAGTTGGGGGCTCCATGCAAGACATATGAATACTCGCTAGCATTTGCATGGTCTAGAAGCAGACTAGAGTAAATCATCAATTCGTCACATCAATTGGTGTATAATTTTTTTAGGAGCTAAGACGCCGGCATGAACCATTTTATCAACTTGAATGCTTACTACATGACATAAGAAGACTATGTACTTTGGTTTTTCATTTTTCTGATTTTTTAAATTTTGTGCCCATTTGAATCTTGGTCAAATCCTAGGTTTGACCAAGATTAAACAAGTTTAAAACATGAAAATGAAAAGGTAATCATGGATCCTTCTTAGTCACTCTAAAATGAAGCTTTTGGGATGTTCTTGAAATTTCCATGTTTGAAACCCAAAACGACTTCTCTTCATGCTTGACTTCATAAGACAGAGTTTAGGGGTTAGGGGGTAGATACATGATTTGTCTAGTTTGCTTATGTCTAGACCTTGTTTATCAACTTTAATGCTTACTATATGACATAAGAAGACTATGTGCTTTGGTTTTTCATTTTTCTATTTTTTTGAATTTTATGCCCATATATTTGAATCTTTGTCAAATCCTAGGTTTGACCAGGATTTAAACAAGTTTAAAACATGAAAATGAAAAGGTAAGCCTGTATCCTTCTTAGTCACTCTAAAATGAAGCTTTTGGGAGGTTCTTGAAATTTCCATGTTTGAAACCCAAAACCACTTCTCTTCATGATTGACTTCATAAGACAGAGTTTAGGGTTAGGGGTAGATATATACATGATTTTCTGGTTTGAATATGTCTAGACCTTGTTTATCAACTTGAATGCTTACTATATGACATAAGAAAACTATGTGCTTTGGTTTTCATTTTTCTGATTTTTTTATGCATGTTTGAATCTTTTGGTCAAATCTTAGGTTTGACCAAGAATTAAACAAGTTTAAGACATGAAAATGAAAAGGGGAGCATGCATCCTTCTTAATTAGTCACTCTAAAATGAATTTTGTAAGAGGTTTTTGAAATTTCCATGTTTGAAACCCAAAACCACTTCTCTTCATGCTGGACTTCATAAGACAGAGTTTAGGGGTTAGGGGGTAGATACATGATTTGTCTAGGTTGAATATGTCTAGACCTTGTTTATCAACTTTAATGCTTGCTATATGACATAAGAAGACTATGTGCTTTGGTTTTTCTTTTTTCTATTTTTTTGAATTTTATACCCATATATTTGAATCTTTGTGAAATCCTAGTTTTGACCAGGATTTAAACAAGTTTAGAACATGAAAATGAAAAGGTAAGCCTGAATCATCCTTCTTAGTCACACTCTAAAATGAAGCTTTTGGGAGGTTCTTGGAATTCCAATGTTTGAAACCCAAAACCACTTCTCTTCATGATTAACTTCATAAGACAGAGTTTAGGGTTAGGGGTAGATATATACATGATTTTTCTGGTTTGAATATGTCTAGACCTTGTTTATCAACTTGAATGCTTACTATGTGACATAAGTAGACTATGTGCTTTGGTTTTCATTTTTCTATTTTTTATATTTTATACACATATATTTGAATCTTTGTGAAATCCTGGGTTTGACCAGGATTTAAACAAGTTTAGTACATGAAAATGAAGAAGGTAAGCCTGGATCCTTCTTAGTCACACTCTAAAATGAAGCTTTTGGGAGGTTCTTGAAATATCCATGTTTGAAACCCAAAACCACTTCTCATCATGATTGACTTCATAAGACAGAGTTTAGGGTTATGGGTAGATATATACATGATTTTCTGGTTTGAATATGTCTAGACCTTGTTTATCAACTTGAATGCTTACTATATGACACAAGAAGACTATATGCTTTTGTTTTTCATTTTTCTGATTTTTTTTTGAATTTTATGCCCGTTTGAATCTTTTGGTCAAATCTTAGGTTTGACCAAGATTAAAACAAGTTTAAGACATGAAAATGAAAAGGGAAGCTTGCATCCTTCTTAGTCACTCTAAAATGAATTTTTAAGAGGTTTTTGAAATTTCCATGTTGGAAACCCAAAACCACTTCTCTTCATGCTTGACTTCATAATACAGAGTTTAGGGGTTAAGGGGGAGATACATGATTTGTCTAGTTTGAATATGTCTAGACCTTGTTTATCAACTTTAATGCTTACTATATGACATAAGAAGACTATGTGCTTTCGCTTTTTCATTTTTCTATTTTTTTGTATTTTATACCCATATATTTGAATCTTTGTGAAATCCTAGGTTTGACTAGGATTTAAACAAGTTTAGAACATGAAAGTGAAAAGGTAAGCCTGGATCCTTCTTAGTCACACTCTAAAATGAAGCTTTTGGGAGGTTCTTGAAATTTCCATGTTTGAAACCCAAAACCACTTCTCTTCATAAGACAGAGTTTAGGGTTAGGGGTAGATATATACATGATTTTTCTGGTTTGAATATGTCTAGACCTTGTTTATCAACTTGAATGCTTACTATATGACATAAGAAGACTATATGCTTTTGTTTTTCATTTTTCTAATTTTTTTTGAATTTTATGCCCGTTTGAATCTTTTGGTCAAATCTTAGGTTTGACCAAGATTTAAACAAGTTTAAGACAAGAAAATGAAAAGGGAAGCCTGCATCATATCCTTCTTAGTCACTCTAAAATGAATTTTTAAGAGGTTTTTGAAATTTCCATGTTTGAAACCCAAAACCACTTCTCTTCATGCTTGACTTCACAAGACAGAGTTTAGGTTAGGGGGTAGATACATGATTTGTATGGTTTGAATATGTCTAGACCTTGTTTATCAACTTGAATGCTTACTATATGACATAAGAAGACTATGTACTTTGGTTTTTCATTTTTATGATTTTTTTAATTTTTTGCCCATTTGAATCTTGGTCAAATCCTAGGTTTGACCAAGATTTAAACAAGTTTAAAACATGAAAATGAAAAGGTAAGCCTGGATCCTTCTTACTCACTCTAAAATGAAGCTTTTTGGGATGTTCTTGAAATTTCCATGTTTGAAACCCAAAACGACTTCTCCGTACTACGCTTGTACATACTCTCGGATAATCTGGACCGTACTTTGCACCTATGTTTAATGGATCATATGTGCCCAGAAATGGCTCATATTAGAATAGTAGACTCATATTAGTGTTCTTGACATTCTGTAAAATTATCAGATTTTTCGAAGTTTGTTTTTTTGGACAAAATTTTACCAATTTCTAGACAGAACAAAAAATGTCAGTCTTTTTATGCAAATCTGCACATAAGTGGCTCAAATTAAAACAGTATACTCGTTTCAGTGTTTTTGATTTCCTATAAAAAATAGATTTTCCTGAGAAGTTCTAATTTTTGCGTAATTTGAAAATTTTGGATTTCTTGTGTGCCCGAAACACCCAAAAGTCGCTCCAAATCTGAACACAGGATTATTTTGTTCAATACGAAAGTATAAACTGAAATACGACTATTTATTGAACCGTTTTCATGTTGTATTGTTGAAAATGGCATAGAAGGGGGTATTGAGAATTGAGAGTGGCATAAACACAACTTCAGTTTTTGGAATGGCATAAACACAACTTGTGAACTGAGGAGTGGCATAGAACCAATTAATCCTAGAACCAATTAACCCCACCAAAAATGGGTGATGCATGTCTCCTTCACCAAAACAGCAATACATGTCTGAAACAAGTACATGAACACAAGTACACCACCATAATAATAATACTAGGTGACTCAACGACTAAACATTGACTCGACTCAGACACAACTACTACATTGACACAAGTACTAATATAATAAAGTAAGAGTACTAGTTTGTTTAAATTTCCACAGGCCAATTTTACGAACAAAATTTCGAAAATTAACCTTCAGAAACTCGGAAGCCAGGTGACACAGCAGTCATCAAGGATTGCAGCTAGTGGTACACAGTGACCTGGTCAAGATCTACCTTGAGCCTGCTTGACGCTTCAGCTCGGAGTTGAGAGCCTTAACCTGTGACAGCTCGGCCTCTAGTTTGTCCGTCCTAACCGTGAGGTTCAGGATCAGTCCGGCGAGTTTGTCCATGGTCTCCGCCTGGCCGAGGCTCCGCCGCTGGATCTCATTACTCGCAGTGAACGATTTCATGGCGATATCGTCGAGAATGCGAATCCGGATCTTCTCAGTGGCGAGCTCAGAATAAAGTCTCATGCACTCATCGGCGAGGGCGCTTCTGTCCGCCGTCTCGACGCAGAAATCGCCCATAACCATTTCTAAAATGGGCCCGATCTCGTAGCGGGGCTTCTATCAGATGGGGATGGAGCACAAAATCAGAAGTGTACCCAGAGAAGTACCAAGAAAGAGAAAATGGGAATCCCAATTTGCACGAATGTCTATACCTCGCTGCTTTGAGAACTTGGCTCCGTGGAAGATGTTTCCGCAGGCAGGAGGGCTGCGGGAAAACTAAGGCCGCCCGACCTGAATATACGATTGAGAGAAGGTAAGAAAAGGAGGGGATGATAAGTTGTGAAAGACATAGAAAGATGCGCAAGAACGGAGGATCGCCTGAAGGTGGCAGTCGCGGGCTGCGACGCCCTTGAAGACTCTTGCGCAGAAGGCACCTCGACAGCAGCACAGGGACGGCATTGCTGGGATTCCCTCAGCTTCGCCACAGCCGCACGAGCCCTTCTGTGGCGAGACTTGCTCCCGGTCATGGTGGCGAAGTAGTATTCCAAGAGGTAAACAAAGTGGTGAACTGAGGAAGACGGCAAGAGCAAAGGTTAGTCCTTAAATTTGGCCTCCCCGTCTCCTCGGCACCTCGCGAGTAGTAATACTTATCTGGTCAAAGAGCAAACTTCGAGGCAGAGACTTGGTGGGCCATTCATCTCCAACTATACTTCCTCCGATCCGAATGATACCAAATTTTTGAATGACAAATCACCCAAAACAGTATTCCAAGAGTATATGTAAGCTTTCATTTTGGAGTGACTAAGAAGGATGCATGCTTACCTTTTCATTTTCATGTTATAAACTTGTTTAAATATTGGTTAAACCTATGATTTGACCAAGATCAAATGGGCATAAAAATTCAGAAAAAAATCAAAAAAAATGAAAATCAAAGCACATAGTATTATTATGTCATATAGTAAGCATTCAAGTTGATAAACAAGGTCTAAACAACAAACCAGACAAATCATGTATCTAGCCCCAACCCTAAACTCTGTCTTATGAAGTCAAGCATGAAGAGAAGTGGTTTTGGGTTTCAAACATGGAAATTTCAAAAAACTCCCAAAAGCTTCTCATTTTAGAGTGACTAAGAAGGATTCATGCTCACCTTTTCATTTTCATGTTTTAAACTTGTTCAAATCTTGGTCAATCTTAGGATTTGACCAAGATTCAAATGGGCATAAAAATTGGGAGGAAGGGTATGAATTACAATTCAAAAAAAACAAGGTAACTTAAATACTTGGATGACTCATATTAGTGTTCTTGACATTATGTAAAATTATCAGATTTTTCGAAGAAGTTTGATTTTTTGGACAAAATTTTACCAATTTCTAGATAGAACAGAAAATGTCAGCCTTTTTATGCAAATCTGCACATAAATGGCTCAAATTAAAATAGTATACTCGTTTCAGTGTTTTTGATTTCCTATAAAAAATTTAGATTTTTCTGAGAAGTTCTAATTTTCACCAGAATTTGAAAATTTTGGATTTCTTGTGTGCCCGAAACACCCAAAAGTCGCTCCAAATCTGAACACAGGTTTATTTTGGTCAATACGAAAGTATAAACTGAAATACGACTATTTATTGAACCGTTTTCATGTTGTATTGTTGAAAATGGCATAGAAGGGGGTATTGAGAATTGAGAGTGGCATAAACACAACTTCAGTTTTTGGAATGGCATAAACACAACTTGTGAATTGAGGAGTGGCATAGAACCAATTAACCCTAGAACCAATTAACCCCACCAAAAATGGATGATGCATGTCTCCTTCACCAAAACAACAATACCTGTCTGAAACAAGTACATGAACACAAGTACACCACCATAATAATAATACTAGGTGACTCAACGACTCAACATTGACTCGACTCAGACACAACTTGATATAGTAAGCACTCAAGTTGATAAACAAAGTCTAGACATATTCAAACCAGAAAAATCATGTATCTCTACCCCTAACCCTAAACTTTGTCTTAATTATGAAGTCAAGCACGAAGAGAAGTGATGACGCGTAAAGCACACGCTCGTTGGGAGCCCCAAGTGGAAGGTGTGATGCGTACAGCAGCAAGTTTCCCTCAGTAAGAAACCAAGGTTTATCGAACCAGTAGGAGTCAAGAAGCACGTTGAAGGTTGATGGCGGCGAGATGTAGTGCGGCGCAACACCAGGGATTCCGGCGCCAACGTGGAACCTGCACAACACAACCAAAGTACTTTGCCCCAACGAAATGTGCTGAGGTTGTCAATCTCACCGGCTTGCTGTAACAAAGGATTAACTGTATTGTGTGGAAGATGATTGTTTGCAGAAAACAGTAGAACAAGTATTGCAGTAGATTGTATTTCAGTAAAGAGAATTGGACCGGGGTCCACAGTTCACTAGAGGTGTCTCTCCCATAAGACGAACAGCATGTTGGGTGAACAAATTACAGTTGGGCAATTGACAAATAAAGAGAGCATGACCATGCACATACATATCATGATGAGTATAGTGAGATTTAATTGGGCATTACGACAAAGTACATAGACCGCCATCCAACTGCATCTATGCCTAAAAAGTCCACCTTCAGGTTATCATCCGAACCCCCTCCAGTATTAAGTTGCTAACAACAGACAATTGCATTAAGTATTGCGCGTAATGTAACTAGTGACTACATCCTTGAACATAGCACTAATGTTTTATCCCTAGTGGCAACAGCACATCCATAACCTTAGAGGTTCTTGTCACCCCTCCAGATTCACGGAGACATGAACCCACTATCGAGCATAAATACTCCCTCTTGGAGTTACTAGCATCAACTTGGCCAGAGCATCTACTAATAACGGAGAGCATGCAAGATCATAAACAACACATAGATATAACTTTGATAATCAACATAACAAGTATTCTCTATTCATCGGATCCCAACAAACGCAACATATAGTATTACAGATAGATGATCTTGATCATGTTAGGCAGCTCACAAGATCCGACAATGATAGCACAATGGGGAGAAGACAACCATCTAGCTACCGCTATGGACCCATAGTCCAGGGGTAGACTACTCACACATCACACCGGAGGCGACCATGGCGGCGTAGAGTCCTCCGGGGAGATGATTCCCCTCTCCGGCAGGGTGCCGGAGGCGATCTCTGGATCCCCGAGATGGGATCGGCGTTGGCGGCGTCTCTCGGAAGGTTTTCCGTATCGTGGCTCCCTGCATCGGGGTTTTCGTCACGGAGGCTTTAAGTAGGCGGAAGGGCAAGTCAGAGGGGGCACAGGGCCCCACACCACAGGCCGGCGCGGCCAAGGGGGGCCGCGCCGCCCTAGGGTTTGGGCACCCCGTGGCCCCACTTCGTTTCGTCTTCGGACTTCACGGAAGCTTCGTGGAAAAATAGGCCCCCGGGCTTTGATTTCGTCCAATTCCGAGAATATTTCCTTACTAGGATTTCTGAAACCAAAAACAGCAGAAACAAAGAATCGGCACTTCGGCATCGTGTTAATAGGTTAGTTCCAGAAAATGCACGAATATGACATAAAGTGTGCATAAAACATGTAGATAACATCAATAATGTGGCATGGAACATAAGAAATTATCGATACGTTGGAGACGTATCAGCATCCCCAAGCTTAGTTATGCTCGTCCCGAAGGTAAAACGATAACACAGATAATTTCTGGAGTGACATGCCATCATAATCTTGATCATACTATTTGTAAAGCATATGTAGTGAATGCAGCGATCAAAACAATGTATATGACATGAGTAAACAAGTGAATCATAAAGCAAAGACCTTTCATGAATAGCACTTCAAGACAAGCATCAATAAGTCTTGCATAAGAGTTAACTCATAAAGCAATAATTCAAAGTAAAGGCATTGAAGCAACACAAAAGAAGATTAAGTTTCAGCGGTTGCTTTCAACTTATAACATGTATATCTCATGGATATTGTCAACATAGAGTAATATAATAAGTGCAATAAGCAAGTATGTAGGAATCAATGCACAGTTCACACAAGTGTTTGCTTCTTGAGGTGGAGAGAAATAGGTGAACTGACTCAACATTGAAAGTAAAAGAATGGTCCTCCATAGAGGAAAAGCATCGATTGCTATATTTGTGCTAGAGCTTTGATTTTGAAAACATGAAACAATTTTGTCAACGGTAGTAATAAAGCATATGCATCATGTAAATTATATCTTATAAGTTGCAAGCCTCATGCATAGTGTACCAATAGTGCCCGCACCTTGTCCTAATTAGCTTGGACTACCTGGATTATCACCGCAATACATATGCTTTAACCAAGTATCACAAAGGGGTACCTCTATGTCGCCTGTACAAAGGTCTAAGGAGAAAGCTCGCATTTGGATTTCTCGCTTTTGATTATTCTCAACTTAGACATCCATACCGGGACAACATAGACAACAGATAATGGACTCCTCTTTTAATGCTTGAGCATTCAACAACAATTAATTCTTTTCTCATTAGAGATTTGAGGATGTTTGTCCAAAACTGAAACTTCCACCATGGATCATGGCTTTAGTTAGCGGCCCAATGTTCTTCTCTAACAATATGCATGCTCAAACCATTCAACTCAGTGTAGATCGCCCTTACTTCAGACAAGACGAACATGCATAGCAACTCACATGAAATTCAACAATGAAAAGTTGATGGCGTCCCCAGTAAACATGGTTATCGCACAACAAGCAACTTAATAAGAGATAAAGTGCATAATTACATATTCAATACCACAATAGTTTTTAAGCTATTTGTCCCATGAGCTATATATTGCAAAGGTGAATGATGGAATTTTAAAGGTAGCACTCAAGCAATTTACTTTGGAATGGCGGAAAATACCATGTAGTAGGTAGGTATGGTGGACACAAATGGCATAGTGGTTGGCTCAAGTATTTTGGATGCATGAGAAGTATTCCCTCTCGATACAAGGTTTAGGCTAGCAAGGCTTATTTGAAACAAACACAAGGATGAACTGGTGCAGCAAAACTCACATAAAAGTCATATTGTAAACATTATAAGACTCTACACCGTCTTCCTTGTTGTTCAAACTCAATACTAGAAATTATCTAGACCTTAGAGAAACCAAATATGCAAACCAAATTTTAGCATGCTCTATGTATTTCTTCATTAATGGGTGCAAAGCATATGATGCAAGAGCTTAAACATGAGCACAACAATTGCCAAGTATCACATTACCCAAGACATTTATAGCAATTACTACATGTATCATTTTCCAGTTCCAACCATATAACAATTTAACGAAGGAGAAACTTCGCCATGAATTCTATGAGTAGAAACCAAGGACATACTTGTCCATATGCTACAGCGGAGCGTGTCTCTCTCCCATAAAGTGAATGCTAGGATCCATTTTATTCAAACAAAACAAAAACAAAAACAAACCGACGCTCCAAGAAAAAGCACATAAGATGTGATGGAATAAAAATATAGTTTCAGGGGAGGAACCTGATAATGTTGTCGATGAAGAAGGGGATGCCTTGGGCATCCCCAAGCTTAGACGCTTGAGTCTTCTTAATATATGCAGGGGTGAACCACCGGGGCATCCCCAAGCTTAGAGCTTTCACTCTCCTTGATCATGTTGCATCATACTCCTCTCTTGATCCTTGAAAACTTCCTCCACACCAAACTCGAAACAACTCATTAGAGGGTTAGTGCACAATATAAATTGACATATTCAGAGGTGACACAATCATTCTTAACACTTCTGGACATTGCATAATGCTACTGGACATTAGTGGATCAAAGAAATTCATCCAACATAGCAAAAGAGGCAATGCGAAATAAAAGGCAGAATCTGTCAAAACAGAACAGTTCGTATTGACGAATTTTAAAATGGCACCAGACTTGCTCAAATGAAAATGCTCAAATTGAATGAAAGTTGCGTACATATCTGAGGATCATGCACGTAAATTGGCTTAATTTTCTGAGCTACCTACAGGGAGGTGGACCCAGATTCGTGACAGCAAAGAAATCTGGAACTGCGCAGTAATCCAAATCTAGTACTTACTTTTCTATCAACGGCTTAACTTGGCACAACAAAACACAAAACTAAGATAAGGAGAGGTTGCTACAGTAGTAAACAACTTCCAAGACACAAAATAAAAAACAAAGTACTGTAAGTAAAAACATGGGTTGTCTCCCATAAGAGCTTTTCTTTAACGCCTTTCAGCTAGGCGCAGAAAGTGTGTATCAAGTATTATCAAGAGACGAAGTGTCAACATCATAATTTGTTCTCATAATAGAATCAAAAGGTAACTTCATTCTATTTCTAGGGAAGTGTTCCATACCTTTCTTGAGAGGAAATTGATATTTAATATTACCTTCCTTCATATCAATGATAGCACCAACAGTTCGAAGAAAAGGTCTTCCCAATATAATGGGACAAGATGCATTGCATTCAATATCCAAGACAACAAAATCAACGGGGACAAGGTTATTGTTAACGGTAATGCGAACATTATCAACTTTCCCCAAAGGTTTCTTTCTAGAATGATCAGCAAGATTAACATCCAAATAACAATTTTTCAGCGGCGGCAAGTCAAGCATATCATAAATTTTCTTAGGCATAACAGAAATACTTGCACCAAGATCACATAAAGCATTACAATCAAAATCTTTAACCTTCATCTTAATGATGGGCTCCCAACCATCCTCTAGCTTTTTAGGAATAGAGGCTTCACGCTCTAGTTTCTCTTCTCTAGCTTTTATGAGAGCATTTGTAATATGATGTGTGAAAGCCAAATTTATAGCACTAGCATTAGGACTTTTAGCAAGTTTTTGCAAGAACTTTATAACTTCAGAGATGTGGCAATCATCAAAATTCAAACCATTATAATCTAAAGCAATGGGATCATCATCCCCAATGTTGGAAAAAATTTCAGTGACTTTATCACAGTGCAATTTCATAGCTTTTAGCAGTTTCAAAGCTTTCTCGCTTTGCATTAGAAGTGGAAACATTGCTAACACCAATTCTTTTATTATTAGTAGTAGGAGGTGCAGCAACATGTGTAGCATTAGCATTACTAGTGGTGGTAATAGTCCAAACTTTAGCTACATTCTTCTCTTTAGCTAGTTTTTCATTTTCTTCTCTATCCCACCTAGCACGCAGTTCAGCCATTAATCTTATATTCTCATTAATTCTAACTTGAATGGCATTTGCTGTAGTAGTAATTTTATCATGATGATTTTCATTAGGAAAAACTTTTGATTTCAAAAGATCAACATCAGCAGCAAGACTATCGACTTTAGAAGCAAGCATATCAATTTTCCCAAGCTTTTCTTCAACAGATTTGTTAAAAGCAGTTTGCGTACTAATAAATTCTTTAAGCATGGCTTCAAGTCCAGGGGGTGAACTCCTATTATTGTTGTAAGAATTCCCATAAGAATTACCATAGCCGTTGCCATTATTATAAGGATATGGCCTATAGTTGTTACTAGAATTGTTCCGGTAAGCATTGTTGTTGAAATTATTATTTTTAATGAAGTTTACATCAACATGTTCTTCTTGTGCAACCAATGAAGCTAATGGAACATTATTAGGATCAATATTAGTCCTATCATTCACAAGCATAGACATAATAGCATCAATCTTATCACTCAAGGAAGAGGTTTCTTCGACAGAATTTACCTTCTTACCTTGTGGAGCTCTTTCCGTGTGCCATTCAGAGTAGTTGATCATCATATTATCAAGAAGCTTTGTTGCTTCATGATACGTCTCCGACGTATCGATAATTTCTTATGTTCCATGCCACATTATTGATGTTATCTACATGTTTTATGCACACTTTATGTCATATTCGTGCATTTTCTGGAACTAACCTATTAACAAGATGCCGAAGTGCCAGTTGCTGTTTTCTGCTGTTTTTGGTTTCAGAAATCCTAGTAAGGAAATATTCTCGGAATTGGACGAAATCAAAGCCCCGGGGCCGATTATCTCACGAAGCGTCCAGGAGTCCGCGGGTGAGACGAAGAGGGGCCACGGAGGGGCCACACCCTAGGGCGGAGCGCCCCCTTGGCCGCGGCCCTGTGGTGTGGGGCCCCCGTGCCGCCTCTTGACCTGCCCTTTCGCCTATAAAAAGTCTCCGTGACGAAAACCCCAGTACCGAGAACCACGATACGGAAAACCTTCCAGAGATGCCGCCGCCGCCGATCCCATCTCGGGGGATCCAGGAGATCGCCTCCGGCACCCTGCCGGAGAGGGGAATCATCTCCCGGAGGACTCTACGCCGCCATGGTCGCCTCCGGTGTGATGTGTGAGTAGTCTACCCCTGGACTATGGGTCCATAGCAGTAGCTAGATGGTTGTCTTCTCCCCATTGTGCTATCATTGTCGGATCTTGTGAGCTGCCTAACATGATCAAGATCATCTATCTGTAATTCTATATGTTGCGTTTGTTGGGATCCGATGAATAGAGAATACTTGTTATGTTGATTATCAAAGCTATGCTTATGTGTTGTTTATGATCTTGCATGCTCTCCGTTATTAGTAGATGCTCTGGCCAAGTTGATGCTAGTAACTCCAAGAGGGAGTATTTATGCTCGATAGTGGGTTCATGCCTCTCGTGAACTGGAGGAGTGACAAGAACCACTAAGGTTATGGATGTGCTGTTGCCACTAGGGATAAAACATTAGTGCTATGTTCAAGGATGTAGTCACTAGTTACATTACGCGCAATACTTAATGCAATTGTCTGTTGTTAGCAACTTAATACCGGAGGGGGTTCGGATGATAACTCGAAGGTGGACTTTTTAGGCATAGATGCAGTTGGATGACGGTCTATGTACTTTGTCGTAATGCCCGATTAAATCTCACTATACTCATCATGATATGTATGTGCATGGTCATGCTCTCTTTATTTGTCAATTGCCCAACTGTAATTTGTTCACCCAACATGCTGTTCGTCTTATGGGAGAGACACCTCTAGTGAACTGTGGACCCCGGTCCAATTCTCTTTACTGAAATACAATCACTGCAATACTGTTCTACTGTTTTCTGCAAACAATCATCTTCCACACAATACGGTTAATCCTTTGTTACAGCAAGCCGGTGAGATTGACAACCTCACTGTTTCGTTGGGGCAAAGTACTTTGGTTGTGTTGTGCAGGTTCCACGTTGGCGCCGGAATCTCTGGTGTTGCGCCGCACTACATCCCGCCGCCATCAACCTTCAACGTGCTTCTTGGCTCCTCCTGGTTCGATAAACCTTGGTTTCTTTCGAGGGAAAACTTGCTGCTGTGCGCATCATACCTTCCTCTTGGGGTTGCCCAACGAACGTGTGAAATACACGCCATCAAGCATATTTTCTCGGCGCTCGTTGCCGGGGAGATCAAGACACGCTGCAAGGGGAGTCTCCACTTCTCAATCTCTTTACTTTGTTTTTGTCTTGCTTAGTTTTATTTACTACTTTGTTTGCTGCACTAAATCAAAATACAAAAAAATTAGTTGCTAGTTTTACTTTACTTGTTATCTTGTTTGCTATATCAAAAACAAAAAAAAAATTAGTTTACTTGCATTTACTTTATCTAGTTTGCTTTATTTACTGCTACTAAAATGAGTAATCCTGAAGTTGAAGTTCGCACGTTTAAGCAACGAGGGGGAGAATGTTTGAGAGATGCTTGGTATAGAATTAGCGATGCTCATAATAGATGCACTAAGAAGCACTCCACCATTATTTTACTCAGGAATTTTTATGTTGGTATATCTAGCTGGAATAGATATGTTCTTGATAGTCTCGCAAAAGGTGACTTCCTAAGTACTCCTGCATTAGAAGCTAGTTGCATTATTGAGAGCTTATTTGGAATACCCCCTGTTGATAAAGTTAAAACTGAAATCTCTCTTGAAGATGTTATGAAAAAATTGGAAACCATAGAGAAAAATTTTCCAAGTATTGAAGCTAAATTGGAAATATTACTTGATAAAACTGATGAACTTGATAAATCCTTAGGAGGAATTGATGAAAGAATTAGTGTCCTAGGAACTAATGCTGACCATGATGATCAAATCAATAGGATTGATGAACTTGAAAAAGCTATGGGAACCTTGGGTTCAACATTTTCTTCTCTTAAATATAAGGAGAAAGCTTATGTGGGTAAGGAGCAAAAGTTTATGTATGTCTCTAAAGTGCCTAGACCAAAGAAGTATTATTATAGACCTAAAATTGACAAAGCCCTTAGTACCACTATGGATGGGGGAGCTCATGATAACGATGCACCATCTCTTGATAATACTTGATACACACTTTCTGCGCCTAGCTGAAAGGCGTTAAAGAAAAGCGCTTATGGGAAACAACCCATGTTTTTACCTACAGTACTTTGTTTTTTATTTTGTGTCTTGGAAGTTGTTTACTACTGTAGCAACCTCTCCTTATCTTAGTTTTGTGTTTTGTTGTGCCAAGTTAAGCCGTTGATAGAAAAGTAAGTACTAGATTTGGATTACTGCACAGTTCCAGATTTCTTTGCTGTCACGAATCTGGGTCCACCTCCCTGTAGGTAGCTCAGAAAATTAAGCCAATTTACGTGCATGATCCTCAGATATGTACGCAACTTTCATTCAATTTGAGCATTTTCATTTGAGCAAGTCTGGTGCCATTTTAAAATTCGTCAATACGAACTGTTCTGTTTTGACAGATTCTGCCTTTTATTTCGCATTGCCTCTTTCGCTATGTTGGATGAATTTCTTTGATCCACTAATGTCCAGTAGCATTATGCAATGTCCAGAAGTGTTAAGAATGATTGTGTCACCTCTGAATATGTCAATTTATATTGTGCACTAACCCTCTAATGAGTTGTTTCGAGTTTGGTGTGGAGGAAGTTTTCAAGGATCAAGAGAGGAGTATGATGCAACATGATCAAGGAGAGTGAAAGCTCTAAGCTTGGGGATGCACCCGGTGGTTCACCCCTGCATATATCAAGAAGACTCAAGCGTCTAAGCTTGGGGATGCCCAAGGCATCCCCTTCTTCATCGACAACATTATCAGGTTCCTCCCCTGAAACTATATTTTTATTCCATCACATCTTATGTGCTTTTTCTTGGAGCGTCGGTTTGTTTTTGTTTTTTGTTTTGTTTGAAGAAAATGGATCCTAGCATTCACTTTATGGGAGAGAGACACGCTCCGCTGTAGCATATGGACAAGTATGTCCTTGGTTTCTACTCATAGTATTCATGGCGAAGTTTCTCCTTCGTTAAATTGTTATATGGTTGGAATTGGAAAATGATACATGTAGTAATTGCTATAAATGTCTTGGGTAATGTGATACTTGGCAATTGTTGTGCTCATGATTAAGCTCTTGCATCATATGCTTTGCACCCATTAATGAAGAAATACATAGAGCATGCTAAAATTTGGTTTGCATATTTGGTTTCTCTAAGGTCTAGATAATTTCTAGTATTGAGTTTGAACAACAAGGAAGACGGTGTAGAGTCTTATAATGTTTTCAATATGTCTTTAATGTGAGTTTTGCTGCACCGGTTCATCCTTGTGTTTGTTTCAAATAAGCCTTGCTAGCCTAAACCTTGTATCGAGAGGGAATACTTCTCATGCATCCAAAATACTTGAGCCAACCACTATGCCATTTGTGTCCACCATACCTACCTACTACATGGTATTTCTCCGCCATTCCAAAGTAAATTGCTTGAGTGCTACCTTTAAACAATTCAAAATTTATCACCTCTGATTTGTGTCAATGTTTTATAGCTCATGAGGAAGTATGTGGAGTTTATCTTTCAATCTTGTTGGGCAACTTTCACCAATGGACTAGTGGCTTCATCCGCTTATCCAATAATTTTGCAAAAAGAGCTGGCAATGGGATTCCCAGTCCCAAATTAATTAACAAAAATAGACACTCCTCCATGGTATGTGATTGTTGGACGGCACCCGAAGGATTCGGTTAGCCATGGCTTGTGTAAGCAAAGGTTGGGAGGAGTTTCATCATAATAAAACTAAAATAAAAAGGCACTCCTTCATGGTATGAGATTGTTGGCAGGCACCCGAGGATTCGGTTAGCCATGGTTTGTGAAAGAAAGGTTGGAAGGAGTGCCACCCAAAATAAAATAAAATGGGAGCCGCTCTTTGAAGGTTTGTCTGGCAAGGGGGTTAGAGTACCCGCTACCATTCGTTGACAACAACATACACCTCTCAAAACTTTATTTTTATGCTCTCTTTATGTTTTCAAAATCAAAGCTCTAGCACAAATATAGCAATCGATGCTTTTCCTCTATGAGGACCATTCTTTTACTTTCAATGTTGAGTCAGTTCACCTATTTCTCTCCACCTCAAGAAGCAAACACTTGTGTGAACTATGCATTGATTCCTACATACTTGCTTATTGCACTTATTATATTACTCTATGTTGACGATATCCATGAGATATACATGTTACAAGTTGAAAGCAACCGCTGAAACTTAATCTTCTTTTGTGTTGCTTCAATACCTTTACTTTGAATTATTGCTTTATGAGTTAACTCTTATGCAAGACTTATTGATGCTTGTCTTGAAGTGCTATTCATGAAAAGTCTTTGCTATATGATTCACTTGTTTACTCATGTCATATACATTGTTTTGATCGCTGCATTCACTACATATGCTTTACAAATAGTATGATCAAGATTATGATGGCATGTCACTCCAGAAATTATCTGTGTTATCGTTTTACCTGCTCGGGACGAGCAGAACTAAGCTTGGGGATGCTGATACGTCTCCGACGTATCGATAATTTCTTATGTTCCATGCCACATTATTGATGTTATCTACATGTTTTATGCACACTTTATGTCATATTCGTGCATTTTCTGGAACTAACCTATTAACAAGATGCCGAAGTGCCAGTTGCTGTTTTCTCGCTGTTTTTGGTTTCAGAAATCCTAGTAAGGAAATATTCTCGAATTGGACGAAATCAAAGCCCAGGGGCCTATTTTCTCACGAAGCTTCCGGACGTCCGCAGGAGAGACGAAGAGGGGCCACGGAGGGGCCACACCCTAGGGCGGCGCGGCCCCCCCCTTGGCCGCGCGGCCCTGTGGTGTGGGGCCCCCGTGCCGCCTCTTGACCTGCCCTTTCGCCTATAAAAAGTCTCCGTGACGAAACCCCAGTACCGAGAACCACGATACGGAAAACCTTCCAGAGACGCCGCCGCCGCCGATCCCATCTCGGGGGATCCAGGAGATCGCCTCCGGCACCCTGCCGGAGAGGGGAATCATCTCCCGGAGGACTCTACGCCGCCATGGTCGCCTCCGGTGTGATGTGTGAGTAGTCTACCCCTGGACTATGGGTCCATAGCAGTAGCTAGATGGTTGTCTTCTCCCCATTGTGCTATCATTGTCGGATCTTGTGAGCTGCCTAACATGATCAAGATCATCTATCTGTAATTCTATATGTTGCGTTTGTTGGGATCCGATGAATAGAGAATACTTGTTATGTTGATTATCAAAGCTATGCTTATGTGTTGTTTATGATCTTGCATGCTCTCCGTTATTAGTAGATGCTCTGGCCAAGTTGATGCTAGTAACTCCAAGAGGGAGTATTTATGCTCGATAGTGGGTTCATGCCTCTGTGAATCTGGAGGAGTGACAAGAACCACTAAGGTTATGGATGTGCTGTTGCCACTAGGGATAAAACATTAGTGCTATGTTCAAGGATGTAGTCACTAGTTACATTACGCGCAATACTTAATGCAATTGTCTGTTGTTAGCAACTTAATACTGGAGGGGGTTCGGATGATAACCTGAAGGTGGACTTTTTAGGCATAGATGCAGTTGGATGACGGTCTATGTACTTTGTCGTAATGCCCGATTAAATCTCACTATACTCATCATGATATGTATGTGCATGGTCATGCTCTCTTTATTTGTCAATTGCCCAACTGTAATTTGTTCACCCAACATGCTGTTCGTCTTATGGGAGAGACACCTCTAGTGAACTGTGGACCCCGGTCCAATTCTCTTTACTGAAATACAATCACTGCAATACTGTTCTACTGTTTTCTGCAAACAATCATCTTCCACACAATACGGTTAATCCTTTGTTACAGCAAGCCGGTGAGATTGACAACCTCACTGTTTCGTTGGGGCAAAGTACTTTGGTTGTGTTGTGCAGGTTCCACGTTGGCGCCGGAATCTCTGGTGTTGCGCCGCACTACATCCCGCCGCCATCAACCTTCAACGTGCTTCTTGGCTCCTCCTGGTTCGATAAACCTTGGTTTCTTTCTGAGGGAAAACTTGCTGCTGTGCGCATCATACCTTCCTCTTGGGGTTGCCCAACGAACGTGTGAAATACACGCCATCACTTCACCAAGAGTGATGGACATAAAGGTACCTCCAGCAGCTGAATCCAATAAATTCCGTGAAGAAAAATTTAGTCCTGCATAGAAGGTTTGGATGATCATCCAAGTAGTCAGTCCATGGGTTGGGCAATTTTTAACCAGAGATTTCATTCTTTCCCAAGCTTGAGCAACATGTTCAGTATCTAATTGTTTAAAATTCATTATGCTACTCCTCAAAGATATAATTTTAGCAGGGGGATAATATCTACCAATAAAAGCATCCTTGCATTTAGTCCATGAATCAATACTATTCTTAGGCAGAGATAGCAACCAATCTTTAGCTCTTCCTCTTAATGAGAAAGGGAACAATTTTAGTTTAATAATATCACCATCTACATCTTTATATTTTTTCATTTCACATAGTTCAACAAAATTATTAAGATGGGCAGCAGCATCATCAGAACTAACACCAGAAAATTGCTCTCGCATAACAAGATTCAGTAAAGCAGGTTTAATTTCAAAGAATTCCGCTGTAGTAGCAGGTGGAGCAATAGGTGTACATAAGAAATCATTATTATTTGTGGTTGTGAAGTCACACAACTTAGTATTTTCAGCGTTGGCCATTTTAGCAACAGTAAATAAAACAAACTAGATAAAGTAAATGCAAGTAAACTAATTTTTTTTGTGTTTTTGATATAGCAAACAAGATAGCAAATAAAGTAAAACTAGCAACTAATTTTTTGTATTTTGATTTAGTGCAGCAAACAAAGTAGTAAATAAAACTAAGCAAGACAAAAACAAAGTAAAGAGATTGAGAAGTGGAGACTCCCCTTGCAGCGTGTCTTGATATCCCCGGCAACGGCGCCAGAAATTTAGCTTGATGACGCGTAAAGCACACGCTCGTTGGGAACCCCAAGTGGAAGGTGTGATGCGTACAGCAGCAAGTTTCCCTTAGTAAGAAACCAAGGTTTATCGAACCAGTAGGAGTCAAGAAGCACGTTGAAGGTTGATGGCGGCGAGATGTAGTGCGGCGCAACACCAGGGATTCCGGCGCCAACGTGGAACCTGCACAACACAACCAAAGTACTTTGCCCCAACGAAAAAGTGAGGTTGTCAATCTCACCGGCTTGCTGTAACAAAGGATTAACCGTATTGTGTGGAAGATGATTGTTTGCAGAAAACAGAGTAGAACAAGTATTGCAAAGTAGATTGTATTTCAAGAAAGAGAATTGGACCGGGGTCCACAGTTCACTAGAGGTGTCTCTCCCATAAGACGAACAGCATGTTGGGTGAACAAATTACAGTTGGGCAATTGACAAATAAAGAGAGCATGACCATGCACATACATATCATGATGAGTATAGTGAGATTTAATTGGGCATTACGACAAAGTACATAGACCGCCATCCAACTGCATCTATGCCTAAAAAGTCCACCTTCAAAGTTATCATCCGAACCCTCCGTATTAAGTTGCTAACAACAGACAATTGCATTAAGTATTGCACGTAATGTAACTAGTGACTACATCCTTGAACATAGCACTAATGTTTTATCCCTAGTGGCAACAGCACATCCATAACCTTAGAGGTTCTTGTCACCCCTCCAGATTCACGGAGACATGAACCCACTATCAAGCATAAATACTCCCTCTTGGAGTTACTAGCATCAACTTGGCCAGAGCATCTACTAATAACGGAGAGCATGCAAGATCATACACAACACATAGATCTAACTTTGATAATCAACATAACCAGTATTCTCTATGCATCGGATCCCAACAACCGCACCATATAGAATTACAGATAGATGATCTTGATCATGTTAGGCAGCTCACAAGATCCGACAATGATAGCACAATGGGGAGAAGACAACCATCTAGCTACTGCTATGGACCCATAGTCCAGGGGTAGACTACTCACACATCACACCGGAGGCGACCATGGCGGCGTAGAGTCCTCCGGGAGATGATTCCCCTCTCCGGCAGGGTGCCGGAGGCGATCTCCTGGATCCCCCGAGATGGGATCGGCATTGGCGGCGTCTCTGGAAGGTTTTCCGTATCGTGGCTCTCTGACCGGGGGTTTCGTCACGGAGGCTTTAAGTAGGCGGAAGGGCAAGTCAGGAGGGGGCACAGGGGCCCCACACCACAGGCCGGCGCGGCCAAGGGGGGGGCCGCGCCGCCCTACGGTTTGGGCACCCTGTGGCCCCACTTCATTTCGTCTTCGGACTTCTGGAAGCTTCGTGGAAAAATAGGCCCCTGGGCTTTGATTTCGTCCAATTCCGAGAATATTTCCTTACTAGGATTTCTGAAACCAAAAACAGCAGAAAACAAAGAATCGGCACTTCGGCATCTTGTTAATAGGTTAGTTCCAGAAAATGCACGAATATGACATAAAGTGTGCATAAAACATGTAGATAACATCAATAATGTGGCATGGAACATAAGAAATTATCGATACGTTGGAGACGTATCAAGAAGTCGTTTTGGGTTTCAAACATGGACATTTCAAAAACCCTCCCAAAAGCTTCATTGTGGTGTGACGTACTAAGAAGGATACATGCTTACATTTTCGACAACCCCCCTAAAAGCTTCATTATAGAGTGACTAAGAAGGATCCAGTCTGGCGGGCTTACCTTTTATTTTATTGTTTTAAACTTGTTCAAATCTCGTTCAAACCTAGGATTTGACCAAGATTCAAAATGTGCATCAAAATTCAAAAAATATATAAAAATTAAAAACCAAATTAAAGCACATAGTGTTCTTATGTCATATAGTAAGCATTAAAGTTGATAAACAAGGTCTTGACACATATTCAAACAAGACAAATCATGTATCTATACCCCTAACCCCTAAACTCTATCTTATGAAGTCAACAACATGCATGAAGAGAAGTGGTTTTGGGTTTCAAACATGGAAATTTCAAAAACCTCCCAAAAGATTCATTTTAGAGTGACTAATATATATAAGAAGGATCCATGCCTGCTTACCACCTTTTCATTTTCATATTTTAAACTTGTTTAAATTAATCCGTGTCAAATTAAACCAAGGATTTGACCAAAAGATTCAAATGGGCATAAAATTTTTAAAAAAAAATCAGAAAAATGAAAAAAAAGCATATAGTCTTCTTATGTCATATAGTAAGCATTCAAGTTGATAAACAAGGTTTGGACATGCATATTCAAACCTAGGCAAATCATGTATCTATCCCCTAGCCCCTAAACTCTATCTTATGAAGTCAAGCATGAAGAGAAGTGGTTTTGGGTTTCAAACATGAAAATTTCAAGAACATCCCAAAAACTTCATTTTAGAGTGACTAAGAAGGATACAGGCTTCCCCTTTTCATTTTCATGTTTTATACTTGTTTAAATCTTGGTCAAACCTAGGATTTGACAAAGATTCAAATGTGCATCAAAATAAAAAATCAGAAAAATTAAAAACCAAAGCACATAGTTTTCTTATGTCATATAGTTAGCATTAAAGTTGATATAAACAAGGTCTAGATATATTCGAACAAGAAAAATCATGTATCTACCCCTACCCCTAAACTTTGTATGTCTTATGTAGTCAAGCATGAAGAGAAGTACGTGGTTTTGGGTTTCAAACTTGGAATTTCAAGAACCCCCCAAAAGCTTCATTTTAGAGTGACTAAAGGATCCAGGTCGGGCTTACCTTTTATTTTCATGTTTTAAACTTGTTTAAATATTGGTTAAGCCTAGGATTTGACCAAGATCAAATGGGCATAAAAATTCAGAAAAAATCAAAAAAAAAAAAAATGAAAACCAAAGCACATAGTATTATTATGTCATATAGTAAGCATCGATAGTTTGACCTAAATTTGAAATCAAAGAGAAGGTGGTTAGAAAAAATCGAAATTGGCAAAGCAAAGCATGAAATCATAAATTTGTGATGCACTATAGCTATGAAAAGTATCAAACAATGCATACCAAAATGATTTTTTAGAGGAATACTAGTTCAACTTATTTTAGTTTTATATTAGTAGCCCAAAATCGAAGTAGTAGTTGGATATTTTTGAACTTGATCTGTAGTAGTGGGCAAAACCCTAGTTTAACATATTTAATCATAGATTCGTAGGTCGATTTTTCTACTTTTTTATTATTACTATGCAAAAGACATGTGTGTTTGCCCGTCGAGTGAAACTCGGAGGAAGAGGGATCACTCGGAAGGAGAGAAGAAGGGAGAGAATTATGGTGTCTCCCCTTTTTCGTGTGATGATGTTGACTTTTGTGCAGGGTTTGTCAGTGAGCAGGAGCGAGCGAGCGAGCGAGCGAGCGAGTCGAGCGAGGCCGAGAATGAGAGAGATTTGTTTTTTTTTTGTGAGAGGGACAACCGAAGGATCCAGAAGGACCCACATACTTCCGATACGCATCCTGATGCGTCTTCTCTTGACAAAGAAAATGGCTGGGAGTTTGCGTACCTATTGCACGTGACTTGTGCTCACTGAAGTGTGGGACCTCACGCATGGGCACCACACGTAAGTGACAGACCTGTTGATGTAAAAAATCGGTTGATTATTATACTACTACATTTATACAAAGTTTCCTATGGATTCAAGGGTACGAAAGCCAAGTTAAATCATTTACATGACATTATTTTTTCCATGAAGCCAAGTTAACTCATTTATCAATTGGTACATTTTGGAGTGACTAAGAAGGATCCAGGGTTACTTTTTCATTTTCATGTTTTAAACATGTTTAAATCTTGGTCAAACCTATGACTTGACCAAGATTCAAATGGGCATAAAAATTCAAAAAAATTCAAAAAAAAAAGAAAAAACAAAAGCACGCCGTCTTCCTATGTCATATAGTAAGCATTCAAGGTGATAAACAAGGTCTGGCATATTCAAACCACAAAAATCATGTATCTACCCCCTAACCCTAAACAAGGATCCAGGCTTACCCTTTTCATTTTCATGTTTTAAACTTGTTCAAATCTTGGTCAAACTTAGGATTTGACGAAGATTCAAATGGGCGTAAAAATACTTAGAAAAATCATGTACGTATCTACCCCAAACCCTAAACTCTATCTTACGAAGCCAAGCATGAAGAGAAGTGGTTTTGGGTTTCAAACATGGAAATTTCAAAAACCCCCCAAAAGCTTCATTTTAGAGTGACTAAGAAGGATCCATGCTTACCTTTTATTTTCATGTTTTAAACATGTTCAAATCTTGGTCAAACCGTACATACCTAGGTAGGACATAGATTTCTATTACTATGAAATTCATAAATGAAAATGAAGTAGTTAATGGGAGGGCTACCGTTATCCTTTTTCTTGTATGTGTTCCTAAGAGAAGTAATTTGTCCTGATGTTTCGAGGTCTCAAAAAAAGGGCGTGGAAACAGATAGAAACTCTTGAATGGAAATGGAAAAGAAATGTAGCCCCAGTTCCTTCGGAAATGGTAAGATCTTTGGCGCAAGAAGAAGGGGCGACCCATAGCATCTTGACTTGGTTCTGCTTCCCCTCTTTTTTTAAGCTTGACCAAGATTCAAATGGGCATAAAAATTGAAAAAAAAAATGAAAAACCAAAGCACATAGCCTAGCTTCTTATATATGCCATATAGTAAGCACTCAAGTTGATAAACAAAGTCTAGATATATTCAAACCAGGAAAATCATGTATCTACCCCTAATCCTAAACTTTGTCTTAATTATGAAGTCAAGCACGAAGAGAAGTCTTTTTGGGTTTCAAACATGGACATTTCAAAAACCCTCCCAAAAGCTTCATTGTGGTGTGACGTACTAAGAAGGATACATGCTTACATTTTCAACAACCCCCCTAAAAGCTTCATTATAGAGTGACTAAGAAGGATCTGGGCCTCAAGTGGCTTACCTTTTATTTTCTTGTTTTAAACTTGTTCAAATCTCGGTCAAACCTAGGATTTGACCAAGATTCAAAATGTGCATCAAAATTCAAAAAAAATTATAAAAATTAAAAACCAAATTAAA
Organism: Lolium perenne; assembly: GCF_019359855.2. Taxonomy (NCBI): domain Eukaryota; kingdom Viridiplantae; phylum Streptophyta; class Magnoliopsida; order Poales; family Poaceae; genus Lolium; species Lolium perenne. The sequence goes on along the minus strand of NC_067248.2, from coordinate 32,304,176 downwards.
GCACATAGTGTTCTTATGTCATATAGTAAGCATTAAAGTTGATAAACAAGGTCTAGACACATATTCAAACAAGACAAATCATGTATCTATACCCCTAACCCCTAAACTCTATCTTATGAAGTCAACAACATGAAGAGAAGTGGTTTTGGGTTTCAAACATGGAAATTTCAAAAACCTCCCAAAAGCTTCATTTTAGAGTGACTAATATATAAGAAGGATCCATGCCTGCTTACCACCTTTTCAATTTCATATTTTAAACTTGTTTAAATCCATGTCAAATTAAACCAAGGATTTGACCAAAAGATTCAAATGGGCATAAAATTTAAAAAAAATCAGAAAAATGAAAAACAAAAGCATATAGTCTTCTTATGTCATATACTAAGCATTCAAGTTGATAAACAAGGTTTGGACATGCATATTCAAACCTAGGCAAATCATGTATCTATCCCCTAGCCCCTAAACTATATCTTATGAAGTCAAGCATGAAGAGAAGTGGTTTTGGGTTTCAAACATGAAAATTTCAAGAACATCCCAAAAACTTCATTTTAGAGTGACTAAGAAGGATACAGGCTTCCCCTTTTCATTTTCATGTTTTATACTTGTTTAAATCTTGGTCAAACCTAGGATTTGACAAAGATTCAAATGTGCATCAAAATAAAAAATCAAAAAAATTAAAAACCAAAGCACATAGTTTTCTTATGTCATATAGTTAGCATTAAAGTTGATATAAACAAGGTCTAGATATATTCAAACAAGAAAAATCATGTATCTACCCCTAATCCTAAACTCTGTCTTATGTAGTCAAGCATGAAGAGAAGTGGTTTTGGGTTTCAAACTTGGAAATTTCAAGAACCCCCCAAAAGCTTCATTTTAGAGTGACTAAAGGATCCAGGTCGGGCTTACCTTTTATTTTCATGTTTTAAAATTGTTCAAATCTTGGTCAAACCGTACCTAGGATTTGATCAAGATTCAAAAATGGGCATAAAATTTCAAAAAAAATGAAAAACCAAAGCATATAGCCTTCTTATGTCATATAGTACGTAAGCACTCAAGTTCATAAACAAGGTCTAGACATATTCAAACCAGAAAAATCATGTTTCTACCCCTAGCCCCAAACTTTGTCTTATGAAGTCAAGCACGAAGAGAAGTCGTTTTGGATTTCAAACATGGAAATTTCAAAAACCTTCCCAAAAGCTTCATTTTGGAGTGACTAATTAAGAAGGATACAGGCTTACCTTTTCATTTTCATGTTTTAAACTTGTTTAAATATTGGTTAAGCCTAGGATTTGACCAAGATCAAATGGGCATAAAAATTCAGAAAAAATCAAAAAAATGAAAACCAAAGCACATAGTATTATTATGTCATATAGTAAGCATTCAAGTTGATAAACAAGGTCTAAACAACAAACTAGACAAATCATGTATCTACCCCCTAACCCTAAATTAACCATGTCTTATGAAGTCAAGCATGAAGAGAAGTGGTTTTGGGTTTCAAACATGGAAATTTCAAAAAACTCCCAAAAGCTTCTCATTTTAGAGTGACTAAGAAGGATTCAGGCTTACCTTTTCATTTTCATGTTTTAATCTTGTTCAAATCTTGGTCAAACTTAGGATTTGACCAAGATTCAAATGGGCATAAAAATTGGGAGGAAGGGTATGAATTACAATTCAAAAAAACAAGGTAACTTAAATACTTGGATGCCCCAAAGATGTGTGGAAGCCCAAAACAATGGCAAAACATGTGCACACGCTGCATCCAATTCAAGTAGAACACATAGTAGGCATCGATAGTTTGACCTAAATTTGAAATCAAAAAGAAGGTGGTTAGAAAAAATCGAAATTGGCAAAGCAAAGCATGAAATCATAAATTTGTGATGCACTATAGCTATGAAAAGTATCAAACAATGCATACCAAAATGATTTTTTAGAGGAATACTAGTTCAACTTATTTTAGTTTTATATTAGTAGCCCAAAATCGAAGTAGTAGTTGGATATTTTTGAACTTGATCTGTAGTAGTGGGCAAAACCCTAGTTTAACATATTTAATCATAGATTCGTAGGTCGATTTTTCTACTTTTTATTATTACTATGCAAAAGACATGTGTGTTTGCCCGTCGAGTGAAACTCGGAGGAAGAGGGATCACTCGGAAGGAGAGAAGAAGGGAGAGAATTATGGTGTCTCCCCTTTTTCGTGTGATGATGTTGACTTTTGTGCAGTGGTTTGTCGCTGAGCAGTGAGCGAGCGAGCGAGCGAGCGAGCAAGTCGAGCGAGGCCGAGAATGAGAGAGATTTGTTTTTTTTTTGTGAGAGGGACAACCGAAGGATCCAGAAGGACCCACATACTTCCGATACGCATCCTGATGCGTCTTCTCTTGACAAAGAAAATGGCTGGGAGTTTGCGTACCTATTGCACGTGACTTGTGCTCACTGAAGTATGGGACCTCACGCATGGGCACCACACGTAAGTGACAGACCTGTTGATGTAAAAACTCGGTTGATTATTATACTACTACATTTATACAAAGTTTCCTATGGATTCAAGGGTACGAAAGCCAAGTTAAATCATTTACATGACATTATTTTTTCCATGAAGCCAAGTTAACTCATTTATCAATTGGTACATTTTGGAGTGACTAAGAAGGATCCAGGGTTACTTTTTCATTTTCATGTTTTAAACATGTTTAAATCTTGGTCAAACCTATGACTTGACCAAGATTCAAATGGGCATAAAAATTCAAAAAAAATTAAAAAAAAAAGAAAAAACAAAAGCACGCCGTCTTCCTATGTCATATAGTAAGCATTCAAGGTGATAAACAAGGTCTGGCATATTCAAACCACAAAAATCATGTATCTACCCCCTAACCCTAAACAAGGATCCAGGCTTACCCTTTTCATTTTCATGTTTTAAACTTGTTCAAATCTTGGTCAAACCTAGGATTTGACGAAGATTCAAATGGGCGTAAAAATACTTAGAAAAATCATGTACGTATCTACCCCAAACCCTAAACTCTATCTTACGAAGCCAAGCATGAAGAGAAGTGGTTTTGGGTTTCAAACATGGAAATTTCAAAACCTCCCAAAAGCTTCATTTTAGAGTGACTAAGAAGGATCCATGCTTACCTTTTATTTTCATGTTTTAAACATGTTCAAATCTTGGTCAAACCGTACGTACCTAGGATTTGACCAAGATTCAAATGGGCATAAAAATTCAAAAAAAAATGAAAAACCAAAGCACATAGCCTAGCTTCTTATATATGCCATATAGTAAGCACTCAAGTTGATAAACAAAGTCTAGACATATTCAAACCAGGAAAATCATGTATCTACCCCTAACCCTAAACTTTGTCTTAATTATGAAGTCAAGCACGAAGAGAAGTCGTTTTGGGTTTCAAACATGGACATTTCAAAAACCCTCCCAAAAGCTTCATTGTGGTGTGACGTACTAAGAAGGATACATGCTTACATTTTCAACAACCACCCAAAAATCTTCATTATAGAGTGACTAAGAAGGATCCAGTCTCAAGGGCTTACCTTTTATTTTCTTGTTTTAAACTTGTTCAAATCTCGGTCAAACCTAGGATTTGACCAAGATTCAAAATGTGCATCAAAATTCAAAAAAAATATAAAAATTAAAAACCAAATTAAAGCAAATAGTGTTCTTATGTCATATAGTAAGCATTAAAGTTGATAAACAAGGTCTAGACACATATTCAAACAAGACAAATCATGTATCTATACCCCTAACCCCTAAACTCTATCTTATGAAGTCAACAACATGAAGAGAAGTGGTTTTGGGTTTCAAACATGGAAATTTCAAAAACCTCCCAAAAGCTTCATTTTAGAGTGACTAATATATATAAGAAGGATGCATGCCTGCTTACCACCTTTTCATTTTCATATTTTAAACTTGTTTAAATCCGTGTCAAATTAAACCAAGGATTTGACCAAAAGATTCAAATGGGCATAAAATTTAAAAAAAATCAGAAAAATGAAAAACAAAAGCATATAGTCTTCTTATGTCATATACTAAGCATTCAAGTTGATAAACAAGGTTTGGACATGCATATTCAAACCAAGGAAAATCATGTATCTATCCCCTAGCCCCTAAACTATATCTTATGAAGTCAAGCATGAAGAGAAGTGGTTTTGGGTTTCAAACATGAAAATTTCAAGAACATCCCAAAAACTTCATTTTAGAGTGACTAAGAAGGATACAGGCTTCCCCTTTTCATTTTCATGTTTTATACTTGTTTAAATCTTGGTCAAACCTAGGATTTGACAAAGATTCAAATGTGCATCAAAATAAAAAATCAGAAAAATTAAAAACCAAAGCACATAGTTTTCTTATGTCATATAGTTAGCATTAAAGTTGATATAAACAAGGTCTAGATATATTCAAACAAGAAAAATCATGTATCTACCCCTAACCCTAAACTCTGTCTTATGTAGTCAAGCATGAAGAGAAGTGGTTTTGGGTTTCAAACTTGGAAATTTCAAGAACCCCCCAAAAGCTTCATTTTAGAGTGACTAAAGGATCTAGGTCGGGCTTACCTTTTATTTTCATGTTTTAAAATTGTTCAAATCTTGGTCAAACCGTACCTAGGATTTGATCAAGATTCAAAAATGGGCATAAAATTTCAAAAAAAATGAAAAACCAAAGCATATAGCCTTCTTATGTCATATAGTACGTAAGCACTCAAGTTCATAAACAAGGTCTAGACATATTCAAACCAGAAAAATCATGTTTCTACACCTAGCCCTAAACTTTGTCTTATGAAGTCAAGCACGAAGAGAAGTCGTTTTGGATTTCAAACATGGAAATTTCAAAAACCTTCCCAAAAGCTTCATTTTGGAGTGACTAATTAAGAAGGATAGAGGCTTACCTTTTCATTTTCATGTTTTAAACTTGTTTAAATATTGGTACAAATGGGCATAAAAATTCAGAAAAAATCAAAAAAAAATGAAAACCAAAGCACATAGTATTATTATGTCATATAGTAAGCATTCAAGTTGATAAACAAGGTCTAAACAACAAACTAGACAAATCATGTATCTACCCCCTAACCCTAAATTAACCCTGTCTTATGAAGTCAAGCATGAAGAGAAGTGGTTTTGGGTTTCAAACATGGAAATTTCAAAAAACTCCCAAAAGCTTCTCATTTTAGAGTGACTAAGAAGGATTCAGGCTTACCTTTTCATTTTCATGTTTTAAACTTGTTCAAATCTTGGTCAAACTTAGGATTTGACCAAGATTCAAATGGGCATAAAAATTGGGAGGAAGGGTATGAATTACAATTCAAAAAAACAAGGTAACTTAAATACTTGGATGCCCCAAAGATGTGTGGAAGCCCAAAACAATGGCAAAACATGTGCGCACGCTGCATCCAATTCAAGTAGAACACATAGTAGGCATCGATAGTTTGACCTAAATTTGAAATCAAAGAGAAGGTGGTTAGAAAAAATCGAAATTGGCAAAGCAAAGCATGAAATCATAAATTTGTGATGCACTATAGCTATGAAAAGTATCAAACAATGCATACCAAAATGATTTTTTAGAGGAATACTAGTTCAACTTATTTTAGTTTTATATTAGTAGCCCAAAATCGAAGTAGTAGTTGGATATTTTTGAACTTGATCTGTAGTAGTGGGCAAAACCCTAGTTTAACATATTTAATCATAGATTCGTAGGTCGATTTTTCTACTTTTTTATTATTACTATGCAGCACATGTGTGTTTGCCCGTCGAGTGAAACTCGGAGGAAGAGGGATCACTCGGAAGGAGAGAAGAAGGGAGAGAATTATGGTGTCTCCCCTTTTTCGTGTGATGATGTTGACTTTTGTGCAGGGTTTGTCAGTGAGCAGGAGGTGCGAGCGAGAGAGCGAGCGAGCGAGTCGAGCGAGGCCGAGAATGAGAGAAATTTGTTTTTTTTTGTGAGAGGGACAACCGAAGGATCCAGAAGGACCCACATACTTCCGATACGCATCCTGATGCGTCTTCTCTTGACAAAGAAAATGGCTGGGAGTTTGCGTACCTATTGCACGTGACTTGTGCTCACTGAAGTGTGGGACCTCACGCATGGGCACCACACGTAAGTGACAGACCTGTTGATGTAAAAACTTGGTTGATTATTATACTACTACATTTATGCAAAGTTTCCTATGGATTCAAGGGTACGAAAGCCAAGTTAAATCATTTACATGACATTATTTTTTCCATGAAGCCAAGTTAACTCATTTATCAATTGGTACATTTTGGAGTGACTAAGAAGGATCCAGGGTTACTTTTTCATTTTCATGTTTTAAACATGTTTAAATCTTGGTCAAACCTATGACTTGACCAAGATTCAAATGGGCATAAAAATTCAAAAAAAATCAAAAAAAAAAAGAAAAAACAAAAGCACGCCGTCTTCCTATGTCATATAGTAAGCATTCAAGGTGATAAACAAGGTCTGGCATATTCAAACCACAAAAATCATGTATCTACCCCCTAACCCTAAACAAGGATCCAGGCTTACCATTTTCATTTTCATGTTTTAAACTTGTTCAAATCTTGGTCAAACTTAGGATTTGACGAAGATTCAAATGGGCGTAAAAATACTTAGAAAAATCATGTACGTATCTACCCCAAACCCTAAACTCTATCTTACGAAGCCAAGCATGAAGAGAAGCGGTTTTGGGTTTCAAACATGGAAATTTCAAAAACCTCCCAAAAGCTTCATTTTAGAGTGACTAAGAAGGATCCATGCTTACCTTTTATTTTCATGTTTTAAACATGTTCAAATCTTGGTCAAACCGTACGTACCTAGGATTTGACCAAGATTCAAATGGGCATAAAAATTCAAAAAAAAAATGAAAAACCAAAGCACATAGCCTAGCTTCTTATATATGCCATATAGTAAGCACTCAAGTTGATAAACAAAGTCTAGACATATTCAAACCAGGAAAATCATGTATCTACCCCTAACCCTAAACTTTGTCTTAATTATTAAGTCAAGCACGAAGAGAAGTCGTTTTGGGTTTCAAACATGGACATTTCAAAAACCCTCCCAAAAGCTTCATTGTGGTGTGACGTACTAAGAAGGATACATGCTTACATTTTCAACAACCCCCCTAAAAGCTTCATTATAGAGTGACTAAGAAGGATCCAGTCTGGCGGGCTTACCTTTTATTTTCTTGTTTTAAACTTGTTCAAATCTCGGTCAAACCTAGGATTTGACCAAGATTCAAAATGTGCATCAAAATTCAAAAAAAAATTATAAAAATTAAAAACCAAATTAAAGCACATAGTGTTCTTATGTCATATAGTAAGCATTAAAGTTGATAAACAAGGTCTAGACACATATTCAAACAAGACAAATCATGTATCTATACCCCTAACCCCTAAACTCTATCTTATGAAGTCAACAACATGAAGAGAAGTGGTTTTGGGTTTCAAACATGGAAATTTCAAAAACCTCCCAAAAGCTTCATTTTAGAGTGACTAATATATATAAGAAGGATCCATGCCTGCTTACCACCTTTTCATTTTCATATTTTAAACTTGTTTAAATCCGTGTCAAATTAAACCAAGGATTTGACCAAAAGATTCAAATGGGCATAAAATTTAAAAAAAATCAGAAAAATAAAAAAACAAAAGCATATGGTCTTCTTATGTCATATACTAAGCATTCAAGTTGATAATTAAACAAGGTTTGGACATGCATATTCAAACCTAGGCAAATCATGTATCTATCCCCTAGCCCCTAAACTATATCTTATGAAGTCAAGCATGAAGAGAAGTGGTTTTGGGTTTCAAACATGAAAATTTCAAGAACATCCCAGAAACTTCATTTTAGAGTGACTAAGAAGGATACAGGCTTCCCCTTTTCATTTTCATGTTTTATACTTGTTTAAATCTTGGTCAAACCTAGGATTTGACAAAGATTCAAATGTGCATCAAAATAAAAAATCAGAAAAATTAAAAACCAAAGCACATAGTTTTCTTATGTCATATAGTTAGCATTAAAGTTGATATAAACAAGGTCTAGATATATTCAAACAAGAAAAATCATGTATCTACCCCTAACCCTAAACTCTGTCTTATGTAGTCAAGCATGAAGAGAAGTGGTTTTGGGTTTCAAACTTGGAAATTTCAAGAACCCCCCAAAAGCTTCATTTTAGAGTGACTAAAGGATCCAGGTCGGGCTTACCTTTTATTTTCATGTTTTAAAATTGTTCAAATCTTGGTCAAACCGTACCTAGGATTTGATCAAGATTCAAAAATTGGCATAAAATTTCAAAAAAAATGAAAAACCAAAGCATATAGCCTTCTTATGTCATATAGTACGTAAGCACTCAAGTTCATAAACAAGGTCTAGACATATTCAAACCAGAAAAATCATGTTTCTACCCCTAGCCCCAAACTTTGTCTTATGAAGTCAAGCACGAAGAGAAGTCGTTTTGGATTTCAAACATGGAAATTTCAAAAACCTTCCCAAAAGCTTCATTTTGGAGTGACTAATTAAGAAGGATACAGGCTTACCTTTTCATTTTCATGTTTTAAACTTGTTTAAATATTGGTTAAGCCTAGGATTTCACCAAGATCAAATGGGCATAAAAATTCAGAAAAAATCAAAAAAAAATGAAAATCAAAGCACATAGTATTATTATGTCATATAGTAAGCATTCAAGTTGATAAACAAGGTCTAAACAACAAACTAGACAAATCATGTATCTACCCCCTAACCCTAAATTAACCCTGTCTTATGAAGTCAAGCATGAAGAGAAGTGGTTTTGGGTTTCAAACATGGAAATTTCAAAAAACTCCCAAAAGCTTCTCATTTTAGAGTGACTAAGAAGGATTCAAAGCTTACCTTTTCATTTTCATGTTTTAAACTTGTTCAAATCTTGGTCAAACTTAGGATTTGACCAAGATTCAAATGGGCATAAAAATTGGGAGGAAGGGTATGAATTACAATTCAAAAAAACAAGGTAACTTAAATACTTGGATGCCCCAAAGATGTGTGGAAGCCCAAAACAATGGCAAAACATGTGCGCACGCTGCATCCAATTCAAGTAGAACACATAGTAGGCATCGATAGTTTGACCTAAATTTGAAATCAAAGAGAAGGTGGTTAGAAAAAATCAAAATTGGCAAAGCAAAGCATGAAATCATAAATTTGTGATGCACTATAGCTATGAAAAGTATCAAACAATGCATACCAAAATGATTTTTTAGAGGAATACTAGTTCAACTTATTTTAGTTTTATATTAGTAGCCCAAAATCGAAGTAGTAGTTGGATATTTTTGAACTTGATCTGTAGTAGTGGGCAAAACCCTAGTTTAACATATTTAATCATAGATTCGTAGGTCGATTTTTCTACTTTTTTATTATTACTATGCAGCACATGTGTGTTTTCTGCCCGTCGAGTGAAACTCGGAGGAAGAGGGATCACTCGGAAGGAGAGAAGAAGGGAGAGAATTAAGGTGTCTCCCCTTTTTCGTGTGATGATGTTGACTTTTGTGCAGGGTTTGTCAGTGAGCAGGAGCGAGCGAGCGAGCGAGCGAGTCGAGCGAGGCCGAGAATGAGAGAGATTTGTTTTTTTTTTTGTGAGAGGGACAACCGAAGGATCCAGAAGGACCCACATACTTCCGATACGCATCCTGATGCGTCTTCTCTTGACAAAGAAAATGGCTGGGAGTTTGCGTACCTATTGCACGTGACTTGTGCTCATCGAAGTGTGGGACCTCACGCATGGGCACCACACGTAAGTGACAGACTGTTGATGTAAAAACTCGGTTGATTATTATACTACTACATTTATACAAAGTTTCCTATGGATTCAAGGGTACGAAAGCCAAGTTAAATCATTTACATGACATTATTTTTTCCATGAAGCCAAGTTAACTCATTTATCAATTGGTACATTTTGGAGTGACTAAGAAGGATCCAGGGTTACTTTTTCATTTTCATGTTTTAAACATGTTTAAATCTTGGTCAAACCTATGACTTGACCAAGATTCAAATGGGCATAAAAATTCAAAAAAAATCAAAAAAAAAAGAAAAAACAAAAGCACGCCGTCTTCCTATGTCATATAGTAAGCATTCAAGGTGATAAACAAGGTCTGGCATATTCAAACCACAAAAATCATGTATCTACCCCCTAACCCTAAACAAGGATCCAGGCTTACCCTTTTCATTTTCATGTTTTAAACTTGTTCAAATCTTGGTCAAACTTAGGATTTGACGAAGATTCAAATGGGCGTAAAAATACTTAGAAAAATCATGTACGTATCTACCCCAAACCCTAAACTCTATCTTACGAAGCCAAGCATGAAGAGAAGTGGTTTTGGGTTTCAAACATGGAAATTTCAAAAACCTCCCAAAAGCTTCATTTTAGAGTGACTAAGAAGGATCCATGCTTACCTTTTATTTTCATGTTTTAAACATGTTCAAATCTTGGTCAAACCGTACGTACCTAGGATTTGACCAAGATTCAAATGGGCATAAAAATTCATAAAAATGAAAAACCAAAGCACATAGCCTAGCTTCTTATATATGCCATATAGTAAGCACTCAAGTTGATAAACAAAGTCTAGACATATTCAAACCAGGAAAATCATGTATCTACCCCTAACCCTAAACTTTGTCTTAATTATGAAGTCAAGCACGAAGAGAAGTCGTTTTGGGTTTCAAACATGGACATTTCAAAAACCCTCCCAAAAGCTTCATTGTGGTGTGACGTACTAAGAAGGATACATGCTTACATTTTCAACAACCCCCCTAAAAGCTTCATTATAGAGTGACTAAGAAGGATCCAGTCAAGGCGGGCTTACCTTTTATTTTCTTGTTTTAAACTTGTTCAAATCTCGGTCAAACCTAGGATTTGACCAAGATTCAAAATGTGCATCAAAATTAAAAAAAAATTATAAAAATTAAAAACCAAATTAAAGCACATAGTGTTCTTATGTCATATAGTAAGCATTAAAGTTGATAAACAAGGTCTAGACACATATTCAAACAAGAAAAATCATGTATCTATACCCCTAACCCCTAAACTCTATCATATGAAGTCAACAACATGAAGAGAAGTGGTTTTGGGTTTCAAACATGGAAATTTCAAAAACCTCCCAAAAGCTTCATTTTAGAGTGACTAATATATATAAGAAGGATCCATGCCTGCTTACCACCTTTTCATTTTCATATTTTAAACTTGTTTAAATCTGTGTCAAATTAAACCAAGGATTTGACCAAAAGATTCAAATGGGCATAAAATTTAAAAAAAATCAGAAAAATGAAAAACAAAAGCATATAGTCTTCTTATGTCATATACTAAGCATTCAAGTTGATAAACAAGGTTTGGACATGCATATTCAAACCTAGGCAAATCATGTATCTATCCCCTAGCCCCTAAACTATATCTTATGAAGTCAAGCATGAAGAGAAGTGGTTTTGAGTTTCAAACATGAAAATTTCAAGAACATCCCAGAAACTTCATTTTAGAGTGACTAAGAAGGATACAGGCTTCCGCTTTTCATTTTCATGTTTTATACTTGTTTAAATCTTGGTCAAACCTAGGATTTGACAAAGATTCAAATGTGCATCAAAATAAAAAATCAGAAAAATTAAAAACCAAAGCACATAGTTTTCTTATGTCTTATAGTTAGCATTAAAGTTGATATAAACAAGGTCTAGATATATTCAAACAAGAAAAATCATGTATCTACCCCTAACCCTAAACTCTGTCTTGTGTAGTCAAGCATGAAGAGAAGTGGTTTTGGGTTTCAAACTTGGAAATTTCAAGAACCCCCCAAAAGCTTCATTTTAGAGTGACTAAAGGATCCAGGTCGGGCTTACCTTTTATTTTCATGTTTTAAAATTGTTCAAATCTTGGTCAAACCGTACCTAGGATTTGATCAAGATTCAAAAATGGGCATAAAATTTCAAAAAAAATGAAAAACCAAAGCATATAGCCTTCTTATGTCATATAGTACGTAAGCACTCAAGTTCATAAACAAGGTCTAGACATATTCAAACCAGAAAAATCATGTTTCTACCCCTAGCCCCAAACTTTGTCTTATGAAGTCAAGCACGAAGAGAAGTCGTTTTGGATTTCAAACATGGAAATTTCAAAAACCTTCCCAAAAGCTTCATTTTGGAGTGACTAATTAAGAAGGATACAGGCTTACCTTTTCATTTTCATGTTTTAAACTTGTTTAAATATTGGTTAAGCCTAGGATTTCACCAAGATCAAATGGGCATAAAAATTCAGAAAAAATCAAAAAAAAATGAAAACCAAAGCACATAGTATTATTATGTCATATAGTAAGCATTCAAGTTGATACACAAGGTCTAAACAACAAACTAGACAAATCATGTATCTACCCCCTAACCCTAAATTAACTCTGTCTTATGAAGTCAAGCATGAAGAGAAGTGGTTTTGGGTTTCAAACATGGAAATTTAAAAAAACTCCCAAAAGCTTCTCATTTTAGAGTGACTAAGAAGGATTCAGGCTTACCTTTTCATTTTCATGTTTTAAACTTGTTCAAATCTTGGTCAAACTTAGGATTTGACCAAGATTCAAATGGGCATAAAAATTGGGAGGAAGGGTATGAATTACAATTCAAAAAAACAAGGTAACTTAAATACTTGGATGCCCCAAAGATGTGTGGAAGCCCAAAACAATGGCAAAACATGTGCGCACGCTGCATCCAATTCAAGTAGAACACATAGTAGGCATCGATAGTTTGACCTAAATTTGAAATCAAAGAGAAGGTGGTTAGAAAAAATCGAAATTGGCAAAGCAAAGCATGAAATCATAAATTTGTGATGCACTATAGCTATGAAAAGTATCAAACAATGCATACCAAAATGATTTTTTAGAGGAATACTAGTTCAACTTATTTTAGTTTTATATTAGTAGCCCAAAATCGAAGTAGTAGTTGGATATTTTTGAACTTGATCTGTAGTAGTGGGCAAAACCCTAGTTTAACATATTTAATCATAGATTCGTAGGTCGATTTTTCTACTTTTTTATTATTACTATGCAGCACATGTGTGTTTGCCCGTCGAGTGAAACTCTGAGGAAGAGGGATCACTCGGAAGGAGAGAAGAAGGGAGAGAATTATGGTGTCTCCCCTTTTTCGTGTGATGATGTTGACTTTTGTGCAGGGTTTGTCAGTGAGCAGGAGCGAGCGAGCGAGCGAGCGAGTCGAGCGAGGCCGAGAATGAGAGAGATTTGTTTTTTTGTGAGAGGGACAACCGAAGGATCCGTAAGGACCCACATACTTCCGATACGCATCCCGATGCGTCTTCTCTTGACAAAGAAAATGGCTGGGAGTTTGCGTACCTATTGCACGTGACTTGTGCTCACTGAAGTGTGGGACCTCACGCATGGGCACCACACGTAAGTGACAGACCTGTTGGTGTAAAAACTCGGTTGATTATTATACTACTACATTTATACAAAGTTTCCTATGGATTCAAGGGTACGAAAGCCAAGTTAAATCATTTACATGACATTATTTTTTCCATGAAGCCAAGTTAACTCATTTATCAATTGGTACATTTTGGAGTGACTAAGAAGGATCCAGGGTTACTTTTTCATTTTCATGTTTTAAACATGTTTAAATCTTGGTCAAACCTATGACTTGACCAAGATTCAAATGGGCATAAAAATTCAAAAAAAAAGAAAAAACAAAAGCACGCCGTCTTCCTATGTCATATAGTAAGCATTCAAGGTGATAAACAAGGTCTGGCATATTCAAACCACAAAAATCATGTATCTACCCCCTAACCCTAAACAAGGATCCAGGCTTACCCTTTTCATTTTCATGTTTTAAACTTGTTCAAATCTTGGTCAAACTTAGGATTTGACGAAGATTCAAATGGGCGTAAAAATACTTAGAAAAATCATGTACGTATCTACCCCAAACCCTAAACTCTATCTTACGAAGCCAAGCATGAAGAGAAGTGGTTTTGGGTTTCAAACATGGAAATTTCAAAAACCTCCCAAAAGCTTCATTTTAGAGTGACTAAGAAGGATCCATGCTTACCTTTTATTTTCATGTTTTAAACATGTTCAAATCTTGGTCAAACCGTACGTACCTAGGATTTGACCAAGATTCAAATGGGCATAAAAATTCAAAAAAAAATGAAAAACCAAAGCACATAGCCTAGCTTCTTATATATGCCATATAGTAAGCACTCAAGTTGATAAACAAAGTCTAGACATATTCAAACCAGGAAAATCATGTATCTACCCCTAACCCTAAACTTTGTCTTAATTATGAAGTCAAGCACGAAGAGAAGTCGTTTTGGGTTTCAAACATGGACATTTCAAAAACCCTCCCAAAAGCTTCATTGTGGTGTGACGTACTAAGAAGGATACATGCTTACATTTTCAACAACCCCCCTAAAAGCTTCATTATAGAGTGACTAAGAAGGATCCATCAAGGGCGGGCTTACCTTTTATTTTCTTGTTTTAAACTTGTTCAAATCTCGGTCAAACCTAGGATTTGACCAAGATTCAAAATGTGCATCAAAATTCAAAAAAAATTAAAAAAATTAAAAACCAAATTAAAGCACATAGTGTTCTTATGTCATATATTAAGCATTAAAGTCGATAAACAAGGTCTAGACACATATTCAAAGAAGACAAATCATGTATCTATACCCCTAACCCCTAAACTCTATCTTATGAAGTCAACAACATGAAGAGAAGTGGTTTTGGGTTTCAAACATGGAAATTTCAAAAACCTCCCAAAAGCTTCATTTTAGAGTGACTAATATATATAAGAAGGATCCATGCCTGCTTACCACCTTTTTATTTTCATATTTTAAACTTGTTTAAATCTGTGTCAAATTAAACCAAGGATTTGACCAAAAGATTCAAATGGGCATAAAATTTAAAAATAACCAGAAAAATGAAAAACAAAAGCATATAGTCTTCTTATGTCATATACTAAGCATTCAAGTTGATAAACAAGGTTTGGACATGCATATTCAAACCTAGGCAAATCATGTATCTATCCCCTAGCCCCTAAACTATATCTTATGAAGTCAAGCATGAAGAGAAGTGGTTTTGGGTTTCAAACATGAAAATTTCAAGAACATCCCAAAAACTTCATTTTAGAGTGACTAAGAAGGATACAGGCTTCCCCTTTTCATTTTCATGTTTTATACTTGTTTAAATCTTGGTCAAACCTAGGATTTGACAAAGATTCAAATGTGCATCAAAATAAAAAAATCAGAAAAATTAAAAACCAAAGCACATAGTTTTCTTATGTCATATAGTTAGCATTAAAGTTGACAAACAAGGTTTAGATATATTCAAACAAGAAAAATCATGTATCTACCCCTAACCCTAAACTCTGTCTTATGTAGTCAAGCATGAAGAGAAGTGGTTTTGGGTTTCAAACTTGGAAATTTCAAGAACCCGCCAAAAGCTTCATTTTAGAGTGACTAAGAAGGATCCATGCTTACCTTTTCATTTTCATGTTTTAAACTTGTTTACATCTTTGTCATAGCTAGTGTATTTGACCAAGATTCAAATGGGCATAAAATTTAAAAAACAAAAAAAATGAAAAACCAAAGTACATAGTCTTCTTATGTCATATAGTAAGCATTCAAGCTGATAAACAAGGTCTAGACATATTCAAACCAAACAAATCATGTATCTACCCCCTAAGCCCTAAACTTTATCTTATGAAGCCAAGCATGAAGAGAAGTGGTTCTTGGTTTCAAACATGGAAATATCAAAAACCTCCCAAAAGCTTCATTTTAGAGTGACTAAGAAGTATCCATGCTTACCTTTTCATTTTCATATTTTAAACTTGTTTAAATCATTGTCAAACCTAGGATTTGACCAAGATAAGTATGGGCACAAAACCCTCTTAGCCAAAATCAACTACGAGCAAGATTTTATGTATTGTAGATGCCCCAATTGACTCTCATCCCCAATGTAGTCTTTTTTTATGTCAGTATAGACTTCTTTACTAGATGTATACTATCGTACATGGCATGCATTTGCCTAATGAGCAGCATTGTTTAGCCATTCTAGCCAACCCGATCAATCTGTCAAGCTTCATGCACGAGATGCCAATTTACTCCCTCGCTCCGATCCATATTTCTTGGTGCTAAAAAGAATGTGAATCGGAGGGAGTACTTTTCTTAGATAGTACTATACCAGTTCAAAAAAAAGTATAGTACTACTACATCACAAATGCTACAAAAGAGTACTAGTACTGTACATCACAAGACCACGACAGTTGTATAGTAGAGTTTAATGCTGAACTTTAAACAGGACCAGGAGCATCAGGGCCAAGACAGGGCGTTGACCGGCAACAAACCAGTCAAAAGACGTAAGGAAGAGGCCATATGCTGCGTGCTTGGCCTTGATTGCAGGGTGGTGATTCTTCGCCGCTCGCCATGTATTCACGCCGTACCAGTTCCGCGTCGCCCGCGAGCGGATCGAAGCGATCCCGCGCGCCGGACACGCTCGAGGAGGCGTGGCGGCTCCAGTGCAAGCAGTCCGCCGCCGGGAGTCGTCACGCGGCGTGCAGGTACAGAGGCTCCCTGTACATGCCGTCGTCGCTCCGCGAGTTCGCCCCGGGCGGGCTCTGGTACAAGGCGGATCCGCCGCTCAAACCGATGAGCGGCCCCGTCTTCAACAAATGGTGCGCCGACCGGGAGAGGAACTGCCGGTCGAAGGCGGCGTGGGAGGCGAGCACCAGCGGCGGATTCGCGCCGCCAGCCGGCGAGGAGGCGGAGGAGGCGGAGGAAGGGGAAGACCCCCTCTTCTTGAAGGCGCTGGCCGCGTCCCTCAAGGACGATGCCGATAAGAAGAGGGCGAAGGAAGAAGAAAAGGCGGCAGCCATCGCCGCCGTGAAGGAGAAGGAGGCGCGGGATGCGGAGGAGAACGCGACCATCATCTTCCTCGACGACTAGATAGGTTAGAAGTCGCGATAAGGATCGCGCAATTCTGTATGTATGATCCGTATGTATGATCAACTATGAATTATGAACAATGAACTATCAAAGCAAACCACATAGTTTTTTTTATGTCATATAGTAAGAATTCAAGTTGATAAAACAAGGTCTAGACATATTCAAACTAGACAAATCACGTATATTACCCCTAACCCTAAACTCTGCCTTGTGAAGTAAAGCATGAAGAGAAGTGGTTTTGGGTTTCAAACATGGAAATTTCAAAAACCTTCCGAAAAGCTTCATTTTGGAGTGACTAAGAAGGATGCAGGCTTACCTTTTCATTTTCATGTCTTAAACTTGTTTAAATCTTGGTTAAACCTAGGATTTGACCAAGATCAAATGGGCAAAAAAAATCAGAAAAAATCAAAAAAATGAAAACTAAGGCACATAGTATTCTTATGTCATATAGCAAGCATTCAATTTGATAAACAAGGTCTAAACATATTCAAACCAGACAAATCATGTATCTACCCACTAACCCTAAATTCTGTCTTATGAAGTCGATCAAGCATGAAGAGAAGTGGTTTTGGGTTTCAAAGATGGAAATTTCAAAAACCTCCCAAAAGCTTCATTTTAGAGTTACTAAGAAGGATCCATGCTTACCTTTTATTTTCATGTTTTAAACATGTTCAAATCTTGGTCAAACCGTACCTAGGATTTGACCAAGATTCAAATGGGTATAAAAATTCAAAAAAACTGAAAAACCAAAGCACATAGCCTTCTTATGTCATATATAGTAAGCACTCAAGTTGGTAAACAAGGTCTAGAGATATTCAAACCAGAAAAATCTTGTATCTACCCCTAACCCTAAACTTTGTCTTATGAAGTCAAGCACGAAGAGAAGTCGTTTTGGGTTTCAAACATGGAAATTACAAAAACCTTCCCAAAAGCCTCATTTTGGAGTGACTAAGAAGGATGCAGGCTTACCTTTTCATTTTCATGTTTTAAACTTGTTTAAACCTTGGTTAAACCTAGGATTTGACCAAGATCAAATGGGCATAAAAATTCAGAAAAAATCAAAAAATGAAAACCAAACCACATAGTATTCTTATGTCATATATTAAGCATTCAAGTTGATAAACAAGGTCAAGACATATTCAAACCAGACAAATCATGTATCTACCCTAACCCTAAACTCTGTCTTATGAAGTCAAGCTTGAAGAGACGTGGTTTTGGGTTTCAAACATGGAAATTTCAAGAACCCCCCAAAAGCTTCATTTTAGAGTGACTAAGAAGGATCCAGCTCGAGCTTACCTTTTATTTTTATGTTTTAAACTTGTTCAAATCTTGGTCAAACCTAGGATTTGACCAAGATTCAAATGGGTATAAAAAAATGAAAAACCAAAGCACATAGCCTTTTTATGTCATATAATAAGCACTCAAGTTGATAAACAAGGTCTCGACATATTCAAACCAGAAAAATCATGTATCTACCCCTGATACGTCTCCGACGTATCGATAATTTCTTATGTTCCATGCCACATTATTGATGTTATCTACATGTTTTATGCACACTTTATGTCATATTCGTGCATTTTCTGGAACTAACCTATTAACAAGATGCCGAAGTGCCGATTCTTGTTTTCTGTTGTTTTTGGTTTCAGAAATCCTAGTAAGGAAATATTCTCGGAATTGGACGAAATCAAAGCCCAGGGGCCTATTTTTCCACGAAGCTTCCAGAAGTCCGAAGACGAGACGAAGAGGGGCCACGGGGTGGCCAAACCCTAGGGCGGCGCGGCCCCACCCCTGGTCGCGCCGGCCTATGGTGTGGGCCCCCCGTGCCGCCTCTTGACTTGCCCTTCCGCCTACTTAAAGCCTCCGTGACGAAACCCCCAGTACCGAGAGCCACGATACGGAAAACCTTCCAGAGACGCCGCCAACGCCGATCCCATCTCGGGGATCCAGAGATCGCCTCCGCACTTCGCCGGGAGAGGGGAATCATCTCCCGGAGGACTCTACGCCGCCATGGTCGCCTCCGGTGTGATGTGTGAGTAGTCTACCCCTGGACTATGGGTCCATAGCAGTAGCTAGATGGTTGTCTTCTCCCCATTGTGCTATCATTGTCGGATCTTGTGAGCTGCCTAACATGATCAAGATCATCTATCTGTAATTCTATATGTTGCGTTTGTTGGGATCCGATGAATATAGAATACTTGTTATGTTGATTATCAAAGTTAAATCTACGTGTTATTTATGATCTTGCATGCTTTCCGTTACTAGTAGATGCTCTGGCCAAGTAGATGCTTGTAACTCCAAGAGGGAGTACTTATGCTCGATAGTGGGTTCATGCCTGCATTGACACCTGGGACGGATTTAAAAGTTCTAAGGTTGTGTTGTGCTGTTGCCACTAGGGATAAAACATTGATGCTATGTCTAAGGATGTAGTTGTTGATTACATTACGCACCATACTTAATGCAATTGTCTGTTGCTTTGCAACTTAATACTAGAGGGGGTTCGGATGATAACCTGAAGGTGGACTTTTTAGGCATAGATGCAGTTGGATGGCGGTCTATGTACTTTGTCGTAATGCCCAATTAAATCTCACTATACTCATCATGATATGTATGTGCATGGTCATGCTCTCTTTATTTGTCAATTGCCCAACTGTAATTTGTTCACCCAACATGCTGTTTGTCTTATGGGAGAGACACCTCTAGTGAACTGTGGACCCCGGTCCAATTCTCTTTACTGAAATACAATCTACTGCAATACTGTTCTACTGTTTTCTGCAAACAATCATCTTCCACGCAATACGGTTAATCCTTTGTTACAGCAAGCCGGTGAGATTGACAACCTCACTGTTTCGTTGGGGCAAAGTACTTTGGTTGTGTTGTGCAGGTTCCACGTTGGCGCCGGAATCCCTGGTGTTGCGCCGCACTACATCCCGCCACCATCAACCTTCAACGTGCTTCTTGGCTCCTCCTGGTTTGATAAACCTTGGTTTCTTTCTGAGGGAAAACTTGCTGCTGTGCGCATCATACCTTCCTCTTGGGGTTCCCAACGAACGTGTGAGTTACACGCCATCAAGCATATTTTCTGGCGCCGTTGCCGGGGAGATCAAGACACGCTGCAAGGGGAGTCTCCACTTCTCAATCTCTTTATTTTGTTTTTGTCTTGCTTAGTTTTATTTACTATTTTGTTTGCTGCACTAAATCAAAATACAAAAAAATTAGTTGCTAGTTTTACTTTATTTGCTATCTTGTTTGCTATATCAAAAACTCAAAAAAATTAGTTACTTGCATTTACTTTATCTAGTTTGCTTTATTTACTACTACTAAAATGAGTAATCCTGAAGTTGAAATTCGTACGTTTAAGCAACGAGGGGGAGAATGTTTGAGAGATGCTTGGTATAGAATTAGTGATGCCCATAATAGATGCACTAAGAAACACTCCACCATTATTTTACTCAGGAATTTTTATGTTGGTATCTCTAGCTGGAATAGATATGTTCTTGATAGTCTCGCAAAAGGTGACTTCTTAAGTACTCCTGCATTAGAAGCTAGTTGCATTATTGAGAGTTTATTTGGAATACCCCCTGTTGATAAAGTTAAAACTGAAATCTCTCTTGAAGATGTTATGAAAAAATTGGAAACCATAGAGAAAAAATTTCCAAGTATTGAAGCTAAATTGGAAATATTACTTGATAAAACTGATGAACTTGATAAATCCTTAGGAGGAATTGATGAAAGAATTAGCATCCTAGGAACTAATGCTGTCCATGATGATCAAATCAATAGGATTGACGAACTTGAAAAAGCTATGGGAACCTTGGGTTCAATATTTTCTTCTCTTAAATATAAGGAGAAAGCTTATGTGGGTAAGGAGCAAAAGTTTATGTATGTCTCTAAAGTGCCTAGACCAAAGAAGTATTATTATAGGCCTAAAATTGACAAAGCCCTTAGTACCACTATGGATGGGGGAGCTCATGATAACGATGCATCACCCTTTGATAATACTTGATGCACACTTTCTGCGCCTAGCTGAAAGGCGTTAAAGAAAAGCGCTTATGGGAGACAACCCATGTTTTTACCTACAGTACTTTGTTTTTATTTTGTGTCTTGGAAGTTGTTTACTACTGTAGCAACCTCTCCTTATCTTAGTTTTGTGTTTTGTTGTGCCAAGTTAAGCCGTTGATAGAAAAGTAAGTACTAGATTTGGATTACTGCACAGTTCCAGATTTCTTTGCTGTCACGAATCTGGGTCCACCTCCCTGTAGGTAGCTCAGAAAATTAAGCCAATTTACGTGCATGATCCTCAGATATGTACGCAACTTGCATTCAATTTGAGCATTTTCATTTGAGCAAGTCTGGTGCCATTTTAAAATTCGTCAATACGAACTGTTCTGTTTTGACAGATTCTGTCTTTTATTTCGCATTGCCTCTTTTGCTATGTTGGATGAATTTGTTTGATCCACTAATGTCCAGTAGCATTATGCAATGTCCAGAAGTGTTAAGAATGATTGTGTCACCTCTGAATATGTCAATTTATATTGTGCACTAACCCTCTAATGAGTTGTTTCGAGTTTGGTGTGGAGGAAGTTTTCAAGGATCAAGAGAGGAGTATGATGCAACATGATCAAGGAGAGTGAAAGCTCTAAGCTTGGGGATGCCCCGGTGGTTCACCCCTACATATATTAAGAAGACTCAAGCATCTAAGCTTGGGGATGCCCAAGGCATCCCCTTCTTCATCGACAACATTATCAGGTTCCTCCCCTGAAACTATATTTTTATTCCATCACATCTTATGTGCTTTTTCTTGGAGCGTCGGTTTGTTTTTGTTTTTGTTTTGTTTGAATAAAATGGATCCTAGCATTCACTTTATGGGAGAGAGACACGCTCCGCTGTAGCATATGGACAAGTATGTCCTTGGTTTCTACTCATAGTATTCATGGCGAAGTTTCTCCTTCGTTAAATTGTTATATGGTTGAATTGGAAAATGATACATGTAGTAAATTGCTATAATGTCTTGGGTAATGTGATACTTGGCAATTGTTGTGCTCATGATTAAGCTCTTGCATCATATACTTTGCACCCATTAATGAAGAAATACATAGAGCATGCTAAAATTTGGTTTGCATATTTGGTTTCTCTAAGGTCTAGATAATTTCTAGTATTGAGTTTGAACAACAAGGAAGACGGTGTAGAGTCTTATAATGTTTTCAATATGTCTTTTATGTGAGTTTTGCTGCACCGGTTCATCCTTGTGTTTGTTTCAAATAAGCCTTGCTAGCCTAAACCTTGTATCGAGAGGGAATACTTCTCATGCATCCAAAATACTTGAGCCAACCACTATGCCATTTGTGTCCACCATACCTACCTACTACATGGTATTTTCCGCCATTCCAAAGTAAATTGCTTGAGTGCTACCTTTAAAATTCCATCATTCACCTTTGCAATATATAGCTCATGGGACAAATAGCTTAAAAACTATTGTGGTATTGAATATGTAATTATGCACTTTATCTCTTATTAAGTTGCTTGTTGTGCGATAACCATGTTCACTGGGGACGCCATCAACTATTCATTGTTGAATTTCATGTGAGTTGCTATGCATGTCCGTCTTGTCTGAAGTAAGAGACATCTAACACCTTATGGTTAAGCATGCATATGTTAGAGAAGAACATTGGGCCGCTAACTAAAGCCATGATCCATGGTGGAAGTTTCAGTTTTGGACATATATCCTCAAATCTCAAACGAGAAAATTATTAATTGTTGTTACATGCTTATGCATAAAAGAGGAGTCCACTATCTGTTGTCTATGTTGTCCCGGTATGGATGTCTAAGTTGAAGAATAATCAATAGCGAGAAATCCAATGCGAGCTTTCTCCTTAGACCTTTGTACAAAGTGCATAGAGGTACCCCTTTGTGACACTTGGTTAAAACAGTGCATTGTGATGATCCGGTAGTCCAAGCTAATTAGGACAAGGTGCGGGCACTATTAGTACACTATGCATGAGGCTTGCAACTTATAAGATATAATTTACATGATGCATATGCTTTATTACTACCGTTGACAAAATTGTTTCATGTTTTCAAAATCAAAGCTCTAGCACAAATATAGCAATCGATGCTTTTCCTCTATGGAGGACCATTCTTTTACTTTCAATGTTGAGTCAGTTCACCTATTTCTCTCCACCTCAAGAAGCAAACACTTGTGTGAACTGTGCATTGATTCCTACATACTTGCTTATTGCACTTATTATATTACTCTATGTTGACAATATCCATGAGATATACATGTTACAAGTTGAAAGCAACCGCTGAAACTTAATCTTCTTTTGTGTTGCTTCAATACCTTTACTTTGAATTATTGCTTTATGAGTTAACTCTTATGCAAGACTTATTGATGCTTGTCTTGAAGTACTATTCATGAAAAGTCTTTGCTTTATGATTCACTTGTTTACTCATGTCATATACATTGTTTTGATCGCTGCATTCACTACATATGCTTTACAAATAGTATGATCAAGATTATGATGGCATGTCACTCCAGAAATTATCTGTGTTATCGTTTTACCTGCTCGGGACGAGCAGAACTAAGCTTGGGGATGCTGATACGTCTCCGACATATCGATAATTTCTTATGTTCCATGCCACATTATTGATGTTATCTACATGTTTTATGCACACTTTATGTCATATTCGTGCATTTTCTGGAACTAACCTATTAACAAGATGCCGAAGTGCCAGTTGCTGTTTTGGTTTCAGAAATCCTAGTAAGGAAATATTCTCGGAATTGGACGAAATCAAAGCCCAGGGGCCTATTTTTCCACGAAGCTTCCAGAAGTCCGAAGACGAGACGAAGAGGGGCCACGGGGTGGCCAAACCCTAGGGCGGCGCGGCCCCACCCCTGGCCGCGCCGGCCTATGGTGTGGGCCCCCTGTGCCGCCTCTTGACTTGCCCTTCCGCCTACTTAAAGCCTCCGTGACGAAACCCCCAGTACCGAGAGCCACGATACGGAAAACCTTCCAGAGACGCCGCCAACGCCGATCCCATCTCGGGGGATCCAGGAGATCGCCTCCGCACCCTTCCGGAGAGGGGAATCATCTCCTGAGGACTCTACGCCGCCATGGTCGCTCCGGTGTGATGTGTGAGTAGTCTACCCCCGGACTATGGGTCCATAGCAGTAGCTAGATGGTTGTCTTCTCCCCATTGTGCTATCATTGTCGGATCTTGTGAGCTGCCTAACATGATCAAGATCATCTATCTGTAATTCTGTATGTTGCGTTTGTTGGGATCCGATGAATAGAGAATACTTGTTATGTTGATTATCAAAGTTAAATCTACGTGTTATTTATGATCTTGCATGCTTTCCGTTACTAGTAGATGCTCTGGCCAAGTAGATGCTTGTAACTCCAAGAGGGAGTACTTATGCTCGATAGTGGGTTCATGCCTGCATTGACACCTGGGACAAAGGATGAAAAGTTCTAAGGTTGTGTTGTGCTGTTGCCACTAGGGATAAAACATTGATGCTATGTCTAAGGATGTAGTTGTTGATTACATTACGCACCATACTTAATGCAATTGTCTCGTTGCTTTGCAACTTAATACTGGAGGGGGTTCGGATGATAACCTGAAGGTGGACTTTTTAGGCATAGATGCAGTTGGATGGCGGTCTATGTACTTTGTCGTAATGCCCAATTAAATCTCACTATACTCATCATGATATGTATGTGCATGGTCATGCTCTCTTTATTTGTCAATTGCCCAACTGTAATTTGTTCACCCAACATGCCGTTTGTCTTATGGGAGAGACACCTCTAGTGAACTGTGGACCCCGGTCCAATTCTCTTTACTGAAATACAATCTCGCAATATCGTTTCTACTATTTTCTGCAAACAATGATCTTCCACACAATACGGTTAATCCTTTGTTACAGCAAGCCGGTGAGATTGACAACCTCACTGTTTCGTTGGGGCAAAGTACTTTGGTTGTGTTGTGCAGGTTCCACGTTGGCGCCGGAATCCCTAGTGTTGCGCCGCACTACATCCCGCCGCCATCAACCTTCAACGTGCTTCTTGGCTCCTCCTGGTTCGATAAACCTTGGTTTCTTTCTGAGGGAAAACTTGCTGCTGTGCGCATCATACCTTCTTCTTGGGGTTCCCAACGAACGTGTGAGTTACACGCCATCACCCCTAACCCTAAACTTTGTCTTATGAAGTCAAGCACGAAGAGAAGTCGTTTTTGGGTTTCAAACATGGAAATTTCAAAAACCTTCCCAAAAACTTCATTTTGGAGTGACTAAGAAGGATGCAGGCTTACCTTTTCATTTTCATATTTTAAACATGTTTAAATCTTGGTCAAACCTATGATTTGACCAAGATTCAAATGGGCATAAAAATAGTTAGAAAAATCATGTACGTATCTACCCCTAACCCTAAACTCTATCTTACGAAGTCAAGCATGAAGAGAAGTGGTTTTGGGTTTCAAACATGGAAATTTCAAAAACCTCCCAAAAGCTTCATTTCAGAGTGACTAAGAAGGATCCAGACCGGGCTTACATTTTATTTTCATATTTTAAACTTGTTCAAATCTTGGTCAAACCGTACCTAGGATTTGACCAAGATTCAAATGGGCATAAAATTTCAAAAAAAAAGAAAAACCAAAGCACATAGCCTTCTTATGTCATATAGTAAGCACTCAAGTTGATAAACAAGGTCTAGTCATATTCAAACCAGAAAAATCATGTATCTACCCCTAAGCCTGAACTTTGTCTTATGAAGTCAATCACGAAGAGAAGTCGTTTTGGGTTTCAAACATGGAAATTTCAAATACCTTCCGAAAAGCTTCATTTTGGAGTGACTAAGAAGGATGCAGGCTTACCTTTTCATTTTCATGTTTTAAACATGTTTAAATAAGGATGCGTGGTTCTGAAACCTCATACACATTGTTGCAAAAGTAATTACATCACCTAAACAATACTACCAGTTCATAATTCTAAACTTATGTACAATCTTGGAAACATATAACGCTAGCCTAGTTCACCAATTATCATCATCCCTCTTGATGCGCTTGCGGTGCCGCTTGTACCGCCTCCCATGGGTTGGCAGTCCAAGTTCTGCACTCGTTCGCACTTCGTGTGTCGGGAATCCTTGTTGGAGCTTCCCAACCAGATACAGGCCCTGCCCTTGCTAGCTCACCACATCCAGCCATTGCCCTAGCTTGCTCACCATGTGAACCGCCATCCCACGGAGACCCCGAAGTAGGCTCGCACGGGTCCTTTATCCATGGTGGCATATTTTTCGGATCAAATGGTATGTTGTGCCTAAAGCAATAAGATACAAATTCCCGTAGGTTGTCCCGACAGCATCGCTTCTTCTCGTCGCGCCAGGCAGGGGGAAGAGCGGCCAACCTAGCCGCTTCCTTGCAATCTGGGCAAACCACTTCCCTTGGAATTGGTTGTGCTTGACGCTGCCCATCATTGATTTTTTTGAGTCGCCTGTACAACTCAAAACTGACATACCCATCAATCACGACATACCTCAAGTTTACTTTGTGCAATGGCATGCACTCCCAATTATAGTGGCTGCTAGTAGGGAACTTGGTCTTCATGTCTTTGTAAGATGGGTCAATGATGGCGCCGCCAAATCACCCATGCCGATCCTATTGCCGTGACCATTGAAATTGATCATATCCTGAATGTCAATCCAATTATGTTTAGGAATTTTAATGCCATCTCTAGCAAACCTGCTAGAGTCACCCCCGATGTCATCAGCTAGAAACAAAATTCCTTTATGTTGAAGGAATTCTTGCAGTGCAGTTATCGTGACTCCTGCATGTTAACACAAATCAATCTTGTAAGATCGTATATGCTGAAATAGTACACATATTTTTCTTCCAAAGAACTGTATACTTGTTGCAGTTGAAACAATGATTTTGCATCGTTGATACACATCAAAATAACATGAATTATTGTTGCGACTATATGATCTAATTATTTAAGTGTCAAGTTAAGATTCAGTTACTATATGTTAATATCTTGACATCCATGCCGATTATCGGTGAGTATGAGTACATGAAATTTGTGCAAATTTTGAGTACCAAAATCATGAAACTAGATATCGTGGTCAATCCAAAAAAATTATACAAGTATGTTGGATATTACGTTCCAGACCACATTTTTCATACAAGTTAGTTTGTTCGTGTTTTCATACAAGTTAGAACCTAGTCTATTTCGAAATAAAAAAGCAGATCCAAGATAAAGGAAGAGTTTCTATATTAAAAAACAAAAGGATAAAGGAAGGCATGTGAAGAACATACCTGCAGAAATGGTACACTGTGACGTGGTCGTCCATGGCCAATCGAACGACGGCGGTACTTACTTGGTTCGCAGTGTATTCTAGGTCGAGGCCGACGAACCTGGGCCTGTCCTCTAGTAGCTTTTGTTCGTACATCTTGAGGGTGTGCTCGAGAACGGAAGGGTCATTCGTGTAGACCACGTTCACCTTGGTCGTCCCATGGGGAACGACGCTCCTCTTCGCCGTAAACAGCCGCCGTCGGCCATGGCAGCGCGCTCGAAGCACGTCGAACTGATCGGAGGGATTGAGGGGGAGGGAGGGAGAGCAACTGCAAACAATGGGGTTTTTTGGAACTTGCCGAAATGCAGGAAGAACGAACCGCCAGGGGTTGTTTAGTGGGGACAGATGGGAATAATACTGCGATAAGGTTGAGGAATTAAGTCCAACCGCCATTTAAATCTAGTACTCCCTATAGTCAGGTGATAGGAAATGGACGGGCAAGATTGATTATAGGGAGGCGAATCCCAGTATTTTCCCAATTTATTTGAGTTGTAATATAACCATCGTTAATACTTGAATTGAAAAATATTTACAAAATAAATTTATTATATACTACATGATGAGATAATCCAACAAACCATGGAAATGCATGGCCATCCAACCATGTCACCCGCTTGTGAAAATTGTATAGGTGGTAGTATGCGCAATACACGCGGTAGCCACTTCACAAATACATCCTTTTAATTTTGCCCCCCTTAATGCGGCCAATAAAAATGAAAAGACTTTATGTGGAAAACCAAAAAAACTGTATTTGACAAAGTATAGTCGAAAATAAGAAGTTTTTCATTGATCTCTTAAAAAAGGGGTCATGATTCGAAAGTTCGCCATGCATGGTTCTTGCGGTAACCAAGCTAGCTCACCCATGTGGCAAGAAGAGAATCAATGTCCAACATGCATGGTTCCAAAAAAAAATATTTACAGAATGATTCTGCTTCTCAAGAATATTTGCATGCCATCATGTTTGTTATTTTTCCTAGATAAAAGTAGTAATTGGTGATTTCGTGATTGCCTTGCTTGCTGATTTCAATAAGTTTGAACCTCATTTTTGGCTTTTTTTCAAATTTAGGCAAAAACTTCTTGGCAATCGACTTTGTGAGTTGCTATACTTGGATGCAACCCACATTTTCGTTGGCTAATTAATGTTTTCTGATTCCACAACAATAGGGCACAGCCCTATATCATCCCAAATTTTGAATTCTTATTAGTTTGGTTGATGACCACCATTCATATCCGAACTTAATTAATTGGAGTACAAATGATGGTTTCATGGTAAGCTAGTTTGACAAATTAGCATTCGAAATGGCGATTCGCCTACCATGCATGCATGTTTGCCTACCCGTGAAATTTTGATTTGTGGTATTGTGCACACACTGCACATGATAGCGAATAAACAAAGCACATATTTGGACCCCTTTGGCCAGCAAGGGCATGTTTGGTTCCTAGCCACAATTTGTCAAGAAGCCAAAATTTGGCAGCCATGCATATAGTTTGTTTGGCATGTGTTTGGTTTTTGCCACAATTTGGCTTATCACACTTCATTGCATGTATATATGGTCCATTTGTCATAGACTCAACTTTTTTTTACAAAGTTTTGACAAAGTTTGGCTTTAATATTTTAAGCCACAATTTGGTGGCTAGCCATACTAGCTTTTTTTTGTTGCTAACCACACTTTGGCTTTGGAAAAATGTGGCTACCAAACATGGGTCCTAATAAAAAGAAAACAACACACTAATGTGTGGTAAACCAAAATCCCTACTTTGCAAAGTTGCATATGTGCAAAAGGGGGGCAATGCATGCATTATTCAGAAGTTGACTGTGGTTTTCGTAGTGTAACCAATTAATTAAGCTTACATATGGGAAGAGGCTAGCGAGGCGAACTCAAGCAGCTATGGTTCCAATGTTGTCAAGTTTGAAGTGGACACTGCATGAAGCTTGCTCAAATTAATGGGTAGAAAGCCAAAAGTAGTCCATATTTATTCTATATGTGTGTGAATAATAACTCTTCACCCCAAACCTCTATGTATGATAGGGTTTTATATTTTTTACTTGTTAGTAGTAAGTACATGTCATGTGATGGCTCCATGCACATGTTTCACAACAATTTTTTTGATTTGTTTCTACCTCATTTGGTTGGTTTCAAATTTGCTCAAACTTCCTATATATGCGCGCAATGTTGTACTATTGGGACCCATGTTTGGGCTTTGTTTGTGGTACCACACTTGTAGGGTACCTCCAAGTATTTTATTCCCAAAAATTATGAATCTAATTAAATGGTGAACTATAAACTGATCATCTAAAGTTGGAAAATAAAATCCATATATAGCTACACATCGAGATATGTGTATAAGGTAGACAAACTGCATTGCCACACATGCCTTATATAAGTTTGTTTTTTCTAGCGGAGTGGATTCCCTAATCACCCCACGGTTGTGACATTGTCAATGTTGTCATGATAAATAACATTGCGAGAATTTCCATCTTATTCTTTTTTGTAGAAATGATTGTCCCATTATGGCAAACGTCCCCATTCGTTTTTCAAATTAAGTAAACGTTATAGGATGAAAATTCATTGAAGTGACAAATTTTCTAGATTTCTAACTATTTTAGCTCATTCAAACATGTTTGCAATAGGCCGACCTATTGTCCAGTGACAATTTTAGAGTACAATTTGATCAACATCACAAAAAAGTGCTTTTAAGGCTCGTAAGTAGTATCATACATGCCATGTTGGCAAAAATCTAATGTGTCACATCAATTATCAGGTGAGAGATGAGAGTAGTATTATAACACATAAACCTAGAAAACTTAGAAAACTTCATGACAAATACATCATGTACACACATTTGCATTGAGATTCTACAAAACTTTAAATATGACATAAGTATGAACCATATTATGATACTATGCATTGTGGAGGTAGTATCACAAACTAGTAGTGTATGATACTACGTACTACGTACTTCCCATTGTGACTAGTCTTAATCACTCTGACCTCGCCGTCTCGCCGTCTTACTATAGTACATACTACACCCGCACTCCGTCTCTCATACATCACCCCACTCGTTTCCCACTCCGTCTCTCATACAACGGCTGCGCCTGTAGATATCTTCGAGGATCTGGGCGATTTTGACCCGCTTTTCGGCGCTCGCCGTTTCAAGGTTGAAGACCCCAATCTTAGCATGCATGTTGGACCAATTAGGAGTACAAAATTATGTTCTAAATGTTGCTCAAACTTTCCATACAACTAATATATAACTTATACTACGTAGGTTACACCATCGAAAAAGGTATGACCAGTTGAGAAATGGGAACAATAACTTGGAACCTTTCTTACTATCGAGTGGGACGTGTGATATTGGTGTGACCCTGCTTTTTTCTTCTTCTACATAATGGCTACATGATGGTTCTAGAAAGAAGTGTATGCTGTTGTGGTATCTCTTGACGCGAATCCCTCTAATCACAAGCGTTAGATTTTGGAAACCAACGGTTAGTACTGCTGTTACATGTCTAGTTCAAAACTGGTGCATTTTGTATGTTGTTGTAGTAGTCTAGTAGATAGATTCAGATGCATGGTCAGGAGTGCAAACATTTCGCAACTAGTTGATCCCTCATCTTATTGTCGGATGTCACATTTCGAGTTTGTAAAAAAATGTAAATTCAAATCATAGTCACGGGTTATGTTGTATCTTGCGCACATCTAAACATTTGTTTCAAAAAGTGACCATATGTGAGCTGTGGAAAAAAGAAGAGACCAAAGTGAATAATATTCCTTAACTATTCACATATCATTTGTCTTTTTTGTGCAAGCTAGAATTTTTTTTTACATACTCATCTGTGACCTGTGGAGCAATACACAACATAATATGTGTCCCAGTTTTGTTTTTCTTCATATTTTTTAAAAGTGCAGAAGTGTGATATCCGATAATAGGATGCGAGTGCAACTAGTTGCAAATGAGATGCTAATGCATGCTGATATGATACTACCTCTGTCCATAATTAGATGCATGTCTTTTGTCGTGGCCCCATCCTACTTCTGCATTTTCTTTACGGCCATTTTTGAGTAGTTGGGACCTGGACGTGATCGGACTAGTCGATACTCGATAGTAGTCGTAGTACTGTACAACTTCTGCATGTGGCGTCAGCCTCTAGAGTAGTAGTACTAGCTAACGGATAGATTATATCTGGAGAAACTGACATGGCCATTGATATGACAAGACTATACCCGGATTCGGACGCATTGTAGTGACTCCATCAATGTTCACTGCTACACCAGATTGTCGACGCAGAGGATTCCTTGGCTTCCGCGCAAGACCCTTCCCAAAGAAGGCATCTGCTCTAGCCCGTTGATTCTATGTGGACGGTTCTAGATTGCTTTATGTGTTTTTGTACAGTATCAGATACTAGGTTTTCCTTCCCTCCATATTAGGGGTTGTTTGATTTAGGAGATAGGTTTATGCGGTGAGAGTATCCCCAACCACCTGGCTAGGGATAGCCAATTTTTGTTGTTTGGTTGTGTAGGAATTGAGTGTAGGACGAGAGGTGGGTAGTGGTATAGATTTTTTTTTGCTCGAAATGTTAGGGGTGGCTATAAGATGGTGAGATTATCTCTACACACATCAAATATACCACACCTCCTATTTTTATAGCCCAAAAAAATACATAACCGGTGGTATGTGAATTGATCTGGGTAGAAATATTACACAACCGTACAAATATTCAAATCCTATAGTCAAATCCTACATAACTCCTATAGTCAAATCCTACATAACTCCTATACAAATTGTACGAATCAAAGGATATGATTTTCCCCCTATATAGCTTGTTTGATTTGAAGAATTGAATCCTCCAAAATTTCTATGTATTGTTTTCTTATACTAGTACAACCCTATGGGATTTCTAATAAGAGGTTAGACCTCTTGGAAAAATTCATATGCATCTGTGACAACTATGCTATGCACTCTCAATCTATATAGAAATTTCCTTTGTCTTTCCTATGATACCATCACGCACCTAGCTCTACCAATTCCCGTAGATTTCTTTCCCGTAGGATTCAAGGAGGCATATGTCATAGCGATTCTCCATTATTCTATCATATGAATCTAACATGCACTCTCAGTTTGAGTGATGCAAAGTGGCCACTATAAGATTTATTTAGTCAGATTAATTGGTCATGCATACACTAGTTGTTTTCTATCTTTCCTACACATGTCAATTAGCGAAATTTATAAGTAAATTCCTAAAATTCAAATAAATTGCTGAAAATTGGAAATAATATTACAGTTGTAGCAAATTACTAAATCGATCCAGAAAATATGTACATGGCTTCAAGAATCTTTTTGCCGAACTGAGTAGTCCGTAAATGATGTCCTTGGAGTAGTTTGTGAGTTAAAGAACGTCCATTTCGTCAAACTGACAAGGCCTTTGATTTGACAAGAGAACACTAATATTTTGGACCTGAATCAGAGTGGTAAAGGTGTACAGCTCGATCAATGCAATGGTATGATGGCTATCCAGCTATACCTATATTGGAGTAGACTACTAGTAGACTTTGGGACACAGAGATTTGGCTTCCGCGGCCGACCCCGAACAAGATTCTTTTACATTGCCCATCTTTTCACTGACATTGAATCGCTGAAACTTGGGGTCCGCCTGTGGCAGGACTAGCCTGTCAATGGCCCAAAGTCTTATGTGCTCCCGCCCTTTGATTTTGGATGGACGGACAAGATTGCCCAGTCCCATCCCTGTCCTGTTCGTTCCAGTTTTCATCCTCCTCCCCGGGGAACCCTCCCCGGAGAGCTCTACACCGACCCCTTCTATCCCCACCTGCTTGTCCCTTCCTTCTTCCTCCAGCGATTCATCCATCGTTCAACAAGTTGTCTAAGAAGAACATGAAGAAGTGTAAGAAGAGGAAGGAGGCATTGTTGTCTGAGACTAAATCCGCGGTGAAATCCATCCCGCTGAAAGTCCTGCAAACTCCGACTTTGAAAGTGTACCAGCGGCGCCGGCGGACATGCATGTCTGCGCTTCCATCGCAAGCTCAGTCTGCGCTTCCATCACAAGCTCAGTCTGCGCTTCCATCGCAAGCTCGCCCCGCTTCGGGCTTGTTGGGTCAGGGCAGAGTAATCCAAAGCAAGAGTCCTGGTAGGTTTTTATCGCCATGTGCTTTCTTTGCCCCCATGAACGCAGATTACAGCAAGGCAAACAGATCCAACTATTTTTTTTACCCGGGAGAACCAGCTATTTGACCGTCTTTCTTCCAGGGCCGCCCGTTCAAGTGCCGCCCTTCCTACCGATGTCGAGAAATCGACCGTATTTCGCCAAGATGGTGGGTACGTAGCTCCCCGGTATGTTTCCATGCCGAAGTTTCTCTGCCTTCTGGCTGGCTAGCGGATCAAACAATTTAACCGTCTTTCTTCCATGGCGGCTGGTTTCAGCGCCATTCCTACCCAAGTTGAGAAATCGCTCGTTTCTCGCCAACCTGGTGGGTACGAAGCTCCTGGGTATGTTTCCATCGCCATGCCGGATTTTCGTTGAGTCCTTGCTGGCAGGCGGTGCCAACTAAACCGGCTATCATCTTCCAGGGCCGACGGTTCTAGGCTCGTGCTTTCTACCGCAGGATCCACTTCGTACTTAGCTATCGAGGACCCGTTGTTTGATGAGCACTTGTTAGCTCTCAAGAGCATTAATAATGTATGCACTATAATATACGAAGTATATCCATTGCTTTTTTTTCTTCCTCTTCATCTCCGTACTGCATGAGGGCTTCTTTAATTCGTAGGACTTCTATAAGAATTGTGTAGCATTTAGATCCTATGGGTTCTTCCCTACATTAGTTGTTTGATTTATAGAAATATATCCTATGTTTGTTCCTTTTTTCGAAATGGGGGACATATCACAGCCTCTGCATCAAAATGATGTATATGGCTGCTTTATTGCTTTCTTCAGTTCATACACAAATTATGACAACTTCTCACGGATCAGCTAGAGTCGACACAAAGATCCACCAACGAAACATAGAAAACAGCAGGTGCCAAAAAGGCAAAAACACATCAGTAAGTAATTCTATGAGGAAACTGCCAGCCACCCTGGCTGTAAAAATCCCGTGCGGCTATCTCTAGTCAGTTGCACCCAGACTCCCTGATATCCTGCTGATCCTCGGGCTGGAGATAAGAAACATACGGATCTAGTGAATAATCATAGGGATAACCTGCAAGAAGGGATGAGATTTGGGTTTATTAAACACGACTTCATTTTGTACATTCCAAAATAGCCCATAAAATAGCGCATACACCCTCTCTAATGTATACAAAATCCTATGCTTTTCCTAATCTTATGATTTTCATATCCTGTGAATGAAAAAGGATCCCTGATTCGTTACTGGTAAATTTTTCCATGCAGGAAGGGATTATGAGATTAAAGGGCCACAACACCACCCTTCGTAACGTAAACCTCAAACTCTTGCATAGGTTTGGTATCCTGAATGCAGAATCAGAGACGAATGCTCAGTCTCCGGGAGAGGAGCAGCCAGTGCACGTGTGTGCATCTTCGGCCGTGTATGTTTCCATTGCCGTGCCACAGTTTCATCGCCTCCTTGCTGGCTGCCAGATCCAACTACTTAACAGTCTTTCTTCCAGGGATGGCGGTTCCATAGTTGAAGAGGTTCCTATGGACAAGGACTTTGCAGCTCTCAGGCATATTGAAGAGGTTGGCACTCCATTTGTTTATTTCTCCCCCCTCATCTGCACTCTGCATACTTCATTGCTGTTGAATTTGCAATGCAGGATGTGATAACACGATTCTCCGCGAAACTGGACCAGATCAAGGGCCACAACACCATCCTTCATAAGAAAATCCGCCACCTCGTGGGCAGGGGCATTTTAAATCGTGCCATATCGGCGGAGAATGCCCGTTCCGAGCAATCTTCTTTTGATAAACGGTACTCAGATGTTCTCGCGGAGTGTAAGAAGTTGAAGAAGGAAGTCGAGGAACTACGCGCCCAGCCACCGATGAGTGTGGTCACTGACAAGGCTGGTCAGTGTGATTGCAACTGTGATTGTGAAAGTTTTCAACAGGAAGTGGAGTTGCATGCTGAACATGCGCAATATTTCGAGACGAAGTACTTGAAAGTTCGCACAGAGTGCGATAAGTTGAAGAAGGAAGTCGAGTGTCTCCGCTCCCAGCAGCCAACTATTGCGACATCAGGAGACCAGGGTGTGCTAATTGCAGCCAGAATTTTGGAATCGATGAAAAGTTGAATTTGGCTTTGTTGTGCAATATAGCAAGACCTGTTCCTCCTCTGCCTTCGTCTTTTGGCATAATTGCTTTGTCTTCAGTATTGACTCCTGAATGATTCGTATATTTCTGACGGTTTCTGAATTATGTACAACTTTTGTAATATTGGTCAAACTAGTTTTGACCAGGGTTTGTGTAGGGTGGTTGAATTTTTTTGGTTGGTCCAAATTGTGTTGTGTGGTCCAAATGTGATGTATCATCACACCACCATGTGCCCCGCCACCCCCAGGTTTTGGTAATGCCATTCTGATACATGCTTCATAGAAGGAACATACATTTTTTTCGTTAGGGCATGACAATTTTGAAAAATTCAAACAAAAATGGGAAGAGAGAATGGTAACATCATTTTCCATGTGATGCCCCTGTGCCAAATTTTGGTTCATTTTAAGAATGTAAGGTGACAAATTACTCGAGGAAGCTAGTTGGAGTAGACGGGCATGACCGGATTGGCATAGGGGATTTATTTTTTGAAGGATGTTATTTTTCATGGACAATATCTGACACAAACAATAAAATGTTAAGGTCTCATATTATTCTGAATGATTGTGAATTACTTATGACGTTTGGAAGTATTGGTATACGTGAGAATCGAGTACATGCACGACTTCACGCGTCCACAACTAATCGGCCTCATCGTCTGTCGTGTCCACAACTAATGCCATTCTGATACAGAGAGTCAGAGGCTATAAAATAATCGGCCTCATCGTCTCTCGCGAGCTCGTCCTCTCCCCTCCCATCAACTCACCGCACCTCCGAGGCATCGACTTCCTCGTTTCCAACCGCAGCAGCATGAAGACAGGTCTTGCGTACGAGGCGGAGCAATCGGCGGCCGCTCGCGCAGAGGATGCCTCTGCAGTAGTGGCCGTCGCGGCGGGTGAGGCTTCACCGGGCACCCAGGCCGCTCGTCTCCTCTGCTTGTCTGATTCTTCGACCTCGGTCGAAATGGGCGTCCTGGCCGTCGAGGAGAAGGTGGATAGCAACGCCGTTGCTCCCGCCGAAGATCCGCAAGGCGTTGCAGGCCACCACGGCGAGGTCTTCCTAGACCCGGTGCTGGACGCGGACCTCGACCCCTTCGACGATTTCGGCCCAAACATTCAGTTCCAGGAGGATGTCGAGGGTGACGACGAGGAGGTACTGCTCTTTTACCGAAACTGTCCCGATCCTTTTTGTGTCATATTACTGCTCGCGTGGTTTGCACGAACCTGGTTCTTGATTGATTTGATCCCCTACCTTGTCTTGTAGACGTACTTGATTCTACAGTTCGTACGGTCAGATTCTAGTTTAATTTCGACTAATCTGCCATGTAGTTGGCTTGATTTGTTATATAATTAATTTATGTGTTCATACTTAGTGGACTTGCAATTGTTGTGGCTTATGTTCATTGCTGTTCATAGGGTTTTCTCGTGATTTAGTATGATTTCTTCTGCCATTTACTTGTTCTACACATTTAATTTTAGGGTTTCTAAGGTTTGCTTATGATAGTGCAGTATTTATTCGATCTTTCATTAAGCACCTGATTATTATGTACTTTATAATTCACAGGAATATTCTGATGACATGGACGACAACAAGGAGCGCAGGGACTGTAAGAGCCGCTACGTTCTGAAGCGGCTGAAGGGTGGTGAAATTCGTTTCCGCATGCGCGGGGAGCTATTTTGCCCATTCTGTGGCAAAATCCTCCAGAAGGACATCCGCAGCCTGATCCAGCATGCGACGGGTGTAGGCCTAAGTACATCGGGGAAGCACCGCCCTGCAACCAAGGCCAAGCACGCAGCATATGGCCTCTTCCTCCAGAATTACGTCTTGCCTGGCTTGTTCCCAGTCAACGCCCCTGCTGCTGGCCCTCATGCTCCTGGTCCTGTTTAAAGTTCATATGTGTAATCTTATTCCCTTTGGAAGTTCAGTATTAAACTCTACTAGTACAACCGTGGTGGTCTTGTGATGGTAGTACTCTTTTGATGCATTTGTGATGTAGTAGTACGAAGTACTAGTATTTTTTTTTGAAATGGTATAGTACTATCTAAGAAAAGTACTCCCTTCGATTCACATTCATTTTACACCAAGAAATATGGATCGGAGTGAGGGAGTAAATTAAACATGGCATCTCGTGCATGAAGCTTGACATATCGACCAGGTTGGCTAGAATGGCAATACAATGCTGCTCATTAGGCAAATGCATGCCATGTAAAGAAGTCTATACTGACATAAAAAAAAGACTACATTGGGGATTAGAGTCAATTGGGGCATCTACAATACAGAAAATCTTGCTTGTAGCTGATTTTGGCTAAGAGGGTTTTACTCACATTACACGTGCCACTTTCCTTGTCTGCAAAACAAGTTCCAATAAAGGAAGAGGAAAGAAAAGGACATTGTGGGCGAGATTGAACACCTTTTTTATGTGTTAAGCTGAGGCCTCGTTTAGCTGAGGATTTCGACTTAGGCCTAACAGCTCAGCACACCCACAAATAAATATCCTTGCGCGCACCACTGTCAGCAAAAATAACAAAATTAGCACGCAAGATTAAGAACGAAGTGAATTTAATTAACTTGGTTAGCTTTTCAAGCAATATATTCAGAGAAAGAGCACACATGATCGGCTCGAAATAATCGTAAGAGAAGAACAATAAATCTAAGGCACCCCACTTCATCGGAAGAAGGGGCGCGACAACGCATGGATTCATACCTTGAGTCGACACTGGCTCGTAGAAGGGCGGCCGCGCCTCGAGGATGCCGGCGACGTCTCCACCTCGGTATCACATGTGACTGCTTCTCGACGGGCGGTGCGCCGCGCCATGTAGAAGATCTATCAAAAGAGGAGAGCCCGATGACGCCATCGACGCCTCAACCTTGATAGCACCGGCCTGTTGCTCCGCACTGAGATGCGCCACATGCAAGATTTAGCGGATGCGCCAATTTCAGAGATATGTCATGATCGTTGTAACAAATTTCACCGTGATGATGATTTGATCCTGCACTCGGCCTTGAACACAAGTACTAGTACAGTCTCACAATTTTTTTTATCATTATACTTTGCGAGATTTAGCGGATGCGCCAATTTTAGAGATATGTCATGATCGTTGTAACGAATTTCAACGTGATGATGATTTGATCCTGCACTCGGCCTTGAACATAAGTACTAGTACATTCTCACAATTTTTTTATCATTATACTTTGCGAGATTTAGCGGATGCGCCAAATTCAGAGATAGATCATGATCATGGTAACACACTTTTCAATGTAATGATGATTTGATGTTGCACTCGACCTTGAACATAAGTCCTAGTATGGTCTCACAATTTTTTTATCATTATACTTTGCAAGTTTTAGCGGATGCGCCCATTTTCAGAGGTAGATCATGATCATGGTAACAAATTTTAAACGTGATGATGATTTGATGTTGCACTCGACCTTGAACAGAAGTACTACTACTGTCTCACAATTTCTTTATCATTATACTTTGCCAGATTTAGCGGATTCGCCAAATTTAGAGATAGATCATGATCATGGTAACAAATTTTCAACGTGATGATGATTTGATGTTGCACCCGGGCTTGAACATAAGTACTAGTACGGTCACTCAAAATTTTAGCATTATACTTTGCAACAGATGCACCAATTTCAGGTGCATGTCACCAGATCTGTGTCCGATGATGATCATGGTAGTAACCGATGTTCAACTTGATGATGATTTCATTTTACAGTCGGCCTTGAACAGAGGTACTAGTACGGTCTCACAATTTTTTATCATTATACTTGGACCTTAGCGAAATTCAAAATCTCATAGCGGCAAAACTTCCCGCCCACAAAATACAAAAATTTCACACGCTTCCAAATTCCGATTCTACCCCTGTGGAGATGACAGCAAATTCGGTTGGTGGGGGGTCTGGCCGTCATTTTTTGGATCACCACCTCCCTAGCCCCGGATACCCTCCCAAAAAAATTCATTTCCCTCAGTCTCTCATCTGAGACCACCCACCGGAACTTCTCAAGTCCCTCTCTCTACCACCTCCATGACCACCGCACCGGAACATCCCCGCCGGACTTCCCTGGCCTACCCAAGCCCTCGCGATCCTCGTCATCCGGCTGCCTGCCGGAGCCGCTTCATCGACGCCGTCATCAACCGGACCGGATCATCCCCGCCGAACCTCGAAACCATATGCTCATCCAGCAGTCTACCGCAGTCGCTTCAGCTGCGGTATCGTCCACCCCACCGGAGCCGCTTCGCCGGATCCGTCGTCCACCGCATCGGATCTTGCTCACCGACACCGCTGTGCATGAACCGGATCTGCTTCACCCGCGCCATGCATGATCTAAACTCTTCTACTGTCGCTTTTCTATTGCTTGCCTGCAAGTTCTTGTTTAATCTTGGGGGAACCTGTTTGTGCTAACGACGCGTCGTTACGTTTTTGCAGATGAGATAGGTAATCATGAAGTGTAATGGCCGTCTCTCCAACCCCAAGTAGCACATGTAGCGTACTTCATCACCGGATCTATCAACCCCAGGAAGATCTGCTGTGACTCCCACAAAGTGCTTCTCCTAATGTAAGTCCCTTGTTTTAGCGCCATGTTCTGGGTTCAGATGCTTGTTTGTCTGAAGCTCTTTTAGTTCATTCCTAGCTATGACCGTAACACGTTGCTATTTTCTACTTCATTGCTAACTTTAAGTGATTGAACATTTTGGTTTGCATTCCACCTTTCTGTAGATGTAGCCATCATAACTTCTATCTTGCTCAGTCGTTGTTACAAAAATTATAGGTATTATAGTAACATCCTGCTATTATTTAGTTCACGTCCAATTTTAAGTAATTGCACATGTTGGTTCGCATTCCCTGCTCTATAGCTTTTGGCATCGTAACTTCTATATTTGGTTTACATTCCCTGCTCTGTAGATCTAGCCATCATAACTTTATCTTACTCAGTCGTTGTTACAAAAATTATGGCCTGCTACTATGTTGTTTGTGCCAATTTTTTACTCCATGAACATGTTGGCTTGCATTCCCTGTACTACAGGTGATGCCATTGTTTTGTATCTAGTTCATTGTAAGCTAACAAAGTAAGGACTTAGTTTGGCATGCTATCACTCTGCTATCTAGCCTGTAGTACAAATAAACTTGTCATACTACTAGATAATAATTTTGCGTGCCATCTTGTTCTTCAAAAGCTGCATTATTGACTTGTTTCTCTGACTTGGCATGACGCTCACATATGGAAAGCTGAACATATTGGTTTGCATTCCCTCTTATACAAGTTCACAGGTGATCCCACTATATTCTGTATCTGGTCCATCCTAAGCTCCAGCATTAACTATCCTCTATGTGTTGCTCATTACAAGTTTATATCCCGAAACATCTTGATTTGCATCCCCTTCACTATAAGTTCAGGAGTATTATTTAGTTCACGGCCAAAATGAAGTAATTGCACTTGGCACATGTTGGTTCACATTCCCTCCTCTTTAGCTTTTGCCAACGTAACTTCTATTTTTGGTTTACATTCCCTGCTCTATAGATGTAGCCATCATAACTTCATCTTGCTCAGTCGTTGTTACAAAATTTATAGCCTGCTACTATGTTGTTCATGCCAATTTTGTACTCCCTGAACATGTTGGTTTGCATGGGACTCGACAGTAGTAAGTCTGCTGTTTCATTCTAACATGCTCTGTTATATTGGCTGTTGGTATGCGGCATGCACTCTTTGTTTGCTTATTGTGCGCATTACAATGATCTTGTTATAACGATGAAATGATGAGTTCCAAATTCTTTGGCAAACAATATTGCAGTGTCTTTGCGTTTCCATTGTTCTTTGTCTTAACTTGTAATGTCTTTGTTTCAGATATAGGTGCTGCATGGACAACTTAAAAGATTGCTGGATCGCTTCATTGTATTATAGATTTAATTACCATTCAATTTCTCTGGGTTCTGTAATATTTTTTCAAAGCCTTGCAGCTGATGTAATATTTAGTTAGTTTTTATAGTTCTTTCGCGCATTTTTTCTTTGGTGCTTGTGGTAAGTGAGGCTATCCGACAGAAATCAATGCTGCGTAAATATTCTCAGTATCTAAATCACGAATTCCCATCCCTTAAACGGCCCAATTAAGCGAAATCACATATGTGCCGGCTCGCAAAATCCTAAAGCGCCTATTACGCCGGCATATAAACAGCAAATAAACGGGCTGGCCCACTTACTTATTGGGCCAGCCCACTTGATTTACTGTGGACCCCACACTCTAAGTGGGCCGGCCCACTTGCTTTAAGGTGGACCCCACCCACAACTGGGCCGGCCCACTAACTAGTTGGGCCAGCCCAATTGCTTTTGTGGTGGACCCCACATACTAAATGGGCCGGCCCTTTAAGACCAAAGTGGGACCCACCAGGGTTTTTGGCCCAGCCCACTCTCTTGTTGGGCCGGCCCACTTGCTATATGGTGGACCCCACATACTAAACGGGCCGGCCTTTTAAGAGGAAAGTGGGACCCAGTTGTGTTTTTGGCCCGGCCCACTAGCGTGTTGGGCCGGCTCACTTGCTATATGGTGGACCCCACATACTAAATGGGCCGACCCTTTAACAGGAAAGTGGGACCCACCTGTGTTTTTGGCCCGGCCCACTATCTTGTTGGGCCGGCCCACTTGCTATATGGTGGACCCCACATACTAAATGGGCCAGCCCTTTAACTGGAAAGTGGGACCCACCTGTGTTTTTAGCCCGGCCCACTATCTTGTTGGGCCGGCCCACTTGCTATATGGTGGACCCCACATACTAAATGGGCCAGCCCTTTAACTGGAAAGTGGGACCCACCTGTGTTTTTGGCCCGGCCCACTATCTTGTTGGGCCGGCCCACTTGCTATATGGTGGGACCCACTTGTGCTTTTGGTCCGGCCCACTGGCTTGTTGGGCCAGCCCAGTTGATCTAATGTGGACCCCACGTACTAAATGGGCCGGCCCGATAGCAGGAAAGTGGGACCCACATGCTAATTGGGCCGGCCCAATAATTTTTTGGGCCGGCCCACTTGCTT
Source organism: Lolium perenne (assembly GCF_019359855.2). Taxonomy (NCBI): domain Eukaryota; kingdom Viridiplantae; phylum Streptophyta; class Magnoliopsida; order Poales; family Poaceae; genus Lolium; species Lolium perenne. The sequence goes on along the minus strand of NC_067248.2, from coordinate 32,261,606 downwards.
TAATGTGGACCCCACTTTGTAAATGGGCCGGCCCGATACCAGGAAAGTGGGTCCCACATGTCTTGTGGGCCGGTCCTTTTGCCTGTTGACCGGTCAAACGAGTGCATTCGGCCCGGCCCACATGCTTAGTGGGCCGGCCCATTAAAGTTTTGACCAGTCAACTTTAGAGGTTAGGCCCGGCCCACGTAACTAATGGACCAGCCCAGCTATATAGTTGACCGGTCAAACTAAGTCAGCTGGCCCGGCCCGCAAACTTAATGGGCCGGCCCGCTTAAGACGTGGCAGGCCTCGTGTGGGCCTACCATCTACCACGGGGTTTCAGCCGGTTAACGCCGTTAATCGCGCTTTACTGACGTACGCCACGTGTCGGTTGCATGACGTCAGCAGTCAACGGGCTCCCGGAAACACTTGGGCAACGGTCCGATTTTCCGTGGCGGAAGGGCGCCCAAGCGCGACGGACCGAAAAAATCGTCGTAGGACTTTGCCTGACGCAGTTTCCACAACAGAACCCATATCGTCGGGTTAGGCCCATAGGCGACGAAAAGTACCCTTTAGCGGACGATTTTGAGACGTTGTCTATCAGAACTTTTCTTGTAGTGCACCGCCGTAGCAATTTGGGTTTGATCTTGATTGTTTGATAGGGGAAACTCTCCCGGTATCGATCTCTACTTGTTGTTGATGCTATTGAGTGAAACCATTGAACCAAGTTTATGTTCAGATTGTTATTTATCATCATATCACCTCTGATCATGTTCCATATGATGTCTCGTGAGTAGTTCGTTTAGCTCTTGAGGACATGGGCGAAGTCTAAATGTTAGTAGTGAACTATGGTTGAGTAATATTCAATGGTATGATATTTAAGTTGTGGTGTTATTCTTCTAGTGGTGTCATGTGAACGTCGACTACATGACACTTCACCATTTATGGGCCTAGGGGAATGCATCTTGTACTCGTTTGCCAATTACGGGGTTGCCAGAGTGACAGAAACCTAAACCCCCGTTGGTATATCGATGCAGGAGGGATAGCAGGATCTCAGAGTTTAAGGCTATGGTTAGATTTATTCTTAATTACTTTCTTGTAGTTGCGGATGCTTGCAAGGGGTATAATCACAAGTATGTATTAGTCCTAGGAAGGGCGGTACATTAGCATAGGTTCACCCACACAACACTTATCATAACAATGAAGATTATTTAGCCGTATGTAGCGAAAGCACTAGACTAAAATCCCGTGTGTCCTCGAGAACGTTTGGTCATTATAAGTAAACAAACCGGCTTGTCCTTTGTGCTAAAAAGGATTGGGCCACTCGCTGCAATTGTTACTCTCGCACTTTACTTACTCGTACTTTATTCAACTGTTACATCAAAACCCCCTGAATACTTGTCTGTGAGCATTTACAGTGAATCCTTCATCGAAACTGCTTGTCAACACCTTCTGCTCCTCGTTGGGATCGACATTCTTACTTATCGAAAATACTACGATACACCCCCTATACTTGTGGGTCATCATGCGGCGGTGGTGGCGGAGAAGGCTGCGGCGGCTAGGATAGGGGATCGGTGGTTAGGCTGATACCATGTAGAGAGGTATTAGGAGATTGCACACCTACAATAGGGGTGGCCTGACTCATATATATAGGGGAAATCAAGAGATCAATTACAGAGCTTACAGTCAGGTATATACCAAATACAGGAGATATGTACGTATCTCAACATTATCAATGTTAATTATATAATTAATGAATCTCAGGGATGTTCATACATGATAGATATAGGCCATATATAGCAGTTGGGGTTAATCTAGGGTTTACTAGCTATATATAGAGCATGATTTTGTGTTAGATCGGATTATTATTAGCTTGGGGTTATGTGCTTTAAATAAGGTTTGATTAGCTAGTGTTAGTTTTTTATATATGCATGGTTTAGGGTTAATGGCACATTTAGAGGACCGCGAGGCCCCTGGCCTGCTTGATGCGCAATTAAGTGTTGTTAGCCTATAGCTATATAGGGTTTATATATGGTTTAATTAGGGTTATTGGGGTTTAATTTTAACTTGTTGTGAATTAAAATACAACTTTTTTTTATTTGTGTGCTACAATTAATCAAAACTAGATCGATCGAGTGCGCACACATTATTAGAGGCACCCGCCTTTGCGCAAATAGTGCATGCATGTGTGTTGTTGGCCACCATCGATATATATATAGAGAGAGATCTAGAGAGATATTGAAATCCCCAAGAATGTTCATATATATATATATGCATGCATGGTATGCCATATATATATGCATGCATATTACTTGTGTATATATATTATATTGTGGGACAAATTAAAGTTTGTTTTCATTTGAGAAAACTTGTCAGAATTCAAGTTAATTAATTTATCAGTGCTAATTATATAATTAATGAATCCCAAGAATGTTCATACAAGATATAGGCCATATATATTAATTGGGGTTAATCTAGGGTTTAGTAGCTATAGAGCATGGTTTTATTAGCTAGATCGGGTTATTAGCCAGGGGTTATGTGTTTTAACCAGGATTTAATTAGCTAGGGTTGGTTAATTATATATATGGTTTAGGGTTATTGGAAACTAGCTAGTGCACATTTACAGGACCGTGGCCCCCTCGGCCTAATTGATGCACAATTAAGTGTTGTTAGCCTAGCTATAGGATTTAGGGTTTAATTAGGGTTTAGGATTTATTAGTGTTTAGGCCAGTTTAGGGTTTAACTAGGGTTGATGTGCAAGTGTCGTTGGCCTAGCTACCTAGCTTAAATCCCAAGAATTAATTAATGTTCATACTTGAGAGAACACTTGTCAAAATTCAAATTTATCGGTGCTAATTAATCGAAAGTACATAGCTAGCTAGTACATGCATATGCATAACTACTATATTAAATCTTAACAAACATCTTTGTTCTCCTAATTTTGGATTTTTTTTTCGGATTAACCTGCAGCTGATACGTAGGTACTTTTCTGGTTGATTTTCATCGTCATTTTTCTGTGTGCATATCTGGTGCTCTCTTGCACTTGTTTTTTTACTTTATTTTAACGTGGATGGATATAACATTTCTTATGTTCTGGTCTCACTTGATCCAACTCGCACCGCTTTGACCAAGGAGAGCAAAACAAAATCCCACCGCTATCACCATTCGTAAAGTTCTGGCAAGGTTCCATGCTCCGCCACTGTTACGCCGCCTCCAAGCCCCATCGCTGCCAGCCCTCAAGTCGTCGTCCCCAGCGGGCGCCTGCCCCTCCCCGAGGTCACCGGCCCGGGCGGGCGTCTGCCTCGGTCGCTGGCCCCCTCCTAGTCTGTCCCTAGGTCATCGTCGCCGGTGCTCGCCGGATCCCCGAGGTCGTCGCGGCCAGCACCTGCTCCGCCTCGAGGTCGCCGTACCCTGCCGCGTCTGCCCTGCCCCGAGGTCGTCGTGGCCCGCAGCTGCTCCGCCTTGAGATCGCCGTACCCGGCCGGCGTCTGTCCCGCCCCGAGGTCATATCGCGGTCTGTAGCTGCTCCACCTCGAGGTCGCCGTACCTGGCCGATGTCTGCCCTGCCCCGAGGTCATCGCAGCCCTCACCTGCGCCTCCTCGAGGTCGCCGTACCCAGTCAGCGTCTGCCCCGCCCCAAGGTCAGAGCCTGCTCCACCCACCGCCCTGGTGGTTCAAGTCTGCGGCCGGACCTGCGACCAACGATCGAGGTCTAGCACAGAGGGCGTTGCCGTGGGGAATTAAGGATTTGCCGTATTTGGAAGCGGAAGGGATGGCCACGACGCGCGGGGCCCTTCGCCTTCGTACCAGCAGGTTCCACCGGGTCGGCCGTCGGCCGCAGATGCAATGGGCCGCGCTTCGGGAGGCCGCACCGAGAGAGCAGCGCCGATGCCATCATCTCGCGGCCGGCCGCCATAGTCTGATGCATCGGTGCGACCATGGTTCATCCGTTCCTCCCTATGTTCTCCTTTTTTTTCCTCTTCCTTCTGTTGAGCCCCGTCCACAGAGCTTCCCCTCTGTCTCGCCTTGCCCCAGCGTCGTGCCCTGCCCTCGAGTCCCAGTGAGGCTCGCCATGCAAGGATGATGGCGACAAGAAGAGGCATTGCCTCAATTTTAGTCTTCTCCAATAAAGATGTGCCCATCGCCGGCTTGGCCGTCCACCGATGTCACAGGTTTGCTGGGAGGTGCCGATCCAAGATTTAGTTTGTTTAGTGTTAATTTTTCCTTTTCTATGCAGGCTGCGAGATGAATCTGGATGATTTCTTTTAAATTTGACTCAAAGGTGAGCAGATCCGAAATTTAGTCAGTAGCAACCGTCTTGGGTCTCTTCTATAGTACGCCCTATTTTCATGCCAGTTTCCACTCCATGAATTTGCTTTGCAGGCCCGAAAAGAGCCTAGCTGGATAGGATGGACGCTATTTGTGCCGTGCGTATGCAGCTCATCTGCAGAGCTGCAGCCGAGAAATGCCAGGTATGCAGACTCCTGTGTCAAAAATTCATGTATGCAATATATATTTTGTGATTCTTTGATGAGCCTTAGTTCAGTAGGTATCTTATAGTAATTCAGTCATCAGAACCAGTTTAAGATTCTCTACATGAGCTATTCTGGTACCACTTGTTACGGTGATAGCTCCATCAAAATTCAGCGTTTGGAGTAATGATTATGTTTCTCATCTCTGTACAACACTGTAAAAGTTTAGAATAATCAGTTTCAGATTGTTGCAGTTTTTCTTCTTGCTGTTCCATATTCTTACAAGGGCAACTCATTTTTTGTTCAACGGGTGACAAGGGATTAACTTATCAATGCCTACAGATTGTAGACTAGGGTTTAGTTGGAAGTAGAGGGCAAATAGATCTCGAGGGTTTCAGTCAAAAAAATACTCGACTGCTATAAAAACTAGGGTTGCGTGAAACAATGAGTCGATCCTTTCTTTGTCCCTCGACTCCCCCTTATATAGGAGGCGGAGCCGAGGGATTCGTGATACACAAGTTACAGAGTCCGCGAGGGTTTCTGAACCGTCCCGTAACAATTACAAGTTGATATTCCTAATACAATTCTATCTTTTCTTAATACTAATTGGGCTTCCGAGCTTCATATTCTTTGACCCGTGGACCTTCAGTAAACCCCGGGTACCATCTTCGGCAGGCCCATTGGGGATGCCTATGTCAGTAGCCCCCGAGATTTTACTTGAATCGAAGAATCAGGAAAAATCTCCAACTTTATAATCATCAAACAACTTTTTAAACCATCATACATCTTTAGATAGACATTTATATATTGTACAGGGATAATGGTAATTGGGGCTAGTTCATCTGACGGATCAAGAACTAGTTAACTGCTCTAGTGGCAATCCGCAAAAACCTACTTCAAGATCACGTCCCTGGACATGATCTCGGGATACTGGTGTTAAGTCGACATGCGCCGCTTAAGGTCTTACCATTTGTCGAGTCCCAGTAATGTTTTATCGGGTACCTAACGCGTCCGTTAGGATTTTCTTTGTATCTGTTGATACGGAAAAAAGTAGCAAACCGACGTCAGAGACGGTGCCACGCCGCTCAGAACGGATCTGGGGTCTTACCTTCACAGAGTTTTGCAGCATTCAGAGATTATTCGCGGCTTTGGCGCTCTGAGAATATATTGTCGAGTGCTTTTTCGGCTGTTGGAATAGCACATTTTATTGAGTCAACGGATGACTTATCTTGTCTTCCCGATGGGAGTATATGGAGAGTTATTTGTATAACTCGAAATATGCTCATTATACTTTTTATAATGTCATCGGGCACGCGAACAGCGTTCCCGATGGGAGTAGCCCCCGAGGCTACAGCCAAGAACTTGTACTTGGTTGTAGGCTCAAGATCTTCACACCTTTTATCACTATATTGTCATCTCTCTTTTTTCTTCTTCCTCTCTTATTTTTTTATTATATCACCAATATCTTTACCATATTGCAGCACCGTGAGCCCGCCTCATTAAAAACCTTTCAGCCCCACTCGGTGCCATGAAAGGAAAAGAGTGCGTCTGAAAACTCGTGGGCGTTTCAGTACATTGTATGTTTACAGAGAAGACTATATTTCGACTTCAAGCGAAAAAACGCCTAAGTTGCGCCACGTTCCAAGGATTTGGCTCGGCGACTCATGTCTTCTTGTCCTTTATTCTGTACGCTCCTCCTTCAATTACTTCTGTGACGATGTATGGGCCAACCCATGGCGACTCAAGTTTCTCAAGGCTAGTTTGCATGAGCCGAAGAACCTAAGTCGCCTACCTGGAAGGATCTTGGTCGCAAACATCGACTGTGGTAGTTTTTTAGATCTTGCTGGTACTTGGTAACTCGTGACAGTACTTCGTCTCGAGCTTCGTCGAGCGCATCGACATCGTCCTCTAGTGCCTTTTTTGAAGTTTCTTCGTCATACTCCGCCACTCTCAGAGAATTGTGCTCTATTTCTATTGGCAACACTGCCTCAGCTCCGTGAACCAGAAAAAACGGTGTTTCCTGTGTCGCTGTATTTGGTGTTGTTCGGATACTCCATAGAACACTGGGCAACTCTTCTGGCCATGTGTGTCTAGCTTTTTCCAATGGTGTGAGAAGACACTTCTAGATGCCGTTGCAGATGATACCGTTTGCTTTCTCGACTTGCCCATTGGTTTGCGGGTGTGCAACTGATGCAATGTGTAGTTTGATGCCTACCTCTACACAATAAGCTTTGAATTCCTTGGATGTGAAATTGCTGTCGTTGTCCGTGCCTATGCTATGAGGGACTCCAAACCGAAAGACGATGCTTTTCACGAACTTAATTGCAGATGCTGCATCTGGTGAGTTTACCGGCTTTGCTTCTATCCACTTTGTGAACTTGTCGACAGCTACGAGCATATACTCGTATCCTCCTGGCCAGGCCTTGTGCAATTTTCCCACCATATCGAGACCCCATTGAGCAAAGGGCCATGACAATGGTATTGACATCAACTCTGCTGCTGGAGATTGCGGTTTTGCAGCAAACTTTGGCACACGTCACAAGTGTGTACTATGTCCTTTGCATCCTCGATTGTTATTAGCCAATAAAACCCTACTCTGAAAACCTTGGCTGCTATAGCTCGACTCCTTGTGTGGTGTCCGCATACTCCTTCGTGTACATCTTTCAAAATTAGCCTTCCCTCCTCGGGTGTGACGCATCTTTGTAACACTCCCGAAATACTTCATTTGTATAACTCTCCTTTGACCACAGTAAAGGCTTTAGAACGTCTGATAACTCGCCTTGCTTCGACTGGATCGTTGGGTATTTCCTTTCTTAGGATGTATGCTATGTATGCTTGCATCCAAGGAATTTGTACCATCATCACTACGTTTGGTTCCTCTTCTTCTTCCAGTGACGCTATTTTAGCCCCCGAGGGTTTCTCATCCTTCTCCTTCCTCTGCTGTTTCTTCAGCTTGGTAGATCTCTCGGCTATCTCCTCCCAAAACACGCCAGGTGGACTCGCGAGGCATTAGGACCCAATGTTTGCGAGAACATCGGCTTCATCGTTGTTGAGCCTGCTGATATGATTTACTTCGCACCCGTCGAATAACTTCTCGAGCTCGTTATATACCTCTTTATATGCTACCATGCTATCATTGACTGCGTCGCATTGATTCATCACTAGTTGGGCCACCAACTGTGAGTCGCCAAAGATTTTTTGTTGGGTTGCTCCACAAGCTTTTGCCATCTTCATCCCATGTATCAGCGCTTCATACTCTGCCTCATTGTTGGACGCGTTGGGAAATGTCATCCGTAGCACATACTTTAACTTGTCTCCTTGAGGTGAAACCAGTATCACGCCTGCTCCTGCTCCTTCTAATCTCTTGGACCCGTCGAAGTTCATGGTCCAGGTTCTCGATAAATCAGGGGGTCCCGTGTTTTGCAGCTCCATCCACTATGCGATGAAGTTTGGTAGGATCTGCGACTTTATTGCTTTTCTTTTCTCGTATGTGATGTCCCGAGGGGAAAGTTCTATTCCCCAAAGGGAGACACGACCCGTGGCTTCTGGATTGTTTAGTATGTTGGATAAAGGTGCTTCATTGACCACTATTATCGGATGTGCCAAAAATAGTGTCATAGATTTCTTGCGGTTGTAAATACTCCATATGCCAACTTCTGATACTGCGGGTACCTCTGTTTTGAAGGCGATAAAACTTCGCTGACGAAGTATACAGGCCGCTGCACTCCGTGGAGTTTTCCTTCTTCTTCTCTTTCAACCACAAGTACTGTGCTGACCACCTGAGGCGTGGCTGCTATATATAACAGGAGGGGCTCCTTCTCCTTCGGTTCCACCAGGATTGGTGGTGTCGAGATTGTGCGCGTGAGATCCTCTAAAGCTCTGTCTGCTTCTTCGTTCCATTGAAATTTGTCGCCTTGCTTGATTAAGGCGTAAAATGGCAACGCCTTTTCTCCTAGCCTGGCGACGAATTTGCTGAGAGCTGCAACTCGCCCAGTCAACTGTTGTATTTCCTTCAACTTTGTTGGCTTCCGCATTGTTACGGTAGCTTGGATTTTCTCTGGGTTAGCCTCGATTCCTCTTGCTGAGACTAAGAAACCAAGAATTTCTCCCACATGGACGCCAAAGGAACACTTTGTCGGATTCAACTTGAGGCAGAACTTATCGAGGTTGTCGAAAGTTTCCTTCAGATCCTCGATTAAAGTTAACCCATTTTTTGTTGTTATGACGACATCGTCGATGTATACTTGTACGTTTTTGCCAATCTGTGTTGCAAGACACTTCTGCATCATCCGCTAGTATGTTGCTCCCGCGTTTTTCAAACCAAAAGGCATTGTTCTGTAACAGAACACGCCATAAGGTGTTATAAAAGCTGTTTTGACCTCGTCATCTTATTTTAATCTGATATGGTTATAGCCAGAGTATGCATCTAGGAAGGAAAGACGTTCGCAACCTGCCGTGGAGTCGATAATTTGATCGATCCTTGGGAGGGGAAAGTGATCCTTTGGACAATGTTTATTGAGACACGTGAACTCGACGCACATGCGAAGGACCTTCCTGTTTTTCTTCGGGACCAATACGGGGTTAGCTACCCACATGGCCTCTGTGTGTAATTCTTTGATAAAGCCAGTCTCTCTGAGTCTATTGATTTCTGACAGCATTTCTTTGCGGTTTGGTTCCAAAAAACACCGCAAAGGTTGTTTTATTGGCCTCGCCACTGGATCCAAGTTAAGGTGGTGCTCGGCAAGTTCCCTGGGTACTCCTGGCATGTCAGCTGGGCACCATGCGAAGATTTCCCAGCGCTCACGGAGGAACTCGACGAGCGCGCTTTCCTATGCGAGGTCCATGTTTGCTGCGATGGATGTTGTTTTCTTGGGATCTGTCGGATGGATATGTACCTCCTTAGAGTTCTTGGTGGTGCTAAAGGTTGGTTCCTTGAGCGGCCTCCCCACGTCTGGCAACACATCATAGTCAGTTGTGAGCCTTGATTCCATATACTCTGCTTGCATCCCAAAGGTTTCCGATAGTCGATGAAAATCCTTGTCGCATTTATCAGCTAACGTGAAACTGCCTTTTACTGTGATCGGTCCCTTGGGTCCAGGTAGCCTCCACAACAAGTATGTGTAGTGTGGTACCGCCATAAACCTGGCGTATGCTGGTCGTCCCAACAAAGCGTGATACTGCGACAGGAAATCCACAACTTCGAACTCCAATCTTTCTATCATGTAATTCTCTCGGGTTCCAAACTGAACATCTAGATTGATCTTCCAGAGCGGATAACTCGGCTTGTCTGGTGTGATACCATGAAAACGCGTGTCAGTTGGTTTTAGATTCGCCAGGGATATGTTCATTTTCCTCAATGTATCTGCATACATAAGGTTTAAGTTGCTACCTCCATCTATGAATACTCGTGAAACATCGAACCCTGCGATTACTGCTGGTAAAATCAATGCTGATTGTCCTGGCCGAGGAACATGTTGTGGATGGTCTGCTATCGTGAAGCTAATATCCTGTCCCGACCAATTTAGGTAGTCGATTGTTGGTGGAGGCATCTTCTCTGCCATGAACACTTGTCGTGAAATTACCTTCTGAGCTCTGTTAGATGGCCTAGCTTTCTGAATCATCGAGACCGCGCCATTGGTGTCGATATAAGGAGGTGGATTTGGAGCTGCCGCTATTTGTAGCTGATGTCGATTTGCATCCATAATTGCGGGAGGAGGCAGAAGGTGGATCTCACTCCTTGGCCTCTGGGGGTTTCTATTCATTGCTTGCGTGTTAGCTTGCCCTACAAACTTTAGCATTGCTTGAAAATTTCGACAGTCCTTCTGCAGATGCCCTGACTGCCTCTTCCCATTACCGTTGAGATAAAAATGCATCTGACACGGTCCGTTCATCATATCCTCGGGAGATACATATGGTCTCTGGAACCTTGGTCCATTACTTTGTCTATTGTTACGGGAGTCGTCTCTATTATCGCTTCGCTGCTCGCCACTCCTTTGATAATCATCTCGATTGTTTCCTCCAGTGTTTCCTCGAAATCCAGCTGATATCTGGCCATGTGCATCATAATTTGAGAACTGTCGAGGAAATCGTCGCCAGTTTTAAAAGTTTCGACCGCGGTCCTCTTCAGGCGACCTATGCCATTTGTTGTGAACAACATCTTCTCCATCTGCCCACCTATTTGCTATTTCCATTCATGCTGATACTGTCTTTGGGTTGGTTCTCCCCAAGTCTTCGACAAAATCTCCCCGTCGAATTCCAGCCACAAACGCATCTATTGCTCTCTCGTCAGATATGTTCTCTGCTGAGTTTTTGATGATGTTCCACCTCTGGATGTATTTTCTCATTGATTCGTCGTGCTTCTTCCTACAAGCCCTCAACTCCTCTAGTGATGCGGGTTTTTTGCATGTGGATAGGAAATTTTTGACAAATATATCCTCGAAACTATCCCAGCTATCGATGGAACCCGGAGGCAGCTTCTTTATCCATGATCGTGCGGCTCCACTCAAGTGAACTTGAATGCTCTGCATGGCTGTTGCTCTGGTCCCACCTATCAATTTTACTATCTCAAGATAATCGACTAACCAATCCTCAGGATCTTGCAGACCACCGAATTTTTTGAAATTGTCGGGTAGCTTAAACCCCGAAGGAACTCGAGTTTTGCGGACTCTTCTTGTAAAGCATGGTAACCCACACATATCCTCTTCGTCATCCTCTGGTGATTGCCGATGTTCCCTTCTATCCTGTCGCGCTCTATCCACTCTTGATTGAGATGCTGCATCTCTTGCCCCACTCGTTCTCGCATGATCTTGCACTTCTGCGGCAGGTCGTGGACTATTTTGCCTTGCAGATCCTTCGGGAGGTGTGTTTGCGAATGCTGTTCCCATGGCTTCAACTCCTGCCATGGCCATGTTATACAACGCCTCTCTTGGATCTCCAGGAGGTGGCCTGGATGCGACTATAAAAGCTTGCGTTGCCATGTATCCAGCTTCTGGTGTTTTGGGAATAATATTCCCCCTTGTGTCTATGGACATGAAGGACATGTCGAGATTTTGAACTAGATTCTCTCTTTCAGCCTCAGGTATGTTTTGCATCCGAGATCTTGCTCTGTTACGAGCTGCTCTGTGACTATCTCCCGATGTACCTGACTGTCGGCTCAACTCTGCCCTTCGCCTGCTTGACGCGGAAGCTGCGGCTTGCCTTCTATCTAGCTCAATTTTCTGTTTTTCGAGTTCCCGTCTAATACGAGCAAGTCTATATTGGTAAGCTTGTAACTCTTCAGGCATTGTTTACTCCTAGGGTTTTTCCATCCCCTAGGGGTTTGGGGATGAGAGGGGATTTGGTGAAAACCCCCCTTTCACCCAATCCCCAGTTTTTCCCTAATTTCCCCTCATTTCCCCACACACTCCCCACAACCTCTAGTTACTTTGTTTTTGGGGATGAGAGGGGATACGAGAGGATTGTGATCAGATAATAAAAAGTCAATCTTTGCATTCCAAGAAGTGATAATTGACAATCAGTAAATTTAAAACTTCGGCTTTAACATAAACTTCGTGTCATGCAAATTTGTCATGCGATTTTCTCAAACAAGAACACAAATATAAATAAATGCTCGACCAAACAGATGAGCAACCAAGTCGCCATAAACACATTGTCATAGAGTTTGAAGAACATTAGAAGTTTTCGCCGCCGAACGCCGGAAACCACGCCGCCGCCAGAGGACCTCCAGCTAGAAATACACGCAGAGGTAAAATTTAGTATTGATACATTGCTTACTGATAGTTCAATTGCAGAGGTAAAATTTAGTAATTGTCAAAAGTAACAGAAGCTACCAAACAGTAGATATTCTTGCACAATACTATAAAATTGAATCTCACAGATGCATCACTGGGCCACTCAAACTGAAGAATGAACATGCAAATAAATTTAGTGGTCAGGTTCAGAGTTCAAACATGATTGAATTGGCCAAGCTACTTTAAAATAATCAGGTAGGAGTACTTTAAAACGCAGGCTGATATGAATACGGCAGGCTACAGCGCCTCCCATATAAAATGATGCTACACTACATATCGACCATAGTATTTTCTAGCTCTGTTTCATATACAGTAGAATGTTCAGAAAATGGTTTCTAGTGACGTAAAACCTGACCTAGCATTCCAAAGCATCAAACATGATTCAGAGCATGTCAAACACTTTTCGATAGGCACATGAAGGTAAATTGGTACATACACATACCATGTATCTCACTTTCACCTCTATCTATAATCTAACAACAAGTAAATAGTAGTTAGTCAAAACTTTACATGATCCAATCCAACAATAGGCCAAGGTGCAGGTATCTATAAAAAAATAAAATGATACTTAATCAACATGATTGAATCATATCGGAGGAAACTCCTACTCACGAAGGGCTGAAGATAACAAAATGCAGTAGTCTTTTCATGGCTGGGTAGACACACATTAGTAATTTGGAGCATGGACTAAATCTTGTAAAGCAGAATACTAGAAAACTGAATGCCAATGCATGACTATGTAAGACTTCAGTTCAAAAGCCGAGAAGATAGTGTTGTCGATGCAGCCAAATAAATCTAACTGTATTATGGTCAGCCTATTGAATATATCATGTCACAAAACAAAATGTGCTACCTTGAATAGAATTATAAAGGCTGGTTCTGAATTTAAGAAAAGAACCATCTGCAAGTATTTTCGTTTCAAACATCAGACACATGTTGCTTCTTAATTTGAGGTACATAAAACATATACTATTGCTATGTTTGTACTTTCCCGTTCCTAGGACTGGGTTGACACAAGCTGTTACCAAGTGACACTGTCACTACAGTAGCTAGCCAAGCAAAGAATTGTTATCAAGTTTTGATGCATCTCAGCTGTCAATGTTAGGCAGGAAGCAGAGCCATGCTTAAAAGCAGATAAAGTTACAACCAAACCTATCTGAAAGCATATATACAAATGCACTTCTGATGTACTAACAAAGCTACAGAGAGCTTATAGTGAGTGTGCAAATACTGAAGCTGAAGCCTGAACCACCACTTGTGCAGAAGTAAACCACCAACAAGACAACAGATTTAGTTTCAGAGAGGCATGGTGAAGTTATTCATTTGCAGATTTAGTACAATTTGGACCATAACTGCAACTACGCCAGCCAATCCCATGCGGCCATGCCATGTCCACTAAACGAGCTAATGTTATTACAGGATTGTTACAAGGAACTACTGACTATGGATCAAAAGAAGAAAACAGGGCATATGAATAATAGGGCATATGAAGAAGGTAAGATGGTACATACACATACCTCAAGTCAACTCTTGCAGCTCACCCCGGAGCCACATGATAGCTGACTCCTCGTCTTCAGTGACCCAAGTGAGGAAGGTCTCGCGGTTTTCAAGACTTTTGAAGACTTTTGAAGCCTTAACTCTCTCTTGACGGGTGAAGTCTTGGATTTTGTTTACAGCTGCAATGCACTTGGCAATGGAGAATGTACTCGACTCGGCCTTCTCATCTTCTGCTTGTTTTTCTTTCATCTTCACATACCTGTCTACTACTTGCACCATTTCATCGTTCTTAACAGGCTTCTTTAATTCCTTTGGAGGAATTTTCTTTGGTACACCAGTTGCCTTCTTCTCCATTCTTTCACCAACATTCACTAGATTCAGCAATTGCAAATGTTAATATACACTTGATACAATTTGTTATATATATTTAGTCTTGACGGAAGGTAATTACCTCGGCTGGCTGAACTTCCCGTGCCCTCGTCTTTCTTTTCAGTAGGGTCTTCATCCAGAATTTGTACGTCCTCATCAAATTCAGACCCAGCTTCTTCCACTCTTTCATCTTCTAACTCTTCATCAAGTTGAGATGCCTTAGAGCTTGAAGTGAAATTGTGATTCCCCTCAGCTATTTGGCCTATTTATACAAGTTAACATCAGTATAGTAACCATAATATAGATCTCCAAGCATTAAAGGAATATGATAGCAATTGTACAAGTTAACATCAGTGCACTAACCATCATATAGATCTCCAAGAGAATCATACATAGGAAAGCCATTTCTCTTGAATTTCCCAATTCTTGGAAAGGACTGCAAAAGAATGGTGAGAGGAAACAATGAGTCTAAGCTTATTATGAAGCTTGTGACCAAGTATAAGAATGGAGAAACAGAAGCTTACGATTTCTAGATTATCCCACAAAGCCTTCTCAACAACTATCATGCAGGTCTTCTCATCCCAACCAGCGCCACTTTGCATCCGAGCTTCCTTGAGCATCTTGTATTCTCTCTTGAGTTCTTTTTCTTTATCTTGTAGCTGGGATTTGACGAAGTTCACCTGCGGATTACGTTCCTGGAATAATTGCATCATTTGATTCCAAGTGTCCCCACTGCATCCATTTTGTGCTCTGTAATAGTCATTATTATGCTCATGAAGTATATCGATCAGAGATTTCTCAAGCCCCAAATTCCATTGGGCTCTTGCTTTCGTTGCTGAACAAAATTAGTAAGGTGTTAGTCAAAACTTGACATGATTCATCAAAGAATTTGCTGCTCTATATCACTGTATAGCCATACACAAATAGTACCTTTTGGTGATTTCCTTTTCTTATTGGTCGGTGGAGTTTTTCTCACACCAAGAGAAGCTTTTTTCAAGTTGAACTTGGGTGTGCCCACTGGATGCAAAGTCGGCTTCATATCTGTTGTCATAAGAATAATACCGTTAGACTAAAAAGGCAAACATAAAACAGGAATAAGAATTACTAGTGGACATGAATAATGGCAAACATAAGACAGAAACCATAATACACTGAGTCCATGACAAACATATTGGCAAACATAAGAACTTATTCCGACAAAACATAGTACATTGATTCCATTATTACATTAACAAATTACTACTACATGATACAAGAGCTAATCATGTTGGAAATCATTCCACATCTGCATTGCTATTTGATCTCTCAAGTTATTGCCTGCAAGGTTGTGTCCTTGGTGGTTATCATCTCCATTGGGCAAATCAACATGGTTAGCAACAGGAATAAGGTCTTCATCTTCACGGTCAAGCCACTCTTCGTCACCATGTTGACTTCTGATTATGTTGTGGATGATTGCAGTAGCCGCAGGGATCTTCACTTGATTGTTCAGTTTGTGAAACGTGGCAACATGTAGGATAGGAAACCTCTTCTTTAGTATTCCTATGTTCCTTTCCACACTATTTCGCATCAGAGCGTGACGGTGATTAAATAACTCTTGGTAGTTTTGTGGGCGACGGTGTCCATGGACCCATTCCTTCAAGTGATACCGCACGCCACGGTATGGGGCGAGGAATTTTTCCGTGTTTGCGTATCCTCCATCAACTAGGTAAAACTTCCCAGGAGGTACTGTAAAACCAGTGGCCTTTGCAGAGCGAAGGACTCGAGCATCTGTGGCCGAACCCTCCCAACCACAAGAGATGTATGTGACATTAAGGTCGAAGTCACTAACTATCATTACGTTGTGGCTGAGGGTTCCCTTTCTATTTCTGAATGGTGCAGCAAGGTGCGGTGATATGGAAATAGGCACGTGTGTTCCATCAATTGCCCCTATGCAATTCTGCAAAGTAAGAAAGAAATGGTGATATAAGAAAGTATGTGGATTAAGGCAAGGAAGAAGGTTGGGGTTTCAAAACAAGAACCTCGAAGTAGGGGAAGAAACGGTCATCATTAGCTATTCTTGGATGAGGATGGTCAATAATGGGAGGCTTCAGAAATCGCCTACTTAGGACAGGGATGATGTTGAAGAACTCTCTTATGCACTTGTGGAAGGTACGGTTGCTGTGTTGGAACTCCAATTGTAGGTCTTCGAAAGAGGCATTGTGTGACAACATGTAGAGGGAAATAGCCAGTTTTTCTTCAACCTTAATCCTTTTGTCCTTCAATAATTTTTCTCTTCTAAGATAGGATGCTAAGGATCTGAAAATGTGTGGCTCCATCCTATAGGCTACCCGGCAATTCTTAACATGTCCGTCAAGGATTCCTTGAACACGTTGCATGCCATACAAGACGGAGCTATGCCGCTGTGTTCTCTCTACTTTCCCTCTTCTACTCCTTTTGTGATAGTGCAATATTGGTAAAAGTAAGAACATGAACTCCTCGTCGTCTTCCTCTCTCCTCTTCCTAATAAGCTCTAGTCTTTGTGTATTCATTATAGCACTAAAATAATAGCAATTAAAGGCAGACAATAAGAATACAAAAGCTAGATTGCATGGTTTCACATCAAGTACAAGCAGTAAATATGATTCATACCAAAAACAGGAGTTCTCACAAGTTCCCAAGATGGAGGTGGCTTATCCAATCCAACAATAGGCCAAGGTGCAGGTATCTATCAAAAAAAGAAAAAGCTACTTAATTTTTTTAGATACCAGGCAACACTGCCCGACTTTAACTTAATAAAGCCACACGGTAACAAGGTTATGATTACACACTGCTGGGCTTTACAGCTTGGCCACCATGAAGTTCAGGAAATAACAGTGAAAACTAACATAAGACTAGACCCAGGATTGATAGCCTGGAAGCAAGCACGCCTGGATAGAATCTCGCACTCCCGGACCCGCCCGAGCCACGTCCTACTTCATCAGACCACCGGCGGCTTGAGCTGCACGTACAGCTCCCTTAGCTCGCGTGCCATCCAGCTTAGCCCCTCCTTTTCTCTTGCCTTGGCCTTTAGGCTCCACAGCTGCAAGAAAATGATGATTTTGTAAAGAATGTCAGCTGGGTTAGAAATAAGTTTCTTTTCAATCGCAAGCTTGTTGCGCACATTCCATAAAGCCCAAGACTGAGCTAAGAAAAACACCCACAGCAACCTCCTAGGATAACCCGAAAAACCAGAGAGGATAGCATGAAACTGAGCAAAGTTGGCCGGGCACCAATTGCACCCAAGCAACTGACGCAAGACCGACCAAGAGAACGTCGCCAGAGAGCAGGCGAAGAAAGTGTGACTCGTGTCTTCCGGCGCACCACAGAGCGCACAGAGGCCATTGGAAGGGCCGTGTCTGGTCAGGATTTGTTGGCCCGTCGGCAGCTTGTCAAGCGCCAGCTGCCACGAAAAGATCTTAATCTTGAGAGGGAGCTTGGCTTCCCACATGTCTTTAGCATGGGCAACCGTCGTGCCCCGGGATAGCTGGGCGTACATGGATTTGACTGTATAGGAACCAGAGGGGTCAAGGTGCCAGGACACTTGGTCATGGTCTGTACTAAGAGACACCGAGGTTAGCAACCCCTGCAGCTCCCCCCAAAGGCGCAAACCTTCCTGGTCCAGGGATCTCCGGAAGCGGATATGTAGCTCGTCGTGGTGAAGGGCGTCTGCAACCGAGATGTCAGGGTTATCACAGATGGCAAAGAGCAGAGGGAATGCATCCATGATGGGGCCCCTCCCAATCCACCAATCCTTCCAGAAATTGGTGCGGATACCATTCCTGACCTCATGTTTTGCACCGACTTTAAACAGATGTTTGATTTTATGCAAACTTTTCCAGAAGGGGGAACCGCCGTGGCCTGAGCCCGAGAACAAGTCAGAGGCGTCAACGTATTTGGCACGGATGATTCGAGCCCAGATCGTGTCAACTTCCTGATATAACCTCCAGATCCACTTAAGGAGAAGAGCTAAGTTCATTTTCTTGGTGTTTAGCAGGCCTAGGCCCCCAACCTCTTTGGGGCGGCAGACCGCCGGCCAGTTCACCAGGTGATATTTCCTCTTAGGGCCAGCTCCTTCCCAAAAGAACTTGGACCGATGCGAGTCAAACCTGGCATGAATCCCATCATGCAGAAGAAACAATCCCATCGCAAAGATTGGCAGATTGTCAAGGCAGGAGTTGGAGAGGATGAGCCTCCCCCCAGAGGACAGCAGCCTACCCACCCAGGGCTCAATCTTACCAGCAAGCTTTCTAACCAAGAACAGCCATTGCTCAAGCGTAAGTTTCCTGTCTGAAATTGGCATTCCTAAATAGATAAACGGGAAGCTGCCGAGTTTGCAGTTCAGCTTGTTGGCAATGCTGAATCTCTCGCTGGTACGCTGTCCCAGGACGAACACTTCACTTTTGTGGTAGTTGATTTTGAGCCCGGACATATCTTCGAAGCACATCAGGAGGAACTTAAGGTTCGCGATATCCTCGTCCGAACCTTGGATGAGGATAAGCGTGTCGTCGGCATATTGCAGGTGGGTGATACCTCCTGGCAGCAAGTGAGAAACTAACCCATGGATGTGGCCTGCCGACGCCGCGGCAGATAAGATCACAGAGAGCGCTTCTCCTATAAAATTGAAGAGCAATGGGGAGAGGGGATCTCCCTGGCGAACCCCTCTCTTATTCCTAAAAAACGGACCCACCTCACCGTTAATAGAGATCGCAGTTTGCCCCCCGGAGACAAGCTGCAAAATCCTGTGGATGTAACCTGCGTCAAAGCCTTTGCAGCGGAGAACTTCCCCCAGGAAGTCCCAGTTTACCCTGTCGTATGCTTTTTCAAAGTCTAGCTTGAGAAGCACCCCGCTGTGCTTCCTTTTCCGGATGTCGTGAATGATTTCCAAGAGAGCGAGAGGGCCATCGAGGATATTTCTTCCCTTAATGAAGGCAGTTTGGTTCGGGGAGATGATTCTGTGGGCGATAGGGTCAAGCTTGGAGGCATACGCCTTGGAGATGATCTTGAAGATAACATTGATCAGGGCAATCGGTCGGTACTGAGAGATTTGTTCCGCCCCCGGAACTTTCGGGATGAGCGACAGAATGCCAAAGTTCAGCCTAGAAATGTCAATGCGCCCCAGCACAAAGTCATTGAGGATGTGCAGGATGCCATGTTTGGTCTGATGCCAGAAGCGCTTGAAGAAAGCCACAGGGAAGCCATCCGGTCCCGGAGCGGTGTCGGTTTTCATCTCTTTGACAATGACTTCGAGTTCCGATTCAGAGAAGGTACGCACCAAGTCCCTGTTTTCCTCCTCTGAAACACGCGCTTCCTCACCCCAGGAGGAAGGCGCCAGCCCACAAACCCTTGGAGCTGAGGAGCCTAGGAGGTCCCTATAGAACTCGTATATGTGTTTTTGGATCAGCTTAGGTTCCGATATGATTCCGCCGTCTGTTCGAAGCCTAGAAATATTACATTTTCTTCTTCGCCCATTGGCCACCGCATGGAAGTAGGCCGTGTTTGCATCCCCCTGCAAGGCCCACCTCACTCTGCCACGCTGACGCCAATGTTCCTCCTCCATTCTATAGATATGCAGCAGCTGCTCCTCCAGGTGGTATCTCGAGGCCCAGGCATCCTCGTCAAGGCCTGTGGCGTCGGCCAGCACATCAAGCTCGGCGATCCTGGTCAGCAGTGCGGCTTTCTCAGCCTTAGAATCCCTACGAAGGTTCTGACTCCAACCCCTAAGCAACAGCCTAAGGCCAGAGGACATGAAGTTCCACCAATCAATGATGTCGCGGCCGCCCACCTTGGTCAACAATCTCTCCCAAGATTGCTGGACCAAGGGGATAAACTCCTGGCGCTCGAACCAGCTTGTTTCGAAGAAAAATCTGTTGGAGCGCACTGGGAAACCCTCTCCAGTGTCGAAGACAAGCGGTGTATGATCGGATCCCAGGCTGGTCTCAGCAGACAGGGAACACAGAGGAAAAATCGCTTCGAACGAGGCAGAGACGAACACGCGATCTAGAGCAGAACGGACCGGATTGAGTTGATGGTTAGACCAAGTAAACCGAGCTCCCGTGCGCAGGATCTCCCTCAGAGCCCAGGACGCAATGGAGTTGTTGAACAGGTCAATCAGTGGCCAGTTAAGATTGTCATTGCTCTTATCCTCAGCAGCTCTGATCAGATTGAAGTCCCCTCCCATGAGGATGGGCAGGGTGCACGAAGCGATCTTGCCCGAAATCTCGTCCAGGAACCCCCTGGAACGAGCGTGGTCAGCAGGCCCATAGATCCCAATCACCTCCAGCTTCTTGTTGGATACCCGATGAAGGACCGATAAACTAAGGAAGAATTGCCCCTTGTCCATTCTTCCCACTTCGAACAGGCTGTCCCTAACTCCCAGCAGCATGCCCCCCGAGTGGCCGTTAGCTGGAAGCCAAGACCAGAAGAATTTCTCGCCCACCTCTAGGCTTGTAAGCTCGGCGTCCGTGAAGTCCTGTTTGATTGTTTCTTGCAGGAGAACTAAGTCAATACGATGCAACCTGAGGTATTCCTTTAGCAGGGTTCGCCTCCCCGGACGGCCGAACCCTCTAATGTTCCAGAACAGCGCTCTCATTGGGACACTCTGCTCAATGCCCGTGCTTGGCGGGTGACAGGTCTGTGACCCACTGGCGTGGGCCTGCGAGCAGCTCGTCGTTTGGAGACAGTAGACTTCTTGGCTTTGCCCGAGCCCGACAGAGGTTCCCCCACTGAACCCTTGAGGGAAGGAATGCGGGCTATCCTTGGCCACCTTGAGCAGATGGGCCAACGAGGAATCTTGAAAAGCAACAAAGTCAGCTGGGGAGGGGAAAGTACCTGGGGCGGGGGTTGACGATGAAGGGGTAGCCGTGTCGATGACGCTCTTGGTGAGGTTGTTCTTGTCCGCCGTGGCGCGAATGGCCCGCTCCAGGACCGGTCCCTCAGAAGCACCTTTGGAACGCGCACTCTTGCGCACCGCCTCCGCCGGGGAAGCCTTGGAACGAGGGCCTCGAGCCACCGGCGCCCCCAGCGCCGGAATGGGAGCGTCCAGGAGGAGAAGCTGCCCCTCCGCTGGGTTGGCGTCGCAGATGGCCGGGGCCTGTTGGAGGACAAGGGCCGGGGGAGGGGAGGTGATAGTCTCGGCAGCAGCCGCCTCCAGCATGAGCTTCCGTGAAGGACGGTCGTGGTTCAGCTTGCTCCTCTGTTCGCTGTTGCGCATGTATTCCTGGTCCGAGGCACCCTGTGACGGACTGGACCACCCCACCTCCTCACGCTCCTCCAAGGACAGGTTCATAGCTTTGCCAGGTGTAGGCGAGACGCGGCCAACCGGAGTAGGGTCTTCAGAGAGTTCCTCACAGATGGAATCGATGCTGAGGTCGCCGGCAGGAGAACGGGAACCAACTGCGGGGGTTGTCGGAAGAGCAGACTTGATGATTTGTGCCACCAGCGGGAAGATATTGCCTGTGGGGGTCAAGTTGGACCCGTACTGACTGCGGGCCGAGGCTGGAATCTGGAGGTTGGGGTCCGAGGCGTTGAGCGGTAGGCAGGCCGACGGCGAGGCAGGAGAGGAACCCATTGGCACAGACTTACGGGGGCCCCCGCCCGCACCTGGGGCAGACGCCGAGCCGCGCGAATCCTTGTGGACGTGTTTACCCCTGCGCCCGTCCCAGCGTTCCTCCACAGGAAAGCTACTTAATCAGTTGCACATAACAGTCACATGAACTGCTGGGTCAGAGTTGTCGTTCATTGCTAAGACACTAGCTTTCTAGCCTATAGATTTTTCAACCGCAACAAACGAACCAACCAACCTATCCTATCTGAATACTACTACAGACAGGAGCTACAGACTAGCACAGACAGACGGTGAATAGCACTGGTGCATTACTATTCAGGATTCATGTAAATTTCAGGTATCCATTAAATTTAACTCTACAGAAGTTGATTAGCTAAAATATGTACAGGTACAAAACATTGACAGAAACAATCAGGGGGCCATGCATACATAGGCTGCTGAGCAACATCTTTCATTTACACCTCTATCTATTATCTAACAAGTAAACTAAAAAGTAGCTTGTGACATAGAAAAATCATTCCTGTAAAAATCAGTGTCTTGGCAGCCTAGCTGAGGAAACTGTGTAGACACCCTCAAGTTGTAGTCTTATAGAGGTGTAGCTGTTAGACCATCTTTCGACAGCGCGTGTTTGATGATGCATTTCTAGATAAGGTGCCTCTGAATTGAACTACTTAACAATGTTCAGAAGATACATACTGTCAGATTTTTTTCCCAAGAAGATTTACTGCTGTACTCTCATGAAGAAACTACAGAACTCAACTTCATGTAGTCCAAGCATGCTAAATCCAGGTACACGCTCGGTTATGGAGAAATTTGGCAAGGAGGCTGCACCAAAAAATAATCATAGACCGAACCTAACCTAGAAATTTTATTTGCAATCTCACTCCGTACAGAATCAATCATCCTTCTATTCATTTCCCAGGAAATCCATGGGAATTTAGGCCTAGCTAATCCTAAGCTTCTGGAGTAGAACGCATAGCAGAATCATGGAGACGGATAAAAAAAAAATCTCTACTCCCTACCAACTTAAATCATTGCCCACCAGCATCAAGCAGGGCAAAACTAACAGCACATCTTGAATTCACGAAGAGAAAGCACTACGTCTCAGCATCGAGCTATGGACTGCACAAATCAGAAAAATCACGGGCGCGGCACCGGCCGCTGCTGCTCCCTTCCCTCCCACCGCACGCGGCGTCCACGCACCTCCGTCCTCGAGCTCCATCGCGGAGGCGGTGACACCAAGAAAACCTAGGGAGGAGGGGAAAAGGGGAGGAGGCGCGAGGACTCACCGGGGACCAGTCGCCGGAGGAGTACCTCGACACCGCCGTTGTGATTTGTGCGTTCTTTCCCCACCGCCGCCGCCTTTCCCCGCCGCCGTCGCCGCCGTTGCCTCGCCTCGTCTCCCCTTTTCACGAGCAATACACGGGGTCGACCTCGTGGTTGAGAAAACCGGAGGGTGGAGCTTACCGGGTCGGGAAGATCTGGGATGGGCCGGAATATTACCAAAAAAAACAGAGAAGTAAACGGGTCATCCGGTAACTTTCGGGATTTGTTCCTGGGCCGGTATTTTACTCTCCCAAACCCAAAAATACCAGACAAGTAAACAAGGTCTCAGGTGTCGCCGTTACAGTCATTGGCTCTGTGCCATCAATGGCTCTTGTAACTCTGTCCCATACTGTCTGCGGAAATTGCACCATCTCTCGTGTTCCAGGCCTAATATATTTGGTCCCCAAACCTCGCGTGAGATCTGCGGGATCGACGTACGAATTTCCCGCGTCGTCGAAGTTCTCTGATGTCTCCTCCTGTGGTCGACTTGTATCTCCAATTGCATAGATCTGATGATACTTTGAACTTTGATATTTATTTGGATTGGTGACACCGTCATATAGATCGGTGAAGACCTCTCCAACAGCAATGGATCTGTCGATGAAGGTGAAGCTGTCGATGTTCCTCAAGTCACCGCTTATATCGGAGTCCGCAGATGACTCGAAGGATATGTCGCTGAAGATCTTGGCGAGTTTATCACTTGCTGTAGTGTTGATGAAGCGTGGCGGCGAGGTCTCCTTGTCGCCTGTCTCAGTCGATGGCGTGGAGTCCGAAAAATCGGAATCGATATTCGATAATCCCGACGATATCGGAATTTCGAGACGATACGATCCTTCCTTTTCGACGCGGAAGTGGAACCTGCCAAACGTCATCTCCATAGGCTCCTCCAGATACGCATATGCATCCAAACGGGAGGGCGGGCGAGGAACAAAATCGACTAGATCAGTTTCGATCCGTTTACCTCTATCCATCACGTTGCTTGCTACCGAAGACGTCGACGATCTTGAACGTGCCATCGAGATCAGCTCCTTGTCGCCTCTAATTCCCACAGACGGCGCCAATTGACAAGGGATTAACTTATCAATGCCTACAGATTGTTGACTAGGGTTTAGTTGGAAGTAGAGGGCAAGTAGATCTCGAGGGTTTCAGCCGGAAAAATACTCGACTGCTATGAAAACTAGGGTTGCGTGAAACAATGAGTCGATCCTTTCTTTGCCCCTCGATTCCCCCTTATATAGGAGGCGGAGCCGAGGGATTCGTGATACACAAGTTACAGAGTCCGGGAGGGTTTCTGAACCGTCCCGTAACAATTACAAGTTGATATTCCTAATACAATTCTATCTTTTCTTAATACTAATTGGGCTTCCGAGTTTCATATTCTTTGACTCGTGGACCTTCAGTAAACCCCGGGTACCATCTTCGGCAGGCCCATTGGGGATCCCTATGTCAACGGGCGCCTCCATTTATTATTAAATGACCAAATTCAAACAATCAAATATATAGGTAATAGATGTAAATATAGGTTCTTAGAAGAATCATTTGTTATCTAGGATGTCATATGAGAATATAATTATCTACACATAACTGAAAATAACTCATTCGACCTTCTCCGCATGCAAGATTAGTGACTGCCTCTGTGATTTACTATTTTTTTCGAGTATAGTTCAAATTTCTTGAAATACTTTCTGTTGATGTATTTTTCATGTGGAGCCTCATGAGGGTCACGCTGGCCACCGTCATTGCCCGCAGTTCCCGCAGCTAGGTTGGCCGTGATGGATACTGGCGAATCGACCACCACCGCCTAATGGTGCGCTCAATATTGTTCCACTCCCACTGTACGCAAGGTGGCGCCTATGGCATCAGGACCATCCGGATCTGGATCATTTCGTCGCGACATAGACCACTTCCACTGATCTATTAAGAGTATATGATTGCTTCAGAAAGGTGATATCTGCAATTAGATAACATATACATATCCAAAAGGAATTGTTGGTATAAGATTTCTTGAGAAATAATCTCTTCCAGGCGTGGGAGCAGAAAGTTGAAAATGACCTTATAAGTCTGATTGTCTGAAACATTGATGACCCACAAGTATAGGGGATCGCAACAGTCTTCGAGGGAAGTAAAACTCAATTTATTGATTCGACACAAGGGGAGCCAAAGAATATTTGTAAGCCTTAACAGCGGAGTTGTCAATTCAGCTGCACTTGGAAACAGACTTGCTCGCAAGAGTTTATCAGTAACAACAGTTTTATAGCAGTAGCAGTAGTGAAATATAAGCAGCAGTGTAATAAAGATAGCAGTAGTGATTATAGTAAACAACAGGATTAAAATACTGTAGGCATAGGGATGGATGAACGGGCGCTGCATGGATAAGATAACTCATGTAATAATCAAGACAAGGCATTTGCAGATAATAATAAAACAGTATCCAAGTACTAAATAAGCATAGACATGTGTTCCGTATATAGTCGTATGTGCTCGCAATGAGAAACTTGCACAACATCTTTCGTCCTACCAGCCGGTGGCAGCCGGGCCTCTAGGGAAACTACTGGTAATTAAGGTAGTCCTTTTAATAGAGTACCGGAGCAAAGCATTAACACTCCGTGAACACATGTGATCCTCATATCACAGCCTTCCCCTCCGGTTGTCCCAATTTCTGTCACTTTGGGGCCTCGGGTTCCGGACAGCAATATGTGTATACAACTTGCAGGTAAGATCATAAAACAATGAATATCATCATGAATCAATAACATGTTCAGATCTAATGACAAGCATTAAGCATAACAAGTTGCAACAATATCATAAAAGTACCAACAACGGATATTAGGCACCATGCCCTAACAATCTTATGGCTATTACATGAACAATCTCATCCAATCCCTACCACCCCCTTTAGCCTACAACGGGGATTTACTCACACATGGATGGAGGAAGCATGGATGGTTGATGGAGAAGCGTCGGTGGCGATGATGGCGATGATCTCCTCCAATTCCCCGTCCCGGCAGGGTGCCAGAACGGAGTTTCTGATCCCGAAATAGAGTTTTCGATGGCAGCGGAGTTCTGGATGTCTTCTGGCAAATTGGTCGAACCCCCGTGCGTTTTTACGTCAAGGGCTTTAAGTAGTCCAGAGGGGAGCGCCGGGGGCTGGCCGAGGCGGCGTCCCCATATGGCGGCGCGGCCTAGGGGCCCACCGCGCCGCCATGTGGTGTGCGCACCTCGTGGCCCCCCTCCGTCTCGTCTTCTGGCTCCGTTGGTCTTCTGTGAAAATAGGCCCATTGCAATTATTTCCGGGGATTTTCCTGAAAGTTGATTTTCTGCACAAAAATAAGACACCAGGGCAATTCTGCTGAAACAGCGTTAGTCCGTGTTAGTTGTATCAAAAATACACAAGTTAAAGGCAAAACACTAGCAAAAGTCTTCGGGAAAGTAGATACGTTTTGGACGTATCAAACATCAAATGATTAATTTGTAGATTGTACAGTTTGTAATTTCTGCCTCTGAAGTGTAGAGGATGTTACCATCTGAAACATCAAAATGATTAATGTGTGAGTTTGGATTGACATTCTATGCGCATGGGCACATAGCCACACACTAGAGAACTGTGTAATATTTTCTGTATATTTTTCCTGCATAAGATTTAAGAAGCGCATATATTGTACTTTTGAAGCACTTTCTCAAGAACATTGTGTCTGAAAAATTAGTAATCACTTACTATAGCTATTATCCAAGAATTTCATGTTTTTACTTTTTACTAGAATGCAGTGTCATGAGCGGTTTATTTAACTGCCTAATGGAGTTTGGCTCTTGCCCCATCTTTAGTTACATGTTTTAGCTTTTTAAAATTACTGTTCTTTGTGTCTGTCATGTTTACCGTTTTCCAAATTGCTTCATTTCTTTGTTGTCAAGCAAGTTCTATGGTTTATGAGGAGATTCAGTATCTTCGTGTGCCCATGGGTTGCAACATGAGTTTGAAATTGCGAGGAAGAGAATGGATGCTGAAGCAAAGAAAACATATAAGTTACTTGACCAACTTCCATATCTGCACAAGACATGTCTAATGATCTGCAATTCTACTCAGTTATGGATGCCAGCTCCACTTCTGAAAAAAAGGAAGGTCAAAGCATTGGCTACTACACCAAACACCAGACTTCAATACAATTCAAAGAGCTGCAGCACCATTGCTAATATAGTGATTAGTGTCTACAAATTATTACCGTTCTCATTTTCAACAAAAAAAAATAGAAGTTTAACTTCAAGATACTTCTTTTAGTTCTGAATTCTTGTGTTGCCAGTGTAAAGTTGACAACAATAACTAAATAAAACTATCTACTGATACTTTGGGTGCTATATATTCCAGATTATCTGCTGCTACTGTAAAGTTTTGATTCTGAAATCCATATGCCCAAATATCTTATCTAACTATTTTCCATACATACATTGCCTTTTCACTCAAATCATCATACCTAAACACTAATAATCTATTGCATACAATGACCTTGCTCAACTTGAATGCAGGTTTGTGCTGACATATCTATTATATATTAAAAGTACATTATGGGGTCACCAGAAATTAGAGAAATCGCTAGAAAATCCCACAAAAAACAGAAACATCTGACCATCAATTAATTTAGTTAGGCAATTATTACCGTTCGATCTCTATAATAGTTGATTAACATCAAAATTCAATATAATTACCCACCAATACCCTACATGAAGTTCTCATCGTACCCCTTCGATATCATGTCTAGCTAATAAAAGTCAGCGATCAAAATCATCAAAACCTAAGAAAGACACGAACTCTCTGCGTGTCCTCACAAACGCCGTCGTATATGCCTTCGCGTTCTCCGCCGGCTGACCGGCCGGCCGGCCGACCAACCTCCTTCAAGTGCAGCAGCACATGAGTGGCTAATGTTTCAATCCTGATTTGCTTTATTGACGGAACAGAGTCAACAGAGCAACACTACATAGAGGCCTCCAAAAACTAGGTACGATCTAAGATTTGCTTCATGGAGACATCCCAGATTTATGCCATGGTCTCAGGAACCGGACTTCAACATTGTCAACGACGCATGCTTCCCAGTCCCAATCCTCCATGCCATACAGATCTAGACGATATATCTGAACCTGATCTTTGTGTTCTCAGAGAAGAAAAGCAAGGATACAGTCTTCCTTGCAGGTACTTACGCACACGATCGTCAATACCCTTGAGTTCGCCTCAGTGTTCTGAGACGGCCGGCCGGTCGACTATGATGACAAGCAGATATAAGTGTGTATAGACTTGAAGTTGAGGCAGACCTGCACGTGCGTGTGCAGAACCCTAAATTCTAGGCACCAAGTGGGCTTGTGGTAGGCCGACGCAGGTAGAGATCAGGAGCTGCCTCAGATGGCCGCGATGACATCTGTGATACTCATGATTCTAGCGGCCGAGCCAACTTTCCCCGTGTGTTCTTTGATTATCCCTGCAAACAAGAGCAATGACATGTCAGCCAAGAGTGTTAATTCAAAAATCGGATGACCTAGATGGCCGCAACGACATCTGTGGTACTCATGATTCTAGCGGCCGAGCCAACTTTCCCCGTGTGTTCTATGATTATCGCTGCAAAGAAATGCAATGACATGTCAGCCAAGAGTATTAATTCAAAAACCGGATGACCTTCTACTTACTGCTAATCTATTTCAAAGATATTTCTTGTGGCCCTAGCACTGGGAACCGTGATCACAGTTTCAATTTCTGTCTCTGTGAGTTTGGCAACACAGTTTTAGTCTCTACCAAAGTAGCAAACAGTTGATTCATTCTGCATCTGGAGGTAAAAAATAGTATATTAGTAGCTAGGAACTATTCTGGCAGGGATTTGTTTGCCTTCCGTAGTTCAGTATGATTTCTCTTTTCCTGTTGGTTCTAGATACGTCTCTACCAATATATCTTTGGAAGTACTATATTTTCTCTTATTTTGTAGGTTTGTATTCTACAACCAAGGTACAAGCATGAGGATAACACCATGGTTCTATTGGTGACGTGAGCACTCTGGAGTCTGGACTTTGGACCTGGCAATGAAGGGCTTTGTCGGTATACAAAATATAACCATATCCATTCAAATGATCATGGTTGCTTTGTTTCATGATAATTATCATAGCTAAGGTGTTATCTAGCATGTTCTTTTTCTCTGATCACTCTTAGCGATAGCACATGTGGATGGTTTTCTCTTCTTTCTAACAGAATTTCTGGTGCAACAGTTAATTAGGAGCAAAGATATATGTTTTTCTAATGAGACATAACAAAATAAAAGCATTTAGGTTGCATGTTTTCCTCCATGAGCATCTGATTTCTCGATCAAACTACAACATCATGTGACTTTTGTGACTGCAAAAATAAAAAAACATTTTATATGGAAAGAAATTATGGTGGAAGACATATTTAAATGATGAAAATGCATGTGATTTTTCACTATATATAAATAAGGTAGCACTATCAGTAGCGTCATGTGGTATTGCAGCCCTGCTTCTACAGGGATGTAGAAATACCCACTCAACTTTCCGCATCCCATTGATCCTTATAAAAGAGTCAACTTGTGACATAGGACAATGTTGACACTTGGCAAAACTTTTAAAACAGACATTGCTAACACAGCTCCTTAACCACCGCTTTTGTGCGCCGCCGTGCAGCCAAGGGCACCGTCGCCGGGAACATGACCACTTGGGACGATGCTCCGGGAGCTAACTGCACGAGAGCTGAGGGGCCTCCTTGACGGCATAGAAGCCTGGAGGTTAGGATCACCTGTGCACGCCGGCCGGAAGAAACCGAAGCCGACGGCGACGAGGGCGGGACCGGTCGCCCTACGACCATCTTGGACGGTGGCTGACGACGAGCCACCGTTGATTGACTCCCAGGAGCAGCTTCCACACTCCCCCACTGCAGATTGAGCGCAAGGCGACGTCTAAATTGAAGCCCACCATCCTCCATATCACCATGACAAAAGAAGGGAGCACCAATTCTTGCCCGTCGGCATCGAATCTGCAAGAGCAGAAGGCCTTATTGAAGATGGAGAACCCCGCCGCCTCCTCCCCCATCACATCCGGCTCCAGCCGTTGGAGCACCGTCATGAGGAAGAAGAACAGCAAGACGCAGCAGATCTGGCCTAGAAGATCTGATGCAAACTCCCGGCATGACGCCAAAGACGAGCATCTTGCCCAACTCTACAGCTAGACTTACAACTACACCTACAACTACTAGATACAGAGAGGCGAGCTACCCTTCCATCTCTTCCCCGGCAGGCAATGCCGTCAGAGTCGATCTGGAGGAGCACTCGCTCACGGAAGATGACTCTCAAAGCGGGCAAGACAGAGAGAGCTCTGTATCGGAGTGCAGCTCAAAGGTAAAGAATGATTTTGTGCTAGCCATCATGTGCAAGAATATTGGGATTTATATTACTGAAAGTACTATTGATGATTCGTGCTATTTTGCAGACTTGCTCTTACTCGGTTCTGGGCATGGCATCCTTGGTGATAACTTCTTTGTAAGTAATCCAATTATTGAGACCTCATGGAAAAAATTAAGCATCAAATATTAGGAAATAGTTGTTGCTCAAACATCTATTTTCCCTATTTTTATTCGAAATATAGTGTTTCTTTAAATATTTGTATACCTATAAAAGCAATCAGAGGAAAGTATCTACACAGATCTCTATGTTCCATTACTGACTAGCTAGAAGAAAAAAAAGTGCATTTTTCCTTGAAATAGCATCAATTTTGAATTTCATTACTATTAATAACATAGTGTTTCTTGGAATATATATATGCTCAAAAGCAAATAGAGGAAAGTGACTAAATAGAAGGGAGTACATACCATATCGAAATTTTCATACCTCTCAGGGGTATAAGACTGGCCCGCAGTGAAGTAGTTGTATCATCATATTGGCAGGTTCAATTCTAACACTTATCTTTTGTCCTTCCTGCAACCGCAAAATATTAATTGGTATCAAGTTGGTACATGCTTGATATAGCTAATAGGGTATGCTTCAGCTCCGTTTCACAATTTGTTGCTAGAAGAACTTTGAGTGCTAAATCAATGTTCCACAGTCCATTCACTTTGTTCGCAGAGCTTTCCCTTTGTCTCGCATAATGAGAGTGCGAGAACAAATCAAATGGAGTTAGTTTCATCACAAAATTTGACTCTCTCCTTCCCATGAAAGATGTCTTAGATTTATCTAAATTTGGATGTATTTAGACACCAAATAGTGGATATATACATCCAAATTTGGAAAATCTAATACATCTTTCATGGTACGGAGGAAGTACTTCTTATGTAGTTATTTTCCTCCACGATTCTATCTCATTCGAAATGTGTTGCTTCAATTTTTTGTTGTGGGTTTAATATTAATAAAATGACAGCCGCAATCGGCTATACTGGAATATGAAACCACTAGCCCAATATTAGAAACAAAAAGGGTTCTCATGATTGAACAATTGAATTTTGAACAAGTTTTCCCTTTCTAATTAACAAAAAGCTATTCTTTCTAAAAAATAATAGATGGATAGAAGTCAGGTAATTGATATCTGGGTGGGACAATTTTAGGTCAGATGTATCCATGATAAAAAAAAAGTCTGTATACAGGGAAAATCCTGAATATCAAGCTTATGGCCTTGAATCTAAATAATAATGGAATCCTGGAGGTAAGCAGTCAAACCTATGACAGAAAATTACTAATATTAACATTTCAGCATCTTTATATATGACACGAGCAAAACCAAAACAAACCAAATGTTCACTGAACCTAGGAGAACCATGTGAATGCTCACACTGAGATTAAATCTACAAAAGAAGATGAGAGGAAAAAGGAAAAGGAGCATCGTGTGATATTACAACAGAATATATGGGTACTCTCATTGCAGAATGGAAATAAGAAAGAACAGGTCGGTACCAATTCTTGGCAGAGTCCTTGCCGATGCGCAACAACACCAGGCACCAGTCCCTCTATCTTCTGTAGGTACACGATCGGCAGACCGCCGGCTATTAGCCCCAATAATCGCCGCAAAACTCGAGCTCCGGGTCCGATCGAATGGTCCTCAGCGGCTCACAATCTTTCGGCCGGCCGGCCGACATGATCCTCCAAATCGAACTGCAGTTCCCATTTCTCCAATTGAAGCTCCATTTGTACTCGAGGGGGAGAGTTCGCGATCTAACTTCGGTGAATTCCTGGAAGCGAAGAGAAATTTTACTTTCTACACTAGACTAGATGAGAGCGGAGACAACCTCCATTCGAGAGCGGTGGTAGACAGAAAAAAATGGAACGGTCAACTCTGCCTGTGGGGGAAAAAAGAGGTCGTTTCATGGAAGAAACGTCAAGAAAATAATATTTCTAACTCTATTTTCATATGTAGGCCTGATGCGTACTTGAGAACAAATCATTTGACCAACATTTGAAACTCTTTAAAATAAATTCAACGGTATATTTTTGGTGATATATAACTTATATTTTATTGATCAAATTATTAGTCGAAGTTTTGCCTCAAAAATTCAAAATACGTGCTAGCCTTATATATATAAAAAGGAATACTATGGTTTATTTCCTAACAAGTCACTTAATCACAAAGAAGTTCCACAATTACCATTGCACTACACGCACAAAGGCATAAATTTCAGCCAACAATAAAAGAGACCTAATAAAACATATAAAAGTAATTTACACATCTACATTGGGTAGATAAAATTAAAAATACAACAAATATAAAATACATAAATATATTATAAAATTATTAAACTAATAAAAGGCCATCTAAAGTTTATTATGATCCGTATGTTTATTTGGCTATCTAGATATGTATATATTCAATAGATAATAAAGGAAAAGGAAAAAAAAGATCATCAAAGTGTCGCCCGCGCATGTGCGCGGGCCACTATGCTAGTTGGTAAAGAAAGCATATAAAGAGTGGATGCATGATGTACGATATGATGGTAAGACACTCCAGAGCTTCAAGCATAATCTGTCGCAAGTGATAGAGCAGCAGCTTCAACAATTAACCATGCTTCAAATGGTTCAATCAATGCACACAAACAATTACTTGCAGAACATCTAGCCAAAGTTCCGCACGTACTACAAGGTAATAAGATATAAACTAAGAATCCTGATGCATCTTCTGAATATTTCATGTTTGCACTATTGTTTCTATAAGGTTATTAGTCTAATTTGAAGTGAGTTTCATATCTTCAAGTTTTCCATTGTCATTAGGTTTTCGCATGTCCAGTCAAGTCATCTCAACCTAAGGATCCAAGACAAGGAAGAAAACCACGAATCTGCCGACGTTAGTCCTCAGAGAGGCCATGTTTAGAGCAAGTTTTTTTGAGAACTCGTAAAAGAAAAATATATATTCAAGTTTACATGTGCTAAATGTACACTAGTGCACATATTTATAGATGACCCGCTTGATGCGAAATTGTTGGACATCTAGTTTGAATCCCATGAATGTTCATACATGATAGACCATATGCAAGTTTTTTTAAGAACTTTCAAAATTAAATACAACTTTATGGATGCTAATCAAAACTACTACTGCACACATTAGAGGACCCCGACCCTTGCGCAAGTGTGTTTTTCACCATCTATAGATTGAATCACAAGAATATTTATACACATGTGGTAGGCCATATTATATTGTGAAGCAAGTTTTTTTGAGAACTTGTCAAAATTCAAGTTTATCAGTGCTAATGGAATCTAGCTAGTGCACATTAATTAGAGGACCCACCTCCCATTCGCAAGTGTTGTCCATCTATAAAGTTTGAATTCCAAAAATGTTCATATATGCATGATATAGGCCAACAATCACGAAACAAGTCTCTTCAATAACTTATCAAAATTCAAGCTTATCAGTGCTAATGGAAACTAGTGCACACTAGAGGACCCTGTTGTGCAAGTATTGGCCATCTATATATAGTTTGAATCCCAATAATGTTCATACATGATTGGGCATATGTGTGAAGCAATTTTTCCGAGAACTTGTCAAGATTCAAATTTATCGGTGCTAATAGAAACTAGTGCACATTAGAGGACCCCCTTGCACAAGTGTTGGCCATCTATGTATAGTTTGAATCCCAATAATGTTCATACATGATAGGCCATATGTGAATCAATTTTTTTCCCGACAACTTGTCAAGATTCAAATTTATCGGTGCTAACGGAAACTAGTGCACACTAGACGAGCCCCCTTGCGCAAGTGTTGGCCATTACATACAGTTTAAATCCCAATAATGTTCATACATGATAGGCCATATGTGTGAAGGATTTTTTTCTGTGAACTTGTCAAAATTCAAGTTTACGGTGCCAATGGAAACAAGTCCAAAAATTACATAGAGGTCCAAAAGAACTAGACAATAACTAATAGGACCTGCAACTTTACAAAAAGGACCCCAAAACATAAAAAAGAAAAGCCATCGAGTCCTTCTCAATCGCACTTCAGAGCTCTGCTCCGCATCCTGGCCAGCAACTCTGTCGCTAGGGACGCACCACTTGGGACAGTGTTGCCGGTAGTCGCTAGGACGAAGCAGAAGAAGGGCCTCAGCAACGACATATTGGCTCTAAGAAGGGCCGCTGAATGGCCTAGATGTGCACGGGCAAGACGGATGACACCGTCGTATGCCCGAGCTTGTGAACTCATGGGAGCGTCCGCAACTTGACTTCTCCATTGGCCAGATCTGAAGCACTGACCAAAGCAAGCCTCACCGACATCGCCATCACCTTGATGGAAGCAGATCGGGGTTTGGCCGCCAAGATCCGCCAGATTTGATCCGCCAGATTCCCCATTGGCCAGATCTGAAGCCGATGACGAGATCCCCGACTGCATCACGCTATTCTCCACATGAGAAACACTAGATCTAAGCTTACAACAACAACTCCCTCGGATCCAAATTAATTGACTCAACTTTGCTTGTCTAAATATGGATGTATCCAGACATGTTTTTACTCTAGATACATACACGTCAAAGGAAAGTTGAATCAATTAATTTAGATCGGAGGGTGTACGATATGCAGAGAGAAGTCGGCCTCGTCTCCGGTCGGCGAGGCCGCCAGAGAGAAGGAGAGAGGAGCCGGGGGCATGGGAGAGACTCTCAAGGGGCGGGTTGGAGAGAGAGAGAGAGAGAGAGAAGAGGAAGAAATGAGAGCTCCCTGGGGAAGAACATTAATGTTGTCGTTCTGCTCGTAGCTTGAAACTAAAAATTTCGGCCGCGCGCCCAAGCATCTCGCCGCATCCATTCAAAAATCCCGTGACCAGTTTTACCCTTTTAACCCTGGTCCGGAAGCTACAACCCATCGACCATGGAGGGATCTTTCGGTAACAATGAAATATCTTCCCTAGATTCCGAACCCTCCCCACATGCTCACACCCACCCACCAACCATTCGCCCCATTCGCTAAAAAATACTCTCACATGCCAAAGCTCCGACTCTCTACAGTACTAGATCTGCTTCACCGCCGGCATACTCCTCCACAACGTAGCCTTGAACGTGTTGGTTGTCCACCCATCGGATTCGCTCCCCCACCGCCCTCGCCACCAATGGATCTTCTTTACCGCCGACCACTACAAGAAAAATTCTGATCGTCAACGTCAAATTTTCGTCAGGTATGGCCCCTTTTTGCTCGCCTATGGGACTAAGCCGATGATATGGGTTCTGTGGTCCATACTGCGTCAGGTAAAGACCTACCATGGAATTTTGGATGCGTTGCATTTGGGCGCCCTTTGGCCACGGAAAATTGGACTGTTGCAGAAGAATTTTCGGAAGTTAACGCCATTAACCGGATGAAACCCCGTGGTAGATGGTAGGCCCACACAAGGCCTGCCACGCCTTAAGCGAGCCGGGCCAACTAACTTAGTTTGACCGGTCAACTATATAACTGGGTTGGTCTATTAGGTACGTGGGCCGGACCTAACCTCTAAGGTTGACTGTTCAAAACTTAAATGGGTCGGCCCACTAAGCACGTGGGCCGGGACGAATGCCTTCGTTTGACCGGTCAAAGGATAGCTGGGCGGGCCCACTGAAAAGGTGGGCCGGGCCGAATTTCTTCGTTTGACCGGTCAACATGATAAATGGGCCGGCCCACTAGTCAAATAGGTCGGGCCGAATGTCTTTGTTTGACCGGTCAACACGATAAATAGGCCAGCCCAATAAGCATGTGGGCCAGGCCAAATGTCTTTGTTTGATCGGTCAACATGCAAATGGGCCGGCCCGATAAGCATGTGGGGCCCACTTCCCAGTTAGCAAGTGGGGTCCACCTTAAAGCAAGTGGGCTGGCCCAAAATAAAAGTGGGGTCCACTATCCTGTTAGTGGGCCGGCCCAGTTAGTAAATGGGGTCCACCTTAAAGCAAGCAGGCTGACCCAATAAGCACGTGGGACCCACATTCATGTTACAGGGCCGACCCAGTTAGTAAGTGGGATCCACCTTAAAGCAATTGGGCAGGTCCAATAAGCACGTGGGGCCCACTTTCATGTTATCGGGCCGACCCAATAAGTAAGTGGGTCGGACCAAAATAAAAGTGGGGCCCACACTACAGTATCTGGGCTGGCCCAGTAAGTGGTAGGCCCCTGGTCATTTGACTAGTAAATTTCATGGGCCTACTAAACTTATTACGAAAGCCAATAACAGATAAAAGCTGATATCAATGATACACCCAATTACATACACAAATAAAATAATGATGAAAATTACAAGGCAATTAATGTGCCCGAATAAAAAAAATTACATATAATCATGGAGGGCTTCTATTTGCATCATCAATAATACGCTGATATTTGGCAATCGCCTTGATTGAATCTTGTGTACTCCTTTTCAACATACCATCTATAGATCTTAGAGCAGAAACACCATGTCTTTCATACAATACAACCTTGAGATATTTACTATTTGATGAAAGGAATGGTCTAGGTTGACAGCTATGAGAGGAGGCATCAAAAGAAAGGTCAGAATTTTTTGTGGGCCTCTCTTCTAATGAGGATTGCTTCATTACATCTGCATTATGATAATATTGACATAAGAGTTAAACGATGAACTATGCAAACATGTATTAAGAATTGTCGATATGAGATAGTCACAAGTACTAAGCACAGACTTACATTATATCGTTGCATAGGCTCACTACGGAACCTTTTTTGCCCTCTATCTTCTACTAAGGACTGCTGCATTACAACTGCATTCTAGTAAAATTGCAAACATAATTACAATAGTGAACTATTCAAACATGTATTATGCAATGTAGATATAAGATAATAACAAGTTGCAAAAATAAGCACAAGACAGTGTATGGAACTTGTACTAAGCACAGACTTACATCATAATGTTGCACAGGCTCGCTACAGATCTTTTTTGGCGCCTTTCTTCTAATGATGACTGCTTCATTACAACTGCATTCTGGTAATATTGCAAACATAGTTACAACAATGAACTATTGAAACATGTATTATGCAGTGTAGAGATCAGATAACAACATGTAGCAGAAATAAGCACAAGATAAGATATGAAACATGTACTAAGCACATACTGGCTTGCTGCAGGTCCTTCTCTTGCGTGCACTAGTCATGGTCAACATGCCTGTCATTTTAGGCTCAGCCATCAGGTGAAATGCTAATCCTCCTACTCCATTGTCCTTAATCTATGTTTAGATATCACATTTAAGACCAAGTCAGCTGGTTTCAAATAACAAAATACTTGAGCTGCCAAATGAATAAGCTAATATTTACCAGATATCATATTAAAACCAAATAGATTTTGCTTTGCATGAGATAATAATTTCAGATATTCAGATTTAGAGTAGAAATGAATATAACTATAATGCCAAGGTTTTCCACATAAAGTAAACTGGCATTAAAAATGACTAGATGTCCGGTTCAAAGCACCTTCGCAGTTGCTCCAAGACAAGCATATCAAATAGGCAGAAACATAATAATGCGTGAATGGCATAGCTATGGCAGGGTTTTAAGTGTTAATCTCTGGCAGAAAGATCAATGCATATTGGTTATAGATAATAACAAAAGTAAACTGCCAAAATTACCAACCAAGAACTCAGATTCCAACCTTCCCTAGCGTCACCGCTGTTAATGTTGGATGTTCTAATAAGCAGTTTGCATGATTAATCCCTGCAAAAAAATAACATTGACAAGTTAGTCTACGATAATACAAAGAACATACATGCACGCAAAAATAACTGTACAAGCTGTGCGACATGAGCATTCATGGAAAGAATAGCTATAACCCAATGACGAGGTATAAGAGCAAGCAGATTGGAAATGCACATAGCATGATTATAAAAGCAGTGTGACAATAGCAGGCAGGAGAAAACAACTAGCAGCTAGCGGTGAGCTAATGACGTGGTAAAAAGAACAACCAGATTGGAAATTCCCATAACATGACTATAAAAGCAGTGTGACAATAGGATGCAGTAAAAAAACAACTGGAAACAAATGAATGGGTATACGGCTATCAATATGTGGATGCACACATGTGTCAGTAGACTGAACAGGATGGTAGCGACCGGATAATGCTTTTGTACAATATTAAAACGAACTTCATGTGAAGAAACACATCAAGAAAGTTAATGGCATATGAGATCTGCAAATAACTATACAAAGCATGACTAAAGAAACACCGTGATCAAAGGGGCCAGAGTACTTACAAAGCTGCGGTGGGGTGGACGGGGGCGACAGCTTGCATTCCAGCGGCGGCGAACGTGGGAGACGATGAATCGACCCCATTTCAGGAGAAGAGGCCGTTAGTGAAGCATATCTGGTTGGCTGACAAGGGCTTCGGCGAATTTCATACAGCCGTTGCGCCGAGGTAGTCGATGGAATAGATCGGCTTCTATGGAGGGGGCCGCGATGAAGTAGATCCGGTTCCGTTGGAGAGGATCTGGTGCGTCGACAGGAAAGGCATTGATTGCTACGCTGTGGATGAGGTCGGCAGTGAAGTAGATCCATTGGTGCCGAGGGTGGCGGGGGAGCGGATCCGGTGGGTGGATAGCCAACAGAATCAAGGCTACGCTGTGGAGTAGTATGCCGGCGGTGAAGCAGATCTAGTACTGTAGAGAGTCGGAGCTTTTTTTCAGCTGAAGAGAGTCAGAGCTTTGGCGTGTGAGAGTATTTTTTAGCGAATGAGGCGAATGGTTGGTGGGTGGGTGTGGGCATGTGGGGAGAGTTCGGGATCTAGGCAAGATATTTCATTCTTACCGAATGAGCCCTCCATAGTCGGTGAGTTGTAGCTTGCAGACTAGGGTTAAAAGGGTAAAACTGATCACATGATTTTTGAATGGATGCGGTGGGATGCTTGGGCGCGCGGACGCAATTTTTTTGTTTCACAAGCTACGAGCAGAACGACAACAATGATGATCTTCCCCGGGGAGCTCTCATTTCTTCCTCTTCTCCCTCTCTCCAACCCGCCCCTTGAGAGTCTCTCTCACGCCCCTGGCTCATCTCCCCTTCTCTCTGGCGGCCTCGCCGGTCGAAGATGAGGCCGACTTCTCTCTGTATATCTTACACCCTCTGTCAAGGGTACTCCTCGACAATGCCCTCCGATTGGGGCTTAGGGTTGATGGAATCCTGTAGGCTGACACGAGACATCGGTTAATAGACAAGCGGGGAGAGCGATTTACCAAGGTTTGGGGCCCTCGATGAGGTAAAACCCTTACGTCCTGCCTGTCTGATCTTGATTATGAGAATATTGGGTTACAATGGTGTGCCGAAGGTTTCGGCTGTGATCTCGTCGACAGGCTAAGTGCTACCGCGACCTAGCTCTAGACTTCTGGTGGCTAACGTTGCTACGATTGATTTTGTGTCCCTCGGCAGCCCCTCTCCTGAACTTTATATAGGAGGCCAGTCTCAAGAGATCTGTCCGGGTACGACTAGGTTTACAAAAGACCTAGCTCTAAACTTTCCTTGTTCGGATCCTCTCTTGCCTTGTTCTTCAAGGGATCCTCTCCTGCACCGTCCTAGTGGCCCGCGTCGCTATCGGATATCTTCATGGGCCTCCAGTTGGGCCGCACAGGATAGGACAATGTCAGTTACCCGAAGGGTAATGCCCACGTCAGTAGTCCCCGAGTGTCTAGCCGAAGATATTTCGGGTAGAGACTAAAGCATGCCTCCACTAAATGTTCTTCTTCTTGATTGTTCTTGTCCATCTTGTAACAGCATCATCTTGTTCTATCGGGTGCACGTCTAGTGCTCCCGATGGGAGTAGCCCCCCGAGTCAAGGTACGGATGCTTGCAATCTGTGCGTAGACTCAAGTTGTGCCACTCGAACGTCTTCTTCTGCCGAAGTTTTCTGCAAGTCTTCATGGGTCATCCGATACATTTTTACCGGGGCTTGTATTCTTCAGTAAGGTTTCAACGCGTAAAGGATATTGAGTAACGTGCCCAGCTTTGCTGGTTAACTGTCGATGGCAAAACAACGTTACCCTACACAGAATCAAGTCCCCGGGCATGATCCTGGAGTGCAAAAAAGTTTTATCGGGTGCGCGCTCAGCGCTCCCGATGGGAGTAGCCCCCGAGTCTGGGCACGGGTGCTTGCGGCCGGGTGCAGACTCGAGCTGAACATTCCATCCAATACTCTTTCATTTTTCTTCGAATGCTTCCGGCGGTCTTCACGACGTCACTGATGACGTTATCAGTATTGCAATTCTGACTGACAGGACACGACCCGTTGGGCCCATCCTACTTCTGCGTGGTTCTGTTTTTAAGAAATATCCACTACTCTCGTACAGTTACCAAGACGTCTCCTCGATTTCCGCGATCAACGATGAAGAGAGGGTCCTCTTAATGAATTGGAAACAATGACACGTGCCCGCGCAGTCCTCAGGTTTCCCTGCGCTTTTATAATCTTTTGGAGCAAGCCCTCCCATTCTCACACATCATTCTTGCATCCTCTTTTCCTTCTTCCATCTTCTTCTCTCATAACCGCTGCGCCGCCGCCGCTTCTAGATCTTCTCCAGATCCAACGATGGTGAAGAAGAAGAACCCCGCCACCAGTTCTGTGAGCGGCGGTGCTGCCACCAAGGCTTCTTCAAATCCTCCGAAGAGAAGCGCTCTAGACACTCCTCCTCCAGCTCCGGCGCCGCCAGCGCCGTCAAGCTCCATGGCTGGGTCCAACCCCGGCGATTGGCTGGCGTCCTCCGTCATGAAGCGTGATGAAAAGAGGGCTCGGAGTCTTGGTCTAATCTCTTCCGACAAGGGGAATGTAATTTTCCCAGGTGCGATTTCTCGGCCTAATCCTCCCACTGGTTTTACCGTGATGTTCTTGTCGTTCTTGTATCGAGGTCTCTCGCTCCCTGCCCACTAGTTCCTTCATCACCTTCTACGGTCTTACGAGATCCAATTGTGGCAACTTACCCCCAATTCAATCCTTCACCTTGCTGTGTTCATCACCCTTTGTGAAGCGTTTTTGGGCATTGAACCTCACTTTGGGTTGTGGAAGAAAATTTTCTTCGTAAAAAGATACAGCAGTAGCAGGGGACCCTTTGTCATTGGGGGAGTTGGGTTTGTCGCCCGCTCATTAGTCAATTATTTCAACTTTCCGATGAGAGAATCCGTGCAAGGATGGAGACTGAAGTGGTTCTATATTAGGGATTCTTTAACAACCGAATCCCAGCTTCCTCGCTTCTCCGATGTTCTCGAAGCCAAACCTAAGCACTCTTGGAAGAACATCCTTTCATCCGACGAAAAGCCAGCAGTCGACGAATTATTTGTCAAATTTCTGCAGATCAAAGAAGCCGATGGCCAAACCATGATAGGTACAAGGGTAGCTGCTGTGATCCTGAAGCGTTGGGTTCATCCGATCATGGCCAGGGCTCATCCGATGTGGTTATATTCGGGTCTGAAGGATGAGACTAGGATAAATATTGCTGAACTGTCGGAAAAGGAACTGCTTAATGAAGTTCGACGCCTTACTCTCTTCGGCCAGGAAGATTCAATTCCACTGATATCTTCTCATCCACCTTTTGATGTTGATCATCCGCCAATGGAGGTAAATTTTCCTCCTCGTACTCTTATTGCTTTGTTCTCCTTGATCAATATGACTATCGTTGTACTTACTTGTTTTTCTTCGACAGATCCCCATAGCTCCTGGAAACTTGCGTGACCTGCCGGATGATACTTCCGAGGGAAGGGATTCCTCAGCCCCTGTTGGATTTCATACTGACGAAAACACAGGTCCAAATGATCAACACGATGATCCGATGAATTCTGAAGCTGACTTTACCAATCCTCCACCCCCAGCCAACGATACTAGCGACACAACGGGATCAGTGCGTGATGATGACGCTGATCATGATGGCTTTGTTAATGCAGCTGTGGAGGAGGCCAGAGCTTCGCCTGTGAAGAGACCATCCGGTGGCTTTGCCGACGAAGATGATCTCTTCGACCTGTAAGTGCTTGCCTCTTTTTCCCAGAATTCCTTTTCTGCTCTTACCAGTCACATTCTTCTCTTAACTTCTGCCAATTTTTCTTTTTTGAAGTGACGAAGGTTTCATCGAGCCTCCATCTCAGAAGGCCAAATCTGGCGTCGCTCTACCGTATCTTGCAGCTTCCGAGGCTTCGGCCCCTACTGCAGTCCCCGCGGCCCAGGTATCGACTGCTTCCTCCCTTTCCAAGGGGAAATATGTTCCTTCGACTGCTGCTGCCACAACTCCTCCTTCAGGGAAACCTTTAAGTCTTTTTCTGTCGCAACGCAAACTTTGTCGAATGTACCTTGATTAGTGATCCTTCATCAAATATCTGTTTTTCCCTTTTTCTTAAGGATCTGTGAGCTATCATATCTTCTTTGGAGACCTTCGCCTCCCAATTCACTTCCCTGGAAGCGGACAAGGCTCGACTGCAAAAGAAGGTCAA
The DNA here is from genome assembly GCF_019359855.2 of Lolium perenne. Taxonomy (NCBI): domain Eukaryota; kingdom Viridiplantae; phylum Streptophyta; class Magnoliopsida; order Poales; family Poaceae; genus Lolium; species Lolium perenne. Next base: position 32,218,729 of record NC_067248.2, on the reverse strand, counting down.
GTCTTCTTCCTCGAAGTTGGAAGACGCAATAAAAATAGCTGCCGAAGCCCGCCAAGAAGTCGACTCCCTAAAGGAGGAACTCGAGGGGCTGAAGAAGAAGCTTCTGGACGAAGAGGCATCCAGACTGGCCGCTGAAGCTTGGGCGGTTGAAAAGGATGATCTTCTTCGCCAGTCTTCCTTGGCTTTGCTCAGTAATTCCCTTTCTGCTTCCCTGTCGATTATTACTTTGCGAATTCAATCCTTTGTTATTAAACTCCTTCTTATTTCGTTCTTCACAGAGGCTGCCGATATTCCTGCCGAAGCTTTGGATAAGCATCCAAACAATTCTCCGGCGAACGTTGTGTCGATGACTCTTGCTTCGCATCAGCTTACGCAGGACCTCCTCGAGAAGGGCAACGGAGCCATGACGCGGATGCACTCGATGATCTTCCCTAAGATTAGTCAAGACAAGACTTTGGGGCAGCTGATCGATGCTTTCGCCGTCAACACCAAGGAGGTTATCGAGGTATTCAAACGTACTTCACGTACCTATGGTGCCCTCCTAGCCTTTCAGCTCATGATGGGTCATGGCTTCAAAGCCGATATCGAGGAGATGTCTGATACATCTCAAACGTATCTATAACTTCTTATGTTCCATGCTACTTTTATGAAAATACTCACATGTTTTATACATACTTTATATCATTAATATGCATTTTCCGACACTAACCTATTGATGAGATGCCGAAGAGTCAGTTGCTGTTTTCTGCTGTTTTTGGTTTCAGAAATCCTACAAAGGAAATATTCTCAGAATTGGACGAAATCAACGCCCAGGGTCTTATTTTTCCACGGAGCTTCCAGAAGACCGAAGGGGATACGAAGTGGGGCGACGAGGCGCCGACACCACAGGGCCGCGCGGCCTAGGTGGGGCCCGGGCCGCCCTATGGTGTGGGGCCCGGGCCGCCCTATGGTGTGGGGCCCTCGTGCCTCCACCGACGCTGCCCTTCCGCCTATTTATTCCCTCCGTCGCGAAAAGCCTATTACCGAGAGCCACGATACGGAAATACTTCCAGAGACGCAGCCGCCGCCAATCCCATCTCGGGGGATTCAGGAGATCGCCTCCGGCACCCTGCCGGAGAGGGGAATCATCTCCCGGAGGACTCTTCATCACCATGATCGCGTCCGGATTGACGTGTGAGTAGTTCATCCTTGGACTATGGGCCCATAGCAGTAGCTAGATGGTTGTCTTCTCCTAATTGTGCTATCATGTTAGATCTTGTGAGCTGCCTATCATGATCAAGATCATCTATTTGTAATGCTACATGTTGTGTTTGTTGGGATCCAATGAATATGGAATACTATGTCAAGTTGATTATCAATCTATCATATATGTGTTGTTTATGTTCTTGCATGCTCTCCGTTGCTAGTAGAGGCTCTGGCCAAGTTGAAACTTGTAACTCCAAGATGGAGTATTTATGCTCGATAGTGGGTTCATGCCTCCATTGAATCTGGGACAGTGACAAAAAGTTCTAAGGTTGTGGATGTGCTGTTGCCACTAGGGATAAAACATCAATGCTTTGTCTAAGGATATTTGTGTTGATTACATTACACACCATACTTAATGCAATTGTCTGTTGTTTGCAACTTAATACTGGAAGGGGTGCGGATGCTAACCCGAAGGTGGACTTTTTAGGCATAGATGCATGCTGGATAGCGGTCTATGTACTTTGTCGTAATGCCCTGATTAAATCTCATAGTAGTCATCATGATATATATGTGCATTGTTATGCCCTCTCTATTTGTCAATTGCCCAACTGTAATTTGTTCACCCAACATGCTATTTCTTATTGGAGAGACACCACTAGTGAACTGTGGACCCCGGTCCATTCTTTTACATCTGAATACAATCTACTGCAAACATTGTTCTCTACTGTTCTTCGCAAACAGACATCATCTTCCACACTATACATTAATCCTTTGTTTACAGCAAGCAGGTGAGATTGACAACCTCACTGTTACGTTGAGGCAAAGTACTTTGATTGTGTTGTGCAGGTTCCACGTTGGCGCCGGAATCCCTGGTGTTGCGCCGCACTACACTCCGTCACCAACAACCTTCACGTGTTCCTTGACTCCTACTGGTTCGATAAACCTTGGTTTCTTACTGAGGGAAACTTGATGTTGTACGCATCACACCTTCCACTTGGGGTTCCCAACGGGCGTGTGCTTCACGCGTATAAATGTCCAAAGAGCTGCCGAAAGAGCAAGATGGGCAACTTGTCGAACTTGGTGTCTTTAAAACTTCGTCTCTCAAGTGTGCTCGCCAGCTTCTTGAGCTAGTTTCCGCAAAGAAGTCGTCAGCTGGTCCGAGCTTGTCAAACCAGACCCAGGCCCTATGATTTATGTAACTTAGTTCGATTAAACAATGTCCTGCCATGAACTTTTTTGTGATTGTAATAAATTCCACGCTCGCAATGTTGCCAGTGCACTCTTATTATGACATTTTTACTTGCACTCTCCCGATGGGAGTAACTTTCAATCCTGAATCCAAGCAATCCATCATGCCCTTTGACAATGTCTTGCAGATTTTCCATGTGCCTTCATTTGTTGATGATTCTTCGGGTGCTGTTTCTGAGAGTGATCGACTCCAGCGGATGAAGAATCGGATCACACAGATGGAAAAGGATATGCGCAATACTTATGCCTTGGCTGCTATCATCAAAAAGAAGAACGAGCTTGCATCTGACGTAGAACGCTACGCTCTTACTGAATTGTATAAGGCCACATAGAGTTTGAACTGTAAGTCCCCTTGCTCTTTTTACTCCTTGTTTTTTTGTACGGAATGCCTCGTCTTAACTTTTCCTGTTTCCTTTGCTAGTCATAGCTCTGAACCCTGCTGAAGAGAGCAAGCGTATCCACGAACGTGTTGACGCGTTGACTCAACTATCATCGTCGGATGAGGTTTTCTGGAGAGAGCACTCGAAGGCTTCAGCTGTCGCAAAGTTCCAAGATCGAGTCCAGCAGGTCCATCGTTTCTTCGACAAATGCTACAAAGGGCTGAGAGTAATATGGAAGACGATGTTTCCTTTGAACGCAGTTCCTCCCACGCTGTTGACTTTGATGTCGGAGTTCAGTAACACCAAGAAAATCCGAGACTTGGTTCGAGCTCAGCTTTTTACAGGAGCTAGACTCACACTTGCCCTCGTTCTCGCGCGTTATCCTTCGGCAAACCTGCTGGCGATTGCCAACGCGGTGGGCGACTTGGAACCGCTGTACCCGAAGGTGGGACTACCTTCCAATATAATTGTTGACAAGCTTGAAGAGACTGCGAAGGCATCTGAGGAGAAAGAAACTCCACAAGGGTGATTCGGAAACATGTACCTATTGTAAATAGAATACTTGATTACTTACTACACCCGAGTTTTTGGATCGTTAGGTTAAAAACTATTTTTATCGGTAGGTGCATATACATGCAGTTTTACCATGTTAATGCCGATGACACATTTTGGCGGAGCAAATCTTAATTACTCGTTTAAGCGCATGTGTGTTCGTTGGTCAGCAAATTATTTGAGTGATCAGCTCGTGTTGCGGGTCTTGCTCAACCCATTGTATGTGCAACTTTGCTTTCAACCGATGTATGACCTGACAGCAGCTCCCGAAAATATCGGTAGCACTAGCTCTGCCGATGACTCCGTCGTTCTTTGATACTTCCATAAGTGAAGTATCGAACGTGGGTCGTTAATATACGTGTTTCCTGACTCTTGCTATTTACGGCACTCTTAGAGGCATCTACAGCAGAGGAAAAGAGCGGTTTCCCCGTTGACTTTGCATCCTTTAGCACTCGTAATTTCAGAGGCTTTTTCGGAATGCAATCTTTGGACGTGTGGTGACCCACAAGTATAGGGGATCGCAACAGTCTTCGAGGGAAGTAAAACCCAATTTATTGATTCGACACAAGGGGAGCCAAAGAATATTTGTAAGCCTTAACAACGGAGTTTTCAATTCAGCTGCACCTGGAAACAGACTTGCTCGCAATAGTTGATCGGTAGCAATAGTTTTATAGCAGCAGCAGTACTAAAATATAAGCAGCAGTTAATAAAGACAGCAATAGTGATTATAGTAACCAGCAGAATTAAAATATTTTAGGCATAGGGATGGATGAACGGGCGCTGCATGGATGAGATAACTCATGTAATAATCAAGACTAGGCATTTCCAGATAATAATAAAATAGTATCCAAGTACTAAATAACCATATGCATGTGTTCCGTATATAGTCGTACGTGCTCGCAATGAGAAACTTGCACAACATCTTTTGTCCTACCAGTCGGTGGCAGTCGGGCCTCTAGGGAAACTATTGGTAATTAAGGTACTCCTTTTAATAGAGTACCGGAGCAAAGCATTAACACTCCGTGAACACATGCGATCCTCATATCACAGCCTTCCCCTCCGATTGTCCCAATTTCTGTCACTTTGGAGCCTCGGGTTCCGGACAACAATATGTGTATACAACTTGCAGGTAAGATCATAAAACAATGAATATCATCATGAATCAATAACATGTTCATATCTGAAATCATGGCACTCGGGCCCTAGTGACAAACATTAAGCATAACAAGTTGCAACAATATCATAAAAGTACCAACAACGGATACTAGGCACCATGCCCTAACAATCTTATGGCTATTACATGAACAATCTCATCCAATCCCTACCATCCCCTTCAGCCTACAGCAGAGGAATTACTCACACATGGATGGTGGAAGCATGGATGGTTGATGGAGAGGCGTTGGTGGCGATGATGGCGATGATCTCTGTAACACCCCAAATTTCAATAAAAAGAAAGTTAGAGAATTCCAGAAAGCAAAATTTCAAACCAACAAAAACTTTTCTATTTGCATATAGTACCATGCATAGGACTTGTGCATTTGAGTGATATGCCATGATGATTGTTATTACTTGTATTTGATATGCTCTAAAACCCTAGTGTGATCATATGAAGATCACCAACCAAATAAATCAAAGAGGAAGAAATTCCATAAAATGCAAAACCCTAAAAACCCTCACATATGCCCTATGGCATTTTTATAAATTTTGAACCTAGACCTATTTGGTCTTCACCATTAGTTGAGTAATGTTATTAAACACTTACTACAACTTTTGGAACCAAAGATTCACAATTCAAATGGAATTCAAACACAAATCCAACTCACATATGATAATGGTCAATTTGGACAATTCTAGTCTGATCACCACTTTGAGCCCTTGCCATTCAAATTTCCCAAACCAACTCTTGCTAACTCTTTGCACCATTTCAAAGTCAACATCAAGGTGAACAAATTTGGTGAAGAGCACCATGCCAAATTCATCTTTGATCATGAGCAAGGCTCATCCAAAGTTCCAACTTTTTCACATATGCAACATTCTACACTTAGCCATTTTGGCCAATTCTTGAATTCTAATTTTTCCACCACCACCTCAAAACCTCTCTGGTCATTTACAACTTATATCAACACACACTTTTCAAAAAGGTTCACCTTTGGAATTATTTCAAATTTGAACAATTTTGCAAATTCAAATTTCGAGCACTATTTGCAACTATTGCAAATAGTGTTTCTACTCAACCTAATCTACCCTAACCTATCACATTATGTTCCCTGGTCCCCTTAAACCTTAAGTGGAACATAGTGAGGCTAAGGGAGAGAGAGAGCAAGCTAGGGCATGGCCATGCCGGCCATGTCCCCGACCTCGTCGTCCTCCCCTCTCTCCCCTTGCTTCTCTGCCAGGACCACCTCGCCACCGAGCGCCAACGCGTCTCCTAGCACGCCCTAGCACCGCCATGGTCGAAGGAACGGCGACCACACGCCGGACGACGCGCGCCAGCACACGCCCTGGACGCCGCTCACGTCGCACGCATGCACGACGCGGACACGCCCAGTACACGCGCCGCGCCACCACCTCGCTCACTCCCTGGCCCTGCTTGCATCGCCTTGAGCACGCACTCGACACCTGGACGCCGCCAGACAACCGCCAGACCACGACCCATGCCCACCGCCGCCGGAGAAGGAGACCCTGCTCCACCGCGGGCGCGACAGACACGGAAGCAATGCGAGCGATTCCGACGCTCGCCGACCACGCTGTCGCTGCCAGTAGCATCGCCTGGACCCGTAGAGCATCACCATAGCCTCGCCTAGCTCGACCAGCCGCCGGAGACGCCGCGCCCATGTCGACCACCTCACTGCCCCGCAACCCTCATGCGATTCTATAAATAGGGAGTTCCCTGGACCAAACCAACCACACCAGCTCACTCCCCACCTCTCACTGCTTCGCCACCACCACTCCACTCACTCAATCGTCGCCGGAGCTGCTCCAATTTGGAGATCGGAGCCGCCAGTACCTGGTGGACGCCGCCGTCGATTGGAGCCACCCCAGGACGAGCCACTGCTACCAGTCGACTCGCCGTCGTCCACAACTTCATCGCGCACCTTGCCAACCCTAGCTGGAGCCACGGTGAGCTCTTCGACCCCCTACCTGAGCCGCCGGTGAACTCCCCTCTCGCCGGTGGGACGATGAAGCACAGCCGTTTGATCGCGTTCTAATCCAACGCCTCAGACTCGCCCATACCGCTTCGGCGTTTAACACTCGCTGACAGGCGGGACCCTCTATCAGGTAGCCCGCGCGGCACTGCACCGTGGCTGGGCTGACCTTGGGCCGTTTTTAAACCTTTGGGCCCAGCTAGCTTTTCCCGCCGGCCCTTTTAATTCAAACTGGATTTAATTAATACAAATGAATTTCAATACTGCTGCCACTTTGAAATTCAATAGATTTAAATTGGCTAAACCAAATTTGATGAACTTTATATGGTTGGAAAGCTAGAGAAATTATCTAGCCAATGCCACTGGTCCCATGGCCAGATTCTTTGTAGAATTAATGTGATAAAAATAACAAGACAGGGACTTTTCCCTATTCAAATAATTCTTAAAAATCAACCAAAATAGATATTAAGTTAATTCCAATTCTAATAGCTCACATTTGCTCACATTTGACTTACACTAATTTTTTATGCAATAAAATGGTGTGGTCACTTTGTATGATCATGCCATAGTTTAAAGAATGGATATTATGGCTAGTTTAACTAGTTGATATTGTCCAAAACTATTAAAGTAAACTAGCATAGTGGCCCGCGCACATGCGCGGGCGACACTTTGATGATCTTTTTTTTCTTTTCCTTTATTATCTATTGAATATATACATATCTAGATAGCCAAATAAACATACGGATCATAATAAACTTTAGATGGCCTTTCATTAGTTTAATAATTTTATAATATATTTATGTATTTTATATTTGTTGTATTTTTAGTAGGCCCATGAAATTTACTAGTCAAATGACCAGGGGCCTACCACTTACTGGGCCAGCCCAGATACTGTAGTGTGGGCCCCACTTTTATTTTGGTCCGACCCACTTACTTATTGGGTCGGCCCGATAACATGAAAGTGGGCCCCACGTGCTTATTGGACCTGCCCAATTGCTTTAAGGTGGACCCCACTTACTAACTGGGTCGGCCCTGTAACATGAATGTGGGTCCCACGTGCTTATTGGGTCAGCCTGCTTGCTTTAAGGTGGACCCCATTTACTAACTGGGCCGGCCCACTAACAGGATAGTGGACCCCACTTTTATTTTGGGCCAGCCCACTTGCTTTAAGGTGGACCCCACTTGCTAACTGGGAAGTGGGCCCCACATGCTTATCGGGCCGGCCCATTTGCATGTTGACCGATCAAACAAAGACATTTGGCCTGGCCCACATGCTTATTGGGCTGGCCTATTTATCGTGTTGACCGGTCAAACAAAGACATTCGGCCCGACCTATTTGACTAGTGGGCCGGCCCATTTATCATGTTGACCGGTCAAACGAAGAAATTCGGCCCGGCCCACCTTTTCAGTGGGCCCGCCCAGCTATCCTTTGACCGGTCAAACGAAGGCATTCGTCCCGGCCCACGTGCTTAGTGGGCCGACCCATTTAAGTTTTGAACAGTCAACCTTAGAGGTTAGGTCCGGCCCACGTACCTAATATACCAACCCAGTTATATAGTTGACCGGTCAAACTAAGTTAGTTGGCCCGGCTCGCTTAAGGCGTGGCAGGCCTTGTGTGGGCCTACCATCTACCACGGGGTTTCATCCGGTTAATGGCGTTAACTTCCGAAAATTCTTCTGCAACAGTCCAATTTTCCGTGGCCAAAGGGCGCCCAAATGCAACGCATCCAAAATTCCATGGTAGGTCTTTACCTGACGCAGTATGGACCACAGAACCCATATCATCGGCTTAGTCCCATAGGCGAGCAAAAAGGGGCCATACCTGACGAAAATTTGACGTTGACGATCAGAATTTTTCTTGTAGTGGTCGGCGGTAAAGAAGATCCATTGGTGGCGAGGGCGGTGGGGGAGCGAATCCGATGGGTGGACAACCAACACGTTCAAGGCTACGTTGTGGAGGAGTATGCCGGCGGTGAAGCGATCTAGTCTTGTAGAGAGTCGGAGCTTTGGCATGTGAGAGTATTTTTTAGCGAATGGGGCGAATGGTTGGTGGGTGGGTGTGAGCATGTGGGGAGGGTTCGGAATCTAGGGAAGATATTTCATTGTTACCGAAAGATCCCTCCATGGTCGATGGGTTGTAGCTTCCGGACCAGGGTTAAAAGGGTAAAACTGGTCACGGGATTTTTGAATGGATGCGGCGGGATGCTTGGGCGCGCGGCCGAAATTTTTAGTTTCAAGCTACGAGCAGAACGACAACATTAATGTTCTTCCCCAGGGAGCTCTCATTTCTTCCTCTTCTCTCTCTCTCTCTCTCTCTCCAACCCGCCCCTTGAGAGTCTCTCCCATGCCCCCGGCTCCTCTCTCCTTCTCTCTGGCGGCCTCGCCGACCGGAGACGAGGCCGACTTCTCTCTGCATATCGTACACCCTCCGATCTAAATTAATTGATTCAACTTTCCTTTGACGTGTATGTATCTAGAGTAAAAACATGTCTGGATACATCCATATTTAGACAAGCAAAGTTGAGTCAATTAATTTGGATCCGAGGGAGTTGTTGTTGTAAGCTTAGATCTAGTGTTTCTCATGTGGAGAATAGCGTGATGCAGTCGGGGATCTCGTCATCGGCTTCAGATCTGGCCAATGGGGAATCTGGCGGATCAAATCTGGCGGATCTTGGCGGCCAAACCCCGATCTGCTTCCATCAAGGTGATGGCGATGTCGGTGAGGCTTGCTTTGGTCAGTGCTTCAGATCTGGCCAATGGAGAAGTCAAGTTGCGGACGCTCCCATGAGTTCACAAGCTCGGGCATACGACGGTGTCATCCGTCTTGCCCGTGCACATCTAGGCCATTCAGCGGCCCTTCTTAGAGCCAATATGTCGTTGCTGAGGCCCTTCTTCTGCTTCGTCCTAGCGACTACCGGCAACACTGTCCCAAGTGGTGCGTCCCTAGCGACAGAGTTGCTGGCCAGGATGCGGAGCAGAGCTCTGAAGTGCGATTGAGAAGGACTCGATGGCTTTTCTTTTTTATGTTTTGGGGTCCTTTTTGTAAAGTTGCAGGTCCTATTAGTTATTGTCTAGTTCTTTTGGACCTCTATGTAATTTTTGGACTTGTTTCCATTGGCACCGTAAACTTGAATTTTGACAAGTTCACAGAAAAAAATCCTTCACACATATGGCCTATCATGTATGAACATTATTGGGATTTAAACTGTATGTAATGGCCAACACTTGCGCAAGGGGGCTCGTCTAGTGTGCACTAGTTTCCGTTAGCACCGATAAATTTGAATCTTGACAAGTTGTCGGGAAAAAAATTGATTCACATATGGCCTATCATGTATGAACATTATTGGGATTCAAACTATACATAGATGGCCAACACTTGTGCAAGGGGGTCCTCTAATGTGCACTAGTTTCTATTAGCACCGATAAATTTGAATCTTGACAAGTTCTCGGAAAAATTGCTTCACACATATGCCACTACTAGGAAAAGGCCTAGCCGTAAGACTGCCATCAGTGGCGCACCATGCCTGCCGTGCGCCACTACTACTTAGCAGTGGCGCACCACAAAACGGTGGGCCACTGTTACAAAAGTAGTAGTGGCGCACCTTGATTCTGGTGCGCCATAAGTAAGTGGTGACAGGAGGCCAGATCCTCCCCCAACCTAGTAGTGGCGCACGTCTATGGGGTACGCCACTGCTACATTCCTTACCTATGGCGCACGTTGTAGAGGTGCGCCACTGCTAGGAGGTGTCCAGAGACCGTTTAGAGATGATAGGCTTAGCAATGGCGCACTGCTGTGGTGCGCCACTGCTACATAGGTTACCTATGGCGCATGTAATTAGGTGCGCCACTGCTAGGGGCTGGCCAGAGCCCCTTTAGAGATGAGAGGCGTAGCAGTGGCGCACCACCTAGAAGTGCGCCATTGCTATGTTACCCTAGCAGTGGCGCACGGCTATGTGGTGCGCCACTGCTAACCTGGGACCATTTCCCTGCTTTTCACCCTCACTCACATGTGCCACCCACTTTCCCCAAACACTCTTGCACCACCACCTCCCACCAAATCTGGATCTGGTCGTGTTGCCCCTCCTTCCCACCTCATTTTCACCTCTTCATTCACCAAAATTAAGTTGGTAAACTTAATTTTCTTCATAGGTAAGTAATGGTGAAGCTTTCTTAGCTCAATACCTACTCAATCTCAACTTTTTACCTCATCCAACACTCTAGGTCTCGCCGTATCGGTAACTTTGTTGGTTTTATGCTTTGTGTGTGACCGGTTCCGATCGTCTTGCACACACACGTGTGTGTGCACATATGTTATGCGAAGCTCATGTGTTGTGCGCATGCGCGAAAAGCTTGTCGCGATCACGTGCATGTGTGTTGTTGTATGCGAAGCCGCCTCCACATGTGTTGTATATGCAAAGCCTCCGATCCACACATGTGTTGCATGTGTTTGTTTGCAGGGATTTGAAATGCGATGGAGTTGCCAATATTTTGCCGAAACGTTGATTCATTTCCGTTTCGGCGAATAGTGGGCATACTCGCATATACATATGTCCTATTTTTAGGGAAGGTCATGCCAAAATTTTCTTTTGGTATGCTAAGATATCCATTTTCTCTATACCCGCAGGCGACCATGGTCCGCATGATGAGCGAAGGCGTTGTGGCTAGGTTTTTGAAAGCCGCGACAGCCGAGATGATTAGAAATAACCAAAAGGAGATAAGATGTCCGTGTCGAAGATGCAAGCTGACGAGCCTTATGGACCCTAAAGCCGATATGGTGCGGGACCACCTTCTCATGCGTGGTTTCATGGATGGCTATCGGTGGGAAGGCGACGAAGATGATTATGAATTTGTCCATGGGATTTCAACAAGAAATAAGGAAGGAGGTGATCAGGATGTAGAAGATCTCGGACATGATCGGGATGTAGAAGATCCCGGAGATGATCATGATCACAATGTGGGAGATCCTGGACCTGATGATGAGGAAGATCAAGATGGAGGTCATCATGACGATCATGAAGATGAAGACGATGGACCATCGTCGATGGACTGGGTGCAGGACCCTTATCTTCAAGAGCTGCTTCTCAAGCAGACGAGTAACGCAAGAGCTGCCGCCCGAGAGAAAGCCAAGATGGATCAACTGGAGGTAGACGCGGTTACTCCATTGTATGAAGGATGCAGGCCGGAGGATACCCGCCTGAAAGTAACGCTCATGGCACTGGAGATGAAGGTAAAGCACAAAATGACCGACAAATCCTTCAACGACAACATGTCATTCTGGCAGGAACGTCTTCCCAAAGGTAACACGTGTCCGACTAGTATCGAGGAGGCCAAGAAAATCGTGTGTCCTCTGGATTTACCGCATGTGAAATATCATGTGTGCTTGAACGATTGCATCATTTATCGGAACGAGCACGCGGCTTGTACCATATGTCCGGTGTGCGGCGTCAGTCGGTACAAGAAGGGGAAGAAAGCTCCTCGGAAGGTGGTGTGGTACTTTCCGATCACTCCTCGTCTGCAGCGGTATTTCGCGGATCCTAAGCAAGCAAAGCTAATGCGCTGGCACGCGGAGATGAGGAAGGTAGAAGATGACGCAGATGATCCGGACAAAAAGGAAAAGGACAGGATGTTGAGACACCCTTCAGATGCTAGCCAGTGGAATGCGTTGAACCTCGAGTACCCAGAATTTGGGGACGATCCTAGGAACATAAGGCTGGGCGCGAGCACCGATGGAGTCAATCCGTTTGGCAGCCAGAGCAGCACGCATAGCACCTGGCCCGTGTTTGTGTGGATGTACAACCTCCCCCCTGGTTGTGCATGAAGAGGAAGTACATTCAAATGAGTATGCTAATTGAAGGGCCGAAACAACCAGGGAACGACATCAATCTGTATATGGGGCTTCTGAAAGAGGAGCTAGCCACGCTATGGGACACGCCTGCCAATACGTGGGACGCCGCCGCGGAAGAATATTTCCCTATGAGAGCCGCACTGCTCACGACGGTGCACGACTTTCTCGGTTACGGATATGTCGCGGGGCAGGTGGTCCACGGATTCAATGCATGCGTCAGGTGCATGGACGACACAACGTACCGCCAGCTAGATAGAGATCCCGGGTCCTCGAAAACGGTGTTCATGGGACATCGAAGGTGGCTTCGCGAGGACGACGCATGGAGGAAACGCAAGGATCTGTTCGATGGTCAAGACGAACCCCGAAGACGGCCACGTACGAGAAGCGGCGAGCAAATAGACGAGCTATTGAAAAATTGGAAAGAGTGCCCACCGCCGGGAAAGAAGCGAAAGGCGCCGCAGCCGCTGCTTAAGGTATGGAAGACGAGGTCTGTTTTCTGGGACTTGCCGTACTGGAAGATCCTCCGTGTGCCTCACAGCCTTGATGTCATGCACATCACGAAGAACGTGTGCGAGAGTCTGCTTGGTACCCTCCTCAACATGCCAGAGAAGACCAAAGATGGGCCGAAAGCAAGGTACGACTTGCAATCAATTGGGATCAGGGAGGAGCTTCACGCGGGACGCCCTAATGATGATGATGATGACGATGACGATGATGAGGCGGAGGACACGCAAAGTCATCGCAAGGGCAAAAATGCCAAAAAGATTGAATATTACTGCCCCCCCGCGTGCTTCACTCTAAGTCAGAAGGAGATCGAGCAGTTTTTCGACTGTCTCCTAGGAGTAAAACTTCCCTACGGTTACGCGGGGAAGATAAGCAGGTACCTAGACAAAGCGAAGCAGAGGTTCAGCGGGATGAAGTCTCACGACTGTCACGTGCTGATGACGCAGATACTTCCGGTTGCAATCCGTGGGATCATGGACGCGCACGTCCGTGAAACGCTTTTTGGCCTATGCAACTTTTTCGACGTCATCTCTCGGAAGTCTGTTGGCGTGAGGCAACTTAGAAGGCTACAGGAAGAGATCGTGGTGATACTGTGCGAGCTTGAGATGTACTTCCCGCCCGCTTTCTTCGACGTTATGGTGCATCTGCTGGTACATATCGTGGAGGATATCATCCAACTGGGGCCGATGTTCCTGCACAGCATGATGCCGTTCGAAAGGATGAATGGTGTCATCAAAGGGTACGTTCGCAACAGGTCACGTCCAGACGGAAGCATAGCCAAGGGCTTTCTGACCGAAGAGTGCATCTCCTTCTGCACGAGTTATCTAGAAATCGAGAACCCCGTTGGCCTGCCCGTAAACAGGCATCTCGGGAAGCTCGCTGGATGGGGTCACCGCGACGGTAGCCGCGAAATGCATGTCGACTTCAAGGGTCGAATCGCCGACTTTGAAAGAGCAAACCTAGTCGCGCTACAACACATAGACGTGGTCGATCCTTGGGTGGTAGAGCACAAAACCTTCATCGCAAAGACGTACAGTGATCAGGGCCAACAGAGGACAGACGGAGATATAATCAAAGAGCACAACTCAACCTTCACGCGGTGGTTCAAGGACAAGATGCTGACGTACCCTATAGACGAGGATTCTTCTGCGGAAGAAAAACTCATATTCGCCTTGTCACAGGGCGCCGAACACAACCTGATGACATTTCAGGCGTACGATATCAACGGCTACACATTCTACACCGAGGAAAAGGACATGAAGAGCGATTATCAGAACTCCGGGGTAACGATGGAGTCCTACACCGGTGACGTCAAGCAGAGATACTACGGAAAGATCGAGGAGATCTGGGAGCTGAGCTACGCCGGAGAGAATGTGCCGATGTTCCGTGTCAGGTGGGCCAAGAACGTCATAAAAGAAGACCGGCATTTCACCACCATGGTTATACCCGAAGCCAAATCCAAGACAGCGGGCGCAAAGGTCACCGCGAAATATGAGCCATGGGTACTAGCTTCCCAAGTGGACCAATGCTTCTTCATTACCGACCCGCAAAAGCCCAGCCGTGTTGTCGTGAGGAGAGGCAAAAGGAGCATCATCGGAATGGATGGAGCCGCCAACGAGCTAGACTTTGACCAGTACGGCGATCCGAAGATGGAAGATGACGATGACGATGATGAAGAACCATACACAACAAGAAGAAGCAGGACCACCCTACCTAAAGGCCGTCCATTCAAGAGAAGAAGTCTAGGAGTTCCGGGGCTAAATTATTCAACCGCGAGAAAGAAGGGCAAGAAGATTGTGAAAAGATAATTATGTATCATTTTTTTTTTAGATCAATTATGTATCATTTTCTTGTATGAATAATGGATGTCATATTGTTAATCTACACATTGTACCGATCAAAATAGACATATAATTTATATTTTTGGATATTTTCTAGATTCTATAGTATTTTAAATATTCTACATAATAATAATTATTTATGCCTTTTATTTTGGTGTATTATGCTATGTACTATAGTGTTAAATCAATTTAATGAAAAAGTGAAAAAAATGCGGCCGCTGTGGTTCGAACCTGGCCGGCCAGGTTTGGCAAACCAACCAAGGGACAGAGCGGTGCGGTACTAATCGATTTCTGTCAAACCCTGGTCTGTTTGCGTTTTGACCCAAACCTATATCGGTAGTGGCGCACCCTGTGAAGTGCGCCATTGCTAAGACTCATAGTGGCGCACCCCAGGAAGTGCGCCATTGCTAAGGGGGTCTGTGACTTAGACAAAAATCCCCGGCCGTCCCTTGGTTCTCCCCATTCTCCCCACTCGCTCTCGATTCACCTCCCACCGGCGACGCCCTCTCCGACGCCACCTCCCACCGGCGACCACCGGCGGCCGCCCTCCCTCGATTCACCTCGGACCCCGGCGACGCCCGCCACGCGCAGAGCGACGCCCGCCACGCGCAGAGCGACGCCCGCCGGCTACCTGCCCCCGCCCCTCCCGACCGCAGTCATCGGGCGACGGAGAGGCTCCCCTCCCGGCGGCGACAGGTACCTCCTCCCTCCTCCCTACGCCTCCCTCCGCCCGCCGTCTTCTTTTTCGGGGCCTCCCCTTCCCTCCTTCACCCCTTCCCCCTGGCCGCCCCTCCCTGCCATGACCCAACCCTAACCCTAGAACTGCTAGGCTAGAGCTGCTAGGCTTTCGATTTGGATGCGTGAATGTAGTCTGTAGCGGAAATTGTTGCATATGGATCGATGGATGGATGAATGAATGAATTTGGTGTTGCTGGATAATTGATTCCGTGTCAACTGTGCTTGTGTAGAAATATTTGTTCCTCAACTTTGCTTGTTTTCATCCTTCAGATACATTATTACTTTGTGGATTGTTGTCTGGAATATGAAGTTACTTTGTCACAACCTGTAAATCTGAATCACCAATTTACAGCTAGCGTGGATTGCAAATGACAATAATTTTTACAATCATCTGCCTCATCATTGTTATTCCACTGGCTGTCATTCTTTCTAACTGAACATGTCCTGAAATCGTAATTTATTCTTTTGTTTCACTGTTGTAATTGCATCTTACAAACTAATAACTCGTGAAAACTATTTTAAGTGCTTGCTGAACATTGCTTGCTGAACATTGGCATACTGAACATTGTGTGAAAAAAGGGAAAATTGGCATACTGAACATTGCTTGATGCTATCTGATTCTGGCCATAGTCTGTAGTGTCATTTTCCTATGTAAAGTTTCCATTTATTTGATTCCTTTTTAATGCTGATTTTAATGCTGCTAGGTGTGTATGTTGCTGCTACTTCCTGGAACTTGAGCACCTGACCTGATCTTCCTCGACCCGGAGCAACGCCACCGTCCCTCTTCTTCCCCTGAGCGACGCCGCCGTCCCTCTTCTTCCTCTCCGCCGGCGACGCCTTGCGCTACCACCCCTCCCCTTCTTCCTCTCCACCGGCGACGCCCTGCGCCTGCACCAGATCCCACCGCGCAGTACGTCCCCCTCGATTCACCTCCCCGCCGGCGGTCGCCTCCCCCCTCGATTCTCATCTGCTATTTAAGTTAAACAACTTACATGTGCTATTATTTTTCATATCTCTGTTTCCCTAAAGGTGAAAAAAAAGAAAGCTTCTCTGTTTGAACTCCACAGTACCATGAACATTTTGTTTGTTTCCCTTGGATCTCTCTTTCTGCCGTAAGCAGTTAGTTTTTTTAGCTTACTGGATGAAAGCTTGATGTTCTTGCTGCATATGTGTTTGCTAGCTTGCTACTGCTAGTTGCTATGTGCTTGCTACTTGCTAGTTGCTAGGTTGTTAGTTGCTAGGTACCAATACTGTTAGCTTCCTCTTCGCCCCAATTCACCGACGCCTCTCTCCGTCGGGGCCTCTCTCCGCTCGCTGTTGCGCATCCTTCCCAAGTAGCCGCCGTGCTCCTCCCCTCCCCCTCCTCTGCTGCTGCTCGGTGCTCCCCCTCGAGCCGGTGCTACTCCTGCTGCTGCTTGCTGCTTGGTGGTGCTGCTTGGTGGTGCTGCTGCTTGATGCTGCTGTTAGGTGCTGCTGCTGTTAGGCTGTTAGGTGTTGTTAGGTGCTGAACTGAAATTCATATTAGGCTGTTAGGTGCTGTTAGGTGCTGCTAGGTGCATTGGCTTAATTTGAAGGAAAAACATATAGATAAATGGCTATGTGCACCGACCAGTGAGCATTTCCTTCATAAAAAAAATAAAGAGCTACCCTTTTAGAGTGAAATAGGCCAAATCTAAACTAACTTGTTAGCAGTTTCATTTAGTTTAGGTGGCAGTAGCAAATTTAGGTTTAGGTGGCAGTAGCAAATTTAGGTTTAGGAAATTTAGGTTTAGGTGGCAGTAGCTTAGGTTCATCCACTGCTGCTGCTACCTAGTTGCTCCTCAGTAGCTTAGGTTCATCCACTGTGCTATGTGCTTGCTTGTTGCTGCTCCTATGTGCTTGCTTGTTGCTGCTGCTATTTTGGGAAGTCTATGGTTTTCCCTTACAACATACTACTGCTGATTTAACTGCAAAAGAATTAGTAATGAAGAAGAAGCATGGCACTATATTGATGCTCACAATGTTCATTTTGATGTTTACAGCACTAGTTGTTCCACGCCGCGCCGCCCTGACCTCCACGCGCACCTTGGAGCAGCAGCTGGAGAAGCACGCCGCGCCGCCCTCGACCGCTGACGCCGCCGCAGAGGACCGCCGCCGCACTTGCAGACAGGTAGCTTGTTGTTGATGCATGCTGCTAGCTAGTTGCTGCTGCTAGCTGTTGATGCATGCTGCTAGCTGCTGCTGCTACTAGCTGCTGCTAGCTTGCTGCTGCTTGCTGTTGATGCATGCTGCTAGCTGCTGCTGCTACTAGCTGCTACTAGCTGTTGTTGCTGCTGCTGCTGCTAGCTGCTGTTGATCTTTATTTGGTGTATATGGTGTCATATTCTTGTGCATGTGCCATGGTGCTCAGCTGGTGTATATGAGGAACAATTGTGCATGTGCCATGGTGCTGAGCTGGTGTATATGGTGACATATTCTTGTGCAGGGATCGACAGAGTTGCCCATTATCGCCGAAATGTTGATTCATTTCCGTTTCGGCGAAAATGGGGCACTCATATGTACATAAATTAGCATAGGTCATGCCCAATTTTGTTAGTGGAATGGATCGTAATATGGTTCAAAAATGTAAACATGTAGGATGGCCGGTCCCGGTGGCCGGCGAGGCGGTCGAGGCCGCGGTCCTGGGCGCCCCCGGGGCCGGGGAAGGGGCCGCCGCGGTGGAGCAGCAAGGGCCCCACGGTCACCGTCACCTGCATCCTCCTCGTCTTCGGATGAGGAACGCTGCTTCGAGTTCCTCCTCCGCATCGACGACGACCCACTCGGCATCAAGAGGCTACCGGACAAGTTCGCCGAGTTCGTCGACGGCGTCGAGCCGGCGCACTTGCAGCTACGGGAGGCAGGCTGCAACTTCTGCCGCTGGTCCGTGGAGGTCCTGTTCGACGGGCAGGGCAAGATGTACCTGCACACGGGGTGGGACAAGTTCGCCCGTGACCTCCACCTCGAGCCCGGCTGCCAGCTCACCTTCCTGTACGAGGGGGACGGCGAGATGATCGTCAAGGTGTTCGACGACACCGCCTGCCGTGTGCACTACCCCCACACCGGCGAATCCGGCTCGGACACCGATAGTTAGAACTTTTATCAACTCTATCTTCGTTGCTTCGTGTTGTTTGAATTCTATATTAAATTGTATGAAGCTACGATGTTAGGTATGATGATGTTATGTCCAAATATCAATCTCTTGTGCATCCTACCTTGCCATTCCATTTGCTTTGGTATCTCAAAATGCCGATGATTAGAATGTTTGGTCAACTGTACACTCCGGGGTGACGCCAGTGAGCCTGGTGTGATGGCACAAATATCAATCTCTTGTGCATCCTACCTGGCCTCACTGACGCCATCCCGGGATGTTCATATTTGTTTCGACCAACAATGTATGAGGCATTCCATTTAGTTCATACTAGCTACTTCTTAATTGCATTGGCCTTTCTTCCATTGTAGTGCCGATGATTAAATTGTTTGGTCACTTGTACACTCCGGCGTGGGGCCAGTGAGCCTGGTGCGATGGCACAAATATCAATCTCTTGTGCATCCTACCTGGCCTCACTGACCCCATCCCGGAATGTTAATATTTCTTTCGACCAACAAAGTATGAGGCATATGATATCTAGTTGAGATACCACTTGGCTCTTTCTTCCATTTTAGTGCCGATGATTAGAATGTTTGGTCACCTATACGCCGCAATATACTTTGTAGACGGGCCCCCCTTTCCCCAGCCGCCGTTCCGTGAACGAGTCCTTGACGAGACAACAACGCCGACATGCCTCTCCGGTGCAGAACCACGCCAGTCCAAGCCGCCTCCCTTGTGGCCGCAAGGGAGGCGGCTGGGACTGCCGTGGTTTTGCGCCGGAGAGGCAGATCGGCGTTGTTGTGTCGTCAAGGACCCGTTCATGGAACGGCGGCCGGGAAAAGGGCGCCCTTCTGCAAAGTATACTGCGGTGTATACTGCAACTATGGTTTCTGACCATAGTATTTGTGTTGACCAATAATGTATGAGGCACTTATTCCATTTTGTCATTCCATTTGCTTTGGTATTTTCAAAATGCCGATGATTAAAATGTTTGGTCACCGTACACTTGGGGGTGGCGTAAGTGAGCCTGGTAAGATAGCACAAATATCAATCTCTTGTGCATCGGACTTGGTCTCACTTACGCCATCCCTGAATGTTAAAATTTGTTTTGACCAACAATGTATGAGGCCCTCGTCATTCCATTTGCTTTGGTTTTTCAGAATGCCGATGATTAGAATGTTTGGTCACCTATACACTTGGAGGAGGGGCCAGTGAACCTGGTGCGATGACACAAATATCAATCTCTTGTGCATCCTACTTGGTTTCACTGACGCCTTCTCTAAATGTTCATATTTGTTCCGACCAACAAAATATGAGGCATTCCATTTAATTCATACTAGCTACTTGTCTCTTATTTGAGTTTGCACTTCTTAATTGCATTGGCCGATGATTAAATTTCGTGGTCACTACACTTGGGGGAGGCGCTAGTGAGCCTGGTGCGATGACACAAGTATCAATCTCTTGTGCATCCTACCTGGCCTCACTAACGCCTTCCCTAAATGTTAATATTTGTTTGGACCAACAATGTATGAGGCATTCCATTTAGTTCATACTAGCTACTTGTCTCTTATTTGAGTTTGCACTTCTTAGTTTCTTTGGCTTGTTCATATATGTGCAGATATGACGTGGTATGTCGTGTACAAGGGCAAGGTTCCCGGAGTCTACAACGACTGGGAGGAGTGTCGAAGACAGGTTCACCGTTTTAGCGGTAACAGCTACAAAGGGTACACCACTAGAGCGGAGGCCGAAGACAGATACGCACGCTATCTGGCGGGAGAGAGGACGGAGCGGAGGAGGAACCGGATGAAGACCACTATTATCGGGATGGTGCTAGTAGTGACTCTAGCTCTCTTCTATGTGATTGTACTTTAGATGATCGATCTTCTGTAACCACTAGCTCATTTGCGACTTTGTAACCCCGTAACTTGCATTGTAACCTCGTAACTTCTCTAATGTGAAATCTTGTGAATCATGTGGGGCTAATGTGAAGAATTATGTATGGATAAGTTGTGCTGTTGTTTATATGTGTTATGTATCCTGTATTGTGCTATTGTACTGTGATATACAACCTGTATAAATACCTGCCAGGATACAAAAAAAAAATTCGAAATACATAGCAGTGGCGCACTAGTGGCCCATCAGTGGCGCACGTCCACTAACTAGCAGTGGCGCACTGCGCTGGATCCAGTGGCGCACTGCCCTGTGATCCCCTCCGAGACTAGCAGTGGCGCACCATGAACCTCAGCAGTGGCGCACGTCCTGGAGACAGCAGTGGCGCACGTCCACACGCAGCAGTGGCGCACCGCCTCGCTGAAACAGTGGCGCACGCAAAACGGTAGCACTGGCGCACCTCGTCTAGACAGTGGTGGCGCACTGCCATTGACCAACAGTGGCGCACCACTTTGGAGTAATAGTGGCGCACTGCTGGACATGTCAATGGCGCACCACGCAGTGCGCCACTGGTATCCAGGCTAGTAGTGGCGCACCCCTAGTGCGCCACTACTAGGAGTTAGCAGTGGCGTGATAGCAGTGGCGCACCACTAGTGCGCCACTGAAGGCTATATGTGGTGCGCCACTGATTGCCTTTTTCCTAGTAGTGTGCCCAATCATGTATGAACATTATTGGGATTCAAACTATATATAGATGGCCAATACTTGCACAACAGGGTCCTCTAGTGTGCACTAGTTTCCATTAGCACTGATAAGCTTGAATTTTGATAAGTTATTGAAGAGACTTGTTTCGTGATTGTTGGCCTATATCATGCATATATGAACATTTTTGGAATTCAAACTTTATAGATGGACAACACTTGCGAATGGGAGGTGGGTCCTCTAATTAATGTGCACTAGCTAGATTCCATTAGCACTGATAAACTTGAATTTTGACAAGTTCTCAAAAAAACTTGCTTCACAATATAATATGGCCTACCACATGTGTATAAATATTCTTGTGATTCAATCTATAGATGGTGAAAAACACACTTGCGCAAGGGTCGGGGTCCTCTAATGTGTGCAGTAGTAGTTTTGATTAGCATCCATAAAGTTGTATTTAATTTTGAAAGTTCTTAAAAAAACTTGCATATGGTCTATCATGTATGAACATTCATGGGATTCAAACTAGATGTCCAACAATTTCGCATCAAGCGGGTCATCTATAAATATGTGCACTAGTGTACATTTAGCACATGTAAACTTGAATATATATTTTTCTTTTACGAGTTCTCAAAAAAACTTGCTCTAAACATGGCCTCTCTGAGGACTAACGTCGGCAGATTCGTGGTTTTCTTCCTTGTCTTGGATCCTTAGGTTGAGATGACTTGACTGGACATGCGAAAACCTAATGACAATGGAAAACTTGAAGATATGAAACTCACTTCAAATTAGACTAATAACCTTATAGAAACAATAGTGCAAACATGAAATATTCAGAAGATGCATCAGGATTCTTAGTTTATATCTTATTACCTTGTAGTACGTGCGGAACTTTGGCTAGATGTTCTGCAAGTAATTGTTTGTGTGCATTGATTGAACCATTTGAAGCATGGTTAATTGTTGAAGCTGCTGCTCTATCACTTGCGACAGATTATGCTTGAAGCTCTGGAGTGTCTTACCATCATATCGTACATCATGCATCCACTCTTTATATGCTTTCTTTACCAACTAGCATAGTGGCCCGCGCACACATGTGGGCTTACACTTTGATGATCTTTTTTTTCCTTTTCCTTTATTATCTATTGAATATATACATATCTAGATAGCCAAATAAACATACGGATCATAATAAACTTTAGATGGCCTTTTATTAGTTTAATAATTTTATAATATATTTATGTATTTTATATTTGTTGTATTTTTAATTTTATCTACCCAATGTAGATGTGTAAATTACTTTTATATGTTTTATTAGGTCTCTTTTATTGTTGGCTGAAATTTATGCCTTTGTGCGTGTAGTGCAATGGTAATTGTGGAACTTCTTTGTGATTAAGTGACTTGTTAGGAAATAAACCATAGTATTCCTTTTTATATATATAAGGCTAGCACGTATTTTGAATTTTTGAGGCAAAACTTCGACTAATAATTTGATCAATAAAATATAAGTTATATATCACCAAAAATATACCGTTGAATTTATTTTAAAGAGTTTCAAATGTTGGTCAAATGATTTGTTCTCAAGTACGCATCAGGCCTACATATGAAAATAGAGTTAGAAATATTATTTTCTTGACGTTTCTTCCATGAAACGACCTCTTTTTTCCCCCACAGGCAGAGTTGACCGTTCCATTTTTTTCTGTCTACCACCGCTCTCGAATGGAGGTTGTCTCCGCTCTCATCTAGTCTAGTGTAGAAAGTAAAATTTCTCTTCGCTTCCAGGAATTCACCGAAGTTAGATCGCGAACTCTCCCCCTCGAGTACAAATGGAGCTTCAATTGGAGAAATGGGAACTGCAGTTCGATTTGGAGGATCATGTCGGCCGGCCGGCCGAAAGATTGTGAGCCGCTGAGGACCATTCGATCGGACCCGGAGCTCGAGTTTTGCGGCGATTATTGGGGCTAATAGCCGGCGGTCTGCCGATCGTGTACCTACAGAAGATAGAGGGACTGGTGCCTGGTGTTGTTGCGCATCGGCAAGGACTCTGCCAAGAATTGGTACCGACCTGTTCTTTCTTATTTCCATTCTGCAATGAGAGTACCCATATATTCTGTTGTAATATCACACGATGCTCCTTTTCCTTTTTCCTCTCATCTTCTTTTGTAGATTTAATCTCAGTGTGAGCATTCACATGGTTCTCCTAGGTTCAGTGAACATTTGGTTTGTTTTGGTTTTGCTCGTGTCATATATAAAGATGCTGAAATGTTAATATTAGTAATTTTCTGTCATAGGTTTGACTGCTTACCTCCAGGATTCCATTATTATTTAGATTCAAGGCCATAAGCTTGATATTCAGGATTTTCCCTGTATACAGACTATTTTTTTATCATGGATACATCTGACCTAAAATTGTCCCACCCAGATATCAATTACCTGACTTCTATCCATCTATTATTTTTTAGAAAGAATAGCTTTTTGTTAATTAGAAAGGGAAAACTTGTTCAAAATTCAATTGTTCAATCATGAGAACCCTTTTTTGTTTCTAATATTGGGCTAGTGGTTTCATATTCCAGTATAGCCGATTGCGGCTGTCATTTTATTAATATTAAACCCACAACAAAAAATTGAAGCAACACATTTCGAATGAGATAGAATCGTGGAGGAAAATAACTACATAAGAAGTACTTCCTCCGTACCATGAAAGATGTATTAGATTTTCCAAATTTGGATGTATATATCCACTATTTGGTGTCTAAATACATCCAAATTTAGATAAATCTAAGACATCTTTCATGGGAAGGAGAGAGTCAAATTTTGTGATGAAACTAACTCCATTTGATTTGTTCTCGCACTCTCATTATGCGAGACAAAGGGAAAGCTCTGCGAACAAAGTGAATGGACTGTGGAATATTGATTTAGCACTCAAAGTTCTTCTAGCAACAAATTGTGAAACGGAGCTGAAGCATACCCTATTAGCTATATCAAGCATGTAGCAACTTGATACCAATTAATATTTTGCGGTTGCAGGAAGGACAAAAGATAAGTGTTAGAATTGAACCTGCCAATATGATGATACAACTACTTCATCATGCGGGCCAGTCTTATACCCCTGAGAGGTATGAAAATTTCGATATGGTATGTACTCCCTTCTATTTAGTCACTTTCCTCTATTTGCTTTTGAGCATATATATATTCCAAGAAACACTATGTTATTAATAGTAATGAAATTCAAAATTGATGCTATTTCAAGGAAAAATGCACTTTTTTTTCTTCTAGCTAGTCAGTAATGGAACATAGAGATCTGTGTAGATACTTTCCTCTGATTGCTTTTATAGGTATACAAATATTTAAAGAAACACTATATTTCGAATAAAAATAGGGAAAATAGATGTTTGAGCAACAACTATTTCCTAATATTTGATGCTTAATTTTTTCCATGAGGTCTCAATAATTGGATTACTTACAAAGAAGTTATCACCAAGGATGCCATGCCCAGAACCGAGTAAGAGCAAGTCTGCAAAATAGCACGAATCATCAATAGTACTTTCAGTAATATAAATCCCAATATTCTTGCACATGATGGCTAGCACAAAATCATTCTTTACCTTTGAGCTGCACTCCGATACAGAGCTCTCTCTGTCTTGCCCGCTTTGAGAGTCATCTTCCGTGAGCGAGTGCTCCTCCAGATCGACTCTGACGGCATTGCCTGCCGGGGAAGAGATGGAAGGGTAGCTCGCCTCTCTGTATCTAGTAGTTGTAGGTGTAGTTGTAAGTCTAGCTGTAGAGTTGGGCAAGATGCTCTTCTTTGGCGTCATGCCGGGAGTTTGCATCAGATCTTCTAGGCCAGATCTGCTGCGTCTTGCTGTTCTTCTTCCTCATGACGGTGCTCCAACGGCTGGAGCCGGATGTGATGGGGGAGGAGGCGGGGGTTCTCCATCTTCAATAAGGCCTTCTGCTCTTGCAGATTCGATGCCGGCGGGCAAGAATTGGTGCTCCCTTCTTTTGTCATGGTGATATGGAGGATGGTGGGCTTCAATTTAGACGTCGCCTTGCGCTCAATCTGCAGTGGGGGAGTGTGGAAGCTGCTCCTGGGAGTCAATCAACGGTGGCTCGTCGTCAGCCACCGTCCAAGATGGTCGTAGGGCGACCGCTCCCGCCCTCGTCGCCGTCGGCTTCGGTTTCTTCCGGCCGGCGTGCACAGGTGATCCTAACCTCCAGGCTTCTATGCCGTCAAGGAGGCCCCTCAGCTCTCGTGCAGTTAGCTCCCGGAGCATCGTCCCAAGTGGTCATGTTCCCGGCGACGGTGCCCTTGGCTGCACGGCGGCGCACAAAAGCGGTGGTTAAGGAGCTGTGTTAGCAATGTCTGTTTTAAAAGTTTTGCCAAGTGTCAACATTGTCCTATGTCACAAGTTGACTCTTTTATAAGGATCAATGGGATGCGGAAAGTTGAGTGGGTATTTCTACATCCCTGTAGAAGCAGGGCTGCAATACCACATGACGCTACTGATAGTGCTACCTTATTTATATATAGTGAAAAATCACATGCATTTTCATCATTTAAATATGTCTTCCACCATAATTTCTTTCCATATAAAATGTTTTTTTATTTTTGCAGTCACAAAAGTCACATGATGTTGTAGTTTGATCGAGAAATCAGATGCTCATGGAGGAAAACATGCAACTAAATGCTTTTATTTTGTTATGTCTCATTAGAAAAACATATATCTTTGCTCCTAATTAACTGTTGCACCAGAAATTCTGTTAGAAAGAAGAGAAAACCATCCACATGTGCTATCGCTAAGAGTGATCAGAGAAAAAGAACATGCTAGATAACACCTTAGCTATGATAATTATCATGAAACAAAGCAACCATGATCATTTGAATGGATATGGTTATATTTTGTATACCGACAAAGCCCTTCATTGCCAGGTCCAAAGTCCAGACTCCAGAGTGCTCACGTCACCAATAGAACCATGGTGTTATCCTCATGCTTGTACCTTGGTTGTAGAATACAAACCTACAAAATAAGAGAAAATATAGTACTTCCAAAGATATATTGGTAGAGACGTATCTAGAACCAACAGGAAAAGAGAAATCATACTGAACTACGGAAGGCAAACAAATCCCTGCCAGAATAGTTCCTAGCTACTAATATACTATTTTTTACCTCCAGATGCAGAATGAATCAACTGTTTGCTACTTTGGTAGAGACTAAAACTGTGTTGCCAAACTCACAGAGACAGAAATTGAAACTGTGATCACGGTTCCCAGTGCTAGGGCCACAAGAAATATCTTTGAAATAGATTAGCAGTAAGTAGAAGGTCATCCGGTTTTTGAATTAATACTCTTGGCTGACATGTCATTGCATTTCTTTGCAGCGATAATCATAGAACACACGGGGAAAGTTGGCTCGGCCGCTAGAATCATGAGTACCACAGATGTCGTCGCGGCCATCTAGGTCATCCGATTTTTGAATTAACACTCTTGGCTGACATGTCATTGCTCTTGTTTGCAGGGATAATCATAGAACACACGGGGAAAGTTGGCTCGGCCGCTAGAATCATGAGTATCACAGATGTCATCGCGGCCATCTGAGGCAGCTCCTGATCTCTACCTGCGTCGGCCTACCACAAGCCCACTTGGTGCCTAGAATTTAGGGTTCTGCACACGCACGTGCAGGTCTGCCTCAACTTCAAGTCTATACACACTTATATCTGCTTGTCATCATAGTCGACCGGCCGGCCGTCTCAGAACACTGAGGCGAACTCAAGGGTATTGACGATCGTGTGCGTAAGTACCTGCAAGGAAGACTGTATCCTTGCTTTTCTTCTCTGAGAACACAAAGATCAGGTTCAGATATATCGTCTAGATCTGTATGGCATGGAGGATTGGGACTGGGAAGCATGCGTCGTTGACAATGTTGAAGTCCGGTTCCTGAGACCATGGCATAAATCTGGGATGTCTCCATGAAGCAAATCTTAGATCGTACCTAGTTTTTGGAGGCCTCTATGTAGTGTTGCTCTGTTGACTCTGTTCCGTCAATAAAGCAAATCAGGATTGAAACATTAGCCACTCATGTGCTGCTGCACTTGAAGGAGGTTGGTCGGCCGGCCGGCCGGTCAGCCGGCGGAGAACGCGAAGGCATATACGACGGCGTTTGTGAGGACACGCAGGGAGTTCGTGTCTTTCTTAGGTTTTGATGATTTTGATCGCTGACTTTTATTAGCTAGACATGATATCGAAGGGGTACGATGAGAACTTCATGTAGGGTATTGGTGGGTAATTATATTGAATTCTGATGTTAATCAACTATTATAGAGATCGAACGGTAATAATTGCCTAACTAAATTAATTGATGGTCAGATGTTTCTGTTTTTTGTGGGATTTTCTAGCGATTTCTCTAATTTCTGGTGACCCCATAATGTACTTTTAATATATAATAGATTTTGTGAAGTCTTATACTTCATTTAAACTTGTCTCACATGAATTCATGGGATGTTTGGACCCCTGGTCCCAAACTCTCTTATATGAATTACTTGAGATTTAAATCAAATGTAGTGTTATTTAAATAGTATGAGGTGATCTACCTCATTTAAATCATTTTCACAAATGATGATGATGAACATTTGACTTAGGTCAATATGAGTTCATACATGATTGTTGGAGAAATTAAATCTTAAGAAGATTTCAATGAGAGGAAATTTTTTCTCAAGAACCCTATGGAAACTATCATTTATACTAAATACAAAGAAGTGAATTCTTTTCAAACAACACAACCCATGCACCCTAGTTAATTTATTAGTGTGCATAGAATAGTTTGTGTGCTAAATGTGATGTATGGAATAGCCATGAATTAGTGAGTAATTATACTCGTATTCAAATTTAGACGGTAGCACCGGAGAGTACGCCGAAGAAGAAGGTTGCTACCAAGAGGAAGAGGAGGAACAGTTTGAGAACTACCAAGGCAAGCTATTATTATTGCAAAGTGCAAAGCCCCTTGGGGCAAGGCACCATGATTCTTATCTTTTCTTACATGAACCTATCCCAAGTTTTTACTTTACAAGTTTTACTTGTTTTCTAAAGGAGTTACTTTTATAGTTAACTTTGGTCAAAGTACAAGTTGGTTACTAGCGTAGTGAGTTAGTCTTCTCCAAGCAAAGCAAGATAGCACCCCTCAGGATTTAGAGCTAGTGCTAATGAAATAAAACTTGACTACTCTAGATGGGAACAATGTGAATTTGAAATGAATTTGAAACCTTGGAATGATGATGCATTCCATTGAATGATTTTTGAAGGTGAATGTGAACAAGAGAAGATGGTGATTTTTGATAAACAATGATGTTGGTTTGAATGCGATACCTTTCCAATTATTAAGTACCCCCACAATACCTGATTATTGGTAGGGCTTAACTGGAAGTTTATGCGTCTTAGTATGGGTTCCCTCTGAACACACGTCATAGGGGTTACGCTTGAGGCTGCCTCCGTTGTTGAGAAATGATGTGAAATTGAAGTGAATTGTACGGCCAAGCCCTGTGCAGTTCCCAGGTTGACAGTTGGTCTTCACTGGGAGGCCAAGCTCATGGGGAGAGGTGCTCATACTAGGATTTGTAAGTGAAAGGTTATGGTTGATGATCCGCGTACTGTGTTACGATGATTCGGGGTAATCCCGACGGATGAAATCAAATGTTGTGGCACAAGTGTGCAACCTCTGCAGAGTGTAAACCTATTCGAATAGCCGCGTCCACGGTTACGGACGGTTGGAAAGGCCATACAGTTTCCGATGTCATATCTTTGAAAATGATGTTGAAAAGGATGATGGTGAAATGACTTGTGGTGAATTGAATTGAAATCACCACTTGAATGGTGGGAATGACACTAATGTTCCCACTTGAGTTAGTTAGCACTTGAACAAGCTTTTCTCAAACTTTGTGAACTAAAACTAGCTTTATGCAAATAAACTAGAGCTTAGCGAACCATACTAGAATGTCTAGCACTTACTTTGGTATTAGTTTGCGAGTACTCAACGTACTCACGGCTTTGTCCCTGGCTATTCAAATGGCCAGAGTATGAAGATGAACAAGGAGATGATCAGCAGGACGCCTACGACAACTAAGCGCCTTCCGACGTCAAGCGTTGGCCTGTGGACTAGAGAGTCCTTGTATCTTACGCTTCCGCTATGTTGAACTATGAACTTGTGTTTGTTCGTTGATCAATAGATCAACTATTCATGTAATATGGATCATGTGATTCTAAGTTGTAAGACTTATGGTTTGTAATGAATGATGACTGTGATACTTAACTATTATGCCTCGCAACAACAATATTCCTGGGATTGCGATGTATGACATAATAGGCATTCGGACTTAAAAATCTGGGTGTTGACAAGTTGGTATCAGAGCCATTGTTTGACCTTAGAAGACCTTAGTTAGAATGGGCGTTCTGAAAAACTTAACTTTGAAATCAAATGAAAGAAATTATTTGTGAAAATTTACTACACTCTTGTCTTTGAGACTTTGCCAAAATTTGATGAATCATGCTCTATCTGATTGGAATCAACTTAAAATTTTGCCACACTTTGCACTCTCTAACTTACTCATCCAATTCTCTTACAGATGGAGCCGAATGAACCCATCAACACCATGTTTTACCAGCTTGGGAACGGAGGGAGCTTGATCTTCGAGCACGACCTCAACGCCGTCTCTGACTTCCTTGGGCGCCCACACACCGAGTTTCACGGGGTTCAGCTGGACGACACGCCCGGAGGAGAGTTGCAGTGGGTGATCACTGCCGACTTGAGGGGCAAGATGGAGCCTCCCACTTCGGAGAGGATCCTCTTCTCCTTCCGCGAGAGCAACTGGCTCGACGGACTCGCACGTGGCCTTCAGGAGGCACTTGCGCGCCTCTGTGGACAGAACGTGGTGCGCATCCTCGCCTCTCGCTACGCCCACCTTGTGAGGCGTGATGCTGCGGGAGTGCCCATGGAGCTGCAGCCGCACCCGGAGTTGAGGCACCATGCTGAGCACCTGGACTTCATGCTCTACCAGACTCAGAGGGACCTCGACGCCACTCGCGCTTACGCGAACCAGACCCATGCTCACATCACCGAGCAGGGTGAGGCGATCAAGCTACTCAACAACGACCGCAAGAGCCTTCGCCAGCAGCGTGCCAAGAAGGACGCTACGATTCGTTGCCTTCGCGCCCAGATCGCGTCACTTGAGGCCACTGTCAAGGCCCAGGAGGATCAGATTCGTCAGCTGGAGGATGACGATGGAGGCATCGACATTCAGGGAGGAGACGCCTTCCTGAGCGACGACAACGACTTTGAGGAGGACGAGAACAC
Organism: Lolium perenne; assembly: GCF_019359855.2. NCBI lineage: Eukaryota > Viridiplantae > Streptophyta > Magnoliopsida > Poales > Poaceae > Lolium > Lolium perenne. The sequence continues at coordinate 32,188,254 of NC_067248.2, read as the reverse complement.
CGAGGAGGAGGACTACGAGTTCCTAGAGGCAGGACCCGACGACTACGTCCCGATCGATGTCGATGATGAGGAGTAGTTGCACTAGTTCCACTTATAGTAGGTGTGAGTTGTATCCCGTCCTTTGTATCGTAGCATGAGAATGGTTCTTAAAACCATTGGAGTATGTGTGTAGTTTGTACTATGTGTTGCATGAATGAATGAATGTTATGTTTGTCATGAAAAGATTACAAGTTTTCAAATTGTTTTCAAAGTTAACCAAAATGAACCATAGAATGTTCCCTCTTATCTCATAACCTTCTACATCTTCAGATGGCCCCTCCAAATCGCACCAACGACGCGATGCTGCAACTGCTGCAAACCATGCTTGCAGACCGGGAAACCGAAAGAGCCGAACGCCAAGCCAACCTCACCGCCTTGCAGAACATCGCCAACCAAGGCCATGAAAATCATGACCACCCCGGATCCAAGCTCAAGAACTTCCAAAACACCAACCCCCCGGTGTTTAGCAAGACCGAGGAGCCCCTCGACGCTGACGATTGGCTCCAGACTATGGAGAACAATCTGGAGGTAGCCGGAGTGGAAGCCAACGAGAAAGTTTTGTTCTCCACTCACTATCTCGCTGGACCAGCCCGCGCTTGGTGGACAAGCACCCGTGCCATGAACGGAGGTCAATTCATGACTTGGGAGGATTTCAAACTCAAGTTCAGCAAGTACCATGTACCCCCGGGTCTTATCAAGAAGATGAGGGATGAGTTCCGTGAACTGAAACAAGGTCGCATGACGGTGGTTGAATACCGCGACAAGTTTCTCACATTGTCGAGGTATGCCCCTGATGAGACCGACACCGTTGAGAAGAGGAAGGAGAGATTCCTGAACGGACTGCATGATGAGATGCAGACTGTCCTCGTCAACATCCCCTTCGCCGACCTTGAAGCCCTTGTTGACTCCGCCATCCAGATGGAGGGCAAGTTAAACCAAGCCAACGAGAACCGCAAGTGCCGCATGGCGAATCAGAGTGGATCAAGCCACCCCCAGAAGTTTCACCCTAGCTCAAGCGGAGGTTTCACTCCGAGAAACAACAAACCCCAGATGCAGAACTCTCGCCCCGGTTATCAGAACCGGAGTGGAGGAAACTCCAAGCCAGGAGGCTACAAAAACAACAACAACTACTACAACCGCGCTCCACCCCGAGCCCCTAACAACAACAACAACAACACCACCAACACCGCTCCCAGAACCGGAAGCAATGCCGTTCCCGTTGCGAACAAGCAGGACAAGACTACTATCACTTGTTATGAGTGTGGTGTAGTGGGCACTACTCCAACGAGTGTCCCAAGCGTCTTGCCAAGCTCGCCGGCAACACCGCTGCACCTGCTCAGCAGCAACGCCGTGTCTCCACCGGCAAGAAGTTCGCCCCCAACAACCCCAACAACCGTAACGGCCGCCTCTACCACATGAACGCTAAAGAAGCCCAGGAAGCACCAGATGTTGTACTGGGTATGTTTTCTGTCAACCACATCCCCGCCAGAGTATTGTTTGATTCCGGAGAATCTCATTCTTTTGTCACCGAAGACTTTGCATCAACAAGTAAAATTCAACCCCTCAGTTTGAAGCATGTTATGATAGTTCAAATCCCCGAATCAACCACCAAAGCCAGAAAATTTTGCAAAAATGTGCCAATCAAAATCCATGAGGTAGATTTCTTTGCAAATCTAATCATACTTGGAACCAAAGGTTTGGAAGTTGTCGTAGGAATGGACTGGATGTCCAAGCACAACGGATTGATAAACTGTGCCAAGAAAGCCATAACCATGACTAGCAGCACCGGTATCGTAGTTGAGCACGTCTCTGAAAAACTACCCAGAAAATTCACTTGCAACCAAAGTGTATCCAAGCCAACTCTGGATCAAATCAGGGTCGTTTGTCGCTACCCTGATGTGTTTCCGGATGATCTACCCGGTATGCCCCCAAATCGGGATATCGAGTTTATCATCGAGTTAATTCCCGGAACTGGACCCATAGCCCAGAGAGCCTACAACATGAACGCAACCGAGCTCGTGGAACTGAAGAAGCAAATAGATGACATGTTAGCCAAAGGTTTGATTAGACCAAGTGCATCCCCCTGGAGATCCCCCGTCTTGTTTGTCGACAAGAAAGATGGTGCAAATCGTTTATGCACGGACTATCGTAAGCTTAACGATGTCACCATCAAAAACAAATACCCCCTACCCAAGATCGAAGACTTGTTTGACCAACTCACCGGATCTAGAGTTTTCTCCAAGATAGGTCTTAGGACTGGATACCACCAACTGAAGATCCGAGCCACCGACATTCCAAAAACTGCCTTTACCACCAGATATGGGTTGTATGAGTACAACGTCATGTCGTTTGGACTGACCAATGCCCCCGCTTATTTCATGAATCTCATGAATAAGATCTTCATGAACTTTTTGGACAAGTTTGTCGTTGTATTCATCGACGACATCCTCGTCTACTCCAAGTCCGAAGAGGAACATGAACAGCATTTGGAGATTGTCCTAGAAACCCTTTGACAGCACAAGTTATATGCCAAGTTTAGCAAGTGTGAGTTTTGGCTGGAAGAAGTTGGATTCCTGGGACACATCTTGTCTGCAGGAGGAATTGCCGTAGATCCCGCCAAAATCAAAACTGTTACGGAATGGCAAGCCCCAACCACACAAACTGAGGTCCGCGCTTTTCTTGGATTAGCCGGATACTACCGCAGATTTGTAGAAGGTTTTTCGAGCATCGCTCGACCAATGGCCCAATTGCTGAAAAAGGACAGAAAGTTTGAGTGGACCGACAAATGCGAAGCGAGCTTTCAACAGCTCAAGAGTAGACTGACAACAGCCCCAATCCTGATCATGCCAGATATTGCGAAGCCCTTTGACGTATATTGCGACGCCTCCAAGACTGGACTTGGATGCGTGCTTATGCAAGAAGGCAAGGTTGTATCCTACCTTTCAAGACAGCTCAAGCAACATGAACAGAACTACCCAACCCATGACCTCGAGCTTGCAGCCGTGGTCTTAGCCTTGAAAGTTTGGTGTCATTACCTCATGGGTAATCAATGCGAGATCTACTCCGACCACAAAAGCCTCAAATATATATTCACCCAGAAAGAGTTGAACATGAGACAACGCCGATGGATCGAACTGATCAAGGATTACGACATGGAGATTCACTACCACCCCAGCAAGGCCAATGTGGTAGCGGATGCTTTGAGTCGACTGCCGTGTCAGTTGAACTCCATGCTCGCAACCGAACAGTCCAGCTTGCACCAAGAGTTTGAACAGTTCAGACTTGAACTTGTTAGCGAAGGATTCCTAGCCAGCATAGAACTGCAACCCACCTTGGTTGGTCAGATCAAGGAAGCCCAGAAGGACAACGCTAGCATTGACGGAATCAAGAAACAGATAGCCGCAGGAAAAGCCCCCGGATTTACCGTAGACAAAGCCGGAGTTCTTTGGTACAAAGAACGTCTCTGCGTACCATCGGACTCTAACTTGAAACAAGTCATCCTGCAAGAAGCCCATGACACCCTCTATTCAATCCACCCCGGAGGTACCAAGATGTACCAAGACCTGAAAGAACAATTTTGGTGGCACGGAATGAAGAGAGAGATCGGTAGCTATATCGCTAAGTGTGATATCTGTCAGAGAGTCAAGGCAGAACATCAACGACCCGCCGGACTGTTACAACCCCTCCAGTTCCCGGAATGGAAATGGGACTCCGTAGGAATGGACTTTATCACCGGACTGCCCAAATCCAGCAAAGGCAATGATTCCATATGGGTAGTGGTCGATAGATTGACCAAAGTCACCCATTTCATCGCCGTCAAAACCACTTATCAAGGCCCAAAGTTAGCTGAACTTTACATCTCCAGAATAGTCGCTCTGCACGGAACCCCCAAATCGATAGTGTCAGATAGAGGATCACAGTTCACCTCAAGGTTCTGGCAGAAAGTGCATGAAGGACTAGGCACCCGCCTAAATTTCAGCACCGCCTATCACCCTCAGACCGACGGACAGACTAAGAGAGTAAACCAGATACTGGAGGACATGCTTAGAGCATGCGTACTGGAATATGGATCCAAGTGGGAAGACTACCTACCTTACGCAGAATTCTCCTACAACAATAGCTATCAAGCCAGCCTACAGATGGCCCCCTTTGAAGCCTTGTACGGAAGGAAGTGCCGTACCCCCCTGAACTGGTCGGAAGTCGGAGAGAGCCAAGTTTTCGGCCCAGATGTTCTTCGTGAAGCCGAAGAGAAAGTCCACAAGATCCGCGAGTACCTCAAGACGGCGCAATCCAGACAGAAGAGCTACGCCGACAAGAGACGTCGGGAGATGACCTTTGAGATCGGAGACTTCGTCTATCTCAAGGTATCCCCCTTGAAAGGAATGCAAAGGTTTCAGCTGAAAGGAAAGCTTGCACCCCGCTATGTCGGACCTTTCAAAGTCCTCAGCCGCCGAGGTGAAGTATCTTATCAACTGGAGTTGCCCGAAGAGATGTCGGCTGTCGTGGTATCGTCACGGCATATGCTACGGGGTAGCTAAAGTTAGGTGGTTCCTGTATGGGCGTCGACGGTATCCGGATGCGGGATTGGTACACAGCACACGGTGATGTACCCAGGTTCAGGGCCCTCGCGGTGGAGGTAAAACCCCTACTCCTGCATGTCTGATGTATATGACAGTATATGGTGTTACATAGTTGCTCCTTGAGCTGTTTGTCCTGAGGAAAAAGAAGCTACCGTGAGCTAAGAGGAGCCTGGCCGGCTTGAAGGGAGCCTGGCCGGCTTGAGAGGAGCTCGTACGTGAGCTGAGAGGGAGCAGCGTTGGCCTCCTTGGCCATGAGCCTGGAAGGCTCCCCCTGGTGTGCCTTATAAAGGCTGGCACCCAGGGGACAAGTGGTGACCCGCATGCACTGTACATGATATTACTACTGGGGTCTCATCAACCGTAGGCTACAGTATACAGTAAGGAGCACTATTGCTCTACATGACATATCGATAGACTATACGTAGCACGTTGCCATGTCTTCTCGTACGATCGCAGAGTATCCAATGTCTGGGCTTCTGGATCGATCGTACTTGGCGTTCTTATCATCTGGATGGTGAAGCTGGCTCGTGCGTGGCCTTGGAGAAGCTGGCCACCACGATGCTTCGTGGGAGCTGCCGGCCATGCAGGTACGTAGAGGGGCCGGTAGCACGCGCGTATGCGGAAAATGGAGCCGGCCACATTGCATGGCAGCGAGCTGGCAGGGCGCTCCCAGGAGCCGGACGTGCGACGACCTGAGCGGCCCAGTCGGACGTGGCGAGGTCGGCTTGGGCGAGCCGGCCAGCGGCCCAGCGGGAGCGCGTGCGAGTCGGCCCAGGAAGGCGGAGCAGACCGGGGCGAAGCTGGAGCGGAGCAGGCCGGCGGGAGCCGGAAGTCGGCCCCCCAGGCGGTAGCGGGAGCAGGTCGCAGTCGGACGGGCCGCTGAGCCGGAAGCCGGCCCAGCTCGCAGCTCTCTTCTTTATCTTCTTTTCTTCATATCTTTTGTGTCGTAGCATATTTTCTTGATCCGCGAACTCATGTGCGTTCATAAAATCGAGGACTTTGCCATACCGGGGGTCGTCCCCTCCGACATTAGCCCCCGAGCCTGCGTGGGACTCGAAGAGCAGTCGAGTCGCGTGGAGGGTCCCAAACTCGATGTTGATGATGTAGATGATGATGGTGATGTCGATGTAGACCATGGCGTGGCGTGGGTGAGAGGCGCGTAGTCGCTGAGGCTGATCTTAACCATGCGTAAGGCGGCGAAGGCGCAGCCGGGCGAGGCGGTGAGCGCGCAGCCGGACGAGGCGGCGAGGGCGCAGCCGGACGAGGCGGCGAAGGCGCAGCCGGATGATGGCGGCGAAGGCGCAGCCGGACGAGGCGGCGAGGGCGCAGCGGGCGACAGCCGGCGAGGCGGCGTGGGCGCAGCCGGACGAGGCGCGAAGGCGCAGCCGGACGAGGCGGCGAAGTCGCAGCCGGACGAGGCAGCGAGGGCGCAGCCGGGCGAGGCGCGAAGGCGCAGCCGGACGAGGCGGCGAAGGCGCAGCCGGACAAGGCGCTGAAGGCCCAGTCGGTCAAGGCGCAAAGGCGCAGCCGGATGTGGCGGCGAAGGCGCAGCCGGACGAGCCGACGAAGTCGCAGCGGACGAGGCGCGAAGGCGCTGCCGGACAAGCGCGAAGGCGCAGCCGACGAGGCGCAACCGGACGAGGCGGCGAAGGCGCAGCCGACGAGGCAACGAGTCGCAGCCGGACAAGACGCGAAGGCGCAGCCGGACGAGGCGCGGCGCAGCCGACGAGGCGACGGTCGCAGCGGGACGAGGCGACGAAGTCGCAGCCGGACAAGGCGCGAAGGCGCAGCCGGACGAGGCGCAGCCGGACGAGGCGGCGAAGGCGCAGCCGGACAAGGCGCGAAGGCGCAGCCGGACAAGGCGGCGAAGGCGCAGCCGGACGAGGCAGCGCGGGCGCAGTCGGGCGAGGCGGCGAAGGCGCAGCCAGGACGAGGCGCGAAGGCGCAGCCGACGAGACGGCGAAGGCGCAGCCGGACGAGGCAACGAAGTCGCAGCCGGACAAGACGCGAAGGCGCAGCCGGACGAGGCGCGAAGGCGCAGCCGGACGAGGCGACGAAGTCGCAGCCGGACGAGGCGACGAAGTCGCAGCCGGACAAGGCGCGAAGGCGCAGCCGGACGAGGCGCAGCCGGACGAGGCGGCGAAGGCGCAGCCGGACAAGGCGGCGAAGGCGCAGCCGGACGAGGCAGCGAGGGCGCAGTCGGGCGAGGCGGCGAAGGCGCAGCCGACGAGGCGCGAAGGCGCAGCCGGACGAGACGGCGAAGGCGCAGCGGACGAGGCGATGAAGTCGCAGCCGGTCGAGGCGGCGAAGGCGCAGCCGACGAGCCGACGGTCGCAGCCGGACGAGTCGACGGTCGCAGCCGGACGAGGCGAAAGGCGCTGCCGGACAAGGCGAAGGCGCTGCGACGAGGCGCAGCCGGACGAGGCGGCGAAGGCGCAGCGAACGAGGCGACGGTCGCAGCCGGACCAGGCGCGAAGGCGCAGCCGGACGGGGCGCAGCCGGACGAGGCGACGAAGTCGCAGCCGGACGAGGCGCGAAGGCGCAGCCGGACGAGGCGGCGAAGCGAAGTCGTAGCCGGACGAGGCGCGAAGGCGCAGCCGGACGAGGCGACGAAGGCACAGCCGGACGAGGCGACGAAGTCGCAGCCGGACGAGGCGCGAAGGCGCAGCCGGACGAGGCAGTGAAGTCACAGTCGGACGAGGCGACGAAGTCGCAGCCGGACAAGGCGCGAAGGCGCAGCCGGACGAGGCGCGAAGGCGCAGCCGGACGAGGCGGGGAAGGCGCAGCCGGATGATGGCCGAGGCTCTGGGCCGCTGGCAAGGTGGACGCGGTGTCCGTCGGCTCGTGCTGAAGAGCACCCGGAAGTGGTCGCTGAGGACCGCCAGCTCGAAGGCTCTGGGCCGCTGGCAAAGTGGACGCGGTGTCCGCCGGCTCGTGCTGAAGAGCACCCGGAAGTGGTCGCTGAGGACCGCCAGCTCGAAGGCTCTAGGCCGCTGGCAAGGTGGACGCGGTGTCCGCCGGCTCGTGCTGAAGAGCACCCGGAAGTGGTCGCTGAGGACCGCCAGGTCGAAGGCTCTGGGCCGCTGGCAAAGTGGACGCGGTGTCCACCGGCTCGTGCTGAAGAGCACCCGGAAGTGGTCGCTGAGGACCGCCAGCTCGAAGGCTCTAGGCCGCTGGCAAGGTGGACGCGGTGTCCGCCGGCTCGTGCTGAAGAGCACACGGAAGTGGTCGCTGAGGACCGCCAGCTCGAAGGCTCTGGGCCGCTGGCAAAGTGGACGCGGTGTCCGCCGGCTCGTGCAGAAGAGCACCCGGAAGTGGTCGCTGAGGACCTCCAGCTCGAAGGCTCTGGGCCGCTGGCAAAGTGGACGCGGTGTCCGCCGGCTCGTGCTGAAGAGCACCCGGAAGTGGTCGCTGAGGACCGCCAGCTCGAAGGCTCTGGGCCGCTGGCAAAGTGGACGCGGTGTCCGCCGGCTCGTGCTGAAGAGCACCCGGAAGTGGTCGCTGAGGACCGCCAGCTCGAAGGCTCTGGGCCGCTGGCAAGGTGGACACGGTGTCCGCCAGCTCGTGCTGAAGAGCACCCGGAAGGGGTCGCTGAGGACCGCCAACTCGATGTAGTCCGTCGGAGATAGTCATATAAGAGACAAAGTTAGTCAGTAAAGACATATAATATATGGAGCCTTAGCAGTGCTAGCTTTATGTAGAGGGATGTTGGCTCGGTTTCGTCCGAGCCCCCTGGAGTCATTTTCATGTCCCCCCCCCCCCCGCTCTTTGGCTTTTTCTCTTGCCAGCCATACAGCCGGGTTGCGGTCTGTAGCTAGGTCAAGAGTGGGCCGCAAAGTGGAGCGCACAGTACTTAGACTTTGAGGGGCGGACTCATTCGAGCTACATCGGCGAAGGCCGGGATGCCCAAGGTGATCTCTCTTTGGACGTTGTTCATGTGAGGCGACCTGCAGCTTTTGCTCTTGCTAGCCATGAAGCCGGGTTGCGGACAACAGCTGAGTCGAAGAGTGGGCCTTTGGTACCGTACACACTACTAAGCCGTCTTTGGGATAGAGCATCGTGGACCAGCCGGCGAGCCTCCGGGATGAGTTGAGTCGGTCCGGGGTTAAGCGGCGAAGTGCGACGGAAGAAGGGGTAGCCCCCGAGTGTAACTCGGGTTACCCGGCTGAGCAGCGGTGCGGAGAGTTACTCAACAATACTTACATTGTGTTTTCGCTGTAGGGTTGATCTCGATAGTGATGATGAGTTGTTGAAGCCGTAGAGGCGAGGGAGTCGCTAGTGGCCTCAGCCGGCTTGGCTCTAGCCGGCCAAGCCACCAAACGCGCTGCGGGTGGCGCTGAGGGGCGCAGCTGGCAGCCGGAAGAGGGCAAAGGCGCAGCCGGTGTGAGAGGGAGACAACCCCCGAGTGTCTCTCGGGGTGGCCGATTCACGCGCGCGGGGAAGTGTCGATGGCTGATGGCCTCAGCCGGCTTAACTCCAGCCGGCCAAGCTACCAAACGCGCTGCAGATGTACGAGTCGATGTAGATTCCGGCTGCTCAGATTCAGCCGGACGGGCGACCAAACGCGCTCGGGCTGGTTCAGTCGGTGCAGGCTCCACTCATCCCATTCCCAGCCGGCCTGGACAGGCGGAACCGGTACGAGCGGAGTCGAGCGACCAACCAAACAGATCAGCCCCAGCCGGGTTAAGGACAGCCCGCCCAGCCGGCACTGGCGCAGCCAGCTCGATCGATCGAACATCGTGCGGATTGATATTCTTATATATTTTTTTCAGCCGGCAAACTATTTTCAGCCGGATCATTTTTTTTTTCAGCCGGCAAGCAACTTCTTTTCAGCCGGCCACTTATTTTCTTTTTTCTTTTTTCTTTCCCATTCTACCGGCATGTATATCAGCCGACTTGGGCTTCTTTTTTTCTCACCCGGCCATTTCTCCAGCCGGGTCCACTTTCCCTTTTATCTCTCTCTTTCCACAATCGGTAGAGGACGTGGACCCGGCCGAGGGCGCGCAGGGCGCAGCTGGAGTGGCGGGCGTTGATGCTGGGGCGCGCGTTGCCGGAGGAGGCCGTGGCGGGCGTAAGCCCCAGGAGGCCGTGTCGCCCGGGAGCCGGAGATGGCCGTGTCGGGGGGCGAAGCTGGCGGAGCCCGTGGCAGCCGGAGTTGGCCGTGGCGACGTGGCCGGTTTGCGCGCGCGGCGAAAGCCGGAAATGGCCGCGGAGGCCGTTGCAGCCGGAGGTAGCTGCAGCGGGCTAAAGCCGGAGGGGCGCTGGCAAGGGCGCGAGGCGAAGGTGGTCGCTGCTGCTCGTGTGCTCGACGTGGACGGGGCCGGAGATGCTCGCAGCAAGCCGACCGAGGATGAGGCGAAGCCGAAGGTGGACGCGGCCGTGCGCGAGGCCGAGGTTGGTGGGGACGAGGCCGCCGGGAGGTCGTGGTGCTGCTGCCCGACGTACGCTGCCTGGATTCTTGCTGCAGCGCTGCTGCTTGCGCGGATGCACGCTAATGCAGTTGCTGCTATTTTACTGCTGCCCACGCATGGGCGTACCTGCTCGCTTGGTGCTGGGCACTGCAGCTGCTGCATGCATGCTAGCTGTTGCGGCTTTGCCCGCGCGAGTTGATGCAGCTTGAGGCCGAGATGAGGTGGTGCAGCTGTTCGCTGCTGCTTGGCGAGGACCCGGCGCTGCGGTGCAGCCTGGGAGCCGTTGATGGTGCGCGCAGCTGGTAGAGGCGCGGCGTAACTGGAGTCGACCACGGCAGGGTGCGCGGCGCGCCGGACGGGGAAGAGCGCTGGAGCTGGGCGCCGCCGGAGCCGGCCGCGACGGAGTTCACGCATGCCTGGATGGTGCTACTGTGAGCCGGCCATGGCGCGAGCCGGCAGGGGCGCAGGACGCGGTGGCGTCGCAGCCGGAGCCAGACCGGCGCGTCGCAGCTGGAGCCGGACGAGGCGTTGCGCGCGCGCGCGGAAGGCGGAGATGATCGCGGCGAAGCCGGACGGGCGCAGGTGCGCAGCATCCGGAGGTGTTGGCGACGGAGCCGGCCGTGGCGTGGTGATGGCCGTTGGTGAGGTGGTCGCCGGACGCCGCGCGCAGCTGCGCGGCAGCCGGAGGTGGCCTGAGCAGCGCTGACCGGCGGGCGGACGTGGCGGAGGTCGACGCCGGCGAGCCGCAAGAGGCCGTGGCGCCCGGAAGCCGGTGATGGCCGTGGCGGGCCGATTCGCTGCTGTTGTGCTCTTGCTGCGCGGTCGGCCGGCTCAGGGCGGAGCGAGTGCTATCGCGGCCGTCTCTCTGGTTTCCTGCTGGCGCTGCACGTATGCGCGTACGCGCGTGTGTGCTGCTTGGCCAAGCTCGCTGTTGCTTGCTTGCTATAGTAGAGAGAAACAGCAGCCGTGAGAATACAGGAAATAATATACTGTGACTCTTTTAGTTTGACATGGAGCGATGCATGCGTAAAGTTAGTTGCCGCTCTACTCTAGCTTTGCTTATGTGAGGTAGAAGATAGAGGGAACCAAGAGACTTAGCTCCAACAGCCGGCTATTGCGGACGTGGTCGTCGCCGCTGCATGGTGCCTGCTGCATGCGCGCGCTGCTCTGCTCACGCACGCGTGCTGGTTCACGTTTGCGCGCTCAGCGGCGCTGCTGCTTGACGTTGTGCACGCTCCTGGGACGGCGCGAGACGGCGCGGTGAGCCGGAGGTCGACGTGGGCGGCGCCGGGCTTGAGGGCGCGGGCGCAGCCGACGGCGACGGCGCAGGAATGGTGCCGGCGAACGCGGAGGCGGTCCATGCGCTTTTGGCTATGCTTCTCTGCTGCCCGCGTGCGCACGCGCGGTGCGCCGCAGCTCATGTGTGCATGCATATGTGTGGCTTGGCAGCTGGATGGTGCGGTCGGGCCAGCTGGGCATGCAGCAGTTCCCCGGGGCCAAGCCCCCGGGTTTTCTTGCAGACACCGGTGTTGTTGAAGATGAAGAGCACGCGGCGGGGGCGCAGCCCGCGGCGGCGTTGGTGGAGAAGGTGGCCGCGGCGTCGAGCCCGGCGACGGCAAGGATGGTGAAGAAGCTCGCGGTGTTGAAGGCCACGGCGGTGAGGACGTGCCCGAAGAGGGCGGCAATGCCGGCGGCGTTGAAGGCCGCGGCGGTGACGGTGATGAGGAAGGGTCCCGTCCGGACGAACTCCGGCCGGCGCCACTGCAGGCCCCACGATGGGCGCCAAATGTCGTGGTATCGTCACGGCATATGCTACGGGGTAGCTAAAGTTAGGTGGTTCCTGTATGGGCGTCGACGGTATCCGGATGCGGGATTGGTACACAGCACACGGTGATGTACCCAGGTTCAGGGCCCTCGCGGTGGAGGTAAAACCCCTACTCCTGCATGTCTGATGTATATGACAGTATATGGTGTTACATAGTTGCTCCTTGAGCTGTTTGTCCTGAGGAAGAAGAAGCTACCGTGAGCTAAGAGGAGCCTGGCCGGCTTGAAGGGAGCCTGGCCGGCTTGAGAGGAGCTCGTACGTGAGCTGAGAGGGAGCAGCGTTGGCCTCCTTGGCCATGAGCCTGGAAGGCTCCCCCTGGTGTGCCTTATAAAGGCTGGCACCCAGGGGACAAGTGGTGACCCGCATGCACTGTACATGATATGACTACTGGGGTCTCATCAACCGTAGGCTACAGTATACAGTAAGGAGCACTATTGCTCTACATGACATATCGATAGACTATACGTAGCACATTGCCATGTCTTCTCGTACGATCGCAGAGTATCCAATGTCTGGGCTTCTGGATCGATCGTACTTGGCATTCTTATCATCTGGATGGTGAAGCTGGCTCGTGCGTGGCCTTGGAGAAGCTGGCCACCACGATGCTTCGTGGGAGCTGCCGGCCATGCAGGTACGTAGAGGGGCCGGTAGCACGCGCGTATGCGGAAAATGGAGCCGGCCACATTGCATGGCAGCGAGCTGGCAGGGCGCTCCCAGGAGCCGGACGTGCGACGACCTGAGCGGCCCAGTCGGACGTGGCGAGGTCGGCTTGGGCGAGCCGGCCAGCGGCCCAGCGGGAGCGCGTGCGAGTCGGCCCAGGAAGGCGGAGCAGACCGGGGCGAAGCTGGAGCGGAGCAGGCCGGCGGGAGCCGGAAGTCGGCCCCCCAGGCGGTAGCGGGAGCAGGTCGCAGTCGGACGGGCCGCTGAGCCGGAAGCCGGCCCAGCTCGCAGCTCTCTTCTTTATCTTCTTTTCTTCATATCTTTTGTGTCGTAGCATATTTTCTTGATCCGCGAACTCATGTGCGTTCATAAAATCGAGGACTTTGCCATACCGGGGGTCGTCCCCTCCGACATCGGCCGTGCACGACGTGTTTCACATCTCACTTCTCCGGAAATGCCTTGAAGTCCCGGAGAAGACCGAAGTGTTCAAGAATATCGATCACCGATCAGTGGATATCAACAAGGATCTGACTTACCGCAAAGTGCCGATTCGCATCCTGGAAGAAGCCTACCGGACCACCCGCACCCGAAGCATCAAGTTTCTGAAGATACAATGGAGCAATCATACCGAGGATGAAGCCACATGGGAACGCGAAGACTTCATGAAGAAGGAGTACCCAGATCTCTTTAGTACCTAACTTTCTTTTCGATCTCGGGACGAGATCTTTTGTAAGGGGGAAGGGTTTGTAACACCCCAAATTTCAATAAAAAGAAAGTTAGAGAATTCCAGAAAGCAAAATTTCAAACCAACTAAAACTTTTCTATTTGCATATAGTACCATGCATAGGACTTGTGCATTTGAGTGATATGCCATGATGATTGTTATTACTTGTATTTGATATGCTCTAAAACCCTAGTGTGATCATATGAAGATCACCAACCAAATAAATCAAAGAGGAAGAAATTCCATAAAATGCAAAACCCTAAAAACCCTCAAATATGCCCTATGGCATTTTTATAAATTTTGACCCTAGACCTATTTGGTCTTCACCATTAGTTGAGTAATGTTATTAAACACTTACTACAACTTTTGGAACCAAAGATTCACAATTCAAATGGAAATCAAACACAAATCCAACTCACATATGATAATGGTCAATTTGGACAATTCTAGTCTGATCACCACTTTGAGCCCTTGCCATTCAAATTTCCCAAACCAACTTTTGCTAACTCTTTGCGCCATTTCAAAGTCAACATCAAGGTGAACAAATTTGGTGAAGAGCACCATGACAAATTCATCTTTGATCATGAGCAAGGCTCATCCAAAGTTCCAACTTTTTCACATATGCAACATTCTACACTTAGCCATTTTGGCCAATTCTTGAATTCTAATTTTTCCACCACCACCTCAAAAACTCTCTGGTCATTTACAACTTATATCAACACTCACTTTTCAAAAAGGTTCACCTTTGGAATTATTTCAAATTTGAACAATTTTGCAAATTCAAATTTCGGGCACTATTTGCAACTATTGCAAATAGTGTTTCTACTCAACCTAATCTACCCTAACCTATCACATTATGTTCCCTGGTCCCCTTAAACCTTAAGTGGAGCATAGTGAGGCTAAGGGAGAGAGAGAGCAAGCTAGGGCATGGCCATGCCGGCCATGTCCCCGAGCTCGTCGACCTCCCCTCTCTCCCCTTGCTTCTCTGCCAGGACCACCTCGCCACCGTGCGCCAACGCGTCTCCTAGCATGCCCTAGCACCGCCATGGTCGAAGGAACGGCGACCACATGCCGGACGACGCGCGCCAGCACACGCCCTGGACGCCGCTCACGTCGCACGCATGCACGACGCGGACACGCCCAGTACACGCGCCGCGCCACCACCTCGCTCACTCCCTGGCCCTGCTTGCATCGCCTTGAGCACGCACTCGACACCTGGACGCCGCCAGACAACCGCCAGACCACGACCCGTGCCCACCGCCGCCGGAGAAGGAGACCCTGCTCCGCCGCGGGCGCGACAGACACGGAAGCAATGCGAGCGATTCCGACGCTCCCCGACCACGCTGTCGCTGCCAGTAGCATCGCCTGGACCCGTAGAGCATCGCCATAGCCTCGCCTAGCTCGACCAGCCGCCGGAGACGCCGCGCCCATGTCGACCACCTCACTGCCCCGCAACCCTCATGCGATTCTATAAATAGGGAGTTCCCTAGACCAAACCAACCACACCAGCTCACTCCCCACCTCTCACTGCTTCGCCACCACCACTCCACTCACTCGATCGTCGCCGGAGCTGCTCCAATTTGGAGATCGGAGCCGCCAGTACCTGGTGGACGCCGCCGTCGATTGGAGCCACCCTACGAGCCACTGCTACCAGTCGACTCGCCGTTGTCCACAACTTCATCGCGCACCTTGCCAACCCTAGCTGGAGCCACGGTGAGCTCTCCGACCCCCTACCTGAGCCGCCGGTGAACTCCCCTCTCGCCGGCGGGACGATGAACCACAGCCGTTTGATCGCGTTCTAATCCAACGCCTCAGACTCGCCCATACCGCTTCGGCGTTTAACACTCGCTGACAGGCGGGACCCTCTGTCAGGCAGCCCGCGCGGCACTGGATCGTGGCTGGGCTGGCCTTGGGCCGTTTTTAAACCTTTGGGCCCAGCTAGCTTTTCCCGCCGGCCCTTTTAATTCAAACTGGATTTAATTAATACAAATGAATTTCAATACTGCTGCCACTTTGAAATTCAATAGATTTAAATTGGCTAAACCAAATTTGATGAACTTTATATGGGTGGAAAGCTAGAGAAATTATCTAGCCAATGCCACTGGTCCCATGGCCAGATTCTTTGTAGAATTAATGTGATAAAAATAACAAGACAGGGACTTTTCCCTATTCAAATAATTCTTAAAAATCAACCAAAATAGATATTAAGTTAATTCCAATTCTAATAGCTCACATTTGACTTACACTAATTGTTTATGCAATAAAATGGTGTGGTCACTTTGTATGATCATGCCATAGTTTAAAGAATGGATATTATGGCTAGTTTAACTAGTTGATATTGTCCAAAACTATTAAAGTAAATTTTGTGAAGTCTTATACTTCATTTAAACTTGTCTCACATGAATTCATGGGATGTTTGGACCCCTGGTCCCAAACTCTCTTATATGAATTACTTGAGATTTAAATCAAATGTAGTGTTATTTAAATAGTATGAGGTGATCTACCTCATTTAAATCATTTTCACAAATGATGATGATGAACATTTGACTTAGGTCAATATGAGTTCATACATGATTGTTGGAGAAATTAAATCTTAAGAAGATTTCAATGAGAGGAAATTATTTCTCAAGAACCCTATGGAAACTATCATTTACATACTAAATACAAAGAAGTGAATTCTTTTCAAACAACACAACCCATGCACCCTAGTTAATTTATTGGTGTGCATAGAATAGTTTGTGTGTTAAATGTGATGTATGGAATAGCCATTGAATTAGTGAGTAATTATACTCGTATTCAAATTTAGACGGTAGCACCGGAGAGTACGCCGAAGAAGAAGGTTGCTACCAAGAGGAAGAGGAGGAACATTTTGAGAACTACCAAGGCAAGCTATTATTCTTGCAAAGTGCAAAGCCCCTTGGGGCAAGGCACCATGATTCTTATCTTTTCTTACATGAACCTATCCCAAGTTTTTACTTTACAAGTTTTACTTGTTTTCTAAAGGAGTTACTTTTATAGTTAACTTTGGTCGAAGTACAAGTTGGTTACTAGCGTAGTGAGTTAGTCTTCTCCAAGCAAAGCAAGATAGCACCCCTCAGGATTTAGAGCTAGTGCTAATGAAATAAAACTTGACTACTCTAGATGGGAACAATGTGAATTTGAAATGAATTTGAAACCTTGGAATGATGATGCATTCCATTGAATGATTTTTGAAGGTGAATGTGAACAAGAGAAGATGGTGATTTTTGATAAACAATGATGTTGGTTTGAATGTGATACCTTTCCAATTATTAAGTACCCCCACAATACCTGATTATGGGTAGGGCTTAACTGGAAGTTTATGCGTCTTAGTATGGGTTCCCTCTGAACACACGTCATAGGGGTTACGCTTGAGGCTGCCTCCGTTGTTGAGAAATGATGTGAAATTGAGGTGAATTGTACGGCCAAGCCCTGTGCAGTTCCCAGGTTGACAGTTGGTCTTCACTGGGAGGCCAAGCTCATGGGGAGAGGTGCTCATACTAGGATTTGTAAGTGAAAGGTTATGGTTGATGATCCGCGTACTGTGTTACGATGATTCGGGGTAATCCCGACGGATGAAATCAAATGTTGTGGCACAAGTGTGCAACCTCTGCAGAGTGTAAACCTATTCGAATAGCCGCGTCCACGGTTACGGACGGTTGGAAAGGCCATACAGTTTCCGATGTCATATCTTTGAAAATGATGTTGAAAAGGATGATGGTGAAATGACTTGTGGTGAATTGAATTGAAATCACCACTTGAATGGTGGGAATGACACTAATGTTCCCACTTGAGTTAGTTAGCACTTGAACAAGCTTTTCTCAAACTTTGTGAACTAAAACTAGCTTTATGCAAATAAACTAGAGCTTAGCGAACCATACTAGAATGTCTAGCACTTACTTTAGTATTAGTTTGTGAGTACTCAACGTACTCACGGCTTTGTCCCTGGCTATTCAAATGGCCAGAGTATGAAGATGAACAAGGAGATGATCAGCAGGACGCCTACGACAACTAAGCGCCTTCCGACGTCAAGCGTTGGCCTGTGGACTAGAGAGTCCTTGTATCTTACGCTTCCGCTATGTTGAACTATGAACTTGTGTTTGTTCGTTGATCAATAGATCAACTATTCGTGTAATATGGATCATGTGATTCTAAGTTGTAAGACTTATGGTTTGTAATGAATGATGACTGTGATACTTAACTATTATGCCTCGCAACAACAATATTCCTGGGATTGCGATGTATGACATAATAGGCATTCGGACTTAAAAATCCGGGTGTTGACAATCTCCTCCAATTCCCCATCCCGGCAGGGTGCCCGAACGGATTTTCTGATCCCGAGATTGTGTTTCGCGAGGTGGCGGAGTTCTGGATGTCTTCTGGAAAATTGGTCGAACCCCCGTGCGTTTTTAGGTCAAGGGCTTTAAGTAGTCCAGAGGGGAGCATCGGGTGTCGAGGGTACTCCTCGGCAATGCCCTCCGATTGGGGCTTAGGGTTGATGGAATCCTGCAAGCTGACACGAGACATCGGTTCGCAGACAAGCGGGGAGAGCGATTTACCCAGGTTCGGGGCCCTCGATGAGGTAAAACCCTTACATCCTGCCTGTCTGTTCTTGATTATGAAGATAATGGGTTACAATGGGGTGCCGAATAGTTCGGCTGAGATCTCGTCGAGAGGCTAAGTGCTACGATGACCTAGCTTCAGACTTTTGGTGGCTAAGGTTGCTAAGATTGATTGTGTCCCTCGGTAGCCCCTCTCTTGGCCTTTATATAGGGGGCCAGGTCTCAAGAGGTCTAACCGAGTACGACTAGTTTTACACTAGTTTTAAATCTAATGTTTCCTTGTTCGGCTGCTTCCTTGTCTTGCCCGTCAAGGAATCTTCTGGTGCGCCATCCAGGTGGCCCGTCTTGCCTCCAAGTGCCTTCATGGGCCTCCAACTAGACAATACATGATAGGGCAATGTCGGTTACCCGAAGGGTAATGCCCACGTCATCGGGGGCTGGCCGAGGCGGCGTCACCATAGGGCGGCGCAGCCCAGGGGCCCACCGCGCCACCATGTGGTGTGCGCACCTCGTGGCCCCCCTCCGTCTCGTCTTCTGGCTCCGTAAGTCTTCTGTGAAAATAGGCCCATTGCAATTATTTCCGGGGATTGTCCTGAAAGTTGATTTTCTGCACAAAAATAAGACACCAGGGCAATTCTGCTGAAAGCAGCGTTAATCCTTGTTAGTTGTATCCAAAATACACAAATTAGAGGCAAAACAATAGCAAAAGTGTTCGGGAAAGTATATACGTTTTGGACGTATCAACTCCCCCCAAGCTTAGCTTATTGCTTGTCCTCAAGCAATTCAGTTAACAACTAAGTGCGATAAAAGAACTTTCACGAACACATTTGCTCATATCATGTAAATATTCTCATTATATGGACGAGTACTTAGGCAATTCATGATAAGATAAATGCAAATAAAGTCATCTAATAGTTATGTCAATCATGAAAAAGATACCAACAAATTAATAATAAGCATCATGAAACATGTCTATCAGCAGGATTGCAATGCTCATAAAAAGATATGATAAAGTGGTATCTCGCTTGCCCGTATTTGTACAACAAAAAATAAATTCTTAGGCACCTCTGAATTTCATGGAAATACTAGAAGTAAAGATAATCAAAGATAAAAGCATCAAAGTTATACCATAGTTACCCATATTCTGGGACAAACATATTACACTAAGAATGAAAATTATGCTCTCAAGAAGGTGCTCAAAGAAAGGATGATGACTCAACATAAAAGTAAAAGATTGACCCTTCGCAGAGGGAAGCAGGGATTAACATGTGCTAGAGCTTTTCATTTTTTAAAAAGAAGTAATTTTTTTTGAGAGGTGTTTGTTGTTGTCAACGAATGGTAGTGGGCACTCTAACTACCTTGTCAACCAGACTTTCAAGAGTGGCTCCCATGAAGGACGTTACCTCCACCAACAAGGTAAATCATCCCTATTCTCTTTAGTTTACACATGTATTTTAGTTTCATAATGGATGACACTCCCCCAACCTTTGCTTTCACAAGCCATGGCTAACCGAATCCTCGGGTGCCTTCCAACATTCACATACCATGGAGGAGTGTCTATTTGCAAATTAAGTTGCTTACTGATAAATCAGGGCGAAACATGTGAAGGGAATTATTAATGAAAGTTAATTAATTGGGGCTGGGCACCCCGTTGCCAGCTCTTTTTGCAAAATTATTGGATAAGTGGATGTGCCACTAGTCCATTGGTGAAAGTCTGTCAAGAGTAAATGACAAGGTTGAAAGATAAAACACCACATACTTTCTCATGAGCTATAAAACATTGACACAAATTGAGAAGTACTTGGTTTTAAAGGTAGCACATGAAAATTTACTTGGAATGGTTTGAAATGCCGTGCATAGGTATTTATGGTGGACACTTTGGAATAACTTGGTTTTCAGGGATTTGGAAGCACGAGCAGCATTCCCGCTCAGTACAAGTGAAGGCTAGCAATAGACTGGGAAGCGACAATCAAGAGAGCAATAACTGTCATAATCATGCTTGCGACAAAATAAAATTAACGGAGGCATAAAAGTGATACGAGAACTCTTAAGCAAAGTAAATCATCGAGGCTTAATTGACTTTATTTTTTCAGTCATATGCATGCGTGAGCATGTGCCAAGTCAATTCAAATGAATTATTCATAGGAGGATACCACAATGTCATACCTATCTATGAATAAAACAATGCAAGCAAATATTTATGACATGCTACTCATTATTAATAATTGGGGCTAAACATGAGAGATCATGAACTACTAGACTTTCATTAAATGACATATACCTCACATGAACCAACTAAGCATGCTCACATGAATGAGTATATGTACAAAAATGAAAACAAATAGAGTTCATACCAGTCTCTCACCACAGTCGAGTTGTCGTAGATCGTCAGTATTGCCTTTCACTTGTGTGGCTTGAATAATATGAAATGAAAACCAAGCTCCAACCACCGAAGACCGCTGAACTCCATAATAAACTTTACAAAACCGAAGAAGAACAACAAATAGTTTTGGTGCTTTGGAATTGGAAACAAGAACCAAAGTAAAATATTTTTGGATTTTCTTATAGCAAACCAACAATAGTAAATAAAGCAAAATGGGAACAAGAAACCAAATAAACAAATGGTAAAGAGAAACAACAGAAATATTTTTGGTATTTTTGTGTTTTAGGAAAGAAACAAAGCAAAAACAAGAGAATGAAAACTAAAAGAGTCACACAATCACAAGGTGGCAGAAATCCGTCAAACTTGACAGCAGTACAGTAATCATTTTTTCCGAAAATCTTCTGCTGTTCAACTCGAAAAGTGCTCAACTAATGTAAGTTAGATGATAACCTGGGGAACATGTAAAAAAATTGGCTGCTCAAAATAACATTCTGGCTATTTTTAGGAATTTTTTTAGTATCAGTCCAGAATCCGTTTTTTAGACAGCACTTCCCCAAATATCATCTTCCTCATATTAGAGGCAACTATCGGCACACAAATGAAATAAAAAGGTAAAATTAAAGGTTACTACAGTAGTAACAACCTTCAAAAACTAAAATAAGAGCCTACTGAAATAAAAATAACCGAAAGAGAAATAACCAAAAGAAGCGAAACAAGTATATACAAATGACCGGCAATTGTAATATGCAATGAATGAGTGATGCAGGCATACCTCCCCCCAAGCTTAGGCTTTTGGCCTAAGTGGATATCAACCCCAGCGAAGGTCAGGGTTCCACGCCGGTGGATCATACGTGGCGTGGTCATAATAAGATCCCTGTGCAGAAGAAAAGGATGAAGGCTCCACATGCCCAAAATGTTGATGTGAAGAACTTGCTGCGTCGGATGACAAGTCGAGGGGTTCCTAGGCCTCCTCCATGCCGTCCCCTGCATGATGGCCGCTCCTCTCTATGTATGCATCAAGTTCATCTTCTGTGACCGACCAATTTTCCCTGGAATCAAGGTTAAACAAAGCAGGTGCAGGCAATCCAACTAGCCTTTCAGATTTAGTTACTCTCCACTTTTTCTTGAAAAAGGTTATCTCATAGGACATGTTATTCAAATTAGACCAATTAGAAACAAAGTCATGTTTTATCATGGAAACAATATCAAGTTTCTGTATAGAGAGCTGAACATCAAGAGAGTGAGGTTCTACACCATGCATAGCTTGCAAACGAGAGGCAATGAGACCTCCTCAAATTCCTCCTTTATCACGGTTAGTAGCAAGCCTAAAAGCTATCAAAGCACCCAAATCATAAGTTCTATCAAGTTGCAATGCAGCATCTAAGAAAACCAAGTCATGGATGGATAACTTATTTGCATTATTTCTAGCAAGAACGCACTTGGTGATAAAGTAAGCAAAATAGCGAATAGATGGGAGTTGAATACTACGAATTTTACCACTCTCATCGGAGAAGCTTCTCCCTTGACAGATCATATCGTATAGATTCAAGAGTTGCCGTGGCAGCCCCCTAATCTTCTCATGTGATCCCCACTGTGGCACTTTAATAGCTGCACAAAAATCATCAAAGGGAAAGTTGATAGTTTTATTGTAGATTTTATATCGAAACATGGGGTTAGGTTGGGACCAATGGAATTCAAAATCCTGCACCACTGACATGGTTAGTTTTGCATATTGGTAAGGTTCACCAACAACAAAATCTTCTAACCCTGCATTAGAAATTAGATTTTGAACATCCTGAAAAATTCCTACACTCTTCATGAAATCGGTGCATGGGTAGTAGGAGGGGTATACCCCCTCTTCACGGTGGACTCTCATAACTTCATGCACCTCCAATTCATGTTGGTTGAGTTGGTGTCTATTCCACTCCATTTTCTGAAATTTTTCAACAATCATTATAAAAGTTGATTTTGAGACATATAAATGAGAGAAACTACTATAGGAACTTAATAGGGTACTAAACATGCATCAAAACTAATTTTTACAACTTAGAACAAGCATGCAAACTCACTTAACATGTCACCTAAGGCAACAAAATACTCAAGATATACTCAACCAAACAAAATTCTATTTGGATAATCAGAGGAGTCACATACCGGAGAATAAATACACCAAATCTCAGCAGCAAAGATGGGCTGAGCAAGGAGATCGAAAATATCGAGCAAGAACAGCAAGAAACTCGGGTTTGAACAATGCTGGTGTGTTTTCCCATGAAAGAGAGCGGAGTGGTAGGTGGATGAGTGAGTGGAGGGCCAGGTGGGGCCCTCCCCACAGGGTGGCGCGCCCCCCCTTGCTGGTTGCGCCAGCACATGGGGTGCAACCCTGGGGTGCCCCACTGGTCAGCCCCAGGCACTCCCAGGTTGCATTTTGAAAAGTAGGACCAGTGATATAATTTTTGTATATTTTTGAAAACTTCGTAAAATGCACATTTCTGGGTGTTAAAATAACTATTACAGGGCAGAAAAAGATTTTCAAACTTCTAAACAACTAAAGCATCGTGCAAAACAAGTAGTACTACAGAAAGTAAACAAGTGTGGAGAAAGAAAGAAATGTTGTTTAGCTCTTCTATGCATATAAAATGTACTTGTTAACAAGGTTGATCAAGTCTTGCCACCAAATAAATTTTACATGACATAAGAAGAAATAAACCTCAAATCAATCATGTTACCTTATATTGTATTGATACGGATCCAATCATAATATTTTGATATCCTTGTTTAGGCTCATATATAGGACAATCAATAACTCCCACTTTGATAGTTCTCAAATTAGAAATTGTATTAACTCCATATACTTTATCAATCCTCTTGGGAAAATAAACAGTATGCTCCTTGTCATAAACATTGAAAGTAACTTTTCCTTTATTGCAATCAATAACAGCCCCTGCAGTGTTAAGAAAAGGTCTTCCAAGAATAATAGACATATTATCATCTTTACGCATTTCCAACACAACAAAATCAGTTAATATTAAGCAATTACTAGCAACTTGAATAGGAACATCCTCACATATACCAACAGGAACAACAGTAGATTTATCAGCCATTTGCAAAGATATATCAGTTGGTATCAACTTATCTAAATAAAGTCTCTTGTAAGGAGAAAAAGGCATAACACTAACTCCTCCTCCCAAATCACATAGAGCAGTTCTAACATAATTATTCTTGATGGAACAAGGGATAGTTGGTATACCTGGGTCTCCCGGCTTCTTTGGAACCTTGCCATTGAAAGAGTAATAAGCAAGCATAGTGGAAATCCCCTCATTAGGAATCTCCCTTTTGTTAGAGACAATATCTTTCATATACTTTGAATAAGGAGGCAATTTAATAGCATCAGTCAAAGGGATTTGCAAGAACAAAGGTTTCATCCAATCACAAAATTTGTTATAGTGTTCTTCCTCCTTTGATTTAAGTTTCTTAACAGGAAAAGGCATTTTCTTTTGAACCCAAGGTTCTGTTTCATTACCATGTTTCTTAGCAATAAAATCTTCTTTAGTGTACTATTTATTTTTAGCATGCTTTCAGGTTCATCTTCAACCTCTTCTTTATCAGAAACATCATTCTTATCATTATCTTTATCATGTTCATTACCACTTTCAGTTTCAGCATCAGAAATAGAAATACTATTAGGATCATTAACGGGCTCAGAAGATTCTACAACAGTTTTATGTTTCTTCTTTTTCTCAGAAGGAGCACTAGTTTCTTTAGTTCGTTGAGAATCTTGTTCAACTCTTTTGGGATGCCCCTCAGGATATAGAGGATCCTGTGTAGAAACACTGCCTCTAGTTGTTACTTCATAAGCATGTTTTTCTTTAGAAGTATTTTTCAACAAGTCATTTTGCACTTTAGTGAGTTGATCAATTTGAGTTTTAACCATATGAAAATGTTTAACAAGCATCTTAACATCATTGGAGGTTCTCTCCACAATATCATGCAATTTACTAATAGCTTGAGAATTTTCCATTAAATGATTCTCTACTCTCATATTAAAGTTATCTTCCTTAACAACATAATTATCAAATTCATCTAAACATTGATCAGGAGGTTTTGAGTAAGGGATGCCTCCTTTATCAAAGTGTTGAAGAGAATGTACCTCAATTGTGGATGAAGGGGGAGTTATCTTACATAAATCTTCTATGGGAGGTAAATTCTTCACGTCTTCAGATTTAATACCTTTCTCTTTAAGATATTTCTTGGCTTCTCTCATATCTTCATCACTTAATTTAATCATACCCCTCTTCTTCAATATTGGTGCTGGGATTGGTTCAGGTGTAGTCCAATCATCGTGATTTTGGCTTATTCTAGCCATTAATTCTTCAGCTTCGTCTGGATTTCTTTTCCTGAAAACACAACCAGCACAACTATCCAGGTATGCCCTAGACTCAATGGTTAGTCCACTATAAAATATATCAAGTAAGTCATGCTTTTCCAAATCATGTCCAGGCCGAGCTCTAAGAAGAGAGCAAAACCTTGCCCAAGTGATGTCTACGTTCCCCCTCCTTTCCTGTAGACAGTGTTGGGCCTCCAAGAGCAGAGGTTTGTAGAACAGCAGCAAGTTTTCCCTTAAGTGGATCACCCAAGGTTTATCGAACTCAGGGAGGAAGAGGTCAAAGATATCCCTCTCATGCAACCCTGCAACCACAAAGCAAGAAGTCTCTTGTGTCCCCAACACACCAAATGGGTGCACTAGTTCGGCGAAGAGATAGTGAAATACAGGTGGTATGAATAAGTATGAGCAGTAGCAACGGTGCCAGAAAATAGCTTGCTGGCGTGTAGTTGATGGTGGTAGTATTGCAGCAGCAGTACCACAGTGAAATAGCAAACAAGCAGTAGTAACGCAGCAGTAGTAAACAAGTAGCGATAGCAGTATTTAAGAACAAGGCCTAGGGATTACACTTTCACTAGTGGACACTCTCAACATTGATCACATAACAGAATAGATAAATGCATACTCTACACTTTCGTTGGATGATGAACACATTGCGTAGGATTACACGAACCCTCAATGCCGGAGTTAACAAGCTCCACAATAATGTTCATGTTTTAGTAACCTTATAGTGTAAGATAGATCAATACAACTAAACCAAGTACTAACATAGCATGCACACTGTCACCTTCATGCATATGTAGGAGGAATAGATCACATCAATATTATCATAGCAATAGTTAACTTCGCAATCTACAAGAGATCATGATCATAGCATAAACCAAGTACTAACACGGTGCACACACTGTCACCTTTACACACGTGCAGGAGGAATAGAACTACTTTAATAACTTTGCTAGAGTAGCACATAGATAAATTGTGATACAAAACTCATATGAATCTCAATCATGTAAAGCAGCTCATGAGATTATTGTATTGAGGTACATGGGAGAGATGAACCACATAGCTACCGGTACAGCCCCGAGCCTCGATGGAGAACTACTCCCTCCTCATGGGAGCAGCAGCGGTGATGAAGATGGCGGTGGAGATGGCAGCGGTGTCGATGGAGAAGCCTTCCGGGGGCACTTCCCCGCTCCGGCAGCGTGCCGGAACAGAGACTCCTGTCCCCCAGATCTTGGCCTCGCGATGGCGGCGGCTCTGGAAGGTTTCTGTGGTTTTCGTCGAACGTATCAGGGTTTTCGATCCAGGGGCTTTATATAGGCGAAGAGGCGGCGCAGGAGGGTCGAAGGGGCGACGACACCATAGGGCGGCGTGGCCAGGGCCTGGGCCGCGCCGGCCTAGGGTCTGGGGGCCCAGTGCCCCCCCTCTGGTCCTTCCCGGTGTTACGGATGCTTCCGGTGAAAATAGGAACTTGGGCGTTGATTTCGTCCGATTCCGAGAATATTTCGTTACTAGGATTTCGAAACCAAAAACAGCAGTAAAAACAGAACCGGCACTTCGGCATCTTGTTAATAGGTTAGTTCCAGAAAATGCACGAATATGACATAAAGTGTGCATAAAACATGTAGATAACATCAATAATGTGGCATGGAACATAAGAAATTATCGATACGTCGGAGACGTATCAGCATCCCCAAGCTTAGTTCTGCTCATCCCGAGCAGGTAAAACGATAACACAGATAATTTCTGGAGTGACATGCCATCATAACCTTGATCATACTATTTGTAAAGCATATGTAGTGAATGCAGCGATCAAAACAATGTATATGACATGAGTAAACAAGTGAATCATAAAGCAAAGACTTTTCATGAATAGTACTTCAAGACAAGCATCAATAAGTCTTGCATAAGAGTTAACTCATAAAGCAATAATTCAAAGTAAAGGTATTGAAGCAACACAAAGGAAGATTAAGTTTCAGCGGTTGCTTTCAACTTGTAACATGTATATCTCATGGATATTGTCAACATAGAGTAATATAATAAGTGCAATAAGCAAGTATGTAGGAATCAATGCACAGTTCACACAAGTGTTTGCTTCTTGAGATGGAGAGAAATAGGTGAACTGACTCAACATAAAAGTAAAAGAATGGTCCTCCATAGAGGAAAAGCATCGATTGCTATATTTGTGCTAGAGCTTTGGTTTTGAAAACATATAGAGAGCATAAAAGTAAAATTTTGAGAGGTGTTTGTTGTTGTCAATGAATGGTAGAGGGTACTCTAACCCCCTTGCCAGACAAACCTTCAAAGAGCGGCTCCCATTTTATTTTATTTTTGGATGGCACTCCTTCCAACCTTTCTTTCACAAACCATGGCTAACCGAATCCTCGGGTGCCTGCCAACAATCTCATACCATGAAGGAGTGCCTTTTTATTTTAGTTTTATTATGATGACACTCCTCCCAACCTTTGCTTACACAAGCCATGGCTAACCGAATCCTTCGGGTGCCGTCCAACAATCACATACCATGGAGGAGTGTCTATTTTTGTTAATTAATTTGGGACTGGGAATCCCATTGCCAGCTCTTTTTGCAAAATTATTGGATAAGCGGATGAAGCCACTAGTCCATTGGTGAAAGTTGCCCAACAAGATTGAAAGATAAACACCACATACTTCCTCATGAGCTATAAAACATTGACACAAATCAGAGGTGATAAATTTTGAATTGTTTAAAGGTAGCACTCAAGCAATTTACTTTGGAATGGCGGAAAATACCATGTATTAGGTAGGTATGGTGGACACAAATGGCATAGTGTTGTTTGGCTCAAGGATTTGGATGCATGAGAAGTATTCCCTCTCGATACAAGGTTTAGGCTAGTAAGGTTGTTTGAAGCAAACACAAGCACGAACTAGTACAGCAAAACTCACATAAAAGACATATTACAAGCATTATAAGACTATACATCGTCTTCCTTGTTGTTCAAACACCTCACTAGAAAATATCTAGACTCTAGAGAAACCACTCATGCAAACCAAATTTTAACAAGCTCTATGTATTTCCTCACTAATAGGTGCAAAGTATATGATGCAAGAGCTTAAACAAGAGCACAACAATTGCCAAGTATCACATTACCCAAGACATTATAGCAATTACTACATGTAGCATTTTCCAATTCCAACCATATAACAATTAACGAAGCAGTTTCAACCTTCGCCATGAATATTATGAGCCAAGAACACATGTGTTCATACGAACCAGCGGAGCGTGTCTCTCTCCCACACAATCATTTATTCAAACAAAAATAAAAACAAAAACATACAGACGCTCCAAGTAAAGTACATAAGATGTGACCGAATAAAAATATAGTTTCAAGAGAAGGAACCTGATAATGTTGTCGATGAAGAAGGGGATGCCTTGGGCATCCCCAAGCTTAGACGCTTGAGTCTTCTTGATATATGCAGGGGTGAACCACCGGGGCATCCCCAAGCTTAGAGCTTTCACTCTTCTTGATCATAGTATATCATCCTCCTCTCTTGACCCTTGAAAACTTCCTTCACACCAAACTTCTCATAAACTTCATTAGAGGGGTTAGTACATAATCAAAAACTCACATGTTCAGAGGTGACACAATCATTCTTAACACTTCTGGACATTGCTCAAAGCTACTGGAAGGTAATGGAACAAAGAAATCCACCCAACACAGCGAAAGAAGCAATGCGAAATAAAAGGCAGAATCTGTCAAAACAGAACAGTACGTAAAGACGAATTTTAAAATGGCACCAGACTTGCTCAGATGAAAATGCTCAAATTGAATGAAAGTTGCGTACATATCTGAGGATCACTCACGTAAATTGGCATAATTTTCTGAGTTACCTACAGAGAATTAGGCCCAGATTCGTGACAGCAAGAAAACAGTTTCTGCGCAGTAATCCAAATCTAGTATTGACTTTACTATCAAAGACTTTACTTGGCACAACAAAACACAAAACTAAGATAAGGAGAGGTTGCTACAGTAGTAAACAAATTCCAAGACACAAATATAAAACAAAGTACTGTAGCAAAATAACACATGGGTTATCTCCCAAGAAGTTCTTTTCTTTATAGCCATTAAGATGGGCTCAGCAGTTTTAATGATGCACTCGCAAGAAATAATATTTGAAGCAAAAGAGAGCATCAAAAGGCAAATACAAAACACATTTAAGTCTAACATGCTTCCTATGAAAGGGAATCTTGTAAAGAAACAAGTTCATGAAGCATAATGCAACAAGCATAGAAAGATAAAACAGATGTAGCTTCAAAAATTTCAGCACATAGAGAGGTGTTTTAGTAACATGAAAATTTCTACAACCATATTTTCCTCTCTCATAATAACTTTCAGTAGCAACATGAGCAAACTCAACAATATAACTATCACATAAAGCATTTTTATCATGAGTCTCATGCATAAAATAATTACTCTCCACATAAGCATAATCAATTTTATTAGTAGTAGTGGGAGCAAATTCAACAAAGTAGCTATCATTATTATTCTCATCAAGTGTAGGAGGCATAGTATAATCAAAACAAAATTTACTCTCCATAGTAGGTGGCACCAAAAGACCACTATCATTATAATCATCATATATGGGAGGCAAAGTATCATCAAAGAAAATTTTCTCCTCAATGCTTGGGGGACTAAAAAGATCATGAAAACCAGCTTCCCCAAGCTTAGAACTTTCTATATTATTATCAACAATGGTGTTCAAAGCGTTCATACTAATATTACTACCAGCATGCAAATAAGATTCCATAGGTTTTTTAATTTTCGCATCAAACCATTCATGTCTTGACTCAGGAAATAGAATAAAAAGCTCACAGATGTTTTCCATTATGCCTTACTAGTGTAAACAAGAAACAAAAAGTTGCAATTGCAGGATCTAAAGGAAATAGCTTCGAGTACTTACGGCGCCGGAGAATAGCTTAGTAGCTGAGATCCGGAGTGTGAGTACCTTTTACCTTTCCTCCCCGGCAACGGCGCCAGAAAAATAGCTTGATGTCTACGTTCCCCCTCCTTTCCTGTAGACAGTGTTGGGCCTCCAAGAGCAGAGGTTTGTAGAACAGCAGTAAGTTTTCCCTTAAGTGGATCACCCAAGGTTTATCGAACTCAGGGAGGAAGAGGTCAAAGATATCCCTCTCATGCAACCCTGCAACCACAAAGGAAGAAGTCTCTTGTGTCCCCAACACACCAAATGGGTGCACTAGTTCGGCGAAGAGATAGTGAAATACAGGTGGTATGAATAAGTATGAGCAGTAGCAATGGTGCCAGAAAATAGCTTGCTGGCATGTAGTTGATGGTGGTAGTATTGCAGCAGCAGTAACACAGTGAAATAGCAAACAAGCAGTAGTAACGCAGCAGTAGTAAACAAGTAGCGATAGCAGTATTTAAGAACAAGGCCTAGGGATTACACTTTCACTAGTGGACACTCTCAACATTGATCACATAACAGAATAGATAAATGCATACTCTACACTTTCGTTGGATGATGAACACATTGCGTAGGATTACACGAACCCTCAATGCCGGAGTTAACAAGCTCCACAATAATGTTCATGTTTTAGTAACCTTATAGTGTAAGATAGATCAATACAACTAAACCAAGTACTAACATAGCATACACACTGTCACCTTCATGCATATGTAGGAGGAATAGATCACATTAATATTATCATAGCAATAGTTAACTTCGCAATCTACAAGAGATCATGATCATAGCATAAACCAAGTACTAACACGGTGCACACACTGTCACCTTTACACACGTGCAGGAGGAATAGAACTACTTTAATAACTTTGCTAGAGTAGCACATAGATAAATTGTGATACAAAACTCATATGAATCTCAATCATGTAAAGCAGCTCATGAGATTATTGTATTGAGGTACATGGGAGAGATGAACCACATAGCTACCGGTACAGCCCCGAGCCTCGATGGAGAACTACTCCCTCCTCATGGGAGCAGCAGCGGTGATGAAGATGGCGGTGGAGATGGCAGCGGTGTCGATGGAGAAGCCTTCCGGGGGCACTTCCCCGCTCCGGCAGCGTGCCGGAACAGAGACTCCTGTCCCCCAGATCTTGGCCTCGCGATGGCGGCGGCTCTGGAAGGTTTCTGTGGTTTTCGTCGAACGTATCAGGGTTTTCGATCCAGGGGCTTTATATAGGCGAAGAGGCGGCGCAGGAGGGTCGAAGGGGCGACGACACCATAGGGCGGCGCGGCCAGGGCCTGGGCCGCGCCGGCCTAGGGTCTGGGGGCCCAGTGCCCCCCCTCTGGTCCTTCCCGGGTGTTCTGGATGCTTCCGGTGAAAATAGGAACTTGGGCGTTGATTTCGTCCGATTCCGAGAATATTTCGTTACTAGGATTTCTGAAACCAAAAACAGCAGAAAACAGGAACTGGCACTTCGGCATCTTGTTAATAGGTTAGTTCCAGAAAATGCACGAATATGACATAAAGTGTGCATAAAACATGTAGATAACATCAATAATGTGGCATGGAACATAAGAAATTATCGATACGTCGGAGACGTATCAGCAAGCTTGAGGCAATTTCTCTCCATCTTCCTGATCAAAACTACAAATTTTCTGCAAAGCAATATGTTGAGCACTAGCAGGAAAATATTTTTGAAAGAAAACATCGAGCAAACC
Organism: Lolium perenne; assembly: GCF_019359855.2. Classification (NCBI taxonomy): domain Eukaryota; kingdom Viridiplantae; phylum Streptophyta; class Magnoliopsida; order Poales; family Poaceae; genus Lolium; species Lolium perenne. The sequence continues at coordinate 32,156,993 of NC_067248.2, read as the reverse complement.
ATTTGGACTATCAATAGAATCAGGAGACAAACTATTATACCAAGTTTTAGCATCATCCTTTAATGAGAAAGGAAAATTTTTAGCAACAAAATAAGTACGCTTCTCGATATCATCAGAAACAAGCTACTCAAAGTAGAAAGCTCATTCATGTGCTCTACATCACTTTCTTTTTCAGTACCACAAAAAGGTATTTTCTCAACAATAGATATATGAGAAAAATCAATAGAAAAATCATAATCCTTATGTTTAATGTTTATAGGAGATGTGGCAAATTTAGGATCAGGAGAAAGTTTATATCTAACAGCATGTTGTGCAAGAAGCTTTTTAATGTTACTTGCACTAGTAGTAGCATTACATTTATCAATAAAATCATCATCAAGTTCCACATAATCTTCATCAAAATCATCACTAGAGTGTTCAACAGACTCAGGTGAATTAACAGGTGTAACGGTATTTTCATTAGGAATTTCAGTATTTTCAATTTGTCTAGACCTAGCAATTGTAGCATCTAGAAAAGGACCTAATGAACCATTATCATCAAGCACAGTAGAAGCATCATTAAAATTATAAGAGGAATTTTCAGATTCAGCAGAAGTACCAGCATATGAAGCTTGTGGTGGTGAAACAAGTTGACTTATCATAGATGGTGAATCAAGAGTAGCAGAGGTACTCAGAGTTGTACCTTTTCCTGTAGTGGATCGTAATATGGCGACTTTAGCATCGCGAGGTTTACCCATGATGGAGGATTTGCAGCGAACAATATCAATTCAGGTGAACTTGCAAATAAAGCTATGCTCCCCGGCAACGGCGCCAGAAAATAGTCTTGATGACCCACAAGTATAGGGGATCGCAACAGTCTTCGAGGGAAGCCCAATTTATTGATTCGACACAAGGGGAGCCAAAGAATATTTGTAAGCCTTAACATTGGAGTTCTCAATTCAGCTGCACCTGGAAACAGACTTGCTCGCAATAGTTTATCAGTAGCAATAGTTTTATAGCAGTAGCAGTAGTGAAATATAAGCAGCAATTTAATAAAGACAACAGTAGTGATTATAGTAAACAACAGGATTAAAATAGTGTAGGCATAGGGATGGATGAACGGGCGCTGCATGGATAAGATAACTCATGTAATAATCAAGACTAGGCATTTGCAAATAATTATAAAACAGTATCCAAGTACTAAATAACCATAGGCATGTGTTCCGTATACAGTCGTACGTGCTCGTAATGAGAAACTTGCACAACATCTTTTGTCCTACCAGCCGGTGGCAGCCGGGCCTCTAGGGAAACTACTGGTAATTAAGGTACTCCTTTTAATAGAGTACCGGAGCAAAGCATTAACACTCCGTGAACACATGTGATCCTCATATCACAGCCTTCCCCTCCGGTTGTCCCAATTTCTGTCACTTTGGGGCCTCGGGTTCCGGACAGCAATATGTGTATACAACTTGCAGGTAAGATCATAAAACAATGAATATCATCATGAATCAATAACATGTTCAGATCTAAAATCATGGCACTCGGGCCCTAATGACAAGCATTAAGCATAACAAGTTGCAACAATATCATAAAAGTACCAACAACGGATACTAGGCACCATGCCCTAACAATCTTATGGCTATTACATGAAAAATCTCATCCAATCCCTACCATCCCCTTCAGCCTACAGTGGGGGAATTACTCACACATGGATGGTGGAAGCATGGATGGTTGATGGAGAGGCGTCGGTGGCGATGATGGCGATGATCTCCTCCAATTCCCCATCCCGGTAGGGTGCCAGAACGGAGTTTCTGATCCCGAGATTGGGTCTCGCGATGGCGGCGGAGTTCTGGATGTCTTCTAGAAAATTGGTCGAACCCCCGTGCGTTTTTAGGTCAAGGGCTTTAAGTAGTCCAGAGGGGAGCGTCGGGGGCTGGCTGAGGCGGCGTCACCATAGGGCGGCTCGGCCTAGGGGCCCACTGCGCCGCCATGTGGTGTGCGCACCTCGTGGCCCCCCTCCGCCTCGTCTTCTGGCTCCGTAAGTCTTCTGTGAAAATAGGACCATTGAAATTATTTTCGGGGATTTTCCTGAAAGTTGATTTTCTGCACAAAAATAAGACACCAGGGCAATTCTGCTGAAAACAACGTTAATCCGTGTTAGTTGTATCCAAAATACACAAATTAGAGGCAAAACAATAGCAAAATTGTTCGGGAAAGTAGATACGGTTTGGACGTATCAACGTGTTCTTCATCGCACCAACGTTCGCCGAGAGACGCAAACAAGGTTTATGATGATGTGGTTCTAAATTACTACAATGCTTTTAAAGAGACAAAACTTATGTTCTCGTTAATAAAGTAGGCAAAAAACTAAGGGGCGAAAAAGAGCCCTGTTGAAAAGAGAAACTAAATAGTATCCATCCGCTTAAACAAGAGGAGGGTTCTTCTTATCTTCTAGCTTGTTTGTCGCGTCAGCGATTTTGGAAGCATCGTTGATTTTGCCAGGAGTCCCGGCGGTGATTTCCAGTGTCTTGTTTTCTTCTATGACTGCTGTACCGTCAGCTGCCGAAGCTTTTAGTGTCGAAGCTTCTGGGGCAAGATCGGCTGGCTTCTTCTTCGTCTGCCTAATGCGTTCGTCTTCCTTACTATCGTCTGCCGACGACTTTGAAGGAAGATCGACAGCTTCCTGCTTTACCCCAAACTTCGCAGCGATCCTCTGAAAGTCGAGATCGCAATTGTTCGAGCATGAGAAACTTCCATAGACTGTGATGTTTGTCCCATTGCTCCCAGGCATTTTCAGCTTGAGGTATGCGTAATGTGGCACAACCATGAACTTGGCATAAGCTGGTCTTCCGAGTATAGCATGGTAGTGCGATTCCCAGTTTACGACTTCGAACTCGACCTTTTCCTTCCTGAAGTTTTCGGGTTTTCCAAAGATGACATTCAGATGAACTTTGCCAAGAGAGTACGCCGGTGAAGTGGGGAGGATCCCATGGAAACAGGTGTCTGTCTCTTCTAGCATCCTCATGGTAATTCCCATACTTTTGATTGTGTCGACGAATATCAAGTTTAACCCGCTTCCACCATCCATGAAGACTTTGCTCATCTTGAACCCTCTGATCTGCTCCTCAACTACTAAGGCAGCGTGCCCTGGTTTTGGGATTGTCATCGGGTGATCCGCTCTGTTGAACATAATGCTCTGAGATGACCACTCAATATATTCAGGAATGTTGGCCACAATGCTTTCTGCCAGATTGATTTCTCGGGTGAGCTTCTTCATTTCCCTTCTTGAAACACCTGTCCCGTGGATCATGATCATCTGCCCACGTGGTGGTGGAAACGACTCGTTGGGGTTATGAGGCTGAGCTTGCTGGACCTGGTGCTGAGGTGGAGGTGGCGGTGGTGTTGGCTGCTACTGCTGCTGGATGAGCTTCTGCATTTCGATGAAACGTCGACAATCTCTGAGTAATTGGCTTGACTTCTTCTTGTCATCTTTAGGGTCGATGTACGAGTGCAGGTAGCAGGGAGCGTTTATCTGTTTGGCAAAGGGTAGCTCAGGAGTCCTCTGTGGTCGTGGTTTGTAGTTGCCACGATTTCCAGAGTTGCTCTGGTTGCCGTCCTGCCGATCGCCTCGCCTGTCGTCGTACCGATTGTCCTGCCGATCAGAATACCCCGCAGCTACCATGTTACTGTCGTTGTAACTGCGGTCTTTTCTTTCTTACGGCGATCCCTTCGTCCACCCTAGTCGTGCTTCGGCTGGTCGTCGTCATCGTCGTCACTGCGTTGTCGTGGTCTTCGTACGTTGTCTTCGCCATCAGCCCAGCTGTTGTTGATTTCCATTAACTTGGTTATAGTTTTCGGCTTCTTGCGCCCAAGTTCCTCTATGTAAGTTTCACGTCGGATGCCATCACTGAAGGTGTCGATTGCTCTGTCGACGGAAACGTCTTCGGTAGCGTTCAAGAGTTTGGTGAATCTTCCGATGTATGCGCGCATCGACTCCTTCTGCTTCTGTTGGCAATGCCGTAACTCCTCGATTCCAATAGGCCTCTTGTATGTCACCTGGAAATTCGCGATGAAAGCGTCGACTAAGTCATCCCATGATTTGATGGAACCTTTCGGCAGGCCTCTCAACCAAGCTCATGCCGAATCCTTCAGGTAAAGCTGCAAGCACTGCATTGCTTCTATCTGATTTCCCTTGTGCAGGATCACAGTCCGTAGGTAATCATCTATCCATGACCTCGGCTCCTGCTTCCCATCGTACTTAGCATCGTCAGTGGGGGTAGGTTTAAACTTTTTGGGCGGCATCGTCTCACGAATCTTGTAACTTAAGCAATCGGCCCCCCTTAGCTCGCCGTCGTACTCTTGGCTTTCATCTGAGGCGTCACTGTTGTACTCCTCCCTAGCGGCGCGCCGTTGCCTGACTTTATCAATTCTACTCTGGTTGATTTCGTCCCGAGCATCCCTTGAGCGATGTTTTGAACCACTGGCTTGTAACGTGGTCTTTTCCTTCCGTGGGACCAAGTTGTCTCCTAATATTGCGAGGCTTTCTAATGCGGCCCGGTGAGCTTGAGCCATAGAACCTTTGGGTCGTTGATTGATGAGGTACGCCGCGAGATTGGCAGTTGCTCCCTCAACGGTCTTCGGCCGTAGCATACCCGCGGTGTCGGTAGTCATGAAGGACTTGGACAGGTTCGATGCGATTTCTCTAGCATCATCTTCCGAAAGCCTGGATAACCTCGATCGGTGCTTCCCTACGCCTTGACTGCTTCGGGAGGCGCTTCCTCGTGAACCCTTTCGTTGTTCGCTAGATTGTTCTGTGGCGAATAGACGTTTCTCAAGGGTGCCCTGCTCTTTTGATAGACGCTCCTGGTTTTTCTCCAATATAGAGCGATAGGCATTGAGGGTTCCAACCGAAGTTCCAGCAGGGAGTGCTGTGTTATTAAGCACGGCTGCTCTGGCTGCTGCCCACTCTTCCTCCGCGATAGTGTAATCACTGTTGTTGTTACTAGCGCTATTTTCAAAACTTAGCCGCCTGCTAGAGCAAGGGGTGTGATCTCCGTCTCCCCTATTCCTTGCGTTTCCCATGTTATTGGCGGCATAAACTTGGTGGTGCGCCGCTTTCCAAGTGACCCCCTTGACGACGCTGCCGACACTGTCTTCTCCCGATGAATACTGGGCGCTGCAGATGAACGGTGTGTCGCTCGATCCCAATCCGTGCCTAGAGTCGCAGTTCAAACAGTAGTACGAGGTCATCTCTGAAGACACGAGATTATCGGATCCAACTGACATTGAAGACGTCGACCGAGGGGTTGATGGCGAGGATGAGTTCGTCGAGTCTGTCAGGCCAGCCGAAAGGTCGACTGATGATGACAGGCTTGGCCCTGCGGCAGGTGGTGGTGATTTCCTTGCTAACCTGGGGGCGTATGGTTCTAGCAGTCGAAGGACTCCTTCCGCGTTGAGGTTGTAGTGGACGCTGCCGAACGTCATCTCCATGTTTCCTTATAGATCTGAGAAAGTCGAGCGTGAAGAGTCGCTGTGCGGGGTGAACTCGTAGGAGCCGAATCGAATCGGGCTTTGTAAACTTGGCGATGATGATGATGATGGTGTCGACGAAGCTGCCGATGACATGACCGGATCTGCCGATGACCGATCTTGTGCCGACAGGGTTTCCACAGACGGCGCCAATTGTCGAGGGTACTCCTCGGCAATGCCCTCCGATTGGGGCTTAGGGTTGATGGAATCCTGTAGGCTGACACGAGACATCGGTTAACAGACAAGCGGGGAGAGCGATTTACCCAGGTTCGGGGCCCTCGATGAGGTAAAACCCTTACGTCCTGCCTGTCTGATCTTGATTATGAGAATATTGGGTTACAATGGGGTGCCGAAGGTTTCGACTCTGATCTCATCGAGAGGCTAAGTGCTACCGCGACCTAGCTCTAGACTTCTGGTGGCTAAAGTTGCTACGATTGATTCTGTGTCCCTCGGCAGCCCCTCTCCTGGCCTTTATATAGGAGGCCAGGTCTCAAGAGATCTATCTGGGTACGACTAGGTTTACAAAAGACCTAGCTCTAAACTTTCCTTGTTCGGCTCCTCTCTTGCCTTGTTCTTCAAGGGATCCTCTCCTGCACCGTCCTAGTGGCCAGCCTCGCCATCGGATATCTTCATGGGCCTCCAGTTGGGCCGCACAGGATAGGACAATGTCAGTTACCCGAAGGGTAATGCCCACGTCACCCTCCGATCTAAATTAATTAATTCAAATTTTCTTAGACTTGTCTGTATCTAGAGTAAAAACATGTCTAGATACGTCCATATTTAGATAAGCAAAGTTGAGGCAATTAATTCGGATCCGACGGAGTAGTTGTTGCTATAAGCTTATATCTAGTGTTTCCCATGTGGAGAATGGTGTGATGCAGTTGGGGATCTCGTCATCGGATTCAGATCTAGCCAATGGGGAATATGGCGGATCAGATCAAGGTGATGGCGCTATCGGTGAGGCTTGCTTTGGTTAGTGCTTCAGATCTGGCCAATGGGGAAGTCAAGCTGCGGACGTTCCCAGGAGTTCACAAGCTCGGGGCAAACGACAACGTCATCCATCTTGCCCGTGCACATCTTGGCCGTTCAGCGGCCCTCCTCAGAGCCAATATGTCGTTACTGAGGCCCTTCTTCTGATTCATCATGGCGACTACCGGCGACACCGTCCCAAGTGGTGAGTCCCCGGCGACGGAGTGGCTGGCCAGGATGCGGATGTGCGGTCGAGAAGGACTCACTGGCTTTTCTACTATATGTTTTGGGGTCCTTTTTGTAAAGTTGCAGGTCATATTAGTTATTGTCTAGTTCTTTTGGACCTTTATGTAATTTTTGGACTAGTTTCCATTGGCACCGATAAACTTGAATTTTGACAAGTTCACGGAAAAAATTCCTTCACACATATGGCCTATCATGTATGAACATTATTGGGATTTAAACTATATGTAATGGCCAACACTTGCGCAAGGGGGCTCGTCTAGTGCGCACTAGTTTCCATTAGCACCGATAAATTTGAATCTTGACAAGTTCTCAGAAGAAAAAATTGATTCACATATGGCCTATCATGTATGGACATTATTGGGATTCAAATTATACAAAGATGGCCAACACTTGTGCAAGGGGGTCCTCTAATGTGCACTAATAGTTTCCATTAGTACCAACACATTTGAATCTTGACAAGTTCTCAGAAAAATTGCTTCACACATATACCCTATTATGTATGAATATTATTGGGATTCAAACTATATATATATGGCCAATACTTGAGCAACGAGGTCCTCTGGTGTGCACTAGTTTTCATTAGCACTAATAAGCTTGAATTCTAACAAGTTATTAAAGAGACTTGTTTCACGATTGTTGACATATATCAATTCAAACTTTATAGATGGCCAACACTTGAGAAATGGCGGGGGGTCCTCTAATTAATGTGCAGTAGCTAGATTCAATTAGCACCGATAAACTAGAATTTTGACAAGTTCTCCAAAAAACTTGCTTCACAATCTAATATGGCCTACCACATGTGCATAAATATTCTTGTGATTCAATCTAGAGATGGTGGCAAACACACTTGCGCAAGGGTCGGGTTCCTCTAATGTGTGCATTAGTACTTTCGATTAGCATCGATAAAGTTGTATTTAATTTTGAAAGTTCTCAAAAAAACTTGCATATGGCCTATCATGTATGAAAATTCATGGGATTCAAACTAGATGTCCAACAATTGCGCATCAAGGGGGTCGTCTATAAATATGTGCACTAGTGTACATTTAGCACATGTAACTTGAATATATATAGGTCTGCTATTTTCGAACCGGTTCGAGAATATCTATTCTCGAACCCTTTCCGAACTTCCCGGTACATATGGATGTGAACTTCTTCTTCCTTGAATCTGAACTTCCCGACGAACTTCAATATTGTACAGGGCAAACTTCCGAAACTTTAGTCTAGTTTGAAGTGAACTTCAGAAAATATAGCGAACTTCCTGGTTGTTTCTAGTGAGCTTCTCGATGGAATACCACAATTGCATGTTTGTGCGGACAATATTTTTATGTTGATTTTCAAACCACTTATCGGATTGATACATACAATATACCGTTGGATTCGTACGGAAATTTCGCTACTTTTTGATGTTCATCGTTTCCCAAATTCTATACTGTTTAAAACTAATTTTAAATATACAAAAGAACGTTTTCGCGGATTTCTCTATTTTCGTGTAGTTTATGGGGTCCAGTTTTCAAACCGTTTGTCGGATTGATGCGTATGATATGTCGTTGGAAAGCTGATGTCTAGGCGCACCTTTTTCATGAAGAACACTCTTCTAAATTCTTTACACTTTAAGAGCATATTTGAAAACACGTAATTCCGCTTTTCAAACTTTTCAGATGGGCTTATTTTCGAACCACTCGTCGGAATGTTCCAAATGATATTGCATTGAAAAAATATTGATTAGGCGCAACTTTTTCATATGTAACATTTTTCCGAATTCTAAACGGTTTAAGTTTAATTTCAGAAATATGCAAAATTGAATATAACGCCGACACGACAACATTTCAATATTGGCTCATCAAGATTTATTAAATGTGGCATTTGCGGTGTGTTGGAGTATTAATAGAGTTATATTAGTGATAACTGTATATGGCGCCGGTCGATTTACGTAATAAGAGGTTGTATCAATGATTTCTGATCATATAATTTCCTCCTAGAAAAATAGAGTACATGAGCTACTCAAATATGGAAGTGAACTTCTCGATATCTGTTAGTGAACTTCCGCTCGCGGTACAAAAGTTTCAGTCATGCTTAAAATGTACTTCCTACATGTTCAAAGTGAACTTTCGCGCACAAAGTGAAGTTTGACAAAAGCACCCTCCCCCCCCCCCCCCCGTTCAAAGTTAACTGCATGCAATTCACTATACTTTGATGAAAAGTTCATTCTATGGAGTTTTCGGTTATTTTGTTTCTCTTTACTATTTTGTGGGATTGTAATTATTTTACAGTGAACTGGTGAAGTCCAAAGAGTGAACTTCCATATAAAAATATAACTTCTTTGTTTAATACCAAAGCCAAACAAGTTGACTTTACATCAACGATGTACGCACAAGCCCAGGTGTACTGACAAAGACAAGTGAATGCATAGCAGGTGTACTGCAGCACATTTTACACAATTTTATAACACAATGCGAACTACTCAGCAATCGCACAAACACACCAATATGCTTAGAATAAAATAGAAACACAATCATGCATACCCAAGTAGGGAACTGACGCCTGCTCACTACACGCTCACTCAATGCACAACTTCCTACTGAAGAAAAAATCTTTTTCATACGTGACTGAACATCTTTTTCACAAAGAAATGTACTGCCCTAGATGCATAACAGTGAACTTCACACATAATTAATATACAAAAGTCATCCATCTGTCAACGCAAATATCAGAAGCGAACTTCACGACCAATCTATCTAGTAGACTCAAATAAAAATCCATCTTGTGGGAATAGTCTAAATTGACGTATCAGGACACACAAAATTCACGAATAGAGAAGTTAACTCCACAAATTAGTATTAGTCAGCTTCACTCAGCCTACGTTGTGCCCGTCCTAGGAATGTTCTTTCAACAGACACCCCCGCGGCGCGACATTTGGGCTTGAAGACGCCATGGACAGGGAGCGACCGCCAAGCCGCATCCACCTCCAAGAAGTAGCGTAGGGCTAGCACCATGTTTATGTCCTCGTCCTCTGCGGCATTGCCTCAACGGGTTGGCGGTGATCAGAGAGTCCTTGTTGTATATGCATGTGATGCTCGGACGATGCGAGTGGGCTTCTCAAGTACCTGGCACCAAATGATAGAATTAGGTGAACAAAAAAATCGAAATATTTGATTATAATGAAAGAACATAGAGTTGATCAGAAACTGCTGAAGCTATCTTCCGAACAAATCAGGAAAAATGTGAGTATTCAAAGGAGAGAGCACTACTAGATTATACAAGATGAACACCAGGACTAGTAGTAGTATCTAAAAATAATCTGCTTTTTCACAATAAAGAAAATGAACTTCCACGGCCAACGAACTGCACTTCGCAACAAAAGAGTGTACCTTTCTTAAAAATAAATTACTTGCAGTTTAAGAGAACTGAGCAAAAAAAATGAGAATACTGCGCCGTTGAAGTGTATTGCTCCTAGTACTAGCATACTTTTGTTGCCTAATACTTCAGCATTCATTACAGATATTTACTCCTTTTTCCTTGAACTATATAAACTTCTATTAAAGATAATGTAGCATGTTCTACTAACTAACATTGAAATATCACAACAAAGAGTGAAAAGATATGTTCAATATAATGTCGCATTAGTGAATAGCTAGCTGATTAATGTATAGCTAACTGATTATGTTTGTGAAAGTAGCCCCTGGAAAGTGGTTCAACATTACCTTGGCTTCGTGCATTTTCTGTTCTGATAAATAAATAAATATCTGATCAATATATAGCTTGTTGATTATGAAACAAACTGTTCCGCAAAGAAAACTGAACTTCGCCTTCGGAAAAAGCAAACTCCCCTGAAAAAAAGTAAAAGTGAATTTCCTACTGTCACAAACATCATAGATAGTATCTCTTAAATGTTGCACTTCGTTTTGGAAAGAAAAGATGTTGCAAACCTATTGGAGTTCAGATGAGGTACCGTACCATTGACAAGTAGCAACCAACTGAACCGCACAATGGCTTATAGTGAACTGCACCAATGTCACTGTATCAAGAAGTGAACTTATATGCAGGCGAACTGTTCCCACTGAGACAACATATGTTCCAGCATTATAAAAACTATCGTATCGTCAGAAGATAAAACTATTGCATATACAAGAATCATACATCCCGGAGGCACAAACATCACAAATATTCTAGAAGGAATATATAAAATGAAAATAGCACTAGATGTGAACTTGGCAAATTAAGAGAAGTGGGCTTCACCGATTAGGAGAAGTGAGCTTCACGGATTAGAAGAAGTGAGCTTTACGGATTATAAGAACTGGCAGGAATATATAAAATGAAAATAGCAGTAGATGTGTCGTGAATTAAGAGAAGTGGGCTTCACATATTAGGAGAAGTGAGCTTCACGGATTATAAGAAGTGAGCTTCACGGATTATAAGAAGTGAGCTTCACGGATTATAAGAAGTGAGCTTCACGGATTATAAGAAGTGGCAGGAATATATAAAATGAAATAGTAGTAGATGTGAACTTCGTGAATTAAGAGAAGTGAGCTTCAGAGATTAGGAGAAGTGAGCTTCACGGATTATAAGAAGTGAACTTCTTAAACACCATATTCTATCTTTAATCATGGACTTATCGAACTTCCCCATAAAAATGAGTTTTATGTACGGAAGGAGTGAAATTTTTGTTAACTAAAGTAGCACTGAACAAACAAAACAAACTTATGTAGCGTCAAGACCCTACAAACTGATCTTCAAACGCCCAAGATCTAAACAATGCAAAAAAGTAAAGTGGACTACATCCAGATGCGTGCTAAAAAGATACAATGTGCCCAGCTGTTATTTTCTAGGGCCATCTGTGGTGCTAGTAAATTTAAATATATAGGTATTAAGTTTGCTGCATCTAATGAGCATGCTAACTTCATGTTCTTTTGATTATGTTGACAGCTTGTTCTGACAAAACCACAGATAAGTACACTTCCAGGACCATAGGATGAACATCTCACATCGGTGAACCTCTATAGTTAAAGAAATTGAATTCTAATTTTTATTAAGCTTTTCCTCACTATTATCAGGAAAGTAGGAAACACCATTGTATGGATGGTACATTGTAGGAAACACCATTTTATTAATCTGCCTATCTTTTGTACAGTAGGCTAAAAAAAAGTATTGAACTTCCACACAAAATAAAGCCGAACTTTCACATCGAAAGATAGTGAACTTCAACAGAAAAATGGTGCGAACTTACTGATAAAAATAATTGACATAACGCACTCCCCAAAAAAGAAGAGGTGAGCTTCACGCATAGATCAAATGAACTTCTCGTCTGGAATATATACATCAACAATATTCTACACTTCGCTACCTTTTTAATTTCTACACATTCGGTTTTACACAATGAACTGCCAATTTTCATGTAGTGCACTTTCGAAGCATAATATAATCAAAACATATTATACTGGATCTGCAAGAATGCAACCACGTACCAGAAAAATATCCTCGAATGAATTTCAGGAGGAGAACGTGTGGGAGTTCACAAGAGTGCCATGGACGGACAAGCTGCCGGGATTTCGTGCTGATGCTTCCTGCCGACGCCGTGGTGGTGGAGTTCGGTTGGTGCTCAGGGGAAATCCCGAGCTTAAGTGGAGGTGGTTAACTAGACGACGCGCTGCAGCAGATATATAACTCGCAACCTGCAAATCAACTACCTACAGTACTAGCATCTAACATCCCCACAAGTAAGATCATAATACTACTAGTACTGTCTTGGCAGACAACACAACCTATTTCCTAAACATGCCACTAACTGAAAACAAAATGTAAGACCTAGTACGGAACTGAAACACTCTATACAGTTAACTGACGACATAAGATAAAAGTTCAGAACTAAAAGGAACTTCAGAAACTGAATATAGTGAACTCCTACTTTGGTTTAACACATCAAACTCTACAAAACGAAAAGTGAACTTTAAATGTTTTACACATCAAACTCAAAAGTTTTTATAGTGGACTTGGGTAAATAATCATATGTCGCTTAATAAGTGGACTTCCTATTGTTTAGATTTTCTAAGTTAATAGGAATAATGAACTTCCACACAAAATAAAACCGAATTTTCACATTGAGATGAAGCGAACCTTGAAAGGAAAATGATGTGAACTTGCAGGCAAAAATAATTGACAGAGTGAATTGCGTGACAAAGAGAAGGTGAACCTTTTGGTGAATTCGAGATGAACTTCCTGTATTTTTAAAGCTGAATGGTTTCTTCAATCACCCCTGCCTATGTATAAAAAAGACAAATAGTGCCAGAAGAATGGCTACAGCTGCTTGCCTATTACATATTTTTTTGTAGCTTTCTTGAGCAAGCAAACTTCAATTGTTTTATACATAAAATTCAAAATATTTTTATGGAGTTGGCTTTAGTTTTTCAGTAACGAACTATCGTAACTTAACAAGTTGAACTTTTTATACAACAGAACATTTTATGCTATTTTTAATCCTTTTTCCACGCGTTGATGATGAAACAATATAAAGGTGGAACGCATTGCACATGAGGGCATCAACAGTAGAAGTTCAGCTCTGAACTAATAGCACTTCTAAAATGAAATACGTACCAGATGCACAGTGAACTGCATCACAACTACTTGATCGAGATGGCATAGTGGTCATGGTAACCTACCAATAATTAATAAGAATAGGATAAATTGTTCAAAATGTAAGACTGTAAGTCATTATGCTTTAAACAGGGCCAATAAGAACAAACTTGCTATGAAGAACTAGATAATCAAATAAAAGGTGAACTTTGCTCCATTGTACCCAAGTGCACTACTTTTCTGTATCAGCAACACATCAAAGCGAGCCTACCAGTCGCAGTTCGATGTCTACTTCCAGAAAATAGTACATGTGAACTTGCAATGAAATCCCAGGAAATACTAAGTGAACTTGCTAATTTGAATAGTCTGAACTACATTAAACTTGGTGATAGAAAAATATAAAAAATATCACCTCAACACCAACTCTGATTCAGTGGCTACTCTCGGTTCAGATGCATCCCCGCACATGTAATTTTAACAAGTGAGCTTCCAAAAGAAATTGAGGTGAACTTCCAAACTTTTTTTCAAGAAAAAATGGACATCATGTATGTACTAATAGAACTTCCCTGAAACGAAAGATTAAGAACTCTCCAAAATACACAAATATACTACCTGAAATACACAAGTTCACTGCCAGAATTCGCCTAATGAAATGATAATGGTGGAAAAATAAACTCACCTGTAAAAGGAAATGAAATCTTAGTGAGAAACGATGTACGCACCCCAAGATCAACGGATTTTTGAAACAAAAATTAACTTGCGAAACAAACAAAACTCCTAGAACAAAAAATGAACTTCAACTACCGACGTAGTGCACTTCTCGACAAATTTAAACCCACATTTAAATAAACAGAAGAAACCAAACTTCCAGAATCTCATGATTTGAAACCGGTTTTGGTTTTTTGTATTTCTTTCTTCGAGTGAACTACCAGAAAAAATGAACATCCCCCATGGCCGAAGAAATTTTTTAGGAGAGTTTTCAGCGTGCTTCTAAAAAATATATATCCAGGCAAAAGTGGATAAACCTCCACACAAAAGTGTATTGGTTTTTCTATGTGAGACGAAGTGCACATCTGTGTTACCCAAAGAGAATTGTCTGAATCGACCAAGTGAACTTCTTTGTCAGAATAAGGGAACAAATGGAGAAACTAGTATTTTCTAGATCAATTTTGCACTCTTCAGTATAGGATGTTTATATGTATCAGGAAGGTGTTATAGTTGTATGCATCTGAAGCTTTAGTGCATTGTTGCATATGTTATCATTAACATGATTAGTTTTACAGTGGAAGACTGCTCCTAAAAATGCTAATTTACTTAGGACTACGAGTGATACTGATACTGATAGGATCCCGAGACCCTGGAATGCAGATTACTGAAACAAATAAGTTGGAGGAGAGGGGAAGCGACGGATTAAGGTGCAGCGCGATCTTACGGGAGCGGGAAGGGGTGGACGATGAGTGAGACCCGCGGGGAGTATCTCTCGACGACGAGCTTGAGCGGGAGCCACCCGTCGCGGCTATCGGGGCAGAGCGGGGCGAGGAAGGCCTCGACGAGGACGACGTCCTTCCATGTGGCCGCGCCGCCGTAAGCGAAGCTGTCATAGCGCGGCGGCACGGAGACCTGCGCCTGGAGGACGAGGAGGAAGTAGGAGCAGGATGCGGCGAGCGCGGCGGCCAGGAGGAGCCATCGGAGCAGCGGCGCGCGCGGCAGCAGCGGCGGAGCCCTCGCCATGTTCGGCAGCTGCAGTCGTGCGGCGGCATGGTTGGCTCTGCTCCCGTGCGCTGAAGTCAATCGCGCTCCGGCGGTGGATTGGGGGCGTGCAGCCTGCCGCCGGGAAGAAGGTCAGGCGGGATTCGGCGCCGCCGCCGGGAAGAAGGTCGGGCGGGGATTCGGCGCCGCCGCCGCAGGGGAAGAAGGTTAGGGGAGTTGGGGATGGGCGGCCAGGTTCCTGGCTTCCTGCCGATAGGGATGAAGGTGTGGGAGTTTTTTTTTTGGGGAAGAAGGTGGGGGAGTTCACAAGGAGGGGATTCACGGGGTGTGCGGGTCGGTGGGTTTCCGTTGTGGCAGGTGGTTCGGTAAGGAGCCAGGGTTCGAGAATAGCTATTCTAGAACCCCTCTTAAGGGGGGTTCGAGTAGTTCGATAATATATATATATATATATATATATATATATATATATATATATATATATATATATATATACCAGCACTATTCTGCAACCGGTTGCAGAATAATATTCTGAGCACCGACTTGAACTTCTTTGGACACAAGGTTGAACTTCCTGGATAAGAGGGTTGACCTTTCTGTCGAAACTTACTTGAACTTCCCGTTTTCTTGAAAGCAAGTGATTATACTACGATTTTCTCAACCACTTGGCCAAAATGTGCAAATGATATACCGTTGGATAGATAATGAAAAACCGCAACTTTTTCATGTTCACAACTTTCGCAGATTATGCACGATTTAAATTTAATTTTAAAAATACGAAAACGCTTCTATATGGCCAGAAAACGAACTTTTAGGTTGATTTTCGAATCGCTTATCGAAACTGTGCAAGTGATATACCGTTAAATAGATAATGAAATTGCGCAACTTTTTCATGTTTTAAGTTTTTTCAAAATCCTCACAGTTTTTGAACAATTTTGAAAATACCGAATTTCGGACGTACTCAAAAATGAGCGGACAGTAATTTGGATGAATTTTTTCAACCGTTTGTCGGAATGATGCAAATGATATGGCGATGAAAAACTATGGACTAGGCGCAACTTTCTTATTCAAATTGTTTTCTCTAATTCCTTACAGTTTAAGAGAATAAATTGAATTACTGTCCGCCCATTTTATGTGATGGGAGCCGAATGATTTCCCCGCGATTTCCATTCGGAGTTTTTAAACAATGGAAATGATATACGGTTGGAAAGGTGTTGAAAGGGCGCATCTTTTTCGTATCTACCATTTTTGCCAAATCCAAACGGTTTAAAAGTAATTTTAGAAGTTTTGAAATCATGTTTCCGGTATACTTTGCGAGATAATGACTCGAATTCGATGGATTAGATCCATTTATTTGTTGTGAAATGTTGTAGGTAATGAAATTAGACTCATACTCTATCATATAAAGCTTTGGGTGGCAATGGTTGAGTTGGTTAGTGAACAAAACAATGAGATTTTCACAATAGATTTCCGCCTCGCAAAAAACAGAGCATTGAACTTCCGCCGACATGAGCTTGTACTGCTCGGGCAATGCGGTTGTACTTCTTGATGCTGTTTTCACGAAGCTGTTCAGAAAAACTAATAAATTTTATCTTAACACTGTCTACTTCCCGTAGTTACAGCCTGTACTTCCTGCAGTCGCCGCTTGTACTTCTCGGAATCACAGATTGTACTTCCCGCGGATGAGGATTTTTATTTTTTATTTTTTGTGCATTAGGATTTTGTCGGTTTCTTGTACTTTCTATATTAAGTGGTGTACTTCTTATGTCGAATGGTTGTACTTCTCGTAAACAAGTGTTTGAACTTCCTTGTTGGTGGTGGTATTATTTTGTTTTATCTACATTTAGATTTTGTTTGTTTTCTCGTACTTCCTGTATTAAGTGGGTGTACTGCTTATTTATAATAGTTGTACTTATCGTACTCAAGTATTTGAACTTCCTCGCGGGTGGTGGTATTATTTTGTTTTTTCTACATGTGGATTTTGTCGGTTTTCTTATACTTCCTATATTAAGTGGGTGTATTGCTCGTGTTGAATGGTTGTACTTCTCATTGTCAACTATATGAACTTCTTTACGGGTGATGGGCTTATTATTTGTTTTTTCCTATGTGAACTTAGGTGGCAGTATTTTTCTTTGAACACTTTTAATTCATGTAATTACCTCTTCTACTTCCCATTGTTTCCGCCTGTACTTCTCGGAATCACTGCACGTACTTCCTCCGCAGATAACGCGATTATTTTATTTTTTCCTACATTTGGACTTTGTCGGGTTTCTTGTACTTTTCTATATTAAGTGCGTGTACTGCTCGTGCCGAATGGTTGTGCTTCTCAATTTCAAGTATATGAACTTCCTCGCGGGTGATGGGATTATTTTTGTTTTTTGTACATTTGGATTTTGTCGATTTTCTTGTACTTCCTATATTAAGCGGGTGTACTGCTCGTGTTGAATGGTTGCACTTCTTCGCATCAACTATTTGAACTTCATCACGGATGATGGGATTTTTTATGTTTTTTCTAGATTTGGATTTTGTTGGTTTTCTTTTGCTTCCTATAATAACTGCTTGTACTTCTCGTGTTAAATGGTTGTACTTATTTGTGTATAGCATTTGAACTTCCTCAGCATGTAGGACTTCCCAAATAGGTTCAGAAAAGAAAACAGGGAAGAGCTCGACTAGTGTGTCTACACTTTCCAAAAATTGCTATGGCCTGGACGTGTGATGCGTGTACTTCTCTAATAGGGTAAGTACAAATATTTTCTCAACATGCATGTACTTCTGAACATATCAACGGAAGAGAAATTCCGGAGTGGAGTTTCTCGGCATTTTGTTTAAATAAAAGTTCTTGTTTAACGATTCAAAATCACGGGAAGAAAATGAACTGCAAATCGCATGTGGCCCAATCATCATTTTACCGTAACTTTTTCATGGTTTAGGCAGATCAGTACCTCGGAAGGAACCAAGAAAAGATTTTAAAAGGAGGACAACTATAGCAGCAGATCATAAGCTGTAAAAATATCAAAACAATAATCATACGGTGTTATACCAGCGGAAAGGATAAGAAACACATCTGAAAACGCCGCTGAAAACCATAGCCGAAGATGTTCCGAGACACAAAACGAAGCAGTTTATATCACGACCTGGAGAGTACATATGAACGAATTCAGAAACCCATGGCCACCGTGCGGAGATCTGTAGGGAGTAAAGTGGACGATTTATCATATGTCTTCCTTGTACTTTCAGGGGAAGCCGCTTGTACTGCTGCTGCGAATATTAGAGGAAGAGGACCATCGCCTAGCGGCAGAACTGCAGAAGCAGGCGCAAACAGAGAGAAAAGCAGCAGCTGCTGCTACGCACGAGAGCACTAGAAAGGAAGAGCAGCAGGCGTGCGGGCACTGCTTCGCGGCCAACTCGATGAGATGCATCTCACAATCACGGCCTAGGCGCGGTGCCGCATGGACGCGGCGGCAGCGTTAGCGGAGAGGGTGCATCGGCCGGAGAGGGAAGCAGGGGAGCCGCCAGCCATGGGGAAGAAGGGGCCACCGCCGCGCAGAAGAAGGGGACCTGCCGGTCGCGGGGAAGAAGGGGAGGACCTCCTGCCGGCCGCACGCGAGGACCTCTAGGTGGCGGCGGCGCGCTGGTAGAGGGGTTGCGGCGCGTGCGAGGGCGGCCGCGCGCGGGCAGGGAGGCGGCCGCACGCTGGTAGAGGGGCGGCGGCGCATGGGCAGGGAGGCGGCGGTGCGTGGGCAGAGAGGCGGCGGTGCGCGGCACAGTGGCGGGGAATGGCTGGCGGCGAGGGATTCCGGCGGCGAGGGTTGCCGGCGACGGGGAATTGCCGGCGACGGGGAATTGCCATCGACGGGAGCAGGCCGGTGGGGAGAACGAAAGGGTACGGTCGGGGTGGGGATTTGTGGGTGTTTTTTCTTTTCTTTGCTCGAACCAATCCAGGTCGCATCTTATATAGAGGGCGTTGGTGCTCAGAATAATATTCTGAGCACCGGTTGCAAAATAGTGCAACCCTATATATTCTGCAACCGGTTGCAGAATAATATTCTGAGCACCGACTTGTACTTTCCTGGACACAAGGTTGTACTTTCCGGATAACAGGGTTCAACTTTCTGTCGAACTTACCTGAACTTCCCGTTTTCTTTAGAGGTACTGATTATACCACGAGTTTTTCAACCATTTGTCGGAACTATGCAAATGATATACCGTTGGATAGATAATGAAAAACCGCAACTTTTTCATGTTCACACTTTTCACAGATTTTGCACGGTTCAAATTTAATTTTGAAAATACGAAAACACTTCTATATGGCCAGAAAACGAACTTTTAATTCGATTTTCGAACTGCTTATTGAAACTGTGCAAATGATATACCGTTGGAAAGATAATGAAATTTCGCAACTTTTTCATGTTTTACGTTTTTTTCAAAATTCTCACAGTTTTTGAACAATTTTGAAAATACCGAAATTCGGACGTACTCAAAAAACAAGCGGACAGTAATTTGGACGATTTGTTTCAACCGTATGTCGGAATGATGCAAATGATATGGCGTTGGAAAGCTACGGACTAGGCGCAACTTTCATCTTTCAATTGTTTTCTCTAATTCCTTATAGTTTAAGAGAATAACTCGAATTTCTGTCCGCCCGTTTTATGAGACGGGCACCGAATGATTTTCCCCGCGATTTCTATGCGGTATATTAAGCAATGCAAATGATATACGGTTGGAAAGGTGTAAAAAAGGCGCATCTTTTTCATATATATCATTTTTGCCAAATCTAAATGGTTTAAAATTAATTTTAGAAGTTTTGAAATCATGTTTCCGGTATATTTTGCGAGATAACGACTTGAATTTGATGCATTAGATCTCTTTATTTGTTGTGAAATGTTGTAGGTAATGAAATTAGACTCCTAATCTATCAAATAAACCTTTGGGTGGCAATGGTTGAGGTGGTTGGTGATCAAAACAATGAGATTTGCATAATAGATTTTCGCCTCGCAAAAACAGAGCATTGAACTTCTCTCGACATGTGCTTGTACTTCTCGGGCAACGCGGTTCTACTTCTTGGTGCGGTTTCACGAAACCGTTCAGAAAAATTAATAATTTTTTTATCTAAACACTTTCTACTTCCCGTGGTTACCGCTTGTACTTCCTGCAATCACCACTCGTACTTCTCGGAATCACTGATTGTACTTCCCGCGGATGAGGGGATTTTTTTGTTTTTTGTGTATTTGTATTTTGTCGGATTTTTGTACTTCCTATATTAAGTTTGTGTACTTCTTGTGTCGAATGGTTGTACTTCTCAACTTGAAGTCTTTGAACTTCTTCGTGAATAACGAGATTATTTTGTTTTTTTGTATATTTGGATTGTTATCGGTTTTCTTGTACGTCCTATAATAAGTGCTTGTACTGCCCGTGGCCAATGGTTGTACTTCTCGCCGTCAAGTATTTGAACTTCCTCGCGGATGATGAGATTATTTTATTTTCTTGTACATTCTGGTTTTTTCGGTTTTCTTGTACTTCCTACAATAAGTGGTTGTACTGCTCGTGTCGAATGGTTGTACTTCTCATTGTCAAGTATTTGAACTTCCTCGCGTATGACGGGATTGTTTTACTTTTTTACATTTGAAATTTGTCGGTTTTCTTGTACTTCTTACAATAAGTGGTTGTACTGCTCATGTCGTATGGTTGTACTTCTCATCATCAAATATTTTCAACTTCCTCATGAATGACGAGATTATTTTGTTTTTTGTACTTTCTATATTAAGTGGGTGTACTGTGCCGAATGGTTGTACTTCTTACCGTCAAGCATTTGAACTTCTCCTCAAATGACGGGATTATTTTATTTTTTCTACATTTGTTTTTTGTAGGTTTTCTTGTACTTTCTATATTAAGTGGGGTGTACTACTCATGTGGAATGGGTGTACTTTCTAAACATGACTTCGTGTACTTCCCGGTGCTGTTGTGCAGCAGAAATTTTAATAACCTCTATAGTTTTCGAATTTTTGCATGTATATTGTGTACTTGGCAAACCAAAGAGTTGCATTTGCGACAACTATCCAATTGAATTATTTGTAAAATTGTTTATATTAATTTTATTTAAGTATGTGTACTGCCCAAACAATACCGGTTATACTGCCCAACGACGGAGCATTTGTACTTCTTTTCACCCATTCTATCTTTTTGGGAGGAGTTGTGGATCACTGTAGCCAGTAAATTGAATTGCAATCTCACTTCATGTTAATAAAAAAAGGAAAACAACATCAACAGCAAGAGTAAAGGAAAAACATGGAGCAGTACACCAATCATATATTTGTTAAATTAAGGGAATACTCGAACAAAAATACTGCGCACACAAACATGCATCACAAAAAGCACGAACAGGCTTGGGTGGGTACACATGACTCCAGCCACTGTTTCCACTCTGCACATCCTGTTACATTGGCGCTATTTCTGAATCTCTTTCCCATATTATTGCTGAATCCACACCCGGGCGGGCTGAACCCCACCAGAACACATGAAACCTCCTATGCCTCAAGCCCTCAACTGTCTTGCCATAGTCTGGTTTCAAACAAACTACGTGCACTGCTATTCTTTGTGAACATACGAAGCAAAATACAAGCTTCATTTATCCCTATTGAACGTAGTGGCGTATGACCGTCTGTTTACGTTGAACGTGCTTGTGCTGCAGCACCCACGAGGCGGCGGAAACAACTCGGTATGTTGCCGACAAGAGCTGGGGAGATGGAGAAGGGCACGAGCTGGCGGGGGGCAGGAGGCCAGCCATCGGTCCAAAATCAGGGTGGGACTATGCGCTCCTTCCCCTGCAAGATTTTGCGTGACCGAGCTGAGGATTAGAGCGGAGCATAGGGAGGACCGGCGTCGAGGACGTCGGCGGGAAGGACGTTGTGGGTCGAACTCCAGTGGTGCGCTGGGAGGCTTAATAAGCCATGGCCGCGGTAGCGGCCAGCAGCGCGAGGGGAACCTGTAGATGCGGCGACCAACCGGCGGTCGATCCGTGTAGCAGGAACCATATCCACCATATAATTTTTTTGAATGAGTTTTTTTTTTTGAAAAATGACTTGAACCATCAGGATAAAAATGGTTGTACTGCCGGGACTAGAATGATTAAACTGTCCGAACTACAATGATTAGGGTTACTTTTACACTGTTGAGTCCTAAAAAATTCTACTGCCATGGTCGTCGATATTTTCGTGTGTACAATAATTATACCATCATTTTTGCTAACCGATTTATTGAAAATTGAGAAAAAGACGTGGTTGATCTGCTTTTGCTCGAAAATTGTACTTCTGATTAATAGACATCTATACTGTTCGTAGTTACAAACGTAGTTACAAACGTCAACAAAATTTGGCTGCATCAAACAACAGATTAACATGAAACGAAATGTCGGATCACCAAAATATGGTGACTGCACCAAATCACGAAGTAAAACATCACTTTCTTTTGTGTATGTTTTCTAACTTATCTGCATCAAACTTGAGTGCCGCAACCATATATACAAACTACTTTTTTATCACATGGTTATGCTAATCGAGGGACAGATCATCACATGAGATAGTGGAGCAGCAGCAGCCCACGCATTAAGAGAGAGTACAGGAGTGAAAACCGAGACCTGTACTGCCATTCCCTATCTATTTAGTGTCTGTCCACTTCCTGAAGCTGGTTGAACTGTCCAACGCAATAGATAGAAAATACAGAGTCGTTGCAGTGGTGAACGAGCAAGAGAAGTTCCATGAGCGCTCCCGCTGACTGATGTAGCTCTAGGATCGGCAGGGCCAGCCAGACTGAGGATGCACGCTTCCTTGACCGTGAGCACTACACCCCGCCGCCGGGCCTGGTTCTAGTCACTGCCGCCGGACCGGGTTCCCATCCCAGCCGAGAGCGGAGAGCCGACCAGAGCACTCCCCCATCGCCGAACCTGGTTTAGGTGGATTTGCTGGAAATAATTCAATTTTTGCTTGAACTTACCATGCCACTGCCTTGTACTGTCGCGAATCGAAGATTGTGCTTCGCTGAGCTGAAACATCTGACCTCCCCAAAAAAAAATCAGGGCGCCGGCGGCAGCTGGGCAGGAGGGAGAGTGGCAGCTCAGGGGAATGGGGGAGGGCAGACCGTGGCCGAGCTCGAGGACAGGGGATGAGCTACCCGGTCGTCGCCGACGGCACCGTGGCCGCGCTCGAGGGACAGGGGCCGGCGACGCGTGGGGATGGGAGCGTGGAAGCGCTGGGGAGGTGGCCAGCGGCGCGTGGGGGAGGTATCCGGCCGGCGGCGCGGGGAGTTGGCCGGCGGCGCGGGGTGGAGATGGCCAGCGGCGCAAGGTGGAGGTGGCCGCGGCGCGGGGTGGAGGTCTCCGGCGGCGCGCGGGGAAAGCCCGCGGCGCGCCCGGAGGTGGCCAGCAGCGTAGCGCGGCGGGGAGGTGGCCGGCGGCGCGCGGCGGGAGGTGCCCGGCGGCGCGGGCGGGATGTGGCCGGCGGCGCGGGCGGGATGTGGCCGGCGGCGCGGGTGGATGTGCGCGGGTCGGGAAGAAGCTAATTGGGGTTTTTTTTAGTCGGTTGGTTGTGTTTGGGTCATTTTCCACCGGATCGGATCCTTATAAGGTATAGGGTGCTCAAAATATTAGCACCGGTTGAAAAATAGTGCGACCCTATATATATATATATATATATATATATATATATATATATATATATATATATAAAGACTAGCTGAATGCACGTGCGTTGCCACGAAATAAAATGAATTAAAGAACATACCGATCAAACAATGTTGTTCACAATTAAGGTTAGATAGGTGCTGCTTCTAAAAAAAGGTTAGATAGGTGGTGGGCGTTTAACCCCCTCTTTCTTTCTTGTGAAATAAAAACCATTCTTTGACTTGCTTCGAGTCCTCTATCAACCTCCTACGGATGACCCACGTTCAACCTGTCACCATGCGCGCCTACCCGGCTTTGACCAAAGGTTTAGCAAAAAAATATCTTGGTTCCTCCTCTCCCAATTTTTGTCAAGCACCATCACGGTCGGCTAGTGCACGAAGCTACTACCCAACATCTTTCATGTGTGTGTGTTGTTGTTTCACCTATACCTTAGCTCCGCGGTGCACGATCCATGCAATGACACCGCCGCTACTTGCATACCACCCATGTGCATTCAATCATCAATACCACGACGAGACGAGCATGTAAATAGGTAAGAGCATCTCCAGTCACGTCCTCAAAGTGTCTCCCAAAACGCGTCGGATTTAACGTTTGGAGGACGCCGCTTCTTCGTGTTGCGTTTGGGTGGCGTCACTGCCCAGTTGCGTTCCCTAAACTTTGCCCCAAACTTATTCGTGTGCCAATGACGCGTCGGGCTAGCCACTCCCCGCCTCGCTCCTCGCTCTGTCTGGTGTCCCCGAAGTATCCCCTGTGAAGCGGGGACGTGCTCGGGATGCCGGACAGCGTATAGGACCGCGTTGGACGGAAAGGACCTTTGGGACGCACGACTGGAGACGATAAAATGTCCAGTGCGCCCTAGAAACCTTTTGAGGACGCGACTGGAGATGCTCTAACAAGGTAACTTCTTCTAACTTAGCTTGTGGGGAGACGTACACATACAAATAGAGTACCATACCTGATTCATTTCCGAGCTCGTGCACATAAAATAGAATTTAGCTAATTACTCCTACTCCATCCAATCCATATTAGTTCATGCTAGAATCAATGTATCTACAATTAAAATGTATCTACGTATTGTATCTCTATATTAGCATTAAATAATATGTATTGAAGAGAGTACATTGATATAAAATAACAAATGAATCCGCGTGTAAAATGTATAAATTGAAAGTGTGTAGTTCCTCACGTTTTAATGTGCACAATATTTTTATATCTAGTTTGTAGTTTTATGCTCAACTGTGTGTATTTGACCGTCGGACTGCCACAACATGCCTTCTCGAGTCCTCGCACGCATGGACACTGCTGCTTGGTCCTATGTGTCCCACAATGCTATTATAGTTATTTTTCTATGGTGAAGCCCAAGATCGGATGCGCACACTGCCTCCCTTTTCTGGCCGGCCGTCGCGTGCTCCTTTCGTATGCCACCGCAAAGTCCCTTCCCTTGCCATCAACCGACCTTCTCTTGCGAGCTCGCCGCTTGCCTTCCTATCGAGATGGCAGGGTATGCATCCAAATAGCTTTGTTCACATATCCGAGACGGGGTGGCCAGAGAGCATGGATCCAGGTTGGAAATTTGCACCGTGTGAGATAAGAGTGTCAAGTGCAGCCCCCTGCTCCTTGCACTTCGATGCAACGACTCGAGCCGGGTCCCTCTGATCTATGCTATTACGAAGGACGTACCGATCTGGACGAAGAACAATCTGACCTTGTTTTTCTTCACGTACGTACAGCCGGTCCGTTTTTTGTAGATGTTTTTTTTTACATACGAAACAAAGCACGGATGGCGGTGTTTGTTTATTTATGTACCATCACGTCCTGTTAAGACTTTATTTTTTTCGAAATGATTAGGACTTTATTAGTAGAGATTTTTTATGCTGGTTAACTAATTTCTAATGTTGATAGATTGCATGTGTATAATAGAATTTTGATGCAGATTGACTACAGATCCACGAGGGAGAGCAACATGGACCGAAAGTAGACAAAATGATGCAAATGGAGATGGGCTAGAACCTGAGAGCACGATTAAAACGATGTCCAACAGTCTCTCCTGTCAGTGTGTTGAGGAATATCAACGGACCAGCGTTGGCCGGAAACAGACCTGAACTGCCGGCAGAAGGACAGAATAGTTCTTAGTTTTCTGATCGATCACTTTTTTAATAGCCAAGCTATTGCTACCTTGGATTTGTAATGAAGTCGGAAACTGATCCGTACACTTAGCAAAAAAAGGAAACTGATCCGTACATCATTTGTTTTAGGAATGGATGGAAAACTTTGGAGCTCGGTTTGGATTGTGGGGATTTGGGCCACCGTTTTTTCTTAGCCTCTCGACTTGGAGATTTTGGGCCCTCAATTTATCTTAGCTTGCATATAGGAGGCCCAAGTGTGACATCTTAGCATATAGGAGGCCCAAGTGTGACACCAGGCAGCCACCTACTGCAATTTAATAGTAAAGATATATATATATATATATATATATGCAAAATAGTGTGCTACCATGGTGGCTAGCTGTGCACACCATGGTAGCCATCAGATATACCACATATGCCACCAGATGTACACTTGAGAGCATAGATTACTAACGGTAGTACTTGACGGCGTCTCCACAGCAGCTGTCCGGGAGCACATTTTTTAAACTGTGAATCCACTCCCACTACCATCAATACAGTTTACAATACACATACTGTTCAGCTACTTTGGTAAAAAAATCTATCAACTATCTGAATTGATTTGACCTCCAAGTGTGCCTACTGCATTGAGGCGCTCCACGGCCGTGTCCTCCTCGCAGCGCACGACCAAGCCCCGCGTCTCCATCTCCTCGGGGCCGGCGGCGCGTTTGCAGAGGCCGGTTTCCGGTGCGCGTGGGTGCTCACGGAGGCGTCGAGGTCCGTCGTCACGATGCCGGCCTCCGGGGCGCTGGGTGTGGCGGTGGCGGACATGGACGCGGCCGTGCGCTTGCTGCAGAGCGAGGTCAGGGCGCTCCCGTCCAAGCTGCTTCTCCTGGCCATTAATGGTATCCATCCAGCCGGAGTTGGGCTTCCCCGACGCCATGCTCCCATCTATTACATGTTTCTCCATATTGCTTAACTTTTGGATGCACGACCCTTATCTGCTCTTCTTTCTGATTTTTTTTGGCTCACAAAGATTCTTCAAACAGGGACAGAAAGACACGGAATTCCTTGCAAGTTCTTTGCTTTCAGAAAGGTACACTAAAGCGATTTGATTTTGTCTTCCATCTTCTCTCTCTCTCTCAGATTCATTCATTATCTGAACTGATTCTTTGGTTCTGAAAGAAATTTGGTTTATGATCTCTTCCATTTATTGACATTCTTGCTCTGAAATAAACTGATAAGTCTGTACTGGTCCATGTTGATACTCACAAATGAGCTGTTCTTCATCAAAACCAAAATGGTCGCATTTGTCAAAATTATTAGTCACCTAGAATTGGGCAGCTAGTGGTGATAGACCACATTTTTTTTTTCGGCAGCTCAACTTGGAAGGGGAGACTCAGATTGGTTCTTTTTTCGGATGGATTATTGAGCTGAGTTGAAATAGCTGTCCGTGATAGACTTCTGAGCTGTACTTTGCATTTCTTTTCTTTGTAGATTTGTGGGGTTGTTCTGCGATTAGGCACATGGATTTGAGGTTGGATTTGATTGTTATTTCCGTCAAATGGATTAATCGATTTCTAAGAGTCTGTTTTTTTTTTCTTCTGCAAGTATTTTCCGCGAGCCTCACCGAGGGGCATATTACTAGTTTGTGTGTATCTTAAAATAGAAGAATCAGTTTAAAATAAATTAATACATACTGAACTTTATAGTAGCCCGTTCAAATATGATTTTGTGCAGCTAGGAGAAAAAAAAGGCCAGTGAAAGTTGGTAAGAGGATCAGCTCTGGAAAAAAGTTGGCATCACGGCTGTTAAAACTGAATTTTAGAGCTTTCCCCCATTGGATTTTTGAACAGGTTTGGTTGATTCCATTTTTATTGATCCTTGGCATAGATCTCTAGCATCTCCATCTTGATGCTTTTGGCTCGAGGACTGTTAGTGGCCGTTGGTTGTAGAGATTGTATGCTCATTGCTGGGCAACTTTCCAATCTCATTTTTTTGTTGTTCATTTAGTTTTAATTTGTTTGTTTCTTTGTTTATTATTGCACATGGATTCGAGGTTGGATTTGCTTCTGGTTCCGGCATATGGATTAGGTTGGATTATGCAAGTTTTTTACCCAGCTTGATGGATCCGTGTCTACAAAAAAAGCTAGGATTTCTAGATGGGAGGATTTTGTGCTGACCACGCTGAAGCCAATTGCATGTTCTCCAAGTCTGTTTTTTTTTTCTGGAAGTTTTTTTCCACCTCATTGAGAGGCAGATTACTAGTGGTTGTCACATCTGTAATTCACTTCAGTTTCCATAAGGAGCCATGCATATATCAGGTCGTGTGCGTCTGTTAATTTGAGCGTTTCAGTGTTAACAATCCTGACCGGCATGCATGCATTTTAACCCAAATCTGCCTTTGTCCACGCGCAGCTGCCATTCACCGAAGCACAGACCAAGCCCACCGCTTTTTTTTCAGAGTGGTTCGCATCAAGGAACATCCATAGAGGGCAAGACATGGACATCGCTGATCCAACCGTCGAGCAACTTATATTATGCTGCAATTTTGGATGTGGTCGCAGAGAAACTAGATTCCAGGAATTCAGGTCATGCTCTGGCTGCGGCCGAGTCTTTCTACTGTTCCCGCGCCTGCCAGGCAGCACACTGGAAGGTTGTGCACAGAGTGTCTTGCAGGCAGATGGCACAAGGTGATCAGGCCAATGGAGAAGCCGGTGTCCACGTAGAAGCAGATGAAGCTGAGCAGGCACTTGATGTCTGAAATAGATAGAGGAACATTGTGTCAATCCTTATCTACCACGGGAGAATCAGTTCTAGAACAGCATGTCCTTGAGCTATTTCAATAATTCCATGTCAGTAGTTTGTAACAGCAACTATTTTAAGTTAGTAGTTTGTTTATTTTGTCACCTCTTCCAATTTCTTTACTTCAAGCATAATGGTGTGTGATATACAAAACTTATGACTTCCTAAGTATTAGTTGCATATAACTGAACAACAACTTTTTTTGGTACACCACTATATAATTATATCAAAGATTTCTCCTTTTTCTATCAACAATTTTTTTAAATGAAATACAGATTACCATAGGTTGCTTCTGGTGCACCCTAAACTTTAAAATTGCAGATTCTAAACTAAACAACATGTAAAAAGGTACATTAAAAATAATCTGTCTTTCCAAGCTTGTAACAGCTAATGTACTATATTTGTACTACATTTTCAATGCAAAGAGGGAGTCAGCTCCGTGCTCAGTTCAAAAGAGAATTTGTTTCTCAAGTTTTCACTTCAGGTATAGAACTTTGCCAGAGGGAGTCATTATAATAAATTCTTGCATAATAGACTGGCTGGCAACACTATTAGTTTTTGTTTGTACAACATAATCTTACTGTTTCATATATCCATACCAATTGATATCCACATCAAAATACAGATTACAGAGTTACCCATACATAATTTTATCCACATCAAAATACAATATCCAAAATGTAACTACAGATCAAAATGCATCAGTATATGTAGTTATTTCCTTGAGAAAAGCAGTGGGTGCTGATTGCAAGATTAGCAATGCAAACTGGAGATTAGCTATGCAAAGAAAGAAGTTGGTGCTGAGTTATTTTGTCTTGCACATAGCAGTCGCTGCTGACTGTATACGATAGTGTAAAAACAGAAGTACAACACAAGTGTATTGTGAAATGTATTTATGTTTGTACTACAGTTAGATTTACACTTCAACCGTTGCTCATATTCTACAGTGTAGAATACAAAACTACACAGCTGCCAGCATGCTAACGGTTGTAACGGCCAAGACATGAACGTTACCTCACTCCACTTGTACACATGGTAATCTTGATCCCATTGATTTGCATGCACACTATATCCAATGGCTAAAACAGGGTGCGTAGCTAGCCACCATGGTAGCAAATCCGCGTTGATATATATATATATATATATATATATATATATATATATATAGGGTCGCACTATTCTGAAACCAGTGCTCAGAATAATATTCTGAGCACCAACCGGCTCTATGGAGGCGATGCGAAGGACCGACCGGTCCAATCCCAAATCCTCAACCCCACCAACGAACCAACCTCCCCACGAGGGCACGACCTCCACCTTCTCCCACCTCCCCACGCCGGCCCCCTAATCCTCCGCCGCCGGCGAGTCCCCTGCCCCCCGCCGCAGCCAATAAACGGCTTCCCACGTTCCCGGTTTCCCTACAACCTTCTTCCCCGTCGACCCTTTCAAGCGCCGCCGCAGCGGATCACCGGCCAGGGCGCTGCTCCGGCTAACCGCCGTCGCGCCTCCGCCGGCAAGAGGCGTCCGCCTGCCCTCGTAGGATCCTCCCGCGCCGCCCGTCTCGCGACCTTGGGCGCCACCCGTTCTAGGGCCTCCCCGCCGCCGCGGTAAGGCTCCCTTGACGCCACGGCTTCCTCGCCGCCTGCAGACCCGCGCCGCCTCAATGTCTCTCCGTGCGGGACCTCGGTTTCCCACTCCGCGCGTGCTCGCTACAGAATCGCTCAGATGGATGCTGCAGGAGCAACCGCCGTCGACCAAGCGGAGGGGCTGCCGCCGCCCAAGACGCTGGTTGACTGGGCGCTGCAGATCCTCGACACGGCCGACCCCGACGAGAAGGCCCGACTGGGCGACCTCGCCGCCACCCAGTGGTTGCGCGGCGCCATCCCGCTCCCCTACGACCCGGCGCAGTCCCCGCGGGCCCTGCCGGACCGCCCGGCGCGGAGCGACGCGGTGCGGTTGCTCCCGCCCTCCCGGATGCCGAAGCTGGGGAAGGGCGGCAGCGCGCAGAGCCGGCTGGCGATGCTGCACTCGCTGGCGCACACCGAGAGCTGGGCCATCGACCTCTCCTGGGACATCGTCGCCCGCTTCGGCGCGCAGCTCCAAATGCCCCGCGAGTTCTTCGACGACTTCGCACGCGTCGCGCAGGACGAAGGGCGGCACTTCGTGGTGCTCTCCGCGCGGCTCAGGGAGCTCGGGTCGCACTACGGCGCGCTCCCTGCGCACGACGGGCTCTGGGACTCGGCCATGAGCACGTCGCACTGCCTCCTCGCGCGCCTCGCCGTCGAACACTGCGTCCACGAGGTGAGCAGCTCTGCCTCTGTTCTTTGTAGTCTGGCCTCCTGCCTTTATTTACTACTGATTCGCGTTGGCATCAGGACACTGATCCGTATAGTAATGCGAAAATTCGCTCTACACTGTATGTACATTGAGCTACAGGCTTTATATACAACTAAATCATCGTAATTTCCCTGTGATGAATCAATCATCAGTTGATTAGTTCAGTAATGTTGGCTGCATGAGGTTGGCTCCATGTTCAACGGGAGTGTCTCTGCTGTGAGGTTGGATTGACTTCCATGGACCACGGCACGGTCTTGATTAAAATTGCAGCTATTTTGCCGTTTGATTGCTGATTGAATCAAGTTGATCATTTGCATATTACTACTGTTGTTGTATATTTCTCTGATACATGGAAGTACAAATACTGCATTACAAGCAGCACATGCTTTCTATTGGCTAAGTACAGATGCAATTTGCGACGCGCCTCTGCCTTTCTCACATCCTCGAGCACCACAGATCTACTGGCCTGCCGCACATCCACATTCTGTACTTCATTCCCTGTTGCACTTGTTCTTCCTCGCCCGTGGCAGTGTTGAGCCTGCCGGCGTGGACATCTCTGGGCGACAGGGGTGGAAAGAGGTGAGAGACAAGGATCATGTCGAGGTTGGGAAAAGCTTGAGGATCATGTCGAGGTCGGGAAAATCCAGCGGCAAGGTCAGAGGCAGAAGTGATAAGGACGGATAGGTTGCGAGCTCGCCGACTGCCTCTTCTTAATCATCGCTTGCTGCTTTCTCACCTCACGAGAACTGTACTGCTATAGTCTTTCTCTGAAATACTCCACTCTATACGTACTGTTAGCTCTCTTTCTTATGTGTAGCTGCTGCTGCTGCTCCACTCTCTCATGTGCTGATCTCTCTCTCTCTCTCTCTCGATTAGTGCTGCACCTAGTTGTATAGCGAAAGTACACAGTTTCATGCTCGGTAGGCAATTAAATTCCCACGGTTACTTTTCCATATGTTTCTTTTAACGTGGAGTGCATGTTTAATGTATCGAGTATAACTGTGAAAGGCGAAGTTCATTTGCTAAAAACCAGTAAGTAAAAAATATGATCCGTGAAGTACAAATTGCCAAACACCAAAAATAGAGAAAAACGAAAAATATTAAAAACATCTATCGAGAAGTACAACCAGTAATTTTGGGAAGTCACATTATGTTCCGGTGAGTACGTAATACTAGTGAAGTGTAGTAACAAGAAAACTATCCACAACAAAATATGACAAATAATTAATATTTCCATGCCAACAAAATCCCCTCTATTCGCGGTCGGTTGATAGGTCAAATAATTTATCTATTAAAACATATAAATATTTATTTCCGCAAATCACAGAACAACTTTTCTACCGTTGACAGTACACGTTTATTTTTATTCAATAATTAACTGCAATCATTCGGAGAAGTGAATAAAATAGTACATGTGATAAGTACTTAGTTAAGTACACCCATTCAACGCTAGCAAAACAACTATTTATACGAAGGAAGTACAAATGATGCTTGGGTTAAACATATTTGTTGAAATACACATTTCCATGCTCAGGTTAAAATTATTTATCAAGAAAAATAAAATAAAACAATTCCATCGGAAAGTACAAAGGAACAAGTTGGAGAAGTACATGTTCTAAACCTCGGTCGAGAAGTATACAAATTCAGTTAAAAATAAACCCGGAAGTACAACCATTCGACACGAGCAGTACAACCAGTTATTATATGAAGCACAAAAAACTCGATAAAATCCAAATGTACAAAAAAAAAATCACATCATCCGCAAGGAAGTTCAAATACTTGACGATGATAAGTACAACCATTCGACACTTGGAAGTACAACCACATACTATAGAAAGTACATGAAAACCGACAAAATCCAAATGTAGAAAAAAAATAATCCCGTCATCCACGAGGAAGTTCAAATACTTGACGACTAGAAGTAAAACCATTCAACACGGGCACTACAACCACATATTATAGGAAGTACAAGCAAACCGACAAAAATCCTAACGTAGAAAAACCAAAATAATCCTGTCATACGCGAGGAAGTTCAAATACTGGACAATGAGAAGTAAAACCATTCGACACGAGCAGTACAACCACTTATTGTAGGAAGTACAAGAAAACCGATAAAAATCCAAATGTACAAGAAGAAAAAACTCATCATCCGCGAGGAAGTTCACATACTTAAAGCAGAGAGGTACAACCATTCGACACAAGCAGTATACTCAATTAATATAGGAATTACAAGGAAACTGACAAAATCCAAATGTACAAAAAAAAAGTCAAGTCATCCACGGGAAGTACAAGCCATGATTCTAAGAAGTGCAAGCACTAACTATAGGAAGTACAAGCACTAACTACGGGAAGTACAAAGTATTCATATAAAATTTTATCGGTTTTTATGAATAGTTTCGTGAAACCGCACCGAGAAGTACAATTGTATTTCCCGGGAAGTACAACCTCACTTCGAGGGAAGTTCAACGCTCTGTTCCTGCGGGGCGGAAATGTATTGCGAAAATGAAATGTAGGAAAAAAATCCTATCATCCGCGTGGGAGTTCAAATACATGACGCTGAGAATTACTACCATTCAACACGAGTAGTACAACCACTTAACATAGGAAGTACACAAAACCGACAAGATGTAAATGCAAAAAAAATCCCATCATCTGAGAGGACGTTCAAATAATTGACACCGAGAAGTACAACCATTCGACACGAGCTGTACAACCACCTATTATAGGAAGTACAAGAAAACCGAAAAAATCTAAATGTACAGAAAAAATCTCGTCATCCGTGAGGAAGTTCAAACACTTAAAGTTGAGAAGTACAACCATTCGACAAGAAGTACACTCACTTAATATAGGAAGTATAAAAAACCCGACAAAATCTAAATGTACAAAAAAATCCCCTCATCCGCGAGAAGTACAATCAGTGATTCCGAGAAGTACGAGCGGTGACTGCAGGAAGTACAAGCGGTAACCATGGGAAGTAGAAAGTTTTCAGATACAATTTTATCAGTTTTTCTGAACATTTTCATGAAACCACACAAAGAAGTACAACCGCATTGCCCGGTAAGTACAAGTTTATGTCGAGAGAAGTTCCGTGCTCTGTTTTAATGGGGCGGAAATCTATTGTCCAAATCTCATCGATTTGATCACCAACCACTTTAATAATTGTCACCAAAAGCTTTATATGGTAGAGTATGTGTCTAATTTCATTACCTACATCATTTCACAACAAATAAATGGATCCAATCCATCGAATTCAAGTCGCTATTTCATAAAATATACCGGAAACATGATTTCAAAACTTCTAAATTAGTTTTAAACCATTCGGATTTGGAAAAATGGTAGATACGAAAAAGATGCGCCATTTTGACACCTTTTCAACGATATATCATTTCCATAGTTTGAATATACCGAATGGAAATCACGGGGAAAATCACTCGGTGACCGTCACATAAAACGGGCGGACAGTAATTCGAGTTATTCTCTTAAACTATAAGGAATTAGGGAAAACAATTGAAATAAGAAAGTTGCGCCTTTTCCATAGCTTTCCAACGCCATATCATTTGCATCATTCTGACAAACGGTTGAAACAAATCATCCAAATTACTATTCGCCCGTTTTTTAGTACGTCCAAATTTTGGTATTTTCAAAATTATTCAAAAACTGTGAGGATTTTGAAAAAACTTAAAACACGAAAAAGTTGCGAAATTTCATTATCTATCCAACGGTATATCATTTGCACAGTTTCGATAAGCAATTCGAAAATCGAACTAAAAGTTCGTTTTCTGGCCATATAGAGGCGTTTTCGTATTTTAAATATTAAATTTAAACCGTGCAAAATCTGCAAAAATTATGAACATGAAAAAGTTGCGGTTTTTCATTATCTATCCAACGGTATATCATTTGCATAGTTCCGACAAACGGTTGAGAAACCCGAAGTATAATCAGCAGCTGTAAAGAAAATAGGAAGTTCAGGTAAGTTCGACAGAAAGTTGAACCCTGTTATCGGGGAAGTTCAACCTTGTGTCCAAGAAAGTACAAGTCGGTGCTCAGAATATTATTCTGCAACTGGTTGTAGAATAGTGCTGGTATATATATATATATATATATATATATATATATATATATATATATATATATATAGGACATATTCATACTACACCCGGGTGTAGTTACACCCACGCGTGTTTCTCATAATCTCGAGGGTATCTATCATACCGAAGAGTATGTACATGTAGTATGAAGTATGTAAGGTTATTTTGGAAGTATATATACTACTTTGTAGGCAGTATGTACATTTTTTTACGTAGACTAATTTTTTACGTACACATATGCATGTATTTCGTATATATACTACAAACGTGGTGCTTATTTATATTTTTTTCACCAAACTTAGTTTGGAATATCTTAGATATAGTGTAAGAACATACTCAAACCGATAAAGTATCGTATATACTTCTGTATGGTAGTATATTAGATATGGGTGTAGCTACACCCAGGGGTAGGAAGTATTTATCCTATATATATATATATATATATATATATATATATATATATATATATATATATAGGTCTGCTATTCTCGAACCGGTTCGAGAATAACTATTCTCGAACCCTTTCTGAACTTCCGCATGTTTTCCTAGTGAACTTCTCGACGGAATACCAGAATTGCATGTTCGTGCGGACAGTATTTCCATGATGATTTTCAAACCGCTTATCGGATTGATGCGTATAATATACCGTTGGATTCGCACGGAAATTTCGCAACTTTTTCGTGTTCATTGTTTTCCCAAATTCTGTATTGATTAAAACTAATTTGAAATATACAAAACGACGTTTTCGCGGATTTCTCTATTTTTGTACAGTTTTGGGGTTCCAGTTTTCAAACCGTTTATCGGAATGATGCGTATGATATGCCGTTGGAAAGGTGCTGACTAGGCGCACCTTTTTTATGAAGAACACTTTTCTAGATTCTTTATAGTTTAAGAGCAGATTTGAAAATACGTGATTACGTTTTTCGAACTTCTCGGTTTTTCGAACTGTTTTTGGGGCTTATTTCCGAACCACTTATCGGAATTTTCCAAATGATATTTCGTTGAAAAGATATTGATTAGGCGAATCTTTTTCATGTTGAATGTTTTCCCAAATTCTAAATGGTTTTAGTTTAATTTCAGAAATACATAAAAGTGAAGATAACGCCAACACAAGAACATTTAGAAATTGGCTCATCTAGATTGAGTAGGTTGCGATATGTTGGAGTATTAGTAGAGTTATATTAGTGCTAATTGTACGTTGAGTTGGTCGATTTGCGCAATCGGTGGTTGTACGGACGATTTCTATGCGTATGATTTCCGTCCAGAAAAAAAAAAGCATGAGGTGCTCGAATATAGAAGTGAACTTCCTTTATATCTGTTAGTGAACTTCCGATCGCGGTATAGAAGTTTCAGACATGTAATAAAATTATAGCGAACTTCTGTGGATGTGAACTTCTTCTCCCCTGAATCTGAACTTCCCGACGGACTTCAATATTGTACAGAGCGAACTTCCAAAACTTTTGATCTAGTTTGAAGTGAACTTCAGAAAATATAGCGAACTACCGTCGCATCTGCACTATCTGAACTTCCCCTTATCTGCATCTGAACTTCCAAACGGACCTCAACATTGTAAGGAGTGAACTTCCATTTTCAAATATGAACTTCTATACGGGGAGTGAATTTCCGTATGGAGGTAAATGAACTTCCCGGTGGTGGCAAGTGAACTACTGAAATTATTGCGAACTTCCACCTGTTCAAATTGAACTTCTGAGTTGTTTTGTCTTTTGTTCGAAGTGAACTTCCCAAAATAATGTGAACTTCTATATTTTTGTGTTCGAAGTGAACTTTTCGATTTTCATGTTTAGTTATGCAGCAGCCTTCTGAACTTCTGAATTCGGTGAAAGTGAACTTCACCAATCTGCGAAAGTGAACATCTAAATTTAGGCGGATGTGAACTTCCCATTTTTTGAACTCTAGAAATTTTTTCTAAACTTCTGAATTTTGTGAGTGTGAACTTCCAAGTCTTGCAGATGTGAACTTCCTGATGTTTTGAAATCTGGAGAATTTGCTAAGATTACAAATTTCGTCTATGTGAACATCCAAGTTCTGCAGATGTGAACTACCGAGTCTTGTAGACGTGAACTTCCTGGTTTTTGTAGATGCTATTTTTTAAGTTGACAAAGAAGTGAACTCCACATGTTAGGCAAACCGAACAGCATCACCGCTGACCAAAGATCGAACTTCTGCGGTGGGGGATGACAACCTTCACCGGCCGAGGCATGGTGGGTTGGTGCGGCGACACATGTAGATGAGGAGCACACTCCAAAGAGTGATCTAGTAGACGTGCGGCGTCGGGGATCCGGGAGGCTCGCGGCGGCGGGATTCGTGAGGCGCGCGGCGGCGGGATCCGTGAGGAGCGCGCGGCGGCGGGTCCGGGAGGTGCGTGGCGGCGGGATCCAGGAGGCGCGCGGCGGCGGGATCCAGGAGGCACGCAGCAGGGGACCCAGTAGTCACGACGGCGGCGGGGACCCAGGAGGCGCACGCGGCGGGGACCCAGGAGGTGCGCGGCGGCTTCATTTTTCTGCGAGGATGGGCGCGCCGTGGATTCGGCCGCCGGCGGCGTGGAGGAGGCAGGTGGCGCTGGGATGGTGGGAGGCGACACGGGGTGACGAGGAAGAACGTGGGGCAGTTCGGGGATGGGAGGTGGGCCGGTTCGGGGAGAGGTGGGGCGGGGTGGTCGGGTTTGGTGCAGGAAGAAACTAAGCGGGATTAAGGGGGTTCTAGAATAGCTATTCTAGAACCACTCTTAAGGGGGGTTCGAGAATAGTTGGGCTCTCTATATATATATATATATATATATATATATACATATATGTATATATAGGAAGCTCAATTGGGGCACCATGGTGCCCGGGCACCAAACGTGTATTTCGTACATACCTGGAGTGTACGTGTCTAAATTACACATACCTAAGGTTTACATACCTAGCATATACACATACAAGTTACACATACCTAACATTTACATAGTTAACATACACACATGCAAGTTGCACATACCTAACATATATATACACGTATCAGTGTACGTACACCTTATGTATGCAATACCTTAGGTATGTATCACTTGAGTATGCATATCTTAGGTATGTATACCTTAGAGCATCTCCAGTCGCGTCCCCCAAACCGTCCCCCAAACCGCGCCGGATTGAGCGTTTGGGGGACGTGTTTCGTTCGTTCCGCGTTTGGGGGACGTCGCTCCCCAGTCGCGTCCCCCAAACAAAATTTCGCAAATTTTAAACTTAACTAGATTCGATTAGATTCGTCCAAACTTACATAGATTCGAACGAAATTTGACTAACTTTAAAACTAAACCTAATCTAGAACCACTTGCGGCGGCCGGAGGCGTCGTAGTACTGCTGGAAGTTGTACATCTCGTCGGTGACGACCTCCTGCTTGACGCGCTCGTCGACGGGCTCGTCCACGGGCTCGTCCTTCACCAAGCCGCTTGGTCCTGCCTCGCCGTCGTCGGTGAGGTCCACCAGCGGCTTGCCGGAGTCGCGGATGGACATGGCGATCGCCGCGTCCAGGTCGCCCCTCCAGGCGTCCTTGTCGTCCATGGACGCCATGAACGCCGCCCGCAGCCCTGGGCAGTCCTCGGGGTCGTCGCTGCTGGCGATGAGCCGCTGCTGCCGCTCGTACTCCGCCAGCAGCGCCGCCTGCGACGCTTCCTCCGGCTCCTCCTTCACCTCCGGCTTCGGGATGAGGAGGGCGCCGCCGCGCCTCCCTTGCTGCCGCCCGCTGCCGCTACCGCCACGCCTCGTGTTGACGGGCGTCGCCGGCTCCTCCTTGACCTCCCGTTTGGGGACGGTGTAGGGCGCCGACCGGTACGACGAGGACGGCGTCGATCGCGCCGGTCCCGAGGAAGAAGAGTGCGAGGAGGACGAGTACGTCGTCCTCCTCGGCTGCCATTGAGGAGACGGCGGCGGCGACGACGGCATCTCCAGCCTTGGAGCGCCGTTGTGGAGGCCGCGGATGACGTTCTCGAGGGTGCGCCCCGGAACGCCCCAGAACAGGGCGCGGCCTTCCCTGTTCCAGCTATTGGGGCCGCCGACGAGCCCGTCGGTGCTGTGCATCTCGACGTCGTACTTCGCCTGGAAGTACGACGTCCACCAGGCGTCGTTGTTGTCGACCGCCCACGTCGGATCCAACCGCTCCTGGCGGGTGAGTTGAGCCCGACGGGCCTTGACGGCGTCCCACCATTGGTCTGTGCGCGGCTTCGGCGGCGGCGGAACGCCAATGCCGTTCACGGCCATCTTCCAGCCGCCGGTGCTTGGCAGCCGCATGTCCGGCAGGACTGGATACCGGGCGTGGTACAGCGCCCACGCCTCCGCCACGGTGAGGCTGCCGCGTCCGAAGCCGTTCGCCGCGGCGATCTTGCGGGAGGACGAGCTCGACATTTTTTGAGCGGCGAGGAGAGGATCTGGGAGGGGGAGGCGGCGGCGACGAGAAGGATTATGAGCGGCGATAACTGCTGGGCATCTTAAAACAGCGGCGGCAGCGGGTGGTTGCACGCAATAACTCCGGCGCGGACGGCCACGCGTCCATGCACGACGAGACGCGTCCCTGCGTCGCCTGGGAAAACAGGGACGCCATTAACGTCGCTTGACCAAAGGTAGGCGACGGGGTTTTAGCCTTCTGTGCCGCTGACGGGTCGGGCCCGCGTCGGTTGGCCTCGCTTGTCGTTGTGTCCGGCGTCCCCGGAGCGTCCCCTGTGGGACGGGGACGGGCTCGGGGCGCCGGACACCGTATCGGGCCGCGCCGGACAAAAAAGGGCTTTGGGGGACGCGGCTGGAACGCTTTTTTTGTCCGGCGCGCCCCAAATCCCTTTGGGGGACGCTTTGGGGGACGCGACTGGAGATGCTCTTAGGTATGTGTAACTTAGGTATGTATACCCTTAGGTATGTGTACTACAAAGCAAAAATATGCGTATCTACGTATGGTGCCCGGGCACCATGGAGCACCAGTTAATTTACCTATATATATATATATATATATATATATATATATATATATATATATAGATAGGATAAATACTTCCTACTCCTGGGTGTAACTACACCCACGTCTCATATACTACCATACAGAAGTATATATCATACTTTATCGGTTTGCGTATGTTCGTATATTGTATCTAAGATACTCCAAACCAAGTTTGGTGAAAAAAAATTAAATGAGCCCATGGTTTGCACTATATATATGAAATACATACATATTTATACGTAAAGAAAGAGTGTACGTAAAAAAATGTACATACTACCTACAAAGTAGTATATATAATACTAAAATATTCTTATATACTCCATACTACATGTATATACTCTTCGGTATGGTAGATACTATCTAGATTATGTAAAACACATGTGGGAGTAACTACACCCGGGTGTAGTATGAATATGTCCTATATTCATACTACACCCGGGTGTAGTTACACCCACGCGTGTTTCTCATAATCTAGAGGGTATCTATCATACCGAAGAGTATGTACATGTAGTATGAAGTATGTAAGGCTATTTTGGAAGTATATATACTACTTTGTAGGCAGTATGTACATTTTTTTACGTAGACTAATTTTTTACGTACACATATGCATGTATTTCGTATATATACTACAAACGTGGTGCTTATTTATATTTTTTTCACCAAACTTAGTTTGGAATATCTTAGATATAGTGTAAGAACATACTCAAACCGATAAAGTATCGTATATACTTCTGTATGGTAGTATATTAGATATGGGTGTAGCTACACCCAGGGGTAGGAAGTATTTAAGGTATACATATGTTAGGTATGTGTAACTTGTATATGTAAACCTTAGGTATGTGTAATTTAGACACGTACACTTCAGGTATGTACGAAATACACGTTTGATGCCCGGGCACCATGGTGCCCCAGTTGAGCTTCATATATATATATATATATACCAAAATAGTGGGCTACCCACATGGCTAGCCATGCATATCCTTAGAGCCGTCCGATATGCTATACACACCATGGAATCCTCTTGCCAGAGCACGATTTCTCTAACAGATCTCATTCACGTCGTTTTATCGAGAGCACCACGCACCAGGCTGTCACACTACAACATCACAACGAGAGTAGCATATACGCTCAGTAATACTCAAAACGCAGAGGCCGCACTATTCACCGCGTCCTCAACCCCACCTTCCCCACCCATACACTTTTTCCCTCCCCACCCCATCCACCACCGCGTGAGGCTTCCGCATCCGTCCGCCGCTTCTTTCCTCCGCAGCAGCACCGCACTGGAGAGCCAGATTGCGGACGAAGGGCGGGAGCCAGGAGGGCGACGGAGGTGCAGGACTGCAGGCTGGCAGCATCAGAGTGCGGGGACTGGGGCCAGCACTTCCGCCGCTGCCCAACCGAAGATGGATAGCGAGCCAGAGCAGCCCTCGCGTGCTGCTGCGGTGTCTCCATGCAGGATCCCAGATCCGACAGTGAAGATTCCCCCGGTTGTGCGCATGGAAGCAGTTTGAGCGGTTTGGTCTTGCCCGTTTCTTGATCTGGTTCTGTTTCTTCTCTTTATTTTTCTTCGATCTAGTTTTGCTTTACTGTTTGGGGGGAACCAGGTCCATGTTGATTTGCTATACCGGATGTTTTTCCAATCCAGATCAAAGTTGCTATTCTATTGGGATGTGGCGTACGGACATGATGGAGGACTACTTCTGTTCTGTGTTTTTGGGCGAGACTGGTCTGTGCTGCTGGTCTCCGCGTTCAGTATTTCTTGGATATCTCTCTCCTGCCACTGGATTACGGCAGTTCCCTGGATGGTCCACGACCTGTTTCTGTTAATGCTTGCTTGTGCCGAATTTCTGGATATATCTGTTCATGATGTAGCAGAGGCTTTGTAATTTTTTTTGTCTTTAATCATGAATTTGTTCATGTATCTGAATCTAGGAGCGCGGAGCGCAAATCTCTACTCAACTTAGGAGTGCCATCCACTAAATATCGTGTTGCTTTGTCCCGCAACAATTCCAGAGAACATGTTTGATGGCTTTACTTGTATGATGTGGTGAATATGCACGGCAAATGTAAGGCAAATGTAAGGCAAATGTAAATACAGAGGGATAATGAAACGCCAGGTTCAATCGTCGATTCAGACACAATTTCAACGGTTCGTACACATGCTCAATACTCTGTCCATTTTGTTGGTCGAGCCAGCAGCATAGCAACCACTCTGTCCATTTCGTTGGTCGAGCCAGCAAAAAATGCTCCTTAAACTTTTTTTCAAGTTGTATCGTGCAAGTAGATGGTTGGCAAGAAAGCGAAACAAACTGTCTGGTCACAAAACCAGCATACTGAATCAGCATCCATTCCAACGACATTTATGAACAACAGTATAAGCAAAAAAGGATAAACAACCTGGATAGTGATGTTTTCAACGCCGCGGAGAATGCACTGCAAAAAAGCTAGGCAACCTAGTAGAAATACACTCATTTTAGCACATCAACTTAACATGAGAAACAACACATTTTCTGTATTGTTTCAAACGTAGTTCCGATGGTAATCCCATGCCCGTTGCTATGTTTATTGCACAGAATCTCGTGAGTTCTTGTCTAGAAGAAAGGAGTGTGTTCTAAATGTAACATTAACTATGCAAACTAAAGAGCCAATCCTATCTGAAAGCGTAGAACAAATGTAAAAATCATGTGTATTGTCAAACGTATATTATAGTGTACTACAGTTGAAGTTGCACTCACTTATTTGCTCAGATTCTACATTGTAGAATAGAACTTTGCAATTCAGTCAGCACACTAACGGCTGTAGAAGCCAATTCGTATTTCTGTTACCTCACTCCACTACTAGACATAGATATCTTGATCCCTTGATTTTCTTGCACACTATATCCAATGGCCAATGGTGGGTGCATAGCTACCCACCATGGTAGCAAATCCGCGTATATATATATATACATATATATATATATATATATATATATATCAACGCGGATTTGCTACCCGCATGGCTAGCTGTGCACCCCTTCATGGCCATCCGATATAGTGAGCACAAAAATGAAGGGATCAAGATTCCCATGGCTGGCAAAGAAATGAACTTAACGGCTGCTACTTCCCTGTTTGGAGACGTTGGGCTGCTCAATTGCTGCTAGCTGTAATTGCAATATAGACGGTAATACATACGCGACTGTCCGTTCAAAAGCAAAAACAATATGCTACACTTTTTAGTACACATGTAATTGCGACATAAATGATAATACAGTCTGAACTGCGTTTGTTTTGGCATTTCTTACTGGCATTCATTTTGGCATTTCACACTGGCATTCGTGTTGGTATTTCTGGCTGGCGCTCGTTTTGACATTTCTGCATGTCATTCGTTTTTTTGCATTTCTAGCTGGCATTCGCTGAAAC
The DNA here is from genome assembly GCF_019359855.2 of Lolium perenne. Classification (NCBI taxonomy): domain Eukaryota; kingdom Viridiplantae; phylum Streptophyta; class Magnoliopsida; order Poales; family Poaceae; genus Lolium; species Lolium perenne. The sequence goes on along the minus strand of NC_067248.2, from coordinate 32,113,606 downwards.
TGCTTCCTCCATTTCCTTGTACAGAGCATGTTTCCGAGAATGTACATGCAAAGTGCATGGGTAAAGCTAGCTGTGGCCGTTTCCATTATCCACAGAAACTGCAAGTTCAATTGTTAGGCGTGCATGCACCGTGCGCCAGAACTGCATGTGATATGGACATGTTTTGTGTTGGTTCGATTGCTAGGTTGTTGTGTGCTGATCTTTCACTTGGACCATCGCAATTGCACTTTGGTTGACAGTCTGGAGGGAGCTGTCGTCAGGGAGGAAGTTGCAGCCGCGGCCGTTCGTTTTGGCATGTGTTTGAAACTGGTTGCTCTCTTTCGTTGTACTGACCAGATGTCCGTGGCTACCCTGTTCCGAAACAGTCTAGTAAATTAAAACATAAAATCACATAATATTTCTAACGGACAGTGTTGGTTGCAATCCTTTTTCATGTGCATACTTTCTCGACGTCCGTTCATTGATTTGTAATTCTGGTCCACGGCAGATGCAATTTTGATGCTCAAAGGCGTATGCAGTTTTGCTTGTCTAAGTCATGTGCAATTTTGATGGTCAGACATATGCAATTTTCTTGTCCAGTGGAGTAGCGAACTCCTCGTCCGCTGCTAGATTCTTTGTTTGGCCATTGAGATGGTAAAGGATGATATGGGACATGTGAGACGCAAGGATGGACAACTCGCGACTGGATTTCTTTCTCCCAAATACGAGGACATGCATCCACCATAAACGCATAGCATTAACACAGCAAGAACAAGAAAATAAGGGCATAGCGACGCTGGCCCACGCCAGGCATAGAAGGCCAAATTGAAATCGAGAAGCAGCTCGCGGATGAGGCACTGGAGACTGGATTATGTGACGCGAGCGTTGCTGAAGCTAGTCTGCTCCTCCAGCGCCTCCCCTTCGTCCTTGGCCCCTCACCATTCCCGCACACGCATGAGCGAGATGCAGCGCAGCAGCCAAGTATCACCAGATTCCCGCTCTTGCACCATCGCCCACTGCATCCCGTCGCCAGCGCGCACGCCCTTGCAGCCCGATGCTTTGCTCCCGCCTGCCACTGCACCTTGCGTGACGCTCCGACGCCTCGCCTCCACGCCCTTCCGCCTTCGCCGCACGGACTGCACCAACGCACGACCGTCTCGAGCAACGCGGCGCAGCTCGCAGCCCTGCTTCCTTTGGTTCCGCGTCAGGCAACCGCTGCCCCTTCTTCTCCTTGTGCCGCGTGCAAGCAATATCGCCAGCAGCAGCCGACGATAGCGCACCCACCAGCCATGGAAGAAGAATGGTGGCATAACTAATCCAGCTGCTTGCTAATCAACTAGCGGTGCCCAAAGGAGTGCCGAAAGGATTCACATCTAACCTCGCTTCGTCAATGAAATATGTCTAATCTATATTCATTGAACTTGCTGTGCTATTGCTACTTTGCTAGGATAATTTCTTCAACCGAGCATCTGCAATACGGCATGGATGCAGGATTGAGGCACCCCATAAGCATCAGCACCCCACCACACGTGCCCGACTAAATATGTGTGTGCCTTGACTAATATTTTAGTAGGAACGATGGTCATGCACTTAAGTTGGCGTGCGGTTTTACTTGTAAAATAACAATACAATTTCCCATCAGGTTGGCTACAGAAATGACATTTCCATAACGTGGTGTGACAGACTGGTAGATGGTGCTCTCCCTACAACGGCGTTAGGGCCTTCCGTTAAAATAAGGTGCTCCCGGTCAGGGATTTCATGCTCACTATAGTGAATCAAACGGCTGTAAGAGCATGCACAGCTAGCCATGCGGGTAGCTCACTATTTTGCATATATATATATATATATATATATATGGCCGTTACAACCGTTAGCATGCTGGCAGCTGTGTAGTTTTGTATTCTACACTGTAGAATATGAGCAACGGTTGAAGTGTAAATCTAACTGTAGTACAAACATAAATACATTTCACAATACACTTGTGTTGTACTTCTGTTTTTACACTATCGTATACAGTCAGCAGCGACTGCTATGTGCAAGACAAAATAACTCAGCACCAACTTCTTTCTTTGCATAGCTAATCTCCAGTTTGCATTGCTAATCTTGCAATCAGCACCCACTGCTTTTCTCAAGGAAATAACTACATATACTGATGCATTTTGATCTGTAGTTACATTTTGGATATTGTATTTTGATGTGGATAAAATTATGTATGGGTAACTCTGTAATCTGTATTTTGATGTGGATATCAATTGGTATGGATATATGAAACAGTAAGATTATGTTGTACAAACAAAAACTAATAGTGTTGCCAGCCAGTCTATTATGCAAGAATTTATTATAATGACTCCCTCTGGCAAAGTTCTATACCTGAAGTGAAAACTTGAGAAACAAATTCTCTTTTGAACTGAGCACGGAGCTGACTCCCTCTTTGCATTGAAAATGTAGTACAAATATAGTACATTAGCTGTTACAAGCTTGGAAAGACAGATTATTTTTAATGTACCTTTTTACATGTTGTTTAGTTTAGAATCTGCAATTTTAAAGTTTAGGGTGCACCAGAAGCAACCTATGGTAATCTGTATTTCATTTAAAAAAATTGTTGATAGAAAAAGGAGAAATCTTTGATATAATTATATAGTGGTGCACCAAAAAAAGTTGTTGTTCAGTTATATGCAACTAATACTTAGGAAGTCATAAGTTTTGTATATCACACACCATTATGCTTGAAGTAAAGAAATTGGAAGAGGTGACAAAATAAACAAACTACTAACTTAAAATAGTTGTCGTTACAAACTACTGACATGGAATTATTGAAATAGCTCAAGGACATGCTGTTCTAGAACTGATTCTCCCGTGGTAGATAAGGATTGACACAATGTTCCTCTATCTATTTCAGACATCAAGTGCCTGCTCAGCTTCATCTGCTTCTACGTGGACACCGGCTTCTCCATTGGCCTGATCACCTTGTGCCATCTGCCTGCAAGACACTCTGTGCACAACCTTCCAGTGTGCTGCCTGGCAGCGCGGGAACGATAGAAAGACTCGGCCGCAGCCGAGCATGACCTGAATTCCTGGAATCTAGTTTCTCTGCGACCACATCCAAAATTGCAGCATAATATAAGTTGCTCGACGGTTGGATCAGCGATGTCCATGTCTTGCCCTCTATGGATGTTCCTTGATGCGAACCACTCTGAAAAAAAAGCGGTGGGCTTGGTCTGTGCTTCGGTGAATGGCAGCTGCGCGTGGACAAAGGCAGATTTGGGTTAAAATGCATGCATGCCGGTCAGGATTGTTAACACTGAAGCGCTCAAATTAACAGACGCACACGACCTGATATATGCATGGCTCCTTATGGAAACTGAAGTGAATTACAGATGTGACAACCACTAGTAATCTGCCTCTCAATGAGGTGGAAAAAAACTTCCAGAAAAAAAAAACAGACTTGGAGAACATGCAATTGGCTTCAGCGTGGTCAGCACAAAATCCTCCCATCTAGAAATCCTAGCTTTTTTTGTAGACACGGATCCATCAAGCTGGGTAAAAAACTTGCATAATCCAACCTAATCCATATGCCGGAACCAGAAGCAAATCCAACCTCGAATCCATGTGCAATAATAAACAAAGAAACAAACAAATTAAAACTAAATGAACAACAAAAAAATGAGATTGGAAAGTTGCCCAGCAATGAGCATACAATCTCTACAACCAACGGCCACTAACAGTCCTCGAGCCAAAAAGCATCAGCATGGAGATGCTAGAGATCTATGCCAAGGATCAATAAAAATGGAATCAACCAAACCTGTTCAAAAATCCAATGGGGGAAAGCTCTAAAATTCAGTTTTAACAGCCGTGATGCCAACTTTTTTCCAGAGCTGATCCTCTTACCAACTTTCACTGGCCTTTTTTTTCTCCTAGCTGCACAAAATCATATTTGAACGGGCTACTATAAAGTTCAGTATGTATTAATTTATTTTAAACTGATTCTTCTATTTTAAGATACACACAAACTAGTAATATGCCCCTCGGTGAGGCTCGCGGAAAATACTTGCAGAAGAAAAAAAAACAGACTCTTAGAAATCGATTAATCCATTTGACGGAAATAACAATCAAATCCAACCTCAAATCCATGTGCCTAATCGCAGAACAACCCCACAAATCTACAAAGAAAAGAAATGCAAAGTACAGCTCAGAAGTCTATCACGGACAGCTATTTCAACTCAGCTCAATAATCCATCCGAAAAAAGAACCAATCTGAGTCTCCCCTTCCAAGTTGAGCTGCCGAAAAAAAAATGTGGTCTATCACCACTAGCTGCCCAATTCTAGGTGACTAATAATTTTGACAAATGCGACCATTTTGGTTTTGATGAAGAACAGCTCATTTGTGAGTATCAACATGGACCAGTACAGACTTATCAGTTTATTTCAGAGCAAGAATGTCAATAAATGGAAGAGATCATAAACCAAATTTCTTTCAGAACCAAAGAATCAGTTCAGATAATGAATGAATCTGAGAGAGAGAGAGAAGATGGAAGACAAAATCAAATCGCTTTAGTGTACCTTTCTGAAAGCAAAGAACTTGCAAGGAATTCCGTGTCTTTCTGTCCCTGTTTGAAGAATCTTTGTGAGCCAAAAAAAATCAGAAAGAAGAGCAGATAAGGGTCGTGCATCCAAAAGTTAAGCAATATGGAGAAACATGTAATAGATGGGAGCATGGCGTCGGGGAAGCCCAACTCCGGCTGGATGGATACCATTAATGGTCAGGAGAAGCAGCTTGGACGGGAGCGCCCTGACCTCGCTCTGCAGCAAGCGCACGGCCGCGTCCATGTCCGCCACCGCCACACCCAGCGCCCCGGAGGCCGGCATCGTGACGACGGACCTCGACGCCTCCGTGAGCACCCACGCGCACCGGAAACCGGCCTCTGCAAACGCGCCGCCGGCCCCGAGGAGATGGAGACGCGGGGCTTGGTCGTGCGCTGCGAGGAGGACACGGCCGTGGAGCGCCTCAATGCAGTAGGCACACTTGGAGGTCAAATCAATTCAGATAGTTGATAGATTTTTTTACCAAAGTAGCTGAACAGTATGTGTATTGTAAACTGTATTGATGGTAGTGGGAGTGGATTCACAGTTTAAAAAATGTGCTCCCGGACAGCTGCTGTGGAGACGCCGTCAAGTACTACCGTTAGTAATCTATGCTCTCAAGTGTACATCTGGTGGCATATGTGGTATATCTGATGGCTACCATGGTGTGCACAGCTAGCCACCATGGTAGCACACTATTTTGCATATATATATATATATATATATATATATATATATATATATATAGGATAAATACTTCCTACTCCTGGGTGTAACTACACCCACGTCTCATATACTACCATACGGAAGTATATAACATACTTTATTGTTTTGAGTATGTCCGTACACTATATCTAAGATACTCCATACCAACTTTGGTGATTTTTTTTTTAAAATATACCCATAGTTTGCACTATATATACAAAATACATGCATATTTATACGTAAAAAATAGTGTACGTAAAAAAGTATACATACTACCTACAAAGTAGTATATATACTACCAAAATATTCTTATATACTTCATACTACAAGTATATACTCTTCGGTACGATAGATACTACCTAGATTGTGTGGAAACACACGTGTGAGTAACTACACCCGGGTGTAGCATGAATATGTCCTATATATATATATATATATATATATATATATATATATGACGATGTTTGTGGTTTCTTGAATGATGTATGCATTGCAAAATTGAATGAATAATATAAAACCCTGAAACTCTGTTGCGGCAGAAAACAGTCAGTTTCTCTGCCGCGGCAGCGAAACGCTGCTCCACCCTAAACCTCCCGCGGGAGAGAAACGTCCATTTTCTCTGCCGCGGCAGAAACCCTCCAGTCCCGGTTAGTATCTCGAACCGGGACCAAAGGTCCTCCACCACGAGCTCCCTGACCGCACCACGTGGCGGGACCTTTGGTCTCGGTGCACATTTGAACCGGACTAAAGGGTTGACCCTTTAGTCTCGTCTGCTTGGTCCCGGTTCGAACCAGGACTAATCCCAAATGGACCGGGACTGAAGCCCCGTTTTCCACTAGCATGTGCAAATGGCCAATTAGGCAAACCATGAAAAATCATGTTGATGATTCGTATCAAAATGGACCTCCTGCTTCCTGATTCCGATAATTTTGGCTAGGCAGTAGATGCGCCTGATTAGTAAGCATGCCGGCCACAAGCATGCAGCTCCGTCACACAATACTGTAGCAACACAAAGTATATCAATTATCATCTCCAGGGGCTGTAAACTGCTAGTGCTAATCAGAAAGTACTCGATCCAGCAAACAGATTAATGACCCAACGAGCTCTAGCTAGCCAGGGTAGGCTCGATGGAATGCATGCATGTTCTGTCCATGATGTAACGGTAATGATACGAGTATCGGAGATCGTACATTTACGTCCCTGCCGCACTGCCGCGCGCGGCGCAATGAGCATACCAAATGATACGTGTATCGATTTGGATAGAGATCGATGAAGTTGTGTGCTGTTCCTGGCAAACAAAGAAATGTAGCCTACTGTTGATCGAGTATACAGTTAAACAGTGAAGACTTTGTTGATCGAGTTCGTCGACGGCCGGTTTGCGCTCACGAAAGTTTAGTAGAAAAAACATTTTACGTGCATTGTTTTGGGGTCTGGCTCCACGGAAACGTCAGGCAAACGCGCTCTTTATTGACATAATTTGACGAATGGTGGCCCTCTAGCTAGGTAGGACAGGTACAGTACGTACGAAACACGTAAGTACATCTGTGAAATGCGAGTCTATGCAGAGTATAATATACGTAGTATATGGTACACTAGCACATGTGCAGATCACTCTAGTGGACTAGTGGTACATATACTCCGCAAGCCGGCCGGCTTGCGCTCACGAAGGTTTAGTAGAAAAAACATTTTATGTGGCCTATGGAAAAAATATGTCATGAAATTTCTTTTGTAGCACCTGAAATTATGTTTTTGCACAGGCCACAAAAAAGCAAATTTTTGCGACACTTGGTGTGGAAGCATAGAATGGCTGGGAGTACCCCGCGATATTTTTTGGGGAATGTTTTTTCGGCGGTAGATGGATCTACATCTACGAGCCAAAATAGATTTTTGTTTTCCTCATCTAAGCTGTTGAGCTCTCTTACTTTTTTTTGCGAATGTGCCACTTTTTTCTTGAGCTTTTGCTTGCTTATTTTCTGAAATATTGCGTAACCAGACTTTTTTTCACGGAACTTTAAACCTGCACAAATAAGAGTTTTAATTTGTTCAAGTGCTACCGTAGCTCATTATGGCCATCGGGATTGGGAGAGTTAAAGTGAGCCAATAGATTAGGAGAGTAACTAAAACACATTTGTTCGTAGCAGTGCTTAGCTACCGGCCAATCTTTAAAACCACGCAAATGAAGCCAAAGTCAGATGCTTTTTCGTAATTCGGATGGACATTCTCCCTCCGTTTCATAGTTGTTTGTTGCTGACGTATGATAAACAATATGAGACCGATGAAGTACTTTTCTATTGAAACCGTACACATATTCGTATATGTGCTTGTTCTCAAACCAGAAACAGCACATTCAGAGTTAATTACATAAAACTACCACAATTGCGGCAGCGGTAACGCGTCAGTACTATTCCTGGATTTTTTTTGCTAAAAACTACAATTTCTGGGGTAATCGTAAGAGATCGCGCAAACAGCCGGGTGAGAGCAGTTTAAGCCATTTGGGCCCACTATCAGGACGAACAGACGTTTTCTCTCCGTTAGTGCGTAGATGGTTATGACCGAGCCAGTTAGTTCCGACCGCAGCAGACCAACAGTCACCACTTCCCGCTCGAGCTGTTTCGTTTCCCGCTGAGATGGAGGAGCCGACGAACCCCGGCGGCGGCCAAGGCGGCAGAGAGTAGGGCTGGTGGAGTGGAGTCTCCAGTGGCGGCGAAGGACAGGGCGGCGGAGGCCACGGAGTCGACGCCGAAAGCGGCGTAGAAGACCTGGAGGAGTTGTGGTCGTTGCGGGCGTCGAATTCGGTGGCGATGCTCGCTCAGATTTGGGTGGTACCCTTTTCTTGTCTCTGATTTGGTGATTCGTTGCTGTTCTTGGCCACATTGGGGATTTTAGGGTTAGGGTTTTCTGATTTGGGGATTTTTTTTGTACTGATGTAGCTTGGATCCAGAAGTATGGGAAGTCATAATTCACTTAGATGGGCTGGATAACCTAGAGAGAAGAATTGCTCGTGATGACATAATTGTTATGAATCTGTATGCAATGATAGAGACACATGGATTTGGTTTCAGTGATAGTATGTACTGCAGACAGGGTGAGGACATGGTACTTATGCAGAACAATGACCAGATATATCATTTGCTCGAGCATTTTGAATCAACCCAAGTGCTTACGTTGTCTGTGAAGAGAGGCAGGAAGAAAAAGGTGATGTGTTTGATCCTATGGATGCAAAAGCAGATGAAGGCATTGCAGGATCTCAGTCTGCTTCATGCATTATAAATTATGCATACCTATTGTCTATGATCTTACTCCTCCACCTGTGTATGTTGTTGATGGTGAAGGCACTGTATTTGCAAGTCAGAGTTCTTATTTTGCTACTCAAGAGAGCAGAAATGATGAAGCACATGAAATTCTTGATCTAAATGAAGCAAGCAATGTTGACATGGACTTTGATATTGGTGTTGCTGATTTCAACATGATGGAGAAAAAGAGGAGGAAGGAACAAGCTGAGGTAGCTGAAAGGATTGAGGAGATGAGGCAGCAGGGAATGGATCATTTGCTGCATTGTGAAGGAGATACTGACATTGAAGATCTTTTTGTTACTAAAGAAGTTGATGTTGTCCCCCTAGATTCAGTTCCTCCTATAATTGCACCTGAACCTGTAGCCATAGTTGAAGCTGAGATGAAGAAGAAGAGGAAGGGACCAACTGTGAGATCCCATTCATCTGTTCAAATTGATGATATTCTTGACTGGAAGCCAGAAGCAGTTGAAGACATGGATTTTGGTTTTCTTGGTGATATGGATGATGACCATTTTGAACCACTGACTATGGTTCCACCCAAAGGAGGAAGAAAGAGTAGAGCTAAGAAGAGGCCTCCAAGGAAATGATATGATGAAAGGAGGCTGCAGCCACATGAGCAGCTATGTCTGAAGATGTGTTTCAGAGATGTGCATCAATTCAGAGAGGCATTGATTAACCTGCACACTTCACAGAGTAGAAATTATGTGTATCACAGAAATTCTCATGTGAGAATTAGTGTGCAGTGCATACAAGAGAAGTGCCATTTCTACATGGTTGCTTCAGAGATAAAAGGTGAGAAAACATTTGTCATAAGGAAGATGTAGCTAACCCATACTTGTGACACAACAACTGACACAACAAGAGTGAGTGCAAGATGGTTGGCTAGGAACTATGAAGCTGCATTTAGGTCAGATCCAAATGCCAGCATTCAGACACTGATAGATACTGCTAGGCAACAACATGGTGTTGAAATCCCTAGGATGGTGGCCTACAGGGTAAAAAACTTGGCTCTTGATGCAGTGTTAGGTGATCATAGAAAACAGTATGTCAGGCTTAGGGATTTTGCAAAAACTGTGATTGACACTAACCCAGGAAGTAGGGTGATTGTGACAACTGTGACTCTACCACCCTCTGAAGAGAATCCTCATCCTAGGCCCTCTTTCCATGGGTTATTTTTCTGCATCAATGGAACCAAAAAAGGTTTTCTTAAGGGCTGCAGGCCATTTATAGGTGAGCCAGAGAAGGTTACTTTATATGCTTGTTTATGTGCAAGGCTATCAACACCCGGATTTTTAAGTCCGAATGCCTATTATGTCATACATCGCAATCCCAGGAATATTGTTGTTGCGAGGCATAATAGTTAAGTATCACAGTCATCATTCATTACAAACCATAAGTCTTACAAATTGGAATCACATGATCCATATTACACGAATAGTTGATCTATTGATCCACGAACAAACACAAGTTCATAGTTCAACATAGCGGAAGCGTAAGATACAAGGACTCTCTAGTCCACAGGCCAACGCTTGACGTCGGAAGGCGCTTAGTTGTCGTAGGCGTCCTGCTGGTCATCTCCGTGGTCCTCTTCATACTCTGGCCATTTGAATAGCCAGGGACAAAGCCGTGAGTACGTTGAGTACTCGCAAACTCAAACAAATGTAAGTGCTAGACATTCTAGTAGGGTTTGCTAAGCTCTAGTTTATTTGCATAAAGCTAGTTTTGGTTCACAAAGTTTTTGAGAAAAGCTTACTCAAGTGCTAACTAACTCAAGCGGGAACATTAGTGTCATTCCCACCATTCAAGTGGTGATTTCAATTCAATCCACCACAAGTCATTTCCCATCACCTTTCAACATCATTTTCAAAGATATGACATCGGAAACTGTATGGCCTTTCCAACCGTCCGTAACCGTGGACGCGGCTATTCGAATAGGTTTACACTCTGCAGAGGTTGCACACTTGTGCCACAACATTTGATTTCATCCGTCGGGATTTCCCCGAATAATCGTAACACAGTACGCGGATCATCAACCCTAACCTTTCACTTACGAACCCTAGTATGAGCACCTCTCCCCATGAGCTTGGCCTCCCAGTCAAGACCAACTGTCAACCTTGGAAGCGCACGGGGGCTTGGGCCGGACATTCACCTCATTTCGCATCATATCGTATCGTTTCTTTTGTGGTAGAGGCAGCTTTCGGCATAACCGATGACGCTTGTTTAGAGGGAACCCATACTAAGACGCATAAACTTCCAGTTAAGCCCTACCCATAATCAGGTATTGTGGGGGTACTTGAGAATTGGAAAGGTATCGCATTCAAACCAACATCATGTTTTATCAAAAATCACCATCTTCTCTTGGTCATATTCACCTTCAAAAAATCATTCAATGGAATGCATCTTCATTCCAAGGTTTCAAAATCCTTTCAAAAACATGTTGTTCCCATCTAGAGTAGTCAAGTTTAGTTCATTAGCACTAGCCCTAATTCATGAGGGGTGCTACCTTGCTTTGCTTGGAAAAGACTAACTCACTACTCTACTAACCAACTTGTACTTTGACCAAAGTTAACTATAAAAGTAACTCTTTTAGAAAACAAGTAAAACTTGTAAAGTAAAACTTGGGATGGGTTCACAGAAAAAAAAAAGGTAAGAACATGGTGCCTTGCCCAAAGGCTTTGCACTTTGCCAGAATGTTAGCTTGCACAGTAATTTAGCTTGCCTTGGTAGTTCTCAAACTGTTCCTCTTCCTCCTCCTGGTAGCAACCTTCTTCTTCGGCGTACTCTCCGGTGCTACCGTCTAAATTTGAATACGAGTATAATTACTCACTAATTCAATGGCTATTCCACACATCACAAATAAACACACAAACTACTCTATGCACACACATAAATAAACTAGGGTGCATGGGTTGTGGGATTTAAATAGAATGTGTATTCCCTATGTAGATGATAGTTTCCATAGGGTTCTTGAGAAATAATTTCCTCTCATTGAAATCTTCTTAAGATTTAATTTCTCCAACAATCATGGATGAACTCATATTGACCTAAATCAAATGTTCATCATCATCATCATTTGGTAGAATGATTTAAATGAGGTGGATCACCTCATACCATTTAAATAACACTACATTTGATTTAAATCTCAAGAATTTCATATAAGAGAGTTTGGAACCAGGGGTCCAAACATCCCATGAATTCATGTGAGACAAGTTTAAATGAAGTATAAGACTTCACACCATTTAACTTTAATAGTTTTGGACAATATCAACTAGTTAAACTAGTCAAAATATCCACTCATTAAACCATGGCATGACCATGCAAAGTGACCACACCATTTTATTGCATAACTAATTAGTGCAAGTCCAATGTGAGCTATTAGAGTTGGAAATAACTTAATATCTATTTTGGTTGATTTTTAAGAATTATTTGAATAGGGAAAAGTCCCTGGCTTGTTATTTTTGTCACATTAATCCTACAAAGAATTTGACCAAGAGGCCAGTGGCATGTTGTAGAGAATTTCAGTGGCTTTCCAACAATATCAAATTCACTAAATTTGGTTTAGCCAAATTGAAACTATTTAAATTCAAAGTTTGGCAGTATTGGAAAAGTTTGGAAAAGTTTAAATCGAATTTGAATTAAACAGGCCGGCGGGAAACGAAACTGGGCCCGATTCGGAATAAAACGGCCCAGTCCAGCCCACCACGGTCCACAGACGCGTGGGCTGCCTGACAGGGTGGGGTCCGCCTGTCAGCCTCCTTTAAAACCCGAAACGGTACGGGGCGACGTGGAGCGTAGGATTAGAGAGGGATCTAACGGCTGAGGTGCATCGTCTCGCCGGCGAGAGAGAGGTTCGCCGGCGGCTCGGGTAGGGGGTGGGAGAGCTAACCAGGGCTCCCGCGGTGGCTGGCAGTGTGCGTGATGTAGATGTAGACGACGGCGAAGCTCCTGGCACCGGCGGCAACTCCTGGATCGGCTCCAATCGACGGCGGCGAGGTGCGGTACTGGCGGGCTCCGATCTTCAAATTGGGGCAGCTCCGGCGACAATCGAGCGAGTGGTTGGGTGGAGGAGAAGCAGTGGAGGATGGTGAACGTGGTGGTGTGCTCAGCTTCGTCCAGGGAACTCCGTATTTATAGATGGCCAAGGGTGCGGCGTGACCGTGAAGAAGTCGACCGAGGTGCGGCGGTTCCGGCGAGGTGTTGGGCTAGGCAAGGGTGCTACGGTGTGCTCCTCGTCCAGGCGAATCTGTAGGTGGTAACGGCGCGGTCGGGCGGCGTCTGTAGGCGACGCATTGCTTCCGTGTCTGCCGTGCTGGTCGCGGGGTCGCGTCGTCGTCTCCGGCGGCGGCGGGCACGGGTCGTGGTCTTGGCCATGTCTGGCGACGTCCTGGTGGCGCGTGCGTGCTCAACGGCTAGTCAGGGAGGCCAGGGCGTGCTCGTAGTGGTGGCGCGGCACGTGGCCAGTGCATGTCCGCGGCGTGCTCATGCGCGACGCGAGCGGCGTCCAGGGCGAGTTTGGGCGCGCTTCGTCCGGCCAATGTCGTCGTCGAGCGCGACCAGGGCGGTGTTAGGGTGGCGTAGGAGAGGCGGTGGCATGCTGTGGCGCAGGGGCCAGGGTTGGGGAAGCAAAGGGAGAGGGGGTGGTGCGGCATGGCCGGCATGTGGCCGGCATGGCCATGCCATGCTTGCTCTCTCTCCCTCCTTAGCTCTACTATGTTGCCTTGAGGGTTTAAGGGGACCAGGGAACCATGTAGTATAGCTTTGGCTTGAATTAGGTGAGGTAGATCACTATTTGCAATAGTTGCAAATAGTGCCCAATTTTGGAAATTCACAAAAATGTCCAAATTTGAAATAATTCAAATGGTGAACCTTTTTGAAAAGTGAGTGTTGGGATAAGTTGTAATTGACCAGAGATGAATTGAGGTGGTGGTGGAAAAATTAGATTTCAAAATTTGGCCAAAATGGCTAAGTGGAGATTGTTGATCTTAATATAAAGTTGCAACTTTGGATGAGCATAGCTAGTGATCAAAGATGAATTTGGCAGGGTGGTCTTCATCAAAGTTGTTCACCTTGATGTTGACTTTGAAAGGGTGCAAAGAGTTAGCAAGGATTTGTTTGAGAAAATTGAAATGCAGGGGCTCAAAGTGGGGATCAGACTAAAATTGGCAGATTTGGCCATCATCACATGTGAGTGGGAAAAGTGTTGGAAATTCATTTGAATTGTGAACCCTTGATTCCAAAAGTTGTAATAAGTGTTTAACAACATTATATAACTAATGGTGAAGACCAAATAGGTCTAGGGTCAAAATTTATAAAAATGCCATAGGGCATATGTGAGGGTTTTTAGGGTTTTGTATTTTATGGATTTTCTTCTTCTTTGATTTATTTGGTTGGTGATCTTCATAGGATCACTCTAGGGTTTTAGAGTATATCTAATACAAGTAATAGCAATCATCATGGCATATCACTCAAATGCACAAGTCCTATGCATGGTACTATATGCAAAAGAAAAGTTTTTGTTGGTTTGAAATTTTGCTTTCTGAATTCTCTAACTTTCTTTTCATTGAAATTTGGGGTGTTACAAACCCTTCCGCCTTACAAAAGATCTCGTCCCGAGATCAAAAAGAAAGTTAGGTACTAAAGAGATCTGGGTATTCCTTCTTCATGAAGTCTTCGCGTTCCCAGGTGGCTTCATCCTCGGTATGATTACTCCATTGGATCTTTAGAAACTTGATGCTTCGGGTGCGGGTGGTTCTGTAAGCTTCCTCTAGGATGCGAATCGGCACTTCGCGGTAAGTCAGATCCTGGTTGATATCCACCACTCGGTGATCGATGTTCTTGAACACTTCGGTCTTCTCAGGGACTTCAAGACATTTCCGGAGGAGTGAGATGTGAAAAACGTCGTGCACAGCCGACATTTCTTCAGGCAACTCCAGTTGATAAGATACTTCACCTCGGCGGCTGAGGACTTGGAAAGGTCCCACATAGCGCGGTGCAAGCTTTCCTTTCAGCTGAAACCTTTGCATCCCTTTCAAGGGGGATACTTTGAGATAGACGTAATCTCCGATCTCAAAGGTCATCTCCCGACGTCTCTTGTCGGCGTAGCTCTTCTGTCTGGATTGCGCAGTCTTGAGATACTCGCGGATCTTGTGAACCTTCTCTTCTGCTTCACGAAGAACGTCTGGGCCGAAAACTTGACTCTCTCCGACTTCTGACCAGTTCAGGGGGGTACGGCACTTCCTTCCGTACAAGGCTTCAAAGGGGGCCATCTGTAGGCTGGCTTGATAACTATTGTTGTATGAGAATTCTGCGTAAGGTAGGCAGTCTTCCCACTTGGATCCGTATTCCAAAGACGCATGCTCTAAGCATGTCTTCCAGTTGTCTGGTTTACTCTCTCGATCTGTCCGTCGATGCGAGGGTGATAGGCGGTGCTGAAATTTAGGCGAGTGCCTAGTCCTTCATGCACCTTCTGCCAGAACCTTGAGGTGAACTGTGATCCTCTATCAGACACTATCGTTTTGGGGGTTCCGTGCAAGGCGACTATTCTGGAGATGTAGAGTTCAGCTAACTTGGGGCCTTGATAGGTGGTTTTGACGGCGATGAAATGGGCGACTTTGGTCAATCTATCGACCACTACCCATATGGAATCATTGCCTTTGCTGGATTTAGGCAGTCCGGTGATAAAGTCCATTCCTACGGAGTCCCATTTCCATTCTGGAATCTGAAGGGGTTGCAACAGTCCGGCGGGTCTTTGGTGTTCTGCCTTGACTCTCTGACAAATGTCACACTTAGCGATATAGCTACCGATCTCTCTTTTCATTCCGTGCCACCAAAATTGTTCCTTTAGGTCCTGGTACATCTTGGTACCTCCGGGGTGGATTGAGTAAAGGGTGTCGTGGGCTTCTTGCAGGATGACTTGTTTCAAGTCAGAGTCCGATGGTACGCAGAGACGTTCTTTATACCAAAGCACTCCGGCTTCGTTAATGGTGAATCCGGGGGCTTTTCCTGCGGCTATCTGTTTCTTGATTCCGTCAATGCTAGCGTTGTCCTTCTGGGCTTCCTTGATCTGACCAATCAAGGTGGGTTGTAGTTCTATGCTGGCTAGGAATCCTTCACTAACGAGTTCAAGCCTGAACTGTTCAAACTCTTGGTGCAAACTGGGCTGTTCGGTTGCGAGCATGGAGTTCAACTGGCACGGCAGTCGACTCAAAGCATCCGCTACCACATTGGCCTTGCCGGGGTGGTAGTGAATCTCCATGTCGTAATCCTTGATCAATTCGATCCATCGGCGTTGTCTCATGTTCAACTCCTTCTGGGTGAATATATATTTGAGGCTTTTGTGGTCGGAGTAGATCTCGCATCGATTACCCATGAGGTAATGACGCCAAACTTTCAGGGCTAAGACCACGGCTGCAAGCTCGAGATCATGGGTTGGGTAGTTCTGCTCATGTTGCTTGAGTTGTCTAGAAAGGTAGGATACAACCTTTCCTTCTTGCATAAGCACGCATCCAAGTCCAGTCTTGGAGGCGTCGCAATATACGTCAAAGGGCTTTGCGATATCTGGCATGATCAGGATTGGGGCTGTTGTCAGTCTACTCTTGAGCTGTTGAAAACTCTCTTCGCACTTGTCGGTCCACTCAAACTTTCTGTCCTTTTTCAGCAGTTGGGTCATTGGTCGAGCGATGCTCGAGAAACCTTCTACAAATCTGCGGTAATATCCGGCTAATCCAAGAAAAGCGCGGACCTCAGTTTGTGTGGTTGGGGCTTTCCATTCCATAACAGTTTTGATCTTGGCGGGATCTACGGCAATTCCTCCTGCAGACAAGATGTGTCCGAGGAATCCAACTTCCTCCAGCCAAAACTCACACTTGCTAAACTTGGCATACAATTGGTGCTGTCTAAGGGTTTCTAGGACAATCTCCAAGTGCTGTTCATGTTCCTCTTCGGACTTGGAGTAGACCAAAATGTCATCGATGAAAACAACGACAAATTTGTCCAAGAAGTTCATGAAGATCTTATTCATGAGATTCATGAAATAAGCGGGGGCATTGGTCAATCCAAACGACATGACGTTGTACTCATGCAACCCATATCTGGTGGTAAAGGCAGTTTTTGGAATGTCGGTGGCTCGGATCTTCAGTTGGTGGTATCCAGTTCTAAGATCAATCTTCGAGAAAACTCGGGATCCGGTGAGTTGGTGAAACAAGTCTTCGATCTTGGGTAGGGGGTATTTGTTTTTGATGGTGACATCGTTAAGTTTACGATAGTCCGTGCATAAACGATTTGCACCATCCTTCTTGTCGACAAACAAGACGGGGGATCTCCAGGGGGATGCACTTGGTCTAATCAAACCTTTGGCTAACATGTCATCTATTTGCTTCTTCAGCTCCACAAGTTCGGCTGCGTTCATGCTGTAGGCTCTCTGGGCGATGGGTCCAGTTCCGGGGATTAACTCGATGATAAACTCGATATCCCGGTCCGGGGGCATACCGGGTAGATCATCCGGAAACACATCAGGGTAGCGACAAACGACCCTGATTTGATCCAGAGTTGGCTTGGATACACTTTGGTTGCAGGTAAATTTTCTGGGTAGTTTTTCAGAGACGTGCTCAACTACGATACCGGTGCTGCTAGTCATGGTTATGGCTTTCTTGGCGCAGTCTATCAATCCATTGTGCTTGGACATCCAGTCCATTCCTAGGACAACTTCCAAACCTTTGGTTCCAAGTATGATTAGATTTGCAAAGAAATCTACATCATGGATTTTGATTGGCACATTTTTGCAAAATTTTCTGGCTTTGGTGGTTGATCCGGGGATTTGAACTATCATAACATGCTTCAAACTGAGGGGTTGAATTTTACTTGTTGATGCAAAATCTTCGGTGACAAAGGAATGCGATGCTCCGGAATCAAACAACACTCTAGCAGGGGTGTGGTTGACAGAAAACATACCCAGCACAACATCTGGTGCTTCCTGGGCTTCTTCGGCGTTCATGTGGTAGAGGCGGCCGTTGCGGTTGTTGGGGTTGTTGGGGACGAACTTCTTGCCGGTGGAGACACGGCGTTGCTGCTGAGCAGGAGCAGCGGTGTTGCCGGCGAGCTTGGCAAGACGCTTGGGACACTCGTTGGAGTAGTGCCCCACTACACCACACTCATAACAAGTGATAGTGCTCTTGTCCTGCTTGTTCGCAACGGGAATGGCATTGCTCCCGGTTCTGGGGTTGGTGTTGGTGTTGGTGTTGGTGTTGTTGGTGTTCGGGGCTCGGGGTGGAGCGCGGTTGTAGTTGTTGTTGTTGTTGTAGCCTCCTGGCTTGGAGTTTCCTCCACTCCGGTTCTGATAACCGGGGCGAGAGTTCTGCATCGGGGGTTTGTTGTGTCTCGGAGTGAAACCTCCGCTTGAGCTAGGGCAAAACTTTTGGGGGTGGCTTGATCCACTCTGATTTGCCATGCGGCGCTTGCGGTTCTCATTGGCTTGGTTTAACTTGCCCTCCATCTGGATGGCGGAGTCAACAAGGGCTTCGAGGTCGGCGAAGGGGATGTTGACGAGGACACCGCATCTCATCATGCAGTCCGTTCAGGAATCTCTCCTTCCTCTTCTCAACGGTGTCGCCTCATCAGGGGCATACCTTGACAAAGTGAGAAACTTGTCGCGGTACTCAACCACCGTCATGCGACCTTGTTTCAGTTCACGGAACTCATCCCTCATCTTCTTGATAAGACCCGGGGGTACATGGTACTTGCTGAACTTGAGTTTGAAATCCTCCCAAGTCATGAATTGACCTCCGTTCATGGCACGGGTACTTGTCCACCAAGCGCGAGCTGGTCCAGCGAGGTAGTGAGTGGCGAACAACACCTTCTCGTTGGCTTCCACTCCAGCTACTTCCAGATTGTTCTCCATAGTCTGGAGCCAATCGTCGGCGTCGAGGGGCTCCTCGGTCTTGCTAAACACCGGAGGGTTGGTGTTCTGGAAGTTCTTGAGCTTGGATCCGGGGTGGTCATGATTTCCATGGCCTTGGTTGGCGATGTTCTGCAAGGCGATGATGTTGGCTTGTCGCTCGGCTCTCTCGGTTTCCCGGTCTGCAAGCAAGGTTTGCAGAAGTTGCATCATCGCGTCGTTGGTGCGATTCGGAGGGGCCATCTGAGGATATAGAAGATCAGGAGATAAGAGGGAACATTCTATGGTTCATTTTGGTTAAGTTTGCAAAACATTTGAAAACTTGTAAACTTTTCATGGCAAACATAACATTCATTCATTCATGCAACACATAGTACAAACTACACACATACTCCAATGGTTTTAAGAACCATTCACATGCTACGATACAAAGGACGGGATACAACTCACACCTACTATAAGTGATACTAGTGCAACTACTCCTCATCATCTATATCGATCGGGGCGTAGTCATCCTGTCCGGCCTCCAGGAACTCGTAGTCCTCCTCCTCGGTGTTCTCGTCCTCCTCAAAGTCGTCGTCATCGCTCAGAAAGGCGTCTCCTCCCTGAATGTCGATGCCTTCATCGTCATCCTCCAGCTGAAGAATCTGATCCTCCTGGGCCTTGACAGTGGCCTCAAGTGACGCGATCCGGGCGCGAAGGCGGCGAATCGTAGCGTCCTTCTTGGCACGCTGCTGGCGAAGGTTCCTGCGGTCGTTGTTGAGTAGCTTGATCGCCTCACCCTGCTCGATGATGTGAGCATGGGTCTGGTTCGCGTAAGCGCGAGAGGCGTCGAGGTCCCTCTGAGTCTGGTAGAGCATGAAGTCCAAGTGATCCACATGGTGCCTCAACTGGGGGTGGAGTGGCACATCCATGGGTCTTCCGTCAGAGTTACGCCTTGCGAGATGCGCAAAGCGTTCCTCACGAAGGGCTTCTGTATTCTGTCCGCACAGACGAGCAAGTGCTTCCTGAAGAGCACGTGCAAGCCCGTCGAGCCAGTTGCTTTCCCTGAAAGAGAAAAGGATCCTCTCCGAGGTGGGAGACTCCAGCTTGCCCCTCAAGTCGGCAGTGATAATCCACTACAGTTCCCCTCCCGGCTGGTCGTCCACCTGAATCCCGTGAAACTCGGGGTGTGGGCGGCCAAGGTGATCCGACAGGGAGTCGAGGTCATGCTCGAAGATCAAGCTTCCTCCGTTTCCAAGCTGATAAAACTTGGTGTTGAGGGGTTCATTTGGCTCCATCTGAAAGAGAATTGGATGAGTAGGTTAGAGAGTGCAAAGTGTGGCAAGGTTTTAAGTTGATTCAAATAAGATAGAACATGATTCATCAAATTTTGGCAAAGTCTCAAGACAAGAGTGTAGTAAATTTTCACAAATAAGTTCTTTCATTTGATTTCAAAGTTAAATTTTTCAGAACGCCCATTCTAACTAAGGTCTTCTAAGGTCAAACAATGGCTCTGATACCAACTTATCAACACCCGGATTTTTAAGTCCGAATGCCTATTATGTCATACATCGCAATCCCAGGAATATTGTTGTTGCGAGGCATAATAGTTAAGTATCACAGTCATCATTCATTACAAACCATAAGTCTTACAAATTGGAATCACATGATCCATATTACACGAATAGTTGATCTATTGATCCACGAACAAACACAAGTTCATAGTTCAACATAGCGGAAGCGTAAGATACAAGGACTCTCTAGTCCACAGGCCAACGCTTGACGTCGGAAGGCGCTTAGTTGTCGTAGGCGTCCTGCTGGTCATCTCCGTGGTCCTCTTCATACTCTGGCCATTTGAATAGCCAGGGACAAAGCCGTGAGTACGTTGAGTACTCGCAAACTCAAACAAATGTAAGTGCTAGACATTCTAGTAGGGTTTGCTAAGCTCTAGTTTATTTGCATAAAGCTAGTTTTGGTTCACAAAGTTTTTGAGAAAAGCTTACTCAAGTGCTAACTAACTCAAGCGGGAACATTAGTGTCATTCCCACCATTCAAGTGGTGATTTCAATTCAATCCACCACAAGTCATTTCCCATCACCTTTCAACATCATTTTCAAAGATATGACATCGGAAACTGTATGGCCTTTCCAACCGTCCGTAACCGTGGACGCGGCTATTCGAATAGGTTTACACTCTGCAGAGGTTGCACACTTGTGCCACAACATTTGATTTCATCCGTCGGGATTTCCCCGAATAATCGTAACACAGTACGCGGATCATCAACCCTAACCTTTCACTTACGAACCCTAGTATGAGCACCTCTCCCCATGAGCTTGGCCTCCCAGTGAAGACCAACTGTCAACCTGGGAACTGCACAGGGCTTGGGCCGGACATTCACCTCATTTCGCATCATATCGTATCGTTTCTTTTGTGGTAGAGGCAGCTTTCGGCATAACCCCGATGACGCTTGTTTAGAGGGAACCCATACTAAGACGCATAAACTTCCAGTTAAGCCCTACCCATAATCAGGTATTGTGGGGGTACTTGAGAATTGGAAAGGTATCGCATTCAAACCAACATCATGTTTTATCAAAAATCACCATCTTCTCTTGGTCATATTCACCTTCAAAAAATCATTCAATGGAATGCATCTTCATTCCAAGGTTTCAAAATCCTTTCAAAAACATGTTGTTCCCATCTAGAGTAGTCAAGTTTAGTTCATTAGCACTAGCCCTAATTCATGAGGGGTGCTACCTTGCTTTGCTTGGAAAAGACTAACTCACTACTCTACTAACCAACTTGTACTTTGACCAAAGTTAACTATAAAAGTAACTCTTTTAGAAAACAAGTAAAACTTGTAAAGTAAAACTTGGGATGGGTTCACAGAAAAAAAAAAAAGGTAAGAACATGGTGCCTTGCCCAAAGGCTTTGCACTTTGCCAGAATGTTAGCTTGCACAGTAATTTAGCTTGCCTTGGTAGTTCTCAAACTGTTCCTCTTCCTCCTCCTGGTAGCAACCTTCTTCTTCGGCGTACTCTCCGGTGCTACCGTCTAAATTTGAATACGAGTATAATTACTCACTAATTCAATGGCTATTCCACACATCACAAATAAACACACAAACTACTCTATGCACACACATAAATAAACTAGGGTGCATGGGTTGTGGGATTTAAATAGAATGTGTATTCCCTATGTAGATGATAGTTTCCATAGGGTTCTTGAGAAATAATTTCCTCTCATTGAAATCTTCTTAAGATTTAATTTCTCCAACAATCATGGATGAACTCATATTGACCTAAATCAAATGTTCATCATCATCATCATTTGGTAGAATGATTTAAATGAGGTGGATCACCTCATACCATTTAAATAACACTACATTTGATTTAAATCTCAAGAATTTCATATAAGAGAGTTTGGAACCAGGGGTCCAAACATCCCATGAATTCATGTGAGACAAGTTTAAATGAAGTATAAGACTTCACACCATTTAACTTTAATAGTTTTGGACAATATCAACTAGTTAAACTAGTCAAAATATCCACTCATTAAACCATGGCATGACCATGCAAAGTGACCACACCATTTTATTGCATAACTAATTAGTGCAAGTCCAATGTGAGCTATTAGAGTTGGAAATAACTTAATATCTATTTTGGTTGATTTTTAAGAATTATTTGAATAGGGAAAAGTCCCTGGCTTGTTATTTTTGTCACATTAATCCTACAAAGAAATTGACCAAGAGGCCAGTGGCATGTTGTAGAGAATTTCAGTGGCTTTCCAACAATATCAAATTCACTAAATTTGGTTTAGCCAAATTGAAACTATTTAAATTCAAAGTTTGGCAGTATTGGAAAAGTTTGGAAAAGTTTAAATCGAATTTGAATTAAACAGGCCGGCGGGAAACGAAACTGGGCCCGATTCGGAATAAAACGGCCCAGTCCAGCCCACCACGGTCCACAGACGCGTGGGCTGCCTGATAGGGTGGGGTCCGCCTGTCAGCCTCCTTTAAAACCCGAAACGGTACGGGGCGACGTGGAGCGTAGGATTAGAGAGGGATCTAACGGCTGAGGTGCATCGTCTCGCCGGCGAGAGAGAGGTTCGCCGGCGGCTCGGGTAGGGGGTGGGAGAGCTAACCAGGGCTCCCGCGGTGGCTGGCAGTGTGCGTGATGTAGATGTAGACGACGGCGAAGCTCCTGGCACCGGCGGCAACTCCTGGATCGGCTCCAATCGACGGCGGCGAGGTGCGGTACTGGCGGGCTCCGATCTTCAAATTGGGGCAGCTCCGGCGACAATCGAGCGAGTGGTTGGGTGGAGGAGAAGCAGTGGAGGATGGTGAACGTGGTGGTGTGCTCAGCTTCGTCCAGGGAACTCCGTATTTATAGATGGCCAAGGGTGCGGCGTGACCGTGAAGAAGTCGACCGAGGTGCGGCGGTTCCGGCGAGGTGTTGGGCTAGGCAAGGGTGCTACGGTGTGCTCCTCGTCCAGGCGAATCTGTAGGTGGTAACGGCGCGGTCGGGCGGCGTCTGTAGGCGACGCATTGCTTCCGTGTCTGCCGTGCTGGTCGCGGGGTCGCGTCGTCGTCTCCGGCGGTGGCGGGCACGGGTCGTGGTCTTGGCCATGTCTGGCGACGTCCTGGTGGCGCGTGCGTGCTCAACGGCTAGTCAGGGAGGCCAGGGCGTGCTCGTAGTGGTGGCGCGGCACGTGGCCAGTGCATGTCCGCGGCGTGCTCATGCGCGACGCGAGCGGCGTCCAGGGCGAGTTTGGGCGCGCTTCGTCCGGCCAATGTCGTCATCGAGCGCGACCAGGGCGGTGTTAGGGTGGCGTAGGAGAGGCGGTGGCATGCTGTGGCGCAGGGGCCAGGGTTGGGGAAGCAAAGGGAGAGGGGGTGGTGCGGCATGGCTGGCATGTGGCCGGCATGGCCATGCCATGCTTGCTCTCTCTCCCTCCTTAGCTCTACTATGTTGCCTTGAGGGTTTAAGGGGACCAGGGAACCATGTAGTATAGCTTTGGCTTGAATTAGGTGAGGTAGATCACTATTTGCAATAGTTGCAAATAGTGCCCAATTTTGGAAATTCACAAAAATGTCCAAATTTGAAATAATTCAAATGGTGAACCTTTTTGAAAAGTGAGTGTTGGGATAAGTTGTAATTGACCAGAGATGAATTGAGGTGGTGGTGGAAAAATTAGATTTCAAAATTTGGCCAAAATGGCTAAGTGGAGATTGTTGATCTTAATATAAAGTTGCAACTTTGGATGAGCATAGCTAGTGATCAAAGATGAATTTGGCAGGGTGGTCTTCATCAAAGTTGTTCACCTTGATGTTGACTTTGAAAGGGTGCAAAGAGTTAGCAAGGATTTGTTTGAGAAAATTGAAATGCAGGGGCTCAAAGTGGGGATCAGACTAAAATTGGCAGATTTGGCCATCATCACATGTGAGTGGGAAAAGTGTTGGAAATTCATTTGAATTGTGAACCCTTGATTCCAAAAGTTGTAATAAGTGTTTAACAACATTATATAACTAATGGTGAAGACCAAATAGGTCTAGGGTCAAAATTTATAAAAATGCCATAGGGCATATGTGAGGGTTTTTAGGGTTTTGTATTTTATGGATTTTCTTCTTCTTTGATTTATTTGGTTGGTGATCTTCATAGGATCACTCTAGGGTTTTAGAGTATATCTAATACAAGTAATAGTAATCATCATGGCATATCACTCAAATGCACAAGTCCTATGCATGGTACTATATGCAAAAGAAAAGTTTTTGTTGGTTTGAAATTTTGCTTTCTGAATTCTCTAACTTTCTTTTCATTGAAATTTGGGGTGTTACAAAGGCTGGCTTGATGTTTCTTGTCAAACTTAAGCTAATGTGCAGGATTGGATGGATGTTTCATTAAGCTATGCACTGGGGCTCAAATATTGGCTGCTACTGGCAGAGATGGCAACAACAATAGTATCCAATTGCATTTGCTGTTGTTCCCAAAGAAGACACAGCTAATTGGTGCTGGTTCTTGACTCAACTGAAGTATGCTCTGGCGGGGAAGAAGATCAGTTTGGCAGTACACCATAATGTCTGACATGCAGAAGGTTAGTAATTCTCACTTTACATATGGTAGATAACCTAGCTGTACATGTGTTTGATAACCTAAACTACTTGTCATCGACTACTTTAGAATTGGTAGTTAACCTAAACAACTTGTCGTCGACAAGTCATCATCGACTATTTTACATATGGTAGATAACCTAAACTAGTTGTCGTCGACAAGTCGTCATCGACTACTTTAGACTTGGTAGTTAACATAAGGTAGTTGTCATCGACAAGTCGTCATCAACTATTTTAGATATGGTAGATAACCTAAACTAGTTGTCATCGACAAGTCGTCATCGACTACTTTAGACTTGGTACTTAACCTAAGGTAGTTGTCGTCGACAAGTCGTCATCGACTACTTTAGACTTGGTACATAACCTAAAATAGTTGCCGTCGACAAGTTGTCATCGACTACTTTAGACTTTGTACATAACCTAAACTAGTTGTTGTCGACTAGTTGTCGTCGATAAGTTGTCATTGACTAGTTAATTAGTGCTAGTCGATGACGACATGTCGACGTCGAATAGTCTATGACATCTTGTATATGCCATATTTTGATTAGTCTACCATAATTCTATGCAAACTTTGAGTAGTTCTTAATAGCTTCACTTATTTCTTGACCTAGGGCCTGCTTAAAGCAATTAGTACAGTATTTCCTAGTTGCCCTCAAAGATATTGCCTACGACACATCTATGCACACTTTCAAGCAGCACGATTTCGTGGTGAGGACCTAAAGAAATGTATGGATGCAGCTAGTTATGCTTTTCATAAGGATGAGTTTGATATTGCCATGGACAACCTGAAGGCAGAGAGTGAAGATGCATGGAAGTGGCTTAGTGCAATCCCACACATAGGCTAGACATGCATTTGACACAAATTGCAAAACTGACCTTGTGGTCAACAATCTGAGTGAGGTGTTCAATAAGTACATCTTGGATGTGAGGAAGAAGCCAATTAAAACAATGATTGAGGGGATAAAAACAAGATGATAACAAGGAACCATGAGAAGAGGGTAGGTGGTACAACTGCAAGGTGGGAGATCACTCCCCACTTCAGTGAATTGCTTGAGATGGCTAATAAATTCTCAAGGTTTTGCACACCAAGGGTTGCAGATATTGGGCTCTGGCAGGTGGCTAATTCTAAGGACACTGCAACACATGTGGTGAACTTTGAAGCAAGATATTGTGGTTGCAGAAGATGGGATGTCACTGGGCTTCCTTGGAACCATGCTTGTAGTGCAATAATTAATGCTAAGCTTAGGCTAGAGGACTTTGTGAACCCTTTCTTCAAGAAAGCAATGTATCTTGAAGCTTTCAAACCTGTCATCTACCCAGTGCATGGACAACATGACTGGACCAAGACAGATACTCATGACATTGTACCACCCGAGTTCACCATCCATAGAGGTAGGAAAGTAGAGAAGAGAAGAAAGGGCAAGTATGAAGTGCCAAAACCAAAAAAATACATCAAGAATGGACACAATTACTTGTTCTAACTGCAAGCTGCAGGGTCACAAGTACACAAGTTGTCTCCAACAGTTGAGGCTAGACTTGCTTATGAGGAAGAACAAGCATGTGGTTAGTACTATGAACCATTTGTTGATTACAACTGGTACTCATGTTTTTCTTTTGCATTTCTATGACATATCTGTTGTTGTGTGCAGCAGCCAAGTGAAGGTGATGAAGCTGGTTCTTCTACTGCAGCTCAAGCTCCTGCTTCAACACCAAGAGCTCCAAGGTGTGATCCAGATGGTTCTTCTTTTGTAGCTCATACTCCTGCTCCAAGAGCCCCTGCTGCAAGAGCCCCTGCTCTAACAGCTCCTGCTGCAAGAGCCCCTGCTCCAACAGCTCCTGCTGCAAGAGCCCCTGCTCCAACAGTTGCTGCTCCAAGAGCTCCTGCTTATCAAGCTCCTACTCCAAGCTCCACCTCTGTGCCAAGAAGCCATTTCTTTCCACCAAGACCAGCTGCACCAGATGGACAAGGACATGGGCCATCTTACAAGAGAACAAGAACCTGGGGACACTACGGGAAAGCCCGATGTTGTCGTGCTCCACTTTGCACGGCAAAGAGGCCTATACGCACGGCAACGGCTTTGCCGTGCGTGCACTCACGGCAAAGTTTGCACGGCAACGTCTTCGACGGCAAAGCCACCTTTGCCGTGCGCATGCAAGCACTGCACGGCAAAGCCCTTTGCCGTGCGTTGCCATCTCTACCGTGCGCTGCCAACGCTGCCGTGCGCCAACTCTTTGCCGTGCAGGAGGGAGGCTGCCTGATACGTCTCCGACGTATCGATAATTTCTTATGTTCCATGCCACATTATTGATGTTATCTACATGTTTTATGCACACTTTATGTCATATTCGTGCATTTTCTGGAACTAACCTATTAACAAGATGCCGAAGTGCCAGTTGTTGTTTTCTGCTGTTTTTGGTTTCAGAAATCCTAGTAACGAAATATTCTCGGAATTGGACGAAATCAATGCCCAGGGTCCTATTTTGCCACGAAGCTTCCAGAAGACCGAAGAGGAGACGAAGTGGGGCCACGAGGTGGCCACACCATAGGGCGGCGCGGCCCCCCTTGGCCGCGCGGCCCTGTGGTGTGGGCCCCTCGTGCCGCCTCCTGACCTGCCCTTCCGCCTACTTAAAGCCTCCGTCGCGAAACCCCCAGTACCGAGAGCCACGATACGGAAAACCTTACTGAGACGCCGCCGCCGCCGATCCCATCTCGGGGGATCCAGGAGATCGCCTCCGGCACCCTGCCAGAGAGGGGATTCATCTCCCGGAGGACTCTACGCCGCCATGGTCGCCTCCGGAGTGATGTGTGAGTAGTCTACCCCTGGACTATGGGTCCATAGCAGTAGCTAGATGGTTGTCTTCTCCCCATTGTGCTTCATTGTCGGATCTTGTGAGCTGCCTAACATGATCAAGATCATCTATCTGTAATTCTATATGTTGCGTTTGTTGGGATCCGATGAATAGAGAATACTTGTTATGTTGATTATCAAAGTTATGTCTATGTGTTGTTTATGATCTTGCATGCTCTCCGTTACTAGTAGATGCTCTGGCCAAGTAGATGCTTGTAACTCCAAGAGGGAGTATTTATGCTCGATAGTGGGTTCATGCCTCCATTGATATCTGGGACAGTGACAGAAAGTTCTAAGGTTGTGGATGTGCTGTTGCCACTAGGGATAAAACATTAGTGCTATGTTCGAGGATGTAGTTACTAATTACATTACGCGCAATACTTAATGCAATTGTCTGTTGTTAGCAACTTAATACTGGAGGGGGTTCGGATGATAACCTGAAGGTGGACTTTTTAGGCATAGATGCATGCTGGATGGCGGTCTATGTACTTTGTCGTAATGCCCAATTAAATCTCACTATACTCATCATGATATGTATGTGCATGGTCATGCCCTCTTTATTTGTCAATTGCCCGACTGTAATTTGTTTACCCAACATGCTGTTTATCTTATGGGAGAGACACCTCTAGTGAACTGTGGACCCCGGTCCAATTCTCTATACTGAAATACAATCTACTGCAATACTTGTTCTACTGTTTTCTGCAAACAATCATCTTCCACACAATACGGTTAATCCTTTGTTACAGCAAGCCGGTGAGATTGACAACCTCACTGTTTCGTTGGGGCAAAGTACTTTGGTTGTGTTGTGCAGGTTCCACGTTGGCGCCGGAATCTCTGGTGTTGCGCCGCACTACATCCTGCCGCCATCAACCTTCAACGTGCTTCTTGACTACTGGTTCGATTAAACCTTGGTTTCTTACTGAGGGAAACTTGCCGCTGTGCGCATCACACCTTCCTCTTGGGGTTCCCAACGGACGTGTCAACCACACGCATCAAGCAAATTTCTGGCGCCGTTGCCGGGGAGATCAAGACACGCTGCAAGGGGAGTCTCCACTTCCCAATCTCTTTACTTTGTTTTTGTCTTGCTTAGTTTTATTTACTACTTTGTTTGCTGCACTAAATCAAAATACAAAAAAATTAGTTGCTAGTTTTACTTTATTTGTTATCTTGTTTACTATATCAAAAACACAAAAAAATTAGTTACTTGCATTTACTTTATCTAGTTTGCTTTACTTACTGTTGCTAAAATGGCCAACCCTGAAAATACTAAGTTGTGTGACTTCACAACCACAAATAATAATGATTTCTTATGCACACCTATTGCTCCACCTGCTACTACAGCAGAATTCTTTGAAATTAAACCTGCTTTACTGAATCTTGTTATGCGAGAGCAATTTTCTGGTGTTAGTTCTGATGATGCTGCTACCCATCTTAATAATTTTGTTGAATTATGTGAAATGCAAAAGTATAAGGATGTAGATGGTGACATTATAAAATTAAAATTGTTCCCTTTCTCATTAAGAGGAAGAGCTAAAGATTGGTTGCTATCTCTGCCTAAGAATAGTATTGATTCATGGACTAAATGCAAGGATGCTTTTATTGGTAGATATTATCCCCCTGCTAAAATTATATCTTTGAGGAGTAGCATAATGAATTTTAAACAATTAGATACTGAACATGTTGCACAAGCATGGGAAAGAATGAAATCTTTGGTTAAAAATTGCCCAACACATGGACTGACTACTTGGATGATCATCCAAACCTTCTATGCAGGACTAAATTTTTCTTCGCGGAATTTATTGGATTCAGCTGCTGGAGGTACCTTTATGTCCATCACTCTTGGTGAAGCAACAAAGCTTCTTGATAATATGATGATCAACTACTCTGAATGGCACACGGAAAGAGCTCCACAAGGTAAGAAGGTAAATTCTGTCGAAGAAACCTCTTCCTTGAGTGATAAGATTGATGCTATTATGTCCATGCTTGTAAATGATAGGACTAATGTTGATCCTAATAATGTTCCGTTAGCTTCATTGGTTGCACAAGAAGAACATGTTGATGTAAACTTCATTAAAAATAATAATTTCAACAACAATGCTTACCGGAACAATTCTAGTAACAACTATAGGCCATATCCTTATAATAATGGTAACGGCTATGGGAATTCTTATGGGAATTCTTACAACAATAATAGGAATTCACCCCCTGGACTTGAAGCCATGCTTAAAGAATTTATTAGTACACAAACTGCTTTTAACAAATCTGTTGAAGAAATGCTTGGGAAAATTGATATACTTGCTTCTAAAGTCGATAGTCTTGCCGCTGATGTTGATCTTTTGAAATCGAAAGTTATGCCTAATGAAAATCATCATAATAAAATTACTACTACAGCAAATGCCATCCAAGTTAGAATTAATGAGAATATAAGATTAATGGCTGAACTGCGTGCTAGGTGGGATAGAGAAGAAAATGAAAAACTAGCTAAAGAGAAGAATGTAGCTAAAGTTTGGACTATTACCACCACTTGTTATGCTAATGCTACACATGTTGCTACACCTCCTACTATTAATAATAAAAGAATTGGTGTTAGCAATGTTTCCACTTCTAATGCAAAGCGCGAGAAACTGCCCGAAACTGCTAAAACTGCTGAAACTGCCTGTGATAAAGCTGCTGAAATTTTTTCCAACATTGGGGATGATGATCCCATTGCTTTAGATTATAATGGTTTGAATTTTTATGATTGCCACATCTCTGAAGTTATAAAG
This sequence comes from Lolium perenne, assembly GCF_019359855.2. Classification (NCBI taxonomy): domain Eukaryota; kingdom Viridiplantae; phylum Streptophyta; class Magnoliopsida; order Poales; family Poaceae; genus Lolium; species Lolium perenne. The sequence continues at coordinate 32,083,455 of NC_067248.2, read as the reverse complement.
TTCTTGCAAAAACTTGCTAAAAGTCCTAATGCTAGTGCTATAAATTTGGCTTTCACGCAACATATTACAAATGCTCTCATAAAAGCTAGAGAAGAGAAACTAGAGCGCGAAGCCTCTATTCCTAAAAAGCTAGAGGATGGTTGGGAGCCCATCATTAAGATGAAGGTTAAAGATTTTGATTTTAATGCTTTATGTGATCTTGGTGCAAGTATTTCTGTTATGCCTAAGAAAATTTATAATATGCTTGACTTGCCACCGCTGAAAAATTGTTATTTGGATGTTAATCTTGCTGATCATTCTACAAAGAAACCTTTGGGGAAAGTTGATAATGTTCGCATTACCATTAACAATAACCTTGTCCCCGTTGATTTTGTTGTCTTGGATATTGAATGCAATGCATCTTGTCCCATTATATTGGGAAGACCTTTTCTTCGAACTGTTGGTGCTATCATTGATATGAAGGAAGGTAATATAAAATATCAATTTCCTCTCAAGAAAGGTATGGAACACTTCCCTAGAAAGAGAATGAAGTTACCTTTTGATTCTATTATTAGAACAAATTATGATGTTGACACTTCGTCTCTTGATAATACTTGATACACACTTTCTGCGCCTAGCTGAAAGGCGTTAAAGAAAAGCGCTTATGGGAGACAACCCATGTTTTGTACCTACAGTACTTTGTTTTTATTTTGTGTCTTGGAAGTTGTTTACTACTGTAGCAACCTCTCCTTATCTTAGTTTAGTGTTTTGTTGTGCCAAGTAAAGTCGTTGATAGTAAAGTTCATACTAGATTTGGATTACTGCGCAGAAACAGATTTATTTGCTGTCACGAATCTGGGCTGTTTTCTCTGTAGGTAACTCAGAAAATTATGCCAATTTACGTGAGTGATCCTCAGATATGTACGCAACTTTCATTCAATTTGAGCATTTTCATTTGAGCAAGTCTGGTGCCTCGATAAAATTCGTCAATACGAACTGTTCTGTTTTGACAGATTCTGCCTTTTATTTCGCATTGCCTCTTTTGCTATGTTGGATGAATTTCTTTGATCCATTAATGTCCAGTAGCTTTATGCAATGTCCAGAAGTGTTAAGAATGATTGTGTCACCTCTGAACATGTTAATTTTTATTGTCGCTAACCCTCTAATGAGTTGTTCTAAGTTTGGTGTGGAGGAAGTTTTCAAGGATCAAGAGAGGACTATGATGCAACATGATCAAGGAGAGTGAAAGCTCTAAGCTTGGCGATGCCCCGGTGGTTCACCCCTGCATATATCAAGAAGACTCAAGCGTCTAAGCTTGGGGATGCCCAAGGCATCCCCTTCTTCATCAACAACATTATCAGGTTCCTCCCCTGAAGCTATATTTTTATTCCATCACATCTTATGTGCTTTGTTTGGAGCGTCGGTTTGTTTTTGTTTTTGTTTTGTTTGAATAAAATGGATCCTAGCATTCACTTTATGGGAGAGAGACACGCTCCGCTGTAGCATATGGACAAGTATGTCCTTAGTTTCTACTCATAGTATTCATGGCGAAGTTTCTTCTTCGTTAAATTGTTATATGGTTGGAATTGGAAAATGATACATGTAGTAATTGTTATAAATGTCTTGGGTAATGTGATACTTGGCAATTGTTGTGCTCATGATTAAGCTCTTGCATCATATGCTTTGCACCCATTAATGAAGAAATACATAGAGCATGCTAAAATTTGGTTTGCATATTTGGTTTCTCTAAGGTCTAGATAATTTCTAGTATTGAGTTTGAACAACAAGGAAGACGGTGTAGAGTCTTATAATGTTTTCAATATGTCTTTTATGTGAGTTTTGCTGCGCCGTTCATCCTTGTGTTTGTTTCAAATAAGCCTTGCTAGCCTAAACCTTGTATCGAGAGGGAATACTTCTCATGCATCCAAAATACTTGAGCCAACCACTATGCCATTTGTGTCCACCATACCTACCTACTACATGGTATTTTCCGCCATTCCAAAGTAAATTGCTTGAGTTCTACCTTTAAAATTCCATCATTCACCTTTGCAATATATAGCTCATGGTACAAATAGCTTAAAAACTATTGTGGTATTGAATATGTAATTATGCACTTTATCTCTTATTAAGTTGCTTGTTGTGCGATAACCATGTTCACTGGGGACGCCATCAACTACTCTTTGTTGAATTTCATGTGAGTTGCTATGCATGTTCGTCTTGTCTGAAGTAAGAGCGATCTACCACCTTATGGTTAAGAATGCATATTGTTAGAGAAGAGCATTGGGCCGCTAACTAAAGCCATGATCCATGGTGGAAGTTTCAGTTTTGGACAAATATCCTCAATCTCATATGAGAAAATTATTAATTGTTGTTACATGCTTATGCATAAAAGAGGAGTCCATTATCTGTTGTCTATGTTGTCCCGGTATGGATGTCTAAGTTGAGAATAATCAATAGCGAGAAATCCAATGCGAGCTTTCTCCTTAGACCTTTGTACAGGCGGCATAGAGGTACCCCTTTGTGACACTTGGTTAAAACATGTGCATTGTGATGATCCGGTAGTCCAAGCTAATTAGGACAAGGTGCGGGCACTATTAGTATACTATGCATGAGGCTTGCAACTTATAAGATATAATTTACATGATACATATGCTTTATTACTACCGTTGACAAAATTGTTTCATGTTTTCAAAATCAAAGCTCTAGCACAAATATAGCAATCGATGCTTTTCCTCTATGGAGGACAATTCTTTTACTTTCAATGTTGAGTCAGTTCACCTATTTCTCTCCACCTCAAGAAGCAAACACTCGTGTGAACTGTGCATTGATTCCTACATACTTGCTTATTGCACTTATTATATTACTCTATGTTGACAATATCCATGAGATATACATGTTATAAGTTGAAAGCAACCGCTGAAACTTAATCTTCCTTTGTGTTGCTTCAATACTTTTACTATGAATTATTGCTTTATGAGTTAACTCTTATGCAAGACTTATTGATGCTTGTCTTGAAGTGCTATTCATGAAAAGTCTTTGCTATATGATTCACTTGTTTACTCATGTCATATACATTGTTTTGATCGCTGCATTCACTACATATGCTTTACAAATAGTATGATCAAGGTTATGATGGCATGTCACTCCAGAAATTATCTGTGTTATCGTTTTACCTGCTCGGGACGAGCAGAACTAAGCTTGGGGATGCTGATACGTCTCCGACGTATCGATAATTTCTTATGTTCCATGCCACATTATTGATGTTATCTACATGTTTTATGCACACTTTATGTCATATTCGTGCATTTTCTGGAACTAACCTATTAACAAGATGCCGAAGTGCCAGTTGCTGTTTTCTGCTGTTTTTGGTTTCAGAAATCCTAGTAACGAAATATTCTCGGAATTGGACGAAATCAATGCCCAGGGTCCTATTTTGCCACGAAGCTTCCAGAAGACCGAAGAGGAGACGAAGTGGGGCCACGAGGTGGCCACACCCTAGGGCGGCGCGGCCCCCCTTGGCCGCGCGGCCCTGTGGTGTGGGCCCCTCGAGCCGCCTCCTGACCTGCCCTTCCGCCTACTTAAAGCCTCCGTCGCGAAACCCCCAGTACCGAGAGCCACGATACGGAAAACCTTACTGAGACGCCGCCGCCGCCGATCCCATCTCGGGGGATCCAGGAGATCGCCTCCGGCACCCTGCCGGAGAGGGGATTCATCTCCCGGAGGACTCTACGCCGCCATGGTCGCCTCCGGAGTGATGTGTGAGTAGTCTCCCCCTGGACTATGGGTCCATAGCAGTAGCTAGATGGTTGTCTTCTCCCCATTGTGCTTCATTGTCGGATCTTGTGAGCTGCCTAACATGATCAAGATCATCTATCTGTAATTCTATATGTTGCGTTTGTTGGGATCCGATGAATAGAGAATACTTGTTATGTTGATTATCAAAGTTATGTCTATGTGTTGTTTATGATCTTGCATGCTCTCCGTTACTAGTAGATGCTCTGGCCAAGTAGATGCTTGTAACTCCAAGAGGGAGTATTTATGCTCGATAGTGGGTTCATGCCTCCATTGATATCTGGGGACAAGGATGACAGAAAGTTCTAAGGTTGTGGATGTGCTGTTGCCACTAGGGATAAAACATTAGTGCTATGTTCGAGGATGTAGTTACTAATTACATTACGCGCAATACTTAATGCAATTGTCTGTTGTTAGCAACTTAATACTGGAGGGGGTTCGGATGATAACCTGAAGGTGGACTTTTCAGGCATAGATGCATGCTGGATGGCGGTCTATGTACTTTGTCGTAATGCCCAATTAAATCTCACTATACTCATCATGATATGTATGTGCATGGTCATGCCCTCTTTATTTGTCAATTGCCCAACTGTAATTTGTTCACCCAACATGCTGTTTATGTTATGGGAGAGACACCTCTAGTGAACTGTGGACCCCGGTCCAATTCTCTATACTGAAATACAATCTACTGCAATACTTGTTCTACTGTTTTCTGCAAACAATCATCTTCCACACAATACGGTTAATCCTTTGTTACAGCAAGCCGGTGAGATTGACAACCTCAGTGTTTCGTTGGGGCAAAGTACTTTGGTTGTGTTGTGCAGGTTCCACGTTGGCGCCGGAATCTCTGGTGTTGCGCCGCACTACATCCCGCCGCCATCAACCTTCAACGTGCTTCTTGACTCCTACTGGTTCGATTAAACCTTGGTTTCTTACTGAGGGAAACTTGCCGCTGTGCGCATCACACCTTCCTCTTGGGGTTCCCAACGGACGTGTCAACCACACGCATCACTGCCGTGCACCACAAATCTTTGTCGTGCGCCCGACGTTGCCGTGCGCCACCATTCGTTGCCGTGCGCACCTTTGCCGTGCGGCCTAGCTCTACCACGCACGGCAACGTCCCCTACAGGCACGCCCCTAGGAGCTCCCAGGTCTACAAGCTGCCGCCACGTGGCTCCTTTGCCGTGCGTGTGCACACGGCAAAGTGACCAAAAGTCCTTTGCCGTGTGCACACGCACGGCAAAGGGCCCTGTTTTTTCATTTTTTTGGCTGTTTTTTCCTTATTCCCTACATTTCAAATATAGCAATTGACAATAAAGCATATACAACATATAATCTTCAACATAACATCACCAAACACTACGGGAACACCACAAATACATCAAACACACATATTCATGCATACAATGCATTACATAGAGTCCATAGTCCATCCACACAAGTTACATAGAGTCCATAGTGCAATGTCCAATATTACAATCCATTACAAGCATACAATCCGACAAAGTGCACGAAGACCATGTCATCAACCTTGTCCTCCTCCGCTTCCGCCGGCCTCATCGTCATTTCCTTGTGACATATAATCTATAAGGTTGATGGAATGAACATTTGCATTTGCATTTGCATATTGAACACTTGAACAAGTACAAGTAGCGGGTTGGGCACAAGAAGACTCACCGCGGTTCATGCTCCGGATGATGTTCAAGTTGTTCACGGTGAGAGGTGTCCCCGGGCTCTGAGTGGGCGGTGGCAGCATCCACGGCATGGAGTAAGGTGGAGGAGCAGGAATACTCCCCGGTGGAGAAGACAGAGCCGTCTGGCTCATCAGCCAGCTCATCTGTGCCTGCTGCTACTGCATCATCTGCTGCTGTTGTTACATCTGCAGCATCATCTGTGTCTGCTGCTGCTGATACTCCAGAATCTGCCGCTCCATGTTCCGTGCGTGCTCCTGGGCCGCCTGCTCCTTTTCTGCCATCTCCGCCTACGATGTGTTGCCGCGATGTCATTAACATTTCAATGGAAAGCATGTAAAGGAATGGTAGAGGCCGGAGGAAGAACATACCCGTAACCGCTCGACAGCTAGATCCGAAGCCCGTGGCCGGGGCTCTACCTCAGGCTGGCCGCTCTTACGACCAGGACAGATCTGGCGGAGAGAGGGAACCATCGCTGGGTCGACAACCCCGTCACCAAACCATAGGCGGCCATGCTTCAAGCCTTCTCCCGCAAGCACCGCAACCTCAGGGTCAAAGTCCTCGGCCTCTGGGTTGGCGTCCTCGCCGTACTTCTGCTTGAACTTGGAGACATACGACGTGCACTGGGTCTCGAATTGCGGGTTAACCCACACGGACCCCGTCTCAGGATGCGGCGTCTTCCTTTGCTTCATCTTCTTCAGCACGGCAAAGACGTTAGGCTTCGCTCCTGTCCTCACTTCCTGCAAAAGAGAACATGTAATAAAGTGAAGTGGCACACCCTTGTAGAGTTAGCAAATATATAACATGAATTCAAAGAATGAAGGAACCATTAATTTGCTCACCTCGTTCTGCAGGTGAAGAGAGATGGGGATGCTGCCTTGGATATGCGATCCACCTCGCATCTCTGCCCGCTTCTTCTTGCCCTCCTCGTGCTTCTTGAGGTACTGGGGGCATGTCCACCACATGACCATCGCAAGGAAGCACATGTCGTCTGCGCCGACGTACTGAGGAGGGTTCTACATGCACAAGATAAACCCATTATGGTAAAATAAACTACACGGCGATAAACAAATCAATAACACACAAATGCAAATACCTGCATGTACTGCCACGGCTGCATGAGCGTGTCGCGAGCGTCCTCCTTATTCATGTGGACGAAGCGGTCGGCGTGCCAGTCGCGGACGCACTGAACACGTGCCTCGTAGTGCATGCCAGTCACCCTCTTCCTTGCAAGCTGGTGAAGGACATCATCGCACGCATTTTCCTTGCCCTCGGTCTTCTTGAAGTATTTCTGCAACCATGCACATAGGTAAAACAAGGGGCATTAGTGCAATTATTGTCAACCAAGGAGAGTGTATGAATGGTAAGAAGTCAAAAGTCACGTACCCAAAATTTGCCAACAACGCAGTCCGCCAAGGTGCCGCGGCCAAGAGCATCTTCCGCGAGGCTGTAGTGCCACCACCTCCAAGCTACGTCGCAGCCACCACTAGGGAGATTGACTATCCCAGGGAAATACCTTCTAAGTAGGCCCCCAAGGATGTTCGAGTACCCACGTGGCGGCTTCTGCGACGGGTCTTCATACCTGAACAAGCTGCACCATGAAACGACAACATCAATATGTATGTGATAATAATTTTGATAATGACAAAATTGCGATAACGAAATGCCAAAAATTAACATGTACCTCCTTCCATAGGGCACTAGAACAACATGGCTGTAGCGCCAGTGCTTCAGCGCGGGGAGCTGTGTTATCCCACGCCGATATGGCCTCCTATCACGTGGCCTCAGCCTCTCCAAAGCTGGAACGTACTCGTAATCCGGCGGCGCATTCCAAACTAGGTTTGGATCAGGATCGTACGGTAAGTTCCCCAACCCCTCATCCTCCGAGAGGTCCTCCTCGTCCCCCTCCTCCTGGTCCTCCCCACCCCCCTCCACCTCCTGGTCCTCCCCAGCCCCCTCCTCCTCCTGGTCCTCCCCACCCCCGTGGTGCTCCTGGTCCTCCACCTCATCATCATCATCGGCTGCGGGAGGGGGACTAGGAGTGAGTACCCACGTCGCATTCTTCCTACGCGGTCGCACGTGCACTGGGGGAGCGACGGGAGGGGGGCTAGGAGGGGGGTAGTAGCTCGGCCCCGCCTCGAAGTCCCTGCACCTACCAAGTCCTTGAGCTTCTTTGTAAGACCGCCACCCCTTTTTTTTTTGGCGGCATGCTTCAATCACCTGCAAACACAAATGAAGAGAGTGGTTTATTAGTACGCAATATTGTAAAGAGATAAATATTAGTGAAAGCAACAGAAATATAAGTAGATGAACATTAATGAAAGCAACAATAATGCAAATAGATGAACATTAATTAGTGGAAGCGACAAATAGCTAGCATAGAGTTCTCTCAAACATAGCACGGAGTTCTTACAAATAACCTAGCTAGACAATCACGGTTACACAGAGTTATTACAAATAGGCTAGCCTCACAATTACTACTACATAGATCAGTAGCCTGTGTCGCCATCTGTGATTGGACCGCGTGTCTCCTCATCGTCATCAGGCTCGGCGAACCAATAATCATCAATGAAACCTGGAGGTGGTCCATCTGCATCGAGGTCAATCCCTGCTTTGAACGCCTCGAGCAAACTCAGGTCTTCCGGGGCACAAACATCCTCAGCTTCATCTTCTGCATTGTCTCCATCCATGCTCGCATCTTCTTGTTCATCATCTACGACCATGTCATCGATAGTCGGCAAGCCGATTGTGAAATGGCCGGGGAACCCTTCTTCCTGATAAAACTCGACACTCCTTGCTGAGGGGTCTACGCGACGGTAATCGTCCTTGTTTGGCGGGGGCGGCCTATTGCGTGAAGGCACCGTCATCACAACATCCCATCCATGTAGACGTTTTGTCGGGTTTTTGCACGCGTACGGGAGATAGAATACTTGAAAGGCCTGGGTAGCCAAGATGTACACATCCTCTCCCTTATAAATGGAGTTCCTTTCAACTTTGACCAACCCAATTTCAGGATCCCGTCTCACCCGACGTGGGTCAAACCAATGGCATTTGAAGACAACGGGATTTAGCCTGTTGTGAAACCCGTAATTCAGCTCGTATATACCCTCGACTCTTCCATAGTAATGGAGCCCATCATCACCTTGACATACCACCCCGCTATTTATTGTCTTCGCGTTGGGCCGGCTTGTTGTGTATTGATGGGTCTGGAAGCGATACCCGTTCACGTCATAGGAGTTGAACGCTTCTACGGAATGGTCAAAGCCCCTAGCAATTTTTCTTAGCTCTGACTTCATCTCTTTGTCAGTTCTTGCCTACAAGTTTAGCACGAGAAGTTTAGAACGAGAAATGACCGATAAATGTCGGAAGTGCTAACTAATTTGGATAGAATAGTACCAAATTACAAAACTAGCTACTGAAACCGAAACCGCTGCCCTTATCGAAAATTTGCTTGGATTCTTCCGGGGTCGGCTCCCTGTGGGTATTCTTCCAATGTATAGCCTTGAATTTCCTATACCGATGAAAAGAGGAAGAGTTAGCCACGAACATACGAGTGGATCAAGGCCGTGAATGTTTGCGAATAATTAAATGGTTCGCACTTACTCGATGTACGGCTTCACTTCGACCATGGTGTTTAAGACATACGAGTGGATCAAGGTCCGCTCATGTAGGTCCGTTCTGTACGGCTTCGAGCCACTTGACTTGCCACCAAGCCCCACGAAGATGCTAAGCTTGGGTACTTCTTCATTATTGGCGGCTTTGTAACGGAGGACCGGGTTGTGCTTTGTGGGAATGTTGGGATCATAGTGCTTAGTGGTGAAGTTTGCCACCTCCACGTTCAGGACTGCCTCGGCTATGGATGCTTCGATCTTGCATTTATTGACAGTCATTTGACAAAGCTTTTGTGTTTCTCTCTCGGGACCAAACTGCCAACGGCCCCAATTCGGGCCCCCCTTTAAGCACTCCTCCGCGAGGTGCAGGATCATGTGTTGCATCGGATTAAAGAACCCTGGAGGAAAGATCTTCTCTAGATCGCAAAGCAACACGGGTGCCTCTTCATCCAGCTTCTCAATCACTTTAGTGTCTAACTCCCTAGCACAAATCTGGCGGAAGAAAAAACTCAACCTCGCTAGCACTCGCCAAGTCTTCTCCGGGACATAGCCTCGAATCATCACCGGCATTATCCGCTCAAGCCATATGTGGTAGTCATGACTCTTCGGTCCTTGTACTCGCAACGTTTCAATGTTCAGGCCCCTCATCCAGTTGGCTGCGAACCCATCGGGGAAAAACAAGGAGTCCTTCATCCATTGGAAGACCTCCCTTTTTTGGGCCTTTGTGAGGCCGAACGGAGCGTGCGGCTTAGTCCAAGTTTTTTTGGCACCATTAGGTGGCTGCATGTTCAACTCCGGCCTATCGCACCACATTTCTTGATCAATTCGAGCCTTTATGTTATTTTTCGTCTTCTCAGTGTCCACAATCGTGCTCCAAATGGCTTCACTGATATTCTTCTCGGTGTGCATTACATCAATGTTATGCGGGAGCTCGAGAAACTCAAAGTAATGGAGCTTCCATAAGCACGGCTTGTGAGTCCATTCGTGTGTCTCCCCATATCCCAAGAAATCATTCCCACCAGGGCTAGGCTGAAGAGCATCTAACTCGGCCTTGATTTCCGTTCCGGTCTTCAGAATTGGCTTCGGGCCACGGACAACATGGTCTTTCTTGAAACTCTTTACATCACTCCTGTATGCATGCCTCCGCTCAAGGAACTGTCGAGCTTCATCAAAGCATGAATACTTGCCTCCCTTGTTTAGCCAGAAGAAAGTAACGGCCTGTCTGCACTGTGGGCAAGGCCACTTCCCATGTGTACACCACCCGCAGAACAAAGCACGTGCTGGCAGGTCATGCAGGGACGTGTGGTACCACACATACATATCGAAGTACTCCTTCTTTGATGCGTCATATGTTCGGATCCTGTGACCTTCCCAGCCACGAACCAAGTCATCCACCAGCGGTTCCAGGTACACATTCATGTTCTTACCCGGGTATTTGGGCCCTGGGATTATCATCGACTGATACGTCCAATTTGCATCACTATTTTATATCATAATTTGCTGTTATTCATTGATATATTTCATATTGGGACACAATACTTATGTTATTTCATCTATTTTGCATGTTTCATCATTATTGGAGGATCAAGCACGGAGCCGGATTCTCGCTGGAAAAAGCACCGTCGAACGCAATATTTCGGAAGATCAACTGTGGGAGGAAATTATACCAAAAATCCTATTTTTCAAGATGACGAAGGAAGCCGGAAGGAGGGGCCAGGAGGACCTGTGGTGGGCCCACACCCTAGGGCGGCGCGCCCATGCCTGGCCGCGCCGCCATGTGGTTTGGGGGCCCACGACCCTTTTCGCCTCCTTTTCTTCGCGAAATCCTTCGTCCCGAAAACCTAAGCCACGAGAGGGTACCTCGCGAAGAGTTCTGACCGCCTGCGCGGGGGCGGAGAACACCAGAGAGAAAAGAGCTCTCCGGCGGGCAGGAATCCGCCGGGGAAATTCCCTCCGGGAGGGGGAAATCGACGCCATCGTCACCGTCATCGAGCTGGACATCATCGCCATCACCATCATCATCATCTCCACCATCATCACCACCGTCATCACCGCTGGACACCGTCACCGCCGTAGCAATTTGGGTTTGATCTTGATTGTTTGATAGGGGAAACTCTCCCGGTATCGATCTCTACTTGTTGTTGATGCTATTGAGTGAAACCATTGAACCAAGTTTATGTTCAGATTGTTATTCATCATCATATCACCTCTGATCATGTTCCATATGATGTCTCGTGAGTAGTTCGTTTAGTTCTTGAGGACATGGGTGAAGTCTAAATGTTAGTAGTGAACTATGGTTGAGTAATATTCAATGGTGTGATATTTAAGTTGTGGTGTTATTCTTCTAGTGGTGTCATGTGAACGTCGACTACATGACACTTCACCATTTATGGGCCTAGGGGAATGCATCTTGTATTCGTTTGCTAATTGCGGGGTTGCCGGAGTGACAGAAACCTAAACCCCCGTTGGTATATCGATGCAGGAGGGACAGCAGGATCTCAGAGTTTAAGGCTGTGGTTAGATTCATTCTTAATTACTTTCTTGTAGTTGCGGATGCTTGCAAGGGGTATAATCACAAGTATGTATTAGTCCTAGGAAGGGCGGTACATTAGCATAGGTTCACCCACACAACACTTATCATAACAATGAAGATTATTTAGCCGTATGTAGCGAAAGCACTAGACTAAAATCCCGTGTGTCCTCGAGAACGTTTGGTCATTATAAGTAAACAAACCGGCTTGTCCTTTGTGCTAAAAAGGATTGGGCCACTCGCTGCAATTATTACTCTCGCACTTTACTTACTCGTACTTTATTCAACTGTTACATCAAAACCCCACTGAATACTTGTCTCGTGAGCATTTACAGTGAATCCTTCATCGAAACTGCTTGTCAACACCTTCGCTCCTCGTTGGGATCGACATTCTTACTTATCGAAGATACTACGATACACCCCCTATACTTGTGGGTCATCAAGACTATTTTCCGGCGCCGTTGCCGGGAGTGAAGCGCTATTGGTAAGTGGAATTGGTAAGGAAAACCTTTATCACAGTGCTGATTTTATTTACACTTTCTTTGCTATAAGTCATTATGGAGAGATCTTCTCTTCAATTTTTATTTGGGAAACCTACTACTACTGCAACGGTAGTGGATGAGGCGCCAGGTGAGGAAGTGATACCATATAAAATACCTATGAAAATTATTGAACGTGTTATGGATAACCGCTATGAAGGGGATGGAACTGTCCATCCCGGTGATCATTTACTGTTTTTGCATGAATTATGCGGGTTACTCAAATGTGCAGGTATTGCTATGGATGAAGTGAGGAAGAAACTATTCTCTTTATCGCTGTCTGGTAAGGCGGCGCATTGGTATAAATTACTGGATAATGGGGATTCTCTTGAATGGAATGATATTGTGCCCGGTTTTATTCTAAGTTCTATCCTCCAAGTGAAATTCACAAGGATCGGAATCGCATATATAATTTTTGGCCTCATGATTGAGAGACTATTGCCCAAGCTTGGGGGAGATTGAAGTCTTTACTGCTCAAATGCCCCATTCCTGAGCTTCCGCGTAATGTAAGTATTGATAATTTCTATGCAAGACTTTCTTTTCAAGACAAGACCTTGCTGGATACTTCTTGTGCTGGATCATTTACACGCAACAAAGAAGAGTTTAAAAGGGACCTTCTTGATCGGATCCAAGAAAATACGAAGGTTGGGAGAACGACAAGGATAGAGAATCAGGTATAATTTATGATTATAAATGCATTGAAGCTTTTATGGATACCGATAAATTTCGTAATATGAGTGCTACATATGGTCTTGATTCTCAAGTTGCTGCAAATCTTTATAAAGCTTTTGCCTCTCATTATGAATTGCCAAAGAAGAATTTTGATAAGTATCATGAACCGTATAAAGATAAAATTGATTCATCTATTAATAAATGTGTTGTAGTTGAAACTGCTGATCATATTATTCCTGAAGCTTATATTGAAAAAACTCCTTTCCCTGCTAAAATGAAGGAGTACTCTGTTATAAATAGTGCAGTTCATAAAAGTGAAAAGAAACCTGTAGAACCTGAAGAACAAATAAAAGTTGAACTCTGTTGCAATAATTAAAGATCTTGTGACTGAAAATGTGGAGGATGGTCATATTATTTTCTGTGAAGATGCTTCTAATATTGTTTCACATCCTAATAAACCCAAACAAGCTAGTGTTCCTATGCTATCTGTTAGAATTGGTGATCATTGCTATTATGGATTATGTGATATTGGTGCAAGTGTTAGTGCTATTCCGTATGAGCTTTACACGGAGATTATGCACGAAATTGATTCTTGTGAACTTGAAGATATTGATGTGGTTATTCAGCTGGCTAATAGAGAAACTATTTCTCCAATTGGTATTGTTCGAGATGTGGAAGTTTTATGCGGTAAGATTAAATATCCCGCTGACTTTTTGGTACTTGGTTACTGCTGCTAGTGATTATTGTCCTATTATTTTTGGTAGACCTTTTCTAAATACTTGTGGAGCTATTATAGATTGCAAGAAAGAGAAAATTTTGACTAAATTTGCTGGTGAATCTTATGAGTTTAACTTCTCTAAATTTACCAAAACTCCTTATAAAGCTGATTTGCCTAGTGATGATTTTAAAATGGAGCAGTGTGCATCTATTGTTCTTGTTCCTAACAATCCTTTGCAGCAACATTTGGAGGATAGCGAGAGTGAAGTTTTTAGGAAAGAAAGAGATGAGCTTGAGGAAATTTTTCTTCGCCAACCTATTCTCAAGCATGATTTACCGGTGGAAGATCTGGGTACAACACCGCCACCTAAGGAAGATCCTGTTTTTGATTTAAAGCCTTTGCCTGATAATCTTAAATATGCTCATATTGATGATAAGAAAATATATCCTGTTATTATTAGTTCTAAGCTTTCAGGGATTGAGGAAGAAAGGTTATTGGAAATATTGAAGAAGCACCGAGGAGCTATTGGCTACACTCTTGATGATTTGAAAGGGATTTCTCCTTCTATTTGCCAACATGCTATTAATATGGAAGATGATGCAAAGCCTGTTGTTGAACATCAGCGTCATCTAATTCCGAAGATGAAGGAAGTGGTAAGGAATGAGGTATTACGACTTCTTGAAGCTGGTATTATATATCCTATTGCTGATAGTAGATGGGTTAGTCCTGTGCATTGCGTTCCCAAGAAAGGAGGAATGACTGTTGTGCCTAATGATAATGATGAGCTCATTCCTCAAAGAGTAGTTGTAGGGTATAGAATGTGCATTGATTTTCGAAAAGTTAATAAAGTTACTAAGAAAGATCATTACCCTTTACCATTTATTGATCAAATGTTAGAAAGATTGTCTAAAAATACTCATTTTTGTTTTCTTGATGGTTATTCGGTTTTCACAAATTGTTAAAGCTAAAGATCAAGAGAAAACCACTTTTACTTGTCCCTATGGAACTTATGCTTATAGACGCATGCCTTTTGGTTTATGTAATGCTCTGCTACTTTTCAAAGATGCATGTCTGCTATTTTTCATGGTTTTTGTGAAAGTATTGTAGAGGTATTCATGGATGATTTTTCCGTCTATGGGAATTCTTTTGATAGTTGCTTGCGAAACCTTGATAAAGTTTTGCAGAGATGTGAAGAAACTAACCTTGTTCTTAATTGGGAGAAATGCCACTTTATGGTTAATGAAGGAATTGTATTGGGACATAAAATTTCTGAGAGAGGTATTGAAGTTGATAGAGCTAAAGTTGAAGCAATTGAGAAGATGCCCTATCCGAGGGACGTTAAAGGTATTCGTAGTGTTCTTGGTCATGCTGGGTTTTATAGGAGATTTATTAAAGATTTCTCCAAGATTTCAAAGCCTCTTACTAATCTTCTTCAAAAAGATGTACCATTTGTTTTTGATGGTGATTGTAAGGAAGCTTTTGAAACTCTTAAGAAAGCCTTAACAACTGCTCCTATAGTTGAACCTCCTGATTGGAACTTACCATTTGAGATTATGTGTGATGCTAGTGATTTTGCTTGTAAGTTATTGTTCTTGGACAAACGAGTAGATAAAAAACTGAATGTTATTCATTATGCTAGTAAAACTCTTGATGCTGCTCAAAGAAATTATGCTACAACTGAAAAAGAATTATTAGCTGTAGTCTTTGCTTGTGATAAATTTAGATCTTATATTGTTGATTCAAAAGTTACTATTCATACTGATCATGCTGCAATTAGATACTTAATGACAAAGAAAGATGCTAAGCCGAGGCTTATTAGATGGGTACTTCTTTTGCAAGAATTTGATTTACATATTGTAGATAGGAAAGGTGCTGATAATCCTGTTGCTGATAATCTGTCTAGATTGGAAAATATTGCTTATGATCCTGTTCCTGTTAATGATAGTTTTCCAAAAGAACAATTGCCTGTAATCAAGGTGAGCTCGCTGAGACAGGTCCTTGGTATGCCGATTATGCTAACTTTATTGTTTCCAAGTACTTGCCTCCAACCTTTTCAGCTCAAAGAAAGGAGAAAATTCTTTTATGATTTGAGGCATTATTTCTGGGATGACCCACACTTATATAAAGAAGGAGTGGATGGTATTATACGAAGATGTGTTCCCGAATATGAACAACAGGAGATATTGAGTAAATGTCATGGTAGTGCTTATGGAGGACATCATGCCGGAGAAAGAACCGCGCAAAAGGTTCTACAATCAGGTTTTTATTGGCCAACTCTCTTCAAGGATGCGAGAAAGTTTATTTTATCTTGTGATGAATGCCAAAGGGTTGGTAATATCTCCAGACGCAATGAAATGCCAATGAATTATACTCTTGTTATTGAACCGTTTGATTGTTGGGGATTTGACTTCATGGGACCTTTTCCGTCTTCAGAAGGTAACACTCACATACTTGTTGCTGTTGATTATGTTACTAAATGGGTGGAAGCTATACCTACAAAAAGTGCTGATGGTGAGACCTCTTTAAGAATGCTTTTAGATATTATTTTCCCTAGATTTGGAGTACCTAGATATATTATGACTGATGGAGGTTCTCATTTTATTCATGGAGGTTTTAGAAAAACTCTTGCTAAGTATGGTATTAATCATAGAATTGCTTCCGCTTATCATCCTCAAACTAGTGGTCAAGTAGAGTTATCAAATAGAGAGATTAAATCTATTTTGGGAAAGACCGTTAATAAAACTAGAAAGAATTGGGCTAGTAAATTGAAGGATGCACTATGGGCTTATAGAACTGCTTACAAAAATCCCATGGGAATGTCACCTTATAAAATGGTTTATGGGAAAGCTTGTCATTTACCCCTAGAACTAGAGCACAAAGCTTATTGGGCTGTTAGAGAATTAAATAAAGATCCTAAACTTGCCGGTGATAAGAGGTTGTTGCAATTGAGTTCTCTAGATGAATGGAGAAGTGAAGCTTATGAAAATGCTAAACTCTTTAAAGAGAAAGTTAAAAAATGGCATGATAGGAGGATTATCAAAAGAGAATTTAATATTGGGGATAAAGTCCTATTGTATCGGTCTCGTCTCAGATTCTTTGCAGGGAAATTACTCTCGAAATGGGAAGGACCATATGTTGTTGAGGAGGTGTATCGTTCAGGAGCAATCAAAATTAGCTCTCTCCAAGGCAATGCTACGCAAGTGGTGAATGGACAAAGACTCAAGCATTATATCTCGGGTGATTCTTATAATGTTGATGTTGATATTATTCAAGTGGAAACACCGGAGGCTTTCATCAAAGGGCAAATTGACAAATCGCGAACTCGACTTTGAATAGGTAACGATCGGTAATGAAAAGTACGCAATTTACTTTCCGAACAATATTTTCGCTGTTTTTGGAAAATATGAAAAATTACGAGTTCGAAACGGAGTGGAAAGGACGCACGAGGGCGTGGCACCATAGGCCGGCGCGGCCTGGCCAGGGCCCGCGCCGGCCTATGGTTTGGCCGCCCCGTCGCCCCTTTCCGACTCTGGTTCGATCTGGTACTTTCCGTTTGTCGTGAAAATTTTTGCTATATAATCCCCCGGACCCCTGGAGGTCCGTATATCGCTTTCTCGACGTGTTTTGTTTCGAGCTGTTTCTGCCAGGATCTGTTTTCAGTTTAGAAGCACCATGGTCTCCAAGAACAAGGGCAAGGAGTTTCCGGATGAAGATGATCGAGATCTTGGGTGGAAAGAGGAAGACAAGGACGTCAAGGAAGAGGATGAAGAAGAGGTGGAGGAAGATTCGCGCACACACCCGCGTGCTACTATCGCAAGCATCAAGGTGGTGGACAACCCTTTTAGTGCAAACAAGAGCGCAAGAATTCGCACTGGAGGTGGGGTTCCACGTCATTATCTAGCTTCAAAAACATCTCTATCAGGCACTCATCACCCCTTCCACAATCTAATTTTCAATAATCAAATTGAAGGGACTCCCAAGGCAGCATTGCCTAGCCAGTGGGATATAGATCGCTCTAACACTGCAGGAGAGAAGGAGCCTGAGGCTGAAGAGTGGGGAAGTAACTCCAAGAGCTGGGACTCGCCGTCGTACGTACTCTTTAACCGCGTCGAGCACAATTCAGAGATGATTCGCAATCTCATATACAGGATTGACGAGCTTCAGGAGCTTATTGAGAAGCTTGTCAGGAATTCATCACCACCATCGCCAAAGGAGTAATTCATCATCGGTATTGGCATCCCCTTGGTTTGTTCCAAGCTTGGGGGAGTGCCGCGGTATCACATTATCACTACCTTTTACTTTTATTGTCAAGTAGTGTCATATCATGAGTAGGGAAGTTATTATATAAGATGGGTTGCAGTTGGAAGTATCTCTCATTAGTTGGTTATCTATGTATCCCTTGGTGTGAGTTATCGTTATGGAATATTAATGAGAAGTCTTATCATTTACATATTGCACATCTTATTTTAGTTTGCAATCTCTACTATATGATTTACCTTGTTGTTAGTATTGGTATCACTTTGGGAGCATTGAATAAATCTATTTGGTTTTGGCAAACTTAGCATTGGTCAATAGCAACAACACTTTGAGGTTTAAGTAGAAAAGAGAAATACATGTAGATGTTTCATAGTCTTTCTTGTTAGCTCATAGCTTATTATTCTGAAGTTAAGATTGTTTGTGCTTACAAGGAACATGCATGATTGTTTCTATCATATGTATATTTGTTTGTTTCCCTCGACTCTTATGCTTGCTAATTAACCTTGCTAGCCAAAGACCTGTACTGAGAGGAAATACTTCTCGTGCATCCAAACCTTAACCCAAACCTATGCCATTTGTGTCCACCATACCTACCTACTACATGGTATTTTCTGCCATTCCAAGCAAATACTTCATGTGCTACCTTTAAACAATTCAAAACTTAGTATCTCCTATTTGTGTCAATGTTTCATAGCTCATGAGGAAGTATGTGGTGTTTTATCTTTCAATCTTGTTGGGCAACTTCCACCAATGGACTAGTGGCTTCATCCGCTTATCCAATAATTCTGCAAAAAGAGCTGGCAATGGGATTCCCAGTCCCAAATTAATTAAACTAAATAGACACTCCTCCATGGTATGTGATTGATGGACGGCACCCGAAGGATTCGGTTAGCCATGGCTTGTGTAAGCAAAGGTTGGGGGGAGTGTCATCATCATAATAAAGCTAAAATAAAAAGGCACTCCTTCATGGTAGGAGATTGTTGGCGAGTGCACCCGAGGAGTCGGTTAGCCATGGTTTGTGAAAGACAGGTTGGAAGGAGGGCCACACACAATGAAAATAATATGGGAGCCGCTCTTAGGAGGTTGTCTGGCAAGGGGGTTAGAGTACCCGCTACCAGTCGTTGACAACAACAAACACCCCTCAAAATGTTACTTTTATTATCTCTATATGATTGCAAAACTGAAAAAGCTCTAGCACATGATTTCATCCCTGCTTCCCTCTGCGAAGGGCCTGTCTTTTACTTTATGTTGAGTCAGTAAACCTATTTCCTTCCATCTCAAGCAAGCATTTGAGTAGTTGTGATCAAACCATTATATTTTGATTTGCTTCATCATGTCTTTTATTCTTCCTTGTTTAGTACAAGTTTTATCTGAATGAATATACCTTTGCAAGTTATCAATGATCATGAAAAGACCATTATGATTGAGTATGCAAGTTGTGCCTTATAAACTTTAACATGAGAGCGCTGCTCAATAAGATAAATATAATCTGTTAGTTGTTCTCTGACCAAGAACGAAGTTTGCCATCACCAATTGTGATTTCTTATGCACCTTTATTTGTGATTACCTTATACTTGTTTCAAGTTGAGTTATAAGAGGTTGTTTACTATAATGTCTTGTGTGAATGAATATGATGCTTCTTGTCCGTATTTTATTTATCGACTCTTCACTCCATAAACATGTGGTCCTGTCTATCGAGCTCAGTTTCGCTTGGGGACAAGCGAAGTCTAAGCTTGGGGGGAGTTGATACGTCCAATTTGCATCACTATTTTATATCATAATTTGCTGTTATTCATTGATATATTTCATATTGGGACACAATACTTATGTTATTTCATCTATTTTGCATGTTTCATCATTATTGGAGGATCAAGCACCGAGCCAGGATTACGCTGAAAAAGCACCGTCGTAACGCAATATTTCGGAAGATCAACTGTGGGAGGAAATTATACCAAAAATCCTATTTTTCAAGATGACGAAGGAAGCCAGAAGGAGGGGCCAGGAGGACCCAGGGTGGGCCCACACCCTAGGGCGGCGCGGCCCATGCCCTGGCCGCGCCGCCATGTGGTTTGGGGGGCCCACGACCCCTTTCGCCTCCTTTTCTTCGCGAAATCCTTCGTCCCGAAAACCTAAGCCACAGAGGGTACCTCGCGAAGAGTTACAGCCGCCTCTGCGGGGCGGAGAACACCAGAGAGAAAGAGCTCTCCGGCGGGCAGGAACTGGGGGGAAATTCCCTCCGGGAGGGGGAAATCAATGCCATCGTCACCGTCATCGAGCTGGACATCATCGCCATCACCATCATCATCATCTCCACCATCATCACCACCATCATCACCGCTGGACACCGTCACCGCCGTAGCAATTTGGGTTTGATCTTGATTGTTTGATAGGGGAAACTCTCCCGGTATCGATCTCTACTTGTTGTTGATGCTATTGAGTGAAACCATTGAACCAAGTTTATGTTCAGATTGTTATTCATCATCATATCACCTCTGATCATGTTCCATATGATGTCTCGTGAGTAGTTCGTTTAGTTCTTGAGGACATGGGTGAAGTCTAAATGTTAGTAGTGAACTATAGTTGAGTAATTTTCAATGGTGTGATATTTAAGTTTTGGTGTTATTCTTCTAGTGGTGTCATGTGAACGTCGACTACATGACACTTCACCATTTATGGGCCTAGGGGAATGCATCTTGTATTCGTTTGCTAATTGCGGGGTTGCCAGAGTGATAGAAACCTAAACCCCCGTTGGTATATCGATGCAGGAGGGATAGCAGGATCTCAGAGTTTAAGGCTGTGGTTAGATTCATTCTTAATTACTTTCTTGTAGTTGCGGATGCTTGCAAGGGGTATAATCACAAGTATGTATTAGTCCTAGGAAGGGCGGTACATTAGCATAGGTTCACCCACACAACACTTATCATAACAATGAAGATTATTTAGCCGTATGTAGCGAAAGCACTAGACTAAAATCCCGTGTGTCCTCGAGAACGTTTGGTCATTATAAGTAAACAAACCGGCTTGTCCTTTGTGCTAAAAAGGATTGGGCCACTCGCTGCAATTATTACTCTCGCACTTTACTTACTCGTACTTTATTCAACTGTTACATCAAAACCCCCTGAATACTTGTCCGTGAGCATTTATAGTGTATCCTTCATCGAAACTGCTTGTCAACACCTTCTGCTCCTCGTTGGGATCGACATTCTTACTTATCGAAGATACTACGATACACCCCCTATACTTGTGGGTCATCATCGACACAAACATGTTCTCTGATCTCATGCAGACACCAGGGGGAAGGTTCATGGGAATAACAAACACTGGCCAACAACTGTATACTGCAGCCGACATACCATATGGATTGAACCCATCGGTTGATATCGCAACTGCTACGCTCCTCGGGTCACCTGCTTTCAGTGGAAATTTCTTGACAAAGTTCTTCCATGTAGTACCATCCGACGGATGTATCATCTTGTCGGTGTATCTGTTTCCTTCCACGGCCCACCTCATCTGCTGGACAGTATCCTCGGTCATGAAGAGCCGCAGGATCCTCGGTAGAACTGGAAGATAGCGGAGGATATTTTTGGCAATCGTGGTCTGCCTCTTCTGACCATCACCATTGCGGTCTACCTCAAAGTACCTAGAGGAATTGCATTTGATGCAATAATTTGTGTCAGCGTGCTCCTCTCTGAATAGCATGCATCCCTTTGGACAAGTGTGTATCTGCTGAGATAACATCTTAAGGTCACTGAGCAATTTGGTCGAATAGGAGAAGTTTTGCGGCAAGAGGTGCCCTTTCGGCAGAAGGCTGCCTACGATGACCAGAAGTTCATCGAACCCATCTCTGCACAAGTTCCTATGGCACTTCAAGGCGATAAGGCGAGCGATGGCATCTAGTTGGGTAACCTCTGTATTTTTATGTAGGGGTTTCTGCGAAGCAAACAGAGCCTCATAATACTCCTTTGTGTGTTCCTCCGGGTCCTCACTTGTCTCCGCATCCTGAGGTGTCTCCACCTCTACATGAGAGCTTTCAGGCACATTACCATTAGCCAAGTTTTCTAAGCACCTATCAAAACCAGTGTCATATTCCCCCCTAGGTTGAATCTGCCGCACCTCCTTCCTAGCACGTTTCTTTGCCTTTTCTCCATGGTAAGTCCAAATCTTGTAGGACGGTGTGAACCCAAACTTGATCAGGTGCATACTCATAGTGTCCTTGTCCTGTGCCTTTTGGTTAGCGCACTTACTACAAGGTCACCAAACTCTTATAGGTCTGCTAGGGATGGCAAACGCCCTATCCACAAACTGCTCGGTCTTTTCTCCCCATTCATCAGTATAGTTCCACTGACTAATTCTGCCATCGTACATCCAGCCACGATTATCCATCCTCTAATCAGCAACAAAACAGATGAACATAGCATTTATATATCAAATAGGAAATAAATGCATCATATCTTTTTTTTACGCGTGCATCAACCTGAAACTCTACTAGGTGGGCTCCTAGCAGCCGCCGGATCCGTAGATTGAGTACGTTCTCGCAGCTCTACCCCGATCCGAGACAGAATTTCGGCAGCACCTCCCCGCTGCTCTCCCGATACACGTCTCAGCAAAAAGCCGAGAGGTGTGTGCATCCGGAGAACAACGGGGAGGCGCTACCTAAATCCTGTCTCAGATCGGGGTAGAGCAGGGAGAACGTACCCAACTACGCATCCGTCGGCTGTCCCGATAAATGCCATAAGAGTTACGGTTCATAATATGCGAGACCACTAATGCATATTTATCCGCGTAACCCTTACGGTCGGGAAGAGACGCCTAGGTATCGCGACAGACTTGGTGATCTAGACACAAAAAACCTAGGTACAATAGAGGCGAACGGATTCTCACCCTCGAAGCGTGATCGACAGCCGGCGAAGAAGATCAATGACCCTCTAAGAGAATCGCCAAAGAAGATACGGAACGCCCGTCAAACACCCCCGCGACGCCGCCCCCAGTGTCCACCTCGAAGCATCGCCTGCATAGCGAGAAAAATCAATTAGGGGCTATTAATAATTACCATGTATGCGCGTATATAGAGTATATGGAGCAGTAGAAAGCCAATGTTACTTTTGCTGCTTTGTGAATGAGGTAATGCAATGTTACATCTAAGAAGTTTAGTGGTGGAGTGGTGCTATCTATGGAGTTTTGATTGTCCAATTTCGTTCTCTGAACGATCTTGGTCATCCCATAATTTACAAGTGAGTGAAAACCCTAGATCCCATTTACCGGCACTTCCCGCCCGCCCACCAATGCTTCCCTTCTATATGCCCATGCATACTCTCAACATTATCATCACCTCTTGTAACCCTCAACAAACTCGACCATGTATTTTATAACTACCCTAAATACTATAAGTAACATGCAAATTTACAAAAAAAAGATGGCCACATACCGGGTGGTGGCCGAAGCTTCCGCGGATGGTGGCGGCCGCAGCTCCCATGGCTGGTGGTGGGTGAAGGGGGCAAGCAGCACCACGGGTGGCGGCGGGCAAGCACCAGTAGCACGGGCGGCGGGCGGAGGGGGAGAGCAGCAGCAGCACGGGCGGCGGTGGAGGGGCGAGCAGCAGCACAGACAGGCGTAGCGGTGGAGGGGGAGAGCAGAAGCAGCTCGGGCGCGCGGCAGCAATGGTGCGGGCAGCCTACCTGGGAGGGAGGAGGGAGGCGGCGGCGAGGGAGGGCGAGGCCAGCGGCAGCGTCTGCGTGGGAGGGCCGGCGGCGGCTACGTGGGAGGGAGGAGGGAGGCGGCGGCGGGGTAGGGCGCGGCGGCGTCGAGGGTTTTGGTGGCGGCTCGGTGGATGGGGATGAGATGTGTGCGTTTGTGGGTCAGGGAGCGTCCCGACCAGGTGCTTATCCGCACCATTTCCCGTGCGCAGCCCTTTGTCGTGCGGCAAAGGACCTTTGCCGTGCGGCGGGTCTTTGTCGGGCGCAGGGAGGCCTTTGCCGTGCGGCAGGCTTCTTTGCCGTGCGCCTGCGCCTGCGCACGACAACGATTTTTTTTATTTTTACCATTTCGTTTATAAGGGTGCTAGGATGATTTTGTACCCTTTAGTGCTGACATTGATATAAGGGATTTGAGGCTAGATAGTATGCTTTGGTTCACTCAAAACCATTGTAGGAGGTTACATATATAGAATACAACTACTAACTTGAGAGAAAGCCATAAATAAGACTCGATCGTGAAGAGAAGGAGGAAAATGTGTACCATGCTATGAAATGAATGAATGCATGCTCAAATTAGCAGAGCAAGAATAAATGCTATGCAAATATCTTTACCTTGACCCTCCTCAGTAGATCGTATCTTGTCATGCCAGGCCGGCATGCAGTAGTCAGTGACTATGCGTGCTGAAACACCGGAGCTGACACACCGGAGCTGCAAAATCATGCATCATAAACCCTAACCCTAAACCCTAAACCTATACCTAACCATAAATCCTTACCTTGAACCTAAACCCTAGCCCTACCCCCTAAACCCTAGCCCTAACCCTAAACCTAACCCTAACCGGTAGATCAGGCACACCCTCGATCGTGTGATAATGGCTCTAGCTGTGAAAAAGGGTCCCAATCTTGGTTCTCCATGTGTATATGTCCTAAACAAACCTAAAAGAATGAAAATGTACATTGGTGCACCCTCGCGCGAAGAAATCTAGGGGGGTAGACCCGCCGGGGCACGCGTTCCGCTATTTTGGGGGAGGAGGGGGAGAACGACCGCCGGAACACCGAAACCCCACCAAATCTTGCATGTGGGCCTATGCTATGTGTCAAAGTGTGGTGCAAGGTGTGATGGTGCAAAAGTAGCTCCCCTAATCCCTAGACCCTAGCCCTAACCCTACGCCGAACCATAACCAGTAGATCAGGCACACCCTCGATCGTGTGATAATGGCTCGAGCTGCGGGTCTATGTGCCAAAGGGTCCCAATCTTTGTTCTCCATGTGTATATGTCCTAAACAAACCTAAAAGAGTGAAAAAGTACATTGGTGCACCCTCGCGCGGAGAAATCTAGGGGGGTAGACCCGCCGGGGCACACGTCCCGCTGTTTTGGGGGGAGGAGGGGGAGAACAACCGCCGGAACACCGGAACCCCACCAAATCTTGCATGTGGGCCTATGCTATGTGTCAAAGTGTGTTGCAAGGTGTAATGGTGCAAAAGTAGCTCCCCTAAACCCTAGACCCTAGCCTTAACCCTACACCTAACCCTAACCTGTAGAAAGGCACACCCTCGATCGTGTGATAATGGCTCGAGCTGCGGGTGTATGTGCCAAAGGGCCCCAATCTTCGTTCTCCATGTGTATATGTCCTAGACAAACCTAAAAGAATGAAAAGGTACATTGGTGCATCCTCGCGCGGAGAAATCTAGGGGGTAGACCCGCCAGGGCACACGTTCCGCTGTTTTGGGGGGAGGAGGGAGAGAACGACCGCCGGAACACCAGAACCCCACCAAATCTTTCATGTGGGCCTATGCTATGTGTCAAAGTGTTATGCAAGGTGTAATGGTGCAAAAGTGGCTCCCCTAACCCTACCCTAGACCTAACCCTACACCTAACCCTAACCAGTAGATCAGGCACACCCTC
This sequence comes from Lolium perenne, assembly GCF_019359855.2. Taxonomy (NCBI): domain Eukaryota; kingdom Viridiplantae; phylum Streptophyta; class Magnoliopsida; order Poales; family Poaceae; genus Lolium; species Lolium perenne. The sequence continues at coordinate 32,058,067 of NC_067248.2, read as the reverse complement.
GATCGTGTGATAATGGCTCGAGCTGCGGGTGTATGGCCAAAGGGTGTAACACCCCAATTTTCAATAAAAAGAAAGTTAGAGAATTCAAGAAAGCAAAATTTCAAACCAACAAAAACTTTTTCAGTTGCATATAGTACCATGCATAGGACTTGTGCATTTGAGTGATATGCCATGATGATTGTTATTACTTGTATTTGATATGCTCTAAAACCCTAATGTGATCATATTAAGATCACCAACCAAATAAATCAAAGAGGGAGAAATTCCACTAATTGAAAAACCCTAAAAACCCTAACATATGCTCTATGGCATTTTTATAAATTTTGACCCTAGACCAATTTGGTCTTCACCATTAGTTGAATAATGTTATTAAACACTTATTACAACTTTTGGAATCAAAGAATCACAATTCAAATGAATTTCAAACACAAAGCAAGCTCACATATGATAATGGTCAAAATTGACAATTATAGTCTGATCACCAATTTGAGCACTTGCCATTCAATTTTCCCAAACCAACTCTTGCTAACTCTTTGCACCATTTCAAAGTCAACATCAAGGTGAACAACTTTGGTAAAGATCACCATGCCAAAATCATCTTTGATCATGAGCAATGCTCATCCAAAGTCACAACTTTTTAACATATGCAACATTCTCCACTTAGCCATTTTTGCCAATTCTTGAATTCTAATTTTTCCACCACCACCTCAATTCCTCTCTGGTCAAATACAAATTATATCAACACTCACATTTCAAAAAGATTCACCTTTTGAATATTTTCAAAATTTGAGATTTTTGCAAATTACAAAATCGGGCACTATTTGCAACTATTGCAAATAGTGATTCTACTCCACCTAAACTCCCCTAACCTACACCATTGTGTCCCCTGGTCCCCTCTAACCCTAAATGAGGCATAGTAATGCTAAGGAGAGGAGGAGAGCAGCTAGGGCATGGCCATGCCGGCCATGTCGCCGAGCCCGACGCCCTCCCCTCTCTCCCCTTGCAACCCTGCCCTGGCCACTTCGCCACCGTGCGCCACCGCATCGCCTAGCCCTCCCTAGCACCTCCATGGTCGACGAGAACAATGACAGCGGCCGGACGACGCGCGCCCAGCACACGCCCTGGACGCCGCTCGCGTCGCGCATGCACGCCACGGACACGCCCAGTACACGCGCCGCGCCACCACCTCGCTCTCGCCCTAGACCCGCTCTTGACGCCTTGAGCATCCTCACGACACCTGGAAGCCGCCAGACACCCGCCAGACCACGACCCGCGCCCACCGCCGCCGGAGAAGGAGACCCTGCTCCGCCGCGGGCGCGGCAGACATGGAAGCGATGCGACATAACCAGGCCCTCCCCGACCGAGCTCTCGCCACCATTCGCCTCGCCTGGACACGTAGAGCATCGCCATGACCATGCCTAGCTCGACCAGTCGCTGGAGAAGCCGCGCCATGGTCGCCCGCACCACTGCCCCGCCACCCTCTCTCAATCCTATAAATAGCACGTTCCCTGGAAGCAACTGAGCACACCACCGCACTCACCACCCTTCACTGCCTCTCCACCACTCCACCACTCACCAAATCATCGCCGGAGCTGCTCCAATTTGAAGATCGACGCCGCCAGTACCCGGAGGTCACCGCCGTCGATTGGAGCTGTTCCAGGAGGAGCCGCCGGTACCAGGAGCTCCGCCGTCATCCACAACTTCACCGAGCACACTGCCATCCCTCGCTGGAGCCCTGGTTAGCCCTCCGACCCCCTACCTGAGCCACCGGTGAACTCCCCTCTCGTCGGAGATGACGATGAACCACGGCCGTAGATCCTCGATCTAATCCAACGCCCCAGCTTCGCCCATACCGTTTCGGGTTTAAACACCCACTGACGGGTGGCCCCCGCTGTCAGGCAGCCCGCGCGGCACTGGACCGTGGCTGGGCTGGCCTTGGGCCGTTTTTAAACCTTTGGGCCCAGCTAGCTTTTCCCGCCGGCCTTTTATTTCAAACTGGATTTAATTAATTCAAATGATTTTCAATACTGCTGCCACTTTGAATTTCAATAGATTTCAATTGGCTAAACCAAATTGGATGAACTTTATATTGTTGGAAAGCTAGTGAAATTATCTACAACATGCCACTGGTCCCATGACCAGATTCTTTGTAGAATTAATGTGATAAAAATAACAAGGCAGGGACTTTTCCCCATTCAAATAAATCTTAAAAATCTACCAAAATAGATATTAAGTTAATTCCAACTCTAATAGCTCACATTTGACTTACACTAATTGTTTATGCAATAAAATGGTGTGGTCACTTTGCATGATCATGCCATAGTTTAATTAATGAATGATATGGCTAGTTTAACTAGTTGATATTGTCCAAAACTATTACAACAAATTATGTGGAGTCTTATACTTCATTTAAACTTGTCTCACATGAATTCATGGGATGTTTGGACCCCTGGTCCTAAACTCTCTTATATGAATTACTTGAGATTTAAATCATATGTAGTGATATTAAATGATATGAGGTGATTTACCTCATTTAAATCATTTTCCCAAATGATGATGATGAACATTTGACTTAGGTCAATATGAGTTCATATATGATTGTTTGAGAAATTAAATCTTAAGAAGATTTCAATGAGAGGAAATTATTTCTCAAGAACCCTATGGAAACTATCATTTACATATTAAATACAAAGAAGTGAATTCCTTTTAAACAACACAACCCATGCACCCTAAGTAGATTATTTTGTGTGCATAGAATAGTTTGTGTGTTTATATGTGATGTATGGAATAGCCATTGAATTAGTGAGTAATTATACTCGTATTTAAATTTAGACGGTAGCACCGGAGAGTACACCGAAGAAGAAGGTTGCTACCAAGAGGAGGAGGAGGAACAGTTTGAGAACTACCAAGGCAAGCTAATATTCTTGCAAAGTGCAAAGCCCCTTGGGGCAAGGCACCATGATTCTTACCTTTTCTTACATAAGCCTATCCCAAGTTTTTACATTACAAGTTTTTACTTGTTTTCTCAATGAGTTACTTTTATAGTTAACTTTGGTCAAAGTACAAGTTGGTTACTAGAGTAGTGAAGTTAGTCTCCATCAAGCAAGAAAGGTAGCACCCCTCATGATTTAGAGCTAGTGCTAATGAAATAAAACTTGACTACTCTAGATGGGAACATTGTGATTTTGAAATGAATTTGAAACCTTGGAATGATGATGCATTCCATTGAATGATTTTTGAAGGTGAATATGACCAAGAGAAGATAGTGATTTTTGATAAACAATGATGTTGGTTTGAATGCGATACCTTTCCAATTATTAAGTACCCCCACAATACCTGATTATGGGTAGGGCTTAACTAGAAGTTTAAACATCTTACTATGGGTTCCCTCTGAACACACGTCATAGGGGTTACGCTTGAGGCTGCCTCCGTTGTTGAGAAATGATGTGAAATTGAGGTGAATTGTACGGCCAAGCCCTGTGCAGTTCCCAGGTTGACAGTTGGTCTTCACTGGGAGGCCAAGCTCATGGGGAGAGGTGCTCATACTAGGATTTGTAAGTGAAAGGTTATGGTTGATGATCCACGTACTGTGTTACGATGATTCGGGGTAATCCCGACGGATGAAATCAAATGTTGTGGCACAAGTGTGCAACCTCTTGATACGTCTCCGACGTATCGATAATTTCTTATGTTCCATGCCACATTATTGATGTTATCTACATGTTTTATGCACACTTTATGTCATATTCATGCATTTTCTGGAACTAACCTATTAACAAGATGCCGAAGTGCCAGTTGCTGTTTTCTGCTGTTTTTGGTTTCAGAAATCCTAGTAAGGAAATATTTTCGGAATTGGACGAAATCAAAGCCCAGGGGCCTATTTTTCCACGAAGCTTCCAGAAGTCCGAAGGAGAGACGAAGAGGGGCCACGGAGGGGCCACACCCTAGGGCGGCGCGGCCCCCCCTTGGCCGCGCGGCCCTGTGGTGTGGGGCCCCCGTGCCGCCTCTTGACCTTCCCTTCCGCCTACAAATAGCCTCCGTGACGAAACCCCCAGTACCGAGAACCACGATACGGAAAACCTTCCAGAGACGCCGCCGCCGCCGATCCCATCTCGGGGGATCCAGGAGATCGCCTCCGGCACCCTGCCGGAGAGGGGAATCATCTCCCGGAGGACTCTACGCCGCCATGGTCGCCTCCGGTGTGATGTGTGAGTAGTCTACCCCTGGACTATGGGTCCATAGCAGTAGCTAGATGGTTGTCTTCTCCCCATTGTGCTATCATTGTCGGATCTTGTGAGCTGCCTAACATGATCAAGATCATCTATCTGTAATTCTATATGTTGCGTTTGTTGGGATCCGATGAATAGAGAATACTTGTTATGTTGATTATCAAAGTTATGCTTATGTGTTGTTTATGATCTTGCATGCTCTCCGTTACTAGTAGATGCTCTGGCCAAGTAGATGCTTGTAACTCCAAGAGGGAGTACTTATGCTCGATAGTGGGTTCATGCCTGCATTGACACCGGGACAATGTGAGAAAGTTCTAAGGTTGTGTTGTGCTGTTGCCACTAGGGATAAAACATTGATGCTATGTCTAAGGATGTAGTTGTTGATTACATTACGCACCATACTTAATGCAATTGTCTGTTGCTTTGCAACTTAATACTGGAGGGGGTTCGGATGATAACCTGAAGGTGGACTTTTTAGGCATAGATGCAGTTGGATGGCGGTCTATGTACTTTGTCGTAATGCCCAATTAAATCTCACTATACTCATCATGATATGTATGTGCATTGTCATGCTCTCTTTATTTGTCAATTGCCCAACTGTAATTTGTTCACCCAACATGCTGTTCGTCTTATGGGAGAGACACCTCTAGTGAACTGTGGACCCCGGTCCAATTCTCTTTACTGAAATACAATCTACTGCAATACTTGTTCTACTATTTTCTGCAAACAATCATCTTCCACACAATACGGTTAATCCTTTGTTACAGCAAGCCGGTGAGATTGACAACCTCACTGTTTCGTTGGGGCAAAGTACTTTGGTTGTGTTGTGCAGGTTCCACGTTGGCGCCGGAATCCCTGGTGTTGCGCCGCACTACATCTCGCCGCCATCAACCTTCAACGTGCTTCTTGACTCCTACTGGTCCGATTAAACCTTGGTTTCTTACTGAGGGAAACTTGCCGCTGTGCGCATCACACCTTCCTCTTGGGGTTCCCAACGGACGTGCCAACCACACGCATCAAGCAAATTTCTGGCGCCGTTGCCGGGGAGATCAAGACACGCTGCAAGGGCAGTCTCCACTTCTCAATCTCTTTAATTTGTTTTTGTCTTGCTTAGTTTTATTTACTACTTTGTTTGCTGCACTAAATCAAAATACAAAAAAAATTAGTTGCTAATTTTACTTTACTTGTTATCTTGTTTGCTATATCAAAAATACAAAAAAATTAGTTACTTGCATTTACTTTACTTATTTCATCATGTTTCCTTTTAATTTTAGCACAAAAGACATACCGGTAGGACGTGGGTCTATAGTTGGGAGAAATAATATAGAAGAATTCTTCAACCATGTTAGTACTATTGAAAATTTTGAAGATAGACACTTGGTAGACCTTGCGCCTACTTATGAAATTGCTGCTGCGCATTTAGTTCGCCTGTTGGAAACTAAATTTGTTAATCTTAATCCTATAATCCAACACATGTTTTTCACACTTGGCGATATGGAAGAAGGGGAAAAGAAAGATTTTGTATTAGAAACCCTTCTTAGAGAATTTGGTGGTCTAGCAAGAGAAGCTAGAAAGGTGTTTGCTAAATTTAATATGCTTGGTTCTCCTACTAATTTTGTTAGTCTCCTTGAAAAGATGGATATGGATAGAATAAGATACACCAATAATATTGATGATGGAGGGGAGATCAAAGCACCAATACCATGTAAGCTCCTAGCTATGAATGATGCACTAGAAAATAACTATGCTTGGCTTGTTCCTGAAAATTTGTTTGATGAGAGTAGCACGCCTAAGACTAATGAAAAGGGAGATGCTAAAACCTATGTATCTAATATACTATGCCTGGTTGAGAAAAGCCCACACCCCGCTGTAGAAGTACCACCCTTCGATAATACTTGATACACACTTTCTGCGCCTAGCTGAAAGGCGTTAAAGAAAAGCGCTTATGGGAGACAACCCATGTTTTTACCTACAGTACTTTGTTTTTATTTTGTGTCTTGGAAGTTGTTTACTACTGTAGCAACCTCTCCTTATCTTAGTTTTGTGTTTTGTTGTGCCAAGTTAAGCCGTTGATAGAAAAGTAAGTACTAGATTTGGATTACTGCACAGTTCCAGATTTCTTTGCTGTCACGAATCTGGGTCCACCTCCCTGTAGGTAGCTCAGAAAATTAAGCCAATTTACGTGCATGATCCTCAGATATGTACGCAACTTTCATTCAATTTGAGCATTTTCATTTGAGTAAGTCTGGTGCCATTTTAAAATTCGTCAATATGAACTGTTCTGTTTTGACAGATTCTGCCTTTTATTTCGCATTGCCTCTTTTGCTATGTTGGATGAATTTCTTTGATCCACTAATGTCCAGTAGCATTATGCAATGTCCAGAAGTGTTAAGAATGATTGTGTCACCTCTGAATATGTCAATTTATATTGTGCACTAACCCTCTAATGAGTTGTTTCGAGTTTGGTGTGGAGGAAGTTTTCAAGGATCAAGAGAGGAGTATGATGCAACATGATCAAGGAGAGTGAAAGCTCTAAGCTTGGGGATGCCCCGGTGGTTCACCCCTGCATATATCAAGAAGACTCAAGCGTCTAAGCTTGGGGATGCCCAAGGCATCCCCTTCTTCATCGACAACATTATCAGGTTCCTCCCCTGAAACTATATTTTTATTCCATCACATCTTATGTGCTTTTTCTTGGAGCGTCGGTTTGTTTTTGTTTTTTGTTTTGTTTGAATAAAATGGATCCTAGCATTCACTTTATGGGAGAGAGACACGCTCCGCTGTAGCATATGGACAAGTATGTCCTTGGTTTCTACTCATAGTATTCATGGCGAAGTTTCTCCTTCGTTAAATTGTTATATGGTTGGAATTGGAAAATGATACATGTAGTAATTGCTATAAATGTTTTGGGTAATGTGATACTTGGCAATTGTTGTGCTCATGATTAAGCTCTTGCATCATATGCTTTGCACCCATTAATGAAGAAATACATAGAGCATGCTAAATTTGGTTTGCATATTTGGTTTTTCTAAGGTCTAGATAATTTCTAGTATTGAGTTTGAACAACAAGGAAGACGGTGTAGAGTCTTATAATGTTTTCAATATGTCTTTTATGTGAGTTTTGCTGCACCGGTTCATCCTTGTGTTTGTTTCAAATAAGCCTTGCTAGCCCAAACCTTGTATCGAGAGGGAATACTTCTCATGCATCCAAAATACTTGAGCCAACCACTATGCCATTTGTGTCCACCATACCTACCTATACTACATGGTATTTTCCGCCATTCCAAAGTAAATTGCTTGAGTGCTACCTTTAAAATTCCATCATTCACCTTTGCAATATATAGCTCATGGGACAAATAGCTTAAAAACTATTGTGGTATTGAATATGTAATTATGCACTTCTATGCCTAATAATAAAGCAAAAAGGGTTTCCGTCGTCCGTTTTTTTTTTTGCCACTTATGTTTTGTCAAAATTACATGTTGTGCCACCGGCAAGTCATCCCAAAGCGTTACCCATCGAACGGAAAAAAAAAAACAGCTGTTCGTCCCGGCATCTTCACTTTCCCCACCCCAATCCGATGCTGAGCTGCGGCCTGCCGGACCTCGCACCGCCCGTCGTGCTCCCGCAGCCGCTCCAGGACAGGAGTTCTTCGATCCCTTAGCACGCCGGCCCAGATTGGCACCGATCCATCCTTACCTCTTTTCCCTCTCCAATCTCGAGTTCTTTTTATGTCCCTGGTTCTGGATCTGGATCAATTCATGTGTTCGCCACCTGTCTTCGAAGCAGATGCAGCGTCAGGCTCCGTTGCCGGTGTGGCTAGATCCCAGGCCGTGTCCAGCACCAGGCCGTTCAGCGACGTTGTCTTCAACCCCGTGGCCCTGGCTGCCTCGGTGCTGCGGCTGCACATCCGGGAGTGGCAGCGGAGCTGGCCGAACAGAATCTCACTAGCGCCAAGCGCGGGGTGAGCGATCTCACACCAGACCTCCTTCGTACCGCTGCGGGGTGAGCGACCGTGTACCTCACTAGATCCCCTGTTTTTCCTGTTCTTTTGGGCCTGGATGTTGTTAGGTTCATGGCTGAAAATTTCGTATTCTTAAACTTGGTCTGTTTGTTGCAAGATGCAGTGCGATGCAGACAACATAGACATATATGTACACACCACGGGAACATGCATGGCCATCGTGATGTTTCCGTCATGGCTGCGATAAGATCAAGAGGAGGACGTGCACCTCAATCAATCACCGCAAGCACCTGGATGCTTTGCTTCGTGCATGGACACACTGACTTCAGTTTTTACAGTACTGACGTGTGGTGTATTTTTTTCACGGAAGAACTGTCTTGAAAATCCCCAAAACAAGCTACACTTTTTGGCCCAAACACTGGCTCTCCCACCCCCGCATCCTGCATGGCATATTCGTCCCCCGTCAACATCCTCCGCGCTGCAATCTGGGCCTGGCGCCAGCAGCTCGAGTGGAGACAATATTTCAATACGCTTGATTTGCTATAGACAGTATTTCAGTGTACTGAGACTAATCCACTGTTTAGTTAGCAATTTCTTTGTTGCTAGCTACTGATAGGTTAGAGCATCTCCACCCACGGTCCCAATAGCATTTTGGGAGCTGGCATAGCGCGGCGATTTTCGAGTCCAATAGAAGCGCCGGCAACCCCGTGCCGGCCTTCGCGAAGGGCGCGAATCGGGCGCGCTGGCGCCTCGCGGCACGACGGTTTTTACGGGTGGGGGCGTCTTGTCAGCGAGAGGATGCGAAGGTTCGCATCGGAAACGACGCGGAAAGGTTGGTCATCGGTGTTTAATGGTCTCCCGCGCGGAAACCGAGGCGGCGATGAGGGCAGCGACTAGCCACATGGTGTCCACTTGCCTACGCCGCCGTAAATACAGGTAGTTGGTGTCAACACCCGGATTTTTAAGTCCGAGTGCCTATTATGTCATACATCGCAATCCCAGGAATATTGTTGTTGCGAGGCATAATAGTTAAGTATCACAGTCATCATTCATTACAAACCATAAGCCTTACAAATTGGAATCACATGATCCATATTACACGAATAGTTGATCTATTGATCAACGAACAAACACAAGTTCATAGTTCAACATAGCGGAAGCGTAAGATACAAGGACTCTCTAGTCCACAGGCCAACGCTTGACGTCGGAAGGCGCTTAGTTGTCGTAGGCATCCTGCTGGTCATCTCCTTGGTCGTCTTCATACTCTGGCCATTTGAATAGCCAGGGACAAAGCCGTGAGTACGTTGAGTACTCGCAAACTAATACTAATGGAGGTGCTAGACATTCTAGTAGGGTTTGCTAAGCTCTAGTTTATTTGCATAAAGCTAGTTTTAGTTCACAAAGTTTTGAGAAAAGCTTACTCAAGTGCTAACTAACTCAAGGGGGGAACATTAGTGTCATTCCCACCATTCAAGTGGTGATTTCAATTCAATTCACCACAAGTCATTTCACCATCAACCTTTTCAACATCATTTTCAAAGATATGACATCGGAAACTGTATGGCCTTTCCAACCGTCCGTAACCGTGGACGCGGCTATTCGAATAGGTTTACACTCTGCAGAGGTTGCACACTTGTGCCACAACATTTGATTTCATCCGTCGGGATTTCCCCGAATAATCGTAACACAGTACGCGGATCATCAACCATAACCTTTCACTTACGAACCCTAGTATGAGCACCTCTCCCCATGAGCTTGGCCTCCCAGTGAAGACCAACTGTCAACCTGGGAACTGCACAGGGCTTGGGCCGGACATTCACCTCATTTCGCATCATATCGTATCGTTTCTTTTGTGGTAGAGGCAGCTTTCGGCATAACCCCGATGACGCTTGTTTAGAGGGAACCCATACTAAGACGCATAAACTTCCAGTTAAGCCCTACCCATAATCAGGTATTGTGGGGGTACTTGAGAATTGGAAAGGTATCGCATTCAAACCAACATCATGTTTTATCAAAAATCACCATCTTCTCTTGGTCATATTCACCTTCAAAAAAAATCATTCAATGGAATGCATCTTCATTCCAAGGTTTCAAAATCCTTTCAAAATCACAAGTCTCCCATCTAGAGTAGTCACATTTAGTCTATTAGCACTAGCTCTAATTCATGAGGGGTGCTATCTTGCCTTGCGTGGAAGAGACTAACTCACTACTCTAGTACCCAACTTGTACTTCGACCAAAGTTAACTATAAAAGTAAATCATTTAGAAAACAAGTAAAAAAACTTGGGGTGGGTTCACCTAAGAAAAGATAAGAAACATGGTGCCATGCCCTAAGGGGCTTTGCACTTTGCAAGGATAAAAGCTTGCATAGTAATTTAGCTTGCCTTGGTAGTTTTCAAACTGTTCCTCTTCCTCCTCCTGGTAGCAACCTTCTTCTTCATGTACTCTCCGGTGCTACCGTCTAAATTTGAATACGAGTATAATTACTCACTAATTCAATGGCTATTCCACACATCACAAATAAACACACAAACTACTCTATGCACACACATAAATAAACTAGGGTGCATGGGTTGTGGGATTTAAAATAGAATGTGTATTCCCTATGTAAATGATAGTTTCCATAGGGTTCTTGAGAAATAATTTCCTCTCATTGAAATCTTCTTAAGATTTAATTTCTCCAACAATCATGGATGAACTCATATTGACCTAAATCAAATGTTCATCATCATCATCATTTGGGAGAATGATTTAAATGAGGTGGAACACCTCATACCATTTAACTAACACTACATTTGATTTAAATCTCAAGAAATTCATATAAGAGAGTTTGGAACCAGGGGTCCAAACATCCCATGAATTCATGTGAGACAAGTTTAAATGAAGTGTAATACTTCACACAATTTAATTCTAATAGTTTTGGACAATATCAACTAGTTAAACTAGTCAAAATATCCATTCACAAAACCATGGCATGATCATGCAAAGTGACCACACCATTTTATTGCATAAACAATTAGTGTAAGTCAAATGTGAGCTATTAGAGTTGGAATTTACTTAATATATATTTTGGTTGATTTTTAAGAATTATTTGAATAGGGAAAAGTCCCTGGCTTGTTATTTTTGTCACATTAATTCTACAAAGAAATTGACCATGAGGCCAGTGGCATTGGATAGAGAATTTCAGTGGCTTTCTAACAATGTCAAATTCACTAAATTTGGTTTAGCCAATTTGAAATGGTTGAATTTCAAAGTTTGGGCAGTATTGGATTGTTTGGAAAATGTTTAAAACGAATTTGAATTAAACAGGCCGGCGGGAAACCAACGTGGGCCGAAACTGTTTAAAAAGAGGAAAACGGCCCAGCAGCGCATCCAGTGCGCGCGGGCCTGCTGACAGGGTGGGGTCCACCCGTCAGCCTCCTTTAAAACCCGAAACGGTACGGGGCGACGTGGAGCGTAGGATTAGAGAGTAGATCGACGGCTCAGAGCCATCGTCTTCTCCGGCGAGATGCCGAGGTTCTGGCGGCGAGCCTAGGGGGTGGGAGAGCTAACCAGGGCTCCCGCGGTGGCTGGCAGTGTGCGTGATGTCGATGTGGACGACGGCGAAGCTCCTGGCACCGGCGGCGTCTCCTGGATCGGCTCCAATCGACGGCGGCGAGGTGCGGCACTGGCGGGCTCCGATCTTCAAATTGGAGCAACTCCGGCGACAATCGAGTGAGTGGTTGGGTGGAGGAGAAACAGGGGAGGATGGTGAACGAGATGGTGTGCTCAACTTCGTCCAGGGAACGCTGTATTTATAGTTGGCCAAGGGTGCGGCGTGGCCGTGAAGAAGTCGACCATGGTGCGGCTTCTCCGGCAAGCGATCGAGCTAGGCGAGGTGGTGGCAGTGTTCTACGGCTCCTGGCGACGCTATTGGCGGCGACAGCGGGGTCGGGCGGTGGCTAAACTGGTCGCATTGCTTCCGTGTCTGCCGTGTTGGTCGCGGGATCGCGTTGTCGTCTCCGGCGACGGCGGGCACGGGTCGGGGTCGAGGGCATGTCTGGTGGCTGCGTGGCGACGCGGCGATGCTCAACGGCTGGTCAGCGAGTCCAGGGCGTGCTCGTGGTGACGGCGCGGCGCGTGGCCAGTGTGTGCCCGCGGCGTGCACACGCGCGACGTGCGCGGCGTCCAGGGCGCCATGGACGCGTGCTGGTCTCGGCGTTGTCGAGCTCCTCCTCGACCAGGGCTGGGCTAGGGTGGCGTAGGAGAGGTTGTGGCACACGGTGGCGCAGGGGCCAGGGTTGGGGAAGCAAGGGGAGAGGGGGTGGTGCGGCATGGCCGGCATGTGGCCGGCATGGCCATGCCATGCTTGCTCTCTCTCCCTCCTTAGCTCCACTATGCTTTATTTAGGGTTTAAGGGGACCAGGGAGCATTGTAGGATAGCTTTGGTTTAAATTTGGATGAGGTAGATCACTATTTGCAATAGTTGCAAATAGTGCCCAATTTTGGAAAATGCAAAATTATCCAAATTGGAAAAAGTTCAAAAGGTGAAAGTTTGTGATATGTGAAGGTTGAGATAAGTTGTAATTGACCAGAGATGAATGGAGGTGGTGGTGGAAAAATTAGATTTCAAAATTTGGCCAAAATGGCTAAGTGGAGATTGTTGACAATGTTAAAAAGTCAAGACTTTGGATGAGCATAGCTAGTGATCCAAGATGAATTTGGCAGGGTGGTCTTCATCAAAGTTGTTCACCTTGATGTCGACTTTGAAATGGTGCAAAGAGTTAGCAAAGATTGGTTTGGGAAAATTGAATTGCAGGGGCTCAAAGTGGTGATCAGACTAAAATTGGCAGATTTGGTCATCATCACATGTGAGTGGGAAAAGTGTTTGAAATTCATTTGAATTGTGCAACCCTGGTTCCAAAAGTTGTAATAAGTGTTTAATAACATTATTCCACTAATGGTGAAGACCAAATAGGTCTAGGGTCAAAATTTATAAAAATGCCATAGGGCATATGTGAGGGTTTTTAGGGTTTTGCCTTTTATTGGAATTTTCTTCCACTTTGATTTATTTGGTTGGTGATCTTCATATGATCACTCTAGGGTTTTAGAGCCCATCAAGATACAAGTAACAACACTCATCATGGCATATCACTCAAATGCACAAGTCCTATGCATGGTACTATATGCAAAAGAAAAGTTTTTTTGTTGGTTTGAAATTTTGCTTTCTGAATTCTCTAACTTTCTTTTCATTGAAATTTGGGGTGTTACAAACCCTTCCCCCTTACAAAAGATCTCGTCCCGAGATCGAAAAGAAAGTTAGGTACTAAAGAGATCTGGGTACTCCTTCTTCATGAAGTCTTCGCGTTCCCAGGTGGCTTCATCCTTGGTATGATTACTCCATTGGATCTTCAGAAACTTGATGCTTCTGGTGCGGGTGGTTCTGTAAGCTTCTTCTAGGATGCGAATCGGCACTTCACGGTAAGTCAGATCCTGATTGATATCTACCGATCGGTGATCGATGTTCTTGAACACTTCGGTCTTCTCAGGGACTTCAAGACATTTCCGGAGATGTGAGATGTGAAAAACGTCGTGCACAGCCGACATTTCTTCAGGCAACTCCAGTTGATAAGATACTTCACCTCGGCGGCTGAGGACTTGGAAAGGTCCCACATAGCGAGGTGCAAGCTTTCCTTTCAGCTGAAACCTTTGCATCCCTTTCAAGGGGGATACTTTGAGATAGACGAAATCTCCGATCTCAAAGGTCATCTCCCGACGTCTCTTGTCGGCGTAGCTCTTCTGTCTAGATTGTGCAGTCTTGAGGTACTCGCGGATCTTGTGAACCTTCTCTTCGGCTTCACGAAGAACATCCGGGCCGAAAACTTGACTCTCTCCGACTTCTGACCAGTTCAGGGGGGTACGGCACTTCCTTCCGTACAAGGCTTCAAAGGGGGCCATCTGCAGGCTGGCTTGGTAACTATTGTTGTAGGAGAATTCTGCGTAAGGTAGGCAGTCTTCCCACTTGGATCCGTATTCCAGTACACATGCTCTAAGCATGTCTTCCAGTATCTGGTTTACTCTCTCAGTCTGTCCGTCGGTCTGAGGGTGATAGGCGGTGCTGAAATTTAGGCGAGTGCCTAGTCCTTCATGCACCTTCTGCCAGAACCTTGAGGTGAACTGTGATCCTCTATCTGACACTATCGATTTGGGGGTTCCATGCAAAGCGACAATTCTGGAGATGTAGAGTTCAGCTAACTTGGGGCCTTGATAGGTGGTTTTTACGGCGATGAAATGGGCGACTTTGGTCAATCTATCGACCACTACCCATATGGAATCATTGCCTTTGCTAGATTTGGGCAGTCCGGTGATAAAGTCCATTCCTACGGAGTCCCATTTCCATTCCGGAATCTGAAGGGGTTGCAACAGTCTGGCGGGTCTTTGGTGTTCTGCCTTGACTCTCTGGCAGATGTCACACTTAGCGATATAGCTACCGATCTCTCTCTTCATTCCGTGCCACCAAAATTGTTCTTTCAGGTCCTGGTACATCTTGGTACCTCCGGGGTGGATTGAATAAAGGGTGTCATGGGCTTCTTGCAGGATGACTTGTTTCAAGTCAGAGTCCGATGGTACGCAGAGACGTTCTTTGTACCAAAGCACTCCGGCTTCGTCAATGGTGAATCCGGGGGCTTTTCCTGCGGCTATCTGTTTCTTGATTCCATCAATGCTAGCGTTGTCCTTCTGGGCTTCCTTGATCTGACCAATCAAGGTGGGTTGCAGTTCGATGCTGGCTAGGAATCCTTCACTCACAAGTTCAAGTCTGAACTGTTCAAACTCTTGGTGCAAACTGGGCTGTTCGGTTGCGAGCATGGAGTTCAACTGGCACGGCAGTCGACTCAAAGCATCCGCTACCACATTGGCCTTGCCGGGGTGGTAGTGAATCTCCATGTCGTAATCCTTGATCAATTCGATCCATCGGCGTTGTCTCATGTTCAACTCCTTCTGGGTGAATATATATTTGAGGCTTTTGTGGTCGGAGTAGATCTCGCATCGATTACCCATGAGGTAATGACGCCAAACTTTCAAGGCTAAGACCACGGCTGCAAGTTCGAGGTCGTGGGTTGGGTAGTTCTGCTCATGTTGCTTGAGTTGCCTAGAAAGGTAGGATACAACCTTTCCTTCTTGCATAAGCACGCATCCAAGTCCAGTCTTGGAGGCGTCGCAATATACGTCAAAGGGCTTTGCGATATCAGGCATGATCAGGATTGGGGCTGTTGTCAGTCTACTCTTGAGCTGTTGAAAGCTCTCTTCACACTTGTCGGTCCACTCGAACTTTCTGTCCTTTTTCAGCAGTTGGGTCATTGGTCGAGCGATGCTCGAGAAACCTTCTACAAATCTGCGGTAATATCCGGCTAATCCAAGAAAAGCACGGACCTCAGTTTGTGTGGTTGGGGCTTTCCATTCCATAACAGTTTTGATCTTGGCGGGATCTACGGCAATTCCTCCTGCAGACAAGATGTGTCCGAGAATCCAACTTCTTCCAGCCAAAACTCACACTTGCTAAACTTGGCGTACAACTGGTGCTGTCTAAGGGTTTCTAGAACAATTTCCAAATGCTGTTCATGTTCCTCTTCGGACTTGGAGTAGACCAGAATGTCGTCGATGAAAACAACGACAAATTTGTCCAAGAAGTTCATGAAGATCTTATTCATGAGATTCATGAAATAAGCGGGGGCATTGGTCAATCCAAACGACATGACGTTGTACTCATACAACCCATATCTGGTGGTAAAGGCAGTTTTTGGGATGTCGGTGGCTCGGATCTTGATTGGTGGTATCCAGTTCTAAGATCAATCTTCGAGAAAACTCGGGATCCGGTGAGTTGGTCAAACAAGTCTTCGATCTTGGGTAAGGGGTATTTGTTTTTGATGGTGACATCGTTAAGCTTACGATAGTCTGTGCATAAACGATTTGCACCATCCTTCTTGTCAACAAACAAGACAGGGGATCTCCAGGGGGATGCACTTGGTCTAATCAAACCTTTGGCTAACATGTCATCTATTTGTTTCTTCAGCTCCACAAGCTCGGCTGCGTTCATGCTGTAGGCTCTCTGGGCGATGGGTCCAGTTCCGGGGATTAACTCGATGATAAACTCGATATCCCGGTCCGGGGGCATACCGGGTAGATCATCCGGGAACACATCAGGGTAGCGACAAACGACCCTGATTTGATCCAGAGTTGGCTTGGATACACTTTGGTTGCGTGTAAATTTTCTGGGTAGTTTTTCAGAGACGTGCTCAACTACGATACCGGTGCTGCTAGTCATGGTTATGGCTTTCTTGGCGCAGTCTATCAACCCATTGTGCTTGGACATCCAGTCCATTCCTAGGACAACTTCCAAACCTTTGGTTCCAAGTATGATTAGATTTGCAAAGAAATCAACATCATGGATTCTAATTGGCACATTTTTGCAAAATTTTCTGGCTTTGGTGGTTGATCCGGGGATTTGAACTATCATAACATGCTTCAAACTGAGGGGTTGAATTTTACTTGTTGATGCAAAATCTTCGGTGACAAAGGAATGCGATGCTCCGGAATCAAACAACACTCTAGCAGGGGTGTGGTTGACAGAAAACATACCCAGCACAACATCGGGTGCTTCCTGGGCTTCTTCGGCGTTCATGTGGTAGAGGCGGCCGTTGCGGTGGTTGGGGTTGTTGGGGGCGAACTTCTTGCCGGTGGAGACACGGCGTTGTTGCCGGCTGAGCAGAGCAGCGGTGTTGCCGGCGAGCTTGGCAAGACGCTTGGGACACTCGTTGGAGTAGTGCCCCACTACACCACACTCATAACAAGTGATAGTGCTCTTGTCCTGCTTGTTCGCAACGGGAATGGCATTGCTCCCGGTTCTGGGGTTGGTGTTGGTGTTGGTGTTGTTGGTGTTCGGGGCTCGGGGTGGAGCGCGGTTGTAGTTGTTGTTGTTGTTGTTGTAGCCTCCTGGCTTGGGGTTTCCTCCACTCCGGTTCTGATAACCGGGGCGAGAGTTCTGCATCGGGGGTTTGTTGTGTCTCGGAGGGAATCCTCCGCTTGAGCTAGGGCGAAACTTTTGGGGGTGGCTTGATCCACTCTGATTTGCCATGCGGCGCTTGCGGTTCTCATTGGCTTGGTTTAACTTGCCCTCCATCTGGATGGCGGAGTCAACAAGGGCTTCGAGGTCGGCGAAGGGGATGTTGACGAGGACAGTCTGCATCTCATCATGCAGTCCGTTCAGGAATCTCTCCTTCCTCTTCTCAACGGTGTCGGTCTCATCGGGGCATACCTTGACAAAGTGAGAAACTTGTCGCGGTACTCAACCACCGTCATGCGACCTTGTTTCAGTTCACGGAACTCATCCCTCATCTTCTTGATAAGACCCGGGGGTACATGGTACTTGCTGAACTTGAGTTTGAAATCCTCCCAAGTCATGAATTGACCTCCGTTCATGGCACGGGTACATGTCCACCAAGCGCGAGCTGGTCCAGCGAGGTAGTGAGTGGCGAACAACACCTTCTCGTTGGCTTCCACTCCAGCTACTTCCAGATTGTTCTCCATAGTCTGGAGCCAATCGTCGGCGTCGAGGGGCTCCTCGGTCTTGCTAAACACCGGAGGGTTGGTGTTCTGGAAGTTCTTGAGCTTGGATCCGGGGTGGTCATGATTTCCATGGCCTTGGTTGGCGATGTTCTGCAAGGCGATGATGTTGGCTTGTCGCTCGGCTCTCTCGGTTTCCCGGTCTGCAAGCAGGGTTTGCAGAAGTTGCATCATCGCGTCGTTGGTGCGATTCGGAGGGGCCATCTGAAGATATAGAAGATCATGAGATAAGAGGGAACATTCTATGGTTCATTTTGGTTAAGTTTGAAAAACATTCGAAAACTGGAAATCCTTTTCATGACAAACATAACATTCATTCATTCATGCAACACATAGTACAAACTACACATACTCCAATGGTTTTAAGAACCATTCTCATGCTACGATACAAAGGACGGGATACAACTCACACCTACTATAAGTGAGACTAGTGCAACTACTCCTCATCATCGATATCGATCGGGACGTAGTCATCCTGTCCGGCCTCCAGGAACTCGTAGTCCTCCTCCTCGGTGTTCTCGTCCTCCTCAAAGTCATCGTCATCGCTCAGAAAGGCGTCTCCTCCTCGGATGTCGATGCCTCCATCGTCCTCCTCCAGCTGAAGAATCTGATCCTCCTGGGCCTTGACAGTGGCCTCGAGTGACGCGATCCGGTCGCGAAGGCGGCGAATCGTAGCGTCCTTCTTGGCACGCTGCTGGCGAAGGCTTCTGCGGTCGTTGTTGAGTAGCTTGATCGCCTCACCCTGCTCGATGATGTGAGCATGGGTCTGGTTCGCGTAAGCGCGAGAGGCGTCTAGGTCCCTCTGAGTCTGGTAGAGCATGAAGTCCAAGTGATCCACATGGTGCCTCAACTGGGGGTGCAGTGGCACATCCATGGGTCTTCCGTCAGAGTTACGCCGTGCGAGATGCGCAAAGCGTTCCTCACGAAGGGCTTCGGTATTCTGCCCGCACAGACGAGCAAGTGCTTCCTGAAGAGCACGTGCAAGCCCGTCGAGCCAGTTGCTTTCCCTGAACGAGAAAAGGATCCTCTCCGAGGTGGGAGGCTCCAGCTTGCCCCTCAAGTCGGCAGTGATAATCCACTGCAGCTCCCCTCCCGGCTGGTCGTCCACCTGAATCCCGTGAAACTCGGGGTGTGGGCGGCCAAGGTGATCCGACAGGGAGTCGAGGTCATGCTCGAAGATCAAGCTTCCTCCGTTTCCAAGCTGATAAAACTTGGTGTTGAGGGGTTCATTCGGCTCCATCTGAAAGAGAATTGGATGAGTAAGTTAGAGAGTGTAAAGTGTGGCAAAGTTTTAAGTTGATTCAAATAAAATAGAACATGATTCATCAAATTTTGGCAAAGTCTCAAAGACAAGAGTGTAGTAAATTTTCACAAATAATTTCTTTCATTTGATTTCAAAGTTAAATTTTTTCAGAACGCCCATTCTAACTAAGGTCTTCTAAGGTCAAACAATGGCTCTGATACCAACTTGTCAACACCCGGATTTTTAAGTCCGAGTGCCTATTATGTCATACATCGCAATCCCAGGAATATTGTTGTTGCGAGGCATAATAGTTAAGTATCACAGTCATCATTCATTACAAACCATAAGCCTTACAAATTGGAATCACATGATCCATATTACACGAATAGTTGATCTATTGATCAACGAACAAACACAAGTTCATAGTTCAACATAGCGGAAGCGTAAGATACAAGGACTCTCTAGTCCACAGGCCAACGCTTGACGTCGGAAGGCGCTTAGTTGTCGTAGGCATCCTGCTGGTCATCTCCTTGGTCGTCTTCATACTCTGGCCATTTGAATAGCCAGGGACAAAGCCGTGAGTACGTTGAGTACTCGCAAACTAATACTAATGGAAGTGCTAGACATTCTAGTAGGGTTTGCTAAGCTCTAGTTTATTTGCATAAAGCTAGTTTTAGTTCACAAAGTTTTGAGAAAAGCTTACTCAAGTGCTAACTAACTCAAGGGGGGAACATTAGTGTCATTCCCACCATTCAAGTGGTGATTTCAATTCAATTCACCACAAGTCATTTCACCATCAACCTTTTCAACATCATTTTCAAAGATATGACATCGGAAACTGTATGGCCTTTCCAACCGTCCGTAACCGTGGACGCGGCTATTCGAATAGGTTTACACTCTGCAGAGGTTGCACACTTGTGCCACAACATTTGATTTCATCCGTCGGGATTTCCGAATAATCGTAACACAAGACGCGGATCATCAACCATAACCTTTCACTTACGAACCCTAGTATGAGCACCTCTCCCCATGAGCTTGGCCTCCCAAAGTGAAGACCAACTGTCAACCCGGGAATCGCACAGGCTTGGGCCGGACATTCACCTCATTTCGCATCATATCGTATCGTTTCTTTTGTGGTAGAGGCAGCTTTCGGCATAACCCCGATGACGCTTGTTTAGAGGGAACCCATACTAAGACGCATAAACTTCCAGTTAAGCCCTACCCATAATCAGGTATTGTGGGGGTACTTGAGAATTGGAAAGGTATCGCATTCAAACCAACATCATGTTTTATCAAAAATCACCATCTTCTCTTGGTCATATTCACCTTCAAAAAAAATCATTCAATGGAATGCATCTTCATTCCAAGGTTTCAAAATCCTTTCAAAATCACAAGTCTCCCATCTAGAGTAGTCACATTTAGTCTATTAGCACTAGCTCTAATTCATGAGGGGTGCTATCTTGCCTTGCGTGGAAGAGACTAACTCACTACTCTAGTACCCAACTTGTACTTCGACCAAAGTTAACTATAAAAGTAAATCATTTAGAAAACAAGTAAAAAAACTTGGGGTGGGTTCACCTAAGAAAAGATAAGAAACATGGTGCCATGCCCCAAGGGGCTTTGCACTTTGCAAGGATAAAAGCTTGCATAGTAATTTAGCTTGCCTTGGTAGTTTTCAAACTGTTCCTCTTCCTCCTCCTGGTAGCAACCTTCTTCTTCGGCGTACTCTCCGGTGCTACCGTCTAAATTTGAATACGAGTATAATTACTCACTAATTCAATGGCTATTCCACACATCACAAATAAACACACAAACTACTCTATGCACACACATAAATAAACTAGGGTGCATGGGTTGTGGGATTTAAAATAGAATGTGTATTCCCTATGTAAATGATAGTTTCCATAGGGTTCTTGAGAAATAATTTCCTCTCATTGAAATCTTCTTAAGATTTAATTTCTCCAACAATCATGGATGAACTCATATTGACCTAAATCAAATGTTCATCATCATCATCATTTGGGAGAATGATTTAAATGAGGTGGAACACCTCATACCATTTAACTAACACTACATTTGATTTAAATCTCAAGAAATTCATATAAGAGAGTTTGGAACCAGGGGTCCAAACATCCCATGAATTCATGTGAGACAAGTTTAAATGAAGTGTAATACTTCACACAATTTAATTCTAATAGTTTTGGACAATATCAACTAGTTAAACTAGTCAAAATATCCATTCACAAAACCATGGCATGATCATGCAAAGTGACCACACCATTTTATTGCATAAACAATTAGTGTAAGTCAAATGTGAGCTATTAGAGTTGGAATTTACTTAATATATATTTTGGTTGATTTTTAAGAATTATTTGAATACGGAAAAGTCCCTGGCTTGTTATTTTTGTCACATTAATTCTACAAAGAAATTGACCATGAGGCCAGTGGCATTGGATAGAGAATTTCAGTGGCTTTCTAACAATGTCAAATTCACTAAATTTGGTTTAGCCAATTTGAAATGGTTGAATTTCAAAGTTTGGGCAGTATTGGATTGTTTGGAAAATGTTTAAAATGAATTTGAATTAAACAGGCCGGCGGGAAACCAACGTGGGCCGAAACTGTTTAAAAAGAGGAAAACGGCCCAGCAGCGCATCCAGTGCGCGCGGGCCTGCTGACAGGGTGGGGTCCACCCGTCAGCCTCCTTTAAAACCCGAAACGGTACGGGGCGACGTGGAGCGTAGGATTAGAGAGTAGATCGACGGCTCAGAGCCATCGTCTTCTCCGGCGAGATGCCGAGGTTCTGGCGGCGAGCCTAGGGGGTGGGAGAGCTAACCAGGGCTCCCGCGGTGGCTGGCAGTGTGCGTGATGTCGATGTGGACGACGGCGAAGCTCCTGGCACCGGCGGCGTCTCCTGGATCGGCTCCAATCGACGGCGGCGAGGTGCGGCACTGGCGGGCTCCGATCTTCAAATTGGAGCAACTCCGGCGACAATCGAGTGAGTGGTTGGGTGGAGGAGAAACAGGGGAGGATGGTGAACGAGATGGTGTGCTCAACTTCGTCCAGGGAACGCTGTATTTATAGTTGGCCAAGGGTGCGGCGTGGCCGTGAAGAAGTCGACCATGGCGCGGCTTCTCCGGCAAGCGATCGAGCTAGGCGAGGTGGTGGCAGTGTTCTACGGCTCCTGGCGACGCTATTGGCGGCGGCTGGGTCGGGCGGTGGCTAAACTGGTCGCATTGCTTCCGTGTCCGCCGTGTTGGTCGCGGGATCGCGTTGTCGTCTCCGGCGACGGCGGGCACGGGTCGGGGTCGAGGGCATGTCCGGTGGCTGCGTGGCGACGCGGCGATGCTCAACGGCTGGTCGCCGAGTCCAGGGCGTGCTCGTGGTGACGGCGCGGCGCGTGGCAGTGTGTGCCCGCGGCGTGCACACGCGCGCGACGTGCGCGGCGTCCAGGGCGCCATGGACGCGTGCTGGTCTCGGCGTTGTCGAGCTCCTCCTCGACCAGGGCTGGGCTAGGGTGGCGTAGGAGAGGTTGTGGCACACGGTGGCGCAGGGCCGTGGTTGGGGAAGCAAGGGGAGAGGGGGTGGTGCGGCATGGCCGGCATGTGGCCGGCATGGCCATGCCATGCTTGCTCTCTCTCCCTCCTTAGCTCCACTATGCTTTATTTAGGGTTTAAGGGGACCAGGGAGCATTGTAGGATAGCTTTGGTTTAAATTTGGATGAGGTAGATCACTATTTGCAATAGTTGCAAATAGTGCCCAATTTTGGAAAATGCAAAATTATCCAAATTGGAAAAAGTTCAAAAGGTGAAAGTTTGTGATATGTGAAGGTTGAGATAAGTTGTAATTGACCAGAGATGAATGGAGGTGGTGGTGGAAAAATTAGATTTCAAAATTTGGCCAAAATGGCTAAGTGGAGATTGTTGACAATGTTAAAAAGTCAAGACTTTGGATGAGCATAGCTAGTGATCCAAGATGAATTTGGCAGGGTGGTCTTCATCAAAGTTGTTCACCTTGATGTTGACTTTGAAATGGTGCAAAGAGTTAGCAAAGATTGGTTTGGGAAAATTGAATTGCAGGGGCTCAAAGTGGTGATCAGACTAAAATTGGCAGATTTGGTCATCATCACATGTGAGTGGGAAAAGTGTTTGAAATTCATTTGAATTGTGCAACCCTGGTTCCAAAAGTTGTAATAAGTGTTTAATAACATTATTCCACTAATGGTGAAGACCAAATAGGTCTAGGGTCAAAATTTATAAAAATGCCATAGGGCATATGTGAGGGTTTTTAGGGTTTTGCCTTTTATTGGAATTTTCTTCCACTTTGATTTATTTGGTTGGTGATCTTCATATGATCACTCTAGGGTTTTAGAGCCCATCAAGATACAAGTAACAACACTCATCATGGCATATCACTCAAATGCACAAGTCCTATGCATGGTACTATATGCAAAAGAAAAGTTTTTTTGTTGGTTTGAAATTTTGCTTTCTGAATTCTCTAACTTTCTTTTCATTGAAATTTGGGGTGTTACAGTTGGCACCCCTATTATTACGTACGCCGTCAACCGCTGCGGTACTATCCTCTCATTTCCACTATCGTAGCTGCGCTGTCCTCTCTCGTCTCCACCACAGGCCGCCGCGCCAGTCTCTCCTCTTCACCTCCAAAATGTTGCGTCGTCTTAAAACGATGTACTCTATGCTTGGCCTCAACGATCGCGCGCAGGCGCCTCAACCACCGCAGCCGGAGCCGGAGCCGCAACCCGACGCCGACTACAGCTCCGACGACGCATTCTACCCACGGTTCGCGGTGTGGCACGAGGCCTACGTTGCAGACGTAGAAGCTAAGGCGGCGGAGGAGGCGGTGTAGTGGGACGAGCAGCCGCAGTCCTCCGCCGACCCGGAGCAGGCGGCGATCCTGGCGTCATTCAACGCGCAACGCTTCCGAAGGTTGAAGGAGGAGGAACGGGAGTTCGTCAACGACGCGAACCTCGAGATCTCGTGTCAGCGAGCAGCCACGGAGGAGGCGGGACGCCTCCTCATGGAAGCCGAGCGACATAAGCTCATCGAGCTGAACGCTCGTCACCACGCCGAGGCGTTCGCCCGCGAGCAAGCGAGGCGCGCCGAGAACAAGGCTTCTCAGCAAAGGTTGGCAGCGCGAGGACAGCGCCACCGGCAAGCTCCTGCGACGCCGGCAGCCATGCTCCAATTGGACCGCAAATGATTGACGATGCTTGGACCAGTCTCTTGGTCATGTACTGTGTTGTTGATTGGATATATGTTGTTCGCATCCATTTATTTAGAGAACCGCTTTATATCGTTGTATTTTGCGGTGTGGAAATTTTACAGATATAAGGATAGGCTATTGTTTATACTTGCAAAAAAAACTATTCAAGTGTTACTTCATGATAGATTTTTGTGTAGCATTAGAACTAAAATATGTAGAAAATAGTTGTGAAATTTCATGCTATGTATCTCTTGGTTAATCTTATTTTCATTCATCAGAAAAGGTAACCATAATGTTATAAAAACAGGATATTGTATTTAGAAGAAAACACCGAATAAATAATGTATTCTTCCTAAACAGAGCAAAATGGTTGTAATCCTTTTACGGGTTCAAGCGGAATTGGAGAGCCAAGGTGATTCTATGCAAACTTAGTCACAAAATTTCGGTACATGACAATCAAACATATCGTTAATTTCATCACCTAGCTCGACGAAGATTAAACTACTGGATGCCGCCTTAATTCTCTTCTTCTGTTTTGTGTTTTCCTTAGATCAATGTGGCAAAAAATTGGGATTATAGTATTGTACCCGATGCAACGCACGGGCGTATTTGCTAGTTATCTCTTATTAAGTTGCTTGTTTTGCGATAACCATGTTCACTGGGGACGCCATCAACTATTCATTGTTGAATTTCATGTGAGTTGCTATGCATGTCCGTCTTGTCTGAAGTAAGAGAGATCTACCACCTTATGGTTAAGCATGCATATGTTAGAGAAGAACATTGGGCCGCTAACTAAAGCCATGCTCCATGGTGGAAGTTTCAGTTTTGGACAACAATCCTCAAATCTCAAATGAGAAAATTATTAATTGTTGTTATATGCTTATGCATAAAAGAGGAGTCCATTATCTGTTGTCTATGTTGTCCCGGTATGGATGTCTAAGTTGAAGAATAATCAATAGCGAGAAATCCAATGCGAGCTTTCTCCTTAGACCTTTGTACAGGCGGCATAGAGGTACCCCTTTGTGACACTTGGTAAAAACAATGCATTGTGATGATCCGGTAGTCCAAGCTAATTAGGACAAGGTGCGGGCACTATTAGTACACTATGCATGAGGCTTGCAACTTATAAGATATAATTTACATGATGCATATGCTTTATTACTACCGTTGACAAAATTGTTTCATGTTTTCAAAATCAAAGCTCTAGCACAAATATAGCAATCGATGCTTTTCCTCTATGGAGGACCATTCTTTTACTTTCAATGTTGAGTCAGTTCACCTATTTCTCTCCACCTCAAGAAGCAAACACTTGTGTGAACTGTGCATTGATTCCTACATACTTGCTTATTGCACTTATTATATTACTCTATGTTGACAATATCCATGAGATATACATGTTACAAGTTGAAAGCAACCGCTGAAACTTAATCTTCTTTTGTGTTGCTTCAATGCCTTTACTTTGAATTATTGCTTTATGAGTTAACTCTTATGCAAGACTTAATTGATGCTTGTCTTGAAGTGCTATTCATGAAAAGTCTTTGCTTTATGATTCACTTGTTTACTCATGTCATATACATTGTTTTGATCGCTGCATTCACTACATATGCTTTACAAATAGTATGATCAAGGTTATGATGGCATGTCACTCCAGAAATTATCTCGTGTTATCGCTTTACCTGCTCGGACGAGCAGAACTAAGCTTGGGGATGCTGATACGTCTCCGACGTATCGATAATTTCTTATGTTCCATGCCACATTATTGATGTTATCTACATGTTTTATGCACACTTTATGTCATATTCGTGCATTTTCTCGGAACTAACCTATTAACAAGATGCCGAAGTGCCGCTGTCTGTTTTCTGCTGTTTTTGGTTTCAGAAATCCTAGTAAGGAAATATTCTCGGAATTGGACGAAATCAAAGCCCAGGGGCCTATTTTTCCACGAAGCTTCCAGAAGTCCGAAGGAGAGACGAAGAGGGGCCACGGAGGGGCCACACCCTAGGGCGGCGCGGCCCCCCCCCTTGGCCGCGCGGCCCTGTGGTGTGGGGCCCCCGTGCCGCCTCTTGACCTGCCCTTCCGCCTACAAATAGCCTCCGTGACGAAACCCCCAGATCGAGAACCACGATACGGAAAACCTTCCAGAGACGCCGCCGCCGCCGATCCCATCTCGGGGGATCCAGAGATCGCCTCCGGCACCCTGCCGGAGAGGGGAATCATCTCCGGAGGACTCTACGCCGCCATGGTCGCCTCCGGTGTGATGTGTGAGTAGTCTACCCCTGGACTATGGGTCCATAGCAGTAGCTAGATGGTTGTCTTCTCCCCATTGTGCTATCATTGTCGGATCTTGTGAGCTGCCTAACATGATCAAGATCATCTATCTGTAATTCTATATGTTGCGTTTGTTGGGATCCGATGAATAGAGAATACTTGTTATGTTGATTATCAAAGTTATGCTTATGTGTTGTTTATGATCTTGCATGCTCTCCGTTACTAGTAGATGCTCTGGCCAAGTAGATGCTTGTAACTCCAAGAGGGAGTACTTATGCTCGATAGTGGGTTCATGCCTGCATTGACACCGGGACAAAGGATGAAAGTTCTAAGGTTGTGTTGTGCTGTTGCCACTAGGGATAAAACATTGATGCTATGTCTAAGGATGTAGTTGTTGATTACATTACGCACCATACTTAATGCAATTATCTGTTGCTTTGCAACTTAATACTGGAGGGGGTTCGGATGATAACCTGAAGGTGGACTTTTTAGGCATAGATGCAGTTGGATGGCGGTCTATGTACTTTGTCGTAATGCCCAATTAAATCTCACTATACTCATCATGATATGTATGTGCATTGTCATGCTCTCTTTATTTGTCAATTGCCCAACTGTAATTTGTTCACCCAACATGCTGTTCGTCTTATGGGAGAGACACCTCTAGTGAACTGTGGACCCCGGTCCAATTCTCTTTACTGAAATACAATCATCGCAATACTTGTTCTACTGTTTTCTGCAAACAATCATCTTCCACACAATACGGTTAATCCTTTGTTACAGCAAGCCGGTGAGATTGACAACCTCACTGTTTCGTTGGGGCAAAGTACTTTGGTTGTGTTGCGCAGGTTCCACGTTGGCGCCGGAATCCCTGGTGTTGCGCCGCACTACATCTCGCCGCCATCAACCTTCAACGTGCTTCTTGACTCCTACTGGTCCGATTAAACCTTGGTTTCTTACTGAGGGAAACTTGCCGCTGTGCGCATCACACCTTCCTCTTGGGGTTCCCAACGGACGTGCCAACCACACGCATCACCTCTGCAGAGTGTAAACCTATTCGAATAGCCGCGTCCACGGTTACGGACGGTTGGAAAGGCCATACAGTTTCCGATGTCATATCTTTGAAAAATGATGTTGAAAGATGATGGTGAAATGACTTGTGGTGAATTGAATTGAAATCACCACTTGAATGGTGGGAATGACACTAATGTTCCCACTTGAGTTAGTTAGCACTTGAATAAGCTTTTCTCAAATACTTGTGAACTAAAACTAGCTTTATGCAAATAAACTAGAGCTTAGCAAACCATACTAGAATGTCTAGTACTTACCTTAGTATTAGTTTGCGAGTACTTAAAGTACTCACGGCTTTGTCCCTGGCTATTCAAATGGCCAGAGTATGAAGATGAACAAGGAGATGACCAACAGGACGCCTACGACAACTAAGCGCCTTCCGACGTCAAGCGTTGGCCTGTGGACTAGAGAGTCCTTGTATCTTACGCTTCCGCTATGTTGAACTATGAACTTGTGTTTGTTCGTTGATTAATAGATCAACTATTCGTGTAATATGGATCATGTGATTCCAAACTTGTAAGACTTATGGTTTGTAATGAATGATGACTGTGATACTTAACTATTATGCCTCGCAACAACAATATTCCTGGGATTGCGATGTATGACATAATAGGCATCCGGACTTAAAAATCCGGGTGTTGACAAGTTGGTATCAGAGCCATTGTTTGACCTTAGAAGACCTTAGTTAGAATGGGCGTTCTGAAAAATTTAACTTTGAAATCAAATGAAAGAAAATATTTCTGAAAATTTACTACACTCTTGTCTTTGAGACTTTGCCAAAATTTGATGAATCATGTTCTATCTTATTTGAATCAACTTAAAAATTTGCCACACTTTGCACTCTCTAACTTACTCATCCAATTCGCTTTCAGATGGAGCCGAATGAACCCATCAACACCAAGTTTTATCAGCTTGGGAACGGAGGGAGCTTGATCTTCGAGCACGACCTCAACACCATCTCTGACTTCCTTGGGCGCCCACACCCCGAGTTCCACGAGGTTCAGCTGGACGACACGCCCGGAGGAGAGTTGCAGTGGGTGATCACTGCCGACTTGAGGGGCAAGATGGAGCCTCCTACCTCGGAGAGGATCCTCTTCTCCTTCCGCGAGAGCAACTGGCTCGACGGACTCGCACGTGGCCTTCAGGAGGCACTTGCGCGCCTCTGTGGACAGAACATGGTGCGCATCCTCGCCTCTCGCTACGCCCACCTTGTGAGGCATGTTGCTGCGGGAGTGCCCATGGAGCTGCAGCCGCACCCGGAGCTGAGGCACCATGCTGAGCACCTGGACTTCATGCTCTACCAGACTCAGAGGGACCTCGACGCCACTCGCTCTTACGTGAACCAGACCCATGCTCACATCACCGAGCAGGGTGAGGCGATCAAGCTAGTCAACAACGATCGCAAGAGCCTTCGCCAGCAGCGTGCCAAGAAGGACGCTACGATTCGTCGCCTTCGCGCCCGGATCGCGTCACTTGAGGCCACTGTCAAGGCCCAGGAGGATCAGATTCGTCAGCTGGAGGATGACGATGGAGGCATCGACATTCAGGGAGGAGACGCCTTCCTGAGTGACGACAACGACTTTGAGGAGGACGAGAACACCGAGGAGGAGGACTACGAGTTCCTGGAGGCAGGACCTGACGACTACGTCCCGATCGATGTCGAGGATGAGGAGTAGTTGCACTAGTTTCACTTATAGTAGGTGTGAGTTGTATCCCGTCCTCTGTATCATAGCATGAGAATGGTTCTTAAAACCATTGGAGTATGTGTGTTAGTTTGTACTATGTGTTGCATGAATGAATGAATGTTATGTTTGTCATGAAAAGATTACAAGTTTTCAAATAATTTTTCAAACTTAACCAAAATGAACCCTAGAATGTTCCCTCTTATCTCACGATCTTCTATATCTTCAGATGGCCCCTCCAAATCGCACCAACGACGCGATGCTGCAACTACTGCAAACCATGCTTGCCGACCGGGAAACCGAAAGAGCCGAACGCCAAGCCAACCTCATCGCCTTGCAGAACATCGCCAACCAAGGCCATGGAAATCATGATCACCCCGGATCCAAGCTCAAGAACTTCCAAAACACCAATCCCCCGGTGTTTAGCAAGACCGAGGAGCCCCTCGACGCCGATGATTGGCTCCAGACTATGGAGAACAATCTGGAGGTAGCCGGAGTGGAAGCCAACGAGAAAGTCTTGTTCGCCACCCACTATCTCGCTGGACCAGCCCGCGCTTGGTGGACAAGCACCCGTGCCATGAACGGAGGACAATTTATGACTTGGGAGGATTTCAAACTCAAGTTCAGCACATGTACCCCCGGGTCTTATCAAGAAGATGAGGGATGAGTTCCGTGAACTGAAACAAGGTCGCATGACGGTGGTTGAATACCGCGACAAGTTTCTCACCTTGTCGAGGTATGCCCCTGATGAGACCGACACCATTGAGAAGAGGAAGGAGAGATTCCTGAACGGACTGCATGATGAGATGCAGACTGTCCTCGTCAACATCCCCTTCGCCGACCTCGAAGCCCTTGTTGACTCCGCCATCCAGATGGAGGGCAAGTTAAACCAAGCCAATGAGAACCGCAAGCGCCGCATGGCGAATCAGAGTGGATCAAGCCACCCCCAGAAGTTTCGCCCTAGCTCAAGCGGAGGTTTCACTCCGAGAAACAACAAACCTCAGATGCAGAACTCTCGCCCCGGTTATCAGAACCGGAGTGGAGGAAACTCCAAGCCAGGAGGCTACAACAACAACAACAACTACAACCGCGCTCCACCCCGAGCCCCTAACAACAACAACAACAACACCAACACCGCCCCCAGAACCAGAAGCAATGTCGTTCCCGTTGCGAACAAGCAGGACAAGACCACTATCACTTGTTACGAGTGTGGTGTAGTGGGGCACTACTCCAACGAGTGTCCCAAGCGTCTTGCCAAGCTCGCCGGCAACACCGCTGCACCTGCTCAGCAGCAACGCCGTGTCTCCACCGGCAAGAAGTTCGCCCCCAACAACCCCAACAACCGCAACGGCCGCCTCTACCACATGAACGCTGAAGAAGCCCAGGAAGCACCAGATGTTGTACTGGGTATGTTTTCTGTCAACCACATCCCTGCCAGAGTGTTGTTTGATTCCGGAGCATCTCATTCTTTTGTCACCGAAGACTTTGCATCAACAAGTAAAATTCAACCCCTCAGTTTGAAGCATGTTATGATAGTTCAAATCCCCGGATCAACCACCAAAGCCAGAAAATTTTGCAAAAATGTACCAATCAAAATCCATGATGTAGATTTCTTTGCAAATCTAATCATACTTGGAACCAAAGGTTTGGAAGTTGTCCTAGGAATGGACTGGATGTCCAAGCAAAATGGATTGATAGACTGTGCCAAGAAAGCCATAACCATGACTAGCAGCACCGGTATCGTAGTAGAGCACGTCTCTGAAAAACTACCCAGAAAATTCACCTGCAACCAAAGTGTATCCAAGCCAACTCTGGATCAAATCAGGGTCATTTGTCGCTACCCTGATGTGTTTCCGGATGATCTACCCGGTATGCCCCCGGATCGGGATATCGAGTTTATCATCGAGTTAATCCCCGGAACTGGACCCATAGCCCAGAGAGCCTACAGCATGAACGCAACCGAGCTTGTGGAGCTGAAGAAGCAGATAGATGATATGTTGGCCAAGGGTCTGATTAGACCAAGTGCATCCCCCTGGAGATCCCCCGTCTTGTTTGTGGACAAGAAGGATGGTGCAAATCGTTTATGCACGGACTATCGTAAGCTTAACGATGTCACCATCAAAAACAAATACCCCCTACTCAAGATAGAAGACTTGTTCGATCAACTCACCGGATCCAGAGTTTTCTCCAAGATAGATCTTAGAACTGGATATCTGTAATATCCCAGGTAATGGGGTTACAAAAATAGAGGAAATAGATGTGTGCATTGCATTCATGCATAGAAAATCTGGGGAATTTTCGCGCTTTAAAGTAAAACAGCCACAGTAACTGAAGTTTCACTTGACCTTGGTGGAATTGAAGTAGCTCATCAAGTCAAGCGCTATAAACCTCAATGTGACTTTGCAAAAACTTTGTTTTGGGTAGAAATGATTTGATCTAAGGGGTTAGATCAAATGAAACTATTAATCAACACAACCACATTTTACTCAATGATCAATTACTTGATCTTATAAAAGATTATAATATGGTAATCCTTGCCATAACATATGAACACCAATTCAATTGCAAATCAAGTAACAATAAATGGAGAAACCATTCTTGACTATCTTCTCCATATCTTAAAACTAATCCATGATCCTACCATGAAACCTCATGGTATTCATTATATTTCAATCTTGGAAACAAGACAAGGAGATCAACTCTAGAAATATATATCCTCTCTATATTACATATTAATATACATCAAACCTAGAGAAGTGAGAGTTCTATGTTACTTATCAGAGGATCAATGATAAACCTTGAACTAAACCTTGAATATACATCCATGTATTCAAATCATCATTTCAGAGAAACCCTAGGATATTATTGAAGACATTTCCTAGAGAGAGAACCCATTCATGTTAACCATAGATGTTGGTTACCACATCATTATCTTTGGAGAATAACCTTAGGTTAGCATTGAAGTCCTTTCCAAACGAGAGAGTCCATTCATATCAATCCTAGCTTTACCTAATTAAGAATAAAGGACAACCTGTGAACTAAAAGTATTAGGAGATTAACCATTACATCTTGGAGTGGTGAGACAACCTAGTATCACATGGAATAATAACATATCCATGAATGGATAAAGTAAGGAGGAGATTAATTCAACCAAAATAGCCAAGTGGAGTTTAGACTAGATACCTATTGAGATATGGTGAGTACACCATAAACTCTAGGATAAACTATTTCTTTATAAGAGAGCCCAAGCTATGGTGTTACACTCAAGTAGTTGAATGTGAGGAAGAGAACTATCCATATACCAGAGGACCATATCATCATTGTTTGAATAAAACCTTAACATAATATCTCAGGTATTCTCCTGGGATATAAACTTAAGAGGCAACCATAGTAGTTTTATTCAAGAAAGTAAAATAGAAGTGATATATCCTAGTTGATCAAGACAATGCTTGATCATGGAGGTGAGAAACTCATTTAATGAGAGATCCCTTAGGAAGCTAAACCTTGATCATTATAAATTGAGTGATGATCATAAAACCTAACTTATGAACCACTTGGTGATCACGAGTTGAATTCTACCACACCTACATTCCACTTATTCTTCATCTAAGAAAGCTTTAGAGTAAAACTCCATACTTGATATGGTGAGAAATCATCAATCCATATGACCAAAGTTAACTATAAAAAGAACTATAACCACTGTAGTTACTTTAATGATAAATTGAGGTTAACAATAGAAGTTAATTGGTAGAAGATAAAACCACTTCTCAAATCCTTAGTAACTAGGAAGCACATGAAATATTAAGTAAGTAAACACCTTACCATGTTTAGGGAAGATTAAACCCTAGCATGCAATATGGTGTCATCTCATTTTTACAACACTGAATTAAATCTCAACACTGGTTTATGTATCACTATGGTGATCATAATCTAAAACCAGGCCATAATTGAGATTCAAACCAATTTTCATTAGGTGAATATGCTTAGAACCCTAGGATTGCTCACTAGTTAAATCCTAGACTTAAATATGGAGCATAAGATGAATATAGTTGAAACCCTTTATTTTAAACCATATGTGTAGTGATCAACACATTATCTTTGTAACAAGATAAACCATGATGGAAACAACAACTATTTAGATACTTTCAAATATAATGATAGTATTAACCTTAATAAGGGGGGTTATAATATAAACTATAAAACCCTAATACAATTGAGCTCACATAAAATCATGTGCAATTGACCAATTCCTCCAATAAGAAGCCAAGTCCTAATAAATAACTTCCTAAACATTTGGAATAAGAATCATCAACTCTAATTATCCAACAGGGAGTTATATTACAAATGAGAAAGAAAATTAAAATGAATACCTAAATTCTTGCCTAATTAAAAATTGCAACAAGGCTCACATATATTTATGTTTATTCAAAAACAACACAGTAATACAATGATCCTTGTATTAGACCTCATGAAAACCAAATTGTTAAAAACCTGCAAAACAGACAAGAATTCAAATTTGAATTAAAACCAGAATTGAAAACAAGAAATAAAAACAGAAAAAGAAAAGGAGAGGAAAAAAGACTTACCTGGACCTTACCACGCAGCAGCCCAGCAGAAGCCCACCAGCACGGCCCAGACCAGCCCACCATACCCCTTCGTAAAAATTAACGAGGAGGAGTTCATCCTCATCCTCCCCGTGAGCTGGAGGGCAGCACGACGCCGTGATCGCCTTCTCCCTCGCGCTGGCAGCCTCTCCTGGCTCGACGTCGTGACGAGGCGCGCGCCCTGGCGCCGTATAAAAGCCCTGGACGAACCTTCGCCCAATCTTCTTCCTCCTCTGCTCCATTTTCTTGCCCTACCGAAACCCGGCCGCACCACTTCACCATTACCGCCGGCGATGGAGACCTCCCCAGGTCAAGCCGTGACCACCACCGTGACCGCCATCCTCGACAAGCTACTCTCACGGGAGGAATCGAGTTGTGGTGACCGAGATCGACGCCGACGATCTCATCTTCTCCGGTGTCGGCATCAACCAATCCCGGCGAACCTGGCCGTCTCCGGCCAAGCCGTCAAGCCCGGCGTGCTCCTGGTGAGCTCCCGTACCTCACAGCATCCCTAGCTCGCTCAATCATGCGCTGTAGTGGCGTCACACCTTTCACCTGCGAGTACCGCCGCTCGGTCTCGCCGTCGACACTTGCTCTGGCGACCATTTAGGAGCGGAGCTAGTATCATTGTGTTCACCGCGGCGAGCTGAACCTAGTGGTGTGTTTATCTCGTCCGCGGGAGCCCTGGAGCGGCGGCGCCGCTGCCGTCTGATCGCCGGCAGTGAGCCCTGAGCCACTCCTTCGATTTTGACTCGGTCCACGCTTGCGTGGCCGCCACCGTGGACACCTGGTCCACCAGTCAGTGCCTGGGTATAGTTTAGACCGGGTACGTTTAGCTAATTCGTTTGATTTATTTCAAATCCACTAATTGCTGAAACTTTGACAAATTGTAGAAAATCCAAAATAGCTCAGAAAAATAAGTTTAAGATATCAAAATTCTTATAAAGATAAACCCTATCCAATAAAAATATAAAAGGAAATTTTTATTTTTAATAAAAATTCAATTATTTAATACTTGTTATTTAAACCTTTAACTTTAATTCTAAATTCAATTAAAATTCTATAATTAGTAAAAAAAATTCCAAAATTAAATAAAAACCAGTAAATAAATAAAGAAAACATTAAAACTAATTTTCTTTACTTGTTATTTTGTTAAATCATTATTAGAGAGGTTTAAAACTAATTAATATTTACTCTAACTAGTAAATTATTTAAAAATAATAAAAAGCCAAATTGAATATTAACTTTATTTCAAAGTTATTAATAACTTCAAATTTAACATGAAGTTATTAATCATAGAATTAAGTTGTAAATAGCAAACCCTAATTTCCACATGGAATGATATTATAACCCCATCATTTCATGTGAAACCTAAAACCCTAATTCAATTGGGACACCTAGCTCCATTATTACATGTGAACCCTAAATTGCTTCCAAACCTAAACCTAAATTAGAATATGTGATCATGATATTTTGATATCATTCATAGAACCATAGTAGCTTCTAAATGTTTACCTTGATCACATAAAATGTAGTAACCATCATTACTAATTAGCATCCCATGTGTTCATCTTCATCAGACCTAGATAAGTAAGTAGGGTTAACCAAGTGTAAACCCTAGATCCTATTACCAAAGCCACCATCATTATTTATCCCTATTTAGCATCACACCATTGTGATGAACCCTAATAGCAACCATACCCACTATTTTACATTACATAAACCTGTTCCATTAAACCCTACTAGTGTGAGATACTTAGGAACCATTCCATTTAAGAACCAACCATTCTTTACTTATGGATCCAATAGCAAACCTAGACAATCTCAACCTAATTGAGATACTTCTTATTACTTAAGAAGTATGTTCTTCAACAGTTATTCTTTTAATGAAAATAAGGAATCATCATCAACCCCACCTAACAGGACCTATAAACCCTAGCTACCTAGCACAAGCATGGTAAACCAACCATGGTAGCAACCATGCATAATTAATTGCTTAAGTTGCTTATGCTTAAGTAAAACCAATCAAGTCTATTTGCTGATGAATCCAAATATGTTGTGATCCATCTAACACTTACTCCAGCAACTACATGAAACCATAGTCAACCATAGAAACCCAATCTAATTATCATACTTGTTCTTTATCAAAGAATATGTTCTTCAAAAGTTATTCTTTTAAAGTACATGATAACCAATCATTAACCATGCCATATGGTACTAAAACTGACCACTGTTCTTAACTTGTTAACATTATGCCAATTATTATTCTTTGTGTGCTCAATTGATTACTATGCTTCATTATCTACCTGTTTATAATACCAAGTAATCACACCTGAAGAAGAACCTTGTTTGGGAATCACTCTAAAAGTGCAACACACCCTGAACTAATCATTACCACTCACTAATCCTAAATCATCGGGGTTAGGACACGCTTAGAACGATTGCATCTCATATTTATGCATTATTGCATCCTTGCCAATCTTTTAAACATCGTCCTTACCGGACGATGATGCTATTTCAGAATTTGGAGTTATTACGCATCGAAGACCTTGTCTGCATAATCTTGCAGCCAAGAAAGGCAAGTTCATCGCTTGCTCATGTCATTTGAGTATTTTTACCAAATTACTTGCAAAGTACTATGTTTATCACTATTGCATAAAAAACAAAACCACTATTTTCATAACTATGAATATGACTATGTGGTGGGCAATGGAACCATGGATTGTGTTGATATGGTGGAGGTTCCATTGCAAGGGTTTATATCCATCTAGGATTAAACAACAAATGTCGCCAGTGATTCTTGTGCCGTAATACCCGTGTTAACCATAAGATCCGGAGTGGGACGGAGTAGTCAAAAGTGTTTCCACCTCTCGTTCATCAACGGATGCGCTTACCGTAGACGGTTGTATCTTGCGGAGCAATTGGTGGGTGGGGATCCCCTTCTAATTCCCCACGGTATAGCTGTTGCTTACCGTAGACGGTTGCTGCTTGCGGAACAATTGGTGGGTGGGGATCCCCTTCTAATTCCCCACGGTAATGT
Source organism: Lolium perenne (assembly GCF_019359855.2). Classification (NCBI taxonomy): domain Eukaryota; kingdom Viridiplantae; phylum Streptophyta; class Magnoliopsida; order Poales; family Poaceae; genus Lolium; species Lolium perenne. Next base: position 32,021,152 of record NC_067248.2, on the reverse strand, counting down.
GGTCTATGATGGGTTGCAGCTACCGGCGAAGGAGTTTGGTTCGATCCCAGACTGTCGTCGTGGCTGGGGTCCACCCTGAAATTACGGGAATAATGGGACCGGCGAGGACCCAGGGTCGGGGCATGCAACAACGGGTGGATGTTCGAGGTAGCGGAGGAACATGATTGGCTAGACCTTATACCGGGCCTCACACCAAAGGAAGTGTGGACGGGAACAATTGCCCGGTTGGCACCAAGGTTAAGATCTCTTATGGGTAAAGCAACACACCTCTGCAGAGTGTAAAGAACCGTGACCTGTCACTCCTCGTTCGGGATATGGAACTGCGAACGCGGCCGGAAAGGAGCTCCATGAAGTTCTAGTAAACCGGTGAAGGCTGACGGACATAGTTCTTCTGAATAAAAGCAACCTTTTGAAGAGATGGTTATGAAAACCTGCATTGGTATTAGACTTTCTGGTCTAGTGTTGTAGCTAGTGCATTAAACACCTCTTTCCTATAATGAACTTGTTGAGTACGCTCGTACTCATCCCACTCTTAAATCCCCTGCTTAGATATGGAGGCATCGAAGGAGGATCTACAGTGCAACTCGAAGACCGAGGGATCAACAAATACTTCAAGGGACAGGACCCTGTCAGAGGAGTCAGATACCACACCCATCAAGGAGAAAACCTAGCTTAGCAATAGAAGGGAACTAGCTTCCTAAACCTAGCTCCTATTTAGCTAGAGTCTATTCTTAGCCTCTGTAGTTAGTGAAATACTCTACAAATAGAGTTCGTGATAAGACTAGACTACGAGTCGTTCTTCTGGAGTTTATTTGCAGTTTTACCTCATTGTAAAGTAGGAGGCTGTGATGATCTTATGTAACAGAGTCATTGTTGTAATTCTATAGACATACCTTGGACCCGCATATGTTTCTGTTGTACCACTCTGAGCGATGTAATACTAGTGGAATGGTGTTTCATTGGTGTTATATCAGACTTGCATACTACACCATGCAGTGGTATGCCGGGTCACCACAGTTGGTATCAGAGCAAATGCTTTGACCCTAGGATTAAAACCCTTTAAAGGAGACCTATAGGATTGGTAGTGTCTATAGGAAGTTGTCCTAGGTAAACCAAATACTTCTTATGACTTGAGATGGATATTCACTTGAGAATAATCCTGACACACTTGAGTCAACATTTCTTATCTAGCTTACCAAGATAAAATAAAGTTAGTTAGATAATCCCAAACATGTAGTACACCATGAAGCCCTTAAACAATAGATGAGTAGACCCAGTTGGTATACAATACATGGTAATCCAAAGAGAGGATACAACCATAAGGAAGATATCCTATTGGAAGATGTGTACCAACACCTGTCATGAATAAATAAGAGTTATCCAAACCTGTAATAGGAGTAATAACATATGATTAAAATCAGTATATCATGAAGATATCCCCTTAGAAGGTGTAAACCAATACAAGTAATGGGTAAGTAAATTATCCAACTAGGTGAAACAACTGATAGTAAGTGAAAAATGTAAGTCATATAAGGTAGTATAGACCATGATGAGTCAATCATGGGAGGTAAGGATGAGTGATATGAATAAAATATGCTTACTTACATAGTAGAGTTCTTTATCATATATGATTCACTTGAGAATCAGTATGTGATGGACTAGAATCTCCTAATTAGTTAGGAGGAGAATACTGAGAATCCAGTGTTCAATAATAGTACAAGATTTGTGTTCCCAAAACTATGGGGAGTGTGCCAAACATCTCATGACCATAGTTTTATGGTAGAAACACTGGAAAGTATAGGAACTATATTATAATAAATATGTGTTCAGAGTAGACATGATAGAACCTAGCCATAATATGTGAGATAGTCTTCAACAAAATGGAAGCTAAGTTAGAACTTCCAAAGAAAATTAGGTTGACCTTAACTATCCCAGACCACTATGTTTCAAGTTTATCTCATTGCAAATGTGCAATTAAGGTAAATACTGAGACAAATAGTAGAATTCCATATATTCGTGCTAAGTATCACGATATAAACCTATATTATGTGGTGTTATATACTACACATCTCAGCCTGATGTTTAGAGATGTCCTACTCAACTACTATATTCAGGCTTATGATGGTGTGTATTATATGCACAAAGCTGAATCTTCTTGGATTTTATTGGATTTTCATTGTTTGACTAGATCTATACATGAAGTTTGACTTTGGTATGCAAATGCATGTTGCTATATCAAGTTCTTACTTAAAGCTATATATCTAGAGGGTAATGGTATTCGTGTGAGGAAGTGACGAATTCTGTATATTTTGAAGACAATATGAAGGTTCACCAGATAAAGGAAACAAAGTTGTGGGAAGCAACCACAATATTCAGAAGGAAGTACCAATCAAAGCTCATGCTTTACCTCAACAGAGGAGTACTTTAGTACATAAGAAGCATGAAGGTGAAAAATCTGGTGATTATGGTGAAGCTGAAGCAGATCCATAATCCACATAGAAGAAGGAATGCATGGGAAATCACTTAGGATACTATATTCATAGTGTCAGCTAGTGGTTTTCTTGCAAAATAAACCCTGAATGAAGGAAGATGATATATGAAACCATAACAGATATAAGAAGACCATAGTTGATATCAGAAGACCACAATTGGTATAGTATCAATACTGCGAGATAAAGTAGAAGATGTCTCGACCAGTTGATCAGAATCTATAATAGAATCCATTTTTTTTAGATATCAAATAGCCACAGTTGGTATAATAACCACAGCTGGTATCAGTTGGTATTACAAATAGTTCACGATTTAATTATTTGTAACAAAAGTTTGTGAACAAATAAAAAACTTTGTTAACCAAATAACAATGACCTATAATCATTAAGCCGAAGGATTCACATTGGATGTCCACAACTGAGTGGATATACCACGAACATTCTTCATGAGACCTTAGAAGAACTACAAACCAAAGCTATACTTAGACCAATATTCCAACCATAAGTCCAATAGTTGGAAGAAAAGGAGTTGAAGACTATAAGAAAACTCTAAGGGGTAGAGTAAAGATTGAGTTTGATGTACAATAACCCAATACTCTAAGCTAGATAGAAGCAGAAGATCTGAACTGAGAGGAAGATTCGATCTTATTTTCATAAGATTGTTGAACATTACTTTCAGAAGGATGCCAGATCAGAAGCCGAGGAACATACCTCGAGGAAGTAAGAAGTGGACTATAACTTGAGAAAGTGAGTAGTATTTACTCAGAAGTACTAAAGCTCAAGTAAGTCAAGCATAAAGAAGTTGGACGAAAAAAATACCATAGACCAAATACAGCTTAATAAGGCCAAAGACCGAAGGAGATTGATCTTACCAAAACTAAAGACTAATAGAATGATTCCTTTCATGAAACCTAAATAACCCAAAATAGTTATAGGTATCAACTATAAACCATGATTGGATGGACTAAATGAGTCTAATCCATTCCTAGGAAAATAAACCATCACAACCATTTCCATGGTAAGTGCCTTACCAAGTACCATTACTGCACTTTTGGTAGTAAGGAAAAAACAAAGACCTATTTTATCAAATAGGAGAATGTTATCCAATTAGTCCTCAATTAAGACTGTCAGTACAAGAAGAAGTCCCAATCATTGAATATTCAATGAGAAAGGAAACAAGCTTATAATATTGGAGGAAATCATGGAAGTAAAGGAATTAATAGTTGTTTGATGTCAAACACTAATGGATTCCAGGAAGAATCTGGACAAGGGATATATTCAATTATATCCAGTAAGATCACCACGGAGTTCGAGAAAAGTCGTAGACTGCACAAGTCAGATCCACACTTCGGAAACGTGAGAGAGATCAAACTTCGAGGACGAAGTTTAGTTTAAGGGGTAGAGACTGTAATATCCCAGGTAATGGGGTTACAAAAATAGAGGAAATAGATGTGTGCATTGCATTCATGCATAGAAAATCTGGGGAATTTTCGCGCTTTAAAGTAAAACAGCCACAGTAACTGAAGTTTCACTTGACCTTGGTGGAATTGAAGTAGCTCATCAAGTCAAGCGCTATAAACCTCAATGTGACTTTGCAAAAACTTTGTTTTGGGTAGAAATGATTTGATCTAAGGGGTTAGATCAAATGAAACTATTAATCAACACAACCACATTTTACTCAATGATCAATTACTTGATCTTATAAAAGATTATAATATGGTAATCCTTGCCATAACATATGAACACCAATTCAATTGCAAATCAAGTAACAATAAATGGAGAAACCATTCTTGACTATCTTCTCCATATCTTAAAACTAATCCATGATCCTACCATGAAACCTCATGGTATTCATTATATTTCAATCTTGGAAACAAGACAAGGAGATCAACTCTAGAAATATATATCCTCTCTATATTACATATTAATATACATCAAACCTAGAGAAGTGAGAGTTCTATGTTACTTATCAGAGGATCAATGATAAACCTTGAACTAAACCTTGAATATACATCCATGTATTCAAATCATCATTTCAGAGAAACCCTAGGATATTATTGAAGACATTTCCTAGAGAGAGAACCCATTCATGTTAACCATAGATGTTGGTTACCACATCATTATCTTTGGAGAATAACCTTAGGTTAGCATTGAAGTCCTTTCCAAACGAGAGAGTCCATTCATATCAATCCTAGCTTTACCTAATTAAGAATAAAGGACAACCTGTGAACTAAAAGTATTAGGAGATTAACCATTACATCTTGGAGTGGTGAGACAACCTAGTATCACATGGAATAATAACATATCCATGAATGGATAAAGTAAGGAGGAGATTAATTCAACCAAAATAGCCAAGTGGAGTTTAGACTAGATACCTATTGAGATATGGTGAGTACACCATAAACTCTAGGATAAACTATTTCTTTATAAGAGAGCCCAAGCTATGGTGTTACACTCAAGTAGTTGAATGTGAGGAAGAGAACTATCCATATACCAGAGGACCATATCATCATTGTTTGAATAAAACCTTAACATAATATCTCAGGTATTCTCCTGGGATATAAACTTAAGAGGCAACCATAGTAGTTTTATTCAAGAAAGTAAAATAGAAGTGATATATCCTAGTTGATCAAGACAATGCTTGATCATGGAGGTGAGAAACTCATTTAATGAGAGATCCCTTAGGAAGCCAAACCTTGATCATTATAAATTGAGTGATGATCATAAAACCTAACTTATGAACCACTTGGTGATCACGAGTTGAATTCTACCACACCTACATTCCACTTATTCTTCATCTAAGAAAGCTTTAGAGTAAAACTCCATACTTGATATGGTGAGAAATCATCAATCCATATGACCAAAGTTAACTATAAAAAGAACTATAACCACTGTAGTTACTTTAATGATAAATTGAGGTTAACAATAGAAGTTAATTGGTAGAAGATAAAACCACTTCTCAAATCCTTAGTAACTAGGAAGCACATGAAATATTAAGTAAGTAAACACCTTACCATGGTTAGGGAAGATTAAACCCTAGCATGCAATATGGTGTCATCTCATTTTTACAACACTGAATTAAATCTCAACACTGGTTTATGTATCACTATGGTGATCATAATCTAAAACCAGGCCATAATTGAGATTCAAACCAATTTTCATTAGGTGAATATGCTTAGAACCCTAGGATTGCTCACTAGTTAAATCCTAGACTTAAATATGGAGCATAAGATGAATATAGTTGAAACCCTTTATTTTAAACCATATGTGTAGTGATCAACACATTATCTTTGTAACAAGATAAACCATGATGGAAACAACAACTATTTAGATACTTTCAAATATAATGATAGTATTAACCTTAATAAGGGGGGTTATAATATAAACTATAAAACCCTAATACAATTGAGCTCACATAAAATCATGTGCAATTGACCAATTCCTCCAATAAGAAGCCAAGTCCTAATAAATAACTTCCTAAACATTTGGAATAAGAATCATCAACTCTAATTATCCAACAGGGAGTTATATTACAAATGAGAAAGAAAATTAAAATGAATACCTAAATTCTTGCCTAATTAAAAATTGCAACAAGGCTCACATATATTTATGTTTATTCAAAAACAACACAGTAATACAATGATCCTTGTATTAGACCTCATGAAAACCAAATTGTTAAAAACCTGCAAAACAGACAAGAATTCAAATTTGAATTAAAACCAGAATTGAAAACAAGAAATAAAAACAGAAAAAGAAAAGGAGAGGAAAAAAGACTTACCTGGACCTTACCACGCAGCAGCCCAGCAGAAGCCCACCAGCACGGCCCAGACCAGCCCACCATACCCCTTCGTAAAAATTAACGAGGAGGAGTTCATCCTCATCCTCCCCGTGAGCTGGAGGGCAGCACGACGCCGTGATCGCCTTCTCCCTCGCGCTGGCAGCCTCTCCTGGCTCGACGTCGTGATGAGGCGCGCGCCCTGGCGCCGTATAAAAGCCCTGGACGAACCTTCGCCCAATCTTCTTCCTCCTCTGCTCCATTTTCTTGCCCTACCGAAACCCGGCCGCACCACTTCACCATTACCGCCGGCGATGGAGACCTCCCCAGGTCAAGCCGTGACCACCACCGTGACCGCCATCCTCGACAAGCTACTCTCACGGGAGGAATCGAGTTGTGGTGACCGAGATCGACGCCGACGATCTCATCTTCTCCGGCGTCGGCATCAACCAATCCCGGCGAACCTGGCCGTCTCCGGCCAAGCCGTCAAGCCCGGCGTGCTCCTGGTGAGCTCCCGTACCTCACAGCATCCCTAGCTCGCTCAATCATGCGCTGTAGTGGCGTCACACCTTTCACCTGTGAGTACCGCCGCTCGGTCTCGCCGTCGACGCTTGCTCCGGCGACCATTTAGGAGCGGAGCTAGTATCATTGTGTTCACCGCGGCGAGTTGAACCTAGTGGTGTGTTTATCTCATCCGCGGGAGCCCTGGAGCGGCGGCGCCGCTGCCGTCTGATCGCCGGCAGTGAGCCCTGAGCCACTCCTTCGATTTTGACTCGGTCCACGCTTGCGTGGCCGCCACCGTGGACACCTGGTCCACCAGTCAGTGCCTGGGTATAGTTTAGACCGGGTACGTTTAGCTAATTCGTTTGATTTATTTCAAATCCACTAATTGCTGAAACTTTGACAAATTGTAGAAAATCCAAAATAGCTCAGAAAAATAAGTTTAAGATATCAAAATTCTTATAAAGATAAACCCTATCCAATAAAAATATAAAAGGAAATTTTTATTTTTAATAAAAATTCAATTATTTAATACTTGTTATTTAAACCTTTAACTTTAATTCTAAATTCAATTAAAATTCTATAATTAGTAAAAAAAAATCCAAAATCAAATAAAAACCAGTAAATAAATAAAGAAAACATTAAAACTAATTTTCTTTACTTGTTATTTTGTTAAATCATTATTAGAGAGGTTTAAAACTAATTAATATTTACTCTAACTAGTAAATTATTTAAAAATAATAAAAAGCCAAATTGAATATTAACTTTATTTCAAAGTTATTAATAACTTCAAATTTAACATGAAGTTATTAATCATAGAATTAAGTTGTAAATAGCAAACCCTAATTTCCACATGGAATGATATTATAACCCCATCATTTCATGTGAAACCTAAAACCCTAATTCAATTGGGACACCTAGCTCCATTATTACATGTGAACCCTAAATTGCTTCCAAACCTAAACCTAAATTAGAATATGTGATCATGATATTTTGATATCATTCATAGAACCATAGTAGCTTCTAAATGTTTACCTTGATCACATAAAATGTAGTAACCATCATTACTAATTAGCATCCCATGTGTTCATCTTCATCAGACCTAGATAAGTAAGTAGGGTTAACCAAGTGTAAACCCTAGATCCTATTACCAAAGCCACCATCATTATTTATCCCTATTTAGCATCACACCATTGTGATGAACCCTAATAGCAACCATACCCACTATTTTACATTACATAAACCTGTTCCATTAAACCCTACTAGTGTGAGATACTTAGGAACCATTCCATTTAAGAACCAACCATTCTTTACTTATGGATCCAATAGCAAACCTAGACAATCTCAACCTAATTGAGATACTTCTTATTACTTAAGAAGTATGTTCTTCAACAGTTATTCTTTTAATGAAAATAAGGAATCATCATCAACCCCACCTAACAGGACCTATAAACCCTAGCTACCTAGCACAAGCATGGTAAACCAACCATGGTAGCAACCATGCATAATTAATTGCTTAAGTTGCTTATGCTTAAGTAAAACCAATCAAGTCTATTTGCTGATGAATCCAAATATGTTGTGATCCATCTAACACTTACTCCAGCAACTACATGAAACCATAGTCAACCATAGAAACCCAATCTAATTATCATACTTGTTCTTTATCAAAGAATATGTTCTTCAAAAGTTATTCTTTTAAAGTACATGATAACCAATCATTAACCATGCCATATGGTACTAAAACTGACCACTGTTCTTAACTTGTTAACATTATGCCAATTATTATTCTTTGTGTGCTCAATTGATTACTATGCTTCATTATCTACCTGTTTATAATACCAAGTAATCACACCTGAAGAAGAACCTTGTTTGGGAATCACTCTAAAAGTGCAACACACCCTGAACTAATCATTACCACTCACTAATCCTAAATCATCGGGGTTAGGACACGCTTAGAACGATTGCATCTCATATTTATGCATTATTGCATCCTTGCCAATCTTTTAAACATCGTCCTTACCGGACGATGATGCTATTTCAGAATTTGGAGTTATTACGCATCGAAGACCTTGTCTGCATAATCTTGCAGCCAAGAAAGGCAAGTTCATCGCTTGCTCATGTCATTTGAGTATTTTTACCAAATTACTTGCAAAGTACTATGTTTATCACTATTGCATAAAAAACAAAACCACTATTTTCATAACTATGAATATGACTATGTGGTGGGCAATGGAACCATGGATTGTGTTGATATGGTGGAGGTTCCATTGCAAGGGTTTATATCCATCTAGGATTAAACAACAAATGTCGCATGATGATTCTTGTGCCGTAATACCCGTGTTAACCATAAGATCCGGAGTGGGACGGAGTAGTCAAAAGTGTTTCCACCTCTCGTTCATCAACGGATGCGCTTACCGTAGACGGTTGTATCTTGCGGAGCAATTGGTGGGTGGGGATCCCCTTCTAATTCCCCACGGTATAGCTGTTGCTTACCGTAGACGGTTGCTGCTTGCGGAACAATTGGTGGGTGGGGATCCCCTTCTAATTCCCCACGGTAATGTGGTCTATGATGGGTTGCAGCTACCGGCGAAGGAGTTTGGTTCGATCCCAGACTGTCGTCGTGGCCGGGGTCCACCCTGAAATTACGGGAATAATGGGACCGGCGAGGACCCAGGGTCGGGGCATGCAACAACGGGTGGGTGTTCGAGGTAGCGGAGGAACATGATTGGCTAGACCTTATACCGGGCCTCACACCAAAGGAAGTGTGGACGGGAACAATTGCCCGGTTGGCACCAAGGTTAAGATCTCTTATGGGTAAAGCAACACACCTCTGCAGAGTGTAAAGAACCGTGACCTGTCACTCCCTGTTCCGGGATATGGAACTGCGAACGCGGCCGGAAAGGAGCTCCATGAAGTTCTAGTAAACCGGTGAAGGCTGACGGACATAGTTCTTCTGAATAAAAGCAACCTTTTGAAGAGATGGTTATGAAAACCTGCATTGGTATTAGACTTTCTGGTCTAGTGCTGTAGCTAGTGCATTAAACACCTCTTTCCTATAATGAACTTGTTGAGTACGCTCGTACTCATCCCACTCTTAAATCCCCTGCTTAGATATGGAGGCATCGAAGGAGGATCTACAGTGCAACTCGAAGACCGAGGGATCAACAAATACTTCAAGGGACAGGACCCTGTCAGAGGAGTCAGATACCACACCCATCAAGGAGAAAACCTAGCTTAGCAATAGAAGGGAACTAGCTTCCTAAACCTAGCTCCTATTTAGCTAGAGTCTATTCTTAGCCTCTGTAGTTAGTGAAATACTCTACAAATAGAGTTCGTGATAAGACTAGACTACGAGTCGTTCTTCTGGAGTTTATTTGCAGTTTTACCTCATTGTAAAGTAGGAGGCTGTGATGATCTTATGTAACAGAGTCATTGTTGTAATTCTATAGACATACCTTGGACCCGCATATGTTTCTGTTGTACCACTCTGAGCGATATAATACTAGTGGAACGGTGTTTCATTGGTGTTATATCAGACTTGCATACTACACCATGCAGTGGTATGCCGGGTCACCACAATATCATCAGCTGAAGATCCGAGCCACCGACATTCCAAAAACTGCCTTTACCACCAGATATGGGTTGTATGAGTACAACGTCATGTCGTTTGGACTGACCAATGCCCCCGCTTATTTCATGAATCTCATGAATAAGATCTTCATGAACTTTTTGGACAAGTTTTTCATTGTATTCATCGACGACATCCTCGTCTACTCCAAGTCCGAAGAGGAACATGAACAGCATTTGGAGATTGTCCTAGAAACCCTTAGACAGCACAAGTTGTATGCCAAGTTCGGCAAGTGTGAATTTTGGCTGGAAGAAATTGGATTCCTGGGACACATCTTGTCTGCAGGAGGAATTGCCGTAGATCCCGCCAAGATCAAAACTGTTATGGAATGGCAAGCCCCAACCACACAAACCGAGGTCCGCGCTTTTCTTGGATTAGCCGGATACTACCGCAGATTTGTAGAAGGTTTTTTGAGCATCGCTCGACCAATGACCCAACTGCTGAAAAAGGACAGAAAGTTTGAGTGGACCGACAAATGCGAAGAGAGCTTTCAACAGCTCAAGAGTAGACTGACAACAGCCCCAATCCTGATCATGCCAGATATCGCAAAGCCCTTTGACGTATATTGCGACGCCTCCAAGACTGGACTTGGATGCGTGCTTATGCAAGAAGGCAAGGTTGTATCCTACCTTTCAAGACAGCTAAAGCAACATGAGCAGAACTACCCAACCCATGACCTCGAGCTTGCAGCCGTGGTCTTAGCCTTGAAAGTTTGGCGTCATTATCTCATGGGTAATCGATGCGAGATCTACTCCGACCACAAAAGCCTCAAATATATATTCACCCAGAAAGAGCTAAACATGAGACAACGCCGATGGATCGAATTGATCAAGGATTACGACATGGAGATTCACTACCACCCCGGCAAGGCCAATGTGGTAGCGGATGCTTTGAGTCGACTGCCGTGTCAGTTGAACTCCATGCTCGCAACTGAACAGCCCAGCTTGCATCAAGAGTTTGAACAGTTCAGACTTGAACTTGTTAGTGAAGGATTCCTAGCCAGCATCGAACTGCAACCCACCTTGGTTAGTCAGATCAAGGAAGCCCAGACGGACAACGCTAGCATTGACGGAATCAAGAAACAGATAGCCGCAGGAAAAGCCCCCGGATTCACCGTAGATGAAGCCGGAGTTCTTTGGTACAAAGAACGTCTCTGTGTACCATCGGACTCTTAATTGAAACAAGTCATCCTGCAAGAAGCCCATGACACCCTTTATTCAATCCACCCCGGAGGTACCAAGATGTACCAAGATCTGAAGGAACAATTTTGGTGGCACGGAATGAATAGAGAGATCGGTAGCTATATCGCCAAGTGTGACATCTGTCAGAGAGTCAAGGCAGAACATCAACGACCTGCCGGACTGTTACAACCCCTAAAGTGCATGAAGGACTAGGCACTCGCCTAAATTTCAGCACCGCCTATCACCCTCAGACCGACGGACAGACTGAGAGAGTAAACCAGATACTGGAGGACATGCTTAGAGCATGTGTACTGGAATACGGATCCAAGTGGAAAGACTGCCTGCCTTACGCAGAATTCTCTTGCAACAATAGCTATCAAGCCAGCCTACAGATGGCCCCCTTTGAAGCCTTGTACGGAAGGAAATGCCGCACACCCCTAAACTGGTCGGAAGTCGGAGAGAGCCAAGTTTTTGGCCCAGATGTTCTTCGTGAAGCCGAAGAGAAAGTACACAAGATCCGCGAGTACCTCAAGACGGCGCAATCGAGACAGAAGAGCTACGCCGACAAGAGACATCGGGAGATGACCTTCGAGATCGGATACTTCGTCTATCTCAAGGTATCCCCCTTGAAAGGAATGCAAAGGTTCCAACTGAAAGGAAAGCTTGCACCCCGCTATGTCGGACCTTTCAAAGTCCTCAGCCGCCGAGGAGAAATATCTTATCAACTGGAGTTGCCTGAAGAGATGTCAGTTGTGCATGACGTGTTTCACATCTCACTCCTCCGGAAGTGCCTTGAAGTCCCAGAGAAGACCGAAGTGTTCAAGAACATCGATCACCGATCGGTGGGTATCAACAAGGATCTGACTTACCGCGAAGTGCCGATTCGCATCCTGGAGGAAGCTTACCGAACCACCCGCACCCGAAGCATCAAGTTTCTGAAGATCCAATGGAGCAATCATACCGAGGATGAAGCCACATGGGAACGCGAAGACTTCATGAAGAAGGAGTACCCAGATCTCTTTAGTACCTAACTTTCTTTTCGATCTCGGGACGAGATCTTTTGTAAGGGGGAAGGGTTTGTAACACCCCAATTTTCAATAAAAAGAAAGTTAGAGAATTCCAGAAAGCAAAATTTCAAACCAACAAAAACTTTTTCAGTTGCATATAGTACCATGCATAGGACTTGTGCATTTGAGTGATATGCCATGATGATTGTTATTACTTGTATTTGATATGCTCTAAAACCCTAATGTGATCATATTAAGATCACCAACCAAATAAATCAAAGAGGGAGAAATTCCACTAATTGAAAAACCCTAAAAACCCTAACATATGCTCTATGGCATTTTTATAAATTTTGACCCTAGACCAATTTGGTCTTCACCATTAGTTGAATAATGTTATTAAACACTTATTACAACTTTTGGAATCAAAGAATCACAATTCAAATGAATTTCAAACACAAAGCAAGCTCACATATGATAATGGTCAAAATTGACAATTATAGTCTGATCACCACTTTGAGCACTTGCCATTCAATTTTCCCAAACCAACTCTTGCTAACTCTTTGCACCATTTCAAAGTCAACATCAAGGTGAACAACTTTGGTAAAGATCACCATGCCAAAATCATCTTTGATCATGAGAAATGCTCATCCAAAGTCACAACTTTTTAACATATGCAACATTCTCCACTTAGCTATTTTTGCCAATTCTTGAATTCTAATTTTTCCACCACCACCTCAATTCCTCTCTGGTCAAATACAACTTATATCAACACTCACATTTCAAAAAGATTCACCTGTTTAATATTTTCAAAATTTGAGATTTTTGCAAATTACAAAATCGGGCACTATTTGCAACTATTGCAAATAGTGATTCTACTCCACCTAAACTCCCCTAACCTACACCATTGTGTCCCCTGGTCCCCTCTAACCCTAAATGAGGCATAGTAATGCTAAGGAGAGGAGGAGAGCAGCTAGGGCATGGCCATGCCGGCCATGTCGCCGAGCCCAACGCCCTCCCCTCTCTCCCCTTGCAACCCTGCCCTGCCCACTTCGCCACCGTGCGCCACCGCATCGCCTAGCCCTCCCTAGCACCTCCATGGTCAACGAGAACGACGACAGCGGCCGGACGACGCGCGCCCAGCACACGCCCTGGACGCCGCTCGCGTCGCGCATGCACGCCACGGACACGCCCAGTACACGCGCCGCGCCACCACCTCGCTCTCGCCCTGGACCCGCTCTTGACGCCTTGAGCATCCTCACGACACCTGGAAGCCGCCAGACACCCTCCAGACCACGACCCGCGCCCACCGCCGCCGGAGAAGGAGACCCTGCTCCGCCGCGGGCACGGCAGACATGGAAGCGATGCGACATAACCAGGCCCTCCCCGACCGAGCTGTCGCCACCATTCGCCTCGCCTGGACACGTAGAGCATCGCCATGACCACGCCTAGCTCGACCAGTCGCCGGAGAAGCCGCGCCATGGTCGCCCGCATCACTGCCCCGCCACCCTCTCTCAATCCTATAAATAACACGTTCCCTGGAAGCAACTGAGCACACCACCGCACTCACCACCCTTCACTGCCTCTCCACCACTCCACCACTCACCAAATCATCGCCGGAGCTGCTCCAATTTGAAGATCGACGCCGCCAGTACCTGGAGGTCGCCGCCGTCGATTGGAGCTGTTCCAGGAGGAGCCGCCGGTACCAGGAGCTCCGCCGTCATCCACAACTTCACCGAGCACACTGCCATCCCTCGCTGAAGCCCTGGTTAGCCCTCCGACCCCCTACCTGAGCCGCCGGTGAACTCCCCTCTCGTCGAAGACGACGATGAACCACGGCCGTAGATCCTCGATCTAATCCAACGCCCCAGCTTCGCCCATACCGTTTCGGGTTTAAACACCCACTGACGGGTGGCCCCCGCTGTCAGGCAGCCCGCGCGGCACTGGACCGTGACTGGGCTGGCCTTGGGCCGTTTTTAAACCTTTGGGCCCAGCTAGCTTTTCCCGCCGGCCTTTTATTTCAAACTGGATTTAATTAATTCAAATGATTTTCAATACTGCTGCCACTTTGAATTTCAATAGATTTAAATTGGCTAAACCAAATTGGATGAACTTTATATTGCTGGAAAGCTAGTGAAATTATCTACAACATGCCACTGGTCCCATGACCAGATTCGTTGTAGAATTAATGAGATAAAAATAACAAGGCAGGGACTTTTCCCTATTCAAATAAATCTTAAAAATCAACCAAAATAGATATTAATTTAATTCCAACTCTAATAGCTCACATTTGACTTACACTAATTTTTTATGCAATAAAATGGTGTGGTCACTTTGCATGATCATGCCATAGTTTAATTAATGAATGATATGGCTAGTTTAACTAGTTGATATTGTCCAAAACTATTACAACAAATTATGTGGAGTCTTATACTTCATTTAAACTTGTCTCACATGAATTCATGGGATGTTTGGACCCCTGGTCCTAAACTCTCTTATATGAATTACTTGAGATTTAAATCATATGTAGTGATATTAAATGATATGAGGTGATTTACCTCGTTTAAATCATTTTCCCAAATGATGATGATGAACATTTGACTTAGGTCAATATGAGTTCATATATGATTGTTTGAGAAATTAAATCTTAAGAAGATTTCAATGAGAGGAAATTATTTCTCAAGAACCCTATGGAAACTATCATTTACATATTAAATACAAAGAAGTGAATTCCTTTTAAACAACACAACCCATGCACCCTAAGTAGATTATTTTGTGTGCATAGAATAGTTTGTGTGTTTATATGTGATGTATGGAATAGCCATTGAATTAGTGAGTAATCTATTATATATTAAAAGTACATTATGGGGTCACCAGAAATTAGAGAAATCGCTAGAAAATCCCACAAAAAACAGAAACATCTGACCATCAATTAATTTAGTTAGGCAATTATTACCGTTCGATCTCTATAATAGTTGATTAACATCAGAATTCAATATAATTACCCACCAATACCCTACATGAAGTTCTCATCGTACCCCTTCGATATCATGTCTAGCTAATAAAAGTCAACGATCAAAATCATCAAAACCTAAGAAAGACACGAACTCCCTGCGTGTCCTCACAAACGCCGTCGTATATGCCTTCGCGTTCTCCGCCGGCTGACCGGCCGGCCGGCCGACCAACCTCCTTCAAGTGCAGCAGCACATGAGTGGCTAATGTTTCAATCCTGATTTGCTTTATTGACGGAACAGAGTCAACAGAGCAACACTACATAGAGGCCTCCAAAAACTAGGTACGATCTAAGATTTGCTTCATGGAGACATCCCAGATTTATGCCATGGTCTCAGGAACCGGACTTCAACATTGTCAACGACGCATGCTTCCCAGTCCCAATCCTCCATGCCATACAGATCTAGACGATATATCTGAACCTGATCTTTGTGTTCTCAGAGAAGAAAAGCAAGGATACAGTCTTCCTTGCAGGTACTTACGCACACGATCGTCAATACCCTTGAGTTCGCCTCAGTGTTCTGAGACGGCCGGCCGGTCGACTATGATGACAAGCAGATATAAGTGTGTATAGACTTGAAGTTGAGGCAGACCTGCACGTGCGTGTGCAGAACCCTAAATTCTAGGCACCAAGTGGGCTTGTGGTAGGCCGACGCAGGTAGAGATCAGGAGCTGCCTCAGATGGCCGCGATGACATCTGTGATACTCATGATTCTAGCGGCCGAGCCAACTTTCCCGGTGTGTTCTATGATTATCCCTGCAAACAAGAGCAATGACATGTCAGCCAAGAGTGTTAATTCAAAAATCGGATGACCTAGATGGCCGCGACGACATCTGTGGTACTCATGATTCTAGCGGCCGAGCCAACTTTCCCCGTGTGTTCTATGATTATCGCTGCAAAGAAATGCAATGATATGTCAGCCAAGAGTATTAATTCAAAAACCGGATGACCTTCTACTTACTGCTAATCTATTTCAAAGATATTTCTTGTGGCCCTAGCACTGGGAACCGTGATCACAGTTTCAATTTCTGTCTCTGTGAGTTTGGCAACACAGTTTTAGTCTCTACCAAAGTAGCAAACAGTTGATTCATTCTGCATCTGGAGGTAAAAAATAGTATATTAGTAGCTAGGAACTATTCTGGCAGGGATTTGTTTGCCTTCCGTAGTTCAAGATGATTTCTCTTTTCCTGTTGGTTCTAGATACGTCTCTACCAATATATCTTTGGAAGTACTATATTTTCTCTTATTTTGTAGGTTTGTATTCTACAACCAAGGTACAAGCATGAGGATAACACCATGGTTCTATTGGTGACGTGAGCACTCTGGAGTCTGGACTTTGGACCTGGCAATGAAGGGCTTTGTCGGTATACAAAATATAACCATATCCATTCAAATGATCATGGTTGCTTTGTTTCATGATAATTATCATAGCTAAGGTGTTATCTAGCATGTTCTTTTTCTCTGATCACTCTTAGCGATAGCACATGTGGATGGTTTTCTCTTCTTTCTAACAGAATTTCTGGTGCAACAGTTAATTAGGAGCAAAGATATATGTTTTTCTAATGAGACATAACAAAATAAAAGCATTTAGGTTGCATGTTTTCCTCCATGAGCATCTGATTTCTCGATCAAACTACAACATCATGTGACTTTTGTGACTGCAAAAATAAAAAAACATTTTATATGGAAAGAAATTATGGTGGAAGACATATTTAAATGATGAAAATGCATGTGATTTTTCACTATATATAAATAAGGTAGCACTATCAGTAGCGTCATGTGGTATTGCAGCCCTGCTTCTACAGGGATGTAGAAATACCCACTCAACTTTCCGCATCCCATTGATCCTTATAAAAGAGTCAACTTGTGACATAGGACAATGTTGACACTTGGCAAAACTTTTAAAACAGACATTGCTAACACAGCTCCTTAACCACCGCTTTTGTGCGCCGCCGTGCAGCCAAGGGCACCGTCGCCGGGAACATGACCACTTGGGACGATGCTCCGGGAGCTAACTGCACGAGAGCTGAGGGGCCTCCTTGACGGCATAGAAGCCTGGAGGTTAGGATCACCTGTGCACGCCGGCCGGAAGAAACCGAAGCCGACGGCGACGAGGGCGGGAGCGGTCGCCCTACGACCATCTTGGACGGTGGCTGACGACGAGCCACCGTTGATTGACTCCCAGGAGCAGCTTCCACACTCCCCCACTGCAGATTGAGCGCAAGGCGACGTCCAAATTGAAGCCCACCATCCTCCATATCACCATGACAAAAGAAGGGAGCACCAATTCTTGCCCGCCGGCATCGAATCTGCAAGAGCAGAAGGCCTTATTGAAGATGGAGAACCCCGCCGCCTCCTCCCCCATCACATCCGGCTCCAGCCGTTGGAGCACCGTCATGAGGAAGAAGAACAGCAAGACGCAGCAGATCTGGCCTAGAAGATCTGATGCAAACTCCCGGCATGACGCCAAAGACGAGCATCTTGCCCAACTCTACAGCTAGACTTACAACTACACCTACAACTACTAGATACAGAGAGGCAAGCTACCCTTCCATCTCTTCCCCGGCAGGCAATGCCGTCAGAGTCGATCTGGAGGAGCACTCGCTCACGGAAGATGACTCTCAAAGCGGGCAAGACAGAGAGAGCTCTGTATCGGAGTGCAGCTCAAAGGTAAAGAATGATTTTGTGCTAGCCATCATGTGCAAGAATATTGGGATTTATATTACTGAAAGTACTATTGATGATTCGTGCTATTTTGCAGACTTGCTCTTACTCGGTTCTGGGCATGGCATCCTTGGTGATAACTTCTTTGTAAGTAATCCAATTATTGAGACCTCATGGAAAAAATTAAGCATCAAATATTAGGAAATAGTTGTTGCTCAAACATCTATTTTCCCTATTTTTATTCGAAATATAGTGTTTCTTTAAATATTTGTATACCTATAAAAGCAATCAGAGGAAAGTATCTACACAGATCTCTATGTTCCATTACTGACTAGCTAGAAGAAAAAAAAGTGCATTTTTCCTTGAAATAGCATCAATTTTGAATTTCATTACTATTAATAACATAGTGTTTCTTGGAATATATATATGCTCAAAAGCAAATAGAGGAAAGTGACTAAATAGAAGGGAGTACATACCATATCGAAATTTTCATACCTCTCAGGGGTATAAGACTGGCCCGCAGTGAAGTAGTTGTATCATCATATTGGCAGGTTCAATTCTAACACTTATCTTTTGTCCTTCCTGCAACCGCAAAATATTAATTGGTATCAAGTTGCTACATGCTTGATATAGCTAATAGGGTATGCTTCAGCTCCGTTTCACAATTTGTTGCTAGAAGAACTTTGAGTGCTAAATCAATGTTCCACAGTCCATTCACTTTGTTCGCAGAGCTTTCCCTTTGTCTCGCATAATGAGAGTGCGAGAACAAATCAAATGGAGTTAGTTTCATCACAAAATTTGACTCTCTCCTTCCCATGAAAGATGTCTTAGATTTATCTAAATTTGGATGTATTTAGACACCAAATAGTGGATATATACATCCAAATTTGGAAAATCTAATACATCTTTCATGGTACGGAGGAAGTACTTCTTATGTAGTTATTTTCCTCCACGATTCTATCTCATTCGAAATGTGTTGCTTCAATTTTTTGTTGTGGGTTTAATATTAATAAAATGACAGCCGCAATCGGCTATACTGGAATATGAAACCACTAGCCCAATATTAGAAACAAAAAAGGGTTCTCATGATTGAACAATTGAATTTTGAACAAGTTTTCCCTTTCTAATTAACAAAAAGCTATTCTTTCTAAAAAATAATAGATGGATAGAAGTCAGGTAATTGATATCTGGGTGGGACAATTTTAGGTCAGATGTATCCATGATAAAAAAAAAGTCTGTATACAGGGAAAATCCTGAATATCAAGCTTATGGCCTTGAATCTAAATAATAATGGAATCCTGGAGGTAAGCAGTCAAACCTATGACAGAAAATTACTAATATTAACATTTCAGCATCTTTATATATGACACGAGCAAAACCAAAACAAACCAAATGTTCATTGAACCTAGGAGAACCATGTGAATGCTCACACTGAGATTAAATCTACAAAAGAAGATGAGAGGAAAAAGGAAAAGGAGCATCGTGTGATATTACAACAGAATATATGGGTACTCTCATTGCAGAATGGAAATAAGAAAGAACAGGTCGGTACCAATTCTTGGCAGAGTCCTTGCCGATGCGCAACAACACCAGGCACCAGTCCCTCTATCTTCTGTAGGTACACGATCGGCAGACCGCCGGCTATTAGCCCCAATAATCGCCGCAAAACTCGAGCTCCGGGTCCGATCGAATGGTCCTCAGCGGCTCACAATCTTTCGGCCGGCCGGCCGACATGATCCTCCAAATCGAACTGCAGTTCCCATTTCTCCAATTGAAGCTCCATTTGTACTCGAGGGGGAGAGTTCGCGATCTAACTTCGGTGAATTCCTGGAAGCGAAGAGAAATTTTACTTTCTACACTAGACTAGATGAGAGCGGAGACAACCTCCATTCGAGAGCGGTGGTAGACAGAAAAAAATGGAACGGTCAACTCTGCCTGTGGGGGAAAAAAGAGGTCGTTTCATGGAAGAAACGTCAAGAAAATAATATTTCTAACTCTATTTTCATATGTAGGCCTGATGCGTACTTGAGAACAAATCATTTGACCAACATTTGAAACTCTTTAAAATAAATTCAACGGTATATTTTTGGTGATATATAACTTATATTTTATTGATCAAATTATTAGTCGAAGTTTTGCCTCAAAAATTCAAAATACGTGCTAGCCTTATATATATAAAAAGGAATACTATGGTTTATTTCCTAACAAGTCACTTAATCACAAAGAAGTTCCACAATTACCATTGCACTACACGCACAAAGGCATAAATTTCAGCCAACAATAAAAGAGACCTAATAAAACATATAAAAGTAATTTACACATCTACATTGGGTAGATAAAATTAAAAATACAACAAATATAAAATACATAAATATATTATAAAATTATTAAACTAATAAAAGGCCATCTAAAGTTTATTATGATCCGTATGTTTATTTGGCTATCTAGATATGTATATATTCAATAGATAATAAAGGAAAAGAAAAAAAAGATCATCAAAGTGTCGCCCGCGCATGTGCGCGGGCCACTATGCTAGTTATACTAGTATTTAAATTTAGATGGTAGCACCGGAGAGTACGCCGAAGAAGAAGGTTGCTACCAAGAGGAGGAGGAGGAACAGTTTGAGAACTACCAAGGCAAGCTAATATTCTTGCAAAGTGCAAAGCCCCTTGGGGCAAGGCACCATGATTCTTACCTTTTCTTACATAAGCCTATCCCAAGTTTTTACATTACAAGTTTTTACTTGTTTTCTCAATGAGTTACTTTTATAGTTAACTTTGGTCAAAGTACAAGTTGGTTACTAGAGTAGTGAAGTTAGTCTCCATCAAGCAAGCAAGGTAGCACCCCTCATGATTTAGAGCTAGTGCTAATGAAATAAAACTTGACTACTCGAGATGGGAACATTGTGATTTTGAAATGAATTTGAAACCTTGGAATGATGATGCATTCCATTGAATGATTTTTGAAGGTGAATATGACCAAGAGAAGATAGTGAGTTTTGATAAACAATGATGTTGGTTTGAATGCGATACCTTTCCAATTATTAAGTACCCCCATAATACCTGATTATGGGTAGGGCTTAACTGGAAGTTTATACATCTTAGTATGGGTTCCCTCTGAACACACGTCATAGGGGTTACGCTTGAGGCTGCCTCCGTTGTTGAGAAATGATGTGAAATTGAGGTGAATTGTACGGCCAAGCCCTGTCCAGTTCCCAGGTTGACAGTTGGTCTTCACTGGGAGGCCAAGCTCATGGGGAGAGGTGCTCATACTAGGATTTGTAAGTGAAAGGTTATGGTTGATGATCCGCGTACTGTGTTACGATGATTCGGGGTAATCCCGACGGATGAAATCAAATGTTGTGGCACAAGTGTGCAACCTCTGCAGAGTGTAAACCTATTCGAATAGCCGCGTCCACGGTTACGGACGGTTGGAAAGGCCATACAGTTTCCGATGTCATATCTTTGAAAAATGATGTTGAAAGATGATGGTGAAATGACTTGTGGTGAATTGAATTGAAATCACCACTTGAATGGTGGGAATGACACTAATGTTCCAACTTGAGTTAGTTAGCACTTGAATAAGCTTTTCTCAAATACTTGTGAACTAAAACTAGCTTTATGCAAATAAACTAGAGCTTAGCAAACCATACTAGAATGTCTAGTACTTACCTTAGTATTAGTTTGCGAGTACTTAAAGTACTCACGGCTTTGTCCCTGGCTATTCAAATGGCCAGAGTATGAAGATGAACAAGGAGATGACCAACAGGACGCCTACGACAACTAAGCGCCTTCCGACGTCAAGTGTGGGCCTGTGGACTAGAGAGTCCTTGTATCTTACACTACTAGGGAAAAGCCTATAGGTGGAGGCAAGTGGTGCCGGCGCACCACCTTGGACATGCGCCGGTGGAAAGGGTTGCCGGCGCACCACTTTGCAGCCGCGCCGGCGATGAAGGACTACTGCCGGCGCACCTCCGGGAAAGACGCGCCGGGGAAACATCCTAGCATGGCCGCAGTCGATTCGGGCCAGGCCCAAGAATCATTGCCGGCGCACCGGCCCAGTGGTGCGCCGGTGGAAAATTTTCTATTGCCGGCGCACCCCTGGGCCGGTGCGCCGGCAATGATTCTTGGGCCTGGCCCGGGGGTGATATAGCCGAAAGGGCTATGTGCTGCCGGCGCACCAGCCTGTGGGTGCGCCGGCAGTAACTGGGCAGTTATTTCTGCTCAACAACCACTCCCCCACTACTACCACTCCACTCCTCCACACAAACCCGAGCCTTCTCCCAACCCAGCTCATTTTTGCCCATTTCTATCCCCAATTTCACCAATTTGACCAAACAAAATCATATTTTTTGAGCAAATCTTCCCTTCCTACATGCATCTCCCACATCCCCCTATGTAGATCTAGATCTACTATCCCGCATTGACCGCTCAATCTAGATCTAGATCTAGAAAGTCGGCTTCCATACGCCATTGTCGTGGCGCGTCGTCTCGATCTTATCGACGAATATATCAAACAAATAGGTGATTAATGAACAAATTAAGGAATGAAATCGATGTATGTTGGACATTTGAAGAAAGCTCTCGTGTGTGGCATATATATATGTTGTGCTTGTGCTTGTGTGTGTGTTGGCGTTGAAAATGAGTTGCCAACGTTGCGCCGAAATGTTGATTCTTCAAGTTTCCGTTTCGGCACATTTCTGGCGCTCCTATGTCCTACCGTGTAGGAAGGTCATGCCGAAATTTTCCGTGAAAACTACCGACGGATGCCTGGTTCTAATGAATTATGTAATCTTACCATGCAGGCGATAATGGTTATCGAGATGAGTGAAAGCATCGTGATGAGATATCTGAAACACGCGATCATCGACATGTATGAAAATAACCGCACGGAGGTATTGTGTCCGTGCCGGAGATGCAAACGAGGGAAATGGTTTGACCCGTATTCAGGCAAATTGCAGGGGCACCTGCTCACTAATGGTTTCATGCATGGACACACTCAATGGATGAGTGATGATGGCGCGGAGGTCAATGGGGCAACGGCGGCAGGTGGTAAAAATGGCCAGCAAGAAGGAGGGCATCATGATATTGATGACGATGAAGAGTTTGTCGCACAGGACGATAACCTTGACGACGACAATAACCTTGACGACGACAATAACCTTGACGACGACGAAGAGGTGCCGCTAGCTTCAGTTGTGCGGGACCCTCATCTTCAAGATCTGCTTCTCGAAAAGACGAAAGGCGCCAAGCGGAAATCAAAGCTTGAGCAACTCGAGATAGACTCGAATACTCCGTTGTACGACTCAGGTCGCGGGTTGGGGGAGTCTCGCTTGAGAGTAGCTCTCGATGTGCTGCAGATGAAGGCGAAACACGGATGGACGGACACAAGCGTCGACGACATCCTGGAATACGTGAAAGATCTCCTTCCTGCCGGGAACACGTGTCCTGGTAGTCTAGCCGAGGCCAAGAGAATCACGTGCCCTCTCGACTTACCCCACGAAAAGTATCACGCTGCATCAACGATCGTATCATGTATCGCAAGGAGCACATGGACAAGACCAAATGTCCTGTGTGTGAAGCTGAACGGTACAAGAAAGGGAAGAAGAAAGCTCCTCGGAAAGTTGTGTGGTACTTCCCGCTCGCCCCCCGGCTTCAACGGTTCTACGCGGACCGCAAGGAAGCAAAGCTCATGCGCTGGCACGCAGAAAGAAAGGAGGCAGTGTTGAATGATAAAGAGCGGATTGAGCACCGGTTGACGCACCCTTCGGATGCAAGCCAGTGGAAAGCATTAGACAATGATTTCGGAAGTTTTGGGGCAGATCCCAGAAACATCAGGTTGGGTGCGAGCACGGACGGATTCAATCCGTTCGGAAACCAGAGCAGCACACATAGCACATGGCCCGTGTTTGTATGGATCTACAACCTCCCGCCCTGGCTGTGCATGAAGAGGAAGTACATACAGATGAGTATGCTAATTCAAGGGCCGACACAGCCAGGAAACGATATCAACATGTATCTCGAACTATTAAAGGAGGAGCTTGAAACGTTGTGGGCGGAGGAAGGGGTAGATACATGGGACGCCGTCGCGGAAGAATATTTCCCTTTGAGAGCCGCGTTGATCACGACGGTGCAGGACTACCTCGGATACGGTTACATTTCGTGCCAGGTGTGCCATGGACACAAGGCATGTGTCAGGTGCATGGAAGAGACGATGTTTTTGCAGCTTGGTAAGGATCCCGGCTCTTCGAAAACAGTTTACATGGGGCATCGAAGGTGGCTACAGAAAACTGACCCGTGGAGAAAGCGTGGAGATCTGTTCGATGGTACAAATGAACCCCGAGGACCTCCACGTAAGAAGAGCGGCGAAGAGATCGATACATTACTGAAAGGTTGGAAGGAGTGCCCTGCGCCGGGAAAGATTCGTCAAAAGCCTGGAGAGAAGAACAAGAAAAAGGAAACGACGCCGCTCATTGGTGTATGGAAAAGGAGGTCCGTGTTTTGGGACTTGCCGTACTGGAAAATTCTCGATACACCTCACTGCCTTGATGTCATGCATATTACAAAGAACGTGTGCGAGAGCTTGCTTGGCACTCTTCTCAACATGCCGGACCGGACCAAAGATGGGCCGAAAGCAAGACAGGACCTGAAAGTTTTGGGCATCAGGGAAGAGCTTCAGATCCCGCCGGCCCAAGAGGGACAGTCGGAGGAGGAGGCGGACGGCGGTCAGAAGCGCAAAAGGATTAAGCAGCCAGACTATTACTGTCCCCCCTCCTGCTTCACTTTTAGTTCGGCCGAGGTCGATCAATTTTTCAATTGCCTTGTAGGAGTCAGAGTGCCCTTCGGTTACTCCGGGCTAATAAGCAGATACATGGACCCCAAGAAACGAAACTTCAGCGGCATGAAGTCTCATGACTGTCACGTGATGATGACGCAGATTCTTCCGGTTGCAATCCGAGGTATAATGGATGACCATGTCCGTGCAACACTGACTGGGCTCTGTAACTTCTTCGACGTCATAACTCGGAAGTCGATAAGCGTGAAGAAACTCGCAAGGCTCCAGGAAGAGATCGTGGTGATCCTATGTGAGATGGAGATGTACTTCCCGCCTGCATTCTTTGACGTGATGGTCCATCTGTTGGTCCATATCATGGATGATATCGTCAGTCTAGGGCCGGCATTCTTACACAACATGATGCCGTTTGAAAGAATGAATGGGGTCATTAAACGATACGTTCGTAACAGGTCACATCCGGATGGAAGCATCATACAGGGCTGGCTCACCGAAGAGTGCATCTCTTTCTGCACGAATTATCTAGACATCAAGGACCCTGTTGGTTTGCCTCAAAACAAGTACCTCTGTAGGTTCGAGGGAGTAGGCCACAAAAATGGAAGGAAGGAACTGCACGTGCACATGTCTGGTCGGAGTTCCGACTTTGACAGGGCCAACTTAGTAGCGCTACAACACATTGACTTGATCGATCCTTGGTTGAAAGAGCACAAAACCATGATAGAGAACAGTGGCAAGCCGATGATGACGGAAGCAGAAATATACAGAGAGCACAACTCCTCTTTCGCGCTGGTTCAAAGACCACATTGATGCTAATCCCCCACCAATGGATTCTGACAAGGATAAACTAGTATTGGCCTTGTCACATGGCCCCGCGCCCAACATCATGACTTACCAAGCGTACGATATCAACGGGTACACATTCTACACGGAAGAAAAAGACAAGAACAGTGTTTACCAGAACTCAGGGGTAACGATGGATTCCTGGACGGGTGACGTAAAGACTAGATACTACGGAAGAATCGAGGAAATCTGGGAGCTTAGCTACGCTGGGGAGAAAGTGCCGATGTTCCGTATCAGATGGGCTAAGAGCGTCAGAAAAGAAGACCGGTATTTCACCACCATGTTTCTACCCGAAGCCAACAAATCAAAGTCCACGAACGCCACCGCGCAGAATGAGCCATGGGTACTAGCAGAACACGTGCACCAATGCTTCTTCATAACCGACCCATCCAGGCCTAGCCGTGTTATCGTGAGGAGAGGCAAGAGGACCATCGTCGGAATGGATGGAGTCGCCAACGAGGAAGACTTCGAAGGACAAGTCGGAGACCCAATGATGGAAGAATCCGAGGACGAAGACACAACATACACCACAAGAAGAAGCAGGACCACGCTACCGAGGTCAGGTCGACCCTTCAAAAGAAGAAGTCACGACACGGGGCTAAATTATTCAACGACGAGCAAGAAAAGCAAGAAGAAAGCGAAACACTCTTCTCAATCGATGATGTAAAAATTTATTTGCAATCTATAACTCATATTTTTTGTAATTCATAACTACTCATATGGTCATGGCCAATATTTTATGTATGACTAATTAATATTGTGTTGGTCAATATTTTGTGTATGTATATATAACTCATATTTTTTTTAATGCCTAATTAACTCATATTGCTTTGTTATTATCTTGAAAAGAGAAGGAAAAAATAGTATAGGATTTGTGGGAAAAGAAAATAAACATAAAAGAAAGTGAAAAGAAATAAAGAAAAGAAGAAAAATAAAATAAAATAGAAAAGGAAATGTTTTAGAAAAGGAAAAAAATAGTATAGGATTTGTGTTGGTCAATATTTTATGCATGCATGTATATATAACTCATATCTTCATATTTTTACATAACTCATGCATATTGCTTTGTTATTATCTTAAAAAGATAAGAACATAAATATAATAGAAAAAGCCAGAAAATAATAGAAACATAAAAGAAATAGAAAAGAAATAAAGAAAAACAAAAGAGAGTGGGAATTGCATGATTTGGCCAAGTCCCAGGTATACCCGCAGTAGTCTTACTGCCGGCGCACCAGGCGTTTGGTTCGCCGGGGGAAAACTTGTCCCCGGCGAACCAAAGGCCTGGTGCACCGGCAGTAAGACTACTGCGGGTATACCTGCGACTTAACCGCACGATCCTCTTCCTCATCTTCTTCCCAAATCGAGCCGAGACGACGACGTCGAACCCTAACCCGCCGTTCTGCACCGCCACATCCACTGTTCTGCACCGCCACCATCCACCTCCACCAGCCCCCACCACCTGCCCCATACGCCGCCGCGTGGAAGGCCCGGATCCACCGCTCGCCCGCCGCTACGGAGAGGAGGAGCAGGAGCAGGGGAGCCCCAGATCACCTGCCGCTACCCCGCCGCTACAGAGAGGAGGAGCAGGAGCAGGGCAGCCCCGGACCTGCCGCTAGCCCGCCGCTGTCGACCCCCTACTGCTAGTCAGGTAATTTCTCCTTCTCCTCCTCCGCCCCCAATCCCACTAGGAGCATCTTATTTTTGTTCTTGCAGTAGTTGAATTCTTGCGCCGATTCTTGTATTACTCATAGCAAATTGAATTTGATGCCCTGGTTCATAGCAAATTTGATGCCCTGGTTGGCCACTAGTTCATAGAAAATGCCCTGGCTGCCATGTCACTGCTAGGGTTTCACCCACACTAGGGTTGCAAATAAAGATGTTGAATTACACACTAGGCAGTATGTTGGTTCTTCATTAAATGAAAATGAAAATTGGTTACACACTAGGCAGTATGTTGAATTACACACTAGGCAGTATGTTTTGCTAGATAAATTGGTTTAGTTAAATCTTAAACATGTTCTCAAGAATTTGGTTTATGATGAAAATAGAAACTAGACACTTAGGCAGTATGTTGGTTCTTCATTTAAATCCCTACTGCCAAGAATTGGTTGATATATAAAATTCATTTAGTGATATGCAAAAATTCATAGGTTAATTTGTTCTCTGGTTTGAAAAAGGAAAATGAATGCTAGCAGTATGTTAGTTCTTGATTAAATGCATTCTCTGGTTTGCTAGGTAAAGAAGCAGCAGGTTTAGCTCACCAAACCATTTATAAAATGCCCAGAAAATGCTAGCATCTTGACTGGTGTTCTCTGGTTTAAAAATGCTAGCATTTTGGTTATGGTACTGCCAATTCATATAAAGTTCATAGGAGAAAAGAATGCTACTGCATTTATTCTCTGGTTTAATAATGGTTCATGCTATATATATGAAATGCTCTCTGTAATTTTTCAACTAGAAATAAAATGATGCAGTAGGTTTAAATATATTGGTTTAGTTGGTTTAGATGAAATGCAAGTGAAGTAGCTAGCTACTTTTATGCTACTTTATGCTACCGTAAGTGCTATCAAATGCTAAGTGCTACTGTTCACTAGCAGTAGGTTTACTTAATTTAAAAAGAACAAGTGCTAGCAGTAGGTTTAGTTCATAAAAAGAACAAGTGCTGTTGAAAAAAGAAAATGAAATGCATGCTACTGAATTTATGAATTAAGTAGAACCAGATGCAAATGTCTCTGGTTGCAAATGTCTCTGGTTTGCTTCTGGTTTGCTTCAATTTATAGTGGAAATGAAATGGAGATGCTACTAGTTCATTTAATTGGGGTTTTAATTTAATTAAATGCCTAATGAAATGGAAGTGCTACTGCTATTCTGGATAATCTTGTTGGCAGAGCTCAACTTTTCACCCATGAACCAGAGATAGTTGTTGACTAGATTTCAAATGCTAGCAGTAATGTATTTGGTTTCTCTGTGGGGGTATATAATTGTGGTGCCCCTGTTTGCAAACTGCATTTATTCTCTGGTTTAAAAAAAGAAAAGAAAATGATTTTGTTCTCTGGTTTGAAATTTAGTTCATTTAGTTCAGATGCTTTTACTGCTACTGCTACTGTTCTTGAGAAAAAATGGTCATGCTTTGGGAAGATTAGCACAGAGTGACTTCCAGGGAATAAGCTGGAGAGCCAAGGCTGTATTTCTGTTGTAATTAAGCAGTAATGCTGCCAGGGATGCCAGGGATGTAAAATGCTCACTATACTGGTTGTAGTACATGCAATGCTGCTGCTACTATTGTTTCTGCTACTATTGTTGCTGCCTGCTGCTACTATTGTTGCTGCTACATTTTGAGTTATGTAACTTGAGAGTTAAGATGTTTCTGCTACTATTGTTGCTGCTACATTTTGAGTTATGTAATTGGAGAAAATTCCTATATGTGAATTGCATTTCTGTTACAGGGATTGAGTTGCTATTGAGTGCCGGAATGTCGATTCATTTCCGTTCCGGCAATTCTAGCACTCGGCATGACCAATTTTTAGCAAAGGTCATGCCGAATTTTTCCGTGAATTCTAACTCTTTTTCATCTTCTATTAGTGCAAGCCACCATGTCGTCTCAAGAAGAGTTAGAGGAGCACTACAATAGGCACTTCTTTAGGATGGAGGAGGATGCCGAGGCCGCTGGTGTTGGCGGCGACGAGGACCATGAGATGGAGGATGCCGCTGGGGGTAGTGCCGACGAGCCGAGCGGCAACGAGGCAAGTGCCGCCGCCGGGGGTAGTACCTACGAGCCTAGCGGCGATGAGGCAACCGGCGCCGCCGGGGGTGGCGGCGAGACAAGCGGCGACGATCCTAGCGGCGCCGCCGGGAGTAGTGGCACCGGGACAAGTGGAGCCAAGAGGCCGTGGAAGGCAAGGCGCCAAAACACGGTCGGCACAGGCAGAGACACAGTCAAAGAGGTGGACCCCGCCAGTGGTTTGCCGGTGGAGCCTAAGGATGTTGCCAAGGGGTACGACAACCAACTGGCATGTATCCTCCGAGAGGTCGTCAATCTCAACGAGACGGACCTCCGAGCTGAGAGCAAAGCGCCTTTGCGAGCCCAGCTCATTGCGAGGTTGCACGCACGATACAAGTTCCTAGGCGACTACGCCTCCAGTCATCAAACCAACAACATTGTGAACTCACAAGCCCTCCTGAAGTTCACCAAACACCTCAGCAGCTATAAGTACATGGTGCGGAAGCTGATTGCTGAGGGCAAAGGTTTCGAAGAGGTCCACTCCGCCTTTCCGCATGTCACCCAGGCGGACTTTGATGCTTTTGTGGCCAATGAAGAGCTACAAGCAACCAAGAATCGCAAGTTGTGGGGGAAGGAAATGCGGGAGCTTAACATCGGCAACCACAACCTTGGGAGCCGTGGGTACGAGGGAAAGGAGCCCTATTGGGCGAAGGAGGATGAGGCGTATGTAAATGCCGGCATTGAGAACCCCTGGCTCAAGTACAAGGACCCGCTTGAAAGAAGATTCATCAGGTCCCGGTACCATAAGAAGAAACTAACCGGGGAACTTGTCACGGACCCGAAGGTCGTAACCGACATAATTTGGTTCACGAACGACAAGAAGGTCCTGGCGTTGGAGAAAAACTGGTAAGCAATTTACCGGTTTTATTAGATCAAGTATCGTTCATATAATAGTAGCAACATTTCTAAATGGTTCGCGTTTCTTCCGCAGGAAGAAGAAAGACAAAGACTTTCTCAAGGTGACGAAGGCTCCTCGTCCCAGGCGTCGACGGGCAGGGTAGCCTGGGACAAGCCTCTCGTACGGGCGCTAAACATCGTTAATGAGCATTCACCGACGAAGGCCGCATAGAGGCCGTGGTGGCTGGCGCCGGTACAGGCTACAAGCATGGTCACTATGGCTTGTCGTGCGGCCGATAAAAATGCGCGTAATGAGAGGAAGCAACGGGAGGCGGAGGAAATGAGGGAGTCAATCCTAGCCCAAGTCCAAGCTGGTTTGGTACCGCAATCGGTACCGCAACTCAAAGCTACACTGCACTGAAGTCAAAGCTGAAGTCGCCGCTGGAGTCCAAGCAGATTTCAACGCTCTACAAGCGTGGTATGAGGGTGGCAAACAAGGCCCCGAAAATGCAAGTGGTTAGCTTCAACGGCAGCAACTCGATGGTGCCGCCGTCCGCCGGCAATGACAATGTTATAATGGAGACTCCTCCGGCCGCCGGCAATGTCGCTGGTGCTAGGGATTCACCGTCCATGCCGGGTAGCAGCCCCTCCATCACTTGCACGCCCGCCGCCGCATGTGCTGGCCCGTCGACATTAGCCGAGCTCAACGCCCTCACGGTAATTAACTAATGTGTACATCAAGTTAATATATTAGTTTCGTCATCCTTGCCCTCTCTCTAACGCCATACACATGTTCTCGCAGGCACTCTCAACGCCATGCACCTTCCTGATGAGAGTAAATGACGAACTCAAAGACGTCGCGAGGGGGTCCATCCTTCGGCCCCTGGATAAGAAGTGGCACACACGAGATAAGGCGGATGACGTTTACCGGGTTGAAGTGGATCGGGCGTTACCGGGCTATGAGGATTTGTTTCCTCCTAATCAACTGCATGGTGCCGATGACGATAGCCCGTTGAATCTGGCCTCACTGAAGGGTTGGGTACTGCTATGGCCGAAGACCCTAATTCGGATCAACACCTACTCGGGGTCGACGGCAAGCAAAGACAAGCACCTTGCGGCGCCACATGTCAGCGTCCCTCCACGACAGCCAGCGGCGCCCGTGGTCATCGCCCCACCAGAACGGCCAGCTGCGCCAGAGGTCAGCGCCCCACCACAACAGCCAGCTGCGCCAGAGGCCGAGGAATATGAACGTGACAACTTCCAATGGGATATTCCTACGTCTTCACAAGTTGTCCATGAGGATGCGCCGGGCTTGAAATATGTGTGCTCCAAGAAGCTGTTCGATTCTCAAGAAACGGCTGATGAGGAGGAAAATCCTGAGGAGGTCGCCACCGCCGCCGTCAAAAATATGTTGAGCCCAAACACACTCCGTGCTACGGCCACTACGGCGATGGAGGGTCCATCAGTACAACCCAAGAAGAGGAAGAGGCAAAATAAGAAGGACGCCCAAGACAAGGCGGCGGCGGCCAAATCCAAGGACAAGGTCCCACTCCTTGACAAGTTGCCAAACAATTGGCGACCTCTGCATCACTTGGGTCAACCGATGCTGCCGGAGCATGTCGTGAAGAAACTCACCCCGGATATGAGGAGCTTGCATGAGACTGTCTTGCATGTGGAGAACCTTCTTCTCAAATCAAAAGATCCTGGTTACCCTCTCTTCGTGGCGAAGGTGCCAACTGGCATGAACTTCGTCGAGAAGTACCCCGCGGACTTGTGCTTCATCCGGTTCAACGACATCTTCAGCATCTATCGCATGCAAGCGCTCCACTTTAGTGTGGTTTGCCTAGTTGCTCTTAGCTTGTCTTCCCAGATTGTTAAGGAGGGGACGCCGACCATCGCGATAATGGACCCCTTCTATATGCGGGAGAGCATCATCTGCAACCCTGGGGATCGCGCGATTGCCACCCAGCAGGTCGAGGATTTCATGCTGGCGAACATTAAGAAGGGCGCCATTCTCATCCCTTACTTCCCCGAGTAAGTAATCACTTGCTAGTCCCCCATCACCATTCTATCCTATATCTCCATTTGCATTTCCAAAGGTTAATCCGTGTGTTTTCCGCAGAGACAAGTTCTGCACTCTCATCGTCGTGCACCCGCAACACTCGCATGCAGTCTATCTCGACTCGGGTAGGGACCGCAAGAAAGACTACTCCCACATCAGGGCCCTTCTCAATGATGCTCTCACCGGCTTCGCCAACAAGGCAGGCCCCCTCAAAGTAGAGAGGAAATCCCGAGGAGGCTTGGTCTTAACCCACACAACCAACTTCCCCTGCCTCAGGCAGTCGACGCCCGACAATGGGATGGACGCGTGGTACGCCATCCTTCAGATGCAGGAGTACATAAAGTACGCAGATGACATGTTGCTGCCAGAGAATCTCAGAAACAGGTTTGCAAACATGGCGGATGTCCCTGATAGAGAGATTAGAAAGAACTGGGGTCGCATCCAGCAGTTCATTTGCACGATAATCCTGCAGGATGTCAACAATAGGTCTGGCGAGTTCTTCTACGGCTATGGTCTACCACCTAATGACGAGATAGACCTCCGCTTGGAGATGTCGCGTGATGAGAGGCCGTTCAACTCGCTTGAGGGCTGCCGTCCATTCCCCCCCTAGGCGTACAACCTGATCCTACGACGGGAACACTTGCTAAAGCTTGAACGATATGTCCTTGAACTTCCGTACTGTAATAATTGCTACTAGCAATGGCTGGGTGCGGCGGCACGCCGCGCCTATGCCGTGGCTAACTGATGGCAATGTGTGAGATGGCATGAATATGTCACTTACATTGTGGTCCAATTAACTTGCATATGGATAAAAGTTGCCGGCGGAGATATATTACTGCCGAGACCGTGATTGACAATATGGAAGAACATGGTCAATTATTTGTATAATGAACCTGATCAACCAAAATGGTCTGGCTACCATACTTGGAAGTTTTTGCAGTGAACTTAGTGTGTGAGATAGAAAAGGTAGATATTTACATTGGCTCACAACCACGCTTCTATCCTACGGAAAAATCTGTTACCATATGTGCAAGATATCCCCTTTTATAGAGAACCAAATAAAAAAAAGTAAAAGAATGGCGAAGTAATCGAAAGGGAGTAACATCTTAAGTTGAAATAGACTACATGTCCACCACCTATCAATTTGTTAGCTAATACATTGTTTCGTACCAATGAAGGAACTGGATAATAGTTCCAAGCTTAGTTACCAGTCCTGATTCAGAATTTCGTATCAACCAAAGCATGCAGTTGTTCCACTATGATCTTTATATAAACCAAAAATGACAAGGAAAAATTACTGCAACCTTCGATGTTCGTAGAAACTACGCAATGAGATGCTAAAAAAAAGGAGGAATATCATTATAGACATTGAAACATGTTCATAGTTCCGAAATGGTATTTAGCAATATAGTTACGGAAGTTGCTAGATTTTTT
This sequence comes from Lolium perenne, assembly GCF_019359855.2. Taxonomy (NCBI): domain Eukaryota; kingdom Viridiplantae; phylum Streptophyta; class Magnoliopsida; order Poales; family Poaceae; genus Lolium; species Lolium perenne. The sequence goes on along the minus strand of NC_067248.2, from coordinate 31,987,151 downwards.
GGTGTCACACTCAAAATGTTGTTGTGGATGCCATGTATCTATACGACAAACCATGGACCCCGAGAACAATTTAGGATCAGATAAATTGTAAGAGAAATAAGCTATTAGTGTTAATTAACAGTATATAATATATAAGAAAGAAGATTGTCTTGGCTCTAGTGCTATATTTGGACACCAATACCAATCGCAATTATTTGCATCGCCATAAAGAAGTTTTATACCAACATCCTTTTCATGCTAGAAATGAGTTTGCTCACCTCACCGGCATCATAGCACTGCATTTCAATTATTGTGGATGGCTCCTACTACTGGATTAGAATACCAGCCACTTAGAAAATAATATATCATGGTATCGAATTACTCTAGTCATGAGTGATAGTTAGCTAGTCAATGCAAGATTGATGTGTGGTCAAACTCATTATTTTGAAATAAATTATACCACATCCAGAATGACAAACATACTTAGCTTGATAAATATACAAGATGATAACTCACCTCATGAGCAGTGGATGTCAGCCAAAAAAAGAAAGAACAGAGCTTTTAGCTTAGGAAGATAAGGACGCAGATTAAGAACCATAATAAGGGCAATATTATAATCAATAATTCACTAATCGTGAATAAAAGAATGTTCTCTCTTACACTATCCTATGAGCTGATTTTTAGAGCAGCCAAATTAATCAATAGACTGGAAAGGAAGTCAACAAAGTTTCAGCATGCAAAGAAGTTATTTCATATTATAGAAACTGGAACTAATATGAGAGCACTAAAGCTTAGCAAGATCCGATTGCTATCTGGCATTTTGAAACTTTGCAGATCCATGTCGAAAAAAGAATTTTGTGACCTGCTCGGTACAAAATGTGCCCAATGTCCTTTAAAAGCAAACCCATTTTTTTAATATGCAGAAGTAAATTATTTCACATTACAAAAAACAGAACTTCACATTACAAGAAACAGAACCCATCCGTGAACAGCAAAGCTAAGCAAGATCTGATTGCTATCTAGAAGAATTATGCATACCCACATGTAAAATGGGAAAAAAATTGTCAAGATGGTGAAGAAGCAGCCTCCCACAAAAGGAATGCATTAGTAGAATTGTCAGTATTATGAATATTATACATTTTGGCATTTCTAGTAAACGTGAAAATGTAGCATTGCATTGGTCAGGTTCAATAAATATCTTTCTCCAACCAGTTAGAGTGCGCATAAAGAAATAAACACCTTGATATTAGTCACCATCTTGGTTTTTTTTGTGCAGCAAAGAAAATCCACACAAGGGAAAGATCACTAAGCCAAAGTAAATAAAATCAATCACACTGCACCTGACTATATATTGCATCTAGGCATGCTGAAAATGTTGGATGAGTTACCAAGAAAATGTGATAACCACTGATCATTCCACTAAAATGATTATTTTTGTTACTGGGGCTCTGCATGAATAGTGAAAGAGATAAATATAAATTGCATGATTTTTTTGTTATTGTGGCCCTGCATTAATAGTGAAAGAGATAAATATAATTGCATTATCTATGGAACACTACATTAATATCTTCTCAGATAACGTATAATAGTTCACCTTGCAAAGATGATCAATCTGATTAAGCTTAGCATTAGGCAGAGATAATGCAACAGACATGTCTGTTTCTGCTAATTTCAGAAGAAAAAAAGAACAGTAAACAGTCAGCTGGTTACAATAACCAAGGAAGAAATTCTTGTACCTAAATGCTTCTTATAACAATTCAGTAGGACGAAAAAAAAGAATTCACAATAAATGTGTGCATCTTCACAGGCCTGTTGTACAATTAATACATGAATTCAGAACTCTGCATATACGTACATCAACCACAATTATCAGTAGTCCGGCTACTCAATTCGTGACTGGAACTGAAAATCAACAATGGGTCGAAAGAACAATGGTATCAATCAAAAGCACTGAAGAACCACCCTACTACTCCATGCTGAATCCGACCACTCTTTACAATAATTAATCTGAAAAGAGCCTATTAAATAAACTACTTTGCGGTGCAAAGTCCGCTGTAACAGATTCAGATAAATGTATTAAACTCGTCAAAGATAGAAACTCCTCATCAAAATATATATGAACTGATTTCATATCGAAGGTGCATCGTCCTAGAATACAAATCAAGTCCAAAATAAAATCAGTTAGCGCCAGCAGATGTTAAGAACACATTAGAACACCTGGGAATGGGCACCAGAGTAAAATATGCAACCTCCCATGGAAAGTTTCAGACAGTGGTAATAACTAACAATACTTTGCTGATTATGGAATTCCTTACCTTACCCGTTGGTGGCAATCGTCGCATATCTGCTATACATCATCTATGTTGGTGTTGCCGCTGCTCACTGGCGTCGGCAAATAGCGGCAGTAGCATGTCGGTGAGGCAAGACAGCACAGCCAGACCTCTGGCACACCACCCTGAAACCAAAACAAAGCATCATATAACTGAATGAACAGATTAATTTCAACACTGGCACACTGGCAGACAGTAGCAATATATTCACACAACTTACATTACAGTCGTGTTGAACTTCTGCGCCATGAGGATGACGGTCTCAGCTACCGGGGTCACAGCCTCACAGGATGGCAAGGCGTTGCGCACCTACGATGGCAATGAGTCTCGGGCAACCAACAGTTATACTTCCAGACACGAACTGGTACGGTCGCCGCGACCACATCACCCGCGGCAGGGCGTGCCTCGCAAACGCCGATGCCTCCGTCGCACCCACTCCCGCGAGGCTCGTGCATCCTTCTCGTCGGCCGCCGCGAACTCCCCTGGATCCCCCACTTTATCTTTATTTTGTACCCGCCCCCGCTCCATCTCCGCCGATTCCGGCGAGCTGCGTGGAGTTGGCGTCGCCAAGACCGGACCGCACGGCACCAGGGAAGGGACGCCACTCCTCAACGGATTGGCCGCCGCGAAACCTTTCGGCCCGGCTCCATCTCCACTGGTCGTGGGAAGCTGTGCAGGGTTGGTATGGTCCAGACCAAATACCGCGCCCGGAACGGAGCGATCTCCAACTGTAGCGCATCGGTGGCAGCATGCACGACCGGCATAGGCACGCAGAACTTGGCCGTCCACGCTGCCGCTGCATTATCAACCATAGTACACACAAATTGTTCACACGTTCGCCATGCGGCCCGACCGCCACGACATAGCACCATGGCTTGCCGCCGCCGAACTCGGCAACACACAGGGACCTCCGGCCGGGCACGCAGCGACAATGAAACAACCAAGGCTCAAAAATCCCACGGGACATAAAGCAGCGAATCAACTGCGTCGTTGAGAGCCACTCCTCTCCAAGATACAGCTATGTTGCAGGGATACGTCCCATAAGTGCCGTATCGGTGCAGGATACTGCACCAAGACGGGGATACACCAAAAAACGTGTGGGATACGTGCCGGACCTGTTGCATGTACCGCTCGAGCCACAGCCCAAATCAAGGCCTCATGCTGTTGTGCATACAACGTGTTGGGACTAGAAAAGCCAGCTACTCCTTCAGATCACCACGAATGGAAAAAAAACTAGGCTATTTCATTAACATTAATTTTCTCATCCTCTATAATATTGGTTACTGGTTCTGATTTCTAATGAAATTATGCATATACTTGCCGTATCCCCGTAAGTCTATTTTCAGAAAATGCCGTTTCACCGTATCACCGTATTCGTATCCCCGTATCCGTATCCCCGTACCATGTAACATAGAGATACAGACCACCCATACTCAAGCAACACACAGGGACCTCCAGGTGAGGAACTTCGTCGGGGAGCCGGAGCACCTCGTCGACGGCCGCTACACCGGAGCAGGACCCAAGCCTCACCATGGCCACCGGCCGCAGAGGAGCTCTGCCAACGGGTCTCATGGCAGGGGAGAGCACACGCGGAGGGAAATTCCTGTTCGCAGTCGCCATGGGCCAGAACAGCGCCCAGGGGGCAGCCGATTGCTGTACCGGACCGGAGCTGGAGTCGAGCCTCACCATGGCCGCTGGCCACGGAGGAGCTCTGCGAGGGAGATCTCGCGGCAAGGGAGAGGCCGGGCGGAGGAAGTTTCTGCTCGCAGTCGCCGTCAGCCAGAGCCGCGCCGATGGGGCAGCCGGCCGCTACACCGGACAAAGAACCGAGCCTCACCATGGCCGCCGGCCATGGAGGAGCTCTGCCAGGGAGATTTCGCGGTAGCAGAGAGCTCGGACGGGGGAAAATTTCTGCTCGCAGTCGCAAGAGATGAAACGGACAGAGACTGATGGGGATTGCTCGAAAATAATGAGAGATACAGAGAAGAGACAAACAGCTGAAAAGATAGCACACCTCGGGCCATAAAAAAGCCCACGCGTGGGGGACAGGGATTCAGCACCACCGCTTTGACCACCGCTCTTCTAAACACTGCTAGGAACACCCCGCGATGTAAACACCACTATGGATGCAGCAAGAATATAACGGACACCAGGAAACAGTCCAGTTGCTACAGAGCACCAAAACTGCACACAACAGAACCATATGCAAATCAAACCATTCAAAAGGGATACGTGTTACTACCAGATTAATTTAGAGGAGGTCTCAAAATTCTGTGAAAAATGATGTTTGTTGCCCTTTAATATAGTAGTTATATATTCCCATAGAATCGACTAGTTGCTTTTATTTAGTTGTATGAATGTGCATGTGAACATGTGTCTGTAGTTTCATTTACTTCGCTATATATTTCAAGATTATGGCGTACATAGCTTAATAATTATTTGCATTTACTCGACCACTACTTGCCTCGTATTTGGAGTTCGCCGATGATTAGAATGTTCGGTCAATCATACACTCGGGGGTGGAGCCAGTGAGCCTTGGTGCGACGGCCACAAGTATCAATCTATTGTGCATCCTACCTAGCCTCACTGACTCCATCCCTGGATGTTAATATTTGTTTCGACCGACAAAGTATGAGGCACGCTATTTAATTCGTACTACTTGTCTTCTATTTGAGTTCGCACTTCTTAATTGCATTGGCCGATGATTAAAATGTTCGGTCACTTGTACACTCCGGGTGGGGCCAGTGAGGCTTGGTGTGATGGCCACAAATATCAATCTATTGTGCATCCTACCTAGCCTCACTGACCCCATCCCTGTATGTTATTATTTATTTCGACCAACAAAGTATGAGGCACATGCTATTTAGTTCATACTACTTGTCTCTTATTTGAGTTGGCACTTGTTCATTGCATTGGTACTAACGTTTTACTTGTCTTGTGAATGGAGATGCCGACGACATATGTCGTGTACAAGGGGAGGGTTCCTGGAGTCTACGACGACTGGGAGGACTGTCGGAGACAGGTGCACCGTTTTAGCGGCAACAGCTACAAGGGATACCCCACTAGGGTGGAGGCGGAAGGAAGATACGCTCGTTATCTAGCGGGAGAGATGAGGGACATGAGGAGGAACCGGATGAAGACCATGGCCTTCGTGATGATGGTCATCATGACCATGTTGGTCATGTTCTATGTGATTGTAGTTTAGGTTAGGACCTACATTGTGAGGTGTATGACGATACTTGTGACGACTATGTACCGAGACTTCTAACTTTGTGAAACTTCGTCGTTCGGTGTTGCATATGCACATGTGTTGTATGAATCAACACATTCCGGAACGAGACTTGCGTAATTGTGTATTGATACCGAAATGAAACTTGGCTCTCTATGTGCTTCTCATATTGCATGTAATGCTGTCTAAATATGAACTGCGTTGTAAATATATACTGCTGTCAAATATGTATTGTAATATGCTAGAAAAAAAGCTGGGAAATGAATTTTCGAATATAATTACCGGCGCACCTAAATGCCCTACTACCGGCGCACGTGGCATGCGCCGATCTTTGGAAGACCTCTGCGGCGCAGCTGCACGTGCGCCGGTGGAATTTCTCTTTGCTGGCGAAGCTTGGGTGGTGCGCCGGCAGTAGCTGACATATCGCCGGCGCACTACCTGGTGCGCCGGCAGTGTCCATTTATCACCGGCGCGTTCGCACCGGCGGGCTCATGGTGCGCCGGCAATGGGCCTTTTAGGTGCGCCGGCAATGGGCCTTTTCCTAGTAGTGTTACGCTTCCGCTATGTTGAACTATGAACTTGTGTTTGTTCGTTGATCAATAGATCAACTATTCGTGTAATATGGATCATGTGATTCCAAACTTGTAAGACTTATGGTTTGTAATGAATGATGACTGTGATACTTAACTATTATGCCTCGCAACAACAATATTCCTGGGATTGCGATGTATGACATAATAGGCATCCGGACTTAAAAATCCGGGTGTTGACAGTCCCAATCTTGGTTCTCCATGTGTATATGTCCTAAACAAACCTAAAAGAATGAAAAGGTACATTGGTGCACCCTCACGCGGAGAAATCTAGTTGGGTAGACCCGTCGGGGCACGCATTCCGCTGTTTTGGGGGAGGAGGGGGAGAACGACCGCCGGAAAACCGGAACCCCACCAAATCTTGCATGTGGGCCTATGCTATGTGTCAAAGTGTGGTGCAAGGTGTGATGGTGCAAAAGTAGCTCCCCTAAACCCTAGACCCTAGCCCTAACCCTACGCCGAACCATAACCAGTAGATCAGGCACACCCTCGATCGTGTGATAATGGCTCGAGCTGCGGGTGTATGTGCCAAAGGGTCCCAATCTTGGTTCTCCATGTGTATATGTCCTAAACAAACCTAAAAGAATGAAAAAGTACATTGGTGCACCCTCGCGCGGAGAAATCTAGGGGGGTAGACCCTCCGGGGCACATGTTCCGCTGTTTTGGGGGGAGGAGGGGGAGAACGACCGCCGGAACACCGGAACCCCACCAAATCTTGCATGTGGGCCTATGCTATGTGTCAAAGTGTGGTGCAAGGTGTAATGGTGCAAAATTAGCTCCCCTAAACCCTAGACCCTAGCCTTAACCCTACACCTAACCCTAACCAGTAGATCAGGCACACCCTCGATCGTGTGATAATGGCTCGAGCTGCGGGTGTATGTGGCAAAGGGTCCCAATCTTGGTACTCCATGTTTATATGTCCTAAACAAACCTAAAAGAATTAAAAGGTACATTGGTGCACCCTCGCGCGGAGAAATCTAGGGGGTAGACCCGCCGGGGCACAGGTTCCGCTGTTTTGGGGGGAGGAGGGGGAGAACGACCGCCGGAACACCGGAACACCACCAAATCTTGCATGTGGGCCTATGCTATGTGTCAAAGTGTTATGCAAGGTGTAATGGTGCAAAAGTGGCTACCCTAACCCTACCCTAGCCCTAACCCTACACCTAACCCTAACCAGTAGATCAGGCACACCCTCGATCGTGTGATAATGGCTCGAGCTGCGGGTGTATGTGCCAAAGGGTCCCAATCTTGGTTCTCCATGTGTATATGTCCTAAAAAACCTAAAAGAATGAAAAGGTACATTGGTGCACCCTCGCACGGAGAAATCTAGGGGGTAGACCCGCCGGGGCACGCGTTTCGCTGTTTTGGGGGAGGAGGGGGAGAACGACCGCCGGAACACCGGAACCCCACCAAATATTGCATGTGGGCCTATGCTATGTGTCAAAGTGTGATGCAAGGTGTAATTGTGCAAAAGTAGCTCCCCTAAACCCTAGACCCTAGCCCTAACCCTACGCCGAACCATAACTAGTAGATCAGGCAAACCCTCGATCGTGTGATAATGGCTCGAGCTGCGGGTGTATGTGCCAAAGGGTCCCAATATTGGTTATACATGTGTATATGTCCTAAACAAACCTAAAAGAATGAAAAAGTACATTGGTGCACCCTCGCGTGGAGAAATCTAGGGGGGTAGACCCGCCGGGGCACACGTTCCGCTGTTTTGGGGGGAGGAGGGGGAGAACGACCGCCGGAACACCGGAACCCCACCAAATCTTGCATGTGGGCCTATTCTATGTGTCAAAGTGTGGTGCAAGGTGTAATGGTGCAAAAGTAGCTCCCCTAAACCCTAGACCCTAGCACTAACCCTACACCTAGCCCTAACCAGTAGATCAGGCACACCCTCGATCGTGTGATAATGGCTCGAGCTGCGGGTGTATGTGCCAAAGGGTCCCAATCTTGGTTATCCATGTGTATATGTCCTAAACAAACCTAAAAGAATGAAAATATACATTGGTTCACCCTCGCACGGAGAAATCTAGGGGGATTGACCCACCGGGGCACACGTTCCGCTGTTTTGGGGGGAGGAGGGGGAGAACGACCGCCGGAACACCGGAACCCCACCAAATCTTGCATGTGGTCCTATGCTATGTGTCAAAGTGTGGTGCAAGGTGTAATTGTGCAAAATTGGCTCCCCTAACCCTACCCTATCCCTAACCCTACACCTAACCCTAACCAGTAGATCAGGCACACCCTCGATCGTGTGATAATGGCTCGAGCTGCAGGTGTATGTGCCAAAGGGTCCCAATTTTGGTTCTCCATGTGTATATGTCCTAAAAAACCTAAAAGAATGAAAAGTTACATTGGTGCACCCTCGCGCGGAGAAATCTAGGGGGTAGACCCGCCGGGGCACGCGTTCCGCTGTTTTGGGGGAGGAGGGGGAGAATGACCGCCGGAACACCGGAACCCCACCAAATCTTGCATGTGGGCCTATGCTATGTGTCAAAGTGTGATGCAAGGTGTAATTGTGAAAAAGTAGCTCCCCTAAACCCTAGACCCTAGCCCTAACCCTACACTGAACCATAACCAGTAGATCAGGCACACCCTCGATCGTGTGATAATGGCTCGAGCTGCGGGTGTATGTGCCAAAGGGTCCCATTCTTGGTTCTCCCTGTGTATATGTCCTAAAAAAACTAAAAGAATTAAAAAGTACATTGGTGCACCCTCGCGCTGAGAAATCTAGGGGGGTAGACCCGCCGGGGCACACGTTCCGCTGTTTTGGGGGGAGGAGGGGGAGAACGACCGCCGGAACACCGGAACCCCACCAAATCTTGCATGTGGGCCTATGCTATGTGTCAAAGTGTGGTGCAAGGTGTAATGGTGCAAAATTAGCTCCCCTAAACCCTAGACCCTAGCCCTAACCCTACACCTAACCCTAACCAGTAGATCAGGCACACCCTCGATCGTGTGATAATGGCTCGAGCTGCGGGTGTATGTGCCAAAGGGTCCCAATGTTGGTTCTCCATGTGTATATGTCCTAAACAAACCTAAAAGAATGAATAGGTACATTGGTGCACCCCCGCACGGAGAAATCTAGGGGGTAGACCCGCCGGGGCACACGTTCCGCTGTTTTGGGGGGAGGAGGGGGAGAACGACCGCCGGAACACCGGAACCCCACCAAATCTTGCATGTGGGCCTATGCTATGTGTAAAAGTGTTGTGTAAGGTGTAATGGTGCAAAAGTGGCTCCCCTAACCCTACCCTAGCCCTAACCCTACAACGAACCCTAACCAGTAGATCAGGCACACCCTCGATCGTGTGATAATGGCTCGAGCTGCGGGTGTATGTGCCAAAGGGTCCCAATCTTGGTTCTCCATGTGTATATGTCCTAAAAAACCTAAAAGAATGAAAAGGTACATTGGTGCACCCCCGCACGGAGAAATCTAGGGGGTAGACCCGCCGGGGCACGCGTTCCGCTGTTTTGGGGGGAGGAGGGGGAGAACGACCGCCGGAACACCGGAACCCCACCAAATCTTGCATGTGGGCCTATGATATGTGTCAAAGTGTGATGCAAGGTGTAATTGTGAAAAAGTAGCTCCCCTAAACCCTAGACCCTAGCCCTAACCCTACGCTGAACCATAACCAGTAGATCAGGCACACCCTCGATCGTGTGATAATGGCTCCAGCTGCGGGTGTATGTGCCAAATGGTCCCAATCTTGGTTCTCCATGTGTATATGTCCTAAAAAAACCTAAAAGAATGAAAAAGTACATTGGTGCACCCTCGCGCTGAGAAATCTAGGGGGGTAGACCCGCCGGGGCACACGTTCCGCTGTTTTGGGGGGACGAGGGGGGGAACGACCGCCGGAACACCGGAACCCCACCAAATCTTGCATGTGGGCCTATGCTATGTGTCAAAGTGTGGTGCAAGGTGTAATGGTGCAAAAGTAGCTCCCCTAAACCCTAGACCCTAATCCTAACCCTACACCTAACCCTAACCAGTAGATCAGGCAAACCCTCGATCGTGTGATAATGGCTCGAGCTGCGGGTGTATGTGCCAAAGGGTCCCAATCTTGGTTCTCCATGTGTATATGTCCTAAAAAACCTAAAAGAATGAAAAGGTACATTGGTGCACCCTCGCGCGGAGAAATCTAGGGGGTAGACCCGCCGGGGCACACGTTTCGCTGTTTTGGGGGAGGAGGGGGAGAACGACCGCCGGAACACCGGAACCCCACCAAATATTGCATGTGGGCCTATGCTATATGTCAAAGTGTGATGCAAGGTGTAATTGTGCAAAAGTAGCTCCCCTAAACCCTAGACCCTAGCCCTAACCCTACGCCGAACCATAACCAGTAGATCAGGCACACCCTCGATCGTGTGATAATGGCTCGAGCTGCGGGTGTATGTGCCAAAGGGTCCCAATCTTGGTTATCCATGTGTATATGCCCTAAACAAACCTAAAAGAATGAAAAACTACATTGGTGCACCCTCGCGCGGAGAAATCTAGGGGGCAGACCCACCGGGGCACACGTTCCGCTGTTTTGGGGGGAGGAGGGGGAGAACGACCGCCGGAACACCGGAACCCCACCAAATCTTGCATGTGGGCCTATTCTATGTGTCAAAGTGTGGTGCAAGGTGTAATGGTGCAAATGTAGCTCCCCTAAACCCTAGACCCTAGCCCTAACCCTACACCTAACCCTAACCAGTAGATCAGGCACACCCTCGATCGTGTGATAATGGCTCGAGCTGCGGGTGTATGTGCCAAAGGGTCCCAATCTTGGTTATCCATGTGTATATGTCCTAAACAAACCTAAAAGAATGAAAATGTACATTGGTGCACCCTCGCACGGAGAAATCTAGGGGGGTAGACCCGTCGGGGCACACGTTCCGCTTTTTTTTGGGGAGAAGGGGGAGAACTACCGCCGGAACACCGGAACCCCACCAAATCTTGCATTTGGGCCTATGCTATATGTCAAAGTTTTATGCAAGGTTTAATGGTGCAAAATTGGCTCCCCTAACCCTACCCTAGCCCTAACCCTACACCTAACCCTAACCAGTAGATCAGGCACACCCTCGATCGTGTGATAATGGCTCGAGCTACGGGTGTATGTGCCAAAGGGTCCCAATCTTGGTTCTCCATGTGTATATGTCCTAAAAAACCTAAAAGAATGAAAATGTACATTGGTGCACCCTCGCGCGGAGAAATCTAGGGGGTAGACCCGCCGGGGCACGCGTTCCGCTGTTTTGGGGGAGGAGGGGGAGAACGACTGCCGGAACACCGGAACCCCACCAAATCTTGCATGTGGGCCTATGCTATGTGTCAAAGTGTGATGCAAGGTGTAATTGTGCAAAATTAGCTCCCCTAAACCCTAGACCCTAGCCCTAACCCTACGCCGAACCATAACCAGTAGATCAGGCACACCCTCGATCGTGTGATAATGGCTCGAGCTGCGGGTGTATGTGTCAAAGGGTCCCAATCTTGGTTCTCCATGTGTATATGTCCTAAAAAAACCTATAAGAATTAAAAAGTACATTGGTGCACCCTCGCGCGGAGAAATCTAGGGGGTAGACCCGTCGGGGCACACGTTCCGCTGTTTTGGGGGGAGGAGGGGGAGAACGACCGCCGAAACACCGGAACCCCACAAAATCTTGCATGTGGGCCTATGCTATGTGTCAAAGTGTGGTGCAAGGTGTAATGGTGCAAAAGTAGCTCCCCGAAACCCTAGACCCTAGCCCTAACCCTACACCTAACCCTAACCAGTAGATCAGGCACACCCTCGATCGTGTGATAATGGCTCGAGCTGCGGGAGTATGTGCCAAAGGGTCCCAATATTGGTTCTCCATGTGTATATGTCCTAAACAAACCTAAAAGAATGAATAGTTACATTGGTGCACCCTCGCACGGAGAAATCTAGGGGGTAGACCCGCCGGGGCACACGTTCCGCTGTTTTGGGGGGGAGGAGGGGGAGAACGACCGCCGGAACACCGGAACCCCACCAAATCTTGCATGTGGGTCTATGCTATGTGTCAAAGTGTTATGCAAGGTGTAATGGTGCAAAAGTGGCTCCCCTAACCCTACCCTAGCCCTAACCCTACACCGAACCCTAACCAGTAGATCAGGCAGACCCTCGATCGTGTGATAATGGCTCGAGCTGCGGGTGTATGTGCCAAAGGGTCCCAATCTTGGTTCTCCATGTGTATATGTACTAAAAAAACCTAAAAGAATGAAAAGGTACATTGGTGCACCCTCGCGCGGAGAAATCTTGGGGGGTAGACCCGCCGGGGCACACGTTCCCCTGTTTTGGGGAGGAGGGGGAGAACGACCACCGGAACACCGGAACCCCACCAAATATTGCATGTGGGCCTATGCTATGTTTCAAAGTGTGGTGCAAGGTGTGACGGTGCAAAAGTAGCTCCCCTAAACCCTATACCCTAGCCCTAACCCTACGCCGAACCCTAACCAGTAGATCAGGCACACCCTCGATCGTGTGATAATGGCTCGAGCTGCGGGTGTATGTGCCAAAGGGTCCCAATATTGTTTCTCCATGTGTATATGTCCTAAACAAACCTAAAAGAATGAAAAAGTACATTGGTGCACCCTCGCGCGGAGAAATCTAGGGGGGTAGACCCGCCGGGGCACACGTTCCGCTGTTTTGGGGGGAGGAGGGGGAGAACGACCGCCGAAACACCGGAACCCCACCAAATCTTTCATGTGGGCCTATGCTATGTGTCAAAGTGTTATGCAAGTTGTAATGGTGCAAAAGTAGCTCCCCTAAACCCTAGACCCTATCCCTAACCCTACGCTGAACCCTAACCAGTAGATCAGGCACACCCTCGATCGTGTGATAATGGCTCGAGTTGCGGGTGTATGTGCCAAAGGGTCCCAATCTTGGTTCTCCATGTGTATATGTCCTAAACAAACCTAAAAGAATGAAAATGTACATTGGTGCACTCTCGCGCGGAGAAATCAAGTGGGGTAGACCCGCCGGGGCACACGTTCCGCTGTTTTGGGGGGGAGGAGGGGGAGAACGACCGCCGGAACACCGGAACCCCACCAAATCTTGCATGTGGGCCTATGCTATGTGTAAAAGTGTGATGCAAGGTGTAATTGTGCAAAATTAGCTCCCCTAAACCCTAGACCCTAGCCCTAACCCTACGCCGAAACCTAATAAGTAGATCAGGCACACCGTCGATCGTGTGATAATGGCTCGAGTTGCGGGTGTATGTGCCAAAGGATCCCAATCTTGGTTCTCCATGTGTATATGTCCTAAACAAACCTAAAAGAATGAAAATGTACATTGGTGCACCCTCGCGCGGAGAAATCTAGGTTGGTAGACCCGCCGGGGCACGCGTTCCGCTGTTTTGGGGGGAGGAGGGGGAGAACGACCGCCGGAACACCGGAACCCCACCAAATCTTGCATGTGGGCCTATGCTATGTGTCAAAGTGTGGTGCAAGTTGTAATTGTGCAAAAGTGTCTCCCCTAAACCCTAGACTTTAGCCCTAACCCTACGCCGAACCCTAACCAGTAGATCAGGCACACCCTCGATCGTGTGATAATGGCTCGAGCTGCGGGTGTATGTGCCAAAGGGTCCCAATCTTGGTTCTCCATGCTTATATGTCCTAAACAAACCTAAAATAATGAAAATGTACATTGGTGCACCCTCGCGCGGAGAAATCTAGGGGGGGTAGACCCGCCGGGGCACACGTTCCGCTGTTTTGGGGGGAGGAGGGGGAGAACGACCGCCGGAACACCGGAACCCCACCAAATCTTGCATGTGGGCCTATGCTATGTGTCAAAGTGTGGTGCAAGGTGTAATGGTGCAAAAGTAGCTCCCTGGTGTGACCTTCCTCACATTTGGGCGATAAGACTTAGCAGATTTTCCGAAGCGCGTATTAATTGCTCCGAAACCCTGATATATGTGGAGGATGAACATGGAGAGTAATTTTGTATTGCACATTGTCTTAATTAACACTAATAAATATTCATCAAAAAGTAAAACTAATAAAAAAATAAATATAAGTATTAGATGAAATAAAATAGAAAGAAAAACAAATAAAATGAAGTATGGCGCACGGCAAAGAAGGAGTCGCACGGCAAAGGCGGCTTTGCCGTGCACATTGTCTGGCCTCACGGCAAAGGGAGGCCCACGGCAACGTCCCAGCCCTTTGTTGAGCATATTTTCTTTGCCGTGCGGCGTTTATTGGCTTTGCCGTCCTAGCTTCTTTGCCGTGCAGCGTTTGATGGACTTTGCCGTGCAAGGTGACATTGCCGTGCGGCACTGGTGAGTTTGCCGTGCACTGTACCTTTGCCGTGCGCCACACTGTAACTTTTCCGTGCGTATGGTGTTTGCCGTGCGTGCCTCTTGCGGCGCACGACAAAGAAGTCTTTGCCGTGCGGTGCCTCACGGCAATGATAGGCCGCACGGCAGCGCCTGATTTTCCCGTAGTGGGATACTTCAATTGTGGGTATGCACGAGATGGTGAAGAAGGTGGTTCTACTAGTTGATCTGTTGTAGTAGATGATTTGTAGTAGACATGATGTGATGTAATCTAGGATTTGCTGGTGCTTTAGGTGATTTGCCTGTTGCACTACTAGTTGGAGTACTCCGCTAGTTTATGTGTTGTGACTATTGCTTGTGAATGATAAACAAATGCAGTACTAGCTGCTGAATCAACAAGTTGGTTTTTTTGGTGAATTTCCTGGTGCTTTTGTTGTTATTTTACGTGTGCAGTACTTTACTAAATTTCAGTCAAATTATGTGTGACAATACTTAGCTGAATTTGCTGGTGGTTATGCTGAATGTGCTAGTCCTCTGCTGAAACTATGTGTGACCATAAACTGGTGATGCCGCAGTGCTGATGCTGCCGACGATGACCATATACTGGCGGCGCTGCTGTGCTGACAACACGCAGCATTTGCTGTTATACACACACATCATTTGCTATTATAGACAACACACAACATTTGCTATTACACACACAGCATTTGCTGTTATAGACAACACACATCACTTACACACTCACATATATATCTATATGAAGAATATTCAACATACATCACTTAGCATCACATAGCAACACCAATAGGATTGACATAGCAACAGAATATTCAACAACATTAACTGGTTCACCTACACATAGACATAGACTGATCCAACATAAAATGGGCCAACATAAATTGGTTTAACTACACGTATAAAAGTTCAACAAGATAGATCAAACTACTTAATTATTACAAGGTCAACATTCATCCAGCACACATCTGAGCTATTTTCTTCATCTTTTCCTTGTGAGCATGGTGGGCCTTGAGAAGATCTGCCACATAGTACTCTAGCTGTATCTTTTCTTCCTTTAAAGTGGCAACGCTTCCCTCTACCTCTACCCTCTTTGCCACCTCAACCTCCACCTTCTTCTTCTCTTCCATCAAAGTGGAAACACCTTCTTCTACCTTCAGCCTCCTTGCCATCTCAAACTCCAGCTTCTTCTTTTCTTCCTTCAAACTAGCAACCTGTAGCTCTGCCCCTGCATCTTTGTAACCTCTAGCTCATGGCTGGTTGCCTCTGCAACATACTCTAGAGTGTCACCTAACTGCCTATGTAGCTCCAAGTTCTTCTTCTCTAAATCCCTTTTCTGTAGGACTAACTGGTAATTCTTAGTAACATACTCCATATTCCCATGGATTCTTGAGTCCCTCTCGTTCTCATACATAGTCCAAACTTTCAACAATAATTTCTTCAGTGTACATGGCCACGCCTGATCAACCCAGTGAATTGTATCACACATAACCTCCTCCTAGATAACACAACACATGAATATTAGTGCAATGCACTTGGTAAATTGAATTACGTATAAACTATTAGAAAAAGGATGAATTCTACTAGGCAGTACACAAATTATATAATGCAATGCACTTGGTTAAATATTAATGCAATGCACTAGGCAGTACACAAATAATATATGCAGTAAACAAATTAAACAACAAATCTTTCTAGGCAGAGATGACTTGTAATTGCACTAGGGATATTCAAATATAGGCAGCTATTAATTCTTTATGCAAGGATTAATTATATATGAATGCTATATACCTAAATTGATTTATATAGAGAGAGACATTATTTATATATGCAGTAGAAATATATTATATCACAAGCAATGTCAACCTAAATTGCTAGTTCTCAAAATACAATAAACTGCTAAATAACCTACCTTACACCCACATCCAAGGAATCTCCTCCTAGTGTTTGCCCCTTCAAAGCAAACATACCTATACATAAGCATGTCATGCTTGCATCTCAAATCAGAATCCTCATACCTAGTGAACTCACGGAATAAAATGCTTTCTGGCATCTAGAACGTGGCACATGAAGCAAAAAATTTAACCTCGAGAGAGACGAATCGGAGCTTCAATCCAAATAAATCCAAAATCAATGCAAACCCTAACCCTAACCATACACATACCGGTGGACGGGGGCTAATGTCATGCCCGTGGTCGAACTCCGAGAGGAGGTTATCCTCGGTGCTTTCTCCGTCGCTCCACAAAGGCATTGCCACGAAATGGACACGGCAGTGCTGCGCCACGGCGGCGGAGGAGAGAGCCATGGAGGAGGAAGATGGTGGCTCGATGGTGCGACTGATGCGGTCCGACCCGACCGAGCCATCTTAAGCAGCTTCGTTCCACCAACTAACGAGAAGAAACGTCCGCTGGTCCTGACAGTGGGCCCAAATGGCTTCAACTGCTCTCACCCGGTTGTTTGCGCGATTTGTTATGTATTACCATAGAAGTTGTAGTTTTTAGCAAAAAAAAAAAAACAGGAATGGTACTGACGCGTTACCACTGCCGCAATTGTGGTAGATTTGTGTAATTCACTCAGCAGGCTCTAGTGTCAAGCAAATCGGTACGGAACACCGCTCTACATACTTAATTAACTTTTCCATTCAGTTTAGACTTTGACAAAATATGCAATTAACAAGATTAGCGAGACTGAGCACCCATAATGCAATTTTTTTGGCTAAGTGCCAATAAAAAGTACAGCAAGTTGGGCCAACATACGACAAGCTCATCTGTTTTTCCCACTTCATTAAGGACTTCCCTAACGATAACGATGATCGATAAAGATAGTATAGCCTTTTATCAATACTCCCTTGGTATTTTTTTATCGAGTTCAAGGTATAGTCAAACTTTATCTATCTATCGATCTACCTACCTACCTAACTATCTATCTACCTACCTACCTACCTATATACCTACCTACCTATTAAGTGGCAACCGGTGGTATCTGTACGTAAATAAATCGGCCTACTACAAACAAACCGCTTTGTCGCGTGATATATTGATAAAAAAATGGTCTGCCTCCTTGAAAGGATGGCTAAGAAACCCGGTCCTAAATACCAGTCTGTACCTCTAAAAGAACCGAAAAGAGTCCTTGTTCGATGTGAGCAGCGGCCAGCGCGATGAAGATGGCCAGGTCATGGCGCGCAGCTAGAAGAAACGGTCAGCTAGCTGAGGAGTGCTTCGGTGTCCCCCCCCCCCCCCCCTAGCTCCATGGTTCCAAAAAGTTGGAGTTGCTTCAGCTTATTTCTTTATAATCTATGGAGTTGGTACAAAATGTGGAGTTGGTTCTGCGGATCAGGAAAATATAGAGCAGTTGTTTATTTATGCCTCACTGCCACCGGTAAGTGACCAAAACGTTACACGCATCTTATCTTTCTCCCCTCTCTCCCGAGTATATTTATCAATGCCCAGACTCTTTTCTGATTTTCCAATGCTCCCGGACGTAATGGATAACACCCTCATTTTATTTTCCCGCGCCGCCTCATCGAGGACAAAGTTGGTTGAGAGGCCACAACAAGCTTCTGGCGGCATCGATCGACAGCGTGCTACAACTCGATTTGCGTGACAGCGAGAACGAATCGGACAAGTTTGGTTCCGGTGGAAGGTACGTTGATTCGTTCTCCGGCGACCTCGATTCGGTGGCGGCATGCGTGAATGATATTGCGGTGAAGTCAAATCGGGGAAGGGTCTGGGCGTTGGGAAACATGCCCGCGAGAGGGGGAGAAAGATAAGACGTGCGTAACATTTTGATCACTTATCGGTGGCAAGGGGACATAAATAAACAGACACTTCATGTTTTCCCGTTCTATTTGTACCAAAAGTTGGAGCGGCTCGACATATTAAAGAAAAAAACAGAAGTAACTCCAACTTTCCAGAAACATGGAGCTGAGGGGGGGACACCGAAGCACTCCTCCAGCTGGATGACGTGAACCAGGAGAACTAGATGAACGGATGAGCTTGCGCACTCAGGAACAACAAGGGAGGGTGGCGGTGGTTTCAGTGCTTGATACGTCTCCAATGTATCTATAATTTCTGATGTTCCATGCTAGTTTTATGACAATACCTACATGTTTTGCTCACACTTTATAATGATTTTATGTATTTCTCGGGACTAACCTATTAACAAGATGCCGAAGCGCCAGTTCCTGTTTTCTGCTGTTTTTGGTTCCAGAAAAGCTACACAGGAAATATTCTCGGAATTGGACGAAACAAAAGCCAAACCTTCTATTTTACCGAGACGGACCCGGAACACCGAAGGAGAGATGGAGAGGAGGCCCAGGGCCTCCAGACCACAGGGCGGTGCGGCCTAGGAGGGGGGAGCGCCCAGGTGTGGTGTGGGCCCCCCAGGCACCCCCTCGCGCCGACTCTTTGCCTATATAATCCCTCGCGACGTAAAAACCCTACAACAATCGACGAAACTCCAGAAAGACTCAAGGGGCGCCGCCGCCATCGCGAAACCAAGTTTTGGGGGACATAATCTCTGTTGCGGCACGCCGCCGGGACGGGGAAGTGATGGCGTGTAACTCACACGTTCGTTGGGAACCCCAAGAGGAAGGTATGATGCGCACAGCAGCAAGTTTTCCCTCAGAAAGAAACCAAGGTTTATCGAACCGGTAGGAGCCAAGAAGCACGTTGAAGGTTGATGGCGGCGGGATGTAGTGCGGCGCAACACCAGGGATTCCGGCGCCAACGTGGAACCTGCACAACACAACCAAAGTACTTTGCCCCAACGAAACAGTGAGGTTGTCAATCTCACCGGCTTGCTGTAACAAAGGATTAACCGTATTGTGTGGAAGATGATTGTTTGCAGAAAACAGTAGAACAGTATTGCAGTAGATTGTATTTCAGTATAGAGAATTAGACCGGGGTCCACAGTTCACTAGAGGTGTCTCTCCCATAAGATAAACAGCATGTTGGGTGAACAAATTACAGTTGGGCAATTGACAAATAGAGAGGGCATGACCATGCACATACATATTATGATGAGTATAGTGAGATTTAATTGGGCATTACGACAAAGTACATAGACCGCCATCCGGCATGCATCTATGCCTAAAAAGTCCACCTTCAGGTTATCATCCGAACCCCCTCCAGTATTAAGTTGCTAACAACAGACAATTGCATTAAGTATTGCGCGTAATGTAATCAGTGACTACATCCTTGAACATAGCACCAATGTTTTATCCCTAGTGGCAACAGCACATCCATAACCTTAGAGGTTCTTGTCACCCCTCCAGATTCACGGAGACATGAACCCACTATCGAGCATAAATACTCCCTCTTGGAGTTACTAGCATCAACTTGGCCAGAGCATCTACTAATAACGGAGAGCATGCAAGATCATAAACAACACATAGATATAACTTTGATAATCAACATAACAAGTATTCTCTATTCATCGGATCCCAACAAACGCAACATATAGAATTACAGATAGATGATCTTGATCATGTTAGGCAGCTCACAAGATCCGACAATGAAGCACAATGGGGAGAAGACAACCATCTAGCTACTGCTATGGACCCATAGTCCAGGGGTAGACTACTCACACATCACTCCGGAGGCGACCATGGCGGCGTAGAGTCCTCCGGGAGATGAATCCCCTCTCCGGCAGGGTGCTGAAGGCGATCTCCTGGATCCCCCGAGATGGGATCGGCGGCGGCGGCGTCTCTGGAAGGTTTTCCGTATTGTGGCTCTCGGTACTGGGGGTTTCGCGACGGAGGCTTTAAGTAGGCGGAAGGGTAGGTCAGGAGGCGGCACGAGGGCCCCACACCACAGGGCCGCGCGGCCAAGGGGGGGCCGCGCCGCCCTAGGGTGTGGCCACCTCGTGGCCCCACTTCGTCTCTTCTTCGGACTTCTGGAAGCTTCGTGGCAAAATAGGACCCTGGGCGTTGATTTCGTCCAATTCCGAGAATATTTCGTTACTAGGATTTCTGAAACCAAAAACAGCAGAAAACAGCAACTAGCACTTCGGCATCTTGTTAATAGGTTAGTTCCAGAAAATGCACGAATATGACATAAAGTGTGCATAAAACATGTAGATAACATCAATAATGTGGCATGGAACATAAGAAATTATCGATACGTCGGAGACGTATCAGCATCCCCAAGCTTAGTTCTGCTCGTCCCGAGCAGGTAAAATGATAACACAGATAATTTCTGGAGTGACATGCCATCATAACCTTGATCATACTATTTGTAAAGCATATGTAGTGAATGCAGCGATCAAAACAATGTATATGACATGAGTAAACAAGTGAATCATATAGCAAAGACTTTTCATGAATAGCACTTCAAGACAAGCATCAATAAGTCTTGCATAAGAGTTAACTCATAAAGCAATAATTCAAAGTAAAGGCATTGAAGCAACACAAAGGAAGATTAAGTTTCAGCGGTTGCTTTCAACTTATAACATGTATATCTCATGGATATTGTCAACATAGAGTAATATAATAGGTGCAATAAGCAAGTATGTAGGAATCAATGCACAGTTCACACAAGTGTTTGCTTCTTGAGGTGGAGAAAATAGGTGAACTGACTCAACATTGAAAGTAAAAGAATTGTCCTCCATAGAGGAAAAGCATCGATTGCTATATTTGTGCTAGAGCTTTGATTTTGAAAACATGAAACAATTTTGTCAACGGTAGTAATAAAGCATATGTATCATGTAAATTATATCTTACAAGTTGCAAGCCTCATGCATAGTATACTAATAGTGCCCGCACCTTGTCCTAATTAGCTTGGACTACCGGATCATCACAATGCACATGTTTTAACCAAGTGTCACAAAGGGGTACCTCTATGCCGCCTGTACAAAGGTCTAAGGAGAAAGCTCGCATTGGATTTCTCGCTATTGATTATTCTCAACTTAGACATCCATACCGGGACAACATAGACAACAGATAATGGACTCCTCTTTTATGCATAAGCATGTAACAACAATTAATAATTTTCTCATTTGAGATTGAGGATATATGTCCAAAACTGAAACTTCCACCATGGATCATGGCTTTAGTTAGCGGCCCAATGCTCTTCTCTAACAATATGCATGCTTAACCATAAGGTGGTAGATCGCTCTTACTTCAGACAAGACGAACATGCATAGCAACTCACATGAAATTCAACAAAGAGTAGTTGATGGCGTCCCCTGTGAACATGGTTATCGCACAACAAGCAACTTAATAAGAGATAAAGTGCATAATTACATATTCAATACCACAATAGTTTTTAAGCTATTTGTCCCATGAGCTATATATTGCAAAGGTGAATGATGGAATTTTAAAGGTAGCACTCAAGCAATTTACTTTGGAATGGCGGAAAATACCATGTAGTAGGTAGGTATGGTGGACACAAATTGGCATAGTGGTTGGCTCAAGTATTTTGGATGCATGAGAAGTATTCCCTCTCGATACAAGGTTTAGGCTAGCAAGGCTTATTTGAAACAAACACAAGGATGAACCGGTGCAGCAAAACTCACATAAAAGACATATTGAAAACATT
This sequence comes from Lolium perenne, assembly GCF_019359855.2. Classification (NCBI taxonomy): domain Eukaryota; kingdom Viridiplantae; phylum Streptophyta; class Magnoliopsida; order Poales; family Poaceae; genus Lolium; species Lolium perenne. The sequence goes on along the minus strand of NC_067248.2, from coordinate 31,965,199 downwards.
ATAAGACTCTACACCGTCTTCCTTGTTGTTCAAACTCAATACTAGAAATTATCTAGACCTTAGAGAAACCAAATATGCAAACCAAATTTTAGCATGCTCTATGTATTTCTTCATTAATGGGTGCAAAGCATATGATGCAAGAGCTTAAACATGAGCACAACAATTGCCAAGTATCACATTACCCAAGACATTTATAGCAATTACTACATGTATCATTTTCCAATTCCAACCATATAACAATTTAACGAAGAAGAAACTTCGCCATGAATACTATGAGTAGAAACTAAGGACATACTTGTCCATATGCTACAGCGGAGCGTGTCTCTCTCCCATAAAGTGAATGCTAGGATCCATTTTATTCAAACAAAACAAAAACAAAAACAAACCGACGCTCCAAGCAAAGCACATAAGATGTGATGGAATAAAAATATAGTTTCAGGGGAGGAACCTGATAATGTTGTCGATGAAGAAGGGGATGCCTTGGGCATCCCCAAGCTTAGACGCTTGAGTCTTCTTAATATATGCAGGGGAGTGTTGCGGTCAGAAACCCACCGGCGAGCAACGACGGGCAACATAGTAGAACCGGGAACAACTTAGGGATGCGGCTGGCCCTGGTCCCTCCGAGCGACGGCCCGCAAAGCCTCTGGTACGCACGTCCGATGCTGGTGCAAGGGCGTGCCACCTGACCTATACCTGGTCAGGAAGGTGATGGAGATGCCTCGCTTAGTTTCCTGCATGGCATACACGTAAACATTAAATACGAGCCTCGATCGGCTCTCAGGTTGTCCTGTGAATCGGCTCAAGGAGCCGATCTACCCATGATTCGTACGAGGTGCACGAATATATGGTGGTCCTGCTTGATCAAGATAAAGCTAAAGCGATCTACGACGATTTAGGGTTTTCACCGCATAATCGGATCATCCTACTCACGATTGGGCCTCGCGGCCACGCACGGTGATCGTAAGCCGATCCTAGACAAGGCCTAAAAACCAACACGAGGTTGATCCCCGGAACATCCTGTCTAGGACTAGCAAACGACACCCTACGCGTCGCTGGATCCTCCAACCCTTTGTAAGGCCTAACTATTGCAGATATTAAACTAATCCTTGAAGAACAAGGAGCAACCGTAACGGATCGGATCTACTAAATAATGATCAAGCGGGGTGCCGCCCCTACACCCAAGATAGGTGTAAGGGCGGCTAGATGTATAAGGGTTGCACTACGATAGCATATGATACGAAGAACAATGCTAACCCTAACACATCTAAGATAACTACGTTGCTCGCCATCAAAAAGGCTTCAGTACGAGCAATGCATGAACAACAAATAAGCTTGTGCTGCCTAGATCGCAAGATGCGATCTAGGCAGCATGATGCTTACCGGTAGAAACCCTCGAGACGAAGGAGTTGGCGATGCGCCGAGATTGATTTGGGGTGAACGTTGGTTGTTGTTTATTTCATAAACCCTAGATACATATTTATAGTCCAGGGGACTTTCTAATTTAGGCGTGCACCTAACTGTGCACGGGTAAAACTCTATCTTTTAATCTAAGATGCGATCTACTAAATTACAGATACACGGGCAATCTAGCCCAAACTCTTCGTGCAAGGCCGCTTCAGAGATCTTCCACGTGTAATCTTCCAAGCCCATCTCCCTTACGGCCCATCTCCTGATTTGGCCAAAATCTGGTGATAACACATGCCCCCCTGGTTTTGGTAATGATAATTTCAAAACCACTCTGTTTTTCCTTCGAAGGGTCATGCCATGGCAGATCAGAACCATCGCAGTATTCTTCATCATGATGACTTGTCTTCTCAACTTCTCTGCAAAATTTGATAACTCTAGCATCACTTCCTCGGAAACTGCAATGGCATTAAATCTCCACTAGGCTCCTCATTATTTAACCGTGCCGATTGATTAGCCCTCTTCATCCCCTTCCTCTGTTCTAGCTATCGGCACCAAAAAAACCCTCTTTCCCTGTAGCAATGCCTTCCTCTTCCTCCGTCTCCTCCGGCCTCTCCCTCCAGTCTTTCTCCTCAAGCGAGCCGGAGTGGAACTTCGACCATGCGCCAGACGGTCCACCCGAAGCATTCGTCGGGTCAGATGGCGACCTGCCTCTGACCGATGGGGAAGACGACCTCAAGTTCCTCATCGAAGGGGAGCTGATAAGCGAAAGCGAAGACGACCTCCATCCCTGGGTGAAACCCACCTCCTCCGATGGGAAGGAGGAAGAAGAAGAAGTAGAGGAAGAAGAGGAAAAGGAGGAGGATGATTCCTCCTCCCCCGCTAAGCATCCGCCGGCAAAGCGATTCCGCGCTTGGGCGGACAGCGAAGACGATGATGATGACGAGGAGGAAGAGGAGGAGGATGAATCCTCCTCCTCCATCGGATACCCGCCGACAAAGCGCTTCCGCTCTTGGGCAGACAGCGAGGATGATGATGATGACGAGGAAGAAGAAGCTCCGGCCGAGGGCTGGGGCAGCAGCGACGAGGAACTTCCTGGGAGCAGCGCCGACGGCATCGACAACGGCGGTGATGAGGACAGCGACGACTAGTAGAGTAGGACTAGTAGTAGCAGTGCACTAGGCACCAGATCCCCCTTTTGAGAGCCATCGGCTCTTTCCTGTAAAGCCGCTCCTTTGAATTAATGAGAATTGTTCTTCCAATTTATCTTTCAATTAATCCAATTTCAATCCTTCCGCTCGCCATACCAAGACCGATAGCAACGTATCGGATTTTTTCCCTTTAGACGCCCATGAAGCCGGACTCAGATATCGATTAGACCGTCAGTCAAGCACTTCTCAAATTCAGACTGTGATTTGATACCCGACCATAATATTTCGCAATCCTATAGCCGATGACTGTTCATCGGCTATTTTGAGAATCCAGTCTCCTTCCTTTTCTTGCAGCAACAGGACGGTCCAAACCCTGTAAAAGACGACGGCTCCCCTTTCCGGCTCCTCTCCGTAGTTTTAGCAGTCTTCTTCTGCAACAACTCACCGCTTTCGGAGAAGGTTATGATGCAGGGTCAGCCGATGCAACTCCAATCGGCTCCTAAAAACAGAGCATCTACCAAGTTAGTTGCCCCCCGAGCCTTAATCAAGGCGAGAATACCGGCGAGGATGCACAGTCCAGTCCAAGGGCCCTGAACTCAGGAAAATTGAGACAGCCGCCATGTAGAGGTCCTATCCACGCCTACGAGCGCAGCTGAGACAGTGGCCAACTTAGCCAGGTCGACGGTAGACGCGCCAAAGCCGATCACCCTTCTTCCTTTGAAAGTCGATATTGCAGATGAAGTACCAACGGCTTAATGAGCAAAGGGCCGCCTTATGCCAAAACTGATGTTTCCGCTAGTACTGCTGAACTGGCGCAAAGGGTTTGGAAGCCCTTGACAAGAAGGCTCAGGCACCAATCATCGGCTCATTGCAGCTGAGGAAGAAGGCCCTGTTCGCTCCCTCGAGGACGTAGAAGGCCTCACAACTGAACTGGACTTGGTGTAGATCCGCGTGTTGAACTAGAGTCGATGGCTGTGCATCGGCTGTTAAAAAAAAAAAATTTTACTGGCCGATTTTTCTTATCGGCCCCCAATCTTTCACTGCACACATGTTCGTCTGCACATGTTCATCTGACTAGGTGCCCCCCGAGCCGGATCTGCCAGGTGACTGCAGATATCGGCTTTGTGGTTAGCCCAGGCACTGTATTTGCACGTTGGCACCGTTAGGATTCGTGTTGACTCTCATCTGCCGATGTGACCGCTGCCCAGTAGATTGATATTAAACACAAGCAGAACATGTGGTGAAGATAATTTTGGCCGATTGCTGGAATCGGCCTCCATATTGATCGAAGCGCTTCGATGAAGGTTTTGTAATGTTCCTTCATAGATTTTTGGGGCCGATCCCAAGGATCGGCCTCGCCACGTTTGCTCATTGGTCCGTTCTTGCTACACGGTCAGGCCAGTGGATAAGACCAGCCTAACCCCATCCTTTGTCGCGTCGATGCGCTCGCCGTCATCCAAATCGAGTGCATCGTTTAATCCTGGAGCACTAAACTCTGTTGGAAGGATGAGCACCATGTTTGTGCCAGCCGATGTTTCATCATCGGCTTTCCTTTGCTTGGGGCGCCACTCCATTTTTCGTGGTCGACCCTCTTCATCCAGGGTTCGCTGGATCTTCGCGGCCAGATCAGGTCGCGCCTTCCTTAGTGTGTGCAGGTATAACCTTTCGGCTTCCTCCAAGCCGCGCAATCGCTGAACCCTACGCTTTTGGGAACGACTGAGTCCATCAGGGCACCACCTTGGCCGGTGGTACTTGTCTTCTTCTTCTTCATTGTCTTCCACATCCTCGAGATCTTCTGCTCGAGGGGACTCAGCGTGCTTGTTTCGAGGCGGGAGAGGTCCTAAGCGTTGGAACACGGACACGTTAGCTGCCTCCTTCTTCTTCTGGTTACATTCTGGGCAATTGCCGATTGTGGGCAATCGGCTCATTCCTGAATCCCAGAAGTGTCTGAAGAAGGGACAGTCCCAGTGCCTATCTTCGTCGTCTTGCTCCCTTGACTTTTCCTTGGCACAGCGCTCGTATTCCTCCTCATCGCGATCATGCCGACGATGTCTTCTGGCTTCTCTAGCCAGACGATCTCTTTCATCATCATTGCTAGATCGTCGGCGTTGGCTATACTGACTCACATACTTGTTGAGGAGGTGATCAGAGAGAGGTCGCTGATATCTCACATTCCTTACTTCTCCCTCTGTGATGTAGCGCTTGCCATCGTGACGGAGCCGATCGCGTGGAGCGGCCTCCTCTGTATCCTTGCTATGAGAGCAGCTGCCCTCGTCTCCATCCTTGCTAGAGTGGTGTCCAGGTCCTACCATGTTGATGCTGAATGAGGATCCTGGCTGGCAACCTTCAGGGTAAGTGCACCCCACCATGTTAACGGCGGGGAAGGGGTGGGTGTCGACCTTCATGGCGTACTGGTTGAAAATCAGACGTCCTTGTTCTATCGCCATTTGGATCTGCTGACGCCACACCCTGCAGTCGTTGGTGGCATGGGAGACGGAGTTATGCCATTTGCAGTATGGCTTTCCGTTCAGCTCCTGTACCGTGGGGATTTTGAGGCCTTCGGGTATCTTCAACTGCTTCTCCTTGAGTAAGAGGTCGAAGATTTGCTCAGTTTTAGTCACGTCAAAATCAAACCCTCTGGGCGGACCTGGTGGCTTAACCCATTTGCAGGACACGGGGGTTGCCCCCCGAGTCCATTCAGCCACTGCTACCTCTTGATCTCCCGCAGAGCCTTCGTCTTCATCGGCCTCAACCAGGACTACCGCACGCTTGAATTTGTCCTGGTACAAGTCCGGGTGGCGCTGTTCATATGCCGACAGTTTCTGAACCATGTGCGCCAGTGAAGGGTAGTCTGCTTGGGAAGCCATGTCCTTGATTTGTGATGCAAGGCCCACCACTGCCAACTCGACTGCTTCCTTTTCAGTCACACGAGCCGAATAACATCGGTTCCTTAGATTTCTGAAGCGCTGGACGTATTCTGCCACAGTTTCTCCACGCTTCTGACGTATCTGAGCTAGATCGGCAATGCCGGCCTCGGAAGCTTCTGAGTGAAACTTCATGTGGAACTGTTCTTCCAACTGCTTCCAAGTCCGGATCGAGTCTGGTGGTAACGAAGTATACCACCCGAAAGCCGATCCCGTGAGGGACTGTGCGAAGAACCTCACGCGTAGCGGATCCGATGCTGAGGCCGTTCCTAGTTGTGCCAAATATCGGCTCACATGCTCGATGGAGCTGGAACCATCTGATCCACTGAACTTGGAGAAGTCAGGGAGCCAATATTTGGGTGGTAGCGGGACCAACTCGTACTCGTCGGGGTACGGCTTGGAATAGCCGATTGTCCTCCTTTTCGGCACCATGCCGAACTGGTCTCTCAGGATCGTACTGATTTGATCCGCGGTGCTGGCTGCAGGAGTCGAAATCTGAAGATTCTCCGGGGTGGCGTACTTAGCCAGCCATGCTTGCTTTTCCAGCTCTGAGCCAACTGCAGGAGCTGAGCTTTGGAGGTTCGTCAGAGTGGCATACTTAGCTAGCCACGTCTGCTTCTCAAGATCTGTCGCTGACGTTCCTCCTGCTTTCCCAGAAGTCCCTGATGTTGCGGCCTGGTTTGTGAGCGCCCAGTTACCGCAGTCTGGCACGTATGTGCACATGTACCCGTGAGGGATCTCCTTAGGCGCCTCATGCAAGAACTGGCAGTCAATAGGGTCACCACCGATCTTGTAGACGACGAATGCCAGTGAGCTCGGCACTTCTGGTGCTGCCAACGCAAATGGCAGCGGTGGACGGGACTGGAGTGGCATCTCTCCTTGATGTGTCCCGAGAGCTGGTCCTGACGGAGAGTACTGGTGCCTCACGATCTCCTGGATCACCCGAAGAGCGACACGCTCCAAAGTGTTCACCAGGTTCTCAGAGTGGCGGTGCAGCGAGTGAGCCACCATGTAGTTAATCTCCTGACGCAGGGACCTGGTTCGTTCTTCTGACGGGGCGGACAGGTCTATCCCATCGAGCGCACCATCAGGCGAGAACCCCTTCCACCTGATGCCATGTTAACGGGTTCTGTGAAAAGAGCCGATGAGGTCGGCCTCGAGGATAGCTTTGACCTCGTCATACTTCTTCTTGAGCTCGTCGGTCAAATCCTCGTACGTGACTGGGGTGCCGTCCGCCATCTCAGATGTATATGGCGATGTGGTTGATGTAGAAGATTGTCCCACCGGGCGTGCCAGAATGTGTTGCGGTCAGAAACCCACCGGCGAGCAACGACGGGCAACACAGTAGAGCCGGGAACAACTTAGGGCTGCGGCTGGCCCTGGTCCCTCCGAGCGACGGCCCGCAAAGCCTCTGGTACGCACGTCCGATGCTGGTGCAAGGGCGTGCCACCTGACCTATACCTGGTCAGGAAGGTGATGGAGATGCCTCGCTTAGTTTCCTGCATGGCATACACGTAAACATTAAATACGAGCCTCGATCGGCTCTCAGGTTGTCCTGTGAATCGGCTCAAGGAGCCGATCCACCCATGATACGTACGAGGTGCACGAATATATGGTGGTCCTGCTTGATCAAGATAAAGCTAAAGCGATCTACGACGATTTAGGGTTTTCACCGCATAATCGGATCATCCTACTCACGATTGGGCCTCGCGGCCACGCACGGTGATCGTAGTTTCCATCCTAGACAAGGCCTAAAAACCAACACGAGGTTGATCCCCGGAACATACTGTCTAGGACTAGCAAACGACACCCTACGCGTCGCTGGATCCTCCAACCCTTTGTAAGGCCTAACTATTGCAGATATTAAACTAATCCTTGAAGAACAAGGAGCAACCGTAACGGATCGGATCTACTAAATAATGATCAAGCGGGGTGCCGCCCCTACACCCAAGATAGGTGTAAGGGCGGCTAGATGTATAAGGGTTGCACTACGATAGCATATGATACGAAGAACAATGCTAACCCTAACACATCTAAGATAACTACGTTGCTCGCCATCAAAAAGGCTTCAGTACGAGCAACGCATGAACAACAAATAAGCTTGTGCTGCCTAGATCGCGATCTAGGCAGCATGATGCTTACCGGTAGAAACCCTCGAGACGAAGGAGTTGGCGATGCGCCGAGATTGATTTGGGGTGAACGTTGGTTGTTGTTTATTTCATAAACCCTAGATACATATTTATAGTCCAGGGGACTTTCTAATTTAGGCGTGCACCTAACCGTGCACGGGTAAAACTCTATCTTTTAATCTAAGATGCGATCTACTAAATTACAGATACACGGGCAATCTAGCCCAAACTCTTCGTGCAAGGCCGCTTCAGAGATCTTCCACGTGTAATCTTCCAAGCCCATCTCCCTTACGGCCCATCTCCTGATTTGGCCAAAATCTGGTGATAACAGGGTGAACCACCGGGGCATCCCCAAGCTTAGAGCTTTCACTCTCCTTGATCATGTTGCATCATACTCCTCTCTTGATCCTTGAAAACTTCCTCCACACCAAACTTAGAACAACTCATTAGAGGGTTAATACACAATCAAAATATACATGTTCAGAGGTGACATAATCATTCTTAACACTTCTGGACATTGCATAAAGCTACTGGACATTAATGGATCAAAGAAATTCATCCAACATAGCAAAAGAGGCAATGCGAAATAAAAGGCAGAATCTGTCAAAACAGAACAGTTCGTATTGACGAATTTTATCGAGGCATCAGACTTGCTCAAATGAAAATGCTCAAATTTAATAAAAGTTGCGTACATATCTGAGGATCACTCACGTAAATTGGCATAATTTTCTGAGTTACCTACAGGGAAAACAGCCCAGATTCGTGACAGCAAAGAAATCTGTTTCTGCGCAGTAATCCAAATCTAGTATGAACTTTTCTATCAATGACTTTACTTGGCACAATAAAACACTAAACTAAGATAAGGAGAGGTTGCTACAGTAGTAAACAACTTCCAAGACACAAAATAAAAACAAAGTACTGTAGGTAAAAACATGGGTTGTCTCCCATAAGCGCTTTTCTTTAACGCCTTTCAGCTAGGCGCAGAAAGTGTGTATCAAGTATTATCGAGAGACGGTGTGTCGTTATTATGAGCTCCCCCATCCGTAGTGGCACTAAGGGCTTTGTCAATTTTAGGCCTATAATAATACTTCTTTGGTTTAGGCACTTTAGAGACATACATGAACTTTTGCTCCTTACCCACATAAGCTTTCTCCTTATATTTAAGAGAAGAAAATGTTGAACCCAAGGTTCCCATAGCTTTTTCAAGTTCGTCAATCCTATTGCTTTGATCGTCATGGACAACACAAGTTCCTAGGACACTAATTCTTTCATCAATTCCTCCTAAGGATTTATCAAGTTCATTAGTTTTATCAAGTAACATTTCCAATTTAGCTTCAATACTTGGAAAATTTTTCTCTATGGTTTCCAATTTTTTCATAATATCTTCAAGAGAGATTTCAGTTTTAACTTTATCAACAGGAGGTATTCCAAATAGACTCTCAATAATGCAACTAGCTTCTAATGCAGGAGTACTTAGGAAGTTACCTTTTGCGAGACTATCAAGAGCATACCTATTCCAGCTAGAGATACCAACATAAAAATTCCTGAGTAAGATAGTGGTGGAGTGTTTCTTAGTGCACCTATTATGGGCATCACTAATTCTATACCAAGAATCTCTTAAACATTCTCCCCCTCGTTGCTTAAACGTACGAACTTCAACTTCAGGATTACTCATTTTAGCAGTAGTAAATAAAGCAAACTAGATAAAGTAAATGCAAGTAACTAATTTTTTTGTGTTTTTGATATAGCAAACAAGATAGCAAATAAAATAAAACTAGCAACTAATTTTTTGTATTTTGATTTAGTGCAGCAAACAAAGTAGTAAATAAAACTAAGCAAGACAAAAACAAAGTAAAGAGGTTGGGAAGTGGAGACTCCCCTTGCAGCGTGTCTTGATCTCCCCGGCAACGGCGCCAGAAAAAGAGCTTGATGGCGTGTAACTCACACGTTCGTTGGGAACCCCAAGAGGAAGGTATGATGCGCAAAGAAGCAAGTTTTCCCTCAGAAAGAAACCAAGGTTTATCGAACCAGTAGGAGCCAAGAAGCACGTTGAAGGTTGATGGCGGCGGGATGTAGTGCGGCGCAACACCAGGGATTCCGGCGCCAACGTGGAACCTGCACAACACAACCAAAGTACTTTGCCCCAACGAAACAGTGAGGTTGTCAATCTCACCGGCTTGCTGTAACAAAGGATTAACCGTATTGTGTGGAAGATGATTGTTTGCAGAAAACAGTAGAACAGTATTGTAGTAGATTGTATTTCAGTATAGAGAATTGGACCGGGGTCCACAGTTCACTAGAGGTGTCTCTCCCATAAGATAAACAGCATGTTGGGTGAACAAATTACAGTTGGGCAATTGACAAATAGAGAGGGCATGACCATGCACATACATATTATGATGAGTATAGTGAGATTTAATTGGGCATTACGACAAAGTACATAGACCGCCATCCAAAGATGCATCTATGCCTAAAAAGTCCACCTTCAAAGTTATCATCCGAACCCCCTCCAGTATTAAGTTGCTAACAACAGACAATTGCATTAAGTATTGCGCGTAATGTAATCAGTGACTACATCCTTGAACATAGCACCAATGTTTTATCCCTAGTGGCAACAGCACATCCATAACCTTAGAGGTTCTTGTCACCCCTCCAGATTCACGGAGACATGAACCCACTATCGAGCATAAATACTCCCTCTTGGAGTTACTAGCATCAACTTGGCCAGAGCATCTACTAATAACGGAGAGCATGCAAGATCATAAACAACACATAGATATAACTTTGATAATCAACATAACAAGTATTCTCTATTCATCGGATCCCAACAAACGCAACATATAGAATTACAGATAGATGATCTTGATCATGTTAGGCAGCTCACAAGATCCGACAATGAAGCACAATGGGGAGAAGACAACCATCTAGCTACTGCTATGGACCCATAGTCCAGGGGTAGACTACTCACACATCACTCCGGAGGCGACCATGGCGGCGTAGAGTCCTCCGGGAGATGAATCCCCTCTCCGGCAGGGTGCCGGAGGCGATCTCCTGGATCCCCTGAGATGGGATCGGCGGCGGCGGCGTCTCTGGAAGGTTTTCCGTATCGTGGCTCTCGGTACTGGGGGTTTCGCGACGGAGGCTTTAAGTAGGCGGAAGGGCAGGTCAGGAGGTGGCACGAGGGCCCCACACGACAGGGCCGCGCGGCCAAGGGGGGGCCGCGCCGCCCTAGGGTGTGGCCACCTCGTGGCCCCACTTCGTCTCTTCTTCGGACTTCTGGAAGCTTCGTGGCAAAATAGGACCCTGGGCGTTGATTTCATCCAATTCCGAGAATATTTCGTTACTAGGATTTCTGAAACCAAAAACAGCAGAACAAAGAATCGGCACTTCGGCATCTTGTTAATTGGTTAGTTCCAGAAAATGCACGAATATGACATAAAGTGTGCATAAAACATGTAGATAACATCAATAATGTGGCATGGAACATAAGAAATTATCGATACGTCGGTGACGTATCAGGAAGTGCCCCCGGAAGCCATCTCCATCGACGCCACCGCCTCCATGATGCTCCGTGAGTAGTTCCCCCATGGACTACGGGTTCTAGCAGTAGCTAGTTGGTACTCTCTCTCCCATGTACTTCAATACAATGATCTCATGAGCTGACTTACATGATTGAGATCCATCTGATGTAATCGGTGTTGTGTTTGTTGGGATCCGATGAATTGTTACATTATGATCAGTCTATCTATAAAGTTTGTGAAGTTATTGTTGCTGCAATCTTGTTGTGTTTAATGCTTGTCACTAGTGCACGAGTGGCATGATCTTAGATTTAAGCTCTATACTTATTGTTTAGATTGTATCTACAAGTTGTTTGCACATGTCTATGTCCGGAACCCGAGGCCCCAGAGTGACAGCAACTGGGATAACTAGAGGGGATGGCTTAGATATAAGGATCACATGTTTTCACCAAGTGTTAATGCTTTGCTCCGGTGCTCTATTAAAAGGAGTACCTTAATATCCAGTAGATTCCCTTGAGGCCCGGCTGCCACCGGCTGGTAGGACAAAAGATGTTGTCCAAGTTTCTCATTGCGAGCACATATGACTATATATGGAAAACATGCCTACATGATTAATAAACTGATGTTCTGTCTTAATGCTATTTCAATCCTATCAATTGCCCAACTGTAATTTGTTCACCCAACATTTGTCACTTGTTATTGGAGAGTTACCACTAGTGTAGATAGCTGGGAACCCCGGTCCATCTTTCATCATCATATACTCGTTCCTATATGACATTGGAAGTAGTATCAACTATTTTGTGGTGCCATTGCCTCTGTGTTACTGCTACTGCTAATGTGTTACTGTTACTATTGCTCTCATATTACTGCTGCTTTCACATCACCCCTGTTACTAGTGCTTTTCCAGGTGCAGCTGAATTGACAACTCAGTTGTTAAGGCTTATAAGTATTCTTTACCTCCCCTTGTGTCGAATCAATAAATTTGGGTTTTACTTCCCTCGAAGACTGTTGCGATCCCCTATACTTGTGGGTTATCAAGACTATTTTCTGGCGCCGTTGCAGGGGAGGCATAGCTCTACTCATAAGTTCACCTGGGGAGTACACTCTACCTCTCTCTCTGTTTTATTTTATTTTGTTTTGCTTAGTTTACTTTTGTCTAGTTTATTTGTGCTTAGTTTATTTCTGTCTAGTATTATTTTGCTTAGCTTACTTTTGTCTAGTTTCTTTTTGTCTTGTTTTATTTTTCTTATATACCCAAAAATCCATAAAAATTTGAAAAACCAAAAAATTAAAACTGTTGTTATGGAAGAACCCATAACCATGTTGGAGCTTATAGAATTATATAATAATTATAGAGAATCAAGAAAGGGTGAAGTCATGAGTGCAGTGTTAAAAAATTGAATATAATTGCTAAAATCTTGCTTAAACGCCATGATATAAACTGTTGCTCTCAACAGGATACTAAACATCTTAAATTCCAATGTGGCTTTAGTGAAGAATTTTTAATTATGAACTACAATTGGAATAACTATATTCATCTTGGGTTCGAAGAAGTAGAACAATTTGTTTTATTTATGGGAGCCTCTGAGATAGAATCCTTCATGGCTAAAAATTATGAAACTTGTGTTGCTTGTAAGGACCTTAAAGATTATGTCTCTTCTATCCTTAATTTTTCCATAGAAAGTTACAGCGATAATCCTTATATCATTGATTATAAAGAGAGACTCATTAATGAACAAGAATGCACTCACAATTTGCAGGAACCTGTGAAAGAAGAAATTGATGAACCTGAAAGCTCATTGGATGAAATAGAGGAGGAAATTAATGAACCTGAAAGCTCATTGGATGAAAAAGAAGAGGAGAGTGATGAACAAAAGGAGGAAGAATGGATTAGCTACCCATGCCAACCTTCTATTGAGAGTAACTCTTTATCTCTTACACTATTTGATTGTCCTCCATTCTTACCAAAGGAGGATGAATGTTATGTTCCTGTGGATTCTCTTGAAATATTACATGTGAGTAAAACTTGTGAGAATAATTATGCTACTCTTATGTATGATAATCCATGCTATTTTGATAAATCTTATGATAATGCTTTTTTTGTACCTGATATTGAAATGCATGGTACTAAAGAGTTTTGCTTAGCAAATGTTTATGATAAAGCTCTAGATGATGGTCCTATGTTACTAGATAATATTAATTGTACTACTAATGAAAATGGGATTGGAGAGGTCTTGACTTTATCTAGGAGTCCCATATCTTTTGAGATTGATCGATCATCTTGTTATATTATTGATAAAAGTGGGTTTGAAAGTTTAATCCTAGTATTTTTGAGCTTGATAAAAATTATGTGTTTGTGGATCATGAAAAGCATGCTTTATGTGATAGTTATATTGTTTAGTTTGTTCATGAATCTACTGAAAATTATTATGAGAGAGGGAAATATGGTTGTAGAAATTTGCATGGCACTAAAACACCTCTCTACATGCTGAAAATTTTGAAGTTACTCTTGTTTTATCTTCCTATGCTTGTCACTTTTTTCTTCATGAATTTATTTGTGTACAAGATTCCTATGCATAGGAAGTGGGTTATACTTAAATGTGTTTTGAACTTGCTTTTTGATGCTCCTTTTGGTTCAACTCTCATCCTTATGTGAGCATCATTAAAATTGTTGAGCCCATCTTAATGGCTATAAAGAAAGCACTTCTTGGAAGATAACCCGTGTTTTTATTTTGCTACTATTTTGTTGTGTCTTGGAAGTTGTTACTACTGTAGCAACCTCTCCTTATCTTTATTTTACTGCATTGTTGTGCCAAGTAAAGTCTCTAATAGAAGGTTGATACTAGATTTGGATTTCTGCGCAGAAACAGATTTCTATCTATCACGAATTTGAGTAGGTATCTCTGTAGGAAACTCAGAAAATTCTGCCAATTTTCATGCGTGTTCCTCAGATATGTACGCAACTTTCATTAGTTTTGAGTTTTCTGATTTGAGCAACGGAAATACCTCAAAACAATTCGTCTTTACTGGCTGTTCTATTTTGGCAGATTATGTCTCTGTTTTTTTGCATTGTCTCTTGTGGACTTTAAGCAAGGCTTTCTAGACGTGGAGAGCTATAGCTAATGTTTTATTGAGTTTTGCAATGTGTCACTACAGGACTAAAGTGGATTAAAGTTTTTTGAGTACTAACCCCTCTAATGAAGTTTATGAGAAGTTTGGTGTGGCAGAAGTTTTCAAGGGTCAAGAGAGGAGGATGATATATGATCAAAAAGAGTGAAAAGTCTAAGCTTGGGGATGCCCTCGTGGTTCATCCCTGCATATTTCAAGAATACTCAAGCATCTAAGCTTGGGGATGCCCAAGGCATCCCCTTCTTCATCGATAACTTATCAGGTCACCTCTAGTGAAACTATATTTTTATTCGGTCACATCTTATGTGCTTTACTTGGAGCGTCTGTGTGTTTTTATTTTTGTTTGTGTTTGAATAAATTCAGATCCTAGCAATCCTTGTGTGGGAGAGAGACACGCTCCGCTTTTTCATATGAACACTTGTGTTCTTCGTTTTTGATATTCATGGCAAAAGTTAAAAGCTGCTGCAATTATTGCTATTTGGTTGGAAACAGAAAATGCTTCATATTTTCTTGGATAATTTGATACTTGGCAATTGTTTTGAGCTCTCAAGTAGATCAAGTTTAAGCTCTTGCATCATGTAGTTTAAACCTATTAGTGGAGAACTACCGTAGAGCTTGTTGAAATTGGTTTGCATGATTAGTCTCTCTAAGGTCTAGATATTTTCTGGTAAAACTGTTTGAGCAACAAGGAAGACCGTGTAGAGTCTTATAATGCTTGCAATATGTTCTTATGTAAGTTTTCCTGTACCGGTTCATACTTTTGTTTGCTTCAAATAACCTTGCTAGGAAAATCCTTGTACTGAGAGGGAATGCTTCTCGTGCATCCAAAACCTTGAGCCAAAACCTATGCCATGTGTGTCCACCATAACTACCTACTATGTGGTATTTCTCTGCCATTCCAAGTAAATACTTCATGTGCTACCTTTAAACAATTCAAAAGTTATTATCACTTATTTGTGTCAATGTTTTATAGCTCATGAGGAAGTATGTGGTGTTTTATCTTTCAATCTTGTTGGGCAGATTTTCTCCAATGGACTAGTGGCTTCATCCGCTTATCCAATAATTTTGCAAAAAGAGCTGGCAACGGGGTTCCCAGCCCCAATTAATCAACTTTCATTAATAATTCTCTTCACATGTTTTGCCCCGATTCATCAGTAGGCAACTTAATTTTGCAAATAGACACTCCTTCATGGTATGTGAAATGTTGGAAGGCACCCGAGGATTCGGTTAGCCATGGCTTGTGAAAGCAAAAGGTTGGGAGGAGTGTCATCCATAAATAAAACTAAAGTTCATGTGTAAACAAAAGAGAAGAGGGATGATCTACCTTGCTGGTAGAGATAACTTCCTTCATGGGAGCCGCTCTTTGAAAGTCTGTTTGATGAGGGGGTTAGAGTGCCCACTACCATTCGTTGACAACAACAAACACCTCTCAAAACTTTACTTTTATGCTCTCTATATGATTTCAAAACTTAAAAAGCACTAGCACATGATTTAATCCCTGCTTCCCTCTGCGAAGGGCCTTTCTTTTACTTGATGTTGAGTCAGTTTACCTACTTCCTTCCATCTTAGAAGCAAACACTTGTGTCAACTGTGCATTGATTCTTACATACTTGCTTAGTGCACTTATTATTTTACTTTGTGTTGACAATTATCCATGAGATATACATGTTGAAAGTTGAAAGCAATTGCTGAAAGTTAAATCTTCCTTTGTGTTGCTTCAAAACCTCTTATTAAGAATTTATTGCTTTTTGAGTTAACTCTTATGCAAGACTTTTTGATGCTTGTCTTGAAAGTACTATTCATGAAAAGTTTTTGCTATATGTTATCTATTTGTTAAGCAAACTATAGATCATTGCCTTGAGTGACTTCATTCATCTCATATGCTTTACAATAGTATGATCTAGATTATGTAAGTAGCATGTCACTACAGAAATTATTCTTTTTATCGTTTACCTACTCGAGGGCGAGTAGGAACTAAGCTTGGGGATGCTTGATACGTCTCCAACGTATCTATAATTTCTGATGTTCCATGCTAGTTTTATGACAATACCTACATGTTTTTGCTCACACTTTATAATGATTTTATGCATTTTCCGGGACTAACCTATTAACAAGATGCCGAAGCGCCAGTTCCTGTTTTCTGCTGTTTTTGGTTCCAGAAAAGCTACACAGGAAATATTCTCGGAATTGGACGAAACAAAAGCCAAACCTTCTATTTTACTGAGACGGACCCGGAACACCGAAGGAGAGACGGAGATGAGGCCCAGGGCCTCCAGACCACAGGGCGGCGCGCCCAGGTGTGGTGTGGGCCCCCCCAGGCACCCCCTCGCGCCACCTCTTCGTCTATATAATCCCTCACGACGTAAAAACCCTACAACAATCGACGAAACTCCAGAAAGACTCCAGGGGCGCCGCCGCCATCGCGAAACCAAGTTTCGGGGGACATAATCTCTGTTCCGGCACGCCGCCGGGAAGGGGAAGTGCCCCCGGAAGCCATCTCCATCGACGCCACAGCCTCCATCATGCTCCGTGAGTAGTTCCCCCATGGACTACGGGTTCTAGCAGTAGCTAGTTGGTACTCTCTCTCATGTACTTCAATACAATGATCTCATGAGCAGCCTTACATGATTGAGATCCATCTGATGTAATCGGTGTTGTGTTTGTTGGGATCCGATGAATTGTTACATTATGATCAGTCTATCTATAAATTTTGTGAAGTTATTGTTGCTGCAATCTTGTTGTGTTTAATGCTTGTCACTAGTGCACGAGTGGCATGATCTTAGATTTAAGCTCTATACTTATTGCTTAGATTGTATCTACAAGTTGTTTGCACATGTCTATGTCCGGAACCCGAGGCCCCAGAGTGACAGCAACTGGCATAACTGGAGGGGATGGCTTAGATATGAGGATCACATGTTTTCACCAAGTGTTAATGCTTTGCTCCGGTGCTCTATTAAAAGGAGTACCTTAATTACCAGTAGATTCCCTTGAGGTCCAGCTGCCACCGGCTAGTAGGACAAAAGATGTTATGCAAGTTTCTCATTGCGAGCACGTATGACTATATATGGAAAACATGCCTACATGATTAATAAACTGATGTTCTGTCTTAATGCTATTTCAATCCTATCAATTGCCCAACTGTAATTTGTTCACCCAACATTTGTCACTTGTTATTGGAGAGTTACCACTAGTGTAGATAGCTGGGAACCCCGGTCCATCTTTCATCATCATATACTCGTTCCTATATGACATTGGAAGTAGTATCAACTATTTTCTCGTGCCATTGCCTCTGTGTTACTGCTACTGCTGCTGTGTTACTGTTACTATTGCTCTCATATTACTGCTGCTTTCACATCACCCCTTTACTAGTGCTTTTCCAGGTGCAGCTGAATTGACAACTCAGTTGTTAAGGCTTATAAGTATTCTTTACCTCCCCTTGTGTCGAATCAATAAATTTGGGTTTTACTTCCCTCGAAGACTGTTGCGATCCCCTATACTTGTGGGTTATCAGTGCTCGGGATCGAGCGCACAGGGAAAGTAGGCGGCGACACTGAAGAGGGAAAACTAGAGCTAGGGTAGGTAGGGTAACGCCTCCACTCACCGCCATGAACTCAAAGAATGTCTTTGACACCCGTGCGCGCCCTCGTCAGCGTTCGGCTCTCGCCGTTCTTCTCTGCAGCTCCCCGTCGTGCCGACCGCGTGTGAGCTTGACGATGACATTGCCGCTCCGGTTTTCTTCATGAACGCGAGCCCGGCCTCCTCCAGCAACACAATGAGCAAGTCATATTACCAGTAATGTACCTTTTTTATATTCTTGGGTTCTTGTTTTGGTGAAGTAAGTCTTCCTTGAATGTCGAGGCAAGCATAAAATCCTAGTCTGCGAAATACATCCAAATATCGAATCAACCAATTCCTTTTTTATATTCTTCGATTCTTGTTTGGATGGAGTAAGAGCATCTCCACAGGCGGCCCCGATAGCGTTTTGGGGCCCGGCATGGTTTTTGGGCTAGCAGCGGTGCGCCCCAAACGGTGCCGGCTAGTTTTCGAGCCCAATATAATCGCCGGCATCGCCGTGCCGGCTCCTTGGCCAAGGGCGCGAATCGGGCGCGCCGGCGCCTCGCAGAACGTTATAAAACGAGCGTGTGCTCCGCCTGGCAGCCAGACACACCCATTTCCCGCCTCCTACCTATCAACACCCGGATTTTTAATTCCAGATGCCTATTATGCCATACGTCGCAATCCCAGGAATATTGTTGTTGCGAGACATAACAGTCGATATCATAAGTCATCATTCATTACAAACCATAGTCATCTTACAAATAGAGATCACATGATCCAATATTACACAAATAGTTGATCTAATGATCAACGAACATATTACATAGCGGAAGCGTAAAAGAAGTGGACTATCTAATCCACAGGCCAACATCTGACGTCAGAAGATTCCCTAGTTGTCGTAGACGTCTTGTTGTCCGTCCTCCTGGTAGTTCTGCTCCTCTTCATAGTCTGGCCATTTGAATAGTCAGGGACACAGCCGTGAGTACTTCAAAGTACTCGCAAACTAATACTAGTGTATGTACTAACAATTCTAGTAAGGGCGTGCTAAGCTCTAGTTTAATTTGCATAAACCAGTTTTAGTTCACTTGTGCCACAACATTTGATTTCATCCGTCAGGGGCAACCCTGAATCATCGTAACTCAGTACGCGGATCATCAACCATAACCTTTCACTTACATACCCTAGTATAGGTACCTCTCCCCATGAGCTTGGCCTCCCAGTGAAGACCAACTATCAACCTGGGAACTGCACAGGGCTTGAGCCGTACATTCACCTCATTTCACATCATTCCTCATTCTACGGAGGCAGCCTCGGCATAACCCCTATGATGCTTGTTCAGAGGGAACCCATACTAAGATGTATAAACTTCCAGTTAAGCCCTACCCATAATCAGGTATTGTGGGGGTACTCAAAAATTGGAAAGGTATCGCATCCAAACCAATATCAGTTTTAATTAAAATCCACCATATCATTCAAGTCATATTCACCTTCAAAGACCTTTCAATAGAATGACTCATCATTCCAAAGTTTTCAAATTAATTTCAAATCACAAGTTCTCATCTAGAGTAGTCAATTTTAGTTGTTAGCACTAGCACTAATCATGAGGGGTGCTATCTTGCTTGGCCATCTTTGAGGCTAACTTTACCACTCTAATAACACTCTAAACTTAGACCAAAGTTAACTATAAAATTAACTTCTTAATAAACCAAGTAAAAACTTGTAAGGTAAAAACTTGGGAGGGGATTGTTGCACATAAGGTAAAAGTAATGTTGCCTTGCTCAAATAGAGCTTTGCACTTGCAAGAATATCAGCTTACCTTGGTTGGTGTACTGGTCAAAGTGGCCTTTCCTCCTCTTGATGGTAGACCTCCTCCTCTTGGTGCTCCTCGGTACTAGCGTCTAAAAACGAATATGAGATACAATCACCAACAAGGTTCAAGAGCTACACTAAGCACACCATGGCTTCACACAAACTATTCTAATATCATGACACACATAACATATTAGTTGAATTTGGTTTTCTTTCTTTAAGAAAAATAATTTCCTCTCATTACA
Organism: Lolium perenne; assembly: GCF_019359855.2. NCBI lineage: Eukaryota > Viridiplantae > Streptophyta > Magnoliopsida > Poales > Poaceae > Lolium > Lolium perenne. The sequence goes on along the minus strand of NC_067248.2, from coordinate 31,945,332 downwards.
TATGTAGATTAGAGTTTCCCTTTAGTTCTTGGAGGAAATAATTTCCTCTCATTGAATCTTATTAAGATTTAATTTCCTCCAACAATCATGCATGAATCCATGTTGACCAAGGTCAACCATTCATCGTCATCATTTGGGAAAATAATTTAAATGAGGTAGAGTACCTCATACCATTTAACAATACCACTTATGATTTAACATCTCTAAGTAATTCAACATGATAGTAAGTAGACCAAGGTCACCACATCATATGAAGTACTTGGGACAAGATTTAAATGAGAGCAAGCCTCTCATAAAATTTACATAATAGTTTTGGACAATATCATTTGACTAGGATAGCCATATAGTCCTTTATTTCAACTAGGCCATGATCACACAAAGTAACCCTGCCATATTTTTACATAATCAATTAGAGTATGTGAAATGTGATCTATGAGAGTTGAATCAACTCAATAGCATTTTTGGTTGATTTTTAATAATTGTTTGAATGTGCAAAAGTCCATGCCTTGTTATTTTTGTCACATTAATTCTGCAAGGAATCTCAAGATGAGACCAGTGGGGTTGTGTAGATCTTTTTACTAGCTTTCCAAATGATATGAATTTCACCAAATTTGGTTGAGCTAATTTGAATCTATTCAGTTTTGAAAACAGGGCCAGTATTGAAATTTAACTCAAACTGGAAAAAAGAATTTGAATTCGTGGGCTTGGCGGGAAACGTTACTGGGCCTATTTCGTTTAAACGGGCAAAGGCCAGCCCACCACGCATCCACGACGCGTGGGCTGCCTGACGGGTGGGCTCCACCCGTCAGCCTCTCTTCTAACGTGAAGCGGTATGGGGGCGTGTGAGGCGTCGGATTATAACACGATCGCACGGCTCGCGTTCGTCGTCGTCGCCGGCGAGAAGAGCTCACTGGCGCGGCGGAGCTAGGGGGTCAGAGGGCTCACCGTGACTCCAGCAGTGGTTGGCAGTGTGCTCGAGGAAGGTGTAGACGACGGCGAAGCTCCTGGTACAAGCGGCGCATCCTGGGGCAGCTCCAGTCGACGGCGAGCTTCCGCGGCGGCGCACGGCAGTGGTGTTGCGATTGGTGAGCTACGGCGGCTAATGTCGAGCGGCGAGTGGCTGAGGAGGTCGAGGGAGGAGAGGGGAAGGCGATGGTGTGAAGATTTCGACGAGGGGAGTCCTCCTTTTATAGGCGAGGGAGGGTACCGAGGTGCGGCGGCAATGTCGACCACGGCGTGGGTTCTCCGGCGAGCTATCGAGCTAGGCGGGGGCGGCGTCCTGTTCCGCGTATCCAGGCGATCCTCTGGACGGCGCTAGCTAGACTAGGCGGTGCCTAACACGGTCGGGAGGTTGCGAGATGCTGCGCGCCCGAGGCGGGGTTTGGTCGTCTCCTCCGGCAACGGCGGGCGCGGGTCGGTGTCTTGCGCGTGTTTGGTGGTGTCGCGGTGTCACGACGATGCTCAAGGAAGCGAGAGGGGGCCAGGGGTGGCGCAGAGTGTCGAGACGGCGCGTGGGCTGTGCGTGCCGTGGGCGTGTCCACGCCGTCTTTGGCATGCGCAGGACGTCATGGGCGCGCGCGTTTCTGGTGCCTGCAGGGCACCTCTCCGGCAATGGCGCGCTCCAGTGGGTCCAGTAGGGTGTGGTGGCGTCGTGTGACAAGGTGGCCAGTTTGGGAGGAAGAAGGAGAGAGGGGAGGGGCATGCATGGTGAGCATGGCTGGCATGGCCATGGCTTAGCCATGTGTGGCCCTTCCTCTAGGGTTGCTCTGCAATGGTGAGGTTGAGAGGGGACCAGGGGACATGTAGGAGCACAAGTGTTGAGTACGGTTGGCCAAACACTATTGAGAATAGTGTTTTGGATTTGAGTGGGATTTGAATTCCAAACTTTTGTCCAATTTTGCTTCATGCAATGCAATTCCAAAATTTGAAATTGGGTTGGTTGGATTGGTTGCAAATGACCAGAGACACACAATGGTGGTGGCATTTCAAAATAAAAAAAAGGCAAATTTTGCAAAGTGGGGTCATGTTGAGTTTGTTAAAAAGTCCCAACTTTGCTTGAGCATAGTTTTTGATCCAAGATGAATTTGTACTGGTGGTCTTGACAAAAGTTGTTCACCTTGATGTGTACTTGGATGAGGTGCAAAGAGTTGGAATTTTTTGGTTTGAAAATCTCTAAATACAGAGGCTCAAAGTAGTGATCAGACTAAAAATGGCAGATTTGACCATTATCATATGTGACTAGGTTTTTGAATTTCTCTTGATTTGATTTGGGTTTCTTTGGTTCAAAAAGGGTGCTTAAGTGTTTAGTAACCTTCTCCAAGCAATGGCACAAGCCAAAGTGGCCTAGGTTAAAGATTTGCAAAATGGCCATAAGCACATGTGTGTGTTGAATTGGATTTTTCTTAATTTCCTATTTTGGTTCACTTGATCCCAATGGGCATGTGTTATGGTCTAAATAGGGTTAGATTGAGTTCGAAACAACTTCCAAACATTTGGGTAAGGTATAAGAGCATAGGGCAAGATTTATCATTATGGCTAAGTGCCACATAGGTCTCTATGCACTTTGTTATTTTATTTTTGGTTTCACCTTGGAGTGGGTTGGTAAGCACTAGGTTAGGTTTGTTGAGGTATTGCAAACCATCTACACAAGGTAGCCATGGCAAAATTTATTATTTGCAAATATAGCCATAGGATTACATAGGCCTTTTTCTTATTTAATATCATCTCTTTTTATTTTGTTTTTAATGGATGGTGATCAGAGGGGTGAGGTTTAGGGTTTGGTGGGGTCTAATAATGTTTCACCACCATTTAGAAAGGTAAGAATGGTATTGGTCAAGATTTGCATATTAGGGCTATATGCCCACATATGTCTTTTTTGTTTTATTTTAGCTTCTTCATATTTGATCATTTTTGGTTTTGAAAAGGTTAGGGTTTAGGGTTTTGGAAATGTGTGTGATGCAATAACCAAACAATCATGGCAATAACACAAGGATTAGGTATGAGTACTATGCATAGCACCCTATGTAAGAAAAGTTTTTTGTTGGTTCTCATTTTTGGATAAAGAAATTCATTTTCTTCTTTGTTTGAAAAATTGGGATGTTACACTACCCATGCCCGAGCCGACTCCCACCCCTCTAGATCGCCACCGTCGCAATCGCTGCCAGGCCCCCTGCTTGCAATAGACACCACCGCCTGTCTAGGAACCGTCGTCCATCGACATAGCTGCCACCCCCTCGACCAGAGGCCGTTGTTTCGGCCGGAACAGAGCTCGCCGCCACCGCGGAACAACCGCCCCGCTCGCAAGGTGTTTGTCTGATTACCGCGATGGACAGCGATGACGAGATGATGGTGCAACTGTTCATGGAGGAGCAGAACGCTGAGGCTGTTCGGGGGCAATAGTAGCAGCTGATTCTAACGAGCATGTTGCGCATTCGGCAACCTTTCTTTGTCTTGCCTCGTCGCGGTGGCTCAAATCCAGGCAAGAGGAGGAAATCAACCGGCATCGCCAAGCCGGCGCAATGCTGCTTGACACCGACTACTTCAATGACGACACGACTCATTCGCCGAAGGAATTTCAGCGCTGGTTTAGGATGAAGAAGGAGCTGTACTTGAAGATTGTCTACGGCTTCAGGGAGTACAACAAGTACTTAATGGCCAAGCAAGATTGCACAGGTTTGTAGGGCTTCACCTCAATTCAGAAGTACACTGCTGCCATGCGTTGTCTTGCATATGGAGCTCCTCTAGATACAGCCAATGACTACCTACGGATGGCAGAGTCGACATATACAGAGACTTTCTACAGGTTTTGCGAGCCGCCATAGCGGTCTTTGCTAAAGACTATTTCAGAGCACCAAGAGAAGATGATACAGCTCGGATCCTGCAAAAGAATGCAGCAAGAGGGTTTTCTGGGATGCTCGGAAGCATTGACTGTATGCATTGGGGCTGGAAGAATTGCCCTTTTGCTTGGCAGGGGATCTTCAAGGGGCATACTGGTGAGTGCAGTGTCATTCTTGAGGCGGTGGCAGATCAGGACCTTTGGATTTGGCATGGATTTTTCCATGGCAGGAACAAACAATGATATCAACGTGCTGCAGCGCTCTCCGGTGTTTGCCAGGCTAGCTGAGGGAGAAGCTCATGTCGTGAACTTCGAGGTAAACGGCCACGCATACAACAAGGGGTACTATCTAGCTGATGGTATCTACCCGACGTATGCAACATTTGTGAAGACAATTCCCTCTCCATCAAACGAGATGGAAGCCTATTTTGCAACATGCCAGGAAGCAGCACGCAAGGATGTTGAGCGTGATTTTGGGGTGCTTCAGCAGCGTTTCACCATTATCAGGTACCCTGCTCTCACTTGGTCTGAGTCTCAGATGTGGGAGGTGATGAACGCATGTGTGATCATGCACAACATGATCATTGAGAGCGAGCACAACGAACATGTGCAGGATGATCAACCATTTGATTATCAAGGGCCACTTGCTGAGGTAGAGCATGTACCCCAAGAATTTGCCGCTTTTCTTCATATGCACAATGAAATTTGAGATGCAGGTGACCATGTACAACTGAAGGCGGATCTAGCTGCGCATTTGTGGGCGATGAGAGGAGCCGCCAACAATGCCTGATTTTATTTCTATTTGTTTTGTTGTATGAATAATTAAAGTACTATTTGTTTGTTTGGTTCTATGAATAATTTAAGTACTATTTGTTTGATTGATTGTATGAATAATTTAAGTACTATTTTTTAACTGCATGAATAATTTAATTCTATTTGTGTGATTGTATGAATAAAATGTGATTGATATGTTGTTTCAAAATATTGTAAAAAGAAAAAAAATTGGGGGCTGCCATATGGGAGGCGCCGGTGTGGGAATAGCCTCCCCAAACAGAGGATGCACAGCCAGCGCTCCCATACAGAAGTGCCGACGATCCTGCGAGGACTATTTGGGGACGCCGGTGGAGATGCTCTAAGTCTTTCTTAAATTTCTTGGAATCGAGCAATGGCAGGTTGAGGCCGGAGCCACACTTGCACATCCGGGGGAATCCGTCTGCGGCACGGCCAATCGACATATTGGGTTTTGCCGTCGATGAGATTATACCTAAACACACGGTGCCAGTACACAAAGTAGACGCACCCGCCATCAATGCCCAGCTGAGTGGTGTCCATGGCGAAGCTCGCCGGGAGCCCGAGGAAGAGAACACGATCACCCAAGCTCCATCCATCCCTCTCCACCCATCGCATCTTGTCGATGTCATCGCCATCCGCATCTTCTACGAGCGCACCATCACCACGAGTTCAGGTACCACGAAGCTGCCGTCGCACATGGCGCATGTGTTTCTACGTACGGATCCATTCGTAGTCGACTAATGGTGATTTGCACAAAAATAACCAAAAGTGAAAGAAAAACACAGACTGACCCTCCGGCGAAACTATTTCACCCATCTAACCCTTTTGTGTGGCGCCCCTCCCATCGGCGCTACACATGCCAGTGTGGCGCCCGTCCTGCCGGCGCCACTCTTCCAGCCGAAGTGGCGCCCTCGACGCTGAGCTGGTGCGCCGATCCGACGTGGCAGCATGTGTGGCGCCCCTCCCATCGGCGCCACACTATGGAACCTGGGGCGCCGCTCGGAAGGGCGCCACACATCCACTTAAGTGTGGTGCCCGCGCCCGCCCCAGCCCGACCACACCTCTTCTTCTCTCTTCTTTCTTCTCTGCTCACAGGAAACCGCCGCCGCCGCCTGCCTCCCCTTCGCCCCCCCCCCCCCCCCCCCCCCACCAAATCCACCAAGGATTCGTCAGATCTATCCGGCCAACTCCTTCCTCATCCATTCCTCAAGGTATTCCCCTTCGATTCCCTCCGATTCATCCACTAGTGTTGGTGGATTTGGTAGATTTGGATATGAACCCTAGACATGGAAATTTATGTTGGTGGATTTGGATATGAACCATTGATATGGAAATTAATGTTGGTGGAATCTACATTGTAGTCTATGTGTTTGAACCAAAGATTTGTTTGAACCCTAGATATGAAATTTTACATGTATGTGTTCAAACCCTATGTATGTATGTGTTCAAATGTCTAATATTTGTCTAGCAAATGCATTCAAATGTGTTACGTATGCCTAGTATTTGTGATGTAATAACTCATATTTGATAGGAATGGCTCATATTTGTGATGCAATAACTCATATTTGTTAGGAATGCCTAGATATGAATGTATATGTATGTATATGATGTATGTGTGATGGCTTATTTGGATATATTCTCATGTATGTGTTGCTCCTATTTGTTACGAATGGCTCATAATATGGTGTATTTGTTACGAATGGCTCATATTTGTTACGAATGGCTTATAAACATGTAGGATGGTGTGGCTCCTAGATCAAGAGTATGACAGGGATCACCGGGCTTTTCATATGACGGAGAGGACAATGGATCTTCACCCTTTGAAGATTCGTTACCATGGCACAGTGGATATACCGTATGACGAGAGGTATACGGAGCACATCGAGTCTACCGGTCTTCTCCCGTTCATATCGCTTGTAAGCCGTGGGGGGCCGAACATGAACGCCTCGGCACTCACCGCCCTTGTCGACCGGTGGAGGCTGGAGACGCACACCTTCCACTTGAGAGCCGGCGAGATGACCCCTACTCTCCAGGATGTTTCCATGATCCTTGGACTTCCTATTCAGGGCGAGCCACTGTGTATGAACACAGCTTCTGATGGGTGGCGCCAGCAGATGGAGGCGCTTATTGGCATGGCTCCTCCGGCGCCAGCAAATCCAAAGGAGAGAGCTCCCGCCGGCGCAGCTTTCTCTTGGATCAGGATTAACTTTCGACAATGCCCTGAAGGGGCCAACATCGACACTATCAGGACGTACACCCGCGTGTACTTATGGTACATGATTTCGAGGACTCTCTTTCCTGACAGTGGGGGGAACCTGGCCCATTGGTGTTGGCTGAAGGCGCTTACGGTGTTGGAGCACCGGTGGAGTTGGGGAACAGCGGCACTTGTCTACCTCTACCGGCAGGTGATGATTTGTTCTATGTACTATTTTTCTATAGTATTGTGCTAGACAAAGTACTAACCAAATGTCTTATGTACGCAGTTGGACGAAGCTTGTCGCAGGACTGGGAGCGGCGGTATTGGTGGATGCTTGCTCCTACTTTCCGTATGGAGCTGGGACCGCCTATCAGTTGGGCGGCCTAGGACACTCACCGAGAGGCCATGGCCTCATCACCATGAGAACCTTGATCGGGAGCCGACTTGGGCATATCTTTGGGACAATGTCTCGGAGATGACAAGCGATCCAAAGATCATGTACAAGAACTACACTGAGGAGTTGGACACTCTTACCGCTGAGCAGGTAACCGATCACTCTTTTGCAATCCTAGTTTTCATTGATTCTACTGGCATGTTCTAAATTCTGAAATATTTGTATGCTGCAGGTGGAGTGGGAGCCATATGGTGCCTACTACCGTATTGGCGCGGCGGTGACTGACCTCAACCACAAGTGCACGGAGGAGGCACGGTTCTAGCGTATGCGCTGCCCACTCATATGCATGTGGCTTGTTGAATACCACCAGCCGCACAGAGTGATGAGATAGTTTGGGCTGTATCAGGAGTGCCCACCTCAGTGGCAAGACACGGACAAGGCGCTTCAAGGTAAACTTCTGGAATCATGCGATGGAAGATTTTTGATAGAAGAGGTACAATCTAACTTCTTGATTCTTGCAGGCTTGATAGGCAGCGGCAGAGGAAGATCACAAATTGGCCAGTCCATCATAGCGGCCACGTCGCAGCGTTCCAACACTGTTTGGAAGCGACACAGACTGCTGGTCCTGTGGAGATTGTGCCTCACGACTTGGCCGCTTTCAACAACTACCTCGAGTGGTTCCATAAAAACACGTGTATCGAGTTAGTGAAGCACGTGTATGCTGAGGACATCATGGACGACCCCATCGAGTTCGATGAGGTTGCGCAAAGCCAGCACGACACCTTTGCTCGCAGAGGGAGATCGACTTCTATTGCTTCCGAGCTGAACTTCTTGGTAATGGATTCTCTCACTAACTAGTACATCATCTAGATTGCCATGTGCTCGCTTAAATTGTGTATGCTATGTTTGTCACAGCGGACGGAGATCCAAAAAACAGCTAACGAGTGCGAGATTATGTGGGACCAGAGCGGGAGAGATGAAAAGCCTGTCGGATCGTTGCGGCATTTCATTAAGGTATGATCACCAACTTTGAATGTACGCTATTATGTTCTGGTGGCTTTGTAACCATGAGTTCCATGACGCAGAACATTGCACGAAAGATGCGGTGGTTAGCCAACTTGCTAGGTTGCCGCGAAGGCGAAATTCCTACGTCCTCTTCTGAAGAGCGGGAGGTATGGACTATTTTGTTGTTGTCAAACATGTTCTTACTAATTTCAACTTTTGTAATCTCATGTGTTCATGTTTGTGAAGATTCCTGACGACGAGGAAATTTTGAGTCAAAGCATTAGTCGCGGCAAGAAGCAAGCCCCACGGTCAGCTTACCAGTTGAAGCCAAGGGGCAAGGCTCCAAACCGGTACACTCCAGAAGATTATGTCAACCGAGGAAAGAAGGTTGTCATTGAGGAGGATGAGGGGCCGCCGTGGAGATCATCTTTGTCGAGGATGAGGAACGACGAGCCTTTATCTTCAGAGGAGGAGGAGCAGGAGGAGCAGACGGAGCAGCAGCAACAAGAGCCACGGCAGCGGACGAAGAGGATGGCCGTCCGGAAGCAGCCCGTGAGGACGGCACATCGAGGACGACACTAGGATGTGTTACGTGTTGTTGTGAACTATATCTTCATAAGTATCGAGTGGTGAACCCTATGTCATTTGAAACCATGTCTGTAATGCTACTTGTTGTTTGAATCTACGTGCTACGATGTGAGCTATGAAGTGTTATATGTGCATGTTCTGAAATTGCTACTTGTTGTGTCCAATGTTGTACTCAAAACTGTTGGAGTATGGTAGGATTTTTCATGGTTTTAACACAAGTCAATGTGTGGCGCCCTTCACACTAGCGCCACACTGCACTGTGTGGCGCCCGTGGCATCGGCGCCACACATGCCAACTTATATCAACTTTTGGGTCGAAAACATTCAGGGGCTCCGGACGATAAGTCCTTAGCCATTTTGGCAAGCCTTTTTGTGTGGCGCCCGTGGCATCGGCGCCACACTGTGGGGTGTGGCGCCTGTGGCATCGGCGCCACACAAACAGGGTGGCAATACGGCTAAGTCCCAGACGATTTGCCTTACAGTATGTTTTGGGCAATTACAAATGCATGTGTGGCGCTGATGGGAGGGGCGCCACACATGCTGCCACGTCGGATCGGCGCACCAGCTCAGCGTCGAGGGCGCCACGTCGGCTGGGAGAGTGGCTCCGGCAGGATGGGCGCCACACTGGCATGTGTGGCGTCGATGGGAGGAGCGCCACACAAAAGGGTTAGATTGGTGAAATAGTTTCGCCGCCGGAGGGTTAGTCTGTGCTTTTCTTTCACTTTTGGGTTATTTTTGTGCAAATCCCCTCGACTAATACGGACACCCAAAATAGCTCGCCACCGGACTCCAAGACATGGTTGTTGTTGTCGGTGTACTGTCCTTGCTCGATTCTTTCACACGTCATCTCGAGCCTCACACCGGCTATGTGACCCCCATCGTCGGCTTCAACGTGGTGTGTCACGAAGCACCAGAAGTGCGGACCCACCCACACTAGGAGCTTGCCGTTGTGGTACGCAGCGCAAGAATTGTCTTCCACCGGCCAATTGAGGCTCTTTTCCACCATCGTCCACGCCGTGTCACCGGGACGCAGGATGGCTGCCGTCAAGAAAGGCTTCTCCACCCCATACCTGCCTCCGTTCTCCTCGGGGACAAAGCTATACAACAAGGGCACATTTGGTTCACGTGTCCGTACAGCCAAGCCCCGAAACAACGCACGTTCTTGGCCCAGTGGAGCCTGGCTCATTAGAAACGGTGCAAAAGACGTAGTTCTCACTTTGTTTGGTATCCTGGGCTGAAATTTCTGGGCTGAGAAGAGATTTTGGGCTGGTTGTTTGGTTGTGGCTGCGTCCTGCATGCATGTGAGGCTGGTCCAACAACCTGGCACTGAAAACCAAGAGAATCTTCACGCGTTTTCGTTTGCAACGGGCCTAGCCCCAGAGAAACGGCCGATTCAGGCGTAGCTGTTGAGCCTGGCCCGAGGTCCTTTTTAACTGCTTTAAGGTCCGTGCTATGCAGGCAGTTTTGGACCCTGGCGTTTGGTTGCCACAAAAAAAAAAGAATCTGTTCAAGCCCATGCAGTCTACCAACTTCCATGCAGCTACCAAACGCGCCCCAAGACGGTGCCATCGGCATAGACAGTCGCGGGGTTTCCTCATCCTTATCCGTAGCTCGATGTCATCGTAGTTGTCCTCCCAAAAGAGAAGCGCTTGGCGGATCCGGTGATGAGATCCGTAAGACTTGATTCGGTGCTCAGGCAGAAGCCCCAAACGGCTTCGTCGTGCGCACTGGCCACGAAGGCTGTGTCCGAGAATGACCGCACCGGCAGAGCATTGCCTTGGTACCTGTGGCAGTTCCTCCGAACATCCTCGGAAGTCGAGAAGAGGCTGTCGAAGTAGAACACGGGGAGTGCATTAGGCTGCGATTAACGTTGGGCCGCGAGATGAGCCACGGTAGGAACCTGTGCCCGGCCGCCGGTGAGAGCTGCGAGGGCGCCGCCGCCGCGTCGCGCCACGCCCGGCAGACCGCGTGGAACCGTAGGAAGTCGCGGACGTCGTGCAGACGACCGGAGAGGTCGAGGAGCAGGTCCGTCAGGAGAGAGGCCCAGGGGCTTGCTGATGCCGGGCTGCGACACTGATGCGGCGACAATACACTCCATCGAATAGGACCGGCCGGCCAAAGCAGACGCATCTATCTAGGATGCAGTATATGCAACTCGATGGTAATCATCTATACTCCTATATATACTCGTACCTGCGTGATTCGAGACGCATCAGGTCTCCGAGTCCTGGATTAAACCAAACCGTGCCGCGGTCCAGCTCGTTCGTACTTTTTTTCCAAACGATCCCACGGATCGGATTTCACTACCCAGACATAACGAAATAACAGAGTATCACGCGCGTGCGTGTTTGAAACAAAGTAACATCTAAGAAACTATTACACTCGCCGCCTACTACTAGCGAGAACAAACATAGAAGTTTTGCCAGGAAACAGAAAACAACAAGAACAAAAGCGCGATAGGGGACAATCTAAACATATGCCAGAAACAGATCAGCCAGCAGAAACAGATTGGACTTTTCCTTCTCAGATAGGAGGACATCAGTCTTGATCTTCTAGCTCCATATCGTCATTGGCAGCATCCGCATTTGCATCCCTGATCTGCAAGGGTCGCTGTAGTTGTCTAGAGCCATCGTGAGCAGCAGCAGCACTTAGATTCGTTGCACTAGCAAGCCGCAGCAAACCATCTGCACCCGCCAGTAAGTCGTCATCATCCTTTTCTCCAGGCAACCCTGCCCAATATTTCATAAAAACAGTAGAATAGCTAACTAGCTCCATAGGATTATTGATCAGCTTGTGCTCAAAGAAAGCACGGTTTCTAAGCTTCCAAATGGCCCAGCAAATTGCAGCCAACCCCGCAATCTGCATGTTTCTGCTAGCAGGCAAAAATTGGGGGGAACCACCAGAAAAATTGTGTGAAGGATCCAGGTCTGGATTGGGCACCAATCATTTTACCAACATCGCTCCATAAAAATTTGGCAGCTGGTCAAGAAAAGAAGAGGTGAGAGATAGTTTCAGCACTATCACAGAACTGGCAAGTGAAACTCCCATGCCAGTTCCTTTTCAACAAATTGTCTTTGGTAGCAATGGCATTGTGCCAGATCATCCATAGCCATATTTTAATATTCAGGTGAATTTTGCTTTTCCAGAGGTGTTTGAAAGATCTTTCCAAGCCTGCACCACACAAGTGGTTATAAACTGATTTAACACAGAATTTCCCTCCTTTTATCCATTTCCAGACAGGTCTGTCCTGCTCAGCTGTGAGAATAGTTTGTGCCACGATTTGACTCAAACCATGAATTTGCCAGGCAAGATCAGGAGTCATCCATCTTCTGAAAGAGAAATTCCAGTGCATGGCAGCTGCCTCAGCCACAGTCACATTTTGTTCAATACAGATATCATATATTTCTGGGAATCTGTCTCTCAGAGGAATCTGATCACACCATGCATCACACCAGAAGCTTGTGTCGCTTCCATTCCCCACCTTCATCCTTCTTCTACAAAAATATATATGTTTAACATGTAACATGTCAGTCCACAAAGGAGAGTCTCCAGGTCTCTTCCTTGTATAGAACACACCACCATATCTCATATATTTATGTCTCATTAAATTTTGCCAAGGACATGTTGCATTCTCCAGTTTCCACCACCACTTGCACATCAAACTGATATTAAAGTTGTGCAAATTTTTAATACCCAAACCACCCTTTTTCTTGGGCTTACAGATCCATTTCCATTTCACAAAATGGTATTTTCTTTTATAAGCACTCCCAGCCTAAAAGAAAGATCTGATGGGCTTATCCATCTGTTCAATATTTGATTTACGGAGCAGTCTCATAGACATCTGATATACAACTACACTTGATAGGCAGGCATCAATTTTTACCACTCTCCCACCAATAGATATAGTATTTCCCATCCAGCCACCCATTTTTTTCCTTTATTTTCTCCCCAAAGAAACTTATTTCAGCAACTGTTGGTTTCCTTACACAAACAGGAGTGCCTAGGTATTTTATAGGCCAACTCCCTTGCTGACAGTTATATAAAGAAGCAAAATTGTGTGCTTTCACTTCATCATCCAAAATCATCATAACCTCACTTTTCTCAAAATTAATGAAAGAGCAAAGTCTAAACCCCGGGTTTTGTGTGTTTGATGACAACACTTGAACAATCTCATCGTGTGCATTGAGCATTCTTGCTATATTTGCAAGTACACGGTGACTTCGCTGGACACGTCAAGATCGGAGGACTGAAGCGTAGTTTATAGGTTTTCTGGTTTTGTGTGTGTATCGCGAGGTAACATGGTTGGAGAAGAAAAGAGGAGAAAGCAGTTTTTGTCAGGCCGGTAGTACCGTTACCCCTACTAGTACCGCCCCAAAGTACCGCTTTGGAGTTCTGCGCTGATTTTGTCCCACAGAACAGGTTACGGTACCTTTACGGTACCTTGAGCGGTAGTACCGCTTGAGAGTGGTAGTACCGCCCGAGGTACCGCTTAAGTACCGTAACAGAGTTACGACCGTACCGCTCTGGTACCGCTTTGGTACCGCCTGGGATCCAGTAAGGTTTGGAGCCCATTGCGGTACCTCGAGCGGTACCTCGAGCGGTAGTACCGCTATGTGTCCACGTGGATAAGTTCTGTGGGATTTTGAATCCAGAGCGGTAGTACCGCTTCCCAAAGCGGTACTACCGCTTAGGCAAAACTGCAGATAACGGTTGGATTTCGGGGGGGGGGGGGGGCCTATTTAAAGGGCCCTTCTTCCCCAACATGATTTTATCTCTCCTCTCTCTCTCTCTCCTCTATTGTCGCTGAACTTAAACCTTGAGGATCTCCCCAACCATCCAACCACTCTTTCCCAAATTTTGAGGAGTGGTGGAGGAGGCCCCGATCTATAGTTGTACCAAGAGAGATTTCACCAATACTTGCTAGTCCTTAGTGGATCTTGGTGTTAGGGTTCCTATGGTGGGATCTTGGAGAAAGTGCACCTATGGAGGATAGCTTGGTGTTGTGCTAGCTCCATAGGTTGTTGGGAGCCTCCTTGTGGTGTGGAGCTCGCCCCAACCTTGTGAAGGAATCACCGCCTCGACCGGTGCCATAGTGGAGAAGGCGGAGCCCCTTTGTGGAGCTCTCTCGAGGAAGAAGGTGTGGCCTTCCTTCGTGGTGTGGCCGCCTAGCCTCTTGTGTGAGGCTAGCACCTCATCAACGCAGACGTACTCTCTTTTGTGAGAGGAACTGCGGGAAACAAACCTCGCCTCGTCTCCGCGCCATCCGGTTGTCCCGCTCCTTACTCTTACTATCTTGCTTGTTCCTTTGCTTGTTGCACTTGTCTAGGATCATTGTAGGAACACTGACACCGATAAAGCAATCACCTTTACCTTCCGCACCGCTAAAATTGAAAAAGGCTAAAACTTGACATAGCGTCCATTCACCCCCCCCCCCCCCCCTCTTGTTCGCTACGATCCATTCAATTGGTATCAGAGCAAGGTTTTCTTGCGCGGGCTTTACCGCCTAAGAAATTGCCGAACAAGAGACGGTTGTGAATGGGTCACCTTCCGTTGTGCCACCCGCTCCATCATCTCCCATCGATAGCACAACGGCTACGTTGGATGACCTCAAGAAATTGGAGTCACCCATCGTTAACCAAATGAAGGAAATGATGATGGAGTTGGTTGCTCAAAAACCAACCCCTACCGTAGATCCTAAGGCAAGTGCCGAGGATCCCCCACCAAAAGCTAACCAATTTCCTCTTGTTGATTTTGTCGCGCAATCGACAAAAGATCCACAAAAGGAAGGGCTTGGGAGACCGGCACTTCAACAAAGGGGAATGATGAGACACCGGTTGTGGAATGTCTAGGGGGTAATCATGCGGTGCCACCACCAAGTGATTACACCATAAACGTTCCAATACCTATGCCACATATCTTGTCGCATGGTTCACCACCGTTACTTGAATCAAATAGCTTTGAAAATTGGCAATTCTTAATGCGTTCTCATGTGCGCAGCGCATCTACCGAGCTTTGGCGCATCATTGAGGAGGGCTACTCACCACGAGACCCAAAGAGCTTGACAAGAAGAGAAGTGGTGGATGACCAACTCAACGCCACCGCCATCAACATGATTCACATGGCTGTCACGCCCAAGGACCGCGCTCATATCCGCTCGCTCAAGACCGCCAAGGAAGCATGGGATAAACTCGACAAGCTCTTCCTCAGAAATGAGAGCATCCAAAGCTCTCGTTTTGATGAAGTGAACAACATGGCCGACAACTTCATCATGAATGAAGGAGAGACCCCCGAAGAGATGTATCGGCGCCTCATCGCTCCCGCCGTACAAATGCAAGATCTAGGAGCAACGTTTATGGATAACCATTGGATCAAGCGCAAGTTCTACAACGCTCTCCTCCCTTCTGAGGAAGTGAAGTTGACGGCCATCCGCCAAAACGCCTCCTTCCGTGCTATGACATCTGATGAAGTTCTTAGCGAAGTCATCGCTTTGGACATCTCCAAGAAGAATGCGGAGGATCTTGTTGCTCGCGCCCACAACACCCGCAAGCCCAACCTTGCATTGAAGATGAAGGTTCATGAGGCTAGTGAAAGCGATGAGGATCCCATTGAGTGGGGACCGGATGATCTCAAGACCATCTATCATGAGCACATGGCTCTCGCCGCCAAGAAATTTTGGGAGGGAAACAAGTCTCGAAGCACAAGACCACGAAGATCACGTGATTCTCCAAGAAGCTTCTCCAAGAGCCCAAGGGAGGGGCAAAGGGGGAGAACATGCCACAATTGCGGCGACAAGAGTCATTTTGTCGCGGATTGTATTTTTGAGAGAAGAGAAGATAATGGTGGAAGGCTTGTCCGCAAGGAAAAGTTCAAGTCACTCTCCAAAGGTCTCTCCAAGTTCTCCTCCAAGCCCGATGACGACAAGGTCTCCTTCACCAAGAAGCCTAGAGCCTTTATCATTCGAGAAGAGTACTCCTCCGATGAGGATGAAGAACATGAGAATAAGAGCTCCAACAAGGAAGGAGCGGGAGTGGCCTCCCTCGCCATTACCACTCCCTCTATCTCCCTCTTCGACTCTCCTAATGAGAGCCTCATCACCAACAACGTCCATTGCCTCAAGGCAAAGGTATCCTCGGAGGTAGAATCCCCTTCCAAACTCTTATCTTCAACTAATGCTTTATCTATTGATGATGCCACTAGTCTCATAATTAAGCGTGAGATTGTGGGTTTGAATTCTTTTCTCACTAACATGAAAGGGGATACCAAGACTCGTGTTGGGGCTCTCTTGCCCCAACTTGGTGCGGCACAAGACCTTATAGAGGAGAAGGAGAGACTTGAAAGGGAGGCGGAAAATGAGATTGCCTCTCTCAATCAAGCACTTGAGGAGGAACAAAATTTGCGCATGTCTCTTGAAGCTAGTGTCATCACCCTCGAAGACTCCAACAATGCTATTATCTCCCAACCCACCAAGAACCGAGACCATGCTCTTGGTTTGATGGGTGAGCTCAAGAAGAAGATGCTTTCTCTCGAGGAAGCCAACAAGGTGAAAGATGAGGACGATCCCATCTCTTTCCATGACGAGCTTGTTGATCAAGCTGCTTCCTTGAGGAAGCACAATGCTCTTCTCTTGGAGGTCAATGCTCTTCAAGAAGAAGCCTTGGATGAGTATTACCGCTTGTGCTAGGAGAAGACCTCATGTTTCAATCATGAAGAAGGAATTGCCACTCTTGAGACCAACAAGGCCAAGCTATTGAGTTTGAGTAGCATGCAAGAAGAGTCTTTGATGGAATGCCTCCGCATGAGCAAAGAGAAGGTCACTTGCTGTGATCATGAGGAAGAGATAGCCGCCTTGAAGAGGAGCGAAGCCGAACTCATGGAGGTCAATTCCATGCAAGAGGAAGCATTGAAGGAGTACTTTCCCTTGAGCAAGGACCGTGCGTGTTGCACCCATGAAAGTGACATTGCCAAGATGGAGAGTGACAAGCGTCTACTCATGAAGATGAACTCTCTCCAAGAAGAAGCTTTGATGGAACATTTCCGGGTGAACAAGGCAAAGGAAGTCCAAGTGTTTGATATCACTCACCCTCACCCGGAGCATGAAGATGAAGTCAATCGTTTGAATGCAAAAATTGATAGACTCCAAGTTCAATCCAAGTACTTGGAAGGAGTCATTGAAGCCAAAGATGGAGCCAAAGAGGGCTCTTGTAATGAAGGAGGAGTGGCTACCAAGCCAAAGAGGAAGAGGAATAGGAGGACCAAGAAAAAGAAGAACAAGGAGAACATGGAGATCAACCATGAGGAAAGTGGTGCTAGCTCAAGAAGGGATGGAGTACCCAACTCCGCCTCGAAGGGTTTCGCCGGCTCTAACAACCCTTCTCATGTTGTTTTTGTTGATTACTATGGACATATTCCTGCTCGCTTTATTGGTCCTCAAGAGGATAATGTTGATGAGATTTCTATTTTCGTGCCCTCGGTTCCTTAGTTGTGCTCAGTTTTCCCCAGCTCCTTAGTTTTTCCTCAGTTTTCCCCAAGTGCTTGTTTGAAACCCGCAGAAGCAGCTCAGACGGCAGGTTCCCGTTAAGTTGACCGTTCCGTGCTGACGTGTGGGGCCGCGTCGTGTTGGCCCGCGTCGCGTGGGGCTGGTAGAAAGGGACTGTGTGGGACAGGACGAGATAGCGTTTGGTTGCACGTGAGCAGGAGCTGGGTTTTGTCTCTCTCGGCCCAAATTGGCATTTTTAAGAGCACCTTTTCCCCTCTTTCTCTCTCTGTCTTCTATTTCTGTCTTTCTTCAATTATTTATGCCTTTTGGCCCTCATTTTTTGCCCAATATGGCAGCAAATCTAGTAGCAAATCTAGAAGCTAGTATATGATAAATTCACAGCAGCATAATCAGAAAACTAAGTATAATACATAAACTGCATACAGCAGCCAAAAGCAGCCAATAACGTTGTTAATTTTCACGACGAACTAAGCTGAAAAAAATACAAGACGCACACAATGTATGGACAACAAGAAGATTAGGATACCCCAGGATGAATGAATTTGTTCTTCATTCCTCATATATTTCTTCATCGCTCCATTCGTGCATTACCCCAAGTAAATATTCATTGAACTCCTTCCGTCTGCAGTGTGCGACCAATACATCCTCCAAACGGTATGGCATGTGTTCATTTGTCATAATGTAGTTTCCTATTCTATCCACACGTAGTGGCCACTCATTCTAGGCCTTTGTATCATGAGAATACTCTCTGATATAACCCAAATCAGTGTAGTAGATGCAGCCAGGTCGATGTGTCGGGTGCACTCTGGTGTCGACGGAGATACACCGGATATAATTCACGAAGAAGGCATTACTGCCAATGTTACTGACCGGATGGAGAGAGCGGCTCTGAGTGTCCACACGGTACACCAATGGTTTGCCCGCCAAAGCCAGGTTGACCAACAACACAAGCAGCAGATCACCATCCGACTTCACAAGGTAGAACTTCTCATTTCCAAGTTCTGAAAATGAAATTAGTGTCTCCATCTTGACAGTGCTCGCGCGCTGCTGCAACTGTATATTGGTGCACACTATTCTTCCGGACTCAAAACTGTCCGTAGCTACTGCATACAGTTCACCATTGAACGGGGTAATGCAACGCAGACAATGGTTCTCGATCGAAAATCTTTCTTCTCCCCAATCTTCATATATATCCTTAGTTGGAGTGCCTCTTATCGACCCAACCAATTTCCGACGGGTAATGTGCGGCAACGAAGACCATACTCGGGGATTTGATTACAGCGACTGAATCCAGAAAAACAGATGGCATCTGCGCCTCAAACATAGTGTTCGATTTCTTTGTGAGTGGGTTCAGAAGCCGTATCTTGTGCGGCGGGTTCTTCTGGGCAAGCACGATGACGCCACGGCAAAAGCCGACAAAGTAGTATCTAAAATATATTGATGAAGATAACATTCAGCACTAAGATGTTTAAGATTGAAAATAAAAAGGTAGATTAACCCTATAGATATGGAGGAATTTGAACCTTGCTTGAACTTCCGATAGATCTATGGTGACATAGCGTGATGTGCCGAGTTGGAGGAAGGTGAACTCAACGACGCGTGGAAGGGCGTGGTCTAGCATGATCCATTCGTGCAGGTGCACGTCGGGCTCAGGTAAACCTGAGCGCCAATTTCTACAGACTTGCCTCATAGCAGAGTAGGTGTCCGCGTACTCATCGTTTGCCAGTAAGCATTCGCCGATCTTGTGAAGTGGTCCATCAGCCGAGAGAGAGGCCCAGTTCACGGAGGCGCCGCGCTTGGATGCGCCGCCCTCGGAGGCAACGGGCTCGGCGGAGACGGGCTCGGCGGCGACTGGCTCGGCGGCGACGGGCTCGGAGGCGACGGCCGCCGGCGCATTCTTCTTCTCCATCGCCGGCAGGGTAGCGCGCGTACGGCGGTTGGGGTTTTTTCGATTTGGAGAAGTTGATGGGACGTGAGAGGCGTGGTTTCGTGCGTGAGCGAGAATGAGACGTACTGTGTGCAGAGGGGGGGAGAGAGGGGCTTACGCGTCCTAAATGCGACCCGCGTCCTACCCGTCCACTATTGCACGTCTGCACCGCAACACGCGTCAACAATGGCACGTCTTCCACTTCTGCACCGCAACACACGTCCTCGAGTCTAACCCTGGAAATTTAGATATACTCAGGTATACCCTCGAGTCATATACTAGAATTTTTTGTGTGCTCAGTTTTCGCCTTGAGTGCTAATACTGGCTAGTGCAATATACTCGGTTTTACCCTCAAGTGGCTGGTCAACAGAGAGTGAACAAATGGGATTAACTAGTTAAATGAGTTATTTAATGTGCGAAAAATTCCGAAAAAGAGTGGCACTTACTCATGGAGTCTTTACCACAAATTGCCACTTCTCAAATCATAGATAAATCAAGTTTTACCACAAATTGCCACTTCTCAAATCACCTAGTAGCTATGAAGGTGCATGGTTTTCCACAATAAGCCCTACCCAAAACAGCTTTCCCCAAAACATGCTTTGTCTGAATGAGACCATAATTTTCACACTCATGTATATTTGTATTGCAAATAGTTTGAGGTAGGCCAAGATGGGTTTCATTGTACAAAACGTGCATTTTTCATTTTTTGAATCTCATATTTGAATCCCTTAGTCTGTTTACTACTCACTTGCCCTTGGTTTCTTGATACTACTCAGGTTTGCCCTCTTCCTTCAAAAATTCTCACAGACGCCCAACATTGCCCTGATTGGTCTAGCCCATGTCACGCGGATCGTGCCCGCCGACCGTTGATCGTATGATTTAACGGGCAGGATAACCCCTATCTCTCTCTGGTCGGGGCCACCACCCTCTCTCTCTGTCGGCGGTTAGCTTCCACCCTCTATGTATGCTAAAGGGCGGTTACCCAGTACGCTCAAGTTTGGTTTTCTGCATTATTTTTCACGAGCTAAATTATAAACTCTTTTAGGCATTATTTTTCACGCAAAAAATGATAAACCATCACCGATTTGTACTTTTCACGCAAAAAATGATACACCATCACCCATTTGTTGTAGCCATTACTTTTCACGCAAAAAATGATACACCATCACCAATTTGTTGTAGCCGTTACTTTCCTCGCAAAAAATGATACACCATCACCCATTTCTTGTAGCCATTACTTTCCACGCAAAAAATGATGAAAAATCACCGATTTCTTGTAGCCATTACGGTAAAATGATAAACTATCATGAATTACCATTTCTTTTAGGCATTACTTTTCACGGTAAAATGATAAACTATATCACGAAGTTCCATTTCCGTCAAGATAGTCCGCATTACTTTTTTGTTGAGATATACTCCCTCCGTCCACAAATAAGTGTACTTTTAGCTTTTGTACTAAGTCAAATATTTTAAGTTTTGACCAACCATAAATAAAAAAGTAGAAACATATATGATGAGATTTTGGTATAATTTGAAACTACATTTCAAAACGAATCTCGGGATGACTACCCCCACAACGGTCATGTCCTCCTTAATTTATTGTGTAAACCCCCACAACGGTCACCTCCTCCTTAATTTATTGTGTAAACCCCTACAACAGTCATCTCTCCCTTATAAACACCCACAACGGCCATCCCTTGCGTCAATAGGTTCTGCCTCTCTCTTCTTCGTTCACATACACTTGATCCATTGCCATGGCTTCCACGTCTCGGACGCGGACCGGAAAGGGAAGGGGAAGGGGCGGCCGGGGTGGTGGATCATCATCATTGCCACCACCACCGTCAACACTGCCATTGATCATAGAGGAGTTCTTCATCATCGTCTATGAAGACCCTTTGGTCAAGAAGGTACGTAAGCGTTCCCACATATATGATGCATGTGATTAATTATGGGCATGTTCTAAAAAACCTTTAATTTCAAATGATCGGCGCTCGATCTCTTTGCAGGCACTCCCAAAAAAGTTTGCGGACTATCTTGATGGCCAGGAGCCAGCTAAGGTGTATCTGCGAGCAGCTAACTGTGGTCCTCGTCTCTGGACCGTGGAGGTCCTATTTGACGGTCAAGGCCGGATGTACCTCAACAAGGGCTGGGAGAATTTCGCCATCGCGCACGGTGTGGATTTCGGCTGCTTCGTACACTTCAAATATGAAGGCGATGATGTGCTCACAGTGAAGGTGTTCGACGGAACAATGTGCAGGAAGTACTACTACTCGGACGACGAAGATACTGACGATGAAAGCGACGACGACGTGAAGCCATGCATCCATTCCCTTTAGATAAGGGGATTATGACCAAGAATATATATGTAGCTTCATATGCAGCGATTTAGAGATCTAGCTATTTTCCTATATATTATGCATTTAAAAAATTATATCGCAATTTCCACCATGATTCGAGCACCACAGCCTCCAAACGATGCCGATATCGGCATGGTCAGAACGGCTACGCTCGCCGCCACTGCTAGGTCACCGTCGGGAAGCACCATGTTTAGCATAAGATTCACTTTAGATTAAGCTGCGAAAATAGTCACCTGCCATTGGCTGAGGCGGCCCCACAGAGCGGCTCTATATGATATTCCCTAAATAAATAGACGACCCCAGCGGTCATTGGCTGCGGAGGCCCCACCGAGCGGGAATATATGATTTTCTCTAAATAAATAGAAGACCCCACTAGTCATTGGCTGCGGCAGCCCCACAGAGCGGCAATATATGTCTTTTCCTGAAAAATAGACGACCCCACTGGTCATTGGCTACGGCAGCCCCACAGAGCGGTTATATATGTCTTTTCCTGAAAAATAGACGACCCCACTGGTCATTGGCTACGGCAGCTTTATAGAGCGGCCCCATTTTTGATTGGTAGCACCGCGTATACAATCAGGAAATAAAACGGCCCACGCGTCAGCGACAGATGGATGGCTACCCGTCAGCACGAGACGGTTAGAGAGGAACTGCCCTCTGTGCAGCCCCACCCGTCAGATTAACGGTAACGGTAAGGCCTCTGACCTGACGGCAACCCTCCCGTCTGAGCGTCTACGAGGGAGGGAGGAGAAAACTGAGGAAAAGTTAAGAGGCTGGGGAAAACTGAGCACAACTAACAAACCAGGGGCACGAAAATAGAAATCCCAATGTTGATTGGACTATTTGGGTTCCCAAACCAGTCAACACCCGGATTTTTAAGTCCAGATTCCTATTATGCCATTCATCGCAATCCCAGAAATATTGTTGTTGCGAGACATAACAGTCGATATCATAAGTCATCATTCATTACAAACCATACTTGTCTTACAAATTTAGATCACATGATCCAATATTACACAAATAGTTGATCTAATGATCAACGAACACAATTCATAGCGGAAGCGTAATAGAAAGGGACTATCTAGTCCACATGCCAACGCTTGACGTCAGAAGATTCCTAGTTGTCGTAGGCGTCCTGCTGGTCGTCACCTTGGTAGTTCTGCTCCTCTTCATATTCTTGCCATTTGAATAGTCAGGGACACAGCCGTGAGTACTTTAAGTACTCGCAAACTAATACTAATGCAAGTACTATCATTTTTAGTAACGGGGTGCTAAGCTCTAGTTTATTTTGTATAAAGCCAGTTTTAGTTCACAAGTATTTGATAAAAGACTCTTCATGTGCTAACTAACTCAAATGGGAACATTAGTGTCATTCCCACCACTCAGTTGTGATTCAAGTCAAGTCACCATTCACTTCATCAACAATTTCAAGAAATATCTGACACCGGAAACAGTATGGCCTTTCCAACCATCCATAACCGTGGACACGGCTATTCAAATAGATTTACACTCTGCAAAGGTTGCACACTTGTGCCACAACATTTGATTTCATCCGTCAGGGATAACCCCGAATCATCGTAACTCAGTACGCGGATCATCAACCATAACCTTTCACTTACATACCCTAGTATAGGTACCTCTCCCCATGAGCTTGGCCTCCCAGTGAAGACAAACTGTCAACCTGGGAACTGCACAGGGCTTGGGTCGTACATTCACCTCATTCCCATCATTTCTCATTCTACAGAGGCAGCCTCGGCATAACCCCTATGATGCTTGTTCAGAGGGAACCCATACTAAGATGTAGAAACTTCCAGTTAAGCCCTACCCATAATCAGGTATTGTGGGGGTACTCAAAAATTGGAAAGGTATCGCATCCAAACCAATATCAGTTTTAATCAAAATTCACCATGTCATTCAAGTCATATTCCCCTTCAAAGATCTTTCCATAGAATGACTCATCATTCCAAAGTTTTCAAACTCATTTCAATTCACAAGTTCCCATCTATAGTAGTCACATTTTGTTGTTAGCACTAGCACTAATCATGAGGGGTGCTATCTTGCTTGGCCATCTTTGAGGCTAACTTTGCTACTCTAGTATCACTCTAAACTTATACCAAAGTTAACTATAAAAGTAACTTCTTAATAAACCAAGTAAAAACTTTTTAAGGTAAAAACTTGGGATGGGATCATTGTAAGTAAGGTAAGATTAATGGTGCCTTGCCCCAATATGGCTTTGCACTTGCAAGAATATTAGCTTGCCTTGGTTGGGGTAGTGATCACAATTCGCTTCTTCCTCTTCTTGGTAGAAGCCTTCCTCCTCTTGGTATCCTCCGGTACTAGCGTCTAAAAACGAATACGAGATACAATCACCCAACAAGGTTCAAGAGCTACACTAAGCACACCATGGCTTCACACAAACTATTCTAGTGGCATGACACACATCACATATTAGTTGCATTTGGTTTTCTTTCTTTCTTTAAGAAAAATAATTTCCTCTCATTACATATGTAGATTAGAGTTTCTATTTAGTTCTTGGAGGAAATAATTTCCTCTCATTGAATCTTATTAAGATTTAATCTTCTCCAATAATCATGCATGAATCCATGTTGACCAAGGTCAACCATTCATCATCATTATTTGGGAAAATAATTTAAATGAGGTAGAATACCTCATACCATTTAACAATACCACTTATTTTTTAATATCACCAAGTAATTCCATGTGAGAGTAATTAGACCAGGGTCACAACTTCATATGAAAGTACTTGGGACAAGATTTAAATGAGAGGAAGCCTCTCACACACTTTACATTATAGTTTTGGGCAATATCATTTTACTAGAATAGCCATATAGTCCTTTATTTTCTTTAGGCCATGATCACTCAAAGTAACCCTGCCATATTTTTACATAATCAATTAGAGTATGTGACATGTGATCTATGAGATTTTAAATCAACTCAATAGCAATTTTGGTTGAATTTTAATAATTGTTTGAAAGTGCAAAAGTCCCTGACTTGTTATTTTTGTCACATTTAATCTACAATTAATCTCATGATGAGACCAGCGGGGTTGTGTAGATCTTTTTACTAGCTTTCCAACAGTATAAAATTCATCAAATTTGGTTGAGCCAATTTTAATCTATTCAAATTTGAAAACAGGGCCAGTATTGAATTAGATTTAAACAGATAATTCGAAATTCAAATAGTTGGGCCGCGCGGGAAAACTAAACGGGCCGAATCGATTTAAACGGCGCAAGGCCAGCCCACCACGCATCTACGCACGCATGGGCTGCCTGACGGGTGGGCTCCACCCGTCAGCCTCTCTTCATAACGCGAAGCGGTACGGGGGCTGTGGTGCGTCGGATTAGATCGAGATCCAAAGGCTCTGGGTCGTCGTCATCACCGGCGAGAAGAACTCACTGGCGCGGCAGAGCTAGGGGGTCGGAGGGCCCACCGTGGCTCGAGCGGTGGTTCGCAGTGTGCTCGACGAAGGTGTAGACGACGGCGAAGCTCCAGGTACAAGCGGTGCTTCCTGGGGCGGCTCCAATCGACGGCGAGCTTCCGCGGCGGCGCACGGCAGTGATGATGAAATTGGGTGGCCCCAGTAGCTAATCAAGGCAGTCAGGTGGTCGAGGAGATCGAGGGAAGAGAGGTGAGTGCTGCGGTGTGAAGAAAACGTCGAGGGGAGGCCTCCTTTTATATGCGCGGAGGTGGCCGTGGGTGCTGCGGCAATGTCGACCGCGGCGCGGGTTCTCCAGCGAGCTATCGAGCTAGGCGAGGGCGGCGTCCTGTTCCGCGTATCCAGGCGATCCTCTGGGCGGCGCTGGCTAGGCTAGGCGGTGCCTAAAGCGGTCGGGCACGTGCAAACATCCGCGCGGCAGTGGCGGAGGGTTTGGTCGTCTCCGGCGACGACGGGCGCGGGTCGGTGTCATTAGCTTGTCTGGTGGCGTCGCGGTGGCACGGTGATGCTCAAGGAAGAGAAAGGGGGGCCAGGGGTTGCGCGAGGTGGCGAGGCGGCGCGTGTGATGTGCACGCTCGTGGGCATGCACACGATATCGTCGGCATGGCCTGGGCGCCACGGGCGCGTCCGTGTCTGGCGCGTGCAGTGCTTCTCTCCAGCAATGGCGCGCGTAGGTGGATGTAGTAGAGTGAGGTGGCTCCAATTGGCAAGGTGGCCAGGGCTGGTGCAGAGAAGAGAGAGGGGAGGGGCATGCATGGTGCTCATGGCCGGCATGGCCATGGCTATGCCATGTGTGGCCCTCCTCTTAGGGTTGCTATGCCTTGTGTAGGTGGAGAGGGAACCAGGGGACCAATAGAGCACAATGGTTTGAGTAGGGTTGTCCAACACTATTGCAAATAGTGATTTTGGGATTGGTGTTAAATTTGAATTCCAAACTTTTGTCAAATTTCCTCCATGCAATGAAATTCCAAAATTTGAAATTGGGTTGGTTGGATTGGTTGCAAATGACCAGAGACACACAATGGTGGTGGTGGAATTTAAAAATAAAATGAATTGCAAAATTTCATAGTGGTGGTGATGTTGAAGTTGTTAAAAAGTCTCAACTTTGCTTGAGCATAGTTTTTGATCCAAGATGAACTTGGTATGGTGGTCTTTACAAAAGTTGTTCTCCTTTATGTTTCATTGGATGAGGTGCAAAGAATTGGAAATTTTTGGTTTGAAAATCTCAAAATACAGAGGCTCAAAGTAGTGATCAGACTGAAAATAGAAGATTTGACCATTAGTGCATGTGATCACAATTTGAGTTCAAATTTGATTTGATTTGAATTTCTTTGATTCCAAAAGTGTTAATAAGTGTTTAGTAACATAGTACAACTATTGGTGAAAGTCAAATTGGTCTAGGTTAAAGATTTGCAAAAATGGCATAAACCATATGTGAGGGTTTTAGGTTTTTTCCATTTTATTTCTTTTCTTTTTCTTTGATTTGATTTGTGATATTCTCATGATCAATTTAGGGTTTTAGGGTGTAGTACATAAGCACATAAACAATCATCATGGCATTTCACACAATAATGCACAAGTCCTATGCATAGTACTATATGCAAAATAAAAGTTTTTGTTGGTTCCAAATTTTGGGTAATTGAATTTCTCCTTCTTCATTGATTTTAAATTTGGGATGTTACAAACCCTTCCCCCTTAAACAAATCTCGTCCCTAGATTTTAAGAAAAGTTAGGTTCCTAAGAGAGATTGAGCAATTGGATTAACAGGAAAACATACTTGGCAGGGCCTGAGGTGCCTCCTGTGCTTCTGTTGCATTCATGTGGTAGAGGCGATCGTTGTGGTTATTCTGGTTCCTTCTGGCTGCGAAACGGCGCTGTTGTTGGGCAGGTGCAGCAGGGTTGGTGGCAGCCTTGGCTATCCTTTTGGGGCACTCATTGGAGTAGTGTCCCACAATCCCACATTCGTAACAAGTTATGGTCGACTTGTCCTTGGGGGTGACGGGGATGGCGTTGCTTCTAGTCCTCGGACCAGTGTTGGTGTTGTTGTTGTTCCCATTGTTGTTGTTGCTGTTGGGGTTGTTGTTGTTCTTTTGATTGTTGTTGTTGCCTCCGGGCTTCGGGGGTCCTCCATGGTTGTTGGTGTAGTTTGGGCGGTAATTCTGAGCAGGTGGCCTGTTGTTTCTTGGGGTGAACCCTCCAGATGAGTTGTTGCGGTACTTCTGGACATTGCTGGACCCATTCTGGTTCATCATCCGGTGTTTGCGGTTCTCGTTGGCTTGGTGAAGCTTCCCTTCCATCTGGATGGCGGAGTCCACCAGGGCTTCTAGGTCAGTAAAGGGAATATTGACCAGTACAGTCTGCATTTCGTCGTGCAGTCTGTTCAGAAATCTCTCTTTCCTCTTCTCATTGGTGTCGGTTTCATCCGGGGCGTACCTTGACAGAGTGAGGAATCTGTCGCGGTATTCTACCATGAACATCCTTCCTTGTTTGAGTTCGTGGAACTCGTCTCTCATCTTCTTGATCAGTCCTTGGGGCACGTGGTATTTGCTAAACTTCAGCTTCAAGTCTTCCAGGTTATCATTTGTCCCGCATTCATTGCGCGGACACTTGTCCACCAGGCTCTTGCAGGTCCTGACAGGTAGTGGGTGGCGAATAGCACTTTCTCTGCGGCTTCAACTCCCGCAACTTCCAGGTTGTTCTCCATAGTCTGGAGCCAGTCATCAGCATCTAGGGGTTCTTCTGTCTTGCTGAACATGGGTGGGTTGGTGTTCTGAAAGTTCTTCAGCTTTGACCCAGGGTGGTCGTGATTTCCATGGCCGTGATTGTTCTGAGCTATCTGCTGCAGTGCGGCAATATTGGCTTGTCGTTCAACTCTCTCGGCTTCTCGGTCTGCCATCATCATTTGAAGCATCTGCATCCTTGCATCCTGGTTGGTGCTGCGGGTTGGTGGGGCCATCTGAACATTGAGGTAGATGATAAGATAAGAGGGAAATTTCTATGGTTTGTTTGGTTTTTAAAGTCAAAAGTTCAAAACTTGAAAACTTGAGTAGTGTTGAGGGGGTAAAAACCAACAGCATTTTTTCATTCATACCAAACATCACACATTATAAAGCTAACACACCACTGGTTTGAAGAACCATTCATTCGCTCTAGGATACAAGGGGATCCTGATACAAACTCACACCTACTCAAGTGCTTTAGTGATACTACTCTTGGGTGGATCCTTCGTCTTCACGGGTAATGTGTTTGGCAAAAGGTGAAGGCGTTGTCCAACTCCTTGCGGGTCTTGTACATCATGAAGTCCAGGTGTGCTACATAGTGGTTCATCTCCGTGTGCGAGGGCATGGTCATCGGTCTTCTCATGGGGTCATGTCTTGGGTAGTAAACAAAGCGAGTGTTCTTAATCTTGTTCTCCTTTTTTTCACATAGACGGGCAATCGCTTCTTGCATAGCTCTGATTATTCCTTCCCTCCAAGTGTTTCCCGTTACAGAAAACCATATGGTTCCCATATTGGGGCTCCAAGCTTTCTCCGCAGATCTGCAGTAACATCCCACCGAGGTGGTCCTCCCGACTGATTATTGAGGGGTATTCCGAAGAACTCGGGATACGCGCGTCCTAGATATTCCACTAGTAGCTTCAAATCCTTCTCGAACATGAGGTTTCCTTCATGGCCAAGCTGATAGGACTTGCAGGTGTACTCCATCTGTGAGCAATTAGGATGAGTAAGTTAAAGAATTAGTCAAGTGTGCAAAATTTTATGTAGGATGACATGGAAAAGTAGAGCATGGATTTCTCATTTTGAAAAGATCTCAAGGATAAGAGGGGGAATAAGTTTTCATAAATATTCACTTCTTTTGTTTTGAAACTAAGTTTTTCAGACGTCCATTCTAACTAGGGTCTCCTAAGGTCAAACAATGGCTCTGATACCAACTTGTCAACACCCGGATTTTTAAGTCCAGAAGCCTATTATGCCATTCATCGCAATCCCAGGAATATTGTTGTTACGAGACATAACAGTCGATATCATAAGTCATCATTCATTACAAACCATACTTGTCTTAAAAATTTAGATCACATGATCCAATATTACACAAATAGTTGATCTAATGATCAACAAACACAATTCATAGCGGAAGCGTAATAGAAGGGGACTATCTAGTCCACGGGCCAACGCTTGACGTCAGAAGATTCCTAGTTGCCGTAGGCGTCCTGCTGGTCGTCACCTTGGTAGTTCTGCTCCTCTTCATATTCTGGCCATTTGAATAGGCAGGGACACAGCCGTGAGTACTTTAAGTACTCGCAAACTAATACTAATGTAAGTACTATCATTTTTAGTAAGGGGGTGCTAAGCTCTAGTTTATTTTGCATAAAGCCAGTTTTAGTTCACAAGTATTTGATAAAAGACTCTTCATGTGCTAACTAACTCAAATGGGAACATTAGTGTCATTCCCACCACTCAGCTGTGATTCAAGTCAAGTTACCATTCACTTCATCAACAATTTCAAGAAATATCTGACACTGGAAACAGTATGGCCTTTGCAAGCGTCCATAACCGTGGACACGGCTATTCGAATAGATTTACACTCTGCAGAGGTTGCACACTTGTGCCACAACATTTGATTTCATCCGTCAGGGATAACCCCGAATCATCGTAACTCAGTACGCGGATCATCAACCATAACCTTTCACTTACATACCCTAGTATAGGTACCTCTTCCCATGAGCTTGGCCTCCCAGTGAAGACCAACTGTCAACCTGGGAACTGCACAGGGCTTGGGCCGTACATTCACCTCATTTCACATCATTTCTCATTCTACAGAGGCAGCCTCGGCATAACCCCTATGATGCTTGTTCAGAGGGAACCCATACTAAGATGTATAAACTTCCAGTTAAGCCCTACCCATAATCAGGTATTGTGGGGGTACTCAAAAATTGGAAAGGTATCGCATCCAAACCAATATCAGTTTTAATCAAAATTCACCATGTCATTCAAGTCATATTCCCCTTCAAAGATCTTTCAATAGAATGACTCATCATTCCAAAGTTTTCAAACTCATTTCAGTTCACAAGTTCCCATCTAGAGTAGTAAATTTTAGTTGTTAGCACTAGCACTAATCATGAGGGGTGCTATCTTGCTTGGCCATCTTTGAGGCTAACTTTGCTACTCTAGTATCACTCTAAACTTAGACCAAAGTTAACTATAAAAGTAACTTCTTAATAAACCAAGTAAAAACTTGTAAGGTAAAAACTTAGGATGGGATCATTGTAAGTAAGGTAAGATTAATGGTGCCTTGCCCCAATAGGGCTTTGCACTTGCAAGAATATTAGCTTGCCTTGGTTGGGGTAGTGATCACAGTTCTCTTCTTCCTCTTCTTGGTAGAAGCCTTCCTCCTCTTGGTATTCTCCGGTACTAGCGTTTAAAAACGAATACGAGATACAATCACCCAACAAGGTTCAAGAGCTACATTAAGCACACCATGGCTTCACATAAACTATTCTATTGGCATGACACACATCACATATTAGTTGCATTTGGTTTTCTTTCTTTCTTTAAGAAAAATAATTTCCTCTCATTACATATGTAGATTAGAGTTTCTATTTAGTTCTTGGAGGAAATAATTTCCTCTCATTGAATCTTATTAAGATTTAATCTTCTCCAATAATCATGCATGAATCCATCTTGACCAAGGTCAACCATTCATCATAATTATTTGGGAAAATAATTTAAATGAGGTAGAATACCTCATACCATTTAACAATACCACTTATTATTTAATATCACCAAGTAATTCCACGTGAGAGTAATTAGACCAGGGTCACAACTTCATATGAAATTACTTGGGACAAGATTTAAATGAGAGCAAGCCTCTCACACACTTCACATAATAGTTTTGGACAATATCATTTGACTAGAATATCCATATAGTCCTTTATTTGCTTTAGGCCATGATCACTCAAAGTAACCCTGCCATATTTTTACATAATCAATTAGAGTATGTGACATGTGATCTATGAGAGTTGAAATCAACTCAATAGCAATTTTGGTTGATTTTTAATAAGTGTTTGAAAGTGCAAAAGTCCCCGACTTGTTATTTTTGTCACATTTAATCTACAATGAATCTCAAGATGAGACCAGAGGGGTTGTGTAGATATTTTTACTAGATTTACAACGGTATAAAATTCATCAAATTTGGTTGAGCCAATTTGAATCTATTCAAATTTGAAAACAGGGCCAGTACTGAATTTGATTAAAATAGATAATTCGAAATTCAAATAGTTGGGCCGCGCGGGAAAACTAAACGGGCCGAATCGATCTAAACGGCGCAAGGCCAGTCCCCCACGCATCTACGCATGCATGGGCTGCCTGACGGGTGGGCTCCACCCGTCAGCCTCTCTTCATAACGCGAAGCGGTACGGGGGCTGTGGTGCGTCGGATTAGATCGAGATCCCAACAGCTCTGGGTCGTCATCGTCGCCGGCGAGAAGAACTCACTGGCACGGCGGAGCTAGGGGGTCGGAGGCCTCACCGTGGCTCCAGCGGTGGTTGGCAGTGTGCTCGACAAAGGTGTAGACGACGGCGAAGCTCCAGGTACAAGCGGCGCTTCCTGGGGCGGCTCCAATCGACGGCGAGCTTCCGCGGCGGTGCACAACAGTGATGATGAAATTGGGTGGCTCCAGTGGCTAATCGAGGCAGTGAGGTGGTCGAGGAGATCGAGGGAAGAGAGGTGAGTGCTGCGGTGTGAAGAAAACGTCGAGGGGAGGCCTCCTTTTATAGGCGCGGAGGTGGCCGTGGGTGCTGCGGCAATGTCGACCGCGGCGCGGGTTCTCCGGCGAGCTATCGAGCAAGGCGAGGGCGGCGACCTGTTCCGCATATCCAGGCGATCCTCTGGGCGGCGCTGGCTAGGCTAGGCGGTTCCTAACATGGTCGGGCGCGTGCAAACATCCGCGCGGCAGTGGCGGAGGGTTTGGTCGTCTCCGGCGATGGCGGGCGCGGGTCGGTGTCGTCAGCTTGTCTGGTGGCGTCGCGGTGGCACGGCGATGCTCAAGGAAGAGAAAGGGGCTAGGGGTTGCGCGAGGTGGCGAGGCAGCGCGTGTGTTGTGCATGCTCGTGGGCATGCGCACGACGTCGTCGGCATGGCCTGGGCGCCACGGGCGCGTCCATGTCTAGCGCGTGCAGTGCTTCTCTCCGGCAATGGCGCGCTTAGGTGGATGCAGTAGAGTGAGGTGGCTCCATTTGGCAAGGTGGCCAGGGCTGGTGCGGAGAAGAGAGAGGGGAGGGGCATGCATGGTGCTCATGGCCGGCATGGCCATGGCTATGCCATGTGTGGCCCTCCTCTTAGGGTTTCTATGCCTTGTGTAGGTGGAGAGGGAACCAGGGGACCAATAGGGCACAATGGTTTGAGTAGGGTTGGCCAATACTATTGCAAATAGTGATTTTGGGATTGGTGTTAAATTTGAATTCCAAACTTTTGTCAAATTTGCTCCATGCAATGAAATTCCAAAATTTTAAATTGGGTTGTTTGGATTGGTTGCAAATGACCAGAGACACACAATGGTGGTGGTGGAATTTAAAAATGAAATGAATTGCAAAATTTCATAGTGGTGGTGATGTTGAAGTTGTTAAAAAGTCTCAACTTTGCTTGAGCATAGTTTTTGATCCAAGATGAATTTGGGATGGTGGTCTTTACAAAAGTTGTTCACCTTTATGTGTACTTGGATGAGGTGCAAAGAATTGGAAATGTTTGGTTTGAAAATCTCAAAATACAGAGGCTCAAAGTAGTGATCAGGCTGAAAATGGCAGATTTGACCATTAGTGCATGTGATCACAATTTGAGTTCAAATTTGATTTGATTTGAATTTCTTTGATTCCAAAAGTGTTAATAAATGTTTATTAACATAGTACAACTATTGGTGAAAGTCAAATTGGTCTAGGTTAAAGATTTGCAAAAATGGCATAAACCATATGTGAGGGTTTTAGGTTTTTCCCATTTTATTTCTTTTCTTTTTCTTTGATTTGATTTGTGATCTTCTCATGATAAATTTAGGGTTTTAGGGTGTAGTACATAAGCACATAAACAATCATCATGGCATTTCACACAATAATGCACAAGTCCTATGCATAGTACTATATGTAAAATAAAAGTTTTTGTTGGTTCCAAATTTTGGGTAATTGAATTTCTCCTTCTTCATTGATTTGAAATTTGGGATGTTACAAAACCCCTTGTTACTAACATGATATGACCCATTGAAAAATGTGTACCTAAATCCAAGACTTGATTCCTTGTAGGACTATGCTTCTGGTGGCGCTAAATGGGTGGTTGATAGTGGAGCCACAAGTCATATGACCGGAAGCAAGGATATTGTTGTCGACCTCGAGCCTTCTCACTCTACCGTATCATATGGCGACAACACGTGCTCTAAGGTATTGGGTCTTGGAAAGGTGGTGGTAACACCCGACATCTCACTTGTGAATGTCCTCCTTGTCGAGACCCTTGGTTACAATTTACTCTCCGTTCATCAAATTGCTTGTATGGGCCTATGTACTTTCTTTGATGAACATATGGTGGTCCTCTTGTGGAGCAAGACACTCTGTGTAGCTTTTGTTGGATATGTAGAGAACGGATTGTATGTTGTTGATTTCTCCGGAAAGACAACATCTTCCGCTCTTTGCCTATTCGCCAAAGTTGACAAGGGTTGGTTATGGCATCGCCGACTAGCCCATGTCAACATGAGGACTTTGCAAAGTCTCCACAAGGGTGGCCACATTCTCGGACTAAAAGAAGATGCCTCCTTTTGCAAAGATCGTGTTTGTAGGGCTTGCGTACAAGGGAAAATGCATGGAGCTCCTCACAAGGCCAAGACAATCATCTCTACCACAAGATGATTGGAGCTCCTACATGTTGATCTCTTCGGTCCACCGTCTCATGAAAGTCTTGGAGGAAAGAAGTATTGCCTCGTCATTGTTGATGACTATTCACGCTATTGTTGGGTATTCTTCTTCAAGTACAAGAGTGAGACTCAACGGACCATGATGGAGTTTGCCAATCAAGTTCAACGCAAGTACGACACCAAGATCCTCGCAACAAGGAGCGACAATGGAACGGAGTTCAAGAACTACACCTTGGATGACTTCCTCGGCGAAGAAGGAATCCAACATCAATACTCCACGCCATATACTCCCCAAAAAAATGGGGTCGCCGAAAGGAAGAATCGAACCTTGATCGAAGCCGCTCGAACCATGATGATGGAGTACAAGTCTAACTACAATTTTGGGCGGAAGCTATCTCTACCGCATGCCATGCTACTAATCGTCTCTACTTTCGCAAAGGTCTAGAGAAGACACCATATGAGATTCTCACCGGAAACAAGCCCAGTGTGTCATATTTCAAGGTCTTCAGATGCAAATGCTATGTGCTTGTCAAGGGCACACGTCTATTCAAGTTTGATTCAAGAGCTCAAGAAGGAATATTCATTGGCTATGCTACGGATTCTCACGCCTATAGAGTCTTCAACAAGTCAAATGGGTGAGTTTTAGAATCTTTTGATGTGACATTCGATGAAGATGATAGATCTTTGGAGGAGTGAAGTGCTTCTTGTGAGAAAGGAGATGCAATTCCCCCGGATGCCATAGGAAGGATGGGTGTTGGCATTCGCCGACCTCAAGAGCTACCTTCTATGAGTACCAGGGAAGGACCAAGTTCCACCCAAGTGGAGCCATCTACACCACAAGGCCAAGCTTCTTCCGTTGATCATACAAGTGCAAGCCAACCTCTACAACAACCTCAAGTTCAACCTCAACAACTACAACAACAATCAAGTGCACGCTCACCTCAACAAGCTCAAGAACAACATCTACCGCAAGCTCATCTACCTCAACAACCAACATCAAGTGACCAAGGCCAAGCATCAAGTTCTTCACCGATTGGCTCGGGGATGATCTTTATGGACAATCCCATTCCTAGTACCCTCGATTCATCGGGCTCTCGTGATGATTATGATGATGATGCACCATTCAACAACAATGAAGGTCAAGGCGAGGACCTAAACCGTGATGAAGGCCAAGAGGACCTACAAGAATCTACTCCTATAGCCGATACTCGCCGTGAAGATCCTACTACAAGACACTTGCGCCTCAAGTCCCATTCTTTGCGTAATGTTATTGGTGACTTAAAGAGCAAAGTAACCACCCAGAGGAAACTAGCAAACTTTTGTGAGCACCACGCCTTTGTCTCTATGGTGGAACCACTCAAGGTTAATGATGCACTTGAAGATCCCGAATGGTTGATTGCAATGCAAGAGGAACTCAACAACTTCAAGAGGAATGATGTGTGGACTCTCATGAAGCGACCCGATCATTGCCGCAGTGTTATCGGCACCAAATGGGTCTTCAAGAACAAGCAAGATGAACATGGCATTGTCATCCGCAACAAAGCAAGATTGGTGGCACAAGGCTATTCTCAAGTTGAAGGCGTGGACTTTGGTGAAACCTTTGCACCCGTTGCAAGGCTTGAGTCCATCCGTATCCTTTTTGCCTTTGCCTCTCATCATGGCTTCAAGTTGCAACAAATGGATGTTAAGAGTGCTTTTCTTAATGGTCCTTTACATGAGGAGGTATATGTGAAGCAACCCCCGGGGTTCGAGGACCCCCAATTAACGGACCATGTCTTCAAGCTCAAAAAGGCCCTATATGGACTCAAACAAGCTCCTAGAGCTTGGTATGAGCATCTAAAGGAGTTGCTTGTAGACTGTGGTTTCGAAGTGGGGAAAATCGATCCCACTCTTTTTACTAAGAAAGTCAATGGGGAGCTCTTTGTATGCCAACTTTATGTAGATGACATCATTTTTGGCTCAACTAACACAAAGTTCAATGATGAGTTTGATAAGTTGATGACTAATAGGTTTGAGATGTCGATGATGGGTGAACTCAAGTACTTCCTTGGGTTCGAGATCAAGCAAATGCGACAAGGCACCTTCATCAATCAAGCAAAGTACCTTCAAGACATGCCCAAGTGATTCGACATGAAGGACGCCAAAGGGATTGGAACTCCGATGCATCTCAAGTGTCAACTCTCCCTTGACGAGACCGGTGATGGCGTGTATTTCACACGTTCGTTGGGCAACCCCAAGAGGAAGGTATGATGCGCACAGCAGCAAGTTTTCCCTCAGAAAGAAACCAAGGTTTATCGAACCAGGAGGAGCCAAGAAGCACGTTGAAGGTTGATGGCGGCGGGATGTAGTGCGGCGCAACACCAGAGATTCCGGCGCCAACGTGGAACCTGCACAACACAACCAAAGTACTTTGCCCCAACGAAACAGTGAGGTTGTCAATCTCACCGGCTTGCTGTAACAAAGGATCAACCGTATTGTGTGGAAGATGATTGTTTGCAGAAAACAGTAGAACAGTATTGCAGTAGATTGTATTTCAGTAAAGAGAATTGGACCGGGGTCCACAGTTCACTAGAGGTGTCTCTCCCATAAGACGAACAGCATGTTGGGTGAACAAATTACAGTTGGGCAATTGACAAATAAAGAGAGCATGACCATGCACATACATATCATGATGAGTATAGTGAGATTTAATTGGGCATTACGACAAAGTACATAGACCGCCATCCAACTGCATCTATGCCTAAAAAGTCCACCTTCAGGTTATCATCCGAACCCCTCCGCATTAAGTTGCTAACAACAGACAATTGCATTAAGTATAGCGCGTAATTTAACTAGTGACTACATCCTTGAACATAGCACTAATGTTTTATCCCTAGTGGCAACAGCACATCCATAACCTTAGTGGTTCTTGTCACTCCTCCGCATTCACGAGGCATGAACCCACTATCGAGCATAAATACTCCCTCTTGGAGTTACTAGCATCAACTTGGCCAGAGCATCTACTAATAACGGAGAGCATGCAAGATCATAAACAACACATAAGCATAGCTTTGATAATCAACATAACAAGTATTCTCTATTCATCGGATCCCAACAAACGCAACATATAGAATTACAGATAGATGATCTTGATCATGTTAGGCAGCTCACAAGATCCGACAATGATAGCACAATGGGGAGAAGACAACCATCTAGCTACTGCTATGGACCCATAGTCCAGGGGTAGACTACTCACACATCACACCGGCGGCGACCATGGCGGCGTAGAGTCCTCCGGGAGATGATTCCCCTCTCCGGCAGGGTGCCGGAGGCGATCTCCTGGATCCCCCGAGATGGGATCGGCGGCGGCGGCGTCTCTGGAAGGTTTTCCGTATCGTGGTTCTCAGATCGGGGTTTTCGTCCACGGAGACTTTTTATAGGCGAAAGGGCAGGTCAAGAGGCGGCACGGGGCCCCACACCACAGGCCGGCGCGGCCAAGGGGGCCGCGCCGCCCTATAGTGTGGCCCCTCCGTGGCCCCTCTTCGTCTCCTTCGGACTTCGAAGCTTCGTGAGAAAATAGGCCCCTGGGCTTTGATTTCGTCCAATTCCGAGAATATTTCCTTACTAGGATTTCTGAAACCAAAAACAGCAGAAACAAAGAATCGGCACTTCGGCATCTTGTTAATAGGTTAGTTCCAGAAAATGCACGAATATGACATAAAGTGTGCATAAAACATGTAGATAACATCAATAATGTGGCATGGAACATAAGAAATTATCGATACGTCAGAGACGTATCAGCATCCCCAAGCTTAGTTCTGCTCGTCCCGAGCAGGTAAAACGATAACATAGATAATTTCTGGAGTGACATGCCATCATAATCTTGATCATACTATTTGTAAAGCATATGAGCTGAGATCAAATCATTCAAAGCAAGTATCTATATTGACATAAGAGATGATAATGCAAGAGTTAGACAAGCTAAAAGTTTTCATGAACTATTGCTTTAAAGACATGCAACCGTACAAAGTTCATTAAAGATGTATTAAGTATTCAGCATAGAAGTTCTATCCTTCATTCCAAGCATCAAGTAAATTTTCACAACATAAGAAGGATTCAGTCAAGTAAACATAAACATGAACATCATGAATCAACTGTTTTGAAGTCTACTCAACCGGTGAGCGCAAGCATTTGGTATTAGCACCAGGATGTTATGGCATAAAGAACGTTAATGGGGGTTTGGAAGGCCAAATGGAAGAAAGGCTTGCAAAGTTGTAAATGACCATTAGACAAGAGGAAACCTTATGATCGAAGCTATGCAAGGAGTAGTGATTGCCATGCAACGGATGCACATAGAGCTATATGTGTATGAAAGCTCTCCAATGGAACTAGTGGGGGTGCATCCAACTTGGTTGCTCACGAAGACCTAGAGCACTTTTGAGGAGGCTCATCATTGGAATATACAACCCAAGTTCTATAGTGTAAATTCCCCACATAGTTATACTAGTAAAACATGAAAACTCTCTCATATGAATGTAGGTGCTGAACATGAGCACAAATGATGACTATGAATAATGCTGGTGCTAAAACATGAGCACAAGTGTGGATAAAAGATAGTAATGCTGCCCCCTTTTTCTTTATTCTCTTTTTTTCTTTTTTTCTTTTTTTTCTTTTTCTTTTTTCTTTCTTTTCATTTTTTCTTTCTTCTCTTTTTCTTTTCTTTTTGATGGCCTCCACGGCTCTTTCCATTTTTAGGGGCAACATCCTAATATGACAACACACTTTTTGGTACAAATAACTCATAATGAATGAAACATGATGTATGAAACTGTATGCCTCTGCCAGTGTAGCAGGATGTGCAATGATCTAGCGTAACATGGGTAAACCACACATCAGCTGTATATGATCATGCAAAGCAATATATAAATAATAAATGACAACATGGCATGTAATGTAAAAATGGATGTTGCATGGCAATATATCTCGGAACAGCTATGGAAATGCTGTGGTAGGTAGGTATGGTGGTTGTTTTGAGGAGATGTATGGGCTTATGTGTAGGAGAACAAGAGAAAGTTCTCCCACGGGTTTGGATGTACCGGCGAAGTATGCACAATTCTCAATGTGAGCAAAAGGCAATGCACAGTACCGAAGAGGCTAGCAAATTTGGATGGTGGAAGTGCCAAAAACCGTAGCTTAACATTAGTCAAAAAGAACTCACAAGCTTATTGCAAACAACTAGCAGGTTCATCATTAAGAGCATGATTAAAATTTACTCCAAGGAGGGCCGTTCACGGTGGCACAAGTACCCCGCTAGCTCCCTCGACCTTCAGCACAACTTAGTTATTACGATGAACTCTCGGACATGGAAAGCTATCAAGTCCAACTACGCCTTCAACTATTTAAATAGAGTTTGTAGTACGGCACAAGCTTAAAGACAACAATCCACTACTAATTTTAACTCATTTATCCAGCAAGCCTTACCATCTAAATATCTCAAAACATTTGCAAAGAATCAAGTTATCAAAGCTCAATGTTCTACAAGTATTTTATTATACACTACCACATGCAACATTTCCCGTTTCCAACCATACAACAATTTAACGAAGAAGAAACTTTGCCATGAATATTATGAGTAAAGCCTAAGGACATACTTGTCCATATGCTACAGCGGAGCGTGTCTCTCTCCCACACAATGAATGCTAGGATCCATTTTATTCAAACAAAACAAAAAACAAAAACAAACCGACGCTCCAAGAAAAAGCACATAAGATGTGATGGAATAAAAATATAGTTTCAGGGAGGAACCTGATAATGTTGTCGATGAAGAAGGGGATGCCTTGGGCATCCCCAAGCTTAGACGCTTGAGTCTTCTTGATATATGCAGGGGTGAACCACCGGGTGCATCCCCAAGCTTAGAGCTTTCACTCTCCTTGATCATGTTGCATCATACTCCTCTCTTGATCCTTGAAAACTTCCTCCACACCAAACTCGAAACAACTCATTAGAGGGTTAGTGCACATTATAAATTGACATATTCAGAGGTGACACAATCATTCTTAACACTTCTGGACATTGCATAATGCTACTGGACATTAGTGGATCAAAGAAATTCATCCAACTTAGCGAAAGAGGCAATGCGAAATAAAAGGCAGAATCTGTCAAAACAGAACAGTTCGTATTGACGAATTTTAAAATGGCACCAGACTTGCTCAAATGAAAATTCTCAAATTGAATGAAAGTTGCGTACATATCTGAGGATCATGCACGTAAATTGGCTTAATTTTCTGAGTTACCTACAGGGAGGTGGACCCAGATTCGTGACAGCAAAGAAATCTGGAACTGTGCAGTAATCCAAATCTAGTACTTACTTTTCTATCAACGGCTTAACTTGGCACAACAAAACACAAAACTAAGATAAGGAGAGGTTGCTACAGTAGTAAACAACTTCCAAGACACAAAATAAAAACAAAGTACTGTAGGTAAAAACATGGGTTGTCTCCCATAAGCGCTTTTCTTTAACGCCTTTCAGCTAGGCGCAGAAAGTGTGTATCAAGTATTATCAAGAGATGAAGTGTCAACATCATAATTTGTTCTCATAATAGAATCAAAAGGTACCTTCATTCTCTTTCTAGGGAAGTGTTCCATACCTTTCTTGAGAGGAAATTGATATTTTATATTACCTTTCTTCATATCAATGATAGCACCAACAGTTCGAAGAAAAGGTCTTCCCAATATAATGGGACAAGATGCATTGCAATCAATATCCAAGACAACAAAATCAACGGGAACCAGGTTATTGTTAATGGTAATGCGAACATTATCAACTTTACCCAAAGGTTTCTTTGTAGAATGATCAGCAAGATTAACATCCAAATAACAATTTTTCAGTGGTGGCAAGTCAAGCATATTATAAATTTTCTTAGGCATAACAGAAATACTTGCACCAAGATCACATAAAGCATTACAATCAAAATCTTTAACCTTCATCTTAATGATGGGCTCCCAACCATCTTCTAGCTTTTTAGGAATAGAGGCTTCACGCTCTAGTTTCTCTTCTCTAGCTTTTATGAGAGCATTTGTAATATGATGCGTGAAAGCCAAATTTATAGCACTAGCATTAGGACTTTTAGCAAGTTTTTGCAAGAACTTTATAACTTCAGAGATGTGGCAATCATCAAAATTCAAACCATTATAATCTAAAGCAATGGGATCATCATCCCCAATGTTGGAAAAAATTTCAGCAGCTTTATCACAGGCAGTTTCAGCAGTTTTAGCAGTTTCAGGCAGTTTTTCGCGCTTTGCATTCGAAGTGGAAACATTGCTAACACCAATTCTTTTATTAGTATGAGTAGGAGGTGCAGCAACATGTGTAGCATTAGCATTACTAGTGGTGGTAATAGTCCAAACTTTAGCTATATTCTTCTCTTTAGCTAGTTTTTCATTTTCTTCTCTATCCCACCTAGCACGCAGTTCAGCCATTAATCTTATATTCTCATTAATTCTAACTTGAATGGCATTTGCTGTAGTAGTAATTTTATTATGAAGATTCTCATTAGGCAAGACTTTTGATTTCAAAAGATCAACATCAGCAGCAAGACTATCGACTTTAGAAGCAAGTATATCAATTTTCCCAAGCTTTTCTTCAACAGATTTGTTAAAAGCAGTTTGTGTACTAATAAATTCTTTAAGCATGGCTTCAAGTCCAGGGGGTGAACTCCTATTATTGTTGCAAGAATTCCCATAAGAATTACCATAGCCGTTGCCATTATTATAAGGATATGGCCTATAGTTGTTACTAGAATTGTTCCGGTAAGCATTGTTGTTGAAATTATTATTTTTAATAAAGTTTACATCAACATGTTCTTCTTGTGCAACCAATGAAGCTAACGGAACATTATTAGGATCAATATTAGTCCTATCATTCACAAGCATAGACATAATAGCATCAATCTTATCACTCAAGGAAGAGGTTTCTTCGACAGAATTTACCTTCTTACCTTGTGGAGCTCTTTCCGTGTGCCATTCAGAGTAGTTGATCATCATATTATCAAGAAGCTTTGTTGCTTCACCAAGAGTGATGGACATAAAGGTACCTCCAGCAGCTGAATCCAATAAATTCCGTGAAGAAAAATTTAGTCCTGCATAGAAGGTTTGGATGATCATCCAAGTAGTCAGTCCATGGGTTGGGCAATTTTTAACCAGAGATTTCATTCTTTCCCAAGCTTGAGCAACATGTTCAGTATCTAATTGTTTAAAATTCATTGTGCTACTCCTCAAAGATATAATTTTAGCAGGGGGATAATATCTACCAATAAAAGCATCCTTGCATTTAGTCCATGAATCAATACTATTCTTAGGCAGAGATAGCAACCAATCTTTAGCTCTTCCTCTTAATGAGAAAGGGAACAATTTTAATTTTATAATGTCACCATCTACATCTTTATACTTTTGCATTTCACATAATTCAACAAAATTATTAAGATGGGCAGCAAGATCATCGAACTAACACTGAAAATTGCTCTCGCATAACAAGATTCAAGAAAGCAGGTTTAATTTCAAAGAATTCTGCTGTAGTAGCAGGTGGAGCAATAGGTGTGCATAAGAAATCATTATTATTTGTGGTTGTGAAGTCACACAACTTAGTGTTTTCAGCGTTGGCCATTTTAGCAACAGTAAATAAAGCAAACTAGATAAAGTAAATGCAAGTAAACTAATTTTTTTGTGTTTTTGATATAGCAAACAAGATAGCAAGTAAAGTAAAACTAGCAACTAATTTTTTTTTTATTTTGATTTAGTGCAGCAAACAAAGTAGTAAATAAAACTAAGCAAGACAAAAACAAAGTAAAGAGATTGAGAAGTGGAGACTCCCCTTGCAGCGTGTCTTGATCTCCCGGCAACGGCGCCTTAAAATATGCTTGATGGCGTGTATTTCACACGTTCGTTGGGCAACCCCAAGAGGAAGGTATGATGCGCACAGCAGCAAGTTTTCCCTCAGAAAGAAACCAAGGTTTATCGAACCAGGAGGAGCCAAGAAGCACGTTGAAGGTTGATGGTGGCGGGATGTAGTGCGGCGCAACACCAGAGATTCCGGCGCCAACGTGGAACCTGCACAACACAACCAAAGTACTTTGCCCCAACGAAACAGTGAGGTTGTCAATCTCACCGCTTGCTGTAACAAAGGATTAACCGTATTGTGTGGAAGATGATTGTTTGCAGAAAACAGTAGAACAGTATTGCAGTAGATTGTATTTCAGTAAAGAGAATTGGACCGGGGTCCACAGTTCACTAGAGGTGTCTCTCCCATAAGACGAAAAGCATGTTGGGTGAACAAATTACAGTTGGGCAATTGACAAATAAAGAGAGCATGACCATGCACATACATATCATGATGAGTATAGTGAGATTTAATTGGGCATTACGACAAAGTACATAGACCGCCATCCAACTGCATCTATGCCTAAAAAGTCCACCTTCAGGTTATCATCCGACCCCTTCCAGTATTAAGTTGCTAACAACAGACAATTGCATTAAGTATTGCGCGTAATGTAACTAGTGACTACATCCTTGAACATAGCACTAATGTTTTATCCCTAGTGGCAACAGCACATCCATAACCTTAGTGGTTCTTGTCACTCCTCCAGATTCACACAGGCATGAACCCACTATCGAGCATAAATACTCCCTCTTGGAGTTACTAGCATCAACTTGGCCAGAGCATCTACTAATAACGGAGAGCATGCAAGATCATAAACAACACATAAGCATAGCTTTGATAATCAACATAACAAGTATTCTCTATTCATCGGATCCCAACAAACGCAACATAT
The DNA here is from genome assembly GCF_019359855.2 of Lolium perenne. NCBI lineage: Eukaryota > Viridiplantae > Streptophyta > Magnoliopsida > Poales > Poaceae > Lolium > Lolium perenne. The sequence continues at coordinate 31,901,589 of NC_067248.2, read as the reverse complement.
AGAATTACAGATAGATGATCTTGATCATGTTAGGCAGCTCACAAGATCCGACAATGATAGCACAATGGGGAGAAGACAACCATCTAGCTACTGCTATGGACCCATAGTCCAGGGGTAGACTACTCACACATCACACCGGAGGCGACCATGGCGGCGTAGAGTCCTCCGGGAGATGATTCCCCTCTCCGGCAGGGTGCCGGAGGCGATCTCCTGGATCCCCCGAGATGGGATCGGCGGCGGCGGCGTCTCTGGAAGGTTTTCCGTATCGTGGTTCTCGGTACTGGGGTTTTCGTCACGGAGACTTTTTATAGGCGAAAGGGCAGGTCAAGAGGCGGCACGGGGGCCCCACACCACAGGCCGGCGCGGCCAAGGGGGGGGCCGCGCCGCCCTATAGTGTGGCCCCTCCGTGGCCCCTCTTCGTCTCTCCTTCGGACTTCTGGAAGCTTCGTGAGAAAATAGGCCCCTGGGCTTTGATTTCGTCCAATTCCGAGAATATTTCCTTACTAGGATTTCTGAAACCAAAAACAGCAGAAAACAGCAACTGGCACTTCGGCATCTTGTTAATAGGTTAGTTCCAGAAAATGCACGAATATGACATAAAGTGTGCATAAAACATGTAGATAACATCAATAATGTGGCATGGAACATAAGAAATTATCGATACGTCAGAGACGTATCAACCGGCAAGGCGGTGGATCCCAAGCTCTACTGTTCGATGATAGGTTCACTTCTTTACCTTTGTGCCTCTCGCCCGGATATAATGTTAAGCGTCGGTATGTGTGCACGATTTCAAGCAAGCCCGAAGGAAAGCCACATTGTGGCGATCAAAAGGATCTTTCGATATTTAGTTGATACCCCACACTTCGGACTATGCTAACCAAGGGACACGGACTTTGCTTTGGTTGGCTTCACCGACTCTGATTGGGCGGGCGACAAGGTTGATAGGAAGTCTACATCCGGAGCTTGTCACTTTCTTGGGAGATCGTTGGTGTGTTGGTCCTCGAAGAAGCAAAATTCTATCTCCGTCTCCACCGCGGAAGCCGAGTATGTTGCCACGGCAAGTAGTTGTACTCAAATCTTGTGGATGAGGCAAACCTTGCGGGATTATGGACTCGAGTATAGCAAGGTGCCTCTTTTGTGTGACAATGAGAGCGCAATCAAGATCTCCTACAATCCGGTTCTTCATGGCAAGACGAAGCACATTGAGATAAGGAACCACTTCATTCGAGATCACATTGCTCGCGGAGATATTGTTCTATCCTTCATTGGTACCAAGGAGCAATTGGCGGACATCTTCACGAAGCCTTTGGACGAGAAGCGTTTTATTGAGTTGAGGCATGAGCTAAATATCATTGATCCATCGAACTTTGCTAAGTTATAGTCGTGAGTCCTAGATACATCTACGCGACCTCACACTACTATACTCTTACACGGTGGCTTCGGCCACCAACCTCATTCTTGAGGATTTTTTCGGTTCTTTGTGTTTCCTTGTGTTTTTTCTTTTGTCCTTCTTCTTTGTTATCTTTTTCTCCATGTTTTTGGAGAACCTCATCCAAGCTTTTCCTTCCTTTTGGGTTTTTGCAAGTTTGGTTGTGTGTTCTCCCTTACCATCCTTGTAGTTTCCTTACCCTCCTTTTTGGTGTTCCGATGCCAAAGGGGGAGAAGTTTCTATTCGGATGGGTTTTTGCATGAGGACTTTCGTTGTTGTAGCCCCTTGGTTATTTATCTCTTCTTGTGGCTACATCAACTCTTTGGAGGCACCTTATGGTGAGTGTGGGTACTCTCAAGGCAAAGGTATGATAACTTCACCCAAAACTCCATGCATGATCTTGTGTTGCCTCCATTTTGTGCATATGCTAGTTGAACATGTCAAGTATACTTGTTGCATATGTGCTTGGTTTGTAAAATCTAGGGGGAGTTATGTCTCTAGGATGTGTGCATTTGTATTCAAATGCATATTCAAAATATGCACATGTCTAGGGGGAGCTCCGTCGAGCTTTTGCAAATCTAAATATCGTATCATAAGATCTTATGCCATTACAATTTCTTGTGTTGTCATCAAACACCAAAAAGGGGGAGATTGAAAGAGCAAAGTCTAAACCCCGGGTTTTGTGTGTTTGATGACAACACTTGAACAATATCATCGTGTGCATTGAGCATTCTTGCTAGATTTGCAAGTACACGGTGACCTCGCTAGACACGTCAAGATCGGAGGACTGAAGCGTAGTTTATAGGTTTTCTGGTTTTGTGTGTGTATCGCGATGTAACATGGTTGGAGAGGAAAAGAGGAGAAAGCAGTTTTTGTCAGGCCGGTACTACCGGTACTAATAGCGGTAGTACCGCTACCCCTACTAGTACCGCCCCAAAGTACCGCTCTGGAGTTCTGCGCTGATTTTGTCCCACAGAACATGTTACGGTACCTTTAGCGGTAGTACCGCCCGAGGTACCGCTTAAGTACCGTAACAGAGTTATGGCCGTACCGCTCTGGTACCGCTTTGGTACCGCCTGGGATCCAGTAAGGTTTGGAGCCCATTGCGGTACCTCGAGCGGTACCGCGAGCGGTAGTACCGCTATGTGTCCACGTGGATAAGTTCTGTGGGATTTCGAATCCAGAGCGGTAGTACCGCTTCCCAAAGCGGTAGTACCGTTAGGCAAAAACTGCAGATAACGGTTGGATTTCGGGGGGCCTATTTAAAGGGCCCTTCTTCCCCAACACGATTTTATCTCTCCACTCTCTCTCTCTTCTCCATTGTTGCTGAGCTTAAACCTTGAGGATCTCCCCAACCATCCAACCTATCTTGCCCAAAATTTGAGGAGTGGTGGAGGAGGCCCCGATCTATGGTTCTACCAAGAGAGATTTCACCAATACTTGCTAGTCCTTAGTGGGTCTTGGTGTTAGGGTTCCTATGGTGGGATCTTGGAGAAAGTGCACCTATGGAGGCTAGCTTGGTGTTGTGCTAGCTCCATAGGTTGTTGGGAGCCTCCTTGTGGTGTGGAGCTCGCCCCAACCTTGTGAAGGAATCACCGCCTCGACCGGTGCCATAGTGGAGAAGGGGGAGCCCCTTTGTGGAGCTCTCTCTAGGAAGAAGGTGAGGCCTTCCTTCGTGGTGTGGCCGCCTAGCCTCTTGTGTGAGGCTAGCACCTCCTCAACGCAGACGTACTCTCTTTTGTGAGAGGATTTGCGGGAAACAAACCTCGCCTCGTCTGCGCGCCATCCGGTTGTCCCGCTCCTTACTCTTACTATCTTGCTTGTTCCTTTGCTTGTTGCACTTCTCTAGGATCATTGTAGGAACACCGACACCGCTAAAGCAATCACCTTTACCTTCCGCACCGCTAAAATTGAAAAAGGCTAAAACTTGACGTAGCGTCCATTCACCCCCCCCCCCCCCCTCTTGTTCGCTACGATCCATTCAATTAATTTTCAAGCCAGACATAGACTAAAAAATATAACGGATAAGTTTCAAATTCACAGCTTGTTCTTCACTGTCTCGAATGAGGAGAATAGTGTCATCAGCATACTGCAGCACAGCAATACCATTTTATACCAAGTTACTAGCCAAACATGTGATGAGCCCATTTTGTTGTGCCAGAGTTGCCATCTTGGACAAACTATTGGCAGCCATATTTAACAGGAATGGGGCAAAGGGATCACCTTGTCTGACACCTTTGTAGCTAGCAAAGTAAGGGCCAATTTTATCATTTACTTTCACACTCAAAGTGACATTAGTCACCACATTTTTGATCCAAACCAACCAGCTAGCACTGAATCCCATCTGGGAACAACAATCAAACAAGAAATTTCAATTGACTTTATCATATGTTTTTTCAAAGTAAATTTTCAGCACCACATCCTGCTGTTTCCTGAATTTGCTCTCTCTAAGGACTTCTTGCAGCAACATAACTCCATCAGTGATATACCTCCCTTTGATGAAAGTAGTTTGACACTGAGACAACAACTTTTCCATTACTGGAGCAGCCCTGACAGTAAGAGTTTTGGTGAAAATATTGAACAAAACTTGCAATAGACAAATAGGTCTGAATTTTTGGATTCTATCATCATCATTTCCTTTTGGAATCAAGGTAATAATACCATAATTGATTCTAGCAATATCAATCTTGTGATCATACAAGTCATCAAACGCAGCCATAATATCTGATTTGATTATCTCCCAGCACACTTGATAGAATTCAATGGGAATCCCATCAGGACCTGCTGCCTTGTTTTTTTCGATCTGGTCAACAACATTTTTTACTTCCTCCACTGTAAATCTTCTGTCCAGATTTTCTCTGTCAGTGTCATCCAGCTTCTCTTCATTGTTCCATACATCCTCACTCAATCTAACTCCTCTGTTCTCCACAGGGCCAAAAAGGTTTTTGTAAAAATCTGTAGCATGTTGTAACAAATCTTCATCACCTTGTATCACAGAGTCCCCATGCTTCAGAGAGAAAATAGTAGATTTCCTCTTACAGCCATTTGCCATTTTGCAAAAATAAGTTGTATTACAATCCCCCTACAACAACCAATTGTCTCTTTCCCTCTATCTCCAAAAGCTTTCTTCCTTGTCAAGAATTTCAAGTAACTCTTGCTTTAGCTCTGCCCTCTTCTGAATATCTGCAGGAGGCAAAGGAGAATGTTCCTCCCTCATTTCCAAATCAGCCAAAGACTGAGATATATCACATTTCTTTTTTTATTCTTTCCTCTCAAGTTATAGCCCCAAACTTTCAAACTGTTCTTGACATTTTTCAGCTTTTTCTGCAATATGTCAAGACTGTTGTTTGCCCTAACATTTTGCTGCCAGGCTCTATCAACCCTAGCAAGGAAATCTTCTTATTTTATCTAACTCTTTTCAAATCTGAAATCATATTTCTTCTTGGCTTGTTCTCCATGGTGTCAAGAATAAGAGGGTTGTGATCAGATATTTCCTATTCAATTTATGCTCAGTTGTCAGGGGAAAAGGTCTTCCCAATCACTACTCATAAGGAATCTGTCCAGTTTCTCAAGTGTGGGAATAGTTTGACTATTTTTCCAAGTGTATTGGCCACCAGACATGTGAATCTCCCTAAGAGAATAAGTATTAATGATGGAATTGAACATATCTGACCACCTGTTGCTTCTCATCCCTTTATTTTTCTCAGAAGAAAATCTTATGATATTGAAATATCCACCAATGAGTAAAGGAAGTCTCTGGTCACTGCAAACCATGCGAAGCTCTATCAGAAACTCTTCCTTGTCACACAACTGAGCAGCACCATACACTATCACCAAGCACCAGTTTAGATTAAGCTTCAAATCCAACAAAGACATTTTGATGAAGAATTTACCAACAACAGTATCAGTAATGGAAAATCTGGATAGACTAAAACCACCCAGAATTCCACTACTTCTACCAATGGAAATAATCCATTTCCAATCAAAGTGTCACTGTGGGTCAATAGTCCTGAAAAAAGCAGGAGAATAATCTTTCTTGATAGTCTCTTGCAAACCCAAGAAATCGACATCTTGTTCACTGATGAAATCTGACAAAACCCTACTCATGTCTTTCTTACCCACACCTCTGCAATTAAGAGTGGCTCCTATCATAAATATCTTGGTTTTTTTTCCTACATCTGGTTCCAGTAACAATGTCACTCAAAGGGTGATCATTGTTGACTTTCACCAAGGCAGCACATGATTTTGACTGTGCCCCTCTGAGAGAGCCACCTGATTTTGTTGGTGTCTCCCTCCGTCTCCCTGTTATCACCAGAATTTGACCGAGTCAGAGGTGGGCCGTGATCAAGATGGACTTGAAGAATATACATGGAAGAAAGACGTGAATCGGCCTGTTATGCAAAGTTTGGGCTAGTTTGCCCGTGTATCTGTAGTATAGTAGATTACGTGTTGATTAGTTAGAGTTTGCCTCATGCACGGTTGGGATTATTCCCACGTTAGAAAGTCTACGGACTATAAATATGTATCTAGGGTTTATGAAATAAACAACAACCAACGTTCACCACAAATCAATCTAGGCGCATCGCCAACTCCTTCGTCTCGAGGGTTTCTTCCGGGTAAGCATCATGCTGCCTAGATCGCATCTTGCGATCTAGGCAGCACAAGCTTATTTCGTTGTTCATGTGTTGCTCGTACTGAAGCCTTTTTGATGGCGAGCAACGTAGTTATCTTAGATGTGTTAGGGTTAGCATTGTTCTTCGTATCATATGCTGTCGTAGTGTAACCCTTACACATCTAGCCGCCCTTACACCTATCTTAGGTGTAGGGGCGGCACCCCGCTTGATCATTATTTAGTAGATCCGATCCGTTACGGTTGCTCCTTGTTCTTCAAGGATTAGTTTAATATCTGCAATAGTTAGGCCTTACAAAGGGTTGGAGGATCCAGCGACGCGTAGGGTGAAGTTTGCTAGCCCTAGACAGGATGTTCCGGGGATCAACCTCGTGTTGGTTTTTAGGCCTTGTCTAGGATCGGCTTACGATCACCGTGCGTGACCGCGAGGCCCAATCGTGAGTAGGATGATCCGATTATGCGGTGAAAACCCCAAATCGTCGTAGATCGTTTTAGCTTTATCTTGATCAAGCAGGACCACCATATATTCGTACACCTCGTGCGAATCATGGGTGGATCGGCTCCTTGAGCCGATTCACAGGATAACCTGAGAGCCGATCGAGGCTCGTATTTAATGTTTACGTGTATGCCATGCAGGAAACTAAGCGAGGCATCTCCATCACCTTCCTGACCAGGTATAGGTCAGGTGGACAGCCCTTGCACCAGCATCGGACGTGCGTGTCGGACTCTTTGCGGGCCGTCGCTCGGAGGGACCAGGGCCAGCCGCAGCCCTAAGTTGTTCCCGGCTCTCCTGTGTTCCCCGTCGTTGCTCGCCGGTGGGTTTCTGACCGCAACACATTCTGGCACGCCCGGTGGGACAATCTTCTACATCAACCACATCGCCATCTACATCTGAGATGGCGGACGGCACCCCAGTCAAGTACGAGGATCTGACCGACGAGCTCAAGAAGAAGTATGATGAGGTCAAAGCTATCCTCGAGGCCGATCTCATCGGCTCTTTTCACAGAACCCGTTCACATGGCATCAGGTGGAAAGGGTTCTCGCCTGACGGTGCGCTCGATGGAATAGACCTGTCCGCCCCGTCAGAAGAACGCACCAGGTCCCTACGTCAGGAGATCAACTACATGGTGGCTCACTCGCTGCACCGCCACTCTGAGGACCTGGTGAACACTTTGGAGCGTGTCGCTCTTCGGGTGATCCAGGAGATCATGAGGCACCAGTACTCTCCGTCAGGACCAGCTCTCGGGACACATCAAGGAGAGATGCCACTCCAGTCCCGTCCACCGCTGCCATTTGCGTTGGCAGCACCAGAAGTGCCGAATTCACCGGCATTCGTCGTCTACAAGATCGGTGGTGACCCTAGTGACTGCCAGTTCTTGCATGAGGCGCCTAAGGAGATCCCTCACGGGTACATGTGCACATACGTGCCAGACTACGGTAACTGGGCGCTCACAAACCAGGCCGCAACAGCAGGGACTTCTGGAAAAGCAGGAGGAACGTCAGCGACGGATCTTGAGAAGCAGACGTGGCTAGCTAAGTATGCCACTCCAACGAACCTCCAGAGCTCAGCTCCTGCAGTTGGCTCAGAGCTGGAAAAGCAAGCATGGCTGGCTAAGTACGCCACCCCGGCGAATCTTCAGAGTTCAACTCCTGCAGCCAGCACCGCGGATCAAATCAGTACCATACTGAGAGACCAGTTTGGCATGGTGCCGAAAAGGAGGACAATCGGCTATTCCAAGCCGTATCCCAACGAGTACAAGTTGGTCCCGCTACCACCCAAATATCGGCTCCCTGATTTCTCCAAATTCAGTGGATCAGATGGTTCCAGCTCCATCGAGCATGTGAGCCGATATTTGGCACAGCTAGGAACGGCCTCAGCGTCGGATCCACTACGCGTGAGGTTCTTCGCACAGTCCCTCACGGGATCGGCTTTCGGGTGGTACACTTCGTTGCCACCGGACTCGATCCGGACTTGGAAGCAGTTGGAAGAACAGTTCCACATGCAGTATCACTCAGAGGCTTCCGAGTCTGGCCTTGCCGATCTAGCACAAATACGTCAGAAGCGTGGAGAAACCGTGGCAGAGTACGTCCAGCGCTTCAGAAATCTAAGGAACCGATGTTATTCGGCTCGTGTGACTGAAAAAGAAGCAGTCGAGTTGGCAGTGGTGGGCCTTGCATCACAAATCAAGGATATGGCCTCCCAAGCAGACTACCCTTCGCTGGCGCACATGGTTCAGAAACTGTCAGCATATGAACAGCGCCATCCGGACTTGTACCAGGACAAATTCAAGCGTGTGGTAGTCCTGGTTGGGGCAGATGAAGACGAAGGCTCTGCAGGAGACCAAGAGGTAGCAGTGGCTGAATGGACTCGGGGGGCAACCCCCGTGTCCTGCAAATGGGTTAAGCCACCAGGTCTGCCCAGAGGGTTTGATTTTGACGTGACTAAAACTGAGCAAATCTTCGACCTCTTACTCAAGGAGAAGCAGTTGAAGATACCCGAAGGCCTCAAAATCCCCATGGTACAGGAGCTGAACGGAAAGCCATACTGCAAATGGCATAACTCGGTCTCCCATGCCACCAACGACTGCAGGGTGTGGCGACAGCAGATCCAAATGGCGATAGAACAAGGACGTCTGATTTTCAACCAGTACGCCATGAAGGTCGACACCCACCCCTTCCCCGCCGTTAACATGGTGGAGTGCACTTACCCTGAAGGTTGCCAGCCAGGATCCTCGTTCAGCATCAACATGGTAGGGCCTGGACACCACTCTGGCAAGGATGGAGACGAGGGCAGCTGCTCTCGTAGCAAGGACACAGAGGAGGCCGCTCCACGCGATCGGCTCCGTCACGATGGCAAGCGCTACATCACAGAGGGAGAAGTAAGGAATGTGAGATATCAGCGACCTCTCTCTGATCACCTCCTCAACAAGTATGTGAGTCAGTATGACCAACGCCAACGATCCAGCGATGATGATGAAAGAGATCGTCTGGCTAGAGAAGCCAGAAGACATCGTCGGCATGATCGCGATGAGGAGGAGTACGAGCGCTGTGCCAAGGAAAAGTCAAGGGAGCAAGACGACGAAGATAGACACTGGGACTGTCCCTTCTTCAGACACTGCTGGGATTCAGGAATGAGCCGATTGCCTACAATCGGCAACTGCCCAGAATGTAGACAGAAGAAGAAGGAGGCAGCTAACGTGTCCGTGTTCCAACGCTTAGGGCCTCTCCCGCCTCGGAACAAGCACGCTGAGTCCCCTCGGGTGGAAGATCTCGAGGATTTGGAAGACAATGAAGAAGAAGAAGACAGGTACCACCGGCCAAGGTGGTGCCCTGATGGACTCAGCCGTTCCCAAAAACGTAGGGTTCAGCGACTGCGCGGCTTGGAGGAAGCCGAAAGGTTATACCTGCACACGCTAAGGAAGGCGCGGCCTGATCTGGCCGCGAAAATTCAGCGAACCCTGGATGAAGAGGGTCGACCACAAAAAATGGAGTGGCGCCCCAAGCAGAGGAAAGCCGATGATGAAACATCGGCTGGCACAAACATGGTGCTCATCCTTCCAACGGAGTTTAGTGCTCCAGGATTTAACGATGCACTCAAGTTGGACGACGGCGAGCGCATCGACGTGACGAAGGGCAGGGTTAGGCTGGTCTTATCCACTGGCCTGACCGTGTAGCAAGAACAAACCGATGAGCAAACGTGGCGAGGCCGATCCTTGGGATCGGCCCCAAAGATCTATGAAGGAACATTACAAAACCTTCATTGAGCGCTTCGATCAATATGGAGGCCGATTCCAGCAATCAGCCAAAATTATCTTCACCACATGTTCTGCTTGTGTTCAACATCGATCTATTGGGCAGCGGTTTTGCGTCGGCTGACGAGTTAGGGAAAATCAACATTGGTCCTACCGGAGCCGACGTGCAAATACATGTGCCTTGATTAATTACAGAGCCGATATCCGCAGTTCCCTGACAGATTCGGCTCGGGGGGCATCTAATCAGATGAACATGTGTAGGTAAACATGTGTGCAGTGAAACATTGGGGGCCGATAGAAAAATCGGCCAGAAAAAAAAAATTTGTTCAACACGCGGATCTACACCAAGTCCAGTTCAGCTGTGAGGCCTTCTACGTCCTCGAGGGAGCGAACAAGGAGAACTTCCTCAGCTGCAATGAGCCGATGATTGGTGCCTGAGCCTTCTTGTCAAGGGCTTCCAAACCCTTTGCGCCAGTTCAGCAGTACTAGCGGAAACATCAGTTTTGGCACAAGGCGGCCCTTTGCTCATTAAGCTGTTGGTACTTCATCTGCAATATCGACTTTCAAAGGAAGAAGGGTGATCGGCTTTGGTGCGTCTACCGTCGACCTGGCTAAGTTGGCTACTGTCTCAGCTGCGCTCGTAGGCGTGAATAGGACCTCTGCATGGCGGCTGTCTCAATTTGCCTGAGTTCAGGGCCCTTGGACTGGACTGTGCATCCTCGCCACTGTTCTCACTTTAACTGAGGCTCGGGGGGCAGCCGATTTGGTAGACACTCTATTTTTGGGAGCCGATGGGAGTTGCATCGGTTGACCCTGCATCATAGCCTTCTCCGAAAGCGGTAAGAAGACTGCTAGAACTACGGAGAGGAGCCGGAAAGGGAAGCCGTCGTCATTTACGAGGTTTGGACCGTCCTGTTGCTACAAGAAAATGAAGGAGACTGGATTCTCAAAACAGCCGATGAACAGCCATCGGCTATAGGATTGCGAAATATTATGGTCAGGTATCAAATTACAATCTGAATTTGAGAAGTGCTTGACTGACGGTCTAATCGATGTCTGAGTCTGGCTTCATCCGATACGTTGCTATCGGTCTTGGTGTGGCAAGCGGAAGGCTTGAAATTGGATCAATTGAAAGACAAATTGGAAGAACAATTCTTATTGATTCAAAGGAGCGGCTTTACAGGAAAGAGCCGATGGCTCCCAAAAGGGGGATCTGATGCCTAGTGCACTGCTACTACTAGTCCTACTCTACTAGTCGTCGTTGTCCTCATCGCCGCCGTTGTAGCTGCTGTCGGCGCTGCTCCCAGGGAGTTCCTCGTCGCTGCTGCCCCAGCCCTCGGCCGGAGCTTCTTCTTCCTCGTCATCATCATCATCCTCGCTGTCCGCCCAAGCGCGGAATCGCTTTGTCGGCGGATGCTTAGCGGGGGAGGAGGAATCATCCTCCTCCTTTTCCTCTTCTTCCTCTACTTCTTCTTCTTCCTCCTTCCCGTCGGAGGAGGTGGGTTTCACCCAGGGATGGAGGTCGTCTTCGCTTTCGCTTATCAGCTCCCCTTCGATGAGGAACTTGAGGTCGTCTTCCCCATCGGTCAGAGGCAGGTCGCCATCTGACCCGACGAATGCTTCGGGTGGACCGTCTGGCACATGGTCGAAGTTCCACTCCGGCTCGCTTGAGGAGAAAGACTGGAGGGAGAGGCCGGAGGAGACGGAGGAAGAGGAAGACATTGCTACAGGGAAAGAAGGTTTTTTTTTTGGTGCCGATAGCTAGAACAGAGGAAGGGGATGAAGAGGGCTAATCAATCGGCACGGTTAAATAATGAAGAGCCTAGTGGAGATTTAATGCCATTGCAGTTTCCGAGGAAGTGATGCTAAAGCTATCAAATTTTGCAGAGAAGTTGAGAAGACAAAGTATCATGATGAAGGGTACTGCAACGGTTCTGCTCTGCCACGACATGACCCGACGAAGGAAAAGCAGGGTGATTTTGGAATTATCAATTCCAAAACCAGGGGGGCATGTGTTATCACCAGAATTTGACCGAGTCAGAGGTGGGCCGTGATCAAGATGGACTTGAAGAATATACATGGAAGAAAGACGTGAATAGGCCTGTTATGCAAAGTTTGGGCTAGTTTGCCCGTGTATCTGTAGTATAGTAGATTACGTGTTGATTAGTTAGAGTTTGCCTCGTGCACGGTTGGGATTATTCCCACGTTAGAAAGTCTACGGACTATAAATATGTATCTAGGGTTTATGAAATAAACAACAACCAACATTCACCACAAATCAGTCTAGGCGCATCGCCAACTCCTTCGTCTCGAGGGTTTCTTCCGGGTAAGCATCATGCTGCCTAGATCGCATCTTGCGATCTAGGCAGCACAAGCTTATTTCGTTGTTCATGTGTTGCTCGTACTGAAGCCTTTTTGATGGCGAGCAACGTAGTTATCTTAGATGTGTTAGGGTTAGCATTGTTCTTCGTATCATATGCTGTCGTAGTGTAACCCTTACACATCTAGCCGCCCTTACACCTATCTTAGGTGTAGGGGCGGCACCCCGCTTGATCATTATTTAGTAGATCCGATCCGTTACGGTTGCTCCTTGTTCTTCAAGGATTAGTTTAATATCTGCAATAGTTAGGCCTTACAAAGGGTTGGAGGATCCAGCGACGCGTAGGGTGAAGTTTGCTAGCCCTAGACAGGATGTTCCGGGGATCAACCTCGTGTTGGTTTTTAGGCCTTGTCTAGGATCGGCTTACGATCACCGTGCGTGACCGCGAGGCCCAATCGTGAGTAGGATGATCCGATTATGCGGTGAAAACCACAAATCGTCGTAGATCGTTTTAGCTTTATCTTGATCAAGCAGGACCACCATATATTTGTACACCTCGTGCGAATCATGGGTGGATCGGCTCCTTGAGCCGATTCACAGGATAACCTGAGAGCCGATCGAGGCTCGTATTTAATGTTTACGTGTATGCCATGCAGGAAACTAAGCGAGGCATCTCCATCACCTTCCTGACCAGGTATAGGTCAGGTGGCACGCCCTTGCACCAGCATCGGACGTGCGTGCCGGACTCTTTGCGGGCCGTCGCTCGGAGGGACCAGGGCCAGCCGCAGCCCTAAGTTGTTCCCGGCTCTCCTGTGTTGCCCGTCGTTGCTCGCCGGTGGGTTTCTGACCGCAACACTCCCAGATTTGCCAACACTTCTTCTTTTCTTCCTGCTCCTTCTAGACACTACAGTTGTAAAATCATCCTCGTCCTCCAGGTCCTGATCTCTCTCAAATCCCAAGAGAAAAATTTCTCTGAATCTAATTCAGTTTCAGGTTCTTGGGTATTCTGGGCCACAACAATAGCATGTTCAAGATCTTTTAGATAATTAATTTTTTCCATGGTAAAAGTTTCAGGATTGACCCCCATTTGAAGGGTCCTGTTATGAATAATATCATCATCAAGTAAAGCAAAAGAATTATGAGAAGTAAGATTAGTACCTGCAACATCTCTTGCAGTTGCACTCCTGCTTGCTCTCTCAGGAATTCTAACAGAGTGCAAGTCTTGGGAAATAATCCTGGAACTCATCCTGATAGTCTGAGAGCCACCACCTGCTTGGTTTAACGATTCATTAATACCAGTGCCATCATTGGTCTCCATGTCAGTAGGATTATCAACTTTAGATAGAGGATCTTCTTGAGTGCCATCAATTTCAGGCTGAGAACCATCAACAGGAAGAACAGCAGCAACCCTTTCTTACAGGGAGGGAACAGCCAAAGCCATCACACCTTGACAAACATTTATATATCTCTCAGAAGTTTCAGCACTCTCAGAGTCAGTAGTATCATAGTCAACCTGTTCCTCAGAGAAATCTTCTTCATTGAAAGCTTCCAGAATAGGCCCCAATTCTTTCTTGTACTTTTTATGAATCATGAAAGCCTTGTCACTGCCAGATTTGACTGGAGCATGAAGGAACTGAGTGTATGAAGGGGAAGCAGAAGCACTAGAGGAAGCTTGACCAGGGGATAAAACAGATGGAGCAAAGGCATCAGCCACAGACTTGTGCACATTAGACAAGGAACCACTATTAACATTTTTATCATGTGGGAGATTGGAGCTAGAGGTGCCAGCAGTTATGTCCTTAACAGACTTGTCCATCAAATCCATCTCAAACAGTTTCCTCTTACCATTATCCCTACCAGCAGCAACATGGATAGTTGCAGCAGTCTGTCTGGTTGTACCATTGGTCCTATCAGTGTTGTTGGTTATCTTTGGAGGACAAGACTGGGACCCTGCATCAGAATCATTTCTGCCAATTCTCTGTCTCTTGGGAGTTCCATGGTCACCATCACCACCTTGATTAGTATCAGCCACCATAATTCTGGTATCAGGAGTAGGAGTTGGCTCACATAGCTCCCTAGTGTACGGAAATTCATAGAACGCACTCTTGATCTCAACAATTCTTGTATTTGGGACCAAGGATAGATCCTGGCTCCCAATTTAACTCTCACATATGAAAAGTTCCTAAGGAAATTCTTATCAAGTGCAAGAGGTTTACCCACTAGGCTAGCAGCATAGAAGATAGTGGATCTATTTCTGAAGTTCATAGGAATCCCTTTCACTCTAAACCAAGCTTCTTCCATCATAGAAATTGGCTGGATATCACCATCCCATTTTTCTAGCAAAATAATTGCCCCAGGAACTGTTTTCATGAAGAGCTTGCCAAAATGTGCTAGTTCTTCAATAGCTTTAGGTGAAGGAAATCTTGTTCTAAACTCAATAGGGGAAACTTCCTTTGCAAAAATCCTCCAATTTATCTTCTTAGATTTGGCCCAGACATTAAACTCATGTTCAATATTTCTACAATTATCTCCACCCTTCTCTACTGTGATATGAGCATAATTCAACTGCTCCACAGGTGGGCCTCTATATCAGATACATGAATCGAATACAACCCAAACCCAAACTCTTCACTGCCAAAGAAAGGTTCCTTGTAGTCCCATGGTTCTCTATTCTGACAAACATTTATATGGTGTTCACCAAAGCAATTCATGCAGGAACCTTTAAACTTGATGAATCTAGTGTCAGCAGCTTTAGAACCAGTGACATTCAAGCCAAGAGCAGGTGGAGGTACAGAGGACCCCACCGGTTCAGGCACAGCGGGAGCTAACGGAGAGACATTCAAGCTAGAAACGGACTGTTGTTGATTCAAGCTAACTTCTACTCTATCGGACCCTGCAGCTGCAACTGGATGTGGTATAGAAGAGGAGGTGTTCAAACTTACATCGATAGATCTATGTAGATCTTCCAGATGCGAAGAAGCACCAGGCAACATCTCAGATCGATGTGCCCAGCGTTCGCGCGCGCGAGCTTCATCCTCCTTGCGCCGCTTGTCCGCCGGCGCCCTTTCGCGGGCCACACGCTCAAAGATGCGTGATGCCTCCCGACGGCGATCTTCATCCAGGCGGCGATGCTCCTCGACACGGCGGCGCTCCTCCATGCGGAGCCGCTCTTGATCTGATGCTCTCATGTCTTCCTCTCTTCGACGCTCTTCATCAAACCTCCAATCCGCCTCTCGGCGCCTTTCATCCTCCCAGCGGCATTGCTTATCACGACGATCCGCCTCAGATCCAGGTCGAGGACGGTTGGCAAAGTAGTTTCTCGGCGGCGATGTTCTCGGTGGGGAACGCCTAGGACCACCATAGCGACGATCCATCGGTGGGGGCGACTGCAGCACTTGTGCGAACGATCTCCGGTCACCGGTGATGACGCCGGACCAGATCGGCGGGGGATTTGGAGTAGGGGAGTGCGGTCGCGGCGTGAGAGGGTGCGGAACGAACATGACAGCGCCCGTCTGGTTGGATCTAGGGTTGATCCGGGGCGGCGTGGTGACGGATAAGGGTGCAGTCTGTACAGTGTTGGGTTGCAGCCCAGGAATGGTTTGGGCGTAGGCCGCCATGGATCGGGCCAAGCCGAGCTGAAGAACCAGGCGGACCATGATGGGGACATCCCTACTACACCACTACCTCCGTCATTGATAAATGAAGATGAACCTGCTGTGAAGCTCAAGTCCAATGAAGTTCGGATTGGACCAATTACAAGGGCTCGTGCGAAGCTACTTAAACAACAGGTGAACTTGTTTCTAAACGGTACTTTGATTGATGTGAACTTTATACTGCCTAAGTCCTATTACTTATGTATCATCAGGTATCAAGAGGAGACGAGCATCGCACGAGGAGTAGAGGAGCAGCTGGACATGAAGACGGACGTCAAGATGGACGTGAAGCTGGACATGGAGCTGGACATGAAGATATCTCATGGACGCGCGAGGGAGGAGCGGGAGGCATGCGCGAGAGAAGAACTCGACGTCCAGGCCGGTCCAGCACCCGGTTAGACCGGCCTCCAGACCGGCCAGCCCGGTCCTTGGCCCGGTTGACCGGTCGCCAGCCGAATGCATCGTACCGGAGCCAAACCGGACAAAGTTTTGCGAACTTTTCGGTTGCCGCCCGGTTGACCGAATGCCAGACCGGCCGGCCCGGTCCTTGGCCCGGTTGACCGGATTCCAGACCGGATCCGTCCGAGTCTGTCTCGATCAGATCTATTCTGGGTCGGTTATTCTTGTATCTTTTCGACCAGAAGTCGTCCCGGACGCCTATATAAGTCCCCAGTACGCCCCCCTAGCTGCTTTAGACCACGTTTAAGATAAACCCTAGTTCTTAGTTGTTTGCTCTAGCAAAACTATTGAATTCCTACACCATATTGCTTGATATTGTGTAGATCCTGAAAAAGTCTTGTGTGATATGATGTTCCATTGGGAATTAGACGGTTGCAACTTACCGCTTTGTGGTCGGTGGCTACGTGCGCAAGTGTGTGGAGTTGCGAATATCTTGCAGGGTTGAGAGCTGTTGCGTTGGCAACAGGGACCAATCGAGAGATCTCGTTGCGTCATACAAGTTATCATCCACTACATCGTCGTGTTTCTCCGCTGCCATCACCCCGTGATCATCATCACCACCGTTGTTTACTGAGAAGATCGGGCCACCCCTTATCATCTTGGTATCAGATTTCCAGTTTTCCTCGGTAAGCCATCCACAATCCACCCCATAGTTGAGTTGTGAGTGTTTTCCTATCCAGAAAAAGCCATAAAAAGTTAGGGTTAGGGTTTGCCATAGCCTTAGATTGCACTAATTTCAAGTTTTAGTTGCTTTTCATAGTTGTTTTTGCGTATTTTTTCTTTCCATCTAGTCTTTTAGGGTTTGAGTTTACTCTATCTTCTAGTGTTACTTTGTCGTCTAGTGTCAGTTTTTTTTGTTACTCCGAGTCCACATAGCGTACAGTGTGCTTGTTCCCAACCATAGACACAGCCTTTCGATATAAAGTGACTAGGAACTTCCCCAGAAGATACTAGTTTTACCGCTCGACAGGCTGCTCGTTAGGTTATCGGTGCTTTGCATATTTCTGTTGGCCGTGTTATCAAGGAGTTGTGTCAAAAAAAAATTGAAAAGAAGCAACAAAGAGCTACATAGCTGCGTGTGTTATACAAAACGAAAAAAAAATCCAAAAAGAAAAGTGAAGTGCTAGTTGAATCAAGTGAAGGCCTAAGTTTTACTTTCCTGCACCTGTAGTTAAGCAATCTTGTGCCTGTCTCGTTGAGCTTTGCTAGCGTCTCTCTTGTGCATTGCAACCTTTTCCCACATATAGTTGCATTGCCCCATTATATCGCCTTGTGTGAGTATCATTGGTTGTCTACGGTCAGCGCTAGAGCTTGTTATTGGTGCAAATAGGTAGCCTACCTACAGCGCACATATACCCTGCTTTGTCGTGTGATTTGTTCTTATACCCTTGATATTCGCTTCACTACATCCGTGCACTAGTTGTTTCTACAAGTGGTAAGCAACACTAATTTACTTTGGAACGGTAAGATCTCCTCTTCTTATCTGTTTTGAGTGAGTTGTGAGCGTACCACCATATATTTTTGATTTAGTGCACTAATCTACTAACAATGTCTGCTAGTGATCATAAAATTGTTAACCAGGAAAACAAGAGTGCTGCCGATATCATCACATGGAGGGAGTATGAGGCTCTTCGTAATGAGATGCGACGTGAATTCCGCGCTCAGGACGATGTGCTTAATGGGAAGGTTGAAGAGATCTCCCAAAAGTTGGATGCTACTCATGTGACCGTCACTACAATGCAAGATCAAATGACGGATGTACAACGCAGTCTTGCTGATTTGCGCTTAGCTGTTGAGAATTTGACCGCGCAACAACAACAAAAAGATGACGATGATCCTGAGCTTCAAGATGACGCACACAATGCTCGTGATGCGCCACGTGGTAATCGTCCTCGCGGTTGGGCTCCACTTGGCCGCAATGGTCGTGGACAAGATGAGGAAGATGGTTTGGGTAAGCCCAAGTTTTCTATACCCAGGTTTGAAGGAGGAGCTGATGTTGAAGAATACCTCACTTGGGACCTCAAGATTGAGAAGTTGTGGAGCTTACATCCACATTATACTGAAGATCGGAAGATCAAGCTTGCTTCTTCCGAATTTGATGGCTATGCTTTGCGTTGGTGGGATGCTTTTGTTCGTAACCGCGAAGAGGATCGTGAGCAACCTATACGCACATGGCGTGCCATGAAGGAGGCAATGACTTCTCGTTTTGTGCCTACAAATTACTTGCGGAATATATATGATAAGCTGACTCTATTGAGACAAGGTGTGAAGACTGTGGATGAATACTACATGGAGATGGAGATGCTTATGCAGCGTGGCCGTGTCCGTGTGTCTCTCGAGATGACAATGCAGCGTTTCCTCAATAGTTTATCAAAGGCATTGTTCGTCACTACAGCTACACCAATATGAATCAATTGTTACATCATGCAAGAGAAGCTGAATCACAGTTGGCTGACGAAGCAAAGATCAAAGGTCGAGCTACAGGAGCTGGGCGTTTCACACCCCGCGCGACCCCATCTATGGCGCCAGCGCCTTCGACGCGCTCCGCCCCTTACTCTACTCCGCCTAGTAAGCCGGTCTCCAATGTGTCTAACACAAAGAAGTCCGAATCTGCTGCAAGTACGAGTGGCTCTAATGTGTCTACTGCGCGTAACCGTGATATGGCTTGTCATACATGTGGTGGCAAGGGTCACTTCAAGAGAGATTGTCCTAACCGCAAAGTCATGATTATCAATGAGGACAATGAATACGAGACTGGAGATGATGTTGATCCTAATGCTCCAGAAGATGATGACTATGACACCGATGGTGAAGATGCATATCCGTCTGATGCTCGCACCATTGTTGTGTCGCAGCGTGCTCTTAATGTGTTGCCTAGTGCATCTACTCAGCGCTGCAATTTATTCCAAACAAAGGCTTTAGTTAGTCCTGACAAGGCTTGCAAGGTCATTATTGATGGCGGGAGTTGCCGCAATTTAGCAAGCAAAGAGTTGTGTACCAAGCTGAAGTTGAAATATCTACCGCATCCGCATCCATACTATATTCAGTGGTTGAGCGACAATGGTGAGAGGAAGGTAAACCACATGGTGCGTGTTGAGTTTGCTATTGGACCGTATAAGGATTGCATTGATTTTGATGTCGTTCCTATGACGGTGTGTCACCTACTATTGGGTCGGCCTTGGCTCTATGACCGTTCTGTGCAACACAATGGCCGTGCCAATACATATCACTTGGAGTTCAAGGGCAAGAAAATTAATTTACAGCCTATGACACCACAGCAAATTGTTAATGAGTCTCGTCAGAAAGTTAAAGTTAACTTGGAGGATGCTTCTTTCGATAGGCGAGAGAATTGTAATGTTGTGAGTGATATAACAAAAAGTGAGAGAGTGAATTCCTTAGTCTCATTATCCACCAAAGAAGACATGAGAGAATTTAGTGAGGATCCTGCAGCTATGCCTCTTGTGCTATTGTACAGGGGTACGGTTTTGGTTTCTAACGACATGACCCCTATTCCTCTTGGTGTTTCTAATGTTTTGCAGGAATTTGGCGATGTGTTTCCGGATGAGGTACCCGTAGGACTTCCATCATTGCGAGGTATTGAGCATCAAATCGACTTGATTCCCGGAGCTTCGCTACCCAATCGGGCACCATATAGAACGAACCCCGAAGAGAGGAAGGAGATACAGAAGAAAGTACAAGCGCACTCGACAAAGGTTATATCCGCATCAGCCTTAGTCCTTGTGCTGTTCCTGTTGTTCTAGTTCCTAAGAAAGATGGTACATGGCGTATGTGCGTAGATTGTAGAGCTATAAACAATATCACTATTCGATATCGTCACCCTATTCCCCGTTTAGAGGATATGCAAGATGAATTGAGTGGTGCTGCTTTTTTTACTAAAATTGATTTGCATAGTGGTTATCATCAAATTAGGATGAAAGAAGGGGATGAGTGGAAAACCGCCTTTAAAACAAAATTTGGTTTATATGAGTGGTTAGTAATGCCTTTTGGTTTGACTAATGCACCTAGCACTTTCATGAGACTGATGAACCATGTTTTGCGCGATTTTATTGGCAAATTTGTGGTTGTGTATTTTGATGACATATTAATTTACAGCCGCAATGAATCTGATCATATTATACATATTCGACATGTTTTGCAAGTGTTGCATGATAGTAAACTCTATGGTAATCTTGAGAAGTGCACATTTTGCAAAGATAATGTCATATTTCTGGATTATGTTGTATCTAAGCATGGAGTAGAAGTAGATGTGTCTAAAATTGAAGCTATTCAAAATTGGCCTACTCCCATGAATGTGAGTCAAGTAAGAAGTTTTCATGGTCTAGCTGGGTTTTATCGCCGCTTTGTGCCCAATTTTTCTACTATTGATGCACCTTTGAATGAATTGACTAAAAAGGGTGTTGCATTTGAGTGGGGCGTTGCCCAAGATCTTGCTTTTGATGAACTGAAACGATTGTTAACTTCTGCACCGTTGCTTGCACTTCCTGATTTCAATAAGAAATTTGAGATTGAATGTGATGCTAGTGGTATTGGAATTGGTGGTGTGTTGATGCAAGAGGGTCGCCCAATTGCATATTTTTCTGAGAAACTTTCTGGTGCTAAGTTGAACTATCCAATATATGATAAAGAATTGTATGCTTTAATTAGAGTTCTTGAGGTTTGGCAACATTATTTGTGGCCAAAGGAATTTATCATACATTCTGATCATGAAGCTTTGAAATATTTGAAAGCCCAATCTACTTTGCATAGGCGTCTTGCTAAGTGGGTTGAGTTCATTGAGTCTTTTCCATACATTATTAAGCATAAGAAGGGAAAAGATAATGTTGTTGCTGATGCTCTATCTAGGAAGAATATGCTATTAACTCAACTTGATGTTAAAATTCTTGGATTAGAAGTGCTATGTGATTTGTATGCTACGGATCATGATTTTGCTGAACCATAACGCTTATGTGCTCTTGGTAAAGCATGGGAAAAATATCACATACATGATGGGTTCTTGTTTCGAGCTAACAAACTATGTGTTCCAGAATCGTCTGTGCGTTTGCTCTTATTGCAGGAATCACATGCTGGAGGTTTGATGGGTCACTTTGGGCGTGAGAAGACGCTACTCATGCTCGCTGATCATTTTTATTGGCCAAAAATGAGGCGGGATGTGGACAGGTATGTGAAGAGGTGCATTACTTGCAACAAGTCCAAGTCCAAGCTGAAGCCTCACGGTTTGTATACTCCATTACCGGCACCTACTACACCTTGGGAAGATATTAGTATGGATTTTGTGTTGGGTTTGCCGCGTACTAAAAGAGGCCATGATTCTATCTTTGTGGTAGTGGACAGATTTTCTAAAATGTCACACTTTATTGCCTGCCACAAAAGCGACGATGCGTCGCATATTGCTAACCTGTTTTTCAGGGAGATTGTTCGACTACATGGAGTCCCGAAGACTATTGTTTCTGATCGTGATGTGAAGTTCATGAGCTACTTCTGGAAGACACTTTTGGGAAAGCTAGGGACAAAGCTACTGTTCAGTACTACTTGTCATCCACAAACTGATGGTCAAACTGAGGTGGTGAATCGAACCTTGTCACAATTGTTGAGATCCATGATCAAGAAGAACCTGAAGGAGTGGGAAGAGTGTTTGCCGCATGTAGAGTTTGCTTACAACAGGGCGGTCCATTCTACCACGGAGCTATGTCCTTTTGAGGTGGTGTATGGTTTCAAACCCATTACTCCACTTGACTTGTTGCCTTTGCCCATATATGAGAGAGTTAATATGGAGGCATCCAAGAGGGCAGATTTTGTGCGAAAAATCCATGTGAAGACTAAAGAGTTGATAGAGAAGAAAGGCAAGAGCAATGCTGCCAGGATGAATAAGAAGCGCAAAGAGATGTTGTTCAAGCCTGGTGATATGGTCTGGGTACATTTTCGCAAGGATAGGTTCCCGAAGCTGCGGAAGTCTAAGTTGAAGCCTCGTGGTACTAGTCCTTACAAAGTGCTTGCCAAGATCAATGATAATGCATACTCAATAGATCTTCCAGTTGATGAGTTTGGTGTCAGTAATTCTTTCAATGTTGCTGATTTGACACCATATGACGGAGAAGAGCTTGGAGAGGTCGACGCCTTTTGAAGGGGGGGAGATGATGGGGACATCCCTACTACACCACTACCTCCGTCATTGATAAATGAAGATGAACCTGCTGTGAAGCTCAAGTCCAATGAAGTTCGGATTGGACCAATTACAAGGGCTCGTGCGAAGCTACTTCAACAACAGGTGAACTTGTTTCTAAACGGTACTTTGATTGATGAGAACTTTATACTGCCTAAGTCCTATTACTTATGTATCATCAGGTATCAAGAGGAGACGAGCATCGCACGAGGAGTAGAGGAGCAGCTGGACATGAAGACGGACGTCGAGATGGACGTGAAGCTGGACATGGAGCTGGACATGAAGATATCTCATGGACGCGCGAGGGAGGAGCGGGAGGCATGCGCGAGAGAAGAAGTCGACGTCCAGGCCGGTCCAGCACCCGGTTAGACCGGCCTCCAGACCGGCCAGCCCGGTCCTTGGCCCGGTTGACCGGGCGCCAACCGGATGCATCGTACCGGAGCCAAACCGGAAGAAGTTTTGCGAACTTTTCGGTTGCCGCCCGGTTGACAGGATGCCAGACCGGCCGGCCCGGTCCCTGGCCCGGTTGACCGGATTCCAGACCGGATCCGTCCGAGTCTGTCTCGACCAGATCTATTCTGGGTCGGTTATTCTTGTATCTTTTCGATCAGAAGTCGTCCCGGACGCCTATATAAGTCCCCAGGACGCCCCCCTAGCTGCTTTAGACCACGTTTAAGATAAACCCTAGTTCTTAGTTGTTTGCTGTAGCAAAACTATTGAATTCCTACACCATATTGCTTGATATTGTGTAGATCCTGAAAAAGTCTTGTGTGATCTGTTGTTCCATTGGGAATTAGACGGTTGCAACTTACCGCTTCGTGGTCGGTGGCTACGTGCGTAAGTGTGTGGAGTTGCGAATATCTTGCAGGGTTGAGAGCAGTTGCATTGGCAACAGGGACCAATCGAGAGATCTCGTTGCGTCATACAAGTTATCATCCAATACATCGTCGTGTTTCTCCGCTGCCATCACCCCGTGATCATCATCACCACTGTTCCTTACTGAGAAGATCGGGCCACCCCATATCAGACCACATCACAAACATGCACACAGGGCGGCTCGCGATGAAGATCATGATGCGAATAAGCAGCAACCTTCGTCTCCGGGCCAATTTTGACCCGAACTCCGTTGATCCAGCGACTCGCTCCGCCATTGATCGACTCCAAACACACCTCGGGACCAATTTGCTTCAAATTGATATGGAGCACCGAAACCCTAGCCTCCACGATTCTCAGGAATCCTGGGTTACGCACAATTTTGCCGTCGATAATCGAGATGAGTGCGGCCTTGCGCACCTGATCCACTAGCGGCGACAAGGCGGAAGATCAGAGGAGGGGGTTGGAGGTGGTGATGGTGGCGGCGGCGGCGCTGGGATCGCGTGTGTCGGCACTGGGTGTGGTCATCCGCCTCATCCCTTTCCAATGCTTCCAAGTTTTTTTAAAATGAGCTGATGTTCCAAGTTAATAATAGTGCGGCAATGCTACCCAGCTCGTTCGTACTACTTGATTCTGGAAGCATCACGATCAACTCCGAGTCCTAGCTTGAACCAAACCGTGACTCTTTGACCCAATACGTATGGGATGGTAGTGGTAGCTCAAAGGCATGTTGGAGAAAATCAAGCAACGATGGACGTCCATTGTGCATGATAAGGAGCTCGGCGCCAAAGAAGGTTGGTGAAGGCCTTCTCCTATGATGAAGTTCTATACCATATCACTCTATTATGAATTGCATGTGATGTTAATTTCTTTATGCACTTGTTTTTTTTCGTGTAGTCATAATAAATAAGGTAAATCAAGTTTGTGTTCTCCCTATGTTAGGCGCCACGCAACGTGTTCCTCGAATGGTGTGTGTGTCATGTCACATGAGCACCCTAGCTGCTGGATGTTGGCGGATGTCGGTAGAGTGGTATTCATCTACCACATTGTTGGCGCTGAGTCTCAGTGGCATGGTGCTGCAGGGTATCGACGACAGATGCGGGATGATGTATGCGTGCAGGATGGTGGAGCCGTCTGGCGTCATGGTGGCATCGACGGCAGGTCTTGCAAGGTTAATGTGATGATCTCTCTTGAAGATGGAGTCGAGGAAGACGGCGGTAACAACTTTTGTGGCGTGTGCGTTGGCGGGCGCTAAGAGTCTGCTTGACTGGATGTACTTCTCACCAGCTATTGGGCGGTTTGGGAAGGCATTTGGTTTTTTGGATGATATGAGTTGGTGTATTGTCACCCTCTTTATTCCACTGTAGATTTAGTGAGGTGGCTTCGAGGTTGTTCTTTTGTATTGTTCTTGTAAGGTCTTGTGAATAATCTAATAAAAAAGCCGTGTACATCTTTTGGATGCAGAAGCTGGGGCGATATTTTCTCCATTTCGAAAAAACAAAACATGAGCACTCTAGCGATGTTCATAGTGTGGGTGTGAACCGTTCGCACAACCGGAGTACTAAGGTTATCTTAACGTTCTACCAAGATCATCTTGAGCGCGGAACACATAAATCAAAAGATTAACAAGAGTCATATAGTTGATATGATTGGTTTAATTACCTACTGATCACATGACCTGACATGTGGTGTCACGTCCATGTTGATTAGTATGAATACCTACCAGTCACACTATGTGGCATGTGGTATCACAACAATGTCAGGTAGTGAAATACATATATATTAATTATATATTATATTGATTTTAGTGGGAGTTATTAATAATTAAAGTTGTTAATCATGACTAATAATTAATCATGGATATTAAATCTGAGTGGATTTGCATAATTCATGTAGTCATTGACATATGTTATCTACCTTCACACTTAGATTGGTAGCTGAGATAGAAAATTAAATTGAATATGATAGTAACTATACATGCCCGGTATTTATTAGTGCCAAGTTGAAATTCTGTGTTGCATATTTGATCTGGTGGGCCACTGTTTGGCACATTGCTAGAACATGAAGCAGTAGGGCCATGTGAAAGGTGATGTCGGTTTGTGTAATTATGCACAACATAATCCTTGAGGATGAACGTGATGATTAGGGTGATGATAGCCTCCATGACCAAAAGTGGCAATTTCAGTTTTTTTGGCTAAGCTAGAGGCTGATCTAACAATGTTTGGCCCGTCCACCATGCATGTGCATCATGAGATGCATGCTCACCACACTCACAACTGACTTCAAACTAATTTGATTGAGCATTAGCACGCACTGACATGAATCTAGTAGTCATCTCCTGTCATTTTATATGTTTTAATTTGTTTGTGAACTACATTTCATTGTGAACTATGTTGCTTCTTTGGTTATAAACTATTTTAAATTAATTTAGTTATAATGCATTATTGTTTTTTATTTATATATTGGTCAACTGGGTGATATAGAAGAAAAAAATAGGCAAAGGACAGCTGTTAGCTTTTAATCTTGATATTTGTATCTGCATGTTTAGTTTGAGTTTTGCATGTAGTTAGATGTTCATGTAGGCGAGCTGTGAGCCAGTGAAGCTTTAGCCGTACCTGTGAATGAAGCGAGATGCCAAGTTGGCGTGCGATGCGACGAGCACGGTGAGATGCAGACGTGGTCATGCGATACGGCCAGGCCGTGAGAAGCGGCAAGCACGCAACAAAGACTGGAGTGTGACAGGCTACACGATCAGACCGAGCCGGGTGATCCGGCAAGTTATTCACAACTGAATGTGTGGCTTGTTTTGGCTGGGTCAGTGGTCGTTGAGGAGGCTGCGGAAGCGCTGAACATGGACGTGCAAGTAGCTAGTGGTTGTTAGCTGCATGGAAGTAGTTATCTAGTCTAGTGCGTGTGTGCATGAAATTAGTGGAGTTAGTGGGTAAGTGTGGCCGATGGTTGTGCATGTGTTTGCCTAAGGTACTGTAACTAGCATGTTTATTAATGAGAAGATAGAGAAAATGTAGTCACGGTGTAAACCAAGAAAAGTTTGTTTGGCAAAGCCTTGTCTACTTTCTTGGTTGTGTGCGTGAGTGCGTTCTTGAGAGAGACAAGAGGGCTTTGTGAGATTTCAGAGATCAGAGGTAGAAGAAGAAGAGAGGGGCTGCGAGATGCACAAGTGAGATTGAGTGCTAGAGGTAGAAGGAAGAAGGGCTGCGAGATGCAGCCCCAACAACAGCACCCGACCTGAACATACAAGACGAGAACGTGGCCACATTTATATTCGCTGACCGACCGAAACAAATTGAAATTGAGATATTTGATGTTTATAAAATGGATTGGACCGGCGAGATGCCCAACAGGCAGATTTTGTTTCTTTGACGTTGTATTTTCCTCTCTTTGGTAGTGACGGAAGCAAGCTTCCTTATTATGCTTTTATGCACGAATGTTTAATGCCAGCCGTAAAAAAACAACTAAAATGCTCTTGAAACACGCCTTGTAAATTGCCGGTTCACCAAACCGATGAGCCGCAATAAAAAGATTACAGGTTCACAACCTTGCACAAATCATCAGTAGTGCTGCAAAGATCCACAAATTCACAACTGGATGGAGATCATCTGGGCCACAGATTCAGAACATAATTTAATTAGTAGTAAGGTTCACTTGTTCATCTGGAGTTCACAAACCCTAAGCATCACATAGTTTTTTTTTTTTGAAATGGGGAAATATCGCCCCAGCTTCTGCATCCAAAGGATGCAACGGCTTTTTTTATTAAATTATTCACAAAACCTTACAAGAACAATACAAAAGAACAATCTCGAAGCAACCTTACTATAGCTACAGTGGGATGAAGAGTGTGCCAATACACCAACTCACATCATCCAAAAACTAAATACCTTCCCAAACCGCCCAATAGCAGGTGAGAAGCACATCCAGTCAAGCAGACTCTCAGCGTACGCCAACACACACGCCACAGAAGTTGCTACCGCCGTCTTCCTCGACTCCATCTTCAAGAGAGATCATCGCATTAACCTTGCAAGACCTGTCGTCGATGCCACCATGACGCCAAACGGCTCCATCATCCTGCACGTATACATCATCTCGCATCTGTCATCGATACCATGCAACACCATGCCACTGAGACTCAGTGCCAACAATGTGGTAGATGAACACCACTCCGCCGAAATCCGCCAACATCCAGCAGCTGCTCCAAAAACGATGCCCCAAGAGATAGAACGACGCAGGGCACGCCGCCATCATCCGATCCAGGAGACCCGGACCTAGGGTTTCCCCCCGAGCAGCACAACTGAGAGACCGCAGATTGCGACGACGATGCCTTCAAGAAGGTAGCGGCGCGACACGTCGCCATCGTCTGCCAACCGAGGTCGGAGCACGGTTTTCACCGGCAGCCGCGCATCCCCAACTCGCCGAGTGTAGTGCCAAGACCGGCAAAGATGACACCTTCGACAAGGTAACGACATCGACCGATGCCGCCATCATCTGCCAAGACCGAGGTCGAGGCTCAGTTTTCACCGGCCGCCATGACACCCCGGACTAGATCTCGCCGCCACCCTGCCGCCCACACGGCCAGGGTCACGGGCCACCGCTCGCCACGAAGAAGACGTCGCCGCTGCCACCATCCGGAGCCGCCGCTCCGGCGTCCAGGGCCCCCGCCGAGACCACCACCAGCAGCACCTCCAGCACTGAAGGCCGCCGCCACCGAGCCGCCAGATCCCGAGAGCCACCCGCCGCCACGGACGGAGGAGCGGCTGCCGAAATCACCGACCAAGGGGGAGACGCGTCGGGAGTGGAAAGCGTTGCCGGGCAGCGGCCTCTGCCCCGGCAAGCCCAGCCCGGCCACCTTCCTTCCATGCGGTTGTGCTACGCGCCGGGGGCCGCAGCCGAGGGCCAAATCGCCGCCGCCCCCTTCACCGGCGTCGCGGCCTTTGGCCAGCAGCACCTCGGGGGGCGACGAGGAGGGAGAGAGGGGGAGGACGGACGGGGCGGCGACGGCTAGGGTTTGCCCCTCTCAGTCGCCTGGAGGAGCGACGCGAGAGGAGCCCCCTGATCGTTTCTATAGTTGAGCAGTACGTAGGAGAGCAAAACAACAGTCTGCCCTTGCTGTCCCCCGAATTAAGCTTCTGATGTACCCTCCGATGCCGAATCACCTGAAATCGATTAAAAGTCAGAAACAAGCAGGGCATACGTCATCAATCTGAAGATAACAAGCAGTCCTGCATATGTAGGCGAAACGGGTCGATTTATATTGACAGGAACGTAATGATAGGTTATTTGTAAGAACTACTAATATTGCAGCTCGAGTAGTAGCGGTTATAGAGACTGTCCGGAACACAGAAACACTTGGGGTATTATAGAAAGAAGAAGGTGAATCTTCAGATCAGGAGCATATACTGTCTAACAAAAGAAGTATGTTTCAGTTCTAAATTCTCCTGCGAATCGTGGACTCTCCTTCTCCTAACACATGATATATAGTGCAAGGGAATTCGGGACAATTATAAACTTGGAACAAGAATATTGCATTCTGGCAAAACAAATATATACACTTCTTAATTCATACTACAAACTTGATGCAGAGTAGTTTTTATTGCACTAAAAATAGGCAGATAGGAAAGCAAGCAGGTTAAGAATTCAGAACTGAACATCAATGAACAAATTTATGGCTTGCAGAGAAAAGAAGAGGATTGTACCTTGAGGGAAGGATTTCATGTCCTGGAGCACAGAGACGAAATCTATCTCATGCAAGCACAGGTATGTGGCATATCTGGCATTGCTATCTTGGGTCCCGAGCTTGACAACCCGCGCCAAATTGCAGGCTTCTCCGATGTCAAGCCGGAGGAACACGCGCGCCTGGCGTCACCTCCAGGATCACGCGGCATCATCATACCGTCAAATGCAAATATAGGAGGAGAGCAAAGCCAGTAGACCGTTC
Organism: Lolium perenne; assembly: GCF_019359855.2. Taxonomy (NCBI): domain Eukaryota; kingdom Viridiplantae; phylum Streptophyta; class Magnoliopsida; order Poales; family Poaceae; genus Lolium; species Lolium perenne. The sequence continues at coordinate 31,872,342 of NC_067248.2, read as the reverse complement.
GGGCGATGACGGCGCGCGGGGCGTGAGAAGAATTGGAGGTTTGGAACATCATGGTGTTCCAAGGGGAAGGAGGGCCCCATTCCCAGCGGTCGGAAGAGAAGACCTGGGTGCGCATCATGCCGTCGGCGACGAGCAGCTCGAAAGAGCGGCCGGCGGCGTTGAGCAACACGAATTTGCTCCGCCGAGTGGAGACGATCGATGTGAGGGGTGTGTACTGTCACCAACAAAAGCCACCTTGTACGTGTCGACCAACGCACACGCACAGGTTCCGAGAAGAATAACCAAGGACGACCTCACCTTTGCTACTGCCTCACATGGAGTTGCAAAACAAAATAAAGATCAACAGGAGCTAGCCAATGTTGTTTCACATGGATCTACACAGATATGCATCCGTCGACTTCACACAAAGTAAATTTACAACTCCACGCCGGCGATCTACATCTTCTTATAATAACTGCAAACGAGTGAAGAATCGATTGTGTGCACTTCTGCATTCTACTCGATCGGAGTACATAGGAAGTAATATTTGGTATCCCATTGTACGTTCTCCATGTTATTTCACGTGCTGATTCAGACAAAGATTTAATGCTAACCAAAGAGTGTGTGTAATGATAGTCTTTAGTAACAGAGCTATACCCATGTAGGATCTGCGTCATACAACATAAGTTAACTACCAAAAATACATACACCTTGTGGAAAGTTCACATAAGTGAAACACCGCCAGCTAACTAGTAGCATATGATAATCTAGTTCCAACACTATAACAGCTCCACACAGCTGGAAATCTCTCTCGACAGAAGACACATTACAGCATGTCACCGGTAGCCACTCGACGACCTGGGTTTACCACCATTTGGCGAGTTCAGGTGCAGAGAAACGAATATCACTCCAATCACGACTATCAGGCAGCCGACAAGTGTGCTGAAGAATAGCGCCCCAGGCTGCCTCGTCTGCACAAAACCATACACTCCCCCAGACGTCACCAGAATCACATCGGTTAGACCATCGCCCGAGAAATCCTCGAGGATCAGCGCGTGGGTCGGAGGCGCTGGGAGTTCGATGGACGCCAGTAAGCTGCCAGAAGGAGAGATCACCACGGCCTCCTGGTCGCCGCCCGCAATGATCACCTGTTTCGGGTCGTACGCCCACAGAGAGAAGGCCTTGAGTGTAGGAACCACGATGTTCTCCATCATACCAGATGGAGATGGAAGGTTGGACCATGTTGCACCTGTCGATAGTTGCCATCTCCACATCGCATCATGACCAAGTAGACCTGGAGAGTACGAGGTCACCTACAATGTTGCAAAAAAAAAAAAAAGTTAGGGTACTATTGGAAATAAACCACCGCTGTTGATAATTTATTAATGAGAGAAAAGCTAGTATCTTGATTTCATGCATATAAAACCAATTAAAAAATGCTAAGAGGGCTTGGAGACAGATAAGGATAAATAAGTATGCACCAGTCTCAAAACCCACACATGTCAGTAAGAAACTCTACAATACATTTTGTTTGATATTTCTCCAGATTACCTCACTTATGAATTGTTCCCTGCATATGGAGCAACCCTGCCTAACTACCCTACATGTGCACTTGCAAAAAATAACAGCGAAGAATATGCTGACCTCTCCCCGGCTTGTTAGAAAGATGATATCACCATGACTTCCTCTTCTGTGTTTATGACCATCATCTCTCTGTAGCAGAATAGGGGTTGCCACCTCTAAGCCACTTGGATCAAATGTCCTCCCAAAACTTCTTGAGAAGTCACCATGATGGAACAGATTGTAATGGTTGTAATGGCAGATCGAAACGTTGAAAAGTTGCTCCCGAACTGGTACACCCGATGTAGCAACTGCCCAACAGGGTTTTAGGACTTCCATGGACCCACTAACAACAGTTTGCTCAGCACCATTTGCACCGACAACCTACAAAAGAATGAACCAACAATCTTGATAACAATGATTAACAAAAAGATATCAAACAAGGCATACCTGACAATCACTCATTCTTTAGAAGAATTGCAGGAAAGAAATTGCCAATTTCAGCAGACGGGGATGAACTTACATAAAAATCATTAAAGTGGAAGATATGATACTGACTGTAAGTTGGGTCTGTGTACACTAATTCCCTCATTTCCAATTCAAATTAGTACACCTCAAGTTCCATTGTGAATATGAACGCTGATTATTTGAGGTGAACTTGGGGGGGGGGGGGATTCATTTATCATGTTAACACTAGTAGTTCAAGCATTCACAGATTTTGGCTAGTCATTTAAGACAAAGGCAATATATATTTCATGACAAGTGAACTTAATACTTACTAGGACAAAATGATAGCAAGACAAGTAATAATAATACAGACAGAACAAGCCATGTTCAGTATGATCTATGTTCATGTTTGAGGGACGAAAAACTAACTGAAATTCCTATATACCATTTGAACCAATTTGTTTAATGATTGAAAAGGCCTAGGATGGTTGGCAGGCATTAAACATCTTAGGAACCTCTTTGTGGGACTAAAGAGAGTACTCTCTACGTTGTGTCCTGGGGTGTTGGTGAACGTCTCTTCCACAATTAAAATGTTTTGATCAATCAATGAAAAGGCAGAGATCTTGTCTTCTTTTAAAAAAAAAAAAAGCGATTCCGACAGGGGAGGAACCCTGTGCCAATACAATAAGAAGATAGGTTAAGAATTCCAGAATTCATTCCCAGCGTGACTCAAACTCTGGTTGGTGGGATGCGCCACTGCGACCCAACCACTAGGCTACTGCCTGGTTCTCTCACAAAATTCGACACAACCAGCCGTGGAAAAAATATAGTTACGCTCCAAATTACGGACATAAAATACATTGGCAGTGGCCTGAAGGTATTATTATCCAGACCTTAAAATGTGCACAGATTAAAAAAGCTTGACACTTTAACACACCTGAACATGATCTAGAACTCCATCTCCATTAATATCTGCATGAAGACCTCCTTCAGTCAAATGAAGCTAAACATGCAAACAATATCACAACAAGTCAGAGATGACTAAACATAAGATTGTGCAACAGAAACAAAAAAATGTTTATAAATACACATGAATTATGATTCCCTTAGAAGGAACAGGGTTGCTACAGACACTAAAAACGTATACATAGATACTGTACAACCGCAGATTGATCTATCAAACATTTATTTGCATTCAACAATGTTAGTTTAATCTCCATTAATATCTTGATGTCACCCAGTGTACCATCAGTTATTTGCCTTGTAAAAAAAGGCAGCTAGCTTTTATACATGAATACATCCCTATTAAAATGAAGAAAATGTAGAGCATAAAATAATCAAAGAACCATTTGAAAAAGCTGGATCGGTTTTCTTTTAACAAAATAAATGAGCCGATACGTAAGTAATAGCAGAGAGCGAGCAGCAAAATTCACTAAGATGCATCTTGTACCTTGCAAATTGTACGTCCAGATGCTAGATGAATAGCCTCAATCCCTTCCTTTTCATGTGCAACAACAACATTAGGAACCCACCAAACTTGAGTATGGTTTGTGATTGTAGGAATATAAAGCCTGTTAAGAGACTGCGATAGAAGCCAGATGTTACATTCATGTACAAAGTGATACATAAGGTCTGTGGTGCAAAGGAATATGCACTAGCTATCACAAATTTCAGAACAGACCGCATTATGCAGATAGAAATGTGCCACTCAATAACTGATGAGTTCGGAAAACTATACGTTTAGAGAATTACATAAATCCTAGAGGCAAAGGCTATAATGTTATGGAGAATACATGAAGGTGAAGTATATTAACCAGGCTTGATCCCAATAAAAGTAATCACAAGAGACATTAGCATCAGTTTACAGTTTTGCACCCTTAGCCAGGGAACGACAGATGCCAAATAATAAAGACTTCAGTGCTATATATTACTTATTTAATCATAAATAGACATGAATAGCTGTACAGGCATTCCATAAAAAAGTATATACAGTAAGTTTGGTTAATTTGATTTTATAGCCATCTACAATATAATCCCTCCGTTCTAAAATAAGTGTCCCAACTTTTTCAAGGTACGGATGTATCTACAAATAAAATGGATCTAGATACATCCACATCTAGACAAAATCAAGAGACTAATTTTAGCACGGAGGGAGTAGTTGTCAATTTATAACTCACTATTAAAATCTACCAACTAGAGTAGTCGCTCAAACATATCCATACTATGGAGACTTCAAGATAACTGCACTCGTGGTCAATTTGCAACAAAGAGAAGATAGGTGCATTTTAACATTTACAGACGTAAAAATATCTTATACCTTTTTCCCTTTAGCTGACCCAGCCAGATCTGCAGCTTTCCCGATCGCTTTGGTTAGTCTAGTAGTATCATCCTTTCCGGGTGGATTATGTTCACTGGGCTTGTGCACGTTATTCAAAACATTTTTTCCTTGTGTTTTCTTTAACTGTTTCCTTTTATGCTTCTTAAATTGTGCAAGGTGTAGGGAAGTGTCCTCTCTCCTATCCTGAAAAAGAACAAAAAAATCATGCCTAAGTTAGAAATAACCAAAATACAGTAACTGCACTAAAAGATAACATGCATCTAGTCTTACCCAATGATGAGGCATGGCACCAAGAACTGATTCTCTGAATTCCCGGCATTCATACTGCCAATTCATAAAACACATTAGGTTCCGGTAAACAAAATAATACTATGTGAACCTACATAGCATCTCTATGGTCCATGTCCAAATCAACGTGTGAAATAGTAGCAAAATTTTGATATCATATCTTTTCTTTATCAAATGAACTGGTATGATGATTGCTATGTAGGTAAAGCTGAGAATGGTTGGGGACCTCAACCGTATCAAAACTTTGACCAATTTAGGCAAACCAATTGTGGACTCACACCCAAACTGAACTAAACTACGTGATATCTTCACCCGAACGAAACCAAACTGATGACAAGAACTGTGGTTTCAGCCTGTGGTTTGAGCTCGGTTACCCACTCGTGCACCTAAAAAGCTCCCAAGTCAAGAGCTAGTTGAACATGTTCATGCGCGAGAACTCATTTCAACGCCGTCCGCTAAGACGATGAGTTCCTCCATGGGCGATGTGCCGTGTATGCACCAGTAGTGTCAGGTTTGCATGTATCGGTTTTAAAAGTCTGGTACATGCCTGGTACTCTCAGCATCATCTCGGCTGCTCGTCGAAGCCACCAGCGCGCTGCAGCTTCCTGACGAACCTGAACAGGCAGCACCTCTCCAAGTCGCTTTTCAGCGCCGCTGGCACCGTACCACCACCCTCCCGCTTCTCCGGCGAGCTCGCGCTGTTTGATGAGCTACTAAGCATGTCGAGCTCGAGCATGAAGCCCGTGCCCCCATCCTTTGTTGAGCGCGTGCACCCACTCTCTGCCCAGCAAGGGAGGTGGCGCGCCGACCGCCCTCCTCCGGCGCCACAAGCTCCACCAGGCTGCCACCGTCGGGATCGATCAGGCCACCGGCACCGTATTTTGTGCGGGGACGACGGGACAGCCTTGCCCGTGGTTCCCCTCACCACGATCCACACCCACCCACGCCGGAGCCTGAGACTGACCGAATCCCCATGGCAACGGGTTGAAAAGGCTGCAGTTGACAGCAAGGATGCCGACAACTTTCGGATGCATGCCGGTCTTTGAAAAGAACTAGACGATGACGCTCACCTCCTTGCTCATGTTTTCTATGGGTATGTTGGGCGTGAATGTTGTGCATGGACTCGTGCAGGTACGGGGGCTTCTAGAGGAGGCGGTGAGAATTCGGCGATCGTGTCCTGGAAGGCCAATAGGATGTCGGCGTCGAACTCCGGCGACCCGGCCACCGACCGCAGCACCACTCCGTCGTCGTCGAGCCCAAGGCGAGGCTGCAACTGCTCACACTTCTGGAGGCGGAGAAGGACCAGGCTGTGGTGGTTTACTGGTTGTCGCTTGGACTCGACCGAACCAATCCAATAACCGGTTCTGGACTACGATTCCTAACTATTAGCGACCGAACCATTCAGGCCCACACCCAACCATACCCAAATCGTTTCTCCGTAAACCCAACCCAAACCAAACTTATGTCAAAAAAAAAAAAAAAAACCAAACCAAACTGATAACAGTCCACACCCATCACGACCCGAACCAACCAAGCCCAGAGCAAATAACCAAACTATTTAAACCAGTTAATCAAAAACCATTCCCAGCTTTATATGTAGGTCAACTCCCACGTGCAAGGATAATCTAATATTTGTAGGCAAAATATGGGCACAAGCACAGAGAACGATGGTTATAGTTGCTAAACAAGAACAAATGGGTGTCAATAGCATATTCTTCCTTAGTACAGGCAAATCACTCTGGTGGATATCAGAGGGGATATTGGCATTGTTTAAGACAATGCTACCTATCCAAGAAGATGATCACGATAATGAAATGAAGCTAACAAAGAATAAGTGGGGACAGAATAAAGGACTTACTTAATGTGAACACGAATTCTAATTATTTCATTATCAGGGGTGGTGGACACAATTCTCACCTCACCAGGATGGCGGCTATTAAGGGCGTGAACATCAAGCTTGTAATTGTGTTGTGGTATCATCACTGAAGCATCTGATGGCTGTGACTGGATGTTCTGCCGTGTCGAGAGAAAAATATAAGAACAATATGTAAAAGTTAGATCTCTGTTGATAGCTATTCCAGCTTACTTGCATGCTAAATAGGAACAGAGAGCACATATAAGTGTTGACACCAGTGGTGTCAAATTTACCCGTGGTACATAGAATTGAATGCTTGAACATGGGACATACCTCATTCTTCCGGCTCCATCTCAATGAGCCAGTGCGACCAGAAAAGGCATAAAGCGCAAAATGACGCACGTCTACATTTGTGCCCTCCGAAGCCTGCAGGACATAACCCCCAAACAGCTTAGGTTTCTATCAAGTTACGGGGTAACATTTTTGCAGCCCATAAGACAGTGCAAGCTAAATGAAAGGTTGGAAATGCAAAAAAAAAAAAAAAAAAACCTGTTTCTCACTGGCACTTCTACGGTGCTCTTCCCTGCTGTGTTCAGAGTTCATAAAGTCATCGAAAAGATCTGCCGACTGACAAACAGGTTATGTTGTTGTCTTAAATCATCAAGGTTAGGCAGAAGACGGTGGTTAATGATTATGGTGATATGTGGGATAGCATACGTGATGTTGCATCTCCATCCTCCCTCCGACGATGACAAGGCCAGCATCTCCATGCTTGAGTGTGTAATTGGTTACAGATATGGCGACCTCACGATGGCGCGCGGCATGGGGGAAGTCGTCCTGGAGGTTGGCCTCCCAGAGCTTCTTGAGGTTGTGATCGAAGCACATGACGACCCATCCGGAGGTGACGACGACGAGGACCTGCTTGTGGACGTGGGCGGCCTGGTAGGAGCGGTCGACGGTGCCGACGGCCATGGCCACCGGGCGCCTGCCTGAGGCGACGCGAACGTTGGCGGGGAGGAGGGAGATCTCGGCCATGACGCGCGCCTCGCGGAAGTCGTCGAGGGTGGTGGCGGTGTGGTGCGCTGGCGGGGGCTGGAGGACCTGGATGGTGGCGTCGTGGGTGGGGAGCAGGACCTCGGGCCTGCCATCGCCGTTGAGGTCGGCGACGAGCGGCGGCGGGAGGCGGTCGGCGTCGTGCTTGATCGGGTACCCGTCGTCCGAGAGGTGGTACCACGCCTCCCGGAACGAGAAATCGCCCTCGTGCTGGCGGTTGAGGGAATGGTTTGCTTAGGGTTTCGGTCGATCCTCGTAGGGAAGGAGAGGAGAGGATGGAGGAGTGGCTCACCTGGAGGGAGAAGAAGACGGCGAAGGCGGCGAGGAGGAGGATGCCCAGGTCCCGCTTCCTCATCTTTCACGGCGGCGATCGACTCCGGCGACCTCGACCGGATCTCAGGAGGAGAGAAGGAGGCAGTGTACTAGGCTTCTAGCAGCTACTGCTGCACCAGAACGACGAGCCCATGGGCCGTCATCGTCATCTTCCTACACCTGGGCTCTGCGTTAATGTAAAATCTGCTAGCTCACTATCTTATCTTTATCTTTACTATATTAGGAAAATGCTTGAAATCAATCGACCGATCGCGCGCATGTGGGTTTCTGTTCCGCGCAATCACTAGTATGGGTCCCACCTACGCTCGTTGTTGCATGTTCCTGCCTTTCCTTCTTTTTTCCTGTGCCCGCTGTTGCATGTCCACTAGGGTGGCTACTACTTTTGCCTCGTCCTGTCTTTTCTTGCATGCACGGTTGCTGCGTACAGGCTGTATGGTACATCTAGTTTTTCGACTGAGGCGGCCAAATAGTTTGGTCTCTTTTGTGGTCACATGAAGATGTCCTTTTACACTACTATATGCATCAGCATTAGAATCACCTCACGTATGTTTATTGTGACACAATTAATCAAGTTTGTGTAAATTTAAGTGTACCTAGTCAATTTTTATTGCGTAGATACATTTGATTTTAGATAAATCTCTGACATTCTTTTATGGATGGATGAAGTAAGCCACTGTTAATTTACTTTCTATCACGGCACAATGGTTACTAAGTTAGATAATAATTTTTATGTTGCATATAGCGCCATGGACAACGCAACAACACCTATGTTTTTTGGTGTGTGCATAAAATTGTAACAAACTCGTATAAGTTTTGTTGTGAAAGCAGACGCGATATGTTGTAATATTTTCCTCGTATTTTCTACAACTAGTGTATTTCTCGGAATTCTAATGTTGTGTACGTGCATTAAAATTGTAACATACTCATACAAATTTTATTGTGAAATCTATTGCGAGATGTTGTAATATTTTCCTAGTATTTTCTACAAGAACAGTATTTCTTAGATTTCTAACGTTGCATACCTGGTTCAATATTGTAATATACTCATACAAATTGTGATGTAAAAAACAGGTGCGAGATGTTGGTATTTTTCTACAACTAGTGCACTTCTCGGATTTTCTAATGTTGCGTATGTGTATTGAAATTGTAAAATACTCATACAAATTTTGGTGTGAAAGCATCCAGAAGATGTTGCGACATTTTCCTGGTATTTTCTACATGTATCGTATTTTCTCGGATTTTCTAAGATTGTGTACATGTATTAAATTGTAACATACTAATATAAATTTTATTGTGAAAGCATACGCGAGATATTACAACACTTTCCCGGTATTTTTTACAAGTATTGTTTCTCGGATTTTCTAATGTTGTGTACGTGCATTAAAATTGTAACATACTCATAAAAATTTTGTGGTGAAAGAAGACACGAGATGTTGCAATCTTTTCCTGGTACTTTCTACGCCTAGTGTATTTCTTGGAGTTTCTAAGATTGTGTACGTGCATTAAAATTGTAATGTACTCATAATTTTTTTATTGTAAAAGAAGATAGGGGATGTTGCAATATTTTCATGGTATTTTCTACAAGTAATTTATTTCTCAGATTTTCTAATGTTATGTAGGTGCATTAAATTTGTAACATACTCATACAAATTTTTTGTTGAAGGGAGATGCGAGATGTTGTAATGGTTTTCCCTTCCATTATCCATTATCGTGTACTAGTACAATACAGTACAATACAACATTTGAAAGCATCTAGTTTAGATATGGTTGAGAGGTCAGTAGCACATGACATGACGTGCTGCATAGACATTTGACCAAACAGCACCTCGCCCATGTAGCATGGTGCTGACCGTGCGAGCAGTGTGTCAGCGACTCAGCGGACGCTAGGACCAAGAAAGTTACTTGGCTCTTAAGTGTGACACAGCGCTGCATCCTGGAGGGACCAGTCCACATGAGGAGAAAGGAAATAGTTCCTTACCGTACGATGGCTAATCAACGGGTGCGGGAACGACCGATTTTTGTCTCGGGGATCCAGCGACCGACGGCTAGCGCGCGCCTTACTATTAAGATGAAACATGCAATGCCACACTTTCCGTGATGTCACACTTCTCTATATTTACGTATAAAATGCCACCGCATAATTAACTATCTTCCAAATACCGAACAACACTTTTGCCGATTACATAGGAAATACCACCGCCCTCATCTCTCGAGTCAAACATCTCCCTCACTAGAGTACTCCTCATTTCTACTTCTTAGCGATGATTCCTCTAAAATCTTATCTCACATGGATTTCACAGTCTGTTTCGTTCCGATGGGTCGGCATCGTCCTCTTTCTACACCTTGTCTAATGTAAAATCTGATAGCTCACTATCATATGTCATTTTGATGGGCTAATTGCTACAACGGACCTTCTATTTTCGAGGGGAGCTCACGAGGCCCATTGTTTCTTGTAATAGCCGAACTTTGAAAATTGGGTAGCCAATTGCTTTAAGGGGCCGATTTGAGCGCATGTTTGCCAAACCAGATATTGTCGTGACATCCCACGTTATGGTGCCTCTGGGTCCCATTTTTCAGCAATCAACATTATGTGCCAAGCAGTATCCGTTAAGTGTCTGCCCTATGTGTCAAGTCCACATGTTTTTAGTACAACCGAGATCCCCTTCTTTGTTTGTCCAAACCCTAGACCCTAGTCATGCAATGAATTTCGGCGGCAGCGCATGGAAAGCAAGTTAAAGGGAGCAGCCTACCCTGCCTCGTCGATGCAAGGAGCAGCGCGGATGGAAGAGGCGGGAGCTGGGAGCCAGGAGAGCAGCCACAGGTCTTGCAACAAACCAGGACTGGGCAACAGCAAGCGAAGAGCTAGCCCGACGGGACTGATACGTCTCCAACGTATCGATAATTTCTTATGTTCCATGCCACTTTATTGATGATACCTACATGTTTTATGCATACTTTATGTCATATTTATGCATTTTCCGGCACTAACCTATTAACAAGATGCCGAAGAGCCAGTTGCTATTTTCTGCTGCTTTTGGTTTCAGAAATCCTAGTAAGGAAATATTCTCGGAATTGGACGAAATCAACGCCCAGGATCTTATTTTTCCACGAAGCTTCCAGAAGTCCGGGGAGGAAACGAAGTGGGGCGACGAGGCGCCCACACGCTAGGGTGGCGCGGCCCAGGCCCTGGCCGCGCCGGCCTGTTGTGTGGGGCCCTCGTGGCGCCCCCTGACCTATCTCCTCCGCCTACTTAAGCCTTCGTCGATAATAACTCCAGTACCGAGAGCCACGATACGGAAAACCTTCCAGAGACGCCGCCGCCGTCAATCCCATCTCGGGGGATTCAGGAGATCGCCTCCGGCACCCTGCCGGAGAGGGGAATCATCTCCCGGAGGACTCTTCACCGTCATGGTCGCCTCCGGAGTGATGAGTGAGTAGTTCACCCCTGGACTATAGGTCCATAGCAGTAGCTAGATAGTCGTCTTCTCCTAATTGTGCTATTATTGTTGGATCTTGTGAGCTGCCTAACATGATCAAGATCATCTATTTGTAATGCTACATGTTGCGTTTGTTGGGATCCGATGAATAAGTGAATGCTATGTTATGTTGATTATCAATATCATCTATGTGTTGTTTATGATCTTGCATGCTCTCCGTTGCTAGTAGAGGCTCTGGCCAAGTTGATACTTGTAACTCCAAGAGGGAGTATTTATGCACGATAGTGGGTTCATGTCTCCATTAAATCTGGGGGAGTGACAGCAACCCCTAAGGTTGTGGATGTGCTGTTGCCACTAGGGATAAAACATCAATGCTATGTCTAAGGATATATTCATTGATTACATTACGCACCATACTTAATGCAATTGTCTGTTGTTTGCAACTTAATACTGGAAGGGGTTTGGATGATAACCTGAAGGTGGACTTTTTAGGCATAGATGCATGCTGGATAGCGGTCTATGTACTTTGTCGTAATGCCCATTAAATCTCACACTACTCATCATAACATGTATGTGCATGGTCATGCCCTCTTTATTTGTCAATTGCCCAACTGTAATTTGTTCACCCAACATGCTTATTCTTATGGGAGAGACGCCTCTAGTGAACTGTGGACCCCGGTCCATTCTTTTACATCGAATACAATCTACTGCAATACTCGTTCTACTGTTTTCTGCAAACATCATCATCCACACTATACATCTAATCCTTTGTTACAGCAAGCCGGTGAGATTGACAACCTCACTGTCACGTTGGGGCAAAGTAATTTGGTTGTGTTGTGCAGGTTCCACGTTGGCGCCGGAATCCCTGGTGTTGCGCCGCACTACACGCCGCCGCCATCAACCTTCAACGTGCTTCTTGGCTCCTACTGGTTCGATAAACCTTGGTTTCTTACTGAGGGAAAACTTGCCGCTGTACGCATCACACCTTCCTGATGAGGGAACGACCCACTGGATCCTCCTTAGTTGATGCCTGATCTTTCACAGCGAGAACCTGGGGTAGAGAATCCTCCCAACAACGCGATGAACGCAGCCTGGAGAAGAGGGAACGAATCCAGCAAGCAACGGATCGATGAACGATACGCCTCAAACCAAGAGCTAGACAATCCTTGATGAACACAAGAACCTTCGCAGCGGATATAATAGATAACGGCAGCGCCGTACCCCCGGAGGGATGATACACGTGATTACACGCTATAGGGAAACCCTAAACTTTTAGACTAAACTTGTTCTCTCCTAAACCCTAACCGTGCCATCTCCTTATATGAGAGGGAGAGCTGGCCGGCTGGCCCCCTTATTGGGCCTAACCTAGTTCGACTTGGACAGGCCCAAGTCAAACAGACTCTATTAAAACCCTAGATGGCCCACAGCATGACCTGGCTACATTATTTCCTAACATAGAATGAATGACACAACCTTAGACTTAATTATTACATGGCGTAGGTCGTCTTAGCGTGTCACTCCTGAATCCTCGATGGCGTACCACCTAGGTTGGTGGAGTCCTGAAATTGGGCTCCACATAGGCCTCCGTGCCCATATCATCCTCCCCCCCTTCAAGAAGCGTTGTCCCCAACGCGTGAGGGTCTTCTGGAAAAGGTGACGTGATATGAACATGACACGTCCTCGCCGTCCTCAAGTCTTGCTTCCCTTCCACACCACATCCTCCCTCGCGGCCTTCTCGACTTGATACAGCACTTGGCGCCTCCTTTCTTCTCCACATGAGCTTGGACTTTGGCGCCAATTCCTTCTTCTTCTGAGGTCTTGATGGAACCCTGTGTAGATGAACATGACCCTGCATAAGATGTGTAATGCCTGGGCCACATAAATGTCTCACACATCCATCCTTGCCTCGATGCATCCGCGGTGTTGCGGAAAACTGGACTGCAGTACTCCGAGCACGGTAGTGCCGCTGCCCACTGTCTCCACTAACACGCTGCGCCACAGCCAGTCTAGGCGCCGGTTGACCGGGCGGTTGACCGGTCCGGCCGGTCCTGGAGCCGGTCGGCCGGCCCTGGCACCGGGCGGAAACCCCATCAACACTGGTTTCTCGAGCCTTCTCGCCTCCCACTCCTCCCACGCGCATCTGCGCCATATGTACTGGAACATTATCAGCACAAACATCATCAGTCTGCATACTAGCATCAACACAAACTGGAACTGTAGCACATGCTGCAACATCCACATCAACAATAAGTGTAGCTTCATCCGGCTTGTCACCAACAAGAACTGGCTTGTCATCTATAGGCATAGCTGAAACATCACCAACATCAATGCTCGGAACATCATGCACCTCTTGCTGCACTTTAGGCTTGTGCAACTTCTCTTTACGCACCACTAACTCCACATCGGACTTGATATGATCATCTCCCATAGGCTTCAAAGTCCGTTGTTTGCCACCATGCATAAAAGAATATGTATTTGCTCGCCCAGCATGTGTCACATTGCGATCATACTGCCAAGGACGCCCAAGTAGCAATCCACACACTTCCAATGGCAACACATCGCAATCGATCTCATCAACATAATCATCAACTGTAAATGGCACACGCACCTTATGAGTAATCTTCAGCATACCACAGCTATTCAACCACTCAAGACGTTTAGGTTCAGGAAGACGCCATGTAGACAACCCCAATGCTGCCACCATCGCCTTGCTAATGCCATTAGTACAGCTACCACCATCAATCATCAACTTGCAAGCCTTGCCCTTGATCAAGCACTGAGTCTGAAACAAACTCCACTGCTGAACCTTGTCAACTGTCTTGCAAGCATCATCTTGTACCTTCTTGAGTTGCATATTCAGCCCGCTCAATGGTACATCCTCCTCAACAGTCACAGTAGTGCTCTTGGTATCAGAGCCAGATTTCCTCTCCTCTGAAGATTTCACCTCATCCTCAGTGACTGTTGGTAGTGGAGCAATCATCTTAGCAGTAACTATGCACTTGTCTACTGACTTCATTACATCCACTAGACATTTGTTGACTTCCTTCAATGCATGCCCAAATCTGGAGGACTGCTTATGATCCTTCAATGGTAACCCGAAACCACCACGAAGAAAATTATTGAAGTCCGCCCAAGTATAAGCATACTCGCCTCTATCACCTTCATGACACCAATATATGTCCAACTCCGCATCCACTCGCCGGTGAGCGAGAACATAGGCATCATAACCAGTGAACTTCCCTTTGTAACGATGACATCGTTGGAAACCCAATTCCATGTACTTCTCCCATTCTTCGTACTGCTCAATTGTCGCGTCATGGCATAAATACCACTTAAGTTCTGATACGGAACGCGTTACTCCCTTTCGGATGTCAAGGAAATCATTGAATATATCACCGGATTTCGTGCCACGCGAACACCGAATGCCATGTACATCGTCGGAAAACGAAGCAACAACAGTAGTAGCATCAAGTAGCATCGCCGGAGATGAAACAGGAGCAACAGGAGAAACCGCCGGAGGAAAAACCGCAGCAGTCGGAGCCCGCCCGGGCCAGGGCCCGGTTAGATCGGCCTCCTGACCGGCCAGCCCGGTCCCTGGCCCGGTTGACCGGGCACCAACCGGATGCGTCGTACCGGGGCCAAACCGGACAAAATTTTGCGAACTTCCCGGTTTGGCGCCCGGTTGACCGGATGCCACGCCGGCCGGCCCGGTCACTGGCCCGGTTGACCGGATTCCAGACCGGATTTTTCCTGGACGCGAAATTTCGTCTTCTTCCCGATTCCGGTCGCGATTTTTCGCGATTTTGACCTCCGAAACAGCCATGGATGACCTCCAAACTACACCAAACAATGCCAAACTTCCTCCAACCAACCTCCTTCGACCGAGAGCCAAACTCCTCCGATCTTAGAGCCAATCTTCGCCGATGCAAACCGATCAAAGAGATCGATCAACAAAACCTCGCCGTGAGCAACCCAGAAATCTGATACCAGATGATGAGAGAGCGACCCACTAGATCCTCCTTAGTTGATGCCCGATCTTTCACAGCAAGAACCTGGGGTAGAGAATCTTCCCAACAACGCGATGAACGCAGCCTGGAGAAGAGGGAACGAATCCAGCAAGCAACGGATCGATGAACGATACGCCTCAAACCAAGAGCTAGACAATCCTTGATGAACACAAGAACCTTCGCAGCGGATATAATAGATAACGGCAACGCCGTACCCCCGAAGGGATGATACACGTGATTACATGCTATAGGGAAACCCTAAACTTTTAGACTAAACTTGTTCTCTCCTAAACCCTAACCGTGCCATCTCCTTATATGAGAGGGAGAGCTGGCCGGCCGGCCCCCTTATTGGGCCTAACCTAGTTCGACTTGGACAGGCCCAAGTCAAACAGACTCTATTAAAACCCTAGATGGCCCACAGCATGACCTGGCTACATTATTTCCTAACATAGAATGAATGACACAACCTTAGACTTAATTATTACATGGCGTAGGTCGTCCTAGCGTGTCACTCCTGAATCCTCGATGGCGTACCACCTAGGTTGGTGGAGTCCTGAAATTGGGCTCCACATAGGCCTCCGTGCCCATATCACTTCCTCTTGGGGTTCCCAACGGACGCGTGCTGTACGCGTATCAAGCTCTTTTTCTGGCGCCGTTGCCGGGGAGATCAAGACACGCTGCAAGGGGAGTCTCCACCTCCAATCTCTTTACTTTGTTTTTGTCTTGCTTTACTTTTATTTACTACTTTGTTTGCTGCACTAAAACAAAACACAAAAAGATTAATTGCTAGTTTTACTTTACTTGCTATCTTGTTCTCCATATTAAAAACACAAAAAAATTAGTTACTTGCATTTACTTTATCTAGTTTGCTTTATTTACTATTGCTAAAATGGGTACTCCTGAAAATACTAAGTTGTGTGACTTCACAACCACAAATAATAATGATTTCTTATGCACACCTATTGCTCCACCTGCTACTACAGCAGAATTCTTTGAAATTAAACCTGCTTTACTGAATCTTGTTATGCGAGAGCAATTTTCTGGTGTTAGTTCTGATGATGCTGCTGCCCATCTCAATAATTTTGTTGAACTATGTGAAATGCAAAAGTATAAGGATGTAGATGGTGACATTATAAAATTAAAATTGTTTCCTTTCTCATTAAGAGGAAGACCTAAGATTGGTTGCTATCTCTGCCTAAGAATAGTATTGATTCATGGACTAAATGCAAGGATGCTTTTATTGGTAGATATTATCCTCCTGCTAAAATTATATCTTTGAGAAGTAGCATAATGAATTTTAAACAATTGGATAATGAGCATGTTGCACAAGCATGGGAAAGAATGAAATCTTTGGTTAAAAATTGCCCAACCCATGGACTGACTACTTGGATGATCATCCAAACCTTTTATGCAGGACTGAATTTTTCTTCGCGGAACCTATTGGATTCAGCTGCTGGAGGTACCTTTATGTCCATCACTCTAGGCGACGCAACAAAGCTTCTTGATAATATGATGATTAATTACTCTGAATGGCACACGGAGAGAGCTCCACAAGGTAAGAAGGTAAATTCTGTCGAAGAAACCTCTTCCTTGAGTGATAAGATTGATGCTATTATGTCTATGCTTGTGAATGGTAGGACAAATATTGATCCTAATAATGTTCCGTTAGGTTCATTGGTTGCTCAAGAAGAACATGTTGATGTAAACTACATTAAAAATAATAATTTCAACAACAATGCTTACCGGAACAATTCTAGTAACAACTATAGGCCATATCCTTATAATAATGGCAACGGCTATGGTAATTCTTATGGGAATTCTTACAACAATAATAGGAATACACCCCCTGGACTTGAAGCCATGCTTAAATAATTTATTAGTACACAAACTGCTTTTAACAAATATGTTGAAGAAAAGCTTGGGAAAATTGATATACTTGCTTCTAAAGTCGATAGTCTTGCTGCTGATGTTGATCTTTTGAAATCGAAAGTTATGCCTAATGAAAATAATGATATTAAGTCATTTGCTACAGCAAATGCCATCCAAGTTAGAATTAATGAGAATATAAGATTGATGGCCGAATTGCGTGCTAGGTGGGAAAAAGAAGAAAATGCTAAAGAAGATAATATAGCTAAAGTTTGGACTATTACCACCACTAGTAATGCTAATGCTCCACATGTTGCTGCTCCTCCTACTATCAATGGTAAAATAATTGGTGTTGGAAATGTTTCCACTTCTAATGCAAAGCGTGAAAAACTGCCTGAAACTGCTAAAACTGTTGAAACTGCCTGTGATAAAACTGCTGAATTTTTTTCCAACATTGGGGATAATGATCCCATTGCTTTAGATCATAATGGTTTAGATTTTGATGATTGTCACATCTCCGAAGTTATAAAGTTCTTACAAAAACTTGCTAAGAGTCCTAATGCTAGTGCTATAAATTTGGCTTTCACAAAACATATTACAAATGCTCTCATAAAAGCTAGAGAAGAGAAATTAAATCGTGAAGCTTCTATTCCTAGGAAGCTAGAGGATGGTTGGGATCCCATCATTAAGATGAAGGTCAATGACTTTGATTGTAATGCTTTATGTGATCTTGGTGCAAGTATTTCCGTTATGCCTAGAAAGATCTATAATATGCTTGACTTGCCACCATTGAAAAATTGTTATTTGGATGTTAATCTTGCTGATAATTCTACAAAGAAACCTTTGGGGAAAGTTGATAATGTTCGCATTACCGTTAACAATAACCTTGTCCCCGTTGATTTTGTTGTCTTGGATATTGAATGCAATGCATCTTGTCCCATTATATTGGGAAGACCTTTTCTTCGAACTGTTGGTGCTATTATTGACATGAAGGAAGGTAATATTAAATATCAATTTCCTCTCAAGAAAGGTATGGAACACTTCCCTAGAAAGATAATAAAGTTACCTTTTGATTATATCATTAGAACAAATTATGGGTTGATGCTTCGACTCTTGATAATACTTGATACACACTTTCTGCGCCTAGCTGAAAGGCGTTAAAGAAAAGCGCTTATGGGAGACAACCCATGATTTTACTACTGTACCTTTGTTTTATATTTGAGTCTTGGAAGTTGTTACTACTGTAGCAACCTATCCTTATCTTAGTTTTGTGGCATTGTTGTGCCAAGTAAAGTCTTTGATAGTAAGGTTCATACTAGATTTGGATTACTGCGCAGAAACAGATTTCTTGCTGTCACGAATTTGGGCCTAATTCTCTGTAGGTAACTCAGAAAATTATGCCAATTTACGTGAGTGATCCTCAGATATGTACGCAACTTTCATTCAATTTGAGCATTTTCATTTGAGCAAGTCTGGTGCCTCTTAGAAATTCGTCTTTACAGACTGTTCTGTTTTGACAGATTCTGCCTTTTATTTCGCATTGCCTGTTTTGCTATGCTTGATGGATTTTTCTATTCCATTAACTTTCAGTAGCTTTGTGCAATGTACAGAAGTGTTAAGAATGATTATGTCACCTCTTAACATGTGAATTTTGATTGTGCACTAACCCTCTAATGAGTTGTTTTGAGTTTGGTGTGGAGGAAGTTTTCAAGGATCAAGAGAGGGAGATTATACAATATGATCAAGAAGAGTGAAAAGCTCTAAGCTTGGGGATGCCCCGGTGGTTCACCCCTGCATATTTCAAGAAGACTCAAGCGTCTAAGCTTGGGGATGCCCAAGGCATCCCCTTCTTCATCGACAACATTATCAGGTTCCTCTAGTGTAATAACCCAGAACATAGGAACAACGAAGGGTAGATTTAGAAATGGGATGTGCATTTCATCGCAAAACGGGAGAAATTTTCGCGCCTTATTGCAACTAAACCTAAGAGGGATCGAGGTTTTCTCTCATTTTGCACTTAGGGTTAGGCAATGTGAGTTAGGGAAATTTCGACATGATCTCTTTTGTATCTTGTTACTTTGGGGAATGATTGCATATGTTATGTGTTAAACATTTAAATATAAACATCATACAATATAACAATGAATTTAAAATTCAAACACAAGATATGAAATTCAAATCACTTTGAATTTCAAAGTGAATATCAAATATAATATTTAACCAAGAATATAAACATTACATAATACAAAGCTCATAAACCAAAACTTGAGCTTTATTGATATGTAACACAAATACAAAGTCTTTACAATATTCTTGATACAAGAAATGAGACATAATGATCAGTAATAAAAGAAAAGGAAAATTACAAGTTTAATTCTAAACTAAACCTAAACTAAGTGGCTTTAGGATGATCTTCTGGCCATAGCATCATTCAAATCTGCAAACAAACAAAGAACAGATACTAACCAGAATACAAGTGTTAGCAAGATTCAGTTTAGACAGTTAGCAGAAATAACACAGAATTCAGTTTGGACAGTGCAAACTGTCATAGCACACTTGTGCTTGTCCAAAATCCTGGACAGCACAAGATAAACATAGGCAGACCAGCACTGAGCAAGCCACAGTGGGCTCAAGTTTCACCATATGAAGGCTGTTGCTAGGCAAGCAACAGCAAGGCAATGCAAGGGGTGAGTCATAAAGTAAATGAGCTTGTGTGTCATGGCCAGGGAAGAAGTAGAGGCCATATAAATAGCACACAAACCCTAGAACCATGACAGTCGACCACAATTGCAAATCACCAGGTAAGGGTGAAGCAAGAACAAGCACCAGTTCATCCAGTTCATAACCAAGAACAGAAACCAACACAACCAACTTAGCCACCAGGAATCATGGTGACCTGAGAAGATCAACCAGAAACTGGAGGTGAAGGGCTGTGCACAGAAACCCCAAGTCTGCATCAACCAAATATTTCATACTAGGAGCTGGAACAAGGTATACCAAGTTCCTGGACATATCCAATGGATCTGATCCATCACATATGCATGAAATAAGCATGGGAATGAGCAGATGCTCATATGGGTAGATCATCACTTGGTTTTCACCAAGGATTACTGCCAGTCAAAAGCTACTATAAAAGAAAGCATCTAGGTACAGATCTTGTACACAGAAACTAGCACATA
Organism: Lolium perenne; assembly: GCF_019359855.2. Classification (NCBI taxonomy): domain Eukaryota; kingdom Viridiplantae; phylum Streptophyta; class Magnoliopsida; order Poales; family Poaceae; genus Lolium; species Lolium perenne. The sequence continues at coordinate 31,852,000 of NC_067248.2, read as the reverse complement.
TGCACAGATGCACACCATAGCCAGATCACATGCACAGATAGCACCAGTAGATGGATTGCAAGGATTAGCAGCTAAGACTACACAGTAAATCCTAAGCTATGAACCATCAGTAAACCCTAGATCTTCATCAGGCAAGCATATTGGCATTCATGGCAAGGATGATTCCCAAATATGCAAGCAAAGGTTGAGTAGCCACAAGATCCAACTAAATAGGTGAGCAACCAATAAGTAGCAAGGCTACTGAGGTCACATCACACTTAGCATCAATTAAAAAGGAAGCCAAATATATCACATCATTATCCAGGAATGGATTCAGATTCAATTGCTTGCCAGATAATCATGAACAGCCAAATCATTTGCAAGCAAATCATTTAAATCATTACTGCATAAGCAGTTCATCATAATTTAATTAATACAAGCATGAATTTATCACAGATCCATGCTTAGCACTCGACAAGATAGCACACTATTAAGCAACACAATTTAATCACTGCACCATAGCCACTGGAGCAAGTCCAATAGCTTGAGTAAGCAACAGCATAGTGATGCTTGAGCATCAGCATCACAAGGAAATTGAATCACTTAGCCACAATATTAACCAGTAAGCTATCACTGACAATTAATTGATCAAATGGATCAATTATAGCAAGCCAAGATACACAGGGAAGTTAGCCAATAAGCAAGGAATGATCCAATGGATCATTGGCTTGCATAGAAAGCACTGAAGCATATCACAGGCACCACTGGCACACACACAAGTGTCACTGATGCATCACAAATACACCTAAACAAGCAAGCATGATATACCAGTAAGCACAAGCAAGCCATAATCAAGCATAGTATGGCATAGCTAGCTTTTGAGCAAGCACAATAGAGCATGGCAAGTACAGAGCATGCTAGGAGCAGCAGAGAAGCAAGCACAGCATGAATAGCAAGCAAAGCAGCATGTGCCAGTACCAGTAAATGGTAATTGGGCCATGAGCTTGCATTAGACAGAAGCACAGGAAGATTGCGCAGCAATAGCATGGCTCTACGTGATCATAGGACCACCAGAGAGCAACAGAGCATGAGGAGGAAGAAGAACAGTAACAAGGGGAGACGCACAGATATGGGGAAGAGGAAGTGCAGCAACTTACTTGCGCCTGGAAGCAGAAGCTAGGGCATGGCGAGGTAGTGCTCGCGCGGCCCTAACAGCTGCGAGTCCAGGGTAGGCGCCGACGTTACGCCGGCGAACCCAAACACGAACCAACACCACCGTAGCAAGCACCTGAGGCGACGGCACGAGTACTGCGAGCAGCACCCGTCGAGGCGATTCTTCCTGAGATCCAGAACGGAGGCGATTCGCCAGGAGAGGAAGAGAAGGGGAAAACCACGCGGACAGATCGATAGATCTGCACGCGATGGTTCAGGTTCGGTAGGTGGCTACGGCGGAGGAGCACGGCGATGGCCGGATCGAGGCGGCGGCCATGGCGGTGACGCCATCGCCAGAGCGTCGCAGAGAAGCTAGGGTTAGAGGCGAAAAGCGAGAGAGGGCCGAGTGAGTAAGAGAGGTGGGCCGTTCGGCGCCACCGAGCCGCTATGGGGCAAGCCTTAGTCGGCTGTCCCATGGGCTTAGGTTATTGGGCTGAGCCCAATAAGGTCCACGGGGTATTTTAGTCTTTTAACATTTAATAAAAAGCCAAAACTTTACCAAATTTTAATATATCAAATACAACTCTAAAAATCCATTAAAAATTGGATTAATGAATGAAAAATAAACCTTAACAAGAATAAAATATGAAATGGAATTTATGAAACAAATTCAAAATTATGAATTTTCAGAATTTAAATAATAATTTGGAATTTTAAAACTATTATTTCCTTGTATTTAAAAATTCAAGGAAAAATCTCAAATAAGTTCAAATACTTATTTTCAAACATTTCAAAATGAAATTCTAATATTCCAAGTCATTTCTATTGAAAAGGGTATTTTTCCAAGAAAAATACTATATTCCTTTTTATTCCAAAAACTATAGAGGTAACTCTATAATTGCAAATTATTTTTGGAATGATTAAGGGAATCATCAAGTAAAATAGTTTTACTTTGAATTGTTGTACTTTGTGTGAATTACAATGATTAATACTTTTAAATCAATTGTAAATTACTGTCAAAGACATAAATCTTAAACACAACCCTAAATTGATATAACTCAGCGGGGTAAAGGGATCCAACATAAAATAATACATCCATGATTGCATTATTTGGATTTTATAACATTGTCCTTACCGGACAATGATGCTTCTTACAGAACCCGAGGTCCAGGTTCCATCAACTGCATTGAACTGCACTATCTCGCAGTCCACAGGCAAGTTCACCCTTGCTCATATCAACTTGAGTATTTTCTATTACTTTAATGCAAAGCTATATACTTATCATTCCTGCATCGCAAATGAAATGTTACTTTCCAACTATGAATATGGCTATGTGGCTGGCAATGAAACCATGGTATGTGTTGATATGGTGGAGGTTCCATTGCAATGGGTTATATCACCCTAGGATTAATCACCAATGCCGTCCAGTGATTCTAGCGCCGTACAAATCGCGTTGACCATGAGATCTATAATGGATCTGGGGAAGCCAGCCGTATCTTTTCCCTTCTGCACGCCAACGGATTGGTAGAGCCGGTGGGGTGTTGGAGGCACTTCCGCAATAGGTTGGGATATCCTTTTAAATCCCCATCCATTAGTGATGATAAGCTCTACCATCTATGAAGGATTGTCCGGAGTACACCGTGAGTAAAGCCGTATTATCGGGGGAAGTCTACTGGGGGTGTACGGTTGGACAAAAGGGTGGGTTTGCAGTCGCGGAGAAGGCGGTGTGGGCTTGGATCTTTATACCTGGCCTCACACCAAAGGAAGTGTGAACGGGGGCAAGTCCCTGTGGATGGCAAAAAGGGTGAGATCTCTTGTGGGAAAAGTAACGCACCTCTGCAGAGTGTATCAAATTGTGGCTGTCACTCCTCGTTCGGAAGGAATCGCGAACGCAGCAGAAAGGAACTCCACGAAGTTCTAGTCAACTCCGTGAAGACTGACGGGCATAGTTTTCATAATAAAAGCAACCTTTTGAAGAAATGATTGCAAAACATGCATTGACCGGCGATTTCCTGATCAATGGTCGTAGCTAGTGCATCAAACACCTTTTTATTCTTTTAGAACTTGCTGAGTACCCCTGTACTCACTTTCTTTCGACACCCTTGCTAGACTGTGATCCGGAAGTGGAGGCCATCAACGATGGAGCACCAGAAGGAAGTTACGAGCTGGTCTATGATACGTCTCCAACGTATCTATAATTTCCGATGTTCCATGCTTGTTTTATGACAATACCAACATGTTTTGTTCACACTTTATATCATTTTCATGCATTTTCCGGAACTAACCTATTAACAAGATGCCACAGTGCCAGTTGCTATTTTCTGCTGTTTTTGGTTCCAGAAAGGCTGTTCGGGCAATATTCTCGGAATTGGACGAAATCAACGCCAAACCTCCTATTTTTCCCTAAGCGTCCGTAACACCGAAGAAGAGCCTGAGAGGGGCCAGGGGGCCACCACACCACATGGCGGCGCGGGCCAGGCCTAGGCCGCGCCGGCCTAGGGTGTGGCGCCCCAGTGTGCCCCTGCGCCGCCTCTTCGCCTATAAAAGCCCTTTCGACCTAAAAACGCAGTACCAATTGACGAAACTCCAGAAAGACTCCAGGGGCGCCGCCACCGTCGCGAAACTCCAATTCGGGGGACAGAACTCTCTGTTCCGGCACCCTGCCGGACGGGGAATTGCCCCCGGAGCCATCTCCACCGCCGTCTTCACCGCCATCTTCACCGCCATCGCTGCTGCCATGATGAGGAGGGAGTAATCCACCTCCGAGGCTGAGGGCTCCGCTGTAGCTATGTGGTTCATCTCTCTCCCATGTACCTCAATACAATAATCTCATGAGCTGCTTTACATGATTGAGATTCATATGAGTTTGTATCACAATTTATCTATGTGCTACTCTAGCAAAGTTATTAAAGTAGTTCTATTCCTCCTGCACGTGTGTAAAGGTGACAGTGTGTGCACCGTGTTAGTACTTGGTTTATGCTATGATCATGATCTCTTGTAGATTGCGAAGTTAACTATTGCTATGATAATATTGATGTGATCTATTCCTCCTACATATGCATGAAGGTGACAGTGTGCATGCTATGTTAGTACTTGGTTTAATCTGTTGATCTATCTTACACTATAAGGTTACTAAAACATGAGCATTATTGTGGAGCTTGTTAACTCCGGCATTGAGGGTTCGTGTAATCCTACGCAATGTGTTCATCATCCAACAAAAGTGTAGAGTATGCATTTATCTATTCCGCTATGTGATCAATGTTGAGAGTGTCCACTAGTGAAAGTGTAATCCCTAGGCCTTGTTCCTAAATACTGCTATCGCTGCTTGTTTACTGTTTTACTGTGTTACTACTGCTGCAATACCACCACCATCAACTACACGCCCGCAAGCTATTTTCTGGCACCGTTGCTACTGCTCATACTTATTCATACCACCTGTATTTCACTATCTCTTCGCCGAACTAGTGCACCTATTAGGTGTGTTGGGGACACAAGAGACTTCTTGCTTTGTGGTTGCAGGGTTGCATGAGAGGGATATCTTTGACCTCTTCCTCCCTGAGTTCGATAAACCTTGGGTGATCCACTTAAGGGAAAACTTGCTGCTGTTCTACAAACCTCTGCTCTTGGAGGCCCAACACTGTCTACAGGAAAGGAGGGGGAACGTAGACATCAAGCACTTTTCTGGCGCCGTTGCCGGGGAGGAAAGGTAAAAGGTACTCACACTCCAGACCTCGGCTACCAAGCTATTTTCCGCCATCGTAAGTACTCAAAGCTATTTCCTTTAGATCCTGCAATTGCAACTTTTTGTTTCTTGTTTACACTAGTAAGGCATAATGGAAAACATCTGTGAGCTTTTTATTCTATTTCCTGAGTCAAGACATGAATGGTTTAATCCGAAAATTAAAAAACCCATGGAACATGTTAGCATGAACACTTTGAATACCATTGTTGCTAATGATATGGAAAATTCTAAGCTTGGGGAAGCTGGTTTTGATGAGCATGATCTTTTTAGTCCCCCAAGCATTGAGGAGAAAATTTTCTTTGATGATACTTTGCCTCCTATTTATGATGATTATAATGATATTGGTCTTTTGGTGCCACCTACTATGGAGAGTAAATTTTGTTGTGATTATACTATGCCTCCTACACTTGATGAGAATAATAATGATAGCTACTTTGTTGAATTTGCTCCCGCTACAACTAATAAAATTGATTATGCTTATGTGGAGAATAATAATTTTATGCATGAGACTCATGATAAGAATGCTTTATGTGATGGTTATATTGTTGAGTTTGCTCATGTTGCTACTGAAAGTTATTATGAGAGAGGAAAATATGGTTGTGGAAATTTTCATGTTACTAAAACACCTCTCTATGTGCTGAAATTTTTCAAGCTACACTTGTTTTATCTTCCTATGCTTGTTACTTTGCTCTTCATGAACTTGTTTATTTACAAGATTACTTTTCATAGGAAGCATGTTAGACTTAAATGTGTTTTGTATTTGCCTCTTGATGCTCTCTTTTGCTTCAAATACTATTTCTTGCGAGTGCATCATTAAAACTGCTGAGCCCATCTTAATGGCTATAAAGAAAAGAACTTCTTGGGAGATAACCCATGTGTTATTTTACCTACAGTACTTTGTTTTATATTTGTGTCTTGGAAGTTGTTTACTACTGTAGCAACCTCTCCTTATCTTAGTTTTGTGTTTTGTTGTGCCAAGTAAAGCCGTTGATAGAAAAGTAAGTACTAGATTTGGATTACTGCGCAGTTCCAGATTTCTTTGCTGTCACGAATCTGGGTCCACCTCCCTGTAGGTAGCTCAGAAAATTAAGCCAATTTACGTGCATGATCCTCAGATATGTACGCAACTTTCATTCAATTTGAGCATTTTCATTTGAGCAAGTCTGGTGCCATTTTAAAATTCGTCAATACGAACTGTTCTGTTTTGACAGATTCTGCCTTTTATTTCGCATTGCCTCTTTTGCTATGATGGATGAATTTCTTTGATCCACTAATGTCCAGTAGCATTATGCAATGTCCAGAAGTGTTAAGAATGATTGTGTCACCTCTGAATATGTTAATTTTTATTGTGCACTAACCCTCTAATGAGTTGTTTCGAGTTTGGTGTGGAGGAAGTTTTCAAGGATCAAGAGAGGAGGATGATATACTACGATCAAGAAGAGTGAAAAGTCTAAGCTTGGGGATGCCCCGGTGGTTCATCCCTGCATATTTCAAGAAGACTCAAGCATCTAAGCTTGGGGATGCCCAAGGCATCCCCTTCTTCATCGACAATATTATCAGGTTCCTCCCCTGAAACTATATTTTTATTCCATCACATCTTATGTGCTTTGCTTGGAGCGTCGGTTTGTTTTTGTTTTGTTTGAATAAAATGGATCCTAGCATTCTTTGTGTGGGAGAGAGACACGCTCCGCTGTTGCATATGGACAAGTATGTCCTTAGGCTTTACTCATAGTATTCATGGCGAAGTTTCTTCTTCGTTAAATTGTTATATGGTTGGAATTGGAAAATTATACATGTAGTAATTGCTATAATGTCTTGGATAATGTGATACTTGGCAATTGTTGTGCTCATGTTTAAGCTCTTGCATCATATACATTGCACCTATTAATGAAGAAATACATAGAGCATGCTAAAATTTGGTTTGCATATTTGGTCTCTCTAAGGTCTAGATAATTTCTAGTATTGAGTTTGAACAACAAGGAAGACGGTGTAGAGTCTTATAATGTTTTCAATATGTCTTTTATGTGAGTTTTGCTGCACCGGTTCATCCTTGTGTTTGTTTCAAATAACCTTGCTAGCCTAAACCTTGTATCGAGAGGGAATACTTCTCATGCATCCAAATACTTGAGCCAACCACTATGCCATTTGTGTCCACCATACCTACCTACTACATGGTATTTCTCCGCCATTCCAAAGTAAATTGCTTGAGTGCTACCTTTAAACAATTCAAAATTTATCACCTCTGATTTGTGTCAATGTTTTATAGCTCATGAGGAAGTATGTGGTGTTTATCTTTCAATCTTGTTGGGCAACTTTCACCAATGGACTAGTGGCTTCATCCGCTTATCCAATAATTTGCAAAAAGAGCTGGCAATGGGATTCCCAGTCCCAAATTAATTAACTTAAATAGACACTCCTCCATGGTATGTGATTGTTGGACGGCACCCGAAGGATTCGGTTAGCCATGGCTTGTGTAAGCAAAGGTTGGGAGGAGTGTCATCATAATAAAACTAAAATAAAAAGGCACTCCTTCATGGTATGAGATTGTTGGCAGGCACCCGAGGATTCGGTTAGCCATGGTTTGTGAAAGAAAGGTTGGAAGGAGTGCCACACAAAAATAAAATAAAATGGGAGCCGCTCTTTGAAGGTTTGCCTGGCAAGGGGGTTAGATTACCCGCTACCATTCGTTGACAACAACATACACCTCTCAAAACTTTATTTTTATGCTCTCTTTATGTTTCAAAATAAAAGCTCTAGCACAAATATAGCAATCGATGCTTTCCTCTATGGAGGACCATTCTTTTACTTTCAATGTTGAGTCAGTTCACCTATTTCTCTCCACCTCAAGAAGCAAACACTTGTGTGAACTGTGCATTGATTCCTACATACTTGCTTATTGCACTTATTATATTACTCTATGTTGACAATATCCATGAGATATACATATTACAAGTTGAAAGCAACCGCTGAAACTTAATCTTCCATTGTGTTGCTTCAATGTCTCTACTATGAATTTATTGCTTTATGAGTAACTCTTATGCAAGACTTATTGATGCTTGTCTCGAAAGTACTATTCATGAAAAGTCTTTGCTATATGATTCACTTGTTTACTCATTGCATTTACATTGTTTCGAATCGCTGCATTCATCTCATATGCTTTACAATGGTATGATTAAGATTATGTTGGTAGCATGTCACCTCAGAAATTATCTTTTATCGTTTACCTACTCGAGGACGAGTAGGAACTAAGCTTGGGGATGCTGATACGTCTCCAACGTATCTATAATTTCCGATGTTCCATGCTTGTTTTATGACAATACCAACATGTTTTGTTCACACTTTATATCATTTTCATGCATTTTCCGGAACTAACCTATTAACAAGATGCCACAGTGCCAGTTGCTATTTTCTGCTGTTTTTGGTTCCAGAAAGGCTGTTCGGGCAATATTCTCGGAATTGGACGAAATCAACGCCAAACCTCCTATTTTTCCCGGAAGCGTCCAGAACACCGAAGAAGAGTCGGAGAGGGGCCAGGGGGCCACCACACCACATGGCGGCGCGGGCCAGGCCTAGGCCGCGCCGGCCTAGGGTGTGGCGCCCCCAGGTGCCCCCCTGCGCCGCCTCTTCGCCTATAAAAGCCCTTTCGACCTAAAAACGCAGTACCAATTGACGAAACTCCAGAAAGACTCCAAGGGCGCCGCCACCGTCGCGAAACTCCAATTCGGGGGACAGAACTCTCTGTTCCGGCACCCTGCCGGACGGGGAATTGCCCCCGGAGCCATCTCCACCGCCGTCTTCACCGCCATCTTCACCGCCATCGCTGCTGCCATGATGAGGAGGGAGTAATCCACCTCCGAGGCTGAGGGCTCCGCTGTAGCTATGTGGTTCATCTCTCTCCCATGTACCTCAATACAATAATCTCATGAGCTGCTTTACATGATTGAGATTCATATGAGTTTGTATCACAATTTATCTATGTGCTACTCTAGCAAAGTTATTAAAGTAGTTCTATTCCTCCTGCACGTGTGTAAAGGTGACAGTGTGTGCACCGTGTTAGTACTTGGTTTATGCTATGATCATGATCTCTTGTAGATTGCGAAGTTAACTATTGCTATGATAATATTGATGTGATCTATTCCTCCTACATATGCATGAAGGTGACAGTGTGCATGCTATGTTAGTACTTGGTTTAATCTGTTGATCTATCTTACACTATAAGGTTACTAAAACATGAGCATTATTGTGGATCTTGTTAACTCCGGCATTGAGGGTTCGTGTAATCCTACGCAATGTGTTCATCATCCAACAAAAGTGTAGAGTATGCATTTATCTATTCCGCTATGTGATCAATGTTGAGAGTGTCCACTAGTGAAAGTGTAATCCCTAGGCCTTGTTTCTAAATACTGCTATCGCTGCTTGTTTACTGTTTTACTGTGTTACTACTGCTGCAATACCACCACCATCAACTACACGCCCGCAAGCTATTTTCTGGCACCGTTGCTACTGCTCATACTTATTCATACCACCTGTATTTCACTATCTCTTCGCCGAACTAGTGCACCTATTAGGTGTGTTGGGGACACAAGAGACTTCTTGCTTTGTGGTTGCAGGGTTGCATGAGAGGGATATCTTTGACCTCTTCCTCCCTGAGTTCGATAAACCTTGGGTGATCCACTTAAGGGAAAACTTGCTGCTGTTCTACAAACCTCTGCTCTTGGAGGCCCAACACTGTCTACAGGAAAGGAGGGGGAACGTAGACATCAGTCTACGAAGAACCTGATCTTACCGGCGGAGTGGAAGGCGTAGACTATGGGATAGTCTACGGACCAGATGACACAGAGGTGGAGGAGTAGTGACATACCCTAGCATCATAGAGCCGAGCAACGTAGAACTTACCTAAATAAGTTGTTGAGCTCTCTTTATATTTGTTATGAGTTGTAATCATACTTAAGTAGTATCTTAGGGTGTTCTCATAGGACCTGTGAGAATACCAACTTGTTAAGACAATGTTTGTAATAAAGTATGGAGTATTATGACCTGCAATGTTTCTGTTGTACCACTCTGAGGGATATGGCAAATTGTGAAGAAGTCCCTTCGCAAAGATCATATCAACGACTTGTATACTACAACATGCAGTGGTATGCTGGGTCACCGCAGCTGGTATCAGAGCAAATGTTGCGACCTTAGGTTGGAAAAACCTAGTATAGGGAAGAAACCTGTAGGAGTCTAGTAGAAATAGTAAAGGATTCTCTAGAAATATGGTGATTATTCACTTGAGAATAGCAAAACCATATATTTTAGTGCGATAATTCTTTATTATAGCTATTATGATGCATTATCACTATTAATATTCTGCTTTTGTATACAGCCATAATGGCGAACACTTTTCCAAAGAGGACTTTGAGGAAGGTTGAGGGATGGCTCGGTGATTATGATGGACCAATAACAGCTCTCATGTGTGGGATGCTGAAGGAACTTCATTGTGATCCACGGATACCTGTTATCAAGTATACCTACTATGATGGGGAAATCCTAGCCAAGTGCAGAGTATCGGTCCAATTACTGGAAAAACTGCTGATGAGTCGTGTAATGCCATACGGAGAAGCCAAAACTATCACCACAGCCTACCACATGGGCCTATTCAAGGCAATCCTTGAGATAAGGCAGCACAAGTCAGTAGAACTGCTATGTTCAGAGTTTTCTCATATACCTCATGCCGAGGAAGATGAGGATCCCACTCTGAATCATTTGGTGTTAGCACACAGAAGTCCTGAAGCTGCAGCACAACATATGGATAGCTGTAAGTCTTTATTGACCACGATGTACCTTTTACACATGAAGATGAGAGGTGAGATTGACCACATGCTAGCTGAGTTCACGGACCCTGATAAAGTCCAAACTCGGATGCGTGATTTAAGGGCACAACCACAACATACTACACCTTTCTTTAGCCTAGACAGCTATGTAGATTTGAGTGACCAGTTATCCCATAAAGATCCACTCACACCCAACTTTGTTCCACATTATCCACATGTGTCAGCATCATATGAGTCTGGATATGGGGGAGATGATTCCAGGAACCTAAACTGCTCGGAGTCACCAATCGAGAATTCGACTGGTTGGCGTTTCGGGGAACCATTTGGAGATGAAGGAGAACCCATCACTTGTGAGTCAGAGGATGAAGGAGGCGCGGTTAACCAGAATGTTAACCAAAGTTTTGGGCAGGAAGAGAAAGACACCAACTCCATTTCTTTAGATTTGGAGATGGGGTTACCCAAAACATCCCAGTACGTCGTAGGTGAGAGTTCTGGAACCAAGAAAAAGAAGAAGAAGAAGATGAGGGGTCAAGTGAATAGGAATCCTCCATGGATGACAGAAGGAGATGAGCTGTACCCCACTGGGGATATATATGAGTCTTTATCTAGTTACTTTGGCATGACAGATCTTTGTCTCGGCACTTCGTCCGATTCAGACTACATACCTACGGGAAGAACCTTCATTCCGGACGGTGTTCGGAGGACAAACCGCTGTACCGGATGGACCCCAGGGATGTACGCGGAGGCGAGTTATGATGACGAGGAGTAGAGCTCCGAGGAAGAATAAAGTAATCTAGTGGTATTGTAATAGAGCGTATTTTAAATTCCCGTTGGCTTGGGCTTTGAGCCAAATAAGTGGTTTATATGTACCACATGTAATCTAAGTTTGTGAGTGTGTTATGTATTATACAAAGTATATGCATAATAAATGTTTGTTTTGTATTTGCTTCTTGATTTCATTGTGTGACTAGTTCTGGGCATTGAGTTGAGCTCAGAAAGCATTTGCATGGTGTAATTATGAGTAATCGCTCTTTGTTACAGGACTAGGGGGAAATGGCGTTAGTAGAAACCGAAGAGGCTCGCAGAGAGCGGGAAGCAAGAGAAAAAGAGGAGGCAGATGCAGCAGCTAGAGCAGAGAATGCACCACCACCACCACACCCAATGATGCACCCAGACTTCCAACAGTATATGAGAGCAATGGAGGAAGATAGGAGGCGTTACCAGGAAAACCAGAGCAAGAACATGCAAGATTTCTTTACCCACGTCATCAATGATAGGGGTAATGAAGGCAAGGGAGTAACTCTATCGGACTTCCAAAATGCAAGACCACTACCATTTACATCAACTCCAGAACCAATGGACGCTGAAGATTGGCTTATGGACACGGAACGGAAGCTGAAGACCGTTGGTTGCAACGATGAGGAGAAGATCATATATACCACTTATCTGTTGCCAGGACCAGCAGCGTCATGGTAGGAGAATCTTGTAGCAGTACACCCTCCAGATAAGGTGTTCACCTGGGAGGAGTTCAAGAAGAAGTTTCGGGATGCTCATGTTCCGGACAGCGTGGTGGAGCTGAAGAAGAGGGAGTTTGACGAACTACAACAGAATACTGCACCCATTATGCAATATGTTCGGGATTTCAACAGGTTATCCAGGTATGCACCTGAGGATGTAGATACAGAGGAGAAGCGAAAGAAGCGGTTCATGAAAGGCATGAATCCATACATGAAGATGCAACTGAGGTTGGCACGGACTGCCGAATTCCAGGAACTGATTGACTCGGCAATCACTTTCGAGGATGATTACAGGCAAGTCCAGGAGGACAGAAGGAAGAGGGCTCGTATAGAGCCAAGGAAGTACCCAATCAGTAAACCAACACCTGATCGGAGTTTCAAACCCCGATACCGGCCTACTACTGGTAATCAATACAACCGGGGAGGTCAGAGTCAGAATCCAATCAACCAGATCATCTGCAACAATTGTGGCCTGAGGGGTCATTTGCAGAAGGATTGTCAGAAACCCAGAATCATCTGTTATGGTTGTGGGAAGGAAGGACACATCAAGCCAGATTGTCCAAACAAGGCGTCCTGGAGCGGACAAAGCTCTGGAGGACGAGGTGGAAACAACAACAACAACAACCGCAACAACAACAACAACAGCAACCGCAACAACAACAACAACAACAACAACAACAAGAGGGGAAAGCCTTATGGAAAGCTGAACTGGACATCTTTGGAACAAGCGGAAGAGTCGGATCAAACAGTCTTAGGTACGCTATGCATTCTTACTCATCCTGGCAAGGTATTATTTGATACTGGAGCAACCACATCATTTCTTGCATTGGAGTTTGTGGAAAAATTCGGGCTTAGATGTTCTAAGTTAGAAACTCCTATAACTGTTCTATCCGCGGGGGGAACGATCTTAGTAACCCACGTGAAAGAAGCACAAGTCCTAACCATATGTGACTGTGTGTATTTCGCGGACCTATTCATCATACCCATGAAGGACATATCAGTCATCCTAGGGATGGATTGGTTGACAGAAAATGGAGCGGTGATTAACTGTGGAGACAAAACAGTATCACTTCGCAACTCCATCGGAGGTCGAATAGTGTTCCAAGGAGATAAGTACAGTGAGCTGGAGATTGGATTGGAACTCAATAGTCTGAAGGAGGTGAGAATTGAAGATATTCCTGTAGTGAATGAGTTTAAGGATGTATTTCCTAAGGAACTACCGGGAATGCCACCCGATAGAGAGATAGAATTCACAATCGATCTGATTCCAGGCACAGCATCAATAGCACAACCACCATATAAGATGGGGCCAAAGGAATTAGTGGAACTGAAAGCTCAGATTTATGAGTTAGAACAAAAGGGATTCATTCAAGAAAGTGTGTCACCATGGGGTACACCAGTTATTTTTGTGGATAAAAGAGATGGAGGAAAGAGAATGTGTGGAGATTACAGAAATTTGAACAATGTAACTATCAAGAACAAGTATCCTTTACCTAGAATCCAAGACCTTTTTGATCAAGTTCAAGGAGCGGGAGTCTTCTCGAAGATAGATTTAAGGTCAGGATACCATCAAATCAAGATCAAGAAGGAGGATGTACCAAAAACAGCGTTCGTATCAAGGTATGGACACCATGAATACTTGGTTGTACCATTTGGACTAACAAATGCACCAGAAATTTTCATGAATTTGATGAACAAGATATTCATGAAGTACTTGGACAAGTTTGTGATAGTGTTCATAGATGATATTCTAATCTATTCCAAAGATAAAGAAGAACATGCCAAGCATTTTAAGATAGTTCTGCAAACTTTGAGGGAACATCAGCTATATGCGAAGTTTAGCAAGTGCAAATTTTGGTTAGATAGTGTTGAATTTCTTGGACATGTCATAACCAAAGAAGGCATAGCGGTGAATCCAAGCAAGGTTCAATCCGTATTGGAATGGAAATCACCTAACAATGCTAAGGAGATACGAGGATTTCTTGGTATGGCAGGCTATTATCGGATATTCATAGAGGGATTTTTGAAGATTGCAGGACCAATGACCAAGTTACTCAAGAAAAATACTCCATTTGTGTGGACAGATGAGTGTGAAGCCAGCTTCCAAACACTCAAAGATAAGTTAACCACAGCACCGGTGTTAGCAGTTCCTGAACCTGGAAAGGATTACACGGTGTATTGTGATGCTTCCAAGAATGGACTTGGATGTGTTCTTATGCAAGATCGGAAGGTAATAGCTTATGGATCAAGGCAGTTGAAACCACATGAACACAACTAACCAGTACATGATCTAGAGTTAGCGGCAGTTGTGTATGCTTTGAAGAGTTGGAGACAATTTCTATATGGATCCAAGTGTGAGTTATACACCGATCACAAAAGTTTGAAATATTTCTTCACTAAGAAGGAATTAAACATGAGGCAGAAGAGATGGTTAGAGTTGATTAAGGATTACGACCTTAAGATCAACTATACACCAGGCAAAGCTAATGTAGTAGCAGATGCCCTAAGTAGGAAGAGTACGGAGAATCAACCTATGGAATGGGAGATTCCAAAGGAACTTCGGAAAGAGCTAGAGGAGGCTCAGATTTTGTTTATTCAAGGTGATGATAAGGGAAGTATAGCAACCATGAGGATTATGGATGAGATGTATTCAGATTTGAAATATGAGATTATCCGGAAGCAAGCGGATGATTTGTTCATACAAGAGGAAATCAAGAGGATTGGAGAAGGAAGACCATCGGAATTCCATCTAGGGGATTTTGATTCATTATACTTCCAGAAAAGGATCTGTGTACCAGATGATCCAGAAGTGAAGTCAATCATATTAAAGGAAGCACATGAAACCCCTTATTCAATACATCCGGGAAGTACTAAGATGTATATGAATTTGAAGGAGATGTTCTAGTGGAACAACATGAAAAGAGAAATGGCACAATATGTCTCGGAATGTCATACATGTCAACGAGTGAAGGCAGAACATCAGAGTCCTGCGGGATTACTCAAACCACTAGAGATACCGGAATGGAAATGGGATGAAATCGGAATGGATTTTGTTACTGGTCTACCAATGACTAGTAAGAAGAAGGATATGATATGGGTAATAGTGGACAGACTTACCAAGAGTGCTCATTTCATAGCCGTAAACACAAAAGATACTGCAGAAAAGCTTGTGGATATATATGTGAAGGAGATTGTGAGTAAGCATGGAGTACCGAAGAAGATAGTCGCAGATAGAGGTTCAATTTTCACATCAGCATTCTGGAAACAACTACAAGAAGCTTTGGGATCCAAATTGGATTTCACTACAGCATATCATCCACAAACCGGAGGACAAACCGAAAGAACCAATCAGATACTTGAGGACATGCTTAGAGCTTGTGCTCTGAACTTTGGAGGCTCATGGGAGGACCATTTACCTCTAGCGGAGTTCTCATATAACAATAGTTATCAGAGTAGCATCCAGATGGCACCGTACGAAGCATTGTACGGAAGAAAGTGTCGATCACCAATTTGTTGGTTTGAAACCAGAGAAAACAAGGAGTTTACACCGGACTACATCAAGGAGAGACAAGAAGTCATCGAGGTGATCCGGGATAGACTCAAAATAGCTCAGAGTCGTCAGAAGAGTTACGCCGACTTAAAGAGAAGAGATTGGGAACTGAAAGTGGGAGACATGGTTTATCTAAAGGTTAGCCCAATGAAAGGACTTAAGAGGTTCGGAGTGAAAGGAAAGTTAAGTCCTCGATATATTGGACCATTTAAGATACTCAGTCAGAATCGAGGAACAGCTTTTGAGTTGGAGTTACCGGCACAACTAAGTCAAGTTCATAATGTGTTTCATGTTTCACAACTCAGGAAGTGTTTGAAGGCACCGGATGATCCCATTACATATGCAAAAATAGAATTACAATCTGATTTAACTTATGTGGAAAGACCGGAAAAGATCTTAGAAGTACAGTGGAAGAAGTTAAGAAACAGAGCAATCAAATACTGCAAAGTTCAATGGCAACATCATCCTGAGCGAGAAGCAACTTGGGAGACGGAAGAAGAATTAAGGAAGTCTTACCCCGAGATGTTCATGTACCAATCTTAATTTCGGGACGAAGTTTCTGTTAAGGGGGAGAGGCTGTAATAACCCAGAACATAGGAACAACGAAGGGTAGATTTAGAAATGGGATGTGCATTTCATCGCAAAACGGGGGAAATTTTCGCGCCTTATTGCAACTAAACCTAAGAGGGATCGAGGTTCTCTCTCATTTTGCACTTAGGGTTAGGCAATGTGAGTTAGGGAAATTTCGACATGATCTCTTTTGTATCTTGTTACTTTGGGGAATGATTGCATATGTTATGTGTTAAACATTTAAATATAAACATCATACAATATAACAATGAATTTAAAATTCAAACACAAGATATGAAATTCAAATCACTTTGAATTTCAAAGTGAATATCAAATACAATATTTAACCAAGAATATAAACATTACATAATACAAAGCTCATAAACCAAAACTTGAGCTTTATTGATATGTAACACAAATACAAAGTCTTTACAATATTCTTGATACAAGAAATGAGACATAATGATCAGTAATAAAAGAAAAGGAAAATTACAAGTTTAATTCTAAACTAAACCTAAACTAAGTGGCTTGAGGATGATCTTCTGGCCATAGCATCATTCAAATCTGCAAACAAACAAAGAACAGATACTAACCAGAATACAAGTGTTAGCAAGATTCAGTTTAGATAGTTAGCAGAAATAACACAGAATTCAGTTTGGACAGTGCAAACTGTCACAGCACACTTGTGCTTGTCCAAAATCCTGGACAGCACAAGATAAACATAGGCAGACCAGCACTGAGCAAGCCACAGTGGGCTCAAGTTTCACCATATGAAGGCTGTTGCTAGGCAGGCAACAGCAAGGCAATGCAAGGGTTGAGTCATAAAGTAAATGAGCTTGTGTGTCATGGCCAGGGAAGAAGTAGAGGCCATATAAATAGCACACAAACCCTAGAACCATGACAGTCGACCACAATTGCAAATCACCAGGTAAGGGTGAAGCAAGAACAAGCACCAGTTCATCCAGTTCATAACCAAGAACAGAAACCAACACAACCAACTTAGCCACCAGGAATCATGGTGACCTGAGAAGATCAACCAGAAACTGGAGGTGAAGGGCTGTGCACAGAAACCCCAAGTCTGCATCAACCAAATATTTCACACTAGGAGCTGGAACAAGGTATACCAAGTTCCTGGACAGATCCAATGGATCTGATCCATCACATATGCATGAAATAAGCATGGGAATGAGCAGATGCTCATATGGGTAGATCATCACTTGGTTTTCACCAAGGATTACTGCCAGTCAAAAGCTACTATAAAAGAAAGCATCTAGGTACAGATCTTGTACACAGAAACTAGCACATATGCACACCATAGCCAGATCACATGCACAGATAGCACCAGTAGATGGATTGCAAGGATTAGCAGCTAAGACTACACAGTAAATCCTAAGCTATGAACCATCAGTAAACCCTAGATCTTCATCAGGCAAGCATATTGGCATTCATCGCAAGGATGATTCCCAAATATGCAAGCAAAGGTTGAGTAGCCACAAGATCCAACTAAATAGGTGAGCAACCAATCAGTAGCAAGGCTACTGAGGTCACATCACACTTAGCATCAATTAAAAAGGAAGCCAAATATATCACATCATTATCCAGGAATGGATTCAGATTCAATTGCTTGCCAGATAATCGTGAACAGCCAAATCATTTGCAAGCAAATCATTTAAATCATTACTGCATAAGCAGTTCATCATAATTTAATTAATACAAGCATGAATTTATCACAGATCCATGCTTAGCACTGACAGTAGCACACTATTAAGCAACACAATTTAATCACTGCACCATAGCCACTGGAGCAAGTCCAATAGCTTGAGTAAGCAACAGCATAGTGATGCTTGAGCATCAGCATCACAAGGAAATTGAATCACTTAGCCACAATATTAACCAGTAAGCTATCACTGACAATTAATTGATCAAATGGATCAATTATAGCAAGCCAAGCTACACAGGGAAGTTAGCCAATAAGCAAGGAATGATCCAATGGATCATTGGCTTGCACAGAAAGCACTGAAGCATATCACAGGCACCACTGGCACACACACAAGTGTCACTGATGCATCACAAATACACCTAGACAAGCAAGCATGATATACCAGTAAGCACAAGCAAGCCATAATCAAGCATAGTATGGCATAGCTAGCTTTTGAGCAAGCACAATAGAGCATGGCAAGTACAGAGCATGCTAGGAGCAGCAGAGAAGCAAGCACAGCATGAATAGCAAGCAAAGCAGCATGTGCCAGTACCAGTAAATGGTAATTGGGCCATGAGCTTGCATTAGACAGAAGCACAGGAAGATTGCGCAGCAATAGCATGGCTCTACGTGATCATAGGACCACCAGAGAGCAACAGAGCATGAGGAGGAAGAAGAACAGTAACAAGGGGAGGCGCACAGATATGGGGAAGAGGAAGTGCAGCAACTTACTTGCGCCTGGAAGCAGAAGCTAGGGCATGGCGAGGTAGTGCTCGCGCGGCCCTAACAGCTGCGAGTCCAGGGTAGGCGCCGACGTTACGCCGGCGAACCCAAACACGAACCAACACCACCGTAGCAAGCACCTGAGGCGACGGCACGAGTACTGCGAGCAGCACCCGTCGAGGCGATTCTTCCTGAGATCCAGAACGGAGGCGATTCGCCAGGAGAGGAAGAGAAGGGGAAAACCACGCGGACAGATCGATAGATCTGCACGCGGCGGTTCAGGTTCGGTAGGTGGCTATGGCGGAGGAGCACGGCGATGGCCGGAGCGAGGCGGCGGCCATGGCGGCGACGCCATCGCCAGAGCGTCGCAGAGAAGCTAGGGTTAGAGACGAAAAGCGAGAGAGGGCCGAGTGAGTAAGAGAGGTGGGCCGTTCGGCGCCACCGAGCCGTTATGGGGCAAGCCTTAGTGGGCTGTCCCATGGGCTTAGGTTATTGGGCTGAGCCCAATAAGGTCCAGGGGGTATTTTAGTCTTTTAACATTTAATAAAAAGCCAAAACTTTACCAAATTTTAATAAATCAAATACAACTCTAAAAATCCATTAAAAATTGGATTAATGAATGAAAAATAAACCTTAACAAGAATAAAATATGAAATGGAATTTATGAAACAAATTCAAAATTATGAATTTTCAGAATTTAAATAATAACTTGGAATTTTAAAACTATTATTTCCTTGTATTTAAAAATTCAAGGAAAAATCTCAAATAAGTTCAAATACTTATTTTCAAACATTTCAAAATGAAATTCTAATATTCCAAGTCATTTCTATTGAAAAGGGTATTTTTCCAAGAAAAATACTATATTCCTTTTTATTCCAAAAACTATAGAGGTAACTCTATAATTGCAAATTATTTTTGGAATGATTAAGGGAATCATCAAGTAAAATAGTTTTACTTTGAATTGTTGTACTTTGTGTGAATTACAATGATTAATACTTTTAAATCAATTGTAAATTACTGTCAAAGACATAAATCTTAAACACAACCCTAAATTGATATAACTCAGCGGGGTAAAGGGATCCAACATAAAATAATACATCCATGATTGCATTATTTGGATTTTATAACATTGTCCTTACCGGACAATGATGCTTCTTACAGAACCCGAGGTCCAGGTTCCATCAACTGCATTGAACTGCACTATCTCGCAGTCCACAGGCAAGTTCACCCTTGCTCATATGAACTTGAGTATTTTCTATTACTTTAATGCAAAGCTATATACTTATCATTCCTGCATCGCAAATGAAATGTTACTTTCCAACTATGAATATGACTATGTGGCTGGCAATGGAACCATGGTATGTGTTGATATGGTGGAGGTTCCATTGCAATGGGTTATATCACCCTAGTATTAATCACCAATGCCGTCCAGTGATTCTAGCGCCGTACAAATCGCGTTGACCATGAGATCTATAATGGCTCTGGGGAAGCCAGCCGTATCTTTTCCCTTCTGCACGCCAACGGATTGGTAGAGCCGGTGGGGTGTTGGAGGCACTTCATAATAGGTTGGGATATCCTTTTAAATCCCCATCCATTAGTGATGATAAGCTCTACCATCTATGAAGGATTGTCCGGAGTACACCGTGAGTAAAGCCGTATTATCGGGGGAAGTCTACTGGGGGTGTACGGTTGGACAAAAGGGTGGGTTTGCAGTCGCGGAGAAAGCGGTGTGGGCTTGGATCTTTATACCTGGCCTCACACCAAAGGAAGTGTGAACGGGGGCAAGTCCATGCGGATGGCAAAAAGGGTGAGATCTCTTGTGGGAAAAGTAACGCACCTCTGCAGAGTGTATCAAATTGTGGCTGTCACTCCCTGTTTCGGGAAGGGAACTGCGAACGCGGCAGGAAAGGAACTCCACGAAGTTCTAGTCAACCTGTGAAGACTGACGGGCATAGTTTTCATAATAAAAGCAACCTTTTGAAGAAATGATTGCAAAACATGCATTGACCGGCGATTTCCTGATCAATGGTCGTAGCTAGTGCATCAAACACCTTTTTATTCTTTTAGAACTTGCTGAGTACCCCTGTACTCACTTTCTTTCGACACCCTTGCTAGACTGTGATCCGGAAGTGGAGGCCATCAATGATGGAGCACCAGAAGGAAGTTACGAGCTGGTCTACGAAGAACCTGATCTTACCGGCGGAGTGGAAGGCGTAGACTATGGGATAGTCTACGGACCAGATGACACAGAGGTGGAGGAGTAGTGACATACCCTAGCATCATAGAGCCGAGCAATGTAGAACTTACCTAAATAAGTTGTTGAGCTCTCTTTATATTTGTTATGAGTTGTAATCGTACTTAAGTAGTATCTTAGGGTGTTCTCATAGGACCTGTGAGAATACCAACTTGTTAAGACAATGTTTGTAATAAAGTATGGAGTGTTATGACCTGCAATGTTTTTGTTGTACCACTCTGAGGGATATGGCAAATTGTGAAGAAGTCCCTTCGCAAAGATCATATCAACGACTTGTATACTACAACATGCAGTGGTATGCTGGGTCACCGCATCTAGTGAAACTATATTTTTATTCCATCACATCTTATGTACTTTGCTTGGAGCGTATGTTTGTTTTTGTTTTTGTTTTGTTTGAATAAAATGGATCCTAGCATTCATTGTGTGGGAGAGAGACACGCTCTGCTGTTGCATATGGACAAATATGTCCTTAGGCTTTACTCATAGTATTCATGGCGAAGGTTGAATCTTCTTCGTTAAATTGTTATATGGTTGGAAACGGGAAATGCTACATGTAGTAATTGGTAGAATGTCTTGAATAATTTGATACTTGGCAATTGTTGTGCTCATGTTTAAGCTCTTGCATCATATACTTTGCACCTATTAATGAAGAAATACATAGAGCTTGCTAAAATTTGGTTTGCATAATTGGTCTCTCTAAGGTCTAGATAATTTCTAGTAAGGGTCGAACAACAAGGAAGACGGTATAGAGTCTTATAATGCTTACAATATGTCTTTTATGTGAGTTTTGCTGTACTGGTTCATACTTGTGTTTGTTTCAAATAACCTTGCTAGCCTAAACCTTGTATCGAGAGGGAATACTTCTCATGCATCCAAATCCTTGAGCCAACCACTATGCCACTTGTGTCCACCATACCTACCTACTACATGGTATTTCTCCGCCATTCCAAAGTAAATTGCTTGAGTGCTACCTTTAAACAATTCAAAATTTATCACCTCTGATTTGTGTCAATGTTTTATAGCTCATGAGGAAGTATGTGGTGTTTATCTTTCAATCTTGTTGGGCAACTTTCACCAATGGACTAGTGGCTTCATCCGCTTATCCAATAATTTTGCAAAAAAAGCTGGCAATGGGATTCCCAGTCCCAAATTAATTAACCTTCATAATGTTACAAAAATAGACACTCCTCCATGGTATGTGATTGTTGGACGGCACCCGAGGATTCGGTTAGCCATGGCTTGAGAAAGCAAAGGTGGGGAGGAGTGTCATCTAAATAAAACTAAAATAAAGGCACTCCTTCATGGTATGAGATTGTTGGCAGGCACCCGAGGATTCGGTTAGCCATGGTTTGTGAAAGCAAGGTTGGAAGGAGTGCCACCCAAAAATAAAAAAATGTCTAATGGGAGCCGCTCTTTGAAGGTTTGTCTGGCAAGGGGGTTAGAGTGCCCACTACCATTCATTGACAACAACAAACACCTCTCAAAATTTACTTTTATGCTCTCTTTATGTTTTCAAAATAAAAGCTCTAGCACAAATATAGCAATCAGTACTTCCCTCTGCGAAGGGCCTTTCTTCTACTTTTATGTTGAGTCAGTTCACCTATTTCTCTCCCATCTCAAGAAGCAAACACTTGTGTGAACTGTGCATTGATTCCTACATACTTGCATATTGCACTTATTATATTACTTTACATTGACAATATCCATGAGATATACATGTTACAAGTTGAAAGCAACCGCTGAAACTTAATCTTCCTTTGTGTTGCTTCAATACCTTTACTTTGAAATTATTGCTTTATGAGTTAACTCTTATGCAAGACTTATTGATGCTTGTCTTGAAAGTACTATTCATGAAAAGTCTTTGCTATATGATTTAGTTGTTTACTCATTACATTTACCATTGTCTTGGATCGCTGCATTCATTACATGTGCTTACAATAGTATGATCAAGATTATGATGGCATGTCACTTCAGAAATTATCTTTGTTATCGTTTACCTACTCGGGACGAGCAGGAACTAAGCTTGGGGATGCTGATACGTCTCCAACGTATCGATAATTTCTTATGTTCCATGCCACTTTATTGATGACACCTACATGTTTTATGCATACTTTATGTCATATTTATGCATTTTCCGGCACTAACCTATTAACAAGATGCCGAAGAGCCAGTTGCTGTTTTCTGCTGTTTTTGGTTTCAGAAATCCTAGTAAGGAAATATTCTCGGAATTGGACGAAATCAACGCCCAGGATCTTATTTTTCCACGAAGCTTCCAGAAGTCCGGGGAGGAAACGAAGTGGGGCGACGAGGCGCCCACACGCTAGGGCGGCGCGGCCTAGGCCCTGGCCGCACCGGCCTGTTGTGTGGGGCCCTCGTGGCGCCCCCTGACCTATCTCCTCTGCCTACTTAAGCCTTCATCGATAATAACTCCAGTACCGAGAGCCACGATACGGAAAACCTTCCAGAGACGCCGCCGCCGCCAATCCCATCTCGGGGGATTCAGGAGATCGCCTCCGGCACCCTGCCGGAGAGGGGAATCATCTCCTGGAGGACTCTTCACCGCCATGGTCGCCTCCGGAGTGATGAGTGAGTAGTTCACCCCTGGACTATGGGTCCATAGCAGTAACTAGATGGTCGTCTTCTCCTAATTGTGCTATCATTGTTGGATCTTGTGAGCTGCCTAACATGATCAAGATCATCTATTTGTAATGCTACATGTTGCGTTTGTTGGGATCCGATGAATAAGTGAATGCTATGTTATGTTGATTATCAATATCATCTATGTGTTGTTTATGATCTTGCATGCTCTCCGTTGCTAGTAGAGGCTCTGGCAAAGTTGATACTTGTAACTCCAAGAGGGAGTATTTATGCTCGATAGTGGGTTCATGTCTCCATTAAATCTGGGGGAGTGACAGCAACCCCTAAGGTTGTGGATGTGTTGTTGCCACTAGGGATAAAACATCAATGCTATGTCTAAGGATATATTCGTTGATTACATTACGCACCATACTTAATGCAATTGTCGGTTGTTTGCAACTTAATACTGGAAGGGGTTCGGATAATAACCTGAAGGTGGACTTTTTAGGCATAGATGCATGCTGGATAGCGGTCTATGTACTTTGTCGTAATGCCCAATTAAATCTCACACTACTCATCATAACATGTATGTGCATGGTCATGCCCTCTTTATTTGTCAATTGCCCAACTGTAATTTGTTCACCTAACATGCTTATTCTTATGGGAGAGACGCCTCTAGTGAACTGTGGACCCCGGTCCATTCTTTTACATCGAATACAATCTACTGCAATACTCGTTCTACTGTTTTCTGCAAACATCATCATCCACACTATACATCTAATCCTTTGTTACAGCAAGCCAGTGAGATTGACAACCTCACTGTCACATTGGGGCAAAGTAATTTGGTTGTGTTGTGCAGGTTCCACGTTGGCGCCGGAATCTCTGGTGTTGTGCCGCACTACACTCCGCCACCATCAACCTTCAACGTGCTTCTTGGCTCCTACTGGTTCGATAAACCTTGGTTTCTTACTGAGGGAAAACTTGCGCTGTACGCATCACACCTTCCTCTTGGGGTTCCCAACGGGCGCGTGCTGTACGCGTATCAGGGACCATCGCGGTATACTAGCAGCAAGCAAAGAGCTAGCCAGATGATACGTCTCAAACGTATCTGTAATTTCTTATGTTCCATGCTAATTTTATGACAATACTCACATGTTTTATATACACTTTATATCATTATTATGCATTTTCCGGCACTAACCTATTAACAAGATGCCGAAGCGCCAGTTCCTGTTTTCTGCTGTTTTTGGTTTCAGAAATCCTACACAGGAAATATTCTCGGAATTGGACGAAACAAAAGCCCACGGTCTTATTTTCCACGGAGCTTTCCAAAATTCCGAAGAGGAGACAAAGAGGACCCGAGGTGGCCCCACACCACCTGGCGGCGCGGCCAAGAGGGGGGTGATGTCTACGTTCCCCCTCCTTTCCTGTAGACAGTGTTGGGCCTCCAAGAGCAGAGGTTTGTAAAACAGCAGCAAGTTTTCCCTTAAGTGGATCACCCAAGGTTTATCGAACTCAGGGAGGAAGAGGTCAAAGATAGCCCTCTCATGCAACCCTGCAACCACAAAGCAAGAAGTCTCTTGTGTCCCCAACACACCTAATAGGTGCACTAGTTCGGCGAAGAGATAGTGAAATACAGGTGGTATGAATATATATGAGCAGTAGCAACGGTGCCAGAAAATAGCTTGCTGGCGTGTAGTTGATGGTGGTAGTATTGCAGCAGTAGTAACGCAAAGAAACAAGAAACAAGCAGCGATAGCAGTATTTAGGAACAAGGCCTAGGGATTACACTTTCACTAGTGGACACTCTCAACATTGATCACGTAACAGAATAGATAAATGCATACTCTACACTCTTGTTGGATGATGAACACATTGCGTAGGATTACACGAACCCTCAATGCCGGAGTTAACAAGCTCCACAATTATGTTCATGTTTTAGTAACCTTATAGTGTAAGATAGATCAACATAACCAAATAGATCACATCAATACCATCATAGTAATAGTTAACTTCACAATCCACAAGAGATCATGATCATAGCCTACGACAAGAACCACATGGGGCACACACTAGTCACCTTTACACCATGCAGGAGGAATAGAATACTTTAATAACATCACTAGAGTAGCACATAACTAGTAGCGATACAAAGCTCATCATATGGATCTCAATCATGTAAAGCAGCTCATGAGATTATTGTATTGAGGTACATAGGAGAGATTAACCACATAGCTACCGGTACAGCCCCGAGCCTCGATGGAGAACTACTCCCTCCTCATGGGAGCAGCAGCGGTGATGAAGATGGCGGTGGAGATGGCAGCGGTGTCGATGGAGAAGCCTTCCGGGGGCACTTCCCCGTTCCGGCAGCGTGTCGGAACAGAGACTCCTGTCCCCCAGATCTTGGCGTCGCGGTGGCGGCGGCTCTGGAAGGTTTCTGTGGGTTTCGTCGAACGTATCAGGGTTTTCGCGACGGAGGCTTTAAATAGGCAAAGAGGCGGCGCAGGAGGGCTGAAGGGGTGCCCACACCATAGGGTGGCGCGGGCCCCCCCTGGCCGCGCCGGCCTAGGGTTTGGGTGGCCTGTGCCCCCTCCCTGGTGGCTCTCGGGTGTTCTGGATGGTTCCGGGAAAAATAGGAACCTGGGCGTTGATTTCGTCCGATTCCGAGAATATTTCGTTACTAGGATTTCTGAAACCAAAAACAGCAGAAAACAGGAACTGGCACTTCGGCATCTTGTTAATAGGTTAGTTCCAGAAAATGCACGAATATGACATAAAGTGTGCATAAAACATGTAGATAACATCAATAATGTGGCATGGAACACAAGAAATTATCGATACGTCGGAGACGTATCAGCATCCCCAAGCTTAGTTCTGCTCGTCCCGAGCAGGTAAAACGATAACACAGATAATTTCTGGAGTGACATGCCATCATAACCTTGATCATACTATTTGTAAAGCATATGTAGTGAATGCAGCGATCAAAACAATGTATATGACATGAGTAAACAAGTGAATCATAAAGCAAATACTTTTCATGAATAGCACTTCAAGACAAGCATCAATAAGTCTTGCATAAGAGTTAACTCATAAAGCAATAATTCAAAGTAAAGGCATTGAAGCAATACAAAGGAAGATGAAGTTTCAGCGGTTGCTTTCAACTTGTAACATGTATATCTCATAGATATTGTCAACATAGAGTAGTATAACAAGTGCAATATGCAAGTATGTAGGAATCAATGCACAGTTCACACAAGTGTTTGCTTCTTGAGGTGGAGAGAAATAGGTGAACTGACTCAACATAAAAGTAAAAGAATGGTCCTTCAAAGAGGAAAGCATCGATTGTTATATTTGTGCTAGAGCTTTTATTTTGAAAACATAAAGAGAGCATAAAAATAAAGTTTTGAGAGGTGTATGTTGTTGTCAACGAATGGTAGCGGGTACTCTAACCCCCTTGCCAGACAAACCTTCAAAGAGCGGCTCCCATTTTATTTTATTTTTGGATGGCACTCCTTCCAACCTTTCTTTCACAAACCATGGCTAACCGAATCCTCGGGTGCCTGCCAACAATCTCATACCATGAAGGAGTGCCTTTTTATTTTAGTTTTATTATGATGACACTCCTCCCAACCTTTGCTTACACAAGCCATGGCTAACCGAATCCTTCGGGTGCCGTCCAACAATCACATACCATGGAGGAGTGTCTATTTTTGTTAATTAATTTGGGACTGGGAATCCCATTGCCAGCTCTTTTTGCAAAATTATTGGATAAGCGGATGAAGCCACTAGTCCACTGGTGAAAGTTGCTCAACAAGATTGAAAGATAAACACCACATACTTCCTCATGAGCTATAAAACATTGACACAAATCAGAGGTGATAAATTTTGAATTGTTTAAAGGTAGCACTCAAGCAATATACTTTGGAATGGCGGAGAAATACCATGTAGTAGGTAGGTATGGTGGACACAAATGGCATAGTGGTTGGCTCAAGTATTTGGATGCATGAGAAGTATTCCCTCTCAATACAAGGTTTAGGCTAGCAAGGCTTATTTGAAACAAACACAAGGATGAACCGGTGCAGCAAAACTCACATAAAAGACATATTGAAAACATTATAAGACTCTACACCGTCTTCCTTGTTGTTCAAACTCAATACTAGAAATTATCTAGACCTTAGAGAAACAAAATATGCAAACCAAATTTTAGCATGCTCTATGTATTTCTTCATTAATGGGTGCAAAGCATATGATGCAAGAGCTTAAACATGAGCACAACAATTGCCAAGTACCACATTACCCAAGACATTAATAGCAATTACTACATGTATTATTTTCCAATTCCAACCATATAACAATTTAACGAAGAAGAAACTTCGCCATGAATACTATGAGCTAAGAACACATGTGTTCATATGAACCAGCGGAGCATGTCTCTCTCCCACACAAGCATGATGTAATCCAATTTATTCAAACACAAACAAAAATAAAAGCATACAGACGCTCCAAGTAAAGCACATAAGATGTGACCGAATAAAAATATAGTTTCAAGAGAAGGAACCTGATAATTTGTCGATGAAGAAGGGGATGCCTTGGGCATCCCCAAGCTTAGACGCTTGAGTCTTCTTGATATATGCAGGGGTGAACCACCGGGGCATCCCCAAGCTTAGACTTTTCACTCTTCTTGATCATAGTATATCATCCTCCTCTCTTGACCCTTGAAAACTTCCTTCACACCAAACTTCTCATAAACTTCATTAGAGGGGTTAGTACATAATCAAAAACTCACATGTTCAGAGGTGACACAATCATTCTTAACACTTCTGGACATTGCTCAAAGCTACTGGAAGGTAATGGAACAAAGAAATCCACCCAACACAGCGAAAGAAGCAATGCGAAATAAAAGGCAGAATCTGTCAAAACAGAACAGTCCGTAAAGACGAATTTCTAATAAATACTTCCGTTGCTCAGATCAGAAAACTCAAAACTAATGAAAGTTGCGTACATATCTGAGGAACACGCACGTAAATTGGCATATTTTTCTGATTTTTCTACAGAGAAAACAGCCCAGATTCGTGACATATAGAAATCTGTTTCTGCGCAGAAATCCAAATCTAGTATCAACCTTCGATTAGAGGCTTCACTTGGCACAACAAAACACAAAACTAAGATAAGGAGAGGTTGATACAGTAGTAAACAACTTCCAAGACACAAAATAAAAACAAAGTACTATAGCAAAATAACACATGGGTTATCTCCCAAGAAGTTCTTTTCTTTATAGCCATTAAGATGGGCTCAGCAGTTTTAATGATCCACTCGCAGGAAATAGTATTCGAAG
This sequence comes from Lolium perenne, assembly GCF_019359855.2. Lineage (NCBI taxonomy): Eukaryota > Viridiplantae > Streptophyta > Magnoliopsida > Poales > Poaceae > Lolium > Lolium perenne. The sequence goes on along the minus strand of NC_067248.2, from coordinate 31,823,086 downwards.
CAAAAGAGAGCTTCAAGAGGCAAATTCAAAACAAATTTAAGTCTAACATGCTTCCTATGAAGAGGAATCTTGTACACAAATGAATTCATGAAGAACAAAGTGACAAGCATAAGAGGATAAAACACGAGTAACTTCAAGATTCTCAACATAAAGAGGGGAAACTTAATATTATTAAGATGCATATAACCATATTTCCCTCTCTCATAATAACTTTCAGTAGCATCATTGATGAAATCCACAATATACCCATCACTTAAAACATTCTTATCATGGTTCATATGCATAGAAGTATCATTAATTTTGGCATAAGAAGAGTTATTCTCATTAATAGTAATTGGAGCAAGATTATTATCAAGAATTTGAACATGGTAAACAAGTTGCATATTAAAAGAATTGTTTTTGGTAATCCAATCATGACTATGACAAGTTTCATAAGGATAATTATAACCTATATCATAGCATTCTTTATAATAATCATCAAAGATCGGAGGCACAGTGTCATCATAAGAAATAGAATAGTTATCTTTCACAGTCGGTTTATCTATGACCATACCATCATTGTTATTAGAAGGAGATGTATCAAACACATAATGATCAGTAGCAAAAGGATTTTCAAACACCTCTTCCCCAAGCTTACAGCTTTCCATATTATTATGGGAGGAAGCATGGATAGCACTGACACTATGGCAATTATTATCATCATTTTCAAAATTAGTTTCCCAGAGATTTGCAATATCAAAAGTAGTGTGCTCATTCAAATCATGATCGCTAATGTATGTAAAGGGCATAGGAAGATCATCATATTTAGATTCATTATCACAATAATCATTAGGAGCAACATACTTACGGTTACTTAGCGTTATCTCATTCACGCGGGGATACGCCGTTACCTCTTTCTTTTTATTCTTCTTCTTCTTCTTCTTCTTCGTTCCCTTCTTCTTCTTCTTCTCTTCCTTCTCCTCATTTCCTTCTTTAGGAGGAAGAGGCTTGAAGGGTAGCTTGTCCGCATAACCTGATTTACTTTCAGAAACAATAGAAGAAACTTGGAAGGATTCCTCCTTTTCATTAATTAGTTCAAAACACATGGCGGTCCTATCATATTTTGGCAAGGTGTCGTCTTCTAAAATATTTTGTATGTAAGTATTTGTATGGCTATTATCAATGCAATAAGAAAAACACCCATGCAGGACATCATCAATATCAAGATCACTCATATGTAACAAAGAGATTTTTCTCGACAATTCTTCACACCCCAAAAATAAAGTAAGTTCATCATGCTGATTAGGAGTAATTTCATCATCACAATACAAATTTGCAGCACTCATTGGGTTCAAATTATCATTGGAGGAGCATTGAAAATTAAAATGACCCACTTCATGGCAAACTTCACAAATAAAAGGATAGAGGGCACAAACTTTTTTACCAAGATCATCTAGAGCCCTAAACCACTTTCTAGTTTTTTCATTAATATGATGGATGCAATATTCATCTTTGACTTGATTAATTCCACAAGGTCTATGCATTCCACAAAAATTAACATGCTTATAAGAAATAGCATTCTTAGGAGTTTGAGCATGCTTATTGCAATAATTAACAACAATTTCATTCTTCATGCAAGCCTCTTTAAAAGGTTCATGATACTTATCAAAATTATTCTTAGGCAATTCAAAATGAGAAGCAAAGGCTTTATAAAGATTTGCAGCAACTTGAGAGTCAAGACCATAAGTAGCACTCATATTTCGAAATTTATCGGTATCCATAAAAGCTTCAATGCATTCATAATCATAGTTTATACCTGACTCTTTACCTTTGTCGTTCTCCCATCCTTCAGCGTTGTCCTCAATCCGATCAAGAAGATCCCACCTGGCTTCAACCTCCTTGCTTGTGAAAGATCCCTCCGAACACGCGTCCAGGTAGTCCTTGTGTTGTCCTGAAAGTCTCGCATAAAAATTGTTAACAATAACATTACGGGGGAGCTCATGAATGGGACATTTGAGCATTAGTGACTTTAGTCTCCCCCACGCTTGAGAAATACTCTCTCCATCACGAGGATAAAAGTTATAAATATAATTCCTATCAATATGCACTTCATGAGGAGGATAAAATTTAGAATAAAACCGGGGCACAATATCATTCCATTCAAGAGAATCCCCATTATCCAGTAATTTATACCAATGCGCCGCTTTACCAGACAGCGATATAGAGAATAGTTTCTTCCTCACTTCATCCATAGCTATACTTGCACACTTGAATAAACCGCATAATTCATGCAAGAACAATAAATGATCTCCAGGGTGGACAGTTCCATCCCCTGTATAACGGTTATCCATAACGCGTTCAATAATTTGCATAGGTATTTTATACGGAATACTTTCGGCAGGTGGATTTAAAATATCAGAAGCACCATTAGAGTTATCGCATATGGGAGATAAAGCATTATCAGAGCAAAATATTTCTTCCAAAGCTGAGGAGCAAAAAAGATTATTTTTATATAAACTAGCTTCCCCAAGCTTAGACTTATCCATAGTATTAGCAGTAATTGCATTCATACTAATAACATCACTACTAGCATGCAAATAAGGTTCCATAGGTTTTTTAATTTTTGCATCAAACAATTCTAAATCAGGAAAAAGACTAAAAAGCTCACCAATTTTTTTGTTGTTTTCCATTATGCCAAACTAGTGTAAAAAAGAAACAAAAAGTTGCAATTGCAGGATCTAAAGGAAATAGCTTCGAGTACTTACAATGGCGGAAAATAGATTGGTAGCCAAGGTCCGGAGTGTGAGTACCTTTTACCTTTCCTCCCCGGCAACGGCGCCAGAAAATAGCTTGATGTCTACGTTCCCCCTCCTTTCCTGTAGACAGTGTTGGGCCTCCAAGAGCAGAGGTTTGTAGAACAGCAGCAAGTTTTCCCTTAAGTGGATCACCCAAGGTTTATCGAACTCAGGGAGGAAGAGGTCAAAGATATCCCTCTCATGCAACCCTGCAACCACAAAGCAAGAAGTCTCTTGTGTCCCCAACATACCTAATAGGTGCACTAGTTCGGCGAAGAGATAGTGAAATACAGGTGGTATGAATATATATGAGCAGTAGCAACGGTGCCAGAAAATAGCTTGCTGGCGTGTAGTTGATGGTGGTAGTATTGCAGCAGTAGTAACGCAGTAAAACAGTAAACAAGCAGCGATAGCAGTATTTAGGAACAAGGCCTAGGGATTACACTTTCACTAGTGGACACTCTCAACATTGATCACGTAACAGAATAGATAAATGCATACTCTACACTCTTGTTGGATGATGAACACATTGCGTAGGATTACACGAACCCTCAATGCCGGAGTTAACAAGCTCCACAATTATGTTCATGTTTTAGTAACCTTATAGTGTAAGATAGATCAACATAACCAAATAGATCACATCAATACCATCATAGTAATAGTTAACTTCACAATCCACAAGAGATCATGATCATAGCCTACGACAAGAACCACATGGGGCACACACTAGTCACCTTTACACCATGCAGGAGGAATAGAATACTTTAATAACATCACTAGAGTAGCACATAACTAGTAGCGATACAAAGCTCATCATATGGATCACAATCATGTAAAGCAGCTCATGAGATTATTGTATTGAGGTACATAGGAGAGATTAACCACATAGCTACCGGTACAGCCCCGAGCCTCGATGGAGAACTACTCCCTCCTCATGGGAGCAGCAGCGGTGATGAAGATGGCGGTGGAGATGGCAGCGGTGTCGATGGAGAAGCCTTCCGGGGGCACTTCCCCGTTCCGGCAGCGTGCCGGAACAGAGACTCCTGTCCCCCAGATCTTGGCGTCGCGGTGGCGGCGGCTCTGGAAGGTTTCTGTGGGTTTCGTCGAACGTATCAGGGTTTTCGCGACGGAGGCTTTAAATAGGCGAAGAGGCGGCGCAGGAGGGCTAAAGGGGTGCCCACACCATAGGGTGGCGCGGGCCCCCCTGGCCGCGCCGGCCTAGGGTTTGGGTGGCCTGTGCCCCCTCCCTGGTGGCTCTCGGGTGTTCTGGATGGTTCCGGGAAAAATAGGAACCTGGGCGTTGATTTCGTCCGATTCCGAGAATATTTCATTACTAGGATTTCTGAAACCAAAAACAGCAGAAAACAGGAACTGGCACTTCGGCATCTTGTTAATAGGTTAGTTCCAGAAAATGCACGAATATGACATAAAGTGTGCATAAAACATGTAGATAACATCAATAATGTGGCATGGAACACAAGAAATTATCGATACGTCGGAGACGTATCAGGGGGCGCGCCGCCCTAGGGTGTGGGCCCCTCGAGCGCCTCCCGACTCTGCCCCTTCGCCTATTTATTCTCTCCGTCGCGAAAACCCTATTACCGAGAGCCACGATACGAGAAAAGTTCCAGAGACGCCGCCACCGCCAATCCCATCTCGGGGGATTTAAGAGATCGCCTCCGGCACCCTGCCGGAGAGGGGAATCATCACCCGGAGGACTCTACATCACCATGATCGCCTCCGGACTGATGCGTGAGTAGTTCATCCTTGGACTATGGGTCCATAGCAGTAGCTAGATGGTTGTCTTCTCCTCTTATGCTATCATGTTTAGATCTTGTAAGCTACCTATCATGATCAAGATCATCTATTTGTAATGCTACATGTTGTGTTTGTTGGGATCCGATGAATATGGAATACTATGTCAAGTTGATTATCGATCTATAATATATGTGTTGTTTATGATCTTGCATGCTCTCCGTTGCTAGTAGAGGCTCTGGCCAAGTTGATACTTGTAACTCCAAGAGTGAGTATTTATGCTCGATAGTGGGTTCATGCCTCCATTGAATCTGGGACAGTGACAGAAAGTTCTAAGGTTATGGATGTGCTGTTGCCACTAGGGATAAAACAACAATGCTTTGTCTAAGGATATTTGTATTGTTTACATTACGCACCGTACTTAATGCAATTGTCTGTTGTTTGCAACTTAATACTGGAAGGGGTGCGGATGCTAACCCGAAGGTGGACTTTTTAGGCATAGATGCATGCTGGATAGCGGTCTATGTTCTTTGTCGTAATGCCCTAAGTAAATCTCATATTAGTCATCATAATATGTATGTGTATTGTTATGCCCTATCTATTTGTCAATTGCCCAACTGTAATTTGTTCACCCAACATGCCATTTCTTATTGGAGAGACACCACTAGTGAACCGTGGACCCCGGTCCATTCTTTTACATCTGAATACAACCTACTGCAATCATTGTTCTCTGCTGTTCTTTGCAAACAAACATCATTCTCCACACCATACGTTTAATCCTTTGTTTATAGCAAGCCGGTGAGATTGACAACCTCACTGTTAAGTTGGGGTAAAGTATTTTGATTGTGTTGTGCAGGTTCCACGTTGGCGCCGGAATCCCCGGTGTTGCGCCGCATTACACTCCTTCACCAACAACCTTCACGTGGCCTTCATCTCCTACTGGTTCGATAACCTTGGTTTCTTACTGAGGGAAAACTTGCTGCTGTATGCATCACACCTTCCTCTTGGGGTTCCCAACGGACATGTGCTTCACGCGTTATCAAGCTCTTTTTCTGGCTGAAATTTTTGTGATAAAAGTGCTGAAATTTTTGAGAACATTGCCCAATGATCCCATTGCTTTAGATCATAATGGTTTAGATTTTGATAATTGTCATATCTCTGAAGTTATTAAGTTCTTGCAAAAACTTGCTAGAAGTCCTAATGCTAGTGCTATAAACTTGGCCTTTACAAAACATATTACAAATGCTCTCATTAAAGCTAGAGAAGAGAAATTAAAAATTGAAACTTCTATTCCTAGGAAGTTAGAAGATGGTTGGGAGCCCATCATTAAAATGAAGGTCAATGATTTTGATTGTAATGCTTTATGTGATCTTGGTGCAAGTATTTCTGTTATGCCTAAGAAACTCTATGATATGCTTGACTTGCCACCATTGAAAAATTGTTATTTGGATGTTAATCTTGCTGATAATTCTATAAAGAAACCTTTGGGGAGGATTGATAATGTTCACATTACGGTTAACAATAACCTTGTCCCCGTTGATTTTGTTGTCTTGGATATTGAATGCAATGCATCTTGTCCTATTATTTTGGGAAGACCCTTTCTTCGAACTGTTGGTGCTATTATTGATATGAAGGAAGGGAATATTAAGTATCAATTCCCTCTTAAGAAAGGTATGGAACACTTCCCTAGAAAGAGAATGAAGTTACCTTTTGATTCTATTATTAGAACAAATTATGATGTTGATGCTTCATCTCTTGATAATACTTGATTTACACTTTCTGCGCCTAGCTGAAAGGCGTTAAAGAAAAGCGCTTATGGGAGACAACCCATTATTTTACTTATGCAATTTTTGTTTTATATTTGTGTCTTGGAAGTTGTTACTACTGTAGCAACCTCTCCTTATCTTTACTTTATTGCATTGTTGTGCCAAGTAAAGTCTTTGATAGTAAGGTTGATACTAGATTCGGATTTCTGCGCAGAAACAGATTTCTTGCTATCACGAATTTGAGTAGATCTCTCTGTAGGAAACTGATGATGCGTCAAGCACACGCCCGTTGGGAACCCCAAGAGGAAGGTGTGATTCGTACAGCAGCAAGTTTTCCCTCAATAAGAAACCAAGGTTATCAAACCAGTATGAGTCAAGGAACACGTGAAGGTTGTTGGTGACGGAGTGTAGTGCGGCGCAACACCAGGGATTCCGGCGCCAACGTGGAACCTGCACAACACAATCAAAATACTTTGCCCCAACTTAACAGTGAGGTTGTCAATCTCACCGGCTTGCTGTAAACAAAGGATTAAATGTATGGTGTGGAAAATGATGTTTGTTTGCATAGAACAACAAAGAACAATGATTGCAGTAGATTGTATTCAGATGTAAAAGAATTGACCGGGGTCCACAGTTCACTAGTGGTGTCTCTCCAATAAGAAATAGCATGTTGGGTGAACAAATTACAGTTTGGCAATTGACAAATAAAGAGGGCATAACAATGCACATACATATCATGATGACTACTATGAGATTTAATTGGGCATTACGACAAAGTACATAGACCGCTATCCAGCATGCATCTATGCCTAAAAAGTCCACCTTCGGGTTAGCATCCGCACCCCTTCCAGTATTAAGTTGCAAACAACAGACAATTGCATTAAGTATGGTGTGTAATGTAATCAACACAAATATCCTTAGACAAAGCAATGATGTTTTATCCCTAGTGGCAACAACACATCCACAACCTTAGAACTTTCTGTCACTGTCCCAGATTCAATGGAGGCATGAACCCACTATCGAGCATAAATACTCCCTCTTGGAGTTACAAGTATCAACTTGGCCAGAGCCTCTACTAGCAACGGAGAGCATGCAAGATCATAAACAACACATATATGATAGATTGATAATCAACTTGACATAGTATTCCATATTCATCGGATCCCAACAAACACAACATGTAGAATTACAAATTGATGATCTTGATCATGATAGGCAGCTCACAAGATCTAACATGATAGCACAATGAGGAGAAGACAACCATCTAGCTACTGCTATGGACCCATAGTCCAAGGGTGAACTACTCACACATCAGTCCGGAGGCGATCATGGTGATGAAGAGACCACCGGGAGATGATTCCCCTCTCCGGCAGGGTGCCGGAGGCGATCTCCTGAATCCCCCGAGATGGGATTGGCGGCGGCGGCGTCTCTGGAAGGTTTTCCGTATCATGGCTCTTGGTAATAGGGTATTCGCGACGGAGAGTTTAAGTAGGCGGAAGGGCAGAGTTGGAGGCGGTGTAGGGGCCCCACACCATAGGCCGGCGCGGGCCCCATGCAGGCCGCGCCACCCTATGGTTACGGCCCCTCGTGGCCCCACTTCGTATGCTCTTCGGTCTTCTAGAAGCTCCGTGGAAAAATAAGACCCTGGGCGTTGATTTCGTCCAATTCCGAGAATATTTCCTTTGTAGGATTTCTGAAACCAAAAACAGCAGAAAACAGCAACTGGCGCTTCGGCATCTCGTCAATAGGTTAGTGCCGGAAAATGCATAATAATGACATAAAGTGTGTATAAAACATGTGAGTATTGTCATAAAACTAGCATGGAACATAAGAAATTATAGATATGTTTGAGACGTATCAAGCATCCCCAAGCTTAGTTCCTACTCGACCTCGAGTAGGTAAACGATAACAAGGATAATTTCTGAAGTGACATGCTATCATAATCTTGATCAATACTATTGTAAAGCAAATGAGATGAATGAAGTGATTCGAAGCAATGGTAAAGACAATGATTAAACAACTGAATCATATAACAAAGACTTTTCATGAATAGTACTTTCAAGACAAGCATCAATAAGACTTGCATAGGAGTTAACTCATAAAGCAATAAATTCTTAGTAGAAAGTTTTGAAGCAACACAAAGGAAGATATAAGTTTCAGCAGTTGCTTTCAACTTCAACATGTTTATCTCATGGATAATTGTCAACACAGAGTAATATGATGAATGCAAATAAGCAAATATGTAGGAATCAATGCACACAGTTGACACAAGTGTTTGCTTCTAAGACAGAAAGAAGTAGGTAAACTGACTCAACATAAAGTAGAAGAAAGGCCCTTCGCAGAGGGAAGCATGGATTACTATATTTGTGCTAAAGATTTTATTTTGAAAACATAGAAACAATTTTGTCAACGGTAGTAATAATTCATATGTGTTATGCATAAGACATCCTATAAGTTGCAAGCCTCATGCATAGAATACAAATAGTGCTCGCACGTTGTCCTAATTAGCTTGGATTTACATGGATTATCATTGCATAACATATGTTTCAACCAAGTGTCACAAAGGGGTACCTCTATGCCGCATGTACAAAGGTCTAAGGAGAAAGTTCGCATTGGATTTCTCGCTTTTGATTATTCTCAACTTAGACATCCATACCGGGACAACATAGAAAACAGATAATGGACTCCTCTTTAATGCATAAGCATTCAACAACAGATAATATTCTCATAAGAGATTGAGGATTGATGTCCAAACTGAAACTTCCACCATGATACATGGCTTTAGTTAGCGGCCCAATGTTCTTCTCTAACAATATGCATACTCAAACCATTTGATCATGATAAATCACCCTTACTTCAGACAAGACGAACATGCATAGCAACTCACATGATATTCAACAAAGGTGAAATAGTTGATGGCGTCCCCAGAAACATGGTTACCGCTCAACAAGCAACTTATAAGAAATAAGATACATAAGCGACATATTCTTTACCACAATAGTTTTTAAGCTATTTTCCCATGAGCTATATATTGCAAAGACAAGGAATGAAATTTTAAAGGTAGCACTCAAGCAATTTACTTTGGAATGGCAGAGAAATACCATGTAGTAGGTAGGTATGGTGGACACAAATGGCATAGTTTTTGGCTCAAGGTTTTGGATGCACGAGAAGAATTCCCTCTCAATACAAGGCTTTAGGCTAGCAAGGTTGTTTGAACCAAACACAAGTATGAACCGGTACAGCAAAACTTACATAAGAACATATTGCAAGCATTATAAGACTCTACACTGTCTTCCTTGTTGTTCAAACACCTCACCAGAAAATATCTGGACTTTAGAGAGACCAATCATGCAAACCAAATTTCAACAAGCTCTATGGTAGTTCTTCATTAATAGGTGCAAAGTACATGATGCAAGAGCTTAAACATGATCTATTGAGCAAAACAATTGCCAAGTATCAAATTATTCAAGACATTATACCAATTACCACATGAAGCATTTTCTGTTTCCAACCATATAACAATGAACGAAGTAATTTCAACCTTCGCCATGAACATTGAAAGTAAAGCTAAGAACACCAGTGTTCATATGAAACAGCGGAGCGTGTCTCTCTCCCACACAAAGAATGCTAGGATCCGATTTTATTCAAACACAAACGAAAATATAAACATACAGACGCTCCAAGTAAAGCACATAAGATGTGACGGAATAAAAATATAGTTTCACTAGAGGTGACCTGATAAGTTGTCGATGAAGAAGGGGATGCCTTGGGCATCCCCAAGCTTAGATGCTTGAGTCTTCTTGAAATATGCAAGGATGAACCACGGGGGCATCCCCAAGCTTAGAGTTTTCACTCTTCTTTATCGTATTGTATCATCCTCCTCTCTTGATCCTTGAAAACTTCCTCCACACCAAACTCAAAACAAACTCATTAGAGGGTTAGTGCATAATCAAAAATTCACATATTCAGAGTTGACATAATCATTCTTAACACTTCTGGACATTGCACAAAGCTACTGAAAGTTAATGGAACAAAGAAATCCATCAAACATAGCAAAACAGTCAATGCGAAATAAAAGGCAGAATCTGTCAAAACAGAACAGTACGTAAAGACGAATTTTTTAGAGGCACTTAACTTGCTCAGATGAAAATTCTCAAATTGAATGAAAGTTGCGTACATATCTGAGGATCGCGCACGTAAATTGGCAGATTTTTCTGAGTTAGCTACAGAGGGGGCTACTCAATTTCGTGACAGCAAGAAATCTGTTTCTGCGCAGTAATCCAAATCTAGTATCAACATTACTATCAAAGACTTTACTTGGCACAACAATGCAATAAAATAAAGATAAGGAGAGGTTGTTATAGTAGTAACAACTTCCAAGACTCAAATATAAAACAAAAGTGCAGAAGTAAAATAATGGGTTGTCTCCCATAAGCGCTTTTCTTTAACGCCTTTCAGCTAGGCGCAGAAAGTGTGTATCAAGTGTTATCAAGAGATGAAGCATTAACATTCTTACCAGGGGCTTTGCGCCTACCCTTCTTACTCTTATTCTTACTCTTTGGTTTAGGGAATATATGACCGCATCCGGGTGTGGAGGTAAAATTTAGAGTGCCTTTCCCCACATCTATGATTGCTCCCACGAGTTTTAGCAGGGATCTTCCAAATGTGATTTGTCCTGTCCCTACACATTCAACAACGAGATAATCAGTGGATACCGTTCTTCCAAGAAAGGTTGTGAACACACCTTCAGCTATTCCCTTAGGAATTATAACAGAGTTATCAGTAAGAGTTATTCTTTCTCCTCCTTCAGTAAGTTCCCACAGTGTCAAAGATTCATAAATTCTTTTAGGCATAAGGCAAAACTCAGACATAATATCACAACGGGCATGAAAAGTTTTACCACAAATAGCAACCTTAATAGTAGGCACCCACATTGACGGTTCAAAGCTTACTGGAACATAATCATAATATTCGCGAATCTGGTTGTATCCTTCTTTTAAACAAGATATATTTGTTTTAAGAGTGTTTAATCTATTATGAATGCTAGCAAGAGATGAATCAAAATTATTAGCGGAGCTAGATGATATAACCAATTTTTTTATGGCATTAAAATTTGATCCCCATCACAGTGAAGGAAATCTCCCCCCACTACAACATCTAAGGCATATCTACAGCGAAGAATAAGCCCAAAATAAAAGTTACTAAGAAGCAAACTTAGAGTCATTTTAGGTTCAGTTTTACTATAAGAATAAAAAATTCTAGACCAGGCTTCTTTAAAACACTCCTCACCTCCTTGTTTAAAAGTAAAGATCGATTCCTCAGGTGATAGAGTAACAGCTACGGGACTAGTCATGATAACAAAATAAGGTAAATGCAAGTAACTAGTATTTTGTGTTTTTGATATAGAGAACGCAAACAAGACAGTAAATAAAGTAAAGCAAGTAACTAATTTTTTGTATTTTGATATAAGAAAGCAAACAAAGCAGTAAATAAAATAAAGTAAAGCAAGACAAAAACAAAGTAAAGAGATTGGAAGTGGGAGACTCCCCTTGCAGCGTGTCTTGATCTCCCCGGCAACGGCGCCAGAAAACAGTCTTGATGACGCGTCAAGCACACGCCCGTTGGGAACCCCAAGAGGAAGGTGTGATGCGTACAGCAGCAAGTTTTCCCTCAGTAAGAAACCAAGGTTATCCAACCAGTAGGAGTCAAGGAACACGTGAAGGTTGTTGGTGACGGAGTGTAGTGCGGCGCAACACCAGGGATTCCGGCGCCAACGTGGAACCTGCACAACACAATCAAAATACTTTGACCCAACTTAACAGTGAGGTTGTCAATCTCACCGGCTTGCTGTAAAACAAAGGATTAAATGTATGGTGTGGAAAATGATGTTTGTTTGCATAGAACAACAGAGAATAATGATTGCAGTAGATTGTATTCAGATGTAAAAGAATGGACCGGGGTCCACAGTTCACTAGTGGTGTCTCTCCAATAAGAAATAGCATGTTGGGTGAACAAATTACAGTTGGGCAATTGACAAATAAAGAGGGCATAACAATGCACATACATATCATGATGACTACTATGAGATTTAATTGGGCATTACGACAAAGTACATAGACTGCTATCCAGCATGCATCTATGCCTAAAAAGTCCACCTTCGGGTTAGCATCCGCACCCCTTCCAGTATTAAGTTGCAAACAACAGAAAATTGCATTAAGTATGGTGCGTAATGTAATCAACACAAATATCCTTAGACAAAGCATTGATGTTTTATCCCTAGTGGCAACAACACATCCACAACCTTAGAACTTTCTCACATCGTCCTGCATTCAATGGAGGCATGAACCCACTATCGAGCATAAATACTCCCTCTTGGAGTTACAAGTATCAACTTGGCCAGAGCCTCTACTAGCAACGGAGAGCATGCAAGATCATAAACAACACATATATGATAGATTGATAATCAACTTGACATAGTATTCCATATTCATCGGATCCCAACAAACACAACATGTAGCATTACAAATAGATGATCTTGATCATGATAGGCAGCTCCAAGATCTAACATGATAGCACAATGAGGAGAAGACAACCATCTAGCTACTGCTATGGACCCATAGTCCAAGGGTGAACTACTCACACATCAGTCCGGAGGCGATCATGGTGATGAAGAGACCTCCGGGAGATGATTCCCCTCTCTGGCAGGGTGCCGGAGGCGATCTCCTGAATCCCCCGAGATGGGATTGGCGGCGGCGGCGTCTCTGGAAGGTTTTCCGTATCGTGGCTCTCGGTAATAGGGTTTTTGCGACGGAGAGTTTAAGTAGGCGGAAGGGCAGAGTTGGAGGCGGCGCAGGCGCCCCACACCATAGGCCGGCGCGGGCCCCATGCAGGCCGTGCCGCCCTATGGTTACGGCCCCTCGTGGCCCCACTTCGTATGCTCTTCGGTCTTCTGGAAGCTCCGTGGAAAAATAAAACCATGGGCGTTGATTTCGTCCAATTCCGAGAATATTTCCTTTGTAGGATTTCTGAAACCAAAAACAGCAGAAAACAGCAACTGGCGCTTCGGCATCTCGTCAATAGGTTAGTGCCGGAAAATAAATAATAATGACATAAAGTGTGTACAAAACATGTGAGTATTGTCATAAAACTAGCATGGAACATAACAAATTATAGATACGTTTGAGACGTATCAGAAACTCAGAAAAATCTGCGAAAATCATGAGTAATCCTCAGATATGTACGCAACTTTCATTTAATTTGAGCTTCTTCATCTGAGCATGTTAAGTGCCTCTAAAAAATTCATCTTTACGAACTGTTCTGTTTTGACAGATTCCACCTTTTATTTCACATTGCCTCCTTTACTGTGTTGAATGGATTTCGTTGCTCCATTAACTTTCAGTAGCTTTGGGTAATGTCTAGAAGTGTTAGGAATGATTGTGTCCTCTCTGAACATGTGAATTTTTGATTATGCACTAACCCTCTAATGAGATTGTTTTGAGTTTGGTGCGGAGGAAGTTTTCAAGGGTCAAGGGAGGAGGATGATATAATATGATCAAGAAGAGTGAAAAGTCTAAGCTTGGGGATGCCCCCGTGGTTCATCCCTGCATATTTCAAGAAGACTCAAGCATCTAAGCTTGGGGATGCCCAAGGCATCCCCTTCTTCATCGACAACTTATCAGGTCACCTCTAGTGAAACTATATTTTTATTCTGTCACATCTTATGTGCTTTACTTGGAGCGTCTGTATGTTTTTATTTTTGTTTTTGTTTGAATAAATTCGGATCCTAGCATTCCTTGTGTGGGAGAAAGACACGCTCCGCTTGTTCATATGAACACTGGTGTTCTTAGTTTTACTTTTAATGTTCATGGCGAAGGTTGAAAACCGCTTCGTTCATTGCTATTTGGTTGGAAACAGAAAATGCTTCATGTGGTAATTGGTATATTATCTTGAATAATTTGATACTTGGCAATTGTTTTGAGCTCTCAGATAGATCATGTTTAAGCTCTTGCATCATGTAGTTTGCACCTATTAGTGAAGAATTACTGTAGAGCTTGTTGAAATTTGGTTTGCATGATTGGTCTCTCTAAAAGTCTAGATATTTTCTGATAAAAGTGTTTGAACAACAAGGAAGACGGTGTAGAGTCTTATAATGCTTGCAATATGTTCTTATGTAAGTTTTGCTGTACCGGTTCATACTTGTGTTTGCTTCAAACAACCTTGCTAACCAAAGCCTTGTACTGAGAGGGAATGCTTCTAGTGCATCCAAAACCTTGAGCCAAAACCTATGCCATTTGTGTCCACCATAACTACCTACTATGTGGTATTTTTCTGCCATTCCAAGTAAATTGCTTGCGTGCTACCTTTAAAATTTCATTCCTTGTCTTTCCAATATATAGCTCATGGGAAAGTAGCTTAAAAACTATTGTGGTAAAGAATATGTAGCTTATGTATCTTATTTCTTATAAGTTTCTTGTTGAGCGGTAACCATGTTTCTGGGGACGCCATCAACTGTTACACTTTTGTTGAATATCATGTGAGTTGCTATGCATGTTTGTCTTGTCTGAAGTAAGGGTGATTTGTCATGATTAAATGGTTTGAGTATGCATATTGTTAGAGAAGAACATTGGGCCGCCAACCAAAGCCATGTATCATGGTGGAAGTTTCAGTTTGGACATTAATCCTCAATCTCTTATGAGAATATTATCTATTGTTGAATGCTTAAAGCATTAAAGAGGAGTCCATTATCTGTTTTCTATGTAGTCCCGGTATGGATGTCCTCGAGTTGAGATCTATCAAAAACGAGAAATCAAATGCGATCTATCTCCTTGGACTTTTGTACAGGCGGCATAGAGGTACCCCTTTGTGACACTTGGTTGAAACATATGTAATGCAATGATAATCCATGGAAATCCAAGCTAATTAGGACAAGGTGCGAGCACTATTGGTATTCGATGCATGAGGCTTGCAACTTATAGGATGTTTTATGCATAACACATATGAATTATTACTACCATTGACAAAATTGTTTCTATGTTTTCAAAATAAAAAAGCTCTAGCACAAAGAGTAATCCATGCTTCCCTCTGCGAAGGGCCTTTCTTTTACTTTATGTTGAGTCAGTTTACCTACTTCTTTCTATCTTAGAAGCAAACTCTTGTGTCAACTGTGTGCATTGATTCCTACATACTTGCTTATTTGCATTTATCATATTACTTTGTGTTGACAATTATCCATGAGATAGACATGTTGAAGTTGCAAGCAACTGCTGAAACTTATATCTTCCTTTGTATTGCTTCAAAACCTTCTATTAAGAATTTATTGCTTTATGAGTTAACTCTTATGCAAGACTTATTGATGCTTGTCTTGAAAGTACTATTCATGAAAAGTCTTTGCTATATGATTCAGTTGTTTAGTCATTGTCCTTACCATTGCTTCGATTCACTTCATTCATCTCATATGTTTTACAATAGTATTGATCAAGATTATGATAGTAGCATGTTACTTCAGAAATTAACCTTGTTATCGTTTACCTACTCGAGGGCGAGTAGGAACTAAGCTTGGGGATGCTTGATACATCTCAAACGTATCTATAATTTCTTATGTTCCATGCTAGTTTTATGACAATACTCACATGTTTTATATACACTTTATATCATTATTATGCATTTTCCGGCACTAACATATTAACAAGATGCCGAAGCGCCAGTTCCTGTTTTCTGCTATTTTTGGTTTCAGAAATCCTACACAGGAAATATTCTCGGAATTGGACGAAACAAAAGCCCACGGTCTTATTTTCCACGGAGCCTTCCAGAAGTCCGAAGAGGAGACGAAGAGGACCCGAGGTGGCCCCACACCACCTACCGGCGCGGCCAAGAGGGGGGCTGCATCGCCCTAGGGTGTGGGCCCCTCGAGCGCCTCCTGACTCTGCCCCTTCGCCTATTTATTCTCTCTGTCGTGAAAACCCTATTACCGAGAGCCACAATACGAGAAAAGTTCCAGAGACGCCGCCGCCGCCAATCCCATCTCGGGGGATTCAGGAGATCGCCTCCGGCACCCTGCCGGAGAGGGGAATCATCACCCGGAGGACTCTACATCACCATGATCACCTCCGGATTGATGCGTGAGTAGTTCATCCTTGGACTATGGGTCCATAGCAGTAGCTAGATGGTTGTCTTCTCCTCTTGTGCTATCATGTTTAGATCTTGTGAGCTGCCTATCATGATCAAGATCATCTATTTGTAATGCTACATGTTGTGTTTGTTGGGATCCGATGAATATGGAATACTATGTCAAGTTGATTATCGATCTATCATATATGTGTTGTTTATGATCTTGCATGCTCTCCGTTGCTAGTAGAGGCTCTGGCCAAGTTGATACTTGTAACTCCAAGAGGGAGTATTTATGCTCGATAGTGGATTCATGCCTCCATTGAATCTGGGACAGTGACAGAAAGTTCTAAGGTTATGGATGTGCTGTTGCCACTAGGGATAAAACAACAATGCTTTATCTAAGGATATTTGTGTTGTTACATTACGCACAGTACTCAATGCAATTTTCTGTTGTTTGCAACTTAATACTGGAAGGGGTGCGGATGCTAACCCGAAGGTGGACTTTTTAGGCATAGATGCATGCTGGATAGCGGTCTATGTTCTTTGTCGTAATGCCCTAAGTAAATCTCATATTAGTCATCATGATATGTATGTGCATTGTTATGCCCTCTCTATTTGTCAATTGCCCAACTGTAATTTGTTCACCCAACATGCTATTTCTTATTGGAGAGACACCACTAGTGAACTGTGGACCCCGGTCCATTCTTTTACATCTGAATACAATCTACTGCAATCATTGTTCTCTGCTGTTCTTTGCAAACAAACATCATTCTCCACACCATACGTTTAATCCTTTGTTTACAGCAAGCCGGTGAGATTGACAACCTCACTGTTAAGTTGGGGCAAAGTATTTTGAGTGTGTTGTGCAGGTTCCACGTTGGCGCCGGAATCCCTGGTGTTGCGCCGCACTACACTCCTTCACCAACAACCTTCACGTGGCCTTCATCTCCTACTGGTTCGATAACCTTGGTTTCTTACCGAGGGAAAACTTGCTGATGTACGCATCACACCTTCCTCTTGGGGTTCCCAACGGACGTGTGCTTCACGCGTTATCACCAGACTGCGGCTCTGGCGCCGGCTACGGCACGGCGGAGCCTCATGCCTGCAGCAGCACTGAAGATCCCTAAGATTAAAGGGGTAGGGACTTCAACTGTCATCGAGAGAAATCGGAGGTGAATTTTCTTAGTTTTCTTGGATTGCTTACTGTTTATTTTTAATCCAACGTACAACTGAAATTCCTCTAATTATTACATAACTATTGACTGGCATTGATCTCACATTCCTGTACAAACTATTAGTATGAGTTTATCAGTACATTGCAAAACTAGATGATGGCCTCGAGATGAATGTAGCTTCACAGGTTGTGGAATTGGTTGTGAATAGCAGTGAGACTGTGTCAGTTTCGCGGCTGGTTGATATTCTTCATAGTAGGATTTCTTGTGGCTCCAAATAGAAGGCTAAATTAGTGTGGATGAACAAGAATCAGGAGTACAAATAACTTGAGCATTCCCATCAACGGTTACGAATTTGGGAAAAGTACAAAATTAATCATAAGTTGGACATCTTTGCTATGGTTGATGATGTGGGCGTGCTAGAGGTTAGTGCTTTTGATCCAAAGGGTGGTGCTAGTGGTGTTGATTATCCAAAGGGCGGTGCCAGTGGTGTTGATATTTGTGAAATAGCTGATGTTGATCATGAATCATTGTATCAAGTGGACCCTTACACTGCAGTACTCGATGGTGTCCAAAAAATGGATGTGGAGTCCCATCATATAGAAATCATGATCGATGCGTACCGGATAACTGCTGATCGGATTATTGAGAAGCTGAAGGAGAATATAGATTGGGGATCAAATCAGCAGGCACATTTAAGGTGGTGGCACTTCAACAAGAAAGATCTCCTCAAATTGCCGAAGATGAAGATCTCATGCAGGTTTTCCGAATGAAGAAAATTAGTAAGAAGGTATTGTTCCTTGTTGCAATTTCAAATGTGGTTGAAGATGATGATATTGTAGAAGACTTGAAGGAGACATTTTGACTACATAGTTTTTGATCTATTCAAATCATAAGTGCAACTCAATTCTTGTCACTACAAGTTTCATTACCTTCATCCTTCCTCTGTTTGAAAATGTGTCTGAATCTGGGGCAATCTATTGTATTCTAGAAATTGTTGTACCCTAGATGTGCCACAAACTTCATCTGAAAATGGATGTTTGTAATTATTTATTTCATTTGTAAACTAGTCATTGTGTTGTACTATTTATTGTGTGGCTTATTCATATATTGGACTATATTGTTCATTCAAATACATCTTGCAATTTTTAAAAATAATTCCATTATTTTAAATACTTTTTCAATATAGATTTTGAACTTATTGAGAGTTTGGTGTCTTCTCATCACTAGGGATGTATTTGCTCATGTATATGGTCGCACCTATTCATGGCTCCTCCTTAGAAGAAACAATAAAAAGACTATCTTTGTCCTTCACTAATTGTAACAACCAACCAAATCAAATAGCAATTTGCCTAAGCACTTGCTCCATTGGGTTATCCACATTCACTTCACTAGCTCCATTTTTATTGCATTAGTTTACTTATAGTATTGCTTCCAAAAAAACTTGACTGTTTTATAGGTAGTACCAAAAATAACCACACATACACTATAGTTTTTAGCTTTTGCATAGAAGGCCATATAAGTGGGTTATATGTATTTAGAGAGTAGATAGTTACCTTCAGATACTCATGGGTTCGACACTCAAATACTTATCGAATTGTACCACGGTGATCCCTCGCACTTGGAGATTATCACCGGATCAAGGTTAATAGGTATAATGATCAAGATTTGAATATCGAGGATACCAAAGTTCTCACCTCGGGCATTCATAATATCGGAAAGCAATAGTATTGCTACTATAAGGGTAAAAAAATAGTATTGCTACTATGGGATATCACAAAGGCTATTATTCATGCATACACGGGAGCTGATATGGAGCTCACGATCCTGCTATTAGTTATTGCTATGAATGAGATTCGTAGTCATGTATGTAAGTAATTGTACCTATTTGGGTAACATGCTAAATGTTCTCCGATCTGACTAGTACTTGATGCAATTGTTATATGTACATTAGAAAAAATCCCCCTTGCCCGATGAATGTTTTGGACACCACAAGCAATAGTTGCTAGCAAAAGTATTTTGGACCGAGGATGGGCATTCCTGGCGACTAACAAGGCCAACACACATACTTTTTCCGAGGTTGATTGCAAAACGGTGGACAAAGGCGTGCTTGGTGTCAGGCAAGCCCGACATGCAGGAATATCGCGGTGGAGACAGATAGTTGTGTGTCGTGGATCGTGAGCAACATGTTGTTGATTGGTCAAGATCGTCTCACTGACTGGTGTGACCCACCACTTTGAGTCTGTAGGTCTAGGAAATTTACAATATTGTTGTGTGTTTCGTGTATGTTCATAGATATATAACAACTAATGCTAGTTGTGTCCGAACTAATAATATTTCACATTAGGTGGATGATTTCTTTATATTTTGCAAGTTTCAAACTTCTTTGTTTGTCCAAACCCTAGACCCTAGGCATGCGATGAATTTCAGCGGCAACACATGGATAGCAAGTTAGGGAGCAGCCTACCCGGCTTCGTCGATGCGAGGAGCAGTGCAAATGGAAGAGGCGGGAGCTGGGAGCCAGGAGAGTATCCACAGGTCTTGCAACAAACCAGGATTGGGGCTCAAATCAGCAGGCACATTTAAGGTGGTGGCACTTGATACGTCTCAAACGTATCTATAATTTTTGATGCTCCATGCTTGTTTTACACCAATTCATATGTGTTTTGTTTACACTTCGTTGCACTTTTACATGATTTCCGGCACTAACCTATTAACAAGATGCCACAGTGCGAGTTCCCTATTTTCTGTTATTTTTGTATTTCAGAAAAGTTGTATAGCAAATATTCTCGAAATTGGACGAAACAAAAGCCGAAGTCAATATTTTACCGAAACGGAGACGAAGTCCAGAGGGTGGACGAAGAGGCTCCACAGGGCGGCCACACCTACCCTTAGCGCGGCCTAGGGCTGGCCCGCACCAAGGCATGGTGTGGGCCCCCTATCCACCCCACCGACCTGAATCCTCCGCCTATTTATTCACGATCTCGGGAAAACCCCGGATACCCGAGCCTCCATCCACGAAAATTTCCATCGCGGCCGCCATCACCGAACCCATCTCGGGGGTTTTGAAGCTCTTCCCGGCACCCTACCGGAGGGGGAAATCATCGCCGGAGGCATCTACACCGCCTTGCCCGCCTCCGAAGTGATGTGTGAGTAGTTTATCCCTAGACTATGGGTCCATAGCAGTAGCTAGATGGTTGTCTTCTCCATCACGTGCTTCATGTATCGATCTTGTGAGTTGCCCTACATGATCAAGATCATCTTTATGTAATCCTCTATGTTTGGTTTGCTGGGATCTGATGAATGTCGAATAATATGTTAAAATTGATTATATATTCATGTCATATGTTATTTGTGATCTTGCATGCTCTCCGTTGCTAGTAGAAACTCTGGCCAAGTGGATACTTGTGACTCCAAGAGGGGGTATTTATGCTCGATAGTAGGTTCATGCCTCTAGTTTTGTGGGAGAGTAACTTTATAACTTCTAAGGTTGTAGATGTGTTGTTGCTACTAGGG
This sequence comes from Lolium perenne, assembly GCF_019359855.2. Classification (NCBI taxonomy): domain Eukaryota; kingdom Viridiplantae; phylum Streptophyta; class Magnoliopsida; order Poales; family Poaceae; genus Lolium; species Lolium perenne. The sequence continues at coordinate 31,801,996 of NC_067248.2, read as the reverse complement.
ATAACCCAACAATGTTTTATCCAAGGGTAACTCTATTGTTTACTTTACACATTGCTTAATGCGATGGTATGTTGCTTGCAACTTTATACTGGAAAGGGTGCGGACGCTAACCTGAAGGTGGATTATTAGTCATAGACGCAGTTGGATTACGGTCTATGTATTATGTCGTAATGCCCAATACCAAATTATCATAGTAATCATCTTTTCATGTATCGATCGATATTCTGTCAATTGCCCAGCTGTAATTTGTTTACCCAACATATTATTTCTTTATGGAGAGACACCTCTAGTGAACTGTGCACCCCGGTCCTATTTCCTTTACTGATAAATTCAACTGCAATCCTGTTATGTTTACTTTCTGCAAACATCTCCTTCCATTCGATACGTCTAATCCTTTGTGTTCAGCAAACTTGTGAGATTGACAACCTCACAGTAAGTTGGGCAAAGTACTTTGATTGTGTTGTGTGCAGGTTTCATATTGTTGCTGACGCCGGTAGTGCGCCCTGCCACTAGTCAGCCAGCAACACCTTCAGAAGTCACGCATTTCTCCTACTGGTCGATTAAACCTTGGTTTCATACTGAGGGAAAACTTGCTTGTGCTCATCACACCTTCCTATTGGGGTTCCCCAACAGCGTGTCCGCATACGTCGAGTACACGCCATCATCACTTCAAGAAGAAAGATTTCATCAAATTGCCGAAGATGAAGATCTCATGCAGGTTTTTCGAAGGAAGAAAGTTAGTAATAAGGTATTGTTCCTTGTTGCAATTTCAAATGTGGTTCAAGATGATGATATTGCAGAAGACTTGAAGGAGACATTTTGACTACATAGTTTTTGATCTATTCAAATCAGAAGTGCATCCCAATTCTTGTCACTACAAGTTTCATTACCTTTATCCTTCCTCTGTTTAAAATGTGTCTGAATCTGGGGCAATCTATTGTATCCTAGAAATTGATGTACCTAGACTATGTGCCACAAAATTCATATGAAAATGGATGTTTGTAATTATTTATTTTCATTTGTGAACTATTCACTGTGTTGTACTATTTATTGTGTGGCTTATTCAGATATTGGACTATATTGTTCGTTCAAATACATCTTGCAATTTTTTAAAAATAATGCCATTATTTTAAATACTTTTTCAATATAGATTTTGAACTTATTGAGAGTTTGTTGTCTTCTCATCACTAGGGGTGTATTTGCTCATATATATTGTTGCACCTATTCATGTCTCCTCCTTAGAAGAAACAATAAAAAGATTATCTTTGTACTTCACTAATTGTGACAACCAACCAAATGAAATAGCAATTTGCCTAAGCACTTGCTCCCTTGGGCTATCCACCTTCACTTCACTAGCTCCATTTTACTTGCATTAGTTTACTTATCGTATTCTTCCAAAAAAAAACTTGACTGTTTAATAGGTAGTACAAAAAATAACCACACATACACTATAGTTTTTAGCTTTTGCATAGAAGGCCATATAAGTGGGTTATATGGCTTTAGAGAATAGATAGTTACCTTCAGATCCTCCTTGTGGGTTCGACACTCAAATACTTATCGAATTATACTACGGTGATCCCTTGCACTTGGGGGGTTATCACCGGATCGAGGTTAATAGGTATATAGTGATCAAGAGTTGAATATCGAGGATACCAAAGTTCTCACCTCGAGCATTCCTAATATCGCGAAGCAATACTATTGCTACTATGAGATATCACAAAGTTTATTATTCATGCATACACGGGAGCTAATATGGAGCTCACGGTCCTGCTATTAGTTATTGCTCTGAATGAGATTCGGAGTCTATTTAAGTAATTAAACGTGTTTGGGTAACATGCTAAAGGTTCTCCGATCTGAATAGTACTTGATGCAATTGTTATATGTACACTATAAAAAATCTCCCTTACCCGATGGATTTTTTGGACACCACAAGCAATAGTCGCTAGCAAAAGTATTTTGGCCGGAGGATGGGCATTCCTGGCGACTAACAAGGACAACGTACATACTCTTTCCAAGGTTGATTGCATACCGGTGGACAAATAGGCGTGCTTGGTGTCAGGCAAGCCTGACACGCGGGAATGTCGCGGTGGAGACACATAGTTGTGCGTCGTGGATCGTGAGCAACATGTTGATTGGTCAACATCGTCTCACTGACTGGTGTGGCCCACCACTTTGAGTCTGTAGGTCTAGGAAATTTACAATATTGTTGTTTGTTTCGTGCAAGTTCATAGCTATATAACGAGTAATGTTAGTTGTGTCCAAACTAATAACATTTCACATTAGGTGGACGATTTCTTTATATTTTGCAAGTTTCAAACTTCAAATGCACATACCTACACTATCAAAGTTGTGGCCCACCAACACAGATCCGAGCATATCCTTCATGGGAAATCATAGGGGCGGTATGTGCCTTGGTGAGCCACATAGTTGGCCACATTTTTCTAGGGCCCATAAAACAAACCGTAACCCCACTTCTAGTCCGGCTTCCTAAATACCACAAAATCTTTGACCCATGCCCCACTCCCCACTCTTTCTATTGCACTCTCCACTTCACTAGACCTGGTAAAACCCTGCAAGGCAAACCCTAGATTTCACACTTCCACACTTATCCCTCAACCCGATGCATATGATTCGCGAGGAAAAACCTGCATGATATCCATGATGGGCCGTTTAGTCACCAAACCTATGGCAGTCGACGAAGCCGCACCGGAGTCTTTTAGCGCCGTCCCGCGCCGGAGTCCTTAAGTCATCCCGCGTCGGGGTCCTCCTGCGCCGTCCTCACGCTGGAGGTCTCCGGTTCCGTTCCCACGGCGCAGTCCTTCGGGGTTGTTCACACACCACTGGTATGTTCTTTATCTCATCAACATGTCGTGTTTTCCTTTGTTCTTTCTTTAATCAAAATCTGATGTTGTTTTCAGATCGAGTCCCTGTTCGCCAACACAAGGATCTTGGAAAGGGAGGCTGCCGATATCGCTAGCATCAAACAGGAGATCGAGAGGTTGTACTTTTGATCTATGCACGGAAAAGGTCATGCAAAATAGAGAAGAGGAAGATGATGAAGGTGATTTTTTTTCTGTTTTTTTAGTTTTGTATTTAGCATGTTGGATTGTAATATTGATTTGTTAAACATTGATTTTTATATCTTAATGAAAGTCAAACTCTCTTTTAATGAAATCAGAATTATTGTCCAAATAGATCGTCTGATTATAAATTATTGGTTGTGATTAATTTAGGTGTTGTAGAAGATGTACCATATAAGACATACATTTGTGCCGCACATTATATTTCCACGGCACTAAACTATCTGTCATCTCTTCATGGAACGATGTCTTCACATTTTAACATCACGCACGAGAATCCGCCGTATCTCAATGTGCGGAGCGAAAAAAAACGCCGACTCTGTACTTTCCCTGACGCAGTTTTTCCTTGCAGATTTTTTTTGTCGTGCTAGTGCGAGTGCGAAGATTAGAGATAGGACTCCGGCGTTTAAAGCCACCACGGCCCACGTGTCTTGTTCTAGTCATATGGTATGGGGCCGAGAGATTGTCCTATTTAGATCAGGCGACATCGAAATAGTTTCGATGAAGTATCAAAGTCATTCTAGTGTTATCATCATAGTTACATAGGCACGTTAGAATTGATCTGACACTAAATATGAGAGAGTAACATCATTGGAAGTGTTTCGGCGTCGTTAGAGTGTTCCTGAGTTAACAAAATAGTTTCGGGAATTTTACGGAATCGTCCCAGAAAAAAATGTGAGAGAAATATAGGGTTAAAGACCTTCGTATGAAGTGCCAGAGGCCCAATAGGGTGGGGCAATGCCCAACCCTCCTAGGGTGGCCGCATGGGCCTCTATGGGGCCCATGTAGGTGGCCTTCGTTGCTCCAAGGCCTCCAGCCTTGGGGCTGGATGCCTGGGCCTCTTTGGGGTCCATGAAGGGGCCTCCCATGCCCCAAGGGGCCCATGGAACCCAGAGGTAGCCAACTTAGGGTTACCCCATACGGGAGGCATCCAGGCAATGGATGGTGGCTGCCCCTTCCCCAAGTTGGTGCCCCCTTTCCCCTTATATAAAGTGGAGTCACTCCTCTCTCTCTCTCTCTCAATGTAACTCAGCCCATTGGCTCTCTCCCTCCCCCGGCTTGCATCTAAGATAGTACTTATGTATGAATCATCAGCGGTGACAAAGTTTTACCGGGATAGAGGGAACATACGCATGTCACGCTGTAGAGGGTTTGTGCGTTCGATCCTCCAGAAAATAAGAAGGTTTGGTGTTGTCCGCGTTCATCATCAGATCTTCCTCAACTGGGCGAAGCTCTGCCCGCCAAGTCTTCTGTAACACTCTCGGTGAGGCAAAGCCCTGCCCACGATCATCACCGAGTCTTCCGCAATCCTTTCGGTGATAAAGCTATGAACACCCTCTTAGTGCATGTATCATAGATCTTGGATGATCGTGTTGGGACAAAATTTTGTTTTACATGCACGAACCCCTTCACATATAGCATTCAAGTATCACACAATATCATATTAATATCACCAAAGTTCATTGATACATATTCAATGTATCAATGACTCAACCAATTCCCATGAAATTTCCACCATTAGTCAACGAGGCCTTCATCACGCTCATCCTCAATGATCATGTTTTGCATGATCACACAAACAGGAATCACCTCCCACATGGTCTCAATGCTCCATGTTCCGGTAGGGTACCGAACAATATTCCACCGGGTTTGGAGCACACCAAATACTAGCTCCACGTCTTTCGTGCAAAGCTCCTATTTATTGGAAAACTCTTCTTGTTATCCTTTTTAGGAGCATGGATCATCTTCACAAGTGTGGACCAGTCATGGTAGATAATAGACCTTCTGCATGTCCATTGATCTCATATCACCACTGGAGCGTTGCCTTTCACAAGCCTAGAGAATACCTGGGATCATTGGAACCCATTGATGTCATTGTGGGAACCTGCCATGCTGAAGAAAGAGTGCCAAACCCGTAGATCATTCGATGCAACAACCTCAAAAATGATAGTACATCCCTCCGCATGCATGCTATATTGCACTTGCCATGCAAAAGGACCATTCTTCCGCTCTCAATGCATGCAATCTATGCTTCCAATCATCCTCGAAAACGCCTTTGTCTCATTGATGGACAATAGCTTAGCAATGTCGGAAACATTTGGATCTCTCAGATAAACATCGTCGAACACCGCAATCATGGTGTTGCAGAACTTTTACATCGATTCAAGACATGTGGTCTTGCACCAAGTACTCATCAACAAGCTAGATCACTGTCAACTCCATATGCAAGCATGTGGAATAATTGCAGAACATTTTTGTGTATGCAGTGAATCCAATCTTACCGGCGACATCGGGACTGCACCTGAAGTACATATCCTAGCCCCTCACACCTTCCATAATAGTCAAGAACAACTTTCTGGACATCCGAAAGCAGTGCCAGAATTTGTGCTCCGGGTAGATAGAATTGGTAGAATGAATGTTGCCCTTGTAGAGGTCGTAGTGGCCAGCTTCTCGATTACGCTTGAGATTTTCTTGCATGGCCTGGTCGATCCCCTGTGCATAGGTCTCTGCCTCTTGTTGTGGCCACGGATGAGGGTGGTCGCATCCGTCATCTGTTCGAAATCACAGTCCATTTCATCGTTCAACGATGTGTCGATGACGCTCTTGTATAAAAACTCGATCGACTTGTTGAGGTCCATCTACATACAACATGATACAATGGTGATATAAGGCACTATCTATCCCGCCAAAAATGGTCGTACTGGTCCAGGTTAAGTACCTCAAACTTGCCTACGCAAATGGCCAAATAGGTCATGTCGTTGTTGCTGGTAGGCATGGCCGAGGAAACTGACATTGAACAATACATGTCTAGGTGTTGGCAAGTGCGAGCAAGGACGCCAGAATCAGCACTAGCCTCCGGCAAGCAGCGGCCGAAACGGACAACACCCGAAGTGGCAATGAACGGGGTGGGCGATGGCATCATGGTAGGGTTGTAGCACAGAGAGAAGGTGATTTGGATGATGAGTGGCATGTATGCCATTGATAGGCGAGACCCAGAAAGAGATGAGGGACACGCAGGAGGATATGGGTGTTGTCCGCGCCGACATATTTCCGACCCAAATTTAGGTTGTCAATGGATTGCCGCGGACGCGTCGAGCGGTTTGTGTCTGGCCATTGAGTTCGATGTTTCCCTGTCCTCCTGTTTGCGTGGACTAAAACTGACCGTCCATGTTCTTTTACATGGGGCAGCTGAAAATGCCCTTACATCACGTAACCTATATGTCCGACGTAGTAAACGCTCGAATCCGTTTCCTCTGTCTTCATGTCCTAGAAATCTGGTCTTTTTTTGTTGTTGAGAAAATGGAAATCTGCTCTTTTGCTTGAGCATGAAGACAGTCTCAACGCTCTATATCTTTCTCTACAATTACATTTCTCTGCTCCAAAAGTTGAAGCATCAGTCTGCTCTGTTCAGGGCAGGAAGGAAAATTCCTTCTGCACGAGAATTCGAACCCAAGAGAAGAATGTAATTTTATGTTTTTTTTATAAAACCATAATATGTTATGCAAACAAGCCGCTTCATTAAAAACCTTCCAGTCTCCTTAGGTACCCTGGTAAGAAAAAGAGTGCGTAAAAACTTTCTGCCCTAGAGTCACAGTATGGTTACATCATTCATAAGCTATGGAAATAAGAAAAAAAGGCGGATCATCGATCCAAAAACTACTTTCCTTGATCATCTATAGATTTAGCAGGAAGATCAGCCGCCTTGTTTGCTTCTCGTTGACAGTGGGATATTTGTGCCGACTCGAGCCCTGCAATAATAAGTCTGCACTCATCGATAAAGGGTGTCCCGACTATCCTTTTCATCTACGGATCATGGAAGGCATTCACCACTTCCATCGAATCCGTTTCAACATCCACTCTATTGCATCCCGTTCTTTCAATCAGCCGTAGTCCATCACGTACCGCTTGTGCTTCAGCAGTAGTTACATCAATCACCCCCCCTCAATTTCCATTCGACAAGCTGCAATGAATTGACCTGATGAATCTCGTATGATACACCCAGTTGACGCCTTCCTCGTCGCTATATTCACAACTGCATTGGTATTTATTTCAACTTCCCGGCCGGGGGTTTCACCCAACCCTTCTTCGGCATTCCACTTCTATTAGTTCGAGCTTTTCTACAATTAGCTACCATTGCTTTGATAGATAAGGCTAATCTAGTTGGACTAGGAGCACTGCCCTTGTTCTTGATTTCTTTGCGTCACCACCAGATAAATCAAGATGCTACAGCAATCACTTCCTTCATTAGTAGTCCTCTTAATGATCCTAGGGCTGGTGGTTTGGACCTGAGAAGAAAGGGGAAGAGTACCCAAAACACCAAAACTGATTTAAAAAAACTGCAAATGAAGCTTAATTACCATCACGGATCTTGGCTGGTTTTCATGTCCTGTTCGCAAGGAAGAAAAGCTTGGGTAAGATTGCTTGATTGGAATAATTAAAGAACACCACGTTCACTTTTCTTTTTTCTCTCCAGATTCGCAATACAATCATATCAGCACGTAAGATTGCCTAGAGTGCCAGTGCAAAGTTTAAGCACCAGATTGTGATGAAAATATAGATATATTTATCTCATAGACGCCATCCTCAATTTACTATTCTGCAACATAAGAGCATCTCCAGCCGCGTCCCCCAAAAGCGCCCCAAAGGCTCTTTTCATCCGGCACATGCCAATACAGTGTCCAGCGCCCCGAGCCCGTCCCCGCTCCATAGGGGATGCTCCGGGCACGCCGGACACAACGAGAAGCGATGCGAGAAGACGCGGACCTGACGCGTCAGCGGCTTACAAACGGACGCTCAACCGCCACCTACCTAGTGACAATGCAGTTGCCGGGAAGGGGAACCGTCACAGTGGCCGATCAACGCGCGAACCGCCGAAATGGAAAGCAAACTTCGCGGAAGAGCAACCACCGCTCTCTTCGATATCTGCGCCGTCATTCATCCACGCTCAATAAGACCCCTACATACGTGCTTTCTGATCTACAACCGGCCAGCACCATTCATCTCTCCTCTCCTCTCTCACAATGAGCAACCTCTCTCTGCCATTAGACACCGACATCGAGGGGAAGCCGCCGGGATGACGCCATTGGTGGGACAAAGTTGCAACACCTAGCAGCGATGGTTCCCCACCGCCGGACAACGAGGAGGATTGGGAGGTCGACGAGGAGGAAGAGGAAGAGGCTGAGGAGGCGGCGGCGGCAAGGGCCCGGGCGAAGGCGGACACGAAGGCGAAGGCGCAGCCGGCGAGCACCGTCAACGATGAGGGGGACACAAGTTCCTCCGACGCGTCGAATGACGCCGACTCTTCGGAAGAGGTGACGAGCAGGAAGTGCCACCGTGAGGACGACGAGGCAGGGCCATCAAAGAAGAAGTAGTTTAATTTTTTTTCAAAGTTTTTATATGTATTTTTATATGTTTTTTCAAAGTTTTTATATGTAATTTGTTATGGTGCACCGCTTTGAAAATTAGTACAACGTTATTTCTTCACCGTACCTACAAATTTCTTTTATCTATTAAAATAAAAATACAATGTTATTTAAAGTTTTGGGGGCGCGTTTGGGGGACGCGGCTGAGAAGCGATGTCCGCCAAACGCGGCATGAAGGAAACACGTCCCCCAAACGCTCGATCCGGCGCCGTCTGGGGGACACGGCTGGAGATGCTCTAAGACTAGTCATAGTGGGGAGTAACATTGGGTAGTAACATGCACATGTTACTACTATATGTTACTACCTTTATAGTGGATATGATTATTGGTGTAGTAACATAGAATGCCACATTTATTTCTTTGTAGAGTCATTTTTCCTTGGAATGTGATGTGATGGTAACATTGTTAGTTACACTATCCTCTCTTTCATCAATTAATAATATGACATGTCATCAAAATGCTTAGTTCGTACTGCATGTTGTTGATGTTACTACCTTAGTTACTTCCCACTATGAGTAGTCTAAGAAGAACATCAAGGATAGATGATCCATTTCTTATTCCGATGCCATTACACGATCCGGATTGTGCGGTGAAGCATGGTAATGACGATTGTATTTCCTGCAATTCATTTACACCCTCTGTCCCAGTTCATGGGCCTTGTGCGTATTTCTAGGTTATCAATTTGACAAACGTAAAATTAATTGTACCACAAAAAAAAATATCATTAGAAAGTACAACATCTATAAACTTTTTAATGTTATATTTTGTCATATATAACTTGTATTATGATGATCAAATTTATGATCTAGGGATACACGCAAGCCTTATGAGTCGGGATGGAGGGCATAGTAATGACCAATTTAACATGTGCACACATTTTATAATTATAATCTAGGTACAGGCCTCTAAGGAAGAGAATCATTTAAGAATGACGCTCGGAATTTGCACATTTCTTTTCCTGGTCATCTTTACGTTCAACCAGAGGAAAGAACATATTTCATATAGAACTTGTAAGAAAGGAGCCGGCGAAAACTCCTGAGATACGGTCCCGTACATACAAAAGTAATCAGGAGAATCATATAAGAAGGACCTCGTCACATGCATGCACTTTTCTTTACTCGTCTTTGCGTGCCACCAGAGGCACTGTACATATTTCAGCAGGCTTTGTTTTCTGCAAGAATATTTCGTTAGACTTTAGAAAAGGAACCAGACTGGCAACAATATTTAAGAAGGACCGCATCATATGGAAAATTTTATTCTACTCGTCTAGATGCTGCCAGAGCCAAAGAACATGTTCCACATGACTTGAACTACACTGAGAAGTGAGAAGTACCGATGGAGAAGCCTGTGTGTGTAAACGGTAAGCCGATTTTGTGTAAACGGTAAGCCGATTTTAAATGATGTTTGTTGGTGGGAGGTTGGGGCAAACGAACGTGATCATGGTCACCCTCCCTCATCAACCACGTAGGTATAGCCATTTTTATTGCCAAGAAAGTGGGTTTGGATTGACCGATGTATTATCGTGCAAGGCTTTCACGAATATAGATCAATAAAGAAAGTTCAGTCATCATTGTTCGATGCAAGGGCGGGATACACTCATACACGTACACCCTCCATTTCAACTTTTTTTTTAAAGACCCAGCGCACACGGACATTTTATTTCTGTTCACCTTTCCATGCTGCCAGAGTGGAACACTAGTACAGTACTACATCTGTTCCTAAATACGTCTTATGTTGGGAGACCCAGAGAGTATAAGGGAGTTTAATTAACTGCTTGACCTCTAAAAACGTGGTATACTTAGAAAAATAGAGTATTTCATAAGTACACCTTTTTTTCGAAATGGGAGCATAGCCCCAGCCTCTGCACCAATTGATACACACAACTTTCTTTATTAAAAAGAGTTCAGAGTATGCGGTAGTTTAAACGATTACAATCATGGATCGGCCAACGTCGATACATGAATCAACCAAAGGAAAATGAGACACATAAAGAAACTATCCATTTGATAATCTGCTAATGTGTTGCAATCCAGTAGCCCGGAAAAAACAGTCCTGAGCAACCGTCAGCAGCCGGTTGCATCCGGAAGCCATGTGGCCCCGCTGCCCCTCCGGGAGAAGGAACACCCATAAGTGAATCCAGTGCGCAGCTCGGCGAATAACCTGCAAGAAATTAGTAGATTTTTGTTTGTTAAAGACCATGTCATTCCAACTTGTCCAAAGAGAACAACATAAAGCTGCAATACCAATACATATTCGAGCCTTATCACATTTGCTAACTCCATTTAACCATTTACCAAACATATTATTAATACTATTCGGCGCGGGTATATTAAAAGCAAAATACACCATACGCCAAACTATCTTTGCAAACAGACAGTTGAGAAACAAATGATAAATAGTCTCGTTAGAATCACAGAAACAACATTTCTGACAGCCATTCCAATTCCGTTTTGCCGAATTGTCCTTTGTTAATAAAACTTTATTATGAAGGAACCACATAATTTTTTTTATTTTTAACGGGATTTTCATTTTCCACAAATATTTACGAAGAAATCTAGTATGCCCATTCAACAAGTCTAGGTACATAGATTTAACCGTAAAAAGTCCTGAATCAGTTAGGTTCCATACAAACTTATCTGGTTCCGGTGTTAGAGTCACTGTGATTAATTTTTGGCACAAATCCAGCCATTCAATCCATTTGTGATCATTCCCCACCTAAAACATACACTAATAGGGGTTTGATTAAGAACCGTCGATACCATTACATTTTTATGTTGAACAATGTTATATAGGGACGGATATTGTTGGGCAAGAGGCACATCCCCAAGCCAAGTATCCTCCCACAACCTGGTCGATAATCCATTTCCCACCTTAAAAACACCTTGAGAAAAAAAATCTTGCTTAACCCTCATTAAACCTTTCCAGAATTGCGAATACGTGGGTTTAGCTTCTACATGAGCTAGAGTATTATTCCGGAGATATTTATTATGTAACAATTGTTGCCATACACCATCTTCGGTAAGTAATTTAAACAGCCATTTGCTAAGTAAACACTTGTTTTTTTTTATCTCAAGTACCTCAATTCCTAAACCCCCTTGATCCTTAGGACGACAAATCATACTCCACTTTGATAGACGATATTTCTTTCGATTTTCATCTGATTGCCAAAAGAAATTGGACCGAAAGAAGTCAAGTCCCTTTCGGACCCCTTTTGGAATCTCTAAAAAGGAAAGCATGAACATCAGTAGACTTGTTAAAACCGAATTGATAAGAACAAGTCTGTCACCATATGATAGTAACTTACTTTGCCAGCAACCTAGTTTAGAAATGAATCTATTCTCCACCGGATTCCATTCAGCATTTCGAAGAGTTCTATAGTGCACGGGTAATCGGTAATACACCAGCTTGGCAACCCATAATTTGCATATATAGTTGCTCCATTTCCTTAGCTTTACCAAAACAAAAAAGTTCGCTCTTGTGAAAATTTATTTTTAGGCCTGATAGTTGTTCGAAAATACAAAGAATTGATTTCATATTATGCGCCTTTACCACATCATGTTCCATGAACAAAATGGTGTCATCAGCGTATTGTAGAATCGATAAACCTCCGTCAACTAAGTCAGAGAGGAGGCCACCAACGTCCCCTTCTTCTTTAGCACGATTAATAATAATGGCTAACATATCCACTATTATATTAAAAAGTATAGGCGATAAAGGATCTCCCCGTCTTAATCCTTTTCTATTTTGGAAATTATGGCCAACATCATCGTTAACACGAATTCCCACACCCCCCTTGTAAATATTGTTTAATTCGGTCACACCAAATAGGATCAGAACCCTTCATACGCATCACTTGCTGGAGGAATGATCATTTAACCTTATCATATGCCTTCTCAAAATCAATTTTGAAAAGCACCCCATCCAATTTTTTCCTATGTAACTCATGAACAGTTTCATGAAGCACAACTACTCCCTCAAGAATGTGTCTACCTGTCATAAACGCAGTATGAGTGGGCCTAACCACAGTATGAGCCACTTCAGAGATACGATTAGTTGCCACTTTGGTAATTTTTTTGAAACTAACGTTTAATAAACATATGGGTCTGTATTGTTGGATCTGCACAACATTTTCTTTTTCGTGAAGAAGGGTAATTACTCCAAAATTCAACTTATACAGAGGTAATGATCCACTTTGAAAACAAGCAAACAAAGCCATTAGATCACTTTTAATCACGTCCTAAAATTATTGATTAAATTCGGCCGGAAAACCATCAGGACCTGGAGCTTTATTATGTTCCATCTGCTTTATGGCTACGTGCACCTCCTCCATTGAGAAGTCCGCCATCAAAATAGTATTATCATTATTAGAGATTTGAGGGATATCCTGTGTTTGGTTCTCAATCATTGAGAAATTATTTTCCTCCGAGGCACCGAATAGTTTCTTGTAATATTCCGTAATAAACATTTTAAGATTTTCATCCCCTACAATAGTACCCTCTTCTTGTTCTAGTTGAATTTTTTTCTTCTTACGATGCTTGCCATTTGCAATAAGATGAAAATACTTTGTATTATTTCCCCCTTCCTGAATATTCTTAAGTTTAGCTCGCTATGCCCATTTGGTCTCTTCATCTGTCCTCAATTTATTTAAAATATCATTCGCCTTCTTAAGCTCCTTCCTCTCAACTAACGACAGTGGAGTAGTTTCGGCCTTAATATCAAGGTCGTCAATAATACTCAGTAACCGCTGTTTTTGTTTCTTATATTTCCCGCTAATATTTTTAGCCCAACCTCGCAGAACATGTCGCAAATGACGAATTTTCTTCTGCCAAGTATGCATAGGTGATTTTCCCGGAGGAGCCATATTCCATTCAGCTGCTACCATTTCATAGAAGCCATCCTGATGGAACCATGATAACTCAAAGGAGAATTTTCCTTTGTTCCCAATATATGCGGTAGCCCCAGAGTCAATCAATAGTGGCGTGTGGTCTGACCCAGAACGTGACAACGCTCGAACAATCACCAAAGGAAACTTTTGTTCCTAGTCTACACTCGCAAGGACACGATCCAACTTTTCATACGTTGGAGTCGTTCTCCGACTAGCCCACGTGAATTGCCGCCCCGACAAAGCGATTTCTCTCAGATTCAAATTTTCGATAATAGAAATGAAAATAAATGGCCACCGTGGATTGAAATTTTTATTACTTTTGTCCTCTGGCCGACGCAGGATATTAAAATCCCCCTCTAGCAACATAGGTAATGGTTCAACATCACACATACGTACTAATTCGGAAAGAAATTCATGCTTATGATTATCCTGGGCCGCACCATAAACAGGCACCAGAGCCCATTCATACCCATTGCATTTTGATCGTAGAACAAGCTTAATACAAAACTCACCACTATCGACCTTTTGGACCTTTAGTGTCACCAAATTTATACCAACCAAAATCCCACCAGATCTACCCTGAGGTGGTAGACAAAACCATGCGAACTCAAATCCGCTCGCAAGATCTCGCAGGAAAGGTATATCAAAACTAGACCTTCTCGTTTCTAGTAGAGCGATAAAATCTAAGCGATAATCCCGAATCGACTCTTTTACGAAAAGGTGTTTTCCGGGATCCCTGAATCCTTCACTATTCCAAGTCATACCTCTTAAACCCTCCATTACGATTTTAATTTTTTAATTATAATTCTGTTACTTCGCCTCACATTCGTCTTATCATAAGACTTCTTCTTCCTCTTAACTTTTATTTTACTTTTAGGATGCGACACCACTGGTACGTCCTCATCAAGAAAGCTCTCCTCATCATCTAAATACTCACTTAAATTTGATGCTCTGGACACAACCAGACAGTGGGGAGCAAATTCTCCCGCCTCATGTTCAGATTTTTTATTGTCTAACATTGTTAAGGTACCATGAAGCTCATTATCTTTTAATAACTTTAGTGACTTAAATTGTTCTGTACGTGAACCCCCTAGAGAAACTCGAAGTACTCGTGCCTTCTCAAGAATCTGTGCATCAGACATCGAAAAATAATATCTTTCGTAGGCGTGGACATACCGTGATAAGCTGTGTCATCCCTCCGCTGAGCCATCAACATAGCTCTCTCCATTTGAGTAGCGTCGGAATTTAGCTGGGCTCGGATCCTTTCGCTCGACCGTATACCCAAAGCAACTGCATTTTCTATCCCACCAAAATCAACAATTTCCTCATAAGAAAAACATTTATTTGATGGCATAGCAACATTTGATGCAGAGATAACATTTTTATGAGGAGAAATAAACACAACGGTGCTCTTCATCACATGTGAATTATGTGCACTAAACCCCCATGGAGAACCTGCCAGTGGTGTATATCTGTGACGGCAGAATAAACATATTCGGCATCAGCGGAGCCACGACATACGGCGCCGGTGGAATCGGCCATGGCTGCGTAGCATAAGTCGCAAAAGAGGGCGGAGCGATGGTGGTCAGAGGCGAAGACCAGGCGATCGACGTCGCCAGCCCCATAGCGCCATGCATGTTGGGATGCACATGGGTTGGGCTGCTGTTGGTGCCATGCACCACACGCCGCGTCATTGGCTACACCGACGGCGAGCAGCCGAGCGTTTCAACAACAACCGACTTCGTAGACTTCCCATCATGCGCCGTTGGCAGAGGAGCAACGACCGCCGGGCTCATCCCCTCGAGTTCATCAGCCGTTGGTGAGACATGGGTGAGATTTATTTCATCATCGCTGGACACTTCCGCAGAGGAGCAAGGCACAACATCGCCATTCCCCGAACTCGAAGAGCTGAAAGAGAAATCAAGTTTCATAAGCACACCTACTTCCAGAAGGCAATGCGATCAGATCATCGGAGGTAGTTTTTTGGCCAACCGTCCAGGAAAGGTTATATCTGAGGCGGTTGCACCTCGTCTCAGATTAGTTTTTTGGACAACTGTCCATAACGCACTGTACACAGTCTAAGAGCAATTCCAATAATATAGCCAACTGTTGGCTAGAAAATGCCATGTCATTTGCAGTTAGCATATCTTATAAGTACAATAGTTGGCTACAAGAATGAATTACTACCTCCATCCCAAGGCTTAAGGCTTTTTTTTTTTTGAAAAAGTCAAAGCAAGTAAAGTTTAACTAAAATTTTAGAATAATCTATCAATAAATATGATATTTTGTAGATAGCACATGAAAATATATTTCATTATCTATCTAATAATATTAATTTTAGATTTGACATGTTAATGATTTTTTGTAAAAACTTAGTCAAACTTAACATAGTTTGACTTTCTGAAAAAATATAGGCCTTAAGCCTTGGGATGGAGGTAGTACTTTACTAACATATGGTCATATTTCATTCTCACAAAGTGCCTAGGAGCACGTGTAAGAGCTGGCTATTGCATAACAACCCACCTCTATTCTCTCTCCTCTTCTCTCAACTCCAACTCATCTAAAATATATTATTTAAAGTCTGATAGTCAGCTGCTTGGACTCTATTGTACTTGCTCTAATATTGCATATGTATCCATCCATTTAATATCCCAGCAACCATCCATTCAATATCACCGTGATCCATACATAAATCATGTTTTCTATTAAAAATTAGCAAGATGTCAGCAAAAGTGGATTATTGTTACTTCCTCCATACCGGTTTATTGGATCCCTAATGGTTTTAGATTTTCTTTCGAAAATAGGCACAATTTAATAGTTCATATATGAATTAGTTTTTGGAGATCAGTGGCCTCCTTCTCGGTTTTAAATCAGCGACTTTCGCATGCGCTTGCAAGCAAACTCTTTGTCTTTCCCTAATTAATCAACACAACTAATGAGAGAAAATAATAATTTTAGAGCTATTAGACTATTTTTTCACCTATCAGCTCTTGACTTGATCGTTGAGCATCTCTTACTCAGACCAATAAACCAATATGGAAGGAGCAGCCTAATTGAATTTATAATATTATCGTAATATTTGATAATCCAATAGTTCATAATATAACATGTTATTACAACTTGCTAACTCATGAATAGCTGTAGTAACATATTAGATTATTGGACGGAGGGAGTATTATGTATGCCAATATATAAGAAGTACTTGATTGGATAGGTTTGACACAAAACCGCATGCTGGCTATTTGATCGAATATAAAGAAGGTAGAATTAAGTTGAGTATAACAAAAATAGGACCTACTCATATATAAGACCCGCTATAACACCATACTAATTAAAATTTTGGAATCATGAGAAATCACATGGCTTATTTCACAGTCCTTTGTCTTGCTTCTATCTTATTGATCTTATATTTCTCTACATAAGATTTACTGCCATAAAATCCATGTATAGTTTCACCAAGTTTTTACATAAAATATTAACATGCAAAATACAAAATAAATATCACTAGATACATCATGAAAAATATTTTCATACGATATCTATAGTACATCATATTTGTTGATATATATTTTTTAAGGTTTGGTCAAACTTTATTTGGTTTGACTTTTTAAAAAATATAAGCCTTATTCAATGGAACAAAGGGAGTATTAAGATGTTGCTAAGTCAACATTTAGGAGAAAATACAAAGGGGAGTTTTTTAGATCAACATACAAAGGAGAGTTTAAAGTCTGCCATTATATTTTGGGAGACATGGTTTATGTAAATTAGACAAAACTAGTCATCAACCCGTGCATCGCACGATGCTAAAGCCTTATGCGTGATACTTCAAAAGAAATTAAGTTATTTAGTTCTAAAATTGGCTTGCATATACTCAACTCTTAATGCGAAATTTTTCCATCTTCGGTTGAACTCTTACTTTGTTGGATCTTTCCTCTATATTTCATTGCCATTAATCTCTCTTTTAATTCACCGTAGCACATATAATAAGGTCGGGGAAAAATAATAAAATGGTAGTCGGAATTGGGGGAAGCCATGCATATAGTAAGAACGTATGATAACAACAGAAGAAAATACCATCCATAGTTGAATACAACTGGAGAAATCCCCAACAAACTCTGCGCCTCAATTCCAAATTATCAACCTTTTTTGTTTGGCATATAAGAGAGAACATCAAAGTTGTATTAGTCCATCCGAGACAGTAGCTCGGTTACTTCACAGAAAGGACATCATCATTCCTTTCTCTGCCAGTTAATTTTGCAAGAGAATGGAGCTGCATAAATAGAAGGTTTAAGTAGATATGTGAAAAATGTGACGATTTTGACCCGGACACACCAAATTCTTTATATTAAATAATTGTGCACCAGATGCAGTTCATGTGAGGCAAAGCTCACGTAGACGTTTGCTGTGCTAGAGTTCTTGGGTGAACTCTCCGACAATGTGGGTCACCGAGCGAAAGATTAGATGCAGCATACTTTTCTTACGGAAAAACATATGCAACCTTTCTCAGCTACACCACCTCAACCTCATCAATACTTCTGTGAGAAGCACACATGATTAATTTCTCCTATATCCTTATATGCCGATCTTCCCATCATGCTGTTCTCATCCATGGCCGCCCTGTCCCCCGTGGCTGCATCCTTGTCCTTTCTCTTCTATGTCGCCTCGCTGCCGCCTCTAGTTTCTCTCGGTGTGGCCTCTAGATCCCCTAGGTCGGCTCGCCACCAGAAATTCCCAATGGCGGCGCACAAGAGGATTATGTCCAAGATGTCCATGCGTAGGGAGAAACAGGCGAGATCGGGATTGATGTTTGCTACTTCGGTAGGATCGTCTTATCAAACGGCTGTTAATATTAGTGAATTACATTGGACGGATTAGTTTGTTTTTAACTGGAGGATTAACGTGGAGCCTTATTGGGAATCTCCAATTAGTAAATATAAGATATAAGATGTGCTTTGCACATGTACATTTGCTAGTGCTATTAAAAACAATACAATTTGGCGGAACTTAATGGGTTTCATCTTAAAAGGGAATAAAGAAGAAGTGAAGGGCAAAGATATGACAAAGGATTCATTCCTACCCAAAAGGTACAGGAATGGAGCCAAATGAGAAGTGAACGGGAACGACATGGCAAAGGATTGATGCCAAACCAACAGCGCACGTATAGCTACTTGGCGAGGCGAATATTTCTAGTATGCAGGCTCTTCGAGGCGCTGCCGCTAGCTATATACACACATGCGTACACGGAGAACCGCTGCGCGCCTGTGCTATCAATTAGTCGATAATTTGTACACAGACATAGTTGGAGGACAAAATGCAACCTGCCGAGTCGCGCGAGGAGGCAAATCTAGAGGTGCAGCTGCACCAGCACCAGCACCACCCCGAGCTGCTGATGGCAGCTCGGGCCGGCGACTGGGCGAAACTGCGTGCCATTCTGCGCGATGACGACGCAGCTACCAGGCCGGTGGTGTTCGCGCCAGAAGTCGTCGTCGACATTGAGCGGGTGGACATCGCCGTTGACAGGGTGGAGACCCTTGAGCTGGACTCGATCCTCCATGTGGTGGCGGCCAGTAGCGCCGTTGGTCACGGTCGCTTGACGTGCGCAACCATGATCCACGCCAAGGCCAAGCACCTCCTGGACGCCGGCAACCGCAATGGCGACACGCCATTCCACTACGCTGCCAGAGCTGGTGGGATCGAGATGCTCTCTCATCTCATCAGTCTGGCGAGAGCTGAGCCCGGTGGTGGTGGTGACGCGAGGGTGAACGAGGTTCTGAGAAAGACGAACAAGCAAGGCGAGACGGTCCTTCACGACGCCCTCCGATTGGGTGACAAGAAAAGCATGAAGAAAATGGTTAACAAGTTAATGGAGGAGGACGCAGAATTGGCCTGCATCCCGCGTGAAAACGCCACCTCGCCCTTGTACCTAGCCGTCTCACTGGGCCTTGATGAGATTGCGGACTTGCTGCATTCAAAGAACTCGGACCTGTCCTACTCTGGACCTGATGGACAAAACGTCTTGCACATTGGGGTGCTTAGGGGCAAAGGTGCGTACTACTGTTTTATGATTTTAAGTCGCTGCAGTATATTTGTCCATCTCATAGTTTTATGATTACTTCACTGCAGTTTCCTTAGAGTTGATTGCCGTGTTACCGGATTTTGGGCCATTATAAATCAATCTATCTTCTATCTACGTATGGAAATGTTATATACTATAAAAGAAATGTATGGATGTCTAATAAAGTCACCATATTAAGCCACATAATCTAAATTATGATATTGACTGTTAGATTAGAAATTCATGGATAAGATTTTAAATCACAAGCGTAATAAATTTTGGACACATGTTCCAATTATTACAATGTTACACATTGTCCAACACGTGATTGAATCGACCCAAAGCCTATAACAACATGCAAATAGTCAAATCTTTAAAACAAAATATATTTCATGCTCCGTGGAAAGAGCAGAGCTGGCTAGCTAAGGTTTTTTTTTACATGACTTACATGGACGTGAAGACAATTAGGCTATATCTATCCATAGGCATGGCCGAATCCTTTAAAAATAAAATTGCGTGCGCTCGGTGTAGTTGGTACTTTCACGTGTGAAGATTGCTCGTACAAACTGATTTGGGAATGTAGTCACACCGATCTGCACACGTGATCTTGACTATGCACAAATAATCACAAGATCTTTTTTAGTTATAGGACATAAAAGTAGATACAAATATTTAATAACCTCAGCTTATAGATATTCCTTAAAGTCCTTTTAAAATCATTCTGCCCAAAGATCATTAACACTAGCATATAGATTCTTCAAAAATTCGATAATTTTAATTATAAAAACCACAAAAAAATTGATTATCTATTATGTTTAGTTTTAGAAACTGATGCACATGTTAAAATTCGACACATCGACTACTCCTAAAATATCAGGATCACACGGATGTATATTGTCAATTAGAAAATATTGACTTGATCTATAATAATCAGCATGTTACAATCAAAATAAGATTATAAAGGAGAGATATAGTAGAAAGTTCTACAAAAAATAATGGATCCAACTACTGCTAATCTGGCGGATTATCTTTGACCCAAATTTAAATATATCCACAAGTATCACAACTAATATATCATAATGTATAGCTGAAAATATTATGAATATGCTAGAAATTATCACAAGAAAAACATAAGCATCCAATTTTCAGTCTTATAGACCTTTATTCATTAGCATACTAGAAATATTATCTCTTAATAATTCTAGGGCAACAACAATAATTTTCACGGGACTGATCAATACCGGCAGATCTTCAAAGTAATAGATCTACATTGAAACTGCATTCAGTAACTCTTTGTTGAAACTAAATATGTATGTTTCGTAAGTACAACATAATGCATTACATCAGAAGCAAATTATGTATGTAAACATCATCTGAACATTCTCTGGGGGATCCTAATTGTGAGTTGGAGTACTTATGTCATTCCTATCCATACATACACTTATCAAAATCTAACGTGTCAAACTTCATGCACAAACTGACCAAAAAAGGATTTACATTCATCTTAAACGGATTAAACGAGCGGACAGTTGCCTCTATGGGCATAAATGGGTGAATATGCTAGTTGTGTTGCTTTATGAAATTGAAGTCTTGAACCTAAACAAGTGACTATTTTAGTGCATATTTTTTCATTCTCTTAGAAATACGTGTCCACTTGTACATATATGCAAAACAAATATACAAACCTACATTACCAAAGGATTGGATGATGTATGTCGGGTTGTTCATATCTTAAGAGTTAGTGATGTTAGGTGAATTCGTTGATATATTTCATATTTGTATCCACATCATAGATTGTGCAAATAATTTTTAACTCAGAGGGACTAGAATGCATATTGTTCTAGCTTCTAGACAAAATTATAAACACCATTGTTTGCTTTATATGATTAGATATACTACATATATTTGGAGTATTTTATATGTTTTTCATTATTATGTAATTAAGTTAACTTAAGAGCACATGTCATTGAACAATGAAATTGAATGTTGATTAGGAGGTTGGAACTATGCCATCTAAGCCACATCCTATTACATGATACATCAAAGCCAAAAATCCAAAACAAAGTGAAAAATAATAGTCCTAACATTGATTGCAAAATATTGTATATATATTAACAATGGATAAATAAAAACAAAATTTACATTCCATTCTAAAATATTTTCAAACTTTGGTTGAACTTTAGCAACATATATGTCAAAGGTTTATTGCGGAGAATATTCATATATGTATGTCACATATTTCAGAACATAAGGGCCAAGGAAGAATGCCGCATATATCTAACAAAAATGAAACAAATAGACCACTATGGCATGCACAAATGTGATGAAACTATTATAATGTTTAGTTCAACTATTTTTTGATGAAGATTTGTTTTGTTTCACTTCTATAAGAAAACTTTGATATAGTATTCATAATATTAGCTCAAACCATCAAACCATTGCTTGAATGAGCTCTAATTTTTGTTTGGGCCGTGACATTATTTTGTATTTGCACATCTACTACCAACGATATACAAACTTAATATTAGCCTGATATATATACCAATCTAACACCACATAAGAACTAGCATGTATCTTGTGCTTAGAACTTTAATTAATCAGTTTTACTCATTTAGTGTCCAAAAGGAACGTCTGGCCAGGCTCAGAACCTTTCCGAGATTAATGGATATACAGAAGACAAAGGCATCTTTGTCAAGTGTCCGAAAGAAAAAAAAAAACCGGAAACATGTCTTTGCCGGGTGGAAAATAAGTTGATGAGTGTGTCTTTACTGAGTGTCCATGATATCGAAGTTGCAGATCCTGCAACAGTCTTATTATTGATGTTCCCAATTATGAATAATCATTAATAGATCACTTGAACCACCTGTAATAACATTGACAACTTTTATTACCTTATAGCCATCTGCAATTAGCAAGTGTTATAAATGATTGTTAGTTTAGGGCTCGTGGTGCAATTTTGCATTCCTATAGGTTTTTTGTGTCTTGGGTAGCCTTAGGAAATGTTAGACAATACTTCTGAAAAAAGCAGAAGAAAAACAAATACACAATCATGCACCACTATTGAAACAGAAGCATCACACATATTTCCATTTTATTCATTCACAAACAACATAATCATACCATAAGTCCTTGACAATTACCAATTCACTCTTTCCAAAGTTCAAGTTACCATTAACACACTCTCTCATGCTAATTTTATAAGCCAAAAAACATTGTTTATGTTTGGTTGACATTTATTATCAGTAAGTTAATGAAGAAACCTTACTTGCATGATTTACAACTTACACAATTTTTCATCATATATAGTTGTCTGATAACTAAAATAAACATCTGAAATTGCAGCGATGACAAAGAAGTTACTAGACTGGAACAATGTCCTCACCAAACAAGTGGACCAATGCACTGGAAGTACGCCTCTTCATATTGCCATATCATGGGGGAGTCGGTGCAAGGCCGTGATCAAACTATTACTAGAGCGCGATGAATCACCAGCATTTCAAGGCGACAACCTTGGGTTGTTCCCTATACATGTGGCAGCAATGCGAAATTCATGGTCTACAATTCGCATCTTGCTGAAAAAGGCACCTACATGTGCAGAACTACGTGACACTCAAGGCCAAACCTTCCTACATGTTGCGATCAAGAACCAGCGCCCAAGTATGTTCGGAGGTTGGCACAATCACAAGTTGTTTCCCTCAATCCTTAATGTGCAAGACAATGATGGGAACACTCCACTACATCTTGCTGCCACGGTTGGGAACCAGTGGAGTTTCTATCTTCTAATTCGCAACCCGAAAGTTCAACTGGATTTAGTAAATAACCTAGGGCAGACACCAATGGATATTGCATGGAAGATGGTACCCCAAGGGCTTAATTACGTGCTGGTATTTCATCAAATTATTCTTCCATCGTGTTTTTTTTTAAATCAATAGTTCTTTGTCAAGATATTACAAAAATACGTACTAGCTAGTTAACATTCTTCAAGGTAGTCATGAGAAACTAGTTAACCTTGTTCAATTACCTTGTTTGCAGCACCCACGAAATAGGATATATGTACTACTTAAAGGTGCTGGAGCTAAAACTGGTACTTACGGCCGGTGCGATTTGTTCCTCAATAGACATGTCCAGCAAATAAATGAAAAAGAAGAAGAAAAGAAGATCACAGATTCCTCGCAGATTATTGGCATTGGGTCAGTGCTTATTGTGACAGTAGCTTTTGCTGCAGCATTCACCTTACCTGGTGGTTTCCGAACAGAAGACCTGAAGGGTAAGCCTAATACAGCTGGTATAGCTGTGCTTGCTGAAGAACCAATCTTCCAAGCGTTCATCGTCTTCAACACACTGGCATTAGTTTGCTCCGGTCTTGCAACTATGAACGTCATGTTCGCTGGGGTTCCCGCAGTGGACATACGCACGCGAATGAGCGCCTTTGTCATTTCCATCGTCTTTGTCTACATCTCGGCCAAGTCACTGGCTGCTGCATTTATGCTTGGACTCTACGTGGTGATGGCACCGGCTGCTCCAGTAACAACTTATATTTCGTGTGCTATCGTAGCTCTTTTCCTATTTCTCGATGTTGCTTGGTTCATCTTCATGGTGGCTGTCGGCGAGGTAATGCTTCTCCAAAGGTTAGGTTTCAAGGAATGGCTTCGCTATTTAAACTTCTCTCGAGTACCAATAAGACAACCTGTAAATTTGTGATAAGGATGCCTTCCATCTCTATCAAGGATAAGCCCATCAGCCAACCTATGTTTAATTACTAAGAGACAGTGTGATAATGTCCTTGTAATGTGTCATTGAAAATAAAGGAAGTTCCTTACCAGCACTACACGGCTGGAAGGGCTTCCATGTGACAATGGTCTCAAATTTCATCAATATATGTACCATATTTCATGTTTAAGTTTCAAGTTTAATGTAAGGCTCATTTTTCAAGTGATACCTTCGATCCGGATTATCGAATTGTAATATTATTGTTTTTTTCCCTAGAGATCTAGGTTCCATTTTGATGTTGTTCACCGGACCAATTGTTTTTTTTTTTGTGTATCGATGGATGGAGATAGACCAGGTCTAAAGTTTCACATGCAACATTGAAATAAGGATTGGTTTTTTACCCAAAAATTCACCAGCCTTGGATCATCTACCCAAAGTTGATTGGACATTGGCAAAATACCCATTAGGGACCTGAGCGGAAAAAACACAATTAGGTGAGGACCATTAAACATATCGATGGGTTAGCATTCATATCGCCACAATTGCCGCCGGCCCGGCGCACCCGTCCTGTATGGCCTCGGTCTGAAGCAATATGAATCATGTCCAAACTGATGAACTGAAGCAATATATGAGTCAAGAGCCGGCCAGCTTATTCAAGGTACGAGACAATCAAAGAGAGAGGAATTAAGATGGATATACAGACGAGCGGCGCCGATCCGGCGGCAACAACGGCGGCGGTAGGAGCGGACGAAGCTGATGAAGGGGCGAACATCATCGGGCGTTCTGCGACGGTTTCGACACTCGACGGACGCCACGGCGTTGATCTGTCGCTCCGGCGGCGCTGGTTGGAGACGATCCCCTGTACGTGTTAACAACTGCTTGCGATCTAATCTTTTTTTACAGGAGTTGGCTGCTTGCGATCTCCCATCGATAAGTTCAATGATCCCCTCTAACTAGGGGCCTCACCTAATTATGATTTTGCTTTCAGGTCCCTAATGGGTATTTTGCCAATGTCCAATCAACTTTGGGTAGATGATCCAAGGCTGGTGAAGTTTTGGGTAAAAACCAATTTTCCCTTGAAATAAAAGTTCACTTCTGCTTCAGTGCACCACCTCTTTCCAAACTTAAACACAACAATGGTTGAGATCGTTTGATACCCCTTCATAACTAAGGGAATGATAATTTCTAACAAATTGTCAATAATTATTAGTAAATAATTAAGTCATATCTCATTTGTATAAACAACTTGAATACCACCGCTGCTATACATAGGACACTACCGCATAGAAGACTCTGCTTATATGTCTACCGAAAATTGTTGTCTTCTTCGTTGTTCACCGCCACTGCTGCTACAACCATGGCTTCCTCCACTGCTGCCGCTTTGTTGTTGCCGTCACCGAGAGTGCACACTAAACCCACATATGGTGATGAAGGGCAAGTTGCCTGTCTCTCACCTGGACAGACTTCGCCTCCGTTTATGATCAACACCACCAGTACGCGTAACTCTCACTCGTAGATATCGCTAGCGTCACGTCAGAGGCATGGCAAGTATCCTGAGCAGATACGGTCAGCGCCATAGAGGTAGTACATCATGGTTGGAAACGCTTCATGGGCATGCGGCAATGGCCATTTGGGCGGTGAGTGGCAGAGATGAAGGACACCAAGATCCACGTGTGGCTCCAACACCGGTGCACAAGAGGCACTAGTGGCACACCGGCAAGAGGAAGAAACGTACATTGTGGGCAGCCAGGAAGAGTACGGCTTCCAAGTCGACGGTTTCTTCATCCACGAATCCACGGCGACGAGCTTGGCCACAACATCGTGAAACATGAGGAGGATTCAAAATGCTCACATGACGCCGGGGATGACAAAGTGGAGGTGTCCTTGGAAGAGGAGGCGCCCCAAGACTTCGAGTTCATGGGCATGCACACGTCTTTGCCAGGGGACATCAACGATGGGAGCCTATTCACACCGTTCCAGATGATGGTGTCGAGCCAGATGCAGAGATAGAGACCACGGAGTACGATAGCGCCAATGTGCAGTTGATGGCGTTCCACGAGACGGTGAAGAGGATGAACTGTGGAAAATCTTTGCCTCTCTCTACATGCTCAAGACATGTCGAAGTGCCTCCATATACGCCTTGTTATATTGTGACCCAAATTCAATAAGAAGGCTAACGATGGAGCAAAGCGAGTTCCGTCGCTGGTAGGCTTGAGCCGAAGCGAAGCAGAGAAAGTTCATCGTCGGATAGGTAGAGCAAGTTTTTATTTCAGTGTGTACTGTTTCATGATCAAAGCATCATACAAGTTATATCTTGTTTTAATCAACAGTTACGAAAAATCACATTAGATGGAACCACACGAAACCTAGGTTCCATGCCAATCAAAGTAAAAGAGCTGTAGATAAAAAGGGTTAGACGAATTATGTACGAGGCTATGACTTTTGAGCTCTTTACAAGAAAAACCATTGAGAAATGTTCCCTTTCTTTGTACCAATTCACGCACTAAAACGGGTTAAATTTAAGTAAAGATTATGGTTAAAATCTGGCTCGATTATGCGCCAATCTGGCCTAGTCCATGATACGCTACGGCTGCATGTCCATGAGCTGATGCACCTGTCTTAAAATAAAACAAACTGCATGCCCCACGAAACAACACTAATTCATCAACGATGCTCACATAGATGCTCATGCTAAGAGCATCTCCACTTGTTGGCGCTCCCCACGCCCAAATCCGGCGAAATTTTCGTCCGGATTGGAGAAAGATTTGGCCTGGGGAGCGCCGAAGTTTCAGTCGTCCCCCCGGCAGGAAACCCCCAACCTCGACCATTTGATATATTTCAAACAAATTTGACAAGTTCGGCGAGCAATAGTACGAAAATTGATGAAACAAATAGGCCTTCGTCGAAAGACGGCGGAATATAGGCAGGTGGAGAAGGAGGGACGGCGGAATCTGGGCAACAAGCCGGCGGGGTGGTGCCGGCGGCGAGAGAGATACGAGGGGTGGGGGGGATTTTGAGCGAGGTGGCGGTGGGGTTCGTGTGTCGAGTCGCCGACAAATCGGGCCTTCCCCGTTTTTCACTCGTCCGGAGTCCCCGATAGATCCCCGGGGGCCGGGGATGGCGTGGGCTCGCCGGATGGATGAAGGGCCAAATCCGGACGAAAACGAGTAACCGGGGGCCCGACTGGGCCGAATTTCACCGTCCGGATGGGAAAAACGTCGCTCGGGGGCCTCGTCGGGGAGACGAGTGGAGATGCTCTATGAGGCGATGATTGAATTATTTGTTTTTGCTAAGTATTAAATTTTTCGCGACATCATATCACATGTCCATGAACCAAAATTTATTTTTGCTAACAACCCTAAAGTCAATGAATCTCAAACGCAAACAAAATGAAATGCGTTGTTCCACATAAGTTCACATGTGAACCCATCATCTTTATACGGCGCAACAGGTCGCCTAGTATTTTAATTTTATAGAAACTATAGAACTGTAATCATTAGTAGAAACCGGTTTTAGAGGGCCTTTACTACCGGTTTTGGAATCGATACTAACGATTCGGGACTAAAGCCTCCCTCCCTTTGTTACGAACAGGTACTAAGAGCATCTCTAATAGAGCCCGTAAATCCCGCCGGAACTGAACTTTTCCGGCGGATTTACGGGTTCGGGCCGAAACGCGCGCAGATCAGCGCCCGAATACATGGGCCGGCCCGTAAACGAAGTTCAGGGGCCCGAGAAATCGAGCGGGCGTCCCCTATTAAAAGGGTTCGCGGAGGGGAGTTCGGTTCGCAAACCCTACTCCCCTCCGCCGCTCGTCTCCCGCCGCCGCCAGTTCCCCGCTCCAACGAGCGATTCCGGCTGCTCCGAGGCCGCGCCGCCGCTTCGGCCAGCTCCCCTCCGTCCGGAATGACGCGTGCTAGACGCGTGGGTAGGGGAGGTGGCCGATCCGGCGCCGGAAGGTGCACTCGGCGTCCGTCGGGTGCACGGGCGTCACCGGAGCTCGGCAGGCGTAGGCGCTCCATCGGCGCATGGAGGAGGGCCGGCCGGAAGTGGCCGGAGATGATGGCGTACCTCGCTGCGCGCGCGGAGGAGGCGGCGGAAGGAAAAGCCGAGGCGCCCCCCGCTGCCGCGGCGTGCAGCCCTCCTCTGCCGACACTGCCCCCGCACGGCGACGACGACGACGACGCCGCCGGGACGCCTCAAGCGTGCGGGAGCACCTCCGAGGCGGCGGTCGTCGAAGTGGCGGCGGTCGTCCTCGCCTAGGAAGACCGGCGAGCAAAAACCCTCCGCCGGCTACGTTTAGCTCCCCGGTGACAGTATAGTCACTCCGGGGACTAATTCTAGTTTAATTTAGGTGCCTAGATCGTAATGTACGTGCAATATGCATGTATTTTGCCTAGTATTGACAAATTATGAACGAATTTAGCTTCATTCGATAAAATCGAGTGCGATCGCAAATTTTGGTTTCCCGCGACGTCTGATTTCATCGAGTTCGGTTTACCTTTTCGGTTTCTGTTCTGCGCCATCGCTAAATCCGCAACCAAATTGTTTTTCGGGAGACTGAACTCGCTTTTTTCAGTTCCGATAAATAGGGGCTCTGTTAGAGTTGCTCTAAAGGTGCCTCCACGTGGACACGGAGGAGCCCGCGGGGCTGAAGACCTTTGTTACCTGTTACTAAAGGATAACGGTGCCATTTTTATATCAACTAGCAAGGGAAGGCGCGCCGGCACGCCGCGCCCAACCGTGAATTGAAAATGATGCTTTCATGGTAAATTACAACTGAAAATGATGCTTTCATGGTAAATTACAACTGAAAATGATGCTTTCATGGTAAATTACAACTGTGATATGGACGGTGATGTGGAGATGTGATGGTAAATGGATGATAAATGATGTGTTAAAATAATTGAAAGTGAGTGGGTTGCTGTTATGGTGAGAATATCGTAGGCACGAAACTTATCTTCTTTTTACGAACAGCAAACAGTGGGTGCAACTGACATGCATGTGGAGTCACTTGACTGTGGATTTGACTAAGTTCGGTACATATGAGACACCCCAGGGTAACTGTCTTCTCTTTAGTTGGTGTAGAGCTCTTGAACGCCGATTATCACCGTCTTTTTCATCAGATGAAAGAACAATGATTTCCTGGCTATTGACAGGGGGTGGCTCGTTCTCTCCTGGAGGAGGGGCCTTACTCGTCGGCACCGATGAAGCCGTCGCCTCCTCGCTAGAGAAGCATCTCCATCACCTTCCGGTTGGCAATGTAGAGATCAGGTGCGGCTACCATGGCGTGTTCGAACCAGATGGGCTCATCAATGGTGTGCTTGATGTATCCTAGTGGCGGGCTTGATGTTTGTTGTCTCCTCTCCTTGATTCCTTGGCCAGTACTCTTCTACCTGACCATGCACCTGTTCTCCATTGCATGCCTATGTAAGAGAAGCAATCTATGGCACCACTCTAGTGAGCTGTGTGAGAAGTGCTCTCCATTAAATTCCTTCCAAATATTCTTTTGAAACCAATAACCATGCTTCTAGTTTTCCATTGATTCATTCAAACTGATCCAAAGTGGTGTTTGTGGTCTTGTGGGCATATCATCATATTCATACAAGCAAATCATCAAATTACCACAAATCAAAAGAAGTAGTATCGAAGATATAATCAAGGAAGTGATTAGTAAAATAAATCATGTCTATTAGAAAACACACCTAGGTGTATCTGCAAGTATGTCCTTTTATCATAGGCTTGCCGTTGCTAAGATAGTTGCAGGATACATCAAAATATCCATAAAATACAACATATGCTCTAAGAATAGTGCAGCTCTGCATCATCAGCAAATCTGAGAAAGAATGACTGCCAAATATCCAAATTAAGCACTCAAATTACAGAAGGGGTTCTCTACAAATTACATGACACAGTTCGTTCAGTTTGTTGTTTGTATATCTCTACAAATCATGTGTTCTAAACCTACAGAAGTACATTAGATAAGTTTTCCATGGCCACGTTTTACTAAATAGATTACTATGCATTGAGAGGGAAAAAAATGGCACATGAAGGAGAGTATATACTAAATAAAATAGAGAATTTACGACACTTAGAGAGCTCTCCCTGGATAAACAAGTGACACTGGAAAATGACCGTTGATAATTTACTTTGTAGCACTTAAAGAGGACTACTGCTAATTTGTTTCACTGAACATTGCAACGCATGGCAGCATGTCAGAGTAGCAAGTTATCATATGGAAGCTAGCACAATTGAATTGGCATCAGTGAACTATAAAATAAGTTGGCATCTTCGTAACTTAATGTCAAACCTGGAAGGCAACCCGAAAGAAAAAGCATCATATTGATGTAGAATACAGTTGATGAAAAAAAAGAACATGTTGTGTAGATAGATTGCTTCCCTTTGCAGATACATAACAGTGTTTATCCACTTCATGGTTCCTAACCCCATAAGGAAAAACCACTATACAAAGGTAAATGCAGGTATTCAGGTTTCAAGCAAATCACCAAACTATGGGGTATGATAGTCAGCCTAAACTGAAAAAAGAATTGGAATTATTTTAGTCAGCCTTGAAAATGAAAAGTTTACTTTTAAGTTCAGAAGCTTGCAAGTTTAGCCCTGAGATGTTGCATGTATCTACTTTTCTCATTATCTTCCGATTTGTATTATATGTGACCAGAATTATTTATGCAGAATACAGATTATGATTAAAAAAAAACATTAGAGGGGTTCATACATAGATCGTCATTGTGTTCCGTTGATGTATATATCACTGTTTTTCTTATTTCGAACTACTCTCTGATCGAACTAAATTGACACGATTCCACAAACTTCATCTATGGGGTACCCTTGTGGTAGAGACATTGAACTAATGAAAGAAAAGCTATCTATTTTGAAAACACATTGTCGAGCTTATTCCGAACTACTCTCTGATCGAGCTGCAGAACGACATGAGACGTGTTAACTATATGTCACTGACAGGTTGAAGAACAGTTGACAAAATATGCTGAATTCAGAAATCGGCAAAAAAAAAGATGTAAGGGGAGTTCCTTCATTGAAAAAGTATCTCTCATGCCTTTATTTTCCACAAAATGTTAATCATCTGAGATAAGTGGTGATGACTGTATTTCAAGTTTGAAAACGAATGGCCACTAAGCTAGTAAAAGTTGTACATTTATTTGTACATCCCACATGAAGAGCTGAACAATTCAATATTTGATTCCAAATAAGTCCTGAAGTTGCACGAATATTCTTTTCATCATCTAAAGCAAATACTCGTGGGTAAGAATAAGCTAGCAGAATAGTAGTACTTACTCCCATATGTCAGCCACTTCACCTCAATAACTGGTCATGGCTCCTGAAGATTCCAGTAAAGCCGACATATTTATAAATTAATACAGACATGAATGATAGAAGTTACATCGTGATTTGGTCAACTTACAAAGTGCATTGAATTGACATACTCAAACTCAGATTTAACCTAACGACAATGAATTGGAGTTGTTCAGTTTAGCAGTGACTAAATCAATAGTGATATTTTTTTGGTAAACAATAATAAGAGTGTGAGTTAACGTAAACAATAATTAAAGTACGTAAATAATGATGATTTCTAGTACTCCCTTCGATCCATAATAAGTGACAGAGTTTTAGTTTAAATAAGATTAAATTTAAACGTTGAATGGATTTATTAGTGCATGAAAATGAGGAGAAAAATACACAGGAGTGTGTTTGCATCACACCAATCATAAATGCAATAAAAAGGGCATACTCGATTTTTTTGTCATGAATCTGCAGCCGAAGAAAAGAAAAGATGCTTGAAAAAATAAAGGCAGTAGTTCTAGAATAATCCTTCAACAATTTGAAGATAGAAGAATCAATGCCCTATATAACAAAAAAAACTTATCAATCTCATAGGATTCCATAAAACCATGACAAATTGTGCACTGACAAAATATAGCGTGTCTTTCAGTATGAAGCTATTCTGTTATTCAGATGTTATGGTAATGGATCCTAGAAAAGCGAAGTGTTTCTATGCAAATTATTAAATGAGCAGCTACACTGCAAAAGCACACTGAGGAACGACCAAACCTGCACGACGCAAAACAATTTAGAATCCTACATGTTTCCTAACAACTGTATTCACGGATACAAATCTTTTTTGACTTGAACGCAGGGGCACTGTATTTATTTATTGAAGAGGGGGGGATAAACCCATAAAAAGGAGGTACATGGCAAAGCCAAAAGAGAATAATAACAGACAAAAACTATACAGGGATACAATTCCATGGTGCAGCTAGAAAGGCAAAGAAGAAAAGAGATATATACAATTAACATGTAGGTAGAAAATGTAGTCAACTACATTGCTTCTAAACGGTGAGCAACTGCTATAACCATATGCCTACAACACTTTGTCCTTCCACAGCCAACAACCTACAAAATCTTGCCAGATCTGCAGATCACCCTCTACATGTCAAAACAGGAACAACGGCAGTAGCTACCAGGACTATGGCCGATCTATTGCTCAAATCTTTGTACGAAAATTGCTCAAATAAGTTACAAAAGATCGAAAGAAATAAAAGTATTCATAATGAGAGAAACTTTATCTATTTACCAGATGAATGCGTGGTGTAGCTACACCCAAAACTAATTTTTCCGTGTAGACATCCTGTAGGTTACACTGCACAACAATGAGGAACTAAAAGCTGAAGAACAGCAGGAAGGATGCTGCAAACTTGCTTGTGTGTTTAGGACTGCCGACCTGCCGTGGGATTGAAATAGCGAACCTGTTAATTGAACTGAAGGAAAAAAATGGTGTTGTGGTGAAGTGGTGATGTCTCCTTGTCTGAACTTAAAAGGGCAAATAAGAGATTAAGAGATGGGAGAGAGAAGACCAGATGAAGGAGAACTGGAGATGTCACCTGGCCGCTGGAGTCCCCGCGACAGTGGCCACTGGACTCAACACCATGCTTGTGCTCCACATGACAGTTGTGCCGGAGCTACGGTGAAGCTCCTGTGGTATGGCTGCTGTGGAGCCACTGGCGCCGACAGCCTGTTAGAGCCAAAATCTCAGTGTGACTGATCGTGACACCGTCTGGTGTGTCAGTGTTGGACTGTTGGGCCACTCGGGCGGAGCGGAGCGCCATGACGCGCTGGTGACTACGCCGGCCAGTGCGATGACCGCCGGCCAGTGCGATGACCGCCTTCAGCAGCGGCCGCAGCCGTGTTGTAGAGCCGTAGAGGACTACTTGCACGGAGCACCAAGTACACGGAGCGAAGTTGTCTACATCAGGTGAACAACCAAATTAAAAAGAAGTATATTCGGTGGTTATTTGTTATTAGATTTTTTACATGAGAAATCTACCGCTGACAGAATAACTAAACTACCAAAACTGAACAATTGTATTTTTGTAAGAAATTTTCTTTTTACAGTTCGAGTAGCTTCTCCACCCCATCTCTCTCTACTTCTTCAGCGTATCTCTTCTCTGTACTTCTCCAACGCATCTCTCTCCCAGTCTCCATGAACTACAAGAATCCATTTAGCCATCTAGGCATCTTGTTTCACCGCAAGTGAAGTATTGTCTCGCGTTGCATCAGACGAATTTCTTAGGCGGCAGCTTCTCTCTACATGTTATATTGTCTGGCGTTGACTAACTTCCCACAAATCAGTGACATTTTTTCCCTCTATTATTTTCAAACTGAGTACCAATATTGATTTAATTTGGCAATTCGTTTTTCGAATTGATCTTCCTCGCATAATTTCTACTGCATTGTGAAACCAATTTTAAAGCATATACAAATTGTACTGGTTCTAAGCAGACAAAATCAACGGACCATTGGGAACCCATCGCCAGCCTGTGGAAACGACGGATGGATGGCCGCGCTCAGGTAACAGCGTCTCGCCGGCCCACTCCCTCTCGGGCTAGGCCCGCCTCCTCTCCGGCGCACACCCTCGACGACTGCAACTGCCTGCTGCAAGCCCTAGCACAGGACGGGGACGGCGCCGCGGTGCTATGCGTTCTGCCCAGCACATGCGTCAAGCCTCCTCGCCGGGAGGGATGCTGCGCCATACGTGGGTTGGAAGGCTCGCGGTGGAGTTTCACATCGTCCTCCTGTCGTCGGCCGCGCGTTGCGTCAAAGAGGAACTGAGGAAAGAGGGGGTGAGATTGCGAGAGAAGAGATGTCTCTTTCAGGGAGCGGCTGGGGGCAAGGCGTCCGGGGACGCTGCATGACCTGCGATGGAGAAGGCGCCGCCGCCTTGTTTCAGACCTGTGGACGCTGTAGCATCCGCCTCGCCGGTGGATGTCGCTGCCTCCCTCCCTGTTGGTCGACGCCGCGATCTGCACCCCCTCCGCCGCTTCTTCCGTTTCGGATGGCGCGGCATCCGCCCCATCTTCTGCTGCGGACTCCATCTCCGCCGCCGGACGATTTTTACGGCGCGGAATCCACCCCCTCCGCCCCTTCTTCCGCTGGGGACTCCATCTCCACTGCCGGACGCACACGTTGGTTCGGGTGTGTTTTTTTTCTTTGAGATGGTTCCGGCGTGGTTGGGTGAATGGGGAATGATGCGTGGTTTTATTTGATGCGGTGAAACACGTCGATTGTTCAATGATGGACGCGTGGTACGCTAACAAAGCACCGTTTTGACCGTCAGACAAACCGAACGCACACGCCAAGACAAACGCAGACCGACCGACCGACCGACCGCTGCGGGCCAGAACGGTGGATCACCACCAGCACAATGAGCCCCATGTCGTTCCAGCTAAAGACACACACCCAGAGCACCACAACAATACAACACCGCTACAGAAAGAAAAGGAGCCAACAAAACTGCATGCGTGTCTGCACCTGATGAATTCTGGGCTCCCCATAAAATCTCAGGGGCACCAAAACAACTCCACATCAAAACATCCACATGAATAAAAGGTTGACGTGTCACCACCATATTAATCCTCAGCTTCCCCCAAAACTCTCTCAAAAAAGGAAGTGGTTGCCAAATAATATAGTAGTTATTTTTTTTATCTATTTCTTCACTCCCTCTTTTTATCTATTTTTTCGAATTATTTTCCACTCCCTTTTTTTATCTATTTTTCAGAATTTCTAATATTTTAGTTATTTGACAAGTTTAGTCTCAAACTACACTTATTTCTAGTCAAATTACTTAATCGTGGTCAAATTTCTCGCTCGGTCACCCATTATCCCACTACTCCAGCAGTAGCACGCTTGACCGAGCTCCTTCCCATCTCACTTTCAAGTGCTTCGTCCGCATGTTATTGATAGTAGTATCAATTCTATTAACATGTTGGTCACAATATCACATTTCTTTATTGTTTGAATTACACATGATTATTTTAATAAACAAAAGTAAAGATGTAAAATAATATTGAATAAATAAATAAACAATAAATTTTTAATTATTTTTACTTTTTAAATATATTTTAAATTTCAATTTGTTTTTGCAAAAAATCTAAAACCTGAAAATTTGTAAATATAAAAATTTACTAACCTTTATGGTTAAGTAATAGTAATCTTTATGCAGGAAGGAATTATTAATTTAAATTAAAAAATATAAAAAAATATAAAATCCTAAATTTCTGGCGAAAACAAAAATGTTCCTGGCTTTCATATTTCCATTTGGAATTTTAAGAATCTAAAAATTGGCTAACCGGGCAATCCCAGGTAGAATCAGATGTAACTTTTTCCCACTTTGATTTTGATATATATTATACGAGTTTTTTCCGATATCATATGCAACCAGAAAAGCTGTTTGACCATTTTTTAAATTTATTTTAGAAAAATGTCAAAATTCAAATTTCTTAATTTCACCGAATAGTAGGTTCTCGAAGAATTTTATTTTTTGAATTTTCTATCATTTTATTTTGTATTTTACAAAGCTAAAAAAGGCGATCTAGGGGGGGTGTGTGTGTGGAGGGTGCGTGCGGAGCAAAAAAAGGCCGGAGACCCTTTAGTACCGGTTCTTTATACGAACCGGTACTAAAGGTGCAGCGGTGGCCCCACCTCAATCTCAAATTTGGCGCGAAACCCTTTAGTATCGGTTCATATCACGAATCGGTACTAAAGATCCCAACAAACCGTACTAAAGGTTACTGTCGTCCTGGGCAGCAAAACCGGTACTAATACAACCTTTAGTACCGGTTCGCAACCTTTAGTACCGGTTCGTAAGGAAACCGGTACTAAAGGTCAAATCCTTTAGCTGTTTTTCTACTAGTGAATGTCCTACATCATAGAGTGGATGTTAAAGTTTTTTAATGGAGTATAAGAGCATCTCCAGTCGCGTCCCCCAAACCATGCCGGATTGAGCGTTTGGGGGACGTGTTTTGTTCGTGCCGCGTTTGGGGGACGTCGCTCCCCAGCCGCGTCCCCCAAACGCCGCCCCAAACATTAAAAATACTTTTTTGGCATTTTTATTTCAATTTCCACAAACTAATACATAATTGGGAACGTGGTTTACACAAAGACACAATTTGGAACATGGTTTTCCACAAACTAATACATAGTTTGAACCATGGTGGACACAAATATAAAATTTTGCAAAAAAACTAAACCTAACTAGGCCGTGCATCGAAGGTTTCCTGTGTTCGCTGCTAAGAAAGAACACTCGAGGGCACACCCAGTTATCCAAACTGGAAAATCCAGCGGCAGGATGGTGCCCTTGTTGGTTCTACCGATGAGACGAACATCCAGAAAATTCCGTGCACGTATTCGCTGCGAAGAAACAACACTCTTCATCATCAGTCGTCCTCCTCGTCGGTGTTGTCGTCGTGGTAGTCCCGGCGGCAGCGCGTCTCGTCGAAGACCTTGACGCTCATGTCCCTGTCGCTGAAGTAGGAGAACAGGAGGATGAGGCCGGCTTCGAGGCTGTGGTGGCGCGCGAACTTCTCCCAGCCGATGTTGAGGTACATCTTGCCGCGCGCGTCGTAGATCACGTCGATGATCCACCAGTAGTAGCCGCACGAAGCCTCCCGCAGATGCATCGTGCGTGGGCGGTCGTCGCCGGCAACGTACTCGGCGAAGGAGTCCGGCAGCCTCTGGATGCTGCATGGGTCGCCCTTGAGGACGAGGACGAACTCGAACAGCACGCCCAGCTCCACGTCCATCTCCGATGGTGAAGACGACGGCGTGGCAGGCGAGGGCGAGCGTGCCGCTCTGCGGTGGCCACGACCACGACCAAGGCCACGACCACGGCCGCGAGCTCGGCCTTCGCCTCTACCAGACATGGCGTCGACTCTTGTTGAGATGGTGGCGGCTAGGGTTGGGGAGAGAGGCGCTAGGGTTTGTGTGTGAGAGAGACGATGAGAGGCGGCCCTTTTTATAGGCCGGAGGGAGGCGGGGGAGCGGTGGCACTCATTAACACCGGCACGCAGAGCTAGGCGCGGTGAGACGCGTCGCTGCGTCTTTGCGGGAACTACATCGTCGCTGCGCGCCAATAACTTTCGTCGCGAGGTAGGCGACGGTTAGGTTAAAATTTATTGTGCCGCTGACGAGTCGGCCCTGCCACTCCCCATCTCGCTTTTCGGTGTGTCCGGCGTCCCCGGTGCGTCCCCTGTGGGGCGGGGACGGGCTCGGGGCGCCGGGCACCGTATCGGAACGCGCCGGACAATATTGGGTTGGAACCGTTTTTTGGTCCGACGCGCCCCAAATTGATTTGGTGGACGCTTTGGGGGAGTTGCTCTAACCCCAACCAAATGTGGAAATCCCTTTCGTTTTAAGTGAAGAAGCAATGATAACGGGTTGATTTAAAAAACTGAGGATCTAAAATGAAAACCGTTCGCTACCACTGTTTTCGGGTGTTAGATCGCTGTCCAACAACGCACACAACCGATTTTCACGCCTTGGATCGGCCAACCGGCGCTAAACGTTAGAGTATCTTCTCCCCTAAACCGCGCTGGATTGAGCGTTTAGGGAACGTGTTTCGTTCGCATCGTGTTTGGGGATGTCGCTCCCCAGTTGCGACCCCCAAACAAAATTTTGGAAATTTTAAACTTAAGCGAGATTCGATTAGATTCATCTAAACTTAGCATATATTATATAAATTCGAATGAAATTTGACTAAATTTAAACTAAACCTAATCTAGAAGTACTTGCAGCGGTTGGAGGCATCGTAGTACTGGTGGAAGTTGTACATGTCGTCGGTGACGACCTCCTGCTTGACGCGCTCGTCGGGCTCGTCGACGGGCTCGTCCTTCACCAGTCCGCTTGGCCCTGCCTCGCCGTCGTCGGTGAGGTCCACGGGCGGCTTGCCGGAGTCGCGGATGGACATGGCGATTGCCGTCTCGACGTCGCCCCTCCCGGCATCCTTGTCATTGAGCGGCGCCAAGAACGCCGCTCGCAGCCCTGGGCAGTCCTCGGGGTCGTCGCTGCTGGCGATGAGCCGCTGCTGCCCCTCGTACTCCGCCAGCAGCGCCGCCTGCGACGCTTCCTCCAGCTCCTCCTTCACCTCCGGCTTCGGGATGAGGAGGGCAGCGCCACGCCTCTCTTGCTTCCGCCGGCTGCCGCTGCCGCCACGCCTTGTGTTGACGAGTGTCGCCGGCTCCTCCTTCACCACGCGTTTGGGGACGGTTTAGGGCACCGAGCGGTACGACGAGGACGGCGTCGATCGGGCCAGTCCTGAGGAAGAAGAGTTCGAGGAGGACGAGTACGTGGTCCTCCTCGGCTGCCATTGCGGTGGTCCTCCTCGAGGAGACGGTGGTGGTGACGGCGGCGTCTCCAACCTTGGAGCGCCGTTGCGGATGCCGCGGATGACGCTGTCGAGGGTGCGCCCCGGAACGCCCCAGGGCGCGACCGTCCCTATTCCAGCTGTTGGGCCCGCCGATGAGGCTGGTGGTGCTGTGCATCTCGACGTCGTACTTGGCCTTGAAGTACGTGACCCACCAGTCGTCGTTGTCCTTGGCCGACCATGTCGGATCCGCCCGCTCCTCGGCGGTGAGTTGAGCCTTCCGGGCCTTGTTGTCGTCCCTCCATTGCTCTGTGCCCAGCTTCGGCGGCGGCGGGACGCCAATGCCGTTCACGGCCATCTTCCAGCCGCCGCTGCTTGGCAGGCGCATGTCCGGCGGGACAGGATATCGGGCGTGGTACAGCCCCCACGCCTCCGACACGGTTAGGCTGCCGCGGCCAAAGCCGTTCGCCGCGGAGATCTTGCGGGAGGACGAGGTCGACATTGTTTGGAGCGGCGAGGAGAAGATCTGGGGGAGGGGGCGGCGGCGACGAGAAGGTTTGGGAGCGGTGAGAGATTGGGACGAACCGCGGGGCGTCTTAATGTACAGCGGCGACATCGGGTGGTTGCACGCAATAACGCCAGCGCGGACGGCCACGCGGCCATGCACGACGAGACGCGTCCCTGCGTCGCCTGGGAAACCAGGGACGCCATTAACGTCGCTTGACCAAAGGTAGGCGACGGGGTTTTAGGCTTCCGAGCCGCTGACGCATCGGGCCCGCTTCGCCTCACTTTTCGTTGTGTCTGGCGTGCACGGTGCGTCCCCCGTGGGACGGGGACGGGCTCGGGGCGCTGGACACCGTATCGGGCCGCGCCAGAAAACATCGGCTTTGTGGGACGCGGATGGAACCGTTTTTTTGTCCGGCGCGCCCCAAATCGGTTTAGGGAACGCTTTGGGGGACACGACTGGAGATGCTCTTAGCCTTTCGAGTGAGATCGGCAGAGGTGCCATAGTGATATCGGGTTTGATACCAAGAGTGGTTTTTCTTTTTTCAATAAAGTGAATATATTAATATCAAAAGATATCAATTACACCTAGCCGCTGCAACAACAGAACACTCTAATGGTAGTATGGATGCACATAACCAAAAAAGAGAAAAATAAAAATAAGAAACAAAAGTCCCGCTACATCATCCCATACCTAGCAACAACAATACATCCACCACGAAGACAACACCTGAAATACAGACTCTCCAAAAGCGATGCCTTCAAGAAGAGAACGGTGCACCAGTGCCATCGTCGCCCGACCAAAGATCTTAGTGTTGGAGATATGCCCAAGAGGCAATAATAAAATGGTTATTATAATATATCTTTTTGTTTATGATAATGTTTACATACCATGCTATAATTGTATTAACCGAAACATTGATACATGTGTGTTATGTGAACAACAAGGAGTCCCTAGTAAGTCTCTTGTATAACTAGCTTGTTGATTAATAGATGATCATAATTTCATTATCATGAACATTGGATGTTATTAATAACAAGGTTATGTCATTATGTGAATGATGTAATGGACACACCCAATTAAGCGTAGCATAAGATCACGTCATTAAGTTCATTTTCTATAAGCTTTCGATACATAGTTACCTAGTCCTTTCGACCATGAGATCATGTAAATCACTTATGCCGGAAGGTTACTTTGATTACATCAAACGCCACTGCGTAAATGGGTGGTTATAAAGGTGGGATTAAGTATCCGGAAAGTATGAGTTGAGGCATATGGATCAACAGTGGGATTTGTCCATCCCGATGATGGATAGATATACTATGGGCCCTCTCGGTGGAATGTCGTCTAATTAGCTTGCAAGCATATGAAAGGTTCATAAGAGACCACATACCACGGTATGAGTAAAGAGTACTTGTCATGAGACGAGGTTGAACGAGGTATAGAGATACCGATGATCAAACCTCGGACAAGTAAAATATCGCGTGACAAAGGGAATCGGTATCGTATGTAAATGGTTCAGTCGATCACTAAAGTAATCGTTGAATATCTGGGAGCCATTATGGATCTCTTGATCCCGCTATTGGTTATTGGTTGGAGAGAAGTCTCAACCATGTATGCATAGTTCGTGAACCGTAGGGTGACACACTTAAGGTTTGATGTCGTTTAAGTAGATATGGAATATGGAATGGAGTTCGAAGTTTTGTTCGGAGTCTCGGATGGGATCCAGGACATCACGAGGAGTTCCGGAATGGTTCGGAGAATAAGATTCATATATAGGAAGTCACTTTCCAAGTTTGGAAATGATCCGGTGAATTTATGGAAGGTGGTTTCTAGAATTATCCGGAATAAATCACTATGGAAGGAGGAGTCACAGAGGGACTCCACAAACCCTAACCAGCCAACCAAGTGGGAGGGTGGAGTCCATGGTGGACTCCACCTCCTTGGCCGGCCAAGTAAAGGGGGAAGAGGAGAGTCCCTGTCCCTCTAGGTTTCGTCCATAAGGCAGTTTTTTTCTGTTGGGGTCTTATTCGAAGACTTTGGGCAAACCCTTGGGGTTCCACCTATATAATGAGGAGGAGAGAGAGGGGGCTGCCCATGGCTTGGCCGCACCACCTAGGGCATCCAAGGGCCAGCGCCCAAGTGCCTCTCCCTTCTCCCCAAACCCTAGCCTCTCCTCCTCCACATAATACTCCCGCAGCGCATAGGCGAAGCCCTGCCAGAGTTCTCCACCACCACCGCCACCACGCCGTCGTGCTGCCGGGATTCCGAGGAGGATCTAATACTTCCGCTGCCCGCTGGAACGGGGAGAAGGATGTCGTCTTCATCAACACCGAACGTGTGACCGAGTACGGAGGTGCTGCCCGATTGTGGCACCGTCAAGATCTTCTACGCGCTTTTGAAAGCGGCAAGTGATCATCTTCTGCAACAACGAGATCTAATCTCGTAGGCTTTGGAAATCTTCAAGGGTTAGTCTCATGATCCCCTCGTTGCTAACATCTTCTAGATTGCATCTTGGCTTGTTTTTCGTTCTTGCGGTAGGAATTTTTTTATTTTCTAT
This sequence comes from Lolium perenne, assembly GCF_019359855.2. Taxonomy (NCBI): domain Eukaryota; kingdom Viridiplantae; phylum Streptophyta; class Magnoliopsida; order Poales; family Poaceae; genus Lolium; species Lolium perenne. Next base: position 31,760,107 of record NC_067248.2, on the reverse strand, counting down.
GCTACGAATCCCATCAGTGGTATCAGAGCCAGGTCTATGCATAGATTGGTTGCACGAGTAGAACACAATGTTTTTGTGGGCGTTGATGCTTTGTTGTCTTTAGTTCGTGTACTTTGCATCTTGCGGCATGGTGGGATGAAGCGGCTCGGGCTAACTTTACATGACCGCGTTCATGAGACTTGCTCCACGTTCGACATGCAACTTGTATTGCATAAGTGGCTTTGCGGGTGTCTGTCTCTCCCACCATAGTGAAGATTCAATTTACTCTTTCTATTGACAACACTAGTATCATCGTTGTGGTTCATATTCGTAGGTAGATTGGATCTTACTCGAAAACCCTAAACCACGTAAAGTATGCAAACCAAATTAGAGACGTCTAACTTGTTTTTGCAGGGTTTGGTGATGTGATATGGCCATGATGTGATGATGAATATGTATGAGATGATCATTATTGTATTGTGGCAACCGGCAGGAGCCTTATGGTTGTCTTTAAATTTCATGTTGAGTAGTATTTCAAAGTAGTTGTAATAGTTGCTACATGAGGTGAACAACCATGAAGACGGCGCCATGGACCTTGACGCTACGCCGACGATGATGGAGATAAAGCCCGTTGATGATGGAGATCTCATGTCCGTGCTTTGGAGATGAAGATCGAAGGCGCAAAGACTAAAGGGCCATATCATATCACATATGAATTGCATGTGATGTTAATCCTTTATGCATCTTATTTTGCTTAGAACGCGTCGGTAGCATTATAAGATGATCCCTCACATTAATATCAAGATAATAAAGTGTTCTCCCCTCGTATGCACCGTTGCAACAGTTCGTCGTTTCGAAGCATCTCGTGATAGACTCTACGTTCACACACAACGGGTGTAAGCCATGTTTGCACACGCGGAATACTTGGGTTTGCTTGACGAGCCTAGCATGTACAGACATGGCCTCGGGACAACGGAAACCGAAAGGTTGAACACGAGTCATATGGATGATATGATCAACATGTTGATGTTCACCATTGAAGCTACATCATCTCACGTGATGATCGGTTTTGGTGTAGTGGATGTGGATCGTGTACCACTTAACAACTATGAGGGATGTTGTATTAAGTGGGAGTTCATTAGTACTTAGATTAAAACATGAACTAATTATCATAAACATAGTCTGAGTAGTATTTTGAATTAATTTTGTAGTATTGGCATCCGTTTTCTACCATGCGCTAGTCTTGTAATTAAGATAGAAATACTGTTAAGTCTGACAAGAAACTTTACGGACTGGTACCGTATTGTTAAAGAATCAAGAAATGATTAAGTCCTATTTGCAAACTTTTAGTAAACCTCACATTGTTGATTCAAATATCTATGGTTTCAATTAGTACCTAAAGTCATCTTGTCTCCGTGAAACTTGAAGTTCAAATCTGTTTGAAAAGTAAGGAGCTGAAAATTTAGTTTTCCGAAATAATCAAGGTATGAGATATATGTGATATCTAAGACCTTATTGCAAGATGATAGAATATAATTTGGTGAGACTACATAAACTCATAAGTTTTATGGGAATGTACGAAGGTTGAAGACGCAAGCGTCCCAATCCTCCAACTATTGGGGCACTAACGATATTCGCATATCCATGAGGTGATCGTCCTTAGTATGCACCGTTGCTAAGACTCGTCGTTTCGAAGCATCACGTGATGATCGGGTGTTATAGATTCTACGTGTGCATACAACGGGTGCAAGCCAGATTTGCACATACGAATACTGAGGTTAAACTTTACGAGCCTAGCATGTACAGACATGGTCTCGAAAAGTCGTCATGATATGATGGATAAAATTATGAGTGAAATTGTTCATCATATTAAAAGGTTACTAATAGTGAAATCCGGAACACTTGTCATATGATGATCAACTTCAAAGTAAGAACCTCAAGGTTATTGGTATTTGACCAACAAACCTAGAAGTTATTGATGTTGAAGTGTTTTTCTGAATAATGAGGAAAGCTAAAAGAGAAACTACAAAAGATTATTGACAGAAAGAAAGAAAAGACTAAAGAAGTCTAGCTCAGGTGTATATAAATGATATACATGTTATGGATGTATTCCTTGTTTGGTCACATAATGAAATTCTTGGGTATTTGTACCAGATTGGTTGCTATGAGATGTCATACAATACAACACAATACAAGAATACGATGGCCTAAGTGGCTGATAAGGAATATGGTAATAATGCATGTCTGGAACATAATAAAGTGTTATTATGTTTGTCGTTGGCATTCTACCTAGCCCTTAGAATTTATAATAAAGAACTTAATAATTGTTATTTTGTTCTGGTCAAATAAAAAACAATGAGTTATTCAAATTATGACATCACACCATGTACAATGGATAAGTTATTATAAATCTTAATGGTGAAACACACATACATAACACTGACGCTAAAATGCCATAAGGCAAATGATTTGAATTCCACTTATTTGTGGAACCGCCATTTAGGTCATGTTAGAAAGGAACGAATGAAGGAACTCCATGCAAATGGATTTTTGGAGTCATTTGATTTTTTGAATCGTTTGGCGCTTGCAAATCTTTTCTAAAAGAGAATGACTAAAATACCGTTCATAGGCCAAGAGTTGAATGGGCAACTAACTTAGTGAAAACATACATAATGATGTATGTGGTTCACTGGGCATAGTTGTGTGCGGGAGATTCTTCTATTTCATGAGAACTTTCAACAATGAATTGAGTATATATGTGTGGATGTAAGAACATGTCCATTACCCCATGTGTGGTTTTGGTAATTGATGACAATCCCTATGGACTAACGGTTGCATTGAGAATCAATCTTAGGTCAAGTCCATAGCCATGCATTGGACTCAAGGTTGCAAGATGGAGAAGACGGAGTACAATGATGAAGATGGTGTCGAAGAGAGACGAAGACGGTGTTGAAGATGAAGAGAGAAGACGGCGTAGAAGATGAAGAGAGAAGACGACGTACAAGATGGATGAAGATGGTGGCGTGCGTACAAGATGGAAGAAGACGGTGGCGTGTATGTTGAAGGAAGACGGTGGCATATACAATCATGAAGAGTATGAAGACGGAGCTTGCCGACTCGAGAAGAACGCGCAAGGACAAGGTTTGTGCTCGATAGGATAGTGGGTCGCATCATTGGAGAGAGCTCAAACCTTGCATGCATTGCATCGTGTTCTTGGTTATTATGCATGAAACGGACTTCGGTTGCATCGCATGTTGCATATGCGAGGGTGATGATTTTCCCGATATGCCGTATTGAGAGGTTACACCTCTATGACCATGAGAGAATCATCACTCACTCCTTTGCATGATTTCAGCTTGTAAAGATGTAGCTCTTGTCGCCCTCTTTCCAACAAAATTGGTTTCGTGTCATTCCGATCTTCCTAGCCCAAGATATTGCGTTTTCCGTATGCATATTATTTGAAAAAGAAAAACAGCCATATGGGCCGGGCGGTACTACCGCGGGCGGTACCGGACTAAATACCGCACGCGCGGATTTTCCTTGCTGGACCTGAAGCGGTACCAGGCCGGTACCGGCCCGATAGTACCGTAACCCAATTACGGTACCAGGCCGGTACCGGGCCCGGTCGTACTGGCCCAGCTTTTTCCCAGCATCCACCGCACTTGGCCGCCTGCTCCCAGCCGCATTGGGCCGCCTTGCCCTTGCCGGACCGCTCCACCTCCACGCTCGCTCGCTGTTGCCGCTGCTCGCTCGCTCGCTACCGATCGGGAGACGTGGGCGTTGACCCGCGTGCTGCCCTCGATGGCAGCGCCGCTCCCGCTCGCTGCTCTCCCGCTCTCTCCCCTGCTGTCGCGCGCACACACACATACACTGCTGCGCCGCATGCATGCTGCTGCCGCTGCTCCATGGCCCCACCTGCTACCGCATGCGCTGCGCTGCTGCCCTTTCTCCCTCTATCTGTTTTTCACTGTTTTGCTCAGATTCAAACACAAGCGGTAGTACCGCTCCGCAGAGCGGTACTACCGGTTTGGGGCGTTTTTTAGCTGTTTTCTGCGCAGTTCGCGCGCGAGCGGTAGTACCGCTTCGGGCGCGGATCTGACCGTTTTTCAGCCCCAACAACTATATTTCTGGGTCCCCTATATATACCTCTCTTCCACCTCCGACCAAACTAACCCTTCCCCTCCATTCTCTCCCCTCCATTGTTGACCTTGGGTTCTTGCTTCCTCCTCTTGATCCCCCCACTATTTGTTGCATATTTTTTGGGGAAAGGAGAGAGGAGATCTAGATCTAGAGCTTCACCAATTGAATCCCTCTCCAAGTGAGGGGATCTTGCTAGATCTAGATCTTGGAGTTTCTTGGTGTTTCTCCACTCTTTGTTCTTCCTCCCTTATTCCCCCAACTTCTTCTAGCTTTGTTGGAATTTGGGAGAGAAGAACTTGGGCATCCTAGTGGTGTTCTTAGCCATTGCATTAGGTGCATCGGTTTGAGTTCTCCCTGGGGTTTCGATCTCGTAGAGTGAGTGTTCAACCTTAGTGGTGTTCTTGCCTTAGTGGCCATCTTGCCTTAGTGGCCATCTTGCCTTAGTGGCCGCATAGCCTCTTGTGGCGCATCGTTTCCTTGGTGGAGTGTGTTAGCCTCTTGTGGCGCATCGTTTCCTTGGTGGAGTGTGTTAGCCTCTTGTGGCGCATTAGCATCCTTGGTGGAGTTGGTTTCCTTGGTGGAGTGTGTTAGCCTCTTGTGGCGCATTAGCATCTTGGTGGCTTGGTGGTGTGTTATAGCCTCTTGTGGCTGTGTACTTGAGAGCCTCCGTGTTGTGGAGTTGCCTCAAGCCGATACTTGGCGTTTGCCCAATCGTGTACGGGTTTGGTGACCACCCCAAGGGTCCTTTAGTGGATCAAGGCCTTTCCTTTGGTGGAAAGGCTCGAGGAGAATACGGTGGCCCTAGTGGCTCATTGGAGTGCCACGTGCCTCCACACCGCTCCAGACGGAGACGTAGCACCTTAGTGTGTGAACTTCGAGATACATCGTCGTCTCCTCGTGCACCGGTGATGTCTACTTCCCCCTCCTTTTCCTGTAGACAGTGTTGGGCCTCCAAGAGCAGAGGTTTGTAGGACAGCAGCAAGTTTTCCCTTAAGTGGATCACCCAAGGTTTATCAAACTCAGGGAGGAAGAGGTCAAAGATATCCCTCTCATGCAACCCTGCAACCACAAAGCAAGAAGTCTCTTGTGTCCCCAACACACCTAATAGGTGCACTAGTTCGGCGAAGAGATAGTGAAATACAGGTGGTATGAATATATATGAGCAGTAGCAATGGTGCCAGAAAATAGCTTGCTGGCGTGTAGTTGATGGTGGTAGTATTGCAGCAGTAGTAACGCAAAGAAAACAAGAAACAAGCAGCGATAGCAGTATTTAAGAACAAGGCCTAGGGATTACACTTTCACTAGTGGACACTCTCAACATTGATCACATAACAGAATAGATAAATGCATACTCTACACTTTTGTTGGATGATGAACACATTGCGTAGGATTACACGAACCCTCAATGCCGGAGTTAACAAGCTCCACAATTAATGTTCATATTTTAGTAACCTTATAGTGTAAGATAGATCAACATAACCAAATAGATCACATCAATACCATCATAGTAATAGTTAACTTCACAATCCACAAGAGATCATGATCATAGCCTACGACAAGAACCACATGGTGCACACACTAGTCACCTTTACACCATGCAGGAGGAATAGAATACTTTAATAACATCACTAGAGTAGCACATAGATGAATTGTGATACAAAACTCATATGAATCTCAATCATGTAAAGCAGCTCATGAGATCATTGTATTGAAGTACATAGGAGAGAGATTAACCACATAGCTACCGGTACAGCCCCGAGCCTCGATGGAGAACTACTCCCTCCTCATGGGAGCAGCAGCGGTGATGAAGATGGCGGTGGAGATGGCAGCGGTGTCGATGGAGAAGCCTTCCGGGGGCACTTCCCCGCTCCGGCAGCGTCCCGGAACAGAGACTCCTATCCCCCAGATCTTGGCCTCGCGATGGCGGCGGCTCTGGAAGGTTTCTGTGGGTTTCGTCGAACGTCTCAGGGTTTTCGCGACGGAGGCTTTAAATAGGCAAAGAGGCGGCGCAGGAGGGCTGAAGGGGTGCCCACACCATATGGCGGCGCGGCCAGGGCCTGGGCCGCGCCGGCCTATGGTCTGGGGGCCCAGTGCCCCCCCTCTGGTCCTTCCCGGTGTTCTGGATGCTTCCGGTGAAAATAGGAACTTGGGCGTTGATTTCGTCCGATTCCGAGAATATTTCGTTACTAGGATTTACGAAACCAAAAACAGAAAACAGCAACTAGCACTTCGGCATCTTGTTAATAGGTTAGTTCCAGAAAATGCACGAATATGACATAAAGTGTGCATAAAACATGTAGATAACATCAATAATGTGGCATGGAACATAAGAAATTATCGATACGTCGGAGACGTATCAGCATCCCCAAGCTTAGTTCTGCTCGTCCCGAGCAGGTAAAACGATAACACAGATAATTTCTGGAGTGACATGCCATCATAACCTTGATCATACTATTTGTAAAGCATATGTAGTGAATGCAGCGATCAAAACAATGTATATGACATGAGTAAACAAGTGAATCATAAAGCAAAGACTTTTCATGAATAGCACTTCAAGACAAGCATCAATAAGTCTTGCATAAGAGTTAACTCATAAAGCAATAATTCATAGTAAAAGCATTGAAGCAACACAAAGGAAGACTAAGTTTCAGCGGTTGCTTTCAACTTGTAACATGTATATCTCATGGATATTGTCAACATAGAGTAATATAATAAGTGCAATAAGCAAATATGTAGGAATCAATGCACAGTTCACACAAGTGTTTGCTTCTTGAGGTGGAGAGAAATAGGTGAACTGACTCAACATTGAAAGTAAAAAGAATGGTCCTCCATAGAGGAAAAGCATCGATTGCTATATTTGTGCTAGAGCTTTGATTTTGAAAACATGAAACAATTTTGTCAACGGTAGTAATAAAGCATATGTATCATGTAAATTATATCTTACAAGTTGCAAGCCTCATGCATAGTGTACTAATAGTGCCCGCACCTTGTCCTAATTAGCTTGGACTACCGGATCATCACAATGCACATGTTTTAACCAAGTGTCACAAAGGGGTACCTCTATGCCGCCTGTACAAAGGTCTAAGGAGAAAGCTCGCATTGGATTTCTCGCTATTGATTATTCTCAACTTAGACATCCATACCGGGACAACATAGCCAACAGATAATGGACTCCTCTTTTATGCATAAGCATGTAACAACAATTAATAATTTTCTCATATGAGATTGAGGATATATGTCCAAAACCAAAACTTCCACCATGGATCATGGCTTTAGTTAGCGGCCCAATGTTCTTCTCTAACAATATGCATGCTTAATCATAAGGTGGTAGATCTCTCTTACTTCAGACAAGACGAACATGCATAGCAACTCACATGAAATTCAACAAAGAGTAGTTGATGGCGTCCCCAGTAAACATGGTTATCGCACAACAAGCAACTTAATAAGAGATAAAGTGCATAATTACATATTCAATACCACAATAGTTTTTAAGCTATTTGTCCCATGAGCTATATATTGCAAAGGTGAATGATGGAATTTTAAAGGTAGCACTCAAGCAATTTACTTTGGAATGGCGGAAAATACCATGTAGTAGGTAGGTATGGTGGACACAAATGGCATAGTGGTTGGCTCAAGTATTTTGGATGCATGAGAAGTATTCCCTCTCGATATAAGGTTTAGGCTAGCAAGGCTTATTTGAAACAAACACAAGGATGAACCGGTGCAGCAAAACTCACATAAAAGACATATTGAAATATTATAAGACTCTACACCGTCTTCCTTGTTGTTCAAACTCAATACTAGAAATTATCTAGACCTTAGAGAAACAAAATATGCAAACCAAATTTTAGCATGCTCTATGTATTTCTTCATTAGTGGGTGCAAAGCATATGATGCAAGAGCTTAAACATGAGCACAACAATTGCCAAGTATCACATTACCCAAGATATTTATAGCAATTACTACATGCATCATTTTCCAATTCCAACCATATAACAATTTAACGAAGAAGAAACTTCGCCATGAAAATTAAAAGCTAAGAACACATGTGTTCATATGCAACAGCGGAGCGTGTCTCTCTCCCACACAAGCATGATGTAATCCAATTTATTCAAACACAAACAAAAATAAGAAACATACAGACGCTCTAAGTAAAGCACATAAGATGTGACCGAATAAAAATATAGTTTCAAGAGAAGGAACCTGATAATGTTGTCGATGAAGAAGGGGATGCCTTGGGCATCCCCAAGCTTAGACGCTTGAGTCTTGTCGTCGTGGTGAACGAGCAGATGCCATAGGATGGCTTAGATTGGGGCCGAATGGACGCAAGAGGATTCGGGGGAGGGTTTGTGATCAGGTGGGACGAACTTCCGGATGGTTTCCTCAAGAACTTGGCCAAGGCCAGAGGTTGAAGAAGAAAGACACAAGGAAGAACTCACTCTAGATCACCATGTTCATTGATTCACACAAGTTACAGGTTTTTCTCTCTCTGTGTTCCGCGCCCGTGAAGGAGAGCTGCCCCCTCTCCTTATATAGGGGAGAGGGTGGCTTACAGTGCAAGAAACCCTAATGGCATCTTTGACTGGACAAACTACTTTACAAAGCTACTGTACAAAGCTACTTTAATCATAGATGACACCGGGGTCTTCTTTAATCAGGGAGGCTGACGTCCTCCGGCTTCCTTCTTCGTCATCTTCTTCTTTATCGTCAGCCCTTCGTTTAAAGCTACTTTGCTTAGCTCATCCTTGTCTTCTAGCTCTGAAGAGGATCTTTGACCAGCCTTGCCGACAAGCCCTTCCTTCCGGTGGCCCGGTACCTTTTCTATCCGGTTCCGGTATCCCTCCTATGAGGATACCGGCATAGCCTGTTCAGCCAAACGCCTATCTTAGACTCCGGCATGAACATCTAACCGGTATCCTGATGGCTCAAACCATCCGGTTTGGCATGCCTTTGGCATACCGGGGGTCATCCCCCCAACATTAGTCCCCGAAGCTGGTATAGTCTGGCGGATCCTATCCAACAGACCATGCCAGGTTCTTACGTCTTTGGATACCGGTTTGATCCATCCGGCGTCAGGCTCGGATCCGGCATCTTTGCCCGGATCTTCCTTATCTTTCTTTGTAAGTCTTTCTCCGGTATCTTGTCTTCCGGTACCTTAACCATTAAACGCCTCCTCGGCGAAGTCGAGAATATCTCGGGCCCCGCGCCTGACAGAGACATGCGCACTGTGACTGACGCGCCAGTGTCAGTTGTCATTTCGCTTCGACTCCCGCGCGCCCATTTAATGCCCCGCTACGGATCCCACTAGCCGTTCTGGATCTCCTGTGTGCCTCCGTGTTGCCTCTTATTTTTTCGCGTGTATCTCTCCGACACATGGCGGCCCATGGTGCGAACCGCCGCGGGCCGCGAGGCGAACCGCCACGGCCCAGCGGTTTTTAGCCCACCTCCCTTCTTCTTTATAAGCGCAACCGCCGCTCCTTCCTCCTCTTCTCGCATTCTCCACTTCTTCACGCACAGTGCTCTTCGCCTCCGTGCCTTCGCCGTTCTCCGTCCGCCGTCGCTCGCTCGAGCCCCGTCGCCCGGCGAACTCACGCCGCAGTTCCGCCGGACTTCGTCGTGCGGAAACCTTCTGCAGCGCGCTCACCGCGTCCGCTGCATTCGTGCTTCCTCAAGAACTTCCTCGCCTCGCCGTCGACGGACTTCCTCGCCGGCCGCAGGCTCCCCGTTTCTCCGGCGAACCTCTTCCTCTGCAACTCCGCCGCCTCAGGTTAGGCCCGATGCGCCTTTACCCCTTTCCTTCTTGCGTTTCAGATCTTGGGGGCGGTAGAGTATTTATCCCTTCTTTATTTTGCTTTTCCTCTTACTCGTAGATCTTCGCGCGAGGGTCTGTTTGGGGAAAACTGTTTGCCGATAGATTCCGGTGTCGCCTAGATCCATATGTCCAGCGAAGGGTCTCTCCCCGCTGCTACCTCTAGTAACCAAGGTAATAGCTCCTCCGACGGGCTAACCGAAGATCTTGCCCGGATGGATCTGGCATCTAGCCGGGGCCAAGAGGCCGGCACGTCTAGCCGGGCCTCCGGAAAAGATAAGACACGCGGAGCCTGGAGGGGCTCCGACGTGACTCAGTTCGAGATCGACTGGCTCTACCGGTCTAGGAGGATTCCGGAAGGAGTCATCTGCCGGCTTCCAGGCGACGAGATCCAACCGGTGCTCGAACCTGGTGAAGTCGTTGTTTTCCTTGCTCATTTTGAGCGTGGCTTCGGCCTTCCTGCCTCTGATTTCTTTCGCCAATTCCTTAACTTCTATCGTCTCCAACCTCACCACCTTCCCGGCAATGCCGTCTTTTATCTTTCTTGTTTTGTGGCCTTCATGGAGGGCTACATTGGCATCCGTCCCGCTCGCGAGACGTTTGCCCGCTTTTTCTCCCTCCGGATCAATTCGGTCCAGGGCAAGGACATTCCCAAGCCCAAACCCCCCGTTCAATGCGGGTCTTGCATCATCGGCTCCCGCCAAGGGAGCCCCTTTTTTAAGTTCAACGGCCTCGAGTCTTGCCGGTTGTGGCAGACGACGTTCTTCTATGTGAAGAACGCGGGCGACGTCGACCTCATCAACTTGCCAGCGTTCAACCCGGCGCCGCCCGCCAAGACCAACTGGCAGTACAACCCCGGTACGGATCACGCCGAGACGAACTGGGTGGTGCGCTTCATGCTGAGGTTGATGAAGGACACCAACATCTGCTCCGACGATATCATCCGCGCCTTCATCAGCCACCGGGTGCTTCCCCTTCAGCAGCGCGCTCACAAGATTAGTGAGATGTACGGCCCCGGTGATCCCACCAAGATCACCGGCCTGGCCTTAAGCAAAGAGGATGTGGTCCTAAAGGCTAGCCAAATCTGCCAAACGGACATGCCGGATGACTGGGAGTGGGGCCTTTGCCCTCTCAGCGCCAGGAATCCTCCGTCCAAAGATGTAAGAAGATATGCGGCTCAGGTCGTATTACCGGTAACTTTCGTACTTGCGTCTAATCTCCCTTTTTTCCTTTGTTTTCAGGCTAAGGCCCGCTTCCCCCGGATTGACTCAGACCGACGAGGCCCTTGCCGGAAGAGGCCTCTGGACAAGTTCGATCCGGATCCCGTTATCCATTGGCTGGATCTGAGGATGGGCCGGACTCCATCTTCTCGCCTCGGCAAGTCTCCGCCGGAACCAGCTGGTTCGTCTGATGACTTGACCTTGCTTGAGGTAGCCTTTCTGTTCGTTTTCTTATATTCTTTTTGTTACTTCCATCCTGTAGACATTCCCTCAGCCAGCAACAACCCACAGGTCCATGAGCACGAGCCCCCCCTGCAGGCCGAGGTTGGGGACGAGTTCCTGGATAAACTCATGGCCGAAGGTCAGAAGAGTGATCCTCCAGCTGCTGGCGCTGGCCCCAGCCATGCTCCCTCTGCCAAACGCCCTCGGACTGAAGTCATTGGAGGGAAGCAGGTTAGCACCAAGCGCTACAAGCAGAAGCGGATGCCGATGTCTTCCGGGTAAGTTTTTATTTCTTTTTATGCTCTCTTTGTTTCCACCGAGTTCTTTTCCGGTTGCTTTTTTCCAATTCGCTCTCTTTTTCCTTTCTTTCAGCCCTGCGCTTGAGCTTGGCTCTGCCGGCTCCGCAAGGACCTCAACTCCTCCTCCTTACTCAAGTCCGGTACCATCTGGTGCCGGCAACACCTCTGCCTCCTCTTCGGGAGGCACTACAAGTTCGGGGCGCGCAGCCCCAACACCTCCTGATCACCGCGCGGAGGAGGACTTCACCTCCCCTCCAGAGACCCAAGACACCGGCGCCAGCAACATCGGCGCCGGCCAGACAGATGCCGGGTAGGCGGAACCTTTGGTTCCTCCTCCCCCGAAGAAAAAGAAGAAGCAGTCAAGCTCTTCCCCTACCGCGCCGGATACTTCCGCGCCGGTACCTTCTCCTCCTCCCGAGGCCACGCCGACACCGCCGCCCAGCCAAGGACCTTCCGCGGCCAAGCAACCAGCGCCGTCCGAGATCCCCAAGATTACCAAATTCCTCAAGCCCGGGGCTTCCCGTGGCAAGGCTGTGGAGGGCGCCGCCTCAGGCGGCTCGGGGGACGTGGTGCTGCATGTCGGTCCCGCTGCTGTCGCTGTACAGGACAAGCCTACCGGCCTCCTGGGCCGGATTGTTGAGCTGAAGCGCGCGGGCAAGGACCTGGGGCACCTTCTCCCCTACGCCCAGAAGTGGAATGAGGCGGATATCTCCGCATCTACCCGCGGCCTGGGGAAGGACCGCCTCCCGGCACCAGACCCTGCTGGGCCTCGGTCCACTGAAGAACACTTCACGCGGCTTAAACGCGCCGTGAAAGAGTTCGACAGTGCATGGTACGATGCTACCAACAATGTGGTGGTAAGTTCTGCTAAACCTCTTGTATTTTTGTTGATGCCGGTTTCCTTTCTTTCCGGATCTTATCTATTCTCCCAGTCCCCGAGTTTCGTGGTGAAAACGCAGTTTTCAGCGCGAAACTTTAACTAGAGGCATGTGAAACTGGCATAGCCAGTCCCCGAGTTTCGGGTTAAAATCTGTTGTTTCTTTCTTTCTCACAACCATCTTCCTTTGAACAGAGCACTGCTGACGCCCGGAAGCAACTCTTTGAGGAGCTTCTGTGGGAGCATCGGGACCTTGCCGAGGCCCACAGCCACTGCCAAGGTTTGTTTCTTTTTCCTCCGGCACCTTTTCACCGGAATGTTTCCTTCTCTAATATTTACGCATCCTTTTGTTTAACAGTTGTTCCGGAAGCTACCATCGAGGCCCTGAAGGCCCAGGTTTCCAAGCTTCAAGGTACCATCCTTTCTTTTTCTGCTAACCCGTTCCTTTTTTCATTTCATCTATTGTTGCTTGCTAAGACCTTTCTTTCCGGTACTTAGGCGAGAAGGAGCAGCTCCTCAAGGAGCACAACGAGGCACTGGGGGAGCTGAAGGAACAGGCTATGCAAGCCGCTCTCCGGCATGAGCAAGCCTTGAAGGACGCCCGGGTTGCAGCTGAGGCCAGGTTGGCGGAGGTCGTGGAGGACTCCACGAACTCCAACACCGTATTGACGGCAGAGCTGAAGGAGGAGAGGAAATCGCGGAAGGCAGCGGAGCGCCTCATTGATACCATGACCACCGATCACCGGGAATATGATCGGTTGGTTATGAAGATAGACGCGCTGGCTCTTCGTAAGTCCTTGCCTTGTCCCTTCTTTTGCTTATAAGCTTTTTCCTTTTGAAGATGTATTTTTGTTCCTTGCTTTTCCGACATACCTTTTCCGGTGTCTCGTGTTTATGCTTTTTCCTTCTTCCTGTAGAGCATTTCCCGGAATCCCAGGTCTATGCCTTGAAGAAGGTGAGGGAGGATCGGATTGCGCGGGAATTTCCCAATCTGGACGCGCACTGGGATGGGTACGACTATCTTGTCGCCCTCTCCGCGCGAGTCCAACATATGCGCTCCGTCGACCGGCTTCTTGCCGACCTGCCAGCCGCCGCCATCCAAGTCTTCAAGGTCGTGGCACGAGGAGGAGCTGCCGGGAACATCACGCTGATCGCCGCGGCTCAATGATGCCGGGCACCGGATTCGCGAGTGGCAATGCTCCGCGGCTCGTGCCGGAGCTGACACGGCGCTGCGCTCCGCGTGCTCGTGGTACCCTGATCTGGATCTGGATGCTCTCCAAGGCGTACGCGCAGATGCTCCCACGGACACGGATCCGGCGCTCGCCGCCAAGCGGCGGGACCGGGCATACCGGCTTGCTGAGTATGCCGAGGTCCGCACCTTCATCCCTCCCCCTCCTGGTGTCAAGGACTACCTCAGCGATGAGGAAGAAGAAGACGAGGGAGATGAAGATGAGGCTGCCGAGGACGTGCCGCCGGAAGCTCCCGAAGCCGGCGCTGCTCCCCCTGAAGATGCTGAGGCTGGTGACGCTCCACTCGATGCCCCCGCTGCCTGATGACCCTTTATCAAATGTTTGCCTGTGATCTATCTATTGGCCCTGTTTGCCTCAAAACAATGTTTGTTAAATTCTGCCCCGGTATGCCGGGGCTTATGATGTAAAACCTTAAGTCTGCTTATGGTTGCCGTACAACATTTTATGCCGGTAAGTTATACCGGTAGCTAAGTATTTCTAAGTTTGCCTTAACATATTTTCTTTTGGTTCTGCTTTTATCCTGCACTGCAAAGATTTCCCAATTGTTTCCGCATCCAATTTGATGCATACTTGGTTCTTTTGCCTTGGCTCTGCCTGCCTTCTCTGGGCGTTCTTTGGCGTATGAGCACAAGGTTCTTTCACCAAACAAGCATCTTCTTGAACTTAGAAATAACTTTGAAATTTTGCGAAAAACCGGTTTAACCGGGGTTAGTTAAATTTTCCGGATTGTTCTTTCCTGCTCTCCCTCTTCGCAGTTCATGTGCTTATCTCCTACCGGTTTATCTTGCTTGCCATGAAGCCGGTTTGCGGACAGCAGCAGAGTCGAAGACTCCGGTAGGATTTAGCACACTACTAAACCGGAAAGAAAAAACATTCAATAAGCAACCGGTAAACTGAAAAAATAAACAAGTTCCATGCAACTTAAGTTGGGGTAGTCCCCGAGATTCATTCAAGGTTCCGGCATCTTTTATTCATAGCATATAAGGTACAAAAAGGAACTTCTTACAGCACCACTTCAAGAGTAGAAAGGACGCAACAGAGCTACGTTCCATGGACGCTTGCTCTCCTCTCCGGACCTGTCCGCCTTTCCTTTCTTCCACTCCTGCGCATCGATTAAGTAGTACGCATCATTGTGAAGCACCTTGCTTACAATGAAGGGACCTTCCCATGGTGGCAAGAGCTTATGCCGGCCTTCAGTGCGCTGCACCAGGCGAAGTACAAGATCTCCTTCCCGAAAAACTCTCGGGTTAACCTTCCGGTTATGATAGCGTCTTAGGTTTTGCTGATAAATGGCTGTTCTTGCCAAAGCTAGCTCTCTTGCTTCTTCTAGCAAGTCCACATCATTTTCTCTGGCCTCTTTGACCTCTTGCTCAGTATAGAGCTGTACCCTTGGTGAATCATGAATGATGTCGGTTGGTATGACCGCTTCTGCTCCATAAACCATGAAGAACGGAGTGTATCCGGTAGACCGGTTTGGAGTTGTTCTTATACTCCACAAGATCGATGGTAGCTCATCGAGCCAAAGATCCCGGTGACTTTTCCACTGCATCAATGAGTCTAGGCTTGATACCGGAAAGCACCAAAGCATTCATTCTTTCCACCTGGCCATTGCCTTGTGGGTGTGCCACTGAGCACAAATCCAACCGGATGTTGTTGTCCTCACAGAAACTTTTGAACTCACCTTGAGCAAAGTTGGTTCCATTATCAGTGATGATGCTATGCGGGTATCCATACCGCAAAATGATATCTTTTAAGAATTTCACCGCTGTATGCCCATCACACTTTGCGATAGGTTTTACTTCTAGCCATTTGGTGAACTTATCCACCATGACCAAGATATGGGTCATGCTGCTTCTTGCAGTTTTGAATGGGCCAACCATGTCAAGGCACCAAACGGTGAATGGCCATGTTAACGGTATTGTCTTTAAACCGGATGCTGGGGTATGATTTTGCTTGGCGTACCTCTGGCAGCCGTTGCATTTTCTTACCAAATCCTCAGCGTTCTCCAAAGCAGTGGGCCAATAAAACCCATGCCGGAATACTTTTGCTACTAGCGCCCTTGATGAAGCATGGTGCCCACATTCTCCTTGATGAATTTCCTCAAGCATTTCTTTCCCTTCCTCCGGTTCCACACATCTTTGAAGGACACCGGTAACGCTTCTCTTGTACACCTCACCGTTGATGAATGTGTAAGCTTTGGACCTTCTTTGTATTCTCCTTGATTCATTTTCGTCAGCCGGCAAGGTGCCGTTGACCAGGAATTCCTTAATAGGTTTAACCCATGATGGTATCTCTCGAACCAAAAACACCGGTGCATCTATCTCCATGCTATCCACCAGCATCATTTCTTCCGGTACGGGTACAGCAGTCCCTGAGCATATCGGAGCAGTCCCCGAGCTTGCCGGAGCAGTCCCCGAGCTTGCCGGTACAGTCCCCGGGTTCCCTTCATCAATATCCATGGGTACTACATGTGATTCCGGTACAAAAATTGATTCCGATTCCGGGCTTGGTTTGATCGATGGTACCCTTAAATGAGCCAAAGCTATTCCGGGAGGAATTTCTTGCCTGGATGAGCCCAGCTTGGACAAAGCATCCGCGGCTTCATTTTCCGCGTGTGGCACATGGTGAAACTCACAACCTTCGACGAATCCGGCAATCTTTTGCACGTGAAACCGGTACGAGGCCATGTTGGCATCTTTTGCGTCCCAATCTCCGGAACACTGCTGTACCACAAGATCTGAATCTCCATAGCAAATGATCCGGTGCGCACCGATTTCTTTTGCGACCTTAAGCCCATGGATCAAAGCTTCATATTCAGCGACATTATTCGATGCCCTGAAATGCACTTGCAAAACATACCGGAGGTGGTCTCCTTTTGGTGAAGTAAGCACCACACCGGCACCTAGACCTTCCTTGAGCTTGGATCCATCAAAGTGCATTTTCCAGTATTCTATCCTCTGATCTGGCGGTTTGTATTGCATTTCCGCCCAATCAACAAGGAAATCAGCTAAAGCCTGTGACTTTATGGCATCTCTCCTTTCATATACCGGCACGTATGATGATATCTGGATTGCCCATTTTGCAATCCGGCCGCTGGCGTCTTTGTTGCACATGATGTCGGAAATTGGTGCTTCACTCACCACCTTCATGGGTTGCTCTTCAAAGTAATGCTTGAGTTTTGTGGCGGCCATGTACACACCATAAGTCATTTTTTGGAAGTGAGGGTAGTTTTGTTTTGAGAGGGAGAGCACCTCGCTCAGGTAGTATACCGGCCTCTGGACGGTTTTTCCTTCCTCTTCTCTTTCAACTACAACCACTACACTCACCACCCGGTTTGTTGCCGCTATGTATAATAGCATAGGTTCTCTTTCTAGAGGTGAAGCCAGTATAGGTGCTGTGGCTAGCATTGTTTTTAGCTCTTTAAACGCTGCGTCCATTTCGAGGGGTCCGCATTTAACGTGTCAGATTTTTTCATCAGAGCATAGAGTGGTAGAGCTTTTTCTCCCAATCTGCTCACAAACCGGCTTAGCGATGCCAAGCTTTCGGTAAACTTTTGCACATCTTTTAACTCTCGAGGGACAGCCATTCTTTCTATTGCCCGGATTTTTACCGGATTGACTTCTATGCCCCGGCTAGATACCAGAAAACCGAGCAGCTTGCCGGCAGGGACACCAAAGGTGCATTTTGCCGGATTGAGTTTCATCCGGAACCGTCTTAGGTTATCGAATGTTTGCCGGATGTCATCGATTAAGGTGTTCTTTACCTTAGTTTTTATCACAATGTCGTCTACATAGACTTGCACATTCTTTCCGATTTGATCAAACAAGCATTTTTGCATACAGCGCTGGTACGTTGCACCAGCGTTGCGCAAACCAAAAGGCATAGTAACATAGCAATAAGCCCCGTGCGGGGTAATGAACGCAGTTTTTATTTGATCTTCCTTTTTCAAGGGGATCTGGTGGAAACCGGAATACGCATCCAGGAAGGACAACAACTCACACCCAGCAGTTGAATCAATCACTTGATCGATTCGTGGCAAAGGAAAAGGATCTCTTGGGCAAGCCTTGTTGAGGTTGGCGTAGTCGATGCACATGCGCCACACCTTCGGAGCTTTTGCCTCCAGGTTCTCATCTTTCTTCTTTTCAACCATTACCGGATTGGCCAGCCACTCTGTGTGCGTGACCTCCACAATGAATCCGGCAACAAGCAGTTTGGTTACCTCTTCTCCTATGATCTTTCTTCTATCTTCAGCGAACCGGCGCAGTGGTTGCCGCACCGGCTTGGCATCTTTTCGGACGTTTAAAGAGTGCTCAGCCAGCTCCCTCGGAACACCTACCAAATCATCTGTTGACCAGGCAAAGATATTCCGATTCTCACGGAGGAAGCTGACGAGCGCGCTTTCCTATGCTTGATCAAGCCCGGCACCGATACGAACGGTGCGCTCTGGGTAAGCCGGATCCAGCACGATGTCCTTTGTTTCATTTGTTGGCTTGAATGCCGGTGAGCCCATGTTTTCACTCATTGCTGCTAAGCTCAATTGTGAGGACTGAGCCAGCGCAACAGCTGTCTGCATTCTTTTCTTTTCCTCCGCGATCACCAGCGATTCTGCTAGGTTCAATCCGGCAGAGGCAGTTTCCAGTGAGACCTTATAGTTTCCCACCACAGTTAGTGGTCCACGAGGTGCCGGCATCTTCATCTTGAGGTAAGCCGTATGAGTTGTGGCCATAAAGGCTGCCAACGCCGGTCTCCCCAGCAATGCATGGTAGGGACTGTCTAGATCCACCACCCCAAACTCAACATTTTCAACCCGGCAATTGTCACGTCCTCCAAATGCCACGTCCACCCGAACTTTTCCTATCAGGGCACAGGACAAGCCAGGAACGATCCCGTGGAACGTTGTGCGCGTTGGCTGAAGCATGTTTTCTGTTATGCCCAACGTACGCATGGTGTGCTTGTACATGATGTTTATGCTGCTGCCATTATCTATCAGCACCTTGCTGAACTTAACTCGAGCTTGTGGCCCCTTCATGATTGGGTCCACAACAAGAGCATATCCACCCGGATTCGGCATGATCTTAGGGTGATCCTTGAATGACCAGGTAATTTCCTGATTGGACCACAGCATGTACTTGGGGACTGCCGGCATCACAGCATTGACCTCCATGGAGCGGCGGTGTACACTTTGCCTGTCTGTTGGCTCAGTGACAAAGACAACACAGCACAGATGCGGGTCTTCGTAAACATTCCGGCCTAAAGGTGCCGGTGGAGGTGGTTGATCATCTTGCTCCACCCGGTTAACTTGCTGGTACTGCTGCCGGTTTGGCTGCACCGGTAAGGCGTTTGCCCCGGTAAGTGGCGGTGGCGGTGGTAGCTGTTGTTGCCGCGGCATGTCTTGTGGTGGCTGCGCATCTTTTACCGTTCCCTTTTGCATCAAGTACTTGGTCCAGGTACAATCCTTCGTCAGATGGTTTGACGGGTGTGCCGGATTCGGTGTGTGCCACTGGCAAGGTTGATCCATGGCAGCTTCCATGGTGTATTTCGCGGGTTCTTGCCAGTTTCTTTTCTAGACCCAGGGTTTCTTTTCCACCCACTGTTTCTTAGGACCCGCCCATGGCTGCGACCCGGTTTTTTGCCTCTGACTGCCGCTGGCCTCAGAGTTTTCCTGCACAGCAGCAACTTGCTGCGGACCATACCTTCGATCCGGAAAATCTTCCCTTCTTTTGTTATTCCGGTTATCCCGGTGTTGTTCGTGGCGCAGCTGTTCCGGCTCAGGTTGCACTGCTGGCTGCGTTGGGTCTCCCAACGCATAGCTATCCGCCACACGTATCATCTCTGCCAACGTTGTCGGCATGTTCCGCTGCAATTTTTGCCACAACGGCGAACCTCTTCTGCATCCACTGCTAAACCAAGCAATGGCTTGTGCCTCGATTACCCCTTCACAGGAGTTCCTTGTAGTGTTCCACCGGGCCAGATAATCCTGGTCTGTTTCGTTCGGGCGCTGTACGCATAGAGCAAGTTGCTGCGGCCTGTTTGGCCTCTGATAGGTGCTGCTGAAATTGCTCACAAAAGCCTCCTCAAAATCCAGCCAGCCATTTATGCTTCCTGCCGGCAAGTTGTTTAGCCAGATTCTTGCCGGTCCAACCAAAAACGATGGTATGATCCTCACGGCCCAACGCCGGTTTCCTCCTCCTGCTACGGTTCCTCCACCGCCTGCAACGTATACCGCAGTCACGTAATCCGCGAGCCAATCTTCCGGCTTCGTGGTGCCATCGTATGTCTTTGTGTCACGGGGCAACATAAAGTTGCGAACTGGTGGTTTTTCTTTCATGATCCTTGGGCCAAAGCACTTTGGACCTGGAGGACCTTCCTCCTCGATCATTTCCGACAAGTACACTCTATCCAGACGGTGCCTTGCATCCCGTTCCGGTAAGTATCTCTCTCCCAAGCGTTCTCCCAATGGGTTCCGGTATGCTGCCGGTCTTGCAGAGTCAGTTTCATCATAACATTCCGGTACCGCGGCCCTTGCCTGCCGGTACCTCGGGGGATCCATTTCCTCCTCGTCGTACGCTGCCCTTGCAGCTCGATAGTTTTGCCCGGTCTCATATCTACCGGCATGATTGTTTCCGGCATAGCCGCCTCTGGCGTAGCCTCGCACCGCCCCTTGGCCTTTTCTACCGGCATCATGTTGCCCGGCTTGTTGCTTTCCGGCAAGAACCAGATCGTACACAGTCATCTGCTGCGCATTTACTTCTTTTTCTCTTCTCCTGTCCGGATGGGGGGACGAAGCCTGCCCATGGGACTTGCTACCGGCATTCTTTGTTGAACGCGGCCGCGGCCTTGTTCAGCTTAGCCAGCTGCTCAGCATTTTGCTGCTCAATAGTTTCCAGCAGCTCTCTAACACGCTCTTGCTGTTTTGCCAAAGCATCTCCGGAAAGCGACTCGCATAGTTCTACCGCAGCTTTAGCAGCTTTTATAGTTTTATCCGGGCTGCTATACTTAGGCTTTTCCACGATGCTAACAGATGCAGATGTACTTTTGCCGGCATGAATCTCTTTGCGCAAATCCTGATCTAGGTTGCGAGCTTTTAGCCGGTTTTCCGGCATCCTAGCAGCATGCGCGCTAACAGAAGCAAAGCCATGGGCAGCGTTATACTCACGTACGGTTAGGTTCAGCTCGCGCTGCGCCCTGACGATGTCCTTGCCGCTCTCGAGCATCTTCTGGCGCTGCGCCTCCAGCTCCGCCTGAGCCGCTGCCGGGTCGATGTTCTGCGCGATGTGGGTGGCAAGGACGTTCATCGCCGCTTGGAGCGGTGTCTCCGGTGGCGCGGATGATGCTCCCGCTGCGCCTACGCCGCGCTCCAGCGGTGGCTTAGCCGCACGGGTCGAAACCGCGCGACCAGCACCTTCACCCGCAACCTCCTTTCCTGCACCAGCCACACCGGTCATCATTACCTCGACGCTGCCGGCGGCGCGACCAGCACAGAGCCATCTTGGCGGGTCCGGTGCCACCAGCACCGGCGAGAGGCGCTGGCGCACGGGGACGGTGCCGAGGTAGACGCGGTGGCTGCCAAACTCGATGATGCGGCCGTTCTTGGGGAAGACGCCGCCGTTGGCGAAGCAGCCTGCGTTGTCGTTGATGAAGTCCATGGCGTAGATGCGCTGCACCAACGCGGACACCGTACGCTCGCCGGAGATCTCGAGGACGCCCGCCCGAATGTGAACTCCATCAAGCGCCACTTCATGCCCCACGGTGGGCGCCAACTGTCGTCGTGGTGAATGAGCAGATGCCATAGGATGGCTTAGATTGGGGCCGAATGGACGCAAGAGGATTCGGGGGAGGGTTTGTGATCAGGTGGGACGAACTTCCGGATGGTTTCCTCAAGAACTTGGCCAAGGCCAGAGGTTGAAGAAGAAAGACACAAGGAAGAACTCACTCTAGATCACCATGTTCATTGATTCACACAAGTTACAAGTTTTTCTCTCTCTGTGTTCCGCGCCCGTGAAGGAGAGCTGCCCCCTCTCCTTATATAGGGGAGAGGGTGGCTTACAGTGCAAGAAACCCTAATGGCATCTTTGATTGGACAAACTACTTTACAAAGCTACTGTACAAAGCTACTTTAATCATAGATGACACCGGGGTCTTCTTTAATCAGGGAGGCTGACGTCCTCCGGCTTCCTTCTTCGTCATCTTCTTCTTTATCGTCAGCCCTTCGTTTAAAGCTACTTTGCTTAGCTCATCCTTGTCTTCTAGCTCTGGAGAGGATCTTTGACCAGCCTTGCCGACAAGCCCTTCCTTCTGGTGGCCCGGTACCTTTTCTATCCGGTTCCGGTATCCCTCCTATGAGGATACCGGCATAGCCTGTTCAGCCAAACGCCTATCTTAGACTCCGGCATGAACATCTAACCGGTATCCTGATGGCTCAAACCATCCGGTTTGGCATGCCTTTGGCATACCGGGGGTCATCCCCCCAACAAGTCTTCTTGATATATGCAGGGGTGAACCACCGGGGCATCCCCAAGCTTAGAGCTTTCACTCTTCTTGATCATAGTATATCATCCTCCTCTCTTGACCCTTGAAAACTTCCTTCACACCAAACTTCTCATAAACTTTATTAGAGGGGTTAGTACATAATCAAAAACTCACATGTTCAGAGGTGACACAATCATTCTTAACACTTCTGGACATTGCTCAAAGCTACTGGAAGGTAATGGAACAAAGAAATCCACCCAACACAGCGAAAGAAGCAATGCGAAATAAAAGGCAGAATCTGTCAAAACAGAACAGTCCGTAAAGATGAATTTCTAATAAATAATTCCGTTGCTCAGATCAGAAAACTCAAAACTAACGAAAGTTGCGTACATATCTGAGGAACACGCACGTAAATTGGCATATTTTTCCGATTTTTCTACAGAGAAAACAACCCAGATTCGTGACAGATAGAAATCTGTTTCTGCGCAGAAATCCAAATCTAGTATCAACCTTCGATTAGAGGCTTCACTTGGCACAACAAAACACAAAACTAAGATAAGGAGAGGTTGCTACAGTAGTAAACAACTTCCAAGACACAAATATAAAACAAAGTACTGTAGCAAAATAACACATGGGTTATCTCCCAAGAAGTTCTTTCTTTATAGCCATTAAGATGGGCTCAGCAGTTTTAATGATGCACTCGCAAGAAATAGTAGTTGAAGAAAAAGAGAGCATCAAGAGGCAAATTCAAAACACATTTAAGTCTAACATGCTTCCTATGCATAGGAATCTTGTAAATAAACAAGTTCATGAAGAGCAAAGTAACAAGCATAGGAAGATAAAACAAGCATAGCTTCAAAAATTTCAGCACATAGAGAGGTATTTTAGTAACATGAAAATTTCTACAACCATATTTTCCTCTCTCATAATAACTTTCAGTAGTGTCATGAGCAAACTCAACAATATAACTATCACATAAAGCATTCTTATCATGAGTCTCATACATAAAATTATTACTCTCCACATGAGCATAGTCAATTTTATTAGTTGTAGTGGGAGCAAATTCAACAAAGTAGCTATCATATATAGGAGGCATATTGTAATCATAATCAAATTCACTCTCCATAGTAGGTGGAACCAAAAGACCACTATCATTATAATCATCATAAATAGGAGGTAAAGTATCATCAAAGAAAATTTTCTCCTCAATGCTTGGGGGACTAAAAAGATCATGAAAACCAACTTCCCCAAGCTTAGAACTTTCTATATTATTATCAACAATGGTGTTCAAAGCGTTCATACTAATATTACTACCAGCATGCAAATAAGATTCCATAGGTTTTTTAATTTTCGCATCAAACAATCCATGTTTTAAATCAGGAAATAGAGTAAGAAGATCATTCTTGTCCATTATGCCAAACTAGTGTAAACAAGAAACAAAAAGATGCAATTGCAGGATCTAAAGGAAATAGCTTTGAGTACTTACAGCGCCGGGAAATAGCTTGGTAGCCGAGATCCGGAGTGTGAGTATCTTTTACCTTTCCTCCCCGGCAACGGCGCCAGAAAATAGCTTGATGTCTACTTCCCCCTCCTTTTCCTGTAGACAGTGTTGGGCCTCCAAGAGCAGAGGTTTGTAGGACAGCAGCAAGTTTTCCCTTAAGTGGATCACCCAAGGTTTATCGAACTCAGGGAGGAAGAGGTCAAAGATATCCCTCTCATGCAACCCTGCAACCACAAAGCAAGAAGTCTCTTGTGTCCCCAACACACCTAATAGGTGCACTAGTTCGGCGAAGAGATAGTGAAATACAGGTGGTATGAATATATATGAGCAGTAGCAACGGTGCCAGAAAATAGCTTGCTGGTGTGTAGTTGATGGTGGTAGTATTGCAGCAGTAGTAACTCAGTAAAACAGTAAACAAGCAGCGATAGCAGTATTTAAGAACAAGGCCTAGGGATTACACTTTCACTAGTGGACACTCTCAACATTGATCACATAACAGAATAGATAAATGCATACTCTACACTTTTGTTGGATGATGAACACATTGCGTAGGATTACACGAACCCTCAATGCTGGAGTTAACAAGCTCCACAATTAATGTTCATATTTTAGTAACCTTATAGTGTAAGATAGATCAACATAACCAAATAGATCACATCAATACCATCATAGTAATAGTTAACTTCACAATCCACAAGAGATCATGATCATAGCCTACGACAAGAACCACATGGTGCACACACTAGTCACCTTTACACCATGCAGGAGGAATAGAATACTTTAATAACATCACTAGAGTAGCACATAGATGAATTGTGATACAAAACTCATATGAATCTCAATCATGTAAAGTAGCTCATGAGATCATTGTATTGAAGTACATAGGAGAGAGATTAACCACATAGCTACCGGTACAGCCCCGAGCCTCGATGGAGAACTACTCCCTCCTCATGGGAGCAGCAGCGGTGATGAAGATGGCGGTGGAGATGGCAGCGGTGTCGATGGAGAAGCCTTCCGGGGGCACTTCCCCGCTCCGGCAGCGTGCCGGAACAGAGACTCCTGTCCCCCAGATCTTGGCCTCGCGATGGCGGCGGCTCTGGAAGGTTTCTGTGGGTTTCGTCGAACGTCTCAGGGTTTTCGCGACGGAGGCTTTAAATAGGCGAAGAGGCGGCGCAGGAGGGTTGAAGGGGTGCCCACACCATATGGCGGCGCGGCCAGGGCCTGGGCCGCGCCGGCCTATGGTCTGGGGGCCCAGTGCCCCCCCTCTGGTCCTTCCCGGGTGTTCTGGATGCTTCCGGTGAAAATAGGAACTTGGGCGTTGATTTCGTCCGATTCCGAGAATATTTCGTTACTAGGATTTCTGAAACCAAAAACAGCAGAAACATGAAGAATCGGCACTTCGGCATCTTGTTAATAGGTTAGTTCCAGAAAATGCACGAATATGACATAAAGTGTGCATAAAACATGTAGATAACATCAATAATGTGGCATGGAACATAAGAAATTATCGATACGTCGGAGACGTATCAACCGGTTACTTCTCAACCCGAGCTCCTTAACCTATGCGCTTTACCTTGTTATATCTATCTTGCTTGATGTGCTTTACATAGCTTGTTATCACATTGTGCTCATCATGCTAGCATAGGTTGTTGGTGCTCTTAGGCAAACCCCTAGTTGATAGGCCTTGAGCTAAACTATTAAACACATGTGTAGTTTTATTCCGCCTAGTTTAGCTCTCAAGTAGAAGTTTTTATACACGCCTATTCACCCCCCCTCTAGGCGACGTCCTAGAACATTCAATTGGTATCAGAGCTAGGGCTCTCTTATCTTGTTGGGCTTCACCGCCTAGAGAGTATGACGTCGGCTAGAGGATTAGTGCACATTTCCACCTTTACATTTGATGGCACTAATTATGATGCTTGGAAATTCTACATGCTTGATTATTTTAGGGGCATGCACCCACATGTGGAGCAAATTCTTGATATGGGTTTTTCTCCTCCTAAGGATCCACAAAATCCAACTTTTGAGGAGAAGAAAAACTCTTATCTAGATGCTCAAGTTACTAATGTGCTTTGTCATGTTGTGAGTCATGTAGTGATTTCCTCCATCGCGCCTTTCCGGAGTGCTCATGAGTTTTGGACAAAGGTTCAAGATACATATGGTGAATCCAAGACCATTAAGGATTATCACACTCCTTACACTTCACCAATGTGTGGTAAGACACAAGGTAATGGTATGGTGAGTGGGTATGAACATTGCATTGTTGATAGTGAGCTTTCTCTTGATGATTCTTCATCCCTATCCCATTGCAATGTCTCATCTTTGGACTTTAACACTTGTAGCACTATAAATGCTTTACATGCTAGTGTTGATAGTCCTTGCATATCTTCATTCCATGTTGATATGCTTGCCTTGTCTTGTTGCCACAATGAAGATGCTTCGCTTTCCTCTAGTACTTGTGTGACTAACAATGTAGAGGAAACCGAAGATACTATGGGCCAAGACAAGATCTTGGATGGAGCTTCAAGTAGTTCATCGTCTTCATCATCGCACGGTCCCTACACTTGCCTTATGGCTAAGGCTTCTAAGGTATCTCCTTCCTTGGAACCCTATCGATCTAATGATGATGAGGATGATGATATGGAAGGACTTAATGTTGCTTCCTTAAACAAGTTGGGAGAGTCGGTTTTTCATGCTCTTCATAAGAAGAAATTTGCTTGCTCTAACTTCATGAAAATCTTCGATTTTGCCATTGAGAGCACAAAACGTATTGAGAAAATGGAAGAGCATGAGCGTGAGTATGGAAACGAGATTGCAACTCTTAGTGAAGCTCTTAAAGAACAACAAACCACCAATGAAACTCTTGAGGAGAACTTTCCTCTAGTGGTACTTATGGTAGAGGAATCTCGTGATAGAGCTTTAGAGGTGGCACATGATTTTCGAACTAAAAATGTTGAGCTAGTAAGTGCTCGTGCTAAACTCCTTGAGGATTTTGAGCTTCTCAAAAGTAGCTCTAGGGCTATGGAGAGTGAGCTCATCAAACTCACCGAGTCACATGAGCAATTTAAGGCTCTCAACCTAATAGAGCTTGCTAAGTTGTCTTCTCCTTGTGCTATAATTGATAATGCTTGTGCTACTAACTCTACCTCTTGTGAAGCCCCCATCTTGAAGGAGAATGTTGAGCTAAGGGCTCAACTTGCTTTGCTAACAAGAAATTATGAGAAATTGGAAGAAAATTATGGAAAGCTTTCTAGCTCCCATGATGATCTTCTAGTCTCTCATGATTTGCTAAAGTTAGCCTATGAGGCTATCGTGTCAAAGGTAAAATCTTGTGAGCCTCATGTGAGTACTAGCACTACCTCTCAAAATGCTATTTTGCCATGTGCTAGTGCTTTTAGTTCACCCACTCATGCTATTGACTTATCTTGTGGTGAACTACCTTCTATGCCTTGTTCTACAATTCCATGTGCTAGTGCTAGTAATTCACCCACCCATGCTATTGTTATATCTTGTGGTGAATTACATACCTTGCCTTGTTGCTCTAACAATAAAGCTTCCACTTCCTCTAGTACTTGTGTTGTTACTAACCATGTAGGGGAAATCGAAGAGCTCGAGGCCCAAGTCTCTTCTTTGAAGAAGGACTTGGTAAAGGGTCATGAAGGGAAGCAATTCCCCAATGAAAAGAGTGGACTTGGATTCAACTCCAACAACAAGAACAAGTCCATCTCGCACAAGCGGAAGAAGGGCCAAGGGCATGTGAAGGACCCCGCCAAGATTGTGTGCTTCAAGTGCAAGATTGAAGGGCATCATGTTAGATTGTGCCCCTTGAAGAAGAAGCCACTTGGCGTGAAGAAACAAGGGAATCGGCCTCAAGATGGAGCTCATGGTCTACCTCAAGGACAAGCTCAAGGTCTACCTCGACTTGAAGAAGGGCCGCTACCCAAGAAGGATCAAGCCAAGGCTCCCGTTGTGGAGAAATCAAGTGAGAAGAAGGGGAAGAGAAGAAGATGCTACATATGCCGTGAGAAGGGCCACATCTCTTCCTTTTGCACTAGTGGTAACTCATCCAACCCTATCTTGATCCATGGTGCTTATTCTCTACATAAGGATAAGGTTGGCGAGGTGTTTGCCAAATATGTTGGCACTCAAAGTGGTTTCGTAAAAAGAACCATTTGGGTTGCCAAGCCTATTGTGACTAACTTCTTAGGACCCAACTTGTTGGTTGGGGACCAACGAGCCAAAATTTGATCAATAGGTACATGTGGAGGGCATGGAGGCTTGACGAGTTCATGAAGACTTGGGGGATCTTCATCATTCTCACTTCCTCAAGTCAAGTACTTTTCCGTTCATCCTTTTACCCATGCTCCTCCTTGCGGTAACGAGTCCTCAACTCCTTTACATTGAAAGTTACTCGCTCCCTTTTTACATGTGTTGGTTTTGTACCTTGCATGTGGTTGTGTATGTTGTGCCTCCTACTTGCTTATCTTGCTTGCTTGATTATATATGTTGGGTGGCACATCATGTACAATTGTTCTTTGTTGAGCCTATTGCATCTTATTGATATCTTAGTTGTTGGCTCATGTGAGAAATTAATGGACTATCCCATTTTGGGGGAGTGATATGCTTGTACATTTCACAATCCTAAAATGTGCGACATGATGAACTAAAATTTTATAATGTCCATTAATTATCTCACTTGGTTCTAATTTGCCTCTTGCACGAAAAATGTCTTTATCACATTATGGGGGAGTATTGTGCCTTGTGCATTTTACAAGCCTAGAAAATGTGAACATTTGGGGTTGTGTCACATAGAATTGATATTATAGATTATCTCGTTCCTATGTGACATGTTTGCTCAAACAAATCCCACTTTACCATATGCTTTCTTTGTTGTGAAGGTGATCTTGGACATACTCACAAACTACCATATGGATATTTCCTAAACACCTCTTGTCCGTGGAAAATTGGTAATTAATTGTGTAGTATTGTTCCGGATCATCCTCACACTTGGCTCATGTGCTCAATTGCTCATCTATAGCCAAGAATTTGTCCTTGTGGGTTTGACTCCCGTTTGTCTTCCTTACCTCTTTTGGATCTCCTTATTTCAGTTGAACCTTGTTAGTGTTTTGATAAACATGGTTGAGCAATAATCACGCATTCGTGCATTTTGTATTCAAATGCAAAATTCTAAATAGTGCACTAATTTTGGGGGAGTTCTCCTATGTTTGCTAGAACACTCCCTTGTTTCAAGAATTTGACCTTGGAAGACAAACCTTTTCTTTTCGGTACTTTTGTGCCATCATGAAAAGCGTTGAGGGTTTGGTTTATAGGAACCTTGCTTTCTTTGGGAGTTGGTTATCTCATTACTTGATCTTTGGTTTTACTTTTCTATAATGAGATAAGTCCTTGAGCATGCTTGTTTTGGATATCTTGCTCCACCTCTCTTGTACCTATCTTGTGTGTGCATGTTTCTTTGTGGATAAACGTCTTCGTGATGTTGTCCACTTAGAGAAACTTATACACACAAGAGATGGTGCATATCTTTTGATATCCCTCTTTGTTGAAGTCCATTCCTTTATTCTTATTTGACTTGTTAATGACTCCACAAAGATCTTGGTCATGAGTGCTTGTTTTATCCTATTTGCATCTTCACGCACTCATACTTGTTTTTGGCACAAGCTTCGTTTTTTTACTTCCCTCTTATTAAGCTTGTGTTTCTTTTTGGGTCATTGGATTGCTTGCTTCATTTGTCGAAGCCTTCTCACCTTCATATCCTCTTGCAATCTTTGATCCTCAATATAGTTTGATTTCCTTCGAATATTCGTCATTGAATATGTGCATTTGATTTCACTCACACTTATGAGAAATGCACAACTTATGGAGGAATGCTCACTATATTTGTCTTCTAAACCTCTCACCCATTTCGGCAATCGATGTCAATGGGGGAGAAGTTTGGAGGGTTTAAGGGAATTGCTTTTGTTGGTTCTTAAGCATTTGCCTTTCATGCCTTGCATTTGTTGCTTTGCATGGTTGAATATTTAGAGGATACTCCGCTAGGCTTTAATTGCCGGTATATGCAATGAAATTCAAGTTCATTCACACATGCATATATTATGGGGGAGTTTGTTCTAAATCTTTAACTTGGGTTGTTCGCTAAATTCCATATCTAAACCCTCTCAAAGAGATTGTCATCAATTACCAAAATGGGGGAGATTGTAAGAACATGTCCATTACCCCATGTGTGGTTTTGGTAATTGATGACAATCCCTATGTACTAACGGTTGCATTGAGAATCAATCTTAGGTCAAGTCCATAGCCATGCATTGGACTCAAGGTTGCAAGATGGAGAAGACGGAGTACAATGATGAAGATGGTGTCAAAGAGAGACGAAGATGGTGTTGAAGATGAAGAGAGAAGACGGCGTAGAAGATGAAGAGAGAAGATAGCGTTGAAGATGGATGGAGATGGTGGCGTGCGTACAAGATGGAAGAAGACGGTGGCGTGTATGTTGAAGGAAGACGGTGGCATATACAATCATGAAGAGTATGAAGACGGAGCTTGCCGACTCGAGAAGAACGCGCAAGGACAAGGTTTGTGCTCGATAGGATAGTGGGTCGCATCATCGGAGAGAGCTCAAACCTTGCATGCATTGCATCGTGTTCTTGGTTCTTCTTGGTTCTTATGCATGAAACGGATTTCGGTTGCATCGCATGTTGCATATGCGAGGGTGATGATTTTCCCGATATACCGTATTGAGAGGTTACACCTCTATGACCATGAGAGAATCATAACTCACTCCTTTGCATGATTTCACCTTGTAAAGATGTAGCTCTTATCGCCCTCTTTCCAACAAAATTGGTTTCGTGTCATTCCGATCTTCCTAGCTCAAGATATTGCGTTTTCCGTATGCATATTATTTGAAAAAGAAAAACAGCCATATGGGCCGGGCGGTACTACCGCCGGCGGTACCGGACTAAATACCGCACGCGAGCTTTTCCTTCCTCATTCACCAATCTATCTCAGTAGGGAAAATAGGAGTTATGGTATAGAGAATACCGACCTACTGGATGCATTGATTAGGGACAAAGACCTGGTATTTCAAGTCAAGCTTAGGCGAAGAGGTCCTTGAACCGCAATCGATGGAAAAGATCGAATTCTATTGAAGTATTACACTACTTCTGGAACAACATAATTAAGAAATTCAGCTTGCATGCATTTTTCTAATGAAATACAATACCGGCCGGCTCTATATCCTTTCTTCCGGATGAACGAATCATACTTTTCCACTGTAGAATTCGGCTTCTTTTGTTGCCGAAGACCAGGACCCGTCTTATTTGCTGAAAACCTGTGAGGAGGCATCGAGTCGAAGAAATGAATTGCTCTTTGGCTAGTGGAAATGAGGTCCTTTCCTTGAGCTTTCGATATTCGAATTAGGGGATACATGAATTCGGGCTCAAGTGATTCCACCGAAGCGACGAGACCTTGAAAGCAGGTTTTTCAAGTGTCAGTAGCGGGACGTTCTGTCAATCGGGGAATTCATGTTGAACCGCACACTTGGCATCTCCCTGTTGTGAGACAGACTGATTGGGTGCTAAGATCCAAAGTCGAGAGAGAAACAGCCCAGATCGTACGCTAAGGTCCCTAAGCAATCACTTAGTGGAAAAGGAAGTGATCGGAATCGAACAAAAAGTCCGTAACCACTCGTCCGGTAGGTTTCCCTATTAAGTCAGCACCGGATCAAGATTGGAGACCCATCAGTCGTTGGTTTGCTCTTTTGCCTACTGTATCGTGGTGGGTATTACAGTCAAGGTTTGGGATTGGCGTACGGCTCAATTTGATCGAACAGGATTGTTCAAAGCTATGAAGGCCTCACAATAATTTGAATGTAGAACTGAAGAAGCACAATTTCCTTCTTCGAGAGGAATCCAACCGAAGAGAAGCGAGCATCATAATAGCTTGATAAAAAGATCCCACGTCGGAATCAGCTATTTCAATTAGTTGCTTGACCTGCCTCAAAGTAGATCTTCGGAAAGCCAACGACAGCGTGAACCGGCAATTTATCTACAATCAAAAAAACCAATCTTCCCTTCCGGCGGATTTTCCTTACTGGACCTGAAGCGGTACCAGGCCGGTACCGGCCCGGTAGTACCGTAACCCAATTACGGTACCAGGCCGGTACCGGGCCTGGTCGTACCGGCCCAGCTTTTTCCCAGCATCCACCGCACCTGGCCGCCTGCTCCCAGCCGCATTGGGCCGCCTTGCCCTTGCCGGCCCGCTCCACCTCCACGCTCGCTCGCTGCTGCCGCTGCTCGCTCGCTCGCTGCCGATCGGGAGACGTGGGCGTCGACCCGCGTGCTGCCCTCGATGGCAGCGCCGCTCCCGCTCGCTGCTCTCCCGCTCTCTCCCCTGCTGTCGCGCGCACACACGCATACACTGCTGCGCCGCATGCATGCTGCTGCACCGCTGCTCCATGGCCCCACCTGCTACCGCATGCGCTGCGCTGCTGCCCTTTCTCTCTCTCTGTTTTTCACTGTTTTGCTCAGATTCAAACACAAGCGGTAGTACCGCTCCGCAGAGCGGTACTACCGGTTTGGGGCGTTTTTCAGCTGTTTTCTGCGCAGTTCGCGCGCGAGCGGTAGTACCGCTTCGGGCGCGGATCTGACCATTTTTCAGCCCCAACAGCTATATTTCTGAGCCCCCTATATATACCTCTCTTCCACCTCCGACCAAACTAACCCTTCCCCTCCATTCTCTCTCCTCCATTGTTGACCTTGGGTTCTTGCTTCCTCCTCTTGATCCCCCACTATTTGATATTTTTGGGGGAAAGGAGAGAGGAGATCTAGATCTAGAGCTTCACCAATTGAATCCCTCTCCAGGTGAGGGGATCTTGCTAGATCTAGATCTTGGAGTTTCTTGGTGTTTCTCCACTCTTTGTTCTTCCTCCCTTATTCCCCCAATAGCGTCTTCTAGCTTTGTTGGAATTTGGGAGAGAAGAACTTGGGCATCCTAGTGGTGTTCTTAGCCATTGCATTAGGTGCATCGGTTTGAGTTCTCTCCGGGGTTTCGATCTCGTAGAGTGAGTGTTCAACCTTAGTGGTGTTCTTGCCTTAGTGGCCATCTTGCCTTAGTGGCCATCTTGCCTTAGTGGCCGCATAGCCTCTTGTGGCGCATCGTTTCCTTGGTGGAGTGTGTTAGCCTCTTGTGGCGCATCGTTTCCTTGGTGGAGTGTGTTAGCCTCTTGTGGCGCATTAGCATCCTTGGTGGAGTTGGTTTCCATGGTGCAGTGTGTTAGCCTCTTGTGGCGCATTAGCATCTTGGTGGCTTGGTGGTGTGTTATAGCCTCTTGTGGCCGTGTACTTGAGAGCCTCCGTGTTGTGGAGTTGCCTCAAGCCGATACTTGGCATTTGCCCAAGCGTGGACGGGTTCGGTGACCACCCCAAGGGTCCTTTAGTGGATCAAGGCCTTTCCTTTGGTGGAAAGGCTCGAGGAGAATACGGTGGCCCTAGTGGCTCATTGGAGTGCCACGTGCCTCCACACCGCTCCATATGGAGACGTAGCACCTTAGTGTGTGAACTTCGGGATACATCGTCGTCTCCTCGTGCACCGGTTACTTCTCAACCCGAGCTCCTTAACCTATGTGCTTTACCTTGTTATATCTATCTTGCTTGATGTGCTTTACCTAGCTTGTTATCACATTGTGCTCATCATGCTAGCATAGGTTGTTGGTGCTCTTAGGCAAACCCCTAGTTGATAGGCCTTGAGCTAAACTAGTAAACACATGTGTAGTTTTATTCCACTTAGTTTAGCTCTCAAGTAGAAGTTTTTATACACCGCCTATTCACCCCCCTCTAGGCGACGTCCTAGAACATTCAGTGGATATATTCGATAAGGAAGAAGTCTGAAACATTTGAATGGATTCAAATAAATTTCAGCATGAAGTGGAAATCATCGTAATAGAAAAGCCAAATATCTATGATGATCATAGTGGGAATATTTGAATTATGAGTTTTAGCGAACATCTAAGAGAGTTATGAAATTGTTCTACAACTCACGTTTCTTGGAGTATCATAGTGATGATGAAGTATCCAAGAGACGTATCCAAACCTTGTTGGGTCAATGATGAGATAAAATATTGATGCCATTATATTTTTGTGGATTATGCTTTAGTGACTACCGCTTTTACACTGAATAGAGCATCATCATGATCTATTGAAATGACACCATACGAGCTATGGCATGGGTATGAACCCTAATAGTCAATTCTTAAATTTTGGTATGCATAGCATATGTAAATAAGTTTACAACCAAAATCGGCTGAATATCTTTGTTGTTATCCCAGAATTGGTAATTCTTCCCACTATGAAGTAAAAGACAAAAGTGTTTGTTAATGTTACTTGCTTATTTCCAAGATTTTTTTTTCTAGCGAAGTATTTAAGTGGGAGGACAACAGTACTTGATAAGGTTTATGAACCTGAGCATGATGATCAGAGTAGCGCAGCATCAAAAATGGTTCTGGAAGCGGCCACGATGATCATGGCTCCCATGTCTACAAAGTGTTATAGTCATGAAGATCGAAGTACCTATTGAACCTTGTAGGTATGGTTTACTTTGTGATCAAATAAAATGATTTGTGAACAAAGGATTGATTTTGAACAATGATAAACCAACTACATACAAAGAAGCTATGATGGGCCCTGACTCCGTTAAAATGGCTATGCGCCATGAAATCCAAGATGGATGAATACTTTTGAAAGTAAATGGATCTATAAAATTGATGGACTTGGATGAAATATCCTTGAAGAAGCTCTACTTGTTGAAAAATTGTTGACGACAAATTTCAAAGAGTTGACTACGATAAGATTAGATCTTCCGTAGCAATGCTTATAGTCTATGTGGATTAGATCCTGCTGCTCTGACGATAGATCGCCTGATGAAGCAGCGTGAAGAGAAGAAGTGATCGTCTGTTGATCACTGTAGTATTTTGCTTTCTGCTTAAGTGTGTTTGTGAACTGTGTCAGTGCTCTTACTGCGTGTTTGAACTCTCCTTATTTTACCTATCTGTGTGTGTCTATGGATCATGATCGTGTTTGGAATATCCTATGTTGGAATATCCGTGGTATTAACGACCCTCTGAAATGGCCTGTCGTGCGTAACAAGTTAGAAGAAAGTTGTGCTTCTATCATTTGCCTCCAGGAAACAAAAAAATCTGAATTTGACTCTAGTTTCATTAAAAAGTTTGCCCCTCGTCGTTTTGATAAATTTGCCTTCATACCAGCTGAGGGAGCTTCTGGTGGGCTGCTGATTTTATGGGTGGGTAGTTTGTTCTCTGGGAAAGTTCTTTTGGAAGAATGTTTTGGTTTAGCAGTAGAATTCACGTCAAATATCTCGGCTGAAGTGTTTACACTGGTTAATGTCTATGGCCCCTGCTCTGGTATTGCACGAGAAAATTTTATAGCTTGGTTGTTTCATCTTAATATTGCGGATGATGCCCTGTGGTTACTTCTTGGTGATTTTAATTTCTACAGATTTATAGAGAGTAGAAATAAACAGGGTGCAAACTTGACAGACATTGCAACTTTCAATGAAATAATAAGCTACTTGGGGCTCATTGAACTACCTATCAAAGGGAGATCCTTCACTTGGAGTAATATGCAAGCAGATCCTTTGTTAGTTCAGTTGGATTGGTTTTTCACGTCGACTGCTTGGACCTTGAAATTTCCTAACACCCTGGTGAAACCTCTTGCTCGACCCACCTCGGATCATGTACCCTGCATGGTCTCTATAGGAACCAAGATTCCTAAAGCAAGAGTGTTTCGGTTTGAAAGCTATTGGATTCGTCTTCCTGGCTTCTTAGATAAAGTGAAATCCCTTTGGGACATTTCTTGTGAAGGGGATAGTGCGAAGAGATTATCTGCCAAGTTTAAACTGCTTCGCAAAGGACTCAAACATTGGAGCTCCAAATTTACAATCTTGGATACCCTTATAGCTAACTGTAACGCAATCATCCTTCAACTTGATAGTTTTGAGGAGCTTAGAGCGTTACATATTTCGGAATGGAATTTTAGGAATATTGTTAAAGATAAACTCCAATATCTTTTGCTTTGCAAGCAAGACTACTGGAGAAAGAGATGTACAGCCCGTTGGGCTCGGCTAGGAGATGAGAATACCTCTTTTTTCCACTCCATGGCTACCATCAGATATAGGAAGAATCTGATTTCATCCTTGACAAGAGATGATGGCTCTGTTGTGACTGATCATGGGGAGAAAGCAGGTCTTTTGTGGAATGCTTTCCGCAGTAGATTGGGTATTTCTACTCCCATCAATCCCTCATTTGATTTCTCCAAGTATTTTGCTCATATGCAAGGTTTAGAGGCTCTGTCTGTTCCCTTCTCTCATGAGGAAATTGATCAAGTGGTGGCCCATATGCCAAGTGATAAATCACCAGGCCCAGATGGTTTCTCTGGTTTATTTCTCAAGGTATGTTGGCCAATAGTAAAATATGATTTCTATGAGCTCTGCCAACAGTTCTGGGATGGATCAGTCAACCTGCAAAGTATTAATGACTCTTTTATCACGTTAGTGCCTAAATGTCTGTCACCAGAAGGTCCTAGTGATTTTCGTCCAATCTCTCTGTTAAACATTTGCCTCAAATTGCTTACCAAATTGCTAGCCAATCGGTTACAGTCTAAAATTTTGGATATTGTGCATGATAATCAATATGGCTTCCTACCAACAAGAAACATTCAGGATTGTGTAGGATGGGCATATGAGTATATCCATCAGTGTAAGCAAGCTGGCACTCCCTCTGTTATACTCAAACTGGACTTTGCCAAGGCGTTTGACACTGTGGAACATGATGCTATTCTGAAAATTTTTGGAGCTTTGGGCTTCGATCCTAGATGGTTATTGTGGCTAAGAATGCTGATGTCTTCGGGTACATCGGAAGTTTTGCTTAATGGGGTGCCAGGTAAAAAGTTTCCCTGTCGGAGGGGTGTTCGACAAGGTGATCCTTTATCACCTCTCCTGTTTGTTGCAACCTCTGAATTACTGCAAGCTATGGTTAACTCCTTATTCCAGGATGGTTTAATACACGCTCCTCTCAACATACCAAATACTGATTTCCCTATTATACAGTACGCGGATGATACACTCTTGATCATGCAAGCCTGTCCTTCACAATTAGCAGCTCTTAAGGTTATCTTGGAGGAATTCGCCAATGCAACTGGCCTCAGGGTTAACTACGATAAATCTGCTATGATGTCCATAAATGTTTCTGAGGATCTGCTTTCCTCCTTAGCAGCCTCATTTGGTTGCCAGGTTGGGGTCTTACCGTTCACCTACCTTGGTCTCCCCATGGGCACTACTAAACCAACAATTCATGATCTCTCTCCTTTGGTGGGCTTAGTTGAGCGTAGGCTTAACGCAAGTGCTCGTTTCTTGAATTATGGTGGCCGTTTGGAGTTTGTCAAGTCAGTTCTATCAACACTGCCCACCTTCTATATGAGCTCTTTGAAGTTACAGAAAGCTATTTTGAATATATGTAACAGAGCACAGCGACACTGCCTATGGGCTAAGGATGATGAATCATCATCAGTCAATGCACTGGTAGCCTGGTCATTAGTTTGTCGTCCAAAGAAGCATGGAGGGCTGGGAGTTAGAAATTTGGAATTACAGAATAAAGCTCTTCTCATGAAACAGCTACATAAGTTCTATTCAAAAGCTCCTACGCCATGGGTGTCATTGGTTTGGTCCTTATATGGTGAGGGTGTGCCACATGCAATGTCCAAAAGAGGATCGTTCTGGTGGCGAGACATTTTCAGTTTGGTGGGTGAATACCGCAGTATCACCAGTAGCCAAATACAAAACGGCACCTCTACACTCTTTTGGAAGGATTTCTGGGCAGAAGGTGGCCTACTTTGTAACAAGTACCCGCGGCTTTTCTCCTTTGCCATCGACGAGGATCTGTCTGTGGCTAATATGGCTGGATTAGAAAGTCTAGAGGCTGGCTTCGCTCTTCCTCTATCTGTTGAGGCCTTTCAGGAATGGCAAGAGGTAACCCAACTGCTGACATCTACCACCTTTTCGGCTCACCAACATGATCAGCGCTCTTTCTGTTGGGGGAACAAATACACTCCGTCTCACTTCTATAATTTCCTCTTTGCTAATCTGCCTTGTGATGCTGCCCTGAATGCCATTTGGAAGTCAAGAGCTCTGCCGAAACTGAAAGTCTTTGCCTGGTTACTGTTTATGGACAGACTTAACACGAGAGATCTTATGCAGAGGAAGCACTGGCACTTAGATTCTGGTTATAACTGTGAGCTGTGTCTAACCAGCTCTTTGGAAACTTCACAACATCTATTTCTTTCTTGTGAGTTCGCCAGCCTCTGTTGGAATTTTCTTAACATCCAGTGGGATGCCTCGCTGAGTCTGACTCAAAATTATCTGGCAGCCAAGACAGCTTTTAATGGCCCTTGTTTCTTTGAGGTGTTTATTTGTGCTGCGTGGAATATCTGGAAAATTCGAAATGACTTGGCTTTTAATCATATACCTTTGTCCTTTGCTCGGTGGAAAGTATGTTTTCAGCATGACCTTATGTTGCACCAGTATAAAGTTAAGGCTTCGATAGTTCAACCTCTAGTTGAATGGGTTACCTCTCTGGTCTTGTAATTTTCATTTTCTTTTGTAGTTTCTTCCCTCCTTGAACTTTTGACTCTGTTTCTGTATCATTGTACATATTTTTCATATATATATATAAAATGACACCGTAGGGGCTTCCCCTACGGTAAATGTGTCAAAAAAAAATGCTAGTAGGATGGCAAAATACATTACTTATCAGAAGTGTGTATTAAAGGTGTATACAAGATACAACCAAGAGTTTTGCTGGTCCGTGGAGTACTGGATAGGTATACAAACTTCAATTGGATGAAGTGAGTATCGCGGAGTTGGAATCTTCACCGGATGAAATTACGTGGGAGCGCTGAGACATATTTATAATACTTTATGTAGATGACATATAGTTGGTTATAAATGATGTAATTACATACTTGATTAAAATGTTTCATTGAGAAATTAACTTCAATGAAAGGATATGGACTGAAACAAATTTAGTGTCAAGATCTATGAAGATAGATTGAAACACATAATAAGTTTAAGTCAAAGTACATATAATGGATATTGAAGTAGTTCAATATAGAAATATTAAGAAAATGTTCTTGTCATGTGAAGGTTTAACAAGACTTGAGTGTATCTTACACTCAATGAGTAAAAAACACATGAGTGATTATAGATCACGAATGATATGTACACAATCAGATGTCCTGTGCTCTTAAAAGTGTTATGAGCATGTACCAGAATGATTCATGTGATGATCATTGAAAAACAGTAAGAATATTCTTGAGTACTTAAGAAGAACCAAGGATATATAGTTTTGTATGGAGAAATGACAAACAAATCGCTGTAAGATGTTGCACCGATATTAGTTTTGTCACATATAAAAATAAAATTTCAATCTCAAATTGGACTAAGTGTTATTTAAAAGGTAGCACAATGAGCTAGAAGTTATCTATGCTAGATTTAGATGAGTTCTAAATATTGTGATGGATTCTACAAATGAAGGCAGAGTATGTCATTGTTTTGACAATGACTGAGGATGTTAAGTCAAGAAGTTCTTTGAGAATTTGGTGTAGTTCCGATAGTGTCAGAACTTTGAAGCTATATTGTGTGTGACAATATTAGTGACATATTTCAGACCGCGGAATTAAGGTTCCACCAGAAGACCAAACATATTTAATGCCGACTCATTTGGAAATGAGTGATGCGTTGAGACGCAAATGAATTACAAAATACATACGTTTCTGAGCGTGTCAGATCCGTTGACTAAAACCTCTCCCGTGAGCAAAACATGATAAAGCACCGAAAGGCCAAGGTGTTATATCTTTACAAATGTAAACTAGATTATTGACTCTAGTGCAAGTGGGAGACTGTTGGAGATATGCCCAAGAGGCAATAATAAAATGGTTATTATAATATATCTTTGTGTTTATGATAATGTTTACATACCATGCTATAATTGTATTAACCGAAACATTGATACATGTGTGTTATGTGAACAACAAGGAGTCCCTAGTAAGCCTCTTGTATAACTAGCTTATTGATTAATAGATGATCATAGTTTCATGATCATGAACATTGGATGTTATTAATAACAAGGTTATGTCATTATGTGAATGATGTAATGGACTGATACGCCTCCAACGTATCTATAAATTTCTGATGTTCCATGCTAGTTTTATGACAATACCTACATGTTTTGCTCGCACTTTATAATGATTTTATGCATTTTCTGGGACTAACCTATTAACAAGATGCCGAAGCGCCAGTTCCTGTTTTCTGCTATTTTTGGTTCCAGAAAAGCTGTTCAGGAAATATTCTCGGAATTGGACGAAATGAAAGTCAAACCTTCTATTTTACCGAGACGGACCCAGAACATCGAAGGAGAGACGGAGAGGAGGCCC
Source organism: Lolium perenne (assembly GCF_019359855.2). Classification (NCBI taxonomy): domain Eukaryota; kingdom Viridiplantae; phylum Streptophyta; class Magnoliopsida; order Poales; family Poaceae; genus Lolium; species Lolium perenne. Next base: position 31,719,827 of record NC_067248.2, on the reverse strand, counting down.
ACGGCCTCCAGACCACACTGGGGCGCGGCCTAGGAGGGGGGCGCGCCGCTAGGTGGTGTGGGCCCCTCGGGACCCCTCCGACGCCGCCCTTTCGCCTATATATTCCTCGCGACGCGAAAACCCTACAACAATCGATCATATTCCAGAAAGACTCCAGGGGCGCCGCCGCCATCGCGAAACCAAGATTCGGGGGACAGTATCTCTGTTCCGGCACGCCGCCGGGATGGGGAAGTGCCCCCGGAAGCCATCTCCATCGACGCCACCGCCTCCATCATGCTCCGTGAGTAGTTCCCCCATGGACTATGGGTTCTAGCAGTAGCTAGTTGGTACTCTCTCTCCCATGTACTTCAATACAATGATCTCATGAGCTGCCTTACATGATTGAGATCCATCTGATGTAATCGGGGTTGTGTTTGTTACGATCCGATGAATTGTTACATTATGATCAGTCTATCTATAAAGTTTGTGAAGTTATTGTTGCTGCAATCTTGTTGTGTTTTATGCTTGTCACTAGTGCACGAGTGGCATGATCTTAGATTTAAGCTCTATAATTATTGCTTAGATTGTATCTACATGTTGTTTGCACATGTCTATGTCCGGAACCCGAGGCCCCAGAGTGACAGCAACTGGGATAACTGGAGGGGAAGGCTTAGATATGAGGATCACATGTTTTCACCAAGTGTTAATGCTTTACTCCGGTGCTCTATTAAAAGCAGTACCTTAATTACCAGTAGATTCCCTTGAGGCCCGGCTGCCACCGGCTGGTTGGACAAAAGATGTTATGCAAGTTTCTCATTGCGAGCACGTATGACTATATATGGAAAACATTCCTACATGATTAATAAATCGATGTTCTATCTTAATGCTATTTCAATCCTATCAATTGCCCAACTGTAATTTGTTCACCCAACACTTGTCACTTGTTATTGGAGAGTTACCACTAGTGTAGATAGCTGGGAACCCCGGTCCATCTCTCATCATCATATACTCATTCCTATATGACATTGGAAGTAGTATCAACTATTTTCTGGTGCCATTGCCTCTGTGTTACTGTTACTGCTGCTATGCTATTGTTGCTATTGCTCTCATATTACTGCTACTTTCACATCACCCCTGTTACTAGTGCTTTTCCAGGTGCAGCTGAATTGACAACTCAGTTGTTAAGGCTTATAAGTATTCTTTACCTCCCCTTGTGTCGAATCAATAAATTTGGGTTTTACTTCCCTCGAAGACTGTTGCGATCCCCTATACTTGTGGGTTATCAAGACTATTTTCTAGCGCCGTTGCCGAGGAGGCATAGCTCTACTCATAAGGTCACCTGGGAGTACACTCTACCTCCCTCTCTGTTTTTATTTTATTTTGTTTTGCTTAGTTTACTTTTGTCTAGTTTATTTGTGCTTAGTTTATTTATGTCTAGTATTATTTTGCTTAGTTTACTTTTGTCTAGTTTGTTTTTGTCTTGTTTTATTTTTCTTATATACTCGAAAATCCATAAAAATTTGAAAAACCGAAAAATTAAAAAATGTTGTTATGGAAGAACTCATACCCATTACGGAGCTTATAGAATTATATAAGAATTATAGAGAATCAAGAAAGGGTGAAGTCATGAGTGCCGTATTAGAAAAAATGAATACAATTGCTAAAATCTTGCTTAAACGCCATGATATAAACTATTGCTCTAAACAAGATACTAAACATCTTAAATTCCAATGTGGCTTTAGTGAAGAATTTTTAATTATGAACTATAATTGGAATAACTATATTCATCTTGGGTTCGAAGAGGTAGAACAATTTGTTTTATTTATGGGAGCCTCTGAGATAGAATCCTTCATGGCTAAAAATTATGAAACTTGTATTGCTTGTAAGGACCTTAAAGATTATGTCTCTTCTATCCTTAATTTTTGCATAGAAAGTTCCAGCAATAATCTTTATATCATTGATTATAAAGAGAGACTCATTAATGCACAAGAATGCACTCACAATTTGCTCGAACCTATGAAAGAAGAAATTGATGAACCTGAAAGCTCATTGGATGAAAAAGAAGAGGATAGTGATAAACAAAAGGAGGAAGAATGGATTAGCTACCCATGCCAACCTTCTAATGAGAGTAACTCTTTATCTCTTACACTATTTGATTGTCCTCCATGCTTACCAAAGGAGGATGTGTTGACCACCAAAACCCACCGGCGAGTAGCGACGGGCAACACGAAGAGCCGGGAGGCTCCCAGGACTGCTGGTGGGCCCTGGTCCCTCGGGCGACGGCCCGCAATGCTCCGGCACGCATGTCCGATGCTGGTGCAAGGGCGTGCCACCTGACCTATACCTGGTCAGGAAGGTGATGGATTGCTTCGACTAGTTTCCTGCATGGCATACACGTAAACATTAAATACGAGCCTCGATCGGCTCTCAGGTTGTCCTGTGAATCGGCTCAAGGAGCCGATCCACCCATGATTCGTATGAGATCTACGATAACATGGTGGTCCTGCTTGATCAATATTAAGCTAAAACGATCTACGACGATCTAGGGTTTTCACCACATAACCGGAACATCCTACACGTAATTGAGCCTGGCAGGCACGAAAGATGATAATAAACCAACCCTAGACAAGGCCTAAAAACAAACGTGGAGTTGATTCCCGGAGCATCTTCTCTAGGATTAGCAAACTATACCTTACATGCTATTGGATCATTCAACCCATTTGCAAGGCCTAACTATGTAGATATCAAACTAATCCTTGAAGAACAAGGAGCAATCATAACGGATCGGATCTACTAACAAAGATCAAGCAAGGTGCCACCCTTGCACCTAAGATAGGTACAAGGGCGGCTAGATATCCAAGAGTAGCATGACTAATCAAATACATCAAGAAAGTACCGATGCTAACCCTAACATATCCATGATAACTACGTTGCTCGCCATCAACAAGGCTTCAGCACGAGCAACGCATGAACAACGAATAAATAGGATACTGCCTAGATCGCAAGATGCGATCTAGGCAGCATAGCGCTTACCCGGAAGAAACCCTCGAAACAAGGGGTGGCGATGCGCCTAGATTGGTTTGTTGTGAACGTGATCGTCCTCCTTTCTCAATAACCCTAGATACATATTTATAGTCCGCAGACTTTCTAACTTGGGAATAATCCCAACCGTGTACGAGCTAAACTCTATCTCTTAATCCTAACTGACACGTAACCTACTTTAATTTACAGCTACACGGGCCATCTAGCCCAAATTCTTATACAAGGCCGATTCATGAATATTTTCTATGCATATTAGCTAAGCCCATCTCAATCACGGCCCACCTCTGATCTGGTTAAAATCTGGTGATAACACATGCCCCCTGGTTTTGGCAATGATAATTCCAAAACCACTCTGTTTTTTCTTCGCCGGGTCATGTCGTGGCAGAGCAGAACCGTCGCAGTATCTTTCATCATGATGCCTTGCCTTCTCAACTTCTCCGCGTGATCTGACAGTTTTTCCTTCTCTTTTTTTTTTCTTTTTGGCACCACTTCCTCGGAAACTGCTGTGGCATTAAATCTCCACTATATCCCCCTTATTTAACCGCGCTGAACAGTTCGCCTCTTCATCCCCTTGCTCTGTACTAGCCATCGGCACAAAAAAAACCCTCTTCCTCTGTAGCAATGTCTTCCTCTTCCTCCTCCTCCGCCTCGTCGGGTCTTTCTTTCCAATCCTCCTCCTCCAGCGAGCCGATATCCGAGCACGTCCTGATGGCGCAATACGAGAAGGAAGCTCCCGAGCATTGGGATGACGAAGAATGGGACTTCACCGTCAGGGTGGACGACGACCTGCCCCTAGCTGCCGTCTGATCAGACGACGACCTGTCCCTGACCGACGGGGAGGCGGACCTCCAGTTCCTCGTCGACGGGGAATTGGAGGGAGAGAGCGAGGACGACCTCTACTCTTGGGCCAGCTTCACCTCCTACGACGAGGAAGAGGAAGAGGAGGAGGACGACTCCTCCGACGAGTATCCGCCGGCAAAGCGCTTCCGCGCTTGGTCGGAGGACGACGACAATGATGAGGAGGAGGATGAAGCCCCGGCCGAGGGCTACGACAGCAGCGACGAAGAGCCCGCCGGAAGCAGCGCCGACGGCAGCTACGACGGCGACGACGAGGCCAGCGACAACCCTTAGAATAGGAACTACTAGTATAGGACTAGTAGTAGTTCTTGAGCAATCGGCTCTTCATTGTAAAAAACCCCTTTATTAATGAAGAAGTGTTTCCAATTAATCTTGCCGATAGTCAAAGCCGGTCAACTCCCAAAGAGCCGATGGCATCGCATCGGCCTTTACCATAAAACGCGAGTAAGGCCAAATCAGTTGTCTCTTCAAACGGTAACCTGCAACCTTCGTCTGAGAGAGCAAACTCAGATCCCCAAATCGCCGCTTGAACAGATCCAACTCACGGCCACACGAATCTCAGATCTCAACCGCGCCAAACCAACTCCGCAGTGCATCCAATGGCGGAATCATCCAACGCCAATGCTATGGTCTCCGGTCTGAAGGTAATCCTTAACCGCTCCTCGCCATCCGAGTAAATGTTAGGATTAACAGCAAACACCTGAATTAATGTCCTATTTCGTTATTAATTTTAGGTTTCAGACATCCTGCTGCCGCATCCTTCTCTCCCGAATTCTCTTTGTCTTGGCCCCCGTTCTTCCGAGAGTCCTGCTCATTTAATTTCATGCGAGGCCAATAGAATCCCCTTTGTAAACCAGAATTTAGATCTGACTTCTTGGGCCGACTGCCTACGAGCCTGGCCTAATCCTCCTGAGGGTTGGGTGGCATGGTACGGTAGAGTATCCAAAACTCACCATGCCACATGGGAAACCATAGGGATAGCCGATGCTTTGTCATTATCATTGTCTCCCCTTGAGAAGCACGAAAACCTTCTGAAAACCATCGGCTACTTCTGGTCTGATGCACTGAATTGCTTCATGTTTGGCCATGGTCCCATGACACCAACTCTGCTGGACGTGGCCATGATCACAGGTCTAGACATTGCATCCCCAAGCCCCTCTGCTTTTAAGCTGCCAAAGGTTCCTTTCACCCTCTCCTCCAAAACAGAGTGTACAAGCTGGGGTGCCTACCTCAGACGTTACATGAAAACCAAAGGCCCTGTGACAGAGAAAGAACACACGGCCTTCCTGAACTTCTGGTTGGAACACTTCATATTCTGTGGCCCTTCACTCGCCCCAACCAAGAATTACCTTTCTCTGGCCTATGAACTTGCCAAAGGCACTCAGCTTGGCATCGGCAAACTATTCCTTGGAGAGGTCTATCGATCTCTCCAACTAATGTCTGTCAAACTGTTTTCCCAAAAGACAGTTAAAACAGGAGGCCCCTGGTGGTTTATTCAGCTATGGGCTCAACTGTACTTCCGAAACCAGCTCCCAAACTCCCCACCTCTGGCCACTTGCACCTTCCCAGATGCTAATGGGAAGTTGATCCGATGCACTAGCTATGGCCAAGCTCTATATAGCCTTCCAGGTAGTAGGCTGATCCCTAAGGAAGCATCAGAGTGGTTCAGAATTTTCTTCCAAGGCCTGGACAATCCCCTGTTCTTCCCTTACACTAAATCTGAAAATTTTGAGAATCCAGTCTCCTTTAGGTTGGACAGTTTTGCCGATGACCCCAACACTCGGCACTTGTACTCCATCATGATCCGTCCTTGCTTCCTCCCAGTTGGCATGAGTACCTCAAACAGGATCATCAAACCCGGTTATGAGTCTTATCAGCCGGTGGTAGTGGCCCGGCAGTTTGGTCTCGGGCAAGTGTCTCCACACTTCTTCCTTCACCACTTGACAGAAAGCAGAGCTGAGCTGCCTGATGTCCTCACTGGCCAAAGGTGCTATTCCTTCTTTGATGCTCTAGCCATTCCAATCCCTCACAACCTTCGTTTCACCACCACCACCGATGGTTTTGAGACTTGGTGGTCAATGTGGAAGACCCATGCCTTCAGGAGAGCTCTAGGACCGTTGCTGAAGCAACTTGATGCTGAATACGATATTTCTGCAGAACGGGTACCACTACTCACAATTTTCTTGCAGTGGCTCACAATGATTGTCTGTAACCTGGCTCTATCTCCTTGCAGCAACAAGATGGCCCAGAACCTGTGCAAACTGACGGCTCCCCTTTCCAATTCCTCCCACCAGCTCCGGTGGTTCTATTCTGCAAAAGCTCACCACCCTTGAAGAAGATTGTGATGCAGAGCCAGCCGATTTCACCAAAATCGGCTCCTAAGAGCAAAGCATCTTCTGGGCCAGCTGCCCCCCGAGCCTCAAGCCAGGCGAGAAAAGCAGTAAGGAAAGTAGCTGCCAGAAAAACCTTAAAGCGCCAAACCCCTACTCCTGCTCAAGAAAGCTTGCACGTAAGCTGATCTATGCCTTGGCTAATTTCATCTATCCTTCTAGGCTTCTGCAACATGCCTGTATTTCTTTTACAGACCTCCACCGAGGAGAACTCCAGCGAGGAGACACAGTCCAGTCGAAGGGACTCGAGTTCAGGCAACTCTGGGAGAACCACCACACAGAGCCAGCCAGACTTGCCATCGTCGGCTTCCAAGAAAAGGTCAGCTCCCGAACCTGCTGCTTTCCAAGCTCCGATCAGAGCAGGGCTACGCATGAAGAGTCGATGCGTCAAGAGGGCTCGCAAAGAACCGCGAGCTTCTTCACCAAGCCAGGAGGTTTCAAATGTAATTACCTCCCCTGGTTCATATTTCATACTATCCCATCGCTACTCGGATCGGCTAACCATTTCCTTTGTAGACTGGTGAAACCTCTAGTGGGGACGTCGAAGAGATATTGATGCCATCCGCCACCCTTGATCTAGAAACTTCAAAGAGCGCGGCCGACAAGGTGGCCAACCTAGCCAAGCCCACAGAAAAGCCGATCACCGCAACATCGGCTGTCCCTCCTGTCTTAGGAGAGGTACACTCCATTCCCTCGGCTCTACCCTTTTCTTTTGCTGCATACTGACGCTGTTCTTGTTTGTCTGTCAGGGTTATGACCTCTCAAGCTTGCTGACGTTCGACGCTGAATCCATCGAACCAGCTACTTCCAGGGCAGGTGAAGAGCCAAGACCTAGCACAACCCTTGGTCAACTCCAGCGTCTCAAGGCTTTGCTCTCCTCCTCAATTGAGACATTGGTTGAAAACCCCGAGGAAGTAAAGGGCACTCTCGAAGACATTCAGCCCCATCTCCCGGTGACACTGCAGGTGAAGCTTTGGCCAGTTGTGACCCTGTCAGCCTTCAGGTCAAGGGTGCAGTTGGCTCGTCAGAGAATTGACCTTCGCCATGCCCAGCTACCGTTGAAAGCCGATATTGCAGACAAGTGTCAACGGCTTAATGAGAAAAAGGATGCCTTGGACGCCAAAACTGACACTTCTGTCAGCAGTGCCGAACTCGAGTCCCTGCGTAAGGAACTGGAGAACCTTGAAGAGAGGGTCAGGGTGACCAAGCAGCTTATCCAAGATAAGGAAGCTCTTATTGTCCGCTCTCAAGAGGAAGCAAAAGGCCTCACAGCTGAACTGAAGACTGATCTGGCTGAAATACGTGCCCTGAACAGTCAGCTGGTGACGGGCAAGGACGAGGATGACAAAGCTGAGATCGCCGAGGTGGATCGTATCCGTGCTGACGCCCTCCATGCCCTCAATGTATTCCTTTAGTAGAGCCTCTCTGTGTAAACTGATAAATGCTTCATTGAACTTGTACCTCTAGAGTCGATGGCTATGCATCGGCTTTTTTTATTCTGAAGTCGATGTCTGTGCGTCGGCTGTACTTGTATACTGTTGTCTTGCATATTTTCTCAAGTCGATGTCTGTGCATCGGCTGTGATTTGTATGTACATTTTTTTTCTGGCCAATTTTTTATGCATCGGCCCCCATATTTCACTGTTCATGGGTTAGGTGCCCCCCGAGCCGAATCTTTCAAGTAATTGAAGATATCGGCTCTCCAGTCATCCTGTCTGTATGGTTTTAAGAACCCGGTATCCAACACTTCCATGATTTCTTCCAGAATTTCGGCCTTTGTCTGACGTGCTCGTTGCTAGAACGGCCGACATCCTTTCTTGAGAGGGAGCCGATGCTCAATGATGCTCCTATCTAACCCAGGCATCTCTGTGCAATCCCATGCAAAGCAATCTGGGTATTCTTTTAACAGAGCTATCATCTGGCTCCTGAGATGTGGATCTAGCTTTTTGCTGATAAAAGTTGGTCGTGGCTTATCCCCAGGACCAATGTCAACCTCTTCTAGCTCATCAGCCGATGTAAACCCATACCCTAGCTTTCCGTCGCCTGCTAGATCGATGTTAAACACAGGCAAAACGTATGGCGAGGATAGTATGGGCCGATTGCCGGAATCGGCCCCCATTTTGATTGAATTGCTCCATGAAGGTTTACATCTTGTTCGTGCTTTACTGCGACTACGTGACATGCTTGAGACGAGATCATCACTTTTTATTTTTTGGGGCCGATCACAGGGATCGGCCTTGCCACGTATGTCCGTTGCCTTTGCTCTTGCTATACTGTCAGGCCGGTGGATAAGACCAGCCTCACCCCGTTTTTTGTCACTTCGATGCACTCACAGCCGTCCAAACTAATTCCAGAGAGCGGCTCTTGGTCTTCCGCTTCCCAAATGTTCATGCCAACCGTTGAGATTTCGGCTGAATCGTCTGCATGGACGATCTCTACTTCATCTCCGTTCCACTGTATCAAGCATTGGTGCATCGTGGATGGAATGCAGCAGTTAGCGTGGATCCAATCTCTTCCTAGCAGGACAGCGTATGTGCTCTTGCTGTCGACGATGACGAATGACGTAGGGATGGTCTTTCGGCCTACAGTTAAATCCACGTTCAGAACGCCTTGCGCTTCTGATGCTTGGCCGTTGAAGTCGTTCAATGTGACGTTGGTTTTGATCAGATCCGCGCTAGAGCGTCCCAAGCGACGTAGCATGGAGTATGGCATTATATTGACTGCCGCTCCCGTGTCGACCAGCATTTTGTTGACAGGCTGCTCGTTGATATAACCTTTCACGTACAGGGCCTTCTGGTGTCTGTAGCTCCTTTCTCGCGGCTTTTCAAAGATAACTGGCCGCGGGCCGCAGTCAAGCTGTGCTACAGATGCCTCTTCTGCTCTTGGTGCACAAAACTCTGACGGAAGAATGAACACCATGTTTGTACCAGCCGATGTCTTATCATCGGCTTTCGTTTGTTTGGGGCGCCACTCTTTCTTCTGTGGGCGACCCTCTTCGTCCAGAGTTTGCTGAATTTTCGCGGCCAGGTCAGGCCGCGCTTTCCTTAACGCGTGTAGGTATCGTCTCTCGGCTTCCTCCACGCTACGTAGTCGCTGAACCCTACGCTTTTGGGAGTGGCTGAGTCCATCAGGGCACGACCTTGGCCGGTGGTATCTATCTTCTTCTTCTTCTTCTTCTTCTAATTCCTCGAGATCTTCCACTCGAGAGGACTCAGCTTGTTTGTTCCGAGATGGGAGAGGCCCTAGACGTTTGAACACTGACACGTCTCCTGCGTCCTTCTTCTTTGGTCTACATTCAGGGCAGCTTTCGATTGTAGGCAATCGGCTCATTCCTGAGTCCCAGCAGTGTTTGAAGAAAGGACAATCCCAATGTCTGTCCACGTCGTCCTGTTCTCTTGATTTTTCTTTGGCACGGCGCTCATATCTTTCGTCGTCTCGATCATATCAACGATATTTCCTGTTATCCACACTAGACCGACGATCTCTTTCGCCGTCATCATCGTATCGTCGGCGTTGGTCGTACTGACGCTCATATTTGTTGAGGAGATGCTCGAAGAGAGGTCACTGGTATCGCACATTCCTCACTTGCTCCTCTGTGATGTAGCGCTTGTCATCATGTCGGGGCCGGTCGCGTGGGACGGCCTCCTCTTTTTCCTTGCCACGAGAGCGGCTGCTCTCGTCTTTGTCCTTACCAGGGTGGTACACAGGTCCTACCATGTTAATGCTGAACGAGAACCCTGGCTGGCACCTCCCGGGGTAAGTGCACTCCACCATGTTAACGGCAGGGAAAGGGTGTGTGTCCACTTTCATGGCGTACTGACTGAAAATTAGACGGCCTTGTTCTATCGCCATTTGGATCTGCTGACGCAACACTTTGCAGTCGCTGGTGGTATGGGTGAACGAGTTATGCCACTTGCAGTATGGCCTTCCGTTCATCTCTTGCGCCGTAGGGATTTTATGCCTTCGGGTAACTTCAGCTGCTTCTCCTTGAGTAAGAGATCGAAAATCTGCTCAGCTTTGCTTACGTCGAAGTCAAACCCTTTTGCAGGACCTTGGGGTTTAACCCATTTGCAGGACACGGGGTTTGCCCCCCGAGTCCATTCAGCCACGGCTACCTCATGATCTCCTGCAGAGTCTTCATCTTCTTCTGTCTCAACCAGGGTTACCGAGCGCTTGAACTTGTCCTGGTACAACTCCGGGTGGCGCTGTTCATATAATGATAGTTTCTGAACCATATGCGCCAATGAAGTGTACTCTGCTTGGGAAGCCATATCCTTGATCGGCGACGCGAGACCCACCACTGCCAGATCGACTGCTTCTTTTTCATTCATACGAGCCGAATAGCATCGGTTCCTGACGGTCCTGAAGCGCTGAATGTATTCCAACACCATTTCTCCGCGCTTCTGTCGTACTTGTGCCAGATCGGCAATGCCAGCCTCGGAAGCTTCTGAGTGATATTGCATGTGAAACTGCTCTTCCATCTGCTTCCAAGTCCGGATTGAATCTGGTGGCAGCGAGGTGTACCACCCGAAAGCCGATCCTGTGAGAGATTGCGCGAAAAACCTCACGCGTAATGGGTATGACGCTGAGATCATGCCCAACTGTGCCAAATATCGGCTCACATGCTCAACTGAACTAGAGCCTTCTGATCCACTAAACTTGGAGAATTCAGGGAGCCGATATTTGGGTGGTAGTGGGATCAAATCATACTCGTTGGGGTACGGCTTGGAATAGCTGATTGCCCTCCTCTTCGGCACCATGCCGAACTGGTCTCTCAAGATTGCACTGATCTGATCCACGATGCTAGCTGCAGGAGTTGAACTTTGATGATTCGTTGGAGTGGCATATTTAGCTAGCCACGCCTGCTTCTCGGGATCCGATCCAGAAACCCCTCCTGCTGTTCCAGAAATCCCTCCTACTGCAACCTGGTTCGTGCGTGCCCAGTTATTGCAGTCTGGCACATATGTGCACATGTATCCGTGCGGGATCTCCTTAGGCGGTTCATACAAGAACTAGTAATCACTAGGATCGCCACCGATCTTGTAGACGACGTATGCCGGTGAACTCGGCAGTTCTGGTGCTGCTAGCACGAATGGCAGCTGTGGTCTGGTCTGGAACGGTATCTCTCCTTGGTGAGTCCCTAGGGTAGGTCCTGACGGAGAGTACTGATGCTTCATGATTTCCTGGACCACGCGAAGCGTGACGCGCTCAAGAGCGTTCACCGGGCTCTCAGAATGGCGGTGTAGCGAATGAGCTACCATGTGATTAATCTCCTGACGTAGAGACCTGGTGCGTTCTTCTGAAGGAGTAGACAGATCCACTCCATCGAGAGCGCCTTCAGCTGAGAACCCTTTCCACCTGATGCCATGCGAGCGGGTCCTCTGGAAAGAGCCGATGAGGTCGACTTCGAAGAGAGCTTTGATCTCATCATACTTCTTCTTGTACTCCTCATTCAGATCTTCGTACGTGACTGGATCTTCCGCCATCTCTGATGCAGATGTTGATGCAGTTGATGTAGAAGAATGTCCCACCGGGCGTGCCAGAATGTGTTGACCACCAAAACCCACCGGCGAGTAGCGACGGGCAACACGAAGAGCCGGGAGGCTCCCAGGACTGTTGGTGGGCCCTGGTCCCTCGGGCGACGGCCCGCAATGCTCCGGCACGCACGTCCGATGCTGGTGCAAGGGCGTGCCACCTGACCTATACCTGGTCAGGAAGGTGATGGATTGCTTCGACTAGTTTCCTGCATGGCATACACGTAAACATTAAATACGAGCCTCGATCGGCTCTCAGGTTGTCCTGTGAATCGGCTCAAGGAGCCGATCCACCCATGATTCGTATGAGATCTACGATAACATGGTGGTCCTGCTTGATCAATATTAAGCTAAAACGATCTACGACGATCTAGGGTTTTCACCACATAACCGGAACATCCTACACGTAATTGAGCCTGGCAGACACGAAAGATGATAATAAACCAACCCTAGACAAGTCCTAAAAACCAACGTGGAGTTGATTCCCGGAGCATCTTCTCTAGGATTAGCAAACTATACCTTACATGCTACTGGATCATTCAACCCGTTTTGCAAGGCCTAACTATGTAGATATCAAACTAATCCTTGAAGAACAAGGAGCAATCATAACGGATCGGATCTATTAACAAAGATCAAGCAAGGTGCCACCCTTGCACCTAAGATAGGTACAAGGGCGGCTAGATATCCAAGAGTAGCATGACTAATCAAATACATCAAGAAAGTACCGATGCTAACCCTAACATATCCATGATAACTACGTTGCTCGCCATCAACAAGGCTTCAGCACGAGCAACGCATGAACAACGAATAAACAGGATACTGCCTAGATCGCAAGATGCAATCTAGGCAGCATAGCGCTTACCCGGAAGAAACCCTCGAAACAAGGGGTGGCGATGCGCCTAGATTGGTTTGTTGTGAACGTGATCGTCCTCCTTTCTCAATAACCCTAGATACATATTTATAGTCCGCAGACTTTCTAACTTGGGAATAATCCCAACCGTGTACGAGCTAAACTCTATCTCTTAATCCTAACTGACACGTAACCTACTTTAATTTACAGCTACACGGGCCATCTAGCCCAAATTCTTATACAAGGCCGATTCATGAATATTTTCTATGCATATTCGCTAAGCCCATCTCAATCACGGCCCACCTCTGATCTGGTTAAAATCTGGTGATAACATGATGAATGTTATGTTCCTGTGGATTCTCTTGAAATATTCCCTATGAGTAAAACTTGTGAGAATAATTATGCTACTATTATCTATGATAATCCATGCTACTTTGATAAATCTTATGATAATGCTTTGTTTGTGCCTGATATCGAAATGCATGGTACTAAAGAGTTTTGCTTGGCAAATGTTTATGATAAAGCTCTAGATGATGGTCCTATGTTACTTGATAATATTAATTGTACTACTAATGAAAATGGGATTGGAGAAGTCTTGACTTTATCTAGGAGTCCCATATCTTTTGAGATTGATCAATCATCTTGTTATATTATTGATAAAAGTGGGTTTGAAAGTTTTAATCCCACTATTTTTGAGCTTGATAAAAATTATGTGTTTGTAGATCATGGAAAACATGCTGCATGTGATACTTATATTGTTGAGTTTATTCATGAAGCTACTGAAAATTATTATGAGAGAGGAAAATATGGTTGTAGAAATTTGCATGGTACTAAAACACCTCTCTATATGCTGAAACTTTTGAAGTTACTCTTGTTTTATCTTCCAATGCTTGTCACTTATGTGAGCATCATTAAAATTGTTTGTGTACAAGACTCCTATGCATAGGAAGTGGGTTAGACTTAAATGTGTTTTGAATTTGCTTTTTGATGCTCTCTTTGCTTCAACTCTCATCCTTATGTGAGCATCATTAAAATTGTTGAGCCCATCTTAATGGCTATAAAGAAAGCACTTCTTGGGAGACAACCCATATATGTCTTTATTTTGCTACTGTTTTGTTGTGTCTTGGAAGTTGTTACTATTGTAGCAACCTCTCCTTATCTTTATTATTATTGCATTGTTGTACCAAGTAAAGTCTCTAATAGAAGGTTGATACTAGATTTGGATTTCTGCGCAGAAACAGATTTCTAGCTGTCACGAATTTGAGTAGGTCTCTCTGTAGGAGAACCTAAAAATTCTGCCAAAATTCATGCGTGTTCCTCAGATATGTACGCAACTTTCATTACTTTTGAGTTTTCTGATTTGAGCAACGGAAGTACCTCTAAAAAATTCGTCTTTACTGGTTGTTCTGTTTTGGCAGATTCTGTCTCTGTTTTTTGCATTGTCTCTTGTGGACTTTAAGTAAGGATTTCTAGACGTGGAGAGCTGTAGCTAATGTTTTATTGAGTTCTTGCAATGTGTCACTACAGGACTAAAGTGGATTATAAAAATTTGAGTACTAACCCCTCTAATGAAGTTTTTGAGAAGTTTGGTGTGGCAGAAGTTTTCAAGGGTCAAGAGAGGAGGATGATATATGATCAAGAAGAGTGAAAAGTCTAAGCTTGGGATGCCCCCGTGGTTCATCCCTGCATATTTCAAGGAGACTCAAGCGTCTAAGCTTGGGGATGCCCAAGGCATCCCCTTCTTCATCAACAACTTATCAGGTCACTTCTAGTGAAACTATATTTTTATTCCGTCACATCTTATGTGCTTTACTTGGAGCGTCTGTGTGCTTTTATTTTTGTTTGTGTTTGAATAAAATCGGATCCTAGCATTGCTTGTGTGGGAGAGAGACACGCTCCGCTTTTTCATATGAACACTGGTGTTCGTCGTTTTACTTTTAATGTTCATGGCGAAAGTTGGAAGCTATTGCACTTATTGTTAGTTGGTTGGAAACAGAAAATGCTTCATATTGTCTTGAATAATTTGATACTTGGCAATTGTTTTGAGCTCTCAAGTAGATCATGTTTAAGCTCTTGCACCATGTAGTTTAAACTTATTAGTGGAGAACTACCATAGAGCTTGTTGAAATTTGGTTTGCATGATTGGTCTCTCTAAGGTCTAGATATTTTCTGGTAAAAGTGTTTGAGCAACAAGGAAGACCGTGTAGAGTCTTATAATGCTTTCAATATGTTCTTATGTAAGTTTTGCTGTACCGGTTCATACTTGTGTTTGCTTAAAACAACCTTGCTAGCCAAAGCCTTGTACTGAGAGGAAATGCTTCTCGTGCATCCAAAACCTTGAGCCAAAACCTATGCCATGTGTGTCCACCATACCTACCTACTATGTGGTATTTCTTTGCCATTCCAAGTAAATACTTCATGTGCTACCTTTAAACAATTCAAAAGTTATCATCTCTTATTTGTGTTAATGGTTTATAGCTCATGAGGAAGTATGTGGTGTTTTATCTTTCAATCTTGTTGGGCAGATTTTCACCAATGGACTAGTGGCTTCATTCGCTTATCCAATAATTTTGAAAAAAGAGCTGGCAACGGGGTTCCCAGCCCCAATTAATTAACCTTCACTAATAATTCTCTTCACATGTTTTGCCCTGATTCATCAGTAAGCAACTTAATTTTGCAAATAGACACTCCTTCATGGTATGTGAAATGTTGGAAGGCACCCGAGGATTCGGTTAGCCATGGCTTGTGAAAGCAAAAGGTTGGGAGGAGTGTCATCCATAAATAAAACTAAAGTACATGTGTAAACAAAAGAGAAGAGGGATGATCTACCTTGCTGGTAGAGATAACGTCCTTCATGGGAGACGCTCTTTGAAAGTATGTTTGATGAGGGGGTTAGAGTTCCCACTACCATTCGTTGACAACAACAAACACCTCTCAAAACTGTACTTTTATTCTCTCTATATGATTTCAAACTTGAAATGCTCTAGCACATGATTTAATCCATGCTTACCTCTGCGAAGGGCCTTTCTTTTACTTTATGTTGAGTCATTTTACCTACTTCTTTCTATCTTAGAAGCAAACACTTGTGTCAACTGTGTGCATTGATTCTTACATGCTTGCTTATTGCAATAATTATTTTACTTTGTGTTGACAATTATCCATGAGATATACATGTTGAAAGTTGAAAGCAACTGCTGAAACTTAAATCTTCCTTTGTGTTGCTTCAAAACCTCTTATTAAGAATTTATTGCTTTATGAGTTAACTCTTATGCAAGACTTTTTGATGCTTGTCTTGAAAGTACTATTCATGAAAAGTTTTGCTATATGTTATCTATTTGTTAGCAAACTATAGATCATTGCCTTGAGTCACTTAATTCATCTCATATGCTTTACAATAGTATGATCAAGATTATGTAAGTAGCATGTCACTTCAAAAATTATTCTTTTTATCATTTACCTACTCGAGGGCGAGTAGGAACTAAGATTGGGGATGCTTGATATGCCTCCAACGTATCTATAATTTCTGATGTTCCATGCTAGTTTTATGACAATACCTACATGTTTTGCTCGCACTTTATAATGATTTTATGCATTTTCCGGAACTAACCTATTAACAAGATGCCGAAGCGACAGTTCCTGTTTTCTGCTGTTTTTGGTTCCAGAAAAGCTGTTCAGGAAATATTCTCGGAATTGGACGAAACGAAAGCCAAACCTTCTATTTTACCGAGACGGACCCAGAACACCGAAGGAGAGACGGAGAGGAGGCCCACGGCCTCCAGACCACACTGGGGCGCGGCCTAGGAGGGGGGGCGCGCCGCCAGGTGGTGTGGGCCCCGCGGGACCCCTCCGACGCCGCCCTTTCGCCTATATATTCCTCGCGACGCGAAAACCCTACAACAATCGATCATATTCCAGAAAGACTCCAGGGGCGCCGCCGCCATCGCGAAACCAAGATTCGGGGGGGCAGAATCTCTGTTCCGGCACGCTGCCGGGACAGGGAAGTGCCCCCGGAAGCCATCTCCATCGACGCCACCGCCTCCATCATGCTCCGTGAGTAGTTCCCCCATGGACTACGGGTTCTAGCAGTAGCTAGTTTGTACTCTCTCTCCCATGTACTTCAATACAATGATCTCATGAGCTGCCTTACATGATTGAGATCCATCTGATGTAATCGGTGTTGTGTTTGTTGGGATCCGATGAATTGTTACATTATGATCAGTCTATCTATAAAGTTTGTGAAGTTATTGTTGCTGCAATCTTGTTGTGTTTAATGCTTGTCACTAGTGCGCGAGTGGCATGATCTTAGATTTAAGCTCTATAATTATTGCTTAGATTGTATCTACAAGTTGTTTGCACATGTCTATGTCCGGAACCCGAGGCTCCAGAGTGACATCAACTGGGATAGCTGGAGGGGAAGGCTTAGATATGAGGATCACATGTTTTCACCAAGTGGTAATGCTTTGCTCTGGTGCTCTATTAAAAGGAGTACCTTAATTACCAGTAGATTCCCTTGAGGCCCGGCTGCCACTGGCTGGTAGGACAAAAGATGTTATGCAAGTTTCTCATTGCGAGCACGTATGAATATATATGGAAAACATGCCTACATGATTAATAAATTGATGTTCTATCTTAATGCTATTTCAATCCTATCAATTGCCCAACTGTAATTTGTTCACCCAACACTTGTCACTTGTTATTGGAGAGTTACCATTAGTGTAGATAGCTGGGAACCCCGGTCCATCTCTCATCATCATATACTCGTTCCTATATGACATTGGAAGTAGTATCAACTATTTTCTGGTGCCATTGCCTTTGTGTTACTGTTACTGCTGCTATGCTACTGTTGCTATTGCTCTCATATTACTGCTACTTTCACATCACCCCTGTTACTAGTGCTTTTCCAGGTGCGGCTGAATTGACAACTCAGGTGTTAAGGCTTATAAGTATTCTTTACCTCCCCTTGTGTCGAATCAATAAATTTGGGTTTTACTTCCCTCGAAGACTGTTGCGATCCCCTGTACTTGTGACACACCCAATTAAGCGTAGCATAAGATCACGTCATTAAGTTCATTTGCTATAAGCTTTTGATACATAGTTACCTAGTCCTTTTGACCATGAGATCATGTAAATCACTTATGCCGGAAGGTTACTTTGATTACATCAAACGCCACTACGTAAATGGGTGGTTACAAAGGTGGGATTAAGTATCCGGAAAGTATGAGTTGAGGCATATGGATCAACAGTGGGATTTGTCCATCCCGATGATGGATAGATATACTCTGGGCCCTCTCGGTGGAATGTCGTCTAATTAGCTTGCAAGCATATGAAAGGTTCATAAGAGACCACATACCACGGTACGAATAAAGAGTACTTGTCATGAGACGAGGTTGAACGAGGTATAGAGATACCGATGATCAAACCTCGGACAAGTAAAATATCGCGTGACAAGGGGAATCGGTATCGTATGTAAATGGTTCAATCGATCACTAAAGTCATCGTTGAATATGTGGGAGCCATTATGGATCTCCAGATCCCGCTATTGGTTATTGGTTGGAGAGAAGTCTCAACCATGTCTGCATAGTTCGCGAACCGTAGGGTGACACACTTAAGGTTTGATGTTGTTTAAGTAGATATGGAATATGGAATGGAGTTATAAGTTTTGTTCGGAGTCTCGGATGGGATCCAGGACATCACGATGAGTTCCGGAATGGTCCGGAGAATAAGATTCATATATAGGAAGTCACTTTCCAAGTTTGGAAATGATCTGGTGAATTTATGGAAGGTGGTTTCTAGAATTATCCGGAATAAATCACTATGGAAGGAGGAGTCCCGGAGGGACTCCACAAACCCTAACCAGCCAACCATGTGGGAGGGTGGAGTCCATGGTGGAGGAGACTTTCTGTTGGGGTCTTATTCGAAGACTTTGGGCAAACCCTTGGGGTTCCACATATATAATGAGGAGGAGAGGGAGGGGCTGCCCATGGCTTGGCCGCACCACCTAGGGCATCCAAGGGTCGGCTCCCAAGTGCCTCTCCCTTCTCCCCAAACCCTAGCCTCTCCTCCTCCACATAATACTCCCGCAGCGCATAGGCGAAGCCCTGCCGGAAATCTCCACCACCACCGCCACCACGCCGTCATGCTGCCGGGATTCCGAGGAGGATCTATGATGACCCAAAAGTATAGGGGATCGCAACAGTCTTCATGGGAAGTAAAACCCAATTTATTGATTCGACACAAGGGGAGCCAAAGAATATTTGTAAGCCTTAACACCGGAGTTGTCAATTCAGCTGCACCTGGAAACAGACTTGCTCGCAAGAGTTTATCAGTAGCAACAGTTTTATATCAGTAGCAGTAGTGAAATATCAGCAGCAGTGTAACAAAGACAGCAGTAGTGATTATAGTAAACAGCAGGATTAAAATACTGTAGGCACAGGGATGGATGAACGGGCGCTGCATGGATGAGAGAAATTATGTAACAATCAAAGTAGGGCATTTGCAGATAGTAATAAAACAGTATCCAAGTACTAAACAATCATAGGCATGCGTTCCATATATAGTCGTACATGCTCGCAATGAGCAACGTGCACAACATCTTTTGTCCTACCAGCCGGTGGCAGACGGGCCTCTAGGGAATCTACTGGAAATTAAGGTACTCCTTTTAATAGAGCACCAGAGCAAACCATTAACACTCCGTGAACACATGTGATCCTCACATCACCGCCTTCCCCTCCGGTTGTCCCAATTTCTGTCACTTTGGGGCCTCGGGTTCCGGACATCAATATGTGTATACAACTTGCAGGTAAGATCATAAAGCAATGAATATCATCATGAACCGATAGCATGTTCAGATCTGAAATCATGGCACTCGGGCCCTAGTGACAAGCATTAAGCATAACAAGTTGCAACAATATCATAAAAGTACAAACTACGGATACTAGGCACTATGTCCTATCAATCTTATGCTATTAGATGACCAATCTCATCCAATCCCTACCATCCCCTTCAGCCTACAGTGGGGGAATTACTCACACATGGATGGGGGAAACATGGCTGGTCGATGGAGAGGCGTTGATGGTGATGATGGCGATGATCTCCTCCGATTCCCCGTCCCGGCGGAGTGCCAGAACGGAGTTTCTGGTCCCGAGACGGAGTTTCGCGATGGCGGCGGTGTTCTGGATGTCTTCTGTCGATTTCGTCTAACCCCCGTGCGGTTTTAGGTCGAAGCCCTTAAGTAGTCCAGAGGGGGGCACCTGGGGCTGCCCGAGGCGTCACCACCATAGGGCGGCGCGGCCCAGGGGCCCACCGCGCCGCCTTGTGGGGTGGCCGCCTCGTGGCCCCCCTCCTTCTCATCTTCTGGCTCCGTTATTCTTCTGTGAAAATAGGCCCATTGGAATTAATCCCGGGGATTTTCCTGAAAGTTGAGTTTCTGCACAAAAACGAGACACCAGGGCAATTCTGCTGAAAACAGCGTTAGTCCGTGTTAGTTGTATCCAAAATACACAAATTAGAGGCAAAACAATAGCAAAAGTGTTCGGGAAAGTAGATACGTTTTGGACGTATCAACTCCCCCAAGCTTAGCTTATTGCTTGTTCTCAAACAATTCAGTTAACAACTGAGTGCGATAAAAGAACTTTCACGAACACATTTGCTCATATGATGTCAATATCCTCATGATATGGACAAGTACTTAGGAAATTCATAATAAGATACATGCAAGTAAAGTCATCTAATAGCTATGTCAATCATGGAAAAGGTACCAACAAATTAATAATAAGCATCATGAATCATGTCTATCAGCAAGATTGCAATGTTCATAAAAGGATATGATAAAGTGGTATCTCGCTTGCCCGTATTTGTACAGCAAAACATAAATGCCCGGGCACCTTTGAAGTTCATGGAAAGACTAGAAGTAGAGATTGTCAAAGATAAAAGCATCAAAGTTATACCACAGTTAATCACATTTTGGGACAAGCATATTATACTAAGAATGACAGTTGTTGTAACATCCCAAATTTTCAAACAAAGAAGAAATTTAATTTCCCTTTTTCCAAATTTTGGAACCAACAAAAACTTTTATTAAAATGAGTTTGATCCTTAGTGATCATACTTATAGGTTGTGATCTTGCCATTTATTGATTGTTAAAGTATTTTTAAATAACCTAAAACCCTAAACCCTAAACCTCACCCCTCTTTTCACCATCTAGGATGAAACAAAATAAAAAGAAATAAAATAAGAAAAGGGCCTATGTGCCTATGGCTATTTTGGTAAAACTTTTACCTGGACCTTTGTACCTTGTGTACAGGTTTTTAAAACATTAAATCAACCCTACCTAGTGCTCAACAAATCAAATCCAATGTGAAAACCAAATAAATCAAAAAGAAAATAAAAATGTCATAGAGGCATATGTGAGCAAATAGCAATTTGTGAATTTGAGGATCTTGACCCTAGGACTTGTTGTGAATGGTTGGATCACTCCTCTATACCATTTCAACACTCAAACACATCAATTGGGTCAAGACAAACCAGATCAAAAATCAAATGCAACATATGCATGGAGGCATATGTGGCACATAGCCATTTTACCCAAATCTTATTCTATGCCCTCCTACCTTACCCAAATGGTGTGAAACCATCTCTAAACCTAATATCACACTAAATGGACCCTAGACCTTGCCCAAGTAAAGCAAGATGAACAAAAGAGGAAAATAAGAAAAAATGGAATATCACCTCTTATGGGTTTATGGCCATTTTTGCAAATCTTTGAGCTAGACCTTTAGGAATGGTTTCAATGATTTGGAATTGTTCTTAAACTAATAAAAATCACTTTGGAGTCAAGAAAAATCAAATCAAATAGAGAGAAATGAAATAGTGAGAAAATTCCATTTTTCACTCACATACACTTTGGCCCACTTTGCAAATCTTTAACCAAAGCCACCATGGCTTGTGCCATTGCTTGTGAAACACTCATATATCAAAAACAAACCCTTTTGCACCAAAGAAACACAAATCAAATCAAAGAAAAATTCAAATTCAACATACATGTGCTAGTGGTCAAATTGTCACTTTATATTATCTTACCCACTTTGAACCCTTTTAGTAAGAGATTCTTAAACCAAACCCTAACAACTATTTTCACCTCATCCAAGACCTCATCAAGATGAGAAACTTTGATGTTGGCCACTTTGACCAGATCGTTGACCATTGCTTAATTTAGTCAAGCCAAGTTGCCACTTTGAAACCAAATCTAGATTCCCACCAATTTTGGATTTCTTCACAAATCTTTTCCAAATCTCAAACCAATGCCACCCATGGCTGCCAAATATCATTTAGAACTCCTCTATGAAGAAACTTAGTAAAATTTACACACACATGAGTGTTTTTACAAGGGGATCAATTAGTTACATAGAAGTACACCTACTCTCAACCACTATTCCTACCTCACCCTCTCTCTCTTTGAGCTCATCTATAGTGCCTAGTACCTCTACCCACTCACCATGACATCACTTAGCTTTGACATCATCAAGTAGACAAGACCACCATGCCATGACTATGTCACATACACTTTGTGCTAAAATCAAATGTGCTTGTCCTACCACTCTTTTACCATGCCAACCCTGTCACATACCATGGTTTCACCACACTCAAGCATCCCATGACCTCATAGACCAAGAAAAGGCACCACACACATTCAATGCCATCACCATGCCACTCACTTGGTCACCACCATGCACCCACCTGCCCTGGCCCTTTTCTCTCCCTCTCACCATGTCATTTGCATTGACATTGACCCTAGACACCTGCTAGACACGACCATGGGACAAGGAGAGCAAGTGGATGACCACAACACTCATGCCATGCACTTGATCACCAACCCGAGGACATCTCTTTCTCCCTGCGTGCACACTCCATCCCAGCCTCTCTCCCTGCGCCACCCACTTCCTCTCCCTCCCACACACACGCCAGACGTGCCCCTTGGACCTGCCCGCGCACCAGGAGGACGTCACGACGCGACGCCCGCGAGGACGCCGACATCGGCATCGTCCCCGTGCGCACTGCACACGACGCCCGCGCTCACGCCACTGTGCACGCATCCTCCCCTACCCAAGACCTACCTTGCTGACGCAGTAGCTCTGACCAGAGCCCCCTGTGCTCGACGCGCCCGTGATGTCGTGGCCATGCCGGCCATGTCGCGCCCCCTCTCTCTGGCGCCTATATAAGCAGCCCCCTCGCCGTGGAGATCACCACAACACCCAGCAGCTTCACTCCCTCCCTCCTAGAGCCTCCCTCTCTCCCTCCTTGCCGCTCACCGGAGCAAAAGACCAACCACGGCCACCGGCGGCAACCCTCAAGGCCGCTTCTGTTCTCGCCACCACATCCTCCCACTCCTACACCAAATTGTAGCCCCTGAAATTCCTCGCCGGACGCACCAACCTCACCGGAAACCGTGCCCGGAGGTGAGCACAATCGCCTTCGCAAGCTGGCGGTATCGGGATGAAGACGACGGCCCAGCGCCGTCGGATCGTCATCCGATGATCTGCGCGCCCCGCGCGAGCCCGACGTGCATGCGCCATGCACGTCAGGCCCGGGCAGCAACTGGGCCGGCCCAACTTCTTCCCGCCCTCGTTTAAAATTTGAATTCCGTTTTATTCTTTTTCTTTAATTTGCATACTGATGCATTGTT
Source organism: Lolium perenne (assembly GCF_019359855.2). Taxonomy (NCBI): domain Eukaryota; kingdom Viridiplantae; phylum Streptophyta; class Magnoliopsida; order Poales; family Poaceae; genus Lolium; species Lolium perenne. The sequence continues at coordinate 31,696,493 of NC_067248.2, read as the reverse complement.
AGAAATTAGATAGTTTCAAATTTACAAATCCAAATTTAGTGTTTCAAAATGTTCTAGAAAGTTTATTAAATTCTCTAACTAGTCCCACTAGTTTCACTCAAAATTTCATTTAAGATCCTCTACAATAAAAATAACAAATCAGTAACTTTTCAAACTTCAAACAATCATTAAAAATCAACCCTAACTGCTTTTGAGGTGATTCCAACTCTCATAAATCACATTTGATGTTGTCTAATTTATTATGTAATAAAACACTATAGTTGTTTCATATGATCATGGGCTAGAGAAAAGTATTGGCTATGTAGTCAAAATCTAGCCCATTTAAATTATTTCAAAATTAGGGTTTCAAATCTATGAGGTGTAGCACCTCATTTAAATTATCTTCACAAGTGGTATGAAGTAATGTGATGACTCTTATTGCTTGGTCTCATATGTGCTCACTTGAGGATATTAAATCAAATAGGATTTAAATTGCATGAGGTATGGAACCTCATTTAAATCATGTTTCTCAAATAATAAGTGTGAAGTGTTGACCTTGGTCAACATGTGATCATACCTTGTTATTTGAGGAGATTAAATCTTAACAAGATGCAATGAGAGGAAATTATTTCCCCAAAGAACCAAAGAGAAAACCCTAAGTCACTAAGAGGAGTTGTTTTCTAAAACACTAAAGAAGAAACCCTAGTCAAATGTTGAATAAGGTAGATGATGATGCTAGGTCATCTTGAGTGAGCCATTAAGGTTAGTTAGGTTCTTTAAGTATTGATTTGGTGTTTGTATCCTCGTATTCGTTTATAGACGCTAGTACCGGAGACTATCAAGAGGAGGAGGATTTCTACCAAGAAGAAGAAGGGAACCTTGATCACTACCCCAACCAAGGCAAGCTATTACCAATGCAAGATAGATTAGTGCAAAGCTCTACAAGAGCAAGGCACCATTACATTTTACTTTATGATCCTATCCCAAGTTTTTTTACTTTACAAGCTTTATTGGATTTTATTTATCAAAGTTACTTTTTGATTTATGATTCACTTGGTTTAGTTATGGAGTAGTACAAGAGCATCACACCTAGACTAGAAGAGCTATAAGTTATTTAGCACCCCTCATAACTAGTTGCTAGTGCTAAACATTAAAAGTGACTACTCTAGTTGGGGACTTGTGAAATGAAATGACTTTGAAAACCTTGGAATGATGAGTCATTCTATTGAGAGATTTTGAAGGTGAATATGACTGGTGAATGACATGGTGAATTTTACAAAACTGATGGTTGGGTTCGGATGCGATACCATTCCAATTCTTAAGTACCCCCACTATACCTGAATCTGGGTAAGGCTTAGCTGGAAACTTATGTATTTTAGTATGGGTTCCCTCTGAACAAGCGTCATAGGGGTTATGCCGAGGCTGCCTCCATTGAAAGTGAAATGACGTGAAATGAGGTGAATGTCCTACCCAAGCCCTGTGCAGTTCCCGGGTTGACGGTTGGTTTTCACCGGGAGGCCAAGCTCATGGGGAGAGGTGCCTATACTAGGGTATGTAAATGAAAGGTTAGGACTGGTAGTTCGCGTACTGCGTACGATAAATCAGGGCCAGTTACCCCTGACGAACTATTGCAATTGCTGTGGCACAAGTGTACAACCTCTGCAGAGTTTAACCTATTCGAATAGCCACGTCCGCGGTCATGGACAGTTGGAAAGGCCATACTGTTCCGTCATCAGAATTTTTCTAAAAATATGAATGGTGACTTGTGACTTGAATTGAAAGGTGACTTTGACTTTGAATCACAACTGAGCTGTGGGAATGACACTAATGTTCCGACTTGAGTTAAGTTAGGCAAATGAAGAGGCTTTGATTATTAAAGTGCTTATGAAATAAAACTGGCTTTATGCAAATGAAACTAGAGCTTAGAACCCCCTTACTATAGTTGATAGTACTTACCTTAGTATTAGTTTGCGAGTACTTTAGAGTACTCATGGCTGCTTCCCTGGCTATTCAAATGGCCATACTATGAAGAGGATTATCAGAACCCGGAAGAAGGACAGCAGGACGTCTACGACAACTAGGACCACTCCTGACGTCAACAGTTGCCTGTGGAATAGATGGACTACTACTACGCTACTTCGCTTCCGCTATGTGTTATGTAATTGATCAATAGAGCTTCTATTATTGTAAGGAGACTGGATCATGTGATCCTTTATTTGTAAGACGATTATGTGTTGTAATGAATGATGTGTTGTGATATCAATCTATTATGTCTCGCAAAAACAATATTCCTGGGATTGCGAGGAATGGCAAAATAGGCATCTGGACTTAAAAATCCGGGTGTTGACAAGTTGGTATCAAAGCCATTGTTGACCTTAGGAGACCCTAGTTAGAATGGACGTCTGCAAAACTTAGTTTCAAAACCAAAGAATTGAATATTTGTGAAAAACTTATTCTCACTCTTATCCTTGAGATCTTTTTCAAAATGAGAAATTCATGCTCTACTTTTCCTTGCCATCTTACATAAAATTTTGCACACGTGATCACATATCTAACTTACTCATCCTAATTGCTCACAGATGGAGTACCAATGTGAGTCCTATCAACTTGGTCACGGAGGAAACCTGATGTTCGAGAAGGATTTGAAGCAACTAGTGGAATATTTAGGACGCCCGTATCCCGAGTTCTTCGGAATACCCCTCAACGATCCATCGGGAGGATCACCTCGGTGGGAAGTTACTGCAGATCTAAGAGGAAAGCTTGGAGCCCCAATATGGGAAACCATCTAGTTTTCTGTAACGGGGAACACTTGGAAGGATGGAATAGCCAAAGCCATGCAGGAAGCAATTGCCCGTCTGTGCGGATAGAATGTGAACAAGCTCAAGAATACCCGCTTCATTTACTACCCAAGACATGATCCCATGGGAAGACCAATAACCATGCCCCCGCACCCGGAGATGAACAACTATGTTACCTACCTCGACTTCATGCTGTACCAGACCCGCAGGGAGTTGGACAACGCCCTCGCCTTTCGCCAAGCACATTACCCGTGAAGACAAAGAATCCCCCCTGAAGAGTAGTATCATCGAATCACTTTCGTAGGTGTGAGTTTGTATCAGGATCCCCTTGTATCGTAGAACGAATGAATGGTTCTTCAAACCAACAGCGTGTTAGCTTTGTAATGTGTGATGATTGGTATGAATGAAAAAAGTGTTGTTGGTTTTTACCCCCGCAACACTACTCAAAATTTCAAGTTATGAACTTTTTAAAATTTAACAAAACAAACCATAGAAATTTCCCTCTTATCTTATCATCTACCTCGATATTCAGATGGCCCCACCAACCCACAGCGCCAAACAAGACGCCATGATGCAGATGCTAGAGATGATGATGGCGGACCGCGAAGCCGAGAGAGCTGAACGCCAAGCCAACATAGCTGCACTGCAACAGATCGCTCAGAACAATCACGGCCATGGAAACCACGACCACCCTGGGTCGAAGCTAAAGAACTTTCAGAACACCAACCCACCTATTTTCAACAAGACCGAAGAGCCCCTCGATGCATATGACTGGCTCCAGACAATGGAGAACAACCTCGAAGTTGCGGGAGTTGAAGCCGCAGAAAAAGTGCTGTTTGCCACGCACTACTTAGCCGGACCAACAAGAGCTTGGTGGACCAGCACCCGTGCCATGAATGCGGGACAAATGATGACCTGGGAAGACTTCAAGCTGAAGTTTAGCAAGTACCATGTGCCCCAAGGACTGATCAAGAAGATGAGAGACGAGTTCCGGGAACTCAAACAAGGGAGAATGTCCGTGGTGGAATACCCCAACAGGTTTCTTACTCTGTCAAGGTACGCCCCGGATGAGACAGACACCAACGAGAAAAGGAAGGAGAGATTTCTGAACGGACTGCATGACGAGATGCAAACTGTGTTAGTGAGCATTCCGTTCGCTGACTTGGAAGCCCTGGTGGACTCTGCCATATAGATGGAAGGGAAGCTACACCGAGCCAATGAGAACCGCAAGCGCATGATGATGAACCAGAATGGACCCCACCATACCCAGAAGTACCGCAACAACTCTGGAGGATTTACCCCAAGGAACAACAAGCCAACTACTCAAAATTATCGCCCCAACTACACCAACAACAACGGAGGACCCCCGAAGCACGGAGGCCACAACAACCACCCCAACAACAACATCAGCAACAACAACCAGAATGGGAACAATAGCAACCCCAATACTGCCCCGAGGACTGGAAGCAACGCTGTTCCCGTCACTCCCAAAGACAAATCAACTGTAAACTGCTATGAATGTGGAGTTGTGGGTCACTACTCCAACGAGTGCCCCAAGAAGCTTGCCAAGATTGCCGCCAATACCGCAGCACCCGCTCAGCAACAGCGCCGCTTTGCAGGAAGAAGGAACCAGAACAACAACAACAGCCGTCTCTACCACATGAATGCCACTGAAGCCCAGGAAGCCCCTCAGGCCATGCCAAGTATGTTTTCCTGTTAAATCCCATTGCTCAATCTTTCTTAGGAACCTAACTTTTCTTAAAATCTCGGGACGAGATTTGTTTAAGGGGGAAGGGTTTGTAACATCCCAAATTTTCAAACAAAGAAGAAATTTAATTTCCCTTTTTTCCAAATTTTGGAACCAACAAAAACATTTATTAAAATAAGTTTGATCCTTAGTGATCATACTTATAGGTTGTGATCTTGCCATTTATTGATTGTTAAAGTATTTTGAAATAACCTAAAACCCTAAACCCTAAACCTCACCCCTCTTTTCACCATCTAGGATGAAACAAAATAAAAAGAAATAAAATAAGAAAAGGGCCTATGTGCCTATGGCTATTTTGGTAAAAATTTTACCTAGACCTTTCTACCTTGTGTAGAGGTTTTGAAAACATTAAATCAACCCTACCTAGTGCTCAACAAATCAAATCCAAGGTGAAAACCAAATAAATCAAAAAGAAAATAAAAATGCCATAGAGGCATATGTGAGCAAATAGCAATTTGTGAATTTGAGGATCTTGACCCTAGGACTTGTTGTGAATAGTTGGATCACTCCTCTATACCATTTCAACACTCAACCACATCAATTGGGTCAAGACAAACCAAATCAAAAATCAAATGCAACATATGCATGGAGGCATATGTGGCACATAGCCATTTTACCCAAATCTTGTTCTATGCCCTCCTACCTTACCCAAATGGTGTGAAACCATCTCTAAACCTAATCTCACACTAAATGGACCCTAGACCTTGCCCAAGTAAAGAAAGATGAACAAAAGAGGAAAATAAGAAAAATTGGAATATCACCTCTTATGGGTTTATGGCCATTTTTGCAAATCTTTGAGCTAGACCTTTTGGAATGGTTTCAATGGTTTGGAATTGTTCCTAAACTAATAGAATCACTTTGGAGTCAAGAAAAATCAAATCAAATAGAGAGAAATGAAATAGTGAGAAAATTCCATTTTTCACTCACATACACTTTAGCCCACTTTGCAAATCTTTAACCAAGGCCACCATGGCTTGTGCCATTGCTTGTGAAACACTCATATATTAAAAACAAACCCTTTTGCACCAAAGAAACACAAATCAAATCAAAGAAAAATGAAAATTCAACATACATGTGCTATTGGTCAAATTGTCACTTTATATTATCTTACCAACTTTGAACCCTTTTAGTAAGAGATTCTTAAAACAAACCCTAACAACTCTTTTCAGCTCATCCAAGACCTCATCAAGATGAGAAACTTTGATGTTGACCACTTTGACCAGATTGTTGACCATTGCTTAATTTAGTCAAGCCAAGTTGCCACTTTGAAACCAAATCTAGATTCCCACCAATTTTGGATTTCTTCAAAAATCTTTTCCAAATCCCAAACCAATGCCACCCATGGCTGCCAAATATCATTTAGAACTCCTCTATGAAGAAACTTAGTAAAATTTACACACACATGAGTGTTTTTACAAGGGAATCAATTAGTTACATAGAAGTACACCTACTCTCAACCACTATTCCTACCTCACCCTCTCTCTCTTTGAGCTCATCTATAGTGCCTAGTACCTCTACCCACTCACCATGACATTACTTAGCTTTGACATCATCAAGTAGACAAGACCACCATGATACAAAGACCACCATGCCATGACTATGTCACATACACTTTGTGCTAAAATCAAATGTGCTTGTCCTACCACTCTTTTACCATGCCAACCCTGTCACATACCATGGTTTCACCACACTCAAGCATCCCATGACCTCATAGACCAAGAAAAGGCACCACACACATCCAATGCCATCACCATGCCACTCACTTGGTCACCACCATGCACCCACCTGCCCTGGCCCTTTTCTCTCCCTCTCACCATGTCATTTGCATTGACATTGACCCTAGACACCTGCTAGACACGACCATGGGACAAGGAGAGCAAGCGGATGACCACAACACTCATGCCATGCACTTGATCACCAACCTGAGGACATCTCTCTCTCCCTGCGTGCACACTCCATCCCAGCCTCTCTCCCTGCGCCACCCACTTCCTCTCCCTCCCACACACACGCCAGACGTGCCCCTTGGACCTGCCCGCGCACCAGGAGGACGTCACGACGCGACGCCCGCGAGGACGCCGACGTCGGCATCATCCCCGTGCGCACTGCACACAACGCCCGCGCTCACGCCACTGTGCACGCATCCTCCCCTACCCAAGACCTACCTTGCTGACGCAGTAGCTCTGACCAGAGCCCCCTGTGCTCGACGCGCCCATGACGTCGTGGCCATGCCGGCCATGTCGCGCCCCCTCTCTCTGGCACCTATATAAGCAGCCCCTCGCCGTGGAGATCACCACAATACCCAGCAGCTTCACTCCCTCCCTCCTAGAGCCTCCCTCTCTCCCTCCTTGCCGCTCACTGGAGCAAAAGACCAACCACGGCCACCGGCGGCAACCCTCAAGGCCGCTTCTGTTCTCACCACCACAACCTCCCACTCCTACACCAAATTGTAGCCCCTGAAATTCCTCACCGGACGCACCAAACCTCGCCGGAAACCGTGCCCGGAGGTGAGCACAATCGCCTCCGCAAGCTGGCGGTATCGGGAGGAAGACGACGGCCCAGCGCCGTCGGATCGTCATCCGACGATCTGCGCGCCCCGCGCGAGCCCGACGTGCATGCGCCATGGACGCGAGGCCCGGGCAGCAACTGGGCCGGCCCAACTTCTTCCCGCCCTCGTTTAAAATTTGAATTCCGTTTTATTCTTTTTCTTTAATTTGCATACTGATGCATTGCTAGAAATTAGATAGTTTCAAATTTACAAATCCAAATTTAGTGTTTCAAAATGTTCTAGAATGCTTATGAAATTCTCTAACTAGTCCCACTGGTTTCACTCAAAATTTCATTCTAGATCCTCTACAATAAAAATAACAAATCAGTAACTTTTCAAATTTCAAACAATTATTAAAAATCAACCCTAAATGCTTTTGAGGTGATTCCAACTCTCATAAATCACATTTGATGTTGTCTAATATATTATGTAATAAAAAACTATAGTTCTTTCATATGATCATGGGCTAGAGCAAAGTATTGGCTATGTAGTCCAAATCTAGCCCATTTAAATTATTTCAAAATTAGGGTTTCAAATCTATGAGGTGTAGCACCTCATTTAAATTATCTTCCCAAGTGGTATTAAGTAATGTGATGACCCTTATTGCTTGGTCTCATATGTGCTCACTTGAGGATATTAAATCAAATAGGATTAAAATTGCATGAGGTATGGAACCTCATTTAAATCATGTTTCTCAAATAATAAGTGTGAAGTGTTGACCTTGGTCAACATGTGATCATACCTTGTTATTTGAGGAGATTAAATCTTAACAAGATGCAATGAGAGGAAATTATTTCCCCAAAGAACCAAAGAGAAAACCCTAAGTCACTAAGAGGAGTTGTTTTCTAAAACACTAAAGAAGAAACCCTAGTCAAATGTTGAATAAGGTAGATGATGATGCTAGGTCATCTTGAGTGAGCCATTAAGGTTAGTTAGGTTCTTTAAGTATTGATTTGGTGTTTGTATCCTCGTATTCGTTTATAGACGCTAGTACCGGAGACTATCAAGAGGAGGAGGATTTCTACCAAGAAGAAGAAGGGAACCTTGATCACTACCCCAACCAAGGCAAGCTATTACCAATGCAAGATAGATTAGTGCAAAGCTCTACAAGAGCAAGACACCATTACATTTTACTTTATGATCCTATCCCAAGTTTTTACTTTATAAGCTTTATTGGATTTTATTTATCAAAGTTACTTTTTGATTTATGATTCACTTGGTTTAGTTATGGAGTAGTACAAGAGCATCACACCTAGACTAGAAGAGCTATAAGTTATTTAGCACCCCTCATAACTAGTTGCTAGTGCTAAACATTAAAAGTGACTACTCTAGTTGGGGACTTGTGAAATGAAATGACTTTGAAAACCTTGGAATGATGAGTCATTCTACTGAGAGATTTTGAAGGTGAATATGATTGGTGAATGACATGGTGAATTTTACAAAACTGATGGTTGGGTTCGGATGCGATACCATTCCAATTCTTAAGTACCCCCACAATACCTGAATCTGGGTAAGTCTTAGCTGGAAACTTATGTATTTTAGTATGGGTTCCCTCTGAACAAGCATCATAGGGGTTATGCCGAGGTTGCCTCCATTGAAAGTGAAATGACGTGAAATAAGGTGAATGTCCTACCCAAGCCCTGTGCAGTTCCCGGGTTGACGGTTGGTTTTCACCGGGAGGCCAAGCTCATGGGGAGAGGTGCCTATACTAGGGTATGTAAATGAAAGGTTAGGATTGGTAGTTCGCGTACTGCGTACGATAAATCAGGGCCAGTTACCCCTGACAAACTATTGCAATTTTTGTGGCACAAGTGTACAACCTCTGCAGAGTTTAACCTATTCGAATAGCCGCATCCGTGGTCATGGACAGTTGGAAAGGCCATACTGTTCCGTCATCAGAATTTTTATAAAAATATGAATGGTGACTTGTGACTTGAATTGAAAGGTGACTTTGACTTTGAATCACAACTGAGCTGTGGGAATGACACTAATGTTCCCACTTGAGTTAATTTAGGCAAATGAAGAGGCTTTGATTATTAAAGTGCTTATGAAATAAAACTGGCTTTATGCAAATGAAACTAGAGCTTAGAACCCCTTACTATAGTTGATAGTACTTACCTTAGTATTAGTTTGCGAGTACTTTAAAGTACTCATGGCTCCGTCCCTGGCTATTCAAATGGCCAGACTATGAAGAGGAGTATCAGAACCCGGAAGAAGGACAGCAGGACGTCTACCACAACTAGGACCACTCCTGACGTCAACATTGCATGTGGAATAGATTGACTACTACTACGCTACTTCGCTTCCGCTATGTGTTATGTAATTGATCAATAGAACTTCTATTACTGTAAGGAGACTGGATCATGTGATCCTTTATTTGTAAGACGATTATGTGTTGTAATGAATGATGTGTTGTGATATCAATCTATTATGTCTCGCAAAAACAATATTCCTGGATTGTGAGGAATGGCATAATAGGCGTCTGGACTTAAAAATCCGGGTGTTGATAGTTGTGCTCTCAAGAAAGTGCTCAAAGAAAGGATGGTGACTCAATGTAAAAGTAAGAGATTGACCCTTCGCAGAGGGAAGCAGGGATTAACATGCGCTAGAGCTTTTCATTTTTGAAACATGAGTAAAATTATTTTGAGAGGTGTTTGTTGTTGTCAACGAATGGTAGTGGGCACTCCAACTACCTCGTCAACCAGACTTTCAAGAGTGGCTCCCATGAAGGACGTTATCTCTACCAGCAAGGTAAATCATCCCTCTTCTCTTTTGTTTACACACATATTTTAGTTTCATTATGGATGACACTCCCCCAACCTTTGCTTACACAAGCCATGGCTAACCGAATCCTCGGGTGCCTTCCAACATTCACATACCATGGAGGAGTGTCTATTTGCAAATTAAGTTGCTTACTAATAAATCAGGGCAAAACATGTGAAGAGAATTATTGATGAAAGTTAATTAATTGGGGCTGGGAACCCCGTTGCCAGCTCTTTTTGCAAAATTATTGGATAAGCGGATGTGCCACTAGTCCATTGATGAAAGTCTGTCAGGGGTAAATGACAAGGTTGAAAGATAAAACACCACATACTTCCTCGTGAGCTATAAAACATCGACACAAATTGAGAAGTATTTTGAAGGTTTAAAGGTAGCACATGAGAATTTACTTGGAATGGTTTGAAATGCCATGCATAGGTATTTATGGTGGACATTTTGGAATAACTTGGTTTTCAGGGGTTTGGAAGCACGAGTAGCGTTCCCGCTCAGTACAAGTGAAGGCTAGCAATAGACTGGGAAGCGACAATCAAGAGAGCAGTAACTGTCATAATCATGCTTGCGACAAAATAAATTAACGGAAGCATAAAAGTGATACAAGAACTCTGAGGCAAAGTAAATCATCGAGGCTTAATTGACTTTTGTTCAGTCATATGCATGCGTGAGCATGTGCCAAGTCGATTCAAGTGAATTATTCAAAGGAGGATACCACAATGTCATACCTATTTATGAATAAAACAATGCAAGCAAATATTTATGACATGCTACTCATATTAATAAATTGGAGCTAAACATGAGAGATCGTGAACTACTAGACTTTCTTAAATGACATATACCTCACATGAACCAACTAAGCATGCTCACATGGATGAGTATATGTACAAAAATGAAAACAAATAGAGTTCATACCAGCCTCTCACCACAGTCGAGTTGTCGTAGATCGTCATTATTGCCTTTCACTTGTGTAGCTTGAACAATATGGAATGGAAACCAAGCTCCAGCCACCGGAGACCGCTGAACTCCATAATGAACTTTACAAAACCAAATAAGAACAACAAATATTTTTGGTGTTTTCGAATTGGAAACAAGAACAAAAGGAAACAAGCAAACAAAGCAAAATCTTTTTGGATTTTCTCATAGCAAACCAACGATAGCAAATAAAGCAAAATAGGAGCAAGAAACCAAAATAAACAAATGGTAAAGAGAAACAACAGAAATATTTTTGGTCTTTTTGTGTTTTAGGAAAGAAACAAAGCAAAAACAAGAAAATGAAAACTGAAAGAGTCACATAAACACAAAGCAGCAGAAATTCGTCAAACTTGACAGAAGTACAGTAATCGATTTTTAAGAAAATCTTCCGCTGCTCAGATCGAAAAGTGCTCAACTAATTAAAGTTAGATAATAACCTAGGAAATATGCACAAAAATTGGCTTCGCAAAATAACGTTCTGGCTGTTTTTGGGAACTTTTTTGGTATCAGTCCAGAATCTGTTTTCAAACAGCACTTCCCCAAATATCATCTCCCTCTCATTAGAAACCACCTTAAGAAGCTAAACAAGTATGTACATGTATCCAGCAATTGTAATATGCAATGAATGAGTGATGCCGGCATACCTCCCCCCAAGCTTAGGCTTTTGGCCTAAGTGGAGATCAATACCATGGTGCCCATGAAGTGGCACCTCCGTAGTATGACGAAGAAGGATCCTGTTCTGGGTATGTGCTGGAAGACGCACCAGGATACGTGACGGTGTACCCGTAGGAGGGCTCGGCGTCCTCGGAGTCATGCTGCTGGTGGAAGCCATGTATCATTAGCTGCTCATCCACCTCCTCCTTAGAGCACGACCACGGTCTCCTGTGAACACTGAACAAATCGGTCTGCGGCAAAGGGATTTCCCTCTCATCCCCGTCAACAAACAACATTTTATAGACAATATTTTCTAAACTAGAGTCGGTTGTGACAAATTGGTGACTCTTCATAGCAGCAATATCAAGCCTTATAGGAGTTAATTTCTCATCACTAGGATCAAGAGGAAGATCTAGATATGTAATAATACGTAAGGCAACAATTCCTCCAAAAATGGGTCCTTTATTAGCTAAGCGACGAGCAATGAGAGCACCAAGATGATAAGGTGTTCTTCCAGTAAGTGCAGCAACTAGAAAAGCAAGATGATAACTAGAAATGTTGCTAGTGTTCTCCCTACCAAGAATGCTAGTAGCAAGATAGTAAGCGAAATATCTAATGGCAGGGAATTGAATGTTTCTTATCTTGCCGCGCTGAATAGTGCGGCTATCATCATTGGTAACTTCTCGATAGAGCTCCGTCAAAGCTTTGGGACTTTTATCAATCTTCTTCGCTGTACCTACAGGAGTAATACCCAATGCAGCACAAAAATCCTTCAACTTCATAGTAATAGGCCTATCATAAATCCTAAATGTAACTGATGGTGAGAAGTGTGCGTTGTTGAACTGAAAGCTTTCAACAAAGATTTTAGTTAGCATGTAGTATTGACTCCTCTCATCTTCCATATAGGTAGATAAGCCCACATTATTGATGAGGAACAACAAGTCATCAACCAGCCCGGCATTACGCAAAAAGTCATAGCATGCAAAGGATGAAGCATTAGGGACTCCATTATCCTCTTCAACTTCGAAGCTCGGTGCGATGACATCCACATTATAGGATCGTCTAATTCGAGTGGCTGCCCTTGAGGGCCTTGATGACCCACAAGTATAGTGGGTGTATCGTAGTGCTTTCGATAAATAAGAGTGTCGAACCCAACGAGGAGCAGAAGGTGTTGACAAGCAGTTTCAATGAAGGATTCACTGTAAATGCTCACAGACAAGTATTCAGGGGGTTTTGATGTAGCAGATAAATAAAATACAAGTAAGTAAAATGCGAGAGTAACAATTGCAGCGAGTGGCCCAATCCTTTTTGGCACAAAGGACAAGCCGATTTGTTTACTTATAATGACCAAACGTTCTTGAGGACACACGGGAATTTAGTCTAGTGCTTTCTCTTCATATAGTTGATTAATCTTCATTGTTTTGATAAGTGTTGTGTGGGTGAACCTATGCTAATGCACCTCCCTTCCTAGGACTAATACATACTTGTGATTATACCCCTTGCAAGCATCCGCAAATACAAGAAAGTAATTAAGATAAATCTGACCACGGCCTTAAACTCTGAGATCCTGCTATCCCTCCTGCATCGATATACCAACGGGGGTTCAGGTTGCTGTCACTCCGGCAACCCCACAATTAGCAAACGAATACAAGATGTATTCCCCTAGGCCCATAAAGGTGAAGTATCATGTAGTCGACGTTCACATGACACCACTGTAAGAATAACACCACAACTTAAATATCAAACCATTGAATATTACTCAACATAATTCACTACTAACATTTAGACTTCACCCATGTCCTCAAGAACTAAACTAACTACTCACGAGACATCATATGTAACATAATCAGATATGATATGATGATGAATAACAATCTGAACATAAACCTTGGGTCAATGGTTTCACTCAATAGCATCAATAACAAGTAGTAATCAATACCGGGAGAGTTTCCCCTATGAAATAATCAAGATTCAACCCTAGATGTTACAGCGGTGACGAGGTGCAGCGGTGGAGATGACGGTGACAGTGGTGGAGATGATGGTGATGATGATCCCAATGAAGTCCAGCTCGATGATGGTGAAGATGGCGTCGATTTCCCCCTCCGGGAGGGAATTTCCCCAGCGGATTTCAGCCTGCCGGAGAGCTCTGTTCTCTCTGGTGTTTTCCGCCCCGCAGAGGCGGTTGTGACTCTTCGCGACTACTCCCAGCACCTTAGGTTTTCGGGTAGAAGAAGTACGCGAAGGAGAGGCGGCCGAAGGGGGCTGTGGGCCCCCTCCCCACAAGGCGGCGCGGCCAGGGCAGGGCCCACGCCGGCCTATGGGGGGCCCATGGCGGCCCTCCTCGGCTCCTCCTTTTGGCTGGCTCCCTCTCCTGGAGAAATAAGATCTTCGGTGTAATTTCCGTCAATTGTTGATCTTCAGAAATATTGCATTCCGATGGTGCTTTTTCCAGCAGAATCCTGACTCCGGTGAGCGATTCTCCAATAATCATGAAACATGCAAAATAGGTGAAATAACATAAGTATCATCTCTAAATATGAAATATATCAGTGAATAATAGTAAATTATGATATAAAATAATGATGCAAAATGGACGTATCAACTCCCCCCAAGCTTAGACTTCGCTTGTCCCCAAGCGAAACTGAACTCAGTAAACAAGTCCACATGTTTATGGAGTGAAGAGTCGATAAATAAAATACGGACAAGAAGCATCATATTAATTCACACAAGACATTCTAGTGAACAACTTCCTCATATAATTCAACTTGAAACAAGTAGAAGAAAATCACAAATAAAGGTGCATAGGAAATCATAATTGGCGATGGCAAACTTCGTTCTTGGTCAAAGAACAGTTAACAGATTGTACCTATCTGTCGAGCAGCGCTCTTATATTAAAGCTTATATGGCAAAACTTGCATACTCAATCATAATAATCTCCTCATAATCATTGATAACTTTCAAAGCTATATTCATTCGGATAAAACTTGTACTAAACAAGGAGGATTAAAAGGCATGATTAAGTAGATCACAATATACATAGTTTGATCACAACAACTCAATTGCTTGCTTAAGATAGAGGGAAATAGGTTTACCGACTCAACATAAAGTAAAAGATAATCCCTTCGCAGAGGGAAGTAGGGATTAAATCATGTGCTAGAGCTTTTCAAGTTTTGAAATCATATAAAGAGCATAAAAGTAAAGTTTTGAGAGGTGTTTGTTGTTGTCAACGAATGGTAGTGGGTACTCTAACCCCCTTGCCAAACCAACTTCCAAAGAGCGGCTCCCATGAAGGACGTTATCTCTACCAGCAAGGTAGATCATCCCTCTTCTCTTTTGTTTACACATGTACTTTAGTTTATTTAGTGATGACACTCCTCCCAACCTTTGCTTTCACAAGTCATGGCTAACCGAATCCTCGGGTGCCTTCCAACATTCTCATACCATGGAGGAGTGTCTATTTGCAAAATTAAGTTGCTTACTGATGAATCAGGGCCAAACATGTGAAGAGAGTTATTAATGAAAGTTAATTAATTGGGGCTAGGAACCCCGTTGCCAGCTCTTTTTGCAAAATTATAGGATAAGCGGATGTAGCCACTAGTCCATTGGTAAAAGTCTGCCCAACAAGATTGAAAGATAAAACACCACATACTTCCTCATGAGCTATAAAACATTGACACAAATAAGGGATGATAACTTTGAATTGTTTAAAGGTAGCACATGAAGTATTTACTTGGAATGGCAGGGAAATACCACATAGTAAGTAGTTATGGTGGACACTGATGGCATAGGTTTTGGGTTAAGGTTTGGATGCACGAGAAGCATTCCCTCTCAGTACAGGTCTTTGGCTAGCAAGGTTGATTAGCAAGCATAAGAGTTGAGGGAAACAAACAAATACACCTGTGATAGAAACAATCATGCATCTTCCTTGTAAGCACAAATAATTTTAACTTCAGAATACTAAGCTAAGAGCTAACAAGAAAAAAGATAATGAAATAACATATCTACATGTATTTCCTCTTTTCTACTTAAACTCAAAGTGTTGTTGCTATTGACCAATGCTAAGTTTGCCAAAACAAAATAGATTTACTCAATGCTCCCAAAGTGATACCAATACTAACAACAAGATCAATCATATAGTAGAGATTGCAAACTAAAATAAGATGTGCAATACGTAAATGATAAGACTTCTCATTAATATTCCATAGCGATAACTCACACCAAGGGATACATAGACAACCAACTAAAGAGAGATACTTCCACACTGCAACCCATCTTATATGATAACTTCCCTACTCATGCTATGACACTACTTGATAATAAAAAGGTAAAAGATAGTGATGATGTGATACCGCGGCACTCCCCCAAGCTTGGAACAAACCAAGGGGGTGCCAATACCAATGATGAATTACTAATTCAGCGGTGGTGGCGATGAATTCTTGATAAGCTTCTTAACAAGCCCCTTTAACTCATCAATCGCGTATATGAGGTTGCGGATCATCTCTGAATTGTGCTCGACGCGGCTAAGAAGTATGTCCCACGGCGAGTCCCAATTCATAGAGTTGTTTCCCCACTCTTCAGCTTCAGGTTTCATCTTTCCTGCAGTGTTAGAACGATCCATATCCCAATTGCTAGGCAATACTGCCTTGGGAATCCTTTCAATTTGACTATTATGAATTAGAGTGTGGAAGGGGTTGTAGGTGCCTGGAGGAGATGTCTTTGGAGCTATGAAGTGACGTGGAACTTTTCCTCCGGTGCGAATTTGCGCACTCTTCTTGGGGTTGAAAGGATTTTCCACCACCTTGATGCTTGCGACGGTGACACATGGGTGTTCCTCCACTTCTTCTTCATCTTCGCTCTCGACTTCTTCTTTGAACTCGGGGTCTTGAATATCTTCCTCCGAAAGCCCCTTGCCCTTGTTGTTGGAGACCATGCTGCTTCTAGATCAAAAACATATCCTATTCAAAGTCGAACTCTGCAGAACTGTCAATTTGGCCTTTGATGAAAGCTTCCGGAGTCACCACTCGAATAACATCAACATCTTCATTATAAGAATCTCCAGAAATATAATGCTTGAGTCTTTGTCCATTTACCACTTGTGTGGCGTCACCTTTCAGAGAACTGATTTTAATTGCCCCTGAACGATACACCTCCACAATGACATATGGTCCTTCCCATTTTGAGAGCAATTTCCCTGCAAAAAATCTGAGACGAGACCGATACAATAAGACTTTATCCCCAACATTATATTCTCTTTTGATAATTCTTCTATCATGCCATTTCTTAACTTTCTCCTTAAAAAGTTTAGCATTTTCATAAGCTTCACTTCTCCATTCATCTAAAGAACTCAATTGTAGCAATCTCTTCTTACCGGCAAGTTTAGGATCTTTATTTAGTTCTCTTACAACCCAATAAGCTTTGTGCTCTAGTTTTAAAGGTAAATGACAAGCTTTCCCATAAACCATTTTATAAGATGACATCCCCATAGGATTTTTATAAGAAGTTCTATAAGCCCATAATGTTTCCTTCAATTTACTAGCCCAATTCTTCCTAGATTTATTAACAGTCTTTTGCAAGATAGATTTAATCTCTCCATTTGATAATTCTACTTGCCCACTAGTTTGAGGATGATAAGCGGAAGCAATCCTATGATTAATACCATATTTAGCAAGAGTTTTTCTAAAACCACCATGAATAAAATGAGAACCTCCATCAGTCATAAGATATCTAGGAACTCCAAATCTAGGAAAAATAATATCTAAAAGCATTCTTAAAGAGGTCTCACCATCAGCACTTTTGGTGGGTATGGCTTCCACCCATTTAGTAACAAAATCAAAATCAACAGCAACAAGTATATGAGTGTTACCTTCTGAAGAAGGGAAACGACCCATGAAGTCAAATCCCCAACAATCAAATGGTTCAATAACAGGAGTATAATTCATAGGCATTTCATTGCGTCTGGAGATATTACCAACCCTTTGACATTCATCACAAGATAAAATAAACTTTCTTGCATCTTTAAAGAGAGTTGGCGAATAGAAACCTGATTGTAGAACCTTTTGCGCGGTTCTATCTCCAGCGTGATGTCCTCCATAAACACTACCATGACATTTACTCAATATCTCTTGTTGTTCATATTCGGGAACACATCTTCGCATAATACCATCCACTCCTTCTTTATATAAGTGTGGGTCATCCCAAAAATAATGCCTCAAGTCATAAAAGAATTTCCTCCTTTGCTGAGCTGAAAAGGTTGGAGGCAAATACTTGGAAACAATAAAGTTAGCATAATCAGCATACCAAGGACTATCTCGCGAGATCACCTTTATTACAGCCAATTGTTCATTTGGAAAACTATCATTAACAGGAACAAGATCATAAGCAATATTTTCCAATCTAGATAAATTATCAGCAACAGGGTTATCAGCACCTTTCCTATCTATAATATGCAAATCAAATTCTTGCAAAAGAAGCACCCATCTAATAAGCCTTGGCTTAGCATCTTTCTTTTCCATGAGGTACCTAATTGCAGCATGATCAGTATGAATTGTAACTTTTGAATCAACAATATAAGGTCTAAACTTGTCACAAGCAAAGGCTACAGCTAATAGTTCTTTTTCAGTTGTAGCATAATTTCTTTGAACAGCATCAAGAGTTTTACTAGCATAATTAATAACATTCAATTTTTTATGTATTCGCTGTCCAAGGATAGCACCTACAACAAAATCACTAGCATCACACATAATTTCAAAAGGTAAATTCCAATCAGGAGGTTCAACTACAGGAGCAGTTGTTAAGGCATTCTTTAGAGTTTCAAAAGCTTCTTTACAATCATCATCAAAAACAAAAGGTACATCTTTTTGAAGAAGATTAGTAAGAGGCTTTGAAATCTTAGAGAAATCTTTAATAAATCTCCTATAAAACCCAGCATGACCAAGAACACTATGAATACCTTTAACATCCCTAGGATAGGGCATCTTCTCAATTGCTTCAACTTTAGCTCTATCAACTTCAATACCTCTCTCAGAAATTTTATGTCCCAACACAATTCCTTCATTAACCATAAAGTGGCATTTCTCCCAATTAAGAACAAGGTTAGTTTCTTCATATCTCTGCAAAACTTTATCAAGGTTTCGCAAGCAATTATCAAAAGAATTCCCATAGACAGAAAATCATCCATGAATACCTCTACAATCTTTTCACAAAAGCCATGAAAAATAGCAGACATGCATCTTTGAAAAGTAGCAGGAGCATTACATAAACCAAAAGGCATACGCCTATAAGCATAAGTTCCATAGGGACAAGTGAA
Source organism: Lolium perenne (assembly GCF_019359855.2). NCBI lineage: Eukaryota > Viridiplantae > Streptophyta > Magnoliopsida > Poales > Poaceae > Lolium > Lolium perenne. The sequence goes on along the minus strand of NC_067248.2, from coordinate 31,677,696 downwards.
AGTGGTTTTCTCTTGATCTTTAGTTTTAACAGCAATTTGTGAAAACCCAGAATAACCATCAAGAAAGCAAAAATGAGTATTTTTAGATAACCTTTCTAACATTTGATCAATAAAAGGTAAAGGGTAATGATCTTTCTTAGTAACTTTATTAACTTTTCGATAATCAATGCACATTCCATACCCTACAACTACTCTTTGAGGGATGAGCTCATCATTATCATTAGGTACAACAGTTATTCCTCCTTTCGTAGGAACACAATGCACAGGACTAACCCATCTACTATCAGCAATAGGATATATAATACTAGCTTCAAGAAGTTTTAATACCTCATTCCTTACCACATCCTTCATCTTAGGAATTAGACAACGCTGATGTTCAACAACAGGCTTTGCATCATCTTCCATGTTGATGGCATGTTGGCAAATAGAGGGAGAAATCCCCTTCAAGTCATCAAGAGTGTAGCCAATAGCTCCTCGGTGTTTCTTCAATATTTCCAATAACCTTTCTTCCTCAAACTCTGAAAGCTTAGAACTAATAATAACATGATATATTTTCTTATCATCAATATGAGCATACTTAAGATTATCAGGCAATGGTTTTAAATCAAAAACATGATCTTCCTTTGGTGGTGGTGTTGTACCTAGATCTTCAACCGGTAAATCATGTTTAAGAATAGGTTGACGAAGGAAAATTTCATCAAGCTCATTCCTTTCTTCCCTAAAGACTTCACTCTCACTATCCTCCAAATGTTGCTGCAAAGGATTATTAGGAGCAAGAGCAATAGATGCACACTGTTCAACTCTAAAATCATTATTAGGCAAATCAGCTTTATAAGGAGTTTTGGCAAATTTAGAGAAATTAAACTCATAAGTTTCACCAGCAAATTTAGTTACAATTTTCTCTTTCTTGCAATCTATAATAGCTCCACAAGTATTTAGAAAAGGTCTACCAAAAATAATAGGACAAGACTTACTAGCATCAGAACCAAGTACTAAAAAGTCAGCAGGATATTTAATCTTACCTCATAGAACTTCCACATCTCGAACAATACCAATAGGAGAGAAAGTTTCTCTACTAGCTAGCGAAATAACCACATCAATATCCTCAAGTTCACAAGAACCAATTTCATGCATGATTTCCGTGTAAAGCTCATAAGGAATGGCACTAATACTCGCACCAATGTCGCATAAACCATAATAACAATGATCACCAATTCTAACAGAGAGCATAGGAACACTGGTTTTCCTAGACTTATTAGGATGTGAAACAATATTAGAAGCATCTTCATAGAAAATAATATGACCATCTTCTACATTTTCAGTCACAAGATCTTTAACTATTGCAATAGCAGGTTCAACCTTTATTTGCTCTTCAGGTTCTATAGGTTTCTTTGCACTTTTATTAACCACACTAGTTATAACAAAATACTCCTTCATTTTAGCAGGAAAAGGCATTTTTTCAATATAAGCTTCAGGAAGAATATGATCAACAATTTTAATTTCAACACATTTATCTATAGGTGAATCAGTTTTATCTTTGTAAGGTTCATGATACTTATCAAAATTATTCCTAGGCAATTCAAAATGAGAGGCAAAAGCTTTATAAAAATTTGCAACGACTTGAGAATCAAGACCATAAGTAGCACTCATATTACGAAATTTATCAGTATCCATAAAAGTTTCAATGCATTCATAATCATAATTTATACCTGACTCTCTATCTTTGTCATTCTCCCATCCTTCAGTATTCTCCTGAATCCGATCAAGAAGGTCCCTTTTAAACTCTTCTTTGTTGCGTGTAAATGATCCAGAACAAGTAGTATCCGGCAAGGTTTTATCTTGAAAAGAAAGTCTTGCATAGAAATTATCAATGATGATATTACCAAGAAGCTCATGAATGGGGTATTTGAGCATTAAAGACTTCAATCTCCCCCATGCTTGGGCAATACTCTCTCCATCATGAGGCCAGAAATTATATATGCGGTTCCGGTCTTTGTGAATTTCACTTGGAGGATAGAATTTAGAATAAAATAGAGGCACAATATCCTTCCAATCAAGAGAATCCTCATTCTTCAACAATTTATACCAATGCGCCGCTTTACCAGACAGCGATATAGAGAATAGTTTCTTCCTATCTTCATCCATAGCAATACCTGCACACTTGAATAACCCGCATAATTCATGTAAAAACAGTAAATGATCTCCAGGATGGACAGTTCCATCCCCTTCATAGCGGTTATCCACAACACGTTCAATAATTTTCATAGGTATTTTGTATGGAACCTCTTTCTCACCTGGCACCTCATCCACTACCTTTGCAGTAGTAGTAGATTTTCCAAATAGGAATTCAAGAGAAGATCTCTCCATAATGAATTATAGCAGCAGGCAGAAATAAAATCAGCACGTACAGTAAAAGTTTCCCTTACCAATTCCACTTACCAATAGCGCTTCACTCCCCGGCAACGGCGCCAGAAAATATTCTTGATGACCCACAAGTATAGGGGGTGTATCGTAGTACTTTCGATAAATAAGAGTGTCGAACCCAACGAGGAGCGGAAGGTGTTGACAAGCAGTTTCGATGAAGGATTCACTGTAAATGCTCACAGACAAGTATTCAGGGGGTTTTGATGTAGCAGATAAATAAAATACAAGTAAGTAAAATGCGAGAGTAACAATTGCAGCGAGTGGCCCAATCCTTTTTAGCACAAAGGACAAGCCAGTTTGTTTACTTATAATGACCAAACGTTCTTGAGGACACACGAGAATTTAGTCTAGTGCTTTCGCTTCATATAGTTGATTAATCTTCATTGTTTTGATAAGTGTTGTGTGGGTGAACCTATGCTAATGCACCGCCCTTCCTAGGACTAATACATACTTGTGATTATACCCCTTGCAAGCATCCGCAAATACAAGAAAGTAATTAAGATAAATCTAACCACAGCCTTAAACTCTGAGATCCTGCTATCCCTCCTGCATCGATATACCAACGGGGGTTCAGGTTGCTGTCACTCCGGCAACCCCACAATTAGCAAACGAATACAAGATGTATTCCCCTAGGCCCATAAAGGTGAAGTATCATGTAGTCGATGTTCACATGACACCACTGGAAGAATAACACCACAACTTAAATATCAAACCATTGAATATTACTCAACATAATTCACTACTAACATTTAGACTTCACCCATGTCCTCAAGAACTAAACTAACTACTCACGAGACATCATATGGAACATGATCAGAGGTGATATGATGATGAATAACAATCTGAACATAAACCTTGGTTCAATGGTTTCACTCAATAGCATCAATAACAAGTAGTAATCAATACCGGGAGAGTTTCCCCTATGAAATAATCAAGATTCAACCCTAGATGTTACAGCGGTGACGAGGTGCAGTGGTGGAGATGATGGTGACGGTGGTGGAGATGATGGTGATGATGATCCCAATGAAGTCCAGCTCGATGATGGTGACGATGGCGTCGATTCCCCCTCCGGGAGGGAATTTCCTCGGCGGATTTCAGCCTGCCAGAGAGCTCTTTTCTCTCTGGTGTTTTCCGTCCCGTAGAGGCGGCTGTGACTCTTCGCGACTACTCCCAGCACCTTAGGTTTTCGGGTAGAAGAAGTACTCGAAGGAGAGGCGGCCGAAGGGGGCTGTGGGCCCCCTCCCCACAAGGCGGCGCGGCCAGGGCAGGGCCCGCGCCGGCCTATGGGGGGCATGGCGGCCCTCTTCGGCTCCTCCTTTTGGCTGGCTCCCTCTCCTGGAGAAATAAGATCTTCGGTGTAATTTCTGTCAATTGTTGATCTTCAAAAATATTGCATTCCGATGGTGCTTTTTCCAACAGAATCCTGACTCCGGTGAGCGATTCTCCGATAATCATGAAACATGCAAAATAGGTGAAATAACATAAGTATCATCTCTAAATATGAAATATATCAATGAATAACAGTAAATTATGATATAAAATAGTGATGCAAATTGGAGGTATCAGTTCTCCCCATGCTTGTCGTCTCTCTTTCGAACATCTCTCCAAAGGTATGGTTATGCATCTTCCTTTTCTGAAATTTTTCAACAAACTACTATAATTGAGGGAAACTACTATAGTACTAAACATGCATCAAAACTAATTCTTACAACTTAGAACAAGCATGCAAATTCTTCGGGTTGAACCACTTCTTCGGGTTGCTATCTTTTGTCGAATAGAATCTTTATGCTCCTTCTATATTGACTTGCTATATTGAATTTTATTTCTTCCGAGGAAAGTTCCAGCGGGGAATAGAGCAAATGCGGCGATCTTCCTCCACTACGGTGATCTCTCCACGCTGATCTGATCCATCTCCCAGGCATCCTCTTCTCCCAATGTGATCTCATCCATGGCTCCTCCTCCCTCTCCTCTTGGCCGTTGGAAAGTCTCTTTTGAATCTCTCCTTCCCAATGGTTCTTGCAATGCTGCTTCTGGTTTTCTCATTCTTTGGCCAAATAATTGGTTGGCCCTAGTAAATCATAAGGATTCTCCTCTGGTTGGCAAAACTTTACGTGATGGGGAGGTCTTCTACCCTGGATCACTACAGGAAATCCGATCTATTGCAACAATTTTTATTGTTACAACCACATTTCGTTGCAACAAAATGAAATGTTGCCACCAATTTCACTTTTGTGGTAATAGGCCCCACATATTACCACGGTTTAGTTTTGTCGTGATAAGTACATGTTTTGTTGCAATATAGGTCGTATATTGCAACAATATGCATGGATGTTGCACTATGGCCACGATAATGCAACAACCAAATTTTGTTGCACTTGTAATTCATTCTGTTGCGATAGAAACTAGGTCTCGCAACAAAATATACATCCATGGTAATATTCATACACATATTGCAACAACTGTGTCACGTTGCGATAGGCACAAATATTGTGGCAAAAATTGGCCACCTATTGCAACAAATCACACATTGGTTGTAATAGCGTATATCTTTCGCCTCAATTTCACTGTGTTGCAATAACTATTGTTTACTGCGACAAGTTTTGTATCTGTGGCAATATGTAGAGCATATTACAACAACCCACTAGTGTTGCAATTATGAACAAGATATTGCAACAATATTCCATAGTCAACGGCAGGCTTTCACATGGGCCACCAGGGCCATAGCTCCTGGATCCGGCAGTGGCCATGGCATCTTGGCGCTTTCTTGATTAGTATTGGGTCGATCAGCCAATGGATACGACACATTGATGGGCTCCATCCGCATTACCTCCTCTGAATCATTTGTATCCGCCGTCGATGAGGAATATGCGAGAGTGTGTTGGTGCTTCCAAGATCCGGCCTTCCTCAATCCGCCAATGGATACGACCTCTTGGCCCTCCTCGGAATCTTCTGAATCTTTCGGCGATGAGGAATCGACAAGAGCGTGTTGGCACTTCGTTGATCCGGCTGCGGCGTGCTAGGAAATCTTCTTCTTTTTTTTCTTGGAGTGCTGGCCCATCTTCTTCCTCCTCCTCTCTGACTCGCTCCAAAAATCGTCAGGCGGTCTCAAAGTGTTCTGACATATTACCTATTGCCACGAGTAGGGTTATTGTTGGGGCGTAGGCGACGTGGATATCTATCTCGGCCAATTTGCAAAATAGCCTTTTACAAAAATAAAAAAATATATTTTCAGAAGCAGATATATTCCATATCTTTTGCCAAATTATTCCATTATTATGAACAATCATTTAAAACAAATACAGTTCAAACAAATAATTAAGTGCGTATAAAGATGTACTATTTTTTTTCTTCCACCAAAACCCTCCCCTAATCTTCAATTATTTTGTAACTTCCCGCCAAATTTTGGTCCTGTATTGCGCCATAATTTTCTAACCTCCCGCTAAACCCCTTATAATAAGTAGTACTCCCGATTATTTCCCATAAGCAAATCGTCAGATCGGATCTGAGAGCTACCTCGTTCGTCCGTCCTCACGGCGTCATGACGGCGCCGTCAAATCTCTCGAACACACCGGAGTCGCAGGTAATTCCTTCTCCTCCGCACCGCTTTTCGTTCCCCTTTCCCTGCTCTCACGCGAGGCGAAGAGGAAAATGACCAACTCCCCGTCGTCCTCCGGCCGGCCGGCCCATCGACCCCTCTCACGCTGCGCCCCCTTTCCATTGAAGAATTGACCGCAGTCCTCAATCCATGTTCTCGCCTCTAGCATGCGCTCTGTATCTCACCTATACGAGGTGTGATTTCTCTCCTTCACATCATCGTGATGCCTCCTTCCCGATCTGCCGATATGGTGCTCCGATCTAGACGTCGTCATGCTCTATGGCCTGCTGAAGATTGATCTACGAAGAATCCATTTCTGCATATGAAGGGGCTCTCCACTTCATATTGGTTATACGGCCGCACGGCAGCTGTCGTCTATCTGGAAGCCAACTTCGCTCAGTCATCAATAAGCTGTCACACCAGTCTCTCGCTGATCTGCTCCAAAGAACAGTTTCTCCTGTTTGAAGTCAGACAGTATGCTGCTTTTGATCGAAAAAGTCCAAAACCGGGCAAGAATATGGCAATCACTCATCGTCTCATCGTGTGATCGCTGGATTCTTGCTAGCTGCCTCCAGCAATACTACCCCCTCTTATTGAACCATGACCATCCAATGGTGCTTTGTTGCACGAGGCGTCCAGCCTTTTTCTGTTTTAGTTTAGAAACAGTGAGTCCTTGCTTTTTGTGTCAGTGGAGCATTAATTAGTTAATCTTGAAGCTAGTGTGAACAAAAAAAAAATTCTTGGTGCCCATGAGAATATTATCTTCTACCTTCATGCAGTAGTCTAAACCTTAGACAACCAGATGTAATAAGCGTTTTCCAGTGATTATTTTGGCTGCAACTACATATCATCTTTGTAAAGCTAATGTCACTATGGCAGCCCTGGGTCTTCAAGGGGTTAACCCACAACTCCACTTTGTATTGAGCTACATGGCAGTAGTTGGCCATATTTACAGTCCTTTCCTACTGCTCCGATTGGTTGCAGATTTTTCACTTGGGAAGGATTCTGATTGGCATATATCTTGAGATTTTTTATGCTGATGCTGAAATTAATTTTCTGTTGGAGGACTTGGTGCAGATTCAAGAACAAAGCCAATGAAGTTCAGGATAGGATTATGTTGGAGGACTTGGTGTGATAGCTGACGTGACCAGATTCTAGGATCTTCAGCTATGAGGTGAGACAGTGGTACGTTCGCCCCAAATAAATAAGAACATCTTCTCCACAAATCTATTCTTTAAGCATGAATTTTCCATAATTTTTTTTGGGTGGAAGTCAATTCAATGTTAACTGGTAATGTTTTTCATGCTGGAATCGAACTCTGCATTCCATGCTTAAAGAATATAAAATATTCCCGAATTATTGAATTTTTCACTTACATGTGGATAGTTTTCTATCTTTTCTTGCATGTTACCATTGTTAGTAAATCCAATGCTCCGAGTATGTCTTCTCCAGTAAAGTTGCATATTTCATTTTTATAATTTGATCAATTATGTCAAACACTAAATATATTTTGAAGCTAGCTTGTGGATACACGGGTTGATGACTAGTTGACTCTAATTCTGTGATTACCTACACAAGGATACAATGACAAATTCAACGCAAGACCGTACTGGTGGGAGACCACTGACGTGGCACTAAGTGCAAGCTTAAGAGGAAAGATATGATTCACATTACTCCATTCTGCAAGGTACACCACTTTCCTTAATTCTTAATTACTATTCTAAATGGTTGCACATTGATAATGCTAAGTCCATTAATTCTTCTTGTATTCAGTAAAGAAAGGATCTATTCTTGTAACATGGATTATAAGTATAACAGCATACAAAGTCTACTAAAAATTGTAGCATGCGTATTCTTTATTCAAGGTATATATATATATAATTCCTCATTCTTTTTTTCTTGCAAATGTAGCATTACACACATGTAGGTGACACTAGCTGAATATTGGTTTGTAGTTGATTATCAGTTGGTGGGTCAATTTTCTTCTGCGTGGTTAATACTTGTACACATCGGCGGAGCTATGTAGGTGCAAAACCTTGCCATGGCCTGCCCAGTTTTTTGCCAATTTTTTTTATACCAGTACATGAATTAATCGAGCTGCTCAACTCCAGTTTCCCTTCAGTTGTAGCAAGGCAACACCAGCACGTGTATCTTTTTCTTTGCCAAATTGTTAAGATTGGAAAGTTTTAAAAAACTATTGCGTCTCCCGACTAGGCTTTAACAGCAGCAACACACTTATGATTTTTTTTGTTCTTTTCTTTAATTTTTCCCGCCCATACATTTGTTTGTAGCTCTGCCTCTGCTTGTACACCCACAACTAGATAGTATCCCATGCTATGATCTATAAAACCTACACAATTGTTTTGTTTCAAATTGGTTGCATAGTAGTTCAACTAGCTTTATTTTATGCGTCAGTATTCTGCATGCCATGAATTGGACTGTCATGCTAATACTTTTCAAATACTGATGATCTCTAGAAACTATATTATTGTATTGACATGTGCCCAGATTGCCTTCCATGCTACTATTATATTCGACTCATTAACTTGAGCTAAATAGTTTCTTGATTTCTTGGTTGCAGGAAACAAAAACTTAACTGGACTGGAATATACGTCACGAACACTATAGTCTTTGCATTTGATTAGGAAGGCATATTCACTATGTTAAACGATTGCTAAATTATATTTCAGTCTCATTTTAAGGATATTTGTGATGAGATCTATGATATTTTATGAATCTACATCATATACTTGTGGTTTGAATAATATAATTGATTGGATGTACTATTTTGTTTGGTTACAATAATCTATTACCACAACCTAGTTTCGGTTGTAACTCTTTGATGCCACCAAATTCAGTTTTGTTGAAAGAGCCCTTCCGCCACGAAATGTTTGTATTGTCGCAATAGTTACTCGCCACATATTTCTTTGCCGTTGTGATAACCATTTGTTGCCACCAAATTCAGCCCATAGAGGGTTCGCGGCGAAAGAGATATGCCCACGAAAACAAGTGTCGTTGGAATAGGCTATCGCCACGAATGTCTATCGCGACAAACGGCTAATCGCCACGATGTTGATGCATGTTGCATTAAGATATCCCCACAAACGAAATTGTGGTGACAAGCGTGTGCTGCCACGATAAAAAATGTGGCAACTTATCACAACGTCGTTGCAATAGCATGTTTTCTTGCCACATTTTGTTTTTTGTGGCAATAACCTATTACCATGTGACTTTTCGCAACGCTTGGCAACGAAAGTCATGTCGTGGCAGTAGGTACCTATTGCCACGATTCAACACTTATTGCCACGAATATTGTTGTTGCAATAGACCTGATTTCTTGTAGTGGATCTTCAATCAGATTCCCTACCCACTTGGTTCTTGTTCAAACATGCCTTGTCTCACCCCCGGGTTTTGCATCCTTTTCGGAACCACCTCCTCTTAGATGGAGGGTGACTTATGCTCCTTTGGGTAAATTGGATCCAAAAATTCCTATGGGCAAATCAGCTTTCCTGCTTTTGAGGCCCCATGCAAAGAGGATCTTTCTAGTTGATTCTAAGGAGCAGACAATCTCTGCTAGATTTCTTCTTAAAGATGAACAAGTGGTTTCCGGATCTATCTTGGATTTCAATATCTTTTCTGTTCTGGTGGGGGAATGTGTTGGATCTCTTTCTGCTCCTTTGTCTGAGGTTGCAACTGCCCTTCCTCCTAAGGTGATAGACACTCGCAGCTTCGTTCAAGTGGTGAATTCTTCAAAAGCTTCGAATGTTTCCTCTCTGCCAGAAGCTCCTCTGGTTCATTGGAAAGCTAGTTGCACCCCTATTCAAGATGGTTCACGCTCATTTCAAGCCTTCCTCATTTTAAGGCCTCAGGCAAGAAGATTGGTTTTACTGGATATGCAGGAAGAGGTTTTGGATGCCAGGTTTCTTTTGGAAAATGAAAGAGTGCATCCTGGTTTGATTTTGGACCTGAAATCACATACTGTTTCTGTGGGTGAGCGCATTATTGTTGATTCGTTGGCTCAAGGAGTGAATATGTTGAAGTCCTCATGCTCCAAGCAAGATAATTCTACCACCTCTTGCTCTACAACTTTTTCTCCTGGGGTTCCAGCTCTAGATTTTTCAAAGGGAATCTCTTTTGAAGCAGCATGCAAAAGTAAGTTTGGGCATTCTATTACAATTTCAAATCATTCTCAAAGAAGAGCCTTCTTCCTAGTTATCTCTTTTGGTAGAGCAAATTTCAAGCTCGGTATTTATATTGTGGCTATCACTCTGCAATCCTGTTTTGGAGGTTTGGCTTCTGCTTACAAAGTCAGGTATCTAAGGGACAGAACTTTCCAATTCTCTGTGTTCTCTTCTGCAGTAGGATTTGAAATTTACAAGTAATCCAAAGTTTGCACCCCTATGTTTGAATTCTTCTTGAGTCTTTGGGGTCATGGTGGTCCAAATTGGATGGTTGAAGAGAAAAAAATATTATAAGGAAATTGACTCTGAATGGCAAGTGGTACATAGGAAAAAATCCATCCTTCCTTCCTCTAGGCGTGTGTCTGTGTTTCAACGCATGCAATTCTCTTCTCTTGATCCTGGTTTGACGCACGCAATTAATCAGCAACAACAAACGGCTAATCCCGATTATTATGCAGCACCTCATAAAAGTTTCCCTCCCAATGCATCTCTTCTTCGGGCTAATTTGCCGGGTTTGCTACCTTTTTTCAAATATCCCTCATTCAAAGCCATTCAATGGCCCGACGATAGCTACCTTTCATGGTTTAAGGCCCATGGGCCGGCGCCTTTAATCCAGGAGGTTTCCTCTTTTGGAGATTTTTCGGGTTTCCATTCTGGAGAAAAAAGATCCGCCAGTTTTGTCCTCTCTGTCTCCTCGCATTCGCCACCCTCAACCTCTCCGCAGTTGCTCACACCACCAACCACCATCGCTGAGCCAGAGGAGGCTCCTCCTCCGACAATGGCAAATATTCCAATCGATCCTAGGCCGTTCGTCCCGCAAGGCTATCAGATTCAGAACATCGCCGGGCGCCTCGCAGTCAAGAGAGTGGTGATGCCCCACCGCCCTAAGGAACATGAGCAGTATGCCATCGCCACCTTCGACCCCTTTCCAGAAGGTTTGGTTCCATTTGAGAATGTTAGAGATGTTCTGGGAGAGTACTTAACCGAGGTTGCTAGGGTGGGATTTGTTAGTCTGCATTCTTGTCCGTTTGGTGCTGCGTATGTTCAGTTCAGGAATGTCAGTGATAAGGACAAGCTGATTTCCTCTAGCCCTAACCAATTTGGGGATGTTAATATTTCTTTTGTTAACCATGATAATGGTATTAATTGGAGGGGAGTCACTTTCAATAGAGATGTTTGGTTACTTCTGTTGGCCCTCCTCTAGATCACATGAAGACTGAAGACCTGAATGCTTGTTTCTCTGACATTGGTTCACTTCTTCTCTGGGAAAGAGACCCAAACAGAAAAGGCAGAGTTCTGGTAAAAGTAAGAGTCACTGACCTACAAGATATTCCAAGAAGTATTAGAATGACTGAGAGCTCCAGGCCAGATGCTGAATCTTGGACTTTCTTTGTTGAAGTTCTTTAGCAAAATCTCCTTGGAGGAGGACCACCAGATGCTATTCCTGATGAGGGTGTTGACCCACACCCCATGCCTGGACATGCACTGCCTGCTCCTTTGTTTAATCAAGGTCCTCCACAACAAGATATTCAGAATAATGAAGAGGCTACTGATGGGTGGGGCCACTGGGCCATGGGGCCACATCAGGAGCAACCTCAGCCCATGGATGTAGAAATACATGAACAACATAATAATTTCATGCCTGAAGCTCAAGAGGAAGTTAACCTGGGTGGAGAAGAACCTCCCCTGCCTGATGTCACCAGCATAATCCAAGTCTCTTCCTCTAGCTCTGAAGATTCAAATTCACATATATCTGCTAGTAATGCTAATAGTAATGCTGCTGGTGCCTCTGGTTCTACTCAGACTTGTGTTCAGCAGCCTGTTTTGCCCCTAGGAGAGGGGTTGTTATCTTTGATCCAGGCATACTCTGCAGAAACTGATTCCTTGGAGGGCCCTACTTTTCCTAATTCTTCCATGGACACTGATCCTGATCAAGCTTTGGACACCATGGCAGATAACATGTTCCTTCCTGACAATGTATATATGGTGTCCCCAAATGAAGCACACTTGCAGTTAACCCTTGGAAGAGTGGAAACACATTTCTTTTCTATTCCTGAGGAACATGATTTGGCAAGGAAGTTATCTCCAGAAGGGTTTCTTCTTTGGGAGAAATATTTTGCTCCATATATGTATGGACCTGACAAGCAAAGCCACTCTGCAGTGGTAGACATTCCTGTGAGTTGGTTTAATTTTATTACTCTCATGCTGTTAACTCCAGAAAAAATTGAGGCAAAAAGCTTTCTTTCTTCACAATTATGGAACATTCTTAAGGAACCAATGCTCTCAGAAGAAACTATTCAGTTTGCTATCCCAGATAAATGTGTTACTACTGAAGCACCTCTTTCCATAAATCTGTTTAACCAGGATGAGGCTTCACCAGCTGTCACTCCATCTAATGAAGCTCTTATAACTCCCAAAAGGAAAAGAAGGGAAGGGAAATCAGTATTGGTGGAATCTGAGGTAAGAAGAAGCCCAAGACTTGTTTTGCTGACTGATGGGTACAAAAATCATGTGACTTGTTCAGCTAAAAACTGCCTCACATGCAATGCTATTCCACCTATTGTCAATTCTAAGGTGGTTAAAAACTTGGCTATGTCTTTCTGTAAGGTCCCTGAAGAAACTATTGCAAGGAAAGTGCTGAAGAGCAGTAAAGTAACAGGTGGAGATCCCAAGTCCACAATTGAACCAGGGGTGATTGGAAGCAGGAAAACTAAGGGGACCCAATCTACCTCACAAAGCAAGACAAGTGGAATGGGGCAAGATAAGCCTACTGCCATGGGTCAGCAGGCAAAGAAGAAAAACTCCAAGTAGTTTACAATGCAGAGCTTACTAGCTACTTTTGCTCTCTCTGGGACCTTGATACATCTCAAACGTATCTATAATTTCTTATATTCCATGCTACTTTATTGATGATACTCACATGTTTTATACATAATTTATGTCATATTTATGCATTTTCCGGCACTAACCTATTAACAAGATGCCGAAGAGCCAGTTGCTGTTTTCTGCTATTTTTGGTTTCAGAAATCCTAGTAAGGAAATATTCTCGGAATTGGACGAAATCAATGCCCAGGATCTTATTTTTCCACGAAGCTTCCAGAAGTCCGAAAGGGAAACGAAGTGGGGCGACGAGGTGACGCCACACTAGGGCCGCGCAGCCAGGCCTAGGGCCGTGCCGCCCTGTTGTGTGGGGCCCTCGTGGCGCCCCCTGACCTACCCTTCCGCCTACTTAAGCCTTCGTCGATAATAGTTCCAGTACCGAGAGCCACGATATGGAAAACCTTCCAGAGACGCCGCCGCCGCCAATCCCATCTCGGGGGATTCAGGAGATCGCCTCCGGCACCCTGCCGGAGAGGGGAATCATCTCCCGGAGGACTTTTCACCGCCATGGTTGCCTCCGGAGTGATGTGTGAGTAGTTCACCCCTGGACTATGGGTCCAAAGCAGTAGCTAGATGGTCTTCTTCTCGTAATTGTGCTATCATTGTTGGATCTTGTGAGCTGCCTAACATGATCAAGATCATCTATTTGTAATGCTACATGTTGCGTTTGTTGGGATCCGATGAATAATGAATTCTATGTTATGTTGATTATCGATCTATCATCTATGTGTTGTTTATGATCTTGCATGCTCTCCGTTTCTAGTAGAGGCTCTGGCCAAGTTGATACTTGTAACTCCAAGAGGGAGTATTTATGCTCGATAGTGGGTTCATGTCTCCATTAAATCTGGGGGAGTGACAGCAACCCCTAAGGTTGTGGATGTGTTGTTGCCACTAGGGATAAAACATCAATGCTATGTCTAAGGATGTATTTGTTGATTACATTACGCACCATACTTAATGCAATTGTCTGTTGTTTGCAACTTAATACTGGAGGGGGTTCGGATGATAACCTGAAGGTGGACTTGTTAGGCACAGATGCATGCTGGATAGCGGTCTATGTACTTTGTCATAATGCCCAATTGAATTTCACACTACTCATCATAATATGTATGTGCATGGTCATGCCCTCTTTATTTGTCAATTGCCCAACTGTAATTTGTTCACCCAACATGCTATTTATCTTACGGAGAGACACCACTAGTGAACTGTGGACCCCGGTCCATTCTTTTACATCGAATACAATCTACTGCAATACTCGTTCTACTGTTTTCTGCAAACATCATCATCCACACTATACATCTAATCCTTTGTTACAGCAAGCCGGTGAGATTGACAACCTCACTGTTAAGTTGGGGCAAAGTATCTTGGTTGTGTTGTGCAGGTTCCACGTTGGCGCCGGAATCCCTGGTGTTGCGCCACACTACACTCCGCCACCATCAACCTTCAACGTGCTTCTTGACTCCTACTGGTTCGATAACCTTGGTTTCTTACTGAGGGAAAAACTTGCCGCTGTACGCATCATACCTTCCTCTTGGGGTTCCCAACGGACGTGTGCTTTACCGTCACAAGCAGCAAAGCTTTTTCTGGCGCCGTTTCCGGGGAGATCAAGACACGCTGCAAGGGGAGTCTCCACTTCCAATCCCTTTACTTTGTTTTTTGTCTTGCTTTATTTTATTCACTACTTTGTTTGCTGCATTATATCAAATACAAAAAAATAGTTGCTAGCTTTACTTTATTTACTGTCTTGTTTACAATCTCCATATTAAAAACACAAAAAAATTAGTTACTTGCATTTACTTTACTTATTTCATCATGCTTCCTCCTAAGTTCACTCTTAAAGATGTACCGGTAGGCCGAGGGTCTATCCTTGGGAAAGATAATATAGAAGATTTTTTCACCCACATTAGTATGGTTGAAGATTTTGAAGATAGACACTTGGTAGAACTCGCTCCTACTTATGAAATTGCTGTTACTTCTTTAGTACACGCGTTAGAAGCTAGATTTGCTCAATCCCGTGATTCAACATATGTTTCTTACACTCAGTGATATGGAAGAAGGAGAAAAGAAATATTTTGTATTAGAAACCCTTCTTAAAGAATTTGGAGGTATAGCAAGAGAAGCTAGAAAAGTCTTTACTAAATATAATATGCTTGGCTCTTATACCAACTTCGCTAGTATCCTTTGAAAAGATGTAAAAAGATAGACAAAAGTACACTAATCAATTTAATTATGAGGGGGATATTAAAACATCAATACCTTGCAAGCTCTTAGGAATGTGCGAGGCACTAGAAAATAACTATGCTTGGCTTGTTCCCGAAAATTTGTTTGATGAGAATAGCAAGCCTAAGACTAATGAAAAGGGAGCCTCTGAAACTTACATAGATAAGATACTGTGCATAGTGGAGAAAGCTCTAAACCCCGCTGCCAATGCTTCATCTCTTGATGTTACTTGATTCACACTTTCTGCGCCTAGCTGAAAGGCGTTAAAGAAAAGCGCTTATGGGAGACAACCCATGATTTTACTTCTGCACTTTTGTTTTATATTTGAGTCTTGGAAGTTGTTACTACTGTAGCAACCTCTCCTTATCTTAATTTTGTTGCATTGTTGTGCCAAGTAAAGTCTTTGATAGTAAGGTTCATACTAGATTTGGATTACTGCGCAGAAACAGATTTCTTGCTGTCACGAATTTGAGCAGTAGGCTCTGTAGGTAACTCAGAAAATTCTACCAATTTACGTGAGTGATCCTCAGATATGTACGCAACTTTCATTCAATTTGAGAATTTTCATCTGAGCAAGTCTGGTGCACCTAAAAAATTCGTCTTTACGGGCTGTTCTGTTTTGACAGATTCTGCCTTTTATTTCACATTGCCTGTTTTGCTATGTTTGATGGATTTCTTTATTCCATAAACTTTCAGTAGCTTTGTGCAATGTCTAGAAGAGTTAAGAATGATTATGTCACCTCTGAACATGTGAATTTTGATTATGCACTAACCCTCTAATGAGTTGTTTTGAGTTTGGTGTGGAGGAAGTTTTCAAGGATCAAGAGAGGAGGATGATACAATATGATCAAGGAGAGTGAAAGCTCTAAGCTTGGGGATGCCCCGGTGGTTCATCCCTGCATATTTCAAGAAGACTCAAGCATTTAAGCTTGGGGATGCCCAAGGCATCCCCTTCTTCATCGACAACATTATCAGGTTCCTCTAGTGAAACTATATTTTTATTCCATCACATCTTATGTGCTTTACTTGGAGCGTCTGTATGTTTTTGTTTTGTTTTGTTTGAATAACATTGGATCCTAGCATTCATTGTGTGGGAGAGAGACACGCTCCGCTGTTGCATATGGACAAATATATCCTTAGTTTTACTCATAATGTTCATGGCGAAGGTTGAACTGCTTCGTTAATTGTTATATGGTTGGAAACGGGAAATGCTACATGTGGAAATTGGTAGAATGTCTTGAATAATTTGATACTTGGCAATTTTTATGCTCATAAGGATCATGTTTAAGCGCTTGCATCATATACTTTGCGCCTATTAATGAAGAAATAAATAGAGCTTGCTAAAATTTGGTTTGCATGATTGGTCTCTCTAAGGTCTAGATATTTTCTAGTAAGGGTCGAACAACAAGGAAGATGGTGTAGAGTCTTATAATGCTTGCAATATGTCTTTTATGTGAGTTTTGCTGTACCGGTTCGTACTTGTGTTTGTTTCAAATAACCTTGCTAGCCTAAGCCTTGTATTGAGAGGGAATACTTCTCATGCATCCAAAATCCTTGAGCCAAACACTATGCCATTTGTGTCCACCATACCTACCTACTACATGGTATTTCTCCGCCATTCCAAAGTAAATTGCTTGAGTGCTACCTTTAAATTTCTATCCTTTGTCTTTGCAATATATAACTCATGGGACAAAATAGCCTAAAAACTATTGTGGTATTGAATATGTACTTATGTATCTTATTTCTTATTAAGTTGCTTGTTGTGCGATAACCATGTTCCTGGGGACGCCATCAACTACCCCTTGTTGAATATCATGTGAGTTGCTATGCATGTTCGTCTTGTCTGAAGTAAGGGCGATTTACCATGAATTGAATGGTTTGAGCATGCATATTGTTAAAGAAGAACATTGGGCCGCTAACTAAAGCCATGATCCATGGTGGAAGTTTCAGTTTTGGACAACAATCCTCAATCTCTTATGAGAATATTATTTGTTGTTGAATGCTTATGCATTAAAGAGGAGTCCATTATCTGTTGTCTATGTTGTCCCGGTATGGATGTCTAAGTTGAGAATAATCAAAAGAGAGAAATCCAATGCGAGCTTTCTCCTTAGACCTTTGTACAGGCGGCATAGAGGTACCCCTTTGTGATACTTGGTTAAAACATATGTATTGCAGTGATAATCCAGGTAATCCGAGGTAATTAGGACAAGGTGCGGGCACTATTGGTAATCTATGCATGAGGCTTGCAACTTGTAGGATATAATTTACATAATACATATGCTTTATTACTACCGTTGACAAAATTGTTTCTTGTTTTCAAAATAAAAGCTCTAGCACAAATATAGCAATCGATGCTTCCCTCTGCGAAGGGCCTTTCTTCTACTTTTATGTTGAGTCAGTTTACCTACTTCCTTCCATCTCAAGAAGCAAACACTTGTGTTAACTGTGCATTGATTCCTACATACTTGCATATTGCACTTATTATATTACTTTATGTTGACAATATCCATGAGGTATACATGTTACAAGTTGAAAGCAACCGCTGAAACTTAATCTTCCTTTGTGTTGCTTCAATGCCTTTATTTAGAATTTATTGCTTTATGAGTTAACTCTTATGCAAGACTTATTGATGCTTGTCTTGAAAGTACTATTCATGAAAAGTCTTTGCTATATGGTTCAGTTGTTTAACCATTATCTTTACCATTGCTTCGGATCGCTGCATTCATTACATGTGCTTACAATAGTATTGATCAAGATTATGATAGCATGTCACTTCAGAAATTATCTTTGTTATCGTTTACCTACTCGGGACGAGTAGGAACTAAGCTTGGGGATGCTTGATACGTCTCAAACGTATCTATAATTTCTTATGTTCCATGCTACTTTATTGATGATACTCACATGTTTTATACATACTTTATGTCATATTTATGCATTTTCCGGCACTAACCTATTAACAAGATGTCGAAGAGCCAGTTGTTGTTTTCTGCTATTTTTGGTTTCAGAAATCCTAGTAAGGAAATATTCTCGGAATTGGACGAAATCAACGCCCAGGATCTTATTTTTCCACGAAGCTTCCAGAAGTCCGAAAGGGAAACGAAGTGGGGCGACGAGGCGACGCCACACTAGGGCCGCGCGGCCAGGCCTAGGGCCGTGCCGCCCTGTTGTGTGGGGCCCTCGTGGCGCCCCCTGACCTACCCTTCCGCCTACTTAAGCCTTCGTCGATAATAGTTCCAGTACCGAGAGCCACGATACGAAAAACCTTCCAGAGACGCCGCCACCGCCAATCCCATCTCGGGGGATTCAGGAGATCGCCTCCGGCACCCTGCCGGAGAGGGGAATCATCTCCCGGAGGACTTTTCACCGCCATGGTAGCCTCCAGAGTGATGTGTGAGTAGTTCACCCCTGGACTATGGGTCCATAGCAGTAGCTAGATGGTCGTCTTCTCCTAATTGTGCTATCATTGTTGGATCTTGTGAGCTGCCTAACATGATCAAGATCATCTATTTGTAATGCTACATGTTGCGTTTGTTGGGATCCGATGAATAATGAATGCTATGTTATGTTGATTATCAATCTATCATCTATGTGTTGTTTATGATCTTGCATGCTCTCCGTTAGTAGTAGAGGCTCTGGCCAAGTTTTTGCTTGTAACTCCAAGAGGGAGTATTTATGCTCGATAGTGGGTTCATGTCTCCATTAAATCTGGGGGAGTGACAGCAACCCCTAAGGTTGTGGATGTGCTGTTTCCACTAATGATAAAACATCAATGCTATGTCTAAGGATGTATTTGTTGATTACATTACGCACCATACTTAATGTAATTGTCTGTTGTTTGCAACTTAATACTGGAGGGGGTTCGGATGATAACCTGAAGGTGGACTTTTTAGGCATAGATGCATGCTGGATAGCGGTCTATGTACTTTGTTGTAATGCCCAATTGAATTTCACACTACTCATCATAACATGTATGTGCATGGTCATGCCCTCTTTATTTGTCAATTGCCCAACTGTAATTTGTTCACCCAACATGCTATTTATCTTACGAAGAGACACCACTAGTGAACTGTGGACCCCGGTCCATTTTTTTACATCGAATACAATCTACTGCAATACTCGTTCTACTGTTTTCTGCAAACATCATCATCCACACTATACATCTAATCCTTTGTTACAACAAGCCGGTGAGATTGACAAACTCACTGTTAAGTTGGGGCAAAGTATCTTGGTTGTGTTGTGCAGGTTCCATGTTGGCACCGGAATCCCTGGTGTTGCGCCGCACTACACTCTGCCGCCATCAACCTTCAACGTGCTTCTTGACTCCTACTGGTTCGATAACCTTGGTTTCTTACTGAGGGAAAAACTTGCCGCTGTACGCATCATACCTTCCTCTTGGGGTTCCCAACGGACGTGTGCTTTACCGTCACAAGCAGCAAAGCTTTTTCTGGCGCCGTTACCAGGGAGATCAAGACACGCTGCAAGGGGAGTCTCCACTTCCAATCCCTTTACTTTGTTTTTTGTCTTGCTTTATTTTATTCACTACTTTGTTTGCTGCATTATATCAAAATACAAAAAAATTAGTTGCTAGCTTTACTTTATTTACTGTCTTGTTTACAATCTCCATATTAAAAACACAAAAAAATTAGTTACTTGCATTTACTTTACTTATTTCATCATGCTTCCTCCTAAGTTCACTCTTAAAGATGTACCGGTAGGCCGAGGGTCTATCCTTGGGAAAGATAATATAGAAGATTTTTTCACCCACATTAGTACGGTTGAAGATTTTGAAGATAGACACTTGGTAGAACTCGCTCCTACTTATGAAATTGCTGTTACTTCTTTAGTACACGCGTTAGAAGCTAGATTTGTTAATCTCAATCCCGTGATTCAACATATGTTTCTTACACTCAGTGATATGGAAGAAGGAGAAAAGAAAGATTTTGTATTAGAAACCCTTCTTAAAGAATTTGGAGGTATAGCAAGAGAAGCTAGAAAAGTCTTTACTAAATATAATATGCTTGGCTCTTATACCAACTTCGCTAGTATCCTTGAAAAGATGGAAAAAGATAGACAAAAGTACACTAATCAATTTAATTATGAGGGGGATATTAAAACATCAATACCTTGCAAGCTCTTAGGAATGTGCGAGGCACTAGAAAATAACTATGCTTGGCTTGTTCCCGAAAATTTGTTTGATGAGAATAGCAAGCCTAAGACTAATGAAAAGGGAGCCTCTGAAACTTACATAGATAAGATACTGTGCATAGTGGAGAAAGCTCCAAATCCCGCTGCCAATGCTTCATCTCTTCATGTTACTTGATTCACACTTTCTGCGCCTAGCTGAAAGGCGTTAAAGAAAAGCGCTTATGGGAGACAACCCATGATTTTACTTCTGCACTTTTGTTTTATATTTGAGTCTTGGAAGTTATTACTACTGTAGCAACCTCTCCTTATCTTAATTTTGTTGCATTGTTGTGCCAAGTAAAGTCTTTGATAGTAAGGTTCATACTAGATTTGGATTACTGCGCAGAAACAGATTTCTTGCTGTCACGAACTTGAGCAGTAGGCTCTGTAGGTAACTCAGAAAATTCTGCCAATTTACGTGAGTGATCCTCAGATATGTACGCAACTTTCATTCAATTTGAGAATTTTCATCTGAGCAAGTCTGGTGCACCTAAAAAAATCATCTTTACGGACTGTTCTGTTTTGACAGATTCTGCCTTTTATTTCACATTGCCTGTTTTGCTATGTTTGATGTATTTCTTTATTCCATCAACTTTCAGTAGCTTTGTGCAATGTCCAGAAGTGTTAAGAATGATTATGTCACCTCTGAACATGTGAATTTTGATTATGCACTAACCCTCTAATGAGTTGTTTTGAGTTTGGTGTGGAGGAAGTTTTCAAGGATCAAGAGAGGAGGATGATACAATATGATCAAGGAGAGTGAAAGCTCTAATCTTGGGGATGCCCCGGTGGTTCATCCCTGCATATTTCAAGAAGACTCAAGCATTTAAGCTTGGGGATGCCTTGGGATGCCCAAGGCATCCCCTTCTTCATCGACAACATTATCAGGTTCCTCTAGTGAAACTATATTTTTATTCCATCACATCTTATGTGCTTTACTTGGAGCGTCTGTATGTTTTTGTTTTGTTTTGTTTGAATAAAGTTGGATCCTAGCATTCATTGTGTGGGAGATAGACACGCTCCGCTGTTGCATATGGACAAATATGTCCTTAGTTTTACTCATAATGTTCATGGCGAAGGTTGAACTGCTTCGTTAATTGTTATATGGTTGGAAACGGGAAATGCTACATGTGGAAATTGGTAGAATGTCTTGAATAATTTGATACTTGGCAATTGTTATGCTCATAAGGATCATGTTTAAGCTCTTGCATCATATACTTTGCGCCTATTAATGAAGAAATACATAGAGCTTGCTAAAATTTGGTTTGCATGATTGGTCTCTCTAAGGTCTAGATATTTTCTAGTAAGGGTCGAACAACAAGGAAGACGGTGTAGAGTCTTATAATGCTTGCAATATGTCTATTATGTGAGTTTTGCTGTACCGGTTCGTACTTGTGTTTGTTTCAAATAACCTTGCTAGCCTAAGCCTTGTATTGAGAGGGAATACTTCTCATGCATCCAAAATCCTTGAGCCAAACACTATGCCATTTGTGTCCACCATACCTACCTACTACATGGTATTTCTCCGCCATTCCAAAATTAATTGCTTGAGTGCTACCTTTAAATTTCTATCCTTTGTCTTTGCAATATATAGCTCATGGGACAAATAGCCTAAAAACTATTGTGGTATTGAATATGTACTTATGTATCTTATTTCTTATTAAGCATAGATGCATGCTGGATAGCGGTCTATGTACTTTGTCGTAATGCCCAATTGAATTTCACACTACTCATCATAACATGTATGTGCATGGTCATGCCCTGTTTATTTGTCAATTGCCCAACTGTAATTTGTTCACCCAACATGCTATTTATCTTACGGAGAGACACCACTAGTGAACTGTGGACCCGGGTCCATTCTCTTACATCGAATACAATCTACTGCAATACTCATTCTACTGTTTTCTGCAAACATCATCATCCACACTATACATCTAATCCTTTGTTACAGCAAGCCGGTGAGATTGACAACCTCACTGTTAAGTTGGGGCAAAGTATCTTGGTTGTGTTGTGCAGGTTCCACGTTGGCGCCGGAATCCCTGGTGTTGCGCCGCACTACACTCCGCCGCCATCAACCTTCAACGTGATTCTTGACTCCTACTGGTTCGATAACCTTGGTTTCTTACTGAGGAAAAAACTTGCCGTTGTACGCATCATACCTTCCTCTTGGGGTTCCCAACGGACGTGTGCTTTACCGTCACAAGCAGTAGACCTGTATATTCCCAGTGCTTGCACACAAATATTGTGAACCTGCTTATGTCAGTTTGTCTCAGTACTATGTGATCACACTTTATATTCTGGTGCCTTGTGATGTAATGAGATCAGTCTTTCATGACTTAATGCCTAGAGTATTCTTTGCTTTGGGTACAATGTGGATCTTTTACTCCTTCTTTTATGGGTAATTGCAAAGCCTGGAAAATCATGAATTGGAACTTGAGGGGCATAAATTCAGAGAAAAAATGGTTGGCTCTTTATAATAAAATAGAAGAATCTGGATGTGATATCATCTGCCTTCAAGAAACTAAAAGAGAAACTTTTGATCTGGCTTACATTAAAAAAATTGCCCAAAGAAATTCAATAAATTTGAGTTTGTTCCCTCTGTGGGGGCCTCTGGTGGCTTGATTATTATCTGGAATGGAGCTCTTTTCAATGGTGAATTGGCATTTCATAATGAATTCTCAATATCAGTAAATTTCAAATCCAATCTTTCTCATGATTCTTGGATTCTTACAAACATCTATGGACCTTGTCAACCTGATAGGAAAGCTACCTTCATAGATTGGTTTGCAAATATTGACATGCCCCAGGAAACTGATTGGATTATTATGGGTGATTTTAATTTCATAAGAAGTCCCACAGATAGAAATAAACCTGGAGGGGACCTTAATGACATGCTACTCTTTAATGAGGCAATCAGTAATCTTGGCATTGTGGAATTACCTTTAAAAGGAAGAAAGTTCACTTGGAGTAACATGCAGAAGGATCCATTGCTGGAAAAACTAGACTGGTTCTTTACTTCTTCCTCCTGGACTATTTCTTATCCAGCAACTTTTGCATATCCTCTGGTTAAACCAACTTCAGACCATGTTCCTTGTGTTGTAGCATTCAACACAAAAATCCCAAAAGCTAAAGTCTCCAGAATTGAAAATCATTGGATGCAGCACAGTGATTTCAAACAAGTTGTGCAGGCAGCATGGAATATTCCTGTGGGTTTTGGTGATAGTGCTAAAAACATTAATGCAAAATTCAAAAATTTGAGAAGAGGCCTCAAACTGTGGGCCAAGAGTCTCCCTTGTCTAAAAAATCTTATTGCTCAAGTGAATGAAGTTATTGCTCTGTTTGATGTCTTGGAAGAATTCAGAACACTAACTGTAGTTGAATGGGATTTGAGAGATACACTTAAAGCACACCTTCTTGCCCTGTTACAAGATCAGAACACTTATTGGAAACAAAGAGGAAAGATTAAGTGGGTAAAGCTAGGTGATGAAAACACAAGATTTTTCCATTCTAAGGCTACCATCAATTACAGGCATAATTATATTGCCAAGTTACAAAATTTAGATCAAGTTGAGGTGTCTGATCATGATGGCAAGGCTGCTATTCTGTGGAAAGCATTCAAGGATAGGATGGGTCTATCAGATAATCCAGAGATGCAATTCAACCTGGAAAGTTTCATTGACTCCAACATTACTGAGGATATGAATGTCATTCTCCAAGCTCCTTTCTCTGATAAGGAAATAGAAGAAGTGGTTAAACATCTACCAAATGATAAGTCCCCAGGCCCTGATGGCTTTAATAATGAATTCATCAAAAGTTGTTGGTCCATCATTGCTGACGATGTCAAAAAGTTAATTGGTGACTTCCATTCTGGACACATTAACCTGGAGAGTATCAACTCCTCCTTCATTACTCTCATTCCAAAAGTTGACAGTCCAATCACTCCTGGGGACTTCAGACCCATTTCTCTTTTGAATAGTGTTCTCAAGATTATCACAAAGTTACTGGCTAATAGATTACAAGATATTATCCTGTCTTTAGTGCACAAAAATCAGTGTGGTTTCCTCAAGAAAAGATCTATACAGGACTGTCTTGGCTGGGCTTTTGAGTACTTGTTCCAGTGTCACCAATCAAGAGAAGAGATTCTAATTCTTAAGCTAGATTTCGAGAAAGCTTTTGATATGATTGAACACACAACAATAATCCAAATTCTGAAGGCAAAGGGTTTTGGGGAAAAATGGATTAAATGGATATCAATGATTCTTGGTACTGGTACCTCTGCTGTCATGCTGAATGGTGTTCCTGAGAAGAAATATTACTGCAAAAGAGGAGTTAGGCAGGGTGATCCTTTATCTCCTTTGCTTTTTGTCCTTGCTGCTAACTTCTTGCAAACTATGTTGAATAAAGCTATGGGTCAAAACCTTATTTCTAGACCAATACCTTGCCCACCATGCCCTGACTTCCCAGTGATTCAATATGCTGATGATACTCTCATTGTGATGAAGGCAGATGCTTCACAACTTCTCTGCTCGAAAGCTATCTTGCAATCATTTGCTTCCTCCACTGGCCTCAAAGTTAACTACCAGAAGTCTAGCATGATGCCAATAAATATGTCACCAGAAAGACTAGCACACTTTGCTGCAACTCTGAATTTTAGAATTGGAAGTCTCCCTTTTACCTATTTGGGTTTACCTCTGAGCATAAAAAACCCTCCCTTGAATTTTTTCTCCCAATTGTGCAAAGAGTTCAAACAAGATTGGGTGGTATTGCAGATTTTCTGAACTATGGAGGAAAGTTGCAAATGGTCAAATCTGTTCTTGCCTCTCTGCCTATTTTCTTCATGTGTTGTTTGGATGTACCTGTCACAATAAAGGAACAGGTGATCAAGTACATGAGACACTGCCTTTGGAGAAAGAAAACAGCAGATGTGCAAGCAAGGGGTGCTGCTTTAGTATCTTGGAAAAAAATATGCAGGCCTAAAGATCAGGGTGGCTTGGGAGTGCTTAACTTAGATGTCCAAAATAAATCTTTGCTGCTGAAAAATTTGGATAAGTTTTACAATAACCTTGACATTCCTTGGGTCAACCTCATCAGAGGTACATATTATGATGAAGATAATCCCCCTGGCATCAAAATAGAAGGGTCATTTTGGTGGGAAGCACATCTAAAACTCATTGACACTTATAAAGCTATGGCAAGATGCAATTTGGGTAATGGCAGATCAGTCTTATTCTGGACTGACCTCTGGGGAGAATCATGTTTACATCATAGATTTCCACACATGCTTTCTTTTGCCAAAAACACTAATGTCTCTGTCAGCAAAGTTCTTCAGATGGATTTCCTACAAGATTTGTTTCATTTGCCTCTCTCTCAACAAGCATATGCTGAATTTGAGGAATTAGAGAATTTATGTGAGAATGCACAAGCTGAAGTTCAACAACATCTCCCTGACAATTGGAGTTACATCTGGGGGTCTGATACATTTTCCACAACTAAAGCATACAATTTACTGATTGGAGTGCAGCAAACACCAGTTTTCTTCACATGGATTTGGAAATCTTCCTGTCAGCAAAAACACAAGTTTTTTCTGGTTACTTCTACATGACAGACTCGATACTAGAAACCTCCTTAGAAGAAAAAACTGCATCTTGCAATCTTTTAATTGTGCCACATTGCAGTGTAACCATGAGGAAACCTTGGCACATTTATTCTGGAGTTGTCCTTTTGCTCAGCAGTGTTGGGATTTTGTTTGCCCACAAGTTACAAATCAACATTCTGTCATGGAGGCCTTCTATGCTATCAAAGATACTTTGAAATTACCCTTTGCGGTTGAGATTATTATACTGGCTTCCTGGAGTATTTGGATAATCAGAAACAGAAAAATCTTTGAAGACCAAAATCCTACATTTTTGGCATGGAAGATAGTTTTCAAACAAGAATTGCAGCTGCTATCATACAGAATAAAAAATAAATGGGATGCTCCCTTCAAAGCTTGGCTGCAGAGTCTACCTTAGTTTCCTAGATTTTCTGTTCATAGTTTTTTTCTTTCTTTTCTTTTTCCGTTTTCTTTCTTTTTTCTTTTCTTTCTTTACACCTTTGTACATCTTGTACAACTGGATATCTTTTGTTTTTAATTTTTAATAAAAATTGCAGTGGGGATTTTCCCCACTGTTTCACCCTCAAAAAAAGAACAAGCATGCAAGCTCACTTAACATGTTACCTACAGCAGCAAAATATTCAAGATATACTCAACCAAACAAAATTCTATTTGGATAATCGGAGGAGTCACATACCGGAGAGCAAATGTGCCAAATTTCAGACAAAAATCTGGGCTGAGCAAAGAGATCGAGAAATCCTGAGCTCTTGAGCAAAAATGTGAGTGAGAGAAAATTGGTACGTGTTTTTTCGGGAGAGAGAGTGGAATGGGAGGAAGAGATGACTTAGTGGGGCAAGGAGGGGCCCACACCACAGGGTGGCGCGCCCCCTCCTTGGCCGCGCCGGCTCATGGGGGCAGCCCTGGGGTGCCACACTGGTCAGCCTAGGTGCTCCCAGGTAGCTCTTCGAAAAATAAGACCAACGGTATAATTTTTGTAAATTTTTGAAAACTTTGAAAAATGCACATTTCTGGGTGTTAAAATTATTATTACTGGGCAGAAAAAGATTTTCAAACCTCTAAACAATTAAAGAACCTTGCAAAACAAGTAGTGCTACAGCAAGTAGAACAAGTGGAGGAAGAAAGAAATGTTGTTTAGCTCCTCTATGCATATAAAATGTACTTGTTAACAAGGTTGATCAAGTCTTGCCACCAAATAAATTTTACATGACATAAGAAGAAATAAACCTCAAATCAATCATGTTACCTTGTATTGTATTGATATGGATCCAATGATAATATTTTGATATCCTTCTTTAGGCTCATATATAGGACAATCAATAACTCCCACTTTGATAGTTCTCACATTAGAAATTGTATTAACTCCACATAATTTATCAATCCTCTTGGGAAAATAAACAGTATGCTCCTTGTCATCAACATTGAAGGTAACTTTTCCTTTATTGCAATCAATAACAGCCCCTGCAGTGTTAAGAAACGGTCTTCCAATAATAATAGACATATTATCATCTTCACGAATTTCCAACACAACAAAATCAGTTAATATTAAGCAATTATTAGTAACTTGAACAGGAACATCCTCGCATATACCAACAGGAATAGCGGTAGATTTATCAGCCATTTGCAAAGATATATCAGTTGGTATCAACTTATCTAAATAGAGTCTCTTATAAAGAGAAAAAGTCATAACACTAACACCCGCTCCCAAATCACATAGAGCGGTTCTAACATAATTATTCTTGATGGAACAAGGAATAGTCGGTATACCTGGGTCGCCCAGCTTCTTTGGAACTTTGCCATTGAAAGAGTAATTAGCAAGCATAGTGGAAATCTCCTCATTAGGAATTTTCCTTTTGTTAGAGACAATATCTTTCATATACTTTGAATAAGGAGGCAATTTAATAGCATCAGTCAAAGGGATTTGCAAGAACAAAGGTTTCATCCAATAACAAAATTTATTTTAGTGTTCTTCTTCCTTTGATTTTAGTTTCTTAGCAGGAAAAGGAATTTGCTTTTGAACCCAAGGTTCTCTTTCATTACCATGTTTCTTAGCAATAAAATCTTCTTTAGTATACTTTTTATTTTTAGCATGCTTTTCAGGTTCATCTTCAACCTCTTCTTTATCAGAAGCATCATTCTTATCATTATCTTTATCATGTTCATTACCACTTTCAGTTTCAGCATCAGAAATAGAAATACTATTAGGATCATTAACAGGCTCAGAGGATTCTACAACAGTTTTATGTTTCTTCTTCTTTTTCTTAGAAGGAGCACTAGTTTCAGTTCGTTGAGAATCTTGTTCAACTCTTTTGGGATGCCCCTCAGGATATAGAGGATCCTGAGTACAAACACCGCCTCTAGTTGTTACTTCATAAGCATGTTTTTCTTTAGAACTATTTTTAACAAGTCATTTTGCACTTTAGTGAGTTGATCAATTTGAGTTTGAAGCATATGAAAATGTTTAACAAGCATCTTAACATCATTGGAGGTTCTTGATACGTCTCCAACGTATCCATAATTTCTGATGTTCCATGCTTATTTTATGACAATACCTACATGTTTTGCTCACACTTTATAATGTTTTTATGCGTTTTCCGGAACTAACCTATTAACAAGATGCCGAAGTGTCAGTTCCTGTTTTCTGCTATTTTTGGTTCCAGAAAGGCTGTTCGGGCAATATTCTCGGAATTCGATGAAACAAAGACCCAGTATCTTATTTTTCCCGGAAGACCCCAGAACACCGAAGGAGAGTTGGAGGCGGGCCAGGGGGCCACCACACGCCAGGGCCGCGCGGGCTCCACCCTTGCCGTGCCGGCCTATGGGGAGGAGGCCCCAGGCGCCCTCCTGCGCCGCCTCTTCGCCTATATAAGCCCTTTCGACCTAAAAACGCGATACCGATTGACGAAACTCCAGAAAGACTCCAGGGGCGCCGCCGCCATCGCGAAACTCCAATTCGGGGGACAGAAGTCTCTGTTCCGGCACCCTGCCGGGACGGGGAAGTGCCCACGGAAGCCATCTCCATCAACGCCACCGCCTCCATCATGCTCCGTGAGTAGTTCCCCCATGGACTACGGGTTCTAGCTGTAGCTAGTTGGTACTCTCTCTCCCATGTACTTCAATACAATGATCTCATGAGCTGCCTTACATGATTGAGATTCATCTGATGTAATCGGTGTTGTGTTTGTTGGGATTCGATGGATGATACATTATGGTTAGTCTATCTATAAAGTTTGTGAAGTTATTGTTGCTGCAATCTTGTTATGCTTAATGCTTGTCACTAGGGCCCGAGTGGCATGATCTTAGATTTAAGCTCTATAATTATTGCTTAGATTGTATCTACAAGTTGTATGCACATGTCTATGTCCGGAACGAAAGGCCCTAAAGTGACAGAAATTGGGACAACTGGAGGGGAAGGCGTAGGTATGAGGATCACATGTTTTCACCAAGTGTTAATGCTTTGCTCCGGTGCTCTATTAAAAGGAGTACCTTAATAGCCAGTAGATTCCCTTGAGGCCCGGCTGCCACCGGCTGGTAGGACAAAAGATGTTGTGCAAGTTTCTCATTGCGAGCACGTACGACTATATATGGAAAACATGCCTACATAATTAACAAACTTGATGTTTTGTCTTAATGCTATTTCAATCATATCAATTGCCCAACTGTAATTTGTTCACCCAACACTTGTCACTTGTTATTGGAGAGTTACCACTAGTGTAGATCGCTGGGAACCCCGGTCCATCTCTCATCATCATATACTCGTTCTATATGTCATTGGAAGTAGTATCAACTATTTTCTGGTACCATCGCCTCTGTGATATTGCTACTGCTGCTGTGTTACTGTTACTATTGCTCTCATATTACTACTGCTTTCACATCACCCCTGTTACTAGTGCTTTTCCAGGTGCAGCTGAATTGACAACTCAGTTGTTAAGGCTTATAAGTATTATTTACCTCCCCTTGTGTCGAATCAATAAATTTGGGTTTTACTTCCCTCGAAGACTGTTGCGATCCCCTATACTTGTGGGTTATCAAGACTATTTTCTGGCGCCGTTGCCGGGGAGGCATAGCTCTACTCATAAGTTCACCTGGGGAGTACACTCTACCTCTCTCTGTTTTTATTTTCTTTTATTTTGTTTTGCTTAGTTTACTTTTGTTTAGTTTATTTGTGCTTAGTTTATTTCTGTCTAGTATTATTTTGCTTAGTTTACTTTTGTCTAGTTTCTTTTTGTCTTGTTTTATTTTTCTCATATACCCAAAAATCCATAAAAATTTGAAAAATCAAAAAATTAAAAACTGTTGTTATGGAAGAACGCATAACCATGTTGGAGCTTATAGAATTATATAATAATTATAGAGAATCAAGAGTTGGTAAAGTAATGAGTGCTGTGATAGAAAAATTGAATACAATTGCTAAAATCTTGCTTAAACGCCATGATATAAACTGTTGCACTAAAGAGGATACTAAACATCTGAAATTTCAATTAAGAACTATAATTGGAATAACTATATTCATCTTGGGTTCGAAGAGGTAGAACAATTTGTTTTGTTTATGGGAGCCTCTGAGATAGAATCCTTCATAGCTAAAAATTATGAAACTTGTGTTGTTTGTAAGGACCTTAAAGATTATGTCTCTTCTATCCTTAATTTTTGCATAGAAAGCTACAGCGATAATCCTTATATTATTGATTATAAAGAGAGACTCGTTAATGCACAAGAATGCACTCACAATTTGCAGGAACATGTGGAAGAAGAAATTGATGAACCTGAAAGCTCATTGGATGAAAAAGACGAGGAAATTGATGAACCTGAAAGCTCATTGGATGAAAAAGAAGAGGAGAGTGATGAACAAAAGGAGGAAGAATGGATTAGCTACCCATGCCAACCTTCTAATGAGAGTAACTCTTTATCTCTTACATTATTTGATTGTCCTCCATGCTTACCGAAGAAGGATGAATGTTATGTTCATGTGGATTCTCTTGAAATATTCCCTATGAGTAAAACTTGTGAGAATAATTATGCTACTGTTATCTATGATAATCCATGCTATTTTGATAAATCTTATGATAATGCTTTGTTTGTGCCTGATGTCGAAATGCATGATACTAAAGAGTTTTGCGTAGCAAATGTTTATGATAAATCTCTAGATGATGGTCCAATGTTACTTGATAATATTAATTGTACTACTAATGAAAATGGGATTGGAGAATTCTTGACTTTATCTAGGAGTCCCATATCTCTTGAGAATGATCAATCATCTTGTTATATTATTGATAAAAGTGGGTTTGAAAGTTTTAATCCCACTATTTTTGAGCTTGATAAAAACTATGTGCTTATGAATCATGAAAAGTATGCTGCATGTTATAGTTATATTGTTGAGTTTATTCATGAAGCTACTGAAAATTATTATGAGAGAGGAAAATATAGTTGTAGAAATTTGCATGGTACTAAAACACCTCTCTATACGCTGAAAAATTTGAGGTTACTCTTGTTTTATCTTCCTATGCTTGCCACTTTGTTCTTCATGAATTTATTTGTGTACAAGATTTCTATGCATAGGAAGTGGGTTAGACTTAAATGTGTTTTGAATTTGCTTTTTGATGCTCTCTTTTGCTTCAACTCTTATTTCTTGCGAGTGCATCATTAAAATTGCTGAGCCCATCTTAATGGCTATAAAGAAAACACTTCTTGGGAGATAACCCATGTCTTTATTTTGCTACTGTTTTGTTGTGTTTTGGAAGTTGTTACTACTGTAGCAACCTCTCCTTATCTTTATTTTATTGCATTGTTGTGCCAAGTAAAGTCTCTAATAGAAGGTTGATACTAGATTTGGATTTCTGCGCAGAAACATATTTCTATCTGTCACGAATTTGGGTCAGATTCTCTGTAGGTACATCAGAAAAATCTGCCAATTTACGTGCATCTTCCTCAGATATGTACGCAACTTTCATTAGTTTTGAGTTTTGTGATTTGAGCAACGGAAGTACCTCTTAAAAATTCGTCTTTACTGGCTGTTCTGTTTTGGCAGATTTTGTCTCTGTTTTTTGCATTGTCTCTTGTGGACTTTAAGCAAGGCTTTCTACACGTGGAGAGCTATAGCTAATGTTTTATTGAGTTCTTGCAATGTGTCACTACAGGACCAAGGTGGATTCAAGTTTTTTTGAGTACTAACCCCTCTAATGAAGTTTATGAGAAGTTTGGTGTGAAGGAAGTTTTCAAGGGTCAAGAGAGGAGGATGATATATGATCAAGAAGAGTGAAAAGTCTAAGCTTGGGGATGCCCCCGTGGTTCATCCCTGCATATTTCAAGAAGACTCAAGCGTCTAAGCTTGGGGATGCCCAAGGCATCCCCTTCTTCATCAACAATTTATCAGGTTTCTTCTATTGAAACTATATTTTTATTCGGTCACATCTTATGTGCTTTACTTGGAGCGTCTGTGTGCTTTTATTTTTGTTTTTGTTTGAATAAGATCGGATCCTAGCAATCCTTGTTTGGGAGAGAGACACGCTCCGCTTTTTCATATGAAGACTTGTGTTCTTCGTTCAATGGTAAAAGTTGGAAGCTGTTGCATTTATTGTTATTTGGTTGGAAATAGAAAATGCCTCATATTGTCTTGGATAATTTGATACTTGGAAATTGTTTTGAGCTCTCAAGTAGATCATGTTTAATCTCATGCATCATGTAGTTTGAACCTATTAGTGGAGAACTACCGTAGAGCTTGTTGAAATTGGTTTGCATAATTGGTCTCTCTAAGGTCTAGATATTTTCTGGTAAATCTGTTCAAGTTCATGAATAGGCATGATGCTCCTTGGGTTCATCTGGTTTGGCAGGCTTACTATGCTAATGGGAAAATACCGCAGAGCTCGAATCCATGTGGATCTTTCTGGTGGAAGGATTGTTTAAAGCTGCTCCATATTTTTCTTGAAATTGCCTCATGTACACCAGGTGATGGAACCACAGTTAGATTATGGATGGACAACAGGTCGGAGAACATTCTGAGGCAGAAATTCCCTCATCTATGTTCATTTGCCAAGGATCAAGACATTACACTTAAGCAACCTGCAGTTATTTGCACCAATGAAGATATATACGACCTCTTTCATCTTCCTTTATCCATTATTGCTTCAAATCAATGTGATCAGCTTGAGCCAGTTATTTCTCCTTATTTTGAGCATACTGCCCTGGATAGTTGGAGATTAATAGATGGAAACAAAGAATACTCTAGTAAGAGAGTTTATGAAGTCTTGAGCAGTCATGACTTGGCGCCTGCACCTATGAGATGGATATGGAAATCATGTGTAATGCCAAAGCATAAATTCTTCTTCTGGCTTCTCTTACAGGACAGGCTTAATACTAGAAATCTCTTGGCCAGGAAAAACTTCCACCTGCAGTCTCATGATTGTGTCTTATGTGCTGATGGGGCTGAAGAGGATTTTATGCATCTTTTCTTCTCCTGTGATTTTAGTCAAAGGTTCTGGTGGAAACTAAATATGGAATGGAATACTGATTTGGGCATTTTTGACATGCTCATTGATGCCAAGCAGAGATTTGGTTTTTCCTGCTTCAAAGAATCCCTCATCATTGGCTGCTGGAGTATATGGAATCATAGAAATAAATTCATTTTTGACAATCAGCTGATCAATCTTCCAGTTTGTTTTATATTCTTTAAAGAATCCTTTGAACTTGTAAGATATAGAGCTAAGCCTAGTCTTCTAGAGGGCATGACTGAGTGGCTGGATACTTTGTAAAGTGCTAGAACTTGTACTTTGATTCATTTTTTTATAAATATATAAAATGACACAGTAGGGGCCTTCCCTACTGTTTTTTGTGTAAAAAAAAAGTGTTTGACCAACAAGGAAGACAGTGTAGAGTTTTATAATGCTTGCAATATGTTTTTATGTAAGTTTTGATGTACCGGTTCATACTTGTGTTTGCTTCAAATAACCTTGCTAGCCAAAGCCTTGTACTGAGAGGGAATGCTTCTCGTGCATCCAAAACCTTGAGCCAAAACCTATGCCATTTGTGTCCACCATACCTACCTACTATGTGGTATTTCCTGCCATTCCAAGTAAATACTTCATGTGCTACCTTTAAACAATTCAAAATGCTTCTCAATTTGTGTCAATGTTTTATAGCTCATGAGGAAGTATGTGGTGTTTTATCTTTCAATCTTGTTGGGCAGCTTTCACCAATGGACTAGTGGCTTCATCCGCTTATCCAATAATTTTGCAAAAAGAGCTGGCAACGGGGTTCCCAACCCCAATTAATCAACTTTCATTAATAATTCTCTTCACATGTTTTGCTCTGATTCGTCAGTAAGCAACTTAATTTTGCAAATAGACACTCCTCCATGGTATGTGAAATGTTGGAAGGCACCCGAGGATTCGGTTAGCCATGGCTTGAGAAAGCAAAGGTGGGGAGGAGTGTCATCTAAATAAAACTAAAATAAAAAGGCACTCCTTCATGGTATGAGATTGTTGGCAGGCACCCGAGGATTCGGTTAGCCATGGTTTGTGAAAGCAAGGTTGGAAGGAGTGTCACCCAAAAATAAAAATAAATTAAACTAAAGTACATGTGAGAGATAATGTTCATGGGAGCCGCTCTTCGAATGTCTGTCTGGCAAGGGGGTTAGAGTGCCCACTACCATTCGTTGACAACAACAAATACCTCTCAAAACTTTACTTTTATGCTCTCTATATGATTTCAAAACTTGAAAAGCTCTAGCACATGATTTTATCCCTGCTTCCCTCTGCGAAGGGCCATTCTTTTACTTTATGTTGAGTCAGTTTACCTACTTCCTTCCATCTTAGAAGCAAACACTTGTGTCAACTGTGCATTGATTCTTACATACTTGCTTATTTGCATTCATCATATTACTTTGCGTTGACAATTATCCATGAGATATGCATGTTGAAAGTTGAAAGCAACTGCTGAAACTTATATCTTCCTTTGTGTTGCTTCGATGCTTTTACTTTGAATCTATTGCTTTATAAGTTAACTCTTATGCAAGACTTTTGATGCTTGTCTTGAAAGTACTATTCATGAAAAGTTTTGCTATATGTTATCTATTTGTTAGCAACTATAGATCATTGCCTTGAGTCACTTCATTCATCTCATATGCTTTACAATAGTATGATCAAGGTGTAATGTCCCAGGTTTAGAGACGATCGAGGGGTAGATTTTAGAAAGGGATGTGCATTGCATTGTAAATTACGGGGAAATTTCGCGCTTTTAAAACAAAACTGCATCGAAGGGGAACAGGTTTCTCTCTCGACATCCTACAGGGTTAGGGTTTCGAGAGTGCGATGAACTTGTTCTTACTTAACTAGATTAGGGTTTTGAGAAGAGAGAAGAGAAGATGCATCACAATCTTAAGTTGCATGATTGAATTCTAAATTAAGTTGTATGATTGAATTCAAACCAAATTTGAATTTGAATTTCAAATTCAAACATCAAATGGATATCACATAATTCAAACTTGAGATAATTTAATAAACAATTATCATTAATCAAGAATATAAATAATAAAACACTTAGACAAAGCTCATTAAGGAAAACTTGAGCTTTATTGATAATCACACATAATACAAAGTCAATTACAATATCCAGAATAGAAATATGATATTTTACAACACATTACACAAATTGGGAAAAATAGAAAATGTAAATAAAAAGAAAAGTACAAGTATGATTATGTCCTAAATACTACAATGTGACTATCATCTAATATTGGACTTGATGATCTTCATGTTCATTCTGATCAACTTCTTGATCCCTGCACACAAGCAAAACAAGAAGAGCATTAAGCCAAGTGGCAATGCCACTTGGCAGATTAGCAAGAATAATGAATCTGGAATGGATATGAACAAGTCCGCCGAGCTGATCCACCAAGTCCCAAGCCCAAGTGCACAGCACCAAGCTACACACACACAGCCTGCTCACATGGCTGTGTGCATGCAGCACACACACACAGTGAGTCACCAAAGGGGAAAGGTGGAGCTGTCGACCAGAGAAACAAGAGCCAACCATATAAAGCCTTTCCACAGTAAACCCTAGTCAGTCATCGACCAACCAGTAGGGTAAGCCACCAGGAACTAAGAACAGTCAAGAACAGCAAGAACAGGAAGAACAGCCAGAGCTGTTCAACCTGTCCAAAATCACCACAGAATCAAACCAAGATCACAAGCTCACAAGGAGGAGCAGGACAAGCACCAGATCATCACTGAAGCAATCCTCTACACCAACCCTATTTCTAGGAGCTGGAGTGAGGTATACACAAGAATCATGAGCAAGCATCTGTCTTGCTCATAAATAAGCATGTGCATCAAGCACACACAAGCAAAAGGGTGAGAGTATCCAGTTTGTATCATCATCTGGCTACTAAGCCTTTTGGTGCAAGCAAACTAGAGAACAGCCAGAAAGAAATCACCAAGGGAACATTGGTATGTCAACATGGTGACATATCAGAGAAATCCAACCTGGATTAATCCCTAACTAGCCACTCAAAACCATCTAGCACCTAAAGCCAAGCAAGCCATCAGACAGATAGACAGTTATGTCTATTCTTGTTATCAACAGCATAGGAAACTGGAAAAACCACAAGGATTCTTCCAGTGAGATATTTCCCAAATCACAGCAAGCCAACACAGGTGGGAGCTACCCTAACAGCAAGGAATTGCTGTCAGGGCCACCTCAACCACTTTACCAAATTCCACAGAGAAGCCATGCACTAATATCATCACCCAGATGGGTTCAAAAAGGAGCCAGGGTTCCCAACAGATGTTGGCATCCCTCTAGCTCAATCAAATTAACTGTCAGATGATCACAGCGCAGCAGTTCACATCATTTATCCACTTAGCCAAGCAAGACAACACAGATAAATGAATTTACCAGTAATCAATACACCAGAGCCTTGCACTGGATCCAATTGATCACTGCAAGCAATAGCAATTGCTTGAGCCAACCACAGCACACACCAGCACAGGTATGTGTGTCACACAGACACCAGGATGATCATCAGATAGGCACTGACAGTAGATACTGAGCAAAACAACATGCAACAGATGATCACTGGATCATCAGTGCTTGCCAAATTATGCAAGTGCTTGTCAGAGACAAATCTGACATCAATTCATGAACTACATAAAATAAACAGCCACAGTTAAGCAACAATTGAATCATAGACTAACCCATAAACCATTTTTATGATTGTATCCAGAAGCATATCATCAAGGAATTGATGTATATGGTCAACAATTAAGTAAGGCCAAGCCTACCATGAGCCAGAACTCAATAATCACTTAACAATTAACACTGTCTCTTGCTAAACAGCAAGAATCACTCACAGTAATGAACCAGGAGAGCCAGAGCATATCACAGCACAAGCTAGCAAGCAACAGCAATGGCCAGTGATGCTCAGATAAGCATCTAGACAGATTATAGCAGGTATAACCCAAGGGTGAGCAGAGACTAGAAACAAAGGAAGCACAAGCCACAGTAAGCTTTGCACACGAGCATAGACTAGGGCAAGCATGGCAGTAGCAGCACAGCAAGCAGCATACACATAGCAGTAGGGCAAGCACATCAGCTAGGAGCCATGGTGCATGTAGGCAGCAGCAGTGAGCACAGCCACAGAGCAGCATAGGCACAAGGAACAGCAAGCAGTGGCCAGAGCTAGCTTAGAAGGAAAGGAAGAGAGGAAGAACAAGCAGTAGAGCAGTAGGGAGGCGGTGCGAGCTTACCAGTTAGACGGAGAAGGGCACGGCCATGGCGGCATGGCAGCACACGCCGGTCGAACGGCGGCGCCAGGCCATGGCCACGCCAAGCCAGCTCGTCGCCAGGCGCACGGGTCCCAGCAGCATCACGGCGAGGCACACGGCCGCGCCAAGTCACCAGGAGCAACGGCGGCGACGAGGTCGCCGTGGATCAACCGACTAGGTCACAGAGGGGTTGGGGAAGAACAGCAGCGGCGAGGAAAAGCAGATCGACGCGGATTAATCGAAGCACCATCGAACGGTGGTTCGATTGATACCAATCTCGCCGGCGGGGATGGCCAGTGGCGGCCGGAACATTTCGGCGAAGGCGGCGGCGACCACGGCGTCGCGAGAGAGAAAGGGAGATTAGGGTTCCGCGCGTGGGAAGAGAGAAAGGGGCGAGTGGGCCGACCGAGTCCAAGTGTGGCTCGGGTTAGGGTTAACCCACTGGGCCACCCTGACAGGTGGGCCCAGGGGTAAATGTGTCATTTCACATTTTAAAATAAACAAGAAACTTTGAAAATAAATAGAAAATGATTCAAAGCTCTAAAAAAATAATTTAAAATATGAAAATTGATCAGCATAAAATTCTCTATCTAAATAAAATATCAAAGAGAATTTTTGAAAACAACTAAGAATAAGTCTTAATTTGATGATTTAAATAATAATTTAAATCACACATATTATTTTCAACAATGAAAATAAGTCCATTAATGCAATTGAACTTTAAAAACACCTTGACAACATTTCAAGGTTGTATTTACCCTAAATAGAGTATCTCCAAATCAATCTTAGTATTAACCTCTTACATGAAATAATAATGTCATCGGAAGGGGGGAACAAACCCT
The DNA here is from genome assembly GCF_019359855.2 of Lolium perenne. Taxonomy (NCBI): domain Eukaryota; kingdom Viridiplantae; phylum Streptophyta; class Magnoliopsida; order Poales; family Poaceae; genus Lolium; species Lolium perenne. The sequence continues at coordinate 31,639,003 of NC_067248.2, read as the reverse complement.
AAAACTGGAATCATGCATAATTGCTTCTTTAACCATTGCCCTTATCGGACAATGATGCTATTTTTCAGAAACAGAGGACAAGGGTCAGTCCACACCATGCAACTACAAAACTTTGCAGTGTTCAGGCAAGTTCATCACTTGCTCATGTCATTTGAGTATTTCTATCAAATTACTTGCAAAGTACCATGGTTATCACTATTGCATAAAAACCAAAACCACTATTTTCATAACTATGAATATGACTATGTGGTTGGCAATGGAACCATGGATTGTGTTGAAATGGTGGAGGTTCCATTGCAAGGGTTTATATCCATCTACGATTAAACAACAAATGTCGTCCAGTGATTCTTGTGCCGTAATACCCGTGTTAACCATAAGATCTGGAGTGGGACGGAATAGTCAATCGTATTTCCACTCTTGTACATCAACGGATGCGCTTACAGTAGCAGTTGTATCTTGCGAGAACAACCGGAGGGTGGGGATCCCATTCTAATTCCCCACGGTAAAGCGGTCTATGATGGGTTGCAGCTGCCGGCGAAGGAGTTTATGGTAGAGCCCAGAACTGTTGTCGTGGTCGGGGTCCACCCTGAAATTACGGGAATAATGGGACCGGCGAGGACCCTGGGTCGGGGTTTGCAACAAAGGGTGGGTGTGCGAGGTAGCGGAGGAATATAATTGGCCATGACCTTATACCGGGCCTCACACCATAGGAAGTGTGGACGGGAAAGCTGTCCGGTTGGCACCAAGGTTAAGATCTCTTATGGGTAAAGCAACACACCTCTGCAGAGTGTAAAGAACCGTGACCTGTCACTCCCTGTTCTGGGATATGGCACTGCGAACGCGGCCGGAAAGGAGCTCCATGAAGTTCTAGTAAACCGGTGAAGGCTGACGGACATAGCTCTTGGAAATAAAAGCAATCTCTTGAAGAAATGTTTATCAAAACCTGCATTGGTATTAGACTTTCTGGTCTAATATCGTAGCTAGTGCATTAAACACCTCTTATCTATAATGAATTTGTTGAGTACGCTCGTACTCATCCCACTCTTAAATCCCTTGCTTAGATTATGCAGATAAATCGGAGGAGGACTACGACAACCCTGAAGGAGGCGAGATCATCAGCTATGAAGAACCAGACCTCTCTGGAGGTATTGAAGGCGTAGACTACCTCATAGTCTACGGTACCGGGGAGGCTTCCGGAGGAGATCAAGCCTAGAAGCATCGAGTAGTAGTAGTAGCCGCGCAGCCCGAACTCTTAATACCTAGCTGCTCGAGAGAATAAATGTACAACTTAACGAGACTTCTATATTGTAAGCTAAGTTGGGTTCGCCTCGAACCCAGGAGTACTCCTCTCAGGACCCAAGAGGAGCTCCGAGACGATATGTGTATGATGTTTTTAATATTAAATGAATGAGTTATGGACCTGCTATGTTCTATTGTACTACTCTGAGGGATGTAATATTTGCGGAATGGTACTTCGTGAATGTTATGTCAACGACTGGCATACTACAACATGCAGTGGTATGCAGGGTCACCACAGTTGGTATCAGAGCAAAAGCTTTGACCTTAGGTTGGAACCTAGCAAATGGGACCGAACGTTAGGAGTCAAATAGGACTAGTAAAGAATTCTCTAAAAATATGGTGTATATTCAATTGAGAATACAACAATCATATCTTTTAGTGCGATAATTCTTTATTATCTCTATTATGATGCATTATTACTAATCTTATATTCTTTCTATTTCTATAGCCAACAATGGCAAGTTCACGTCCGGGACGAAACGTGAAAGTGATGGATTCCACACTGAGTGAATATGAAGGAGGACTTGCAGATATTCTACGCGCGATGTTACTTGAATTTGGGTGTGATCCCCAGATCCAAGTAAAGAAATACATGTACTACGATGGTACTGTATTGGCAAAGTGTAGGGTAGGGCTGCGACTTCCCGAATCTTTGGGAATGAGCGTAGTAATGCCAGCAGGCGAAGCCAGAACTATCAACACAGCCTACCATATAGCCATTATGAGAGCCATAACCGATATTCGGGAGCATAAGACGAAAGAGCTTATGGGTTCCGAATTCACCCACATTCCTCATATGGAGGAGGAAGATGATCCCATGCTCAACCACTTCAAATATGCAAAACGCAAACCAGTAGAAGCTGCAAAATTTATGGACAATAGCCGCAACTTACTATCATTGTTCTTTCAGTTGAACCGTCATTTGACGGGAGCAATTGATACAATGCTAGAGGAGTTTACTGAACCCAAGGAGGAGACTAGGGGGAAAGAACCTATGGAGAATGAGGTGCACAGACCAGTCTACTCAGCTGGTGACTACATTAGTATTGACCACCCTGAACGAGAAACTACACCTGTTACACCAGGGAACTATTTTAATACTTCCTATAGAGGATATGAGGGTGGAGAGGAATCCGGAAACAATCAGCGTTCCGAGACTCCTATAGAAAACTCCACGGGTTGGCGTTGGGGGTCTGATACTGGAACTCATAGTACTTCAGTGTATTATGACGGAGAGATGAATGAGGACGCCACGACTCAGCACCAGAGTTATCCGTGGACTGGGGAAGAAGATGGAGGGTATCCTACACAGGTTGAGTCGGATACGAATGTTAGAAACACCTATGGTGGAGCTACAGGGGAATACACCCGATGGGTGGACTATGATGCACTGAATGACCAGTTTGTGAACACTGATTTCTCCCTAGGATCATCATCTGATTCCGACTACCAGCCGACGGGGAAACCTTATGTTCTAGGTTCTGTCAGGAGGACGACACGTTCGACCGGATGGAAGCCTGGGATGTATCGGGAGTGAAGATCGACTAGAGTCCACCAAGGAAGGCGGGACTACAATACACAAGTACCACGTGTATTGTAGTGTGTAATATTTGTAGAAATTTGTACATATACTTTAATAAGTGAGTTTGCATACTCACATCGACTTGAGTATTGTAATAAGACCACTTAAGTATGTATATACATGGTATATGTTTTGTATGATTTGGATTTGCTTCTTGATTTCCATTGCGTGACTAGTTCTGTGCACAAAGTTGAGCTCAGAAAACTTGCGCATGGAGTAATTATGAGTATCATCTTGTGTTGCAGAACTAGGGGGTTATGTCGGGACCGGTAGGAGAGGAGACAGAAGCGCAGCGCATGGAGAGTGAGGCGAAGCAAAAGGAAGAGGCTGATGAAGCAGCCAGGAATCAGTTTCCACCACCACCACCCATGACGCAGCAGAACTTCGTTCAGTATATGCAGATGATGGAAGAGCGGCAACGTATCACGTTGGAGCAGCAGAATAAATTCTTCCAGGAGCTACTGTAGGATAACGTTGCATAGAAAACAAAAAATTTCCTACCGCGAACACGCAATCCAAGCCAAGATGCAATCTAGAAGACGGTAGCAACGAGGGGTTTATCGAGTCTCACCCTTGAAGAGATTCCAAAGCCTACAAGATGAGGCTCTTGTTGCTGCGGTAGACGTTCACTTACCGCTTGCAAAAGCGCGTAGAAGATCTTGATCACGATCGCTTCCGGCGCCACGAACGGGCAGCACCTCCGTACTCGGTCACACGTTCGGTTGTTGATGAAGACGACGTCCACCTCCCCGTTCCAGCAGGCAGCGGAAGTAGTAGCTCCTCTTGAATCCGACAGCACGACGGCGTGGTGTCGGTGGTGGTGGAGAAGTTCGGCGGAGCTTCGCTAAGCGTGCGGGACGTGGTGGAGGAGAGAGGCCGCTAGTGTTTGGGAGAAGGGGGTGCCGGCCACTAAGGGATGCGGCCACCTTGTGGTTCTTGGGTGGTCGGCCCCCTCCCTTGGCCCCTCATTATATAGGTGGAACCCCAAGTGTTGGACTACAAGTCTCCGAATAAGACCCAAACCCAAAACCTTCCATATGATAGGGAAACATACCCAAGGTGGGAATCCCACTTGGGGTGGGATTCCCCCTTTCCATATGGGGGGTGGCCGGCCCCCATAGGGGGAGTCCACTTGGGACTCCACCCCCACTAGGGTTGGCCGGCCATGGAGGTGGAGTCCCTCCGGGACTCCACCTTCCTTGGTGGTTTCTTCCGGACTTTTCTAGAACCTTGTAGAACCTTCCATAGAACCTTCCGCATCATTTTAATTCACATAAAATGACATCCTATATATGAATCTTATTCTCCGGACCATTCTGGAACTCCTCGTGATGTCCGGGATCTCATCCGGGACTCCGAACAAATATTCGAACTCCATTCCATATTCAAGTTCTACCATTTCAACATCCAACTTTAAGTGTGTCACCCTACGGTTCGTGAACTATGCGGTCATGGTTGAGTACTCACTCCGACCAATAACCAATAGCGGGATCTGGAGATTCATAATGGCTCCCACATATTCAACGATGACTTTAGTGATCGAATGAACCATTCACATACGATACCAATTCCCTTTGTCACGCGATATTTTACTTGTCCGAGGTTTGATCTTCGGTATCACTCTATACCTTGTTCAACCTCGTCTCCTGACAAGTACTCTTTACTCGTACCGTGGTATGTGGTCTCTTATGAACTTATTCATATGCTTGCAAGACATTAGACGACATTCCACCGAGAGGGCCCAGAGTATATCTATCCGTCATCGGGATGGACAAATCCCACTGTTGATCCATATGCCTCAACTCATACTTTCCGGATACTTAATCCCACCTTTATAACCACCCATTTACGCAGTGGCGTTTGGTGTAATCAAAGTACCTTTCCGGTATAAGTGATTTACATGATCTCATGGTCATAAGGACTAGGTAACTATGTATCGAAAGCTTATAGCAAATAACTTAATGACGAGATCTTATGCTACGCTTAATTGGGTGTGTCCATTACATCATTCATACAATGACATAACCTTGTTATTAATAACATCCAATGTTCATGATTATGAAACTAATCATCCATTAATCAACAAGCTAGTTTAAGAGGCATACTAGGGACTTCTTGTTGTCTACATATCACACATGTACTAATGTTTCGGTTAATACAATTATAGCATGATATATAAACATTTATCATAAACATAAAGATATAAATAATAACCACTTTATTATTGCCTCTAGGGCATATCTCCTTCAGTCTCCCACTTGCACTAGAGTCAATAATCTAGATTACATTGTAATTTACCTAACACCCATGGCATTCTGGTGTTGGTCATGCTTTGCCCTAGGGAGAGCTTTAGTCAATGGATCTGCTACATTCAGATCAGTGTGTACTTTGCAAATCTTTACTTCTCTATCTTCGATGTATTCGCGAATCGAGTGGTAACGCAGCTTGATATGCTTCAGCCTCTTGTGTGACCTTGGCTCTTGTGCATTGGCGATGGCACCCATGTTATCACAGTAAATGATTAATGGGTCCAATGCACTAGGAACCACACCGAGCTCTACAATGAACCTCTTCATCCATACCGCTTCTAATGAAGCCTCTGAAGCTGCTATGTACTCTGATTCTGTTGAAGACTTCGCCACCGTGCACTGCTTCGAGCTTGCCCGACCATCGCAGCACCATTCAATATAAACACGTACCCAGATCGTGACTTAGAGTCATCGGGATCGGTGTTCCAACTTGCATCGGTGTAACCGTTTACAACGAGCTCTTGGTCACCTCCATAACAAAGAAACATATCCTTAGTTCTTTTCAAGTACTTTAGGATATTCTTGATCGCTGTCCGATGTTCCATTCTGGATCACTTTGATATCTGCTAGTCAAACTAACGGCATGTGCTATATCCGGTCTAGTACATAGCATGGCATACATGATAGATCCCATCACTGAGGCATAGGGGATATTACTCATCCTTTCTCTTTCTTCTGCCGTAGCCGGTCCTTGAGTCTTACTCAAGACCTTGCCTGGTAACATAGGCAAGAACCCTTTCTTACTTTCGTCCATTCTAAACTTCTTTAGAATCTTGTCCAGATATGTACTCTGTGATAGCCCTATTAGGCGTCTTGATCTATCTCTATAAATCTTGATGCCTAATATATACAATGCTTCACCAAGGTCTTTCATTGAAAAACTATTATTCAAATAACCTTTAACACTGCTTAATAGTTCTATATCATTCCCGATCAATAATATGTCATCTACATATAATATCAGGAATGCTACAGAGCTCCCACTCACTTTCTTGTAAATACAGGCCTCTCCATGACACTGTATAAACCCGAAGTCTTTGATCACCTTATCAAAGCGTCGGTTCCAACTTCTCGATGCTTGCTTCAGTCCATAGATTGAACGCTGAAGTTTGCATACTTTGTCAGCATTTTTAGGATCGACAAAACCTTTGGGTTGTACCATATACAACTCTTCCTCAATATCTCCATTAAGGAACACCGTTTTGACATCCATCTGCCAAATCTCATAATCGAAAAATGTAGCTATTGCTAACAAAATCCTCACAGATTTTAGCTTCGCTACAGGTGAGAAAGTCTCATCGTAGTCAACTCCTTGAATTTGTCGGAAACCCTTTGCGACAAGTCGAGCTTTATAGACAGTAATATTACCATCAGCATCTGTTTTTCTCTTGAAGATCCATTTATTTTTTACAGCCTTTCGGCTATCAGGTAAGTCTACCAAAGTCCATACTTTGTTATCACACATGGATCCCATTTCGGATTTCATGGCTTCTTGCCATTTGTTGGAATCTGGGCTCATCATCGCTTCTTCATACGTCGCAGGGTCCTCATCATTGTTACCCACAATCATGACATTTAGACAACGATCATACCAATCAGGAGTGGCACGTTCCCTTGTCGATCTGCGAGGTTCAGTAGTTTCCTCGTTCGAAGTTTCATGATCATTATCATTAGCTTCCTCTGTTGCCGGTGTAGGCGGTACAGGTACAACTTTCCGATAGCGCTACTCTGATCAACGAGTATAGATTCATCAATCTCATCGAGTTCTACTTTTCTTCCAGTCACTTCTTTAGTGAGAAATTCTTTCTCAAGAAAGGTTCCGTTCTTAGCAACAAAGATTTTGCCTTCGGATCTGTGATAGAAAGTGTACCCTATAGTTTCCTTAGGGTATCCTATGAAGACGCATTTCTCCGCTTTGGGTTCTAGCTTGTCCGGTTGTAACTTCTTTACATAGGCTTCGCAACCCCAAACTTTCAGGAACGACAGCTTAGGTTTCTTATTAAACCATAATTCATACGGTGTCATTTCTACGGATTTTGATGGTGCTCTATTTAAAGTGAATGCGGCTATCTCTAATGCATAACTGCAAAATGATAATGGCAAATCAGTAAGAGACATCATAGAACGAACCATATCTAAGAGAGTTTGATTACGACGTTCAGACACACTGTTACGTTGAGGTGTTCCCGGCGGTGTCAATTGTGAAAGTATTTCGCATTTCTTTAAATGCATGCCAAACTCATAACTCAGATATTCACCTCCACGATCAGATCGTAGAAATTTAATCTTCTTGTTACGTTGATTTTCTACTTCACTTTGGAATTCCTTAAACTTCTCGAAAGTTTCGGATTTATGTTTCATGAAATAGATATACCCATATCTACTCAGATCATCTGTGAAGGTTAGAACATAACGATAACCACCGCGCGATGCTACGCTCATTGGTCCGCATACATCGGTACGTATGATTTCTAATAAGTCAGTAGCTCGCTCCATCATACCAGAAAATGGAGTCTTAGTCATTTTTCCATTAGACATGCTTCGCATCTATCAAGTGACTCAAAGTCAAGTGATTCAAGTAATCCATCAGTATGGAGTTTCTTCATGCGTTTCACTCCAATATGACCAAGACGACAGTGCCACATATAAGTAGAATTATCATTCAATTTAATTCGCTTAGCATTAACGTTATGTATATGCGTATCACTACTATCGAGATCTAATAGAAATAAGCCATTCTTTTGTGGTGCTCGACCATAAAAGATATTATTCTTAAAAATAGAACAACCATTATTCTCAGACTTAAATGAATAACCGTCTTGCATTAAACAAGATCCAGATATAATGTTCATGCTCAACGCAGGTACATAATAACAATTATTTAGGCTTAAAACTAATCCCGAAGGTAGATGTAGAGGAAGTGTGCCGACTGCGATCACATTGACCTTGGATCCATTTCCAACGCGCATCGTCACTTCATCTTTCAGCAGTTGTCATTTATTCTTTAGTTCCTGTTTCGAGTTACAAATGTGAGCAACCGAACCAGTATCAAATACCCAGGTACTAGAACGAGAACCAGTGAGATGAACATCTATAACATGTATATCAAATATACCTCTTTTTTTTACAAGGCCGCTCTTCAGATCAGCCAGATACTTGGAGCAATTACGCTTCCAGTGTCCCTTCTCCTTGCAGTAATAGCACTCAGCATCAGGCTTAGGGCCGTTCTTAGGTTTCACAGGAGGCGTGGCAGCTTTCTTGCCACCCTTCTTGAATTTTCCCTTAGACTTGCCCTGTTTCTTGAAACTGGTGGTCTTGTTGACCATCAACACTTGGTGCTCTTTCTTGATCTCAATCTCAGCAGCTTTTAGCATGCCAAAAAGTTCAGGTAACTCCTTGTTCATGTTCTGCATATTGTAGTTCATCACGAAGTTCTTGTAACTTGGTGGCAGTGATTGAAGGACACGATTTATCCCCAGTCTGTTAAGAATCACTATTCCCAAGTCACTGAGTTTCTTCGCATGCCCGGTCATGGCGAGCATGTGCTCACTAACGGAGCTGCCTTCTTCCATCATGCAGCTGAAGAATTGTTTCGATGCTTCATAGCATTCCACGGCCGCATGAGTCTCAAAAATAGCTTTCAGCTCTTTCATCAACTCATGAGGATCGTGGTGCTCAAAACGTTTTTGAAGATCGGATTCCAGACTGCACAGGATGGCACACTGAACTTGAGAGTACCGAATTTTCCGAGTCTCGTAAACAACTTTTACTTCATCGGTTTCAGTTTCTGCAGGAGGGTCACCTAGCGGTGCATCAAGCACATATTGCAGATTTCCGCCAGAGAGGAAGATCCTCACATGACGGAACCAGTCGGTGAAGTTGCTACCGTTGCTCTTAAGTTTCTCTTTCTCTAGGAACTGATTAAAATTGATTGGGGACGCCATCTCTACAACATATATTTGCAAAAGTTTAGACTAAGTTTATGACAAATTGAGTTCAAATTTTAATTCAATATAATTAAAAATCTAGGTGAACTCCCACTCAAAACAATATCCCTCGCATTGTCTTAGTGATCACACGAACCAAATCCACAGCACCTAAGCCCGATCATCACGAGATAAGGTGTGATTTCAATGGCGAACACTCAAAGTGTTCATCATATCAACCATATGATTCATGCTCTACCTTTCGGTATCACGTGTTCCGAGACCATGTCTGTACATGCTAGGCTCGTCAAGGCCACCTTAGTATCCGCATGTGCAAAACTGTCTTGCACCCGTTGTATGTACTTATTGATTCTATCACACCCGATCATCATGAGATGCTTCGAAACGACAAGACTTGGTAACGGTGCTACTAAGGATGAACACTTTATTATCTTGAGATTTTAGTGAGGGATCATCTTATAATGCTATCGTCGTGATCTAAGCAAAATAAGATGCATAAAAAGATTAACATCACATGCAGTTCATATGTGATATGATATGGCCCTTTTGTCTTTGCGCCTTTGATCTTCATCTCCAAAGCACGGACATGATCTCCATCATCTTCGGGCATGATCTCCATCATCGTCGGCGTAGCGTCAAGGTCAATGGCGCCGTCTTCATGATTGTCCTCCATGTAGCAACTATTACAACTACTTTGAAATACTACTCAACATGAAATTTAAAGACAACCATAAGGCTCCTGCCGGTTGCCACAATACAATAATGATCATCTCATACATATTCATCATCACATTATGGCCATATCACATCACCAAACCCTGCAAAAACAAGTTAGACGTCTCTAATTTGGTTTGCATATTTTACGTGGTTTAGGGTTTTCGAGAGAGATCTAATCTACCTACGAACATGAACCACAACGTTGATACTAATGTTTTCAATAGAAGAGTAAATTGAATCTTCACTATAGTAGGAGAGATAGACACCCGCAAAGCCTCTTATGCAATACAAGTTGCATGTCGAACGAGGAACAAGTCTCATGAACGCGGTCATGTAAAGTTAGTCCGAGCCGCTTCATCCCACTATGCCACAAAGATGCAAAGTACTCAAACTAAAGATAACAAGAGCATCAACGCCCACAAAACCATTGTGTTCTACTCGTGCAACCATCTATGCATAGACATGGCTCTGATACCACTGTAGGATAACGTTGCATAGAAAACAAAAAATTTCCTACCGCGAACACGCAATCCAAGCCAAGATGCAATCTAGAAGACGGTAGCAACGAGGGGTTTATCGAGTCTCACCCTTGAAGAGATTCCAAAGCCGACAAGATGAGGCTCTTGTTGCTGCGGTAGACGTTCACTTGCCGCTTGCAAAAGCGCGTAGAAGATCTTGATCACGATCGCTTCCGGCGCCACGAACGGGCAGCACCTCCGTACTCGGTCACACGTTCGGTTGTTGATGAAGACGACGTCCACCTCCCCGTTCCAGCAGGCAGCGGAAGTAGTAGCTCCTCTTGAATCCGACAGCACGACGGCATGGTGTCGGTGGTGGTGGAGAAGTCCGGCGGAGCTTCGCTAAGCGTGCGGGACGTGGTGGAGGAGAGAGGCCGCTAGGGTTTGGGAGAGGGGGGTGCCGGCCACTAAGGGGTGCGGCCACCTTGTGGTTCTTGGGTGGTCGGCCCCCTCCATTGGCCCCTCATTATATAGGTGGAACCCCAAGTGTTGGACTACAAGTCTCCGAATAAGACCCGAACCCAAACCTTCCATATGATAGGGAAACATACCCAAGGTGGGAATCCCACTTGGGGTGGGATTCCCCCTTTCCATATGGGGGGGTGGCCGGCCCCCATAGGGGGAGTCCACTTGGGACTCCACCCCCACTAGGGTTGGCTGGCCATGGAGGTGGAGTCCCTCCGGGACTCCACTTTCCTTGGTGGTTTCTTCCGGACTTTTCTAGAACCTTCTAGAACCTTCCATAGAACCTTCCGCATCATTTTAATTCACATAAAATGACATCCTATATATGAATCTTATTCTCCGGACCATTCCGGAACTCCTCGTGATGTCCGGGATCTCATCCGGGACTCCGAACAAATATTCGAACTCCATTCCATATTCAAGTTCTACCATTTCAACATCCAACTTTAAGTGTGTCACCCTACGGTTCGTGAACTATGCGGACATGGTTGAGTACTCACTCCGACCAATAACCAATAGCGGGATCTGGAGATCCATAATGGCTCCCACATATTCAACGATTACTTTAGTGATCGAATGAACCATTCACATACGATACCAATTCCCTTTGTCACGCGATATTTTACTTGTCCGAGGTTTGATCTTCGGTATCACTCTATACCTTGTTCAACCTCGTCTCCTGACAAGTACTCTTTACTCGTACCGTGGTATGTGGTCTCTTATGAACTTATTCATATGCTTGCAAGACATTAGACGACATTCCACCGAGAGGGCCCAGAGTATATCTATCCGTCATCGGGATGGACAAATCCCACTGTTGATCCATATGCCTCAACTCATACTTTCCGGATACTTAATCCCACCTTTATAACCACCCATTTACGCAGTGGCGTTTGGTGTAATCAAAGTACCTTTCCGGTATAAGTGATTTACATGATCTCATGGTCATAAGGACTAGGTAACTATGTATCGAAAGCTTATAGCAAATAACTTAATGACGAGATCTTATGCTACGCTTAATTGGGTGTGTCCATTACATCATTCATACAATGACATAACCTTGTTATTAATAACATCCAATGTTCATGATTATGAAACTAATCATCCATTAATCAACAAGCTAGTTTAAGAGGCATACTAGGGACTTCTTGTTGTCTACATATCACACATGTACTAATGTTTCGGTTAATACAATTATAGCATGATATATAAACATTTATCATAAACATAAAGATATAAATAATAACCACTTTATTATTGCCTCTAGGGCATATCTCCTTCAGCTACTGCAACAGAACCGGGTGGAGAGACCCGAGAATCAGGGAGTCACCTTATCAGACTTCCAGAACACAAAGCCTATATCTTTCGCATACGCGCCTGAGCCAATGGACGCGGAAGACTGGCTTATGGACACCGAGCGAAAGCTCAATACTGTTGGTTGCAACGACCAGGAGAAGGTTCGTTATGCTACACACTTGTTGTGTGGACCTGCCGCATCATGGTGGGACAACATCGTAGCCATTTATCCGGCTGGAAAATTATTCACCTGGGAGGAGTTCGCGAGGAAGTTCAGGGAATCCAATGTCCCTAAAAGTATTGTGGAACTGAAGCGTCGAGAATTTGAAAGTCTCGAGCAGAAGGATAAGGCCATCCTGTCAGGGAATTCTCAAAACTGTCCTGGTACGCTGTTGAAGAAGTCAACACCGAGGACAAGAAAAAGAAGAGGTTCTTGCGGGGGTTAAGTCCCCAGTTCAAGGTACAGCTCCGAATGATGAGAGCGACGGAATTCCAAGAGTTGGTGGATGCAGCCATCACTCTTGAAGATGACTTTAAACAGCTGCAAGAGGAGAAGAGGAAGAAGGCCAAGTTTGAGCCTAAGAGGTTTGTCAGTAACAAGCCCAATACCAGCTTGAGTTTCAAGCCAAGGTACAACAACAACAACAACAACTACTACGGTAGCAGGAAGAACCAAGCATTTCAGACTGCAAATCAAATAGTTTGCAGAAGCTGTGGACTCACAGGACATTTTGCCAAGGATTGCAAGAAACCAAGGATTATATGCTTTGGTTGTCGCCAGGAGGGGCACATGCTGAAGGACTGCCCCAAGAGAAATCTTTGGAGGAGGTCACCAGAGGAGGAGGAAGCCGTGGAGGAAACACCGGAGGGAATCGGAAGAACAAGAAACCCTTGACAAGCTGAACTGCACTAGTCTGGAGGAGGTGGTCAACTCCGATCAGGCAGTGATAGGTACGCTCCAGATACTCACTCATCCTGGCAAAGTACTTTTTGATACTGGTGCAACTACATCATTCATTTCTCAGCAATTCATCATCAAACATGGGATTAGTTGCACTAAGTTAGATACACCCATAACCATACTTTCTGCGGGGGGAACGATAGTAGTAACCCATACCAAACAAAAACAAGTCATTATGATCAATAAGTGCGCATTCGATGCAGACCTGTTCATTTTACCGATGAAGGACATTGATGTCATTCTTGGTATGAACTGGTTAGAAGCTAACGGAGCATTGATCGACTGTGTGAACAAGACTGTATCTTTGAAAAGCCCCGATGGAAGTAGAATGATCTATCAAGGAGACAAGCATACACAGATCGAAGTCGAGCTACAACTGAACAATATGAAGGAGGTGAAGTTAGAGGATATACCTGTAGTGAATGAATTCTAGGATGTGTTTCCTAAGGAATTACCTGGAATGCCACCAGATAGGGAGATAGAATTCACTATCGACCTAATTCCGGGAACAGCTCCGATTGCTAAAGCACCATATAAAATGGGGCCTAAGGAGTTGAAAGAACTTAAGGAGCAATTCGATGACTTGGAACAAAAAGGATTCATACAAGAAAGTGTTTCACCATGGGGATCACCTGTGATCTTCGTAGATAAAAGAGATGGAGGTAGAAGGATGTGCGGAGATTACATGAGTTTGAACAATGTGACAATCAAGAACAAGTACCCACTTCCAAGAATACAAGATCTATTCGATCAAGTTAGAGGCGCGGGAGTCTTTTCCAAAATTGATCTAAGATCCGGTTATCATCAGATAAAGATCAAGAAGGAAGACGTTCCGAAAACTGCCTTTGTTTCAAGGTATGGACATCATGAATACCTTGTAGTGCCTTTTGGATTAACCAATGCCCTAGCAATTTTCATGAATCTCATGAATAAGATTTTCATGCCATATCTAGATAAGTTTGTCATCGTATTCATTGATGATATCTTGATCTATTCCAAAGACAAAGTCGAACATGCTGAACATCTGAGGTTAGTGTTGCAAACACTACGAGAACATCAACTCTATGCCAAATTCAGCAAGTGTTAATTTTGGCTAGATCAAGTGGAATTTCTTGGTCATGTCATTAGCAAAGATGGAATAGCTGTTAACCCGAGCAAGGTAGCAGCAGTTTTAGAATGGGAAGCACCCAAGACTGTCAAGGAAATCCGAGGATTCCTAGGAATGGCAGGATACTATCGGAGATTCATTGAAGGATTCTCCAAGATAGCAGGACCAATGACGAAGCTGTTAAGGAAGAACACACCATTCGTGTGGTCAGAGGAGTGTGAGAAGAGTTTTCAAACTCTGAAAGAGAAACTCACCACGGCACCGGTGTTAGCAGTTCCTGAAGTTGGCAAGGATTACACCGTGTACTGTGATGCATCCAAGCATGGATTGGGTTGCATACTCATGCAAGATCGGAAGGTAATATCTTATGGATCGAGGCAACTCAGACCTCATGAAGTGAACTATCCAACACATGATTTAGAGTTAGCAGCAGTTGTATTTGCACTCAAAACTTGGAGACATTTTATCTATGGAGCCAAGTGTGAGCTCTATACAGATCATAAGAGTCTCAAATACTTCTTCACTCAGAAGAAACTCAATATGAGGCAGAAAAGATGGCTTGAACTGATCAAGGATTATGATTTGACCATCAATTATACTCCAGGAAAGGCCAATGTTGTAGCAGATGCCTTGAGTAGGAAGAGCACTGGAGGAGTGGAACAAGAGTTATCACCGGAGTTGAGGAAGGAAATAAGCGAAGCCCAGATACAACTTTGGGAGGAAGAAGCTCATGAAGGACTATCAGCTTTACAAGTAGCCGATGAGTTAAATGTCAACCTGAAGAATGAGATAATGATGGGACAGTTGGACGATCCATTCATCATGGAGGAGATGAGAAGGATAGATGAAGGAAGACCATCAGAATTTCACCGCGGAGAATCGGGATCATTATGGTTCCAGAAGAGGATTTGTGTTCCGGATATTGCTAAAATCAAATAAGTAATACTCCGGGAAGCCCATCAAACACCATACTCCATTCATCCGGGAAGTACAAAGATGTACATGGATCTAAAGGAGCTATTCTGGTGGAACAACATGAAGAGAGAAATAGCACAATACGTGGCGGAATGCCATACCTGCCAGAGAGTGAAGGCTGAACATCAGAGTCCGGCAGGAAAGTTACAACCTTTACCCATTCCAGAATGGAAATGGGAGGAGATAGGAATGGATTTCATCACCGGACTACCCATGACTAATAAAAAGAAGGACATGATATGGGTAATCGTGGACCGGTTGACGAAAAGTGCACACTTCTTAGCGGTAAATCAGCAAGATAAAGGAGAGAAACTCATCGATCTTTACATCAAAGAGATCGTGAGTAAACACGGAGTGCCCAAGAAGATCATGTCGGATCGAGGATCCGTGTTCATGTCAGCATTTTGGAAGCAATTACACGAAGCTTTAGGATCCAAGTTGGACTATAGCACCGCCTATCATCCTCAGACAGGTGGACAAATAGAGAGAACTAACCAGATCCTAGAGGATATGCTTAGGGCTTGTGCCCTAGACTTCGGAGGATCATGGGAGGAGCATTTACCACTAGCAGAGTTTTCATACAACAACAGCTATCAAAGTAGCATCAAGATGGCACCGTTCGAAGCTTTGTATGGAAGGAAGTGTAGATCACCCATATGCTGGTATGAAGCTGGAGCAAGCAAGGAGTTTAATCCTGATTATGTCAAGGAAAAGCAACAATTATTGACATTATAAGAGATAGGCTCAAGATAGCCCAAAGCCGACAGAAGAGTTATGCCGATCAAAAGAGAAGAACATGGGAGCCACAAGTTGGAGACATGGTATATTCAAGGTGAACCCGATGAAAGGACTTCAGAGATTTGGAGTAAAGGGAAAGTTAAGCTCGAGATACATCGGATCTTTCAAGATTCTGAGTCAAAACCGAGGGTTAGCCTTTGAATTGGAACTACCGGGAAGGTTATCTCAGGTTCACAACGTATTCCATGTATCGCAACTTAGAAAGTGTTTGAAGACCCCAGATGAACCAGTATCACATGAAGAGCTCGAGTTACAACCAGACTTGACCTACATCGAGAAGCCAGCGAAGATTCTCGAGGAGAACTGGAAACAACTCAGGAATAGAGCTATAAAGTACTGCAAGATACAATGGAAGCATCATCCCGAGAGGGAAGCCACCTGGGAAAAGGAGGAAGACCTGAGGAAAACATACCCCGAACTCTTCAGGTATTACAACCACAACTTCGGGACAAAGTTTTCTTTAAGGGGGAAAGGCTGTAATGTCCCAGGTTTAGAGACGATCGAGGGGTAGATTTTAGAAAGGGATGTGCATTGCATTGTAAATTAGGGGAAATTTCGCGCTTTTAAAACAAAACTGCATCGAAGGGGAACAGGTTTATCTCTCGACATCCTACAGGGTTAGGGTTTCGAGAGTGCGATGAACTTGTTCTTACTTAACTAGATTAGGGTTTTGAGAAGAGAGAAGAGAAGATGCATCACAATCTTAAGTTGCATGATTGAATTCTAAATTAAGTTGTATGATTGAATTCAAACCAAATTTGAATTTGAATTTCAAATTCAAACATCAAATGGATATCACATAATTCAAACTTGAGATAATTTAATAAACAATTATCATTAATCAAGAATATAAATAATAAAACACTTAGACAAAGCTCATTAAGGAAAACTTGAGCTTTATTGATAATCACACATAATACAATGTCAATTACAATATCTAGAATAGAAATATGATATTTTACAACACATTACACAAATTGGGAAAAATAGAAAATGTAAATAAAAAGAAAAGTACAAGTATGATTATGTCCTAAATACTACAATGTGAGTATCATCTAATATTGTACTTGATGATCTTCATGTTCATTCTGATCAACTTCTTGATCCCTGCACACAAGCAAAACAAGAAGAGCATTAAGCCAAGTGGCAATGCCACTTGGCAGATTAGCAAGAATAATGAATCTGGAATGGATATGAACAAGTCTGCCGAGCTGATCCACCAAGTCCCAAGCCCAAGTGCACAGCACCAAGCTACACACACACAGCCTGCTCATATGGCTGTGTGCATGCAGCACACACACACACAGTGAGTCACCAAAGGGGAAAGGTGGAGCTGTCGACCAGAGAAACAAGAGCCAACCATATAAAGCCTTTCCACAGTAAACCCTAGTCAGTCATCGACCAACCAGCAGGGTAAGCCACCAGGAACTAAGAACAGTCAAGAACAGCAAGAACAGGAAGAACAACCAGAGCTGTTCAACCTGTCCAAAATCACCACATAATCAAACCAAGATCACAAGCTCACAAGGAGGAGCAGGACAAGCACCAGATCATCACTGAAGCAATCCTCTACACCAACCCTATTTCTAGGAGCTGGAGTGAGGTATACACAAGAATCATGAGCAAGCATCTGTCTTGCTCATAAATAAGCATGTGCATCAAGCACACACAAGCAAAAGGGTGAGAGTATCCAGTTTGTATCATCATCTGGCTACTAAGCCTTTTGGTGCAAGCAAACTAGAGAACAGCCAGAAAGAAATTGCCAAGGGAACATTGGTATGTCAACATGGTGACATATCAGAGAAATCCAACCTGGATTAATCCCTAACTAGCCACTCAAAACCATCTAGCACCTAAAGCCAAGCAAGCCATCAGACAGATAGACAGTTATGTCTATTCTTGTTATCAACAGCATAGGAAACTGGAAAAACCACAAGGATTCTTCCAGTGAGATATTTCCCAAATCACAGCAAGCCAACACAGGTGGGAGCTACCCTAGCAGCAAGGAATTGCTATCAGGGCCACCTCAACCACTTTACCAAATTCCACAGAGAAGCCATGCACTAATATCATCACCCAGATGGGTTCAAAAAGGAGCCAAGGTTCCCAACAGATGTTGGCATCCCTCTAGCTCAATCAAATTAACTGTCAGATGATCACAACTGCAAGCAGTTCACATCATTTATCCACTTAGCCAAGCAAGACAACACAGATAAATGAATTTACCAGTAATCAATACACCAGAGCCTTGCACTGGATCCAATTGATCACTGCAAGCAATAGCAATTGCTTGAGCCAACCACAGCACACACCAAAGACGGTATGTGTGTCACGTGACACCAGGATGATCATCAGATAGGCACTGACAGTAGATACTGAGCAAAACAACATGCAACAGATGATCACTGGATCATCAGTGCTTGCCAAATTATGCAAGTGCTTGTCAGAGACAAATCTGACATCAATTCATGAACTACATAAAATAAACAGCCACAGTTAAGCAACAATTGAATCACAGACTAACCCATAAACCATTTTTATGATTGTATCCAGAAGCATATCATCAAGGAATTGATGTATATGGTCAACAATTAAGTAAGGCCAAGCCTACCATGAGCCAGAACTCAATAATCACTTAACAATTAACACTGTCTCTTGCTAAACAGCAAGAATCACTCACAGTAATGAACCAGGAGAGCCAGAGCATATCACAGCACAAGCTAGCAAGCAACAGCAATGGCCAGTGATGCTCAGATAAGCATCTAGATAGATTATAGCAGGTATAACCCAAGGGTGAGCAGAGACTAGAAACAAAGGAAGCACAAGCCACAGTAAGCTTTGCACACGAGCATAGACTAGGGCAAGCATGGCAGTAGCAGCACAGCAAGCAGCATACACATAGCAGTAGGGCAAGCACATCAGCTAGGAGCCATGGTGCATGTAGGCAGCAGCAGTGAGCACAGCCACAGAGCAGCATAGGCACAAGGAACAGCAAGCAGTGGCCAGAGCTAGCTTAGAAGGAAAGGAAGAGAGGAAGAACAAGCAGTAGAGCGGTAGGGAGGCGGTGCGAGCTTACCAGTTAGACGGAGAAGGGCACGGCCATGGCGGCATGGCGGCACACGCCGGTCGAACGGCGGCGCCAGGCCATGGCCACGCCAAGCCAGCTCGTCGCCAGGCGCACGGGTCCCAGCAGCATCACGGCGAGGCACACGGCCGCGCCAAGTTACCAGGAGCAACGGCGGCGACGAGGTCGCCGTGGATCAACCGACTAGGTCACAGAGGGGTTGGGGAAGAACAGCAGCGGTGAGGAAAAGCAGATCGACGCGGATTAATCGAAGCGCCGTCGAACGGCGGTTCGATTGATACCAATCTCGCCGGCGGGGATGGCCGGTGGCGGCCGGAACATTTCGGCGAAGGCGGCGGCGACCACGACGTCGCGAGAGAGAAAGGGAAATTAGGGTTCCACGCGTGGGAAGAGAGAAAGGGGCGAGTGGGCCGACCGAGCCCAAGTGTGGCTCGGGTTAGGGTTAACCCACTGGGCTACCCTGACAGGTGGGCCCAGGGGTAAATGTGTCATTTCACATTTTAAAATAAACAAGAAACTTTGAAAATAATTAGAAAATGATTCAAAGCTCTAAAAAATAATTAAAAATATGAAAATTGATCAGCATAAAATTCTCTATCAAAATAAAATATCAAAGAGAATTTTTAAAAACAACTAAGAATAATTCTTAATTTGATGATTTAAATAATAATTTAAATCACACATATTATTTTCAACAATGAAAATAAGTCCATTAATGCAATTGAACTTTAAAAACACCTTGACAACATTTCAAGGTTGTATTTACCCTAAATTGAGTATCTCCAAATCAATCTTAGTATTAACCTCTTACATGAAATAATAATGTCATCGGAAGGGGGGAACAAACCCTAAAACTGGAATCATGCATAATTGCTTCTTTAACCATTGCCCTTATCGGACAATGATGCTATTTTTCAGAAACAGAGGACAAGGGTCAGTCCACACCATCCAACTGCAAAACTTTGCAGTGTTCAGGCAAGTTCATCACTTGCTCATGTCATTTGAGTATTGCTATCAAATTACTTGCAAAGTACCATGGTTATCACTATTGCATAAAAACCAAAACCACTATTTTCATAACTATGAATATGACAATGTGGTTGGCAATGGAACCATGGATTGTGTTGAAATGGTGGAGGTTCCATTGCAAGGGTTTATATCCATCTAGGATTAAACAACAAATGTCGTCCAGTGATTCTTGTGCCGTAATACCCGTGTTAACCATAAGATCTGGAGTGGGACGGAATAGTCAATCGTATTTCCACCTCTTGTACATCAACAGATGCGCTTACCGTAGCAGTTGTATCTTGCGAGAACAACCGGAGGGTGGGGATCCCATTCTAATTCCCCACGGTAAAGCGGTCTATGATGGGTTGCAGCTGCCGGCGAAGGAGTTTATGGTAGAGCCCAGAACTGTTGTCGTGGTCGGGGTCCACCCTGAAATTACGGGAATAATGGGACCGGCGAGGACCCAGGGTCGGGGTTTGCAACAAAGGGTGGGTGTGCGAGGTAGCGGAGGAATATAATTGGCTATGACCTTATACCGGGCCTCACACCATAGGAAGTGTGGGCGGGAAAGCTGCCCGGTTGGCACCAAGGTTAAGATCTCTTATGGGTAAAGCAACACACCTCTGCAGAGTGTAAAGAACCGTGACCTGTCACTCCCTGTTCCGGGATATGGAACTGCGAACGCGGCCGGAAAGGAGCTCCATGAAGTTCTAGTAAACCGGTGAAGGCTGACGGACATAGCTCTTGGAAATAAAAGCAATCTCTTGAAGAAATGTTTATCAAAACCTGCATTGGTATTAGACTTTCTGGTCTAATATCGTAGCTAGTGCATTAAACACCTCTTATCTATAATGAACTTGTTGAGTACGCTCGTACTCATCCCACTCTTAAATCCCTTGCTTAGATTGTCTGAATCATCTGGAGGAGGACTACGACAACCCTGAAGGAGCCGAGATCATCGGCTATGAAGAACCAGACCTCTCTGGAGGTATTGAAGGCATAGACTACCTCATAGTCTACGGAACCGGGGAGGCTTTCGGAGGAGATCAAGCCTAGAAGCATCGAGTAGTAGTAGTAGCCGAGCAGCCCGAACTCTTAATACCTAGCTGCTCGAGAGAATAAATGTACAACTTAACGAGACTTCTATATTGTAAGCTAAGTTGGGTTCGCCTCGAACCCAGGAGTACTCCTCTTAGGACCCAAGAGGAGCTCCGAGACGATATGTGTATGATGTTTGTAATATTAAATGAATGAGTTATGGACCTGCTATGTTCTGTTGTACTACTCTGAGGGATGTAATATTTGCGGAATGGTACTTCGTGAATGTTATGTCAACGACTGGCATACTACAACATGCAGTGGTATGCAGGGTCACCACACAAGGTTATGTAAGTAGCATGTCACTACAGAAATTATTCTTTTTATCGTTTACCTACTCGAGGACGAGTAGGAACTAAGCTTGGGGATGCTGATACGTCTCCAACGTATCCATAATTTCTGATGTTCCATGCTTGTTTTATGACAATACCTACATGTTTTGCTCACACTTTATAATGTTTTTATGCGTTTTCCGGAACTAACCTATTAACAAGATGCCGAAGTGCCAGTTCCTGTTTTCTGCTGTTTTTGGTTCCAGAAAGGCTGTTCGGGCAATATTCTCGGAATTCGACGAAACAAAGACCCAGTATCTTATTTTTCCCGGAAGACCCCAGAACACCGAACGAGAGTTGGAGGTGGGCCAGGGGGCCACCACACGCCAGGGCCGCGTGGGCTCCACCCTGGCCGCGCCGGCCTATGGGGAGGAGGCCCCAGGCGCCCTCCTGCGCCGCCTCTTCGCCTATATAAGCCCTTTCGACCTAAAAATGCGATACCGATTGACGAAACTCTAGAAAGACTCCAGGGGCGCCGCCGCCATCGCGAAACTCCAATTCGGGGGACAGAAGTCTCTGTTCCGGCACCCTGCCGGGATGGGGAAGTGCCCCCGGAAGCCATCAACGCCACCGCCTCCATCATGCTCCGTGAGTAGTTCCCCCATGGACTACGGGTTCTAGCTGTAGCTAGTTGGTACTCTCTCTCCCATGTACTTCAATACAATGATCTCATGACCTGCCTTACATGATTGAGATTCATCTGATGTAATCGGTGTTGTGTTTGTTGGGATCCGATGGATGATACATTATGATTAGTCTATCTATAAAGTTTGTGAAGTTATTGTTGCTGCAATCTTGTTATGCTTAATGCTTGTCACTAGGGCTCGAGTGGCATGATCTTAGATTTAAGCTCTATAATTATTGCTTAGATTGTATCTACAAGTTGTATGCACATGTCTATGTCCGGAACCAAAGACCCCAAAGTGACAGAAATTGGGACAACTGGAGGGAAAGGCGTAGGTATGAGGATCACATGTTTTCACCAAGTGTTAATGCTTTGCTCCGGTGCTCTATTAAAAGGAGTACCTTAATAGCCAGTAGATTCCCTTGAGGCCCGGCTGCCACCGGCTGGTAGGACAAAAGATGTTGTGCAAGTTTCTCATTGCGAGCACGTACGACTATATATGGAAAACATGCCTACATGATTAACAATCTTGATGTTCTGTCTGCTATTTCAATCCTATCAATTGCCCAACTGTAATTTGTTCACCCAACACTTGTCACTTGTTATTGGAGAGTTACCACTAGTGTAGATCGCTGGGAACCCCGGTCCATCTCTCATCATCATATACTCGTTCTATATGTCATTGGAAGTAGTATCAACTATTTCTGGTGCCATCGCCTCTGTGATATTGCTACTGCTGATGTGTTACTGTTACTATTGCTCTCATATTACTGCTGCTTTCACATCACCCCTGTTACTAGTGCTTTTCCAGGTGCTGCTGAATTGACAACTCAGTTGTTAAGGCTTATAAGTATTCTTTACCTCCCCTTGTGTCGAATCAATAAATTTGGGTTTTACTTCCCTCGAAGACTGTTGCGATCCCCTATACTTGTGGGTTATCAGTTCTCTCCACAATATCATGCAAATTACTAATAGCTTGAGAATTTTCCATTAAATGATTCTCTACTCTCATATTAAAATTATCTTGCTTAACAATATAATTATCAAACTCATCTAAGCATTGAGCAGGAGGTTTCGAATACGGAATATCTTCCCTACTAAAGCGTTGAAGAGAATGTACATCAATCATGGATGAAGGGGGAGTTATCTTACATAAATCTTCTATGGGAGGTAAATTCTTCACATCTTCAGATTTAATACCTTTCTCCTTAAGAGAATTATTGGCTTCCCTCATATCTTCATCATTCAATTTAATCATACCCCTATTCTTCAATATTGGCGTCGGGGTTGGTTCAGGTGTAGTCCAATCATCATGATTCCGGCCTATTTTAGCCAATAATTCTTCAGCTTCGTCTGGAGTTCATTTCCTGAAAACACAGCCAGCACAACTATCCAGGTATTGTGACGCCCCGGAACCGGTACCATGAGGATTCCAGCGAAACCGCCGAAATCCGCACGATATCGATTCAGAGACGCCCTCCGACACGACGTGCGCGACAAAGCACAGGTGATGCCAGAGGAATTACCACGAGTAGTAACATTACAACAGGTTTACAATAGAGCCCACAAGATACATATATTACAACAACAACTCCAACGAGTCAAGATACAAATATACAATACAAAGATCCAAATCATACAGAAGATCGAATACGTTCGAGTACGGACAAGATACAAATTGGACTAAGAGTCCTGAAGATAACCAGTGGCGTCCATAACCCTGCCCAGGCCAAGCCGGAAGGGTAACCTTGCTAACGTCGTCTTCATCGAACATATCTTCATACCTGCCCGGTTATATCCCGTAGAAGCAGCAATAAGTACGGGTTCGTACTTAACAAGACTTCAAGACGTATAAGCATTCGTCAACCAGTCATCCTTTGTACTTGAGGCACGCAGGGGACTTAGAGGACGCAAGAGGAACGTCATGGACAATATGGTGGGGTTAAGCGGCAACGCGCAAGCACTAAAAACCTATAGAGACACTCTACAACATTCGTCTAATCAGAGGAGATGAGAGAGCGCAAAAACTAACAGTTCTATACTCTGCAAACATAACACAGCCGATGTGTTCCCCCTTGGCAAAGAGGTACTGGCAAAGGCACTCACACAGTTGTCAAGTTTTAACCATTTATTATTGAAGTTGTGCTAACTTACTACGCAAGTTATTATGATTGAAACAACAGGTGTAAGTTGTTTATGGTCGAGTCATACAGCTCCAAGTCGTCCATAACCGCGGACGCGGCTTATCGATAAGATTGTAACCCTGCAGGGGTGCCCAAATGTGCCCACACGCATGCTCAACCCACTTACGACAGGTGGATATCACGACACGCACTCTCCTTCATTACAACAAAGTCCAGGAAGCCACCTAACTAAGTTAACCCGTTTCGGAGCCCGATCGAAACTCCGACGCGGACTTAGCTGTTTGCGTCTACGGCTTTCGGATGGAAACAGTGCCCGCAGGGTGAATCCATCTTCAGCAATACGTACCGCATCCTACGAGCGTGCAAGAGACAACGGGGTTACAAGGCAACATGGCTTCCCCAAAAGTAACATCATATCATCTGACCACAAAGAAACAAGCTTGCACGCCCGGGAGAAATAAAACAAACATCCAAACTAGTTGTGGCCACTGGACAAAGCTGTAGATTCCGGCAGTGGTCGAGGGGAGACCCGGTAAGCATACCCACGTGTGGTTAGAGCGCTCAGTCTCGGAACAGATAACAAGAACTCGGGTCCTAAATTATTTAGGAAACACAAGTGAGCCGTCATAAAACGATCAGCTGACCCACCAATGCCTCCGCTAACAAATATCAACAACTAAAGTAACCATGATTCTTCCCAACATATAACCCGATAAGATAATAACAACGGTAACGAAATAAAACAGCACTAGCATGCACTAAGACTCGCAAGGGCAGACTCGATAACCAAACAATAGCCGTAGGAGGTGGTGGTGGCAATATGGGCTGCTTGAGGTAACAAGTGGAAAGGACACGTGACAAGAACGCAACTTAAGGATAGCATGAGGGAGAAGGCAAAATAAAATAGGTGAGCGACTCTTGCAGGGACAGGAGTATAGGGGAAATGCTTGCCTGTTATAGCTTGCCGAGGAACATCCGGAGGACTTATCGTATCTCACCACACCACTTCGCGATCCTATCCGGGAAGAAGCAAATGCTGGGACAAACAACGGATGCAAGTCTTACTACTACGGATAAAGGAGATCCAGCATGATCGAGATGATATGCATGACATGGCAGATATGATGCGATGCACTTATCCAATTTAAGCGGAGTCGAAACCCCGGACAAACGAGTTAGGTTGGAGTTGCATTTTCTACCGACAAATTTAAGTGTTGATTAGCATAGCATAACATGGCAGGGGTGAGCTACTTCAATATTAAACGGAGCGGGGGAAATCCTAGTTGGAATCCGAAATACTCCGCATATATGTGAGGTGAGATGCACAAACTATCATGACGCGACATGATGCGAGATGCAAACAGATGAATGGATGGCATATTCATGTTCCTCTCATTTTTCTGATCAATTTTCATATAGAAAACATTTTCATATGAATTACAGATTAAAAGTTATTAAGGGAATAGTTTTTCAGCATTTTTAAATATAGAAACAGATTTATTTAAATAGAAAAGGGCCTGGAAATAATTTTCCAGAAAGGGGGAAGGACCCCGGGTTGGTTTTGCAAAGATACAGGGGTTACTGTGGAAAACGGCCAGGCTAGGGACTGCGGGTTGAGAAGAAATAAAAGGGAGGGGCCCCGGTGCAAGATTTCAGATCTGAGGGGGGGTGGGGGATTTCTCACCGAGGGGGAGGCGAGCCGGAGAGGCTGACGGGTGGGGCCGGAAGGTGACATGGCAGCCAGCGTGGCAGATCTTGCGCGTGTGCACGAAAGGTGTTCGACAGGAGGTCTCCGCGCGCGGGGCGTTGATCACTGCGGGTTGGCGTCGCGCGGGCGAGCGAAAGGAGGCGTCCCAGGATGCGATGGTTGGCATCGGGGGAAGCGCCTCGACGCGGGAACTTGCTGGTGTTGGCGCGGAGCCCAGGGTCCGCCGGAGGTCCACCGGCGTCGAGCATCTGCGGCGGTGAAACGAGGCCGCCGATGAGAAAATCATACCAGGACGAGACAGGGAAGAGTAAGGGGTCCAGGAGGAGCGGAAAATTACCAGGAGGTCGACGGTGACCTCGGCTTGGCCGGAGGAGAAGCGAATCCGCCGGAATTAAGGACGGACGGTGGCGGCCGGAGGAAGGGAACGGCGAATTTGGCGATGATTCTGGACGTCCCGGCTCGATTCCTTCCGCTAGGTTGAAGAGGAGAAGGAGGCGGAGCCGCCGGTGTTCTCGGTTTGGCGAGGGAGCGGCCGGAGTGACGACGCCATGGAAACCTGCGACGCAGTTCTCGGTGGTGGAAGAAAAAGGGGAAGAGAAAGAGGGTGCTGGCGGCGCGAGGGAGGAGACGGGAGGCTAGGGTTTGGCGCAGGGCGAGAGAGGAATAAAAAGTGGGAGAGGAAGCAGGTGGCCGCGGCGTGGATGGAAAGGGGGAGGGAGGACCACAGCTCACGATGTCCTCGTGCGAGGAAGACGACAGAGACGACGAAAAGGGGAGGTCGTACCGCTTCGTCCAGGTGGGTTGGACTGGGCCAGAGAAAGAGAGGTGGGTCGGGCCGCATTGGAGGGAAAGGAGAGAAGGGAGGCCGGGCCAGGGAGAGAGAGGGAGGGCCCAGGGAGGAAGAGGGTTAGGTTTTCTTTTAAATTTCTTTTTCTCTTTTTCTTTTCAAAACTGTTTTAAAATCTGCTTGGAAACCTGCATAAACAAAGTTTGAATTTGAATACAAAGAGGGGAGAGAGCAAACAATTTTATAGGCATTGCCAAAATATTTTATACGAAAGAAAAATAGTTTTGTTGTTAGGGTTTTGTTGGGAGGAGGAGGAGGGGAGATTTATTGAACCATATGAGAGGGAAAGGAAAATAACTAGTGTTTAAAATAACTTTATTATGTAAAACATGGATGATATGATGCATGATGACATGATGATGCAAAAAGAAAAGAACAAGAAAAATCTATTAGGGGTACTACCCGGGGTCGTTACAGGTATGCCCTAGACTCAATGGTTAGTCCACTATAAAATATATCAAGTAAATCATGCTTTTCCAGATCATGTCCAGGCCGAGCTCTGATAAGAGAGCAAAACCTTGCCCAAGCTTCAGGCAATTTCTCTCCATCTTCCTGGTCAAAACTATAAATTTTCTGTAAAGCAATATGTTGGGCACTAGCAGGAAAGTATTTCCGAAAGAAAACATCAAGCAAACCACTTGGACTATCAATAGAATCAGGTGGCAAACTATTATACCAAGTTTTAGCATCATCCTTTAATGAGAAAGGAAAAAATTTAGCCACAAAATAAGTACGCTTCTTGATATCATCAGAAAACAAGCTACTCAAAGTAGAAAGTTCATTCATGTGTTCTACAGCACTTTCTTTTTCAGTACCACAAAAAGGTGTTTTCTCAACAATAGATATATGAGATAAATCAAGAGAAAATCATAATCCTTATCCTTAATGTTTATAGGAGATGTGGCAAATTTAGGATCAGGAGACAGTTTATATCTAACAGTATGTTGTGCAAGAAGCTTTTTAATATTACTTGTACCAGTAGTAGCATTGCATTTATCAGTAAAATCATCATCAAGTTCCACATAATCTTCATCAAGATCATCACTAGAGTATATTCAACAGACTCAGGTGAATTAACAGGTGTAACAATATTTTCATTAGGAGTTTCAGTATTTTCAATTTGTCTAGACCTAGCAATTGTAGCATCTAGAAAAGATCCTAACGAACCACTATCATTAAGCACAGCAGAAGCATCATTAAAATTATAAGAATTTTCAGATTCAGCAGAAGTACCAGCATGTGAAGCTTGTGGTGGTGAAACAAGTTGACTTATCACAGATGGTGAATCAAGAGCGGCAGAGGTACTCAGAGCTGTACCTTTTCTTGTAGTGGATGGTAATATGGCGACTTTAGTATCGCGAGGTTTACCCATGATGGAGAATTTGCAGCGAACAATATCAATCCAAGTGAACTTGCAAATAAAGCTATGCTCACAACGGCGGCGAGAAAATAGTCTTGATGAACCACAAGTATAGGGGATCGCAACAGTCTTCGAGGAAGTAAAACCCAATTTATTGATTCGGCACAAGGGGAGCCAAAGAATATTTGTAAGCCTTAACAAAGAGTTGTCAATTCAGCTGCACCTGGAAACAGACTTGCTCG
Source organism: Lolium perenne (assembly GCF_019359855.2). Taxonomy (NCBI): domain Eukaryota; kingdom Viridiplantae; phylum Streptophyta; class Magnoliopsida; order Poales; family Poaceae; genus Lolium; species Lolium perenne. The sequence continues at coordinate 31,610,579 of NC_067248.2, read as the reverse complement.
CAAGATTTTATCAGTAGCAACAGTTTTATAGCAGTAGCAGTAGTGAAATATCAGCAGCAGTGTAACAAAGACAGCAGTAGTGATTATAGTAAACAGCAGGATTAAAATACTGTAGGCACAGGGATGGATGAACGGGCGCTTCATGGATGAGAGAAATCATGTAACAATCAAAGTAGGGCATTTGCAGATAGTAATAAAATAGTATCCAAGTACTAAACAACCATAGGCATGTGTTCCATATATAGTCGTACGTGCTCGCAATGAGAAACTTGCACAACATCTTTTGTCCTACCAGCCGGTGGCAGCCGGGCCTCTAGGGAATCTACTGGAAATTAAGGTACTCCTTTCAATAGAGCACCAGAGCAACGCATTAACACTCCGTGAACACATGTTATCCTCACATCACCGCCTTCCCCTCCGGTTGTCCCAATTTCTGTCACTTTGGGGCCTCGGGTTCCGGACAGCAATATGTGTATACAACTTGCAGGTAAGATCATAAAGCAATGAATATCATCATGAATTGATAACATGTTCAGGTCTGAAATCATGGCACTCGGGCCCTAGTGACAAGCATTAAGCATAACAAGTTGCAACAATATCATAAAAGTACCAACTACGGATACTAGGCACTATGTTCTATCAATCTTATGCTATTACATGACCAATCTCATCCAATCCCTACCATCCCCTTCAGCGTACAACGGGGGAATTACTCACACATGGATGGGGGAAACATGGCTGGTCGATGGAGAGGCGTTGATGGTGATGATGGCGATGATCTCCTCCAATTCCCCGTCCCGGTGGAGTGCCAGAACGGAGGGGGGCACCTGGGGCTGCCCGAGGCGTCGCCACCATAGGGCGGCGCGGCCCAGGGGCCCACCGCGCCGCCTTGTGGGGTGGCCGCCTCGTGGCCCCCCTCCTTCTGGTCTTCTGGCTCCGTTATTCTTCTGTGAAAATAGGCCCATTGGAATTAATCCCGGGGATTTTCCTGAAAGTTGAGTTTCTGCACAAAAACGAGAGACCAGGGTAATTATGCTGAAAACAGCGTTAGTCCATGTTAGTTGTATCCAAAATACACAAATTAGAGGCAAAACAATAGCAAAAGTGTTCGGGAAAGTCGATACGTTTTGGACGTATCAATCTACTACTTCCGCTGCCCGCTGGAATGGGGAGAAGGACGTCGTCTTCATCAACACCGAACGTGTGACCGAGTACGGAGGTGCTGCCCGATTGTGGCACCGTCAAGATCTTCTACGCACTTTTGAAAGCGGCAAGTGATCATCTTCTGCAACAACGAGATCTAATCTCGTAGGCTTTGGAAATCTTCAAGGGTTAGTCTAATGATCCCCACGTTGCTACCATCTTCTAGATTGCATCTTGGCTTGTTTTTCGTTCTTGCGGTAGGAAATTTTTTGTTTTCTATGCTACGAATCCCATCAGTGGTATCAGAGCCAGGTCTATGCATAGATTGGTTGCACGAGTAGAACACAATGTTTTTGTGGGCGTTGATGCTTTGTTGTCTTTAGTTCGTGTACTTTGCATCTTGCGGCATGGTGGGATGAAGCGGCTCGTGCTAACTTTACATGACCGTGTTCATGAGACTTGCTCCACGTTCGACATGCAACTTGTATTGCATAAGTGGCTTTGCGGGTGTCTGTCTCTCCCACCATAGTGAAGATTCAATTTACTCTTTCTATTGACAACACTAGTATCACCGTTGTGGTTCATGTTCGTAGGTAGATTGGATCTTACTCGAAAACCCTAAACCACGTAAAGTATGCAAACCAAATTAGAGACGTCTAACTTGTTTTTGCAGGGTTTGGTGATGTGATATGGCCATGATGTGATGATGAATATGTATGAGATGATCATTATTGTATTGTGGCAACCGGCAGGAGCCTTATGGTTGTCTTTAAATTTCATGTTGAGTAGTATTTCAAAGTAGTTGTAATAGTTGCTACATGAGGTGAACAACCATGAAGACGGCGCCATGGACCTTGACGCTACGCCGACGATGATGGAGATCATGCCCGTTGATGATGGAGATCATGTCCGTGCTTTGGAGATGAAGATCGAAGGCGCAAAGACTAAAGGGCCATATCATATCACATATGAATTGCATGTGATGTTAATCCTTTATGCATCTTATTTTGCTTAGAACGCGTCGGTAGCATTATAAGATGATCCCTCACATTAATATCAAGATAATAAAGTGTTCTCCCCTCGTATGCACCGTTGCAACAGTTCGTCGTTTCGAAGCATCTCGTGATGATCGGATGTGATAGACTCTACGTTCACATACAACGGGTGTAAGCCATGTTTGCACACACGGAATACTTGGGTTTGCTTGACGAGCCTAGCATGTACAGACATGGCCTCGGGACAACGAAAACCGAAAGGTTGAACACGAGTCATATGGATGATATGATCAACATGTTGATGTTCACCATTGAAGCTACATCATCTCACGTGATGATCGGTTTTGGTGTAGTGGATGTGGATCGTGTACCACTTAACAACTATGAGGGATGTTGTATTAAGTGGGAGTTCATTGGTAATTAGATTAAGACATGAACTAATTATCATAAACATAGTCTGAGTAGTATTTTGAATTAATTTTGTAGTATTGGCATCCGTTTTCTACCATGCGCTAGTCTTGTAATTAAGATAGAAATACTGTTAAGTCTGACAAGAAACTTTACGGACTGGTACCGTATTGTTAAATAATCAAGAAATGATTAAGTCCTATTTGCAAACTTTTAGTAAACCTCACATTGTTGATTCAAAGAGCTATGGTTTCAATTAGTACCTAAAGTCATCTTGTCTCCGTGAAACTTGAAGTTCAAATCTGTTTGAAAAGTAAGGAGCTGAATTTTTTTCCAAAAACAATCAAGGTATGAGATATATGTGATATCTAAGACCTTATTGCAAGATGATAGAATATAATTTGGTGAGACTACATAAACTCATAAGTTTTATGGGAATGTACGAAGGTTGAAGACGCAAGGCGTCCCAATCCTCCAAGTATTGGGGCACTAACAATATTCACATATCCATGAAGTGATCGTCCTTAGTATACACCGTTGCTAAGACTCGTCGTTTCGAAGCATCACGTGATGATCGGGTGTTATAGATTCTACGTGTGCATACAACGGGTGCAAGCCAGATTTGCACATATGAATACTGAGGTTTAACTTTACGAGCCTAGCATGTAGAGACATGGTCTCGAAAAGTCGTCATGATATGATGGATAAAATTATGATTGAAATTGTTCATCATATTAAAAGGTTACTAATAGTGAAATCCGAAACACTTGTCATATGATGATCAACTTCAAAGTAAGAACCTCAAGGTTATTGGTATTTGACCAACAAACCTAGAAGTTATTGATGTTGAAGTGTTTTTCTGAATAATGAGGAAAGCTAAAAGAGAAACTACAAAAGATTATTGGCAGAAAGAAAGAAAAGACTAGAAAGTCTAGCTCGGGTGTATATAAATGATATACATGTTATGGATGTATTCCTTGTTTGGTCACATAATGAAATTCTTGGGTATTTGTACCAGATTGGTTGGTATGAGATGTCATACAATACAACGCAATACAAGAATACGATGACATAAGTGACTGATAAGGAATATGGTAATAATGCACGTCTGTAACATAATAAAGTGTTATTATGTTTGTCGTTGGTATTCTACCTAGCCCTTAGAATTTATAATAAAGAACTTAATAATTGTTATTTTGTTCTGGTCAAATAAAAAAACAATGAGTTGTTCAAATAAAAAAGGTGGCGGGGATCATGCGTACCACCGTTGAACTGCAGCCGGGGGCGAAGGGCGCCACCGCTCTACCCACTCCTCCATGGCTACCGACGTAGTGCATCAGGCCACGGCCAAGCAGTCGTGCTGCCCGGCGTCCTTAAAGTTGCGCCTCATGGGCTCCCATGATGCGCTGCCGCGGAATCCCTCTCCTCCCCATCGTCGTTCGACGGGAGGGGCGCCGCCACCGCCACTAGAGACGGCATCAACGGTGGCCTGAGGGACGACTGCTAGGGCTTGGGGACGGGGTCCTCCGCCACCGCCCGGGATGGGGGCGGCAGGGGAGGTAGGGTTTTGGGAGTGTTTTTTCTAGTGTCCGCGGTATTCAATCCATATACAAAATCTGAAACATAATTTATTTTTCAACACAAATGGCGAGGCAAGAAACAGTGCAGGTCTAAGGTAGATCTGGTGCACCCTAGAATCTCATTTCTTGTTTGATACCAAGTAAGATGAAGAATTTACAACACACTCGCACCCGCGATGCCGGGGGGTGCTAACCCAGCCGCCACCACCTCCTACCTTCGCCCCCCTCGCCGTCACCGGAGGAGGCCGCTAGGCAGAGCCTATGCGGCTAACAGCGGCGGTTGGCCTTCATCTCCTCGCGTAGTAGTTGGCAGCATGGGCCTCCTCTTCTTTGGGGGCGAGATCATCGGCCGTGGGTACGCGTTGGCCTTGGATGGAGCGGGTCTTTCAGTGGAATTGGGCGGCAGTGCAGCGGCCCGAGGATCTTAGGGCAGTTTTCCTGTCGATGTGGCTGCAATGGGCGGCTGGACCTAGGAGCCCACATTTTTGCAGCCGCCGGCTCTACCACTTGGACCCCCGTATCGGCATTTGTCGAAGCCCACACTCTGTGGCGATTGGTGGCTCTGGCGGTGCTCTTCCTCGGTGAGCTCGGCCGGAAGCAGTGGTGCGGCTTGGCACTTAAACCTCGTATGGTGCGGGCGATAGTTGTGGAGTTCACTGGGCTCTCGGGTGTGGCTTTCGAGGCAGTGGTAGCTCCTGTATGGCGGTGGCGCTGTTGCCGCACAAGAGGTGTGTGTCAGTGGGGTGCGAGGTGGCAGCGCTATTGTCTCTATTTATCTGGCCGCGGGGAATATGGATGCTCGATTCCCCTGAGTGAAATCTTGACCGCGGATGTTGCCTTCCACCTTGGTGGGCAGTCATGGAGCTCTCTGACCCTCGCTACACTCGGGTTCACGTCTTCGGGTGAAAGCCTAGATCCCGTTGTGTGGGATCGGACGACTGCGTCATTCCATCCTCGCTTCCCATCTTCAGGGTGTCGTCTTGAAGTCAGTGATCCCCTTTGTGCACCCCGGCAGGCTAGACATACATGGCATCAAGGTTGGTAGGAGGTCAACCAGAGATACATGAGTTCCGAGTGGAGGCTTGTGAGGCAACAACAATGGTGAATAGCAAGGTTTGGTAGCAGCGAGACCGTGTTAGTCAGCTCCTCTCCGACGTGTCCAAGCGTCTTCGTGTTTCTCTCATGTTATTGTGAAGTCGAAGCTATCATTGGACGGTGTACGATAACCTAAAAGGATGGTCCCAGAGTGAAGTTTTTTTTTGGGTACAGGTCTTGCGCATGTCTCCTCCAGAACTCATCTTCAAAATTGGGAGTTGCCGGCCTCTTCTCGCGGGGGGGGGGGGGGGGGTGTTTTAGAACCGTCTTCAGAATTTTGCTTCTATGTTTCATCTCAATCCAATTCAATTTAGTCAGAGCAACCACAGAGATTCCAACAGTGGCTCTAGCAACGGATGCTTACCCACATACATTCCTTATTGGTGATACAGTTTTTGTCGACTAATGTGTTCTTATAAGAACTAGCATAGTGGCCCTCGCAAATACGAGGGTATCATCTTTACTGTTCTGAATGTTTTTGAAAAAAATTTACAGTTCTTACTTCGTTTAAGAATACATTGAGCTTTATAGACATGCATACATTCTCAAAGTTATAATTCAGAGAAAAAATTAATCTGAATATGTTACTGCAGAGTTGAGTTATTTAAAACGGTAATGATATTATTTTGAAAAATGTTCCTAGTAATATGTTATATATTTATATTGTCAAAGTACAATATGTTTTTTTAGAATTGTACAATATGCTGATTAAAGGCATTTTAGAGTGTTTCTTTTAATTTACAATTGATTTTACATGTTTTATTTTACCCTAAACCAACTTTTAAATATACAAGTCCTTTATTTGTGCATAAATATATTTATTGTGTCAAGTAATAGTACTACATGTGCTTGGGCGACAAAGTCCTCAGCACAATCTTATTGTTTCTAGCTTATCATCAACACATACATACACAATATTCATAAAAGTCTCCGTTCCAAAATAAGTGACTAAAAGATTTCTAGATATATGTAAATTTAGATAAAACCTGAGTCATTTAATTTAAAAATGAGGGAGTGTTATATATGTATCATCGATTTGCTCTCAGTGCTGACTAAAGATAATATTTTAACTGCTGATGGTAACCTACTTGGATTCATATATCTTTGATGATAATAAACCTTCAAACTAGAATAGATTATATCAAACTCATAATACGCCTTGGTTCGTCGCCTTCACGTTTCACAGAACGATGGTCCACTTGCTAGGAAGAAAGAAATTGTACATGTGGAAAAGCAAAGTCATTTCTACCTCGCGTGCGGGAACAACGGAGCATGCATGGCTTATGTTGTATTGATCCCAACTGTGCATGCCTTCTTCTGTTTTCACAACACATGCATGGATCTAAAGGTATAATTGTTGCACCCCATGGGGCTCTCACAGACGTTTGGATTTTCGGCCGTCCGATCAAGCTAATGTGGCGCGATCTCGGCCGGCCGTTCCGTTCAGGGCGCAAGGCCCTCACGCGAACCCGCGTTTTATCCATGGGTCGCGTGAAGCCCACCCGGCCCGGCGTCGGGGAGAGAGAGCATTCAACCCTCGTCCTCTCCTCTCCCCTCGCGCACCTGCCGCGAAAGCTCCCGATGCCACCCCGCGCCGCCTCTCCCCTTCTCCACGATGGTCCGCGTGCGCCGCCCCTTCTCCTCCCGTCGCGCCACCCCTTCCCTCGCCTGCGCATGGAAGCGCCGCCATCCGCCGCTCCGACAAGCCGACCTCACTGTCTAGGGTTTGCCTGGCCTGGCCGTCCGAGCTTTTAGATCGAGGACGATGGCGACCACCGCCGCCGGTCGACCCGCATCTCTCGCCTGCAAGTACCGCGCCGCCGCGGCGCTCCGCATGATGTTTTTTTTTTGAAATACCATATATATTAAGCCAGCAAGCCGCCTCATTAAAAACCTTCCAGTCCCCTTAGGTACCCTGGTAAGGAAAAGAGTGCGTCTGGAACTTGCTGCTTCAATCAAAGTATAGTTACATCGTTTAAAAGCCTACCAAGAATAAAATCAGGGGGTTCATCGACCCAATTACAAGAGACTTTGCTACTAAAACAAGCCCTAACTAAATCATGAGCTGCCTCATTTGCTTCCCTTGGACAGTATTGGAACTGAACACCTCCAATAAGCGCGGCGAGATCAACACAATCCGCAAAGATAGCCGACGATTGTCCCCACCAAGTAGCTTCTCCTGTACAGGCCTCCACTGTATCTAAAGAATCAGACTCTATTTGGATGTTATTGCACCCCAATCTACTTGCAAGATCAAGACCCTCCTTCATGGCCAACGCCTCAGCCGCCGCCGCTGATGCAATGTTAGGCAAGTAGATCGATGATGTCGTAACAAACTTTCCTTCGTAATCTCTAAGAATGGCACCTACCGACCCTGTATGAGAATCTGAATGAAAAGAACCGTCAACATTTACCTTAGTAATCCTCGGTGGCGGTCTAGACCATCGAACCCTCTGAGTAGTTGGCTTGCTCTGGGCCTTTGCAGCATTAGCAGCAATAGAGAGGATAGAGAATTTGCACTTGAACATTGGCGGAACTTGTTCATCATGTGTGCGTTGTTGATACGTCTCCGACGTATCGATAATTTCTTATGTTCCATGCCACATTATTGATGTTATCTACATGTTTTATGCACACTTTATGTCATATTCGTGCATTTTCTGGAACTAACCTATTAACAAGATGCCGAAGTGCCAGTTGCTGTTTTCTGCTGTTTTTGGTTTCAGAAATCCTAGTAAGGAAATATTCTCGGAATTGGACGAAATCAAAGCCCAAGGGCCTATTTTCTCACGAAGCTTCCAGAAGTCCGAAGGAGAGACGAAGAGGGGCCACGGAGGGGCCACACTATAGGGCGGCGCGGCCCCCCCCCCCTTGGCCGCGCCGGCCTGTGGTGTGGGGCCCCCGTGCCGCCTCTTGACCTGCCCTTTCGCCTATAAAAAGTCTCCGTGACGAAAACCCCAGTACCGAGAACCACGATACGGAAAACCTTCCAGAGACGCCGCCGCCGCCGATCCCATCTCGGGGGATCCAGGAGATCGCCTCCGGCACCCTGCCGGAGAGGGGAATCATCTCCCGGAGGACTCTACGCCGCCATGGTCGCCTCCGGTGTGATGTGTGAGTAGTCTACCCCTGGACTATGGGTCCATAGCAGTAGCTAGATGGCTGTCTTCTCCCCATTGTGCTATCATTGTCGGATCTTGTGAGCTGCCTAACATGATCAAGATCATCTATCTGTAATTCTATATGTTGCGTTTGTTGGGATCCGATGAATAGAGAATACTTGTTATGTTGATTATCAAAGTTATGCTATGTGTTGTTTATGATCATGCATGCTCTCCGTTACTAGTAGATGCTCTGGCCAAGTAGATGCTTGTAACTCCAAGAGGGAGTACTTATGCTCGATAGTGGGTTCATGCCTGCATTGACACCTGGGACAAAGGATGAAAGTTCTAAGGTTGTGTTGTCTGTTGCCACTAGGGATAAAACATTAGTGCTATGTTCAAGGATGTAGTCACTAGTTACATTACGCACCATACTTAATGCAATTGTCTGTTGTTAGCAACTTAATACTTTGGAAGGGGTTCGGATGATAACCCGAAGGTGGACTTTTTAGGCATAGATGCGGTTGGATGGCGGTCTATGTACTTTGTCGTAATGCCCAATTAAATCTCACTATACTCATCATGATATGTATGTGCATGGTCATGCTCTCTTTATTTGTCAATTGCCCAACTGTAATTTGTTCACCCAACATCTTTGTTCGTCTTATTGGAGAGACACCTCTAGTGAACTGTGGACCCCGGTCCAATTCTCTTTCTTGAAATACAATCTCTTGCAATCTTGTTCTACTGTTTTTCTGCAAACAATCATCTTCCACACAATACGGTTAACTCTTTGTTACAGCAAGCCGGTGAGATTGACAACCTCACTGTTTCGTTGGGGCAAAGTATCTTGGTTGTGTTGTGCAGGTTCCACGTTGGCGCCGGAATCACTGGTGTTGCGCCGCACTACATCTCGCCGCCATCAACCTTCAACGTGCTTCTTGACTCCTACTGGTCCGATTAAACCTTGGTTTCTTACTGAGGGAAACTTGCCGCTGTGCGCATCACACCTTCCTCTTGGGGTTCCCAACGGACGTGCCAACCACACGCATCAAGCAAATTTCTGGCGCCGTTGCCGGGGAGATCAAGACACGCTGCAAGGGGAGTCTCCACTTCTCAATCTCTTTACTTTGTTTTTGTCTTGCTTAGTTTTATTTACTACTTTGTTTGCTGCACTAAATCAAAATACAAAAATTAGTTGCTAGTTTTACTTTATTTGCTATCTTGTTTGCTATATCAAAAACACAAAAAAATTAGTTTACTTGCATTTACTTTACTTATTTCATCATGTTTCCTTTTAATTTTACCACAAAAGACATACCGGTAGGACGTGGGTCTATAGTTGGGAGAAATAATATAGAAGAATTTTTCAATCATGTTAGTACTATTGAAAATTTTGAAGATAGACACTTGGTAGACCTTGCGCCTACTTATGAAATTACTGCTGCGCATTTAGTTCGCTTGTTGGAAACTAAATTTGTTAATCTTAATCCTATAATCCAACACATGTTCTTCACACTTGGCGATATGGAAGAAGGGGAAAAGAAAGATTTTGTATTAGAAACCCTTCTTAGAGAATTTGGTGGTCTAGCAAGAGAAGCTAGAAAGGTGTTTGCTAAATTTAATATGCTTGGTTCTCCAACTAATTTTGTTAGTCTCCTTGAAAAAATGGATATGGATAGAATAAGATACACTAATAATATTGATGATGGAGGGGAGATCAAAGCACCAATACCATGTAAGCTCTTAGCTATGAATGATGCATTAGAAAATAACTATGCTTGGCTAGTTCCTGAAAATTTGTTTGATGAGAGTAGCACGCCTAAGACTAATGAAAAGGGAGATGCTGAAACTTATGTATCCAATATACTATGCCTAGTTGAGAAAACCCCACACCCCGCTGTAGAAGTACCACCCTTCGATAATACTTGATACACACTTTCTGCGCCTAGCTGAAAGGCGTTAAAGAAAAGCGCTTATGGGAGACAACCCATGTTTTTACCTACAGTACTTTGTTTTTATTTTGTGTCTTGGAAGTTGTTTACTACTGTAGCAACCTCTCCTTATCTTAGTTTTGAGTTTTGTTGTGCCAAGTTAAGCCGTTGATAGAAAAGTAAGTACTAGATTTGGATTACTGCACAGTTCCAGATTTCTTTGCTGTCACGAATCTGGGTCCACCTCCCTGTAGGTAACTCATAAAATTAAGCCAATTTACGTGCATGATCCTCAGATATGTACGCAACTTTCATTCAATTTGAGCATTTTCATTTGAGCAAGTCTGGTGCCATTTTAAAATTCGTCAATACGAACTGTTCTGTTTTGACAGATTCTGCCTTTTATTTCGCATTGCCTCTTTCGCTATGTTGGATGAATTTCTTTGATCCACTAATGTCCAGTAGCATTATGCAATGTCCAGAAGTGTTAAGAATGATTGTGTCACCTCTGAATATGTCAATTTATATTGTGCACTAACCCTCTAATGAGTTGTTTCGAGTTTGGTGTGGAGGAAGTTTTCAAGGATCAAGAGAGGAGTATGATGCAACATGATCAAGGAGAGTGAAAGCTCTAAGCTTGGGGATGAACCCGGTGGTTCACCCCTGCATATATCAAGAAGACTCAAGCGTCTAAGCTTGGGGATGCCCAAGGCATCCCCTTCTTCATCGACAACATTATCAGGTTCCTCCCTGAAACTATATTTTTATTCCATCACATCTTATGTGCTTTTTCTTGGAGCGTCGGTTTGTTTTTGTTTTTGTTTTGTTTGAATAAAATGGATCCTAGCATTCACTTTATGGGAGAGAGACACGCTCCGCTGTAGCATATGGACAAGTATGTCCTTGGTTTCTACTCATAGTATTCATGGCGAAGTTTCTCCTTCGTTAAATTGTTATATGGTTGGAATTGGAAAATGATACATGTAGTAATTGCTATAAATGTCTTGGGTAATGTGATACTTGGCAATTGTTGTGCTCATGTTTAAGCTCTTGCATCATATGCTTTGCACCCATTAATGAAGAAATACATAGAGCATGCTAAAATTTGGTTTGCATATTTGGTTTCTCTAAGGTCTAGATAATTTCTAGTATTGAGTTTGAACAACAAGGAAGACGGTGTAGAGTCTTATAATGTTTTCAATATGTCTTTTATGTGAGTTTTGCTGCACCGGTTCATCCTTGTGTTTGTTTCAAATAAGCCTTGCTAGCCTAAACCTTTTATCGAGAGGGAATACTTCTCATGCATCCAAAATACTTGAGCCAACCACTATGCCATTTGTGTCCACCATACCTACCTACTACATGGTATTTTCCGCCATTCCAAAGTAAATTGCTTGAGTGCTACCTTTAAAATTCCATCATTCACCTTTGCAATACATAGCTCATGGGACAAATAGCTTAAAAACTATTGTGGTATTGAATATGTAATTATGCACTTTATCTCTTATTAAGTTGCTTGTTGTGCGATAACCATGTTCACTGGGGACGCCATCAACTATTCATTGTTGAATTTCATGTGAGTTGCTATGCATGTTCGTCTTGTCTGAAGTAAGAGAGATCTACCACCATAGGGTTAAGCATGCATATGTTAGAGAAGAACATTGGGCCGCTAACTAAAGCCATGTTCCATGGTGGAAGTTTCAGTTTTGGACAACAATCCTCAAATCTCAAATGAGAAAATTATTAATTGTTGTTATATGCTTATGCATAAAAGAGGAGTCCATTATCTGTTGTCTATGTTGTCCCGGTATGGATGTCTAAGTTGAAGAATAATCAATAGCGAGAAATCCAAATGCGAGCTTTCTCCTTAGACCTTTGTACAGGCGGCATAGAGGTACCCCTTTGTGATACTTGGTTAAAGCATATGTATTGCGGTGATAATCCAGGTAGTCCAAGCTAATTAGGACAAGGTGCGGGCACTATTGGTATACTATGCATGAGGCTTGCAACTTATAAGATATAATTTACATGATGCATATGCTTTATTACTACCGTTGACAAAATTGTTTCATGTTTTCAAAATCAAAGCTCTAGCACAAATATAGCAATCGATGCTTTTCCTCTATGGAGGACCATTCTTTTACTTTCAATGTTGAGTCAGTTCACCTATTTCTCTCCACCTCAAGAAGCAAACACTTGTGTGAACTGTGCATTGATTCCTACATACTTGCTTATTGCACTTATTATATTACTCTATGTTGACAATATCCATGAGATATACATGTTACAAGTTGAAAGCAACCGCTGAAACTTAATCTTCTTTTGTGTTGCTTCAATATCTCTACTTTGAATTATTGCTTTATGAGTTAACTCTTATGCAAGACTTATTGATGCTTGTCTTGAAGTGCTATTCATGAAAAGTCTTTGCTATATGATTCACTTGTTTACTCATGTCATATACATTGTTTTGATCACTGCATTCACTACATATGCTTTACAAATAGTATGATCAAGATTATGATGGCATGTCACTCCGTGAAATTATCTCGTGTTATCATTTTACTGCTCGGGATGAGCAGAACTAAGCTTGGGGATGCTGATACGTCTCCGACGTATCGATAATTTCTTATGTTCCATGCCACATTATTGATGTTATCTACATGTTTTATGCACACTTTATGTCATATTCGTGCATTTTCTGGAACTAACCTATTAACAAGATGCCGAAGTGCCGATTCTTTGTCGTCATTGCTTTTTTGGTTTCAGAAATCCTAGTAAGGAAATATTCTCGGAATTGGACGAAATCAAAGCCCAGGGGCTATTTTCTCACGAAGCTTCCCGAAGTCCGAAGGAGAGACGAAGAGGGGCCACGGAGGGGCCACACTATAGGGCGGCGCGGCCCCCCCTTGGCCGCGCCGGCCCGTGGTGTGGGGCCCCGTGCCGCCTCTTGACCTGCCCTTTCGCCTATAAAAAGTCTCCGTGACGAAAACCCCGGCATCGAGAACCACGATACGGAAAACCTTCCGGAGACGCCGCCGCCGCCGATCCCATCTCGGGGGATCCAGGAGATCGCCTCCGGCACCTGCCGGAGAGGGGAATCATCTCCGGAGGACTCTACGCCGCCATGGTCGCCTCCGGTGTGATGTGTGAGTAGTCTACCCCTGGACTATGGGTCCATAGCAGTAGCTAGATGGTTGTCTTCTCCCCATTGTGCTATCATTGTCGGATCTTGTGAGCTGCCTAACATGATCAAGATCATCTATCTGTAATTCTATATGTTGCGTTTGTTGGGATCCGATGAATAGAGAATACTTGTTATGTTGATTATCAAAGTTATGCTATGTGTTGTTTATAATCTTGCATGCTCTCCGTTACTAGTAGATGCTCTGGCCAAGTAGATGCTTGTAACTCCAAGAGGGAGTACTTATGCTCGATAGTGGGTTCATGCCTGCATTGACACAGGGACGATGTGATGAAAGTTCTAAGGTTGTGTTGTCTTGTTGCCACTAGGGATAAAACATTAGTGCTATGTTCAAGGATGTAGTCACTAGTTACATTACGCACCATACTTAATGCAATTGTCTGTTGTTAGCAACTTAATACTGGAAGGGGTTCGGATGATAACCTGAAGGTGGACTTTTTAGGCATAGATGCAGTTGGATGGCGGTCTATGTACTTTGTCGTAATGCCCAATTAAATCTCACTATACTCATCATGATATGTATGTGCATGGTCATGCTCTCTTTATTTGTCAATTGCCCAACTGTAATTTGTTCACCCAACATGCTGTTCGTCTTATTGGAGAGACACCTCTAGTGAACTGTGGACCCCGGTCCAATTCTCTTTACTGAAATACAATCTCTTGCAATCTTGTTCTCTTGTTTTTCTCGCAAACAATCATCTTCCACACAATACGGTTAACTCTTTGTTACAGCAAGCCGGTGAGATTGACAACCTCACTGTTTCGTTGGGGCAAAGTATCTTGGTTGTGTTGTGCAGGTTCCACGTTGGCGCCGGAATCACTGGTGTTGCGCCGCACTACATCTCGCCGCCATCAACCTTCAACGTGCTTCTTGACTCCTACTGGTCCGATTAAACCTTGGTTTCTTACTGAGGGAAACTTGCCGCTGTGCGCATCACACCTTCCTCTTGGGGTTCCCAACGGACGTGCCAACCACACGCATCAGTTGTCGACGGATCCACCAGAGGTACCAACTTCCAACAGCAATAACTTCCTTCATTCCTAGATCAATTCCCGGCATAGAGGTATCTTGTCTCCTGAACAAAAATTCAAGGACTGCAGAACCTGAACGATCTTCCTCTATGGCTTCTTCCATGATTTGGGATATACCTAGGGAACACCAAAGAGATCGAGCAGTAGGACATGTAAAAACAAGATGCAGTACATCTTCCGCTGCTTGATTACAGATAGGACATCCACCATTCGTTCCAACATGCCGATTTGCCAAAATTGATTTGAGTGGCAGTATTCCATGTAGCGCTCGCCAAACGAAGATTTTAACTTTACTAGGTACCTTGAGCTTCCAAATAATTTTCCAAATTGGGTTATTAACTGATGAACCTGGGAGAGATAACTGAGATGTCCTGGGACCAAATTGGTGTCTCCACTGGAGATGGTATCCAGACCTGACCGCATACTGTCCATGTTTGGTGAAATTCCAGGCAATGAAGTCCTCAAAACCTTGATTGTTCAGGGGTATCTCCAGTATACGGTTTACATCCACTATATTAAAAAGTTCATTTAGTCTCTCTTCATTCCATGTGCCGCTGTTTGGGATAGTGAGATCAACCACCTTTGTATATATACTGTCACCTCTCGGGGTCATTATTTTCCTGTCAGGACTAGACAGAATCCATGGGTCAGTATAAATATTTATCTTCTCTCCGTCGCCAACTCTCCATATATAACCCCTTTTAAAGGTAGTAATCCTAGCTAAAATGCTCTGCCATGTAAAAGAAGAACCTGACTTAGGCACTGCCTTTAAAATATCACCATTGGGATAGTACTTTGATCTCGATCAACACTTGGGCACATAGAGAATTTGGCTCGTTTAATAACCTCCAAACTTGTTTAGCTAACATGGCCAGATTAAAAGAATGAAAATCCCTAAATCCCATGCCTCCCTCATTTTTTGGATAGCACAATTTCCACCATGCTAGCCAATGCATTTTCTTACTATTTTCATCATCACCCCACCAGAATTGAGCTATAGCATCTGTCATTTTCTTACACACTCCAATGGGGATTTGGAACACTGACATCGCGTAAACAGGAATTGCTTGAGCTACTGCCTTCAGAAGGATCTCCTTGCCGCCTATAGATAACATTTTTTTATTTCCATCCATTTATCCTCTGAATTATCCTTTACACAAAATGAAGAAAGCAATCACTTCTATTTGCTCCAATAATAGCCGGAAGTCCAAGATACTTATCAGATAGGGCTTCGGTGTCAATATGAAGAATCTCACAAATATCTGACCTTACCAAAACATGGGTGTTCGGAGAGAAAAAGATACTAGATTTCGCCAAACTCACCAACTGACCCGAATTTGCACAGTAGGTATCAAGAACATGTTGCAAGGAGGTTGCATTATTCATATCCGCCTTCATGAGAATAAGAGAATCATCAGCAAAAAGTAAATGAGAGACTGACGGTGCATTTCTGCACACTCTTAACCCATCAATGCCACCAACTTCTTCTTCATGCAATAATAGACTAGATAATCCTTCCGCACAAATAAGGAACAAATATGGAGAGAGAGGATCCCCTTGACGGAGACCCTTCGTAGGGGAAAACATATCCGTTTCCTCAGAGTTAAACCTTACTTGGTATCTGACAGACCTCACACAAGACATCATGATAGTAATCCATCTTTCCGAAAAGCCAAGTTTCCTCATTATATTTTCCAAGAAAATCCATTCAACCCGATCATAAGCTTTGTGCATATCCAATTTCACCGCACAAGCTCCATTATTTCCGGTCCTTTTCCCCTTGATAGAGTGAATGCATTCATATGCCACCAGAACATTATCTGTAATAAGCCGCCCAGGCACGAAGGCACTTTGCATTGGTGAAATCACCTCGGGCAGTTCCTTCTTCAGTCGAAAGGTCAGCATTTTAGAGATTATTTTGTAAATAACGTTACATAGACTTATAGGCCGATATTGAGTGACTAGCTCCGGATTGTCTACTTTTGGTATCATGACAATAGTTGTATCATTCCAGCCTTCGGGGATGACTCCAGAGTTCAAAGCCTGTAATATTTCATTTGTAATCTGGTCACCACATAGACTCCAGAATTTTTTATAAAATATGGCATGTAGACCGTCGGGTCCTGGAGCTTTAAAATCACCGATGCTAAAAGCAGCTTTCTTCACATCTTCAGCCGCGAAAGGGGCCGTAAGACGCTCATTCATATCATCATTAACCTTAGTCTGAATTTTCTCTAAAAGAGCAGGGTCTGTGTACTGAACCTCAGACGTGAACAGATTAGTAAAATAATCAAAGACAAGAGGTTTAAGCATCGCCGTACCTTCGACCCACTCATCATTTGGATCCTTAAGTCTTTTAATAAGATTTTTCTTGCGGAGAGCTGTAGCGAATTGGTGGAAAAAATTAGTGTTGCGATCACCCTGCGTTAGCCAATTTGCTCTAGAACGTTGGAGCCAGTGTACTTCCTCTTGCTGTAGCAGCATCTCCACAAGATCAGTCATTTCCTTCGCAATCTTCTCATTCTCATCGGTCTTCGGCCCATTCATAGCACTATCTAATTTCTTTTGTGCTTTGCGGATTCTCTTTCTCGGTTGTTTGAGAATATGCCTGTCCCAGTCATGGAGCGCCTTATGCATATGAGCGAGTCTATCCAGTACCCCACTCCTAGCCGTTGCCTCATTTGCATTGTGCCAAGCCTGTTCCACTACCTCAATGAAGTCTTTTTCATGTAACCATTTGGCCTCAAATTTAATACTTGAGTTAGGATTGCTTGGAATAATTTGAAAGTCCATGTCCAGAAGGATTGGGCGATGATCGGATCTTGCAAATTCCAAATGTTTCACCACTGCACCAGGATGCATTATATTCCATGCATTGTTCACTATTACTCTGTCCAGACGTTCACGGATTCTGCCCCTCTTCCAAGTGAAAGGTTCACCAATAAAGCCCAAATAAATCAGATCACAATCATCTAAAACATCTCGATCTGAAAGCTTGCATATAGACTTGCGGTCTAGGATTTCCACCCTCTTTTTCATGGTTGAATAAAATCTCGTTGAAATCCCCTATAATCACCCATGGCATATTATATTGGCCATTTAGTTCTCTAATTTTATCCCACGTTAAGTGCTTGTCCTCCCATCTAGGTTCCCCATAAATACCAGTGAGTCTCCAAACCTTGTTCGGGCTTTCAACAACACGGACATCAATGTACTTAGGCGCTGAAAAAATCTGTTGTATAGAAATCTCTCTTCTCCATAAAAGTAGGACACCACCACTACGACCATCGCTAGGATTAACAATTTTAAAGTCAATCTTCAATCTTCTCTTAAGACAATCTGCCGAATAGGTATCCAAGTGCGTCTCCGACAAAAACAACACATCGGGGTTGCAGCGCATTTTGATATCCAAAAGCGCTCGAACTGCCGGGTCATTCCCCAAACCCCGACAGTTCTTCCCTAATCTCCTCATTGATCTAGGCGGCGCCCCTCCATGGAGCCCGCCAAAGTAGAGTTAACATTAGAACCTTCCTCTTCAGTAGTCTTCTTCCTCTTCGGATCTCTCACTGGATTAGGACTTGGTGGATTATAAGCCTCCAGAGAATTAACAATAGCATCCACTTTTCCCCCTATATTTGATCCTGCCAATGCATCTTTTGTAGCAGTCTCGCCCAATGGAGCAGGTAGTGATGCATTGTTTCTACCATCCCCAGTTCTCTTTCTATACATAGCATCCTTTTCTTCCTCCTCAGAACGTTCTTCAAAAAAGGAACCAGAACCACTTGTAAAACCTCCTCGACTACTTCCAAAACCCCTCCCACGGCCACGGCCTCTTCCCGCAGAACGAATAGCCCATGTTGCTTTGAGGTCCTTAAAAACCAGTGACGAGGATGGATGTATACCATCTCCATGTTCTGTATATAAGTGCCCTATCATCCCACAGAAAGCACACCAGTCCGGGAGTCGCTCATATTTCACCAAGAATATTTGTCGCCTTTGTGCTCTTATCATAGAAACGTGATTTTTCAGCGGTTTCAAAACATATAGCCAAACTCGAACTCTGAAAAAGTTTCCAGGGAAATCACCCGAGACAGGTTCCGAAACCACAACCTCTCCAACTTTAGCAGCCAAAGATCCGAGCATTGGCTTAAACCCATCTGGGAGATCATGGATTTGGATCCATATTTTGAATTTATTCAATGGAATCTCCGAAGGTTTAGTAAATCCGTCATAAGGAGCCAAGATCACCGGGTGCCCTCTGAAAACCCAAGGTCCTCCTTCCATCACTTTGTCCCAATCACCTAAACAATGGAATTGCATCGTATACATATTGTTGTCCAGAGATCTGATCTTGACTTCTTGAGCTAGATCCCAGGCTGATCGTAGATTCTTATAGAGCCAGAAGTCACTGTATTCTCTCGATGTATGCACGCGGGCAATCGCCAGCCAGCGAGTAGATTCAGGCGGCGGAGTGGGTTCCTCCTCAAAAATTACGTCATCAAGATCCTATTCCCTCAGCCCCAAATTCTTCATCATCTCCTCCAGATCGTCTTTTCCAGAACCCCCAACATGGGATGTATCTGCTAGCTTTGCTGGGTCCAACGCCATGGTGAAGCACGTCAAAACATGTCCCCAAGATCCCCTACCAGCACTACACGGGAGCCAAGGCTGGGAAGCAAAACGAAAACCGCTCCCAGATCCCGAGATCGACGTGCAGCGCGGTGGCGTCGAAGGTTCGGGGAAAAAGAAACCTCTACGACGGCGGACGCCGCGAGAGAAGACGAAACCCTAACGAGAGGGAAAGATCGTGTCCACGTGTTTGAATCCCTACCTACGCGCTCCGCATGATGTTGGTCGACCTGCAGCGCTCAGCCCGCAGGTACGCTCTCCTCCTTCCCTGTGCCCGACCTAGAGCGCGGCGGCAGCGGCCAGATCCCGAGCGCGGCGGTAGCGTGTACCTCATCGTTGTCATCGGCAGCGACCGTGAAGGTCGCCCCAGGTACACGTCCCTCCCCTCCTCCATCTCTTCCCTCTCTCCCTCACCCTCGCCCATCTCTGCTCTCTCTCTCTCCCTCACCCATCTCATTTTCTCTCTCTCTCCAGCCAGCGTAAATGATGTAGAGGTGCCCCACGCGCGAATCTCGTCCTCCTCCGGCCGCGAGACATTCTCCATGGCAGGCGGAGATGAGACAGAGCGGAGGTGTGTTGTTGGTGTGCAGCTGGGCATCTCCTCTCTCTCTCTATCCATTGTGCGGCTCCGTCATGGGATGACTCCAAGTCCACTGTCCACACCCTCCCGCTTTACAAGGGACTCCAATTCAAGACCCTTCCTCTCTTATTCCATCTCTCTTTCTCTACTGTAGCCACTGGAGTAGGTGCAAACTTTTTAACCTCCTTTCTCTCCAGCCTGATGAACACAAAATGTTTGATGAAATGACTCAAGAAATAAAATATTTGCAGCAAATATTAGACTTGGGAAGGAGGTGATTCATTGGCTAGCAGTGACCACAAAGAAGAAGTTGTGGCTGGCATGTGAGCTGAGGTGGTTGTGAGGACAACTTGGTATGTCTAAATTTTAAAAGAGAATAAGTTGGTGTAGCTTAATTGATTTAGTAGTATCTTCATTTTTGCAAGAAAACATTTTTTGCAGGAACTATGAGCTTCATTTTATTTCCCATAGTAGATGTTGCTCTGGCGTGGGAAGCAGAGGGTGGCCTCCTGCTCAATAGACATGGGCAAGGTAAAATGTCCATTGTATAATTTGATTAGTTAAGAAATCAAACATGAACTGGTATTTGATTATCCTTTCCAAGTCTGCTCTTGTTTATATTTGCTCCTGCTTTCCCATGATTAGTAGCAATGAACAAATGTCTCAGTCGGTTATATTAGTGTTTGGTGGCCATGAGGATTTTTGTTTGTCAGGTGGGAATGTCGGTGCGGTCGACAACAACAGCAACAATAGCTACGGCAGCATCAACCGGTGCAAGGATTGGCAG
Source organism: Lolium perenne (assembly GCF_019359855.2). Lineage (NCBI taxonomy): Eukaryota > Viridiplantae > Streptophyta > Magnoliopsida > Poales > Poaceae > Lolium > Lolium perenne. The sequence continues at coordinate 31,590,093 of NC_067248.2, read as the reverse complement.
GGAGCCAGCAAGGGCATTGAGGTGGACTCATGGGGGGCAGTGGGAACTGCGAACGCTGAGGTATGTTGTCCTGCAATCTAACATCAGTACACATAGGTTAGTACTCCTTGCATATTCATGTTCTGATTGACTGATTGGCTTTCATAGGCAGGCGCACCACTGAAATTTCTTAACATTGGCTACTCTGTTTCAATCCATTATTGTTCAAGATTTCAGTGACTATATGGTGCCTCAACACCTTGATTGGTTAACATCCACGTCGACTGAGCCCTCCCAACACCTCGCAGATCCGTCGGTAAGTTCCCAGAATACTGCTCTCTCTATCTTGGTCTCTTTGTCCTGGGAGAGCAATACATCAGTGCAATGGAGAAGGAAGTGTAGTAGCCATGGCAAGGATGATGGGACACGTCTCAATCTCATCTCTCTCTTTCTCCCTGAGCTTTATTGTAGCCATTCTTATATGAGTTCCTCTACTACATGTTGTAGGGTCAGGTTTATTTTGCTAAACAAGATAAATGGGACATTGGATTAAACCATAGTTTTGACCAATTTTAGTGCTGGATGAGTAGGGTGGCGATCTGGCAACCACGAGCAGTGCAGCCACTCTGTCGACCATGAGCTGATCAATTCCCTTGCATAAAGTTTGTTTTCTTATTTGATTAGTGAAATACCTGATCGACATGGGTTTTATAAACTTTGAAAAGCACAAAAAACAAGAGGTCTACCAACACGGGTTGCTACTTTATATTTCTATGTACAAATTGCAATAACGTATCAATTTACCCTCAAACTTCTATTTTCTTTTTTTCCAGAAATTAATTGAGTACGAAGCCAGCAAAGTTGATATTGGGCCTAGAAGCTAGAACCCTAATGTATGTGTTTTATGTGGCTCGAGTTCAGTTCTGGTGGCTGCATGTCAGGTAATAGAAGTTGTTTCATGGCTAAATTAATTCTACTGAAGGCTGATCCAATACACCCTATTATTCATCATATATTATGATTAAAAATAGACATGTTAGACATCTGATCATATCGATGATAAAATCATTTATCCTCGTCATATGCATCATATATATGTGTTATTCTCTCCCACTCAAAGTGATAAACACATAGGGGAAAGGAACTATGACTCAATTTCTTTAGGCTATCACAGTTGTTAATCTAAGAGGGGAAATGCCAAGGAATTGATGACTATGTATGTGTAAGAACCATCTACTAGAGTTTATATGTAATATGTTCCAATGCTATGCTTTTATGCATTATATTACTATGGTTTCACCACCTGTGATTATATGTTCTTCATTCTAATAATTAGATAGCTCCTACAATAATATTCTTTTTCTAAATGCATTTTGCCAGGATCAAAATTCCCTCTGATGTTGCCTGCCAATCTGATGGTAATTCAAATTGTATGTTTTTATAGGTTATTCATATAGGCTTGCCAAGCATCTACCTTGTAGTATTCATTCAGTTTTATGAAGACCACAATTTCTTACATTGCTGCTAGCTATATTAATATTGACACATCTCTGTTTTTTGCCTACCGATTGTTCCTTGTGAACTAGGTCGAAAAATATACGGGAAAAAACACAGTCACAGTGCCGAGTCAGTAGGGACATGTTTTCAAAGAAGTAACATTACCCCTGCAAGATATAAGGTACTGTGGACATTCTTCTTCCCTTAGATCTACGATGTACGGTTTGTCATAAGCATGGCATGGCTATTTCAGTTCTCTTTGTAGCCAGGAAACTACTGTTACAACCGAACAGGAGCATGGTTTCATCGCCCTAACATAGCTCCTTCTGAATCTGATGGATACATATAGTTTTTTGGTGATTCTTTATCGTTTTAAGAGGCTGTCTATTTCTATTCAAGAAGTAACACTTGTGGTACCTCAGTTTAGCTTTTGTTCTCTTATCGGATTGTATTATAGACCTTGTTTACGTAGTTTATATATGCTCGATTGTTTCTGCTGCGTTTAATGTATACAGAGGACCAGAACTGCTCCATGTTTCTCCCTGTACTGGCTGGCTCCAGATTTGTTATTGTCGCATCTTATGTACACTTTCTCTCTGGAGTTATGCCAGAGCTTCTCTTCACCCTAAATACCTCACAATCAGAATCATCACTATCTTCAGCAGCTATTTTTTCAGAAGAATGTGTTTGATCAAGTGCAGACAAAGCGTACGCATTGATGGTCGCAGTTTTAGGAGTAAATGTAATCTCAAGACAAGAGCTAGAGAAAATGCAGTAGTAATCATTTCTACCTTACTTTTCCTTCCTTGTTATCACAAGAAAGATAGATCAGCTCACTTTTGTTGCCTTATCTGAATATGGTACTGCTCTCTGTTGCCATTAAGTCAAAATGCATATCAATGATATGGCATGTTGTAAAACTGATCATGAAAACACAAGTAAAATTTAAATAATATTATTGAATTTAATCTCAAATTTTAGTGATGCCTTGTCTCTCTTCTTCGAGTACTGAATCTTAATATTAGGTATGAGCTTGTTTGCTGAAGCTTGTTGCCTACACTGAATAGGGAGGAACTAGCCCTGAAGCAATGCGTTATTGCTGAAGACATGCAGTATAATATCATGGCTCAGTTTGATGCTTTAGATACGGAGGTACAATGTTTAGAGGGCACACATTGTTCAATCTTGGCTTTGAATGTGTCAGCTTCTATTTTCCTTTCCGCCTAGCTCCACCTCCACGCATGCACGCGTATACCGAAGCCCAAGCATCCTGCCTAACTCCGCCCCGCATGCATTTTGGTAGCTACTGCCATTGGATACTATATTTAATTGGTCTTATGTATTCAACAGAAATTGCATTGTTATATTAGGAAAATAATAAGACATGTTATATTTAAACATCTATGAATATTCGTGGTCTAAATAATTTGTTTTCTTTGCTCCTTAGCTATTCTCGTATTTTAAATCATCTGTAAAAGAACCCATCTTAATTATTTTGGCACTGCCTTGGGCTTAATAGTAGATAATAATAATAATAAAAATAAACATCGTAGCATGGTAAAATGGTTGGCCTAATTAGAAATATGTCTGATCAATAGTTACATCATGGCTATAAACTAAGAAAAATACCAATGGGCTTGATTTTGTGACTCATAAAGTTGAATAATGCCTCAACATGTTATACTGGTATGGTGTTTTGCTTCATTAAAAGTACCTCTGGTCAATAGTACCCTCATGTTTCTGTTAAACATATGCCCTGATCCATCCTGTACTCCTTCTGTTTGTACTTCAAATTTTTACCGTCTATTACTTATTGTATTGCAAAACTATGCTTTCTTAATTTGATTTTTTACAACGTTTTTATAGCTTCTTGCTCGCCGTAGGCGGGCAAGACGCGCTTATGTGTGTGTGTGTGTTGGCTTACAATCCCCTTTTCGCAGGTTGTCATCTTACTGAAAATTGTTGTCTGAGAGCTACCTCGGGTGGTACATTTACTGCTCGATTATCGTCCTCTACTGTGAGTAAGCTTTAGGATCTGATGTTGGTTTTATACTAAAATGGTGTAGCCACCTTGCTCTTATGCTTAGCTAGATGTGCTTAGGTCTTCTTGCAGCCTACTTTTTCTTTTAGTTTTACTTGCTGATCTTTACTTCACATGGGCTCAAGTATTTTCTTTCTTGATGTGTTGGACAAGTAGGCACCAAATTTTAACCGGGTTGTCTATTTTTTGTATTCCCACTGTGACTGCTTGGAGGAAATTATTAGTTCAGATTAGCTAATGCAATATTTGCAATATTTGTGCTTATTACTGCAAGTATTTTGTTGCTTTGCATTATTAGGGCCTATTATTAGTTTTGCCACTGTATTCTGTCGCTTTGGTATAATTCATAGATTGTCATGCTTGATTTCCTATATTTATGGAAGGGTATCAGTTGTACACTCATGTTTTGTGTCTTTAAATTTGAATGCCAGAAGTTGCTGTAATTGTGCTAATCAACTTAGCAGTCAGCACCCCATCTAAAGGTAGAAACCATTCAACATGATGAATTCTTGGTCATCTCTCGGTATGCTAGCTCACATACTTAAGATTGCTCACCCTCCAGTGCAAGTGTTGTCAGTAGTGGTTCCAGACATGATGTCAACCGTTTAGGGGGAAGGACGTGTAGTAAGTGCTCTGTTCTTTGTACTTTGTGATGGTGCAAATGGTTGCAGTCAATCAATGTGCTGAAGACTATCCTCTCTATCTCTGTTCTCTGTACTTTGTGTTGTTGTATATAGTTGCAGTCAGTCAATTTGTTGAAGACTGCCCTCTCTTTTCATGTTTTCACATTGCTTCTTATCAGTTTAATTAGTTTGCTCAGCAATGACCTATTGTTCGTCTGTAATTTTTCCTTCCTGTGACGTCTCAATTTTCATTTATTCATCAGCCTACCAAAGACAAACTTCAGTAAAATGGGGAAGCTAAAAATAAGATTCATGCAACTCCAAAGTTTGTTGCGCTCCATCACTTCCGCCTCTGACTTCTCTGTTTTTCTTCTTTTGTAAGCAACCAATAACTCTGTCAGTCCCTTCCGCCTCTGACTTCTCTGTTTTTCTTCTTTTGTCAGCAACCAACAACTCCAGAATTAGCAAGACCAGCGGCTGACACAAATAATTGAGTATCAGATAATGGAGATCCAAAAATGTTCCGGCTTACCTCATAAGAGTAAAATCTACTCATTTCCATGGTTTTTGAGTCACGACTCAAAAGTGAGTCGTCGAGGTTGTGAATCAGTGTATAGTCGACTAAAGTCATTGTATAATCGCGAGTCGCCGTGATTTTTGGAGAATAACTGGCAACTATTTAGCGTCTATACAGCGACTAAAAAACCATGCTCCTTCCAATAACTAAGAGTATGAGATTCAGAATTTTATGCAATTTTTATGTTAATTGCACATAGTAAAATCTTAGAAATGTATTATCATATTGGCAGCTATTTTTACCACTGCTATAGAAAATAAACATTGACATGAGATCCACGGGGTCGTGCGCCAAGGCGCACATCTAAATCTAGTTGTGTATTCTTCCCAGCTGTGCATGGCCGAGCCCCCTTTAACCTGTTTTTTTTTTTTTACTTAATTGCAGGGTGTTGGATTTATGAGTCGATGTACATGTCACATTGATCTGCTTTGCACATTTTCTATCGTGATACATTTGAACTCTGTCTGGTAGATCAGCACACGAGTTGCAAATATATGGAGACCGTTCCACAAATGTAGTTGGCACGACAAATTATTTATGAACATAGTACCGCACATTACGTGATTATATGGCTTAAGTTGTAACCCTAAATTTTAGAACTATCTATAAATAATTTTGACTTGAGACTAAGTAGTAAACATCAATCTACCCGAAAATACTCAGATCCAGAAAATGTGATTTACCTAGCAAAAGTACTACTCCCTTCGATCCAATTGTACTAAATTCGAGTCACTTAAAAAGGATCGGAAGGAGTACATCTATCCATAAAAGAACATCGCAAGTTTATCTAACTTTAAATGCATCTAGACACTATTTAGTGTAAACACACATTTAAATTTACACAAATCACATACATCTTTTTATGGACATAAGGAGTATAACAAAATTTCTCACAAGCTGATTCTACCAACAAAAACAAAACATATGGCCAAAATTAATTTGCACACTTTTTTTGTCTTTTATGAAACATCTCGAGGTCGTCTTTAGCTTGGCGACTTGCACGCACGCTGGATTGTAAGCAAAGTAAAAGCATGCGCGCGGCCGCTTCTATTCCTTCCAAAAAAATCTGATATGCATTCAAGTATTCAAGACGTTAGATAAAAGGAGGTTAGACGAATTATGTACGGGCCGGGCCATGGCTTTTGAACTCCTTGCAAGAAAAACCATTAAAAAATGGGGGCATCATGTATGCCGACCAGTGCGGTGCCCGTACGGCACCGCACACCCCACGCACGCCCGACGTGGCTTACTGGGCTCAGCCCAACAGCAATAGGTAAACAATTTTATTTTTTCGTTTCTTTTCTATTTGTTAATTTTTTTACAATTTGAATATTTTTGAAAAATAAAAAAAATTATCAAAATCTAAATACTTTTAAATTTTAAAATTGAGCATCTATGATTTGAACAATTTTTAAAAGATTTTTTGCTTTTTTTAAAAAAATGAACAATTTTCAAATTGGAACAAATTTTAAATTTGACCAATTTTCAAATTGGAATAAATTTTAAATTTGAACAGTTTTAAGTTTCAACAATTTTCTAGTCTGAACAATTTTAAGTTTAAATTATTTTCTAATTTGAACAATTTTCTGCTTTGAACAATTTTCAATGTGAACAAATTTTATATTTGAACAGTTTTCAAATTTGAACAAATTTTAAATTTGAACATTTTTTAATTTTAAACAATTTTTAATTTAATATTTTTCTGAATTTGAAAAAATTAAAAAAAACAGAAAACAAAACAAAAAAACAAACAAAAAAAGAAAGAAAACGAATAAACAGAAAACGAAAACAAAATGAAAAAACGAAAATGGGCCGGGCCCTATACCCAACCATGGTGTGCGGTGCTTGGTAAGCCACCGACCTGGTCGGTGTATAGAATTCGCCTAAAAATGTTCCTTTCCAACACACGCACTAAACCAAGATAAAACTTACTACGTACTAAAGCTTATGATTTAAATTATGGCTCGATTACGCCATCTGTCCCAATCTGGCCTAGCCCATGATACGACTGCATGATCATGACAGATGATATATAATGTATCGCATGTGATATAAAATACATCACTTGTTTTTGCTCTTTTTCCAGGTTTTACATCACCTAAGTTTATCCTCAAAACTTGGAAGAAATACGTCACCTCTCCTCTAACAATAATTCAGCAGATGAAGTATTTTACATCACTACGCTTGTCTCTCATCTCCACACTACTTTTTTTTTCGAGGTTGACGGGGGGAAAAGTCCCCACCGTTTGTTATTATTACTCGAAAGGCCAAGAAACCGGTCTATATGTACAAGTTTGAGAGGTACAGGGGGGAGAGAGCGGTAGGAGGACGAAGCTCAGTTAAGCTTTGTCAAGACATAGGACCGCAGCCTATCTAAGCCGTCACGGTCGTTTAGCGGCAAGCGCCAACGCCAAAGTACAAGATCGTCGCACACTCGGAGCAACGTAGCACGGGGGGTAGAGGGTCTCCCGTTGAAGACAAGATCGTTGCGACTCTTCCAGATAGCCCATAGAGTCGTCTCCACGCCCATACGCCAGGTGGGAACCGGAATCTGGAGGGGGGGCGGATGTCCCAAATGGAGAACTGCCCGTCCGGGATTGAGACTTCCAGACGGGTCCACACCGAGGCGGCGAGGCTGCAGTCAAAGAACAGGTGCCTCCCGGTCTCGGCGGCGGGGCAGGAGGCACACAACTCGGATGGCGCGCAGTGCTTGTAGAAGAGGTTCGCACGTGTGCTCAGCCGGTCGATGTCGAGGAGGTAAGCGAAGATCTTCAGCTTGGAAGGGAGGTGGAGAGCCCAGGTGATGCTGGCGGACTCGTCCCTGGGGCGCGGGGGAGAAAGCATCTGGTATGCCTCCCTCGAGCTGAAGCGGGGACCTGGAGGGGAGTCGATGAAGCGGTCGTCGGGGTCAGGCGCAAGGCGCGTGTCGTCGATGATCTGGCGGGTCAAGGCGAGCTCGGCCGTCGCAGCGCCGGTAAGACGTGGCTGTAGGTCCAGCCCCGAAGCCACAACGGTAGCCACCGTGGCGTGCTTCCGGGTGCAGTGGGAGAAGAGGGCGTGGAAGCGGTCGGCGAGGGCCCTGCCCGGCAGCCACTTGTCCAACCAGAAGGACGTAGAACGGCCGTCCCCGATCAAGACGCGGGTGATAGCTCGATAAAGGGGAAGGCATTCCCCGACGATCTTCTCCAGAAAAGAGGGGGCCGCCGAGAGTTCCCCCAAATCTCGACCTGTGTGAGCAAAGAACCAAGATTTCCAAGGTAGCAAAGTAGGAAGATGAAGCTGATGGACAAAATTTAGTAGCAAGCACCTGTTCTGCCGGTGGAGATCCTTGACGCCGAAACCGCCCTCCTGCTTAGACAAAACAACCTTATCCCAAGCGGTTAGACAATGAGCACCCGAGCAAGAATCCTTTCCGGTCTAGAAAAACGCCCGGCATCTCTTATCTATGCTGTCAATAACACCACGCGGAAGCAAGTACGAGCACATAAAGTAAGTCGCAAGGTTATTCTACTTACAAGCAATATTTCAAATTACTCCAAAAATTTATCCAACTTACTCGTAATAGGGAAATAGCTGTACATGTACAAGTTAAAAATCAATCAATTTCTCCAAATAAGTTGACCAAACGAGCTAAGCTCGGTCCTCACTCCCCAATCAATCAGTTTCACCCAATAGGCTGATATGAACCATGATTACACCTCCGATATATATGAAGAGCAGTACCGGAATTGAATAACGTGGGACACTATCAAAGTACATCAGCGTAATCACTAATTAGTATCATTTCCATCATCTTGAGATCCACCAGTCCCAGGATCTTAAGGCGATGAGCTGACACCACCCAACCCAGGGAAAGTAGGGGCAGGATTGCGCGCTGCCATGGCAATAGCAATCAGGTCCACCGCGCCTTTCTCGATGGTATCTTGATCTGCAAAATTGTTCAAATATACCCAAGATTTCATAAAGATAGTAGAGTAGCAAATTAGATTTGAAGGAGATTTGATCAAGTCGCCTTCAAAGTAGACTGTGTTTGGTATCTTCCAAATCGCTCAGTATGTGGAAGCAATGCCAACGATAACATTACGGCTAACATGTAGATATTTGGGAAACCACTGGAAGGATCCTGTCTTATCAGGGCCTCCTGTTATAAAAGCGACAAGCAAATAACGAAGAACGATAAAGGTAAATGCAGCGGAGATACAAGATTTTACGTGGAAAACCTCTTCCAACACAGAAGGGGAAAAAATCACGGGCGCCAGCAAAACGCCGTGGGTTATCTTATAATCTGATAAACCCTAGCCGGTGGCTTACAAGATGTATATATAGGCGGTGCCAACGACCCGTACCGTACCGCGGGGGCTGCCGCCCCCCGCACCCCCCTTCGCAGGCGTCCCTGCAGGGCACGACGTATAGGCTAACTTCAGACTCCACTACGCTTCGGCCCAAGCCTACCGGCGATGGGCCTCGCTCCGCTCGTCAGAAGTTAGCCTCCCTTTAGTATATGAATTTGGATCACAATATAACAAACTCCAACTTGAGACAAATTCCATCTTGTAGCATGAACTTCAACAATTTCCTAAACAACAAAGAAAAACAGTTGCTGGCGCCAACAGTCACTTGGGCTAAATAGTTATACCAACCAAGCTCGAGCAAAGCTCAAACTTGAAAACATGAACTGGCTTTGTCATCATATCAGCAGGATTATCATGAGTACTTATCTTGCATACCTTCAATTTACCTTGACCAACAATGTCGCGCACATAATGGTACTTGGTATCAATGTGCTTTGTCCTCTCATGGAACATTTGATCTTTAGTAAGGTATATTGCACTTTGACTGTCAGAAAACAAGTTAATGCAAGAATCATCTCCACAAAGCTCAGCATACAAACCGTTCAACCAAACAGACTCTTTGCAAGCTTCATTAATTGTTATATATTCTGCTTCGGTCGTAGATTGGGCAACAACAGATTGTAACGTTGCCTTCCAACTCACAGCACATCCACCAACAATGAACACATAACCTGTGAGAGATCTTCTCTTATCCAAATCGACAGCAAAATCTGAATCCACATAGCCTACGAGTCCCTCACCGGTCTTGCCAAACTTCAAGCAAGCCTTGGATGTGCCACGAAGGTACCTGAAAATCCACTGAACTGCTTTCCAATGTTCTTTTCCAGGGTTAGCCATGTATCGACTGAACAAACTCATAGCAGGACGAGAACAAACCATGGCATACATCAAGGAACCAACAGCACTAGAATATGGCACTCGTGACATGTACTAAATATCTTCCTCAGTACTGGGACATTGCAGTGCTGGCAATTTGAAGTGAGAGGCAATTGGAGTACTAACATACTTTGCATCATGCATATTAAAACGATGAAAAACTTTCTGAATGTAATTTTGCTGGCTAAGAAATAACACACTAGATTTTTTGTCTTTTGTAATTTCCATACCTAGTATTTTCTTAGCAGCACCAAGATCCTTCATCTCAAACTTACTACTTAATTGTGACTTTAAAGTAGTGATCTCTTTCTTGCTCTTGGTAGCAATCAACATATCATCAACATATAACAGTAAGTATATTGGTGATCTATTAACAAACTTGATATAAACACAACTATCATACTGAGATCTCTTAAACTTATGTGCAATCATAAACGAATCAAACCTTTTATACCACTGTCTTGGAGACTGTTTCAAACCATAAAGGGACCTCTTTAGCTTGCAAACAAGATCCTCCTTATCAGGCACAACAAAATCTTCAGGTTGGTCCATGTATATCTCCTCCTCAAGCTCACCATGCAGAAAAGCAGTCTTTACATCTAGCTGCTCAAGCTCAAGATCATGCATAGCCACAATACCAAAGAATGCACGAATAGAACTATGCTTCACAACCAGAGAGAATACATCATTATAATCAATACCTGTAATTTGGCTGAAACCTTTTGCTACTAACCTTGCCTTAAACCTCGGAGGCTCATTAGGAGACAAACCTTCCTTTCTTTTAAATATCCACTTACAGCGGACAGCCTTCTTTTGTTTAGGCAAGGGCACAACATCCCATGTGCCATTCTTGTCAAGCGATTGCATCTCCTCTTGCATAGCAGAAATCCACTGCACGCGGTCAACGGATGCAACGGCCTCAGTATATGTAGAAGGTTCAGTATCATGCTCCACCTGTTCAGCACAACTCAAAGCATGATGAACAAGATTACATTCTTCAATTAAACGAGGACGTGGACCTTTGTTACGCCTCGGTCTATCAGCAACAATGGAACTATTTGTTTGCTGCAAAACAGGTGGTGAGTGCTGAACAACAGTGTTATCATTTTCAGCAACATCATTTTCTTTCTCCTCCACGTGCTCCACCTGCACGCTAATCCTATGTTGTTCATCATCAGAATTATCAGAAAAATCAACAGCATCAGTAACATCTGTAGATGAACTCTTATAAAACATGACGGCCTCATTAAAGACTACATTCCTGCTATGCAAAACTTTCTTAGTTTCAGGATTCCATAACTTGTATGCCTTAACTCCTGAACCATAACCAAGAAACACACACTTAACAGCCCTAGACTCTAACTTTTCATTATCAACATGAGCATAAGCAGTGCAACCGAAAACACTCAACTGTGAATAATCAGCAGGTGAACCAGACTATACCTCAATAGGAGTTTTCTTATCAAGTGGAATGCAAGATGACCTGTTTATCAAGTAACAAGCGGTGGAGGCTGCTTCAGCCCAAAAACGTCTATGCATACCAGCATTGAACAACATGCATCGAGCCTTGGAGATGATGGTTCTGTTCATCCTCTCCGCCACACCATTCTGCTGAGGAGTATATGGGATGGTGTGGTGCCTGACAATGCCTTCGTCGCTGCAATAATCATTGAAACAGTAGAACAAAACTCCATGCCATTGTCAGTACGAAGCAATTTAACTTTCTTTTTTGTTTGCTTCTCTACCATAACTTTCCACTTGCTAAAAGCATCAAACACATCAGATTTATGTTTCAGAAAGAAAGGCCACACTTTTCTGGAGTAATCATCTATGATAGTAAGCATGTAATTTGCACCACCAAGAGAAGTCTTGCGGGGAGGTCCCCACACATCAGCATGCACGTAATCTAGAATCCCTTTAGTGGTATGAACGGAAGCATTGAATTTAACTCTTTTATGCTTACCAAAAATGTAGTGCTCACAGAAATCAAACTTACTCAAATTGCAGCCATCTGGCAGGTTTCTCATGTTCAATGCCATGCCATGTTCACTCATATGTCCAAGACGCATATGCCACAGATTAGTTTTACCAGGTTCATCAGGAATAACAACAGCAGCAATACCAGACAAAGTTCTACCTCTAAGAACATATAACTTTGCAGAATTCATATCACCTATCATGTGAACGAGATAACCTTTTGATACCTTCAGAACTCCGCGAGAACCGGAGTGTTTGTACCCATCAACATCAAGGGTACTGAGAGAGATCAGATTTCTAGCCATACGAGGTATGTGTCTCACATCTGTCAGAGTGCGTGTCATGCCATCATGCATCTTGATCTGAATGGAGCCAATGCCCATGATCTCACGTAGGTTGTTATCTCCCATATGCACAACATCTCCAGTCTGCACAAACCCATAAGAACTGAACCAGTCTTTGTTACAGCAAATATGAAATGAACATGCAGAATCAAGGATCCACTCATCATTACCAGAAACACAACCAGCAAACACAACTAGGCAATCGCCATCAGAATTATCACTGTAAACAATAGCAGCCTTACCATCACCCTCAGATTTGTTTTTCAGTTGGTATACCATTTCTTTTCTCTTTGTTCTGCAACTTCCAGCAATCATCAATATTGTGGCTAGTTTTCTAACAATACTTGCAGAACTTACCATCTCGTCCCTTGGACTTTGAGCGACCTCTGTCGGTCTTGCTCTTATCTCTGTTGTAGTTGTTGTAGTTGTTGTTCTTGTTCTCGGTCCTGCCTCGGACCTGTAGTGCTTCTGCCGTAGATGACGAACCCTCTGCCTGCACCATAGATTTCATCTTTCACTCTGCTGGAGGGCCTCATAAACTTCGGCAAGGGTTAGTTCATCACGGCTGTATAACAAGGTGTCTCGAAAATTCGCAAAAGAATTAGGCAACGAGACTAACAGGATAAGAGCGAGATCCTCATCATCATACTTTACCTCCATGGCTAGCAAATCAGAAACGATCTATCTAAAGATCGATAGGTGATTCATCATTGACGCAAACTTCTTGCAGCTTGTGCTAGAACAACTTCATCTTCACGTGCATCTTACTGGTTAGATCTTTGGATATGCAGATCGATTCCAGTTTCAACCACAGCGCCGCTGTGGATTTCTCAGCCAGCACTTCCTGCAAGATATGTTGGATAGATGAAGCTGAATTAAAGAAAATGCCTTACGATCTTTCCTCTTTTCATCGTCGGTCCAGGTCTTGGCATCTTTCTTGTCAAATCCATCAAGAGCTTCATCCAGATTAGAAGATTGGGTAAAGATCGCCCTCATCTTTACTTGCCACAGAGAAAATCTCGTGGTGTAATCCAGCTACGGTAGATCGAACTTCAAGGAAGACATGTCGCAAAACCCTAGATTGAAACACGGGCTCTGATACCACTTGTTATAAAAGCGATAAGCAAATAACGAAGAACGATAAAGGTAAATGCAGCAGAGACACAAGATTTAACGTGGAAAACCCCTTCCAACACAGAAGGGGAAAAAACCACGGGCGCCAGCAAAACGCCGTGGGTTATCTTATAATCTGATAAACTATAGCCGGCGGCTTACAAGATGTATATATAGGCGGTGCCAACGATCCGTAACGTACCGCGGGGGCTGACGCCCCCCGCACCCCCCTTCGCAGGCGTCCCAAGCCTACCGGCGACGGGCCTCGCTCCACTCGTCAAAAGTTAGCCTCCCTTTAAGGTGGCGGATGGTCTCTTCTTCATTGCAGAACTGGTACTTTGTATTACCCACCCAATTCCTTGTGCTCATACTATCTTTGGTTGCAATAGCATTATACAAAATAAGCCAGGGGCTCCGACCATCCAGCAATAGCCATGGTAGCGAGCCGCAGAAGCTGCAGCAGGTGGGGGAAAGGCGGGGGGGATCGGCTGAGAAACACGGGAAGCCGTTGGCGGCGGAATTTTGGCCGGAGTCGCTGTCAATTGGCCGGATTTTGGCCGGCCGCGTGAGGAAGGAAGGAGAATAGGACAAAGTGACCATTGGCGTCCTCTCGAGGCATTTCTTTTTTAGGCGCGGGTGATGTATATTTGGGCCTTTTTTTGCATCTACATCATCTAAACCTGTTTTTTGTCAAGTTGGTTTAAACAACGATTATTTTACATCTACATCATCTCTTGGAGATGCTCTGAGCTGATGCACTTTAATAGAAAACAAACTGCATGCCACATGAAACAACAATAGTTCACCAACGATGCTCACATAGATGCTCATGCTAAATGGCGATGATTGAATTATTCATTTTTGCTAAGTATTAAAATGTTTTTTCAACATCATATCACATGTCCATGAACCAAAAGTTCTTTTTCACACTACGGGAAAATCAGGCGCTGCCGTGCAGCCTTTCATTGCCGTGAGGCACTGCACGACAAAGATTTCTTTGCCGTGCGGCACGAGAGGGACGCACGGCAAAGAGCTAAAGCACGGCAAAGTTTTATGGTGGCGCACGGCAAAGTATCGAGGCACGGCAAAGTGCCTCACGGCAACGCGTTAGCGCACGGCAAAGTCCTCCAGAAGCGCACGGCAAAGAAGCCAGGACGGCAAAGATCCTGCACACCGCATGGCAAAGAAAGGATGCACGGTAAAGGGCCTGGACGTTGCCGTGGTGCTCCCTTTGCCGTGCGGCCAGGAATAGTGCACGGCAAAGCCTCCTTTGTCGTGCGTTCCATTCTTTGTCGTGGGCCAACAACCATTTTATTTGTTTTTCTAACTATTTTATTTCATCTAATACTTATATTTATTTTGTTAATTAGTTTTTCTTTTTGATGAATATTTATTAGACAATGTGCAATACAAAATTACTCTCCATGTTCATCCCCCCACATATATCAGAGTTCCGGTGCTCCGGCGGTCGTCCCCCTCCTTCCTGCAAAAACAGCGGGACGGCGGGTCTACCCCCGTAGATTTCTCCGCGCGAGGGTGCACAATGTACTTTTTCATTCTTTTAGGTTTGTTAGGGTTAGGTTTTAGGTCCAGTTGCAAGTTTTGGTGGCATTCCGGTGCTCCGGGGGTCATTCCCCCCTAAAAACGGTTGTCTGTGAGCCCCGGATGGTCTACCCCCTAGATTTCTCCGCGCGAGGTTCCACCAATATACCTTTTCATAGGTTTAGGTTTGTTTAGTCCATGGACATATGGAAAACCATGTGTGGCACCCTTTGGCACAGTCTAGCCCCCGATATACCCGCGGCGGGACACTTCACCGTACACGTCCAGGAATTTGTTAAGTGTTATCGCCCGAAGTTGAGGAATGTCAGACCGGGGATCCATGCCATGCACCATTTGGTGAATCACACCTTGCACCACACTTTGACACATAGCATAGGCCCACATGCAAGATTTGGTGGGGTTCCGGTGTTCCGGCGGTCGTTCTCCCCCTCCTCCCCCCAAAACAGCGGAACGTGTGCCCCGGCGGGTCTACCCCCCCTAGATTTCTCCGCGCGAGGGTGCACCAATGTACCTTTTCATTCTTTTAGGTTTGTTTAGGACATATACACATGGAGAAACAAGATTGGGACCATTTTGCACATACACCCGCAGCTCGAGCCATTATCACACGATCGAGGGTGTGCCTGATCTACTGGTTAGGGTTAGGTGTAGGGTTAGGGCTAGGGTTTAGGGTTTAGGGGAGCTACTTTCGCACTATTACACCTTGCACCACACTTTGACACATTTCATAGGTCCACATGCAAGATTTGGTGGGGTTCCGGTGTTCCGGCGGTCGTTCTCCCCCTCCTCCCCCCAAAACAGCGGTATACGTACCCCGGCGGGTCTACCCCCGTAGATTTCTCTGCGCGAGGGTGAACCAATGTAATTTTTCATTCTTTTAGGTTTGTTTAGGACATATAGACATGGAGAACCGGGATTGGGACCCTTTGGCACATACACCCGCAACTCGAGGCATTATCACACGATCGAGGGTGTGCCTGATCTACTGGTTAGGGTTAGGTGTAGGGTTAGGGCTAGGGTGTAGGGTTTAGGGGAGCTACTTTTGCACCATTACACCTTGCACCACACTTTCACACATAGCATAGGCCCACATGCAAGATTTGGTGGGTTCCGGTGTTCCGGCGGTCGTTCTCCCCCTCCTCCCCCAAAACATCGGAACGTGTGCCCCGGCGGGTCTACCCCCCTAGATTTCTCCGTGCGAGTGTGCACCAATGTACCTTTTCATTCTTTTAGGTTTGTTTAGGACATATACACATGTAGAACCAAGTTTGGAACCCTTTGGCACATACACCCGCATCTCGAGCCATTATCACACGATCGAGGGTGTGCCTGATCTACTGGTTAGGGTTAGGTGTAGGGTTAGGGCTAGGGTTTAGGGTTTAGGGAGCTAATTTTGCACTATTACACCTTGCACCACACTTTTACACATGTCATAGGTCCACATGCAAGATTTGGTGGGGTTCCGGTGTTCCGGCGGTCGTTCTCCCCCTCCTCCCCCCAAAACAGCGGTATGCGTGCCCCGGCGGGTCTACCCCCGTAGATTTCTCCGCGCGAGGGTGCGCCAATGTAATTTTTCATTCTTTTAGGTTTGTTTAGTACATATACACATGTAGAACCAAGATTGTGACCCTTTGGCACATACTCCCGCAGCTCGAGCCATTATCACACGATCGAGGGTGTGCCTGATCTACTGGTTAGGGTTAGGTGTAGGGTTAGGGCTAGGTTTTAGGGTTTAGGGGAGCTAATTTTGCACCATTACACCTTGCACCACACTTAGACACATAGCATAGGTCCACATGCAAGATTTGATGGGGTTCCGGTGCTCCGGCAGTCGTTCTCCCCCTCCTCCCCCCAAAATAGCGGTATGCGTGCCCCTGCAGGTCTACCCCCCTAGATTTCTCCGCGCGAGGGTGCACCAATGTACCTTTTCATTTATTTAGGTTTTTTAGGACATATACACATGGAGAACCAAGATTGGGACCCTTTGGCACATACACCCGCAGCTAGAGCCATTATCACACGATCGAGGGTGTGCCTGATCTACTGGTTAGGGTTAGGTGTAGGGTTAGGGCTAGGGTTTAGGGTTTAGGGGAGCTACTTTTGCACCATTATACCTTGCACCACACTTTCACACATGTCATAGGCCCACATGCAAGATTTGGTGGGGTTCCGGTGCTCCGGCGGTCGTTCTCCCCCTCCTCCCCCCAAAGCAGCGGAATGTGTGCCTCGACGGGTCTACCCCCTAGATTTCTCCGCGCGAGGGTGCACCAATGTACCTTTTCATTCTTTTAGGTTTTTTTAGGAAATATACACATGGATAACCAAGATTGGGAACCTTTGGCACATACACCCGCAGCTCGAGCCATTATCACACGATCGAGGGTGTGCCTGATCTACTGGTTAAGGTTAGGTGTAGGGTTAGGGCTAGGGTTTAGGGTTTAGGGGAGCTAATTTTGCACCATTACACCTTGCAACACACTTTCACACATGTCATAGGCCCACATGCAAGATTTGGTGGGGTTCCGGTGCTCTGGCGGTCGTTCTCCCCCTCCTCCCCCCAAAACAGCGGAACGTGTGCCCCGGCGGGTCTACCCCCCTAGATTTCTCCGTGCGAGGGTGCACCAATGTACCTTTTCATTCTTTTAGGTTTGTTTAGGACATATACACATGAAGAACCAAGATTGGGACCCTTTGGCACATACACACGCAGCTCGAGCCATTATCACACGATCGAGGGTGTGCCTGATCTACTGGTTAGGGTTAGGTGTAGGGTTAGGGCTAGGGTCTAGGGTTTAAGGGAGATACTTTTGCACCATTACACCATGCACCACACTTTCACACATGTCATAGGTCCAAATGCAAGATTTGGTGGGGTTCCGGTGCTCCGGCGGTCATTCTCCCCCTCCTCCCCCCAAAACAGCGGAACGTGTGCCCCGGCGGGTCTACCCCCCTAGATTTTTCCGCGCGAGGGTGCACCAATGTACCTTTTCATTCTTTTAGGTTTGTTTAGGACATACACACATGGAGAACCAATATTGGGACCCTTTGGCACATACACCCGCAGCTCGAGCCATTATCACACGATCGAGGGTGTGTCTGATCTACTGGTTAGGGTTAGGTGTAGGGTTATGGCTAGGGTCTTGGTTTTAGGGGAGCTACTTTTGCACCATTACACCTTGCACCACACTATCACACATAGAATAGGCCCACTTGCAAGATTTGGTGGGGTTCCGGTGCTCCGGCGGTCGTTCTCCCCCTCCTCCCCTCAAAACAGCGGTATGCGTTCCCCGGCGGGTCTACCCCCTAGATTTCTCCGCGCGAGGGTGCACTGATGACCCACAAGTATAGGGGGTGTATCGTAGTATTTTCGATAAGTAAGAATGTCGATCCCAACGAGGAGCAGAAGGTGTTGACAAACAATTTCGATGAAGGATTCACTGTAAATGCTCACAGACAAGTATTCAGGGGGTTTTGATGTAGCAGATGAATAAAGTACGAGTAAGTAAAATGCGAGAGTAACAATTGCAGCGAGTGGCCCAATCCTTTTTAGCACAAAGGACAAGCCGGTTTGATTACTTATAATGACCAAACGTTCTTGAGTACACACGGGAATTTAGTCTAGTGCTTTCGCTTCATATAGCTAATTAATCTTCATTGTTTTGATAAGTGTTGTGTGGGTGAACCTATGCTAATGCACCGCCCTTCCTAGGACTAATACATACTTGTGATTATACCCCTTGCAAGCGTCCGCAACTACAAGAAAGTAATTAAGATAAATCTAACCACAGCCTTAAACTCTGAGATCCTGCTATCTGTCCTGCATCGATATACCAACGGGGGTTCAGGTTTCTGTCACTCCGGCAACCCCGCAATTGGCAAACGAGTACAAGATGTATTCCCATAGGCCCATAAAGGTGAAGTATCATGTAGTCGACGTTCACATGACACCACTAGAAGAATAACACCACAACTTAAATATCATAACATTGAATATTACTCAACCATAATTCACTACTAACATTTAGACTTCACCCATGTCCTCAAGAACTAAATGAACTACTCATGAGACATCATATGGAACATGATCAGAGGTGATATGATGATGAATAACAATCTGAACATAAACCTTGGTTCAATGGTTTCACTCAATAGCATCAATAACAAGTAGAAATCAATACCGGGAGAGTTTCCCCTATCAAACAATCAAGATCCAACCCAAATTGTTACAGCGGTGACGAGGTGCAGCGGTGGAGATGGCGGTGATGATGATGGAGATGATGGTGATGGTGAAGGAGATGATGTCCAGCTCGATGACGGTGACGATGGCGTCGATTTCCCCCTCTGGGAGGGAATTTCCCCAGCAGATTTCAGCCTGCCGGAGAGCTCTTTTCTCTCTGGTGTTTTCCGCCCCGCAGAGGCGGCTGTGACTCTTCGCGACTATCCTCTGGAGCTTAGGTTTTCGGGACGAAGATGTACGCGAAGGAGAGGAGGCCAGAGGGGGCTGTGGGCCCCCTCCCCACATGGCGGCGCGGCTAGGGCAGGGCCCGCGCCGGCCTATGAGGGGGGGCCCATGGCGGCCCTCCTCGGCTCCTCCTTTTGGCTATCTTCGTCTTCTGGAAAAATAGGATTTTTCATATAATTTCCGTCAATTGTTGATCTTCCGAAATATTGCATTCTGACGGCGCTTTTTCCAGCAGAATCCTGACTCCGGTGCGCGATCCTCCAATAATCATGAAACATGCAAAATAGATGAAATAACATAAGTATCATCTCTAAATATGAAATATATCAATGAATAACAGTAAATTATGATATAAAATAGTGATGCAAAATGGACGTATCAACTCCCCCCAAGCTTAGACTTCGCTTGTCCCCAAGCGAAACTGAACTCGGTAAACAGGACCACATGTTTATGGAGTGAAGAGTCGATAAATAAAATACGGACAAGAAGCATCATATTATTTCACACAAGGCATTCTAGTGAACAACTTCCTCATATAATTCAACTTGAAACAAGTAGAAGGTAATCACAAATAAAGGTGCATAAGAAATCATAATTGGTGATGGCAAACTTCGTTCTTGGTAGAGAACAATTAACAGATTATGTTAAAGCTTATATAGCACAACTTGCATACTCAATCATAATAGTCTCCTCATAATCATTGATAACTTTCAAAGCTATATTCATTCAGATAAAACTTGTACTAAACAAGGAAGAATAAAAGGCATGATGAAATAGATCACAATATAAATGATTTGATCACAACAACTCAAATGCTCGCTTAAGATGGAGGGAAATAGGTTTACTGACTCAACATAAAGTAAAAGACAGGCCCTTCGCAGAGGGAAGCAGGGATTAAATCATGTGCTAGAGCTTTTCAAGGTGTTTGTTGTTGTCAACGACTGGTAGCGGGTTCCCTAACCCCCTTGCCAGACAAACTCTCGAAGAGCGGCTCCCATAAAGTTTTATTTTTGGTTGACACTCCTTCCAACCTTTGCTTTCACAAACCATGGCTAACCGAATCCTCGGGTGTCTTCCAATCATTCTCATACCATAAAGGAGTGCCTTTTTTATTTTAGTTTTATTTAGATGACACTCCTCCCCTCCTTTGCTTTCTCAAGCCATGGCTAACCGAATCCTCGGGTGCCGTCCAACAATCACATACCATGGAGGAGTGTCTATTTGTAAAATTATGAAAGTTAATTAATCGGGGCTGGGAACCCCATTGCCAGCTCTTTTTTGCAAAATTATTGGATAAGTGGATGAAGCCACTAGTCCATTGGTGAAAGTTGCCCAACAAGATTGAAAGATAAAACATCACATACTTCCTCATGAGCTATAAAACATTAACAAAAATAAGTGATGATAAATTTTGAATTGTTTAAAGGTAGCACACGAAGTATTTACTTGGAATGCAAGAAATACCATGTAGTAGGTAGTTATAGTGGACACAAATGGCATAGGTTTGGGTTAAGGTTTGGATGCACGAGAAGCATTCCCTCTCAGTACAGGTCTTTGGCTAGCAAGGTTGATTAGCAAGCATAAGAGTTGAGGGAAACAAACAATTATACATGTGATAGAAACAATCATGCATCTTTCTTGTAAGCACAAACAATTTTAACTTCAGAATAATAAGCTAAGAGCTAACAAGAAAGAACGATAATGAAACAACTTATCTACATGTATTTCTCTTTTCTACTTAAACCTCAAAGTGTTGTTGCTATTGACCAATGCTAAGTTTGCCAAAACCAAATAGATTTACTCAATGCTCCCAAAGTGATACCAATACTAACAACAAGATCAATCATATAATAGAGATTGCAAACTAAATTAATATTCCATAACGATAACTCACACCAAGGGATACATAGACAACCAACTAAGGGAGAGATACTTCCACACTGCAACCCATCTTATATGATAACTTCCCTACTCATGATATGACACTACTTGATAGTAAAAAGTAAAAGATAGTGATGATGTGATACCGCGGTACTCCCCCAAGCTTGGAACAAACCAAGGGGATGCCAATACCGATGATGAATTACTCCTTCGGCGGTGGTGATGATGAATTCCCATCATCAGACTTCCAAGGAAGAGGCTCTCCATCAACAAACGACATCTTGGTCTCGGGAATCCTGAAACTAGCAGCATAGCTTATGTGTTTAAACCTGTTTTCATACTCAAAGTTTTGATTCTGAACATCATAGAGTTGACCTTGGAGTTTGTTGGTGGTGTCGTGAAGCGAGAGGATGTCGTCCCACAGCTTTGCAGTCTCCTTCTTGTGTTCATCAATAAGTTCAAACACAATCTTGTGGAAGATGTCCACTTCACGCTTAGCCATCTTCTTGTAGTTGAAGACCTCTTGTTCTAGCTTCTCCATCCTGTCTTCCAAGCTTCCTTCTCCTTTAGGACCCTGGACATATTTGATCTGCAACTCTCCATCTACGAGCAGCAATTCCTTGGGGTGCATCTTCAGCTCGTTCATGTACGGATTGATGATGTCCTCAAAGAAGCTGTCCTTCGGAGTTCCCGACGAAGACATGATGGCTCTAGATCCGATGCAGATCCTGGCAGAAAACAGTCCGAAACAAAACACGTCGAGAAAACGATATACGGACCTCCAGGATTCCGGGGGATTATATAGCAGGAATTTTTACGACAAAAGGAACGTACCAGGTCGAACCAGAGTCAGAGAGGGGCAACGAGGTGGCCTCCTCATAGGGCGGCGCGGCCAGGCTGGGGCCCGCGCCGGCCTATGGGGGCATGCCCTCGTGCGTCTCCTCCACTCCGTTTCGATCTCGTAATTTTTCATATTTTCCAAAAACAGCAAAAACATTGTTCGGAAAGTAAAACGCGAAATTTTTATTACCAGTACTGTTACCTATTCAAAGTCGAACTCTGCCGGACTGTCAATTTGTCCTTTGATGAAAGCTTCCGGAGTTTCCACTCGAATAACATCAACATCTTCGTTATAAGAATCACCTGAGATATAATACTTGAGTCTTTGTCCATTCACCACTTGTGTGGCATCGCCTTGGAGAGAACTAATTTTAATCGCTCCTGAACGATATACCTCCTCAACGACATATGGTCCTTCCCATTTTGAGAGTAATTTCCCTGCAAAGAATCTGAGACGAGACCGATACAATAGGACTTTATCCCCAATATTAAATTCTCTTTTGATAATTCTTCTATCGTGCCATTTTTTAACTTCCTCTTTAAAGAGTTTAGCGTTTTCATAAGCTTCACTTCTCCATTCATCTAGAGAACTCAATTGTAGCAATCTCTTCTTACCGGCAAGTTTAGGATCTTTATTTAGTTCTCTTATAACCCAATAAGCTTTGTGCTCTAGTTCTAAAGGTAAATGACAAGCTTTTCCATAAACCATTTTATAAGGTGACATACCCATGGGATTTCTATAAGCAGTTCTATAAGCCCATAGTGCATCCTTCAATTTACTAGCCCAATTCTTTCTAGATTTATTAACAGTCTTTTGCAAGATAGATTTAATCTCTCTATTTGATAGTTCTAGTTGCCCACTAGTTTGAGGATGATAAGCGGAAGCAATTCTATGATTAATACCATATTTAGCAAGAGTTTTTCTAAAACCACCATGAATAAAATGAGAACCTCCATCAGTCATAATATATCTAGGAACTCCAAATCTAGGAAAAATAATATCTAAAAGCATTCTTAAAGAGGTCTCACCATCAGCACTTTTTGTGGGTATGGCTTCCACCCATTTAGTAACATAATCAACAGCAACAAGTATATGAGTGTTACCTTCTGAAGAAGGGAAAGGTCCCATGAAGTCAAATCCCCAACAATCAAATGGTTCAATAACAAGAGTATAATTCATAGGCATTTCATTGCGTCTGGGATATTACCAACCCTTTGACATTCATCACAAGATAAAATAAACTTCCTTGCATCCTTGAAGAGGGTTGGCCAATAAAAACCTGATTGTAGAACCTTTTGCGCGGTTCTATCTCCGGCTTGATGTCCTCCATAAGCACTACCATGACATTTACTCAATATCTCTTGTTGTTCATATTCGGGAACACATCTTCGCAGAATATCATCCACTCCTTCTTTATATAAGTGTGGGTCATCCCAAAAATAATGCCTCAAGTCATAAAAGAATTTTCTCCTCTTTGAAATTTGAAAAGGTTGGAGGCAAGTACTTGGAAACAATAAAGTTAGCATAATCAGCATACCAAGGGCTATCTCGCGAGCTCACCTTTATTACAGTCAATTGTTCATTTGGAAAACTATCATTAACAGGAACAGGATCATAAGCAATATTTTCCAATCTAGACAAATTATCAGCAACAGGATTATCAGCACCCTTCCTATCTACAATATGCAAATCAAATTCTTGCAACAGAAGCACCCATCTAATAAGCCTTGGCTTAGCATCTTTCTTTTGCATTAGGTATCTAATTGCAGCATGATCAGTATGAATTGTAACTTTTGAATCAACAATATAAGATCTAAACTTGTCACAAGCAAAGACTACAGCTAACAATTCTTTTTCTGTAGTAGCATAATTTCTTTGAGCAGCATCAAGAATTTTGCTAGCATAATGAATAACATTCAATTTTTTATCTACTCGCTGTCCAAGAACAGCGCCTACAGCAAAATCACTAGCATCACACATAATTTCAAAAGGTAAGTTCCAATCAGGAAGTTCAACTATAGGTGCAGTTGTTAAGGCTTTCTTTAGAGTTTCAAAAGCTTCCTTACAATCATAATCCAAACCAAAAGGTACATCTTTTTGAAGAAGATTAGTAAGAGGTTTTGAAATCTTGGAGAAATCTTTAATGAATCTCCTATAAAACCCAGCATGACCAAGAACACTACGTATACCTTTAACATCCCTAGGATAGGGCATCTTCTCAATTGCTTCAACTTTAGCTCTATCAACTTCAATACCTCTCTCGGAAATTTTATGTCCCAATACAATTCCTTCATTAACCATAAAGTGGCATTTCTCCCAATTAAGAACAAGGTTAGTTTCTTCACACCTCTGCAAAACTTTATCAAGGTTCCGCAAGCAATTATCAAAAGAATTCCCATAGACAGAAAAATCATCCATGAATACCTCTACAATATTCTCGCAAAAGCCATGAAAAATAGCAGACATGCATCTTTGAAAAGTAGCAGGAGCATTACATAAACCAAAAGGCATACGTCTATAAGCATAAGTTTCATAGGGACAAGTGAAAGTGGTTTTCTCTTGATCCTTAGTTTTAACAGCAATTTGTGAAAACCCATAATAACCATCAAGAAAGCAAAAATGAGTATTTTTAGACAACCTTTCTAACATTTGATCAATAAAAGGTAAAGGGTAATGATCTTTCTTAGTAACCTTATTAACTTTTCGATAATAAATGCACATTCTATACCCTACAACTACTCTTTGAGGTATGAGCTCATCATTATCATTAGGTACAACAGTCATTCCTCCTTTCTTAGGAACACAATGCACAGGACTAACCCATCTACTATCAGCAATAGGATATATAATACCAGCTTCAAGAAGTTTTAATACCTCATTTCTTACCACATCCTTCATCTTAGGAATTAGACGACGCTGATGTTCAACAATAGGCTTTGCATCATCTTCCATATTAATGGCATGTTGGCAAATAGAGGGAGAAATCCCCTTCAAGTCATCAAGAGTGTAGCCAATAGCTCCTCGGTGTTTCTTCAATATTTCCAATAACCTTTCTTCCTCAATCTCTGAAAGCTTAGAACTAATAATAACAGGATATATTTTCTTATCATCAATATGAGCATATTTAAGATTATCAGGCAATGGTTTTAAATCAAAAATAGGATCTTCCTTTGGTGGTAATGTTGTACCTAGATCTTCTACTGGCAAGTCATGTTTAAGAATAGGTTGACGAAGGAAAATTTCATCAAGCTCATTTCTTTCTTCCCTAAAAACTTCACTCTCACTATTCTCCAAATGTTGCTGCAAAGGATTATTAGGAGCAAGAGCAATAGATGCACACTGTTCAACTCTAAAATCATTATTAGGTGAATCAGCTTTATAAGGAGTTTTGGAAAATTTAGAGAAATTAAACTCATAAGATTCACCAGCAAATTTAGTCAAAATTTTCTCTTTCTTGCAATCTATAACAGCTCCACAAGTATTTAGAAAAGGTCTACCAAAAATGATAGGACAATACTTACTAGCAGCAGAACCAAGTACCAAAAAGTCAGCAGGATATTTAATCTTACCACATAGAACTTCCACATCTCGAACAATACCAATTGGAGAGATAGTTTCTCTATTAGCTAGCCGAATAACCACATCAATATCTTCAAGTTCACAAGAACCAATTTCATGCATGATCTCCGTGTAAAGCTCATAAGGAATAGCACTAATACTTGCACCAATATCGCATAAACCATAATAACAATGATCACCAATTCTAACAGATAGCATAGGAACACTAGTTTTTCTAGACTTATTAGGATGTGAAACAATATTAGAAGCATCTTCACAGAAAATAATATGACCATCTTCCACATTTTCAGTCACAAGATCTTTAACTATTGCAACAGCAGGTTCAACTTTTATTTGCTCTTCAGGTTCTATAGGTTTCTTTTCACTTTTATTAACAGCACTATTTATAACAGAGTACTCCTTCATTTTAGCAGGGAAAGGAGTTTTTTCAATATAAGCTTCAGGAATAACATGATCAGCAGTTTCAATTACAACACATTTATTTATAGATGAATCAAATTTATCTTTATACGGTTCATGATACTTATCAAAGTTCTTCTTAGGCAATTCATAATGAGAGGAAAAAGCTTTATAAAGATTTGCAGCGACTTGAGAATCAAGACCATAAGTAGCACTCATATTACGAAATTTATCAGTATCCATAAAAGCTTCAATGCATTTATAATCATAATTTATACCTGACTCTCTATCTTTGTCGTTCTCCCATCCTTCAGTATTCTCCTGGATCCGATCAAGAAGGTCCCTTTTAAACTCTTCTTTGTTGCGTGTAAATGATCCAAAACAAGAAGTATCCAGCAAGGTCTTGTCTTGAAAAGAAAGTCTTGCATAGAAATTATCAATGATAATATTACCAGGAAGCTCATGAATGGGGCATTTGAGCATTAAAGACTTCAATCTCCCCCACGCTTGGGCAATACTCTCTCCATCATGAGGCCAAAAATTATATATGCGGTTCCGGTCTTTGTGAATTTCACTTGGAGGATAGAACTTAGAATAAAATAGAGGCACAATATCATTCCATTCAAGAGAATCCCCATTATTCAGTAATTTATACCAATGCGCCGCTTTACCAGACAGCGATATAGAGAATAGCTTCTTCCTCACTTCATCCATAGCAATACATGCACACTTGAATAAACCGCATAATTCATGTAAGAATAGTAAATGATCTCCAGGATGGACAGTTCCATCCCCTGTATAACGGTTATCCACAACACGTTCAATAATTTTCATAGGTATTTTGTATGGAACATCTTCCTCACCTGGCGCCTCATCTACTACCTTTGCAGTAGTAGTAGATTTTCCAAATAAAAATTCAAGAGAAGATCTCTCCATAATGAATTATAGCAGCAGGCAGAAATAAAATCAGCACTAACAGTAAAAGTTTCCCTTACCAATTCCACTTACCAATAGCGCTTCACTCCCCGGCAACGGCGCCATAAAATAGTCTTGATGACCCACAAGTATAGGGGGTGTATCGTAGTATTTTCGATAAGTAAGAATGTCGATCCCAACGAGGAGCAGAAGGTGTTGACAAGCAGTTTCGATGAAGGATTCACTGTAAATGCTCACAGACAAGTATTCAGGGGGTTTTGATGTAGCAGATGAATAAAGTACGAGTAAGTAAAATGCGAGAGTAACAATTGCAGCGAGTGGCCAAATCCTTTTTAGCACAAAGGACAAGCCGGTTTGATTACTTATAATGACCAAACGTTCTTGAGGACACACACGGGAATTTAGTCTAGTGCTTTCGCTTCATATAGCTAATTAATCTTCATTGTTTTGATAAGTGTTGTGTGGGTGAACCTATGCTAATGCACCGCCCTTCCTAGGACTAATACATACTTGTGATTATACCCCTTGCAAGCGTCCGCAACTACAAGAAAGTAATTAAGATAAATCTAACCACAGCCTTAAACTCTGAGATCCTGCTATCCCTCCTGCATCGATATACCAACGGGGGTTCAGGTTTCTATCACTCCGGCAACCCCGCAATTGGCAAACGAGTACAAGATGTATTCCCCTAGGCCCATAAAGGTGAAGTATCATGTAGTTGACGTTCACATGACACCACTAGAAGAATAACACCACAACTTAAATATCATAACATTGAATATTACTCAACCATAATTCACTACTAACATTTAGACTTCACCCATGTCCTCAAGAACTAAACGAACTACTCACGAGACATCATATGGAACATGATCAGAGGTGATATGATGATGAATAACAATCTGAACATAAACCTTGGTTCAATGGTTTCACTCAATAGCATCAATAACAAGTAGAAATCAATACCGGGAGAGTTTCCCCTATCAAACAATCAAGATCCAACCCAAATTGTTACAGCGGTGACGAGGTGCAGTGGTGGAGACGGCGGTGATGATGATGGAGATGATGGTGATGGTGAAGGAGATGATGTCCAGCTCGATGACGGTGACGATGGCGTCGATTTCCCCCTCCGGGAGGGAATTTCCCCGGCAGATTTCAGCCTGTCGGAGAGCTCTTTTCTCTCTGGTGTTTTCCGCCCCGCAGAGGCGGCTGTGACTCTTCGCGACTATCCTCTGGAGCTTAGGTTTTCGGGACGAAGATGTACGCGAAGGAGAGGAGGCCAGAGGGGGTTGTGGGCCCCCTCCCCACATGGCGGCGCGGCCAGGGCAGGGCCCGCGCCGGCCTATGAGGGGGGCCCATGGCGGCCCTCCTCGGCTCCTCCTTTTGGCTCTCTTCGTCTTCTGGAAAAATAGGATTTTTCATATAATTTCCGTCAATTGTTGATCTTCCGAAATATTGCATTCTGATGGCGCTTTTTCCAGCAGAATCCTGACTCTGGTGCGCGATCCTCCAATAATCATGAAACATGCAAAATAGATGAAATAACATAAGTATCATCTCTAAATATGAAATATATCAATGAATAACAGTAAATTATGATATAAAATAGTGATGCAAAATGGACGTATCAACTCCCCCCAAGCTTAGACTTCGCTTGTCCCCAAGCGAAACTGAACTCGGTAAACAGGACCACATGTTTATGGAGTGAAGATTCGATAAATAAGAAGCATCATATTATTTCACACAAGGCATTCTACTGAACAACTTCCTCATATAATTCAATTTGAAACAAGTAGAAGGTAATCACAAATAAAGGTGCATAAGAAATCATAATTGGTGATGGCAAACTTCGTTCTTGGTCAGAGAACAATTAATAGATTATGTTAAAGCTTATATAGCACAACTTGCATACTCAATCATAATAATCTCCTCATAATCATTGATAACTTTCAAAGCTATATTCATTCAGATAAACAGCGGAACGTGTGCCCCGCCGGGTCTACCCCCTAGATTTCTCCGCGCGAGGGTGCACCAATGTACCTTTTCATTCTTTTAGGTTTGTTTAGGACATATACACATGGAGAACCAAGATTGGGACCCTTTGGCACATACACCCGCAGCTCGAGCCATTATCACACGATCGAGGGTGTGCCTGATCTACTGGTTAGGGTTAGGTGTAGGGTTTGGGCTAGGGTCTAGGGTTTAGGGGAGCTACTTTTGCACCATTACACCTTGCACCACACTTTCACACATAGCATAGGCCCAAATGCAATATTTGGTGGGGTTCCGGTGTTCCGACGGTCGTTCTCCCCCTCCTTCCCCCAAAACAGCGGAAAGTGTGCCCGGCGGGTCTACCCCCCTAGATTTCTCCGCGCGAGGGTGCAACAATGTACCTTTTCATTGTTTTAGGTTTGTTTAGGACATATACACATGGAGAACCAAGATTGGGACCCTTTGGCACATACACCCGCAGCTCGAGCCATTATCACACGATCGAGGGTGTGCCTGATCTACTGGTTAGGGTTAGGTGTAGGGTTAGGGCTAGGGTCTAGGGTTTAGGGGAGCTACTTTTGCACCATTACACCTTGCACCACACTTTCACACATAGCATAGGCCCACATGCAAGATTTGGTGGGGTTCCGGTGCTCCGGCGGTCGTTCTCCCCCTCCTCCCCCCAAAACAGCGGTATGCGTGCCTCGGCGGGTCTACCCCCCTAGATTTATCCGCGCGAGGGTGCACCAATGTACCTTTTCATTCTTTTAGGTTTGTTTAGGACATATACACATGGAGAACCAAGGTTGGGACCCTTTGGCACATACACCCGCAGCTCGAGCCATTATCACACGATCGAGGGTGTGCCTGATCTACTGGTTAGGGTTAGGGCTAGGGTCTAGGGTTTAGGGGAGCTACTTTTGCACCATTACACCTTGTACCACACTTTCACACATAGCGTAGGCCCACATGCAAGATTTGGTGGGGTTCCGGTGCTCCGGCGATCGTTCTCCCCCTCCTCCCCCCAAAACAGCGGAACGTGTGCCCCGGCGGGTCTACCCCCCTAGATTTCTCCGCGCGAGGGTGCACCAATGTACCTTTTCATTCTTTTAGGTTTTTTAGGACATATACACATGGAGAACCAAGATTGGGACCCTTTGGCACATACACCCGCAGCTCGAGCCATTATCACACGATCGAGGGTGTGCCTGATCTACTGGTTAGGGTTAGGTGTAGGGTTAGGGTTACGGTTACGGTTACGGTTTAGGGTCAGGGTTAGGATTACAGTTTAGGGTTTGTGTTAGGGTCCGACGGCATTGTCCCCCTCCTCCCCCAAAACAGCGGTGATAAGCAGATATCATGAATCGCGTTGTCTTCAACAACATGCGCTGACGGTTAGGGTTATGGTAGGGAACATACATTATTAAATAATACACATGTTGAAAAACAGGTTTAAAAGCATGATACATAAATGAATGTTGTTCACACTTAAAATGCTGAAAATTTAAAAAAATCGTTGCCGTGCATACACGCACGGCAAAGACTAGTGGCGCACGTCAATCATCTTATGCCGCACGGCAATGGCAACTTTGCACGGCAAAGAGTCACTTGCGCACGACAAAGACTCCTTTGCACGGCAAAGACCTTTTGCCGCACGGCAAAGGTGGCCGCACGGCAAAGGCATGTGGGTCAACCCTAATCGCTACACATACGCGTTCCGACCAGATCGAATCAGACCACCACACACGCCCTCCTCTCAGTACCCCGCGCCGCCGCCTCCTGCCACCACACACGCCGCCGCCAACACCCACGCCGCCACCACCACCCACGTCGGCCCGCGCCGCCGCCACCACCCACGCCGGCCCGCGCCGCCTCGCCCTGGCACCGCGCACGAATTCGCCGCCGGCGCGCCCCCACTTTGGGTCCTGTTGCTCGCGCCGCTGCTGCTGCCCGTGGCCGGCCGTCCCTTTCTCCTCCTCTGCGAGAAGCTCCGGTGGCCACCACGCCCGCGCCAGCCTCCTGCGCCCTGCCTCCCGCGCCCGGCCTCCACCTCCCGTGCCCCTGCACATTGCATGTAAGGTATGAGTGTTAGTGTAGGTTTTAGATGATTTTAGTGTACATTTAGATGATTTTAGTTTATAGATTGAGATGATTTAAGTGTAGTTTAGGATTTTAGATGATTTATATGTATTTAGTGTATAAATTTAGATGCATTTAGTGTATAAATTTAGAGGATTTTAGTGTATAGATTTTAGTGTAGATGATTTTATTGTATAGATGATTTTAGTGTAGTATATGACTTAGGTAATTTCGTGTTCACTTGCATGACTATTTTATTTTCTCGCTATGTAGGTGATGCTTCGAGGTGGACACGGTGGACGGCGTCGCGGGGGTGTTTGACGGTGGACGGTGTCGCGGGGGTGTTTGACGGGGGGTGATGACCCACAAGTATAGGGGATCGCAACAGTCTTCGCGGGAAGTAAAACCCAATTTTTGATTCGACACAAGGGGAGACAGAGAATACTTGAAAGATTTAACAGCGGAGTTGTCAATTCAGCTGCACCTGGAAACAGACTTGCTCGCAAGAGTTTATCGAGTAATGCTTTATAGCAGTAGCAGTAGTGAAATAACAGCAGCAGTGTAACAAAGACAGCAGTAGTGATTATAGTAAACAGCAGGATTAAAATACTGTAGGCACAGGGATGGATGAACAGGCGTTGCATGGATGAGAGAAACTCATGTAACAATCAAAGCAGGGCATTTGCAGATAATAATAAAACGGTGTCCAAGTACTAAGCAATCAATAGGCATGTGTTCCATATTTAGTCGTGCGTGCTCGCAATGAGAAACTTGCACAACATCTTTTGTCCTACCAGCCAGTGGCAGCCGGGCCTCTAGGGAATCTACTGGAAATTAAGGTACTCCTTTTAATAGAGTACCGGAGCAAAGCATTAACACTCCGTGAACACATGTGATCCTCACATCACCGCCTTCCCCTCCGGTTGTCCCAATTTCTGTCACTTTGGGGCCTCGGGTTCCGGATAGCGACATGTGTATACAACTTGCAGGTAAGATCATAAAACAATGCATATCATCATGAAACAATAACATGTTCAGATCTGAGATCATGGCACTCGGGCCCTAGTGACAAGCATTAAGCATAAAAAGTTGCAACAATATCATCAAAGTACCAATTACGGACACTAGGCACTGTGCCCTAACAATCTTATGCTATTACATGACCAATCTCATCCAATCCCTACCATCCCCTTCAGGCTACAGCGGGGGAATTACTCACACATGGATGGGGGAAACATGGTTGGTCGATGGAGAGGCGTCGGTGGTGATGATGGCGATGATCTCCTCCAATTCCCCGTCCCGGCGGAGTGCCAGAACGGAGTTTCTGGTCCCGAGACGGAGTTTCGCGATGGTGGCGGCGTTCTGGATGGTTTCAGGCGACTTTGACTTCCCCTCTCGCTTTTTTAGATTGAAACCCTTAAGTAGTCCAGAGGGGGGTGTCAGAGGCTGGCCGAGGCGGCCACACAGTAGGGCGGCGCGCCCCCCCTACAGGCCGCGCCGGCCTAGTGTGTGGGGGCCCTGGGCCTCTCCCAGGCCTGCCCTTCTGGCTCCGTGAATCTTCTGGAAAAATAAGCCCTTCGACATAAATTTCGGGGATTTTCCTGAAAGTTGAATTTCTGCACAAAAACGAGACACCAGGGCAATTCTGCTGAAAACAGCGTTAGTCCGTGTTAGTTGTATCCAAAATACACAAATTAGAGGCAAAACAATAGCAAAAGTGTTCGGGAAAGTAGATACGTTTTGGACGTATCAGGGGGCAGCGCCGTGGGGGTGTTTGACGGGGGGGGGGGGGGCGTCCCGGATCTTCTTCGGCGATTCTCTCACGCGTCTAGGGTATAAATCTCCCTCCCACCTTTACATGTACCTAGGTTTTTTTTGTGTCTAGATCACCAAGTCTGTCGCGATACCTAGGCGTCTCTTCCCGACTGTAAGGGTTACGCGGATAAATATGCATTAGTGGTCTCGCATATTATGAACCGTAACTCTTACGACATTTATCGGGACAGCCGGTGGATGCGTAGTTGGGTATGTTCTCCCTGCTCTACCCCGATCCGAGACAGGATTTCGGTAGCGCCTCCTCGTTGTTCTCCGGATGCACACCCCTCTCGGCTTTTTTGCCGAGACGTGTATCGAGAGAGCAGCGGGAAGGTGCTGCCGAAATTCTATCTCGGATCGGGGTAGAGCTGGGAGAACGTACTCAATCTACGGATCCGGCGGCTGCTAGGATCCCACCTAGTAGAGTTTCAAGTTGACGCACGCGTTAAAAAAAGATATGATGCATTTATTTCCTATTTGATATATAAATGCTATGTTCGTCTGTTTTGTTGCTGATTAGAGGATGGATAATCGTGGCTGGATGTACGATGGCAGAATCAGTCAGTGGAACTATACTGATGAATGGGGAGAAAAGACCGGGCAGTTTGTGGATAGGGCGTTTGCCATCCCTAGCAGACCTATAAGAGTTTGGTGCCCTTGTAGTAAGTGCGCTAACCAAAAGGCACAGGACAAGGAAACTATGAGTATGCACCTGATCAAGTTTGGGTTCACACCGTCCTACAAGATTTGGACTTACCATGGAGAAAAGGCAAAGAAACGTGCTAGGAAGGAGGTGCGGCAGATTCAACCTAGGGGGGAATATGACACTGGTTTTGATAGGTGCTTAGAAAACTTGGCTAATGGTAATGTGCCTGAAAGCCCTCATGTAGAGGTGGAGACACCTCAGGATGCGGAGACAAGTGAGGACCCGGAGGAAAACACAAAGGAGTATTGTGAGGCTATGTTTGCTTCGCAGAAACCCCTACATGAAAATACAGAGGTTACCCAACTAGATGCCATCGCTCGCCTTATGGCCTTGAAGTGCCATAGGAACTTGTGCAGAGATGGGTTCGATGAACTTCTGGTCATCGTAGGCAGCCTTCTGCCGAAAGGGCACCTCTTGCCGCAAAACTTCTACTATTCGACCAAATTGCTCAGTGACCTTAAGATGTCATCTCAGCAGATACACGCTTGTCCAAAGGGATGCATGCTATTCAGAGAGGAGCACGCTGACAAAAATTATTGCATCAAATGCAATTCCTCTAGGTACTTTGAGGTAGACCGCAATGGTGATGGTCAGAAGAGGCAGACCATGATTGCCAAGAATATCCTCCGCTTTCTTCCAGTTCTACCGAGGATCCAGCGGCTCTTCATGACCGAGGATACTACCCAGCAGAGGAGGTGGGCCGTGGAAGGAAACAGATACACCGACAAGATGATACATCCGTCGGATGGTACTGCATGGAAGAACTTTGTCAAGAAATTTCCACTGAAAGCAGGTGACCCGAGGAGCGTAGCAGTTGTGATATCAACCGATGGGTTCAATCCATATGGTATGTCGGCTGCAGTATACAGTTGTTGGCCAGTGTTTGTTATTCCCATGAACCTCCCCCCTGGCGTCTGCATGAGATCAGAGAACATGTTTGTGTTGATGATAATCCCAGGGCCCAAATACCCGGGTAAGAACATGAATGTGTACCTGGAACCGCTGGCGGATGACTTGGTTCGTGGATGGGAAGGTCGCGGGATCCGAACATATGACGCATCAAAGAAGGAGTACTACGATATGTATGTGTGGTACAACACGTCCCTGCATGACCTGCCAGCACGTGCTTTGTTCTGCGGGTGGTGTACACATGGGAAGTGACCTTGCCCACAGTGCAGACAGGTCGTTACTTTCTTCTGGCTAAACAAGGGAGGCAAGTATTCATGCTTTGATGAAGCTCAACAGTTCCTTGAGCGGAGGCATGCATACAGGAGTGATGTAAAGAGTTTCAAGAAAGGTCGTGTTGTCCGTGGCCCGAAGCCAATTCTGAAGACCGGAACGGAAATCAAGGCCGAGTTAGATGCTCTTCAGCCTAGCCCTGATGGGAATGGTTTCTTGGGATATGGGGAGACACACCAATGGACTCACAAGCCGTGCTTATGGAAGCTCCCTTACTTTGAGTTTCTCGAGCTCCCGCATAACATTGATGTAATGCACACCGAGAAGAATATCAGTGAAGCCATTTGGAGCACGATTGTGGACACTGAGAAGATGAAGGATAACATAAAGGCTCGAATTGATCAAGAAATGTGGTGCGATAGGCCGGAGTTGAACATGCAGCCACCTCATGGTGCCAAAAAACTTGGACTAAGCCACACGCTCCGTTCTGCCTCACAAAGGCCCAAAAAAGGGAGGTCTTCCAATGGATGAAGGACTCCTTGTTTTTCCCTGATGGGTTCGCAGCCAACTGGATGAGGGGTCTGAACATTGAAATGTTGCGAATACAAGGACTGAAGAGGCATGATTACCACATATGGCTTGAGCGGATAATGCCGGTGATGATTCGAGGCTATGTCCCTGAGAAGACTCGGCGAGTGCTAGCGAGGTTGAGTTTTTTCTTCTGCCAGATTTGTGCTAGGGAGTTAGACACTAAAGTGATTGAGAAGCTGGATAAAGAGGCACCCGTGTTGCTTTGCGATCTAGAGAAGATCTTTCCTCCAGGGTTCTTTAATCCGATGCAACACATGATCCTACACCTCGCGGAGAAGTGCTTAAAGGGGGGCCCGAATTGGGGCCGTTGGCAGTTTGGTCCCGAGAGAGAAACACAAAAGCTTCGTCAAATGACTGGAAATAAATGCAAGATCGAAGCATCCATAGCCGAGGCAGTCCCGAACGTGGAGGTGGCAAACTTCACCACTAAGCACTATGATCCCAACATTCCCACAAAGCACAACCCGGTCCTCCGTTACAATGCCGCCAACAATGAAGAAGTACCCAAGCTTAGCATCTTCGTGGGGCTTGGTGGCAAGTCAAGTGGCTCGAAGCCGTACAGAACGGACCTACATGAGCGGACCTTGATCCACTCGTATGTCTTAAACACCATGGTTGAAGTGAAGCCGTACATCGAGTAAGTGCGAACCATTTAATTATTCGCAATCATTCACGGCCTTGATCCACTCGTATGTTCGTGGCTAACTCTTCCTCTTTTCATCGATATAGGCAATTCAAGGCTATACATTGGAAGAATACCCACAGGGAGCCTACCCCGGAAGAATCCAAGCAAATTTTCGATAAGGGCGGCGGTTTCGGTTTCAGTAGCTGGTTTTGTAATTTGGTACTATTCTATCCAAATTAGCTAGCACTTCCAACATTTATCGGTCATTTCTCGTTCTAAACTTCTCGTGCTAAACTTGTAGGCAAGAACTGACAAAGAGATGAAGTCAGAGCTAAGAAAAATTGCTAGGGGCTTTGACCATTCCGTAGAAGCGTTCAACTCCTATGATGTGAACGGGTATCGCTTTCAGACCCATCAATACACAACAAGCCGGCCCAACGCGAAGACAATAAATAGCGGGGTGGTATGTCAAGGTGATGATGGGCTCCATTACTATGGAAGAGTCGAGGGTATATACGAGCTGAATTACGGGTTCCACAAAGGGCTAAATCCCGTCGTCTTCAAATGCCATTGGTTTGACCCACGTCGGGTGAGACGGGATCCTGAAATTGGGTTGGTCGAAGTTGAAAGGAACTCCGTTTATAAGGGAGACGATGTGTACATCTTGGCTACCCAGGCCTTTCAAGTATTCTATCTCCCGTACGCGTGCAAAAACCCGACAAAACGTCTACATGGATGGGATGTTGTGATGACGGTGCCTTCACGCAATAGGCCGCCCCCGCCAAACAAGGACGATTACCGCCGCGTAGACCCCTCAGCAAAGAGTGTCGAGTTTTATCAGGAAGAAGGGCTCCCCGGCCATTTCACAATCGGCTTGCCGACTATCGATGATATGGTCGTAGACGATGAACAAGAAGATGCGGGCATGGATGGAGACAATGCAGAAGATGAAGCTGAGGATGTTTGTGCCCCGGAAGACCTGAGTTTGCTCGAGGCGTTCAAAGCAGGGATTGACCTCGATGCAGATGGACCACCTCCAGGTTTCATTGATGATTATTGGTTCGCCGAGCTTGATGACGATGAGGAGACACGGGTCCAATCACGGATGGCGACACAGGCTACTGATCTATGTAGTAGTAATTGTTGGGCTAGCCTATTTGTAATAACTCTGTGTAACCGTGATTGTCTAGCTAGTTTATTTGTAAGAACTCCGTGCTATGTTTGAGAGAACTCTATGCTAGCTATGTGTTGCTTCCACTAATTAATGTTCATCTATTTGCATTATTGTTGCTTTCATTAATGTTCATCTACTTATATTTCTGTTGCTTTCACTAATATTTATCTCTTTACAATATTGCGTACTAATAAACCACTCTCTTCACTTGTGTTTGCAGGTGATTGAAGCATGCCGCCAAAAAAAAGGGGTGGCGGTCTTACAAAGAAGCTCAAGGACTTGGTAGGTGCAGGGACTTCGAGGCGGGGCCGAGCTACTACCCCCCCTCCTAGCCCCTCTCCTGTCGCTCCCTAAGTGCACGTGCGACCGCGTAGGAAGAATGCGACGCGGGTACTCACTCCTAGTCCTAGCCCCCCTCCCGCAGTCGATGATGATGATGAGGTGGAGGACCAGGAGCACCACGGGGGTGGGGAGGACCAGGAGGAGGAGGGGGTGGGGAGGACCAGGAGGAGGAGGGGGTGGGGAGGACCAGGAGGAGGAGGGGGGCGAGGAGGACCTCTCGGAGGATGAGGGGTTGGGGTACTTACCGTTCGATCCTGATCAAAACCTAGTTTGGCAAGCGCCGGCGGATTACGAGTACGTTCCAGCTGTGGAGAGGCTAAGGCCACATGATAGGAGGCCATATCGGCGTGGGATAACACAGCTCCCCACGCTGAAGCACTGGCGCTACAGCCATGTTGTTCTAGAGCCCTATGGAAGGAGGTACATGTTAATTTTTGGCATTTCGTTATCGCAATTTTGTCATTATCAAAATTATTATCACATACATATTGATGTTGTCGTTTCATGGTGCAGCTCGTTCAGGTTTGAAGACCTGTCACAGAGGCCGCCACGTGGGTACTCGAACATCCTTGGGGGCCTACTTAGAAGGTATTTCCCTGGGATAGTAAATCTCCCTACTGGTGGCTGCGACGTAGCTTGGAGGTGGGCGCACTACAGCCTCGCAGAAGATGCTCTTGGCCGCGGAACCTTGGTGGACGTGGTTGTTGGTAAATTTTGGGTACATGACTTTTGACTTCTTACCATTCATACACTCTCCTTGGTTGACAATAATTGCACTAATGCCCCTTGTTTTACCTATGTGCATGGTTGCAGAAATACTTCAAGAGGGCCGAGGGCAAGGAAAATGCGTGCGATGATGTCCTTCACCAGCTTGCAAGGAAGAGGGTGACTGGCATGCACTACGAGGCACGTGTTCAGTGCGTCCGCGACTGGCACGCCGACCGCTTCGTCCACATGACTAAGGAGGACGCTCGCGACACGCTCATGCAGCCGTGGCAGTACATGCAGGTATTTGCATTTGTGTGTTATTGATTTCTTTATCGCCATGTAGTTTATTTTACCATAATGGGTTTATCTTGTGCATGTAGAACCCTCCTCAGTACGTCGGCGCAGACGACAGGTGCTTTCTTGCGATGGTCATGTGGTGGACATGCCCCCAGTACCTCAAGAAGCACGAGGAGGGCAAGAAAAAGCGGGCAGAGATGCGAGGTGGATCGCATATCCAAGGCAGCATCCCCATCTCTCTTCACCTGCAGAACGAGGTGAGCAAATTAATGGTTCCTTCATTCTTTGAATTCATGTTATATATTTGCTAACTCTGCAAGGGTGTGCCACTTCACTTTATTACATGTTCTCTTTTGCAGGAAGTCAGGACAGGAGCGAAGTCTAACGTCTTTGCCGTGCTAAAGAAGATGAAGCAAAGGAAGACGCCGCATCCTGAGACGGGGTCCGTGTGGGTTAACCCGCAGTCCGAGACCCAGTGCATGTCGTATGTCTCCAAGTTCAAGCAGAAGTACGGCGAGGACGCCAACCCAGAGGCCGAGGACTTTGACCCTGAGGTTGCGGTGCTTGCGGGAGAAGGCTTGAAGCATGGCCGCCTATGGCTTGGTGACGGGTGCGTTGACCCAGCGAAGGTTCCCTCTCTCCGCCAGATCCGTCGTGGTCGTAAGAGCGGCCAGCCTGAGGTAGAGTCCCGGCCACGGGCTTCGGATCTAGCTGTCGAGCGGTTACGGGTATGTTCTTCCTCCAGCCTCTACCTTTCCTTTACATGCTTTCCATTGAAATGTTAATGACATCGCGACAACACATCGTAGGCGGAGATGGCAGCAAAGGAGCAGGCGGCCAGGAGGGCGCAGATGGAGAAGCAGATTCTGGAGTATCAGCAGCAGCAGACACAGATGATGCTGCAGATGCAACAGCAGCAGCAGATGATGCAGCAGCAGCAGGCACAGATGAGCTGGCTGATGAGCCAGACGGCTCTGTCTTCTCCACCGGGGAGTATTCCTGCTCCTCCACCTTACTCCATGCCGTGGATGCCGCCACCGCCCACTCAGAGCCCGGGGACACCTGTCACCGTGAACAACTTGAATATCATCCGGAGCATGAACCGCGGTGGGTCCTCCTACACTTGTGCCCAACCCGCTACTTGTGCTTGTTCAAGTGATCATTATGCAAATGACAAATGCCAATTCCATCAAACCTTGTAGATTATGTGTCACAAGGCAATGACGATGAGGCGGGCACAAGCAATGGAGGAGGACAAGGTTGATGGCATGGTCTTCATGCACTCGTCGTCGTTGTAATGGATTGTTCGCACTTGTTATGGATGTTGCACTTGTTATGGATTGTAATAATGGACATTGCACTTTGTTATGCATGAACTATGTGTGCTCGATGTATTTGTGGTGTTGTTGATGTGTTTGGTGATGCTATGGTGAATATATATGTTGTATATGTTATATATATGTGAAATGCAATTTTGAAATGCAGGGATTAATGAAAAGCAGCAAAAAAATGAAAAAACCAGGGGCCTTTGCCGTGTGTATGCACACGGCAAAGGACTTTTGGTCACTTTGTCGTGTGCATACACACGGCAAAGGCGCCACGTGGCGCAAGCCTGGGAGCTGTCTGGGGCGTGCCTGTAGGGGCCTTTGCCGTGCGTGCTAGGGCTAGGCCGCACGGCAAAGGTGAGCAGCTCGGCACTGGCTGGGCGCACGGCAAAGATGTGGCGCACGACAATGAATGGTGGCGCACGGCAAAGGTGGGGCGCACGGCAAAGATGTGGCGCATGGCAGAGATGCTCACGCACGGCAGCGATGGCAACGCACGGCAAAGGGCTTTGCCATGCAGTTCTTGCATGCGCACGGCAAAGATGGCTTTGCCGTCGAAGACTTTGCCGGGCAATCTTTGCCGTGAGTGCACGCACGGCAAAGCCGTTGTCGTGCATACAGGCGTCTTCGCCGTGCAAAGTGGCGCACGGCAAAGCCCTGCTTTCCCGTAGTGTCGGTGACAACTCTAAGGTCAATGAATCTCAAAGGCAAATAAAATGATTATGTTGTTTCACATAAGTTCACATGTGGGACCGGTACGTACAGGAGCCCTCCCGCACAGGAGCCCTCCCGCACCCAACCCCTCCCAACCCTAAACTCACCCCGCCGCCGCCGCCGGTAGCGCCACCGGGCAAAGGCCGCGGGGCGTGGCGGCGGCGGCGGCCTCTCCTTGTTGCCGCGCTGGGACGGCGACCGGGATCTCTCGACGCTCACTGCGGCCGGACGGAATTGGTGATGGGCGGCGGCGGCGGCCCGGCCTCTGCGCGACGGCCAGATCACCGCAGCCCCTTGCCTTCCGCCGGATCACCGCAGCACGCTGGAGGGGCTGGTGGCGGGCAGCGGCCAGGCCATGATCTGCGCCACTTTCCCCCCGCCTCTAGGCCGTGTGTGGAGGCGATCTCGGGTTTCTCTCGCGTCACGAGGTCGCACGGGGCAGCAGCCTTGGGTACGACGGTGGAGGTGGCCATCTTCTTCGTCGGAGAGGGTCGGCCTGCGGTTGGTGGTGGTGGATCTATCGATCTATCACCGCATTCCGGCGGCGTGATGGAGGAGCTTGGAAGCCGGCGTCGGTGTCGCCGGTGGTGGGTTGGAGTGGCCAGCCCGGGATGGTCGCCGACGTGGCGGTCCGACCTGAATAAAGGCGGCGGTCCTAGGGCCTCTCTTGCGTGAAGAGGAGGACCTACCGGAGGCCTGGACTCGTGATCTGGCCGGAGTGTTGAGTTCCGGAAGGCTCCGCCGATGAATGTAACAATGCTTTTGCCTGGAGTTTGTTGGATCGGAGGTATTCGGTCGTGCGCACCCATGTTTTTATTCCGACCGTTTGGTTCTGGAGGGAGCGGCGCGAAGCTCTTTTTCTTTGATTGACATCAAGTGACTATGGATCCATGATGAAAGTCGGAAGAAGAGAATTTCATGAAGGTCAGAGGGGAGGACTAGCTAAGGGAGGTTCAAGTCTTTGCGATGTTGAGGGACTTGCTTGGTGTTTCGGGCTTCACAGCAGCGGTATGAAAGTGGGGGCGACAACACAGGTGAAGTGCAGAGTCCTACCTTTCAGGGTGAAAACCCAAGGTCTGGCCTTAATTGGTTGTGCCTGGCAATGTCCTTGGTGGAGGCATTTGTTTTGAGAGCGGGGACTAGTCTGTATTTCAGGTGTTGACTTGGCGGTGGATGTATTGCTGTTGTTAGGCCCGAGATATTGTAGCGGGACTTTTTTTCTTAGTTTTCTTTCTTGTTTTTGGCTGTGTGCATCCGTAGTGCCATTAGGGTGGTGCGTTGTTGCAGAGGCTGGGTGTAATTGGTATAATATTAATATATTCTCTTTATCGAAAAAAAATAAGTTCACATGTCAAGCCATCGTCTTTACAATCTACATGTTGGTTTCTCGCGACTCTTGAGGTAAGGCTTATGGTGTTGGCTTCAACATTAGGTCTGGGATGCAACGGATCATCTAGTATTTTAATTTTATGGAGGCTATAGAATCGTATAATGTTCTACATCATAGAGTGGATGTTAAAAAAAATTTAAAGAAGCATAACCCTAGCAAAAGTTGGAAATCCTTGAAGTTGTAAAGAGCTAATAACGTTGGA
This sequence comes from Lolium perenne, assembly GCF_019359855.2. NCBI lineage: Eukaryota > Viridiplantae > Streptophyta > Magnoliopsida > Poales > Poaceae > Lolium > Lolium perenne. Next base: position 31,547,914 of record NC_067248.2, on the reverse strand, counting down.
CATACAACAACTTGCGTGATATGTGCAAATTCATACAACAAGTTGAAAACTGGGGTAAACTTGTACATAAACTTGTCATACAGGTGCAAATCGATCCAAAACGATTCTGAGTGGGACACATAGCACTAATATTTTTCGATAAACACCCTACATATGTTTCTATCACTAATTAGACCTGCTTCTCTTTCCCAAAATCCACCCGTACCAGTTCGCACCCTCGTGTGTCATCGGCCGCGCCGCTTTTGCAGTGCTGAGGAGGATGTTTGACCGCCGCCACAAACACCATCGTCGAGAACGGACGTCATGGCCCCGTCGCCATGTACGAGCTCCGGCGCGCGCACCGCGTGAGGAGTGGCAGATGGAGGAGGTGTCGGAACGGTGTCGCCACGGCCATTCTCACCTTGGCCTCCCTCGTGCCAGCGAGCGCTGCCTCGCGCACACCCCATCACTGTCAGCTCTGTAAGGCCAGGCAGCGTCCTGGCCTAGTCCCAAGCCCGCACCGCCGTGTACCGTGGATCTCCACTCTCCAGACTCTTTCTCTAGTGTTCTTCACGAGCGCCACCGGGCACAAGCCCAGACTCAACTAACAAGTTGATCAATGTAAGCACAAATGACAAATCAAGAAGATTGATGAGTAATTTTGCATCGGTGTGTTCATTATATACCCGTGCATCCGTCTCATGAGAGCTACAAGCAACAAGCAGGGACCTAGCAGGTAGCACACACCTCCAGCCGAAGCAAGCAGCAACGAGCACGACCGCAATGGGGCAACGCGCCCGTCAGCGGCACGTAGAGCACCGCAGCCTACTGGCTCCTTCGATTTGGCAACTCCGGCGCTGAGGACTTTGTGGAGTCCCACCGAGCCACCTAGGCGACGGAGACGGCGAGCTGGGTGGCGGCAATGAGAGGCAGCGACCTGTTCTGCCTTGAACTGCGACTTTGGCATTCGTGGCACCGACGGAAAGTCTCCCGAACACCAGCCGATGATGTCCTCGACGGCGCGTGTCAGGTCACCGCCACGTCGTCCGCAGTCCTCGCACTCGCCATATTCCTCTCCCGGCGACGTCATCGGCTTGGTCCTCCATAACACGCAGCTCGCGGGATTACTGCCCGCCGACCTGGGGCGGGAGCACCTGGGCCACCTCGACCATTCTTGGAACATTCTCATAGGCACCCTCCTGCCCGCGCGGCTGCTCGACGCCACCGAGCTACATGTCTTCTCCCTCGCCGGCAGCGACATCTCCGAGGACTCCCAGAAGCCGCCGGCTCCTCCTACTCCCTGCGGTCTCCAGGAGCTCAACGCGTTTCCGGTTCAAGCCCTACCGCGCGGAGGTGGAGAAGGTGCGAAGCCCAGCGTCGCCGCGCAGGCCTGCTCTACATAGGCCACGAATAGATCCACCGTCGGCGCGCCGTGCTCGTGGGTGGACGAGCTGGGCGTACGGCGCAACGTGAACTGCACCGCATCGTGCTCGCGGGCCAACATCTTGCACGCGTCATCCCTATCTACCTTCTCGCAGGGGCCTTGCAGCGCGATGGTCGGTACCGGTGCTTCAGGTTCTCGATGCGTGGACGAGGTTATTTGCGATAGAATCAATATGCAGGGTTTTTTTTCCAAAAAGTAACATTGATACGTGTAAGCCTCAAAACCGGCGACACCCTTCGTTCTTCATTTGCTCGAGACGAAGACCTCAAGTTTTCAAGTTTATCTTAGTTGGTGGTAGTCGTTTGCTGTTGTTTTTGGGTGCCGTTTTCGCTCGGATATGTGCTTGTTTTGTAAGCTGGTAACCCCAGCGGTGTCGGTGTGTGTTGTTGGAGCTGTGTTGTTTTCCTGGCCGGTTGATGGCTTTGTTAATTCAAAGTCGGGCTCTTTGAGCCTACTGTTTAAAAAGCCTCAAAACGACTTTGTCTTCATTTGCACAGGCATAACAACTTTGTGTACCAGTTCATCCCAGTTTTCAACTTATTGTATGAATTTGCACCTAAGACACAAGTTGTTGTATGCGTAGTGTTATTAGCTCAGTTGTAAATGTGGGATGTAACCGCTCTCAACCTCATCTAAGTTGTACGTGTCTAGGAAGAGGAGTCTGTCCGTATGATCGTAGCGTAGCTGGGTCGGTTTGTGCCCGAGTTTTCGCCGACCTTGAGACAGATATAGTATGGCTAGCTGTTGTGGGTATACTTCATGGGTGTACCATCGACAGTGCCTAGATCCGACAAGCCCGGGTGGCCCATAGATGGCGATGTGGCGTGTGGCCCGTCGGACGGCCCAGTTGCTGTTGATCCTAAAGGATGAAGTCCAGCCCAGGATAGGGAAGCCGGATCCCAACCGACCATCGGAGGAAGTCGGATCCGTGAAGGTCCATGTGGAACCCGGATCCATGGAGGCCAGGAGTAACCCGGATCCATGGAGGCCCAGGAGTAACCCGGATCCATGGAGGCCCAGGAGTAACCCGGATCCATGGAGGCCCATGTGGAACCCGGATCCAGTACGACGTAGGGAGGAAGGCAGATCCTTGACGTACACGGCAAGACCTTGTACCGTAGTTAGGCGACCTGTAATCCGGCTAGGACTCTCCATGTAAACCCTAGATCCGTGCGCCTTTATAAGCCGGATCCTGGGAGCCCTAGAGGCACGTTCACGTTCACGTTCACGTGTACGTTCAGGACAACCACAACTCATTGTAACAACGCGAAAGCGCCAGATAATTCCAGACAAGCAGCAGTAGGCCCTGTCATCGTGCAGGTGTTCCGAAGCTGGGTAACTCGCGTACCACCGTCCCGTGTGCACTCCGCCCTATGGCCCCTACTTCTTCTCCCCCTCGTGAGGATCCCTCCTCCGGGGTACCGTCGATTAGGCAACGACACTAGCCCTACATCGTGGACTCGGGGTTTACCCTTTGGAGGAGTAACTCGGAAGGAATCTTGTTCTTTTTCTCGCACCATTGTTGGCTACATCGTCGACTTTCGGCTTAGTTTGATGGCGGCGGCGCGGTGGGATGAGCTCCCGGACGATGTCGTCCAACAAATCGACGGGCGCCTTCCATGCCCGCTCGACCGCGTCTTCATGGCCGCCTGCTGCAAGTCGTGGCGCATAGCGCCCGTCGGGCCGCCCACGCGTTCCCTCCCATGCCTCCTCCTCCCGCTCGCCCGAGGTCCGTCCGTGGCCTGCATCCTCGCCGGCGGCGCCCTGCACGGCCTCGACCTTCCGGAGGACGCGCGTCGCGCCCGTTTCTTCGGCTCCTACGAGGGCATGTGGGCGTTCCTGGCGCTCCGCCGAACAGAGGGGCACGTGCTGCTTAACGTCCGCACCGGCGAGCGCATCCCGCTGCCGGACATCGAGTTCGGGAAAATCACCAAGTTCCGCAAGCCGGTTTACGACCACAACGGAGCCATCCAGACGTTCAGATGGGCGGGGATCGGGGGGCCTCCCCGTCCCGTCATGATGCTCGCCGCGACCCTCTCTCGCGCGCCGGCGGTTGACGACGAGGAGTGCGTCGCCGGCGCCATCCTCAACGTGGTCACACCCGAAGGCCGCGTCAACCGCTGGCGCTACGTCTGCTTCTGGCGCCTGGGCTCGCAGATGGCCATCCAGACACAAGAGGTCAGCACCCATGTTGGGTTGTCGCCGCAAGACATCGCCTACTTCGACGGCCGCTTCTTCGTGCTGACCAAGGGCGAGCACCTCCGGACCTACACCGTGCTTAACGAACCGGATCCGAACCGGGAGGGAGTCGATAATTTTCACGCCAAGTTGTGCAACCTCTACCGCACCGGCCGCGGCGACAAACCAGACGACGCAGTACCCCGCGCCGGATACCTCGTCGTGTCCCGCGGCCAGCTCCTCATGGTGGTCAAGGAGTGGATGCCCGACGACGGCGCCGCCTCATGCATCCGGCTCTTCGCGCTTACTCCGGCTGTCGTCCTACTCCACGATGATCCAGACTCCTCTCTCGCTTGGACTGCGGTAGAAAGCCTCGCTGGCCGGCTGTTCGTCGTCGGCCCCGGTTGCTCGAGGGCATACGAGTGCGCCGACTTCCCATCCGGCTGCATTGAGGAGGGTGTATACTTTCTCGACGACCGCACCTACTACAACTACACCTTCTTCGAGCCCTACTTCCCCGAGCAGAGTAACCCCGACGAGTTTGCGTGCGCCGATAATGGCAGGTGCCGCCTGCTGCCGGCACGCCCCGAGCATTGCTTCCCCATCAAGCCCGGGGAAAGCTCCTTCTCCACTTAGAGCATCCCCACTCGTTGGCGCTCCCCATGCCCAAATCCGGCGAAATTTTCGTCCGGATTGGAGGAAGATTTGGCGTGGGGAGGAGTATATTTCCAGTCGTGTGCTCCCCAAGCGGCGTTTCTCGGGGAAAAAGGGGATGGCTCGGGGAATCCGGACGAAAGAGGAGACACGTGGGCGTGGGCGGTTGGTTTAGCTTCATCCGGAGTCCCCGGGAGACCCCCGGGAAACCGAGGATGGCATGGGGAGTCCGGACGAAAATAGGCTTAAATCCGGACCAAAACGAGGAACCGGGGGCCTGACTGGCCGTTTTTCGCCGTCTGGATGAAAAAAAGTGGCCGTGGGGGCTCTGTGGGGAGACGAGTGGAGATGCTCTTACTCGCGCGCCGCCGGTCTGGCTCCTACCTTGAACCTGTACTGCATGATGGACGACACGGCACAAGATTAATGCTCTCTACATCGTCTACAATTTGACAAGCGCACAAGATCGAGTGTGCATATACAATAGCATAGTGATACTTGCTACTCCCTCCGTTTCAAATTAGTTATCCTAGTTTTGGTTATATTTTGTCTAGATACCTATTGTATTTAAGGCGTTTCAGTATGCAGGTTTGTTTCTTTTCTTCATAGTATTATTCTACAAAAAAAAATTATATGTATAAGTTTCTTACAGAATATATGTATGATTTTTTAAATCAATCTTACAAATACGCTTTCTGCTAAGTTAATAGAAAGTGTTCTATAGTAGTATTGCTCTATTTATTATTCTCATTAAATTATTCATATAGTCGTGTTTGTTTGTAGCAAAACGGATATTACCACTATGCTTTTGTCAACACTAGGATTTCTTGTCCTAGCAGTACAGCTGACCTATCGTATTTTTCTATTTATTATTCTTAAATTACTCGTATTGAATGGAAGTATGCCCATAATTTTTTTTCAAAACTTTGAGTTATTTTTTCATGAGAACGAACATCTTCTACATTTATATGACCTATCCTTGTATAATGTTCTTTTTCTGTCACCCGATCCCAATACTTTTCTCTTCCTCGCCTCTCTCCTCCTTATCTCATGGAGAGACGAAGGGAAAACAAATTTGAAATCGGTCGTAGGGTAATGATTTTTTTTAGAGAACCGCACATTATATTAAATCAAATAAACAGAGTACAACAAGTGGAACGTACAGGAAAACCAGGACTGACATGTGTCCAGGAAACTTTCCAAAAGGACCCCAAAATAAAAGCATATTACAAGTAAGTCCTTTGGAGTCCCTGCAAACAAACCGATCTGAAACCATCGTCGTCCGCCGGCGCCGCCGATATGCACACCAGAGAGAGCGACGGAGAACCGACAAACAGAAATCCAGGCCAGCGCCATAGCCTTCAAGGCGTTGTGAACCGAAGACTAGGCCTGTAGAACAGGCACTTGACGCCGTGGCGAGTCGGCCGGGGACATTCCCCACGCTGACCTAGATCCAAATCCGGCGAATCCCGCGACTGTTGCCGGGGAAAAACGCCAAATCTTCCGCCGCCGGATGATGACCCACAAGTATAGGGGATCGCAACAGTCTTCGAGGGAAGTAAAACCCAAATTTATTGATTCGACACAAGGGGAGGTAAAGAATACTTATAAGTCTTAACAACTGAGTTGTCAATTCAGCTGCACCTGGAAAAGCACTAGTAACAGGGGTGATGTGAAAGTAGCAGTGATATGAGAGCAATAGTAACAGTAACACAGCAGCAGTAATAGTAACACAGTGGCAATGGCACCAGAAAATAGTTGATACTACTTCCAGTGACATGTAGAACAAGTATATGATGATGAGAGATGGACCGGGGTTCCCAGCTATCTACACTAGTGGTAACTCTCCAATAACAAGTGACAAGTGTTGGGTGAACAAATTACAGTTGGGCAATTGATAGGATTGAAATAGCGTTAAGACAGAACATCAAGATTATTAATCATGTAGGCATGTTTTTCATATATAGTCGTACGTGCTCGCAATGAGAAACTTGTACAACATCTTTTGTCCTACCAGCCGATGGCAGCCGGGCCTCTAGGGAATCTACTGGAAATTAAGGTACTCCTTTTAATAGAGCACCGGAGCAAAGCATTAACACTCCGTGAAAACATGTGATCCTCATACCTAAGCCTTCCCCTCCACTTGTCTCAATTTCTGTCACTTTTGGGCCTTTGGTTCCGGACATAGACATGTGCATACAACTTGTAGATACAATCTAAGCAATAAGTGTAGAGCTTAAATCTAAGATCATGCCACTCGGGCCCTAGTGACAAGCATTAAACACAACAAGATTGCAGCAACAATAACTTCACAAACTTTATAGATAGACTAATCATAATGTAAGAATCCATCGGATCCCAACAAACACAACACCGATTACATCAGATGAATCTGAATCATGTAAGGCAGCTCATGAGATCATTGTATTGAAGTACATGGGAGAGAGAGTACCAACTAGCTACAGCTAGAACCCGTAGTCCATGGGGGAACTACTCACGGAGCATGATGGAGGCGATGGCGTTGATGGAGATGGCTTCCGGGGGCACTTCCCCGTCCCGGCAGGGTGCCAGAACAGAGACTTCTGTCCCCCGAAACGGAGTTTCGCGATGGCGGCGGCGCCCCTGGAGTCTTTCTGGAGTTTCGTCAATCGGTATCGAGTTTTTAGGTCGAAAGGGCTTATATAGGCGAAGAGGCGGCGCATGAGGGGCAACAGGGCGCCCCCACAATAGGCCGGCGCGGCCAGGGTGGAGCCCGCGCGGCCCTGGCGTGTGGTGGCCCCCTGGCCCGCCTCCGACTCTCCTTCGGTGTTCTGGGGTCTTCCGGAAAAAATAAGATACTGGGTTTTCGTTTCGTCGAATTCCGAGAATATTGCCCGAACAGCCTTTCTGGAACCAAAAACAGCAGAAAACAGGAACTGGCACTTCGGCATCTTGTTAATAGGTTAGTTCCGGAAAACGCATAAAAATATTATAAAGTGCGAGCAAAACATGTAAGTATTGTCATAAAACAAGCATGAAACATCAGAAATTATGGATACGTTGGAGACGTATCACCGGACCACCAACCTTGTTCCATCACCAAACAAAGAGCCCACCGCTGCAAAGGAACGGCGAGCAGACGAGGCCATCGGCTCAACGGAGTCGCCTGGACGGACGCCGCCATGGTGAGGGAGAGACCGAGGCCACCTTATTCGACGAAGCACCAGCCCCACCAAACTGCTGCCACTAGACGAAGACGAGACCCTAGACCTATGGACCAAACCGGAGAGAAACGGGAGCCCACCCCCCCCACCCCCCCCCCCTCCAGCTGCCGGAGCAGCGGAGGGAGGGGGGAGGAGGTCACCACCTCACCGGCGTCCAAAGGAGGGCAGGAACCGTCGCCTCTCTGTCGCCAGGGTAATGATTTGGTGGTATTGGAGCAAGCTAGTCTCAGGGGAAATTATTCTAGGCAATCGCTTTCTATTTAAATAGACTTATTTTGTAAAAAAAAATTAACAAATTTTATAATTCTTGCATGGTGCAGAACACAATATGTTTTGTGATTAATGACTGATCATATATGTACCGCATAGTTGATCGGACATAGAGCTAAATTGGCATTCTGTTATATCTAGTCCCTCATATTAGAGCATCTCTAACGGGTAATGTAAACTAAAGCACCAAAATGCAATTTTGAAATCACTTGTTTTGTGTATTTTCGGTTTTTAGGGTACCAAAAAAAGTTCTGCAATTTCAGGTGATGTAAAATAGTGTACTATGTGCTCCAACAGATGATGTGAAATAGGACACCACCCCTAGTGCCAGTAGCGGAGGCAGCAATTTTTGTGAGGTATGGCCAACCCAAGTAGCCATGTGCACAACAATATTGAAGTTGAAGCTTTCGTGCGTGCCAACACATATATATGGTGAAGTTGAAAATTTTTGAGGTGTGGCGGAGGCCAAACCATGCCAGATTGATGCCTCCACTACCTCAAAAATTGCAATCTAAATCCACGTCTCCTGGTCGGCCACGGCTTCAAGAATGATGGTACAGTCCGTCTTCTATCCTTTGAACTATCAATCTCATGCCGCAAGATAGTTCTTCCACCTCTAGTGCATGCAATCAATGGAGGCAAAAATGCCTGGAAAAGCACATGCGGTGTTGAGATCGCCAAAAGTCTAGCCATGTCTTGAACATTGGAAGCTCTCAAGTACTCCAGACCAAACACCTCAGCCATAGCAACAACAAAGCGCTTGACACTTGATGGCTTGTCTCTCACCACACTCCGGCATTACCTATGCATCATGCGTAATGCAGCGGTCACCTTCTGGAATGTGCTATGTCCAAGATATGCAATGGAATTCCTCCTTTGCTCAAAGAAGGTGGCATGCAACTTCATCGACTCATGTACTTGAACAACTCCGTTCCCCTCCGAAATTGGCGACGAAAGTATCGCTTGGGATATACCATCGACTCCGAAAAACAGTTGAGAATCAACCGGTTGTGGCCATCAACCCTACCCCGCCGCAACCTCTCATGGCCGAACATGAACCACTATGCTTTTCCGAGGACTTCGTCGTCTAAGTGGTTCTAAAAAAGGAGGCGCTTGTGGTATGTGGAGTGGAGTGATACTGGATAAGGAAAATGTTGGTCCTAATTTATGCAAGAGCGGGAAGCGTTATGACTGTCCGACAAGACGGGCCAACATAACACATACTTTAGTCAGGACTGGCTATTTACGTTATACCACAGCTACACACGGAGAAAGCGACAGAAAATCGTGGGGAACATGTGTTACAAAATGATACTTTGTAGCTATCTTTGTTCAAATTATTTATAGTTTATAACCAATATGATGGTTTGTAAATCTATAATACTTTCACTACATAAACCTGAAAGTGCTAAATGAAATGATGCATATCACACACGATCATAAAATGCAGAATATGTGTGATGTACAATGTTGTGATAATATTCTGTAGTACATACTACATAGCACATGGTTTTTTAGAAGAAAAACATGTGTGATGTACAATATAGTGTTGGGTGAACAAATTACAGTTGGGCAATTGATAGGATTGAAATAGCATTAAGACAGAACATCAAGATTATTAATCATGTAGGCATGTTTTCCATATATAGTCGTACGTGCTCGCAATGAGAAACTTGTACAACATCTTTTGTCCTACCAGCCGGTGGCAGCCGGGCCTCTAGGGAATCTACTGGAAATTAAGGTACTCCTTTAATAGAGCACCGGAGCAAAGTATTAACACTCCGTGAAAACATGTGATCCTCATACCTAAGCCTTCCCCTCCAGTTGTCCCAATTTCTGTCACTTTGGGGCCTTTGGTTTCGGACATAGACATGTGCATACAACTTGTAGATACAATCTAAGCAATAAGTGTAGAGCTTAAATCTAAGATCATGCCACTCGGGCCCTAGTGACAAGCATTAAACACAACAAGATTGCAGCAACAATAACTTCACAAACTTTATAGATAGACTAATCATAATGTAACAATCCATCGGATCCCAACAAACACAACACCGATTACATCAGATGAATCTGAATCATGTAAGGCAGCTCATGAGATCATTGTATTGAAGTACATGGGAGAGAGAGTACCAACTAGCTACAGATAGAACCCGTAGTCCATGGGGGAACTACTCACGGAGCATGATGGAGGCGATGGCGTTGATGGAGATGGCTTCCGGGGGCACTTCCCCGTCCCGGCAGGGTGCCGAAACAGAGACTTCTGTCCCCCGAAACGGAGTTTCGCGATGGCGGCGGCGCCCCTGGAGTCTTTCTGGAGTTTCGTCAATCGGTATCGAGTTTTTAGGTCGAAAGGGCTTATATAGGCGAAGAGGCGGCGCAGGAGGGGCAACAGGGCGCCCCCACACTAGGCCGGCGCGGCCAGGGTGGAGCCCGCGCGGCCCTGGAGTGTGGTGGCCCCCTGGCCCGCCTCCGACTCTCCTTCGGTGTTCTAGGGTATTCCGGAAAAAATAAGATACTGGGTCTTCGTTTCGTCGAATTCCGAGAATATTGCCCGAACAGCCTTTCTGGAACCAAAAACAGCAGAAAACAGGAACTGGCACTTCGGCATCTTGTTAATAGGTTAGTTCCGGAAAACGCATAAAAACATTGTAAAGTGCGAGCAAAACATGTAAGTATTGTCATAAAACAAGCATGGAACATCAGAAATTATGGATACGTTGGAGACGTATCAGCATCCCCAAGCTTAGTTCCTACTCGTCCTCGAGTAGGTAAACGATAAATAGAATAATTTCTGTAGTGACATGCTACTTACATACCCTTGATCATACTATTATAAAGCATATGAGATGAATGAAGTGACTCAAGGCAATGATCTATTGTTGCTAACAAATAGATAACATATAGCAAAACTTTTCATGAATAGTACTTTCAAGACAAGCATGAAAAGTCTTGCATAAGAGTTAACTCATAAAGCAATAGATTCAAAGTAAAAGCATCGAAGCAACACAAAGGAAGATATAAGTTTCAGCAGTTGCTTTAACTTTCAACATGCATATCTCATGGATAATTGTCAACACAAAGTAGAATAATAAGTGCAATAAGCAAGTATGTAAGAATCAATGCACAGTTGACACAAGTGTTTGCTTCTAAGATGAAAGGAAGTAGGTAAACTGACTCAACATAAAGTAAAAGAAAGGGCCTTCGCAGATGGAAGCAGGGATTAAATCATGTGCTAGAGCTTTTTAAGTTTTGAAATCATATAGAGAGCATAAAAGTAAAGTTTTGAGAGGTGTTTGTTGTTGTCAACGAATGGTAATGGGTACTCCAACTACCTCGTCAACCAGACTTTCAAGAGCGGCTCCCATGAAGGACGTCATCTCTACCAGCAAGGTAGATCATCCCTCTTCTCTTTTGTTTACACATGTACTTTAGTTTTTATTTATGGGTGACACTCCTCCCAACCTTTGCTTACACAAGCCATGGCTAACCGAATCCTCGGGTGCCTTCCATCAATCTCATACCATGGAGGAGTGTCTATTTGCAAAATTAAGTTGCTTACTGATGAATCAGAGCAAAACATGTGAAGAGAATTATTAATGAAGTTTGATTAATCGTGGCTGGGAACCCTGTTGCCAGCTCTTTTTGCAAAATTATCGGATAAGCGGATGTGCCACTAGTCCATTATGAAAGTCTATCAAGAGTAAATGACAAGGTTGAAAGATAAACACCACATACTTCCTCATGAGCTATAAAACATTGACACAAATAAGAGATGATAAATTTTGAAGGTTTAAAGGTAGCACATGAAGTATTTACTTGGAATGGCAGGAAATACCATATAGTAGGTAGGTATGGTGGACACACATGGCATAGGTTTTGGCTCAAGGTTTTGGATGCACGAGAAGCATTCCCTCTCAGTACAAGGTTTTGGCTAGCAAGGTTGTTTGAAGCAAACACAAGTATGAACCGGTACAGCAAAACTTACATAAGAACATATTGCAAGCATTATAATACTCTACACTGTCTTCCTTGTTGCTCAAACACTTTTACCAGAAAATATCTTAGAGAGACCAATCATGCAAACCAATTTCAACAAGCTCTACGGTAGTTCTCCACTAATAGGTTTAAACTACATGATGCATGAGCTTAAACATGATCTACTTGAGAGATCAAAACAATTGCCAAGTATCAAATTATCCAAGACAATATGAAGCATTTTCTGTTTCCAACCAAATAGCAATAAATGCAACAGCTTCCAACTTTTGTCATTGAACGTTAAAAGTAAAACGAAGAACACAAGTGTTCATATGAAAAAGCGGAGCGTGTCTCTCTCCCAAACAAGGATTGCTAGGATCCGAATTTATTCAAACAAAAACAAAAATAAAAGCACACAGACGCTCCAGGTAAAGAACATAAGATGTGACCGAATAAAAATATAGTTTCAATAGAAGAAACTTGATAAGTTGATGAAGAAGGGGATGCCTTGGGCATCCCCAAGCTGAGACGCTTGAGTCTTCTTGAAATATGCAGGTATGAACCACCGGGGCATCCCCAAGCTTAGACTTTTCACTCTTCTTGATCATATATCATCCTCCTCTCTTGACCCTTGAAAACTTCCTTCACACCAAACTTCTCATAAACTTCATTAGAGGGGTTAGTACTCAAAAAACTTTAATCCACCTTGGTCCTGTAGTGACACATTGCAAGAACTCAATAAAACATTAGCTACAGCCTTCCACGTCTAGAAAGCCTTGCTTAAAGTCCACAAGAGACAATGCAAAAAACAGAGACAGAATCTGTCAAAACAGAACAGCCAGTAAACACGAATTTTTAAGAGGTACTTCCGTTGCTCAAATCAGAAAACTCAAAACTAATGAAAGTTGCGTACATATCTGGGGAACACGCACGTAAATTGGCAGATTTTTCTGAGTTACCTACAGAGAATCATACCCAGATTCGTGACAGATAGAAATCTGTTTCTGCGTAGAAATCCAAATCTAGTATCAACCTTCTATTAGAGACTTCACTTGGCACAACAATGCAATAAAATAAAGATAAGGAGAGGTTTCTACAGTAGTAACAACTTCCAAGACACAACAAAACAGTACCAAAACAAAGGCATGGGTTATCTCCCAAGAAGTGCTTTCTTTATAGCCATTAAGATGGGCTCAGCAATTTTAATGATGCACTCGCAAGAAATAAGAGTTGAAGCAAAAGAGAGCATCAAAAAGCAAGTTCAAAACACATTTAAGTCTAACCCACTTCCTATGCATAGGAATTTTGTACACAAATAAATTCATTAAGAACAAAGTGACAAGCATAAGAAGATAAAACAAGAGTAACTTCAAAAGTTTCAGCATATACAGAGGTGTTTTAGTACCATGCAAATTTCTACAACCATATTTTCCTATCTCATAATAATTTTCAGTAGCATTATGAACAAACTCAACAATATAACTATCACATACAGCATGCTTTTCATGATCCACAAACATATAATTTTTATCAAGCTCAAAAATAGTGGGATTAAAACTTTCAAACCAACTTTTATCAATAATATAACAAGATGATTGATCATTCTCAAGAGATATGGGACTCATAGATAAATTCAAGAACTCTCCAATCCCATTTTCATTAGTAGTACAATTAATATTATCAAGTAACATAGGACCATCATCTAGAGATTTATCATAAACATTTGCTAAGCAAAACTCTTTAGTACCATGCATTTCGACATCAGGCACAAACAAAGCATTATCATAAGATTTATCAAAGTAGCATGGATTATCATAGATAACAGTAGCATAATTGTTCTCACAAGTTTTACTCATAGGTAATATTTCAAGAGAATCCACAGGAACATAACATTCATCCTCTTTTGGTAAGCATGGAGGACAATCAAATAGTGTAAGAGATAAAGAGTTACTCTCATTAGAAGGTTGGCATGGGTAGCTAATCCATTCTTCCTCCTTTTGTTCATCACTCTCCTCTTCTTTTTCATCCAATGAGCTTTCAGGTTCATCAATTTCCTCCTCTTTTTCATCCAATGAGCTTTCAGGTTCATCAATTTCTTCTTCCACTGGTTCCTGCAAATTGTGAGTGCATTCTTGTGCATTAATGAGTCTCTCTTTATAATCAATGATATAAGGATTATCACTGTAGCTTTCTATGCAAAAATTAAGGGTAGAAGAGACATAATCTTTAAGATCCTTACAAACAACACAAGTTTCATAATTTTGAGCAATGAAGGATTCTATCTCAGAGGCTCCCATAAATAAGACAAATTGTTCTACCTCTTCGAACCCAAGATGAATATAGCTATTCCAATTATAGTTCTTAATTAAAATTTCCTCACTAAAGCCACATTGAAATTTAAGATGTTTAGTATCCTGTTGAGAGCAACAGTTTATATCATGGCGTTTAAGCAAGATTTTAGCAATTGTATTCAATTTTTCTATCACAGCACTCATAACTTTACCCGTTCTTGATTCTCTGTAATTATTATAAAATTCTATAAGCTCCAACATGGTTATGCGTTCTTCCATAGCAACAGTTTTTAATTTTTAGGTTTTCCAAATTTTTATGGATTTTTGGGTATATAATAAAACAAGACAGAAAAAAACTAAGCAAAAGTAAACTAGACAAAAGTAAACTAAGCAAAACAAAATAAAATAAAACAGAAATAGAGAGAGAGGTAGAGTGTACTCCCCAGGTGAACTTATGAGTAGAGCTATGCCTCCCCGGCAACGGCGCCAGAAAATAGTCTTGATGACCCACAAGTATAGGGGATCGCAACAATCTTCGAGGGAAGTAAAACCCAAATTTATTGATTCGACACAAGGGGAGGTAAAGAATACTTATAAGACTTAACAACTGAGTTGTCAATTCAGCTGCACCTGGAAAAGCACTAGTAACAGGGGTGATGTGAAAGTAGCAGTGATATGAGAGCAATAGTAACAAGAACACAATGACGATAATAGTAACACAGTGGCAATGGCACCAGAAAATAGTTGATACTACTTCCAGTGACATGTAGAACAAGTATATGATGATGAGAGATGGACCGGGGTTCCCAGCTATCTACACTAGTGGTAACTCTCCAATAACAAGTGACAAGTGTTGGGTGAACAAATTACAGTTGGGCAATTGATAGGATTGAAATAGCGTTAAGACAGAACATCAAGATTATTAATCATGTAGGCATGTTTTTCATATATAGTCGTACGTGCTCGCAATGAGAAACTTGTACAACATCTTTTGTCCTACCAGCCGGTGGCAGCCGGGCCTCTAGGGAATCTACTGGAAATTAAGGTACTCCTTTTAATAGAGCACCGGAGCAAAGCATTAACACTCCGTGAAAATATGTGATCCTCATACCTAAGCCTTCCCCTCCACTTGTCTCAATTTCTGTCACTTTTGGGCCTTTGGTTCCGGACATAGACATGTGCATACAACTTGTAGATACAATCTAAGCAATAAGTGTAGAGCTTAAATCTAAGATCATGCCACTCGGGCCCTAGTGACAAGCATTAAACACAACAAGATTGCAGCAACAATAACTTCACAAACTTTATAGATAGACTAATCATAATGTAAGAATCCATCGGATCCCAACAAACACAACACCGATTACATCAGATGAATCTGAATCATGTAAGGCAGCTCATGAGATCATTGTATTGAAGTACATGGGAGAGAGAGTACCAACTAGCTACAGCTAGAACCCGTAGTCCATGGGGGAACTACTCACGGAGCATGATGGAGGCGATGACGTTGATGGAGATGGCTTCCGGGGGCACTTCCCCGTCCCGCCAGGGTGCCAGAACAGAGACTTCTGTCCCCCGAAACGGAGTTTCGCGATGGCGGCGGCGCCCCTGGAGTCTTTCTGGAGTTTCGTCAATCGGTATCGAGTTTTTAGGTCGAAAGGGCTTATATAGGCGAAGAGGCGGCGCATGAGGGGCAACAGGGCGCCCCCACACTAGGCCGGCGCGGCCAGGGTGGAGCCTGCGCGGCCCTGGCGTGTGGTGGCCCCCTGGCCCGCCTCCGACTCTCCTTCGGTGTTCTGGGGTCTTCCGGAAAAAATAAGATACTGGGTTTTCGTTTCGTCGAATTCCGAGAATATTGCCCGAACAGCCTTTCTGGAACCAAAAACAGCAGAAAACGAGGCGGCACTTCGGCATCTTGTTAATAGGTTAGTTCCGGAAAACGCATAAAAACATTATAAAGTGCGAGCAAAACATGTAAGTATTGTCATAAAACAAGCATGAAACATCAGAAATTATGGATACGTTGGAGACGTATCACCGGACCACCAACCTTGTTCCATCACCAAACAAAGAGCCCACCGCTGCAAAGGAACGGCGAGCAGACGAGGCCATCGGCTCAACGGAGTCGCCTGGACGGACGCCGCCATGGTGAGGGAGAGACCGAGGCCACCTTATTCGACGAAGCACCAGTCCCACCAAACTGCTGCCACTAGACGAAGACGAGACCCTAGACCTATGGACCAAACCGGAGAGAAACGGGAGCCCACCCCTCTCTCTCCAGCTGCCGGAGCAGCGGAGGGAGGGGGGAGGAGGTCACCACCTCACCGGCGTCCAAAGGAGGGCAGGAACCGTCGCCTCTCTGTCGCCAGGGTAATGATTTGGTGGTATTGGAGCAAGCTAGTCTCAGGGGAAATTATTCTAGGCAATCGCTTTCTATTTAAATAGACTTATTTTGTATAAAAAAATTAACAAATTTTATAATTCTTGCATGGTGCAGAACACAATATGTTTTGTGATTAATGACTGATCATATATGTACCGCATAGTTGATCGGACATAGAGCTAAATTGGCATTCTGTTATATCTAGTCCCTCATATTAGAGCATCTCTAACGGGTAATGTAAACTAAAGCACCAAAATGCAATTTTGAAATCACTTGTTTTGTGTATTTTCGGTTTTTAGGGTACCAAAAAAAGTTCTGCAATTTCAGTTGATGTAAAATAGTGTACTATGTGCTCCAACAGATGATGTGAAATAGGACACCACCCCTAGTGCCAGTAGCGGAGGCAGCAATTTTTGTGAGGTATGGCCAACCCAAGTAGCCATGTGCACAACAATATTGAAGTTGAAGCTTTCGTGCGTGCCAACACATATATATGGTGAAATTGGAAATTTTTGAGGTGTGGCGGAGGCCAAACCATGCCAGATTGATGCCTCCACTACCTCAAAAATTGCAATCTAAATCCACGTCTCCTGGTCGGCCACGGCTTCAAGAATGATGGTACAGTCCGTCTTCTATCCTTTGAACTATCAATCTCATGCCGCAAGATAGTTCTTCCACCTCTAGTGCATGCAATCAATGGAGGCAAAAATGCCTGGAAAAGCACATGCGGTGTTGAGATCGCCAAAAGTCTAGCCATGTCTTGAACATTGGAAGCTCTCAAGTACTCCAGACCAAACACCTCAGCCATAGCAACAACAAAGCGCTTGACACTTGATGGCTTGTCTCTCACCACACTCCGGCATTACCTATGCATCATGCGTAATGCAGCGGTCACCTTCTGGAATGTGCTATGTCCAAGATATGCAATGGAATTCCTCCTTTTCTCAAAGAAGGTGGCATGCAACTTCATCGACTCATGTACTTGAACAACTCCGTTCCCCTCCGAAACTGGCGACGAAAGTATCGCTTGGGATATACCATCGACTCCGAAAAACAGTTGAGAATCAACCGGTTGTGGCCATCAACCCTACCCCGCCGCAACCTCTCATGGCCGAACATGAACCACTATGCTTTTCCGA
Source organism: Lolium perenne (assembly GCF_019359855.2). NCBI lineage: Eukaryota > Viridiplantae > Streptophyta > Magnoliopsida > Poales > Poaceae > Lolium > Lolium perenne. Next base: position 31,530,395 of record NC_067248.2, on the reverse strand, counting down.
GGACTTCGTCGTCTAAGTGGTTCTAAAAAAGGAGGCGCTTGTGGTATGTGGAGTGGAGTGATACTGGATAAGGAAAATGTTGGTCCTAATTTATGCAAGAGCGGGAAGCGTTATGACTGTCCGACAAGACGGGCCAACATAACACATACTTTAGTCAGGACTGGCTATTTACGTTATACCACAGCTACACACGGAGAAAGCGACAGAAAATCGTGGGGAACATGTGTTACAAAATGATACTTTGTAGCTATCTTTGTTCAAATTATTTATAGTTTATAACCAATATGATGGTTTGTAAATCTATAATACTTTCACTACATAAACCTGAAAGTGCTAAATGAAATGATGCATATCACACACGATCATAAAATGCAGAATATGTGTGATGTACAATGTTGTGATAATATTCTGTAGTACATACTACATAGCACATGGTTTTTTAGAAGAAAAACATGTGTGATGTACAATATAGTGCTTACCTTCTGTAGGACATCACGCACATTTGTGCTGCGAGATGTACAATGTAGTTCTACATTAGAAGAAAGTAAAACAATGCATACATTGCAAATATAAAAACAATGTTCATAATTCAGTCAAAATATATAATTAACTTCATTACATAGAAGAATCGAAGGTCCATTACATCATCTATATATTGAGTCGGTCCCTAATTCTATTGTAGCCAACTAGATGTTAGTGCCTCCTAGCTATCTCGAAGCCGAGGTGAACATCCATAGCGGCATACTTGATATGATCCAAGCGCAATGGAAAGTCGGACCACTTGTATCTAACAATCTCAATGCACCATTCTAACCATCGTGTACGACTTGTAACGTCAAGATATGGTCATAACCACATGTATTGTATTTGTACACACCATTCATATGAATCAACTTCTAGAAACAATTGTTTTAGACAAGCAAAATTGTGGTCTGTTTATTGCTCTGTTTTTAACTTACTTTAGTCCATACTCACTCTATTCCTAGTATAAGGTGTATAGTTTTAAAAGATTTGATTACGTCTTTCTATCATATGCAAACTTCTATTTTCTCAATTGTCTATGTGTACTCCAGCCCAAAATGGTGCAAGTTCCCTTCACTTGAGTTTTTCAATTTCTGCGCCAGAAACCATACACCTTATTATTATCATACTCCATGTTCTACTGTGTTTTAAAATTCATAGGCTTGAAATATTTGTACTCTTTTATAAGTCAAGGCACACACAATCACTAGTTTCTGACATTAATTGTTTGCTAGAGCTAATGACTTCGTTGGCCACCTTGGTTTCAAACCATGGATACATGCCAATCAGCCATAACGCATTGGTTAATTTGTCAACTCATTCTTGACCGTTCAAATATGTAAAGGTCTCCGCACTCAATTCGTTTGTTTCACGATTACATATAGGAGGTGAATTGATTGATTCCCCTATCAGCAAGAGCAGCACAGCTACATTTTCAGATCATACAAGTATCCTTCCACCACTATCTCATGCTACATCAACGATCTCCGCACTCAATTCCTAGTCTCAAATAAACATCTCATTTGAAACACCTACCTAGATGTCCTGATCTATAAAAATATCTCAGAAGTCCTAACTAATTGAAATGGTGAACTGCTCCTAGTCTACAAACAATTATCTCATTAAAAACACCTACCAAGATGTCCTAATCTTAAAAAAAAAAAAACTCATAAAAAGTCCTATCTGATTGTTCCTACAAGGCAACCAGTTTAGTCAGTGAGGGACAACAAGTTGCAAAATACAATGGGTTTGCCCCTTTGTTTCAAGTTACATTTTCACAAGGATCCACACTGCAAAAACAACATAATTAGCGGCAGGTAAGGCCTCCATCTTAAGCATCTTCAAAGAAATAGCCATTCATGATATCTGCATCATCCACATAAATGTAAGAATTAGATACTCTGGAATATCACAACAGATGCAAATAAAAGACTACTTGAAAATGTTCTCAGATACAATATTTATGTTCATATTGCAGTGTTCATCATATCATATTTAACTAATAATATAGCAATGGTTATACAAGAGCTGCAAATGACACAAGATGATTTCGAAAGAAACATCACTCAGTGAACTGCAAATACTTTTTCAGCATAATTCATTAAGATCCAGTAAACCACTGTATTATTGTCTAGGTGTGACGTAAATGAAACATACGACTACATTATGATGCAAGTCAGACCTAACCAGATCATGTTTCATATACTCCCTCTGATTCATATTAATTGACTTCAATATGGATGTATCTAAAACTAAAATATGTCTAGATACATCCATATTTGAGTCAATTAATATGAACTGGAGGGAGTATAATATTAAGTCAACGGGGGCATCATGATTGATAAAACTAATTTTACTAGAGATGCTCATCCAATGGAATATTTAACTGTATTTATTAAGTGACACTGAAGAGAGACAATCAGCCGAGCCTAACATCACATACTACTGACATGCAGATAAAAGTAAAATGAGACTAATATTTGGAAAGCCAGACAAAATGCAGAAGATCATATTCTCTTCACTAACTAATAACCCGCCTAAGGTCAATTTATTCATTGCCTAGTCTCGAAAAGAAACATGATACATTGTCTTAAAGGACACAAACTAACGATGCACCTCTACATGAAATATTTTGAGCTCCAATGTTTCACCAAAATACACAACAATTAAGGAAACCAAAACAATATAATCACTCTATCAAATCCATGGTCCACTAGAGCCAACAAAAGTACAAGGGGATTTTTTTAACCCGGCAGCAACTAAAAGTTCCAAGAAGCATGTACCATTAATCTGCAGGTGCGTCTGATGACAGAAACCTTGTGAGCCTCCTTTTAACAATATATGGCATGGATTGACAATAGAAGTAAGAAGAAAAGTGTAGCTAACTAAGTCCATTAGCCAGCTCGTCAGTTTTGGAACTCTTATGCTGCCATAGATAAATAATGTTAACAAGGTAACAAATGCACTGTGAGGGAAAAAAAATATTATACCAGGAAGGAAACAATGATCATATGCTACCTTGCTCTTTTTGTGCTTATGCACATCTGCCGAATCCTCCATTCCCTCATGCTTTCTCTTCTAAACAATTTGAAGACATTGTACAACATAAAGTATAGTTGAGTGATGAGTAAGACTTGAAAATACTGAAGTTTTGAGCATACAGAAAATGGACCAACCTTCTCATGATGCCCACTTTTATCCTTTTTCTTATCCTTGTCCTTATCTTTGTCTTTAGACCGATCCTTATGTCGATGTTTGTGCTTCTTATGCTCCCTGTCCTTATCTCTGTCTTTGTGCTTTTTATGTTTCTTCTCTTTGTCCTTGGACTCACTTTTTGACTTGCCCGAGATAGTCGGTATACCTTTTTCAGCCTGTTGATTTTGGTTTCGAATGTGAATAATAAGATAAGAAAATACAGTAACACCATAAAGGAAGTGGGGTGATAAAAATGATCTTACTGAGGGTAAATCTACTGGGGTGGTTTCTCGCAGCTGAAACGCTTGCCCTAGTGTTTCCATATCAAAGGGCTGAATATAAGCAGGCTTATCTCTTAAATATGCATTCTGAACAAGTTGATCTAGCTCCATTCCTTCTCCTTTTCGAATTTCAGTGTCCCCCACAACATTGTGAAGATAATGTGTATCTGAGATTGCTAGTGGCAAAGGCCTCTTGCAAAAGAAATCATGGTGAGGCTGCAGTTTGTACTGGCTTATTAAATCAACAGCACCTGTGAGCTCCCTAGGTCCTGAAAAAGAAAAGTCGTATCACAGACCGCCAGCATTGCAAATTACCAGGGTTTGAACTTCGGAGAAGCATGTACATCAAGAACCATGCCAGGAAAATTCATCCATGATGACAAGTTACAATGGGCACTTATTGCACTGGTAGGGTCACAAATATTACGAGCTTATTCTGGGGCACAACAGGAAATAATATTGTCCAATGGTTGACCAGTAAAATGTCAACATGTTGAAATTTTGGCAATTCCAGGGATGCTGCATAACACTTCAGGCACTTGGAGAAGCTATCAAATGTGGGAGGTAGTTTGACTGTCCAAGTTTGAAAATCGAATGTAATTTTGTTGTAAAATATTCTTCCAATGGCTACAAGATAATAATCATAAGTGCTTTTTGATACAGGTCCAATGGTATGAATTTTGTGTAGCATAGCCCAGTAACCCACATACTATTGCATTAACTGTTGGTCAAAACTTGAATTTGGGCAGTTAAAAGACACCTTACAAAAAGGACCAAAGGGAATATCAGATAACAATACACAAATAGTTATGACAACATGACATTACATATCAAAGAAAATCAACTAAAATATTAGAGAGGCAAAGTTCCCTAGATGAATGTCGGTTACATCCTTCAGTAAAGCAGAGGATACCCCCACACCCCACCCACCCTAATGGCTTCATCTTTAAATAAGGGAGAAATTTATTTTGAAATCAATAGCTGGTATCAGTTCCCTAGAAAAACATGCTAGCCAGTTCTACTTTTCTGCATGTTTACAAAAGCAGTACCTTTGCCAAACTTCTTGTCGTCAGAATCCATCAGACTGAAGCTTGATCTATGCGCAATTCATCTTGACCTGAAATTCAATTCGACAATATGTTCAACGATGAAGGTAATTGTTCTCAGTATGATGTAATAAACAGCACGACTGAACTGATACCAGCTACTGATTCCATTTTCCAAAAGCATACTATCTAATGAAAATAAATCAATCGAACCTCCCACATAAATACTGTCTAGTATGTGTCTACAGATTTAGCCACAGTCCAACAAGTTCAACTTCAGTCAAGTCCCCACATGAATATAGATGAACAGTGTACAGTCAGCTAGAGTAGACCAACTCTGGAATACGTGTGCACAAAATATTATCACCTTATGGAACATAAACCTTAGTATTTCGCACTCCATACTGGTAAAGTACAAAAAGTGAAGAGCAAGTTACATGGTTTTATATGCTTATGGCATTGGTTCTCCTATGACATTTTTTGCACTGCCATTAAAAGCTGCACGTATCTGTACAATTGTTGCAAATTATGCCACACTGATTTTTTTCCAAACAGTAAGAAGGTCGGTATGTCCAGGGCAATGCTAACAGAGGCAAATGAAGGACTCTCGCTAAAGTTATCGGATGATACTTTGTTGTCCGTGCATGAAGCGGTAACTGGGCCAACTTCGATACCGCAAAATTAAACAAGAAAAGGGACCCAACGTGTGCCACCAAAACATATCTAGCTCGAGCTCAGGAGACACAAACGCTATGTAGTATAATATCCCAGGATTCAACTGATCTGTGTGTGACGATAAACTTCGACGCATGAGCTCCAGCTCAACATTACTTGATATTTCGGCACTAACACTCAAACTAGGTTACCATATAAATCCTTAATAGAAAATGACTAGTTATGAATTCAAGTACGAAACGAGTAAAGCGTGTCGTTATATAGTGTATACCTAGGTAGAGCTCAACCATGCCCTAATCTGTTAACCCAAATGTATATTCTAACCCGAAACAACTAGGCTGGAAACACGGAGGGCGTGCCCTGGACATGATTGCCGGAAGCAAGCAGCATGGCAAACTAGCGTCCGAAAGGATACTCACGGTTTAAAATCCATCAAAACAGATAGTATCAGCCAACCAGTCCGAAGCTAACAGGGCAATCTAGTCTAGTCTAGGGTTCGGAACCAGAGTCCACTCCACTCACGCTCGGTTCACTTGGGCCTAGCCGCCGACCGGAATTCCGGGGCGGCGGCGGCGCGCGAGGAAGGAGCGGGCGAGGAACTCACCGTGGCTGGCTAGGGAGGGCCGGCGGGCGGTGGGTAGGGTGGGGCCCGCCCGCCGCAGATCTGCCGGGGCCGGGCGGGGGCGGGGCGGGGATGGCGGGGCGGTCGACGATCTGGCGGCGTGGGGCGGCTGGTCGGAGGAGATGGGGGCAGTCGCCGGCGGTGGAGGCGTTCGCCGATGGACGCGAGGGCGAAGCGAGGTGCGCGAGGGCTGGCTGTGTGTCGAACGGAAATCGGGGAGGAGCGGTGCGCGAGGGGAGGGCATCATATGTTGGGCGTGACCGAAACCGGACTCGGGCGGGCCGCGTCGGCCTCGTGTCTCCCAGGTCCGAACAGTGGTCGCCCCGCCGTTGGATCCTCTAATTTGTGTGCTCATGATTTAGACCTTGTCACCTAATCTCTCACTCACAGCGTGCTTGGCAATAATAGTAGGAGGGAAAATGAACGGGGGTTTCCTTTGCTAGATTACCAGGAAATTTGATGATTTGCTACACTCTTCTCTCAAATTAGATTATTTTGCCAAATGGGGGAAAAACGTTTCGTGACCTAGCGCTCTGGCGAAAACCAGGGCGACTAGGGTTCCCAGCCTCCAATTCCGATCTCTGATCGTCAATTGGAGTTCTTCCCGTTACCTTCTGCTTTAGGTCTGCGAGCGCTGGAATTCTGTACGGGGTTGCTCCGTTTGTTCTCGCTCTGGCCCTGTTCCTTGTAGGGTTTGGGGCAAAGGCTGTCCATGGCGGCGGCGGCGGAAAGCTCGAGTAATTGGACGTGCGGATCAAGCAAAAAGAAAGAGGAAGGAATCAATGATATGCTGCATAGGTTGGGGATCGGTGAAGATGACTTTGACGATCTGGTGTTTGAGGAAGTTGAGGGTGCTCCAAAGGAATTGATGAAGTGGATGGCGCTTGTTAGGGTTCATACAACCAATTATTTTAGTTTCTCAACTTTTGAGCAACACATGCGGGTGGCTTGGAGTCCTGCGAAAGAGATTAAGTTTCAGCACATTGAAGGCAATCTCTTTACAGTACAATGCTCTTGCCTTGGAGACTGGATAAAAGTTGAGAAAGGAGGTCCCTGGCTGTTTCGGCAATCTATCGTATGCATCGAACCATACGATGGTGTATCAGATCCAGACCTGACTGATTTGAACTACTTCACTACATATGTGCAAATTCAGAAGCTACAAGTGGGTTACCGTAATGAAGCGTTGATCACAAATCTGATAGAAAGAAAGGTTGGCTAAGTAGTGGAGATTCAGACAGACGTACAGGGGGCAGGAAACTTTGTTCGTGTTAAGGTTAGATTGGATGTTCGTAAGGTTCTGGAGAGATTTGTATCCATGAGTAGGGAGGGCAGAAGAGAGATCTTCCAATTGAAATACGAGAAAATGCCAAGGTTTTGCGGTGCCTGTGGTTTTATTGGACACTCACATTTGGAGTGTGGCACGGGTGAGTATACAGAAGAAGAGCTGAAGTGGGGTGATTGGCTTAAGGCGGACTGGGAAACCTGGCATGGGCGGGGAGGATCTGCTCCTCGTGGTGGTGGCAGGGGAGGTAGGGGGTTTCGGTTTTCCGAGACTCGTGGTGGTGGTCGAGGTATGAACGGTATGGGACGAGCAACTAATCAAAATACAAGTTGGAGACATAATGCTTTACCTCTGATAGATAATACGGTTGTTCTTGATCCCTCTCTAAAAGAAACAGCTACTAGCCCGCTAAAAGCGAGGGATATGGAGATCGATAATGTAGACAATACGGCTGCGGGAACAAAGAGAAACTTGACTGACAAATTTGCCGAGGAGATGAATCCTACTGATACTGGAAACAATGGGTCCAGGGAGGGCACTAACGCAACTGCCTTGATGGAAGAAACTGAGCCCCCATTGGAGAGTATGGGTGAAGAGCGGGGAGATGAAGTAATCAACAATAAACCGAAACGCACAAAGAAGGATGGAGCTGACTCCTCCTCAATAGGATCGGCGAGTTCCCGAGAGGAGCTCGTCCGGTCGCAATGAAAACTCTATCTTTGAACTGTCAGGGTCTGGGGGAATGACCCGACAGTTCGCGCGCTTTCTGATATTAGGAAGCGATATGATCCCCAGGTAATGTTTTTATCGGAGACTCATCTTGATGACTACCCGGCTGATTGTCTTAGAAGAAGACTACGTATGGACTCTAAAATTGTAAATCCTAGCAATGGTAGAAGTGGAGGTGCTATGCTTTTGTGGAAGCGAGAGGTTAATATTCAGCAATTATTTTCAGCGCCAAACTATATTGATGTGAAGGTGATTGAAGGTGGAGGCAGCGAATGGAGGCTTACTGGTATGTATGGTGAACCCCGATGGCAAGATAAATATAAAACTTGGGACAAATTAAGAGAGCTTAACGGTCAGCACAACTTGCCCTGGCTAGTAATTGGAGATTTGAATGAAATTATGTATTCTCATGAGAAGGAAGGCGGCAACACCACAACATTTTATGCAAGCTTTTCGTGACTGCTTATCTGACTGTAATTTAGAGGATTTGGGTTTTTCGAGAGATTGTTTCACATGGAAGAGAGGACGAATCCGAGAGAGGCTAGATCGGGCAGTGGCAAATAATGCCTGGTCTTTAATGTTCCCTGTAGCAAAGTTACAACATCTGGATTATTGCAAATCTGATCACAGAGCTCTCCTTCTTGATACTGACTTCCAAGCCGGAATTGCATCGCAAGGTACTGGTCCAAGAAGATTTGAAGCCCGTTGGCTCCATGAAAAAAAATTCCGTGAGGTGGTACAGAGGGCCTGGCAGGATGCTTCATCAATGTCAGACGGGGGAGTTCTTGGGAAACTTTCTTCCATGCATCGAGCTCTTCATGAATGGGATCAAACAGTCCTAAGGAGACCCAAGAAACGCCTCAGGAAGGCCCAACGTGATTTTGAAAAGGTGGTGTCCGGAGTTATATCGGATGAGAACGAAGCTAAAGCAAAAGAATTGGCTGAATTGATTGAGCTCCTCTTAGAGCAAGATGAAATCCATTGGTTGCAAAGATCACGAGTGCGAACTGGTTAAAGTTTGGGGATCGGAATACCTCATTTTTCCATAATTTTGCCACAGCTAGAAGGAAGAAGAATTATATTAAGCGACTAAAAAATAGTTCAAACATTTGGGTGGAAGGTACGGATCAGTTAAAACCCCTAGTCTTTGATTATTTCTCTGAACTGTTTACTTCTGAAGTTCAGGATACAGACCCAATACTTCTGGAAAAAGTGCAACCCCGGATGACTACTGAAATGAATGCGATGCTTGTTGCGCCATTCACTCCGGAGGATGTTAAGAAGGCTGCATTCAGCATTGGAGATTTTAAAGCCCCTGGCCCCGACGGTATTCATGCCGTTTTTTATAAAAAATTCTGGGATATATGTGGTGATGAAATAACTACGGAAGTTCTACAAGCCCTTAACTCGGGTATAATTGCAGAAGGATGGAATGATACAACGGTTGTCCTGATACCAAAGATTGATGATCCAGAATTCATAACTCAATTCCGTCCTATTAGTTTATGCAATGTGATCTATAAAATTTTGTCAAAAATGCTAACCATCCTCTGAAGGCTATTTTACCTGAGGTGATTTCCCCAATGTAGAGTGCTTTTGTCCCAGGAAGGCTAATTACTGATAATGTGTTGGTGGCGTATGAGAGTATTCATTCTATCAAAAATAAAAAGAATGGGAAGATAGGATCTTGCGCAGTCAAGTTGGACATGCATAAAGCTTATGATCGCGTGGAATGGATTTTCTTGGAGAATATGATGAGGAAAATGGGTTTTGATGAGAGGTGGATTACACAGATGATGGCTTGTGTCAAGTCGGTCAGATATCAGGTTCGCTTCAATTCTGAAGAGACAGAGATGTTTGTCCCTACTAGAGGTCTCCGCCAGGGAGATCCTCTTTCTCCTTATTTGTTTCTGTTGTGTGCTGAAGGTCTCTTTAGTCTGTTGTTGTATGAAGAGGAAGTTGGTGGCATCGATGGGATACGGGTGTGCAGAAATGCACCGTCAGTTTCACACCTTTTATTTGCTGATGATTCCCTTATTCTCATGAGAGCGGATATGACTAATGCAACTTCTCTACAGCAAGTTCTAGATATCTACTGTGCTAATTCAGGACAATTGGTGAGTTTGGCAAAATCTAGTATTTTCTTTTCTCCTAATACCCATGTCATCTTAAGATCAGAGATTTGTGAGGTGTTACACATAGATACAGAAGCTTTATCTGACAAGTATCTGGGACTTCCTGCTTTGGTGGGAGCTGGTAGAAGCGACTGTTTTAAACATTTTATTGAAAGAATTATACAACGGATTAATGGGTGGAAGGAAAAAAACAATTATCAACCAAAGGAAAGGAAATTCTGTTAAAGGCCATAGCTCAAGCAATCCTAGTTTATGCAATGTCTGTGTTCCTTATTCCCAAGGGTATTTGTAAGAGTATGATGGATGCAATTGCAAAGTTCTGGTGGGGGGATGATGAAAATAGCAACAAAATGCACTGGTTCGCTTGGTGGAAATTATGTTTCCCAAAAAATGAAGATTTAGAGACTTCCAGTCTTTCAATCTGGCTATGTTGGCTAAGCAGGTGTGGAGGCTAGTTAATGAACCTAATTCTCTATGTGCTCAAGTCCTTCGGGCAAAATATTATCCCCAAGGAGATATCCTTAAGGCGGGACCGAAAGCGGGATCCTCGTTCACATGGCAAAGCATTGTGGCCAGCCTAGCAACCTTTAAAAGAGGATATATTTGGCGAGTGGGGGACGGTGAGAGCATCAATATTTGGACGGACCCTTGGATACAGTCTAGCCCAAACAGAATGGTGACCTCGGGGAGGGGAACTACTTTACTGACCAAAGTCTCTCAGTTGATTAACCCACTTTCTGGACAGTGGGATGTGAATCTCTTACACTCGATTTTCAATGCGGTGGATGTTGGTCGCATTTTGCAAATTCCTCTCAGCCCACAAGGGTTCACGGATTTCATTGGCTGGGCGCTAACAAAACAAGGTTTTTACACTGTCAGATCGGCATATCATGCACAGTGGAAATTCCAATTCCGTGGGGTTGCTTCTGGTCTGTCTCTGCCTGGAACTTCGGCCATGAACCCTGTATGGCGCACTTTATGGAAACTACAGATTCCTGGGAAGGTTAAAATCTTTATTTGGAGATCTTTGCATGGTATTCTTCCTCTTAAGAGCATTTTGGTGAACAGACATGTTGGCACTAGTGGTGAATGCCCAGTTTGCCATTCGGGGCCAGAGGATGTCCTACATCTGGTCTTCACATGTCAAGCTGCTAAGGAGATTTGGCAAAGCCTTGGACTGGACCGCATAATAGATGACGCCATATCCGTGGACAGATCAGGTCCGGCTGTCCTAGAGCATCTAATTCGAGCATCTGATGCCAATGTTCCAGGAGTAAATACAGTTAAACTCAAGGAGACCATCATGGTTACAGCCTGGTATTTATGGTGGATTAGAAGGAGACGGACGCACAATGAAGCGGTTCCACCGACATACAAGTGTAAGTTATCCATACTTTCCATTACTGCCCACGCAGGTACTCGGCAGTCAAGGTTAGGCCAGGGCGGGGAAGCTACTTGGTCGAGACCAGAAGCCCGTACTATGAAGCTTAATGTTGATGCATCATTTCATGTGGAAGAAAAAGCGGGAGCGATAGGGGCGGTGATTCGTGACTATGAAGGAAGATTTGTAGCAGGAAAAACTATGTTATTATCACATGTGGCGTCAGCTGCAATGGGGGAGGCGGTGGCTATGCGTGAGGGTTTAAGCCTTGCAGAATCTTTGGGATGTGCTCGGCTAATTGCAGAATCGGATTCCCTAGAAACAATCCAAGCCTGCTCGGGGGAACAACGCTGGTGGAATGAGTGTTCAGCTATATTTGCTGATTGTGTTGACAAAGTGGTATCCATCGGTGAAGTTTCCTTCAAGTTCTGTCCAAGAGAAGCAAATCAAGTGGCTCATGAGTTAGCTCGTCATAGTTTTGATAGTAAAAGCTCTTGTACTTGGAACGATGATCCCCCTAGGTCCCTCTTAGATAAGCTGTTAAATGATGTAACCAAACTTTGATTTGTGGCGGCAAGTTTCAGACGCACTCTTTTCCTTACCAGGGTACCTAAGGGGACTGGAAGGTTTTTAATGAGGCGGCTTGCTAGCTTAATATATGATGAGTTTCAAAAAGATTATTTTGCCAAATGACCACATAGACATAGGGTGTGGAAAATTGTGAAAATAAGTGTGACAAATTGTTAAATCCGCCATAGATGATGGATGCCTGGGTGAATTCGTGGTGGTGGGTTGTTAATCAATTTAATTTCTGGGTGATTTTAATCACATTTAGCAGGTCTGCATGCATGTAGAGCAAGTGCTAATACAAATAATCAGATGGGGTGCACATACGTATTGATCGGAACAGTCATCGCCGTCGCAGCACCCTTGCCGTTGTCGCCCATGGTAGTCTCGGGCCATCGATCGCCAGATCCATAAAGGACGCAGTCATATTGATGGATATTTCTTGGAGCACGCACAGCTATGATCCGGGCAGTGCAACGCAAACAGCTAGTGATTGTCTTAGCATAGTGGAAAACACACCCGAACATCCTATTGCACCAAGTATGTGGCGTTGCAAGAGAAGGCAAGCCATACACAACATTGCACATGTGCACAGTAAGACAAGGGTTGTCACATGACTGCGATGGATTTTTCCTGGAGCACACGTAACTACGATCCGGGAAGCGCCATGCTAACAACCAACCATGTCTTGATTGGCCCAACAGAAAGCGTACCACACCCGGGTCATTGAGGACATTATGTTGCATTAAGTGTGCGGTGGTGCAAGTGCGAGACAAACCACACACCGTGCTGCGCCTAGGAGGGAAGGCAGGGTTCGTTGCATGACTGCGGTGGAGAACATAATGTCTGAGGTAAAAAAAATATTGACAAAAAATTTCTGAGATTATTATACACCTTACAAGAACCCATTCCCCTTTCCCCTCCTCTTCATGATACGTCTCCGACGTATCGATAATTTCTTATGTTCCATGCCACATTATTGATGATATCTACATGTTTTATGCATACTTTATGTCATATTTATGCATTTTCCGGCACTAACCTATTAACGAGATGCCGAAGAGTCATTTGCTGTTTTCTGCTGTTTTTGGTTTCAGAAATCCTAGTAAGGAAATATTCTCGGAATTGGACGAAATCAACGCCCAGGGGCCTATTTTCACACGAAGCTTCCAGAAGACCGAAGGAGTCATGAAGTGGGGCCACGGGGCGCCGACACACTAAGGCGGCACGGCCAAGGGGGGGCCCGCGCCGCCCTAGTGTGTGGCCCCCCTGTCAGGCCCCCTGACCTATCTCCTCCGCCTACTTAAAGCCTTCGTCGCGAAACCCCCAGTACCGAGAGCCACGATACGGAAAACCTTCCAGAGACGCCGCCGCCGCCAATCCCATCTCGGGGGATTCAGGAGATCGCCTCCGGCACCCTGCCGGAGAGGGGAATCATCTCCCAGAGGACTCTTCACCGCCATGGTCGCCTCCGGAGTGATGAGTGAGTAGTTCACCCCTGGACTATGGGTCCATAGCAGTAGCTAGATGGTCGTCTTCTCCTAATTGTGCTTCATTGTCGGGTCTTGTGAGCTGCCTAACATGATCAAGATCATCTATCTGTAATGCTATATGTTGTGTTTGTTGGGATCCGATGGATAGAGAATACTATGTTATGTTGATTATCAATCTATTACCTATGTGTTGTTTATGATCTTGCATGCTCTCCGTTATTAGTAGGGGCTCTGGCCAAGTTTTTGCTAGTAACTCCAAGAGGGAGTATTTATGCTCGATAGTGGGTTCATGCCTCCATTAAATCTGGGACAGTGACAGAAAGTTCTAAGGTTGTGGATGTGCTGTTGCCACTAGGGATAAAACATCGATGCTATATCCGAGGATGTAGTTGTTGATTACATTACGCACCATACTTAATGCAATTGTCTGTTGTTTGCAACTTAATACTGGAAGGGGTTCGGATGATAACCTGAAGGTGGACTTTTTAGTCATAGATGCATGCTGGATAGTGATACGTCTCCGACGTATCGATAATTTCTTATGTTCCATGCCACATTATTGATGATATCTACATGTTTTATGCATACTTTATGTCATATTTATGTGTTTTCTGGAACTAACCTATTGACGAGATGCCGAAGGGCCAGTTGTTGTTTTCTGCTGTTTTTGGTTTCAGAAATCCTAGTAAGGAAATATTCTCGGAATCGGACGAAATCAACGCCCAGCATCTTAGAATCCCCGGAAGCATCCAGAACACCCGATAGAGGCCAGAGGGGGGCCACAGGCCACCCGGATGGTAGGCCGGCGCGGCCTGGGGGTGGCCCGCGCCCCCCTAGCGTGTCGTCGCCTCGTTGACCTTCTGACGCCGCCTCTTCGCCTATAAGAAGCCCCTCGACCTAAAACTTCGATACGAAAAAGCCACGGTACGAGAAACCTTCCAGAGCCGCCGCCATCGCGAAGCCAAGATCTGGGGGACAGGAGTCTCTGTTCCGGCACGCCGCCGGGACGGGGAAGTGCCCCCGGAAGGCTTCTCCATCGACACCGCTGCCATCTCCACCGCCATCTTCATCAACGCTGCTGTCTCCCATGAGGAGGGAGTAGTTCTCCATCGAGGCTAAGGGGCTGTACCGGTAGCTATGTGGTTAATCTCTCTCCTATGTACTTCAATACAATAATCTCATGAGCTGCCTTACATGATTGAGATTCATATGATGATGCTTGTAATCTAGATGTCATTATGCTAGTCAAGTGGATTTTACTTATGTGATCTCCGGAGACTCCTTGTCCCACGTGTGTAAAGGTGACAGTGTGTGCACCGTGTGGGTCTCTTAGGCTATATTTCACAGAATACTTATTCACTGTTATGAATGGCATAGTGAGGTGCTTATTTATATCTCTTTATGATTACAATGTGTTTTGTATCACAATTTATCTGTGTGCTACTCTAGTGATGTTATTAAAGTAGTTTATTCCTCCTGCACGGTGTAATGGTGACAGTGTGTGCATCGTGTTAGTACTTGGCGTAGGCTATGATTGTGATCTCTTGTAGATTATGAAGTTAACTATTGCTATGATGGTATTGATGTGATCTATGCCTCCTTTCGTAGCGTGAAGGTGACAGTGTGCATGCTATGTTAGTACTTGGTTTGGTTATGTTGATCTGTCATGCACTCTAAGGTTATTTAAATATGAACATCGAATATTGTGGAGCTTGTTAACTCCGGCATTGAGGGTTCGTGTAATCCTACATAGTTAGTGGTGTTCATCATCCAACAAGAGGGTGTAGAGTCTAGCATCTATTTATTTATTCTGTTATGTGATCAATGTTGAGAGTGTCCACTAGTGAAAGTATGATCCCTAGGCCTTGTTCCTAAATACTGCTATCGCTGCTTGTTTACTGTTTTACTGCATCTCTACTGCCCGCAATATTACCACCATCAACCACACGCCAGCAAGCACTTTTCTGGTGCTGTTGCTACTGCTCATACTTATTCATACCACCTGTATTTCACTATCTCTTCGCCGAACTAGTGCACCTATTAGGTGTGTTGGGGACACAAGAGACTTCTTGCTTCGTAGTTGCAGGGTTGCATGAGAGGGATATCTTTGACCTCTTCCTCCCTGAGTTCGATAAACCTTGGGTGATCCACTTAAGGGAAACTTGCTGCTGTTCTACAAACCTCTGCTCTTGGAGGCCCAACACTGTCTACAAGAATAGAAGCTCCCGTAGACATCAAGCACTTTTCTGACGCCGTTGCCGGGGAGGAAAGGTAAAAGGCACTCATACTCCGGTTCCAGGTAACAGTACTTTTCTGGCGCCATTGTGTTTGTGCTCGAAGCTATTTCCTTTAGATCCTGCAATTGCATATTTTTGTTTCTTGTTTACACTAGTTAGGCATAATGGAAAACAACAAAAATATGAGAGATCTTTATGAACTTTATCTTGAATTAGGACATGATGTGTTTGAAGAGAGAATTAAAAAACCCATGGAACTTTATATGCATGCTAATGGGAATGTTATTAATATGAATGCTTTGAACACTATTGTTGCTAATGCTATGGAAAATTCTAAGCTTGGGGAAGCTGGCTTCAATGAGCATGATCTTTTTAGTCCCCCGGGCATTGAGGAGGAAATTTACTTTGATGATACTTTGCCTCCTATTTATGATGATTATAATGATAGTAGTCTTTTGGTACCGCCTGTTATGGAGGATAAATTTGATTATGATTACAATATGCCTTCTATATTTGATGATAGCTACTCTATTGAATTTGTTCCCACTACAATTAATATGATTGATTATGCTTATGTGGGTAGTAATAATTTTATGCATGAGACTCGTGATAAGAATGCTTTATGTGATAGTTATATTGTTGAGTTTGCTCATGATGCTACTGGATATTATTATGAGAGAGGAAAATATGGAGGTAGAAATTTTCATGTTACTAAAACACCTCTCTATGTGCTGAAATTTTTGAAGCTACACTTGTTTTATCTTTCTATGCTTGTTGCATTATGATTCTTGAACTTGTTTATTTACAAGATTCCTTTTCATAGGAAGCATGTTAGACTTAAATGTGTTTTGAATTTGCCTCTTGATGCTCTCTTTTGCTTCAAATACTATTTCTTGAGAGTGCATCATTAAAACTGCTGAGCCCATCTTAATGGCTATAAAGAAAGAACTTCTTGGGAGATAACCCATGTGTTTATTTTGCTACAGTACTTTTGTTTTATATTTGTGTCTTGGAAGTTTTTACTACTGTAGCAACCTCTCCTTATCTTAGTTTTGTTTCATTGTTGTGCCAAGTAAAGTCTTTGATACTAAGGTTCATACTAGATTTGGATTACTGCGCAGAAACAGATTTCTTTGCTGTCACGAATCTGGTCAAAATTCTCTGTAGGTACCTCAGAAAATTATGCCAATTTACGTGAGTGATCCTCAGATATGTACGCAACTTTCATTCAATTTGAGCATTTTCATTTGAGCAAGTCTGGTGCCTCAATAAAATTCGTCTTTACGGACTGTTCTGTTTTGATAGATTCTGCCTTTTAATTCGCATTGCTTCTTTTGCTATGTTGGATGGATTTCTTTGTTCCATTAACTTCCAGTAGCTTTGGGCAATGTCCAGAAGTGTTAAGAATGATTGTGTCACCTCTGAACATGTGAAATTTTGATTGTGCACTAACCCTCTAATGAGTTGTTTTGAGTTTGGTGTGGAGGAAGTTTTCAAGGATCAAGAGAGGGAGATGATACAACATGATCAAGGAGAGTGAAAGCTCTAAGCTTGGGGATGCCCCGGTAGTTCACCCCTGCATATATCAAGAAGACTCAAGCGTCTAAGCTTGGGGATGCCCAAGGCATCCCCTTCTTCATCGACAACATTATCAGGTTCCTCCCCTGAAACTATATTTTTATTCCATCACATCTTATGTGCTTTGCTTGGAGCGTCTGTTTGTTTTTGTTTTTGTTTTGTTTGAATAAAATGTATCCTAGCATTCATTGTGTGGGAGAGAGACACGCTCCGCTGTTGCATATGGACAAATATGTCCTTAGGCTTTACTCATAGTATTCATGGCGAAGTTTCTTCTTCGTTAAATTGTTATATGGTTGGAATTGGAAAATGATACATGTAGTAATTGCTATAATGTCTTGGATAATGTGATACTTGGCAATTGTTGTGCTTATGTTTAAGCTCTTGCATCATATACTTTGCACCCATTAATGAAGAAATACATAGAGCATGCTAAAATTTGGTTTGCATAATTGGTCTCTCTAAGGTCTAGATAATTTCTAGTATTGAGTTTGAACAACAAGGAAGACGGTGTAGAGTCTTATAATGTTTACAATATGTCTTTTATGTGAGTTTTGCTGCACCGCTTCATCCTTGTGTTTGTTTCAAATAAACCTTGCTAGCCTAAACCTTGTATCGAGAGGGAATACTTCCCATGCATCCAAAATTCTTGAGCCAACCACTATGCCATTTGTGTCCACCATACCTACCTACTACATGGTATTTCTCCGCCATTCCAAAGTAAATTGCTTGAGTGCTACCTTTAAATTTCTATCCTCTACCTTTGCAATATATAGCTCATGGGACAAATAGCTTAAAAACTATTGTGGTATTGAATATGTACTTATGCACTTTATCTCTTATTAAGTTGCTTGTTGTGCGATAACCATGTTCCTGGGGACGCCATCAACTACTCTTTGTTGAATATCATGTGAGTTGCTATGCATGTTCGTCTTGTCTGAAGTAAGGGAGATTTACCGCCAAAATGGTTAGAGCATTGCATAATGTTAGAGAAGAACATTGGGCCGCTAACTAAAGCCATGATCCATGGTGGAAGTTTCAGTTTTGGACAAATATCCTCAATCTCATATGAGAAAATTAATTGTTGCTACATGCTTATGCATAAAAGAGGAGTCCATTATCTGTTGTCTATGTTGTCCCGGTATGGATGTCTAAGTTGAGAATAATCAATAGCGAGAAATCCGATCCGAGCTTTCTCCTTAGACCTTTGTACAGGCGGCATAGAGGTACCCCTTTGTGACACTTGGTTAAAACATGTGCATTGCGATGATAATCCAGGTAATCCGAGCTAATTAGGACAAGGTGCGGGCACTATTAGTATACTATGCATGAGGCTTGCAACTTGTAAGATATAATTTACATATGCTTTATTACTACCGTTGACAAAATTGTTTCTTGTTTTCAAAATCAAAGCTCTAGCACAAATATAGCAATCGATGCTTCCCTCTGCGAAGGGCTATTCTTTTACTTTTATGTTGAGTCAGTTCACCTATTTCTCTCCACCTCAAGAAGCAAACACTTGTGTGAACTGTGCATTGATTCCTACATACTTGCATATTGCACTTGTTATATTACTCTATGTTGACAATTATCCATGAGATATACAGGTTACAAGTTGAAAGCAACCGCTGAAACTTAATCTTCCTTTGTGTTGCTTCAATACCTTTACCTTGAATTATTGCTTTATGAGTTAACTCTTATGCAAGACTTATTGATGCTTGTCTTGAAATACTATTCATGAAAAGTCTTTGCTATATGATTCATTTGTTTACTCATGTCATTTACCATTGTTATGATCGCTGCATTCATTACATGTGTTTACAATAGTATGATCAAGGGTATGATGGCATGTCACTCCAGAAATTATCTTTGTTATCGTTTACCTGCTCGGGACGAGCAGGAACTAAGCTTGGGGATGCTGATACGTCTCCGACGTACCGATAATTTCTTATGTTCCATGCCACATTATTGATGATATCTACATGTTTTATGCATACTTTATGTCATATTTATGCGTTTTCCGGAACTAACCTATTGACGAGATGCCGAAGGGCCAGCTTGTTGTTTCATTGCTTTTGGTTTCAGAAATCCTAGTAAGGAAATATTCTCGGAATCGGACGAAATCAACGCCCAGCATCTTAGAATCCCCGGAAGCATCCAGAACACCCGAGAGAGGCCAGAGGGGGGCCACAGGCCCACCAGATGGTAGGCCGGCGCGGCCTGGGGGTGGCCCACGCCCCCTAGCGTGTCGTCGCCTCGTTGACCTTCTGACGCCGCCTCTTCGCCTATAAGAAGCCCCTCGACCTAAAACTTCGATACGAAAAAGCCACGGTACGAGAAACCTTCCAGAGCCGCCGCCATCGCGAAGCCAAGATCTGGGGGACAAGAGTCTCTGTTCCGGCACGCCGCCGGGACGGGGAAGTGCCCCCGGAAGGCTTCTCCATCGACACCGCTGCCATCTCCACCGCCATCTTCATCAACGCTGCTGTCTCCCATGAGGAGGGAGTAGTTCTCCATCGAGGCTAAGGGGCTGTACCGGTAGCTATGTGGTTAATCTCTCTCCTATGTACTTCAATACAATAATCTCATGAGCTGCCTTACATGATTGAGATTCATATGATGATGCTTGTAATCTAGATGTCATTATGCTAGTCAAGTGGATTTTACTTATGTGATCTCCGGAGACTCCTTGTCCCACGTGTGTAAAGGTGACAGTGTGTGCACCGTGTGGGTCTCTTAGGCTATATTTCACAGAATACTTATTCACTGTTATGAATGGCATAGTGAGGTGCTTATTTATATCTCTTTATGATTGCAATGTGTTTTGTATCACAATTTATCTATGTGCTACTCTAGTGATGTTATTAAAGTAGTTTATTCCTCCTGCACGGTGTAATGGTGACAGTGTGTGCATCGTATTAGTACTTGGTGTAGGCTATGATTGTGATCTCTTGTAGATTATGAAGTTAACTATTGCTATGATGGTATTGATGTGATCTATGCCTCCTTTCGTAGCGTGAAGGTGACAGTGTGCATGCTATGTTAGTACTTGGTTTGGTTATGTTGATCTGTCATGCACTCTAAGGTTATTTAAATATGAACATCGAATATTGTGGAGCTTGTTAACTCCGGCATTGAGGGTTCGTGTAATCCTACACAGTTAGTGGTGTTCATCATCCAACAAGAGGGTGTAGAGTCTAGCATCTATTTATTTATTCTGTTATGTGATCAATGTTGAGAGTGTCCACTAGTGAAAGTATGATCCCTAGGCCTTGTTCCTAAATACTGCTATCGCTGCTTGTTTACTATTTTACTGCATCTCTACTGCCCGCAATATTACCACCATCAACCACACGCCAGCAAGCACTTTTCTGGTGCTGTTGCTACTGCTCATACTTATTCATACCACCTGTATTTCACTATCTCTTCGCCGAACTAGTGCACCTATTAGGTGTGTTGGGGACACAAGAGACTTCTTGCTTTGTGGTTGCAGGGTTGCATGAGAGGGATATCTTTGACCTCTTCCTCCCTGAGTTCGATAAACCTTGGGTGATCCACTTAAGGGAAACTTGCTGCTGTTCTACAAACCTCTGCTCTTGGAGGCCCAACACTGTCTACAAGAATAGAAGCTCCAGTAGACATCAGATAGCGGTCTATATACTTTGTCGTAATGCCCAATTAAATCTCACTATACTCATCATATCATGTATGTGCATGGTCATGCCCTCTTTATTGGTCAATTACCCAACTGTAATTTGTTCACCCAACATGCTATTTATCTTATGGGAGAGACGCCTCTAGTGAACTGTGGACCCCGGTCCATTCTTTACATCGAATACAATCTACTGCAATACTTGTTCTACTATTTTCTGCAAACAATCATCATCCACACTATACATCTAATCCTTTGTTACAGCAAGCCGGTGAGATTGATAACCTCACTGTTACGTTGGGACAAAGTACTTTGGTTGTGTTGTGCAGGTTCCACGTTGGCGCCGGAATCCCTGGTGTTGCGCCGAACTACATCTCGTCGCCATCAACTTTCAACGTGCTTCTTGGCTCCTACTGGTTCGATAAACCTTGGTTTCTTACTGAGGGAAAACTTGCTGATGTACGCATCACACCTTCCTCTTGGGGTTCCCAATGGTCGTGTGCTGTACGCGTATCAAGACTGTTTTCTGGCGCCGTTGTCGGGGAGATCGAGACATGCTGCAAGGGAGTCTCCACATCCAATCTCTTTACTTTGTTTTTTGTCTTGCTTTTATTTTATTTACTATTTTGTTTGCTGCATTATATCAAAATACAAAAAAAATAGTTGCTAGTTTTACTTTATTTACTGTCTTGTTTGCATTCTCCATATTAAAAATACAAAAAAAATAGTTACTTGCATTTACTTTATCTAGTTTGCTTTATTTACCGTTGCTAAAATGGGTACTCCTGAAAATACTAAGTTGTGTGACTTCACAACCACAAATAATAATGATTTCTTATGCACACCTATTGCTCCACCTGCTACTACAGCAGAATTCTTTGAAATTAAACCTGCTTTACTGAATCTTGTTATGAGAGAGCAATTTTCTGGTATTAGTTCTGATGATGCTGCTGCCCATCTTAATAATTTTGTTGAATTATGTGAAATGCAAAAGTATAAGGATGTAGATGGTGACATTATAAAATTAAAATTGTTCCCTTTCTCATTAAGAGGAAGAGCTAAAGATTGGCTGCTATCTCTGCCTAAGAATAGTATTAATTCATGGACTAAATGCAAGGATGCTTTTATTGGTAGATATTATCCCCCTGCTAAAATTATATCTTTGAGAAGTAGCATAATGAATTTTAAATAATTGGATAATGAGCATGTTGCACAAGCTTGGGAAAGAATGAAATCTTTGGTTAAATGCCCAATCCATGGACTGACTACTTGGATGGTCATCCAAACCTTTTATGCAGGACTGAATTTTTCTTCACGGAACCTATTGGATTCAGCTGCTGGAGGTACCTTTATGTCCATCACTCTTGGCGAAGCAACAAAGCTTCTTGATAATATGATGATTAATTACTCTGAATGGCACACGGAAAGAGCTCCACAAGGTAAGAAGGTAAATTCTGTCGAAGAAACCTCTTCCTTGAGTGATAAGATTGATGCTATTATGTCTATGCTTGTGAATGATAGGAAATGCTTATGGTTGCTCAAGAAGAACATGTTGATGTAAACTTCATTAAAAATAATAATTTCAACAACAATGCTTATCGGAACAATTCTAGTAACAACTATAGGCCATATCCTTATAATAATGGTAACGGTTATGGTAATTCTTATGGGAATTCTTACAAAAATAATAGGAACGCACCCCCTGGACTTGAAGCTATGCTTAAAGAATTTATTAGTACACAAACTGCTTTTAACAAATTTGTTGAAGAAAAGCTTGGGAAAATTGATATACTTGCTTCTAAAGTCGATAGTCTTGCCGCTGATGTTGATCTTTTAAAATCGAAAGTTATGCCTAATGAAAATAATAATAATAATATTGTTACTACAGAAAATTCCATCCAAGTTAGAATTAATGAGAATATAAGATTGATGGCCGTATTGCGTGCTAGGTGGGAGAAAGAAGAAAATGCTAAAGAAGATAATATAGCTAAAGTTTGGACTATTACCACCACTAGTAATGCTAATGCTCCACATGTTGCTACACCTCCTACTATTAATGGTAAAAGAATTGGTGTTGGCAATGTTTCCACTTCTAATGCAAAGCGTGAAAAAGCGCTCGAAACTCGCTAAAGCCGAAACTGCCTGTGATAAAACTGCTGAATTTTTTTCCAACATTGGGGATAATGATCCCATTGCTTTAGATTATAATGGTTTGGATTTTGATGATTGCCACATCTCTGAAGTTATAAAGTTCTTACAAAAACTTGCTAAGAGTCCTAATGCTAGTGCTATAAATTTGGCTTTCACGAAACATATTACAAATGCTCTCATAAAAGCTAGAGAAGAGAAACTAGAACGTGAAGCTTCTATTCCTAGGAAGCTAGAGGATGGTTGGGAGCCCATCATTAAGATGAAGGTCAATGACTTTGATTGTAATGCTTTATGTGATCTTAGTGCAAGTATTTCCGTTATGCCTAAGAAACTCTATAATATGCTTGACTTGCCACCATTGAAAAATTGTTATTTGGATGTTAATCTTGCTGATAATTCTACAAAGAAACCTTTGGGGAGAGTTGATAATGTTCGCATTACCGTTAACAATAACCTTGTCCCCGTTGATTTTGTTGTCTTGGATATTGAATGCAATGCATCTTGCCCCATTATATTGGGAAGACCTTTTCTTCGAACTGTTGGTGCTATTATTGATATGAAGGAAGGTAATATTAGATATCAATTTCCTCTCAAGAAAGGTATGGAACACTTCCCTAGAAAGAGAATGAAGTTACCTTTTGATTCTGTCATTAGAACAAATTATGATGTTGATGCTTCGTCTCTTGATAATACTTGATACACACTTTCTGCGCCTAGCTGAAAGGCGTTAAAGAAAAGCGCTTATGGGAGACAACCCATGTTTTTACTACAGCACTTTTATTCTATATTTGAGTCTTGGAAGTTGTTACTACTGTAGCAACCTCTCCTTATCTTAGTTTTGTTGCATTGTTGTGCCAAGTAAAGTCTTCGATAGTAAGGTTCATACTAGATTTGGATTGCTGCGCAGAAACAGATTTCTTGCTGTCACAAATTTGAGCAGTAGTTTCTGTAGGTAACTCAGAAAATTCTGCCAATTTACGTGAGTGATCCTCAGATATGTACGCAACTTTCATTCAATTTGAGCATTTTCATCTGAGCAAGTCTGGTGCACCTATAAAATTTGTCTTTACGGACTGTTCTGTTTTGACAGATTCTACCTTTTATTTCGCATTGCCTGTTTTGCTATGCTTGATGGATTTTTCGATTCCATTAACTTTCAGTAGCTTTGTGCAATGTCCAGAAGTGTTAAGAATGATTATGTCACCTCTGAACATGTGAATTTTGATTGTGCACTAACCCTCTAATGAGTTGTTTTGAGTTTGGTGTGGAGGAAGTTTTCAAGGATCAAGGGAGGAGGATGATACAATATGATCAAGGAGAGTGAAAGCTCTAAGCTTGGGGATGCCCCGGTGGTTCACCCCTGCATATATCAAGAAGACTCAAGCGTCTAAGCTTGGGGATTGTCAACACCCGGATTTTTAAAGTCCGGATGCCTATTATGTCATACATCGCAATCCCAGGAAATTGTTGTTGTGAGGCATAATAGTTAAGTATCACAGTCATCATTCATTACAAACCATAATGTCTTACAAATTGGAATCACATGATCCATATTACACAAATAGTTGATCTAATGATCAACGAACAAACACAAGTTCATAGCGGAAGCGTAAGATACAAGGACTCTCTAGTCCACAGGCCAACGCTTGACGTTAAAAGCTCCTAGTTGTGGTAGATGTCCTGCTGATCGTCATCCTCGTACTGCTGCTCGGCTTCATATTCTGGCCATTTGAATAGCCAGGGACAAAGCCGTGAGTACGTTATGTACTCGCAATCTAATACTAATGTAAGTACTAACATTGCTATTAATGGTGTTCTAAGCTCTAAGTTTATTTGCATAAAGCCAATTTTATTTGATAAGCATTTTAGTAAACAACTCCTCATGTGCTAACTAACTCAAGTGGGAACATTAGTGTCATTCCCACAACTCGGTTGTGATTCAAATTCAAAGTCACCGTTCAAGTTCCAGTCAAAAACACCAGTCACATAGATATAAATTCTGATGACGGAAACAGAATGGCCTTTCCAATTGTCCATATCCGCGGACGCGGCTATTCGAATAGTTCTACACTCTGCAGAGGTTGCACACTTGTGCCACAACATTTGATTACATCCGTCAGGGATAAAACCCCGAATAATCGTAACTCAGTACGCGGATCATCAACCGTTAACCTTTCACTTACACACCCTAGTATAGGCACCTCTCCCCATGAGCTTGGCCTCCCGGTGAAAACCAACTGTTAACCTGGGAACTGCACAGGGCTTGGCCGTACAATTCACCTCAATTCACATCATTTCTCAACAACGGAGGCAGCCTCAAGCATAACCCCTATGATGTGTGTCAGAGGGAACCCATACTAAGACACATAAATTTCCAGCTAAGCCCTACCCATAATCAGGTATTGTGGGGGTACTTAATATTGGTAAGGTATCGCATCCAACTCAGTCATCAGTTTTTAGCCAGAATCACCAAGTCAATTTCAGTGTCATATTCACCTTCAAAATCTTTCAATGGAAATGACTCATCATTCCAAGGTTTTCACCATCATCATTTCATCAACACATGTTCCCATCTAGAGTAGTCATTTTTAATTTAGCACTAGCAACTATGTATGAGGGGTGCTAAGTATTTGCTTTGCTTCTAGGCTAAGTTTGATACTCTTGTACTAACTCAATACTAACCAGGTAAATCATAAATCAAGAAGTACTTTGATAAAACAAAGGTAAATAAAGCTTGTAAAGTAAAACTGGGAAATAGGATCATAAGCATAAAGTAAATGGGGTAATGCTTTGCTCATGGTGAGCTTTGCACTTTGCAAGAGTATTATCTTGCCTTGGTTGGGAAACTGGTCAAAGTGGTCTTCTTCTTCTTGGAAGTAGACCTCCTCCTCCTCCTGGTACTCCTCGGTACTAGCGTCTAAAATACGAATACGGGGTACACAATCATCACACCAAACTAATTTACTAAACTAGGCACAAACATGGTTCACACACTTAAACTAGCATCACATATTATTATTAAGTTGGTGGATGTGTTTTTCTTATTATTTAAGAAAAAAAATTTCCTCTCATACTAGACTTAAATATTACTTTGCATTATTCAGAGAAATAATTTCCTCTCATTATCTTATTAAGATTTAATTTCTCTTATGCATAATATGTGACCTAGGTTGACCCAAGTCAACCTCTTCACACTTATCATTTGGAGAAAATGATTTAAATGAGGTGAGCACCTCATACAATTTGATTCTAGCATAACAAAGAGTTAATATCACCAACATTTCCTATGAGACCTAAATGACCAGAGTCTCTACTTCATTTGGAAATGGTGGTGACAAGATTTAAATGAGAGAAACTCTCTCATAAGATTTCTTAATAGTTTTGGACAATATCTTTGACTAGAAATAGCCATAAAGTCATTTAAATCAACTAAGCCATGATCATTCAAAGTAGGTGATGTAGCCCCGCCTAACGACGACGCTACACCATGGCCACGGAATCCCCCAAGTGGACCGACAACCCGAACCTACGCGATACAGGACAAGGTGAATCCATTCCTTTCGACACTCGACGTCGACAATACATTGGATGGTATACTACCTCATGGATATGTGTTATGTGTCATTAGGTACGAGGGTCGACAAGGAAGAGAAGAGGAGCCACTCACTTGGTGCAAGGGAGAAGAAGAGAAGAAGAAAGAAGAAGGGACAAGAGAAAGAGAGAGAGGAGGGTGGAGCCTCCAGGCCAAAGGAGGCCGGTACCTCCAGGCCTATGGGGGCCGGAGCCTCCACCCTGGCTGGCAGGTGGCCAAGGCCAGGCCTGGCCGCGCGCGTGAAGGGGAGACCGGTAGTACCGGCCCCTCCTGGCCGGTACTACCGGCGGGAGCTGGGCGGCCCCTCCTCAGCTTGGTCGCCCCGCGGAAGAGAAGGGAGGGCCGGTACCTTGGCCGGTACCTCCACCCAATGCATGGCCGGTACCTCCGGCCAAGGTACCGCCCGTGGTACCGCTCGCCATCCAAGTCCCACGGTATACTTTCAACCAATTTGAGGCTGTTTCCGGTACCATGGCCGGTACCTCCGCCCGAGGTACCGCCCGTGCGCGAATTACTTCAATCTGAGCCGTTCCTCTTCATCTGAACGTCTACGCTTTCATCCCTTGTAATGCCTAAAGTACCCCTGCCTAAATCTGAGCTATATGTATCCCCGTACTCCCCATTTGCTAGGGTTAGACAAGATTTGGCTTAGAATAGGATTTGAGCTATGTCTCCCTAGGGTATCATCCCTCTGTAATCAAGGCCACCCTTGTTGTTGATTGAGTTTGTGAGTGAGATTCTAGTGTGTGCACTCTCTCTCCCTCACCGATTCCGTCTCCAACACCGTCTCTCTCACCTCGGAATTCTACCGCGGTCTCTTCCGTGGGTGATTCTATTCGGCGTGGTCCATCGAGCCACGAGGGTAAGCATCGGTTGTATCGGGTCGGTGTGCGTGCGTGTGTCCCCGTGTTCATCGCGTTCATCGCGTTCGTCGTGTTCTTCGTGTTCTTCCTCTTTTCCCCTTTCGTTTCCGGGTCAATTCGCAAGATCGGGCCACAAACGGGGTCTTAGACCTCATCAGTAGGCATGGCATATTTTTGTAGAAACAATTAGTATAAGTGAAATGTGAATTATTGGAGGTGGAATTAATTGAAAAGCATTTATGGTTGATTTTTAAGAATTATTATAAAGCAGAAAAGTCCCTGCCTTGTTTATTTTGTCACTTTAATTCTACAATAGATCTAGGGTTCTATCCAGTGGCATTGTGTAGATAAAATCCTAAGCTTTCGAACAATATCAAGTTTGTAAAATTTGGCCGAGTAGATTTATCCCTATTGAATTTCAAAGTTTGCAATAGATTAGTGTATTTTTCTAATTTCCAAATTTGAATTCAAACCGTGGGCTCGCGCGGAAAATAGCTGGGCTGCAGAGAAAAAGGGAAATGGGCCGGCCCAGTACTGCGTCCAGCGCAGCGGGCCGCCTGACAGCATGGGGTCCACGCGTCAGCGTCTATTTAACAGCGAAACGGTAAGGTGAAAAGTGAGCGGTTGGATTAGAAAGGGATCGGACGAACGACAGACATCGTCGTCTCCGGCGAGAAGGGCGAGTACTGGCGGCGACGGCAGGGGGTCGACGGCTCACCGGCGGTGCGGCGAGGGTCGGCGAAGCGCGGCGAAGACGTTGGCGAGGTAGCGGAAGCAGCCTGTAGCAGTCTCGCCTCCAGGGGTGGCCTCCTTCGCCGGCGGGCTCCATGTACTGGCGGCGGCGACGAGCTGGCGATTGGGGCGGTGTGGGGGTGAATCGAGTGAATGGAGAGGTCGAGGAGGGGTGGTGTGAGGAGGAGAAGCGAACGGTGTGCTTAATTTGAGAAGAGGCGTCCTCCTTTTATAGCGGCGCGAGGTGGCAGTGGGGCGGAGCGGCAGTCGTCGATGGCGTTGTCGTTCCAAGGGCGCCAAGGGGCAAGTGATGGGCTCGGCGTGTTGCTGGTGCACTGGCGAAGGTGACGAGCGTGATCGTGGCTCCGCAGAGGCTCTGTGGCGCTGGCGCGCTTGATGGGAGTGCTCGGGCCATGGCGGGCAGGCATCGTCGTGGTCGTCACGGCTGACGTTCCCGCGGGCTAGTGGGCGTGTCCAGGCGGTCCAGTGAGCCGTCGTGCGTCGACTGGTGCTGAGAGGAGGGGTCGAAGTGATGCGAGGCCGTGGGCGTCGTCACGCCCAGGCGTGTCCAGGGTTGGCGCCATGCGCGCTCTGGCGCGGCATGGACGCGTTCTGGGCGCCACTGGGCGCGCGTGTTCTGGCGTCTCCGAGGCATGGCTTCGTCGAGTCAAGGGCTGGGCAGGGTCGGGTGAGGGTGAGGAAGAGAAATGGCATGGCGGTGCAGGCCAGAGGTGACCAGGTGAGGAGATGGCATGAGATGGACATGCCATGCCACGGCATGGCATGCTCTGGTCAATGTGGTCAAGCACAGGTGAGGGCAAGTGGATGAGAGGGTGCAGTGAGGTGATAGTGTGCTCCAGAAGTGCAGAGAGGGCTAGGTTGGACCAAGTCCAAAGTAAAAATGAGGTATGGGCTCAATTTTTCACCCTGCCAGCAAGGTGTTTGATAGAATGCCCGCAAGAAATTAATTTTTGAATTTTGCAAAACTTTTTGGTGGGTTGCAAACATATGTTAAATGGAGCATTTTGGTGGTGGTGGTGGTCAAAATGGAATTGAGATGCAAAATCACATTTTGCATATGATCTTGCATATGTGAGTTTGTTCCAACTTTGCTTGCCTCTCATTTGAAATTGGTAATGAATTTGGGGTGGTGGTTTTGGGCAAAGTTGAAGTGCTTGATATTGTCTTGGATGAGGTGAAAAAGTTTGACCAAGTGTAGAAGTGAAAAGTGAAAATCCAGGGGCTCAAAGTGGTTATCAGGGTAAAAATGGCACATATGACCATAATCATATGTGAGCTCCATTTTGATTCAAATTTGTTTTGAATTGAGTTGGCTTGATTTCAAAGGTGTTAATAAGTGTTTAGTAACCATTTACAAGTAATGGTGCAAACCAAATTGGCCTAGATCAAAGATTTGTAAAAATGGCATAGGCCTTATGTGAGTGTGAAGTGGATTTTTAGAATTTCTTTCTATTTCATTTTTATTTGACTTTGGTTGATCAAGGGATCATGGCTAGGGTTTTAGAATGAGAGTAACACACAAACAAGCATCATGGCAAAAGCACATTCAAATAAATTAATAAAGTGAGCTAATATGCATAGTCCTATATGATGAGAAAAGTTTTTGGTTGGCTCTGAATTTTGGATTCTTGAACTCTCTCTCTCTTGTTCATTTTATTGAAACTTGGGATGTTACAAACCCTTCCCCCTTACAAAAGATCTCGTCCCGAGATCTAGAGAAAACTAGGTACTAAAGAGATCTGGGTATTCCTTCTTCATGTCTTCCTCGCGTTCCCAAGTTGCTTCTTCTTCGGTGTGATTACTCCATTGTATCTTCAGGAACTTGATACTTCTGGTGCGGGTGGTCCTGAATGCTTCTTCAAGGATGCGAATCGGCACTTCGCGGTAGGTTAGATCCTTATTGATATCAATGGCTCTGTGGTCGATGTTCTTGAATACTTCGGTATTTTCCGGCACTTCTAGGCACTTCCGTAGCAGTGAGATGTGAAACACATTGTGGATGGCGGACATCTCTTCCGGCAGTTCCAACTGATATGAGACTTCTCCTCGGCGACTCAGAATTTTGAATGGTCCGACATATCTGGGGGCGAGCTTTCCTTTGAGTTGGAATCTCTGCATTCCTTTGAGGGGTGAGACTTTGAGATACACAAAATCTCCGATCTCGAATGTCATCTCTCGGCGTCTCTTGTCGGCGTAGCTCTTCTGTCTTGACTGAGCGGTCTTGAGGTACTCGCAGATCTTGTGCACCTTTTCTTCGGCTTCGCGGAGAACATCGGGGCCGAAGACTTGACTATCTCCGACTTCCGACCAGTTCAGAGGGGTACGGCATTTCCTTCCGTACAGGGCTTCAAAGGGGGCCATCTGTAAGCTGGCTTGGTAACTATTGTTGTAGGAGAATTCTGCATATGGTAGGCAGTCTTCCCATTTGGATCCGTACTCTAGCACACAGGCTCTTAACATATCTTCCAGTATCTGGTTTACTCTCTCGGTCTGTCCGTCAGTCTGCGGGTGATAGGCTGTGCTGAAATTTAAACGGGTTCCTAGTCCTTCCTGCACTTTCTGCCAGAATCTTGAGGTGAATTGCGATCCTCTATCCGACACAATTGACTTCGGGGTTCCGTGCAGGCTGACTATTCTGGAGATGTATAACTCAGCTAGCTTTGGGCCTTGGTATGTGGTCTTGACAGGGATGAAATGTGCAACCTTGGTCAACCTATCGATGACTACCCAAATGGAGTCATTTCCTCGGCTAGATTTGGGCAATCCTGTAATAAAATCCATACCGACAGAATCCCATTTCCACTCAGGAATCTGTAAAGGTTGCAACAGTCCTGCGGGTCGTTGATGTTCTGCCTTGACCCGTTGACAGATATCACACTTGGCGATGTAGCTTCCTATTTCTCGTTTCATTCCGTGCCACCAGAATTGTTCCTTCAGGTCTTGGTACATCTTGGTTCCTCCGGGGTGAATGGAATACAATGTATCATGAGCTTCCTTCAGAATGACTTGTTTCAACTCTGAATCTGATGGTACACACAGGCGTTCGTTGTACCAAAGAACTCCTTCTTCATCTACGGTGAATCCTGGTGCCTTTCCTGCAGCTATCTGGTTCTTGATTCCGTCAATGCTGGCATTTCCCTTCTGGGCTTCCTTTATCTGGCTCATCAACGTGGGTTGGAGCTCAATGCTGGCGAGGAATCCTTCGCTCACTAGCTCTACTCTGAATTGTTCAAACTCTTGGTACAGGCTTGGTTGCTCTATTGCGATCATGGAGTTCAACTGACACGGCAGTCTGCTCAAGGCATCCGCTACCACATTGGCCTTGCCGGGGTGGTAGTGAATTTCCATGTCGTAATCTTTGATTAATTCAATCCATCTGCGCTGTCTCATGTTCAGCTCCTTCTGGGTGAAAATGTACTTCAGGCTCTTGTGATCTGAATATATCTCGCATCGATTACCCATGAGGTAATGACGCCAAACCTTCAGGGCTAACACTACGGCTGCTAACTCCAAGTCATGAGTTGGATAGTTCTGTTCATGTTGCTTCAGTTGCCTTGATAGGTAAGATATCACTTTGCCTTCTTGCATCAACACACATCCAAGACCAGTCTTGGATGCATCACAATAGACATCAAATGGCTTGGTGACATCGGGCATGATCAGTATTGGGGCTGTGGTTAATCTGAGCTTGAGTAGCTGAAAGCTTTCTTCACATTTGTCATTCCAGTCAAATTTCCGGTCCTTCTTCAGCAGTTGAGTCATTGGTCTTGCGATGCTTGAAAATCCTTCAACGAATCGGCGGTAATATCCCGCTAATCCCAGAAATGCTCGGACTTCAGTCTGGGTGGTTGGGGCTTTCCATTCCTCAACGGTTTTGATTTTTGCGGGATCTACAACAATTCCTCCTGCAGACAAGATGTGTCCCAGGAATCCCACTTCTTTCAACCAAAACTCACATTTGCTAAACTTGGCGTACAACTGATGCTGCCTAAGGGTTTCTAGAACCACTTCCAAATGTTGCTCATGTTCTTCTTCGGATTTGGAGTAGATAAGGATGTCGTCGATGAAGACAACGACAAACTTATCCAGGAATTCCATAAAGATCTTATTCATGAGATTCATGAAGTAAGCGGGGGCATTGGTCAGTCCAAAGGACATGACATTGTACTCATACAGTCCATATCTGGTGGTAAAGGCAGTCTTTGGAATGTCTGTTGCTCGGATCTTCAGTTGATGGTAACCTGTCCTCAGATCAATCTTTGAGAATACTTGGGCACCGGTTAGCTGGTCAAACAGATCTTCTATCTTTGGCAAGGGATATTTGTTCTTGATGGTGACATCGTTAAGCTTACGATAATCCGTAACCAAACGAGTGGCACCGTCCTTTTTATCCACAAACAAAACTGGTGATCTCCAAGGCGACGCACTTGGTCGAATCAGACCTTTGTACAGCATATCATCCAGTTGCTTCTTCAGTTCCATTAACTCTGCGGGGTTCATGCTATAGGCTCTCTGGGCTATAGGTCCTGTTCCCGGGATTAACTCGATGATAAACTCGATATCCCGGTCCGGGGGCATACCGGGTAGATCATCCGGAAACACATCAGGGTATCGACAAACGACCCTGATTTGATCCAGAGTTGGCTTAGCTACACTTTGGTTGCAGGTGAAATTTCTGGGTAGTTTTTCAGACAAGTGTTCTATTATTATTCCGGTGCTACTAGTCATGGTGATGGCCTTCTTGGCGCAGTCTATCAATCCATGATGTTTCGCCATCCAATCCATACCCAGGACTACTTCCAATCCTTTTGTTCCCAGAACAATCAAGTTTGCATAAAAGTCTATTTCATGGATTCTGATGGGTACATCTTTGCAAAATTTTCTAGCTTTAGTTGTTGATCCCGGTATTTGAACTACCATGACATGTTTCAAGCTGATTGGTTGAATCTTACTAGTGCACACAAAATCTTCTGTAACGAACGAATGCGATGCTCCAGAATCAAACAACACTCTTGCTGGTATTGAGTTAACAGAGAACATACCCAGCACCACGTCAGGTGCTTCCTGGGCTTCCTCAGCATTCATGTGGTAGAGGCGACCTCCGCGGTTGTGCGGGTTATTGGGGGCGAACTTCTTGCCGGTGGAGACACGGCGTTGCTGCTGAGCTGGTGGTGCGGGGTTGCCTGCGAGCTTGGCGAGCCTCTTGGGACACTCATTGGAGTAATGCCCCACTACACCACACTCATAGCAAGTGATGGTGGTCTTGTCCTGCTTGTTCGCGACGGGGATTGCATTGCTCCCGGTCCTTGGTGCGGTGTTGGTGTTGTTGTTGCTGTTGTTGTGGTTGGGGGCTCTCGGCGGAGCGCGGTTGTAGTTGTTGTTGGTGTTGTTGTTGTAGTGGCCTCCTGGCCTCGGGTTTCCTCCACTCCGGTTCTGATAACTGGGGCGCGAGTTCTGCATTGGTGGCTTGTTGTTCCTCGGAGTGAAACCTCCGCTGGAGCTAGGGCGATATTTCTGGGGGTGGCTTGATCCACTCTGGTTCATCATGCGGCGCTTGCGGTTCTCACTGGCTTGGTGCAGTTTGCCTTCCATTTGGATGGCGGAGTCAACAAGGGCTTCGAGGTCGGCAAAGGGGATGTTGATCAACACAGTCTGCATATCATCATGCAGTCCGTTCAGGAACCTTTCCTTCCTCTTCTCTGTAGTGTCGGTCTCATCCGGGGCGTACCTTGACAGTGTGAGAAACTTGTCGCGGTATTCCACCACGGACATCCGGCCTTGCTTCAGTTCACGGAACTCATCTCTCATCTTCTTTATCAGACCCGGGGGCACATGGTACTTGCTGAATTTGAGCTTGAAATCAGTCCAAGTGATAAACTGTCCCGCGTTCATGGTGCGGGTGCTTGTCCACCAAGCTCTTGCTGGTCCGGCTAAGTAGTGCGTGGCAAACAGCACTTTCTCATTCTCTTCAACTCCAGCTACTTCTAGATTGTTCTCCATAGTTTGGAGCCAATCATCTGCATCAAGTGGTTCCTCAGTCTTGCTGAAAACTGGCGGGTTGGTATTCTGGAAGTTCTTGAGCTTGGATCCTGGATGATCATGGTGGCCTTGATTGTTGTTCGCAAGCTGTTGAAGTGCTGCAATGTTGGCTTGCCTTTCAGCTCTTTCTGCTTCTCTATCTTCCAGCATAACTTGCAACATCTGCATCATAGCGTCTTGATTCGCGTTGCGAGTTGGAGGGGCCATCTGAGCATTGAGATTGATCATGAGATAAGGGGGAAATTTTCTATGGCTTGTTTTGTGTTTAAGTTCAAAAGCGTAAAACTTGAAGTCTTTTCATGATGATACAAACATACATTCCTTCATAGCAAACAACACACATTACAAGCTAACACACTAAGGGTTTTAAGAACCCTTCTTCTCCAAGCTATGATACATGGGGCGGGATACAACTCACACCTACGATAGTGCATAAGTGAACTACTCCTCATCCTCATCAACATCGATGGGGGTGTGGTCATCCTCTTCGTCGTCCAGGAAGTCGTAGTCTTCCCCCTCGGTGTTCTCATCCTCCTCGAAGTCGTTGTCGTCACTCAGGTAGTTGCTTCCTCCCTGAATGTCTTCTCCATCTTCCTCCATCTTCTTCATCTGCTCCTCCTGGGCCTTGACAGTGGCCTCGAGTGCGGCTATCTTCGCGCGGAGGCGAGTGATGGTGGCATCCCTCTTCGCCCGCTGCTGGCGGAGGGTCCTGCGGTCGTTGGCGAGCATCTTGATGGTGTCTCCTTGCTCGATGATGCGGGCATGAGTCTGGTTGGCGTACTCACGGGAGTGGTCGAGATCCTGCTGCGTGTGGTACAGCATGAAGTCGAGATGCTCCACATGGTGCTTCAGCTCCGGGTGGGATGACATGTCCATGGGTTCCCCAGCAGAGTTACGCCTCACGAGGTGAGAAAAGCGAGGGTGCTTGAGTGCCTCCCCGCTCATCCCGCACAAGCGTGCGAGTCCCTCCTGAAGGGCGCGGGCAAGTCCGTCCAGCCAGTTGCTCTCCATGAAGGAGAAGAGGATCCTCTCAGAAGTGGGAGGCTCCATCTTGCCCCTCAAATCCGCAGTGATGATCCACTGCAGTTCGCCTCCTGGCTGGTTCGCGATCTGGGCTCCGTGGAACTCCGGGTGCGGGCGACCAAGGTGGTCGGAAAGGGCGTTGAGGTCGTGCTCGAAGATCAAGCTTCCCCCATTCCCAAGCTGGTAAAACTTCGTGTTCACGGGCTCCATCTGAAAGTGAAGTAAAGGATTAAGTTAGAGACGTGAACAAGTGTGGCAAAATTTTAGTTATATTTCTAAGGAAGAGCATGACTTCTTGTTTTTCCAAAGAACTCAAGGAGAAGACAAAGACTTAAATTTTCAGAAATACTTCATTCCTTTTTGAAACTAAATTTTCAGAACGTCCATTTCTAACTAGGGTCTCCTAAGGTCAAACAATGGCTCTGATACCAACTTGTCAACACCCGGATTTTTAAAGTCCGGATGCCTATTATGTCATACATCGCAATCCCAGGAAATTGTTGTTGCGAGGCATAATAGTTAAGTATCACAGTCATCATTCATTACAAACCATAATGTCTTACAAATTGGAATCACATGATCCATATTACACAAATAGTTGATCTAATGATCAACGAACAAACACAAGTTCATAGCGGAAGCGTAAGATACAAGGACTCTCTAGTCCACAGGCCAACGCTTGACGTTAAAAGCTCCTAGTTGTGGTAGACGTCCTGCTGATCGTCATCCTCGTACTGCTGCTCGGCTTCATATTCTGGCCATTTGAATAGCCAGGGACAAAGCCGTGAGTACGTTATGTACTCGCAATCTAATACTAATGTAAGTACTAACATTGCTATTAATGGTGTTCTAAGCTCTAAGTTTATTTGCATAAAGCCAATTTTATTTGATAAGCATTTTAGTAAACAACTCCTCATGTGCTAACTAACTCAAGTGGGAACATTAGTGTCATTCCCACAACTCGGTTGTGATTCAAATTCAAAGTCACCGTTCAAGTTCCAGTCAAAAACACCAGTCACATAGATATAAATTCTGATGACGGAAACAGAATGGCCTTTCCAATTGTCCATATCCGCGGACGCGGCTATTCGAATAGTTCTACACTCTGCAGAGGTTGCACACTTGTGCCACAACATTTGATTACATCCGTCAGGGATAAAACCCCGAATAATCGTAACTCAGTACGCGGATCATCAACCGTTAACCTTTCACTTACACACCCTAGTATAGGCACCTCTCCCCATGAGCTTGGCCTCCCGGTGAAAACCAACTGTTAACCCGGGAACTGCACAGGGCTTGGCCGTACAATTCACCTCAATTCACATCATTTCTCAACAACGGAGGCAGCCTCAAGCATAACCCCTATGATGTGTGTCAGAGGGAACCCATACTAAGACACATAAATTTCCAGCTAAGCCCTACCCATAATCAGGTATTGTGGGGGTACTTAATATTGGTAAGGTATCGCATCCAACTCAGTCATCAGTTTTTAGCCAGAATCACCAAGTCAATTTCAGTGTCATATTCACCTTCAAAATCTTTCAATGGAAATGACTCATCATTCCAAGGTTTTCACCATCATCATTTCATCAACACATGTTCCCATCTAGAGTAGTCATTTTTAATTTAGCACTAGCAACTATGTATGAGGGGTGCTAAGTATTTGCTTTGCTTCTAGGCTAAGTTTGATACTCTTGTACTAACTCAATACTAACCAGGTAAATCATAAATCAAGAAGTACTTTGATAAAACAAAGGTAAATAAAGCTTGTAAAGTAAAACTGGGAAATAGGATCATAAGCATAAAGTAAATGGGGTAATGCTTTGCTCATGGTGAGCTTTGCACTTTGCAAGAGTATTATCTTGCCTTGGTTGGGAAACTGGTCAAAGTGGTCTTCTTCTTCTTGGAAGTAGACCTCCTCCTCCTCCTGGTACTCCTCGGTACTAGCGTCTAAAATACGAATACGGGGTACACAATCATCACACCAAACTAATTTACTAAACTAGGCACAAACATGGTTCACACACTTAAACTAGCATCACATATTATTATTAAGTTGGTGTATGTGTTTTTCTTATTATTTAAGAAAAAAAAATTTCCTCTCATACTAGACTTAAATATTACTTTGCATTATTCAGAGAAATAATTTCCTCTCATTATCTTATTAAGATTTAATTTCTCTTATGCATAATTTGTGACCTAGGTTGACCCAAGTCAACCTCTTCACACTTATCATTTGGAGAAAATGATTTAAATGAGGTGAGCACCTCATACAATTTAATTCTAGCATAACAAAGAGTTAATATCACCAACATTTCCTATGAGACCTAAATGACCAGAGTCTCTACTTCATTTGGAAATGGTGGTGACAAGATTTAAATGAGAGAAACTCTCTCATAAGATTTCTTAATAGTTTTGGACAATATCTTTGACTAGAAATAGCCATAAAGTCATTTAAATCAACTAAGCCATGATCATTCAAAGTAGGCATGACATATTTTTATAGAAACAATTAGTATAAGTGAAATGTGAATTATTGGAGGTGGAATTAATTGAAAATCATTTATGGTTGATTTTTAAGAATTATTATAAAGCAGAAAAGTCCCTGCCTTGTTTATTTTGTCACTTTAATTCTACAATAGATCTAGGGTTCTATCCAGTGTCATTGTGTAGATAAAATCCTAAGCTTTCCAACAATATCAAGTTTGTAAAATTTGGCCGAGTAGATTTATCCCTATTGAATTTCAAAGTTTGCAACAGATTAGTGTATTTTTCTAATTTCCAAATTTGAATTCAAACCGTGGGCTCGCGCGGAAAATAGCTGGGCTGCAGAGAAAAAGGGAAATGGGCCGGCCCAGTACTGCGTCCAGCGCAGCGGGCCGCCTGACAGCATGGGGTCCACGCGTCAGCGTCTATTTAACAGCGAAACGGTAAGGTGAAAAGTGAG
Source organism: Lolium perenne (assembly GCF_019359855.2). Taxonomy (NCBI): domain Eukaryota; kingdom Viridiplantae; phylum Streptophyta; class Magnoliopsida; order Poales; family Poaceae; genus Lolium; species Lolium perenne. The sequence continues at coordinate 31,492,130 of NC_067248.2, read as the reverse complement.
CGGTTGGATTAGAAAGGGATCGGACGAACGACAGACGTCGTCGTCTCCGGCGAGAAGGGCGAGTACTGGCGGTGACAGCAGGGGGTCGACGGCTCACCGGCGGTGCGGCGAGGGTCGGCGAAGCGCGGCGAAGACGTTGGCGAGGTAGCGGAAGCAGCCTGTAGCAGTCTCGCCTCCAGGGGTGGCCTCCTTCGTCGGCGGGCTCCGTGTACTGGCGGCGGTGACGAGCTGGCGATTGGGGCGGTGTGGGGGTGAATCGAGTGAATGGAGAGGTCGAGGAGGGGTGGTGTGAGGAGGAGAAGCGAACGGTGTGCTTAATTTGAGAAGAGGCGTCCTCCTTTTATAGCGGCGCGAGGTGGCAGTGGGGCGGAGCGGCAGTCGTCGACGGCGTCGTCGTTCCAAGGGCGCCAAGGGGCAAGTGATGGGCTCGGCGTGTTGCTGGTGCACTGGCGAAGGTGACGAGCGTGATCGTGGCTCCGCAGAGGCTCTGTGGCGCTGGCGCGCTTGATGGGAGTGCTCGGGCCATGGCGGGCAGGCATCGTCGTGGTCGTCACGGCTGACATTCCCGCGGGCTAGTGGGCGTGTCCAGGCGGTCCAGTGAGCCGTCGTGCGTCGACTGGTGCTGAGAGGAGGGGTCGAAGTGATGCGAGGCCGTGGGCGTCGTCACGCCCAGGCGTATCCAGGGTTGGCGCCATGCGCGCTCTGGCGCGGCATGGACGCGTTCTGGGCGCCACTGGGCGCGCGTGTTCTGGCGTCTCCGAGGCATGGCTTCGTCGAGTCAAGGGCTGGGCAGGGTCGGGTGAGGGTGAGGAAGAGAAATGGCATGGCGGTGCAGGCCAGAGGTGACCAGGTGAGGAGATGGCATGAGATGGACATGCCATGCCACGGCATGGCATGCTCTGGTCAATGTGGTCAAGCACAGGTGAGGGCAAGTGGATGAGAGGGTGCAGTGAGGTGATAGTGTGCTCCAGAAGTGCAGAGAGGGCTAGGTTGGACCAAGTCCAAAGTCAAAATGAGGTATGGGCTCAATTTTTCACCACCTGACAAGGTGTTTGATAGAATGCCCGCAAGAAATTAATTTTTGAATTTTGCAAAACTTTTTGGTGGGTTGCAAACATATGTTAAATGGAGCATTTTGGTGGTGGTGGTGGTCAAAATGGAATTGAGATGCAAAATCACATTTTGCATATGATCTTGCATATGTGAGTTTGTTCCAACTTTGCTTGCCTCTCATTTGAAATTGGTAATGAATTTGGGGTGGTGGTTTTGGGCAAAGTTGAAGTGCTTGATGTTTCTTGGATGAGGTGAAAAAGTTTGACCAAGTGTAGAAGTGAAAAGTGAAAATCCAGGGGCTCAAAGTGGGTATCAGGGTAAAAATGGCACATATGACCATAATCATATGTGAGCTCCATTTTGATTCAAATTTGTTTTGAATTGAGTTGGCTTGATTTCAAAGGTGTTAATAAGTGTTTAGTAACCATTTACAAGTAATGGTGCAAACCAAATTGGCCTAGATCAAAGATTTGTAAAAATGGCATAGGCCTTATGTGAGTGTGAAGTGGATTTTTAGAATTTCTTTCTATTTCATTTTTATTTGACTTTGGTTGATCAAGGGATCATGGCTAGGGTTTTAGAATGAGAGTAACACACAAACAAGCATCATGGCAAAAGCACATTCAAATAAATTAATAAAGTGAGCTAATATGCATAGTCCTATATGATGAGAAAAGTTTTTGGTTGGCTCTGAATTTTGGATTCTTGAACTCTCTCTCTTGTTCATTTTATTGAAACTTGGGATGTTACAGGGATGCCCAAGGCATCCCCTTCTTCATCGACAACATTATCAGGTTCCTCTAGTGAAACTATATTTTTATTCCATCACATCTTATGCACTTTGCTTGGAGCGTCTGTTTGTTTTTGTTTTTGTTTGAATAAAATGGATCCTAGCATTCATTGTGTGGGAGAGAGACACGCTCCGCTGTTGCATATGGACAAATATGTCCTTAGGCTTTACTCATAATGTTCATGGCGAAGGTTGAATCTTCTTCGTTAAATTGTTATATGGTTGGAATCGGGAAATGCTACATGTAGCAATTGGTAGAATGTCTTGAATAATTTGATACTTGGCAATTGTTGTGCTCATGTTTAAGCTCTTGCATCATATACTTTGCACCTATTAATGAAGAAATACATAGATCTTGCTAAAATTTGGTTTGCATAATTGGTCTCTCTAAGGTCTAGATAATTTCTAGTAAAGTGTTTGAACAACAAGGAAGACGGTGTAGAGTCTTATAATGTTTACAATATGTATTTTATGTGAGTTTTGCTGCACCAGTTCATCCTTGTGTTTGTTTCAAATAACCTTGCTAGCCTAAACCTTGTCTCGAGAGGCAATACTTCTCATGCATCCAAAATCCTTGAGCCAACCACTATGCCATTTGTGTCCACCATACCTACCTACTACATGGTATTTCTCCGCCATTCCAAAGTAAATTGCTTGAGTGCTACCTTTAAATTTCTATCCTCTACCTTTGCAATACATAGCTCATGGGACAAATAGCTTAAAAACTATTGTGGTATTGAATATGTAGTTATGCACTTTATCTCTTATTAAGTTGCTTGTTGTGCGATAACTATGTTCCTGGGGACGCCATCAACTACCCTTTGTTGAATATCATGTGAGTTGCTATGCATGTCCGTCTTGTCTGAAGTAAGGGAGATTTACCATGAGTTGAATGGTTTGATCATGCATACTGTTAGAGAAGAACATTGGGCCGCTAACTAAAGCCATGATCCATGGTGGAAGTTTCAGTTTTGGACAAATATCCTCAATCTCATATGAGAAAATTAATAATTGTTGAATGCTTAAGCATTAAAGAGGAGTCCATTATCTGTTGTCTATGTTGTCCCGGTATGGATGTCTAAGTTGAGAATAATCAAAAGCGAGAAATCCAATGCGAGCTTTCTCCTTAGACCTTTTGTACAGGTGGCATAGAGGCACCCCTTTGTGACACTTGGTTAAAACATATGTATTGCGGTGATAATCCAGGTAATCCGAGCTAATTAGGACAAGGTGCGGGCACTATTAGTGTACTATGCATGAGGCTTGCAACTTGTAGGATATAATTTACATGACACATATGCTTTATTACTACCGTTGACAAAATTGTTTCTTGTTTTCAAAATCAAAGCTCTAGCACAAATATAGCAATCAATGCTTCCCTCTGCGAAGGGCCTTTCTTTTACTTTTATGTTGAGTCAGTTCACCTATTTCTCTCCATCTCAAGAAGCAAACACTTGTGTGAACTGTGCATTGATTCCTACATACTTGCATATTGCACTTGTTATATTACTTTACATTGACAATATCCATGAGATATACATGTTACAAGTTGAAAGCAACCGCTGAAACTTAATCTTCCTTTGTGTTGCTTCAATACCTTTACTTTGAATTATTGCTTTATGAGTTAACTCTTATGCAAGACTTATTGATGCTTGTCTTGAAAGTACTATTCATGAAAAGTCTTTGCTATATGATTCATTTGTTTACTCATGTCATTTACCATTGTTTTGATCGCTGCATTCATTACATGTGCTTACAATAGTATGATCAAGGTTATGATGGCATGTCACTCCAAAAATTATCTTTGTTATCTTTTACCTACTCGGGACGAGCAGGAACTAAGCTTGGGGATGCTGATACGTCTCCGACGTATCGATAATTTCTTATGTTCCATGCCACATTATTGATGATATCTACATGTTTTATGCATACTTTATGTCATATTTATGCATTTTCCGGCACTAACCTATTAACAAGATGCCGAAGAGCCAGTTGCCGTTTTCTGCTGTTTTTGGTTTCAGAAATCGTAGTAAGGAAATATTCTCGGAATTGGACGAAATCAACGCCCAGGGGCCTATTTTCACACGAAGCTTCCAGAAGACCGAAGGAGTCACGAAGTGGGGCCACGGGGCACCGACACACTAAGGCGGCGCGGCCAAGGGGGGCCCGCGCCGCCCTAGTGTGTGGCCCCCCTGTCAGGCCCCTGACCTATCTCCTCCGCCTACTTAAAGCCTTCATCGCGAAACCCCCAATACTGAGAGCCACGATACGGAAAACCTTCCAGAGATGTTGCCGCTGCCAATCCCATCTCGGGGGATTCAGGAGATCGCCTCCGGCACCCTGCCGGAGAGGGGAATCATCTCTCGGAGGACTCTTCACCGCCATGGTCGCCTCCGGAGTGATGAGTGAGTAGTTCACCCCTGGACTATGGGTCCATAGCAGTAGCTAGATGGTCGTCTTCTCCTAATTGTGCTTCATTGTCGGGTCTTGTGAGCTGCCTAACATGATCAAGATCATCTATCTGTAATGCTATATGTTGTGTTTGTTGGGATCCGATGGATAGAGAATACTATGTTATGTTGATTATCAATCTATTAACTATGTGTTGTTTATGATCTTGCATGCTCTCCGTTATTAGTAGGGGCTCTGGCCAAGTTTTTGCTAGTAACTCCAAGAGGGAGTATTTATGCTCGATAGTGTGTTCATGCCTCCATTAAATCTGGGACAGTGACAGAAAGTTCTAAGGTTGTGGATGTGCTATTGCCACTAGGGATAAAACATCGATGCTATGTCCGAGGATGTAGTTGTTGATTACATTACGCACCATACTTAATGCAATTGTCTGTTGTTTGCAACTTAATACTGGAAGGGGTTCGGATGATAACCTGAAGGTGGACTTTTTAGGCATAGATGCATGTTGGATAGCGGTCTATGTACTTTGTCGTAATGCCCAATTAAATATCACTATACTCATCATATCATGTATGTGCATGGTCATGCCCTCTTTATTTGTCAATTGCCCAACTGTAATTTGTTCACCCAACATGCTATTTATCTTATGGGAGAGACGCCTCTAGTGAACTGTGGACCCCGGTCCATTCTTTACATCGAATACAATCTACTGCAATACTTGTTCTACTGTTTTCTGCAAACAATCATCATCCACACTATACATCTAATCCTTAGTTACAGCAAGCCGGTGAGATTGACAACCTCACTGTTACGTTGGGACAAAGTACTTTGGTTGTGTTGTGCAGGTTCCACGTTGGCGCCGGAATCCCTGGTGTTGCGCCGCACTTCATCTCGTCGCCATCAACCTTCAACGTGCTTCTTGGCTCCTACTGGTTCGATAAACCTTGGTTTCTTACTGAGGGAAAACTTGCTGCTGTACGCATCACACCTTCCTCTTGGGGTTCCCAGGTCGCTTGCTGTACGCGTATCACTTCACAATTTGACTGTCGCCACCAGGCCGCAGCTGGAGAGAAGGCCCATCCCACGAGGAGGATCTAGAGGCCCACGTTGTGATACGTGTCAGAGGACTGGACTAGATGAGGGTAACAAATTCATGCGTCAGTGATACGTCCAATTTTCATCACTATTTTATATCATAATTTGCTGTTATTCATTGATATATTTCATATTTGGAGATGATACTTATGTTATTTCATCTATTTTGCATGATTCATGATTATTGGAGGATCGCGCACCGGAGTCAGGATTCTGCTGGAAAAAGCGCCGTCAGAATGCAATATTTCGGAAGATCAACAGCTGACGGAAATTATATGAAAAATCCTATTTTTCCAGAAGACGAAGGGAGCCAGAAGGGGGAGCCGAGGGGACCCGAGGTGGGCCCACCTCATAGGCCGGCGCGGCCCAAGGCCTGGCCGCGCCGCCCTGTGAGGAGGGGGCCCACAGCCCCCTCTCGCCTCTTTTTCTTCGCGAACGTCTTCGTCCCAAAAACCTAAGCTCCAGGGGATAGGTCGCGAAGAGTCACAGCCGCCTCTACGAGGCGGAGAACACCAGAGAGAAAAGAGCTCTCCGGCAGGCTGAGATCCGCCGGGGAAATTCCCTCCCGGAGGGGGAAATCGACGTCATCGTCACCGCCATCGAGTTGGACATCATCTCCACCATCATCATCATCATCATCTTCATCATCATCACCGCCGTCTCCACCGCTGCACATCGTCACCGCTGTAGCAATTTGGGTTTGATCTTGATTGTTTGATAGGGGAAACTCTCCCGGTGTTGATTTCTACTTGTTATTGATGCTATTGAGTGAAACCGTTGAACCAAGGTTTATGTTCAGATTGTTATTCATCATATCACCTCTGATCATGTTCCATATGATGTCTCGTGAGTAGTTCGTTTAGTTCTTGAGGACATGGGTGAAGTCTAAATGTTAGTAGTGAAGTATGGTTGAGTAATATTCAATGTTATGATATTTAAGTTGTGGTGTTATTCTTCTAGTGGTGTCGTGTGAACGTCGACTACACGACACTTCACCTTTATGGGCCTAGGGGAATGCATCTTGTACTCGTTTGCCAATTGCGGGGTTGCCGGAGTGACAGAAACCTGAGCCCCCGTTGGTATATCGATGCAGGAGGGATAGCAGGATCTCAGAGTTTAAGGCTGTGGTTAGATTTATCTTAATTACTTTCTTGTAGTTGCGGATGCTTGCAAGGGGTATAATCACAAGTATGTATTAGTCCTAGGAAGGGTGGTACATTAGCATAGGTTCACCCACACAACACTTATCAAAACAATGAAGATTAATTAGCCGTATGTAGCGAAAGCACTAGACTAAAATCCCGTGTGTCCTCAGGAACGCTTGGTCATTATAAGTAAACAAACCGGCTTGTCCTTTGTGCTAAAAAGGATTGGGCCACTCACTGCAATTGTTACTCTCGCACTTTACTTACTCGTACTTTATTCATCTGTTACATCAAAACCCCCTGAATACTTGTCTGTGAGCATTTACACTGAATCCTTCATCGAAACTGCTTGTCAACACCTTCTGCCCCTCGTTGGGATCGACATTCTTACTTATCGAAGATACTACGATACACCCCCTATACTTGTGGGTCATTAAGACTATTTTCTGGCGCCGTTGCCGGGGAGTGAAGCGTTATTGGTAAGTGGAATTGGTAGGGGAAATTTCTACTGTTTGTGCTGATTTTATTTCTGTCTGCTGCCATAATTCATTATGGAGAGATCTTCTCTTGAGTTTTTATTTGGAAAATCCGCTACTACTGCAAAGGTAGTGGATGAGGCGCCAGGTGAGGAAGAGATACCATACGAAATACCTATGAAAATTATTGAACGTGTAGTGGATAGCCGTTATACAGGTGATGGAACTGTCCACCCTGGAGATCATTTACTGTTCTTACATGAATTATGCGGTTTATTCAAGTGTGCAGGTATTGCTATGGATGAAGTGAGGAAGAAACTATTCTCTATATCGCTGTCTAGTAAAGCGGCGCATTGGTATAAATTACTGGATAATCGGGATTCTCTTGAATGGAATGATATTGTGCCCCGGTTTTATTCTAAGTTCTATCCTCCAAGTGAAATTCACAAGGATCGGAACCGCATATATAATTTTTGGCCTCATGATGGAGAGAGTATTGCCCAAGCGTGGGGGAGATTGAAGTCTTTAATGCTCAAATGCCCCATTCATGAGCTTCCTGGTAATGTTATTATTGATAATTTCTATGCAAGACTTTCTTTTGAAGACAAGACCTTGCTGGATACTTCTTGTTCTGGATCATTTACGCGCAACAAGGAAGAGTTTAAAAGGGACCTTCTTAATCGGATCCAGGAAAATACTGAAGGATGGGAGAACGACAAAGATAGAGAATCAGGTATAAATTATGATTATAAATGCATTGAAGCTTTTATGGATACTGATAAATTTCGTAATACGAGTGCTACTTATGGTCTTGATTCTCAAGTTGCTGCAAATCTTTATAAAGCTTTTGCCTCTCATTATGAATTGCCTAAGAAGAATTTTGATAAGTATCATGAACCGTATAAAGATAAAATTGATTCATCTATTAATAAATGTGTTGTAGTTGAAACTGTTGATCATGCTATTCCTGAAGCTTATATTGAAAAAACTCCTTTCCCTGCTAAAATGAAGGAGTACTCTGTTATAAATAGTGCGGTTCATAAAAGTGAAAAGAAACCTATAGAACCTGAAGAACAAATAAAAGTTGAACCTGATGTTGCAATAGTTAAAGATCTTGTGACCGAAAATGTGGAGGATGGTCATATTATTTTCTGTGAAGATGTTTCTAATATTGTTTCACATCCTAATAAGTCTAAGAAAGCTAGTGTTCCTATGATATCTGTTAGAATTGGAGATCATTGTTATTATGGTTTATGTGATATTGGTGCAAGTATTAGTGCTATTCCTTATGAGCTTTACACGGAGATTATGCACGAAATTGGTTCTTGTGAACTTGAAGATATTGATGTGGTTATTTGGCTGGCTAATAGAGAAATTATCTCTCCAATTGGTATTGTTCGAGATGTGGAAGTTCTATGCGGTAAGATTAAATATCCTGCTGACTTTTTGGTACTTGGTTCTGCTGCTAGTAAATATTGTCCTATCATTTTTGGTAGACCTTTTCTAAATACTTGTGGAGCTATTATAGATTGCAAGAAAGAGAAAATTTTGACTAAATTTGCTGGTGAATCTTATGAGTTTAACTTCTCTAAATTTACCAAAACTCCTTATAAAGCTGATTTGCCTAATAATGATTTTAGAGTTGAACAGTGTGCATCTATTGCTCTTGCTCCTAATAATCCCTTGCAGCAACATTTGGAGAATAGTGAGAGTGAAGTTTTTAGGGAAGAAAGAGATGAGCTTGATGAAATTTTCCTTCGTCAACCTATTCTTAAGCATGATTTACCGGTAGAAGATCTCGGTACAACACCGCCACCAAAGGAAGATCCTGTCTTTGATTTAAAACCATTGCCTGATAATCTTAAATATGCTCATATTGATGATAAGAAAATATATCCTGTTATTATTAGTTCTAAGCTTTCAGAGTTTGAAGAAGAAAGGTTATTGGAAATATTGAAGAAACACCGAGGTGCTATTGGCTACACTCTGGATGACTTGAAGGGGATTTCTCCCTCTATTTGCCAACATGCCATTAATATGGAAGATGATGCGAAGCCTGTTGTTGAACCTCAGCGTCGTCTAATTCCTAAGATGAAGGATGTGGTAAGAAATGAGGTATTAAGACTTCTTGAAGCTGGTATTATATATCCTATTGCTGATAGTAGATGGGTTAGTCCTGTGCATTGTGTTCCTAAGAAAGGAGGGATGACTGTTGTGCCTAATGATAATGATGAGCTCATACCTCAAAGAGTAGTTGTAGGGTATAGAATGTGCATTGATTATCGAAAAGTTAATAAAGTTACTAAGAAAGATCATTACCCTTTGCCTTTTATTGATCAAATGTTAGAAAGGTTGTCTAAGAATACTCACTTTTGCTTTCTTGATGGTTATTCTGGGTTTTCACAAATTGCTGTTAAAACTAAAGATCAAGAGAAAACCACTTTCACTTGTCCCTATGGAACTTATGCTTATAGACGCATGCCTTTTGGTTTATGTAATGCTCCTGCTACTTTTCAAAGATGCATGTCTGCTATTTTTCATGGCTTTTGCGAGAGTATTGTAGAGGTATTCATGGATGATTTTTCTGTCTATGGGAATTCTTTTGATAATTGCTTGCAGAACCTTGATAAAGTTTTGCAGAGATGTGAAGAAACTAACCTTGTTCTTAATTGGGAGAAATGCCACTTTATGGTTAATGAAGGAATTGTATTGGGACATAAAATTTCCGAGAGAGGTATTGAAGTTGATAGAGCTAAAGTTGAAGCAATTGAGAAGATGCCCTATCCTAGGGATGTTAAAGGTATTCGTAGTGTTCTTGGTCATGCTGGGTTTTATAGGAGGTTTATTAAAGACTTCTCCAAGATTTCAAAGCCTCTTACTAATCTTCTTCAAAAAGATGTACCTTTTTGTTTTTGATGATGATTGTAAGGAAGCTTTTGAAACTCTAAAGAAAGCCTTAACAACTGCTCCTATAGTTGAACCTCCTGATTGGAACTTACCATTTGAAATTATGTGTGATGCTAGTGATTTTGTTGTAGGCGCTGTTCTTGGACAGCGAGTAAATAAAAAATTGAATGTTATTCATTATGCTAGTAAAACCCTTGATGCTGCTCAAAGAAATTATGCTACTACTGAAAAAGAATTGTTAGCTGTAGTCTTTGCTTGTGATAAGTTTAGATCTTATATTGTTGATTCAAAAGTTACTATACATACTGATCATGCTGCAATCAGATACCTTATGCAAAAGAAAGATGCTAAGCCAAGGCTTATTAGATGGGTACTTCTATTGCAAGAATTTGATTTACATATTGTAGATAGGAAAGGTGCTGATAATCCTGTTGCTGATAACTTGTCTAGATTGGAAAATATTGCTTATGATCCTGTTCCTGTTAATGATAGTTTTCCAAATGAACAATTGGCTGTAATAAAGGTGAGCTCGCGAGACAGTCCTTGGTATGCTGATTATGCTAACTTTATTGTTTCCAAGTACTTGCCTCCAACCTTTTCAGCTCAGCAAAGGAGGAAATTCTTTTATGACTTGAGGCATTATTTCTGGGATGACCCACACTTATATAAAGAAGGAGTGGATGGTATTCTGAGAAGATGTGTTCCCGAATATGAACAGCAAGAGATATTGAGTAAATGTCATGGTAGTGCTTATGGAGGACATCATGCCGGAGATAGAACCGCGCAAAAGGTTCTACAATCAGGTTTTTATTGGCCAACTCTCTTCAAAGATGCAAGGAAGTTTATTTTATCTTGTGATGAATGCCAAAGGGTTGGTAATATCTCCAAACGCAATGAAATGCCTATGAATTATACTCTTGTTATTGAACCGTTTGATTGTTGGGGATTTGACTTCATGGGACCTTTTCCCTCTTCAGAAGGTAACACTCATATACTTGTTGTTGTTGATTATGTTACTAAATGGGTGGAGGCCATACCTACAAAAAGTGCTGATGGTGAGACCTCTTTAAAGATGCTTTTAGATATTATTTTTCCTAGATTTGGAGTTCCTAGATATATTATGACTGATGGAGGTTCTCATTTTATTCATGGTGGTTTTAGAAAAACTCTTGCTAAATATGGTATTAATCATAGAATTGCTTCCGCTTATCATCCTCAAACTAGTGGGCAAGTAGAACTATCAAATAGAGAAATTAAATCTATCTTGCAAAAGACTGTTAATAAAACTAGAAAGAATTGGGCTAGTAAATTGAAGGAAGCACTATGGGCTTATAGAACTGCTTATAAAAATCCCATGGGAATGTCACCTTATAAAATGGTTTATGGAAAAGCTTGTCATTTACCTTTAGAACTAGAGCACAAAACTTATTGGGCTGTTAGAGAATTAAATAAAGATCCTAAACTAGCTGGTAATAAGAGGTTGCTGCAATTGAGTTCTCTAGATGAATGGAGAAGTGAAGCTTATGAAAATGCTAAACTCTTTAAAGAGAAAGTTAAAAAATGGCATGATGGAAGGATTATCAAAAGAGAATTTAATATTGGGGATAAAGTCCTATTGTATCGGTCTCGTCTCAGATTCTTTGCAGGGAAATTACTCTCGAAATGGGAAGGACCATATGTTGTTGAGGAGGTGTATCGTTCAGGAGCAATTAAAATTAGCTCTCTCCAAGGCAATGCCACACAAGTGGTGAATGGACAAAGACTCAAGCATTATATCTCAGGTGATTCTTATAATGTAGATGTTGATGTTATTCGAGTGGAAACACCGGAGGCTTTCATCAAAGGTCAAATTGACAGTCCGCCAGAACCCGACTTTGAATAGGTAACAGTACTGGTAATATACAATTCGCGATTTACTTTCCGAACAATATTTTTGCTGTTTTTGGAAAATATGAAAAATTACGAGATCGAAACGGAGTGGAGGAGACGCACGAGGGCGTGCCCCCATAGGCCGGCGCGGGCCCCAGCCAGGCCGCGCCGCCCTATGAGCTGGCCGCCTCGTCGCCTCTTTCTGACTCTGGTTCGACCTGGTACTTTCCTTATGACATACAAATTCCTGCTATATAATCCCCCGGACCCCTGGAGGTCCGTATATCGTTTTCTCGACGTGTTTTGTTTCGAGTTGTTTCTGCCAGGATTTGTTCTCAATCTAGGAGCACCATGGCCTCCAACAACAAGGGCAAGGGGCTTTCGGAGGAAGAAGTGAAAAGGGTGTCATCAAAACAAGAGCAACAAGCCGTTGGGAGTAAGCAAATCTTGGTGGGATCTGTTGACACTCGACGTTCTTTTTCTCATAACTTGCAGGGACCCTTACCACCTGCTCTTAGCCTCGACTCTTTCCCCGTGTTGGAAGAAGCTCTACGGACTACCGATGAGTTTTGTGATCAATACCGGGCTCTAAGAAGAGAAGTGGAGATACTCCAGGAGGAGAATTACCGACTCCGTAGAATGCTGGAATATTATTCGATTCCCATCACAAGGTCGCCACCGCCAACTTCAGATAACAATGAATCTCTTCGAGTCTTAGTGCAGAATTGCCAAACTGAGAAACTGAAGCTGAAGGAGATCTGTAAGAAGCGCGGGAGGAATTCATCACCACCATCGCCGAAGGAGTAATTCATCATCGGTATTGGCATCCCCTTGGTTTGTTCCAAGCTTGGGGGAGTGCCGCGGTATCACATCATCACTACCTTTTACTTTTTACTATCAAGTAGTGTCATATCATGAGTAGGGAAGTTATCATATAAGATGGGTTGCAGTGTGGAAGTATCTCTCCTTTAGTTGGTTGTCTATGTATCCCTTGGTGTGAGTTATCGTTATGGAATATTAATGAGAAGTCTTATCATTTACATATTGCACATCTTATTTTAGTTTGCAATCCTTATTATATGATTGATCTTGTTATTAGTATTGGTATCACTTTGGGAGCATTGAATAAATCTATTTGGTTTTGGCAAACTTAGCATTGGTCAATAGCAACAACACTTTGAGGTTTAAGTAGAAGAGAGAAATACATGTAGTTGTTTCATTGTCTTCCTTTCTTGTTAGCTCATAGCTTATTATTCTGAAGTTAAATTTGTTTGTGCTTACAAGAAAGATGCATGATTGTTTCTATCACGTGTATATTTGTTTGTTTCCCTAGACTCTTATGCTTGCTAATTAACCTTGCTAGCCAAAGACCTGTACTGAGAGGGAATACTTCTCGTGCATCCAAACCTTAACCCAAACCTATGTCATTTGTGTCCACCATAACTACCTACTACATGGTATTTCCTGCCATTCCAAGTAAATACTTCGTGTGCTACCTTTAAATAATTCAAAATTTACTATCTCTCGTTTGTGTCAATGTTTTATAGCTCATGAGGAAGTATGTGGTGTTTTATCTTTCAATCTTGTTGGGCAACTTTCACCAATGGACTAGTGGCTTCATCCGCTTATCCAATAATTTTGCAAAAAGAGCTGGCATTGGGATTCCCAGTCCCAAATTAATTAACCTAAATAGACACTCCTCCATGGTATGTGATTGATGGACGGCACCCGAAGATTCGGTTAGCCATGGCTTGTGTAAGCAAAGGTTGGGGGAGTGTCATCATAATAAAACTAAAATAAAAAGGCACTCCTTCATGGTATGAGATTGTTGGCAGGCACCCGAGGATTCGGTTAGCCATGGTTTGTGAAAGAAAGGTTGGAAGGAGTGCCACACAAAAATAAAAATAAAATGGGAGCCGTTCTTTGAAGGTTTGTCTGGCAAGGGGGTTAGAGTACCCGCTACCAGTCGTTGACAACAACAAACACCTCTCAAAATATTACTTTTATTCTCTTTATATGATTTCAAAACTGAAAAAGCTCTAGCACATGATTTAATCCCTGTTTCCCTCTGCGAAGGGCCTGTCTTTTACTTTATGTTGAGTCAGTAAACCTATTTCCCTCCATCTTAAGCAAGCATTTGAGTTGTTGTGATCAAACTACTATATTGTGATTTACCTCATCATGTCTTTTACTTTTCCTTGTTTAGTACAAGTTTTATCTGAATGAATATAGCTTTGAAAGTTATCAATGATCATGAGGAGATTATTATGATTGAGTATGCAAGTTGTGCCATATAAACTTTAACATAAGAGCGCTGCTCGATAGATAAGTATAACTTGTTAACTGTTCTTTGACCAAGAACGAAGTTTGCCATCACCAACTAAGATTTCTTATGCACTTTTATTTGTGATTACCTTATACTTGTTTCAAGTTGAATTATATGAGGAATTTGTTTACTAGAATGCCTTGTGTGAATGAATATGATGCTTCTTGTCCGTATTTTATTTATCGACTCTTCACTCCATAAACATGTGGTCCTGTTTACCGAGTTCAGTTTCGCTTGGGGACAAGCGAAGTCTAAGCTTGGGGGAGTTGATACGTCCAATTTGCATCACTATTTTATATCATAATTTGCTGTTATTCATTGATATATTTAATATTTGGAGATGATACTCATGTTATTTCATCTATTTTGCACGATTCATGATTATTGGAGGATCGCGCACCGGAGTCAGGATTCTGCTGGAAAAAGCGTTGTCAGAATGCAAAATTTCGGAAGATCAATAGCTGATGGAAATTATATGAAAAATCCTATTTTTCCAGAAGACGAAGGGAGCCAGAAGGGGGAGCCGAGGGGACCCGAGGTGGGCCCACCTCATAGGCCGGCGCGGCCCAAGGCCTGGCCGCGCCGCCCTGTGAGGAGGGGGGCCCACAGCCCCCTCTCGCCTCTTTTTCTTCGCGAACGTCTTCGTCCCGAAAACCTAAGCTCCAGGGGATAGGTCGCGAAGAGTCACAGCCGCCTCTGCGAGGCGGAGAACACCAGAGAGAAAAGAGCTCTCCGGCAGGGTGAGATCCGCCGGGGAAATTCCCTCCCGGAGGGGGAAATCGACGCCATCGTCACCGCCATCGAGTTGGACATCATCTCCACCATCATCATCATCTTCTTCATCATCATCACCGCCGTCTCCACCGTTGCACATCGTCACCGCTGTAGCAATTTGGGTTTGATCTTGATTGTTTGATAGGGGAAACTCTCCCGGTGTTGATTTCTACTTGTTATTGATGCTATTGAGTGAAACCGTTGAACCAAGGTTTATGTTCAGATTGTTATTCATCATATCACCTCTGATCATGTTCCATATGATGTCTCGTGAGTAGTTCGTTTAGTTCTTGAGGACATGGGTGAAGTCTAAATGTTAGTAGTGAAGTATGGTTGAGTAATATTCAATGTTATGATATTTAAGCTGTGGTGTTATTCTTCTAGTGGTGTCGTGTGAACGTCGACTACACGACACTTCACCTTTATGGGCCTAGGGGAATGCATCTTGTACTCGTTTGCCAATTGCGCGGTTGCCGGAGTGACAGAAACCTGAGCCCCCGTTGGTATATCGATGCAGGAGGGATAGCAGGATCTCAGAGTTTAAGGCTGTGGTTAGATTTATCTTAATTACTTTCTTGTAGTTGCGGATGCTTGCAAGGGGTATAATCACAAGTATGTATTAGTTCTAGGAAGATTGGTACATTAGCATAGGTTCACCCACACAACACTTATCAAAACAATGAAGATTAATTAGCCGTATGTAGCGAAAGCACTAGACTAAAATCCGGTGTATCCTCAGGAACGCTTGGTCATTATAAGTAAACAAACCGGCTTGTCCTTTGTGCTAAAAAGGATTGGGCCACTCGCTGCAATTGTTACTCTCGCACTTTACTTACTCGTACTTTATTCATCTGTTACATCAAAACCCCCTGAATACTTGTCTGTGAGCATTTACAGTGAATCCTTCATCGAAACTGCTTGTCAACACCTTTTGCTCCTCGTTGGGATCGACATTCTTACTTATCGAAGATACTACGATACACCCCCTATACTTGTGGGTCATCAGTCAGTGCATCACTACAGGTGTCATCGTGTCATCGGCCATCCATTCACTCGGTTATTGCGTAAGAGACACCATAAAACGAGAGGATAAAGGACCGTGGTAAATGCAGTCTATGCTCACTCAGGCATGGAACGTACCGCAGCTCAAGGCTTTACTAGCTTCTTTAAGGAACCAGCGCTGAATTAAATGTTATTTCTATAGGGTGAACTACTTTTATCACAAGAATGATAAACAAGAAAACTTCACTGAATTATGAGTTCAAGGCACACGAAACTAAAGATCTGTCTCCCAGGGGAAGTGAAGTTGTTATGGCCTATGCAAATGACTAGAAAATAACGTTGGATTTTATATGCAATTAATTTATATCAAATAAAGAGTGTGGATTTTGTACACCCAAGCATGGGTGTGGTTGTATTCTTCGTCTGCTTCGTAACATGAATCCCCAAGACCGATCTGAGAACAAATATGCGACCACCACCTGTGCATTTTTTACTCTGAATATGCTCTGAATCCTCTTCTTCGTGCATCCTCCGCTGCAACCACCACCTGTGCATCAATGGGTCGATGCGTCGCCGCAGCAGCTGTCGCTGCCGCAACCACCTCCGGTGCTGCATCGATGGCCGCAACCGTCGACGCTGTAGCGTCCTCCACCGCCGCATCCTCCGGCGGAGCCGCACCTGTCGCCGCATCCTCCGGTGGAGCTGCACCAGCCGCCGCATCCTCCAGCGGAGCCGCACCCGCCACCGCATCCTCCGGTGGAGCCGCACCAGCCGCTGCATCCGCCCCCGCTGCCCCATCCTGCGGCGGAGCCGCACCTGCCGCCGCATCCTACAGCTCCGGCGCTTCCGCCGCTGTCCCCGAATCCGGCGCCGCTGATGCTGCTGCGCAGGGTAGACCGCGACATGGTGCTGCTCCGGTTGAGAGATGATGGTGGACGAGAATGGAATCGGGAGGAGCGGCTGCTGCCGGCCTGTGTCGGGTGAGAGGGGAGACACAACAGCGGGATGGTGGAGTCAAATCCGTGTCTGGTGGCTTTCTGCTACTGTTTAAGGACCCATCGTTTTTACAGAAAAGAGGGAAAAAGAGCAAAATAACTTCTCACACCTAGCATCTTTGTCCGAATCTCGAAGCATCCAACGGCTCCGGTAACACCCACACCCATGCTTGGGTGTACAAATGTATTTCCGTCAAATAAATCGTAAAAATACTCACTAGCATCATACCTATAGTGTCGCATATGACAATGATGATATGGAGGACAGGTGAAGAGATTAGAGAGAGACTAAATCCACATTTAGGGTCCACAAAATCAAGTTAATAATCTTGGTGGGAGTCAACCTTGTTGAATGTGTATGTTGTCGCACATTTAATGCTAACTATAGGCATGTAGTTTATCCCAGTGAAAACCACAAAATAACAACTACTATGAGGTTTTGGCAAAAAATATGACCCAAGCAGATCCGCAATTTAGGCAAAACTGCAAATTATTTTACCGCTCCTTTGAGTCAACTCTTAACCGCACCATCTTCAGTTTCCGCGCCTCCATTGTCAGTTATCCATATAACTGATCTAGCACTTGACAATGGGCAACACACGTGTTTTTTCCGTTGGTCTCTGCCGCTAGACAAAGCCATGCAATAGCCATGTGTTACAGGCGTGGTCCCTGGCATAGGGTTCCATGGTCAGCCAGGTCCGGGCGTCGCTGCGGGTGTTGTGAAGGCTTTTTTTTGGGCGGGGGAAGCTTTGTGAAATTCAAAGATATACTCCCTCCGGTTGGATTTAACAAATGGAGGCCTAGGCATGTACTCGAGTAGGCGCGTCAATTTTTAGCGACCAGAGGTAGTATATGGTATGAAGCCACCTCAGGCATCTCTATATCAACACGCACGTTCTGATATTGAAACAATATGCCGTCTCAGCCAGAGAAAGACACAGTCACAGTCACACACACGGCATTAAAACCTCAAACCCGAGGCTGAAGTTTGATCAAACAATCCTTTGACTGGCCATCAATCAAGATCTGGGTTCTCGGGCACGCATGTGCTACTGCGTCCGTTGCAATCTGCATTGACCTTTTTAAATGAGGTTTTGTACTAGATTTGCCAGTCCGACACAGGACAGCAATATCAATGTGATATCAGCTCCCTCTACAAGACACAACAGACTTACAAAACGAGTCGGCCATGTACATTACAAGCAGCTAATTTTGGCCCCTAATGTTTGCATTCATCTTCAGTGACTAACACATGTATACTAGTATTACGATACTATCACTAGACTAGATTCATTCATGCATCCAATGTATGAGCTCCAGGAGGTGATCAAAGCAGCTGAATCAAGCTGATTGTGTATCTTGTTTGTGCACCGATATAATTGTTAGCTCAGTGGTCTCTTCCGCCGTCAGTCAATAGAGCAGCTGTAAGGAACTCATGTTAAGGGTGATGGGAGACCTGGCCTGATCAGCGTCCTGTTGGCCCAGTGTTCTTGTATAACAACACTGCGGCAGTGGGATTGATGGATGTCGCCTAGCTTAATAAGATCGACAGTCAGTTGTCCCGGTGAATAAGCCTTGATGATGAACAACGCCGTGTCATCTGTAGTTGCAACACTGTGGGTGGCCTAACGACAATTTCTCCCAGAGGCACAGCATCTGCCTTGGGGACTGGTAGTGTGCCGTGAAGTAGTTGTCCACGCAGCCGTACTGGCAGAACCTCCAGCTGTGAACGTACTGCACAGGAGCTGATGTGGTGGTGGTGTTGTAGTCCTCGACCCACATGCCCATGCTCACATCCTCCATCTTGAACAGCTGCCAGCAGCAGCAGATCATGGCCGTTAGGGACGATGATGATATGTATGGTAGGGTAAGGGATGCCGCGGTTCGGTAAGAGCAAAGATAGATCTTACCCTTAGGGACTGGTTCGCGTGGCGGGACGCAATGTCTCTGGCAATGTTGGCAGAAATCACATAACCAGGTCCGTTGGCATACGGGGGATACACAAGTTCTGGCCATTCCTGCAGGAGATGCCCTGTGTTGTGAGGAATTGACAAGGGCATGTTGGGATCTATGAACTCGCATTGTATGAAGTCCACCGTACCTCGAATGTCACGGCCCATTTACCGTATCTGAGAGGCCTGTGTAAGAGATTCAGGTTCCCGAGATAAAGAGGCAGGGTTCTGTTGAAGGTAGAGATCTGCTGCAGCACTGTATCCAGCCTCACGAAGGTGTCGTCGTCGCACTTCATGATATACTCTGCAGTAACATTTTGTACCTGCATACAAAAACCGTACGGTGAATAAAACATACGAGAATGGAACATTGCCCAGAGCTAAGTAACATGTGAATAACCGTAGCATGGCTTACCCCGTACTGACATATCGCGACCGTTTTGAGAACCACCAATTCATACCGATCGATAAATGGCAGTATGACAATGTCTCCAAAATATTCTGCTTCCTTCTTCAGTGCTGCATTTATCTCTTTTCTATGGCTCTACAGAAGCAAAGAGGTCCCATAGTGGTGTTACCGTTATTTCAGAATTATTTGAACAAGCTAGAACTACAATAAAATGTATATGAGGACCAAACTGTAGCTTATCATGCATCGACGAAAGGGGCTCGGTGGTTTTAAAAAACATATGAACTTATCGTACCAGCGCAACAAAGAATCGAGCAATCACATTTCCCAATTGAATGGCAGGAAACTGCATCCAGGTTTTCCTTATAGCCATCCGCTCAGCGAAATGGTTTGTAGCAGAGAGAATGCCGATAAAAAGTTGAATTGGTTCCTCTGGCACAGGGCGAGCCTTCCACTTATCGGACATTTCCAAGACATTTTGGAGAGAAAAACTGGGATGGGCCTTCGGAAGAGAGGTCGCATAGACCGAGTGAACATCTACGCCACCTGTTACAGCTAAACCAGTTGCATCTTCGAGAGTGAATCCCTGATAACGATTGATAAAGAAACAGTAGTCAGTACAGCAGAACTGTACAATATATGTATTCCTATATGACAGAATAAAATACTTGTAATATGAACGGAATATCTTACCATCCTATGAGGAAATGAGGCAACATGACGACCTCCCACGTTGATATGGTATCCTTCAACGCCAGCTTGGATGGTGAGAACAAACATCTTCCCCTCTAAAAATGGGTACGGCCAGCTCATTTCTGGTTTCTTTGCTCGGCCGATGAACCTGTTGAACCATGAGGCTGACTTCATTTCTTTTGAATCAACCGTGCCTCTCCGCTCCCATTTCTCGCATTTTGGGAACCCATCCACTGCAAAGTTAACAGAACTGTCAGCAAACATATAGACTATGTCAACTGATGCTGAGCCTGTGTTTACACCATTTCAAAAAGGAAAACACAGAAGCTTAGTATAGCAAAAATGCAATAACATAAAACATTCTGGGAGATAGACTGGTAGAACATGACCCAGGCAGTACATTACAATAGTATGTGGAAGATGTGAAAAATTATGGATATAATAACAATGCTGCAGTTACAAACAAAATCCCCTTTTCTCTCATCTAGTATCAGCTGGTCCAATTGTAAACGAGCAAAGATTATTATTGCAATCTACAGACAGTCAAAATAACTAGTACGCGATTGACATGAACACAAATTCGGATGCCTATCAATGATCCATACGGACTACTTGTAGTTACCGAACCAGCAATGCTGCGTTGTCCTGGTGTCCAGAGCAGAATGTAGGCAAGCTCGACTGCTCGAGTACATACACTAAATGGGAAGCAATAGAATGGGTGGAGTGCACGCACCACGGTCGTCGTCCTTGGAGGGGGTGCCGTCGCATCGCTGCGCCTTGCCCCACTGCATCCGGAAGCAGGTGTTCATCTCCAGCACGGGGCGGCGGCTCCAGTCGCCTTGCAGCCGCGGGTTGAGGTGGAGGATCCTGGGCGGGTCCTCGCCGCCGGAGGCGCGCAGGCCGCGCAGCTCCACCGCGAACTGTGCCACCATGACCGTCCCGTTCCCATTCCCGCTCCGCTCCAGCGCCTCCACGTACTCCGCCCGCGCCGCGCGCGCCGTCCCCACCAGCGTCACCGCCGACCCCACCGCCAGCCCGCACGGCAGGAGCGCGGCCGTCTCGCGCTTGCCGCCGCCAAGCGCGAGCGAGCCGGGGCAGTCGCCCGACCCGCCGTCGCCCGAGAGGATGGAGTCCACGTCGCCCGAGAACGCGGCGGCCTCCTCCCACGCCTCGGCCCCGCGCGCCCACGCCTCCGCAGCCATGCGCTCGAGCTCGGAGAAGTTGCCCCGCAGGCCCCACCGCCTCCTCGAGCCGCCGAGAGCCTCGTGGCGCCGGAGGATCTCCCCGGTGATGCGGCCGTACCCTGCCGCCACGGTGGCCGCAGCAGCAGCTCGCCTGCCGCGGGGCGCCGGTTCGAGGGGCCCGCGATGCAGCAGAGAATCGCGGCTTGCGGTGGAAGTGGCGTCCGGGGGGCTGACGTCGTCCCAGCCGCCGAGGCCGGCGAGCTTGACGGACACGAAGAGGAGGTATGCGAAGGCCGCCAAGGCGAGGAGGGGCGCCAGGCGGCGGCGCGCGCGCACTCTGCCACCAAGGAAGGCCTCAGAGCTTCGCGCGCGCTTCATGGCGGCGGCGGCGGACGCGCCGGCGAGGGGAGCGGGTTGCCGGGTCTGGTACCCGGGAGGAGCGAGCCGGGGAACTGAAGGGAAAGTGATGGTGGTTGTTGGTGCTGAGCTGGAGGGATTACTTGCGAGATAGTGAGGTTACTTGTGTGGTTTTAGTTAAGAGTATGTTTTTACTTGGAGTTAATTCGGATGCTAGCTTCATTCTTAAGTTAGTACTACTACTAACATCGATTTATTATGGGTGTTAACTCTTATTGCAAAACATTTAGTGTATTGGGTGGTTACGACTTACTGCTACTCTTATCACAGAAACTTTAGTGTGATAGTTGGGAGTACTATGACATACTAGTAGTTTAGAACGTTGTCAATTAGAGAACTCACATATCACACCAAACGACCAACTTGCAATGTTTGGCATATACTGTGGGTGGAATAAATCACGTTAATGTTCACGAAAACAAAGAAAACAATACAAATTGTCAAGACCATTGTGAATGTTAGGTACATAACGCAATATTGAGTTGAAATTCTCTGCATGTAGTAGTAGTACATTGGGATATTGTTAGGCCTGCAAGTACCGCCGTTAGCGCGGCGGAATGGAGTCCAAGTAATGCAAACTAGGTAGATGTAGAATCGGGACATCTAGTATAATTTGTACTTACATTGTCCCTATGTTTGAATTTGATAATTTATGATAATCTATATAAAGTAATGTTTTTATTTCATAGGGATTACTTGAAGGCCATATGTTGGAATCAATTATGGATGTCATGAAGATAAAGATATACCTTGAATATTGTCCTCAAGATCATCAATTTGAAGAGAAGAATATGATATGATCAAGCTCTTGAAATTTTAATTTCAAGATAAGAATTCAAGATATGGCCCTTGGCAGGCATGACAGTATTACGAGTTGAATTATGGTTGACCAAGGTTTAGAGCATGCAATCAAATGAAGAGTTCTTTATGTACCTCAAACTATTACGATAGATGATGAGGACATAGAACATTTACCAACACTGGAGATTGATTTAAGTTGGTTAACACATGAAGCATAAAGATTGTACTACATGAGATCATGTGATCTTGTGGTACGGTAAGTTTTTCAATTATGCTTTGTGAACTAGCCCATTATATGTGTGTCTTTGTACTGCTTATGTGGGTTACTTTTCTTGCCATGGGCATGCATCTAAAGTAAGATCTCATGTAGCCCATGAGATGATGACATCAAGTGGTGATCATATCAAGGTTGAGAAGACAAGTTCAAGATGAGCATCTCTAAAAGATTATATGCTTGAAGCTTGTCGTCCATTTGGTGATAATGGAGTTTTAAAGATGTTCCTTAATGAAGCACATCCTTAAGATCATATGCTTGAAGAATTCCTCATTGAGGAAATGTCAACCATTACTCTCTCTCTCTCATACTTCAATGTTGAACCTTGAAAAACTTGCCCCCTCTTCCTTCCCTCTAATGATTTTTGCATCTCTTTGAGGGTATTAGAAGAGGAGATCTAGATCTACAATCTCCACCAATCAATCTATCCTCTAAGTGAGGCAAACCCATTAGATCTACATCTTGGAGTTAGTTTGGTGGGATTTGAGTGTGAAGAATTAAACACCTTTGGTGTTTTTACTTTGCATCCTTGCGCAATGTTGAGCTCTCCATTACGATTTTTTTCGAGTAGAGACCGTGAGCTTGTTACTCGTGGAGGGTGACCTCTGATACGTCTCCAATGTATCGATAATTTCTTATGTTCCATGCCACTTTATTGATGATACCTACATGTTTTATGCATACTTTATGTCATATTTATGCATTTTCCGGCACTAACCTATTAACGAGATGCCGAAGAGCCAGTTGCTGTTTTCTGCTGTTTTTGGTTTCAGAAATCCTAGTAAGGAAATATTCTCGGAATTGGACGAAATCAATGCCCAGGATCTTATTTTTCCACGAAGCTTCCAGAACACCGGGGAGGAAACGAAGTGCGGCGACGAGGCGGCGACACGCCAGGGCGGCGCGGCCCACCCCCTGGCCGCGCGGCTCTGCTGTGTGGGCCCCTCGCGTCGCCCCTAAACCTACCTCTCCGACTATAAGAAGCCTTCATCGATAATAGTTCCAGTATCGAGAGCCACGATACGGAAAACCTTCCAGAGACGCCGCCGCCGCCAATCCCATCTCGGGGGATTCAGGAGATCGCCTCCGGCACCCTGCCGGAGAGGGGAATCATCTCCCGGAGGACTCTTCACCGCCATGGTCGCCTCCGGAGTGATGAGTGAGTAGTTCACCCCTGGACTATGGGTCCATAGCAGTAGCTAGATGGTCGTCTTCTCCTAATTGTGCTTCATTGTTGGATCTTGTGAGCTGCCTAACATGATCAAGATCATCTGTCTGTAATGGTACATGTTGTGTTTGTTGGGATCCGATGAATAGAGAATACTATGTTATTTTGATTATCAATCTATTACCTATGTGTTGTTTATGATCTTGCATGCTCTCCGTTATTAGTAGAGGCTCTGGCCAAGTTTTTGCTAGTAACTCCAAGAGGGAGTATTTATGCTCGATAGTGGGTTCATGCCTCCATTAAATCTGGGACAGTGACAGAAAGTTCTAAGGTTGTGGATGTGTTGTTGGCACTAGGGATAAAACATCGATGCTATGTCTAAGGATGTAGTTGTTGATTACATTACGCACCATACTTAATGCAATTGTCTATTGTTTGCAACTTAATACTGGAAGGGGTTCGGATGATAACCTGAAGGTGGACTTTTTAGGCATAGATGCATGCTGGATAGCGGTCTATGTACTTTGTCGTAATGCCCAATTAAATCTCACTATACTCATCATATCACGTATGTGCATGGTCATGCCCTCTTTATTTGTCAATTGCCCAACTGTAATTTTTTCACCCAACATGCTATTTATCTTATGGGAGAGACGCCTCTAGTGAACTGTGGACCCCGGTCCATTCTTTTACATCGAATACAATCTACTGCAATACTTGTTCTACTGTTTTCTGCAAACAATCATCATCCACACTATACATCTAATCCTTTGTTACAGCAAGACCAGTGAGATTGACAACCTCACTGTCACGTTGGGGCAAAGTAATTTGGTTGTGTTGTGCAGGTTCCACGTTGGCGCCGGAATCCCTGGTGTTGCGCCGCACTACACTTCGCCGCCATCAACCTTCAACGTGCTTCTTGACTCCTACTGGTTCGATAAACCTTGGTTTCTTACTGAGGGAAACTTACTGTTGTACGCATCACACCTTCCACTTGGGGTTCCCAACGGTCGCGTGCTGTACGCGTGTCAAGCTAAATTTCTGGCGCCGTTGCCGGGGAGATCAAGACACGCTGCAAGGGGAGTCTCCACTTCCAATCTCTTTACTTTGTTTTTGTCTTGCTTTATTTTATTTACTACTTTGTTTGCTGCATTAAATCAAAATACAAAAAAATTAGTTGCTAGTTTTACTTTATTTGCTATCTTGTTTTGCCATATTAAAAACAGAAAAAAATTAGTTACTTGCATTTACTTTATCTAGTTTGCTTTATTTACTGTTGCTAAAATGGGTACTCCTGAAAATACTAAGTTGTGTGACTTCACAACCACAAATAATAATGATTTCTTATGCACACCTATTGCTCCACCTGCTACTACAGCAGAATTCTTTGAAATTAAACACCTTTCTTGAATCTTGTTATGAGAGAGCAATTTTCTGGTGTTAGTTCTGATGATGTTGCTGCCCATCTTAATAATTTTGTTGAATTATGTGAAATGCAAAAGTATAAGGATGTAGATGGTGACATTATAAAATTAAAATTGTTTCCTTTCTCACTAAGAGGAAGAGCTAAAGATTGGTTGCTATCTCTGCCTAAAAATAGTATTGATTCATGGACTAAATGCAAGGATGCTTTTATTGGTAGATATTATCCTCCTGCTAAAATTATATCTTTGAGAAGTAGCATAATGAATTTTAAACAATTGGATAATGAGCATGTTGCACAAGCATGGGAAAGAATGAAATCTTTGGTTAAAAACTGCCTAACCCATGGACTGACTACTTGGATGATCATCCAAACCTTTTATGCAGGACTGAATTTTTCTTCGCGGAACCTATTGGATTCAGCTGCTGGAGGTACCTTTATGTCCATCACTCTAGGCGACGCAACAAAGCTTCTTGATAATATGATGATTAATTACTCTGAGTGGCACACGGAAAGAGCTCCACAAGGTAAGAAGGTAAATTCTGTCGAAGAAACCTCCTCCTTGAGTGATAAGATTGATGCTATTATGTCTATGCTTGTGAATGGTAGGACTAATGTTGATGCTAATAATGTTCCGTTAACTTCATTGGTTGCTCAAGAAGAACATGTTGATGTAAACTTCATTAAGAATAATAATTTCAACAATAATGATTATCGGAACAATTCTAGTAAAAACTATAGGCCATATCGTTATAATAATGGCAACGGCTATGGTAATTCTTATGAGAATTCTTACAACAATAATAGGAACACACCCCCTGGACTTGAAGCCATGTTTAAAGAATTTATTAGTACACAAACTGCTTTTAACAAATCTGTTGAAGAAAAGCTTGGGAAAATCGATACTAGAAATTATCTAGACCTTAGAGAGACCAATTATGCAAACCAAATTTTAGCAAGCTCTATGTATTTCTTCATTAATAGGTGCAAAGTATATGATGCAAGAGCTTAAACATGAGCACAACAATTGCCAAGTATCAAATTATTCAAGACATTCTACCAGTTACTACATGTAGCATTTCCCGATTCCAACCATATAACAATTTAACGAAGAAGATTCAACCTTCGCCATGAATACTATGAGTAAAGCCTAAGAACATATTTGTCCATATGCAACAGCGGAGCGTGTCTCTCTCCCACACAATGAATGCTAGGATCCATTTTATTCAAACAAAACAAAAAACAAAAACAAACAAACGCTCCAAGCAAAATACATAAGATGTGATGGAATAAAAATAGTTTCACTAGAGGAACCTGATAATGTTATCGATGAAGAAGGGGATGCCTTGGGCATCCCCAAGCTTAGACGCTTGAGTCTTCTTGAAATATGCAGGGGTGAACCACCGGGGCATCCCCAAGCTTAGAGCTTTCACTCTCCTTGATCATATTGTATCATCCTCCTCTCTTGATCCTTGAAAACTTCCTCCACACCAAACTCAAAACAACTCATTAGAGGGTTAGTGCACAATAAAAAAATTACATGTTCAGAGGTGACATAATCATTCTTAACACTTCTGGACATTTCACAAAGCTACTGGAAATTAATGGAATCGAAAAATCCATCAAGCATAGCGAAACAGGCAATGCGAAATAAAAGGCAGAATCTGTCAAAACAGAACAGTTCGTAAAGACGAATTTTATTGAGGCACCAGACTTGCTCAAATGAAAATGCTCAAATTAAATGAAAGTAGCGTGCATATCTGAGGATCACTCACGTAAATTGGCATAATTTTCTGAGTTACCTACAGAGAATTAGGCCCAGATTTGTGACAGCAAAGAAATCTGTTTCTGCGCAGTAATCCAAATCTAGTATGAACCTTACTATCAACGACTTTACTTGGCACAACAATGCACAAAACTAAGATAAGGAGAGGTTAATACAGTAGTAACAACTTCCAAGACTCAAATATAAAATAAAGGTACTGTAGTAAAATCATGGGTTGTCTCCCATAAGCGCTTTTCTTTAACGTCTTTCAGCTAGGCGCAGAAAGTATATATCAAGTATTATCAAGAGACGAAGTATCAACATCATAATTTGTTCTAATGATAGAATCAAAAGTTAACTTCATTCTGTTTCTAGGGAAGTGTTCCATACCTTTCTTGAGAGGAAATTGATATTTAATATTACCTTCCTTTATATCAATGATAGCACCAACAGTTCGAAGAAAAGGTCTTCCCAATATAATGGGACAAGATGCATTGCATTCAATATCCAAGACAACAAAATCAACGGGGACAAGGTTATTGTTAACGGTAATGCAAACATTATCAACTCTCCCCAAAGGTCTCTTTGTAGAGTTATCAGCAAGATTATGTTATCACCAGAATTTGACCGAGCCAGAGGTGGGCCGCGATCAAGATGGACTTGAAGAATATACATGGAAGAATTACGTGAATCGGCCTGTTATGCTGAGTTTGGGCTAGTTTGCCTTTGTATCTGTAATATATTAGGATACGTGTCGGTTAGTTAGAATTTTACCCGTGCACGGTTAGGTGCACGTCTAAGTTAGAAAGTCCCCTGGACTATAAATATGTATCTAGGGTTTATGGAATAAACAACAACCAACGTTCAACCAACAAATCAATCTCGGCGCATCGCCAACTCCTTCGTCTCGAGGGTTTCTACCGGTAAGCAACATGCTGCCTAGATCGCATCTTGCGATCTAGGCAGCACAAGCTTCACGTTGTTCATGCGTTGCTCGTACTGAAGCCTTTTTGATGGCGAGCAACGTAGTTATCATAGATGTGTTAGGGTTAGCATTGTTCTTCGCGTAACATGCTATCGTAGTGCAACCCTTGCATGTCTAGCCGCCCTCACACCTATCTTAGGTGTGGGGGCGGCACCCCGCTTGATCATTATTTAGTAGATCTGATCCGTTACGGTTGCTCCTTGTTCTACAAGGATTAGTTTAATATCTGCAATAGTTAGGCCTTACAAAGGGCTGGAGGATCCAGCGGCACGTAGGGTGTCGTTCGCTAGTCCTAGACAGGATGTTCCGGGGATCAACCTCGTGTTGGTTTTTAGGCCTTGTCTAGGATCGGCTTACGATCACCGTGCGTGGCCGCGAGGCCCAATCCTGAGTAGGATGATCCGATTATGCGGTGAAAACCCTAAATCGTCGTAGATCTCATTAGCTTTATCTTGATCAAGCAGGACCACCATATATTCGTGCACCTCGTACGAATCATGGGTGGATCGGCTCTTTGAGCCGATTCACAGGATAACCTGAGAGCCGATCGAGGCTCGTATTTAATGTTTACATGTATGCCATGCAGGAAACTAAGCGAGGCATCTCCATCACCTTCCTGACCAGGTATAGGTCAGGTGGCACGCCCTTGCATCAGCATCGGACGTGTGTACCAGAAGGCTTTGCGGGCCGTCGCTCGGAGGGATCTCGGTCAGCCGCAGCCCTAGGTTGTTCCCGGCTCTACTGTGTTGCCCGTCGCTGCCCGCCGGTGGGTTTTGGCAGCAACACATTCTGGCACGCCCGGTGGGACAAGCTTCTACATCAACCACATCGCCATCTACATCTGAGATGGCGGACGGCACGCCAGTCACGTACGAGGATCTGACCGACGAGCTCAAGAAGAAGTATGACGAGATCAAAGTCATCCTCGAAGCCGACCTCATCGGCTCTTTCCACAGAACCCGTTCACATGGCATCAGGTGGAAGGGGTTCTCGCCTAATGGTGCACTAGATGGGATAGACCTCTACGCCCCCATCGGAAGAACGCACCAGGTCCTGCGGCAGGAGATCAACTACCTGGTGGCTCACTCGCTACACCGCCACTCTGAGAACCTGGTCAACACGTTGGAGCGTGTCGCTCTTCGCGTGATCCAGGAGATCATGAGGCACCAGTACTCGCCGTCAGGACCAGCTCTCGGGATGCATCAAGGAGAGTTGCCACTCCAGTCCCGTCCACCGTTGCCATTTGCGTTGGCAGCACCAGAAGTGCCGGCTTCACCGGCATTCGTCGTCTACAAGATCGGTGGTGACCCTAGTGACTACCAGTTCTTGCCTGAGGCGCCTAAGGAGATCCCTCACGGGTACACGTGCACGTATGTGCCAGATTGCGGTGGCGGGCGCTCACAAACCAGGCCACAACATCGGGGACTTACGGGAAAACGGGAGGGACGTCGACAACAGATCTTGAGAAGCGACGTGGCTTACTAAGTACGCCACCCCGACGAACCTCCGAGCTCAGCTCCTGCGGTTGGCTCGAGCTGGAAAAGCAAACATGGCTGGCTAAGTACGCCACCCGGCGAATCTTCGAGTTCAACTCCTGCAGCCGACACGGCGGATCAGATCGGTACCATGCGAGAGATCAGTTCGGCATAGTGCCGAAAAGGAGGGCAATCGGCTATTCCAAGCCGTACCCCGACGACTACGAGATGATCCCGCTACCACCTAAATATCGGCTCCCTGATTTCTCCAAATTCAGTGGATCAGATGGTTCCAGCTCCATCGAGCACGTAGGCCGATATTTGGCACAACTAGGACCGGCCTCAGTGTCGGATCAGCTACGCGTGAGGCTCTTCTCACAGTCCCTCACGGGATCGGCTTTCGGGTGGTACACCTCGTTGCCACCAGACTCCATCCGGACTTGGAAGCAGTTGGAAGAACAGTTCCATATGCAGTACCATTCAGAGGCTTCCGAGTCCGGCATTGCCGATCTAGCACAATTACGTCAGAAGCGTGGAGAAACTGTGATAGAATACATCCAGCGCTTCAGGAATCTTAGGAACCGATGTTATTCGGTTCGTATAACTGAAAAGGAAGCAGTCGAGTTGGCAGTAGCGGGCCTCGCAACACCGCTCAAGGACATGGCCTCCCAAACGAGACTATCCCTCACCGGCGCACATGGTTCAGAAGCTGTCGGCATATGAACAGCGCCACCGGACTGTGCAGGGACAAATTCAAGCGTGCGGTAGTCTGGTCGATGCGGAGGAAGAAGAAGTTTCTGCGGGAGATCAAGAGGTAGCAGTGGCTGAATGGACTCGGGGAGGAACCCCCGTGTCCTGCAAATGGGTAAAGCCACCAGGCCCGCCCCGGGGGTTTGATTTTGACGTGACCAAAACTGAGCAAATCTTCGACCTCCTGCTCAAGGAGAAGCAGTTGACGATTCCCGAAGGTCTCAAATTCCCCACGGTGCAAGAGCTGAACGGAAAGCCATACTGCAAATGGCATAACTCGCTCTCCCATGCTACCAACGACTGCAGGGTATGGCGTCAGCACATCCAAGCGGCGATAGAAAAGGGGCGTCTGATTTTCAACCAGTACGCCATGAAGGTCGACACCCAGCCCTTCCCCGCCGTTAACATGGTGGAATGCACTTACCCTGAAGGTTGCCAGCCAGGATCCTCGTTCAGCATCAACATGGTAGGACCTGGGCATCACTCTGGCAAAGATGGAGACGAGGGCAGCTGCTCTCATAGCAAGGACACAGAGGAGGCCGCTCCACGCGATCGGCTCCGTCATGATGGCAAGCGCTACGTCACAGAGGGAGAAGTGAGGAACATAAGATATCAGCGACCCCTCTCTGATCACCTCCTCAACAAGTATGTGAGTCAGTATGACCGACGCCGACGATCCAGCGATGATGATGAAAGAGATCGTCTGGCTAGAGAAGCCAGAAGACATCGTCGGCATGATCGCGATGAGGAGGAGCACGAGCGCCGTGCCACAGAAAAATCAAGGGAGCAAGACGACAACGACAGGCACTGGGACTGCCCCTTCTTCAGACACTGCTGGGATTCAGGAATGAGCTGATTGCCCACAATCGGCAATTGCCCAGAATGCAACCAGAAGAAGAAGGAGGCAGCCAATGTGTCCGTGTTCAAGTGCTTAGGGCCTCTCCCGCCACAAAGCAAACGCGCTGAGTCCCCTCGGTGGGCAGATCTCGAGGATTCAGAAGACGAGGGACAAGAAGAAGAAGACAGGTACCACCGGCCAAGGTGGTGCCCTGATGGACTCAGCCGTTCACAAAAGCGCAGGGTTCAGCGATTGCGCGGTCTGGAGGAAGCCGAAAGGTTATACTTGCATACGTTAAGGAAGGCACGACCTGATCTGGCTGCGAAAGTTCAGCGAACCCTGGACGAAGAGGGTCGTCCACGGAAAATGGAGTGGCGTCCCAAGCAAAGGAGAGCCGATGATGAAACATCGGCTGGTACAAACATGGTGTTCATCCTCCCTTCGGAGTTCAGTGCTCCAGGATTAGACGAGGCGCCTGTGGCACAACTTGATTGCGGCCCACAGCCGGTTATCTTTGAGAAGCCACGAGAAAGGAGCTACAGACATCTGAAGGCCCTGTACTTGCGAGGTTATATCGATGGGAGGCCTGTAAATAAGATGCTGGTGGACACCGGAGCGGCAGTCAACATCATGCCGTACTCTATGCTACGTCGGCTGGGTCGCTCTAGCTCAGATCTAATCAAGACCAACGTGACATTGAGCGATTTCAACGGCCAAGCGTCTGACGCACAAGGTGTTCTGAACGTGGATCTGACCGTAGGAAGGAAAACTATCCCTACAACGTTCTTCATTGTCGATAGCACGAGCACTTATGCTGTTCTGCTAGGAAGAGATTGGATCCACGCCAACTGCTGCATTCCCTCCACGATGCACCAATGCATAATACAGTGGGATGGAGATGAGGTAGAGGTCGTCCAGGCCGATGACTCAGCCGAAATTTCAACGGCTGGCATGAACGCATGGGAAGCAGCAGGCCAAGAACCCCTCTCAGGTATCAATTTGGACGACTGCGAGCGCATCGACGTGACGAAGGGAAGGGTTAAGCTGGTTTTATCCACTGGCCTGACCATGTAGCTGAAGCAACGTGATGAGCAAACGTGGCGAGGCTGATCCTTGTGATCGGCCCCAAAAATCTATGAAGGGGCATTACAGAACCTTCAGTCAGCGCTTCAATCGATATGGAGGCCGATTCCAGCAATCGGCCAAAATTATCTTCACCACATGTTCTGCTTGTGTTCAACATCGATCTACTGAGCAGCGGCAACGTCGGCGGATGGAAGTCAGCACGAATCCTCGCAAAGCCGACGTACAAGTACAGTGCCTTGGCTAACCACAAAGCCGATATCTGCAGTCACCTGGCAGATTCGGCTCGGGGGGGCATATAGTCAGATGAACATGTGCAGGTAAACATGTGTAAACATGTGTGCAGTGGAACATTGGGGGCCGATTAGGAAAAATCGGCCAGTAAAAAAAAAAATTTTACAGCCGATGCAAGGGCATCGACTTTAGAACTAAGAAACAAAGCCGATGCGCAGCCATCGACTCTAGTGCAATTACACGAGGTTTACCGGATCTCCACCAAATCCAGTTCAGCTGTGGGGCCCTCTGCTTCTTCGAGGGGGTAAAACAATGAGAACTTCTTCAGCTGCTTTGAGCCGATCCGGGTCCCTGAACCTTCTTGTCGAGGATTCTCAACCTTTGGTACTAGTTCAGCTGTGTTGACAGAAGGGGTATATCGGCTTTCTAAGGTGCGTCCTCTCTGACATTCTCGCCTCGAGTAAGGCTCGGGGGGCAGCAGGCCTGGTGGATGCTCTGTTTAAGAGCCGATTGGGGTGCCATCGGCTGGTCTTGCATCGCAACCTTCTTCACAAATGATGAGTGTTAAAGAAGACCATTAGGTTTGGTTGGAAGAATTCAAAGGCTTCTCTGAAGATTCTACATTATCCACCAGATTTCAAAAATCATCAGTTGAAGAATGGAAGGGTGAATTTTAAAGGACCGATGCGTTGCTATCGGCTCATTACGCATTGGCAAAGGGGACAAATCGGCAAGATCAGTATGAGAAGAAATCGGCTAAATTAAACTCAAAGGAAATCGGCAAGATCAAATTGGGGAAAGTTCTTCATTGATAGATTTCTTACATAAAGAGCTGATTGCTCTCAAAAGGAAGTACTAAGGGATACATTGCCCCATCTACTACTACTGGTCCTATACTAGAGGTCCTATCTACGGGCCGTCGCTGCCCTCGTCGTCGCCGTCGTCGCCGCTGTCGGCGCTGCTCTCGGCGGGCTCGTCGTCGCTCCAATGGCCGCCGACCGGGCCCTCATTGTCCTCGTCCTCTTCGTCAGCGTCGTCGTCGTCGCTGTCGAAGTCGCTGAGGTTCCCCGGCCAGGGGCAGAATCGCTTGGCCGGCGGCTCGTCGGAGGAGGTGTCGTCCTCCTCCTCCTCCTCTTCTTCCTCCTCCACCTCCTCGGGAGAGGTGAAGTCGCAGGAGAAGCGATCGTCGT
This sequence comes from Lolium perenne, assembly GCF_019359855.2. Classification (NCBI taxonomy): domain Eukaryota; kingdom Viridiplantae; phylum Streptophyta; class Magnoliopsida; order Poales; family Poaceae; genus Lolium; species Lolium perenne. The sequence goes on along the minus strand of NC_067248.2, from coordinate 31,458,645 downwards.
CGCTCTCCTCCTCCGTTTCTCCGCTGGCGAGGAAGCGGAGGTCGCTTTCCCCGTCGGTCAGGGACTTGTCGTCCTCCGACCAGATGGAGAAGTCATGGCTAGACTCCTCCCCGGCCTCAATGGCGCGGCGGGTGTTGGCTGCGTGGACCTCCGCCGGGTTCGGTTCCGGCGTCGGCTCGCGGGAGGAAGAGGACTGGGTGGAAAGATCCGATGAGGCAGAGGAAGAAGAAGACATGGTGGCACAGGAGGGCTTTTGGAGTGCTAATGCGAAGAAGATGCGGAAATAAACTGTGCGGAGCGGTTAAATAAAAGGGGATATAGTGGAAATTCAATGCCAAAGCAGTTTCCGAGGAAGTGGTGCCTAAAAGAAAAAGAAAAACTGCCAGGTCACGCGGAGAAGTTGAGAAGGCAAGGCATCATGATGACGGATACTGCAACGGTTCTGCCACGACATGACCCGACGAAGGAAAAGCAGAGTGATTTTGGAATTACCAATTCCAAAACCAGGGGGGCATGTGTTATCACCAGAATTTGACCGAGCCAGAGGTGGGCCGCGATCAAGATGGACTTGAAGAATATACATGGAAGAATTACGTGAATCGGCCTGTTATGCTGAGTTTGGGCTAGTTTGCCTTTGTATCTGTAACATATTAGGATACGTGTCGGTTAGTTAGAATTTTACCCGTGCACGGTTAGGTGCACGTCTAAGTTAGAAAGTCCCCTGGACTATAAATATGTATCTAGGGTTTATGGAATAAACAACAACCAACGTTCAACCAACAAATCAATCTCGGCGCATCGCCAACTCCTTCGTCTCGAGGGTTTCTACCGATAAGCAACATGCTGATCTAGGCAGCACAAGCTTCACGTTGTTCATGCGTTGCTCGTACTGAAGCCTTTTTGATGGCGAGCAACGTAGTTATCATAGATGTGTTAGGGTTAGCATTGTTCTTCGCGTAACATGCTATCGTAGTGCAACCCTTGCATGTCTAGCCGCCCTCACACCTATCTTAGGTGTGGGGGCGGCACCCCGCTTGATCATTATTTAGTAGATCTGATCCGTTACGGTTGCTCCTTGTTCTACAAGGATTAGTTTAATATCTGCAATAGTTAGGCCTTACAAAGGGCTGGAGGATCCAGCGGCACGTAGGGTGTCGTTCGCTAGTCCTAGACAGGATGTTCCGGGGATCAACCTCGTGTTGGTTTTTAGGCCTTGTCTAGGATCGGCTTACGATCACCGTGCGTGGCCGCGAGGCCCAATCCTGAGTAGGATGATCCGATTATGCGGTGAAAACCCTAAATCGTCGTAGATCTCATTAGCTTTATCTTGATCAAGCAGGACCACCATATATTCGTGCACCTCGTACGAATCATGGGTGGATCGGCTCTTTGAGCCGATTCACAGGATAACCTGAGAGCCGATCGAGGCTCGTATTTAATGTTTACGTGTATGCCATGCAGGAAACTAAGCGAGGCATCTCCATCACCTTCCTGACCAGGTATAGGTCAGGTGGCACGCCCTTGCATCAGCATCGGACGTGTGTACCAGAAGGCTTTGCGGGCCGTCGCTCGGAGGGACCTCGGTCAGCCGCAGCCCTAGGTTGTTCCCGGCTCTACTGTGTTGCCCGTCGCTGCCCGCCGGTGGGTTTTGGCAGCAACAGATTAACATCCAAATAATAATTTTTCAGTGGTGGCAAGTCAAGCATATTATAGATTTTCTTAGGCATAACAGAAATACTTGCACCAAGATCACATAAAGCATTACAATCAAAGTCATTGACCTTCATCTTAATAATGAGCTCCCAACCATCCTCTAGCTTCCTAGGAATAGAAGTTTCGCGTTCTAGTTTCTCTTCTCTAGCTTTTATGAGAGCATTTGTAATATGTTTTGTGAAAGCCAAATTTATAGCACTAGCATTAGGACTCTTAGCAAGTTTTTGTAAGAACTTTATAACTTCAGAGATATGGCAATCATCAAAATCTAAACCATTATAATCTAAAGCAATGGGATCATCATCCCCAATGTTGGAAAAAATCAGCAGCTTTATCACACGCAGTTTCAGCAGTTTTAGCAGTTTCAGGCAGTTTTTCGCGCTTTGCATTAGAAGTGGAAACATTGCCAACACCAATTCTTTTACCATTAATAGTAGGAGGTGCAGCAACATGTGGAGCATTAGCATTATTAGTGGTGGTAATAGTCCAAACTTTAGCTATATTGTCTTCTTTATCATTTTCTTCTTTCTCCCACCTAGCACGCAATTCGGCCATCAATCTTATATTCTCATTAATTCTAACTTGGATGGCATTTGCTGTAGTAACAATTTTATTATCTATATCCTCAGGTTTAGCAGCCATTTTATTAATTAAAGAAGATTGTGATGCAGACATGTATGAGATTCGGTTTTCAGCATTTGCAAGTTTAGTTTGCAACCCAGAAATCTCCATATTCAGATTTTCAATTTGATTTCCTATATTCTTCAACAAGGTAGATTGCTCATTCATAGTTTTAGTAAACAATTTATTTTTCTCATATTGTGATTGCATAAAGCTCTTGGTGGATCTTTCAATTTCTAACATCTTTTCCTCATTAGGTGAAGCATATCTACCTTAAGAGTTACCATTAGCAGGATATGGCCTAGAATTATTATAATTGTTATTTTTAATGAAATTCACATCAACATGTTCTTTTTGAGCAACCAATGAAGCTAACGGAACATTATTAGGATCAACATTTTTCCTACCATTCACAAGCATAGACATAATAGCATCAATCTTATCACTCAAGGAAGAGGTTTCTTCGACAGAATTTACCTTCTTACCTTGTGGAGCTCTTTCCGTGTGCCATTCAGAGTAATTAATCATCATATTATCAAGAAGCTTTGTTGCGTCACCTAGAGTGATGGACGTAAAGGTACCTCCAGCAGCTGAATCCAATAGGTTCCACGAAGAAAAATTCAGACCTGCATAAAAGGTTTGGATGATCATCCAAGTAGTCAGTCCATGGGTTGGGCAATTTTTAACCAAAGATTTCATTCTTTCCCATGCTTGTGCAACATGCTCATTATCCAATTGTTTAAAATTCATTATGCTACTTCTCAAAGATATAATTTTAGCAGGGGGATAATATCTACCAATAAAAGCATCCTTGCATTTAGTCCATGAATCAATACTATTCTTAGGCAGAGATAGCAACCAATCTTTTGCTCTTCCTCTTAATGAGAAAGGGAACAATTTTAATTTTATAATGTCACCATCTACATCCTTATATTTTTGCATTTCACACAATTCAACAAAATTATTGAGATGGGCAGCAGCATCATCAGAACTAACACCAGAAAATTGCTCTCTCATAACAAGATTCAGTAAAGCAGGTTTAATTTCAAAGAATTCTGATGTAGTAGCAGGTGGAGCAATAGGTGTGCATAAGAAATCATTATTATTTGTGGTTGTGAAGTCACACAACTTAGTATTTTCAGGAGTACCCATTTTAGCAACAGTAAATAAAGCGAACTAGATAAAGTAAATGCAAGTAACTAATTTTTTTGTGTTTTTTATATAGGGTGCAAAACAGTAAATAAAGTAAAGCTAGTGATACGTCTCCAACGTATCTATAATTTCTGATGTTCCATGCTTGTTTTATGACAATACCTACATGTTTTGTTCACACTTTATATCATTTTTATGCGTTTTCCGGAACTAACCTATTGACGAGATGCCGAAGGGCCAGTTGCTGTTTTCTGCTGTTTTTGGTTTTAGAAATCCTAATAAGGAAATATTTTCGGAATCGGACGAAATCAACACCGAAGATCTTAGAATTCCCGGAAGCTTCCAGAGCACCGGAGAAAGGCCGGAGGGGAGCCAGGGGGCCCCACCCCACAGGGCGGCGCGGCCCAGGGGGCGCGCCCCCCTAGTGTGGGCACCCCGTGGCCCCTCCGACTCCGCCTCTTCGCCTATTTAGTCGTCCCTGACCTAAAACATCGACCCAGTTCGACGAAACCAGAGAAAACCATCCAGAGCCGCCACCATCGCGAAACTCCAATTCGGGGGACAAAAGTCTCTGTTCCGGCACGCCGCCGGGACGGGGAATTGCCCCCGGAGCCATCTCCACCGCCGTCTCCACCGCCATCTTCACCGCCATCGCTGTCTCCATGATGAGGAGGGAGTAATTCACTGATGGCGTGTAACTCACACGTTCGTTGGGAACCCCAAGAGGAAGGTATGATGTGCACAGCAGCAAGTTTTCCCTCAGAAAGAAACCAAGGTTTATCGAACCAGGAGGAGCCAAGAAGCACGTTGAAGGTTGATGGCGGCGGGATGTAGTGCGGCGCAACACCAGGGATTCCGGCGCCAACGTGGAACCTGCACAACACAACCAAAGTACTTTGCCCCAACGAAACAGTGAGGTTGTCAATCTCACTGGCTTGCTGTAACAAAGGATTAACCGTATTGTGTGGAAGATGATTGTTTGCGTAAAAACGGTAGAACAACGATGTGCAAGAGATTGTATTTCAGTAAAGAGAATTGGACCGGGGTCCACAGTTCACTAGAGGTGTCTCTCCCATAAGACAAACAGCATGTTGGGTGAACAAATTACAGTTGGGCAATTGACAAATAAAGAGGGCATGACCATGCACATACATATCATGATGAGTATAGTGAGATTTAATTGGGCATTACGACAAAGTACATAGACCGCCATCCAACTGCATCTATGCCTAAAAAGTCCACCTTCAGGTTATCATCCGAACCCCCTCCAGTATTAAGTTGCTAACAACAGACAATTGCATTAAGTATTGCGCGTAATGTAACTAGTGACTACATCCTTGAACATAGCACCAATGTTTTATCCCTAGTGGCAACAGCACATCCATAACCTTAGAGGTTCTTGTCACCCCTCCAGATTCACGGAGACATGAACCCACTATCGAGCATAAATACTCCCTCTTGGAGTTACTAGCATCAACTTGGCCAGAGCATCTACTAATAACGGAGAGCATGCAAGATCATAAACAACACATAGACATAGCTTTGATAATCAACATAACAAGTATTCTCTATTCATCGGATCCCAACAAACGCAACATATAGAATTACAGATAGATGATCTTGATCATGTTAGGTAGCTCACAAGATCCGACAATGATAGCACAATGGGGAGAAGACAACCATCTAGCTACTGCTATGGACCCATAGTCCAGGGGTAGACTACTCACACATCACTCCGGAGGCGACCATGGCGGTGTAGAGTCCTCCGGGAGATGATTCCCCTCTCCGGCAGGGTGCCGGAGGCGATCTCCTGGATCCCCCGAGATGGGATCGGCGTTGGCGGCGTCTCTGGAAGGTTTTCCGTATCGTGGCTCTCGGTACTGGGGTTTTCGTCACGGAGGCTTTAAGTAGGCGGAAGGGCAAGTCAGGAGGGGGCACAGGGGCCCCACACACTAGGCCGGCGCGGCCAAGGGGTGGGCCGCGCCGCCCTAGGGTTTGGGCACCCCGTGGCCCCACTTCGTTTCGTCTTCGGACTTCTGGAAGCTTCGTGGCAAAATAGGCCCCTGGGCGTTGATTTCGTCCAATTCCGAGAATATTTCCTTACTAGGATTTCTGAAACCAAAAACAGTTATAAAACAAAGAATCGGCACTTCAAACATCTTGTTAATAGGTTAGTTCCAAAATGCACGAATATGACATAAAGTGTGCATAAAACATGTAGATAACATCAATAATGTGGCATGGAACATAAGAAATTATCGATACGTCGGAGACGTATCAGCATCCCCAAGCTTAGTTCTGCTCGTCCCAGCGAGTAAAACGATAACACGTATAATTTCTGGAGTGACATGCCATCATAATCTTGATCATACTATTTGTAAAGCATATGTAGTGAATGCAGCGATCAAAACAATGTATATGACATGAGTAAACAAGTGAATCATAAAGCAAAGACTTTTCATGAATAGCACTTCAAGACAAGCATCAATAAGTCTTGCATAAGAGTTAACTCATAAAGCAATAATTCAAAGTAAAGGCATTGAAGCAACACAAAAGAAGATTAAGTTTCAGCGGTTGCTTTCAACTTGTAACATGTATATCTCATGGATATTGTCAACATAGAGTAATATAATAAGTGCAATATGCAAATATGTAGGAATCAATGCACAGTTCACACAAGTGTTTGCTTCTTGAGGTGGAGAGAAATAGGTGAACTGACTCAACATTGAAAGTAAAAGAATGGTCCTCCATAGAGGAAAAAGCATCGATTGCTATATTTGTGCTAGAGCTTTGATTTTGAAAACATGAAACAATTTTGTCAACGGTAGTAATAAAGCATATGTATCATGTAAATTATATCTTACAAGTTGCAAGCCTCATGCATAGTGTACTAATAGTGCCCGCACCTTGTCCTAATTAGCTTAGACTACCGGATCATCACAATGCACATGTTTTGACCAAGTGTCACAAAGGGGTACCTCTATGCCGCCTGTACAAAGGTCTAAGGAGAAAGCTCGCATTGGATTTCTCGCTATTGATTATTCTTCAACTTAGACATCCATACCGGGACAACATAGACAACAGATAATGGACTCCTCTTTTATGCATAAGCATGTAACAACAATTAATAATTTTCTCATTTGAGATTGAGGATGTATGTCCAAAACTGAAACTTCCACCATGGATCATGGCTTTAGTTAGCGGCCCAATGCTCTTCTCTAACAATATGCATGCTTAACCATAAGGTGGTAGATCTCTCTTACTTCAGACAAGACGGACATGCATAGCAACTCACATGAAATTCAACAATGAATAGTTGATAGCGTCCCCAGTGAACATGGTTATCGCACAACAAGCAACTTAATAAGAGATAAAGTGCATAATTACATATTCAATATCACAATAGTTTTTAAGCTATTTGTCCCATGAGCTATATATTGCAAAGGTGAATGATGGAATTTTAAAGGTAGCACTCAAGCAATTTACTTTGGAATGGCGGAAAATACCATGTAGTAGGTAGGTATGGTGGACACAAATGGCATAGTGGTTGGCTCAAGTATTTTGGATGCATGAGAAGTATTCCCTCTCGATACAAGGTTTAGGCTAGCAAGGCTTATTTGAAACAAACACAAGGATGAACCGGTGCAGCAAAACTCACATAAAAGACATATTGAAAACATTATAAGACTCTACACCGTCTTCCTTGTTGTTCAAACTCAATACTAGAAATTATCTAGACCTTAGAGAAACCAAATATGCAAACCAAATTTTAGCATGCTCTATGTATTTCTTCATTAATGGGTGCAAAGCATATGATGCAAGAGCTTAATCATGAGCACAACAATTGCCAAGTATCACATTACCCAAGACATTAATAGCAATTACTACATGTATCATTTTCCAATTCCAACCATATAACAATTTAACGAAGAAGAAACTTCGCCATGAATACTATGAGTAGAAACTAAGGACATACTTGTCCATATGCTACAGCGGAGCGTGTCTCTCTCCCATAAAGTAAATGCTAGGATCCATTTTATTCAAACAAAACAAAAACAAAAACAAACCGACGCTCCAAGCAAAGCACATAAGATGTGATGGAATAAAAATATAGTTTCAGGGGAGGAACCTGATAATGTTGTCGATGAAGAAGGGGATGCCTTGGGCATCCCCAAGCTTAGACGCTTGAGTCTTCTTAGAATATGCAGGGGTGAACCACCGGGGCATCCCCAAGCTTAGAGCTTTCACTCTCCTTGATCATGTTGCATCATACTCCTCTCTTGATCCTTGAAAACTTCCTCCACACCAAACTCGAAACAACTCATTAGAGGGTTAGTGCACAATAAAAATTAACATATTCAGAGGTGACACAATCATTCTTAACACTTCTGGACATTGCATAATGCTACTGGACATTAATGGATCAAAGAAATTCATCCAACATAGCAAAAGAGGCAATGCGAAATAAAAGGCAGAATCTATCAAAACAGAACAGTTCGTATTGACGAATTTTAAAATGGCACCAGACTTGCTCAAATGAAAATGCTCAAATTGAATGAAAGTTGCGTACATATCTGAGGATCATGCACGTAGATTGGCTTAATTTTCTGAGCTACCTACAGGGAGGTAGACCCAGATTCGTGACAGCAAAGAAATCTGGAACTGCGCAGTAATCCAAATCTAGTACTTACTTTACTATCAAAGACTTTACTTGGCACAACAAAACACTAAACTAAGATAAGGAGAGGTTGCTACAGTAGTAAACAACTTCCAAGACACAAAATAAAAACAAAGTACTGTAGGTAAAAACATGGGTTGTCTCCCATAAGCGCTTTTCTTTAACGCCTTTCAGCTAGGCGCAGAAAGTGTGCATCAAGTATTATCGAGAGACGAAGTGTCAACATCATAATTTGTTCTAATGATAGAATCAAAAGGTAACTTCATTCTCTTTCTAGGGAAGTGTTCCATACCTTTCTTGAGAGGAAATTGATATTTTATATTACCTTCCTTCATATCAATGATAGCACCAACGATTCAAGAAAAGGTCTTCCCAATATAATGGGACAAGATGCATTGCATTCAATATCCAAGACAACAAAATCAACGGGGACAAGGTTATTGTTAACGGTAATGCGAACATTATCAACTTTACCCAAAGGTTTCTTTGTAGAATGATCAGCAAGATTAACATCCAAATAACAATTTTTCAAATGGTGGCAAGTCAAGCATATCATAAATTTTCTTAGGCATAACAGAAATACTTGCACCAAGATCACATAAAGCATTACAATCAAAATCTTTAACCTTCATCTTAATGATGGGCTCCCAACCATCCTCTAGCTTTTTGGGAATAGAGGCTTCGCGCTCTAGTTTCTCTTCTCTAGCTTTTATGAGAGCATTTGTAATATGATGTGTAAAAGCCAAATTTATAGCACTAGCATTAGGACTTTTAGCAAGTTTTTGCAAGAACTTTATAACTTCAGAGATGTGGCAATCATCAAAATTCAAACCATTATAATCTAAAGCAATGGGATCATCATCCCCAATGTTGAAAAAAATTTCAGCAGCTTTATCATGAGTTTAGTTTTAGCGATTTAGGGCAGTTTCTCGCGCTTTGCATTAGAAGTGGAAACATTGCTAACACCAATTCTTTTATTATTATTAGTAGGAGGTGCAGCAACATGTGTAGCATTAGCATTACAAGTGGTGGTAATAGTCCAAACTTTAGCTACATTCTTCTCTTTAGCTAGTTTTTCATTTTCTTCTCTATCCCACCTAGCACGCAGTTCAGCCATTAATCTTATATTCTCATTAATTCTAACTTGGATGGCATTTGCTGTAGTAACAATTTTATTATGATGATTTTCATTAGGCATAACTTTCAATTTCAAAAGATCAACATCAGCAGCAAGACTATCGACTTTAGAAGCAAGTATATCAATTTTCCCAAGCTTTTCTTCAACAGATTTGTTAAAAGCAGTTTGTGTACTAATAAATTCTTTAAGCATGGCTTCAAGTACAGGGGGTGAACTCCTATTATTGTTGTAAGAATTCCCATAAGAATTACCATAGCCGTTGCCATTATTATAAGGATATGGCCTATAGTTGTTACTAGAATTGTTCCGGTAAGCATTGTTGTTGAAATTACTATTTTTAATGAAGTTTACATCAACATGTTCTTCTTGTGCAACCAATGAAGCTAATGGAACATTATTAGGATCAATATTAGTCCTATCATTCACAAGCATAGACATAATAGCATCAATCTTATCACTCAAGGAAGAGGTTTCTTCGACAGAATTTACCTTCTTACCTTGCGGAGCTCTTTCCGTGTGCCATTCAGAGTAATTGATCATCATATTATCAAGAAGCTTTGTTGCTTCACCAAGAGTGATGGACATAAAGGTACCTCCAGCAGCTGAATCCAATAAATTCCGCGAAGAAAATTTTTGTCCTGCATAGAAGGTTTGGATGATCATCCAAGTAGTCAGTCCATGGGTTGGGCAATTTTTAACCAGAGATTTCATTCTTTCCCAAGCTTGAGCAACATGTTCAGTATCTAATTGTTTAAAATTCATTATGCTACTCCTCAAAGATATAATTTTAGCAGGGGGATAATATCTACCAATAAAAGCATCCTTGCATTTAGTCCATGAATCAATACTATTCTTAGGCAAAGATAGCAACCAATCTTTAGCTCTTCCTCTTAATGAGAAAGGAAACAATTTTAATTTTATAATGTCACCATCTACATCCTTATACTTTTGCATTTCACATAATTCAACAAAATTATTAAGATGGGCAGCAGCATCATCAGAACTAATACCAGAAAATTGCTCTCGCATAACAAGATTCAGTAAAGCAGGTTTAATTTCAAAGAATTCTGCTGTAGTAGCAGGTGGAGCAATAGGTGTGCATAAGAAATCATTATTATTTGTGGTTGTGAAGTCACACAACTTAGTATTTTAAGGGTTGGCCATTTTAGCAATAGTAAATAAAGCAAACTAGATAAAGTAAATGCAAGTAAACTAATTTTTTGTGTTTTTGATATAGCAAACAAGATAGCAAATAAAGTAAAACTAGCAACTAATTTTTTTGTATTTTGATTTAGTGCAGCAAACAAAGTAGTAAATAAAACTAAGCAAGACAAAAACAAAGTAAAGAGATTGAGAAGTGGAGACTCCCCTTGCAGCGTGTCTTGATCTCCCCGGCAACGGCGCCAGAAATTTAGCTTGATGGCGTGTAACTCACACGTTCGTTGGGAACCCCAAGAGGAAGGTATGATGTGCACAGCAGCAAGTTTTCCCTCAGAAAGAAACCAAGGTTTATCGAACCAGGAGGAGCCAAGAAGCACGTTGAAGGTTGATGGCGGCGGGATGTAGTGCGGCGCAACACCAGGGATTCCGGCGCCAACGTGGAACCTGCACAACACAACCAAAGTACTTTGCCCCAACGAAACAATGAGGTTGTCAATCTCACTGGCTTGCTGTAACAAAGGATTAACCGTATTGTGTGGAAGATGATTGTTTGCGTAAAAAAAGAGAACAAAGTATTGCAAGAGATTGTATTTCAAGAAAGAGAATTGGACCGGGGTCCACAAGTTCACTAGAGGTGTCTCTCCCATAAGACAAACAGCATGTTGGGTGAACAAATTACAGTTGGGCAATTGACAAATAAAGAGGGCATGACCATGCACATACATATCATGATGAGTATAGTGAGATTTAATTGGGCATTACGACAAAGTACATAGACCGCCATCCAACTGCATCTATGCCTAAAAAGTCCACCTTCAGGTTATCATCCGAACCCCCTCCAGTATTAAGTTGCTAACAACAGACAATTGCATTAAGTATTGCGCGTAATGTAACTAGTGACTACATCCTTGAACATAGCACCAATGTTTTATCCCTAGTGGCAACAGCACATCCATAACCTTAGAGGTTCTTGTCACCCCTCCAGATTCACGGAGACATGAACCCACTATCGAGCATAAATACTCCCTCTTGGAGTTACTAGCATCAACTTGGCCAGAGCATCTACTAATAACGGAGAGCATGCAAGATCATAAACAACACATAGACATAGCTTTGATAATCAACATAACAAGTATTCTCTATTCATCGGATCCCAACAAACGCAACATATAGAATTACAGATAGATGATCTTGATCATGTTAGGCAGCTCACAAGATCCGACAATGATAGCACAATGGGGAGAAGACAACCATCTAGCTACTGCTATGGACCCATAGTCCAGGGGTAGACTACTCACACATCACTCCGGAGGCGACCATGGCGGTGTAGAGTCCTCCGGGAGATGATTCCCCTCTCCGGCAGGGTGCCGGAGGCGATCTCCTGGATCCCCCGAGATGGGATCGGCGTTGGCGGCGTCTCTGGAAGGTTTTCCGTATCGTGGCTCTCGGTACTGGGGTTTTCGTCACGGAGGCTTTAAGTAGGCGGAAGGGCAAGTCAGGAGGGGGCACAGGGGCCCCACACCATAGGCCGGCGCGGCCAAGGGGTGGGCCGCGCCGCCCTAGGGTTTGGGCACCCCGTGGCCCCACTTCGTTTCGTCTTCGGACTTCTGGAAGCTTCGTGGCAAAATAGGCCCCTGGGCGTTGATTTCGTCCAATTCCGAGAATATTTCCTTACTAGGATTTCTGAAACCAAAAACAGCAGAAAACAAAGAATCGGCACTTCGGCATCTTGTTAATAGGTTAGTTCCAGAAAATGCACGAATATGACATAAAGTGTGCATAAAACATGTAGATAACATCAATAATGTGGCATGGAACATAAGAAATTATCGATACGTCGGAGACGTATCATTCACCCCCGGGGCTGAGGGCTCCGCTGTAGCTATGTGGTTCATCTCTCTCTTTATGTGATCTAGTTGAATATCATCTATGTGCTACTCTAGTGATGTTATTAAAGTAGTCTATTCCTCCTCCATGATGTAATGTTGGCAGTGTGTGCATCATGAAGTACTTGGTATATGCTATGATTGTGATCTCTTGTGGAGTATGAAGTTAACTATTACTATGATGGTATTGATGTGATCTATTCCTCCTTTCATAGTGTGATGGTAGCAGTGTGCATGCTATGTTAGTACTTGGTTTGATTGTGTTGATCTATCTTGCACTCTAAGGTTATTTAAATATGAACATTGAATATTGTGGAGCTTGTTAACTCCGTCATTGAGGGTTCGTGTAATCCTACACAATTAGTGGTGTTCATCATCCAACAAGAGGGTGTAGAGTAGTCCTATTATGTGATCATTGTTGAGAGTGTCCACTAGTGAAAGCAGGATCCCTGGGCCTTGCTTCCAAGCATCGAATCTCCGTTTGTTTACTGTTTTGTTGCATGTTTACTCGCTGCCATATTTTATTCAGATTGCTATTACCACTCATACTCATCCATATTACTTGCATCTCACTATCTCTTCGCCGAACTAGTGCACCTATACATCTGACAAGTGTATTAGGTGTGTTGGGGACACAAGAGACTTCTTGCATTGTGATCTCACGGTTGCTTGAGAGGGATATCTTTGACCTCTTCCTCCCTGAGATCGATAAACCTTGGGTGATCCACTTAATGGAAACTTGCTGCTGTTCTACAACCCTCTGCTCTTGGAGGCCCAACACTGTCTACAAGAATAGCAGCTCCCGTAGACATCAAGCACTTTTCTGGCGCCGTTGCCGGGGAGGAAAGGTAAAAGGCACTCATACTCCGGTTCCGGGTAACTAAGTACTTTTCTGGCGCCATTGTGTGTGTGCTCGAAGCTATTTCCTTTAGATCCTGCAATTGCATCTTTTTGTTTCTTGTTTACACTAGTAAGGCATAATGGACAACAATGAGCTTCTTATTCTATTTCCTGATTTAAGACATGGATGGTTTGATCCGAAAATTAAAAAACCCATGGAACATATTAGTATGAATACTTTGAACACCATTTTTGCTAATGATATGGAAAATTCTAAGCTTGGGGAAGCTGGTTTTGATGAGCATGATCTTTTTAGTCCCCCGGGCATTGAGGAGGAAATCTTCTTTGATGATACTTTGCCTCCTATTTATGATGATTATAATGATAGTAGTCTTTTGGTGCCGCCTGTTATGGAGGATAAATTTGATTATGATTACAATATGCCTCCTATATTTGATGATGAGAATAATAATGATAGCTACTTTGTTGAATTTGCTCCCACTACAAATACTAATAAAATTGATTATGCTTATGTGGAGAGTAATAATTTTATGCATGAGACTCATGATAAGAATGCTTTATGTGATAGTTATATTGTTGAGTTTGCTCATGATGCTACTGAAAGTTATTATGAGAGAGGAAAATATGGTTGTAGAAATTTTCATGTTACTAAAACACCTCTCTATGTGCTGAAATTTTTGAAGCTACACTTGTTTTGTCTTCCTATGCTTGTCACTTTGCTCTTCATGAACTTGTTTATTTACAAGATTCCTATGCATAGGAAGCATGTTAGACTTAAATTTGTTTTGAATTTGCCTCTTGATGCTCTCTTTTGCTTCAAATACTATTTCTTGCGAGTGCATCATTTAAACTGCTGAGCCCATCTTGATGGCTATAAAGAAAGAACTTCTTGGGAGATAACCCATGTGTCTATTTTACTACAGCAATTTTGTTTTATATTTGTGTATTGGAAGTTGTTACTACTGTAGCAACCTCTCCTTATCTTATTTTATTGCATTTGTTGCCAAGTAAAGTCTTTGATAGTAAGGTTCATACTAGATTTGGATTACTGCGCAGAAACAGATTTCTTGCTATCACGAATCTGGGCCTAATTCTCTGTAGGTAACTCAGAAAATTATGCCAATTTACTTGAGTGATCCTCAGATATGTACGCAACTTTCATTCAATTTGAGCATTTTCATTTGAGCAAGTCTGGTGCCTCTTAGAAATTCGTCTTTACGGACTGTTCTGTTTTGACAGATTCTGCCTTTTATTTCGCATTGCCTCTTTTGCTATGTTGGATGGATTTCTTTGTTCCATTAACTTTCAGAAGTTTTGAGCAATGTCCAGAAGTGTTAAGAATGATTGTGTCACCTCTGAACATGTGAATTTTGATTATGCACTAACCCTCTAATGAGTTTGTTTCGATTTTGGTGTGGAGGAAGTTTTCAAGGGTCAAGAGAGGAGGATGATATACTACGATCAAGAAGAGTGAAAAGTCTAAGCTTGGGGATGTCCCGGTGGTTCATCCCTGCATATTTCAAGAAGACTCAAGCATCTAAGCTTGGGGATGCCCAAGGCATCCCCTTCTTCATCGACAAATTATCAGGTTCCTTCTCTTGAAACTATATTTTTATTCGGTCACATCTTATGTACTTTACTTGGAGCGTCTGTGTGCTTTTGTTTTTGTTTTTGTTTGAATAAATGCTTGTGTGGGAGAGAGACACGCTCCACTGGTTCATATGAACACATGTGTTCATAGCTTTACTTGTAATGTTCATGGTGTTGACTGCCAAAACCCACCGGCGGGCAGCGGCTTGTCAACACTGTAGAGCCGGGAAGAGCCTAGAGCTGCGGCTGGCTGAGACCCCTCCGAGCGACGGCCCGCAATGCTCTTCTGGTCACACGCGGCGATGCGAAGTGCAAGGGCGTGCCACCTGACCTATACCTGGTCAGGAAGGTGATGGGGATGCCTCGCTTAGTTTCCTGCATGGCATACACGTAAACATTAAATACGAGCCTCGATCGGCTCTCAGGTTATCCTATGAATCGGCTCAAAGAGCCGATCCACCCATGATTCGTACGGGGTGCACGAATATATGGTGATCCTGCTTGATCAAGATAAAGCTAATGAGATCTACGACGATTTAGGGTTTTCACCGCATAATCGGATCATCCTACTCCAGGTTGGGCCTCGCGGCCACGCACGGTGATCGTAAGCCGATCCTAAACAAGGCCTAAAAACCAACATGAAGTTGATCCTCGGAACATCCTGTTTAGGACTTGCGAACGCCACCCTACGTGCCGCTGGATCCTCCCCCCCTTTGTAAGGCCTAACTATTGCAGATATTAAACTAATCCTTGCAGAACAAGGAGCAATCGTAACGGATCAGATCTACTAAATAATGATCAAGCGGGGTGCCGCCCCCACACCTGAGACAGATGTGAGGGCGGCTAGACATGCAAGGGTTGCACTACGTAAGCATGTTATACGAAGAGCTATGCTAACCCTAACACATCTATGATAACTACGTTGCTCGCCATCAAAGACGCTTCAGTACGAGCAACGCATGAACAACGTGGAGCTTGTGCTGCCTAGATCGCAAGATGCGATCTAGGCAGCATGTCGCTTACCTGGTAGAAACCCTCGAGACGAAGGAGTTGGCGATGCGCCGAGATTGGTTTGTTTTGGGTTGAACGTGAGTTGTTGTTTATTCCATAAACCCTAGATACATATTTATAGTCCAAGGGACTTTCTAATTCGGACGTGCACCTAACCGTGCACGAGTAAAACTCTAACTTTTAATCTAAGATGCGATCTACTATATTACAGATACATGGGCAATTCAGCCCAACTTCGTGTATAAGGCCAATTCTTGTTTTTCCTTCCATGTATATCTTCAGGTCTATCTCAATCGTGGCCCACCTCTGACTCGGTCAAATTCTGGTGATAACACATGCCCCCCTGGTTTTGGAATTGGTAATTCCAAAATCACTCTGTTTTCCTTCGTCGGGTCATGTCGTGGCAGAACCGTTGCAGTATCCTTCATCATGATGCCCTGCC
The DNA here is from genome assembly GCF_019359855.2 of Lolium perenne. Lineage (NCBI taxonomy): Eukaryota > Viridiplantae > Streptophyta > Magnoliopsida > Poales > Poaceae > Lolium > Lolium perenne. The sequence goes on along the minus strand of NC_067248.2, from coordinate 31,442,392 downwards.
TTCTCAACTTCTCCGCGTGACCTGGCAGTTTTTTTTTCTTTAGGCACCACTTCCTCGGAAACTGCTGTGGCATTGAATTTCCACTATATCCCATTTTATTTAACCACCACGAACAGTTCTCCTCTGCATCTTCTTCGCATTAGCACTCCAAAAGCCCTCCTGCCACCATGTCTTCTTCCTCCTCTGCTCCATCGGATCCTTCCAGCCAGTCCTCCACATCCCGTGAGCCGACGCCGGAGTACAACCCAGCAGAGGTCCACGCGGCGAACATCCGCCGCGCCATTGCGGCCGGGGAGGAGTCAGACCATGACTTCTCCATCTGGTCCGAGGACGACCAGTCCTCGACGGACGGGGAGAGCGACCTCCGCTTCCTCGCCAACGGGGAATCGGAGGAGGAGAGCGATGACGATCGCTTCTCCTGGGATGACTTCACCTCCTCCGAGGGGGTGGAGGAAGAGGAAGAGGAGGAGGAGGACGACGATGACAGCTCCTCCGACGAGCCGCCGGCCAAGCGGTTCTGCCCTTGGCCGGGCAACCTTAGCGACTTCGACAGCGATGAGGACGACGCTGACGAAGAAGATGAAGACAACGAGGGCCCGGTCGGCGGCCACTGGAGCGACGACGAGCCCGCCGGGAGCAGCGCCGACAGCGGCGACGACGGCGACGACGAGGGCAGTGATGGCCCGTAGATAGGACCTCTAGAATAGGGCCGGCAGTAGTAGATGGGGCAATGTATCCCCTAGTATTTCCTTTTGAGAGCAATTAGCTCTTTATGTAAGAAATCTCGCCTATCAATGAAGAACTTTTCCCCAATTTGATTTTGCCGATTTCTTCTGAGTTTAATTGAGCCGATTCCCTCTTCTACTGACCTTGCCGATTCGTCCCCTTTGCCAATGCGTATTGAGCCGATAGCACCGCATCGGTTCTTTGAAATTCACCTTTCCCTTCTTCAACTGATGATTTTCTAAATCTGGTGGAAAATGCAGGATCTTCAGGGAAATCTTTGAACTTTTCCAACCAAATCCAATAATCCTCTTCAGTACTCATCATTGTGAAGAAGGTTGCAATGAAGGAGCAGCCGATGGTATCCCCATCGGCTCTTTAAACAGAGTAAAACAGAGCATACACTGTGCCTGTCGCCCCGAGCCTTACTCGAGCCTGCTGCCCCCCGAGCCTTACTCGAGGCGATAATGTCAGAGAGAATGCGCCAAAGCTGATCCTCTTTTTTCCTCAGACAGCCGATAACCTTCCGTTTCAGCTGAACTAGTCCCAAAGATTGGAAATCCTTGACAAAAAGGTTCAGGAACCCGGATCGGCTCGAAGCAGCTGAAGAAATTTCCATCGTTTATTCCCTCGAAGCAACAGAAGGCACCACTGCTGGCCTGGATTTGGTGGAGGCTCGATAGACATCGCATAATTCCACTAGAGTCGATGGCTGCGCATCGGCTATTTCTCAATTCTAAAGTCGATGCCCTTGCATCGGCTGTAAAAAAATTTTACTGGCCGATTTTCTCCTATCGGCCCCCAGTATTTCATTGCACACATGTACCCCTGCATCTGCTCCCATATTTAGGTGCCCCCCGAGCCGAAGCTGTCAAAGAATGGCAGATATCGGCTCTGTAATTCGCACGTCGGCTCCTGATAGGGTCAAGGGCGAACACAAGCAGAACATGTGGTGAGGATAAATTTGGCCGATTGCTGGGACCGGCCTCCACAATGATTGGAGCGCTGACTGAAGGTTCTGTAATATCCCTTCATAGACTTTTGGGGCCGATCACAAGGATCAGCCTCACCAAATTGCACATCGTTTTGCTTCAACTACATGGTCAGGCTAGTGGATAAAACCAGCTTAACCCTTCCCTTTGTCACATCGATGCGCTCGCAGTCATCCAAGTTGATGCCTGAGAGGGGTTCTTGGCCTGCTGCTTCCCATGCGTTCATGCCAGCTGTTGAAACTTCGGCTGAGTCATCGGCCTGGACGACCTCTACCTCATCTCCATCCCACTGTATTATGCATTGGTGCATCGTGGAGGGAATACAACAGTTGGCGTGGATCCAATCTCTTCCTAGCAGCACAGCATAACTGCTCGTGCTATCGACGATGAAGAACGTTGTAGGGATAGTTTTTCTTCCTACGGTCAAATCCACGTTCAGAACTCCTTGTGCTTCAGACGCTTGGCCGTTGAAATCGCTCAATGTCACGTTGGTCTTGATTAGATCTGAGCTAGAGCGTCCCAGCCGACGTAGCATAGAGTACGGCATGATGTTAACTGCCGCTCCGGTGTCCACCAGCATCTTGTTTACAGGCCTCCCATCGATATATCCTCGTAAGTACAGGGCCTTCAGATGCCTGTAGCTCTTTTCTCGTGGCTTCTCAAAGATAACCGGCCGTGGGCCGCAGTCAAGTTATGCCACGGATGTCTCATCTAAACCTGGAGCACTGAACTCCGAAGGGAGGATGAACACCATGTTCGTGCCAGCCGATGTTTCATCATCGGCTCTCCTTTGTTTGGGACGCCACTCCATTCTCCGCGGACGACCCTCTTTATCCAGGGCTCGCTGAACCTTTGCAGCCAGATCAGGCCGTGCCTTCCTTAGCGTATGCAGGTATAACCTTTCGGCTTCCTCCAGGCCGCGCAACCGCTGAACCCTGCGTTTTTGTGAACGGCTGAGTCCGTCAGGGCACCACCTTGGACGGTGGTACATGTCTTCTTCTTCTGGTCCCTCGTCTTCGGAATCCTCAAGACCTGCCCATCGAGGGGACTCAGCACGTTTGCTTTGTGGCGGGAGAGGCCCTAAGCGCTCGAACACAGACACATTGGCTGCCTCCTTCTTCTTCTTGTTGCATTCTGGGCAATTGCCGATTGTGGGCAATCGGCTCATTCCTGAATCCCAGCAGTGTCTGAAGAAAGGGCAGTCCCAGTGTCTGGCGTTGTCATCTTGCTCCCTTGACGTGTCCGTGGCACGGCGCTCGTGCTCCTCCTCATCGCGATCCTGCCGACGATGTCTTCTGGCTTCTCTAGCCAGATGATCTCCTTCATCATCATAGTTGGACCGTCGGCGTTGGTCGTACTGACTCACATATTTGTTGAGGAGGTGATCAGAGAGAGGTCGTTGATATCTTATATTCTTCACCTCTCCCTCTGTGACGTAGCGCTTGCCATCATGATGGAGCCGATCGCGTGGAGCGGCTTCCTCTCGTGTCCTTGCTATGAGAGCAGCTGCCCTCATCTCCATCTTTGCTGAGTGGTTCCTGTGTCCTACCATGTTGATGCTGAATGAGGGACCTGGCTGGCAACCTCGGGGTAGGTGACTTCCACCATGTTAACGGCGGGGAAGGGTTGGGTGTCGACCTTCATGGCGCATCGGTTGAAAATTAGGCGCCCTTCTCTATCGCCGCTTGGATGTGCCGACGCCACACCCTGCAGTCGTTGGTGGCATGGGAGAGCGAGTTGTGGAATTTGCAAGATGGCTTTCCGTTCAGCTCTTGCGCCGTGGGGAACTTGAGACCTTCAGGAATCGTCAACTCAAGCTTTCTCCTTGAGCAGGAGGTCGAAGATTTGTTCAGTCTTGGTCACGTCAAAATCAAATCCCCTCGGCGGCCCCGGTGGCTTTACCCATTTGGCAGGATATGGGGGTTCCTCCCGAGTCCACTCAGCCACTTCTACTTCTTGGTCTCCCGCAGAACTTCGTCTTCCTCTCGCATCGACCAGGACTATCGCACGCTTGAACTTGTCTTGGTACAGTGTCCGGGTGGCGCCTGTTCATATGCCGATAGTTTCGAACCATGTGCGCCAACAGGGATAATCTGCTTGGGAGGCCATGTCCTTGAGCTGTGTTGCAAGGCCAGCTACGCCAACTCGATCGCTTCCTTTTCAGCTTATACGAACCGAATAACATCGGTTCCTAAGATTCTGAAGCGCCGGATGTACTCTGTCACCGTTTCTCCGCGCTTCGACGTAGTTGTGCTAGATCGGCAATGCTAGACTCGGAAGCTTCGAATGGTATTGCATATGGAACTGTTCTTCCAATTGCTTCCAAGACCGGATGGAGTTTGCTGGCAAAGAGGTGTACCATCCAAAAGCCGATCCCGTGAGGGACCGTGAAAAGAGCCTCACGCGTAGCTGATCCGACATCGAAGCCGGTCCTAGTTGCGCCAAATATCGGCCGACGTGCTCGATGGAGTGGAGCCATCTGATCCACCGAATTTGGAGAAGTCGTGGAGCCGATATTTAGGTGGCAGCGGGATCATCTCGTACTCATCGGGGTACGGCTTGGAATAGCCGATTGCCCTTCTCTTCGGCACCATGCCGAATCGGTCTCTCGCATGGTACCGATCTGATCCGTCAGGCCGGCTGCGGGAGTTGCACTACGAAGATTCGCCGGGGTGGCGTACTTAGCCAGCCATGTTTGCTTTTCCAGCTCGAGCCAACCGCAGGAGCTGGGCTCGGGAGTTTCGTCGGGGTGGCGTACTTAGTTAGCCACGTCGCTTCTCAAGCTCGTTGCCGACGTTCCTCCCGTTTGCGCCGGAGTCCCCGACGTTGTGGCCTGGTTTGAGAGTGGCCGTTGCCACAATCCGGCACATACGTACACGCGTATCCTTGAGGGATCTCCTTAGGCGCCTCAGCCAAGAACCGGTAGTCACTAGGATCACCACCGATCTTGTAGACGACGAATGCCGGTGTAGCCGGCACTTCAGCCGGTGCCGCCAACGCATATGGCAGCGGTGGACGGATCGGAGTGGCAACTCTCCTTGATGCGTCCCGAGAGCTGGTCCCGACGGCGAGTACCGGTGGCTCATGATCTCCGGATCACGCGCAGAGCGAGACGCTCCAACACGTTGACCAAGTTTTCGAGTGGCGGCGTAGCGAGTGAGCCACCAAGTAGTTGATCTCTGCCGCAGCCCCCGGTGCGTTCCTCCGACGGGGCAGAGAGATCTATCCCATCGAGTGCACCTTGCGGTGAGAATCCCTTCCATCTCGATGCCATGGGAACGGGTTCTTCGAAAAGAGCCGATGAGGTCGGCTTCGAGGGTGACCTTGATCTCGTCATATCTCTTCTTGAGCTCGTCAGGCAGCTCCTCGTAGGTGACTGGCGTGCCGTCCGCCATCGCAGATGTAGATGGCGATGTGGTTGATGTAGATGATTGTCCCACCGAGCGTGCCAGAATGTGTTGACTGCCAAAACCCACCGGCGGGCAGCGGCTTGTCAACACTGTAGAGCCGGGAAGAGCCTAGAGCTGCGGCTGGCTGAGACCCCTCCGAGCGACGGCCCGCAATGCTCTTCTGGTCACACGCGGCGATGCGAAGTGCAAGGCGTGCCACCTGACCTATACCTGGTCAGGAAGGTGATGGGGATGCCTCGCTTAGTTTCTGCATGGCATACACGTAAACATTAAATACGAGCCTCGATCGGCTCTCAAAGGTTATCTCGTGAATCGGCTCAAAGAGCCGATCCACCCATGATTCGTACGGGGTGCATGAATATATGGTGATCCTGCTTGATCAAGATAAAGCTAATGAGATCTACGACGATTTAGGGTTTTCACCGCATAATCGGATCATCCTACTCCAGGTTGGGCCTCGCGGCCACGCACGGTGATCGTAAGCCGATCCTAAACAAGGCCTAAAAACCAACATGAAGTTGATCCTCGGAACATCCTGTTTAGGACTTGCGAACGCCACCCTACGTGCCGCTGGATCCTCCCCCCCTTTGTAAGGCCTAACTATTGCAGATATTAAACTAATCCTTGCAGAACAAGGAGCAATCGTAACGGATCAGATCTACTAAATAATGATCAAGCGGGGTGCCGCCCCCACACCTGAGACAGATGTGAGGGCGGCTAGACATGCAAGGGTTGCACTACGTAAGCATGTTATACGAAGAGCTATGCTAACCCTAACACATCTATGATAACTACGTTGCTCGCCATCAAAGACGCTTCAGTACGAGCAACGCATGAACAACGTGGAGCTTGTGCTGCCTAGATCGCAAGATGCGATCTAGGCAGCATGTCGCTTACCTGGTAGAAACCCTCGAGACGAAGGAGTTGGCGATGCGCCGAGATTGGTTTGTTTTGGGTTGAACGTGAGTTGTTGTTTATTCCATAAACCCTAGATACATATTTATAGTCCAAGGGACTTTCTAATTCGGACGTGCACCTAACCGTGCACGAGTAAAACTCTAACTTTTAATCTAAGATGCGATCTACTATATTACAGATACATGGGCAATTCAGCCCAACTTCGTGTATAAGGCCAATTCTTGTTTTTCCTTCCATGTATATCTTCAGGTCTATCTCAATCGTGGCCCACCTCTGACTCGGTCAAATTCTGGTGATAACACATGGCGAAGGTTGAAACTGCTTCGTTAAATTGTTATATGGTTGGAAACGGGAAATGCTACATGTAGTAATTGGTAGAATGTCTTGAATAATTTGATACTTGGCAATTGTTGTGCTCATGTTTAAGCTCTTGCATCATATACTTTGCACCTATTAATGAAGAAATACATAGAGCTTGCTAAATTTGGTTTGCATAATTGGTCTCTCTAAGGTCTAGATAATTTCTAGTAAGAGTTTGAACAACAGGGAACACGGTGTAGAGTCTTATAATGTTTACAATATGTCTTTTATGTGAGTTTTGCTGCACCGCTTCATACTTGTGTTTGTTCCAAATAACCTTGCTAGCCTAAACCTTGTATCGAGAGGGAATACTTCTCATGCATCCAAAATCCTTGAGCCAACCACTATGCCATTTGTGTCCACCATACCTACCTACTACATGGTATTTCTCCGCCATTCCAAAGTAAATTGCTTGAGTGCTACCTTTAAATTTCCATTCTTCATCTTTGCAATATATAGATCATGGGACAAATAGCCTAAAAACTATTGTGGTATTGAATATGTACTTATGCACTTTATCTCTTATTAAGTTGCTTGTTGTGCGATAACCATGTTCCTGGGGACGCCATCAACTACTCTTTGTTGAATATCATGTGAGTTGCTATGCATGTCCGTCTTGTCTGAAGTAAGGGAGATTTACCGCTAGAATGGTTAGAGCATGCATAATGTTAGAGAAGAACATTGGGCCGCTAACTAAAGCCATGATCCATGGTGGAAGTTTCGGTTTTGGACAAATATCCTCAATCTCATATGAGAAAATTAATTGTTTTTGAATGCTTATGCATAAAAGAGGAGTCCATTATCTGTTGTCTATGTTGTCCCGGTATGGATGTCTAAGTTGAGAATAATCAATAGCGAGAAATCCAATGCGAGCTTTCTCCTTAGACCTTTGTACAAAGTGCATAGAGGTACCCCTTTGTGACACTTGGTTAAAACATGTGCATTGCGATGATAATCCAGGTAATCCGAGCTAATTAGGACAAGGTGCGGGCACTATTAGTATACTATGCATGAGGCTTGCAACTTGTAAGATATAATTTACATAACACATATGCTTTATTACTACCGTTGACAAAATTGTTTCTTGTTTTCAAAATCAAAGCTCTAGCACAAAAATAGCAATCAATGCTTCCCTCTGCGAAGGGCCTTTCTTCTACTTTTATGTTGAGTCAGTTTACCCATTTCTCTCTATCTTAGAAGCAAACACTTGTGTTAACTGTGCATTGATTCCTACATACTTGCATATTGCACTTATTATATTACTTTACATTGACAACTATCCATGAGATATACATATTACAAGTTGAAAGCAACCGCTGAAACTTAATATTCCTTTGTGTTGCTTCAATGCTTCTACTTTGAATTTATTGCTTTATGAGTTAACTCTTATGCAAGACTTATTGATGCTTGTCTTGAAAGTATTATTCATGAAAAGTCTTTGCTATATGATTCAATTGTTTACTCATTGCATTAACATTGCTTTGAATCGCTGCATTCATCTCATATGCTTTACAATAGTATGATTAAGATCATGTTGGTAGCATGTCACCTCAGAAATTATCTTTTATCGTTTACCTACTCGAGGACGAGTAGGAACTAAGCTTGGGGATGCTGATACGTCTCCAACGTATCTATAATTTCTGATGTTCCATGCTTGTTTTATGACAATACCTACATGTTTTGTTCACACTTTATATCATTTTTATGCGTTTTCCGGAACTAACCTATTGACGAGATGCCGAAGGGCCAGTTGTTGTTTTCTGCTGTTTTTGGTGTCAGAAATCCTAGTAAGGAAATATTTTCGGAATCAGACGAAATCAACACCGAAGATCTTAGAATTCCCGGAAGCTTCCAGAGCACCGGAGAAAGGCCAGAGGGGAGCCAGGGGGGCCCACCCCACAGGGCGGCGCGACCCAGGGGGCGCGCCCCCCTAGTGTGTGGGCACCCCGTGGCCCCTCCGACTCCGCCTCTTCGCCTATTTAGTCATCCCTGACCTAAAACATTGACCCAGTTCGACGAAACCAGAGAAAACCATCCAGAGCCGCCGCCATCGCGAAACTCCAATTCAGGGGGACAGAAGTCTCTGTTCCGGCACACCGCCGGGATGGGGAATTGCCCCCGGAGCCATCTCCACCGCCGTCTCCACCGCCATCTTCACCGCCATCGCTGTCTCCATGATGAGGAGGGAGTAATTCACCCCCGGGGCTGAGGGCTCTGCTGTAGCTATGTGGTTCATCTCTCTCTTTATGTGATCTAGTTGAATATCATCTATGTGCTACTCTAGTGATGTTATTAAAGTAGTCTATTCCTCCTCCATGATGTAATGTTGGCAGTGTGTGCATCATGAAGTACTTGGTATATGCTATGATTGTGATCTCTTGTGGAGTATGAAGTTAACTATTACTATGATGGTATTGATGTGACCTATTCCTCCTTTCATAGTGTGATGGTAGCAGTGTGCATGCTATGTTAGTACTTGGTTTGATTGTGTTGATCTATCTTGCACTCTAAGGTTATTTAAATATGAACATTGAATATTGTGGAGCTTGTTAACTCCGGCATTGAGGGTTCGTGTAATCCTACACAATTAGTGGTGTTCATCATCCAACAAGAGGGTGTAGAGTAGTCCTATTATGTGATCATTGTTGAGAGTGTCCACTAGTGAAAGCAGGATCCCTGGGCCTTGCTTCCAAGCATCGAATCTCCGTTTGTTTACTGTTTTGTTGCATGTTTACTCGCTATCATATTTTATTCAGATTGCTATTACCACTCATACTCATCCATATTACTTGCATCTCACTATCTCTTCGCCGAACTAGTGCACCTATACATCTGACAAGTGTATTAGGTGTGTTGGGGACACAAGAGACTTCTTGCATTGTGATCGCACGGTTGCTTGAGAGGGATATCTTTGACCTCTTCCTCCCTGAGATCGATAAACCTTGGGTGATCCACTTAAGGGAAACTTGCTGCTGTTCTACAACCCTCTGCTCTTGGAGGCCCAACACTGTCTACAAAAATAGAAGCTCCCGTAGACATCAGCTAGCAACTAATTTTTTTGTATTTTGATGTAATGCAGCAAACAAAGTAGTAAATAAAATAAAGCAAGACAAAAACAAAGTAAAGAGATTGGATGTGGAGACTCCCCTTGCAGCGTGTCTTGATCTCCCCGGCAACGGCGCCAGAAAATCTGCTTGATACGCGTACAGCACGCGTCCGTTGGGAACCCCAAGAGGAAGGTGTGATGCGTACAGCGGCAAGTTTTCCCTCAGTAAGAAACCAAGGTTTATCGAACCAAGAGGAGCCAAGAAGCACGTTGAAGGTTGATGGCGGCGAGATGTAGTGCGGCGCAACACCAGGGATTCCGGCGCCAACGTGGAACCTCGCACAACACAACCAAAGTACTTCGCCCAACGAAATGCTGAGGTTGTCAATCTCACCGGCTTGCTGTAACAAAGGATTAGATGTATAGTGTGGATGATGATTGTTTGCAGAAAACAGTAGAACAAGTATTGTAGTAGATTGTATTCGATTAAAAGAATGGACCGGGGTCCACAGTTCACTAGAGGTGTCTCTCCCATAAGATAAGTAGCATGTTGGGTGAACAAATTACAGTTGGGCAATTGACAAATAGAGAGGGCATGACCATGCACATACATGATATGATGAGTATAGTGAGATTTAATTGGGCATTACGACAAAGTACATAGACCGCTATCCAGCATGCATCTATGCCTAAAAAGTCCACCTTCAGGTTATCATCCGAACCCCTTCCAGTATTAAGTTGCAAACAACAGACAATTGCATTAAGTATGGTGCGTAATGTAATCAACAACTACATCCTCGGACATAGCATCGATGTTTTATCCCTAGTGGCAACAACACATCCACAACCTTAGAACTTTCTCGTCACCGTCCTGCATTTAATGGAGGCATGAACCCACTATCGAGCATAAATACTCCCTCTTGGAGTTAAGAGTAAAAACTTGGCCAGAGCCTCTACTAATAACGGAGAGCATGCAAGATCATAAACAACACATAGGTAATAGATTGATAATCAACATAACATAGTATTCTCTATCCATCGGATCCCAACAAACACAACATATATCATTACAGATAGATGATCTTGATCATATTAGGCAGCTCACAAGACCCGACAATGAAGCACAATTAGGAGAAGACGACCATCTAGCTACTGCTATGGACCCATAGTCCAGGGGTGAACTACTCACTCATCACTCTGGAGGCGACCATGGCGGTGAAGAGTCCTCCGGGAGATGATTCCCTCTCCGGCAGGGTGCCGGAGGCGATCTCCTGAATCCCCCGAGATGGGATTGGCGGCGGCGGCGTCTCTGGAAGGTTTTCCGTATCGTGGCTCTCGGTAATGGAGGTTTCGCGGCGAAGGCTATAAGTAGGCGGAAGGGCAGGTCAGGGGGCGTCACGGGGGCCCCACACGCTAGGGCCGCGCGGGCCCCCCTGGGCCGCGCCGCCCTAGTGTGCGGCGCCCCGTGGCCCCACTTCGTCTCTCCTTCGGTCTTCTGGAAGCTTCGTGTGAAAATAGGCCCCTGGGCGTTGATTTCGTCCAATTCCGAGAATATTTCCTTACTAGGATTTCTGAAACCAAAAACAGCAGAAAACAAAGAATCGGCTCTTCGGCATCTCGTTAATAGGTTAGTGCCGGAAAATGCATAAATATGACATAAAGTATGCATAAAACATGTAGATATCATCAATAATGTGGCATGGAACATAAGAAATTATCGATACGTCGGAGACGTATCAAACAACAAGACGGTGTAGAGCCTTATAATGTTTACAATATGTCTTTTATGTAAGTTTTGCTGCACCGCTTCATACTTGTGTTTGTTTCAAATAACCTTGCTAGCCTAAACCTTGTATCGAGAGGGAATACTTCTCATGCATCCAAAATCCTTGAGCCAACCACTATGCCATTTGTGTCCACCATACCTACATACTACATGGTATTTCTCCGCCATTCCAAAGTAAATTGCTTGAGTGCTTTCTTTAAAATTTCTATCCTTTATCTTTGCAATATATAGCTCATGGGACAAATAGCCTAAAAACTATTGTGGTATTGAATATGTACTTATGCACTTTATGTTCCTGGGGACGCCATCAACTACTCTTTGTTGAATATCATGTGAGTTGCTATGCATGTCCGTCTTGTCTGAAGTAAGGGAGATTTACCACTAGTTGAATGGTTAGAGCATGCATACTGTTAGAGAAGAACATTGGGCCGCTAACTAAAGCCATGATCCATGGTGAAAGTTTCAGTTTTGGACAAATATCGTCAATCTCATATGAGAAAATTAATAATTGTTGAATGCTTAAGCATTAAAGAGGAGTCCATTATCTGTTGTCTATGTTGTCCCGGTATGGATGTCTAAGTTGAGAATAATCAAAAGCGAGAAATCCAATGCGAGCTTTCTCCTTAGACCTTTGTACAGGCGGCATAGAGGTACCCCTTTGTGACACTTGGTTAAAACATATGTATTGCGATGATAATCCAGATAATCCGAGCTAATTAGGACAAGGTGCGGGCACTATTAGTATACTATGCATGAGGCTTGCAACTTGTAGGATATAATTTACATGATGCATATGCTTTATTACTACCGTTGACAAAATTGTTTCTTGTTTTCAAAACCAAAGCTCTAGCACAAATATAGCAATCAATGCTTCCCTCTGCGAAGGGCCTTTCTTTTACTTTTATGTTGAGTCAGTTCACCTATTTCTCTCTACCTCAAGAAGCAAACAATTGTGTGAACTGTGCATTGATTCCTACATACTTGCATATTGCACTTGTTATATTACTTTACATTGACAATATCCATGAGATATACATGTTACAAGTTGAAAGCAACCGCTGAAACTTAATCTTCCTTTGTGTTGCTTCAATGCCTTTACTTTGAATTTATTGCTTTATGAGTTAACTCTTATGCAAGACTTATTGATGCTTGTCTTGAAAGTACCATTCATGAAAAGTCTTTGCTATATGATTCATTTGTTTACTCATTGTATTACCATTGCTTTGATCGCTGCATTCATTACATGTGCTTACAATAGTATGATCAAGATTATGATGGCATGTCACTCCAGAAATTATCTTTGTTATCGTTTACCTACTCGGGACGAGCAGGAACTAAGCTTGGGGATGCTGATACGTCTCCAACGTATCGATAATTTCTTATGTTCCATGCCACTTTATTGATGATACCTACATGTTTTATGCATACTTTATGTCATATTTATGCATTTTCCGGCACTAACCTATTAACGAGATGCCGAAGAGCCGCTTGTCTTTTTTCTGTTTTTGGTTTCAGAAATCCTAGTAAGGAAATATTCTCGGAATTGGACGAAATCAACGCCCAGGATCATATTTTTCCACGAAGCTTCCAGAACACCGGGGAGGAAACGAAGTGGGGCGACGAGGCGGCGACACGCCAGGGCGGCGCGGCCCACCCCCTGGCCGCGCGGCCCTGCTGTGTGGGCCCCTCGCGTCGCCCCTAAACCTACCTCTCCGACTATAAGAAGCCTTCGTCGATAATAGTTCCAGTACCGAGAGCGACGATACGGAAAACCTTCCAGAGACGCCGCCGCCGCCAATCCCATCTCGGGGGATTCAGGAGATCGCCTCCGGCACCCTGCCGGAGAGGGGAATCATCTCCCGGAGGACTCTTCACCGCCATGGTCGCCTCCGGAGTGATGAGTGAGTTGTTCACCCCTGGACTATGGGTCCATAGCAGTAGCTATATGGTCGTCTTCTCCTAATTGTGCTTCATTGTTGGATCTTGTGAGCTTCCTAACATGATCAAGATAATCTATCTGTAATGCTACATGTTGTGTTTGTTGGGATCCGATGAATAGAGAATACTATGTTATTTTGATTATCAATCTATTACCTATGTGTTGTTTATGATCTTGCATGCTCTCCGTTATTAGTAGAGGCTCTGGCCAAGTTTTTGCTAGTAACTCCAAGAGGGAGTATTTATGCTCGATAGTGGGTTCATGCCTCCATTAAATCTGGGACAGTGACAGAAAGTTCTAAGGTTGTGGATGTTCTGTTGCCACTAGGGATAAAACATCGATGCTATGTCTAAGGATGTAGTTGTTGATTACATTACGCACCATACTTAATGCAATTGTCTGTTGTTTGCAACTTAATACTGGAAGGGGTTCGGATGATAACCTGAAGGTGGACTTTTTAGGCATAGATGCATGCTGGATAGCGGTCTATGTACTTTGTCGTAATGCCCAATTAAATCTCACTATACTCATCATATCATGTATGTGCATGGTCATGCCCTCTTTATTTGTCAATTGCCCAACTGTAATTTGTTCACCCAACATGCTATTTATCTTATGGGAGAGACGCCTCTAGTGAACTATGGACCCCGGTCCATTCTTTTACATCGAATACAATCTACTGCAATACTTGTTCTACTGTTTTCTGCAAACAATCATCATCCACACTATACATCTAATCCTTTGTTACAGCAAGACCGGTGAGATTGACAACCTCACTGTCACGTTGGGGCAAAGTAATTTGGTTGTGTTGTGCAGGTTACACGTTGGTGCTGGAATCCCTGGTGTTGCGCCGCACTACACTTCGCCGACATCAACCTTCAACGTGCTTCTTGACTCCTACTGGTTCGATAAACCTTGGTTTTTTACTGAGGGAAACTTACTGCTGTACGCATCACACCTTCCACTTGGGGTTCCCAATGGTCGCGTGCTGTACGCGTGTCAACCTCCTAGTTGGCTTGGAGGTTAGTGTCTCGGTGACCTCTTCGTGGAAGATTGTGAAGAGGCTCGAGCTTCTCCTTCGCGGAACTTGTGAAATGGTTGTGCAGCTTGCCATCTCCGGAGTGGACAAAAAGCTAGCTATAAGGAAAGGGCATTCTTCCTTCGTTGGAGTTAGCTTGAAGAAAAATGTGAGCATTTGTGGCATTCAGGAGACCTTCATGGCAACCCACGTCTCTCCAACGTGATGTAACCTACTTCATGTAAGGGAACACGGGAATATATCTTCGTATCCACATGCCTTAGTTATCTATATACCCGAGTTTATTTTCAACTCCAAGGCTATATGTGTGATAGGCATACAAAAATAGAACCTAAACTCGAAGTTTGCTGGAAAAAAAGCTCTGTCTGTGAGTGTGTATGGAGTCCTGAGGGTACCATTCATATGCTTGATTAAAATTGTTGTTCTCTTTTTTTTTTCCTTTGTCTCTAGGCGGAACTCTAATATTTTTATGCCGAGCTCTTCTCTTTCAGGGAAAAAGTTCTCCATAATTTTTTTGCATGAAATGGACGGGAGCACCATAAGGGCATGTACAATGAAAGATGCTTAGATGAGTGCTTAGAAAAATAAACTATTTTTTTCATCCAAGCACTAGTGTTTATACATATATCTTATATCTTACTCATCACTTGTTGTATATATATATCTTGTACATTTCTTGCTTAGCTTTAGTTATTGTTGATGCACTTATGTAAGCCTCGCTTATTTATGTTTTTGGCTTGAAAAATAAACATTAATTTAGTTCTTCATTCTTACAGTCAAATCCGTAATTGTTTTTTCAAACGCATATTCACACCCACTCTAGAAGACATCTCATCCTTTCATTACTAAACATTGGGATTTGCGGGGCTCGTGAACCCACATTTGCATGCAACCCTGGATATTGTGCATAAATTTTCAACTCCACGGCTATCTATGTGATAGGGACACGGAAATAGAACCTAAATTTGGAGTTTGTTGAAAAGAAACTTTGTCTCTAAGTGTGTATGGAGTCTCGGGGGTACCATTCGTATGATTGATTAAAATTGTTGTTCTCCTTTCTTTTTTTTCCTTTGTCTCTCTAGGCGGAAATCTAATATTCTTATACCGAGCTCTTCTCTTTCAGGGAAAAAGTTCACCATATATATTTTTCCCATGAAATGGACGGGAGCACCTTTAGGGCATGTACGATGGGAGGTGCTTAGCCGAGTGCTTAGAAAAATAAACCTTTTTTATGTAAGCACCGGTGCTTATTTATACTAGATAGATGACTAACTAAGCACCTCTCATATACAAATAAGCACGAGTAGTTAACAGAAATGTTGGTTTATTTTTTCTTAATAAACACCTCTCGAAGCATCTCCCAATGCACATGGCTAAACTCACATGATACAAAAGGGAGCTCCCTCACTACTTGGGCTATTCCGGCCATCGGACCGGTTTCTGGAACAGCTCTAGTTGTCGGATTACATCGACCAGTCTGGGTTAGGGCCTAATGCATCCGGAGGTAGATTTCGGGGTCTACGGAAATCTAGGGCCGAAATGAGCCATATTCGCTTGCTCGACCATGGGCGAAGGGATACGGACTCGGCCCGATCTATTCGCCACATAGAAGAATCAACGCCTGGGGTGGAGCAAACTGGCTCGCGAGCGTAGACAGGCCACTCCAGCCCCATCGTCTCACCGAACGGGGCCTCTGCACCCTGACTACACCCAGCTGCGTCCAATCTAAAAAAAGAAAAAGGCTGCTGGACCCGTGACCCGTCGCTTCTGGGTCTCCGCTTGCCCCCTCGGGACGTCGGTCTGCACTTGTGGTGTTCAGGAGACCTTCATGGCAACCCACGTCTCTCCAACGTGATGTAACCTACTTCATGTAAGGGAACACGGGAATTTATCTTCGTATCCACATGTCTTAGTTATCTATATACCCGAGTTTATTTTCAACTCCAAGGCTATATGTGTGATAGGCATACGAAAATAGAACCTAAACTCGAAGTTTGCTGGAAAAAAAGCTCTGTCTGTGAGTGTGTATGGAGTCCCGAGGGTACCATTCATATGCTTGATTAAAATTGTTGTTCTCCTTTTTTTTCCTTTGTCTCTAGGCGGAACTCTAATATTTTTATGCCGAGCTCTTCTCTTTCAGGGAAAAAGTTCTCCATAATTTTTTTTGCATGAAATGGACGGGAGCACCATAAGGGCATGTACAATGGAAGGTGCTTAGATGAGTGCTTAGAAAAATAAACTATTTTTTTTATCTAAGCACTAGTGTTTATACATATATCTTATATCTTACTCATCACTTGTTGTATACATATATCTTGTACATTTCTTGCTTAGCTTCAGTTCTTCAGTTGTTGTTGATGCACTTAGGTAAACCTCGCTTATTTATGTTTTTGGCTTGAAAAATAAATATTAATTTAGTTCTTCATTCTTACAGTCAAATCCGTAATTGTTTTTTCAAACGCATATTCATACCCACTCTAGACGACATCTCATCCTTTCATTACTAAACATTGGGATTTGCGGGGCTCGTGAACCCACATTTGCAACCCTGGATATTGTGCATAAATTTTCAACTCCACGGCTATCTATGTGATAGGCATACGAAAATAGAACCTAAACTTGAAGTTTGCTGGAAAAAAAAGCTCTGTCTGTGAGTGTGTATGGAGTCTCGGGGGTACCATTGGTATGATTGATTAAAATTGTTGTTCTCCTTTCTTTTTTTTTCATTTGTCTCTCTAGGCGGAAATCTAATATTCTTATACCGAGCTCTTCTCTTTCAGGGAAAAAGTTCACCATATATTTTGTTTCCATGAAATGGACGGGAGCACCTTTAGGGCATGTACGATGGGAGGTGCTTAGCCGAGTGCTTAGAAAAATAAACCTTTTTTTTATGTAAGCACCAGTGCTTATTTCTACTAGATAGATGACTAACTAAGCACCTCTCATATACGAATAAGCACGAGTAGTTAACAGAAATGTTAGTTTATTTTTTCTTAAACACCTCTCGAAGCACATGGCAGAACTCAGATGATACAAAAGGGAGCTCCCTCACTACTTGGGCTATTCCGGCCATCGGACCGGTTTCTGGAACAGTTCTAGTCGTCGGATTACATCGACCAGTATTCGCCTCCAGAGGTAAACTTCGGGCTCTACGGTAATCTGTGGCCGAAATGACCCATACTCGCGTACTGGACCATGGGCAAAGGGGTACGGACTCGGCCCAATCTAGTGGTAGCGATTCTCCAGATAGAAGAATCAACGCCTGGGCTGGAGCAAACTGGCCTCGCGAGCGTAGACAGGCCACTACAGCCCCATCGTCTCACCGAACGGGGCCTCTGCATCCTGACTGCACCCAGCTGCTGGACCCGTCCAACCTGAAAAACAAAAAGGCTGCTGGAGCCGTCGCTTCTGGGTCTCCCCTTGCCCCCTCGGACGTCGGTCAGCACGTACAGTCCGCTGCAGCGCGCAGGCAGGCGAAACGTGCCGGAACCAGCAGGAGCCGTCGCGTCCCGTCGTGTGCACATCGGACGGCCGAGGTCCCGTCGTGTCGGCCGGCGTGTCGCCTTTCCACGCACACGCGCGAGCGCAGGCCGGCCGGGGAAGAAACAACACAGACTCTCTCTGTCTCTGTGTGCTGCATGTTGCTGCCTCCGTGGCAGCGTCAAGTCGTGTCGCGTTGTCGTACGTGCAGTGAGAGAACAGATAAAGCGAGCGAGGCCTACGCCAAAGAATTACTACTACATGTATTTTTGAGGCAAATCACGTACGGCTACTTGTAATCTGATGATCATTTAGGTGCTACTGCACTGCACATGATTTCTGAAACCTAAACAGGGTGCCTACGGATTAATCGCTGCAGTTCGACATGCGAACCACTCACGGCATCTCCAACGGCGCGACCCAAACCGCGCCCGCGCGTCCGTTTGGGTCGAGCCGGACAAAAACGCGGCCCAGCGCGGGGACGCACCGCAAAAGCGGACGGCCGCGGCGTCCAGAACGACGCAAACCCGGCCCAAATCTGGGCTAGGTTTGCGTGGCCGCGGATGGCACGCGCCGTCCGCTCGCGTCCGCGCCCTGTACGCCTCGTCTCCCTTGGGCCCACCTGTCGTGGACTAGGGAGACTATTAAATGGGGACCGGAGGGATCCAGCCCTCCGCTCCGGCCCCCACTCCACTCCCCGAGCAAAACCGCCGCCATGGCCCCGGCGACGGTTCGCTCCCTGAGCCAATGACGGCGAGGCCGCCAGCAGCCGGCGTCCCGCCGCCGGCGCTGCGGGCCGGAGGGAACCGCGGCGGCCTCCACATCGAGAGGCCGCCGCGGCGGCGGCGCATTGCCGCAACCGCCGCCTCTCCTCATCGTGCCCAAGCCGAGTCCCTGAGGAGGACCCGGACCTCCGCGCCGCCCGATCATCTCGGCGGCGGAGGAGAGGCGAATGGCCGCACCTCCATGCGGCCATTCGCACCTCCGAAATGGAGGAGGCGGCGCGGCGGGAGGTGGAGGACGCGGAGGTCGGGAGCTCTACGCCTGTGCCCTCCGTGCGCGACGGGAGGAGGAGGCGGCGCGGCGGGAGGAGGCCGTGCGCCGCGCCGACGAGCGCCGCCGCCAGAGGACATGCGTCGCACGGACCAGCCGGCGCCGCCAGAGGCTGTGCGCCGCCGTCGGCAGAGAGGCGCAGCCGCCGAGGAGAGGAGGCGCCGCTCCGTGCGCCGCCGCAGCCCACGGTGGCTCCGACCCCCACTCGCCGTGGGAGGAGGCTCCCGTGGTCTCCGTGGCCGGAGTCCCGGCGCGGTCGAGCCACAACAGTGCCTCGCCGCCCGGGGAAGTCGACGACGTCGCCGACGCCCACAGGGGCTAGGCGGCGCACCGGCGGCCACCGCGCCGCCGACCAAACCCTAGAGGGTTTTTTAATTTTAGTTTAAATTTTAGTTTAAATTTAAAAGCCCATATAGGGGCTTCTTTTGTTAGTTTTATTTGCCCAAAATAGGGCTATGTACAAATTTGCCCAAAATAGGGCATATGTTTAATATAATTTTGTTTAAATTCGTATTTTTTTTTGTTTTCCTGTTTGTACGTTTTTTGCGATGCGTCCGCGCGTTGGGCGCAGCGCGCGACCCAAACGGACACGCGAACGCGGGCCGCTGTCCGGGTGTCCGCTTGGTCACCCAAACGGCACAAAATGGACGGCCCAGCGCGTCATTTGGGTCGCGCGGTTGGAAATGCCCTCACTGCTGGTCCATCACTGCTGCGAGTAGTAGCACGACCTATCAAGTGACCCACCCCCGAAGAACGAGCTGCAGTGCTGCACGGATGACTAGGAGCACACTGCACTGCACCACTCGTGCGAGCGGTTCCCCGCACCGAGGTTGCCGCAGCCGTCCATGTCCCATCCGACGGCGCCCATCCTCACAGCGCAACGCAAAACGCATCGGTCCTCGTCCACGTGGCCCCCGTGAGGAAAGGAACGAATCCTCGTACCACGACAGCGAGCGGCCGTCGAGGAAATGACGGGACTGCCCCCGCGCGCACGTGCGGGTGTCATCCTCGGTCGCTCTGTCTCTGTGGTGGGGGCAGGAGGCTGGAACGGTAATTTCGGAACAACTGATTTTGATCACCAGCGACCCAAAACGTCAATGAAATTGGTCCGATTTCATTCAATTGGGTCGCTTCGGAACAGAAAATCCATCGCAATCTGGAACTATTTGGCTGGGCCGTTGGCCAAAAACAACAAACCAATTAAATTCAAATAAAAACAAAAAATAAGCACGCAAAATTTTGAGAAGAATTTTCATTTAAACACAATTCCATAGAAAATAAGTAAACGAAAAATCTACTAAATCCTATCTACCGCTCCTGGCCCGCCCGCGCGCCGACGTCGCTACCTACTCGTCTTGGTCGTCCTCGATGGGGTGTGGGCGGTATACATGGACCCTGCTGCGGCTACGCATGGTACTTCAACGACACGTGCTGCGACGACGGAGGTGGCTGTGGCCACACACGGTATGCCGATGGCATGTTCTACTGCGGCAATAGAACCAACTGCCCTTCCCATGCAGCCGTTAGATCGCTTCCATGCGGGCCCGTGATGCAAGTGGGAGGATATGCGTGCTGTTTGTGGCGTGTCCACGTAGACGCATCGGCTCCCCAAATTTGGTGAACCTAGATCGCACCGAATGGATCAGCCCGTTTAAGCCGAGCGTTCGCGGCGGATCCTCCTAGCCGTGTGGACCGACTTAGACGCGACAATATCGTTTAGATCGTACCACTAGAGATGCCCTCATCCCATACCCAAACAAGCCCACGGTGGTTCTCTCATTTGCACATACACGACCTAGGGTTTGGTTGATTTCTTTCAAAGCAACACCGACGCGGCGTTATTCTTTCTCTCGCGGGGCGCATTAGAACTTTATTTTCTATTTTGTCTATTCACAAATATAAGATATTTTAGACACTTCAAAGTGAACTAGATATACACCGTATTAAATGAATCTATACACCAGGGACCAGGAATGAAGTATAAGGGGGGCAATCTTAGTATGAGGGGGGGCAGAACTAGCTAAAATCACATAAATAAGGAGTTGTCATGACTTGTGTTCAAAGGAAAATCATGAGCATAGGGGGGGGGGGCTCCGCCCCCTCGCCCCCCTTGTCTCCGTCCCTGTGCCCAAGGACGGCCTTCCATGTTCTCTACAATATTTATATATCATTCGATGTTCCCTGAAATCGCTGCCCAAGGACGGCCTCCCAAGTTCTCTGCAAGATTTACTGATTTGGGACTGTCGTGCCCTGAAATCGCTGCCCAAGAACGGCCTCCCAAGTTCACTGCGAAAGTTTGATTTCCGGGTGGGCAAAAGCAAGGAGCTGATGTGGCAGCCCCGCAAGCTAAAAGGAACCATTCCTATAATCAAAGAGTAATCCAAGGTAACAAGCTCATGATATGTAATCTTACTCTGTACACAATTAGTGCGCGTTTTTTGTGCAGTAATGACAAGTGTTTTAGAAAACACGGTTGTGGTACATCAGGTAGCTCATGAAACCATGTAGGCCTTTACGAGAAAAGAAAAAACATTCCCTTTTCTGTACACACCTCTTGGTTTTCTGTACCTCAGTAAGCATCAAAGCGGTACGTTACCTGACCCGCACTTTGTCTCTCAGGTGCAGGCGCATCCTATATACTCCAAAAAATGTAGTAATTTCAAATAAAGTAAAAAATGAATCCTTTTGGGAATGAAAGATAATCTAGTATTTCACCTCTTGGTTTTTTTGACCTTTCTCTGAATTACTAAAAAAAAATTAGTATAGGGTGCGCTTGCTCCCAGGTTCACCAACGTATTTTCCGTACGTCACCTTCTTATTTTGTTCATCGCAGTTACTGCTGTTTCACTTGAATAAGCCACTTATTTAATCTACTTTACAGGGCTCTTCTTCGGCTTGTATATTTTGCTCGACTCATGCTACAAATCATCTCTGCATCTAAGTGCAGTTTGAGTTTCTAGTGCAGGCATGGAAACTTCAGTTTGTATCTTAGTATACACTAAAACTAGAGCAGGTACATATTAATATAGACAAATGAAATTATAACTTTTTTTTGTTTTATATTAATAAACGGAGGAAGCAGACCACACACATGACCCAAAAGCTCAGACCAATGCATGTCCCGTCGTTTGAGAACGGACAGAGAAAGATGTACGGAGTACGTAGCTATGCAAATGGCTAGAGTATATGAAGTTACACGAAACAAGAACACACAAAATCAGTAGCATCGTGCTCTCACCTACTCCCCCCTTAAGAATTAGTTTACGTTCTACATTTAGTTAAAATCAAACTTTGCAAAGCTTGATTAAATGTTGTGGTAAAAATATAAACATTTACAATGTAAACACTATATACTTGAATTGTCAGATAGTATATATTTTCATATTGTGTGCATTTGATATCTTGGATGTTAATGTTTTGCCTTATCTTTCCAGTTTAAATATGAAAAGTTTGATTTTGATTAAATCTAAAACACCATGTAAATAAAAACAAAAGGAGCGAGTACTAGTGTTATGCCAATGTTTCGATCCCCTGAATACTAAATGGTAGGCATTGTCTATATGAAGAGACAAACATAAGAGAGAAATAAGTTAAATTCACATTTAGAGTTCACTTTCTTGGTTGAGTACTTTGGTTTAAGGTAAACAACTATTATCGTGCCTTGCAAAGAAATATCTATAAAATCACCGTTTGGTAACCGAAAAGGTCTAAGATACATGCAACAGAAATATGCAAGCTTTAGTGGTCACCCTCATTCGGAGGGTAAATTTAACCAACATGTAATGGTTGTTTAATTGACCGATTTTAAGATCATCAAGATTCAACAATATTGATGTTGCATACTTTATTCCATGAAAATATGTCTTGGGTGTTGTCGCATACACATTTAAGAAATATCTAGCACAATTACTTATAGAAAATCGTTGAAATGTGGATGGCTTATTGAGTCCGCATCTTTGGCGTCCCTAGTATGGATCCATGAAGGAGCATAGGGAACCCATAAAGAAATAGAGGATCTAGAAGCATCGAGGCCCAAGAACATGACGTAAAGAGCAAGTCAAGGCACATCAAGTAGCCCACATTGACATAGGCTTATTTGTAACCGACCCAGATTAGACTTTAGGACCCGGTCTATCATATAAAGAACGAGAGAAGCCAATGGGGAGGGCACACTAAGATTAGTTCATAGCATGTAAACCCTAGGTCGATTCTATTAAACTCGGCGACTTTCGTGTTCTTCCATCAATAATAATCGGAACACCTTATTTGTCTAATCAGCTGACGAAACCACCAGGACACCTCTTCCCCTGAAACCCAACTCCATGACCATGGACATTGCCATATTTTGTTCACAACTTAGAGTACATTATTCGCAAAAATTAACTTAGAGTAAATTAGACATATCCAGGTTTACATTATACATACTTTGTTCACAAATTTCTTTTGGGGTAAATGAAACGTTTTTTATGACCTATATAAAATGACAAAAAAAATCTCCGTGGATAGTCATATCAGAGTACCAAAGTTGTATTTTTACACAACGCACAAAAATGTTCTTTTCCCCTGAACTTCGTGGACATACTTCCATCTTTTCAGAATTTTTTGATATCTCGAAATATATTTATTAGCCAATGGATTCATATGCATGTAGGAGCCAAAATGGATTTCCGATACAAATTACTCCTATCTTAATGTTTAATCAGGCTAAAATACAAGATCATTTCCACATAAGTGATTGAATATTCATCAGTTAGTTATGTTTCCGGATATCTGAAATGCGAGTTTGTGACCTTATATATATAAATGATGAAAAGAAACCAGTCAAAGCTTCTAGAATAGTAGCAGAAACAGATTAACACTCTTTCAAAGGGGCAATTCACAAAACAAAATTACCTACTACTCCGTACTACCATTTCACAGTTTTTTTACACACTCCAAGAACCTCCTCCTCCTGTGCGCACTTGGCGACCGAGCCCATAAAACCCGAGACGGAAAAAAAGGCAGAAAAATAATTCCCACCACTTCTCGGCTTCCGCTCCCTCGATCCAGCCAGCCATGGCGGCCTAGCCTGCGACCCCCGCTAGGGTTCCGCCGGCGCCGAGGCGCCTCCCGCCCTCCGCCGCGCTCCAGCTCCCGCCCCGTGGCAGCGGCGCCCGGATTGGTCGCCGGTGGCGGATGCTGCGCCATTCCGCGGGCCCGTAGCCGGATTTGGCCACGCCCCGCGGTTCGCTGTCCCTCTCGAGCTCCGGGAGGCCGGCGCGTGTTGGAGGCGGCGCCCGGATGAAGGGAGTGGAGGTGGAGGTCTGGTCGCCGTGGTGCTTCCTCGTCTGGTCTTGAGCGGGCGCGAGCAATGGCGATTCGAGGGGGCGACTGGTCGCGGTTCTCGGTGAGCGGGGAGCTGTGCCTTCGCAAGCCGCGCTACTTCTGCTTCCTGGGTTGATGCGCTCGGTCCGGCCGCCTCCCTCGGTTTCTCCGTGCTCAGAGTAATCCGGCTCGAAGCATCCAGCTGTGCCCGTCGCCTGTGCTGCTTTGCTGATTTTCTCCTGTTCCTGTGGGGAAGATTGGATCGGTGAGCGGGCGATTCTCTGTCCCGATTGACGGGTCGCGGGTGTGCGTGGGATTTGGCGCCCTGAGGTCGGCGATGGCGAGGATTTGCCTCAACGGCTCCGGCTTCGGTTAGCAGCTGCTGCTTCACAGCAAAGGGGGAAAGCAAGTGTGTGGGAGGAATCAGCGGCAGAAGATGGAGGAGCTATTGTTGAGGAGGAAGGCTGCTTTGCTGCTGGGAGCATGATGCCCCTCTGAGGAGCTGTTGCTGGTGTCTTGTGGCGAGTTCGGTGTTCTTGGCGCCCCCGTTGGTTGTTCGCCTGAGATTATTTCTCTCCATGTCCGAGATGCCGCAGTCCCAGCCGGAAAATGATGGTATACACGCTTCAGCTGTTTCGGCTCACAACCTCTGCTTCTACCTGCTTTGTTTGTTGCACTATAGATTGTGAAATGTTCTGATTTGTTGGGATTGAAATGCTAGACAAGTTCAATTTTGGCTTATGTTGTTTGTGCATGATAATCGCGTCCTCTATCTGGAGATAAGTGAATTGGAAAATCTAGACTTATCTGAGTCACTTATTTCCGGAGGGAGGGAGTACATACTTGCATCTCTCTTGCACAGCACAATGCTTGCATTGCTTGGTTCCATTCATTAATCCCATGTTATGTCATTATTGTTGATAAGTACTTACTAAGTCTCCCCCTTGTGACTTCTTGTCTGTGCCAGTACAAATAGTTGCTTCACATGAACTTTGCTTCCTGGTGGTTTCTGTTCGGCTCATGTGTGCTTGGCACTTTTCAGGGGAACAAAGGTGCCTGAACTCGGAGCTGTGGCATGCATGCGCTGGGCCCCTTGTGTCTCTGCCCGTGGTTGGGAGCCGGGTCATCTATTTTCCACAAGGCCACAGTGAGCAGGTCGGCAGGTTTATTAGTCTGTACCACCGATATCTTCCTTGAATAAGCTGGAAATCTGTTTATATTATTTCTAAAGAAGGAGGATAAAATATAGTCTCTTCCTGTGCCCTTAGTGCTCAGGTAGTTCTTATTTATTTGTCTAATGCAGCACATAAACATCATAGAACTGGCGATTATACTGAGACATTGCTTTAGTGAAATATAAAGGATGTCATTATATGAAGAATCAGTTTTGCTGCGTGGTTTTTATCCAATCACAGTTTTCTAAAGTGACCTTAGT
This sequence comes from Lolium perenne, assembly GCF_019359855.2. Lineage (NCBI taxonomy): Eukaryota > Viridiplantae > Streptophyta > Magnoliopsida > Poales > Poaceae > Lolium > Lolium perenne. The sequence goes on along the minus strand of NC_067248.2, from coordinate 31,416,907 downwards.
ACAGTTTTAGAAGTGTTTTTTTTTTTCGTGTTGTGTAGGTTGCCGCATCAACTAATAAGGAGGTTGATGCTCAAATCCCTAACTATCCAAACCTCCCGCCTCAGTTGATCTGCCAGCTTCATAATGTCACCATGCATGTAAGTTCACACTTCACACATCAAAAGAGTGTCATCATTCTCCCCCAAAAAATAGGGGGTCATCATGTAGTTTCTTAAGAGGATCCCTGAAATGATTTTTTAATGCTAACGTAGGCTGACGTGGAGACTGATGAAGTTTATGCCCAAATGACTCTGCAGCCGTTGAGCCCGGTATTTAAGTACTTTCCTCTGCTGTTGTAGCCTGAATTCAGATACCAGGTTGTAGGTTAAACTGTTAAATTATCACAATAATTATGTTTTCATCATGTGGTTCCAATGGCAGGAAGAACAAAAGGAGCCTTTTCTTCCAATTGAGTTGGGTGCTGGTAGCAAGCAGCCAACTAATTACTTCTGCAAGACATTGACTGCAAGTGATACGAGCACACACGGTGGCTTCTCTGTCCCCCGCCGTTCTGCTGAGAAAGTCTTCCCGCCATTGGTTTGTCTTCACAAAATGTTGCATTAAAATTTAGTTTCTTTTGCTCAATGCATTTATAAGAGCTGGTGATATTTTTTCATTTTAAATTTGACACGATCAATTCTCTACAGGATTTTTCGCTGCAGCCTCCATGCCAGGAGCTGATCGCAAGGGATCTGCATGATAACGAATGGAAATTTCGCCACATATTCCGCGGTATGTATGCAAACTATTTGCAGGACATGCATTTGGCGATTATGTTCTGTTGTTGAACAAGTATTCAGTAAGAGTCCTAAAAAGGACAATAAAAAGTATGTTCTGCTACTTTTAGATGAGAAGGTTCTAGCCTTCTTTTGGTCCCTAGAATTGTTCATTTCTCTCTGCCAGCAAAGGCTGTTAGTGTGTTCTTGCTTGGTTAGGAAATTGCTCTGTAAAATGTTTCAATGGCTATATCCTTCACCTATTGTAGTTCCTATCTTGCAAAGTTATTGATTCATTGAATTCTGTTCTGGTATATCTTGGACTCTTAGTTGGTTCTCTTAGCCTTTGCACTTGGTATGCAGGTCAGCCAAAAAGGCATCTCCTGACTACAGGTTGGAGTGTCTTTGTAAGTGCAAAAAGGCTAGTAGCAGGGGATTCTGTTATATTCATCTGGTACCGGCTACTTTACTTTATAACCCAGTTTATGCTTTTACCCTGGCTGCTGTGTGTGTTACACTAAATACTTTTCCATGTTTGCCAGGAATGATAATAACCAACTTCTCTTGGGGATTCGTCATGCGACTCGTCCTCAGACGATTATGCCATCTTCTGTGCTATCAAGTGATAGCATGCATATAGGCCTTCTTGCAGCAGCAGCTCATGCTGCAGCCACAAACAGCCGTTTCACTATTTTTTATAACCCGCGGTATATTCTTTACAATCCCAACTCAACAAATATATTGCCTTCTACACGTAACTAACATTTGACATCTTTTTTTTATCAGGTCTAGCCCTTCTGAATTTATCATTCCCCTGGCCAAGTATGTTAAATCTGTTTACCACACACGTGTGTCTGTTGGAATGAGGTTTAGAATGCTTTTTGAGACGGAGGAGTCAAGTGTCAGACGGTAAGTTGAAATTTGAAACCGAGTAACACCATGAATTCTATGATCTGAAAGTTGTTTGTTCTTTCAGATACATGGGTACAATTACAACGATAGGCGATCTTGACTCGGTGCGTTGGCCAAATTCACATTGGCGTTCCGTGAAGGTAATGTGTCGTGATTTCAGAATACTTGCTGTTCTTTTGTTTCATTATTCACTGGGACTTGTCAAATCTATTGCCACATGCCACATGCTCCATGGTTTGTTTTCTGAGAACTAATCATCAACGATAATTGCCTTAATTTTGGTCTGTAATATTATAGGTTGGCTGGGATGAGTCCACTGCTGGTGAGAAACAACCGAGAGTTTCACTCTGGGAAATTGAGCCATTGACCACTTTTCCGATGTATCCAACTGCCTTTCCTTTAAGACTGAAGCGTCCATGGGCTTCAGGGCTGCCGTCTATGCATGGCATGTTCAATGGTAGGCTGATCCATGTCAGGAATACCAGTATATATGGTTCCTGCAAAAAAAAAGTCTTTCTTAATCGATTTCTGTTCTATATCTATATGCAGGTGTCAACAATGATGATTTTGCTCATTATTCTTCTCTCATGTGGCTTGGAGATGGGGATAGAGGGACTCAGTCGTTGAACTTCCAGGGTCTTGGAGCGTCACCATGGCTACAGCCACGGACTGATACTCCATTGCTGGGTCTTAAGCCAGATACATACCAGCAAATGGCTGCAGCAGCACTGGAAGAAATTAGAGCTGGGGATCCTTCGAAACAGTCTTCAGCTCTCTTGCAATTCCAACAGACTCAGAATCTGAACGGTGGGTTGAATTCTGTGTATGCCAATCATGTTCTACAGCAGATGCAGTATCAAACTCAGCAGTCATCCATACAAACTGTTCAGCACGGCCATAATCAGTACAGTGGTAACTCTGGATTCCTTCAAAGTCAGCTGCAGCAGCTGCATTTGCACAACCCTCAACAACTGCAAAAGCAGCAAGAATTGCTGCCGCAGCAGCAAAGCCATCAGGTTATGCGACAACAATCTCATCAGGAGATGCAACAGCAGCTTTCATCTAGTTGTCATCATATTTCTGATGTAGATTCTAGCATGTCTGGTTCAGAAACTGGTTCACAGTCACAATCTCCATTCTACCAGCAGAACCTCTTAGAAGGAAACAATGATCCTTCATTGCATCTGCACAATGGTTTCCGTAACTTATCTGGCCAAGATGCTTCGAACCTTGTTAGTTTGCCTCGAAGTGACCAATTAATGTCACCAGATGGATGGCCTTCAAAGAGGTTGGCTTCGGAACCCCTTGGTCATATTGAATCTCGGTCAGTGCAACCCAAGCTTGAGAACATAAATCACCAGACAAATATATCCCACTTTGCTGGAACCCTGGCATCACAGTCAGCAAGAGACATGTCCAGTGTCCAGGCTTATGGCTCGAATGTTGAAAACCAGCTGTTTTCATCATCATTTGCACTCCAGGACGGCATGGCAAGCGCCAGGGGTGGCAGCGGCAGCGGAATGGTTTCTATGGCCATACCTTTGTTGAGGTATGGTGGCGAAGATTTACCACCCGCAGACACCTTAGCAACTTCCAGTTGTTTAGGAGAATCAGGAGCCTTCAGTTCTCTTGATAATGTTTGTGGTGTAAACCCATCACAAGGTGAAACCTTTGTGAAGGTATGTGTTTCCCACGAATGTGTTATATCCCTTTAATTTCTTCAATTCATATTGTTCCACCGACTCTCAACTTTGGAAACAATAATAATATTTAGTTGACATTCTTCCACTGTGTCGGTCTGATGATTTAGAGGAAAAAAATTCATTTTAGTAGCTGATTCCAACGAATCAGTCAATTACTTAAAGTGCTATATGGAATTTTAGGTTACCAAGGAGTGCATTTTCATGACCTTGTTTCCCTACAAACTCTTACCAGCGCATCCATCTTTGTTATGCGTAATTCTTCTGCATAGACTGGCTAATTCCTTCAATTATTGTTTTGACAGGTTTACAAATCAGGGTCCCCTGGAAGGTCGCTCAATATCACTAAATTCAGCAGCTACTACGAGCTGCGTAGTGAGCTCGAGCATCTGTTTGGCCTTGAAGGCCAACTGGAGGACCCTGTAAGATCAGGCTGGCAGCTTGTATTCGTCGACCGAGAAAACGACATTCTTCTCGTCGGCGACGACCCATGGCAGTAAGGGACCTAGAAAACCTGTCTTTGAGTTGTATTTACCCGTACACTATACTTTTAGAATGTCCATTCATGCATAACAACTTCTAATGCCATGCTTTCCCAGGGAGTTTGTGAATAGCGTGTGGTGCATAAAGATACTGTCACCACAGGAGGTGCAGCAGATGGTCCGCAACGGAGAAGGACTTCTATCTGCACCTGGAGCAAGGATGATGCAGGGGGATTCCTTCGACGGTTATTCTGGGAGCCACGACTTGCAGAATCTCACCGGCAGCATCGCCTCTGTACCACCTCTGGACTACTGAAACGAAGACTCAAATCCAGAGCTAAACCAGCACTCAGGACCCATAGGATCACCGAATCGCTGTGATGTCCTGCATTCCCTGTGCTCGTTTCACCCATTCCTCTCTTCACCAGGAACTTGTTAGTCAATAATATAGTTAGATGATGCATGGCATCAGTCTGACCATGGATAGTATGTTGTATGATAGCTACTTCAGCTCCGTAATTGCCTGTAAGCTCTGAAGGGCAGTAAAGAACCAGCATCATGAGTGGAGGCAGTTACTGAATATCCTCGAACTGGCGTCGCCTTGCTATTCCAGCGTTGAATCAACGTCCAAGTCACCTCATCAAGCTCCTCTCCGGACGGCTCCAGAATGTTAAGCCGCCTTGTGCTGACCTGGGTCGGCTGAAGAAGATGGACAGAAACTGAACTGTGAAAGTAAACTCACTGCCGCAGCGCCTCTTCTCAAAACTCGTCGACCACGTCTGCAGCAACTCTCGATTCTGCTTTGATGGAGGTGAACGGCATACATGCAGAAGATACGATGCCGATCTCCCGATGTTGCTGCCAACATCATCTCCGGCCTCTCCATGGATGAGATGCAGGCCCTCGTCGGAGACGATCTAGAATCGCCCTCGGGTCGTCCCTAACTGCACCCAGTTTTTCTCGCTAATCCTCTAACATCGTCAAAACAATGGTTGTTTGACATGATGGCGTCTTTACCACGTGACGATTTTGCAAAGGTTGAAGTCACACTGGGGCTATTTGGTAGGCGCAGCGGAAGATAATTCACAAACATGAGTACCAAAGACCTTTATGAACACATCTATTCACTGAGAGCTATCCCAGAGATCTGTCCATTACGACCTCAAGTACACCCGAAGTGTATCCCTCCGGGGCTGGGTAGTGGGTTGTGTGTAACTCAATGGCGATGCAGCGATCACCAAGGATGTGTTCGGTTTGAGAACCGGAGGGGACAGAACGGAATGGTTCCATTCCGAAGTCAGCGGACGGTTCCATTCCATTCCATTCCGGTGTTCGGTAGGGCTAAAATGAGCTGGAATGGAACGGTCCCCTAATTTAGGATTAGCAATTTAATTAGCAATAATTTAAAATTAGCAATCAAATTAGCACTAATCTAGTAATCAAATCGGAGAAGAAGAGGGCAAATCGGCCCGCTGCGTCTGCTCGCCTCCGGCCGGCCGCCGCCTCTGCTCGCCGGCCGCCGTGCTTGGAGGAGTGCGGCCATGGCGGCGAGCTCGGTGTTGACCTTGGAGGAGTGCGGGAGAGGAGCCACCTCGCATGGCCACCGTCCTGGCCGCCGCGCTGCTCCAAGGTCGCCGCCACCGCGCATGGCCATCACCGCTGCCGCGCGTGGCTGCATGAGATGTATGGCGGCAAGCACGGAGGAGGAGATGGACGGCGCCGGCGCCGGCGTTGACCTTAGAGAAGAACCATGGGAGAGAGAGGGGATGGAGATTACATGAGGGAGCGCGCGAGAGGGATTAGTTTCGGCATTAGCGAGCCGTTTCTCGAGATCCGGCCGATTCGGCTGGACGAGGCCGTTCCGCATATTAAAGGAATATTCTCTTTCGAGGAATCACTTCGTTCGTTCCGTTTCTTTGCCAAACCGAACATGAGTACAGGCTTCAGGTGCGGAACGGTTCCGTCTCATTCCTCCGGATTCTGGAACCGAACACACCCCAAGAACACACCCCAAGTCTCATCTAGGCGGAGCGGTGGGTGTGATCTGTCGGAGCAAGAATGGAGAGTTTCTGGGAGCGTCGAGCCTCACCGTCCAAGGCGTAGCAAGGTGTTCCGACGCCCGCCAGATGTTCGATGGAAGACCCAAGCCGCGGCAGCACCGAGTCAAGGTCTGCACCCGTCACAACGACGGCACCAGCGGTGCACACGGACACCGTCGACGACATCGTCCCTGTGCTTGTTGCAGCTGCATCAAGTGATGGAACCCTCGATGGCCAAGCCATCAGCGGAGTTGCATCGATGCCTGCCACCTGTTCGATGGTTTGCCTGCCTAGGCACCCAGTGGCCGTTCCAGTGCTGTTTGTGTCCTCGCCATCGACTCCGGCTGAGTGCAGCCTCGACACCATGGCCGTAACATGTGTGTTCTCGTTAGTTCTCATGCCAGCAGATTTCGTGCCTATTGTTCAGTTGCTGCAACTCTACAACGCTAGTGAGCTCACCGTAGCACAAGCAATGTCCCGGTACATCGTCGCCTTCTTTCATGGGTGTTCATGTAGATGGAGACGAGACACAGCCCCTGCCATGGCCATCGTTCAAGGAAGCTAACGGTGTAGTCTCCACTGAAATCACTCTCGATGATGATGGCGGAGGGTGTTGCGCTCCCGCCACCGACAACTCTGCCAATGCCATTGCCTTCTCAGTGCTGTCCGTCCTCCAACATAATGGCCGGGTACCCAGGATGACTACGCCATCCACCACGACATCCAACCAGGCGCATTGCATCACTGCTGTGTTGTTTCCTGCACCTTCATCAGAGGCTAGCATCATATTGCAAGTGGTGGGTTCCTTTGAGGATGGCAATGCTGCAGCATATCTGAACCTCCATGCCATGTGCATTGAATTGGTGGGCAAAAATGAGCAACCAAATTATATTACCGCAGATTCTTGTGTTGGTCTAGTGTATTGTTCAGATACCAGGCTCTTTCAGTTCGTACAGTACCTTGTCCCACCACAGCTCTACGCCATCCACCATGGCATCCAACCAACCGTATTGCCGGTTAAAGTCATGTTGCAAATCTTGCACATCATGGGTACTGTCCAAGCTTCTCTAGTGCAAGTGAAAGTTTAGTCTTGGAGGGCGAGAAGCTGGAGCTTAACAACTGGGTTTCGGATCGCAATAGGGATGGGATGGGATGGTCCCTATTTTTGTTGTGTTTGGTTGCAAAGTTATGAGGATGGGACCATCCCCACGAGGGAATATTCCTTGAAAATCCTGAACCAACCGATACCTCAAAATCGGCCGAACCTCTCCATCCACTTTTTTCTAACAACGTGGACCGCTGCCTAATATCTCTTCCTCGTATCTAATCGCTCCGCCGCTGAGTTCGCCTTTCTTGCCGCTGAGCTCGGCCCGACCACCTGAAGTCTCCCTCCCTCCAAAAAGTCTCTTCCACCCCCGCCCGTCGGGAGCTCCCTGACGTTCGCCCACCCATCCTTTGGCCCCAAGACCGGCCGCCACCCATGGATTGTGCGGCTCCATCTTGTGCATCGTCCAGAACCAGAGTCACTGGAGACGACGCCGTCGCAGATGCGGATGGGCCTGCGCGTGGGGCTCTGGCGCTTCTCTTCTGGGCCGCCGGGGTGGCGTCGGCGTCGCGGCGCTATGCTCCTGTCCACGTCCCTCATCCCGTCCAAGATCGGCCACCACCCAGACCGTCAATGGAAGTCCCTGTCGATGGCCGGCTCTGGGAAATTGGACCTTCCTTTATCTGTCTAATTTGGAGCTAATTGAGATTGACGACTCTAAGATAATTGGTGTTAGCTAATCTAAGCTAATTGCAGCTTGTCCTAACCGCATCCGATCCCTTCAAACCAAACAAACGCTAAAAGGTGGACCATTCAAGATCCCATCCCATCCCTATGGATCCATCCCATCTCATTGATACGTCCAATTTGCATCACTATTTTATATCATAATTTGCTGTTATTCATTGATATATTTCATATTTGGAGATAATACTTATATTATTTCATCTATTTTGCATGTTTCATGATTATTGGAGGATCGCGCACCGGAGTCAGGATTCTGCTGGAAAAAGCGCCGTCAGAATGCAATATTTCGGAAGATCAACAGTTGACGGAAATTATATGAAAAATCCTATTTTTCCAGAAGACGAAGGGAGCCAGAAGTGGGAGCCGAGGGGACCCGAGGTGGGCCCACCCCATAGGCCGGCGCGGCCCAAGGCCTGCCCGCGCCGCCCTGTGAGGAGGGGGCCCACAGCCCCCTCTCGCCTCCTTTTCTTCGCGTACGCCTTCGTCCCGAAAACCTAAGCTCCAGGGGTACATCGCGAAGAGCCACAGCCGCCTCTGCGGGGCGGAGAACACCAGAGAGAAAAGAACTCTCCGGCAGGCTGAGATCCGCCGGGGAAATTCCCTCCCGGAGGGGGAAATCGACGCCATCGTCACCGTCATCGAGCTGGACATCATCTCCATCACCATCATCATCATCTTCATCATCATCACCGCCGTCTCCACCGCTGCACGCCGTCACCGCTGTAACAATTTGGGTTTGACCTTGATTGTTTGATAGGGGAAACTCTCCCGGTGTTGATTTCTACTTGTTATTGATGCTATTGAGTGAAACCATTGAACCAAAGTTTATGTTCAGATTGTTATTCATCATCATATCACCTCTGATCATGTTCCATATGATGTCTCATGAGTAGTTCGTTTAGTTCTTGAGGACATGGGTGAAGTCTAAATGTTAGTAGTGAAGTATGGTTGAGTAATATTCTATGTTATGATATTTAAGTTGTGGTGTTATTCTTCTAGTGGTGTCGTGTGAACGTCGACTACACGACACTTCACCTTTATGGGCCTAGGGGAATGCATCTTGTACTCGTTTGCCAATTGCGGGGTTGCCGGAGTGACAGAAACCTGAGCCCCCGTTGGTATATCGATGCAGGAGGGATAGCAGGATCTCGTAGTTTAAGGCTGTGGTTAGATTTATCTTAATTACTTTCTTGTAGTTGCGGATGCTTGCAAGGGGTATAATCACAAGTATGTATTAGTCCTAGGAAGGGCGGTACATTAGCATAGGTTCACCCACACAACACTTATCAAAACAATGAAGATTAATTAGTCGTATGTAGCGAAAGCACTAGACTAAAATCCCGTGTGTCCTCGAGAACGTTTGGTTATTATAAGTAAACAAACCGGCTTGTCCTTTGTGCTAAAAAGGATTGGGCCACTCGCTGCAATTATTACTCTCGCACTTTACTTACTCGAACTTTATTCATCTGTTACATCAAAACCCCCTGAATACTTGTATGTGAGCATTTACAGTGAATCCTTCATCGAAACTGCTTGTCAACACCTTCTGCTCCTCGTTGGGATCGACATTCTTACTTATCGAAGATACTACGATACACCCCCTATACTTGTGGGTCATCAAGACTATTTTCTGGCGCCGTTGCCGGGGAGTGAAGCGCTATTGGTAAGTGGAATTGGTAAGGGAAATTTCTACTGTTTGTGCTGATTTTATTTCTGCCTCGCTATAATTCATTATGGAGAGATCTTCTCTTGAGTGTTTATTTGGGAAATCTACTACTACTGCAAAGGTAGTGGATGAGGCGCCAGGTAAGGAAGAAATACCATACAAAATACCTATGAAAATTATTGAACGTGTAGTGGATAACCGTTATACAGGGGATGGAACTGTCCACCCAGGAGATCATTTACTGTTCTTACATGAATTATGCGGTTTATTCAAGTGTGCAGGTATTGCTATGGATGAAGTGAGGAAGAAACTATTCTCTATATCGCTGTCTGGTAAAGCGGCGCATTGGTATAAATTACTGGATAATGGGGATTCTCTTGAATGGAATGATATTGTGCCCTGGTTTTATTCTAAGTTCTATCCTCCAAGTGAGATTCACAAAGATCGGAATCGCATATATAATTTTTGGCCTCATGAAGGAGAGAGTATTGCCCAAGCGTGGGGAGATTGAAGTCTTTAATGCTCAAATGCCCCATTCATGAGCTTCCTGGTAATATTATTATTGATAATTTCTATGCAAGACTTTCTTTTCAAGACAAGACCTTGCTGGATACTTCTTGTTACGGATCATTTACACGCAACAAGGAAGAGTTTAAAAGGGACCTTCTTAATCGGATCCAAGAAAATACTGAAGGATGGGAGAACGACAAGGATAGAGAATCAGGTATAAATTATGATTATAAATGCATTGAAGCTTTTATGGATACTGATAAATTTCGTAATATGAGTGCTACTTATGGTCTTGATTCTCAAGTTGCTGCAAATCTTTATAAAGCTTTTGCTTCTCATTATGAATTGCCTAAGAAGAACTTTGATAAGTATCATGAACCGTATAAAGATAAAATTGATTCGTCTATAAATAAATGTGTTGTAGTGGAAACTGTTGATCATGTTATTCCTGAAGCTTATATTGAAAAAACTCCTTTCCCTGCTAAAATGAAGGAGTACTCTGTTATAAATAGTGCGGTTCATAAAAGTGAAAAGAAACCTATTGAACCTGAAGAACAAATAAAAGTTGAAACTGCTGTTGCAATTATTAAAGATCTTGTGACTGAAAATGTGGAGGATGGTCATATTATTTTCTGTGAAGATGCCTCTAATATTGTTTCACATCCTAATAAGTCCAAGCAAGCTAGTGTTCCTATGCTATCTGTTAGAATTGGTGATCATTGTTATTATGGTTTATGTAATATTGGTGCAAGTATTAGTGCTATTCCTTATGAGCTTTACACGGAGATTATGCACGAAATTGGTTCTTGTGAACTTGAAGATATTGATGTGGTTATTCGGCTGGCTAATAGATAAACTATCTCTCCAATTGGTATCGTTCGAGATGTGGAAGTTCTATGTGGTAAGATTAAATATCCTCCGACTTTTTGGTACTTGGTTCTCACGCTACTAAATATTGTCGTATCATTTTTGTTAGACCTTTTTTAAATACTTGTGGAGCTATTATAGATTGCAAGAAAGAGAAAATTTTGACTAAATTTGCTGGTGAATCTTATGAGTTTAACTTCTCTAAATTTACCAAAACTCCTTATAAAATTGATTCGCCTAATAGTGATTTTAAAGTTGAACAGTGTGCATCTATTGCTCTTGCTCCTAGTAATCCTTTGCAGCAACATTTGGAGAATAGTGAGAGTGAAGCTTTTAGGGAAGAAAGAGATGAGCTTGATGAAATTTTCCTTCGTCAACCTATTCTTAAGCATGATTTACCGGTGGAAGATCTGGGTAGAACACCACCACCAAAGGAAGATCCTGTCTTTGATTTAAAACCATTGCCTGATAATCTTAAATATGCTCATATTGATGATAAGAAAATATATCCTGTTATTATTAGTTCTAAGCTTTTAGAGTTTGAAGAAGAAAGGTTATTGGAAATACTGAAGAAACACCGAGGTGCTATTGGCTACACTCTTGATGACTTGAAGGGGATTTCTCCCTCTATTTGCCAACACGCCATTAATATGGCAGATGATGCGAAGCTCGTTGTTGAACCTCAGCGTCGTCTAATTCCTAAGATGAAGGATGTGGTAAGAAATGAGGTATTAAGACTCCTTGAAGCTAGTATTATATATCCTATTGCCGATAGTAGATGGGTTAGTCCTGCATTGTGTTCCTAAGAAAGGAGGAATGACTGTTGTGCCTAATGATAATGATGAGCTCATACCTCAAAGAGTAGTTGTAGGGTATAGAATGTGCATTGATTATCGAAAAGTTAATAAGGTTACTAAGAAAGATCATTACCCTTTGCCTTTTATTGATCAAATGTTAGAAAGGTTATCTAAAAATACTCATTTTTGCTTTCTTGATGGTTATTCGGGTTTTCACAAATTGTCATAAAACTAAAGATCAAGAGAAAACCACTTTCACTTGTCCCTATGGAACTTATGCTTATAGGCGTATGCCTTTGGTTTATGTAATGCTCCTGCTACTTTTCAAAGATGCATGTCTGCTATTTTTCATGGCTTTTGTGAGAGTATTGTAGAGGTATTCATGGACGATTTTTCCGTCTATGGAAATTCTTTTGATAATTGCTTGCGGAACCTTGATAAAGTTTTGCAGAGATGTGAAGAAACTAACCTTGTTCTTAATTGGGAGAAATGCCACTTTATGGTTAATGAAGGAATTGTATTGGGGCATAAAATTTCCGAGAGAGGTATTGAAGTTGATAGAGCTAAAGTTGAAGCCATTGAGAAGATGCCCTATCCTAGGGATGTTAAAGGTATTCGTAGTGTTCTTGGTCATGCTGGGTTTTATAGGAGGTTTATTAAAGACTTCTCCAAGATTTCAAAGCCTCTTACTAATCTTCTTCAAAAAGATGTACCTTTTGTTTTTGATGATGATTGTAAGGAAGCTTTTGAAACTCTAAAGAAAGCTTTAACAACTGCCCCTATAGTTGAACCTCCTGATTGGAACTTACCAGTTGAAATTATGTGTGATGCTAGTGATTTTGCTGTAGGCGCTGTTCTTGGACAACGAGTAGATAAAAAACTGAATGTTATTCATTATGCTAGTAAAACTCTTGATGCTGCTCAAAGAAATTATGCTACTACTGAAAAAGAATTGTTAGCTGTAGTCTTTGCTTGTGATAAGTTTAGATCTTATATCGTTGATTCAAAAGTTACTATTCATACTGATCATGCTGCAATCAGATACCTTATGCAAAAGAAAGATGCTAAGCCAAGGCTTATTAGATGGGTACTTCTGTTGCAAGAATTTGATTTACATATTGTAGATAGGAAAGGTGCTGATAATCCTGTTCTTTGATAATTTGTCTAGATTGGAAAATATTGCTTATGATCCTGCTTCGTTAATGATAGTTTTCCAAATGAACAATTGGCTGTAATAAAGATGATCTCGCGAGAAAGACCTTGGAATGCTGATTATGCTAACTTTATTGTTTCCAAGTACTTGCCTCCAACCTTTTCAGCTTTCAAAGAAAGGAGGAAATTCTTTTATGACTTGAGGCATTATTTTTGGGATGACCCACACTTATATAAAGAAGGAGTGGATGGTATTCTGCGAAGATGTGTTCCCGAATATGAGCAACAAGAGATATTGAGTAAATGTCATGGTAGTGTTTATGGAGGACATCACGCCGGAGATAGAACCGCGCAAAAGGTTCTACAATCAGGTTTTTATTGGCCAACTCTCTTCAAAGATGCAAGGAAGTTTATTTTATCTTGTGATGAATGTCAAAGGGTTGGTAATATCTCCAGACGCAATGAAATGCCTATGAATTATACTCTTGTTATTGAACCATTTGATTGTTGGGGATTTGACTTCATGGGACCTTTTCCCTCTTCAGAAGGTAACACTCATATACTTGTTGCTGTTGATTATGTTACTAAATGGGTGGAAGCCATACCTACAAAAAGTGCTGATGGTGAGACCTCTTTAAGAATGCTTTTAGACATTATTTTTCCTAGATTTGGAGTTCCTAAATATATTATGACAGATGGAGGTTCTCATTTTATTCATGGTGGTTTTAGAAAAACTCTTGCTAAATATGGTATTAATCATAGAATTGCTTCCGCTTATCATCCTCAAACTAGTGGGCAAGTAGAACTATCAAATAGAGAAATTAAATCTATCTTGCAAAAGACTGTTAATAAAACTAGAAAGAATTTGGCTAGTAAATTGAAGGAAGCACTATGGGCTTATAGAACTGCTTATAAAAACCCCATGGGAATGTCACCTTATAAAATGGTTTATGGAAAAGCTTGTCATTTACCTTTAGAACTAGAGCACAAAGCTTATTGGGCTGTTAGAGAACTAAACAAAGATCCTAAACTAGCCGGTAATAAGAGGTTGCTGCAATTAAGTTCTCTAGATGAATGGAGAAGTGAAGCTTATGAAAATGCTAAACTCTTTAAAGAGAAAGTTAAGAAATGGCATGATAGAAGGATTATCAAAAGAGAGTTTAATATTGGGGATAAAGTCCTATTGTATCGGTCTCGTCTCAGATTCTTTGCAGGGAAATTACTCTCGAAATGGGAAGGGCCATATGTTGTTGAGGAGGTGTATCGTTCAGGAGCAATTAAAATTAGTTCTCTCCAAGGCAATGCCACGCAAATGGTGAATGGACAAAGACTCAAGCATTATATCTCAGGTGATTCTTATAATGTAGATGTTGATGTTATTCGAGTGGAAACACCAGAGGCTTTCATCAAAGGTCAAATTGACAGTTCGCCAGAACTCGACTTTGAATAGGTAACAGTACAGGTAATAAAAAGTTCGCGATTTACTTTCCGAACAATGTTTTTGCTGTTTTTGGAAAATATGAAAAATTACGAGATCGAAACGGAGTGGAGGAGACGCACGAGGGCGTGCCCCCATAGGCCGGCGCGGCCAGGCCTTGGCCCGCGCCGCCCTATGAGCTGGCCGCCTCGTCGCCCCTTTCCGACTCCGGTTCGACCTGGTACTTTCCTTATGACATAAAAATTCCTGCTATATAATCCCCCGGACCCCTGGAGGTCCGTATATCGTTTTCTCGACGTGTTTTGTTTCGAGCTGTTTCTGCCAGGATCTATTTTCAATCTAGGAGCACCATGGCCTCCAACAATAAGGGCAAGGGGCTTTCGGATGAAGATATTCAAGATCCCGAGTGGAAAGAGGTGGACGAGAGCGTCAAGAAAGAAGATGAAGAAGAAGTGGAGGAAGACTCGTGCGCATACCCGCGTGCTACCGTCGCAAGCATCAAAGTGGTGGATAACCCTTTTAGTGCAAACAGGAGCGCAAGAATTCGCACCGGAGGAAGGGTTCCACGTCATTACCTAGCTCCAAAGACATCTTCTTCAGGCACTTACCATCCCTTCCGCAATCTAATCTACAATAATCAAATTGAAAGGACTCCCAAGGCAGCATTGCCTAGCAATTGGGATATAGATCGTTCTAACACTGCAGGAAGGACGAAGCCTGAAGCTGAAGGGTGAGGAAATAACTCCAAGAATTGGGACTCGCCGTCGGACATACTTCTTAATCGCGTCGAGCACAATTCGGAGATGATCCGCAACCTCATGTACAAGATTGATGAGCTTCAGGAGCTTGTGGAGAAGCTTGTCGGGAATTCATCACCACCATCGCCAAAGGAGTAATTCATCATCGGTATTGGCATCCCCTTGGTTTGTTCCAAGATTGGGGGAGTGCCGCGGTATCACATCATCACTACCTTTTACTTTTTACTATCAAGTAGTGTCATATCATGAGTAGGGAAGTTATCATATAAGATGGGTTGCAGTGTGGAAGTATCTCTCCTTTAGTCGGTTGTCTATGTATCCCTTGGTGTGAGTTATCGTTATGAAATATTAATGAGAAGTCTCATCATTTACATATTGCACACCTTATTTTAGTTTGGAATTTCTATTATATGATTGATCTTGATTTTAGTATTGGTACCACTTTGGGAGCATTGAGTAAATCTATTTGGTTTTGGCAAACTTAGCATTGGTCAATAGCAACAACACCTTGAGGTTTAAGTAGAAAAGAGAATATATATAGTTGTTTCATTGTCTTCCTTTCTTGTTAGCTCATAGCTTATTATTCTGAAGTTAAAATTGTTTGTGCTTACAAGAAAGATGCATGATTGTTTCTATCACATGTATATTCGTTTGTTTCCCTCAACTTTTGTGCTTGCTAATTAACCTTGCTAGCCAAAGACCTGTACTGAGAGGGAATGCTTCTCGTGCATCCAAACGTCAACCCAAACCTATGCCATTTGTGTCCACCATATCTACCTACTTCATGATATTTCCTGCCATCCCAAGTAAATACTTCGTGTGCTACCTTTAAACAATTCAAAATTTATCATCTATTATTTGTGTCAATGTTTTATGGCTCATGAGGAAGTATGTGGTGTTTTATCTTTCAATCTTGTTGGGCAACTTTCACCAATGGACTAGTGGCTTCATCCACTTATCCAATAATTTTGCAAAAAGAGCTGGCAATGGGGTTCCCAGCCCCGATTAATTAACTTTCATGATACTACAAATAGACACTCCTCCATGGTATGTGATTGTTGGACGGCACCCGAGGATTCGGTTAGCCATGGCTTGAGAAAGCAAAGGTTGGGAGGAGTGTCATCTAAATAAAACTAAAATAAAAAGGCACTCCTTCATGGTATGAGATTGTTGGCAGGCACCCGAGGATTCGGTTAGCCATGGTTTGTGAAAGTAAGGTTGGAAGGGGTGCCACCCAAAATGAAAATGTCTTAATGGGAGCCGCTCTTCGAGAGTTTGTCTGGCAAGGGGGTTAGAGTACCCGCTACCAGTCGTTGACAACAACAAACACTTCTCAAAATATTACTTTTATTCTCTTTATATGATTTCAAAACTGAAAAAGCTCTACCACACGATTTAATCCCTGCTTCCCTCTGCGAAGGGCCTGTCTTTTACTTTATGTTGAGTCAGTAAACCTATTTCCCTCCATCTCAAGCAAGCATTTGAGTTGTTGTGATCAAACCATTATATTGTGATTTACTTCATCATGTCTTTTACTCTTCCTTGTTTAGTACAAGTTTTATCTGAATGAATATAGTTTTGAAATTTATCAATGATCATTATGATTGAGTATGCAAGATGAGCCATATAAACTTTAACATGAGAGCGCTGCTCGATAGATAAGAATAACCTATTAATTGTTCTCTGACCAAGAACGAAGTTTGCCATCACCAACTATGATTTTTTATGCACCTTTATTTGTGATTACCTTATACTTGTTTCAAGTTGAGTTATATGAGGAAGTTGTTCACTAGAATGTCTTGTGTGAATGAATATGATGCTTCTTGTCCGTATTTGATTTATCGACTCTTCACTCCATAAACAAGTGGTCCTGTTTACCGAGTTCAGTTTCGCTTGGGGACAAGCGAAGTCTAAGCTTGGGGGGGAGTTGATACGTCCAATTTGCATCACTATTTTATATCATAATTTTCTGTTATTCATTGATATATTTCATATTTGGAGATAATACTTATGTTATTTCATCTATTTTGCATGTTTCATGATTATTGGAGGATCGCGCACCGAGTCGGGATTCTCGCCGGAAAAAGCGTCGTCGAGAATGCAATATTTCGGAAGATCAACAGTTGACGGAAATTATATGAAAAATCCTATTTTTCCAGAAGACGAAGGGAGCCAGAAGTGGGAGCCGAGGGGACCCGAGGTGGGCCCACCCCATAGGCCGGCGCGGCCCAAGGCCTGGCCGCGCCGCCCTGTGAGGAGGGGGCCCACAACCCCCTCTCGCCTCCTTTTCTTCGCGTACGCCTTCGTCCCGAAAACCTAAGCTCCAGGGGTACTTCGCGAAGAGCCATAGCCGCCTCTGCGGGGCGGAGAACACCAGAGAGAAAAGAACTCTCCGGCAGGCTGAGATCCGCCGGGGAAATTCCCTCCCGGAGGGGGAAATCGACGCCATCGTCACCGTCATCGAGCTGGACATCATCTCCGTCACCATCATCATCATCTTCATCATCATCACCGCCGTCTCCACCGCTGCACGCCGTCACCGCTGTAACAATTTGGGTTTGACCTTGATTGTTTGATAGGGGAAACTCTCCCGGTGTTGATTTCTACTTGTTATTGATGCTATTGAGTGAAACCATTGAACCAAGGTTTATGTTCAGATTGTTATTCATCATCATATCACCTCTGATCATGTTCCATATGATGTCTCGTGAGTAGTTCGTTTAGTTCTTGAGGACATGGGTGAAGTCTAAATGTTAGTAGTGAAGTATGGTTGAGTAATATTCAATGTTATGATATTTAAGTTGTGGTGTTATTCTTCTAGTGGTGTCGTGTGAACGTCGACTACACGACACTTCACCTTTATGGGCCTAGGTGAATGCATCTTGTACTCGTTTGCCAATTGCGGGGTTGCCGGAGTGACAGAAACCTGAGCCCCCGTTGGTATATCGATGCAGGAGGGATAGCAGGATCTCAGAGTTTAAGGCTGTGGTTAGATTTATCTTAATTACTTTCTTGTAGTTGCGGATGCTTGCAAGGGGTATAATCACAAGTATGTATTAGTCCTAGGAAGGGCGGTACATTAGCATAGGTTCACCCACACAACACTTATCAAAACAATGAAGATTAATTAGCCGTATGTAGCGAAAGCACTAGACTAAAATCCCGTGTGTCCTCGAGAACGTTTGGTTATTATAAGTAAACAAACCGGCTTGTCCTTTGTGCTAAAAAGGATTGGGCCACTCGCTGCAATTATTACTCTCGCACTTTTACTTACTCGTACTTTATTCATCTGTTACATCAAAACCCCCTGAATACTTGTCTGTGAGCATTTACAGTGAATCCTTCATCAAAACTGCTTGTCAACACCTTCTGCTCCTCGTTGGGATCGACATTCTTACTTATCGAAGATACTACGATACACCCCCTATACTTGTGGGTCATCACCCATCCCTATGGATCCACCAACCAAACGCACACTTACGCGGTGGTGCAGTACACTGATCAACATTTTGTTGGGATATAAACTGGATTTCACTGATCACCGACACTTGGTTAAAACATGTATGTCGAAAGGTCTGGGTAACCCGGAGTTAATTAACAAGAGGTGTAGTCCTTAGCATTCAAGAAAATGAGGCAACACTTACTTATAGGAGGTCAAACTCATGCCACATAGATATCTTTATACATGAGATACTTGGTACCCCATCCTTATTATTATGTTGAAGGTTTAGCACATGCATTTCCTGCTTACTTTCTTGAGTTCAAGAGTCAAAAGAAATATTCCTGAAAAAAAGAGAAGACACAAAGTCTTCCAACAATTCCATAGGATTTTCTCAAGCATGATTTATGATTCATAAGTACTTGTCATTCATGTTACTTACAATGCTATTTACTTTTATGCATGCTATGTAGAATGTAAGAGTTATCACTTTATGAGTTCATATTACTTGTTGTTATTCATTATTGATTGATTTAACCTTGTGATACTTTGCATGATTATTTAGAAGCTATATATTATAAACTCCAAAGTTCATGTTAGTTTTATCACCTTCATGCCCGGGACGAGCATAAGTTAAGCTTGAAGATGTTGAGGCATGTAAAATGCATACATGAACTTTGTCCTATATCATACTGAATTCCCGCATATTTGCAACATATATGATTATAATACCATGTTTTACATTGATTTACGGGGATTTACCAATGATCCCATTTATTTGGTTTATAACCTTGCAGAACAGGAAAACCCTGTTTCGCGTATTTTTCACTTTCAGGGACCTATACGGAGTTAAATTGACCTGAGATATTTGGAGCATTATTTTTTCATCGGGAGGAACACAATGGAATTTTGAAGCACACCTGGAGAGGCCTGAGAGCCAAACGAGGCCAGGTGGCGCGGCCAGACTTCTAGGCCGCGCCACCCACCCCCGTTCAACCCTCGAGCGTCTGTTTGCCCTAATTCTTTCGCGAGCCAACATATTTTTCCCTAAAGATCACTATATATATGGCCCCGAAGAGTTCTCGGGAGGAGAGCGCCGCAGAAAGACAGAAACACCAAGACAGAGGCTGCTGCAGAGAAGATTGGAAGGGGAAACTCTGTCGAGATCACCGCCAGAGGGATCTCCACCTTCTCCAACATCTTCATCATCATCACCATGATCAAGAGGGAGTAGTCCACCTCTGGACTACGGATTTGTGGCAGTAGCTTGATCTATTTCTCTCATGTTCTTCATAGTACTTAGTGCCATATGAGCTGCCTATCATGATTATGGCCATATTTGTAATACCCATGTGGTGGATCCTTATTCTATGATATTGTTTTATGAGATCTGATCTTATTATATTTGTGAGATGTATTGATAGATGCATACTATGTACCCCGTTCTTAAGTTTATGTTCTGATCCAAAATCTATGCAAGAGCGTGTGTGGGGTGATGTGTGTGTTAGATGGAGTAGCAGGGTTTTAGTGATTGGAGAGTGAGAATATGTTCAAGAGATATTTTTGGTTTTGCCTATCTTTTGCTACCTTATTAGGGATAAAGTGAATGCATGTGTAATGTTCATCATGTGACAGTAATGATGATCTTGTTTGTTTAAGGTAGCATATTTGATATTTAAATTTCATGTCAAAGTACTTATTGCTATGCTCTGTTAATTCTTAATATAAGATTGATGAAGTTTCATTCTTGTGGAGCATAAGAGAGGTGTGTCGTTGCATCATATCTATGTTAGGACGTGATGCCTATATTAAATCCGAACTTACATATAATATTATTTGTACCTTCATATCTCATTGATGAATTGTTTTTTGTCCACCACAACTTTACAAGAGAATAGTAAAGTGAACCCATGAACCCGGGTCCAATTTTTATCATAAGAAACACCTTTATATTGCATTTACATTGTTTTCTACTTGCTGCACTATTTTATTCCGAAAATACAAAAATACTTATCTTTCTTATTTGCATCCAAATCACCAAAAACAATCAACCTTTTTACAGTTTTTACTTTGTTGTTTAATCTAGTTTAATTTCTACTTGTGTTATTTACTTACGTGAAACCTTGTGCTTGACAACCACACGGTGAAGTGCTTGACAACCACACGGTGAAGTTGGGGACACAATGCATTTATTTTACTGGCAGGATTGCTTGAAGAAGAGAGAAAATAATACTCTTCCATCCAGTTCCCCGAGAGTACGATATAAACCCTCGAGTCACCCTTGTGGGGAAGATACTCCCTTGATACAACACTCTGCACTTGAAGTCCCAACGTATCAAGATCTTTTTGGCTTAGTTTCTGTGGAATCATCAAGCCCGTCAACCGCTATCAGCATAGTGCCAGCGGGGAAGGCGAGGCAAGCCGTGCCAGAGACAGCAAGCCACACTCGGGCGGGCCGCACACGGGCAGTGCATGGGCGGGCGTCCCAAGGCCATGCAACCAATCGTCATGATTGACGTGTGCCTGTTCTGGATCAGCGATAGAACATGCAATATCATCTGTATCCAGTAGTTCAAGCCGAGCGCCTCGCCCCACACCTACACCATGGTTAGCAAGAAGCTAAGGAGTGTGTGCGGCATCAACAAATTGGTCAGAATGTAAAGGAGATGAAGAAATTTGTGGAGTGGAGGAGTTGGTCGGTATATAATCACGGTTGGTCGGGATATGGAGGCACTTGTAGCTCTTGCAAAGAGAGCTATAGCCTAGGAAGACACATTGCTTGGATCAAAACTTAAGCTTTCTTTTATTATATGGGTCTCGTATATGAGATCAACATGCACAACCAAAAACCTTAAAGAATGTGTAGCCTGGAGTTTCACCAAATAGATGCTCAATTGGAGTTTGCCTAGAGATAACATGACTAGGTAGGCGATTAGTGAGAAAGCATGCGGTGGAAAAAAGCATCACTCCAAAATCTAAAAAAAACAGAGGTATATGAAAGTAAGGTTAACCCTGTTTCAACAGTGTGCCATTGTTTTGTTTTAGCAGTACCATTTTGTTGATGAGTATGAGGACAGAAAATCCGATGCGAGATACCAATATCAGAAAAGAATTTATTTAAGCGATGGTACTGGCCTCCCCCAATCGGATTGCACATGTAAGATCTTTCTACCCAAAAGTCGTTCAACATGTTGTTGAAACTGAAGAAAAATTCAGAACACATCATTTTTATGTTTGAGAAGGTAAACCCAAGTAAAGCGACTATATGAATCAACAAAACTGACATAAAACTGATGTCCACTAACAGAGTTTTGGGCAAGACCCCATACATATGAATAAATAATCTCTAGAGGTGCAATAGTAATACGAGTAGAAAGAGAAAATGGCAACTGAATGACTCTTGCCTTATTGACAGGCATCACAAATTATAGCTTTATTTACTAACACTGAGAAAAGGTCAAAACAATGTAAAATATGCTGAATTGTGGGAGTGGCTGGGTGATCTAAGCCCGAATGCCACTGATCACGAGACACCTTGATACTGTTGAAAACCTACTTGATGGATGACACATCGAGATTATAAAGACCGCCACAACATCTCCCTCTAATAAGAACCGCTGTCGAATCCCGATCCTTGGCAAGAAAATACCAAGGGTGAAATTCAAAGAACACATTATTATCATAAGCATTTTTTTCGATGGAACATGAATAATATTTTTTTAGATGTAATGAGTGTAAAGAAGTAGGTAGTGTGGATTGACCAATATTTGTAATGTGCATACCTACTGCATTTGCTGCCTGAA
The DNA here is from genome assembly GCF_019359855.2 of Lolium perenne. Classification (NCBI taxonomy): domain Eukaryota; kingdom Viridiplantae; phylum Streptophyta; class Magnoliopsida; order Poales; family Poaceae; genus Lolium; species Lolium perenne. The sequence continues at coordinate 31,394,797 of NC_067248.2, read as the reverse complement.
CATGATCCTTGCATCGATACTGCTCCCTCATGGTGAGCTACACAATATTGTGCTTCATTTCTATATGTATGCATAATTTTCGGAGAATTCTTGACCCTGGCCTATCTTCATCCATTGAACACAACACCAAGCAAAGCAGACTGGAAAGGTCAGCTAACGTAAGATAAAATCAACTAGCAAGTCTTGTAAACGTTTCCTTCATACCACTTTAGCAGTGCTTGCCAAGGTTCGATTAAACCTAGGTATTCTAGGGAAAAAGCTTACAATACTACAATTCATAATCCGGATCGAAGGTATCGGTTTTCCATGCCTCCTAGGATGAGGAGACCATCATCATCAGACCGAGAACAACCTCGGAGAGGGAACAAACAATTGTGATGAGTATCGCCTGATCTTGCTGATGCCAGACAGAGCACTGCGGATTGGGGATGGTCGCGGGCGCGCCACCATCCTTCGCCATTGCGGGATCAGGGATCCTCTCCGAAGGATGGGTGAGAGTTCCATCGAGGAAGCCAAAAAGGAGGTTGCTCCTCAGGATCGGCACCACTTGCATGCGCCAGTAGAGGTAATTGTCGCCGGTGAGCTTGATCGTGATATGATTTGTTAGGCTGATCTACGAGGTGGGGATGATGGAGACCGCAGCGCCGTCGGGAATTCCCTTGGACAAGGACACTGCAGAGTTGGAGCCGTAGGAGAGCGCCGTGCCAGAGGAGAACGACATGGCAGCGCGGTATGTGGTAGCGAGGGCCGGCGGCGATTAGGGTTTAGATCGCCGGCTCTTATACCATGTTACATTGATGCACTAGCCAAAATTTTCAAAAGTCCAAACTGTTGGAAAGGGTTAGGCTATATATTTTTAACCGTGTTTATAGTAAAAGTGGATGGTAATACTAGAGAGGATACTAGACTATTAGCCTTGTTTGAGGTGCCGCCTTCGCTGGTCGGCCGTACTGGTCTCTCTGTAGTTTGTATCCCTTCCATCCTTTCTCTGTCGCCGCTTCGCCGGTGATCACCACGCACCCTAAACCCTAAGAGTCCGCCACAACGAGCTCCCCGCCTTTCCTCACCTCCATTTCGCCGCGTTGGCGCTCGGTACCGTGAGTTCCTTCTCCGGTGATCGCCACCTCGCCTTACCTCATCTTCCTCTTCTTCGGTTCGTCGGCGCCTCTAACAAGCATTAAATAGGAATAAGCGAAAGAAAACCAAAATTCAGAAGACGATTTTCTTTTGAAACAACTTGAAAACACGAAGTGCTTTGAAACAAGAAATCGAGAATGAAAAGAAAACTACCCCATTTGCACCGCATCATCCTCAGCGGCAAAAAAGAATTATCTTCACCCAGCATTGCTCTCCCTCCGCCATGGGGCTCGCCATGGCGCCCTCCTCCCTCTCCTTCCTCTCCGCGCAACCCCTCCACCCCCGCCGTCTCCACCGCCAAAGCGCCGCCCCCACACCCACCGTCCGGTGCGCCGCGAAGGCGGCCGCGGATGCGCCGGCCCTGAGGCCCCTGCCGCCACCCAAGCTGGTCCGCTGCCCGGCGCTGGACCGGCAGGCGGCGCGTGCGAACCGGCTTCGCTTCGCCCGCAAGCTCCTCACCCTGCTGCTCTCCAAGCCGCGCGGCTTCCTGCCGCTCCGCGTCCTCCGCCGCTGCCGCGGCTTCCTCGGCCTCCCGCGCCGCCGCCCGCTGGTCCCCTTCGTGCTCCGCTACCCGACCCTCTTCCGCCTCTTCCAGGCCCCCACCTCCAGCCCCCTCTCGCCCTCCCTCTCCACCCTCGCCGTCGGCCTCACCCCCGCCGCCCACGCGCTCGCCGCCGACCTCGCCGCCCTGCGCGGGGCCGACCTCGCCCCACTCCTCGCGGCCAAGCTCCATCGCCTCCTCCTCATGACCCCCCACCGCAGCCTCCTGGTGTCCAAGCTCGCCCACATCGCCCCCGACCTCGGCCTCGCCATGGACTTCCGCGCCACGCTCTGCCCCCGCCACCCGGACCTCTTCGCCTTCCACGGCCACGCGCTCCAGCTGGCCGACCCCCCGCCGCCGCCCCCCGCGCCGCTGCCGCCGCCGCTCCGCCCCGCCGCCCAGACCGGCCGCCTCATCGACCGGCCGCGGAGGTTCCCGCACCTCCCGCTTCGCCGCGGGCTCAACCTCCGCCGCGCGCACCGGGACTACCTCCTGCGCTTCCACAGCCTGCCCGAGGTCTCCCCGTTCGAGCCATTGCCTCAAGACGCCAGCCCGGAGATGGCGGAGCGCCGTGCCTGCGCGGTGCTGCGGGAGGTGCTGGCCATGACGGTGGAGAAGCGCACGCTGGTGGACCACCTCACGCACTTCCGCAGGGACTTCGGGCTGCCCAACCGGCTGCACGCGCTGCTGGTGCGCCACCCTGAGCTGTTCTACGTGAGCATCAAGGGCGTGCGGCATTCGGTGTTCCTGGTGGAGGCGTTCGACGACGACGGGAGGCTTCTGGTGGAGGATGCGTTGCTCGTTGGCAGGGACCGGCTGGAGGAGCTTGTCCGGGAGGGCAAGCGGATCAGGCGGGCTGACAGGAATGGTGTGTTTGCGGTTGATGGCGATAGTGATGAGGATGATGAGGGAGATGACAATGTAGCAGATGTTTTTTCGTCTGAGGTGGATGGTGATTTTGCAGACTTGTTTGAAGATAGTGTCGCTGGGGAGGACTGGAATGTGGTGGGTGATGGAGGTGGGATAGAGGGGGGCGACGAAGATGATGCCGAATCGGATGCTATGGAGGAGTTTTGGGTGAAGAAGGCTGTGGCACAAGGGCTGGTTGACAGTGGCAGTGAACATGATGTTTGGTGAGGAGTGTCGATGTGCTAGGCAAATTTTGCCTGGGCTGTTGATAAAGACTGGGGATTGCTCAAATGCATTCTTCTCAGCTATTTACAGTAGCCATATGCCCAGAAGTATTATTGCATAATTTGAGAGCTTTTGATAATGAAGGTGAAAGGTATTTTGTTGCTTGCGGACTAATTTGATGATGTCCCTGGGGAGGACTGGAATGAGGTTCGTGATGGAGGTGAAATCGAGGGGGACTATGGAGACGATGCTGAATCGGATGACATGGAGGAGTTTTGGGTGAGGAAAGTTGTGGCAGAGGGACTGGGGCAGCGAGCATGATGTTTGGTCACGGACTCACGGGTGTTCAGAACATATCATTTTGCCCAGGCTGTTATTGAGGACCACAAATTGCTCAAATCCATTCTCCTCAGCTATCTGCATTAGCCAGAAAGTACATAACTTGGGAGCTTTGATAATGAAGATGAAGGTATGTTCTTGTTACTTGTGACGTTCACCCATCAAATTCTACTTATAAGAGGAACTTTCACCGTTGGATGTGTAAACCTTCTTGCTGGCTTGTACTGACCTGATTAAGAATGATCCTGTATATAAGACTTGTATCTCCACAAGCATTAAAGTTTCTTGTTAACATTTTAGCTCCAAATTAAGATCCTTGCATTATTGTTCTCTGATAATTCCCGCATTTTCCTTGCTTATAAGCCATGTTTTATTTTCCTCATTAAGAGTTTTCTTATACCTGATGAACTCCCAAAAGCTAAGCTCGTAGTAATTTGCACGGAGATGGAACATGCCTTGTAACACCTTGTTCAAAACAAAATGTTTTGGCTTTGGTTTGGCAGGATGCAGAGTTGTCGCTGAAAATTCAAAAAACTGGAAGCAGTTTCTCTTTCAAGTGTTTTAGCTCTTATAGAAATGGACCGTGCTTATAGTACTACTATTCGACGTTGGCTCTACTCAACTGAGAATTACGATGGAGAACCCAGGGACGACAACCCCCTGTATCCAACTGCCCATCCACAATATCTGGCTGTCCACTATACATACGCATACGCTGTATTCATATCCAAAATATTCAGTTCGTTATGTGGTCGTATATCCCTTGTCAAATGTGGCATGGACCCTCCATATGGACGGTCAGCATTGAAAAATCCAACCCCTCTTTATTTGCTTGGGTCAAAGTCAGTCTACATGAGCCTGTCAACTAATGTACCTCTTTCTTCCTTATCGGCCATTGAGAGATCCTCATCCAGAGCTGACGCGTTTCGTTGCCTAGTTCCTCCTCGTCGCCTGAGCAGATTGTCCGAGAAGATTCTGTGGTTGCCTAGTCATCTAGAGCTAGTTTGGTTTGTGTCCTGGTGACTTCACGCCTGGCCTGGAGCGTCCCTGGGAGTTGCTAGGAATTCGTTTGGATCATGTCCTGGAGTTTCCTGAGGAGGTAGCCTGGCTTGGGACAGCAGGGAAGGTTGTTAGCCTGGCTAGAGAAGCCAGGGAGATCATTAGCCTGGTCCAGGCATTCAAATCCGCTTGCCTGGCGGTGGAAGACAGCAGCCTGGGCTTGCTTTTACAGGAATAGCTCTCCTTAGGTGAGATGATGGGCTGTTTTTTTAAAAGTAATACCGCTCCAGGCCGGCTACCAACCAAACGCTATTCAGTCCAGGCTTCCTGACCAGCAATTTTTTTCCAGATTTCGAATTCAGGTCAGGCAGCAGTTTTGCCCAGGCACACAGCTGTGGACACGAACCAAACTAGCTCCTAGTTCCTCCTTGTCGCCCGAGCAGATTGGCAAGGCAGATTGTCCGAGCAGATTCGCGTACGGGAGACTGTCTACTACTGTACATTCAAAGCACTGTTGAAATTTCTACCGAAAGGCATCCTCTTCGTCGTATGATTCACGTACAGGAACTCAACGCTCCACTCACCTGTACCCTTGTCAGAATCCTCCCGAGCTGCTCTCCCCCATGGCCATTATCCTCAACAAATCTGCGGGTTGCCTAGTTCCTACTCATCGCCGAAGCAGATTGTCCAAGATGATGGTATCCATATCAGTTCCCGACGGCCCGACCTAGGTAGATTTTAGCCTGGGCTGTATGGAGATGCATTGATTGTTACCAACGAGACACATGACACACCAGCCCATTTAATGCGTACACACTCCGTATTTTTCTTTATCAACCCGTATAGCCACAATATCGATTTACATGGCAATTTTCCTACTACATTGTCCACTGATCTCAACGCTCCCACCTACCGCCGAGATTCCAGGGGGGCTGGTTGCCATGAGCCCAAAATTCACGTCCCTACTTAACTCGTCTTTTGTCTGTAGGGACATAACTAGGAGTGGGCTAGGTTCATCGTCTTGATACTGGTACAGAGTTCACATGAGAAGTACATTTCGTCCTTTTGAATATAATAAAGCTAAGAAAATTCATCACTTGTTTGAAGTAGTGATAGAGCTCACACAGCCACATACCTACCCAAGGACGAAGTTCATAACCAAGGAATTTGTAGCTATTGACGTACCGCATGACCAATGACTTCATGTTACTGCCTACCAGATAAATCTCTTATAAGAAGCAAGACTTCCCTAAGCAAATGGTGACTAACTTTTTCCTCATTTCAATCCGATGCCTTACAATTATGTAGTCCACAATTGTGCATTATTTGTTGTGTCAATGCACCCTAAATATATGAATTTGATATGCATGGGCATAGAAGGCATCTGGAATTACTGATGGATCGCCATGACTACAACACAAACTCGCCAACTCATGACACTGCCACCGTGCATTTCCCTCCTACTCCACCTTATCAGCTACCCCTGTGCTTCACTATTATACAGACCAATTTGCCCGCTTTTTTCTGGCAATCTCTACAGCATTCTCTCAAATCATCATGAGGTACCAGCCATCCAGTCATTTCTTGCTTCGCTCAGCTGAAATGTGGATACGAGAAGATTCGGTCATGTTGAGGATGGTCAAAACAGGGAGATGCAAGGTTGGAAACGTTGTACCTATATCCCTAGAGAGAAAAGGTGAGTTAAGCAGAGCCAACATCGCCTAGTGCTATATACATAGCGTTCCCCAAATATCACTGTCCATATCTATAAGACCCAGGACGCTTGGAAGACAAACTGCTTCTAGTTTTTACTTTTCAGCCACAACTTTGCATCCTGCGAAACCACTCAGTTCTTACTGCCCGATATCGTATCAAGTGCACATATACCGAGCATGTATTTACGCACATGACATAAGATTTCAGATTGCAATTTGAATCATAACAACAACAACAACAACAAAATACAATTTTGGTGCCGACAGTGGTGATTGGCCAGAATTCATTACTCAGTTTGAAAATGTATGCTTTTTTATTTATTTTGTTTCACGAAGCGTAACTTGAATTGAAATCTGAAATTTTGTACCATAGCTGAATCTTAGTGTTTTTAATCAACAACTTTAACGGGGTTATTTTGGAGCACCGAGAGCAGCGCAAGGCTAGAAGTGCCGAGTGTTGCACTTCAGCCATAAAGCTTGACTTCCATGGTTACTCTCGGCACGCAACACAGCCAGCTCGTGAGCTGGTTTGTTACAGGCCCTAGGGCATGTCACAATTCTGAGTTAACGCCATGCGCAGAAGGAACTTTGCCTGAAGGAAGACTAGAGGTCCAGTCCTGACAGGTCACAGGTCAGGAGCTCGTCTCAGTTGCTCGTTTAAGCACAATGCAATTGCTGAAGACCACCCGCCTGAAATTCATAGATTATTTAGTCGACAACTGGAATAGCCAGATTGTAGTGCTTAAGCAGCTTCAGGAATTCACGCACACATGGCGAAAATAGTGCCTTCGGTGCAGTCTTGGCCGATAGGCCCCCAGCCTCCCGATCTCATCCTCTTGGAAGGTGCCATGTATTTTCATTTTAGTCACATCAGTTGATGGGGATTTCCAGCTTTGATCCTAATGGGCGGCTTAGGTTCCTTCTTGAGATGGTTTCTCCATGCTTCAGTATGGCGTGGGATCATGAATTGAAATTCATCCACAGCAAGGGCGTCTCTCCTGGTGGTTGATTATGCTGCGCTCCAGCCACCAGCACCAAAGGAGCGTGATCACCTTTCATGCTCTCATCCGATGGCGGGGCCAGGATCTGGTCTCCTCCAGGTTCAGAGGTTGCTAGCATGCTTTCACTTTACTCCGAGGAACAGGTGCCCGCTGTCCTCAAAGTAGCGGTTACAGCACCTGACATCAAGCTCAACTCCTCATCTGGCGATGTTCGGGTGGTTCCACAGCCTACCCGAGGTCTCCCCTTTTGAGCCATTCCCTGAAGACGCGAGCCATTCCCTGAAGACGCGAGGAACAGGTGCCCGCTGAGCCTCGAAATGGCTGAGCGGCGTGCGTATGTGGTGTGCGGCAGGTTTTGAGCGATGATGGTGGAGAAGCGGACGCTGGTGGACCACCTCATGCACTTCCGCGGGGACTTTGGGCTGCCCAACCGGCTACATGTGCTGTTGGTGTGGCACCCTCAGCTGTTCTACGTGAGCATCAAGGCCGTGCTGCATTTTTAAGTTCCAGTTAAGGTCCTCACATGGTTGTCCTCAGATAATTCTCAGGTTTTCCTTGCTTCTAAGCCATGTTTTATCTTCCTCATTGAGTTCTCCTATACCTAAATGATGAACTCTCAAAAGCTAAGTTCATAGTATTTGCACGGGAATGGAACAGGCCTTGTAACACCTTATTCAAAAACAGAATTTCTTGACTTGGTTTGACAGGTTGCAGAGTTGTTGCTGAAAAGTAAAAACTAGAAGCGCTTTGTCTTCCAAGCCTTTAGGTCTTATAGATATGCACAATGCTATTTGGGGAATGCTATGTATATAGTACTATGTGTTGGCTCTACTTAACTCGCCTTTTCTTTCTAGGGACATAACTATGTGTTGTCTATGTGCACCACCTTGATATTGGTACAGAGTTCACATCAGCAGTAAGTTTCGTCCTTTTGAAAAGATAAGAAAGCTAAGAATATTCATCATTTTTATGTAGTGATAGAGCTCACATAATGATAGACCTACCTAAGGACCAGGTTCATAACCAAGGATTTTTTTTAGCTATTAAGGTACCGCATGATCAATGACTTCATGTTACTGGCTACCAAATAAATCTTTTATAAGGAGCAAGGCTTCCTAAGCAAATTATGACGAACTTCTTTCTCATTCACCCCTATGTCTTAAAGTTATATTGTCCATGGTTGTGCATTATTTTTGAGAAAAATGGTTGTGCATTATTTGTTGTGAATGCACACGAAGGATATGAATTTGATATGCATTGGCATAGAAGGTATCAGGAATTACCGGAGGACACCGGAATTAACGGTTACCGCGAAATCTCGGTGATTTACCGAACGAATTAATTCAAACAAATTTTGAATTCAAAAAAATTAAACCTTAAAACAAATAAAATAACTATCCTAATTTCACTAAAGTGGTTTCTAGGCTGAGTGATTAGGCCATCTCCCTTTCGTCCTCCAGGTCGGGTGTTTGATTCATCCTACGTTTTTGCTATTTAATGAGTGGAACTCGAACCCGTGGCCTCGCTTTCCTACCTCGAGAGGCTAACCAGTAACCACCATAGCAGACCAATCTTTGTGTATAAAGTTCCGTCAGTATTCTATTTAATCATGTTTTTCTGAAGAATAAATTCAAATGTAACCGATTTTTTTTGGCCGGTAGCATTGTTTCTCGGAGGGTAACGAGATTTCCGGTTTTCGGAGAGATTTCGGAAAACTCGGCCGAGAAAAAAACCCTGGTTGTCCCTTCTTACTGAAGGACATCCTACGTTTTTGCTATTTAATGAGTGGAACTTGAACCCGCGACCTCGCTGGCCTACCTCGAGAGGCTAACCACCATAGCAGACCAATCTTTGTGTATAAAGTTCCGTCAGTATTCTACTTAATCATGTTTTTCTGAAGAATAAATTCAAATGTGACCTATTTTTTTTGGCCGGTAGCGTTGTTTCTCGGAGGGTAACGAGATTTCTGGTTTTCGGCGAGATTTCGTAAATCTCGGCCAAGAAAAAAACCCTGGTCCCTTCTTACTGTGAGTTTGAGTATGTCTTTATGGCTTTCTACTATAATGAACAGATAGAGCACCTACTAGTTATCATAAAAGAACGATATATTTATGTAGTTTTATATTTGTTCATGCATCTAGTAGCGGTAAGACAGGCTCAACACTTTGGACATGCAGATGATCCACTGAAATTTGACCACTCGGTGCTTACTGCCCGATAACATATCAGGTGCACATATACCCAACATGTGTTTATTGTATGAGATAAAATTTCAGACTGAAATTTGATTCACGCATAAAATAAAAATTCCTGTGCTGACAATAGTAATGGACCAGAATTCATTGCTCACTTTGAATCTATATGTATTTTGTTTCATGAGACACAAGCTGCATTTAAATCTGACAATTTCTATCATAGCCGAAACTAGGTTTTTGTTTTCACAACTTTGATGGGGTTATTTTGGAGCATGGAGAGCACCTCAAGGCTAGAAGCACCTAATAGTTTGTCCCCTAATTAAAGTGCAACGCTTTCTCTTGAGATTTTGCCCATGCTGTTAATCAGGACTACAAATTGCACATAGGCATTCTTCTCAGCTATCTACAGTAGCCAGAAGTATTAGTGCATGACTTGGGATCTTTGGTAAGGAAGGTGAAGCTGAAGATGGAAGGTATGTTCTTGTTACTTGTGATGCTCAACCAATAAATTGTACTTCTAAAAGGACCTTTCAGCTTGGGATGTGTAAATCTTCTTGCCTAGCTTGTAATTAAGAAATATGGAACCTATATATAAGGCTGTTATCACTACAAGCTTGCTAGTTTCTTCTTAAAATTTTAGTTCCAAATTAAGATCCTCGCATTTTCCTTGTCCTTACAAGTCGTGTTTTCTTTTCCTCAATATGAGTTTTCATGTACCTAAATGACGAAATCTCAAAAGTTAAGTTCATAGAATGCACTAGAATGGAACATGCCTTGTGACGAAAAATTCAAATAGAAATATTTTGGCTTGGTTTGGCAGGATGCAAAGTTGTCACTGAAAAGTAAAAAACTAGAAACAGTTGTCTTCCCAGCGTTTGGTTTTTTTTTGGGGAAAATTTGCTGGCGGACACCGTTATTTTTCGGTCTTTGCCAAAACACACCACCGAAATATGTCTTTGCGTAGTACCATTATAATTTCGCAGTATGTTTGCCAGAACACACCATGTGACCCAAAACGGAAAGTTTGATTTTTTTCTGCTTAGGATAACCATCCACGTCCGGTTTAGATTGGTTTTTTTTGGTAGTTAAAATTTTGGACCAGCCATCTTTAGCTTTAACGGTTTTTTAGGGCCCAGGTATGAGTTTCTAATGCAAAAAAGGTTTTTCTGTGCCTTGTTAGTCCGTACGTATCCGGCGGATGCAAAATAATAATTGGCCAGCATTTTGACCCAGTCCAGACCATATTTTGAAGTACTACGAACAACATCGGCATATTAAAATAAGAACTTTGACAACACACTTTAAAATGCTCAGCACAGCCCACAAATTGACAGGTTGAACATTACCGAGCAGATTAACATGGACATATATGGCGTTCCAGAATCAACACAACAACCCGCAAAATGGCAAGTTTAAAACATAGGTTTATGTTCAAGTTCAACTAGCAAAAGTAACAGACCGGGCATATGTCCTGTATTACATACAGCAAACCATATTCAACTTTACTTTTTGGCCATTTTGACCTCCAACTTGTGACTTGTTTTCTTCATGGCTTTAGTCTGAGCAGCAACTTTCGACTCAGCTGCATCTAGCCCGATTGTTTCTTGCGGCTGCAATAATCACACACATGTAAATCGCATTGGACACAAACATCATGTAAATATTGCAAAAGAACTTGCATATTTGATTACCTTCTTGTCATAGGGCTATTGATGGTATCAATTGTACAAACAAGTTGTTTTGTTGGTGTGCACATTCCCTGTATTGTCGCAGAATCAAGATCTGATTACCGCTTGCCGCTGCAGAAAAGTATGAAGACAGGTGTAAACATTTTTGCTAGCATGAAACTAGTTAAAAAAAAATGCATTTATGATTACCTTCTTGGCATTGGGCTACTAATATCCATGGATGGAGCCTGGGCTTTCGAGGTGTAGTCTGAATATCCAGAGATGATGCTTCAATGTGTGTAGATGGTGCTTCAGTCTGTTTAGATTGTGGTTGAACTTCAACTGCTTTCTTGCTCCTGTTCCTTACTCTCTTCGGTTTAGGTGGTGCAGGTGGAGGTACATTAGGATCAAGCACGGTCTCATTGCAAATTTTTTTCATCTGGCCCTTTTGATGGCAACGTTTGCATGTGACCATTCTACATCCCTTTCCTCCTTCCCATCCTTTGTATCTTTTTGTCATTGGCCTCCCAGCTGCACGTTTTAGAATAGGGGGCATTGAAAGCTAGGGTCTACCTCCGGCTTCTACCTTTAGCCACTGCTGCCTATCTGTCATTGGCCCCACCCAATTTTCATATGCTTTTATGAACATGTTAACTGAGTAGTAGTCGTCAATGTAACCTTCCATCTTGGGATTTCTCATGCTAGTGATAATATGTACAGAAGGCAAACGAGTTATTTGCCACTGCCTACACGTGCATGTTCTATTTGTGAGATCCAATGCATGCCTCCATGGTTGCAGGTCCTTATCAACACCTTGAACCTCAGCTAAAAGTGCAACGTTGTCATGATCTTTGTTAGAAAATGTGTGGGCGTATGGCAATCCTTGGTTCTTAGCATTTTCATCCTTGACAACACGAGGAAGAGTTTTCCCGCAAAGTTTATAAGCAATTCTTCTCAACTCCATTTTCTCCATTATCATCTGCCTTATTTTACCAAAAAGAGGAATGACTGGAAGAGACTTTTCTGTTCTAATCCAACTATTGAAGGATTCAGCAATATTATTGGCCACATATAATCTGCGTTGCTGGTTTCAGAGAATTGATATCTGTTCCATATCAGGGTGCAGGTGGACGCGGGCATCCGCAAGCCCGCTCTGTCCGCGCCGCTTAAATCGCCTTGGCGGCATCGCGGACAACCTGCGCTATCTAATCGGGCTTCGCGGCACAGTCACGCATATCCTGTTAAACCTGCATGTCCTGCTAATAGCCCGCAGTGAACACCTGTGCAAGCACTGCAGCGTAGCGCTGCTGCTGGCCGGAGAGACTCGTTGTTGAGCCAGAGCGTCTGGATCCCGGAGGAGGAGAAGGTGGGCAGGATGGCGCCGGTGAGGTTGTTGTAGACGAGCATGAGGCCCTGGAGCCCGGACATGGCGCCGAGGGAGAGCGGGATGGGGCCAACGAGGCTGCAGTTGTCGAGGTGGAGGACGCGGAGCTGGGGGGCGCAGGTGGGGAGGGCGGGCGGGATGCGCCAGCCACCCGTGGAGGCGTTGAGGCGCGGGTTGTCGTCGAGGCAGATCTCCTCGAAGTCGGCGAGGCCGGTGAAGAAGTCGGCGGGGATGGCGGTGAAGAAGTCGGCGGGGATGGCCGGCGCGGTCGCAGGAGACGTGCGCCCACCCCTGGGAGCCGCAGGGGTCGGTGGCTTTGGGCCAGGGCGTTGGTGAGCGTGTCGACTCCTGGACGCGGTCGACGGGGTGGTTGAGCACGGCGGCGGCGCCGCGCACGGAGGAGGCGGCCTGGTCGTAGGCCATGGCGGCGGCCTCGGCCTCGGGCGTCCTGGGCGCGGCGGCGGCGACGTCGAAATCAGGTAATGGCCGCCGGACATGTCGCCCATCTCCAGGAGCCCAGGACAGATTTCTTTTGGATGGGGAGCGGACTTTTCTTCCTGCATAACCTGCCAAACCTGCAGCGTCCGCAAACGTTCTGTCCGCGGATTCCTGCTAATCCTTCAATTCACAGTCGCGGCTGTTGCGGCTAATGCAGGCACGTCCACGGACATGTCCACTTGCATCCTGAGTTCCATAGTGTGGTTGTCCTCCAGCCACTGCATGGATTCAGGAGATGCTTGAAGCATAGGATTGTAATGCTGCTCAAAACGAAGTACTCTATACGCTCTACAAGCTGGCCACAAGTGCTTGAGGAAGACATCACCACGGAATTGTTTTCATGAAGTTCTCGAGTAAGTGCCGCATTCACTCTCTATGCTCCACTCCATTTGTGAAAACTTGGGTAACAGCAACATCTATACCTTTACCCACGTCACTAGATATAACTAATCCACGGCAAGGGCGGAGCTAGAATTAAAAATGAGAGGGGGCAAGAATTTAGTTATTGAAGAAAAATCATTTCCTAAGTGGGGGCAAACCACCATTTAAGCTACCTTTTACAAGGAGTTTAGAGATTTGAGTGGGGGCAGCTGCCCCCCTTGTCAATAGGCTGGATCCGCCCATGATCCACGGGGTAACCCAATAGCCATGTGCAACCTGTAAAAAAGCCATGTCCAATTATCAGCCATCTCTGATCCAACAAATACACCGTATGCTACTGGAAACATCCAATGGTTCCCATCAATAGCAATGGCAGATGCAAGTTGTCCTTTGAGAGCCATTACATGACACTGTCACAGACCTAATGATTATTTATCATGCAGTTTTTGTCCATTGTCCATGTGCTTCCGCAGTTGTGTTCCCTTGGCATCTTCTTTATCTACATTAACAAATATACACATCAAAACCATGTTGTAGAATAAATTAGCAAAACAGATTTACTAAAGCAAAACACTACATGTAGCCATTTCTTCTGAATTTTAATATAAAAAACAATCACCTTTATGTAGAATCTACTAACAATGGTGTCACAGATATCAAATCTAGAGATCTTGAAACTACCAAGAATTCCTCCTGCTCTACCAACAGAAGGAGACCACTTCCAGCAAAACCAGTTGGATGGATCGATTTTCCTGAAGGAAGTTGGAGAATAATCTTTCTTGATTGTCTCTTGTAAGGCCACAAAATCCAACATCTGGTTCTTGATCAAATCTTGAAGGAAAACACTCATACCCTTCTTACCAACACCCCTGCAGTTTAAACTAGCACCAATCATTGATATATAGTGTTTTGTTTTCTCACTCTGGATCCAGATACAATGCCACTCAAAGGGTGGTTATTGTGAACTTTCACCGACGCAACACTTGATTTTGCTTGTGCTCCTCCAACATCAAGATCTCCCCCTTGTCACATCTGGTGCTGGAAGCAGCTTTCATTCTTTTTCTTGATCTTTTTAAGATAAAAGGAGTAAAATCCTCTTCATCGGAAACTTCTTCACCAAAACCCAGCAAAAGAATCTCATTGACTGTATTATCAACTTTGTTGACATCAATATCTTTTTTCTTTTAACTCAAGGTTGTGTCTAGCTACCTCAAGATCTTTCAAGAAATCATTTTTTTCATAGGAAAGTGAACTAGCATCTATACCTATTTCTAATGCACTAGCAATAATATCATCATTATCAAGTAAGGAAAAAGACTTATGGGGATTGAGATTAGTACCTTCTAGATTTCTGGAGGTAGCCCTGGCTTGAGCTCTTTCATTCACATTCATATTGCGGTTGGGCTGAGTCACCAAACGAGAACTGGCCCTTGCTTCATTAATTCTTCCAGTATCTGCATCCTCCACAACATCTTCCGCCTGAGAACAAACATCTTCCTATGTGCCTCCAGCTTCAGGTTGAGACTCATCCATTGGGATAACCACAACTGTGTGTTAATCCTCAAGACGTGGACCAGCAAGAGCCATGATAGCCATCCTAGGATGTCCCCCTCTATCCATCCCCTGGCCAAGAATCTCACTGTGAGAAGAAGAACTGTCATAATCAACCTTGTCCTCTGACATTTCATTTTCTTTAGGGTTTTCTTCAATAATGGGATCCATCAGGTGACTGTATTGTTTCTGGAGATGCATTGCTTTGTCACTGCCAGATTTTCTGAGATCACACAAACTTTCGGAAGGCAGGGTCAACTTGTGTGTTAGAAGGTTCAGATTCCATTTCTTCAGGAGCAAGAGCATGAGCAACTTCACTAACCACATTCAGGATTGTTTTGTTTACAGTGTCAACAAAGGGAGCAGAGGAGGTAGATGCTTCTCCATCAGACATTGAGGAGGCATGCGATGGAATGGAAACAGTTTCAAAGACCTTCCTCTTCCCAAAGTCTCTAAGCACATTGGAACTATCACTTGGAACAATCACCTTGTGTTGTTTGGGAATTGTTTGCAGTTTTTGCACGAGCTGATTGGGAGCCTGTGTTGTTGCCATCCCTTCCAGTTCTGACGCTTTGGAGTACCCTGCCCTTCCTCTTCCAAGTTGTTCTTGTCAGTCACTACAATTGGAGTGACAGGTGTAGTATTGGGCTCAAATAGTTTCCTGGTGTACTGCAATTAATAGAATCCACCTTTGATTTCACCTATGAAACGATTTCACCTATGAAACGTTCTTATTACGTGTGACGGTCACCCATCAAATTCTACTTCCAAGAGGAACTCTCACCTTCGAATGTGTAAAAACATTTTTGTTGCTTGCTTGGACTGACCTTTTTTCTTGAGTCGGAACTAGGCAGAACCATATCATTGGCCATCAAAGTGATTGGCTTCCATGGTTACTCCCAGCGGCCAGCTCGTGAGTCGTGACTCGTGGGCCTGTTTCTTATAGGCCCCAAGACCTTTCATAATGGGAGGTTCTTAGCACGGTATTATAGGCAAAAAGTTTATGTGTCACCATAGTTAATGAGGAGAGACAAAGTCATATGCAAAAAAGAGTGGCTAGCCCAATCACATGCATACATATCACAAAAACCATTAAATGTAGAGATAATCCTTAAGATACAATGCATTGAAGCCATTGTCTCTAAACACATACCACTACCTAGGATAGGGCACTAAGATACATACAACCCATTATGAAAGGCCTAAGAGCAGGTCTAACAGGCCCCTTATTTCTATGCCCCGTATAACGCGAGTTTTTCGCCCCGTATCCCAAAAGTGCGTCTTGCTGAACCATTTCGTCTAGCAGACCCCTTATTTCGCCCTGTATTTTTGAAAATTAAAACCCCGGGAAAATTAAACCATAGTTCATCTTCATTGATCATTCATTGGATCATACATATACATAGCGATCTACTCGATCCTAGCTACTCGAGGATGATGAATGGCACGAAAGGCTCCCTGGCGGCAGCCTCCTCCTCTGCCCTGGCGGCAGCCTCCTCCTCTGCCCTGGCGGCAGCCTACTTCGCCTCCATCTCCGCCACGGCGGCGATGGCCGCCGCCTCCTCCTCTGCCTCCGCCCGAGCTTTCTCGGCGGCATCCGCCTCGGATTCGGCCACCGCACGCCGGTAGGCCGCGTCCTCCTCCGCCGCCTCCGCGTCCTCCTCCGCCGCCTCCTCTTCCTCCTCGCCGCCTCCGCTTCCACCGCCGCTGGTGCTGCCGATGGTCGCCCTCCATGCCGCCTTCGCCGCGCGGTCGCGCTGCCACTTGGCGCGCCACTTCTCGAAGGCTTCGCCGCTCATCGGCTTGAGCGGCGGGTCTTGCCGGTACCACCGCCCACCCGCGGCGTACTCCCGGAGCGGATCCGGCACGTACAGCGCGCCGGCGTACCGGCACGCCGCGCGGCGGCTCCCCGCGGCGGAAAGCTTGCACTTCAGCCGCCAGGCTTCCTCCACGGTGTCCGGCGAGCGGGATCGCTTCGATCCGCTCGCCGGAGAGGCTCTACTACGGCGGCGGCGGTCCATGCAGGTGGCGGCGGGTGGAATGCGGCGCGGGGGAGCGACTAATTGCTCGCCGGAGCAGGAGGAGGAGGCGGCGGCGCACGGCGGAGCTAGGGTTGCGAGTGAGGGGTTAACCCCTCACTCGCACCTGCGCCCGGTATAAGTAGGGGGCGGAGGGGCCGATTTCCTGGGTCCCGTATTCCGCCGAAACGGGGCGGCCCGAATACGGGGCCTGCTAGACGGCCCAAACCGCGCCTGCCCCGTATCTCGCCGGAATTTTACGGGGTGGGCGAGTTATAAGGGGCCTGTTAGACATGCTCTAAGGCACGACGCGATATTCGTAAACGTCATGGGCAGTAGGAACTTTGGTCGTTTCACTGTTTGAGGTTTCTTCTTGAGATGGTTTCTCCTCTTCATTATGGCGTAGGGTCATGAATAGAATTCATCCACACTAACACATTGACCCTCCTGGTGGTTGATTTTGTGGTCCTCCCACTAGCAGCACCAAAGGAGGGCGGGGCGGTCGCCTTCATGCTCTCATCTGGTTCTGAAGTTCCACTGGTGAGGGGCAAACACATGATCGAGATCTGGTCTTCTCCCTCGTCTGGCGATGTCCATGCGTAGCAGATGGCTATTGTAGCTCATCCGAGAAACCGAGAAGCGGGGTACCTCACCAGCTTCCCGTTGTGTGATCAGTCAGTTCAGAAGCCGAGAAGCGGGGTACCGCGCTCGGAAGTACCTTCCAATGGCGCTCCTGTTGCGTTTTTCGCCAAGATCAAAGTTCAGAGTAGGACTACTAAGGGCATTTCCAACCGGCCAACGCATTTCGGACGTTCGAAATATCTGTTTGCGTCGGCCCGCGGACGTCATGCGGCCCAGGGCGATCGTTTGCGTCGGGGGTACCTCCAGCGGTGCGGACGTATTTTTTAGCGGAAACAGCGTCAAGCTCGTTAATGGCGTTTTACGTCCCATTGAGGACTGCCGCCGGCGATTAACTGTTCCCGCGCGACGACGGTCGTTCCCGCGCGCCCAATACATTGGCAAGTTTCGCCGGTGTTTCGCGTGTGCGGGAAACGACCTGCGCGGCAACGCCATTTCCCGCCCCGCCGTGGCTATATATGGTGGACACCGGCGGCGGTGACGGGCACACCTCAAGCTACAGCATCCATCCATGGCCAACCAAAACCGTAGTTGGGAACACATTCTTCAGATGTGCCGCCACCTCCACCCGGATGAGAACGAGGAGGTAGTCACCGACGGCGTTCAGGCCGAGCAGCTGGACCTGGAGGCGGAGGCGGCGGCGGCGGAGATGGCGGCGGCGGAGGCGGAGGTTGCGGAGGCGGAGGCGGAAGCGGCAGAGCGCGCGGAAGGGCGCCTCGCGGTGACCAGGGCGGAGATCGCCAACGCCATGTCCGACCTCGCCAACCCTAGGGCGAAGCTCGCGGAGGCGCGGGCAGTGATGGCGGCCCCTCCGGCGGCCCCACCAGCGAACGCCGTCATCCACAACATCGCGGACGACCCCCCCGTGCCCGGCCTCTTCGACTGCGGCAGCGACCAGTTCGTTCTGCTCGCGTCCTTCGAGACCCTTGCTGGGGAAGCCCTGCACCGTCAGGCTTGGTTGGCGGAGGAGGAAGACCACAGCTATGCGATCGCCATGGCTCGGGGCAACATGTGCTCCGACCTGGACTCGCTCCAGCGGAGGGGCCCTTCTCCCGCGCGGGTCGATCGGGAGAACCGGGAGCTGGCGGGCGCTATCGCCGCCAGGGATGAAGCGGTGGCGGAGGCGGCTAGGGATAGGGCCCGCTTCCACGCCCAGCTGGCGGGGTTGCAGGCGGCGGCCCAGGCGGAGGCGACGGCGGCCCAAGCGGCGGAGGCCAGCTCTATGGCCAGGGCAGTCCTGTGGGACTCCTCTCTGGCCGAGGCCCTCGAACGCCGTAGGCGCCAGGAGGAGATGTCCGTTCGCCGCCGTGCGCGGCGCGCGGAGTGCGCGAAGCGCTCCTGCTTCGACGATGGCACCGGCCCTTCCGGCGGCCAGTAGTAGGCCGCACGACTGCGAGTAACCGAGACCGGTGTATGCCGCGCGACGGTGAGTAGGTACGACCGTTGTAGTTTTAGGTTAACTCGACTAACCATCTCTGTAAAGATGGTCCTTTTGGCCAATCAATAGTGATGAACAAATATTATGGTTACCTAGTCACTACCGATCGGGCCCGGATGCAACGAACATAGACACTTTCCGCGACCGCGCAGCGTCCGCGGAGACGCAAACCTGGCGCATATTTGGGTCAGGTTTGCGGCGCCGCGGACGGCCCGGTCACTTTGCGTCGCCCCGCTGGAGGAGGGCCCAGACGCATTTTCGGTCAGAGCGGACGCAAACGGTCGCTCGGCATCCGTTTGCGTCGCACCGCCGGAGATGCCCTAATTGGCGTCGTGTTTAGGGCATCTCCAACTGGGCGACGTAACCGGACACTGCGCGACCGTTTGCCCCGTGGAGACCGAAAATGCGTCTGGGCTATGCTCTAGAAAGGCGACACAAAGTGACCGGGCCGTCCGCGGCGACGCAAACCTGGACCAAATATGCGTCAGGTTTTGCGTCTCCGCAGATGCTGCTCGATCGCGCCGAGCGTTCTCTTTTTCTTACCATGTCCCGCATGTCAGGGACAGCGAAATCGATCGCTTGGATTTGCTTCGTTTTCCCCTTCTTTGATGCCCTAGTGCGACGCCACCACCCCAAGCCCACCCGCCGCCGCACCGCAGTACATCGTCCGCTCGGTACTCGCTGCGCCGGAGAATAAGATCTCAGTCGGGGTAGGCTCTGGCGCGCACCTATCGCCTGTTTGGGAGCCAAACTTTGCTAGTTGCGCCGCCCGGCCTCGCCGCCCACGACCTGTTCGGTCGATTGCGCCGGTAGATTTCTTTCTCGTGTTTTCCGTGCTATTGTGTGCGGCTATTGATCCACAGTTCCTACCCACGCAGGTGGACATGTAGCAGATGTTGGACAAGTTCCGCGCGGAGGTCGTTGACTCCTCTTCCGACGAGGAGTCCGATCAGTGGACGCAGACAATGGCTACTGCTGCGACCTCCATCCTCCACGAGTACAATTCAAGCCAGGCGCCGGTGCATCAGGGCTCTGTGAAGAACTGTCCATTTGGATGGCAGGATCGGGCATGCGGAGGCTGTCATTCTTGAAGTTGTCATATCTCAAGATTTATGGATTTGGCATTCATTCTTTGGCATGACCAGTTCCAACAACGACATCAATGTGTTGCACCGATCACCGGCTTTCAACATGCTTATGCAAGGTAAAGCTCCCCAGATGAGCTACGAGATCAATGGAAATGCATATGACAAACCATATTATCTTGCTGATGGCATCTACTCTGACTGGGCCACACTGGTAGAAATTGTCCGTAATCCAAACTCAGAGAAGACAAGGAGGTTTGCCAAGATGCAAGAGTCTTGCAGGAAAGGAAAGATGTGGAGCAAGGATTTGGTGTGCTCCAAACTCGGTGGGCAATTGTCCGTCACCCGGCAAGAACATTGTTGCTGTAGACCATGCATGAGGTGATGACATGTTGTGTGATCATGCACAACATGATAGTTGAGAACGAGTGTCCTGATGGCCGCAATGAGCACCACTGGGATTTTTAAGGTGAGCTGGTTGCGCCAATCCCTAGGACATTATCCTAGAAGAACTATCTGCATATGAATGTAGAAATCACCGACGAGATCGTGTGCAGACGCCTACAAACAGATCTGATTGAGCATCAATAGGTATTGGCTGGCCATGAAGATAATGCATAGAGAAATACCATCTTATTTTCATGTACTTTTAAAATTTTGGATGTAATAATTATGACATCGTTGAAACTGTTTATTTTGTTATTTTGAACCATCTCAATTCATGCCGACGCGCAAATGCGTCGGACTGCTGGAGGCACCTAGGCGCAAATGGACTATGGACAAAAACGGTCATTTTTCGTGTCCACCAAGCAACGCAAATAGACACAAGCGACCAATTTAAGCGTCCGTCGCCCTGATCTTGGAGATGGCCTTATACACGCATCGGATCAGGTGGACTGCTACGTACATGGGGCAACACGGAAAATCATCCAAGACTGGCAGCAACTGAATGTGCAGAAAAGGGTAGACTGTAAGGACTAAGGAGCATGAGCAATTGCATGTCACAACTCCTGTCAGGATCCATGAACAACTGTCAGTCCAGATATCTCCATCTCAGGGGCCACTCTATATGCTTCTTATCATCAGGATACCATCAAGACCTAGATAATCAATTGTAATGTCCAAGGCTCCAAGACCATGCTACTAGTATCGGTCGATGTAGCCCCCAACAAGTGGCAAACTGATGGCCCCAGGAAAATAAATACAAGATCCACATTGCTTGCCCCCTGCACCCTTGCAGCATTGCATGTTCTGAGTTCATGGCTCTGTCCCTTGCCAACTCGTCAAGATGGATGGATCAGCTGCACCTAAACTGCACGTTGCTTCTCTCCCTTGTCACCTATAAATCTATCAGATTAGCACCGCCATCTTATCATAAGTTCATCCACATGCCAACCACTACAACACCTAGCTGAATACCACCACCTGATACAAATTCTCTGAACTTTGAGCCAACAAAGAGAAGCAACCATGGTCAGCGCCAAGAGGCTTGCTCAGCTGGCAAAGAAGTGGCAGAGGATGGCAGCCATGGGGAGGAAGAGTATCACACGGACTACAATGGCGAAAAGAGCCGCCGAGGAGTGCTGCATGACCACCTAAGTAGCGGCGAAGGGGCACTGCGCGGTATACACCTCTGAAAGGGTCCGGTTCGAGATGCCACTTGCGTACCTCAGCACCGCAGTCTTCGGCGAGCTCCTGAGGATGTCTCAGGAGGAGTTCGGGTTCGCGGGTGGCAACGATGGCCGGATCATGCTGCCCTGCAACGCTGCCGTCATGGAGTATGCCACGTGCTTGCTTAGGAGAAATGCGTCCGCAGAAGTTGTGAGGGCATCCCTGAGCTCCATAGCAAGACCGTGCCGCTTTGACAGTGGCATGATGGCGTCATCTGTAGAGCTTCGCCAGCATATAGCTATTTGTTAGTTTCTGAAGAATGGCAGTAGCTACTATTCCTTGTTATAGGCACCATTTTTGTTCAATGGAAGATGGAAATGTGAAGTTAGTAGAATTGAAATGGAACAAAGATTCATGATGAAATTTGCAATCTTTCTGGTCTGGAAAAATATGCAGTTCAACCTTTTATTTCAGAGCCAGTACATAGAGACTAAGCTTCAGTAATACGACTATATTTGTGTTAACACATTGCTTTGAACTATAAACAATTCGTGCATGTGCTGATCCCATGGCCTTGTCCCTTGCCATCTTTTCCAACGACAACTACACTTCACCATCAAGATGTCCTTTCTCTCGGCTATAAATTCAGCAAACGTCTAAGCTCAACAGCATCAGGTCGTTCCACCACCAATTGAGCATTACACCATCGATTACTCACTTCTCCAAATTTACAGCTGAAGAACAAGATCACGAACCAACCATGGTCAGCGCCAAAAGACTTCCTCAATTGGCAAAGAAGTGGCAAAGGATGGCATCACTTGGGGGGAAGAGGCTGACTGCAACAGCCAAAGAAGATGAAGAGTGTTGCACCTCTTCAGCGGTCAAGGGACACTGCATCGTGTACACAACCAATGGGAGGCGCTTCGAGGTAACATTGGTGTATCTCAGCACGATGATCTTCGGTGAGCTCCTGAGGGTGTCCCAGGCCGGAGGCGTTTGGATTCCCAAACGATGGCAATATCGCATTGCATTGTGATGCCCAAGTGATGTAGTATGTCATGTGCTTGCTCAGGAGAAATGTCTCTGCCAAGGTTGAGAACGCGTTGCTCAACTCTATGGTGACGTCTTGTAACTACACTGCACAATGCCATCTGTTGGATCCAGCCAGAAAATTGCTGTTTCTAGCTCCTGAAGTACATGCACCCCGATGCAGTGCCTCTGTTTTCTGTAGTTTACCTGGAATAGTGTAGATAGTTAATATAGGCAATAGGAGAAAAAAAAAAAGGTATGCATTTTTATTAGGTGCAGCTATGGAATAGGAAATAGGATTACACGGTCATGCGCTGAGAACATGACATGCTAACTGAAGGTGTAAGCAGTAAGCCAAGATATATAGAAATGTAACCTTGATTTGATTTCTATAGCAGTGCATGTTTGGATGGTTATTTGGAGATCACAATGTGATGGCATACTGACCTTCTTAATGGCTAAGTAAGAGGCCAGCATGATAAAAAATAATTTGGGTTGCTTGCTAATGGAACTGGAGATGATATATCATCACACGCTGTGCCTGATTAACATGCGGCCCACATGCCAATTTGCAACTGGTCAGTATGGCAGTAGCTGCATGCACTGCTGATTTGCAAGCAAAGCACCGAAAATACACTAGATACTACTACTAGATGATCCTGCACTTGCCTGGATTGCGCACTGACAGCTCCATGCATGCACTCCACCTTCCTTTATAACACGTGTTTTTCCATCATCTGCAAATTCAGGAATTGGAACAGATTATCATTTGGACCATCAGTTTATAAGTTTTAGTCACAGATTGTACAAATCTAAAGCAGTCTAGCAGGACTCAGTACATGTGTGTCATGTCATTATTAGAGAGGGGTTTCCTGTTCTCAATTTATTCTTATGTTGGACTAAATAAAAATCTAATTAAGAAATAAAAAAATAACTGGAAAGTTTGCATTGCAAATATAATACATGCATTGGAGCAAAACAGTCAACACAACACACATCAGACTATCGGAGTCATCAGCTTCAGCATGGAAACATGACATACCTACCACTTCCAGAGGAAAGGAAACAAAGGTGACTTCAGGACAGTTATGCTTCTAGTCATGTACTCCCATACAACAACGACATCAAAGCCTTTTCCCAATCAAGTTGGGGTAGGCTAGATATGAAACCCAACGGAAACATAAGGAAATCAAAACAAGGAGAGAGAAAAAAGAACAGGTAAACTAAGATTTGAGCACATCGATCGCTGATTTCCATGCGGTCGTACCAAGAGCCAAATCTTTAGGGACATTCCAGTCCCTCAAGTCTCTTTTTACCGCCTCCGACCATGTCAACTTTGGTCGTCCTCTGCCCCTCGTATTTTCCATACTCCTTAGAATTCCAGTGGTGCTTCTGGAGGTTTTCGTTGCATATGACCAAACCACCTCCTGTACTCCCATACCCTAGAAGAAATGAGAAGCAATACCAAGCAGTCACCATGTGATATGCCGGAAATGAAACAGATCATCTGTTGGACCAACACCAGCTTTGACGGACTCTTCACAAAGAATAGGCTGATAAGGAGCATGAACAATGCACATCACAGTGTTAGGCATCTGTCAGGAGAAGTGCATAGATAGCGTAACGCTGAAAATGTACTCCTTGTCATGTACTAATGTACACAAAAGAAATAAATTTCAACAGCAGAAGCCACCATGTGAGATGTCGGAGATCAAAACAGATCATGCGCTAGACTGACTGAATCTTCACAAAGAATAGACTGATAGAAGGATGAACAATGTGCATCACATGTCAGCTATCTGTCGGTGCTGCCAGACATTGTTCAATCCTTGAATCTGGAACCATCGCTGTACCATCCTCGCGTGTTGCCGATAGCCATGTTCTCGACACGCCTCTTGCCCCCAATGCGGTTCGGTATAGCAGCCAAAAATGATAAGAAAGCAAACCAATGCCAACCAGTTGCAACTATAGGCTCCGGCACACACCAAATATTTGGCCCCACCACAATCTAATCCGAATTAATCATACTGCAACATTGCATGCACAGATCTCATGGCCCTGTCCCTTCCCAACTCTTCTCAATGACGACCACAGTTCACCATCAAGATGTCCTTCCCCTCGCCTATAAATTCGGCAAACAGCTAGCTCAACACAATCACTCGATCAGCTCATCCACAAACTGAGCATTCAAACATCCTGTTAGAGATATATTTGGTATACATACGGTTTAGGTAGTCTAGGATAGAGATAGATCTTGTGTCTTGTCTTGCACTCCAAGATGATCCCTGTACGCCTATATATACTCGCCCATGAGGCTCAATAATACATCCAATATATTCCGCCAATCTCTCTCCCTCTCTATCCTTCTGCATGGTATCAGAGCGGCGCCGATCCTAACCTAGCCGCCGCTGCTTTCACCGCGCCGCCCCCGGGGAGGTCGATCTCCATGATCTACTCCGGGGGCCGCGCAACCCGTATGAGGGTTCGTCCGCCGATCTGTTGATCCGCTGCCCTCGAGTCTTTTTTTTTCCAATCTGTAGATTGGTTTTCTTTTTGCTCGCCGGTCGCTCGACCGACGTTTTCTTTTTTGGTTTTGCCGATCATAGATCGGATTGAGTCGCTCACCGCCGTCGTCATCACGCGCCTCTACTCCAACCTTGGCGTCGACTGCACCGGCCATCTTCATCAACCGCGCGGCACGGCCGCACGCGTCACACACGGGACGCCTACGTGCGACGCAGCAGGCTGTCTCGCCCGCGCGGTCTCCATCGCTGGTCCGTCTTCGTCGTCATCGCCCAGGACATCACTGACCACGTCGCCAACGACTCCAATCTGCGGCACGTCGTCCACGCCATGACGCGTACAACGCCGCCATCGGTCTGATCAACCGACCGCGCGCACGTCTCCGCCAAGCACGTCCCCGAGCACGCGCCTACCACCGATCGAGCTACGGGCTGCCGCTGCGTCGCCCCTTCGGGCCGCAGCGCCACCGCCTTTGGTCCATGCTACCGGCCTCCGACGCGCCTTCCAAGGCGTGTACGTTGCTGGTGGCCTCCCGCCGCTGCATCGACTCGCGCCCTGCAGCTACGCCGGCCCCTCGGGCCGAGACGTCGCCGCATGCGGTCTCCTTCGCCGTCCCCGCGCACCGACGTTCCGAGCTACTACCGCGCCGCCCATCGGCGCAGGTCGCCACCGTCAGCGCAAGGTCTACGTCAAGCCGCCGGGTTCCTCCTCGCCAACTTCGAGTACCACCGCCGCACCTCCACAGGTACCCTGCATGACCACTCTGGTCGTCGCAGGCCTCGCCGACCACCTCTACAGTCTAGGCATCCAGCATGGTCACTCCTGGTCACCACTGGTTTCGCCGCCTTCTACGTCTCCATCCACCACGACCTCGCGGTCCATGATGGTCCCTTCCCTCGCACGCCCGGTATTGGCAACACCGACGCGTGCCTTCGTCCCCGACGCGTCCCCGAGCCTGGCAAGCTCGGGCCAGCGCCTCGTCTTCATCGGCTTCGACAACGTCTTCATCGGCATCGACTCTTCTACGACTGCCTCGACCGCGTCGCCGACTTCGTCTTTGCGTACTCGGTTCTGGCAAAACCGGAGTATGCCTTCGTTCCCGACGTGCGCCTAGTTCTGACAAAACTAGGGCAGCACCTCGTCCTCGACGGCTCGGACTGCATCGACTTCGGCATCGACAACCTCCACGACTGCCTCGACGCGTCTCCGTCACTCTCCTCGCGCACTACGCGCTTGCGGCTTCATGTGTGGCTACCTCGACACCGGCTCCCGACCACGACATCGACCACGACATCTCCTCGCGCGGCTACCCCGACCAAGGTTGCAACACCCATGCTCTCGGCTCCCTCGACATCGGCACAAGGGCTACCACCTCGCCTGCGCCTCACCAGCTTCCTCTACAGTCCAAGCATCCGCGACGCAACTCCGTCCACGACGCTCCCGCTGTGACTGCGGGGGAGTGTCAGCCTTCTGGGGTCCACTTCGGTTTATCTCCAGTCTGACCGTCCGTGACGCTACTGTTGTTCACGTCACTACCGCTACGACTGCGGGGGAGTGTTAGAGATATATTTGGTATACATACGGTTTAGGTAGTCTAGGATAGAGATAGATCTTGTGTCTTGTCTTGCACTCCAAGATGATCCCTGTACGCCTATATATACTCGCCCATGAGGCTCAATAATACATCCAATATATTCCGCCAATCTCTCTCCCTCTCTATCCTTCTGCACATCCATAGCTCACTTCCTCAAATTCCAGCTGAAAACACAAAGACCGAGAACCGACCATGGCCGGCGCCAAGAGACTTGCTCAATTGGCAAAGAAGTGGCAAAGGGTGGAAGCACTTGGAAGGAAGAGGCTCGCAGTGTCAGCCAAGGAAGATGAAGGTTGCTGCACTTCTGTACCAACCAAGGGCCACTGCATCATGTACACGGCCGATGGGAGGCGTTTCGAGGTCCCTTTGGTGTACCTCAGCACAACGCTTTTCGGCGAGCTCCTGAAGATGTCTCAGGAGGAGTTTGGCTTTGCAAGCCATGGCAAGATCACACTGCCTTGTGATGCTGCAGTCCTGGTGTATGTCATGAGCTTGCTCAGGAAAAATGCCTCCGCCGATGTCAAGAATGCCCTGCTAAGCTCTATGGTGACATTTTGCCACTACACCGGCAGTGTGGTGCCGGCTGTTGGAGCCAGCCAACAAATTTTCTGTTTGTAGCTTCTGAAGAACATGCATGCAGAATTACAGACCCTGATTCTCTCTTCAATTTTGTGTAGTTTTCTGGATAGTGTAAGATAGTTAGATAACAGACAATAGGAGAAGGAAAATTGCATGTAAAGCAATGTGATCATCAAAGCAACAAAGCAGTATTATTTTGGCCAACCAGAAGTTGCTGGCTTGCAGCCATTCTTCTCTTACATTTGAGTTCGCATGATACAACTGTGCAAAGGAGCAACAATGGTTGTGACTATTTTTAGATGTCGATTGTTTCATCCTGCTACACAGAGTATACACAAGTTTCTTTCCAACCTATCATCTAAGCCAGACCACTAAAAAGGTCAAAAAATGTGAATCTGTGAAATGATCAGGTGGTACAGGAGCCATTTTCAACTGAATTTGTAGGAAAAAAATTTAAAGACCATCACTATATGAGGTATTGAAGTAGGATAAAAATCACAAGATGGAAGACAAAACAAGCTTTATTTAGCAGTTTAACAAAGTTTTTTTTGGCATAGAAACAACTGATGATTAACTATACCGAATACCGAATGTCCTCCAACTCATAAAACTTCACAGAAGGTAGTACGCCAGAAAAACACGCAATAAGAAGTGTGTCGGTCCAAGGTTTGGTGCATGCCTGTTATTCACAATCTTCAGGAATGGAGCTGTTAGAAGGCCAAAGGAAAGTGCAGAGAAAGAACTAAAGAGTGGTTTCCACATGCAATGCTACAAGTCAGGCAGGCCATCAACAGGACTGAGATATGACACTGTTCATACCCAATCAAAATGTAAAAAATACGCATTAAAGTGCAATCATAAATATAACTAATTCAGTATATCATCTGCCAAAGGAAAACTATTGACAACTGAACGTGCTGGCTAGATTTCACTATCACAATTACAAGGATTGTCTGCCAATATATCATCGCACAATAGCTAAAGAATTAAGTCTCACTCATTCAACTCGTTTTCCTGGGGTTCTCATGCTGCTTACCCACTAAACATGTCACTGGCGGTGCACGGTTATGTACCCAGCACACACCAAACAGCTAGGCCCAAAGCAACATGTAAATGTAAATAACATTGCTTTGATCAGCTTGCGACATTGCACATACCAGACTCATGGCCGTGTCCCTATAGGCCTTTACCCAGTAATCAACTGCTTTTTTTTTTTGAGAAAACGCAATGACATTGCGTTTCATTTCATTGCAAAGAAGGATAGTGTTACAAGATCACAACTCACAAGGGAGGTGTGTTACAGGGCATGGTATGACATAAGCTCAGTGGACATCCCAATCTACTGGCAGCACGGCACGCAGACCTAACGCCCCTGCCCTAGCCCAGATGGTAGCTTCTGCCCGGATCTTGTCGCATGTGCCAGAGACCGAGGGCCGCTCACCCTCGAAGACACAAGCGTTGCGTTGTTTCCAGATCATCCACGGCAGCAGTAGCGTCATAGTGGCGAGGCCCTTGTGCATTGGCTTAGGCGTGTTCTGTCGCGCGATGATCCACCAGTCGTTCAAGGAGGACTCATCGACGGGAGGGTTGCAGGTAAGGCGGAGCCAAGCCAGGATCTCGTACCAAACTTGCCTCGAGAAAGGGCAGGCTAGTAGGATGTGCTGCATGGTCTCCGGTGCTTGATCGCAGAGCAAGCAACGAGGGTGGTGCTGCAGCCCCCGCCGGCGAAGGTGATCCGCCGTCCAGCAGCGATCCTTGGCCGCAAGCCAATGGAAGAACTTGACCCGAGGCGGAGCCCAGGTTTTCCAAAGGAGCTTCCAAGAGGCGCAAGCTTTGGAGCCGTGGAACATGGCCAGGTAGCACGATTTCGCCGAGTAAGCACCGTTTGCGATCCAACGCCAGAGTAGCTGGTCAGGCTGGTTTGTGAGGGGGATGGACTCCACCTGCCTCCACAACAGTAGGTACTGTCCCACCTCACGGATGCCCAGGACGCCGTGAATGTCACGCGCCCAGATGTGGGCATGCAGGCCCGCCGCAATGGTCGTCGTCTTCCGACGCCTCTTCGGGACGCAGGCGTATAGCTCGGGAGCGATCTGGCGGATGGCGCGGCCATAAATCCAGCGATCCTCCCAGAACAAGCCGGAGTGCCCATCGCCGACCACCATCTCCGTCGAGGCGAAGAAGAGGTTCTGCTTCTGCTGTGTGGCCTGTAGGTCAAGCCCACTCCAAGCTCTCTCCTGGTCAGTCTTGCTAAACCAAAGCCAGCGCAGCCTCAGGGCCAGCCCCGCCCGCTCCCTATCCTGGACGCCGAGACCGCCAAGAGAGATTGGCCGGCATACGGTGCACCAATTGACATGACAGTGGCCTCCGCTAGCCACCGCACGCCCCTCCCAAAGAAAACCCCGCTGAATCTTCTCGAGCAACCTTAGGACGCACTTGGGCAGCTGAAGCACCATCAGCTGATGGATGGGGATCGCGGCCAGGACCGCCTTTACCATCGTCAATCTGCCAGAGCGGTCCATAAGCTTGGCCTTCATATGGGGAGCGTGGCCGCTGTTTTCTCCACCAAGGGAAGCATCTGAGCCCTGGTAGGGCGTCGGAGAGTTAGCGGGATCCCTAGGTAGGTGAGTGGCAGGTCCGCAACGGGGGAACCCAGCGTGTCCGTGACCAAGGCGGCAGCCTCGGCGTCGCAGTTGAGCAGGGTCGCCGAGCTCTTGGTGTAGTTCACCTGTAGGCCGGACGCTTGCCCGAAGAGCTGCAGGATCGCTTTGACGGCGTTGATGTCGGATGCGGAGGGGTGGCAGAAAAGCACAACGTCATCAGCATATAGGGACACCACCGGGATGGGGCGGGAGGTGTGCAGCGCTCGCAGGATGCCGGCGTCGGCAGCGTGCTTGATGAGCCGTCCCAAGGTATCCACCGCTAGCACGAAGAGCTGCGGCGAGAGGGGATCTCCCTGCCGCAGTCCGCGCCGGTGCCAGATGGGCCTCCTACTTCTCGTCAGCTATAAATTATTGGTCCAGTGCCTTCCAAACACCATCTTCTAAGACAAACAAAGCATTGCAACTCAGGTAGAGTCTCCAGTCCCGCCTTTCAGAAGAAAGAACTGACCATGATTAGTGACTAGAGAATTTCTCAACTAGCAGAGAAGTGGCAAATGGTGGCATCCCTCAGAAAGCAACTTGCCAGCCCAAGGGTGCTCAATGGCAGTGCCAGGCAAGGGTCACTGTGTCATGTACACAACTGATGGGACTCGTTTTGAGGTGCTGTTACCGTAACTTGGCACACTGATCTTCAGAGAGCTCCTCCGCATGTCTCAGGAGTTTGGTTTCGTCAGCGCGATGGCAGGATCACGTTGCCCTGTGATGCCATGGTGATGGAATACATGATGTACTTGCTCGGGAGAAATGCTTCAGTGGAGGTTGAGAAGGCATTCTTGAGCTCCATGGCGATGCCATGTCACTATGCAAGTTGTATAGCACAATCTCTGGGTGTCAACCAACAAGGCAACAAGTGTCTGTTTGCAGCTTCCAATGTTTTTATGTTTAGTACTTGTTAGTATAGTAGTGTTTTGACATGTATAGAAAGAGTTTGGAAATTGTGCATTCTCTTCATGTTAATGGAATCTTCGGCATTTTTCCTGCTGCCACTAGAGAAATATTTACGTAAGGTTTTCAATCTTGCAAGGCTGTAGTCAATCTAGCAGAAACCTGGAAACCCAAAAGTCAAAACCTGCTGTCAAATATTCTCTTGCAGTTTCTTCACAAAAGAAGATGCTGAATTTGTATATAAAAAAATGAATAGATCCCATTCTAGAAGAAAACGGTGAAAAAAATGTCACTGTACGATATGTTCAACTACAAGGCTCATTTCATTTCTGTGCAGTGTCTACAGAACAGAAGATAAAAAGCAAGTATCAGAAACATGTATCAGACATTAGTTTGCTTTGCTACATACTGCTACTGATTAGGGGCTTATTCTGGTCTGCAATTCTCATCGGAGTGTGGTGAGACAACGCGAGGCCGCCCAGCCCATGCATAGCATTCTCCAGCACACGAGGAATGGAGATCCAGAATCAGCCACTTCTGGCAACGACACAGTTGAAGCATCCATTTCCTAGGCAGCAAACAACCATTGCTACCTCTAACGAGAACCTACGAACTGCTGAACCCACCTCCATCTAAGACCCGCAGTCCCAATCTGACAGTTCTAGTCAGAGGTAGGAATATCAGTTTATTTATTGTTCATCTAATCCTCCCCATCCTCATCTCCTTCACCACGCTGTTGCCAAGTTCAGACACCTTCCAGCCATCTCAATGGTCTCCTTTTAGCCACTGCCTCCTGTCCCCGCAAGTCATGATCACGAGCCCATGGTGTACTTTCCTCAGTACTCTATATGAACTATGTTAGATGTAACAAACGAATTTTTCACAGAAAAGTTGTCTCCTTTGTATCATTTCCTGTGATAACCAAATCTTTACATCAGACGCTACAGAGCTCCTCTTGGTCCTAACCAAAATTCAGTTTCTAAGCTAGTAGCTAAGTACAAAGAGCAAATTGATGGCTGGATTTCATTGATGGCGCCATGTAGCTAGCACTGTAGCTGCGGCAGTGCCCCGCAATTGAGCTCAAGAACGCCCTCTCAACCTCCTCGGAGGCCTCTCTCCTGACCAGGCACAAGACGTAATCCATCACTGTGGCGTCGCAGGGCAGCGTGATCCTGCCTCCGTCCCTGCCGCTAGTGAAGCCAAACTCCTCTTCGGACATCCTCAGGAGCTCAGCGAAGACCATCGTCCCGAGGTACACCAGAGGGACCTCGAACCGTGCTCCGTCGGCGGTGTACACCACGCAGTGGCCCTCATCGGCAACCACAGATGACGTTGTGCTGCAGCATTCGTCGTCATTCATGTCCGATGCCTGCCGGCGGCGGGCACCGGCGGTGGACAACAACATCTGCCGGCCCTTCTTGGCCAGCTGAGCAAGCTTCTTTGGATGGATCATGGTTGAGTCTGATGTGTTCCTTGTTGGCTAAATTTCACTCTGGCTCTGAAAGTCTGAAGATGTATTGTAGATCGTGATGTTGCTTGCAGATGGGATGAAGAGTTTTGTGTTGAGCAAGGCATGGATTTATAGTAGAAGTAACAGGGAGAGAGGGCTCAGGGCAGTGCATATGCGTGAAGGTTGTGTGTAGCTATCAGCAAGAGCGGTGGGCAGGAGACAAGGCCATGAGTGCTCTGCATGCAATGTTGTTGCAACTAGCTGCAGATAACGTGATGAATAATTTTGATGAGATTTTCAAGCACCATACATGTCTGAAATGTGCTTGTGGCTAGAGATCCCCATGGGGTCCACGTGCCATTTCCTCAGCAAACCGATCACCACGGCTGTGCAGGCCAGACGCCCAGCTAGAAGTTCAGAGTCGGACTACTAATTGGCCTTGTGTTTATACACGCATCGGATCAGGTGGACTGCTACGTACATGGGGCAACACGGAAAATCATCTAAGACTGGCAGCAACTGAATGTGCAGAAAAGGGTAGACTGTAAGGACTAAGGAGCATGAGCAATTGCATGTCACAACTCCTGTCAGGATCCATGAACAACTGTCAGTCCAGATATCTCCATCTCAGGGGCCACTCTATATGCTTCTTATCATCAGGATACCATCAAGACCTAGATAATCAATTGTAATGTCCAAGGCTCCAAGACCATGCTACTAGTATCGGTCGATATAGTCCCCAACAAGTGGCAAACTGATGGCCCCAGGAAAATAAATACAAGATCCACATTGCTTGCCCCCTGCACCCTTGCAGCATTGCATGTTCTGAGTTCATGGCTCTGTCCCTTGCCAACTCGTCACGATGGATGGATCAGCTGCACCTAAACTGCACGTTGCTTCTCTCCCTTGTCACCTATAAATCTATCAGCTTAGCACCGCCATCTTATCATAAGTTCATCCACATGCCAACCACTACAACACCTAGCTGAATACCACCACCTGATACAAATTCTCTGAACTTTGAGCCAACAAAGAGAAGCAACCATGGTCAGCGCCAAGAGGCTTGCTCAGCTGGCAAAGAAGTGGCAGAGGATGGCGGCCATGGGGAGGAAGAGGATCACACGGACTACAACGGCGAAAAGAGCCGCCGAGGAGTGCTGCACGACCACCTCAGTAGCGGCGAAGGGGCACTGCGCAGTATACACCTCAAAGGGTCCGGTTCGAGATGCCACTTGCGTACCTCAGCACCGCAGTCTTCGTCGAGCTCCTGAGGATGTCTCAGGAGGAGTTCGGGTTCGCGGGTGGCGACGATGGCCGGATCATGCTGCCCTGCAACGCTGCCGTCATGGAGTATGCCACGTGCTTGCTTAGGAGAAATGCGTCCGCAGAAGTTGTGAGGGCATTCCTGAGCTCCATAGCAAGACCGTGCCGCTTTGACAGTGGCATGATTGAAAGTTGGGGTAAACTGAATTAGGGTAAGGACCGTAACCCTTAGGGCCTGCCGGTATGGCATATATATAGAGTAGATACAAGGGGTATATGGTAGGTTTATACATCACCGTACCATATGCATACAAGTTAGGTATTAGTCTAAATACATAGTTTATCACCCTCCCTCAATCTCAACTGTTCCATGAAGATTGAGATTGCGCTTGCGGTGTTCAAACAATGGCAAATGTAGCGGCTTGGTAAAAATGTCAGCTAACTGATCCTTGGAAGAAATAAACCGTATCTGAAGTTCCTTTTGAGCAACCCTCTCACGCACAAAGTGAAAATCAATCTCGATGTGCTTAGTGCGAGCGTGAAATACTGGGTTAGAACATAGATAGGTGGCTCCAATATTGTCGCACCATAGTATAGGTGGACTTTTCAATGACATTCCAAGTTGACTCAGAAGAGCTAGTACCCAAATGATTTCAGCAGTAGCATTTGCAAGCGCTTTGTATTCAGACTCTGTGCTGGAGCGAGAGACAGTAGCCTGTTTCCTAGCACTCCAGGAAACGAGATTACCACCAAAGAATATAGCATATCCCCCCGTGGATCGACGGTCATCAACACTGCCAGCCCAGTCAGCATCAGAAAAGGCAGACAGGAGCGGAGCAGGTGTAGGAGAAGATCTCAACAGTAGACCATGTGAGAGAGTAGCCTTCACATAGCGAAGTATACGTTTGACCGCCGACCAATGAGTGCAGCGAGGAGCATGAAGGTATTGACAGACTTTGTTCACAGCAAAAGACAAGTCTGGCCGTGTCATGGTAAGGTATTGAAGGCCTCCAACGATGCTACGGTAACGCGTGGAATCCTGTGGTGATAGAGGAGATCCATCCATGAGTGAGAGCTTATCAGAAGGTGTCATAGGAGTAGAAACTGGACAACACTTCTGAAGCCCAGCACGATGTAAGAGATCCAAGGCATATTTCTTCTGGCTCAACAACAGACTGCCACGGCCCGGACGGTGTACCTCAACACCCAAGAAGTAGTGCAACGGGCCAAGATCTGTGAGAGCAAAAGAGGACCCAAGCTGAACCACCAGACGATCAGCTGCAATAGTGGATGAACTCACCACAATGATATCATCAACATAGACTAGAAGGTAAACTGTGATGGTAGGGCGCCTCAGAATGAATAACGAAGTATCAGCCGTAGAAGGAGTAAACCCAAGGTTAGTAAGCACAGAACAAAGGCGAGCATGCCATGCACGAGGAGCCTGCTTAAGTCCATAGAGAGCCTTGTCAAGTCGACACAAATAACCAGTATGAGTGGGATCTTCAAAGCCTGGAGGTTGCCGCATGAATACCTCTTCTTCAAGAATGCCATGTAAAAATGCATTTTGTATATCAAGCTGACGGAGATGCCACCCTTGGGAGAGAGCCATGGACAAGAGCAGACGAATGGTAGTAGGCTTGACCACAGGGCTAAAAGTATCTTCATAGTCAAGACCATGTCGCTGTTTAAATCCTTTGGCCACAAGGCGTGCCTTATATCTGTCAATATTACCATCAGCTTTCCGTTTAATCTTGAAGACCCACTTACAGTCAATAATGTTGATGCCAGACCGAGGAGGAACAAGTCGTCAGGTCTGGTTGCGCTGAAGTGCTGTAAACTCATGCTCCATAGCCGTACGCCAATGAGGCGAGGAGAGAGCAAGGCGGTAGTCAGTCGGTTCAGTATGTAGCATAGTAGGATCAGAAGACCGAGTGACGTTCCAAGCAACAGTACCATCGCTCCGAATCTTTTGTTGACGAATGCCACGCTGTAAGCGCGTGACTACACCCTTAGGAGCAGGCGGTGGTATATCAGAGCCATCGCTGGTAGGCACCGCGGGAGGAAGCGACGGAGAACTCGTCGCAGCCGTAGTCGACGTAGCCGACCCCGGTGTATGGGCTGCGTCGGGAGAGGACGGCCCATGAGCGGCCTGGCGAACGCTGCCAGGCGAACGATCGACGTGCCCGGGTGAGGTGGAGCCCTCGCCTGCATGTCCCATGCAATCGACGTCCGGGCTGCGAGGACCAGCAGCCGGTGCCGCACCGCGAGGAGGGGGCGTCGATGGAGTGCCAGATGTATCATCCGTGTCATCGAGTAACTCAAGCCGAGCGCCACGACCCAATCCTGCACCATGATTAGCTAACAACAATGGGGTATATGCAACATCAACAAATTGGTCGGGATTAGTGGAAGGTGGAGATGACAACGGTGGAGAAGAAGAAGATGAGGTTTGAGAGAAGGGAAAAACCGTCTCATCAAACACAACATCGCGGGATATATAAACTCTGTTGGTAGGTATATGGAGACACTTGTAACCTTTGTGTAAGGAGCTATAGCCAAGAAAAACACACTGTTTGGAACGAAACTGGAGCTTGCGATTATTGTATGGTCTAAGATGTGGCCAACAAGCACATCCAAAAACCTTGAGGAATGTGTAATCAGGAGTCTCCCCTAACAAGCGTTCAAGGGGTGTTTGCATATCTATAACTTTACTAGGAAGTCTGTTAATAAAAAAAAACAAGCAGTAGTAAATGCATCACTCCAAAATCGGTAAGGTGCACTCGCATGAGCTAACAGAGTAAGGCCAGTTTCGACAATGTGTCGATGTTTGCGTTCAGCAGTCCCATTTTGTTGATGGGTATGAGGACATTAGACACGATGTGATATACCAATGTCAGCGAAAAATTGATTCAAGCGATGATATTCACCACCCCAATCGCTCTGCACATGGATGATTTCCTACCAAGTAAACGTTCAACATGTTGCTGAAACTGAAGGAAAACCTTAAAGACATCAGATTTATGTTTTAAGAGATAAAGCCATGTAAAGCGACTGTATGCATCAATAAAACTCACATAAAACTGATGACCACTAGTAGAAACTTGGGCAGGCCCCCATACATCTGAATATATTATTTCAAGAGGTGCAGTGGTTACACGAGTGGATAGCGAAAAAGGTAGTTGATGACTCTTGCCTTGCTGACAGGCATCACAAACTACAGCTTTATTGACTGACATGGATGGGAGCTCATGGCGGTGTAAGATATGCTGAACTATAGGAGTAGCTGGGTGTCCTAGACGCGAGTGCCACTGATCACGTGACACCCTGAGACTGCTGAAGACTTGCTTTATTGTTGACAGGTCGAGATTATAGAGACCTCCGCGACATCCCCCTCTAAGCATAACCTCCCTGGAAGCCCGGTCCTTAATAAGAAAGTACCATGGATGAAATTTAAAGTAAATGTTATTATCATATGTAAACCGTTTGACTGATAGGAGATTGCGAGTAACAGAGGGGACACGAAGTATGTTTCTAAGATGTAGGTAGTGAGATGATGTAGGAATTTTGGATTGACCAATATGTGTAATGTGCATGCCTGTACCATTAGCGGTTTGGACATTGTCCTTGCCATGGTATTGCTCCTTCATGGTGAGGTTGTTGAGGTCGTTGGTGTGGTGATCCGTCGCCCCCGTATCGGCGTACCAGGTGGGGTCGATAGGGTAGGACGGTGTAGACCCCGTAGTCGTGGTAGAGAGGGCGGCGAGCTGCCGTTCCTTGTTGCGTCCATCGTTGCCAGCGCCCAGGTAGTTTTTGTCATACCGCTTGAAGCAGCACGATGCAACATGGCCAACTTTGGAACAGATCTGGCAGGTAGGGCGGGTACCGCCAGTACCCATAGGGCGCCCCTGCTGTCCTTGAGGGCGACCACCGTTGGGCGCAGGAGTAGGAGCATTGTATGGTGCTGGCTGTTCCTGGCGAGGCTGGTAAGAAGGAGCACGACCACCACCAGGGCGCGAGGTGTAGTTCGCATGATGGTTGTCGGAGCTGATCTCGGGACGGCGCGCTTCAATACGTTGCTCAGTGTTGAGCAGCTGCGCATAGACATCACGCACCGGCAGAGGATCATTGATAGGTCGAGCGCCGACGCGATCTGCGAGGGCATCGTACTCGCTGTCCAGGCCATTAAGCAGAAAAGTGTTGAACTCATCTGGCTGCAGAGGCTGTCCGACAGAGGACAGCACATCCGACAGAGATTTCACCTTGTTGAAGTAGGCGGTGGCGTTGGGGAAGTCGTGCTTCTTGAGCTTGCCCAGCTCGGTGCGGATGTGCATGACGCGCGTCGTGGATTGAGAAGCGAAGCTCGCCTCTAGGGTTTCCCACGCTTGCTGCGACGTCGGTGTGAGCATCACCATGCCGAGCACCCCCTCGGTAAGAGAGGCAACAATGGCCGCGAGGATCGCCTGGTCCTGCTGGTGCCATGGCGAGTAGAGAGGGTTGACGATGGTAGGGGTAGCGCCGTCTTCGGACGCCTGAGGATTGGCGATCTCGGCGGTGGGACAGGGTAAGCTGCCATCAACGAACCCAAAGAGGAGGTTAGTCCGTAAGATCGGATCCACCTTGGTGCATCAGTAGAGGTAATTCCCCTCGTTCAGCCGGATCGTGATCTTGTTGTCAAGACAGATCGGTGTTGGAGGGATTCGAGACGCCATGAGGACGCCCCTGGTTGTGATCGACCCGGTAGCAGCCGTCGACGAGGTAGAGAACGCAGAGTTGTGCGAGCCCGTGACGGAGAGTCCGGAGTTGGCCATCGCCAATGATCGAGTAGACGATGCAGCGGCGGCGGTGGGTAGGCGGAAGACGTGTGCGCAAGACTATTGCCTACGCTCTGATACCATGAAAGTTGGGGTAAACTGAATTAGGGTAAGGACCGTAACCCTTAGGGCCGGCCGGTATGGTATATATATAGTAGATACAAGGGGTATATGGTAGGTTTATACATCACCGTACCATATGCATACAAGTTAGGTATTAGTCTAAATACATAGTTTATCAATGATGGCGTCATCTGTAGAGCTTAGCCAGCATATAGCTATTTGTTAGTTTCTGAAGAATGGCAGTAGTTACTATTCCTTGTTCTAGGCACCATTTTTGTTCAATGGAAGATGGAAATGTGAAGTTAGTAGAATTGAAATGGAACAAAGATTCATGATGAGATTTGCAATCTTTCTGGTCTGGAAAAATATGCAGTTCAACCTTTTATTTCAGAGACAGTACATAGAGACTAAGCTTCAGTAATACGACTATATTTGTGTTAACACATTGCTTTGAACTATAAACAATTCGTGATGCTATTTTTGGAACTATAGAATGTCACAGGAGCTTTCGTATTACTGAAGAGAAAAGC
Organism: Lolium perenne; assembly: GCF_019359855.2. Lineage (NCBI taxonomy): Eukaryota > Viridiplantae > Streptophyta > Magnoliopsida > Poales > Poaceae > Lolium > Lolium perenne. The sequence goes on along the minus strand of NC_067248.2, from coordinate 31,356,071 downwards.
AAAGGGTGAATGGGCGATACATTCAAGTACGCATGCCAAATGGGTCTTAGATATGTTACCAGCTTGGAATTAGGTGAAAGAAAACTTCCATCAAACAACAATATCCGCTAAATAACTAGTGACACCGGAAATCTAGCAATTGTATGACAACTAGTTACGAATAAACTGAATGCTCCTAAATAAAAATCTCAGTTTTGTGAGGATTAGGTTATGATTTCAAAACAGACCATATACTTCTTTCTTACTGACTTAAAAATCAAAATGGAGGAAACAATAGTGAACTGGAGACAACATGAGATGCTGGACGTAGAGCAAACCACCAACCAAAGAAACAGCAACCAATGTTGAGCAAGTGGATTCAGGCAAAGGCGTGCATCTGGCTGATCAACAACCAATCTGAGACTGAAGGTTATCGGCAACCGGTCACAACCATGAACGAGTCAATTCAGAGCCACTTGTCCCTGATCATTGACACATCACATCTCAATTCTCAACTAATCCACCCACATCTGAAATGTGGAATTTGACATGATATGCGAGCCAACTAATGGTTTGATGATACCTCTATTTGGATCCGGCAGGCTCCGAACATTTTGCCCACCACAATCTAATCCAAATCTACAACACTGCATGTGCTGATCCCATGGCCTTGTCCCTTGCCATCTTTTCCAACGACAACTACACTTCACCATCAAGATGTCCTTTCTCTCGGCTATAAATTAAGCAAACGGCTAAGCTCAACAGCATCAGGTCGTTCCACCACCAATTGAGCATTACACCATCGATTACTCACTTCTCCAAATTTACAGCTGAAGAACAAGATCACGAACCAACCATGGTCAGCGCCAAAAGACTTCCTCAATTGGCAAAGAAGTGGCAAAGGATGGCATCACTTGGGGGAAAGAGGCTGACTGCAACAGCCAAAGAAGATGAAGAGTGTTGCACCTCTTCAGCGGTCAAGGGACACTGCATCGTGTACACAACCAATGGGAGGCGCTTCGAGGTACCATTGGTGTATCTCAGCACGATGATCTTCGGTGAGCTCCTGAGGGTGTCCCAGGAGGCGTTTGGATTCCCAAACGATGGCAATATCGCATTGCATTGTGATGCCCAAGTGATGTAGTATGTCATGTGCTTGCTCAGGAGAAATGCCTCTGCCAAGGTTGAGACCGCGTTGCTCAACTCTATGGTGACGTCTTGTAACTACACTGCACAATGCCATCTGTTGGATCCAGCCAGAAAATTGCTGTTTTTAGCTCCTGAAGAACATGCACCCCGATGCAGTGCCTCTGTTTTCTGTAGTTTACCTGGAATAGTGAAGATAGTTAATATAGGCAATAGGAGAAAAAAAGGTATTTTTATTAGGTGCAGCTATGGCGTAGGAAATAGGATTACAAGTTGGCAAGGGACAGATACGGTCATGCGCTGAGAACATGACATGCTAACTGAAGGTGTAAGCAGCAAGCCAAGATATATAGAAATGTAACCTTGATTTGATTTCTATAGCAGTGCATGTTTGGATGGTTATTTGGAGATCACAATGTGATGGCATACTGACCTTCTTAATGGCTAAGTAAGAGGCCAGCATGATAAAAAAATCATTTGGGTTGCTTGCTAATGGAACTGGAGATGATATATCATCACACGCTGTGCCTGATTTGCAACTGGTCAGTATGGCAGTAGCTGCATGCACTGCTGATTTGCAAGCAAAGCACCGAAAATACACTAGATACTACTACTAGATGATCCTGCACTTGCCTGGATTGCGCACTGACAGCTCCATGCATGCACTCCACCTTCCTTTATAACACGTGTTTTTCCATCATCTGCAAATTCAGGAATTGGAACAGATTATCATTTGGACCATCAGTTTATAAGTTTTAGTCACAGATTGTACAAATCTAAAGCAGTCTAGCAGGACTCAGTACATGTGTGTCATGTCATTATTAGAGAGAGGTTTCCTGTTCTCAATTTATTCTTATGTTGGACTAAATAAAAATCTAATTAAGAAATTAAAAAATAACTGGAAAGTTTGCATTGCAAATATAATACATGCATTGGAGCAAAACAGTCAACACAACACACATCAGACTATCGGAGTCATCAGCTTCAGCATGGAAACATGACATACCTACCACTTCCAGAGGAAAGGAAACAAAGGTGACTTCAGGACAGTTATGCTTCTAGTCATGTACTCCCATACAACAACGACATCAAAGCCTTTTCCCAATCAAGTTGGGGTAGGCTAGATATGAAACCCAATGGAAACATAAGGAAATCAAAACAAGGAGAGAGAAAAAAAGAACAGGTAAACTAAGATTTGAGCACATCGATCGCTGATTTCCATGCGGTCCTACCAAGAGCCAAATCTTTAGGGACATTCCAGTCCCTCAAGTCTCTTTTTACCGCCTCCGACCATGTCAACTTTGGTCGTCCTCTGCCCCTCGTATTTTCCATACTCCTTAGAATTCCAGTGGTGCTTCTGGAGGTTTTCGTTGCATATGACCAAACCACCTCCTGTACTCCCATACCCTAGAAGAAATGAGAAGCAATACCAAGCAGTCACCATGTGATATGCCGGAAATGAAACAGATCATCTGTTGGACCGACACCAGCTTTGACGGACTCTTCACAAAGAATAGGCTGATAAGGAGCATGAACAATGCACATCACAGTGTTAGGCATCTGTCAGGAGAAGTGCATAGATAGCGTAACGCTGAAAATGTACACCTTGTCATGTACTAATGTACACAAAAGAAATAAATTTCAACAGCAGAAGCCACCATGTGAGATGTCGGAGATCAAAACAGATCATGCGCTAGACTGACTGAATCTTCACAAAGAATAGACTGATAGAAGGATGAACAATGTGCATCACATGCCAGCTATCTGTTGGTGCTGCCAGACATTGTTCAATCCTTGAATCTGGAACCATCGCTGTACCATCCTCGCGTGTTGCCAATAGCCATGTTCTCGACACGCCTCTTGCCCCCAATGCGGTTCGGTATAGCAGCCAAAAATGATAAGAAAGCAAACCAATGCCAACCAGTTGCAACTATAGGCTCCGGCACACACCAAACATTTGGCCCCACCACAATCTAATCCGAATTAATCATACTGCAACATTGCATGCACAGATCTCATGGCCCTGTCCCTTCCCAACTCTTCTCAATGACGACCACAGTTCACCATCAAGATGTCCTTCCCCTCGCCTATAAATTCAGCAAACAGCTAGCTCAACACAATCACTCAATCAGCTCATCCACAAACTGAGCATTCAAACATCCATAGCTCACTTCCTCAAATTCCAGCTGAAAACACAAAGACCGAGAACCGACCATGGCCGGCGCCAAGAGACTTGCTCAATTGGCAAAGAAGTGGCAAAGGGTGGAAGCACTTGGAAGGAAGAGGCTCGCAGTGTCAGCCAAGGAAGATGAAGGTTGCTGCACTTCTGTACCAACCAAGGGCCACTGCATCATGTACACGGCCGATGGGAGGCGTTTCGAGGTCCCTTTGGTGTACCTCAGCACAACGCTTTTCGGCGAGCTCCTCAAGATGTCTCAGGAGGAGTTTGGCTTTGCAAGCCATGGCAAGATCACACTGCCTTGTGATGCTGCAGTCCTGGAGTATGTCATGAGCTTGCTCAGGAAAAATGCCTCCCCTAATGTCAAGAATGCCCTGCTAAGCTCTATGGTGACATTTTGCCACTACACCGGCAGTGTGGTGCCGGCTGTTGGAGCCAGCCAACAAATTTTCTGTTTGTAGCTTCTGAAGAACATGCAGAATTACAGACCCTGATTCTCTCTTCAATTTTGTGTAGTTTTCTGGATAGTGTAAGATAGTTAGATAACAGACAACAGGAGAAGGAAAATTGCATGTAAAGCAATGTGATCATCAAAGCAACAAAGCAGTATTATTTTGGCCAACCAGAAGTTGCTGGCTTGCAGCCATTCTTCTCTTACATTTGAGTTCGCATGATACAACTGTGCAAAGGAGCAACAATGGTTGTGACTATTTTTAGATGTCGATTGTTTCATCCTGCTACACAGAGTATACACAAGTTTCTTTCCAACCTATCATCTAAGCCAGACCACAAAAAAGGTCAAAAAATGTGAATTTGTGAAATGATCAGGTGGTACAGGAGCCATTTTCAACGATGAATTTGTAGGAAAAAAAATTAAAAGACCATCACTATATGAGGTAATGAAGTAGGATAAAAATCACAAGATGGAAGACAAAACAAGCTTTATTTAGGAGTTTAAAAAAGTTTTTTTTGGCATAGAAACAACTGATGATTAACTATACCGAATACCGAATGTCCTCCAACTCATAAAACTTCACAGAAGGTAGTACGCCAGAAAAACACGCAATAAGAAGTGTGTCGGCCCAAGGTTTGGTGCATGCCTGTTATTCACAATCTTCAGGAATGGAGCTGTTAGAAGGCCAAAGGAAAGTGCAGAGAAAGAACTAAAGAGTGGTTTCCACATGCAATGCTACAAGTCAGGCAGGCCATCAACAGGACTTAGATATGACACTGTTCATACCCAATCAAAATGTAAAAAATACGCATTAAAGTGCAATCATAAATATAACTAATTCAGTATATCATCTGCCAAAGGAAAACTATTGACAACTGAACGTGCTGGCTAGATTTCACTATCACAATTACAAGGATTGTCTGCCAATATATCATCGCACAACAGCTAAAGAATTAAGTCTCACTCATTCAACTCGTTTGCCTGGGGTTCTCATGCTGCTTACCCACTAAACATGTCACTGGCGGTGCACGGTTATGTACCCAGCACACACCAAACAGCTAGGCCCAAAGCAACATGTAAATGTAAATAACATTGCTTTGATCAGCTTGCGACATTGCACGTACCAGACTCATGGTCGTGTCCCTATAGGCCTTTACCCAGTAATCAACTGCATTTGACAGCCCTCCTACTTCTCGTCAGCTATAAATTATTGGTCCAGTGCCCTCCAAACACCATCTTCTAAGACAAACAAAGCATTGCAACTCAGGTAGAGTCTCCAGTCCCACCTTTCAGAAGAAAGAACTGACCATGATTAGTGACTAGAGAATTTCTCAACTAGCAGAGAAGTGGCAAATGGTGGCATCCCTCAGAAAGCAACTTGCCATTACGGTGACAAAAGAAGCCCAAGGGTGCTCAATGGCAGTGACAGGCAAGGGTCACTGTGTCATGTACACAACTGATGGGACTCGTTTTGAGGTGCCGCTACCGTAACTTGGCACGCTGATCTTCAGAGAGCTCCTCCGCATGTCTCAGGAGTTTGGTTTCGTCAGCGCGATGGCAGGATCACGTTGCCCTGTGATGCCATGGTGATGGAATACATGATGTACTTGCTCGGGAGAAAGGCTTCAGTGGAGGTTGAGAAGGCATTCTTGAGCTCCATGGCGATGCCATGTCACTATGCAAGTTGTATAGCACAATCTCTGGGTGTCAACCAACAAGGCAACAAGTGTCTGTTTGCAGCTTCCAATGTTTTTATGTTTAGTACTTGTTAGTATAGTAGTGTTTTGACATATATAGAAAGAGTTTGGAAATTGTGCATTCTCTTCATGTTAATGGAATCTTCGGCATTTTTCCTGCTGCCACTAGAGAAATATTTACGTAAGGTTTTCAATCTTGCAAGGCTGTAGTCAATCTAGCAGAAACCTGGAAACCCAAAAGTCAAAACCTGCTGTCAAATATTCTCTTGCAGTTTCTTTACAAAAGAAGATGCTGAATTTGTATATAAAAAAAATGAATAGATCCCATTCTAGAAGAAAACGGTAAAAAAAATGTCACTGTATGATATGTTCAACTACAAGGCTCATTTCATTTCTGTGCAGTGTCTACAGAACAGAAGATAAAAAGCAAGTATCAGAAACATGTATCAGACATTAGTTTGCTTTGCTACATACTGCTACTGATTAGGGGCTTATTCTGATCTGCAATTCTCATCGGAGTGTGGTGAGACAACGCGAGGCCGCCCAGCCGATGCATAGCACTCTCCAGCACACGAGGAATGGAGATCCAGAATCGGCCACTTCTGGCAACGACACAGTTGAAGCATCCATTTCCTAAGCAGCAAACAACCATTGCTACCTCTAACGAGAACCTACGAACTGCTGAACCCACCTCCATCTAAGACCCGCAGTCCCAATCTGACAGTTCTAGTCAGAGGTAGGAATAACAGTTTATTTATTGTTCATCTAATCCTCCCCATCCTCATCTTCTTCACCACGCTGTTGCCAAGTTCAGACACCTTCCAGCCATCTCAATGGTCTCCTTTTAGCCACTGCCTCCTGTCCCCGCAAATCATGATCACGAGCCCATGGTGTACTTTCCTCAGTACTCTATATGAACTATGTTAGAGAATGTGTAACCAACGAATTTTTCACAGAAAAGTTGTCTCCTTTGTATCATTTCCTGTGATAACCAAATCTTTACATCAGACTCTACAGAGCTCCTCTTGGTCCTAACCAAAATTCAGTTTCTAAGCTAGTAGCTAAGTACAAAGAGCAAATTGATGGCTGGATTTCATTGATGGCGCCATGTAGCTAGCACTGCAGCTGCGGCAGTGCCCCGCAATTGAGCTCAAGAACGCCCTCTCAACCTCCTCGGAGGCCTCTCTCCTGACCAGGCACAAGACGTAATCCATCACTGTGGCGTCGCAGGGCAGCGTGATCCTGCCTCCGTCCCTGCCGCTAGTGAAGCCAAACTCCTCTTCGGACATCCTCAGGAGCTCAGCGAAGACCATCGTCCTGAGGTACACCAGAGGGACCTCGAACCGTGCTCCGTCGGCGGTGTACACCACGCAGTGGCCCTCATCGGCAACCACAGATGACGTTGTGCTGCAGCATTCGTCGTCGTTCATGTCTGATGCCTGCCGGCGGCGGGCACCGGCGGCGGACAACAACATCTGCCGGCCCTTCTTGGCCAGCTGAGCAAGCTTCTTTGGATGGATCATGGTTGAGTCTGATGTGTTCCTTGTTGGCTAAAATTCACTCTGGCTCTGAAAGTCTGTAGATCGTGATGTTGCTTGCAGATGGGATGAAGAGTTTTGTGTTGAGCAGGGCATGGATTTATAGTAGAAGTAACAGGGAGAGAGGGCTCAGGGCAGTGCATATGCGTGAAGGTTGTGTGTAGCTATCAGCAAGAGCGGTGGGCAGGAGACAAGGCCATGAGTGCTCTGCATGCAATGTTGTTGCAACTAGCTGCAGTAACGTGATGAATAATTTTGATGAGATTTTCAAGCACCATACATGTCTGAAATGTGCTTGTGGCTAGAGATCCCCATGGGGTCCACGTGCCATTTCCTCAGCAAACCGATCACCACGGCTGTGCAGGCCAGACGCCCAGCTCAAACTCCGGCACTTGCCAAACACTTGGCCCCAGTAGAATCTGCTCCAGATCACATCACAGCACCTCCAAAACCGCAGCACGACACGTATCGTGCCCATGGGATTGTCTCCTGCCCAACCATCACACTCCACTATGTGGACCTCTGCTTTACCCTTGAGCAATAAATCCATGGCTATGTGCTCTCCAAACACCACCACTTCAATGACTGACAAAGGCATTCGAATCTCCAAGTCGCGGAAGAATATCTCCCATTTCCAGGAACACAAGAAGCCAACATGATGAGTGCCAAGACAGTCGCTCAGTTAGCTAAGAAGTGGCACAGGGTGGCGGCCATAGGAAGGAAAAGGCTCACCTGGATGTCATCAATGTCAGCAGAAGAAGAAACCGAAGGGTCATGTGGCACATCGTACTCATCGGTGGCTGGCAAGGGCCACTGCGTTGTGTACATGACTGACGGCATGCGGTTTGATGTGCCACTGGCGCTCCTAGGCATGACGGTCTTCAGTGATCTCTTGCGGATGTCCCAAGAGGAGTTCGGCTTCGCAGGCACCGATGGTGGCAAAATCACGCTGCCCTGCGATGCCTCGGTGATGGAGTACGCCATTTCCATGCTCAGGAGAAGCGCTTCCACGGAGATGGAGGCCACGTTCCTCAGCTCCATGGCGATGTCATGCCACTATCATGCCGAGCCTCATCTGGGAGTTAGCCAGCACTTTGGTGTCTGCAGCTCCCGATTACAAACCAACCGTGGAGATATAGAAAAATTAGAAAACGGGAAATTGTTTATGTGAAGCATTTTGATCTTGCAAGCACTCAAGGAAATTGTTTATGCTAGACATTGTTCTTTCAATGTATATAATAACTTTTTGAGAGATAAATGATCGATCAGAGATTTTTTAGGACCTAAGCAGTAAGCGTTGACAAATTTCTTCTGTGTAGTTATATGGCCTCAGTCAGACACAAATGTTACAAAGAAACGTAGAGGTTGGCAGGAAAATCTTCACACATGGAGAAGGGACTAAGGGAGCTGACCTGTAGGATATTACCGCATTTTGTTCAACTATAGATAAAACCATCGAATTATACTCGGGTCGGAATTGGCAAATCTGCAGATGTTCAGAAACAGGTTTTTCACACAGCATGAGCTCATCAAAACGTGCTTTGCAAATAAAATTTGACACCTCTAGTTATGTTCGTGTCATGGATATCCAAGTATGCATCACATTGCAGCATGATCCTCAAATGCCCAGCTAAATGCAAAGAAGATACCAGAAAATGGTAGGCATGTGCACTGCTAGAGACCATGCAGACCATAGGTGGAACAATGAGATATGAATTTGCCCAGCAACTTGCCAGATCTGCAGCAATCAAAGCATTGTTGACCAACAAGCACGTAAAATGCAGTTGCAGCTGTAAGTGCAAAGTACACACCCGAAAGCAGTGAATTCTGCATATACTCAGGAAAGGCTCCATCATATGCATTGTACCCTAACACACTAGCTCTTCACCTCACCTGAGGGCAATCACATCATTTCTGCAAAAGTGTATGAATACCGCAATATCTTCTAATCTCTTCATACAGGAGGCAGAACTGGAACACCGCCATAAAGAAATTTGATATACTGGTTATGTCCCTGTCAATCTGTCATGGACATGCAAGTAACAAATGACCCTGCATTGCAACTTGGATTAATGCAGTCCTGCCCCCCACAAAATGTACTGGATTGAACCAATGACAGCCCTGTAGAGATGGAATCGATGCCATACCCTGAAGCCCCAGGACTGGACTTTCTGGCTGAACCTGGTCTCCTTAGCAACTAGTTGTGGGCCCATTGGAAAATGCAGAGAATATACAAGGGAATGGCTGACACATGTGATGCTAGAAATCATGCAGACCATGAGATATGGAGCTGTCAAGCAACTTGCTAGATTAGAAGCAATCAAAGCACTGCTAAACCAGCCAACAATCACCTAGCATGCAGCTGCAGCTGTAAGTGCAAAGTACATAACCAAAAGCAGTGACGCAAACTCTGCATCTACTCAGCAAAGGCTCCTGGCCATCATATGCAGTGTTTCCCTGTGACGCTGGCTCTTCACCTCACCTGATTGCAATCAGCGGGTTGCTGCAAAAGTACAAAGACAGGGTCATCGAACCATTCAGAAACTATTGCTTTTGAAACTGGCTGACTAGCTTACCTCCCAATCCCATGATAAAGGACACCGAACCAAATGGAACAGATCCATAAAAGCTGGACCCCAGATGGTTGCATAATGCTTCTACCAATTTAACATCAAGGACCGTAGCATGCATCTGATCGCCTAGCCACTAGTCCACAACCTTTGCCTCTAAAGAGCAAGCCATGGCCCAGCAAAATCTGATCTGAATCTGGCTGCCTCCCTTCAGAGCCAACATTGCATGTGCATTGTCCCCTATCAACTGCTAGTAAGGCTCATATCTCTCTGGCTATATATTCATGAGCTAAGACAACCATCACTTCATCAACAAACTCACAGACCAAGCATCTCTGAGCAAAATACCTGAGAACCAAGAACACCCAGCCATGGCCATGATCCATCCCAAGAGGCTTGCTCAGTTGGTGAGAAAGTGGCAAAGGGTCAAGACAGCATCTATAGATGACGAAGCATGCTGCACAACATCGCCAGTCGCAGATAAAGGTCATTGTGCCATGTACACAGCCGATGGGAGGCGGTTCGAGGTCCCGCTGGCGTACCTTGGCACGACAGTCTTCGGCGAGCTGCTAAGGATGTCCCGGGAGGAGTTTGGGTTCACATGCGACAGCAGGATCATACTGCCCTTCGATGCAGCGGTGATGGAATATGTTATGTGCTTGCTTAGAAGAAATGCATCGGAGGAAGTAGAGAAGGCGTTCCTGAGCTCTGTAGTGATGCCTTGCCAATATTCAAACTGTACGGTGCCACATGTAGCGCTGCACCAGCAGCTTGCAGTTTGTACTTCCTGAATATATGCAGAGTTTACCCCTCAGTGTTCTCCATTCTGCATGTCAGTACGATGTAATATAGCTTAACACTAGAGTGGAAATTACATATTAGCATACCAGCTTGTTGCATCTTACTTAGTCCCCTTAATTACAACTATATAAGCAATGTAGCATTGGGCCATAGGGTCTCTGAAAGCTATTTACTTCAACCTCGAGCTTCAGAGTACAAATGTCTAGCTCACAGAAGTTAATGCTTAACAAGCAATGCTACGATTAAGAGAATAAAAGATGTGAGCTTATTATCTGCTACGTAAACCACAAAACTGTATTTATTTATTTATTGATGAAGTGATAGTTGCAAGAAAATTAATAGCCACCAAAACTCTATGCAGTTCTCTCAGATAATAGATATTATAGAAGCAATTTTTCTGCAATTACTGAGGATGATCTTGTTCAAAATAAAAAATTATCCTTAGTCATAAGACTTATCAGCTGACATATCTTATATTTTTTCATAAAATCCAAAAAATGGAAGCGAAATTAGCAGTACAAGCTGCAGAGCAAACTTTTACAGTAAAATAAGTGGGTTATGTCTAAGTGTCTAACTGTTACAGATAAACTGAACATCCTAAGACTTTACAAAGGCAGTAGGCCTGAAAATGCCCAAAGGGAAGTGTGCAACATAAGACTAGTCCATACCTGTCAAACATGAGTTTCGGCTAAATTTACATTACCATGGTTTGCAAGCTTGCAGCTGGTTGTAGACCCTCAGGAAAGTGCGGAGAAGGCGCAGAGTAATGGATGCCGCGTAGAAACCAGATAGGGCATTAGTTACGAGTTATGAAATATTCAGCAAGTTGCTCATGTTGAATCAATCAATGTTGACCCTCCCCTCCAAACCTAATCAAAATGTTAATAATTTGCATTGAAGCACAAACCACTCCAACTGATTGCAATCTCAGTGTTGATGAAATGCAAAGTACAAAACTAAGATAGACTGATCATTAAGAAATGATTACTCTTGCAACCAAAAATAAGTAGCTATCCTTTACAGTTAGCCATCAATAAAAGGCTGGACCCAAGAGGCCTGCACAAGGGTTGTCTGCCAATATCTCATTACACAATGTCCGAACGATGTTTGAATGGGGTCCTCAAGCTACTTATGCACGAAACATGCCACTATGGCAGTACCCATCATGCAACAAACAGCCCTACAGAAATATCTGAACCCAATTATTTCCTTGATCTTCTTGCGGTATGGCACAAACAAACCTCATGACCTTATTCACTTAGCCAACCATTGACGGCACTTGACATGGCTGGTGTCTTCAGCTATAAATTCTTGGTTCGGTGGCCTCAAAACACCATTGCCACATCCACAAACAAAGCATTTGCAACTCAGCTAGAATCTCCAACTCTCAGAAAAAAGAACCGACCATGATCAACGCCAAGAGAATCGCTCCACTAGCAACGAAGTGGCAGAGGGTAGCAGTTCTCACGAGGAAGCGGCTGACCAGGACGACGACAACAGCAGCCAAATGGTGCTCAACAGCAGTGGCAGGAAAGGACCACTGTGTCATGTACACCACTGATGGGAGAAGGTTCAAGGTGCCATTGGCATATCTCAGCACAGTGGTCTTCAGCGAGCTTCTACGGATGTCCAAAAAGGTGGTTGGCTTCGCAAGCAGAGAAGACAGGATCAAGCTGCCATGCGATGCTGTGGTGATGGAGTACGTCATGTCCTTGCTCGGGAGAAGTGCCACCAATGAGACATAGGCCGCGTTTCTCAACTCTATGGCGATGCCACCCTACTATGCAGTTCCTGTGGGAGTTAGCCAGCATGTTATTGTCAGTTGCTAATTGCCATCCTGTTTTGTACCTTTGTATGTAAAGTAATTCGATGTAGGAAATAGGAAATAGATTAATCAAATCAAGAGAAATGGTTAGTACCAACATTCCTCCAATTTATATGTATCAGCAGAGATAAGTGGTCTGTCGCATTTAGGACTCGAACAGGACAAGTTAATAAATTTTCCAGCACAGTTACGTAAATGTGTGGCCTCAGATCCAAAAATTTACAAAGAAAAGTTTAGGTGGGCAAGAGAATTGCTCATGAATGAGCTTAAAATACTGTCAAACCATACATCCCCCCTCTCATAAACCCGTACAAATGGATTTACGAATAGAATGCCCCAATCCAGTACAAAATTGAGCTTTTCGTAAGGAGCCTATGAGGGGGGTAGCTAGGACTACGATATCGATTTTTTTCATTCGAGTATCTACTAGAAATGGATTGTCAGGCATTTCATTAAGTTCCTTCTGATGCATTCAATATTCAGACCCATGACACTGCATGAGCTCAATACTAGTGTTTGATAAATCAAATTTCAGGCATTTCATTCAGTTCCTTTAGATGCATTCTATTCAGACCCATGGCACTGCATGAGTTCAATACTAGTGTTTGACAAATCAAATTTGATACAAGTAACAATGCACATGCCATGGGTAGCCAAGCAAACTACCAGTTGCTAGACTTGCAACAGTCAAAGCACTACTAAACCAACGAACACCTTGCTAACATTTCTCAGTTAAGAATCAAGGCAATCGTATCTATTTCCAAATATAGCAGAGAGCTGCTAAGTTCAGTAAATGGGGCTGGAATTTACTACAAGATCAGATGAGAAACAAACCAAACCCAAGAAAAGAGATTCATATCGTGCTTGGTTCCAGTTCAAGTTCAAAATGGTGATATTATTATGTAATTGAGGTTTAAGCCCTGTCTTTTCTTCTTTCTTCAGTGCTTGATAATTTCGCGTGCATAAGTGCAGCTTCCAAATTCCTCATTATCTGTTTTTCCAAATTTTGCAAACGCCTTTCAGAATTTATCAATGAAACCAACTGACCAACTAGAAGGTTGAATCTTTTATGATGAGAAAACTTGCTGAATCTTATCGAGTTAATACCCAAAAGCATGGCATATTACTTCATAGGTCAAGCAGTTTACATCAAACTTCTAGCCCTTGACAGATTAAACAAAAATGATAGTAGATTACTTGGATCGACACAACGGTTATAGCAGTTGGGAGGCAAGGCAGCACTTTCAATAATGTTGTTGTATGGAAGAGCGGCGTTTTGGCTCTCGGGTGCATATGCCCTCTTTATTTAAAATGTCAAAAAAAATTGAAACAAAAATTCTACGTGTATATCTCCATAGCCTATGCGTGCAAAGTCATTTCATGAAAACATACATTTTGTGTGCCTTGTGTAAAAAAAATCTGCGCAGTTACATTCTGCAAACGGATACAAGCTAAAATGAACAATGCAGGCAGCAAGGCGGATGAGAGTTTTTGGCATATGGTTCGGGGAGTGATTCAAAATTGTTACCAGAAAGCTGCGATTTGTTTACAGGCTAGGCGACGCTTGGGAACCCTGGGAATTTTTATACAGGTGGTTTGTTTCTGCTGGTATAAAACCTTGCAAAAAACGCCGCTCTTATATAGCACGGGATTCTAATCAGAGAAGGGATCCTTCTTTCTATTAATTTAATGGAAATTTGTTTTTCTTTTCCTGTCTCTATGATTTTGATTTTCGATGAATGAGCCTGTGATAATGCTTTTACCTCTATTATATAAATCTAAAAAAAAGGACCATTAGGGGGGCTACTGTTCACTGAACAGTAAATCCAGTGCAGCTGGTACCATATCCCTAACATACAAACCCAATAACATAACTTGACTGCCAAGACAAGGACTCCTAATCGAATAGACTCTAGCATAGTTGGATACACCTAATGCAAGGTTGGATAAAAGTAATACTTGTACTCCCTCCATCCCACTAAAAGTGTCTCAACTTTGTCAAAATTTGGATCTATCTAGACTATCTAGTAGGTATATACATCTAAATTTTGATAAAGTTGTGACACTTTTGGTGGGACGGAGGGAGTAGTAGTATCTGTCTACAACATGGATAACAAACAGGGTTTGTGGGCTGAAATAACGAACCAAGCAGGGCTTGTTTAGTGGTGATTTGAGACTGTTACCAGACAGCTGGTATTTGTTTCACAGGTTAAGGTTCGATCAGACACTCTGAATGATGCAATAAGTTCAGAATTTCAGACGAAAGTTGAGAAAAGGTAGTAACCTGTCCTCGGCATTCCTTATCTTTGCTTCAAATTTGGATTTCTGGCACCTCTCCCATATCTGTATCTTCACCTCCTTGCTCTGATACCTGAGCCATCATGACCAAACCAACATAAGAACCAAATAATACATATGTGATGTTTTCCTCCAGAACAAGTAAAAAGAAATAATAATAAGAAGAAAAAGAAATATCTTTGTATCATGGACAAATAATATTAAAGTGCTTTTTTCGATTAAAAGATATACAGAAAAAAGAATAAGAGTATTGTTAAAAAGAAGAAGAAATTCTTTCATGCCTTGATGCAAGCTAACACTTCTTTGTTTCTTTCCATGCCACAAGTTGTGCTTTGAACTCCTCTTCTGGGCTTCATCTTTGCTGGCATTGGTGCTCTTCTCTGTCAGGGCGTGGACAAGATCATCCTTGCTGGAGGATGCAATGCTCATCTTGCCCAAGAGCAGCCTGAGTGCGGCGATGCCCCAGCAGGTACTGATCTGCAGCTCCCTATCCAATGCCAGAATGCATGACCAGCACTGACCAGAGTGGGTTTAAGGACGGTGTGGCTGCACTGGCAGGGTACTGCTCCTGAACTGCTAAGGGCTGGTGACTGTTGTTTCGTTCCCGTGCGAATGTCCCTCTCAAGCCCGAAAACTTTGATTGTGTGGCTCATGTTTTCAAGTAGTTCATGTGGTTTTGAAATTCCATCATTATCCAGTATCCAAAACTTTGATTGCGTTGCTGCCAGCAGGATCAATAACTGTCTCGATAGGCACATTTGCAAACTTTGGGGATCTACTATTGCTCATAGTGTTGTATGTCATGAGCATTAAGGACTCAAGAAACATACACTTGTCAATATCTGCATTGCTACCACGGGGGTCATCCTCCATCTCCCTGTACGCCCAGTCAAGTATATTCATTGTATCATCGTCAAAGGCAACAGAATCTTCTCTCAGTTTCTCAGCCCACTCAAGTGCCCGCCTTCCAAAACCTTGCTTACAGAAATGAGAAAAGAAAATATTAACTGTGACAGTGTTGGGTTGAAAAGCCATCTTAATCAGTTTGCCAGTGAGAATCATAGCTCGATCCAGGACATCATTGCAAATGCCATCCATCAGTGTGTTGTATGTAACTAAATTAGGTGTGCAACCAACAGCAACAAGTTCATCCAGCACTCTCGCCGCCCGATTCATCGAATGGTTGTTACAAAGGCTATGGATCCAAATATTATATGTGAAAATATCTGGATCACAGCCATCTGCAAGCATCTTATTCATGAAAACCATGGCACCGCTCATATCCTGGGCCCGGCAATATGCATTGATAATTGTATTGTACGTCACTACATCAGGAGTTAAGCCACTGCTACGCATGTCCAAGAAATGCCTATTCACTATATCCAACCTTCCTTCTCTGCAAAAACCATCAATCAGAATGTTGCTTGTGAAAACATCAGGAACAAGACCACTCTGCCTCATCTTCTTCTCTAGTTTCAGTGCTTCAGCCACATAGCCAGCCCTACAAAATGCAGATATGAGAGAGTTGTAAGTAATATTGTTCGGAACAAGCCCTCTTCTTGTCATCTCAACAAATGCCCGATAAGCCTCGTTTACGTGATCTAATCTGCAAAGACCACTGATATATGCAGAGAAGGCAATAAAATCAGGCTGCACACCAACTTTCACCATATCATCCCAGCATTTCAAGGCACCTTCTACATCACCATATCTGAAGCATGAGTCCATGTAAATGGTAAATGAGGTACCCACAGAATACCCCTTACTAATCATATGTTCTAGCAGAAGTTGTGCATCATCTAGTCTTCCTTGATTGCACAGTCCCATTATCACATAACTGAAAGTGGATGGCAAGGGTGCAAGGCCTATCTCTTTCATAATTCTGTATAACTCGAGAGCTTCTTCTTCGAATCCCCCCTTGCTATATGCAGCAATCAGAGCATTAAATCCTGCAACACTCACTGGAACACCCTGCTCAACTGCACTACCCACGAGCTGCCGGGCATCATCCAGTCGTCCATCCCAACAAAGCCTACAGACCACCATATCTATACTGTCTGCTGATATCTGTGAACCCTCCTCCTGCTCGTGCGTTGTTAAGTGCGCAGCCTTCCCAAACTTGTCTGCTCCCGCAGAAAGAATGTTGAAGGTCCAGCAATCCGGCAGCAGTCCCCTCGACTTCATCTCCCTGCAGGCCGCATTAGCCTCACTCATCCGTCCAGCCTTTGCATACCCATCAATTAAAACATTGAAAGTTATTGTATTTGCTTCGATACCCGCCTTCGCCATCTCATCAAACAGCCCCCTCGCCTCCACCATATTCCCATCGCGGCAAAGAGCATTCACCAGGATGTTATAGGTGACAACCGTGGGCTCGCACCCTGACTTGTGCATCATTTCGTCAAACAGGTCGAAAGCATCCCCTGCCTGACCAGACTCGCAGTGAGCCTTGATCAGGATGTTATAGCTGCACGCATCCGGGATAACGCGGAACCTCGACATGACACCGAGCAATCCCGCGGCAACATGCACGAGCCCTCTGTGGCAGAACCCGAGAATCATGGCATTGAAGATAGCGAGTGTTGGCCGTGGCTCCCTCGCGGTCATTTCCGCGAACACCTTCCATGCGGCCCGGACCTCACCCGCGCAGAAGAGCAGACGCAGCAGGGTTGCGAGCGCGGAGATGCTGGGCGTTTTCCCGATGCTGCGGACGCGCGCGAGCACGACGAGCGCCTCGGACGGCATGCTGGCGGCGAGGAAGGCGTGGAGCGCGAGGCGAAGGGCGGCGTACGGATCGCCGCCAGGGGAGGCGCACCAGGCGAGGAGGTGTGGAGAGGCGGCCGGGAGGAGGGACGCGAGGAGGAGGGAGGCGAAGGGGCGCAGCTGCCGAGACAGCACGGTGAGTCCGGCGGCGGCGGCGAAGCGAGCGGGGAGCGGCGGCGGCGACGGGGATGTGCATGTGAGGGCGTGGAGGGCGAGGTGGCATTGCAGGGAGGTCTTGAGGAGGCGCGCGAGGCCGAGGAGCGCGTCGCGGCGGAGGGAGGCGGGGAGGCGGAGGTGCCGGGAGGATGAGCCGGAGGGGAGGAACTGCGCCGTCGGGTCGTAGGAGGAGCACGGATGGGAGGAAGATGAGGAGGCGGTGGCCGTGGTGGTTCTTGTGGAGATGTGGTAGGGGAGTAAGAAATGCCGCCGCCGGGATGGTTTCGCCGCCGCGGCGAGGCGGCGCATCGGGCGCCGGCGGCGGAGGGGAGAGAGTGGGAGAGGGAGAACTGTGGGCGAGCAGGCGGCAATGGCTTCTGTATTTGTACTGGTTGACTATGATGCCAATTCCCTCACTGTGCGCCGTTGGATCCGAGACGGACCGACCAGATCGACCCAAGCCTATTTTTTTTTGTTTTAAACATGTCAATTTTCTACTTCCTCCGATTCATAATTCTTATCATAGTTTTAGCTCAAATTTATTCTTATCGTGGTTTTGGTTCATGTTTCATCGGTCCTCTTCCTATTAGTTGCGATGGTGGTGGAATCTGGTTTAAGGGTTTTAAATTTTTTTTTGCATGGTTTTCCTCAAATCAACTTAGTCTTGTATGGTTTTTGGCCTTGTTATCTTTATAAACCGATGGATTAATGAATTTACAGGAGAGCCCTCCCTCTTGACTAGGTTTCCTTCATAAAAAAAGTGTCATCTGGCTAGGGTAGTTAATTAGAAGTAACAAGCAAGCAACTTAATCAGGGACAAAGCTAGAGAAAAATGTCACTGGGTCATCTCCATATTCTCTCTAATTACTATGATCATTCTATGCAAATAAGCATTAATTATTACTACGTACTATCTAGTGAAGGAATTGCCAGTTCTTATTGAGTCACCTGACCCCAATCCTCTTGAGGCAGCTTCGTCCCTGAACTTAATATGCCACCACAGTGAATCCATCCCCTTCATTTGCCTCAGCTACCATCTCTTTTCAATAGTAGCATCATCTTCTTAGTCATGATATGGCTCCCATATATAATGCATAGTTTTCATTGCCTTTTGGGGTTGCCTCTCAAGATGGCAAATGAACAATCTACCAGAGCAAAACCTAAATCTCAGCCATGGGTGGAATAAAAACCATAGAGGAAACGTTATGTTGTGTAAAACATGGGGCCATATTTTTGCTAACTAAACTTGTAAATTTTGATTTTCTCTCTTTAGCATGATCTCATTAACTCAAAATATGATTTTTTATTGATTCTATTAACTAGAATTACTACCTTAAGAGTTTTGAGCATAATAGCTTGTGACATGTATCAAAATTCTCCATCTATATTATTCATTCTCAAAACTACTCGCACTCGAGTTGTTTAGTTTTACTTTTCTTTATCGCCATCAAGCAAGGATAGACTGATTGAGTTGCGGTAAGTACTAATTAACTCGCAAAACTATCCTATGCAACTTCGTCAAGTAGATGCTAATTAGTTCTCAAGGGTTATAGCCTTTGTTATTACTCCTTTCGTTCATATTTTTTTGTCGCAAAAACATAGAGAGTACTATATAGTATGTGTTTCGACGTTTGTCATACTTTACAGTTGAAATTGTGCTCACAACAAGAGCCTTTTTTATGATATGGCAGACGTAACATGTCAGATTGAACTAGAATGAAAAATTAGTTCTCTTATACTTGTGACTGGGCGGACCTAGAGGAACTACACTTCCTGAGAAACAAGAAGCTTCTTAACATAAGGCTTAACATCATCGGCATTTCCTCCCTTTCGGACATGGCTGATGGATGGTTCCGAAGCAATTTAAGCACACCCGTGAGAAAGATCACGCCATAAAATTCAGAAAACATTCAAGTTTTGATGGACCTCCACTTGAAAACCCCAATACTACCCTTTGTAAAAGTTAATCAATGTACCACACCTCATATTGATCGGGGCACTGTTGATGGGATATTTATCCTCTTCTTGCTCTAGCCATCGTGCGACACGTAGATATTTTTTTCTCTCCTCATTGATTTAGTCTATCTATTCCCTTTTTTTTTTTTTTTGCAGGGAAGGATTACCGGTTACCGGTTCTAGGCTATTTCCCCCTTGATCTGTTCCGGTGATTGTGGCGTTGGCATTTACAGCAGCAGGTGATGTTCGTTGTTTGACACGTTCTTTCCTTTCTTTGCCACACGTGTCCTCTTTCCCCATCATCCCCGCCTTTTCTCATATCGGGGCTTTTCTCGATGGAGGCGGAGTCGTCGTAAGGGAGAAGGGGCAGAAGGGGCAGAGGGGTGGAGACCGCAGAGCCCACTGACAGGTATGGAGGAGTCACCGGCGGGGCATAGGTTGCGGCGTCCACCAGCAGACGAGAGGAAAACGGAGGTGCTGGAGACCGTGGCGTCCACCGACGGGGATCGAGGCGGATCCGTTGGTGGAGTAGAGACTGTGGCATCCACCGGCGGCGAGGGAGGCGGCGACGCCTCACCTCCACCCTGAGTAGTCCGGCCTCCTTGGATGGGTGGAGTCCCATCTTCATGCCCCCGTGGGGTCTACTGTATTGAAGCGGTGGCCTTGATGAAGATCTAGATGAAATTGCGGCCCTGGATGTCATGCTCGCAGTCGGCGACTGAAGTACTGCTCCCGTGCCCATGGTGAGTAGGACGAGCATCTTCAATCTAGCATTAGCTTGGTATTGTTCAGCCAACCTGGATATTGCCCTTGAGAAGTTACCCTTTGTAAAAGTTAATCAATTTACCACACCTCATATTGATTGGGGCACTGTTGATGGGATAGTTATCCTCTTCTTGCTCTAGCCATGGTGCGACACGTAGATATTTTTCTCTCCTCATTGTTCAGTCTATCTATTCTCTTTTGTTTTTTTTTTTTTGCAGGGAAGGATTACCGGTTACCGGTTCTAGGCTATTTCCCCCTCTATCTGTTCCGGTGATTGTGGCGTTGGCATTTACAGCGGCGGGTGATGTTCGGTGTTTGACATGTTCTTTCCTTTATTTTCCACACGTGTCCTCTTTCCCCATCATCCCCACCTTTTTCTCATATCGGGGCTTTTCTCGATGGAGGTGGAGTCGTCGTACGGGAGAAGGGGCAGAGGGGTGGAGACCGCAGAGCCCACTGACAGGGATGGAGGAGTCACCGTCGGGGGCAGAGGTTGCGGCGTCCACCAAAAGACGGGAGGCAAACGGAGGTGCTAGAGACCGTGGCGTCCACCGACGGGGATCGAGGCGGATCCGTTGGTGGAATAGAGACTGTGGCATCCACCGGCAGCGAGGGAGGCGGCGGCGCCTCACCTCCACCCTGAGTACTCCAGCCTCCTTGGATGGGGTGGAGTCCCATCTTCATGCCCCCGTGGGGTCTACTGTATTGAAGCGGTGGCCTTGATGAAGATCTAGATGAAATTGCGGCCCTGGATGTCATGCTCGCAGCCGGCGACTGAAGTACTGCTCCCGTGCCCATGGTGAGTAGGACGAGCATCTTCAATCTAGCATTAGCTAGGTATTGTTCAGCCAACCTGGATATTTCCCTTGAGAAGTTACCCTTTGTAAAAGTTAATCAATTTACCACACCTCATATTGATTGAGGCACTGTTGATGGGATATTTATCCTCTTCTTGCTCTAGCCATGGTGCGACACTTAGATATTTTTTCTCTCCTCATTGATTCAGTCTATCTATTCTCTTTTGTTTTTTTTTTTTGCAGGGAAGGATTACCGGTTACCGGTTTTAGGCTATTTCCCCCTCTATCTGTTCCGGTGATTGTGGCGTTGGCATTTACAGTGGCGGGTGATGTTCGGTGTTTGACACGTTCTTTCCTTTCTTTTCCACACGTGTCCTCTTTCCCTATCCTCCCCGCCTTTTTCTCATATCGGGGCTTTTCTCGATGGAGGCGGAGTCGGAGTCGTCGTACGGGAGAACGGGCAGAAGGGGCAGAGGGGTGGAGACCGCGGAGCCCACTGACAGGGATGGAGGAGTCACCGGCGGGGCAAAGGTTGCGGCGTCCACCAGCAGACGGGAGGCAAGCGGAGGTGCTGGGGACCGTGGCGTCCACCGCCGGGGATCGAGGCGGATCCGTTGGTGAATAGAGACTGCGGCATCCACCGGAGGCGAGGGAGGTAGCGGCGCCTCACCTCCACCATGAGTAGTCCGGCCTCCTTGGATGGGGTGGAGTCCCATCTTCATGCCCCCATGGGTCTACTGTATTGAAGCGGTGGCCTTGATGAAGATCTAGACGAAATTGCGGCCCTGGATGTCGTGCTCGCAGCCAGCGACTGAAGTACTGCTCTCGTGCCCATGGTGAGTAGGACGAGCATCTTCAATCTAGGATTAGCTAGGTATTGTTCAGCCAGCCTGGATATTGCCCTTGAGAAGTTAGACATCGCATGCATGCTTTATTGGTTTTTTAGTGGTTTGTCTCCAGTTTTTTAATTATTACTGTTCATATGTCGACTGCAAAACTGAGATTACTCATATGTCAACTGTTTGTGATCATATTATCACTGATATTGTCCCGCAAATTTAAGCATTGAACCTATTTTTCATTCCTTTTAAGATGTAGTAATTAGCACGATCTTAGGCTCCAGTCCTTCGATACTGTTATTTGGTCGATCTGATGTTTCGATTTTTCCGTTTGTGTAGGTTCTGAATCTATAATATCTATAAAGATCATCCCCACTAAAATGCATTTAATGTTTGCAAGCTTAAACCTGATGCAGCCACATCACCCTAATTGTTTTTGTCCGTAGGATTGCAAATATATGGTCCTTAGTTATTCATCCTAGGGCTGGCCCAGTCCTGATTCCATCCGCCACCAAGTCTACCTCTGGGAAAATAAAGAATTGCGATGTTCCATCGGGCCCTTGGTGACATAGGCATCCCCAATGGGCATGCCGAAGATAGTACCCGGGGTTTACTGAAGGCCCATGAATCGAAGAATAAGAAGAATCGGAAGCCCAAGTTGATATTAAGGAAAGCTAGAGTTGTATTAGGAGATGATGTTTGTAATCTTGCGGGATGAGTTGGAAACCCTCCCGGACTCTGTAACTTGTACAATACGAATCCCTCGACTCCACCTCCTATATAAGGGGGAGTCGAGGGACAAAGAAAGCATCGAATCATTGTCTCACAAACCCTAGTTTTCATAATCGTCGAGTACTTTTCGGCTGAAACCTTCGAGATCTACTTGCCCTCTACTTCCAACTAAACCCTAGTCTACCACCCGTAGGCATTGACAAGTTAATCCCTTGTCAATTGGCGCCGTCTGTGGGAATTAGAGGCGTCAAGGATCTGATCTCGATGGCACGTTCAAGATCGTCGACTTCATCAACTGCAAGCAACGCGATGGATCGAGGTAAACAGATCGCAACTGGTCCTGTCGATTTTGTTCCTCACCCACCCTCCCGTTTGGATGCATATGCGTATCTGGAGGAGCCTATGGAGATGACGTTCGGAGGATTCCACTTTCGCGTCGAGAAAGAGGGAACGTATCGTCTCGAAATTCCGATCTCGTCGGGATTGTCGGCGGTCGATTCCGATTTTTCGAGCTCAACATCGTCAATCGAGTCAGGCGAAGAGGAGACTTCATCGCCACGCTTCATCAGCACCAGGGCAAGCGAAAAGCTCGCCAAGATCTTCAGCGACATGTCCTTCGAGTCATCTGCGGACTCCTATATAAGCGATGACTCGAGCAGTGTCGTGACTTCAACTTCATCGACAAATCCACTACGGTGGGCAAGGTCTTCACCAATCTTTATGATGGTGTCACCAAACCCAACACGAGATCTGAATACAAAATACCATCAGATTTATGCCATCGGAGAGCCGAGCCGCGATCGGAGGAAACATACGAGGCTTTCGATGATTTGGGAAATCCATATGTCGATCCCTACGATTCTGACGAGGTCTAGGCAACAAGTATATCGGACCTGAGCCTCGTGATAGAGTTCAACTCCCGCAAGCAGCATGGGATAGAGCCGCAAGAGCTATGGATGGCTCAGAACCAATGGCTACAATAGCCACGCTAGAAGAGTTGCAAGCATATCAATATAGGCTCGCACGAGCTGCGAGGGAATTGGAAAAACAGACAGCTGCCCTGAACAGAAGAAAGGAGGCAGCCTCCGCGTCAAGCAGGCGAAGGGCAGAGCTAAGTCGACAATCTGGAACCTCGGGAGATAGCCACAGGGAAGCTCGGAACAGAGCAAGATCAAGGTTGCAACATATACCTGAAGGAGAAAGAGGGCACTTGGTTCAAAACCTCGACATGTCTTTTATGTCGATAGACACGAGAGGGAATATTATCCCCAAGACACCAGAAGCTGGGTATATGGTGACACAGGCCTTTATCCTTGCATCCAGGCCACCTCCAGGAGATCCAAGGGAGGCACTGTACAACATGGCAATGGCAGGAGTTGGAGCCATGGGAACGGCGTTTGCATCAACACCTCCCAAAGGAACAACAAGGCAAAATAGTCCACGACCTGCGGCAGCAGCAGCGACTCCCGAAGGAACAAGTGGAGCAAGAGACACGGCAGCGCAGGCAAGGGTGGACAGAGCACGGCAAAGTAGAAGGGAACATCGGCACTCCCCAGAACTAAACGACGAGGATATGTGCGGTTTGCCATGCTTCACGAGGAGAGTACGAAAAACTCGAGTCCCTTCGGG
Source organism: Lolium perenne (assembly GCF_019359855.2). Lineage (NCBI taxonomy): Eukaryota > Viridiplantae > Streptophyta > Magnoliopsida > Poales > Poaceae > Lolium > Lolium perenne. The sequence goes on along the minus strand of NC_067248.2, from coordinate 31,331,947 downwards.
ATTTAAGTTGCCTGATAACTTCAAGAAATTCGACGGCCTGCAAGATCCAGAGGATTGGCTAGTTGATTACCTCGAGACGGTGAAGCACACAGGAGGGACCAGAGCAACAGCTATGCAAAGCATCCAGGTGCATTTAAGTGGAGCCGCGCGATCTTGGATTAAGAAGCTTCCTCCAGGGTCTATCGACAGCTGGGATAGCTTCGAGGACATATTCATCAAGAATTTCTGGTCCACCTGCAAAAAACCCGCATCACTAGAGGAATTGAGGGCGTGTCGACAGAAGCCAGACGAATCAATGAGAAAATACATCCAAAGGTGGAATATCATCAAAAACTCGGCAGAAAATATATCTGACGAGAGAGCGATACATGCGTTTGTCGCAGGAATCAGGCGAGGAGATTTTGTCGAGGATTTGGGGAGAACCAATCCAAAGACAGTATCCGCATTGATGGAAATAGCAAACAGATGGGCAGATGGAGAAGATGTTGTTCACAACAAACGGCATAGGTCACCAGAGGAGGACCGCGGCCGAAATTATCAAAATAGGCGACGATTTCCTCGGCAGTACTCGGGCTATGATGCCCCAGGGCAAATTTCGGCTGGCTTCCGAGCAAGCGCCGGAGGAAACAATAGAGATGATTACCAAAGGAGCAACGAGCAGCGAGGCGACAATAGAGATGACTCTCGAAACAACAGGCAAAATACGGGGTTGAGGTTTCAGAGGCCTTTCGTGTCTCCCGAGGAGATGATGAACGGGCCGTGTCAGATGCATTTTTATCTTGACAACAACGGAAAAAGACAGTCGGGACACTTGCAAAAGGATTGCCGAAATTTCCAGGCAATGTTAAGGTGGGCAGGGCATGCCAATGCTCAGGCAGCGCCCAGAAATCCTCAACGACCCAGGAGTGAGATTCACCTGCCACCTCCTCCCGCAATTACAGACGATAATCGACATCAGCTCAAGTGCGGCACCTTTGCACCACCGCCTTATGTTGATCCCAATTCCAATGGAGCGGTCTCGATGATTCAGAAAGGCAGGCCATCCAATAGAGCTCAGAAAGTAATCTCGCGACAGGTGTTCATGGCAGAAAAGATGCCTCCACCAACAGTCGAGTATCTTAACTGGTCAGGGCAAGATATTGGCTTCACAATAGCGGATCATCCACAGCAAGTTCCTCGACCAGGGCAATCAGCACTTATCTTACCAGCAGTAATTGCAGGATTCGACGTATCTCGAGTGTTCATAGATGGCGGCAGCAGTTTAAACCTTATGTATGCAGATACACTAAGGAAGATGAACATATCCCTAGCAAACCTAAAACCAACCGACACGCGATTCCACGGTATCACACCGGAGAAGCCAAGTTATCCGCTAGGGAAGATTAATCTCGACGTTCAGTTTGGGACCCGAGAAAACTACAGAATAGAGAGGCTGGAGTTCGAAGTCATGGATTTCCCATCACAGTATCACGCTTTGTTGGGACGCCCAGCATATGCTAGGTTTGTGGCGGTACCACATTATACGTACCTGTTGTGGAGGATGCCTGGACCTAAGGGACCAATCACAGTCAAAGGAAGCTTTGCGTTAGCCGATAAATGTGATAAGAATTTTCATCGACTGTCAGAAACTTTCGGGATGCAGACAGAATACATGGCGTCAAGACTCACGACTGACTATGATGTGCTGCCAGATGTAGGAAGGCCAAACAAAGAATCAACTTTCAACACTGAGAAAAAATCTAAGGAGGTGCAGATTCACCCGACAGACCCGAAGAAGACGACGTCCATTGCAAAGGACATGGACCTCGCATAGGAAAGCGCGCTCGTCGAGTTCCTCCGTGAGCACTGGAAAATCTTCGCATGATGTCCAGCTGACATGCCAGGAGTACCCAGGGAACTTGCCGAGCACCACCTAAACTTGGATCCACTAGCGAGACCAATCAAACAACCTTTGCGGCGTTTTTCGGAGCCAAACCGCAAAGCTATGCTGTCAGAAATCGATCGACTAAGAGAAGCTGGTTTTATCAAGGAGCTGCATACAGAGGCCACATGGGTAGCAAATCCAGTGTTGGTGCCGAAGAAAAACACTAAAAGTCCTTCGCATGTGCGTCGATTTTACGTGTCTCAATAAACATTGTCCAAAGGATCACTTTCCCCTCCCGAGGATCAATCAAATTATCGACTCCACGGCAGGATGTGAACATCTTTCCTTCCTGGATGCATATTCTGGTTACAACCAGATCAGATTAAAAGAAGAAGATGAGGTCAAAACAGCATTCATCACACCTTACGGCGTGTTTTGCTACAGAACAATGCCTTTTGGTCTGAAAAACGCGGGAGCAAGATACCAGAGGATGATGCAGAAGTGCTTGGCGACACAAATTGGGAAAACGTACAAGTGTACATCGACGATGTCGTCATAACATCAAAGAAGGGGACGACGCTAATTGAGGATCTGAAAGAAACCTTCGACAACCTCGACAAGTTCCGCCTCAAGTTGAACCCGACGAAGTGTTCCTTTGGCGTCCTGATACGTCTCCGACGTATCGATAATTTCTTATGTTCCATGCCACATTATTGATGTTATCTACATGTTTTATGCACACTTTATGTCATATTCGTGCATTTTCTGGAACTAACCTATTAACAAGATGCCGAAGTGCCAGTTCCTGTTTTCTGCTGTTTTTGGTTTCAGAAATCCTAGTAACGAAATATTCTCGGAATCGGACGAAATCAACGCCCAGGTTCCTATTTTACCCGGAAGCATCCAGAACACACGAGAACCGCCAGAGAAGGGAGGCAGGGCCACCACACCACACCCCGGCGCGCCCCCCTAGGGTGTGGGCCCCCCTTCGACCTTCCTGCGCCGCCTCTCCGCCTATAAAAAGCCCCTGGATCAGAAAACCCTACATCAATTGACGAAACCCACGAAAACCTTCCAGAGCCGCCGCCATCGCGAAGCCAAGATCTGGGGGACAGGATCTCTGTTCCGGCACCCTGCCGGAGCGGGGAAGTGCCCCCGGAAGGCTTCTCCATCGACACCGCTGACATCTCCACCGCCATCTTCATCACCGCTGCTGCTCCCATGAGGAGGGAGTAGTTCTCCATCGAGGCTCGGGGCTGTACCGGTAGCTATGTGGTTAATCTCTCTACTATGTACTTCAATACAATGATCTCATGAGCTGCTTTACATGATTGAGATTCATCTGAGTTTTGTATCACAATTCATCTATGTGCTACTCTAGTGATGTGTTATTAAAGTAGTTCTATTCCTCCTGCACGTGTGTAATGGTGACAGTGTGTGCACCGTGTTAGTACTTGGTTTATGCTATGATCATGATCTCTTGTAGATTGCGAAGTTAACTATTGCTATGATAATATTGATGTGATCTATTCCTCCTACATATGCATGAAGGTGACAGTGTGCATGCTATGCTAGTACTTGGTTTAGTAGCGTTGATCTATCTTACACTAAAGGTTACTTAAACATGAGCATTATTGTGGAGCTTGTTAACTCCGGCATTGAGGGTTCGTGTAATCCTACGCAATGTGTTCATCATCCAACAAAAGTGTAGAGTATGCATTTATACTCTGCATTTATGTGATCAATGTTGAGAGTGTCCACTAGTGAAAGTGTAATCCCTAGGCCTTGTTCCTAAATACGCTGCGTTACTCTTGCTTGTTTCTTGTTTTCTTGTGTTACTACTGCTGCAATACCACCACCATCAACTACACACCATCAAGCTATTTTACGCACCGTTGCTACCGCTCATATATATTCATACCACCTGTATTTCACTATCTCTTCGCCGAACTAGTGCACCTATTAGGTGTGTTGGGGACACAAGAGACTTCTTGCTTTGTGGTTGCAGGGTTGCATGAGAGGGATATCTTTGACCTCTTCCTCCCTGAGTTCGATAAACCTTGGGTATCCACTTAAGGGAAAACTTGCTGCTGTTCTACAAACCTCTCCTCTTGGAGGCCCAACACTGTCTCAGGAAAGGAGGGGGAACGTAGACATCAAGCACTTTTAAGGCGCCGTTGCTCGGGGAGGAAAGGTAAAAGGCACTCATACTTCGGTTCCAGGTAAAGTACTTTTCTGGCGCCATTGTGTTTGTGCTCGAAGCTATTTCCTTTAGATCCTGCAATTGCAACTTTTTGTTTCTTGTTTACACTAGTTAGGCATAATGGAAAACATCTGTGAGCTCTTTGTACTATTTCCTGAGTCAAGACCTGAATGGTTTAATGCGAAAATTAACAAACCCATGGAACATGTTAGCATGAATACTTTGAACACCATTGTTGCTAATGATATGGAAAATTCTAAGCTTGGGGAAGCTGGTTTTGATGAGCATGATCTTTTTAGTCCACCAAGCATTGAGGAGAAAATTTTCTTTGATGATACTTTGCCTCCTATATATGATGATTATAATGATAGTGGTCTTTTGGTACCACCTACTATGGAGAGTAAATTTTGTTGTGATTATACTATGCCTCCTACACTTGATGAGAATAATAATGATAGCTACTTTGTTGAATTTGCTCCCACTACAACTAATAAAATTGATTATGCCTATGTGGAGAGTAATAATTTTATGCATGAGACTCATGATAAGAATGCTTTATGTGATGGTTATATTGTTGAGTTTGCTCATGTTGCTACTGAAAGTTATTATGAGAGAGGAAAATATGGTTGTAGAAATTTTCATGTTACTAAAACACCTCTCTATGTGCTGAAATTTTTGAAGCTACACTTGTTTTATCTTCCTATGCTTGTTACTTTGCTTTTCATGAACTTGTTTATTTACAAGATTCCTATGCATAGGAAGCATGTTAGACTTAAAGTTGTTTTGAATTTGCCTCTTGATGCTCTCTTTTGCTTCAAATACTATTTCTTGCGAGTGCATCATTAAAACTGCTGAGCCCATCTTAATGGCTATAAAGAAAGAACTTCTTGGGAGATAACCCATGTGTTATTTTGCTACAGTACTTTGTTTTATATTTGTGTCTTGGAAGTTGTTTACTACTGTAGCAACCTCTCCTTATCTTAGTTTTGTGTTTTGTTGTGCCAAGTAAAGTCTTTGATAGTAAAGTAAGTACTAGATTTGGATTACTGCGCAGTTCCAGATTTCTTTGCTGTCACGAATCTGGGTCCACCTCCCTGTAGATAACTCAGAAAATTATACCAATTTACGTGCATGATCCTCAGATATGTATGCAACTTTCATTCAATTTGAGCATTTTCATTTGAGCAAGTCTGGTGCCATTTTAAAATTCGTCAATACGAACTGTTCTGCTTTGACAGATTCTGCCTTTTATTTCGCATTGCCTCTTTTGCTATGTTGGATGAATTTCTTTGATCCACTAATGTCCAGTAGCATTATGCAATGTCCAGAAGTTTTAAGAATGATTGTGTCACCTCTGAATATGTTAATTTTTATTGTGCACTAACCCTCTAATGAGTTGTTTCGAGTTTGGTGTGAAGGAAGTTTTCAAGGGTCAAGAGAGGAGGATGATACACTATGATCAAGAAGAGTGAAAGCTCTAAGCTTGGGGATGCCCCGGTGGTTCACCCCTGCATATATTAAGAAGACTCAAGCGTCTAAGCTTGGGGATGCCCAAGGCATCCCCTTCTTCATCGACAAAATTATCAGGTTCCTTCTCTTGAAACTATATTTTTATTCGGTCACATCTTATGTGCTTTACTTGGAGCGTCTGTATGCTTTTGTTTTTGTTTGTGTTTGAATAAATGCTTTTGTGGGAGAGAGACACGCTCCGCTGGTTCGTATGAACACATGTGTTCTTAGCTTATAATATTCATGGCGAAGTTTTCTCCTTCGTTAAATTGTTATATGGTTGGAATTGGAAAATGCTACATGTAGTAATTGCTATAATGTCTTGGGTAATGTGATACTTGGCAATTGTTGTGCTCATGTTTAAGCTCTTGCATCATATGCTTTGCACCCATTAATGAAGAAATACATAGAGCATGCTAAAATTTGGTTTGCATATTTGGTTTCTCTAAGGTCTAGATAATTTCTAGTATTGAGTTTGAACAACAAGGAAGACGGTGTAGAGTCTTATAATGTTTTCAATATGTCTTTTATGTGAGTTTTGCTGCACCGGTTCATCCTTGTGTTTGCTTCAAATAAGCCTTGCTAGCCTAAACCTTGTATCGAGGGGGAATACTTCTCATGCATCCAAAATACTTGAGCCAACCACTATGCCATTTGTGTCCACCATACCTACCTATACTACATGGTATTTTCCGCCATTCCAAAGTAAATTGCTTGAGTGCTACCTTTAAAATTCCATCATTCACCTTTGCAATATATAGCTCATGGGACAAATAGCTTAAAAACTATTGTGGTATTGAATATGTAATTATGCACTTTATCTCTTATTAAGTTGCTTGTTGTGCGATAACCATGTTCACTGGGGACGCCATCAACTATTCATTGTTGAATTTCATGTGAGTTGCTATGCATGTCCGTCTTGTCTGAAGTAAGAGAGATCTACCACCTTATGGTTAAGCATGCATATGTTAGAGAAGAACATTGGGCCGCTAACTAAAGCCATGCTCCATGGTGGAAGTTTCAGTTTTGGACAACAATCCTCAAATCTCAAATGAGAAAATTATTAATTGTTGTTATATGCTTATGCATAAAAGAGGAGTCCATTATCTGTTGTCTATGTTGTCCCGGTATGGATGTCTAAGTTGAAGAATAATCAATAGCGAGAAATCCAATGCGAGCTTTCTCCTTAGACCTTTGTACAGGCGGCATAGAGGTACCCCTTTGTGACACTTGGTAAAAACAATGCATTGTGATGATCCGGTAATCCAAGCTAATTAGGACAAGGTGCGGGCACTATTAGTACACTATGCATGAGGCTTGCAACTTATAAGATATAATTTACATGATGCATATGCTTTATTACTACCGTTGACAAAATTGTTTCATGTCTTCAAAATCAAAGCTCTAGCACAAATATAGCAATCGATTCTTTTCCTCAATGAGGACCATTCTTTTACTTTCAATGTTGAGTCAGTTCACCTATCTCTCTCCACCTCAAGAAGCAAACACTTGTGTGAACTATGCATTGATTCTTACATACTTGCTTATTGCACTTATTATATTACTCTATGTTGACAATATCCATGAGATATACATGTTACAAGTTGAAAGCAACCGCTGAAACTTAATCTTCTTTTGTGTTGTTTCAATATCTCTACTTTGAATTATTGCTTTATGAGTTAACTCTTATGCAAGACTTATTGATGCTTGTCTTGAAGTGCTATTCATGAAAAGTCTTTGCTATATGATTCACTTGTTTACTCATGTCATATACATTGTTTTGATCGCTGCATTCACTACATATGCTTTACAAATAGTATGATCAAGATTATGATGGCATGTCACTCCAGAAATTATCTGTGTTATCGTTTTACCTGCTCGGGACGAGCAGAACTAATCTTGGGGATGCTGATACGTCTCCGACGTATCGATAATTTCTTATGTTCCATGCCACATTATTGATGTTATCTACATGTTTTATGCACACTTTATGTCATATTCGTGCATTTTCTGGAACTAACCTATTAACAAGATGCCGAAGTGCCAGTTCCTGTTTTCTGCTGTTTTTGGTTTCAGAAATCCTAGTAACGAAATATTCTCGGAATCGGACGAAATCAACGCCCAGGTTCCTATTTTACCCGGAAGCATCCAGAACACACGAGAACCGCCAGAGAAGGGAGGCAGGGCCACCACACCACACCCCGGCGCGCCCCCCTAGGGTGTGGGCCCCCCTTCGACCTTCCTGCGCCGCCTCTCCGCCTATAAAAAGCCCCTGGATCAGAAAACCCTACATCAATTGACGAAACCCACGAAAACCTTCCAGAGCCGCCGCCATCGCGAAGCCAAGATGCGGGGACGGGATCTCTGTTCCGGCACCCTGCCGGAGCGGGGAAGTGCCCCCGGAAGGCTTCTCCATCGACACCGCTGACATCTCCACCGCCATCTTCATCACCGCTGCTGCTCCCATGAGGAGGGAGTAGTTCTCCATCGAGGCTCGGGGCTGTACCGGTAGCTATGTGGTTAATCTCTCTACTATGTACTTCAATACAATGATCTCATGAGCTGCTTTACATGATTGAGATTCATCTGAGTTTTGTATCACAATTCATCTATGTGCTACTCTAGTGATGTGTTATTAAAGTAGTTCTATTCCTCCTGCACGTGTGTAATGGTGACAGTGTGTGCACCGTGTTAGTACTTGGTTTATGCTATGATCATGATCTCTTGTAGATTGCGAAGTTAACTATTGCTATGATAATATTGATGTGATCTATTCCTCCTACATATGCATGAAGGTGACAGTGTGCATGCTATGCTAGTACTTGGTTTAGTAGCGTTGATCTATCTTACACTAAAGGTTACTTAAACATGAGCATTATTGTGGAGCTTGTTAACTCCGGCATTGAGGGTTCGTGTAATCCTACGCAATGTGTTCATCATCCAACAAAAGTGTAGAGTATGCATTTATCTGTTCTGTTATGTGATCAATGTTGAGAGTGTCCACTAGTGAAAGTGTAATCCCTAGGCCTTGTTCCTAAATACTGCTGCGTTACTACTGCTTGTTTCTTGTTTCTTGTGTTACCTCTGCTGCAATACCACCACCATCAACTACACACCATCAAGCTATTTTCTGGCACCGTTGCTACTGCTCATATATATTCATACCACCTGTATTTCACTATCTCTTCGCCGAACTAGTGCACCTATTAGGTGTGTTGGGGACACAAGAGACTTCTTGCTTTGTGGTTGCAGGGTTGCATGAGAGGGATATCTTTGACCTCTTCCTCCCTGAGTTCGATAAACCTTGGGTATCCACTTAAGGGAAAACTTGCTGCTGTTCTACAAACCTCTGCTCTTGGAGGCCCAACACTGTCTACAGGAAAGGAGGGGGAACGTAGACATCACGTCCCTGCAGGAGAACTTCTTGGGTTTCTAGTTTCAGCAAGAGGGATTGAAGCAAATCCCGAAAAAATCCAAGCTATCGTAACAATGAGGAAGCCAACAAAGTTGAAGGAAATACAGCAGCTAACTGGGCGAGTCGCAGCTTTAAGCAGATTCGTCGCCAGGTTAGGAGAGAAAGCGTTACCGTTTTATGCTTTAATCAAGCAAGGAGAGAAATTCCAATGGAATGAAGAGGCCGACAGAGCCTTTGAGGATTTAAAGCGCACAATTTCGACACCACCGATCTTGGTGGCACCGAAAGAGAAGGAACCTCTCCTGCTATACATCGCAGCCACACCTCAGGTGGTTAGCACGGTGCTAGTCGTTGAAAGAGAAGAAGAAGGAAAACTCCATGGAGTGCAAAAGCCGGTATATTTCATCAGTGAAGTTTTATCGCCTTCCAAGCAGCGGTACCCGCAGTACCAGAAGTTAGCATATGGAGTGATCACAACAGCAAGAAAATTGCGCCATTATTTTTCGGCACATCCGATAATAGTGGTCAATGAAGCACCTCTATCAAACATATTGAACAATCCAGAAGCTACAGGGCGTGTCTCCCTTTGGGGAATAGAACTTTCCCCTCGGGACATCACGTATGAAAAAAGAAAGGCAATCAAGTCGCAAGTTCTGCCAGATTTTATTGCAGAGTGGATGGAGCTGCAAAATACAGGACCCCCGGATTTGTCGAGAACTTGGACCATGAACTTCGATGGATCCAAGAGAGTAGAAGGAGCGGGTGCAGGGGTGATACTCATATCACCTGAAGGCGACAAATTGAAATATGTCCTACGGATGACGTTCCCAAACGCATCTAACAATGAAGCAGAATATGAAGCCCTTATACACGGGATGAAGATGGCGAAAGCTTGCGGCGCAACTCGACTAAAAATATTTGGCGACTCACAATTGGTAGCTCAGCAGGTTATGAACCAATGTGATGCAGTCAATGATAGCATGGTGGCATACAAGGAAGTGTACAACGAGCTTGAGAAGCTGTTTGATGGATGCGAAGTAAATCACATTAGTAGGTTGAGCAATGATGAAGCCGACGTTCTCGCAAACATCGGGTCGCAGTGCCTTCCAATTCCACCAGGCGTGTTGTGGGAAGAAATAGCTGAAAGATCCATAAAGACAAAGAAGGCGCCGAAGAAGACGAAGGAGGAGAAAACTTCGGTGCCTCTCAAAGAAATTCCAGATGAAGAAGAGGACCAGGAGCTGGTGATGATGGTAGAAGTCCCATGGATGCAAGCGTACATATCATATATCCTGAGAAAAGAACTACCCAACGATCCAGTTGAAGCAAGGCGAGTTATTCGACGATCCAAAGCCTTCACAGTGGTCAAAGGGGAGTTGTACAAGCGAAGTATTTCAGGCGTTCTGCAAAGGTGCGTTACACCCGAAGAAGGAAGGATAATCTTAAAGGACGTACACGAGGGAATATGTGGTCACCACGCGAGCAGTCGAGCTATTGCGGCCAAGGTTTTTCGGGCTGGATTTTACTAGTTAACAGCAATCGAGGATGCAAAAGAGATAGTGCGAACCTGCGACGCGTGCCAGAGGTTTGCCGCAAAACCCCACTCACCGGCAGCAGAATTAATGCCAATACCATTGTCTTAGCCTTTTGCCCAATGGGGACTCGATATGGTGGGCAAATTGCACAAAGCTTCGCCAGGAGGATACGAATACATGTTGGTTGCTGTCGATAAATTCACCAAGTGGATAGAAGCGAAGCCGATAAATTCACCAGATGCAGCGTCAGCAATAAAATTCGTGAAGGGCATCGTTTTTCGGTTTGGAGTACCTCACAGCATTGTCACAGACAATGGTAGTAACTTTACGTCCAAGGAGTTCAAGGCATACTGCGCAGAAGTAGGCATTAAATTGCACTTCACGTCAGTTGGGCACCCGCAGACCAACAGCCAAGTCGAGAAGGTCAATGGAATCATCTGCAACGGTATCAAAAAGCGCCTGCTAGGACCGCTTGAAAAGGCTCGACATACCTGGCCAGAAGAATTGCCAAGTGTCCTGTGGAGTATTCGAACAACACCAAATACGGCGACGCAAGAAACTCCGTTCTTTCTAGTCCATGGAGCTGAGGCAGTACTACCGACCGAAATAGAGCATGACTCCCCAAGAGTCACAGAGTATGACGAAGAAACTTCAAGAAGAGCTTTGGAGGACGATGTGTGATGGGGATATGCCCATAGGGGGTGGGTCGCCAGTCCCAGTCGCCATGAAGATAGAGGCTCGGGTGGATCGCCAGTCGCCTAAGCGGCCCAGGCCCTAAGGCGGCCGGGGCCGTGATCCCAAGGAGGAGGTCCACACGGCTGGACAAGAAGATTACTTGCGAGGGGGATAGCGGATCCCGGATTAGTAGCAACTGATATGATTCGGAGTTATCTCCATGTAACCCTAGATCGGGGGTGCTTATATAAACCCCCGAGCTTAAACCCTAGAGGACACCTTACTTGAGATCCAATCTCCCCCTGTAAGCTCTCGGCGTAGCCGCCGACTGAGCCCCCCCCATTGTAATTCTCCACTGAGCAATAAAGATCTAGCAGGACGTAGGCCTTTTACTCTCCGGAGGGGCTGAACCTGGGTAAAACCCTTGCGTCTCTTGCACCTCGACCCGTAGATGGCAATGTTCCCTTCCCCTCGCATCAATGAAGTGCTACCCCCCGTAGCATCTGCCGTGGTTACATCCACGACAGTGGCGCCCACCGTGGGGCATGGGACATCAAGCCTTCGAGCTACGGCGAGGCCCTACTCGCCAATACGGCGGCCGGTTGCTTCCGGCAGGATGATCGCCACCGGCAATTTCTTCCACATCCAGCCAAGCACCTACCGGCCCGCCTCGTCGCCTCTCAAGCACGCCTGGATGGTGCCGATCGGCTCCATCAACCTCTTCGTTGGGCTCGCCGGCGTCAGCGACCCCTCTGAGCCTCGCCCCAGTCGCTCGCACGACCCCTTCGCGCCCGGGCAGCTCCTCACTGCTACTCGCCCGGTCACCGGCGAGGTATACGCGGAGGCCGAGGCGGCCCTGGAAGACGATGCCGAGTCGGCGGTCGTGGCACCGACCACCAACTCCACTGTTGCCTTGGCGATCGCCGACACCGCCGACACCGCTCCGGCCCGCCGATTCCGCCGACACCATCCCGGCCATCGACTCCGTCATCGCTGCGATCGACGCCGACTTCACCGACATCATCGCTGCAACGTCGGTTGCGGGATCCACCGCTGCGTCCCCGACTGCCCGCTCCATCGCCACAGCATCAACCAAGGACTCTATCTCCCTGGTCTCCCACCCGAGCGACTTCGAAGGTGGCTTCGAGGATGACTCCATCCTCTCCCTCTTCGGCAGCGACTACGACTCGGACTCTGTCGAGGCCCCGCGTTACCGCTACCCGACCGCAGTCTTCATGGCAGGGGGTGAAGAAGAGCTCCCAGTCGACGCCTTCACCACTCCCCTCCCCGCAACCGCCACCGCAACCGAGATCGAGGCGCACCGGGCGGCCCTCGAGGAGCAGAGGAAAAAGGAGCTCGCCGAAAGGCAGAAATTCCGCCTCGAGCAAGATGAAGTAAGGGCCGTGTCCCACTATCGTCGACAGCGAAACCGCCGGCGCATGGAGCGCGCCCGCGCGAACGACTTTCCCAGCGCACGCCTTAGCCCGACGACCCAGACGGAGAAATCCGGGTCGCCCGAGTCCAAAACCACGACATCCCGGAAGGAAGTCGGGCTGCTGCAGATAGAGCAGCGCGCGGAGCACCCCCGCCACCCCCACCACCACCGCCGAAGTTCCTCGGGCAGAGGTCGACGCCAACGGCCTACCACCGCACTCGTCTCCGGCCGATAACGTGGCAGCTGCGCAGGCCGTCCTCGCAAGAATCCCGAAACGGGAGACGGCGCGATCCTCGTCCAGCACGCCAAGGCTTTGGTAGCCAAGGCATTGGAGCAGCAGCACGCCGCAGCCGACTCGCAGGGGCGACTCTATTCGCGCACATCCGCCAGTCGCGCGGCGTCGTCAGACGCGGCAAACCGCGCAATCGTCAACGCCAACAACGGCCCGCCGCCAGCACCGCGCGCGGCCCACTCGTCTAACAACCGAGTCGAGCCGCGCCCGCGCGGATGATGGTCGCCGCTAACGGGCAGCCGGTTGACGCCGAACCCACATCGTCAACGACCAAGAATGGCGGGCGCGCAATCGATTGAACGACCGCCACGCCGATGAAGCTCCGCGCCGAGCGCGTTCACCCGAATCGGCCCCGCTTGCTTCGGGCCGATGATTAGAGGCGAGCCGTATCCTGTAGGGTTCAAAGGACCCCGCGACATCGAAAAGTACGATACAAGCATTGACCCCAGCATGCGGATCGACTCGTACGCCATGGCAATGGGGATCCAGGGCCACTCCGAGTTACTCGCAGCGCGTACCTGCCCCTCATGATGGACGGCGTCAATCGCCATTGGTTCAATACCCTCACCGTCAACGGCATCGACTCCTGGGAAGAAGCCCGCGCCGCGTTCATCCAGCACTTCGCCGGCGCATACACCCGTGCCACAACCATAGAAGACCTAGATCGCTGCGTCCAAGGCCCGCGCGAGTCGACCCGCCGGTGGGTGCAGCGGCGGCAGGACATGTGGACGACCTCCGCCGGCATCGGCACGGACACGGCAATCTGCTTCCGACGCTGCTGCCGGTATGAACCGCTAAGCGCCAAGCTCCGTCGCGTCGCCAGGGACAATATCTCAATCTCCGAGCTCTTCGACATCGCCACCCGCTACGCCGATGAAGACCCTACGGTCGACTCGGACGACGAGTACGGTCAACGACGCAATCGCCGCCTGCGCACAAGGAGCCTCGGCGGGGCGACTACCGGTTCGCCGGCCGGTCTAACAACGGCAAGCGCCGCGGAGAGGGAGGACACAACGAGCTAGTCGCTACCACCGATTACGAGCAGCGCGAGCCAAAATCGTTTCGGCGCGACACTCGTGCACCTCGGGAGGATCGGCCTCAGCCCAAGCGCTTCGACGCCCGCAGCCTCCTAGATGCACCATGCATCTATCACAGCAAGGAGGGCAAGCCCGCCAACCACACGACGGGAAATTGCTACTCCCTGAAGCAGATAGAAAGAGCTCGCCGCGCCAAGGAAAACGACGGCGGCAACCAGCACAAAGAGCGCGCCAAAGACCAAGACCAGCACAAGGGAGAGGGCTTCGGGCGCAGCGCCGGCTCGCGCCTCACGTTCGCCGGGGTCGGCGACCGACGGACAGGAAGGTCCTCGCAAGGGCGTGGCGGTACACGCAGTCATACTTTCCGACGTACCCCGGTGGCTCAACCGGTCCGAGCAAAGCATCACCTGGAGCCGCGAAGATCACGCCCCCGCATCGAGTACCCCGGGCGAGTGGCGCTAGTCGTCGTGCCCAAGGTCGCCGACTACCGGCTACCAAAAACCCTGATGGACGGGGGAAGCTCCATCAACATCATGTACTATGACACCTTCCAGCGGCTTGGTCTGCCGGACTCACGCCTTGAGAACACCAAGGTCACGTTCCACGGCATCGTCCCCGGGCGGAAGGCCTTCCCGATCGGCAAGGTGACGCTGCCAGTCACCTTCGGCACGCCCGTGAACTACCGCACCGAGCGGATAACGTTCGAGGTGGTGAACTTCCGAAGCTCTTACCATTGCGTACTCGGCCGACAAGCGTTCGCCCGCTTCATGGCGACCCCACACTACGCGTACAACATGATGAAGATGCCAGGGCCTCGAGGCGTCATCACCGTCCACGGCGACCCGGAGATGGCATTGGAATGCGAGGACGACAGCGCCAAGCTCGCCGACGCCGTCATCGCCGACGAACAAGACAACTCCGCCGAGCTCGCCAAGTACCCAGTCGACCGCAACGACCCCGCCATTCTGGAGAAGCCAACCGAGCTCGACTCGTCCGCAGCAACCTTCAAGGCCGCAGCAGGCACTCGCCAAGTAGATCTTGTAGAAAACGATCCAAGTAGGCAAGTTACCATTGGGACGGGCCTGTCCGCCCAATAGGAAAGCGCGCTCATCAAGTTCCTCCGTGAGAATCGAGATATCTTTGCATGGAAACCATCTGACATGCCAGGTGTCCCGAGAGAACTTGCTGAGCACAAATTACATGTCGATCCCACCGCGCGACCCGTTAGGCAGGCAATGCGCCCTGTGGGAGAAGAACGGCGACGCGCAATCGCCGAAGAAGTAAAACCGGCTACTCGCTGCCGGCTTCATCATAGAAATCAAGCACCCGAAATGGCTGGCAAACCCAGTCCTAGTGCTAAAGAAGAACAAGACGTGGCGAATGTGTATCGATTACACAAGCCTCAACAGCGCGTGCCCCAAGGACCCATTCGTCCTACCGCGAATCGACCAGATTATCGACGCGGTCGCCGGGTCCGAGTCGCTATGTTTCCTGGATGCATACTCCGGGTACAATCAAATAAAGATGGCCAAGGAAGACCAAGAGAAGACTGCATTCATCACACCCCTAGGCGCCTACTGCTACACGTCCATGACCTTCGGCCTCAAGAACGCCGGAGCAACGTACCAGCGGTGCATGAACAGCTGCTTGGAAAGCCAGATCGGCCGCAATGTGCATGTCTACATCGACGACGTGGTGGTCAAATCGACTCGACAGACCGACCTCGTCAGCGACCTCGCCGAAACATTCGCCAACTTACGGCGGTACAAGATCAAGCTCAACCCTTTGAAGTGCACCTTCGGGGTTCCATCAGGACAGCTGCTAGGCTACGTCGTCTCCAAGCGAGGCATCGAACCTAACCCGGAGAAGACACTGGCGGTCATGCGCACCAAGCAGCCAGCATGCCTAGTCGACGCGCAGAAACTCGCCGGTCGAGTCGCCGCCCTCAGTCGCTTCATACCCCGGCTCGGAGACAAGGCCATGCCACTATACCGCTTGCTCAAGAAGTCGGAATCATTCCGGTGGACAGACGAGGCGCAGCGGGCCCTAGAGGAACTCCAGCATGCTCTCTCGAATGCCCCTATCCTCGCGGCCCCGCTGCCAAAAGAAACCATGCTCCTATACGTCGCCGCGTCGAACCGCGCTATAAGCGCAGTCATGGTCGTCGAACGGAAGGAGGAAGGAAGGGAGCAACTGGTACAACGCCCGGTCTACTACATCAGCGAAGCCTTAATCGAATCCAAGCAACGGTATCCACACTACCAGAAGCTGGTGTACGCCGTCCTCAGGGCCCAGCGGCGACTGGCCCCTTACTTCCACGAGCACCCCATCAAGGTAGTCGCCTCAACACCACTCGCCGACATCATCCGCAACCGCGACGCAACTGGCCGGATCGCCAAGTGGGCAGTCGAGCTCGGCGTCCACAACATCACCTACGAGTCACGCCACGCCATCAAATCTCAAGCACTCGCCGACTTCCTCGCCGACTGGGAAGAGGCCCAGCAGCCAAGCTCCCCCGCGGACCTCAAACATTGGACGTTGCACTTCGACGGTTCTAAAAACCTCGAAGGAGCAGGCGCGGGAGTCGTCCTCACATCACCAAAGGGCGACACAGTGAAGTACGTCCTGCAACTCAGATTCGAGCCATGCACCAACAACATGGCCGAGTACGAGGCGCTCTGCACGGCATGCGAGTCGCAAAAGAGATGGGCGCAACACGGCTGCGCTGCCTCGGCGATTCCGACCTAGTCGCCAGCCAAACTTCCGGCACTGCGACGCCACAGACGCCAACATGATCGCATACAAACGCGCCGTCGACCAAGCCGGCGCTGGCTTCGCCGGTCACGTCGTCGAGTGGGTTGACAGGCGCAAGAACGAAGAAGCCGACGCGCTAGCCAGAATCGGGTCCAAGCGACTTCAACCTCCTCCGGGCGTCGTCCTGGACATCCTCAGCCACCCCTCGGTGCGCGCACCGCGCGAGCTGGACATTGCCGAGCCACCTGCTCCCGACTCCACCTTAGTCGCACTCGCCGTCGACAGCACCGATTGGACCGAGCCATACATAAGCTACCTCGAGAGCCAGGCACTGCCGATGGATGAAACCAAAGCACGCGCCATCGTGCGCAGATGCAGAGTCCTTCACCATCATCAACAATGAGCTATACAAGCGCAGTGTCTCGGGAGTGTTCCAACGATGCGTCACCACGGCGGAAGGGCGTAACATTCTGCGCGACATCCACGCAGGGGACTGCGGCCACCACGCAGGCGCGCGTTCAATCGTCGCCAAGGCCTTTCGTCACGGCTTCTACTGGCCAACAGCCCACGAAGACGCAATCGCCCTTGTCCGTTCATGCGCCGGGTGCCAAAAGTATGCAAGCCAGTCGCACATGCCAGGATCGGCATTGAAGACCATCCCCCTCACCTGGCCCTTCGCCGTATGGGGCATGGACATGGTGGGAAAATTCAAAACGGCCCCGGCGGATATACTCACCTCTGGTAGCGGTGGACAAGTTCACCAAGTGGGTAGAAGCAAAGCCCATAAAGAAGTGCGACGGGAAGACGGCTACAAAGTTCCTACGCGAGCTCATCTATCGGTACGGCTACCCTCACAGTATCATAACCGACAACGGCACCAACTTCGCCAAAGGGGAGATGGCTGACTTTTGCGAAGAAAAGGGCATCCGACTCGATCTCGCCTCGCCGCCCACCCCGAGTCGAACGGCCAAGCAGAAAGGGCAAACCCGAGCCTCCCGCACGGACTCAAACCACGCCTGGTCGTGCCCCTAGAGCGCGCAGCCGGTTGCTGGGCAGAGGAGCTCTCTTCAGTACTATGGGGCATCCGCACAACGCCTAACAGGTCAACCGGCTTCACGCCTTTCTTCCTGGTATATGGCGCCGAAGCCGTCATGCCCACGGACATCGCCTACGACTCGCCTCGGGTCGCCAACTACGCCGAAGAAGACAACGAGCGAGCTCGCCAAGACGACATCGATCTCCTCGATGAGGCCAGAGACCTCGCACTCTCCAGAACCGCCATTTACCAGCAGGACCTCCGTCGTTACCACAGTCGCCGCGTTCGGAGTCGCTCCTTCCAAGTCGGCGACCTGGTACTCCGGCTAATCCAGGACAAGAAAGGGATGCACAAGCTGTCCCCGCCACAGGAAGGACCATTCGCCGTCAGCCGCGTACTCGGCAACGACTCCTACTATCTCATCGACGTCCGCAAGGACGACAAAGGCGAGCCGCTCACTAAAGAGGTGGAGCGCCCCTGGAACATCAACCTTCTCCGGCGGTTCTATACCTAAGGAAAAAATGAAATCCGAAAATTCAGAGGTTAATAAAAATCGCCGACCATTTTTTTTGATCTCAAGCTCCGACTACCTCTCCTTCACCCGCCAGATATCGCCATCTCTCATCCCGGTACACACCGGCTTAGTCGCCGCAACAAGCGACTAGGTGCTGAGAGACCTCCGGTCGCCGCTGCTGGAAGAGAGAAGTCCACGATCGGCCAAGTAGCCGGGCTAACACGGGATGGCGGCGTAACCGAGGCGCAACACCAGGCCCGGTCACCCACCATCTCTAACGCCGTCGGGTGAAAACGGCTGGAACCCACAGCAGGGCCGCACGCTCGGCCAGCCCCACGGGCCTCGGCGACCGCCTTGTGCTACGCTATAAAGCACACCAATGCCCTCCTCTACATTAGGTTGGCGAATTGTGCGGCTAAGTACTTCGACTAGGGACTCCGCAAAACGGACCCGCGGCTCGCCAAGGAAAATACGCCCGCAATGATCCCCTTTGGAGTTGCCTAGCGACTGGCTCACCGAGCCACGACGAGTGGCGCGCTACATCCGAACAGCGCAAAATACAACTCACCACTACTCCACCCATGAGGCTGCTATTCGTACTATAATGACTACGCATCGCGATCGGGGACGCCCAGCTCGAAAAGGAAAACAACAAGTCGATAGCCTTCATTGGGGTCGCAAGGCGACGGCACGAAGGCCATGGATAGTCGGAACCAACTCCAATGCATCGCCGCCTCAAAATAATGCAAAAGCAACCACCGAATCATATTTAAGCAAAAGTCATCATTTTATTTACAACTAACTCCCGCTCGCGAAATCCAGCCACTTCCTACACGGGTACTCAGGAAACTACGAGGACGACCCGGAGCCCCCTCTACGACAGGCTCGACGCCATCATCGCCGTGATTTAAATTTCTCACAGGCGTGTACACCACGACCGGATATGTCGACACAGAGCCGGCGGCAGCGGCATGGTAGAGGCGCTCCGCGGGTTAGTCCACCGGGCCCGGCTCTTTCTCCGCGTCACCAGGTGCCGCTTGGCTGGGGATATGAGTCTCCAAGTCCGCGGTCGCCGCACTCGGTCGGCGAAGGGGCGCACCGCATCCATCAGCCGCAGCACTTCGGCAACATCGAACTCGCCGCCTCCGAGGGGAAGCCAGCGGTGACCTCCTCCACGTCGAACCCTTCGAGTAATGCGCCGCACCATACTCGAGCCATGGTAATGCCAACGCGGGCAGAAGAGCGGCGAAGCCGATCAACAACAGCCGGAATGTTGGACACCGCCTTGAAGACGGATGGCGTGTCCCGCGGAATCACCTCCCGCGGGCTTAGGTACTGGAGCGCGGCGAGTATCTCCCGCGCAGCGATGATACGCGCGGTCGCGGTCGACAGGCATTCCCGCGGAGTCGCCGTCTCCACGAAGTCGCACGTACTGCAGTCAACAACACAAGGAAAAGGGAAAAATGAGAACTTCCCCTTCAACGCCAATCGGCCCCCGAGCCGACTCGCCACGCTCGGGACTGGCCCCCGAGCCGACTCGCCACGCTCGGGGACCGGCCCCCGAGCCGACTCGCCACGCTCGGGATCGCCCCCGAGCCGACTCGCCACGCTCGGGGACCGGCCCCGAGCCGACTCGCCACGCTCGGGGACTGGCCCCGAGCCGACTCGCCACGCTCGGGGACCGACCCCGAGGCCGACTCGCCGTGTTCGGATGCTCGAACCCCGGCAAATAAACAAGAAGTGCGACGACAAGAACTTACCAAGAATCTGCCGCGACATCTCTCTGACGAACGCCTCGAAGTTGGTCTTCTCGGCCTGCACCGCCAGGACGATGCCCTCGGACGCCTCCTTCTCCGCAGCAAGTTCTTTGGCGTGCTGCTGCTTTAAGGCCGCCACCTCCTCCCGCAGAGACGCGGCAGCCCCACGAGCAGAGTCCCGCGCGTCGCCGCGGCCTCCGCCTTCACCTTGTATTCGGCGATGACGTCCTCCAGCTCCGGCCCTTCGCTCCAGGACCTTCGTCAATTCCGCCACCTCCGCTTTTCCCCTTTTCCGGGCCTCTTCGGCCTGCTGCGCCGGAACTCGGCTTCACGGTAGAAGGACTCCTTGACGAACCCTTCCCGAGCCTCGGCAAGAGCCTTTGCACTGCGCCTCTGCTACAAGAAAAGGAAACGGTGAGAACGAACGCCAGGGCCGGTGACCTTTGAATGAGGACGGCGAGCGGGCCTGACTTACTGCCCAGGGCAATCAGCTTCCGGTTCTTACGCGCCGCCTCCTCCACAAGCGCGGTCAGCCGCTAATCTCCGCTGCGAAAACCAAACAAAAAATGCCAAGGTCAACAAACGAAAATCAGAAGAGACTCGACTCGCCCTTTCGGACCAAGTCGACCCTCGGGGAGGCGGGGTGACTAGGCCACGTGTTCAGCGACACTTACCACATGCGCCTCGCCAAGCGCCGTGTGGAGCTCGGTGAAGGTCAATGAAGACGGCGGCGGATGACGCGACTCGGTCGCCCCGTCCGCTCGCATCACCGCCTCGATCGATGGAACTTCGCCCGTCCGCGTGTCGGCGTCCTTTGGCGGGGCTCGGTCCCTGGCGGCCTTGGACCGGCACTCTTTCAGTGGCTCTGACAGACCGCCCTCCTCGACGATGTCCTCTTCAACCTCGGGTGCCTTCTGCCCCTCGGTCGATCCAACGTCAGTCGACTCCTCCTCCACCACGGGCGGAGTAACGTCTGGACCCGTCGCTGCACTCGCCATGCCCCCGCGAGCCATGCTGGGTAGAGGAAAGACGTTGGCGGTGGGCTCGACGCGGCTAGTGCTCTCCTTCTCCGCTTGGCTCCCGGCGGCAGGCTCTTCGGAGCCGACCCCGCGCCCCAAGGTCGGACGGCGCCGCCTTCCTCTCCGCGGCTTTCTTCTTTGCCTCGGCCGCCCTCGTGGCCGCCACCCCGGCCGCGGGCGGCTTCGCCAAGGTCTTCTTCTTGGACCTACAAGGAGGTGAGGTGAGTCGACACCCGGTCCGCCGCAAGAAGGACAAATCCGACAAGAAGTACTTACTTCACCGTGGGAATCGCTCTTACGCCGGACCAGCCCGAGCTCCCGCATCGATCGCGTCCTTCAAAGGACGCTGAAGCCTCATGGACCCTTCCAGGAGAGTGGGGCGCGGTCGCTTCGATAGCGGCTCAGCCCCTTCCTTGGAGGGCTCCGCCTTGTCCTCCGGGCGAGAGGTCGCCTCCTCTTCGCCCGCGCCTGGGACGAGGACTCGGCACCTCTTCGACCCGCGCGGGAGTCCGATGAAGTCCCGCGCCTCCGACTCCGACTCGGTGCGCTCCTCCTCCTCGTCGACCTCTTCCTCCTCGCCCTCGGTCATCTCCGGTGGTTCCTTCCGGCGAGAGGAGGGAGGTGGTCCGCGATCTTCTGCCAACGCTGTAATCGAATCAAAGGGACAAGTCGAGAAAGGAAGAAGCGCGGCCAGGCCGTGCGGTCGCCATGCGAAGCATTACCCGAGGCGCCGGGGTGTCTTCGGTGTAGGGCTGCAAGCCGTCTTCGAAGGAAGTGAAGGTGGCGGTAGTGATCTTGGCAAGCGCCTTCCGGTACTTCGCCCTCGTCCCACTCGGTCGCCGTCGACCGGGTGCGGTCATTCTGTCCCCGGTACTCCCACATGGGGTGAGCTCGGCACCGCAGGGGATCAGCCGCCGGCCAAGCCAACAGTTGTACATGTCGACCGCCGTCAGGCCGTCATCTTTTAGCGCTCGGATCGCTTGGCGCATATCCTTCACCACCTTCTCCTGCTCGCGCGGCGGCAGCCGGACATTGAGGCGCCGCGGGACGCTCGGCTCGGGACTGTATTGGGGAATGCATACCTCGCCCGGGGGAGTGTACTCCTTGGCGTAGAACCAGAAACGACGCCACGCCGATCGCGCCTTCTTGGGGAGCGCCATGTCGATGAAGCTTTCCCGGACTTCACCTGGAAGGTGATCCCCCGTTGGGATGAGTGCTTCGCTGTTCTTGTCGGCCCGAGTCACCCGCCCATGGAAGATGGACACCCACAGCGGGAAGTAGGGCGGACAGCCCAAGTAGCATTCGCACAGCGCCACGAACAGAGAAATCTGCCGGACGCCGTGCGGCCCGAGGTCGGAAACCTTGATGCTGTAGAAGGCCAGCAACTGCCGGAGGAAACCGGAGGTGGGGAGAGCGAACCCGCGATCGAGGAAGCTCATGAAGATCACGAACTCCCGGGCCGTGGGAGGGGCTCCGTCTCGTTCGCCGGCGGAACCCGCCATCGCTCTTGGTTAAACTCCGGGATGACCCCGGAGGCGACGTACGGGAGGAGAGACTCCCGCGTGACCTTCGACTTGCCCCAACCCTTCGCCGCCATGGATGTGTGTGGAGTTTGGAATGAAGATGAGATGAAGAGAAGATGGGGGATGAATGCGGAGGAGTGTTGAACCCTAATCCTAGGGGCGACCCTTTATACCGCCCGCACTCGCTCAGATTGAGGATGAAATCTGTTCGTTGAATCGTCCCGGAATCGCCGCCCCGCAATCAACGGTCGAGATCTGCGCCGTCACCGGCTGAATAGCCGTTAAACTAGCCGTTAGCGGTCACGTCGAGCCCAACGGTCAACAACATGCAAACGGTGTGCGCCTCGGTCAACGTGAAATCTAGCCGTTGGCCTCTCCACGTGTCTCTATGATGACTACGCGTCGACTGGCAAACGGCGAGTGGCCAGAGCCGATCGTCACACGCCGATCGATCGATCAAATTTCGCGACTAAGACTGCCACCGCACCCGCGACTTTATCTTTGGAAGCCCGGCGGCGACTCATCTTGATCCATCACCGCGCCTCTCCAAGACTTGCTCCAGATCCGCGCTTCATCACCACCGCGCTTGGGGACTACTGATGGGGATATGCCCATAGGGGGTGGGTCGCCAGTCCCAGTCGCCATGAAGATAGAGGCTCGGGTGGATCGCCAGTCGCCTAAGCGGCCCAGGCCCTAAGGCGGCCAGGCCGTGATCCCAAGGAGGAGGTCCACACGGCTGGACAAGAAGATTACTTGCGAGGGGGATAGCGGATCCCGGATTAGTAGCAACTGATATGATTCGGAGTTATCTCCATGTAACCCTAGATCGGGGGTGCTTATATAAACCCCCGAGCTTAAACCCTAGAGGACACCTTACTTGAGATCCAATCTCCCCCTGTAAGCTCTCGGCGTAGCCGCCGACTGAGCCCCCCCCATTGTAATTCTCCACTGAGCAATAAAGATCTAGCAGGACGTAGGCCTTTTACTCTCCGGAGGGGCTGAACCTGGGTAAAACCCTTGCGTCTCTTGCACCTCGACCCGTAGATGGCAATGTTCCCTTCCCCTCGCATCAATGAAGTGCTACCCCCCGTAGCATCTGCCGTGGTTACATCCACGACAATGTGGATGCACTCGACGAAGCTCGAGATGAAGTACTCTCACGAGTCACCAAGTACCAGCAAGACCTAAAAAACTACCACAGTCGACGATTGCGGCCAAGATCTTTTCAGGTCGGAGATTTGGTCCTACGGCTCAATCAACAAAGTACTGAAAAGCTCGAGTCACCATGGCTGGGCCCTTACGTCGTCACAGAAGTAATCGAAGGAGGAGCGTACAGGATCAAGGACAAGAAGATAGGGGTTCCCGAGAAAAACCCCTGGAACACGTGGCGCAACTCAGGCGGTTCTACGCTTAGAGTCGAAATATAGTCCTCCTTTGTAAAAATACATGTACTGAAACGCCCGCGAGTTTTCAGACGCACTCTTTTCCTTTTCAGGGCACCGAGTGGGGCTGGAAAGGTTTTTAATGAGGCGGGCTCGCGGTGCTGCAATATAGTAAAAGATAGTGATGAGATACATCTTTTTTCTTCGACAGGCTCGGGGGATCATAACCCACGACAGCAAAATACATACATTCTCGCAAAAAAGTAAATTCTTCGAGACGACAAGATAAGTATAAGCTCTAGCCAAAGGCTCGAGGGCTTCGCAATATAGATTACACTTTACAATATAGACAACTTCATCAATACAAAGAATTCGACAAAAAATATAGACATAAATTTTTGCAATATAGTACAACTCAGTCAAGGCCTAATATACTATCTATGGATAAACCTTTGGTTGTCTTGTGCTCAGCATAGCTCCCATTGACGAAGAATTCAGAATCCATCCAAAGAAGTTCATCCATCATCGCTTCGGCCACAGGAGTCACCATGTCATTGATCTCGTCGATGTTATTTTTTCGTCGCGATTTTTTGGCCAAGCAGTCAGCGACAATCTTCATCAGATCCAATTTTGGATGGCAAATATGTATCATGATCATGGCGAATCTTGCTCCAGCAGTCAACTGAGCTCGTACGAAGTTATGAATACGAGGGGCATCTCGAAACTTTTCCATCAATCCAAGAAGAGTTTCGGGAGCTTCATCTCGAGGAAACATAGTCTTGTAAACAAGGGTCAAGGTTCTCGTACAGAAGTTAAGGAATTCGCGAACCTGACAGGCGCGGTCCTGGAACCTGACAATCTGTTGGGTTCGCTCGGGAGTGGCCCAGAACAGACAGCCATGGTTCAGAGAAAGGTTAACAAGGAGGTTCGTTCTCACATTCACCCTTTCATCCTCAGCAGCAGCATCGAGAACGGAACCTATTGAGCGACAGAACAAGAAATTCAAAAAAAGGGGGTACAACAAAAGACAGAAGTAGTTCTGGATTGAGAAAGCATACCTAACATATCCACACTCGCTTCAGTCATTAGCTCGAGCATATTATTTTCTCGAGCAGTTGCTTTTTCAGCTTCCGAAATAGCAGCTTCCTTGGCAGCTATGGCTTCTTTAGCTTGTTGAAGGGCAATTTTCTCTCTTTCGGATGCTTTGCGGGACTGCTCCATCATCGCAAGCATTTGTTTTTTCATGGATTGAAGCTGTTGGCGAAGTTCTTGCAAATCTTGCGAGGAGTGTTTACTCGAAGAACCTTCGATAAGGTTATCATCGACAAGGGTTTTCTTCGAGAAGGAGGAAGCAGGAGAAGTATCGGCAGGACAAGGATTGGTAGAGTAGTTATCAAATATCAACTGGAAAAGAAAATTTCAGTATCAATGATCATGCAAAATAGAATTCCATTGATCTTCGGGAAATTTACACAGATATTACAGAAAGGGGTCTTCAAAAGGATTGCTACGACAATTGTCGCCAAAGCTACTATGGCGACAACTTCAAAAGAAACAGGAAAATAAAAAAGATAGGGCATTCTACTAGACCTCCGGCTTCGACGAGCTAGGAGCAGGAGTGGGCTTGAATCCAAGATAAGCAAGGATCTTCTTTGTGTTGGGCTTCGCAGCCTTGATCAGCGATCGCCACTTCGTAGTCTCCATCTCCTGCGTGTCGCCAACCTTGGTCCAGTCGATGTTTTGTTGACTGTCAGCAACCAGGGCGACAGTGCTTTCAACGGCAACCTTCATATTTTCTTGGCGCAGCTTCAGTCCAAGATCTTCTGGCAGATTAAAGTCCTTGGCAAGAGCAAGGAAAGTCGCTGGTTCCTTTTTCTTCGGGAAGAAGTAAGGGTAGAGTTGCGACAATCCTTCCTGGGCCTGCTCAATGCCGTCACGGGCTTCTGTTCCGTGAAACTCAAGGAAAGCAAGTGCGTCGAGGAGGGGATCATTGTCAGGATGTTCAAGTTCAAATTCTTGGTTTGTTTTCCCTGTCGAGGAAAAAATATGTTGGTCAACAAACAAGTAAATAAAATAAAGTCCAAGGAATGCAAAATAGATCAAGTACTTACTGACAAAGCGACGGTTTTGTGAATCCAAGCGCTTGAGAATCGCCTCTTCACGAGCAGCTTGTGCGGTTTCATGCTCGCTCAAGGCAGTCTCGGCGTCATGAAGCCTCTTCTGAAGCTCTTCGACACCAGCAGCTTCTGCTTTGGCCTTGTCAGCATCTGCCTTAGCCGTACTAGCAACAGATTCGGCCTTCTTACAAGCCTCCTCACTTTGCTCTAATTTCTGAGCAAGCGTGTCGGCACGTTTGTTGGCCTCCGCAAGTTTTTCTGCCAAAATAGTCAAAAGTAAGTCAAAATTACGACAAGAAAGGAGCAAGAAGTCATGGGCAAAGAGAAGCAGGAAGTCAGTACCTTCAGCTTTGCTAGCATACTCGCGGTACCCAACGAATTGGGCACCGAAGTGGATGAACTCCTTAATTAAAGGCTGTTAAAGAAAGACAAAGAAAGAAAGTGTCGGTAGGAGACAAAAATGCGATAGCACAAAATAAAAAGAAGCAAACAGTGAAAATATCGACAGCATCAGAAAGCGTTCAAGAACTTACATCATCCAGAAGAGGAGTCGAGGAGCTACCCAACTGCAGGGTAGGCTCTGTGATTGTTTCAACCCTCGCCCTTTTTGGTGAAGGGACAAGGGGGCTCGCAGGAGGAGCAGGCTCGTCGGTGTTTTGTTGAGGAGGCGAAGATTCTTCTCCTTCAACTTGCACTTCAGAAACAACTAAAGTATGCGACGTACTCGTTCGAGCAGTCGCATCAAAAGCTGGCATTTCTTCCTCGTCACCACTACGATTAAATGGCGGCAGTATAAGAAGCAAGATAGACAAAAATCTTCAAATAGCAAAACAGTAAGAAACAAAAGGTGACTTACGAACTGACGAGGGCTTCAAGGTATGGATCGAAAGCTGCCTTCCGACGTGAAGGAGCAGCTTCTTCGGCTTTGGAGGTGCCGGAATCTTCGACATCCATCCTTTTCGTTTTGTTCTTTGGAGAAACAGCAGGAGGAGGAGACTGTGCCGATGTGGTAGCCTCAGAGGCGGCTTCCTTTTCAGAAGATCCCGCAGATTTTCGGGAACCTGCGGGTTCATTCTCAAAAGAAGGAGCATCTTGGTTGTCATCAGTGACAACAGCTCGTTCTTCGACTTCTCCACCTTCAGGAAGGGGAGGAAGCGAGACAAGATCTGGATGGTTCTATACAAAAACAAGGGGAGGCGTCAACAAAAGAGTTATGTAAAGGATGGCAAATAAAAGTGAGTCAGTCGACAAAGGTTACCTTGGGAAGCGCATTGGTGGCGCTATATGGCTTTACGCGACAGGAAGAAGGAACAGGATCTTTCGAAGTTAGGGAGGAGATCTTCCGGACAAGTTTTTCTAAATCCTTGACCGACAAATCCACCGACAACCGATCCACATCATTGTCGCCAGCATATTTCCAGAGGGGATTTTTGCGAGCCTACAGAGGCTGCACTCTGATTCTAAGGAAATACGTCGTGATCTAGATACCCGACAGCTCTTTGCCGCGGGTGTTTTGCAGCTCGTGGATGCAGGTCATCAATGCCTCCATCGCCGTTTTTTCTTCCTCGGTAGCCTCTGCATCCCAGGAGCGGTGGCGATAGATTTTCTCGGCACCATCAAAAGGAGGGATGTTGTCTTCAGCACATCCATGATTTTCCTCATGGATGTACAGCCACTTCTTGCGCCACCCTTGAACTGAGTCAGGGAATTTGACATCGAAGTAATCGACATCAGGGCGAACGCAGATAACAACGCCGCCTATGTTATAGGCGACATTGGGAGAGCCATTGCGGCGACAAAAGAAAATGCGCTTCCACAATGCCCAGTTAGGCTGGACGCCGAGGAAGGACTCGCAGAGGGTGATGAAGATGGAAATGTGGAGGATAGAATTGGGTGTGAGGTGATGAAGTTGCAGTCCGTAAACAAAAAGCAACCCCCGAAGAAAAGAGTGAATGGGGGCAGAAAGACCGCGGATGAGATGATCGACAAAATTAACCCGATACTCCATTGGAGGGGTTGGGTAGCTCTCTTCGCTGGGGAAGCACAGCGCCTTGGGCTTCTTGCTTATCCCCAGTTTCTTCAGGAGGTTGATGTCTTGGGTAGAGATTTTGGATCTCTCCCACTCAGCGCTCCCCAGATCCGCGGAAGCCATTGTCGATTCTGGCGTGTTGTGCCTTGTCAGTCTGCGCGGTGGCATCAACAATGGTGCAGGAGTACAGCTCGAGGGAACTATGGGGCGCAAGAGGAGATTTTTTGCAGAGGAGAGCATGAGAGCGGCGCGAGCGAAAGTGCTGGAGGAAGAAGAAGGGGACCTTATATAGAGGTGCGACGAAGCGGCGTACCGTTGGATGGAAAAAGTGTGCGGCAGATGATGTCCACGTGGAACAGGGGTAAAAAAGTAATTTCACCCTGGAGGAGTTACAGTGCGTGCGCCAGGAAAAGCAGAGGACGTGTGTCCCCCACTTGCACGACGTGTCAATATGATGCGTAATTTGGGCCCGCAAAGCAGCGAGAGAGAACTTCTCGCGATTTCCAGGAACTGCGGTCGTGGCTGTCGTCAGCAATGACGTCATTTTAGCAAGAGAAAAATTCGACTTACCAGCTTCATAAAAAAGGCGACAGCAAAAGATATTGGAGAGCCTTTGATCAAATACAAGTTTTTTGATCAAATGCTCGGGGGCTACTTTGGAAAAATGAAAAATTCGAGAAAGACAAAATAGAAATGGTGTGAGCCTGTGATCAAATACAAATATTTGCTCATAGCCTCGGGAGCTACTCCCATCGGGAGCGCTGTTCGCGCACCCGAGAGGTTTGAAAATTTCGGCAGAGGAAAAAATATAGCGGCATAAGGCGTGGAGCCTACACCCAAGCACAAGTCCTTGGCTGTAGACTCGGGGCTACTCCCATCGGGAACGCTGTTCGCGTGCCCGATGAAATTATAAAAAAGAAAGAAAGATAGAAGAACAAGAGAGTATATTTCGAGTTATAAGTAACTCTACATATACTCCCATCGGGAGAGCAATATAAGTCATCCGTTGACTCAATAAAATGGGCCATTCCAACAGCCGAATAAGCACTCGACAATATATTCTCAGAACGCCAAAGTTGCGAACAATTTCTGAATGCCGTTGCGAAGGTAAGACCCCAGATCCGTTCTGTGTGGCGTGGCGCCGTCTCTGATGTCGGTTTGCTAATTTTATCCGTATCAACAGATACGAAGAAAAATCCTAACGGACGCGTTAGGTACCCGATAAATATGACTGGGACTCGACAGAATGGTAAGACCTTAAGCGGCACCAGTCGAAGTTTACACCAGTATCCCGAGATCATGTCCAGGGACGTGATCTTGAAGTAGGTTTTTGCGGATTGCCACTAGAGCAGTTAACTAGTACCTGATCCGTCAGATGAACTAGCCCCAACTACCATTATCCCTGTACAATATAGAAATTCATATGAAGAAATATAGAAAAGCTTAAAGTTGTCGAGTAAATATAGACAGTGGAGATTTTCCCTAACTCTACGATTCAAGCAAAATCTCGGGGGCTACTGACATAGGCATCCCCAATGGGCCTGCCGAAGATAGTACCCGGGGTTTACTGAAGGCCCATGAATCGAAGAATAAGAAGAATCGGAAGTCCAAGTTGATATTAAGGAAAGCTAGAGTTGTATTAGGAGATGATGTTTGTAATCTTGCGGGATGAGTTGGAAACCCTCCCGGACTCTGTAACTTGTACAATACGAATCCCTCGACTCCACCTCCTATATAAGGGGGAGTCGAGGGACAAAGAAAGCATCGAATCATTGTCTCACAAACCCTAGTTTTCATAATCGTCGAGTACTTTTCGGCTGAAACCTTCGAGATCTACTTGCCCTCTACTTCCAACTAAACCCTAGTCTACCACCCGTAGGCATTGACAAGTTAATCCCTTGTCACTTGGCCCTTTATCGAGCACTGCGACCTGTCTTGCCTGCTCAGTGTCCGCTGCAAAGAGAATGAGAAGCGAGGGAGTTTCTCCGACATTTTGCCTTCCGCTCCACTAATTGGCAATTGACGCTGCATGTATTTAAGACCTCTCCTCTGCCAAATACTATACTTATTCTTCATCTCCCCTCTGGCTTCTCCACTCCTGATTCTCATATTCTTCGAGAGCAGCGATTTTAAAGGAGCCGGTAGGTGTAGGTGTTACATCTACCACCCACTCTCTGCTTTGAGATTGGTGAGGCTTTTGACATTTGTCTAATATAAAACTAATAATTGAAACATAAGTGAAACTTTTATGAAACTAAAGTGATACATGGAAAAAATTGTGAAACAGTCTGACAAAAAGTGAAACTGATGACATCATTGCTGACGTCACTACGGTTTGTTTCACAAAAATATTAGTGTTTCAGTTATGTTTCAATTATGTTTCAAATTTGTTTCACAATTTTGTGACAAAATTGGTCAGCACATGGCTGACGTTCACCGTAAAAAGAGGTTTTCGCATATTCTTCCTCTTCCCTATTTAGTTCCATCTCTTGACCACGATGACCCAGCTGGCAACACGTTCTCCACCCTCAGTTACACTACTCTTATTGCAATCGAAGAGTCTTCATTGTTTCTTAATCTCGAGTGGCTGCGCCCTGCTCTGTTCGTCCTGCTCATCAAACAACGGTGGCGAGGTTCTCGATGCCTGACCGCCTGATAGCACGTAACGGCACCACTAGGCGTCACTTTCTGGATTAATCTGGTGTTCTTCTTTTTTTTTCGAGAGTACGCCAAAGGCATACCATATCTTTGACTTTCGTCGTATGAAGATCTAGGTCCTCATCGTCCATGATGGTAGTGTGCAGCATATGCTACTTCGCTTTTGGTCCCCTACCAAATGTCCGATGGAATTTCCCGAACTCAGAGGTAAAAGTATCTTAGTTGTTCTGATAAGCATATTTCAATACATTTACATGTACGCTTTAGTGCGTGCTAGATTCTAAACATGTAATTCGGTGTGTCTACTGAAGTTATAATGTTACATGATGCATCATCATTTTTTTGTACTACTATACAAACTTATACTTTTCATATTTTCTGATCACTTACTCATCTCAGATCATGTTTTGTCTCTCGGAGCTAGGTAACAATACTGAATTTTAGTCGAATTGCGGTTTTCTTAGTAGTTAGTTTCGGTTGTATTTCAAGCAAATTGATGCTTCTTTTCTGGTAGCTAGGTTTTCTTGGCAGGCAGTGCTCTAATCTAATACTACAACTTAAGGTGGGCGTTTTTCACATATCTACTGCTTCATATCTAATAATATTTCTATCTTTCTTGAACTATGTAATGCCTGATAATTTACCTTAATATTTTATTCCTACTTTTTCATTTACTTAATATTATGACATAGATATATCCAGATGATTTGAATAATTTTCTTTGCAAGGATTTAATATTGTGTATATTTGATTTTGAATTTCTTAGATCATTATAGTGAGTTTGATAAGCATGCGCAAAAAAGAGATCGTGACTCCATTATTTGGTCACAAGTTTCTAACCATTGTTTTCGAATATTAATGTAAAATATTAATCACTATATCAAATAAACCATAATCTATTGACATGTCTCACACCAAGGCATCTGTTATCCGCATGATCAGAATGCACAAGTTTTTTGGGCAGTGTACATGCAACCTTAAAGTGTGAAATTGCACATGCAAAATGTCAACATCATCATCCAGCCACCTATCATCCGCATGCCCATGCATTTTGTTAAGCTTCATGCACTAGCCACTTGAACCAAAAGTCAACACGTGAAAGAAGAAGATCACACCGAAACACAGCGGTGGCTAAAGAGGGGGGCAACAACAATTTTTAGGCTTAATTGCGAAAACCAGGTGAAAGCTAGGATTTGAACTCGAGACCTAGGCTCTGATACCATGTTAAGCTTCATACACTAGCCACTTGAACCAAAAGTCCGAACTGATGGAAAGGGCTAGGCAATCCACATATACACTTCACAACACATTTATAAGATTTTTTCCGGGAAAAGTGCATGCAACCCGAATCATACTATTTTTCGCATGTATGAAAATCATCTTTCATTTCCGCGGAAAAGCGCGGGGTATCAACTAGTTTTTTTTTTGGTTTGTTGACCTGTCCTTGCATTCGTTCACAATATTTGTCTAGCCCACCTAGCAAAAGATGTATATCATAGGCAACGGCGTTGTGGTCTTTGCTTCCGTGGCTGGGCGACCATAAATGCTTGCAACTTCTGTCTAGCCTTAGCACAGAAATGGCATATGTGCATCATCGCAAAGAAAAAAAAGAAAAAGAAATGGCATATGTGCAAGATCTTGCGTGTTGATAAGTGGCAAGCACAGCTGCTTTAGGTAATGCCTTTCATGATTTGCAAGTTTTTTATTATTATTGTCAGATTGTTGTTTGACAAAATATGTGAGCAGCGCAAGCTTTGGCACTATGTATATCTACAAATTCCCAGTATGTCTAAGTATTTGAGACCTGGGATTTCTATCTATCTTGTGTGCTTGAGTGCACTAGCGAAGCAAATCAAAGAGTTTGCAACCCTAGCTTCTGAAATCTGAAACGTGAAGCTGTGCACGTATTTGTGTGCTATGTAGCTTCAGCCGTTATGAATGGTTATTCATTTTGCTCTGCTTTTCTAGCACAGTTCATTTTGCTACTCCCTGGTTACTGTTTTCTGCTAATATCTTTATGACATAGATAAAGCTTCAGGACTTTGATAATTTATTTATGTTGTAGTATTGTGGTAAGAAGAAATTATGTAGGAGAATTTTCTTAGAGGGTATCAACTTTCGTGCTATCTGAAATGGTTTCAGCTTCGCTTTTGGCATTGAAAACACCAAGTTTGTTTGGCAAGTATTTTAAGTACTGCAGTGATTATGAGCAAACGATTTGTTTGGGCCAGATCTTTTCATTATCCGAGGTATGTACCATCTCGAATGCAACTACAGAATTATATGAATTGAACTGTTATGTAGTGCAAGATATTGATGGTTTCCACTGTGTGCCCGTGTTTCTGAAATTTAATGTTTTGGATTTGGTTTACGATGGTGAAAGATCTTTTATTTCCTCTCAGACACGTTGGCCTGGAATGCCTTCGGTGCTCATTTCACACACATGACATAGCAACTTTGCAATTGGCCTAGCAGGTTAAGGTTTTCCACCATAACGTCCAAAGCATTTGCAACTCCGAGTGGTCTACGTCCCTTGGGATTATTTATAATAAATTCGTGAAACTGTTTCAGAATACCGAACTAAGGGACCTGAAGATGCAAACATGGGTAATTCCGAACTTGTGAATTCCTCTTGCAACAGGGACGGAGCCAGGAATGAAGTATAAGGGAGGCAATCTTAGTATGAGGGAGGCAGAACTAGCTAAAATCACACAAATAAGGAGCTGACATGGCTTGCGTTCAAAGGAAAATCATGAGCATAGGGGGGCGGGGGGGGGGGGGGGTGCGCCCCCCCACGTCCCCCCTTGTCTCCGTCCCTATCTTGCAATGTAAGCACTCATCTAATAGTCTGCAAGATAATATGTATTGTTTTCTCTGCAGTTGCTTGGATGGGGAACAAAATTGGTGAGCACTTTAATTGAGAAGACTATGTGAGATGCTGATGAATGAAGGGGTTAAAGTGCTCAATCTAGAACCATTAGATAAGTAATTCTTGATGAAGAGGGGAGATATCACGAGAAACATGACAAAATTGAATAATATTTGTGAAAATGCGCAATGATATGTATGTGTTATCAGCCCTTCGTGGTTCTATTTATTCACCGTCTTAAAAGAATTATTTAATATTAGTAAATAAGTTTGTAACTTTTGTTCTTTTGCAAATTGCAAACTTTACTGTTTCCCCAAATTCCATGTTAATTGTAGTGCTTAATCTTCTTGCGTGCAGATGCTCTTTAGGAGGAGGAACTGAGCAAGAGGTTGCATTGGTTATGCTTTTTTTTTCTTCCTTCTGCTTTGTTTAGTTCAGCAACAGTTCTTTGTTTGCCATATAAAATGCTTTGCCAGTGTTGGGTATACATATGTGACTAAACTTCAGCTGATATATATATCTTGTGACATGAATTGCAGTTTTCTAAACGCTCCCCTCCCCACCATTTTCTATATGTAAATGTTATATGCTTCTGTAAATGAACTGAATGCCATGTTAAATTATGTAGCACATTCACATTCCCAGGCATTTTCTGGTAGAGAACTATCTCTACATGAAGAGTCAGGCCACAATGAGCATGGAAGGTAAAAAACAAAAGAAGCCATTAGTCCTGTTACAAGTTGATGTCGTGCCCACCCTAATTATATACCAATTCTCTGTCATTTTTGGGTGCTCCTTATTTCTATTTATCCTTTTATAAATCTCGGTCTCTACATATGTATAGCAACCCATTGATATTTCCTTTCAGCCATACTCACTCACATAGCTAGCTTCTACCGTGCATCCCTTATATACAATACATCTGTACTGCAGTTTTTTTCGAATAGGACACAGACATTAAATGAAAACCAAACAATACAAAGCAGATCAAGAAAAACAAAAAATATAACGAGATCCTTGAGAAGCCCTTCATCTTCAATCTCCAGACCGTGTCGATGACGCGCCGCTGCTGTCGCTCCTCCTTGAGTCGGCCTGACGTTGTTGGTTGCGGATGGGAAGTCGCCAAATGGGTCAAAAAGACCAAATCCGTCTGAAGTAGGATGAGTGAAGCTCCTTGACGATCTGAAGATCCCCACAGCTAGAAAAAATACTCGAAGATCACACCATACCCACAACCTTCTCGACGTCGCCATAAAGATGGGGTTGAAGTCGGGGAAACGTTATTGCACGAGGCGCCACCACCACCACTCGAGCGTCGCCTCTACAAACAAAAGCCCTAAATACGGGAAACGAAGCCCTTAAAACTGGAAAACGGAGCCCTCCCGCCGACGAGAGCCGCAATCCATTGTACCTCCATGGCCCGAAGGCCATGTAGGTGGCCAGATCGGAGGCGCCGTCGATGGGAGGCAAAGGAACCCTAATCTCCTGAGGACTCTCACGAGCGAAGGGATATGTCGTACTGCAGTTATCATCGCTGCACGTTTCATCCAATGCACGGAGACGGCCAGATCGGAGGTGCCACCGACGGGAGGCAGAGGAACCCTAATTGTCCGAGAACTCTCACAAGCGAAGGGGTATGCCGTACTGCAGTTATCATCGTTGTCTATTTCATCCGATGTTTTAGACGGAATCAATCATATAAGTGGCATTTCATCTATTTTTCTTATTGATCTTTGCAATATTTATTTATGGGATTACATTACAAGTATCAACGCACTGTCCATTCACTGCCTGTGGTGGACACATCAGAAGAAAATGTAAACCAAGGAATTATTCCTATGAATTGCCAAGACAAACGGCAAACTATCCCGTACTATAGCTCCCCACTGATTCTGAACTCTTCTCCTCACAGCAAACGGACACCGTAATCTTCTATCTCTAAATAGGAAGCCCCCACTACATGATTTTGCAGCCTCCTCGTGCGTCCACGTCACCTCTATTTACCAGGGCGCTGCATTGTCGCCAGTAGCCGCTCGTTGTTGGTCGCTGGATGCTCTTTCCCTCAGCCCAATATTTTTCACATGGGCTAGGCATTAGTTGGGCTAGATGAGAAGGATGTATCTGGGCTGGACAAGGACAAGCCGCTTCAATCGATAGCCTTCGTCCGGTAAAAAACTGCTGGCCATTGTTCCTCTTCCCTGATCGTGCTCTGCCGCGACTTCATGGCCGAAGCCGAACATCCTCCCTGTGCGACCTATGCCCTCCTCCCAACAAATGCTTGTGAAACCGTCCATGCCATCATTGCCCTGCAAAAACACAAGGAATGGCTACTGAACCGGCGCCGCCTACATCTTTAAAAAGCTCCCTATTTGCCATCTCTATATCCCTTCTCCTCTCTGGTACCTGCCCGCTCCATATTCTTCTTCCCCTTTATTTTTATCTTCTTACTGGATGACTCATGGTTGTTAATCTGTTAGATTAGCTCTTCCTCGTGAAAGTTGCTCGACGTTTTGCCTACCCCGGTTTGATTCGATTTTCCTTGGATTTTGCTTGCCGATCACTCAGGTCCCCACCGATCTGATTGGATCATGATTGGATTCTGAGTTCTGCTCGCTCCATCAAGAAGGAAGAAACTACGCTGGACAACCTGCTTGCATTGGTACACAAGCTCTCATCTATTACACTTAATTTTCAGTTTACACTGAAACAACACATGCATCTTCTATTTCCTTAATCTTGATGGTCGTATATATATGTTCCCCTCAAATGTATCCTCTATTTTATTTGTTACATTTGAATTTCATAGCCTGGAACCTTCATCGAATACAACGATTTCTGTGTATTCAGTTTGCAAAGATGAATAAGGCTGAAAGTTCTGAAAATCATGCAGGTCATCATGGTTGGCATTAAGTCTCACACAGTTCTGGACGCGCATGCGTCAGTAACAACCTGTCGCCACTGAAACAAATCAATCTGCTTCTTCCCTGTAACCCGTCCCGGCGTGCACAACTAAGTAATACAGGTTAGTTAGGGTCAATATGTCCCTTCAAATCTTCTACTATTATACTACCGGTATACATATCGACTTATTGAATTGCCATGTGCTTCATGCTGATCACACTGCATGTCTACATTATATAGATCAGAATTACATGGGCTAAGGGTTGTAGCTTGCAAGGAGTAACATTAAATTTGGATAGGTACGAACTACAGAGAATCAGGGCACAACATGGATCAAGGGTTTTAATATGTATGAACGTGTTTGATTGATCTACGTGCTCTCAGTGGTGTGCTGCTGTCTCCAGTCATCTGAATTGTATGTCTGATCAGCTGCAATGCATCATTGCCTGTGGTCATGATTGTTTGCTTGTAGATGTTGCTTCTTCAATTTTACTTCTATTCGTTTCCAACCTGGAATTTATTTCCTGGATGCAGCCATGGAGCTCCTCTCATTTTATACGTTCTTTCATCTCTGCTTTTAGCAACGCCTCAACTTTCAAGTAAGAACATCTATATTATGGAATAAGGCTATGGATTATGAATTATCATGTTACTGCAATATGTTAAGAGTTTTCCTGCGAAGGTATCAGTTCGAAATGTTCTAATGTTCTTCGATCCTATCTTACATATTACCTCTTTTTAGTTTAGCTTTTCCTACTGCTTTCTGGGAAGTCATTGTTCATATTACATGCACATACCTATGACATTGAACTTATTATCTTTGGGTTTAAGATAAAAAGCAGAACCTAAATTTACAATTTTTTCGTGCAGTTGGATTCTAAGGACGTGATCTGTGCCTACTGAGAAGACATGTTTATGAACCATTTGCTGCTGTCCTATTCTCTAATAGGATGATTTGTGCAGATTAAGAAACCGTTCTTATATGGTATCTCTTTGCCTAATAGACACTGCTATAGTCAAAACAATTGTTGCCTAACCAAATTTCACCGGTGAAGGTCTTCATACTGTTGGAATTATATAAGCTTTTTTTTATTAATGTATATTTCTCATGTGTTCTAATTTTATTCTTTTACAGTATATGCAATAAGATTCTATAGCTTAAAGTATGCATATGAATTACTGTTGTGTTGCATCAAAGCTTTCATAAAACTATGCATATGAATTCTTATTCTATACATCTCTAGAAAAATCCCGCCGCAACGCGCGGGGTATCATCTAGTTATATATATATTATGATACTACTTAATCAAACTAGATGACCTGTTGCGCTATCGCGCAAATGACATAATCAAATCAGAATTTGAACCATAAATTTTAGCTTACTTTTATATTAAGAATTACCACGTAATATCATCATAAAACTTTACGGCAGCAAAATCAGATTGCATTGAACCAAGCAATAGAGATGTCTTAGATGTAGTAGTAAGCTACAGAATAAAACAATTTTAGGTAATCAGCTTCATCTTCTGCCAGTGCGCGACATCATCACCACACTGGCAATAGAAGTAGTAAATATTTTGAAGGTACATTGATGTCATGAATAAAAAAGTATAGTTCATTACATGAATGGCAATGAAATATTCAGAAATAATACAAATTTTAAGCAGCAACAAAACTATGGTGCAAGTAAAGCAACAATACTATATTGCAAGTAAAGTGACAATAATGTCATCATAAAACTCTATGGCAACAGTGCCAGATTACAATGAACCATGCAATATAGATGTCTTAGATTTAGTAATAAGGTACACACTAAAACAATTTCAAGTAATCGGCAGCCGCTTCATCTTCTGCCAGTCTGTCATCATCACCACCCTGCCAATAGAAATTCAGAATATCTCATGATTGCAAAACAACATCAGAAGTGTTCATCCAGTTCAGGTACAAATAAAGATGTTTTCAGTGCCTAGGATCTTTATTTTCTTGTACTCAAAACAGCAACATGATTATACCTCATATTGCAAGCGAATAAAAGGCGACAATTGTTGTATCATGCTATATAAGGAGAAACAACTCAAGAGGGATTTGCCTGAATTATGTCTACCCCATATTGCATACGACGGCTATTTAATATACCAGACTTTCCTATCTTCCATGAATCACAAGTTCCTTGCCACTTCAAACTACATCCAGAGAAGTGAAGGGCATATAATCGTCCTGAAAAAAGTACACTACTATTTAAGAAAAACTTGCCAGGCAGCCGCTCGGTATCACTGGGAGCTAGATCCACCCATGCTTGTACTCACAAAAAACCCACTAAATAGTTTGACCACTAAAATTGTTTTAAGAGCTTGATAAAAAAAGTTAACATACACATTTTGCTAAAAAAATGAACTGCAGAAGCAATAGTAGTATTTATGTCCATAATGGCAACCAGATCGCCTACTTACTAATACTACATTGGAGTGTGAATTTTCATATGCTAAAAAAATATGTTAATAAGGACATGATCAATGAATCAATGGTGCGAAGTAATGCAAAAATATTAGAAATTCTTTAAAGCAACAAATTTTCCCATTTACAAATGTGTTAATACAGAATACTCCTGTAACCCATACCGACAGCGCAAGATTAACTCTGACTCTGAATGCTAGTACCCTAAACATGAGTGTAACTTGCTAATTATTATTATTATATAAAAAATGTAATAACAGTTACACAAACTTAATCTATGCCAGTACATTGCAAGAAATCTATCATCACATATGAGCCAAATACATTGCCAGTATAGAAAATCAATGGCAACATGTAGATATGCTCAAAATTCAAAGAGCAAACTTCTAATACACCGATTAGCATTTCCCTAATTTGCATGCCTTCATTAATCTGTACCTGCCTACCCTCATATGAAAACTTCAGAACACTGAAAATATGATCAATCCATATGCATGGAGAACCTCACAGTCAGAAAATAACATTGCTTTCATAAAAAGGAAACAATACAATATGTTTCTTAACAACATGGGCCATGAAAAAGCATTAACATTTGCTTCAGAATCACTGAATGTAAAAAACTTAAGGCAAATACAATATGAGAGAGAGAGAGAGCATGCCTGACCTGGTCGTCGCCTGTGGACGGCGCTACATCGCTAACTGACACCGTTCGCCACAACATCGCCACGCCTCCTTCCTCTCTTCCATGACCTGCTCCGTTGTTGATTCGCGACGCTCAGATGAATATATCAATGGCAACAAAGTTCACTTAGCATGACTATGCTTACCAGTCTTGAAACAGAGCACCAGATAGTTCTGTTTTCCCAACGAAAGCAAGACTCATTATCATGCTTCAAATCAGATAGAAAATATACTCACTTTTTGAACAGGGAGAAAATAAAACACTTCAAAATATTACAAATGTAAAAACGTTTAAACAAAGAATTTTTACCTTCCAGCAATACAGAAGTAATCTTTTCACAGAAAAGGAAACATCTACATTTTGTGCTAGTCATATGCTTGCCTTCCTGAAATACCGAGGTAATCTTTTAGTTGCCCAATATTCCAATTGGAAGCATCTCGTCAAAATCAATAAAAAACACAATTAAAGATAATTAATTTATCAGAACTATACTCTCCAGAAATAACCCAGGAACCTTGCATCTACACCAGGAGGAAGAGTCTACAGCAAGTCGGTCAAGAGCGAGCATGCTATCCTTTCCCATAGGACCCTTACCCACACACGCATATAAAAATAACAGTTGAGCCATAATATATGTGATGATGCAGTTGGCTTGGCCCTGAGGAGTTATTAACATGATTTATTATTATTTCACAATTGAATAGCAAAGGCTGATAACTCAGCTGTTAGTACAAACTTCTTTGCTATGCTGGCATCATCAAACTATTAAAGGCAATTCACTGATCGGGAATTCCAGAAATCAGAAAGATGGTGTGTCGTGTGTTTTACACAAAACAACATATGGGGCGTTAGTTACCTTGAAACCAGCATCAAATGGAAGGTCTGTTGAAGCTTCTTTAGCATTGCCACTTGAAATAACGACCAGAAGTGAAGTTAGCCTAGAACACACCATACCATTTTTTTGTTGGCCGTTTCATGCAATAAACAATGATGCAAAAGAATGCACTTAATCACATAATATTCATTTCTCCATAACAAGCAAAACCAGAATAATATTTAATAAGAAAGAGCATATGACAGTCATTAGATATAATCAGGTCTAAATTTAACATGTGTAACTAAATGGAACTGCAGAAAAATTGAAAGAATAAACAGTCAAAGTATACCTTCAATCAAGCTTTTGGTCGAGCTTCCATACCCCCTCATCTACAGCTAGAAAACCACTACTTATCTAAAGGCAAGGAGAGCGAAAGAAACACTGAAATAGATCACACAAAAAATGGTACAGCAAGAGTGGCATGCCTTGAACCAATCACCATGGATCTACCATGAATAGCAGAAGATGGAAGAGATTAAAAGCATACCTCAAGAACATAAAGAGGAGATGAATACCAACAGGGTCCAGCACCATCAGGTCAAGGGAGGGAGATGACAGCGGGATCACAGGCTGATCCATCACCATTTCACAACAGGTTGTTTAAGTATCCATTATGGCTCATTCCTAACCCATTTGTTCGGGAGAAGTGTCAATCAACATAGTCACCGATTCATAGTCACCCTCATACTTCATACCCCATGGCCGATACCTGCACATGAAAGTTCCATCATAATATGTCATATTTCTTGGCAATGAAACAGGTAGTGACTGTAGTGTTAACAGGTCTGCTATTTGTATGGTTTTCAAACAGAACCACATGGGAAAACTCAAGAGTAGATGACCAAGGTGCTAGGCAGAGCGGCCAGGGCGCCGACAAGCATAGTGCCTGGCAGGGCAGGCTGTGCCCAGCTTTGGAAACCTCTATAATCATCTTTACATAAAAATAGATTATCATTGTATAGAAGTAGATTATCATCTTTGTAATTAACAAACTATGAAGTGGTTCCATTTGAGGTAATAGTTAAAATGGTCATGCAAAATATCAACTACTTTTACTGATATTTGGCTACCACACCTAAAACTGGCTCATAAATATTATATTGCTTTTACTGATATGTACTCTGGCCTACTCGTACAAATACAAGGCAATTGCTTGAACTTCTTAAGCCGCTACCAACCTACCATGCGAACGCAGCAGGATTGATGAAAACTGAAATTATGAGGTTGTACTTGACCTCTGTTATCATATTCAAATCTATACATAAAAAACATTTGAACAAGTACGTATAAACAGAGATGTTAATCTGTGAGAGAAGCATTTGAACAAGCATGTGGCGTGTAGTTTGTTCTACTAACCAAAGCAAACCGGTGAGAGGAGGAAGGTCTCAACCTTCGAGCTGAACAAGAGCATGCCGTTGATGAAAAGCTACGCCACATATTCACCACTTCGCTCTAGCTTCACTGGCCTCCCGGAGTCTTTGTTGGCGAGGGAAGGGAATCCTGGTTGGGAGGCCAGGAGCGCCGACGGCCAAGAGCAGAACAGCCTAAATTAGCGAGATTAACAGTACCCAGAGAACCATAATTTTCGGCACACTTGCCTCTGTGGCAATATAACGAACAACAAAAAACAAGAACACCTTTCCTTTGGATTTTCCCATGGTAGTTAATCACTACTTATACTACATATTCAACATTTTCTTTAGGAGTACTCAGCAAATCCCTTATGTTTCTCTAATAGAGAAGTAAACATCTACTATGTCACTAAAATAGAGGAGCGGGTGCAGATTTACAACTTAAAAGACAGGGAGAGCAAGTGTTCAAACAGTAACTGAAAAAATAGGACCTTACCTTGCATCAACAGAACATGTAGTGATCCATACACTGGTTCATAGCTACTGGGTCCATAAAACGGTGATGCAAAATTCAGTAGGAAACCTGCAGTGTACAGAGCCGCTGACCCACTTTTGGTGTCCCCATAGCAATTTCCATTTGGGGTCGATATCCATTCCTCGCACTACAGGTCAAAATGTGTAATGGAGATAATTGCAAATGCACTTGAATTTTTCATTACCCAAAAAGGTGTACCAGGAAAAATAGTAGATCATATGATCCCGGTGTCATCCAAGGTAGAGAAATGCAAGTTAACCCTGCAAAGGTTCATAAAGTTTTTTTCCTATTTAATAATAGTGTAATAATCTTTATATCTCACAAACAACCAACTGACCAATGAACTACATGAAAAGCTGATCTGAAATACATAGCAGAAAACGTGCTTATCAAAATTCTCCCTGCAGGTGGCACAGGCACACTGCCAAACCACTTGCGAATCAACAGTCCAACTCCAACATAAACATGGCCATGTAAAAACTGGGAGGATGGAGGACACACTGGAAAGGTTCTCACCTTCAGATTATATAGTTCTGAGAACTAATAGATCGCCAAACATATATCACCGAGAAAGGAAATCTAGATAGTGCAAGGAGATATTACAACTGACGTATATATCCCTTATTGCATCATAAACCAGTAGTCGTGCAAATGTAAAATTTAGTCAGAAACAGAAATAACCACCGGAAAGTTAGAAACAAATATATCCAACCATACATGATCTCAGACATGGCAGAAATCAGTACCAACCTTCTCTGTGGACCTCGTAGCTGATGAATGAACTATGTTCATTTATATAAAGGGCCTTAGCAGAAAACCAAACCGATCCAAGCCCACCCATAGAAGCAAAAACCTGAAAAAATGGAATAATATCAAGCAAAACAAAATTGACTGTTGATAATCAGTAAGACCGTACAGAGACACGTAAGAAAATAATTCTTGCTTATTCAATGCTAATCGGTCAACGAACAGTCACCTAGAATTCTAGCACCTATGGTGAAACAAAGACAAAGTGGGAACTTCGTGGTTTACCCAGATAATGCCTCAAATGAGGAACACCAAAATCAACAAGCACGCATAACAAATTTCTTTGAAGAAATGCATAACAGAAAAAAAGAGTCCAAGACATACCAGGCTGTATGTATAAATGGTCAGGATAGCAATCGACGCATTGGAGAGGGCTCCAACCTCTGACTGCTGCCACTCTCCTTATCTGATTTCCTGTGAAGAAGAGAAAAGGGCTCTAACCTCTTTGATATAGCCAATGGCTTCAAGCATTGACATATTCTGGTATCAATTAGAAAACATTGGCTATATCAATGTTTGTTTCACTAATCAGGCCATTCACTTGCAGCCCAACGACATACGCAGATTAAGAAGGTATACTGTATCCCAAATATTGCACCGGCAGAACATAGGTAGAATCGTAGAATCCTGACGGAAGATGCACGATACCAAGATGCAAGGTACAACCATTTTGGGTCTCCTGAATGTGGGACACTATTATTAATTCTTCAGTTGTATAGGTCCTTCCAGACGATCAACAGAAAGCAGAAGCAAATGTACAGAAATAAGCTGCCAACATTGGTAAAAGCTAGTTTCATCTTTATAAATTATCCAACTACCGGGTAAAATATTTTTATAGCTCTGAGTGCTTTATGAAACAATAGGAGCACAGATCTAGAATGAAAAGGAAACACAATGGAAGGACAAAACTACCTGACAAATGAGAGAAATGCAGAGAGAAGTACCGCATGGGTTCATCATGAGCAACGACTCAAGTTAGGCTGAAAGTAAAGAAGTAAAAGAATATCTAAACTGGTGAAAGAGAGGGCTTGCACCAACATGCCTACTCTGCACAAAGCTGTGAAATATTACCTGCCAACCTACCTAAGAAAATTGCATAAAGCAAAGATGTGATGAATACTCCAAATTGCATACCAGTTTAGTATCAATATGCCAAGAAGTTGAGGATGTATACTCTGAACTGCAGACACCAAAGTCAACTAACGGGCGCGGCAGGCACCCCGCGCCATTGCTTTCTAGTAAAAGTGAAGTGAAGGCTATCTATCAAATCACTAAGCAAAAAAAAAAAAAAGATCATCCCGCATTTCAGAGTATGCATTCTTAGTGAGTAGAATGTACGATGATCATTGCATCATATGGTGCTTATGTATGGTTAGCTCCAGGTGCAGTATGATTTAACATCTACCATCAGCTAGG
Source organism: Lolium perenne (assembly GCF_019359855.2). NCBI lineage: Eukaryota > Viridiplantae > Streptophyta > Magnoliopsida > Poales > Poaceae > Lolium > Lolium perenne. The sequence continues at coordinate 31,287,300 of NC_067248.2, read as the reverse complement.
CTTTGATATTAAACATATGGTGTATGAAACTTACTTTTCCACCGTGTTTCAAAATTTTCAACTCTTCCATCATATTGGAAATCTATATTCAGTGCAAGTTATCATAGTAATTTTATTCTTAGATCCCAAAATTTTTGCAATGTGATTTCAAAAATCGGAAGTTTGATTGGATGAATTGTATACTCAATCTAAACAACTGTCAAAGATAAGCAATGTGATATTTAACACGCTGAATTAATGTCATTTACTCTCCTTTATGTCATATATTGCATTTGTTAAATTCAATCATTTTTATATCCCTCGGCTTAAAAAAAAAGTTAAACCAAAACATCTAAAATATGAAATCAGAAAGTAAAACGAAAAGAGGAGCGGATCACCGGGTAGGTGCGGCAAGCCTATGATGCTGAGAAAAACGTTGTGACACGTCGAATTATAAGCACAAGGTTATGCTCGAATTATACAGTTAATCAAATCCTAATAAAACCTAAATAAGCACAACAAATTACCGAAACCGACAAAAAATGTTAATAAAAATATGCTTGATGGTTGCCCTCATTGATCTGGCCGGAGCGTCGAGTTGTCGGAGGCTCCACCGGTAAACTTCATTCGGCACATCATGCATGGAGATTGCTGGATCAGATGTGATTTATGCGCACCCGTGTCTTTTCTGACCGTTTGGTTTTAGGAGGGAGCGATGTGAAGCAGCTCTGCTATCGGATTCTATCATGGGACATGTGTTTTATGTTTCATAGTGAAGTCAGAGGCGAAGAATATCATGAAAGTCGAGATCTAATAAATAGTGATGGTGGTTCGAGTCTTTGTGTCGATGAGAAATTTGCTTGGTGATTCAGGACTCATAGCAATGGCATGTAAGTGGGGCGAGAACAAAGATGAAGTTCAAAGTCTTACCTTTTAAGGAGAAAATCCAAAGTCTGGTTTTAATTAATTGTGCATGGCAATGACCTTATTGAAGGCATTATTTTGAGAGTGTGAACTTTATCCTGGATGAATACCTATGGTCTATGATAGGGCGGCGATGATCTGTGTGCATTGTTTCCTTCTTGGAGGCGTCGCTTTTGAAAAATTTGAACTTCATGTGTTATCTTGGTGGTGTTTGTAATGTTGCTACAAGATAGATCACTATAGCGTGACTTTTCTCTTTTTGGCTTCTTTTTCTTCAAATGTGTGTTGCGTTGTTGAAGAGGTGGTTTATAATTGGTATTTTCGCGATATTAGTATATTTCCTTTGTAGAAAAAGTTAATCTCAGGGCAAGTAGCATAACAAGAAGAGAGATTGATGTCATCAAGTTAGATCTTCTATTCTTGGAGTCTACTTGAGCAAATATCTCAATGCTTCTTGTTCAGTAAGTGTGTTCATGCTAAATAAGCTGGCGATGTACATTGATCAGACTTGTGGAACTGTGTCTCTTGCGATCCTGCGGGAGACGGGTGATATGCTTTTTGGTAGCGTCATGATGCGATTGCTGGCTTGATCAACTACTTCGTCCGCAGAGATATGCAACTTCTTCGACTACGCCGCCTTCATTGTTATATGTGATGACACTGCTGCTATCATCCTTTGCCGATGTGGTTAAACCGCCGGCTAATATGTATGCAATTCTTACCATATGTTAATCACTGTATATGCAACTAAAATAGACGTGTCAATTTTTTACCCTTTGCTCTGCCGCATGTCTAATTTGTTTTACTAGCTAATCTCAGAAATACTATTGTCATAATATTTATCTGGATACATTAATTTGAAAATTGGTAATTGTCTGAACACATCCTAAAGTAAGATGGACAATGCCCAACGTAGCACGGATCCTACGATTCACTCGGTGATTTGAAACCGTCACTAGACAACTGGGACTTTTCTTTTCCATGGGTTATCATCACTCTCTAAATGATGCAACAAGTTCAAAATTTCAAAAGGAAGCATGAATCTTAGGCTTCAAATTTGGAATTCTGGCATACTAGTCCATCAAGCGCTAAAAGAGTCAAAGTTGGTGTTCTATTTGTAGGATTTGACCTGTCAATTTGCCTAGCACTATGTCAGTTAGCATGATTCATGGATGGACGAAGTGATTATACTTTGTTAAATGTGCTAGACCAAATCATGATTCCATGCATGCCAAAGGGCAGGGTGCTGAGGGGCCATTAGCACCCTATGTCCCTAATAATATTTGTTCAAGGCCTGCGGTGTTATCAATAATGTTGGACTCCTGCTTAGCTAATATTTGTTAATTACAACTCTAGTGAGGATCTCTGAATTTTTTACCGTGGTAATTTATGAGGAGGGGCTGGTGTAGAACTAACACCCTGTTAAACACTGAAATTTCACAAGAATATTAAAACATTAAACGCAGAGAGAAGCTAGGGAGTTCACAGGTTCCACGAGATTTCTTTGGTGTAAATATTGTGGTGGGGTGTTTATCCCTGTGTCAGCTAAGGGTTTCCTTTTCTATTTTGAGCTATTATCATCAGCCTAATTAGATAGCCAAGACACCGAATTGGCCTATGGCAGAGCAGCAAGCCATGTTTTTCCTGTTTTTAGAAAATATACTACCAAGTTAAAAATGAGATGATTTCAACATGATGCGCCTACTAACTCAGGTCACAGCCATTCAGATTCTGCAGACTACAGAGCAGAGCAAGCAACGCCTACACCACATTGGTTCAAATAAACCTGTGATGGTTTCATATACAAATTCCACTGCATTGATCAGATGATGATCTCAACACATTTCCTCAGGAGGAGGCTTGCATTGGCATCTTCAGGCTTCTTCAGTCAGGCTGCATTTCTCGGAGGTACTGACTGAAATTGTTTGTTCATCAGAGGAACCAGCTGCAACACCGGAACCGGGACGGCACGCGGCCAGTCTTCCGGATCCGCTCCACCTGCCGCGCCAGCCGGACCGCCCGCCGGTTCCGCCTCGCCTCCACCCTCGCCTGCTTGCCCTCCACCTTGTGGCCTAAGCTGGACAGCCTCTTTGTCAGGCTGTTCTTCGCCCGCGCCTTCTTTTGATCGGCCTGAACCTGAAATGGGTTTTTGGCACAGTTTAGCATGTAAGTAGATACAATGCCAGGACGAACAAGCTCTGCGATCAGTAGGTGATCACATCCAGCTGAGATTTGTTTCAACAGTTTTGTCTAACCCGCAGAAGAAAAGAGCAGTTTTGTCTGGATAATGCAACAAGTTCAAAAGTTCAGATGAAATTGAGCAATTGTAAGTAGTAAGCTGACCTCTGCATTCCTCATCTTGGCTTCAAATTTGGATTTCTGGCAGTTCTCCCATTCTTGTATCTTCGCCTCCTTCCTCTGATATCTGAGCCACCATGACAAAAACAACATGAGATAACATTCAAAAAATACTGGCACGTACAAATTTTGAACCAAGCAATTGTACAGATAGAAATTTGTAGAAGATTTCGTCCATGCCTCGATGCGAGTTTGCATTTCTGAGATTCTGCCCACGCCGCAGCTCGAGCCTCGAACTCCTCCTTCTTGGCATCATCGTCTCCATCGCGGGCGCCGGCGCTGTTCTCCGGTGATCTCAGGATGCGGTCGTCCTTGCTGGCCCACGACGCGATGCTCATCTTGCCCAGCTGCAGCCCGAGCGCGGCGATCTCCCGGCGCGTCCTGACCTGCAGCTCCCTCTCGGACGCGGACGGCGACGCCGGCACCGAGCAGAGCGGGCTGAGGGACGGCGTGGCGGCGCCGGCAGGGGTGCCGCTCCTCGACTGCTCCTGGCTGGCGGCCGGCGTCATCTCCGTGCCGATGTCCCTCATCGACACCGATGACGACGACGACTGCGCCGCAGCGCCCTGCGATGCACCGCAGAGCTTAGTGCGACGAGGCAGCCTGCCCACCGGCCCGGTCACCGACGACAGCGACGACGAGGGCGACGGCGCAGACTGCGAATGCGAGAGCTCGGTTAGGGCGCTCGTCCTCTTCGCGTCCGACGGCGACTCCGGCGCGACGCGCACGCCGCCGCCGTGGCCGTGCACGGCAGCGACGGCGGCGGCCTTCTTGGAGAAGATGGGGTTGGAGTGCACGACGTGGCGCCCTGCGATCCACTTCTCGGCGTCGTTCCACTTGGACGGCACCTGCCTGAAGAGGAAGGGCCCCAGCCCGGCCCTCTCCTCCATCTGGAACTCGAAGCTGCCGCCATTGCCATTGCCGTTGCTAGCAGCAGCCCTGCCGCGGCTCGAGTCGGAGCGCGACCTGGACGAGTCGGAGCGGTCCTTGGGAGGGCACTCCGACGAGCCTTCGTCGAGCTCCTGCGGTAGGAGGCTGCTCTTGGGGTGGTCATCACCGTCTTCGGCCCCGCTGGCGCCGGCGTCGAGCCTCAACGGCGACTTGCTCGCCACCTCGTCCTTGCTGCCATGGGATCCCATTCCTAGCAGCTTCATCCTCAGCTTCGTCGGAGACATGACCCCCATCTGCAGGAATCCCCAAGAAATGGAGAGCTAAATCAGGATTCAATGGCACTAATTACTACCAAAACATTAAGCAGGAAGAAACTGAGACAGAAATAAACGTAGTATCGATTTCAGTTAAATTGCCATGAATGTGACCAACGGCTGCAAAAATATTTGCCTTGATTTCTGAAGAGGAGAGAGGGGTTGACTGCTCTGCTCCTCCTACCGAAGCTGCCATTGGAAAGTACCGACGTGAGCAGAGTGAGGTTCAGTGTCACCAGCTCCAAACCACACCGCCCACTCACTCACTCACTCACTCACTCACCGTGAAGAATGGAGTGGGAGGCCATGGATGTCACTGTGGGAATGGGAGGGCCATGGCCATGGTGATGGTGATGGTGATGGCATCCACAACCAAGAAAGACAAGAGAAAATAAAAAAAAAGGTGAACCATGGTACGCATGGAATAACAAATCCAATCCAAAGCCCCAAAAATGGGCACGCTACAGTGTTCAATGTTGGAAAGAGCTTTGACCCACAGGCCACAGCAGAAGTTGCTCCACCTACCTTTTACTCTATCAATCCAAACAGGAGGTTTCAATCCATGAACAGAACTTGTGGAGAGATAAGAAAGTAAAAAAAAAACTCTAGAAATTGAGAAAACTGGTAGGCGGAAGGGGAGCATACACATTGCACTATGCATAACACCACATGCCATAAACGTAGAGAGTAGAGTCCAGCTGAAGAAATTTACCTGAACTTTGTGTATCCTCTCATACTCCATGCCCTCCTCTCTCTCCACACCTCTGAACTCTGATGATGCTGGTGCTAGAACTAGAGAAGAGAGAGGAAGCAAATGCGAGAGAAGGAATCAATCAGGAATGGCTGCTACTAGCAGCAGCGAGTATTTTTTTAGAGAGTGGAAGAAGCAGGCGTTGGTTGCTGAAGCAGCAAGTGTGCTGGGTGAGGGAGAGCGAGTATATAAACAGAGAAGGGAAAGGCACGTGGTGGGAGGGCGGGCGGAGGAAGCGGGGGGAGTGCATGCTGCTGGGCCGTGCGATCGACACGTCGCCGGATCGGACGGACGCTGTCGGGACAAGGGCGCGTGCCGTGGTGCACGACCGAACACAAGAGCTCGTGCACAACAGACAGAACCAACACGGCCTCGCTTTTGTTTTTGTTCCAAGTTGCACGCGCAAGACCTACTCACACTGTCGTATGAAACTTTGATCAGAGGGTTTAATTTTCGGAATTCACCGTGCACAGAACAAAGGGACCCATAACACATATAATCTACCTAGGGTGATTGTGCTTCACAAATCGGCCTGCATGGAAATTCTTAAAACACATAACCACAATTTTCCTCCGCTTCCGGTCGCCGCATCAGTGCCGTGGGGAGGGAAGTGGGGATTCTCATCTCTCATCCGTTGTGTAGTAAGATTTATTAGGTTTTGTCTAGTCTCATGGCGATGTCGCTAAGATGATGGAGTCGGTGTTGTCACGAATTAATGTCCTCTTCCTACAATCTTGGTTTGGTAGCAATTGGTTTGGTGTTATTGTGGAGTTTGCAGGGTTATAACTTAGTTTTAAAAGTTGCACGTGTACAGTGGATGAGTTAAAACCCATGCAACTTTTGGTAATGTCTAGGGTTAAAGGGTTTAATTTTCTAAGAGTCGCTGTGCTCGAAAACAAATTATGCCATATAACCTAGCTAAGTTTGATAGAGAGTCGTCGTACTTGAAAAAAGTGCTCCAATTAAAGTTTTTCGAAAACCTAGCCACCACCCACAAGATCCATTCACACTTCCCATACGCCTCTGGTTCGCAGGACATGAGACTTTCTTCTCTTGGACGATGTAGTAAGATTGATTTCTTCAGTTGGTTTGGTCTTACGGTGGCATTTCTTTGACAGTTATCTCTGTGGTTCTTCCTTGAATACAAATCTTCATGATCCAATAACGTTTCTATGTCTCACTTGGTCAGGTGTTGTCGAGGAGCTTGTTAGTTTCTGGCCTCGTTTTTCTTAATGGTTGATGATTATCATTGTTACCGTGTGTTGGTGTGTGGTCCGTAGGCATCATCGGCAATAATGTTTGTCTTCTTCAACGACCCATTCGTTAGAGATTTTGCGAGCAAGGTTGGTGATGCTGGTGCAATAGCCTGCTTAGGTCAGGTTGGCCCCCGCAAAGCAGATATGCTTGTCATGATTGTCGGTATCCATCGTACGCGACATTCTACTATTTGGCGAATTTATGAGGTTTTATTCTCTACACATGCCCTGACAATACTTAAGTGACTCGATTTCTTGAAGGTGTCGATTGTAGCACTATGACAACCATTTCAGATATGGCTTCATCATAATTTTTTAGGTTCCCCTCTTTCTTTAGAGTTTTCTCTTATTTTAGGTGACTATAACCATCCTACCGGGCACTACCTCTATTTCAAGTTACTCTGCACATTTGATTTTGTCAAAATCAAACTTTGTAATTATTGAATTATACATATATTACCAGCTTTTATCCAACAGTTTGGACTTTAGTTGAAGTAACTGGCTGCTCAATTCAATTGTAATGTTTAAACAAGCATGAACGAAAACTATCAACGTACTACAATATCAAAGGCATTCAATATGAAGGTGCACTTTAATGATGGTTGTAATAATATAAGCTACCAAACTTTATAAAATCTGGATCATGCAAAGTACTCCCTCCGTATCAGTTTAACAGGCACGCACGTAGTTCAAGAATTTGCTTTGACCATTATTTTGGTCAATAAAATATAAAATATATGTTACAAAAATTATATCGTCGGAAACCTTGTTTGAATATGAATCTAATGGTATATATTTTGTATACATATAGTTTATATTTTATTGACCAAATTAGTGGTCAAACTTTGTCTTAAGTTGCGTGCGCGCCTGTTAAACCGATACGGAGGAAGTATTTAAAATAGAGGTACAAATAGAGCTCTCCTTTTTCCCTGAGGGCAAATAAAACAACATGAATAGAGATGGAGGTGCATGGAAGCCGGCGATGGTGTCGCCGGTGGAGGGTTGGGTTGGCCAGCCCGGGATGGTCGCCGACGTGGGGGTCCGGCCTGAATAAAGGCGGCGGTCCTAGGGCCTCTCTTGCGTGAAGAGGAGGACCTACCGGAGGCCTGGACTCGTGATCTGGCCGGAGGGTTGAGTTCCGGAAGGCTCCGCCGGCAAATGTGATGCTTTGCCTGGAGTTTGCTGGATCGGAGGTATTCAGTCGTGCGCACCCATGCGTTTATTCCGACCGTTTGGTTCTGGAGGGAGCGGCGCGAAGCTCTTTTTCTGTGTTGACATCAAGTGACTATGGATCCATGATGAAAGTCGGAAGAAGAGAATTTCATGAAGGCCGGAGGGGAGGACTAGCTAAGGGAGGTTCAAGTCTCCGCGCTGTTGAGGGGCTTGCTTGGTGTCCGGGCTTCACAGCAGCGGTATGAAAGTGGGGGCGACAATACATGTGAAGCGCAGAGTCCTACCTTTCAGGGTGAAAACCCAAGGTCTGGCCTTAACTGGTTGTGCCTGGCAGTGACCTTGGTGGAGGCATTGTTTTGAGAGTGGGGACTTTCTTCAGGGTGAAAACCTAAGATCTTTGATCGGGCGACGACGGTGTTGGAGCACTGTTCGCTTCTTGGAGGCGTCGTTTTTTGGAGAGTCTGCAATTCAGGTGTTGTCATGGTGGTGGATGTATTGCTGTAGTTAGGTCAGTGATACTGTAGCGGGACTTTTGTTTCTTAGTTTTCTTTTCCTTTTTTTGGCTGTGTGCATCCGTACTGCCATTAGGGTGGTGCGTTGTTGCAGAGGCTGGGGGTAATTGGTATCTCTCGATATTAATATATTCCCTTTATCGAAAAAAACAACATTAGCAAATATTTGTAGCCTAGGCTCTAGGTCTGGACTCTGGACGCCTTCTTTGTTTTAAGCATAAATTAACATATTCGCCCTCTTCTCCTCCATCTCATGGGCAATGGGCGAGGCAGCCAAAGTACTGGCCGGTCTTGGGTTCCTCCAGTCCTCTTTGCTTCGTCGTTCTGCTCCCAAAGGTCTCCAACACGAAGGGTATGTTTGGTTCCTAGCCACACTTTGCCAAGCCAAAGTTTGGCAATTTGGCATGTGTTTGGTTCTTGCCACACTTTAAAGCTGCCACACTTCACTAATCATATGGCCCACTTGTCATAGAGTGAATTTTTTGCCAACTTTTGCCACATTTTGTGGCTTTCAAAATCCTAGCCACACTTTTGTGGCTGCCACACTTGCTAAAGTTAGGCTTGGCAAACTGTGGCTGGAAACCAAACAGGCCCAAAACCACATGACCAGCCAAACAAAAACTTTACTACAGGTGCCTCCCGTGCGTGCGAATTTGCAGCGGCCTATCACCGGTTGTTACGTGCGCACGAGCACTGTTTGTACGTGACGGCCTGCGGAATTTTTCACCTCGCGTGCCGTGCATGTCCGGCCAGGGCCAGCATGGCCCTACCTATATCTTCGGCCACTTCTATAGTTGCTACTGCTACGGATTTTCTGATAAGATTTCGAATCCTGTTGTTCTTGGCTAGCGGCACTAGGCTAGTCTAGAGAGAAAATTGCAGATCACACCATGCTTTGTGCTATTTGTTGCACAAAACACACAAACAAGTTCGTTTTTGCAGCTAGCACAGACTTTGGCTTAATTTGTTGCATCTAGCCCAGATAATCTAATTTATAGTGTTGACATGATACCTTACATGCGGAGCCTAGTTTTTATCATGACTTGGCATCCATGGAGGACAGGAGGTTTATGTAGTATTTGTAAATTGTTGTTGAGCAAAACATCATTGTTTTTGTGGGGTTGTTGTACGTGACACACAAAAATTGTTAATCATAACATTTAATGTGAATCATATCTGAATCCATTTAGCATACCAACAAGTAACAAATATAGAAAATGGTAAAAAATGAAAGGAAGTATGCTAAATGGGGTAGTTTTGACGATTTTTTGTTCAATTGGGTAAAAAGTGGCACAAAGTCGATCTTAGGGGGTAAAAGGTGGAATTCACTCTTTAAAGTATAATCATCATCCATTGTTGGGTTTCTAGGTGTGGAGTGGTGGTTCCAGGTCTTGTGATGTATGATCTTAATAGATTCATGTTGAATAAAGTAGAAATAAGAACTATATGCATCGCTTTGATGCAGAGGCTTGGGCTCCCTCATTTCGAAAAAAACTAGCGTAGCTAGGTCGCATCACTCTCCCTTGCGACGGTTATGCTCACTAGCTCCTTTTTTCTCTTCGTTAGGGCATCTCCGGCGGGCTAACCCAAAACGGTGACTCAAACGATCCGTTTCTGTCCGCTTGGGTCGGCCCGTGGACAGAATTTAGGCGTCGGTCCGGCTAGCCCGGACAGCGCACCTAACGGCTGACCCATTCGGTCAGGTGTTTGGGCAAATCTAAATTGCATAGAATATTCTGAAATTCTGGAAATTTTGAGTTTGTTCGGTTGTTGATGGTGTGGGCCATGTGTTGGAACGTTGGGCCTGTAGATGGCCACGCTGGACGCCACACGAGCAAACTGGTGGGCCTAGTGCTCGGTTAGCAGGTTCAGCTGGTTATTTGTGCCAGGTGCAAAAAATTAAGTTACAAATTGGGCTAGCTGCAAAATAAGTTTTGTTTCTGTGTTTGGTGCAACAAATGCCACAAAGCGTGGTGTTAGATGCAATTTTCTCTATCCTAGATAACAAGCTCTCGTGTTCAAACACACAAATCCAACTTATTTGAATCTCAGTATAGAGAAACATAGGAATTTGGCATGTTTATAGGGGATTGTAAACACATGAAAGCTGCAAGAATGGTTATTGGTGGACCATATAAAAAACCATTGAGACCTTATTTGATTTGTAGGATTCTTGGAACATATGAATAGAAAAACTCCAGAATTAGAATCTCATGTCAACTTGAATTCTACAGGATTTAGAACTTACAAGAAATTTCTTCAAGTAGCATTTCACTCACCGAAAAATATTTTTAAACTACTCCCTCCGATCCATATTAGTTACCACTAATATAGGTGTATATATCTAGATATATTTTAGTTCTAGGTACAACCATATAAGTGGCAAGTAATATGAATCGGAGGGAGTATCATTTTTTAATGCTACATTCATAAACGTATTAAATTATAAATTGGTTGTCAAAGTTTTTAGTTTCAAGAAGGTCCGAAATGAAGAAAAATGAAACTGCCTTATAACTAGATGAGACAAACTATTTCGAACGCTATTTTACGGATTCAAAGTATTTGTCTTGAGAAAACCTTGACTTTGAGTCTGAAGGGGGTGACACTTACACATTGTTTAAGTTACCATTTCATGTTTTCAAGGAGAAGCGTACTCTAATTATTTTGGTTTCTATATTTCCCCTACTGCCCACCCTATCCAACACTAGACCCCATGCAGCACACCCCAAAGATAAAGCCACGAGGAAAGGCGAGGGAGAGAAGACTCCAAAGCTCAAACCCCAACACGAGAAACCACACGCAGCCTGCTTTGTTAATTGATTTGCTCCTCCTTAGAGGACATAAACCACAGATTAGCGTCACTTTGTTTCTAGGGTTTAGCAAAGCCTCTCATGCCCTTTCACACATAGCATTAGTCTCTGTCCACCAGACCCATTTCTGTTACTAATCATTTTTTACTGCAAGGTCACACACTCCTGTAGTCCTGTGGTGTCTTGTCTTGTTCCTTCTAGTTAGTTTCAACCATGTACTATAGTGTACTTAACCCAGCTACAATTGTTAATCTCTATTGAGATTTTCTAGGTCACATCGTCCAACGATTGATGTCACCATTCTGCAAATATTCATGTAAAATGAAGCCCTGGTCCCAAGGATGATAAGTTTCAACAGTAGGTGCCCATGGGAGATTCCAGTCTGTCTCCTGGCGTAAATCTTGGCGCCAAACTTGCATGATTCAAATTCGTGTACATCTACTACTGCTAGTGCTGCTGCTGCTGCTAATCCGCACACGTCCAGGGAGGAATAGTTAAACGATTAGAGCTTAGGATGCTATGCTTTTAAGAACGCTAATCATTCCAAAGTGTCCATGCACGCCCTAGATATGTTAGGTTGTGTCCTTTCATGCCAGAGTTTGAACGGCAGCAGATGTGATCATGAATTTTGGGGCGGCACAGTCTTGCATAGTGTCAGGCAGCCAGCGCTGTCTTTGGCTTGCTTGCAATCCAAGAGAAAAAGATCTGGAAAAGGTGTACGTCTTCATTTGTAGATACATGTTGGAAACCCCACTCAATCTAGCTATAGTAGTGGCAGTCTTGCATGCATAGCAGCAGCAGGTGAAGCCTCTCCTCCTCCTCGTGTTATACTAGTGGCAGAAGTTATGGTGACTGGTGATGTGTGAGGTGCACCCAAGCCAGCAGCAGAGGGATCAGATCAAATACTCCCTCCGATTCATATTAATTGACTTCAATATGGATGTATCTAGACACATTTTTAGTTCTAGATATATCTATATTAGAGTCAATTAATATGAACCGGAGGGAGTAGTTCTTCAGGGTTTGAATGGATTCTTCACACGGGAAATGCACTTTGGCTCATAGGAGCATATGCTCCCATTATGTGAATCCACATTTCAAAGTGTCAAAAAATTCTAAACTAAATGTTTATATGTACATCTAAACATTTTATGTTGGTATACAAGTTTTCAAAAAAAAACTAAAAACAATTGTGGCTCCTGTAAAAAAGACAAGTTTTGATGCTATAACACGACCACGTACAGGATATTTTTTTTGTCTTTTTTGTACACACCATATAAAATGTTGTTTTTCCACGAAAATTTGTGCACTAACATAGAATGTCACGATGTACACCAACAAATTTATATCAGAATTTTTTAACATTTTTAAAATTGTTTTTTAATTATTTTATATAATGAGAGCATTTGCTCCCATGAGCCAAATTGCCACCTCCTTCTTCACACTTTCTTTACATTGTTGCAAACAGTTCTTCAGAGTCTGAATGGATTCTTTCATCTTTGCGGTACTTCCTGAATGATATAAAAGAAATGGTTGTGTTGCACTGTACTTGCGCATGCATTTACTTCAATTGTTGCAAGCATCAGATCACTGTATTCTCACTTGGAACTGTTTATTTAGCTCAATCATTTGTACTAATTCAGTCATTAAAATAGATATATGGAAACAGATGAAAGCAGAATGGGATGGGATCAGTCCACTGAGAAGGAAACAACCTGATTTCTCTTTTGTGAAACCCAAAATAGATCTCTGACAGGTAGAAAGACATGGAGCAACATGTAGCATTGAGTACGTGTCAAGACCCTGCCCTTTCAGCCCATTCGATTCTTCACATGATGAGCTCCAGCTCTCACTCTCTCTGCTTCACAAAGCATATGCACTATCTAGTCCATCATGTTCTAAACCCAAGAAAGAAAAATCTATGTTCGAAAACAAGAAAAATATTTTAATTTTCAGCTATTTGCATGCATGCCGATCCATGCAAGCAAGGCAATTCTTCCAGGGGGCAGGCCAGGCATGGGCATGGCTACAGTACAGGCAGCATGCCAATATAGGACACCATGGAGGTGACCTATCTTAGGTCTCCATAGGTCAGGTCATAGGTTCGGTGTTGGGCTGCTAGCTACTGTGCTACTACTAGGTTCCTGCATTGGCACATCTCCTCCTGCCTGGGTTTGGTCTGGGAGGATCTTGACCACCATGGCTGGCATGGATTGAGTGGAGCACTGCTTTGGAGCAGCAGTGTACCAGTTTCAGTGGAATCAGCTCAAGTTTATCTTGACTGCATTTGAATCGGGTCAGGTTCAAAGATAGGCATATCCAGTCTCCAGTCCACTCAATGTTGATGCTACCATCATCATCATTATCATGGAGTTTGTTCCAATGTTGCTGTGGTCATTATGGCAGGCAGCAGGCACTCACTTCAGAGCAACATGGAGATCTGCTTCTCGTTCTCCGTCTATCTCTGCAGACTGCAGTTTTGACCATTGTGTGGACTCGGCCCTTTGTGGGCTGTCATGGGTAATGGGCTTAGCGAATGGAAGGATCGCCCATGGAAGATCAAAATAAAGTTTTTTTCTTTTTTTGAACAAGTATGGCCTGGAAAGGCCTGGAAGATCCATTACTAGCGGTGGGTACAGAAATTAGTACGGGCCACAAAATTTGCAAGAAAGATCCTAGCAACAAAAAGGTAAAAAGCAATCCAGTGCTCAGGCACCATCTCCACCGCACGCCGGCGACCTCCAGGCGCAGAGCGCCGAGATCGGAGGGGAAGTAGCTCGATGTGCTCTCCATACCGACGAAGATTCAACCGCGCCGGCCATCTCAACGCCTCCTAGGACGAATCACTTGGAGAAGAAGCGATGGCAAGCTCCAGCACAAGGTTGAAGAGAGCCTCCAGAGAAGGTTGAGCTCCTGGACAAGGGCCGCCTGCCAAGGAAATCGGGGGCAAGGCAAAGAAGCCGGCTTGGGTCCCCCGTTGATGAACTCGCCGCACCACAGATCTGCAAAGGAGAATAGATTGAAGCTTCCAGCTGTGACCATCAGTCCATCACCTCGATGGCGAAGCAGATCGGCCCCTTCTCCCCGATCTGGAAAGCCCAAATCGAGCTTTATTGAAGAGGATCTTGGCGTCGCCGTGTTCACCTTCGACTCCTCCCGTCGGAGCACCAAGAGCAAGAACGCCGCCACCAAACGCCACCACGAGGAGCTCGAAGACCTCAACAGCTGAAATCCCCATGGCATCTCGCCAAACTCCACATGGGTAAATCCTAGAAATCTAGCCCTAAAACTATACAGAGGAGGCCAAGCCCCTCTCCCCCGTCATCTCTAGCCGGCCGAACCGCCAGAGAGGAGGAGGAGAGAGGCTCGAGGTGGCCGTGAAGCTCTCATAGAAGGGAGGGAGGAGAGAGAGGAGGGGAGGGGGGATGAGAGCCTTATAAAAATAAAGTTTTGAGGGGGAACACTGAAGCAAAAGTCCAAAATAAAATTTGGAGGGGATACTGAAGCAAAAGTCCAAAAAAAAATGTCGGCCATGGTCTAGCCCATCATATACATGGGAGCAGGATGCGATGCCTTACTGGCTGCTAAAAGAAAGGCAATGCATGATGCTAAATTATATCCTCTTGTAAACTTAAAAAACATATATATCTCGTACTTAACCTTTAAAAAATCCCTCGTCTCCTTTATAAACATATACAAAATACAGTAGAATATATCCTGTTTGTAAAATAACAGCCTCAATTGGGAAAAGATAGCTTTGCTCTTTCCGGTGATGTGAAGTACTTTTAAACTAACAGTAAATTAGGGATAGATAGCTTTTCACTTCCTGCATGGTAAAAGAGTGAACTCTGTACTAACAATAATTCAGGGACAGGTGCAGGTATGCCTCAAATAAAATGATACTATGTAGAAATATTTCATTTCGCATTAGCATAGCAAAAAATGGTACATCTCACTGATCAGTCCAATACAAAATTCTGACGACTTAGCAGGGCATGCAGCATAACAGAAAGGGCAAAATACCAACAATTTAATGTTTTTTCCTTCTTCACTGCAGTGTGCCTTCGCTTCTTCCTTTCAGAGAGACTGGACCGAGGGATATGTGGGATAACTTGCAGCAGCAAAGCAGTGTCACTCGTCGTCTGAATTGGCGAACTTAACCGAGTGGGTCTGGAAATCAATGTTTCCACCCCTGTAGGTTCCACGCTTCTTCTTGGTCTTCTCGTGTCTAAAGCCCCTGCAAACAGAATTGAGCAACTATCACGAAAACATGTTCAACAGTAAAGGCATTCAGTAAATCCAGAGGAGGATCTGAGAGCTAGTCTCTAACCTTCCTCTAACTTGCCCAAGAATCTCCTGTGCCTTCGCACCATACCCAGAGTCCGCACCACCCTGTGAGGAAATAAGTACAGATCAACCAAGCAAGTTTAGCATCATTGAGAAATGTTCAAATTTCTACGAGCATATGATCAATAAACCTCAGACATATAGCTACTAACAGAAGTACCTTGGCCCAATATGAATTATCTTGTAGTCTTTCATCAGCAAATTTAACATCATCCAGCTTCACCCGTTGGAATGCAATCACAGTTTTAGGCTGCAGTGAATGAACATGACATGAATAATCAGGATCTTGCCAATTATCGGACTGTACAGTCTTTAAGTTCAAGATATCAGGTAAACTACAGTATTATCAATACTCAGAGGATGATGACAAAAGAAAGGCTTATTGCATCAAGCCATGATGATGATGTAGATTAAATTACAAGCAAATTTCTATCATAAACATCAGAAGTCCAAGTAGGACAATCTCAGCATATCCTAAAAGCCGTAGAAAATCATCCTAAAGTTAGATAAAAAAGTAAATGTTTTCAACGTTTGACCAAGAACATACACCAAAATACGAAGATATGTAATACCGAACCAATGTCAGTAGATTCATCATAAGATATATTTTTCATAACATACTTCATTAATATTATAGTTGTTGCATTTTGTTCAATATATTTGGTCAAAGTTTGAAAACATGAACTTTTTGACTTAAGTTTATACACGACCTCCCATTGGATAGAGGGAGTACCACTTGATATTTTACTTACCAGTAACTTCGAACTGAAACATATTTCTAGTGCACCAGAAAGCAATAATAAGTTCATAATAATACAATGACATACAGAATTATTGTGAATATAATATTTATAGATTTAATTTACTCAGAGGATGATGCAAATGAAAGGCTTATTGCATCAAGCGATGATGATGATATTGATTAAATTGCCAGCAAATTTCAATCATAAAGATCAAAAGTCAACATAGGACAATCTCAGCATACCCTAGAAGCTGTAGAAAAACATTCTGAAGTTGTACCACTTGATATTTACTTACCAGTAACTTCTAACTGAAACATATTTTTAGTGCGCTAGAAAGGAATATGTTTATAATAATACAATACATACAGACTTAGTGTGAACATAAAATTTATAGATTTAGTTAACTAACTAAATATCATAATATAGAGAACTAAATAAGGCTTCATGTAACAGAA
Organism: Lolium perenne; assembly: GCF_019359855.2. NCBI lineage: Eukaryota > Viridiplantae > Streptophyta > Magnoliopsida > Poales > Poaceae > Lolium > Lolium perenne. The sequence continues at coordinate 31,270,787 of NC_067248.2, read as the reverse complement.
AGTCAGAACTACCGATAATTCTGGTTAACAGCTTTCGCCTCCCATGGTGATTAAACTAAACAGGCAATACAAAGCACTTGGAGATGCAGAAAACAGCACACACAAATGGAAAGGTAGAAGTACCTCAGATGAAAGTTTCTGCCTTTTATTCGGTTTTGATATGGTGCTGGGCTCCTTCACATCATCTTCAGTGGCAGTGATATCATCTTCTAGCTTCCTCTTCTTACTAATAACTGCATCGTCAGTTAAAGCCTTCCCATCCTCCTCTCCCTTCTCAATGTCCATCTCAGTCTTGTTATCATCATCAGGTTTGGGAGCTGAATCTTTCTCTGCTACTTGTTTATCTTCTACCAGAACATTTTCTTCAGAACCCGACTTCTTTTTCTTCTTCTTACTCTTCTTCTCCTTGACATCTTCCCCTTTTTCTACATCAACACTATTTTCATTGACACCATTAGGTTTCACCTCAACCTCGGTAGGTGCAGTTCCGGCATCAGCCTTATCTGAGGTTTCTGAAGCAGATTTACTCTTCTTCTTTTTCTTCCCCTTATCCAGAGGAGCACCAGCGCCCAAACCATTCTTGTCCGCCTCGTCATTCTGAACCTTAGGTTCTTCCTCTCCGGATTTCTTTTTGCCATCATCCTTAAGTTTCCCTGCAGCCTCAAACTTGGCTTTTACCGCTAGCTCCACCTTTTCCAGCCTAGCTTCAACATCCTCATCCTTGTCCTGTTTCTTGCTCTTCTTTTTCTTGCCATCAGGCTTCAGATCATCCTCGGTCTTCACTACTGCAACCGCCTCGCCACCAGCATCACCTCCCGCTGACGAGCTATCCTTCTTCTTCTTCCGTTTCTTCTCTTTGGTCTCATCCTCCTCCTTTTCAATGGGCTTTTCAGGGGCAGAAGGCTCACTTGGCTTGCTCTCGGATTCTACAACTTCAGCACCGCCTTTCTTGCTCTTCTTTTTCTTGCCGGCGCCTTTCTCTTCAGCTACGGCATCAGCAACTTTCTCTGCATCAACAAACTCAGGTGAGCACCAATCAAAAGGGAATGATTGCAAGGTTATGCCAAAAATAGAACGCCTCGTAACGATGAAGTATGTCGCTACCTTGTTCGCTGCCTGCCGCAAAGACGAAAACTGGAGCAGAGTTGCTGCACGACATAACCAGATTGCAATAAGAATACAGTAGTTCTCGGGGATATAGCATCACCAGCAGAAGCAATTTAACAATACTGAAGAGTCACTCTGACTGATTTAGGTACCTTGAGCCCAGCAACTTGGAAATCGCTTCTTCCAGGTTCACCGGCGATGACCTCCAAGAGTCTCCCTGGAAACAGCAAAGTCGGCTTGACAATCTTGCACCGAAATGGCAACAACGGCACGCAGATGCATACGCGTACGAGGGCGCGAGAGTGTGAGTGTGCGGTGGCATACCTCGAGGTTGGCCTCGGACTGGAGGGCGGCGAGCGTGCGGGGAAGGCCGCTGGACTCGAGGAAGGCGGCGACGGCGGCCAGGACCCGCGCGTCGGGGGCGGGGGAGGTCTTGGAAGTAGCGGCGGTCTTGCTCTTGCTCTTCTTCTCCTTCTTGGCCTCCTCCTTGGCCATGGCGGCGGCGGCGGGGGCGGCGGGGAGGGAGGCGAGTCTGACTTGGCGCGGGACGAAGAGCATCAAAGAGGGGGAAGCCTAGGGTTTGGGTGTCGGGGTTTAATACACGGCGGATGACTTGGGGTGTGGTCGCGTTTGGTGTACTGCGATGTGGCTCGCTGACATGTGGGCCCAATAACTTAGCGGGGCGACTTGTCAGTGAAAGTGAAATATTCGCTCTGTCTACATATTTGATGGATTTGAATTTGAAATCCAATTCAAATGTGTATGACATGGTAGATAGACATACAACTAGTTTTATATAAAGTAGAGTTTGAACTTCTTTCACAAACTTCGGTCCTAGTGCGCCATAATAATGGTCGAATCTCCTTATATGCTCAGTGGTTTTAGTGTTTAATTTACCATTGTCGTGTTTTTTATGGACTCGCGACTGTCTATAGTAAATAAAAAATTACAATTGTCTATGAAGAGATGTCACACTTGATGTAAACAAAAAGAGCATTGACGATGAATATGTGTATCATCCTTGTAGTAGGAGTGCAAGTTGATCTATCACACGCCTTGGCATGACATGTAATTGATACACATTGAGGATACATGGTGGGTGTCTTCTCGAGAACTCTTTGGTGCATGTTTTTCAAGAGAACAACAAATTTAAGGTCGACACATGGTTGATTATTTGTGTTGACTTTGAATAATAACTATGCTTTGATTAAGAGTAGTTTTATAATACTCCATCCTTTTCTGTAAAACATGGCATATTTTTTTAGTCAAAAGTGTCAATGTATTTTAAGTTTCATCAATTTTATAAACTAAATTATGAACCTCTACAAAACAAAATCCATATCAATATATACATCCACCATATATAGAGTAGAGTAGTATAGTTTCATAGTGTATTTATTTTGTACTTTAGATGATTATACTATTTGTTGAACTTATAAGTCGTTAGCTTTTTTAACTAAAAATCTACACCTTGCATTTTTTTTCCGAGGTGGCACCTTGCTTTTTCAAATGTAGGCAGTAAAAGATAATGGTCAATTTATTGAGAACTGTTGCATAATACTTGTAATATATGAATACACTTATTCTCTAGACTAATCACACTAAATTTTCAAAAGAAATATATTCTCACGGCGCCTTGGGAATAGTCAAATGCATCAGACTCCCATACACCGTACGATCTTAACACATGCACTTGAGATGGGATGATAAAAATATGCTCAGTTTTGTTACGTAAATAAATGAAACCCCCCTCGTTGCTTTTGCGCGGCCGCACCTAGGCGTCACCGTCACCGTCCGCCGCCTACCTATCCTGGATGCCTCCCCCTTCCAGCGTCGCTGCTAGAGGGAGCCACGTAGCGGCACCAACAACGAACATGGCCTTCCTTTGGTGCGGCGATGCCCTTTCTGGAGGTCAATGGGACCTCGACGGTGCAGGCGGTTCCTCGAAGGTGAGTTGGCTACTTCAGCTGCACGGGAAGGTGTAGATCTAGCGACGCACGGTACATGGCGAGTCCATGATACATGGCAAATGTATCCATGAACTTTGGTATACTTGATATGATAAATTTATGATATGTATATGTGAGGGTTTCTAGTTATTTTATATTGATTTATGGGGATTTACAACAAAGTTCCCTTTAATGATTTGTACGCTGGTACATAAACCTCTAGTTTCCGTATTTTTAAGTTTCAGGGACCTTGTGTACATCAAATTGAGCTGAATTCTTTTTACATCATTTTTTCAAGATTTATCAAATATTGGGAAGGAGGACAAGAGGGTGCTCGTGGGCCATGAGAGAGGGCACACAACACGGGGCACCTCAGGTTAAGGCAATTAGTGAACTAGTTATGTGCCGTTTTTTTTTTTTTTTACTTTTGTACTCTTCGGTGATCGTATTCTAGTTATGCAGACACTAGATGTAATGCTTAATATATTTTAGTAATAAAGTGATATTTGCAGCACAAAGAGTTCCCAAGATCACATCGTCCAAACATGAACATGGCAGGAATTTGAGTGGTGTTGAGACGAATCACAGGGCTTGTACACAGTTGGCTTAAAGGATTGCTTTAGATAATTAATTTCATTTTTAGATTTGGCACATTTGCAGAAAAAAGAAAAGTGTGAGTAAAAAAAACAGTTGGGTGAGAGTGGCTTGCCCCGAGCACAAATGACCTACGGTTACGGGCCGACGGGCGGGGCCTGGCAAGAGACTCTCAGTCGCGACTCCCAACTGTGCCCCCCAGAGCTGGGGTGATGAGCCCACGCTACTGGGCTCGGCGACAACTCCTCAGACGCCTCCTCTTTTAAACCGGCCCTCACGGACTTACCTCTCCGAGGTGGGACTAAAAAACCAAACTGTGCGGGACAAATAACACAATTCCTCTCCGTCCTTCCCTCTGCTCTTCTCATCCCCAATTCCTCATCCGACCTCTCTGCCCTATCCGACCTCCAGCACCAACCCACCGCCGTCGTCGCCCATGAAAGGCGCACCTCCGCCGGCCACCAACCCGACTTGGCAGCAGTAGGCTTTATTGTTTTGTCAAGGAGGAGAAGCTCTAGTCGGCCTGGGACGCCAGAGCGGATGGGGGCGCACCTTCGTCAGTTCGCCGCACCTCCGCCGGCCACCTGCGCTCGCCTCCCCCTCCGATTCCCATCAACAGAAGCACGCCCCAACCACCAATAACCTCCCCATAGCACCCACTTGCAGCTTGGTCGCCCATGAAGGCGCCCGCGATGAGGACGAGGACACGGTCGACTTTGACGGAGGGGCGACGACAGAACGCCGGAGCGCGATTACCGGGCTTCCCCCAACTCCTGCCGGGACCTGGACGACTACAGTAGTCCGCCGAAATGATCTTGCGGCGGCGCGGGCCAAGCGCAGGGGGCGGAGCTCTAGCGGCGACGTGGTCCACGCGTAGTGGGGGGATCTCGCGCACCGGCGCGGTCCACGCGCAGGTGGGGATCTCCTGCAGCGGCCCAAGGGAGGAGCTGGAGCTTGCGCAAGGGGCGGCCGGGGGGTGGAGGGCAGGCTGTGCCGACATGGAAATTGTGGAAACGAGAAAAGAGGATGAGGATGAAATGGGAACATGCCTTGGACAACCGAGTCACCGACGAAAGAAAAGAAAACAAGAAGGACCAGGACCCTCGTGGCCTCCTGAATCCTGATGCATACGTTTGATGTGTGAATTGCAACGCATTCGTTAGAGTTCCATAGTCCTTGTTGTTGTCAAAGTTGCTGTAAAAAGTTATCGTGAATTCGGCTCTAAAGTGCAACTTTGACTTGACAGAACAATTTTGGTGCCCCCCTGCCCCACGGAGCAATTCTGATACCCAAATGAGCAACTTTGTTGTGTGCTGCCTAACAACGCAAGTATTTAGGTGTCTAACATAGCAACTTTGGTACCTGATGGCGCAATTCTTATGACTTATGGTACGACTTTGGTGCCTAAAGTGCAACTTTGACCTATCAGAACAATTTTGGTGCCCTTGGAGCAATTCCGATATGCAAAGGAGCAACTTTAATATCTAACGGTGTAATTATGGTGCCCGGCAACGCAAATTTGATATCTGACAAAGCAACTTTGGTGCCTGATGGCACAATTCTTATGCCTTATGGTGCAACCTTAGTGCCTAAAGTGCAACTTTGACCCGTTAGAACAACTTCGGTGCCCCCGGAACAATACTTTGTCCTTTTAGAATAACTTTGGTGCCCCCGGAATAATTCTGATACCCAAAGGAGCAACTCTGATGTCTAACGATGCAATTCTGGTGTCTGATGGCGCAAGTTTGGTGCCCGATAACAATTTTGGGCCCGACAGAGCAAATTTGGAAGCGAATTTACTTCATCGGGACCAAAGTTGCTTCTTCGGCCATCGAAGTTGTTTCGTCGTTCTAAATGTTGCTAAGTTGCTTTTAGTTACCGTAAAGTTTTCTAACATTGTTCTAAAATTTCCTATAGTTGTTGCGAAGTTGCTTCCGCAGTTGTGAATCTAGTTTATTCATTCGGTACTAAAGTTGATTTGTCGTGTACTAAAGTTATTTCGTCGGGCACCAAAGTTGCTTATTATTTTTTTGTCAAAATATATGCAATTGTGATACAGTTTTAAAGATCTCGTCGCGCTAATTCCAGAAATGAAAACAGATCACAATTCAGATACTCCGTTTAAAAGTTATTGCTTTTTGAAAAAAATACAAGTAATGCAATACAAATCAGATCAGATCCTCCTTTGCAAGGGTGCGCCCAGCCCAGCCAACGAGCGCCTGCGCGCTCGCTATCCACGTCCATAACTTATTGGCCGACTTGTCAGCAAGTGCGAATCTTCGTTCTATCTACGTATTTGATGGATTTGAATTTGAAATCCAATTGAATCTGCCATCCACCCTTCCCCTTTGCAGTTCCGCCCTATCTCCCTCTAGAACTGCGTCATGAAGGCGATTACCAAAGTCCTCACCACGAGGCTCCAAGATGATATTCATGACCTCATCAATGCTGAGCAAACTGAGTTCCTCCCGGGTCGTCGCATCTTGGAAAACATCGTTTACGCCGCGGATCTCCTTCGGTGTTGCCACTCCAGGAAAGCCCCAACCCTTGTCTTCAAAATTGACTTCCGCAAAGCCTTTGATTCAGTTAACTGGTCCAGCCTCCTCGGTATTCTAAGAGCTCGAGGGTTCGATGACTGCTGGTGTCCCTGGATGGAGTTAATCCTCAGCACCGGACATACATTGGTCCTTCTCAACGACGTCCCAGGCTGTTGGATTCGATGCTGCAATGGTCTCCAACAGGGCAACCCCCTCTCCCCGTACCTTTTCATCATTGTTGCCGACGTTCTCCAGCGCCTTATCCATCAGGCTTGGCCCGACGGCTTCCTTGCCCACCCTCTTTCCTCCGACATCCCGTGCCCCGTCCTTCTATACACAGATGACACCCTGATTCTCTGCAAAGCCTCCCCAGCAGCTGCAGCATGCCTCAAAAAGGTCCTTGACGACTTTGCCGCTGCGACTGGCCTCACTATCAACTTCCATAAATCCTGCTTCATCACGATGCATGTTTTGTCGGACGAAGCTATGGTGATGGCAACCTCGCTTGGCTGCCCCATCTCCTCCCCCAGCCCTATCTCGGCTTGCCCTATCCCCAATGTGACAAGGTATCAACTTGTCAATGCCTACGGGTTGTAGACTAGGGTTTAGTTGGAAATAGAGGGCAAGTAGATCTCGAAGGTTTCAGCCGAAAAGTACTCGACGATATGAAAACTAGGGTTTGTAAGACAATGATTCGATGCTTTCTTTGTCCCTCGACTCCCCCTTATATAGGAGGTGGAGCCGAGGAATTCGTGATGTACAAGTTATAGAATCCGGGAAGGTTTCTAACTCATCCCGCAAGATTACAAATAATGCTTCCTATTACAACTCTAGCTTTCCTTAATAGCATCTTGGGCTTCTAAATCTTCTTATCCTTCGGGTCGTGGGCCTTCAGTAAACCCCGGGTACCTTCTTCGGCAGGCCCATTGGGGATGCCTATGTCAGTAGCCCCCGAGATTTTGCTTGAATCGTAGAGTCAGGGAAAATCTCCATTGTTTATATTTACTCGACAACTTTAAACTTCTCTATATTTCTTCATATGAATTTCTATATTGTACAGGGATAATGGTAGTTGGGGCTAGTTCATTTGACGGATCGGGTACTAGTTAACTGCTCTAGTGGCAATCCGCAAAAACCTACTTCAAAATCACGTCCCTGGTGACAAGGTATCAACTTGTCAATGCCTATGGATTGTAGGCTAGGGTTTAGTTAGAAGTAGAGGGCAAGTAGATCTCGAAGGTTTCAGCCGAAAAGTACTCGACGATTAAGAAAACTAGGGTTTGTAACAATGATTCGATTGCCTCTCCGTCCCTCGACTCCCCCTTTATATAGGAGGCGGAGCCGAGGGTTTCGTTTTGTACAAGTTACAGAGTTCGGGACGGTTTCCAACTCATCCCGCCAGATTTACAAATAACACTTCCTATTACAACTCTAACTTTCCTTAATATATCTTGGGCTCCCGAATCTTCTTATTCTTCGGGTATTTGGTCCTTCAGTAAACCCCGGGTACTATCTTCGGCAGGCCCATTTGGGATGCCTATGTCAGTAGCCCCCGAGATTTTGCTTGAATCGTAGAGTCAGGGAAAATCTCCACTGTTTATTTTTATTCGAGAGCTTTAACTATTTTATATTTCTTCACATAAAATTCTATATTGTACAGGGATAATAGTAGTTGGGGCTAGTTCATCTGACGGATCAGGTACTAGTTAACTGCTCTAGTGGCAATCCGCAAAAACCTACTTCAAAACCACGTCCCTGGACATGATCTCGGGATACTGGTGTAAACTTCGACAGGTGCCGCTTAAGGTCTTACCATTCTGTCGAGTCCCAGTCAAATTTATCGAGTACCTAACGCGTCCGTTAGGATTTTTCTTCGTATCTGTTGATACGGATAAAAGTAGCAGAGCGCAGTCTTCGGCGATGCCACGCCCAAAGAACGGATCTGGGGTCTTACCTTCGCAAATTTGCGGCATTCAGAAATTGATCGCAACTTTGGCGTTCTGAGAATATATTGTCGAGTGCTTTTCCGGCTGTTGGAATGGCACATTTTATCGGGTCAAATATGACTTATATTGCGCTCCCGATGGGAGTATATGTAGAGTTAATTATAACTCGAAATATACTCTCTTGCTTTTCTATCTTTTCTTTGTTAATTTCATCGGGCACGCGAACAGCGTTCCCGATGGGAGTAGCCCCCGAGGCTACAACCAAGAACTTGTGCTTGGTTGTAGGCTCAACATTTTAGTCCAACTTGTCGCTATATTGTCATTATTTCCCAATATGATCTCTCTTCTTTTTTTTTATCTCTCGGGTGCGCGAACAGCGCTCCCGATGGGAGTAGCCCCCGAGGCTACAGCCAAGGACTTGTGCTTGGTTGTAGGCTCCCGCAATTTCTATATTGCCATACTCGAAATTTTACTTTTTATCGAAGTAACCCCCGAGCATTTGGGCAAAAACTTGTATTTGATCAAAGGCTCCCGAAGTATTTAATAACTTCTCCTGTCGCCAATCTTCTTTTATTTTTCTTGTCGGCATGCTTCCCTTAATCAAATTTACTTCATCTCTGTTAATAGTCGTGATTTTTCTGCCTTGTGGGTCCATTGTTTCCACCACGTTGACACGTCGTGCAAGTGGGGGACACACGTCCTCCGCTTTTCCTGGCGCACGTATGGTAACGCCTATCGCAGTAAAAATACCTTTTTACCCTTTTATCTAGAAGATCTTTTTTCACCACACGATTTCTTCATCCAACGGTGCATTGCTTCGCCCGATGCTTATATAAACCTTTCTTCAACCTCCGTTCACTCCTTCGCTTGCGCCGCACATCTGTTCCTCTTTGCAAAAACTTCCCCTGCGCCCAACTCTCTCTGATCTTCCGCACTCACGAAACATTGCTTTTTCCATTGCCGTTGATGCCACCGCGCACGCGACTCACTCGCCACAGAACTCCAGAGTCCAAGATGGCCGCCGAAGATCTTGAGTGGGAGAGATCTAAAATCTCCAACCAGGATGTCAACACGCTGAAGAGGCTTGGCCTGATGAAGAAAGAAGACGCCATCCGCTTTCCCAGCGAAGAAAGCTACCCCAACCCTCCAATGGAGTACCGGGTTAGTTTCGTTGATCACCTCATCCGCGGCCTTTCGGCCCCAATTCACGATTTCCTCCGCGGCCTTCTTTTTGTTTACGGGATTCAACTGCACCAGTTGACCCCCAATTCCATCCTTCACATTTCCATTTTTATCACACTGTGTGAATGCTTCCTTGGAATCCCTCCTAATTGGGCTCTGTGGAAGCGCATTTTCTGCCTCCGCCGCAATGGCTCCCACAACGCCACTTATAACATAGGCGGCGTTGTTATCTGTGTCCGAACTGACGTTGATTACTTCGACGTCAAATTTCCTGATTCTGTCCAAGGGTGGCGCAAAAGGTGGCTCTACATACACGAAGAAAGTGCCAACTCTGTGGAACACAACATAGTTCCTTTCGACGGAAGTGCCAAAATTCAGCGCCGCCGCTCCTGGGACGCTGAAGCTTCCGAAGAAGAGAAAAAGTCGACAGAAGCACTTATGTCTCGTATTCATCAGCTTCAAAATACTCGAGGCAAAGAACTGTCTGGTGTTCAAATCACTGCCTACTTCCTTAGGATTAGAGTGCAGCCTCTTCAGGCTCGCAAAAATCCCCTTTGGACGTATTCTGGTGAAAACGACGCCAATAGAATCTCCAGTGATCTTTCTGCAAAGGACTTGGAGAAATTGATTCGAAGAGTTTCCCGCCTGGCCAAGAAGGATCCTATTCCCTCCTCTTGTCGCGTGGAACCATACAGCGCCGCCAATCCTCTTCCCGAGGTATTTTGTCTTCTCGAGTTTCTGTATTGTCCCGAACTTTTCCTGCATCTCATTAATTTTCCTGTTGTCGCTATTTTCCCGCAGAACCATCCTACTATGGCTTCCCTTCCTCCTCTTCCTGAGGATGGAGAAGTCGAAGAACAAGCTATTGTTGCCGAAGACAACCAAGGTTCTTCTCTTCCTGAAAGTGAAGTCGCAGGTTCTCACAAATCTGCGGCTTCCCATGAAAAAGAAGTTGAATCTGAAGCCAGCGAGTCGACGCAATCCCTTCCTCCTGCTGTTTCCCCAAGGAACAAAAGGAAAAGGAATGATGCCGAGGATTCTGGCACTTCTAAGGCTGAAAAAGTTGTTCCTTCTCATCCGAAGGCAGCTTATGATCCTTATATTGAATCCCTCGTCAGCTCGTAAGTCACCTTTATTTCTCCCTTTTTCTGTACTCGAGGTGTTTATCTTGTCTTGCTTTTTATGCTGCCGATTTTTGATCAACAGTGATGATGAGGAAGAAGTACCAACTGTTGACGTGGCTCCTCGGACAAGCACGTCACATACTGTACTTGCCTCAGACACGCTAGTTGAAGGAGAAGAATCCTCGCCTCCTCAACAAAACGTCGTCACCACAACTCCGCCAGCAAGCCCCCTTGCTCCTTCACCAAAAAGGACAAGGATTGAAACGATTGTTGAACCTGCCCCTCAATTGGGCAGCTCGTCGACTCTGCTCTTAGATGATGTAAGTTTGTCGATATCTATATTTCCCCTATTTTGCTTTTTCACGCCTTCACTTTCTTTTTCATGCCGATGTTTCTTTTGCTGTATTCTTCTTTAACAGCCCATGATCAAAGAGCTTCTCCGCATCGGATCCCAATTTATTGGGTACCGTGAATATGCTAGCAGAGCCGAAGGTAACAACTTTTATACTTGCCATTTTTTCTTGACTTTTTGCTCCTGTTGCTTGTCGCGGTTTTTGATCTTTCTTCTTTTTTTTATATCTCGACAGAGAAACTTGCAGAGGCCAACAAACGTGCCGACGCACTTGCTCAAAAACTTGAGCAAAGTGAGGCGGCTCGCAAGAAAGCCGAACTTGTTGCTAGCGAAGCCAAAGCCGAGGCTGATGAAGCCAAAGCAAAAGCTGCTAGTATCGAGGAACTGCAGAAAAGACTTGAGGATGCTGAATCTGCCTTAAACGAGCATAAAGCTACACAAGCTTCTCGTGAACAGGGGATCCTCAAGCGCCTGAAATCACAAAGTCGACGCACTCACAGTAATATTATTGGTCCCTTCTATTTTTTATGAGAACCGCTGTTTCTTGTTGTTGACCAACGTTTTGTTTCCTTGGCAGACCAAACTAACCAAGATTTTGATCTGGAGAATCCTGTCAATGACCCTCTCCTTGATGCACTTACTTATCTAGAGCTTCATGGGTCCGAAATTCATGAAGGTGTGGCCAATGCGAATGCAGGATTGTCGGCGCTGTTCCCCTACTTCTTCCCGAAGAAAGAGGAGCCCCCGACTTTCCTTACCCTTGCCAAGAGCTTCAATTCATCAGAAGACCTTGGACTGAAGATGCGTCAAGAGAACATGAAGATTGCTGTCGAAAGCACTGTTGCTCTAGTTGCTGACAGCCAACAGACTGTTGATTGGACGAAAGTTGGCGACATCGAGCAAATAGAGCAATCAAGATGGAGGTCCCTGATTAAGGCAGCCAAGCCCAACACGAAGAAAATCTTGGCTTATCTCGGGATCAAACCAGCTTCGACTCCTAGCTCATCAAGGCCGGAGGTCTAGTTGCATGCCTCTTTATTTTTCTTTCTTTGTCTCTTTTGCTCTTGTCGCCAAAGTAGTTATTTGGCGACACGTACTTCATTAGCTCCACTGTAAGACCTTTGTAATTATTCCGAAAGATTAATGAAAACTCTATCTTTTGCGTGTTGATTGATGTTGTCTTGTTTTGTTAAATTTCAGTTGGTATTTGATAACTATACTCCATCTTCCGCTCCTTCCAATGTTTCGCCTTCTTCTTCTCACCCAAGGAGACCTCTTGCTGATGCTGCACCTGTCGAAGATTCCTTGCCGCGAGAATTGGATGAACTTCGGCAGCAACTTCAGTATGCGAAGAAGCAAATACTTGTGATAATGGAAAAATCTCGCAAGTCATCTGAAGCCGAAAAAATTGCACTTCAGCAAGCTCGTGAGGCCGTGGCTGCCAAGGAAATCGCTGCTTCCGAGGCTGAAAAGGCGACTACTCGAGAAAATTTCATGCTCGAGTTGATGAATGAAGCCAGTGCGGATATGTCGGGTATGCTTGTTTCAACCTCAATATCTTCCGTCTTCATGCTACGTCTCTTAAAAATTTTCTGCTCCGTTGTTTTAATAGGTTCCTTTTGCGATCTTTGTTGCCGAAGAAGAGAGGGTAAATACTAGGACGAACCTCCTCGTTAATCTTTCCCTTGATCATGGTTCTTTGTTTTGGGCTACCCCAGAGAGGACCCGCCAGATTGTCAGATTTCAGGATCGCGCTTCTCAAACTCGCGACTTCCTTGACTTCTGTACCAAGACCTTGTCCATGGTTTATAATTCCATGTTTCCTCGGAACGTTCAACCAAAGACTCTTCCCGAGTTAATGGAGAAATTCAAGGATGCCCACAGGATCCATGATTTTGTCAAAGCTCAACTGGTAGCTGGCGCCAGATTTGCTCTTATCATGCTTCAGATCTGCCACTCAAATCTTGACCTGACCCAAGTTGTTGCGAAAGTTCATCAGAAAGTAAAGCGCCGAAGAGTTGGTGTCGACCGAATTAACACGAAGGTTTCACCTGTAGCCGAAGAAATGATTGAAGACCTTCTTCGGATGGATGCCGACTTTTTTGCCGATGGTCATTATGCTGACTTTCTTGGCGCTGCTCCTGAAGAAAACAGAATTACCCTTGACGATATACTGAATCATGATTAATTATTTTCCTTTTGTAGATAACTCTTCTTTGTAACCCATGACTGTGATTATATTGTGAAGCAATCATTATATTTCTATATTTGTCTAGCCCCCGAGTGTTTCGGTGGCTATTTACTGTATTTGTATATTGCGAGGTTTTGAACCAAGGCATTTATTTAATATGTATTGATGGCGAATATCAGCCCCCGAGCTTCTTTATTGAGTACTATTTTGTATTTGTATTGACTCACGAGGTATTTTAATACCAAGGCAAGGTTTTTCTTTTTCGATGAACTATATTGAAATTCGTCGGGTCAGAGACTTTGAGCATGTCGATAAAGAAAAGGTTATATTGACACTATCTTTATTATATTGCAGCACCGCGAGCCCGCCTCATTAAAAACCTTTCCCGGCCCCACTCGGTGCCCCGAAAAAGGAAAAGAGTGCGTCTGAAAACTCGCGGGCGTTTCAGTACATTGAAGTTTTACAAGGACTATATTTCGACTCTAGGCGTAGAACCGCCTGAGTTGCGCCACGTTCCAGGGGTTTTGCTCCTCCACCCCTGTCTTCTCGTCCTTTATCCTGTATGCTCCTCCTCCGATTACTTCCGTGACAATGTAAGGGCCAAGCCATGGTGACTCGAGTTTTTCATGACTTTTTTGCGTGAGCCGAAGAACTAGGTCTCCCACCTGAAAAGATCTTGGCCGCAAACGTCGACTGTGGTAATTCTTCAAGTCCTGTTGGTATTTGGTTACCCTTGATAGTACTTCGTCTCGAGCTTCGTCGAGTGCGTCGACGTCGTCTTCCAATGCTATCTTGGAAGTTTCTTCATTATACTCTGTGACTACGGGGAGTCGTGCTCTATTTCTATTGGCGATCGCCTCTGCTCCATGGACCAGGAAAACGGGGTCTCTGTGCCATTGTATTTGGTGTTGTTCGGATGCTCCACAAAACACTTGGTAGTTCGTCTGGCCAGGTATGTCGAGCTTTTTCCAGTGGTCCTAACAGGCGTTTCTTGATGCCATTGCAGATGATACCATTGGCTTTCTCGACTTGCCCATTGGTTTGAGGATGTGCAACTGACGCGAAGTGCAACTTGATACCCACTTCTTCGCAATAATCTTTGAATTCGTGGGATGTGAAGTTACTGCCATTGTCTGTGACGATGCTGTGGGGCACTCCAAATCTGAAGACGAGTCCTTTTATGAATTTTACTGCGGATGCTCCATCTGGTGAATTTATCGGCTTCGCTTCTATCCACTTTGTAAATTTTTCGACAGCTACTAGCATGTACTCCTTTCCTCCTGGCCAGGATTTGTGTAACTTGCCCACCATATCAAGTCCCCATTGGGCAAAGGGCCATGACAATGGTATTGGTGTTAGTTCTGCTGCTGGAGAGTGGGGTTTTGCGGCAAACCTTTGACACGCGTCGCAAGTTCTTACTATTTCCTTAGCGTCCTTGATGACCCACAAGTATAGGGGGTGTATCGTAGTATCTTCGATAAGTAAGAATGTCGATCCCAACGAGGAGCAGAAGGTGTTGACAAGCAGTTTCGATGAAGGATTCACTGTAAATGCTCACAGACAAGTATTCAGGGGGTTTTGATGTAACAGTTGAATAAAGTACGAGTATGTAAAGTGCGAGAGTAATAATTGCAGCGAGTGGCCCAATCCTTTTTAGCACAAAGGACAAGCCGGTTTGTTTACTTATAATGACCAAACGTTCTCGAGGACACACGGGATTTTAGTCTAGTGCTTTCGCTACATACGGCTAAATAATCTTCATTGTTATGATAAGTGTTGTGTGGGTGAACCTATGCTAATGTACCGCCCTTCCTAGGACTAATACATACTTGTGATTATACCCCTTGCAAGCATCCGCAACTACAAGAAAGTAATTAAGAATTAAATCTAACCACAGCCTTAAACTACGAGATCTGCGATCCCTCCTGCATCGATATACCAACGGGGGTTTAGGTTTCTGTCACTCCGGCAACCCCGCAATTAGCAAACGAATACAAGATGCATTCCCCTAGGCCCATAAATGGTGAAGTGTCATGTAGTCGACGTTCACATGACACCACTAGAAGAATAACACCACAACTTAAATATCACACCATTGAATATTACTCAACCATAGTTCACTACTAACATTTAGACTTCACCCATGTCCTCAAGAACTAAACGAACTACTCACGAGACATCATACGGAACATGATCAGAGGTGATATGATGATGAATAACAATCTGAACATAAACTTGGTTCAATGGTTTCACTCAATAGCATCAACAACCAGTAGTGATCGATACGGGGAGAGTTTCCGCTATCAATCCATCAAGATCAAACCCAAATTGCTACAGCGGTGACGAGGTGCTGCGGAGGAGATGGCGGTGATGATGGTGGAGATGATGATGATGGTGATGGTGATGATGTCCAGCTCGATGACGGTGACGATGGCGTCGATTTCCCCCTCCCGGAGGGAATTTCCAGCGGATTCCTGCCCGCCGGAGAGCTCTTTCTCTCTGGTGTTCTCCGCCCCGCAGAGGCGGCTGTAACTCTTCGCGAGGTACCCTACGTGGCTTAGGTCTTCGGGATGAAGGGTTTGGCGAAGAAAAGAAGGCGAAAGGGGCCGTGGGCCCTCCACACCACATGGCGGCGCGGCCGGGGCACAGGCGCGCCGCCTAGGGTGTGGGCCCACCTGGCTCCTCTGGCTCCTCCTTCGGCTTCCTTCGTCATCTTGAAAAATAGGATTTTTGGTATAATTTCCTCCCACAGTTGATCTTCCGAAATATTGCGTTCTGACGGTGCTTTTTCCAGCAGAATCCTGGCTCCGGTGCTTGATCTCCCAATAATGATGAAACATGCAAAATAGATGAAATAACATAAGTATTGTGTCCCAATATGAAATATATCAATGAATAACAGCAAATTATGATATAAAATAGTGATGCAAATTGGACGTATCAACTCCCCCCAAGCTTAGACTTCGCTTGTCCCCAAGCGAAATCGAACTCGATAGACATGACCACATGTTTATGGAGTGAAGAGTCGATAAATAAAATACGGACAAGAAGCATCATATTCATTCACACAGGACATTATAGTAAACAACCTCTTATAACTCATATTGAAACAAGTATAAGGTAATCACAAGTAAAGGTGCATGAGAAATCATAATTGGTGATGGCAAACTTCGTTCTTGGTCAGAGAACATTTAACAGATTATATTTATCTCATTGAGCAGCGCTCTCATGTTAAAGTTTATAAGGCACAACTTGCATACTCAATCATAATGGTCTTCTCATGATCATTGATAACTCGCAAAGCTATATTCATTCAGATAAAACTTGTACTAAACAAGGAAGAATAAAAGACATGATGTAGCAAATCACAATATAATGGTTTGATCACAACTACTCAAATGCTTGCTTGAGATGGAGAGAAATAGGTTTACTGACTCAACATAAAGTAAAAGACAGGCCCTTCGCAGAGGGAAACAGGGATTAAATCATGTGCTAGAGCTTTTTCAGTTTTGCAATCATATAAAGAGAATAAAAGTAACATTTTGAGAGGTGTTTGTTGTTGTCAACGACTGGTAGCGGGTACTCTAACCCCCTTGCCAGACAACCTCCTAAGAGCGGCTCCCATATTATTTTCATTTTGTGTGGCACTCCTTCCAACCTTTCTTTCACAAACCATGGCTAACCGAATCCTCGGGTGCCTGCCAACAATCTCATACCATGAAGGAGTGCCTTTTTATTTCAGCTTTATTATGATGATGACACTCCCCCAACCTTTGCTTACACATGCCATGGCTAACCGAATCCTTCGGGTGCCGTCCATCAATCACATACCATGGAGGAGTGTCTATTTAGTTTAATTAATTTGGGACTGGAATCACATTGCCAGCTCTTTTTGCAAAATTATTGGATAAGCGGATGAAGCCACTAGTCCATTGGTGGAAGTTGCCCAACAAGATTGCAAGATAAAACACCACATACTTCCTCATGAGCTATGAAACATTGACACAAATAAGAGATACTAAGTTTTGAATTGTTTAAAGGTAGCACATGAAGTATTTACTTGGAATGGCAGAAAATACCATGTAGTAGGTAGGTATGGTGGACACAAATGACATAGGTTTGGGTTAAGGTTTGGATGCACGAGAAGTATTCCCTCTCGGTACAGGTCTTTGGCTAGCAAGGTTAATTAGCAAGCATAAGAGTCGAGGGAAACAAACAAATATACATATAATAGAAACAATCATGCATCTTCCTTGTAAGCACAAACAATTTTAACTTCAGAATAATAAGCTATGAGTTAACAAGAAAGACAATGAAACATTTACATGTATTTCTCTTTTCTATTTAAACCTCAAAGTGTTGTTGCTATTTACCAATGCTAAGTTTGCCAAAACCAAATAGATTTATTCAATGCTTCCCAAAGTGATACCAATACTAACAACAAGGTGAATCATATAGTAGAGATTGCAAGCTAAAATAAGATGTGCAATATGTAAATGATAAGACTTCTCATTAATATTCCATAACGATAACTCACACCAAGGGATACATAGATAACCAACTAAAGGAGAGATACTTCCAAACGCAACCCATCTTATATGATAACTTCCCTACTCATGATATGACACTACTTGACAATAAAAGTAAAAGGTAGTGATGATGTGATACCGCGGCACTCCCCCAAGCTTGGAACAAACCAAGGGGATGCCAATACCGATGATGAATTACTCCTGCGGCGATGGTTGTGATGAATTCCCGTCATCAAACTTCCAAGGAAGAGGCTCTCCATCAAGAAACGACATCTTGGTCTCGGGGATCCTGAAACTAGCAAAGACGGCTTATGTATTTAAACATGTTTTCATACTCACGGTTACGATTACGAAAATCATAGAGTTGTGCTTGGAGCTTGTTGGTGGTGTCGTGAAGTGAGAGGATGTCGCTCCAAAGCTTTGCAGTTTCCTTCTCATGTTCAAGCAATGAGTTCAGACACAATCTGTGGAAGATATCCACCTCACGCTCGGCCATCTTCTTGTACTTGAAAACCTCTTGTTCTAGCTTCTCCATCCTGTCTTCCAGGCTTCCTTCTCCTTTAGGACCCTGGACATCCTTGACTTGCAGTTCTCCTTCAACGAGCAGCAACTCCTTGGGGTGCATCCTCAGCTCCTCCATGTACAAGTTGCCAACATCCTTGCTGGAGCTGTCCTTCGGAGTTTCTGACGAAGACATGATGGCTCTAGATCCGAAGCAAATCCTGGCAGAAAACAGCTCAAAACAAAACATGTCGAGAACACGATATACGGACCTCCAGGGGTCCGGGGGATTATATAGCAAAAATTTTCTCGTCAAAAGGAAAGCACCAGATCGAACCAGAGTCGGAAAGGGGCGACGGGGCGGCCAGACCATAGGGCGGCGCGGGCCTCGGTCGGGCCGCGCCGGCCTATGGTGCCACGCCCTCGTGCGTCCTTTCCACTCCGTTTCGAACTCGTAATTTCTCATATTTTCCAAAAATAGCAAAAATATTGTTCGGAAAGTAAATTGCGTACTTTTCATTACCAGTACTGTTACCTATTCAAAGTCGAGTTCTGGCGGACTGTCAATTTGCCCTTTGATGAAAGCTCCCGGTGTTTCCACTTGAATAATATCAACATCAACATTATAGGAATCACCTGAGATATAATGCTTGAGTCTTTGTCCATTCACCACTTGCGTAGCATTGCCTTGGAGAGAGCTAATTTTGATTGCTCCTGAACGATACACCTCCTCGACAACATATGGTCCTTCCCATTTCGAGAGTAATTTCCCTGCAAAGAATCTGAGACGAGACCGATACAATAGGACTTTATCCCCAATATTAAATTCTCTTTTGATAATCCTCCTATCATGCCAT
This sequence comes from Lolium perenne, assembly GCF_019359855.2. NCBI lineage: Eukaryota > Viridiplantae > Streptophyta > Magnoliopsida > Poales > Poaceae > Lolium > Lolium perenne. Next base: position 31,251,918 of record NC_067248.2, on the reverse strand, counting down.
TTTTTAACTTTCTCTTTAAAGAGTTTAGCATTCTCATAAGCTTCACTTCTCCACTCATCTAGAGAACTCAATTGCAACAACCTCTTATCACCGGCAAGTTTAGGATCTTTATTTAATTCTCTAACAGCCCAATAAGCTTTGTGCTCTAGTTCTAAAGGTAAATGACAAGCTTTCCCATAAACCATTTTATAAGGTGACATTCCCATGGGATTTTTATAAGCAGTTCTATAAGCCCAAAGTGCATCCTTCAATTTACTAGCCCAATTCTTTCTAGTTTTATTAACGGTCTTTCCCAAAATAGATTTAATCTCTCTATTTGATAATTCTACTTGACCACTAGTTTGAGGATGATAAGCGGAAGCAATTCTATGATTAATACCATACTTAGCAAGAGTTTTTCTAAAACCTCCATGAATAAAATGAGAACCTCCATCAGTCATAATATATCTAGGTACTCCAAATCTAGGAAAAATAATATCTAAAAGCATTCTTAAAGAGGTCTCACCGTCGGCACTTTTTGTAGGTATAGCTTCCACCCATTTAGTAACATAATCAACAGCAACAAGTATATGAGTGTTACCTTCCGAAGACGGAAAAGGTCCCATGAAGTCAAATCCCCAACAATCAAACGGTTCAATAACAAGAGTATAATTCATAGGCATTTCATTGCGTCCGGAGATATTACCAACCCTTTGGCATTCATCACAAGATAGAATAAACTTTCTCGCATCCTTGAAGAGAGTTGGCCAATAAAAACCTGATTGTAGAACCTTTTGCGCGGTTCTTTCTCCGGCGTGATGTCCTCCATAAGCACTACCATGACATTTACTCAATATCTCCTGTTGTTCATATTCGGGGACACATCTTCGCATAATACCATCCACTCCTTCTTTATATAAGTGTGGGTCATCCCAGAAATAATGCCTCAAGTCATAAAAGAATTTCCTCCTTCTTTGAGCTGAAAAGGTTGGAGGCAAGTACTTGGAAACAATAAAGTTAGCGTAATCGGCATACCAAGGACTGTCTCGCGAGCTCACCTTTATTACAGCCAATTGTTCATTTGGAAAACTATCATTAACAGAACAGGATCATAAGCAATATTTTCCAATCTAGACAAATTATCAAACAGGATTATCAGCACCTTTCCTATCTACAATATGTAAATCAAATTCTTGCAAAAGAAGTACCCATCTAATAAGCCTAGGCTTAGCATCTTTCTTTGTCATTAGGTATCTAATTGCAGCATGATCAGTATGAATAGTAACTTTTGAATCAACAATATAAGATCTAAATTTATCACAAGCAAAAACTACAGCTAATAATTCCTTTTCAGTTGTAGCATAATTTCTTTGAGCAGCATCAAGAGTTTTACTAGCATAATGAATAACATTCAGTTTTTTATCTACTCATTTGTCCAAGAACAGCGCCTACAATAAAATCACTAGTATCACACATAATTTCAAAGGGTAAATTCCAATCAGGAGGTTCAACTATAGGAGCAGTTGTTAAGGCTTTCTTAAGAGTTTCAAAAGCTTCCTTACAATCATCATCAAAAACAAATGGTACATCTTTTTGAAGAAGATTAGTAAGAGGCTTTGAAATCTTGGAGAAATCTTTAATAAATCTCCTATAAAACCCAGCATGACCAAGAACACTACGAATACCTTTAACGTCCCTCGGATAGGGCATCTTCTCAATTGCTTCAACTTTAGCTCTATCAACTTCAATACCTCTCTCAGAAATTTTATGTCCCAATACAATTCCTTCATTAACCATAAAGTGGCATTTCTCCCAATTAAGAACAAGGTTAGTTTCTTCACATCTCTCGCAAAACTTTATCAAGGTTTCGCAAGCAGCTATCAAAAGAATTCCCATAAACGGAAAAATCATCCATGAATACCTCTACAATACTTTCACAAAAACCATGAAAAATAGCAGACATGCATCTTTGAAAAGTAGCAGGAGCATTACATAAACCAAAAGGCATACGTCTATAAGCATAAGTTCCATAGGGACAGTAAAGGTGGTTTTCTCTTGATCTTTAGCTTTAACAGCAATTTGTGAAAATCCAGAATAACCATCAAGAAAGCAAAAATGAGTATTTTTAGACAATCTTTCTAGCATTTGATCAATAAATGGTAAAGGGTAATGATCTTTCTTAGTAACTTTATTAACTTTTCGAAAATCAATGCACATTCTATACCCTACAACTACTCTTTGAGGGATAAGCTCATCATTATCATTAGGCACAACAGTCATTCCTCTTTTCTTGGGAACGCAATGCACAGGACTAACCCATCTACTATCAGCAATAGGATATATAATACCAGCTTCAAGAAGTCGTAATACCTCATTCCTTACCACTTCCTTCATCTTAGGAATTAGACGACGCTGATGTTCAACAACAGGTTTTGCATCATCTTCCATATTAATAGCATGTTGGCAAATAGAAGGAGAAATCCCTTTCAAATCATCAAGAGTGTAGCCAATAGCGCCTCGGTGCTTCTTCAATATTTCCAATAACCTTTCTTCCTCAATCTCTGAAAGCTTAGAACTAATAATAACAGGATATATTTTCTTATCATCAATATGAGCATATTTAAGATTATCAGGTAAAGGCTTTAAATCAAAAACAGGATCTTCCTTTGGTGGCGGTGTTGTACCCAAATCTTCCACCGGTAAATCATGCTTGAGAATAGGTTGGCGAAGAAAAATTTCCTCAAGCTCATCTCTTTCTTTCCTAAAAACTTCACTCTCGCTTATCCTCCAAATGTTGCTGCAAAGGATTATTAGGAACAAGAACAATAGATGCACATTGCTCCATTTTAAAATCATTACTAGGCAAGTCAGCTTTATAAGGAGTTTTAGTAAATTTAGAGAAGTTAAACTCATAAGATTCACCAGCAAATTTAGTCAAAATTTTCTTTTCTTGCAATCTATAATAGCTCCACAAGTATTTAGAAAAGGTCTACCGAAAATAATAGGACAATAATCACTAGCAATGAGAACCAAGTACCAAAAGTCAGCAGGATATTTAATCTTACCGCATAAAACTTCCACATCTCGAACAATACCAATTGGAGAAATAGTTTCTCTATTAGCCAGCTGAATAACCACATCAATATCTTCAAGTTCACAAGAATCAATTTCGTGCATAATCTCCGTGTAAAGCTCATACGGAATAGCACTAACACTTGCACCAATATCACATAATCCATAATAGCAATGATCACCAATTCTAACAGATAGCATAGGAACACTAGCTTGTTTGGGTTTATTAGGATGTGAAACAATATTAGAAGCATCTTCACAGAAAATAATATGACCATCCTCCACATTTTCAGTCACAAGATCTTTAATTATTGCAACAGCAGGTTCAACTTTTATTTGTTCTTCGGGCTCTCTGAGTTTCTTTTCACTTTTATGAACCGCACTATTTATAACAGAGTACTCTTTCATTTTAGCAGAAAAGGAGTTTTTTCAATGTAAGCTTCAGGAATAACATGATCAGCTTTCAACTACAACGCATTTATTAATAGATGAATCAATTTTATCTTTATACGGTTCATGATACTTATCAAAATTCTTCTTTGGCAATTCATAATGAGAGGCAAAAGCTTTATAAAGATTTACTGACAACTTGAGAATCAAGACCATATGTAGCACTCAGATTACGAAATTTATCGGTATCCATAAAAGTTTCAATGCATTTATAATCATAAATTATACCTGATTCTCTATCCTTGTCGTTCTCCCAACCTTCAGTATTTTCTTGGATCCGATCAAGAAGGTCCCTTTTAAACTCTTCTTTGTTGCGTGTAAATGATCCAGAACAAGAAGTATCCAACAAGGTCTTGTCTTGAAAAGAAAGTCTTGCATAGAAATTATCAATAATAACATTACCTGGAAGCTCATGAATGGGGCATTTGAGCATTAAAGACTTCAATCTCCCCAAGCTTGGGCAATACTCTCTCCATCATGAGGCCAAAAATTATATATGCGATGCCGAACCGTATGAATGTCACATGGAGGATAGAACTTAGAATAAAACCGGGGCACAATAACCTTCCATTCAAGAGAATCCCCAGTATCCAGGAATTTATACCAATGCGCCGCTTTACCAGACAGCGATAAATAGAATAGTTTCTTCCTCACTTCATCCATAGCAATACCTGCACATTTGAATAACCCGCATAATTCATGCAAAAACAGTAAATGATCACCGGGATGGACAGGTTCCATCCCCTTCATAGCGGTTATCCATAACACGTTCAATAATTTTCGTAGGTATCTTATATGGTATCACTTCCTCACCTGGCGCTTCATCCACTACCGTTGCAGTAGTAGTAGATTTCCCAAATAGAAATTGAAGAGAAGATCTCTCCATAATGACTTATAGCGAAAGGCAGAAATAAAATCAGCACAACAAGAAAGGTTTTCCTTACCAATTCCACTTACCAATAGCGCTTCACTCCCCGGCAACGGCGCCGAGAAAATAGTCTTGATGACCCACAAGTATAGGGGTGTATCGTAGTATCTTCGATAAGTAAGAATGTCGATCCCAACGAGGAGCGAAGGTGTTGACAAGCAGTTTCGATGAAGGATTCACCGTAAATGCTCACAGACAAGTATTCAGGGGGTTTTGATGTAATAGTTGAATAAAGTACGAGTATGTAAAGTGCGAGAGTAATAATTGCAGCGAGTGGCCCAATCCTTTTTAGCACAAAGGACAAGCCGGTTTGTTTACTTATAATGACCAAACGTTCTCGAGGACACACGGGATTTTAGTCTAGTGCTTTCGCTACATACGGCTAAATAATCTTCATTGTTATGATAAGTGTTGTGTGGGTGAACCTATGCTAATGTACCGCCCTTCCTAGGACTAATACATACTTGTGATTATACCCCTTGCAAGCATCCGCAACTACAAGAAAGTAATTAAGAATTAAATCTAACCACAGCCTTAAACTACGAGATCCTCGCGATCCCTCCCGCATCGATATACCAACGGGGTTTAGGTTTCTGTCACTCCGGCAACCCCGCAATTAGCAAACGAATACAAGATGCATTCCCCTAGGCCCATAAATGGTGAAGTGTCATGTAGTCGACGTTCACATGACACCACTAGAAGAATAACACCACAACTTAAATATCACACCATTGAATATTACTCAACCATAGTTCACTACTAACATTTAGACTTCACCCATGTCCTCAAGAACTAAACGAACTACTCACGAGACATCATACGGAACATGATCAGAGGTGATATGATGATGAATAACAATCTGAACATAAACTTGGTTCAATGGTTTCACTCAATAGCATCAACAACAAGTAGAGATCGATACCGGGAGAGTTTCCCCTATCAAACAATCAAGATCAAACCCAAATTGCTACAGCGGTGACGAGGTGCTGCGGAGGAGATGGCGGTGATGATGGTGGAGATGATGATGATGGTGATGGTGATGATGTCCAGCTCGATGACGGTGACGATGGCGTCGATTTCCCCCTCCCGGAGGGAATTTCCCCGGCGGATTCCTGCCCGCCGGAGAGCTCTTTTCTCTCTGGTGTTCTCCGCCCCGCAGAGGCGGCTGTAACTCTTCGCGAGGTACCCTCTGTGGCTTAGGTCTTCGGGACGAAGGGTTTGGCGAAGAAAAGAAGGCGAAAGGGGCCGTGGGCCCTCCACACCACATGGCGGCGCGGCCAGGGCCTGGGCCGCGCCGCCCTAGGGTGTGGGCCCACCCTAGCTCCTCCTGGCTCCTCCTTCTGGCTTCCTTCGTCATCTTGAAAAATAGGATTTTTGGTATAATTTCCTCCCACAGTTGATCTTCCGAAATATTGCGTTCTGACGGTGCTTTTTCCAGCAGAATCCTGGCTCCGGTGCTTGATCTCCCAATAATGATGAAACATGCAAAATAGATGAAATAACATAAGTATTGTGTCCCAATATGAAATATATCAATGAATAACAGCAAATTATGATATAAAATAGTGATGCAAATTGGACGTATCAGTCCTCGATTGCTGTCAACCAATAGAATCCTGCCCGAAAAACCTTGGCTGCAATAGCTCGACTACTTGCGTGGTGGCCACATATTCCTTCGTGTACATCCTTCAAAATTATTCTTCCTTCTTCGGGTGTGACGCATCTTTGCAGGACGCCTGAAATACTTCGCTTGTACAATTCTCCTTTGACCACCGTGAAAGCTTTGGAGCGTCGAATTACTCGCCTTGCCTCAACTGGATCATCGGGTATTTCTTTCCTGAGGATGTACGATATGTACGTCTGCATCCATGGTATCTGTATCACCATGACCAGGTCCTGATCTTCTTCTTCTTCCTCTTGCTTTTCCTTGGTAGCCCCCGAGGGTTTCTTCTCCTTCTTTTTTGATTTTGTCGATTTGGTGGATCTCTCTGTTATCTCTTCCCGTAATACACTGCGGGACTGCAAGGCATTGCGACCCGATGTTTGCAAGAACGTCGGCTTCGTCGTTGCTCAATCTACTAATATGATTTACTTCGCATCCATCGAACAACTTCTCGAGCTCGTTGTACACCCCCTTGTATGCCATCATGCTATCATTGACTGCGTCACATTGGTTCATAACTTGCTGAGCCACTAATTGTGAGTCGCCAAAGATTTTTAGTCGAGTTGCACCGCAAGCTTTCGCCATCTTCATCCCGTGTATGAGAGCCTCATATTCTGCTTCATTGTTAGATGCGTTAGGGAACGTCATCCGAAGGATGTACTTCAACTTGTCGCCTTCAGGTGATATGAGTACTACTCCTGCGCCAGCCCCTTCTAGTCTTTTGGACCCATCAAAGTTCATGGTCCAGGTTCTCGACAAGTCTGGAGGTCCTGTGTTTTGCAACTCCATCCACTCTGCGATGAAGTCCGGCAGAACTTGCGACTTGATTGCTTTTCTTTTTTCATACGTGATGTCCCGAGGGGAAAGTTCTATTCCCCAAAGGGAGACACGACCCGTAGCTTCTGGATTGTTTAGTATATTTGACAAGGGAGCTTCATTGACCACTATGATCGGGTGTGCCGAAAAATAGTGGCGCAATTTTCGTGCTGTTGTGAGCACTCCATATGCTAGCTTTTGGTACTTAGGGTACCTTTGTTTTGATGGCGATAAAACTTCGCTGATGAAGTATACTGGCCTCTGTACTCCGTGGATTTTTCCTTCTTCTTCTCTTTCGACAACTAGCACCGTGCTCACCACTTGGGGCGTGGCTGCAATATACAGCAGGAGAGGTTCCTTTTCCTTCGGCGCCACCAGAATTGGTGGTGTCGAGATTGTGCGCTTCAAATCCTCGAAGGCTCTATCGGCCTCTTCGTTCCACTGGAATTTATCTCCTTGCTTTATTAGAGCGTAAAATGGTAACGCTTTTTCTCCCAACCTGGCGACGAATCTGCTCAAAGCTGCGACTCGCCCAGTTAGCTGCTGTATTTCTTTCAACTTTGTTGGCTTCCTCATTGTTATGATAGCTTGTATTTTGTCGGGATTTGCTTCAATCCCTCTTGCTGAGACTAAAAATCCCAGAAGTTCTCCTGCTGGGACGCCAAAGGAACACTTCGTCGGGTTCAGCTTGAGGCAGAATTTGTTGAGGTTGTCGAAGGTTTCCTTGAGATCCTCGATCAGTGTTGCCCCCTCTTTTGACGTTATGACGACATCGTCGATGTACACTTGCACGTTTTTCCCGATCTGTGTCGCCAAACACTTCTGCATCATCCTCTGATATGTTGCTCCCGTGTTTTTTAAACCGAAAGGCATTGTTCTGTAACAGAACACGCCGTAAGGTGTTATGAACGCTGTTTTGGCCTCGTCTTCTTCTTTCAATCTGATCTGGTTATAACCAGAGTATGCGTCCAGGAAGGAAAGACGTTCACATCCAGCCGTGGAGTCGATAATTTGATCGATCCTCGGGAGGGGAAAGTGATCCTTTGGACAATGTTTATTGAGACACGTAAAGTCGACGCACATGCGAAGGACTGTCGTGTGTTTCTTCGGCACCATCACTGGGTTAGCTACCCATGTGGCTTCTGTAGATATCTCTTTGATAAAACCAGCTTCCTCCAGTCGATTTACTTCTGATAGCATAGCTTTGCGGTTTGGTTCCGAAAAACGCCGCAAAGGTTGTTTGATTGGTCTCGCTAATGGATCCAAGTTTAGGTGGTGCTCGGCAAGTTCCCTGGGTACTCCTGGCATGTCAGCTGGACACCATGCGAAGATTTTCCAGTGCTCACGGAGGAACTCGACGAGCGCGCTTTCCTATGCGATATCCATGTCGTTTGCGATAGATGTCGTCTTTTTCGGGTCTGTCGGGTGAATCTGCACCTCCTTAGAATTTTTCTTGGTATTGAAAGTTGATTCTTTATTTGGCCTTCCAACGTCTGGCAGTACGTCGTAATCGGTCATGCTTTTTGACGCCAAATACTCAGCTTGCATCCCGAAAGTTTCTGATAGCCGATGAAAATCCTTGTCGCATTTATCGGCTAAGGCAAAGCTTCCTTTAACTGTGATTGGTCCCTTTGGTCCAGGCAATCTCCACAACAGGTATGTATAGTGTGGCACCGCCATAAATCTAGCATATGCTGGTCGTCCCAACGAAGCGTGGTACTGCGACGGAAAATCCACGACTTCAAATTCCAGCCTCTCGATTCTATAATTTTCTCGGGTCCCAAACTGAACGTCGAGATTGATCTTCCCCAATGGATAACTTGGTTTCTCCGGTGTGATGCCGTGGAACCTTGTGTCTGTTGGCTTCAAGTTTGCTAAGGATATGTTCATCTTCCTCAATGTATCTGCATACATAAGGTTTAGGCTGCTGCCGCCGTCTATGAACACTCGGGAGACATCGAATCCCGCGATAACTGCTGGCAGAATAAGTGCTGACTGCCCTGGTCGAGGAACTTGCTGCGGATGATCCGCTATGGTGAAGCCAATATCTTGCCCGGACCAATTAAGATACTCAACTGTTGGTGGAGGCATTTTTTCTGCCATAAATACCTGTCGTGAAATTACTTTCTGAGCTCTATTGGATGGCCTTCCCTTCTGAATCATCGACACCGCTCCGTTGGAGTTAGGATCAACATAAGGTGGTGGTGGGGGTGCTGCCGCTATTCTGAGCTGATGCCGATTGTCGTCTGTAATCGCGGGAGGAGGCGGCAAGTGAATCTCGCTTCTGGGTTCTCGAGGATTTCTCTGTGTTGCCCGCGCGTTAGCGTTCTCTGCATATCTTAGCATTGCCTGAAAATTTCGACAGTCTTTCTGCAGGTGCCCTGACTGTCTTTTACCGTTGCTGTCGAGGAAAAAGTGCATTTGACACGGCCCATTCATCATCTCTTCAGGGGACACGAAAGGCCTTGGGAACCTAGGCCCGCTATTTTGTCTGTTGTTGCGAGAATCATCCCTGTTATCGCCTCGCTGTTCACTGCTTCTCTGATAATCATCTCTATTGCTTCCTCCTGTGTTTGCTCGAAAACCTGCCAAAATTTGCCCTAGAGCGTCATAGTTCGGGTACTGCCGAGGAAATCGTCGCCTCGGTTGATAATTTCGACCACGGTCTTCCTCTGGCGACCTGTGCCTTTTGTTGTGGACAGCGTCTTCTCCATCTGCCCATCTGTTTGCTATCTCCATTAACGCAGATACTGTCTTTGGATTGGTCCTTCCTAAGTCCTCGACAAAATCTCCACGCCTGATTCCTGCGACAAACGCATCTATTGCTCTCTCGTCAGATATATTTTCTGCCGAGTTTTTGATGATATTCCACCTTTGGATGTACTTTCTCATTGGCTCATCTGGTTTTTGTCGACATGCTCTTAACTCCTCTAACGACGCAGGTTTTTTGCACGTGGATCTGAAGTTCTTGACGAACACATCCTCGAAACTTTCCCAGCTGTCGATAGATCCTGGAGTGAGTTTCTTTATCCAAGATCGTGCGGCTCCACTCAAATGCACCTGGATGCTTTGCATAGCTGTTGCCCTGGTTCCTCCTGTGAGCTTCACTGTCTCGAGATAATCAACTAGCCAATCCTCTGGATCTTGAAGGCCGTCGAACTTCTTGAAGTTGTCGGGTAACTTGAATCCTGAGGGGACTCGAGTTTTTCGGACTCTCCTCGTGAAGCATGGCAAGCCGCACATATCTTCGTCATTAAGCTCCGGAGATTGCCGATGATCCCTACTGCTTTGCCGCGGTCTGTCGAGCCTTGCTTGTGCTGGTGTGTCTGTTGCTCCACTTGGTCCTTCAGTCCGCCGTTGCCGCCTGCAAGTCGTGGACTATTTTGCCGTGCCGCTCCTTCGGGAGGCGTTGATACAAACGCTGTCCCCATAGCTCCAACTCCTGCTACCGCCATATTGTATAGTGTTTCCCTTGGATCACCTGGAGGTGGTTTAGATGCAAGGATAAAAGCATGTGTCGCCATATACCCAGCCTCTGGTGTCTTAGGGATGATATTTCCTCTTGTATCTATCGACATGAAGGACATGTCGAGATTTTGGACCAAGTGCTCTCTTTCTGCCTCGGGTATATGTTGCAACCTTGATCTTGCTCTGTTCCGAGCCTCCCTGTGGCTATCACCCGAAGTTCTAGATTGTCGACTTAGATCTGCCCTTCTCCTGCTTGGATGCGTAAGCTGCCTCCTTTCTCTGTTTAACTCGGCTGTCTGTTTTCCAATTCTCTGGCAGCTCGTGCGAGCCTATATTGATATGCTTGTAATTCCTCTGGTGTGGCCGTGGTAGCCATTGGTTCTGTACCGTTCATAGCTCTCGCGGCTCTGTCCCACGCTGCTTGTGAAAGTTGAACTCTATCTCGCGGCTCTGGCCCGACGTATTTGTTGCCCAGGCCTTGTCGCAGATTGGAGGGATCGATGTATGGATTTCCCAGATCGTCGAAAGCCTCAGATGTTTCCTCTTGATCCTCAATGGCATAAATCTGATGATATTTTGTATTCAGATCTATGTTGGGTTTGGTGACATCATCGTTGAGATTGATGAAGACCTTGCCCACTGTGATAGATTTGTCGATGAAGTCGTAACTGTCGACATCGCTTGAGCCATCGCTTATATATGAGTCCGCAGATGACTCAAACGATATGTCGTTGAAGATCTTGGCGAGTTTCTCTCTTGCTCTGGTGCTGACGTAGCGTGTCGACGAAGTTTCTTCTTCTCCTGACTCGGTTGACGATGCATAGCTTGAAAAATCGGAATCGACTGCCGACGATCCCGACGAAATCGGAATCTCGACACGATACGATCCTTCCTTCTCGACGCGAAAGTGAAACCTTCCGAACGTCATCTCCATGGGCTCCGCCAGATACGCATATGCATCCAAACGGGAGGGTGGGTGAGGAACAAAATCGACAGGACCAGCAACGATCTGTTTACCTCGATCCATAGCGTTGCTTGCGGTTGATGATGTCGAAGATCTTGAACGTGCCATCGAGATCAGATCCTTACGCCTCTAATCCCCACAGACGGCGCCAATTGACAAGGTATCAACTTGTCAATGCCTATGGATTGTAGGCTAGGGTTTAGTTAGAAGTAGAGGGCAAGTAGATCTCGAAAGTTTCAGCCGAAAAGTACTCGACGATTAAGAAAACTAGGGTTTGTAACAATGATTCGATTGCCTCTTCGTCCCTCGACTCCCCCTTTATATAGGAGGCGGAGCCGAGGGTTTCGTTTTGTACAAGTTACAGAGTTCGGGACGGTTTCCAACTCATCCCGCCAGATTTACAAATAACACTTCCTATTACAACTCTAACTTTCCTTAATATATCTTGGGCTCCCGAATCTTCTTATTCTTCGGGTATTTGGGCCTTCAGTAAACCCCGGGTACTATCTTCGGCAGGCCCATTTGGGATGCCTATGTCACCTGGACATGATCTCGGGATACTGGTGTAAACTTCGACAGGTGCCGCTTAAGGTCTTATCATTCTGTCGAGTCCCAGTAATATTTATCGGGTACCTAACGCGTCCGTTAGGATTTTTCTTCGTATCTGTTGATACGGATAAAAGTAGCAAACCGACGTCAGAGACGGCGCCACGCCACACAGAACGGATCTGGGGGTCTTACCTTCGCAAAATTTTGCGGCATTCAGAAATTTTTCGCAACTTTGGCGTTCTGAGAATATATTGTCGAGTGCTTATTCGGCTGTTGGAATGGCACATTTTATTGAGTCAACGGATGACTTATATTGACCTCCCGATGGGAGTATATGTAGAGTTACTTATAACTCAAAATATACTCTCTTGTTCTTCTATCTTTCTTCTTTTCTCTTTTTTTATAATTTCATCGGGCACGCGAACAGCGTTCCCGATGGGAGTAGCCCCCGAGGCTACAACCAAGGACTTGTGCTTGGGTGTAGGCTCCACGCCTTATGCCGCTATATTTTCTTTTCTCTTCCAAAATTTTCAAATTTCTCGGGTGCGCGAACAGCGCTCCCGATGGGAGTAGCCCCCGAGGCTATAAGCAAATATTTGTATTTGATCATAGACTCACACCATTTCTATTTTGACTTTCTCGAACTTTTCATTTTTTCCAGAGTAGCCCCCGAGCATTTGATCAAAAACTTGTATTTGATCAAAGGCTCTCCAATATTTTTTGATGTCACCTTTTTTATGAAGCTGTTAAGTCGAATTTTCCTCTTGCTAAAGTGATCTCATTGCTGACGATAGCCACGATCGCAGTTCCTGGAAATCGCGAGATGTTCTCTCTCACTACCTTGTGGGCCCAAATCACACATCGTATTGACACGTCGTGCAAGTGGGGGACACACGTCCTCCGCTTTTCCTGGCGCACGCACTGTAACTCCTCCATGGTGAAATTACTTTTGTACCCTTGTTCCACGTGTACATCATCTACCGCACACTTTTTCCATCCAACGGTGCGCCGCTTCACCGTATCTCTATTTAAGGTCCCCTTCTTCTTCCTCCAGCACTTTCGCTCGCGCCGCTCCTCTACTCTCCTCTGCAAAAATCTCCTCTTGCGCCCCACAGTTCCCTGAGCTCAACTTTTCTCGAGCCGCACTCCTGCGCCATTGTTGATGCCACCGCGCAGACTCACCAGGCACAGCACGCCAGAATCGACGATGGCTTCCATTGATCTGGGGAGCGCGGAGTGGGAGAGATCCAAGATTACCGCTCAGGGCATCAACCTCCTGAGGAAACTGGGAATCAGCAAGAAGCCCAAGGCGCTGTGCTTCCCCAGCGAAGAGAGCTACCCAACTCCTCCAATGGAGTATCGGGTTAGTTTCGTTGATCATCTCATCCGCGGCCTTTCTGCCCCCATTCACCCTTTTCTTCGGGGGTTGCTTTTTGTTTATGGGCTGCAACTCCATCACCTCACACCCAATTCTATCCTCCACATTTCCATTTTCATCACCCTCTGCGAATCCTTCCTCGGCGTCCAGCCTAACTGGGCGTTGTGGAAGCGCATTTTCTTTTGCCGCCGCAATGGTTCTCCCAATGTCGCCTATAACATAGGCGGCGTTGTTATCTATGTTCGCCCTGATGTCGATTACTTCGATGTCAAATTCATTGATTCAGTTCAAGGGTGGCGCAAGAAGTGGCTGTACATCCATGAGGAAAATCATGGATGTGCTGAAGACAACATCCCTCCTTTTGATGGTGCCGAGAAAATCTATCGCCGCCGCTCTTGGGATGCAGAGGCTACCGAGGAAGAAAAAACGGCGACGGAGGCATTGATGACCCGCATCCACGAGCTGCAAAACACCCGCGGCAAAGAGCTGTCGGGTATTCAAATCACGGCCTATTTCCTTAGGATCAGGGTGCAGCCCCTGCAGGCTCGCAAAAACCCCCTGTGGAAGTATGCTGGCGACAAGGATGTGGATCGGCTGTCGGTTGATTTGCCGGTCAAGGATTTAGAAAAACTTGTCCGGAAAATCTCCTCCCTCAGCAAGAGAGATCCTGTCCCTTCTTCTTGTCGCGTAAGACCATATAGCGCCACCAATGCGCTTCCCGAGGTAATCTTTGTCGACTTGCTCTTTTTTGTTTGACATTCTTTCCATAACTCTTTTATTGACATCTCTCTTTGTCTGTTTGTTTTTTATAGAACCATCCAGACCTTGTCTCTCTTCCTCCCCTTCCTGAAGGTGGAGAAGTCGACGAACGAGCCGTTGTCACTGATGACAACCAAGATGCTCCTTGCCCTGATAGTGAACCCGAAGGTTCTCGAAAATCTGCGGGATCCTCTGAAAAGGAGGCTGGCTCTGAAGCTACCACATCGGCACACTCTCCTCCTCCTGCAGTTTTTCCAAGGAACAAAAGGAAAAGGGCAGACGTCGAAGATTCCGGCACCTCCAAAGCCGAAGAAGCTGCTCCTTCACGTCGGAAGGCAGCTTTTGATCCATACCTTGACACCCTCGTCAGTTCGTAAGTCACCCCCTTGTTTCTTACTGTTTTGCTACTTGAAGATTTTTGCTTGTCTTGCTTCTTTATGCTGTCGTCATTTAACCGTAGTGGTGACGAGGAAGAAATGGCAGCTGTTGATGTGACTGCTCGAACGAGTACGTCGCATACTCTAGTTGTTTCTGAGGCGCCAGTTGAAGGAGAGGAATCTTCGCCTCCTCAACAAAACATCGACGCGCCTACTCCTCCTGCAAGCCCCCTTGTCCCTTCACCAAAAAGGGCGGGGGTTGAAACAATTGCAGAGCCTACCCTACAATTGGGTAGCTCCTCGACTCCTCTTCTGGACGATGTAAGTTCTTGAACGTTTTCTGATGTTGTCGATATTTTCCCTGTTTGCTTCTTTTTATTTTGTGCTATCGCACTTTTGTTCCCTACCGACACTTTCTTTCTCTATCTTTCTTTAACAACCTTTGATTAAGGAGTTCATCCGCTTCGGTGCCCGATTCGTTGGGTATCGCGAGTATGCCAGCAAAGCTGAAGGTACTGACTTCTTGCTTCTCTTTGCCCATGACTTCTTGCTCCTGTTTCGCCGTGATTTCGACTTATTTTTGACTGTTTTGGCAGAAAAACTTGCAGAGGCCAACAAACATGCCGACACGCTTGCTCGCAAATTAGAGCAGAGTGAGGAGGCTCGTAAGAAGGCCGAATCTGATGCTAGTGAAGCTAGGGCAGAGGCTGACAAGGCCAAAGCAGAAGCTGTTGGTATCAAAGAACTTCAGAAGAGGCTTCATGTCGCCGAGACTGCCTTGAGCGATCATAAAACCGCACAAGCTGCTCGCGAAGAGGCAATCCTCAAGCGCTTGGATTCTCAAAATCGTCGCTTTCTCAGTAAGTATCCGATCTATTTTGCATTCTTTGGACTTGCTTTTCTTTACTTGTTTATTGACCAACACATTTTTTCCTCGACAGGGAAAACAAACCAAGAGTTTGAGCTTGAAGATCCTGACAATGATCCTCTTCTTGACGCGCTTTCTTTCCTTGAGTTTCACGGAACAGAAACGCGTGAAGGCACTGATCAAGCCCAGGAAGGATTGTCGCGGCTTTACCCTTACTTCTTCCCGAAGAAAAAGGAACCCGCGACTTTTCTTGCTCTTGCCAAGGACTTTAATCCGCCGGAAGATCTTGGACTGAAGCTACGCCAAGAAAATATGAAGGTTGCCGTTGAAAGCACTGTCGCCTTGGTTGCTGACAGCCAGCAAAATATCGACTGGACCAAGGTTGGCGACACGCCGGAGATGGAAACCACGAAGTGGCGATCGTTGATCAAGGTTGCGAAGCCCAACACAAAGAAGATCCTTGCCTTTCTTGGAATCAAGCCAACTCCTGCTCCTAGCTCGTCGAAGCCGCAGGTCTAGTAGAATGCCTTATCTTTTTCTGTTTTTCATTTTTCTGTTTCTTTTGAGGTTGTCGCCATAGTAGTTTTGGCGACAACCGTCGTAGTAATCCTTTGAAAGACTCCTTCTGTAATATCTGTATGAATGTCTCGAAGATCAATGGAATTCTATCTTGTGTTACCATTGATATTGGAATTTTCTTTTCCAGTTGATATTTGATAACTGCTCCGCAAACCCTCATCCTGCCGATACTTTTCCTGCTTCCTCCTCGAAGAAGAAATTTGTCGGTGATGACCTTGTTGAGGGTTCTTCAAGCGAACATTCCTCGCAAGATTTGCAAGAACTTCGCCAACAACTTCAGTCCATGAAAAAGCAAACTCTTGCGATGATGGAGCAATCTCGCAAAGCATCCGAAAGAGAAAAAATTGCCCTTCAACAAGCTAAAGAGGCCATAGCTGCCAAGGAGGCTGCTATTTCGGAAGCTAAAGAAGCGACTACTCGAGAAAATAGTATGCTCGAGCTAATGATTGAAGCTAGTGTGGATATGTTGGGTATGCTTTTTCAACCCAGAACTTCTTCTGTCTTTTGCTGTGCCCCCTTGTTTTTTGAATTTCCTGTTCGTTTGCTTGATAGGTTCTGTTCTCGACACTGCTGCTGAAGATGAAAGGGTTAATGTAAGAATGAACCTTCTCGTCAACCTTTCTCTTAACCATGGATGTCTATTCTGGGCCACTCCCGAGCGAACTCAACAGATTGTCAGGTTCCAAGACCGCGCTTGTCAGGTTCGCGAATTCTTTAACTTCTGCACGAGAACCTTGACTCTTGTCTACAAAACCATGTTCCCTCGAGATGAAGCTCCCGATACTCTTCTTGGATTGCTGGAAAAATTTCAAGATGCCCCTCGTATTCATAACTTTGTACGAGCTCAATTGACTGCTGGAGCAAGATTCGCCATGATCATGATACATATTTGCCATCCGCAATTAGATCTGACGAAGATTGTCTCTGACTGCCTAGCCAAAAAATCTCGACGGAAGAATAACATCGACGATATCAATGAAATGGTGACTCCTGTGGCCGAAGCGATGATGGATGAACTTCTTCGGATGGATTCTGAGTTATTCATCAAGGGGAGATATGCTGAGCACAAGACAACTGCTGCAAATAAGAAGGGTCTATCCATAGATAGTATATTAGGTCTTAACTGAGTTGTACTATATTGCCGAAGGTTATGTCTATATTTTTTGTCGAATTTTTTGTATTGATGACGTTGTCTATATTGCAAAGTGTAATCTATATTGTGAAGCCCTCGAGCCTTTGGCTGGAACTTATACTATTTTGTCTTCTCGAAGAATTTACTGTTTTTGTGAAAACATATGTATTTTGCTGCAATGGATTATGAGCCCCCCGAGCCTGTCGAAGAAAAAAGGATGTATATCATCACTATCTTTTATTATATTGCAGCACCGCGAGCCCGCCTCATTAAAAACCTTTCCAGCCCCACTCGGTGCCCTGAAAAGGAAAAGAGTGCGTCTGAAAACTCGCGGGCGTTTCAGTACATTGTATTTTTACAAAGGAGAACTATATTTCGGCTCTAAGCGTAGAACCGCCTGAGCTGCGCCACGTTCCAGGGGTTTTTCTCGGGAGCCCCTGTCTTCTTGTCCGTGATCCTGTACGCTCCTCCTTCAATTACTTCTGTGACGACATAAGGGCCCAGCCATGGTGACTCGAGCTTTTCAGTACTTTTTGATTTAACCGTAGGACCAAATCTCCGACCTGGAAAGATCTTGGCCTTAATCGTCGGCTGTGGTAGTTTTTGAGGTCCTGCTGGTACTTGGTGACTCGTGATAGTACTTCATCTCGAGCTTCGTCGAGTGCATCCACGTCGTCCTCCAAAGCTCTTCTTGAGGTTTCTTCGTCATACTCCCTGACTCTTGGGGAGTCATGCTCTATTTCGATCGGTAGTACTGCCTCAACTCCATGGACTAAGAAGAATAGAGTTTCTTGTGTCGCCGTGTTTGGTGTTGTTCGAATGCTCCACAAGACACTTGGCAACTCTTCTGGCCAGGTATGTCGAGCCTTTTCAAGTGGTCCTAGCAGGCGCTTTTTGATACCGTTGCAGGATGATACCATTGGCTTTCTCGACTTGGCCATTGGTTTGCGGGTGCCCAACTGACGCAAAGTGCAATTTGATGCCTACTTCTGCGCAGTATGCCTTGAATTCCTTGGATGTGAAGTTACTGCCATTATCTGTGACGATGCTGTGAGGTACTCCAAATCGAAAAACGATGCCCTTCACGAATTTGACTGCTGATTCTCCATCTGGTGAATTTATCGGCTTTGCTTCTATCCACTTGGTGAATTTATCGATAGCAACCAACATGTACTCGTATCCTCCTGGCGAAGCCTTGTGTAATTTTCCCACCATATCGAGACCCCATTGGGCGAAGGGCCAAGACAATGGTATTGGCATCAGCTCTGCTGCTGGAGAGTGTGGTTTTGCGGCAAATCTCTGGCACGCGTCGCAGGTCCGTACTATTTCCTTTGCATCCTCGATTGTTGTCAACCAGTAAAAACCAGCCCGAAAAACTTTGGCCGCAATAGCTCGACTGCTCGCGTGATGACCACATATTCCCTCGTGTACATCCTTTAAGATTATCCTTCCTTCTTCGGGTGTAACGCACCTTTGCAGCACGCCCGAAATACTTCGCTTGTATAACTCCCCTTTGACCACTGTAAAGGCTTTGGATCGTCGAATAACTCGCCTTGCTTCAACTGGGTCGTCAGGTATTTCTTTTCGTAGGATATACGATATGTATGCTTGAATCCATGGGACTTCCACCATCATCACCAGCTCCTGGTCTTCTTCTTCATCTGGGGCTTCGTTGAGAGGCGCCGAAGTTTTCTCCTCCTTCTTTTTCTTCTGCGCCTTCTTTGGTTTTGTGGATCTCTCAGCTATCTCTTCCCAAAACACACCTGGGGGAATTGCGAGGCACTGCGACCCGATGTTTGCGAGAACATCGGCTTCATCGTTGCTCAGCCTACTGATGTGGTTTACTTCGCATCCATCAAACAGCTTCTCCAGCTCATTGTACACTTCCTTGTATGCCACCATGCTATCATTGACTGCATCACATTGGTTCATAACCTGTTGAGCTACCAATTGTGAGTCGCCAAAGATTTTTAGTCGAGTTGCACCACAAGCTTTCGCCATCTTCATCCCGTGTATAAGAGCTTCATATTCTGCTTCATTGTTAGATGCGTTTGGGAATGTCATCCGTAGGACATACTTTAACTTGTCGCCTTCAGGTGATATTAGTATCACTCCTGCACCAGCTCCTTCTGCTCTCTTGGATCCACCGAAGTTCATGGTCCAAGTTCTTGACAAATCTGGGGGTCCTGTATTTTGTAGCTCCATCCATTCTGCAATGAAATCTGGCAGAATTTGCGACTTAATTGCTTTTCTTTTTTCATACGTGATGTCCCGAGGGGAAAGTTCTATTCCCCAAAGGGAGACACGCCCTGTAGCTTCTGGATTGTTCAGTATATGTGATAGAGGTGCTTCGTTGACCACTATTATCGGGTGTGCCGAAAAATAGTGGCGCAATTTCCTTGCTGTCGTGAATACTCCATATGCTAACTTCTGGTACTGCAGGTACCACTGTTTGGAAGGCGATAAAACTTCACTGATAAAATATACCGGCCTTTGCACTCCATGGAGTTTCCCTTCTTCTTCTCTTTCGCCGACTAGCGCCGTGCTAACCACTTGAGGTGTGGCTGCGATGTATAACAGGAGAGGTTCCTTTTCTCTCGGCACCACCAAGATTGGTGGTGTCGAAATTGTGCGTTTTAAATCCTCGAAGGCTCTATTGGCCTCTTCGTTCCACTGGAATTTCTCTCCTTGCTTGATTAAAGCATAAAACGGTAACGCTTTTTCTCCCAACCTGGCGACGAATCTGCTTAAAGCTGCGACTCGCCCAGTTAGTTGATGTATTTCTTTCAACTTTGTTGGCTTCCTCATTGTTACGATAGCTTGGATTTTTTCGGGATTTTCTTCAATTCCTCTTGCTGAAACTAGAAAACCAAGAAGTTCTCCTGCAGGGACGCCAAAAGAACACTTTGTCGGGTTCAACTTGAGGCAGAACTTGTCGAGGTTGTCGAAAGTTTCCTTCAGATCCTCGATTAGCGTCGTCCCCTTCTTTGATGTTATGACGACATCGTCGATGTACACTTGTACGTTTTTCCCAATTTGTGTCGCCAAGCACTTCTGCATCATCCTCTGGTATGTTGCTCCCGCGTTTTTCAAACCAAAAGGCATTGTTCTGTAGCAAAACACGCCATAAGGTGTGATGAACGCTGTTTTGACCTCATCTTCTTCTTTCAATCTGATCTGGTTGTAACCAGAATACGCATCTAGGAAGGAAAGACGTTCACATCCTGTCGTGGAGTCGATAATTTGATCGATCCTTGGGAGGGGAAAGTGATCCTTTGGACAATGTTTATTGAGACACGTAAAATCGATGCACATGCGAAGGACTTTAGTGTTTTTCTTCGGCACCAACACTGGATTTGCTACCCATGTGGCCTCTGTATGCAGCTCCTTGATAAAGCCAGCTTCTCTTAGTCGATCGATTTCTCGATAAAGATAGCTTTGCGGTTTGGCTCCGAAAAACGCCGCAAAGGTTGTTTGATTGGTCTCGCTAGTGGATCCAAGTTTAGGTGGTGCTCGGCAAGTTCCCTGGGTACTCCTGGCATGTCAGCTGGACACCATGCGAAGATTTTCCAGTGCTCA
The DNA here is from genome assembly GCF_019359855.2 of Lolium perenne. NCBI lineage: Eukaryota > Viridiplantae > Streptophyta > Magnoliopsida > Poales > Poaceae > Lolium > Lolium perenne. The sequence goes on along the minus strand of NC_067248.2, from coordinate 31,231,357 downwards.
CGGAGGAACTCGACGAGCGCGCTTTTTCGGGTCTGTCGGGTGAATCTGCACCTCCTTAGAATTTTTCTCAGTGTTGAAAGTTGATTCTTTATTTGGTCTTCCTACATCTGGCAACACATCATAGTCAGTCGTGAGTCTTGACGCCATGTACTCCGCTTGCATCCCGAAGGTTTCTGACAGTCGATGAAAATACTTATCACATTTATCGGCTAACGCAAAGCTTCATTTGACTGTGATTGGTCCCTTAGGTCCAGGCATCCTCCACAATAGGTACGTGTAATGTGGGACCGCCATAAACCTAGCGTATGCTGGGCGCCCCAACAAAGCGTGGTATTGTGATGGGAAATTCACGACTTTGAACTCCAATCTCTCTATCCTGTAAATTTCTCAGGTTCCAAACTGAACGTCGAGGTTGATCTTTTCCAGCGGATAACTTGGCTTTTCTGGCGTAATTCCGTGGAAACGCGTATCAGTTGGCTTCAGATTTGCTAGAGATATATTCATCTTCCTTAACGTATCTGCGTACATAAGGTTTAGACTGCTGCCTCCATCTATGAATACTCGAGATACGTCGAATCCCGCGACATCGCTGGTAAGATAAGTGCTGACTGCCCTGGTCGAGGAACTTGCTGTGGATGATCCGCTATTGTGAAGCCAATATCTTGCCCTGACCAATTATGATACTCAACCGTTGGTGGAGGCATCTTCTCTGCCATGAACACCTGTCGCGAGATTACTTTCTGAGCTCTATTGGATGGCCTGCCTTTCTGAATCATCGAGACCGCTCCATTGGAATTGGGATCAACATAAGGCGGTGGTGCAGGTGCTGCCGCAATTCTGAGCTGATGCCGATTACCGTCTGTAATTGCGGGAGGGGGTGGCAGGTGAATCTCACTCCTGGGTCCTTGAGGATTTCTGTGCGCTGCCTGAGCATTGGCATGCCCTGCTCACCTTAACATTGCCTGGAAATTTCGACAATCCTTTTGCAAATGTCCTGACTGTCGTTTTCCATTATTGTCGAGATAAAAATGCATCTGACACGGCCCGTTCATCATTTCTTCGGGAGACACAAAAGGACTCTGGAACCTTGACCCTGTATTTTGCCTGTTATTTCGAGAGTCCTCTCTGTTGTCGCCTCGCAGTTCGTTGTTCCTCTGATAATCATCTCTATTGTTTCCTCCGGCGTTTGCTCGAAAGCCAGCCGAAATTTGCCCAGGAGCATCATAGCCTGAGTACTGCCGAGGAAATCGTCGCCTATTTTGATAGTTTCGGCCACGGTCCTCCTCTGGTGACCTATGCCGTTTGTTGTGAACAACATCTTCTCCATCTGTTTGCTATCTCCATTAATGCAGATATTGTCTTTGGGTTAGTTCTCCCCAAGTCCTCGATAAAATCTCCTCGCCTGATTCCTGCGACAAACGCATCTATCGCTCTCTCGTCAGATATATTCTCTGCCGAGTTTTTGATGATATTCCACCTTTGGATGTATTTTCTCATTGATTCATCTGGCTTTTGTCGACACGCCCTTAATTCCTCTAGCGATGCAGGTTTTTTGCAGGTGGACCGGAAGTTCTTGACGAACACGTCCTCGAAACTATCCCAGTTGTCGATGGATCCTGGAGGGAGCTTCTTTATCCAAGACCGCGCGGCTCCACTTAAATGCACCTGGATGCTTTGCATAGCTGTTGCTCTGGTTCCTCCTGTGAGTTTCACCGTCTCGAGGTAATCAACTAGCCAATCCTCTGGATCTTGCAGGCCGTCGAATTTTTTGAAGTTGTCAGGTAATTTGAACCCTGAAGGGACCCGAGTTTTTCGGACTCTCCTTGTGAAGCATGGCAAACCGCACATATCCTCGTCGTTTAGCTCTGGGGAATGCCTCTGATCCCTTCTACTTTGCCGTGCTCTATCCATCCTTGCCTGCGCTGCCGTGTCTCTTGCTCCACTTGTTCCTTCGGGAGCGGCAGCTGCTGCCGCGGGTCGTGGACTATTTTGCCTCGCTGCTTCTTCGGGAGGTGTTGATGCAAACGCCGTTCCCATGGCTCCGACTCCTGCCATTGCCATGTTGTACAATGCCTCCCTTGGATCTCCTGGGGGTGGCCTGGATGCAAGGATAAAGGCCTGTGTCGCCATATAACCAGCTTCTGGTGTCTTGGGGATAATATTCCCTCTTGTGTCTATCGACATAAAAGACATGTCGAGGTTTTGGACTAAGTGCTCTCTTTCTCCTTCAGGTATATGTTGCATCCTTGATCTTGCTCTGTTCCGAGCTTCCCTGTGGCGATCTCCCGAAGTTCTAGATTGTCGACTCTGCTCTGCTCTTCGCCTGCTTGACGCGGAGGCTGCCTCCTTTCTTCTGTTCAGAGACGCTGTCTGTTTTTCCAATTCCCTTGCAGCTCGTGCGAGCCTATATTGATATGCTTACAACTCTTCTGGTGTGGCTGTTGTGGCCATTGGTTCTGAACCATCCATAGCTCTTGCGGCTCTATCCCATGCTGTTTGCGGGAGTTGAACCCTGACACGAGGCGTAGGTCCGACATATTTGTTGCCTAGACCTCGTCGTAAATCAGAGGGATCGACGTATGGATTTCCCAAATCGTCGAAAGCCTCAGACGTTTCCTCCTGGTCGCGGCTTGGCTCTCCGATGGCATAAATCTGATGGTATTGTGTATTCAGATCTGTGCTGGGTTTGGTGACACCATCATAAAGGTTGGTGAAGACCTTGCCAACTGTAGTGGATTTGTCGATGAAGCTGAAGCTGTCGACACTGCTCGAGTCATCGCTTATATAGGAGTCCGCGGATGACTCGAAGGACATGTCGCTGAAGATCTTGGCGAGCTTTTCGCTTGCCCTGGTGCTGATGAAGCGTGGCGATGAAGTCTCCTCTTCGCCTGACTCGATTGATGATGTTGAGCTTGAAAAATCAGAATCGACCGCCGATAATCCCGACGAGATCGGAATTTCGAGATGATACGTTCCCTCTTTCTCGACGCGAAAGTGGAATCTTCCGAACGTCATCTCCATAGGCTCCTCCAGATACGCATATGCATCCAAACGGGAGGGCGGGTGAGGAACAAAATCGACAAGACCAGTTGCGATCTGTTTACCTCGATCCATTGCGTTGCTTGCTGTTGATGAAGTCGACGATCTTGAACGTGTCATCGAGATCAGATCCTTACGCCTCTAAGTCCCACAGACGGCGCCAATTGACAAGGTATCAACTTGTCAATGCCTACGGGTTGTAGACTAGGGTTTAGTTGGAAGTAGAGGGCAAGTAGATCTCGAAGGTTTCAGCCGAAAAGTACTCGACGATATGAAAACTAGGGTTTGTAAGACAATGATTCGATGCTTTCTTTGTCCCTCGACTCCCCCTTATATAGGAGATGGAGCCGAGGGATTCGTGATGTACAAGTTATAGTGTCCGGGAAGGTTTCTAACTCATCCCCAAGATTACAAATAATGCTTCCTATTACAACTCTAGCTTTCCTTAGTAGCATCTTGGGCTTCGAAATCTTCTTATCCTTCGGGTCGTGGGCCTTCAGTAAACCCCGGGTACCTTCTTCGGCAGGCCCATTGGGGATGCCTATGTCACAATGAAACTCCATGCCTCTGCTTTCACTCCCCTCGTTCTTTCCTTCGATCGTCGTCTCTCAGGCTGGCGCACACATCTTTTGTATTCTTGGGGTAGGCTAGTCTTGTGTAACGCATTGCTAAACAATCTCGCAACCTACTACATATGCTCGTATTTGCTACATCATGGTGTTATCGAAAGTATTGATAAGAGGCGCCGCGCTTTTTTCTAGACCATAAAGGATTCTTGTTCCGGTGCTCGTTGTCTAATTGCTTGGGATAAAGTTTTGTTGTCTAAGCAGGAGGGAGGTTTTGGCATCAAGGATCTCCAGTGGCAAAACAGGTGCTTGTTGCTCAATTTTATCTATAAACTACACCAGCCTAACCCTCTACCTTGGAAGACTTGGTTTTACTCCCACAGAGGTCGTGACCTTGGGGAATGTTCCTCTTCCCCCTCGTTCCTGGAGAAGATCGTTGACGAGTGCCTCCCCCTCTACCGCGCCATCACCAAGGTGGAGGTGGTGGACGGGCACCAATTCGCGCCCTTCGCGAAGGGACCGGCACGGGGTTGCCGGTGCTTCTATTGGGCTCGAAAAAGCGCCAGCGCTATTTGGGGCGCGCCGGTGCGATCCTATTTTCGATGCCACCCCCAAAATGCTACCGGTACCGCCGCTGGAGATGCTCTTAAGGCAATTAGTGGACTACTTGTTATGTGCCATTTTTTTTTTACTTTTGTTCTTCTCGGTGATCGAATCTAGGTGGCTATGTATCCTAGTTATGCAGACGCTAGATGTAATGCTTAATGTATTTTAGTAATAAAACGTCATTTATAAAAAAATTGATATGTGCAGCACAAAGAGTTCCCAAACACTTCCAGTACCTGAACATGGCAGGAACTTGAGTGGTGTTGAGGCGAATCACAGGGCTTGTACACACACATCTGGGTTGAAAGGTTGCTTTAGATAATTAATTTCAGTTATTGATGTTTTTGGTTTTTTAGATTTGGCATATTTGTAGCAAAAAAAAGTGTGAGTAAAATACAAAACAGTTGGGTGAGAGTGCTAGATGTAATGCTTAATGTATTTTAGTAATAAAACGTCATTTATAAAAAAATTGATATGTGCAGCACAAAGAGTTCCCAAACACTTCCAGTACCTGAACATGGCAGGAACTTGAGTGGTGTTGAGGCGAATCACAGGGCTTGTACACACACATCTGGGTTGAAAGGTTGCTTTAGATAATTAATTTCAGTTATTGATGTTTTTGGTTTTTTAGATTTGGCATATTTGTAGCAAAAAAAAGTGTGAGTAAAATACAAAACAAAACAGTTGGGTGAGAGTGGGTTGCCCCGAGCACAAATGACCTACGGTTACGGGCCGACGGGCGGGGCCTGGCAACACCACTCTCAGTCGCGACTCCCAACTGTGCCCCCCATGGGCCGTAGCTGGGGTTACGAGCCCACGCTACTGGGCTCGGCGACTACTCCTCAAACGCCTCCTCCTTTAAACCGCCGCTCACGGTCTTACCTCCCCGAGGTGGGACTAAAAAACTGTGCGGGACAAATCACACGTCACGGTTCTCCGTCTGCTCCACCGCGACTCGGCTTTTCCTCTCCGCCCTTCCCTCTCCTCTTCTCATCCTCATCCCGCCTCTCTGCCCACCGCCGTCGCCCCCGCCTCGCCGCCGCGCCGCCGCCCCTCACGCGCGCGCCCACGGGTGGTCGCCGTCCCCGCCCCGCCTCATCGCGGTCCCCGCCGCCCGCGAACTTTTGTTGGTTCACGAGGTACGTTCGAGCGTTTTTAGTCCTCGATCCAGCGATTGCTTGCTCCTAAACCCGAACTCATCGGCACGCCGTCTAGATCCGCCGCCCCCGATCCGCTTCGCAGCAGCAGACGTTATCGTTTCGGTCCAAGGAGACGCGAGAGCCGATGGGGGCGCCCAAGCAGAAGTGGACGGCGGAGGAGGAGGCGGCGCTCAAGGCCGGGATCTCCAAGCACGGCACCGGCAAATGGCGCACCATACTCAAGGACCCCGAGTTCAGCAGCATCCTCCGCTACCGCTCCAACGTCGACCTCAAGGTCCGCTCCCTTCCGTATAACCGTTTAACCGTTTCACCGCGACGCCTGATGCGTCCTCTCGTCTAACCGGCTGCTGGGATTGTTGCAGGATAAGTGGCGGAACATGAACGTGACTGTGAACGCGTCGGGGTCCCGGGAGAAGGTGCGGGCGACGCCGACGACGCCCGCCGTCAAGAAGCTGAGGTGCGCCCCCAAGCAGGAGAGCACCTCGGCTGCGGCGGCGGCAATCATGCCGGTCGTCTCCGACGGCGACGAGGAAATGGCGGAAGCGGCGCCGCTCTTGACGATCAGCGCGCCGGGCAAATCACTCTCCAGGTGGGTTGGTTGGTTGGTGTCCTGTTTGGTTTGCTACTTTGCTGTGACCGATGAGATGGCCAGGAACTGAACCCTGCGGGCTGCAATGTGATGTAGCTCTGTGCATGCCTGCAGGCTGGAGAATATCATACTGGAGGCGGTCAAGACCTTGAATGAGCCCACGGGGTCGTACAAGACAGCCATCGCTAACTACATTGAGGTTTTTCTACCCTTCTTGTGCTTATTATGCTCTAGTTTTATGCCGATGAATGAAATAGCAACAACCTAGCATGGTATCCATTGCAAACGCTAATAGTTTTACTGTCTATGAATACGAATGTAACCACGTCGCTGATTACTGAATATGGCCTTGATAATTATTCAGTTAAGCTGCAGAAAATTGTGCAGTAAAACATAGGCGTGTGGAAATGACTTCATGACTATTAGTTGCTGCAAAATTCCAATTCGTTTTTGCAGAGTTGTATGTACTTCATCTAATTTACTAGGTAGACGGTGCCCTTTCTTAACCTGATTTTTCATGTCATGTAGGAACAATACTGGCCACCTGCCGATTTTGATCATGTACTGTCTGCAAAACTGAATGAGTTGACATCATCTGGGAAATTGATAAAGGTAAGATATCTCTTCTTTTCGTAACTGCATTATTGTGCATTCATAAAAATATGGTTGAGGAAATCGTTAACTGCTAGCTGCTCGGTTGGCTGGCGAGTAGGGGATTAATAGGCTATTCGGCCAGTTAGCCAGTTAATCGGCCGGTTTATCAGTTTATTGCTAATCGGTGACCCTCCGAGCAGGGATTAATCGGCCAGTTAACTAACCGATTTCCTGAACACTGCATACAAATACATGATACAGCTAATATGGTGGTAAGTAAGAAGTAAAACTAAAGTTGCCCTGATATGAAGTAGCAAAGTCACCAAAATGTCACTGTTAGCATTTTTGTACATATAAACGAAGTCTGATGAAGCTCAATTGAATTGAACTACTCCCTTCGGCCCTAAAGACTTGCTGTAAATTTAGGCAAAATGTAAGATAAAATATGTCTAGATTCATTGAACCTGCGACAATTATATAGGGCTGGAGGGAGTAGGTTCTTTTTGTCTATTATAGTGTTTATATGCATTAAAACATTCTATATCTCGGTTTATGTGACCCCCCAAGTCAGTTGACCCAATCACATGTGCATGATCACTCTCTGTTGCAAACTTGCTATGCCTGCTATTGGCATCTACTTGTCTATTCTGTTGTACCTGATTCCAGTGTCATACATATGTAACTTCATTGCTTATCTCGTTTGTAAGTTAGATTCAAACCACTCTTTGTTTCAAAAAGATAGTATTATGCTTGTTGCTGGATCTTGTTGGTGCCAGGGACATACTTTTGCATGATTAAAAGTTAAAATTCTTGCCCTGGGACACCTGGAAATTGCTCAGTTATACAGATTTTTAGTTGGCATGTAAGGACCCCTAAAACCATGAACCTGTATGATCTTTCTATTATAGCCAATAATTATGTTCTTTTGCACTTAGATAGGTTCAAGTTACTCCTACTAAAGGTATGAATCATCTGCCATCCAACCCATAAGGCCATACCTAATATATTTAAGACTTTTATAGGTGAATCGGAAGTACAGGCTTGCCCCTAGCTCATCTTTATTAGAAGGGCGAAGCTCCAAAATGCTGCTGCTTGAAGATATACAAAGGGAGCCAGTCAAGGTAGAGAGGGTAGAGAGGGATGAGTTTGCAGCCCGCACTAAATCTCAAGTGGATGCTGAACTTGCACGGATGAGAAACATGACTGCAGAAGAGGCTGCAGCTGCAGCCGCTCGTGCAGTTGCAGAGGCAGAAGCTATCATGGCTGAAGCTGAAGCCGCAGTAAGAGAAGCGGAGGCTGCAGAAGCTGATGCTGTAGCTGCACAGGCCTTCGCTGAAGCAGCGATGTCGACATTGAAAAGCCGAAGTTCGACAAAATTGGTAATTGTTTGTATGCTCAGCTATTCTCATTTTGCATGTTTTCAGTTGATATTTTGTTGCTTCTGTGTTCAGATAATATTCTCTTGCATAGCTACACTACATCACTTGTTAGATGCGAGTAAAAACATTCACTTTGCTAGTGTGAAGTATGTAGACTCCTGTATCTAGGCCTCTACAAATAATTGTATTCATAATTTCACATTGATGAGTGAAACAAAGGAACACATGCAAACTAGGAACACACATTTTCAGCATCGATTATTGTATCAATCAAGCTATCTAGAAAAGGGGCACTGCGGACTTGTAAAATAAATATGTTATCTGCTACATCAAATCCTGAATGCCTTTATGTTCATATGCAGATCATTCGAGGTAGAGACATCTCATGAGGCTGTTGTGGGGTCGGCTTTCCTCTGACCTTGTCGTATGTACATGCCTACCGAATCCCAACTGGTGGTTGCTTCGGGTGTTGCGAGGGTCATATGTTATTTGAATTCATGCAAGCCAATCCTGGAACTAAGTGGCGCAAACTTGGCCTGACGCCTGTCGTTTTCTGAGTGTCAGGCAGTCTATTGCATCTTCAAGCTTGTTTCCTTTACCCATCATGTCTGTTTGATGAGACATTGTGGAAGACCAACTGGTGTTTGACTTGCACATGTCAGCGCCGTAAATGAGACGTACACAGGATGTGGGATGATACGGAAGAACACCTATCAGTAGACCATGACCATTCCACCTCGCTGGATCCTTATTGCTGTCACTGTGCAGGTCACTGACATGTAGGGATTTTCTTCATTTTACTCCTCCCTTTGTGGCAATCTTCCAAGCAAACAGTGCCTTTCTGTTTGCCAGTGTATTGGTCTGCTCTGCACCAGCTCAAGGTATTTGGTATCCAATAATTGCTGTGTAGATTCATTCATGTATTCACTCAGTAGTCTGTATAACGTTTTTTATTCAGTGATGTTGCAACAATCAATGTCTTTGATTCCAATTTTGTTAGCAGCATAATGGTTAGGCTAACATTCCCCTTTTTTCTGCATTGGTTTGTAACGTAAAAACAGTTGGACATTTGTCGATCTAACATGTTGTGAACCTTTGTTTTGCTGCAATTTATATGCGCCTTGGCTCAACCCAGACACTAAAGTTTTTTTTTCTTGGAGTTTGGAGAAGTACGCCCACGATTTTGTCATCCTTGTGAGTTTTCAGCAAAAGTGGAAGCAAAGGAGAAAAAAAAGCTTGTTCATGAGAATGCCATGTGCCTGTTCTCGCAGGATGAAAGATAGGTGAAAAACAAATGTTCATAAAACGTGTTGGGTGCTGCTGTCAGTCGGGCAGGAATGACTGATAGAGAGAATGGTGTTTTCTGCTGGTGTGTGTTGCGCGGTTCAGGAATCCCAGACGTAATGATCAGCTGCGAGGAAGAAGTCAGCACGGAGGACAGATGGTGATGTATTGAGAACTCGTTGATTGATGAGACTAGCAAAACTTGAATAAACTAGGAAAGGAATGAGATGGAAGCATGTTCCCTCTTGGGAACAATACTAGTAGGCTTTGGCGCGGCGGCACGCCGCGCCCATGGCGGCATTTTATTTGTTTTTTTTTAAATTAACTAAATATTCGTCGTTTGGCCGTTTTCTCTAAATGACCTGAATATTCAGTAAATATATTAAATTGTCGTAGCTTCTTTTTGCGGGAAGTTGCGTCAAAAAATTACCGCAAGAGGAGGAAAAAAAGCGCGGCGGCACGCCGCACCCGTGGCAGCATTTTATTCACTTTTTTGAAAATTCACTAAATATTCGCCGTTTGGCCGTTGGCTCTAAATGTTCCAAATATTGTGTATATATATTAAATTGTCCAAGTTTTTTTTGCGGGAAGTTGCGTGGAAATATTACCGCGAGAGCAAGAAAAAGACGGCGGCACGCCGCCCCTGTGGCGGCACTCTATTCGTTTTTTTAAAAAAATCACTAAATATTCGTTATTTAGCCGTTTTCTCTAAATGACCAAAATATTCAGTAAATATATTAAAAGTTTTTTGCGTAAAGTTGCGTCGAGAAAATTACCGCGAGAGGAGGAAAAAAGTCGGCACCGTTCACAGACATTGTTGGTCCATATGTATCGTATTATTCATCACATGCACTGTTTAGCACCTGCACTGTAGCGTCCTGGCCAGCTACTGTTCATGCCTTCATGGTCACCTGCACTGTAGACCGGACACTGTACATCAACCGGAACTGTTCACATGCACTGTTCATCACGGGGACACTGTTCACACTGTTCCTGTAGCAGACTGTCTACGTGTCGCGTTCTGTTTTGCAAAAAAATAGCACATGAAAAGTGCCTTATGGAGTGGAGCTGCTCACAGGGCTTGAAAACAGCCAACTTTTATATAGTGTATAATGTCGGCCCTTTGGAACTCCAGTAAGCTATTGGTCAACACTACAATAGGAGTAGCCAACGGCCTTGTCTGATCAGCGCATGGAATAGGCACCTCACCTATAATATTCCTTCTTGTTTTGTAGCACGCATTCATATTTTTTTTAAAATATCTTTCACGGCCGGCATTGTTGACCTGTCAAGCCACATGCGTGATATGATAACAAATACTCTCTCTGACCGCTTTTAATTAATTTGAATTTGAATTTAATATAAAATTATACTAAATCCGAGTCAACGGATCAGAGAGAGTACGTATGTAATCAGTGTAGCTTCTGAATGTTTCGCATCTAGGTCATCTTTTGTCTCGCTGGAGTCTTGGAGAGACGCTGAGATACCATAGGTGGAGTATTAGGGCCGATCACTCTTGGTAGCACGATGTTTGTTTTGTAAGAGGGCTCAGTTGCTCATGCTCTTCTACCAAAATGAAAGCTGCTACTGTTTCATTTTGGTTTATTCTGCATTTTGTTTTTATATAGCTGATATAGTAAGTCTCGATCATCAATTCTACAATAAACCGTGGCTTCGTAAACCCTTCGACTCAGATTAACAGGCACACACACGTAGTTTAAGACAAAGTTTGACCATAATTTGGTCAATAAAATATAAATTATATATCTGCAAAATTTATACCATTAGATTCTTATTCAAAAAAAAATGTTTCGAATGATATATTTTTAACATATATTAGATTCGTATTCAAAAAATGTTTTGAATGATATAATTTTTTTAACATATATTTCATATTTTATTGACCAAAATAACGGTCAAAGTATTCAAAAAAATATTTCGAATGATATAATTTTTTAACATATATTTCATATTTTCTTGACTAAAATAATGGTCAAAGATTTTTTTTGGATTACGTGCGCGCCTGTTAAACCGAGACAGAGGAAGTACTTCACATAACCATGTGATTAAGGTTAGGCATCCCCCATGTCTTCCTCATTTGTCCATTTGTTCTCAAGCTGTTCAAACCCCCACCCTTGTCCAAAATATTTTCTCACCCTCCATTTGTTCCCAGACAATGAGCTCAGACTCCACTCAGACTCCAACATCCCTGAAACACATGACAAGAGATCTCATAACTTTTGGATTTTTTTTAGAATACACATAGCATGCGTTTTGCTAATTCTGAGTGGATGGGGAATTAAATTAGTTCTCCCTAAACCATCACTACAAGAAATGGGATATTTGTTGACGAAAACCCTGGTGACAAAAATGCATACCATCATGGATGTGTCCTTATAGGTGACGAATTCATCTTCCGTCATGCATTTAAGGTAATGCTTGACGGTATGATTTTTCGTCAACAAAAAATCGTCACCCATTACCCAACCGGGAAGGGCTTCCATCGTGTCTGTTAATAGGTGACGAAATCAAAGATCGTGGTGTATGTAAACCGTGATTTGCATATACAACGGACCCACATAGCAGGTAAAAATACTAAGTTACTTTATTAAATGTTATTAGTTTTATATATCATGCGTGACCCACTTGTCAGGAACATATTTAATTAAGTAAAAATTGTGTTTTGGAAGAATCGAACCAGGGCTTTGACGTGACCGACGCGGAGTGTTACCGCTAAGGTAGATATGGAGTTTTGATCTGGATCCATAACTAGTCTATTCTACATATTTATTTCAATGGTGTGATGTAGATGTTACGACATAATAATTTCCTTATTAATATTTATGTCGGCCGCGGGTGCCTCGTTTAAGTCGCGCTGCTAGCAGACACGGCCTATCTAGGTGATCTTGCTAACAGTCGAATCGACTAGTGTTCTCGTCGAGGTGAGAAGAAATCTGTGAAGGCTCCATTGTGGAGGCGGCGAGACGCATCATCGGTGAGTTCTCCTGATTGTTCGCTAGGTCTAGATTTTTTAATCAGTTGTCAAGATCTGTTCTGAAGAACGTTGGCATATTCTTAACTGAATTGTAGGCAATGGATCGAAGTTGGATAACTGATGGCACCCAGAAGTTCACAACAAAGTACATGGCAGGTGTTAGGGATTTCATCAAGTTTGCGCGAGAACACTTGGACAATACAGATGAACCAATCTTGTGCCCTTGCAAGGACTGCCTAAATCTGATACGTCAGGATATAAAAACAGTCGAGGATCACTGCAATTGTTCAGGTATGTCCATGACGTATACAAGATGGACTACACATGGGGAAGGTTTTAGTGATGACGAAGGGCGGGATAGAAACGATGATGGTGTGTATGATAGTGACAATGATGATGACAATGGTGATTGTTATGTTGATGATTCGTCTAGTATGATCGATGAACTGCAGAAGTCTGGAAATAAAGGTCCTAACCTGCCAAATATTTATGCTAATCTAATTGAGTCAGCCAAAAAAGAACTTCATGAGGGATGCACCACTTTCACTAGGTTGTCGTTCATTATTAAGCTCCTTCATGTCAAATCATACAGCCGGATAACAAACAGAGGATTTGATCTCTTACTTCAGCTTTTACGTACAGCTTTGCCACATGTGGACTTTCCCAAATCATATGATGATGCTAAGAGTGTTCTTTCTGATGTTGGGCTTGGTTATGAGACAATTCATGTATGCAAGTTTGATTGTTCTTTATTTTGGGGAGATCACAAGGACGATACGCACTGCCATGTTTGTGGATTATCAAGATATAGAGACCCTACTGCAAAAAAGAAAATCCCTCACAAGGTGTTAAGGTACTTTCCTATAATTAAAAGGTTGCAGAGACTATTTGTTAAAAAGGAAATGTCGACACATACTAGATGGCACAAAGAGAAGAGGGTTGATGAGCCCAATGTACTGAGGCACCCTGCTGATGGTGAGGCATGGAAGCACTTTGATGCCAAGTTTCATTGGTTTGCTAAAGATCCTCGTAACATAAGAGTAGGTTGTAACATAAGAGTAGGTTTTGCCACAGACGGCTTCAGTCCCTTTGGAAGTATGAGTAATCCTTACAGTATGTGGCCTGTTTTTGTCATTCCTTACAACTTCCCACCATGGATGTGCATGGATCAATCGAATTACATGATGGCATTGCTAATCCCCGGAAAGTATTCCCTGTGGAAAGATTTTCATGTATTTATGCAGCCACTGATAAAAGATATGATGCAGCTATGGAGTGGTGTGCAGACATTTGATGCATGCACAGAGGAATATTTCCCATTGCATGCTGCGTTTTTTTGGTCTATTCATGATTATCTTGGATATGCCACTATGTCAGGCCGAAGCACAAGAGGATTTCATGCGTGTGTGCATTGCGATGAGAATCCTTGCTATGAATATTTGAAAAACAAAATTGGATATATTGGGCATCGGCGATTTCTTGATAAAGGTCACCCATACAGGAGAAGCAGACTTTTCAATGGTAAAACTGAGACTAGAGATCCACCAAGGAAGTACACACCCAAAGAGGTAGCTGAGAAGGTAGAAAGGGTTAAGGATTTTGAACATGGGAAAAATCCAATAAGTAGAAAGCGGAAGCGTGCAACTGTACCCGGTGAACCAACATGGCACCTGAAAGTCAGCTTACATCATCTACCGCATCGGCAGAACTTAAGTTAGCTCACAACTTAGATGTGATGCATATTGAGAAGAACATATGTGACAATATTGTTGGTACACTACTTGAACTTGAGGGCAGGAATAAGGACACTGTTAGTGCTAGAATTGATTTGAAGAAATTCAAAATCTGGGAGAAGTATTGGTTGAAGAAAATTGTGAAGGATGATGATGATGCAAAGAACTTATGCGAAGCCCCCTGCACCGTGGACGCTTTCGAAGGAACAGAAGAGACATTTGTGTAGGTATTTGGCAAACACTAGGTTCCCAGATGGTTATTGCGCAAACTGGGGAAGATGTGTGAATATTGATGGTTGTAAGGTTACCGGTATGAAGATGCATGATTGCCACATACTTCTGCAGCGAGTGTTGCCGGCTGGGCTCAAGGGAATTGCATCTAAGGAAATGTATGTGGCTATTGCAGAGCTAGGAAGATTTTTTAGGGAGCTGTGTGCCAAAACCCTGAAAGTTGATGTGCTGAATCGATTGAAGGTTGAAATTGTTGTGATCCTATGCAAACTTGAGAAGCTGTTCCCCCCAGCTTTTTTTTGATGTAATGGTGCACTTAGCTATTCATCTTCATGACGAGGCTCTTTTGAGGGGTCCTGTTCATTATGGTTGGATGTATCCAGTTGAGAGAAGATTAGGTTATCTAAAGTCTACGGTCCGTAACAAAGCAAGGCCAGAAGGTTCTATCGCAGAGGGCTACATTGTTGATGAGTGTTTGATTTTTTGCTCTAGATTTTTCAAGGATGGCACAGAAACAAGATTTAACAAAGATGATAGGAACCAAGACATACAGAGAAAATCTGATCGTGAGGAGATGGAAGTATTTTTAGTTGGAGCTAAAGGTCTTGGGAAATCCATTTTGAAACATTTTGAGAAGGAATTTGACAAAATGGTTTGGTATGTGCTGAACAACTGTGACGATGTAGAACGTTATATCAAGTAAGTAGTTAGCTTCACTTTAATAACTACTTCTCAATGTTGCAGACATTATTGTCCTGTATTTCATATGTGTTTTTTCTATGTTTCAGTGAATTCCGACAAGAATTGGGAGGTAGGGGTGTGCGTGACATCGAGGAGACGGTTCAGAGAGAGTTTGCAGGTTGGTTTGCAAACCATGTGAGACAGTTGGACAATGCATCAGAAGATTTGAAGTCTCTGGCTGCTGGGCCAAACCGGCGTGTAGTAGTATACGCTGGTTGCAACGTAAAGGGTGCGAGGTTTCGCACGCTTACTCGGGATAAAGACCTGAAGAATCAAAATTCGGGCGTAGCGACTAAGGGATCTTTTGGTGATGCAGATGAGACCGAGTTCTATGGTGTTCTACAAGAAGTTCTTGAACTGCAGTACGGGACTAACAAGCACGGTGACAGGTCCGTGTACTTGTTTCTGCTATGATCGGTTCGACCTTGCGGGCAGGGGTTCCAAGATAAAAGATGATAGTTATTTTAAAAGCGTTAACACTTCTGTCCTATGGTTCGAGAATTCACCATTCATATTGGCCAGTCAAGCTGAAACATGCTTCTATTTGGAGGATACAAAGTTTGGTGATCCGTGGAAAGTGGTGCAGAAGTTCAGCCATAGACACGTGTACGACGTTCCAGAATTAGAAGATGGTAACGATGATGCATTTGTACGGAATGAAGACGCATACCAGGAGGATGAAGGTTCAGTCGACCATACATTTCATGATGTTGTCAACCTAGACGAGGAAGCAGAGGTGGAGGCAGAGGAGGATGATCATCGTGCTGATGAAGTTGTACATATTCATGATGCCGTACAATTCGTGAACTAGAGAATGAGGAAGATAGTCCCAATGTTGACATGGATATGAGCGAAGATGAACTAGAGAATGAGGAAGATAGTCTCATATTGGAAGAGAACATACATGATGACGAGGGAAAAACTTCAGAAGAAGATAGTGATGTAGATTGATAGAAACATGTAATGCATACAACTATATGTTTTGTTCCAAACATTTGAAATGTTCTTATTTAGATGTTTACGATCTCGAACTTGTCATTCAATTATCCAGAAGGGTTTAAGAGCAAATTAATATAAGCTAAAATATGGACAGATATAAGAAAAGCCAACATGTCGGTAACATAACTTTGACAATGGTTTTAATTAATCGACACTTGACACGATTACAACCAGCAGCACGATGTGACTAAATATTGTTTTAACAGAAGCAAAATCGACAATCGCATAAAGAGTCTTACAACTTAATTTAAACCTAAAGGGGCTGCATAGTTGGACACACGGGCACCATGAATCACTGACTAGCTACTCCAGATCGATTTCAGGCACATGGGTAGCAAACAAGTAAACCCCTGCATTTCCTGTAAAGCAAGAACAGCATCTTGTCACCCATCTGAAGGTGCTTTTCCTTGTCCATGAACTCCTTCCACCCACTGACGCAGAGATGACCATCGTCAGAAGAAATTGCGTAGGACGCACGCACCAAAGTACTGGGATGGCACACAATACTGATTGCACCATATTGTTCCATATCTTTAGGAACCAAACGGCTAGGGATTTTCTGTTCCAACAGTAGAGACATAGTTTAGTTAACACTTGTACGTAATGTAGCTTGCAAAGTTAATGAAATGATATGATCTACTGCTTACCACGTGTTTGTTGTAATTTTCGCTGTTTGTCCAATTCAGAGTATGCAGCATTGGGACAACTAGTGCTCCTTGATCATAATCTCCAGCATTGTGGTACTCAACAAGGTAGTCCAAGTTGTCCACCTGAAGAATGACGGTATGCATCATCCTCCAATTTATCATTGTTCCATCAGTAGTACTGAGCGAGTCAATAATGTCACGCTTCATACGGGACAACTGGTAGTAAGCTGCATAATTAAAATAACTGACATAAGATGGAATAATTAATATGATCAATCATTCTGTCCAAAGGTGGAAAATTACCTGGATGGATTAGTGGTTCAGTTCCAGTTATTACAAGAGTATCCTGACCAGATGAGTTAACTCTGAAAATTAACTCCATGCCAACCTTAAAATTGTACACTCTAGCAAATTCGTTCCAAAATCTTCCGTTGATATAGGTTCTGCCAGCTCTGTTGGTAACATTAACAACAAATGCATGGCCATCTTTGGTTCTAAGTGCAGCTTCAAAAGTTGTCTTGTGGGAGGTCTTGACACCATACTTCTTACGGAAATATGGTCTATAGTAGCAAGGGATGACCTAAATTCAATAGAGTTAATACAAAAGTAAGTTAACTATTCTGAAAATTCAATAAGATAGAAACATGTGAATGTTACACATCGTGTCATATTAGGACCTTGAAGAATCATGAATTGCATGTAGCTACTGTAAAATCTAATGATCAGGTAGAATTATGCGTCTACTCGGATAATCACCGAGTCTCAGATCTCATTAATATATAGGGGAGGTACATTGTTGCGCAAGTAATACATCGTATGTATCTAGGACTTCTATCAGCACATATCTGAACTTCTATCGGTATAGGAATGAACTACCGATACCTCTATCTGTAACAGCTACAACTATCATAAAACTCATATGAACGTAAAAGTTATCACAACTATCCTAAAACTCAACCATAAATAAGTGGTTAATACATATGGTGAACAACAATTATTACACACATCTGAATAATAGTACTAAACTAGCAATAACTACTAGGATCACGTGTTAAACTTTGATGTGGCGGTGAATTAATAAAACATCTGAAGGAATTTTAAACTTATAAGTGCATGTACCGTCTTCTCCTCAAAACCCTCTTGTAGTGTTTGCACGAAAAAACCTAACGCGATTCCCCCTCCGCCGCACATCCCCTTCTTGTCAAAGCAAACTGGACACTGCAAAAAATATGAAGAAAGATTACAAATCGGAAACAACGATCGATCGCGAGACGTACATGTTATTTACGTACTCCACTAGTAGGCGCCATCCTTGGTCTCGACGCTGAGCGAGAGTCTTACAAGTCTCGCCGGCGAGAGACGTGGCGAGCTGTGGCGAGATCTGGCGGCGGCTGAAGGAGGTCGTGATATGATGGCCAGTTATATCGTGGAGTAATTTTCGGTAGGTGAAGAGGAGGGCAAATGGGCGGTGCTGGGTTTTGACGTGACAACACGATCGAATGCGCGTCAGTTGGACTGCACGTCACAAGTCAAGACCCGCGTCAATATTCTCTTCGTCTACCGTCTCAATATTCGCACGGAGTAATTAATGGGGATGATATTTATCCCCTTCCCCCTCCCCTACCGTCTCAATATTCGCACCGCATCCTGGTTTACCCACTTCTCGTCATCTCCGCTCCCTCAGTCTCTTCGTCTCCCGCCACCGCGTCGCCATGGACATGGATGAGCAGGAAATGTACTACTGGTCCAGCACGCGCGCAGTCCACATCCACGACGGCCAGGACCTGGAGGTGGTCTACACCAACGACCCCTGGGAAGTGCGCCGCGTCCTCGACATGTACACGGAGTGGCTCAAGGAGGACGAGCACAAGTTCGTGGGCCTCGACTTCGAGTACACCAACCATCGAGCCGAGGACGAGAAGAAGATCGCCGTGGTTCAACTCTCCATGCGTCGACATGTGCTGGTGTTCCACTACGCAGCGTAAGAACTAATCCCCTTTTTGAATCTTTCGATTGGGGTTTTTTAGTTGCCGCCGTTGTGTCTCTCTTTGACTCTCGTTAGACATTGTTCCCGAAAATCAGTACATTCCCGATCTAAATCTGCTAGACATTGTTCCCGAAAATCAGTACATTCCCGATCTAAATCTGCTACACATTGTTCCCGATTTATTAATTTCTTTCATTTTCGTCTCCTCTGTAGGTTCTTGCATATTTGTAACTGATCTGTGATACATTACTTTGTTTACTGCAGTGCTGCCTGGTGGGAGTCTCCGGCTATCTGTGATTTCTTTCGAGAAGGAATTACGTTTGCGAGTGTTGACATCCGTGGTGACAAGAGAGTTCCGTGGAGGACATGGCACATGGAGATTCCTTGTGAGTACTACGTCGATCTCCAGGACGAGTACTTCAAGTACACTGGTCATGCGAGGGCTGGCATGGCTACCATGGCACAAAGACTCATTGATTCATGGTACGGTGATATGAAAAAGAAGTTCCACCACCATCGGCACAGACTGTGGGGGGACTTCCCACTTCCAAATATGAACATCGAGTATGCAGCCATTGATGCTTGGGTCTCCTACGAGCTCTACCGCAAGATCGTGGTCGATAGAGTCCTGCTGATGGTGGAATGATCATCTCTTCTGCTGCATGACCCCCTGATCTTTTGGTTTGGTCTCCCTCCTGCGTGAGGTGCTTTTGGCTTGTAGTCAGTTCTTTTGAAACTGTAGCTGCTATTCGCTAGTTGTTTATATGTATGCCTGGTCTACAACCCAGCACTGGTTTCTACTATATATAAGTAAATATTTTGCCATGATATGTCAACAATTGTCCTCGGAGGTTTCAATTTTATGTTGTGTACATCCTAGTACTTCAAAGTGCTAGTAAACTAAATGTTCAGAGCAGGAGAGTTCTTCAAAATCAAAACATACCAGACGTAAAAATCACCAAAAATTGTGATTCAAATTTTCTTTATGACTTTTACTCATTTTCTGAAATTTTTCATCGAAAAAAATCTCAAAGTGGTGAACAATAACATAAAATGGTGTCCCCATGGTGGAGAAGTGTCGAAAGAGGGGTTTTCGGACGAAAAGAGGGGGGAATGGCCAAAAAATGACCAAACCACCATGGATTGGGGCAAGATTTGGCACCCTTGTGCAAATTGTGATATGACACCTTGGTTGCTATGGGTTTTGATTTTTCGGAGTTGGTGGCATGGTGTCCCCATGGTGGAGATGTGTCGAAAGAGGGGTTTTCAGACGAAAAGAGGGGGGAAATGGCCAAAAAATGACCAAACCACCATGGATTGGGGCAAGATTTGGCACCCTTGTGCACATTGTGATATAACACCTTGGTTTCTATGGTTTTTGATTTTTCGGAGTTGGTGGCATGGTGTCCCCATGGTGGAGATGTGTCGAAAGAAGGGTTTTCGGACGAAAAGAGGGGGAAATGGCCAAAAAATGACCAAACCACCATGGATTGGGGCAAGATTTGGCACCCTTGTGCACATTGTGATATGACACCTTGGTTGCTATGGGTTTTGATTTTTTGGAGTTGGTGGCATGGTGTCCCCATGGTCGAGATGTGTCGAAAGAGGGGTTTTCGGACGAAAAGAGGGGGGAATGGCTAAAAACTGACCAAACCACCATGGATTGGGGCATGATTTGGCACCCTTGTGCACATTGTGATATGACACCTTGGTTGCTATGGGTTTTGATTTTTTGGAGTTGGTGGCATGGTGTGCCCATGGTGGAGATGTGTCGAAAGAGGGGTTTTCGGACGAAAAGAGGAGGGAATGGCCAAAAAATGACCAAACCACCATGGATTGGGGAATGATTTGGCACCCTTGTGCACATTGTGATATGACACCTTGGTTGCTATGGGTTTTATTTTTTGGAGTTGGTGGCATGGTGTCCCCATGGTGGAGATGTGTCGAAAGAGGGGTTTTCGGACGAAAAGAGGGGGGAATGGCCAAAAAATGACCAAACCACCATGGATTGGGGCATGATTTGGCACCCTTGTGCACATTGTGATATGACACCTTGGTTTCTATGGGTTTTGATTTTTTGGAGTTGGTGGCATGGTGTCCCTATGGTGGAGATGTGTCGAAAGAGGGGTTTTCGGACGAAAAGAGGGGGAAATGGCCAAAAACTGACCAAACCACCATGGATTGGGGCATGAGTTGGCACCCTTGTGCACATTGTGATATGACACCTTGTTTTATATGGGTTTTGATTTTTTGGAGTTGGTGGCATGGTGTCCCCATGGTGGAGATGTGTCGAAAGAGGGGTTTTCGGACGAAAAGAGGGGGGAATGGCCAAAAAATGACCAAACCACCATGGATTGGGGCATGAGTTGGCACCCTTGTGCATATTGTGATATCAAACCTTGGTTGCTATGGGTTTTGATTTTTTGGAGTTGGTTCCATGGTGTCCCCATGGTGTAGACGTGTCGAAAGAGGGGTTTTCGGACGAAAAGAGGGGGAAATGGCCAAAAACTGACCAAACCACCATGGATTGGGGCATAATTTGGCACCCTTGTGCACATTGTGATATGACACCTTGGTTGCTATGGGTTTTGATTTTTTGGAGTTGGTGGCATGGTGTCCCCATGGTGGAGATGTGTCGAAAGAGGGGTTTTCGGACGAAAAGAGGGGGGAATGGCCAAAAAATGACCAAACCACCATGGATTGGGGCATGATTTGGCACCCTTGTGCACATTGTGATATGACACCTTGGTTGCTATGGGTTTTGATTTTTTGGAGTTGGTGGCATGGTGTCCCCATGGTGGAAATGTGTCGAAAGAGGGGTTTTCGGACGAAAAGAGGGGGGAATGGCCAAAAAATGACCAAACCACCATGGATTGGGGCATGATTTGGCACCATTGTGCACATTGTAATATGAAACCTTGGTTTCTATGGGTTTTGATTTTTTGGAGTTGGTGGCATGGTGTCCCCATGGTGGAGATGTGTCGAAAGAGGGGTTTTCGGACGAAAAGAGGGGGAATGGCCAAAAACTGACCAAACCACCATGGATTGGGGCATGATTTGGCACCCTTGTGCACATTGTGATATGAAACCATGGTTGCTATGGGTTTTGATTTTTTGGAGTTGGTGGCATGGTGTCCCCATGGTGGAGATGTGTCGAAAGAGGGGTTTTCGGACGAAAAGAGGGGGGAATGGCCAAAAAATGACCAAACCAACATGGATTGGGCATGATTTGGCACCCTTGTGCACATTGTGATATGACACCTTGGTTGCTATGGGTTTTGATTTTTTGGAGTTGGTGGCATGGTGTCCCCATGGTGGAGATGTGTCGAAAGAGGGGTTTTCGGACGAAAAGAGGGGGGAATGGCCAAAAAATGACCAAACCACCATGGATTGGGGCATGATTTGGCACCCTTGTGCACATTGTCCTGTGAGGTTTCAGTTTTGCTGATTACCAACACAGATTGTATTTATGAAAACAAAACTTGAAACTAACAACAACAACTACAAGTCGCAAAAAAGGAGACATAAAAGAAGTAAACTTGTGGGACAAAGGGATATGTAATCTACACAACTCTGGTGTAGCCAAACATTGGTAGTCGAAATTAACTCGAAACTTGCTTAGCTACATAATAAAGCATCTACACAAATGCAGCGTGCATCAACATGAAAAAAGAGATAACATGTGCAGCAGTAATGCTTCTGCAACAGCAAACAACATATAAACATGACATAGTCTTAAACAACTGGGTATGATTGCCCAGGTTCCAAATAACAAAAGTAGAACATAGTCTTTGAAACATGACATAGTTTAACCATGAACCTCCAGGGGAACAACTAAACAGAAACTAAATTTAGTGGAGAACATGCGGGCCAACAGCTGGACCGACGAGCGGGATGAGGCCAGTCTTGACGTAGTCCCTGATGAACTTGCCAAAGGCAGCGTGCTTCGCCTTGCTAGCAGCCTTGTTCTTGTGCGCGCTACCTTTTCCAACTCCCGTCGCGTGCTGGATCAGACACTGAATATCGTTCGGGAAAACCCTGCCGCAGAATGGGCAATTAGGCTTTCCGTTCCGACGGAAAGGGATCTGGCCAGTTTTCAGCTTCTTCAGAACGAAGCGGCTCTTCCGGTCCTGGTCCTCCTTGTCGCTGTCAACGTCCTCAGAGTCTTCCTGCGATTTTGAAAGTAAAGAAGAAGTGAGAGAAGGAAATTAACTGAAATACAATTCAAGCATTAAATATTTTTGTATGAATATTATTAAGAATTAATCATCATGTAGAATCAACATTTATGATCCAGATCCAACCATAGATAATTACTTCACTAATATAAATAAGCACCAATTTAAACTGTTGTCACAAATTGTTCATGGGTAGTCCAATCATTATTTCAGTAATATAATTAAGCACCAATTTAAGAGAAAATGGTGATTATAAATTTCATGGATCAGGGATCAATCATTTGTTCCCTGAAGATGTACTGATTCATAAAACAATATGGATTCATGACGTCAATAAGCAGGAATTCAAGAAAAATGGTGGTCATAAATTACATGCATCTGATAATTCATTTGTTCCCTAAATAAAAATGATGTACACACTATGGTTTCATCGTATAAATAAGCACCAGTTTAAGACAAATGGTGATTATAAAATCCATGGATCAGATCAATTAATAGTACCTATAATATAATTCTTGTAATCATAATCACTCTGGTATGATTCATATTCGGATGAATTTAAGTTTGAAATGCAGTGAGCATTACACTAAGAAGGTATGATTCATCACACAAAAGGAATCATGACCTAATTAAGATAAGTGTCATCTACTAATTTGAAACATGCATGAATATTCATGGTACCATAAATCATTTGGTTGATACTTTGGTACAGTTGAATCAAGATGTGCATCAAATATTACAAATCTAGTAACTACAAACCATAAATCAGATGAGTAAGAACCCCAGAATCATCAATTTGTACAAGAAGTAGCAGACATGGCAAATCAATCTACCCTATGAGCAAACCCTATGGTGAACAGTAAGATCAAGAAAAACAGGGGATCGATCGGAATAGTAGAGTACCTCGCTGCAGTTGTCGGAGGCCTCCTCTTCGAACTCGTCGCACTCTCTGGGGCCATATAGCTCGCGGTACTGCTTGGAGTGGCGGTAGAACGGGTCATTCAGATCGAAGCCCTGGTCATCTGCTTGTGCCGCGGGAGCGAGGACGTCTCCCTTGGCCTCATCAGCGACGGCGACCACGGCCAGTTGGGCGGAGCCCTCCACGGTCACGGCGCGGCGAAGAGCGGCTCTAGTTCCGGAAGAAGATCCCGCCTCCGCGGCGTCGACTACTACCGGAGCATCGCCTTCGCCTCTGTTGACGTTGACGACCGCACTCGCCTCCGGCTCGTCTCCACGAACACGCTTCATCTTCGGGATCTTCGGTGGAAGGGGAGGTCGGTGGTGCGCTGGTGGAGGTGCAAGTAGGGTTTTTCGCCAGAGATTGGGGAATAGAAGTTGCGGGTGGGAGAGACGATGGGGCCGATGGATATACAGTAGGTGTTGCCGTTTGGGTTCCTCTGTCTGACGCGTGCGTGTGAAAACATGGATTCCTGCATGTAGTCAGTCCACTTTCCCATTACTTTGACATGGGTCCCACGCATGACGGATGGGCAGGCACAGAATTTTCAGTATGGGTATTAAAAACTATAAAATATTTGAAATACGAATTAGTGATCACACATAGTGAAGGATATTTGTTTACAAACCTTTCCCACCTTTAACATGGAGTCTCCAGAAGAAAGTAAGAAAGAAATAAAAAAATGAATCGAGTATGTAAATTCTTTCAAATTTCTAAGAATTTCATACCATGATTAGGGCTGGAATTTTGAGTGTTTGGTCAAACCTAGGTTGACCTCATTGTACTAAGAGGTTGTCAAACTTTTTTCAAAGTGAAACTTCTGTTCTAGGGTAATATGGTGATGCCAAATCAGACCAACACGTGCTCCCAATTTTCCCAATACCCTAAGATGTACATGCTTCACAAGTGATGCCTCTTCTTGAGTTTAGGGGATGAATTTTTGAAAATTTTCAAACCAAACTGCCAAGATAGCATGCTAGCGTCATTACCCACATGTTGATGCACCCTTGTGCCAAATTTCAGTCCATTTCAAGTTAGCTACCTCAAAAAATGGTCAAGAACTGCCCGTTCGAGGTAGACGGGCATAATCTTTCACTACGCACCTCACTTTTGTGAGAGCTTTGGTAGGGAAACAAAAAATTTCTAGTTTGTTATTTTCCATGGAAAGTGTTAGCCACACATTGGCCAATACACAAGGTTTGGAAAGATTTCAACAAATTTTCAATTTTATATGAAATTTTGAGTGTTTGGTCAAACCTAGGTTGACCTCATTGTACTAAGAGGTTGTCAAACCTTTTTCGAAGTGAAACTTCTGTTGTAGGGTAATGTGGTGACGCCAAATGAGACCAGCACGTGCTCCCAATTTTCCCAATGCCGAAAATTCCCTCACTTGTGTAAATTCACATCAAACTACACCAAACCTCATGAAAAATTTAAATTTTAATTTTCCACATGAATGTCACAACATTTACTCAGTCCCACTAGTTACTGATGATTTTACATTGAATTTAGCATTTATTATGAGTTTTACTCGTTTTCTGTCATTTTTTAATTAAAAAAATAAACAAACACCTAAAATTGTCAGAAAAATCTGAAACTCCTCAGGCACACATACGTACCCTTCATGACCACTCACAAAAATTTGCAGCTCAATCTGAGTCTTTGAAGTGCAGCTTGCTTGAAAAAGAGCCCTTCACCGACATGATCGATGTGGGTCCACACATGGATCGACCCAACCAACATGAGGTTTCACAAGTATTTTCAGACAAAATCTCACATGTGTGAACAATGTGTTCTCACATATACCTCACATGCAAAAGGTTTTACAGCTTTCGGGGTCGATGATTCGACCGTTATGCCGAAAATGCCCTCACTTGTGTAAATTTACATCAAACTACACCAAACCTCATGAAAAATTTAAATTTGAATTTTTCACATGAATGTCACAACATTTACTCAGTCCCACTAGTTACTGATGATTTTACATTGAATTTAGCATTTATTATGAGTTTT
The DNA here is from genome assembly GCF_019359855.2 of Lolium perenne. Taxonomy (NCBI): domain Eukaryota; kingdom Viridiplantae; phylum Streptophyta; class Magnoliopsida; order Poales; family Poaceae; genus Lolium; species Lolium perenne. Next base: position 31,205,658 of record NC_067248.2, on the reverse strand, counting down.
ACTCGTTTTCTGTCATTTTTTAATTAAAATATACATGTACAGTTCCATTTTCAGAGTAATATTTTTTCTTTCACGGCAAAAACTTGTTCCCTCCAAATTGTAGTACGCCGGCTGCCAAAACACCCAAATTTTTTGTTCCCTCCACTCCTCCCGCGCACCCCACCTATCAAATATTTCTCCCTCCCTTATATACGTTGTGCCTCTCCCGCATGATTTACGAGCATCTTAACTCCCCACCCCCCGACCTCATCCTCTCGTGCTCACCCCGATCCGGTGTCTTCGCCGGACATTCTTCCATCTCGCATCTATCTCCACGGCCGGTGGTCACCATGGCCGGCAGTCGTCGAAACGTCGGGGGGAAGGAAAATCGCGCACACACGCCGAAGAAGGCGCCTAGCTCGAAGAAACCCCGAGGTAAATCTTTCGGTGATCGGCTTGTTGTTGTGTTTTTCGGATGGTTCGATCGAGAGATCGGTTTTACATGTCTACCACGCCCGTTTGACCTATATCTAGATCTTGCATATTTGATAGATCCAATCCCGACATCATACGTCTAGGGTTTATCGTTTTTATTCCAGACACAATCATGCCGTGCTATGCAATCTTTGCCATCCCGCTGCTGTACAATCTTTTGCGTAGACAATTATTTGCCGAAACACTTAACTGAACTAATTCCAGCTGTTGCCAAAAACAGCCTGACGAGCTACAGTGAACAACGACATTGCTTCAGACTTTTATTCCTCAGTTTCAGAGGGAAGCAGAGTTTGATCTAGAACAATTGTTTGCTGATTTCTATGGATCTAGTTAGTTTGCACGTGTTTCCCAAATCAATTTCATTTCTTGTGAAATTTGTCTCATGTGTCAATTTTTTTTTGCGGGTAAAAAAGGAACTTTATTAGACAGCATGGGTTACATTGAGATCAGATTCCAACAACTGTTCCAACACCAGCAAATTCACCAGAACTATAAGACCCATCAATCGACAGCTTAATCCATCCAGTTGGTGGCTTAGTCCAAGGCTTTAAAGATGGAGTCACATGTTGCGCTGGCACTGGTGCCATACCCACTAGTGAAGCTGGCTGTTTTCCTTTAACTAGGTTCTCTATAGGAATGGACTTCACATCCCCGATCAGCTTGATATATCCACTCAGAAATCGGTGAGACCCAATAATAGGGGGTAGAGGCTTATCATGAGTAACCTCATTACGTGCATACCAAGCCCGCCAAGCAACCAGAAGGGTAGTATCCACCATGTGAGGTGGTAGTTGTCCAATAACAGACTGAAACCAGCTATCAACAGACATGCATAAGTCAGTGTCCGAGGGGAGTCTCATGTGTCAATTAACTCTACATCTAGGAGGTTGATCAGGTCCAAAGGCTATCAACCAAACTACCAAACAATTGAGCCATATCTAGGTGATCACAAAACATACTTCCTTTTAAGTTCTTTTCTGATTCTAATTTTGTAACCTCAATGATGCTTTTGGTGCGCATGTGCGTTAGTAACTGAGACAAGGGATTAATCAGGTAGAAATGGTGCATCCTAATTACGACTTCAAACAAAAGTAGAGGGACTTGGCTGCATCCCATTGAAAATTATTTGTTACGAGTAGATATCTAAAAGCACATGATGTCCCTTAGCCTGGCATATGCCCCCTCTTATGTTTTGTTCGCCGACATCATACGTAGACTCTTATGTTTTCAATCATTTGCTGATGTACAATATTTTGCAAAGACAATTGTTTGCTGTTTTCTATGGAATTGGCCCCCTCTTATGTTTTGTTCACGCTCCGCTCTTCCGATTATTTCAGCGCAGACAGAAAACTCCGTCAAGCCGGCATATGAGCTTGTCAAGGAGAAACAAATGCAAGAAAATATAGTATGCATGGAAAAAGTTTTGGCTGAAAGATTTGGACCTGGCCACAAAAATCAGGAAGATTTCTCTAGTTTTGCACGTTCATTAGTGTATGGTGGGGTACAAATAGGAACTAGTAACAATCTAAAGGACACAGACTGCGAAGAGAAGGAGGTCGAAGAGGACCCTTCGTACGAACCGAATCCAGAAGAGATAGCTACTGCTGATGATGATCTTCATTCAGATGAGGATCAGCGCACTGTCGGCAAAACTTCAGCTCAGGTCTGTGGAACTATGTCTGAACTATGTCTGAACTATGATATCAAATACGTACATGCTAAATGTTTCCTACTAATGTAGCCTCTACTTTGCTTGTAGATAGTTGCTTCTTCTGCAACAGTTGCACAGAAGAAGCGATCCAGACCTGAAGTTGCACCATCCAACATTGCAACAAGATCAATGGCAACAACTGAACCTGAAGCTGGGTCATCTGATGAGCCGACGGCCACTGCTGGTCAGAACACTGAAGGAGCACCCTCACCTAACCAGATCATGACATCTGGAGGCAGCAACTCATCTCCTGAGGACAATCAAATTGTAAACTTTCAGCGGCAAGGTATGAAAGTTTGTGAAAACTAAACACTGTACCGCATATTTTCATATAAAAGAGAATCATTTCATATCTCTTATTTTAGAGACATTGACAACATCTGGCGGTAGTAAGAGAAAGAGAGGTGGACGCAGACCTACCATGGGCCATGGACTACATGAGTACACAAGAAGACATGGTGGCAATAAGATGCCAATTGAATTCTCTGCTGGTGTCAGGAGACCCAAGGATTATATCCAGTCAGCAAAGCTGAGCAGTGAGGTTGGTATTCACATTCGTGAGAAAATGCCGCTTGCAACACACTGGACACAGTACAAGAAAGATGAAACTCTCAGACATGTCATTCCTCATGCTATAAACACAGTAGCGGTGAGTCCTGTACAATCTTGGTTTAACCTAATTAGTATGCTATATGATCAACTATCTAAGAATCTACTGATTAATGCATCACTATTTTGCAGGGAAAGTTTAGTATGGACAAAATGATGAGGTGGCTCAAGATGTGTGCACTGATATGCTGCAAGTTAGTATTCGGCAGTTCCGATATAGGCTTAAAAAGGAGTATTGGCCGAAAATTAAAAATCTCACACTGGAGCAAGCATATCTGAAGAAGCCAGATCATGTAGAAGAGAAAAGCTGGAAAGAACTGGTGAAGAGATGGTTTGATGAGAAGTACCAGGTACATAAACGTTATTCCTTTCAATAACAGCTACTGAATTCTTACATTTCTCTGATCTGGATAAATAAAATGCATGTACTGAACATAGGTAGTGTGTCTAAAAAATGGAAAGAACAGAGAAGCTGTGAAACAGTTCCATACCACTGGATCTCGAAGCTATGTTGCTCACTGGGAACTTATAGTAAGTGTTCTGAATTTCCCCATACAGTTCATACTTCTGTCATACACTGTGTACAATGGTAATGTGCATTCTACATTTTTTCAAGCACAAGGCTAAGCAGCAGGAAGAAGAAACCTCTCCAATTGAATTTTTTAGAATCACACACACTAACAAGGATAACATTATGAGTGCTGAAGAAAAAAGTGCATATGTAAGAAATATTTCATATTAGCACAATATAATATAATCCAGTTTTGTATGTTGTCCATGCAATGATTGTAATCTTTATGCAGGATAAAATGGTGGCAAAAAAAAACGGCGCCACGCAATGAAGATGAACCTGATTTGACTGATTTGCAAATTGTTCAGCTAGTTCTGAGCGAGAAAAGCCCATCCACCACCCGCAACAGCACATTCCTACCAAGATTGGGCGTCGCAACAAGTTCCAGGAAGTCTTCTGTCTCAGCTACATGCATCTGAGAGCTACAACAAAGACTGGCGATCAAGAGCAGAACTCCATACAGGCAGCTGAAAGGTACCACAGTGAGATGCATGCAAGACTGCAAGAACAAGATCAAAAATTTGAAGAGATCAGGAAGAAGCAGGAGGAAGAACTTGAAGCTGTGAAGAAAGCCCAAGAAGAAAAGACTCTGGCTTATGAAAAGAGGCAGAGAGAATTGGATGCCGTGCTTAATTTGCTCTTGAGGACATCCCAGCCATCATCCATGTCTGAATCCCAGGGCAACTGATCTATTGCACCACCGTCCTACAACATTATTAATCATAGGTCTTTTAATTTCTTTGTGTTCCAATTGTAATTTTTCTTATGAATCTTTCGGTCTGTGAGAGACATATATACTTCTTGTGCCACCATTTATGCATGATATTTATTGTCTATTTTTTCATATTTCGCCAGTTTTTTTGTTTCCCAAATTTCGCAAATAATTCAAATGCTCTCAAATTTTGTCATATTCAAAAGGTGACGGAAAATGTCACAACGTCACTATTAAATGAAACCACGTGGCACCAATTTCTGGTCCCACTTGTCAGAATTTGTGGGTCCCACCAGTCAGCATTATTGGGACCCATATGTCGGCAACAACCTGGTCCCACTTGTCTGAATTTTGTGGATCCCACCGGTCAGAATATTGAGGGTCCAGCTTGTCATAATATTTTGTGGGTCCCACCATGTCAGCGCCGTCGGACCATGTTGTCAGAAGCCAAATGGGACCCACATGTAAGGCCACGTATGCTTTTTTTTGGACCAATCAGAAACTTCCCAAGATTTAGATATTGACGAAAGTTGCAATTTTTCGTGACAAACCTGTCTGTCAACAATCAACCTTCGATGTTGACGAATTTGCAGGTCGTCACCATCAAACATTTGACGTTGACAAAAAAATGCATACCGTCACCCATGATATTTTATGACGGAGCTTCCTTGACAAACCCCATGACGATCAAATTTCGTCACCGCGAAGTAATCCTTGACGAAAACTGGCCTTCAAATGACGAAAGTGATTTGTCAAAAAAAAAAGGTTTTCCTTTGTAGTGCATAGAATTACATCGTGATTCATGCTAGCGATGAGTTGTAACCTAGGTTGAAACTGAGATTTTTTTTCAATTGCACATGAGGTTGCAACTGAGATTTGATTATTTACATGAATACCATCACACCCATGATTAAAGGGACAAGGTGGCAAGAACCCAATTGCGAACCGTAGCAACAACATCCACCTTACAAGCAAGAAAGAAATTTGGCCAGGGTTTATCCACCTAGCCAAAACTATCCCAAACATCTCTTTCTTTCAACAAACCCGCACCAAACCAAGCTAGCCCCTCCGTTCTAACCCTACTCAGAATTCTTTGTACATGCATGTCCTCCCATCAAACACCACCCTATTTCCATGCTTCCAAATTTCCTACAAAGTGAGAAATTAATACCATTGTTACCACACATCGCCGTCGTTGTGTCGGAGAGGGAATGGAGGTCCACCACCCTGTATGGTCATCGTCTTTGGAAGGCACCCCAAGAATGATAACACAATGCTGAGATACCTTCTCTGCGTACACATTTCTGGTAGTACAGAAAGGACACGCTTGCGGCGAGCAAGGTGTCTAGACATCCAACACCTATTAGGCGAGCCTAGTCATGCGAAGAAACGACAATTCATTGGCGCCCTCTATTCCCAACTTTCCATCGGTACCGTTGCCACTAGCCCACCAACCGTCCACTGATGCCTCGGCTAGGGGACCTAAACCAATGGTAATTCAAGAATCTTGTGGAGATGATTGACCTTGATGTAGGCGCACTTAAGTTCGAGCTGGTTTCCGCACAAGCCGCGGCCGAAAACAAAGGGAGTCACATGTAGATAGTAATTGATAAAAACCCACCACATTACGCGCCTCAGTGTTGTCACACAACCACCATTTTTTGCACGAGTCGACACATAAGTATTAGTTTGGGGCAGGTTCGTGACAAATAACACTGATTTCACTGATTTCACGAATTAGGCTCCTTAATCCATTTTCTAATAGTTTGGTCCCACCTGTCGGGTCTACGTTGGGAGATGAAAATCTAACTACCAATTTCATTTTGCACAAAATACCTCCCAAAATCTTATTTTCTATCACACAGGTCCTTCTTAATTTCCCACATGCAAAATCCCCCAAAATCTTATTTTCGTCTCCCTTGCATCCGACCCGGCCTAGGCCACCCTCCGCCGGGGAAGATGCGTGGAAAGAATTGGGGCAATTAGCAATTCCCTATTCAATTATTATATGAGAGGATAATTCTATTTTTTTGGCTCTATGCATCCGTATTGACAACATTGTTCTAGTTGCTGTCTTTGCCGAAAAACGAGAAGATGAGTGTGCCACCAGCTGTGTGAAGACGAAAGAAGCCCAGAACAACGTTCGATGGACCATGGTTAAAAATCCAAAAACATTTTGGGGGGCAAAATGTGATTTACTCTTTAACTATACATAGACATATATGGGAGGATTGGTGTTCCACCAGACGAGTAATGAACAAGCTATATATTTAGCGTCAATCCTCAACAGAACCAGCCAGCAAAGAGTAAAGCGAAGAGCATCATGCCCTCCGAGTTCCACTCCCAACTGCAGCCGCGCCTACCCATCCTGCTGCTGCTCATCCTTGCAGCGGCGACTGAACATTATGAGTTGATGATGATGGTCGCCGGTGCTGAACAGCCACTGCCGATCACACTTGCCGGCTGCCCTGACAAGTGCGGCGACACGAGCATCCCGTTCCCATTCGGCAGGACGCCCGGCTGCTTCCGGCCGGGTTTCCAGGTCGTCTGCAACCACTCATTTCTCCCCCCTCGCGCCTTCCTCGCTTACACCCGTGGATTTCCATACCAGAAGAGCTACATCTACACAGTGACGGCGGGCAGCCCCGCCGACTACGGCTCAGTCGCGACGGCGAAAAGGCGGGTCGAGCTCGTCGACTTGTCCGTGGCCACGAGCGAGGTACGGGTTGTTGGAATTTACCCACGGATCGATCACATCAAACTAGATGAACACACGCAAACACGAAGTTTATCGCCAAGGGTGCGTGTCGCACCCTCTAAACTTTTCTCTTTATTTCTGTTTTCTCTTTTTCTCAACTCTCGGTACAAGCTTATTACAAAACCCCACGTACTGATGTGTATATATGTACACGAAACAGCCGACCTGACCCTGACATCCTAATCCTACTCTGACACAACCACACGTAATAGACCAAGCACTAATCCCAGCCAGACCTATACTAAAACTCTGCGTACTAAACCTTGTCAAACACCTACTACTAGTACCAAACGGCAAGAAACTCACCCGACCAACTTAGGAATCCTAACCAAGCTAGTAGTCATGTAGAAACCGGAAATGCAATTTTGATCTCAGGTGCATATGCTCCTGCTACAGAGAAAAACATTTTAAAATATCACAAAAAATACGAACACAAATTTCACGCGTATATGTCAACAATCCATATGTGTATGCCAAGTTTCGCGCGAAACCGGTAGGTTTGGTGTCCTGTGTAAAAATGACAAGCAAAACGTCTTGTGAAGAGCTTATATTTAGCACCAAATTTTAACTTTTTTGCACATGACACAAAAAGTATTGATTTTTCGTGAAACGACTTTGCAAACACATAGAACATCAAGATGTATCCGTAACATTTTTTATCGGATTTTTTTGACATTATATAATATGTTGAAATTTAATTTTAAAAACCAGGTGCATGTGCTCCCGGGAGCAGAAACAGCATGTCCTGTAGAAACCAACCAGGATACAACTCCACGTACGTACTAGTTAGACTAGAACAACCCGGACGAGACTCATACGTACCCACGGATCGATCACATCAAACTAGATGAACACACGCAAACACGAAGTTTATCACCAAGGGTGCGTGTCGCACCCTCTAAACTTTTCTCTTTATTTCTGTTTTCTCTTTTTCTCAACTTTCGGTACAAGCTTATTACAAAACCCCACGTACTGATGTGTATATATGTACACGAAACAGCCGACCTGACCCAGACATCCTAATCCTACTCTGACACAACCACACGTAATAGACCAAGCACTAATCCCAGCCAGACCTATACTAAAACTCTGCGTACTAAACCTTGTCAAACACCTACTACTAGTACCAAACGGCAAGAAACTCACCCGACCAACTTAGGAATCCTAACCAAGCTAGTAGTCATGTAGAAACCAACCAGGATACAACTCCACGTACGTACTAGTTAGACTAGAACAACCCGGACGAGACTCATACGTACACACTAGGAAATTAACCCAAACTTACCAAAGTTTAGATTATTTCTAACAATCTCTTCCTAATCTAAACTTGTCGTCTCCTTGTACTTCTCTGGTCTTGACTCCTTGCAGATTCGCGGCTTGTTGACTCAACTCCAACGCATGATCCGGACTACCAGCCCACACGGTCGCATCTACGCGTGCAACGTGCAAGACTGGACGCACCATCAGTCTTCACGTCGTTACTAATTTAACTGGTCACTGTCCCACTACACGCCAAGCTTGATCTCCTCGCCGAGACACGCAGATGGCCACCTCGCCACCTTGTCTTCGCTCACGTCGATCCTTGCTCCCGGGCAACTCCTCGAACGTGACGCGCTTCAACTGCAACGGATCCTCACAGAAACAAGCACATGGACACAACGACAACTCACACAGACGATGACGACGACCGCACGTATAGACGTGCACACACTTGACTCCTTTACTCATCGGATTCCTCCGAACACCACCTTGACGAAAAACCCGCGGATGGCGATCTTGACGAGACTCCCGTACCACACCTCGGCACCACCTCTCCCATCAACGATCATCCACCTCCACCGCCTCGCCAACGACAACACCCTGCTGCCCCTTCCGTGTCGCTCCGTTGAGCAACGATCGCCCGCCGCCATGCTAACGATAGCTTGCTCGCCGTCTCCACCCGGCCGCTCCGCCGAACGACGGTCGCCCGCCCCGAGGCGCTAGTATGGTCGCCTCCCCGGGGCAAGCGTAGCTTCAAATCTTCGACCTCGCTCTGATACCAATTGTTGGAATTTACCCACGGATCGATCACATCAAACTAGATGAACACACGCAAACACGAAGTTTATCGCCAAGGGTGCGTGTCGCACCCTCTAAACTTTTCTCTTTATTTCTGTTTTCTCTTTTTCTCAACTCTCGGTACAAGCTTATTACAAAACCCCACGTACTGATGTGTATATATGTACACGAAACAGCCGACCTGACCCTGACATCCTAATCCTACTCTGACACAACCACACGTAATAGACCAAGCACTAATCCCAGCCAGACCTATACTAAAACTCTGCGTACTAAACCTTGTCAAACACCTACTACTAGTACCAAACGGCAAGAAACTCACCCGACCAACTTAGGAATCCTAACCAAGCTAGTAGTCATGTAGAAACCAACCAGGATACAACTCCACGTACGTACTAGTTAGACTAGAACAACCCGGACGAGACTCATACGTACACACTAGGAAATTAACCCAAACTTACCAAAGTTTAGATTATTTCTAACACGGGTGCGCGCTGCGGTGAGCTCCCGCTGCAGCGTGAACGCCACCCATTTCCTGGGCAAGATCGAGATCACGGACCTGGGCAAGAAGAATAGCATGTTCCTCCTGTCGGCGACTCTCAACGTCCTCGTCGGCGTGGGGTCGAGCGTGGAGCCTATCATGCTGAGCGACTTCGGCGACACGGAGAAGACGATGGCCTTCAGGCCATCGTGCAAATCGGAAATGATGGACAACCAGCAGTTCGCGGCCAACGGGTCGTGCGCCGGGCTAGGCTGCTGCTTGGCCGTCCTGCCCTTGCCCACGCAGACGCCGCCGCTCACCAGGTTCGGAGCAGGGTTCATGCCCCGGCCGAAGAGGCCTCCGTCGACGTGGGAAACCACAACCACTCCGTGCTCCTACGGCATGGTGGTGGAGAGCTCAAGGTACAACTTCTCTACGCCGGACCTGTACGGCCACGAGGGGCTGTCCGGCAGGCTCAGTAGGGGCGTCCCCGTCGTGCTTGATTTCGTCATCAGGAGCAGCGCAGGTACGTCTTCCTCGTGTCCGGTGGAAGGCCGGCAGCGACCTGCGGACTACGCCTGCGTCAGCGGCAACAGCTCCTGCCATAACGCGACCGGAGGTGGCTACGTCTGCAGGTGCTGGGTTCATTACCATGGCAACCCTTACATCGCCAACGGATGCCTAGGTAAGTCGTCCGAGCTCTTCTTTTTTTCTTTTCTTTTTCAAAAGTATGGTTAAACCTTTCGTCCTTAGTATCTGTTTTTCATCTTGAGCTTAATTATATGCAGTCCGTATCTCAGTTAATACTCCGGCTATTTATCTTTTCCAGACATCAATGAGTGTGAGCTGAGAAAACAGACTGACGAGCTCAGCCTTCGGTATCCTTGCTCCAGTGACGGGATTTGTAAGAACAGAGTGGGAGGTTATGATTGTCGGTGCAAATCTGGAATGAAAGGTGATGCCATAAAGGGACACTGCTCAGAGAAGTTTCCCCTACCAGCAAAGGTGGTTGTGGGTAAGAAACTAATCATAATTACATATAACTTTTTGTTGTGGATTTTGTGCTGCCTTCATGCTCTTTTTATTTTATAAATTCAAAACCTGAGTTAAAATCTTTAAAAAAGAATGAAACAAAATTGGTTGACTTGCGTTTCATAGTGGAAAAATAAATAACAGGTTTAGAATTTACAAAAAGTGGCTGGTTTGGTATTTTTGCACACCTTTCAAAAAGATTGATACTTCCATGAAAGTTCAAATATGGAAAAAGTCATCTGTACGAGAGAATTTTTTTTTTGGATAAAGCGAATTTTTTTTTTTCTAAAAAGGGAGTGTGTGCGATTCTTGTTAACACCACGGTAATTTTTTGAAAGGTTTAGAGCACCACGGTGTCCCGATCTTGTGATGAGATCACCGGTTTGATTTGTGGTGGACAAGAGATCCACGACTTCAAGCCATTCCTCTGAACTCGGGCCAACCGCTACTTCCATATAAGTTGTAGGCTAATCGTTAACAACAACGCAACTCATAAATTACACTAGCTTTCATGCCTTTGTAGTTCTAGTATGACTTCAACCACAAGTTCCACGTGACTGCCACGAGTTCATCACTCACCGAGTCTTCTCGTAGTGGTTTATCTTGAATTCCTTCTTGGAGGTTCGCCTTCCTCCCACTAATGTTTACCATCTTGTCAGTAGTAGTAGTAATAACAACTCAAGGTTTCGCATACATAATCCACGAAGATGTAGTTGTCCGGTTGGTTGGGGGGGGGGGGGGGTTGCTGGACATAAGAATCAAAACCCCCAATTTTAGAAAAGACAAAACCGTAATTATTCCTACGAAGACAATAGTACTCTTGAATAAGATTGGCATCAACTAAATGCAATGACTATTCCTACGAAGAAGTCACCTGCTTGTTGAGACATAAGAGTGATCTAAGTTGTTTAAGGATAATATAATGAACTCACAAATACATGGGGAAAATTACCATACCTATGATTTCTTCTACGTTTTTGACAATACAGATTCTAAAAACTTCCTAGTTATTTTAGTCACAAATCACATGGGTCTGGCCCAATGATAAGTTGACTCAAGAAAATGGGTATCTATGGATGTAATTATAAAGTTCCATGTTGTATATTTCATCCATGTCTCCATCCATCATTACGGTGGCTTCGAAGTCCTGAAATCGACACTCGACAATCTAGTTTTATTCCCTGTGCGCTCCTTTCCATCTCCATGTGGGATCAAGCTCTAGTGCTTGTAGCTATTTTCTTTGACATGTCTATCATGTTTTTAATAATACATCCTATCAACAAAGGTACTTGATAATATCTAAATTAATATTTTTATGTGATATCATCATATAAATCCTTTTACTAAAGGCTTCAATATTCTACTCTTTTACAGGTCTTGCTGCCTTTATTGTTGTCTGCGCTCTCATGGTTATGTCGCGTCAACTCCTAAAATTCAAGAGGTTCTATGAACAAAATGGTGGTCCAGTACTAAAAGGTGTAAAGAATATAAGGATCTACAGAAGGAAACAACTAAAGCAAATAACAACTAACTACAAACATGTTATTGGAGAGGGCCACTTTGGAAAGGTTTACATGGGAACTTTGGATGACAAACAACGTGTGGCTGTAAAGATTTCCATCAAAATTGACAAGGACATGAAGAAGGAATTCACTGATGAGGTTATAATCCAGTCTGAAATGAGGCACAAAAATATTGTCAGGCTTCTAGGTTGTTGCTTAGAGGTGGATGTTCCAATGTTGGTGTATGAATATGTAGAGAGAGGGAGTCTATATGATGTTCTGTTTGGATTGAGGCGCATAGATCTTATATCAGTAGATACACGCCTTGGAATTGCTGTTGGGTCAGCCGAAGGACTAGCATACATGCATTCAGCAGTGGAGAGTACACTTCGTCATGGTGATGTTAAATCTGCCAATATTCTTCTAGATCAAAATTTCACCCCAAAAGTTTCAGACTTTGGGACCACAAGGCTGCTCGTGAGAGGAACTGCAGAGATGACTGAACGTGTCATTGGAGATTTAAGTTACATAGATCCAGTATATATGGAACAGGGAGTTGTTACACAAAAGAGTGATGTCTACAGTTTTGGTGTTATTCTCATAGAACTTATCACTAGGAGGCCTGCCGTGTACGACAATCAAAGGAGGTATGTTGCAAACTTTGTTCAAGCTTCTCTTGATAAAGACGCAGGAAGCTTTGTTGATAAGGCTATTACAAGTGAGGGGGATATTAAGCTTTTAGAAATGGTCAGCGAGGTTGCTGTAGAGTGTCTAAAACCTAATATAGAAGAGCGTTTGGATATGAAACAAGTAGAACAACGCCTCAACCAAATTATAGGACAATCTGCACAATACTGTCAGAAGACAAACTACCAAGCGGATCTTAGTCCTGCACCAGATGATGTTGCTTTGCTCAAGGAAGACTGAAGTAGCAATAATTAAAACAAGTATGTCATTAATTTGCTTCTATTCTTTGTGTAACTTATAGCAGTTTTACTGGTTCTGATATGTAAATACATCAAGTCATGTACCATTATACTATATTTGAAGTAGAGTGACAAATTCAGACACATGCTTTGCTAGTGAGTTCTCTTCCATTTTCGAGCTGCGATCTGTTTGTTTCTATGGACTTTATGCAATTGGTCTCAGTTAATGCTCAATAGAATATAAATTTCTTTTCTGTGCTGATGAAGCGATGAAAACCAAAACAATAATGATTTGGCTCTACTAGTTTGGTCCTTTATGGCAGCTGATTTATCTATAATATTTAAATAGGAGCAACCCACTAAGTGATTTCTCTCAACATGCAAGGTGTCCACCTCATCATGCATCTCCAAGCAAATCATAACCTGCCACCTAATCTAAAAAAAACATGTCATCGTTTTTATCATTTCCTCAAAGCTCAGGCTTTCCATTTTCCACTGTGCCTCCTCGCTTCCTCTGCCCAGTACGCTTCTTCTTCATGCAGTAGAAACTCCTCCAGATTTTAATGTAAGAGGCAGGCGAGCGGTTGGCTGTAGCTATATATTCCTCCGGTCGCTCACCTCTACACAATCATACATATACAGTGACATACAGTGACGCTACTTAACCCAGGTGGCCACCCCTGTGCCCATTCTGCATAATCTGCTTCTACAAGTTTGAAATCGATGCCTCTCTGGCCGTGTCGATCTACTCGGCATCCTCTTGCATATATCCAGCCTTGAAGCAATGGAGGGAGCACATGGGTCTGTGCTCTTCAACAATCATCTCGATACTCGAGGCCACGGCCAATGACTAGCAGTCTTGCTGTGGCCCTTTACCCTCTCCCAACTGGTAATCTCTCTCTCACTCCCTCTCTGGGTGTGTGATACTCGCACGATTTTGGAGTGATGGCTCGATGGGTATGTAAACTGCAGGGACTGAATGCTGATCAGGCTTGATGGATATCTGAAATGAAGGGACTGATTAGCTCAGGTTGCAATGATGCTCTTTGATTAAATGTCTGAGAGAATTTCTTTGCTGAGTTCTAATCAGTTGCAGGAGCACAACAGACAGTAGCAAGTTGATCAGATCACCAATTTGGGTTAATTGAACATACTACTCAACTGCAACTAATACAAAATTCTTTCGTACGAAGACCTTTTGTGTTTATGTAGAGTGAAATGTTCTCTAATCTCTTAAAACAATGATGATTGCTTCCGTTTTCATCCACGAATGGAACGTGCATGTTCTTCAAAGCTATTGCTGATAAATCTTCTTGTGTACATCTGTTTTGTTCAGCAGCTTTGGAGAAATGGTAGATAACCAATTCGACTAGCCCATATATTTTTGTTCGGTTCTAATATACACAACAATAGTTTCCATATTATTTTGTTACGTGTTATGGAAAATCGTTGGAGAAGAATGTGTCTACGTAGATTTCAGCATTGCGCTCGGGCTTGGTCGACTAAGTAGTCCTCGGTGCTCATTTTATTGGAACGCAGTGCTACTTACTTACTCCCTCCGTTAGGAATTATCAAGCCAGCATGTATTCCTAGATCATCGATTTGACCAATGTAACATAAATTGTACATCACAAAAATTATATCACTAGAAAGTAGAACATTTTTCTAATGATATATAGTTTGTAATATATATTTATATTAGGTTGGTCAAAATTACGACCTAGGTATACGCACCGGTCTTAGAATCCCTAATGGAAGTATTAGGTCACCTGAACCAAAATGACTCATACTCAGTTTTTCTTGGTCACGAGTATTTTAAGAGATTAGTCAAATAATTTTCTAATAATACCACGGTGGTTATACTATATGTTAAAAAAATGAGATCCATTTTCTTGCTAAGTACTCAAAATTAACTTATCACTAATTTTTTTATAACAGAAAATTCTTAACTATCGATGATATCATTTTATTTTCAAGAAAAAAGAATATTTTGTAGCTTATATGTCTTCAAGCATTCCCGCAACAACGTGCGGGGAATTATCTAGTTTAAATGGAAGTCGGTCCTAATTTACTTGTAGTGGAGATCTGTTACTTTGATGTAGAGCCATGTACGGTGTGCATGGAGGAAGCCTTCAATATTGCATTCCAGGGAACGATGGAATGCATCAGGAAAACATTCATGGTGGCAGTGGGTGTTGTTAGCCCGTTGCAAATGAGCAACGGGGCTTCGTTTGGTTGCTTGCGACGGTATTGTCTGCACCGAAGAGGGAACACTACCACGCACACCTTATTTGATTGCACACTATGGTAACTTCTAAAGTGGTGAGGTTACCTAGCAATGCAGACTAAATAAGAACATATTCAACAATATTCATAAGGTGTTGATAATACGTAACATTGATTTACCCTACCAGGTGATGCATCACGAGGTCATCACACGAGGGGTTAGTGTATATATCACCTCGAATAAGTTCATCATTACGGATCGGGATCAGGTTCAATCAAGTCCTACATAATTTCTGCAGGTTATTCTTTGGCTACCCATTGATCCATATGTGGTCCTATCTGCGCCCAGAGGAGGAGCACCTTGCCATGGATATTGGGTGCAACCGACTGGCAACGGTAGCACGAGATTTTTACAGCCCGTGCGGTTGGCGTGCTGATCGAATACTAACATGATGATGCAAAGGCGTTTCATGCTAGTGGTTCTTAGATGGCTTGTTTTTGTAGCAACTTTGGGTGATCCGTGAGCGCTGTAATAAGTTTTGATTTTTTTTTATTTTGCTACTTGTTATAACTGAATTCGTTTTAATAAAGAAAGCCGCATGTATCAATTGATGCAGAGGCTGGGGATACCCCATTTCGAAAAAAAGTCCTACCTAATGAAGGGATTTTAGACCACCTCCCAAAATATACACGGTCTCTTCAGCAGATCGTGACCACGGTGGACAACATGATGAAAAACAAAGTAGCAACGCTAAGCGTAGCCAGGTCCGAAACCACGTCATCCTCTCCCATGCCTATATTTAGCACACTTAACTTTGTTGTCAACAATGAAGTTGAGTGCTTTGACAAGCAAGTGTGACTTCCTTGGTAACAAATCTAGGTGTGAAGATTGTCTTTATCTAAGTGTAGCTATCTGAGTGTAGCTGATGATCGCACAACTCAAGGTGCTTCAGGTTGTTCTGCAATTGACAATGAGGAATTGTCACTGCATATCAACTTGGATGAAAGAACAACATGGAAGCATGACGAAGCTTTATTACCTTCATGTGGTCAGGTTGTCCTCATCTTCAAGCACAAAGAAAGTGTCGTATTTGCTCCATTTGAGTTGTCCTTCACTTTTCAGCATTTTAATGAGGCTCCACCTATTCCTCCACTTCCTGATGTGGTTTTAGATATGAGAGTGCTCACAGGATCAAAAACGTCATTGGCTACCTTCTTTACCTGGGAATCTTTGACGAAAACGTCATTGGCTAGTAAAATCAAAAACGTCATTGGCTACCTTCTTTACCTGGGAATCTTCTTTATCGAAAAAAATTACCTGGGAATCTTTGATGCCTTGGTTGAAGGAGACACCGCTTTTCACAAGCTCAACCAAACGATTGAGGAAGAACTCGGACATATTAGGTTTCCAAACAATTGTAGGTTTGTGTGCATACAATGATTCATCATGCACATAAAAGGCGGTCTCAGTTGACGACATGACAATGTTTTTTTTACTGAGGGAGCTGACAGATTGGGGGAGCTAACGGGTATGATCTCCTATGGTACATAATGAAGAACATTGCTAATCATTCAACGACAAAACTGAACCACCACAACCATACAGATCGAAGCTAGAACAAGCAAAGAACATAGGCTTCATACTGTTAGAGGGGCAACACGTAGCATAGAGGTAGGGGAAGAAGGAGACCCCCGCACAGAGGAGGCGGACAACACAATCATCCCTATGGATGACGGATATCAGAGGAGAACCAGCATCGCGGTGCTCGACGGAGATCCTGGAAGGGCCACCGTCTTAGAAGGGATCACCTACAGTCGAAGCTATCGTAACTTTCCTATGTACGAGCAAGTTCGGGCTGACCTAGAGGTAGGTTTTGAGATACTTACTAGATGAATCGGTGCGAAGGAAGAAGCTGACTCGCCGTTTCTAGTCGCCGCCGCCAACCTCGCGGACTTTGTTGTGACGAAGAGATGGTCATGTCGCTAGATCTTGAATGTTTGATGAGCTCAATGGGGGATTTCGGTTTCGCGGCAAGTCGGCGGCCCCTAAATACAGTGACAGCGCAATCTCTTCTCGGTGGCTCTGCAGAACCGTGTTGGTTTTGGCCGAGACGGGGGTGACTCGCTGAAAACAGCCGATTCAACCGTTCCGCCCAAGCTGGCTCGGAGTTGCTTTAAGAACCATGCATACCACAATGCGAAGATCTTCCAGGCAACCAAACAACCTATTTTTTTTTCTCAACAGATACGAGTCAACTAACATACGACCTTCCAAACGCGGTCCAGATACTACCAGACAATGATGGAATGCATGGAGAAAACCTTCAAATACCATGCAGTGCGTGCTGGCGAAATGTATCCACCAATTGATCCAGACCTGTTTTGTTTTGTTCTATTTTCACTGTTCGTGAGCAGACAGAAACTGAGAATTAAGCTCCATGGTACTCTGGTTCAGGCAAAAATACTGACAAATATATTGATCGGTTTAAAGGAATTTAACAAGAAATTATATGACGCTGAGAACGACGAAGAAGATAGTGATGTCTGTGGAGGATACTCGTGGTGTGGTGGTGGGGCCGATACGTCATACACAGAAAATTAGATTCGCCAATCGAAAGTATTATATCGGGTTGAGCTCAATGGGGTTCGATTTAGCGGCGAGTTGGCGGCCCCTAAATACAGTGAAAATTTCGCAGGGTGACCGAATTAGTTTAGCCATTTTTCTACCGTGCCGAGCGAGCTTGCGCAATTTCTTCTCGGTGGCTCTGCGAAAACGCAGCATTCCCACTTATGCCAAAATGAGGGTGGCCCGCTGAAAACGCGATTCAGCTGTTCCGCCAAGGTCTGGCCCGAATATGTTTTAAGAAACATGCGGAACATGATGCCAAAGCCTTCGAGGGCAATTAAACGATCTATCTTTTTCTCCTGGGATACGAGTTAACTAACATATGCTCTTTGTCGAAATACGAGTTAACTAACATGCTCCCTACGAAACGCGATCGATGGAATACATGAAGAAAACCTTCAAATATCGCGCAGTGTGTACTAGTGAAATATATCCAGCAATTGATCTAGACCTATTTTGTTTTGTTCTATTTCCAGTGTTCGTGAGCAGACAGAAACTGGGAATTAAGCTCCATTGTACTCTGGTTCAGGCAAAAAAGTCTGAGAATTATATTGATCGGTTTAAAGAATTCAATAAGAAATTATATGACGCTGAGAACGACGTAGAGGATAGTGATGTCTGTGGAGGATACTCGTGGTGTGTTGGTGGGGTCGATAGGTCATACACAGAAAATCAGATTCGCCGGCACTAAGATTAGCCACAATGAAAAGTAATATTATATAGTAATATTATGCATATGGTACTAGTGTATGGAACTATTTTCACAATACATAGAATGTAGTAGTATTATATATTAATTATATTTTGTGATTTGTGAAATCTCAATATAAAAGTGTATACAAGATTTATTTGATATTAAGTTTTCTAGTTTTACATGTTATGATATGGTATCTACCTATGATACCGCTATCTATTTTATCATTACACATTATTTTTTTGCATGCAAGTAATGCATGATACTAGTAGATATCATACATTTACTGTGGGTAGTCTAAAAGCGATAGTTAGCCGCCTAGATTTGACAAGATTAGATATCATACATTTATTTTGGGTAGTCTAAAGCGATAGTTAGCAGCCTAGATTTGGCAAGATGTGGCTGTGCATGTGTTAGATAATTATATAATTAGGGGCTCCTCAAAATAGATTTTTGCCCCACTTCATAAATAAAGCAACGAGACCATACAAAAGTTCGCAAATATGGTGGGGCAACAACGCAACATGCCCGACAAGAAAAGTAAGATACAACTCTCTGGGGAATGAGAATGCAATCATCGGCATGATGCATCGTAGAAAAAAGGCCGCGACCAAAGAGCCCTCCGAAGTTGTTCCCACCACGCTCCCTGCACCCCGGATCCTCGAGTACCAAGACAACACCTCCAAGGGATGCGACGTCGAGAGGACACTACTGTCCAGACCAACAAGCTGATCCTAGGGTTTCCATGGTACTCCAAGCAGGGACGGAGCTAGCAGGGGGCTAGCTAGGGCCATGCCCCCCCCTATGCTGGATTCTTTTGTGAAAGATCTCCTATATTGTATGCAGATTGGTCCCAAAATTTGATAGAAACTAGCTATATGCCCCCTCCAACAAAGCCAATGTTTAGTTTCCACCCTCCAAGGTATTTTTCTAGCTCTATCCCTGATGCCAAGGAACGTGGAGTGTGGGAACTATGGACGCCTTCCAAGGCGAAATGGCGACACCCACATGCGCCACTACCTCGGTGTCGGACAAGCCAGCAAGGATTTCTCTCGTTTCCCAAGACCACACCCCCAAAGGATTAGTTTCCCAATAGCCTGGTGAGGATGCACACACACATGGGGTTGAGCGGGCGTAGCATCTGCATGGCGATAGAGTAAACAGACACCAATGAAGCCCATAGGGCTCGGTCCCTGATGTAGTGTAGTGTAATGCATTTGGGAAACCCCAAGAGGAACGTATGATGAGCACAACATAAATTTTTTCCTCGGAAAAAACCAAGATTTAATCGACCAGTAGGAGAAAGAAATCACTTCTGAAAGTTGTTGCTGGCTAACTTTGGCAGGGTGCACTACCGGTGTTAACAACAACGTGGAACCTGCACACAACACAACCAAACTACTTTGACCCAACTTACAGTGAGGTTAATCTCACTGGTTGTGCTAAAAACAAAGGATTAGACGTATAGTATGGAAAGAGATGTTTGTTTGCAGTAAAATAAAGAGAATAGTGCTTGCAGTAAGGAAACAGAACATGTGTTTACAGTAGATAGTTTTATCAGTGTGAAAGAAAGGACCGAGGTCCACAGTTCACTAGAGGTGTCTCTCCATAAAGATAAATAATATATTGGGTAAACAAATTACAGCTGATCAATTGATAGAATAAAGACCATACATGACAAGATGATTACTATGAGATTCATTTAAACATTACAACAAGATTCATAGATTGTAATCCAACTGCATCCATGACTAATAATCCACCCTCAGGATATCATCCGAACAACTTTGGGTATTAAGTTGCAAGCAACAGATTATTGCATTAAGTAAACTGTGTAAATTAAATAATAGAATTATCCTTGGATAAAGTATTGGGTTTTTCTCCCTAGTAGGAACAACACATCTACAACCTTAGGAGTTATTGTTACTCTCCCAGATCACTAGAGGCATGAACACACTACGATCATAAATACTCCCTCTTGGAGTCACAAACACATACTTGGTTAGAGCATCTACTAGCAACGGAGAGCATGCAAGATCACAAATAACATACTCCCTCCGTCTCAAAATATAAGGCGTCTAAGGATTGATCAAAAGTCAAACCTTACAAATTTTGACCAAATATTTAGAAAAAATATTTGCATCTACAATATTAAATTGACATATTAAGAAAATATACTTTAGGGTGAATCTATTGATAATAATTTAGTATTGTAAATATTTATATTTTTGTGTATAAACTTGGTCAAACTTTAAAAACATTGACTTTTAACTAATCCTTAGACGCCTTATATTTTGGGACGGAGGGAGTATAAAATAGATTGTAATCAATCTCAATCATAGTACTCAATATTCATCGGATCCTAGCAAACACAACATGTAGCATTACATAAAGATCATCTTGATCATGATAGACAGCTCACAAGATCTAAACATGAAACATAAAGAGGAGAAGACAACCATCTAGCTACTTCTATAGACCTGTAGTCCAAAGATGAACTACTCACGCATTACTTCGGAGGCAGGCATGGTGATGAAGAGTCCTCCGATGATGATCTCCCTCTCCGGCAGGATGTCGGGAAGAGCTTAACAATCCTCCCAAACTAGGGTCGACGATGGCGGCGGCTACGGAACTTATCGTGGATGGAGGCTCGGGTATCTGGGATTTTCCTTAGGATGTCAATTTATAGTCGAAAGGGCGAGGTCGGTGGACGCCCGGGGGCCCAAACCATGCCTAGGCGCGGCCAAGGGTGGGCCCGTGCCTAGGGGTGGTGTGGCCACCCTGGTGCACTTCTGCGTCTCTCCTTCGGACTACGTCTTCGTGACAGAAAAATAGGAACTTCGGCATTTGTTTCGTCCAATTCCGAGAATATTTCCAGAACAACTTTTCTGAAATACAAAAATAGTAGAAAACATGAACTGACACTGTGGTATCTTGTTAATAGGTTAGTTCCATAAAATGCATAAAAATGCCATGAAGAGTAAACAAAACTTATAGCAATTGGTGTAAAACAAGGATGAAACATCAAAAATTATAGATACGTTCCAACGTATCAGCATCCCCAAGCTTAACTCCTGCTCGTCCTTGAGTAGGTAAGTGATAACAAAAATAACTTTTGAGGTGACATGCAGCCAACACAATCTTAATCAAGTTATTGTAAAAACATTGTATGCTGAGATCAAAGTACTCTAAACATAGGTATGGTAGATAATAATTCTAACAATAGAACTTAGCAACTATGTTACAACATGAAAAGTAACTCAGACAAAAGATCATAAATAATAGTGCACTGAAAGCAACTATTTGTTTTTGAACATAGAGAAAACATAGTAAAGTGGTATTCAGCTTGTCCTTCATGAAATAGCAAAACATAAATGCATAGGACACATTTAAAGTTCAAAAGGGTTACTAGATAGAAATAATTTAAGAACAAGCAATAACATAATTATGAATCAATCAATAAGTCTTGGAACTATGCACATTATACTGAGAATAACAACCATGATCTCTTAATTGGTGCATAAAGTTAGAAGATGAAGACTCAACATAGAAGTAAAAGAATGGCCTTTCGCAGAGGGAACCAGAGATTACTCATGTGCTAGAGCATTTTATTTTGAATAAAACAGAGGTGTTGAAAATGTATTTTGAGAGGTATGTAAGTCTATGTCAACGAATGGTATCAAATTGTTTATCATCCTTTCAACGATTAAACCTTGATTAAACTATTGTTACTATTGATGATGCTACTTCTCACCTTAATAATTTTGTTGAACTTTGAGAACAATATTATTAAGATAAGAAGCAGCATCATCAGTACTAACAATAGTTTAATCAAGGTTTAATCGTTGAAAGGATGATAAATCATTTGATACCATTCGTTGATATAGACATACAAACCTCTCAAAATACATTTTCAATACATCTATTTATTTAAATAAAAGGGATTTCTATTTTTGTGCCCCTGGCTCCTTAGTTGTGCTCAGTTTTCCCCAGCCCCTTAGTTTTTCCTCAGTTTTCCCCAAAACCTTGTCTGAAACCCGCAGAAGGAGCTCGGACGGAAGGAATCCCGTTAGTTGAAGTTGGTTGGTGCTGGCAAGTGGGGCCGCTATTGGTGCCCCGCAGTGTACACGTCTTCACTTATCCTGATCATCGTGGGACCCACAACTTGTCCACGTTAAGTGCGCCGGACCCACAGCTTACCCAGGTGACCGTTGCAAAATGGGAGCCCGAGCCAGCCCTGTGGCCGTGCCCGTGCCATTGCTTCCCCTTTCTTTCGCCCCATTGTTCTTCTTCTCCGCCAGCGGCAGCCCTTCTCCGGCAGGCGGGTGATGTCTAGTTTCTCTTCGACCTCCCGTTCTTCATGGCCGCAGTATGGACCCGTGCCTTTGACAAGATGCCCTGACTGCCCACGCCAGGAGCCTCTGAAGCGGTCGATCTGTAAGACGGACGAGAACGGCAACCGTGGACGTGAGTTCCTTGCATGCGAGAGCTTGCCATATAGAGAGGGGGATAAGGTTAGATCTCGCTCCAATTTCTCTGTTTTCTCTCGATTTTCTTGCTATTCCATCGAATTTGGGATTTAGGGTTCCCGTTGTTGTTTTCAGATCCTGAAGAAATGCAGGCATTTCGAGTGGATCGATGTGTATGTTCAGAGGCTTCAATTGCAGGAATCAATTGGCGCTATTGGGGAGCGCAATTTGGGAGGGGGGGCTTGCTGTAGAGAATGCGGCGGAGAGAGGAGCCGTTCCGATTATGCCTATGCTCCCAATGTAGGACTGGTGGAAGTGAAGGGAGAACTGAAGAAAATGAACAAGCAGTTAAGGCAGCTGATCGAGTTGACGAAGCAAGCTAATCTGATAGCTGGTTGTTTTTTCTGTTGTATAATTGCGATCGGACTCTTATCATTGCTCACCAGGCGCTAGAAGTTGTTACAAGGGATACCTTGTTACAAATTCATTATTCAGTTACATGTACTTGTAGTTGTTTTCATGGTTAGTGTGTGCATTCACCGAAATTACCAACTATATTGGAATGCTTTATGTATGCCTCATGTTTATACAAGGGATTCTTATCATTGCTCACCGAACTATATTAGTGTGTGCCGTTTCAAATTACCGAAACTATATGCCAAAACTATATCCCCTAAAAGAAAAAGGAAAGCGAAAGATAGTTGATAATTGTTAGAGGGGTGACAATAATGCATTCACCGAAATCCGCAAATATGTATGCCTCATGTTTATACCAAAATTATACCACTTTTGGGCCGTTTCAAATTACCGAAACTATATGCCAAAACTATATCCCCTAAAAGAAAAAGGAAAGCGAAAGATAGTTGATAATTGTTAGAGGGGTGAAAATAATGCATTCACCGAAATCCGCAAATATGTATGCCTCGTGTTTATACCGAAATTATACCACTTTTGGGCCGTTTCAAATTACCGAAACTATATGCCAAAACTATATCCCCTAAAAGAAAAAGGAAAGCGAAAGATAGTTGATAATTGTTAGGGGGGTGACAATAATGCATTCACCGAAATCCGCAAATATGTATGACTCATGTTTATACCAAAATTATACCACTTTTGGGCCGTTTCAAATTACTAAAACTATATGCCAAAACTATATCCCCTAAAAGAAAAAGGAAAGCGAAAGCCAAAACTATATCCACCGACAGAGAGAGAGAGGGGTGGCCACGAAGAGAGAGAGAGAGGGGTGGCCACGAAGAGACGGGGAGGGGTATACTGCCCGTTAGATCAGTTGATCAACGGTTCGTGGAGTCGATTCGTGTGACAACGGCTCAACCAATCAGGATAAGTTTGGGCTTCTGAGAGCATTTGTGACAGAACTTGAGGGCAAAACTGAGTAGTACTAACAATCCAAGGGCACATAAATAGTAAATAGACTAAGGGATTCAAACAAAAAGAATTACAAAATGAAAAATGCATGTTTTGTACAATATAATTCATATTGGGCTACATCAAATTATTTGCAATTCAAATATACATGAGTGTGACAATTATGGCATCATTTAGACAAACTATGTTTTTGGGGAAGATGTTTTGCAAAGGGGTTTGAGTGGAAAACCATGCATCTTCATAGCTACACTAGTGATTCTGAGAAGTGGCAATTTGTGGTAAAACTTGATTTATATATGTTTGTTAAGGTTTTCTTGGTGGCAGGTTGCGTAGGAAGACTCCATGAGTAGGTGCCACTATGTTTTTATTTTTTTGAATTTTTTTGCGCATGAAATGCCTCAGTTAGATATGTTAATCTCATTTGTTGACTCTCTGTTGACTAGCTACTTGAGGGTAAAACTGAGTATATTGCACTTGCCAGTCTAAGTACTCGAGGGGAAAACTGAGTACAGATAAAATTTCTGTATAAGGCCCGAGGTTATAACTGAGTACACCAAACGTCCCAGGGCTAGACTCGTGTCGCGGTTGTATGATAACGTTGCATAGAAAACAAAAATTTTCCTACCGCGAACACGCAATCCAAGCCAAGATGCAATCTAGAAGACGGTAGCAACGAGGGGATTATCGAGTCTCACCCTTGAAGAGATTCCAAAGCCTACAAGATGAGGCTCTTGTTGCTGCGGTAGACGTTCACTTGCCGCTTGCAAAAGCGCGTAGAAGATCTTGATCACGATCCCTCCGGCGCCACGAACGGGCAGCACCTCCGTACTCGGTCACACGTTCGGTTGTTGATGAAGACGACGTCCACCTCCCGTTCCAGCGGGCAGCGGAAGTAGTAGCTCCTCTTGAATCCGACAGCATGACGGTGTGGTGTCGGTGGCGGTGGAGAACTCCGGCGGAGCTTCGCTTAAGCTTGCGGGAGCTATGGAGGAGAGGGGGGCGGCTAGGGTTTGGGAGGGGGTGGCCGGCCACTTGGGGGGTGCGGCCAGCTTGTGGTCTTGAGGTGGCCGGCCCCCTCCCCTTGTCCCTCATTATATAGGTGGAAGCCCCAAGGGTTGGACTACAAGTCTCCGAATAAGACCCGAACCCAAAACCTTCCATATGTTAGGGAAACCTACCCAAGCTAGGACTCCCACTAGAGGTGGGAGTTCCACCTTCCATGGAGGGGGTGGCCGGCCCCCCTTGGGGGAGTCCACTTGGGACTCCTCCCCCTCTAGGGTTGGCCGGCCATGGAGGTGGAGTCCCTCCTTCCTTGGTGGTTTCTTCCGGACTTTTCTAGAACCTTCTAGAACCTTCCATAGAACCTTCTGCATCATTTTAATTCACATAAAATGACATCCTATATATGAATCTTATTCTCCGGACCATTCCGGAACTCCTCGTGATGTCCGGGATCTCATCCGGGACTCCGAACAAATATTCGAACTCCATTCCATATTCAAGTTCTACCATTTCAACATCCAACTTTAAGTGTGTCACCCTACGGTTCGTGAACTATGCGGACATGGTTGAGTACTCACTCTGACCAATAACCAATAGCGGGATCTGGAGATCCATAATGGCTCCCACATATTCAACGATGACTTTAGTGATCGAATGAACCATTCACATACGATACCAATTCCCTTTGTCACGCGATATTTTACTTGTCCGAGGTTTGATCTTCGGTATCACTCTATACCTTGTTCAACCTCGTCTCCTGACAAGTACTCTTTACTCGTACCGTGGTATGTGGTCTCTTATGAACTTATTCATATGCTTGCAAGACATTAGACAACATTCCACCGAGAGGGCCCAGAGTATATCTATCCGTCATCGGGATGGACAAATCCCACTGTTGATCCATATGCCTCAACTCATACTTTCCGAATACTTAATCCCACCTTTATAACCACCCATTTACGCAGTGGCGTTTGGTGTAATCAAAGTACCTTTTCGGTATAAGTGATTTACATGATCTCATGGTCATAAGGACTAGGTAACTATGTATCGAAAGCTTATAGCAAATAACTTAATGACGAGATCTTATGCTACGCTTAATTGGGTGTGTCCATTACATCATTCATACAATGATATAACCTTGTTATTAATAACATCCAATGTTCATGATTATGAAACTAATCATCCATTAATCAACAAGCTAGTTAAGAGGCATACTAGGGACTTCTTGTTTGTCTACATATCACACATGTACTAATGTTTCGGTTAATACAATTATAGCATGACATATAAACATTTATCATAAACATAAAGATATAAATAATAACCACTTTATTATTGCCTCTAGGGCATATCTCCTTCAGTCTCCCACTTGCACTAGAGTCAATAATCTAGATTACATTGTAATATACCTAACACCCATAGCATTCTGGTGTTGGTCATGCTTTGCCCTAGGGAGAGCTTTAGTCAACGGATCTGCTACATTCAGATCAGTGTGTACTTTGCAAATCTTTACTTCTCCATCTTCGATGTACTCGCGAATCGAGTGGTAACGCAGCTTGATATGCTTCAGCCTCTTATGTGACCTTGGCTCTTGTGCATTGGCAATGGCACCCATGTTATCACAGTAAATGATTAATGGGTCCAATGCACTAGGAACCACACCGAGCTCTACAATGAACCTCTTCATCCATACCGCTTCTGATGAAGCCTCTGAAGCCGCTATGTACTCGATTCTGTTGAAGACTTTGCCACCGTGCACCGCTTCGAGCTTGCCCAGCTTATCGCAAAGCACCATTCAATATAAACACGTACCTGCACTGTGACTTAGAGTCATCGGGATCGTTGTTCCAACTTGCATCGGTGTAACCACTTACAACGAGCTCTTGGTCACCTCCATAACAAAGAAACATATCCTTAGTTCTTTTCAAGTACTTCAGGATATTCTTGACCGCTGTCCAGTTGTTCCATTCCCGGATCACTTTGATATCTCGCTAGTCAAACTAACATCATGTGCTATATCCGGTCTAGTACATAGCATGGCATACATGATAGATCCTACTGCCGAGGCATAGGGGATATTACTCATCCTTTCTCTTTCTTCTGCCGTAGCCGGTCCTTGAGTCTTACTCAAGACCTTGCCTGGTAACATAGATAAGAACCCTTTCTTACTTTCGTCCATTCTAAACTTCTTTAGAATCTTGTCCAGATATGTACTCTGTGATAGCCCTATTAGGCATCTTGATCTATCTCTATAAATCTTGATGCCTAATATATACGATGCTTCACCAAGGTCTTTCATTGAAAAACTATTATTCAAATAACCTTTAACACTGCTTAATAGTTCTATATCATTCCCGATCAATAATATGTCATCTACATATAATATCAGGAATGCTACAGAGCTCCCACTCACTTTCTTGTAAATACAGGCCTCTCCATGACACTGTATAAACCCGAAGTCTTTGATCACCTTATCAAAGCGTCGGTTCCAACTTCTTGATGCTTGCTTCAGTCCATAGATTGAACGCTGAAGTTTGCATACTTTGTCAGCATTTTTAGGATCGACAAAACCTTTGGGTTGTACCATATACAACTCTTCCTCAATGTCTCCATTAAGGAACACCGTTTTGACATCCATCTGCCAAATCTCATAATCGAAAAATGCAGCTATTGCTAACAAAATCCTCACAGATTTTAGCTTCGCTACAGGTGAGAAAGTCTCATCGTAGTCAACTCCTTGAATTTGTCGGAAACCCTTTGCGACAAGTCGAGCTTTATAGACAGTAATATTACCATCAGCATCTGTTTTTCTCTTGAAGATCCATTTATTCTCGACAGCCTTTCGGCTATTGGGTAAGTCTACCAAAGTCCATACTTTGTTATCATACATGGATCCCATTTCGGATTTCATGGCTTCTTGCCATTTGTTGGAATCTGGGCTCATCATCGCTTCTTCATATGTCGCAGGGTCCTCATCATTGTTATCCACAATCATGACATTTAGACAAGGATCATACCAATCAGGAGGGGCACGTTACCTTGTCGATCTGCGAGGTTCAGTAGTTTCCTCGTTCGAAGTTTCATGATCATTATCATTAGCTTCCTCTGTTGCCGGTGTAGGCGGTATAGGTACAACTTCGATCGCGCTACTCGATCAACGAGTATAGATTCATCAATCTCATCGAGTTCTACTTTTCTTCCAGTCACTTCTTTAGTGAGAAATTCTTTCTCAAGAAAGGTTCCGTTCTTAGCAACAAAGATTTTGCCTTCGGATCTGTGATAGAAGGTGTACCCTATAGTTTCCTTAGGGTATCCTATGAAGACGCATTTCTCCGCTTTGGGTTCTAGCTTGTCCGGTTGTAACTTCTTTACATAGTCTTCGCAACCCCAAACTTTCAGGAACGACAGCTTAGGTTTCTTATTAAACCATAATTCATAAGGTGTTGTTTCTACGGATTTTGATGGTGCTCTATTTAAAGTGAATGCGGCTGTGTCTAATGCATATCTCCAAAATGATAACGACAAATCAGTAAGAGACATCATAGAACGAACCATATCTAAGAGAGTTCGATTACGACGTTCGGACACACCGTTTCGTTGTGGTGTTCCCGGCGGTGTCAATTGTGAAAGTATTCCGCATTTCTTTAAATGCATGCCAAACTCATAACTCAGATATTTACCTCCACGATCAGATCGTAGAAATTTAATCTTCTTGTTACGTTGATTTTCTACTTCACTTTGAAATTTCTTAAACTTCTCGAAAGTTTCAGATTTATATTTCATGAAATAGATATACCCATATCTACTCAGATCGTCTGTGAAGGTTAGAACATAATGATAACCACCGCGCGATGCTACGCTCATTGGTTCGCACACATCGGTATGTATGATTTCCAATAAGTCAGTAGCTCGCTCCATCATACCAGAAAATGGAGTCTTAGTCATTTTACCCATTAGACATGCTTCGCATCTATCAAGTGACTCAAAATCAAGTGATTCAAGTAATCCATCAGTGTGGAGTTTCTTCATGCGTTTCACTCCAATATGACCAAGACGACAGTGCCACATATAAGTAGAATTATCATTCAATTTAATTCGCTTAGCATCAACGTTATGTATATGCGTATCACTACTATCGAGATCTAACAGAAATAAGCCATTCTTTTGTGGTGCTCGACCATAAAAGATATTATTCATAAAAATAGAACAACCATTATTCTCAGACTTGAATGAATAACCATCTTGCATTAAACAAGATCCAGATATAATGTTCATGCTCAATGCGGGTACAAAATAACAATTATTTAGGCTTAATACTAATCCCGAAGGTAGATGTAGAGGAAGTGTGCCGACTGCGATCACATTGACCTTGGATCCGTTTCCAACGCGCATCGTCACTTCATCTTTCAGTAGTCTTCGTTTATTCTTTAGTTCCTGTTTCGAGTTACAAATATGAGCAACCGAACCAGTATCAAATACCCAGGTACTAGAACGAGGACCAGTGAGATAAACATCTATAACATGTATATCAGATATACCTTCTTTCTTCTTCTTGACAAGGCCGCTCTTCAGATCAGCCAGATACTTGGAGCAATTACGCTTCCAGTGTCCCTTCTCCTTGCAGTAATAGCACTCAGCATCAGGCTTAGGGCCGTTCTTAGGTTTCATAGGAGGTGTGGCAGCTTTCTTGCCACCCTTCTTGAATTTTCCCTTAGACTTGCCCTGTTTCTTGAAACTGGTGGTCTTGTTGACCATCAACACTTGGTGCTCTTTCTTGATCTCAATCTCAGCAGCTTTTAGCATGCCAAAGAGTTCAGGTAACTCCTTGTTCATGTTCTGCATATTGTAGTTCATCACAAAGTTCTTGTAACTTGGTGGTAGTGATTGAAGGACACGATTAATCCCCAGTCTATTAGGAATCACTATTCCCAAGTCACAGAGTTTCTTCGCATGCCCGGTCATGGCAAGCATGTGCTCACTAACAGAGCTGCCTTCTTCCATCATACAGCTGAACAAATGTTTCGATGCTTCATAGCATTCCACAGCCGCATGAGTCTCAAAAATAGCTTTTAGCTCTTTCATCAACTCATGAGGATCGTGGTGCTCAAAACGTTTTTGAAGATCGGATTCCAGACTGCACAGGATGGCACACTGAACTTGAGAGTACCGAGTTTTCCCAGTCTCGTAAACAACTTTTATTTCATCGGTTTCAGTTTCTGCAGGAGGGTCACCTAGCGGTGCATCAAGCACATATTGCAGATTTCCGCCAGAGAGGAAGATCCTCACATGACGGAACCAGTCGGTGAAGTTGCTACCGTTGCTCTTAAGTTTTTCTTTCTCTAGGAAATGGTTAAAATTGATTGGGGACGCCATCTCTACAACATATATTTGCAAAAGTTTAGACTAAGTTTATGACAAATTGAGTTCAAATTTTAATTCAACATAATTAAAAACTAGGTGAACTCCCACTTAAAACAATATCCCTCGCATTGTCTTAGTGATCACACGAACCAAATCCACCGCACCTAAGTCCGATCATCACGAGACAAGGTGTGATTTCAATGGCGAACACTCAAAGTGTTCATCATATCAACCATATGATTCATGCTCTACCTTTCGGTATCACGTGTTCCGAGACCATGTCTGTACATGCTAGGCTCGTCAAGGCCACCTTAGTATCCGCATGTGCAAAACTGTCTTGCACCCGTTGTAGTACTTGTTGATTCTATCACACCTGATCATCACGAGATGCTTCGAACCGACAAGTATTGGTAATGGTGCTACTAAGGATGAACACTTTATTATCTTGAGATTTTAGTGAGGGATCATCTTATAATGCTACCATCGCGATCTAAGCAAAATAAGATGCATAAAAGGATTAACATCACATGCAGTTCATATGTGATATGATATGGCCCTTTTGTCTTTGCGCCTTTGATCTTCATCTCCAAAGCACGGACATGATCTCCATCATCTTCGGGCATGATCTCCATCATCGTCGGCGTAGCGTCAAGGTCAATGGCGCCATCTTCATGATTGTCCTCCATGTAGCAACTATTACAACTACTTTGAAATACTACTCAATATGAAATTTAAAGACAACCATAAGGCTCCTGCCGGTTGCCACAATACAATAATGATCATCTCATACATATTCATCATCACATTATGGCCATATCACATCACCAAACCCTGCAAAAACAAGTTAGACGTCTCTAATTTGGTTTGCATATTTTACGTGGTTTAGGGTTTTCGAGAGAGATCTAATCTACCTACGAACATGAACCACAATGTTGATACTAATGTTTTCAATAGAAGAGTAAATTGAATCTTCACTATAGTAGGAGAGACAGACACCCGCAAAGCCTCTTATGCAATACAAGTTGCATGTCGAACGAGGAACAAGTCTCATGAACGCGGTCATGTAAAGTTAGTCCGAGCCGCTTCATCCCACTATGCCACAAAGATGCAAAGTACTCAAACTAAAGATAACAAGAGCATCAACGCCCACAAAACCATTGTGTTCTACTCGTGCAACCATCTATGCATAGACACGGCTCTGATACCACTGTATGATAGCGTTGCATAGAAAACAAAAAATTTCCTACCGCGAACACGCAATCCAAGCCAAGATGCAATCTAGAAGACGGTAGCAACGAGGGGATTATCGAGTCTCACCCTTGAAGAGATTCCAAAGCCTACAAGATGAGGCTCTTGTTGCTGCGGTAGACGTTCACTTGCCGCTTGCAAAAGCGCGTAGAAGATCTTGATCACGATCCCTCCGGCGCCACGAACGGGCAGCACCTCCGTACTCGGTCACACGTTCGGTTGTTGATGAAGACGACGTCCACCTCCCGTTCCAGCGGGCAGCGGAAGTAGTAGCTCCTCTTGAATCCGACATCACGACGGCGTGGTGTCGGTGGCGGTGGAGAACTCCGGCGGAGCTTCGCTTAAGCTTGCGGGAGCTATGGAGGAGACGGGGGCGGCTAGGGTTTGGGAGGGGGTGGCCGGCCACTTGGGGGGTGCGGCCAGCTTGTGGTCTTGAGGTGGCCGGCCCCCTCCCCTTGTCCCTCATTATATAGGTGGAAGCCCCAAGGGTTGGACTACAAGTCTCCGAATAAGACCCGAACCCAAAACCTTCCATATGATAGGGAAACCTACCCAAGCTAGGACTCCCACTAGAGGTGGGAGTTCCACCTTCCATGGAGGGGGTGGCCGGCCCCCCTTGGGGGAGTCCACTTGGGACTCCTCCCCCTCTAGGGTTGGACGGCCATGGAGGTGGAGTCCCTCCGGGACTCCACCTTCCTTGGTGGTTTCTTACGGACTTTTCTAGAACCTTCTAGAACCTTCCATAGAACCTTCCGCATCATTTTAATTCACATAAAATGACATCCTATATATGAATCTTATTCTCCGGACCATTCCGGAACTCCTCGTGATGTCCGGGATCTCATCCGGGACTCCGAACTAATATTCAAACTCCATTCCATATTCAAGTTCTACCATTTCAACATCCAACTTTAAGTGTGTCACCCTACGGTTCGTGAACTATGCGGACATGGTTGAGTACTCACTCTGACCAATAACCAATAGCGGGATCTGGAGATCCATAATGGCTCCCACATATTCAACGATGACTTTAGTGATCGAATGAACCATTCACATATGATACCAATTCCCTTTGTCACGCGATATTTTACTTTTCCGAGGTTTGATCTTCGGTATCACTCTATACCTTGTTCAACCTCGTCTCCTGACAAGTACTCTTTACTCGTACCGTGGTATGTGGTCTCTTATGAACTTATTCATATGCTTGCAAGACATTAGACGATATTCCACCGAGAGGGCCCAGAGTATATCTATCCGTCATCGGGATGGACAAATCCCACTGTTGATCCATATGCCTCAACTCATACTTTCCGAATACTTAATCCCACCTTTATAACCACCCATTTACGCAGTGGCGTTTGGTGTAATCAAAGTACCTTTTCGGTATAAGTGATTTACATGATCTCATGGTCATAAGGACTAGGTAACTATGTATCGAAAGCTTATAGCAAATAACTTAATGACGAGATCTTATGCTACGCTTAATTGGGTGTGTCCATTACATCATTCATACAATGATATAACCTTGTTATTAATAACATCCAATGTTCATGATTATGAAACTAATCATCCATTAATCAACAAGCTAGTTAAGAGGCATACTAGGGACTTCTTGTTTGTCTACATATCACACATGTACTAATGTTTCGGTTAATACAATTATAGCATGACATTGTTGGCGTCCGAAACCCACCGGCGAGCTACGGCTGGCAACACGAAGAGCCGGGAACAACCTTAGGGCTGCGGCTGGCCCTGGTCCCTCCGAGCGACGGCCCACAAAGCTCCTGGTACGCACGTCCCGATGCTGGTGCAAGGGCGTGCCACCTGATCTATACCTGATCAGGAAGGTGATGGATTTGCTTCGCTTAGGTTTCCTGCATGGCATACACGTAAACATTAAATACGAGCCTCGATCGGCTCTCAGGTTGTCCTGTGAACCGGCTCAAGGAGCCGATCCACCCATGGTCCGTATGAGGTCTACGATCGCATGGTGGTCCTGCTTGATCAATATGTAGCTAAAACGACCTACGACGATTTAGGGTTTTCACCACATAATCGGAACATCCTACTCATGATTGAGCCTGGCAGCTACGCACGGTGATAATAAACCGACCCTAGACAAGGCCTAAAAACCAACATTAAGTTGATCCCCGGAACATCTTGTCTAGGGTTAGCAAACTACACCCTACGTACCACTGGATCCTTCAACCCGTTTGTAAGGCCTAACTATGCAGATATTAAACTAATCCCTGAAAAATCAAGGAGCAATCATAACGGATCGGATCTACTAAACAATGATCAAGCAAGGTGCCGCCCTTACACCTAAGAAAGGTGTAAGGACGGCTAGACGTCTAAGGGTTGCATGGACGGAAGCATGTAGCACGGTAGAACAATGCTAACCCTAACACATCTATGATAACTACGTTGCTCGCCATCAAAAAGGCTTCAGTACGAGCAACGCATGACGACGAATAAACGTATACTGCCTAGATCGTAAGATGCGATCTAGGCAGCATGATGCTTACCCGGAAGAAACCCTCGAAACAAGAGGTTGGCGATGCGCCAAGATTGGTTTGTGTTGAACGTGATTGTTGTCTTTCTTGATAACCCTAGATACATATTTATAGTCCTTAGACTTTCTAACGTGGGAATAATTCCAACCGTGCACGAGCCAAACTCTAACTAACCGACACGTATCCTACTAGATTTACAGATACAAGGGCAAACTAGCCCGAACTTCGTGTACAAGGCCGGTTCACGTATTTCTTCATGTATATTCTTCAAGCCCAATCTTGATCGCGGCCCACCTCTGACTCGGTCAAATTCTGGTGATAACACATGCCCCCCTGGTTTTGGAATTGATAATTCCAAAACCACTCTACTTTTTGTTCGTCGGGTCATGTCGTGGCAGAGCAGAACCGTTGCAGTATCCTTCATCATGATACCCTGCCTTCTCAACTTCTCCGCAAGATTTGATAGCTTTAGCATCACCCCCTCGGAAACTGTAATGGCATTAAATTTCCACTATGCTCCCCTTATTTAACCGTGCCGAACAGTCCACCTCTTCATCCCCTTCCTCTGTTCTAGCCATCGGCACCAAAAAACCCTCTTCCCCTGTAGCAATGTCTTCTTCTTCCTCCGTCTCCTCCGGCCTCTCTTTCCAATCTTCTTCCCCGAGTGAGCCGATGTTAGAGCCAGAGTGGGACTTCGACTTCGTGCCAGATGGCCCGCCAGAAGCCCTCGTCGGATCAGATGGCGACCTGCCCCTGACTGATGGGGAGGGCGACCTCCAGTTCCTCATTGAAGGGGAACTGGAGAGCGAGAGCGAGGACGAACTCCACTCCTGGGGAAACCCCACTTCCTCTAACAAGGAGGAGGAAGAAGACGAAGAAGAAGAGGAGGAACAGGAAGAAGAGGAGGAAGACGACTCCTCCTCCTCCGCTGGGTACCCGCCGGCGAAGCGCTTCCGCGCTTGGGCGGACAGCGAAGATGATGATGATGATGAGGAGGAAGAAGCTCCGGCTGAGGGCTGGGGCAGCAGCGACGAGGAATTCTCCGGAAGCAGCGCCGGCGGCAGCTACGATGCCGACGATGAGGGCAGCGAGGATTAGTAGAGTAGGATTAGTAGTACTCGAGCAATCGGCTCTTCTTTTGTTCCTCCTTTCTTGAGCAATCGACTCTTCATTGTAAAAAACCCTCCTTCTATTAATGAAGAAGTATTTCCAATCAACTTTTTGCCGATAGTCAAAGTCAAACGATCCCCCAAAAGAGCCGATGGCATCGCATCGGCCTCTACCATAAAACGCGAGCAAGGCCGACCCAGCTGCCCCTCCAAACGGTAACCTGCGACCTTCGTCTGAGAAAACAAACTCAGATCCCCAAATCGCCGCCCGAGCAGTTCCAACTAACGGCCACCCGCATCTCAGATCTCGACTGCGCCGCCCCAACTCCACAGCGCATCCAATGGCGGAATCATCCATTACCAACGCCATGGTCTCCGGTCTGAAGGTAATCCTTAATCGCCTCTCGCCATTCGAACCAACGCTAGGATTAATAGCAAACACCTGAATTAATGTTTTTTTCCGTTATTAATTTTAGGTTTCAGACATCCTGCTGCCACATCCTTCTCTCGCAAATTCTATGTGCCTCGGTCCCCGTTCTTCCGAGAGTCCCGCTCTCTTAATTTCATGTGAGGCTAACAGAATCCCCTTCGTGAACCAGAACTTAGATCTGTCTTCCTGGGCCGACTGCTTGCGAGCCTGGCCTAATCCTCCCGAGGGTTGGGTGGCATGGTACAATAGAGTGTCCAAAACCCACTATGCCACCTGGGAAGCCATAGGGATAGCCGATGCCTTGTCATTATCATTGTCTCCCATTGAGAAGAATAAAAATATTCTGAAAACCATCGGCTATTTCTGGTCTGATGCACTGAACTGCTTCATATTTGGCCATGGCCCCATGACACCAACTCTGCTGGATGTGGCCATGATCACAGGCCTAGACATTGCATCCCCAAGCCCCTCTGCATTTAAACTGCCGAAAGTTCCTTTCACCCTTTCCTCTAAAAAAGAGTGTACCAGCTGGGGTGCCTACCTCAATCGTTATATGAAAACCAAAGGCCCTGTGACAGAGAGAGAGCACACAGCCTTCCTGAACTTTTGGTTGGAGCACTTCATATTCTGTGGCCCATCACTCGCCCCAACCAAGAATTACCTTTCCCTGGCCTATGAACTTGCCAAAGGCACCCAACTTGGCCTTGGCAAACTGTTTCTTGGAGAGGTCTATCGATCTCTTCAACTGATGTCTGTCAAACTGTTCTCTCAAAAGACAGTTAAAACTGGAGGCCCCTGGTGGTTTATTCAGTTATGGGCTCAGCTGTACTTTCAGAACCAGATCCCAGAGTTCCCACCTCTGGCCACCCGCACCTTCCCAGATGCTAATGGAAAGGAGATCCGATGCACCAGCTATGGCCAAGCTTTGTACGGTCTCCCAGGCAGCAGGCTGATCCCTAAGGAAGCAGCAGGGTGGTTTAAGATTTTCTTCCAAGGCTTGGACAACCCCTGTTCTTTCCTTATCCTGAATCGGAGAACTTTGAGAACCCAGTCTCCTTCCGATTGGATAACTTTGCTGATGACGCTGGCACCCGGCATTTGTACTCTATCATCGTTCGTCCTTGCTTTCTCCCAGTTGGCATGAGTACTTCAAACCGGATCATCAAGCCTGGTTATGAGTCCTACCAACCGGTAGTAGTAGCCCGACAGCTTGGTCTCGGGCAGGTGCCTCCACACTTCTTCCTACACCACCTGACAGCAAGCAGAGCTGAACTGCCTGACATTCTCACTGGCCAAAGGTGCTATACCTTCTTTGATGCTCTGGCCGTTCCAATTCCCCACAATCTCCGTTTCACCTTCACTACCGATGGTTTCGAGACTTGGTGGTCCATGTGGAAGACCCATGCCTTCAGGAGAGCTCTAGGACCGTTGCTGAGACAACTTGATGCCGAGTATGACGTTCCTGCAGACCAGGTACCATTACTCATAAATTTCTTGCAATGGCTCATGGTAATTGTCTGTAACCTGACTCTATCTCCTGGCAGCAACAAGGTGGCCCAGAGCCCACGCAAGCCGATGGCTCCCCCTTCGAATTCCTTCCTCCGGCCCCAGTGGTTCTCTTCTGTCAGAGCTCGCCACCCCTGAAGAAGGTCATAATGCAGAGTCAGCCGATTTCACCGAAATCGGCTCCCAAGAGTAAAGCATCTTCGGGGCCAGTTGCCCCCCGAGCCTCAACTCAGGCGAGGACGGCAGTGAGGAAGGTGGCTGCCAGAAAGACCCTGAAGCGCAAAGCTCCTGCCCAAGAAAGCTTGCACGTAAGTTGACTTGTGCCTTGACCATATTTATCTTCCCTCCCAGTCTTGTGCAACATGCTTGTACTTCTTTCTACAGACTTCCACTGAAGAGAACTTTAGCGGGGAAGCAGAGTCCAGCCAGAGGGATTCGAGCTCGGGTGATTCCGAGAAGTCTACCACACAGAGCCAGACGGCCTCGCCAGCGCCGGCTTCTAAGAAAAGGTCGACTCCCGAGCCTACTGCTCCCCAGGCTCCAGTCAAAACAGGGTCACGCGTGAAGCGTCGATGCGTCAAAAGGGCTCGCAAAGACCCCCAAGTTTCCTCGCCAAGCCAAGAGGTTTCAAATGTAATTACCTCACTGGTTCACATTTCATGCTGTCCCATTGCTACTTGGATCGGCTCACCATTTGTTTTGCAGATTAATGAGACTTCTAGTGAGGACGTTGAAGAGGTGCTGATGCCATCCGTTACGCTAGACCTGGCAACCTCAACGCGCGGGGCTGATCAAGTGGCTAACCTAGCCAAGCCCACGGAAAAGCCGATTGTCACGACATCGGCTATTCCTCCCACCTTGGGAGAGGTACACTCCACTTCCTTGGCTCTATCCCTTTCTTCGCTGTATACTAATGCTGTTCTTGTTTGTTGTGTCAGGGTTGTGACCTTTCAAGCTTGCTGACGTTTGACCCTGAATCCATCGAGCCAGCTACCTCCAAGGCAGGGGAAGAGCCAAGTGCTAACACAGTCCATGGCCCACTCCAGCGTCTCAAGGCTTTGCTCTCCTCCTCAGTTGAGACCCTGGTTGAGAATCCTGAAGAAGTCAAGGGCATCCTCGAAGATATCCAGCCCCATCTCCCTGTGACACTGCAAGTGAAGCTTTGGCCAGCTGTGACGCTGTCGGTCTTCAAGTCAAGGGTGCAGTCAGCTCGTCAAAGAATCAATCTTCGCCACGCCCAGCTTCCATTAAGGGCCGATATTGCAAACAAGTGTCAACGGCTCAACGAGAAAAAGGCTGCTTTAGACGCCAAAACTGACACCTCTGCCAATAATGCCGAGCTCGAGACCCTGCGTAAGGAACTGGAGAACCTTGAAGAGAGGGTCAGAGTGACCAAGCAGCTTATTCAGGACAAGGAAGCCCTTATTGCCCGCTCTCAAGAGGAAGCAAAGGGTCTCACAGCCGATCTGAAGACCGATCTGGCTGACATCCGTGCCCTGAGCAGTCAATTGGTGACGGGCAAAGACGAGGACGACGAGGCTGAGATCGCCGAGGTGGATCGTATCCGTGCTGACGCTCTTCGCGCCCTCAACGCGTTTCTTCAGTAGAGCCTTTCTGTGTAAACTGTCAAATGTTTTGCTGAACTTGTGCCTCTAAAGTCGATGACTATGCATCGGCTTTTATTCTGAAGTCGATGTCTTTCCATCGGCTGTATTTGCACACTGTTGCCATCTCAGATACTTCCTTAAGTCGATGTCTGCGCATCGGCTGTGGTTTGCATAAAAAATATTTTTTTTTTCTGGCTGATTTTTATATCGGCCCCCCATATTTTACTGCCCATGTACCACCCATGTTCATCTGATTAGGTGCCCCCCGAGCCGAATCTGCCAGGTTACTGCAGATATCGGCTCTGCAGTCATCTAAAGAACTTATGCCTGCACATAGGTAGATTTCTCCTAGCTCATCAGCAGATGTAAGCCCATACCCTAGCTTTCCGTCACCTGTTAGATCGATACTGAACACATGGAAAGCGTATGGCAAGGATAATATGGGCCGATTGCTGGAATCGGCCCCCATCTTGATTGCATTGCTCAAAAAGGTTTACATCGTACTAGTGCCAGCCGACATCTCATCATCGGCTTTCCTTTGTTTGGGGCGCCACACTTTCCTTTGTGGTCGACCCTCTTCGTCCAGAGTTCGCTGAATTTTCTCGGCCAGATCAGGCCGCGCCTTCCTTAGCGTGTGCAGGTATAACCTTTCGGCGTCCTCCAAGCCACGCAGTCGCTGAACCCTACGCTTTTGGGAACGGCTGAGTCCATCAGGGCACCACCTTGGCCGGTGGTACTTGTCCTCTTCTTCTTCATAGTCATCTTCCAACTCCTCGAGGTCTTCTTCCCGAGAGGACTCAGTTCGCTTGTTCCTAGATGGGTGATGCGTGTGGTTGGCACGTCCGTTGGGAACCCCAAGAGGAAGGTGTGATGCGCACAGCGGCATGTTTCCCTCAGTAAGAAACCAAGGTTTAATCGGACCAGTAGGAGTCAAGAAGCACGTTGAAGGTTGATGGCGGCGAGATGTAGTGCGGCGCAACACCAGGGATTCCGGCGCCAACGTGGAACCTGCACAACACAACCAAAGTACTTTGCCCCAACGAAACAGTGAGGTTGTCAATCTCACCGGCTTGCTGTAACAAAGGATTAACCGTATTGTGTGGAAGATGATTGTTTGCAGAAAACAGTAGAACAAGTATTGCAGTAGATTGTATTTCAGTAAAGAGAATTGGACCGGGGTCCACAGTTCACTAGAGGTGTCTCTCCCATAAGACGAACAGCATGTTGGGTGAACAAATTACAGTTGGGCAATTGACAAATAAAGAGGGCATGACCATGCACATACATATCATGATGAGTATAGTGAGATTTAATTGGGCATTATGACAAAGTACATAGACCGCCATCCAACTGCATCTATGCCTAAAAAGTCCACCTTCAGGTTATCATCCGAACCCCCTCCAGTATTAAGTTGCAAAGCAACAGACAATTGCATTAAGTATGGTGCGTAATGTAATCAACAACTACATCCTTAGACATAGCATCAATGTTTTATCCCTAGTGGCAACAGCACAACACAACCTTAGAACTTTCTCACATCGTCCTGTGTCAATGCAGGCATGAACCCACTATCGAGCATAAGTACTCCCTCTTGGAGTTACAAGCATCTACTTGGCCAGAGCATCTACTAGTAACGGAAAGCATGCAAGATCATAAACAACACGTAGATATAACTTTGATAATCAACATAACAAGTATTCTCTATTCATCGGATCCCAACAAACGCAACATATAGAATTACAGATAGATGATCTTGATCATGTTAGGCAGCTCACAAGATCCGACAATGATAGCACAATGGGGAGAAGACAACCATCTAGCTACTGCTATGGACCCATAGTCCAGGGGTAGACTACTCACACATCACACCGGAGGCGACCATGGTGGCGTAGAGTCCTCCGGGAGATGATTCCCCTCTCCGGCAGGGTGCCGGAGGCGATCTCCTGGATCCCCCGAGATGGGATCGGCGTTGGCGGCGTCTCTGGAAGGTTTTCCGTATCGTGGCTCTCGGTGCTGGGGGTTTCGTCACGGAGGCTTTAAGTAGGCGGAAGGGTAGGTCAAGAGGCGGCACGGGGGGCCCAGACCATAGGCCGGCGCGGCCAGGGGTGGGGCCGCGCCGCCCTAGGGTTTGGCCACCCCGTGGCCCCTCTTCGTTTCATCTTCGGACTTCTGGAAGCTTCGTGGAAAAATAGGCCCCCGGGCTTTGATTTCGTCCAATTCCGAGAATATTTCCTTACTAGGATTTCTGAAACCAAAAACAGCAGAAAACAAAGAATCGGCACTTCGGCATCTTGTTAATAGGTTAGTTCCAGAAAATGCACGAATATGACATAAAGTGTGCATAAAACATGTAGATAACATCAATAATGTGGCATGGAACATAAGAAATTATCGATACGTCGGAGACGTATCAGCATCCCCAAGCTTAGTTCTGCTCGTCCCGAGCAGGTAAAACGATAACACGAGATAATTTACGGAGTGACATGCCATCATAATCTTGATCACACTATTTGTAAAGCATATGTAGTGAATGCAGCGATCAAAACAATGTATATGACATGAGTAAACAAGTGAACCATAAAGCAAAGACTTTTCATGAATAGCACTTCAAGACAAGCATTAATAAGTCTTGCATAAGAGTTAACTCATAAAGCAATAATTCATAGTAAAGGCATTGAAGCAACACAAAAGAAGATTAAGTTTCAGCGGTTGCTTTCAACTTGTAACATGTATATCTCATGGATATTGTCAACATAGAGTAGTATAATAAGTGCAATAAGCAAGTATGTAGGAATCAATGCACAGTTCACACAAGTGTTTGCTTCTTGAGGTGGAGAGAAATAGGTGAACTGACTCAACATTGAAAGTAAAAGAATGGTCCTCCATAGAGGAAAAGCATCGATTGCTATATTTGTGCTAGAGCTTTGATTTTGAAAACATGAAACAATTTTGTCAACGGTAGTAATAAAGCATATGCATCATGTAAATTATATCTTATAAGTTGCAAGCCTCATGCATAGTGTACCAATAGTGCCCGCACCTTGTCCTAATTAGCTTGGACTACCGGATCATCACAATGCACTGTTTTAACCAAGTGTCACAAAGGGGTACCTCTATGCCTTTGTACAAAGGTCTAAGGAGAAAGCTCGCATTGGATTTCTCGCTATTGATTATTCTTCAACTTAGACATCCATACCGGGACAACATAGACAACAGATAATGGACTCCTCTTTTATGCATAAGCATGTAACAACAATTAATAATTTTCTCATTTGA
The DNA here is from genome assembly GCF_019359855.2 of Lolium perenne. Taxonomy (NCBI): domain Eukaryota; kingdom Viridiplantae; phylum Streptophyta; class Magnoliopsida; order Poales; family Poaceae; genus Lolium; species Lolium perenne. The sequence goes on along the minus strand of NC_067248.2, from coordinate 31,163,371 downwards.
GATTGAGGATATATGTCCAAAACTGAAACTTCCACCATGGATCATGGCTTTAGTTAGCGGCCCAATGTTCTTCTCTAACATATGCATGCTTAACCATAAGGTGGTAGATCTCTCTTACTTCAGACAAGACGGACATGCATAGCAACTCACATGAAATTCAACAATGAATAGTTGATGGCGTCCCCAGTGAACATGGTTATCGCACAACAAGCAACTTAATAAGAGATAAAGTGCATAATTACATATTCAATACCACAATAGTTTTTAAGCTATTTGTCCCATGAGCTATATATTGCAAAGGTGAATGATGGAACTTTAAAGGTAGCACTCAAGCAATTTACTTTGGAATGGCGGAAAATACCATGTAGTAGGTAGGTATGGTGGACACAAATGGCATAGTGGTTGGCTCAAGTATTTTGGATGCATGAGAAGTATTCCCTCTCGATACAAGGTTTAGGCTAGCAGGGTTTATTTGAAACAAACACAAGGATGAACCGGTGCAGCAAAACTCACATAAAAGACATATTGAAAACATTATAAGACTCTACACCGTCTTCCTTGTTGTTCAAACTCAATACTAGAAATTATCTAGACCTTAGAGAAACCAAATATGCAAACCAAATTTTAGCATGCTCTATGTATTTCTTCATTAATGGGTGCAAAGCATATGATGCAAGAGCTTAAACATGAGCACAACAATTGCCAAGTATCACATTACCCAAGACATTAATAGCAATTACTACATGTATCATTTTCCAATTCCAACCATATAACAATTTAACGAAGGAGAAACTTCGCCATGAATACTATGAGTAGAAACCAAGGACATACTTGTCCATATGCTACAGCGGAGCGTGTCTCTCTCCCATAAAGTGAATGCTAGGATCCATTTTATTCAAACAAAACAAAAAACAAAAACAAACCGACGCTCGAAGAAAAGCACATAAGATGTGATGGAATAAAAATATAGTTTCAGGGGAGGAACCTGATAATGTTGTCGATGAAGAAGGGGATGCCTTGGGCATCCCCAAGCTTAGACGCTTGAGTCTTCTTAATATATGCAGGGGTGAACCACCGGGGCATCCCCAAGCTTAGAGCTTTCACTCTCCTTGATCATGTTGCATCATACTCCTCTCTTGATCCTTGAAAACTTCCTCCACACCAAACTCGAAACAACTGATTAGAGGCTTAGTGCACAATAAAAATTAACATATTCAGAGGTGACACAATCATTCTTAACACTTCTGGACATTGCATAATGCTACTGGACATTAGTGGATCAAAGAAATTCATCCAACATAGCAAAAGAGGCAATGCGAAATAAAAGGCAGAATCTGTCAAAACAGAACAGTTCGTATTGACGAATTTTAAAATGGCACCAGACTTGCTCAAATGAAAATGCTCAAATTTAATGAAAGTTGCGTACATATCTGAGGATCATGCACGTAAATTGGCTTAATTTTCTGAGCTACCTACAGGGAGGTAGACCCAGATTCGTGACAGCAAAGAAATCTGGAACTGTGCAGTAATCCAAATCTAGTACTTACTTTTCTATCAACGGCTTAACTTGGCACAACAAAACACAAAACTAAGATAAGGAGAGGTTGCTACAGTAGTAAACAACTTCCAAGACACAAAATAAAAACAAAGTACTGTAGGTAAAAACATGGGTTGTCTCCCATAAGCGCTTTTCTTTAACGCCTTTCAGCTAGGCGCAGAAAGTGTGTATCAAGTATTATCAAGAGACGGTGTGTCAACCTTACCTTGGGCTTTACCCTTACCTTTCTTATTGTTTTTCTTTCCCTTGGGTTTAGGAAATATATGATTTCCCCCCGGTATAGAGGTGAATTTCAGAGTGCCTTCTCCAACATCAATGACTGCTCCCAATAGTTTCAGCAGGGATCTTCCGAGTGTGAGTTTTCCTGTTTCAATAACAAGATAATCAATGGATATTGTCCTTCCAAGAATGGTTGTATGCACACCTGCGGCTATTCCTTTAGGAATTATAGTAGAGTTATCAATGAGAGTTATTTCTTCTCCTCCTTCATCAACTCCCCAAAGTTTCAAAGATTTATAAATACTTTCAGGCATAAGGCAAAATTCATACATAATATTACAGTAGGCATGGAGAGTTCGATCACCGATAACAATATTAACAGCAGGATCCCACAATGAGAGTTTAGAGTTCACTAAAACTTGTTCAAGACGATTACGAACGTGGCAATAATTATCATTCAAGCGAGATGTACTTATCTCGAGACTATTTAATCTACTATATATGCTAGTAAGGGCTGAATCAAAGTTATTAGCTGAATCATGTGATGCAACCAACTTCTTTATGGCATTAAAAGCTTGATCCCCATTGCAATGAAGGAAATCTCCTCCCACTAAAGTATCCAAAGCATATCTATAGCGAACCATAAGACCAAAATAAAAATTACTAAGGAGCAAACTTAGAGTCATTTGAGGTTCAGTTTTACGATAAGAAGTAAAAATTCTAGACCAAGCATCCTTAAAACTCTCCTCATCCCCTTGTTTAAAAGTGAAGACTAATTCTTCAGGCGAAGAAGTAACAGGTTCAGAGCTAGACATAGTAACAAAAGTAACTAATTTTTTTGTGTTTTTGATATAGAGTGCAAGACAATAAATAAAGCAAACTAGATAAAGTAAATGCAAGTAAACTATTTTTTTTTTTGTGTTTTTTGATATAGCAAACAAGATAGCAAATAAAGTAAAACTAGCAACTAATTTTTTTGTATTTTGATTTAGTGCAGCAAACAAAGTAGTAAATAAAACTAAGCAAGACAAAAACAAAGTAAAGAGATTGAGAAGTGGAGACTCCCCTTGCAGCGTGTCTTGATCTCCCCGGCAACGGCGCCAGAAATTTGCTTGATGCGTGTGGTTGGCACGTCCGTTGGGAACCCCAAGAGGAAGGTGTGATGCGCACAGCGGCAAGTTTCCCTCAGTAAGAAACCAAGGTTTAATCGGACCAGTAGGAGTCAAGAAGCACGTTGAAGGTTGATGGCGGCGAGATGTAGTGCGGCGCAACACCAGGGATTCCGGCGCCAACGTGGAACCTGCACAACACAACCAAAGTACTTTGCCCCAACGAAACAGTGAGGTTGTCAATCTCACCGGCTTGCTGTAACAAAGGATTAACCGTATTGTGTGGAAGATGATTGTTTGCAGAAAAACAGTAGAACAAGTATTGCAGTAGATTGTATTTCAGTAAAGAGAATTGGACCGGGGTCCACAGTTCACTAGAGGTGTCTCTCCCATAAGACGAACAGCATGTTGGGTGAACAAATTACAGTTGGGCAATTGACAAATAAAGAGGGCATGACCATGCACATACATATCATGATGAGTATAGTGAGATTTAATTGGGCATTACGACAAAGTACATAGACCGCCATCCAACTGCATCTATGTCTAAAAAGTCCACCTTCAGGTTATCATCCGAACCCCCTCCAGTATTAAGTTGCAAAGCAACAGACAATTGCATTAAGTATGGTGCGTAATGTAATCAACAACTACATCCTTAAACATAGCATCAATGTTTTATCCCTAGTGGCAACAGCACAACACAACCTTAGAACTTTCTGTCACTGTCCCAGGTGTCAATGCAGGCATGAACCCACTATCGAGCATAAGTACTCCCTCTTGGAGTTACAAGCATCTACTTGGCCAGAGCATCTACTAGTAACGGAAAGCATGCAAGATCATAAACAACACGTAGATATAACTTTGATAATCAACATAACAAGTATTCTCTATTCATCGGATCCCAACAAACGCAACATATAGAATTACAGATAGATGATCTTGATCATGTTAGGCAGCTCACAAGATCCGACAATGATAGCACAATGGGGAGAAGACAACCATCTAGCTACTGCTATGGACCCATAGTCCAGGGGTAGACTACTCACACATCACACCGGAGGCGACCATGGCGGCGTAGAGTCCTCCAGGAGATGATTCCCCTCTCCGGCAGGGTGCCGGAGGCGATCTCCTGGATCCCCCGAGATGGGATCGGCGTTGGCGGCATCTCTGGAAGGTTTTCCGTATCGTGGCTCTCGGTACTGGGGGTTTCATCACGGAGGCTTTAAGTAGGCGGAAGGGTAGGTCAAGAGGCGGCACGGGGGGCCCAGACCATAGGCCGGCGCGGCCAGGGGTGGGGCCGCGCCGCCCTAGGGTTTGGCCACACCGTGGCCCCTCTTCGTTTCATCTTCGGACTTCTGGAAGCTTCGTGGAAAAATAGGCCCCTGGGCTTTGATTTCGTCCAATTCCGAGAATATTTCCTTACTAGGACTTCTGAAACCAAAAATAGCAGAAAATAGCAACTGGCACTTCGGCATCTTGTTAATAGGTTAGTTCCAGAAAATGCACGAATATGACATAAAGTGTGCATAAAACATGTAGATAACATCAATAATGTGGCATGGAACATAAGAAATTATCGATACGTCGGAGACGTATCAATGGGAGAGGCCCAAGACGTTTGAACACTGACACGTCTGTTGCACCCTTCTTCTTCTGTCTACATTCTAGGCAGTTGCCGATTGTAGGCAATCGGCTCATTCCTGAATCCCAGCAGTGTTTGAAGAAAGGACAGTCCCAGTGCTTGCCCACGTTGTCTTGTTCTCTTGACCTTTCCTTGGCACGGCGCTCGTATCTCTCCTCATCGCGATCATGCCGACGATGTCTCCTGGCGTCTCTGCTAGCTAGACGATCCCTTTCATCATCGCTGTTGTACCGCCGGTGTTGGTCGTACTGACTCACGTATTTGTTGAGGAGATGATCAGAGAGAGGTCATTGATATCACACATTCTTCACTTCTCCCTCTGTGATGTAGCGTTTGCCATTGTGCCGGAGCCGATCGCGCGGAGCGGCTTCCTCTTTGTCCTTGCTACGAGAGCGGCTGCTCTCGCCTTTGTCCTTACCAGAGTGGTGCCCAGGCTCGACCATGTTGATGCTTAACGAGAAACCTGGCTGGCACCCTTCGGGGTAAGCGTACTCCACCGTGTTAACGGCGGGGAAGGGGTGTGTGTCGACTTTCATGGCGTACTGGTTGAAAATTAGACGTCCTTGTTCTATCGCCATTTGGATCTGCTGACGCCACACCCTGCAGTCGTTGGTGGTATGGCTGAACGTGTTATGCCATTTGCAATATGGCTTTCCATTCAGCTCCTGTGCCGTGGGAAGTTTGAGGCCTTCGGGTAACTTTAGCTGCTTCTCCTTGAGTAAGAGATCAAAAATTTGCTCAGCTTTGGTTACGTCGAAGTCAAAACCTCTTGGAGGACCTTGTGGCTTCACCCATTTACAAGACACGGGGGTTGCCCCCGAGTCCACTCAGCCACTGCTACCTCTTGATCTCCCGCGGACCCTTCATCTTCATCTGCCTCAACCAGGACTACCGCACGCTTGAACTTGTCCTGGTACAGGTCTGGGTGGCGCTGTTCATATAATGACAGTTTCTGAACCATGTGCGCCAGTGAAGGGTAGTCTGCTTGGGAAGCCATATCCTTGATCGGTGATGCGAGACCCACCACCGCCAACTCGACTGCTTCCTTTTCGGTCAAACGAGCCGAATAACATCGGTTCCTCACGGTCCTGAAGCGCTGGATGTACTCTGACACTGTTTCTCCGCGCTTCTGACGTACTTGTGCTAGATCGGCAATGCCAGCCTCGGAAGCTTCTGAGTGATACTGCATGTGGAATTGTTCCTCCAACTGCTTCCAAGTCCGGATCGAATCTGGTGGCAGCGACGTGTACCACCCGAAAGCCGATCCTGTGAGGGACTGTGCGAAGAACCTCACGCGTAGTGCATCTGCAGCTGAGATCGTGCCCAGCTGCGCCAAATATTGGCTTACATGCTCGATTGAGCTGGAGCCATCTGACCCACTAAACTTGGAGAATTCAGGGAGCCGATATTTGGGTGGTAATGGGATCAAATCATAGTCATTGGGATACGGCTTGGAATAGCCGATTGCCCTCCTTTTCGGCACCATGCCGAATTGGTCTCTTAAGATTGTGCTGATCTGATCCGCAGTGCTAGCTGCAGGAGTTGAACTCTGAAGATTTGCTGGGGTGGCGTACTTAGCTAGCCACGCTTGCTTCTCGAGATCTGAGCTAGCTGCAGGCGTTGAGCTCTGGACGTTCGTCGGAGTGGCATACTTAGCTAGCCACGTCTGCTTCTCAAGATCTGATCCAGAAGCTCCTCCTGCTGTTCCAGAAGTCCCTGCTGTCGCAGTCTGGTTCATGAGTGCCCAGTTACTGCTGTCCGGCACGTATGTGCACGTGTATCCGTGAGGGATCTCCTTAGGCGCCTCATACAAGAACTGGTAGTCGCTAGGATCGCCACCGATCTTGTAGACGACGAATGCCGGTGTACTCGGCACCTCTGGTGCTGCCAGCGCGAACGGCAGCGGTGGTCGGCTCTGGAGCGGTAGCTCTCCTTGGTGAGTCCCTAGAGCAGGTCCTGACGGAGAGTACTGATGCCTCAAGATTTCATGGAGCACCCGAAGGGCGACACGCTCCAAAGTGTTCACCAGGCTCTCAGAATGGCGGTGTAGCGAATGAGCTACCATGAAATTGATCTCCTGACGCAAGGACCTGGTGCGTTCTTCTGAAGGGGTGGACAGGTCAATTCCATCGAGCGCGCCTTCAGGTGTGAACCCTCTCCACCTGATGCCATGCGAGCGAGTCCTGTGGAAAGAGCCGATGAGGTCGGCCTCGAGGATAGCTTTGACGTCGTCATACTTCTTCTTGAGCTCTTTGGGCAGATCCTCGTACGTGACTGGAGTACCTTCCGCCATCTCAGATGTAGATGGCGATGCAGTTGATGTCGAAGACTATCCCACCGGGCGTGCCAGAATGTGTTGGCGTCCGAAACCCACCGGCGAGCTACGGCTGGCAACACGAAGAGCCGGGAACAACCTTAGGGCTGCGGCTGGCCCTGGTCCCTCCGAGCGACAGCCCGCAAAGCTCCTGGTACGCACGTCCCGATGCTGGTGCAAGGACGTGCCACCTGATCTATACCTGATCAGGAAGGTGATGGATTTGCTTCGCTTAGGTTTCCTGCATGGCGTACACGTAAACATTAAATACGAGTCTCGATCGGCTCTCAGGTTATCCTGTGAACCGGCTCAAGGAGCCGATCCACCCATGGTCCGTATGAGGTCTACGATCGCATGGTGGTCCTGCTTGATCAATATGTAGCTAAAACAACCTACGACGATTTAGGGTTTTCACCACATAATCGGAACATCCTACTCGTGATTGAGCCTGGCAGCTACGCACGGTGATAATAAACCGACCCTAGACAAGGCCTAAAAACCAACATTAAGTTGATCCCCGGAACATCTTGTCTAGGGTTAGCAAACTACACCCTACGTACCACTGGATCCTTCAACCCGTTTGTAAGGCCTAACTATGCAGATATTAAACTAATCCCTGAAAAATCAAGGAGCAATCATAACGGATCGGATCTACTAAACAATGATCAAGCAAGGTGCCGCCCTTACACCTAAGAAAGGTGTAAGGACGGCTAGACGTCTAAGGGTTGCATGGACGGAAGCATGTAGCACGGTAGAACAATGCTAACCCTAACACATCTATGATAACTACGTTGCTCGCCATCAAAAAGGCTTCAGTACGAGCAACGCATGAACGACGAATAAACGTATACTGCCTAGATCGCAAGATGCGATCTAGGCAGCATGATGCTTACCCGGAAGAAACCCTCGAAACAAGAGGTTGGCGATGCGCCAAGATTGGTTTGTGTTGAACGTGATTTTTGTCTTTCTTGATAACCCTAGATACATATTTATAGTCCTTAGACTTTCTAACGTGGGAATAATCCCAACCGTGCACGAGCCAAACTCTAACTAACCGACACGTATCCTACTAGATTTACAGATACAAGGGCAAACTAGCCCGAACTTCGTGTACAAGGCCGGTTCACGTATTTCTTCATGTATATTCTTCAAGCCCAATCTTGATCGCGGCCCACCTCTGACTCGGTCAAATTCTGGTGATAACAGACATATAAACATTTATCATAAACATAAAGATATAAATAATAACCACTTTATTATTGCCTCTAGGGCATATCTCCTTCAGCGGTGCACGCTGCAGCCGTGCATAGCGGACGCGTGTTGCGGTACACGCCACCTTCGTCTTTATAGAGCCCTTTTCCTCTCCCTCGACGCACGTTCTCACTGCAACAGCCTCTCCTGTCCCATCATCTTCTCCACAACCGAAGAAAAAACCCCGAAGAAAACCGCCGGCGATGGAGAAGAATGAGATGCCCATTGTCGGCGCATCAGCCGCCGGCGCATCGGCCGCTGCCCCCGTCCAGGCCCCTATCGCTGCTTCCAACGTAGCAGTCGGCGCATCAGCCGCCGGCGCATCGGCCGCCGCCACCGTCCAGGCCCCCGTCCAGGCCCCCGTGGCTTGGGACCCGTACGAACCAGTGCCGTACGTCGCGCCGGAGAACCCCTACGACACCAGCATCGTCGACGACGAGCCGGAGGTAACCCTTTGCTCCCTTGTTCTTATCCCATTTCAATCCATTTGTGTTAGATCTAGCGTTATTAGGGTTCGTCTGTTCCTAGTTCAATCCATTTGTGTTAGATCTAGCGTTATTAGGGTGCGTCTGTTCCTAGTTCAATCCTTTTGTGTTAGATCTTGCGTTATTAGTGCTTGTGATTTGCTTTTGTTTAAGATTTGTGCCGATGATGATGAATATTTGGGCACAAATTGATTCAGGGTTTGGTCAGTAAACAATTGGTGTGTTCAAATTTGTTGTGCATGATCTTTGGTTTACTGACTCAAATCCTGGATATAAGTGTGTCCAATGTAACTGAGGCTACCTCTTTTTTCCGAGCCCATATTATCATGCATGATCTTTGTTCACTCTCTGTTCCATCATCGTTGCAACTGACTCCATGTTTTTTGCACGATCTTTGGTGCTACGTGACAGGTGCAGAGCAGCGACGTCGACAGCGACGACGAGTCCTTCCACACCAAGACTCGTCATGTCCTCAGGAGGCTGCAGTCCGGCCATTACGATGGCCCCTTTGCTCGAGGCATTTACAAGTGCCCCTTCTGCAACAGGAAGCTCCGCGCCACCGACTTCAACTGCCTGGTGAACCATGCTGAATCCATTGGCAGATGCGGCGCTAGAGTTGGAACGACGGTGAATGTGCATGCGTTCATGGCCAAACACAAAGCACTTGGGATTCACCTGCGCAACCTCCAGGCGAGTCACAGGCGCAACTTGGAGGCGTTGAACATGCCTACTGCACTCTCTGTATGTGACTGCTCTATCTGTAGAGCAGCTTAAATTCATGTAAAATGTAGCTTATGTTGTAGGGTTCTATCGGTACTACTGTTGGATCTGTCGTGAATATATCTATGCTATGTTGGCTGCTCTATGCAAGCTTATCCTATATTTTCTCTGGATTTGTACCCTAGATTTCCTACCTGATTGGGTAAAAACGAAGGCATAAAGAAATGAATGGCGTTAAAAAACAGAAGGAGAAGCTGCTCTAGATTTGCTACCAATTTGGGCTATCAAATAGGAATGAGATCGAGCGAGAGAGAGGAAAAAGGTACATTGAAAACTGCTAAGCTGGGCGAAAGAGACAGAAACCACTCGTGCCCACGTCCCGGACCCACACGGCTCCACACGCTACGGCCCCACACGGCCACACAAACATGGTCTCGTCCTGTCCCACGCGGTTCCTTCCTACTAGCCCCACACGACGCGACCCCACAAACAACACGACCCCACTCGTCAGCACGGAACGGTCAACTTAACGGATTCCTGCCGTCGGAGCTGCTTCTGCGGGTTTCAAACAAGGACTTGGGGAAAACTGAGGAAAAACTAAGGAGCTGGGGAAAACTGAGCACAACTAAGGAACCGAGGGCACGAAAATAGAAATCCCTAAATAAAAAGCTCTAGCACATGAGTAATCCATACTTCCCCATGTGAAGGGCCTTTCTTTTACTTTTATGTTGAGTCTTCATCTTCTAACTTTATGCACCAATTAAGAGAACATAGTTGTCATTTTGAGTATAATGTGCATAGTCCCAAGTATACCTGAGCATTTCTCGGGCCGGGTCGACCAAGGCCCGACGCGGAAAATCTCGGCCTAGGCCCGACCGTCGGGCCGGAAATCTTGGCCCAAGCCTGGCCCATCATAAGGAAAGCCTGTTGGGCCTCGGGCCTCGGGCCGGGCCGCTTCCTTAAATCGCGTAAAATGATGGCCCAGGCTCGGCCCATGCTGACCATCGTGCCAAAAAATCTGGCCCAGGCCCGGCCCACAGGCATGGTCGGGTCGGGCTTGGCCCGGGAATTTCGGGCCGGGCCGGGCTGCCCATGGCCAGGTATAGTCCCAAGACTTATTTATTGATTCATAATTATGTTATTACTTGCTCTCAAATTACTTGTATCTAGTCACCCTTTGAACTTAAAGGTGTCCTAACATTTATGTTTTGCTATTCCATGAATGACAATCTGAATACCACTTTACTATGTTTTCTCTATGCTAAAAACAAACAGTTGCTTTCAGTACACTATTATTCATGATATTTTGTTTGAGTTACTTTTCATGTTGTAACACAGTTGCCAAGTTCTATTGTTAGAATTATATCTATTATGCCTATGTTTAGAGTGCTTTGATCCCAGCTTACAATGGTTTACAATAGTTTGATCAAGATTGTGTTGGGTGCATGTCACGTCAAAAATTATTTTTGTTATAACTTACCTACTCGAGGACGAGTAGGAGTTAAGCTTGGGGATGCTTGATACGTTGCGAACGTATCAATAATTTTGATGCTCCATGCTTGTTTTAGACCAATTGCTATATGTTTTGTCTACACTTCGTGGCATTTTTTATGTATTTCTGGGAACTAACCTATTAACAAGATGCCACAGTATCAGTTCCTATTTTCTGCGGTTTTGTATTTTAGAAAAGTTGTACAGGAAATATTCTCGGAATTGGAGGAAACAAAAGCCAAACCTCCTATCTTTCTCAACACGAAGACGTAGCCCAGAGCAGAGACGGAGAAGCGCCAGCAGGTGGCCACACCACCCCTAGGTGCGGCCCACCCCTGACCACGTCTAGGTATGGTGTGGGCCCCTCGGGCGTCCATCGACCTCGCCCCTTCGCCTATATATTGACATCCTCGGGAAAACCCCAGATACCTGAACCTCCATCCATGAAAAGTTCCGTCACCGTCGCCATTGTCAACCCTAGTTCGGGAGGGTTCTGAAGCTCTTGCCGACACCCTGCCAGAGAAGGAGATCATCACCAGAGGCCTCTTCATCACCATGCCCACCTCCGAAGTGATGCGTGAGTAGTTTATCCCTGGACTACGGGTCCATAGCAGTAGCTAGATGGTTGTCTTCTCCTCTTTATCCCTCATGTTTAGATCTTGTGAGCTGCCTATCATGATCGAGATCATCCTTATGTAATGTTAATACGTCTCAAACGTATCTATAATTTTTGATGCTCCATGCTTGTTTTACACCAATTTCTATATGTTTTGTCTACACTTCGTCGCACATTTATGTATTTTCCGGAACAAACCTATTACAAGATGCCATAGTGTCAGTTCCTATTTTTTGTTGTTTTTGTATTTCAGAAAAGTTGTATAGGAAATATTCTCGGAATTTGACGAAACAAAAGCCAAACCTCCTAAGTTTCCCGATACGAAGACAGAGTCCAGAGTAGAGACGGAGGAGGGCCAGAGAGGGGCCACACCATGCCTGGGCGCCCCTGCCGTGCTTAGGGGTAGTGTGGGGCCCTCGGGCGCCCACCGACCTCGCCCTTCCGCCTATAAATTGCCTTCGATGCAAAAACTGTAAATACCAGAGCCTCCGTCCAGGAAAAGTTCCGTCGCCGCCGCCATCATCCAGACAAGTTTCGGGGGTCAGAAGTTCCTGTTCCGGCACCCTGCCGGGATGGGGATTGACCCCCGGAGCCATCTCCATCAACTCCACCGCCTCCACTTCGACTCCATGATGGTTCGTGAGTAGTTCCCCCTGGACTACGGGTTCTCATCTGTAGCTAGTTGGTACTCTCTCTTCCATGTACTTCAATACAATGATCTCATGAGCTGCTTTACATGATTGAGATCCATATGATATAATCGGTGTTGTGTTTGTTGGGATCTGATAAATTATGGAATTGTGATTAGATTGTTCATCATATTATCATACTATTGATTATTTAAGATCTTGCATGCTCTCTGGTACTTGTAGTTACCTTAATCAAGTAGTTGCATGTATATCCAAGAGGGAGTATTTATGCTCGATAGTGGGTTCATCCCTCTAGTAATCTGGAAGAGTGACAGTAACTTCTAAGATTGTAGATTTGTTGTTGCTACTAGGGAGAAAACAACAATGTTTTTTAAGGATAAATTATATTCTTTACTTTACACACATTGCTTAATATGATTATTTGTTGCTTGCAACTTAATACTGGAAGGGGTTCGGATGATAACCTGAAGGTAGATTATTAGTCATAGACGCAGTTGGATTACGATCTATGTATTATATTGTAATGCCCAATTAAATACTACAATAAACCTGATCTTATCATAGTATGCACTGTCATGCCCTCAATTATCAATTTCTCAACTGTAATTTGTTCACCCAACACATGTTATTTGGAGAGTTACCACTAGTGTAGATAGCTGGGAACTCCGGTCCTTCTGTCATCATCATTGCTCTACAGTCAACTCCGCACTGGAATATTTTCTGGTGTCATTGCCTCTGTGTTACTGCTACTGCTGCTGTGTTACTATTGCTTTCATATTACTGCTACTTTCACATCACCTCTGTTACTAGTGCTTTTCCAGGTGCAGCTGAATTGACAACTCCGATGTTAAGGCTTATAAGTATTCTTTGTCTTCCCTTGTGTCGATTCAATAAATTAGGGTTTTACTTCCCTCGAAGATTGTTGCGATACCCTATACTTGTGGGTCATCAAGACTATTTTCTGGCGCCGTTGCCGGGGAGGCATAGCTCTACTCATAAGTTCACCTGGGGAGTACACTTTACCTATCTCTCTGTTTTTATTTTATTTTATTTTATTTTGTCTTGTCTAGTTTATTTTTGCTTAGTTTATTTATGTTTAGTTGTGTTTTGTTTAGTCTACTTTTGTCTAGTTTATTTTTGTCTTGTTATATTTTTCTTATATATCAAAAAATCCATATAAATTTGAAAAACCGAATATCTAAAAAACTGTTGTTATGAAAGAACATGCTGGAACCTCTATGGAACTATTTATAAAGTACAGAGAATCATATAAGGGTAAAGTCATGAGAGGCGTGTTACAAAAGTTGAATCAAATTGCTGAACTTTTGCTTAAACGTCATGATATAAACTGTTGCTCTGAACAGGATACTAAACATCTTAAATTCCAATGTGTCTTTGGTAAAGAAGTTTTAATCATGAACTACCATTAGAATAACTATATTTATCTTGGATTTGAAGAAGTAGAACAATTTGTTTTATTTATGGGAGCTTCTGAAATAGAATCCTTCATGTCTAAAAATTACGAAACATGTGTTACTTGCAATAAACTTAAAGATACGGCCTCTTCTATCCTTGATTATTGCATAGAAAATTTCAGCAATAATTTTTATATCATTGATTATAAGGAGAGACTCAGTCATGCACAAGAATGTATCCACAATTTGCAGGAACCTGTGGAAGAAAAAATTGCTGAACCTGAAAGCTCATTAGATGAAAAAGAGGAGGAGAGTGATGAAAAAAAGGAGGAATAATGGATTAATTAGCTACCCATGCCTACCTTCTAATGAGAGTAACTCTTTATCTCTTAGAATATTTGATTGTCCCCATGCTTACCAAAGGAGGATGAATGTTATGTTCCTGTAGATTCTCTTGCGATCCCCTATACTTGTGGGTAATCAAATGCTACATGTTGTATTTGCTGCGATCCGATGAATATTGAATACTATAATTGAGATTGATTATGATATGTTGTATATGTTATTTGTCATCTTGCATGCTCTCCGTTGCTAGTAGATGCTCTGGCCATGTATGTGTTTGTGACTCCAATAGGGAGTATTTATGCTCGATAGTGGGTTCATACCTCTAGTAATCTGGGAGAGTGACTATAACTTCTAAGGTTGTAGATGTACTATTGCCACTAGGGAGAAAACAACAATGCTTTATCCAAGGATAATTCTATTGTTTACTTTACACACTTTACTTAATGCAATAATATGTTGCTTGCAACTTAATACTAAAAGGGGTGCGGATGCTAACTTGAAGGTGGATTATTAGTCATAGATGTAGTTGGATTACGATCTATGAATTATGTTGTAATGCCCAAATAAATCTCATAGCAATCATCTTGTCATGTATGGTCTTTATTCTGTCAATTGCACAGCTGTAATTTTTTACCCAACATGTTATCTATCTTTATGGAGAGACACCTCTAGTGAACTGTGGACCCCAGTTCTTTCTTTTACACTGATAAAACATCTACTTCAAATACATGTTCTGTTTCTTTACTGAAAGTATTGTTCTCTTTATTACACTGGAAACAAACGTCTCTTTCCACATTATACATCTAATCCTTTGTAATATGCAAAACCAGTGAGATTGACAACCTCACTATAAGTTGGGGCAAAGTATTGTGGTTGTGTTGTGTGCATGTTCCGCGTTGTTGTTGACACCGGTAGTGCGCCCCGCCAACGTCAGCTACCAACAACCTTCAGAAGTGATTTCTTTCTCCTACTGGTCGATTAAACCTTGATTTCTTACTGAGGGAAAACTGGTGCTGTGCTCTTTATACCTTCCTCTTGGGGTTTCCCAACTGTGTGATCTGCACAACATCATGAAGTCACAAGCACATACTTGGCCAGAGCATCTACTAGCAACGGAGAGCATGCAAGATCACAAATGACATATAAAACAGATCTATTGAATTGACATATTAAGAAAATATACTTTAGGGTGAATCTATTGATAATAATTTAGTATTGTAAATATTTATATTTTTGTGTATAAACTTGGTCAAACTTTAAAAACATTGACTTTTAACTAATCCTTAGACGCCTTATATTTTGGGACGGAGGGAGTATAAAATAGATTGTAATCAATCTCAATCATAGTACTCAATATTCATCGGATCCTAGCAAACACAACATGTAGCATTACATAAAGATCATCTTGATCATGATAGGCAGCTCACAAGATCTAAACATGAAACATAAAGAGGAGAAGACAACCATCTAGCTACTGCTATGGACCCGTAGTCCAAAGATGAACTACTCACGCATCACTTTTGAGGTAGGCATGGTGATGAAGAGGCCTCCGGTGATGATCTCCCTCTCCGGTAGGGTGCCGGGAAGAGCTTCCGAACCCTCCCGAACTGCTTCGCAAAAAAAACCCCTCCCGAACTAGGGTCCACGATGGTGGCAGTTGCGGAACTTTTCATGGATGGAGGCTCGGGTATTTAGGGTTTTCCCCGAGGATGTCAATTTATAGGCGAAAGGGCAAGGTCGGTGGGCGCCCGAGGGCCACACCATGCCTAGGCACGACGAGGGGTGGGCCCGCGCCTAGGGGCAGTGTGGCCACCCTTGTGCACCTCTTCATCTCTCCTTCAGACTCCGTCTTCGTGACAGAAAAATAGGAACTTCGGCTTTTGTTTCGTCCATTTCCGAGAATATTTCCAGAACAACTTTTCTGAAATACAAAAATAGCAGAAAATAGGAACTCGCACTGTGGCATCTTGTTAATAGGCTAGTTCCAAAAAATGCATAAAAATGCCACAAAGTGTAAATAAAACATATAGCAATTTGTGTAAAACAAGCATGGAGCATCAAAAAGTTATATATACGTTTGCAACGTATCATGGTGGTGTTGATGAACTATGGAAGTGGAACGGCGTCAGGGCTCCGCCCTGTGGAGATGTGAATGAATTGGTGATGGTTGCTAGGGTTTTCCCCTCTTATATAGGGTCCTGGAGGTCGGTTTTTCTTTTCGGATAACTCCCGCACCAGATATAGGGTCTTCACAATTGTTGTTCGGTTTAACGAAATGATCCCGGCGGAGGGTGGTGATATGTTGCAAATGTATCTATAATTTTTTATGCTCCATGCTTATTTTACACCAATTCCACTATGATTTACTTACACTTCGTTGCACTTTTATAAATTTTTCAGCACTAACCTATTGACAAGATGCCACAGTGATAGTTCCCCGTTTTCTGGTGTTTTTGGTTTCAGAAAAGTTGTACAGGAAATATTCTCGGAATTGGACGAAACAAAAGCCGAAGTCAATATTTTATCGTAACGAAGATGAAGTCCGAAGGGGGGACGACCACAGGGTGGCTAGGCCACTCCATGGTGCGGCCAAGGGTGGGCCCATGCCTAGGGGTGGTGTGGCCCCCCAGGTGGCCACCGACCTTGCCCTTCCGCATATTTATTCACGATCTCGGGAAAAACCTAAATACCCGAGTCTTCATCCAAGAAAAGTTCCGTCGCGGCTGCCATCGCAGAACCCATCTCGGGAGGGTTCTGAAGCTTTTCCCAGCACCCTTCCGGAGGGGGAAATCATCGACGGAGGCATCTACATCACCATAGCCGCCTCCGAAGTGATGCGTGAGTAGTTCATCCCTGGACTATGAGTCCATAGCAGTAGGGATGGTTGTCTTATCCAATTTGTGCCTCATGTTTAGATCTTGTAAGCTGCCTATCATGATCAACATCATCTTTATGTAATGGTACATGTTGTGTTTGCTGGGATCCGATGAATATTGAATACTATGGTTGAGATTTGATGTCATATGTTATTTGTGATCTTGCATGCTCTCCGTTTCTAGTAGATGCTTTGTCCAAGTAGATGTCTGTGACTCCAAAAGGGAGTATTTATACTCGATAGTGGGTTCATGCCTCTAGTAATCTAGGAGAGTGACAATAACTTCTAAGATTGTAGATATGTTGTTGCTACTAGGGAGAAACAACAATGTTTTATCCGAGGGTAATTCTATTGTTTACTTTACACACAATGCCTAATGCAATTATCTGTTGCTTGCAACATAATACTGAAAGGGGTGCGGACGCTAACCGGAAGGTGGATTATTAGTCATAGACGCAGTTGGATTACGGTCTATGTATTATGTTGTAATGCCCAAACGAATCTCATAGTAGTCGCCTTGCTATGTATAATCTTTATTTTGTCAATTGCCCAACTGTAATTTGTTCACCCAACACACTATTTATCTTTATGGAGAGACACCGCTAGTGAACTGTGGACCCCGGTCCTTTCTTTTACACTGATAAATTCAACCACTGCAATCCTGCTCTATTTACTTACCGCAAGCTCTGCTCTCTTTAATTACTGCAAACATCTCCTTCCACTCGATAGATTTAATCCTTTGATTCCGCAAAACCAGTGAGATTGACAACCTCACTGTGAGTTGGGGCAAAGTATTGCGATTGTGTTGTGTGCAGGTTTCATGTTGTTGATGATGCCGGTAGTGCGCCCTGCCAATAGTCAGCCAGCAACACCTTCAGAAGTCACTCTTTTCTCCTACTGGTCGATTAAACCTTGGTTTCTTACTGAGGAAAAACTTGCTGATTTGCTCATCACACCTTCCTCTTGGGCTTTCTCAACTGCTTGTATCGAGCACCATCAGGTGGTACGGGCATCCGGTACTGTCATAGATGACCGTACCACTAGTCGTTAAGTATTTGGACTCCTGCAGTATTTTGGACGCCATTTCTTCATACGAACTCCGATTGAGGTGTTCTTTGGCTCACTGGATTCGTATGGACAAGATCTAAAACATCATGATCTTGGATCTTTATTGACAATTTGTTTCTTTCCACCATTGAAATGGCCAAGTCTCGGTGCCTGTAACTCCTCCATACTACCTCCCTTTTGGCTCATTTCCTTATGTTTTTTCCATAAATGTTAATAACACCTACACACACCAATGACAAGCAAAAGTGATAAAATTCTACTAAAACTATTAGTTGCACAAATCTCCCATTAAAATGAATCATAACTTGTAATCACGCATTTAGAATATAATTAGAGCTAGACAGAGCATGTAATGAGACAAAAAAAGTATATGTGTATGTAGTGGAAAACATGTCGCTTTTTGGACTCATCACCGCTCACCCCTGCTCGAGCTACATCACTGCTATGCAGAACACGTAGGGCGCATGGAAGACCCGCCTTCCCCGACCCAGATGGCGCCCTAAAGGCCTAGATCTGCGCCAAATGGGATAGGTCGGTGGCTCCCTACCGTTGCCTACCATCTTGCGCTACCTAGCATCCCACGGCCGCGCCGCCGTACCGTCACCGCCCAGCCGGAGTCATGCCTGCGTTGCCTAGGAGCACCGCCATCCGGAAGGTTGGGGCACCGACCAACCTCCACGCGCCCAAGGAAAGGAAATATTTTGGTGTTGGTGCCACCAAGGCTTTGTTTGGCGGCGACGAGGGAAGAGCTGGGAGGGGGAGGGGTTGGACGGAGGCCGGCTGGGTGCCATCGTTGCCCTCGTGGGGGGGGGGGGAGCGAAATGGGGGAGAGAAGTTTTTCTCCTAATTTTTATATGTTCCGCACGAGATCAAACCCATCCTTCTTGAAGTATGGAATTGAATCCTCGCTCAGAGTATCTAGAGATCTCATGATGGTATAAATTTGATCAGTATGACGCATGCACCCCTATTTCATGAAGGATTGTTTTCACGATCCAAAGTTAATCCTGCTTCGGAGATCTGAGAAAGCTTTATTTTTACCTGCAAGGGGCTCGGGTCAACATGTTTGGATCAAATACGCAGTGATGATGCACCCGATGAGGTTTATAGATGGGACCTAGGGTATATGGCTATGGATCTCTACAACATCGACTTGGTGTAGATGTGTGCAACCTTCCCTTCTGTACGGATGGCTTTTGTATATATAGTCGTTGGTGGTACGAGTCTCCATGTTGCACGATAGGTCTTTGTAGTCTTGCACGTTAAGTCTTGGCCATGTGTCTTAGTTCGATGTACCAGGAAGTTTTCGTGAAGTCTTGGTGTAGCCCAACAGGTAGGTCGGTTGGAGCAACGTGGAAACAGGACTTCGCGTCGTTGGCATCATGGTCTTCGTGGGCTTAGAACGGGTGTGAGCACATGTACGTAGGGGTATTGGCTGGCTCCACTTATATGCGACACTGGGTTATCCACGGGGTGATTTCCTGTCCTCGCTATACTCATTGTAATGGCATTTTTTGGGCGCTCTTTTGTTGCTGTGGCCCCGGTCCACGACGAGCGCGGTGGTGGGTTCATTAGATCTAGAGTTTAGGAGGATGGTGACACGACGTTGGTCTAAGAGGGAGCGGGGAATGAGCGAGTGGGATCTAGGGTTCCCACGGGAACCCATCTCCACTCAAGTAATGGAAGCGAGGGAAGTAGGAGGGGCTTTTAGGTCAGGCTGAGGGACAACCGCAACCCAACAGACAATGATGGTGGATCGAGGAGTGGGAGCACGTGGCCCTCATCCACGAGGGTGGAGGGTGAAACTAGTTCAGACTCCACTCGTTGGTCCACTACCAACCTAGGAAGGGGGGAATAGGGTCCAACACAACCAAAACCCTAACTTGATATACCACTGGAGCACTGGCGGAGCATCACATCGGCCATACTGGGCTCCGGCCCAGTCTTCTAAAAATGCAAATTACTATTACCAGCGTATATGGCCCAAGCCCATCTGGCCAGTCCTACGACTACTCCTACCTCCTCCTATGTCTGTTTCACTCTGATTCTTCTGCAGCTCCCCCGTTCCCCAAATTCCCCATGTATTATGTGTAGTAGGTCTTCCATATACCTCAGAATCCCCAAGGCCAAGCTCACTATTTCTTCTCTCGCTAGCTCAATCCAGCCAAAATAGCTCCTCTAACATCAAGAATTGAACCAAACTGTAGCTTCAAAATCAGATGGTGATGGTCACCATAGCTCAGGCGTGTCCGCTACCGTGGAGCATCAGATCGAGCAATATATTCAAGAAATCGAATCATCGAGTGTTTAATCCTCTTGCTGTGTGGTGATCTCAAACAATAAATTGATGTATGCCGATTGGGATATTTGGAGTTTTATTTGGGCGCTACACATACACCATAATTCATATGCTTTTGCTTAGCTTAAAACTCATCTACTAGCTTTTGTATAATCCGTTAGGTAGCTTTGGTTCAAGTTTTCAACATAAAACCATCATGACATATTACAAAAGAAAATGAGATGATGCAAGTGAAACTACTGAAGATTCTTCTCCCGGCCCTGAACATGAACCATTGGCATTGTTTGAAGTTGAACAACCAAGACAAAATGAAGTACTAAATCTGAACCAGTGCTCTCATACTAAATTATGTTAACATATTACAATATCAGTATACCTCTATATGGAAATTCTCTCTGCTTATTTAATAGTCACAATTTTTTGAAATACCTTATATGTGATTGTTTGGCGTTAAAGGCAATTGGCCCTCCCTATCTTCCGTACCACACTCCGCCAGTGCACTGGAGCGAATTTGGCACCCCCCAAAAAAAAGACCACGAGGGAACTACCAGAAAATCCTACACCATCAACAAGGGCAACAGACAACGGTTGAACCGCCCGAGGCGAACACCGCGCGCTCATGGGACAACGACCTACCCACCAAGCTAGACAAACCCTAGCCGCAATTGAAGAAATCCTGCATGGGAAGGGCCATATCTGGGGCAAGACGAGGCCCAAGGAAGCTCTTCCTCGTCTGAGATCTCTCTTCCAAGGACCCAGAAGCGAGACCACATAGGCTGCCACCTTGGTAGTACTCTCTCAATTGGCCTCACCTCCTTTAAAGGGGAAAATTTAAGATAATACCGATATCTGCAGAAAATTCATCTACAGCCATTTCATTTCAAGGGGAGATACTACTGCATGTCTAGTCCTACGACTAATACCAATATACATTTCAGCGTTAGAGAACAAACTGCCTTCACCCTGGCCTGAAATAGCTGAACATTAAGGCCACATCCATGAATGTTTGAAGGGACATCATCGCATGGATTCACAGAGTAAGGATATAAACCCATACAGTTCGATAACAAAATTCAGGAAGATCGAACACTGATGTCTGTAGCATCACATGGTGAAGCCTTGCTGTGTATCAAAATGCGCTTCTCTCCCTTAACAACACATCTTGCTGTATCAACTGTATCCTGCATCACGTCAACCACGATTAGCTAGCAAAAAAATCTTTCTGAAGCAAATAACTAAACCCTGTCCTGGAAACGAACTGCCAGGTTATTAGAAAAACATACTATAATATCAGAAGAACATCTGCAGTCTGCCATTTGTTTTGTCCATTTCCAATTATGGCAACACTGGACTAAACTGCAACATTATAGAACAAGTTGCGGCACAACTGAAAAGGGCAGAAACAATTGCACGTGCTAGGTATCAGAAATGTGAGCAAGTTTCATGCTGTAGTGTCTACATGTATGTGTAACTCCTATATGAAGCATTTGCATGGAGCATGAACAATGTGCACGTAGAATGAATGCTGATTTAGTAAACCACCATGCAGATACAAACTTGAAGAAGCTTCTTTTGTTCAGATCGAACATGATATTCTCCAATTCAGTGTTAAACACCTTACACTGCATACCTAATTTTGATCTAGTCTTCTACATTCTTCAATTCCATGCTAATTAAACACCTTGCATTACATTCTCAAAAATATTTGTTTGCTTTCCAGTAAAATGATATCATGTATCATGTACCAATGTCCCACAAATTCTTAACGAAATAATTCAGACATTCTCTAGACAGCATTTTAAGATTTCATGGCACAAAACTAGATCAATAGACAATTTCACTCTTACCAGCTCTGATGAACCAGGCACGAAAACACCAAACTGAAGCTCTGAGCTATACAACTTCAAGGTCTCCAGAAGCTGCATCACCTAATACATTTTGGTCCAGGCCTGTGCTTGCCTCTTCTTCAAATTCATTGTCACTGTCTATGCCTTCTGCCTCTTCCAGTTCATCTGTGCCAGAGTTTCTCTGTGTTATCTCTTCAATATTATCATCTGGGTAAACAGCTATCCTTATGCGTTTGCCTTTGATGTATCGGTATTCAAATTTTGGAGGTGGATATTTCCTATTTAACTTTTCGTATTTATCCAGCATATCTAGCTTCTTAAATACTACACTGAGCATCCTGACAATTGAACGATCAGGTCGAACACCCAGCTCTTCCATATCAGCAAAAACCTGGATGAGTTGCGACGGATACATAATATGGTTAGAAAATGGAACAACCATTGATGTAAGCATCATTTTCATACCCATATTTAAAACATAGCGTTTTTACCACAAAAGAATATTTTGATACAATCACAGTTTAAGGTCAATACCATGAAGAGGACAACCAACTCAAACTCCAATTCTCTTAATACTAGCACACAGTTAGGTAGAAAATAAAAACAATATTGATTCACATTATACTATGCGTCAGTTAAGCATGTGGACAGTTTGCAGCATTATAGTTATTGTCCCTCCATGCAAGTAGGACCAAATGGTGCAAATCCACACCTATAAGATTTGCACACTGAAAAAAATAGTATATTTAGTTTTCCTACCTCAAACATCTTCTGGTATGACCCCAAACTATAGTACAAGGAGATCATCTTCATGAAAAATATACGGGGCAAACCCTCCATATATCTCGAGAATATCTTTCCAAATAGCTCTTCTGCTTCCTCAACTCGTCCATCCTCAATTAAAGCAGTTAATAAAGTCTGATAGCTTCCCATGGTCTTCCCTTGACCTTTATTGAACATCCACTTGATAACCTAGATGGGAGATTACGCAATTGTGTTACTGATACCAAAAAGGGAATACTATTAAAGGGGAGGAGTTAACTCTACATATTCAAGACTTGTCCTTTGGTAGAGAAATAATATTCAGCAACAATTTCATTAGAGATACATGTTCAAAACATATCCGACAAAATAATCAATGCATCACTCCAAAAATTAGGAACTCCCAGTGAATACCTGAATTATTCTTTTCCATTCCTTTTCCTCCTCAAGCGTATGCAATGCCTTCTTTACCGCTATCAAGGGAAACTCCAGTTCCCATGCAACAAATGAATCAAGAGCACCATAAACTTCCTCCTTTACATTAGACAAATCTTTAATCTGCAGGAGAAGACAAAAGATTTAGGGATTTGAAACCACTCAACGAATCAAATTGTACCTGCAAAAGATGAGGTAAACGGAACACTGGACATAACTCTTGGTGCGAAAACAATAAACAACATGTAATTTCTGTTGGACAGAAGCTGTTTTTCGGAATAAGAAGTGCACTCGAACCAATTCGAAATGACTAGAGACACTGAAACTTGTGGAGTTCCATCAGAAAGCTGAAGTAGAGAGCAGTTGTGTATGTGCAGGCATGCAGTTTCGAGGTAATCTATCGTCTTAGCAGGAATGAGCAACAGCGGAATAGCGGAATGTACAAGAACCTTACACATTTTGAGCAACAAACGAATGTATATATACAGACTCTAATTACAGTCGCAACAGCGGAATGTACAAGAACCTTACACATTTGACAAGCTTCTGCGACTTGGAAACGGTTCCGATCCTCTTATCTGTTTTCCACACTCGAGGATACCTTGGTCTCGGACCCCTGGCACCACACACCTGTGCTCCAGCCACAAGGTTGTAATCAGGATTAGCACCAGTACCACCAAATTTTCAGGAAGCAAAGATGGTACAGAGGCAACTGGAGCTCACCACTACAGAGTTGAACTTTCGAAAATGCACCTCGGCGGCTCTCTCCAACACTAGACCAAATGCAGGCGTTCCATATCTCAAGGAAAGCATGCTGTAATCTGCAGTGGGAAACTGTCGTAAGCAAGCACATATTGCTGATTAATTCGCAGAATATAGTAGGGAAAGATAAGAAGCAAAACTTTGTGGAGGCTAATCAGTTTGGGTCTAAGTAATCACAAGCAGTTACCCCCAAATTTAATCCTCCATCCAATACTATCTCCTGCTCCCTGCTTCTCCCTCCTTCTCCCTCCTTAGATCCCCAAATTAAGATTGCGGAGGTGCAGAAAGCAGAGGTACGCGATGAGATAGGCCGGCGTGACTGGCGGCGACGCGCGTGGAGCGACGGCAGGCGTCAGCGGTGGATTCGACCTTTGGGTTGGCCGGCGCACGAGGTGCCTAGGTCGTACTGGCGGCGGAGTGGAGACGAAGGTAAGTTTTCAGAGGTTCAAGATAAGATAAGAGCGAATTTCAAGAAAACCACAGCTTCGCGAGCACTTCTTTTTAATGTAACTTTTGGAATTTGTATGGCAAAATCTACTTCATTTCAAGAAAAGCCTCGCGAGCACTTCTTTTAAGGTAACTTTTGAATTTTGTGGGATAAAATTTACTGCTCCCTCCGTCTTTGAAAAAGTTGTTCAACTTTATCTAGATACATGTACATGCTAAGCTGATGATTCTTAAGAAACAAAAAACCACCATTT
The DNA here is from genome assembly GCF_019359855.2 of Lolium perenne. NCBI lineage: Eukaryota > Viridiplantae > Streptophyta > Magnoliopsida > Poales > Poaceae > Lolium > Lolium perenne. The sequence continues at coordinate 31,138,807 of NC_067248.2, read as the reverse complement.
TCACTCTTAAATTATTTTGTTGCTATACACATTGTTATGTCATCTAGGATAGTGCATGCCACTTCATAATTATTTGGCATCGATGTTGTACAAACTCTGTCACCACAATCTAATATCCTTCCTTGCAAGATGACATGGTATTGCTTTCTTCGGTTTCATCTCTTTAGAAAGCTTTCGGCTGTATCTTAAGCTCACTGTATTCTTGAATTTCAAATAATTCTTATTCTAGTTTAGGTTGTTTCCACTAAGAATATGTACAATGGAATGATGTTAGATTGTCAGCCTTTTCTTACACTTGCTACGTTGGATTTTTGTTTAGTTGGAGGAGAGAGAAGGAAGAAAGAGAAACTTATCTTCCCTTAGCCAAGCATTAATCTCTTATGAAATAAGAGAAGACTATTTTCCCATTGTAACACTTGTTTTTCCCTTAGCCACGTAATTTGTGCTACAAATAATTAATTCTCATTTATTGTAAGTATTGTAAGGGATAACGATAAAAGATAATGTATTGTATCACTTCCATTTATCATCTTCTATAGATGACGTAAACTACTAAGAGAAGGGGCGTCTTCCCTACCACTGTACATGCCCTAATATAAAAGGACAAGGTTTCACGTCAAAAAAAAAATACAAGGACAAAAAATTAAATGATTTTTAAATAGAAAGAAAAAAAATTAAATGATCATGTGATTGTTCTCACGTCATCATGGCAGTCTCTTTGTTGCAGCAAATAATTGTACATGATAATGTTTGAGACCTTCCTTGATCATGGCATCCTTAGCTAAATAAAAAAAAATCACAACCCATCGTACCAAATCCTGCATATGGATTTGTTTCTCAAACAATCAAGATCTACATCGTGCTAGCTTACTATACTTTCTTCATGCTATAGCTTTTCAATAAGCTCAGGTTCATCGAAAACCTCGTAGGCATCTTCTATGAGTTTGGTTGTTTTTACCGGTTTGTCTTGTAGAGAGGCTTCACCTCTAAATTATTGTAAACCATATTATTTGTTAGTTCCTAATATTTATGGTTATCTTTTCAATAAAATTGGTTTCATCTTAATCGAAGATCGGGAACATCGTGAGAGTTTAATTCATTTGAGAAAACTGCATTTTGAAGAACCTCTACGAAACCGGCAAACCGGTGCCGTCGGAATCACCGTCGGAACCAACCGACATCCATGGAAATTTTTGGTATCTGTCGAAAGGTTGTACTAAGCGTTATTCCGACGGCCGCCGAAATGGATCTAGTTCGTCGGAAACAAACCGGCGAGGAATCCGTCCCGCCGAACTTGGTCGGTCCAACCTTGTGTGCTAGTATCCATTCCAGCGGCGATTCTGGTTCGCCAGTTTGTCCGCCAAACCATCCAACGTGGTGCTCGGCATCGCCAAACTTACAGCCAAATTGGGTCGCAAGATTCCCCTCAAACAGCTAGTTTTCTCCCTAGGACTATAAATAACATTTCTTCCTCCTTGAGGAGGTTAGGTCAACCATTCTAATCTCTCTAATACTCCATTGTTGAACCTCTAAAAGGTTGGTTCATCTCCCTTCCCTCCTATGATTCTTGCATCTTCTTGAGAAATTTAGACGAGAAAACTAGATCTACAATCTCCAACAATCAATTCCTCTTATAAATGAGGGGAAGTCTTAGGATGTAGATCTTCGAGTCATTATTTGATTTCCTCCTTTGTTATTCCTCTCTAATTTCTCCCTAGCACTTTGGCTTTGGTAGGATTTGAGTGTGAAGGATTTTTGGTGTTCTGTCTTTGCATCCTTGCATAGTTGAGCTCTATATTACGATTTGTTTGAATGAGAGACCGTGAGTTTGTTGATCTTGGATGGTGACTTCCTAGTTGGCTTGGTGGTTGGTTCTCCGGTGATTTCTTCGAGCAAAATTATGAAGATGCATGGGCTTCTCTTTCATGGAGCTTGAATAAGTGGTTGTGGAGCTTGCCATCTCCTCTAGGCGAAAATTGTCCTCTCATCGAGTCACCTATATATCCCGTGTGCTACTTCCAACACTGGTTTCAGATGGGAACGGAGTTGTTCAAGTACAGTGCAGAGTCAATGAAGTTGCATGGCACCTTCTTTGAGCAAAGGAGGAATGCAGCCAACCAACTTGGACATAGAACATTCCAAAAGGAGACCGCCACATTGCGCATGATGTCATATGGAGTTCATGTGGATCTCATTGATGACAACTTGGCAATGGGTGAGAGCCAAGCCATCAAGTGTGTCAAGCGTTTTATTGTTGCTATGGTGGATGTGTTTGGTACGAAGTACTTGAGAGATCCCAATGCTCAAAACACGACAAGACTTTTGGCGATCAGCGCCGCGCGTGGTTTTTCTCGCTTGGTTGGCTTCATCGATTGCATGCACTGGAGGTAGAAGAACTATCATGCAGCTTGGCATGAACAGTTTAAAGGACACAATAAGGACTCCACTATCATTCTTGAAGCCGTGGCCGATCAAAAGACATGGATTTGGCATGTTTTTTTTGGGATGCCAGATTCCTACTATAACATCGATGTCCTTCAAAAAGGTCACCACTCTTTGCAAAGCTAGCAATGGTAGAGACGTCATCGGTGGAATTCGTGGCCATCGTCCGGACCTATGACAAAGGATACTACCCTGCAGATGTCATCTTTTTGAAGTTAGCTGCATTTGTGTAGCCTCTCAACAAACCCAAATGTAAGGAAGAACAAGAATTTCACTATGCTCAAGAGATAGCAAGGAAGGATGTGGAGAGAGCATTTCGGATTTTGCAAGACCAATTTGCTATTGTGAGAGGTCATGCGAAATTTTGTGACCAAGAGATCCTTTTGTACATCATGATGGCTTGCGTGGTCATGCACAACATGATCATTGAGAACACGCGCGGTCAAGATTTGAACGACTTTCACTATGAGTTACTGGGCCAACTAGTGTTTGCGCAACCGGCGTTGCCCGCTTCATTGATTGCTACCACGAAATCCGCGGTGAATATAACTATGAAGATCTTCAGAAGAACCTCATGGAGAAGTGGTGGACATGGTTTCAGAAACAAAGGAGTGGTGGTTGTCGTTCAATTGTGTGATGAACTATGTGGTTTGGATGAACTTTGAGTGTCTGTGCTAAACTTTGAGCGTTTGTGATAAACTATGCATGTATGAGAGTTTTTATTTGTGTACAACTTGATGATGAACTATTCATGTAATAATGATGAATTATTTGCGTGATGTAATATGTAGTACTTTTTGGATTTTATTTGTGTTTTCAATTTATTTTGATATGAGTTTCATCTATATGTTTGCAATTGTGAAATATACATCACCAAGGGTGGCGATGTATTTTAAATCGCATGTTTGAAAAATAGGCGATGTATTTTACATCATCAAGATTTTGAGAAATTTTTCAGATGATACAAAAACTGAAAAAAGTGATATATAATTGCTTTGGTGATGTAAAATATACATTATCGGTTACAAAGACATTTATGCTAGCATATACTATAAATAAAAGCTGAATCCTTTTGTTGGCATCAGCGTCCGTGGGCACTATTCATGGTGCACATGGACAATTCGACTTTTTTTTTTGAATTCAACCGTAATTCAATTACCCATGAGTAATTCTGGAGCATAATTCTTTAGGGTAATTCTAATTTATCGTGTTAACTATTTCACAGTAGTTTTTTCCAAAGTGGTAACTGCGTATATTTTTCCTAAAAGTAATTTATAGATAAATTTTTCGAATGTCAATAGTAATTTGTCGATGTCACCTATGAAATAGGCGATGCCAGCTATGGGGATCTTATTCTGACTTTAAAAAGTAGTTGCCGCCTCACTATCCTGAAAGAAACACTGATAAACAACTCAAACAAAGAACATAAACACTCTCGCCGATGAGAGGTCGTGGTCCACCATACCTCGGTGGACCAACGGCCACCGAAGATGGAGCAGACTGACGGTGTAACCGATGAAGGGACAGAAACCCTATATGGGTTTTAGTTTGGCCGCCTCCCAATCTCTTATGTTCCTGGCCTGTCTCCTCTCAGAGAATTGACCTCAGACCCAACGTCAGTGTTGAAACACATCGATGCATGCAATAGTATATGGAGTCAATAGATCGTATACACAATATATGTTGAAGCTACTTGGTGCGCATCAACGAATCTGCGGCAGGAACTGTCCTTATGATTCTGAAGGTTTACTGCTAGTATAGGAGGAACACGAGTATACTAAGCTAACAAGACTTGCACTACTAGAAACTACCGTGTCGTGAACTGGTGACGCTTCGTAGAACTTTGGTCGAGCATGTGGCTTTTGGTCATACTTGTTCAGCTCGCATGCTTCCCGGTGCCAGTCATTCCAACAACGCCGCTGATGCAAGCATCAATTCACGGTAAAGATCCAAGCGCGCCATACTTCGTCATTTTAGTACTATAATATGACATCCTAAATAGTCACTGAAATTCAAATGGCTAGAGGAGAAACTTAGCTGCTAGCTCGCACGCACGCCCCAAGTGCTACGTGGGCCAGATTGGATAACCACAATAGGAGGAACAAGTAGCTAGGCCGATTTCAGGCATGGAGTGGATTGCACTTTATAATGGCCAGTGGATCCCAAACTAATGGCGTAAATGTGTAAGTTCTACGAGCGCACATGTGTTCTGAAGATCTATCAACGTTGATACTGCCAGTCTGCCACGCAAGTACTGCCGGTAGCAAATTCTGAAAAAAGAAGTAGGTCGCACCTTGCGGTACCAAAAGGAAGGGCACGCCGTTCGCCACCTACATAGTATATACTAGCATAATACCCATACATTACAGCGGATTCACAAATGATTAATACTGTAGTATCACTAAAATAAATTAAAGCTTTGCTCTCGAGTTTCGCTTGGAATAAAAAATTCCTAATCCGAGGCATCACAGATTCACAGGCGTCGGTCTTCTGTTTCCCTAGGAAATTGGAAACAGTAGCACGTCGCAACCTCGCACATGGGTGTTTACTTATCTCACCCGGTGGTGCCTTTGTAGTGTTTGATATGATTTCCACTTCGTCGCCTTGTGACATCTGAATTTCATCAAGGGAAATAGGATTTCGTCCCGCTTTAATTCCATCGAGTTAAACCTACATACTAGTGACTGCATAATTTGAAATAAATTAATAAAAGAATAATGAACTCATGTGGTTACGTTAGTGCAAACCATTGTGCAGACAGTACCGCAGGACCATCATGCAACCCCGATTAGTTCTATAGCCAGTTGTTTCATATACTTCCTCAATCCTATGAAATATGTCATAACTTTGTCTAAATTTAGATGTATGTAGACATCATTTAGCATTTAGATACGTCTAAATTTAAACAAACTTGAGACAAGTTTCATGAAATGGAGGGAGTACAATGTAAAAGCACGTGCCCAGCCTGGACAGACAATGCATCATAAGAGCATCCCCACTCGTTGGCGCTCCCCACGCCCAAATCCGGCGAAATTTTCGTCCGGATTGGAGGAAGATTTGGCGTGGGGGGCAGTAGTTTCCCAGCCGCGTGCCCAGGCGTAGTCGACGATGCGAATTTAAAAAACGGAAACTTGACAAACTTCGGCTAAATTCGGGTGAATATAGACTAAATTTAATGATATTTAGACTAAAACGGGCGGAGTTCATACATAGAGGCCGAATTCGACTATATTTCGAATTCGGCTAGGTGAATTCAAACGCTAATTTTAAAACACGGCGCTCTACATGCCCAAATGGCGGTAGAACACCGTGTAGTCGCCGTCGCCGTCGTCGTCGGAGCCGTCGTCGTTGGCCTTCGGCTGCGCGGCCTGGCTGCTGCCGCCGCCGGCGTCTCCCCACCCCGGGATGGCTTGTACCGGCCGTCGTCGGAGGACTCGAGGTCGACGACGGGGACAGCGACGCCGGATGGAGGTGTCGCAGGACGGCGGTACCGCGCGACATCGTCGTTGGCGGTTGGAGCGGCGCGGGCGGCGAGTTGGCGTGCGGCGGCCGGTCCGGCGGCCGCCGCTGCTGCCCGCCTCCGGCGGCGCCGATCGCGCTGGCCGATCAGTGCGGCGTCGTCCGCGCGCTTCTCCTCCTCCATGTCGGCAGCGACACGGCGATCGCCTCCGCCATCGCGGCCTCCTCCGCGCGCTTCGCCTCCTCCTCTGCGAGGCGGCTTGCGGCGGCCTCTTTCTTCGTCTTCTTCCGGCCGCTCGCGGCGCGGAAGGCTGTTCTCGGATGACGAGGGCGCCGCTGCTGCGCCTTCGGTCGCCGGCGGAGACGCCGGCTCCTTCTTGACGCGCACCGGCGTCGAAGGCGGCGTCGCCTCCTCCCTCTTCACCGGCGCCAAGGATGACCTTGACGCCGATCCAGGAAGACGACGAGCTGGCAGCCATGCGCCGTGGCTGCCGGACGCTTCCCGACGGCGGCTCGCCGATGCCCTCGATGCCGATAGAGGGGGCATCGTGAGCACCGGGTAGTTGCCGCCCTCGATGTGCGCGAGGACGTTCGCCAACGTCCTTTCGGCGCGCTCCACCACCGTCGGCGGCCCGCGGCGTTGTTGCGCGCGAGCGGAGGCGGCGGGCCGTCGTAGGCCGCTAGCTCCCGCTCCCACCGCTGGAGGAAGTAGGAGTTCCACCGCGTGTAGTTGTCGGGGTGGTGGCGCGGGTCGGCGCGCTCCTCGTCGGTCATCGTCATCCTCGCCTCCTCGATGGCGACGTCGAGGGCATGGCCCCGCGGCGGCGGCGGGATTGGAACGCCGCCAGCACTTAGCCGCCAGCCGCCTCCGGGAGGCCTCGTGTCCGGCGGGCAGGGGTACCCCGCCTGGTGGAGGAGGTGCCCCTCCCACGCGTGGAGCGACCGGCGGGGGAAGCCGTTGTTGGCTGCGCCGTCGTCGTCGTAGAACGCCATCTTGAGAGTAGAGGGAGAGTGGAGGGAGAGTGGAGCACGGGGTACGCCTCGCGGCGAGCGGACCGGCGTATATAGGCGTGGCTGGCGCGGGGATTAAATGCCGCGTGGATTGCGACGCGTCCGCGGCGAGCTGACCGGCGGCAGCCTTTAGTGCGCGCGGAAGACGATGCGTGCGCGGAAGACGACGACATTAACTCGCCGCGTGGCCGGCGAATGCAGACCGGCGGCAGGCTTTTACAGCGCGCGGAAGACGATGCGATGAGGACGACGATCGGTTTCTCTCGCCGACAAGTTGGGGCCACCAGACGCGCGGGAAGTTTCCTCGCCGTTTCGCGCGATTTCGTTTCGTCCGGAGTCCCGAGCGCTCCCCGGGGGGCCGGGGGGGGGCGTGGGATCGCCGGATGAATTTAGGCACAAATCCGGACGAAAACGAGGAACCGGGAGCGCGACTGGGCCGAATTTCGCCGTCCGGATGGAAAAAACGCTCGCTGGGGGCCTGTTCGGGGGACGAGTGGAGATGCTCTAAGCAACAACAGCTGAGATACTGGAAACCGGTTGTCCCAGATTCAGGGGATTAGCCAAGCAGTAGAACAGATCATACGCTTTGAGTGCCGGCACCGGACAATGAGGGACGACAGGATTCTGTGTCTGCGTGTGGGAGGGGCAGTGGGGAACTAGTGCGAAATTGGCAACGACGAGCTCTGCATATCCTTCCCTCCACTCAAAGAACATGCACTGTCCACTCTGCAGAAACAGAGCACCAAACTGAAGATTCAGATTGACGAAAGGGAAATAGGAAAGGACACAAATTAATAAATGAATCGATGGGGGTGTAGACTCACATTCAGAAATCGTCACTTGTAGGCTGTGGTTGGTAGCCCGGATCATTTGCAATTCAAGAACCTTTACAGTACCCCTAAGTTAATAGGAGCCATCCTTATCGGAAAAAAAAGTTAATAGGAGCCATCCATTTTAGCCCATCGAGTGGTTGAGACGCGCTCGTACAGGCAGCTGCAGATTCAGCCAAGGCCACTGAGGGTCTCAGCTGCCTCAAGCGTCCATTCGAAGCCTGTAAATCAGACCAACCGGTCGATCAAGCGCCGTGATCGGGCGCCACGACGTTTCGACAGTCTTGCGCCCGTGGCACCGCAACGGTTGCCACTGCCAACCGTGTCGCATAACCTGCTACTCCCGATGTTTCCCATTCCTAATACCGACAGGAGGTCAAATTTATGATTGTGTTATCTTTCTTAGGTCTCCAAGTTCTGTTCTTGCCTAGTTCCATGGGAACCAAATTGCTGACCTGTGGCTCCACTGAAGAAAGAAGGTTCTCTTCTTCAAAACAATGACCGAAGCTAGCTTTGGGTGTGGAGAATATATAAGCGAGAGCCCGAAATTTTCACCTACCATAGTTACATGCGTGAGGAGAGGGCGATACCAGGGCCTAGGTGGCACAAGGCATTTTCAGAAAGCATCGATTATGTTCAAAATCACGTGCAGCAGTTCGCACTGGCACATATGGAGCTCGACCTGGTGAGATCATAATTATAAGGTTTAAAAACATATCTGATTTCTGTACCAATACATAAAGGTTATTTCCTCAAGCTTTCTGCCTTATCCTTAGTGAAATAGCTACTCCATCCGATTTCTTTTAATTGCCTCAGATTTAATATAATTTTTTATTAAATCGGAGTCAAAAAAAAAATCGGAGGGAGTATATACTGTAGTGTCATGATTTCTCCTTAAGAGGAAATAGTAGTGATGCCAGCCTATTTCGTTAGGCCATCTCCAGCGGCGCGACACAAACGGACGTTGAGCGACCGTTTTTGTCCGCCGTGACTGAAAATGCGTCTGGGTCCTGCTCTAACGGGGCGACGCAAAGTGACCGGGCCGTCCGCGGAGACGCAAACCTGGCCCAAATATGCGGCAGGTTTGCGTCTCCGCGGTCGCGGAAAGTGTCCGCGTTGGGTGCATTCGGACCCGATCGGCAGTGACTATGTAAGCAAAAGATATTTTACAAAGATGGTTAGTCGAGTTAACCTAAAACTACAACGGCCGTACCTACTCGCCGTCGCGCGGCCTACACCGGCCTCGGTTACTCGCAGTCACGCGGCCTACTACTGGCCGCCGTAGGGCCCGGCGCCATCGTCGAAGCGCGAGCGCTTCGCGCACTCCGCACGCCGGGCACGCCGCAGCTTGGCCACCCCCTCCCGCCTGCAGCGTTCGAGGGACTCAGCCAGAGAGGAGTCCCACAGGAGTGCCGCCTCCTCCGCCGCCACCTCCTCCGCCGCCTAGGGCACCGCCGCATCCTCCTCCTTCGCATGGGCCGCCGCCTGCAACCCCGCCATCTGGGCGACGAAGCGGGCCCTGTCCCTAGCCTCCTCCGCCACCGCTTCGTCCTTGGCGGCGATGGCGACCGCCAGCTCCCGGTTATCCTGCTCGACCCGCGCAGGAGAAGGGCCCCTCCGCTGGAGCGAGTCCAGGTCGGAGCACAGTAACCCCCCAGCCATGGCGATCGCATAGCTGTTGGCTTCCTCCTCCGCCAACCAAGCCTGGCGGCGCTGGGTGTCCCCATTGAGGGTCTCGAAGGACGCGACCAGAACTAGCTGGTCGCCGGCACAGTCGAAGCGGCCCGGGACGAGGGCGTCGTCATCCGCGATGTCGTGGATGACGACGTTCGCTGGTGGGGCCACCATCGCCTCCGCGAGCTCCTCCCTGGCGTCGGCGAGCTCGGCCATGGCGTTCGCGATCTCCGCCCTGGTCGGCGCGAGGCGCCCTTCGGTGCGCTCTGTCGCCTCCGCCACCGCCTCCGCAACCTCCACCGCCGCCGCCTCCAGGTCCAGCTCCTGGGCCTCAACGCCGGCGGCGACTACCTCCTCCTCCTCCTCCGGGTGGAGGTGGCGGCACATCTGAACAACGTGCTCCCAACTAATGTGGTCGGCCATGGATGGATGGTAGGGTTTAGCTTGAGGTGTGCCCGTCGCCCCCACCGGTGTCCACTATATATAGCCACGGTGGGGTGGGAAACGGCGTTGGCGCGCATGGCGTTTCCAGCGCGCGCGAAACACCGGAAAAACTTGTCAATGTATTGGGCACGCGCGGGAATGATCGTCGTCGCGCGGGAACAGTTAATCGCCAGCGACAGTCCTCGACGGGACGTAAAACGCCATTAGCGAGCTTGACGATGTCCCCGCTAAAAAATGCGTACGCGCCGCTGGAGGTATCCCCGACGAAACGGTCGTCCTGGGCCACATGGCGTCCGCGGGCCGACGCAAACGGATATTTCGGACGTCCGAAATGTGTCAGCCCGCTGGAGATGCCCTTAGTGCTCCAGGCTGAAGCTTCAGATATATCATCGGATCATGATGGAGGATCCTACAACCAAAGTTCCTATCATGTTCTGTACGCCATGGCGTTTAGTTTAGGTGCATACAGCAATGGGCCAGCAGCTAGGGGCGCGTTTGGTAGCCTGGGCGCCCCTTGGCTCACATCGGCCCAGCATTTTTCAGGCTGTTTAGTTCCCTGGGCGCAGTCGCATTCTTGCATAGCACGAGTTTTAAAGTACCCGGCCCCGGGACAGGCCCCGGAGGAACGTCCGGTTTGACAGTTTCTCCAGGGCCAGGCCCTGGCGAGATGAAAATCGACAACGCCGTTCGCGTGGGAGCTCCGCCTCGGCATGGCGGGAGAAGCCGAAATCCCAGCGGCGTTGCGCGGCAACGGTAGGGGTAACCTCTCTCTTCGGTTACCCTCTCCATTAGCCCCCCTCCCAAAATTTCCCTTCCCCCAAATTTCGCACCGGCGGCGGAGGTGACCCAGATCTGGCAGCGCGCATCGCTCTTCGGTCTCTGGCGTCGGACAAGGGTCCTCTTCTCCAGCCGCGGCGGAGCCTGCGCACATCTGCGGCGGCTTTCGGCCCTGTCCTTCGTCCACCATGATGGAGGGAAGTGGAAACTCCTCTGCTCTACTGTAGTGTTAGATTCATGTTGGTAGAACTAGTTGGGTTCCATAAGACCGTTCGTAATGCATAGATCTTGTTTGCGTAGACCGACCAGCTCCAGCTTGTGCATCACGCCGCAGCACTCATCATTTGCGTACAAGCCTGGATCCTGATGGTGCACAAGAGAGCAGTTAGGCATGCTGCTTTTCCTCGTGTGACTTCCGAACCTATGATACAACGAGATCAGGAGATGATTGCAAACCTAAACAACATCTACAACTGCAACGATGTAGAGGCCATCCAGATGCTACGGATGAGAAGAGCCCCCCTCTATGCACTTGTGAAAACGTTCAGGGAACAATGCTGACTGATAGCATTCACACCTCTATCGAAGAACAAGTCGTAATGTTTCTTCATGTCGTCGGTCATAACCAGAGGTTCAGAGTCATCCATAACACATTCAGGCGATCCACGGAGACTATCTCTAGGTACTTCCAGCATGTGTTGTACGCAATTGGGGAGCATCAATGAACACACCAACCAAGATCAAGAACAGCTACAGGTGGTTCCCCTATTTCAGGGTGAGTACAAAATCATGTTCATTCTACCTATCTGATGTGTACTACTGTGACAAAACATGATTGTGTTCTACTGTCTGATTGTGTGCTAATCTTTTTATAGGATTGCATTGGGGATATTGATGGTACTCATGTCACTGCAAAGGTACCGAGATCAATTTCTGCAGCATTCCGCGGGCGGAAGCACTACACCAGCCAGAACGTTCTTGCAGCTGTGGATTTCGATATGAGATTCACCTACATGCTTGTTGGGTGGGAGGGTTCACCTACATCCTGGCCGACATCCTGTCAAGGCCTCATGGGTTGCAAATCCCTGACGGCAAGTTCTACCTTGGAGATGTTGGATATGCATGCCGACCTGGAATTCTACCTCCCTTCAGGAAAACAAGGTACCACCTCAACGAGTTCTCTGCGAAGCACCGACCTCTCAATGTGAGAGAGTTGTTCAATATCAGACACTCAAGCCTTAGAGTCACCATTGAGAGGGCCTTTGCTGCACTGAAGAACAAGTTCAAGGTCCTTGACCAGAAACCGTTCTACACGTTTGACACTCAGGTAAAGCTGGTCCTTGCTTGCTGCATTCTTCATAACTGGATCCTAGGTTGAGGCGATGATGAGTTCTTCGAAGAGGTTGTCAGTTTTGATGAAGTGGAGACCGGTCATGGCGTGGAAGCAAGCGACAATGATGCCTGGAAGGTGAAGAGGCAAGAGTGTGCAGACGCAATGTGGGAAGCGAGAGGCAACACCACCATCTGAGAAGAAGTGAAGAAGAAGTGAAGAAGTGAAGAAGAAGAAGCGAAGAAGAAGAAAACCCCCTATGATCCCCTGTTTCTCGAACCCTTTTCGATCCCCGTATGTTGAACGACCCCGTTATGATAAACTGCAATTCGTAGTAGCTAGGGAGCATCGTGTTATGAACTACCATTCTTAGTAGCTAGGGATGATTTGCTGAACTGATTGCAACTATCATGAACTGTGATTTCTGTGTGATGGGAGGTGAGAGCATGGTAAGGCTACCCGTCGTAGAGAAGAGGTAACCGTAGACATGCCTGGATGGTACCAAATATGCCTAATATCATCTTCATCGAGTTTTGGGCTTGACTACAGGCAAACAAACAGAAAGTCCTTTTTGGCCCAGCCGATGCAGCCCGACCTACTAAACAATAGACCAATTTCGACCCGTGGCTCGTTTTGGACGCGCAAGTGTGCTTGCATGGCTGCGCCAGTGAGCCACGAATCAGACCCAGGCTACCAAACGCGCCCTAGATCATATCACGTCGAGTCTCGTGGTCAGCAGATGCGGCTCGACATGCAGATTTTACACGAGCCGCACATGTTGCAATCGTACCTTAGCGAACACGATCAAATATCGATCTGTCTGTCGTATCGGAGCCAAAGAAGAACCCTATGCTCCAAACATAGACAACAACAGAAAGCCCTTGTATCTCGAGGTGTCGACGCCTCGACGCTCGAAAGCCGGAGGAGATCAGCCGCAAGACGAAGCAACGGAAGAAAGAAGAGGCCGGAAAGAAACCATGGGAAGAATAATTAATCCATCGAAGCATCCATGTTTCACGTGTTGCTGGATCGATCATTGGTAGGATAGAGGGAACAAGTGAAATCTTTGCTTTTGCACGTCTACTTTAGACTACAGGCTCTTATTTCAGATTTTCATCTCATCTAAAAAAGGATAACCGCTGTGAAACGCCTGTTTAGCATCTGTTAACAACTGGTACTATTAACAATTACTACTATAAGATAACCACATTTCATCTCACCCCCCCTCAAATCCTTTGAACCAAACGGAAAATGGGAGTACCAAGCACTTGTAAAAGTCGTCGAGCAAGTTTTCTTGTAAATGGAGGCTGTGCGCAACTAAGGGATGCCAGAGGGCACAAATATTCACAGTCGAAGAATGTTATCCATCCAAGGATTCAGAGATCTCCAACATGGGCTTAGCCCAGTGGTTGGGGTCGCACTGGCGCACCCCAACGACCGGAGTTCGATTCCTGTCAGGGATGAATTTCGGAATTGTTACGCCAAGTTTCATTTTTTTTTAGAGATCTCCTAATAAAGAAGGGGAAATAAAAAAATCACTACTTGAAAATCCTCCTTCAGCCAACAATTCACCTTTTGTTTGCTATTCATGATATCTATATTGATAATTTACAAGCGATCTCTATTCTAAAATTGTTGCCATCCCAATGCATGTATTTACCAAAGAGACCAAAATCCTTTTAGCATTCGTCCGATTTTAGTCAGCAATCGTAGATTGCACAAAGTTCTATGTATGAACCTTCCTGCAATTTCTGTTGATGGTAGCGAGCCTCCATTGGATTAATTTTACTTTCCGCGTTATATATCATTATTTTGACATAAAACATATTTTATATTATTATGTTCCATACGTACATTCAGGAGAACTGCTACAATGTTCGTGATGTTGAAAGGACACTGCTGAGAATTCTCCGGAGGATAAACTCCTTCCAGCCTCCTGCTTCCCTGATCGACACGTGTCCACTTTCAGCCAAAATCCTGACGATGCTTCGTCGCAGGAAAAAATATCCCGCTTTTGCTTCATTAAAGCACAAAAACGATTCGCCTAAAAAATTCCAGCCTCCTGTCCACTTTCAGCCAAAATCCTGACGATGCTTCGTCGCAGCAAAAAATATCCCGCTTTTGCTTCATTGAAGCACAAAACGATTCGCCTAAAAAAAGAAAAAGACACGAGGAACTCGCTGGAGACTTCGCCGGAGACCTCGCCGAAGACATTGAAGCACAAATAATGTAGTAAAGAAGCAGAGCCACGAAACATTTACAACACTACCATTGAACATTTGCAGCACCTCCCCAACCTCACCGGAGACTTGCCGGAGCCCTCGCCGGAGTCTCGCCGGAGACATTGAAGCACAAATAATGCAGTAAAGAAGCAGGGCCACAAAACATTTACAACACCACTGTTGAACATTTGCAGCACCTCCCCGACCTCGCCGGAGACCTCGCCGGAGACATTGAAGCACAAATAATGTAGTAAAGAAGCAGAGTCACGGAACATTTACAGCACCGCCATTGAACATTTGCAGCACCTCCCCCGACCTTGAAGAGCACCGCCCAGGGATGGAGGCGGGCAGCCATCATGGCGGGCGGAGGCGGCGGTGCGCGGGATGGAGGCGGGTGGCCGTCTTGCGGCACGGAGGCGGCAGTGTGCGGGATGGAGGCGTGCGGCCGTCACAGGGGGTGGAGGTGGCGGTGCGCGAGATGGTAGACCTCCAGGTTGGTGGCCCGCGGGGTGCTGTACGGCGGCGGCCCCCTCGGGGCACAAGGAGGCGCGACGGAGATCGACGGCGACCCCCTCGGGGCACAGAGCAACGCGGGTATAGCGCGGCGGGTTGGAGATCGGCGGCCCTGAGGCACACGGCGGCGCTCTGCAGGTCGGCGGCGGCCGCTCAAACAGCGTGTGGCTTGGAGAGGCGGCGATCCATGGCGGCGGGCGGTGCTGCACGTGGAACGGGTGGCGCGCGGTTCCTTCACGATCCCAGGAGGAAGACAGATTGCTCTGTTTCTGGGTCGTAGGATAAGAACGTGGGTGGACCCCATAGGACACGTGTCATGCGCGGGTCCAGGAGGATCAGATGCATCCGACGGTGGATGACCCGGAGGTTGCTCGCGCCCGCAGCCTCCGGAGGAATCAAAGCATTTTCCATGTTGAAAGGCAGTTGGAGACTTAAAGAATCAGACCTAGAAGTGACAACGAGATCTGGACCAGGGGACATTATTTGCTGGACGAAAGTCAGCAGGTAAAAAATATGACCAATAGGTCCTCTTTTTTTTTCTATTGTTGATGTCTTGCCTATTTTGATAGATTTTTTCGATAATGGGCGCTTCATTATTCGAAATATTTAAGCATTACATTCAGTCTCTGCATAACTAAGATGCACACAGCCGTTCGAGTATCAAGTCTGAAAAGCAAATAAAAGATGGATAAAAAGGAGCCAAAGTAGACTACGCTTCGTTGGCTTCGATCCGCCTAATATGCAGCCACCCGTGTTGGGTAATAAACTCCTTGACCGTGTTCTCCAATCGTGTAGACACCTCCATAAAGAGGTCTCGGTCTTCAAAGCGCTGGAGTGGCGACCATGAACGAAGCAAAGTCATACATCGGTAAATGACCTGCATGAGAGAAAAAAAAATGTTATTGAAAATATTATCATTTCTACATAGCCACAACGTTCATACGACTGCAATCACGCCCACTCTGATAAGCGTTTTATACCTAATATCTATCTTATTTAGCCAATTAATATATTTGTAACGCTACGAAGCGGGTATAAGGTAGAACCATGACTGGTCATATAGATCTAGCAAACCTAGAGTTGAAAAAAAAAATTATTGTCTCATCTTGAGGACAGAAAACACAGTTCTTACTCTATTTTGATAGATGCTAGCTTCTGGAAAGGAAAGAGATTAAAACAATGGCTATAGGGGCTATCTTAGGTACTAGCATGGAACATATAGAGCATGTCAAATAGACAATGCCAGAAAGAAGATAACTGCGCAGTTCTGTGCATATGTATGCAAATTCTTTACATGCATGAAGTTTATACAGGCAGCTGCAGATTCAGCCAATGCCACTTAGGTCTCAGCTGCATCGAGTGCCCGTATGATCCTGTAATTCGGACCAGCCGGTCGATCATGCGCCATGATCGGGAATCAGGACGCTTCGACAGTGTCGCGCCCGTGGCACCGCAACGGTTGCCAGCCACTGCCAACCGTATCGCATCAACTGCTACTCCCAATGTCTCTGATTCCTATTTACCGACCGCATGACGATTTATGATAGCTGCCGTGTATCACTATCTTTCTTAGCTCTCCCAGTTCTGCTCCTGTCTAGTTTCATGGGAACCAAAGTATCGGCGCCTGTGTGGCTCCACTGAAGAAAGACGGTTATGTTCCTCAAAACAATGACCGAAGCTAGCTTTGGGTGTGGAGAATATATAAGGCTGGCCATAGTGCTAGTATCATAGGTAGTATCATACATATTAGGCCCACAAATATGATGATGTGGCATGTAATTAAGGAGGAGAGATAAGGTTAGAGTAACATAGGTGGATACTGTATCATAGCGCACATTACGAGAAAAGTAAATGTCAAATAGATCATGTACATAGATTTACATTGGGATTCTACAAAACAATAAATTTAGAAGTTTATGATACTACTCTATAATACTACCCACTATAGAGATAGTATCATAGACAAGTATCATATGCATGATACTAGTATATGATACTATGCACTATGACCAGCCTAAGCGAGAGCCCGAAATTTTCACCTACCATAGTAGATGCGCGAGGAGAGGGCGATACTAGGGCCTAGGTGCTAAGTGTACATTGAGGCGGGTGACGCACATCCCCGCGTCGCCCTCCTTGGGCGATACCAGGGGAACCCTAGCCGCCACCCCCTCTTAGCCTCCACCACCGAGGTCCCTCGTGAAGGAGATATGCCCAAGAGGCAATAATAAAAGTGGTTATTATATATCTTTATGTTTATGATAAATGTTTATATACCATGCTATAATTGTATTAACCGAAACATTGATACATGTGTGATATGTAAACAACAAAGAGTCCCTAGTATGCCTCTTAACTAGCTTGTTGATTAATGGATGATTAGTTTCATAATCATGAACATTGGATGTTATTAATAACAAGGTTATATCATTGTATGAATGATGTAATGGACACACCCAATTAAGCGTAGCATAAGATCACGTCATTAAGTTATTTGCTATAAGCTTTCGATACATAGTTACCTAGTCCTTATGACCATGAGATCATGTAAATCACTTATATCGGAAAGGTACTTTGATTACATCAAACACCACTGCGTAAATGGGTGGTTATAAAGGTGGGATTAAGTATCCGGAAAGTATGAGTTGAGGCATATGGATCAACAGTGGGATTTGTGAAGGAGATATGCCCTAGAGGCAATAATAAAGTGGTTATTATTTATATCTTTATGTTTATGATAAATGTTTATATATCATGCTATAATTGTATTAACCGAAACATTAGTACATGTGTGATATGTAGACAACAAGAAGTCCCTAGTATGCCTCTTAAACTAGCTTGTTGATTAATGGATGATTAGTTTCATAATCATGAACATTGGATGTTATTAATAACAAGGTTATATCATTATATGAATGATGTAATGGACACACCCAATTAAGCGTAGCATAAGATCTCGTCATTAAGTTATTTGCTATAAGCTTTCGATACATAGTTACCTAGTCCTTATGACCATGAGATCATATAAATCACTTATACCGGAAAGGTACTTTGATTACACCAAACGCCACTGCGTAAATGGGTGGTTATAAAGGTGGGATTAAGTATCCGGAAAGTATGAGTTGAGGCATATGGATCAACAGTGGGATTTGTCCATCCCGATGACGGATAGATATACTCTGGGCCCTCTCGGTGGAATGTCGTCTAAATGTCTTGCAAGCATATGAATAAGTTCATAAGAGACCACATACCATGGTACGAGTAAAGAGTACTTGTCAGGAGACGAGGTTAAACAAGGTATAGAGTGATACCGAAGATCAAACCTCGGACAAGTAAAATATCGCGAGACAAAGGGAATTGGTATCGTATGTGAATGGTTCATTCGATCACTAAAGTCATCGTTGAATATGTGGGAGCCATTATGGATCTCCAGATCCCGCTATTGGTTATTGGTCAGAGTGAGTACTCAACCATGTCCGCATAGTTCACGAACCGTAGGGTGACACACTTAAAGTTGGATGTTGAAATGGTAGTACTTGAATATGGAATGGAGTTCGAATATTTGTTCGGAGTCCCGGATGAGATCCCGGACATCACGAGGAGTTCCGGAATGGTCCGGAGAATAAGATTCATATATGGGAAGTCATTTTATGTGAATTAAAATGATCCGGAAGGTTCTACGGAAGGTTCTAGAAGGTTCTAGAAAAGTCCGGAAGAAATAAGGATGGAAGGTGGAGTCCCAAAGGGACTCCACCCACCTTGGCCGGCCAACCTAAGGGAGGAGGAGTCCCAAGTGGACTCCCCACCATGGTGGCCGGCCACCCCACCAAGGAAAGGGGGGAGTCCCACTCCCCCTAGGTTTGGACACTTGGAAGGTTTTGGTTGGGGTCTTATTCGGACTCTTTGACCTAAGCCTTGGGGCTTCCACCTATATAAAGAGGGGGAGAGAGGGGTTGGCCGGCCAATCAAGCCACCACCATGGCCGCACCCCTCAAGGGTGCCCTAGCCGGCGCCCCTCTCCCCAAACCCTAGCGGTCTCTCTCTCCTCCACCATATCCCGCACGCTTAAGCGAAGCTCCGCCGGATTTCTCCACCACCACCGACACCACGCCGTCGTGCTGTCGGATTCAAGAGGAGCTACTACTTCCGCTGCCCGCTGGAACGGGGAGATGGACGTCGTCTTCATCAACAACCGAACGTGTGACCGAGTACGGAGGTGCTACCCGTTCGTGGCACCGGAACCGATCGTGAGCAAGATCTTCTACGCGCTTTTGCAAGCGGCAAGTGATCGTCTACCGCAGCAATAAGAGCCTACTCTTATAGGCTTTGGAATCTCTTCAAGGGTTAGTCTTGATCATCCCCTCGTTGCTCCCATCTTCTAGATTGCATCTTGGCTTGGATTGCGTGTTCGCGGTAGGAAATTTTTTGTTTTCTATGCAACGTTATCCTACAGTGGTATCAGAGCCGTGTCTATGCATAGATGGTTGCACGAGTAGAACACAATGGTTTGTGGGCGTTGATGCTTATGTTATCTTTAGTTTGAGTACTTTGCATCTTTGTGGCATAGTGGGATGAAGCGGCTCGGGCTAACTTTACATGACCGCGTTCATGAGATTTGCTCCACGCTCGACATGCAACTTGTATTGCATAAGTGGCTTTGCGGGTGTCTGTCTCTCCTACTATAGTGAAGATTCAATTTACTCTTCTATCGACAACACTAGTATCACCGTTGTGGTTCATGTTCGTAGGTAGATTAGATCTCTCTCGAAAACCCTAAACCACGTAAAATATGCAAACCAAATTAGAGACGTCTAACTTGTTTTTGCAGGGTTTGGTGATGTGATATGGCCATAATGTGATGATGAATATGTATGAGATGATCATTATTGTATTGTGGCAACCGGCAGGAGCCTTATGGTTGTCTTTAAATTTCATGTTGAGTAGTATTTCAAAGTAGTTGTAATAGTTGCTACATGAGGTGAACAACCATGAAGACGGCGCCATGAACCTTGACGCTACGCCGACGATGATGAAGATCATGCCCGTTGATGATGGAGATCATGTCCGTGCTTTGAAGATGAAGATCGAAGGCACAAAGACTAAAAGGCCATATCATATCACATATGAATTGCATGTGATGTTAATCCTTTATGCATCTTATTTTGCTTAGATCGTGACGGTAGCATTATAAGATGATCCCTCACATTAATATCAAGATAATAAAGTGTTCTCCCCTCGTATGCACCGTTGTACAGTTCGTCGTTTCGAAGCATCTCGTGATGATCGGATGTGATAGACTCAACGTTCACATACAACGGGTGTAAGCAATGTTGCACACGCGGAATACTTGGGTTTGCTTGACGAGCCTAGCATGTACAGACATGGCCTCGGGACAACGGAAACCGAAAGGTTGAACACGAGTCATATGGATGATATGATCAACATGTTGATGTTCACCATTGAAGCTACATCATCTCACGTGATGATCGGTTTTGGTGTAGTGGATTTGGATCGTGTACCACTTAACAACTATGAGGGATGTTGTATTAAGTGGGAGTTCATTAGTAATTAGATTAAAACATGAACTAATTATCATAAACATAGTCTGAGTAGTATTTTGTATTAATTTTGTAGTATTGGCATCCGTTTACTACTATGCGCTAGTCTTGTTATTGAGATAGAAATACTGTTAAATCTGATAAGAAACTTTACGGATTAGTACCGTATTGTTAAAGAATCAAGAATTGATTAAGTCCTATTGCAAACTTTTAGTAAACCTCACATTGTTGATTCAAAGAGCTATGGTTTCAATTAGTACCCAAAGTTATCTTGTCTCCGTGAAACTTGAAGTTCAAATCTGTTTGAAAAGTAAGGAGCTGAAAATTTAGTTTTCAGAAATAATCAAGGTATGAGATATATGTGATATCTAAGACCTTATTGCAAGATGATAGAATATAAATTTGGTGAGACTACATAAACTCATAAGTTTTATGGGAATGTATGAAGGTTGAAGACGTCAGGCGTCACAATCCTCCAACTATTGGGGCACTAATAATATTCGCATATCCATGAAGTTATCATCCTTAGTATGCACCGTTGCTAAGACTCGTCGTTTCGAAGCATCACGTGATGATCGGGTGTGATAGATTCTACGTGTACATACAACGGGTGCAAGCCAGATTTGTACATACGAATACTAAGGTTAAACTTTATGAGCCTAGCATGTACAGACATGGTCTCAAAAAGTTGTCATGAATTGATGGATAAAATTATGAGTGAAATTGTTCATCATAGTTACTAATAAGTGAAATCTAGAACACTTGTCATATGATGATCAACTTCAAAGTAAGAACCTCAAGGTTATTGGTAATTGACCAACAAACCTAGAAGTTATTGATGTTGAAGTGTTTTTCTGAATAATGAGGAAAGCTAAAAGAGAAACTGCAAAAGATATTTTGGCAGAAAGAAAAGAAAAGACTAGAAAGTCTAGCTCAGGTGTATATCAATGATATACATGTTATGGTTGTATTCCTCGTTTGGTCACACAATGAAATTCTTGGGTATTTGTACCATATTGGTTGGTATGAAGTGTCATACAAAACAACGCAATACAAGAATACAATGGCCTAAGTGACTGACAAGGAATATGATAGAAATGCACGTCTGGAACAAAATAAAGTGTTATTATGTTCGTCGTTGGCATTCTATCTAGCCCTTAGAATTTATAATAAAGAACTTAATAATTGTTATTTTGCTCTTGTCAAATAAAAACAATGAGTTGTTCAAATTATGACATTACTCCATGAACGATGGATAAGTTATTATAAATTTTAATGGTGAAACACACATACATAACACTGACGCTAAAATGCCGTAAGGCAAATGATTTGAATTCCACTTATTTGTGGAACCGCCTTTTAGGTCATGTTGGAAAGGAACGCATGAAGAAACTCCATGCAAATGGATTTTTTGAGTAATTTGATTTTTGAATCATTTGGCGCTTGCAAATCTTTTCTAAAGAGAATGATTAAAATACCGTTCATAGGCCAAAAGTTGAACGGGCAACTAACTTAGTGGAAAAATACATGATGATGTATGTGGTTCACTGAGCATAGTTGTGTGCGGGAGATTCTTCTACTTCATGAAAACTTTTAACAATGAATTGAGTATATATATGTGGATATATTCAATAAGGAAGAAGTTTGAAACATTTGAATGGATTCAAATAAATTTCAGTATGAAGTGGAAATCATCGTAATAGAAATCAAATATCTATGATTGGATCATGGTGGAAATATTTGAATTACGAGTTTTAGCGAACATCTAAGAGAGTTATGAAATTGTTCTACAACTTACGTTTCTTGGAGTATCATAGTGATGATGAAGTCTCCAAGAGATATATCCAAACTTTGTTGGATCAATGATGAGATAAAATATTAATGCCATTATATTTTTGTGGATTATGCTTTAGTGACTACCGCTTTTACACTGAATAGAGCATCATCATGATCCGTTGAAATGACACCATACAAGTTGTGGCATGGGTATAAACCCTAATAGTCAACCAAAATCGGATGAATGTCTTTGTTGGTTATCCCAGAGATTTAATTGGGAATTCTTCCCACGAGACAAAGACAAAAGTGTTTGTCAATGTTTCTTATTTCCGAGAAATTGTTTCGAGTGAAGTATTTGAGTGGGAGGACAATATAATTTGATAAGGTTTATGAACCTGAGCATAATGATCAGAGTAGCGCAGCATCGGAATTGGTTTCGGAAGCGGCCACGACGATCATGGCTCTCATGACTACAAAGTGTTTTAGCCATGAAGATCGAAGTACATATTGAACCTTGTAGGTATGGTTTACTTTGTGATCAAATAAATGATTTGTGGACAAAGGATTGATTTTGAACAATGATAAACCAACTACAAAACAAAGAAGTTATGATGGGCCCTGACTCCGTTAAAATGGCCATGCGCCATGAAATCCAAGATAGATGAATACTTTATGAAAGTAAATGGATCTATGAAATTGATAGACTTGGATGAAATATCCTTGAAGAAAGCTTGACTTATCGAAAAATTGTTTACGACAAAGTTCAAAGAGTTGAATACGATAAGATTAGATCTTCCGTAGCAATGCTTATAGTCTATGTGGATTATTCTAGTAATCACTACATATTTCTTTTATGAGATATGCTAGTAGGATGGCAAAATACACTACTTAACAGAAGTATGTATACAAGATACAACCAAGAGTTTTGCTGGTCCGTGGAATACTAGATAGGTATACAAGCTTCAATTGGATGAAGTAAGTATCACAGAGTTGGAATCTTCACCAGATGAAATAGTCAAAGAGTTTTTGATTTCATCAGAGACGATGAAGAGGCTTGCATTTGCAAGAAATTAAGTGGGAGCGCTAAGACACATTTATAATACTTTATGTAGGTGACATATAGTTGGTTATAAATGATGTAATTATATACTTGATTAAAAAGGTTTCATTGAGAATTAACTTCAATGAAAGGATATGGACTGAAACAAATTTAGTGTCAAGATCTATGAAGATAGATTGAAACACATAAATAAGTTTAAGTCAAAGTACATATGATGGATATTGAAGTAGTTCAATATAGAAATATTAAGAAAATGTTCTTGTCATGTGAAGGTTTAACAAGACTTAGGTGTATCTGACACTCAATGAGTAAAAACACATGAGTGATTATAGATCACGCATAATATGTACACAATCAGATATCATGTGCTATAAAGTGTTATGAGCATTT
Source organism: Lolium perenne (assembly GCF_019359855.2). Classification (NCBI taxonomy): domain Eukaryota; kingdom Viridiplantae; phylum Streptophyta; class Magnoliopsida; order Poales; family Poaceae; genus Lolium; species Lolium perenne. The sequence goes on along the minus strand of NC_067248.2, from coordinate 31,115,324 downwards.
ACCAGAATGATTCATATGATGATCATTGGGAGACAGTAGGAATATCCTTGAGTACTTTAGAAGAACTAAGGATATATATATATATTTTTGTATGAAGAAATGACAAACAAATCGCTGTAAGGTGTTACACCAATATTGGTTTTGTCACATATAAAATATAATTTCAATCTCAAATTAGACTAAGCGTTGTTTAAAAGGTAGCACAATGAGCTAGAAGTTGTCTATGCTAGATTTAGAAGAGTTCTAAATATTGTGACGGATTCTACAAAAGAAGGCAGAGTATGTCATTATTTTGACAATGACAAAGGATGTTAAGTCAAGAGGTTCTTTGAGAACTTGGTGTAGTTCCGACAGAGTCAGAACTTTGAAGCTATATTGTGTGTGACAATATTAGTGACATATTTCAGACAGCGGAATTAAGGTTCCACCAGAAGATCAAACATATTTAATGCCAACTCATTTGGAAATGAGTGATGCGTTGAGACGCAAATGAATTACAAAATACATACGTTTCTGAGCGTGTCAGATCCGATGACTAAAAACCTCTCCCGTGAGCAATACATGATAAAGCACCAGAAGGCCAAGGTGTTATATCTTTACAAATGTAAACTAGATTATTGACTCTAGTGCAAGTGGGAGACTGAAGGAGATATGCCCTAGAGGCAATAATAAAGTGGTTATTATTTATATCTTTATGTTTATGATAAATGTTTATATATCATGCTATAATTGTATTAACCGAAACATTAGTACATGTGTGATATGTAGACAACAAGAAGTCCCTAGTATGCCTCTTAAACTAGCTTGTTGATTAATGGATGATTAGTTTCATAATCATGAACATTGGATGTTATTAATAACAAGGTTATATCATTATATGAATGATGTAATGGACACACCCAATTAAGCGTAGCATAAGATCTCGTCATTAAGTTATTTGCTATAAGCTTTCGATACATAGTTACCTAGTCCTTATGACCATGAGATCATATAAATCACTTATACCGGAAAGGTACTTTGATTACACCAAACGCCACTGCGTAAATGGGTGGTTATAAAGGTGGGATTAATTATCCGGAATGTATGAGTTGAGGCATATGGATCAACAGTGGGATTTGTCCATCCCGATGACGGATAGATATACTCTGGGCCCTCTCGGTGGAATGTCGTCTAAATGTCTTGCAAGCATATGAATAAGTTCATAAGAGACCACATACCATGGTACGAGTAAAGAGTACTTGTCAGGAGACGAGGTTAAACAAGGTATAGAGTGATACCGAAGATCAAACCTCGGACAAGTAAAATATCGCGAGACAAAGGGAATTGGTATCGTATGTGAATGGTTCATTCGATCACTAAAGTCATCGTTGAATATGTGGGAGCCATTATGGATCTCCAGATCCCGCTATTGGTTATTGGTCAGAGTGAGTACTCAACCATGTCCGCATAGTTCACGAACCGTAGGGTGACACACTTAAAGTTGGATGTTGAAATGGTAGTACTTGAATATGGAATGGAGTTCGAATATTTGTTCGGAGTCCCGGATGAGATCCCGGACATCACGAGGAGTTCCGGAATGGTCCGGAGAATAAGATTCATATATGGGAAGTCATTTTATGTGAATTAAAATGATCCGGAAGGTTCTACGGAAGGTTCTAGAAGGTTCTAGAAAAGTCCGGAAGAAATAAGGATGGAAGGTGGAGTCCCAAAGGGACTCCACCCACCTTGGCCGACCAACCTAAGGGAGGAGGAGTCCCAAGTGGACTCCCCACCATGGTGGCCGGCCACCCCACCAAGGAAAGGGGGGAGTCCCACTCCCCCTAGGTTTGGACACTTGGAAGGTTTTGGTTGGGGTCTTATTCGGACTCTTTGACCTAAGCCTTGGGGCTTCCACCTATATAAAGAGGGGGAGAGAGGGGTTGGCCGGCCAATCAAGCCACCACCATGGCCGCACCCCTCAAGGGTGCCCTAGCCGGCGCCCCTCTCCCCAAACCCTAGCGGTCTCTCTCTCCTCCACCATATCCCGCACGCTTAAGCGAAGCTCCGCCGGATTTCTCCACCACCACCGACACCACGCCGTCGTGCTGTCGGATTCAAGAGGAGCTACTACTTCCGCTGCCCGCTAGAACGGGGAGATGGACGTCGTCTTCATCAACAACCGAACGTGTGACCGAGTACGGAGGTGCTACCCGTTCGTGGCACCGGAACCGATCGTGATCAAGATCTTCTACGCGCTTTTGCAAGCGGCAAGTGATCGTCTACCGCAGCAATAAGAGCCTACTCTTATAGGCTTTGGAATCTCTTCAAGGGTTAGTCTTGATCATCCCCTCGTTGCTCCCATCTTCTAGATTGCATCTTGGCTTGGATTGCGTGTTCGCGGTAGGAAATTTTTTGTTTTCTATGCAACGTTATCCTACAATTTGTCCATCCCGATGACGGATAGATATACTCTGGGCCCTCTCGGTGGAATGTTGTCTAATGTCTTGCAAGCATATGAATAAGTTCATAAGAGACCACATACCACGGTACGAGTAAAGAGTACTTGTCAGGAGACGAGGTTGAACAAGGTATAGAGTGATACCGAAGATCAAACCTCGGACAAGTAAAATATCGCGTGACAAAGGGAATTGGTATTGTATGTGAATGGTTCATTCGATCACTAAAGTCATCGTTGAATATGTGGGAGCCATTATGGATCTCCAGATCCCGCTATTGGTTATTGGCCAGAGTGAGTACTCAACCATGTCCGCATAGTTCGCGAACCGTAGGGTGACACACTTAAAGTTGGATGTTGAAATGGTAGAACTTGAATATGGAATGGAGTTCGAATATTTGTTCGGAGTCCCGGATGAGATCCCGGACATCACGAGGAGTTCCGGAATGGTCCGGAGAATAAGATTCATATATAGGATGTCATTTTATGTGAATTAAAATGATGCGGAAGGTTCTATGGAAGGTTCTAGAAGGTTCTAGAAAAGTCCGAAAGAAACCACCAAGGAAAGTGGAGTCCCGGTGGGACTCCACCACCATGGCCGGCCAACCCTAGTGGGGGAGGAGTCCCAAGTGGACTCCCCCAAGGGGGGCCGGCCACCCCCTCCATGGAAGGTGGAACTCCCACCTCAAGTGGGAGTCCTAGCTTGGGTAGGTTTCCCTATTCTATGGAAGGTTTTGGGTTCGGGTCTTATTCGAAGACTTGGAGTCCAACACTTGGGGTTCCACCTATATAATGAGGGGCCAAGGGAGGGGGCCGGCCACCCCAAGACCACAAGCTGGCCGCCCCCCTTGAAGTGGCCGGCCACCCCCTCCCAAACCCTAGCCGCCCCCCTCTCCTCCATATCTCCCGCGTTGCTTTAGCGAAGCTCCGCCGGAGTTCTCCACCGCCACCGACACCACGCCGTCGTGCTGTCGGATTCAAGAGGAGCTGCTACTTCCGCTGCCCGCTGGAACGGGAGGTGGACGTCGTCTTCATCAACAACCGAACGTGTGACCGAGTACGGAGGTGCTGCCCGTTCGTGGCGCCGGAGGGATCGTGATCAAGATCTTCTACGCGCTTTTGCAAGCGGCAAGTGAACGTCTACCACAGCAACAAGAGCCTCCTCTTGTAGGCTTTGGAATCTCTTCAAGGGTGAGACTCGATAAACCCCTCGTTGCTACCGTCTTCTAGATTGCATCTTGGCTTGGATTGCGTGTTGGCGGTAGGAATTTTTTTTGTTTTCTATGCAACGTTATCCTACAGTGGTATCAGAGCCGTGTCTATGCATAGATGGTTGCACGAGTAGAACACAATGGTTTTGTGGGCGTTGATGCTCTTGTTATCTTTAGTTTGAGTACTTTGCATCTTTGTGGCATAGTGGGATGAAGTGGCTCGGACTAACTTTACATGACCGCGTTCATGAGACTTGTTCCTCGTTCGACATGCAACTTGTATTGCATAAGAGGCTTTGCGGGTGTCTGTCTCTCCTACTATAGTGAAGATTCAATTTACTCTTCTATTGAAAACATTAGTATCACCGTTGTGGTTTATGTTCGTAGGTAGATTAGATCCCTCTCGAAAACCCTAAACCACGTAAAATATGCAAACCAAATTAGAGACGTCTAACTTGTTTTTGCAGGGTTTGGTGATGTGATATGGCCATAATGTGATGATGAATATGTATGAGATGATCATTATTGTATTGTGGCAACCGGCAGGAGCCTTATGGTTGTCTTTAATTTTCATGTTGAGTAGTATTTCAAAGTAGTTGTAATAGTTGCTACATGAGGTGAACAACCATGAAGACGGCACCATGAACCTTGACGCTACCCCGACGATGATGGAGATCATGCCCGTTGATGATGGAGATCATGTCCGTGCTTTGGAGATGAAGATCAAAGACGCAAAGACAAAAGGGCCATATCATATCACATATGAATTGCATGTGATGTTAATCCTTTATGCATCTTATTTTGCTTAGATCGCGACGGTAGCATTATAAGATGATCCCTCACATTAATATCAAGATAATAAAGTGTTCTCCCCTCGTATGCACCGTTGTACAGTTCGTCGTTTCGAAGCATCTCGTGATGATCGGATGTGATAGATTCAACGATTACATACAACGGGTGTAAGCCATGTTGCACACGCGGAATACTTTGGTTTGCTTGACGAGCCTAGCATGTACAGACATGGCCTCGGGACAACGGAAACCGAAAGGTTGAACACGAGTCATATGGATGATATGATCAACATGATTGATGTTCACCATTGAAGCTACATCATCTCACGTGATGATCGGTTTTGGTGTAGTGGATTTGGATCGTGTACCACTTAACAACTATGAGGGATGTTGTATTAAGTGGGAGTTCATCAGTAATTAGATTAAAACATGAACTAATTATCATAAACATAGTCTGAGTAGTATTTTGTATTAATTTTGTAGTATTGACATCCGCTTTCTACCATGCACTAGTCTTGTTATTGAGATAGAAATACTGTTAAAATCTGACAAGAAACTTTACGGATTGGTACCGTATTGTTAAAGAATCAAGTATTGATTAAGTCCTATTGCAAACTTTTAGTAAACCTCACATTGTTGATTCAAAGAGCTATGGTTTCAATTAGTACCTAAAGTTATCTTGTCTCCGTGAAACTTGAAGTTCAAATTTGTTTGAAAAGTAAGGAGCTGAAAATTTAGTTTTCAGAAATAATCAAGGTATGAGATATATGTGATATCTAAGACCTTATTGCAAGATGATAGAATATAATTTGGCGAGACTACATAAACTCATAAGTTTTATGGGAATGTACGAAGGTTGAAGACGCAAGGCGTCCCAATCCTCCAACTATTGGGGCACTAACAATATTCGCATATCCATGAAATAATCGTCCTTAGTATGCACCGTTGCTATGACTCGTCGTTTCGAAGCATCACGTGATGATCGGGTGTAATAGATTCTACGTGTGCATACAACGGGTGCAAGCCAGATTTGCATATGCGAATACTAAGGTTAAAACTTTACGAGCCTAGCATGTACAGACATGGTCTCGGAAAGTCGTCATGATATAATGGATAAAATTATGAGTGAAATTGTTCATCATATTACAAAGTTACTAATAGTGAAATCTGAAACACTTGTCATATGATGATCAACTTAAAGTAAGAACCTCAAGGTTATTGGTATTTGACCAACAAACCTAGAAGTTAATAATATTAAAGTGTTTTTCTGAATAATGAGGAAAGCTAAAAGAGAAACTGCAAAAGATATTTTGGCAAAAAGAAAAGAAAAGACTAGAAAGTCTAGCTCAGATGTATATAAATGATATACATGTTATGGTTATATTCCTAGTTAAGTCACACTATGAAATTCTTGGGTATTAGTACTATATTGGTTGGTATGAAGTGTCATACAAAACAACACAATACAAGAATACAATGGCCTAAGTGACTGACAAGGAATATGATAGGAATACACGTCTGGAACAAAATAAAGTGTTATTTTGTTCGTCGTTGGCATTCTATCTAGCCCTTAGAATTTATAATAAAGAACTTAATAATTGTTATTTTGCTCTGGTCAAATGAAAACAATGAGTTGTTCAAATTATGACATTACTCCATATACGATGGATAAGTTATTATAAATCTTAATGGTGAAACACACATACATAACACTGACGCTAAAATGCCATAAGGCAAATGATTTGAATTCCACGTATTTGTGGAACCGCCATTTAGGTCATGTTAGAAAAGAACGCATGAAGGAACTCCATGCAAATGGATTTTGGAGTCATTTGATTTTTGAATCATTTGGCGCTTGCAAATCTTTTCTAAAGAGAATGATTAAAATACCGTTCATAGGCCAAGAGTTGAACGGGCAACTAACTTAGTGAAAAATACATGATGATGTATGTGGTTCACTGGGCATAGTTGTGTGCGGGAGATTCTTCTACTTCATGAAAACTTTCAACAATGAATTGAGTATATATATGTGGATATATTCAATAAGGAAGAAGTTTGAAATATTTGAATGGATTCAAATAAATTTCAGCATGAAGTGGAAATCATCGTAATAGAAAAGTCAAATATCTATGATTGGATCATGGTGAAAATAATTGAATTACGAGTTTTAGCGAACATCTAAGAGAGTCATGAAATTGTTCTACAACTCACATTTCTTGGAGCATCATAATGATGATATAGTATCCGAGAGATGTATCCAAGCCTTGTTGGATTAATGATGAGATAAAATATTATGACGCTATTATATTTTTGTGGATTATGCTTTAGTGACTACCGCTTTTACACTGAATAGAGCATCATCATGATCCGTATAAATGACACCATACGAGTTATGGCATGGGTATAAACCCTAATAGTCCTTTCTTTAAATTTTGGTCTAAAAGTTTACAACCAAAATCGGATGAATGTCTTTGTTAGTTATCCCAGAGATTTAATTGGGAATTTTTCCCACGAGACAAAGACAAAAGTGTTTGTCAATGTTTCTTATTTCCGAGAAATTGTTTCTAGCGAAGTATTTGAGTGGGAGGACAATAGAACTTGATAAGGTTTATGAACCTGAGCATAATGATCAGAGTAGCGCAGCATCGGAATTGGTTCCGGAAGCGGCCACGACGATCATGGCTCCCATGACTACAAAGTGTTTTAGCCATGAAGATCGAAGTACATATTGAACCTTGTAGGTATGGTTTACTTTGTGATCAAATAAATGATTTGTGGACAAAGGATTGATTTTGAACAATGATAAACCAACTACAAACAAAGAAGTTATGATGGGCCACGACTCGTTAAAATGGCTATACGCCATGAAATCCAAGATAGATGAATACTTTTTGAAAGTAAATGGATCTATAAAAATTGATGAAAGCTTGACTTGTTGAAAAGTTGTTTACGACAAAGTTCAAAGAGTTGACTACGATAAGATTAGATTTTCCGTAGCAATGCTTATAGTCTATGTGGATTATTCTAGTAATCACTACATATTTCTTTTATGAGATATGCTAGTAGGATGGCAAAATACATTGCTTATAAGAAGTTTGTATTAAAGGTGTATACAAGATACAACCAAAAGTTTTGCTAGTCTGTAGAATACTAGATAGGTATACAAACTTCAATCGGATGAAGTAAGTATCATGGAGTTGGAATCTTCACCAGATGAAATAGTCAAAGAGTTTTTGATTTCATCAGAAACAATGAAGAGACTTGCATTTGCAAGAAATTAAGTGGGAGCGCTGAGACATATTTATAATACTTTATGTAGATGACATATAGTTGGTTATAAATGATGTAATTATATACTTGATTAAAAGATTTCATTGAGAATTAACTTCAATGAAAGGATATGGACTGAAACATATTTAGTGTCAAGATCTATAAAGATAGATTGGAATACATAATAAGTTTGAATCAAAGTACATATAAATATTAAGAAGGTGTTCTTTTCATGTGAAGGTTTAACAAGACTTGAGTGTATTTGACACTCGATGAGTAAAAACATATGAGTGATTTTAGATCACGAAGAATATGTACAAAATCAGATGTCCTGTGCTCTAAAGAGTTAGGAGCATATACCAGAATAATTCATGTGATGATTATTGGACAAACAGTAGGAATATCCTTGAGTACTTTAGAAGATCCAAGGATATATATATAATTTTATATGGTGTAATGACAAACAAAATCGATGTAATGTGTTGCACCGATATTAGTTTGGTCGGATATAAAATAAATTTCAATCTCAATTAGGCTAAGTGTTGTTTAAAAGGTAGTACAATGAGATAGAAGTTGTCTATGCTAGATTTAGAAGAGTTCTAAATATTGTGACGGATTCTACGAAAGAAGGCAGAGTATGTCATTGTTTTGACAATGACAAAGGATGTTAAGTCAAAAGGTTCTTTGAGAACTTGGTGTAGTTCCGATAGTGTCAGAACTTTGAAGCTATATTGTGTATGACAATATTAGTGACATATTTCAGACCGCGGAATTAAGGTTCCACCAGAAGACCAAACATATTTAATGCCGACTCATTTGGAAATGAGTGATGAGTTGAGACGCAAATGAATTATAAAATACATACGGTTCTGAGCATGTCAGATCCGTTGACTAAAACCTCTCCCGTGAGCAAAACATGATAAAGCACCGGAAGGCCAAGGTGTTATATCTTTACAGATGTAAACTAGATTATTGACTCTAGTGCAAGTGGGGGACTGAAGGAGATATGCCCAAGAGGCAATAATAAAAGTGGTTATTATATATCTTTATGTTTATGATAAATATTTATATACCATGCTATAATTGTATTAACCGAAACATTGATACATGTGTGATATGTAAACAACAAAGAGTCCCTAGTATGCCTCTTAACTAGCTTGTTGATTAATGGATGATTAGTTTCATAATCATGAACATTGGATGTTATTAATAACAAGGTTATATCATTGTATGAATGATGTAATGGACACACCCAATTAAGCGTAGCATAAGATCACGTCATTAAGTTATTTGCTATAAGCTTTCGATACATAGTTACCTAGTCCTTATGACCATGAGATCATGTAAATCACTTATATCGGAAAGGTACTTTGATTACATCAAACACCACTGCGTAAATGGGTGGTTATAAAGGCGGGATTAAGTATCTGGAAAGTATGAGTTGAGGCATATGGATCAACAGTGGGATTTGTCCATCCCGATGACGGATAGATATACATTGGGCCCTCTCGGTGGAATGTCGTCTAATGTCTTGCAAGCATATGAATAAATTCATAAGAGACCACATACCACGGTACGAGTAAAGAGTACTTGTCAGGAGATGAGGTTGAACAAGGTATAGAGTGATACCGAAGATCAAACCTCGGACAAGTAAAATATCGCGTGACAAAGGGAATTGGTATTGTATGTGAATGGTTCATTTGATCACTAAAGTCATCGTTGAATATGTGGGAGCCATTATGGATCTCCAGATCCCGCTATTGGTTATTGGTCAGAGTGAGTACTCAACCATGTCCGCATAGTTCGCGAACCGTAGGGTGACACACTTAAAGTTGGATGTTGAAATGGTAGAACTTGAATATGGAATGGAGTTCGAATATTTGTTCGGAGTCCCGGATGAGATCCCAAACATCACGAGGAGTTCCGGAATGGTCCGGAGAATAAGATTCATATATAGGATGTCATTTAATGTGAATTAAAATGATGCGGAAGGTTCTATGGAAGGTTCTAGAAGGTTCTAGAAAAGTCCGGAAGAAACCACCAAGGAAAGTGGAGTCCCGGTGGGACTCCACCACCATGGCCGGCCAACCCTAGTGGGGGAGGAGTCCCAAGTGGACTCCCCCAAGGGGGGCCGGCCACCCCCTCCATGGAAGGTGGAACTCCCACCTCAAGTGGGAGTCCTAGCTTGGGTAGGTTTCCCTATTCTATGGAAGGTTTTGGGTTCGGGTCTTATTCGAAGACTTGGAGTCCAACACTTGGGGTTCCACCTATATAATGAGGGGCCAAGGGAGGGGGCCAGCCACCCCAAGACCACAAGCTGGCCGCCCCCCTTGAAGTGGCCGGCCACCCCCTCCCAAACCCTAGCCGCCCCCCTCTCCTCCATATCTCCCGCGTTGCTTTAGCGAAGCTCCGCCGGAGTTCTCCACCGCCACCGACACCACGCCGTCGTGCTGTCGGATTCAAGAGGAGCTACTACTTCCGCTGCCCGCTGGAACGGGAGGTGGACGTCGTCTTCATCAACAACCGAACGTGTGACCGAGTACGGAGGTGCTGCCCGTTCGTGGCGCCGGAGGGATCGTGATCAAGATCTTCTACACGCTTTTGCAAGCGGCAAGTGAACGTCTACCGCAGCAACAAGAGCCTCCTCTTGTAGGCTTTGGAATCTCTTCAAGGGTGAGACTCGATAAACCCCTCGTTGCTACCGTCTTCTAGATTGCATCTTGGCTTGGATTGCGTGTTCGCGGTAGGAAATTTTTTGTTTTCTATGCAACGTTATCCTACACCTCGCAGCGCCGCCGCCGGAGCGGGGCCGACAAAGCCGTGCGCTCCCCGGGGAAGGTGGCGGCGGGGCGGATTTTCTTTCTTCTCCCCCCGCGATTGGGGACGTGCGAGGCTCTGCAGGCAGAGCGGGGTGGCAGCGGAGCTAGGGCTTGCGCGGCGGCGCGGTGCGTGCGCGGGTGGCCGTGGTGCGGTGGCAGGAGGCCGCGCGGCGGGGGCGCTTCGGCCGCTCGAGGCGGGGAGGCATGTGCGCTGCCGGGCCGGATCTGGGCCACGCGGGCCTGGGGCGGGGCGCTGGTTCGGAGGTCCTCGGAGGCGCCTACCAGGGCGCGGGGGACGTCGTGGGTGCTGCTGTTGGCGTGCGGTGGTGGCTGGCGCGAGGTGGCTGCTGGTGGCCTGTGGTGCTCCGGCTGTCCCGGTTCGGGAGATGAAGTCCGAGTGAAAACTCAGCTCCGACTTGGGTCGGTGCCGGCGTTGGCGGCGTCCCTGGATGTCGTGCCCCTCCTTGGAGGCATCGCCGTGGGGCTCCTACCTCCCTTGCCACGAAGGTTTCATGCTCTTCGGGTGAAAACCCAAGTTCCTGCCTCGGCCGGAGCGGGCCATGGCGTCGGTCTCCGTCGCTTCCTCCTTGGAGGCGTCGTCTTGGAGTGCACGACCTTGTTGGGCAGCGGTGCTTCGTTTGCCGTCCAATGTCATCGTGCCAGCAGGGTTTGAGGATGTCGAGGCGGCGGCCTCGAACATGATGTGGTGCGCCGGGGCTGCGGCCTCGGAGGGCAGTGCGGCTGCAACTATATGGTGTGTGGTTGTGGCTTGTCACGGCTTGGGTGGCAATCTTGGCCGCGAGGGCGGCAGGGTAGTCGACTCGTACTGATGCGTCCTAGAGGGGACAGTCGGTTTGTATGTCGGGGCGGCGGCCCCGGATGATGGTGTGATGTCCGTGGTCTGCGAGCGGCGTGCTCTGTGCAGCTTGGGCTGCGGGTTGCCGAGTCGTGCGGCGTCGTGGCTCCGAGTGCGAGCGGCGGTATGTCGGGATTGCGGTCCCGGAAGGTGGTGTTGGTGGTCTCTGCGCCGGGCGTGGTGGGTTAGTTGGATGTCGGGGCGGCGGCCCCGAGAGCTTGACAGTGTTGAGGACTTCGACCTTGTGTCGCGAGGGCGACAAGGTCGTTTTGGCGCAGTTCTCTGAGAGGTTCGTCTTCTTCAGCTATGTTGGAGTGTCCGTGTCTGCTCCTCCCATAGTACGCACGGCGTCTTCTCTCCGGCTTGGTTGGAAGGCAAGCTTATCTTGACGAGTGTGTCGTCCGCTTGTATCAGTGGTGGGTTTGAGTGGGCTTGTCTTTGTGACGTGGCGAGTGTGGGCTTGACCCCGTGGTGTCTTGTGGTGTCTTATATGGTTTTCGCCCGATTTTCTCCTAAAAAATGTGCACTTTCTGCTTAATTAATGGATGAGGCAAAGCTTTTGCCTCCGTTTCAAAAAAAGATACTAGGGCCTAGGTGGCATAAAGCATTTTCAGAAAACATCTATTATGCTCAAAATCACGTGCAGCAGTTCGCACGGGCACATATGGAGCTCCACCTGGTGAGATCATAACTACTACAAGGTTTAAAAACATATCTGATTTGATCTGTACAAATACATAAACATGATTTCCTCGAGCTTTCGGCCTTATTCTTAGTGAAATAGCTATATACTTCAGTGTCGTGATTTCTTTAAATCAGAAGAAATAGCAGTGGATGCTAGCTTCTCTGCAGCCTGTTTCGTTAGTGGGCTGAAGCTTGAGCACTGCTGCTGGATGTTAGGATATCATGGGTCTTTCATATATACTAGGAAGTTGTAGCGCGGCGACACGCCGCACCCGTAGGACTATCGTTAGGCAATCAATAGAATAAAATAATAATATTTTTTCTAATATAAAAGAGGGAAAAAGTGATGGACAATTTCAAAAATAGGTAGTAGCAGGTTTATTAGATAAAAGATGCGACAAACGATCTAGTAAATTTTCCGAAGTACTACAAAAGGCACCGTTAGCGAACGGTTCAGCTTTTTTTTTCTGATCGAAATATTGAAGAAACACCGCATCAAAAAAATTTAGTCCTGAACCACCGCATCGAAACACTGTGGCCTGATAGTGAGGCAATCAAGAAAAGAAGATAATGATATTTTATCAAATAAGAGAGGCGAGGAATCATGGAGCATTTCTATGACGTTATGGTAGACATGAAGATTTTTCATGAATGAAGGAGGCGAAAAATAATGGAGCATTTTTTCTGACCCCTCGGGGCGATCATAAGGAGATCAACAAAAAAGGTAAGTATTTCTCCCAAATAAATTAGGCCACAAATAATGAAGGACTATTTTATCCCGATCGTGAGGCGACCACCAGAATAAAAGAGGACACAAATAATAAACCATTTTTCATATACCACGTCAACCATTTGTTTTTCTTCCGAACAAAAGAGGCGATGAATAATGGAGTATTTGTTTTAGACGCCATGATAGGCATGGGGCGATCGTGAGGCGATTAAGAAAAGAACATAGTTGTATTGCAGCGACAACGTCGCACCCATAGGGCTATCGCTAGGTGATCCGTAGCAAATGTAGCAATAATTTCCTGAATAAAAAAACAACAAATAATAGAAGATATTTTATCTGAAGTTACCGCAAAAAGAAGTCAGTTGTATGTTGTCACGATTAATAGTGCAACAATTTTATTTTCGAAGTTACTGGAAAAAGGAACGCCACGGTAGTAGCAGATTCATTTTATTTCCATGCGGGCGATCGGCGATGAAGAAAGAGAGTAGTGTAGACACAAATCACCAAGTTGTCGTGAAGCGATGAAAAAAGGTGATACTACTGCAGTAGCACAACACTGGATTGCATAACCTAGAGCGAGGATAGTGCACACCGGCGTGGAGATAGTTTTTTCCAAAGATATCATAGAGAGGCAATCATATTTTTCCAGTTAAAAGAGGCAACAGACAGTGAAATACTTTTGTTTAGAGTTTCTACAGAAAAAGGAGGTAGTTTCTTCTCCGGCTCAAATAGATGGCTGTATATTCTTAGTACTGCTACAAAATTACTGTTTCGTTCGCTCTTGACGAAATAATGTTGCGAAATTACCGTAGAAGAAGTACGCAGCATTGTTGAGTAATTACAGTCAAAGAATTACCGCTGAAGTTGGAGATATACACCGTAAAATCACAGTTAGAATATCCCAGCAAAATACCGTAGCGTGCAATGTTCATGTTGTACCGGGAAGTTGAAAAAGAAACAATCTGCATGCAAACTGGTCATATTGTAGATGTGTTGTTTGTAGAGTTTATTTTGACCATTGGATGAAAATCTAACAATCTAGAAATTTTAAAACACTGTTCATGCACACATTACTGTTCACGTGACCACTTCAGGTGACGTGGGTTGCTGTGGAGAGAGCAAAAGCTATCAGCTTTGATATATCTATACCTAATAATAAAGGAGCTAACGTTTCCTTGGTTTCGTCCGTCAATGTGGTTTCGTCCGTGGTTTCGTCCGTGGTCGATCGCTAAAGAAAGGTTTCCTAAGTTGTTCTTTCGATCGGCAAACAAAAGGGTCTCCTAATTCAGTTCAATGCAATCCAGTCAGTAGATAAACCGGATGAGTACGAAAACCGCACGACCAATTACATGAACATGCTCGGTCGGAGGGAGTCCCAGACCAACACGACAGTGCAGCCAACCCTCTCCTACAACATCACGGCCCTTGCAATCATCGGTGTCGCGGTTGTTGTCGCCTTCGTAGCGCGCGGCTGCGCGCGAGCCAGCGAGAGGCGCGAGTTTAATCAGGGGTAAACAACGAGCCCTGGAACATATGCATGTCTGCATGTATGAAACCATGCATCAAGGAACGCAAGATGCAAATCGCCCTCATGGCGGAGAACGCTGAGCATGATAGGTAACTCGAACTGTACTTGCCTGCTTCGCTGCTCCACTACAGGATGGTAGGCGCACGCTTACCGGCGTCCATGGCGTGGGGGACGCCTCCTCAGCAGCACCATGGCGCGATTGCGCGGGGCAGGCAGGGTCCAGTGCATGGCAGCTGCTTGTGTATGTGCCCATGTTATGCTAGCGATTGAAGGTGTCTGTTCTTGACACAGTTTCTCCGAAGTTTTGGTGAGCTGACATATTCAATGCCAAGCATGGCCTTGCCATCTTCCCCTCAGTGAACATTGTGCGATTCTATACAATGTGATGCCTAATAAACTACGCATAGGTGACTATTTCTTCAGGTCAACAGTTCGAGATCGTTCTGAACAACTAGAGAATTTCACCACCTTTTCACGTCTTCTATCAAACGCCCAACCACAGTGATCATATACTCAGGAAGTTGCATATGATAGCATCAAACAGAAATACGACTTAACTTCTTTCACCAGGTCAGCGCAATCTACCTTTGCATTCAGCTGGCTTTATGTAGTTCACAAGCGATCACGGCGCATACCACTGGCCTTGCAGGTCAGCTGACTGCTTAGGAGGGGTAAATTATTTCTTAATTACTGTACTCACTGTTTGCGCTAGGATATATTATTTGTCCAATTTGCACACACTAAGCTGGCGAGATAACGCATTCTTTATACTGATTTTCGACAAATATGCAAAATATGATGTGGTGATGGAATTTTTTTGCAAAGCCTATGTTCTTTGCCTCTTTGGTGGTTTCATTTTCTTTTAGCCATCATGCTTATTATGGACTATCTAATTTGGACAAAACATGAACCTATGAGAAATAGGAAACAATCTTGTGACATTTTTACTCTCTTCTAATTTTCTGGTCGGAAATTTGAAGTTTCTAATCCATGTTAAATAAAAATTCGTGTGGTTTGACCATTACTTCCACAAAGCATTGAATTTTTATATTTGTCTAGGAAATTCACAATAACCTAAAATATAATCAACCCGGTGCAACGCACGGGCACTTTTGCTAGTATATATATAAGTAAGTATATATAACGGGACGCTCATCTTCCTCAGTCATATTGCCTTGTCACTGAATCCCAATCGCGTGGCGAAGCTGCCGAAGGGTCGACCTGATGGGGCAACTTGGCCTTCCGCCCCGGGGCTGTGCCGTCGGGTGCCGCCGGGGAACCACGTCAGGGACCATGGCCTCCTGGAAACCAAACTGATGAAACCAAGGAGAACAAATAATGTCATCAGCCGTGTGAAACCGTTTCGCGTCTTCCTCATCTAGCGACAGAGGCCGCGGCCACCACTCTCTCTGATCTCCACTGGCAAGCTCGTTGGTCCCCGCTCGCTCCATTTGCCGCTCCGGTGGCAAAAGGGATGAGGATCTCGTTCCTTCGTTCTGTAGTTAGGGCTTAGGATTTGTCTGCTATGGTGCTTTGTTGGGTGGTGGGAGGGTCGTCCGAGCAAATAAATCTGCATCAACGCTACTTTCGCACCGATGGTGGCCTTCATGGTGGCATCTTGGAGTTGATGGCAACACGTGCTTGTTGATCCTTCAGATCGACAGCATGGTCTTCTCACCTCTTGTTCGGATCTAAAGTAATATGTTTTCCGATGTGTCGTTGGTGTGTTCGGAGGTGATGATTATACCACGACTGCGCTGGTGCCGGGCGAGGTGGATGCTCTAGAGTAAGGATGTTGGTCCGGAGGTGATGATTCTACCATTATTCCCCGACTTCGTCGATGTGATGCGGTGGATCTTGGTCCAAAATAGCACGGGGATCCCCGGTCGACGTGCCACATCGACATGTGCATCGTTGCTTGTAGAGAGCATGTTCATCGATTCACAAGGCCTTGTTGGTGATGGTGCTCTTTTGGATCTGACAATGGTGTAGGCTCGGCGTCTCTCCCAACGCGCGTTTAGGTGGCTTTGGAGTTTGTCGGTGATTGCTGGATTCGGCGAGTGTAGAAAACCTTAGCGATAATTTTGTATTTCTCTATTCTTTAGGATTTTTCCAGCAATGTTCTGTTTTCTCGTGTCTTGTTTATTATTTTCCACTTAATTTACTCATGTAACTTGATTTTCCATTAATGAAAAGAAACTGCTGGGCGTCCCCGGGGGATCTGATTCCCCAGCCCTCGGGTCCCCAGCCGTCGGATCAACCATTTTGACGGTTAGATTTGCATGTAGCAAAAAAAACATCTTCGGCAGCAAAAAATCACCTCCGGCAGTAAATGACTGAAGCAAAAACGGTTCGTTCAGAAAAGAAAATAAAAATGCTGGGCTCGCCGGAGACCACGTAGCAAACATATTACGTGTTAAGCTTCATGCACTAGTCACTTGAACCAAAAGTTCGAACTGATGGAAATGGCTAGGCAATCCACATATACACTTCACAACACCCCCACTCGCGTGTGACGGGAGAAGAGAAAGGCAACACGTGAAAGAAGAAGAGCACACCGAAACAGGGCATCAGCGGTGGCTAAAGAGGGGGGCAACAGCAATTTTTAGTCTTAATTGCGAAAACCAGGATTTGAACTCGAGACCTGGGCCTTTGATACCATGTTAAGCTTCATGCACTAGCCACTTGAACCAAAAGTTCGAACTGATGGAAATGGCTAGGCAATCCACATATACACTTCACAACATTACGCACATGTAGCGAAACCGCAAATAAATTGTAGCAACTTTTTTATTCATATGCTGCAAATCATCTAAGACATCAACGGAGACATCGCCTGCAGCCGGCAGCAACGCCGTCCGAGGTTGCAGCAACTCCAGCCGTCCAGGACAACAACGCCACAAGTTGCTAGTAGCAACGCCCTATGCCTATGGTAGCAAAAATCCACCCTCCGCCGGTAGCAATGCCGGACACCTTAAAATAGCAAAACCGACCTCCGCAGGTAGCAACGCCGCAGGCCTAAGGCAGCAAAACTCCTAACGAAGCAGAGGAGCGCGAGATGGAGGCGGCGCTGGTAGTATCGGTGGCGACCGCTTGTAGCATCGACGCCCTCGGCTGATAGCACCAGTGACAACCACTAGTAGCATCCCAAAAATTGGGCTACACAGCAGCGTCGTCGACCGGAACATGGCTGTAGCACGGCGCCCGAAGCATGGCTATAGCACGGCGGCGGGAGTGGCTGGGCCGCGGGGGTGCGGCGGCGCGTGGGTGGGGCGCTGCGGCCCGAAGCATGTAGCAAAAATAGATATGGTCGAACACATCGACGAGGAACTCGCCGGAGAACTCACCGGCGAGGTCGCAGGAGACCCCAGTAGCAAACATATTTTACAATTGTAGCAAAACAATAAATGGATTCGTGGGGCTACCGGAGGAGCAGCACGGTGTGGGGGTGGCGGGGGAGCAGCATGGTCCTGGGGGTACTCCGCGCGGCCCGTCCCTGCTCCAGCGCAAGGTCCTCCCCGCTCCAGCGTGTGCGCCGAGGGTAGCCATCTTGGCCTGCCCTAGGGCGGCGGCCGGCGGGAACATGGCCGGTGGCCGCGGAAAACTTGGCCGGCGGCGCGCGCGGACCAGGCCAGCGGCGCGAGTGGGGACCTGGCGGCGGCGCGAGCGGAACCCAGCCGGCTGCGCGTGCGGAACCAGCCGGCGGCGCGAGCGGACCTGGGCGGCGGCGCGAGGACCTCGCCGGTGGGCACCTATCATGGCGGTGCAGGAGGCGCCGTCGTTTCCATTAGAAGCACGCCGGGCTGGGCCGTCGAGGACCTCCAGAGCTCAAACGATTTGGACGGGACGCGCGTGAGGATAAGATGCACCGGTGGGACCCACGATTTGGACGGGACACGCGTTGCGCAACCAAGGCGGAGGCTGGGAACGCTCCGTTCCCCGGGGGCGTTGAATCATTTTCCTTAATGAAATACGTGATTGCTCTAAAAAAACAAAATTATGTAGGTAAGAAAGACCGTGGATCCTTCAGCCAAAGTTTGTATCGTACTCACAGTGCGCCATACGATATATTCCCGTCGTCTGTATGGCATTCAGTTCAGGTACATACAGCAATGAGCGCCCGAATCTATCGTTCTCCTTTTTGGCTCGTGTCGAAACTCGAAACCCAAGGAGAGATGACGCAATTAATGGAGCAAGAAGAAAGAAAAGGCAGGAAAGAAACCATGGAAAGAATAGTTAAGCAATCGAGCATCATCCATGTTTCACATGCTGCTGGATCGATCATTGGTAGGATAGATGGGACAAGTGAAATCTTCGCTAAATTACAAGTCAGGTTTCTCACATTCATAACTAAAACGAACCCAGAATTACAAGTCAGGTTTCTCAAGAATAGGAATTGTACCATCTGGTACGATCAATTGACTTGGTCGGTACGTACTTCCCAGCTGTGAACGAAATAGCAAAAACCGTAAATTTAAGTTTGGCTCTTTAGGCTTAATTCCACCGTGAATAAATTTGCAGCTGATCTTCGTGCCAAGGCGAGGGATTGGTTAATCTGCAAATTGCTTTTGTTATTGTGCGGACCCGGGAGGTCTTCTATCCACTGTGTGTTTGTTGAGCTGTTGTTCTGTAAGAGCATCTTCACTCGTCTCCCCGACTAGGTCCCGAGCGATGTTTTTCCAATTCGGACGGCGTTATTCGGTCCAGTCGCGCCCCTGATTTCTCGATTTCGTCCGGATTTGGGCCTAAATTTATCCGACGAGCCCACGCCATCCCCGGCCCCCCGGGGAGCGCTCGGGGACTCCGGACGAAACGAAAACGCGCGAAACGTCGAGGAAATTTCCCGCGCGTCTGGTGGCCCCAACTTGTCGGCGAGAGAGACCGATCGTCGTCCTCATCGCATCGTCTTCCGTGCGCTGTAAAAGCCTGCCGCCGGTCAGCATTCGCCGGCCGCGTAGCTTCCACGCGGCGAGTTAATGTCGTCGCCTCGGTTTCACGCGCGCCTACCTCTATTTATCACCGAACTACCGCGTCTGCCCCGCATTCACCTCGCTCGCCTTCCCCCAAATCTTCCCCCAACTCGGACGAACCAGCAATGGCGAACGACGGTGCGGCCAACAACGGCTTCGGCCGCCGCTCTCTCCACCAATGGGAGGGACGGCTCCTCCACGCTGCGGGCTACTCGGCGCCGCCGGACTTCCGCGCGCCGGGAGGATGGAGGCTGAGCGCAGGCGGCGTGCCGATCCCGCCGCCGCCAACGGGCGGGGGCGCACTCGAAGCGACGATCGACGAGGTGCTCGTCACTCTCAGTGATGAGCAGCGCGCGGATCCACGATTCTTCCCCGAGAACTACGAATCGTGGATCACGTTCTTCCGGCAAAGGTATGAACGCGAACTCGCGGCGTACGACGGCCCTCCTCCTCCTCCGGCAAGGAACAACGCCGCCGGCCGCCGCCAATGGTGGAGCGCGCCTGGCCGCAACCTCGCAAATGTGCTCGCGCACATCGAGGCCGGGAACTCCCCCGTCCTGGGGATGCCGCCGCCGGAGGCGGCTACCGTGTCACGCCGACACGGTAGTTCCTGGATGCCGAGGAGGATGCACCCATCCTCCTCCTCGTCTGGCTCGCGGTCGGCGTCCAGGTCAGGCGGGTCGACGCCGGCCACCGTCAAGAAGGAGTGGACGTCTCCTTCGACCGTCAAGAAGGAACCGGCGTCGCCACCGACGACCAGAGGGCGCAGCAGCGGCGCCCTCGTCATCCGCGACCAGCCTTCCTCTCCGCAGCGCGGGCGGAAGAGGAAGTCATCGAAGAAGGAGGCCGCCGCGGCCGCCATCAACGACGCCGCAAACAAGCTCACCGAGGAGGAGGCGAAGCGCGCGGAGGATGCCGCCGTGGCGGAGGCGATCGCCAGGTCGCTCAAGAACCTGGTGCCCGCCGACAACGCCCTCCCCGAGGACGCCGCGCTGGAGTGGTCGAGGCGCGACTGGGAGCGCGAGGAGGCGGAGCAGCGGCGGCGGCGGCTGCTGGATCTGGCTGCCGCGCGTCAACTCGCCGCCCACGCCGCCGCTCCAACCGCCGACAACACCATGCGCGAGGACATCGCTCGCTACCGCCGGCCTGCGACTCCTCCATCCGGCGTCGCCGTCCCCGTCATCAACCTCGAAGCCTCCAACGACGAATGGTACAAGCCATCGCCGTCCCCGCCTCGCACCAGCAGCCGGTGGGGAGACGCCGGCCAGGGCAGCAGCCAGGCCGCGCCGCCGCAGTTTGACGACGATGGCTCCGACGACGATGGCGGCGACGGTGGCGACTACACGGTGTTCTACCGCCATTTGGGCATGTAGAGCGCCGTGTTTTAAAATTTAGAGTTGTATTCCCCTAGCCGAATTCAAAATATTGTCGAATTCGGCCTCTATGTATGAACTTCGCCCTCTATATAGTAAATATCAATGAAGTTAGTCTAAATTCAGTCGTTTTTGCCGAATTTCATCAGGTTTTTGCCGTATTTCGTCAAGTTTACGTTTTCCAAAATTAAATCAACGGCTAGGCCTGGGATCGCGGCTGGGAAACTGGCCCTCCCCACGCCATTTTTTCGTCCTATCCGGACGAAATTATCCCGGATTTGGGCGTGGGGAGCGCCAACGAGTGGGGATGCTCTAAACTTCTAGTATGGATGTTGAGATCCTTTGCTCTTCTTTACCTCCTTTTTTTCAATTTCCTTTTCATAGCTGGTAACCCCAGAAGTCGGGCAACTTCCAATCGTTAGCAAGTCAGTTAGGCTTCCCGCATCCCTCCTCCCGCACCCCTCCCAAACCCTAAACGCTCCCTGCCGCCGCTGTCGGTAGCGCCGCCGAGCAAAGACCGCGGGGCATGGTGTGGTGACCCAGCGTACCACTGCATGGTGTAGTACACAAGTCGTTGACATAACACAAGTGAAACACCGTTCCACTCATATTACATCTCTCAGAGTGGTACAACAGAAACATATGCGAGTCCAAGGTATGTCTATAGAAGTACACACGAGCTGTTTACATAAGATCAACACAACCTCCTACTTTACAGTGAGGTAAAACTTCAAATAAAGCTCCAGAAGAACGACTCGTAGTCTATCTTATAGCTAACTCAAGTTTAGGAGCTAATTGGCTTGCTATAGAATTCTAGCTACTTAGGTGCTAGGATTAGGGAAAGGTTCCCTTCTATTACTAGTCTAGGTTTCCACTCTAGCTAATGTAGAAGTTGACTCCATTGACTTCTTTGATTGGATTCTTCATCTTGTTGCAGTTGACTCCTTTGTCTTCGAGTTCCACGGTAGTTTCTCCTTCGGTGCCTTGATCTAAGAAGGGGGTTCAAATGGGATAGAATGAGTACGAGCGTACTCAGCAAGTTCATATTAGGAAATATGTGTATCATGCACTAGCTACAACCATAGACCATAAAGTCATAGGCCAATGCAAGTTTTTGTAATCATTTCTTCCAAAGGTTTATTTTATTCTGAAAACTATGCCCGTCAGTCTTCACAGGTTGACTAGAACTTCGTGGAGTTCCTTTCCTGCCGCGTTCGCAGTTCCCTTCCCGGAACAGGGAGTGACAGTCACAATTCTTGATACCCTCTGCAGAGGTGCGTTACTTTACCCCACAAGAGATCTTAACCATGTTGCCGGCCGAGAGTATGTCCCCGTCCACACTTCCTTTGGTGTGAGGCCCAGTATAAGATCCAAGCCAATCACTGCCTTCTCCGCGACCCTGCAAACCCACCCTTTTGTCCAACCGTACACCTCCAGTAGACTTCCCCCGATAATACGGCTTTACTCATGGTGTACTCCGGACAATCCATCATAGATCGTAGAGCCATCATCACTAATGGATGGGGATTTAAAAGGCTATCCCAACCTACGGAAGTGCCTCCAACACCCCGCCGGCTCTACCAATCCGTTGGCGTGCAGAAGGGAAAAGATACAGCTGACTTCCCCAGAGCCATTATAGATCTTATGGATAACGCGATATGTACGGCGCTAGAATCACTGGACGGCATTGGTAATTAATCCTAGGGTGATATAACCCATGCAATGGAACCTCCACCATATCGACACATACCATGGTTCCATTGCCCACCACATAGTCATATTCATAATTGTAAAATAATACTTTGCTTTTCAATGCATGAGTGATAAGTATAGTACTTTGCATATAATTTGATACAAATAATCAAATGACATGAGCAAGCGATGAACTTGCCTTTCTTGACTGCAAGATTATGCAGGCAAAAGCTTCGATACGTGATAACTCCAAATTCTGAAATACCATCATTGTCCGGTAAGGACAATGTTTAAAGAACTGGCAAAGATGCTATAATGCATAGTATGAGATGCAATCGTCCCGAGCGTAACCTAACCTCGATGATTTAGGATGTATGAGTTGTAAAGATTTCTTTAGGGTTGGTTGCATTTTTTAGAATGGTTCTCAAACAAGGTTCTTATTAGGGTTTGGTTATATTAGCATCATAACCAAGTGATATAAGGCATCATAACAATCATACACATAAGAATAGTGATGGAATAGTATGTAAAGAACAGTTGTCAATTTTAAGTGCTACAGATCATGGTTGATGATTACTTATACTATACTTCAAAAGAATAACTTTTGAAGAACATGTTGTTTAAGAAATATTGAGTATTTCAAAGAAGGATTAGGGTTTCTAAGGTTTGATTGACATTTGTACTTCAAAAGAATAACTTTTGAAGAACAGGTTAAAATAAGAATATGAACTACTATATATAGGTACTATGGCTTTCTAGGGTTTACTATTGGATTCCTTTAGTTTCACTAATAGGAACTAGTTGGTTCTTAATTTGGATTGGGGTTTCTATATAGCAAGTATTGGTAGGTTTATTGCTATGGTTTATTCTAAGCATCATATCAAAGGATGGTTATCAAGATGGTTCTATAAATTAGCTATTAGGATTTACTATGGCTTCATATTTGCTTTACCAAATAATCTTTATTGGTTTCTAAGCTAAGTGACTTATCATTTCCTAAGTAGGGTTTAGTTGGATAGAAGCATGTGATGTGATTTGCTACACAAGGTTGGTATTAGGGTTTATCATCATGGTTTAACTAGGGTTTGATGGTTGAGGTTAATCCTAATGGTATGGTACATAGGAGTGGTAATTAGTGGTACTAATTCAATTAACAAGTTAGGGTTTATACCTAGGTGATACTAGTGAATCATATTGGTTTTAAATTGGAAATAAAGACATGAAATGATGACTCATGTGAATTGGTTCTATGTTGGTAGATCCTGACTTGTATTTGTTGGTCACATAATAAGGTTCTCTATGTAAGGTGAAATTCACATGATCACATGTAACACATAACTAGGGTTTTAGAGTTGCTTCTAATTTAGGGTGATCACATGAAATAATGAGATCAAGGTCTTACTCAAATTGAAACTAGGGTTTCTAAATTATGGTACATCTCCTAAAATTATAATTGGCAATATAGGTGTGGTAACTAATTACTTTGAAACAAAATTAATAATGGTTTTAGCATTTTATCAACTTTCACAAGAATTAATAATTAGAGTAACTCTTATTTAGGTTTAATTAAGAATCAGGGTTTCCTAATTATTGTTAGGTTTTAAAATAATGACTTGTTAACTAAAATTGCTTAAGTACATAATTGTTGGGCTATTAAGATAATATTGACTTTTAAGATTTTCTTGAGTTATTACTATTTAAAGAAAATGGTAAATAGTAATTTGCAAACTAGGGTTTATGAATTACCACTAATAATTAAGTTAATGCAATCATGGTAAATAAAATTAATTTTAACATTTTACTTAGTTACTGAATAGTTAAAATTTAATTTTTATAACTTTACTAATTATTGAATTCAAATTGTATTTTAAATAATTGAAATGGCATAATTAATAAGGTTAAAAATAAGTGAATTTTTATTTTGACACACATTTTTGTTTTATATTTTATTTGAATAGAGTTTATTTTTTTGAGCATTTTGATATATTATTCATATTTTTCTGAGTTGAAATGATTTTTCTATGATTTTACAAATTTTCTGCAATTTTCTGGAATTTGAAATAAACCTAAATAGCTATTCACACCTGGGATAGATCTAGCCAGAGCCATTGACAGGTGGGGTCACTGACTAGTCTCCTGCCTCGTTGGCAGCTGACCAAGTCAACTCGACCAGCGGGTCCACCTCCACGTCACCTCGCCGGAGAGAGCGCCGGCGATGCTCCGGTGAGCGACGGACGGGACACCAGAGACCCCCAGAGACCACAAAAATTAGTGCGTTCGATCCCTCTCCTCACTCCGAGTGAAACGGTACCCTCGGCACCATCAAATGGTCACCGGAGTTACTCCCGTGAGCACATCTGCGGCGGCGCACGGCGGCGGTAATCCAATCGGAGGCTAGGGTTGATGAATAAGCGAACGAGATGGTCCTGAGATGCGCAAGCTCACCGTGAGGTTGAGGATCCACTCGTCGATGCCGGAGATGGTCGGAGACGACGGCAATCGAATGCTTTCCGGTGAACCCGGGTGAAAGGGAATATCAAAATTCTCCCGCCACCCTGCTCCCCTTGATGCTGTACTCCTCCACGATGCTCCTGGTGATGTTACGCGTCGCCAGGGTTGCTTGGTTGGTCCGGGGATGACCTCAATCGACGGCACCACGGTGGTCACCGGCGATAGCTCTCAGATGATTGGGAAATTTTTAGGAAGCGAAAAGGAAATTGAATGGGCCTCGGAGGATCAGGGTTCTTCGGCGGTCCTCCGTGTGCTTTTATAGGCTCGGAGGTGGTCGGCAATGGCGACACGACGACGATGACCGGCGCAGATGGAAGGTTAGTTACCAGCATGATTTGAGCGCGAATCTTAGTGCAAGTGGATAGGACGGACGTGAGAAGGATAGGGAGAGATACTGAGCTCGTCTGCGACGTCCGGGGTCATGTCTATCATCGACGAGGACGTGGCGAAGCTTCCCCGTCGCGTTGTCGTCCGCTAGGAGGAAGACAAAGGTGATGGCCTTCTGTTTAATCGTGAAACGGTACGTGGACCATTTTCAGTTGGGCTGGGCTGCGTCGTGGGCTTCTGCTGGGTAGGCTTCATAGGCTGCGACGGCCTGGTGAGGTCCACCAGGTAAGACAGGTGAGCCTTTCTCTTTTCCTGTTTTTCCTTTTTATTTTCTGTTTTCATTTCCTATTTTCTGTTTTGTTGTTTGATTTCAAATTTTATTTCTGTTTTGTTTTGCAGGAGCTAAAATATTTGAGTATCAAAAAAATTTGATAGCCATGCTCCCTGCATAATCTTGTTGTTTAAACAAATATTTATTTTAGGATTTAATTGATATCTTGTGAAACTTGAATTAAATAGAAATGGTTTAGGTATTTTTCTCAACTCTTTAAATTTGGAAATCAAACCTATTTTGAATGATTTGAAGTTTGTAACCAGTGCATGGTAAACATGTCATTAAGTTTTGTTTAACAATATTGATGGTCCACATGTATTTGATATTATGGTTAGAGTTTTAAATTAAATGGTATTGAGGTTGGAATTGTGTTATGATTGTATGTGAAGAATTATTTCTATGATTTTAAGAAGATGGCTAAGAAAATTCTATAATCACTAATATGGTTGTAGTAAACTTTAGCTTGAACTAATTAAGATGGATCCTATGTTTATAATTAGCAATGCATTTGCTAATGATGGTTTAATTTATATTTGTGATCCATGATACATAAGTGGGGACTTAATATTTTATGTGGGGTGGATCCTAGATGAAAGGGTTTAGAGTTTTGCATAATCTTCACTAAACTTAAGTGTAAATAGGCATGAGGTATGGCAGGGTTATATTTATAATCCAAAGTGATGCTTGGATTGGAATTCAAACATGGCCTAGGGTTTAAGTAGTGATCACCAGTGTGATACACCACTAGGATTAGGTATGAGCATAAGCATTGATTCAATTTTAGTGGCTAGGGTTATCCTCCTCGCTTAGGTAGAATTATTGAATCAAGGAAATGCTAGGTTTGTCCCAAATGTTTAAATAGGTAAGGTTTAAATACAATATCATTACTACTCTATACAAGGCATGAGTATTGGTTTGGTTAACTACTAATGAGTTACTTATTATTTCATGAGAAGAATGAGATCTATAGATCACATCTATAGGTTTAACTTATCATCTCAAGTTATAAAGCAAGATCATGCATCAGACGTGATCCACTTATTCATCACTAATCTCTCTCCTTTAATACTTCTCTCAACACACTCACTTAGATCCTTAGGGTCTATGATCATCACCCAATTTGTAATGATCAAAGTATTGGCTGCATAACAATTCATTGGTGAATTATGGTCTCTCTCCAAGATCAAGTATAAGTCCATATACTTGAGTATACCTCTTTAGGTTGAGCTCTTCTGAATAGGTAGGTTTCTCTAGGGTTTATGATCATTACCAAGTTGTAATGATCACAATACTTGCCTCTCTATAATTACTAGAAGAATAGGTTCTTACTTACTATCAAGTTTTAGCTAGGTCAAATAGGGTTTAGTACTTGACTTATATTTCTTGTATCATTGGTTAGTATCAACAAGTACCTCAATTGGATAAGGTTTAAAAAGTAATCTAGGTTTTATTCAATGGATAGAATAAGCATATGAATGATTCTCTCCTTTCTCTAAGGTTTAATGGAATGAGTTAGGAAACAAGGTTGGAATTGTCAAGGTTTAATGAAGAATGAATATGAATGTTCTTGACATGGATTCAAGTATTGTAGTGGAAAAGATATACCATGTGACTCATGGTAGGAACATTTATTTAGTAGAAGACATTGAAAAGATAAGTAAAGAATAGTTTCTTAATCAATTGAGTTCTTTGATTCATAGTGGAATAATTATTCATGTGTTGTTGTAAGGAATGGCATGTTAAGATCCTTTATAAGATCTTGTAGTTAATCCTTACTTAAGGTGTTGTTTGTTGTAAAACTAATTCCATTTGATCTAGCCCATAGATCAAATCATCTCTACCCAAAATAGGGTTTTAGCAAAGATCACAGTGAAGTTTATAGCGCTTGACTTGATGATCTACTTCAGTTCCAGCAAGTCAAGTAAAACTTCAGTTACTGTGGTAAGTTTTATTTGAAAGCGCGAAAATCCCCCGGATTTTCTATGCATGAATGCAATGCACACTTTGGTGTTCTCTCATTTTATTGCCTCTAAACCTGGGATATTACAGCCTCTCCCCCTTAAACTGAACTTCGTCCCGAAGTTCGAACGCTCTCATGTTTCGGAATGTGGAACAGACTTGAACAGATCACCATCCTTCAACTCCATGGTGATCACATTAGATATAATTGAATATATCTCTTGTCTTGGTCCTTCATGAAGTCTTCTGATGTCTGGCACTGATACTTTCTTCAATTCTATGATTTCTTCCAATACTCTAAGCTTATAGGCTTACTATCCAAAGATTCTTGGATTAAGACATCTTATTGTTTTAATGGACTTTACTAATGGCTGTGGTGACATCTTCCTATTTGGGTACTCAAATCTTGGTTCTACCAGCTGCGGTAATCCAGCTGCGGTGTAATATGGCACTACGATTTACCAGCTGCGATACTCAAACCTTAATTCTAAAAGATTTGTATAAAGTAAGGTTTTGTTGTCCCTTACTACCATAATGAAAGTAATGGTACTTCGTAAGGTATTTACAATAGGCATGGTCCTGGTGGTTTATTCCTACGAATGGATTAGACTCTTTTAGTCCATCCAATCATGGCTTCTAGTTTATACTAGTTATCCTATTTTTGGTTTCTTTAGGTTCCATGAAAGGAATATTTCTAATAGTCTTATGTTTTAGTAGGGTCAAACCCTTCGGTCTTTTGTTTTCTTTGGCCTTGATTGTCCTCCGATATCTTCTTCCTCCAATTTCATTATTCTAAGCTTACTTAAGTTCTCTTGGTTTCGAGTAATTACAATTACCCACTCAAGTTAAGGTCTAACCCTTACTTCCTCGAGATATGAACCTCGGCTTCTGGTCTGACATTCTCCTGAGAGTACTATTATATGGGTACTTCCCAACAACCTTATAAAAATCAGATCGGACTTCCTTTCAGTTCAGACCTTTTTTCTCCATCTATCACACTACCAATAATATCTTAATACTTCTCCTTCAGCCTTCCTCTCCCCCTTGGAGTTTACTAATGATCTTCAAACTTCCTTTCTTCTAATCATTAAACTCCAAGGTTAGAAGATTAGTCTTGGTCTAGCGTATAGTTTGTACTTTTCTAAAGTCTCACGAAGAATTCTTTGCGGTGTATCCACACAATTGTGGGTATCCATTATGAATCCTCCGACTAAACATTTACCAACCACGAGATACCAGCTGTGAAATACTAGATGTGGAATTCCCCCTTTCTTTTAGGGTAAAGAAATGTTCAGGCTGTGGGCTATCTGGTACCAGCTGCAGACTACCTAGTACCAGATGTGGCTTATTGGATACCAGCTGTGGCTATGTTATGGTTCTAGTCAATATCTACTTCCCAGCTGTGGCTACTTTTATAGTTTTAGATAAGATATACCTCACTTCACATTCTTTCTCTTCATGATTATCCTATATCAGCTGCGGCCTTATTATACCAGCTGCGACTTCACTTGTCTATTTTCCTTCTTCTAGGGTTTGTTTTGCAAGATAACCACTTGTTGATACTATGAAAATAGTATTGTAAGTGACTTCACTTGCATTCCCTTCTTCCATAATGAATACAGCTCTACTTCTTCTGCTCCATATTCACTATTTTTCTCACTTTCATGGTACTTCCATGTTGAAGTACTCCTTGATTAAGGATAGAAATGAGTTTTAATTGGTCCTTCCTTTAGATTGTTGTGGTTGCTTCTCACAACTTTACTTCCTTCTTCAAGTGAACCTTCATCTTATCTTCAAAATCTTCAGGATTCGTCACTCCCTCACACGAATACCTTTACCCTCTAGACCTATAACATCAAGTAAGAGCTTGATATTGCAACATGCATTTTCATATCAAAGTCAAACTTCATGTATGGATCTAGTCAATCAATGAAGATTCAAGAAAATCCAAGAAAATCCAGCTTTGTGCTTATAATACACATTCTTATATGTCTGAATATAAAAGTTGAGTAAGACATCCCTAAACATCAGGCTCAGATGTGTAGTATATAACACCACATAAGATAGGTTTAGGTTGTGATACTTAGCATAAATACGTGAATTTCTACTATTTGTCTCAACATTTATCTTAATTGCACATTTGCAATGAGACAAACTTGAAACAAAATGGCTTGGGATAGTTGGAGTTAACCTAGTTTTCTTTGGAAGTACTAACAAAATAGTATACCATATATATGTGCTATTGAGGACTACTTCCTATAATACAATTAGTTCTAACATGTCTACTCTAAACACATGATTGTTTAGAATATACCACCTATAACTCTAGGATTTCTCTATGTGATATGCTCTAAATAAGCCTTCTTTAAATTAAGGACTATGGTTCTAACATTCTTGACACAGTTTCCAGGATTTTAAGGCCTAAGCTTTCGAACTATTCCCTAAATCCTACTCCTTATCATCCTTTTGTTATCGTACTTATGATGTTCTACTCCATCATACCATGATTCTCAAGTGAATCATATATGATTACCAACTTGACCATGAAAAGTAGACTTAAATACTCCTATCACTCTTCCTTACCTCCTATGATTGACTCATCATAGGTATATACTACCTTATATAACTTATCTCCCTTACTTAACATCAGTCATTTAACATTTTAACTGACTTTTACTTAGCTATAACATCACTTGGTATACATCTTCCAATAGGATATCATCCTTGTGGTTGTATCCTCTCTTTGGACTACCATGTATTGTATACCAACTGTGGTCTACTACCACCCATTATCTTAAGCTCCATGGGTGTTCTAGTTATTTTGGAATGAAGCAAGATAACTAATTAACTTTACTAAAGAAAGATAGATAAGAAAGATTGACTCAAGTGTGTCAGGATTATTCTCAAGTGAATACCCATCTCAAGTCATAAGAATAGTTGGTTTAGCATAGTTAACTTAACTAAAACACTTCCTATAGACACTACCAAAACCTATAGGTCTCCTTTAAAGGGTTTTAATCCTAGGGTCAAAGCACTTGCGCTGATACCAGCTGTGGTGACCCAGCGTACCACTGCATGGTGTAGTACACAAGTCGTTGACATAACACAAGTGAAACACCGTTCCACTCATATTACATCTCTCAGAGTGGTACAACAGAAACATATGCGAGTCCAAGGTATGTCTATAGAAGTACACACGAGCTGTTTACATAAGATCAACACAACCTCCTACTTTACAGTGAGGTAAAACTTCAAATAAAGCTCCAGAAGAACGACTCGTAGTCTATCTTATAGCTAACTCAAGTTTAGGAGCTAATTGGCTTGCTATAGAATTCTAGCTACTTAGGTGCTAGGATTAGGGAAAGGTTCCCTTCTATTACTAGTCTAGGTTTCCACTCTAGCTAATGTAGAAGTTGACTCCATTGACTTCTTTGATTGGATTCTTCATCTTGTTGCAGTTGACTCCTTTGTCTTCGAGTTCCACGGTAGTTTCTCCTTCGGTGCCTTGATCTAAGAAGGGGGTTCAAATGGGATAGAATGAGTACGAGCGTACTCAGCAAGTTCATATTAGGAAATATGTGTATCATGCACTAGCTACAACCATAGACCATAAAGTCATAGGCCAATGCAAGTTTTTGTAATCATTTCTTCCAAAGGTTTATTTTATTCTGAAAACTATGCCCGTCAGTCTTCACAGGTTGACTAGAACTTCATGGAGTTCCTTTCCTGCCGCGTTCGCAGTTCCCTTCCCGGAACAGGGAGTGACAGTCACAATTCTTGATACCCTCTGCAGAGGTGCGTTACTTTACCCCACAAGAGATCTTAACCATGTTGCCGGCCGAGAGTATGTCCCCGTCCACACTTCCTTTGGTGTGAGGCCCAGTATAAGATCCAAGCCAATCACTGCCTTCTCATGACCACCGCAAACCCACCCTTTTGTCCAACCGTACACCTCCAGTAGACTTCCCCCGATAATACGGCTTTACTCATGGTGTACTCCGGACAATCCATCATAGATCGTAGAGCCATCATCACTAATGGATGGGGATTTAAAAGGCTATCCCAACCTACGGAAGTGCCTCCAACACCCCATGGCTCTACCAATCCGTTGGCGTGCGAAGGGAAAAGATACGGTGACTTCCCAGAGCCATTATAGATCTTATGGATAACGCGATATGTACGGCGCTAGAATCACTGGACGGCATTGGTAATTAATCCTAGGGTGATATAACCCATGCAATGGAACCTCCACCATATCGACACATACCATGGTTCCATTGCCCACCACATAGTCATATTCATAATTGTAAAATAATACTTTGCTTTTCAATGCATGAGTGATAAGTATAGTACTTTGCATATAATTTGATACAAATAATCAAATGACATGAGCAAGCGATGAACTTGCCTTTCTTGACTGCAAGATTATGCAGGCAAAAGCTTCGATACGTGATAACTCCAAATTCTGAAATACCATCATTGTCCGGTAAGGACAATGTTTAAAGAACTGGCAAAGATGCTATAATGCATAGTATGAGATGCAATCGTCCCGAGCGTAACCTAACCTCGATGATTTAGGATGTATGAGTTGTAAAGATTTCTTTAGGGTTGGTTGCATTTTTTAGAATGGTTCTCAAACAAGGTTCTTATTAGGGTTTGGTTATATTAGCATCATAACCAAGTGATATAAGGCATCATAACAATCATACACATAAGAATAGTGATGGAATAGTATGCAAAGAACAGTTGTCAATTTTAAGTGCTACAGATCATGGTTGATGATTACTTATACTATACTTCAAAAGAATAACTTTTGAAGAACATGTTGTTTAAGAAATATTGAGTATTTCAAAGAAGGATTAGGGTTTCTAAGGTTTGATTGACATTTGTACTTCAAAAGAATAACTTTTGAAGAACAGGTTAAAATAAGAATATGAACTACTATATATAGGTACTATGGCTTTCTAGGGTTTACTATTGGATTCCTTTAGTTTCACTAATAGGAACTAGTTGGTTCTTAATTTGGATTGGGGTTTCTATATAGCAAGTATTGGTAGGTTTATTGCTATGGTTTATTCTAAGCATCATATCAAAGGATGGTTATCAAGATGGTTCTATAAATTAGCTATTAGGATTTACTATGGCTTCATATTTGCTTTACCAAATAATCTTTATTGGTTTCTAAGCTAAGTGACTTATCATTTCCTAAGTAGGGTTTAGTTGGATAGAAGCATGTGATGTGATTTGCTACACAAGGTTGGTATTAGGGTTTATCATCATGGTTTAACTAGGGTTTGATGGTTGAGGTTAATCCTAATGGTATGGTACATAGGAGTGGTAATTAGTGGTACTAATTCAATTAACAAGTTAGGGTTTATACCTAGGTGATACTAGTGAATCATATTGGTTTTAAATTGGAAATAAAGACATGAAATGATGACTCATGTGAATTGGTTCTATGTTGGTAGATCCTGACTTGTATTTGTTGGTCACATAATAAGGTTCTCTATGTAAGGTGAAATTCACATGATCACATGTAACACATAACTAGGGTTTTAGAGTTGCTTCTAATTTAGGGTGATCACATGAAATAATGAGATCAAGGTCTTACTCAAATTGAAACTAGGGTTTCTAAATTATGGTACATCTCCTAAAATTATAATTGGCAATATAGGTGTGGTAACTAATTACTTTGAAACAAAATTAATAATGGTTTTAGCATTTTATCAACTTTCACAAGAATTAATAATTAGAGTAACTCTTATTTAGGTTTAATTAAGAATCAGGGTTTCCTAATTATTGTTAGGTTTTAAAATAATGACTTGTTAACTAAAATTGCTTAAGTACATAATTGTTGGGCTATTAAGATAATATTGACTTTTAAGATTTTCTTGAGTTATTACTATTTAAAGAAAATGGTAAATAGTAATTTGCAAACTAGGGTTTATGAATTACCACTAATAATTAAGTTAATGCAATCATGGTAAATAAAATTAATTTTAACATTTTACTTAGTTACTGAATAGTTAAAATTTAATTTTTATAACTTTACTAATTATTGAATTCAAATTGTATTTTAAATAATTGAAATGGCATAATTAATAAGGTTAAAAATAAGTGAATTTTTATTTTGACACACATTTTTGTTTTATATTTTATTTGAATAGAGTTTATTTTTGTGAGCATTTTGATATATTATTCATATTTTTCTGAGTTGAAATGATTTTTCTATGATTTTACAAAGTTTCTGCAATTTTTTGGAATTTGAAATAAACCTAAATAGCTATTCACACCCGGGATAGATCTAGCCAGAGCCATTGACAGGTGGGGTCACTGACTAGTCTCCTGCCTCGTTGGCAGCTGACCAAGTCAACTCGACCAGCGGGTCCACCTCCACGTCACCTCGCCGGAGAGAGCGCCGGCGATGCTCCGGTGAGCGACGGACGGGACGCCAGAGACCCCCAGAGACCACAAAAATTAGTGCGTTCGATCCCTCTCCTCACTCCGAGTGAAACGGTACCCTCGGCACCATCAAATGGTCACCGGAGTTACTCCGGTGAGCACATCTGCGGCGGCGCACGGCGGCGGTAATCCAATCGGAGGCTAGGGTTGATGAATAAGCGAACGAGATGGTCCCTGAGATGCGCAAGCTCACCGTGAGGTTGAGGATCCACACGCCGATGCCGGAGATGGTCGGAGATGACGGCAATCGAATGCTTTCCGGCGAACCCGGGTGAAAGGGAATATCAAAATTCTCCCGCCACCCTGCTCCCCTTGATGCTGTACTCCTCCACGATGCTCCTGGTGATGTTACGCGTTGCCAGGGTTGCTTGGTTGGTCCGGGGATGACCTCAATCGACGGCACCACGGTGGTCACCGGCGATAGCTCTCAGATGATTGGGAAATTTTTAGGAAGCGAAAAGGAAATTGAATGGGCCTCGGAGGATCAGGGTTCTTCGGCGGTCCTCCGTGTGCTTTTATAGGCTCGGAGGTGGTCGGCAATGGCGACACGACGACGATGACCGGCGCAGATGGAAGGTTAGTTACCAGCATGATTCAAGCGCGGATCTTAGTGCAAGTGGATAGGACGGACGTGAGAAGGATAGGGAGAGATACTGAGCTCGTCTGCGACGTCCGGGGTCATGTCTATCATCGACGAGGACGTGGCGAAGCTTCCCCGTCGCGTTGTCGTCCGCCAGGAGGAAGACGAAGGCGATGGCCTTCTGTTTAATCGTGAAACGGTACGTGGACCGATTTCAGTTGGGCTGGGCTGCGTCGTGGGCTTCTGCTGGGTAGGCTTCATAGGCTGCGATGGCCTGGTGAGGTCCACCAGGTAAGACAGGTGAGCCTTTCTCTTTTCCTGTTTTTCCTTTTTATTTTCTGTTTTCATTTCCTATTTTCTGTTTTGTTGTTTGATTTCAAATTTTATTTCTGTTTTGTGTTGCAGGAGCTAAAATATTTGAGTATCAAAACAATTTGATAGCCATGCTCCCTGCATAATCTTGTTGTTTAAACAAATATTTATTTTAGGATTTAATTGATATCTTGTGAAACTTGAATTAAATAGAAATGGTTTAGGTATTTTTCTCAACTCTTTAAATTTGGAAATCAAACCTATTTTGAATGATTTGAAGTTTGTAACCAGTGCATGGTAAACATGTCATTAAGTTTTGTTTAACAATATTGATGGTCCACATGTATTTGATATTATGGTTAGAGTTTTAAATTAAATGGTATTGAGGTTGGAATTGCGTTATGATTGTATGTGAAGAATTATTTCTATGATTTTAAGAAGATGGCTAAGAAAATTCTATAATCACTAATATGGTTGTAGTAAACTTTAGCTTGAACTAATTAAGATGGATCCTATGTTTATAATTAGCAATGCATTTGCTAATGATGGTTTAATTTATATTTGTGATCCATGATACATAAGTGGGGACTTAATATTTTATGTGGGGTGGATCCTAGATGAAAGGGTTTAGAGTTTTGCATAATCTTCACTAAACTTAAGTGTAAATAGGCATGAGGTATGGCAGGGTTATATTTATAATCCAAAGTGATGCTTGGATTGGAATTCAAACATGGCCTAGGGTTTAAGTAGTGATCACCAGTGTGATACACCATTAGGATTAGGTATGAGCATAAGCATTGATTCAATTTTAGTGGCTAGGGTTATCCTCCTCGCTTAGGTAGAATTATTGAATCAAGGAAATGCTAGGTTTGTCCCAAATGTTTAAATAGGTAAGGTTTAAATACAATATCATTACTACTCTATACAAGGCATGAGTATTGGTTTGGTTAACTACTAATGAGTTACTTATTATTTCATGAGAAGAATGAGATCTATAGATCACATCTATAGGTTTAACTTATCATCTCAAGTTATAAAGCAAGATCATGCATCAGACATGATCCACTTATTCATCACTAATCTCTCTCCTTTAATACTTCTCTCAACACACTCACTTAGATCCTTAGGGTCTATGATCATCACCCAATTTGTAATGATCAAAGTATTGGCTGCATAACAATTCATTGGTGAATTATGGTCTCTCTCCAAGATCAAGTATAAGTCCATATACTTGAGTATACCTCTTTAGGTTGAGCTCTTCTGAATAGGTAGGTTTCTCTAGGGTTTATGATCATTACCAAGTTGTAATGATCACAACACACTTGCCTCTCTATAATTACTAGAAGAATAGGTTCTTACTTACTATCAAGTTTTAGCTAGGTCAAATAGGGTTTAGTACTTGACTTATATTTCTTGTATCATTGGTTAGTATCAACAAGTACCTCAATTGGATAAGGTTTAAAAAGTAATCTAGGTTTTATTCAATGGATAGAATAAGCATATGAATGATTCTCTCCTTTCTCTAAGGTTTAATGGAATGAGTTAGGAAACAAGGTTGGAATTGTCAAGGTTTAATGAAGAATGAATATGAATGTTCTTGACATGGATTCAAGTATTGTAGTGGAAAAGATATACCATGTGACTCATGGTAGGAACATTTATTTAGTAGAAGACATTGAAAAGATAAGTAAAGAATAGTTTCTTAATCAATTGAGTTCTTTGATTCATAGTGGAATAATTATTCATGTGTTGTTGTAAGGAATGGCATGTTAAGATCCTTTATAAGATCTTGTAGTTAATCCTTACTTAAGGTGTTGTTTGTTGTAAAACTAATTCCATTTGATCTAGCCCATAGATCAAATCATCTCTACCCAAAATAGGGTTTTAGCAAAGATCACAGTGAAGTTTATAGCGCTTGACTTGATGATCTACTTCAGTTCCAGCAAGTCAAGTGAAACTTCAGTTACTGTGGTAAGTTTTATTTGAAAGCGCGAAAATCCCCCGGATTTTCTATGCATGAATGCAATGCACACTTTGGTGTTCTCTCATTTTATTGCCTCTAAACCTGGGATATTACACATGGGGGCGGTGGCCTCTCCTCGTTGCCGTGCTGGGACGGCGACCGGGATCCATCGACGCTCGCTGCGGCCGGTCGGGCTTGGTGATGGGCGGCGGCGGCCAGACGTGGCAGCCCCCCACCTTCTGCCGGATCCTCACCGCAACACGCCAGAGGGGCTGGTGGCGGGCAGCAGCCAGACCATGATCTGCGCCATTTTCCCCCATCTCTCGTCGGTGCGTGGAGGCATTCTCGGGCTTCCCCCGCGACACGAGGTCGCCCGGGGCAGCAGCCTTGGGTTCGACGGTGGAGGTGGCCCTCTTCTTCGCCGGAGATGGTCGGCCTGCGGTTGCTGGTGGTGGATCTTTCGATCTACCACCGAGTTTCGGTAGCGAGATGGAGAGGCGTGGAAGCTGGCGACGGCTGATGTCGCCGGTGGAGGGCTGGCGTTCGGCTGTGGCGCTGCCCAGGGCGTGTGCGATGTCTCCGGACAATGCGATCTGCGCTTGGTGTCTCCGGCGGCAGCTGTGGCCAGCCTGGGATGGTCGCCGGCGTGGGGCCCCGACCTGAATAAAGGCGGCGGTCCTAGGGTCTCTCTTCAGCGAAGATGAAGACTTTCCTGAGGTTTGCTCTTCTCGATCTGGCAGGAGCATTGAGTTCCGGAAGGCGCCACCGGCGAATGTAACAGTGTTTTTTTGCCTGGAGTTTGCTGGATCAGTGGTATTCGGCCGTGCGCATCCATGCATTTATTTTGGCCGATTGGTTCTGGAGGGAGCGGCGCTAAGCTCTGGTCTGCGTTAGCATCACGAGACATTTGGTCCACGTTGCAGTCAGATAAAGGGAATAACATGAAGGCCGGTGCGGAGGACTAGCTAAGGGAGGTTCAAGTCTCCGCGTTGTTGAGGGACTTGCTTGGTGACCCGGGCTCCGCAACAGTCGTATGGAAGTGGGGGCGACAGCACAGATGAAGTTCAGAGTCCTACCTTTCAGGGTGAAAACCCAAGGTCTGGCCTGAACTGGTTGTGTCTGGCAATGACCTTGTTGGAGGCATTGTTTTGAGAGCGGGAACTATCTCCAGGGTAAAAACCTAAGATCTTTGGTCGGACGACGACGGCGCTGGTGCACCGTTTCCTTCTTGAAGGCGTCGTTTTTGGAGAATTGTATTTCCAGTGTTGTCTTGGTGGTGGTTATATTGCTGTTACTAAGCCTAGGATGCTATAGCGGGACTTTTCTTTCTTAGTTTTCTTTTCTTTTTTTGGCTGTGTGCATCCGTACTGCTATTAGGATATTGCGTTGTTGCAGAGGTTGGGTGTAATTGGTATCTTTTGATATTAATATATTCCCTTTATCAAAAAAAACCCCAGAAGTCTAGAACCTAACAAGATCTTGGATGATGTATGCTGCCATGCTGGTTCACCCCCGACGGAATCGGGTGGTACGTTCCTTAAAGAAGGGGTGTGAGCCTCATCTTAAAAAACATAATTGTGGACTTAGTCATTTGTATTGAATTAGAATTAGTTAACAACATGCTTGTATCCTCTCGATACAACTTTTAAGTTAATAAAAATCATTTTTATGATATTTTTTTTAGCAAAACTATCGCTTAAGTCCATTAACTTGAATAGGTGAACAACTTAAGCCCAAAACCCCTCAATCTGGACACACTATTATTGACTACCAATCTTTTGCGAGGGGCTATGTGCAAAAGAGCCCACCAAACTATAGTATCTAGCTAATCCCTAATTCCACATTCATCCTTTCCAGAACACTAACTGACGATGCCAGTGCAGAGCTTGGTAGCCATAATAAATCTCTAGCACTCGTGAAGAACGCAAGAAGATGGAAGGACGGCAACAATTGCCACGAGTCAATCTTTCAGCTACCAGTGCCTTAAAACTTTTGCACCACGCCTTACCATCAAGTCCACCAAAAATCCAATGTACAATATATGTTTGTGTGGTTCTGACCTAAATTGTTTCAAAATAAGCTATATTTGCGGTATTGCTTTCTAGTATTTCCACGGTAGATGAGATACTCCTAATAATACGTACAAACACTTGTTATTGCCACAATAGCTCGACAACCAATTCCAGCACGATAATTTCCCAAGCATGTCTGTGATTTCTGACAGATGTTCTTGTTACACGTGGTACTAGAGCTACTATCAGCTTTCCCAAGCATGTTTGTGATTTCTGACAGATTTCTCAAGCATGTTTGTGATTTCTGACAGATGACATCAGCTACTATTAGCCTGATGTTCCTGTTACCCGTCGTACTAGAGCTTTACATGGAAGGAATCACGTCTCCGTTTGAATCTCGGGACCGGACTCAGCAGCCGCAACACGCGTGTGTGTGACATGGTCCACGAAGCAGCCACGTGGAGGCCAGGCGCATGCTCATGACGCGAGCTCAGGTTGTGTCAGCAAAAGGCACACAAAGCACAAATGTTGTTGTGATCGAGCATTATGCTAGCTCAGGGGTCGCCACACTGCCCTTACTGTCACGACAACACGACTAGCTCCCGACGCCTCTGATTCCTAATACCGCTACTAGGTTAACTACGAGAGCTGATAGTCTGTGGGTCATGCCCTTGCCCTAGTCTCATGGGCAACATAAAGTCTCTACATCACTACACGTGGCTCTACTAGAGAAAGGCTAGATTTTCTGCTCCTTTGAAACAATGTGAGGGTATATATAACAAGGAGGAGGACACTTTCATCTACCATCGTACACGTAGTGTAAAGCAAGATGAATATGCACATATATTCACATGCAACGTTGGTCAATTCAATTTGTGGATGTTTGGGTATTCCTCTGCATCACAAAACGCTATTGATTAGAAACCTTGAGAGGAAAATGATAAAAGGCTACCAGCTCGCAAGATCTTTTTTTAATCTCTAGGAGATAGACTCGATCTTACTTAGCCTTACAAAAATTTGCCTAAGTAATGTGTCTAATTTGTGTGGCCTTTTTTCCTCATAATTTAAGGAGTTATGCAATGTATAAATATCGAGATAGGTAACTTTTGCAAGATAAAGAGGAGGTCAGAAAGTGTCATCTTGTTAAATGGGTGGGTGTTTGACAACCCAATGATCAAAAAGGGCATATGTGTTACTAATTAAAATTCCAAAAACATGAGATTCTTGTGTAAGTTTCTCTAGATATTAGAGAATGTAGATCGGGAGTGGCAGATGATGGTCAGAGCTAAATAACTGAGAATTTGTACCTTAACTCAATGTACAAACTGTGTTGGCCGCTCTCCTTTTTTGTCAAGCTTAATGAAAGTTAAAGACATTCTCTATAGTTGATGTGAATGAGTAATCGGGAATGGCAAAACTAGGTTGTGGGGGATGTCTGGGTGGGAGACAAACCTCTATGCATTCTTTTCCTAGATTCATCACATAACTTTTGCGCATAACAAGTGGTTGCTGAAGATCATACTTGGGTTGCGAGTGGATTTAGTGATAAGGTGAATACGTGTGTGCATGCGTTTGTTACCATTGAATGCATATCAGCACCGTTAGATCAACTACTAAACGTCTGTTTGTGTTATTGTCAGGTCCTCCTCCACAGCCCACACCACTGTGCTCACATCATCAGATAAAACCAAAATTTCTTGCTAACAGATTGCGGTGGAAAGGGGCAAGGCGGGCTGTTGGAGAGCGTTGACCTTGCCCGTACGGCGCCCTCGCAACTCCCCTCGTTGCTTCGCTGCCGGCAACCACAGGAGCACCCCCACTCCACCACCGCGCGTCGCCGACGACCGTCGCACACCGGCTACCGACCGGAGCTCGTCCGCCGGGCCGCACCTCTCTGCTCGCGCGGCGCCATCTGTCGTCGACCGCCGCACATCGGCTACCGGCCCGGAGCTCATCCGCCGGGCCGCACCTCTCTGCTCGCGCGGCGCCGTCCGGCATGGACGTCGGTGGCAACCGGGTCCGGTTGTGAGAGGCGCTGAGATGCCGAGGACGCGGACGATGCTGGTAGCCCTGCAGTCGCAGCCATCCATGGCCGAATCTCGCTGGACGGCAGCCAAACAGGGGCGCGGTGGTGATGACGAAGTACAGAGCCAGAGTTCCATGGCGCGGCCGAAAGGCGGCGACGGAGGAGGAGAAGAGGAACGGGTCGGGCTGGGCAGAGGAGCGGTCGGGGGCACATCCCCGGAGAGGAGCTAAGGTGGGGAGGAGGACACTCAGGCGGTCAGGCCGGCGGTAGGAGAGCCACGGTGGACGACCCAGACTTGCGTGATGCAGAGGAGCGAGAAAGAGATGGTGTGCGGGAGTTGGTCACCAGCGTGGGGATGTGGCAGTTTCTTGATTGATCGTTGCTGCTTGTGACGGTAAAGCACACGTCCGTTGGGAACCCCAAGAGGAAGGTATGATGCGTACAGCGGCAAGTTTTTCCCTCAGTAAGAAACCAAGGTTATCGAACCAGTAGGAGTCAAGAAGCACGTTGAAGGTTGATGGCGGCGGAGTGTAGTGCGGCGCAACACCAGGGATTCCAGCGCCAACGTGGAACCTTGATACGTCTCCGACGTATCGATAATTTCTTATGTTCCATGCCACATTATTGATGATATCTACATGTTTTATGCATACTTTATGTTATATTTATGCATTTTCCGGCACTAACCTATTAACGAGATGCCGAAGAGCCAGTTGCTGTTTTCTGCTATTTTTGGTTTCAGAAATCCTAGTAAGGAAATATTCTCGGAATTGGATGAAATCAACGCCCAGGGGCCTATTTTGCCACGAAGCTTCCAGAAGTCCGAGGGAGAGACGAAGTGGGGCCACGGGGCGCCGCCACACTAGGGCGGCGCGGCCCAGGGGGGCCCGCGCGGCCCTAGCGTGTGGGGCCCCCGTGACGCCTTCTGACCTGCCCTTCCGCCTACTTTAGTCTTCGTCGACAATAGCCCCAGTACCGAGAGCCACGATACGGAAAACCTTCCAGAGACGCCGCCGCCAATCCCATCTCGGGGGATTCAGGAGATCGCCTCCGGCACCCTGCCGGAGAGGGGAATCATCTCCCGGAGGACTCTTCACCGCCATGGTCGCCTCCGGAGTGATGAGTGAGTAGTTCACCCCTGGACTATGGGTCCATAGCAGTAGCTAGATGGTCGTCTTTTCCTAATTGTGCTTCATTGTCGGGTCTTGTGAGCTGCCTAACATGATCAAGATCATATATCTGTAATGCTATATGTTGTGTTTATTGGGATCCGATGGATAGAGAATACTATGTTATGTTGATTATCAATTTATTACCTATGTGTTGTTTATGATCTTGCATGCTCTCCGTTATTAGTAGAGACTCTGGCCAAGTTTTTGCTAGTAACTCCAAGAGGGAGTATTTATGCTCGATAGTGGGTTCATGCCTCCATTAAATCTGGGACAGTGACAGAAAGTTCTAAGGTTGTGGATGTGCTGTTGCCAGTAGGGATAAAACATCGATGCTATGTCTAAGGATGTAGTTGTTGATTACATTACGCACCATACTTAATGCAATTGTCTGTTGTTTGCAACTTAATACTGGAAGGGGTTCGGATGATAACCTGAAGGTGGACTTTTTAGGCATAGATGCATGCTGGATAGCGGTCTATGTACTTTGTCGTAATGCCCAATTAAATCTCACTATACTCATCATATCATGTATGTGCATGGTCATGCCCTCTTTATTTGTCAATTGCCCAATTGTAATTTGTTCACCCAACATGCTTATTCTTATCGGAGAGACGCCTCTAGTGAACTTTGGACCCCGGTCCATTCTTTACATCGAATACAATCTACTGCAATACTTGTTCTACTGTTTTCTGCAAACAATCATCATCCACACTATACATCTAATCCTTTGTTACAGCAAGCCGGTGAGATTGACAACCTCACTGTCACGTTGGGGCAAAGTACTTTGGTTGTGTTGTGTAGGTTCCACGTTGGTGCCGGAATCCCTG
Organism: Lolium perenne; assembly: GCF_019359855.2. Classification (NCBI taxonomy): domain Eukaryota; kingdom Viridiplantae; phylum Streptophyta; class Magnoliopsida; order Poales; family Poaceae; genus Lolium; species Lolium perenne. The sequence goes on along the minus strand of NC_067248.2, from coordinate 31,072,481 downwards.
GTGTTGCGCCGCACTACACTTCGCCGCCATCAACCTTCAACGTGCTTCTTGGCTCCTACTGGTTCGATAAACCTTGGTTTCTTACTGAGGGAAAACTTGCCGCTGTACGCATCACACCTTCCTCTTGGGGTTCCCAACGGTCGTGTGCTGTACGCGTATCAAGACTGTTTTCTGGCGCCGTTGCCGGGGATCGGAAGAAAAGTTACACCACAAAGATCTCTAACTCCCACGTCAACTACACGCCAGCAACTGTTTTCTGGCGCCGTTGCCGGGGAGATCAAGACACGCTGCAAGGGGAGTCTCCACTTCCAATCTCTTTACTTTGTTTTTGTCTTGCTTTATTTTATTTAGTATTTTGTTTGCTGCATTATATCAAAATACAAAAAAATTAGTTGCTAGCTTTACTTTATTTACTGTCTTGTTTGCACTCTATATCAAAAACACAAAAAAAATAGTTACTTGCATTTGCTTTACTTATTTCATCATGTTTCCTCTTAATTTTACTATAAAATATATACCGGTAGGACAAGGGTCTATAATTGGAAGAGATAATATAGAAGAATTTTTCACCCATGTTAGTATGCATGAAGATCTTAAAGATATACCCCTTGCAAAAGCTGTCCCTACCTATGAAGATGCCTCTGTTTGTTTGGTACGCATGATGGAAGCTAGATTTATTAGTCTCAACCCCATGATACAACACATGTTTTTTACACTTTCTGATATGGAGAGGGGAGAGAAGAGAGATTTTGTTCTAAAAGTCCTAGTGCGAGAATTTGAGGATATAGCCAAAGAAGCTAGAAAAGTTTTTAGTAAGCATGAGAGGCTTGGTATGATCACCGATTTTAAAAGAACACTTGAAAAGATGGATATGGATAGAATTGAGTACACTAATAACGTTAATGATGGTGGGGAGATTAAAGCACCAATACCTTGCAAGCTCCTAGCTATGCATGAAGATCTAGATGATAATTATGCTTGGCTTGTCCCTCAAAATTTGTTTGATGAGAGTAGCAAGCCCAAGACTAATGAAAAGGGAGCCTCTGAAACTTATGTATCCAAAATACAATGCATGGTTGAGAAAACTCCAAACTCCGCTGTTAATGCATCATCTCTTGATAATACTTGATACACACTTTCTGCGCCTAGCTGAAAGGCGTTAAAGAAAAGCGTTTATGGGAGACAACCCATGATTTTACTACTGCACTTTTATTTTATATTTGAGTCTTGGAAGTTGTTACTACTGTAGCAACCTCTCCTTATCTTATTTTGTTGCATTGTTGTGCCAACTAAAGTCGTTGATAGTAAGGTTCATACTAGATTTGGATTACTGCGCAGAAATAGATTTCTTTGCTGTCACCAATCTGGGCCTAATTCTCTGTAGGTAACTCAGAAAATTATGCCAATTTACGTGAGTGATCCTCATATATGTACGCAACTTTCATTCAATTTGAGAATTTTCATTTGAGCAAGTATGGTTCCTCTTAGAAATTCATCTTTACAAACTGTTCTGTTTTGGCAGATTTTGCCTTTTATTTCGCATTGCCTGTTTTGCTATGCTTGATGGATTTTTCGATTCCATTAACTTTCAGTAGCTTTGTGCAATGTCCAGAAGTGTTAAGAATGATTATGTCACCTCTGAACATGTGAATTTTGATTATGCACTAACCCTCTAATGAGTTGTTTTGAGTTTGGTGTGGAGGAAGTTTTCAAGGATCAAGAGAGGAGGATGATACAATATGATCAAGGAGAGTGAAAGCTCTAAGCTTGGGGATGCCCCGGTGGTTCACCCCTGCATATTTCAAGAAGACTCAAGCGTCTAAGCTTGGGGATGCCCAAGGCATCCCCTTCTTCATCGACAACATTATCAGGTTCCTCTAGTGAAACTATATTTTTATTCCATCACATCTTATGCACTTTGCTTGGAGCGTCTGTTTGTTTTTGTTTTTGTTTTTGTTTGAATAAAGTGGATCCTAGCATTCATTGTGTGGGAGAGAGACACGCTCCGCTGTTGCATATGGACAAATATGTCCTTAGGCTTTACTCATAGTGTTCATGGCGAAGGTTGAATCTTCTTCGTTAATTTGTTATATGGTTGGAAACGGGAAATGCTACATGTAGTAATTGGTAGAATGTCTTGAATAATTTGATACTTGGCAATTGTTGTGCTCATGTTTAAGCTCTTGCATCATACACTTTGCACCTATTAATGAAGAAATACATAGAGCTTGCTAAAATTTGGTTTGCATAATTGGTCTCTCTAAGGTCTAGATAATTTCTATTAAAGAGTTTGAACAACAAGGAAGACGGTGTAGAGTCTTATAATGTTTACAATATGTCTTTTATGTGAGTTTTGCTGCACCGGTTCATACTTGTGTTTGTTTCAAATAACCTTGCTAGCCTAAGCCTTGTATTGAGAGGGATTACTTCTCATGCATCCAAAATCCTTGAGCCAACCACTATGCCATTTGTGTCCACCATACCTACCTACTACATGGTATTTCTCCGCCATTCCAAAGTAAATTGCTTGAGTGCTACCTTTAAAATTTCTATCCTTCACCTTTGCAATATATAGCTCATGGGACAAATAGCCTAAAAACTATTGTGGTATTGAATATGTACTTATGCACTTTATCTCTTATTAAGTTGCTTGTTGAGCGATAACCATGTTCCTGGGGACGCCATCAACTACTCTTTGTTGAATATCATGTGAGTTGCTATGCATGTCCGTCTTGTCTGAAGTAAGGGAGATTTACCATGAGTTGAATGGTTTGAGCATGCATACTGTTAGAGAAGAACATTGGGCCGCTAACTAAAGCCATGATCCATGGTGGAAGTTTCAGTTTTGGACAAATATCCTCAATCTCATATGGGAAAATTAATTGTTGTTGAATGCTTAAGCATTAAAGAGGAGTCCATTATCTGTTGTCTATGTTGTCCCGGTATGGATGTCTAAGTTGAGAATAATCAAAAGCGAGAAATCCAATGCGAGCTTTCTCCTTAGACCTTTGTACAGGCGGCATAGAGGTACCCCTTTGTGACACTTGGTTAAAACATATGTATTGTGGTGATAATCCAGGTAATCCGAGCTAATTAGGACAAGGTGCGGGCACTATTAGTATACTATGCATGAGGCTTGCAACTTGTAGGATATAATTTACATAACACATATGCTTTATTACTACCGTTGACAAAATTGTTTCTTGTTTTCAAAACCAAAGCTCTAGCACAAATATAGCAATCAATGCTTCCCTCTGCGAAGGGCCTTTCTTTTACTTTTATGTTGAGTCAGTTCACCTATTTCTCTCCACATCAAGAAGCAAACACTTGTGTGAACTGTGCATTGATTCCTACATACTTGCATATTGCACTTGTTATATTACTTTACATTGACAATATCCTTGAGATATACATGTTACAAGTTGAAAGCAACCGCTGAAACTTCATCTTCCTTTGTGTTGCTTTGATACCTTTACTTTGATTTATTGCTTTATGAGTTAACTCTTATGCAAGACTTATTGATGCTTGTCTTGAAAGTACTATTCATGAAAAGTCTTTGCTATATGATTCATTTGTTTACTCATGTCATTACCATTGCTTTGATCGATGCATTCATTACATATGCTTACAATAGTATGATCAAGGTTATGATGGCATGTCACTCCAGAAATTATCTTTGTTATCGTTTACCTACTCGGGACGAGCAGGAACTAAGCTTGGGGATGCTGATACGTCTCCGACGTATCGATAATTTCTTATGTTCCATGCCACATTATTGATGATATCTACATGTTTTATGCATACTTTATGTCATATTTATGCATTTTCCGGCTGACAAGGTATTAACTTGTCAATGCCTACAGGTTGTAGACTAGGGTTTAGTTGGAAGTAGAGGGCAAGTAGATCTCGAAGGTTTCAGCCGAAAAGTACTCGACGATTATGAAACTAGGGTTTGAGAAACAATGATTCGATCATTGCTTTGTCCCTCGACTCCCCCTTATATAGGAGGCGGAGCCGAGGGATTCGTATTGCACAAGTTACAGAGTCCGGGAAGGTTTCTAACTCATCCCGCAAGATTACAAATAATGCTTCCTGTTACAACTCTAGCTTTCCTTAACAATATCTTGGGCTTCCGAATCTTCTTATTCTTCGGGTAGTGGGCCTTCAGTAAACCCCGGGTACTATCTTCGGCAGGCCCATTGGGGATGCCTATATCAGTAGCCCCCGAGATTTTGCTTGAATCGTAGAGTCAGGGAAAATCTCCACTGTTTATTTTTATTCGATAACTTAAAACTTTTCTATATTTCTTCACATAAATTTCTATATTGTACAGGGATAATGGTAGTTGGGGCTAGTTCATCTGACGGATCAGGTACTAGTTAAGTGCTCTAGTGGCAATCCGCAAAAACCTACTTCAAGATCACGTCCCTGGACATGATCTCGGGATACTGGTGTAAACTTCGACAGGTGCCGCTTAAGGTCTTACCATTCTGTCGAGTCCCAGTTATATTTATCGGGTACCTAACGCGTCCGTTAGGATTTTTCATCGTATCTGTTGATACGGATAAAAGTAGCAAACCGACGTCAGAGACGGCGTCACGCCACACAGAACGGATCTGGGGTCTTACTTTCGCAAAGTTTTGCGGCATTCAGAAATTGATCGCAACTTTGGCGTTCTGAGAATATATTGTCGAGTGCTTATTCGGCTGTTGGAATGGCACATTTTATTGAGTCAACGGATGACTTATATTGCTTTCCCGATGGGAGTATATGCAGAGTTATTTATAACTCGAAATATACTCTTTTGCTCTTCTATCTTTCTTCTTCCCGTTCTTTCTTTCTTTTTTATAATCTCATCGGGCACGCGAACAACGTTCCCGATGGGAGTAGCCCCCGAGGCTACAGCCAAGGACTTGTACTTGGGTGTAGGCTCCACGCCTTATGCTGCTATATTTTCTTTCTCTCCCGAAGTTTTATAATTTCTCGGGTGCGCGAACAGCGCTCCCGATGGGAGTAGCCCCCGAGGCTATGAGCAAATATTTGTATTTGATCATAGGCTCACGCCATTTCTATTTTGTCTTTCTTGATCTTTTCATTTTTTCAAAGTAGCCCCCGAGCATTTGATCAAAAACTTGTATTTGATCAAAGGCTCTCCAATATTTTTGCATGTCGCCTTTTTATGCAGCTGTTGAGTCAAATTTTTCTCCTGCTAAAGTGACGTTATTGCTGACGATAGCCACAATTGCAAGTCCGAAAATCGCGAGAAGTCCTCTCCCGCTGCCTTGCAGGCCCAATTTATCCATTATCTTGACACGTCGTGCAGGTGGGGGACACATGTCCTCCGCTTTTCCTGGCGCACGTACCGTAACTTCTCCAATGTTAAAATACTTTTTTACCCCTGTTTCCACATGGTTATCATCTGCCGCAAATTTTTCCATCCAACGGTCCACCGCTTCGCCGCACCTCTATATAAGATCCCCTTCTTCTTCCTCGAGCACTTCCGCTCGCGCCGTTCTCCTGCTTTCCTCTGCAAAACTTCCTCCTGCGCCCCACAACTCCCTGAGCTCATCTTCTCCAAGTTGCATTCCTGCGCCATTGTTGATGCCACCGCGTCGGTTGATCAAACACAGCACGCCGGAATCGTCAATGGCTGCCATAGATCTGGGAAGCGCGGAGTGGGAAAGGTCAAAAATTTCCACCCAGGACATCAATCTCTTGAAGAAGCTGGGGATCAGCAAGAAGCCCAAGGCGCTGTGCTTCCCTAGTGAAGAAAGCTACCCAACCCCTCCAATGGGGTATCGGGTAAGTTTCGTCGACCATCTCATCCGCGGTCTTTCCGCCCCCATTCATCCTTTCCTCCGCGGATTGCTTTTTGTTTATGGTCTGCAACTTCACCACCTCACGCCCAATTCTATCCTCCATATTTCCATTTTCATCACCCTCTGCGAGGCCTTCCTTGGCGTCCAGCCTAACTGGGTGCTATGGAAGCGCATTTTCTTTTGTCGCCGCAATGGCTCTCCCAATGTCGCCTATAATATAGGCGGCGTTGTTATTTCTGTTCGCCCCACAGTCGATTACTTCGATGTCAAACTCCCTGACTCAGTTCAAGGGTGGCGCAAGAAGTGGTTGTACATTCAGGAGGAGAACCATGGATGTGCTGAAGACAACATCCCTCCTTTTGATGGTGCCGAGAAAATCCTTCGCAGCCGCTCCTGGGATGCAGAGGCTACCGAGGAAGAAAAAATATCGACAGAAGCCCTGATGACTCGCATCCATGAGTTGCAGAATACTCGCGGCAAAGAGCTGTCAGGTATTCAAATCACGGCGTATTTTCTTAGAACCAGAGTACAGCCTCTTCAGGCTCGCAAGTACCCTCTCTGGAAGTATGCTGGCGACAAGGACGCAGATCGGTTGTCAGCGGATTTAGAGGTCAAGGACTTAGAGAAGCTTGTCCGAAAAATCTCCTCCCTCAGCAAAAAAGATCCTGTCCCTTCTTCTTGCCGTGTAAAACCATATAGCGCCACCAATGCGCTTCCCAAGGTAACCTTTGTCGATTGATTTTGTTATTGCCTTGCTATCTTTTTGTAACTCCTTTTTTGACATCTTCCCCTGTTTTTTATATAGAACCATCCAAATCTTGTCTCGCTTCCTCCCTTTCCTGAAGGTGGAGAAGTCGATGAAAGGGCCGTTGTCACCGACGACAACCAAGATGCCCCCTCTTTTGTGAATGAACCCGTAGATTCTCAAAAATCTGCGGGATCTTCTGAAAAGGAGGCTGCCTCCGAAGGCACTGCATCGGCACAATCTCCTCCTCCTGCTGTTTCTCCAAGGAACAAAAGGAAAAGGGATGATGTCGAAGATTCCGGCACCTCCAAAGCCGAAGAAGCTGTTCCTTCACGCCAGAAGGCAGCTTATGATCCATACCTTGAGGCCCTCATCAGCTCGTAAGTCACCTTTTATTTCCCTTTATTTTTGTACTTGAAGATTTTTGTCTATCTTGCTTTTTATGCTGCCGACATTTAATCGCAGTGATGATGAGGAAGAAGTACCAACTTTTGATGTGGCTGCTCGAACGAGTACATCACATACTCTAGTTGTTTCGGAGACGCCAGTCGAAGGAGAGGAATCCTCGCCTCCTCAACAAAACATCGGCGCTCCTACTCCTCCTTCAAGCCCCCTTGTCCCTTCACCAAAAAGGACAAGGGTTGAAACAATCCCGGAGCCTACCCTCCAATTGGGTAGCTCCTCTAGTCCTCTCTTGGATGATGTAAGTTCTTAATTTTCTTGTCACTGTCTATATTTCCTCTATTTGCTTCTTTATGCCATCATATTTTTCCCATACCGACATTTTCTTTCTTTGTCCTTCTTTGACAGCCTATGATCAAAGAGCTTATTCGCATCGGTGCCCAATTCATTGGGTACCGTGAGTATGCCAGCAAGACTGAAGGTAATAACTCTTTGCTGGCTCTTGTTTATAACTTCTTGTTCCTGTTTTGTCGCAATTTTGACGATTCTTAACTATTTTGGCAGAAAAACTTGCGGAAGCCAACAAGCTTGTCGACACGCTTGCTCAGAAATTAGAGCAAAGTGAAGCGGCTCGCAAGAAGGCTGAACTTGATGCTGGCAAAGCTAAAGCAGAGGCTGATAAGGCCAAGGCAGAAGCTGCTGGTGTCGAAGATCTGCAAAAAAGACTTGATGATGCCGAAACTGCTTTGAACGAGCATAAAGCCGCGCAGGCTACTCGTGAAAAGGCGATCATCAAGCGCTTGAACTCGCAGAATCGACGCTTTGTCGGTAAGTTTGTCGATCCATTCTATCTTTGTTTCTTTTAGACTTGCTTTTCTTTACTTGTTTGTCGACCAACATATGTTTTCTGTGACAGGTAAAACAAACCAAGAATTTGAGCTTGAAGACCCCGACAACGATCCTCTTCTTGACGCACTCTCTGTCCTCGAGTTTCATGGAACCGAAGCTCGTGAAGGCATTGAACAGGCTGACGCAGGATTGTCACGGCTGTTCCCCTACTTCTTCCCGAAGAAAACGGAACCCAAGACTTTCCTTGCTCTTGCCAAGGACTTCAATCCACCAGAAGATCTTGGACTGAAGATGCGCCAAGAAAACATGAAGATTGCTATCGAAAGTACTGTCGCCTTGGTTGCTGACAGCCAGCAAACTATCGACTGGGCGAAAGTAGGCGACACAGAACAGATGGAGACCACAAAATGGCGATCGCTGATCAGGGTGGCAAAGCCCAATACGAAGAAAATCCTGGCCTATCTCGGAATCAAGCCATCTTCGACTCCTAGCTCATCAAAGCCGGAGGTCTAGTTGAATGCCTCTTCTTTTTCTTTCTTTGTTTTTTCTGTTTCTTTTGCTATTGTCGCCATATTAGCTTTGGTGACAATTACCTTAGTAGTCCCTTTGAAGAACTCCTTCTGTAATATCCATGTAAATTTCCTGAAGATCAATGGAATTCTGTCTTGTGCAATCATTTGATATTGGAATTTTCTTTTCCAGTTGATATTTGATAACTACTCTGCCAATCCTCATTCTGTCGATACTTCTCCTACTTCCTCCTTCTCGAAGAAAACACTAGTCGATGATAACCTCATCGAAGGTTCTTCAAGACAACATTTGTCGCAAGATTTGCAAGAACTGCGCCAACAACTCCAATCCATGAAGAAACAAACTCTTGCGATGGTGGAGCAATCTCGACAAGCATCCGAGAGAGAGAAAATTGCTCTTCAACAGGCGAAAGAAGCCATTGCTGCAAAGGATGCTGCTGTTGCTGAGGCTACCGAAGCTTCTTCTCGAAAAAATTATATGCTTCAGCTAATGACTGACGCCAGCCTGGACATGACAGGTATGTTTCCTGTTCATAACCATGTTGGATGTTGTTTTTGCTATTTTTCCTTCCTTGACAATTTATTTGCTGTACCAGGCTCATTTTTGGATACTGCTGCCGAAGATCAACGTGTTGAAGCTCGAGCCAATGTTCTGCTCAGACTGGCTGCACAACATGGTTCTAACTTTTGGGTTACTCCTGAGCGTACCCGCCAAATTGTCAGATTCCAAGATCGCGCGGCTCAGGTCCGTGACTTCCTTGACTTCTGTACGAAGACTTTATTTTTAGTTTATGGAACCATGTTCCCTCGCAACAAGATGCCAGAAACTCTTCCTGCTTTAATGGAAAAATTTCGAGATGCTCCTCGAATCCATGGCTTTGTGCGGGCTCAACTCTCTGCTGGCGCAAGATTTGCTATGATGATGATAAAGATTTGCTATCCAAAATTGCCCATGAATCAAATTGTTCCCACGTGCCTGGCTAAGATGTCGAAGAAAAAGAGAAACATGGGCAAGATTGATGATCTGGTGACTCCTGTAGCCGAAGATATGATGGATGAACTTTTTCGGATGGATGCTGAGTTCTTTGTGAAGGGTAGCTATGCCGAGCATAGTACTCGTCCTTCCAATGAGCGAATAACCATAGACCATGTGCTAGGTATCCATTGAGGGTTTTTTCCTTTTTCTTGCTGTAGTTTCACCATTGATACGTCTTTGTGTATTTGTAAACATGATCTATATTGTAAAGCTGTCAACTCTGAAAATATGTATTGTTTCTATTTTTGATCGTCGAGCCCCCGAGCCTTTGGCTGGAGTTTATACTGTTTTGTTATCCCGAAGATTTTTCTCTTATTGCAAGAAGATATATATATTTTGCTGTCGATGGGTACGAGCCCCCGAGTGTCTTGGTGGTGACGTTCTATATTTTTGTTGCGAGGTTTTTAGACCAAAGCAGTAAAATTTTGACGAGTACACTATATTTATAGTTGTTACCTTCCGATGTTCTACTTGGCGAGGTATTCTTGTACCAAGGCGAAATATTTCGGTAAGTCTAGTTTATCTATATTGTGTATATTTTGTAACTTGAAGCCGTTGAGCCCCCGAGCGTGTCGAAGAATAAGAAGTATATCTCCACTATCTTTTTATATTGCAGCACCGCGAGCCTGCCTCATTAAAAACCTTTCCGGCCCCACTCGGTGCCCCGAAAAGGAAAAGAGTGCGTCTGAAAACTCGCGGGCGTTTCAGTACATTGTATTTTTACAGAGGAGGACTATATTTCGACTCTAAGCGTAAAACCGCCTGAGCTGCGCCACGTTCCAGGGGTTTTTCTCGGGAACCCCTGTCTTCTTGTCCTTGATCCTGTATGCTCCGTCGATGACTTTTGTGACGACGTAAGGTCCCAACCGTGGTGACTCGAGCTTTTCAGTACTTTGCTGGTTAAGCCGTAAGACCAAATCGCCGACCTGGAAAGATCTGGGCCGCAATCGTCGACTGTGGTAGTTTTTCAGGTCCTGCTGGTACTTGGTGACTTGTGATAGTACTTCATCTCGAGCTTCATTGAGTGCATCCATATCGTCCTCCCGAGCTTTTCGTGATGTTTCCTCGTCATACTCTGTTACTCTTGGAGAATCATGCTCTATTTCGATTGGTAGTACTGCTTCGGCTCCGTGGACGAGAAAAAATGGAGTTTCTTGTGTCGCCGTATTTGGTGTTGTTCGGATGCTCCACAAAACACTTGGCAATTCTTCTGGCCAGGTATGTCGAGCCTTTTCGAGCGGTCCTAGTAGGCGCTTTTTAATGCCGTTGCAGATGATACCATTGGCTTTTTCGACTTGGCCATTGGTTTGCGGGTGTCCAACTGACGCAAAGTGTAATTTGATGCCTACTTCTGCGCAGTATGCCTTGAACTCCTTAGCTGTAAAGTTAGTACCATTGTCTGTGACAATGCTATGAGGCACTCCAAACCGAAAAACGAGGCCCTTCACAAACTTTATTGCCGACGCTACATCTGGTGAATTTATTGGCTTCGCTTCTACCCACTTGGTGAATTTGTCGACAGCAACCAACAGGTACTCGTATCCTCCTGGCGAAGCTTTATGCAACTTGCCCACCATGTCAAGTCCCCATTGGGCAAAGGGCCATGACAATGGTATTGGCATCAGCTCTGCCGCCGGAGAGTGAGGTTTTGCGGCGAATCTCTGGCACGCATCGCAGGTTCTTACTATCTCTTTTGCATCCTCGATTGCTGTCAACCCGTAAAATCCTGCCCGAAAAACCTTGGCTGCAATAGCTCGGCTGCTCACGTGGTGACCACATATTCCTTCATGCACATCTTTTAGGATTATCCTTCCTTCTTCGGGTGTGACACACCTTTGCAGGACGCCTGAAATACTTCGCTTGTATAACTCACCCTTGACCACTGTGAAAGCTTTGGATCGTCGAATAATTCGCCTTGCCACAACTGGATCGTCGGGTATTTCTTTCCTAAGGATATACGATATGTACGCTTGCATCCATGGAACTTCTACCATCATCACAAGCTCTTGGTCCTCTTCGTCCTTCACGGCTTCTTTGAGGGGCGCCGAAGTTTTTTCTTCCTTTGCTTTTTTCTGCGCCTTCTTCGGCTTTGTGGATCTCTCCGCTATCTCTTCCCAAAATACGCCTGGCGGGATTGGAAGGCACTGCGACCCGATGTTTGCGAGAACGTCGGCTTCATCATTGCTCAGCCTACTGATGTGATTTACCTCGCATCCATCAAACAGCTTCTCAAGCTCATTGTACACCTCCTTATATGCTATCATGCTCTCATTGACTGCATCACATTGGTTCATAACTTGCTGAGCCACCAATTGTGAGTCGCCAAAGATTTTTAGTCGAGTTGCACCGCAAGCTTTCGCCATCTTCATCCCGTGTATGAGGGCTTCGTATTCTGCTTCATTGTTGGATGCGTTTGGGAACGTCATCCGTAGGACATACTTTAACTTGTCGCCTTCGGGTGATATAAGTATTACTCCTGCGCCAGCTCCTTCTACTCTCTTGGATCCATCAAAGTTCATGGTCCAAGTTCTCGACAAATCTGGGGGTCCCGTGTTTTGCAGCTCCATCCACTCTGCAATGAAATCTGGCAAAACTTGCGACTTGATTGCCTTTCTTTTTTCATACGTGATGTCCCGAGGGGAAAGTTCTATTCCCCAAAGGGAGACACGCCCTGTAGCTTCTGGATTGTTCAGTATATTTGAAAGAGGTGCTTCATTGACTACTATTATCGGGTGTGCCGAAAAATAGTGGCGCAACTTTCTTGCCGTTGTAATCACTCCATATGCTAGTTTCTGGTACTGCGGGTACCGCTGTTTGGAAGGCGATAAAACTTCACTGATGAAATATACCGGCCTTTGCACTCCATGGAGTTTCCCTTCTTCTTCTCTTTCGACAACTAGCACCGTGCTAACCACCTGGGGTGTGGCTGCAATGTACAGCAGGAGAGGTTCCTTTTCCTTCGGCGCCACCAAGATTGGTGGTGTCGAGATTGTGCGTTTCAGATCTTCGAAAGCTCTATCGGCTTCTTCGTTCCACTAGAATTTCTCCCCTTGCTTTATTAAAGCGTAGAATGGTAACGCTTTTTCTCCCAGCCTGGCGACGAATCTGCTTAAAGCTGCGACTCGCCCAGTTAATTGCTGTATTTCTTTCAACTTTGTTGGCTTCCTCATTGTTACGATAACTTGTATTTTGTCGGGATTTGCTTCAATCCCTCTTGCTGAAACTAAAAACCCAATAAGTTCTCCTGCTGGGACGCCGAAGGAGCACTTCGTCGGGTTCAGCTTGAGGCAGAATTTGTCGAGGTTGTCAAAGGTTTCCTTGAGATCCTCGATCAGCGTCGCCCCCTTTTTTGACGTTATGACGACATCGTCGATGTACACTTGCACATTTTTTCCAATCTGTGTCGCCAAACACTTCTGCATCATCCTCTGATATGTTGCTCCCGCGTTTTTCAGACCAAAGGGCATTGTTCTGTAGCAAAACACGCCGTAAGGTGTGATGAACGCTGTTTTGACTTCATCTTTTTCCTTCAATCTAATCTGGTTATAACCAGAATATGCGTCCAGGAAGGAAAGACGTTCGCATCCTGCCGTGGAGTCGATAATTTGGTCGATCCTCGGGAGGGGAAAGTGATCCTTTGGACAATGTTTATTGAGACACGTAAAGTCGACGCACATGCGAAGGACTTTAGTGTTTTTCTTTGGCACCAACACTGGGTTTGCTACCCATGTGGCCTCTGTATGCAGCTCCTTGATAAAACCAGCTTCTCTTAGTCGATCAATTTCTGACAGCATAGCCTTGCGGTTTGGTTCCGAAAAACGTCACAAAGGTTGTTTGATTGGTCTCGCTAATGGATCCAAGTTTAGGTGGTGCTCGGCAAGTTCCCTGGGTACTCCTGGCATGTCAGCTGGACACCATGCGAAGATTTTCCAGTTCTCACGGAGGAACTCGACGAGCGCGCTTTCCTATGCGAGGTCCATGTCGTTTGCGATGGATGTCGTCTTTTTTGGATCCGTCGGGTGAATCTGCACCTCTTTAGAATTTTTCTCAGTGTTGAAAGTTGATTCTTTATTTGGCCTTCCAACGTCTGGCGGCACGTCGTAGTCAGTCATAAGCCTTGACGCCAAATACTCAGCTTGCATCCCGAAAGTTTCTGATATTCGATGAAAATCCTTATCACATTTATCGGCTAGGGCGAAGCTTCCTTTGACTGTGATTGGTCCCTTAGGTCCAGGCATCCTCCACAACAGGTACGTGTAATGTGGTACCGCCATAAATCTAGCATATGCTGGTCATCCCAACAGAGCGTGGTACTGTGACGGGAAATCTACGACTTCAAATTCCAACTTCTCGATTCTGTAATTTTCTCGGGTTCCAAACTGAACGTCGAGATTAATCTTCCCCAGCGGATAACTTGGCTTCTCCGGTGTGATACCGTGGAATCTCGTGTCTGTTGGCTTCAGGTTTGATAGGGATATGTTCATCTTCCTTAATTCATCTGCGTACATAAGGTTTAGGCTGCTGCCGCCATCTATAAACACGCGAGATACGTCAAATCCTGCGATGACCGCTGGTAGTATGAGTGCTGACTGCCCTGGTCGAGGAACTTGCTGTGGATGATCCGCTATGGTGAAGCCAATGTCTTGCCCTGACCAATTAAGGTACTCGATTGTTGGTGGAGGCATTTTTTCTGCCATGAACACCTGCCGCGAGATTACTTTCTGAGCTATGTTGGATGGCCTTCCCTTCTGAATCATCGAGACCGCTCCGTTAGAGTTAGGATCAACGTAAGGCGGTGGTGCTGGTGCTGCCGCTATTCTGAGCTGATGTCGATTGTCGTCCGTAATCGCGGGAGGAGGTGGCAAGTGAATCTCACTCCTGGGTTCTCGAGGATTTCTCTGTGCTGCCTGAGCATTAGCATGCCCTGCATACCTTAGCATTGCCTGGAAATTTCTACAATCCTTCTGCAGATGTCTGTTGTCTTTTTCCGTTGCTGTCGAGGAAAAAATGCATCTGACACGGCCCGTTCATCATCTCTTCGGGAGACACGAAAGGTCTCTGAAACCTTGGCCCGCTATTTTGCCTATTGTTTCGAGAGTCATCTCTATTGTCGCCTCGTTGCTCATTGCTTCTCTGGTAATCATCTCTGTTATTTCCTCCGGTGCTTGCTCGGAAGCCCGCCGAGATTTGACCTGGAGCGTCATAGCTCGAGTACTGCCGAGGAAATCGTCGCCTTGGTTGATAATTTCGACCGCGGTCTTCCTCTGGCGACCTATGCCGTTTGTTGTGAACAGCATCTTCTCCATCTGCCCATCTGTTTGCTATTTCCATTAGTGCAGATACTGTCTTTGGATTGGTCCTCCCCAAATCCTCGACAAAATCTCCACGCCTGATACCTGCGACAAACGCGTCTATTGCTCTCTCGTCAGATATGTTTTCTGCCGAGTTTTTGATGATATTCCACCTTTGGATATACTTTCTCATTGGCTCGTCTGGCTTTTGCCGGCACGCCCTCAGTTCCTCTAATGACGCAGGTTTTTTGCATGTGGACCGGAAGTTCTTGACGAACACGTCCTCGAAGCTATCCCAGCTGTCGATAGATCCTGGAGGAAGTTTCTTTATCTAAGATCGTGCAGCTCCACTCAAATGCACCTGGATGCTTTGCATAGCTGTTGCTCTGGTTCCTCCTGTGAGTTTCACTGTCTCGAGATAATCAACTAGCCAATCCTCTGGATCTTGAAGGCCGTCGAATTTCTTGAAGTTATCAGGTAACTTGAATCCCGAAGGGACTCGAGTTTTTCGAACTCTCCTTGTGAAGCATGGCAAACCACACATATCCTCGTTGTTTAGCTCTGGGGACTGCCGATGTTCCCTTCTGCTTTGTCGCGCTCTGTCGACCCTTGCTTGTGCTGCCGTGTCCCTTGCTCCACTTGGTCCTTCGGGAGCTGCTGCTGTTGCTGCCGCAGGTCGTGGACTATTTTGCCTTGCTGTTCCTTCGGGAGGTGTTGATACAAACGCCGTCCCCATGGCTCCAACTCCTGCCATTGCCATGTTATACAATGCCTCCCTTGGATCTCCTGGGGGTGGTCTGGATGCAAGGATGAAAGCTTGTGTCGCCATATACCCAGCTTATGGTGTCTTGGGAATGATGTTTCCTCTCATGTCTATCGACATAAAAGACATGTCGAGGTTTTGAACCAAGTGCTCTCTTTCTCCTTGAGGTACGTTTTGTAACCTTGATCTTGCTCTGTTCCGAGCTTCCCTGTGGCTATCACCCGAAGTTCTAGATTGTCGACTCAGCTCTGCCCTGCGCCTACTTGATGCAGAGGCTGCCTCCTTTCTTCTGTTTAACTCAGCTGTCTGTTTTTCCAATTCCTTTGCAGCTCGTGCGAGCCTATATTGATATGCTTGTAATTCTTCTGGCGTGGCTGTGGTGGCCATTGGTTCTGAGCCATCCATAGCCCTTGCGGCTCTATCCCATGCTACTTGCGGAAGTTGGACTCTGTCTCGCGGCTGTGGCCCGATATATTTATTGCCTAGGCCTCGTCGCAAATCAGAGGGATCGACGTATGGATTTCCCAAATCGTCGAAAGCCTCAGATGTTTCCTCCTGGTCACGGCTTGGCTCTCCAATGACATAAATCTGATGATACTTTGTATTCAGATCTATGCTGGGTTTGGTGACACCATCATGACCTTGCCCACTGTAGCGGATTTGTCGAGGAAGTTGAAGCTGTCGACACTGCTTGAGTCATCGCTTATATAGGAGTCCGCAGATGACTCAAACGACATGTCGCTGAAGATCTTGGCAAGTTTTTTCTTGCCCTGGTGCTGATGAAGCGTGACGACGAAGTTTCTTCTTCTCCTGATTCGGTTGACGATGTATAGCTTGAAAAATCGGAATCGACCGCCGACGATCCCGACGAAATCGGAATTTCGACACGATACGATCCCTCTTTCTCGACGCGAAAGTGAAATCTTCCGAACGTCATCTCCATAGGCTCCTCCAGATACGCATATGCATCCAAACGGGAGGGCGGGTGAGGAACAAAATCGACAAGACCAGTTTCGATCTGTTTACCTCGATCCATCGCGTTGCTTGCGGTTGATGAAGTCGACGATCTTGAACGTGCCATCAAGATCAGATCCTTGACGCCTCTAGTTCCCACAGACGGCGCCAATTGACAAGGTATTAACTTGTCAATGCCTACGGGTTGTAGACTAGGGTTTAGTTGGAAGTAGAGGGCAAGTAGATCTCGAAGGTTTCAGCCGAAAAGTACTCGACGATTATGAAACTAGGGTTTGAGAAAAAATGATTCGATCATTGCTTTGTCCCTCGACTCCCCCTTATATAGGAGGCGGAGCCGAGGGATTCGTATTGCACAAGTTACAGAGTCCGGGAAGGTTTCTAACTCATCCCGCAAGATTACAAATAATGCTTCCTATTACAACTCTAGCTTTCCTTAACAATATCTTGGGCTTCCGAATCTTCTTATTCTTCGGGTAGTGGGCCTTCAGTAAACCCCGGGTACTATCTTCGGCTGGCCCATTGGGGATGCCTATGTCACCGGCACTAACCTATTAACGAGATGCCGAAGAGCCAGTTGTTGTTTTCTGCTGTTTTTGGTTTGAGAAATCCTAGTAAGGAAATATTCTCGGAATTGGACGAAATCAACGCCCAGGGGCCTATTTTGCCACGAAGCTTCCAGAAGTCCGAGGGAGAGACGAAGTGGGGCCACGGGGCGCCGCCACACTAGGGCGACGCGGCCCAGGGGGGGCCGCGCGGCCCTAGCGTGTGGGGCCCCCGTGACGCCTCCTGAGCTGCCCTTGCGCCTACTTAAGTCTTCGTCGACAATAGCCCTAGTACCGAGAGCCACGATACGGAAAACCTTCCAGAGACGCCGCCGCCGCCAATCCCATCTCGGGGGATTCAGGAGATCGCCTCCGGCACCCTGCCGGAGAGGGGAATCATCTCCCGGAGGACTCTTCACCACCATGGTCGCCTCCAGAATGAGGAGTGAGTAGTTCACCCCTAGACTATGGGTCCATAGCAGTAGCTAGATGGTCGTCTTCTCCTAATTGTGCTTCATTGTCGGGTCTTGTGAGCTGCCTAACATGATCAAGATCATCTATCTTTAATGCTATATGTTGTGTTTGTTGGGATCCGATGGATAGAGAATACTATGTTATGTTGATTATCAATTTATTACCTATGTGTTGTTTATGATCTTGCATGCTCTCCGTTATTAGTAGAGGCTCTGGCCAAGTTTTTGCTAGTAACTCCAAGAGGGAGTATTTATGCTCGATAGTGGGTTCATGCCTCCATTAAATCTGGGACAGTGACAGAAAGTTCTAAGGTTGTGGATGTGCTATTGCCACTAGAGATAAAACATCGATGCTATGTCTAAGGATGTAGTTGTTGATTACATTACGTATCATACTTAATGCAATTGTCTGTTGTTTGCAACTTAATACTGGAAGGGGTTCGGATGATAACCTGAAGGTGGACTTTTTAGGCATAGATGCATGCTGGATAGCGGTCTATGTACTTTGTCGTAATGCCCAATTAAATCTCACTATACTCATCATATCATGTATGTGCATGGTCATGCCCTCTTTATTTGTCAATTGCCCAACTGTAATTTGTTCACCCAACATGCTTATTCTTATCGGAGAGACACCTCTAGTGAACTGTGGACCCCGGTCCATTCTTTACATCGAATACAATCTACTGCAATACTTGTTCTACTGTTTTCTGCAAACAATCATCATCCACACTATACATCTAATCCTTTGTTACAGCAAGCCGGTGAGATTGACAACCTCACTGTCACGTTGGGGCAAAGTACTTTGGTTGTGTTGTGCAGGTTCCACGTTGGCGCCGGAATCCCTGGTGTTGCGCCGCACTACACTTCGCCGCCATCAACCTTCAACGTGCTTCTTGGCTCCTACTGGTTCGATAAACCTTGGTTTCTTACTGAGGGAAAACTTACCGCTGTACGCATCACACCTTCCTCTTGGGGTTCCCAACGGTCGCGTGCTGTACGCGTATCAAACCTGCACAACACAACCAAGATACTTTGCCCCAACTTAACAGTGAGGTTGTCAATCTCACCGGCTTGCTGTAACAAAGGATTAGATGTATAGTGTGGATGATGATGTTTGCAGAGAACAATAGAACGAGTATTGCAGTAGATTGTATTCGATGTAAAAGAATGGACCGGGGTCCACAGTTCACTAGAGGTGTCTCTCCGTAAGATAAATAGCATGTTGGGTGAACAAATTACAGTTGGGCAATTGACAAATAAAGAGGGCATGACCATGCACATACATGTTATGATGAGTATTGTGAAATTCAATTGGGCATTACGACAAAGTACATAGACCGCTATCCAGCATGCATCTATGCCTAAAAAGTCCACCTTCAGGTTATCATCTGAACCCCCTCCAGTATTAAGTTGCAAACAACAGACAATTGCATTAAGTATGGTGCGTAATGTAATCAACAAATACATCCTTAGACATAGCATTGATGTTTTATCCCTAGTGGAAACAGCACATCCACAACCTTAGGGGTTGCTGTCACTCCCCCAGATTTAATGGAGACATGAACCCACTATCGAGCATAAATACTCCATCTTGGAGTTACAAGTATCAACTTGGCCAGAGCCTCTACTAGCAACGGAGAGCATGCAAGATCATAAACAACACATAGATAATAGATTGATAATCAACATAGCATAGTATTCCATATTCATCGGATCCCAACAAACGCAACATGTAGCATTACAAATAGATGATCTTGATCATGTTAGGCAGCTCACAAGATCCAACAATGATAGCACAATTAGGAGAAGACAACCATCTAGCTACTGCTATGGACCCATAGTCCAGGGGTGAACTACTCACACATCACTCCGGAGGCGACCATGGCGGTGAAGAGTCCTCCGGGAGATGATTCCCCTCTCCGGCAGGGTGCCGGAGGCGATCTCCTGAATCCCCCGAGATGGGATTGGCGGCGGCGGCATCTCTGAAAGGTTTTCCGTATCGTGGCTCTCGGTACTGGGGTATTCGTGATGAAGACTTTAAGTAGGCGGAAGGGTGGAGTCGGAGGGCTGACGGGGGGCCCACACGCTAGGGCCGCGCCGCCCTAGTGTGGCGGCGCCTCGTCGCCCCACTTCAGTTCCATTTCGGTGTTCTGGAAGCTTTGTGGAAAAATAGGCCCCTTGACGTTGATTTCGTCCAATTCCGAGAATATTTCCTTACTAGGATTACTGAAACCAAAAACAACAGAAAACAACAACTGGCTCTTCGGCATCTCGTTAATAGGTTAGTACCGGAAAATGCATAAATATGACATAAAGTATGTATAAAATATGTGTGTATCATCATAAAACAAGCATGGAACATAAGAAATTATCGATACGTTGGAGACGTATCAGCATCCCCAAGCTTAGTTCCTACTCGTCCCGAGTAGGTAAACGATAACAAAGATAATTTCTAAAGTGACATGCTATCAAAATCTTGATCATACTATTGTAAGCACATGTAATGAATGCAGCGATTCGAAGCAATGGTAAATACAATGAGTAAATAGTTGAATCATATAGCAAAGACTTTTCATGAATAGTACTTTCAAGACAAGCATCAATAAGTCTTTCATAAGAGTTAACTCATAAAGCAATAAATTCATAGTAAAGGCATTGAAGCAACACAAAGGAAGATTAAGTTTCAGTGGTTGCTTTCAACTTGTAACATGTATATTTCATGGATATTGTCAACATAAAGTAATATAATAAGTGCAATAAGCAAGTATGTAAGAATCAATGCACAGTTAACACAAGTGTTTGTTTCTTAAGATGGTGAGAAATGGGTAAACTGACTCAACATAAAAGTAGAAGAATGACCCTTCGCAGAGGGAAGAATTGATTGCTATGTTTGTGCTAGAACTTTTATTTTGAAAACAAGAAACAATTTTGTCAACGGTAGTAATAAAGCATATGTATTATGTAAATTATATCCTACAAGTTGCAAGCCTCATGCATAGATTACCAATAGTGCCCGCACCTTGTCCTAATTAGCTCGGATTACCTGGATTATCATCGCAATACATATGTTTTAACCAAGTATCACAAAGGGGTACCTCTATGCCGCCTGTACAAAGGTCTAAGGAGAAAGCTCGCACTGGATTTCTCGCTTTTGATTATTCTCAACTTAGACATCCATACCGGGACAACATAGACAACAGATAATGGACTCCTCTTTAATGCATAAGCATTTAGCAACAAATAATATTCTCATAAGAGATTGAGGATTGTTGTCCAAAACTGAAACTTCCACCATGAATCATGGCTTTAGTTAGCGGCCCAATGTTCTTCTCTAACAATATGCATACTCAAACCATTCAACTCATGGTAAATCGCCCTTACTTCAGACAAGACGAACATGCATAGCAACTCACATGATATTCAACAAAGGGTAGTTGATGGCGTCCCCAGGAACATGGTTATCGCTCAACAAGCAACTTATAAGAGATAAGATGCATAAGTACATATTCAATACCACAATAGTTTTTAGGCTATTTGTCCCATGAGCTATATATTGCAAAGGCGAAGAATGGAAATTTAAAGGTAGCACTCAAGCAATTTACTTTGGAATGGCGGAAAAATACCATGTAGTAGGTAGGTATGGTGGACACAAGTGGCATAATGTTTGGCTCGAGGATTTTGGATGCATGAGAAGTATTCCCTCTCAATACAAGGCTTAGGCTAGCAAGGTTATTTGAAACAAACACAAGTATGAACCGGTACAGCAAAACTCACATAAAAGACATATTGTAAGCATTATAAGACTCTACACCGTCTTCCTTGTTGTTCGACCCTTACTAGAAAATATCTAGACCTTAGAGAGACCAATCATGCAAACCAAATTTCAGCAAGCTCTATGTATTTCTTCATTAATAGGTGCAAAGTATATGATGCAAGAGCTTAAACATGAGCACAACAATTTCCAAGTATCACATTATTCAAGATATTATACCAATTACCACATATAGCATTTCTCGTTTCCAACCATATAACAATTTAACGGAGCAGTTTCAACCTTCGCCATGAACATTATGAGTAAAGCCTAAGGACATATTTGTCCATATGCAACAGCGGAGCGTGTCTCTCTCCCACACAATGAATGCTAAGATCCAACTTTATTCAAACAAAACAAAAATAAAAACATACAGACGCTCCAAGTAAAGCGCATAAGATGTGATGGAATAAAAATATAGTTTCATTAGAGGAACCTGATAATGTTGTCGATGAAGAAGGGGATGCCTTGGGCATCCCCAAGCTTAGATGCTTGAGTCTTATTGAAATATGCAGGGATGAACCACCGGGGCATCCCCAAGCTTAGAGTTTTCACTCTCCTTGATCATATTGTATCATCCTCCTCTCTTGATCCTTGAAAACTTCTTCCACACCAAACTCGAAACAACTCATTAGAGGGTTAGTGCATAATCGAAATTCACATGTTCAGAGGTGACATAATCATTGTTAACACTTCTGGACATTGCACAAAGCTACTGAAAGTTAATGGAATAAAGAAATCCATCAAGCATAGCAAAACAGGCAATGCGAAATAAAAGGCAGAATCTGTCAAAACATAACAGTACGTAAAGACGAATTTTTTAGGTGCACCAGACTTGCTCAGATGAAAATGCTCAAATTGAATGAAAGTTGCGTACATATCTGAGGATCACTCACATAAATTGGCAGAATTTTCTGAGTTACCTACAGAGAGTACTGCTCAAATTCGTGACAGCAAGAAATCTGTTTCTGCGCAGCAATCCAAATCTAGTATGAACCTTACTATCAAAGACTTTACTTGGCACAACAATGCAACAAAATTAAGATAATGAGAGGTTGCTACAGTAGTAACAACTTCCAAGACTCAAATATAAAATAAAAGTGTTGTAGTAAAATCATGGGTTGTCTCCCATACGCGCTTTTCTTTAACGCCTTTCAGCTAGGCGCAGAAAGTGTGTATTAAGTATTATCAAGAGATGAAGCATCAACATCATAATTTGTTCTAATGATAGAATCAAAAGGTAACTTCATTCTCTTTCTAGGGAAGTGTTCCATACCTTTCTTGAGAGGAAATTGATATTTAATATTACCTTCCTTCATATCAATAATAGCACCAACAGTTCGAAAAAAAGGTCTTCCCAATATAATGGGACAAGATGCATTGCATTCAATATCCAAGACAACAAAATCAACGGGGACAAGGTTATTGTTAACCGTGATGCGAACATTATCAACTCTCCCCAAAGGTTTCTTTGTAGAATTATCAGCAAGATTAACATCCAAATAACAATTTTTCAATGGTGGCAAGTCAAGCATGTTATAGATTTTTCTAGGCATAACGGAAATACTTGCACCAAGATCACATAAAGCATTACAATCAAA
This sequence comes from Lolium perenne, assembly GCF_019359855.2. Taxonomy (NCBI): domain Eukaryota; kingdom Viridiplantae; phylum Streptophyta; class Magnoliopsida; order Poales; family Poaceae; genus Lolium; species Lolium perenne. Next base: position 31,049,641 of record NC_067248.2, on the reverse strand, counting down.
ATCATTGACCTTCATCTTAATGATGGGCTCCCAACCATCCTCTAACTTCCTAGGAATAGAAGCTTCACGTTCTAATTTCTCTTCTCTAGCTTTTATGAGAGCATTTGTAATATGTTTTGTAAAGGCCAAATTTATAGCACTAGCATTAGGACTTTTAAAAAGTTTTTGTAAGAACTTTATAACTTCAGAGATGTGACAATCATCAAAATCTAAACCATTATGATCTAAAGCAATGGGATCATTATCCCCAACATTAGAAAAAATTTCAGCAGTTTTATCACAGGCAATTTCAGCAGTTTTAGCAGTTTCCGGCAGTTTTGCAGGCTTTGCATTAGAAGTATAAACATTGCCAACACCAATTATATTACCATTGATAGTAGGAGGTGTAGCAACATGTGAAGCATTAGCATTACTAGTGGTGGTAATAGTCCAAACTTTAGCTACATTATTATCTTTAGCATTTTCTTCTTTCTCCCACCTAGCACACAATTCGGCCATCAATCTTATATTCTCATTAATTCTAACTTGGATGGTGTTTGCTGTAGCAAATGACTTAATATCATTATTTTCATTAGGCATAACTTTCGATTTCAAAAGATCAATATCAGCAGCAAGACTATCGACTTTAGAAGCAAGTATATCAATTTTCCCAAGCTTTTCTTTAACAGATTTGTTAAAAGCAGTTTGTGTACTAATAAATTCTTTAAGCATGGCTTCAAGTTCAGGGGTTGTATTCCTATTATTGTTGTAAGAATTCCCATAAGAATTACCATAACCGTTACCATTATTATAAGGATATGGCATACAGTTGTTACTAGAATTGTTTCGATAAGCATTGTTGTTGAAATTATTATTTTTAATGAAGTTCACATCAACATGTTCTTCTTGAGCAACCAGTGAAGCTAACGGAACATTATTAGGATCAACATTTGATCTACCATTCACAAGCATATACATAATAGCATCAATCTTATCACTCAAGGAGGAGGTTTCTTCAACAGAATTTACCTTCTTACCTTGTGAAGCTCTTTCCGTGTGCATTCAGAGTAATTAACCATCATATTATCAAAAAGCTTTGTTGCGGCGCCTAGAGTGATGGACATAAAAGTACCTCCAGCAGCTGAATCCAATAGGTTCCGTGAAGAAAAATTCAGTCCTGCATAAAAGGTTTGGATGATCATCCAAGTAGTCAGTCCATGGGTTGGGCAATTTTTCACCAAAGATTTCATTCTTTCCCATGCTTGGGCAACATGCTCAGTATCCAATTGCTTAAAATTCATTATGCTACTTCTCAAAGATATAATTTTAGCAGGAGGATAATATCTACCAATGAAAGCATCCTTACATTTAGTCCATGAATCAATACTATTCTTAGGTAGAGATAGCAACCAATCTTTAGCTCTTCCTCTTAATGATAAAGGAAACAATTTTAATTTTATAATGTCACCATCTACATCCTTATACTCTTGCATTTCACATAATTCAACAAAATTATTAAGATGGGCAGCAGCATCATCAGAACTAACACCAGAAAATTGCTCTCTCATAACAAGATTCAGTAAAGCAGGTTTAATTTCAAAGAATTCTGCTGTAGTAGCAGGTGGAGCAATAGGTGTGCATAAGAAATCATTATTATTTGTGTTTGTGAAATCACACAACTTAGTATTTTCAGGAGTACCCGTTTTAGCAATAGTAAATAAAGCAAACTAGATAAAGTAAATGCAAGTAACTAATTTTTTGGGGTTTTTAATATGGATTACGCAAACAAGATAGTAAATAAAGTAAAGCTAGCAACTAATTTTTTTGTACTTTGTTTTAGTGCAGCAAACAAAGTAGTAAATAAAAGTAAAGCAAGACAAAAACAAAGTAAAGAGATTGGAAGTGGAGACTCCCCTTGCAGCGTGTCTTGATCTCCCCGGCAACGGCGCCAGAAAAAGCCTTGCTGCTTGTGACGGTAAAGCACACGTCCGTTGGGAACCCCAAAAGGAAGGTATGATGCGTACAACAGCAAGTTTTTCCCTCAGTAAGAAACCAAGGTTATCGAACCAGTAGGAGTCAAGAAGCACGTTGAAGGTTGATGGCGGCGGAGTGTAGTGCGGCGCAACACCAGGGATTCCGGCGCCAACGTGGAACCTGCACAACACAACCAAGATACTTTGCCCCAACTTAACAGTGAGGTTGTCAATCTCACCGGCTTGCTGTAAGAAAGGATTAGATGTATAGTGTGGATGATGATGTTTGCAGAGAACAATAAAACGAGTATTGCAGTAGATTGTATTCGATGTAAAAGAATGGACCAGGGTCCACAGTTCACTAGAGGTGTCTCTCCGTAAGATAAATAGCATGTTGGGTGAACAAATTACAGTTGGGCAATTGACAAATAAAGAGGGCATGACCATGCACATACATGTTATGATGAGTATTGTGAAATTCAATTGGGCATTACGACAAAGTACATAGACCGCTATCCAGCATGCATCTATGCCTAAAAAGGCCACCTTCAGGTTATCATCCGAACCCCCTCCAGTATTAAGTTGCAAACAACAGACAATTGCATTAAGTATGGTGCGTAATGTAATCAACAAATACATCCTTAGACATAGCATTGGTGTTTTATCCCTAGTGGCAACGGCACATCCACAACCTTAGGGGTTGCTGTCACTCCCCCAGATTTAATGGAGACATGAACCCACTATCGAGCATAAATACTCCCTCTTGGAGTTACAAGTATCAACTTGGCCAGAGCCTCTACTAGCAACGGAGAGCATGCAAGATCATAAACAACACATAGATAATAGATTGATAATCAACATAGCATAGTATTCCATATTCATCGGATCCCAACAAACGCAACATGTAGCATTACAAATAGATGATCTTGATCATGTTAGGCAGCTCACAAGATCCAACAATGATAGCACAATTAGGAGAAGACAACCATCTAGCTACTGCTATGGACCCATAGTCCAGGGGTGAACTACTCACACATCACTCCGGAGGCGACCATGGCGGTGAAGAGTCCTCCAGGAGATGATTCCCCTCTCTGGTAGGGTGCCGGAGGCGATCTCCTGAATCCCCCGAGATGGGATTGGCGGCGGCGGCGTCTCTGGAAGGTTTTCCGTAACGTGGCATTCGGTACTGGGGTATTCGCGACGAAGACTTTAAGTAGGCGGAAGGGTGGAGTCGGAGGGCTGATGGGGGCCCCACACGCTAGGGCCATGCGGGCCCCCCCTGGGCCGCGCCGCCCTAGTGTGGCGGCGCCTCGTCGCCCCACTTCGGTTCCCTTTCGGTGTTCTGGAAGCTTCGTGGAAAAATAGGCCCCTGGGCGTTGATTTCGTCTAATTTCGAGAATATTTCCTTACTAGGATTTCTGAAACCAAAAACAGCAGAAAACATCAACTGGCTCTTCGGCATCTCGTTAATAGGTTAGTACCGGAAAATGCATAAATATGTCATAAAGTATGTATAAAACATGTGTGTATCATCATAAAACAAGCATGAAACATAACAAATTATCGATACGTTGGAGACGCATCAATCGTTTTGTTTGATCGGACGGAGCACGATCCGGAGGTTGGATGCAAGGCAGCCTCCGGCTGATATAGATCATTTCTTTTTTCGAAGTGGGCCACACGCGCACATGCTGCTGTCACCTGGTAGCAAAGCACATGACAAACGAAAAGTTAGATTGGTTTTCATCTCACCGACAAACTAACGTCCGTTGGACACATGGCAGTCAGTCACCGCGTGCTCACGTATACACCTGATCGCCGGGCCTCATTCGTACTTGGGTTTGGGTGGTCTCTATATGGGAAAACTTTGGTAATGTGAAATAAGCATTTAGATATGTGCAGTCATGTTAGTGTTATTCTGACCTAAATTGTTTCAAAAAAATTATTTGTGGTATTGCTTTCTTGTAATTCCACGGTAGACGAGCTACTCTTAATAATGCGCACAAACACTTGTTATTGCCACGATAGCTCGACAACCAGTTCCAGCATGATAATTTCCTAAGTATGTGTATGATTTCTGAGAGATCGATAGTAGCTGATGTACATGTTATCGATAGTACTAAGTTTTACCCACGTGGAGGCCAGGCGCATGCTCACGGTGCGAGCTGAGGTTTGGTAGCGAAAGGCTCACGCGCAAATGTTGTCGTGATCAGGTATTACTCTAGTTCAGGGGTCGCGACACTAGCCTTGTCGTCGTGGCAGCGCCAATAGCTCACGATCCATCTTCTGTTGCTCCCGACGTCTCTGATTCCTAATACCCATAGTGGGTTGACTACGGGAGCATAATGTTGCTCTATTAGTGAAAGGCTAGATTTTCTGCTCCTTCGAAACAATGTGAGGGTATATATAACAACCAGAAGGCCATTTTCATCTACCATCATACATGTAGCGTAAAGCAAGATGAATATGCACATATATTCACTTGCAACGTTAGTGAATTTCCTCTTAGATGTTTTGGTATTCCTCTGCATCACAAAAGGCTAAGTAAGATTGATTAGAAACAACCTTGTGAGGAAAATAGAGAAAAAGCTATTACCTCGTAAGGTTTTTTCAATCTCTAGGAAATAGACTCAATATTACTTAGCCTTACTGAAGTTTTTCCAAGTAATGTGCCGAGTTTTATTTCGCTTTTTTCATAATTCAAGGAGTTATGAAATGTATGGATATTAACATAGGCATCCCCAATGGGCTTGCTGAAGATGGTACCCGGGGTTTACTGAAGGCCCATGACCCACAGTTTATGAAGCCCGGAAGCCCAATTAAGAGATAGTTTTGGAAAGATAGAGTTGTATTATGAATAAGACTTGTAATCATTATGGGACGAACTCAAAGAGTCTCCCGGTTTCTGTAACTTGTACACCACGAAACCATCGGCTCCGCCTCCTATATAAGGGGGAGTCGAAGGAAAAAGAGGGGATCGATTTCATTGTCAACATAACCCTAGTTTTCTAGTAGTCGAGTACTTTTCCGGCTGAACCCTCGAGATCTAATTGCCCTCTACTTCCTACTTAAACCCTAGTCTACAATCTGTAGGCATTGACAAGTCGATACCTTGTCAATTGGTGCCGTCTGTGGGAATTAGAGGCGACAAGGAGCTGATCTCGATGGCACGTTCAACATCGTCGACATCTTCGGTGGCAAGCAACGCAATGGACAGAGGTAAACATATAGAAACTGGTCTAGTCGATTTTGTTCCTCACCCGCCCTCCAGTTTGGATGCATATGCGTATCTGGAGGAGCCTATGGAGATGACGTTCGGAAGGTTCCACTTCCGCGTCGGAAAAGAGGGATCACATCGTCTCGAGGTTCCGATTTCGTCGGGATCATGGGCAGTCGGTTCCGATCTTTCGGAATCATCGTTCGAGATGGGCGACGAGGAGATTTCGCCGTCACGCTTCGTCGAGACTGCAACAAGCGAAAAACTCGCCAAGATCTTCGGTAGCATGTCCTTCGAGTCGTCTGCAGACTCCAATATAAGTAGTGACTCAGAAAGCATCGACAGCTCCAGCTCCATCGACAGATCCACTTCCGCCAGGGAGGTCTTCGCCGATCTATGAGACGGTGTCACCAATCCCGACGAAGATCAAACTTCAAAATATCATCAAATCTATGCGATTGGAGAAGCAAGTCACCCACAAGAGGAGACATCAGAGGCCTTCGATGATGCGGGAAATCCGTACATCGATCCCGCTGATCTTACGCGAGGTTTGGGAACCAAATATGTCGGACCTGCAACATGACAGATGGTACAACTTCCGCAAGCAGTTTGGGACAGAGTCGCAAGAGCTATTGATGGCACAGAACTGATGACCATAACTGCCACAACTGAAGAGTTACAAGCATACCAATATAGACTCGCTCGTGCTGGACGAGAACTCGAAAACAGATAATTGAGCTTGATAGGAGAAAAGCCGCAGCTTCCGAATCAAGCAGGCAAAGAGCTGAGCTGAGTCGACAATCGGGTACTTTTGGAGGAGATAGTCATAGAGCAGCTCGTAATAGGGCAAGGTCTCGGTTGCAGCATATACCTGAAGCCGAGAGGGAGAACCTAGTCCAAAACCTTGACATGTCCTTTATGTCGATAGATACGAGGGGGGATATTATTCCAAAGACACCAGAAGCTGGATATATGGCGACACAGGCTTTCATCCTGGCGTCCAGGCCACCTCCCGGAGATCCAAGAGAATCATTATCCAACATGGCCATGGCAGGAGTTGGAGCCATGGGAACAGCATTCGCGGGTACAAGCAAGCCTCCCGAAGGCACTGCAAGACAAAATAGTCCACGACCTACGGTAGTAGTGCAAGACCCTCCAAGATCGAGTGGCAAGAGATACAGTGACACATGCAAGGGTTGATAGAGCGCAACAAGAAAGGAGAGATCGTCGGCACTCACCAGAGGTCGACGAGGAGGATATGTGCAGACTTCCTTGCTTTACACGGAGAGTTCGCAAAACGCGGGTTCCATCTGGCTTCAAGTTGCCTGACAACTATAAAAAGTTTGATGGCGTGCAAGATCCCGAAGACTGGCTAATCGACTATCTAGAGACAGTAAAACTGATGGGTGGAACTAGAGCCACGGCCATGCAAAGCATCCAGGTGCACTTGAGTGGAGCAGCGCGGTCATGGATAAAAAAGCTGCCTCCTTGTTCCATCGACAGCTCAGAAAGTTTCGAGGATATATTTGTGAAGAACTTCCGATCGATCCACGTGCAAGAAACCCGCGTCATTGGAGCAGCTAAGGGCCTGCAGACAAAAGTATGATGAACCAATGAGGATGTATATCCAGAGGTGGAACAGCATCAAAAACTCGGCAGAAAACATATCTGACGAAAGAGCAATAGATGCATTTGTTGCTGGAATCCGAAGGAGGGACTTTGTCGAGGATTTGGGAAGAACCAACCCGAAAACAATAGCAGCACTCATGGAAATAGCGAATCGTTGGACAGATGGAGAAGATGTTGTTCACAACAAACGACACAGGTCACCTGAGGATGAGCGTAACCAAAATTTTCAAAATAGACGACGATTTTCTCGCCAATTCTCAGATTATGACGCTCCCGGCCAAATATCGGCTGGTTTCCAAGGAAATAGTGGAGGTAATATTCGAGATGGTTATCAAAAGAGTGGTGAGCAGCGCAACGATTACAAGGATGGCTCCCGTCCTAACAGGCAAAATAGTGGACCGAGGTTCCAAAGACCGTATGTATCACCCGAAGATCTCTTGAACGGGCCATGCCAAATGCACTTCTTTCTCGACAATAACGGAAAGAGCAGTCTGGGCATCTACAGAAGGACTACCGAACTTTCCTGGCACTACACAGATATGCAGGGCATACCAGCTGTGCCTGATGTCTTCGAGAGCTTCTATTCTTGTAGACAGTGTTGGGCCTCCAAGAGCAGAGGTTTGTAGAACAGCAGCAAGTTTCCCTTAAGTGGATCACCCAAGGTTTATCGATCTCAGGGAGGAAGAGGTCAAAGATATCCCTCTCATGCAACCCTGCAACCACAAAGCAAGAAGTCTCTTGTGTCCCCAACACACCTAATACGTGCACTAGTTTGGCGAAGAGATAGTGAAATACAGGTGGTATGAATAAGTATGAGCAGTAGCAACGGTGCCAGAAAAGTGCTTGCTGGCGTGTAGTTGATGGTGGTAATATTGCAGGCAGTAGAAACATAGTAAAACAGTAAACAAGCAGTGATTTCAGTATTTAGGAACAAGGCCTAGGGATTATACTTTCACTAGTGGACACTCTCAACATTGATCACATAAATAAATAGATAGATGCTAGACTCTACACTCTTGTTGGATGATGAACACCATTGCGTAGGATTACACGAACCCTCAATGCCGGAGTTAACAAGCTCCACAATATCAATGTTCATATTTAAATAACCTTAGAGTGCAAGATAGATTAACATAACCAAATAGATCACATCAATACCATCATAGTAATAGTTAACTTCACAATCCATAAGAGATCACGATCATAAACTACGCCAAGAACTACATGATGCACACACTGTCCACTTTACACCATGCAGGAGGAATATAATACTTTAATAACATCACTAGAGTAGCACACAGAATAGTAGTGATACAAAACTCATATGAATCTCAATCATGTAAAGCAGCTCATGAGATCATTGTATTGAAGCACATAGGAGAGAGATTAACCACATAGCTACCGGTACAGCCCCGAGCCTCGATGGAGAACTACTCCCTCCTCATGGGAGACAGCAGCGTTGATGAAGATGGCGGTGGTGTCGATGGAGAAGCCTTCCGGGGGCACTTCCCCATCCCGGCGGCGTGCCGGAACAGAGACTCCTGTCCCCCAGATCTTGGCTTCGCGATGGCGGCAGCTCTGGAAGGTTTCTCGTACCGTGGCTTTTTCGTATCGAGATTTTAGGTCGAGGACCCTTAAATAGGCGAAGAGGCGGCGTCAGAAGGTCAACGAGGCGACGACACCATAGGGGGGCGCGGGCCCCCCCTTGGCCGTGCCAGCCTATGGTCTGGTGGGCCTGTGGCCCCCCTCTGGCGACTCTCGGGTGTTCTGGATGCTTCCGGGGATTCTAAGATCTTCGGCGTTGATTTCGTCCGATTCCGAGAATATTTCCTTACTAGGATTTCTGAAACCAAAAACAGCAGAAAACAGCAACTGGCCCTTCGGCATCTCGTCAATAGGTTAGTTCCGGAAAACGCATAAATATGACATAAAGTATGCATAAAACATGTAGATATCATCAATAATGTGGCATGGAACATAGAAAATCTTGCTTGATGCGTGTAGTTGACTTTATGTCTTTTCGTTCAACACGCGTCCGTTGGGAACCCCAAGAGGAAGGTGTGATGCGTACAGTGACAAGTTTTCCCTCAGTATGAAACCAAGGTTTATCGAACCAGTAGGAGTCAAGAAGCACGTTGAAGGTTGATGGCGGCGAGATGTAGTGCGGCGCAACACCAGGGATTCCGGCGCCAACGTGGAACCTGCACAACACAAACCAAGTACTTTGCCCCAATGAAACAGCGAGGTTGTCAATCTCACCGGCTTGCTGTAACAAAGGATTAGATGTATAGTGTGGATAATTGTTTGCAGAAAACAGTAGAACAAGTATTGCAGTAGATTGTATTTCAGTATAGAGAATTGGACCGGGGTCCATAGTTCAATAGAGGTGTCTCTCCCATAAGATAAACAGCATGTTGGGTGAACAAATTACAGTTGGGCAATTGACAAATAAAGAGGGCATGACCATGCACATACATATTATGATGAGTATAGTGAGATTTAATTGGGCATTACGACAAAGTACATAGACCGCTATCCAGCATGCATCTATGCCTAAAAAGTCCACCTTCAGGTTATCATCCGAACCCCTTCCAGTATTAAGTTGCTAACAACAGACAATTGCATTAAGTATTGCGCGTAATGTAATCAATAACTACATCCTCGGACATAGCATCAATGTTTTATCCCTAGTGGCAACATCACATCCATAATCTTAGAGGTTTCTCTCACTCCCCCAGATTCACGGAGACATGAACCCACTATCGAGCATAAATACTCCCTCTTGGAGTTACTAGCATCAACTTGGCCAGAGCATCTACTAATAACGGAGAGCATGCAAGATCATAAACAACACATAGATATAAATTGATAATCAACATAACATAGTATTCTCTATTCATCGGATCCCAACAAACACAACATATAGAATTACAGATAGATGATCTTGATCATGTTCGGCAGCTCACAAGACCCAACAATTAAGCACAATGAGGAGAAGACAACCATCTAGCTACTGCTATGGACCCATAGTCCAGGGGCAGACTACTCACACATCACTCTGGAGGCGACCATGGCGGCGTAGAGTCCTCCGGGAGATGATTCCCCTCTCCGGCAGGGTGCCGGAGGCGATCACCTGAATCCCCCGAGATGGGATTGGCGGCGGCGGCGTCTCTGGAAGGTTTTCCGTATCGTGGCTCTCGGTACTGGGGGTTTCACGATGAAGGCTATTTGTAGGCGGAAGGGCAGGTCAAGGGGCGTCACGAGGGGCCCAGATGACAGGGTGGCGTGGCCAGGGCTATTTAAATATGAACACTCTTGTTGGATGATGAACACCATTGCGTAGGATTACACGAACCCTCAATGCCAGAGTTAACAAGCTCCACAATATCAATGTTCATATTTAAATAACCTTAGAGTGCAAGATAGATTAACATAACCAAATAGATCACATCAATACCATCATAGTAATAGTTAACTTCACAATCCATAAGAGATCACGATCATAAACTACGCCAAGAACTACATGATGCACACACTGTCCACTTTACACCATGCAGGAGGAATAGAATACTTTACTAACATCACTAGAGTAGCACACAGAATAGTAGTGATACAAAACTCATATGAATCTCAATCATGTAAAGCAGCTCATGAGATCATTGTATTGAAGCACATAGGAGAGAGATTAACCACATAGCTACCGGTACAGCCCCGAGCCTCGATGGAGAACTACTCCCTCCTCATGGGAGACAGCAGCGGTGATGAAGATGGCGGTGGTGATGGTGGAGAAGCCTTCCGGGGGCACTTCCCCGTCCCGGCGGCGTGCCGGAACAGAGACTCCTGTCCCCCAAATCTTGGCTTCGCGATGGCGGCGGCTCTGGAAGGTTTCTCGTACCGTGGCTATTTCGTATCGAGGTTTTAGGTCGAGGACCTTTATATAGGCGAAGAGGCGGCGTCAGAGGGTCAACGAGGCGACGACACCACAGGGGGGCGCGGGCCCCCCCTTGGCCGCGCCAGCCTTGAAGGAGATATGCCCTAGAGGCAATAATAAAGTGGTTATTATTTATATCTTTATGTTTATGATAAATGTTTATATATCATGCTAGAATTGTATTAACCGAAACATTAGTACATGTGTGATATGTAGACAAACAAGTAGTCCCTAGTATGCCTCTTAAACTAGCTTGTTGATTAATGGATGATTAGTTTCATAATCATGAACATTGGATGTTATTAATAACAAGGTTATATCATTGTGTGAATGATGTAATGGACACACCCAATTAAGCGTAGCATAAGATCTCGTCATTAAGTTATTTGCTATAAGCTTTCGATACATAGTTACCTAGTCCTTATGACCATGAGATCATGTAAATCACTTATACCGGAAAGGTACTTTGATTACACCAAACACCACTGCGTAAATGGGTGGCTATAAAGGTGGGATTAAGTATCCGGAAAGTATGAGTTGAGGCATATGGATCAACAGTGGGATTTGTCCATCCCGATGACGGATAGATATACTCTGGGCCCTCTCGGTGGAATGTCGTCTAATGTCTTGCAAGCATATGAATGAGTTCATAAGAGACCACATACCACGGTACGAGTAAAGAGTACTTGTCAGGAGACGAGGTTGAACAAGGTATAGAGTGATACCGAAGATCAAACCTCGGACAAGTAAAATATCGCGAGACAAAGGGAATTGGTAATGTATGTGAATGGTTCATTCGATCACTAAAGTCATCGTTGAATATGTGGGAGCCATTATGGATCTCCAGATCCCGCTATTGGTTATTGGTCGGAGTGAGTACTCAACCATGTCCGCATAGTTCACGAACCGTAGGGTGACACACTTAAAGTTGGATGTTGAAATGGTAGTACTTGAATATGGAATGGAGTTCGAATATTTGTTCGGAGTCCCGGATGAGATCCCGGACATCACGAGGAGTTCCGGAATGGTCCGGGGAATAAGATTCATATATAGGATGTCATTTTATGTGAAATAAAATGTCGCGGAAGGTTCTATGGAAGGTTCTAGAAGGTTCTAGAAAAGTCCGAAAGAAACCACCAAGGAAGGTGGAGTCCACAAGGGACTCCACCTCCATGGCCGGCCAGCCCTAGATGGGGTGGAGTCCCAAGTGGACTCCACCATAGGGGGCCGGCCACCCCCCACATGGGAGGTGGAAATCCCACCTTTGGGTGGGAGTCCTAGTTGGGCTAGGTTTCCCCCTCTTATGGAAGGTTTTGGTTTCGGGTCTTATTCGAAGACTTGGACACCAACACTTGGGATCCACCTATATAATGAGGGGCCAAGGGAGGGGGCCGGCCACCCCAAGACCACAAGCTGGCCGCCCCCCATAGAGTGGCCGGCCACCCCTCCCAAACCCTAGCCGCCCCCCTCTCCTCCATATTGCCCGCGTAGCTTAGCGAAGCTCCGCCGGACTTCTTCACCGCCACCGACACCACGCCGTCGTGCTGTCGGATTCAAGAGGAGCTACTACTTCCGCTGCCCGCTGGAACGGGGAGGTGGACGTCATCTTCATCAACAACCGAACGTGTGACCGAGTACGGAGGTGCTGCCCGTTCGTGGCGCCGGAACCGATCGTGATCAAGATCTTCTACGCGCTTTTGCAAGCGGCAAGTGATCGTCTACCGCAGCAACAAGAGCCTCCTCTTGTAGGCTTTGGAATCTCTTCAAGGGTGAGACTCGATACCCCCTCGTTGCTACCGTCTTCTAGATTGCATCTTGGCTTGGATTGCGTGTTCGCGGTAGGAAAATTTTTGTTTTCTATGCAACGTTATCCTACAGTGGTATCAGAGCCGTGTCTATGCATAGATGGTTGCACGAGTAGAACACAATGGTTTGTGGGCGTTGATGCTCTTGTTATCTTTAGTTTGAGTACTTTGCATCTTTATGGCATAGTGGGATGAAGCGGCTCGGACTAACTTTACATGACCGCGTTCATGAGACTTGTTCCTCGTTCGACATGCAACTTGTATTGCATAAGAGGCTTTGCGGGTGTCTGTCTCTCCTACTATAGTAAAGATTCAATTTACTCTTCTATTGAAAACATTAGTATCAACGTTGTGGTTCATGTTCGTAGGTAGATTAGATCTCTCTCGAAAACCCTAAACCACGTAAAATATGCAAACCAAATTAGAGACATCTAACTTGTTTTTGCAGGGTTTGGTGATGTGATATGGCCATAATGTGATGATGAATATGTATGAGATGATCATTATTGTATTGTGGCAACCGGCAGGAGCCTTATGGTTGTCTTTAAATTTCATGTTGAGTAGTATTTCAAAGTAGTTGTAATAGTTGCTACATGGAGGACAATCATGAAGACGGCGCCATTGACCTTGACGCTACGCCGACGATGATGGAGATCATGCCCGAAGATGATGGAGATCATGTCCGTGCTTTGGAGATGAAGATCAAAGGCGCAAAGACAAAAGGGCCATATCATATCACATATGAACTGCATGTGATGTTAATCCTTTTATGCATCTTATTTTGCTTAGATCGCGACGGTAGCATTATAAGATGATCCCTCACTAAAATCTCAAGATAATAAAGTGTTCATCCTTAGTAGCACCGTTGCCAAGTCTTGTCGTTTCGAAGCATCTCGTGATGATCGGGTGTGATAGATTCAATAAGTACATATGACGGGTGCAAGACAGTTTTGCACATGCAGATACTAAGGTGGCCTTGACGAGCCTAGCATGTACAGACATGGTCTCGGAACACGTGATACCGAAAGGTAGAGCATGAATCATATGGTTGATATGATGAACACTTTGAATGTTCGCCATTGAAATCACACTTTTTCTCGTGATGATCGGGTTAAGGTGCGGTGGATTTGGTTCGTGTGATCACTAAGACAATGCGAGGGATATTGTTTTGAGTGGGAGTTCACTTAGGTTTTTAATTATGTTGAATTAAAATTTGAACTCAATTTGTCATAAACTTAGTCTAAACTATTGCAAATATATGTTGTAGAGATGGCGTCCCCAATCAATTTTAATCGGTTCCTAGAGAAAGAGAAACTTAAGAGCAACGGTAGCAACTTCACCGATCGGTTCTGGCCATGTGAGGATCTTCCTCTCTGGCGGAAATCTGCAATTTGTGCTTGATGCACCGCTAGGTGACCCTCCTGCAGAAGATGAATCCGATGAAGTAAAAGCTGTTTACGCGACTCGGAAAACTCGGTACTCTCAAGTTCAGTGTGCCATCCTGTGCAGTCTGGAATCCGATCTTCAAAAACGTTTTGAGCACCATGATCCTCATGAGTTGATGAATGAGCTGAAAGCTATATTCGAGACTCATGCGGCAGTGGAATGCTATGAAGCATCGAAACATTTCTTCAGCTGTATGATGGAAGAAGGCAGCTCCGTTAGTGAGCACATGCTCGCCATGACCGGGCATGCGAAGAAACTCAGTGACTTGGGAATAGTGATTCCTAACAGACTGGGGATTAATCGTGTCCTTCAATCACTGCCACCAAGTTACAAGAACTTTGTGATGAACTACAATATGCAGAACATGAACAAGGAGTTACCTGAACTCTTTGGCATGCTAAAAGCTGCTGAGATTGAGATCAAGAAAGAGCACCAAGTGTTGATGGTCAACAAGACCACCAGTTTCAAGAAACAGGGCAAGTCTAAGGGAAAATTCAAGAAGGGTGGCAAGAAAGCTGCCACGCCTCCTATGAAACCTAAGAACGGCCCTAAGCCCGATGCTGAGTGCTATTATCGCAAGGAGAAGGGACACCGGAAGCGTAATTGCTCCAAGTATCTGGCTGATCCGAAGAGCGGCCTTGTCAAGAAGAAGAAAGAAGGTATATTTGATATACATGTTATAGATGTTCATTTCAACGGTTCTCGTTCTAGTACTGGTATTTGATCTTTGGTTAGGTTGCTCATATTTGTAACTCGAAACAGGAACTAAGGAATAAACGACAACTGCTGAAAGATGAAGTGACGATGCGCGTTGGAAACGGATCCAAGGTCAATGTGATCGCAGTCGGCACACTTCCTCTACATCTACCTTCGGGATTAGTTTTAAGCCTAAATAATTGCTATTATGTACCTGCGTTGAGCATGAACATTATATCTGGATCTTGTTTAATGCAAGACGGTTATTCATCCAAGTCTGAGAATAATGGTTGTTCTATTTTTATGAATAATATCTTTTATGGTCGAGCACCACAAAAGAATGGCTTATTTCTATTAGATCTCGATAGTAGTGATACGCATATACATAACATTGATGCTAAGCGAATTAAACTTAATGATAATTCTACTTATATGTGGCACTGTCGTCTTGGTCATATTGGAGTGAAACGCATGAAGAAACTCCATACAGATGGATTACTTGAATCACTTGACTTTGAGTCACTTGATAGATGCGAAGCATGTCTAATGGGAAAAATGACAAAGACTCCATTTTCTGGTATGATGGAGCGAGCTACTGACTTATTGGAAATCATACATACCGATGTGTGTGGACCAATGAGCGTAGCATCGCGCGGTGGTTATCGTTATGTTCTAACCTTCACAGATGATTTGAGTAGATATGGGTATATCTATTTCATGAAACATAAATCCGAAACTTTCGAGAAATTTAAGGAATTTCAAAGTGAAGTAGAAAATCAACGTAACAAGAAGATCAAATTTCTACGATCTGATCGTGGAGGTGAATATCTGAGTTATGAGTTTGGCATGCATTTAAAGAAATGCGGAATACTTTCACAATTGACACCGCCGGGAACACCTCAACGTAACGGTGTGTCCGAACGTCGTAATCGAACTCTCTTAGATATGGTTCGTTCTATGATGTCTCTTACTGATTTGCCTTTATCATTTTGGAGTTATGCATTAGAGACAGCCGCATTCACTTTAAATAGAGCACCATCAAAATCCGTAGAAACGACACCGTATGAATTATGGTTTAATAAGAAACCTAAGCTGTCGTTCCTGAAAGTTTGGGGTTGCGAAGCCTATGTAAAGAAGTTACAACCGGACAAGCTAGAACCCAAAGCGGAGAAATGCGTCTTCATAGGATACCCTAAGGAAACTATAGGGTACACTTTCTATCACAGATCCGAAGGCAAAAATCTTTGTTGCTAAGAACGGAACCTTTCTTGAGAAAGAATTTCTCACTAAAGAAGTGACTGGAAGAAAAGTAGAACTCGATGAGATTGATGAATCTATACTCGTTGATCAGAGTAGCGCAAGATGCGAAGTTGTACCTGTACCGCCTACACCGGCAACAGAGGAAGCTAATGATAATGATCATGAAACTTCGAACGAGGAAACTATTGAACCTCGCAGATCGACAAGGGAACGTGCCACTCCTGATTGGTATGATCCTTGTCTAAATGTCATGATTGTAGATAACAATGATGAGGACCCTGCGACGTATGAAGAAGCGATGATGAGCCCAGATTCCAACAAATGGCAAGAAGCCATGAAATCCGAAATGGGATCCATGTATGATAACAAAGTATGGACTTTGGTAGACTTACCTGATAGCCGAAAGGCTGTCGAGAATAAATGGATCTTCAAGAGAAAAACAGATGCTGATGGTAATATTACTGTCTATAAAGCTCGACTTGTCGCAAAGGGTTTCCGACAAATTCAAGGAGTTGACTACGATGAGACTTTCTCACCTGTAGCGAAGCTAAAATCTGTGAGGATTTTGTTAGCAATAGCTGCATTTTTCGATTATGAGATTTGGCAGATGGATGTCAAAACGGCGTTCCTTAATGGAGACATTGAGGAAGAGTTGTATATGGTACAACCCAAAGGTTTTGTCGATCCTAAAAATGCTGACAAAGTATGCAAACTTCAGCGTTCAATCTATGGACTGAAGCAAGCATCAAGAAGTTGGAACCGACGCTTTGATAAGGTGATCAAAGACTTCGGGTTTATACAGGGTCATGGGGAGGCCTGTATTTCCAAGAAAGTGAGTGGGAGCTCTGTAGCATTCCTGAGATTATATGTAGATGACATATTATTGATCGGGAATGATATAGAACTATTAAGCGATGTTAAGGGTTATTTGAATAATAGTTTTTCAATGAAAGACCTTGGTGAAGCATCATATATATTAGGCATCAAGATTTATAGAGATAGATCAAGATGCCTAATAGGGCTATCACAGAGTACATATCTGGACAAGATTCTAAAGAAGTTTAGAATGGACGAAAGTAAGAAAGGGTTCTTACCTATGTTACTGTGCAAGGTATTGAGTAAAACTCAAGGACCGGCTACGAGCAGAAGAAAGAGAAAGGATGAGTAACATCCCCTATGCCTCGGCAGTAGGATCTATCATGTATGCCATGCTATGTACTAGACCGGATATAGCACATGCTGTTAGTTTGACTAGCAGATATCAAAGTGATCCAGGAATGGAACACTGGACAGCGGTCAAGAATATTCTGAAGTACTTGAAAAGAACTAAGGATATGTTTCTTTGTTATGGAGGTGACCAAGAGCTCGTTGTAAACGGTTACACCGATGCAAGTTGGAACACCGATCCCGATGACTCTAAGTCACAACTGGGTACGTGTTTATATTGAATGGTGCTGCGATAGCTGGGCAAGCTCGAAGCGGTGCACGGTGGCGAAGTCTTCAACAGAATCAGAGTACATAGCGGCTTCGGAGGCTTCATCGAAGCGGTATGGATGAAGAGGTTCATTATAGAGCTCGGTGTGGTTCCTAGTGCATTGGACCCATTAATCATTCTTGTGATAACATGGGTGCCATCGCCAATGCACAAGAGCCAAGGTCACACAAGAGGCTGAAGCATATCAAGCTGCGTTACCACTTGATTCGCGAGTACATCAAAGATGGAGAAGTAAAGATTTGCAAAGTACACACTGATCTGAATGTAGCAGATCCGTTGACTAAAGCTCTCCCTAGGGCAAAGCATGACCAACACCAGAATGCCATGGGTGTTAGGTATATTACAATGTAATCTAGATTATTGACTCTAGTGCAAGTGGGAGACTGAAGGAGATATGCCCTAGAGGCAATAATAAAGTGGTTATTATTTATATCTTTATGTTTATGATAAATGTTTATATATCATGCTAGAATTGTATTAACCGAAACATTAGTACATGTGTGATATGTAGACAAACAAGTAGTCCCTAGTATGCCTCTTAAACTAGCTTGTTGATTAATGGATGATTAGTTTCATAATCATGAACATTGGATGTTATTAATAACAAGGTTATATCATTGTGTGAATGATGTAATGGACACACCCAATTAAGCGTAGCATAAGATCTCGTCATTAAGTTATTTGCTATAAGCTTTCGATACATAGTTACCTAGTCCTTATGACCATGAGATCATGTAAATCACTTATACCGGAAAGGTACTTTGATTACACCAAACACCACTGCGTAAATGGGTGGCTATAAAGGTGGGATTAAGTATCCGGAAAGTATGAGTTGAGGCATATGGATCAACAGTGGGATTTGTCCATCCCGATGACGGATAGATATACTCTGGGCCCTCTCGGTGGAATGTCGTCTAATGTCTTGCAAGCATATGAATGAGTTCATAAGAGACCACATACCACGGTACGAGTAAAGAGTACTTGTCAGGAGACGAGGTTGAACAAGGTATAGAGTGATACCGAAGATCAAACCTCGGACAAGTAAAATATCGTGAGACAAAGGGAATTGGTAATGTATGTGAATGGTTCATTCGATCACTAAAGTCATCGTTGAATATGTGGGAGCCATTATGGATCTCCAGATCCCGCTATTGGTTATTGGTCGGAGTGAGTACTCAACCATGTCCGCATAGTTCACGAACCGTAGGGTGACACACTTAAAGTTGGATGTTGAAATGGTAGTACTTGAATATGGAATGGAGTTCGAATATTTGTTCGGAGTCCCGGATGAGATCCCGGACATCACGAGGAGTTCCGGAATGGTCCGGGGAATAAGATTCATATATAGGATGTCATTTTATGTGAAATAAAATGTCGCGGAAGGTTCTATGGAAGGTTCTAGAAGGTTCTAGAAAAGTCCGGAAGAAACCACCAAGGAAGGTGGAGTCCACAAGGGACTCCACCTCCATGGCCGGCCAGCCCTAGATGGGGTGGAGTCCCAAGTGGACTCCACCATAGGGGGCCGGCCACCCCCCCACATGGGAGGTGGAAATCCCACCTTTGGGTGGGAGTCCTAGTTGGGCTAGGTTTCCCCCTCTTATGGAAGGTTTTGGTTTCGGGTCTTATTCGAAGACTTGGACACCAACACTTGGGATCCACCTATATAATGAGGGGCCAAGGGAGGGGGCCGGCCACCCCAAGACCACAAGCTGGCCGCCCCCCATAGAGTGGCCGGCCACCCCTCCCAAACCCTAGCCGCCCCCCTCTCCTCCATATTGCCCGCGTAGCTTAGCGAAGCTCCGCCGGACTTCTTCACCGCCACCGACACCACGCCGTCGTGCTGTCGGATTCAAGAGGAGCTACTACTTCCGCTGCCCGCTGGAACGGGGAGGTGGACGTCGTCTTCATCAACAACCGAACGTGTGACCGAGTACGGAGGTGCTGCCCGTTCGTGGCGCCGGAACCGATCGTGATCAAGATCTTCTACGCGCTTTTGCAAGCGGCAAGTGATCGTCTACCGCAGCAACAAGAGCCTCCTCTTGTAGGCTTTGGAATCTCTTCAAGGGTGAGACTCGATACCCCCTCGTTGCTACCGTCTTCTAGATTGCATCTTGGCTTGGATTGCGTGTTCGCGGTAGGAAAATTTTTGTTTTCTATGCAACGTTATCCTACAAGCCTATGGTCTGGTGGGCCTGTGGCCCCCCTCTGGCGACTCTCGGGTGTTCTGGATGCTTCCGGGGATTCTAAGATCTTTGGCGTTGATTTCGTCCGATTCCGAGAATATTTCCTTACTAGGATTTCTGAAACCAAAAACAGCAGAAAATAGCAACTGGCCCTTCGGCATCTCGTCAATAGGTTAGTTCCGGAAAACGCATAAAAACGACATAAAGTGTGCATAAAACATGTAGGTATCATCAATAATGTGGCATGGAACATAAGAAATTATCGATACTTGGGGATGCTGATACGTCTCCAACGTATCCATAATTTCTGATGTTCCATGCTTGTTTTATGACAATACTTACATGTTTTGCTTGCACTTTATAATGTTTTTATGTGTTTTCCGGAACTAACCTATTAACAAGATGCCACAGTGCCAGTTCCTGTTTTCTGCTGTTTTTGGTTCCAGAAAGGCTGTTCGGCCAATATTCTCGGAATTGGACGAAATCAATGCCAAACATCCTATTTTTCCCGGAAGCATCCAGAACACCGAAGGAGAGTCGGAGGAGAGCCAGGGGGCCACCAGGAGGGTGGGCCGTGCGGGCCAGCCCCTGGCCGCGCCCCCCTATGGGGAGGCCACCCTGTCGACCCTCCTGCGCCGCCTCTTCGCCTATATAACCCCTTTCGACCTAAAAACGCAGTACCAATTGACGAAACTCCAGAAAGACTCCAGGGGCGCCGCCGCCATCGCGAAACTCCAATTCGGGGGACAGAACTCTCTGTTCCGGCACCCTGCCGGGACGGGGAAGTGCCCCCGGAAGCCATCTCCATCGACGCCACCGCCTCCATCATGCTCCGTGAGTAGTTCCCCCATGGACTACGGGTTCTAGCAGTAGCTAGTTGGTATTCTCTCCTCCATGTACTTCAATACAATGATCTCATGAGCTGCCTTACATGATTGAGATTCATCTGATGTAATCGGTGTTGTGTTTGTTGGGATCCGATGGATGATACATTATGATTAGTCTATCTATAAAGTTTGTGAAGTTATTGTTGCTGCAATCTTGTTATGCTTAATGCTTGTCACTAGGGCCCGAGTGGCATGATCTTAGATTTAAGCTCTATACTTATTGCTTAGATTGTATCTACAAGTTGTATGCACATGTCGCTGTCCGGAACCAAAGGCCCCGAAGTGACAAGAATCGGGACAACCGGAGGGGATGGCGGTGATGTGAGGACACATGTTTTCACGGAGTGTTAATGCTTTGCTCCGGTACTCTATTAAAAGGAGTACCTTAATATCCAGTAGATTCCCTTGAGGCCCGGCTGCCACCGGCTGGTAGGACAAAAGATGTTGTGCAAGTTTCTCATTGCGAGCACGTACGACTATAATTGGAAAACATGCCTACATAATTAATGAATTGATGTTCTTTCTTAATGCTTTGAATCCTATCAATTGCCCAACTGTAATTTGTTCACCCAACACTTGTCACTTATTGGAGAGTTACCACTAGTGTAGATCGCTGGGAACCCCGGTCCATCTCTCATCATCATATACTTGTTCTACATGTCATTGGAAGTAGTATCAACTATTTTCCGGTGCCATTGCTTCTGTGTTACTGTTACCGTTGCTGTGTTACTATTACTAGTGCTCTCATATTTCTGCTACTTTCACATCACCCCTGTTACTAGTGCTTTTCCAGGTGCAGCTGAATTGACAACTCAGTTGTTAAGGCTTATAAGTATTCTTTACCTCCCCTTGTATCGAATCAATAAATTTGGGTTTTACTTCCCTCG
This sequence comes from Lolium perenne, assembly GCF_019359855.2. Classification (NCBI taxonomy): domain Eukaryota; kingdom Viridiplantae; phylum Streptophyta; class Magnoliopsida; order Poales; family Poaceae; genus Lolium; species Lolium perenne. Next base: position 31,028,253 of record NC_067248.2, on the reverse strand, counting down.
AAGACTGCCGCGATCCCCTATACTTGTGGGTTATCAAGACTGTTTTCTGGCGCCGTTGCCGGGGAGGCATAGCTCTACTCATAAGTTCACCTGGGGAGTACACTCTACCTCTCTATCTGTTTTTATTTTCTTTTATTTCGTTTCGCTTAGTTTACTTTTGTCTAGTTTATTTGTGCTTAGTTTATTTCTGTCTAGTATTATTTTGCTTAGTTTACTTTTGTCTAGTTTCTTTTTGTCTTGTTTTACTTTTCTCATATACCCAAAAATCCATAAAACTTTGAAAAACCTAAAAATTAAAAACTGTTGTTATGGGAGAACCAACAACCTACTTGGAGCTTATAGAATGTTATAATAATTATAGAGAATCAAGAACTGGTAAAGTAATGAGTGCTGTGATAGAAAAATTGAAAACAATTGCTAAAATCTTGCTTAAACGCAATGATATAAACTGTTGCTCTCAACAGGACACTAAACATCTTAAATTTCAATGTGGCTTTAGTGAGGAATTTTTAATTAAGAGCTATAATCGGAATTGCTATATTCATCATGGGTTCGAAGAGGTAGAACAATTTGTCGTATTTATGGGAGCCTCTGAGATAGAATCCTTCATGGTTAAGAATTATGAAAATTGTGATGTTTGTAAGGACCTTAAAGATTATGTCTCTTCTATCCTTAATTTTTTCAATGAAAGTTACAGTGATAATCCTTATATCATTGATTATAAAGAGAGACTCATTAATGCACAAGAATGCGCTCACAATTTGCAGGAACCTGTGGAAGAAGAAATTGATGAACCTGAAAGCTCATTGGATGAAAAAGAGGAGGAAATTGATGAACCTGCAAGCTCATTGGATGAAAAAGAAGAGGAGAGCGACGAACAAAAGGAGGAAGAATGGATTAGCTACCCATGCCAACCTTCTAATGAGAGTAACTCTTTATCTCTTACACTATTTGATTGTCCTCCATGCTTACCGAAAGAGGTTGAATGTTATGTTCCTGTGGATTCTCTTGAAATATTACCTATAAGTAAAACTTGTGAGAATAATTATGCTACTGTTATTTATGATAATCCATGCTACTTTGATAAATCTTATGATAATGCTTTGTTTGTGCCTGATGTCGAAATGCATGGTACTAAAGAATTTTGCTTAGCAAATGTTTATGATAAATCTTTAGATGATGGTCCTATGTTACTTGATAATATTAATTGTACTACTAATGAAAATGGGATTGGAGAGTTCTTGACTTTATCTATGAGTCCCATATCTCTTGAGATTGATCAATCATCTTGTCATATTATTGATAAAAGTGAGTTTGAAAGTTTTAATTCCACTATTTTTGAGCTTGATAAAAATTATGTGTTTGGAAATCATGAAAAGTATGCTGCATGTGATAGTTATATTGTTGAGTTTATTCATGAAGCTACTGAAAATTATTATGAGAGAGGAAAATATGGTTGTAGAAATTTGCATGGTACTAAAACACCTCTCTATGTGCTTAAAATTTTGAAGTTAATTACTCTTGTTTTATCTTCTTATGCTTGTCACTTTGTTCTTCATGAATTTATTTGTGCACAAGATTCCTATGCATAGGAAGTGGGTGAGACTTAAATGTGTTTTGAATTTGCTTTTTGATGCTCTCTTTTGTCTCAATTCTTATTTCTTATGCGAACATCATTAAAACTGCTGAGCCCATCTTAATGGCTGTAAAGAAAGAACTTCTTGGGAGATAACCCATGTGTTATTTTGCTACAGTACTTTGTTTTATATTTGTGTCTTGGAAGTTGTTTACTACTGTAGCAACCTCTCCTTATCTTAGTTTTGTGTTTTGTTGTGCCAAGTGAAGCCTCTAATCGAAGGTTGATACTAGATTTGGATTTCTGCGCAGAAACAGATTTCTATCTGTCACGAATCTGGGTTGTGTTATCTGTAGGTAACTCAGAAAAATATGCCAATTTACGTACGCGTTCCTCAGATATGTACGCAACTTTCATTAGTTTTGAGTTTTCTGATTTGAGCAACGGAAGTATTTCTTTAAAATTCGTCTTTACTGGCTGTTCTGTTTTGGCAGATTCTGTCTCTGTTTTTTGCATTGTCTCTTGTGGACTTTAAGTGAGGTTTTCTAGACGTGGAGAGCTGTAGCTAATGTTTTATTGAGTTCTTGCAATGTGTCACTACAGGACTAAAAGTGGATTCAAGTTTTTTGAGTACTAACCCCTCTAATAAAGTTTATGAGAAGTTTGGTGTGAAGGAAGTTTTCAAGGGTCAAGAGAGGAGGATGATATATGATCAAGAAGAGTGAAAAGACTAAGCTTGGGGATGCCCCCGTGGTTCATCCCTGCATATTTCAAGAAGACTCAAGCATCTAAGCTTGGGGATGCCCAAGGCATCCCCTTCTTCATCAACTTATCAGGTTTCTTCTATTGAAACTATATTTTTATTCGGTCACATCATATGTGCTTTACTTGGAGCGTCTGTGTGTTTATTTTCGTTTTGTTTGTGTTTGAATAAATTCGGATCCTAGCAATCCTTGTTTGGGAGAGAGACACGCTCCGCTTTTTCATATGAAGACTTGTTCTTCGTTTTACTTTTAATGTTCAATGATAAAAGTTGGAAGCTGCAATACTTTTATTTGGTTGGAAACAGAAAATGCCTCATAATGTCTTGGATAATTTGACACTTGGCAATTGTTTTGAGCTCTCAAGTAGATCATGATTAAGTTTTTTTCATGTAGTTTAAACCTATTAGTGGAGAACTACTGTAGAGCTTGTTGAAATTGGTTTGCATGATTGGTCTCTCTTAAGGTCTAGATATTTTCTGGTAAAAGTGTTTGAGCAACAAGGAAGACAGTGTAGAGTATTATAATGCTTGCAATATGTGTTTATGTAAGTTTTGCTGAACTGGTTCATACTTGTGTTTGCTTCAAACAACCTTGCTAGCCTAAACCTTGTACTGAGAGGGAATACTTCTCATGCATCCAAATACTTGAGCCAACCACTATGCCATTTGTGTCCACCATACCTACCTACTATGTGGTATTTCCTGCCATTCCAAAGTAAATTGCTTGAGTGCTACCTTTAAACAATTCAAAATGCTTCTCAATTTGTGTCAATGTTTTATAGCTCATGAGGAAGTATGTGGTGTTTATCTTTCAATCTTGTTGGGCAACTTTCACCAATGGACTAGTGGCTTCATCCGCTTATCCAATAATTTTGCAAAAAGAGCTGGCAATGGGATTCCCAGTTCCAAATTAATTAACAAAAATAGACACTCCTCCATGGTATGTGATTGTTGGACGGCACCCGAAGGATTCGGTTAGCCATGGCTTGAGAAAGCAAAGGTGGGGAGGAGTGTCATCATAATAAAACTAAAATAAAAGGGCACTCCTTCATGGTATGAGATTGTTGGCAGGCACCCGAGGATTCGGTTAGCCATGGTTTGTGAAAGAAAGGTTGGAAGGAGTGCCACCCAAAAATAAAATAAAATGGGAGCCGCTCTTTGAAGGTTTGTCTGGCAAGGGGGTTAGAGTGCCCACTACCATTCGTTGACAACAACAAACACCTCTCAAAACTTTACTTTTATGCTCTCTTTATGTTTTCAAAACCAAAGCTCTAGCACAAATATAGCAATCGATGCTTCCCTCTGCGAAGGGCCTTTCTTCTACTTTATGTTGAGTCAGTTTACCTACTTCCTTCCATCTTAGAAGCAAACACTTGTGTCAACTGTGCATTGATTCTTACATACTTGCATATTTGCATTCATCATATTACTCTATGTTGACAATATCCATGAGATATACATGTTGAAAGTTGAAAGCAACCGCTGAAACTTAAATCTTCCATTGTGTTGCTTCGATGCCTTTACTTTGAATTTATTGCTTTATGAGTTAACTCTTGTGCAAGACTTTTGATGCTTGTCTTGAAAGTACTCTTCATGAAAAGTTTTGCTATATGTTATCTATTTGTTAGCAACTATAGATTATTGCCTTGAGTCACTTCATTCATTTCATATGCTTTGTAATAGTATTATCAAGGTTATGTAAGTAGCATGTCACTACAGAAATTATTCTTTTTATCGTTTACCTACTCGGGACGAGCAGGAACTAAGCTTGGGGATGCTGATACGTCTCCAACGTATCCATAATTTCTGATGTTCCATGCTTGTTTTATGACAATACTTACATGTTTTGCTTGCACTTTATAATGTTTTTATGCGTTTTCCTGAACTAACCTATTAACAAGATGCCACAGTGCCAGTTCCTGTTTTCTGCTGTTTTTGGTTCCAGAAAGGCTGTTCGGGCAATATTCTCGGAATTGGACGAAATCAACGCCAAACATCCTATTTTTCCCGGAAGCATCCAGAACACCGAAGGAGAGTCGGAGGAGAGCCAGGGGGCCACCAGGAGGATGGGCCGCGCGGGCCAGCCCCTGGCCGCGCCCCCCTATGGGGAGGCCACCCTGTCGACCCTCCTGCGCCGCCTCTTCGCCTATATAACCCCTTTCGACCTAAAAACGCAGTACCAATTGACGAAACTACAGAAAGACTCCAGGGGCGCCGCCGCCATCGCGAAACTCCAATTCGGGGGACAGAACTCTCTGTTCCGGCACCCTGCCGGGACGGGGAAGTGCCCCCGGAAGCCATCTCCATCGACGCCACCGCCTCCATCATGCTCCGTGAGTAGTTCCCCCATGGACTACGGGTTCTAGCAGTAGCTAGTTGGTATTCTCTCCTCCATGTACTTCAATACAATGATCTCATGAGCTGCCTTGCATGATTGAGATTCGTCTGATGTAATCGGTGTTGTGTTTGTTGGGATCCGATGGATGATACATTATGATTAGTCTATCTATAAAGTTTGTGAAGTTATTGTTGCTGCAATCTTGTTATGCTTAATGCTTGTCACTAGGGCCCGAGTGGCATGATCTTAGATTTAAGCTCTGTACTTATTGCTTAGATTGTATCTACAAGTTGTATGCACATGTCGCTGTCCGGAACCAAAGGCCCCGAAGTGACAAGAATCGGGACAACCGGAGGGGATGGCGGTGATGTGAGGGACACATGTTTTCACGGAGTGTTAATGCTTTGCTCCGGTACTCTATTAAAAGGAGTACCTTAATATCCAGTAGATTCCCTTGAGGCCCGGCTGCCACCGGCTGGTAGGACAAAAGATGTTGTGCAAGTTTCTCATTGCGAGCACGTACGACTATAATTGGAAAACATGCCTACATAATTAATGAATTGGTGTTCTTTCTTAATGCTTTGAATCCTATCAATTGCCCAACCGTAATTTGTTCACCCAACACTTGTCACTTATTGGAGAGTTATGTAATATCCCAGGTATTGGGGTTACAAAAATAGAGGAAACAGATGTGTGCATTGCATTCATGCATAGAAAATCCGGGGAATTTTCGCGCTTTTGTTTAAAACTACCAAAGGGATCGAGGTTTCTCTTAAAACACATCGATGAAATTGAGTTAGTCATCGATGTGGGTGCGACAAGTTTCGACATGACCTTTGTTGAATATTGTGTTTTAAGGGAAACAAATTGAATTCAAATTCAAATATGAAAGACATAAATTGAAGCAAGATTTGAATTCCAAACAATAGTTTTCTAATTATAATTCAAACAATGCTGAATTAGGAATAGGACGAGAATAGGGAAATTACATTTTATTAATTGAATACACATTTACAAAGTCATTACAATATCCAATATTATTACAACTTACAAATATTACAAGAATAAAATACAGAAAGGAAAACTAAGCTAATCCTATCTAAATATCTTCTATTCCTCTTTTGTCTTGTACCTGCAAAACAAACAAAGAAAACATAAAAGAAGTAAAGCCAAGTGGCTATGTTAAAAATAATAAAGAGAAAGGGAAAGAATGGAAAGATCTTTTCCCAGCCCGAGCACATCCACAAGGGGTGATGTACCACGTTGAAACTTGCACCCTACAGGCAGGCAGCTTACAAGACACATGCATGTACATAGCTGTCGGTCAAGCACACATCCAGGAGACAATATAAAAGAGGATTTCCTTGCAGCACACAGCTGCTCGGCTCAGCACAAGATCAATCCATCGACTATTCCCCAGTTCATCCAAGAACAACATTGTCAGTTCATCAGCAGTTCGTACAGTGCCACCACAAAATCATCAGTCCCAAATCAGAGTAAGTATCAAGATCAGGAGGAGGAGGCATACCACCAGATGCAGTTTAGCTCAGAACCAACAAGAACCAGCCACCAAGCTGCAGAGAGCAGCAGGTAGGATCTCACCAGAAATATAAGCTAGGAGTATCTGCCTTTAGCCTTTGCATAGTCACCAAAAGGGGGAGATAAAAAGGGAATAAATATAAAAGCAGCCAAACCCATCTACCCTTCAACTAGATTTTCATCTAGGAGGATGGAGAGATGGATTTTCCTCTCAGTCTTGCATAGAGGTGCTATGCATGTTCATCACCGAGGTTTAGAGAAACAACAACCAGTAGTATCTGTTCATATCATAAATCATGCCTCAGCCTTTTTTGCATCACTGGCAGGGCCAAGAAAACCAAACATATATCTTTTCTTATCAGTTGAAACTATCAAACAAGGGACAGCCAAATCCACCAATAAAAACCAACCTTGTAAAAAACAAATCATCTCTAGTTGCTACTTTGCAACTAGATCATATACTAGAAACTCAAAGATCACTTTGGGTTTTCCCACAACACTACTGTTTAAGATCATATATGCACAGGCTTTAATCACCACCATAAGCAACCAGTAATAATTCACATGTTACAGGGAACTACTTAGGGTCCAGGAATTCTTCCCAGGCCAACTAAGTAGAGCCAGTAAAGCAAGCAAAGCCACAAGCTAACCATCATGTAAAGTATCCCTTTATAAGCAGCATATCGGTCCAAGAAGGTAATTAAAGCATCACTTGTGCACTACAGCACAATTCTGTCCAGGATCATATATATACACATGCTTTAGCCATTATCATAAGCAAATAGTTAATAATCAACATATTACAGAAATCTACTTAGGGTCCAGGGGATTAATCCCAGGCCAACCAAGTAGTATATAGCTGCAGCAAGTCCACATCAATCAAGCAAACAAGCCCTCAGTCTCAGCAGTATAGCCACACTAGCAGGTAAACAAGCTCACATGAACCACCAGTGGTTTAATACCAACATATTATAAACAGCCAGCAACCAAATGATTAAGCCAACCAACTTAAGCACAAGACAGTGATCAATTTGATCAAGGCCTTACCAGCATAAACCACACAGCAGTTACAACTTGTTTAACCGATATAAAAATAGGTGGATTATATGCATTATAAGATGCATATAGGCATTTTACTTGCAGCAACAATTGTCCCATTTATTTCTTCATCCCAAAGGCTACCAAAAACATGTAGATCAATATTTATCTACTAGATAAATTGAAAACAATAGCATCAACAAGTCAATTTTGAGCATCTGTTTATGCCCACTCGTAGGAACCAAGAATCATTACGCTATAAATTAATTAGCATAAGATCAGCAGCCTATGACCATAAGATATATAGAACCAATACCAAACTCCTCTAAATGGCTAACCAAGTAACCAGACAAGTACAGCTGCCAAGTCATGGTCATAGATAGAGGGGAGAGGAGTGGGATATAGCTCACAGTGGTGTAGACGAATAGAGGAAGAGGCCGACGCCGGGGTTGCAGTCGTTGACGCCGTCCGGCCGGCGTCGAGGAAGAAGCAGTCACCACCATCACCACACCTCCCACCAGTTCATCACCAATACCTCGCTAGCAGCCCCACCACCACTACCGCAGTATCACAGGCAGGAGAAGTTCCACACCTTAACCAACGAGAGCAGGCCATGGCGAGCCAGGAGGGGCGCCAGGGTTGCAGCAACTGCTGCCATCCTGCCAGCGCCCAAGCAGAGGTCGTGGAGGGTGGAGAGAAGGCCATGCTCGTCGTAGAGAAGCCGCCAAGGGTGCAGACAGAGTCATGGGAGCACTGCATCGATGAGCGCTAGGGTTACGCATCCGTGCCCATGTACGCGTTGGGAGGCGTCGTGGTGGCGGAGGTAGGCGGAGAGGGTCATTGGAGCCTCGCCGATCGCCGGTCCTGCCCGAATCGGCCGGCGACGGTAGAACCCCATGCGACATCAGCTAGGGTTTCAGAATTAGGGATATGCGCGGCGGGTGGCGAGGTCCAAATCGATTTGGGGGGAATTGAAGAGCAAGGAGAGGCAGAGCTTCGACCATCTCGCCGGCACCGGGGAGAGCCGGAGATGGCCGGGAAAAAAGGCGGCGACGCCGCAGAGACATGGATGCCATAAGGGAGAGGGGGGTCGTGTGTGTGCGTGTGTGCGAGAGAGATGAGAGTGAGAGCAGGGGTGGGTCGGGGTTGGGTTGAACCCAACCTAGGCCAGGCCAACCCAGTCAAGTTGGGCCTCATGGGCCAATTCGGTCTGGTCCAAGTTGGACCAGTCAACTTTGCCATTCTAGCCTTTTAATTTTTTTCTAGAAAATCATTCACACTTTGAAAAAATTCATATCAAATTAAATTCAACTCACAAAAATTTAAATGATATATCAAAATGCTCACAAAAATAAACACTATTCAAATAAAATATAAAATAAAAATGTGTGTCAAAATAAAAATTTACTTATTTTTTTTATTTATTAATTATGTCTTTCTAATAGTTTTAAATACAATTTTAATCCAATAAAGAGTTAAGTTTCAAAATTAAATTTTAACTACTCATGTAACTAAGTAAAATGTTAAGATTAATATTCTAAATTATCTTTGCATTAACTTAAATATTAGTGGTAATTCATAAACCTAAATTGCAAATTACCATTTACCATTTTCTTTAAATGAAATAAAGCAAGAAAATACTAAAGTTTAATATTATTTTGGGGTAATCCAAAAATTGTTACTCAAACATCTTTAGTCAACAAGTTAAGTATTTTAAAACTTATTAACAATCGTTAAACTCTAGTTTTTAATTAAACTTGATTAAGAGTTACTCTAATTATTAATTCTTGTGAAAATTAATAAAAGCCTAAAACCATTATTAATTTTGTTTCAAAGTGATTAGTGACCTCATATCTATTGTCAATTATCATTTTAAGAGTTGTACCATAATTTAGAAACCCTAGTTCTAATATGAGTAAGACCTTGAACCCATAATTTTATGTGTTCATCATAAATTGTTTCAATCCTAAAAACCTAGGGGTTTTGCCTATGTGATTATATAAGACTCACCATACCTATAAAACCCTATTAAGGAAAAAATGAATGCATGCTTATGATCCATTAGCATAAAATCAAGTCACATGAGATTATCATTTCATGTCCTTATTCTCAATTAAAACCTATATGATTCCCTAGTGTCACTTAGGAGCAAAACCAAACTTATTAATTGGATTAGTACCATTGATCACCACTCCTAAATACCACACCATTGAAATCAACCTCAACCATCAAACCCTAGTAGAATCATAATAGTGAACCCTAACACCAATCTTGTGTAGTAATGCACATCACATGTTGCTATCCAATTAAAACCCTACTTAGGAAGTAATAAGCCACTTAATTTAGAAGCCATTAGTGATCACTTAGTGAAGCAAATGATCAACCAAGTGTAAACCCTAGATCCTATTACCAAAACCATCATCCTTATTTATCCCTATTTGGCATCACACCATTGTGATGAACCTTAATAGCAACTATACCTACTATTTTACATTACATTCCATACTCCACTAAACCCTACTAGTGTGAGATATTTATGAACCATCCTATTTAGGAACCAAACATTCTTTACTTAGTGAATCCAAAGGTAAACCTTAGGCAACCACAACCTTAATTATAATACTTCTTATTATTTAAGAAGTATGTTCTTCAAAAGTTATTCTTTTGAAATAAATAAAGAATCATCATCAACCCTGCTTATAAGGACCTATAAACCCTAACCAGCTATCACCATTAAAGTATACCAACCATGACAGCAACCATGAATAATTAATTACTTAAGTTGCTTATGCTTAAGTAAGACCAATCAAGCCTAGTTGCTAATGAATCCAACTATGTTGTAAGCCATCTTATACTTACTCCAGAAACTACTTGGAACCAGAATAAATTATAACAAACCACAAACCCAATTGTCATACTTGTTCTTTATTAAAGAACCTGTTCTTCAAAAGTTATTCTTTTGAAGAATATAACCAGTAATCATTAACCATGCCATATAGTACTAAAACTGACAAATGTTCTTTACATGTTAACATTATGCCAATTATCATTCTTTGTATGCTCAATTGATTAATGTGCTTTATTATCTACCTGTTCATGATACCAAGTAATCACACCTGAATAAGCACCTTGTATGTGAATCACTCTAAAAGTGCAACACACCCTAAACCAATCATTACCACTCACTAATCCTAAATCACCGGGGTTAGGTCATGCTTAGAGCGATTGCATCTCATTCTTATGCATTATTGCATCCTTGCCAATCTTTTAAACATCATCCTTACCGGACGATGATGCTATTTCAGAATTTGGAGTTATTACGCATCGAAGACCTTGTCTGCATAATCTTGCAGCCAAGAAAGGCAAGTTCATCACTTGCTCATGTCATTTGATTATTTCTATCAAATTACTTGCAAAGTACTATGGTTATCACTATTGCATAAAAACCAAAACCACTACTTTCATAACTATGAATATGACTATGTGGTGGGCAATGGAACCATGGATTGTGTTGATATGGTGGAGGTTCCATTGCACGGGTTTATATCCATCTAGGATTAAACAACAGATGTCGCCAGTGATTCTTGTGCCGTAATACCCGTGTTAACCATAAGATCCGGAGTGGGACGGAGTAGTCAAAAGTGTTTCCACCTCTCGTTCATCAACGGATGCGCTTTACCATAGACACTTGTATCTGTCGGTGGCAAGCGGTAGGCTGGGGAAGCCTTAAGTCCCCACGGCATAGTCCGTAGACACTTGTCACTCGAAGAACAAGCGGTAGGCTGGGGAAGCCTTAAGTCCCCACGGTATTATGGTCTATGATGGGTTGCAGCTACCGGCGTAGGAGTGTATGGTAGAGCCCAGCACTGTCGTCGTGGTCGGGGTCCACCTTGAAATCTACAGGAATAATGGGACCGACGTGGACCCAGGGTCGGCGCATGCAACAACGGGTGGGTGTTCGAGGTAGCGGAGGAACATGATTGGCTAGACCTTATACCGGGCCTCACACCATAGGAAGTGTGGACGAGAACATGACTCGGTTGGCACCAAGGTTAAGATCTCTTATGGGTAAAGCAACACACCTCTGCAGAGTGTAAAGAACCGTGACCTGTCACTCCCTGTTCCAGGATATGGAACTGCGAACGCGGCCGGAAAGGAGCTCCATGAAGTTCTAGTAAACCGGTGAAGGCTGACGGACATAGTTCTTCTGAATAAAAGCAACATTTTTAAGAAATGGTTATGAAAACTTGCATTGGTATTAGACTTTCTGGTCTAATGCTGTAGCTAGTGCATTAAACACCTCTTTCCTATAATGAACTTGTTGAGTACGCTCGTACTCATACCACTCTTAAATCCCCTGCTTAGATATGAAGGCATCAAAGGAGGATCTACAGTACAACTCGAAGGCCGAGGAGTCAACAACTACTTCACGAGACAGGACCCTGTCAGAGGAGTCAGAAACCACTTCCAACAAGGAGAAAACATAGTTTAGCCATAGAAGGGAACTAGCTTCCTAAACCTAGCTCCTATTTAGCTAGAATCTATTCTTAGCCTCTATAGCTAGTTAAATACTCTACAAATAGAGTTCGTGATAGGACTAGACTACGAGTCGTTCTTCTGGAGTTTATTTGCAGATTTACCTCATTGTAAAGTAGGAGGCTGTGCTGATCTTTTGTAAAGAGTCTGTGTTGTAATTCTATAGACATGCCTTGGACCCGCATATGTTTCTGTTGTACCACTCTGAGCGATATAATACTAGTGGAACGGTGTTTCATTGGTGTTATATCAGACTTGCATACTACACCATGCAGTGGTATGCCGGGTCACCACAAGTTACCACTAGTGTAGATCGCTGGGAACCCCGGTCCATCTCTCATCATCATATACTTGTTCTACATGTCATTGGAAGTAGTATCAACTATTTTCCGGTGCCATTGCTTCTGTGTTACTATTACCGTTGATGTGTTACTGTTACTATTGCTCTCATATTACTGCTACTTTCACATCACCCCTGTTACTAGTGCTTTTCCAGGTGCAGCTGAATTGACAACTCAGTTGTTAAGGCTTATAAGTATTCTTTACCTCCCCTTGTGTCGAATCAATAAATTTGGGTTTTACTTCCCTCGAAGACTGCCGCGATCCCCTATACTTGTGGGTTATCAAGACTGTTTTCTCGCCAGAAAAGTGCTTGATGTCTACGGGAGCTTCTATTCTTGTAGACAGTGTTGGGCCTCCAAGAGCAGAGGTTTGTTGAACAGCAGCAAGTTTCCCTTAAGTGGATCACCCAAGGTTTATCGATCTCAGGGAGGAAGAGGTCAAAGATATCCCTCTCATGCAACCCTGCAACCACAAAGCAAGAAGTCTCTTGTGTCCCCAACACACCTAATAGGTGCACTAGTTCGGCGAAGAGATAGTGAAATACAGGTGGTATGAATAAGTATGAGCAGTAGCAACGGTGCCAGAAAAGTGCTTGCTGGCGTGTAGTTGATGGTGGTAATATTGCAGGCAGTAGAAACATAGTAAAACAGTAAACAAGCAGTGATTTCAGTATTTAGGAACAAGGCCTAGGGATCATACTTTCACTAGTGGACACTCTCAACATTGATCACATAAATAAATAGATAGATGCTAGACTCTACACTCTTGTTGGATGATGAACACCATTGCGTAGGATTACACGAACCCTCAATGCCGGAGTTAACAAGCTCCACAATATTCAATGTTCATATTTAAATAACCTTAGAGTGCAAGATAGATTAACATAACCAAATAGATCACATCAATACCATCATAGTAATAGTTAACTTCACAATCCATAAGAGATCACGATCATAAACTACGCCAAGAACTACATGATGCACACACTGTCCACTTTACACCATGCAGGAGGAATAGAATACTTTAATAACATCACTAGAGTAGCACACAGAATAGTAGTGATACAAAACTCATATGAATCTCAATCATGTAAAGCAGCTCATGAGATCATTGTATTGAAGCACATAGGAGAGAGATTAATCACATAGCTACCGGTACAGCCCCGAGCCTCGATGGAGAACTACTCCCTCCTCATGGGAGACAGCAGCGTTGATGAAGATGGCAGTGGTGTTGATGGAGAAGCCTTCCGGGGGCACTTCCCCGTCCCGGCGGCGTGCCGGAACAGAGACTCCTGTCCCCCAGATCTTGGCTTCGCGATGGCGGCAGCTCTGGAAGGTTTCTCGTACCGTGGCTTTTTTCGTCTCGAGGTTTTAGGTCGAGGACCTTTATATAGGCGAAGAGGCGGCGTCAGAGGGTCAACGAGGCGACGACACCATAGGGGGGCGCGGGCCCCCCCTTGGCCGCGCCAGCCTATGGTCTGGCGGGCCTGTGGCCCCCCTCTGGCGACTCTCGGGTGTTCTGGATGCTTCCGGGGATTCTAAGATCTTTGGCGTTGATTTCGTCCGATTCCGAGAATATTTCCTTACTAGGATTTCTGAAACCAAAAACAGCAGAAAACAGCAACTGGCCCTTCGGCATCTCGTCAATAGGTTAGTTCCGGAAAACGCATAAAAACGACATAAAGTGTGCATAAAACATGTAGGTATCATCAATAATGTGGCATGGAACATAAGAAATTATCGATACGTCGGAGACGTATCAGCATCCCCAAGCTTAGTTTCTGCTCGTCCCGAGCAGGTAAACGATAACAAAGATAATTTCTGGAGTGACATGCCATCATAACCTTGATCATACTATTGCAAGCATATGTAATGAATGCAGCGATCAAAACAATGTAAATGACATGAGTAAACAAATGAATCATAAAGCAAAGACTTTTCATGAATAGTACTTCAAGACAAGCATCAATAAGTCTTGCATAAGAGTTAACTCATAAAGCAATAATTCAAAGTAAAGGTATTGAAGCAACACAAAGGAAGATTAAGTTTCAGCGGTTGCTTTCAACTTTTAACATGTATATCTCATGGATATTGTCAATGCAAAGTAATATAACAAGTGCAATATGCAAGTATGTAGGAATCAATGCACAGTTCACACAAGTGTTTGCTTCTTGAGGTGGAGAGAGATAGGTGAACTGACTTAACAATAAAAGTAAAAGAAAGGTCCTTCAAAGAGGAAAGCATCGATTGCTATATTTGTGCTAGAGCTTTGGTTTTGAAAACATCAAGAGAGTATAAAAGTAAAGTTTTGAGAGGTGTTTGTTGTTGTCAACGAATGGTAGTGGGCACTCTAACCCCCTTGCCAGACAAACCTTCAAAGAGCGGCTCCTATTTTATTTTTATTTTTGTGTGGCACTCCTTCCAACCTTTCTTTCACAAACCATGGCTAACCGAATCCTCGGGTGCCTGCCAACAATCTCATACCATGAAGGAGTGCCTTTTTATTTTAGTTTTATTATGATGACACTCCTCCCCACCTTTGCTTACACAAGCCATGGCTAACCGAATCCTTCGGGTGCCGTCCAACAATCACATACCATGGAGGAGTGTCTATTTTGGTTAATTAATTTGGGGCTATTGATGATATCTACATTGATGATCCCCGGAATATTAATATGGAGGAGTACTTTTCTGGCGCCATTGTGTGTGTGCTCGAAGCTATTTCCTTTAGATCCTGCAATTGCATCTTTTTGTTTCTTGTTTACACTAGTTAGGCATAATGGAAAACAACAAAAATATGAGAGATCTTTATGAACTTTATCTTGAATTAGGACATGATGTGTTTGAAGAGAGAATTAAAAAACCCATGGAACTTTATATGCATGCTAGTGGGAATGTTATTAATATGAATGCTTTGAACACTATTGTTGCTAATGCTATGGAAAATTCTAAGCTTGGGGAAGCTGGTTTTGATGAGCATGATCTTTTTAGTCCCCCAAGAATTGAGGAGAAAATTTACTTTGATGATACTTTACCTCCTATTTACGATGATTATAATGATAGTAGTCTCTTGGTGCCGCCTGTTATGGAGGATGAATTTGATTATGATTACGATATGCCTCCTATATTTGATAATAGCTACTTTGTTGAATTTGCTCCCACTACAACTAATAAAATTGATTATGCTTATGTGGAGAGTAATAATTTTATGCATGAGACTCATGATAAGAATGCTTTATGTGATAGTTATATTGTTGAGTTTGCTCATGATGCTACTGAAAGTTATTATGAGAGAGGAAAATATGGTTGTAGAAATTTTCATGTTACTAAAACACCTCTCTATGTGCTGAAATTTTTGAAGCTATACTTGTTTTATCTTCCTATGCTTGTTACTTTGCTCTTCATGAACTTGTTTATTTGCAAGATTCCTATGCATAGGAAGCATGTTAGACTTAAATGTGTTTTGAATTTGCCTCTTGATGCTCTCTTTTGCTTCAAATACTATTTCTTGCGAGTGCATCATTAAAACTGTTGAGCCCATCTTAATGGCTATAAAGAAAGAACTTCTTGGGAGATAACCCATGTGTTATTTTGTTACAGTACTTTGTTTTATATTTGAGTCTTGGAAGTTGTTTACTACTGTAGCAACCTCTCCTTATCTTAGTTTTGTGTTTTGTTGTGCCAAGTAAAGTCGTTGATAGCAAGGTTGATACTAGATTTGGATTACTGCGCAGAAACAGATTTCTTGTTGTCACGAATCTGGGCAAAATTCTCTGTAGGTAACTCAGAAAATTATGCCAATTTACGTGAGTGATCCTCAGATATGTACGCAACTTTCATTAAATTTGAGCATTTTCATTTGAGCAAGTCTGGTGCCTCAATAAAATTCGTCTTTACGGACTGTTCTGTTTTGACAGATTCTGCCTTTTATTTCGAATTGCCTCTTTTGCTATGTGGGATGGATTTCTTGGTTCCATTAACTTCCAGTAGCTTTGAGCAATGTCCAGAAGTGTTAAGAATGATTGTGTCACCTCTGAACATGTGAGTTTTTGATTATGCACTAACCCTCTAATGAGTTTGTTTCGAGTTTGGTGTGGAGGAAGTTTTCAAGGGTCAAGAGAGGAGGATGATATACTATGCTCAAGGAGAGTGAAAGCTCTAAGCTTGGGGATGCCCCGGTGGTTCATCCCTGCATATTTCAAGAAGACTCAAGCATCTAAGCTTGGGGATGCCCAAGGCATCCCCTTCTTCATCGACAAATTATCAGGTTCCTTCTCTTGAAACTATATTTTTATTCGGCCACATCTTATGTACTTTACTTGGAGCGTCTGTTTGTTTTTGTTTTTGTTTTTGTTTGAATAAATGCTTATGTGGGAGAGAGACATGCTCCGCTGGTTCATATGAACACATGTGTTCTTATCTTTTAATTCTCATGGCGAAGGTTGAAACTGCTTCGTTAATTGTTATATGGTTGGAAACGGGAAATGCTACATGTAGTAATTGGTAAAATGTCTTGGATAATGTGATACTTGGCAATTGTTGTGCTCATGATTAAGCTCTTGCATCATATACTTTGTACCTATTAATTTAGAAATACATAGAGCTTGCTAAAATTTGGTTTGCATAATTGGTCTCTCTAAGGTCTAGATAATTTCTAGTATTGAATTTGAACAACAAGGAAGACGGTGTAGAGTCTTATAATGTTTACAATATGTCTTTTATGTGAGTTTTGCTGCACCGCTTCATCCTTGTGTTTGTTTCAAATAACCTTGCTAGCCTAAACCTTGTATCGAGAGGGAATACTTCTCATGCATCCAAAATCCTTGAGCCAACCACTATGCCATTTGTGTCCACCATACCTACCTACTACATGGTATTTCTCCGCCATTCCAAAGTAAATTGCTTGAGTGCTACCTTTAAATTTCTATCCTTCACCTTTACAGTATATAGCTCATGGGACAAATAGCCTAAAAACTATTGTGGTATTGAATATGTACTTATGCACTTTATCTCTTATTAAGTTGCTTGTTGTGCGATAACCATGTTCCTGGGGACGCCATCAACTACTCTTTGTTGAATATCATGTGAGTTGCTATGCATGTCCGTCTTGTCTGAAGTAAGGGCGATTTACCACTTAATGGTTAGAGCATGCATATTGTTAGAGAAGAACATTGGGCCGCTAACTAAAGCCATGAATCATGGTGGAAGTTTCAGTTTTGGACATATATCCACAATCTCATATGAGAAAATTAATTGTTGCTACATGCTTATGCATTAAAGAGGAGTCCATTATCTGTTGTCTATGTTGTCCCGGTATGGATGTCTAAGTTGAGAATAATCAATAGCAAGAAATCCGATGCGAGCTTTCTCCTTAGACCTTTATACAGGCGGCATAGAGGTACCCCTTTGTGACACTTGGTTAAAACATGTTCATTGCGATAATCCCGGTAATCCAAGCTAATTAGGACAAGGTGCGGGCACTATTGGTATACTATGCATGAGGCTTGCAACTTGTAGGATATAATTTACATAATACATATGCTTTATTACTACTGTTGACAAAATTGTTTCTTGTTTTCAAAATCAAAGCTCTAGCACAAATATAGCAATCGATGCTTTACTCTTTGAAGGACCTTTCTTTTACTTTTATTGTTGAGTCAGTTCACCTATCTCTCTCCACCTCAAGAAGCAAACACTTGTGTGAACTGTGCATTGATTCCTACATACTTGCATATTGCACTTGTTATATTACTCTGCATTGACAATTATCCATGAGATATACATGTTATAAGTTGAAAGCAACCGCTGAAACTTCATCTTCCTTTATGTTGCTTCAATACCTTTACTTTGAATTATTTCTTTATGAGTTAACTCTTATGCAAGACTTATTGATGCTTGTCTTGAAGTACTATTCATGAAAAGTCTTTGCTATATGATTCATTTGTTTACTCATGTCATTTACCATTGTTTTGGATTGCTGCATTCATTACATGTGCTTACAATAGTATGATCAAGATTATGATGGCATGTCACTCCAGAAATTATCTTTGTTATCGTTTACCTGCTCGGGACGAGCAGAAACTAAGCTTGGGGATGCTGATACGTCTCCGACGTATCGATAATTTCTTATGTTCCATGCCACATTATTGATGATATTTACATGTTTTATGCATACTTTATATCATATTTATGCGTTTTCCGGAACTAACCTATTGACGAGATGCCGAAGGGCCAGTTGCTGTTTTCTGCTGTTTTTGGTTTCAGAAATCCTAGTAAGGAAATATTCTCAGAATCGGACGAAATCAACGCCAAAGATCTTAGAATCCCCGGAAGCATCCAGAACACCCGAGAGTCGCCAGAGGGGGGCCACAGGCCCACCAGACCATAGGCTGGCGCGGCCAAGGGGGGGCCCGCGCCCCCCTATGGTGTGGTCGCCTCGTTGACCTTCTGATGCCGCCTCTTCGCCTATTTAATGGTCTTCGACCTAAAACCTCGATACGAAAAAGCCACGGTACGAGAAACCTTCCAGAGCCACCGCCATCGCGAAGCCAAGATCTGGGGGACAGGAGTCTCTGTTCCGGCACGCCGCCGGGACGGGGAAGTGCCCCCGGAAGGCTTTGATGACCCACAAGTATAGGGGATCGCGGTAGTCTTCGAGGGAAGTAAAACCCAAATTTATTGATTCGACACAAGGGGAGGTAAAGAATACTTATAAGCCTTTACAACTGAGTTGTCAATTCAGCTGCACCTGGAAAAGCACTAGCAACAGGGGTGATGTGAAAGTAGCAGTAATATGAGAGCAATAGTAACAGTAACACAGCAGCAGTAATAGCAATATGAGAGCAATGGCACCGGAAGATAGTTGATACTACTTCAATGACATGTAGAACAAGTATATAATGATGAGAGATGGACCGGGGTTCTCAGCGATCTACACTAGTGGTAACTCTCCAATAACAAGTGACAAGTGTTGGGTGAACAAATTACAGTTGGGCAATTGATAGGAATCAAAGCATTAAGCTAGAACATCCAGATTATTAATTATGTAGGCATGTTTTCCAATTATAGTCGTACGTGCTCGCAATGAGAAACTTGCACAACATCTTTTGTCCTACCAGCCGGTGGCAGCCGGGCCTCAAGGGAAACTACTGGATATTAAGGTACTCCTTTTAATAGAGTACCGGAGCAAAGCATTAACACTCCGTGAAAACATGTGTCCCTCACATCACCGCCATCCCCTCCGGTTGTCCCGATTCTTGTCACTTCGGGGCCTTTGGTTCCGGACAGCGACATGTGCATACAACTTGTAGATACAATCTAAGCAATAATATAAAGCTTAAATCTAAGATCATGCCACTCGGGCCCTAGTGACAAGCATTAAGCATAACAAGATTGCAGCAACAATAACTTCACAAACTTTATAGATAGACTAATCATAATGTATCATCCATCGGATCCCAACAAACACAACACCGATTACATCAGATGAATCTCAATCATGTAAGGCAGCTCATGAGACCATTGTATTGAAGTACATGGGGAGAGTATACCGACATAGCTACTGCTAGAACCCGTAGTCCATGGGGGAACTACTCACGGAACATGGCGGAGGCGGTGGCGTTGATGGAGATGGCTTCCGGGGGCACTTCCCCGTCCCGGCAGGGTGCCGGAACAGAGACTTCTGTCCCCCGAATTGGAGTTTCGCGATGGCGGCGGCGCCCCTGGAGTCTTTCTGGAGTTTCGTCAATCGGTACTGCGTTTTTAGGTCGAAAGTTGTTTTATAGGCGAAGAGGCGGCGCAAGGGGGCGCCTGGGGGCTCCTCACCATAGGCTGGCGCGGGCCTAGGCCAGGCCGCGCCGCCTTATGGTGTGGTGGCCCTCTGGCCCCTCTCCGACTCTTCTTCGGTGTTCTGGAGCCTTCCGGGAAAAATAGGAGGTTTGGCGTTGATTTCGTCCAATTCCGAGAATATTGCCCGAACAGCCTTTCTGGAACCAAAAACAGCAGAAAAAAGGAACTGGCACTGTGGCATCTTGTTAATAGGTTAGTTCCGGAAAACGCATAAAAACATTATAAAGTGCAAGCAAAACATGTAAGTATTGTCATAAAACAAGCATGGAACAACAGAAATTATGGATACGTCGAAGACGTATCAGCATCCCCAAGCTTAGTTCCTGCTCGTCCCGAGCAGGTAAACGATAAAAAGAATAATTTCTGTAGTGACATGCTACTTACATAACCTTGATCATACTATTACAAAGCATATGAAATGAATGAAGTGACTCAAGGCAATGATCTATAGTTAACATATAGCAAAACTTTTCATGAAGAGTACTTTCAAGACAAGTATCAAAAGTCTTGCACAAGAGTTAACTCATAAAGCAATAAATTCAAAGTAAAGGCATCGAAGCAACACAAAGGAAGATATAAGTTTCACCAGTTGCTTTCAACTTTCAACATGCATATCTCATGGATAATTGTCAACATAAAGTAATATGATGAATGCAAATATGCAAGTATGTAAGAATCAATGCACAATTGACACAAGTGTTTGCTTCTAAGATGGAAGGAAGTAGGTAAACTGACTCAACATAAAGTAAAAGAATGGCCCTTCAAAGAGGAAAGCATCGATTGCTATATTTGTGCTAGAGCTTTGGTTTTGAAAACATAAAGAGAGCATAAAAGTAAAGTTTTGAGAGGTGTTTGTTGTTGTCAACGAATGGTAGTGGGCACTCTAACCCCCTCGCCAGACAAACCTTCAAAGAGCGGCTCCCATTTTATTTTATTTTTGGGTGGCACTCCTTCCAACCTTTCTTTCACAAACCATGGCTAACCG
This sequence comes from Lolium perenne, assembly GCF_019359855.2. Classification (NCBI taxonomy): domain Eukaryota; kingdom Viridiplantae; phylum Streptophyta; class Magnoliopsida; order Poales; family Poaceae; genus Lolium; species Lolium perenne. Next base: position 31,007,289 of record NC_067248.2, on the reverse strand, counting down.
AATCCTCGGGTGCCTGCCAACAATCTCATACCATGAAGGAGTGCCCTTTTATTTTAGTTTTATTATGATGACACTCCTCCCCACCTTTGCTTACACAAGCCATGGCTAACCGAATCCTCGGGTGCCGTCCAACAATCAAATACCATGGAGGAGTGTCTATTTTTGTTAATTAATTTGGGACTGGGAACCCCATTGCCAGCTCTTTTTGCAAAATTATTGGATAAGCGGATGAAGCCACTAGTCCATTGGTGAAAGTTGCCCAACAAGATTGAAAGATAAACACCACATACTTCCTCATGAGCTATAAAACATTGACACAAATTGAGAAGCATTTTGAATTATTTAAAGGTAGCACTCAAGCAATTTACTTTGGAATGGCAGGAAATACCACATAGTAGGTAGGTATGGTGGACACAAATGGCATAGGTTTTGGCTCAAGGTTTTGGATGCACGAGAAGTATTCCCTCTCAGTACAAGGCTTAGGCTAGCAAGGTTATTTGAAGCAAACACAAGTATGAACCGGTACAGCAAAACTTACATAAGAACATATTGCAAGCATTATAACACTCTACACTGTCTTCCTTGTTGCTCAAACACTTTTACCAGAAAATATCTAGACCTTAAGAGAGACCAATCATGCAAACCAATTTTAACAAGCTCTACAGTAGTTCTCCACTAATAGGTTTAAACTACATGAAAAAACTTAATCATGATCTACTTGAGAGCTCAAAACAATTGCCAAGTGTCAAATTATCCAAGACATTATGAGGCATTTTCTGTTTCCAACCAAATAACCATAAGTATTGTAGCTTCCAACTTTTATCATTGAACATTAAAAGTAAAACGAAGAACAAGTGTTCATATGAAAAAGCGGAGCGTGTCTCTCTCCCACACAAGGATTGCTAGGATCCACTTTATTCAAACAAAACGAAAATAAAAGCACACAGACGCTCCAAGTAAAGCACATATGATGTGACCGAATAAAAATATAGTTTCAATAGAAGGAACCTGGTAAGTTGATGAAGAAGGGGATGCCTTGGGCATCCCCAAGCTTAGACGCTTGAGTCTTCTTGAAATATGGAGGGATGAACCACGGGGGCATCCCCAAGCTTAGACTTTTCACTCTTCTTGATCATATATCATCCTCCTCTCTTGACCCTTGAAAACTTCCTTCACACCAAACTTCTCATAAACTTCATTAGAGGGGTTAGTACTCAAAAAATTTGAATCCACCTTGGTCCTGTAGTGTCACATTGCAAGAACTCAATAAAACATTAGCTACAGCCCTCTACGTCTAGAAAGCCTTGCTTAAAGTCCACAAGAGACAATGCAAAAAACAGAGACAGAATCTGCCAAAACAGAACAGCCATTAAAGACAAATTTTAATAAAATACTTCGGTTGCTCAAATCAGAAAACTCAAAACTAATGAAAGTTGCGTACATATCTGAGGAACACGCACGTAAATTGGCATATTTTTCTGATTTTCCTACAGAGAAAACAGCCCAGATTCGTGACAGATAGAAATCTGTTTCTGCACGGAAATCCAAATCTAGTATCAACCTTCGATTAGAGGCTTCACTTGGCACAACAAAACACAAAACTAAGATAAGGAGAGGTTGCTACAGTAGTAAACAACTTCCAAGACACAAATATAAAATAAAGTACTGTAGCAAAATAACACATGGGTTATCTCCCAAGAAGTTGTTTTCTTTATAGCCATTAAGATGGGCTCAGCAGTTTTAATGATGCACTCGCAAGAAATAGTATTTGAAGCAAAAGAGAGCATCAAGAGGCAAATCCAAAACACATTTAAGCCTAACATGCTTCCTATGCAAAGGAATCTTGTAAATAAACAAGTTCATGAAAAGCACAGTAACAAGCATAGGAAGATAAAACAAGTGTAACTTCAACAATTTCAGCATATAGAGAGGTGTATTAGTACCATGAAAATTTCTACTACCATATTTTCCTCTCTCATAATAATTTTCAGTAGCTTCATGAATAAACTCAACAATATAACTATCACATGCAGCATGCTTTTCATGATCCACAAACTCATAATTTTTATCAATCTCAAGAATAGTTGAATTAAAACTTTCAAACTTACTTTTATTAATAATATAACAAGGTAGTTGATCAATCTCAAGAGATATGGGACTCCTAAATAAAGTCAATACTTCTCCAATCCCGTTTTCATTAGTAGCACAATTAATATTGTCGAGTAACATAGGACCATCATCTAGAGCTTTATCATAAACATTTGCTACGCAAAATTCTTTAGTACCATGCATTTCGACATCAGGCACAAACAAAGCATTATCATAAGATTTATCAAAGTAGCATGGATTATCATAAATAACAGTAGCATAATTATTCTCACAAGTATTACTAATAGGTACTATTTCAAGAGAATCCACAGGAACATAACATTCAACCTCTTTTGGTAAGCATGGAGGACAATCAAATAGTGTAAGAGATAAAGAGTTACTCTCATTAGAAGGTTGGCATGGGTAGCTAATCCATTCTTCCCCCTTTTGTTCGTCGCTCTCCTCTTCTTTTTCATCCAATGAGCTTTCAGGTTCATCGATTTCCTCCTCTTTTTCATCCAATGAGCTCTCAGGTTCATCAGTTTCTTCTTCCACAGGTTCCTGCAAATTGTGAGTGCATTCTTGTGCATTAATGAGTCTCTCTTTATAGTCAATGATATAAGGATTATCACTGAAGCATTCTATGCAACAATTAAGGATAGAAGAGACATAATCTTTAAGGTCCTTACAAACAACACAAGTTTCATAATTCTCAACCATGAAGGATTCGATCTTAGAAGCTCCCATAAATACGACAAATTGTTCTACCTCTTCGAACCCATAATGAATATAGCAATTCCGATTATAGTTCTTAATTAAAAATTCCTCACTAAAGCCACATTGAAATTTAAGATGTTTAGTATCCTGTTGAGAGCAACAGTTTATATCATGGCGTTTAAGCAAGATTTTAGCAATTGTATTCACTTTTTCTATCATAGCACTCATTACTTCACCAGCTCTTGATTTCCTATAATTATTATAACATTCTATGAGCTCCAAGTAGGTTGTTGGTTCTCCCATAATAGCAGTTTTTAATTTTTAGATTTTTCAAATTTTTATGGATTTTCAGGTATATGAGGAAAATAAAACAAGACAAAAAGAAACTAAGCAAAGTAATACTAGACAGAAATAAACTAAGCACAAATAAACTAGACAAAAGTAAACTAAGCAAAACAAAATAAAACAAAATAAAAACAGAGAGAGAGGTAGAGTGTACTCCCCAGGTGAACTTATGAGTAGAGCTATGCCTCCCCGGCAACGGCGCCAGAAAACAGTCTTGATGACCCACAAGTATAGGGGATCGCGATAGTCTTCGAGGGAAGTAAAACCCAAATTTATTGATTCGACACAAGGGGAGGTAAAGAATACTTATAAGCCTTTACAACTGAGTTGTCAATTCAGCTGCACCTGGAAAAGCACTAGCAACAGGGGTGATGTGAAAGTAGCAGTAATATGAGAGCAATAGTAACAGTAACACAGCAGCAGTAATAGCAATATGAGAGCAATGGCACCGGAAGATAGTTGATACTACTTCCAATGACATGTAGAACAAGTATATAATGATGAGAGATGGACCGGGGTTCTCAGCGATCTACACTAGTGGTAACTCTCCAATAACAAGTGACAAGTGTTGGGTGAACAAATTACAGTTGGGCAATTGATAGGAATCAAAGCATTAAGCTAGAACATTCAGATTATTAATTATGTAGGCATGTTTTCCAATTATAGTCGTACGTGCTCGCAATGAGAAACTTGCACAACATCTTTTGTCCTACCAGCCGGTGGCAGCCGGGCCTCAAGGGAAACTACTGGATATTAAGGTACTCCTTTTAATAGAGTACCGGAGCAAAGCATTAACACTCCGTGAAAACATGTGTCCCTCACATCACCGCCATCCCCTCCGGTTGTCCCGATTCTTGTCACTTCGGGGCCTTTGGTTCCGGACAGCGACATGTGCATACAACTTGTAGATACAATCTAAGCAATAATATAAAGCTTAAATCTAAGATCATGCCACTCGGGCCCTAGTGACAAGCATTAAGCATAACAAGATTGCAGCAACAATAACTTCACAAACTTTATAGATAGACTAATCATAATGTATCATCCATCGGATCCCAACAAACACAACACCGATTACATCAGATGAATCTCAATCATGTAAGGCAGCTCATGAGACCATTGTATTGAAGTACATGGGGGAGAGTATACCGACATAGCTACTGCTAGAACCCGTAGTCCATGGGGGAACTACTCACGGAACATGGCGGAGGCGGTGGCGTTGATGGAGATGGCTTCCGGGGGCACTTCCCCGTCCCGGCAGGGTGCCGGAACAGAGACTTCTGTCCCCCGAATTGGAGTTTCGCGATGGCGGCGGCGCCCCTGGAGTCTTTCTGGAGTTTCGTCAATCGGTACTGCGTTTTTAGGTCGAAAGGGGTTTTATAGGCGAAGAGGCGGCGCAAGGGGGCGCCTGGGGGCTCCTCACCATAGGCTGGCGCGGGCCCAGGCCAGGCCGCGCCGCCTTATGGTGTGGTGGCCCTCTGGCCCCTCTCCGACTCTTCTTCGGTGTTCTGGAGCCTTCCGGGAAAAATAGGAGGTTTGGCGTTGATTTCGTCCAATTCCGAGAATATTGCCCGAACAGCCTTTCTGGAACCAAAAACAGCAGAAAACAGAACCGCACTGTGGCATCTTGTTAATAGGTTAGTTCCGGAAAACGCATAAAAACATTATAAAGTGCAAGCAAAACATGTAAGTATTGTCATAAAACAAGCATGGAACAACAGAAATTATGGATACGTCGGAGATGTATCAGGCTTCTCCATCAACACCACCGCCATCTTCATCAACGCTGCTGTCTCCCATGAGGAGGGAGTAGTTCTCCATCGAGGCTCGGGGCTGTACCGGTAGCTATGTGGTTAATCTCTCTCCTATGTACTTCAATACAATAATCTCATGAGCTGCCTTACATGATTGAGATTCATATGAGTTTTGTATCACTATTCATCTATGTGCTACTCTAGTGATGTTATTAAAGTATTCTATTCCTCCTGCATGGTGTAAAGTGGGCAGTGTGTGCATCATGTAGTACTTGGCGTAGTTTATGATTGTGATCTCTTGTAGATTATGAAGTTAACTATTACTATGATGGTATTGATGTGATCTATTTGGTTATGTTGATCTATCTTGCACTCTAAGGTTATTTAAATATGAACATCGAATATTGTGGAGCTTGTTAACTCCGGCATTGAGGGTTCGTGTAATCCTACACAATTAGTGGTGTTCATCATCCAACAAGAGGGTGTAGAGTCTAGCATCTAATTATTTTTTCTGTTATGTGATCAATGTTGAGAGTGTCCACTAGTGAAAGTATAATCCCTAGGCCTTGTTCCTAAATACTGCTATCGCTGCTTGTTTACTGTTCTACTGTATTTCTACTGCCTGCAATATTACCACCATCAACTACACGCCAGCAAGCACTTTTCTGGCACCGTTGCTACTGCTCATACTTATTCATACCACCTGTATTTCACTATCTCTTCGCCGAACTAGTGCACCTATTAGGTGTGTTGGGGACACAAGAGATTTCTTGCTTTGTGGTTGCAGGGTCTCCGACGTATCGATAATTTCTTATGTTCCATGCCACATTATTGATGATATCTACATGTTTTATGCATACTTTATGTCATTATTATGCGTTTTTCGGAACTAACCTATTGACGAGATGCCGAAGGGCCAGTTGCTGTTTTCTGCTGTTTTTGGTTTCAGAAATCCTAGTAAGGAAATATTCTCGGAATCGGACGAAATCAACGCCGAAGATCTTAGAATCCCCGGAAGCATCCAGAACACCCGAGAGTCGCCAGAGGGGGGCCACAGGCCCACCAGACCATAGGCTGGCGCGGCCAAGGGGGGGCCCGCGCCGCCCTATGGTGTCGTCGCCTCGTTGACCTTCTGACGCCGCCTCTTCGCCTATAAGAAGCCCCTCGACCTAAAACCTCGAGACGGAAAAGCCACGGTACGAGAAACCTTTCAGAGCCGCCGCCATCGCGAAGCCAAGATCTGGGGGACAGGAGTCTCTGTTCCGGCACGCCGCCGGGACGGGGAAGTGCCCCCGGAAGGCTTCTCCATCGACACCACCGCCATCTTCATCAACGCTGCTGTCTCCCATGAGGAGGGAGTAGTTCTCCATCGAGGCTCGGGGCTGTACCGGTAGCTATGTGGTTAATCTCTCTCCTATGTGCTTCAATACAATGATCTCACAAGCTGCTTTACATGATTGAGATTCATATGAGTTTTGTATCACTACTATTCTGTGTGCTACTCTAGTGATGTTATTAAAGTATTCTATTCCTCCTGCATGGTGTAAAGTGGACAGTGTGTGCATCATGTAGTTCTTGGCGTAGTTTATGATCGTGATCTCTTATGGATTGTGAAGTTAACTATTACTATGATGGTATTGATGTGATCTATTTGGTTATGTTAATCTATCTTGCACTCTAAGGTTATTTAAATATGAACATTGATATTGTGGAGCTTGTTAACTCCGGCATTGACGGTTCGTGTAATCCTACGCAATGGTGTTCATCATCCAACAAGAGTGTAGAGTCTAGCATCTATCTATTTATTTATGTGATCAATGTTGAGAGTGTCCACTAGTGAAAGTATAATCCCTAGGCCTTGTTCCTAAATACTGAAATCACTGCTTGTTTACTGCTTTACTATGTTTCTACTGCCTGCAATATTACCACCATCAACTACACGCCAGCAAGCACTTTTCTAGCACTGTCGCTATTGCTCATACTTATTCATACCACCTGTATTTCACTATCTCTTCGCCGAACTAGTGCACCTATTAGGTGTGTTGGGGACACAAGAGACTTCTTGCTTTGTGGTTGCAGGGTTGCATGAGAGGGATATCTTTGACCTCTTCCTCCCTGAGATCGATAAACCTTGGGTGATCCACTTAAGGGAAACTTGCTGCTGTTCTACAAACCTCTGCTCTTGGAGGCCCAACACTGTCTACAAGAATAGAAGCTCCCGTAGACATCAAGCACTTTTCTGGCGCCGTTGCCGGGGAGGAAAGGTAAAAGGCACTCATACTCCGGTTCCAGGTAACAGTACTTTTCTGGCGCCATTGTGTGTGTGCTCGAAGCTATTTCCTTTAGATCCTGCAATTGCATCTTTTTGTTTCTTGTTTACACTAGCTAGGCATAATGGAAAACAACAAAAATATGAGAGATCTTTATGAACTTTATCTTGAATTAGGACATGATGTGTTTGAAGAGAGAATTAAAAAACCCATGGAACTTTATATGCATGCTAATGGGAATGTTATTAATATGAATGCTTTGAATACTATTGTTGCTAATGCTATGGAAAATTCTAAGCTTGGGGAAGCTGGTTTTGATGAGCATGATCTTTTTAGTCCCCCAAGAATTGAGGAGAAAATTTACTTTGATGATACTTTACCTCCTATTTACGATGATTATAATGATAGTAGTCTCTTGGTGCCACCTGTTATGGAGGATGAATTTGATTATGATTACAATATGCCACCTATATTTGATGATAGCTACTTTGTTGAATTTGCTCCCACTACAACTAATAAAATTGATTATGCTTATGTGGAGAGTAATAATTTTATGCATGAGACTCATGATAAGAATGCTTTATGTGATAGTTATATTGTTGAGTTTGCTCATGATGCTACTGAAAGTTATTATGAGAGAGGAAAATATGGTTGTAGAAATTTTCATGTTACTAAAACACCTCTCTATGTGCTGAAATTTTTGAAGCTATACTTGTTTTATCTTCCTATGCTTGTTACTTTGCTCTTCATGAACTTGTTTATTTGCAAGATTCCTATGCATAGGAAGCATGTTAGACTTAAATGTGTTTTGAATTTGCCTCTTGATGCTCTCTTTTGCTTCAAATACTATTTCTTGCGAGTGCATCATTAAAACTGTTGAGCCCATCTTAATGGCTATAAAGAAAGAACTTCTTGGGAGATAACCCATGTGTTATTTTGCTACAGTACTTTGTTTTATATTTGAGTCTTGGAAGTTGTTTACTACTGTAGCAACCTCTCCTTATCTTAGTTTCGTGTTTTGTTGTGCCAAGTAAAGTCGTTGATAGCAAGGTTGATACTAGATTTGGATTATTGCGCAAAAACAGATTTCTTGCTGTCACGAATCTGGGCAAAATTCTCTGTAGGTAACTCAGAAAATTATGCCAATTTACGTGAGTGATCCTCAGATATGTACGAAACTTTCATTCAATTTGAGCATTTTCATTTGAGCAAGTCTGGTGCCTCAATAAAATTCGTCTTTACGGACTGTTCTGTTTTGACAGATTCTGCCTTTTATTTCGCATTGCCTCTTTTGCTATGTGGGATGGATTTCTTGGTTCCATTAACTTCCAGTAGCTTTGAGCAATGTCCAGAAGTGTTAAGAATGATTGTGTCACCTCTGAACATGTGAGTTTTTGATTATGCACTAACCCTCTAATGAGTTTGTTTCGATTTTGATGTGGAGGAAGTTTTCAAGGGTCAAGAGAGGAGGATGATACAATATGATCAAGAAGAGTGAAAGCTCTAAGCTTGGGGATGCCCCGGTGGTTCATCCCTGCATATTTCAAGAAGACTCAAGCATCTAAGCTTGGGGATGCCCAAGGCATCCCCTTCTTCATCGACAAATTATCAGGTTCCTTCTCTTGAAACTATATTTTTATTCGGCCACATCTTATGTACTTTACTTGGAGCGTCTGTTTGTTTTGTTTTTGTTTTTGTTTGAATAAATGCTTATGTGGGAGAGAGACACGCTCCGCTGGTTCATATGAACACATGTGTTCTTAGCTTTTAATTCTCATGGCGAAGGATGAAACTGCTTCGTTAATTGTTATATGGTTGGAAACGGGAAATGCTACATGTAGTAATTGGTAAAATGTCTTGGATAATGTGATACTTGGCAATTGTTGTGCTCATGATTAAGCTCTTGCATCATATACTTTGTACCTATTAATGAAGAAATATATAGAGCTTGCTGAAATTTGGTTTGCATAATTGGTCTCTCTAAGGTCTAGATAATTTCTAGTATTGAGTTTGAACAACAAGGAAGACGGTGTAGAGTCTTATAATGTTTACAATATGTCTTTTATGTGAGTTTTGCTGCACCGGTTCATCCTTGTGTTTGTTTCAAACAACCTTGCTAGCCTAAACCTTGTATCGAGAGGGAATACTTCTCATGCATCCAAAATCCTTGAGCCAACCACTATGCCATTTGTGTCCACCATACCTACCTACTACATGGTATTTCTCCGCCATTCCAAAGTAAATTGCTTGAGTGCTACATTTAAACAATTCAAAATTTATTACCTCTGATTTGTGTCAATGTTTTATAGCTCATGAGGAAGTATGTGGTGTTTATCTTTCAATCTTGTTGGGCAACTTTCACCAATGGACTAGTGGCTTCATCCGCTTATCCAATAATTTTGTAAAAAGAGTTGGCAATGGGATTCCCAGTCCCAAATTAATTAACCAAAATAGACACTCCTCCATGGTATGTGATTGTTGGACGGCACCCGAAGGATTCGGTTAGCCATGGCTTGTGTAAGCAAAGGTGGGGAGGAGTGTCATCATAATAAAACTAAAATAAAAAGGCACTCCTTCATGGTATGAGATTGTTGGCAGGCACCCGAGGATTCGTTTAGCCATGGTTTGTGAAAGAAAGGTTGGAAGGAGTGCCACACAAAAATAAAAATAAAATGGGAGCCGCTCTTTGAAGGTTTGTCTGGCAAGGGGGTTAGAGTGCCCACTACCATTCGTTGACAACAACAAACACCTCTCAAAACTTTACTTTTATACTCTCTTGATGTTTTCAAAACCAAAGCTCTAGCACAAATATAGCAATCGATACTTTCCTCTTTGAAGGACCTTTCTTTTACTTTTATTGTTGAGTCAGTTCACCTATCTCTCTCCACCTCAAGAAGCAAACACTTGTGTGAACTGTGCATTGATTCCTACATACTTGCATATTGCACTTGTTATATTACTTTGCATTGACAATATCCATGAGATATACATGTTAAAAGTTGAAAGCAACCGCTGAAACTTAATCTTCCTTTGTGTTGCTTCAATACCTTTACTTTGAATTATTGCTTTATGAGTTAACTCTTATGCAAGACTTATTGATGCTTGTCTTGAAGTACTATTCATGAAAAGTCTTTGCTATATGATTCATTTGTTTACTCATGTCATTTACCATTGCTTTGATCGCTGCATTCATTACATATGCTTACAATAGTATGATCAAGTTTATGATGGCATGTCACTCCAGAAATTATCTTTGTTATCGTTTACCTGCTCGGGACGAGCAGAAACTAAGCTTGGGGATGCTGATACGTCTCCGACGTATCGATAATTTCTTATGTTCCATGCCACATTATTGATGATATCTACATGTTTTATGCATACTTTATGTCATTATTATGCGTTTTTCGGAACTAACCTATTGACGAGATGCCGAAGGGCCGATTCTTTGTTTCTGCTGTTTTTGGTTTCAGAAATCCTAGTAAGGAAATATTCTCGGAATCGGACGAAATCAACGCCGAAGATCTTAGAATCCCCGGAAGCATCCAGAACACCCGAGAGTCGCCAGAGGGGGGCCACAGGCCCACCAGACCATAGGCTGGCGCGGCCAAGGGGGGGCCGCGCCGCCCTATGGTGTCGTCGCCTCGTTGACCTTCTGACGCCGCCTCTTCGCCTATAAGAAGCCCCTCGACCTAAAACCTCGAGACGGAAAAGCCACGGTACGAGAAACCTTCTAGAGCCGCCGCCATCGCGAAGCCAAGATCTGGGGGACAGGAGTCTCTGTTCCGGCACGCCGCCGGGACGGGGAAGTGCCCCCGGAAGGCTTCTCCATCGACGCCACCGCCATCTTCATCAACGCTGCTGTCTCCCATGAGGAGGGAGTAGTTCTCCATCGAGGCTCGGGGCTGTACCGGTAGCTATGTGGTTAATCTCTCTCCTATGTGCTTCAATACAATGATCTCATGAGCTGCTTTACATGATTGAGATTCATATGAGTTTTGTATCACTACTATTCTGTGTGCTACTCTAGTGATGTTATTAAAGTATTCTATTCCTCCTGCATGGTGTAAAGTGGACAGTGTGTGCATCATGTAGTTCTTGGCGTAGTTTATGATCGTGATCTCTTATGGATTGTGAAGTTAACTATTACTATGATGGTATTGATGTGATCTATTTGGTTATGTTAATCTATCTTGCACTCTAAGGTTATTTAAATATGAACATTGATATTGTGGAGCTTGTTAACTCCGGCATTGAGGGTTCGTGTAATCCTACGCAATGGTATTCATCATCCAACAAGAGTGTAGAGTCTAGCATCTATCTATTTATTTATGTGATCAATGTTGAGAGTGTCCACTAGTGAAAGTATAATCCCTAGGCCTTGTTCCTAAATACTGAAATCACTGCTTGTTTACTGCTTTACTATGTTTCTACTGCCTGCAATATTACCACCATCAACTACACGCCAGCAAGCACTTTTCTGGCACTGTCGCTATTGCTCATACTTATTCATACCACCTGTATTTCACTATCTCTTCGCCGAACTAGTGCACCTATTAGGTGTGTTGGGGACACAAGAGACTTCTTGCTTTGTGGTTGCAGGGTTGCATGAGAGGGATATCTTTGACCTCTTCCTCCCTGAGATCGATAAACCTTGGGTGATCCACTTAAGGGAAACTTGCTGCTGTTCTACAAACCTCTGCTCTTGGAGGCCCAACACTGTCTACAAGAATAGAAGCTCCCGTAGACATCAAGCACTTTTCTGGCGCCGTTGCCGGGGAGGAAAGGTAAAAGGCACTCATACTCCGGTTCAGTGTAACAAGATTTCTTCGGGCGCCATTGCGTGTGTGCTCGAAGCTATTTCCTTTAGATCCTGCAATTGCATCTTTTTGTTTCTTGTTTACACTAGTTAGGCATAATGGAAAACAACAAAAATATGAGAGATCTTTATGAACTTTATCTTGAATTAGGACATGATGTGTTTGAAGAGAGAATTAAAAAACCCATGGAACTTTATATGCATGCTAATGGGAATGTTATTAATATGAATGCTTTGAACACTATTGTTGCTAATGCTATGGAAAATTCTAAGCTTGGGGAAGCTGGTTTTGATGAGCATGATCTTTTTAGTCCCCCAAGAATTGAGGATAAAATTTACTTTGATGATACTTTACCTCCTATTTACGATGATTATAATGATAGTAGTCTCTTGGTGCCACCTGTTATGGAGGATGAATTTGATTATGATTACAATATGCCTCCTATATTTGATGATAGCTACTTTGTTGAATTTGCTCCCACTACAACTAATAAAATTGATTATGCTTATGTGGAGAGTAATAATTTTATGCATGAGACTCATGATAAGAATGCTTTATGTGATAGTTATATTGTTGAGTTTGCTCATGATTCTACTGAAAGTTATTATGAGAGAGGAAAATATGGTTGTAGAAATTTTCATGTTACTAAAACACCTCTCTATGTGCTGAAATTTTTGAAGCTATATTTGTTTTATCTTCCTATGCTTGTTACTTTGCTCTTCATGAACTTGTTTATTTGCAAGATTCCTATGCATAGGAAGCATGTTAGACTTAAATGTGTTTTGAATTTGCCTCTTGATGCTCTCTTTTGCTTCAAATACTATTTCTTGCGAGTGCATCATTAAAACCGTTGAGCCCATCTTAATGGCTATAAAGAAAGAACTTCTTGGGAGATAACCCATGTGTTATTTTGCTACAGTACTTTGTTTTATATTTGAGTCTTGGAAGTTGTTTACTACTGTAGCAACCTCTCCTTATCTTAGTTTTGTGTTTTGTTGTGCCAACTAAAGTCGTTGATAGCAAGGTTGATACTAGATTTGGATTACTGCGCAGAAACAGATTTATTGCTGTCACGAATCTGGGCAAAATTCTCTCTTGGTAACTCAGAAAATTATGCCAATTTACGTGAGTGATCCTCAGATATGTACGCAACTTTCATTCAATTTGAGCATTTTCATTTGAGCAAGTCTGGTGCCTCAATAAAATTCGTCTTTACGGACTGTTCTGTTTTGACAGATTCTGCCTTTTATTTCGCATTGCCTCTTTTGCTATGTGGGATGGATTTCTTGGTTCCATTAACTTCCAGTAGCTTTGAGCAATGTCCAGAAGTGTGAAGAATGATTGTGTCACCTCTGAACATGTGAGTTTTTGATTATGCACTAACCCTCTAATGAGTTTGTTTCGAGTTTGGTGTGGAGGAAGTTTTCAAGGGTCAAGAGAGGAGGATGATACAATATGATCAAGAAGAGTGAAAGCTCTAAGCTTGGGGATGCTCCCTCTTGGATGCTCTGGCCAAGTTCATGCTAGTAACTCCAAGAGGGAGTATTTATGCTCGATTGTGGGTTCATGTCTCCGTGAATCTGGGGGAGTGAGAGAAACCTCTAAGATTTTGGATGTGCTGTTGCCACTAGGGATAAAACATTGATGCTATGTCCGAGGATGTTGTTATTGATTACATTACGCGCAATACTTAATGCAATTGTCTATTGTTAGCAACTTAATACTGGAAGGGGTTCGGATGATAACCTGAAGGTGGACTTTTTAGGCATAGATGCATGCTGGATAGCGGTCTATGTACTTTGTCGTAATGCCCAATTAAATCTCACTATACTCATCATAATATGTATGTGCATGGTCATGCCCTCTTTATTTGTCAATTGCCCAACTGTAATTTGTTCATCCAACATGCTGTTTATCTTATGGGAGAGACACCTCTAGTGAACTGTGGACCCCGGTCCAATTCTCTATACTGAAATACAATCTACTGCAATACTTGTTCTACTGTTTTCTGCAAACAATCATCCACACTATACATCTAATCCTTTGTTACAGCAAGCCGGTGAGATTGACAACCTCGCTGTTTCGTTGGGGCAAAGTACTTGGTTTGTGTTGTGCAGGTTCCACGTTGGCGCCGGAATCCTTGGTGTTGCGCCGCACTACATCTCGCCGCCATCAACCTTCAACGTTCTTCTTGACTCCTACTGGTTCGATAAACCTTGGTTTCATACTGAGGGAAAACTTGCCGCTGTACGCATCACACCTTCCTCTTGGGGTTCCCAACGGACGCGTATTGAACGAAAAGACATAAAGTCAACTACGCGCATCAAGCAAGATTTTCTGGCGCCGTTGCCGGGGAGATCAAGACACGCTGCAAGGGGAGTCTCCACATCCCAATCTCTTTACTTTGTTTTTTGTCTTGCTTTATTTTATTTACTACTTTGTTTGCTGCACTAAATCAAAATACAAAAAATTAGTTGCTAGTTTTACTTTATTTGCTATCTTGTTTTCTATATCAAAAACACAAAAAAATTAGTTACTTGCATTTACTTTATCTAGTTTGTTTTATTTACTACTGCTAAAATGAGTAATCCTGAAGTTGAAGTTCGTACGTTTAAGCAACGAGGGGGAGAATGTTTAAGAGATGCTTGGTATAGAATTAGTGATGCCCATAATAGGTGCACTAAGAAACACTCCACCACTATCCTACTCAGGAATTTTTATGTTGGTGTCTCTAGCTGGAATAGGTATGTTCTTGATTGTCTCGCGAAAGGTAATTTCCTAAGTACTTCTGCATTAGAAGCTAGCTGTATTATTGAGAGTCTATTTGGAATACCCCCTGTTGATGAAGTTAAAACTGAAATCTCTCTTGAAGATGTTATAAAAAAATTGGAAACCATAGAGAAAAATTTTCCAAGTGTTGAAACTAAATTGGAAATGTTACTTGATAAAACTGATGAACTTGATAAATCCTTAGGAGGAATTGATGAAAGAATTAGTGTCCTAGGAACTTGTGTTGTCCATGATGATCAAACCAATAGGATTGGCGAACTTGAAAAAGCTATGGGAACCTTGGGTTCAACATTTTCTTCTCTTAAATATAAGGAGAAAGCTTATGTGGGTAAGGAGCAAAAGTTTATGTATGTCTCTAAAGTGCCTAAACCAAAGAAATATTATTATAGGCCTAAAATTGACAAATCCCTTAGTACCACTACGGATGGGGGAGCTTGTGATAATGATGCTTCATCTCTTGATAATACTTGATACACACTTTCTGCGCCTAGCTGAAAGGCGTTAAAGAAAAGCGCTTATGGGAGACAACCCATGTTTTTACTACAGTACTTTGTTTTTATTTTGTGTCTTGGAAGTTGTTTACTACTGTAGCAACCTCTCCTTATCTTAGTTTAGTGTTTTGTTGTGCCAAGTAAAGTCGTTGATAGTAAGGTTCATACTAGATTTGGATTACTGCGCAGAAACAGATTTCTTTGCTGTCACGAATCTGGGAAAAATTCTCTGTAGGTAACTCATAAAATTACGCCAATTTACGTGAGAGATCCTCAGACATGTACGCAACTTTCATTCAATTTGAGCATTTTCATTTCAGCAAGCCTGGTGCCTCAATAAAATTCGTCAATATGAACTGTTCTGTTTTGACAGATTCTGCCTTTTATTTCGCATTGCCAGTTTTGCTATGCTTGATGGATATTTCGATTCCATTGACTTTCAGTAGCTTTGTGCAATGTCCAGAAGTGTTAAGAATGATTATGTCACCTCTGAACATGTATATTTTGATTGTGCACTAACCCTCTAATGAGTTGTTTTGAGTTTGGTGTGGAGGAAGTTTTCAAGGATCAAGAGAGGGAGATGATACAACATGATCAAGGAGAGTGAAAGCTCTAAGCTTGGGGATGCCCCGGTGGTTCACCCCTGCATATATCAAGAAGACTCAAGCGTCTAAGCTTGGGGATGCCCAAGGCATCCCCTTCTTCATCGACAACATTATCAGGTTCCTCCCCTGAAACTATATTTTTATTCCATCACATCTTATGTGCTTTGCTTGGAGCGTCGGTTTGTTTTTGTTTTTGTTTTATTTGAATAAAATGGATCCTAGCATTCTTTGTGTGGGAGAGATACATGCTCCGCTGTTGCATATGGACAAATATGTCCTTAGGCTTTACTCATAGTATTCATGGCGAAGTTTCTTCTTCGATTGTTATATGGTTGGAATTGGAAAATGATACATGTAGTAATTGCTAAAATGTCTTGGATAATGTGATACTTGGCAATTGTTGTGCTCATGTTTAAGCTCTTGCATCATATACTTTGCACCTATTAATGAAGAAATACATAGAGCATGCTAAAATTTGGTTTGCATATTTGGTCTCTCTAAAAGTCTAGATAATTTCTAGTATTGAGTTTGAACAACAAGGAAGACGGTGTAGAGTCTTATAATGTTTTCAATATGTCTTTTATGTGAGTTTTGCTGCACCGCTTCATCCTTGTGTTTGTTTCAAATAACCTTGCTAGCCTAAACCTTGTATCGAGAGGGAATACTTCTCATGCATCCAAAATACTTGAGCCAACCACTATGCCATTTGTGTCCACCATACCTACCTACTACATGGTATTTCTCTGCCATTCCAAAGTAAATTACTTGAGTGCTACCTTTAAATTTCTATCCTCTACCTTTACAATATATAGCTCATGGGACAAATAGCCTAAAAACTATAGTGGTATTGAATATGTACTTATGCACTTTATCTCTTATTAAGTTGCTTGTTGTGCGATAACCATGTTCCTGGGGACGCCATCAACTACTCTTTGTTGAATATCATGTGAGTTGCTATGCATGTTCGTCTTGTCTGAAGTAAGGGAGATTTACCACCTTTAATGGTTAGAGCATGCATATTGTTAGAGAAGAACATTGGGCCGCTAACTAAAGCCATGATTCATGGTGGAAGTTTCAGTTTTGGACATATATCCTCAATCTCATATGAGAAAATTAATTGTTGCTACATGCTTATGCATAAAAGGGGAGTCCATTATCTGTTGTCTATGTTGTCCCGGTATGGATGTCTAAGTTGAGAATAATCAATAGCGAGAAATCCAATGCGAGCTTTCTCCTTAGACCTTTGTACAGGCGGCATAGAGGTACCCCTTTGTGACACTTGGTTAAAACATGTGCATTGTGATAATCCCGGTAATCCAAGCTAATTAGGACAAGGTGCGGGCACTATTAGTATACTATGCATGAGGCTTGCAACTTGTAAGATATAATTTACATGATACATATGCTTTATTACTACCGTTGACAAAATTGTTTCTTGTTTTCAAAATCAAAGCTCTAGCACAAATATAGCAATCGATGCTTTCCTCTTTGAAGGACCATTCTTTTACTTTTATTGTTGAGTCAGTTCACCTATTTCTCTCCATCTCAAGAAGCAAACACTTGTGTGAACTGTGCATTGATTCCTACATATTTGCATATTGCACTTGTTATATTACTCTATGTTGACAATATCCATGAGATATACATGTTATAAGTTGAAAGCAACTGCTGAAACTTAATCTTCCTTTGTGTTGCTTCAATGCTTCTACTTTGAATTATTGCTTTATGAGTCAACTCTTATGCAAGACTTATTGATGCTTGTCTTTAAGTACTATTCATGAAAAGTCTTTGCTATATGATTCAGTTGTTTACTCATGTCATTTACATTGTTTTGATCGCTGCATTCACTACATATGCTTTACAATAGTATGATCAAGGTTATGATGGCATGTCACTCCAGAAATTATCTTTGTTATCGTTTACCTGCTCGGGACGAGCAGGAACTAAGCTTGGGGATGCTGATACGTCTCCGACGTATCGATAATTTCTTATGTTCCATGCCACATTATTGATGATATCTACATGTTTTATGCACACTTTATGTCATATTTGTGCATTTTCTGGAACTAACCTATTAACAAGATGCCGAAGTGCCAGTTGCTGTTTTCTGCTGTTTTTGGTTTCAGAAATCCTAGTAAGGAAATATTCTCGGAATTGGACGAAATCAACGCCCAGGGTCCTATTTTGCCACGAAGCTTCCAGAAGACCGAAGAGTCAACGAAGTGGGGCCACGAGGCGCAGTAGTGAAATAACAGCAGCAGAGTAACAGAGACAGCAGTAGTGATTATAGTAAACAGCAGGATTAAAATACTGTAGGCACGGGGACGGATGACGGGCGTTGCATGGATGAGAGAAACTCATGTAACAATCATAGCAGGGCATTTGCAGATAATAATAAAACGATGTCCAAGTACAAAGCAATCAATAGGCATGTGTTCCAATTATAGTCGTACGTGCTCGCAATGAGAAACTTGCACAACATCTTTTGTCCTACTAGCCGGTGGCAGCCGGGCCTCAAGTTGAGTTATATGAGGAAGTTGGAGGAGTGTCCAATAAATCTTGCTTGATGCGCGTAGTTGACTTTATGTCTTTTCGTTCAACACGCGTCCGTTGGGAACCCCAAGAGGAAGGTGTGATGCGTACAGTGGCAAGTTTTCCCTCAGTATGAAACCAAGGTTTATCGAACCAGTAGGAGTCAAGAAGCACGTTGAAGGTTGATGGCGGCGAGATGTAGTGCGGCGCAACACCAGGGATTTCGGCGCCAACGTGGAACCTGCACAACACAAACCAAGTACTTTGCCCCAACGAAACAGTGAGGTTGTCAATCTCACCGGCTTGCTGTAACAAAGGATTAGATGTATAGTGTGGATGATTGTTTGCAGAAAACAGTAGAACAAGTATTGCAGTAGATTGTATTTCAGTATAGAGAATTGGACCGGGGTTCACAGTTCACTAGAGGTGTCTCTCCCATAAGATAAACAGCATGTTGGGTGAACAAATTACAGTTGGGCAATTCACAAATAAAGAGGGCATGACCATGCACATACATATTATGATGAGTATAGTGAGATTTAATTGGGCATTACGACAAAGTACATAGACCGCTATCCAGCATGCATCTATGCCTAAAAAGTCCACCTTCAGGTTATCATCCGAACCCCTTCCAGTATTAAGTTGCTAACAACAGACAATTGCATTAAGTATTGCGCGTAATGTAATCAATAACTACATCCTCGGACATAGCATCAATGTTTTATCCCTAGTGGCAACAGCACATCCATAATCTTAGAGGTTTCTCTCACTCCCCCAGATTAATTCACGGAGACATGAACCCACTATCGAGCATAAATACTCCCTCTTAGAGTTACTAGCATCAACTTGGCCAGAGCATCTACTAATAACGGAGAGCATGCAAGATCATAAACAACACATAGATATAAATTGATAATCAACATAACATAGTATTCTCTATTCATCGGATCCCAACAAACACAACATATAGAATTATAGATAGATGATCTTGATCATGTTCGGCAGCTCACAAGACCCGACAATTAAGCACAATGAGGAGAAGACAACCATCTAGCTACTGCTATGGACCCATAGTCCAGGGGTAGACTACTCACACATCACTCCGGAGGAGACCATGGCGGCGTAGAGTCCTCCGGGAGATGATTCCCCTCTCCGGCAGGGTGCCGGAGGCGATCTCCTGAATCCCCCGAGATGGGATTGGCGGCGGCGTCTCTGGAAGGTTTTCCGTATCATGGCTCTCCGTACTGGGGGTTTCGCGACGAAGGCTATTTGTAGGCGGAAGGGCAGGTCAAGGGGCGTCACGAGGGGACCAGATGACAGGGTGGCGCGGCCAGGGCTTGGGCCGCGCCGCCCTATCATCTCGCCGCCTCGTGGCCCCACTTCGTTGACTCTTCGGTCTTCTGGAAGCTTCGTGGCAAAATAGGACCCTGGGCGTTGATTTCGTCCAATTCCGAGAATATTTCCTTACTAGGATTTCTGAAACCAAAAACAGCAGAAAACAAAGAATCGGCACTTCGGCATCTTGTTAATAGGTTAGTTCCAGAAAATGCACAAATATGACATAAAGTGTGCATAAAACATGTAGATATCATCAATAATGTGGCATGGAACATAAGAAATTATCGATACGTCGGAGACGTATCAGCATCCCCAAGCTTAGTTCCTGCTCGTCCCGAGCAGGTAAACGATAACAAAGATAATTTCTAGAGTGACATGCCATCATAACCTTGATCATACTATTGTAAAACATATGTAGTGAATGCAGCGATCAAAACAATGTAAATGACATGAGTAAACAACTGAATCATATAGCAAAGACTTTTCATGAATAGTACTTAAAGACAAGCATCAATAAGTCTTGCATAAGAGTTGACTCATAAAGCAATAATTCATAGTAGAAGCGTTGAAGCAACACAAAGGAAGATTAAGTTTCAGCAGTTGCTTTCAACTTATAACATGTATATCTCATGGATATTGTCAACATAGAGTAATATAATAAGTGCAATATGCAAATATGTAGGAATCAATGCACAGTTCACACAAGTGTTTGCTTCTTGAGATGGAGAGAAATAGGTGAACTGACTCAACAATAAAAGTAAAAGAATGGTCCTTCAAAGAGGAAAGCATCGATTGCTATATTTGTGCTAGAGCTTTGATTTTGAAAACAAGAAACAATTTTGTCAACGGTAGTAATAAAGCATATGTATCATGTAAATTATATCTTACAAGTTGCAAGCCTCATGCATAGTATACTAATAGTGCCCACACCTTGTCCTAATTAGCTTGGATTAGCAGGATTATCACAATGCACATGTTTTAACCAAGTGTCACAAAGGGGTACCTCTATGCCGCCTGTACAAAGGTCTAAGGAGAAAGCTCGCATTGGATTTCTCGCTTTTGATTATTCTCAACTTAGAAATCCATACCGGGACAACATAGACAACAGATAATGGACTCCTCTTTTATGCATAAGCATGTAGCAACAATTAATTTTCTCATTTGAGATTGAGGATATATGTCCAAAACTGAAACTTCCACCATGAATCATGGCTTTAGTTAGCGGCCCAATGTTCTTCTCTAACAATATGCATGCTCTAACCATTAAAGGTGGTAAATCTCCCTTACTTCAGACAAGATGAACATGCATAGCAACTCACATGATATTCAACAAAGAGTAGTTGATGGCGTCCCCAGGAACATGGTTATCGCACAACAAGCAACTTAATAAGAGATAAAGTGCATAAGTACATATTCAATACCACAATAGTTTTTAGGCTATTTGTCCCATGAGCTATATATTGTAAAGGTAGAGGATAGAATTTTAAAGGAAGCACTCAAGCAATTTACTTTGGAATGGCGGAGAAATACCATGTAGTAGGTAGGTATGGTGGACACAAATGGCATAGTGGTTGGCTCAAGTATTTTGGATGCATGAGAAGTATTCCCTCTCGATACAAGGTTTAGGCTAGCAAGGCTATTTGAAACAAACACAAGGATGAAGCGGTGCAGCAAAACTTACATAAAAGACATATTGAAAATATTATAAGACTCTACACCGTCTTCCTTGTTGTTCAAACTCAATACTAGAAATTATCTAGACTTTTAGAGAGACCAAATATGCAACCCAAATTTTAGCATGCTCTATGTATTTCTTCATTAATAGGTGCAAAGTATATGATGCAAGAGCTTAAACATGAGCACAACAATTGCAAAGTATCACATTATCCAAGACATTTTAGCAAGTACTACATGTATCATTTTCCAATTCCAACCATATAACAATTTAACGAAGAAGAAACTTCGCCATGAATATTATGAGTAAGGCCTAAGGACATACTTGTCGATATGCAACAGCGGAGCGTGTCTCTCTCCCACACAAAGAATGCTAGGATCAATTTTATTCAAGCAAAACAAAACAAAAACAAACCGACGCTCCAAGCAAAGCACATAAGATGTGATGGAATAAAAATATAGTTTCAGGGGAGGAACCTGATAATGTTGTCGATGAAGAAGGGGATGCCTTGGGCATCCCCAAGCTTAGACGCTTGAGTCTTCTTGATATATGCAGGGGTGAACCACCGGGGCATCCCCAAGCTTAGAGCTTTCACTCTCCTTGATCATGTTGTATCATCTCCCTCTCTTGATCCTTGAAAACTTCCTCCACACCAAACTCAAAACAACTCATTAGAGGGTTAGTGCACAATCAAAATATACATGTTCAGAGGTGACATAATCATTCTTAACACTTCTGGACATTGCACAAAGCTACTGAAAGTCAATGGAATCGAAATATCCATCAAGCATAGCAAAACTGGCAATGCGAAATAAAAGGCAGAATCTGTCAAAACAGAACAGTTCGTATTGACGAATTTTATTGAGGCACCAGGCTTGCTCAAATGAAAATGCTCAAATTGAATGAAAGTTGCGTACATATCTGTGGATCACTCACGTAAATTGGCATAATTTTCTGAGTTACCTACAGAAAATTTTGCCCAGATTCATGACAGCAAAGAAATCTGTTTCTGCGCAGTAATCCAAATCTAGTATGAACTTTACTATCAACGACTTTACTTGGCACAACAAAACACTAAACTAAGATAAGGAGAGGTTGCTACAGTAGTAAACAACTTCCAAGACACAAAATAAAAACAAATTACTGTAGTAAAAACATGGGTTGTCTCCCATAAGCGCTTTTCTTTAACGCCTTTCAGCTAGGCGCAGAAAGTGTGTATCAAGTATTATCAAGAGACGAAGTATCAACATCATAATTTGTTCTAATAATAGAATCAAAAGGTAACTTCATTCTCTTTCTAGGGAAGTGTTCCATACCTTTCTTGAGAGGAAATTGATATTTTATATTACCTTCCTTCATATTAATGATAGCACCAACAGTTCGAAGAAAAGGTCTTCCCAATATAATGGGACAAGATGCATTGCATTCAATATCCAAGACAACAAAATCAACGGGGACAAGGTTATTGTTAACGGTAATGCGAACATTGTCAACTTTCCCCAAAGGTTTCTTTGTAGAATGATCAGCAAGATTAACATCCAAATAACAATTTTTCAGCGGTGGCAAGTCAAGCATATTATAAATTTTCTTAGGCATAACAGAAATACTTGCACCAAGATCACATAAAGCATTACAATCAAAATATTTGACCTTCATCTTAATGATGGGCTCCCAACCATCCTCTAGCTTTCTAGGAATAGAAGCTTCGCGCTCTAGTTTCTCTTCTCTAGCTTTTATGAGAGCATTTGTAATATGTTGCGTGAAAGCCAAATTTATAGCACTAGCATTAGGACTTTTAGCAAGTTTTTGTAAGAACTTTATAACTTCAGAGATGTGGCAATCATCAAAATTTAAACCATTATAATCTAAAGCAATGGGATCATCATCCCCAATGTTGGAAAAAATTTCAGCAGTTTTATCACAGGCAGTTTCAGCAGTTTTAGCAGTTTCAGGCAGTTTCTCGCGCTTTGCATTAGAAGTGGAAACATTGCTAACACCAATTATTTTATTATTATTAATAGGAGGTGCAGCAACTTGTGTAACATTAGTATTACTAGTGGTGGTTATAGTCCAAACTTTAGCTATATTATCTTCTTTTTCATTTTCTTCTCTTTCCCACCTAGCACGCAATTCGGCCATCAATCTTATATTCTCATTAATTCTAACTTGGATGGCATTTGCTGTAGTAACAATTTTATTATGATGATTTTCATTTGGCATAACTTTCGATTTCAAAAGATCAACATCAGCAGCAAGACTATCGACTTTAGAAGCAAGAATATCAATTTTCCCAAGTTTTTCTTCAACAGATTTGTTAAAAGCAGTTTGTGTACTAATAAATTCTTTAAGCATGGCTTCAAGTCCAGGGGTGTATTCCTATTATTGTTGTAAGAATTCCCATAAGAATTACCATAGTCATTGCCATTATTATAAGGATATGGCCTATAGTTGTTACTAGAATTGTTCCGGTAAGCATTGTTGTTGAAATTATTATTTTTAATGAAGTTTACATCAACATGTTCTTCTTAGGCAACCAATGAAGCTAATGGAACATTATTAGGATCAACATTTGTCCTATCATTCACAAGCATAGACATAATAGCATCAATCTTATCACTCAAGGAAGAGGTTTCTTCGACAGAATTTACCTTCTTACCTTGTGGAGCTCTTTCCGTGTGCCATTCAGAGTAATTGATCATCATATTATCGAGAAGCTTCGTTGATTCACCAAGAGTGATGGACATAAAGGTACCTCCAGCAGCTGAATCCAATAAGTTCCGCGAAGAAAAATTCAGTCCTGCATAAAAGGTTTGGATGATCATCCAAGTAGTCAGTCCATGGGTTGGGCAATTTTTAACCAAAGATTTCATTCTTTCCCATGCTTGTGCAACATGCTCAGTATCTAATTGTTTAAAATTCATTATGCTACTCCTCAAAGATATAATTTTAGCAGGGGGATAATATCTACCAATAAAAGCATCCTTGCATTTAGTCCATGAATCAATACTATTTTTAGGCAGAGATAGCAACCAATCTTTAGCTCTTCCTCTTAATGAGAAAGGGAACAATTTTAATTTTATAATGTCACCATCTACATCTTTATACTTTTTCATTTCACACAATTCAACAAAATTATTGAGATGGGCAGCAGCATCATCAGAACTAACACCAGAAAATTGCTCTCGCATAACAAGATTCAGTAAAGCAGGTTTAATTTCAAAGAATTCTGCTGTAGTAGCAGGTGGAGCAATAGGTGTGCATAAGAAATCATTATTATTTGTTGTTGTGAAGTCACACAACTTAGTATTTTCAGGAGTACCCGTTTTAGCAACAGTAAGTAAAGCAAACTAGATAAAGTAAATGCAAGTAACTAATTTTTTGTGTTTTTGATATAGCAAACAAGATAGCAAATAAAGTAAAACTAGCAACTAATTTTTTTTGTATTTTGATTTAGTGCAGCAAACAAAGTAGTAAATAAAATAAATAAAGACAAAAACAAAGTAAAGAGATTGGGATGTGGAGACTCCCCTTGCAGCGTGTCTTGATCTCCCCGGCAACGGCGCCAGAAAATCTTGCTTGATGCGCGTAGTTGACTTTATGTCTTTTCGTTCAACACGCGTCCGTTGGGAATCCCAAGAGGAAGGTGTGATGCGTACAGCGGCAAGTTTTCCCTCAGTATGAAACCAAGGTTTATCGAACCAGTAGGAGTCAAGAAGCACGTTGAAGGTTGATGGCGGCGAGATGTAGTGCGGCGCAACACCAGGGATTTCGGCGCCAACGTGGAACCTGCACAACACAAACCAAGTACTTTGCCCCAACGAAACAGCGAGGTTGTCAATCTCACCGGCTTGCTGTAACAAAGGATTAGATGTATAGTGTGGATGATTGTTTGCAGAAAACAGTAGAACAAGTATTGCAATAGATTGTATTTCAGTATAGAGAATTGGACCGGGGTCCACAGTTCACTAGGGGTGTCTCTCCCATAAGATAAACAACATGTTGGGTGAACAAATTACAGTTGGGCAATTGACAAATAAAGAGGGCATGACCATGCACATACATATTATGATGAGTATAGTGAGATTTAATTGGGCATTACGACAAAGTACATAGACCGCTATCCAGCATGCATCTATGCCTAAAAAGTCCACCTTCAGGTTATCATCCGAACCCCTTCCAGTATTAAGTTGCTAACAACAGACAATTGCATTAAGTATTGCGCATAATGTAATCAATAACTACATCCTCGGACATAGCATCAATGATTTATCCCTAGTGGCAACAGCACATCCATAATCTTAGAGGTTTCTCTCACTCCCCCAGATTCACGGAGACATGAACCCACTATCGAGCATAAATACTCCCTCTTGGAGTTACTAGCATCAACTTGGCCAGAGCATCTACTAATAACGGAGAGCATGCAAGATCATAAACAACACATAGATATAAATTGATAATCAACATAACATAGTATTCTCTATTCATCGGATCCCAACAAACACAACATATAGAATTACAGATAGATGATCTTGATCATGTTCGGTAGCTCACAAGACCCGACAATTAAGCACAATGAGGAGAAGACAACCATCTAGCTACTGCTATGGACCCATAGTCCAGGGGTAGACTACTCACACATCACTCCGGAGGCGACCATGGCGGCGTAGAGTCCTCCGGGAGATGATTCCCCTCTCCGGCAGGGTGCCGGAGGCGATTTCCTGAATCCCCCGAGATGGGATTGGCGGCGGCGGCGTCTCTGGAAGGTTTTCCGTATCGTGGCTCTCGGTACTGGGGGTTTCGCGACGAAGGCTATTTGTAGGCGGAAGGGCAGGTCAAGGGGCGTCACGAGGGGCCCAGATGACAGGGTGGCGCGGCCAGGGCTTGGGCTGCGCCGCGCTATCATCTGGCCACCTCGTGGCCCCACTTCGTTGACTCTTCGGTCTTCTGGAAGCTTCGTGGCAAAATAGGACCCTGGGCGTTGATTTTGTCCAATTCCGAGAATATTTCCTTACTAGGATTTCTGAAACCAAAAACAGCAGAAAACAGCTACTGGCACTTCGGCATCTTGTTAATAGGTTAGTTCCAGAAAATGCACAAATATGACATAAAGTGTGCATAAAACATGTAGATATCATCAATAATGTGGCATGGAACATAATAAATTATCGATACGTCGGAGACGTATCATACGTCCAATTTGCATCACTATTTTGTATCATAATTTGTTGTTATTCATTGATATATTTCATGTTTGGACACAATACTTATGTTATTTCATCTATTTTGCATGTTTCATCATTATTGGAGGATCGAGCACCGGAGCCAGGATTCTGCTGGAAAAAGCGCCGTCAGAACGCAATATTTCGGAAGATCAACTGTGGAAGGAAATTATACCAAAAATCCTATTTTTCCAGATGACGAAGGAAGCCAGAAGGGGGAGCCGAGGGGACCCAAGGTGGGCCCAGACCATAGGCCGGCGCGGCCCATGGCCTGGCCGCGCCACCTGGTGAGGAGAGGGCCCCACAGCCCCTCTCGCCTCCTTTTCTTCGCGGAATCCTTCGTCCCGAAGACCTAAGCCACAGAGGGTACCTCGCGAAGAGTTACAGCCGCCTCTGCGGGGCGGAGAACACTAGAGAGAAAAGAGCTCTCCGGCGGGCTGAGATCCGCCGGGGAAATTCCTTCCGGGAGGGGGAAATCGATGCCATCGTCATCGTCATCGAGCTGGACATCATCTCCATCACCATCATCATCATCTCCACCATCATCACCGCCGTCTCCACCGCTGCACATCTTCACCGCCGTAGCAATTTGGGTTTGATCTTGATTGTTTGATAGGGGAAACTCTCCCGGTATTGATTTCTACTTGTTATTGATGCTAGTGAGTGAAACCATTGAACCAAGGTTTATGTTCAGATTGTTATTCATCATCATATCACCTCTGATCATGTTCCATATGATGTCTCATGAGTAGTTCGTTTAGTTCTTGAGGACATGGGTGAAGTCTAAATGTTAGTAGTGAATTATGGTTGAGTAATATTCAATGTTATGATATTTAAGTTGTGGTGTTATTCTTCTAGTGGTGTCATGTGAACGTCGACTACATGACACTTCACCTTTATGGGCCTAGGGGAATGCATCTTGTACTCGTTTGCCGATTGCGGGTTGCCGGAGTGACAGAAACCTAAACCCCCGTTGGTATATCGATGCAGGAGGGATAGCAGGATCTCAGAGTTTAAGGTTGTGGTTAGATTTATCTTAATTACTTTCTTGTAGTTGCGGATGCTTGCAAGGGGTATAATCACAAGTATGTATTAGTCCTAGGAAGGGCGGTACATTAGCATAGGTTCACCCACACAACACTTATCAAAACAATGAAGATTAATTAGCCGTATGTAGCGAAAGCACTAGACTAAAATCCCGTGTGTCCTCGAGAACGTTTGGTCATTATAAGTAAACAACCCGGCTTGTCCTTTGTGCTAAAAAGGATTGGGCCACTCGCTGCAATTGTTACTCTCGCACTTTACTTACTCGTACTTTATTCATCTGTTACATCAAAACCCCCTGAATACTTGTCTGTGAGCATTTACAGTGAATCCTTCATCGAAACTGCTTGTCAACACCTTCTGCTCCTCGTTGGGATCGACATTCTTACTTATCGAAGATACTGCGATACACCCCTGATACGTCTCCGACGTATCGATAATTTCTTATGTTCCATGCCACATTATTGATGATATCTACATGTTTTGTTCACACTTTATGTCATTATTATGCGTTTTCCGGAACTAACCTATTGATGAGATGCCGAAAGGCCAGTTGTTGTTTTCTGCTGTTTTTGGTTCCAGAAAGGCTGTTCGGGCAATATTCTCGGAATTGGACGAAATCAACGCCAAACCTCCTATTTTTCCCGGAAGGCTCCAGAACACCGAAGGAGAGTCGGAGGAGAGCCAGGGGGCCCCACACCATAGGGCCGCGCCGGCCTAGGGTGAGGCCACCCTGTCAGCCCTCCTGCGCCGCCTCTTTGCCTATAAAACCCCTTTCGACCTAAAAACGCAGTACCAATTGACGAAACTCCAGAAAGACTCCAGGGGCGCCGCCACCGTCGCGAAACTCCAATTCGGGGGACAGAACTCTCTGTTCCGGCACCCTGCCGGGACGGGGAATTGCCCCCGGAGCCATCTCCACCGCCGTCTTCACCGCCATCTTCACCGCCATCGCTGCCTCCATGATGAGGAGGGAGTAATCCACCCCCGAGGCTGAGGGCTCCGCTGTAGCTATGTGGTTCATCTCTCTCCCATGTACCTCAATACAATAATCTCATGAGCTGCTTTACATGATTGAGATTCATATGAGTTTTGTATCACTACTATTCTATGTGCTACTCTAGTGATGTTATTAAAGTAGTTTTATTCCTCCTGCACGGTGTAATGGTGACAGTGTGTGCATCCGTGTTAGTACTTGGCGTAGGCTATGATTATGATCTCTTGTAGATTATGAAGTTAACTATTGCTATGATGGTATTGATGTGATCTATTCCTCCTACATAGTGTGATGGTGACAGTGTGCATGCTATGTTAGTTCTTGGTGTAATTATGTTGATCTATCTTACACTCTAAGGTTATTTAAATATGAACATTGAATATTGTGGAGCTTGTTAACTCCGGCATTGAGGGTTCGTGTAATCCTACATAGTTAGCGGTGTTCATCATCCAACAAAAGAGTGTAGAGTAGTCCTATTATGTGATCATTGTTGAGAGTGTCCACTAGTGAAAGCAGGATCCCTGGGCCTTGCTTCCAAGCATCGAATCTCCGTTTGTTTACTGTTTTACTGCGTTACTACTGCTGCGTTACTACTGCTCGTTTACTGTCCTGGGCAAAGCACTTTTCTGGTGCCGTTGCTACTGCTTATATATATTCATACCACCTGTATTTCACTATCTCTTCGCCGAACTAGTGCACCTATTAGGTGTGTTGGGGACACAAGAGACTTCTTGCTTTGTGGTTGCAGGGTTGCATGAGAGGGATATCTTTGACCTCTTCCTCCCTGAGTTCGATAAACCTTGGGTAATCCACTTAAGGGAAACTTGCTGCTGTTCTACAAACCTCTGCTCTTGGAGGCCCAACACTGTCTACAGGAAAAGGAGGGGGCGTAGACATCAACCCCCTATACTTGTGGGTCATCAAGACTATTTTCTGGCGCCACTGCCTGGGAGTGAAGCGCTATTGGTAAGTGGAATTGGTAAGGGAAACTTCTACTGTTTGTGCTGATTTTATTTCTGCCTGCTGCCATAATTCATTATGGAGAGTTCTCCTTTTGAATGTTTATTTGGGAAATCTGCTACTACTGCAAAGGTAGTGGATGAGGCGCCAGGTGAGGAAGAAATACCATACAAAATACCTATGAAAATTATTGAACGCGTAGTGAATAACCGTTATACAGGGGATGGAACTGTCCACCCTGGAGATCATTTACTATTCTTGCATGAATTATGCGGTTTATTCAAGTGTGCAGGTATTGCTATGGATGAAGTGAGGAAGAAAATATTCTCTATATCGCTGTCTGGTAAAGCGGCGCATTGGTATAAATTACTGGATAATGGGGATTCTCTTGAATGGAATGATATTGTGCCCCGGTTTTATTCTAAGTTCTATCCTCCAAGTGAAATTCACAAGGATCGGAATCGCATATATAATTTTTGGCCTCATGATGGAGAGAGTATTGCCCAAGCTTGGGGGAGATTGAAGTCTTTAATGCTCAAATGCCCCATTCATGAGCTTCCTGGTAATGTTATTATTGATAATTTCTATGCAAGACTTTCTTTTGAAGACAAGACCTTGCTGGATACTTCTTGTTCTGGATCATTCACGCGCAATAAGGAAGAGTTTAAAAGGGACCTTCTTAATCGGATCCAGGAAAATACTGAAGGATGGGAAATCGACAAAGATAGAGAATCAGGTATAAATTATGATTACAAATGCATTGAAGCTTTTATGGATACTGATAAATTTCGTAATATGAGTGCTACTTATGGTCTTGATTCTGAAGTTGCTGCAAATCTTTATAAAGCTTTTGCTTCTCATTATGAATTGCCTAAGAAGAATTTTGATAAGTATCATGAACCATATAAAGATAAAATTGATTCATCTGTTAATAAATGTGTTGTAGTTGAAACTGTTGATCATGTTATTCCTGAAGCTTATATTGAAAAAACTCCTTTCCCTGCTAAAGTGAAGGAGTACTCTGTTATAAATAGTGCGGTTCATAAAAGTGAAAAGAAACCTATAGAACCTGAAGAACAAATAAAAGTTGAACCTGTTGTTGCAATAGTTAAAGATCTTGTGACTGAAAATGTGGAGGATGGTCATATTATTTTCTGTGAAGATGCTTCTAATATTGTTTCACATCCTAATAAACCCAAGCAAGCTAGTGTTCCTATGCTATCTGTTAGAATTGGTGATCATTGCTATTATGGTTTATGTGATATCAGTGCAAGTGTTAGTGCTATTCCTTATGAGCTTTACACGGAGATTATGCACGAAATTGATTCTTATGAACTTGAAGATATTGATGTGGTTATTCAGCTGGCTAATAGAGAAACTATTTCTCCAATTGGTATTGTTTGAGATGTGGAAGTTCTATGTGGTAAGATTAAATATCCTGCTGACTTTTTGGTGCTTGGTTCTGCTGCTAGTGATTATTGTCCTATTGATACGTCTCCGACGTATCCATAATTTCTGTCGTTCCATGCTTGTTTTATGACAATACTTACATGTTTTGCTTGCACTTTATAATGTTTTTATGCGTTTTCCGGAACTAACCTATTAACAAGATGCCACAGTGCCAGTTCCTGTTTTCTGCTATTTTTGGTTCCAGAAAGGCTGTTCGGGCAATATTCTCGGAATTGGACGAAATCAACGCCAAAGATCCTATTTTTCCCGGGAGGCTCCAGAACACTGAAGAAGAGTCGAAGAGGGGCCAGAGGGCCACCAGACCATAAGGCGGCGCGGCCTGGCCTGGGCCCGCGCCAGCCTATGGTGAGGAGCCCCCAGGCACCCACCTGCACCGCCTCTTCGCCTATAAAACCCCTTTCGACCTAAAAACACAGTACCAATTGACGAAACTCCAGAAAGACTCTAGGGGAGCCGCCGCCATCGCGAAACTCCAATTCGGGGGACAGAAGTCTCTGTTCCGGCACCCTGCCGGGACGGGGAAGTGCCCCCGGAAGCCATCTCTATCAACGCCACCGCCTCCATCATGCTCCGTGAGTAGTTCCCCCATGGACTACGGGTTCTAGCAGTAGCTAGTTGGTATTCTCTCCTCCATGTACTTCAATACAATGGTCTCATGAGCTGCCTTACATGATTGAGATCCATCTGATGTAATCGGTGTTGTGTTTGTTGGGATCCGATGGATGATACATTATGATTAGTCTATCTATAAAGTTTGTGAAGTTATTGTTGCTGCAATCTTGTTATGCTTAATGCTTGTCACTAGGGCCCGAGTGGCATGATCTTAGATTTAAGCTCTATACTTATTGCTTAGATTGTATCTACAAGTTGTATGCACATGTCACTGTCCGGAACCAAAGGCCCCGAAGTGACAAGAATCGGGACAACCGGAGGGGATGGCGGTGATGTGAGGATCACATGTTTTCACCAAGTGTTAATGCTTTGCTCCGGTACTCTATTAAAAGGAGTACCTTAATATCCAGTAGTTTCCCTTGAGGCCCGGCTGCCACCGGCTGGTAGGACAAAAGATGTTGTGCAAGTTTCTCATTGCGAGCACGTACGACTATAATTGGAAAACATGCCTACATGATTAATGATCTTGATATTCTATCTTAATGCTTTGATTCCTATCAATTGCCCAACTATAATTTGTTCACCCAACACTTGTTACTTGTTATTGGAGAGTTGCCACTAGTGTAGATCGCTGGGAACCCCGGTCCATCTCTCATCATTATATACTCGTTCTACATGTCATTGGAAGTAGTATCAACTATTTTCCGGTGCCATTGCTTCTGTGTTACTATTACCGTTGATGTGTTACTGTTACTATTGCTCTCATATTACTGCTACTTTCACATCACCCCTGTTACTAGTGCTTTTCCAGGTGCAGCTGAATTGACAACTCAGTTGTTAAGGCTTATGAGTATTCTTTACCTCCCCTTGTGTCGAATCAATAAATTTGGGTTTTACTTCCCTCGAAGACTGCTGCGATCCCCTATACTTGTGGGTTATCAAGACTGTTTTCTGGCGCCGTTGCCGGGGAGGCATAGCTCTACTCATAAGTTCACCTGGGGAGTACACTCTACCTCTCTCTCTGTTTTTATTTTGTTTTGCTTAGTTTACTTTTGTCTAGTTTATTTGTGCTTAGTTTATTTCTGTCTAGTATTACTTTGCTTAGTTTCTTTTTGTCTTGTTTTATTTTCCTCATATACCTGAAAATCCATAAAAAATTGAAAAATCTAAAAATTAAAAACTGCTGTTATGGGAGAACCAACAACCTACTTGGAGCTTATAGAATGTTATAATAATTATAGAAAATCAAGAGCAGGTGAAGTAATGAGTGCTATGATGGAAAAATTAAATACAATTGCTAAAATCTTGCTTAAACGCCATGATATAAACTGTTGCTCTCGACAGGATACTAAACATCTTAAATTTCAATGTGGCTTTAGTGAGGAATTTTTAATTAAGAACTATAACCGGAATTGCTATATTCATTATGGGTTCGAAGAGGTAGAACAATTTGTCTTATTTATGGGAGCCTCCGAGATAGAATCCTTCATGGTTAAGAATTATGAAACTTGTGCTGTTTGTAAGGACCTTAAAGATTATGTCTCTTCTATCCTTAATTGTTTCATAGAATGCTACAGTGGTAATCCTTATATCATTGATTATAAAGAGAGACTCATTAATGCACAAGAATGCACTCACAATTTGCAGGAACCGGTGGAAGAAGAAACTGATGAACCTGAAAGCTCATTGGATGAAAAAGAGGAGGAAGTTGATGAACCTGAAAGCTCATTGGATGAAAAAGAAGAGGAGAGCGATGAACAAAAGGAGGAAGAATGGACTAGCTACCCATGCCAACCTTCTAATGAGAGTAACTCTTTATCTCTTACACTATTTGATTGTCCTCCATGCTTACCGGAAGAGGTTGAATGTTATGTTCATGTGGATTCTCTTGAAATATTCCCTATGAGTAAAACTTGTGAAAATAATTATGCTACTGTTATTTATGATAATCCATGCTACTTTGATAAATCATATGATAATGCTTTGTTTGTGCCTGATGTCGAAATGCATGGTACTAAAGAATTTTGCTTAGCAAATGTTTATGATAAAGCTCTAGATGATGGTCCTATGTTACTTGATACTATTAATTGTACTACTAATGAAAATGGGATTGGAGAGTTCTTGACTTATTCTATGAGTCCCATATCTCTTGAGATTGATCAACTACCTTGTTATATTATTAATAAAAGAAAGTTTGAAAGTTTTAATTCCACTATTCTTGAACTTGATAAAAATTATATGTTTGTGGATCATGAAAAGTATGCTGCATGTGATAGTTATATTGTTGAGTTTATTCATGAAGCTACTGAAAATTATTATGAGAGAGGAAAATATGGTTGTAGAAATTTGCATGGTACTAAAACACCTCTCTATATGCTTAAAATTTTGAAGCTACTCTTGTTTTATCTTTCTATGCTTGTCACTTTGTTCTGCATGAATTTATTTGTGTACGAGATTCCTATGCATAGGAAGCATGTTAGACTTAAATGTGTTTTGAATTTGCCTCTTGATGCTCTCTTTTGCTTCAAATACTATTTCTTGCGAGTGCATCCTTAAAACAGCTGAGCCCATCTTAATGGCTATAAAGAAAGCAACTTCTTGGGAGATAACCCATGTGTTATTTTGCTATAGTACTTTGTTTTATATTTGTGTCTTGGAAGTTGTTTACTACTGTAGCAACCTCTCCTTATCTTAGTTTTGTGTTTTGTTGTGCCAAGTGAAGCCTCTAATCGAAGGTTGATACTAGATTTGGATTTCTGCGCAGAAACAGATTTCTATCTGTCACGAATCTGGGCTGTTTTCTCTGTAGGTAACTCAGAAAAATATGCCAATTTACGTGCGTGTTCCCCAGATATGTACGCAACTTTCATTAGTTTTAAGTTTTCTGATTTGAGCAACGGAAGTATTTATTAAAAATTCGTCTTTACTGGCTGTTCTGTTTTGGCAGATTCTGTCTCTGTTTTTTTTTGCATTGTCTCTTGTGGACTTTAAGCAAGGCTTTCTACATGTGGAGAGCTGTAGCTAATATTTTATTGAGTTCTTGCAATGTGTCACTGCAGGACCAAGGTGGATTTAATTTTTTTTGAGTACTAACCCCTCTAATGAAGTTTATGAGAAGTTTGGTGTGAAGGAAGTTTTCAAGGGTCAAGAGAGGAGGATGATATATGATCAAGAAGAGTGAAAAGTCTAAGCTTGGGGATGCCCCCGTGGTTCATCCCTGCATATTTCAAGAAGACTCAAGCGTCTAAGCTTGGGGATGCCCAAGGCATCCCCTTCTTCATCAACTTATCAGGTTTCTTCTATTGAAACTATATTTTTATTCGATCACATCATATGTGCTTTACTTGGAGCGTCTGTGTGCTTTTATTTTTGTTTAAATAAGATCAGATCCTAGCAATCCTTGTTTGGGAGAGAGACACGCTCCGCTTTTTCATATGAACACTTGTTTTTCGTTTTACTTTTAATGTTCAATGATAAAAGTTGGAAGCTACGGCACTTATTTGGTTGGAAACAGAAAATGCCTCATAATGTTGTGGATAATTTGACACTTGGCAATTGTTTTGAGCTCTCAAGTAGATCTTGATTAAGTTTTTTCATGTGGTTTAAAACTATTAGTGGAGAACTACTGTAAAGCTTGTTAAAATTGGTTTGCATAATTGGTCTCTCTTAAGGTCTAGATATTTTCTGGTAAAAGTGTTTGAACAACAAGGAAGACAGTGTAGAGTATTATAATGCTTGCAATATGTTCTTATGTAAGTTTTGCTGTACCGGTTCATACTTGTGTTTGCTTCAAACAACCTTGCTAGCCCAAAGCCTTGTACTGAGAGGGAATGCTTCTCGTGCATCCAAAACCTTGAGCCAAAAACTATGCCATTTGTGTCCACCATACCTACCTACTATGTGGTATTTCCTGCCATTCCAAAGTAAATTGCTTGAGTGCTACATTTAAACAATTCAAAATGCTTCTCCATTTGTGTCAATGTTTTATAGCTCATGAGGAAGTATGTGGTGTTTTATCTTTCAATCTTGTTGGGCAACT
Source organism: Lolium perenne (assembly GCF_019359855.2). Classification (NCBI taxonomy): domain Eukaryota; kingdom Viridiplantae; phylum Streptophyta; class Magnoliopsida; order Poales; family Poaceae; genus Lolium; species Lolium perenne. The sequence goes on along the minus strand of NC_067248.2, from coordinate 30,971,526 downwards.
TTCACCAATGGACTAGTGGCTTCATCCGCTTATCCAATAATTTTGCAAAAAGAGCTGGCAATGGGATTCCCAGTCCCAAATTAATTAAACTAAATAGACACTCCTCCATGGTATGTGATTGTTGGACGGCACCCGAAGGATTCGGTTAGCCATGGCTTGAGAAAGCAAAAGTGGGGAGGAGTGTCATCATAATAAAACTAAAATAAAAAGGCACTCCTTCATGGTATGAGATTGTTGGCAGGCACCCGAGGATTCGGTTAGCCATGGTTTGTGAAAGAAAGGTTGGAAGGAGTGCCACCCAAAAATAAAAATAATTCATGGGAGCCGCTCTTTGAAGGTTTGTCTGGCAAGGGGGTTAGAGTGCCCACTACCATTCGTTGACAACAACAAGCACCTCTCAAAATTTTACTTTTATGCTCTCTTTATGTTTTCAAAACCAAAGCTCTAGCACAAATATAGCAATCAATGCTTCCCTCTGCGAAGGGCCTTTCTTTTACTTTTATGTTGAGTCAGTTTACCTACTTCCTTCCATCTTAGAAGCAAACACTTGTGTCAACTGTGCATTGATTCTTACATACTTGCTTATTTGCATTCATCATATTACTTTGTGTTGACAGTTATCCATGAGATATGCATGTTGAAAGTTGAAAGCAACCACTGAAACTTATATCTTCCTTTGTGTTGCTTCGATGCCTTTACTTTGAATTTATTGCTTTATGAGTTAACTCTTGTGCAAGACTTTTGATACTTGTCTTGAAAGTACTCTTCATGAAAAGTTTTGCTATATGTTATCTATTTGTTAGCAACTATAGATCATTGCCTTGAGTCACTTCATTCAATTCATATGCTTTGTAATAGTATGATCAAGGTTATGTAAGTAGCATGTCACTACAGAAATTATTCTTTTTATCGTTTACCTGCTAGGGACGAGCAGGAACTAAGCTTGGGGATGCTGATACGTCTCCGACGTATCCATAATTTCTGTCGTTCCATGCTTGTTTTATGACAATACTTACATGTTTTGCTTGCACTTTATAATGTTTTTATGCGTTTTCCGGAACTAACCTATTAACAAGATGCCACAGTGCCAGTTCCTGTTTTCTGCTGTTTTTGGTTCCAGAAAGGCTGTTCGGGCAATATTCTCGGAATTGGACGAAATCAACGCCAAACATCCTATTTTTCCCGGGAGGCTCCAGAACACCGAAGAAGAGTCGGAGAGGGGCCAGAGGGCCACCAGACCATAAGGCGGCGCGGCCTGGCCTGGGCTCGCGCCAGCCTATGGTGAGGAGCCCCCAGGCACCCACCTGCGCCGCCTCTTCGCCTATAAAACCCCTTTCGACCTAAAAACACAGTACCAATTGACGAAACTCCAGAAAGACTCCAGGGGCGCCGCCGCCATCGCGAAACTCCAATTCGGGGGACAGAAGTCTCTGTTCCGGCACCCTGCCGGGACGGGGAAGTGCCCCCGGAAGCCATCTCCATCAACGCCACCGCCTCCATCATGCTCCGTGAGTAGTTCCCCCATGGACTACGGGTTCTAGCAGTAGCTAGTTGGTATTCTCTCCTCCATGTACTTCAATACAATGGTCTCATGAGCTGCCTTACATGATTGAGATCCATCTGATGTAATCGGTGTTGTGTTTGTTGGGATCCGATGGATGATACATTATGATTAGTCTATCTATAAAGTTTGTGAAGTTATTGTTGCTGCAATCTTGTTATTCTTAATGCTTGTCACTAGGGCCCGAGTGGCATGATCTTAGATTTAAGCTCTATACTTATTGCTTAGATTGTATCTACAAGTTGTATGCACATGTCACTGTCCGGAACCAAAGGCCCCGAAGTGACAAGAATCGGGACAACCGGAGGGGATGGCGGTGATGTGAGGATCACATGTTTTCACCAAGTGTTAATGCTTTGCTCCGGTACTCTATTAAAAGGAGTACCTTAATATCCAGTAGTTTCCATTGAGGCCCGGCTGCCACCGGCTGGTAGGACAAAAGATGTTGTGCAAGTTTCTCATTGCGAGCACGTACGAATATAATTGTAAAACATGCCTACATGATTAATGATCTTGATATTCTATCTTAATGCTTTGATTCCTATCAATTGCCCAACTCACTACAAGAAAAGTTCTGATAGACAACGTCTCAAAATCGTCCGCTAAGGGGTATTTTTCGTCGCCTATGGGCCTAACCCGACGATATGGGTTCTGTTGTGGAAACTGCGTCAGGCAAAGTCCTACGACGATTTTTTCGGTCCGTCGCGCTTGGGCGCCCTTCCGCCACGGAAAATTGGACCGTTGCCCAAGTGTTTCCGGGAGCCCGTTGACTGCTGACGTCATGCAAACTGACACGTGGCAGACGCCGTTAACTAGCAGTTAACGGCGTTAACCGGCTGAAACCCCGTGGTAGATGGTAGGCCCACACGAGGCCTGTCACGTCTTAAGCGGGCCGGCCCATTAAGTTTGCGGGCCGGGCCAGCTGACTTAGTTTGACCGGTCAACTATATAGCTGGGCTGGTCAATTAGTTACGTGGGCCGGGCCTAACCTCTAAGGTTGACTGGTCAAAACTTTAATGGGCCGGCCCACTAAGTATGTGGGCCGGGCCGAATGCACTCGTTTGACCGGTCAACAGGCAAAAGGGCCGGCCCACAAGACATGTGGGACCCACTTTCCTGGTATCGGGCCGGCCCATTTACAAAGTGGGGTCCACATTAAGGCAACTGGGCCGGCCCAAGAAGTTATTGGGCCGGCCCAATTAGCATGTGGGTCCCACTTTCCTGCTATCGGGCCGGCCCATTTAGTATGTGGGGTCCACATTTGATCAAATGGGCTGGCCCAACAAGCCATTGGGCCGGGCCAAAAGCACCGGTGGGTCCCACTTTCCTGTTAAAGGGCCAGCCCATTTAGTATGTGGGGTCCACCATATAGCAAGTGGGCCGGCCCAACAAGATAGTGGGCCGGGCCAAAAACACAGGTGGGTCCCACTTTCCAGTTAAAGGGCTGGCCCATTTAGTATGTGGGGTCCACCATATAGCAAGTGGGCCGGCCCAACAAGATAGTGGGCCGGGCCAAAACACTGGTGGGTCCCACTTTCCAGTGAAAGGGCTGGCCCATTTAGTATGTGGGGTCCACCATATAGCAAGTGGGCCGGCCCAACAAGATAGTGGGCCGGGCCAAAACACTGGTGGGTCCCACTTTCCTGTTAAAGGGCCGGCCCATTTAGTATGTGGGGTCCACCATATAGCCAGTGGGCCGGCCCAACATGCTAGTGGGCCGGGCCAAAAACACAGGTGGGTCCCACTTTCCTGTTAAAGGGCCGGCCCATTTAGTATGTGGGGTCCACCATATAGCAAGTGGGCCGGCCCCACAAGATAGTGGGCCGGGCCAAAAACACAGGTGGGTCCCACTTTCGTCTTAAAGGGCCGGCCCATTTAGTATGTGGGGGCCACCACAAAATCAATTGGGCTGGCCCAACTAGTTAGTGGGCTGGCCCAACTAGTTAGTGGGCCGGCCCAGTAGTGGGTGGGGTCCACCTTAAAGCAAGTGGGCCGGCCCAATAAAAGTGTGGGGTCCACAGTAAATCAAGTGGGCTGGCCCAATAAGTAAGTGGGCCAGCCCGTTTAGTTGCTGTTTATATGCCGGTGTAATAGGCGCTTTAGGATTTTGCGGGCCGGCACATATGTGGTTTCGCTTAATTGGGCCGTTTAAGGGATGGGAATTCGTGATTTAGCTACTGAGAATATTTACGCAGCATTGATTTAAATACGATAGCCTCACTTACCACAAGCACCAAAGAAAAAATGCGCGAAAGAACTATAAAAACTAACTAAATATTACATCAGCTGCAAGGCATTGAAAAAATATTACAGAACCCAGAGAAATTGAATGGTAATTAAACCTAGCAATACAATGAAGGGATCCGGCAAATCTTTTAAGTTGTCCATGCAGCACCTATATCTGAAACAAAGACATTACAAGTTAAGACAGCAACAATGGAAAGGCAAAGACACTACAATATTGTTTGCCAAAGAATTTGGAACTCATCATTTCATCGTTATAACAAGATCATTGTAATGCGCACAATAAGCAAACAAAGAGTGCATGCCGCATACCAACAGCCAATATAACAGAGCATGTTAGAATGAAACAGCAGACTTACTACTGTCGAGTCCCATGCAAACCAACATGTTCAGGGAGTACAAAATTGGCATGAACAACATAGTAGCAAAGCTATAAATTTTGTAACAACGACCGAGCAAGATGAAGTTATGATGGCTACATCTACAGAAGCAGGGAATGTAAACCAAAAATAGAAGTTACGATGGCAAAAGCTAAAGAGGAGGGAATGTGAACCAACATGTGCCAAGTGCAATTACTTCATTTTGGCCGTGAACTAAATAATACTCCTGAACTTATAGTGAAGGGGATGCAAATCAAGATGTTTCGGGATATAAACTTGTAATGAGCAACACATAGAGGATAGTTAATGCTGGAGCTTAGGATGGACCAGCTACAGAATATAGTGGGATCACCTGTGAACTTGTATAAGAGGGAATGCAAACCAATATGTTCAGCTTTCCATATGTGAGCGTCATGCCAAGTCAGAGAAACAAGTCAATAATGCAGCTTTTGAAGAACAAGATGGCACGAAAAATTATTATCTAGTAGTATGACAAGTTTATTTGTACTACAGGCTAGATAGCAGAGTGATAGCATGCCAAACTAAGTCCTTACTTTGTTAGCTTACAATGAACTAGATACAAAACAATGGCATCACCTGTAGTACAGGGAATGCAAGCCAACATGTTCATGGAGTAAAAAATTGGCAGAAACAACATAGTAGCAGGCCATAATTTTTGTAACAACGATTGAGCAAGATAAAGTTATGATGGCTAGATCTACAGAGCAGGGAATGTAAACCAAATATAGAAGTTACGATGCCAAAAGCTATAGAGCAGGGAATGCGAACCAACATGTGCAATTACTTAAAATTGGCCATGAACTAAATAATAGCAGGATGTTACTATAATACCTATAATTTTTGTAACAACGACTGCGCAAGATAGAAGTTATGATGGCTACATCTACAGAGCAGGGAATGCAAACCAAAATGTTCAATCGCTTAAAGTTAGCAATGAAGTAGAAAATAGCAACGTGTTACGGTCATAGCTAGGAATGAACTAAAAGAGCTTCAGACAAACAAGCATCTGAACCAGGACATGGCGCTAAAACAAGGGACTTACATTAGGAGAAGCACTCTGTGGGAGTCACAACAGATCTTCCTGGGGTTGATAGATCCGGTGATGAAGTACGCTACATGTGCTACTTGGGGTTGGAGAGACGGCCATTACACTTCATGATTACTCATCTCATCTGCAAAAACGTAACGGCGCGCGTCGTTAGCACAAACAGGTTCCCCAAGATTAAACAAGAACTTGCAGGCAAGCAATAGAAAAGCGACAGTAGAAGAGTTTAGATCATGCACGGCGCGGGTGAAGCAGATCCGGTTCATGCACAGCGGTGTCGGTGAGCAAGATCCGATGCGGTGGACGACGGATCCGGCGAAGCGGCTCCGGTGGGGTGGACGATACCGCAGCTGAAGCGACTGCGGTAGACTGCTGGATGAGCATATGGTTTCGAGGTTCGGCGGGGATGATCCGGTCCGGTTGATGACGGCGTCGATGAAGCGGCTCCGGCAGGCAGCCGGATGACGAGGATCGCGAGGGCTCGGGTAGGCCAGGGAAGTCCGGCGGGGATGTTCCGGTGCGGTGGTCGTGGAGGTGGTAGAGAGAGGGACTTGAGAAGTTCCGGTGGGTGGTCTCAGATGAGAGACTGAGGGAAATGAATTTTTTTGGGAGGGTATCCGGGGCTAGGGAGGTGGTGATCCAAAAAATGACGGCCAGACCCCCCACCAACCGACTTTGCTGTCATCTCCACAGGGGTAGAATCGGAATTTGGAAGCGTGTGAAATTTTTGTATTTTGTGGGCGGGAAGTTTTGCCGCTATGAGATTTTGAATTTCGCTAAGGTCCAAGTATAATGATAAAAAATTGTGAGACCGTACTAGTACCTCTGTTCAAGGCCGACTGTAAAATGAAATCATCATCAAGTTGAACATCGGTTACTACCATGATCATCATCGGACACAGATCTGGTGACATGCACCTGAAATTGGTGCATCCGTTGCAAAGTATAATGCTAAAATTTTGAGTGACCGTACTAGTACTTATGTTCAAGCCCGAGTGCAACATCAAATCATCATCACGTTGAAAATTTGTTACCATGATCATGATCTATCTCTAAATTTGGCGAATCCGCTAAATCTGGCAAAGTATAATGATAAAGAAATTGTGAGACAGTAGTAGTACTTCTGTTCAAGGTCGAGTGCAACATCAAATCATCATCACGTTTAAAATTTGTTACCATGATCATGATCTACCTCTGAAAATGGGCGCATCCGCTAAAACTTGCAAAGTATAATGATAAAAAATTGTGAGACCATACTAGGACTTATGTTCAAAGTCGAGTGCAACATCAAATCATCATTACATTGAAAAGTGTGTTACCATGATCATGATCTATCTCTGAATTTGGCGCATCCGCTAAATCTCGCAAAGTATAATGATAAAAAAATTGTGAGAATGTACTAGTACTTATGTTCAAGGCCGAGTGCAGGATCAAATCATCATCACGTTGAAATTCATTACAACGATCATGACATATCTCTAAAATTGGCGCATCTGCTAAATCTCGCAAAGTATAATGATAAAAAAAATTGTGAGACTGTACTAGTACTTGTGTTCAAGGCCGAGTGCAGGATCAAATCATCATCACGGTGAAATTTGTTACAACGATCATGACATATCTCTGAAATTGGCGCATCCGCTAAATCTTGCATGTGGCGCATCTCAGTGCGGAGCAACAGGCCGGTGCTATCAAGGTTGAGGCGTCAGTAGCGTCATCGGGCTCTCCTCTTTTGATAGATCTTCTACATGGCGCGGCGCACCGCCCGTCGAGAAGCAGTCACATGTGATACCGAGGTGGAGACGTCGCCGGCATCCTCGAGGCGCGGCCGCCCTTCTACGAGCCAGCGTCGACTCAAGGTATGAATCCATGCGTTGTCGCGCCCCTTCTTCCGATGAAGTGGGGTGCCTTAGATTTATTGTTCTTCTCTTACAATTATTTCGAGCCGATCATGTGTGCTCTTTCTCTGAATATATTGCTTGAAAAGCTAACCAAGTTAATTAAATTCACTTCGTTCTTAATCTTGCGTGCTAATTTTGTTATTATATATGACAGTGGTGAGCGCAAGGAGATTTATTTGTGGGTGTGCTGAGTTGTTAGGCCTAAGTCGAAATCCTCGGCTAAACGAGGCCTCGACTTACCACATAAAAAAGGTGTTCAATCTCGCCCACAATGTCCTTTTATTTCCTCTTCCTTTATTGGAACTTGTTTTGCAGACAAGGAAAGTGGCACGTGTAATGTGAGTAAAACCCTCTTAGCCAAAATCAGCTACAAGCAAGATTTTCTGTATTGTAGATGCCCCAATTGACTCTAATCCCCAATGTAGTCTTTTTTTTATGTCAGTATAGACTTCTTTACATGGCATGCATTTGCCTAATGAGCAGCATTGTATTGCCATTCTTGCCAACCTGGTCGATATGTCAAGCTTCATGCACGAGATGCCATGTTTAATTTACTCCCTCACTCCGATCCATATTTCTTGGTGTAAAATGAATGTGAATCGAAGGGAGTACTTTTCTTAGATAGTACTATACCATTTCAAAAAAAAATACTAGTACTTCGTACTACTACATCACAAATGCATCAAAAGAGTACTACCATCACAAGACCACCACGGTTGTACTAGTAGAGTTTAATACTGAACTTCCAAAGGGAATAATATTACACATATGAACTTTAAACAGGACCAGGAGCATGAGGGCCAGCAGCAGGGGCGTTGACTGGGAACAAGCCAGGCAAGACGTAATTCTGGAGGAAGAGGCCATATGCTGTGTGCTTGGCCTTGGTTGCAGGGCGGTGCTTCCTCGATGTACTTAGGCCTACACCCGTCGCATGCTGGATCAGGCTGCGGATGTCCTTCTAGAGGATTTTGCCACAGAATGGGCAAAATAGCTCCCCGCGCATGCGGAAACGAATTTCACCACCCTTCAGCCGCTTCAGAACGTAGCGGCTCTTCTGGTCCCTGCGCTCCATGTTGTCGTCCATGTCATCAGAATATTCCTGTGAATTATAAAGTACATAATAATCAGGTGCTTAATGAAAGATCGAATAAATACTGCACTATCATAAGCAAACCTTAGAAACCCTAAAATTAAATGTGTAGAACAAGTAAATGGCAGAAGAAATCATACTAAATCACGAGAAAACCCTATGAACAGCAATGAACATAAGCCACAACAATTGCAAGTCCACTAAGTATGAACACATAAATTAATTATATGACAAATCAAGCCAACTACATGGCAGATTAGTCGAAATTAAACTAGAATCTGACCGTACGAACCGTAGAATCAAGTACGTCTACAAGACAAGGTAGGGGATCAAATCAATCAAGAACCAGGTTCGTGCAAACCACGCGAACAGTAATATGACACAAAAAGGATCGGGACAGTTTCGGTAAAAGAGCAGTACCTCCTCGTCGTCACCCTCGACATCCTCCACGGAACCGAACGTTTGGGCCGAAATCGTCGAAGGGGTCGAGGTCCGCGTCCGGCACCGGTCTAGGAAGACCTCTCCGTGGTGGCCTGCAACGCCTTGCGGCTCGGCGGCGGGAGCAACGGCGTGGCTAGCCACCTGCTCCTCGACGGCCAGACGCCCGTTTCGACCGAGGTCGAAGAATCGACAAGCAGAGGAGACGAGCGGCCCGGGTGCCGGTGAAGCCTCACCCGCCGCGACGGCCACTACCGCAGAGGCATCCTCTGCGCGAGCGGCCGCCGATTGCTCCGCCTCGTACGCAAGACCTGTCTTCATGCTGCTGCGGTTGGAAACGAGGAAGTCGATGCCTCGGAGGTGCGGTGAGTTGATGGGAGGGGAGAGGACGAGCTCGCGAGAGACGATGAGGCCGATTATTTTATAGCCTCTGACTCTCTGTATCAGAATGGCATTAGTTGTGGACGCGACAGACGATGAGGCCGATTAGTTGTGGACGCGTGAAGTCGTGCATGTACTCGATTGTCACGTATACCAATACTTCCAAACGTCATAAGTAATTCACAATCATTCAGAATAATATGAGACCTTAACATTTTATTGTTTGTGTCAGATATTGTCCATGAAATATAACATCCTTCAAAAAATAAATCCCCTATGCCAATCCGGTCATGCCCGTCTACTCCAACTAGCTTCCTCGAGTAATTTGTCACCTTACATTCTTAAAATGAACCAAAATTTGGCACAGGGGCATCACATGGAAAATGATGTTACCATTCTCTCTTCCCATTTTTGTTTGAATTTTTCAAAATTGTCATGCCCTAACGGAAAAAATGTATGTTCCTTCTATGAAGCACGTATCAGAATGGCATTACCAAAACCTGGGGGTGGCGGGGCACATGGTGGTGTGATGATACATCACATTTGGACCACACAACACAATTTGGACCAACCAAAAAAATTCAACCACCCTACACAAACCCTGGTCAAAACTAGTTTGACCAATATTACAAAAGTTGTACATAATTCAGAAACCGTCAGAAATATAAGAATCATTCAGGAGTCAATACTGAAGACAAAGCAATTATGCCAAAAGACGAAGGCAGAGGAGGAACATGTCTTGCTATATTGCACAACAAAGCCAAATTCAACTTTTCATCGATTCCAAAATTCTGGCTGCAATTAGCACACCCTGGTCTCCTGATGTCGCAATAGTTGGCTGCTGGGAGCAGAGACACTCGACCTCCTTCTTCAACTTATCGCACTCTGTGCGAACTTTCAAGTACTTCGTCTCGAAATATTGCGCATGTTCAGCATGCAACTCCACTTCCTGTTGAAAACTTTCACGCCACAGCTTGCAATCACACTGACCAGCCTTGTCAGTGACCACACTCATCGGTGGCTGGGCGCGTAGTTCCTCGACTTCCTTCTTCAACTTCTTACACTCCGCGAGAACATCTGAGTACCGTTTATCAAAAGAAGATTGCTCGGAACGGGCATTCTCCACCGATATGGCACGATTTAAAATGCCCCTGCCCACGAGGTGGCGGATTTTCTTATGAAGGATGGTGTTGTGGCCCTTGATCTGGTCCAGTTTCGCGGAGAATCGTGTTATCACATCCTGCATTGCAAATTCAACAGCAATGAAGTATGCAGAGTGCAGATGAGGGGGAGAAATAAACAAATGGAGTGCCAACCTCTTCAATATGCCTGAGAGCTGCAAAGTCCTTGTCCATAGGAACCTCTTCAACTATGGAACCGCCATCCTGAAAGAAAGACAGTTAAGTAGTTGGATCTAGCAGCCAGCAAGGAGGCGATGAAACTGCGGCACGGCAATGGAAACATACACGGCCGAAGATGCACACACGTGCACTGGCTGCTCCTCTCCCGGAGACTGAGCATTCGTCTCTGATTCTGCATTCAGGATACCAAACCTATGCAAGAGTTTGAGGTTTCTGTTCTGAAGGGTGGTGTTGTGGCCCTTTAATCTCATAATCCCTTCCTGCATGGAAAAATTCACCAGTAACGAATCAGGGATCCTTTTTCATTCACAGGATATGAAAATCATAAGATTAGGAAAAGCATAGGATTTTGTATACATTAGAGAGGGTGTATGCGCTATTTTATGGGCTATTTTGGAATGTACAAAATGAAGTCGTGTTTAATAAACCCAAATCTCATCCCTTCTTGCAGGTTATCCCTATGATTATTCACTAGATCCGTATGTTTCTTATCTCCAGCCCGAGGATCAGCAGGATATCAGGGAGTCTGGGTGCAACTGACTAGAGACAACAAGACGGGATTTTTACAGCCAGGGTGGCTGGCAGTTTCCTCATAGAATTACTTATCGATGTGTTTTTGCCTTTTTGGCACCTGCTGTTTTCTATGTTTCGTTGGTGGATCTTTGTGTCGACTCTAGCTGATCCGTGAGAAGTTGTCATAATTTGTGTATGAACTGAAGAAAGCAATAAAGCAGCCATATACATCATTTTGATGCAGAGGCTGTGATATGTCCCCCATTTCGAAAAAAGGAACAACCATAGGATATATTTCTATAAATCAAACAACTAATGTAGGGAAGAACCCATAGGATCTAAATGCTACACAATTCTTATAGAAGTCCTACGAATTAAAGAAGCCCTCATGCAGTACGGAGATGAAGAGGAAGAAGAAAAAAGCAATGGATATACTTCGTATATTATAGTGCATACATTATTAATGCTCTTGAGAGCTAACAAGTGCTCATCAAACAACGGGTCCTCGATAGCTAAGTACGAAGTGGATCCTGTGGTAGAAAGCACGAGCCTGGAACCGTCGGCCCTGGAAGATGATAGCCGGTTTAGTTGGCACCGCCTGCCAGCAAGGACTCAACAAAAATCCGGCATGGCGATGGAAACATACCCAGGAGCTTCGTACCCACCAGGTTGGCGAGAAACGAGCGATTTCTCAACTTGGGTAGGAATGGCGCTGAAACCAGCCGCCATGGAAGAAAGACGGTTAAATTGTTTGATCCGCTAGCCAGCCAGAAGGCAGAGAAACTTCGGCATGGAAACATACCGGGGAGCTACGTACCCACCATCTTGGTGAAACACGGTCGATTTCTCGGCATCGGTAGGAAGGGCGACACTTGAACGGGCGGCCCTGGAAGAAAGACGGTCAAATAGCTGGTTCTCCCGGGTAAAAAAAATAGTTGGATCTGTTTGCCTTGCTGTAATCTGCGTTCATGGGGGCAAAGAAAGCACATGGCGATAAAAACCTACCAGGACTCTTGCTGGATTACTCTGCCCTGACCCAACAAGCCCGAAGCAGACTGAGCTTGCAATGGAAGCGCAGACTGTGCTTGCAATGGAAGCGCAGACTGAGCTTGCGATGGAAGCGCAGACATTCCTGTCCGCCGGCGCCGCTGGTACACTTTCAAAGTCGGAGTTTGCAGGACTTTCAGCGGGATGGATTTCACCGCGGATTTAGTCTCAGACAACAACGCCTCCTTCCTCTTCTTACACTTCTTCATGTTCTTCTTAGACAACTTGTTGAACGATGGATGAATCGCTGGAGGAAGAAGGAAGGGACAAGTAGGTGGGGATAGAAGGGGTCGGTGTAGAGCTCTCCGGGGAGGGTTCCCCGGGGAGGAGGATGAAAACTGGAACGAACAGGACAGGGATGGGACTGGGCAATCTTGTCCGTCCATCCAAAATCAAAGGGCGGGAGCACATAAGACTTTGGGCCATTGATAGGCTGGTCCTGCCACAGGCGGACCCCAAGTTTCAGCGATTCAATGTTAGTGAAAAGATGGGCAATGTAAAAGAATCTTGTTCGGGGTCGGCCGCGGAAGCCAAATCTCTGTGTCCCAAAGTCTACTAGTAGTCTACTCCTATATAGGTATAGCTGCATAGCCATCATACCATTGCATTGATCGAGCTGTACACCTTTACCACTCTGATTCAGGTCCAAAATATTAGTGTTCTCTTGTCAAATCAAAGGCCTTGTCAGTTTGACGAAATGGATGTTCTTTAACTCACAAACTACTCCAAGGACATCATTTACGGACTACTCAGTTCGGCAAAAAGATTCTTGAAGCCATGTACATATTTTCTGGATCGATTTAGTAATTTGCTACAACTGTAATATTATTTCCAATTTTCAGCAATTTATTTGAATTTTAGGATTTTACTTATAAATTTCGCTAATTGACATGTGTAGGAAAGATAGAAAACAACTAGTGTATGCATGACCAATTAATCTGACTAAATAAATCTTATAGTGGCCACTTTGCATCACTCAAACTGAGAGTGCATGTTAGATTCATATGATAGAATAATGGAGAATCGCTATGACATATGCCTCCTTGAATCCTACGGGAAAGAAATCTACGGGAATTGGTAGAGCTAGGTGCGTGATGGTATCATAGGAAAGACAAAGGAAATTTCTATATAGATTGAGAGTGCATAGCATAGTTGTCACAGATGCATATGAATTTTTCCAAGAGGTCTAACCTCTTATTAGAAATCCCATAGGGTTGTACTAGTATAAGAAAACAATACATAGAAATTTTGGAGGATTCAATTCTTCAAATCAAACAAGCTATATAGGGGAAAATCATATCCTTTGATTCGTACAATTTGTATAGGAGTTATGTAGGATTTGACTATAGGAGTTATGTAGGATTTGACTATAGGATTTGAATATTTGTACGGTTGTGTAATATTTCTACCCAGATCAATTCACATACCACCGGTTATGTATTTTTTTGGGCTATAAAAATAGGAGGTGTGGTATATTTGATGTGTGTAGAGATAATCTCACCATCTTATAGCCACCCCTAACATTTCGAGCAAAAAAATCTATACCACTACCCACCTCTCGTCCTACACTCAATTCCTACACAACCAAACAACAAAAATTGGCTATCCCTAGCCAGGTGGTTGGGGATACTCTCACCCCATAAACCTATCTCCTAAACCAAACAACCCCTAATATGGAGGGAAGGAAAACCTAGTATCTGATAATCGTACAAAAACACATAAAGCAACTGGAACCGTCCACATAGAATCAACGGGCCAGAGCGGATGCCTTCTTTGGGAAGGGTCTTGCGCGGAAGCCAAGGAATCCTCTGCGTCGACAATCTGGTGTAGCAAGAAATACACCATCATAGCGGAACATTGATGGAGTCACTACAATGCGTCCGAATCCGGGTATAGTCTTGTCATATCAATGGCCATGTCGGTTTCTCCAGATATAATCTATCCGTTAGCTAGTACTACTACTCTAGAGGCCGACGCCACATGCGAAGTTGTACAAGACTACGACTACTATCGAGTATCGACTAGTCCGATCACGTCCAGGTCCCAACTACTCAAAAATGGCCGTAAAGAAAATGCGAAGTAGGATGGGGCCACGACAAAAGACATACATCTAATTAGGGACAGAGGGAGTATCATAGCAGCCTGGATTAGCATCTCATTTGCAACTAGTTGCACTCGCATCCTATTATCGGATATCACACTTCGCACTTTTAAAAAATATGAAGAAAAACAAAACTCGGGACACATATTATGTTGTGTATTGCTCCACAGTCACTGAGATGAGTATGTAAAAAAAATTCTAGCTTGCACAAAAAAGACAAATGATATGTGAATAGTTAAGGAATATTATTCACTTTGGTCTCTTCTTTTTCCACAGCTCACATATGGTCACTTTTTGAAACAAATGTTTAGATGTGCGCAAGATACAACATAACCCGTGACTATGATTTGAATTTACATTTTTTTACAAACTCGAAATGTGACATCCGACAATAAGATGAGGGATCAACTAGTTGCGAACTGTTTGCACTCCCGACCATGCATCTGAATCTATCTACTAGACTACTACAACAACATACAAAATGCACCAGTTTTGAACTAGACATGTAACAGCAGTACTAACCGTTGGTTTCCAAAATCTAACGCTTGTGATTAGAGGGATTCGCGTCAAGAGATACCACAACAGCATACACTTCTTTCTAGAACCATCATGTAGCCATTATGTAGAAGAAGAAAAATGCAGGGTCACACCAATATCACACGTCCCACTCGATAGTAAGAAAGGTTCCAAGTTATTGTTCCCATTTCTCAACTGGTCATACCTTTTTCGATGGTGTAACCTACGTAGTATAAGTTATATATTAGTTGTATGGAAAGTTTGAGCAACATTTAGAACATAATTTTGTACTCCTAATTGGTCCAACATGCATGCTAAGATTGGGGTCTTCACCTTGAAACGGCGAGCGCCGAAAAGCGGGTCAAAATCGCCCAGATCCTCGAAGATATCTACAGCGCAGCCGCCGTATGAGAGACGGAGTGGGAAACGAGTGGGGCGATGTATGAGAGACGGAGTGGGGGTGTAGTATGTACTATAGTAAGACGGCGAGACGGCGAGGTCAGAGTGATTAAGACTAGTCACAATGGGAAGTACGTAGTACGTAGTATCATACACTACTAGTTTGTGATACTACCTCCACAATGCATAGTATCATAATATGGTTCATACTTATGTCATATTTAAAGTTTTGTAGAATCTCAATGCAAATGTGTGTACATGATGTATTTGTCATGAAGTTTTCTAAGTTTTCTAGGTTTATGTGTTATAATACTACTCTCATCTCTCACCTGATAATTGATGTGACACATTAGATTTTTGCCAACATGGCATGTATGATACTACTTACGAGCCTTAAAAGCACTTTTTTGTGATGTTGATCAAATTGTACTCTAAAATTGTCACTGGACAACAGGTCGGCCTATTGCAAACTTGTTTGAATGAGCTAAAATAGTTAGAAATCTAGAAAATTTGTCACTTCAATGAATTTTCATCCTATAACGTTTACTTAATTTGAAAAACGAATGGGGACGTTTGCCATAATGGGACAATCATTTCTACAAAAAAGAATAAGATGGAAAGTCTCGCAATGTTATTTATCATGACAACATTGACAATGTCACAACCGTGGGGTGATTAGGGAATCCACTCCGCTAGAAAAAACAAAGTTATATAAGGCATGTGTGGCAATGCAGTTTGTCTACCTTATACACATATCTCGATGTGTAGCTATATATGGATTTTATTTTCCAACTTTAGATGATCAGTTTATAGTTCACCATTTAATTAGATTCATAATTTTTGGTAATAAAATACTTGGAGGTACCCTGCAAGTGTGGTACCACAAACAAAGCCCAAACATGGGTCCCAATAGTACAACATTGCGCGCATATATAGGAAGTTTGAGCAAATTTGAAACCAACCAAATGAGGTAGAAACAAATCAAAAAAATAGTTGTGAAAATGTGCATGGAGCCATCACATGACATGTACTTACTACTAATAAGTAAAAAATATAAAACCCTATCATACATAGAGGTTTGGGGTGAAGAGTTATTATTCACACACATATAGAATAAATATGGACTACTTTTGGCTTTCTACCCATTAATTTGAGCAAGCTTCATGCAGTGTCCACTTCAAACTTGACAACATTGGAACCATAGCTGCTTGAGTTCGCCTCGCTAGCCTCTTCCCATATGTAAGCTTAATTAATTGGTTACACTACGAAAACCACAGTCAACTTCTGAATAATGCATGCATTGCCCCCCTTTTGCACATATGCAACTTTGCAAAGTAGGGATTTTGGTTTACCACACATTAGTGTGTTGTTTTCTTTATTAGGACCCATGTTTGGTAGCCACATTTTTCCAAAGCCAAAGTGTGGTTAGCAACAAAAAAAAAGCTAGTATGGCTAGCCACCAAATTGTGGCTTAAAATATTAAAGCCAAACTTTGTCAAAACTTTGTAAAAAAAAGTTGAGTCTATGACAAATGGACCATATATACATGCAATGAAGTGTGATAAGCCAAATTGTGGCAAAAACCAAACACATGCCAAATAAACTATATGCATGGCTGCCAAATTTTGGCTTCTTGACAAATTGTGGCTAGGAACCAAACATGCCCTTGCTGGCCAAAGGGGTCCAAATATGTGTTTTGTTTATTCGCTATCATGTGCAGTGTGTGCACAATACCACAAATCAAAATTTCACGGGTAGGCCAAACATGCATGCATGGTAGGCGAATCGCCATTTCGAAGGCTAATTTGTCAAACTAGCTTACCATGAAACCATCATTTGTACTCCAATTAATTAAGTTCGGATATGAATGGTGGTCATCAACCAAACTAATAAGAATTCAAAATTTGGGATGATATAGGGATGTGCCCTATTGTTGTGGAATCAGAAAACATTAATTAGCCAACGAAAATGTGGGTTGCATCCAAGTATAGTAACTCACAAAGTCGATTGCCAAGAAGTTTTTGCCTAAATTTGAAAAAAAGCCAAAAATGAGGTTCAAACTTATTGAAATCAGCAAGCAAGGCAATCACGAAGTCACCAATTACTACTTTTATCTAGGAAAAATAAAAACATGATGGCATGCAAATATTCTTGAGAAGCAGAATCATTCTGTAAATATATTTTTTTGGAACCATGCATGTTGGACATTGATTCTCTTCTTGCCACATGGGTGAGCTAGCTTGGTTACCGCAAGAACCATGCATGGCGAACTTTCGAATCATGGCCCCTTTTTTAAGAGATCAATGAAAAACTTCTTATTTTCGACTATACTTTGCCAAATACAGTTTTTTGGTTTTCCACATAAAGTCTTTTCATTTTTATTGGCCGAATTAAGGGGGGCAAAATTAAAAGGATGTATTTGTGAAGTGGCTACCGCGTGTATTGCGCACACTACCACCTATACAATTTTCACAAGCGGGTGACATGGTTGGATGGCCATGCATTTCCATGGTTTGTTGGATTATCTCATCATGTAGTATATAATAAATTTATTTTGTAAATATTTTTCAATTCAAGTATTAACGATGGTTATATTACAACTCAAATAAATTGGGAAAATACTGGGATTCGCCTCCCTATAATCAATCTTGCCCGTCCATTTCCTATCACCTGACTATAGGGAGTACTAGATTTAAATGGCGGTTGGAGTTAATTCCTCAACCTCATCGCAGTATTATTCCCATCTGTCCCCACTAAACAACCCCTGGCGGTTCGTTCTCCCTGCATTTCGGCAAGTTCCAAAAAACCCCATTGTTTGCAGTTGCTCTCCCTCCCTCCCCCTCAATCCCTCCGATCAGTTCGACGTGCTTCAGCGCTGCCATGGCCGACGGCGGCCTGTTTACGCTGAAGAGGAGCGTCGTTCCCCATGGGACGACCAAGGTGAACGTGGTCTACACGAATGACCCTTCCGTTCTCGAGCACACCCTCAAGATGTACGAACAAAAGCTACTAGAGGACAGGCCCAGGTTCGTCGGCCTCGACCTAGAATACACTGCGAACCAAGTAAGTACCGCCGTCGTTCAGTTGGCCATGGACGACCACGTCCTGGTGTACCATTTCTGCAGGTATGTTCTTCACATGCCTTCCTTTATCCTTTTGTTTTTTAATATAGAAACTCTTCCTTTATCTTGGATCTGCTTTTTTATTTCGAAATAGACTAGGTTCTAACTTGTATGAAAACACGAACAAACTAACTTGTATGAAAAATGTGGTCTGGAACGTAATATCCAACATACTTGTATAATTTTTTTGGATTGACCACGATATCTAGTTTCATGATTTTGGTACTCAAAATTTGCACAAATTTCATGTACTCATACTCACCGATAATCGGCATGGATGTCAAGATATTAACATATAGTAACTGAATCTTAACTTGACACTTAAATAATTAGATCATATAGTCGCAACAATAATTCATGTTATTTTGATGTGTATCACTGATGCAAAATCATTGTTTCACTGCAACAAGTATACAGTTTACTGGAAGAAAAATATGTGTACACTATTTCAGCATATACGATCTTACAAGATTGATTTGTGTTAACATGCAGGAGTCCTGATAATCTGGCACTGCAAGAATTCCTTCAACATAAAGGAATTTGTTTCACAACTGTTGACATCAGGGGTGACTCTAGCAGGTTTGCTAGAGATGGCATTAAAATTCCTAAACATAATTGGATTGACATTCAGGATATGATCAATTTCAATGGTCCTGGCAATAGGACTGGCATGGGTGATTTGGCAGCTGCCATCATTGACCCATCTTACAAAGACATGAAGACCAAGTTCCCTACTAGCAGCCACTATCAATGGGAGTGCATGCCATTGCCTGAAGTAAACTTGAGGTATGCTGCGATTGATGGGTATGTCAGTTTTGAGTTGTACAGGCGACTCAAAAAAATCAATGATGGGCAGCGTCAAGCACAACCAATTCCAAGGGAAGTGGTTTGCCCGGATTGCAAGGAAGCGGCTAGGTTGGCCGCTCTTCCCCCTGCCTGGCGCGACGAGAAGAAGCAGTGTGTCGAGACAACCTACTGGGAATTTGTATCTTATTGCTTTAGGCACAACATACCATTTGATCCAAAGAATATGCCACCATGGATAAAGGACCCGTGCGAGCCTACTTCGGGGTCTCCGTGGGATGGCGGTTCACATGGTGAGCAAGCTAGGGCAACGGCTGGATGTGGTGAGCTAGCAAGGGCAGGGCCTGTATCTGGTTGGGAAGCTCCAACAAGGATTCCCGACACATGAAGTGCGAACGAGTGCAGAACTTGGACTGCCAACCCATGGGAGGCAGGTACAAGCGGCACCGGCAAGCGCATCAAGAGGGATGATGATAATTGGTGAACTAGGCTGGCGTTATATGTTTCCAAGATTGTACATAAGTTTAGAATTATGAACTGGTAGTATTGTTTAGGTGATGTAATTACTTTTGCAACAATGTGTATGAGGTTTCGAAACCACGCATCCTTATTTAAACATGTTTAAAACATGAAAATGAAAAGGTAAGCCTGCATCCTTCTTAGTCACTCCAAAATGAAGCTTTTCGGAAGGTATTTGAAATTTCCATGTTTGAAACCCAAAACGACTTCTCTTCGTGATTGGCTTCATAAGACAAAGTTCAGGCTTAGGGGTAGATACATGATTTTTCTGGTTTGAATATGACTAGACCTTGTTTATCAACTTGAGTGTTTACTATATGACATAAGAAGGCTATGTGCTTTGGTTTTTCTTTTTTTTTTTGAAATTTTATGCCCATTTGAATCTTGGTCAAATCCTAGGTACGGTTTGACCAAGATTTGAACAAGTTTAAAATATGAAAATAAAATGTAAGCCCGGTCTGGATCCTTCTTAGTCACTCTGAAATGAAGCTTTTGGGAGGTTTTTGAAATTTCCATGTTTGAAACCCAAAACCACTTCTCTTCATGCTTGACTTCGTAAGATAGAGTTTAGGGTTAGGGGTAGATACGTACATGATTTTTCTAACTATTTTTATGCCCATTTGAATCTTGGTCAAATCATAGGTTTGACCAAGATTTAAACATGTTTAAAATATGAAAATGAAAAGGTAAGCCTGCATCCTTCTTAGTCACTCCAAAATGAAGTTTTTGGGAAGGTTTTTGAAATTTCCATGTTTGAAACCCAAAAACGACTTCTCTTCGTGCTTGACTTCATAAGACAAAGTTTAGGGTTAGGGGTAGATACATGATTTTTCTGGTTTGAATATGTCTAGACCTTGTTTATCAACTTGAGTGCTTATTATATGACATAAAAAGGCTATGTGCTTTGGTTTTTCATTTTTTTATACCCATTAGAATCTTGGTCAAATCCTAGGTTTGACCAAGATTTGAACAAGTTTAAAACATAAAAATAAAAGGTAAGCTCGACCTGGATCCTTCTTAGTCACTCTAAAATGAAGCTTTTGGGGGGTTCTTGAAATTTCCATGTTTGAAACCCAAAACCACGTCTCTTCATGCTTGACTTCATAAGACAGAGTTTAGGGTTAGGGTAGATACATGATTTGTCTGGTTTGAATATGTCTTGACCTTGTTTATCAACTTGAATGCTTAATATATGACATAAGAATACTATGTGCTTTGGTTTTCATTTTTTGATTTTTTCTGAATTTTTATGCCCATTTGATCTTGGTCAAATCCTAGGTTTAACCAAGGTTTAAACAAGTTTAAAACATGAAAATGAAAAGGTAAGCCTGCATCCTTCTTAGTCACTCCAAAATGAGGCTTTTGGGAAGGTTTTTGTAATTTCCATGTTTGAAACCCAAAACGACTTCTCTTCGTGCTTGACTTCATAAGACAAAGTTTAGGGATAGGGGTAGATACAAGATTTTTCTGGTTTGAATATCTCTAGACCTTGTTTACCAACTTGAGTGCTTACTATATATGACATAAGAAGGCTATGTGCTTTGGTTTTTCAGTTTTTTTGAATTTTTATACCCATTTGAATCTTAGTCAAATCCTAGGTACGGTTTGACCAAGATTTGAACATGTTTAAAACATGAAAATAAAAGGTAAGCATGGATCCTTCTTAGTAACTCTAAAATGAAGCTTTTGGGAGGTTTTTGAAATTTCCATGTTTGAAACCCAAAACCACTTCTCTTCATGCTTGATCGACTTCATAAGACAGAATTTAGGGTTAGTGGGTAGATACATGATTTGTCTGGTTTGAATATGTTTAGACCTTGTTTATCAAATTGAATGCTTACTATATGACATATGAATACTATGTGCTTTAGTTTTCATTTTTTTGATTTTTTCTGATTTTTGCCCATTTGATCTTGGTCTATTCCTAGGTTTAACCAAGGTTTAAACAAGTTTAATACATGAAAATGAAAAGGTAAGCCTGCATCCTTCTTAGTCACTCCAAAATGAAGCTTTTCGGAAGGTTTTTGAAATTTCCATGTTTGAAACCCAAAACCACTTCTCTTCATGCTTTACTTCACAAGACAGAGTTTAGGGTTAGGGGTAATATACGTGATTTGTCTAGTTTGAATATGTCTAGACCTTGTTTTATCAACTTGAATTCTTACTATATGACATAAAAAAAACTATGTGGTTTGGTTTGATAGTTCATTGTTCATAATTCATAGTTGATCATACATACGGATCATACATACAGAATTGCGCGATCCTTATCGCGACTTCTAACCTATCTAGTCGTCGAGGAAGATGATGGTCGCGTTCTCCTCTGCATCCCGCGCCTCCTTCTCCTTCACGGCGGCGATGGCCGCCGCCTTGTCTTCTTCCTCCGCCCTCTTCTTGTCGGCATCGTCCTTGAGGGACGCGGCCAGCGCCTTCAAGAAGAGGGGGTCTTCCCCTTCCTCCGCCTCCTCCGCCTCCTCGCCGGCTGGCGGCGCGAATCCGCCGCTGGTGCTCGCCTCCCACGCCGCCTTCGACCGGCGGTTCCTCTCCCGGTCGGCGCACCATTTGTTGAAGACGGGGCCGCTCATCGGTTTGAGCGGCGGATCCGCCTTGTACCAGAGCCCGCCCGGGGCGAACTCGCGGAGCGACGACGGCATGTACAGGGAGCCTCTGTACCTGCACGCCGCGCGCCGACTCCCGGCGGTGGATTGCTTGCACTGGAGCCGCCACGCCTCCTCGAGCGTGTCCGGCGCGCGGGATCGCTTCGATCCGCTCGCGGGCGACGCGGAACTGGCACGGCGTGAATACATGGCGAGCGGCGAAGAATCACCACCCTGCAATCAAGGCCAAGCACGCAGCATATGGCCTCTTCCTTACATCTTTTGACTGGTTTGTTGCCGGTCAACACCCCTGCTGCTGGCCCTGATGCTCCTGGTCCTGTTTAAAGTTCAGCATTAAACTCTACTATACAACGGTCGTGGTCTTGTGATGTACAGTACTAGTACTCTTTTGTAGCATTTGTGATGTAGTAGTACTATACTTTTTTTTGAACTGATATAGTACTATCTAAAAAAGTACTCCCTCCGATTCACATTCTTTTTAGCACCAAGAAATATGGATCGGAGCGAGGGAGTAAATTGGCATCTCGTGCATGAAGCTTGACAGATTGATCGGGTTGGCTAGAACGGCTAAACAATGCTGCTCATTAGGCAAATGCATGCCATGTACGATAGTATACATCTAGTAAAGAAGTCTATGATGACATAAAAAAAGACTACATTGGGGATGAGAGTCAATTGGGGCATCTACAATACAGAAAATCTTGCTCGTAGTTGATTTTGGCTAAGAGGGTTTTGTGCCGATACTTATCTTGGTCAAATCCTAGGTTTGACAATGATTTAAACAAGTTTAAAATATGAAAATGAAAAGGTAAGCATGGATACTTCTTAGTCACTCTAAAATGAAGCTTTTGGGAGGTTTTTGATATTTCCATGTTTGAAACCAAGAACCACTTCTCTTCATGCTTGGCTTCATAAGATAAAGTTTAGGGGTTAGGGGGTAGATACATGATTTGTTTGGTTTGAATATGTCTAGACCTTGTTTATCAGCTTGAATGCTTACTATATGACATAAGAAGACTATGTACTTTGGTTTTTCATTTTTTTGTTTTTTTAATTTTATGCCCATTTGAATCTTGGTCAAATACACTAGCTATGACCAAGATGTAAACAAGTTTAAAACATGAAAATGAAAAGGTAAGCATGGATCCTTCTTAGTCACTCTAAAATGAAGCTTTTGGGGGGTTCTTGAAATTTCCAAGTTTGAAACCCAAAACCACTTCTCTTCATGCTTGACTACATAAGACAGAGTTTAGGGTTAGGGGTAGATACATGATTTTTCTTGTTTGAATATATCTAGACCTTGTTTGTCAACTTTAATGCTAACTATATGACATAAGAAAACTATGTGCTTTGGTTTTTAATTTTTCTGATTTTTTTATTTTGATGCACATTTCAATCTTTGTCAAATCCTAGGTTTGACCAAGATTTAAACAAGTATAAAACATGAAAATGAAAAGGGGAAGCCTGTATCCTTCTTAGTCACTCTAAAATGAAGTTTTTGGGATGTTCTTGAAATTTTCATGTTTGAAACCCAAAACCACTTCTCTTCATGCTTGACTTCATAAGATATAGTTTAGGGGCTAGGGGATAGATACAAGATTTGCCTAGGTTTGAATATGCATGTCCAAACCTTGTTTATCAACTTGAATGCTTAGTATATGACATAAGAAGACTATATGCTTTTGTTTTTCATTTTTCTGGTTATTTTTAAATTTTATGCCCATTTGAATCTTTTGGTCAAATCCTTGGTTTAATTTGACACAGATTTAAACAAGTTTAAAATATGAAAATGAAAAGGTGGTAAGCAGGCATGGATCCTTCTTATATATATTAGTCACTCTAAAATGAAGCTTTTGGGAGGTTTTTGAAATTTCCATGTTTGAAACCCAAAACCACTTCTCTTCATGTTGTTGACTTCATAAGATAGAGTTTAGGGGTTAGGGGTATAGATACATGATTTGTCTTGTTTGAATATGTGTCTAGACCTTGTTTATCAACTTTAATGCTTACTATATGACATAAGAACACTATGTGCTTTAATTTGGTTTTTAATTTTTTTAATTTTTTTTGAATTTTGATGCACATTTTGAATCTTGGTCAAATGCTAGGTTTGATCGAGATTTGAACAAGTTTAAAACAAGAAAATAAAAGGTAAGCCCGCCAGACTGGATCCTTCTTAGTCACTCTATAATGAAGCTTTTAGGGGGGTTGTTGAAAATGTAAGCATGTATCCTTCTTAGTACGTCACACCACAATGAAGCTTTTGGGAGGGTTTTTGAAATGTCCATGTTTGAAACCCAAAACGACTTCTCTTCGTGCTTGACTTCATAATTAAGACAAAGTTTAGGGTTAGGGGTAGATACATGATTTTTCTGGTTTGAATATGTCTAGACTTTGTTTATCAACTTGAGTGCTTACTATATGGCATATATAAGAAGCTAGGCTATGTGCTTTGGTTTTTCATTTTTTTTTGAATTTTTATGCCCATTTGAATCTTGGTCAAATCCTAGGTACGTACGGTTTGACCAAGATTTGAACATGTTTAAAACATGAAAATAAAAGGTAAGCATGGATCCTTCTTAGTCACTCTAAAATGAAGCTTTTGGGAGGTTTTTGAAATTTCCATGTTTGAAACCCAAAACCACTTCTCTTCATGCTTGGCTTCGTAAGATAGAGTTTAGGGTTTGGGGTAGATACGTACATGATTTTTCTAAGTATTTTTATGCCCATTTGAATCTTCGTCAAATCCTAAGTTTGACCAAGATTTGAACAGGTTTAAAACATGAAAATGAAAAGGGTAAGCCTGGATCCTTGTTTAGGGTTAGGGGGTAGATACATGATTTTTGTGGTTTGAATATGCCAGACCTTGTTTATCACCTTGAATGCTTACTATATGACATAGGAAGATGGCGTGCTTTTGTTTTTTGTTTTTTTTTTGATTTTTTTTTGAATTTTTATGCCCATTTGAATCTTAGTCAAGTCATAGGTTTGACCAAGATTTAAACATGTTTAAAACATGAAAATGAAAAAGTAAGCCTGGATCCTTCTTAGTCACTCCAAAATGTACCAATTGATAAATGAGTTAACTTGGCTTCATGGAAAAAATAATGTCATGTAAATGATTTAACTTGGCTTTCGTACCCTTGAATCCATAGGAAACTTTGTATAAATGTAGTAGTATAATAATCAACCGAGTTTTTACATCAACAGGTCTGTCACTTACGTGTGGTGTCCATGCGTGAGGTCCCACACTTCAGTGAGCACAAGTCACGTGCAATAGGTACGCAAACTCCCAGCCATTTTCTTTGTCAAGAGAAGACGCATCAGGATGCGTATCGGAAGTATGTGGGTCCTTCTGGATCCTTCGGTTGTCCCTCTCACAAAAAAAAAATCTCTCTCATTCTCGGCCTCGCTCGACTCGCTCGCTCGCTCGCTCGCTCCTGCTCACTGACAAACCCTGCACAAAAGTCAACATCATCACACGAAAAAGGGGAGACACCATAATTCTCTCCCTTCTTCTCTACTTCCGAGTGATCCCTCTTCCTCCGAGTTTCACTCGACGGGCAAACACACATGTGCTGCATAGTAATAATAAAAAAGTAGAAAAATCGACCTACGAATCTATGATTAAATATGTTAAACTAGGGTTTTGCCCACTACTACAGATCAAGTTCAAAAATATCCAACTACTACTTCGATTTTGGGCTACTAATATAAAACTAAAATAAGTTGAACTAGTATTCCTCTAAAAAATCATTTTGGTATGCATTGTTTGATACTTTTCATAGCTATAGTGCATCACAAATTTATGATTTCATGCTTTGCTTTGCCAATTTCGATTTTTTCTAACCACCTTCTCTTTGATTTCAAATTTAGGTCAAACTATCGATGCCTACTATGTGTTCTACTTGAATTGGATGCAGCGTGCGCACATGTTTTGCCATTGTTTTGGGCTTCCACACATCTTTGGGGCATCCAAGTATTTAAGTTACCTTGTTTTTTTTGAATTGTAATTCATACCCTTCCTCCCAATTTTTATGCCCATTTGAATCTTGGTCAAATCCTAAGTTTGACCAAGATTTGAACAAGCTTAAAACATGAAAATGAAAAGGTAAGCCTGAATCCTTCTTAGTCACTCTAAAATGAGAAGCTTTTGGGAGTTTTTTGAAATTTCCATGTTTGAAACCCAAAACCACTTCTCTTCATGCTTGACTTCATAAGACAGAGTTAATTTAGGGTTAGGGGGTAGATACATGATTTGTCTAGTTTGTTGTTTAGACCTTGTTTATCAACTTGAATGCTTACTATATGACATAATAATACTATGTGCTTTGGTTTTCATTTTTTTTGATTTTTTCTGAATTTTTATGCCCATTTGATCTTGGTCAAATCCTAGGCTTAACCAATATTTAAACAAGTTTAAAACATGAAAATGAAAAGGTAAGCCTGTATCCTTCTTAATTAGTCACTCCAAAATGAAGCTTTTGGGAAGGTTTTTGAAATTTCCATGTTTAAATCCAAAACGACTTCTCTTCGTGCTTGACTTCATAAGACAAAGTTTAGGGCTAGGGGTAGAAACATGATTTTTCTGGTTTGAATATGTCTAGACCTTGTTTATGAACTTGAGTGCTTACGTACTATATGACATAAGAAGGCTATATGCTTTGGTTTTTCATTTTTTTTTTTTGAAATTTTATGCCCATTTTTGAATCTTGATCAAATCCTAGGTACGGTTTGACCAAGATTTGAACAATTTTAAAACATGAAAATAAAAGGTAAGCCAGACCTGGATCCTTTAGTCACTCTAAAATGAAGCTTTTGGGGGGTTCTTGAAATTTCCAAGTTTGAAACCCAAAACCACTTCTCTTCATGCTTGACTACATAAGACAGAGTTTAGGGTTAGGGGTAGATACATGATTTTTCTTGTTTGAATATATATAGACCTTGTTTATATCAACTTTAATGCTAACTATATGACATAAGAAAACTATGTGCTTTGGTTTTTAATTTTTCTGATTTTTTATTTTGATGCACATTTGAATCTTTGTCAAATCCTAGGTTTGACCAAGATTTAAACAAGTATAAAACATGAAAATGAAAAGGGGAAGCCTGTATCCTTCTTAGTCACTCTAAAATGAAGTTTTTGGGATGTTCTTGAAATTTTCATGTTTGAAACCCAAAACCACTTCTCTTCATGCTTGACTTCATAAGATATAGTTTAGGGGCTAGGGGATAGATACATGATTTGCCTAGGTTTGAATATGCATGTCCAAACCTTGTTTAATTATCAACTTGAATGCTTAGTATATGACATAAGAAGACTATATGCTTTTGTTTTTCATTTTTCTGATTTTTTTTAAATTTTATGCCCATTTGAATCTTTTGGTCAAATCCTTGGTTTAATTTGACACGGATTTAAACAAGTTTAAAATATGAAAATGAAAAGGTGGTAAGCAGGCATGGATCCTTCTTATATATATTAGTCACTCTAAAATGAAGTTTTTGGGAGGTTTTTGAAATTTCCATGTTTGAAACCCAAAACCACTTCTCTTCATGTTGTTGACTTCATAAGATAGAGTTTAGGGTTAGGGGTATAGATACATGATTTGTCTTGTTTGAATATGTGTCTAGACCTTGTTTATCAACTTTAATGCTTACTATATGACATAAGAACACTATGTGCTTTAATTTGGTTTTTAATTTTTATAATTTTTTTTGAATTTTGATGCACATTTTGAATCTTGGCCAAATCCTAGGTTTGACCGAGATTTGAACAAGTTTAAAACAAGAAAATAAAAGGTAAGCCCGCCAGACTGGATCCTTCTTAGTCACTCTATAATGAAGCTTTTAGGGGGGTTGTTGAAAATGTAAGCATGTATCCTTCTTAGTACGTCACACCACAATGAAGCTTTTGGGAGGGTTTTTGAAATGTCCATGTTTGAAACCCAAAACGACTTCTCTTCGTGCTTGACTTCATAATTAAGACAAAGTTTAGGGTTAGGGGTAGATACATGATTTTCCTGGTTTGAATATGTCTAGACTTTGTTTATCAACTTGAGTGCTTACTATATGGCATATATAAGAAGCTAGGCTATGTGCTTTGGTTTTTCATTTTTTTTTTTGAATTTTTATGCCCATTTGAATCTTGGTCAAATCCTAGGTACGTACGGTTTGACCAAGAATTGAACATGTTTAAAACATGAAAATAAAAGGTAAGCATGGATCCTTCTTAGTCACTCTAAAATGAAGCTTTTGGGAGGTTTTTGAAATTTCCATGTTTGAAAGCCAAAACCATTTCTCTTCATGCTTGGCTTCGTAAGATAGAGTTTAGGGTTTGGGGTAGATACGTACATGATTTTTCTAAGTATTTTTACGCCCATTTGAATCTTCGTCAAATCCTAAGTTTGACCAAGATTTGAACAAGTTTAAAACTTGAAAATGAAAAGGGTAAGCCTGGATCCTTGTTTAGGGTTAGGGGGTAGATACATGATTTTTGTGGTTTGAATATGCCAGACCTTGTTTATCACCTTGAATGCTTACTATATGACATAGGAAGACGGCGTGCTTTTCTTTTTTGTTTTTTTTGATTTTTTTTTGAATTTTTATGCCCATTTGAATCTTGGTCAAGTCATAGGTTTGACCAAGATTTAAACATGTTTAAAACATGAAAATGAAAAAGTAAGCCTGGATCCTTCTTAGTCACTCCAAAATGTACCAATTGATAAATGAGTTAACTTGGCTTCATGGAAAAAATAATGTCATGTAAATGATTTAACTTGGCTTTCGTACCCTTGAATCCATAGGAAACTTTGTATAAATGTAGTAGTATAATAATCAACCGAGTTTTTACATCAACAGGTCTGTCACTTACGTGTGGTGCCCATGCGTGAGGTCCCACACTTCAGTGAGCACAAGTCACGTGCAATAGGTACGCAAACTCCCAGCCATTTTCTTTGTCAAGAGAAGACGCATCAGGATGCGTATCGGAAGTATGTGGGTCCTTCTGGATCCTTCGGTTGTCCCTCTCACAAAAAAAAACAAATCTCTCTCATTCTCGGCCTCGCTCGACTCGCTCGCTCGCTCGCTCGCTCCTGCTCACTGACAAACCCTGCACAAAAGTCAACATCATCACACGAAAAAGGGGAGACACCATAATTCTCTCCCTTCTTCTCTCCTTCCGAGTGATCCCTCTTCCTCCGAGTTTCACTCGACGGGCAAACACACATGTGCTGCATAGTAATAATAAAAAAGTAGAAAATCGACCTACGAATCTATGATTAAATATGTTAAACTAGGGTTTTGCCCACTACTACAGATCAAGTTCAAAAATATCCAACTACTACTTCGATTTTGGGCTACTAATATAAAACCAAAATAAGTTGAACTAGTATTCCTCTAAAAAATCATTTTGGTATGCATTGTTTGATACTTTTCATAGCTATAGTGCATCACAAATTTATGATTTCATGCTTTGCTTTGCAAATTTCGATTTTTTCTAACCACCTTCTCTTTGATTTCAAATTTAGGTCAAACTATCGATGCCTACTATGTGTTCTACTTGAATTGGATGCAGCGTGCGCACATGTTTTGCCATTGTTTTGGGCTTCCACACATCTTTGGGGCATCCAAGTATTTAAGTTACCTTGTTTTTTTTGAATTGTAATTCATACCCTTCCTCCCAATTTTTATGCCCATTTGAATCTTGGTCAAATCCTAAGTTTGACCAAGATTTGAACAAGCTTAAAACATGAAAATGAAAAGGTAAGCCTGAATCCTTCTTAGTCACTCTAAAATGAGAAGCTTTTGGGAGTTTTTTGAAATTTCCATGTTTGAAACCCAAAACCACTTCTCTTCATGCTTGACTTCATAAGACAGAGTTAATTTAGGGTTAGGGGGTAGATACATGATTTGTCTAGTTTGTTGTTTAGACCTTGTTTATCAACTTGAATGCTTACTATATGACATAATAATACTATGTGCTTTGGTTTTCATTTTTTTTTTGATTTTTTCTGAATTTTTATGCCCATTTGATCTTGGTCAAATCCTGGGCTTAACCAATATTTAAACAAGTTTAAAACATGAAAATGAAAAGGTAAGCCTGTATCCTTCTTAATTAGTCACTCCAAAATGAAGCTTTTGGGAAGGTTTTTGAAATTTCCATGTTTGAAATCCAAAACGACTTCTCTTCGTGCTTGACTTCATAAGACAAAGTTTAGGGCTAGGGGTAGAAACATGATTTTTCTGGTTTGAATATGTCTAGACCTTGTTTATGAACTTGAGTGCTTACGTACTATATGACATAAGAAGGCTATATGCTTTGGTTTTTCATTTTTTGAAATTTTATGCCCATTTTTGAATCTTGATCAAATCCTAGGTACGGTTTGACCAAGATTTGAACAATTTTAAAACATGAAAATAAAAGGTAAGCCCGACCTGGATCCTTTAGTCACTCTAAAATGAAGCTTTTGGGGGTTCTTGAAATTTCCAAGTTTGAAACCCAAAACCACTTCTCTTCATGCTTGACTACATAAGACAGAGTTTAGGGTTAGGGGTAGATACATGATTTTTCTTGTTTGAATATATCTAGACCTTGTTTATATCAACTTTAATGCTAACTATATGACATAAGAAAACTATGTGCTTTGGTTTTTAATTTTTCTGATTTTTTATTTTGATGCACATTTGAATCTTTGTCAAATCCTAGGTTTGACCAAGATTTAAACAAGTATAAAACATGAAAATGAAAAGGGGAAGCATGTATCCTTCTTAGTCACTCTAAAATGAAGTTTTTGGGATGTTCTTGAAATTTTCATGTTTGAAACCCAAAACCACTTCTCTTCATGCTTGACTTCATAAGATATAGTTTAGGGGCTAGGGGATAGATACATGATTTGCCTAGGTTTGAATATGCATGTCCAAACCTTGTTTAATTATCAACTTGAATGCTTAGTATATGACATAAGAAGACTATATGCTTTTGTTTTTCATTTTTCTGATTTTTTTTAAATTTTATGCCCATTTGAATCTTTTGGTCAAATCCTTGGTTTAATTTGACACGGATTTAAACAAGTTTAAAATATGAAAATGAAAGGTGGTAAGCAGGCATGGATCCTTCTTATATATATTAGTCACTCTAAAATGAAGCTTTTGGGAGGTTTTTGAAATTTCCATGTTTGAAACCCAAAACCACTTCTCTTCATGTTGTTGACTTCATAAGATAGAGTTTAGGGGTTAGGGGTATAGATACATGATTTGTCTTGTTTGAATATGTGTCTAGACCTTGTTTATCAACTTTAATGCTTACTATATGACATAAGAACACTATGTGCTTTAATTTGGTTTTTAATTTTTATAATTTTTTTGAATTTTGATGCACATTTTGAATCTTGGCCAAATCCTAGGTTTGACCGAGATTTGAACAAGTTTAAAACAAGAAAATAAAAGGTAAGCCCGCCAGACTGGATCCTTCTTAGTCACTCTATAATTAATCTTTTAGGTGTGTTGTTGAAAATGTAAGCATGTATCCTTCTTAGTACGTCACACCACAATGAAGCTTTTGGGAGGGTTTTTGAAATGTCCATGTTTGAAACCCAAAACGACTTCTCTTCGTGCTTGACTTCATAATTAAGACAAAGTTTAGGGTTAGGGGTAGATACATGATTTTCCTGGTTTGAATATGTCTAGACTTTGTTTATCAACTTGAGTGCTTACTATATGGCATATATAAGAAGCTAGGCTATGTGCTTTGGTTTTTCATTTTTTTTTTTGAATTTTTATGCCCATTTGAATCTTGGTCAAATCCTAGGTACGTACGGTTTGACCAAGATTTGAACATGTTTAAAACATGAAAATAAAAGGTAAGCATGGATCCTTCTTAGTCACTCTAAAATGAAGCTTTTGGGAGGTTTTTGAAATTTCCATGTTTGAAAGCCAAAACCACTTCTCTTCATGCTTGGCTTCGTAAGATAGAGTTTAGGGTTTGGGGTAGATACGTACATGATTTTTCTAAGTATTTTTACGCCCATTTGAATCTTCGTCAAATCCTAAGTTTGACCAAGATTTGAACAAGTTTAAAACATGAAAATGAAAAGGGTAAGCCTGGATCCTTGTTTAGGGTTAGGGGGTAGATACATGATTTTTGTGGTTTGAATATGCCAGACCTTGTTTATCACCTTGAATGCTTACTATATGACATAGGAAGACGGCGTGCTTTTGTTTTTTGTTTTTTTTGATTTTTTTTGAATTTTTATGCCCATTTGAATCTTGGTCAAGTCATAGGTTTGACCAAGATTTAAACATGTTTAAAACATGAAAATGAAAAAGTAACCCTGGATCCTTCTTAGTCACTCCAAAATGTACCAATTGATAAATGAGTTAACTTGGCTTCATGGAAAAAATAATGTCATGTAAATGATTTAACTTGGCTTTCGTACCCTTGAATCCATAGGAAACTTTGTATAAATGTAGTAGTATAATAATCAACCGAGTTTTTACATCAACAGGTCTGTCACTTACGTGTGGTGCCCATGCGTGAGGTCCCACACTTCAGTGAGCACAAGTCACGTGCAATAGGTACGCAAACTCCCAGCCATTTTCTTTGTCAAGAGAAGACGCATCAGATGCGTATCGGAAGTATGTGGGTCCTTACGGATCCTTCGGTTGTCCCTCTCACAAAAAAAACAAATCTCTCTCATTCTCGGCCTCGCTCGACTCGCTCGCTCGCTCGCTCGCTAAACCTCACTGAAAAACCCAGCACAAAAGTCAACATCATCACACGAAAAAGGGGAGACACCATAATTCTCTCCCTTCTTCTCTCCTTCCGAGTGATCCCTCTTCCTCCGAGTTTCACTCGACGGGCAAACACACATGTGGTGCATACTAATAATAAAAAAGTAGAAAAAATGACCTACGAATCTATGATTAAATATGTTAAACTAGGGTTTTGCCCACTACTACAGATCAAGTTCAAAAATATCCAACTACTACTTCGATTTTGGGCTACTAATATAAAACTAAAATAAGTTGAACTAGTATTCCTCTAAAAAATCATTTTGGTATGCATTGTTTGATACTTTTCATAGCTATAGTGCATCACAAATTTATGATTTCATGCTTTGCTTTGCCAATTTCGATTTTTTCTAACCACCTTCTCTTTGATTTCAAATTTAGGTCAAACTATCGATGCCTACTATGTGTTCTACTTGAATTGGATGCAGCGTGCGCACATGTTTTGCCATTGTTTTGGGCTTCCACACATCTTTGGGGCATCCAAGTATTTAAGTTACCTTGTTTTTTTGAATTGTAATTCATACCCTTCCTCCCAATTTTTATGCCCATTTGAATCTTGGTCAAATCCTAAGTTTGACCAAGATTTGAACAAGTTTAAAACATGAAAATGAAAAGGTAAGCCTGAATCCTTCTTAGTCACTCTAAAATGAGAAGCTTTTGGGAGTTTTTTGAAATTTCCATGTTTGAAACCCAAAACCACTTCTCTTCATGCTTGACTTCATAAGACAGAGTTAATTTAGGGTTAGGGGGTAGATACATGATTTGTCTAGTTTGTTGTTTAGACCTTGTTTATCAACTTGAATGCTTACTATATGACATAATAATACTATGTGCTTTGGTTTTCATTTTTTTTTATTTTTTCTGAATTTTTATGCCCATTTGATCTTGGTCAAATCCTAGGCTTAACCAATATTTAAACAAGTTTAAAACATGAAAATGAAAAGGTAAGCCTGTATCCTTCTTAATTAGTCACTCCAAAATGAAGCTTTTGGGAAGGTTTTTGAAATTTCCATGTTTGAAATCAAAAACGACTTCTCTTCGTGCTTGACTTCATAAGACAAAGTTTAGGGCTAGGGGTAGAAACATGATTTTTTTTGGTTTGAATATGTCTAGACCTTGTTTATGAACTTGAGTGCCTACGTACTATATGACATAAGAAGGCTATATGCTTTGGTTTTCATTTTTTTTGAAATTTTATGCCCATTTTTGAATCTTGATCAAATCCTAGGTACGGTTTGACCAAGATTTGAACAATTTTAAAACATGAAAATAAAAGGTAAGCCCGACCTGGATCCTTTAGTCACTCTAAAATGAAGCTTTGGGGGGTTCTTGAAATTTCCAAGTTTGAAACCCAAAACCACTTCTCTTCATGCTTGACTACATAAGACAGAGTTTAGGGTTAGGGGTAGATACATGATTTTTCTTGTTTGAATATATCTAGACCTTGTTTATATCAACTTTAATGCTAACTATATGACATAAGAAAACTATGTGCTTTGGTTTTTAATTTTTCTGATTTTTTATTTTGATGCACATTTGAATCTTTGTCAAATCCTAGGTTTGACCAAGATTTAAACAAGTATAAAACATGAAAATGAAAAGGGGAAGCCTGTATCCTTCTTAGTCACTCTAAAATGAAGTTTTTGGGATGTTCTTGAAATTTTCATGTTTGAAACCCAAAACCACTTCTCTTCATGCTTGACTTCATAAGATATAGTTTAGGGGCTAGGGGATAGATACATGATTTGCCTAGGTTTGAATATGCATGTCCAAACCTTGTTTAATTATCAACTTGAATGCTTAGTATATGACATAAGAAGACTATATGCTTTTGTTTTTCATTTTTCTGATTTTTTTTAAATTTTATGCCCATTTGAATCTTTTGGTCAAATCCTTGGTTTAATTTGACACGGATTTAAACAAGTTTAAAATATGAAAATGAAAAGGTGGTAAGCAGGCATGGATCCTTCTTATATATATTAGTCACTCTAAAATGAAGCTTTTGGGAGGTTTTTGAAATTTCCATGTTTGAAACCCAAAACCACTTCTCTTCATGTTGTTGACTTCATAAGATAGAGTTTAGGGGCTAGGGGTATAGATACATGATTTGTCTTGTTTGAATATGTGTCTAGACCTTGTTTATCAACTTTAATGCTTACTATATGACATAAGAACACTATGTGCTTTAATTTGGTTTTTAATTTTTATAATTTTTTTTGAATTTTGATGCACATTTTGAATCTTGGCCAAATCCTAGGTTTGACCGAGATTTGAACAAGTTTAAAACAAGAAAATAAAAGGTAAGCCCGCCAGACTGGATCCTTCTTAGTCACTCTATAATGAAGCTTTTAGGGGGGTTGTTGAAAATGTAAGCATGTATCCTTCTTAGTACGTCACACCACAATGAAGCTTTTGGGAGGGTTTTTGAAATGTCCATGTTTGAAACCCAAAACGACTTCTCTTCATGCTTGACTTCATAATTAAGACAAAGTTTAGGGTTAGGGGTAGATACATGATTTTCCTGGTTTGAATATGTCTAGACTTTGTTTATCAACTTGAGTGCTTACTATATGGCATATATAAGAAGCTAGGCTATGTGCTTTGGTTTTTCATTTTTTTGAATTTTTATGCCCATTTGAATCTTGGTCAAATCCTAGGTACGTACGGTTTGACCAAGATTTGAACATGTTTAAAACATGAAAATAAAAGGTAAGCATGGATCCTTCTTAGTCACTCTAAAATGAAGCTTTTGGGAGGTTTTTGAAATTTCCATGTTTGAAAGCCAAAACCACTTCTCTTCATGCCTGGCTTCGTAAGATAGAGTTTAGGGTTTGGGGTAGATACGTACATGATTTTTCTAAGTATTTTTACGCCCATTTGAATCTTCGTCAAATCCTAAGTTTGACCAAGATTTGAACAAGTTTAAAACATGAAAATGAAAAGGGTAAGCCTGGATCCTTGTTTAGGGTTAGGGGGTAGATACATGATTTTTGTGGTTTGAATATGCCAGACCTTGTTTATCACCTTGAATGCTTACTATATGACATAGGAAGACGGCGTGCTTTTGTTTTTTCTTTTTTTTGATTTTTTTTGAATTTTTATGCCCATTTGAATCTTGGTCAAGTCATAGGTTTGACCAAGATTTAAACATGTTTAAAACATGAAAATGAAAAAGTAACCCTGGATCCTTCTTAGTCACTCCAAAATGTACCAATTGATAAATGAGTTAACTTGGCTTCATGGAAAAAATAATGTCATGTAAATGATTTAACTTGGCTTTCGTACCCTTGAATCCATAGGAAACTTTGTATAAATGTAGTAGTATAATAATCAACCGAGTTTTTACATCAACAGGTCTGTCACTTACGTGTGGTGCCCATGCGTGAGGTCCCACACTTAAGTGAGCACAAGTCACGTGCAATAGGTACGCAAACTCCCAGCCATTTTCTTTGTCAAGAGAAGACGCATCAGGATGCGTATCGGAAGTATGTGGGTCCTTCTGGATCCTTCGGTTGTCCCTCTCAGAAAAAAAAACAAATCTCTCTCATTCTCGGCCTCGCTCGACTCGCTCGCTCGCTCGCTCCTGCTCACTGACAAACCCTGCACAAAAGTCAACATCATCACACGAAAAAGGAGAGACACCATAATTCTCTCCCTTCTTCTCTCCTTCCGAGTGATCCCTCTTCCTCCGAGTTTCACTCGACGGGCAAACACACATGTGGTGCATACTAATAATAAAAAAGTAGAAAAATTGACCTACGAATCTATGATTAAATATGTTAAACTAGGGTTTTGCCCACTACTACAGATCAAGTTCAAAAATATCCAACTATTACTTCGATTTTGGGCTACTAATATAAAACTAAAATAAGTTGAACTAGTATTCCTCTAAAAAATCATTTTGGTATGCATTGTTTGATACTTTTCATAGCTATAGTGCATCACAAATTTATGATTTCATGCTTTGCTTTGCCAATTTTGATTTTTTCTAACCACCTTCTCTTTGATTTCAAATTTAGGTCAAACTATCGATGCCTACTATGTGTTCTACTTGAATTGGATGCAGCGTGCGCACATGTTTTGCCATTGTTTTGGGCTTCCACACATCTTTGGGGCATCCAAGTATTTAAGTTACCTTGTTTTTTTGAATTGTAATTCATACCCTTCCTCCCAATTTTTATGCCCATTTGAATCTTGGTCAAATCCTAAGTTTGACCAAGATTTGAACAAGTTTAAAACATGAAAATGAAAAGGTAAGCCTGAATCCTTCTTAGTCACTCTAAAATGAGAAGCTTTTGGGAGTTTTTTGAAATTTCCATGTTTGAAACCCAAAACCACTTCTCTTCATGCTTGACTTCATAAGACAGAGTTAATTTAGGGTTAGGGGGTAGATACATGATTTGTCTAGTTTGTTGTTTAGACCTTGTTTATCAACTTGAATGCTTACTATATGACATAATAATACTATGTGCTTTGGTTTTCATTTTTTTTTGATTTTTTCTGAATTTTTATGCCCATTTGATCTTGGTCAAATCCTAGGCTTAACCAATATTTAAACAAGTTTAAAACATGAAAATGAAAAGGTAAGCTTGTATCCTTCTTAATTAGTCACTCCAAAATGAAGCTTTTGGGAAGGTTTTTGAAATTTCCATGTTTGAAATCAAAAACGACTTCTCTTCGTGCTTGACTTCATAAGACAAAGTTTAGGGCTAGGGGTAGAAACATGATTTTTTTGGTTTGAATATGTCTAGACCTTGTTTATGAACTTGAGTGCCTATGTACTATATGACATAAGAAGGCTATATGCTTTGGTTTTTCATTTTTTTTGAAATTTTATGCCCATTTTTGAATCTTGATCAAATCCTAGGTACGGTTTGACCAAGATTTGAACAATTTTAAAACATGAAAATAAAAGGTAAGCCCGACCTGGATCCTTTAGTCACTCTAAAATGAAGCTTTTGGGGGGTTCTTGAAATTTCCAAGTTTGAAACCCAAAACCACTTCTCTTCATGCTTGACTACATAAGACAGAGTTTAGGGTTAGGGGTAGATACATGATTTTTCTTGTTTGAATATATCTAGACCTTGTTTATATCAACTTTAATGCTAACTATATGACATAAGAAAACTATGTGCTTTGGTTTTTAATTTTTCTGATTTTTTATTTTGATGCACATTTGAATCTTTGTCAAATCCTAGGTTTGACCAAGATTTAAACAAGTATAAAACATGAAAATGAAAAGGGGAAGCCTGTATCCTTCTTAGTCACTCTAAAATGAAGTTTTTGGGATGTTCTTGAAATTTTCATGTTTGAAACCCAAAACCACTTCTCTTCATGCTTGACTTCATAAGATATAGTTTAGGGGCTAGGGGATAGATACATGATTTGCCTAGGTTTGAATATGCATGTCCAAACCTTGTTTATCAACTTGAATGCTTAGTATATGACATAAGAAGACTATATGCTTTTGTTTTTCATTTTTCTGGTTTTTTTTAAATTTTATGCCCATTTGAATCTTTTGGTCAAATCCTTGGTTTAATTTGACACGGATTTAAACTAGTTTAAAATATGAAAATGAAAAGGTGGTAAGCAGGCATGGATCCTTCTTATATATTAGTCACTCTAAAATGAAGCTTTTGGGAGGTTTTTGAAATTTCCATGTTTGAAACCCAAAACCACTTCTCTTCATGTTGTTGACTTCATAAGATAGAGTTTAGGGGTTAGGGGTATAGATACATGATTTGTCTTGTTTGAATATGTGTCTAGACCTTGTTTATCAACTTTAATGCTTACTATATGACATAAGAACACTATGTGCTTTAATTTGGTTTTTAATTTTTATAATTTTTTTTGAATTTTGATGCACATTTTGAATCTTGGTCAAATCCTAGGTTTGACCGAGATTTGAACAAGTTTAAAACAAGAAAATAAATGGTAAGCCCGCCAGACTGGATCCTTCTTAGTCACTCTATAATGAAGCTTTTAGGGGGGTTGTTGAAAATGTAAGCATGTATCCTTCTTAGTACGTCACACCACAATGAAGCTTTTGGGAGGGTTTTTTAAATGTCCATGTTTGAAACCCAAAACGACTTCTCTTCGTGCTTGACTTCGTAATTAAGACAAAGTTTAGGGTTAGGGGTAGATACATGATTTTTCTGGTTTGAATATGTCTAGAGTTTGTTTATCAACTTGAGTGCTTACTATATAGCATATATAAGAAGCTAGGCTATGTGCTTTGGTTTTTCATTTTTTTTTTGAATTTTTATGCCCATTTGAATCTTGGTCAAATCCTAGGTACGTACGGTTTGACCAAGATTTGAACATGTTTAAAACATGAAAATAAAAGGTAAGCATGGATCCTTCTTAGTCACTCTAAAATGAAGCTTTTGGGAGGTTTTTGAAATTTCCATGTTTGAAACCCAAAACCACTTCTCTTCATGCTTGGCTTCGTAAGATAGAGTTTAGGGTTTGGGGTAGATACGTACATGATTTTTCTAAGTATTTTGACGCCCATTTGAATCTTCGTCAAATCCTAAGTTTGACCAAGATTTGAACAGGTTTAAAACATGAAAATGAAAAGGGTAAGCCTGGATCCTTGTTTAGGGTTAGGGGGTAGATACATGATTTTTGTGGTTTGAATATGCCAGACCTTGTTTATCACCTTGAATGATTACTATATGACATAGGAAGACGGCGTGCTTTTGTTTTTTGTTTTTTTTTTATTTTTTTTTGAATTTTTATGCCCATTTGAATCTTGGTCAAGTCATAGGTTTGACCAAGATTTAAACATGTTTAAAACATGAAAATGAAAAAGTAAGCCTGGATCCTTCTTAGTCACTCCAAAATGTACCAATTGATAAATGAGTTAACTTGGCTTCATGGAAAAAATAATGTCATGTAAATGATTTAACTTGGCTTTCGTACCCTTGAATCCATAGGAAACTTTGTATAAATGTAGTAGTATAATAATCAACCGAGTTTTTACATCAACAGGTCTGTCACTTACGTGTGGTGCCCATGCGTGAGGTCCCACACTTCAGTGAGCACAAGTCACGTGCAATAGGTACGCAAAGTCCCAGCCATTTGCTTTGTCAAGAGAAGACGCATCAGGATGCGTATCGGAAGTATGTGGGTCCTTCTGGATCCTTCGGTTGTCCCTCTCACAAAAAAAAAACAAATCTCTCTCATTCTCGGCCTCGCTCGACTCGCTCGCTCGCTCCTGCTCACTGACAAACCCTGCACAAAAGTCAACATCATCACACGAAAAAGGGGAGACACCATAATTCTCTCCCTTCTTCTCTCCTTCCGAGTGATCCCTCTTCCTCCGAGTTTCACTCGACGGGCAAACACACATGTGCTGCATAGTAATAATAAAAAAGTAGAAAAATCGACCTACGAATCTATGATTAAATATGTTAAACTAGGGTTTTGCCCACTACTACAGATCAAGTTCAAAAATATCCAACTACTACTTCGATTTTGGGCTACTAATATAAAACTAAAATAAGTTGAACTAGTATTCCTCTAAAAAATCATTTTGGTATGCATTGTTTGATACTTTTCATAGCTATAGTGCATCACAAATTTATGATTTCATGCTTTGCTTTGCCAATTTCGATTTTTTCTAACCACCTTCTCTTTGATTTCAAATTTAGGTCAAACTATCGATGCTTACTATATGACATAATAATACTATGTGCTTTGGTTTTCATTTTTTTTGATTTTTTCTGAATTTTTATGCCCATTTGATCTTGGTCAAATCCTAGGCTTAACCAATATTTAAACAAGTTTAAAACATGAAAATAAAAGGTAAGCCCGACCTGGATCCTTTAGTCACTCTAAAATGAAGCTTTTGGGGGGTTCTTGAAATTCCAAGTTTGAAACCCAAAACCACGTACTTCTCTTCATGCTTGACTACATAAGACATACAAAGTTTAGGGTTAGGGGTAGATACATGATTTTTCTTGTTTGAATATATCTAGACCTTGTTTATATCAACTTTAATGCTAACTATATGACATAAGAAAACTATTTGCTTTGGTTTTTAATTTTTCTGATTTTTTATTTTGATGCACATTTGAATCTTTGTCAAATCCTAGGTTTGACCAAGATTTAAACAAGTATAAAACATGAAAATGAAAAGGGGAAGCCTGTATCCTTCTTAGTCACTCTAAAATGAAGTTTTTGGGATGTTCTTGAAATTTTCATGTTTGAAACCCAAAACCACTTCTCTTCATGCTTGACTTCATAAGATAGAGTTTAGGGGCTAGGGGATAGATACATGATTCGCCTAGGTTTGAATATGCATGTCCAAACCTTGTTTATCAACTTGAATGCTTACTATATGACATAAGAAGACTATATGCTTTTTTTTCATTTTTCTGATTTTTTTTCAAATTTTTATGCCCATTTGAATCTTTTGGTCAAATCCTTGGTTTAATTTGACACGGATTAATTTAAACAAGTTTAAAATATGAAAATGAAAAGGTGGTAAGCAGGCATGGATCCTTCTTATATATATTAGTCACTCTAAAATGAAGCTTTTGGGAGGTTTTTGAAATTTCCATGTTTGAAACCCAAAACCACTTCTCTTCATGCATGTTGTTGACTTCATAAGATAGAGTTTAGGGGTTAGGGGTATAGATACATGATTTGTCTTGTTTGAATATGTGTCAATACCTTGTTTATCAACTTTAATGCTTACTATATGACATAAGAACACTATGTGCTTTAATTTGGTTTTTAATTTTTATATTTTTTTTGAATTTTGATGCACATTTTGAATCTTGGTCAAATCCTAGGTTTGAACGAGATTTGAACAAGTTTAAAACAATAAAATAAAAGGTAAGCCCGCCAGACTGGATCCTTCTTAGTCACTCTATAATGAAGCTTTTAGGGGGGTTGTTGAAAATGTAAGCATGTATCCTTCTTAGTACGTCACACCACAATGAAGCTTTTGGGAGGGTTTTTGAAATGTCCATGTTTGAAACCCAAAACGACTTCTCTTCGTGCTTGACTTCATAATTAAGACAAAGTTTAGGGTTAGGGGTAGAGATACATGATTTTTCTGGTTTGAACATGTCTAGACTTTGTTTATCAACTTGAGTGCTTACTATATCAAGTTGTGTCTGAGTTGAGTCAATGTTGAGTCGTTGAGTCACCTAGTATTATTATTATGGTGGTGTACTTGTGTTCATGTACTTGTTTCAGACAGGTATTGTTGTTTTGGTGAAGGAGACATGCATCATCCATTTTTGGTGGGGTTAATTGGTTCTAGGGTTAATTGGTTCTATGCCACTCCTCAATTCACAAGTTGTGTTTATGCCATTCCAAAAACTGAAGTTGTGTTTATGCCACTCTCAATTCTCAATACCCCCTTCTATGCCATTTTCAACAATACAACATGAAAACGGTTCAATAAATAGTCGTATTTTAGTTTATACTTTCGTATTGACCAAAATAAACCTGTGTTCAGATTTGGAGCGACTTTTGGGTGTTTTGGGCACACAAGAAATCCAAAATTTTCAAATTCTGGCGAAAATTAGAACTTCTCAGAAAAATCTAATTTTTTTATAGGAAATCAAAAACACTGAAACGAGTATACTATTTTAATTTGAGCCATTTATGTGCAGATTTGCATAAAAAGGCTGACATTTTCTGTTCTGTCTAGAAATTGGTAAAATTTTGTCCAAAAAATCAAACTTCTTCGAAAAATCTGATAATTTTACAGAATGTCAAGAACACTAATATGAGTCATCCAAGTATTTAAGTTACCTTGTTTTTTTTGAATTGTAATTCATACCCTTCCTCCCAATTTTTATGCCCATTTGAATCTTGGTCAAATCCTAAGTTTGACCAAGATTTGAACAAGTTTAAAACATGAAAATGAAAAGGTGAGCATGAATCCTTCTTAGTCACTCTAAAATGAGAAGCTTTTGGGAGTTTTTTGAAATTTCCATGTTTGAAACCCAAAACCACTTCTCTTCATGCTTGACTTCATAAGACAGAGTTTAGGGTTGGGGGTAGATACATGATTTGTCTGGTTTGTTGTTTAGACCTTGTTTATCAACTTGAATGCTTACTATATGACATAATAATACTATGTGCTTTGATTTTCATTTTTTTGATTTTTTCTGAATTTTTATGCCCATTTGATCTTGGTCAAATCATATGTTTAACCAATATTTAAACAAGTTTATAACATGAAAATGAAAAGGTAAGCATGCATCCTTCTTAGTCACTCCAAAATGAAAGCTTACATATACTCTTGGAATACTGTTTTGGGTGATTTGTCATTCAAAAATATGGTATCATTCGGATCAGAGGAAGTATAGTTGGAGATGAATGGCCCACCAAGTCTCTGCCTCGAAGTTTGCTCTTTGACCAGATAAGTATTACTACTCGCGAGGTGCCGAGGAGACGGGGAGGCCAAATTTAAGGACTAACCTTTGCTCTTGCCATCTTCCTCAGTTCACCACTTTGTTTACCTCTTGGAATACTACTTCGCCACCATGACCGGGAGCAAGTCTCGCCACAGAAGGGCTCGTGCGGCTGCGGCGAAGCTGAGGGAATCCCAGCAATGCCCTCCCTGTGCTGCTGTCAAGGTGCCTTCTGCGCAAGAGTCTTCAAGGGCGTCGCAGCCCGCGACTGCCACCTTCAGGCGATCCTCCGTTCTTGCGCATCTTTCTATGTCTTTCACA
The DNA here is from genome assembly GCF_019359855.2 of Lolium perenne. Taxonomy (NCBI): domain Eukaryota; kingdom Viridiplantae; phylum Streptophyta; class Magnoliopsida; order Poales; family Poaceae; genus Lolium; species Lolium perenne. Next base: position 30,927,980 of record NC_067248.2, on the reverse strand, counting down.
ACTTATCATCCCCTCCTTTTCTTACCTTCTCTCAATCGTATATTCAGGTCAGGTGGCCTTAGTTTTCCCGCAGCCCTCCTGCCTGCGGAAACATCTTCCACGGAGCCAAGTTCTCAAAGCAGCGAGGTATAGACATTCGTGCAAATTGGGATTCCCATTTTCTCTTTCTTGGTACTTCTCTGGGTACACTTCTGATTTTGTGCTCCATCCCCATCTGATAGAAGCCCCGCTACGAGATCGGGCCCATTTTAGAAATGGTTATGGGCGATTTCTGCGTCGAGACGGCGGACAGAAGCGCCCTCGCCGATGAGTGCATGAGACTTTATTCTTGGCTCGCCACTGAGAAGATCCGGATTCGCATTCTCGACGATATCGCCATGAAATCGTTCACTGCGAGTAATGAGATCCAGCGGCGGAGCCTCGGCCAGGCGGAGACCATGGACAAACTCGCCGGACTGATCCTGAACCTCACGGTTAGGACGGACAAACTAGAGGCCGAGCTGTCACAGGTTAAGGCTCTCAACTCCGAGCTGAAGCGTCAAGCAGGCTCAAGGTAGATCTTGACCAGGTCACTGTGTACCACTAGCTGCAATCCTTGATGACTGTTGTGTCACCTGGCTTCCGAAGTTTACGAAGGTTAATTTTCGAAATTTTGTTCGTAAAATTGGCCTGTGGAAATGTAAACAAACTAGTACTCTTACTTTATTATATTAGTACTTGTGTCAATGTAGTAGTTGTGTCTGAGTCGAGTCAATGTTTAGTCGTTGAGTCACCTAGTATTATTATTATGGTGGTGTACTTGTGTTCATGTACTTGTTTCAGACAGGTATTGCTGTTTTGGTGAAGGAGACATGCATCACCCATTTTTGGTGGGGTTAATTGGTTCTAGGATTAATTGGTTCTATGCCACTCCTCAGTTCACAAGTTGTGTTTATGCCATTCCAAAAACTGAAGTTGTGTTTATGCCACTCTCAATTCTCAATACCCCCTTCTATGCCATTTTCAACAATACAACATGAAAACGGTTCAATAAATAGTCGTATTTCAGTTTATACTTTCGTATTGACCAAAATAATCCAGTGTTCAGATTTGGAGCGACTTTTGGGTGTTTCGGGCACACAAGAAATCCAAAATTTTCAAATTCTGGCAAAAATTAGAACTTCTCAGGAAAATCTATTTTTTATAGGAAATCAAAAACATTGAAACGAGTATACTGTTTTAATTTGAGCCACTTATGTGCAGATTTGCATAAAAAGACTGACATTTTTTGTTCTGTCTAGAAATTGGTAAAATTTTGTCCAAAAAAACAAACTTCGAAAAATCTGATAATTTTACAGAATGTCAAGAACACTAATATGAGTCTACTATTCTAATATGAGCCATTTCTGGGCACATATGATCCATTAAACATAGGTGCAAAGTACGGTCCAGATTATCTCGAGAGTATGTACAAATCGTAGTACGTAGAAGTCGTTTTGGGTTTCAAACATGGAAATTTCAAGAACATCCCAAAAAGCTTCATTTTAGAGTGAGTAAGAAGGATCCAGGCTTACCTTTTCATTTTCATGTTTTAAACTTGTTTAAATCTTGGTCAAACCTAGGATTTGACCAAGATTCAAATGGGCGTAAAATTAAAAAAATCATAAAAATGAAAAACCAAAGTACATAGTCTTCTTATGTCATATAGTAAGCATTCAAGTTGATAAACAAGGTCTAGACATATTCAAACCATACAAATCATGTATCTACCCCCTAACCCTAAACTCTATCTTATGAAGTCAAGCATGAAGAGAAGTGGTTTTGGGTTTCAAACATGGAAATTTCAAAAACCTCTTAAAAATTCATTTTAGAGTGACTAAGAAGGATATGATGCAGGCTTCTCTTTTCATTTTCTTGTCTTAAACTTGTTTAAATCTTGGTCAAACCTAAGATTTGACCAAAAGATTCAAACGGGCATAAAATTCAAAAAAAAATCAGAAAAATGAAAAACAAAAGCATATAGTCTTCTTATGTCATATAGTAAGCATTCAAGTTGATAAACAAGGTCTAGACATATTCAAACCAGAAAAATCATGTATATATCTACCCCTAACCCTAAACTCTGTCTTATGAAGAGAAGTGGTTTTGGGTTTCAAACATGGAAATTTCAAGAACCTCCCAAAAGCTTCATTTTAGAGTGTGACTAAGAAGGATCCAGGCTTACCTTTTCACTTTCATGTTCTAAACTTGTTTAAATCCTAGTCAAACCTAGGATTTCACAAAGATTCAAATATATGGGTATAAAATACAAAAAAATAAAAAAATGAAAAACGAAAGCACATAGTCTTCTTATGTCATATAGTAAGCATTAAAGTTGATAAACAAGGTCTAGACATATTCAAACTAGACAAATCATGTATCTCCCCCTTAACCCCTAAACTCTGTATTATGAAGTCAAGCATGAAGAGAAGTGGTTTTGGGTTTCCAACATGGAAATTTCAAAAACCTCATAAAAATTTATTTTAGAGTGACTAAGAAGGATGCAAGCTTCCCTTTTCATTTTCATGTCTTAAACTTGTTTAAATCTTGGTCAAACCTAAGATTTGACCAAAAGATTCAAACGGGCATAAAATTCAAAAAAATCAGAAAAATGAAAAACAAAAGCATATAGTCTTCTTGTGTCATATAGTAAGCATTCAAGTTGATAAACAAGGTCTAGACATATTCAAACCAGAAAATCATGTATATATCTACCCATAACCCTAAACTCTGTCTTATGAAGTCAATCATGATGAGAAGTGGTTTTGGGTTTCAAACATGGATATTTCAAGAACCTCCCAAAAGCTTCATTTTAGAGTGTGACTAAGAAGGATCCAAGCTTACCTTTTTCATTTTCATGTACTAAACTTGTTTAAATCCTGGTCAAACCCAGGATTTCACAAAGATTCAAATATATGTGTATAAAATATAAAAAATAGAAAAATGAAAACCAAAGCACATAGTCTACTTATGTCACATAGTAAGCATTCAAGTTGATAAACAAGGTCTAGACATATTCAAACCAGAAAAATCATGTATATATCTACCCCTAACCCTAAACTCTGTCTTATGAAGTTAATCATGAAGAGAAGTGGTTTTGGGTTTCAAACATTGGAATTCCAAGAACCTCCCAAAAGCTTCATTTTAGAGTGTGACTAAGAAGGATGATTCAGGCTTACCTTTTCATTTTCATGTTCTAAACTTGTTTAAATCCTGGTCAAAACTAGGATTTCACAAAGATTCAAATATATGGGTATAAAATTCAAAAAAATAGAAAAATGAAAAACCAAAGCACATAGTCTTCTTATGTCATATAGCAAGCATTAAAGTTGATAAACAAGGTCTAGACATATTCAACCTAGACAAATCATGTATCTACCCCCTAACCCCTAAACTCTGTCTTATGAAGTCCAGCATGAAGAGAAGTGGTTTTGGGTTTCAAACATGGAAATTTCAAAAACCTCTTACAAAATTCATTTTAGAGTGACTAATTAAGAAGGATGCATGCTCCCCTTTTCATTTTCATGTCTTAAACTTGTTTAATTCTTGGTCAAACCTAAGATTTGACCAAAAGATTCAAACGGGCATAAAAATCAGAAAAATGAAAACCAAAGCACATAGTTTTCTTATGTCATATAGTAAGCATTCAAGTTGATAAACAAGGTCTAGACATATTCAAACCAGAAAATCATGTATATATCTACCCCTAACCCTAAACTCTGTCTTATGAAGTCAATCATGAAGAGAAGTGGTTTTGGGTTTCAAACATGGAAATTTCAAGAACCTCCCAAAAGCTTCATTTTAGAGTGACTAAGAAGGATACAGGCTTACCTTTTCATTTTCATGTTTTAAACTTGTTTAAATCCTGGTCAAACCTAGGATTTGACAAAGATTCAAATATATGGGCATAAAATTCAAAAAATAGAAAAATGAAAAACCAAAGCACATAGTCTTCTTATGTCATATAGTAAGCATTAAAGTTGATAAACAAGGTCTAGACATAAGCAAACTAGACAAATCATGTATCTACCCCCTAACCCCTAAACTCTGTCTTATGAAGTCAAGCATGAAGAGAAGTCGTTTTGGGTTTCAAACATGGAAATTTCAAGAACATCCCAAAAGCTTCATTTTAGAGTGACTAAGAAGGATCCATGATTACCTTTTCATTTTCATGTTTTAAACTTGTTTAATCTTGGTTAAACCTAGGATTTGACCAAGATTCAAATGGGCACAAAATTTAAAAAATCAGAAAAATGAAAAACCAAAGTACATAGTCTTCTTATGTCATGTAGTAAGCATTCAAGTTGATAAAATGGTTCATGCCGGCGTCTTAGCTCCTAAAAAAATTATACACCAATTGATGTGACGAATTGATGATTTACTCTAGTGCTTCTAGACCATGCAGCTAGCGAGTATTCATATGTACCGCATGGAGCCCCCAACTTTTGACTTCCCGTGTCGGAAAAGGCCTGTTTAATAATGTGGGGCGATGAGGTATCCCGAAGTATCTAGAGGGTTTCATGTTTCAGGCTTTCAGCATCGCCACCCAAGGGAAGGATGGGTGACGAATCCGTGCATTCACAAATTGCTAGATCTGAAGAGTCCTTGTATGATGAGCGGTAGATAGCACCTCTAAGCTGCAAATCAACAGCTTCAATTACTTCAAATGAGCATTGGCCGGAAGGCTGACAGAGTGAAAAAATTCAAATTCAAAAACTCATGTATAGAATAGAAAAAAAATAAAAAACATGTAGATAGAATAGAGGTATAGATAGATTAGCCCAAAAAAGAAGAGGACGGGGAAATTTCGAACGCTCGCCTTTAACTCAGCAGACACCTCCCTCGCGCACCTAAACTTTCGAACGCGCGCCCAATATTTCGAACGCTCGCCTTTAACTCAGCACCCAGCCCACCTTGTTCTTCTCTAGACACCTCCTTCGGCGCCCTGTTCTTCTCTAGACACACCCTCGGTGAACCAGGCCGCGCACCAAAACTTCCCCACGCTTTCTATCAGCCGCGTCAGCCGGCGACTGCGGGTGGCGCCGTTCTTCTCCAGCCGCACCGGCAGGCGCGGTCAGCTGGTAGATCCTCACGGTATGCATGCTATCTTCAGGCCTGGGCAAGTACGATTCATTATAGCTCAATCGAAGTCAGTCGCCATCGTCCAGCCCTTATAAGTTCGTTAGTTCGTTCGAATCGATCGGTTGATATTGTTTTCCTCTCGATGTGTTTGTTTGACATTGTTTTCCGCTTTACCTATTTGCTCGAATTCGTTAAATCGTAATCGTTTGTTTGTAAGGCAAAGAGGAAATCATATCATGGCTTATCATCATGGGTATAACCTTTTTAGCTAGATTTTGCTGTTTGGGATCTATGATCCTTTTAGTTGCTGGTCTCCAGTAACATTTTCTCTCTTTTTTATTACAGTGAAAAATACACAGCGAGGAAACCACTGTGCAGCCTAAAAAAAATAGACCTCAGTTGGTTTGCTGAAATCGGCTCAAATAACGTGGCATTTAGTTATATAGTTTTATATTCGACCTGTTTGCTCAGATATGTTGGTTTACATTCATACGCAACCTGTTGGGCAAGTATGGACACAGCTTCAGTGACTTTCAGGTCAAAATTCCAGCGGTTGAGTGATTTTTGGTTGGATCCATTCCTGTGCGTTCGATCGGCTTTTGATGGCTGTTATTGAGACAAAGTCATGGCTGGACTTTTGACGCAGCTCCAGTGATGTTCAGGTCAAAAGCCCAGCGTTGACTTTGGTTCAATATCAGCCATCCAAAGCCAATCGAACACACATGAATGTATCCAACCAAAAATCACTCTACAATAAGTCGTTTCCAGACTAAAACAATGTTTATTCCCAAACTATTTTTTTTGAATCCGACCAATCTTTCCCGGAATGCAGAAGAAATATATAAGATTTACTGGAATGTTGTTCTTTTTACTGGACAGTTTGAATTTTAAGTTTAAAGTTGGTTGTAAAACATAAAATGAGGTTTATTGATAAACAATATGGCTGAATCTGATGAAACTCCCCCAGAATGCATAACCCGACATATAAGATTTACTGGATTTTTGTTTCAAAAACTTCTAGGCAGTATGAATTTTAAGTTTAAAATTTTCTCGTGAAACTTAAAATGGTAAATTTTGGATCCATTCTCGTGCGTTCGATTGGCTTTTGATGGCTGTTATTGAAACAAGTGTTAATTGGTTCTATGCCACTCCTCAATTCACAAGTTGTGTTTATGCCATTACAAAAACTGAAGTTGTGTTTATGCCATTACAAAAACTGAAGTTGTGTTTATGCCACTCTCAATTCTCAATATCCCCTTCTATATATGCCATTTTCAATACTCCACTATAATAAATATAGCATATCTATGATAGTACTCTATGATACCACCCACTATGCACCCATGTTCCAAACACCACTCCCGCTGACTGTACCTTATTGTATCGAGCGATAAGCTTGATGAGCAACCCAAACAAACAAAAAAAGACTGTACCTTATTGTACTTGCTCTTACCCATATCTTCTCTTTCTCTTTCATCGCGAGTGCAGCTAATTCAGTTAGTCTTCCAATGAATATTAATATTTTGTCTCAATGATGTCATGTTTCGACTAACAATTAGCACTTTTGAATTCTTAGATTGCTTTTTCACACGATGCACTTCTTTTAATTTATTTTACCACATTTGAATGTGAACCTTGACCAAATAAATAGGACAACAATATCACGATCATATAATACATAAGCAGCATTGTTAGAATCGTGTTGGAAAATACTTTCTAATGATACCAGTTTTATATCAATTTTTTTTATATACTTCATCCTGAAAAATATGTTTCAACTTCATCAAAACTTGCATGTATCTGCAAACTAAACTCATCTAAATACATGTATATCTACATAAAATTGAAACATCATTTTTAAATAGAGAGATATAGATTAATATTTTTTCGAAGATAAAATACGAAAAACAAGGGTGCATTGTTTATTGAAATGGAGTGAGTAGTATATATAAAATCATTTTAGTTGCCAATGATCATGTTGAGGGCCTCTATTTCTTGTTTTGCTCAGGCCCTCCGTATTCTCAGGTACGGCCCTGGTGGTCTATGAACCTGTATGTAATCTTATTACTTTTGGCTTCTTTGCACTGCTAATAGATCGGCGGAATTACGGCAAAAAAGAAGAAAGAATGTGTTGGTATTGTATTGCTTTCGATAGATATGTTCGCCCCTCCCCCCCAAGCATTTACAGATGGCACAAGAGATTCAAGGATGAAATTGCTCTCCTTGTTCATAAGGCAAAGAGGAAATCATATCATGGGTAGAACATTTTATATATATTTTGCTGTTTGGGATCTATGATCCTTTTAGTTGCTGCTCTCCAGCAACTTTTGTACATATTTCCCTCTTTTTATTAAAAAAAATACAAAGTGGGGAAACCCAGTGGTCAGCCTAAAAAAAATCTGTTCGCTAGGTAGCCGTAGTTTTGCACTCAGTTCGTTTGCTGAAATCGGCTCAAATAATGTAGCATTTATAGTTTTATATTCGACCTGTTTGCTCAGGTATGTTTGCTTACATTCGTAGGTGACCTGTTTGTTGAAATAGCTTATCGCTTCTCGACCATCTATCTCCTCAACAGATGGACATAACTTGGATATTATTTCACTCATTAAACACACCAACATATTTGAGTGGTATTGAAGACTTCATGAAGCACGTTAGTGATTTTACTGACGGCGACAAGACAAAGGAAGTGATTTGTCCATGCCGCGTATGTTTGAATATTGGGTCCAAGCCTCAACATGTAGTCTCAGATCATTTATTCGTTTATGGGATGGACCAGACATATATCAGGTGGATTAACCATGGTGAACACTATGATCAGCCCGACATTATTGATCCTCTTTATTCCGATGGTTATCAGCTGAAGATCTCGTCCGTGGATGAGGCTACTGCTAATTTGTTACGGGATCTGTATCCATATGCAAGCCAACAGCCCCATGGTTATCACAAAAAGCCTCTTTTCCATGACCCGATAGAAGATGCTAAGCGCTTAGTGGCCCCTGGTTCTGTTGTGTCAAGATTCGAATTAATTGTGAAATTAGTTCATGACAAGTCATACCAGGGGATTACCAATAAAGCGTTCAATGCGTTGCGAAGACATACAACGATGCACTCCTGGGCTGGACTCGCCAAAATCCTTTTATGAGGTGAAGCAAGACATCAAGGTACTGGGACTTGGATATGAGAAGATTGATTTTTGCAAAAATAACTGTGCACTATTTTGGATGGAGTATAATGACCTCGATGAATGTCCAGTATGTAAGGAATCAAGATGGAAACATGATGGAGCTGGTGGTAAGAAAAAGATTCCTTGGAAGGTTCTGAGATACTTTCCACTTGTACAAAGATTGCAGAGGTTGTTTGCTTCAGAACAAACATCTCGGGAAAACAAGATGGCACAAAGAGATTCTCACGCCCGACCCTGATTTACTGAGGCATCCTGCTGATGGCGATGAATGGAAGCAATTCGACCTGGATCATCCAGATTTTGCTGCAGATCCAAGGAACCTGAGACTTGGCCTTGCTACAGATGGATTCAACCCATTTGGCAACATGAGCAACTCGTATAGCATGTGGCCAGTACTAGTTACACCTTACAACCAGGCTCCCTGGACATGCACCGATCAGTCGAACTGTATGATGGCCTTACTCATCCCAGGTCCCAAATCTCCTGGGAAGGATTTTGATGTGTTCATGCAGCCTCTTATTAGAGACTTGCAAACATTATGGGAGGGTGTCCCTACACGGGATGTGTGTCAACCTAAAGAACAAAATTTTCTATTACGTGCTGCTGTACTGTATTGCACCCATGATTATCCAGCTTTGGGCACTATGTCAGGCAGAGTAACATCAGGTTATAATGCATGTGTTCACTGTGATATTGATCAGCTGGCAGTGAGGATAATAAACAAGATATCCTATATGGGCCATCGCCGTTTCCTTCCATTAGATCACAGTTTCCGAAAAAATAGAAAAAAATTGCAATTTATTGGTGATCAGGCCTGTAAAAAGACTAAACCGCAGCACTTTAAGAGTCACGAGTTGGAGGCGCACCTAGAAGCGGTCAGAAATGTTAAACCAGGAAAACCACCAGCCGCCACAGCAGGTACAGCAGAGAAGGATACAGAAGATGCAGCAGCAGTAGTAGCAGATAGAAAAAGGAAGAAGAGAGGAGATGAACTGAGTCTAGCAGCTACCAAAAGGAAGATGGGAGGTGAAATAGCAGCATGTACCAAGAGGAAGGAAATGGAAAATGATAGACCGAGAATATTTTATAAGCGCAGGACCACTCTTTGGGACTTGCCGTATTGGGCTGGTAAGAAGCTTTGGCATAATATTGATATCATGCACATGGAGAAGAATATATGTGACAGCATTGTCGGCACATTACTCAACATTCCATCCAAGACAAAAGATAGCTCAAATGCTAGGATTGATTGTGCAACATTGAATGTTAACAGGCACTTGCAACTGGATCGTAATGACAAAGTGAACAAAGGCAAGGAAAAACATTATAAATTTCGAGGCGTGGAATTCACATTGCCGATGCCTAAAAGGAGATTATTTTGTGAGTACCTCCGAGGTGTGATGTTCCCGTTCGGATTTGCTTCCAACATTGCAAATTGTCTCAATGCTGAAGGAAACAAGCTCCAAGGGTTGAAAACTCACGATTGTCATATCCTGCTGCAAAGGCTTTTAGCTATTGGCATTAAAGATTTAGTGAAGCCAAATATGTACAACGTGATTGCAGAGTTGGGAAGGTTCTTTAGGGAAATATGTAGTAAAACTCTAAGCAGAGCTGTTGTAGAACGTCTTAAGGTGGACATAGCAGTAATCCTGTGCAAGCTGGAGCTGATATATCCTCCAGCCTTCTTTGATGTGATGGTGCATTTGGCTGTTCATCTACCTGATGAGGCACTTTTAAGAGGTCCGGTACAGTATGGATGGATGTACCCTATAGAACGTCGACTGTGCACTTTCAAGAATACAGTTAGGAACAAAGCTAGACCGGAGGCTTGCATTGCAGTGGCGTATATTGCTGCTGAAGCATATACATTTGCCTCAAGATATATTCCTGATATTGAGACCAGATTCAACCGGGGTCGCAGAATTTTGGAAGTTGGAGGATCTGTTTTTAATCATGGTGTTGAGCTAATAGGAAAGAGGACCGAAAAAACATTAGAGCAGTCTGAATTTGAACAGCTGTCTTGGTATGTGCTGAATAATGCTACAGAGGCTGATGAATATGTTAAGTGAGTACTATGCACACGAAATACTCAGTTCCTCGCATATACTATGAACTTGTATCAAAATGAAATATATTCAGCTGACTTGGCTATGTTTTGCAGGTTGTACATGGAAACGAATGGAAAGCTATCGGCACGTGGGAGTGGGTTTCAGGACTGGTTTGAGAAATATGTAAGATGTTCAATTGCACTCTGACTTGTCTATGTGTTTTCACATGAGATGACCTCTTGTCTATTTTGTAATTGTAGATCTCGAAAATCCATGCGGAGAATCCAGGCGTTGTTAGTGCTGATCTCCTTGTCCTATCACGTGGTCCAGATAAGAGGGTGTTGGTAGCTGCAGCTTGCAATGCCAATGGTGTCCATTACAGCTCCTATGAGCGTGAACAACATTTGAAGACACGAAATAGTGGCATCACAACCAGTGGAGATCACTTGACAACCAGAAAGAAGAGATCAGAGTCATTTGACCATTATGGTCACATAGAAGAGGTTATTCAGTTGTTCTATAGTGATAAGGTTACTGTCCGATCTGTGGTTCTATTTAAGTGTTATTGGTACAACCAAGATCCAAACAAGGGCAAAGGTGCCAGAAATGATGGGTATTTCATATCGCTTAATACTATCGCTCGGTGGTACAAGGATGATCCTTATATTTTGGTACCTCAAGCGGCCAAGGTACTTTTCTTGGAAGACAGATCTAGAAAAGGATGGCAGTATGTGCAAAAGTTTGTGGCAAGGAACATATATGATTTGGATGAGAATGCGGATCCAATAATTGGTGCCCAGCAAGATGATTTCGCTGGTTGTATGCAAACTAAAGTTGCTGACATTGATGAAACCTCGTTGGATACAGGTATCCCTGCACATGATGGAGAAGTAGATTTCACTGTTGAGGTTAGCATAGTCGACAAAGAGATGGATAAACTGAAGCTACCTGGTGAATCTCAGGAGGAGAATGGACACGACGAGCAGGATGAGACCATGCACGAATATCAGAATGAAGACAGAGGTGATGATGATGATGATGATGATGATGATGATGATTAGACTCTTGTCTCTGTATCATCTTTGTGAGATGAAGAACCATGATTTGTTTTGATTTTTCTATTTGGAAAATGTATGAGTCCTGAAGACAATTATCTGTTGGATTGTAATCCCATGATGACTAATTATTTATGTTTGTTGTCCTACTAAAAGTTGGTCAAACTTAATTGTGTGGAAGTAATCCCATGCTGTTTGATTCATAGGGTCATATCCCATAGGAAAATAGAATGATAATACTTGATCAAACTAATGCAGAATATCTTATAACCACAATCAAATAGAATTTCTCTTGACATAGGATTCAAGTTGGCATGGCATCCCTATCATACAGGGGTTTTATTCATACTATGCTACAAATCGAAAATAAGATGGGTCAGCACTTTATCGCGGCAGATAGGGCAGCTGGCGTTCGTTACAAACCAGGAGAAGATGCACTTCCTATGGAACGGGTGTTTGCATCCCCGAAGACGCACCGTTGTGCGCTGCGACAGCCCCAGCATGCATATGCTGCAGTGGCCGTTCTCCGGCGCAACTAGGACCCAACTGTCCTGCAGCGCCGGCAAGTTGACGATGAGCCGGTGGTCCACCCTAAGGGTGAGGTCGAAGTGGAGGCCACCGAGCCGACGACACGCCTGCTGCCACATCAGGTGCATAACATCGTAAGGCATGATGATGTCCCACTCCTCCTCCGTGAGGTTCAGGTTCTTGAGCAGCCATACACGGGCAAGAATCTCGCGCATAGTTCGCACGACATTGCCCCCACTACGCAGCTCCCTCGGAGGCAAGCCAAGATCCAGCACCACCTCTTCGCAGGGTGTAGTGGTGATATCGTCCTCATCCAGTGGGGCAGGGAGGGGGCCGGCCATCCTCCCCGAGCTCGTACGTCCTCGAGAAGAAGATGTGCACTGTCATAGTGTACGGGGACGCCTCGCCCTCGCCCACGGCCGGCGGCTCGCCGACGGAGAAGTCGGTCGTGCTTGCCGACACACGGCAGGCACGGAAGACATGTGGGCCAGACTCGATGATGCGCTCGCGTGAGGAGCGCTCTAGTAGGGGCGTCGCCGCCATTGGGGATTCTTCGGAGGGCTGTAGACTGGCGGCTAGTCGACGGTGAGGTGGTTGGTGTGAGATCTCTGGGATGAGGCCAGGGGAAGTGGGCGAAGTGCTCGGGACTAGGGACTGCCCTCAACTTTCCGCAGTAGTATGATAATAATTGGTGGACGAGGGAGACTAGTCCAGAGACTACCCAAAGTTGATAAATCATGTTCGAGGGAAAATGCCCAAGATTTATTATCAAAATTCAAGCTAATTTCGCCGATTTTGTTCTGCCGTTCATTAGACATCATCCAACGGCCTTGGTCTCTGGGATTCGCTGCTACAGTGTCATCTACTATTTTCTACCCAATTCCAGAAACATCCATAAAGCTAGTAGATAGCTTTCCTGCTTGTTGGCCCCAACCCATTTTTTAATCTTTTCTTCCTTATCCCCTTCGCTCATGCTAGCAGCTACTTGCAGCCATTGCTACACCAGCGAGGTGATCTCTATGATAGGCACGGTTTTAGTAAGACAGCAAGTTGTAGATAGCTAACCATGAGACACATGCCTCTCTGGTTGAGACTGAGCTCGCTCTTGTGATTGGGCTCCAATGGTCGAGGTGAGTCACAACTGCAATGACAGAGGTTTGTGCTGAATTAATTAGCACAGAGGCGTAACTAGCACTAGATGGAGAAGGCATAGTACACATATCGGACACGAAGTCGCGTACGCGAGCAGCTCGCATTCACTTGCATCAGTGCGGTACAACAAAGATGATGAAGAAGGATTGGAGCTTTGAAGGTAGTCAGAAAAGTTACAAAAAATAATACGTGCAAAACTTAACCTGTATAAACGCACATGCATGGATAATTTTACATTTCTGCATGAGAAAGACATGTCAATTTTCAGTACGACATGGTTTGATTTGTCAAATTTGATGCTCCTTAATGCATTTTAAGTGAAAATTACAGGTTTATTCATTATAATTGCCGATTTTTAACGTTACGTGCAGCTGACTAGCAAACTATAAGTGTGTGATTGCTTGCTTCCAAAATAAGGATATGTAATCATTTTGTATAAGGTAGTACCAATTAGTCGTTATATTGCAGAACTTAAAGAGTTTTGAGAGATTCAACTCGTTGCTACTCCATAAGAATGGTCATGTTGACAAATTTGATCCAGTGTTGAACAGAGCCAGAAACATTTCAAAAACTTGAGCATGGAAGAGGCTAGGGGTAAATGCCCCAAGGCCAGCCGAGCCTATCGTAGGTGCCGTCCCGAGGAGGAAGTACCTTAATTTGGGGCGCGCGGACGCTGCGGTACCCCGAGCTCGAGACGCCGCCGTACCGGTAGCTCGACCCGCGACGAGGCATGGCGGCGGCGGCGGAAGCGGAGCGGCGGCGGCGGAAGGTAAAGCTCCTGCTGACAAACATATTAGGCACAAATGGGCAACCTTCAGTAACCCATGTTCCATTTTTTTTTGTCAGGATAACCCCATGTACCACCTTCCCAATAGAAAAAGTACTGTTCAACCTTCCCCTGTTGGGCCCAATATTTCACTTTTGGGTTGCCAAGGAACATCTACATGGTAATTGTTATCGGTCTACTTGATCCGGCTGTCGAAGCCCAATAACTACAAATGGGCCTTTCTGCTCATGCAATTTCGGCCCTTTTCTAATGAAACACAGATCCTATGATTGGCAAATAAAAATACACGGAGATTCTACATAAAAGTTGTTTTTATTTATTTTGAATTATAGGGTTCCAATTTTTGAAACTGCTCATGCCCAATATGAAAATCCTTGATCGCTCCATACCCACATGGATAACGGTATTTTTAAAAATTCATAAAGTGGATTTGAAATTTAAAACATATCCTAATAATTCCTTGATTTAATCTATCAACTTGCAAGATCTTGGAGCCAAAGAGCTTGTATTAGTCTGCGAAAATAATACTGATAAACCTGTCGTTAACAAGAAATGAAGGTTTATCGTTCAGAGAGGATGCCATGTGGGACCCATGAGACAGTAGCGTCCTCAACGTTTCAAAGAAAAAGGCAAGTAGCCCGAAAATAGGGGTAAAAATAAATCCTACAAAGGAAACATTTATAGTTCATAGAGGCTGACATGTGGGACCGATCTGCCAGCTGCATCCTCATCATTTCGAAGTCGGCAGGGATCAGAAGAAAAAGGCAAATAGCCAGAAATTAGGGGTCAAAAATAAATCCAAAAAGGAAACTTTTATTCTTAATAGAGGATGACATGTGGGACCGACCTGCCAGCAGCGTCCTCATCGTTTCAAAGGCCGCAGGGGATCAAAAGAAAAAGGCAAATAGCCAGAAATTGGGGGTAAAAAATAAATCCAACAAAGGAAAGGTTTATTGTTCATAGAGGCTGACATGTGGGACCCATGAGCCAGCGGCAACCTCAATTTCAAAGGCGGCATATGATCGAAAAGAAAAAGGCAAGTTAGCAAAAATCAGTGGGTAAAAAAATCTAATAAATGAAACTTTATTGTACAGTCCCATGAGCCAGCACCTTACTCAACGTTTCAGTGGCGGCATGAGATAGAAAGAAAAAGGAAAGTGACCAAATATCAGGAGCAAAAAATAATCCAAGAAAAGAAACTTTTATTGTACATAGAGGATGACATATGGGTCCCACTTATACAAGCTCTTTCGCTCCATGATCTTGCAAGTTGATTGTACATAGAGGATGACATGCGGGCCCCTTGTGTCAGCAGCTTACTCAACGTTTCCAAGGCGGCAGGGGATCAAAAGAAAAAGGAAGTAGCCAGAAATTAGCGGTCAAAATAACTCCAAGGAAGGAAACTTTTATTGTTCATAGAGTATGACATGCGGGACCCATGCGCTAGCAGCTTCCTCAACGTTTCAAAGGGGGCATGAGATCGAAAGAAAATACAAGTGACCAAATATCAGGAGCCAAAAATAATCCAAGAAAAGAAACTTTATTGTACATAAAAGATGACATGCGGGTCCCATTTTGCAGCAGCGGTGTCAACGTTTCAAATGCGGCTTGAGATCAAAAGAAAAAGAGTAGCCAGAAATTAGGGGTAAAAAAACTCCCGTAAAAGAAAGTTGATTGTACATAGAGGATCGCATGCGGGTCCCATGACCCAGCACCTTACTCAACGTTTCAGAGGCGGCATGAGATCGAAAGAAAAAGGAAAGAGACCAAATACCAGGAGCAAAAAATAATCCAAGAAAAATAAACTTTTATTGTACATAGAGGATGACATATGGGTCCCACTTATACAAGCTCTTCCGCCCCAAGATCTTGCAAGTTGATTGTACATAGAGGATGACATGCGGGCCCCTTGTGTCAGCAGCTTAATCAACGTTTCCAAGGCGGCAGGGGATCAAAAGAAAAAGGAAACAGCCAAAAATAAGAGGGTGAAAAAAATCCAAGAAAAGAAACTTTTATAGTATCGAGGATGACATGTGGGTCCCATGAGCCAGCAGCTTCCTCAACGTTTCAGAGGCTGCATGAGATCGAAAGAAAAAGGCAAGTGACAAAAATAAGGGGGTAAAAAAATCCAAGAAAAGAGACTTGATTGTACATAGAGGATGACATGCGGGTCCCACCAGTCAGCAGCTTACTAACGTTTCCAAGGCGGCAGGGGATGAAAAGAAAAAGGAAATAGCCAAAGATCAGAGGGTGAAAAAAATCCAAGAAAAGAAACTTTTGTAGTACATAGAGGATGACATGCGGGTCCCATGGGCCAGCAGGTTCCTCAACGTTTTCAAGGGTGGCATGAGATCGAAAGAAAAAGGCAAGTGACTAAAAATCAGAGGGTGAAAAATAATACAAGAAAAGAAACTTTTATTGTACATAGAGGATGACATGCTGTCCCAACGTTTCAAATGCGGCTTGAGATCAAAAGAAAAAGAAAGTAGCCAGAAATTAGGGGGTAAAAAAAAACTCCAAGAAAAGAAAATTGATTGTACATAGAGGATGACATGCGGGTCCCATGAGTCAGCAGATTCCTCAACGTTTCAAACGTGGCATGAGATCGAAAGAAAAAGGAAAGTGACCAAATATCAGGAGCCAAAAATAATCCAAGAAAAGAAACTTTATTGTACATAGAGGATGACATGCGGGTCCCATTTTGCAGCACCGGTCTCAACGTTTCCAAGGCGGCACAGGACCAAAAGAAAAATGAAGTTGCCAGAAATCAGGGGGTGAAAAAAATCCAAGAAAAGAAAGATTTCAATTGGGCTGCATCTGGACATCTGGGCCTTCGAACTATCCTTCTGGGCCTTTTGACTCATACAATTTCAGCCCACTCCAGAACATGAAAGTTCGGATTTTTCTCAAAAAAAAAACAGGAAAGTCCTATGCTTCGCCAAAACAAAAAACAAGGAGATTCAAGATATAAGTTGTAAAAATAAAGATTTAATTTATCTGTTTGCAATAGCTCAGAGCGAAATACACTGTTTATTGTCTGCAAAATAATCAAGATATCACATGTTTCTTGTACGGGGAGGCTGACATCAGGGACCCATGAGCCAGCAGCGTCGTCAACGTTTCAAAGGCGGCAGGGGATCGAAAATAAAAAAAACCAAATATCAGTTGGTAAAAAAATCCAAGAAAAGAAAACATTTATCGTTCTGAGAGGATGACATGCGGGACCGATGAGGCAGCAACATCCTCAACGTTTCCAAGGCGGCAGGGGATCAAAGAAAAAAAGGAAATAGCCAGAAATTAATTAGAGGTTCAAAATAAATCCATCAAAGGAAAGTTTTATTGTTCATAGAGGATGACATGTGGGACCGACTTGCCAACAGCGTCCTCATCGTTTCAAAGGGGGCAGGAGATCAAAAGAAAAAGGCAAATAGCCAGAAATTAGGGGTAAAAAATAACTCCAAGAAAGGAAACTTTTATTGTTCGTAGAGGATGACATGCGGGACCCATGAGCCAGCAGCTTACTTAACGTTTCAAAGGCGGCATGAGATCGAAAGAAAAAGGCAAGTGACAAAATATCAGGAGCCCAAGATAATCCAAGAAAAGAAACTTTATTTACATAGAGGATGACATGCGGGTCCCATTTTGCAGCAGCGGTCCCAACGTTTCAAATGCGGCTTGAGATCAAAAGAAAAAGAAAGTAGCCAGAAATTAGGGGGTCAAAAAAAATCCAAGAAAATAAAGTTGATGGACATAGAGGATGACATGCGGGTCCCATGAGCTAGCAGCTTACTCAACGTTTCCAAGGCGGCAGGGGATCAAAAGAAAAAGGAAATAGCCAAAAATCAGAGGGTGAAAAAAAACAAAGAAAATGAACTTTTATAGTACATAGAGGATGACATGCGGGTCCCATGAGCCAGCAGGTTCCTCAACGTTTCAAACGTGGCATGAGATCGAAAGAAAAAGGCAAGTGACCAAATATCAGGAGCCAAAAATAATTCAAGAAAAGAAACTTGATTGTACATAGAGGATGACATGCGGGTCCCAATTAGCAGCAGTGGTATCACCGTTTGAGAGGCTGCACGGGATCGAAAGGAAAAGGCAAGTGACCAAATATCAGGAGCCAAAAATAATCCAAGAAAAGAAATTTTATTGTACGTAGAGGATGACATGCGGGTCCCATTTTGCGTTAGCGGTCTCAACGTTTCCAAGGCGGCACAGTAACAAAAGAAAAATGAAGTAGCCAGAAATCAGGGGGTGAAAAAAATCCAAGAAGAAAGATTTCAATTGGGCTGCATCTGGACATCTGGGCCTTCGAACTATCCTGCTTGGCCTTTTGACTCGTACAATTTCAGCCCACTCCAAAACAGGAAAGTTCCGAATTTTCTAAAAAAACAGGAAAGTCCTATGCTTCGCAAAGACAAAAAAACAAGGAGATTCAACATATAAGTTTGTTTATGTAAAAATAAAGATTTAATTATCCGTTTGAAATAGCTCAGAGCGCAATACATTGTTTATTGTCTGCAAAATAATCAAGATATCATATGTTTCTTGTACGGGGAGGCTGACATCGGGGACCCATGAGCCAACAAAGGCGTAGCCAACGTTTTAAAGGCGGCAGGGGATGGAAAGAAAAATAAACCATAAATATGTTGGTAAAAGATCCAAGAAAAGAAACATTTTCGTTCCGAGAGGATGACATGCGGGACCCATGAGGCAAGAAGCATCCTCGGCGTTTATTGTTCATAGAGGTTGACATGTGGGACCCGTGAGCCAGCCGTCCTCAACGTTTTAAAGGCTGCACGTGATCGAAAGAAAAATAAGCCAAAAATCGTTTGGTCAACAAAATCCAAGAAAATAAACATTTACCGTTCGAGAGGATGACGTGCGGGACCCATGAGGCAGCAGCATCCTCAACGATTCCAAGGCGGCAGGGGAAATATCCGAGAAATTAATTAGGGGTTCAAAATAAATCCATCAAAGGAAACTTTTATTGTTCATAGAGGATGACATGTGGGACCGACCTGCCAACAGCGTCCTCATCGTTTCGAGAGGGCAGGAGATCAAAAGAAAAGGCAAATAGCCAGAAATTAGGGGTAAAAAATAACTCCAAGAAAGGAAACTTTTATTGTTCGTAGAGGATGACATGCGGGACCCATGAGCCAGCAGCTTACTCAACGTTTCAAAGGCGGCATGAGATCGAAAGAAAAAGGCAAGTGACAAAATATCAGGAGCCAAAGATAATCCAAGAAAAGAAACTTTATTGTACGTAGAGGATGACATGCGGGTCCCATGAGCCAGCAGGTTCCTCAACGTTTCAAACGTGGCATGAGATCGAAAGAAAAAGAAAGTTGATTGTACATAGAGGATGACATGCGGGTCCCATGAGTCAGCAGCTTACCCAACGTTTCCAAGGCGGAAGGGGATCAAAAGAAAAAGGAAATAGCCAAAAATCAGAGGGTGAAAAAAAATAAAGAAAATAAACTTTTATAGCACATAGAGGATGACATGCGGGTCCCATGAGCCAGCAGGTTCCTCAACGTTTCAAACGTGGCATGAGATCGAAAGAAAAAGGCAAGTGACCAAATATGAGGAGCCAAAAATAATTCAAGAAAAGAAAGTTTTATAGTACATAGAGGATGACATGCGGGTCCCATTTAGCAGCAGCGGTATCACCGTTTGAGAGGCGGCAGGGGTTCAAAAGAAAAAAGAAATTGCCAAAAATCAGAGGGTGAAAAAAACCAAGAAAATGAACTTTTATAGTACATAGAGGATGACATGCGGGTCCCATGAGCCTGCAGGTTCCTCAACGTTTCAAACGTGGCATGAGATCAAAATAAAAAGGCAAGTGAAAAAATATGAGGAGCCAAAAATAATTCAAGAAAAGAAAGTTTTATAGTACGTAGAGGATGACATGCGGGTCCCATTTAGCAGCAGCGGTATCACCGTTTGAGAGGCGGCAGGGGATCGAAAGAAAAAGGTAAGTGACCAAATATGAGGTGCCAAAAATAATTCAAGAAAATAAAGTTTTATAGTACATAGAGGATGACATGCGGGTCCCATTTAGCAGCAGCGGTATCACCGTTTGAGAGGCGGCAGGGGTTCAAAAGAAAAAAGAAATTGCCAAAAATCAGAGGGTGAAAAAAACCAAGAAAATGAACTTTTATAGTACATAGAGGATGACATGCGGGTCCCATGAGCCTGCAGGTTCCTCAACGTTTCAAACGTGGCATGAGATCGAAAGAAAAAGGCAAGTGCCCAAATATGAGGTGCAAAAAAAAACTCCAAGAAAAGAAAGTTGATTGCTCATAGAGGATGACATGCGGGTCCCATTTAGCTACAGCGGTCTCACTGTTTGAGAGGCGGCAGGGGATCGAAAGAAAAAGGCAAGTGACCAAATATCAGGAGCCAAAAATAATTCAAGAAAAGAAAGTTTTATAGTCCATAGAGGATGACATGCGGGTCCCAGTTAGCAGCAGCGGTATCACCGGCGGCAGGGGATCGAAAGAAAAAGGCAAGTGAAAAAATATGAGGAGCCAAAAATAATTCAAGAAAAGAAAGTTTAATAGTACATAGAGGATGACATGCGGGTCCCATTTAGCAGCAGCGGTATCACCATTTGAGAGGCGGCAGGGGATCGAAAGAAAAAGGCAAGTGACCAAATATGAGGTGCCAAAAAAAATCCAAGAAAAGAAAGTTTTATAGTACATAGAGGATGACATGCGGGTCCCATTTAGCAGCAGCGGTATCACCGTTTGAGAGGCGGCAGGGGATCGAAAAAAAAGGCAAGTGACCAAATATGAGGTGCCAAAAAAAACTCCAAGAAAAGAAAGTTGATTGCACATAGAGGATGACATGCGGGTCCCATTTAGCAGCAGCGGTCTCAACGTTTCCAAGGCGGCAAGGGATCAAAAGAAAAAGGAAGTAGCCAGAAATCAGGGGGTCAAAAAAAATCCAAGAATAGAAAGAATTTTGGTTCATAGAGGATGACATGCGGGACCCATGATCCTACATCGTAAACGGCTCGATCGGAGAACGTTGAACGAGATGGCGCGATCGAGAAAAAAAACAATGCCAGAGAGGCTGCCATCTGGGCCCTACATCCCTCGGCGGTGCGGATTTGCGTTGACTCGGCCGGCGAACCCGAGATTTCGAGATGCACCACGTCCCGGGCCACCATACGCAACGTTTTGGCTGCTTTCGTCGGGCTAGGTGGCCTCAAAAACGAGAAAAAAAAGTTTTGAAATGCACCACGGAGGGACCCAAAATCGTCGGCCATGGTACACCAGCAACCACGGCGCGACTTCAACTTCGTCGGCCATGGCAACTTTTCTTGTAGTGACTGTAATTTGTTCACCCAACACTTGTTACTTGTTATTGGAGAGTTGCCACTAGTGTAGATCGCTGGGAACCCCGGTCCATCTCTCATCATTATATACTCGTTCTACATGTCATTGGAAGTAGTATCAACTATTTCCTGGTGCCATTGCTGTCATATTGCTATTACTGCTACTGTGTTACTGTTATTACTGCTCTCATATTACTGCTACTTTCACATCACCCCTGTTACTAGTGCTTTTCCAGGTGCAGCTGAATTGACAACTCAGTTGTTAAGGCTTATAAGTATTCTTTACCTCCCCTTGTGTCGAATCAATAAATTTGGGTTTTACTTCCCTCGAAGACTGCTGCGATCCCCTATACTTGTGGGTTATCACCTATCATTTTTGGTAGACCTTTTCTAAATACTTGTGGAGCTATTATAGATTGCAAGAAAGAGAAAATTTTGACTAAATTTGCTGGTGAATCTTATGAGTTTAACTTTTCTAAATTTACCAAAACTCCTTATAAAGCTGATTTGCCTAATAATGATTTTAAAATGGAACAGTGTGCATCTATTGTTCTTGTTCCTAATAATCCTTTGCAGCAACATTTGGAGAATAGCGAGAGTGAAGTTTTTAGGAAAGAAAGAGATGAGCTTGAGGAAATTTTTCTCCGCCAACCTATTCTTAAGCATGATTTACCGGTGGAAGATCTGGGTACAACACCGCCACCAAAGGAAGATCCTGTCTTTGATTTAAAACCTTTGCCTGATAATCTTAAATATGCTCATATTGATGATAAGAAAATATATCCTGTTATTATTAGTTCTAAGCTTACAGAGTTTGAAGAAGAAAGGTTATTGCAAATATTGAAGAAACACCGAGGTGCTATTGGCTACACTCTTGATGACTTGAAGGGGATTTCTCCCTCTATTTGCCAACACGCCATTAATATGGAAGATGATGCGAAGCCTGTTGTTGAACCTCAGCGTCGTCTAATTCCTAAAATGAAGGATGTGGTAAGAAATGAGGTATTACGACTTCTTGAAGCTGGTATTATATATCCTATTGCTGATAGTAGATGGGTTAGTCCTGTGCATTGTGTTCCTAAGAAAGGAGGAATGACTGTTGTGCCTAATGATAATGATGAGCTCATACCTCAAAGAGTAGTTGTAGGGTATAGAATGTGCATTGATTATCGAAAAGTTAATAAAGTTACTAAAAAGATCATTACCCTTTGCCTTTTATTGATCAAATGTTAGAAAGGTTATCTAAAAATACTCATTTTTGCTTTCTTGATGGTTATTCTGGGTTTTCACAAATTGCTGTTAAAACTAAGGATCAAGATAAAACCACTTTCACTTGTCCCTATGGAACTTATGCTTATAGACGTATGCCTTTTGGTTTATGTAACGCTCCTGCTACTTTTCAAAGATGCATGTCTGCTATTTTTCATGGTTTTTGCGAGAGTATTGTAGAGGTATTCATGGATGATTTTTCTGTCTATGGGAATTCTTTTGATAATTGCTTGCGGAACCTTGATAAAGTTTTGCAGAGATGTGAAGAAACTAACCTTGTTCTTAATTGGGAGAAATGCCACTTTATGGTTAATGAAGGAATTGTATTGGGACATAAAATTTCCGAGAGAGGTATTGAAGTTGATAGAGCTAAAGTTGAAGCAATTGAGAAGATGCCCTATCCCAGGGATGTTAAAGGTATTCGTAGTGTTCTTGGTCATGCTGGGTTTTATAGGAGGTTTATTAAAGACTTCTCCAAGATTTCAAAGCCTCTTACTAATCTTCTTCAAAAAGATGTACCTTTTGTGTTTGATGATGATTGTAAGGAAGCTTTTGAAACTCTAAAGAAAGCCTTAACAACTGCTCCTATAGTTGAACCTCTTGATTGGAATTTACCATTTGAAATTATGTGTGATGCTAGTGATTTTGTCGTAGGCGCTGTTCTTGGACAGCGAGTAAACAAAAAATTGAATGTTATTCATTATGCTAGTAAAACTCTTGATGCTGCTCAAAGAAATTATGCTACTACTGAAAAAGAATTGTTAGCTGTAGTCTTTGCTTGTGATAAGTTTAGATCTTATATTGTTGATTCAAAAGTTACTATACATACTGATCATGTTGCAATCAGATACCTTATGCAAAAGAAAGATGCTAAGCCAAGGCTTATTAGATGGGTACTTCTGTTGCAAGAATTTGATTTACATATTGTAGATAGGAAAGGTGCTGATAATCCTGTTGCTGATAATTTGTCTAGATTGGAAAATATTGCTTATGATCTTGTTCCTGTTAATGATAGTTTTCCAATTGAACAATTGGCTGCAATAAAGGTGAGTTCGCGAGACAGTCCTTGGTATGCTGATTATGCTAACTTTATTGTTTCCAAGTACTTGCCTCCAACCTTTTAATTCTTTTATGACTTGAGGCATTATTTCTGGGATGACCCACACTTATATAAAGAAGGAGTGGATGGTATTCTGCGAAGATGTGTTCCCGAATATGAACAACAAGAGATATTGAGTAAATGTCATGGTAGTGCTTATGGAGGACATCACGCCGGAGAAAGAACCGCGCAAAAGGTTCTACAATCAGGTTTTTATTGGCCGACCCTCTTCAAAGATGCAAGGAAGTTTATTTTATCTTGTGATGAATGTCAAAGAGTTGGTAATATCTCCAGACGCAATGAAATGCCTATGAATTATACTCCTGTTATTGAACCGTTCGATTGTTGGGGATTTGACTTCATGGGACCTTTTCCCTCTTCAGAAGGTAACACTCATATACTTGTTGCTGTTGATTATGTTACTAAATGGGTGGAAGCAATACCTACAAAAAGTGCTGACGGTGAGACCTCTTTAAGAATGCTTTTAGATATTATTTTCCCTAGATTTGGAGTTCCTAGATATATTATAACTGATGGAGGTTCTCATTTTATTCATGGTGGTTTTAGAAAAACTCTTGCTAGATATGGTATTAATCATAGAATTGCTTCCGCTTATCATCCTCAAACTAGTGGGCAAGTAGAATTATCAAATAGAGAGATTAAATCTATCTTGGAAAAGACTGTTAATAAAACTAGAAAGAATTGGGCTAGTAAATTGAAGGATGCTCTTTGGGCTTATAGAACTGCTTATAAAAATCCCATGGGAATGTCACCTTATAAAATGGTTTATGGGAAAGCTTGTCATTTACCTTTAGAACTAGAACACAAAGCTTATTGGGCTGTTAGAGAATTAAATAAAGATCCTAAACTTGCCGGTAATAAGAGGTTGTTGCAATTGAGTTCTCTAGATGAATGGAGAAGTGAAGCTTATGAAAATGCTAAACTCTTTAAAGAGAAAGTTAAAAAATGGCATGATAGAAGGATTATCAAAAGAGAATTTAATATTGGGGATAAAGTCCTATTGTATCGGTCTCGTCTCAGATTCTTTACAGGGAAATTACTCTCGAAATGGGAAGGACCATATGTTGTTGAGGAGGTGTATCGTTCAGGAGCAATTAAAATTAGCTCTCTCCAAGGCAATGCCACACAAGTGGTGAATGGACAAAGACTCAAGCATTATATCTCTGGTGATTCTTATAATGTTGATGTTGATATTATTCGAGTGGAAACACCGGAGGCTTTCATCAAAGGGCAAGTTGACAGTCCGCCAGAACTCGACTTTGAATAGGTAACAGTACTGGTAATGAAAAGTTCGCAATTTACTTTCCGAACAATATTTTTGCTGTTTTTGGAAAATATGAAAAATTACGAGATCGAAACGGAGTGGAGGAGACGCACGAGGGCGTGCCGCCATAGGCCAGCGCGGGCCCCAGCCAGGCCGCGCCGCCCTGTGAGCTGGCCGCCTCGTCGCCCCTTTCCGACTCTGGTTCGACCTGGTACTTTCCTTTTGTCGTGAAATTTTTTGCTATATAATCCCCCGGACCCCTGGAGGTCCGTATATCGTTTTTCTCGACGTATTTTGTTTCGAGCTATTTCTGCCAGGATTTGTTTTCAATCTAGGAGCACCATGGCCTCCAACAACAAGGGCAAGGGGCTTTCGGAAGAGGAAGTGAGAAGGGTGTCGTCAAAACAAGAGCAGCAAGCCGTTGGGAGTAAGCAAATCTTGGTGGGATCTGTTGACACTCGACGTTCTTTCTCTCATAACTTGCAGGGATCCTTACCACCTGCTCTTAGCCTCGACTCTTTCCCCCTGTTGGAAGAAGCTATGCGGACTACCGATGAGTTTTGTGATCGATACCGGGCTCTAAGAAGAGAAGTGGAGATACTCCAGGAAGAAAATTACCGTCTCCATAGGATGCTGGAATACTACCCGATTCCCATCACAAGGTCACTATCGACAACTTCAGATAACAATGAACATCTTCGAGTCTTAGTGAAGAATTGCCAAGCTGAGAAACTGAAGCTGAAGGAGATCTGTAAGAAGCACGGGAGGAGTTCATCACCACCATCGCCAAAGGAGTAATTCATCATCGGTATTGGCATCCCCTTGGTTTGTTCCAAGCTTGGGGGAGTGCCGCGGTATCACATCATCACTACCTTTTACTTTTTATTGTCAAGTAGTGTCATATCATGAGTAGGGAAGTTATCATATAAGAAGGGTTGCAGTTTGGAAGTATCTCTCCTTTAGTTGGTTATCTATGTATCCCTTGGCGTGAGTTATCGTTATGGAATATTAATGAGAAGTCTTATCATTTACATATTGCACATCTTATTTTAGTTTGCAATATCTACTATATGATTGATCTTGATCTTAGTATTGGTATCACTTTGGGAGCATTGAATAAATCTATTTGGTTTTGGCAAACTTAGCATTGGTCAATAGCAACAACACTTTGAGGTTTAAGTAGAAAAGGGAAATACATGTAGTGTTTCATTGTCTTTCTTTCTTGTTAGCTCATAGCTTATTATTCTGAAGTTAAAATTGTTTGTGCTTACAAGGAAGATGCATGATTGTTTCTATCACATGTATATTTGTTTGGTTCCTCCAACTCCTATGCTTGCTAATTAACCTTGCTAGCCAAAGACCTGTACTGAGAGGGAATACTTCTCGTGCATCCAAACCTTAGCCCAAACCTATGTCATTTGTGTCCACCATACCTACCTACTACATGGTATTTTCTGCCATTCCAAGTAAATACTTCGTGTGCTACCTTTAAACAATTCAAAACTTATTATCTCTTATTTGTGTCAATGTTTTATAGCTCATGAGGAAGTATGTGGTGTTTTATCTTTCAATCTTGTTGGGCAACTTTCACCAATGGACTAGTGGCTTCATCCGCTTATCCAATAATTTTGCAAAAAGAGCTGGCAATGGGATTCCCAGTCCCAAATTAATTAAACTAAATAGACACTCCTCCATGGTATGTGATTGATGGACGGCACCCGAAGGATTCGGTTAGCCATGGCTTGTGTAAGCAAAGGTTGGGGGGGGTGTCATCATAATAAAACTAAAATAAAAAAGGCACTCCTTCATGGTATGAGATTGTTGGCAGGCACCCGAGGATTCGGTTAGCCATGGTTTGTGAAAGAAAGGTTGGAAGGAGTGCCATACAAAATAAAAATAAAATGGGAGCCGCTCTTTGAAGGTTTGTCTGGCAAGGGGGTTAGAGTACCCGCTACCAGTCGTTGACAACAACAAACACCTCTCAAAATATTACTTTTATTCTCTTTATATGATTTCAAAACTGAAAAGCTCTAGCACATGATTTAATCCCTGCTTCCCTCTGCGAAGGGCCTTTTTTTTTCTTTATGTTGAGTCAGTAAACCTATTTCCCTCCATCTCAAGCAAGCATTTGAGTAGTTGTGGTCAAACCATTATATTGTGATTTGCTTCATCATGTCTTTTACTTTTCCTTGTTTAGTACAAGTTTTATCTGAATGAATATAGCTTTGCAAGTTATCAATGATCATAAGGAGACTAATATGATTGAGTATGCAAGTTGTGCAATATAGATTTTAACATGAGAGCATTGCTCGATAGATAAGTATAACCTGTTAATTGTTCTCTGACCAAGAACGAGGTTTGCCATCACCAACTATGATTTCTTATGCACCTTTATTTGTGATTACCTTGTACTTGTTTCAAGTTGAGTTATATGAGGAAGTTGTTTACTGGAATATCTTGTGTGAATGAATATGATGCTTCTTGTCCGTATTTTATTTATCGACACTTCACTCCATAAACATGTGGTCCTGTTTACCGAGTTCAGTTTCGCTTGGGGACAAGCGAAGTCTAAGCTTGGGGGGAGTTGATACGTCCAATTTGCATCACTATTTTGTATCATAATTTGTTGTTATTCATTGATATATTTCATGTTTGGACACAATACTTATGTTATTTCATCTATTTTGCATGTTTCATCATTATTGGAGGATCGAGCACCGGAGCCAGGATTCTGCTGGAAAAAGCGCCGTCAGAATGCAATATTTCGGAAGATCAACTGTGGAAGGAAATTATACCAAAAATCCTATTTTTTCAGATGACGAAGGAAGCCAGAAGGGGGAGCCGAGGGGACCCAAGGTGGGCCCAGACCATAGGCCGGCGCAGCCCATAGACTGGCCGCGCCACCTCGTGAGGAGAGGGCCCCACAGCCCCTCTCGCCTCCTTTTCTTCGCGGAATCCTTCGTCCCGAAGACCTAAGCCACAGAGGGTACCTCGCGAAGAGTTACAGCCGCCTCTGCGGGGCGGAGAACACCAGAGAGAAAAGAGCTCTCCGGCGGGCTGAGATCCGCCGGGGAAATTCCCTCCGGGAGGGGGAAATCGACGCCATTGTCACCATCATCGAGCTGGACATCATCTCCATCACCATCATCATCATCTCCACCATCATCACCGCCGTCTCCACCGCTGCACATCGTCACCGCCGTAGCAATTTGGGTTTGATCTTGATTGTTTGATAGGGGAAACTCTCCCGGTATTGATTTCTACTTGTTATTGATGCTATTGAGTGAAACCATTGAACCAAGGTTTATGTTCAGATTGTTATTCATCATCATATCACCTCTGATCATGTTCCATGTGATGTCTCGTGAGTAGTTCGTTTAGTTCTTGAGGACATGGGTGAAGTCTAAATGTTAGTAGTGAATTATGGTTGAGTAATATTCAATGTTATGATATTTAAGTTGTGGTGTTATTCTTCTAGTGGTGTCATGTGAACGTCGACTACATGACACTTCACCTTTATGGGCCTAGGGGAATGCATCTTGTACTCGTTTGCCGATTGCGGGGTTGCCGGAGTGACAGAAACCTAAACCCCCGTTGGTATATCGATGCAGGAGGGATAGCAGGATCTCAGAGTTTAAGGCTGTGGTTAGATTTATCTTAATTACTTTCTTGTAGTTGCGGATGCTTGCAAGGGGTATAATCACAAGTATGTATTAGTCCTAGGAAGGGCGGTACATTAGCATAGGTTCACCCACACAACACTTATCAAAACAATGAAGATTAATTAGCCGTATGTAGCGAAAGCACTAGACTAAAATCCCGTGTGTCCTCGAGAACGTTTGGTCATTATAAGTAAACAACCCGGCTTGTCCTTTGTGCTAAAAAGGATTGGGCCACTCGCTGCAATTGTTACTCTTGCACTTTACTTACTCGTACTTTATTCATCTGTTACATCAAAACCCCCTGAATACTTGTCTGTGAGCATTTACAGTGAATCCTTCATCGAAACTGCTTGTCAACACCTTCTGCTCCTCGTTGGGATCGACATTCTTACTTATCGAAGATACTGCGATACACCCCCTATACTTGTGGGTCATCACCAGCACGCAAACAGTCAACAGAAACCTCCAGGGGCCAAGGAGTGAGATCCATCTTCCACCTCCTCCCGCAATCACGGACGAAAATAGACACCAGTTGCAATTGGCGGCAGCACCACACTCGCCTCCTTATATATCGACACCAATGATGCGGTCTCGATGATTCAGAAGGCCAGGCCATCCAATAGAGCTCAAAAAGTAATTTCGCAACAAATCCTCATGGCAGATAAGATGCCTCCACCAACAATCGAGTACCTTAATTGATCGGGACAGGACATTGGTTTCACCATAGCGGACCACCTGCAGCAAGTCCCGCGACCAGGGAAATCAGCTTTGATCTTACTAGCGGTGATCGTAGGATTCAACGTTTCACGAGTGTTCATAGATGGAGGCAGCAGCTTGAACCTCATGTATGCAGATACATTGAGGAAGATGAACATATCCTTGGCAAATTTAAAACTAACCGACACGTGTTTCCATGGTATCACACCGGACAAGCCGAGCTATCCATTAGGGAAGATCAATCTCGACGTTCAGTTTGGAACCCGAGAGAATTACAGAATAGAGAGGCTAGAGTTCGAAGTCGTGGATTTCCCATCACAGTACGATGCTTTACTGGGACGACCTGCGTATGCCAGGTATATGGCGGTACCATATTACACATACTTGTTGTGGAGACTCCCCGGACCCAAGGGCCAATCAGAGTGAACGGCAGTTTCGCGTTAGCTGATAAGTGCGACAAGGATTTTCATCGACTATCAGAAACTTTCGGGATGCAAGCAGAGTATATGGCATCAAGGCTAACAACGCATTATGACGTGTTGCCTGATGGAGGGAGGCCGCTAAAGGAGCCAACCTTCGATACAACCAAAATTCCAAGGAGGTGCAGATTCACCCGACAGATCCTAAGAAGACGACAGCTATCGCAACAAACATGGACCTCGCATAGGAAAGCGCGCTCGTCGAGTTCCTCCGTGAGAGCTGGGAAATCTTCGCATGGTGTCCAGCTGACATGCCATGAGTACCCAGAGAACTTGCCGAGCACCCCCTTAACTTGGATCCAAAGGCGAGACCAATCAAACAACCTTTGCGGCGTTTTTCGGAACTAAACCGCAAAGCTATGCTGTCAGAAATCAATCGACTCAGAGAAGCTGGCTTTATCAAAGAGTTACATACAGAGTCCACGTGGGTAGCTAACCCAGTCCTGGTCCCGAAGAAAAACACAGAGGTCCTTCGCATATGCATCGACTTCACGTGTCTTAATAAACATTGTCCAACGGATCAATTCCCCCTCCCAAGGATCGATCAAATCATCGACTCCACGACACGCTGTGAACGTCTTTCCTTCCTGGACGCATATTCTGGTTACAACCAAATTAGACTGAAAGAAGAAGATGAAGTCAAAACAGCTTTCATAACACCTTATGGCGTGTTCTGTTATAGAACAATGCCCTTCGGGTTAAAAAAACGCGGGAGCAACATATCAGCGGATGATGCAGAAGTGTCTTGCCACACAGATTGGCAAGAACGTTCAAGTATGCATTGATGATGTTGTCATAACAACAAAGGAGGGGTCAACCTTGATTGAGGATCTCAAGGAAACTTTCGACAATCTCGATAAATTCTGCCTCAAGCTGAACCCGACGAAATGTTCTTTCGGCGTCCCTGCGGGAGAACTTCTCGGGTTTCTAGTGTCAGCAAGAGGAATCGAGGCTAACCCGGAGAAAATCCAAGCCATCGTAACGATGCGGAAGCCAAAACAGTTAAAAGAGATACAACAACTAACTGGGCGAGTCGCAGCTTTAAGCAGATTCGTCGCTAGGCTAGGAGAAAAGGTGTTGCCGTTCTACGCCTTGATCAAGCAGGGAGAAAAGTTTGAGTGGAACGAAGAAGTAGACAGAGCTTTTGAGGACCTCAAGCGCACAATCTCGACACTACCAGTATTAGTGGCGCCCAAGGAAAAGGAACCTCTCCTGTTATACATCGCAGCCACGCCTCAGGTGGTTAGTACAGTGCGTGTGGTCGAAAGAGAAGAAGAAGGAAAACTCCATGGAGTCCAGCGGCCGGTATACTTCATCAGCGAAGATTTATCGCCTTCAAAACAGCGGTACCCGCAGTACCAGAAGTTGGCATATGGAGTGTTCACAACCGCAAGAAAATTACGACACTATTTTTCGGCGCATCCGATAATAGTGGTCAATGAGGCGCCTTTATCCAATATATTAAACAATCCAGAGGCTACTTGTCGTGTCTCCCTCTGGGGAATAGAGCTTTCCCCTCGGGACATCACATATGAGAAAAGAAAAGCAATAAAGTCGCAGATCTTACCAGACTTCGTCGCAGAGTGGATGGAGCTGCAAAACACGGGACCCCCAGATTTGTCGACAACCTGGACCATGAACTTCGACGGGTCCAAGAGGCTAGAAGGAGCTGGCGCAGGCATAATACTAGTGTCACCTCAAGGCGACAAGTTGAAATATGTGTTGCGGATGACGTTTCCGAACGCATCCAATAATGAGGCGGAGTACGAAGCACTCATACATGGGATGAAGATGGCGAAAGCTTGCGGAGCAACACAACTAAAAAAATTTGGCGATTCATAGCTGGTGGCTCAACAGGTGATGAATCAGTGTGGCGCAGTCAACGATAGTATGATAGCATACAAGGAAGTATACAAAGCCGAAGTATACAAAGCATACTCGAGAAACTTTTCGACGGGTGTGGAGTAAATCATATCAGCAGACTGAGCAACGACAAAGCCGATGTATTGGCAAACATCGGATCACAGTGCTTAGCAATACCACCCGGAGTATTTTGGGAGGAACTAACCGAAAGATCAACCAAGGCGAAGAAACAACTAAAAAGAAGGAAAAGCTTGAGAAAGACTCAGGGGCTCCGACAGGATCAGAAACAAGCGCCTTAGGAGACGAGGAAACACACGAGGTAATGGTGGTACAAGTTCCGTGGATGCAGATTTACGTAGCATATATCCTAAGGAAAGAAATACCCCAAGATCCGATAGAAGCCAGGCGAGTTATTCGACGATTGAAAGCCTTTACTGTAGTCAAGGGAGAGCTGTATAAACGGAGCATTTCGGGAGTATTACAGTGATGTGTTACACCCGAAGAAGGAAGATTAATCTTAAAGGATGTGCACGAGGGAGTATCTGGGCACCATACAAGCAGTCGAGCTATAGCGGCCAAGGTTTTCAGAGCAGGATTTTACTGGCTAACAACAATAGAAGATGCAAAGGACATAGTGCATACCTGCGATGCGTGCCAAAGGTTTGCGGCAAAACCTCACTCTCTGGCAGCAGAACTGATGCCAATATCATTGTCATGGCCTTTCGCTCAATGGGGTCTTGATATGGTGGGAAAATTACACAAGGCCTGGCCAGGAGGATACGAGTATATGCTCGTAGCTGTCGACAAGTTTACTAAGTGGATTGAGGCAAAGCCGATAAATTCGCCAAACGCAGCATCGGCGGTCAAGTTCATCAAAAGTATCGTTTTCGGTTTGGAGTTCCCCATAGCATCGTCACGGATAATGGCAGCAACTTCACCTCTAAGGAATTCAAGGCATATTGCACAGAGGTAGGCATCAAACTACACTTTGAATCAGTTGCGCACCCGCAGACTAATGGTCAAGTCGAGAAAGCAAACGGTATCATCTGCAATGGCATAAAGAAACGTCTGCTAACACCATTGGAAAAAGCTCGACATACCTGGCCAGAGGAATTGCCTAGCGTGTTATGGAGTATACGGAAAACACCCAATACAGCGACACAAGAAACTCTGTTTTTCTGGTTCATGGAGCTGAGGCAGTGCTCCCGATATAAATAGAACACAATTCTCCGAGAGTGGGGGAATATGACGAAGAAACTTCAAGAAAGGAATTGGTGGACGATGTTGATGCACTTGACGAAGCTCGAGACGAGGTGATGTCACGAGTCACCAAGTACCAGCAAGATCTCAAAAACTATCATAGTCGGCGTTTGCGACCAAGATCCTTCCAAGTTGGCGTCCTGGTTCTTCAGCTCACGCAAGATAGTCATGAAAAATTCGAGTCGCAATGGCTAGGCCCATACATCGTTACCGAAGTAACCGAAGGAGCATACAGAATAAAGGACAAGAAGACAGGGATTGCCGAGCCAAATCCCTGGAACGTGGCGCAGTGATAACCCACAAGTATAGGGGATCGCAGCAGTCTTCGAGGGAAGTAAAACCCAAATTTATTGATTCGACACAAGGGGAGGTAAAGAATACTTATAAGCCTTAACAACTGAGTTGTCAATTCAGCTGCACCTGGAAAAGCACTAGTAACAGGGGTGATGTGAAAGCAGCAGTAATATGAGAGCAATAGTAACAGTAACACAGCAGCAGTAGCAGTAACACAGAGGCAATGGCACCAGAAAATAGTTGATACTACTTCCAATGACATATAGAAACGAGTATATGATGATGAGAGATGGACCGGGGTTCCCAGCGATCTACACTAGTGGTAACTCTCCAATAACAAGTGACAAGTGTTGGGTGAACAAATTACAGTTGGGCAATTGATAGGATTCAAAGCATTAAGACAGAACATCAATTCATTAATCATGTAGGCATGTTTTCCATATATAGTCGTACGTGCTCGCAATGAGAAACTTGCACAACATCTTTTGTCCTACCAGCCGGTGGCAGCCGGGCCTCAAGGGAATCTACTGGCTATTAAGGTACTCCTTTTAATAGAGCACCGGAGCAAAGCATTAACACTTGGTGAAAACATGTGATCCTCATACCTACGCTTTCCCCTCTAGTTGTCCCAATTTATGTCACTTTGGGGCCTTTGGTTCCGGACATAGACATGTGCATACAACTTGTAGATACAATCTAAGCAATAAGTATAGAGCTTAAATCTAAGATCATGCCACTCGGGCCCTAGTGACAAGCATTAAGCATAACAAGATTGCAGCAACAATAACTTCACAAACTTTATAGATAGACTAATCATAATGTATCATCCATCGGATCCCAACAAACACAACACCGATTACATCAGATGGATCTCAATCATGTAAGGCAGCTCATGAGATCATTGTATTGGAGTACATGGGATAGAGAGTACCAACTAGCTACTGCTAGAACCCGTAGTCCATGGGGGAACTACTCACGGAGCATGATGGAGGCGGTGGCGTCGATGGAGATGGCTTCCGGGGGCACTTCCCCGTCCCGGCAGGGTGCCGGAACAGAGACTTCTGTCCCCCGAATTGGAGTTTCGCGATGGCGGCGGCGCCCCTGGAGTCTTTCTGGAGTTTCGTCAATTTGTCTCGCGTTTTTAGGTCGAAAGGGCTTATATAGGCGAAGAGACAGAGTCAGAGGGTGCCTGGGCCCCCCTCACAGTAGGCCGGCGCGGCCAGGCCTAGGGCCGCGCCGCCATGTTGTGTGGTGGCCCCCTGGCCCCTCTCCGACTCTCCTTCGGTGTTCTGGATGCTTCCGGGAAAAATAAGATGTTGGGTCTTCGTTTCGTCGAATTCCGAGAATATTGCCCGAACAGCCTTTCTGGAACCAAAAACAGCAGAAAACAGGAACTGGCACTTCGGCATCTTGTTAATAGGTTAGTTCCGGAAAACGCATAAAAATATTATAAAGTGCAAGCAAAACATGTAAGTATTGTCATAAACAAGCATGGAACATCAGAAATTATGGATACGTTGGAGACGTATCATCAACCCCAAGCTTAGTTCCTACTCGTCCTCGAGTAGGTAAACGATAAAAAAGAATAATTTCTGTAGTGACATGCTACTTACATAACCTTGATCATACTATTATAAAGCATATGAGATGAATGAAGTGACCCAAGGCAATGATCTATAGTTGCTAACAAATAGATAACATATAGCAAAACTTTTCATGAATAGTACTTTCAAGACAAGCATCAAAAGTCTTGCATAAGAGTTAACTCATAAAGCAATAAATTCAAAGTAAAGGCATCGAAGCAACACAAGGAAGATATAAGTTTCAGCAGTTACTTTCAACTTTCAACATACATATCTCATGGATAATTGTCAACACAAAGTAATATGATGAGTGCAAATAAGCAAGTATGTAAGAATCAATGCACAGTTGATACAAGTGTTTGCTTCTAAGATGGAAGGAAGTAGGTAAACTGACTCAACATAAAGTAAAAGAAAGGCCCTTCGCAGAGGGAAGCAGGGATTAAATCATGTGCTAGAGCTTTTCAAGTTTTAAAATCATATAGAGAGCATAAAAGTAAAGTTTTGAGAGGTGTTTGTTGTTGTCAACGAATGGTAGTGGGCACTCTAACCCCCTTGCCAGACAGACCTTCAAAGAGCGGCTCCCATGATGTTTTCATTTTTGGGTGACACTCCTTCCAACCTTTGCTTTCACAAACCATGGCTAACCGAATCCTCGGGTGCCTTCCAACAATCACATACCATGAAGGAGTGTCTATTTATTTTAGTTTTATTTAGTGATGACACTCCTCCCCACCTTTGCTTTCTCAAGCCATGGCTAACCGAATCCTCGGGTGCCTACAAATCATTCACATACCATGGAGGAGTGTCTATTTGTGATTAATTGGGGCTGGGAACCCCGTTGCCAGCTCTTTTTGCAAAATTATTGGATAAGCGGATGAGGCCACTAGTCCATTGGTGAAAGTTGCCCAACAAGATTGAAAGATAAAACACCACATACTTCCTCATGAGCTATAAAACATTAACACAAATTGAGAAGCATTTTGAATTGTTTAAAGGTAGCACATGAAGTATTTACTTGGAATGGCAGGAAATACCACATAGTAGGTAGGTATGGTGGACACACATGGCATAGGTTTTGGCTCAAGGTTTTGGATGCACGAGAAGCATTCCCTCTTAGTACAAGGCTTTGGACTAGCAAGGTTGTTTGAAGCAAACACAAGTATGAACTGGTACAGCAAAACTTACATAAAAACATATTGCAAGCATTATAATACTCTACACTGTCTTCCTTGTTGCTCAAACACTTTTACCAGAAAATATCTGGACCTTAAGAGAGACCAATCATGCAAACCAATTTCAACAAGCTCTACGGTAGTTCTCATCTAATAGGTTTAAACTACATGATGCAAGAACTTAATCATGATCTACTTGAGAGCTCAAAACAATTGCCAAGTATCAAATTATTCAAGACAATATGAGGCATTTTCTGTTTCCAACCAAATAACGACAAGTGCAATAGCTTCCAACTTTTATCATTGAACATTAGAAGTAAAACGAAGAACACAAGTGTTCATATGAAAAAGAGGAGCGTGTCTCTCTCCCAAACAAGGATTGCTAGGATCTGAATTTATTCAAACACAAACAAAAATAAAAGCACACAGACGCTCCAAGTAAAGCACATAAGATGTGACCGAATAAAAATATAGTTTCAATAGAAGAAACCTGATAAGTTGATGAAGAAGGGGATGCCTTGGGCATCCCCAAGCTTAGACGCTTGAGTCTTCTTGAAATATGCAGGGATGAACCACGGGGGCATCCCCAAGCTTAGACTTTTCACTCTTCTTGATCATATATCATCCTCCTCTCTTGACCCGTGAAAACTTCCTTCACACCAAACTTCTCATAAACTTCATTAGAGGCGTTAGTACTCAAAAAAACTTGAATTCACCTTAGTCCTGTAGTGACACATTGCAAGAACTCAATAAAACATTAGCTACAGCTCTCTACGTCTAGAAAGCCTCACTTAAAGTCCACAAGAGACAATGCAAAAAACAGAGACAGAATTGGCCAAAACAGAACAGCCAGTAAAGACGAATTTTAAAGAGGTACTTCCGTTGCTCAAATCAGAAAATTCAAAACTAATTGAAGTTGCGTACATATCTGAGGAACACACACGTAAATTGGCAGATTTTTCTGAGTTACCTACAGAGAATCCTACCCAGAATCGTGACAGATAGAAATCTGTTTCTGCGCAGAAATCCAAATCTAGTATCAACTTCCTATTAGAGACTTTACTTGGCACAACATTGCAATAAAATAAAGATAAGGAGAGGTTGCTACAGTAGTAACAACTTCCAAAACACAACAAAACAGTAGCAAAATAAACACATGGGTATCTCCCAAGAAGTTCTTTCCTTATAGCCATTAAGATGGGCTCAGCAGTTTTAATGATGCACTCGTAAGAAATAAGAGTTGAAGCAAAAGAGAGCATCAAAAAGAAAATTCAAAACACATTTAAGTCTAACCCACTTCCTATGCATAGGAATCTTGTACACAAATAAATTCATGAAGAACAAAGTGACAAGCATAAGAAGGTAAAACAAGAGTAACTTCAAAATTTTAAGCATATAGAGAGGTGTTTTAGTACCATGCAAATTTCTACAACCATATTTCCCTCTCTCATAATAATTTTCAGTAGCTTCATGAACAAACTCAGCAATATAACTATCACATATAGCATGTTTTTCATGATCTATAAACACATAATTTTTATCAAGCTCAAAAATAGTGGGGCTAAAACTTTCAAACTCACTTTTATCAATAATATAACAAGATGATTGATCATTTTCAAGAGATATGGGAATCCTAGATAAAGTCAAGACTTCTCCAATCCCATTTTCATTAGTAGTACAATTAATATTATCAAGTAACATAGGACCATCATCTAGAGCTTTATCATAAACATTTGCCAAGCAAAATTCTTTACTACCATGCATTTCGACATCAGGAACAAACAAAGCATTATCATAAGATTTATCAAAGTAGCATGGATTATCATAGATAACAGTAGCATAATTATTCTCACAAGTTTTACTCATAGGTAATATTTCAAGAGAATTCACAGGAACATAACATTCAACCTCCTTTGGTAAGCATGGAGGACAATCAAATAGTGTAAGAGATAAAGAGTTACTCTCATTAGAAGGTTGGCATGGGTAGCTAATCCATTTTCCTCCTTTTTTTCATCACTCTCCTCTTCTTTTTCATCCAATGAGCTTTCAGGTTCATCAATTTCCTCCTCTTTTTCATCCAATGAGCTTTCAGGTTCATCAATTTCTTCTTCCACAGGTTCCTGCAAATTGTGAGTGCATTCTTGTGCATTAATGAGTCTCTCTTTATAATCAATGATATAAGGATTATCATTGTAGCTTTCTATGCAAAAATTAAGGATAGAAGAGACATAATCTTTAAGGTCCTTACAAACAACACAAGTTTCATAATTCTTAACCATGAAGGATTCGATCTTAGAGGCTCCCATAAATATGACAAATTGTTCTACCTCTTCGAACCCAAGATGTATATAGTTATTCCAATTATAGTTCTTAATTAAAACTTCTTCACTAAAGCCACATTGAAATTTCAGATGTTTAGTATCCTCTTCAGAGCAACAATTTATATCATGGCGTTTAAGCAAAATTTTAGCAATTGTATTCAATTTTTCTATCATAGCACTCATTACTTTACCCGTTCTTGATTCTCTATAATTATTATAATATTCTATAAGCTCCAAATAGGTTGTGGGTTCTCCCATAACAGCAGTTTTTAATTTTTAGGTTTTTCAAATTTTTATGGATTTTTGAGTATATGAGAAAAATAAAACAAGACAAAAACAAACTAGACAAAAGTAAACTAAGCAAAATAATACTAGACAGAAATAAACTAAGCACAAATAAACTAGACAAAAGTAAACTAAGCAAAACAAAATAAAATAAAATAAAAACAGAGAGAGAGGTAGAGCGTACTCCCCAGGTGAACTTATGAGTAGAGCTATGCCTCCCCGGCAACGGCGCCTTAAAACATGATCTTGATAACCCACAAGTATAGGGGATCGCAGCAGTCTTCGAGGGAAGTAAAACCCAAATTTATTGATTCGACACAAGGGGAGGTAAAGAATACTTATAAGCCTTAACAACTGAGTTGTCAATTCAGCT
This sequence comes from Lolium perenne, assembly GCF_019359855.2. Taxonomy (NCBI): domain Eukaryota; kingdom Viridiplantae; phylum Streptophyta; class Magnoliopsida; order Poales; family Poaceae; genus Lolium; species Lolium perenne. Next base: position 30,889,116 of record NC_067248.2, on the reverse strand, counting down.
GCACCTGGAAAAGCACTAGTAACAGGGGTGATGTGAAAGCAGCAGTAATATGAGAGCAATAGTAACACACAGCAGCAGTAGCAATAACACAGAGGCAATGGCACCAGAAAATAGTTGATACTACTTCCAATGACATATAGAAACGAGTATATGATGATGAGAGATGCACCGGGGTTCCCAGCGATCTACACTAGTGGTAACTCTCCAATAACAAGTGACAAGTGTTGGGTGAACAAATTACAGTTGGGCAATTGATAGGATTCAAAGCATTAAGACAGAACATCAATTCATTAATCATGTAGGCATGTTTTCCATATATAGTCGTACGTGCTCGCAATGAGAAACTTGCACAACATCTTTTGTCCTACCAGCCGGTGGCAGCCGGACCTCAAGGGAATCTACTGGCTATTAAGGTACTCCTTTTAATAGAGCACCGGAGCAAAGCATTAACACTTGGTGAAAACATGTGATCCTCATACCTACGCCTTCCCCTCCAGTTGTCCCAATTTCTGTCACTTTGGGGCCTTTGGTTCCGGACATAGACATGTGCATACAACTTGTAGATACAATCTAAGCAATAAGTATAGAGCTTAAATCTAAGATCATGCCACTCGGGCCCTAGTGACAAGCATTAAGCATAACAAGATTGCAGCAACAATAACTTCACAAACTTTATAGATAGACTAATCATAATGTATCATCCATCGGATCCCAACAAACACAACACCGATTACATCAGATGGATCTCAATCATGTAAGGCAGCTCATGAGATCATTGTATTGAAGTACATGGGATAGAGAGTACCAACTAGCTACTGCTAGAACCCGTAGTCCATGGGGGAACTACTCACGGAGCATGATGGAGGCGGTGGCGTCGATGGAGATGGCTTCCGGGGGCACTTCCCCGTCCCGGCAGGGTGCCGGAACAGAGACTTCTGTCCCCCGAATTGGAGTTTCGCGATGGCGGCGGCGCCCCTGGAGTCTTTCTGGAGTTTCGTCAATTCGTCTCGCGTTTTTAGGTCGAAAGGGCTTATATAGGCGAAGAGACAGAGTCGGAGGGTGCCTGGGCCCCCCTCACAGTAGGCCGGCGCGGCCAGGCCTGGGGCCACGCCGCCATGTTGTGTGGTGGCCCCCTGGCCCCTCTCCGACTCTCCTTCGGTGTTCTGGATGCTTCCGGGAAAAATAAGATGTTGGGTCTTCGTTTCGTCGAATTTCGAGAATATTGCCCGAACAGCCTTCCTGGAACCAAAAACAGCAGAAAACAGGAACTGGCACTTCGGCATCTTGTTAATAGGTTAGTTCCGGAAAACGCATAAAAACATTATAAAGTGCAAGCAAAACATGTAAGTATTGTTATAAAACAAGCATGGAACATCAGAAATTATGGATACGTTGGAGACGTATCACGCAGCTTAATTAGGCATTTTTACGCTTAAGTCGAGATATAATCTTATATGTAAACATACAATGTACTGAAAAGACCGCGAGTTTTCAGACGCACTCTTTTACTTTCAGGGCGCCGAGTGGGGCTGGAAGGTTTTTAATGAGGCGGGCTCGCGGTGCTACAATATAGTAAAGATATTGGTGATATACATCTTTTTCTTCGAAAGACTCGGGGGCTTGCAACCCGCAAATTCAATATATATACACGAATTTCTAAAATATACAATCTACAAGTTATTTGCCTTGGTCTAAAACACCTCGCAAACCAATAAAAATTAATACACTAGCCACCGAAACGCTTGGGGGTTAAAGGAAAGAAAAACATACAATTTGTTTCACAACATACATAATGCTTACAATATACAGGGTTCCTTTGTCAAGAAAAATTTCGACAGAAGAGGCAGACTTTCAGTCATGTTATATCAAGTCATGTATGTTTACTCTTTCTTCGCCAGTAGTGGCACCCATGAAGTCAGCATAATTACCTTTCATGAAGAATTTAGCGTCCATCCGAAGTAAGTCATCCATTATTTTTTCGGCCACGAGTGTCACAACATCGTCGATTTTGTCGACATTCCTCCTTCGCCTCGTCAGTTTGTCATGGCAAATTTCCATGATATTGGTCATATCCAACTTCGGATAGCAGATCTGCAGCATGATCATAGCAAATCTAGCTCCAGCGGTCAATTGTGCCTTTACAAAACCATGGATTAGAGGAGCATATTTGAATTTATCCATCAAATCAGGAAGGGTCTTCGGCTGGGAGTTTTGAAGAAACATGGTGTTATAAACCAGCGCCAGCGTCCTTGTGCAGAAATCAAGATATTCACAAACTTGGCCTGCGCGGTCTTGAAATCGGACAATCGGGCGGGTACGATCCTGTGTAGCCCAGAAGTTGGAGCCATGGTCCAAAGCAAATTTGACAAGCAAGTTTGATCTTGCGTCAACCCGCTGATCCTCGACAGCAGTATCCACAAAGGAGCCTATTTAACATAAGTATCATGGTAAGACAAAAACAAGCAGATAAAGGGGAAGAACATCAAGTTTGCAAAACATACCCGCCATATCCAGACTAGCGTCGGTCATCAAGTCAAGAATATAATCCTCTCGAGAAGCTGCCTGTGCAGCCTCAGCGACCGCAGCCTCTTTTAAAGTTAAAGCTTCTTGGGCTTGTTGAAGAGCAATTTTTTCCCGTTCCGATGATTTTCGAAGTTGTTCCATCGCTACAAGTGTTTGTTTTTTCATCGACTGAAGTTGTCGTCGAAGTTCATCCAAGTCCCGTAAAGGATTAGCGTTCGAAGAATCTTCAACGAAATCATCAGTGGAAGTTTTCCTCGAGTAGGAGGAAGCGGGCAAAGCATCCGAAGAACGAGGTATCGCGGTATAGTTGTCAAAAACCAAGTGGAAAGAAAATCCCGACATCAATCACTTTGCAAAATAGCATTCCATTAATCATTCGGATATTTACACGTTCATTACAAGAATTGGTTCCTATTGAACCAATGGCAGGCTGCCGCAAGACACTACTAAGGCGACAACATCAAAAGAAGAGGGAAAAGAAAAAACAGAGACATGATGGTCTACTTGACCTCCGGCTTGGCAGAACTGGAGGGAGTAGCTGGCTTGTATCCGAGGAAGGAGAGGATCTTCTTCGAATGCGGCGTGGCAGCCTTGATCAAAGATTGCCACCTCTCCTTGTTGATCTTCTTCGTCTCACCAGCTTTCGCCCAGTCGACGCTTTGCTGGCTCTCGGTAACCAAACCTATGGTGCCTTCGACGCCAATCTTCAGGTTTTACTGCCGGAAAGCCAACCCAAGATCTTCTTCGGGAACATAGCACTTCGCAAGATCAGAGAAGGGTTCTGGTGCGCTTTTCTTCGGGAAGAAGTAGGGAAAATGGCGCGTAAATGCAGTTCGCGCATCAGCAATACCGCGGCGCACCAGATCCCCATGAATTTCAAGGAGAGCAAGTGTGTCGAGAAGACAGTCCCCTTCAGGCCTTTCCAGTTCAAAATCTTGAACCATCTTTCCTGCTGAAACAAATTTTGGGGTTATCAACAAATACAGGGAGAGCTAATCTTGGAAGGGATCCGAGCAAAGGGATTAATTACCTTACTGACAAAGCGCCGATTCTGCGACTCCAGGTGACAAGGGATTAACTTATCAATGCCTACAAGTTGTAGACTAGGGTTTTAGTCGGAAGTAGAGGGCAAGTAGATCTCGAAGGTTTCAGCCGAAAAGTGCTCGACGATATGAAAACTAGGGTTTCGTGAGACAATGAATCAATGCTTTCTTTGTCCCTCGACTCCCCCTTATATAGGAGGCGGAGCCGAGGGATTTGTAATACACAATTTACAGAGTCCGGGAGGGTTTCCAACCCATCCCGCAAGATTACAAGTATTATTTCCTAATACAACTCTAGCTTTCCTTAATAATAACTTGGGCTTCTGATTCTTCTTATTCTTCGAGTCGTGGGCCTTCAGTAAACCCTGGGTACCATCTTCGGCAGGCCCATTGGGGATGCCTATGTCAGTAGCCCCCGAGATTTTGCTTGAATCGCAGAATCAGGGAAAATCTCCAACTTTATATTCAATAGCTCTACCGAATTTTATCACATATCTTTGGATACAAAATTATATATTGTACAGGGATAATGGTAGTTGGGGCTAGTTCATCTGATGGATCAGGTACTAGTTAACTGCTCTAGTGGCAATCTGCAAAAACCTACTTCAAGATCACGTCCCTGGACATGATCTCGGGATACTGGTGTAAACTTCGACAGGTGCCGCTTAAGGTCTTACCATTCTGTCGAGTCCCAGTCATATTTTATCGGGTACCTAACGCGTCTGTTAGGATTTTTCTTCATATCTGTTGATACGGAAAAAGTAGCAAACCGACGTCAGAGACGGCGCCACGCCACTCGGAACGGATCTGGGGTCTTACCTTCGCAAAGTTTTGCGGCATTCAGAGATTGTTCCCAACTTTGGCACTCTGAGAATATATTGTCGAGTGCTTTTTCGGCTATTGGAATAGCACATTTTATTGAGTCAACGGATGACTTATATTGCCCTCCCGATGGGAGTATATGTAGAGTTATTTGTATAACTCGAAATATGCTCACTTTTTCTTCTTCCTTCTCTCTTTTTTATAATTTCATCGGGCACGCGAACAGCGTTCCGATGGGAGTAGCCCCCGAGGCTACAGCCAAGGACTTGTGCTTGGGTGTAGGCTCAACGCCTTACGTTGCTATATTTTCCTTCTTTCTCGAAGTTTTCATATCTATCGGGTGCGCGACCAGCGCTCCCGATGGGAGTAGCTTGAGGCTATGAGCAAATGCTTGTATTTGATCATAGGCTCTCGCCATTTCTATTTTGTCATTCTCGAGTTTTTCATTGTTCCAAAGTAGCCCCCGAGCATTTGATCAAAAACTTGTATTTGACCAAAGGCTCTCGGAATAATCAATAATCTTCTGCTGTCGCCATTCTTATGAAGCTCTATAGCCGAGATTTTCTCTTGCCAAGGTGACATCATTGCTGACGATAGCCACGATCACTGTATCGGGAAAACGCGAGAAATGCGCTCTCTCTGTCTTGCGGGCCCAAATTTCTTATCAAGTTGACACATCGTACAAGTGGGGGACACACGTCCTCCACTTTTCCTGGCGCACTCACTGTAACGCCTGTTCCGTCCCTTCTCAGTGAAATTGCGTTTTTACCCCGTGTCCACGTGTACACCATCTATCTCACAATTTCTCCATCCAACGGTGCGTCGATTCACCGCACCTCTACTTAAGGTCATCGTCTTCCTCCTTCCACACTTTCGCTCGCGCCGGTCCTCTGCTCTCCTCTGCCAAAATCCTCCATTGCGCCCCACAGTTCTTGAGCTCAACCACGCTCGCCCTTTTCTCCTCCACTCTCGTTGATGCCACCGCGTGCGCGGCTCACCAGGCACAGCACGCCCGAGTCCAAGATGGCCGCTGAAGATCTGGAGTGGGAGAGATCCAAAATCTCCAACCAAGACATGAACCTGTTGAAGAAGCTCGGGTTCACGAACAAGGAGAACGCGCTCCGCTTCCCCAAGGAAGAAAGCTATCCATCGCGTCCAATCGAATATCGGGTCAGTTTCGTTGACCACCTCATTCGCGGTCTTTCTTCCCCTATCCACGAATTCCTTCATGGTCTCCTCTTTGTCTACGGGCTACAGCTGCACCAGCTGACGCCCAACTTCATCCTCCATGTGTCAATTTTTATCACCCTCTGTGAATGCTTCCTCGGAGTCCAACCTAATTGGGCTGTGTGGAAGCGCATCTTCTGTCTCCGCCGCAATGGCTCCCACAACGTCGCCTATAACATCGGAGGCGTTGTCATTTGCGTTCGCTCTGATGTCGAGTACTTCGACGTCAAATTCCCCGACTCCGTCCAGGGGTGGCGCAAAAGATGGCTCTATGTGCACGAAGAAAGCTCCGACTCAGTGGAGTACAATATTGCTCCTTTCGACGGAGGGGCCAAGATTCTTCACCGCCGTTCCTGGGACGCTGAAGCCACCGAAGAAGAGAAGTCGGTGACAGAGGCGCTGATGACTCGCATCCATGAGCTCCAGAACACCCGTGACAAGGAATTGTCGGGTATCCAGATCACAGCCTACTTCCTTAGGATTAGAGTGTAGCCTTTACAAGCTCGCAAAAATCCCCTTTTGATGTATGCTGGTGAAGAAGACGTCGACAGGCTCTCCAAAGACCTTCCTGTGAAGGATTTGGAGAAACTGATCCGAAGAATTTCGCCGCTCAGCAAGAAGGATACTATTCCATCCTCTTGCCGCATTAAGCCATATAATGGCACCAACGCCCTTCCCAAGGTTAATTTTCTCTTGACTACTATCTTGTCTTCTCGATTTTTTAGTATTTATCGACTACTATCTTGCTAGCGTCTTTTGCATAACTTTTTGTCGACACTCCTTGTTTTTTTGCAGAACCACCCTGTTCTAGCTTCTCTTCCCCCTCTTCCTGAAGGTGGAGAAGTCGACGAACGGACTGTTGTCACCAATGACAACCAGGGTACTTCTTGCCCTGAGAGTGAAGTCGCGGGTTCTCAAAAATCCGCGGCTTCCTCTGAAAAAGAAGCCGAGTCTGAGGCTACTGCCTCGACACGCTCCCTTCCTTCCGCTGTTTCTCCAAGGAACAAGAGGAAAAGGGACGAAGACGCCGATTCCGGCGCCTCCAAAGCTGGCACATCTCCTGCCGAAGAAGTTGGTCCTTCTGAAAGGAAGACAACTTTCAACCCTTACGAGGATGCCCTTGTCAGGTCGTAAGTTCTTATTGCTCTTTGTTGTTTGCTCTCGATGTTTTTGTCTATGTTGATTCTTATATTGTCGCCTTGTATTGTAGTGGTGACGAGGATGAAGATCAACCTATTGACGCGACTGCTCGAACGAGTACGTCGCGCACTTTAGTTGCCTCTGAATCTCAGCCTGATGGAGATGAAACCTCGCCTCCTCAGCAAAACATCGAGCATCCTACTCCACCTGCAAGCCCCCGTGCCCCTTCGCCAAAGAGGGCTAGGGTCGAGCCGACCAAGGAGCCTGCCTTACTACTTGGTGGCTCCACGACTCCTTCTTTGGATGATGTAAGTTGTTCACTTCTTCTCTTATGTGCCGAATATTTCAATGCTGTTGACTCTTCTTTGTTTTTCGCGTCTCTTTTACTTTTTGCTGTCGAACTTTTTTTACCTCATTGATGTTTCTTTCTCTTTTTTCTTTCCAGCCTTTGATGAAGGAGTTTCTCCGTCTCGGTACCCAATTTGTCGGGTACCGTGACCATGCTAAAAAGGCCGAAGGTACTATTTTGCCACTTCTTCTGGCATCATTTCTTGTCATGACATTTGTTGTTGTCGACTATTTTGCCAGAAAATCTTGTAGAAGCCAACAAGCGTGCTGATTCTCTTGCTTGTAAACTGGAGCAAAGTGAAAAGGCTCGTAAGAAAGCTGAAGCAGATGCTGCTGTAGTCGAAGATCTTCGAAAAATACTTCATGACGCGGAAACTTCGTTGAGCGACAACATAGCTGAGCAAGCTGCTCGTGAAAAAAAAAATCCTCAGTCGCTTGCGGTCGCAGAGTCGACGTTTTGTTAGTAAGTATTCGACTCCCTGCTATTTCTTCGGGTTGTCAAATTTATCCTTGCGCACTTTTTGACGAGCTTTCTTTTGCTTGTTTTTAGGGAAAACTTATCAAGATTTTGACTTGGAATGTCCTGAAGGTGATCGGCTTCTTGACGCGCTTTCTCTCCTTGAATTTCATGGAGAGGAGGCACGCGAAGGCCTTGCTGAAGCCCGAACAGGTTTGTCGCGTCTTTTTCCTTACTTCTTCCCGAAGAAAGAAGAGCCCAAGGTTTTCACTGCTCTCGCCAAGTGCTTCAATTCTCAAGAAGATCTTGGGCTCAAACTTCGCCAGGAAGGCCTGAAGATTGGCGTTGAAGGCACCATTGCTCTGGTTGCTGACAGCCAACAAGACGTTGACTGGGCTAAAGTTGGCGATATAAAGGAGATGGAGACGAAGAAATGGCAATCTTTGATTAAGGCTGCCAAGCCAAACTCAAAGCCAATCCTTGCCTTCCTTGGCTGCAAGCCAACTCCTGCTCCCAGCTCGTCGAAGCTGGAGGTCAAGTAGACCACACTGTCTTTCTTTTGTTTTCTCTTTTCTTTTGAAGTTGTCGCCAGAGTAGCTTTGGCGACACCTATCTCACTAGTTCGATAGGGTATCCTCCTCTTGTAATGCCTTGTAAATACTTTGAGAATCAATGGAAATCTATTTTGCTTGATGATTGATGTCGAAACTTTTATTTTCAGTTGATATTTGATAACTACACTTCAACTCCTCGTCCCTCCGATGTTTTTCCTACTTCCTCCTACTCGAAGAAAACGCCTGTTGATAATGAGTTTGTTGAAGATTCTTCGAGTAAGGGTTCAGCACAAGACTTGGAGGAACTTCGTCAACAGCTTCAGTATATGAAGAAGCAGACACTTATAATAATGGACCAGTCTCGAAAATCATCCGAAAAGGAGAAAGTTGCACTGCAGTAGGCTCAAGAGGCCATAGCTGCCAAAGAAGCCGCCGTTGCTGAAGCTGCACAGGCTACCACCCGAGAGAATTTTATGCTCGAGTTGATGACTAAAGCAAGTTTGGATATGACAGGTATGTTTTGCAAACCAAAATTTCCTCTGCTTTTTCCCTGTTTCCTCCTTTGAAATTCTTGTGCTGTCATCAAATAGGTTCCTTTCTAGACACTGCTGCCGAAGACCAACGGGTGGACACAAGGACAAATCTCCTTGTTAATCTTCCACTTGACCATGGTTCTCTTTTCTGGTCTACTCCAGAACGCACCCGACAAATTGTCACATTCCAGGACCGCTCTTGTCAAGTTCGTGAGTTCCTTGATTTCTGTACAAGAACCTTGTCTCTAGTTTATAGTACTATGTTTCCTCGGAACAAAATACCGGATACTCTTCCTGCTCTGATGGAGAAGTTTCGGGATGCCCCTCGTATCCATAATTTTGTGCGGGCTCAACTATCTGCTGGGGCAAGGTTCGCCATGATTATGATACAGATCTGCTACACGAAACTGGATCTGACGAAGATTGTCACCAAGTGTCTGGCCAAGCAGTCGAAACGAAAGAGGAACATCGATAAAATCAACGACACTGTAACTCCTGTAGCCAAAGAAATGATGGACGAACTTCTTCGGATGGACTCAGAGTTCTTTGTAAAAGGTAGCTATGCTGAACATACGACTGGTGCTGCAAACAACAAAGGTGTAACCATAGATGATATATTAGGTAGCAACTGAGTTGTACTATATTGCGGGAATTCATATATATTTTCTGTGTCGAATTTATCTTGATGATGAAGTTGTCTATATTGTAAAGTAGAATCTATATTGGAAAGACCCCGAGCCTTTGGCCGGAGCTCAAGCTATTTTTGCGTCTCGGTGAATTTACTATTTTTGCGAGAATATATATATATATATTTGTTGCCACGGGTTATGAGCCCCCGAGCCTGTCGACGAAAAAGATGTATTTCACCAATATCTTTTACTATATTGCAGCACCGCGAGCCCGCCTCATTAAAAACCTTTCAGCCCCACTCGGTGCCCTGAAAGGAAAAGAGTGCGTCTGAAAACTCGCGGGCGTTTCAGTACATTGTATTTTTACAAGGAGGACTATATTTCGACTCTAGGCTTAAAAACGCCTTAGCTGCGCCACGTTCCAGGGTTTTTTCTCGGGAGCCCCGTCTTCTTGTCCTTTATCATGTACGCTCCTCCTTCGATTACTTCTGTGACGATGTAAGGGCCGAGCCATGGCGACTCGAGTTTTTCAGTGCTGTTTTGATTGAGTCGTAGAACTAAGTCTCCAGCCTGAAAGGATCTTGGCCGCAAACATCGACTGTGGCAGTTTTTCAAGTCTTGCTGGTACTTGGTGACCCGTGATAATACTTCATCTCGAGCTTCATCAAGTGCGTCGACATCGTCTTCTACTGCTTTTTTGGAAGCTTCTCCATGGTATTCTGTGACTCTTGGAGAATCATGCTCTATTTCTATCGGCAGTACTGCCTCGGCTCCATGGACCAGAAAAAACGGAGTCTCCTGTGTCGATGTATTTGGTGTTGTTCGAATACTCCATAATACACTCGGCAACTCTTCTGGCCAAGTATGTCGAGCTTTTTACAATGGTCCTAACAAGCGCTTCTTGATACCGTTGCAGATGATACCATTGGCTTTCTCGACTTGACCATTGGTCTGCGGGTGCCCAACTAACGCGAAGTGCAATTTGATGTCTACCTCTGCACAGTATGCCTTGAACATCTTAGATGTAAAATTGCTGCCATTGTCCGTGACGATGCTATGAGGTACTCCAAACTGAAAGACAATGCTTTTCACGAACTTTATTGTCGATGCTGCGTCTGGTGAGTTTATCGGCTTTGCTTCTATCCACTTGGTGAATTTATCGACAGTGACGAGCATATACTCGTATCCTCCTGGCGAGGCCTTGTGTAACTGTCCCACCATATCGAGGCCCCATTGAGCAAAGGGCCAAGACAACGGTATTGGCATTAACTCCGCTGTCGGAGAGTGAGGCTTCGGGGCAAATCTCTGGCACGCGTCGCAAGTTCGTACTATCTCCTTCGCATCCTCGATTGCTGTCAACCAATAAAATCCAGCTCGGAAAACCTTGGCCGCAATAGCTCGACTGCTTGCGTGATGACCACATATTCCCTCGTGTACGTCCTTCAGAATTATCCTTCATTCTTCGGGTGTGACGCACCTTTGTAGCACACCCGAAATGCTTTGTTTGTACAGCTCCCCTTTGACCACAGTAAAGGCTTTAGATCGTCTAATAACTCGCCTTGCTTCGACTCGGTTGTCGGGTATTTCTTTCCTTGAGATGTATGATATGTACGCTTGCATCCATGGAATCTGCACCATCATCACTAGTTCCTGTTCCTCTTCTTCTTCTAGTGCTTCTTTAGGAGCCGTCGAGGTTTTCTCATCCTTCTGCTTCTTCTGTGCTTTCTTCGGCTTTGTAGACCTCTCGGTTATCTCTTCCTAGAACACACCTGGTGAGATTGCGAGGCACTGCGACCCGATGTTAGCAAGAACATCGGCTTCATCATTGCTCAGCCTGCTGATGTGATTTACTTCGCATCCATCAAATAGCTTCTCTAGCTCGTTGTACACTTCTTTGTATGCCACCATGCTATCATTGACTGCATCACAATGGTTCATGACTTGCTGAGCCACCAATTGTGAATCGCCAAATATTTTTAGTCGAGTTGCACCACAAGCCTTCCCCATCTTCATCCCGTGTATAAGAGCTTCATATTCTGCCTCATTGTTAGACGCGTTTGGGAACGTCATCCGTAAGACATACTTTAATTTGTCGCCTTCAGGTGATATTAGTATCACGCCTCCTCTAGCTCCCTCTAATCTCTTGGACCCGTCAAAGTTCATAGTCCAAGTTCTCGATAAATCCAGGGGTCCTGTATTTTGTAGCTCCATCCACTCTGCAATGAAATCTGGTAGAATTTGCGACTTTATTGATTTTCTTTTTTCATACGTGATGTCCCGAGGGGAAAGTTCTATTCCCCAAAGGGAGACACGACCCGTAGCTTCTAGATTGTTTAGTATGTTGGATAAAGGCGCCTCGTTGACCACTATTATCGGATGCGCCGAAAAATAGTGTCGCAGTTTTCTTGCGGTTGTAAACACTCCATATGCTAGCTTCTGGTACTGCGGGTACCGCTGTTTTGAAGGCGATAAAACTTCACTGATGAAATATACCAGCCTCTGCACTCCATGGAGTTTTCCTTCCACTTCTCTTTTGACGACAAGTGCCGTGCTGACCACCTGAGGTGTGGCTGCAATATATAACAGGAGGGGTTCCTTCTCTTTAGGGGCCACCAAGATTGGTGGTGTCGAAATTGTGCGCTTGAGATCCTCGAGAGCTCTATCTGCCTCTTCGTTCCACTGGAACTTTTCTCATTGCTTGATTAAAGCGTAGAACGGTAACGCCTTTTCTCCCAGCCTGGCGACGAATCTGCTTAAAGCTGCGACTCTCCCAGTTAACTGTTGTATTTCTTTCAATTTTGTTGGCTTCCTCATTGTTACGATAGCTTGAATTTTTCCGGATTAGCTTCAATCCCTCTTTCTGAGACTAGGAACCCGAGGAGTTCTCCTGCGGGGACGCCAAAAGAACACTTCATCGGGTTCAGCTTGAGACAAAACTTGTCGAGGTTGTCGAAAGTTTCCTTTAAGTCCTCGATCAGCGTTGTCCCCTTTTTTGACGTTATGATGACATCGTCGATGTACACTTGTACGTTTTTCCCAATCTGTGTTGCTAAGCACTTCTGCACCATCCGCTGATATGTTGCTCCCATGTTTTTCAGACCAAAGGGCATTGTTTTGTAGCAAAATACGCCGTAAGGTGTAATGAACACTGTTTTGACCTCATCCTGTTCTTTCAACCTGATCTGGTTATAGCCAGAATATGCGTCCAGGAAAGAAAGACGTTCACATCCTACCGTGGAGTCGATGATTTGAACGATCCTTGGGAGGGGAAAGTGATCCTTTGGGCAGTGCTTGTTGAGACACGTAAAGTCGACACACATGCGAAGGACTTTAGTGTTTTTCTTCGGGACCAGCACCGGGTTTGCTACCCACGTGGCCTCTGTATGTAGCTCTTTAATGAAACCAGCTTCTCTGAGTCGATCAATCTCTGATAGCATAGCTTTGCGGTTTGGTTCCGAAAAACGCGGCAAGGGTTGCTTAATTGGTCTCGCTAGTGGATCCAAGTTTAAGTGGTGCTCGGCAAGTTCCCTGGGTACTCCTGGCATGTCAGTTGGATACCATGCGAAGATTTTCCAATGCTCACGGAGGAACTCGACGAGCGCGCTTTCCTATGCGAGGTCCATGTCTATCGCGATGGATGTCGTTTTCTTTGGATCTGTCGGGTGAATCTGCACCTCCTTGGAATCTTTCATAGTGTTAAAGGTTGGTTCCTTGTTAGGCCTCCCTACATCTGGCAGCGCATCATAATCAGTCGTGAGCCTTGACGCCATGTATTCTGCTTGCATCCTGAAAGTTTCTGACAGTCGATGAAAATCCTTGTCACATTTATCGGCTAACGCGAAGCTTCCTTTGACTGTGATTGGTCCTTTAGGTCCAGGTAACCTCCATAACAAGTATGTGTAGTGTGGTACCGCCATAAATCTGGCATATGCTGGTCGTCCCAACAAGGCGTGATATTGCGACGGGAAATCCACGACTTCAAACTCCAACCTTTCTATTCTGTAGTTTTCTCGGGTCCCAAACTGAACGTCGAGATTGATCTTCCCCAGCGGATAACTTGGCTTCTCTGGTGTGATACCATGGAAACGTGTGTCGGTTGGTTTTGGATTTGCTAGGGATATGTTCATCTTCCTTAGTGTATCTGCGTACATAAGGTTTAAACTGCTGCCGCCATCTATGAATACTCGAGATACGTCGAATCCTGCAATTACTGCTGGTAAGATAAGTGCTGGATGCCCTGGTCGAGGAACTTGTTGCGGGTGGTCCGCTATTGTGAAGCCAATGTCCTGTCCCGACCAATTGAGGTACTCAATCGTTGGTGGAGGCATCTTCTCTGCCATAAACACCTGTCGCGAGATTACTTTCTGAACTCTATTGGACGGCCTAGCCTTCTGAATCATCGAGACCGCACCGTTGGAATTGGGATCAACATATGGAGGTGGGTGTGGCGCTGCCGCTATTCTGAGCTGATGCCGATTTTCGTCCGTAATTGCGGGAGGAGATGGTAAGTGAATCTCACTCCTGGGTCCTTGGGGATTTCTGTTTGTTGCTTGAGCGTTGGCTTGCCCCGCAAATCTCAACATTGCTTGAAAATTTCAACAGTCCTTCTGCAGATGTCCTAACTGTCTCTTCCCATTGTTGTCGAGATAAAAATGCATCTGACACGGCCCGTTCATCATATCCTCGGGGGACATGAAAGGTCTCTGTAACCTTGGCCCACTATTTTGCCTGTTATTTCGGGAGTCATCTCTATTATCGCCTCGCTGCTCCTTTGATAGTCATCTCTATTGCCTCCTCCATTATTTCCTCGAAAACCAGCCGATATTTGGCCAGGAGCATCATAGCTCGAGTACTGCCGAGGAAATCGTCGTCTATTTTGGAAATTTCGACTGCGGTCCTCTTCAGGCGACCTGTGCCGCTTATTGTGGACAGCATCTTCTCCATCTGCCCACCTGTTTGCTATCTCCATCAATGCTGATACTGTCTTTGGGTTGGTTCTCCCCAAGTCTTCGACAAAATCTCCTCGTCGGATTCCTGCTACAAACGCATCTATCGCTCTCTCGTCAGATATGTTCTCTGTCGAGTTTTTAATGATGTTCCACCTTTGGATGTACTTTCTCATTGATTCATCATGCTTTTGTCGACACGCTCTCAACCCTTCTAGTGATGCGGGTTTTTTGCAGGTGGATCGGAAGTTCTTGACAAACACATCCTCGAAACTGTCCCAGCTGTCAATGGAGCCTGGAGGAAGCTTCTTTATCCAAGATCGCGCGGCTCCACTTAAATGTACTTGGATGCTCTGCATGGCTGTTGCTCTGGTTCCTCCTGTCAGCTTCACCGTCTCGAGATAATAAATTAGCCAATTCTCTGGGTCTTGCAGGCCATCGAACTTTTTGAAGTTATCGGGTAATTTGAACCCTGAAGGAACTCGAGTTTTCCGGACCCTCCTTGTAAAACACGGCAGCTAATACGTCTCCGACGTATCGATAATTTCTTAAGTTCCATGCTTGTTTTATGACAATACCTACATGTTTTGTTCACACTTTATGTCATTTTTATGCATTTTCTGGAACTAACCTATTGACGAGATGCCGAAGTGCCAGTTCCTGTTTTCTGCTGTTTTTGGTTTCAGAAATCCTAGTAAGGAAATATTCTCGGAATTGGACGAAATCAACGCCCAGAATCTTAAAATCCCACGAAGCTTCCAGAACACCCGAGAGCCGCCAGAGGGGGGCCACAGGCCCACCAGACAGTAGGCCGGCGCGGCCAGAGGGGGGGCCGTGCCCCCCTGTTGTGTCGTCGCCTCGCCAGCCCTCCGACTCCGCCTCTTCGCCTATATAAAGGTCCCTGACCTAAATCTTCGATACGGAAAAAGCCACGGTACGAGAAACCTTCCAGAGCCGCCGCCATCGCGAAGCCAAGATCTGGGGGATAGGAGTCTCTGTTCCGGCACGCCGCCGGGACGGGAAGTGCCCCCGGAAGGCTTCTCCATCGACACCACCGCCATCTTCATCAACGCTGCTGTCTCCCATGAGGAGGGAGTAGTTCTCCATCGAGGCTAAGGGCTGTACCGGTAGCTATGTGGTTAATCTCTCTCCTATGTACTTCAATACAATGATCTCATGAGCTGCCTTACATGATTGAGATTCATATGAGTTTTGTATCACTATTCATCTATGTGCTACTCTAGAGATGTTATTAAAGTAGTCTATTCCTCCTCCACGGTGTAAAGGTGACAGTGTGTGCATCGTGTAGTACTTGGCGTAGGTTATGATTGTAATCTCTTGAAGATTATGAAGTTAATTATTGCTATGATAGTATTGATGTGATCTATTCCTCCTTCATAGTGTGATGGTGACAGTGTGCATGCTATGTTAGTACTTGGTTTAGTTGTGTTGATCTATCATGCACTCTAAGTTTATTTAAACATGAATATCGAATATTGTGGAGCTTGTTAACTCCGGCAGTGAGGGTTCGTGTAATCCTACACAATTAGTGGTGTTCATCATCCAACAAGAGAGTATAGAGTGTAGCGTTTATCTATTTATTCTGTTATGTGATCAATGTTGAGAGTGTCCACTAGTGAAAGTATAATCCCTAGGCCTTGTTTCCAAATACTGCTATCACTGCTTGTTTACTGTTCTCTCGCATCTCGTATCGCTCGCAATATTACCACCATCAACCACACGCCAGTTGTAGCATCAAGCTATTTTCTGGTGCCGTTACTACTGCTCATATACATTCATACCACCTGTATTTCACTATCTCTTCGCCGAACTAGTGCACCTATACATCTGACAAGTGTATTGGGTGTGTTGGGGACACAAGAGACTTCTTACTTTGTGGTTGCAGGGTTGCATGAGAGGGATATCTTTGACCTCTTCCTCCCTGAGTTCGATAAACCTTGGGTGATCCACTTAAGGGAAAACTTGCTGCTGTTCTACAAACCTCTGCTCTTGGAGGCCCAACACTGTCTACAAGAAAAGAAGCGTGAGTAGACATCAAGCACTTTCCTGGCGCCGTTGCCGGGGAACGAAGGAAAGCTACACCATTTCCTCCCTCGTCAACTACGCGCCAGTCCTGGACAGCATCAAGCACTTTTCTAGCGCCGTTGCCGGGGAGGAAAGGTAAAAGGTACTCACACTCCGGATCTCGGCTACTAAGCTATTTTCCGGCGCCGTTGTAAGTACTCGAAGCTATTTCCTTTAGATCCTGCAATTGCTTTTGTTTCTTGTTTATCACTAGTTTGGCATAATGGAAAGCAACATGGAGCTTTTTATTCTTTTTCCTGAGTTAAGACATGGATGGTTTGATCTGAAAATTAAAAAACCCATGGAACATATTAGTATGAACACTTTGAATACCATTGTTGCTAATGATATGGAAAATTCTAAGCTTGGGGAAGCTGGTTTTGATGAGCATGATATTTTTAGTCCCCCAAGCATTGAGGAGAAAAATTACTTTGATGATACTTTGCCTCCTATTTATGATGATTATAATGATAGTAGTCTTTTGGTGCAGCCTGTTATGGAGGATAAATTTGATTATGATTACAATATGCCTCCTATATTTGATGATGAGAATAATAATGATAGCTACTTTGTTGAATTTGATCCCACTATTACTAATGAAATTGATTATGCTTATGTTGGGAGTAGTAATAATTTTATGCATGAGACTCATGATAAGAATGCTTTATTTGATAGTTATATTGTTGAGTTTGCTCATGATGCTACTGAAAATCTTTATGAGAGAGGAAAATATGGTTGTAGAAATTTTCATGTTACTAAAACACCTCTCTATGTGCTGAAATTTTTGAAGCTACACTTGTTTTGTCTTCCTATGCTTGTCACTTTGCTCTTCATGAACTTGTTTATTTACAAGATTCCTTTTCATAGGAAGCATGTTAGACTTAAATGTGTTTTGAATTTGCTTCTTGATGCTCTCTTTTGCTCCAAATACTATTTCTTGCGAGTGCATCATTAAAACTGCTGAGCCCATCTTAATGGCTATAAAGAAAGCACTTCTTGGGAGATAACCCATGTGTTTATTTTACTACAGTAATTTTGTTTTATATTTGTGTCTTGGAAGTTGTTACTACTATAGCAACCTCTCCTTATCTTAATTTTGCTGCATTGTTGTGCCAAGTAAAGTCTTTGATAGCAAGGTTGATACTAGATTTGGATTACTGCGCAGAAACAGATTTCTTGCTGTCACGAATTTGGGCAGAATTCTCTGTAGGCAACTCAGAAAAATCTGCCAATTTTTGTGTGTGATCCTCAGATATGTACGCAACTTTCATTAAATTTGAGCATTTTCATTTGAGCAAGTCTGGTGCCTCTTAGAAATTCGTCTTTACGGACTGTTCTGTTTTGACAGATTCTGCCTTTTATTTCGCATTGCTTCTTTTGCTATGTGGGATGGATTTCTTTGTTCCATTAACTTCCAGTAGCTTTGGGCAATGTCCAGAAGTGTTAAGAATGATTGTGTCACCTCTGAACATGTGAATTTTGATTATGCACTAACCCTCTAATGAGTTTGTTTTGAGTTTGGTGTGGAGGAAGTTTTCAAGGGTCAAGAGAGGAGGATGATACAATATGATCAAGAAGAGTGAAAGCTATAAGCTTGGCGATGCCCCGGTGGTTCATCCCTGCATATTTCAAGAAGACTAAAGCACCTAAGCTTGGGGATGCCCAAGGCATCCCCTTCTTCATCGATAAAATTATCAGGTTCCTTCTCTTGAAACTATATTTTTATTCGATCACATCTTATGTACTTTACTTGGAGCGTCTGTATGTTTCTTGTTTTTGTTTTTGTTTGAACAAATGCTTGTGTGGGAGAGAGACACGCTCCGCTGGTTCATATGAACACATGTGTTCTTAGCTTCTAATTTTCATGGCGAAGGTTGAAACTGCTTCGTTAATTGTTATATGGTTGGAAACGGGAAATGCTACATGTAGTAATTGGTATGATGTCTTGAATAATATGATACTTGGCAATTGTTGTGCTCATGTTTAAGCTCTTGCATCATATACTTTGCACCTATTAGTGAAGAAATACATAGAGCTTGCTAAAATTTGGTTTGCATGATTGGTCTCTCTAAGGTCTAGATATTTTCTAGTAAGGGTTTGAACAACAAGGAAGACAATGTAGAGTCTTATAATGCTTGCAATATGTTTTTATGTGAGTTTTGCTGAACCGGTTCATACTTGTGTTTGCTTCAAACAACCTTGCTAGCCTAAGCCTTGTATTGAGAGGGAATACTTCTCATGCATCCAAAATCCTTGAGCCAAAAACTATGCCATTTGTGTCCACCATACCTACCTACTACATGGTATTTCTCCGCCGTTCCAAAGTAAATTGCTTGAGTGCTACCTTTACACAATTCAAAAGTTATTATCTCTTATTTGTGTCAATGTTTTATAGCTCATGAGGAAGTATGTGGTGTTTATCTTTCAATCTTGTTGGGCGACTTTCACCAATGGACTAGTGGCTTCATCCGCTTATCCAATAATTTTGCAAAAAGAGCTGGCAATGGGATTCCCAGTCCCAAATTAATAAACCTTCATAATTTTACAAAAATAGACACTCCTCCATGGTATGTGATTGCTGGACGGCACCCGAGGATTCGGTTAGCCATGGCTTGAGAAAGCAAAGGTGGGGAGGAGTGTCATCTAAATAAAACTAAAATAAAAATGCACTCCTTCATGGTATGAGATTGTTGGCAGGCACCCGAGGATTCGGTTAGCCATGGTTTGTGAAAGTAGAGGTTGGAAGGAGTGCCACCCAAAAATAAAAATGTTTCATGGGAGCCGCTCTTGGAAGGTTTGTCTGGAAAGGGGGTTAGAGTGCCCATTACCATTCGTTGACAACAACAAACACCTCTCAAAATTTTACTTTTATGCTCTCTTTATGTTTTCAAAATCAAAGCTCTAGCACAAATATAGCAATCGATGCTTCCCTCTGCGAAGGGCCATTCTTTTACTTTTATGTTGAGTCAGTTTACCTACTTCCTTCTGTCTTAGAAGCAAACACTTGTGTTAACTATGCATTGATTCTTACATACTTGCATATTTGCACTTATTATTTTACTTTATGTTGACAATTATCCATGAGATATACATGTTACAAGTTGAAAGCAACCGCTGAAACTTAATCTACCTTTGTGTTGCTTCAATGCCTTTACTATGAATTTATTGCTTTATGAGTTAACTCTTATGCAAGACTTATTGATGCTTGTCTTGAAAGTACTATTCATGAAAAGTCTTTGCTATATGATTCAATTGTTTAACCATTGTATTTACCATTGCTTTGAATCGCTGCATTCATCTCATATGCTTTACAATAGTATGATTAAGATCATGTTGGTAGCATGTCACTTCATAAATTATCTTTGTTATCGTTTACCTACTCGAGGACGAGTGGGAACTAAGCTTGGGGATGCTGATACGTCTCCGACGTATCAATAATTTCTTATGTTCCATGCTTGTTTTATGACAATACCTACATGTTTTGTTCACACTTTATGTCATTTTTATGCATTTTCCGGAACTAACCTATTGACGAGATGCCGAAGTGCCAGTTCCTGTTTTCTGCTGTTTTTGGTTTCAGAAATCCTAGTAAGGAAATATTCTCGGAATTGGACGAAATCAAAGCCCAGAATCTTAAAATCCCACGAAGCTTCCAGAACACCCGAGAGCCGCCAGAGGGGGGCCACAGGCCCACCAGACAGTAGGCCGGCGCGGCCAGAGGGGGGGCCGCGCCCCCTGTTGTGTCGTCGCCTCGTCAGCCCTCCGACTCTGCCTCTTCACCTATATAAAGGTCCCTGACCTAAATCTTCGATACGGAAAAAGCCACGGTACAAGAAACCTTCCAGAGCCGCCGCCATCGCGAAGCCAAGATCTGGGGGACATGAGTCTCTGTTCCAGCACACCGCCGGGACGGGGAAGTGCCCCCGGAAGGCTTCTCCATCGACACCACCGCCATCTTCATCAACGCTGTTGTCTCCCATGAGGAGGGAGTAGTTCTCCATCGAGGCTAAGGGCTGTACCGGTAGCTATGTGGTTAATCTCTCTCCTATGTACTTCAATACAATGATCTCATGAGCTGCCTTACATGATTGAGATTCATATGAGTTTTGTATCACTATTCATCTATGTGCTACTCTAGTGATGTTATTAAAGTAGTCTATTCCTCCTCCATGGTGTAAAGGTGACAGTGTGTGCATCGTGTAGTACTTGGCGTAGGTTATGATTGTAATCTCTTGAAGATTATGAAGTTAATTATTGCTATGATAGTATTGATGTGATCTATTCCTCCTTCATAGTGTGATGGTGACAGTGTGCATGCTATGTTAGTACTTGGTTTAGTTGTGTTGATCTATCATGCACTCTAAGGTTATTTAAACATGAATCTCGAATATTGTGGAGCTTGTTAACTCCGGCATTGAGGGTTCGTGTAATCCTACACTATTAGTGGTGTTCATCATCCAACAAGAGAATGTAGAGTGTAGCATTTATCTATTTATTCTGTTATGTGATCAATGTTGAGAGTGTCCACTAGTGAAAGTATAATCCCTAGGCCTTGTTTCCAAATACTGCTATCACTGCTTGTTTACTGTTCTACTGCATCTGTACTGCCTGCAATATTACCACCATCAACCACACGCCAGTTGTAGCATCAAGCTATTTTCTGGTGCCGTTACTACTGCTCATATACATTCATACCACCTGTATTTCACTATCTCTTCGCCGAACTAGTGCACCTATACATCTGACAAGTGTATTGGGTGTGTTGGGGACACAAGAGACTTCTTGCTTTGTGGTTGCAGGGTTGCATGAGAGGGATATCTTTGACCTCTTCCTCCCTGAGTTCGATAAACCTTGGGTGATCCACTTCAGGGAAAACTTGTTGCTGTTCTACAAACCTCTGCTCTTGGAGGCCCAACACTGTCTACAAGAAAAGAAGCGTGAGTAGACATCAGCAGCCCACACATATCCTCGTCGTCTATCTCTGGGGAGTGCCGATGTTCCCTTCTATTTTGTCGTGCTCTGTCCACCCGTGCTTGCGCTGCTGTGTCTCTTGCTCCACTTGTTCTCTCGGGACCTGGTGCTGCTGCAGTAGGTCGTGGACTATTTTGCCTTGCTGATCCTTCGGGAGGCGTATTTATAAACGCCGTTCCCATGGCTCCAACTCCTGCCATAGCCATGTTGTACAATGCTTCTCTTGGATCTCCGGGAGGTGGCTTGGATGCGAGGATGAATGCTTGCGTCGCCATGTATCCAGCTTCTGGTGTCTTAGGGATGATATTTCCCCTCGTTTCTATCGACATAAAGGACATGTCGAGGTTTTGAACCAGATTCTCCCTATCTGCCTCAGGTATATTTTGTAGCCGAGATCTTGCTCTATTTCGAGCTGCTCTGTGACTATCTCCCGAAGTACCAGATTGTTGACTCAAGTTAGCTCTTCGCCTGCTTGACGCAGAGGCTGCTTCCTGCCTTCTATCCAACTCGATTTTGTGCTTCTCGAGCTCCCGCCTGGTACGTGCAAGCCTATATTAATACGCTTGTAGCTCCTCCGGTGTCGCCGTTACGGTCATTGGCTCTGTACCATCAATAGCTCTTGCAACTCTATCCCATACTACCTGCAGAAATCGCACCATCTCTCGTGTTCCTGGTCCGATATATTTTGTTCCTAGACCTCTCGTGAGATCCGCAGGATCGATGTACGGATTTCCCGCCTCGTTGAAGTTCTCCGATGTCTCCTCCTGTGGGCGACTCGGATCTCCAATGGCATAAATCTGATGATATTTTGAATACTGAACCTTGCTGGGTTTGGTGGCACCATCATAGAGATTGGTGAAGACCTCTCCAACAATAGTGGATCTGTCGATGAAGTTGAAGCTGTCGACGTTGCTCGAGTCATCGTTTATATCGGAGTCCGCGAAGGACATGTCGCTGAAGATCTTGGCGAGTTTTTTGCTTGCCTTGGTGCTGATGAAGCATGGCGATGAAGTCTCCTCGTCGCCTGACTCGATTGACGATGTTGAACTTGAAAAATCGGGATCGACCGCTGATAATCCCGACGAGATCGGAATTTCGAGACGATACGCTCCTTCTTTCTCGACGCGAAAGTGGAACCTTCCAAACGTCATCTCCATAGGCTCCTCCAGATACGCATATGCATCCAAACGGGAGGGCGGGTGAGGAACAAAATCGACTAGACCAGTTTCGATCTGTTTACCTCTGTCCATCGCGTTGCTTGCAGTTGACGAAGTCGACGATCTTGAACGTGCCATCGAGATCAGATCCTTGATGCCTCTAATCCCCACAGACGACGCCAATTGACAAGGGATTAACTTATCAATGCCTACAAGTTGTAGACTAGGGTTTTAGTCGGAAGTAGAGGGAAGGTAGATCTCAAAGGTTTCAGCCGAAAAGTGCTCGACGATATGAAAACTAGGGTTTCGTGAGACAATGAATCGATGCTTTCTTTGTCCCTTGACTCCCCCTTATATAGGAGGCGGAGCCGAGGGATTCGTAATACACAATTTACAGAGTCCGGGAGGGTTTCCAACCCATCCCGCAAGATTACAAGTATTATTTCCTAATACAACTCTAGCTTTTCTTAATAATAACTTGGGCTTCTGATTCTTATTATTCTTCGAGTCGTGGGCCTTCAGTAAACCCCGGGTACCATCTTCGGCAGGCCCATTGGGGATGTCTATGTCACCAGACGGTCAATGACATCTTCCCCACGAGCAGTTTGTTGAGTGATATTCTCGCTCAAGGCGGTTTCAGCTTGGTGGAGTCTTTTTCGAAGTTCTCCAACAGAGGCAGCGTCTTGTTCAGCCTTCTCGCGAGCTTTTTCACTTTGATCTAGTTTGAGGGCGAGATCATCATCGCGCTTATTAGCTTTCGCGAGAGCATCTAGTGGAAGAAAACAAGGCAAGAACGATGAGACAGCCAGCAATATAGTTTCCTTCATGAAAAAATAAAGAAGAAAGAAAGACATACCTTTCAAACTTTCGACAGTGTCTCAGTACCCAATAAATTGAGTACCAAGGCTGATGAAGTGCTTCATCAGAGGCTATAGGGGAAAAAACAAGAGAGAAGTTCAAAACAGGGAAACTTGACAAGGAATGGAAAATAGCAGCAAAGGGTACTTACATCATCCAGAGGAGGCGTCGTTGAACTCCCGGCTAACAAGCCTAGTTCCTCGCCAAGTTCAATCCTCGCCCTCTTTGGCGAGGGGGCTCGGGGGCAGGCGATTGGAGTCGACGTTTCCAAGTCCGGACGAGGAGGCGAGGTTCCTCCGTTGCACGGTGATCCTCAGATATGTACGCAACTTTCATTCAATTTGAGCATTTTCATTTGAGCAAGTCTGGTGCCTCTTAGAAATTCGTCTTTACGGACTGTTCTATTTTGACAGATTCTGGCTTTTATTTCGCATTGCTTCTTTTGCTATGTGGGATGGATTTCTTTGTTCCATTAACTTCCAGTAGCTTTGGGCAATGTCCAGAAGTGTTAAGAATGATTGTGTCACCTCTGAACATGTGAATTTTGATTATGCACTAACCCTCTAATGAGTTTGTTTTGAGTTTGGTGTGGAGGAAGTTTTCAAGGGTCAAGAGAGGAGGATGATACAATATGATCAAGAAGAGTGAAAGCTCTAAGCTTGGCGATGCCCCGGTGGTTCATCCCTGCATATTTCAAGAAGACTAAAGCACCTAAGCTTGGGGATGCCCAAGGCATCCCCTTCTTCATCGACAAATTATCAGGTTCCTTATTTTGAAACTATATTTTTATTCGGTCACATCTTATGTACTTTACTTGGAGCGTCTGTATGTTTCTTGTTTTTGTTTTTGTTTGAATAAATGCTTGTGTGGGAGAGAGACACGCTCCGCTGGTTCATATGAACACATGTGTTCTTAGCTTCTAATTTTTATGGCGAAGGTTGAAACTGCTTCGTTAATTGTTATATGGTTGGAAATGGGAAATGCTACATGTAGTAATTGGTATGATGTCTTGAATAATGTGATACTTGGCAATTGTTGTGCTCATGTTTAAGCTCTTGCATCATATACTTTGCAACTATTAGTGAAGAAATACATAGAGCTTGCTAAAATTTGGTTTGCATGATTGGTCTCTCTAAGGTCTAGATATTTTCTAGTAAGGGTTTGAACAACAAGGAAGACAATGTAGAGTCTTATAATGCTTGCAATATGTTTTTATGTGAGTTTTGCTGAACCGGTTCATACTTATGTTTGCTTCAAACAACCTTGCTAGCCTAAGCCTTGTATTGAGAGGGAATACTTCTCATGCATCCAAAATCCTTGAGCCAAAAACTATGCCATTTGTGTCCACCATACCTACCTACTACATGGTATTTCTCCGCCATTCCAAAGTAAATTGCTTGAGTGCTACCTTTAAACAATTCAAAAGTTATTATGTCTTATTTGTGTCAATGTTTTATAGCTCATGAGGAAGTATGTGGTGTTTATCTTTCAATCTTGTTGGGCGACTTTCACCAATGGACTAGTGGCTTCATCCGCTTATCCAATAATTTTGCAAAAAGAGCTGGCAATGGGATTCCCAGTCCCAAATTAATAAACCTTCATAATTTTACAAAAATAGACACTCCTCCATGGTATGTGATTGCTGGACGGCACCCGAGGATTCGGTTAGCCATGGCTTGAGAAAGCAAAGGTGGGGAGGAGTGTCATCTAAATAAAACTAAAATAAAAATGCACTCCTTCATGGTATGAGATTGTTGGCAGGCACGCGAGGATTCGGTTAGCCATGGTTTGTGAAAGTAGAGGTTGGAAGGAGTTCCACCCAAAAATAAAAATGTTTCATGGGAGCCGCTCTTTGAAGGTTTTTCTGGCAAGGGGGTTAGAGTGCCCATTACCATTCGTTGACAACAACAAACACCTCTCAAAATTTTATTTTTATGCTCTCTTTATGTTTTCAAAATCAAAGCTCTAGCACAAATATAGCAATCGATGCTTCCCTCTGCGAAGGGCCATTCTTTTACTTTTATGTTGAGTCAGTTTACCTACTTCCTTCTATCTTAGAAGCAAACACTTGTGTTAACTATGCATTGATTCTTACATACTTGCATATTTGCACTTATTATTTTACTTTATGTTGACAATTATCCATGAGATATACATGTTACAGGTTGAAAGCAACCGCTGAAACTTAATCTTCCTTTGTGTTGCTTCAATGCCTTTACTATGAATTTATTGCTTTATGAGTTAACTCTTATGCAAGACTTATTGATGCTTGTCTTGAAAGTACTATTCATGAAAAGTCTTTGCTATATGATTCAATTGTTTAACCATTGTATTTACCATTGCTTTGAATCGCTGCATTCATCTCATATGCTTTACAATAGTATGATTAAGATCATGTTGGTAGCATGTCACTTCAGAAATTATCTTTGTTATCGTTTACCTACTCGAGGACGAGTAGGAACTAAGCTTGGGGATGTTGATACGTCTCCGACGTATCGATAATTTCTTATGTTCCATGCTTGTTTTATGACAATACCTACATGTTTTGTTCACACTTTATGTCATTTTTATGCATTTTCCGGAACTAACCTATTGACGAGATGCCGAAGTGCCAGTTCCTGTTTTCTGCTGTTTTTGGTTTCAGAAATCCTAGTAAGGAAATATTCTCGGTTGGACGAAATCAACGCCCAGAATCTTAAAATCCCACGAAGCTTCCAGAACACCCGAGAGCCACCAGAGGGGGGCCACAGGCCCACCAGACAGTAGGCCGGCGCGGCCAGAGGGGGGGCCGCGCCCCCCTGTTGTGTCGTCGCCTCGTCAGCCCTCCGACTCCGCCTCTTCGCCTATATAAAGGTCCCTGACCTAAATCTTCGATACGGAAAAAGCCACGGTACGAGAAACCTTCCAGAGCCGCCGCCATCGCGAACCAAGATCTGGGGGACATGAGTCTCTGTTCCGGCACACCGCCGGGACGGGGAAGTGCCCCCGGAAGGCTTCTCCATCGACACCACCGCCATCTTCATCAACGCTGCTGTCTCCCATGAGGACGGAGTAGTTCTCCATCGAGGCTAAGGGCTGTACCGGTAGCTATGTGGTTAATCTCTCTCCTATGTACTTCAATACAATGATCTCATGAGCTGCCTTACATGATTGAGATTCATACGAGTTTTGTATCACTATTCATCTATGTGCTACTCTAGTGATGTTATTAAAGTAGTCTATTCCTCCTCCATGGTGTAAAGGTGACAGTGTGTGCATCGTGTAGTACTTGGCGTAGGTTATGATTGTAATCTCTTGAAGATTATGAAGTTAATTATTGCTATGATAGTATTGATGTGATCTATTCCTCCTTCATAGTGTGATGGTGACAGTGTGCATGCTATGTTAGTACTTGGTTTAGTTGTGTTGATCTATCATGCACTCTAAGGTTATTTAAACATGAATATCAAATATTGTGGAGCTTGTTAACTCCGGCATTGAGGGTTCGTGTAATCCTACACTATTAGTGGTGTTCATCATCCAACAAGAGAGTGTAGAGTGTAGCATTTATCTATTTATTCTGTTATGTGATCAATGTTGAGAGTGTCCACTAGTGAAAGTATAATCCCTAGGCCTTGTTTCCAAATACTGCTATCACTGCTTGTTTACTGTTCTATTGCATCTGTACTGCCGGCAATATTACCACCATCAACCACATGCCAGTTGTAGCATCAAGCTATTTTCTGGTGCCGTTACTACTGCTCATATACATTCATACCACCTGTATTTCACTATCTCTTCGCCGAACTAGTGCACCTATACATCTGACAAGTGTCACTACAAGAAAAGTTCTGATAGACAACGTCTCAAAATCGTCCGCTAAGGGGTATTTTTCGTCGCCTATGGGCCTAACCCGACGATATGGGTTCTGTTGTGGAAACTGCGTCAGGCAAAGTCCTACGACGATTTTTTCGGTCCGTCGCGCTTGGGCGCCCTTCCGCCACGGAAAATCGGACCGTTGCCCAAGTGTTTCCGGGAGCCCGTTGACTGCTAACGTCATGCAAACTGACACATGGCAGACGCCGTTAACTGGCAGTTAACGGCGTTAACCGGCTGAAACCCCGTGGTAGATGGTAGGCCCACACGAGGCCTGCCACGTCTTAAGCGGGCCGGCCCATTAAGTTTGCGGGCCGGGCCAGCTGACTTAGTTTGACCGGTCAACTATATGGCTGGGCTGGTCCATTAGTTACGTGGGCCGGGCCTAACCTCTAAGGTTGACTGGTCAAAACTTTAATGGGCCGGCCCACTAAGCATGTGGGCCGGGCCGAATGCACTCGTTTGACCGGTCAACAGGCAAAAGGGCCGGCCCACAAGACATGTGGGACCCACTTTCTTGGTATCGGGTCGGCCCATTTACAAAGTGGGGTCCACATTAAGGCAACTGGGCCGGCCCAAGAAGTTATTGGGCCGGCCCAATTAGCATGTGGGTCCCACTTTCCTGCTATCGGGCCGGCTCATTTAGTACGTGGGGTCCATATTTGATCAAATGGCCGGCCCAACAAGCCGATGGCGGGCCAAAAGCACCGGTGGGTCCCACTTTCTGTTAAAGGGCCAGCCCATTTAGTATGTGGGGTCCACCATATAGCAAGTGGGCCGGCCCAACAATATAGTGGGCGCGGCCAAAAACACAGTGGGTCCCACTTTCTGTTAAAGGGGTGGCCCATTTAGTATGTGGGGTCCACCATATAGCAAGTGGGCCACCCAACAAGATAGTGGGCCGGCCAAAACACCGGTGGGTCCCACTTTCTGTTAAAGGGCCCGCCCAATTAGTATGTTGGGTCCACCATATAGCAAGTGGGCCACCCCAACATGCTAGTGGGCCGGCCAAAAACACAGGTGGGTCCCACTTTCTGTTAAGGGTCCGCCCATTTAGTATGTGGGGTCCACCATATAGCAAGTGGGCCGCCCAACAAGATAGTGGGCCGGGCCAAAAACACAGTGGGTCCCACTTTCGTCTTAAAGGGCCTACCCATTTAGTATGTGGGGGCCACCACAAAAGCAATTGGGCTGGCCCAACTAGTTAGTGGGCCGGCCCAAAGAGGGGTGGGGTCCACCTTAAAGCAAGTGGGCCAGCCCAATAAAAGTGTGGGGTCCACAGTAAATCAAGTGGGCTGGCCCAATAAGTAAGTGGGCCAGCCCGTTTAGTTGCTGTTTATATGCCGGCGTAATAGGCGCTTTAGGATTTTGCGGGCCGGCACATATGTGATTTCGCTTAATTGGGCCGTTTAAGGGATGGGAATTCGTGATTTAGCTACTGAGAATATTTACGCAGCATTGATTTATGTCGGATAGCCTCACTTACCACAAGCACCAAAGAAAAAATGCGCGAAAGAACTATAAAAACTAACTAAATATTACATCAGCTGCAAGGCATTGAAAAAATATTACAGAACCCAGAGAAATTGAATGGTAATTAAACCTAGCAATACAATGAAGGGATCCGGCAAATCTTTTAAGTTGTCCATGCAGCACCTATATCTGAAACAAAGACATTACAAGTTAAGATAGCAACAATGGAAAGGCAAAGACACTACAATATTGTTTGCCAAAGAATTTGGAACTCATCATTTCGTCGTTATAACAAGATCATTGTAACGAAGAGTGCATGCCGCATACCAACAGCCAATATAACAGAGCATGTTAGAATGAAACAGCAGACTTACTACTGTCGAGTCCCATGCAAACCAACATGTTCAGGGAGTACAAAATTGGCATGAACAACATAGTAGCAGGCTATAAATTTTGTAACAACGACCGAGCAAGATGAAGTTATGATGGCTACATCTACAGAAAGGTGGAATGTAAACCAAAAATAGAAGTTACGATGGCAAAAGCTAAAGAGGAGGGAATGTGAACCAACATGTGCCAAGTGCAATTACTTCATTTTGGCCGTGAACTAAATAATACTCCTGAACTTATAGTGAAGGGGATGCAAATCAAGATGTTTCGGGATATAAACTTGTAATGAGCAACACATAGAGGATAGTTAATGCTGGAGTTAGGATGGACCAGATACAGAATATAGTGGGATCACCTGTGAACTTGTATAAGAGGGAATGCAAACCAATATGTTCAGCTTTCCATATGTGAGCGTCATGCCAAGTCAGAGAAACAAGTCAATAATGCAGCTTTTGAAGAACAAGATGGCACGCAAAATTATTATCTAGTAGTATGACAAGTATATTTGTACTACAGGCTAGATAGCAGAGTGATAGCATGCCAAACTAAGTCCTTACTTTGTTAGCTTACAATGAACTAGATACAAAACAATGGCATCACCTGTAGTACAGGGAATGCAAGCCAACATGTTCATGGAGTAAAAAATTGGCACAAACAACATAGTAGCAGGCCATAATTTTTGTAACAACTACCGAGCAAGATAAAGTTATGATGGCTAGATCTAGAGAGCAGGGAATGTAAACCAAATATAGAAGTTACGATGCCAAAAGCTATAGAGCAGGGAATGCGAACCAACATGTGCAATTACTTAAAATTGGCCATGAACTAAATAATAGCAGGATGTTACTATAATACCTATAATTTTTGTAACAACGACTGAGCAAGATAGAAGTTATGATGGCTACATCTACAGAGCAGGGAATGCAAACCAAAATGTTCAATCGCTTAAAGTTAGCAATGAAGTAGAAAATAGCAAGGTGTTACGGTCATAGCTAGGAATGAACTAAAAGAGCTTCAGACAAACAAGCATCCGAACCGAACATGGCGCTAAAACAAGGGACTTACATTAGGAGAAGCACTCGTGGGAGTCACAGCAGATCTTCCTGGGGTTGATAGATCCGGTGATGAAGTACGCTACATGTGCTACTTGGGGTTGGAGAGACGGCCATTACACTTCATGGTTACTCATCTCATCTGCAAAAACGTAACGGCGCGTCGTTAGCACAAACAGGTTCCCCCAAGATTAAACAAGAACTTGCAGGCAAGCAATAGAAAAGCGACAATAGAAGAGTTTAGATCATGCACGGCGCCGGTGAAGCAGATCCGGGTAATGCACCGGGGTGTCGGGGTGGTAGATCGGCTGCGGTGGACGACGGATCCGGCGACGCGGCTCGGGTGGGGTGGCCGATACCGCAGCTGAAACGATCGCGGTAGACTGCTGGATGAGTATATGGTTTCGAGGTTCGGCGGGGATGATCCGGTCCGGTTGATGACGGCGTCGATGAAGCGGCCCGTGCAGACAGCGGATGACGAGGATCGCGAGGCCTCGGGTAGGCCAGGGAAGTCCGGCGGGGATGTTCCGGTGCGGTGGCCGTGTGGAGGTGGGAGAGAGAGGGACTTGGGAAGTTCCGGTGGGTGGTCTCAGAGGAGAGAGTGAGGGAAATGAATTTTTTTCGGGGGGTTTCCGGAGCTAGGGAGGTGGTGATCGAAAAAATGACGGGTAGACCCCCACCAACCGACTTATACATGGACATTGTTGTCATCTTTACGAGGGTAGAATGGGAAGTTAGAAGCGTGTGAAATATTTGTATTTTTCGGGCGGGAAGTTTTGCCGCTTGGAATGAGATTTCGAATTTGGCCACACCAAGTACTAAGTAATACAAAATATGAGACCGTACTAGTACGGCCAAATGTCACATCAATTCATCATCACGTTGAAAATCGGTTACCACGATCATAATAATTGGACGTTGGCACATCAGATCTCCAACGCTTGATCCAACGGTCAAAGTTCCTTTTTTAAGAGAACGGTCAAAATTCATTGGATTCGCTCGGAGCTACGCGCGCCAAAACGAGTCTGGCGAAGATGTTTCTAGAGTTCTCACGGACGCGCCTTGGCGATACATTGAATGCAAATCTTGCAAGGTCAAAAAAAAATGCAAATCTTGCAGGATCGTATGTGGCTGCTATGAGCTGAAGTACTCCATGAAACCATGAACATACATGTAGATGGGAATCCCATGTAGACGATCTGAAGAACGACCCGCTGCATCTTTCACAAATCCATCTACATGACATGATAAACTTTAATTAAGAAGCAGCCACGTAACAATTATTGCCCAAAATCTAACGGGTTCGACAATAAGTTTGGTAATTCTCTATTATATATAAACACCAAAAAAATATAGCAAGTAAGAAAGGAGTGTCAATGCCACCAGGACTTACAAAAAAAAGGGAATTAGCACTTCGTAATCTCTTTGTTTTTACACATACCTTCTGCTCAGGAATCCAGGGCCTAGGGTCACATCAAGTCATAATCAGAAACCAAAGTCGGTTCCCATGTTCTCCAATTCAAAACGCGTACAAAATATTTCAGTGTGTGAAATAATTGTATTCAATAGGCAGGAGGTATATGCTACAGTGTTGAGATTTTGAATTAGACGGTTGTTAAGCTATTGATTATATGGAGTCGAAATTTGGTAGTATACATAAGTATCTTTGTTCACAACTACTTTGTCTGAAGCGAGAGCATTTGTTGTGTTGCAGCACAACACAAAGGAGAAGCACTGTTCCGTTCATTGCACTCAATACAGCGATGAATGAACCAGACCAGTTGACAAGCTTCTAGACCTGGGCTATATGTAGAAAGCTGGAAATCAATGGATCACAGAAAATCATCAGTGTCAAGCTTTAATGCACTAGCCAACGCGACCAAAAGTCCGAACTTGAGACTATGGGCTCTGATACCATGTCAAGCTTCATCCACGAGCCAACGGAACCACAAGTCAGAACTGATGGAAAGGGCTAGGCAATCCACTTATAATATTAACAATCAGCAGGGTTCCGGTTCAAAAAAAAATCCACATCACAACAAGGAAACGACCACCAAGATCATAGCAATTGCAGATAAATGCACACCTATGAAATATGCTCAGACTAAGGAACCATTTTACAAGACGAAGGTAATGACCTGTCACTGTCCCCGTTCATCTCCAATTATCTAGCAGATACTCTTCTTACTACTTACTAGCATTCCTGACCTGCTCCAGTAGGGCCTCCTTCTATGCTGCTATCGTTCTAAAATTGTCGACTTCTAGTCTTAGCGCAGCTGATGCAGCTCGTTCTACTTGGAGTTGCTCCTCTAGAACTTGAGCATGCAAATACTTTGACTTGGACATGGACTTGCACTTCAGCAGTCCAGCATTCCGTAAGAAAGTGTTTTTGGCAATGCCTTTCTTTTTTATTGCCATAGAAAATGCCTTCACACATTCTTCATCGGTTTTTTCCAGACCGTTTTTACCGGGTTTTGCCATCTCTAATTTCATATCTTCCTGCAAAAAATTCAGTTCGTACACATGTGTAAACATGATAGTTACTACAGAGAAACTTGCTGATAGTAGATTTATCATGTGTATGACCTACTTTTATTCCTACAGTTTGGCATGTCTGATTCACATCACATGAATTTTAATAAACATATATAATATCATATTGACATGTACTTTACTACTCCTACAAGTTGGGATGTGAGTCGTCACAAAATTTCAATCTTTTAGAAGACTTACAAGAACACTCTGTGCGACTTCTCCAATCACTTCAAGTTTGTTCTTCTGGCATGCTTCATTTATCTCTCGAAGAGTCATCTCTTTGTTTGGTTCCCTTTTACTTGCATTATGTAACATCTGCATTTTAGTACTACCATTTATAAATCGAATAACGTGGTTGAAATGGAGGATCATAATATAAGCTGCACACTGGTGTATATACTCTGCATGATCTTTTACTAAAATATTTCTAAATAGCAGTATAAAACAACATGTCCTTACTTTTTGCCGAATATGCACTATAAGGTTACGAGATCCCGTACGGCTAGGTAAAAGTAGTTTACCGCGGTTTTTCTGATTCTGTTTAGCCAAATTCTGCAAAAAGGAGACTAGTGAGACACTGCTATAAATAAGAATCCAAGATGTGATCTGGTCTCAGTCTTACAAATCATACCATATTCTTTGGATCAGACCAGTGCTTCACCAGATCTCCCCACTGTTTGTCGGTCATTTGCTTAAAAGGAGATATAGTTGGAACACTCCCAGGTAATCTTTCCAAAGTGAAGTATTTCTTCTTTAGCCTGCTGCGATCAAGCAGAGATAGTCTGAGAATAGACTGTTGAGAACATGCTTTACTTCCTCTTGGTCCTCATCGAACTCGAACCTTAACTGTTCACAACAATATAAACCGTTGGTGCGATATACATAGAGCCAACAACAAGCTAGAAGGAACGGGACGTGCCAATGTGGTATACTAGTATGAGTAACATTACCAAGAGAAAGATGACTTACGTGTAACCTGTGCACTAATTTTTCAAAATGCGCAGAGGTGTCTACGTGCTCTTTCCATGTTGGGAAGATAGGAATTTCATTCCTACGAAAATTCCTACATCCGATGCTAATTTACAAGATTCTTCTGGGTCCAGTGGCCTTCTGCCACCTACGATAGATGAAAGGCGAAATCTTGATTCCATCCCAGCAAGCTTAGCTACGAACATTTTCCCTACTGTTGGGCCCCTCGTTTTTCTTGATCGTGGTGCAACTACAAAGTTAAGCATTACATCAAGCTATCAAGGTAGATATATATATTTATATTTATATATATATATATTTATTTATTTATCTATAAAGTATAACTTTATAACGGAGAATGAAACTATAAGCATTGGAAAATGTACCTTCTTCGGTGTGGGGCTCATCCTCATGGGAGTTGTCTATGGCAGGACTAATATGGGTCAGTGGGAGATCATCAACAGTTTGTTGATGTTGTGCTAGCTTGATGTTTGGCGATTGTGGTTGTGTCAGCTGGGACTGGTACAGTGTGTCCTTGGGCAGTATTTCCTACCACAGCTACTGCTGATCCCAATTGTGGCTGAGAAGTTGCCGTGGAAACTGGTTCTGCTGCCAATTGTTGTTGAGAAGTTGCTGTGGAAACTGGTTCTGCTGCCAATTGTGGCTGAGAAGTTGCTGTGAAACTGGTTCTGCTGCCAATTGTGGTGAGAAGTTGCCGTGGAAACTGCTTTCTGCTGCCGATTGTCGCTGGTTGACTGGATTGGTAACAGGTGGCTGATTCAACCTCTTGGGGTGTTCACCACGTTTTTTTATTTCAGTACTCTTAGCATTTTCATTATTTTCTTCAACTAGTGCCATGAATCGCTGAGACTGTCTAGTAGCAGAAGCATGTTTCTTTTTTGGTTGCAGCTGTTCTATCACCGATTCAGGTGCATATTGAATGGTCTTCCTCTCATTGGTGGTTCCTGCGAAATTCTTACTTGAAGGCTGCAGATTCCTAGCACACATAAACGATATTTCAGTCTACGAAGTCCCATATATGATGATATGCAAATGGGATAGAATGAAGAACGATAAAGGATGACGTGCATGCTGAAACATATATATGATGCATTAAGGAGACCTAGAGGTGGCATGTGAACATGTTTGGTGGGATTCAGGATACAAGTATACAACACATGGAAGTTGCAACAGATATCTCAAAGTAAAAACACAGAAATCACCTGGTGGGGTTGAGGAGAATGGTCGTGCAAGGCATCTTCCCGAGTCGGCTCTCCAAGAGGCTCAAGAGGATCAAATTGTGAATCATAACATTGTTCTTTATCTTTGGGGAGGGGAAAGGGTTCTTCTCCGATTTTGTTCAGGTTTGCACTAGAGGCAATAGCGTTACAAATGCTTGTGCCCACACGGCTTGCATATCTTCTACATATATTCCGTATCCGTTTCTCTTTTAATTCATTCTTCTGTATTGCAATAATATCTAGCATGCATTACAAAAAAAATGCTAATGAGATGGCGGTGCAAGTAAGCAAAAAAATACTTTTCGAAATCACATGCATAACGAATGCGGCCATATCAACCTTCTTGGAAGTGGGCGCGTGTACGCTTTGGTTTCCTGCCGTGGACCATGGGGGCGCCCATCTCTCCAGTCCGGTGGACGGAAGGAGTAGGGGATTAAGATATGAGAACCCGGCGATGGTGACTGTCGCTGACAAGGCGGCGGTGGAAGTCGGCTACGGAGGAGCTCGTATGGTACAGTGGTCGTCGGTGGGGGTGGGGGAGGTGGAAGCTACTCTGGCTTGCTAAAAAGCAAGGGAGACGGCGGAACGTCGTCGGTCACTACGGTGGCCGATGAGAAGGCAGCAGTGCTGGTGTGGGAGTGGGACAGTGGGCCGGCGCCGGCGTGTGAGATGATCCGGTGGGTCATGCAGGGTGGAAGCGTGAGAGAGAGATGCGGGGTTCGGCGCCGCCGGTGATAGGTCTGAATTGAGCGGTCCGGGGGGATAAGATCGACACTGTACTTATTTCACATCGCTTTGAATTTTGGAAGCGGGAGGGGGGGATTTCAAGGGAATTTTGGGGCAGAGTTGAAATTATTAATGGTTGGTGGAAAATCGTGGAACCCTAGCCACCGAAAGCCCAGGTCTGAAGCGGTGGGTCCTTTTGGTGTGGCTTTTTGGCTTTTGGATTTTGGAAGCCAAAAGAATATAATATTTGTTTTTGGCTTCCAAAATCCAAAAGCCAAAAAGGCAAAAAAAAAACCACAACAAAAGCGCCCTGAGTATGTTCGGGGTCAAGGGGATATGCTTGTTGGTTCTTGGGTGCATATGATCTCTTTATTTCGAAATTCATCTTCTATACATTTTGAAAAATGTCAAAAAAGAATAAAACGAAAAATGCATGTGTACTTCTTCGCTTGCTTTATACACATAAAATATTTCAATGGAAAATCGAATAGTAATTTGGGCTATGTAAAAAAGAGTTACTCCGTAAAAAAAAATGTGCTAACCATAAGGCTTTTTATGAGACATGTTTTCTCTCTTTTTTTACATCGACCATGAAAAAAACTTGTTTTTTTTTTACATCAACCATGAAAAATACTTTTTTTTACATCGACCATGAAAAATTCTAGGAATTTGCTAAGAGCATTCACAACGTGTAGCCAAAAGTGGTTCCATATTTGATTTTTGGCTTTTGGAACTAGTTCCATACATTGTAGAGGTAGTTCCAAAACCAGAAAAACAAGGAACCGGAGCAAGTAGGTGCTCCGATGCCAAATTTCACTTTTGGCATTTGGAACTAGTTCCCTACATTGTGAGAGTAGTTCCATATTGGCTTTACTAGCACAAAACCCGTGCGTTGCTACGGCGTTATGCTAAATTAAAATAAATGACCTTTTAAAATTCTTATGTCAATCGAATTAAAATTAAATTAGCAACATGCTCTCGACGACCACAGAGGTTACTACAAATTTAATGATGAAAGTTTCACTTTATCACTTGTAAGGACATCATGGTTAATTCAGCCTATAGTGACAAATTAGCACTTGTAAATATAGAAAAGAGCCCAAAATAAGTATTTTTTTCAGGTTGTAGCCACGGTTCTGAGCTCAGGCCGGTAGTAAAAATCATATATCGCCCAGGACACTCTGCTGGCGTCGGCCCGAGTAAAATTCGTGGATGAATTTGCTCAGCCACGTTCTGAGTCCGGCTGATCCTCATGCTCTTCAAATCAATGCTGTCACACTTGTGGAGAATCAAAATTAGACAATCGTTTTACTCCTCTAGTCTAGACCAAATCACTGGCCATGCAGTTACCCAGTCTGAAGAGATGGAGGATATGGCCATGGAGTCTGAACATACAGTTTGGCACGTATAATATTCATTGAAATAAAAGTACATTCCAGCATAATGAATCACCTAGAGTGAAACATTCGTTTTCTTTGTTGCTCTATTATCATCTGCTACTTCATCTTGTCTCTGCACTTAACATTTAACAACCAACTTCTGCGAAAATTTAGTGTGCAAGTGTAGGCATAGAAGAGAACAGAAACTGGCCATACTGAATATTAACAACCGAATTAATCAGTAAACCTACCTTGGTCCATAGCACTCCATATACCGGCTACATCGGAATATTGAATAGCCAATCAGAATGTTGTTCCTAATGATACACAGGGAAACACCAGCACTTCTGCAGTTCTGCTTATACAGGGGCAAAAGTAAGGTACCTGAATTCGTTGTTACTGAAATCCTTGTGTGCCTTGCTGAAGCTCAAGCGACGGGAAACACCAACACAAATGAAACTTGAGAATGAGACAAAGAGCAAGGCTAACTCGGTTTCAGTTCCTCACATGCCATCACAACTATACTCGATTAACTGGCGCGTGGTTGTCTCTTTTTGAACAGCAATTATGCTTGCACTTGCTGATGAATTAGGAGAAAAATATTCTAGGTCTTACTGCTGATTTATATATTATCTGCTGGGAAGAGTCCTCTTCATAGAATCTTGGTGAAATCCAGGAGTGGAGAGCGAAGCGAAGGATCAAATGCACTGAATTGGACAAATCGGGCCACCAGGTGCCGCAAGCAGCCCCAGGCAAGGCAAGTAGCGCTCACGGGCCGGTCTATTCCTTTTCAGCAAGAACCTTCACCGTATGTGCTCTGCTCCTGCCTGCTGCTTTGTGCGCCGGCGGCCACGGCCATATTCCCTGCCACTACTCACAAATTTGATTTCGCTGCTCCTCCTCAAACCTAACAAATCTAAGCTTAGGCGCACCACATCCTGCAACCATCATAGCTTCTCCTCACTCCTCAGTTGTTAAAAAAAAAACAATAAGGGAAGGCTTGAGATGCATCTGCTTCACCCTGTACAACACAGCCCGGGAGTATCCACCGCATCCTCGTTGTCTTCCTGCTCTATCTGCAATCGACCACGTCCCACTTCTGCCGCCGCTACTCAACCTTGTCACCCGTCGCCGTACTACGACCAGTGTTGGCGTTGGGCCCTTTTTCCTGCGCGCGCCGCCGGTCCCACCTCTGCCGCCGCTACTCAACCTCGTCGTCCATCGCAGTAACACGAAGCTTCGGACCGTTGGAGCTCCGTCGATGCTGGGAACTGGTCTGGCAGGAGAAAGAAAGCATGTCGGGACATTGACTCGGGAGGTTTCGGGGACGGCGGACGGGGGCTCGGCTGCAGGCACTCAGATCTCGGCGGGAGCAGAGGGATCGGGAGCGGGCGATTCCGTTCCTCCCACCGATTCCAATCGAAATCGAGGGCACCGGCGCCGCTCCGATTTGAGGAGCCGATTCGAGGGATAGATTGAAGGGACTGTGTATAAGTAGAGGAAGAGGTCGGTTGCGGCAGGAGAGGAGATCGGGCCGAATTGGAGTTGGGATGAACACGGGGAGGTTGGGAATAGCGCGAGGATGAACCACACCCGAACCGGTATAAGGGTATTTTGCTGTATTATGCGATTTGGTGGGAGGGCAAAACGGTCCAAAAAAAGTTGGACGAAAATTTTGGCAGAAACCTTAGCTCCTTTATTATTAGGTATAGATGTGTTGTTTTAGCTTGATGGCGGGTCCCACGTTATAAATATTTGGAACCACTACATTGTGGAGCTATTGCTATATTTCACACCAAAGCCAAATTCACCATCGTATCAGATTTGGCAATAGCAATATTGTGGATGCCCTAAAGTTATATTTTCCATCTTGTACACAATTAAAAATATCTTTAAAACAAACAAATCTCTAATGTCTAGGTGTACCATCTCTACTAGTACTAGTATATACTAGTAAATTACACGTGCCTTGCACGTGAGAGCTCTTTTTTTTAGTGAAACAACTTCGACGCAGGATTTTGTGAAGCTTTTTAACTTAATTGGTCAAATATGCGAAGCATGTGCCATTTACTTGTACAACTTTATCGGAAAAAAATTACTTGTACAAGCTAGTTCCCCTAAGTACTACCAGCACATAAGTAAACAAAAGAACCAGGGACATCATCAACTGAAAACAACAATCTATTCATATAGCGGCTCTTGCATCACCCTTTGAAAATCATCTACCTGCAAAGATGAGTGCAGAGTTTCTGCTCGTGCTTTCACCTGTTCCAAGATCTTCCAGTTGATCTCATGGACATCTGCATCAGCCAAAGCGGTAACCAAGTTGCCAGCCACTAGCTTCTGCAGATCAGCAACAGCATGTAGGCCATCTTGAATTGTAGAATTCCATCCTCGGTTCATTTCTTTGTTCCGCCAAGTGGCCACATCCAAGTCCTTTTGAAGACGCCTAATCTTAGCTTCCCCATTGCCACATCCTTCTGTTTTGTTCCTACAAACGTTTGCATCACTGGAACTCGGACATCTCGTGCTACAATGCTGCTTGGCAGGGACATGAGCAGTCACTTGCTTCTGCGATTTGCCATGCATAAAATCAATCAGCAGATTAAAAGGAAATATGTTGGTTGATTCATGTCACCACTTTGAGCAACCCATGAGTTTCTAAACCTTAAATGGAGTCTAAAACATTGCAATAAAAGGGTGGGTGCATCATTTGGATGCAGAGGCCGGGGCGACCCTATTTTCAAGAAAAAAATAGGAAATCTGAAATCTATATCTATATCTCTACCATCTATACCACTCCACTCCAGTTGACAGTTTGATCTCTTTCAGTACATTAGATTATGTCATGTTTAAAACACTATTATAAAATTACCTCCTTAATGTTGAGCTCAGGAGGATCCAGATGTGCTGATCCTAGGCGGCCCCTCAAATGATTGCTTGCTAGAACAATAGGACCAAATCCCGCCTCCTTTCTACCAATGTCTGCATCACTGGCGCGCTCACTGTCTTTGTTAGGAACATGAGCAGTGGCTAGCTGCTGCAAATCAAAGTTCATCAAATCAATCAGCAAACAACACATATGAAATTTGAGCAGTGCGGCTAAATACCTTCTTCAGCAGCTGCCCCACGGAATCGTCCTTTTGGCGGCACATCACACGGGTGAAAAATCTCGGCAACGACTTGGGGTGCGGTGATTTTGTCCCATTCCACAGTATGCCGAGCTTGGCTGCAATTATCTTATTCTGCAAGATATTTTGCCTCTGAGATTCTTCGTAGGCATTCTCGAGGGGAATATCTAGCAGGCATTACAAAAAAAAACAGATGCTAATAACAAGCAGTGGAAGCAAGCAATAAACTAGTCTCGGAAATCAAATACATAACAAAAGCTGCCGGACAAAGTGTTCAACCTTGGTCGACTGGGGAGGTGGCGCGTTGGCCGTTCGTTTTGGTTCGGTGGATCATGGTGGCGCTTTGTGTACCGATCTCGCCAGCCGGTAAGATGAACCAGTGAGTCGGGGAAGCAGATCCGACGAAGCGCACGGAGTGTGGTTGACGGCGTCGCTGAGCTGGCTCCGGCGCGGTGGATGTCGGCTACGGATGGAGGACTGAGAGGGAGCGAGACGGACTAGGTGCGAGGTAGGGAGAGAGGCCCTTGCTTGTCCGTGGGTGGGGCTGGATATAGGGGAAATGAAAGCCCTAGAAGATAGCATCCTGCTAATATCCTAGTACAAAACAATTGAACTAGAAAATTCCGCCAATATATGGTGCTGAATTGCGGGCGGCTCATAGCTTGTGCACAAATAAAATGGGAAAATCCAAAAAAATGTACTAGTTCAACAAAAAAAACTCTAGTGGCAAAGTCGCTAGCTCGCCATGAGAAGATGCACTCCGCCAAAAAAATGTCATGAGAAGCTAGTTTGCTATGGATCTTGCATTAACCCTGCTCGATAAAATGGTGGGCACAAAAGACAAGCTAAATCAAAAATAATGGTGGTAGAAAGATGTAACTCTCAAATGTAAACTCTACTAAATAGGGCCAGCTCAAAAACATGCCTCATATTATTAGTACTTCCTCCGGTCCATATTAACTGCCACTAAAATGGATGTATCTACAAATACATCCATTTGAGTGGCATGTATATGGATAGGAGTAGTAGATCAAGGAGTTGCGAGACAGTGGAGGAAATGAGGTGGGGACGAGGAGGGTGACGACCAGACCCCCACCTCCACGGCACCGCATAAATAGAAGCTAAAATATGTGAAACAGTGGAGGAAATGAGGTGGAAAGGTCTTCTTTTTAGCCCCAGCGTCACCGCAGATCAGGTGACATGCACCTATTGCATGTCACCGTGTGACATGCGGTTTAAATTCAAATTTGAACACTGCGAACAAATCTGAAAAAAATCATGCATGTTCATATATATTAAGATAACCCCTAAAAAATTCAAGTCAAAATTCGAAACATACATCAAGAAACAAAAAAGAGAAATCTGTCATGAATAGTTCCCGAATTCAAATCTGAGTTTCTCTGTAGACTATTCACATCTGAGTTTCTCTTTTTTGTTTCTCGATGTATGTTTCGAATTTTGATCTGAAATTTTTAGGGGTTATCTTAATATGAGCTGTGAACGTGCATGATTTTTTTCAGATTTTTTCGCAATGTTTAAATTTGGATTTAGGCCGCATGTCACACGGTGACATGGTGCATGTCACCATGTCACCTAGCTACCGCTGAGAAATGGAGCCCCTCTCCGCTGGGCTCCATAAAAGCTTCACCGCTCGTGTCGATCGTTGAAGACACTCGGCAAGTGCATGTCGTGGGACAGAGAATAAATTTCGTCCACGCGTCGGCGCGTGCTGTCTACCCCAAACCCTAAACTCTGTCTTATGAAGTCAAAGCATGCATGAAGAGAAGTGGTTTTTGGATTCAAACATGGAAATTTCAAAAACCCTCTCAAGAGCTACATTTTGGAGTGACTAATTTTTCATATTCATGATTTAAACTTGTTTAAATGGGCATAAAAATGGGCATAAAATTCAAAATAAATCAAAATAAATGAAACACCAAGGCACATAGTCTTCTTATGTCATATAGTAAGCATTCAATTAAGTTGATAAACAAGGTCTAGACATACTCAAACCAGAAAAATCATGTATCTACCCCCTAACCCTAAACTCTATCTTATGAAGTCAAGCATGAAGAGATGTGGTTTTTGGTTTCAAACATGGAAATTTCGAAAACCCTCCCAAGAGCTTCATTTTGGAGTGACTAAGAAGCATACATGCTTACTTTTTTATATTCATGTTTTAAACTTGTTCAAATCTTGGTCAAACCTAGGATTTGACCAAGATTCAAATGGGCATAAAAATTCAAAAAAAATTGAAAAACCAAGGTCTTCTTATGTCATATA
Source organism: Lolium perenne (assembly GCF_019359855.2). Taxonomy (NCBI): domain Eukaryota; kingdom Viridiplantae; phylum Streptophyta; class Magnoliopsida; order Poales; family Poaceae; genus Lolium; species Lolium perenne. The sequence goes on along the minus strand of NC_067248.2, from coordinate 30,846,789 downwards.
GTAAGCATTCAATTAAGTTGATAAACAAGGTCTAGATGTATTAAACCTGAAAAATCATGTATCTACCCCTAACCCTAAACTCTGTCTTATGAAGTCAAGCATGCATGGTGAAGAGAAGTGGTTTTTCGTTTCAAACATGGAAATTTAAAAAACCCTCCCAAGAGCTTCATTTTGGGGTGACTAAGAAGGATACATGATTACTTTGTCATATTCATGTCTTAAACTTGTTTAAGTCATGGTCAAACCTAGGATTTGACGAAGATTCAAATGGGCATAAGAATTCAAAAAAAAAATCAAAAACCAAAGCACATAGTCTGTGTATGTCATATAGTAAGCATTCAAGTTGATAAACAAGGTCTAGACATATTCAAACCAGAAAAATCATGGAAATTTCAAAAACCTCCCACGAGCTTCATTTTGGAGTGGCTAAGAAGGATCGATGCAGGTTACTTTTCATATTATTCATGTTTTAAACTTGTTTAAATCTTGGTCAAACCTAGGATTTGACCAAGATTCAACAAATGGGGATAAAAAATGAAAACCCAATGCACATAGTCTTCTTATGTCATATAATAAGCATACAATTAAGTTGATAAACAAGGTCTAGACATATTCAAACCAGAAAAATCATGTATGTGGCTACCCCTAACCCTAAACTCTGTCTTATGAAGTCAAGCATGAAGAGATGTGGTTTTTGGTTTCAAACATGGAAATTTCAAAAACCCTTCCAAGAGCTTCATTTTGGAGTGACTGAGAAGCATACATGCATGCTTACCTTTTCATATTCATGTTTTAAACTTGTTCAAATCTTGGTCAAACCTAGGATTTGACCAAGATTCAAATGGGCATAAAAATTCAAATAAAATGAATACCAAGGTCTTCTTATGTCATACAGTATGCGCGCATTCAATTAAGTTGATAAACAAGGTCTAGACATATTAAACCTGAAAAATCATGTATCTACCCCTAACCCTAAACTCTGTCTTATAAAGTCAAGCATGCATGTGAAGATAAGTGGTTTTTGGTTTCAAACATGGAAATTTCAAAAACCCTCTTAATTAAGAGCTTCATTTTGGAGTGACAAAGAAGGATACATGCTTACTTTTACATATTCATGTTTTAAACTTGTTTAAGTCATGGTCAAACCTAGGATTTGACCAAGATTTAAATGGGCATAAAAATTCAAAATTAAACAAAATCAAAAACCAAAGCAAGTCTTTGCATGTCATATAGTAAGCATTCAAGTTGATAAACAAAGTCTAGACATATTCAAACCAGAAAATCATGTATATATCTACCCCTAACCCTAAACTCTATCTTTATGAAGTCAAGCATGCATGAAGAGAAGTGGTTTTTTGTTTCAAACATGGAAATTTCAAAAACCCTCCCAAGAGAGCTACATTTTGGAGTGACTAAGAAGGATAGATGGTTAATTTTTCATATTCATGATTTAAACTTGTTCAAATCTTGGTCAAACCTATGATTTGACCAAGATTCAAATGGGCATCAAAAATCAAAAAATTCAAAAAAATTGAAAAATCAAGGTCTTCTTATATGTCATATAGTAAGCATTCAATTAATTAAGTTGATAAACAAGGTCTAGACATATTCAAACAAGGAAAATCATGTATCTACCCCTAACCCTAAACTCTGTCTTATTAAGTCAATCATGAAGAGAAGTGGTTTTGGGTTTCAAACATGGAAATTTCAAGAACCTCCCAAAAGCTTCTTATGTCATATAGTACTAAGCATTAAAGTTGAGAAACAAGGTCTAGACATATTCAAACCTAGGATTTGACCAAAAGATTCAAACATGGAAATTTCAAAAACCTCCCAAAAGTTTCATTTTAGAGTGAGTAAGAAGGATCCATGCTTACCTTTTCATTTTCATGATTTAAACTTGTTTAAATCTTGGTCAAACCTAGGATTTGACCAAGATACAAATGGGTGGGCACAAAATTCAAAAAAATCAGAAAAAATGAAAAACCAAATCACATAGTCTTCTTATGTCATATCGTAAGCATTCAAGTTGATAAACAAGGTCTAGATATATCCAGACCAGACAAATCATGTATCTACCCCCTAACCCTAAACTCTGTCTTATGAAGTCAAGCATGAAGAGAAGTGGTTTTCGGTTTGAAACATGGAAATTTCAAAAACCTCCCAAAAGCTTCATTTTAGAGTGACTAAGAAGGATCCATGCTTACCTTTTCATTTTCATATTTTAAACTTGTTTAAATCTTAATTTGTCAAACCTAGGATCTGACAAAGAGATTCAAATCGACATTAAATTCAAAAAAAAACTCAGAAAAAGGAAAAACAAAAGCATATAGTCTTCTAATGTCATATAGTAAGCATTCAAGTTGATAAACAAGGTTTGGACATATTCAAACCAGACAAATAATGTATCTCTACCCCCTAACCCTAAACCTTGTCGATCTTCTGAAGTCTAGCATGAAGAGAAGTCGTTTTGGGTTTCAAACATGGAAATTTCAAGAACATCTCAAAAGCTTCTTATATCATATAGTACTATGCATTAAAGTTGAGAAACAAGGTCTAGACATATTCAACCTATGCAACTCAAGCATGCATGAAAGAGAAGTGGCGGTTTTGGGTTTGAAACATGGAAATTTCAAAAAAAAGCTTCATTTTAGGGAGACTAAGAAGGATCCATGCTTACCATTTTATTTTCATGTTTTAAACTTGTTTAAATCTTGTTCAAACCTAGGATTTAACCAAGATTCAAATGGGCAGAAAATTTAAAAAGTGAAAAAATGAAAAACCAAAGTACATAGTCTTCTTATGTCATATAGTAAGCATTCAAGTTGTTAAACAAGGTCGATCTAGACATATTCAAACCAGACAAATCATGTATCTATACCCCTAACCCCTAATTAAACTCTGTCTTATGAAGTCAAGCATGAAGAGAAGTGGTTTCGGGTTTCAAACATGGACTAAGAAGGATCATTTTTAAAAACCCCAAAAGCTTCACATTTTAGAGTGCATAAGAAGGATCCAGGCTTACCCTTTCATTTTGATGTTTTAATCTTGTTTAAATCTTGGTCAAACCTAGGATTTGACCAATATTCAAATGAGCATAAAATAAGAAATAAAAAAACGAAAGCACATAATCTTCTTATGTCATATAGTAAGCATTCAAAAGTTCATGAAGAAGGTCTAGACACATTCAAATCAAACAAGTCATCTACCCCTAACCCTACACTGTGTCTTATAAATGAAGTCAAGCATGAAAAGAAGTGTGGTTTTGGGTTTCAAACATGGAAATTTGAAAAACCTCCCAAAAGCTTCATTTTAATTAGACTGACTGATTAATTAAGAAGGATCCATGATTAATTACCTTTTCATTGTCATGTTTTAAACTTGTTTAAATCTTGGTCAAACCTAGGATATATTTGACCAAGATTCAAATGGGCATAAAAATTCAGAAAAAAATCAAAAGAATGAAAAACCAAAGCATGAAAAGAAGTGTCGTTTTGGGTTTCAAACATGGAAATTTCAAGAACACATCCCAAAAGCTTCATTTTAGAGTGACTAAGAAGGATCCATGCTTACCTTTTCATTTCATGTTATAGACTTGTTTAAATCATGGTCAACCCTAGGATTAATTTGACCAAGATTCAAGTGGGCAGAAAATTTAAAAAAATAGAAAACTGAAAAACCAAAGTACATAGTCTTCTTATGTACGTCATATATATAGTAAGCATATTCAAGTTGATAAACAAGGTTTGGACATATTCAAACCATACAAATCATGTATCTACCCCCTAACCCTAAACTCTTTCTTATGAAGTCAAGCATGAAGAGAAGTGGTTTTGGGTTTCAAACATGGAAATTTCAAAAACCTCCCAAAAACTTCATATTAGAGTGACTAATTAAGAAGGATAGAGGCTTCCCTTTTCATTTTCATGTTTTAAACTTGTTTAAATCTTTGTCAAACCTAGGATTTGGCCAAGATTCAAATATATGGGCATAAAATTAAAAAAAACAGAAAAATGAAAAACCCAAGCACATAGTCTTATTGTGTCATATAGTTAGCATTAAAGTTGATAAACAAGGTTTAGACATATTCAAACCAGACAGATCATGTATCTACCCCCTAACCCTAAACTCTGTCTTGTGAAGTCTAGCATGAAGAGAAGTCATTTTGGGTTTCAAACGTTTAAGCCAAAAGCCCCTTTTCAAATATTTCAAACTTATTCAAGTTTGGTTCAAATTTGAAAGACATACAAGTTATAGCACACATAGTGCATACATTTTCACACATACTGCACTAGATAGATGCTAACCCTATAGTTTGAGGCCATTTGGATGAGGTAGAAAAAATTCTTGGATTAGAATCGTGTTGTTCGAACCCCGTAGTTGGATTTTTTTGAACCTTGATCTGTAGTACTGGGCAAAACCCTAGTTTAACCTATTTAATTATAGATTCGTATATCGATTTTTCTACCTTTTTATTATTACTATGCAGCACATGTGTGTTTGCCCGTCTAGCTAGTGAAACTCGGAGGAAGAGGTATCACTCATTCACTCGGATTTACATCACACACAAAGAACACACCTTTAATTTCGCCAGGTTTGTGCACTAGTAAAGTACTCCTACAGTACTAGAAATTGAATTGTTCTACTCCGGAGTGATATGCTCACCGGAGTATTTTTGGATCTTAGCTGGAGCGGCGTTTGGCGGTTGCACGAAGCCGTGCTGGATGTTAAGCCTGTCGAGGCACGCCTGGTGGAAAGCGTGCGCCTCCTTAGCCTCATCGGCGCGCCGCTGCAATGCTGCGTCCCTGGGATTTGCAGCCGCCGCATTCTTAGCCTGCACGAAAGCTTGCAGAGCATCCCGGCATCTATAGAGTGCCGGGAACATCACGTTATATACGAGCTCCTTGGTGGTGTTGCTCCTACAAAGGGCGTCACCGTGATGCGCTTCGAAAGAACGGCCTGGCTCCACGGCCGGCACCGCCTGAAGTGCGGTCGGATTAGGCGGCTGGCCACGGGAGCTCCCTGCCTCCGCATCGTTCGCGCCCGCCGGGAAGGGGATCTCACCTGCTGGCAAAGAAAACCATGCGGCATGCGCGGGCGGAAAAGCCGGCCAGGGCCGAGCGGGCGTCGCATGCGGGGTTGCGTGGGAGATCCCTGCCTCTGCATCCATTGGCCCGCACGGGAAGCGGCTGGCGAGGGGCTCCACGGCTAGCGCCGCCGCCGCGGGCTGAACAACCGGCCAGTGCAGAGCGGGCGGGTTATGCCTTGGTGCGCGATGGACGAAGCGAAGGCGGCGCTGATTCTCCGCTTCCTCGTCGGTGGTAGGACTACGCGCGCGGCGACCAGAGCCAAGTCGGAAGGCCATAGCTATGTCGATTGGTCACTTAAGCTGGAGAGGTTCTCTTACCATTTCGGAGAAGCGGAGTAAGAGGAAGTTGTTGCTTATACGGGTTCACTGCCACGTTGGGTTAAGAGGGGCAAAGTTGGTCAATGCCTAGGAAGTTGGAATCGTTTTGGCCCCAATTTTTTAATTACCTTGCGGTTCATCTCTCGGTCTCTCCCACCTCTTCACTATCCCTCCCCTTGCCTCCTTTCATGCTTCATCGTAGTGCATCTTGTTTTTCTAGCACCTTCACAAAAATCATACACATTTGGCCGATTCTGTCATTGTGTGCACTAATAAAGTAAAAAAAATCCATTATATGTGAATAAACGTTTAATACACTAGCTCGCAAAGATGTTTCTCAAGGCGATATGCACAATGCCTGCCAAAAATGGGTCATGATAACTAAATTTCGTGTTAATTTTTGCATGACATGTACTCACTTGTGTATGAAGCCAAGCAAACTCATAATCTATACCAAAAAAATGTGAAAGAGTTCTTTTTAGTATCCTTCATACATGGGGTTCCTATTTTTACTTTCTATTTTTACTAGTTACAAGTACTCATGCATGAAAACTTTTGAAAATATGTGCATTTTGGGCTGTGTGGAGACATGGTACAATAATATATTCAAGTTGATATACAAAGTCTAGACATATTCAAACTAGACAAATAATGTATCTAACCCCTAACCCTAAACTCTGTCTTATGAAGTCAAGCATGCATGAAGAGAATTGGTTTTGGGTTTCAAACATGGAAATTTCAAAATCATCCCAAAAGCTTCATTTTAGAGCGACTAAGAAGGATCCAGGCTTACCTTTCCATTTTCATGTTTTAAACTTGTTTAAATCTTGGTCAAATCTAGGATTTGACCACGATTCAAATGGGCATAAAATAAAAAAATAAAAAAATGAAAAACCAAAGCGCACATAGTCTTCTTATATGTCATATAGTAAGCATTAAAGTTGGTAAACAAGGTCTAGACATATTCAAACTAGACAAATCATGTATCTACCCCCTAACCCCTAAACTCTGTCTTATGACGAAGTCAAGCATGAAGATTAAGTGGTTTTGGGTTTCAAACATGGAAATTTCAAAAACCTCCCAAAAACTTTATTTTAGGGTGACTAAGAAGGATACAGGCTTCCCTTTTCATTTTCATGTTCTATACTTGTTTAAATCTTGGTCAAACCTAGGATTTGACCAAGATTCAAATGTGCATCAAAATTCCAAAAAATCAGAAAAATGAAAAACCAAAGCACATAGTTTTCTTATGTCATATAGTAAGCATTAAAGTTGATAAACAAGGGTCTAGACATATTCAAACAAGAAAAATCATGTATCTACCCCCTAACCCTAAACTTTGTCTTATGTAGTCAAGCATGAAGAGAAGTGGTTTTGGGTTTCAAATATGGAAATTTCAAAAACCTATCAAAAGCTTCATTTTAGAGTGACTAAGAAGGATCCATGCTTACCTTTTCATTTTCATATTTGAAACTTGTTTAAATCATTGTCAAACCTAGGATTTGACCAAGATTTAAATGGGCATAAAATTAAAAAAATCGGAAAAATGAAAAACAAAAGCACATAGTCTTCTTATGTCACATATATATATAGTAAGCATTCAAAAGTTGATAAACAAGGTCTAGCTAGACATATTCAAATAAGACAAATCATGTATCTACCCCTCTAAAACCATAAACTCTGTCTTATGAAGTCAAGCATGAAGAGAAGTGGTTTTTGGTTTCAAACATGGAAATTTCAAAAACCTCCCAAAATTAAAGCTTCATTTTAGAGTGAGTAGTTAAGAAGGATCCAGGCTTACCTTTTCATTTTCATGTTTTAAACTTGTTTAAATCTTGGTCAAACCTAGGATTTGACCAATATTCAAATGGGCATAAAATAAAAAATAAATAAAATAAAAAACCAAAGCACGTAGTCTTCTTATGTCATATAGTAAGCATTCAAGTTCATAAACAAGGTCTAGACATATTCAAACCAGACAAATCATGTACCCCCTAACCCTAAACTTTGTCTTAATTATATATGAAGTCAAGCATGAAGCAGAGAAGTGTGGTTTTGGGTTTCAAACATGGAAATTTCAAAAACCTCCCAAAAAGGTTCATTTTAATTAGACTGGCTGGTTAATTAAGAAGGATCCATGATTAATTACCTTTTCATTGTCATGTTTTAAACTTGTTTAAATCTTGGTCGAACCTAGGATTTGACCAAGATTCAAATGGGCATAAAATTTCAGAAAAAATCGAAAGAATGAAAAACCAAAGCACATAGCCTTCTTATGTCATATATATAGTAAGCATTCAAATTGATAAACATGGTCTAGACATATTCAAACCAGAAAAATCATGTACCTACCCCTAACCCTAAACTCTGTCTTATGAAGTCAAGCATGAACAGAAGTACGGTGGTTTTGGGTTTCAAACATGGTAAATTCAAGAACCTCCCAAAAGCTTCATTTTAGAGTTACTAAGAGAAAGATCCAGACTTAATTACCTTATCATTTTCACATGTTAAACTTGTTTAAATCTTGCTCAACAAACCTAGGATTTTACCAAGATTCTCAAATGGGCATAAAAATCAAAAAATGAAATACCAATGCACATAGTCCTCTTATGTCATATAGTAAGCATTCAAGTTGATAAACAAGGTCTAGACATATTCAAACAAGACAAATCATGTATCTACCCCCTATCGACCCTAAACTTCGTCTTATGAAGTCAAGCATGAAGAGAAGTGGTTTTGGGTTTCAAACATGGAAATTTCAAAAACCTCCCAAAATTCAGCTTCATTTTAGAGCGACTAAAAAGGATCGATGCTTACCTTTTCATTTCCATGTTTTAAACTTATTTAAATCTTGGTCAAACCTAGGATTTGACTAAGATTCAAATGGGCATAAAAATTCAGACAAAAAATCTAAAGAATGAAAAACCAAAGCACATAGCCTTCTTAATTATGTCATATAGTAAACACTCAAGTTGATAAACAAGGTCTAGACATATTCAAACCAGAAAAATCATGTGTATATCTACCCCTAACCCTAAACTCTGTCTTATGAAGTCAATCATGAAGAGAATTGGTTTTGGGTTTCAAACATGGAAATTTCAAGTACGTCCCAAAAGCTTCATATATTTTAGAGTGAATAATTAAGAAGGATCTTGGCTTACGTTTTCATTTTCATGCTTGAAACTTGTTTAAATCTTGGTTGAACCTAGGATTTGACCAGAATCAAATGTGCATAAAATTCTTAAAAAAATAGAAAAATGAAAAACAAAAGCACATGGTCTTCTTATGTCATATAGTAAGCATTCAAGTTGATAAACAAGGTTTAGATATATTCAACCCAGACAAATCATGTATCTACCCCCTAACCCTAAACTCGGTCTTATGAGTCTTGCGATCGGCCGTCATCGGCTTCCTTATTCCAACGATCAGTCTATTGTTCATTGGGCAAGAAGGCGAAGAATGCATGGCGCAGGAGACGCGGCCACAAGAGAGGCGGCTGGGACTGGCGTGGTTCTGCGCCGGAGAGGCATGTCGGCGTTGTTGTCTCGTCACGGACCCGTTCACGGAACGGCGGCCGGGGAAAGGGGGCCCTTCTGCAAAGTATACTGCGGCGTATACTGCAACTATGGTTTCTGACCATAGTATTTGTGTTGACCAACAATGTATGAGGCACTTATTCCATTTTGTCATTCCATTTGCTTTGGTATTTCCAAAATGCCGATGATTAAAATGTTTGGTCCCCATACACTCTGGGGTGGCGTAAGTGAGCCTGGTAAGATAGCACAAATATCAATCTCTTGTGCATCGGACTTGGTCTCGCTTACGCCATCCCGGAATGTTAATATTTGTGTTGACCAACAATGTATGAGGCACTTATTCCATTTTGTCATTCCATTTGCTTTGGTATTTTCAAAATGCCGATGATTAAAATGTTTGGTCACCGTACACTTGGGGGTGGCGTAAGTGAGCCTGGTAAGATAGCACAAATATCAATCTCTTGTGCATCGGACTTGGTCTCACTTACGCCATCCCTAAATGTTAAGACTTGTGTTGACCAACAATGTATGAGGCATTTATTCCATTTCTCTTGTGCATCGTACTTGTTGGTCTCACTTTCTTCCATTTTAATCATAGTAGGAACCGGATGAAGACCCCGATGGCATGAGGAGAAGTCGTTTTGGGTTTCAAACGTTTAAGTCAAAAGCCCCATTTCAAATATTTCAAACTTATTCAAATTTGGTTCAAATTTGAAAGACACACAAGTTATAGCACACATAGTGCATACATTCTCACACATACTGCACTAGATGCTAACCCGGCCTATAGTTTGAGGCCATTGGATGAGGTCGAAAAAAATCTTGGATTAGAAATGGGGTTGTTCGAACCCCGTAGTTGGATTTTTTGAACCTTGATCTGTAGTACTGGGCAAAACCCTAGTTTAACCTATTTAATTATAGATTAGTAGGTCAATTTTTCTACTATGCAGCACATGTGTGTTTGCCCGTCGAGTGAAACTCGGAGGAAGAGGGATCACTCGGAAGGAGAGAAGAAGGGAGAGAATTATGGTGTCTCCCCTTTTTCGGGTGATGATGTTGACTTTTGTGCAGGGTTTGTCAGTGAGCAGGAGGTGCGAGCGAGTCGAGCGAGGCCGAGAATGAGAGATTTGTTTTTTTTTGTGAGAGGGACAACCGAAGGATCCAGAAGGACCCACAGACTTCCAATACGCATCCTGATGCGTCTTCTCTTGACAAAGAAAATGGCTGGGAGTTTGCGTACCTATTGCACGTGACTTGTGCTCACTGAAGTGTGGGACCTCACGCATGGGCACCACACGTAAGTGACAGACCTGCTGGTGTAAAAGCTCAGTTGATTATTATAGTGCATTAGAACAAAGTTTCCTATGGTTTCAAGGGTAGGAAATCCAAGTTAACTCATTTACATGACATTATTTTTTCCATGAAGCAAAGTTAACGCACCTATCAATTGGTACATTTTGGAGTGACTAAGAAGGATCCAGGCTTACTTATTCGTTTTCACGTGTAAAACTTGTCTAAATCTTGGTCAAACAAAATTGGCAGAAAATTCAAAAAAAAAACAGAAAAATGAAAAACCAAAGCACATAGTCTTCTTATGTCATATAGTAAGCATTAAAGTTGATAAACAAGGTCTAGACATATTCAAACACCCCTAAACTATGTCTTAAGAAGTCAAGCATGAAGAGAAGTGGTTTTGGGTTTCAAACATGGAAATTTCAAAAACCTCCCAAAACTTCATTTTAGGGTGACTAAGAAGGATACACGCTTCCCTTTTCATTTTCATGTTCTATACTTGTTTAAATCTTGGTCAAACCTAGGATTTGACCAAGATTCAAATGGGCACAAAAAAATAAAAAAATAAAAGCACATAGTGTTCTTATGTCATATCGTAAGCATTCAAGTTGATAAACAAGGTCTAGATATATCCAAACCAGACAAATCATGTATCTACCCCCTATCGACCCTAAACTTCGTCTTATGAAGTCAAGCATGAAGAGAAGTGGTTTTGGGTTTCAAACATGGAAATTTCAAAAACCTCCCAAAATTCAGCTTCATTTTAGAGCGACTAAGAAGGATCGATGCTTACCTTTTCATTTCCATGTTTTAAACTTATTTAAATCTTGGTCAAACCTAGGATTTGACCAAGATTCAAATGGGCATAAAAATTCAGACAAAAAATCTAAAGAATGAAAAACCAAAGCACATAGCCTTCTTAATTATGTCATATAGTAAACACTCAAGTTGATAAACAAGGTCTAGACATATTCAAACCAGAAAAATCATGTGTATATCTACCCCTAACCCTAAACTCTGTCTTATGAAGTCAATCTAGGATTTAACCAAGATTCAAATGGGCATAAAATAAAAAAACAGAAAAATGAAAAATCAAAGCGCACATAGTCTTCTTATATGTCATATAGTAAGCATTAAAGTTGATAAACAAGGTCTGGACATATTCAAACTAGCTAGACAAATCATGTATCTACCCCCTAACCCCTAAACTCTGTCTTATGACGAAGTCAAGCATGAAGATAAGTGGTTTTGGGTTTTAAACATGGAAATTTCAAAAACCTCCCAAAAACTTCATTTTAGGGTGCCTAATTAAGAAGGATACAGGCTTCCCTTTTCATTTTCATGTTCTATACTTGTTTAAATCTTGGTCAAACCTAGGATTTGACCAAGATTCAAATGTGCATCAAAATTCCAAAAAAAATCAGAAAAATGAAAAACCAAAGCACATAGTTTTCTTATGTCACATACATATATATAGTAAGAATTCAAAAGTTGATAAACAAGGTCTAGCTAGACATATTCAAATAAGACAAATCATGTATCTACCCCTCTAAAACCATAAACTCTGTCTTATGAAGTCAAGCATGAAGAGAAGTGGTTTTTGGTTTCAAACATGGAAATTTCAAAAACCTCCCAAAATTAAAGCTTCATTTTAGAGTGACTAGTTAAGAAGGATCCAGGCTTACCTTTTCATTTTCATGTTTTAAACTTGTTTAAATCTTGGTCAAACCTAGGATTTGACCAATATTCAAATGGGCATAAAATATAAAATAAATAAAATAAAAAACCAAAGCACATAGTCTTCTTATGTCATATAGTAAGCATTCAAGTTCATAAACAAGGTCTAGAAATATTCAAACCAGACAAATCATGTACCCCCTAACCCTAAACTTTGTCTTAATTATATAAGAAGTCAAGCATGAAGCAGAGAAGTGTGGTTTTGGGTTTCAAACATGGAAATTTCAAAAACCTCCCAAAAAGCTTCATTTTAATTAGACTGGCTGGTTAATTAAGAAGGATCCATGATTAATTACCTTTTCATTGTCATGTTTTAAACTTGTTTAAATCTTGGTCGAACCTAGGATTTGACCAAGATTCAAATGGCCATAAAATTTCAGAAAAAAATCGAAAGAATGAAAAACCAAAGCACATAGCCTTCTTATGTCATATAGTAAGCATTAAAATTGATAAACATGGTCTAGACATATTCAAACCAGAAAAATCATGTATCTACCCCTAACCCTAAACTCTGTCTTATGAAGTCAAGTATGAACAGAAGTACGGTGGTTTTGGGTTTCAAACATGGTAAATTCAAGAACGTCCCAAAAGCTTCATTTTAGAGTTACTAAGAGAAAGATCCAGACTTAATTACCTTATCATTTTCACATGTTAAACTTGTTTAAATCTTGCTCAACAAACCTAGGATTTTACCAAGATTCTCAAATGGGCATAAAAATCAAAAAATGAAATACCAATGCACATAGTCCTCTTATGTCATATAGTAAGCATTCAAGTTGATAAACAAGGTCTAGACATATTCAAACAAGACAAATCATGTATCTACCCCCTATCGACCCTAAACTTCGTCTTATGAAGTCAAGCATGAAGAGAAGTGGTTTTGGGTTTCAAACATGGAAATTTCAAAAACCTCCCAAAATTCAGCTTCATTTTAGAGCGACTAAGAAGGATCGATGCTTACCTTTTCATTTCCATGTTTTAAACTTATTTAAATCTTGGTCAAACCTAGGATTTGACCAAGATTCAAATGGGCATAAAAATTCAGACAAAAAATCTAAAGAATGAAAAACCAAAGCACATAGCCTTCTTAATTATGTCATATAGTAAACACTCAAGTTGATAAACAAGGTCTAGACATATTCAAACCAGAAAAATCATGTGTATATCTACCCCTAACCCTAAACTCTGTCTTATGAAGTCAATCATGAAGAGAATTGGTTTTGGGTTTCAAACATGGAAATTTCAAGTACGTCCCAAAAGCTTCATATATTTTAGAGTGACTAATTAAGAAGGATCTTGGCTTACGTTTTCATTTTCATGCTTGAAACTTGTTTAAATCTTGGTTGAACCTAGGATTTGACCAGAATCAAATGTGCATAAAATTCTTAAAAAAAATAGAAAAATGAAAAACAAAAGCACATGGTCTTCTTATGTCATATAGTAAGCATTCAAGTTGATAAACAAGGTTTAGACATATTCAAACCAGACGAATCATGTATCTACCCCCTAACCCTAAACTCGGTCTTATGAAGTCTAGCATGAGGAGAAGTCGTTTTGGGTTTTAAACGTTTAAGCCAAAAGCCCCATTTCAAATATTTCAAACTTATTCAAATTTGGTTCAAATTTCAAAGACACACAAGTTGTAGCACACATAGTGCATACATTCTCACACATACTGCACTAGATGCTAACCCGGCCTATAGTTTGAGGCCATTGGATGAGGTCGAAAAAAATCTTGGATTAGAAATGGGGTTGTTCGAACCCCGTAGTTGGATTTTTTGAACCTTGATCTATAGTACTGGGCAAAACCCTAGTTTAACCTATTTAATTATAGATTCGTAGGTCAATTTTTCTACTATGCAGCACATGTGTGTTTGCCCGTCGAGTGAAACTCGGAGGAAGAGGGATCACTCGGAAGGAGAGAAGAAGGGAGAGAATTATGTGTCTCCCCTTTTTCGGGTGATGATGTTGACTTTTGTGCAGGGTTTGTCAGTGAGCAGGAGGTGCGAGCGAGTGAGCGAGCGAGTCGAGCGAGGCTGAGAATGAGAGAGATTTGTTTTTTTTGTGAGAGGGACAACCGAAGGATCCAGAAGGACCCACAGACTTCCAATACGCATCCTGATGCGTCTTCTCTTGACAAAGAAAATGGCTGGGAGTTTGCGTACCTATTGCACGTGACTTGTGCTCACTGAAGTGTGGGACCTCACGCATGGGCACCACACGTAAGTGACAGACCTGCTGGTGTAAAAGCTCGGTTGATTATTATAGTGCATTAGAACAAAGTTTCCTATGGATTCAAGGGTAGGAAATCCAAGTTAACTCATTTACATGACATTATTTTTTCCATGAAGCAAAGTTAACGCACCTATCAATTGGTACATTTTGGAGTGACTAAGAAGGATCCAGGCTTACTTATTCGTTTTGACGTGTAAAACTTGTCTAAATCTTGGTCAAACAAAATTGGCAGAAAATTCAAAAAAAAACAGAAAAATGAAAAACCAAAGCACATAGTCTTCTTATGTCATATAGTAAGCATTAAAGTTGATAAACAAGGTCTAGACATATTCAAACCATACAAATCATGTATCTACCCGCTAACCCCTAAACTATGTCTTAAGAAGTCAAGCATGAAGAGAAGTGGTTTTGGGTTTCAAACATGGAAATTTCAAAAACCTCCCAAAACTTCATTTTAGGGTGACTAAGAAGGATACAGGCTTCCCTTTTCATTTTCATGTTCTATACTTGTTTAAATCTTGGTCAAACCTAGGATTTGACCAAGATTCAAATGGGCACAAAAAAATAAAAAAATAAAAGCACATAGTGTTCTTATGTCATATCGTAAGCATTCAAGTTGATAAACAAGGTCTAGATATATCCAAACCAGACAAATCATGTTTCTACCCCCTATCGACCCTAAACTTCGTCTTATGAAGTCAAGCATGAAGAGAAGTGGTTTTGGGTTTCAAACATGGAAATTTCAAAAACCTCCCAAAATTCAGCTTCATTTTAGAGCGACTAAGAAGGATCGATGCTTACCTTTTCATTTCCATGTTTTAAACTTATTTAAATCTTGGTCAAACCTAGGATTTGACCAAGATTCAAATGGGCATAAAAATTCAGACAAAAAATCTAAAGAATGAAAAACCAAAGCACATAGCCCTCTTAATTATGTCATATAGTAAACACTCAAGTTGATAAACAAGGTCTAGACATATTCAAACCAGAAAAAACATGTGTATATCTACCCCTAACCCTAAACTCTGTCTTATGAAGTCAATCTAGGATTTAACCAAGATTCAAATGGGCATAAAATAAAAAAACAGAAAAATGAAAAACCAAAGCGCACATAGTCTTCTTATATGTCATATAGTAAGCATTAAAGTTGATAAACAAGGTCTGGACATATTCAAACTAGCTAGACAAATCAGGTATCTACCCCCTAACCCCTAAACTCTGTCTTATGACGAAGTCAAGCATGAAGATAAGTGGTTTTGGGTTTCAAACATGGAAATTTCAAAAACCTCCCAAAAACTTCATTTTAGGGTGACTAATTAAGAAGGATACAGGCTTCCCTTTTCATTTTCATGTTCTATACTTGTTTAAATCTTGGTCAAACCTAGGATTTGACCAAGATTCAAATGTGCATCAAAATTCCCAAAAATCAGAAAAATGAAAAACCAAAGCACATAGTTTTCTTATGTCACATACATATATATAGTAAGCATTCAAAAGTTGATAAACAAGGTCTAGCTAGACATATTCAAATAAGACAAATCATGTATCTACCCCTCTAAAACCATAAACTCTGTCTTATGAAGTCAAGCATGAAGAGAAGTGGTTTTTGGTTTCAAACATGGAAATTTCAAAAACCTCCCAAAATTAAAGCTTCATTTTAGAGTGACTTGTTAAGAAGGATCCAGGCTTACCTTTTCATTTTCATGTTTTAAACTTGTTTAAATCTTGGTCAAACCTAGGATTTGACCAATATTCAAATGGGCATAAAATAAAAAATAAATAAAATAAAAAACCAAAGCACATAGTCTTCTTATGTCATATAGTAAGCATTCAAGTTCATAAACAAGGTCTAGACATATTCAAACCAGACAAATCATGTACCCCCTAACCCTAAACTTTGTCTTAATTATATATGAAGTCAAGCATGAAGCAGAGAAGTGTGGTTTTGGGTTTCAAACATGGAAATTTCAAAAACCTCCCAAAAAGCTTCATTTTAATTAGACTGGCTGGTTAATTAAGAAGGATCCATGATTAATTACCTTTTCATTGTCATGTTTTAAACTTGTTTAAATCTTGGTCGAACCTAGGATTTGACCAAGATTCAAATGGCCATAAAATTTCAGAAAAAAATCGAAAGAATGAAAAACCAAAGCACATAGCCTTCTTATGTCATATAGTAAGCATTCAAATTGATAAACATGGTCTAGACATATTCAAACCAGAAAAATCATGTATCTACCCCTAACCCTAAACTCTGTCTTATGAAGTCAAGCAAGAACAAGTACGGTGGTTTTGGGTTTCAAACATGGTAAATTCAAGAACCTCCCAAAAGCTTCATTTTAGAGTTACTAAGAGAAAGATCCAGACTTAATTACCTTATCATTTTCACATGTTAAACTTGTTTAAATCTTGCTCAACAAACCTAGGATTTTACCAAGATTCTCAAATGGGCATAAAAATCAAAAAATGAAATACCAATGCACATGGTCCTCTTATGTCATATAGTAAGCATTCAAGTTGATAAACAAGGTCTAGACATATTCAAACAAGACAAATCATGTATCTACCCCCTATCGACCCTAAACTTCGTCTTATGAAGTCAAGCATGAAGAGAAGTGGTTTTGGGTTTCAAACATGGAAATTTCAAAAACCTCCCAAAATTCAGCTTCATTTTAGAGCGACTAAGAAGGATCGATGCTTACCTTTTCATTTCCATGTTTTAAACTTATTTAAATCTTGGTCAAACCTAGGATTTGACCAAGATTCAAATGGGCATAAAAATTCAGACAAAAAATCTAAAGAATGAAAAACCAAAGCACATAGCCTTCTTAATTATGTCATATAGTAAACACTCAAGTTGATAAACAAGGTCTAGACATATTCAAACCAGAAAAATCATGTGTATATCTACCCCTAACCCTAAACTCTGTCTTATGAAGTCAATCATGAAGAGAATTGGTTTTGGGTTTCAAACATGGAAATTTCAAGTACGTCCCAAAAGCTTCATATATTTTAGAGTGACTAATTAAGAAGGATCTTGGCTTACGTTTTCATTTTCATGCTTGAAACTTGTTTAAATCTTGGTTGAACCTAGGATTTGACCAGAATCAAATGTGCATAAAATTCTTAAAAAAATAGAAAAATGAAAAACAAAAGCACATGGTCTTCTTATGTCATATAGTAAGCATTCAAGTTGATAAATAAGGTTTATAAATATTCAAACCAGACAAATCATTTATCTACCCCTAACCCTAAACTCGGTCTTATGAAGTCTAGCATGAGGAGAAGTCGTTTTGGGTTTCAAACGTTTAAGCCAAAAGCCCCATTTCAAATATTTCAAACTTATTCAAATTTGGTTCAAATTTCAAAGACACACAAGTTATAGCACACATAGTGCATACATTCTCACACATACTGCACTAGATGCTAACCCGGCCTATAGTTTGAGGCCATTGGATGAGGTCGAAAAAATCTTGGATTAGAAATGGGGTTGTTCGAACCCCGTAGTTGGATTTTTTGAACCTTGATCTGTAGTACTGGGCAAAACCCTAGTTTAACCTATTTAATTATAGATTCGTAGGTCGATTTTTCTACTATGTAGCACATGTGTGTTTGCCCGTCGAGTGAAACTCGGAGGAAGAGGGATCACTCGGAAGGAGAGAAGAAGGGAGAGAATTATGGTGTCTCCCCTTTTTCGGGTGATGATGTTGACTTTTGTGCAGGGTTTGTCAGTGAGCAGGAGGTGCGAGCGAGCGAGCGAGCGAGTCGAGCGAGGCTGAGAATGAGAGAGATTTGTTTTTTTTGTGAGAGGGACAACCGAAGGATCCAGAAGGACCCACAGACTTCCAATACGCATCCTGATGCGTCTTCTCTTAACAAAGAAGATGGCTGGGAGTTTGCGTACCTATTGCACGTGACTTGTGCTCACTGAAGTGTGGGACCTCACGCATGGGCACCACACGTAAGTGACAGACCTGCTGGTGTAAAAGCTCGGTTGATTATTATAGTGCATTAGAACAAAGTTTCCTATGGTTTCAAGGGTAGGAAATCCAAGTTAACTCATTTACATGACATTATTTTTTCCATGAAGCAAAGTTAACGCACCTATCAATTGGTACATTTTGGAGTGACTAAGAAGGATCCAGGCTTACTTATTCGTTTTGACGTGTAAAACTTGTCTAAATCTTGGTCAAACAAAATTGGCAGAAAATTCAAAAAATAAAACAGAAAAATGAAAAACCAAAGCACATAGTCTTCTTATGTCATATAGTAAGCATTAAAGTTGATAAACAAGGTCTAGACATATTCAAACCATACAAATCATGTATCTACCCGCTAACCCCTAAACTATGTCTTAAGAAGTCAAGCATGAAGAGAAGTGGTTTTGGGTTTCAAACATGGAAATTTCAAAAACCTCCCAAAACTTCATTTTAGGGTGACTAAGAAGGATACACGCTTCCCTTTTCATTTTCATGTTCTATACTTGTTTAAATCTTGGTCAAACCTAGGATTTGACCAAGATTCAAATGGGCACAAAAAATAAAAAAATAAAAGCACATAGTGTTCTTATGTCATATCGTAAGCATTCAAGTTGATAAACAAGGTCTAGATATATCCAAACCAGACAAATCATGTATCTACCCCCTATCGACCCTAAACTTCGTCTTATGAAGTCAAGCATGAAGAGAAGTGGTTTTGGGTTTCAAACATGGAAATTTCAAAAACCTCCCAAAATTCAGCTTCATTTTAGAGCGACTAAGAAGGATCGATGCTTACCTTTTCATTTCCATGTTTTAAACTTATTTAAATCTTGGTCAAACCTAGGATTTGACCAAGATTCAAATGGGCATAAAAATTCAGACAAAAAATCTAAAGAATGAAAAACCAAAGCACATAGCCTTCTTAATTATGTCATATAGTAAACACTCAAGTTGATAAACAAGGTCTAGACATATTCAAACCAGAAAAATCATGTGTATATCTACCCCTAACCCTAAACTCTGTCTTATGAAGTCAATCTAGGATTTAACCAAGATTCAAATGGGCATAAAATAAAAAAACAGAAAAATGAAAAACCAAAGCGCACATAGTCTTCTTATATGTCATATAGTAAGCATTAAAGTTGATAAACAAGGTCTGGACATATTCAAACTAGCTAGACAAATCATGTATCTACCCCCTATCGACCCTAAACTTCGTCTTATGACGAAGTCAAGCATGAAGATAAGTGGTTTTGGGTTTCAAACATGGAAATTTCAAAAACCTCCCAAAAACTTCATTTTAGGGTGACTAATTAAGAAGGATACAGGCTTCCCTTTTCATTTTCATGTTCTATACTTGTTTAAATCTTGGTCAAACCTAGGATTTGACCAAGATTCAAATGTGCATCAAAATTCCAAAAAAAAAACAGTAAAATGAAAAACCAAAGCACATAGTTTTCTTATGTCACATACATATATATATAGTAAGCATTCAAAAGTTGATAAACAAGGTCTAGCTAGACATATTCAAATAAGACAAATCATGTATCTACCCCTCTAAAACCATAAACTCTGTCTTATGAAGTCAAGCATGAAGAGAAGTGGTTTTTGGTTTCAAACATGGAAATTTCAAAAACCTCCCAAAATTAAAGCTTCATTTTAGAGTGACTAGTTAAGAAGGATCCAGGCTTACCTTTTCATTTTCATGTTTTAAACTTGTTTAAATCTTGGTCAAACCTAGGATTTGACCAATATTCAAATGGGCATAAAATAAAAAATAAATAAAATAAAAAACCAAAGCACATAGTCTTCTTATGTCATATAGTAAGCATTCAATTTCATAAACAAGGTCTAGACATATTCAAACCAGACAAATCATGTACCCCCTAACCCTAAACTTTGTCTTAATTATATATGAAGTCAAGCATGAAGCAGAGAAGTGTGGTTTTGGGTTTCAAACATGGAAATTTCAAAAACCTCCCAAAAAGCTTCATTTTAATTAGACTGGCTGGTTAATTAAGAAGGATCCATGATTAATTACCTTTTCATTGTCATGTTTTAAACTTGTTTAAATCTTGGTCGAACCTAGGATTTGACCAAGATTCAAATGGCCATAAAATTTTAGAAAAAAATCGAAAGAATGAAAAACCAAAGCACATAGCCTTCTTATGTCATATAGTAAGCATTCAAATTGATAAACATCGTCTAGACATATTCAAACCAGAAAAATCATGTATCTACCCCTAACCCTAAACTCTGTCTTATGAAGTCAAGCATGAACAGAAGTACGGTGGTTTTGGGTTTCAAACATGGTAAATTCAAGAACCTCCCAAAAGCTTCATTTTAGAGTTACTAAGAGAAAGATCCAGACTTAATTACCTTATCATTTTCACATGTTAAACTTGTTTAAATCTTGCTCAACAAACCTAGGATTTTACCAAGATTCTCAAATGGGCATAAAAATCAAAAAATGAAATACCAATGCACATAGTCCTCTTATGTCATATAGTAAGCATTCAAGTTGATAAACAAGGTCTAGACATATTCAAACAAGACAAATCATGTATCTACCCCCTATCGACCCTAAACTTCGTCTTATGAAGTCAGGCATGAAGAGAAGTGGTTTTGGGTTTCAAACATGGAAATTTCAAAAACCTCCCAAAATTCAGCTTCATTTTAGAGCGACTAAGAAGGATCGATGCTTACCTTTTCATTTCCATGTTTTAAACTTGTTTAAATCGACCAAGATTCAAATGTGCATAAAATAAAAAAAACCGAAAAATGAAAAACCAAAGCGCACATAGTCTTTTTATATGTCATATAGTAAGCATTAAAGTTGATAAACAAGGTCTAGACATATTCAATCTAGCTAGACAGATCATGTATCTACCCCCTAACCCCTAAACTCTGTCTTATGACGAAGTCAAGCATGAAGATAAGTGGTTTTAGGTTTCAAACATGGAAATTTCAAAAACCTCCCAAAAACTTCATTTTAGGGTGACTAATTAAGAAGGATACATGCTTCCCTTTTCATTTTCATGTTCTATATATACTTGTTTAAATATTGGTCAAACCTAGGATTTGACCAAGATTCAAATGTGCATCAAAATTCCAAAAAATATCAGAAAAATGAAAAACCAAAGCACATAGTTTTCTTATGTCATATAGTAGCATTAAAGTTGATAAACAAGGTCTAGACATATTCAAACAAGAAAAATCATGTATCTACTCCCTAGCCCTAAACTTTGTCTTATGTAGTCAAGCATGAAGAGAAGTGGTTTTGGGTTTCAAATATGGAAATTTCAAAAACCTACCAAAAACTTCATTTTAGAGTGACTAAGAAGGATCAATGCTTACCTTGTCATTTTCATATTTTAAACTTGTTTAAATCATTGTCAAACCAGGATTTGACCAAGATTTAAATGGGCATAAAATTAAAAAAATCAGAAAAATGAAAAACAAAAGCACATAGTCTTCTTATGTCACATATATATATATATATAGTAAGCATTCAAAAGTTGACAAACAACGTCTATACATATTCAAATAAGACAAATCATGTATCTACCCCTAACCCTAAACTCTGTCTTATGAAGTCAAGCATGAAGAGAAGTGGTTTTTGGTTTCAAACATGGAAATTTCAAAAACCTCCGAAAAGCTTCATTTTAGAGTGACTAAGAAGGATCCAGGCTTACCTTTTCATTTTCATGTTTTAAACTTGTTTAAATCTTGGTCAAACCTAGGATTTGACCAATATTAAAATGGGCATAAAATAAAAAAAATAAAAAAAACCAAAGCACATAGTCTTCTTATGTCATATAGTAAGCATTCAAGTTCATAAACAAGGTCTAGACATATTCAAACCAGACAAATCATGTATCTACCCCCTATCGACCCTAAACTTCGTCTTATGAAGTCAAGCATGAAGAGAAGTGGTTTTGGGTTTCAAACATGGAAATTTCAAAAACCTACCAAAAGCTTCATTTTAGAGCGAGTAAGAAGGATCGATGCTTATCTTTTCATTTTCATGTTTTAAACTTATTTAAATCTTGGTCAAACCTAGGATTTGACCAAGATTCAAATGGGCATAAAAATTCAGACAAAAATCTAAAGAATGAAAAACCAAAGCACGTACATAGCCTTCTTAATTATGTCATATAGTAAACATTCAAGTTGATAAACAAGGTCTAGACATATTCAAACCAGAAAAATCGTGTATCTACCCCTAACCCTAATTAAACTCTGTCTTATGAAGTCAAGCATGAAGAAAAGTGGTTTTTAGTTTCAAGCATGCATGGAAATTTCGAGAACCTCCCAAAAGCTTCATTTTAGAGTGACTACAAAGGATCCATGCTTACACCTTTTCATTTTCAAGTTTTAAACATGTTTAAAACCTGGTCAAACCTGGGATTTGACCAAGATTCAAATGGGCATAAAATTCAAAATATTAGATAAATGAAAAACCATAGCACATAGTCTTCTTATGTCATATAGTAAGCATTCAAGTGGATAAACAAGCTCTAGACATACTGAAACCAGACAAATCATGTATCTACCCCTATCCCTAAACTATGTCTTATGAAGTCTAGCATGAAAAGAAGTGGTTTTGGGTTTCAAACATGGAAATTTCAAAAACCTCCCAAAAGCTTCATTTTGGATTGACTAAGGAGGATCCAGGCTTACTTTTTCATTTTCATGTTTTAAACTTGTTTAAATCTAGGTCAAACCTAGGATTTGACCAAGATTGAAATGGACATAAAAAATCAACAGTTTACAACAAAGACACAAAATAAACATGAAATTACATCTAAATCCCTAACTTTTACATGGAGGACCCCAGGCTGAAAGCAAGAAATGCGATCGGGTCTTGAATCTTGATGCGTCTTCTCTTGACAAAGAAGATCGCTGGGAGTTTGCGTACGTACATCACGTCACTTGTGCTCACTGAAGTGTGGGACATGACGCATGCATGGGCAACACACGTAAGTGACATGGATTCAAGGGTAGGGAAGCCAAGAGAAAAAAACGAGAATTTGGACAAAAATAACCCAATCTTGCTAGTATGTCGAAAGTTTGTTTTTCCCAATCTTTTCGACTTTGGGTTATTTCTGTCTATTTTGCCGATCGAAAAAACGAGGACAGAGACTGGAAACGGTGATGCATCTAGCTTCAGAGTACGTCAGATTAAGACTTCATGAGCAACACTAGTCTGACGTAAGTACAGTGTATACAGACAAGACAGGGACTAGACATTGCTACCCACGTCCCTCTGCGTCCCTTCAAAGAAATCATACTCCGTACTAGAATGTCGAAACGTAGGAATTAGTCTGACACGATTTTTGATTGTTTAATTCATAGGATTGCCATTTTCAGAATTCATTGACAATACATTTTTATACAAAAACAAAAAATCCTTCATTGTGTAACCGTATGTTACTACTAGTATTTCTTTTGGTTTTCACACGCAATCAAATGTTATTGGATCCAAATACCGTTGTTTCTCAATCCTATATATTTGGAGATGATCATCACTCTCTATTCATACAATTTTCATATTCCCGCACTTTGAAAATCTTGCGAATAATCAAAGCAGCCAAAATGTATGGTGTGTATTGTATATGTTTATGCCATGCTTAGTTTCATCGAATATTGTTTGGTTGCATCGCGGGGAAACCGCGTGAATTTAGATTAATTGTTGCATGTTTGGTTGTGGTGTGACCAACTGCTTTTGCAACGAAACAACCCCCCACCATGTACGCATTGTTTGGGTCGCATGCATGATGTGTACAAAATGTTAAAATAGAAATAATGTAGGAATTGAGTATGATTGCATGTTGAATTAATCCTATATGAGAGAAATCACACAAATTTGAATTGCATGTTCTTTGGTTGTAGTGCTACACAAAAAACACGTGAATTAGTATGAATTATCATGTATTCAAGAATCAAAGGAGCCACTGAGATTTGAATCCCACAAAATTTCTATGAATTTTCTTCGAACCAAACAAGCCCAACAAGATTCCAAAGGAATATAATACAACGAACAAACAACTTCCGTTGTTGGAATATTTCCTTAGGACATCAATCCAATAGAAACTATATGATCCAGTTTTAGCGACAATCTGGTCGGTGTAGGCTCGAGGAGGCCAATTGTATATATATGTTTGGACCCGGTTGGTTGAGTGATCATGCTCGTGACATCCAGCCTGAAAGGTAAAATTCGGGCAAGGCCAGCGTGACGCCACAATACTTTTGAAATATTCAAAAGCGCGTAATATTTGTGAAATTTTAATAATAGCTACTACTTATGTGAATTTTTTTTCGTTCATACGCTTATTGGGGGGGTAGGCTAACCCTAATGGCCTCCTCAAGATCCCTACCTCTACCAAGGTTTCCCGAGTTCATCCACCTCGACGGGTTCCTTGCCACTTTCGACCATGTTGTGGGCATCATTTCGGGTTCCCGTACGACGGCCAGTCCTTTTCAGGAGTCCCGAACCCGATGCCATAATATTTGTTTGAAAAAATTCAAGACCGCACAATATTTGTTGAAATAAATGAATAAGCATTTTTAAATAGCTAAATAAAAGAAGTATGAATTTTGAAAAATTTATTTTTTCTAAAACATTAATTGGAGCATTGACATGTTGAACCCACTTGTCGATTTTGCTATCAACATGACTAACTAGCTGATTAGATAACCAAGTGGTGAAATTTGCAACATATTAGACCACCACATGGTGGAAACTGCAAAAAAAATGTCCAAGTGGTGGTTTGTGCAACATATAGAGCAGTACAGTATATGGTAGTACAAGATGAATGTGCACTGCCGTGGGCCCGTGGTAATATATCATGATGATGGCAAAGGATCTTTTCTCTGCTGAAACTGTCCAGAGCTGATTTGATGAGACAAAATACAGCTCCACGGCGTGCAAGGACAGTATACAGTACATTAGCTTCTTCTCGGGTCACACGCCTTCACGACAGTGCGATGGTGCAGCGAGACCAGAGAGAGAAGGCACGCCCGTAGTACTCGTATTATTGATTTCAATTCAAATTGTTTTTTTTGCCTGCTTCTCCGTCTTCTTCATCTCCATCTTCTCTGGTGACCCCGCCTACACCAGCAGCCCCTGCACCACCGCCGCCATGCCTTTTTCGGATCATCTCGAGCCACCTGTTTGATGGTACTAGTAGGAGTTGTGGACTTTTATCCATATCGCTCTACCAGCTGCCGCTCGCACTGTCCTCCAATACCTCATACCCAAACGCCAGCGTCCCACTCCCACACCCCCACACCCACTTGACCGCATCCTTCCAATGGCGAGATCGATCAATGAGAGTGGCAGTTCTTGGGTGTTTCCTGATGGCCCCCTTGAAGAAATCGCATCCCGATGCGATGTCATCACCGCCGCGAGCCTCGTCGGTTCATGCAAGTTTTATCATGATTCAGCAACACAAAGTGTAGCTCTGCCTGCATCTCAGCCGTTTGGCATGCCCTGTGTTCTTCATACTCACCAAACTGAGGTACCGCCCGCGCACAATCCCTTCTCCCGCGTCCACAAGTTCAAGCAGCAGGGTGCGCAGAAGGACAAGCAGCATGATGCAAAAGATCGCAAGGGTACCTTGTGCCAACTGACGCCGCTGGACAGGATCTCTTCCAATGCCGTGATTCCAGATGGTGGTACGGGCATGTGGGCAGGCGCGAATGGAGATTGGATCGCCCTTCTTGGCTTCCCCTGGAATTGGGAGTTTGTCAATGTGTACACTGGTCGCCGGATTCCTCTACCACCAATAAGTGAGTTTAAATCCACCCCGGATAAACTTGTGTTCGAGTCTAATGATCAACATCTTCAACTGCTGAAGATAGCTATTTGCCGAGTTCCAACAGCTGCTTCAAATTATACTAGTTTCTCTGTTCTTGCCATCTTCAACGCGGCAATTGCAGTCCTTCACTGTGCTTCTAGCAGATGGACAGTTCTTGACAACCAGTTCTTAGCGTACGGCTACTCCGATGCAATCATCCACAAGGGTATTGTATTTGCTGTAACTCAGACAGGCGAAGTTTATGCATGGAATCAACTTTCTTGGGGTAATTTTTCTCATCTCATATGATGTGTTTTCGCTATTACCTGCTAGTTTCAGATTTAGCTTTAGCCTTTTTCTTTTTGTTGTGCAGTTTTCGTGTCATGCCTGTACCTTTCCCCCTCTTTATTCAATCAAAATCAGCAGCGATATGCCTTTGAGTCAAAATAAAGTACTCCCTCCGATCCAAATCAAATTGACTCAGCTTTGTCTAGCCGGTGCATCTAGCTAGACAAACTTGAGTCAATTAATTTGTGCATATCTAGCTAGACATATCCAGTTGAGTCAATTAATTTGGATCGGAGGCAGTATTTTAGCTACATCATTATTCATGTATGTAATGAACTAATCAAGTTTTGCTGAACTGACTTCAAGCTATGCTTTCCGTTGCAAGGTCCTTTGTTGATCAGCACGGCACCTATTCCGCCAGAACTTGATGAACAAGGTCGGTACAATATTGGCTCCTGGTGGTTAGCACGATCTCCTGATGGTTCTAGACTTTTTCTGGTCCATACCTGGGCGTTGCGACGGGCAGGATTATCTTGGACTGGTTCGGATTTTACCCGCTGCAGCTACCTCCGAGGCTCGTCATGGTCGCACTATTCGCGGGTATGGTAAGGGTTTACTTGGCTGCGAGGTGTACAGCATGGACACCAGTCAGTTGATGCCACCGAGGCCATGGAGGAGGATTATTTCCCTTGGATCATATTCTCTCTTCCTTGGAGTGAACTATCCGATTATCCTTCCAGTAGAAGACGGGGCAGAACATGACCGTCCAAATATGGCGAGAAGCAACTCTGTTTACACATCGCACCATGCAGTAGGCCTTGCATATCCTCCTTCTCCAGAAATTTGCCGCTTCAGTTTGAATTCTGAAGACTGTACTGTTGGTTTCCAAACCAACATTAGATGGACATGGCGGCAGGTTCCGTTGTGGCTCATCCCAAGCTTCGCCAACGCCCGGCAATGGAACCTGCCTTCGCGTCACAAGTCCAGAAAGAAGGGCTGATGTACTTTATGTAATACTCGTGTTGTAATGCAAGATTTGTATCTGTTGAACTATTTCATTTGCATGTTTATCTCTACCTAGGCTACTCCCTTTCCGTAGTTGTGTTGTACTATCTGTTGAACTATTTCCTTTGCCTGTTATCTCTACCTAGGCTACTCCTCCGTAGTTGTTAAATTGATGTAATGCTCCTACAATGCAGGCTACACTGGGCGTGTGGCCTGTAATGTTATCAAACACCTTTTGTACTCGTTCTAGTAAGCATTTCACACTATAGCTCACATAATTAAAGTACTCCTACAACGTATTAGTTGAAAGATATCTCTCATAAGTAAGTACCCCTCTTTGAGCTTATGTGAAACATAAATGACTATTTTAGAAATATATACTCTCGACACAAGATTATATTAAAAACAATGGTACATAGTTCTATTAGAAAAAGAAAGTGTGAATAGTAGAATGATGGAGAAGTGTTTTTTGAGGTCTGTGCATAGCTAGTGTTCATGGTGCAAAAGCACTTAGACTAGTCACAATGGGAAGTATCGTAGACTGATACTAGTCTATGATACAACACCTTCAATGCATAGTATCATGAATTAGTATCATGCAATGTTGCGAAAAACCAATTATTCATTTCTTTCCAAATATACTAGCTTTGCGAGGATGACAAAACATTTCTTTATTGCCCTCTCGTATGAATCACCTCCATACATCACCTCTCATACCGATTGAAAGCCAAGCCAAATCGTTGGTTCAAGACCATGAATACCAAGCCAATTTTGTTAGCTAGTTGGACCACCCTCGGATTGAGAACCAACGGTTGAAAGAAAGGTGGGCGCCAACTCATATTTTTTTCTCGAGAGTCCGACACTTGATGTTGATTGCAAAGTTCACAAAGGCCAAAATTTTGACATCTTCTTTGTGCAAGTCTTGCCACCATCCAAACTCGGTTTTGAAGTACCAACCAAGAAAAAAAAAGCTTGCACTTTGGAGGACCCCATGGACCATGAAAATTTTGAAAAACTTCCAGTAAATCATGCATATTTCGATTTATATTTTGGTGAAGTTTCATTCGATTTGAATCATAGGTTTGTGAGCAAATATATATTTAGTTTAAACTAGTGCTCGAGTATGTAAGAATCTATTTAATCACAAGCTAGTCATCCGAATGGGATGAAATATTCATAGATTTTGAAACAAGGAATCTACATATTACTGGATTTTTTTCCAAAATTTTCTGAATAGTTTTTCTTTTTTAGCTTCGAAATAAGAGATAGTTTGGAACGTTGGATCTCAAATGGATGGTAGATGGTGGGACACAGTCACAATATATCTTGGAAGCATCAAGTCACTGAAGTTCTGTCCGGTTTCCAAACCAAGCTAGGAAAGGCATTGAAAATGAAGTTCTGCTCTAAAACATTTCTCATTCCATTTTGGTGCTCGCGCGGTTGCATGCTGCCCACGTGTTAAGGTACGTGTCTCTGGCATGTAGAGAACTACGATTATTGGCGAAAAATATATCGAAATGGAAACTGTAAAAAAAGCCCTCTCTGGTCAACCTGATGTGACGAGACATCACTGCACCAAACGTCGTCGCAAATTTATAGATGGGTGGCGTGCTAGTCTACCAACAGTCAAATCGGCGCCCAGTCGCAGCAGCAACCTAGAGTACTACCTAGTTTTTGCCCCTTGCATGTCTATCATCTTCTTCTTCACCCCGTTACAAAAAAAATAAAAAATCTTCTTCTTCACCCTCCCAGAATCACGCGCACGCGCAGGATCTCGATCCCCACCACGCCGCATCACTAGTACTACTCCGTATACCTTTCTCTCCTTACCCCGGCCGGCCGCGCGCCGCATCGTTCCTTCCATAGCGCTCGCCCTCTCCTCCGAAAACCCCAAGCGCAGTTGCATCCGCCATCCACCTAAATCCATCTTCACGTGATGGATTATTCTAGGCTTTGCCGGGGAGGCGGGGACGGCCACTTGGAGGCTCTCACCGGCGACAACATCGACCTCATCGCTGCGCATCTAGACGTTACCTACACCGTCCGACTTGCTGCATGTTCCAGGGAGCTCTACGACATGATCAGCAAGGATGATGGTAAGATGCACCATTGGGATGAACCACTGCTCGCCGATGCCTCCGCCGCTTATTGGTTCGGTGAACACCGGGACCTGGCGAAGCATCTCGTCCGCATGATACCGTGTACGACCTGGTGCCCCTCGACCATCCTCGCCGTTACGTCGCCCCCGCCGTTCATGCACGACAGAAAATGGCTTGGCGCGAACGGCAAGCGGATCGCCGCCGCCGATCATCATGAGTGGTGCCTCGTGAACGTCTACACCGAGCGACATATCCCCTTCCATCCCTACGATTCGAAGATTCATCATAGTATTGTTTCATATCGACCTGCATACTCTTTTAAGCGGGGTCCAGCAATTAATTTGTTGAAGATTGTAATCTGCCAAGTGCCCACAAAAGGTGGGAGGTACGCAGATTACAAGCTCATCGCCTTGTTCGACAAAACGATTTTCTACCTTGAAGGGGGTGGCGGCGGAGAATGCCGGAGGCCCTTACACCTGCACCTGATTATCCAAATTACCGTGATGCCATTGAACTCCGTGGCCACGTTTTTGCGGTGGACGAAACCGACGGCTCCACGTACTTCGGGACACCGCAAATGGTATTTTTTCAGTCCTTATGTTGCATTGCATGATACAACGCCTTAACCAATGAAGTTATTCATGAACTACCTTGTTTATATTTTACCTTTCTTATATGACTTAATGATCACCCCCCTTTTGCTGAATATGAATGAACCGTTGCTTGCAATGAATTAGTAGTACTAATTAGTCACCAACAAACATAGTATGCTCAGTATGTGATTGCATTCCTGAATTAGTAACTCTACGCCACTGCAGAATATGGGTGTAATTAACCAGTATCTCAAAAGATAACGTGGCACTATGAAGGCACCCTTTTTGATAACCTTTTACACCCATTGTTTCATATATAACTAATTGATTTTGCCTCCAAAAGGAGGACGAGAGACCCCCGCCATCTGCATCAGAGAGATGCATAAGGACTTTCATAAGTATATGACTTAACGATCACATCATTTATCTGAATATGAATGAACCGTTGCTTGCAATGAATTAGTACTAGTCAGTCATCAGCAAACATAGTATACTCCGTATGTGAATGCATTCCTGAATTAGTAACTCTATGCAACTGCAGAATATGGATGTAATTAACAAGTATCTCAAATGTTAACGTAGAAACAGAAAAATAGAAGAAAATCGTTTGTAATTACATGCGTAGCTTATATTTTCTAGAGATCGGGAAAAAGCCTTGATTGGATGTACCTACATGCAGATCAAACAGTTCTTTGTTTATATCGGTGAACAACTGCAGAATGGTATAATTAATTTTGTTTTTGATACATTTTTTCTCCCATTTTCTTGAATAGATTTCAGTTTCCCACAATTATCTTTCATTAGTGATTGTGACGTCCCCTCATTCAAAATAACTCAGGTTATATTTTTCTAATTCAATGATATTTAAGTTTGAGTAAGTTTACGATTAATATCTACAACCTCATATATATATAAGATTTAGCACCTGCAGGCCTAACAAAGTTAGCTGCCTCTAGTCCCCTGTATAGTTCTTTCTTTTTGCTTTCTCAGTTTTTCGGAGCCGTGCGACAACCCTGTCTGCTCGCATCTATAAAGCTGCACGACTAGGCATGTGTTCGAGAAAAGAAAATCTAAATATCTTTTGTAATATATGAACCTATATTGATGTTTTAGATGTTGGTAGTATAATTTTCGATAAACTTGAACAGACTTAAATCAGTTTAACTTAGCACAACCATATAGCGTACCTTTTTTAGAACGCGAAAATGAGGTAAACAAATACCATGTGTACCCTTTACTATCAATAGTAGAGAAGAGATTATGAACCTTCAACTCTAAAATGCAAATTCTTCTCTTTTGAATGGATAGCTGCATCGATACCTATTTTGCAAATGTTACCAGACTTGGGGTTAGCTACAAAGAGCATTTCTTTCTTGTCAAGCTTCATGCACTACCAACACAACCAAAAGTCCGAACTGATCGCAAGGGCGGCAATCCACTTATACAATTCAACACCCCCCCTCACGTGTGATGGGAGACAAGTCAACATGTGGAAAGACTCAGAGGTATAGCTCAAGAGGCATATACGTGGACTCCGAGGGGGCAACAACAATTTTAGGATAAATTACGAAAGCCAGGACTCGAACTCGAGATCCTGGCTCTGACACCATGTCAAGCTTCATGGACTAGCCAACGCAACCAAAAGTCCGAACTGATGGAAAGGTCTAGGCAATCCACTTATACAGTTAAACATTTCTTACCCTTCGGGTGGTCACAGGGAAGCTCTCTAATAGATCACTTAAGACAAAGGGAATTAACTACAGCACAGGACTTCAACTTAAGATGATATATATTTGTCAAAATTTGAATGTATCTATATGCTTTCACTGTCTAGATACATCTGAATTTGGACAAATCTCGGACACTTTCGGTGGGACAGAGGTAGTATATAACTGTGTATACACTAACTAGTGTCTAGTTTTGGCGAAGTTTAGACTAGTTTCGTGGGATGGATGCAGTATAACTGATATATTGGACACTCGATTTGAACACATGAATGACCAATGTTCTTAGCTTACATAGTCGTATTTATACTGTGAGCATGAACGATGAACAATGCTGCTGTTTGAATATGGTTGCCAGTAACACCCTATTCGTCTCCATTTCTAATATTGCAGAAAACCTGATGCTCCCGTTTGTAATCCCGCCACCGGTGGTGGATGATCGCATGTACGCGTGGTTCCTCGCTCCATCTGCGATGGCAAGCGATTGATGATCATCCTTACGAAACAAGATTGGGATTGCCAATGCTGAAGTACCTCTGACATTCCCTATGCTGCTAATGGGCTTCAGCTACGGCGAGTATCCTCTGTTGCCACCTACGTCTTTGAGCTGGATCCCTTATCTACCGCACGTGCGGGGACTTTCTTTGGAGGCAGGTTAACAGCCTCGCCGACCACTCTCTCCTCGGACTCAATTACCCAATCATTGCCAACCTGAAGAAGCGTGAATCCAAAGCTCCTGATGGCACATTGGTTCCATTCATGAGGAAAAACTGCGTCTACACAGCATACCGGAATATTCGTTATAATCAATACCCTAAAATTTTGCGCTGCAACCTCCAGCCAGATGAAGGTGAGACTGTGAGAGTTATCAGCCTTCCCAAGGATGGTTGGGATAGTGTCCGACAAGCGGCTATGTGGTTTAAGCCTGCTTTAAACATTGCCCGTTCGGTGTTACCTTTAAAAAAACAGTGACACTTTTTTATTATGCTTGAAGTGTTGAGAAGTAGTACACTGTTTTTAGTATGTACTAGTTTGAATCAGTTTATTTGAACACTGCCCTGCTTTTGTATTTCGTGTTGCCTTCATATTATAACCCATGCATGGCTGTTTTAGGATTGACTTTATTTCAGCACTATAATTACAATGTGTGTACGTCCTTTATAATATAGCCACCTCTTGTTGATCATACTCATGAGAGGACCATTCCTATTTTTTTCGCCGCTAAAGGGTAAAGTACATCCACTGGCACGGGGATGTGTTCGGTTCCACCCCATCCCCAAACCGAACATGCATCAACTACGAGCAAGGAAGTAGATGTGCGACCTAGGTGACTGTGCGGACCCCACATGTGAACCAAAGAAAAAAACATGTCAATACGGAACTGATGTACATACGACAACTCCTATATGATATGTGTATGTACGATTGATCATCTGGAGGTGTGCTGCCACCTGCTTCCTCACACGAAGGGTTGGATCTTGTGTTTCGTACACGGATCGGACTGAAATTGTCGTGTGCATAGCAAGGTTCATGTCAATAAGGCTGAGTTTGGCATCTAAGTCTAGGCAACAAATACTTTTGGGTTCCAACGGCCATCTACAAGGTATTTGCTATAGGCCTACTTGCTCATTGTCGAAGCCCAATAACTACAAATGGGCCTTTCTGCTCATGCAATGTTGGCCCTTTTCTAAAGAACCACAGATCCTATGATTGGCAAAAAACAAAAACACGGAGATTCTACATAAAAGTTGTTTGTATTTATTTTGAATTATTGGGTTGCAATTTTTGAAACCAAGCTCATGGCCAATATGAAAATCCTTGATCGCTCCATACCCACAAAGATCACGGTATTTTCAAAAATTCATAAAGTGGATTTGAAATTTAAAACATATCCTAATAATTCCATGATTTATTCTATTAACTTGCAAGATCTTGGAGCGAAAGAGCTTGTATTAGTCTGCGAAAATAATGCGATAAACCTCGTTAACAAGAAATGAAGGTTTATCGTTCAGAGAGGATGCCATGTGGGACCCATGAGACAGTAGCGTCCTCAACGTTTCAAAGAAAAAGGCAAGTAGCCCGAAAATAGGGGTAAAAAATAAATCCTACAAAGGAAACATTTATAGTTCATAGAGGCTGACATGTGGGACCGATCTGCCAGCTGCATCCTCATCATTTCGAAGTCGGCAGGGATCAGAAGAAAAAGGCAAATAGCCAGAAATTAGGGGTCAAAAATAAATCCAAAAAGGAAACTTTTATTCTTCATAGAGGATGACATGTGGGACCGACCTGCCAGCAGCGTCCTCATCGTTTCAAAGGCCGCAGGGGATCAAAAGAAAAAAAAGGCAAATAGCCAGAAATTAGGGGTAAAAAATAAATCCAACAAAGGAAAGGTTTGTTGTTCATAGAGGCTGACATGTGGGACCCATGAGCCAGCGGCGACCTCAATTTCAAAGGCGGCATATGATCGAAAAGAAAAAGGCAAGTTAGCAAAAATCAGGGGGTAAAAAAAATCTAAGAAAAGAAACTTTATTGTACATAGAGGATGACATGCGGGTCCCATGAGCCAGCACCTTACTCAACGTTTCAGAGGCGGCATGAGATCAAAAGAAAAAGGAAACTGACCAAATATCAGGAGCAAAAAATAATCCAAGAAAAGAAACTTTTATTGTACATAGAGGATGACATATGGGTCCCACTTATACAAGCTCTTTCGCTCCAAGATCTTGCAAGTTGATTGTACATAGAGGATGACATGCGGGGCCCTTGTGTCAGCAGCCTTAATCAACGTTTCCAAGGCGGCGGGGATCAAAAGAAAAAGGAAATAGCCAAAAATAAGAGGGTGAAAAAAATCCAAGAAAAGAAACTTTTATAGTATAGAGGATGACATGTGGGTCCCATGAGCCAGCAGCCTTCCTCAACGTTTGAAGGCTGCATGAGATCGAAAGAAAAAGGCAAGTGACCAAAAATAAGAGGGTAAAAAAAATCCAAGAAAAGAAAATTGATTGTACATAGAGGATGACATGCGGGTCCCACGAGTTAGCAGCTTACTCAACGTTTCCAAGGCGGCAGGGGATCAAAAGAAAATGGAAATAGCCAAAGATCAGAGGGTGAAAAAAATCCAAGAAAAGAAACTTTTGTAGTACATAGAGGATGACATGCGGGTCCCATGGGCCAGCAGGTTCCTCAACGTTTTCAAGGGCGGCATGAGATCGAAAGAAAAAGGCAAGTGACCAAAAATCAGAGGGTGAAAAATAATCCAAGAAAAGAAACTTTTATTGTACATAGAGGATGACATGCTGTCCCAACGTTTCAAATGCGGCTTGAGATCAAAAGAAAAAGAAAGTAGCCAGAAATTAGGGGTAAAAAAAATCCAAGAAAAGAAAATTGATTGTACATAGAGGATGACATGCGGGTCCCACGAGTTAGCAGCTTACTCAACGTTTCCAAGGCGAGGGATCAAAAGAAAAAGGAAATAGCCAAAAATCAGAGAGTGAAAAAAAAACCCCTAGAAAATAAACTTTTGTAGTACATAGAGGATGACATGCGGGTCCCATGAGCCAGCAGGTTCCTCAACGTTTCAAACGTGGCATGAGATCGAAAGAAAAAGGCAAGTGACCAAATATCAGGAGCCAAAAATAATCCAAGAAAAGAAACTTGATTGTACATAGAGGATGACATGCGGGTCCCATTGTGCGGCAGTGGTCCCAACGTTTCAAATGCGGCTTGAGATCAAAAGAAAAATGAAGTAGCCAGAAATCAGGGGGTGAAAAAAATCCAAGAAAAGAAAGATTTCAATTGGGCTGCATCTGGACATCTGGGCCTTCGAACTATCCTTCTGGGCCTTTTGACTCGTACAATTTCAGCCCACTCCAGAACATGAAAGTTCGGATTTTTCTCAAAAAAAAAAACAGGAAAGTCCTATGCTTCGCCAAAACAAAAAACAAGGAGATTCAAGATATAAGTTGTAAAAATAAAGATTTAATTTATCCGTTTGCAATAGCTCAGAGCGAAATACACTGTTTATTGTCTGCAAAATAATCAAGATATCACATGTTTCTTGTACGGGGAGGCTGACATCAGGGACCCATGAGCCAGCAGCGTCGTCAACGTTTCAAAGGCGGCAGGGGATCGAAAATAAAAATAAACCAAATATCAGTTGGTAAAAAAATCCAATAAAATAAAACATTTATCGTTCTGAGAGGATGACATGCGGGACCGATGAGGCAGCAGCATCCTCAACGTTTCCAAGGCGGCAGGGGATCAAAGAAAAAAAAGGAAATAGCCAGAAATTAATTAGGGGTTCAAAATAAATCCATCAAAGGAAAGTTTTAATGTTCATAGAGGATGACATGTGGGACCGACCTGCCAACAGCGTCCTCATCGTTTCAAAGGGGGCAGGAGATCAAAAGAAAAAGGCAAATAGCCAGAAATTCGGGGTAAAAAATAACTCCAAGAAAGGAAACTTTTATTGTTCGTAGAGGATGACATGCGGGACCCATGAGCCAGCAGCTTACTTAACGTTTCAAAGGCGGCATGAGATCGAAAGAAAAAGGCAAGTGACAAAATATCTGGAGCCCAAGATAATCCAAGAAAAGAAACTTTATTTACATACAGGATGACATGCGAGTCCCATTTTGCAGCAGCGGTCCCAACGTTTCAAATGCGGCTTGAGATCAAAAGAAAAAGAAAGTAGCCAGAAATTAGGGGGTCAAAAAAAATCCAAGAAAATAAAGTTGATGGACATAGAGGATGACATGCGGGTCCCATGAGCTAGCAGCTTACTCAACGTTTCCAAGGCGGCAGGGGATCAAAAGAAAAAGGAAATAGCCAAAAATCAGAGGGTGAAAAAAAACAAAGAAAATGAACTTTTATAGTACATAGAGGATGACATGCGGGTCCCATGAGCCAGCAGGTTCCTCAACGTTTCAAACGTGGCATGAGATCGAAAGAAAAAGGCAAGTGACCAAATATCAGGAGCCAAAAATAATTCAAGAAAAGAAACTTGATTGTACATAGAGGATGACATGCGGGTCCCAATTAGCAGCAGCGGTATCACCGTTTGAGAGGCTGCACGGGATCGAAAGAAAAAGGCAAGTGACCAAATATCAGGAGCCAAAAATAATCCAAGAAAAGAAATTTTATTGTACGTAGAGGATGACATGCGGGTCCCATTTTGCAGCAGCGGTCTCAACGTTTCCAAGGCGGCACAGAACCAAAAGAAAAATGAAGTAGCCAGAAATCAGGGGGTGAAAAAAAAGAAAGATTTCAATTGGGCTGCATCTGGACATCTGGGCCTTCGAACTATCCTGCTTGGCCTTTTGACTCGTACAATTTCAGCCCACTCCAAAACAGGAAAGTTCCGAATTTTCTAAAAAAACAGGAAAGTCCTATGCTTCGCAAAGACAAAAAAAACAAGGAGATTCAACATATAAGTTTGTTTATGTAAAAATAAAGATTTAATTATCCGTTTGAAATAGCTCAGAGCGCAATACATTGTTTATTGTCTGCAAAATAATCAAGATATCATATGTTTCTTGTACGGGGAGGTTGACATCGGGGACCCATGAGCCAACAACGTCGTCAACGTTTTAAAGGTGGCAGGGGATGGAAAGAAAAAATAAACCAAAAATCTGTTGGTAAAAAATCCAAGAAAAGAAACATTTTCGTTCTGAGAGGATGACATGCGGGACCCATGAGGCAGCTGCATCCTCAGTGTTTATTGTTCATAGAGGTCGACATGTGGGACCCGTGAGCCAGCGGCGTCCTCAACGTTTTAAAGGCTACAGGTGATCGAAAGAAAAAATAAGCCAAAAATCATTTGGTCAACAAAATCCAAGAAAATAAACATTTACCGTTCTGAGAGGATGACATGCGGGACCCATGAGGTAGCAGCATCCTCAACGATTCCAAGGCGGCAGGGGAAATATCCAGAAATTAATTAGGGGTTCAAAATAAATCCATCAAAGGAAACATTTATTGTTCATAGAGGATGACATGTGGGACCGACCTGCCAACAGCGTCCTCATCGTTTCAAAGGGGCAGGAGATCAAAAGAAAAAGGCAAATAGCCAGAAATTAGGGGTAAAAAATAACTCCAAGAAAGGAAACTTTTGTTGTTCGTAGAGGATGACATGCGGGACCCATGAGCCAGCAGCTTACTCAATGTTTCAAAGGCGGCATGAGATCGAAAGAAAAAGGCAAGTGACAAAATATCAGGAGCAAAAGATAATCCAAGAAAAGAAACTTTATTGTACATAGAGGATGACATGTGGGTCCCATTTAGCAGCAGCGGTCTCAATGTTTGTAATGCGGCTTGAGATCAAAAGAAAAAGAAAGTAGCTAGTAATTAGGGGGTGAAAAAAAATCCAAGAAAAGAAAGTTGATGGACATAGAGGATGACATGCGGGTCCCTCGAGCCAACAGCTTACTCAACGTTTCAAAGGGGGAAGGGGATCAAAAGAAAAAGGCAAGCCAAAAATCAGAGGGTGAAAAAAAATCCAACAAAGGAAACTTTTATAGCACATAGAGGATGACATGCGGGTCCCATGAGCCAGCAGGTTCCTCAACGTTTCAAACGTGGCATGAGATCGAAAGAAAAAGGCAAGTGACCAAATATGAGGAGCCAAAAATAATTCAAGAAAAGAAATTTTTATAGTACATAGAGGATGACATGCGGGTCCCATTTAGCAGCAGCGGTATCACCGTTTGAGAGGCGGCAGGGGTTCAAAAGAAAAAAGAAATTGCCAAAAATCAGAGGGTGAAAAAAACCAAGAAAATGAACTTTATAGCACATAGAGGATGACATGCGGGTCCCATGAGCCTGCAGGTTCCTCAACGTTTCAAACGTGGCATGAGATCGAAAGAAAAAGGCAAGTGCCCAAATATGAGGTGCCAAAAAAAACTCCAAGAAAAGAAAGTTGATTGCTCATAGAGGATGACATGCGGGTCCCATTTAGCTGCAGCGGTATCACCGTTTGAGAGGCGGCAGGGGATCGAAAGTAAAAGGCAAGTGCCCAAATATCCCGAGCCAAAATATATTCTAGAAAACAAAGTTTTATAGTCCATAGAGGATGACATGCGGGTCCCATTTAGCAGCAGCGGTATCACCGTTTGAGAGGCGGCAGGGGATCGAAAGAAAAAGGCAAGTGACCAAATATGAGGTGCCAAAAAAAAATCCAAGAAAAGAAAGTTTTATAGTACATAGAGGATGACATGCGGGTCCCATTTAGCAGCAGCGGTATCACCGTTTGAGAGGCGGCAGGGGATCGAAAGAAAAAGGCAAGTGACCAAATATGAGGTGCCAAAAAAATCCAAGAAAAGAAAGTTTTATAGTACATAGAGGATGACATGCGGGTCCCATTTAGCAGCAGCGGTATCACCGTTTGAGAGGCGGCAGGGGATCGAAAAAAAAAGGCAAGTGACCAAATATGAGGTGCCAAAAAAAACTCCAAGAAAAGATAGTTGATTGCACATAGAGGATGACATGTGGGTCCCATTTAGCAGCAGCGGTCTCAACGTTTCCAAGGTGGCAAGGGATCAAAAGAAAAAGGAAGTAGCCAGAAATAAGGGGGTCAAAAAAAATCCAAGAATAGAAAGAATTTTGGTTCATAGAGGATGACATGCGGGACCCATGATCCTGCATCGTAAACGGCTCGATCGGAGAACGTTGAACGAGATGGCGCGATCGAGAAAAAAAACAATGCCAGAGAGGCTGCCATCTGGGCCCTACATCCCTCGGTGGTGCGGATTTGCGTTGACTCGGCCGGCGAACCCGAGATTTCGAGATGCACCACGTCCCGGGCCACCATACGCGACGTTTTGGCCGCTTTCGTCGGGCTAGGTGGCCTCAAAAACGAGAAAAAAAAAGTTTTGACATGCACCACGGAGGGACCCAAAATCGTCGGCCATGGTACACCAGCAACCACGGCGTGACTTCAACTTCGTCGGCCATGGCAACTTTTCTTGTAGTGTGTATTGGGTGTGTTGGGGACACAAGAGACTTCTTACTTTGTGGTTGCAGGGTTGCATGAGAGGGATATCTTTGACCTCTTCCTCCCTGAGTTCGATAAACCTTGGGTGATCCACTTAAGGGAAAACTTGCTGCTGTTCTACAAACCTCTGCTCTTGGAGGCCCAACACTGTCTACAAGAAAAGAAGCGTGAGTAGACATCAGCAGCCCACACATATCCTCGTCGTCTATCTCTGGGGAGTGCCGATGTTCCCTTCTATTTTGTCGTGCTCTGTCCACCCGTGCTTGCGCTGCTGTGTCTCTTGCTCCACTTGTTCTCTCGGGACCTGATGCTGCTGCAGTAGGTCGTGGACTATTTTGCCTTGCTGATCCTTCGGGAGGCGTATTTATAAACGCCGTTCCCATGGCTCCAACTCCTGCCATAGCCATGTTGTACAATGCTTCTCTTGGATCTCCGAGAGGTGGCTTGGATGCGAGGATGAATGCTTGCGTCGCCATGTATCCAGCTTCTGGTGTCTTAGGGATGATATTTCCCCTCGTGTCTATCGACATAAAGGACATGTCGAGGTTTTGAACCAGATTCTCCCTATCTGCCTCAGGTATATTTTGTAGCCGAGATCTTGCTCTATTTCGAGCTGCTCTGTGACTATCTCCCGAAGTACCAGATTGTTGACTCAAGTTAGCTCTTCGCCTGCTTGACGCAGAGGCTGCTTCCTGCCTTCTATCCAACTCAATTTTGTGCTTCTCGAGCTCCCGCCTGGTACGTGCAAGCCTATATTGATACGCTTGTAGCTCCTCCGGTGTCGCCGTTACGGTCATTGGCTCTGTACCATCAATAGCTCTTGCAACTCTATCCCATACTACCTGCGGAAATCGCACCATCTCTCGTGTTCCTGGTCCGATATATTTTGTTCCTAGACCTCTCGTGAGATCCGCAGGATCGACGTACGGATTTCCCGCCTCATCGAAGTTCTCCGATGTCTCCTCCTGTGGGCGACTCGGATCTCCAATGGCATAAATCTGATGATATTTTGAATACTGAACCTTGTTGGGTTTGGTGACACCATCATAGAGATTGGTGAAGACCTCTCCAACAATAGTGGATTTGTCGATGAAGTTGAAGCTGTCGACGTTGCTCGAGTCATCGCTTATATCGGAGTCCGCGAAGGACATGTCGCTGAAGATCTTGGCGAGTTTTTCGCTTGCCTTGGTGCTGATGAAGCATGGCGATGAAGTCTCCTCATCGCCTGACTCGATTGACGATGTTGAACTTGAAAAATCGGGATCGACCGCTGATAATCCCGACGAGATCGGAATTTCGAGACGATACGCTCCTTCTTTCTCGACGCGAAAGTGGAACCTTCCAAACGTCATCTCCATAGGCTCCACCAGATACGCATATGCATCCAAACGGGAGGGCGGGTGAGGAACAAAATCGACTAGACCAGTTTCGATATGTTTACCTCTGTCCATCGCGTTGCTTGCAGTTGACGAAGTCGACGATCTTGAACGTGCCATCGAGATCAGATCCTTGATGCCTCTAATCCCCACAGACGGCGCCAATTGACAAGGGATTAACTTATCAATGCCTACAAGTTGTAGACTAGGGTTTTAGTCGGAAGTAGAGGGAAGGTAGATCTCGAAGGTTTCAGCCGAAAAGTGCTCGACGATATGAAAACTAGGGTTTCGTGAGACAATGAATCGATGCTTTCTTTGTCCCTCGACTCCCCCTTATATAGGAGGCGGAGCCGAGGGATTCGTAATACACAATTTACAGAGTCCGGGAGGGTTTCCAACCCATCCCGCAAGATTACAAGTATTATTTCCTAATACAACTCTAGCTTTTCTTAATAATAACTTGGGCTTCTGATTCTTATTATTCTTCGAGTCGTGGGCCTTCAGTAAACCCCGGGTACCATCTTCGGCAGGCC
Organism: Lolium perenne; assembly: GCF_019359855.2. Lineage (NCBI taxonomy): Eukaryota > Viridiplantae > Streptophyta > Magnoliopsida > Poales > Poaceae > Lolium > Lolium perenne. The sequence goes on along the minus strand of NC_067248.2, from coordinate 30,805,188 downwards.
CATTGGGGATGTCTATGTCACCAGACGGTCAATGACATCTTCCCCACGAGCAGTTTGTTGAGTGATATTCTCGCTCAAGGCGGTTTCAGCTTGGTGGAGTCTTTTTCGAAGTTCTCCAACAAAGGCAGCGTCTTGTTCAGCCTTCTCGCGAGCTTTTTCACTTTGATCTAGTTTGAGGGCGAGATCATCATCGCGCTTATTAGCTTTCGCGAGAGCATCTAGTGGAAGAAAACAAGGCAAGAACGATGAGACAGCCAGCAATATAGTTTCCTTCATGAAAAAATAAAGAAGAAAGAAAGACATACCTTTCAAACTTTCGACAGTGTCTCAGTACCCAATAAATTGAGTACCAAGGCTGATTAAGTGCTTCATCAGAGGCTATAGGGGAAAAAACAAGAGAAAAGTTCAAAACAGGGAAACTTGACAAGGAATGGAAAATAGCAGCAAAGGGTACTTACATCATCCAGAGGAGGCGTCGTTGAACTCCCGGCTAACAAGCCTAGTTCCTCGCCAAGTTCAATCCTCGCCCTCTTTGGCGAGGGGGCTCGGGGGCAGGCGATTGGAGTCGACGTTTCCAAGTCCGGACGAGGAGGCAAGGTTCCCTCCGTTGCACGGCGAGTTTCAGAAAGAACCAAAGTTTGCGACGTGCTCGTGGGAGCAGTCACATTGGCAACGGGTTCTTCTTCTTCTTCGCCACTGTGCATAAAAGATAGTATAAGAGCATTCACAAGCAATATATATATATATATATAAGGAAAAGACGATAGGGTAGCTTACGAGCTAACGAGAGCATCCTCGTAAGGATTGAAGGCCTCCTCCTCCTCGAGAGCAGTTTCTTCGGCAAGTGATCCGCCGGGTTTGGAGGTGCCGGAGTCTTCGACATCACCCTTTTTTCTCTTGTTCTTTGGGGAAGCAGCGGAAGGGAGAGAGTGTACCGACTCGGAAGCGTCGGATTCAGTATCTCTTTCAGAGGAAGCCGCGGATTTTTGAGGTCCTACGACTTCACTCTCAGGGCAAGAAGTACCATGCGCATCGTCAGTAACGACGGTGCATTCGTCGACCTCCCCACCTTCAGGAAGGGGAGGTAGGGAGGATAAAACTTGATGTTTCTGAAGAAGAAAAACATCAACAGAAAGTTCAGCAAGATAGTAGTTGAAACAATAAAAACTCGGGAAGACAATTTGCGCAAGATGGCAGTCGAAAAAACATAATTGCGAGAGGCCAAGTCATTTACCTTGGGAAGGAGATTGGTGTTAGTGTACGGCTCTACTCGGCAAGAAGATGGAACTGAATCATTCTTGCTTAGCGACGAAACACGTCGGACAAGCTTTTCCAAATCCTTCACAAAGAGATCTTTGGATATGCGGTCGACATCTTTCTCGCCAGCATACAGCCACATAGGGTTTTTGCGAGCGTGCAGAGGCTGCACCCTAATCCTAAGGAAATGCGCAGTAATCTGAATACCCGACAATTCTTTGCCTCGGGTATTCTGCAACTCATGGATGCGCTTCATTAGCGCATCTGTCACCGTTTTCTCTTCTTCGGTGGCCTCTGCATCCTAGGATCGGCGTTGAAGAATTTTTGCGCTACCATCAAAGGGTGCGATGTTATATTCCTGCGAGTCAGAGCATTCCTTGCAGACGTATAGCCATCTCCTGCGCCACCCTTGGACGGAGTCGGGAAATTTGACGTCGAAATAATCGACGTCAGGACGGACACAGATAACAACACCACCTATATTGTAGGCGATGTTGTGGGAGCTGTTGCGGCGAATGCAGAAAATGCGTTTCCATAGGGCCCAATTCGGTTGGGTCCCGAGAAAGTACTCGCAGAGCTTGATGAAAATAGAAATATGGAGGATAGAATTGGGAGTCAGATGATGCAGCTGCAGCCCATACACAAAGAGCAATCCACAAAGGAATTCGTGGATAGGAGCGGAGAGACCGCGGATAAGGTGGTCAACGAAGGTTACCCGATGTTGGATGGGGGGCGTCGGGAAGCTTTCTCCACTGGGTAATACACTACAAGAAAAGTTGCCATGGCCGACGAAGTTGAAGTCGCGCCGTGGTTGCTGGTGTACCATGGCCGACGATTTTGGGTCCCTCCGTGGTGCATGTCAAAACTTTTTTTTTCTCGTTTTTGAGGCCACCTAGCCCGACGAAAGCGGCCAAAACGTCGCGTATGGTGGCCCGGGACGTGGTGCATCTCGAAATCTCGGGTTCGCCGGCCGAGTCAACGCAAATCCGCACCGCCGAGGGATGTAGGGCCCAGATGGCAGCCTCTCTGGCATTGTTTTTTTTCTCGATCGCGCCATCTCGTTCAACGTTCTCCGATCGAGCCGTTTACGATGCAGGATCATGGGTCCCGCATGTCATCCTCTATGAACCAAAATTCTTTCTATTCTTGGATGTTTTTTGACCCCACGATTTACGGCTACTTCCTTTTTCTTTTGATCCCTTGCCGCCTTGGAAACGTTGAGACCGCTGCTGCTAAATGGGACCCGCATGTCATCCTCTATGTGCAATCAACTTTCTTTTCTTGGAGTTTTTTTTGGCACCTCATATTTGGTCACTTGCCTTTTTTTTTCGATCCCCTGCCGCCTCTCAAATGGTGATACCGCTGCTGCTAAATGGGACCCGCATGTCATCCTCTATGTACTATAAAACTTTCTTTTCTTGGATTTTTTTTTGGCACCTCATATTTGGTCACTTGCCTTTTTCTTTTGATCCCCTGCGCCTCTCAAACGGTGATACCGCTGCTGCTAACTGGGACCCGCATGTCATCCTCTATGTACTATAAAACTTTCTTTTCTTGAATTATTTTTGGCACCTCATATTTGGTCACTTGCCTTTTTCTTTCGATCCCCTGCCGCCTCTCAAACGGTGATACCGCTGCTGCTAAATGGGACCCGCATGTCATCCTCTATGTACTATAAAACTTTCTTTTCTTGAATTATTTTTGGCTCCTGATATTTTTTCACTTGCCTTTTTCTTTCGATCTCATGCCACGTTTGAAACGTTGAGGAACCTGCAGGCTCATGGGACCCGCATGTCATCCTCTATGTACTATAAAAGTTCATTTTCTTGGTTTTTTTTCACCCTCTGATTTTTGGCAATTTCTTTTTTCTTTTGATCCCCTGCCGCCTCTCAAACGGTGATACCGCTGCTGCTAAATGGGACCCGCATGTCATCCTCTATGTACTATAAAACTTTCTTTTCTTGGATTATTTTTGGCACCTCATATTCGTTCACTTGCCTTTTTCTTTCGATCCCCTGCCGCCTCTCAAACAGTGAGACCGCTGCAGCTAAATGGGACCCGCATGTCATCCTCTATGAGCAATCAACTTTCTTTTCTTGGAGTTTTTTTGGCACCTCATATTTGGGCACTTGCCTTTTTCTTTCGATCTCATGCCACGTTTGAAACGTTGAGGAACCTGCTGGCTCATGGGACCCGCATGTCATCCTCTATGTGCTATAAAAGTTTCCTTTGTTGGATTTTTTTCACCCTCTGATTTTTGGCTTGCCTTTTTCTTTTGATCCCCTGCCCCCTTTGAAACGTTGAGTAAGTTTGTTGGCTCAAGGGACCCGCATGTCATCCTCTATGTCCATCAACTTTCTTTTCTTGGAGTTTTTTCACCCCCTAATTACTAGCTACTTTCTTTTTCTTTTGATCTCAAGCCGCATTACAAACATTGAGACCGCTGCTGCAAAATGGGACCCACATGTCATCCTCTATGTACAATAAAGTTTCTTTTCTTGGATTATCTTTTGCTCCTGATATTTTGTCACTTGCCTTTTTCTTTCGATCTCATGCCGCCTTTGAAACGTTGAGTAAGCTGCTGGCTCATGGGTCCCGCATGTCATCCTCTACGAACAATAAAAGTTTCCTTTCTTGGAGTTATTTTTTACCCCTAATTTCTGGCTATTTGCCTTTTTCTTTTGATCTCCTGCCCCCTCTGAAACAATGAGGACGCTGTTGACAGGTCGGTCCCACATGTCATCCTCTATGAACAATAAATGTTTCCTTTGATGGAGTTATTTTGAACCCCTAATTAATTTCTGGATATTTCCCCTGCCGCCTTGGAATCGTTGAGGATGCTGCCTCATGGGTCCCGCATGTCATCCTCTCAGAACGGTAAATGTTTATTTTCTTGGATTTTGTTGACCAAACGATTTTTGGCTTATTTTTTCTTTCAATCACCTGCAGCCTTTAAAACGTTGAGGACGCCGCTGGCTCACGGGTCCCACATGTCAACCTCTATGAACAATAAACGCTGAGGATGTTGCTGCCTCATGGGTCCCGCATGTCATCCTCTCGTAACGAAAATGTTTCTTTTCTTGGATTTTTTACCAACAGATTTTTGGTTTATTTTTTCTTTCCATCCCTGCCGCCTTTAAAACGTTGACGACGTTGTTGGCTCATGGGTCCCGATGTCGACCTCCCATTACAAGAAACATATGATATCTTGATTATTTTGCAGACAATAAACAATGTATTGCGCTCTGAACTATTTCAAACGGATAATTAAATATTTATTTTTACATAAACAAACTTATATGTTGAATCTCCTTGTTTTTTTGTCTTTGCGAAGCATAGGACTTTCCTGTTTTTTTAGAAAATTCTGAACTTTCCTGTTTTGGAGTGGGCTGAAATTGTACGAGTCAAAAGGCCAAGCGGGATAGTTCGAAAGCCCGGATGTCCGGATGCAGCCCAATTGAAATCTTTCTTCTTGGATTTTTTCACCCCCTGATTTCTCGGCTACTTCATTTTTCTTTTGGTTACGTACCGCCTTGGAAACGTTGAGACCGCTGCTGCAAAATGGGACCCGCATGTCATCCTCTACGTACAATAAAATTTCTTTTCTTGGACTATTTTTGGCTCCTGATATTTGGTCACTTGCCTTTTTCTTTCGATCCCGTGCAGCCTCTCAAACGGTGATACCGCTGCTGCTAAGTGGGACCCGCATGTCATCCTCTATGTACAATCAAGTTTCTTTTCTTGAATTATTTTTGGCTCCTGATATTTGGTCACTTGCCTTTTTCTTTCGATCTCATGCCACGTTTGAAACGTTGAGGAACCTGGTGCTAAATGGGACCCGCATGTCATCCTCTATGTACTATAAAACTTTCTTTTCTTGGATTATTTTTGGCTCCTGATATTTGGTCACTTGCGTTTTTTTCTTTCGATCTCATGCCACGTTTGAAACTTTGAGGAACCTGCTGGCTCATGGGACCCGCATGTCATCCTCTATGTGCTATAAAAGTTTATTTTCTATGGTTTTTTTTCACTCTCTGATTTTTCTCTATTTCCTTTTTTCTTTTGATGCCCTGCCGCCTTGGAAACGTTGAGTAAGCTGCTTACACATGGGACCCGCATGTCATCCTCTATGTACAATAAAGTTTATTTTCTTGAATTATTTTTGGCGCATGATATTTCGTAAATTTACTTTTTCTATCGATATCATGCCACGTTTGAAACGTTGAGGAACCCGCCGGCTCATGGGACCCGCATGTCATCCTCTATGTGCTATAAAAGTTTGTTTTCTTGGATTTTTTTCACCCTCTGATTTTTGGATTTTTGCCTTTTACTTTTGATCCCCTGGCCCCTTTGAAACGTTGAGTAAGCTGCTGGCACATGGGACCCGCATGTCAACCTCTATGTCCATCAACTTTCTTTTCTTGGATTTTTTGACCCCCTAATTTCTAGCTACTTTCTTTTTCTTTTGATCTCATGCCGCTTTTGAAACTTTGAGTAAGCTGCTGAAAAATGGGACCCGCATGTCATCCTCTATGTACAATAAATCTTGGATTATTTTTGGCACCTCATATTTGGTCACTTGCGTTTTTTTCTTTCGATCTCATGCCGCCTTTGAAACGTTGAGTAAGCTGCTGGCTCATGGGTCCCCCATGTCATCCTCTACGAACAATAAAAGTTTCCTTTCTTGGAGTTATTTTTGACCCCTAATTTACGGCTATTTGCCTTTTTCTTTTGATCCCCTGCCCCCTTTGAAACGATGAGGACGCTTTGTTGGCAGGTCGGTCCCACATGTCATCCTCTATGAACAATAAAAAGTTTCCTTTGGTGGATTTATTTTTTACCCCTAATTAATTTACGGCTATTTCCTTTTTTTCTTTTGATCCCTGCCGCCTTGGAAACGTTAGGATCTGCTTGCTTCATGGGTCCCGCATGTCATCCTCTCGAACGATAAATGTTTTATTTTCTTGGATTTTTACCAACTAATTTTTTAGTTTTTTATTTTATTTTCGATCGCCTGCCGCCTTTGAAACGTTGACGACGCTTTGGCTCATGGGTCCCCGATGTCGGCCTCCCCGTACAAGAAACATGTGATATCTTGATTATTTTCCGGACAATAAACGGTGTATTTCGCTCCGAGCTATTGCAAACGGATAAATTAAATCTTCATTTTTACATAAACAAACTTATATGTTGAGTGTCCTTGTTTTTTGTTTTTGCGAAGCATAGGACTTTCCTGTTTTTTTGAGAAAACCGAACTTTCTGTTTTGGAGTGGGCTGAAATTGTACGAGTCAAAAGGCCCGGCAGATAGTTCGAAGGCCCGAGATGTCCAGATGCAGCCCAATTGAAATCTTTCTTTTCTTGGATTTTTTCACCCCCGATTTACGGCTACTTCATTTTTCTTTTGGTCCTGTGCAAAATGGGTCCCACATGTCATCCTCTATGTACAGTAAATTTCTTTTCTTGGATTATTTTCGGGTCCCGATATTTGGTCACTGCCTTTTTCTTTCGATCTCATGCCGCCTTTGAAACGTTGAGGAAGCTGCTGGCGCTTGGGTCCCGCATGTCATCCTCTATGAACAATAAAAGTTTCCTTTCTTGGAGTTATTTTTGATCCCTAATTTCTGGCTACTTCCTTTTTCTTTTGATCCCCCCGCCTTTGAAACGTTGAAAACTTTCTTTTCTTTGATTATTTTTGGCACCTCATATTTGGTCACTTGCCTTTTTCTTTCGATCCCCTGCCGCCTCTCAAACTGTGATACAACTGCTGCAAAATGGGACCCCCATGTCATCCTCTATGTACAATAAAATTTACTTTTCTTGGATTTTTTTGGCTCTGATATTTGGTCACTTGCCTTTTTCTTTCGATCTCATGCCGCCTTTGAAACGTTGAGGAAGCTGCTGGCTCATGGGTCCCGCATGTCATCCTCTATGAACAATAAAAGTTTCCATTGTTGGAGTTATTTTTACCCCTAATTTCTGGCTACTTCCTTTTTCTTTTGATCCCCGCCGCCTTTGAACGTTGAAGAATCTGCTCGCTAATGGGTCCCACATGTCAGCCTCTATGGACGATAAACCTATCTATTCTTGGAGTTATTTAGACCCCAAATAACTGGAGATTTTCCCTTTTTTTTGGATCTCGTGCTGCCTTGGAAACGTTGAGGATGCTGCTTGCCACATGGGTCCACATGTCATCCTCTCGAACGATAAATGTTTCTTTTCTTCGATTTTTTACCAACTGATTTTTGATTTATTTTTTCTTTCGATCCTCGCCGCCTTTAAAACTTTGACGACGCCGCTGGCTCATGGGTCCCGATGTCGACCTCCCCGTACAAGAAACATGTGATATCTTGATTATTTTGCGAGACAATAAAAAGTGTATTTCGCTACGAGCTATTGCAAACGGATAAATTAAATCTTTATTTTTACATAAACGAACTAATATGAATCTCCTTGTTTTTGTTTTGTTTTTGCGAAGCATAGGACTTTCTTGTTTTGGAGTGGGCTGAAATTGTACGAGTCAAAAGACGTCCGTAGGTTAGAAGGCCCGGATGGCCGTGCAGCCCCAATTTATATCTTCCTTATCTTGGATTATTTTTTGATCAAAAGGCCCGGCAGGGTACATCCTTTTTCTTTTGGTCCTGTGTGCCGCCTTGGAAACATTGAGGACGCCGCTGCCTCATGGGACCCCCATGTCATCCTCTATGAACAATCAACTCTAAAAGTTTCTTTTTTCTTGGATTTTTTCACCCCTCTGATTTTTGGCTATTTCCTTTTTCTTTTGTTCCCCTGCCGCCTTGGGACCCGTATGTCATCCTCTATGTACAAAAAACTTTCTTTTCTTGGAGTTTTATTCCCCCTAATTTCGGGCTACTTTCGTTTTCTTTTGATCTCAAGCCGCATTTGAAACGTTGAGACCGCTGCTGCAAAATGGGACCCACATGTCATCCTCTATGTAAAATAAAAGTTTCTTTTCTTGGATTATTTTTCACGCTCTGATTTTTGGCTATTTGCTTTTTGTTTCGGTCCCCTGCTGCTTGGAAAGGTTGAGGATGCTGTTGCCTCATGGGTCCCACATGTCATCCACTATGAACAATAAAAGTTTCTTTTCTTCGATTTTTTTCACCCTCTGCTTTTTGGCTATTTCCTTTTCATTTGATCCCCTGCCGCCTTGGAAACGTTGAGGATGCTACAGCGTCATGGGACCCGCATGTCATACTCTATGTACAATAAAAGTTTCTTTTCTAGGTTTTTGGCTCCTGATATTTGGTCACTTGCCTTTTTCTTTCAATCTCATGCCGACTCTCAAAGGTACAATAAAAGTTTCTTTTCTTGGATTATTTTTGGCTCCCGATATTTGGTCACTTGCCTTTTTCTTTCGATCTCATGCCGTCTTTGAAACGTTCGGACATTGCTACAACATGGGACCCTATGTCATCCTCTATGTACAATGAAAGTTTCTTTTCATGGATTATTTTTTGCTCTGATATTTGGTCACTTTCCTTTTTCTTTCGATCTCATTCCGCCTCGGCCCTCACGAAACGTCGAGTAAGTTGTTGGCTCATGGGACCCGCATGTCATCCTCTATGTACAATAAAGTTTTTTTCTTGGATTTTTTACCCCTGATTTTTTGGTCACTTGCCTTTTTCTTTCGATCCTGTGCCGCCTTTGAAATTGTGGACGCTGCTGGCTCATGGGTCCCACATGCCAGCCTCTATGAACAATAATATTTATTTTCTTGGATTTTTTTTACCCCTGATTTCTAGCTATTTGCCTTTTTCTTTGGATCCCCGACCGCCTTTGAAACGATGAGGACGCTGCTGGCGCATAGCTCCCACATGTCAGCCTCTAAGAACAATAAACATTTCTTTTCTTGGATTTATTGTTGACCCCTAATTAATGGCTACTTCGCTTTTTTTTTCGATCCCCAGCCGCCTTAGAAACGTTGAGGACGCTGCTGGCTCATGCGTCCCATATGACAGCCTCTATGAAAAGTAAAACATTTACTTTCTTGGATTTATTTTTGATACCTAATTAATGACTACTTGGTTCTTTTCTTTTGATCCCGTGACGCCTTTGAAACGTTGAGGGCCCTGCTGGCTCATGGGTCCAACATGTTAGCCTCTATGAACAATAAGAGTTTCTATTGTTGCATTTATTTTTGACCCCTAATTTCTGGCTATTTGCCTTTTTTCCATTGCCTGCCACCTTAGAAACGTTGAGGACGCTGCTGGCTGGGTCCCACATGTCGACCTCTTTGTACGATAAAAGTTTCCTTTCTTGGATTTATTTTTGACCCCTAATTTTTGGCTATTTGCCTTTTTCTTTCGAACTCCACCGCCTTTGAAACGTTGATGACGCTGCTGCAAACTGGGTACAATATGTCAGCCTCTTTGTGCGATAAACCTTTCCTTTCTTGGATTTTTTGGACACCTGATTTCGAGCTACTTGCCTTTTTCTTTCGATCTCCTGCCCCCTTTGAGAAACGTCGAGAACGATGCTGGTTCGTGGGTCCCACATGTCATCCTCTCTGAATGATAAATGTTGAGGCCGCGGCTGCAAGATACGTCCCACATGTCAGCCTGACTGTTGAATAAACGTTTCCTTTCTCGAATTTATATTTGACCCCTGATTTCTGGCTACTTTGCCGTTTCTTTCGATCCACTGCATGTCTGCTACTCCACCGAAAAACAGACCGGCATGTATTCATCACAATACTGGTAGCTAATTTAGGAAAAATGTGTTCATCACGGGATTCAAACAAAGATCTTCATCTCTGCTAAATTTTGATTTCACCAAAAACCGAACAGCGTGTGTTCATGACTTTAAGTTCACAAACACTATGGTTTCTCTATAAAATAAGGTCACTATCCGTTCCTTTATTGAAGGCATTTGCGAAAAGTGTCTTTGGCTAATGGGCACCAAGTGCTCGCTGTTTTAAAAAAATCAAATATCATACATATTTGTTTCAAAAAAATCTGAAAATGAATGTAGACATAATAAATAAAGTAACCTACAAGCGTGTAAAATTTTAATATGACATTCTTTATATTGTAGACTACACAAAAAAGACAAAATCTGTTGAAATTTGGAGATTTGAAATATGCATACCCCGAGATCCACACGTTTGTTACTTTTGTGTAGCCCAGAATTTTTGTATTTGAAACTGAAATTTTGCACGTTTATGGGACAATTCATTAGCTACTCCATGATTTTTTTCTAATTTTTTGAACAAATAAATATATTTTTATTTTTTCTAAAATAGCAGGAGCACTTGGTGCCCAAGAGCACCAAATCTCTTAATAGGCATTTGCGCCTAATAGCGTGAGCTTAGCTAATTTTTGAAGAAAAAAGATGTCCATTGTGGTATTCGGGACAAAGATCTTCATGTCACTCGCACCAAACAACAAACCAGCATGTATTCATCACAATACGGGTAGCTAATTTGTGAAAAATATGTTCAGCACGGGATTCAAACAAAGATCTTCATCTCTGCAAAATTTTGATTTCAGCAAAAACCGAACAGCGAATGTTCATGAGGTTAAGTTCACGAACACTATGTTTTCTCTATAAAATAAGGTCACCATCTGTCTCTTATTTCTCAAGGAAAAACAGGTGGAAGTGTTGGGACGAACCACATGGGTGCTTCGGCTCTATGTTCAATCTTCTCTTTTTTGTACTGCAATCTTGAGCCTATGGCAGGACCTCCATTGACGTGCATTCTGCACCAATTTGGCCTTGGACGTATCCATGTATCACGGGCGCGATTGTGGGTAGCAAAGACACAGTCAGGTTTGAACAATTGGAAATCTGGTTCTGCAGCCTCTGCATCGATTGGCGGGGGTAGCATGAAAATTGGGTGATTGAGTCCAAGAAATAAAGAACGCCCCTTCAAATTGTTCAATCTTTCCCACCTTGCCTCTTCTACAGGGTCCAAGGTATGGGCAGATCTCAAGAAAACGTAGCACCGTACCAAAGGATAAGACCTCAGCTTGTTACCCATATGTAATATTGAAGGACCGAGGATGGGCTGATAACCTTTAACCTGGATCCACGCGAGATCAGATTCACCAGTAATGGACTCTGCTCTCATTGGTGCCAAGAACCAAGTGCGCTGGTCAGAAAATCCAAGAAATACATCTTCATCTTCATAATTATGATTATCACCATCATCATCTAATTCTTCATCATCGAATTCGTCTTCTTCTAATTCTTCTTCTTCTAATTCTTCTTCATCAGCATCATTATCTTCATCGGCACCTCCATCGCCTTGAGCCACATTTGCTTCATCATCTTCCATGACAGCATCTCCCTCGATTTGAGCGAAAATTGCAGCCACTTCTGCTTCTTCATCTTCAATGACAGGGGCGTCAATGAGACGCGGGGCTGCATGTGTCCCTGCAATGCACAAAGATCAACCACAATGCAGCAAGTAGGAACTACACTGAAAATTATCTCTTCTCTTCTATCTTCTATTTTCTACTACTATAAGGCACCAGTTTTTAACAAGACATGTAGCAGCAATTCCAACTGTTGGTGTCCAAAATCTAACGGTTGGGATTAGAGGTATTCGCGTGAAAAAAATACCACACCAGTGTCCACTGTTTCAAGAACCGTCATGTTTCCATTGTGAAGAAAAATCAGAGCAGTCTCACACCGATATCACACGTCCCACTTGATAGTGATTAAGAAAGGTTCCAAATTTTTGTTCATATTTATAAACTGTATGCTCACACTTATTTTGATGGTATAACCAAATTATTAGTTGTATTGAAAGTTTGAACAACATTTAGAACGCAACTTTTATACATCAGTATTGCGAATCGTAATTGGTCCAACATGTGCAGCATGCCATTTACTAGTTAAGACATAAAACAAAGACTCACCATAGGTATATGGTTCCCAAACCAGAACATCTCCATACGGATATGTAACTGCGTATACACGATGTAGGTGTGAACTTGTACCATATCCAGGAATGCCCATGGCATCGACATAGCTGTTTCTATCAAAGAATTCAGGGTTTCTCAGGATATTCCACTCCTTTTCTAGGGGCGCTTGTAGGATAGCGATCAATTCGTCAAATACAACGATTACCTCGTAATGCCATGGCCTTGCTAGATCATCTTTGTACGGCCTCTTGACGATCCGTACTTTGAGCAGTTCCAAACTTTTATCTATTTTGTATTTGAACAGGAATGGTGGGCTGCCATGCCACCATTCACTAGTAGGGCCCAAAGAAATTCCTGCATCTTGAGAGATGGAAGAGGTATAATAGTATCTGATATGTATATGTTGCGGATCGTCAAGTGCCCGTCCTGCTGGACAAATGCCACCCGATCGCCGTTACAACCCACCCGGTGCATGGGTCCATGTCCATCCAGTTCCTCCTTGGTATGGATAAATGCTGGAACTGTCGGCTTGTCTAATGGCATCGACAACGCGTGAATGCCCACAAATAGGATTTGTTTCAAAATTGTCTATGCATGCAAGGTATTCGACGAGAATGAAGAGCGGATTGTGCAGAAGCTGAAGCACGGATGTAATGGATAAATAAAGCAATTCCGAAGAGTACATGTCCATAGTGAAGGCAGCAAACCTTACAGTACTCCCAAATCAGGTGATGATGTTGAGTCTAAATTCATGCATGATGTTTGGCAATAAGAAAAGTTGATTGAAAAAACACAAGCTGAAACGAGATGAGTAAATAAATAAATACTCTTACGGTATTGTCGCGGTCGTCCGGCCATGTCTCGGGGTCGCGATGGAGCAGGCTCGGTAAACCGAACGGAACCTTATGCGCTCCGCGGATGGCATGCCGCATGCCGATCATGCCTCAAGCGAGGCGACCAGTGCTGAGGATATCCGCCCGCTCGGCTATGTTCTCCACCAGTGGGTAGTGGAGGTTGCCCCACCCCATGGACTGGTGGTAGCAATCAGGAATCTCCTCAACCTTACGCTTCGCTTCATTGGAGTCGGTAATCTAATGCAAGGGAGAGAGGGGTGAACGGGAGAAAGAGACAGAAGAGGGTTTTTTTTTGGAGAAGATGCGGTAGTAGTACTACGATACTAGGGAGGTGGAGATGCGGGGCATGTTTCCGGGGAGAGGAACCACTATTTCCCTTTAAAAAAATAACAGCACTTGCGCATTAGAACTTGGGGCGGGGATATAGCGGTAAGAGGTATTGACCAACTTTCCCTCACCTTGACCCCACGTGGTTGTGAACCCGAGATAATTCTTTTTGATGAACCCGATATACTTATTATAGTACTAAAATAGTACAAGTATATACCTTGTACTCCTATATACTAACATTACTATTTTAAGGACTTTTGTTCCATGAGCAACAACTTCCCCCACTCCGCTCATCCGAAATCCTAGCCCCTCCAATTTCAAGGACCAATCAACATAGCTATGGCCTTCTAATTTGGCTCAAGTCGAAGAACACATAGTCCTCCCGCCGACAAGGAATAGGAGCATCAGCCCTTTCGTCGCTTGTTGTTATACATAATCATATACAGTACCATATATATTTCAAATTTCCATATCAAAAAATAGTTCAAATCTGAATTTTAACATCTCAAGCTAAACCCTCGCTTGCTCTTAAACATAAGCATACCATAGTTCTACTTTTGTCTTCACCGAACAACAGAACTCAATGTGTTCATCACAACATAGCCAACCGGAGTACCTAGTAATGTAACTAGAGAAGTGAACCTATAGTTGATCAAGCCTTCAACTTTAACACAATAATACCCCCACATTATGTGTTGAGGAGCCACACCAATATATTTAAGAGTACCATCATGTAGACCACAAATGCATCAATGAAGAGAGGGGTATACTTATAGACCACCTCTTTACAAAACAGTTGTAATTAGTAGACCACAATTGCCTTGTTCATTAGCTATGAAATTACATACTATCAGTAGCTACAATGGCTGCAGGCCCTGTTTCAGAATTAAACATCACACTTGTTCCAATCCGGGGCGTTGGCGAAGTTTGGGATGAACCAAAGCGGTGTCTTTACCAGGTACCTATCTTTTTTTGTTTTGCATGTTTTCTCCAAGGTGTTGGTTTGGAAACCAACGGCGCAATCTTCACGATTCAGACTGAATCGGCATATTTCAGGCAGCTGCGAATTGCGAAGCCATGCTTCATTCGGCAAGGTGTACACACAATTTCTTCTCGTCAGACATCCTGGGACAACATACGCACCGCCTAATGGCAGCATAATCGGATAGTTCACTCCAAGGAAAAGAGAATATTCTCCAAGGTCATCAATCTTTTCCCATGGAATACCTTCATTTAACTTACTAGTGTCCTTCGTGAACACCAGGCAACCAAACCCGAAGCATAGTTGCCAACGGTGCGACCATGATGAACACGACGATCGAAGCGATATGGCAAACTTTACAGGGAATATTCCCTTTCATCGGCAATGCCCGGTGTATGGATCGAAGAAGTCTAGAACCATCTATAGATCTTGCTAACCACCACATGCCATAATCGAACTCTTGATCAAGGCCACGAGCATCCTCAAGTGCACACCGCCATTCAAACACAATGGGCGGTGGCTCTACGATCAGCGGAGGACCTGCTTGAAAACGAAATTACTGTTAAGAAGGGTATGTTTGGTTTGCACACATCTGAAAACGTAAGAATTGGGAAAACGCATTAGGATTCAGATGGGATGATATAATGGCATTTCCATTCAATAATCTGACATATTGGTGTATTTGAGTACATCACATGGGAAACCAAAGGATTCATTTCAAGAAGTTCAAGTAGAGGTCAAAATCCAACATAATTCAATCTGAGAATAAAACTCCTAATTATACAATCCTCAAATTTTTCTATGGTAATCATCTCGAATAAAAAGTCTAAATACCAATGAAATTTCATCCGAAGCAAATATGCCCCAAGCCTCCAAGTCAGATCGGTCGGGTTCGAAAATTAATAAGTTTGTGCATTAAAATTATCTTTACAGCCATCAATAATGAAGCTCATCATACACTACGTCCGGAGGAAAATTACCAGCTTGCTGAGGATTCCATGCGTGAACAGTGCCAGTATGAGTTGTGGCAAACACAAGCCCATTGTGGAGAATTGCATCGCTGTAATTGTAAAAGATGTGGGACTTGGGCTCTGTAAGAACTGTCCATCCAGAATCTTCGTCGCAAAGGAGGGCAACTCTAATGTCAAAAACAGCAACAAGAGAGAAATTTTTGTACCCCCGGCCATTTGTGGGAACTTGGCAAATATATATCTTGTGAAATATAATAGCACGAAGGTTGTGGTGGTATATATTTGGAATGTGGGTGGTTTCAAACGGCACAGGGAGAGGAATTTCACGGCGAGTGTAGACGTTGACAAGTTTCCATTTGCAAGCAGGAAAGCCAGTGTCAACCATGGCAACCCAATCTCCATTGGCACCTACCCACTGCTTACCCGTACCGTCTGGCATCACAGCATCGGAGGAGAACCTGTCCAGTGGCGTCAGCTTGCAATCCCATGCTACCTTCGTCGGGTGAGAATGAAGAACACATGGCAGGCCAAACGGGAGAGAAAAAGATAGAGTTGCACTATCATTTGCAGAGTCGAAAAATAGTTTGGACGAACCGATGAGGCTCGCGACGGTGATGACGTCGCATCTTGTTACGAGTTCTTCAAGGGGACCTTCGGAAAAGACCTTCTGAAACAGTTCAGAGTCATCATTTTCCTTGTTCGATGCCGCCATCGCAGGGCAGGGGTGGGTCTATGAGGTTTGGGTTCAACTGATTGGAGTTTAATTTGGGTTCGATGGCGGCAGGTGGCGGGGAAGATGAAGAACGGAGGCTCTCAAACTGGGCGGTGGAATTGATTCTAAAGCTGCATGGCGGCGGCACTGGCGCGTGCTATGGAAGGTGGTCGATTGGTGCGGGCGGGGGCGGTGGTAGACGATGGAGGTGAACCGAAATAGGGCAGGTGGGGGCGGGGCGCTTGACTTCGCTCCTCTACACTCTACAGCATCTCCTCCTGTTTCTTGGAAAGTGTATAGACCCATAATAAAAAGTCACTGTTCCCTCTGAAAAGGTCAAGAACAAGTCACTGGTCTAACGTGCAAATTTGGACATCCCAAGCTATGTGTTGTCATGTCAATTCAATGTCCATGGCAATATTTTGAATTTTGCGTGACCAAAAGAAGTACGCCTTGGCCTTTCACAATCGGGGTTTCTTTAGAGCAAGAACAATAGAAGAGCCAACAGCTGGCAAAAGTACCACATAGGCGGGCTATAAGCGCCCACTATTGTCCTACTTCCTCTTGGCGTGATACTCCCTCCGTCCACAAATAAGTGGACGTGCGGGATTTTCAAGGTAAATTAGTAAAAGGAAAGAAAAAATGCATTGGAGCACTCGTATCTTAAGAAACACATGTACTCAACCACGGTTGTAGATTTTCTCGGCGCAAGACTTTTCCCCAGCAGTTGTGGCTTTCAGTTATTCGTGGGTGTGGGGAGGAGCTCCGCCGCATCGGTAGAAAGCAAAGAGGGACGGCGGCTCTCGATCGTGCGGTGTACTCGTAAATCACGTGCGACCCATGCCCTAATAATTCACAATGCATTGATGAGGGCTATCACTTCATCATCCAATAAAATGTACTTAGTAACTATGGTAATAATATTGTCTTCTCGCAAAAAAAATGGTAAAAATATTGTCTCTTAAGCCATGTACTAGTACAGTGCAAGATGCTTTAGAGAAATAAACCTATATTTTATTGCTACTCCGTAATACACATGGTTATTTATTCTAGGCAAATGCCTACCGAAAGATGTAGGAATAGGGAAATGTAGGATTGCAATGTCATGTCCACTCCAATCCTATAGGAATTCATAGAATCCAAACTTTGTTTGATTCCACCATAGGAAAAGTAAAGCATTCTTAAAAAGAGGCATGAGTAGATGTTTAATTTTCTATGGAATCTGTGCAAAGAAATCCTTAGGAAAAATTCCTATCGGAAACAATCCTACAAATCAAACAGCCAAGGATTCAATTGTACCAATTTCCTATGCAAATCCTTGGTGTTCACCCAATCCTCTCGAATACTCATCCAAAAAATGCACTAATACTTTGATGGGGAGTTTTTGTATTCTAGGCAAGAATAGAGGGTTTGCGGGGATCACTTGAGAAGTGTATTAACCAAAGAAGGCATAAGTAATACACCAACACACACTAACATGCCCTTAATGGATGTATCTCCATAAACTCCCTCTGTTCTTTACTACTACTACTAGTTTATGTACTTCTTAACTAATATGGGATAATCATGAAATATATTTTCTAACATTCAGCCAAAATATAGTGTTTCGACTTTTTAAAATCTTTTGAAAAACTAGTAATTAAAAATATTTGAGCTATCAAATCTAGGAAGTTTGAAAATATTTTGTATTCCGTCTGAAAGTTGTGTTACTTGGTGTAAGATTCACACAAAAATGATGAAAATATCAAACCTTCAAAAAAATTGTAGTAATTCAAACGTTATGTGCGTTTCATAATTTTGCAAA
Organism: Lolium perenne; assembly: GCF_019359855.2. Classification (NCBI taxonomy): domain Eukaryota; kingdom Viridiplantae; phylum Streptophyta; class Magnoliopsida; order Poales; family Poaceae; genus Lolium; species Lolium perenne. The sequence continues at coordinate 30,787,388 of NC_067248.2, read as the reverse complement.
ATCGATTCTATTTGCAATTAAAACTATAGTAGTTGGTGGTCCCCGATCATCTGATTTGCTCTTAAACAGCTCAATCCTAAATTTGAACCTCCCTGCAACAGAACACGATAGTTGGTGGTTTGTGCGGAAAAAAATTACAGTTTAAAAAAGTGTTTTACGCAACGAAGGCAGCAATAAGGGGTAGTTTGTGCAATTTCCTCGTGTAAACAACATGTAGCGTCGAAGTAATAGTACTAGGAGTACAGAAATCTTGTGTAATTTCTAGTTCTACATATTACTAGTGTCCACTGGTTGAGAGTTGATGGTGAATGGGTCTAATTTTCAATCGAATGAGAATTAGCAAATTGATTTTTATGACAAAAGCATACAAAGGGAGTAAAACAACATACCCGCATTCGCCGCTGCTACCAGCATGCGATGCCTCCACGAGTGCATTGACGGCTGCTGCAAATCCTCGGAAGGCATCTAGGTTTTGCAGATCGTCGATTGCCGCTGTCCGGCTAAGCTTAACCAGCATAGCTGCCGCCAAGATATCTCGGATTTGGACCACAGGCAGAAGCTGATTGGGGTCGAAGGATTGCCTGATTCGGACTTTGAAGTACCAAGCCCTCGGCTCCGATGATGGAAGTTTGGAACTCGGCCCGGCCAGAACCTCCCAAATCTGTGTGTGGCATTGGATGCCCATCGGCATCCCCAATGCTGCCGACGCCATGATGTGGTCGGTCGCACTTTGGTCCCCACTAAAGGCTGGGGCTGCAGCACGTCGCCGCCGCCCCCGACGTCCCCACAACAGCAACGCCATGGACCGAGGCGCTGAGTTTGTTGGCGAACCCGAAGCCCTGGATGGCAAGTGCTTCTTCACAATGGAAGCATCCTCACCCGGCGAGGTTCGCCCCCGGCGCATGCCTATGCTCCGACCAGCCCACTTTGCCGCTGCTGCCTGGGCTGCCGCCGATACCTGGGCCACCGCCGCTTCATGGGACCCCCCTCCCTCCTCTCCCTCTCCTAGATCAAAGGGCGCCAGGAGTCTAGCCACAGCAAGACACAGAGCCGCCTGCTTCATCGCACACCAATGGCACACAGACCTTGGCGCGCTTTTAGCGCACACGCCTCCGCGGCTGAGGCGTGGCGCCGGGGGGCACGGGGCTATGGCTGGAGGAGTCGCCATGGGACGAGGGGTGTCGAGTGCTCGGGTAAGTACGGGAAAGGCGAAGTTTTGCATAACCTTATATGATCACATCAATGCTTCTCAAGGAGCCAAATACTGTATGAGAAACCGGAAAAGTTTGAACGTTTGAAAACTTTGCCGGCATAATGCATCCTTCCAATGCACGCCTACTAAGGTAGAAAGCCAACTCAATTGCTACTTTGTTGGCAAACTGTACCATGGCTCAATCGTAGGTCACACACCCATGAAGCCAAGTTAACACATCTATCAATTGGTATATTTTGGTCATATTAAAAAATTTACTTGAAACTTGTTGGTCATGCCATTCTACTACTCGCCTAACACTTTTTCTACGCGGGAAGGAGGGGGGTATGATGCTACCCAGAATTTTTATGCCCATTTGTATCTTGGTCAAATCCTAGGTTTGACCAAAATTTAAAACATGAAAATGAAAAATTAAGCCTGGATCCACTACAAGAAAAGTTGCCAAACTTTTCTTGTAGTGATCCTTCTTAATTAGTAACTTCAAAATGAAGCTTTTGGAAGGTTTTTGAAATTTCCATGTCTGAAACCCAAAACACCTCTTCATGATTGACTTCATAAGACAAATCGAGTTTAGGGTTAGCGGTAGATACATGATTTTTCTAGCTTGAATATGTCTAGACCTGGCTTATCAACTTGAATGCTTAGTATATGACATAAGAAGATGTACTATGTGCATTGGTTTTTCATTTATTTGATTTGTTTTGAATTTTTATGCCGAATCAAATTTTGGTCAAATCATAGGTTTAACCAAGATTTAAACAAGTTTAAAACATTAAAATGAAAAATTAAGCATGGATCCTTCTTAGTCACTCCAAAATGAAGCTTTTGGGAGGCTTTTGAAATGTCTATGTTTGAAACCCAAAACCACTTCTCTTCATGCTTGACTTCATAAGACAGATGAGTTTAGGGTTAGGGGTAGATACATGATTTTTCTGGTTTGAATAGGTCTAGACCTTGTTATCAAGTTGAATGGCTTACTATGTGACATAAGAAGACTATGTGCTTTGGTTTTTCATTTTTGATTTTTTCGATTGTTTTTATGCCCATTTGAATCTTGGTCAAATCCTAGGTTTGAACAAGAATTTAAACAAGTTTAAAACATGAAAATGAAAAGGTAAGCATGGATCCTTCTTAGTCAGTCCGAAATGAAGCATTTGGGCGGTTTTCAAATTTCCATGTTTGAAAACCCAAACCACTTCTCTTCATGCTTGACTTCATAAGACAAATTTAGGGTTAGGGGTATAGATACATGATTTTTCTTGTTTGATATGTCTAGATATTTTTTATCAACGCTTGAATGCTTACAATATATGTGACGCAAGAAGACTATGTGTTATGGTTTTTAATTTTTGGGGGTTTTTTCGAATTTTTTATGCGCACTTGAATCTTGGTCAAATCCTAGCTAGCTAGGTTTGACCAAGCTTTAAACAAGTTTAAAACATGAAAATGAAAAAGTAAGCATGTATCCTTCTTAGTCACTCCAAAATTAAGCTTTTCGGAGGTTTTTGAAATTTCCATCTTGTAAACCCAAAACCACGTATCTTCATGTTTGACTTCAAAAGACAGAGTTTAGGGTTAGGGGGTAGATACATGATTCTTCTTTTAATATGTTTAGATCTTGTTTTATCAACTTGAATGTTGACTGTATGACATAAGAAGACTATGTTTTTGAATTTTTTATGAATCTTGGTCAAATCCAAGGGTTGACCAAGATTTAAACAAGTTTAAAACATGAAAATGAAAATGTTTCAAGTTCACCTTTGGTTCGATCTTTCAGTAACCAGGCGCATATATATATGGATGCAAATTGAGATAATTAATTCGTGAAACATTGGAAATGTCCATCGTGTGTCATGTTTCCCCCTCACATGAAAATTGGATTGGTGGCAGACAAGTAAAAGCACATTTATGTGCGACAACCCAAAATGCACATATTTTGCTGAGTTTTCATGCATGCATTAAAAGTTGTGAATATATACATAAAATGCATGTGGGTCATGATTGAAAAGTTTGACATGTATATGTTTCTTGTGTAGTAGTACTATAGTAGGTACGCAAACTCCCAGCCATCTTCTTTGTCAAGAGAAGACGCGCACCAGGATGCGCAGTGGAAGTCGTCTCTGGATCCTTCTGTTGTCCCTCTCACGGAAAAGAAAAAGAAAAAAAACATCTCTCTCATTCTCGGCCTCGCTCGACTCGCTCGCTCGCAGCCTCGCACCTCCTGCGCACTGACAAACGCTGCTGCTTGAGTCCAACATCACCGGAAAAAAGATATACACCATAAATAATAAGAGGGGCCCCGTGTTGCTATCCCTTCTTCTCCTTCCGTGTGATCCCTCTTCCTCCGAGTTTCACTGGACGGGCAAACACACATGTGCTGCATAGTAATAATAAAAAAGTAAAAAATTGACCTATGAATCTATGATTAAATAGGTAAAATTCTGGGTTTTATCAAGGTTTAAACAAGTTTAAAACATGAAAATGAACAGGTAAGCATGGATCCTTCTTAGTCACTCTAAAATGAAGCTTTCGCGAGGTTTTTGAAATTTCCATGTTTGAAACCCAAAACCACTTCTCTTCATGCTTGACTTCGTAAGACAGAGTTTAGGGTTAGGGGTAGATACATGCTTTTTCTGGTTTGAATATGTCTAGACCTTGTTTATCAACTTGAATGCTTACTATATGACATAAGAAGGCTATGTTCTTTGGTTTTTCATTTTTTTTGTTTTTTTCTGATTTTTTATGCCCATTTAAATCTTGGTCAAATCCTAGGTTTGACCAAGATTTAAACAAGTTTAAAACATGAAAATGAAAAGGTAAGCCTGGATCCTTCTTAGTCACTGTAAAATGAAGCTTTTGGGAGGTTTGTGAAATTTCCATGTTTGAAACCCAAAAGCACTTCTCTTCATGCTTGACTTCATAAGACAGAGTTTAGGGTTAGGGGGTGTAGATACATGATTTGTCTGGTTTGAATATGTCCAAATCTTATTTATCAACTTTTGAATGCATGCTACTCTCTCAAAGAAAAACTTTTGAATGCTTACTATATGACATAAGAAGACTATATGCTTTTAAAATTCAAACATATGGTAAGCATTCTTATGTCATATAGTAAGCATTCAAGTTGATAAACAAGCAAGGTTTGGACATATTCAAACCAGACAAATCATGTATCTACCCCCTAACCCCTAATTAAATTGTCTTATGAAGTCTAGCATGAAGAGAAGTGGTTTTGGGTTTCAAACATGGAAATTTCAAAAACCTCCCAAAAACTTCATTTTAGAGTGACTAAGAAGGATATACAAGCTTCCCTTTTCATTTTCATGTTTTAAACTTGTTTAAATCTTGGTCAAACCTCTAGGATTTGACCAAAAGATTCAAATGGGCATGGAAATTCATAAAAAATCAAAAGAATGAAAAACCAAAGGACATAACATTATTATGTCATATATATATAGTAAGCATTCAAGTTGATAAACAAGGTTTAGACATATTCAAACCAGAAAATAATGTATATATCTACCCCTAACCCTAAATTCTGTCTTATGAAGTCAAGCATGCATGAAGAGAAGTGGTTTTTGGTTTCAAACATGGAAATTTCGAAAACCCTCCCAAGATCGAGCTACATTTTGGAGTGACTAAGAAGGATATATAGATGCTTAATTTTTCATATTCATGATTTAAACTTGTTTAAACCATGTTCAAACCTAGGATTTGACCAAGATTCAAATGGGCATAAAATTTTAAAAAAATCAAAAAATAAAAAAACAAGGCACATAGTATTCTTATGTCATATAGTAAGCATTCAATTAAGTTGATAAACAAGGTCTAGACATATTCAAACCAGGAAAATCATGCATCTACCCCCTAACCCTAGCTAAACTCTGTCTTATGAAGTCAAGCATGCATGAAGAGAAGTGGTTTTTGGTTTCAAACGTTTAAGCCAAAAGCCCCTTTTCAAATATTTCAAACTTATTCAAATTTGGTTCAAATATGAAAGACATACAAGTTATAGCACACATAGTGCATACATTTTCACACATACTGCACTAGATGCTAACCCTATAGTTTGAGGCCATTTGGGTGACCTAGGTCGAAAAAATTCTTGGATTAGAATCGTGTTGTTCGAACCCGTAGTTGGATTTTTGAACCCTTGATCTGTAGAACTGGGCAAAACCCTAGTTTAACCTATTTAATTACAGATTCGTATATCGATTTTTCTACAGTACTACCTTTTTATTACTCCACTATGCGGCACATGGGTGTTTGCCGTCGAGTGAAACTCGGAGGAAGAGGGATCACTCGGAAGGAGAGAAGAAGGGCGAGCATTATGGTGTCTCCCCTTTTTCGGGTGATGATGGTGACTTTTGTGCGGGGTTTGTCGGTGAGCAGGAGGTGCGGCGAGCGAGCGAGTCGAGCGAGGCCGAGAATGAGAGAGATTTGTTTTTTGTGAGAGGGACAACGGAAGGATCCGGAAGGACCCACAGACTTCCAATACGCATCTGATGCGTCTTCTCTTGACAAAGAAGATGGCTGGGAGTTTGCGTACCTATTGCACGTGACTTGTGCTCACCGAAGTGTGGGACCTCAAGCGTGGGCACCACATGTAAGTGACAGACTGTTGGTGTAAAAACTCGGTTGATTATAATAGTGCATTAGAACAAAGTTTCCTATGGATTCAAGGGTAGGAAATCCAAGTTAACTCATTTACATGACATTATTATTTCCATGAAGCAAAGTTAACACATCTATCGATTGGTACATTTTTGAGTGACTAAGAAGGATCCAGGCTTACTTATTCGTTTTCACGTGTTAAACTTGTCTAAATCTTGGTCAAACCTAGGATTTGACCAAGATTCAAATGGGCAGAAAAATAAAATAAAAAACAGAAAAATGAAAAACCAAATCACATAGTCATCTTATGTCATATAGTAAGCATTAAAGTTGATAAACAAGGTCTAGAAATATCAAACCATACAAATCATGTATCTACCCCCTAACCCCTAAACTATGTCTTATAAATTAAGTCAAGCATGAAGAGATGTGGTTTTGGGTTTCAAACATGGAAATTTCAAAAACCTCCCAAAAACTACATTTTAGAGTGACTAAGAAGGATACATGCTTCCCTTTTCATATTCATGTTTTAAGCTTGTTTAAATTATCTCGGTCAAACCTAGGATTTGACAAAGATTCAAATGGGCATCAAAATTGAAAAAAATCAGGAAAAAGAAAAACCAAAGCAAATAGTTTTCTTATGTCATATAATAAGCCAATTAAGTTGATAAACAAGGTCTAGACATATTCAAACTAGACAAATCATGTATCTATACCCCCTAACCCCTGAACTCTGTCTTATGAAGTCAAGCATATGAAGAGAAGTGGTTTTGGGTTTCAAACATGGAAATTTGAAAAACCTCCCAAAAACTTCATTTTAGAGTGACAAAGAAGGATACATGCTTCCCTTTTCATATTCATGTTTTAAGCTTGTTTAAATTATCTCGGTCAAACCTAGGATTTGACAAAGATTCAAATGGGAATCAAAATTGAAAAAAAACAGGAAAAAGAAAAACCAAAGCAAATAGTTTTCTTATGTCATATAGTAAGCCAATTAAGTTGATAAACAAGGTCTAGACATATTCAAACTAGACAAATCATGTATCTATACCCCTAACCCCTAAACTCCGTCTTATGAAGTCAAGCATATGAAGAGAAGTGGTTTTGCTCCCAAAAGCTTCATTTTAGAGTGACTAATTAAGAAGGATCCATGCTTACCTTTGCATTTTCATATTTTAATCTTGTTTAAATCATTATCAAGCCTAGGATTTGATCAAGATACAAATGGGTGGGCACAAAATTCAAAAAAATCAGAATAATGAAAAACAAAGGCACGTATAGTACGTCTTCTTATGTCATATCGTATGCATTCAAGTTAAACGAGGTCTAGGTATATCCAAACCAGACAAATCATGTATCTACCCCGTGTTGATCTTATGAAGTCTAGCATGAAGGAGAAGTCGTTTTGGGTTTCAAACATGGAAATTTCAAGAACATACCAAAAGCTTCATTTTAGAGTGACTAAGAAGGATACATGCTTCCCTTTTCATTTTCATGTTTTAAACTTGTTTAAATCTTGGTCAAACCTAGGATTTGACCAAGATTCAAATATATGAGCATAAAATTCAAAAAAAAACAAAAAAATGAAAACCAAGGCACGTAGTCTTCTTATGTCATATAGTAAGCAATCAATTAAGTTGATAAACAAGGTCTAGACATATTCAAACCAGAAAAATCATGTATCTATACCCCCTAACGTACCCTAGCTAAACTCTGTCTTATGAAGTCAAGCATGCATGAAGAGAAGTGGTTTTTGGTTTCAAATGTTTAAGCCAAAAGGTAAGCATGGATCCTCCTTAGTCACTGTAAAATGAAGCTTTTGGGAGGTTTGTGAAATTTCCATGGTTGAAACCCAAAACCACTTAAGACAGAGTTTATGGTTAGGTGTAGATACATGATTTTTCTTGTTTGAATATGTCTAGACCTTGTTTATCAACTTGAATTTTTTACTATATGATATAAGAAGGCTATATATATGTGCTTTGGTTTTTCATTTTTTGATTTCTTTCGAATTTTTTATGCCTATTTAAATCTTGGTCAAATCCTAGGTTTATAAAGTTTAAAACATGAAAATGAAACGGTAAGCATGAATCCTTCCTTACTCACTCTAAAATGAAGGTACTTGAAAATTTTATGTTTGAAACCCAAAACCCCAGTTCTCTTCATATGTTTGACTTCATAAGACAGAGTTTAGGGTTAGGGGTAGATATGATACATGATATTTCTGCTTTGAACATGTCTAGACCTTGTTTATCAACTTGAATGCTTACTATATGACATAAGAAGGCTATATATGTGCTTTGGTTTTTCATTTTTTTTTGAATTTTTCTGAATTTTTACTCCCATTTGAATCTTGGTCAAATCCTAGGTTTGACCAAGGTTAAAACAAGTTTAAAACATGGCAATGAAAAGGTAAGCATGGATCATTCTTAGTCTCTCTAAAATGAAGCTTTTGGGAGGTTTTTGAAGTTTCCATGTTTGAAACCCAAAATCACTTCTCTTCATATGCTTGGCTTCACAAGACAAAGATTAGGGTTTAGGGGTAGATATATACATGTTTTGGGAGGTTTTTGAAATTTCCATGTTTGAAACCCAAATCCACTTCTCTTCATCCTTGACGTCTTCATAAGACAAAAGTATAGGGTTATATATATATGCATGGGTAGATACATGTTTTTTTCTGGTTTGAATATGTATAGACCTTGTTTAAAATTATCAACTTAATTGAATGCTTACTATATATATGACATAAGAAGGCTATATATGTGCTTTGTTTTTCATTTTTTCATTTTTTTCCTGATTTTTTATGCCCATTTGAATCTTGGTCAAATCCTAGGTTTGATCAAGATTTAAACAAGCAGTTTAAAAAATGAAAATGAAAAGGTAAGCCTGGATCCTTCTTAATTAGTCATCGTAAAATGAAGCTTTTGGGAGGTTTGTGAAATTTCCATGTTTGAAACCCAAAGCACTTCTCTTCATGCTTGACTTCATAAGACAGAGTTTAGGGTTAGGGGGTGTAGATACATGATTTGTCTGGTTTGAATATGTACAAATCTTATTTATCAACTTTTGAATGCATGCTACTCTCTCAAAGAAAAACTTTTGAATGCTTACTATATGACATAAGAAGACTATATGCTTTTAAAATTCAAACATATGGTAAGCATTCTTATGTCATATAGTAAGCATTAAAGTTGATAAACAAGCAAGGTTTGGACATATTCAAACCAGACAAATCATGTATCTACCCCCTAACCCCTAATTAAATTGTCTTATGAAGTCTAGCATGAAGAGAAGTGGTTTTGGGTTTCAAACATGGAAATTTCAAAAACCTCCCAAAAACTTCATTTTAGAGTGACTAAGAAGGATATACAAGCTTCCCTTTTCATTTTCATGTTTTAAACTTGTTTCAATCTTGGTCAAACCTCTAGGATTTGACCAAAAGATTCAAATGGGCATGGAAATTCATAAAAAATCAAAAGAATGAAAAAACAAAGGACATAACATTCTTATGTCATATATATATAGTAAGCATTCAAGTTGATAAACAAGGCCTAGACATATTCAAACCAGAAAATCATGTATATATCTACCCCTAACCCTAAACTCTGTCTTATGAAGTCAAGCATGCATGAAGAGAAGTGGTTTTGGTTTCAAACATGGAAATTTCGAAAAACCCTCCCAAGAGCTACATTTTGGAGTGAGTAAGAAGGATATATAGATGCTTAATTTTTCATATTCATGATTTAAACTTGTTTAAACCATGTTCAAACCTAGGATTCGACCAAGATTCAAATGGGCATAAAATTTTAAAAAAATCAAAAAATAAAAAACAAGTCACATAGTATTCTTATGTCATATAGTAAGCATTCAATTAAGTTGATAAACAAGGTCTAGACATATTCAAACCAGGAAAATCATGCATCTACCCCCTAACCCTAGCTAAACTCTGTCTTATGAAGTCAAGCATGCATGAAGAGAAGTGGTTTTTGGTTTCAAACGTTTAAGCCAAAAGCCCCTTTTCAAATATTTCAAACTTATTCAAATTTGGTTCAAATATGAAAGACATACAAGTTATAGCACACATAGTGCATACATTTTCACACATACTGCACTAGATGCTAACCCTATAGTTTGAGGCCATTTGGGTGACCTAGGTCGAAAAAATTCTTGGATTAGAATCGTGTTGTTCGAACCCCGTAGTTGGATTTTTTTGAACCCTTGATCTGTAGAACTGGGCAAAACCCTAGTTTAACCTATTTAATTACAGATTCGTATATCGATTTTTCTACGAGTACTACCTTTTTATTACTCCACTATGCAGCACATGGGTGTTTGCCCGTCGAGTGAAACTCGGAGGAAGAGGGATCACTCGGAAGGAGAGAAGAAGGGAGACCATTATGGTGTCTCCCCTTTTTCGGGTGATGATGTTGACTTTTGTGCAGGGTTTGTCAGTGAGAAGGAGGTGCGAGCGAGCGAGCGAGTCGAGCGAGGCCGAGAATGAGAGAGATTTGTTTTTTTTTGTGAGAGGGACAACGGAAGGATCCAGAAGGACCCACAGACTTCCAATACGCATCCTGATGCGTCTTCTCTTGACAAAGAAGATGGCTGGGAGTTTGCGTACCTATTGCACGTGACTTGTGCTCACCGAAGTGTGGGACCTCAGCGTGGGCACCACACGTAAGTGACAGACTTTGTTGGTGTAAAAACTCGATTGATTATAATAGTGCATTAGAACAAAGTTTCCTATGGATTCAAGGGTAGGAAATCCAAGTTAACTCATTTACGTGTTAAACTTGTCTAAATCTTGGTCAAACCTAGGATTTGACCAAGATTCAAATGGGCAGAAAAATAAAAAACAGAAAAATGAAAAATCAAATCACATAGTCTTCTTATGTCATATAGTAAGCATTAAAGTTGATAAACAAGGTCTAGACATATTAAACCAGACAAATCATGTATCTATACCCCTAACCCCTAAACTCTGTCTTATGAAGTCAAGCATGTGAAGAGAAGTGGTTTTGGGTTTCAAACATGGAAATTTCAAAAACCTCCCAAAAACTACATTTTAGAGTGACTAAGAAGGATACATGCTCCCCTTTTCATATTCATGTTTTAAGCTTGTTTAAATTATCTTGGTCAAACCTAGGATTTGACAAGATTCAAATGGGCATCAAAATTGAAAAAAAAAGTCAGAAAAAAGAAAACCAAAGCAAATAGTTTTCTTATGTGATATAGTATGCATTAAAGTTGATAAACAAGGTCTAGGCATATTCAAACTAGACAAATCATGTATCTATACCCCCTAACCCCTGAACTCTATCTTATGAAGTCAAGCATATGAAGAGAAGTGGTTTTGGGTTTCAAACATGGAAATTTGAAAAACCTCCCAAAAACTTCATTTTAGAGTGACAAAGAAGGATACATGCTTCCCTTTTCATATTCATGTTTTAAGCTTGTTTAAATTATCTCGGTCAAACCAAGGATTTGACAAGATTCAAATGGGCATCAAAATTGAAAAAAATCAGGAAAAAGAAAAACCAAAGCAAATAGTTTTCTTATGTCATATAGTAAGCCAATTAAGTTGATAAACAAGGTCTAGACATATTCAAACTAGACAATTCATGTATCTATACACCCTAACCCCTAAACTCCGTCTTATGAAGTCAAGCATATGAAGAGAAGTGGTTTTGCTCCCAAAAGCTTCATTTTAGAGTGACTAAGAAGGATCCATGCTTACCTTTGCATTTTCATATTTTAATCTTGTTTAAATCATTATCAAGCCTAGAATTTGACCAAGATACAAATGGGTGGGCACAAAATTCAAAAAAATCAGAATAATGAAAAACAAAAGCACGTAGTCTTCTTATGTCATATCGTATGCATTCAAGTTAAACGAGGTCTAGGTATATCCAAACCAGACAAATCATGTATCTACCCCCTGTTGATCTTATGAAGTCTAGCATGAAGAGAAGTCGTTTTGGGTTTCAAACATGGAAATTTCAAGAACATCCCAAAAGCTTCATTTTAGAGTGACTAAGAAGGATACATGCTTCCCTTTTCATTTTCATGTTTTAAACTTGTTTAAATCTTGGTCAAACCTAAGATTTGACCAAGATTCAAATATATGAGCATAAAATTCAAAAAAAACAAAAAAAATGAAAACCAAGGCACGTAGTCTTCTTATGTCATATAGTAAGCAATCAATTAAGTTGATAAACAAGGTCTAGACATATTCAAACCAGGAAATCATGTATCTACCCCCTAACCCTAGCTAAACTCTGTCTTATGAAGTCAAGCATGCATGAAGAGAAGTGGTTTTTGGTTTCAAACGTTTAAGCCAAAAGGTAAGCATGGATCCTCCTTAGTCACTGTAAAATGAAGCTTTTGGGAGGTTTGTGAAATTTCCATGGTTGAAACCCAAAACCACTTAAGACAGAGTTTATGGTTAGGTGTAGATACATGATTTTTCTTGTTTGAATATGTCTAGACCTTGTTTATCAACTTGAATTTTTTACTATATGATATAAGAAGGCTATATATATGTGCTTTGGTTTTTCATTTTTTGATTTCTTGTTTGAAATTTCCATGTTTGAAACCCAAAACCAGTTCTCTTCATATGTTTGACTTCATAAGACAGAGTTTTTATCAACTCCAGTGCTTACTATATGACATAAGAAGGCTATATATGTGCTTTGGTTTTTCATTTTTTGATTTTTTCTGAATTTTTATGCCCATTTAAATCTTGGTCAAATCCTAGGTTTGACCAAGGTTTAAACAAGTTTAAAACATGAAAAGAAAAGGTAAGAATGGATCCTTCTTAGTCATTCTAAAATGAATGAAGCTTTTGGGATGTTCTCACAAATCGATCTAGTCTAGTACATGACTTTGATAAATTTTAATTAAGAAGCAGCAACTTAACAATAATTACCCAAAATCTAACAGCTGGTTCGACAACAACCTGGACGTTACGCTAAAATGAACTGCGAAAACAACGAACAGCACTTTTGTAGTACTGTACTCGGTACTCTGTACTTGCTCCAGATAATCCCCATTGCTTCACTACTACAGTAGTACTGTACTACCCTGGCTCGCATTCATTGTTTCCCCTGACTATTCAGAGCTTTGGACGTCCATCAGAGTTGTACTCCAGTAGTACAGTACTGCTAGCTCGATTAATGGCGTGCTATAAAATTCTATACTAGCCGACAGATGTCCATTCCTCGGGTTGCACGCCAGAGCCTTCGAAGAGAAGGTAGCCGCTCTGTCCCGTTGATTTACGGTGGACGGACAGGATACTCCGGACCTTTCTCGATTCATTTGCTTCTGCTCCCGCGTCCTGACCCTTCGCGGACTGAGATCCAGTGACTTCACTAAGAGAAGTCACCATGCGACTTTACACACATGAGCCATTCGATCAAGATCCAACGCTCGCGGTTGATCCAAATTTCGAACTTAAACAAAACTAATATTTTAAATGGACTGGAACTTTCCGAGAATACGTCTTAATGTAAAGTTTTTCTTTTTTTTCTGAGCTACATAAATTTTAATTTCAAATTTTAGATCGACCATGTTCGTTGGATCTTAACCTGATGGCTCGTATAGGTAAAGTTCATCGTAACTTCTGTTGGGTAAAGTCACTGGATCTCAGTTCGCAAGGGAGCCCCCTCTCGGCCGTTGATTTAGGATGGGCGGACCAGGTTGCTCGAAGCGAGGGCAGTAGACGGTTGTCTGGTTTTAATAGGGGGGAGTACTTCTTCCATCCCCTTCTTGCTTCACTTCCAGTCTCCTTCCACTTCCAGCGATGCCTCCGAAGTCAAGGCCACCATCTCGCTTGAAGAAGCACCATCTAGTGTTGACCAAGGACGCGGAGAGTTCCCGCTGGCGGTCTATCCAGATGCTGGCCGTGAGAAAGGGCCCGCCAGAAAACGAAGGCCCTGCTTCGCGCTCGTCTCGGAACGGCGTCAGTCGTGCGGTCGAAGATTCCTGGTTGGTTTCCATCGCCATGTTTCTTGATTCTTCCTGGCCCGGAGGTCCCAACTCTTTATTCCGTATTAATCCTTTTTATACATATCTCAGTGCCCCACGACGCACCCTGACATCTTCTCGTGACGACTTCAACCCCTGTCTCCTGCGCTTAGAGGTTACCACTGATTGGACATTTTCGTCTTCCTCTCGTCACTTTGTTTCGGTACTGATGATATTGCCATGCAGGAAGCATCGGCGTGTTTCAGAGATGAGCTTAAAACTCTCGTGGAACTCGCCTCCAACTTTCGCGATGATGTCGATACTTTGAAGGACGAGGTCACCGGCCGGGGCAAGCTGCATGATGTGAGCGTTCCATCAAGTGAGGAAACGAACTCTGTCATCAAGAAGCTCAAGGGCGAGAATTTGATGCTTAAGATTGAGTGCGGCTTTCTTCGCGAAGAAAACGTCGAGCTATCAAACAGGTGTGTTCAAGCTCTCAACGGGAGCCTCAACACCCAACATGATGCGGTGAAGAAGATGATGGATGACAGCATCTTGAAGAAAAACAATATGGTGGAGGACACGCGCGGGATGGTCGATCCAATCCAGGCACCGCAGAAGGAAGTCGATGCGCTCCGAGTCCAGCCACCTTTGCGTAGGTCGCCGAGGCGCCCTCGCGCAGGTCACTGAGGAGCGCACGTCGCCGAGTAGGCTGGGGGATAAGGAATTCCAACGAGAAAAGCGGAATCACCACCTGTACGTCCTGATGGAGGGCCACTCCGCCAAGTAGGCTGGGGGAGAGAAACACTGCCTCTCATTGTTCTTTAGCTAGTCCTCCGATCCATATTACTTGATGTTAAAATGGATGTATCTACAACTGAAATATGTCTAGATACATATATTTTAGTATCACAAAGTAAGTATCAACGTTTATATTGCCCAAGTCTTATTATCCATCCCTAAGGTGGGTCGCTTTTGTAACTACTGATTGCAGATTCGACTCTTCTGCAGACCGAAAGATTTTTAGAGTGACTAAGAATGATTCATGCTTAGCTTTCCATTTTCATGTATTAAACTTGTTTAAATCTTGCTCAAACCTAGGATTTGACCAAGATTCAAATGGGTTTAACAATTAAAAAATCAGAAAAATGAAAAACCAAAGCACATAGTATTCTTATGTCATATAGTAAGCATTCAAGTTGATAAACAAGGTCTAGACATATTCAAACCACACAAAAACATGTATCTACCCCTAACCCCAAACTCTGTCTTATGAAGTTAAGTATGAGGAGAAGTGATTTTGGGTTTCAAACATGGAAATTTCACAAACCTCCCAAAAGCTTCATTTTAGAGTGACTAAGAAGGATCAATGCTTACCTTTTCATTGCCATGTTTTAAACTTGTTTTAACCTTGGTCAAACCTAGGATTTGACCAAGATTCAAAAGTGCGTAAAAATTAAAAAAAAATAAAAAAAATGAAAAACCAAAGCACATATATAGCCTTCTTATGTCATATAGTAAGCATGCAAGTTGATAAACAAGGTCTAGACATATTCAAACCAGAAATATCATGTATCATATCTACCCCTAACCCTAAACTCTCTCTTATGAAGTCAAACATATGAAGAGAAGCGGGGTTTTGTGTTTCAAACATAAAAATTTCAAGTACCTTCATTTTAGAGTGACTAAGAAAGGATTCATGCTTACCTTTTCATTGTCATGTTTTAAACTTGATTAAACCTTGGTCAAACCTAGGATTTGTCCAATATTTAAATGGGCATAAAAATGAAAAAAAATGGAAAACCAAAGCACATATATAGCCTTCTTATGTCATAAGCATTCAAGTTGATAAACAAGGTCTAGACATATTCAAACAAGAAAAATCATGTATCTACACCTAACCAAAAACTTCTGTCTTAAGTGGTTTTGGGTTTCAAACATGGAAATTTCAAGAACATCCCAAAAGCTTCATTTTAGACTGACTAAGAAGGATACACACTTCCCATTTCATTTTCATGTTTTAAACTTGTTTAAATCTTGGTCAAACCTAGGATTTGACCAAGATTCAAATAAGTAAAAACATGAAAATGAAAAGGTAAGCATCGATCCTTATTAGTCGCTCTAAAATGAAGCTTTTGGGAGGTTTTTGAAATTTTCATGTTTGAAACCCAAAACCACTTCTCTTCATGCATGCTTGACTTCATAAGACATAGTTTAGGGTTCGGGGTAGATACATGATTTTTCTGGTTTGAACATGTCTAGACCTTGTTTATCAATTTGAATGCTTACTATATGACATAAGAAGGCTATGTGCTTTGGTTTTTCATTCTTACGATTTTTTTCTTAATTTTTATGCCCATTCGAATCTTGGTCAAATCCCAGGTTTGACCAAGATTTAAACAAGTTTAAAACATGACAATGAAAATGTAATCAATCCTGGATCCTTCATAATTAATAAGTTAGTCTAATTAAAATGAAGCTTTTGGGAGGTTTTTGAAATTTTCGTGTTTGAAACCAAAAACCACTTCTCTTCATGCTTGACTTCATAAGATAGAGTTTAGGGTTAGGGGTAGATACATGATTTGTATTATTTGAATTGTCTAGACCTTATTTATCATCTTTTAAATGCTTACTATATATATGACATAAGAAGACTATGTGCTTTAGTTTTTCATTTTTCTGATTTTTTAATTTTATGCCCATTTGAATCTTGGTCAAATCCTAGGTTTGACAATGATTTAAACAAGTTTAAAATATGAAAATGAAAAGATAAGCATGGATCCTTCTTAGTCACTCTAAAATAAAGCTTTTGGGTGGTTTTTGAAATTTCCATGTTTGAAACCCAAAAGCACTTCTCTTCATGCTTGACTACATACGACAGAGTTTAGGGTTAGGGGTAGACACATGATTTTTCTTGTTTGAATATGTCGAGACCTTGTTTATCAACTTTAATGCTTACTATATGACATAAGAAAACTACGTGCTTTGTTTTTTCATTTTTACGATTTTTTTTTTGGAATTTTGATGCACATTTGAATCTTGGTAAAATCCTAGGTTTGACAATGATTTAAACAAGTATATAACATGAAAATGAAAAGGGAAGCATGTATCCTTCTTAGTCACTCTAAAATGAATTTTTTGGGAGTTTTTTGAAATTTCCATGTTTGAAACCCAAAACCATGCACTTCTCTTCATGCTTGACTTCATAAGATAGAGTTTAGGGGTTTGCGGATAGATACATGATTTGTCTAGTTTGAATAAGTCTAGACCTTGTTTATCAACTTTAATGCTTACTATATGACATAAGAAGACTATGTGCTTTGGTTTTTCATTTTTCTATTTTTCTATTTTATGCCCATTTGAATCTTGGTCAAATCCTAGATTTAACCAGGATTTAAACAAGTTTAAAACATGAAAATGAAAAGGTAAGCCTTGATCCTTCTTAGTCACACTAAAATGAAGCTTTTGGGATGTTCTTGAAATTTCCATGTTTGAACCCAAAACGACTTCTCTTCATGCTAGACTTCATAAGACAGAGTTTAGGGGTTAGCGGGTAGATACATGATTTGTCTAGTTTGAATAAGACTAGACCTTGTTTATCAACTTTAATGCTTACTATATGACATAAGAAGACTATGTGCTTTGGTTTTTCATTTTTCTATATTTTTATTTTATGCCCATTTGAATCTTGGTCAAACCTATATTTGACCAGGATTTAAACAAGTTTAAAACATGAAAATGAAAAGCTAAGCCTTGATCCTTCTTAGTCACACTAAAATGAAGCTTTTGGGATGTTCTTGAAATTTCCATGTTTGAAACCCAAAACGACTTCTCTTCATGCTAGACTTCATAAGACAGAGTTTAAGGTTTAGGGGTATAGATACATGATTTGTCTGGTTTAAATATGTATAGACCTTGTTTATCAACTTGAATGCTTACTATATGGCATAAGAAAACTATGTGCTTTGGTTTTTCATTTTTCTGATTTTTTTAAATTTTGATGCCCATTTGAATCTTGGTCAAATCCTAGGTTTGACCAAGATTTAAACAAGTTTAAAACATGAAAATGAAAAGGGAAGCATGTATCATTCTTAGTCACTCTAAAATGAAGTTTTTGGGAGGTTTTTGAAATTTCCATGTTTGAAACCCAAAACCACTTCTCTTCATGCTTGACTTCATAAGACAGAGTTTAGGGGTTAGGGGGTAGATACATGATTTATATGGTTTGAATATGTCTAGACCTTGTTTATCACCTTTAATGCTTACTATATGACATAAGAAGACTATGTGCTTTGGTTTTTCATTTTTCTGTTTTTTTTTAATTTTCTGCCCATTTGAATCTTGGTCAAATCCTAGGTTTGACCAAGATTTAAACAAGTTTAAAACATGAAAATGAAAAGGGAAGCATGTATCATTCTTAGTCACTCTAAAATGAAGTTTTTGGGAGGTTTTTGAAATTTCCATGTTTGAAACCCAAAACCACTTCTCTTCATGCTTGACTTCATAAGACAGAGTTTAGGGGTTAGGGGTAGATACATGATTTGTATGGTTTGAATATGTCTAGACCTTGTTTATCACCTTTAATGCCTACTATATGACATAAGAAGACTATGTGCTTTGGTTTTTCATTTTTCTGTTTTTTTTTTAATTTTCTGCCCATTTGAATCTTGGTCAAATCCTAGGTTTGACCAATATTTAGACAAGTTTAACATGTGAAAACGAACTGATAATCCCATTTGTTGACTCATTTAACTAGTTAATCCCATTTGTTGACTCTCTGTTGACCAGGCACTTGAGGTAAAACTGAGTATATTGCACTAGCCAGTATTAGTACTCAATGGGAAAACTGAGCACACAAAAAATGCTACAGTATAAGACTCGAGAGTATATCTAAATTTCCAGGGTTAGACTCGAGTACGCGTGTTGCGGTGCAGAAGTGGAAGACGTGCAATTGTTGACGGGTACTGACGCGAGTCGCGGTGCAGAAGTCGAAGACGTGCAATCGTGGACGCGTGTCGCGTTGCAGAAGCCCAAGACGTGCAGACGTTAAATGGTGGACGCGTAGGACGCGGGTCACATTAACCACCCCTCGCCTTTATAGACGCCTCCTCGCACTCTCTCTGTCTCTCTCACTAGCTGATGCAACGCCTCCTCTCACGTCCCATCATCATCTTCTCCAAAGAGAAAAACCCTCTCCCTCTCTGCCGGCGAGATGATGTGCAAGGAGAATGCGAATCCCATCGTCCATGACACCGTCGGCTCCAAGCGCGACGCCTCCCTCTTCGATGTCGTCCCCTCAACGGCCGTCGCCGCCGCCGGTGGCGGTCGGATCCCGCCGGGATGGGACCCCTATGAGGAGGTGCCGTACATCCCGCCTCCGAACCCCTACGACACCTGCATGGACGACCCATGGAACGAGGTAACTATGGTTTGCTCCCTTTTTTTGTTCCCCATTCCTCTTTGAACCCTATTTTTGCTGGTTCCCTAGTAACTATTAGTGCCGATCTGTAGATGGATGAGTATTGGGTTAATATTTGCGCCGATTTTATTCCATTTTGCTTTGACCCCTTCTTGATTTCGTCGAAGATTTGGAGTTCGGCCGTTCGGTTAATTTATGCAAGTAATAATGAGATCTCAATCAGTTAATTTATGCAAGTAATCATGGGATCTCAATCAGTTATTTTATGCACGAGTCAAAAGATATAAACCGTTTAATTTTGCAAATAATCTGGAATCTGTTCAAATTCAGATCTGGAATCTGTTTCTTTGCCTATGATGAATCGTTGGGCACAAATTTTTACAGAGTGGGTTGATACGTCTCCGACGTATCGATAATTTCTTATGTTCCATGCCACATTATTGATGTTATCTACATGTTTTATGCACACTTTATGTCATATTCGTGCATTTTCTGGAACTAACCTATTAACAAGATGCCGAAGTGCCAGTTCCTGTTTTCTGCTGTTTTTGGTTTCAGAAATCCTAGTAACGAAATATTCTCGGAATCGGACGAAATCAACGCCCAAGTACCTATTTTCACCGGAAGCATCCAGAACACCCGGGAGGACCAGGAGGGGGGCACTGGGCCCCCAGACCATAGGCCGGCGCGGCCCAGGCCCTGGCCGCGCCGCCCTATGGTGTCGTCGCCCCTTCGACCCTCCTGCGCTGCCTCTTCGCCTATTTAAAGCCCCTGGATCGAAAACCCTGATACGCTTGACGAAAACCACAGAAACCTTCCAGAGCCGCCGCCATCGCGAGGCCAAGATCTGGGGGACAGGAGTCTCTGTTTCGGCACGCTGCCGGAGCGGGGAAGTGCCCCCGGAAGGCTTCTCCATCGACACCGCTGCCATCTCCACCGCCATCTTCATCACCGCTGCTGCTCCCATGAGGAGGGAGTAGTTCTCCATCGAGGCTCGGGGCTGTACCGGTAGCTATGTGGTTCATCTCTCTCCTATGTGCTTCAATACAATAATCTCATGAGCTGCCTTACATGATTGAGATTCATATGATGATGCTTGTAATCTAGATGTCATTATGCTAGTCAAGTGAGTTTTACTTATGTGATCTCCGGAGAATGATCTTCTTATTCTATTTCCTGATTTAAAACATGGATTGTTTGATGCGAAAATTAAAAAACCTATGGAATCTTATTTGCATGCTGGTAGTAATATTAGTATGAACGCTTTGAACACCATTGTTGATAATGATATAGAAAGTTCTAAGCTTGGGGAAGCTGGTTTTGATGAGCATGATCTTTTTAGTCCCGCAAGCATTGAGGAGAAAATTTACTTTGATGATACTTTGCCTCCTATTTATGATGATTATAATGATAGTAGTCTTTTGTTGCCACCTACTATGGAGAGTAAATTTGATTATGATTACAATATGCCTCCTATATTTGATAGCTACTTTGTTGAATTTGCTCCCACTACAACTAATAAAATTGATTATGCTTATGTGGAGAGTAATAATTTTATGCATGAGACTCATGAATTATGTGATAGTTATATTGTTGAGTTTGCTCATGATGCTACTGAAAGTTATTATGAGAGAGGAAAATATGGTTGTAGAAATTTTCATGTTACTAAAACACCTCTCTATGTGCTGAAATTTTTGAAGCTACACTTGTTTTATCTTTCTATGCTTGTTGCATTATGCTTCTTGAACTTGTTTACTTACAAGATTCCTTTTCATAGGAAGCATGTTAGGCTTAAATTTGTTTTGAATTTGCCTCTTGGTGCTCTCTTTTGCTTCAAATACTATTTGTTGCGAGTGCATCATTAAAACTGCTGAGCCCATCTTAATGGCTATAAAGAAAAGAACTTCTTGGGAGATAACCCATGTGTTATTTTGCTACAGTACTTTGTTTTTATTTTGTGTCTTGGAAGTTGTTTACTACTGTAGCAACCTCTCCTTATCTTAGTTTAGTGTTTTGTTGTGCCAAGTAAAGTCTTTGATAGTAAAGTAAGTACTAGATTTGGATTACTGCACAGTTCCAGATTTCTTTGCTGTCACGAATCTGGGTCTACCTCCCTGTAGGTAGCTCAGAAAATTAAGCCAATTTGCGCGCATGATCCTCAGATATGTACGCAACTTTCATTCAATTTGAGCATTTTCATTTGAGCAAGTCTGGAGCCATTTTAAAATTCGTCAATACGAACTGTTCTGTTTTGACAGATTCTGCCTTTTATTTCGCATTGCCTCTTTTGCTATGTTGGATGAATTTCTTTAATCCATTAATGTCCAGTAGCTTTATGCAATGTCCAGAAGTGTTAAGAATGATTGTGTCACCTCTGAACATGTTAATTTTTATTGTGCACTAACCCTCTAATGAGTTGTTTCGAGTTTGGTGTGGAGGAAGTTTTCAAGGATCAAGAGAGGAGTATGATATACTATGATCAAGAAGAGTGAAAGCTCTAAGCTTGGGGATGCCCCGGTGGTTCACCCCTGCATATTCTAAGAAGACTCAAGTGTCTAAGCTTGGGGATGCCCAAGGCATCCCCTTCTTCATCGACAAATTATCAGGTTCCTTCTCTTGAAACTATATTTTTATTCGGTCACATCTTATGTGCTTTGCTTGGAGCGTCTGTATGCTTTTATTTTTGTTTGTGTTTGAATAAATTGTATTACATCATGCTTGTGTGGGAGAGAGACACGCTCCGCTGTTGCATATGAACACATGTGTTCTTAGCTTTTAGCATTCATGGCGAAGTTTCTTCTTCGTTAAATTGTTGTATGGTTGGAATTGGAAAATGATACATGTAGTAATTTGCTATAATGTCTTGGGTAATGTGATACTTGGCAATTGTTGTGCTCATGTTTAAGCTCTTGCATCATATGCTTTGCACCCATTAATGAAGAAATACATAGAGCATGATAAAATTTGGTTTGCATATTTGGTTTCTCTAAGGTCTAGATAATTTCTAGTATTGAGTTTGAACAACAAGGAAGACGGTGTAGAGTCTTATAATGTTTTCAATATGTCTTTTATGTGAGTTTTGCTGCACCGGTTCATCCTTGTGTTTGTTTCAAATAAGCCTTGCTAGCCTAAACCTTGTATCGAGAGGGAATACTTCTCATGCATCCAAAATACTTGAGCCAACCACTATGCCATTTGTGTCCACTATACCTACCTACTACATGGTATTTTCCGCCATTCCAAAGTAAATTGCTTGAGTGCTACCTTTAAAATTCCATCATTCACCTTTGCAATATATAGCTCATGGGACAAATAGCTTAAAAACTATTGTGGTATTGAATATGTAATTATGCACTTTATCTCTTATTAAGTTGCTTGTTGTGCGATAACCATGTTCACTGGGGACGCCATCAACTATTCATTGTTGAATTTCATGTGAGTTGCTATGCATGTCCATCTTGTCTGAAGTAAGAGAGATCTACCACCTTATGGTTAAGCATGCATATTGTTAGAGAAGAACATTGGGCCGCTAACTAAAGCCATGATCCATGGTGGAAGTTTCAGTTTTGGACATATATCCTCAATCTCAAATGAGAAAATTATTAATTGTTGATACATGCTTATGCATAAAAGAGGAGTCCATTATCTGTTGTCTATGTTGTCCCGGTATGGATGTCTAAGTTGAGAATAATCAATAGCGAGAAATCCAATGCGAGCTTTCTCCTTAGACCTTTGTACAGGCGGCATAGAGGTACCCCTTTGTGACACTTGGTTAAAACATGTGCATTGCGATGATCCGGTAGTCCAAGCTAATTAGAACAAGGTGCGGGCACTATTAGTATACTATGCATGAGGCTTGCAACTTATAAGATATAATTTACATGATACATATGCTTTATTACTACCGTTGACAAAATTGTTTCATGTTTTCAAAATCAAAGCTCTAGCACAAATATAGCAATCGATGCTTTTCCTCTATGGAGGACCATTCTTTTACTTTCAATGTTGAGTCAGTTCACCTATTTCTCTCCACCTCAAGAAGCAAACACTTGTGTGAATTGTGCATTGATTCCTACATATTTGCATATTGCACTTGTTATATTACTCTATGTTGACAATATCCATGAGATATACATGTTATAAGTTGAAAGCAACCGCTGAAACTTAATCTTCCTTTGTGTTGCTTCAATGCTTTTACTATGAATTATTGCTTTATGAGTTAACTCTTATGCAAGACTTATTGATGCTTGTCTTGAAGTGCTATTCATGATAAGTCTTTGCTATATGATTCACTTGTTTACTCATGTCATATACATTGTTTTGATCGCTGCATTCACTACATATGCTTTACAAATAGTATGATCAAGGTTATGATGGCATGTCACTCCGTAAATTATACGTATTTATCGTTTTACCTGCTCGGGACGAGCAGAACTAAGCTTGGGGATGCTGATACGTCTCCGACGTATCGATAATTTCTTATGTTCCATGCCACATTATTGATGTTATCTACATGTTTTATGCACACTTTATGTCATATTCGTGCATTTTCTGGAACTAACCTATTAACAAGATGCCGAAGTGCCGCCTCGTTTTCTGCTGTTTTTGGTTTCAGAAATCCTAGTAACGAAATATTCTCGGAATCGGACGAAATCAACGCCCAAGTTCCTATTTTCACCGGAAGCATCCAGAACACCCGGGAAGGACCAGAGGGGGGGGCACTGGGCCCCCAGACCATAGGCCGGCGCGGCCCTGGCCCTGGCCGCGCCGCCCTATGGTGTCGTCGCCCCTTCGACCCTCCTGCGCTGCCTATTCGCCTATTTAAAGCCCCTGGATCGAAAACCCTGATACGCTTGACGAAAACCACAGAAACCTTCCAGAGCCGCCGCCATCGCGATGCCAAGATCTGGGGGACAGGAGTCTCTGTTCCGGCACGCTGCCGGAGCGGGGAAGTGCCCCCGGAAGGCTTCTCCATCGACACCGCTGCCATCTCCACCGCCATCTTCATCACCGCTGCTGCTCCCATGAGGAGGGAGTAGTTCTCCATCGAGGCTCGGGGCTGTACCGGTAGCTATGTGGTTCATCTCTCTCCTATGTACCTCAATACAATGATCTCATGAGCTGCTTTACATGATTGAGATTCATATGAGTTTGTATCACAATTTATCTATGTGCTACTCTAGCAAAGTTATTAAAGTAGTTCTATTCCTCCTGCACGTGTGTAAAGGTGACAGTGTGTGCACCGTGTTAGTACTTGGTTTATGCTATGATCATGATCTCTTGTAGATTGCGAAGTTAACTATTGCTATGATAATATTGATGTGATCTATTCCTCCTACATATGCATGAAGGTGACAGTGTGCATGCTATGTTAGTACTTGGTTTAGTCTATTGATCTATCTTACACTATAAGGTTACTTAAATATGAACAAATTGTGGAGCTTGTTAACTCCGGCATTGAGGGTTCGTGTAATCCTACGCAATGCGTTCATCATCCAACAAGAGTGTAGAGTATGCATTTATCTGTTCTGTTATGTGATCAATGTTGAGAGTGTCCACTAGTGAAAGTCTAATCCCTAGGCCTTGTTCCTAAATACTGCTGCGTTACTACTGCTTGTTTACTGTTTCTTTGTGTTACCATGCTGCAATACTACCACCATCAACTACACGCCAGCAAGCTATTTTCTGGCACCGTTGCTACTGCTCATATATATTCATACCACCTGTATTTCACTATCTCTTCGCCGAACTAGTGCACCTATTAGGTGTGTTGGGGACACAAGAGACTTCTTGCTTTGTGGTTGCAGGTTGCATGAGAGGGATATCTTTGACCTCTTCCTCCCTGAGTTCGATAAACCTTGGGTGATCCACTTAAGGGAAAACTTGCTGCTATTCTACAAACCTCTGCTCTTGGAGGCCCAACACTGTCTACAGGAAAGGAGGGGGAACGTAGACATCATGGGTTCAGCGAACCATTGCTGTGTACAAATCTGTTGTGCATGAGCTTTGGTTCGCTAACACCATCCCTGTAGACATATAATCGTCTCCACTCTAACTGAGGCTGGCTCTGTTTTTCCTTACTTTGTTATCATGCACGTTAGACATCGTTGCAACTCCTTCACTCAAGTTCCAGCTTTGATATGGATCAGGTGTACGGCAGCGACGTCGGCAGCGACGACGAGGACCATCACACCAAGACTCGCCAGTCTTTGCGGAGGCTGCAGGTCGGCCAGTACGTCTCCTACCTCGACGTCGCCAAGGGTGTCTACAGGTGCCCCTTCTGCACTAGGAGACTCGGCGGCACTGACTTCAACTGCCTCCTCACGCATGCCGAGAACATCGGCAACATCTTCCCCAAGGTCGGCGCGTCGGTGAACCCCTACTCCTTCCGCACCAAGCACAAGGCGCTCGGCATGCACCTCCGCAGCGTCCAGCGGGTGGAGATCTCCGCCGGGCGCATGCCTCCACTCAAGCCCAAGGCTCCCAAGGGGAGCAACAAGTGGAGGCAGAGGCAGATGGGGTAGGCGGAGTCCTGGACGTGTGTTGCTGCTGCAAAGCAGCTTCTATTTTGTTGTTAGCTAGGGATCCCTTGTTGTTATGTTGTTAGTATGATGGTGTTGTGAAGAACCTCGAACTTGTTACTATGTTGGCTGCTGTGTATGCGGCTTATTATCTAGGGAGGGATCCCTATTCTACTATATTTTGTTGGCCCTACTATGTTTTCTAGATTTACTATGACTGTGAATTTGGCGTACATTACCCTGGAGATTTGCTTCTAGATTTAACTACATACATATGGACCAGAGGGAGTACTAGATTTGCTGCCATATTGGGCAAACAACGAGGGCCAAAAGGCACAAATAATTGAAGAAAGACAGAAATGCAAGCTTCTCTAGATTTGATACTAATTTGGTTAATAAAGACAAAGAGACAGAGGGGGAAAAGGTGCTCTTAAAAATGCCAATTCGCGCCGAGAGAGACAGAACCCAGCTCCTGCTCATGTACAACCAAACGCGGTCTCGTCCTGTCCCACGCGGTCCCTTTCTACTAGCCCCACACGTCAGCACGGAACGGTCAACTAAACTGGAATCCTCCCGTCTGAGCTCCTTATGCGGGTTACAAATAAGGGCTTGGCGAAAACTGAGGAAAAACATAAGGCAATCTTATTGACTAATATAGCTGCTTATAATTAATAAAAGGATTAGCTACAACGTGCTCAGTTTGCCCATTTATTAAGGTATAAGACTGGCAGGAGAGAAAGTAATCGCTAGTTTCCTCATTTTGCCCCTGCATGCTCGCACGATTAAAGCTCCTTCCGCACGCGCTGGACTCCTCGTTTCCTTAAACTTCCTCGTTTCTCGGGATAGACCAACAGTTTTTCAGGATCTTGGTTTTTTTTTTGACAATCAATACCACATATATTCATAGCAACAAATAGTACATGGTAGAGATACATGAACTGACTCCAACGATTACAAAATAAAGTCTAAAAGATAGTAACAAATCTTCGAGGTCTTCAATTTTTTTCTTCTTCCAGAACACAATCTTGTACTTTTCTGAAGGCAGCCAAAAATAGATAACTAACCATAGACCTGTAGATACCGATGAAAGTTCTCCCATGATTTTTTGAGCCACAATGCCAAAGCTGCGTGCACGCACGCAACCATTAAAGCAGTCATACAACATCGGCAAGAGTACCAACACCAGTATATCAGGGAATAATAACCGACTAGCTTTGTCATCATCGATGGAGAGCCGAGAGTACGAATCACCATTGTCGAGGACATAGCAGCCGGGACAAAAACTGCGAGGATAATCCTCCCCACGGCAACAAAGACAAAAGATCCAAAATCGATCTGGCGAAGCAAGATCCAAAGGCCCATACCTAGAAAATTGTGATCGTTCAAGACCACCATTGACGCCGGGAAGAAGATCTCGTCGCCGAACGAAAGGCCGAAGATCACTTATTGCAGACGATGCCATCTCCATTGAGGGGAAACCAACAAGAAGGCGGCTACCAAAATCCTAACATAATCTAATATAATCTAATGAAAACAATACTTTTATTCGAAACTCCACGCATAGATCGGGTTCCCCACTCCTCCTGACGCCGGCGAAGCCAACCGGAGGAGGGGGAACCAATCTATGGAGGAGGAAGAACTGGAGGCGGCTAGGGTTGAGGCGGCGGCTTCAGGATCTTGGGTTAATGTGGCTAGGTTTCGACTTTCGACTAGTGGAAACGGGAAAGGTGTGCAAATTAGGGAGATAACTGAACCACAACCACCCGCGCCTTAAGCATCGAGTAATATCGGGAAAAAATGCGCCTTTTGGCTATGATTACGATTTGACAAGGGCTCCCATCAGTATGGGGTGAACAAGCCCTCCCATCAGTATATCAGAGGAATTTGACAAGGGCTACATGACGACTAGATACATCACCAAAAAAGGTGATGCATGTCTCCTTCACCAAAACAGCTGAAACAAGTACATGAACGCAAGTACACCACCATAATAATACTACTACATTAACACAAGTACGAGTAATAAAGTAAGAGTATTACTCCCTCTAATCTAATTTAAACCAAAATAAAACTTAAACTTCATCCTAAATTTGAACTAGTGCCTCGTCCTCGTTCTTCGCTCATTTTCTGATCC
Organism: Lolium perenne; assembly: GCF_019359855.2. Taxonomy (NCBI): domain Eukaryota; kingdom Viridiplantae; phylum Streptophyta; class Magnoliopsida; order Poales; family Poaceae; genus Lolium; species Lolium perenne. The sequence goes on along the minus strand of NC_067248.2, from coordinate 30,759,519 downwards.
AAGACGGCGCAGAGTGCCAGAGTGCATGGCACGGAACTCTTCATCGGTGGCATGCCATGGGCGTGTCACCGGATGCATGATTTTTTTCGCAATGTTTTAAATTTGAATTTAGGCCGCATGTCACACGGTGACATGCAAAAGGTGCATGTCACCTGGTGGTGGTAGGCAACTACCCTCATTTACGGCGGCGTAGGCGACTGGACGCCGCGTGGCCAGAGGCCGCCTCGGTTTCCACGCGGGAGACCATTAAACGCCGACGACCAACCTTCCCGCATCACGGTTAGCGACTATGACTATAAGGGCAAAACGCTAAACTCTCTCGTTCCATTCACTTTCTTCCTCTCTCCACCTAACAAACATTTGTTCGTCGCTCTCTCCTCCAGCAATGTCTTCAAAATTCAGGTCGTCGGCGGTCAAGTACGCGGAGAAAAACGCCGGCTCGAAATTTCGAGAGACGCTTCCAGAAACCAAGTGGGCTCGCCGTCGCCGCCGCCGCCGCCGCCGAAACGCGTCCGTGCTGTGCTCACCGGGTTAGTTTCCTTCGCCATGTACTTTCGTTTCTTTCATCGCTCTCTCCTCCAGCAATTAATGTGTTCAAACTTCAGGTCGCCGGCGGTCAAGTACGCGGATAAAAAACGCCGGCTCGAAATTTCGAGAGACGGTTCCAGAAACCAAGTGGGCTCGCCATCGCCGCCGCTGCCGCCGTCGCCGAAACGCGTCCGTGCTGTGCTCACCGGGTTAGTTTCCTTCGCCATGTACTTTCGTTTCTTCTTGCCCGGGCTCAAGCTCTTTAAGAGTCTCTATGGTTATACATCTTAAAGGGTTGGAAGTTCCAACGACGCCCGTACTGCACCAACTTCCACGACCAAGGAATCATCGTCGTCCGATGATTTCAACCCGGCCCTACCCCGGCGAAATGAGGTAGCACCAAGCACTGTGTAGTTATCTTCTTCTTCTTCTTCTTCCTTTGCGCTTACTTGCTACCGATGATTTCGCCCTGAAGGAAGCGGCGCCGACTATCGACACCACTGTCGCCATCTTGATGGAAAAAAACGAGGAGCTCAGCTTAGAGTGTGATCGCCTCCGAGACGATTTGGCTGCCAAGAAGAAGAATTCGAAAACTCTTGTGGAGCTCATTTGCAGCCTTCGCAATGAGCGCGATATGTTGAAGAATGAGCTGATTAAGCAGAAAGAGAGGAACATTGCATCAGTGGAGAAAGCCAGCAGCATACTCAAGACTGTGTGCCTCGAAAGAGACAAGTCTGATATAGAGTACAAAATCCTTCTTCAGGATAAAGTACAGCTCCAAAAGTTGAACCTTGAATATGCTGACATCGCCATCCTTGCCCTTCTCGAGAGGCAGAAGGCACAAGATAAGTTGATGCACCTGATATTGGAGAGCTGTGATGACCCACAAGTATAGGGGATCGCAACAGTCTTCGAGGGAAGTAAAACCCAATTTATTGATTCGACACAAGGGGAGACAAAGAACACTTGGAAGCCTTAACAGCGGAGTTGTCAATTCAGCTGCACCTGGAAACAGACTTGCTCGCAAGAGTTTATCAGTAGTAACAGTTTTATAGCAGTAGCAGTAGTGAAATAACAAAGTGAGTAAGAGACAGCAGTAGTGATTTTAGTAAACAGCAGGATTAAAATACTGTAGGCACGGGGACGGATGACGGGCGTTGCATGGATGAGAGAAACTCATGTAACAATCATAGCAGGGCATTTGCAGATAATAATAAAACGGTGTCCAAGTACAAAGCAATCAATAGGCATGTGTTCCATATATAGTCGTGCGTGCTCGCAATGAGAAACTTGCACAACATCTTTTGTCCTACCAAATGGCAGCCGGGCCTCAAGGGAAACTATCGGATATTAAGGTACTCCTTTTAATAGAGTACCGGAGCAAAGCATTAACACTCCGTGAACACATGTGATCCTCACATCGCTACCATTCCTCCGGTTGTCCCAATTCTTGTCACTTCGGGGCCATTGGTTCCGGGACAAATGACATGTGTATACAACTTATAGGTAAGACCATAAACAATGATTATCTTGATGAAACAATAACATGTTCAGATCTGAGATCATGGCACTCGGGCCCTAGTGACAAGCATTAAGCATAACAAGTTGCAACAATATCATCAAAGTACCAATTACGGACACTAGGCACTATGCCCTAACAATCTTATGCTATTACATGACCAATCTCATCCAATCCCTACCATCCCCTTCGGCCTACAGCGGGGGAATTACTCACACATGGATGGGGGAAACATGGCTGGTTGATGTAGAGGCGTTGGCGGTGATGATGGCGATGATCTCCTCCAATTCCCCGTCCCGGCGGAGTGCCATAACGGAGACTTCTGGCTCCCGCGACGGAGTTTCGTGATGTGGCGGCGTTCTGGAGGGTTTCTGGCGACTTCGACTTCTCTCAGTGTGTTTTTAGGTCGAGGCCGATAAGTAGTCCAAAGGAGGGCGTCGGAGGCCGGCCGAGGGGGGCACACCACAGGGCCGCGCGGGCCCCCCCCTGGGCCGCGCCGCCCTATGGTGTGGGGCCCTCGGGCCTCCACCTTACTTGACCTTCTGGCTCCGTCATTATTCTGGGAAAATAGGGCCTTCTGCATAAATTCCGAGGATTTTCCCGAAAGTTGGATTTCTGCACAAAAACGAGACACCAGAGCAGTTCTGCTGAAAACAGCGTTAGTCCGTGTTAGTTGCATCCAAAATACACAAATTAGAGGCAAAACAATAGCAAAAGTGTTCGGGAAAGTAGATACGTTTTGGACGTATCAACACCCCCAAGCTTAGCTTATTGCTTGTCCTCAAGCAATTCAGTTAACAACTGAGCGATAAAAGAACTTTCACGAACACATTTGCTCATATGATGTATATATTCTCATGCAATGGCTAATACTCAAGTAGTTCATAATGAGATACATGCAAATAAGATCATCTAACAGCTATGTCAATCATGGAGAGGTACCAACAATTAATAATAAGCATCATGAATCATGTATATAAGCAGGATTGCAATGTTCATAAGAGAGTATGATAAAGTGGTATCTCGCTTGCCTGTATTTGGTTGGCAAAACATAAATGCCCGGGCACCTCTGGAGTTCATAGAAAGACTAGAAGTAGTGATTGTCAAAAGATAAATGCATCAAAGTTATACCACAATCAATCATATTTTGAGACAAGCATATTGTACTAAGAATGATAGTTGTGCTCTCAAGATAGTGCTCAAAGAAATAATGGAGACACAACATAAAAGTAAAAGATTGACCCTTCGCAGAGGGAAGCAGGGATTAACATGCGCTAGAGCTTTTCATTTTTATAAAGACAGGAGTAAAATTATTTTGAGAGGTGTTTGTTGTTGTCAATGAATGGTAATGGGTACACTAACTACCTCGCCAACCGGACTTCCAAGAGCGGCTCCCATGAATTACTGCATATTTATTTGGCACTCCTTCCAACCTTTCTTACACAAACCATGGCTAACCGAATCCTCGGGTGCCTGCCAACAATCTCATACCATGAAGGAGTGCCTTTTTATTTTAATTTTATTATGATGATGACACTCCCCCCAACCTTTGCTTACACAAGCCATGGCTAACCGAATCCTTCGGGTGCCGTCCAACAATCACAAACCATGGAGGAGTGTCTATTTAAGTTAATTAATTCGGGACTGGGAATCCCATTGCCAGCTCTTTTTGCAAAATTATTGGATAAGCGGATGTGCCACTAGTCCATATGAGAGTCCGTCAAAAGTAAATGACAAGGTTGAAAGCTAAACACCACATACTTCCTCATGAGCTATGAAACATAAACACAAATTGAGAAACATTTTGAAGGTTTTAAAGGTAGCGCACGAGAATTTACTTGGAATGGTTTGAAATGCCATGCATAGGTATTTATGGTGGACACTTTGGAACAACTTGGTTTTCAGGTGTTTGGAAGCACGAGCAGCGATCCCGCTCAGTACAAGTGAAGGCTAGCAATAGACTAGGGAGCGACAAATCAAGAGAGCAGTAACTGTCATAATCATGCTTGTGGCAAAATAAATTAACGGAGGCATAAAAGTGATACAAGAACTCTGAAGCAATATAGATCATCGAGGCTTAATTGACTTTTTGTTCAGTCATATGCATGCGTGAGCATGTGCCAAGTCGATATGAATGAATTATTCAGAGGAGGATACCACAATGCCATACTTACTTATGAATAAAACAATGCAAGCAAATATCCATGACATGCTACTCATATTAATAGATTGGTGCTAAACATGAGAGATCATGAACTACTAGACTTTCTCAAATAACATATACCTCACATGAATCAACTAAGCATGCTCACATGGATGAGTATATGTTATCACCAGATTTTGGACAAATCCAGAGGTGGGCCGTAAGAGAGATGGGCTTGGAAGACTACACGTGGAAGATCTCTGAAGCGGCCTTGCACGGAGAATTTGGGCTAGTTTGCCCGTGTATCTTTAATTATAGTAGATTATATCTTAGATCAAGATTTAGGGTTTGTATCGCACACGGTGGGATATTCCCACGTTAGAAAGTCCCCTGGACTATAAATATGTATCTAGGGTTTATGGAATAAACAACAACTCACGTTCAACCCAAAACAAACCAATCTCGGCGCATCGCCAACTCCTTCGTCGCGAGGGTTTCTATCAGGTAAGCGACATGCTGCCTAGATCGCATCTTGCGATCTAGGCAGCACAAGCCCCACGTTGTTCATGCGTTGCTCGTACTGAAGCGTCTTTGATGGCAAGCAACGTAGTTATCATAGATGTGTTAGGGTTAGCATAGTTCTTCGTATAACATGCTTACGTAGTGCAACCCTTGCATGTCTAGCCGCCCTCACACCTATCTCAGGTGTGGGGGCGGCACCCCGCTTGATCTTTATTTAGTAGATCTGATCCGTTACGATTGCTCCTTGTTCTGCAAGGATTAGTTTAATATCTGCAATAGTTAGGCCTTACAAAGGGGGGGAGGATCCAGCGGCACGTAGGGTGGCATTCGCAAGTCCTAAACAGGATGTTCCGAGGATCAACTTCATGTTGGTTTTTAGGCCTTGTTTAGGATCGGCTTATGATCACCGTGCGTGGCCGCGAGGCCCAACCTGGAGTAGGATGATCCGATTATGCGGTGAAAACCCTAAATCGTCGTAGATCTAATTAGCTTTATCTTGATCAAGCAGGATCACCATATATTCGTGCACCCCGTACGAATCATGGGTGGATCGGCTCTTTGAGCCGATTCACAGGATAACCTGAGAGCCGATCGAGGCTCGTATTTAATGTTTACGTGTATGCCATGCAGGAAACTAAGCGAGGCATCCCCATCACCTTCCTGACCAGGTATAGGTCAGGTGGCACGCCCTTGCACTTCGCATCGGACGTGTGACCAGAAGAGCATTGCGGGCCGTCGCTCGGAGGGGTCTCAGCCAGCCGCAGCTCTAGGCTCTTCCCGGCTCTACCGTGTTGACAGTCGCTGCCCGCCGGTGGGTTTTGGCGATCAACACATTCTGCACGCCGGTGGGACAATCGTCTACATCAACCACATCGCCATCTACATCTGAGATGGCGGACGGCACGCCAGTCACCTACGAGGAGCTGCCTGACGAGCTCAAGAAGAGGTATGACGAGATCAAAGTCACCCTCGAAGCCGACCTCATCGGCTCATATCACAGAACCCGTGCGTATGGCGTCAGGCGGAAGGGGTTCTCACCGGAAGGCGCACTCGATGAAGTGGATCTATCTGTCCCGTCAGAGGAACGTACCAGGGCCGTGCGCCAGGAGATTGGTGGCATGGTGGCTCACTCGTTGCGTCTCCATTCCGAGAGCCTGGTGAATACTTTGGAGCATGTCGCCGTTCGGATGGTCAAGGAGGTCATGAAGAATCAGCACTCTCTATTAGAGCCAGCTCTCAGGACCTACCGAGGAAAAGTGCCACTCCAGCCCCGTCTGCCGTTGTCGTGCACATCGGCGGCACCAGGAGTGCCTCATTCACCGTCGCGTACCGTTGACAGGATCAACGGTACTTACCCTGGGAGGGTTGCCAGCCAGGTCCCTCGTTCAGCGTCAACATAGTAGGACCTGGGAACCACTCTGGCAAAGATGGAGATGAGGGCAGCTGCTCTCATAGCAAGGACACAGAAGAGGCCGCTCCACGCGATCGGCTCCATCATGATGGCAAGCGCTACGTCACAGAGGGAGAGGTGAAGAACATAAGATATCAATGACCTCTCTCTGATCACCTCCTCAACAAATATGTGAGTCAGTATGACCAACGCCGACGGTCCAACTATGATGATGAAGGAGATCGTCTGGCTAGAGAAGCCAGAAGACATCGTCGGCATGATCGCGATGAGGAGGAGTGCGAGCGCCGTGCCACGGACAGGTCAAGGGAGCAAGATGACAACGCTAGACACTGGGATTGCCCTTTCTTCAGATACTGCTGGGATTCAGGAATGAGCCGATTGCCCACAATCGGCAATTGCCCAGAATGCAACAAGAAGAAGAAGGAGGCAGCCAACGTGTCTGTGTTCGAGCGCTTAGGGCCTCTCCCGCCACAAAGCAAACGCGCTGAGTCACCTCGTTGGACAGATCTTGAGGATTCCGAAGACGAGGGACAAGAAGAGGAAGAAGACAGGTACCACCGTCCAAGGTGGTGCCCTGACGGACTCAGCCGTTCACAAAAACGCAGGGTTCAGCGGTTGCGCGGCCTGGAGGAAGCCGAAAGGTTATACCTGCATACGCTAAGAAAGGCACGGCCTGATCTGGCTGCAAAGGTTCAGTGAGCCCTGGATGAAGAGGGTCGTCCACGGAGAATGGAGTGGCGTCCCAAGCAAAAGAAAGCCGATGATGAAACATCGGCTGGCACAAACATGGTGCTCGTCCTTCCGACAGAGTTTGGTGCTCCACGAGTCTACGATGCACTCAAAATGGACGACAGCAGGCGCATCAAGTCAGAGGTTGGGTTGGTTTTATCCAGCCTGACCGAGTAGCAAGAACACACCAGTGAGCAAAACAAGACGAGGCTGATCCTTGTGATCGGCTCCATGATTATGAAGGAGCTTTACAGAACCTTCAGTCAGCACTCTAATGGAGGCCGATTCCAGCAATCGGCCAAAATTATGTTCGCTACATATTCAGCACATATTCTGCTTGTGTTCAGCAATGATTCACTGGGCAGCGGCCACGTCGGCAGATGAAAGGCAGCATGGATCTTTGTGGAGCCGACGTGTAAATATAGGGCCCTGGCTAAACCATAGAAGCCGATATCTGCAGTCATTTGGCAAATATCGGCTCGGGGGGCATATAGTCAGATGAACATGTGCAGATAAACATGTGCAAACACGTGCAGACATGCGTGCAGTGGAACATTGGGGGCCGATTAAGAAAAATCGGCCAAATAAAAAAAAATTCAGCCGATGCAGATACGTGGCCATCGACTCAAGAGGTACAATTGTTATGAGCAGAGGGTCAATGAAGCAGGTTTCCTTTTGCGAGTAATGTGCAGATCAGGTTAAGGATGTGTTGCATCAGATCCACCAAAGGAAAGGAGCCGATCTGACCCGCAAGGCGCGAAGAGTAGACTGAAGAAGCTCGGGGGGCAGCTCACCCTGAAAGTTCTCTGCTCTGGAAAGCCGATTTTGCTGAGATCGGCTGGTTCTGCATCATGACTTGGGAACCGATGACGACACGTTTGGTTAGTCCACTGATATGCTCGCCTTGATAGAGGCTCGGGGGGCAATGGATGGCGCAGAATTTTCTGTTCTTAATAAGCCGATTGAGATTTCATCGGGCTGAAAACCCAGTGGTATCGACTTCAGCATCAAGTCGTTTCAGCAGTGGTTCTGGGGCTCTCGTAAGAACGTCGATCTGCCTAGTTGTCCGCCAGAGCTCAAAGTCGTCAGTTGGGAAAGGCAAAAGATCAAAAGGATGAAGAATGGGGCATTGAGATACCGGTGCGTTGTCATCGGCTCGTTAGGCATTGGCTAAGTGACGATCGGCGGGGTCAGTATAAAAGGGAATCGGCTAATTGGCATAAAAGAAATTGGCAAAATCAAATTGGGGAATTTCTTCATTGATAAACCAGATTTCTTACATAGAAGAGCTGATTGCTCTCAAAAGGGAGTACTAAGGGGATACATTACCCCGTCTACTGCTGCTGATCCTATTCTAGAGGTCCTATTCTATGGGCCGTCACTGCCCTCGTCGTCACCATCGTCAGCGCTGTCGGCGCTGCTCCCGGCGGGCTCGTCGTCGCTGCTGTAGCGGCCGCCGGCAGGACCTTCGTTGTCCTCGTCCTCCACGTCGTCGTCGTCATCGCTATCATAATCACTAAGGTTCCCTGGCCAGGGGCAGTGGCGCTTGGCCGGCGGCTCGTCGGAGGGGCTGTCGTCGTCGTCCTCCTCCTCCTCTTCCTCCTCCTTCACCTCGGAGGAGGTAAAGTCATCCCAGGAGAAGCGATCGTCATCGCTCTCCTCCTCCGATTCCCCGTCGGCAAGGAAGCGGAGGTCGCTCTCCCCGTCCGTCGAGGACTCGTCGTCCTCGGACCAGATGGAGAAGTCATGGTCTGGCTCCTCCCCGGCCTCTATGGCGCGGCGGGTGTTGGCCGCATGGACCTCTTGTGGGCTCGGTGCTGGCATCGGCTCGGGGGAGGAAGAGGACTCAAAGGAGAGTCCCGACGAGGCAGAGGAAGAAGAAGACATAGTGTGCAGAAGGGTTTTTTTTGGGGTGCCGATGGCTGGAACAGAGGAAGGGGATAAAGATAACTAATCAATCGGCACGGTTAAATAATGAGAAACCTGGTGGGAATTACTGCCATTACAGTTTCCGAAGGGGTGATGTCAGAGTTGTCAAATTTTGCAGAGAAGCTGAGAGGACAGGGCATAATGATGACGGATGCTGCAAATGGCTCGCTTTCTCGCCACGACATGACCCTTCGAAGGAAAAGCAGTGGTTTTGGAATTATCATTGCCAAAACCAGGGGGGCATGTGTTATCACCAGATTTTGGACAAATCCAGAGGTGGGCCGTAAGAGAGATGGGCTTGGAAGACTACACGTGGAAGATCTCTGAAGCGGCCTTGCACGGAGAATTTGGGCTAGTTTGCCCGTGTATCTTTAATTATAGTAGATTATATCTTAGATCAAGATTTAGGGTTTGTATCGCACACGGTGGGATATTCCCACGTTAGAAAGTCCCCTGGACTATAAATATGTATCTAGGGTTTATGGAATAAACAACAACTCACGTTCAACCCAAAACAAACCAATCTCGGCGCATCGCCAACTCCTTCGTCTCGAGGGTTTCTATCGAGTAGCGACATGCTGCCTAGATCGCATCTTGCGATCTAGGCAGCACAAGCCCCACGTTGTTCATGCGTTGCTCGTACTGAAGCGTCTTTGATGACGAGCAACGTAGTTATCATAGATGTGTTAGGGTTAGCATAGTTCTTCGTATAACATGCTTACGTAGTGCAACCCTTGCATGTCTAGCCGCCCTCACACCTATCTCAGGTGTGGGGGCGGCACCCCGCTTGATCTTTATTTAGTAGATCTGATCCGTTACGATTGCTCCTTGTTCTGCAAGGATTAGTTTAATATCTGCAATAGTTAGGCCTTACAAAGGGGGGGAGGATCCAGCGGCACGTAGGGTGGCATTCGCAAGTCCTAAACAGGATGTTCCGAGGATCAACTTCATGTTGGTTTTTAGGCCTTGTTTAGGATCGGCTTATGATCACCGTGCGTGGCCGCGAGGCCCAACCTGGAGTAGGATGATCCGATTATGCGGTGAAAACCCTAAATCGTCGTAGATCTAATTAGCTTTATCTTGATCAAGCAGGATCACCATATATTCGTGCACCCCGTACGAATCATGGGTGGATCGGCTCTTTGAGCCGATTCATAGGATAACCTGAGAGCCGATCGAGGCTCGTATTTAATGTTTACGTGTATGCCATGCAGGAAACTAAGCGAGGCATCCCCATCACCTTCCTGACCAGGTATAGGTCAGGTGGCACGCCCTTGCACTTCGCATCGGACGTGTGACTAGAAGAGCATTGCGGGCCGTCGCTCGGAGGGGTCTCAGCCAGCCGCAGCTCTAGGCTCTTCCCGGCTCTACCGTGTTGACAGTCGCTGCCCGCCGGTGGGTTTTGGCAGTCAACAGTATATGTACAAAAATGAAAACAAATGAAGTTCATACCAGCCTCTCACCACAATCAGATTGTCGTAGATCGTCATTATTGCCTTTTCACTTGTGTAGCTTGGATAATATGAAATGAAAACCACGCTCCAGCCACCGAAGACCATTGAACTCATAAAGAACTTTACAAACCAAAGAAGAACAGCAAATATTTTTGGTGTTTTCGAATTTGAGAACAAGAACAAAAGGAAACAAACAAACAAAGCAAAATCTTTTTGGGTTTTCTTATAGCAAACTAGCAATAGCAAATAAAGTGAAACAAATGCAAGAAACTAAAGCAAACAAATGGTGAAGAGAAACAATAGAAATGTTTTTGGTCTTTTTGTGTTTTGGGAAAGAAACAAAGCGAAAACAAGAAATAGCAAACTAGAAGAAACACAGAAAAGCGAGATGGCAGAAATCTGCCAAAACCTGACAGCAGTACAGAAATCGATTTTTACAAAAATCTTACGTTGCTCAGATCGAAAAGTGTTCAACTAATGAAAGTTATATAACAACCTGGGGAACCTGCACAAAAATTGGCAGCTCAAAATGACGCTCTGGATATTTTTGAGAATTTTTACGGTAACGTTCCAGAATCTGTTTTCAGGCAGCACTTCCCCAAATATCATCTTCCTCTCATTAGAAAACCACTCAAACGAACAAAGCAAGTATGTGCAAGTATCCAGCAACCATAATATGAAAAGAGTGAGTGATGCCGGTATACCTCCCCCCAAGCTTAGGCTTTTGGCCTAAGTGGAGTTCAATCCCATCGATCCCATGAGGTAGTGTCCCCGTAGTATGACGAAGATGGATCGTATTCCGGGTATGTGCTAGAAGAAGCACCCGGATACGTGACGGTGTGGTCGTAGGAGGCCTCGGCGTCCTCGGAGTCATGTTGCTGGTGGAAGTCTTTTATCTTCAAATGTTCATCCACTTCCTCCTTAGTGCACGACCATGATTGCCTGTCAATACTGAACAAACCTGGTTGGGGAAAAGGAATTTCCTTCTCATCCCCGTCAGAAAACAACATTCTATAGACCATATTATATAAAGTAGAATCAGTGGTAACAAAATGATGACTCTTCATAGCAACAATATCAAGTTTCCTAGGGGCCAATGGCACATCATTAGGATCAATAGGAAGATTAAGATATGTTAAAACACGCAGTGCGATAGTTCCTCCAAAAATAGGCCCTCTGGTAGTCAGGCGGCGAGCAATAAGAGCACCAAGGTGATAAGATGTTTGACCAGTAAGTGCAATATTCAAGAAAGCAAGATGGTAACTAGAAATGTTGCTAGTGTTCTCCCTACCAAGAATGCTAGTAGCAATGTAGTATGCAAAATACTTAATGGCGGGGAGTTGAATGTTCCTTATCTTGCCACGCTGAATGGTGCGACAATCATCATCGGTAATCCCTCGATAGAGCTCCAACAAGTCCCGGGGGTTGTCATCAATCCTACTTGCTGTACCTACAGGGGCAATATCCAATGCACGACAAAAATCCTTCAATTGAATAGTAACAGGATTACCATAGATCCTGAATGCAACCGTCGGCTCATATTGTTTGTTGTTGAACTGGAAACTCTCGACGAAGATTTTGGTGAGCATATAGTATTGCTCTCTTTCATCTCCCATATAGGTGGTTAACCCTGCCCTGTTGACAAGGGTTAAGAAATCCTCCAATATCCCTGCATTCCTTAGAAAATCATAGCATGGAAAAGTAGAAGCATTAGGAGGCCCGTTGTCCTCTTCGGGCGCGAAGCTAGGCGCGATGATGTCTTCATTGTATGATCGCCTAATCCGGGTGGCGGCCCTAGATGGCCTCCCGGTGCTGGTTGTCCCTTTCTTGAACAACTCTCCAAAGTTGAACTTCTTCATAGCTTTTCTGAAATTTTCAACAAATGATATAAAAATTTGATTTGGTGACATATAATTGAGGGAAACTACCATAGGAACTTTCTAGAGTACTAATCATGCATCAAAGCTAGTTTCTACCACTTAGAACAAGCATGCAAGCTCACTAAACATGTTACCTACAGCAGCAAAATATTCAAGATATACTCAACCAAACAAAATTCTACTTGGATGGGTGGAGGAGTCACATACCAAGGAGCAAATGTGCCAAATTTCAGAAAGAAATCTGGGCTGAGCAAAGAGATCGAGAAATCTGGAGCTCTGGAGCAAAAACGCGAGAGAGAGGAACTTGGTATGAGTTTTTTCGGGAGAGAGAAGGTGCTGGGAGAAAGAGATGACAAAGTGGGGCAAAGGGGGGCCCACACCACATGGTGGCGCGGCCACCTCCTTGGCCGCGCCGGCCTGTGGTTTGGCGCCCTCTGGTGCCCCACAGGTCATCCTCTCGGTGCTCCTGTGCCTCGTCGAAAAATAGGACCAACGGTATAATTTTTGTGAATTTTTGAAAACTTTGAAAAATGCACATTTCTGGGTATTTAGTTTATTATTACTGGCCAGGAAAATTTTTGAAATCTCCAAATAACTAAGGAACTTTGCAAATTAAAAGTGCTACAGCAACTAGAGCAAGTGGAGGAAGAAAGATATGTTGTTTACCTCCTCTATGCATATAAAAGGTATTCGTTAACAAGGTTGATCAAGTCTTGTCACCAAATAAATTTTACATAGCATAAGAAGAAATAAACCTCAAATCAATCATGTTACCTTGAATTGTATTGATATGGATCCAATCACGAGAGTTTGATATTCTTCTTTAGGCTCATATATAGGACAATCAATAGTTCCCACTTTGATAGTTCTCACATTAGAAATAGTATTAACTCCACACGCTTTCTCAATCCTCTTGGGAAAATAAACGGTATGCTCCCTATCATCAACATTGAAAGTAACCTTTCCTTTATTGCAATCAATAACAGCCCCTGCGGTGTTAAGAAAAGGTCTCCCAAGAATAGTAGACATATTATCATCTTCAGGCATTTCCAACACAACAAAATCAGTTAATATCAAGCAGTTAGTAGTAACTTGAACAGGAACATTCTCACATATACCAACAGGAATAGCAGTAGATTTATCAGCCATTTGCAAAGATATATCAGTAGGTATCAACTTATCTAGATAAAGTCTCTTATAAAGAGAAAAAGGCATAACACTAACACCGGCTCCCAAGTCACATAGAGCAGTTTTAACATAATTATTCTTAATAGAACAAGGAATAGTAGGTATACCTGGGTCGCCCAACTTCTTTGGTATTTTGCCATTGAAAGAGTAATTAGCAAGCATAGTGGAAATTTCCTCATTGGGGATTTTCCTTTTGTTAGTAACAATATCTTTCATATACTTTGAATAAGGAGGCAATTTAATAGCATCAGTCAAAGGGATTTGCAAGAATAAAGGTTTCATCCAATCGCAAAATTTATTATAGTGTTCTTCTTCCTTTGATTTTAGTTTCTTAGCAGGAAAAGGCATTTGCTTTTGAACCCAAGGTTCTCTTTCATTACCATGTTTCTCAGCAATAAAGTCTTCTTTAGTATACTTTTTATTTTTAGCATGCTTTTCAGGTTCTTCTTCAACCTCTTCTTTATCAGGAATATAATTCTTATCATTATCTTTATCATGTTCATTACCACTTTCAGTTTCAGCATCAGAAATAGAAATACTATTAGGATCATTAACAGGTTCAGAGGATTCTACAACATTTTTATGCTTCTTCTTCTTTTTCTTCCTAGAATGAGCACTAGGTTCAATGCGTTGAGAATCTTGTTCAATTCTTTTGGGATGCCCTTCAGGATATAGAGGATCCTGGGTAGAGACACCACCTCTAGTTGTTACTTCATAAGCATGTTTCTCTTTAGAATTATTCCCTAACAAGTCATTTTGCACTTTAGTGAGTTGATCAATTTGAGTTTGAATCATATGAAAATGTTTAACAAGCATCTTAACATCATTGGAGGTTCTCTCCACAATATCATGCAATTCACTAATAGCTCGAGAATTTTCCATTAAATGATTCTCTACTCTCATATTAAAATTTTCTTGCTTAACAATATAATTATCAAACTCATCTAAGCATTGTGCAGGAGGTTTCGAATACGGAATATCTTCCCTAGTAAAGCGTTGAAGGGAGTTTACCTCAATCATGGATGAAGGGGGAATTATCTCACATATATCTTCTATGGGAGGAAGATTCTTCACATCTTCAGATTTAATACCTTTCTCCTTGAGAGACTTCTTGGCTTCCCTCATATCTTCATCATTCAATTTAATTAAACCCCTCTTCTTCAATATTGGCGTTGGAGTTGGTTCAGGCGTAGTCCAATCATCATGATTCTGGCTTATTTTAGCCAATAATTCTTCAGCGTCGTCTGGAGTTCTTTTCCTGAAAACACAACCAGCACAACTATCCAGGTATGCCCTAGACTCAATGGTTAGTCCACTATAAAATATATCAAGTAAATCATGCTTTTCCAGATCATGCTCAGGCCGAGCTCTAATAAGAGAGCAAAATCTCGCCCAAGCCTCAGGCAATTTCTCTTCATCTCCCTGGTCAAAATTATAGATTCTCTGCAAAGCAATATGTTGAGCACTAGCAGGAAAGTATTTGCGGAAGAAAACATCAAGCAATTCTTTTGGACTTTTAATACAATTAGGTGGCAAATTATTATACCAAGTTTTAGCGTCATCCTTTAATGAGAATGGAAATATTTTAGCAACAAAGTAAGTACGCATCTTGACATCATCAGAAAACAAACTACTCAGAGTAGATAACTCAGTCATGTGTTCAACAGCACTTTCTTTTTCAGTACCACAAAAAGGTGTTTTCTCAACAATAGCTATATGAGATAGATCAAGAGAAAAATCATAATCTTTATCCCTAATGTTTATGGGAGATGTGGCAAACTTAGGATCAGGAGACAGTTTATATCTAACAGCATGTTCTGCAAGCAACTTTTTAATTTTTCTTGCATCAGTAGTAGTATTGCATTTTTCAATAAAATCATCATTAAGCTCCACATAATCTTCATCAGGATCATCACTAAAATAATCAAGTTCAGGTGAATTAACAGGTGTAGTAGCATTAGGAGTTTCAGTATTTTCAATTTGTCTAGATCTAGCAATTGTAGCATCTAGAAAGGATCCCAATGAACCACTATCATCAAGCACAGCAGAAACATTATCAATATTATGAGAGTTTTCAGATTCAGAAGTACCCGCATGTGAAGCATGCGGCGGTGAAACAAGTTTATCAATCACAGATGGTGAATCAAGAGCAGCAGAGGTATTCAGAATTGTACCTTTTCTTGTAGTGGATGGTAATATGGCGATCTTAGTATCGCGAGGTTTACCCATGATGGAGAATTTGCAGCGAACAATATTAATCCAAGTGAACTTCCAAATAAAGCTATGCTCCCCGGCAATAGCGCCAGAAAATAGTCTTGATGACCCACAAGTATAGGGGATCGCAACAGTCTTCGAGGGAAGTAAAACCCAATTTATTGATTCGACACAAGGGGAGACAAAGAACACTTGGAAGCCTTAACAGCGGAGTTGTCAATTCAGCTGCACCTGGAAACAGACTTGCTCGCAAGAGTTTATCAGTAGTAACAGTTTTATAGCGATGCGTAGTGAAATAACAGCAGCAGAGTAATGAGAGACAGCAGTAGTGATTTTAGTAAACAGCAGGATTAAAATACGTAGGCACGGGGACGGATGACGGGCGTTGCATGGATGAGAGAAACTCATGTAACAATCATAGCAGGGCATTTGCAGATAATAATAAAACGGTGTCCAAGTACAAAGCAATCAATAGGCATGTGTTCCATATATAGTCGTGCGTGCTCGCAATGAGAAACTTGCACAACATCTTTTGTCCTACCAGCCGGTGGCAGCCGGGCCTCAAGGGAAACTACTGGATATTAAGGTACTCCTTTTAATAGAGTACGGAGCAAAGCATTAACACTCCGTGAACACATGTGATCCTCACATCGCTACCATTCCCTCCGGTTGTCCCAATTCTTGTCACTTCGGGGCCATTGGTTCCTGGACAATGACATGTGTATACAACTTATAGGTAAGACCATAAACAATGATTATCTTGATGAAACAATAACATGTTCAGATCTGAGATCATGGCACTCGGGCCCTAGTGACAAGCATTAAGCATAACAAGTTGCAACAATATCATCAAAGTACCAATTACGGACACTAGGCACTATGCCCTAACAATCTTATGCTATTACATGACCAATCTCATCCAATCCCTACCATCCCCTTCGGCCTACAGCGGGGGAATTACTCACACATGGATGGGGGAAACATGGCTGGTTGATGTAGAGGCGTTGGCGGTGATGATGGCGATGATCTCCTCCAATTCCACGTCCCGGCGGAGTGCCAGAACGGAGACTTCTGGCTCCCGCGACGGAGTTTCGCGATGTGGCGGCGTTCTGGAGGGTTTCTGGCGACTTCGACTTCTCTCAGTGTGTTTTTAGGTCGAGGCCGATAAGTAGTCCGAAGGAGGGCGTCGGAGGCCGGCCGAGGGGGCCACACCACAGGGCCGCGCGGGCCCCCCCTGGGCCGCGCCGCCCTATGGTGTGGGGCCCTCGGGCCTCCACCTTACTTGACCTTCTGGCTCCGTCATTATTCTGGGAAAATAGGGCCTTCTGCATAAATTCCGAGGATTTTCCCGAAAGTTGGATTTCTGCACAAAAACGAGACACCAGAGCAGTTCTGCTGAAAACAGCGTTAGTCCGTGTTAGTTGCATCCAAAATACACAAATTAGAGGCAAAACAATAGCAAAAGTGTTCGGGAAAGTAGATACGTTTTGGACGTATCAAGCTGCAGTGAAAGAGAAGAGACATTGAAAGAAGTGAGCAGTTTGGTGGGATACATGAGTGACGTTGGGCGAACTTCGCAGAATCCGCCCCGGCTGAGCTCAAATTCCAGCGGAACCAGCTTTCAGCAATGCATGTTATGCGCACCTACAACTTCTACTCATTGATTAGAGGTCGCACGACATGGCATTTTCCCTCGAAATAGTAGTACTGTACTAATAGTTGTACTACTTAATATGTACCTTTTTGTAAAATAATTTCTTACATGTATTAGAAACTACCCCTCTCGTTTACGGATGCACCCGGGACATTGTCATCCGGCCCTCTTCTGGACAAACCCCCTCGGGAAGGACGGTATATTTTGCACATTTCGCTACTAGTACTTCTAATTCCACCGCTTATTTTTCTAATCCGTTAAATCGTTAATTGGATGACCAACTGATGGAAGCTGCGATAGATTAGACCAACAAGTGGTGAATTGTGCAAAAGATATGTCCGTGTTTTATGCAAAAGAGTGATATGGGGATCTGGTGGAATCTTGAATTTCCTCTTCAGTGGTAGGCATGCTTCACTTATATAGCTGGAGTACATTGCGGACCTGGTGCATTTCATCAGTACTGATCAGCTATTTTTGCTTATCCGGGAAGAAAAGGTAGTACTAGCCTTTTCTGTGAGATGTCTTTTCAGTGCTACGGAGTTGTCTCTGCTCATTGCTTGCTTTGTCTCGTCGGTGACTTTGCCAAGCTGACTTTGCCATGACTTTGGGTGACTGATATGTGGACCACAGTTGTAAGTGACTCAAAGTCACTGACTTTGGGGACTCCTGAATGCTTCGTATATTTCTGACGGTTTCTGAATTATGTACTCCGTACAACTTTTGTAATATTGGTCAAACTAGTTTTGACCAGGGTTTGTGTAGGGTGTTTTTTTTTTGGTTGGTCCAAATGGTGTTGTGTGGTCCAAATGTGATGTATCATCACACCACCATGTGCCCCCCTCCCCCCACCCCACCCCTAGGTTTTGGTAATGCCATTCTGATACATGCTTCTTAGAAGGAGTACATTTTTTCCGTTAGGGCATGACAATTTTGAAAAATTCAAAAAAAATGGGAAGACAGAATGGTAACATCATTTTCCATGTGATGATGCACCCCTGTGCCAAATTTTGGTTCATTTTAAGAATGTAAGGTGACAAATTACTCGAGGAAGCTAGTTGGAGTAGACGGGCATGATCGGATTGGCATAGGGGATTTATTTTTTGAAGGATGTTATTTTTCATAGACAATATCTGACACAAAAAATAAAATGTTAAGGTCTCATATTATTCTGAATGATTTTGAATTACTTATGACATTTGGAAGTATTGGTATACATGAGTCCCACATGAAGTTAAATGGTCCCAAAAAAAGTTTCGTACACGTCTCCCAGAAAGTGGAAAGTCGAGTACATGCATGACTTCACGCGTCCACTACTGGATACAGAGAGTCAGGGGCTATAACATAATCGGCCTCATCATCTCTCGCGAGCTCGTCCTCTCCACTCCCCCAACTTGCCTCCCCCACACTGTGAAAACCCCCCATCCACTCACCGCACCTCTGAGGCATCGACTTTCCCGTTTCCAACCGCAGCTGCATGAAGATAGGTATTGCATACGAGGCGGAGCAATAGGCGACCGCCCACGCAGCGGCTGCAGCTACGGGAGTGGCCGGCGCGGGGGGTGAGGCTCCACCGGGCCCCCACGCCGCTCGTCTCCTCTGCGTGTCGTATTCTTCGACCTAGGGCGAAATGGGCGTCCTGGCCGGCCCGACGGGTGAGCCTTCACCGGGCACCCATGCCGCTCGTCTCCTCTCGCTTGTCCGGTTCTTCGACCTCGGTCCGAAACGGGCGTCCCGGCCGTCGAGCGTAAGGTGGATACCAATGTTGTTTATCCCACCGAAGATGTGCACGGCGTTGCAGGCCACCACGGCGAGGTCTTCCTAGGCCCGATGCTGGACGCGAACCTCGACCCCTTCGACGATTTCGGCCCAAACGTTCAGTTCCAGGAGGATGTTGAGGGTGATGACGAGGAGGTACGTCTCTTTACCGAAACTGTCCCAACCCTCTTTGTGTCATATTGCTGTTCACATGGTTTGCACGAGCCTGGTTCTTGATTGATTTGATATCCTACCTTGTTCTTGTAGATGTAATTGATTCTACGATTCGTAAGATCAGATTCTAGTTTAATTTCGACTAATCTGCCATGTAGTCATATAATCAATTTATGTGTTCATACTTAGTGGACTTGCAATTGTTGTGGCTTATGTTCATGGTTGTTCATCGGGTTTCTCATGATTTATTACGATTTCTTCTGCCATTTACTTGTTCTACACATTTAATTTTAGGGTTTCTAAGGTTTGATTATGTTAGTGGAGTATTTATTCGATCTGTCATAAAAAACCTGATTATGTAGTACTTAATAATTCATAGGAGTATTCTGATGACATGGACAACAACAAGGTGCGCAGGACCGGAAAAGCCGCTATGTTCTCAAGCGGTCGAAGGGTGGTGAAATTCGTTTACGCATGCGCTGGGAGCTATTTTGCCCATTATGTGGCAAATTTCTCTAGAAGGACATCCACACCGATCCAACATGCGATGGGTGTAGGCCTAAGTACATAGGGGGAAACACCGCCACGCAACCAAGGCCAAGCACGCATCATATGGCCTCTTCCTCCGAATTACGTCTTGCCTAGCTTGCTCCACGTCAACGCCCCTGCTGCTGGCCCTCATGCTCCTGGTCATGTTTAAAGTTCATATGTGTAATCTTAATCCCTTTGGAAGTTCAGCATTAAACTCTACTAGTACAACCGTGGTGGTCTTGTGATGTAGTACTCTTTTGATGCATTTGTGATGTAGTAGTACTTTTTTTTTGAAATGATATAGTACTATCTAAGAAAAGTACTCCCTCCGATTCACATTCATTTCACATCAAGAAATATGGATCAGAGCGAGGGAGTAAATTAAACATGGCATCTCGTGCATGAAGCTTGACATATCGATCAGGTTGGCTAGAATAGCAATACAATGCTGCTCATTAGGCAAATGCATGCCATGTACGATAGTATACATCCAGTAAAGAAGTCTATACTGACATAAAAAACTACTTTGGGGATGAGAGTCAATTGGGGCATCTACAATATAGAAAATCTTGCTCGTAGATGATTTTGGCTAAGAGGGTTTTACTCACATTACACGTGCCACTTTCCTTGTCTGCAAAACAAGTTCCAATAAAGGGAGAGGAAAGAAGAGGGTATTGTGGGCGAGATTGAACACCTTTTTTATGTGTTAAGCTGAGGCCTCGTTTAGATGAGGATTTCGACTTATGCCTAACAGCTCAACACACCCACAAATAATTCTGCTTGCGCGCACCACCGTTCATTAAAATAACAATATTAGCTCGCAAGATTAAGAACGAAGTGAATTTAAGTAACTTGGTAAGCTTTTCAAGCAATATATTCAGAGAAAGAGCACACATGTTCGGCTCAAAATAATCATAAGAGAAGAACAATAAATCTAAGGCACCACATGGATTCATACCTTGAGTCGACGCTGGCTCGTAGAAGGGCGGCCGCGCCTCGAGGATGCCGGGGACGTCTCCACCTCGGTCTCACATGTGACTGCTTATCGGCGGGTGGTGCGCCGCGCCATGTAGAAGATCTATCAAGAGAGGAGAGCCCGATGACGCTACCGACGCCTCAACCTTGATAGCACCGACCTGTTGCTCCGCACCGAGATGCGCCACGTGCAAGATTTAGCGGATGCATCAATTTTAGAGATATGTCATGATCATTGTAACAAATTTCAACGTGATGATGATTTGATCTTATACTCGGCCTTGAACATAAGAACTAGTACAATCTCACATTTTTTTATCATTATCCTTTGCGAGATTTAGCGGATGCGCCAAATTCAGCGAAATATCATGATCATGGTAACACAATTTTCAATGTAATGATGATTTGATGTTGCACTCGACCTTGAACATAAGTACTAGTACGGTCTCACAAATTTGTGTCATTATACTTTGCAAGTTTTAGTGGATGTGCCCATTTTCAGAGGTAGATCATGATCATGGTAAGTTGGTAACAAATTTTCAACGTGATGATGATTTGATTTTGCACTCGGCCTTGAACAGAGGTACTAGTACGGTCTCACAATTTTTTATCATTATACTTGGATGGTGGCCAAATTCAAAATCTCATAGCGGCAAAACTTCCCGCCCACAAAATACAAAAATTTCACACGCTTCCAAATTCCCATTCTACCCCTGTGGAGATGGCAGCAAAGTCGGTTGGTGGGGGGGTCTGCCCGTCATTTTTTGGATCACCACCTCCCTAGCCCGGAAACCCTCCCAAAAAAAATACATTTCCTTCAGACCACCCACCGGAACTTCCCAAGTCCCTCTCTCCCACCTCCACGACCACCGCACCGGAACATCCCCACCGGACTTCCCTGGCCTACCCGAGCCCTCGCGATCCTCGTCATCCGGCTGCCTGCCGGAGCCGCTTCATCGACGCCGTCATCAACCAGACCGGATCATCCCCGCCGAACCTCAAAACCATATGCTCATCCAGCAGTCTACCGCAGTCGCTTCAGCTGCGGTATCGTCCACCCCACCGGAGCCGCTTTGCCGGATCCGTCGTCCACCGCATCGTATCTTGCTCACCGACACCGCTGTGCATGAACCGGATCTGCTTCACCGGCGCCTTGCATGATCTAAACTCTTCTACTGTCGCTTTTCTATTGCTTGCCTGCAAGTTCTTGTTTAATCTTGGGGGAACTTTGTTTGTGCTAACGACGCGCCGTTACGTTTTTGCATATGAGATGTTTAATAATGAAGTGTAATGTACGTCTCTCAAACCCAAAGTAGCACATGTAGCATACTTCATCACCGGATCTATCAACCCCAGAAGATCTGCCGTGACTCCCACGAGTGCTTCTCCTAATGTAAGTCCCTTGTTTTAGCGCCATGTTCGGGTTCGGATGCTTGTTTGTCTGAAGCTCTTTTAGTTCATTCCTAGCTATGACCGTAACACGTTGCTATTTTCTACTTCATTGCTAACTTTAAGCGATTGAACATTTTGGTTTGCATTCCCTGCTCTGTAGATGTAGCCATCATAACTTCTATCTTGCTCAGTCATTGTTACAAAAATTATAGGTATTATAGTAACATCCTGCTATTATTTAGTTCATGGCCAATTTTAAGTAATTGCACATGTTGGTTCGCATTCCCTGCTCTATAGCTTTTGGCATCGTAACTTCTATATTTGGTTTACATTCCCTGCTCTGTAGATCTAGCCATCATAACTTTATCTTGCTCAGTCGTTGTTACAAAAATTATGGCCTGCTACTATGTTGTTTGTGCCAATTTTTTACTCCATGAACATGTTGGATTGCATTCCCCGTACTAGGTGATGCCATTGTTTTGTATCTAGTTCATTGTAAGCTAACAAAGTAAGGACTTAGTTTGGCATGCTATCACTCTGCTATCTAGCCTGTAGTACAAATAAACTTGTCATACTATTAGATAATAATTTTGCGTGCCATCTTGTTCTTCAAAAGCTGCATTATTGACTTGTTTCTCTGACTTGGCATGACGCTCAAATATGGAAAGCTGAACATATTGGTTTGCATTCCCTCTTATACAAGTTCACAGGTGATCCCACTATATTACGTATCTGGTCCATACTAAGCTAAAGCATTAACTATCCTCTATGTGTTGCTCATTACAATTTTATATCACGAAACATCTTGATTTGCATCCCATTCACTATAAGTTCGGGAGTATTATTTAGTTCACGGCAAAAATGAACTAATTGCACTTGGCACATGTTGGTTCACATTCCCTCCTCTTTAGCTTTTGCCATCGTAACTTCTATTTTTGGTTTACATTCCCTGCTTTCGTAGATGTAGCCATCATAACTTCATCTTGCTCAGTCGTTGTTACAAAATTTATAGCCTGCTACTATGTTGTTCATGCCAATTTTGTACTCCCTGAACATGTTGGTTTGCATGGGACTCGATAGTAGTAAGTCTGCTGTTTCATTCTAACATGCTCTGTTATATTGGCTGTTGGTATGCGGCATGCACTCTTTGTTTGCTTATTGTGCGCATTACAATGATCTTGTTATAACGACGAAATGATGAGTTCCAAATTCTTTGGCAAACAATATTGCAGTGTCTTTGCGTTTCCATTGTTGTTGTCTTAACTTGTAATGTCTTTGTTTCAGATATAGGTGCATGGACAACTTAAAAGATTGCCGGATCGCTTCATTGTATTGCTAGGTTTAATTACCATTCAATTTCTCTGGGTTCTGTAATATTTTTCAAAGCCTTGCACCGATGTAATATTTAGTTAGTTTTTATAGTTCTTTTCGCGCATTTTTTCTTTGGTGCTTGTGGTAAGTGAGGCTATCCGACGTAAATCAATGCTGCGTAAATATTCTCGATATCTAAATCACGAATTCCTATCCCTTAGACGGCCCAATTAAGCGAAATCACATACGTGCCGCCCGCAAAATCCTAAAGCGCCTTTTACGCCGCATATAAACAAAGAACTAAACGGCCGGCCCACTTACTTATTGGGCCAGCCCACTTGATTTCTTGTGGACCCCACACTTTTATTGGGCCGGCCCACTTGCTTTAAGGTGGACCCCACCCACTACCGGGCCGGCCCACTAACTAGTTGGGCCACCAATTGCTTTTGTGGTGGTCCCCACATACTAAACGGCCGGCCCTTTAAGACGAAAGTGGGACCCACTGTGTTTTTGGCCCTACCACTAGCGTGGTGGGCCGGCCCACTTGCTATATGGTGGACCCCACATACTAAATGGGCCGGACCCTTAACAGGAAAGTGGGACCCACCTGTGTTTTGGCCCGGCCCACTAGCATGTTGGGCCGGCCCACTTGCTATATGGTGGACCCCACATACTAAATGGGCCGGCCCTTTAACAGGAAAGTGGGACCCACCAGGGAATTGGGCCGGCCCACTAACTTCGTGGGCCGGCCCACTTCCGATATGGTGGACCCCACATAGTAAATGGGCGGCCCTTTAACAGAAAGTGGGACCCACTGTGTTTTTGGCCCGCCCACGATCTTGTTGGGCCGGCCCACTTGCTATATGGTGGACCCCACATACTAAATGGGCTGGCCCTTTAACAGGAAAGTGGGACCCACCGGTGCTTTTGGCCCGGCCCACTGGCTTGTTGGGCCAGCCCATTTGATCAAATGTGGACCCCACGTACTAAATGGGCCGGCCCGATAGTAGGAAAGTGGGACCCACATGCTAATTGGGCCAGCCCAATAACTTCCTTGGCCGGCCCAGTTGCCTTAATGTGGACCCCACTTTGTAAATGGGCCGGCCCGATACCAGGAAAGTGGGTCCCACATGTCTTGTGGGCCGGCCCTTTTGCCTGTTGACCGGTCAAACGAGTGCATTCGGCCCGGCCCACATGCTTAGTGGGCCGGCCCATTAAAGTTTTGACCAGTCAACTTTAGAGGTTAGGCCCGGCCCACGTAACTAATGGACCAGCCCAGCTATATAGTTGACCGGTCAAACTAAGTCGGGCCGACCAGTAAGCTTAATGGGGCCGGCCCGCTTAAGACGTGGCCAGGCCTCGTGTGGGCCTACCATCTACCACGGGGTTTCGTGGTTAACGCCAGATTAGCGCCGGTTAACGAGCGTCCACGTGTCAGTTTGCATGACGTCAGCAGTCAACGGGCTCCCGGAAACACTTGGGCAACGGTCCGATTTTCCGTGGCGGAAGGGCGCCCAAGCGCGACGGACCGAAAAAATCGTCGTAGGACTTTGCCTGACGCAGTTTCCACAACAGAACCCATATCGTCGGGTTAGGCCCATAGGCGACGAAAAATACCCCTTAGCGGACGATTTTGAGACGTTGTCTATCAGAACTTTTCTTGTAGTGATATCAGTGCTCCCTCCTTCATCAAGCCAAGCTTCTTCATCAGGATCGCATCTTGGTTTGAGATCTTGGATCTCTGCCACTCGGAAACATCCAGATCTTGTGTCACCATGCTTGCTTCTGGGGTGGTGTGCTTTGTGAGCCTCGCCCGCGGTGGCATCAACGTTGGTGCTAGAGATATTGAGGGTGAGGACGAGCGCGGGAGCTTGTTTGGTTGCAATGGAAGTTTTTGGACAGAGAGAGGATATGAGCGCGGCGCAGCGAAGGGGATAGCAGGAGGAAGAAGAAGGCTATTTATAGGAAGCCAGCGAAACGTCATGCCGTTGGATGGTGGGAGAATGGATTTGATGCCCTACACGTGTGTCCAGGGGTAAAAAAGTATTTTTACTTGGAGTTAACTAAACATGCGCCACAATGCGCGTGCCAGAAAAAACGGAGGACGTGTGTCCCCCACTTGCGTAACGTGTCAAAACCGCAGACTTTCGGTCCCACAAGTCAGTGACAGGATAGAACTCATGTTTTCCCAGTACAGCGATCGTGGCTATCGTTAGTACAGACGTCATAGAAAAAAGTCCGGCTGCAGTGTTGGGAGGATTGGCGACAACAGAGTATTATTGGGAATTTCGGGAGCCCTTGATCAAATACAAATTTTTGCTCAAATGCTCGGGGGCTAGTTTTATAAGGAGTTTGATAGAGAGAAGATTCAAAACGACAAAAATTGAGCCTACAACCAAGTATAAATACTCAACTGTAGCGTCGGGGGCTACTCCCATCGAGAGCGCTGGTCGCGCACCCGATAAAGTTGAAAGCAATGGAAGAAGTTGACAATATAGCGATAACAGCATTAAAAAGGTGAGCCTACAACCAAGTACAAGCACTTGGCTGTAGCCTCGGGGGCTACTCCCATCGGGAACGCTGTTCGCGTACCCGATGAAATTAAAAAAGTCACAGTGAGCATATTTCGAGTTATGGAATAACTCTTCATATACTCTCATCGGGAAGACAAAATAAACAAAATACAAGTCATCCGTTGACTCGAATAAATGTGCTATTCTAGCAGCCGAAAAAAGGCACTCGGCAATATATTCTCAGAGCGTCTCAGTCGCGGTTTAATCTCTGAATGTTGCAGAACTTTGCGTAGGTAAGACCCCGGGATCCGTCCTGCGCGGCATGGCA
Source organism: Lolium perenne (assembly GCF_019359855.2). NCBI lineage: Eukaryota > Viridiplantae > Streptophyta > Magnoliopsida > Poales > Poaceae > Lolium > Lolium perenne. Next base: position 30,733,369 of record NC_067248.2, on the reverse strand, counting down.
TCCCCTCTGACTGCGTTCTGCTACTTTTTCCGTATCAACAGATACGAAGAAAAATCCTAACGGACGCATTAGGTATCCGATAAAACATAACTGGAATTTTACATCTGGTAAGACCTTAAGCGGCACATGTCGAATTACGCCAGTATCCCGAGATCATGTCCAGGGACGTGATCTTGAAGTAAGTTTTTGTGGGATTGCCACAAGAGCAGTTATTTGGTACCTGATCCATCAGATGAACCAGCCCCAACTACCATTATCCATGTACAATATATGATTGTTTTATGAAAGTTATTTATTGATTCGAAGAAATCATATGATAATTGTAAAGATGGAGATTTTCCCTGATTCTTCGATTCAAGCAAAATCTCGGGGGCTACTGACATAGGCATCCCCAATGGGCCTGCCGAAGATGGTACCCGGGGTTTGCTGAAGGCCCATGACCCGAAGTTTATGAAGCCCGAAAGCCCAATTAAGAGATAGTTTTGGAAAGATAGAGTTGTATTAGGAATAACACTTGTAATCATTACGGGACGAACTCATAGAGTCTCCCAGTTTCTGTAACTTGTACATCACGAAACCTTCGGCTCCGCCTCCTATATAAGGGGGAGTCGAAGGAGAAAGAGGAGATCGATTTCATTGTCAACATAACCCTAGTTTTCTAGCAGTCGAGTACTTTTCCGGCTGAACCCTCGAGATCTACTTGCCCTCTACTTCCTATTAAAACCCTAGTCTACAATCTGTAGGCATTGACAAGTCGATACCTTGTTAGATATCTAGCTAGGTGTCTTTTGCAAGACGAAGAGGGGGTTAGAAAATGTCATATTTTTAAATTGGTCAAAGGGTACTAATTAAAACTTCAAGAACATGAACTTCTTGTGTAAGTTTCTCATGATACTAGAGAAGATGGTCATAGCTAAATACCTGAGAAATGGTACATTAACTCAGTGTACAAACTATGTTGGCCGCTCTCCTTCTTTGTCAAGCTTAATGGAAGTTAAAGACATTTTTAATAGTTTATGTATAAGTAATTGGGAATGGCAAAACTAGGTAATCGGGAATAGCTAAATACCTGACTAATGCACTACTAGGAATTTTCTTACCGCCAGCGCACAGAATTTGCTACCGCCGGCGCGTTTCTATTCGCCGGCGACTGATACGTCTCAAACGTATCTATAATTTCTTATGTTCCATGCTACTTTATTGATGATACTCACATGTTTTATACATATTTATGTCATATTTATGCATTTTCCGGCACTAACCTATTAACGAGATGCCGAAGAGCCAGTTCTGTTTTCTGCTGTTTTCGGTTTCAAAAATCCTAGTAAGGAAATATTCTCGGAATCGGACGAAATCAACGCCCAGGATCTTATTTTTCCACGAAGCTTCCAGAAGTCCGAAAGGGAAACGAAGTGGGGCGACAAGGTGACGCCACACTAGGGCGGCGCGGCCCAGGTGCTGGCCGTGCGGCCCTGTTGTGTGGGCCCCTCGTTGCGCCCCCTGACCTACCCTTCCGCCTACATAAGCCTTCATCGATAATAGTTCCAGTACCGAGAGCCACGATACGGAAAACCTTCCAGAGACGCTGCCGCCGCCAATCCCATCTCGGGGGATTCAGGAGATCGCCTCCGGCACCCTGCCGGAGAGGGGAATCATCTCCCGGAGGACTCTTCACCGCCATGGTCGCCTCCGGAGTGATGTGTGAGTAGTTCACCCCTAGACTATGGGTCCATAGCAGTAGCTAGATGGTCGTCTTCTCCTAATTGTGCTATCATTGTTAGATCTTGTGAGCTGCCTAACATGATCAAGATCATCTATTTGTAATGCTACATGTTGCGTTTGTTGGGATCCGATGAATAATGAATGCTATGTTATGTTGATTATCAATCTATCATCTATGTGTTGTTTATGATCTTGCATGCCCTCCGTTATTAGTAGAGGCTCTGGCCAAGTTTTTACTTGTAACTCCAAGAGGGAGTATTTATGCTCGATAGTGGGTTCATGCCTCCATTAAATGCAGGACAAGTGATGAAAGTTCTAAGGTTGTGGATGTGCTGTTGCCACTAGGGATAAAACATCAATGCTATGTCTAAGGATGTATTTGTTGATTACATTACGCACCATACTTAATGCAATTGTCTATTGTTTGCAACTTAATACTGGAGGGGGTTCGGATGATAACCTGAAGGTGGACTTTTTAGGCATAGATGCATGCTGAATAGCGGTCTATGTACTTTGACGTAATGCCCAATTGAATTTCACACTACTCATCATAACATGTATGTGCATTGTCATGCTATCTTTATTTGTCAATTGCCCAACTGTAATTTGTTCACCCAACATGCTATTTATCTTATGGGAGAGACACCACTAGTGAACTGTGGACCCCGGTCCATTCTTAACATCGAATACAATCTACTGCAATACTCGTTCTACTGTTTTCTGCAAACATCATCATCCACACTATACATCTAATCCTTTGTTACAGCAAGCCGGTGAGATTGACAACCTCACTGTTAAGTTGGGGCAAAGTATCTTGGTTGTTTTGTGCAGGTTCCACGTTGGCGCCGGAATCCCTGGTGTTGCGCCGCACTACACTCCGCTGCCATCAACCTTCAACGTCCTTCTTGACTCCTACTGGTTCGATAACCTTGGTTTCTTACTGAGGAAAACTTGCCGCTGTACGCATCATACCTTCCTCTTGGGGTTCCCAAAGGACGTGTGCTTTACCGTCACAAGCAGCAAAGCTTTTTCTGGCGCCGTTGCCGGGGAACGAAAAGCTACACCACAGAGATTTCCTCCCACGTCAACCACGCACCAGTTGTAGACAGTAAAGCTTTTTCTGGCGCCGTTGCCAAGGAGATCAAGACACGCCGCAAGGGGAGTCTCCACTTCCAATCTCTTTACTTTGTTTTTTGTCTTGCTTTATTTTATTTACTACTTTGTTTGCTGCACTAAAACAAAACACAAAAAAATTATTTGCTAGCTTTACTTTATTTACTATCTTGTTTGCCATATTAAAAACACAAAAAAATTAGTTACTTGCATTTACTTTATCTAGTTTGCTTTATTTACTATTGCTAAAATGGGTACTCCGAAAAATACTAAGTTGTGTGACTCACAAACACAAATAATAATGATTTCTTATGCACACCTATTGCTCCACCTGCTACTACAGTAGAATTCTTTGAAATTAAACCTGCTTTACTAAATCTTGTTATGAGAGAGCAATTTTCTGGTGTTACTTCTGATGATGCTGCTGCCCATCTTAATAATTTTGTTGAACTATGTGAGATGCAAAAGTATAAGGATGTAGATGGTGACATTATAAAATTAAAATTGTTTCCTTTCTCATTAAGAGGAAGAGCTAAAGATTGGTTGCTATCTCTGCCTAAGAATAGTATTGATTCATGGACTAAATGTAAGTATACTTTCATTGGTAGTAATTATCCTCCTGCTAAAATTATATCTTTGAGAAGTAGCATAATGAATTTTAAGCAATTGGATAACGAGCATGTTGCCCAAGCATGGGAAAGAATGAAATCTTTGGTTAAAAATTGCCCAACCCATGGACTGACTACTTGGATGATCATCCAAACCTTTTATGCAGGACTAATTTTTTCTTCGTGGAACTTATTGGATTCAGATGCTAGAGGTACCTTTATGTCCATCACTCTAGGCGCCGCAACAAAGCTTCTTGATAATATGATGATTAATTACTCTGAATGGCACACGGAAAGAGCTCCACAAGGTAAGAAGGTAAATTCTGTTGAAGAAACCTCTTCCTTGAGTGATAAGATTGATTCTATTATGTCTATGCTTGTGAATGGTAGGACTAATGTTGATCCTAATAATGTTCCGTTAGCTTCATTGGTTGCCCAAGAAGAACATGTTGATGTGAATTTCATTAAAAATAACAATTACAATAACTCTAGGCCATATCCTGCTAATGGTAACTCTTATGGAAGATATGTTTCACCTAATGAGGAAAAGATGTTAGAAATTGAAAGATCTACCAAGAGCTTTATGCAATCCCAATATGATCAAAATAAATTGTTTACTAAAACTATGAATGAACAATCTACCTTGTTGAAAAATATAGGAAATCAACTTGAAAATCTGAATATGGAGATCTCTGGGTTGCAAACTAAACTTGCAAATGCTGAAAACCGAATCTCATACATGTCTGCGTCACAATTTTCTTTAATTAATAAAATGGCTGCTAAACCTGAGTACATTGATAATAAAAAATTTACTATAGCAAATGTCATCCAAGTTAGAATTAATGAGAATATAAGATTGATGGCCGAATTGCGTGCTAGGTGGGAAAAAGAAGAAAATGCTAAAGATAACAATGTAGCTAAAGTTTGGACTATTACCACCACTAGTAATGCTAATTCTTCACATGTTGATACACCTCCTACTATCAATGGTAAAATAATTGGTGTTGGCAATATTTCTACTTCTAATACAAAGCCTGCAAAACTGCCGGAACCTGCTAAAACTGCTGAAACTGCTTGTGATAAAACTGCTGAATTTTTTTCCAATGTTGGGCATAATGATCCCATTGCTGTAGATTATAATGGTTTAGATTTTGATGATTGTCACATCTCTGAAGTTATAAAGTTCTTACAAAAACTTGCTAAAAGTCCTAATGCTAGTGCTATAAATTTGGCCTTTACAAAACATATTACAAATGCTCTCATAAAAGCTAGAGAAGAGAAATTAAATCGTGAAGCTTCTATTCCTAGGAAGTTAGAGGATGGTTGGGAGCCCATCATTAAGATGAAGGTCAATGACTTTGATTGTAATGCTTTATGTGATCTTGGTGCAAGTATTTCCGTTATGCCTAGGAAAATCTATAATATTCTTGACTTGCCACCATTGAAAAATTGTTATTTGGATGTTAATCTTGCTGATAACTCTACAAAGAAACCTTTGGGAAGGGTTGATAATGCTCGCATTACGGTTAACAATAACCTTGTCCCCGTTTATTTTGTTGTCTTGGATATTGAATGCAATGCATCTTGTCCCATTATATTGGGAAGACCTTTTCTTCAAACTGTTGGTGCTATTATTGATATGAAGGAAGGTAATATTAAATATCAATTTCCTCTCAAGAAAGGTATGGAACACTTCCCTAGAAAGAGAATGAAGTTACCTTTTGATTCTATCAGTAGAACAAATTATGATGTTGATGCTTCGTCTCTTGATAATACTTGATACACACTTTCTGCGTCTAGCTGAAAGGCGTTAAAAAAAAGCGCTTATGGGAGACAACCCATGATTTTACTACAGTACTTTTGTTTTATATTTGAGTCTTGGAAGTTGTTACTACTGTAGCAACCTCTCCTTATCTTAATTTTGTTGCATTATTGTGCCAAGTAAAGTCTTTGATAGTAAGGTTCATACAAGATTTGGATTACTGCGCAGAAACAGATTTCTTGCTGTCACGAATTTGAGCTGTACTCTCTGTAGGTAACTCATAAAAATCTGCCAATTTACGTGAGTGATCCTCAGATATGTACGCAACTTTCATTCAATTTGAGCATTTTCATTTGAGCAAGTCTGGTGCACCTAAAAAATTCGTCTTTACGTACTGTTCTGTTTTGACAGATTCTGCCTTTTATTTCGCATTGCCTGTTTTGCTATGTTTGATGGATTTCTTTATTCCATTAACTTTCAGTAGCTTTGTGCAATGTCCAGAAGTGTTAAGAATGATTATGTCACCTCTGAACATGTGAATTTTGATTATGCACTAACCCTCTAATGAGTTGTTTTGAGTTTGGTGTGGAAGAAGTTTTCAAGGATCAAGAGAGGAGGATGATACAATATGATCAAGGAGAGTGAAAGCTCTAAGCTTGGGGATGCCCCGGTGGTTCACCCCTGCATATTTCAAGAAGACTCAAGCATCTAAGCTTGGGGATGCCTTGCATCCCCTTCTTCATCGACAACATTATCAGGTTCCTCTAATGAAACTATATTTTTATTCCATCACATCTTATGTGCTTTACTTGGAGCGTCTATATGTTTTTATTTTTGTTTTGTTTGAATAAAGTTGGATCCTAGCATTCATTGTGTGGGAGAGAGACACGCTCCGCTGTTGCATATGGACAAATATGTCCTTAGGCTTTACTCATAATGTTCATGGCGAAGGTTGAAACTGCTTCGTTAATTGTTATATGGTTGGAAACGGGAAATGCTACATGTGGTAATTGGTAGAATGTCTTGAATAATTTGATACTTGAAAATTGTTGTGCTCATAAGGATCATGTTTAAGCTCTTGCATCATATACTTTGCACCTATTAATGAAGAAATACATAGAGCTTGCTAAAATTTGGTTTGCATGATTGGTCTCTCTAAGGTCTAGATATTTTCTAGTAAGGGTCGAACAACAAGGAAGACGGTGTAGAGTCTTATAATGCTTGCAATATGTCTTTTATGTGAGTTTTTCTGTACCGGTTCATACTTGTGTTTATTTCAAATAGCCTTGCTAGCCTAAGCCTTGTATTGAGAGGGAATACTTCTCATGCATCCAAAATCCTTGAGCCAAAAACTATGCCACTTGTGTCCACCATACCTACCTACTACATGGTATTTCTCCGCCATTCCAAAGTAAATTTCTTGAGTGCTACCTTTAAAATTTCTATCCTTTATCCTTGCAATATATAGCTCATGGGACAAATAGCCTAAAAACTATTGTGGTATTGAATATGTATTTATGTATCTTATTTCTTATTAAGTTGCTTGTTGAGCGATAACCATGTTCCTGGGGACGCCATCAACTACCCTTTGTTGAATATCATGTGAGTTGCTATGCATGTTCGTCTTGTCTGAAGTAAGGGTGATTTATCATGAGTTGAATGATTTGAGTATGCATATTGTTAGAGAAGAGCATTGGGCCGCTAACTAAAGCCATGATCCATGGTGGAAGTTTCAGTTTTGGACAACTATCCTCAATCTCTTATGAGAATATTATTTGTTGTTGAATGGTTATGCATTAAAAGAGGAGTCCATTATCTGTTGTCTATGTTGTCCCGGTATGGATGTCTAAGTTGAGAATAATCAAAAGCGAGAAATCCAATGCGAGCTTTCTCCTTAGACCTTTGTACAGGCGGCATAGAGGTACCCCTTTGCGACACTTGGTTAAAACATATGTATTGCGATGATAATCCATGAAAATCCAAGCTAATTAGGACAAGGTGCGGGCACTATTGGTAATCTATGCATGAGGCTTGCAACTTGTAGGATATAATTTACATAATGCATATGCTTTATTACTACCGTTGACAAAATTGTTTCTTGTTTTCAAAATAAAAGCTCTAGCACAAATATAGCAATCGATGCTTCCCTCTTCGAAGGGCCATTCTTCTACTTTTATGTTGAGTCAGTTTACCTACTTCTCTCCATCTTAAGAAGCAAACACTTGTGTTAACTGTGCATTGATTCTTACATACTTGCATATTGCACTTATTATATTACTTTATGTTGACAATATCCATGAGATATACATGTTACAAGTTGAAAGCATTCGCTGAAACTTATATCTTCCTTTGTGTTGCTTCAATGCCTTTACTTTGAATTTATTGCTTTATGAGTTAACTCTTATGACAGACTTATTGATGCTTGTCTTGAAAGTACTATTCATGAAAAGTCTTTGCTATATGATTCAATTGTTTACTCATTGTCTTTACCATTGCTTCGAATCGCTGCATTCATTACATGTGCTTTACAATAGTATTGATCAAGGTTATGATAGCATGTCACTTCAGAAATTATCTTTGTTATCGTTTACCTACTCGGGACGAGTAGGAACTAAGTTTGGGGATGCTTGATACGTCTCAAACGTATCTATAATTTCTTATGTTCCATGCTACTTTATTGATGATACTCACATGTTTTATACATACTTTATGTCATATTTATGCATTTTCCGGCACTAACCTATTAACGAGATGCCGAAGAGCCAGTTGCTGTTTTCTGTTGTTTTCGGTTTCAGAAATCCTAGTAAGGAAATATTCTCGGAATTGGACGAAATCAACGCCCATGATCTTATTTTTCCACGAAGCTTCCAGAAGTCCGAAAGGGAAACGAAGTGGGGCGACGAGGCAACGCCACACTAGGGCGGCGCGGCCCAGGTGCTGGCCGCGCGGCCCTGTTGTGTGGGCCCCTCGTGGCGCCCCCTGACCTACCCTTCCGCCTACATAAGCCTTCGTCGATAATAGTTCCAGTACCGAGAGCCACGATACGGAAAACCTTCCAGAGACGCCGCCGCCGCCAATCCCATCTCGGGGGATTCAGGAGATCGCCTCCGGCACCCTGCCGGAGAGGGGACTCATATCCCGGAGGACTCTTCACCGCCATGGTCGCCTCCGGAGTGATGTGTGAGTAGTTCAGCCCTGGACTATGGGTCCATAGCAGTAGCTAGATGGTCGTCTTCTCCTAATTGTGCTATCATTGTTAGATCTTGTGAGCTGCCTAACATGATCAAGATCATCTATTTGTAATGCTACATGTTGCGTTTGTTGGGATCCGATGAATAATGAATGCTATGTTATGTTGATTATCAATCTATCATCTATGTATTGTTTATGATCTTGCATGCTCTCCGTTATTAGTAGAGGCTCTGGCCAAGTTTTTACTTGTAACTCCAAGAGGGAGTATTTATGCTCGATAGTGGGTTCATGCCTCCATTAAATCTGGGACAATGACAGAAAGTTCTAAGGTTGTGGATGTGCTGTTGCCACTAGGGATAAAACATCAATGCTATGTCTAAGGATGTATTTGTTGATTACATTACGCACCATACTTAATGCAATTGTCTGTTGTTTGCAACTTAATACTGGAGGGGGTTCGGATGATAACCTGAAGGTGGACTTTTTAGGCATAGATGCATGCTGGATAGCGGTCTATGTACTTTGACGTAATGCCCAATTGAATTTCACACTACTCATCATAACATGTATGTGCATTGTCATGCTATCTTTATTTGTCAATTGCCCAACTGTAATTTGTTCACCCAACATGCTATTTATCTTATGGGAGAGACACCACTAGTGAACTGTGGACCCCGGTCCATTCTTAACATCGAATACAATCTACTGCAATACTCGTTCTACTGTTTTCTGCAAACATCATCATCCACACTATACATCTAATCCTTTGTTACAGCAAGCCGGTGAGATTGACAATCTCACTGTTAAGTTGGGGCAAAGTATCTTGGTTGTGTTGTGTAGGTTCCACGTTGGCGCCGGAATCGCTGGTGTTGCGCCGCACTACACTCTTCCGCCATCAACCTTCAACGTGCTTCTTGACTCCTACTGGTTCGATAACCTTGGTTTCTTACTGAGGGAAAAACTTGCCGCTGTACGCATCATACCTTCCTCTTGGGGTTCCCAACGGACGTGTGCTTTACCGTCACAAGCAGCAGCGACCACCTCGCCGGTGGTAATGCCTTACCACCGGCGCATTGCAAACCGCCGGGGGTAACCCATATTACCACCGGCGCCTCAGCCAACTCACCGGGGGTACTATTTACCGCTGGCGTTTTCCGATCCACCGGGGGTATTAAGTTACCGCTGGAAAACAGCCCTATGCCCCGGCGGTATGTATTTTAGGATTAAAAAAAAACTGACTCGTCGGCGGTATTAAAGTTACCCCGGTGTTTCCGGGCCAAATCGCCGGCGGTAATGGGAGGTCCATCAGCGTGCTCTCGGCCCAACTTACCCCCGGCGGTTTAAGTCCCGACTCGCCGGCAGTAAGTGGCCTATCTCCGGCGACCCCAAACCAGCTCGCCAGCGGTAACTTACCGCCGGCCACCTCGAAGCGGACTTGCCGGCGGTAATAAGTGCGGCTATAAGGTTATTTCTAGTAGTGATGGGGTGGATGTGTGGGTGGGACACGAACATCTATGCTTTATTTTTCTTAGATTAATAATTAACTTTCAGACATAACATTAATAAAAAAAATTGATAAAGGATGCTTTATTACTTTGAAAAGCAATTACATCCAGCCTCTGCATAACCAGGATGCACACAACCATTTTGTTGTCTCAAATCAAAATATAGAAAAAAAGTATGAGAAATATATATCGAAACGATGAATCATATGACGCCTAAGGTGTAGGCGGGGCTTCAATTCGTAGACTATGCTGCCACCCATGTAGGGAAAAAGTATCCCTCGCTGTAGCCTCCAACCGTGTACAGACCTCCGTAAATAGGTCTCAGTTCTCCACTCGTTGAAGAGGTAACCACAAACGAAGAATACCTGTACATCTGTAGATGACCTACAACAAAGAACAATTTTTAACCTTGAATCGATACCATGAAGCCAATTGCCAAAAACATTGGCCACACTAGTCGGAGGATACATGGTAGATGCTACTTGGATGACTAACCATATAGTTCTCGCAAAATGGCACTGGAAGAAAAGGTGTTTAATGGTTTCAATCCCAGCCGTTGAAGTAGTGAATTCCATGTCAATAGCCTTTGTCCGAGCAAAACCCGTCTGAACGTCACATTCGGAGGTGAGGTAGCCATTACCGTGGCAATGGTATCACCTTTGCGACAAACAATACTATACAAAGCAGGATACTGTTCACTTAAGGGAGCATTGTCTAACCAAACATCTTCCAAGAACCGTATCTAATCTCCATTCTTGATCGAGAAAGTACCATGGCGAAAAAGACAATTTTTTATGCCATGGGACCAGCCCAGAAGTGTGAATCCCCAGGTTTCCAAACCACTTGGGATAACGTCTTTGAGTCGATATATTTTCTCCGAAAAATAGTTTGCCAAATCCCATCCTCGGTAAGAAGCTTAAATAGCCATTTACCTAGCAGAGCTGAATTCTTGACCTCCAGGTCATGAACTCCAAGCCCACCTTGATCTTTGGGACTACAAACTATACTCCATTTAATCAGTCGATATTTCTTTTTCTCGCTGTCTCCTTGCCAAAAGAATATGGATCAATAATAATCGAGTTTATGCAGAATTCCTTTCGGTATTAGGAATAATAACATATACAGTACCATATTTGTCAGTACCGAATTGATTAGTACCAATCTTCCTCCCAGGGGCAGCAATTTACCTTTCCAACTACTAAGGCGCTTTTGTAATCTTGCTTCCACTATTTTCCATTCAGCGATTGTAAGTCTCCGATAATGAATCGGAATACCCAAATAGTGAATAGGAAATTGGCCTTGCCCACAACCAAACAACTCTGTATACATAGTTGTATCGTTTTAGGCATCACCGAAACAGAAAAATTCACTTTTATGGAAATTGATTTTTAATCCCGACACAGCTGCTCGAAAGCCGCCAAAATTAACTTCAGATTGCGAGCCTTTTCGAGATCGTGATCCATAAACAGAATTGTATTGTCAGCATATTGAAGGATAGATAAGCCACCATCAATCAGATGTGGGATCACACCTTCAATCTGACCATCAGACTTGGCCCGCTCTATGAGTATAGTCAGCATATCCGCTACAATATTGAACAACATTGGTGATAACGGATCCCCTTGGCGTAACCCTTTTCGTGTTTGGAAATAGTGACCGGTGTCATCATTAACCCGGATTGCCACACTATCTCCATACACAAAATCATTTATTAAAGCACGCCATTCAGGAGAAAAACCTTTCATCCCGAGCGTCTGCTGTAAGAAAGACCACTTGACCTTATCATAAGCCTTTTCAAAATCTAAATTTAAAATAACCCCATTTAATTTCTTAGTATGCATCTCATGTACCGTCTCATGCAAGACCGCCACTCCATCGAGGATATTACTTCCTTGCATGAAAGCGGTCTGTGATGGCAAAACGACATGGTCTGCACCGTATTAAGTCTAATGGTGGCCACTTTTGTGAAAATCTTGAAACTTACGTTTAAAAGACAAATCGGTCTATATTGTTGAATCCTTTCCGCCTCATTAACTTTCGGTAACAAGATTACTTCACCAAAATTTAGATAAAATAATTTTAGTTATCCTGTGTGTAGGGCACTGAACAAATCTAGAAGGTCCGGTTTAATAGTATCCCAGAAAGTTTGATAAAACTCCGTTGGAAAACCATCCAGCCCCGGTGCTTTGTTGCATTCCATTTGGAAAATTGCCTTCTGAACCTCTTCCTCAGAATAAGGTGCGGTTAGTAAGCCATTTTCTTCCATAGAAACTTAGGGTATGTCATCCGTTAGGTCCTCGTTAAGAGAAAAGGAACTTTCCTCCGGAGGACCAAACAGATCTTTATAATAATTAGTAATGTAAGATTTGAGTTGCTCATGGCCTTCAATCAACCCTTCATCTTAATTGAGAGAGTGAATACGTTTTTTTCGATGTCTCCCATTGGCTAAGCCATGGAAATATCGCGTATTTGAGTCTCCTTCCAATATGAATTGGGCTTTGGAACGTTGATACCATTTGAGTTCCTCTTCGCGAAGAAGACTCGCCATCTGCGCATTGGACTGATTCTTAAGTTCAATCTCATGCGGGGACAACGGTCTTACCTCAGCTACAGCCTCTAACTCATCAATCACATTTGATAAACGAGCCTTCTCTTTTTTAAGTATACAAGCCATATGGGTAGCCCAACCTGAGAGATGTTTACGCATTGCACGCATCTTATTATTCCATCTTAAAATTGGAGTGCTACCACCAACCGGTCTTTCCCAAACCGTCTTAACCATCTCATGGAATCCCTCTCGATGTAGCCAGCCAAGTTCAAACTTGAACGGCCGTTTACAAACGGGTCGAGGATTCCCATTAGTTAGGAGGATAGGAGCATGGTCACACAATTTTTTAATACGTTCTAGTGCACGGACTGACACCATAGGGTAGTTAGAAGGATAGGAGCATGGTCAGAAATTTTTTCAATACGTTCTAATGCACGGACTGACACCATAGGGTATTTATCTTCCCATTCGATATCCGTTTAGCTATTTAACATAGCTAAAGTGTTTGCTCAAGGTTATACTTGGGTTTAGAAGGCATGTATATGGAGAAACTTTGGCAATGTGGAATAATCTTTTATATATGTTCGGTCATGTATCATTGTCCAACGATCCTATCAAAGTGACATGGACTTTAACTGAATCTGGTATTTGTTCACTAAATTCCTTGTACAATTATTTGTACAGATGGATGAATTTCCTTGAAAATTATTTGGAGAATGAAACCACCTCTCAAAATGGCTAGATTTCCCTTCAAAGCCTTTTGTGTGGCGATGGATGATTTTCCATTCAAGTCCTTACTAAGAATAATTTGGTTAGTAAAGGTTGGAAAGGGGATGAGAATGGTGAATTATGTGGTGGTGAAGAAAGTCTCGATCATTTATTCTTTGTTTGTTCTTTAGCTATAGATATAGTGGGAGTGTGGTTGAGAGCGCATTGGCAAATAGTCGTAATCCGAAAGCTTATTTGATTATTTTATCTTGGAGAGTGGATTTTGTACTTGCACACATGGTTGCGGTTGTTTTCGTCACCGTCTATTCATGTCTCGAGATTCGTACTCATCATGGTAGATGGAAAGATTCCTTTCTATGTCATCTTTTATGCGAATCTCAAAGCACAACGAATGGTGAGGGAAACACCCACACACATGCGTGCAAGTACAAAAGTATTACCCTTTATCTTGGTTACTATGTTATATTTATATTGTTTTCCATGTCTTGGATCTCAATTAGAATGTTGTAGAGGTTTTCGTAGCCTTTTTTTGAGATGGTTGTTTGACAAAATGTGACAAACTTTGATTTCTCGATGAAATTGGGGGCGCGCCTTAATCTTTTATCTCTTAATAGCAAACCCCCACTAGGTGATTTTCCTACACTCTCGTGAAGCCACGTCATCATTTTTTTCTGGTGCCGCACTTCGTCGCGCGTTGCATCTTGCGTCTCTCCTGGCTCCCTCACGCATTTTTCGCAGATGGGCCAGATAAAGAACTTCTTTCGTGGGCTAGCTGAGGCGTGTTGTCAGCATCGAATCTTTCTTGACACCTCTTCCTCTTCATCTTATCACGACCCATGAATTTCCTCTATTCATCTTCTCCGCGAGTAAATGCAAGAGTAACCGATGAAGGCGATCTCCTCTCTAAATCTTTTTAAGCGGTCCATCTGTAAGATTATTTCTCGTCTTCTACATTGGATACCCCCGTCCATGCGTTAGATCTGCCGTCGACGCCTGTTGCCTCCGGGTACCGCCCCCAACATCTGTCTTTCAATCTGTCAGGTTGTTCTCCGGCCGGCCTGGCTCGAGATCTGCTCCACGTTTTGCTCACCCAAAAACGGTGTGATTGGATTGTACGGGATGCTCAAGCTCCTCTGAATTGATTGGATTGTGTGTGCTGCTCACCGAAGCTACAGAGGCTATCATCAATGGATGAACTACGGCAGCGGTACCTGCTTGCATCGGTACACAAACCCTCATCTCTTACTCTAAATGACTAATTTACATTGGATGAGAAAATGCGTCTTTTACTTTCTTACTCTCGCTGGCTGCATGTATTCCTTACCATGTAATATCCCCTGAATTTATTGTTTACGTTGTTATCCTGGATTAATTAGTTGCATATGGCTATTTCTGCACAGTCTTTTAACTCGGCTGTTTGATGTATCATGTCACATTAGCATACCAATTATCTTATGCACGAGACACCTGATTCTTATTTTTACCTTTTCTCCCCTTGCAGGGTGTCATGTATGTGTGAGTTGGGCTTATGTTACTGAGCCAATCTGTAGAGATTGGATATTCTCTGAGAATTTAATCAATTTCGGCTACTGTATAAGTATAACAAGAAAAATTACCTCGAAGGAGAAGTTGGATTATGGCATATTTCATCCACTAACAGATTGGATCTTCAGTAAATTCATCATCAAATCTAACATTAAACTGTCAAATGTCGGTTGATGTATTTATTAATAATGCTCCTTAAGGTGTTCTTTATGAATTTTGCATGTAAGTTCAACCTTCAATTTTGAATTACCTAAAAAATCTGCCAACTAGCAATACTGATGCTACTGTTTGTATGTTCTACCAACATTTGGCAGTTGGACAGTGCTGCATTATTTGGTATTTTTTCTTATAGCTTTCAACTCATGCTCAATCTTTAAAAAAATACCTAATCCAGATAGGAAGAGTGGATTCATTATCACAACTTGGATCTATATAATTAGGCATGAAGAAGCAGGATAGACATGATGAGCACTAATGTGTATTTGCAAGTGCAACTTATTTTTCTACTGTTTCTTTTCAGGCCTGAGTAAATAGACCAGCTTAGTCAAATAATATAGATGAGTATTGAGTGTCTTACGTCGGTAGGAATTGCCTTCCATTAGTAAGGTGAACTACCAAATGACCCAATGTCGCAACATCTTTCTTTTAGATCGGAGGTTCAATATTTACTGCAGAAGATAGGGATCGAGTGCCAACGTGAATGCTACTCATGAAGTTTCTATGATATGTACGAGCTTTGTCTGATGGTAATAATATTTGTGGATAATTTCGTACCTCACCTTAGTTCGGTTTTCACCTGTTGAAACATTGTTATAGCAAATACTATGAATGATCAAGAGAATATTTAATATTAATTTCCGCACGCCTTTGTTCACAAAAATATGACAAGCACTCATCGAGTATTCTGATCATGTAATAAACATTTTTGAACTCAAATCATGAGACGCTCCGTTTTACATGAAAGTTTTTAGAGAGTCATGTGAAATTTTATAAATTCATCACTAAAAATTCCCGCCGCAACGCGCGGGGTATCATCTAGTTTAATAAAGGACGCACCCAGTGCTAAGAGCTCCAGCACTGTACGAGGTCTGGGGAAGGTGTTAGTGGCAAGCCTTACCCTCACCAAGTGCAATGTGAGGAAAATTGTACACTTACTTGGGGACGCTATAAGGGTGAGTTTTGTTACGAGGCCTTCAAGCATTGAGGAGACGAGGACGGGGGTGGTAGCAGCAGACCGGAACCAGTGACGGCGAGAGTAATACGATGATCATACATAGTTAGAAAATGTTGGTCCAGGGTATAACCGTAGGATGTTCGAATTTTCGTAAGTTTTAGAATTTGTAATGCTTGCCCAAATGAGTCATGCCAATACTATTATTCTGTCTGTCGGTGTGGAATCTCGGCCGCGGTTTGAACCTTTGGGAGGCCCGCCCCGATGCCAAAGCTGTTTTCGCTGGTCTACGGCGTGGACTAAAAGGCAAGCAAGTGTCTGTTTCGATTTCAACTCCCTCGTTTGTTTACTTCCCAGCGGCCGCAGCTTCAGACTGCAATGCTGTTTCTGCAGTCCCAAAGCTTCCAGCCATGTGAAGCTTTTCCTAGTCTCAAGTTTATATGAATCCATGGTGGCAGTCGAGGCAATTAGACGAAGCACCTGCCAGTGAATCCACAGTAACAATGTGACAATGTGAACGATAGTGTCAAATCATATCAATTTAAGGTTAAGATAATGCCATGGATCTGGACTGTAGTAGCATTAGTACCAGTGTAGTGGACGCTAGCACTGCAGCAGTCCCCCCACTCCGTCGAAACCAGCAAGCAGGATCTCACTGCGAGCTCCAGATCAGATTTTAGTTTATCTTCCTTTTCACCACGAGATCCATCCAGAGACCCAGTGCGCCCCCAGACAAATCTCACTGCACGCAGCCTCCTCTCTCCAATCACCAATTTCTTGTCCCCCAGCCGGCCTCTCTCCTTCCTCCTGCAGTCGCCGGCCGGCCTCCCGCTCTCGTTTCCTTGGACTCTCCGTTCCTTCCTCATCATTGTTGCCGTCCTTTTCCCCGTCTCCCTTTGCTGCTCAGCTCAAGAACCCACCACAGCCTCGGAAATCTCCAGCCTTCACCGCTTCACATTTCGCACGGCAACACTCGTAGTACAGAACAGAGGCCAGGAGGAAAGGGACCCCTTTGAAATGGCGGTGTTCTCCTCGTTCTTCTAGGGCTTGGGGCGTTGATTAGAGAGCTTGGGGTTCTTCTCGTGTGTGCTCTGTTCCCTGGATTCGGAAGCAGGAGGCCAGATCCGTCCCTTGCTTCGAGTTCGAGTGTAATGGGTGGTTCCATGAAGCTGGGCTCCAAGCCGGATGCTTTCACCAGGCGAGGCCAGGCATGGTAATGCTCTTCTTCTTCTTCCACTCACGGCTACCATTTTCAGTTCCTGAGATTCCTGGCTGAAATCGGAAGCTTCCTGGCCGGGATAAATCAACTGGGCGTGCTTTGTCCTGTTCCTGCTGCTAGTTTACAAAAGAAATTGATCTGTTTCAAATGGGGATTTGGGAGCACAGTAACTCAAGAATCTTTCTTTGTGGTTTTGTTCCTCTCTAGCATGGCAATTTGGTGTGTGTTTTGTCTAGTCTGCATCCACATTGCTGCTCCTTGTTCTCCTGCTAACCATGCTGTGCTTGTGGAGGCTCTAGGGTTTTCATTTTCCACTTTTTTTAGTTTCATGTACAGGAACAATTTAAAGGTTTTCTGGAGCTGAAATGCCAGATGGTGCAGGTGTTTTGTTCTAGTATTTCAGGGTGGACATTCCATGGTTTGGCCTACAGCAACCATCTGCTTCTTTTATTGCTTCTTTGTAAAAACAATGCCATTTTTTTATCAAGCCGCATGCTTGATGAGCACACAGAACCAACAAACAATAAAATAAAACAATACCATTTTGTTTCAGCAGATACTCTGAATGTGAAACATTGCCTTATCTGCTTTCTTTAGCCTCTAGCTGAACATGCATGCCAAAAGAATGTGATTAGTGATTTGCTGATGCCCATCTTCTTGTGGGTCTTACAGGTTCTGCACAACTGGACTTCCCAGTGATGTTATTGTCGAGGTCGGGGAGATGTCCTTCCACCTCCACAAGGTAATTTACTTTCCAGTCTATGACTAATTCGCTTTAAATTTGTGATGATCAGAAGCCAGATGTTATTTTTCTCAACAAAAAAAAGCAAGATGTTGTAGCTTAGCTCGTACTTGTATTAGACCGTTAAGTAGTAGAAGTTCAAAGAAAAAACATCATCTTTACCTTGTTAGCTTTTCTTACATTTAACTCTTAATTCTTAGATGGTGAGATGTACTTTTCAGTACAGTCCTTACAGTTACACATTAACAAAGGGGTTCTAAAAAAAAGAGCATTTACAAACAACTTTCTCTCAAATATTCACCTTCCAAGTGTGAGGTTGTTATTTACTGGTTATCCTTTTGTTCTGAATTTTCTTTACCTCCTTGCAGTTTCCTCTGCTTTCAAAGAGTCCCATCCTGGGAAGGTTGATGGAGGAGAACTCAGACCTAGATGAATGTATAATCAAACTATCCGACATCCCAGGGGGTGCAAAATCATTCGAGTTAGTGGCAAGGTTCTGCTATGGTGTCAAGATAGAGCTCTCTCCGGCCAACATTGTCCACCTTCGATGTGCCGCGGAATATCTTCAGATGACAGAAGAAACAGCCGCAGATAACCTTATCAACCAGGCAGAAACGTTCTTTAACCAAGCTGTCCTCCGCAGCTGGAAAGATTCCCTGGAAGCACTCAAGACATGTGATGTCCTTCTTCCTCACGCCGAAGACCTTCACATCGCGAAGAGATGCGTCGAGTCGTTGGCTGCCAAGGCTAGCATTGATCCGGACCTCTTTGGCTGGCCAGTCTCAGAACACGGTGCGATG
This sequence comes from Lolium perenne, assembly GCF_019359855.2. Lineage (NCBI taxonomy): Eukaryota > Viridiplantae > Streptophyta > Magnoliopsida > Poales > Poaceae > Lolium > Lolium perenne. The sequence continues at coordinate 30,714,713 of NC_067248.2, read as the reverse complement.
CTAAGCCCTGAGGGCAGTGTACTGTGGAATGGCATTAGCACGGGCGCAAAGCTCGGGAACTTCAGCTCAAATTGGTGGTATGATGATGCGTCATCATTGAGCTTCCCTACGTACAAGAGGCTCATTTCCACTATGGAGTCAAGAGGCGCCAAGGAGGAGATCATTGCGGGTTCGCTTATGTACTATGCCAAGAAGTGTCTTCCAGGATTGAATAGGCGTCAAAGCAAGGGACTGGTGGCAGTGCCCCTGAATTCTGCTATTACCCTGTCTGAGGAAGAACAAAGGCGTCTGCTCGAGGACATTGACAGGATGCTACCTCTTCAGAGAGGTCTAGTATCCACAAATGTTTTGCTCTGGCTGCTTCGAACTGCCATGATTCTGAAAGTCAGCCGTGCTTGCATCTCCAACTTAGAGAAAAGGGTTGGCATGCAACTAGATAAAGCCACGCTGGAGGATCTACTGCTGCCCAACTTCTCGTACACCATGGACACACTCTACAATGTTGAATGTGTGCGCAGGATCCTTGATCACTTCTTGGAAATGGACCAGACGACCGGCGGCAGTGGTTCCCCGTGCTTGGATGATGTGATGGCTTCTCCCTCACTGGCGCCGATCACCGCTGTTGCTAAGCTAATCGATGGCTACCTCGCAGAGATTGCACCAGACATGAATCTGAAGCCACCGAAATTCGAATCTCTTGCAGCTTCTTTGCCTGAATATGCTCGGCCTCTAGACGATGGTCTTTACCGTGCCATTGATGTATATTTAAAGGTAAATTCTTGAGCCTCCTTTATCTGTGTTATTTATTTATTTGTTCAAACTGATACTTCTCCATAGTCCAGGTGACACTTGTGTCCATACTTCTCTAACACATTGTCGATTATGTTTTGACACCAAAAATTGAACCCACGACTGCCATTCTTACCGTTGTTTAATATTGTTCCTCAATGCTGACAGGCGCATTCTAGTCTACCGGAGTCCGAGCGTGAGCAGCTCTGCCGGCTGATCGACTGCCAGAAGCTCTCCCTAGAGGCATGCACCCACGCGGCGCAGAATGAGCGCTTGCCCCTTCGCGTGGTGGTGCAGGTCCTCTTCTTCGAGCAGCTCCAGCTGCGGACATCCATCGCTGGGTGCCTGATGGTCTCCGACAACCTCGAAGGAGGATCCTCACGTACCCTGCGCGGCAGCGACGCGGTCGCCATGTCGGGTGAAGCCGGTGCCAGCTGGGTCACCACGGCGGCAGTGAGGGAGAACCAGGCGCTCAGGGCCGGCATGGACAGCATGCGGCTGCGTCTGGCGGAGCTCGAGAGGGAGTGCTCCGGCATGCGGCAGGACATCCGGAAGCTCGGAGGCGGGAAGGACGGCGGGTGGGCAGCGCGGGTGCAGCGGGTGTTCAGCCTGAAGATGAAGCTGCAGATGTGCAGCACCGACGAGGGGAGGATCAGCGAGCAGCACCGTAGCGCGGCCGCAAAGCTAGAGAAGCTTCAGGCCAAGGTGTCCAAGCACAAGAAGCACCTCTCCATTAATGCCTGAACTCTGAAGCATTTGTACCACGGCATGGAAGTCTCTCTCTTATCTTGCTCTTGCTGTATCTTCCTGCTGAATGTGCACTGGCAGCGTTCTTCAAGTGAAACTGTCACTGACGTTTTGGGTGTTAGTGGTGGTGGTGTATATGGAACCAGCATGTCATGCAACTAAGAAATTGGAGCACACTGACGTAGGCACCGTGGGGAATTTCGCAGGAAACGGGTCTTTCAGGCATGATCTGAAGAAGAGGAAAAGAGGTTTCATGATTTTTACTTGGGGAAAATTTGCTACAGGTACAGGACACCGTTATTTTCTGTTTGTTGGAGCATAGTGCCCGATCTTATCTTCTTATCTTTGCTAACACATTGTAGTATTTGGAACCGGCTATAGAATGGTAATTATGACACAAAATCATAAGGAAAACGCTGACGCTCCCCCGGGGGAACAGCGCTCGGATCCTCCGCCTCGATCGCTGGACGCGTGTAACGTGGGCCCCACATCTTATCTCTTCCACCTCCTTCCCCAAATCGCAACGAGACGCCTCCACTCTCCAGCGACCTGCACTTCCTCCTCCTTGCCGGCGTGTCCCGATGCTCTCCCTTGCCGGTGTTCCCCGTGCTCCACCCGCCGCCGGGCGCCCCACCTCCGCCGGGCGCCACCGGGCCCCCACCTCCGCCGGGCGCCGCCGGGCCCCACCTCCTCGGCGCGCCACCGCCCTCCTACCGCCTCCGCGTGCCTCCGGCCCCCCACCTTCGCTCGCGCGTCGGCCCCCGGCTCGGGTGCGCCGCCGGAGCCCCAGGACATCCGTGCACCGCCGGGCCCCTCCTCCTCGCGTCGTCGGGTTCCTCGGCACCTCAGTGCGTCGCCGGCCCCCCAACCTTCTCCGTGCGCTCCCCCCCCCCCCCCACCTCCTCCATGCGCCGCTGGTAGGGAGGCATTCCCCCATGCTCCTCATGTTGCTCCACTAGCCGCCCGCCCGAGCTTCTTCCTTCGCCGGCGCCGTGTGGTTTTTAGGGTGTGACAAATCGGCCCTGAATTTCTCCTACAGCTGCACTGGATTCTGCCCCATTTGTTGTCGGTGCCTGTCGTCAACTCCTGCCCCATTTTTTTGCTACTTTTTATTCTATGTCGTTGCTACAATTGTTATGTATTTCTGCTATAATAGTACACATTTGTTTCTCCCAGATTTTCGGCTAGAGTTTTGCGATGAAGTCATTTTTGCTACTTTTGTTCTATATATCGTTGCTACAATTATTCTGTATTTCGGCTGTAAGTTCTCCGGTGAGGTCTCCGCCGAGCTTTCGACGAGGTCGGTTTTGCTACAATAGCAAAAAAAAGTTGCTACAATTTTTGTGTTTTTGTGCTACTTTTAGCATTTTTTTTTGCTACTATGTCTCCGGTGAGGTTTCCGACGACGCCTCCGGCGAGTTCCCGGGTGACATCTCCGGCGAGTTTTCTTTTTTCGAGGTCTCCGATGAGGTCGGTGTTGCTACAATACCAGAATTTGTTTGCTACAATAGTACAACATTTTCGCTACATCGTCTCCGGCGAGGTCTCCGGCGAGTCTTCGACGAGATCTGTGTGTATTTTGGAAGAACCATGTTTTGCTACAATTGTGTTGATTTTGCTACAAACGAACCGTTTTTTGCTACTTTGGTACATTATGGTAGCAAAAGTGGGACTGAGGTATTCTGTGACACGTGTCATAATCTGGATGGTCCAATTGAGCTAATCCTACGGCTGTCCACCCGGAGGATTAGAAATCTAATCCCCCGGGGACGCTCAGCGTGCCCCAAATCATAATGGTACCTGACGAAACAAACACAATCGAGCGTGGCAAACCCAGATGATAGCGGCGTTTTTTTCTTGACCCACATGTCCCATGGTGAGTGGCGTAGATGTGATTGTGCTGTGCACGGGATCTGCCGTGCAAATTGTGCCCGTCCGATTTACATTGGCTTCTACTTTAAAAGTCGTGTTGAACCAAATCACTGTGTTTGATTGTGTTTCAGAAATTAAAATCGGATTGATTTGCAAAAAACACTGTTGTATTATGATCCAAATTCATTCTAAAGGGAGGCTAACTTCTGACGAGCGGAGCGAGGCCCGTCGCTCTCCGGGTACGGATCGATGCCACCGTCTATATATACCTCTTGTAAGCCGCCGGATAGGGTTTATCAGATTATAAGATATCTCATGGCGTTTGTAAACACTCCCTGATATAGTAAAGTTTTGCTGGCTAGCGTCCGTGGTTTTTATCTCTCTTTGTTGGGGAGGGTTTTCCACGCTCAAATCTTATGTCCCCTGCGTGTGTTCCTTTATCATTCTTCGTTATTTGCTTGTCGCTTTTATAACAGGGTCTGTCTAGCGGACGCACAGGCACCCGTTCCTACGTTCTGGCACACCCCCGTAAAAGGAAGGAGACTGCTCCGATTTCCCTCACAGACCCAGCGACCACCCCGATTTGGAAATTTTGTCAAAAAGGACCACCTGCCCACTGAAATGTCAAAAGAGACCACATGTGAACGGAAATGCCAAAACTGCCGTGGCGGCAGCACGGCCAGGCGACGCGTGGCACCTGCCGCCGGAGCCGGTGGCGGCAGGGCCTGCCGCCGTCAGTCGTGGCGGCATGTCCGCCTCCGTGAGCCGGCCGTCAACGCAGCGCAGCCGACGTCGCCATGCCGCCCTGGCCGGTGGAGGAACGCTGAGCTGGCAGGCCTGCCGCCACCACCGGTGGTGGCATGTGCTGCTGCCCCGACAGCCCTGCACAGCGCGTTGACGGCGCTGATTCCGACGCTGATGGCTCTGATTCCCACGCAAACTGTGTCAGATTCGGGCTGTCTCTGATTCTGAGGCTGTTTGGTCCGGTTTGAGTCTATTTGGCACTAGTTTTTGCACTTTCAGCTATACTAGTTGAATGCCCGTGCGTTGCTACGGCTCCCACAATTTATATTTTAGTTAGATATGTAAACATAATACACATGAAAATTCATGTTTACAAAAAAACATAGCCACAAAGCTATAGTCTGACATCATATGTATAAAATGCAACAACCCAACAATTATATCTTTTTAACTAAGATTTTACTTCTCTCGTATCCTAAAGACAACCCAACAATGCTTTTTATAGTTGAGTAATATTTCACTTGCTTATTGTTTGAGACGTCTTAAAATAACATATGCATCAGCAAGCAATTTACAAGCTTGTCTTGCCATTGTTAGGGCGGGAGTCAATATTTCTCTGCAAAGAATAGTGTAAGAATAAATTATATATATGTGTCCCAAATTAGTAATTAAAACCTACATGAAGTTTAATATATCTTGTTTATAAATTTTATTTCCAACTATAACTGGCCCCGTGTGGCAAAATGTAGAGTTTTTTTTGAAGATGTTGCTTCTTTAGAAGATTGCTCATGCATAATTGAAATTAGATTAAGCGCTTACATAGAACAACAAAAACATAGAGACATCAACTAAAAGTTGTTTTACTCTACCTTGGCACACACTCTAGCTTAAGAATGTTGCAACAAAAACTTATGTTTTCTTTCTCCCATGAATTACCACAATGCATCAAGGGGTTCCACCTTACTCCTCGCTACATGGCTTCTCCTTTATTTCCGCCGCCCTCTTGATTATGCATCTCGCTTGTGCTGGTATATATAGTCATCAAACTTCAGCATGATTATTATGGGTTGTTATCCTTGTACTATGCAACACATTGGCAAAAGAGTGGTGGTTAACACCCAAGGTTGTCTCCTTTTTTTTCCTAAACACAATGCAATCGTAGATGCTCTCACATACGTACCACTTGGGCTTGTGTGGCCGTGTAAAGTTCACAAGAAATTATGGAAAACTTGTATTGTCGAGCTCTCTTTCGTGGATGCAGAGTATAACCACTTAGCCCCCATTGTTAAGAAAACTGTTAAAAATGTACAAACAAATAACCATTAGCGTACATTGTCGGAGTCACAAGCTAGGTTCTAGGAAAATGTATAGCTAATGAAGCTCCTCAAAATGTAAAACCTCCTAATTCTCTAAGCTTATAAGATACAACTCTATCTTTGAAGATGAAATATCATACTAACATGCATTTTTATATGGGATTTTCATGCTTAACCCGTGAACATAGTTGAAATTCACACATGTCTCGTCAACATCACAACAACTTAATGTGATGCAAAGAGCAAGAAAAATGCTAAATTGAAATTTTAGTACAATGAAATTGACAAACACCAAATAACGTGTATGTACTATGCTAACAATTAATCAAATTACTTGCTTGCTTTTTCAAAAGGAGAACATGTTTTTGTAAATAGTTGGCAAGTGCAGTTCAAACCATAAGATAGTGCACCTAAAAATGACATAGTTGGGTTGTACGGCACCAACGGGCCAAAACACTTCACATAGTTACTTACCAAAAGGAAAACCAACCAATAGTTCAGTTCATGCACCTTGAGAAAAGAATCTAAAAGAATATGAGAAATCGAGGATAATTAAGTAGGTGACCCTAGTTTTGATGTTTTTTTTGTAGCCGACACAACCAATGCATATATAAGAAGACCAACGCTATAGGGTGTAAATGGGATAAAATGCGGGATATTGCATATGTGCTGCATGTGCCAGCGATGGATAAGTTGGACACTAAAGCAGCACGCCAAATCTGATTGCAATTAAGCGGTGCCCGCATAAGCCTCCATAGCACGCACCCAACTAAAGGATTCAGCTAGCCAGCAGCATACATACACATTGGCCATGGTAGTGTGCTGGCAGCATGCTACAACCAAGAATTGCAGATTCAACAAAAAGATCAATAGGAGAGTTCAGAAAAATGATACAAATAGATGCAAGGAAGGAATTATTGTTCATGATTTTGATAGATTTCTCCTTGCGGGCCTCAACACCGCTCGACCGCTCTGATAGTCCAATGTAACTGTTCATCATCGATTGATGAACTGACATGGTGAGTATGGAGGATGGGGTTGAGGAGAGACAGAAGAGGGAAGGCAAATGTTGGACTGACCCGATTGTGGAAGCCATGGCAGAGCATCACCGTTCCCCGTTTCAATCGTTTTGCAGGATATGTGTGTTTGGATGTGGGCTAAGTGATTGTTTGCTTAATCCCACATAAAAATCTAGCACACTCTGCATACAAGATTTTGGAGGGGGCTCCATTTGCAGATCGCACCTGCTTGCACCCTGAATGGAAACTCACTGTGATGTTTCAACAAGGAAAACAAATAACATAACAAGGGATATATATTGTCTCAATTCTCACCTTATTATCAAGCCTGACATCTCATATGAATTGTACATGTTCTGGTCCATCTAGAGCTGCAACAACATAAATACGTATCCAATATTCAGTGGGCATAAATATAATTCAAAATTGATGTTTTAAATAACGACAACAATGCAGCCAGTGTTGTTGCTCTTCTCTGACAAGTATTTTTTTTCTAGAACCGAGGAGGATCCAACTCACCTATTGATTGGTTTCGCACACCTTCAGGTTCTTGTATCCGAGTAATTTAGAGTGACTCGCCGAAGGACCTAAAGCCTCAAAGTTGAATTTGCGCTAGCACTCCATCTATTTTTTTTAATAAATTCATCTCCAAATTGATCAAAATCTGGCCCCAAAATAAATATTAATAGCTAAAAACATTTGTACCTAGAGAGAACTAAAGAACCGAAACTGAATAATGTTTCTACATCAGGGTATTGCAGATGAAAATGTTAAAGCATATCAAGATTTTCCGCAATCAAAGATACCAATGAAAGTATGGAACTTAATGCCTTGGCAAAAAACACCTCTTGATGTGTACATATCTTCAGAATTAGAATTGTGGAACGAGAAATCTGCAATGTAAAGTACAAATTTATACAATATAATATAATAATATAATGGGGAAGAAAAAAGAGTCAGAATGGTGTGCTCTGCTCACCAAGCTTCACAAAGCCTTGGAGGGCTACAGTGTATCCTCTTTTGTTGTAGGCTGTAGCTGGTGAGGAGCGTGGGTTTAGCTCATTGCAAGAAGAACGTCTAGATGCGTCTGGTATTTTTAATTAGATCAACCAAAGCAGTGTGCAACACAATAAAATTCCAGTGACACGTAACTCTCTTACAAGGCGGTCAATTTTCACTTGATTTGAACTAACTGCAGGGATCCTACACGATCAATTTAGGTGCTAAGTTCACCGGCAGACCAACACCGAGACCCTTGCGACTTGCGAGATGCGCGCATTGCTTCTACACATGGCCACCGTTGCCGACAGTGTTCATATTTCAAAAGAAGATTGTGTTCTCTGGTACTACTCCTATACTTGTCGCTGGTCCTGCTCCTAAATAACACACCGGCATCATGCAGCAAAAAATCAGAGAGGTAGAAGGGAGGAAGAAGATGGGAGGGAGAGGGGAGAGGTGTCGTGGTTCAGCAACTGTCGGCCGGTGATCTGGTGCTATGGCAGCCCCACGCGTTTAGACCTTCGTCGTGGGTTCCACGCAGCTTCAGTTCACCGCGCCGCCTTAGACGACGCTGATGGTGATGGGTTACCTCAGGTCCGGGCGCCTCCGTTTTTCTCTAGCCGGCAGTCGTCGCGCTAGGTCCGGCAACCAACAAGCTCCAATGTAGCGCCCATGCCATGGTCACACAGAGATTGAGACGGGAGGGGAAGGCAAGTCAGCAGAAAAGGGATTTTGGTGCAAGACAAGGAAAGACATCTTTCCTAATTAATTTGTACCGTGTCCTTGATTGATACCTTGAATCCTTAAGATGGGTTGGCAAGGAAATATGCGTTTCATTAATTGATACCGCTGATTGAGGATACCATAATTCACCGTTAAATGAGATCGGACGATTGGATGGTAAGCGGAGATGGGGAGATTATATTGGACGGACAAGATGCTTTTAACGATGATCACCAAAGTGCGTTGAGTGTCAAACGACCAACTCTCATTTAATAGTAAAGATTAGAGACTGTAGTTGTACAGAAAATTGATTGTATGATTCTCCGACATGAGTTGACGTCCGCCGCTGATACGGAAACGTGACCACCGAAAGTGTGCAGCGCCGCATGCTTTATAACCAGCCGCTGCTTAGTGCATTGTTGCGAACACGCGCACCTGCTCTCCTCTGTCTTCCCGTATGAGCTGAAAGAACACACTTAGTTGGTCTCCTGTCTTGCTGAGAACACAACCATAGTTTGTTGATTAAGTGCAATGATTAAGTGCATGATGCAATAGAAGGGAAAGCAACAAGGTTAGTTCATTTGGATATTTGATTTTATTCGTACATGCATAATTTTTATGTTTCCATTTCTAGTAAGTAGACACGCATCATTATATTAGCATAGCATGTAAGGCACTGTAATATTTTTAGAAGCACGTAATTATAGTTAGAAATGCAACATGATGGTGTGTAATGTAGTATTATTGTATATGTATGAGTGAAATTGAAATGCAGCATGACTATATGTAGTGTAGTATTATTATAGTGTAGTATTATTGGACGTAACTACACGGCGTATATGAGAAAATGGTCTAATTTTTCGAAGTAATGTGTGCGTATGTTAGGTTGATTTTATTCGTTGATGACCCTGTGTATTCTTCTTGGATTATCGCAAAACAAAAGAAACATGCACATGTTATAACTACATACCTTGTATTAGCATATTATGTACAGCGAGTGAGATTTTATGAAGGATGTAATTTAATTTGAAATAGAACAACACGTAGTGCAACGTACTATTATTGCATGTATGACTGAAAATTAAAGAGATGGATAATTTGTTGAACTAATAACCGTATGTTAGGAACATGCTTTAACTCGCAAATTTTAATGTGTATTTTAGGTGGATTGAAGTATGCACATGCTCTCTCACTGTTATTATTTGGATTATTGTGGCGCGTAAATTATTATTTGGAAGAATATCTATCTGCAAATTAAGGTATATATATGATGTCTTTTAATATTTTGTCTTGTGTATTTTTTTGCCGTATTATTTAGAAAAGGAAGGATTAATTATTTTCGTAAAGTCTTACCGCCATGTTAGAATAAGTGTTGTAATGAAATTATTAAAACAGTAATATGATTTAAGGTAGGATGTTACTAATATTATTTTAAAAATCCGGTTGTGCGGTAGGTACGATGGAAAATTTGGTAGTGTACTATGGGGACGTCGTACGTGACGAATTCGGTGGGGTGGATTTCTCGAACTGCGACTCGATGGAAGTTGCAGTGATAGATATGGTCAATAGAGCATTTGCGGATGTAAGAAAAATCATCCGAGCCCCATTTGGTCAGGAGATGCGTGGACAGAGGATGACGGTTGAGGCTCTTATCGTCGTAGAAGGGAATGGACCTCCCCGTTGGGGTTTGCGGGAGGTAAAAAATGATACAAATTGGCGTACGTACATGAGGTTTGCAAGCACACCTGGTGCTGCTATGTACGGACGGCCGATGGTGTATGTGAAGTTTATTTCAGCTACTGATGATGCTGGAAGCAGTAGGAGCGCTGCAGAAGAGCAGCTGTCCATCACCGCAGGCCCTAGCACCGGCCTGTCGGATCAGCTTTCCATCACCGCTGCTCGTAGCATCGACCCATCGGAGCAGATGCCTAGCCACCATAATGTTGACCCAGGATATTGGTCCACGGTCGGCGACATCAGCGAACATGTGGAGGGATTGCCTGAGGCGTTGGATGATGATGCTCGTTCATCTTCGTCCGAATCCTCGTCGGATGAAGAAGGAGTAGGTCCTCCCCAGAGGGCGGTCCCAGGTCCAATGGACCCTGACTTCCTGCAGACCATGACCATAAGCAATGAATTTCGGTCTGTTCCAGGCCTAGGAGAGGATAGTCTGCTAGTTGGGCAAAGTTTCCCTGACAAGGACTCCGCTGACCAGGCAATAAAGAGGTATGCATTGAGCATATCTCGGGAGCACAGAGTGAAGCAGTCTGATCGAAGTCAGCTAAAAGTGATATGTGTCAAATTGAATGAGGGGTGCATGGGGAGAGTGATCGCTCGAAAGAGCTCTGGGGTATGTCAGTCCTGGCATATCTCAAAAATAGAACCACATAGTTGCGAGCAGGTGGGGGCTATGGCTAAGCACCGCAACGTCACCGCAAAATATTTGTCACATATCTTGCAAGTGGCGGTGGAAAAAGACATCAATGTTAGTGTGAAGACGCTGCAAGAGACTGCAGAAGATCAGATTGGCTTCTCTGTCAGCTCCGGAAAGGCAAGGCGTGCCAAGGAGGACATTTTCCAGAGGCTATATGGCACATATGAGCAAGCATATGACCTAGCCCCCAGACTGCTCCATCAGATATCATCAAGTAAACCGGGGACTCAAGTATTCAGGAGAGAACGTCCACACCCCAGGGAGCAAAATGAAGAAATACTTGACCGTTTATTCTGGGCATTCCCGCAGGCTATACAGGCATTTCAACACTGTCGTCCGGTGTTGTCAATAGATGGTACCTTCCTCACTGGAAAGTAAAAGGGTACACTCCTGTTGGCGATCGCAGCAGATGCAAACAATCAGCTCCTTCCTATTGCATATGCATTGGTGGAGAGCGAGAACAAAGATAGCTGGTTCTGGTTCTTATGCTGCTTGAAGATTTCAGTTGTCGGAAATCGCCCCAATGTTTGCATCATCTCTGATCGCAACACGGGGCTATTGAGTGTGCTCGAATTTATGAAGGTGGCACAAGATCCAGAATGGGGGTGGCCCGATCTAGAGACAAGGTGGTGCATGCGGCACTTGGCAGCCAATTTTTACTCAAAGTTCAAGAACAAGGATTGGTTCAAGCTGTTCAAGAGAATGTGCATGCAGAAGACAGAAGAGAAGATGAATGCAATTTGGAGTGGAATCAATGGCGAAATTGAGAAAGCTGCGTTGCCACAGAGAAGAGATCGGAGGGGCAATACCAGGACAGTTAATTTATCTACGCGGATTGCCGAGAGTTGCCCTGATTTAAGCAAGTGGGCGCTTTCTCATGACTCTGGGGCACGGTACGGCATAATGACCACCAACATGTCAGAGGTGTACAATGGTGTGCTGAAAGGTGTGCGCGCCCTCCCTATCACGGCGTTGATTACTGAAACTTGGAACCGGACTTTGTCGTACTTTGCAGACAGAGTCCAGGTTGCCAACGCTCGGGACGCACTGAACAAGCCATGGTCTGAAAAGATGCAGCGACATCTCGACGAGAAAGCAAAAAAATCACAAAGCCATGGTTTCCGTCAAATTGACGCACTTAGGAATAAGTGGGAAATACATGTACGCGCCAAGTTTGTGAGAGGCCACCACAGAGGCTCAAGAAAGCATGCTGTCACCCTCGGAACTAGCTCGTGTGAGTGCAGTTGTAACAAGCCAAAACTTTTGGGATACCCTTGTAGTCATGTCCTCAAGGCTGCTTCAGCACAGAACATCAGCGTGCAGTCCTACATATCTCCGTACTTCAACACATACAACCTACTGCACACATGGAATGGTGAGTTCTGGACATGGGGCATTGGGCAGCACTATAGGGATATATGGCCGGATAAATCCACCATATGGGTTTCGGACCCGACGTTGAAGAGGACCGCGAAGGGTCGATGTCAATCTCGCCGTCATAGAAATGACATGGACCATAGTCAGTCGGGAGAACCACGCCGTTGTCGCGTTTGCAGATGTCCCGGTCATGCGCGAAGGGAATGCCCGTACCGTAGCAACAACAACCCAGCTTGATGTTAATTATAATAATTTGTAGTCATGATTTGTTGTAATAAATTTATGATTATTTCTATTCATGATGTGATGTAATATATTTATAATAATTTGTGCGCATGATTTGCTGTGCTCGAGATGACGATGTTGTTACGCGAGAGTACGACATGCCAGATGCACCGTCGTCTAGACCCAGTATGGCGCGTACGAGCAGTATGGCACGTACGAGCAGTATGACGCGTACGAGCCAACCTCCTACGCGGAATCCATCATATGCACGCGTCGACTCATCTCTACTGGACAGCTCACAATCAGCTCGCATGTCTCCGCCCCATGCCGCCACACAGGTATTATCAGATACATCTAAAATTATAAATGCGCGTACGTTCTTCTACAAGATTTTACAAAAAATATTATCTTCTGCGCATTAAAAATAGGAGGAGAATATTTTCTCTACTAATCCGTTCGGGGAACGATTTTCATACACCCAAGGGGAGACTTCAAACATCGACAACACCACTCGCGTATGTTCATATTTTATAAATAATCACTCATACAACATAAAATTACGCCTATTATTTACGAATATTTTCCATCCGCAGCAATCTTTTGAACCTGACTGGTCAGAGACGGAAGCTGGACTCGGCTACAATATGCCTCCTCCACAGGTTCCTTCAATTTTAATATATAATTTCTCTCATAAAAATATTCATGTCTATTACTTACAACTAATCTTTTTACGCAGCAATCTTTTGTTCCTGCTTGGCCCAACATGATAGCTGGTTTCGGCCACAATATGACCCCGCCACAGGGCACTGAGCATATGCAGGAAGAATACTATCCCGGAACTTCTAGTCAACCTGATAATCAAGGGATATTTAATGAATTCTTTGGAGCTGACATTATAAGCACACAAGGCAGTTTAATTCCTCCGGCGACACAATCTCAACATGTATTACAAACTCCACCACAGAACTATGAGGCCCACACAGATGAGGAGAACGAACAGTACGGTCGAGGTTTGCGCCAACATCGTATACCACATCCTTGATCGCCTTCTGGTGCTAAGCAGAGACCACCACGCCGTCGTCGACAAGGGTGATATGTTGACGACTCTGCCATATTACTATTATTTCTATCTATGTATGACCTATGTATGAGACATATTTATATAATTTCGAATAATTATTCAACCAGTTTTTCAAAATAAGATACATGAACATGCAAAAATACAACATAAAATTAAGGGTTACTATCTGACGAAATAAATATGAAAACATAACTTAAATTTCTATTTATGTATGACCTAAGTATGAGACATATTTCAATGATTTCGCATAATAATTCAACAGGTACTTCAAAATAAGATACATCAACATGCAAAAAATTCAACATAAAATTAAGTTACTACCAAAATGAAGATACATCGGCAATGCCAACACCACAACTTAAAATAAACGCTACGAGTAACATTATAAGCTTCACTTTTTTTTCCTTCTTCTTGCTCTTCGATGATGAACTAACCTTTCCCTTCTTACTCGGTGACATAAAATCATCGTCCGAGTCAACGCAAGCGGATGCAGCGCTTTTTCCCTTGAAATATTCATTGCTCTTAGCCAGACTCCTCGGCGTGAAGACTTCTTCGTCATCCTCCGTCGAGGAAGCACATGTATATGGATACCTTAGAAATTCTTCTTGTTCCTTCTCATCCTTCGGTTTCTTCTTCTCAAACCTTGCTTGCAACCTAAGAAGCTCTTGTCGTAATTCCACCGGAGTTCGGCCAGGCATACCTGCGTGCTTAGAAAAAAGCTTGCCTACCTCAACGAGAAGATTCACATTCGTGACCAGATCTTCGACATTTTCTATGTTATTGGCACTCATAACTGAAGTAGCAGAGGAGATAAGAGGAGCAGCCATACGTGCAGTAAAACTACGATCTCCCCGAGGAGCCATCTTCTGGCGACTTCGATTGTGTACAACAAATGAATGCCCAGGGAGGGGTTTTATAGCACACGGCTCAGAGAAAAGGCGGGAAATCTTGGCGGGAATTCATGGCGCGAAATTTTGGCGGGAAAAAATAAAGCGGGAACTTTAGGCGGGAATATTTACGCGCGAACTTTTTCCGGGAAACCAACATTTATTATTAATACATCTGCCAAAATAAAGTTGGAAATATAACTTAAATTAAAATACGGCTAATCACTACAACGGAATTTAAGATACAACGCGAAAGTAAAACAGAATTTAAAATACGTAGTTACTACAACAAATCACTCTATTTGCCCTGCGTCCAGCGTGGCCATTTTCCAGTCTTGTCGCCGCGTTCTTCTGCTGCCTGCGCCTCAGCAGCCCTTTCTCTTAATCTCTTTCTTTCCGCTTCACGGGCCTCCCTGCGCACCTCCTCCTCTGCATACCTACGTGCAGCCTAATCATCAATCCGCTTCTGATTTACCTCGCGATTTCGAGCTTGCTCTGTCCTTAATTTTTGTATCTGTCTCTCTCTTTCTGCTTTATCATTAGCAATAGCCTTTTCGAAACGCTCCTCCTCATGGAACCTTGCCCACGCACGCCTGTGTTTTTCCTCCACCTCACGGCGCGCCCAATCCGGCTGCTCCTGGTCTATCCAGTGAAACCAGTTGCAAAGGGGCGGCGGAGACTGCAACAAAAATAAGATGATTAATAAATGAAAATTAATGACATACAAATATGATTTTTAATCATGCTGTTACAACATACCGCAGGTCTCGAGGACGATGAACTTGTATGTGCGGGTGGATCATGATCGTAGTATGCGCACATGAAATATTTCATGCCGAACTTATCCGAAAAATCCACCACTTCCTTCACCTTCGCAAGGCGGCCGCACCAACACCTCTCTGCTCTAACCCCCGGCGGCAAAGTTGTATTCTTTCCCTTCATCGGTCTAAAATCCTAGTCTGAGCAAGGCACACTCATGCTGGCTAAGGTATGAGCACTTGTGTACCAAATAATATCAGCGAACTGAGCGAGAGAATTAGGCACACTCGATGCTGGCTTTTATAGCGAACTGAGCGAGAGAATTAGGCGGGAAAATTTAGCAGAACATGCCTCAATCAGTGCAATCAACCAAAAAGCAGTACAATAATTCGAAAAAGTACGTGGAAATCAGCGCCGTCAGCGCGCTGTGGAGGGCTGTCGGGGCAGCAGCACATGCCACCACCGGTGGTGGCGGCAGGCCTGCCAGCTCAGCGTGCCGCCACCGGCCAGGGCGGCATGGCGACGTCGGCTGCGCTGCGTTGACGGCCGGCTCACGGAGGCGGACATGCCGCCACGATCGACGGCGGCAGGCCCTGCCGCCACCGGCTCCGACGGCAGGTGCCACGCGTCGCCTGGCCGTGCTGCCGCCACGGCAGTTTTGGCATTTCCATTCACAGGTGGTCCTTTTTGACAAAATTTTCCCGATTTGCTCGTCTCCCTCCTACCCCAACCTCCTCCGACCGACCAGCCCTGAGCATCCACGCTTGCCGCCGGCCTCCCGTCCAGCACGCGCGCTCCCGCCGTCGATTTCCCATCCAGAGCATGAGCATGTGCAAAACATCCAAGTAGCATGCGGGTACGCCATAGACTAGCTGCAGTCTTCGACTTGACACCAAATATTAACATGGTCAGATTGTGGACGCATAATTCAGAGTCAAGAAACAACTTTTTACCGATGCAGGGCGCAATCAAGCAGCAGTTGCGTGTTAAGAAGTTGGATGTGTGAATTCGTCAAGGATGGGAACTTCTCTTCGGGAAACTGTAGAGCACTAAAAGCCGCTGCACAACAGTCACATAACCTCAAGAAACTTACATAGCTCTTGGAGGTTATAGCACATATATTTGGGTAAAATTGTAACTAATCGGAATATCCTTTGAAGACTACTAGTTGTTGAATTAGCTTGACATATGCTAGCGACAACTCTGGTGAACGGTAAAGGAATATACAATATGATCACATATCCATATTAGCAAAGCATAAGATGATTTACAAGATAGAGCTTACACTAACATGAAAAAATGTAAATATTGTTGTAAATGGTGAAGAAATAAAATTGCTAGAGTTTCATTTGTTATACCTTGCTCTTCCTTCAACTTTCTCTCTTTCCCTTCTCTTGTTTTTCTTATCCAATGCAGGCTGCCTTGGATTTTCGTCACTGGTTGGATGGGAGGCTTATCATCTCCCTTCCCTCATGTAGTCATGTGCAATGTCCAAATGACCCTCGGTCATAACCCTAATGTGTAGTGGGCTCTTGCACCTGTTTGGGCCGCTGGAAGGCTTTATTTAGGCCATTTTCTCACAACCCACATGAGAAGGATACCAATAGCTTGCCATAAGGGTGTGTGTCAACCAAGGCCAATCCTATACAACGACCAGGTCGGTGCTTACCAAGCACCGCACACCCTAATCGGGTATTGGGCCTGACCTATATTTCGCTTTTCCTTCATTTTTCGTTTTTATTTTTTCTTTCTTTCTTTTTGTTTGTCCATTTTTTGTTTCCCTTTCCTTTTTGTTTCTTTTTTCCTTTTTCAAATTTTGGGTTTTTTCAAATTTTTTAAATGTTCAAATTTTAAAAATGATCGAATTTGGAAAACATTCAAATTTGAAAAAAATCTGAAAATTGTTTGAATTCTAAAAACTTTAAAATTTGAAAAATGTTCATATTCGAAAACTTTTCAAATTCGAAAAATGGTCATATATAAAAAAAGTTAAAAAATATTTTTCAAATTTTAAAAAATGTTCATATTCGAAAAATATTCAAATTTAATATTTTGAAAAAAGTTTAGTTTTTGGGAAAAACTTCAAATTTAAAATTTTAAAATCGTAAAATGAAGAAATAGAAGAAAAGAAAACAGAAAAAGAAAAAGGCAACGATGGGCCGACCCAACACCCAACAAGATGTGCAGCTAATGGCCGACCGGATCGGTGTGTAGCACATCCCATGAACCAAAGCTCTAAACAGAGGAGCTTATCCGGATCCTAGGGCATTCCAAGTCGAGAACCGTCCAAACAACCAACAAGGTAATCCTACGATCGTCATAGAAAAGGCCCAAGGCACAAAATGCTTGCCAATTGTATTAGCGTCATAGTATGTCATATGAATAGGGTCGGTCTATAGTTTTCGGTGGTCCTTGGGCGAAACGACACCTAAAGCCTCTTGTTCATAGTGACGAAGCTTTTCTAAGCCAGGTGCCATGGCCCCCTACTCTAGAAAAATTCTTAAAGATATTTATTTACGCTATATTTTTATATATTACTTAACGTTTAAGCATGACTGGTGTTCTGGGCTCCTTAAGAATCTCACTCAATCTCCGCCATTTGGTCACACAGAAAAGACCTAAAAAACATTAGTATTCTGCAAGATAAATATTAGGGTAACGCAGGAACAAACCAAATAATATCTACATTTGAAAGATCCATAGTTTTTGGAATCTTGGTGAAGACTTTTAAAATAATTTATTATATTGATCGAGCGAACTATATGCCATGATTCTTATTTATACCAATAACTACCTGTGTACACATCTATATGCATCCGTATCTCTAGAATTAATCAAAAAATATTATGAGGGTCGGTATTGTTATGCACATTTGAGAAGGCCGGGGAAAAAATGTATCATTGGGAAAATTATTTAGAAATATTAAAACGCTTTTTTTTATCAGGAGTCGAAGTAGAGGCGAGGTAAGGTGCAGTTTGAGCCTTCCATATTTTCATAAATTATTCCAAACTCTACTTCCTAAAGAGTATAAATATACATGTACTAAGTGTGCAAATAAATCTTGGGTTGGGGCCCTAGCTGTTAGGGGACCCTGGGCACTGCAGCTTAGGTATGAGCTTGAACAAATACACATATTCTCTATAATAACCCTTGCACCAAGAATTAAGAACAATTAGTCTAAAAAGAAGAACTAAGAACAATTCCACCATGCTCCTGCTTCACGCGTATTGTGATCTTGGACGTGTTAATCACCATAACCTGATGACCTGTGTGTACAATCATGATAGCTGAGCAACTTGAAAAAAACAGTAATCACTGTAACCGATAAAAAACCGGGGAGTAAATTGGTTTTTCTGATTTCTGATGCTCGGAGCCTCGGACGCGCCCACTGGTCCAGCTGTCCAAACTCTCTCTCTCTCTCCTCTCGTCGCGGACTCCAACCCAACAACCGAACCAGACCCAGACCGGTTCGTCGCCCCTCTCCTCCCCCGCCCGCGAACCCTACCCGCCGCCGCCGGCGGACCTGACCAAGGAGGACGGCCTCCAGCTCGCCCGCGAGCCATGCCGCACGCGCGCGCCGATCCGGTGAGCTCTCTCTCTCCCCGTCTCCAGATCCACCTCGCCGGCCCACGCGCCCGCGCCCACGTCGCCGCCTCCCCTCCTCCCACATCGGGGGATCTACCTGCCGGTGCACCGGAAGGAATTCCGCCTATTTCGTGCGCGCGCGGCGTGTTGGGTTGCGGGGCCTTGCAGAGTGATTTTGGGTGGGGTTGGTACCGTGGGAGCCAAGCAACGATCGAATTACTCTTTCCGTAGCCGAGATAGTTGCCCATTCACAGAGCGACCATCCGTAGACAAGTGAATTCCGTTTCGTCGAATTGAATGGTGGCGCATTTTCGTTCCTAGCCTGAGAAACCTGTTGTTACGCAATCAGTGTACCTGACGCTTGTGCATTTATCTTCTGCTCAGGGATCGGACGTTGAGCCAGCAGCAGAGTCGCCAACCTTCCGCAGCGCCAGCCCTTTCCCCAGAAGGAAGCGTGCGAAGCTGTTGACGGAGGAGCTGCCGCACGGGGAGCCCCTCGGTTGCTCCGTGTCGACCTGCGATGATCCGCGGGAGAACTTGATTGCTGGGTAACAAACCTTCATCTATCTATCTCTGTCTGTTTATTATTTCCTTTTGAGTGGATACCACTTTTTACCCTATATTTTGGCATTTGTGACACTAATTACCCCGTCGAATAAAAAACCGCGGAGACTACCCTTTTTATAAGTTTTGGACCCTGAATTTGGTGCGTATTCATTGGGTAAGGTGTCAGGTGATGGCCGGGATCCGAAAATACCAAAACAGTGACGAGGAATGGAACTTATGTATAAAAGAATTCTGGACATGATCCTCGATGACGCCCTCCGATATTTAAATATTTTGTCACGTCACATCGACGTATCATGCATGTTCCATCTAACAATAACGAGCAAAATGAGAAGCTGAGGTTAAAATGTGTTCAAGGTCTCCTAAATGTTATATTTTGCGAAACGTTCTACTAAATGGGGTAATCTGTGTCACAAATGCATAACTAGAAGGTAAAAAGTGGAATTCACTCTTTCCTTTTTTTCCACTTAAGTTGGAACTGATTCTCGATTCTGCCCGCACGATTGATCAGGTGTTCGGAGGAGCGGCAGATTGCTTCCTGCAGTGGCGATCAACCGCAAAGCTCAGCCCCGTTCGTCGCAATGCAGGAGAATGTTTCTTCCGTCGATAATGGTGGTGGGATCTATCCGCAGACTGAGGTGGAGTATTCTAATGGTCAAAATGGGTACATTGCGTATCCGCAGCATCAGCCCGTGGAAGGATGTATGTATATGAATGAGCATGGGCACATGTGCGGGCCTTACGCGCCCAAGCAGCTCTACGAGGGGCTATCCACTGGTTTCCTGCCTCAAGACCTTGCTATTTATGCTCTTGTCGGCGGGAAGATGGTAAATCCTGTGCCCTTGAGTCTTCTGGAGCAGTTCCTTTCGCAATGGAATTCTGCTGCTGCGGTCTCCACGCCGAATGAATCAAATGAGAATAAGACAGTCGCTCGTGCTGATAAAATGGCGCTTCGGGATGTATGTCATGCATCTCTAACTATATCTCTGCACATCGTCTAGCCCCTTGTCTACCTTCCTGATTTGTGTTTTTTCTTCTGTTTTCTCACTAGGTTATTTCAAGTGATGAACCATGCTGGATGTTCGAGGATGCAGACGGTTCCCGGCATGGGCCTCATTCTCTTGCTGAACTTTCTTATTGGCATCATAGTAGCTATCTCCAGGATCTTTCAATGGTAAAAATAAATTAGCAATCAAAATCACATGTCTTGTAAATCCCGTCCTCTTGCTTTATGTTGGTAAATAAATGTGTTATCCACTCCAGCGACAATGTCATTCCTGTTTCCCAGCAATGTTTCCATCGAGTTAGGTAATGGAAGATCTCCAATAGTTACAAGGCAATTCTATGATTTGGTCATAACTAGCGAATAGCTCTACAATATCAGTCTGATACATACGCTATCTTTTTTAGATGCTGGTTTTGTAAAGACCTCTTGAAATTTGTTGTATTGTTGGCTTGAATGTCCCTGCCCTTATTTGTTAGACTGCGTCATGGTGAGGAACATTCAATTTTTTTTTTTTTTTTTTTTTTTTTGCATTTCTCTTCTTGTCTTGTCAAAGACAAATAATTGGTTAAGTTAGTGAAGTTGAACAAAAAATTCATATCATAGGCTATTTTCTGTGTATTAAATTAACTAAACTTCAGTGAAACAAAATAAGATATAGTTCTGATGGAGTTTCTATCTGCAATACTTCCTTGTTTTCTCAAGGATCAAGTTAAACAACAAATGAATGTGTTGTGCTTCTATATTTTGTATACTATAATACTTGCAGATCTCCCTCAACTGCAGTGCATGTATATCTGTGATTTACTTTCTTTATTCTTATTAGTCCGCAATCTGAATAATGTATGTTCTTATTGTAGGTTTATCATGTTGACAGCAAATTTGGTCCATTTACACTTGTCTCACTAGTTGATTGGTGGAGTGGTGGTCACACGGAGCATCCAGAAGCTACAGAGAATGGTTCGGGGTCATTTAGTGCTGTAATGGGTGACATAGTCGATGATATTGGCAATCAGCTCCATGCCGGTATAATGAAATCAGCCCGTAAGGCTCTAATTGATGAAATATTCAGCTCTGTGCTTCCAGAAATTATTGCTTGTAGGAAAACTGAGAGGCAACTAGCTGCAAAATTGAAGACCAAAGCTGTTAAGGTGTGTTTTATTTGGCGCAAAGTTTTCTAACAAGAGCACTTCTTTTTATGACGCCTTTTCAGTTTTTCACCACCTCTCCTGCATGTTTATGACATTTGCAGCCTGCCAATGTGAGCAGCAAGAAGGCTTCAGCGCTGAAGGGCAAGGTTGATACACGATCTACTATTCACAGAAAAGAAAACTCGTACAATACAATACAAGCAACTTCTTCCGTGGCTATTCAATCAGTTGCAGTGCATGCCAAATTTGCTGATATATTATCAGCAGTCTGGCAAACTATTTATTATGAATCCATGAAGAATTTCTGGGATGGGATACTTTATGATCCTGTTATGGACTACTGTGGTGAATGGCTTAAGAGAAATCGCCTATCGAGTCTTCCCTGTACAATTGTTCCTGGTGCCTCATCAGATAACAGAAACATGAAAGAAGCTGATGAACCGAAGGTTTTTCCACTGATGCTCACTGTATTTATTTCTTGGAAGGGGTGTATTTGGTGTTTATACCTTTCTTTTGTCATATATGACAGCTGATGCTTTCTGTGCCTTGGCAGGCAATATGTGATTCAGAGGCTCTTGAGTGTGACATGGATTTCCCACCTGGATTTGGGCCAAGTTTGGAGTGTGCTGAGAGCTCCCTCTCTCGACCTTTCTTAAACATTGACTCCTGCGAGGACAAAATTAGTCGGAAGCCTGCATGTTCCACTATATATTTTGACCCCTCATCGGGAGTCCAGTTAATGCTGGCGAATGAGCTATACGTGTCAGCAAAGGATACTTTGTTTCATCATTTCAGGGAGGTTATTGCAGAAGAGATTACAAACTGGTTATGTTTTGGGCTTGAAGATATCACCGATCAAGTAAGATAACAATTATAAAAAACTCTTATAACCACTGAAAAATTGAAGTTTAGTTGGTTCATGTCGGCGCCATGTGTATTGCAGGAACTAATTCGTACCCCTGTTCATGCACCGGATTCTCCTAGTTCTACTGGAATGGACATTCATGAAACACCAATTCCTCCTGAAATGGCTCTAGATAAATTGTTGGATGCTGCTAAAATGGCTACAGATGCAATAAGCAGTCCGTCTGTAATGGCTCTAGATGAAGTATTGGTTACCGCTGAAATGGTTACAGATGCTGTACCCAGTCCTGCAGACATTACCACGGATGAGACGTCATGTGTTGCTGAGGCGGAACCAGATAAAATGCTCACTTCTCATGGTAAATGATCATTCTTATGTTGTATTTTCTCTTACCCGAGCTTGATTATATTATTTTGACCCACTTAATTTGGATGCAGTGGAACATCAATCCCCTTCAGCATCTTATGCTAGTATATTTGAAAAGCTTGATGTATCAGAGATAGCTGAATTGGATGAAAGTTTTGATGAGGTGCCTCCTGGAATGGAGATGGGATTACCTTCTGTGGTGGTTATGGACAAAAACAAATATCGACCTCCAAAATCAGTGAACTCTGTGCCTGTAATTTCTAGATATATTACCTTGGCGGTCTGCCGGCAAGCACTGCATGAGAATGTCGTGAAAGAGTGGGCATCTCTCTTATCAGATGCTATTAGCAGGTGCTTTGATTCATGGTATACCAAGCGGAATGTTGTGTCTAAAAACATTGATGAATCATTGAGACCGAAGGAATATGCATACTACAGAAAGAGAAAGTTAAGGAGCAGCTGTGAAGCAGTGCCATCCAAAAAACCATTGGAAAAACCAATGGATGAGCAGCTTTCCAAGCCTCTATCTGAGCTTGTTGACCGCAGGGTTCATCTTAAAAATGTCCAGGTAACAAAGAAGGCTGGGAAGTCGAAAAAGTTCTCCAAGAGTCCTGCCAAAACTCTTGATAACGACGTGCACACGTCGAATATCAAACAAGACTTTAAGCGGCTTTCCAGTGACGTACACACTTTGAAGGGTGGGAAGTCGAAAAAGCTCTCGAAGAGGGTTCTTGATAATGACGTACACACTTTGAATATCGAGCAAGACTTGAAGCGGCTTGCCAGTGACGTACACACTTTGAAGGCTGGGAAGTCGAAAAAGCTCTCGAAGAGTCACGCCAAAGCTCTTGATAATGACATACACACTTTGAATATCAAACAGGACTTGAAGCGGCTTTCCAGTGACGTACACACTTTGAAGGCTGGGAAGTCAAAAAAGCTCCCCAAGAGTCATGCCAAAACTCTTGATAATGATGTACACACTTTGAATGTCGAACAAGACTTGAAGCGGCTTTCCAGTGACGTGCATACTTTGAGTATCGAACAAGACTTGAAGCGGTTTTCCAGTGATGTGCACACTTCAAATATCGAACAAGACTTGAAGCGGCTTTCCAATGATGTGCCAAAGAGTAAGTATTCTGATTCTATTTTCTTCTTCTCATGTACATTTGCATATATGTAACACATGCATCTATCTTTTCCAGGACAAAGGACTTCTCATCTTACTAGGAGTCATCTGGTTGATAGTAAGGTTCCTATTGAGAATGAGAACGAAAGTATGCCCACCAAGCTTGCAAAGAAAAGGAAGCCCAAGAACATGTCTACTGACACCAGTCAAAAGGCGAAGCCGTTGATTTTATGTCCAGTGTCAGATGGCTGTGCAAGAGCTTCCACCAGTGGATGGGAGTGGCGTAATTGGGCACGAAACGCCACTCCATCAGAAAGGACTCGTGTGAGAGGGTATCGTGTTCGGAGTATTCTTTCAACTTCAGCTAATAACGTGTGGAAAAGTCCACAAGTCAAAGGTACATCTGCGCGAACAAATCGGGTTAAGTTACGGAACCTGTTAGCTGCTTCTGAAGGGGCTGAGCTGCTTAAAATTACCCAATCGAAGGTAAAATAAATTGTTGCATGTACAGTTGAACACAAGTTTCTCTTGCCATGAGGCTGAGTGACCACTGACTACCTTGGCATACAGGCAAGGAAGAAGCGGTTACGTTTTCAAAGGAGCAAGATCCATGAATGGGGTCTGGTGGCCCTTGAGTCGATTGATGCAGAAGATTTTGTTATTGAATATGTTGGTGAACTGATTCGTCGGCCGGTAATATTTTTGTATTGAATCAATGTTAGCATCATCGATGTACTTGTTTTTTCTTATGAATTTTAGATATATCTGCACCATACAGGTCTCGGACATACGTGAGGCTCAATATGAGAAGAGTGGAATTGGAAGCAGCTACCTTTTTCGCTTGGACGATGATTATGTGGTAGGTGTAAAAGATATTTCCTTTCTGCTTTTATCTAAAATGGTGCGCTGGATCCATATCTTTATGTTCGATATTTGCTTCTTAGACAATAGTAGTTTGGTATTGTTGAAGCAGTACAAAAAGTTATTTATCTATGTGAGAATAGTTATGAAAAGCACAAATGCCATCTTTTAATCGACTGAGGTCCTTGTGCTGCTTTGCAGTCGCAAACCTGTGTTTAACATCATGCTTTATCTTCAATTTTTTTCACTGCACCTTTTTCGCTTGGACGATGATTATGTGGTAGGTGTAAAAGATTATTCCTTTCTGCTTTTATCTAAAAAGGTGTGCTGCATCCATATCTTTATGTTTGATATTTGCTTCTTAGACAATAGTTTGGTATTGTTGAAGCAGTACAAAAAGTTATTTAGCTATGTGAGAATAGTTATCGAAAGCACAAATACCATCTTTTAATCGACTGAGGTCCTTGTGCTGCTTTGCAGTTTCAAACCTGTGATTAACATCATGCTTTATCTTCAATTTTTGTCACTGCACCTTGTGCAACTCTGTTAACTGGCTCCACATTTTCTTAATTTGCACAGGTTGATGCTACTAAGCGTGGGGGTTTAGCAAGATTTATCAATCACTCATGTGAGGTAAGCTGCTTAACAATAAACATTCAGTCGGGATTCCTTCAACATACTAAGTATATCATAATTTCCATGCCAGCCGAATTGTTATACAAAAGTTATTACTGTGGAGGGACAGAAGAAGATTTTCATTTATGCAAAGAGGCGTATATATGCTGGTGAAGAATTAACTTACAATTACAAATTTCCCTTGGAGGAAAAGAAGATACCATGCCACTGTGGTTCCCAAAGGTGAGGCTGTTTTTGTTAATTGATGCTTATTCCATGGAAGTTAATGCATTTTATATGTTTGTCTACTGATTATCCCCTCGCCTTCCTATACATTGATATTCAAATGCCAAGGAAGTTATTGCACAGGAAGAATTGTCACCAAACTGTTGATAGCTGCTACCGTTGTTTGTACTTAACTCCACCATGGCACATATTCAAGCGTGCTAGATTGCCACCTGTATTAATTTCATGTTTGTATTTATTGAATACAATATTTATGCTACTGCGTAGTTCTGTTTTATCTTAATATGTTATATATGTTGTTAGCTGTTTTGTGTTTTGTGCTTTTTGAGGCTATTTCTCTTTTACTCCTGCCGTCTCCCTCTAACTATTTACTTGCTGTTTAGGTGCCGTGGATCAATGAACTAAGAAGTCAAGGCGATAAGCAGGGTTATTTCTCTTTGAGGTTATTTTCTCTTTTACTCCTACAGTTGCAAATATCTGCAATGGACGGACGGCTCAGAAATCTTGTAGATTATTCCTTATCCTCTGTTTTAGCTATCATTCCTATTGGTGAAAATCTTAAAGTTGATGATATGCCACCCCAAAGAGTGACCTTATGTTATTCCTCAATTGCAACAGAAAATTGTACTAGCATATCATCGGTGGACATTTTTAGAGTGGCGAATCATTGCCTTTGCCTTATTGTGAGCTTGAAATTTGCGTGTGAAGATTATCGTTGGGCTACCTGAATATTTGATTTTCAGGGGTCTAAAATTCTGTCAAACTTAAACATCATATATATGTTTCTTCACATGGAACTGCATCAGCTACTTCCGTGTATCGTGACTATTTCTTCTCTTTGCAGGAGCTAACTATAATGCAATTTGGTATACAAGTGTACAAGTTGAGATGCAAGGCATCACTGCATTTACACTGAAGTTTGACAACACAACCACCACTCCCAGAATTACGACAGGTACCTATATCCCATTTCCACTCCTCAAGTCTTCAATTCACTTTTAAATATCATGCGCGAGATTTTTTTTTTCCAAAGCATGTACGTGCAAAAAAAGTGCCGATATATGTTTCTGGTGTCAAAAATCTTATTAGGCCTTGCTTAACAGAGAAAATTACAAAAAACCACCACATTACAGGCAAGTGTTTCAAAAAACCACCACTTTATGAAAAAGTTTCAAAAAACACCACTCTATAGTTAACACGTTACAAGAAGCACTGATTCACGTCCAATACTGATCTAATGACGAAACCGACATGTGGGTCCCTATGTCAGGCTGACGTGGCAACAACAAAATGGTCAAATGAGATATATGTTGAACAAGTTATGATTGTGGGTTTTTTTGTAAAATTTTAGGACACGTGCCTGCTCTTTCTCTGATGGAAAGAAATTTCTTTTTCTTTTATTTTCTCCTGCTCCTTCTCCACGGTAACAGGTGGGCAATACCAGGTCGTCGTCCCAAGCGGCGTGCGGTCCCTGATCCCCGGTGCTGACGCCGAGCTATACTTCGCCCAGCCGGTGTGCCGCCCCTATCCCCGGTGCTGACGCCGAGCTATAATTCGCCCTCGCTCACGCCGCAGCCCCAGCGAGCGCAGTCGTTTGGCCCTGTTGCTCAAGCACGCCGGCGCGCCACCCCCGGTCTCGCCGGCGAGAAGCTCTCTCCCAAATGGTGCGCCGCCCCAATCATCGGTGTTCACAACGAGCTACCCCGCCCCGCTCCCACCACATCTCGAGCCAGCGCTGGTTCTTTTCCCCAATCCCCATTGCTTCACCACGCCAGTACGCCGCCCCCGCTCCCGCTGGCGAGGCCTCGCCCAGCCGGTGCGCCGCTCCCATACCGGCGATGTAGACGAGCTACGCGGCGCGGGCAAACTCGGGCAGGGCCGATGCGGACGACAACCGCCAGGGGCACGGCGCGGGCAAGGGACGGTGCCGAGCTCGCCGTGCGGCTACTAGACTCGGGAATGGTGACGAGGCGCTGGCCAGAGGAGCACCCGCGCTAGCCTGCGCCCGCCCCTGGCCGGAGCTCACCCAGCAGCGCCATGGCCGAGCTCGCCCTCGCGGCCCCTCGAGGAGCTCGCACGCGGCTGCCCTTGGCCGGAGCTTGCCCAACCGCGCCATGGCCGAGCTCGCCCTCGCCTCCCTCGAGGAGCTCGCATGCGGCCGCCCCGGGCCGGAGCTCGCCCAACCGCACCATGGCCGTCCACCTCGTCCGCGTTCGCGCACCCGTCCACTCGCCCTACTCGTGCGCCGCCAGGACAAACTGCAGCAGGTGCTCCGTCACCGGGTAGCTCCGGAATCGACATGGTCCTCCCGGCTAAGGCAGGCTCCGGCGGGCGCGCCAAGCTTCGGCAGGGCGCGGGCGGGAGCGGCGAGGCCAAGGGAGGCGTCGGCGAGAGCCCGTTAGGAGGAGCAAGCAGCGAGGGCGGCGGCCATGTGTGGCGCGGGCGAGTTCGGGCAGGGAAGGCCACGGCGAGCTCCGGCAGGGCGGCCGCGGGGCGAGGCCGGTAGGCGATGCCACGGCGAGCTCTGGCAGGGACGGCCGTGCGCGGGCTCGGGCAGTGGCGGCCACGACGAGCTTGGGCATGGAAGGACCGCGGCGAGCTCCGGCAGGGACGGCCACGGGCGACGCCGGCAAGGGCGGCTGCGGGCAAGTTTTGGCAGAGGACGCCATGGCTAGCTCGAGCAAGGACGGTTGCGCGCGGGCTCGGGGGACGACGGCGCAGACCACCTCGGTTTGACGCCGCCTACGACGAAACGGCTGCCGCTGCTGCTCACGCGCGGACGCGCATCCAGGCCAAGAGCCTCGTTCCAGCTAATTTGGTCAACACAGCCGTTCCCCAATTTTTTGTTTTTCCTAAACTATGTGTTGTTTGTGTATCCAGGCCAAGAGCCGCACATCCAGACAGAGGTCTTTTTTGCAAAATGCATAGGCCACGTCAGCCTGACAGCGGGACCCACATATTAGTTTTGCTATTAAACCAGCATTAGCGACGATTTAGTGCTATCTGTTACGTGTTACCTAGAGACTGGTGGTTTTTTGAAAAAAAATCGAATAGTGGTGGCTTTTTGAAACACTTGCCTGTAATGTGATGGTTTTTTGTAATTTTCTCTGCTTAACATTTGTTTTTGTCTGAATTAGATACACATTCACCAATAGTCAGCAATTTTTTTGCCAAGTCTTCTATAATCTTTTATGTTAAATTCAGTTCAAGAGTTGATTAATCATTAATGATCAGCTGATCACTGTAGCAAACTTAATTTCTAGGGAAATTGAGAAATACTTCGATTGGTTTAGCAATGGTGCAGCTCCCTTTTCTTTTCATATCTCTGTTTTCCAAGATTGGCTTAACTCCACTACTGAAGCCGTGGACATGCTATGCATTCGGATGATTGGATAGTAGTATGCCTTTTTGCTAACATTTCTGATATAATGATCCCGGTGGATATAATCAGCTCTTTTAGACTTCAGCAGCTTTATAGGAATGTAGTAACTTCTAGGTCTATGATTTGGAAGCCTTTTAATTTCCCTAAAGCCGGTGTGCCAACCTATTTTGCATGTACATTTAGGCCTGATCTAGCACCAAAACCAGTGCCTAGTGAGCATACATGACATAATAATTCCATATTATTATCTACCAAGTACTATTAGAGTATAGCGCACAGATTATGTCTGCGTTGTTGTCAACTTTGGAGCTACTTTTGCTTCTCTAACTCACAAAGACTTGCTGGAGACTTGGAGCTTTTATTCTCTTCCTTTTGTCCCTTGGCAGGTTTTCATACCAAAGCAAGGGATCGTGGAACAAGCTGTTTTGGGAGATTACAGTTTCTTACCTTCTGACGAGGAACAAACCACACAATTAATTTAAGCTAGATGAACTAATTCAGACTATCCAGAGTAAGGGTACAATCGCTGGCTATTGGTTGCCTCTGCCTTGTGGAAGACTGCAAAGGGAGCTTTCTTCCTCAGTTCCTCTGGTATCAAAGTGAACAGGAGGACAAGTCAGATCACCATGGATGGAGCTAGTGAGTGGTTACTTGTTGACAAGGTTAATACTAATGTGCTTGCTCATATCTGGATAGAATTGGAATATCAAACCTTGTACATGCCAACACTTATTATTATTACATTGACCGATTGAAGATATAGAGTTTACATTGTGGTTATTGGCAAGAAGTAATCCAAGTAGCTGTAAAAGACAAAACGCAAAAAGGC
Source organism: Lolium perenne (assembly GCF_019359855.2). Taxonomy (NCBI): domain Eukaryota; kingdom Viridiplantae; phylum Streptophyta; class Magnoliopsida; order Poales; family Poaceae; genus Lolium; species Lolium perenne. The sequence goes on along the minus strand of NC_067248.2, from coordinate 30,685,142 downwards.
ACATAATGAAGTTTTTCCTTGATATTCCGAGGATCATGCTAATTGCCCTGGCGTTTTAATCAACTTGAACTACCCGTGCATGTTTGGCGTTCATGGCAGTATGGACATATAGCATTCTCGGTTGCTCATGCATGACAGAGGGAATCTTCTTTCCTGCTTCATGGGCCTCTGATGCCTTTTCTGTGTACAGATGTTGTACCAACATGGCCAGCATCCATCTCTTTTGCACCGGGAGCAGCATGAATCAGACTTGGGCTTTTTTTGTCTTGTCTTTAGTTGCTTGAAGCTTGTAGATTGTGTGGATATACTTTCATCCGACTCATTCTCTTCGGATGGACAAGAGTTTGGACCGCCTTTATCAAAGGGTGCCACTACACTCTTAATTTTTGGGGGTCGAAACTGCACTCATGTTATATGTTGAAAATCACACTATACAAATTGTGCTTTTGGGCCTAGCTGTCCCTTCTATTCTGGTGAGAGTTTTTTATTCATGGACCTGCTCGTGTTGTTGCAGGAACGTATATCTCTGGGATTTGTATGTAGAGGCGTCATGCATGTATGCCTCGATCCACAAATATTCCGAACCAGTGTAGGTATGTATTCATCTCTTGCTTGTATTAGCCACCCATGGTTTTCCCTAATTGAAATGCTTATATTTGGACCGCCTTCTGTCTTAGCCACAGGATTGCTTGATTACTCGCAGGACAGAGGCATGAGTATGCGTCTGCCCTCACCAGTGTAAGTGTGTCCTTCACCTGTTTACTTCTCTAGCCCCTAACCGGTGATGCAGGTGTGCATGCTAATCTCACTGCAAAAGCGAACAAAAACAGGAGACCAGTCAGTCAAAAGCACTTATGAAGGGCCCCGCTGATCATCACATATTTACATGTTTGGTACATATCCAAAATAATATGGTAGTGCGAGCTTATACGTTAAAACTGGACGAGAGTTAACCAGCCGGTCGTGCCGAAAGACCACCATAGCCAAAATTCCTGCCAAGGTTGCCAAGCCTACGCACAGCAAGTGGCAATGGTTACGGGCAATGCCAAAAAAAATTGGGTCTTTTGCAAATCAAACACGGGCCAAACTTTAAGCATTGCTACCAACAGAAAATAGGACAGTAGTTTGGGCCACCTTTACTACAAGTATGAGCAAAACGCAAGAGCCACCAACTGAAGTAGAAAAGTCTGATTGCCAAATAAAGCTGAGAGGTTTGACTGAGCACACGTGAGCACCAACCTTCTGCATCTCACTGTTGTTATGTGACCTTTGATTCTCTGTACTGTTAGCTCGGACCACCTATTCTATCTTTACTTGGCTCATTCTTTTTTAGAAAAGAAAAGATTGAATTTTCAGGGTGTGGTATGGACTTTCGGAGCAAAAATTAACTATCGAGGGGAATTTCGGCTGTGATAAACTTTAACCATGCCCCTCTGGAAGTATATGCAGCATCTAGAAGCATTTACAATTGTTTCATTGCTTAGGAACGTAGATCTACCTTGTGTGCCCATTTCATGAATGCAAGATATATTGCAAGGAAAGAAAAATAATAATGGCCCCAAAAGAGCTCGGAGCATGTCTCTAGAAATAAATGTGCAGTAGACATGTCCAAAATCAGAAGATGTTTTGGCTCTTTTGGATTGTAGGAATTTCGTTGCACTTTTAAGGATTTTAATCCTTAGTTTTTTTTCCTATTGATTGTCTTTCAACAAAAGAAATGGTGCTACCCAAATTCGTATGGATTGGAATAATATACCTCAATCCTATAGGAATTTCAACACCCACCCCAACTTCCTTTCAAGACAACACGTAGGATTGAAGTACTTTCCGTGTGTTTTCCCAAAAGTACTTTCCGTGTGTTTTCCCAAAAGACTAATCTTTTTTGCTGGTTTGCAGTCTTTTGTTTTACACTCCAATATGACTACACCCATCATGCCAAAAGTGAGCGTTCTTGTGTAGAGACCATTGTTTCCAAATATTTATATCAAGTAATTCTAGCTTAGGCCGTATTCTGAACACTAAGTTCTTCTAAAGAACAAATTGTTTTAAAAAGGGTTGACATGCCACGATTTTTGAAAAAGGACTGTCATACTACAGTTTTTTTTGTCAACCTAACCTTAGTCGTACCACATTTCTGTAGGTGTCTGTTAATTTGGTTTTGTACTACGACTATACACTTTGTGGCTTCATTGTACATGTTCTAAATGAGAGATTACCAGTATATTTTTTTTAACTTGGGTCGTTATTACCAGTATTGTTTGTCACCCGCTTTGTGCTCGGTCGGAAGAGCGTAGGTGGTAGTACAGGGATGGCAAATCCCCGTGCTCTCCTTTGGTCGGTTCGAATCCGGCAGGTCGGCAAGTTTAGCTAGAAGTAACTCGTATGTTTGCTATGTGATTTTTATCTAGGTTAATACTCGCTCCGTCCCAAAATAATCGACTCAGATTTATCTAGATTCGTGTTTCTGTGTGATACATTGAATCAAGACAAATCCAAGTCACTTATTCTGGACGGAGGAAGTACTATTCTTATTTACCCGCAAAATGTAAAGTTCCATTTTATTTAGCTGATTAGTTTATATCTTTTTTTTTGTTCTAGTACTACCCGTCCTAAATTAATGTACTTGTATTTTAGTGTGTAGATACATTCATATCTAGATAAAATTGAGACACTTAATTTGGAGCGGAGAGAATATCTTTTAACCCAAATGTACGATACGTCAAGGCAGGAATTTTGCATAGCATGGAATGTAAAACTTCACGGAATCTCTCTCCTGTAAAATACAGGTTGCAAAGTGATGTACTATGGGTATTTTTTTTGCTTGAATGTATGTAACTGCCTGTAATGTGAAAGGCAAATATCCTGTACAATTCCATAAAAGAAAAGTGCGTATGTTTGGATCAATTCTTTGTGATGCAAGGTCACTTCATAAAACCACATAACACGGCGGAGGCTTGTCTTCATCCACCCGAGAACGAAACACAGCTTCATTCATGTTCATTTCTTCACTCCGTGTTGGCGGATGGTCGTCTCGACTTCCTCGGCGTCAGGCATAAAGGAGTCGGGTGGAACCGTGGAAGTCACTTCCTCGTCCGTTAATGTTGTTACTGTGTATATTTGATCACCTCCTGTGGTGGAGTACCTTCCAACCAGCGAGATGAAGAACTTCAGCCTAGGTTTGCTTCGTTTCTAACTTCAACTCTCACACCCATAAACTGGAGTACACCCTGGTGATGCATAATACACGCATTACCCAGGTTGTACCAACACAGCTAGAAGTGGACTGCCAAACATAACATAAATTAATGAAAACTACAACTCCAAGATAACTACTACCTCGGGATGGATTTAATTGATGCATATTCAGCGTCTAGCTCTCGCGTCGCATGTACAACCTCCGCATCGATGACTGAAGGGAGTACGACTATAGTCAGCCTGAACAAGGAAATAACCTTCGAGCCTTGGTTGGTGTCCAGAAAACTTCGGTTATTCCTTGCCGACCAATTCGCCGCCCCCACCCTTCTATGTCCTACGGAAGCTCTACTACGCGCACGTTGAATGCCCAGATTTGCAAATGTAGCAGTAGTACTCTTGACTTGATCCATGGATATAGTTCAGCATAGAGAAGTATGTTGTATATATATGAGGATTATGTAATTAGTAGGTGGGAGTTCACAGTACTAGTTAGTAGGTCGTCGGAGTAGCTGAGATATAGCACTTTGGTTTGGCTGATATTCAGCCACTACAGATATGTACAATACAAATGCTACACCCCTAATTATGAGGTAGTATGTAGGATCTCTCAACATTAGCATGTGTTCACTGCCACATGTACATAACTATACAAATTGTGTGTACATCTATTCAAAAGCTTAATGGAATTCTATTCATCCCTGGAATGTCATTCAGCAAACTAAGGGAAGTCCTAAGATGCAAGGAATATACCATAAGAGCACACAACCTTCTTTTTTTGTTGGTCTTCCTTTCATTTTTCATTAGAATAAAATTCAGTTTTTACTCTATCTCTCCTCCATTTTTACATTTGTGCTGTATTTTGTCCCATTTTATCTTCTTGTTGTCACATTACCTCATTCTTTTTCTTATTTAAGATTGTTCGTCGATTCTAACAACTGGCCAAAAAAATTGGGTCTTTTGCAAATCAAACACGGGCCAAACTTTAAGCATTGCTACCAACAGAAAATAGGACAGTAGTTTGGGCCACCTTTACTACAAGTATGAGCAAAACGCAGGAGCCACCAACTGAAGTAGAAAAGTCTGATTGCCAAATAAAGCTGAGAGGTTTGACTGAGCACATCCCACTGTTGATATCTGGCCTTTGATTCTCTGTACTGTTAGCTCGGACAAACTATTCTATCTTTACTTCGCTCATTCTTTTTTAGAAAAGAAAATACTGATTTTTCAGGGTGTAGTATGGACAACTACCGAGGGGAATTTTGGCTGTGATAAACTTTAGCCATGCCCCTCTGGAAGTATATGTAGCATCTAGAAGCATTTGCAATTGTTTCATTGCTTAGGAACGTAGATCTACCTTGATGGGCCTGTTTCATGAAAGAAAGATGTATTGTAAGGAAAGAAAAAGAAATAATGGTCCCAAAAGAGCTTGGAGTATGTCTCTCTAGAAATAGATGTGCAGTAGACATGTCCAAATCAGTAGATGTTTAGGCTCATTTGCATTGTAGGAGTTTCATTGGATTTTTTAGGATTTCAATCCTTGTTTTTTTCCCTATTTATTGTCTTTCGATGTAAGTAACGTGCTACCAAAATTCGTACGGGTCGGAATCATATACCTTAATCCTATAGGAATTTCAACACCCACCCCAACTTCCTTTCAAGACTCGGCGTAGGATTGGAGCACTTTCCGTGTGTTTTCCCAAACGACTAATCCATTTTGCTGGTTTGCAATCCTTTGTTTTACACTGGTGGTTCCTGTGTTTTTCTATTCATTTGTTTCCCGATCCTACGACCCAAATGCACCCTCGGTGAACTTCAATATAACTAGCTCTTTTTTTTTGACTGTGACTACGGCGGGCATAAGCCAGCCTGAACATATATTCAGTCAAGTTGCCTATAAAGCTTTTCAGCCTCTACAAGATGAGTCCAAATGAACCAGAGTACACAGGGGTTACAAGGGTGGAGAAGAAAAAGAAAAACACACACCCACAACACACAAGACCGAGGAGGAAAAAGTGGCCACCCCACAAACCTATGGGGCGGTTGGCCGATGAGAACTCATCGCAACCCAAGTACAGCGATCACAAGGAAGAGCCCAGGGAAAACGCAAGAGGGGCACCACAACGCTAGTCCTCGCAGGAGTAATCGAACGGCATTGGATCGCTGAGACCTAGCAACGACACTGCACCGTCGACGTAATCGAAGGGAAGCACGCAACCGAGACCACCCTACGCACCGACACCATCTGCGTCGAGGGGGTTGCCGAAGGGTCGCACGCGGCCGAGACGACGCCACGACGCCTGTGTGCCGCCAGCTAGAGTCGAAGGGCATCGCCAAGCAGAGACACACCCATTGAGTACTCTCGCAAAGAGCACCCTCAACGCGCCACAGAGCTCTGACAAGGACCCGACACCGGAGCTCAGCAACCGGCAAGAAGAAGTCACCACCACCGCTGCCACGGCTCACCTCGCATCGGAGAGGAGACCGCACCCATGGCCGCCATCTGCAGAACCATAGGGCACACCAGTACAGAAGGAAGCAGTGTCCTCTGCAACTGATGGCAAGACAGAAGGGCTCAACACCCAGCCACGACGGCCCCCCGGGTGGGAAGCGCGTCGCCACCATGGCCGCCACTGCGAAACCATGGCACTCGCTAGCCCCAGCGGCAACCCCTGCAGGCTGATGTCTGAGTAAAGAGGAGACGACTCTCGCAGCCACACACCGACCACCACAGGCCGGCACACAGCAAGCAGGCACCCTGCCGCCCGACGCCACGCCGGCCAGCGAGAAGAACCGGCTCACGCCCACTGCCGCCGAGCCGCCGAATGTCGAGGCCTTGGAGGGGCACGCCCTGCAACCGATGCAGGACACGACACCACCGCAAGAACCAATACATGGCCCACCAAACCCGCCCCAGGCCTGCAGGCCCGCAGCAGGCCCAGATCGGGCCCAAGCCGGCGCGCCGCCGGCAGAAACGCCCTCCGTCGACGCATCCCCCCACCGATGCGCCGCCCGGAGGCCACCAAGCTCGCCAAGGAGGCTCCGTCGAGCCTCGCTGCGCCGCCGGGCAGAAGAGCGGAGGAGATCGTCGCCACCAGATGCAACCGCCCCGCGAGGCCGCCCTAGCACGCGAGAGGAGATCCCGCCGCCGCCGGCACCGCCCGAGCTTTGCCCAGCGGCTCCCGCCGGCGGCGGCAGGGGAGGGGAGGAGGGTGGCGGCTGTTGGACAGGCTAGGGTTTGCGCCCCTGCCGTCGCCCGCGGGGACGAGAGCAGGAGCCATGAAACGTCCTCAAAACTTTCCGACTTTTTGTACTTCTGTGATTTAATTATGAAACTTGTGATATAACTAGCTCTCATCATGCCAAAAGTGAGCGTTCTTGTGTAGAGACCATTGTTTCCTAATATTTATATCAAGTAATTCTACCTAAGGCCGTATTCTGAACACTAGGTTCTTCTAAAGAACAAATTGTTTTAAAAAGGGCAGAATGCCACGATTTTTGAAAAAGGACTGTCATGCCACAGTTTTTTTTTTTTTTGCCACCCTAACCTTAGTCGTGCCACATTTCTTTAGGTTTTTGTTAGTTTGGTTTTGTGCTACGACTTCGCACTTTGTGGCTTCATGGTCCGTGCTCTAAATGAGAAATTACTATTTTCTTTTTAAAAAACTTGGGTCGTTATTACCAGTATTATTTGTCACCGTCCTTGTGCTCAGTCGGAAGAGCGTAGGTGGTAGTACAGGGATGGCAAATCCCCGTGCTCTCCTTTGGTTGGTTCGAATCCGGCAGGTTGGCAAGTTTAACTAAAAGTAACTTGTATATATGCTATGTGATTTTATCTAGGTTAATACTCCCTCTATCCTGAAATAAGTGACTTGAATTTATCTAGATTCGTGTTTCCGTGTGCTACATGTGAATCAAGACAAATCCAAAGGGAAGCTGAGCTGAGAACTAGCTTCATGCTTAGTCAAGTCTTACGCCATTTAATTTGCATCGTGATTCGGGTTAGTCATGAGTTGCAACATGACTTGCAACTATGATTTAGTGACATCATCTAACTAAAAATGAAGTTAGTTCTTAGGCATGTACAACGCGTCGCCCTAGCTTACTGCCCTGCAGAACACGTAGGTTCGGATGGTGTGCTGGCATGCTCTGCGGCGACAGAGGCTGGTTGCAGAGAAGGCCGCTGCCTCAGATTGGAAAGAAGAAAAAGCAAGGGAGAGAGAAGAAAAGTAGGAGAGAAGGAGGGAGATGGAGTTCAACGAGTGGCCAAGCCGGAGGAGAGTGACGTGCGGAGAGAGAATACATAGGTCCCCCATGCTCATACTTTGGTTTGGATGATTTTGTAGAATAGTTGTCCGGGACTTCCAAGCCTACATGGAGGAGATGAAGCGACCACTTGTAGCTGCCTCCTTTGCTCGTGCCCTTAGTCGACCGAGAAATAGTCACACCTAAATCCAAATCACATATTTCTGGACAGAGTAAATACTATTCTTATTTACCTGCAAAATGTACCGTTCTATGTCTTCACCAAAAACACTTCGAGAAATTGTCAGAAATGCCTGCTAAACCACCCATGCCGAACAAGGCCTAATGGATTCTGGTGGAAATCACTGTTTGTTGCTACCGTGTATATTTGATCACTCCCTGTGGTCAAGTACCTTCCAACCAGCGCGATGAAGAACTTCAGGCTAGACTTGCTTCATTTCTTCCTTTAACTCTCACACTGATAAGTTGGGAGTACACCCTGGCGATGCATAATACACGCATTACCAAGGTTGTACCAACACAGTTAGAAGTGGACTCTGCCTAACATAACGATAGAGAAATGAAAACTACGACTCCAAGATAACTACGACTCGCTGCCTCCATGTCCCTTCCACGTCCTACGGAAGCTCTACCATGCACACGTTGAATGCCCGTTGCCTCCCAAACCAGATTTGCAAATTTTGCAGTAATACTCTCGATTCGATCCATGGTCCATACATAAATATATTTCAGCACTAGAGAAGTATGTTGATATCCATGGTCTTATGATCTAACATTTCAATCCCAGCAGCGCTTTCTCACACACGCTGTATATATGAGGATCAAGTAATTAGTAGGTGGGAGTTCAAAGTACAACTTAGTAGGTCTGGCTGATATTCAGCCACTGCAGATATGTACAGCACAAATGCTACATTATGAGGTATACAGAGCTCGCAACATTAGCATGTGCTTGCTGTCACATGTACATAACTCTACAAATTGTGTATACATTGGTCTTCCTTGCATTTTTCATTAAAATTAAATTAACGGTTTACTAGTTTTGCAACATTTTATCTTCTAATTGTCACATTACTGTCATATGTTATCTCATTTAAGGTTGTCTGTTGATTCTAACAAGTTGCCCACAAATACCGGGTCACATGTGGCTTACAACTGGGCATCACATGTGGCTTACAACTGGGCATTCTAGCAATCTTGGATGGCACACGGCCTACCACAGATGCGGTCATAAAGACGTTGTATCATATGGAAAAAAAAATGCGACCAATTTAAGATCAAAAAAATGTTGTCAAATTCATGGAAGGAGAAATTAGTCGATGGAAAATAAAGAGCACGACAAATGTAAAAGATGTTTGTATAAAGGATTTCACTAGTCCCGATCTTCCACATCCGTGCTCCCCATATAGTGCTCTTGGCACACCAAAATGATAACTTTTCTTCTAACCTGTGGCTGTCCTTGTGATCAAAGTTTCTATATCATGTCGTCCTTCCGAAAATGCTCAACGAAACCCGGCAACGGGCGAGGATGAAATCGTGCCCATGCAATGATTGGAGATTAGGAAGTACTAACGTATTGCACTTAGTATAGTGCTATGTATTGATGCATTTGCCAGCTGTGTATGTGAGCTAAATTTAATGAACTGGGTTTGCATGTTGACTAAATCAACCGCAATCATTGTTATCTGACCAGACATGCGTCACCAACCAGTAACATTTAAGCCCACAATTTAATTAGAGTTAGTTTCGTCTCTTAATATCAGAGCAACAGTAAAAAATCAAGATAATTAAAAATATTTTTCAATTAACGAAAATTTATAATTATCATGGCTTAGAAAAAAGTGTCATTATATATTCGCTTGAGAAATCAAATTTAATATCTTGAACTTTTCCTATTTTGCACATATTAAAAAATTAACTGTTTTCAAACACGATTTCATTTTTTTGCATCAGATAGTTTAAAACTTTGTATCAATCCCCATTTTTAGCATTTAAAATTCTAGGGAGAGGAAACTTTAATGCTCTAAAATTTTGAACAGCGTATAATGGACGGAATGCAAACTAAAAGTAGAAGGTAAAAACATTCAACATGTGATTACTGTCAATGAAAATATCTGATTGCAAACCTGGAACAATTTTCTTGACCGGTAAATAATGGTATACAACTATATTAGAAAAATTTCACGATTGGAAAAAAATTCCCAGGTCAAGGTTCGGAAACACAAATGTGTTTGTGCTAAAAAAAAGTTCACGAGTTCAAGGGCGAGGTTTTAAATAAAAATGTTCATAGTTTCAGAATACACTAATGTTTACAGATAAAATCCACAGGTACAAAAAAAAATCATGATGTTTAATTTTTTTTCATGGGTTTCAAAATTTTATTAATGTATTAGCCAAAAAATTAAAAAGAAATCATGCAATGTAACCACTTGTGTGCACTATGCAAAATGAAATATCCTATTTTTTGAATGCACAGGACCACTACTAGACTGCATCCATGTTCAATGACCACCTAATCTCACAAAAATTGCACCAACATAAAAGGCAAAATCTGATAAGATGACAAATTCAACAAAAAATTGACAAATTTGGAGGTTTGAATTGCACTAGTTCAATACTTTACCTATCAGATTTTATCCTTTTTAGTGCAGCCAATCATGCGGGTATTTCAAGTTCAGATTTTTTTTCACGTTCTTAGAGTACATTATGTCTATGATTATGGGTGTGCACCAGCCCAAAATTATCAATGATAATCAAGGTTTAGTACTACTACATGCAAGGCTGTTGATCGCTGCTTGCATTAAATGGAACGCATTGAATTCGCTAGGCCCTAAACTGAATGTGCAATCAAAACGCTCCCACTTGCATACTGTCAGGAGTATATCATGCGTATCCAACTAGATAAAGAAACTTAAATCATGTGTATTTATTCGACACTATATTAGGTGCCCTCCGTCCCAGTTCGCAAGGCAAAGTTTTCAAATATCTTGGCCCAAGGTGAATTCTCATTGGCTCTAAATTTCCACGTAAAAACGTTAACATCGGCGCTGCAATTAATTGGGAAATTAAAAGGAACTTTATTTTCTACCCTTTAATTGGTGGGATACGAAAGGAGGAGTCTTTTGCATTCTATAATGAATCAGTTTTACTCCAACATTAAATGCAAATGTGCCTAGGAGGTGAGACATTTTGGGATAAATATTTTTTGGAACTTTGCCTTGCAAATGTGCCTAGGAGTAGCAATCATTAAGAGCATCTCCACTCGTTTGGCCTCCCCACGCCGAAATCCGGGGTTAATTTCGTCCGGATTGGACGAAAAAAATGGCGTGGGGAGGGCCAGCTTCCCAGCCGCGATCCCAGGATGATACGGCGAATTCAGATAAATTGGCAAGCTCATTCAAACATAAGCGAAATTTAATGATATTTAACATATAGAGGCGAGTTCGTACATAAATAGACCGAATTCGTACATATATTTGAATTCGGCGATTGATAAACTAAAACTTAAACTAAAAATCGTCCTCCTACATGCCGAAATGGCGGTAGAAGGACGTGTAGTCGCCGCTGTCATCGTCGTCGCTCGAGCCGGCGTCGTCCTGGGGCGGCGGCGCCTCGTACCAGCGGCTCGTACCCTGGCCAGCGTCGCCGGCGCGTGGCGGCGACGGCCGGTAGATGTCGTCGTCGCTGCTCTCCTCGAGCTTGATCACCTCCATGGGCGCGGCGTTCCGCGCGGAGGACGGTGCGGCGGCGCGTTCAGCGAGTTGACGCGCGGCGGCCAGATCCAGCATCCGCTGATGTTGCTCCGCCTCCTGGCGCTCCCAGTCGCCCCTGGACCACTCCAGTGCGGCGTCGATGGGGAGGCTGTTGTCGGCGGGCACCAGGTCCTTCAGCGACCTGGCGATCGCCTCCGCCACCGCGGCCTCCTCTACGCGCTTCGCCTCTTCCTCGGCGAGCTGGTTCGCGGCGGCCGCGGCGTCCTCCTTCTTCGCCGACTTCCTCTTCCGCCCGCGCTGCGGAGAGGAGGGTTGGTCGCGGATGATGAGGGCGCCGCTGCTGCGCCCTCTGCTCGGCGGTGGAGACGCCGGCTCCTTCTTGACGCGCGCCGGTGTCGACGGAGACGCCACCTCCTTTTTCACCGGCGCCAAGGATGGCCTCGACGCCGATCCGGAAGACGACGAGCTGGCAGCCATGCGCCGTGGCTGCCAGATGTTTCCCCGGCGGCGGCTGGCCGATGCCCTCGATGGAGGGGGCATCGTCAGCACCGGGAAGTTGCCGCCCTCGATGTGCTCGAGGACGTTCTCCAGCGTCCTATTCGTCGCGCTCCACCAACGTCGGCGACCCGCGGCGTTGTTGCGTGGAGGCGGAGGCGGCGGGCCGTCGTAGGCCGCCAGCTCCCGCTCCCACTGCCGGAGGAAGAACGAGTTCCAACTCGTGTAGTTGTCGCGGTGGTGGCGCGGGTCGGCGCGCTCTTCGTCCGTCATCGTCATCTGAGCCTCCTCGATGGCGACGTCGTGGGCGTGGCCCTGGGGCGGCGGCGGGATTGGTACGCCGCCAGCACTTAGCCGCCACCCGCCGCCGGGAGGCCTCGTGTCCGGCGGGCAGGGGTACCCCGCCTGGTGGAGGAGGTGGCCCTCCCACGCGTGGAGCGACCGGCGGGGGAAGCCGTTGTTGGCTGCGCCGTCTTCGTCGTAGAACGCCATGGATCGGGAGAGTGGAGGGAGAGTGGAGCGGGGATACGCGTTGCGGCGAGTGGAGCAGGGTATGTAGGCGCGGCTGGTGCCGGCGATTAAATGACGCGTGGATTGCGACGCGTCCGCGGCGAGCTAACCGGCGGCAGGCTTTTAGTGCGCGCGGAAGACGATGCGTGTATCGCTGACCGGTCGGGTCCACCTCTGCGACGAAGCGAAAAGCGCGGGAGAAATATCTCGGCGTTTCGCGCGCTTTCGCTTCGTCCGGAGTCCCCGAGCGCTCCCCGGTAGGCCGGGGTTGGCGTGGGCTCGCCGGATGGATGAAAGCCCAAATCCGGCGAAAAACGAGGAACCGGGGGCGCGACTGGGCCATTTTTCGTCGTCCGGATGAAAAAATGGCACACCGAGACTCTAACGCATGGGATTTCGACCTCGCGCGTAGCCGGATACCAAGCGTGCGGGTCGGTCGTCCTCCGCCTTATTCTCGTTACTTCACTGGCGAAATACCATAAGCCTGAACCGTCCTCACACTTGATTCCACCTGCAATGCTTTAACGTATGTATAGGTGAACAACACTAGAGTAGCTCGGCCTCCATTTTGAGTTTCCGTGAACACCACTGACAAACCAAGGGGTGTTGTCATTATTAGGGTCTTGCTCCGTCCACTGCATCCATGATCCATCAAAATACGTGTCAGTTTTACTTCTAACCCGAGGAACCTATAATGAGTACCCTCTTTTTTCTATCAAGTAGGATTCAACAATTGCTAAGCAAGATTCGACGACAGCATGATTTTTCGCTAAGCAAAAGCTTTTAAAAATGCGCAATCTTTTCTGAAATGAAATTACACAGTGAAATTTTGATATAACAGGTAGAAAACTGAAAATATGCTCCTTTTTAGGGAAACAGAATTTTTTTAGAATCTTTTAGGGAAACAGTTTTTTTTAATAGGGAAACAGATGTTAATAGGAACAGCCCGCCATCCCCCCTCGTGGTCTTCTTTCGTAGTAAGCGGGCCTGGCCCAAGAAGACGAGATTCGACAGTTGCAGAGCTGTTGAGCTCTAACGAACTCACCCTGATTCCATTCGATGCAAACTAACCCTGGGATTCCTCCACCTCTATATATACACTCAACCCGAACGATCGCATCTGCATTTTCGATCCCAAGCAAGATACCCCGCAACCTGCAACCCATGGCGCTCGGCGAGGTGGCGGACGTCGGCGTGCGCCGGCGCGGGTGCTGCGGCGGCGACGTGTTCCCGGAGCCGTCCTTCGCGAGCTGGGGCGCGTACGGCCGCGCGCTGCTGGAGACCGGGCCGAGGCTCAAGGACCGGCTCACGGCGCGGTCCCACGCCGACGTGGAGGTGCACGACCTGCGCGGCCGCAGCGGCGCCGAGATGCGCCGCGAGCTCAACTGGTGGGACCTGGCCTGGTTCGGCGTCGGCGCGGTCATCGGCGCCGGCATCTTCGTGCTCACGGGGCAGGAGGCCAAGGAGGCCGCCGGGCCGGCTGTGGTGCTCTCCTACGCCGTGTCCGGCGTGTCGGCCATGCTCTCGGTGTTCTGTTACACCGAGTTCGCCATCGAGATCCCCGTCGCAGGTGACTCGCTGATCCATCCATCGATCGATCTCCATGCATTGATCACCATGAAAATCTTTGTTTCTTCAAGCTCCTTTTTATGCAAAATCTTTGTTGTTAGGAGTTAGTTCAGTCGTAGAGAAATTTAAGGAAGTTTGTTACAAGTTTGTTGTGACCGATCCAAACATCTTTGACATCGTTAATATTTGGATTAGTTAAAAATGTACTATCTGGGATTTTTTTTTTATGAACTTCTTTTTGCATGGTACGTCTGTGCACAGGTGGTTCGTTCGCGTACCTGCGTGTGGAGCTGGGCGACTTCATGGCGTTCATCGCGGCGGGCAACATCCTGCTCGAGTACTGCATCGGCGGCGCCGCCGTGGCTCGGGCCTGGACATCCTACTTCGCGACGCTCCTGAACCACCACCCGAACGACTTCCGCATCCACGCCACCTCCCTCGCCGAGGACTATTCCCGGCTCGACCCGATCGCCGTTGTGGTCATCACGCTCATCTGCATCTTCGCCGTGATCAGCACCAAGGGCTCCTCCCGCTTCAACTACGTGCTCTCCATCGTCCACTTCGCCGTCATCATCTTCATCATCGGCGCCGGCCTCTCCAAGGCGAAGCTCTCCAACCTCACCGACGACTTCGCGCCCTTCGGCGCTCACGGCATCTTCGCCGCATCCGCGGTGCTCTTCTTCGCCTACATCGGCTTCGACGCCGTCAGCACCATGGCCGAGGAGACCAAGAACCCGGCAAAGGACATCCCCATCGGACTCGTCAGCGCCATGGCGGTGACAACTGTGGTGTACTGCATTCTCGCAGTCACGCTCTGCCTCATGCAGCCGTACCAGGACATCGACGCCGACGCGCCCTTCTCCGTGGCGTTCACCGCCGTCGGCATGGACTGGGCCAAGTACATCGTCGCCTTCGGCGCGCTCAAGGGGATGACCACCGTGCTGCTCGTCAACTCCGTGGGCCAGGCCAGGTACCTCACCCACATCGCGCGGGCGCACATGGCGCCGCCGTGCCTCGCCGTCGTCTCGCCGCGCTGGGGCACCCCCGTCCGCGCCACGGTGGCCATGCTCACCGCCACGGCCTGCATCGCCTTCTTCACCGACCTCGGCATCCTCTCCAACCTGCTATCCATCTCCACGCTCTTCATCTTCATGCTCGTCGCCGTCGCGCTGCTAGTCCGCCGCTACTACGTCTCCGGCGAGACCACCAACACCAACCGCACCAAACTAGTCTCTTGCCTCGTCGTGATCCTCGTCTCGTCGATCGCGACGGCTTCATACTGGGGCCTTGCGGCGGGCGGCGGGTGGGTTGTCTATGCGGTGACGGTGCTGGCGTGGTTTGCGGCGACGCTGTACCTGCAGCTAGCGGTGCCCAAGGCGAGGGTGCCGGAGAAGTGGGGCGTGCCGCTGGTGCCGTGGCTGCCATCGGCGTCCATCTTCATCAACATCTTCCTGCTCGGGTCCATCGACGGCAAGTCGTTCATGAGGTTCACCATATGGACGGCGGCGCTGCTCGCGTACTACTTCTTCGTCGGCCTCCACGCCTCTTATGACACCGCCAAGGCGCTCGCTGCCGAGGCCGCCGTTGCAAAGGTGGAGGAAGGCGGTCGCAAGAACGTCACCGCCGAAGCCGGAAATTAAACCATGGAAGAAATCGTTAGCTAGACTAGTCTATCTATATATATAAATTCATTCTCTTATGTGTGGAATTAGTTCATGTACCAGATATAACGAGGGTAGTGTTTGTTCGGTGCGTCCACTTTGTTGTGTTTACTTTGAGATTAGCAAAATCATTGCATGCAGCCTACTCACGCTAATGTAATGAGTTTTTTCTAGCATCATTTGCTTATTTGCATTAGCAATGCAAGATAAAAAGTCAAAAGATTTAGGGAAAGGCCTAAAAGTATAAATGTTTTGCAACTCTCCATAAACAAAAGAACACTTTTGTATACTGCAAACAGAAAACTTATTTTGGTTCTTAAAAAGCAATATCTTGAGCAATAATAAACTTCTGTGTTACACGGGTTTCATATAAGGCACATGAAGGACTCAACCATCTAATGGTCGAAATTTGACATTTTTTTCAACCACCATGCACTCCACGATATTCATAATTGGTTAATACCACTTATGTTCCAAAATAAGTGTCGCAACTTTATCTATAAGTAGATGTATCTAGACGCATATAAGTAGATACATTTGTATGGGATATTCACTTTGGCTCATAAGAGCATTTGCTCTCATTGTGTGAATCAACATTTTGAAGTGTCAAAAAATTGTAAAATAAAATTTTCCATGTACATCTACATATTTTATGTTTGTACACAAGTTTTTTTAAAAAAAACTAAAAATAATTGTGGCTCATGTAAAAAAGACAAGTTTTGAAGCTATAACACGACTACGTACAGGATATTTTTTTGTCTTTTTTGTACACGCCATATAAAATGTTGTTTCTCCACGAAAATTTATGCACTAACATAGAATGTCACGATGTACACCAATAAATTTATATCTGAATTTTTTAACATTTTTAAAATTGTTTTTTAATTATTTTATATAATGAGAGTATTTGCTCCTATGAGCCAAATTGCCACCTTCTGTATGTATCTAGAAAAATGTGATATAGTTACATCTGTAGGGTGTATAAGAGAAGACTCTGGTCATTAATGATATAGGTGAGGTACTATAGTTGCTTTGATCAATTGGTTTCACTTATGTTTACGAAGAATAGCTTCTATGAAGCAACATGTATTTCCCTATTTTGTTACTTCATTGCGGTCAGAAGTGCAATTTATATTTCCAGTTCAAAGGGGAGAAGTTTTGGCACAATCTAAACAAACCTAAACATTTCCACACCGCTCCTCCTCTCGCTCCCTTTAGAGTCGTCTAGAGGTTTCTCCGCCTGGGGCCTTTGTCATGGGAGAGGTAGCCAAGTATCTTCTTTGTACATTAGGGCTAGTCTTAGGTCTAGCTATCAGTTTCTCTTTGTGGATTTTCTATTTGTTCTTCCTCTCTTATTCGTCTAATAACGTTTGTAGTTTTTTATTAAATTTGGGAGTGAAGGATTTATCATTGCATTTGGTGCATCGGTTTGATCTTTCCACTAAGATTCGTGGAAGTGAAAGTGAAGAGCTTGTTACTCTTGGGTTCTTGGAATCCTTGACGGTTTTGAGGCCTTTGTAGCAATTTCTTGGGAGTCTCCAATTAACTCGTGGATGTGTGCCCTAAGCTTTGTGCAAGGCCTAGTTTTCGCCTAGAAGGAAATCATTTAATGGAACTGTGAATCAGACCTTTGTGGCGAGGGTCATCGGAGAATAAGGCGAGACCTTTGTGGCGTTCGTTGTGTGGTGTGCTACCACATCTTGGGGTGACTGTCTTTGTGGCATTGGTGTGCATGATGCAAGCACACCTCAGGGTGAGGCCTCCTATGGCGCTCGGGAGCACTGAGCTACCGCACCTGGCACTCGCAAGAGTGTGAACTTCGGGATAAATCATCATCCTTGCATGCTTTGGTTATATCTATACCCGAGCTCTTTACATATACACTTTACTATGTGATAGTCTTCGTGCTTGAAGTTACATATCTTGCTATGACATACTTGCTTTTCTTGCTTATCATAAGTTGTTGGTGCACATAGGTGAACCATAGTATATTTTTTGGGCTTGACAAAGTAAACGCTAGTTTTAGTCCGTGTTTGTTAAGCTCATCTCTTAAACGTTTTAAATCTCCTATTCACCCTCTTCTAGGCAGCATTTGTGTCCTTTATCATGATGTCATGCGGGGAAATCTTCAAAATCATCACGCATTGGGATTGCCAAAATAATTTGTATGTCCATTTCCTAGAACGTGTCACGGACTAGCCTCTCATCCCACTATCCCGTATGAGGATCTAATAGTTCACTTACTTTTGTGAGTAAGCATTAGCCACGGGGTATAACAGGCCGCCGTCTTCCATCCCTCGACAACCAATCATCCATATATTGATAGTTGTACCATCACCAATTATCTAAATATGTCCCCTCCTTCAACACATTTATGCCTTTCAGGATACTTCTCCAATAATATGAAATCCCCCCAATCGGAGTGGCCTGCAAAATGGAGGTGCTTGGAAAATATCGCCTTCAAGATATGTGCACACACAAGGATTCTGGGTTCGTGAGCACCTGCCATCCTTGTCGAGCTAGCATGGCCAAACTAAAACCATATAGGCCGCGAAACCCTAGTCTGCCTTCACACTTTGGCTTCGAAAGTGTGTCCCAACTCAACCAGTATGCTTTATTTTCTTTATCTTGTTGTGCCCACCAGTACCGACATATCACCATACTCATCTCATCACAAAGTGTTGGTGAGTCAAAACATGACATTGCAAAAGTTGGTATTGCTTGTGCACATGCTTTGATCAAAATATGCTTCCTTGACTTTGATAGCATCCTCTCCTTCCACACTCTGTACTTTAAATACTCAAAAGTTTTTGCTCTAGATCTTCCCACACACACTGGCAAACCGAGGTACTTCTTTGTTCTTGCCTCTGTTCTAATTTTCAATTCGATTAGAACATGATTCCATATTATTTCCTTTGTGTTCGCACTAAATATCACTAATGACTTGTCAAGTTTTCATAGTTGATGGTTTGCCATGAACACACCTCATAAAGTTGTAGTACTTTTTGCAGGGACATGTCACCCTCACGTGTATATTTAATAAGCACCAATGAGTCGAATGCAAACAAAAGATGGTTAAATCTTGGGGCATGATGCATGTAAAATTCATATATTAACTTTTTAGTTTATTGATACATATTACCACATATTTGTATCTTATATAATGTTATTTCCATGTTTCATAGTGTTTTTAGGGATTTTCAAAACAATCCACTCTCCTCCGGTTTTAACTCTATCTTGCAGAAAACACCTTCTCTTAATATTTTTTACTTTCCATGAGCTAAGGGACTCGAAAAAGGGCAAGGTCAGGGGCCACGCTTTGAAAATTTCGAGACAAACAAAATGAGCTAAAATGGGACACCATGAGGTCAAGGGGCTGGGAACTAGGACCAGTGGCGCGCCCACCCTCCTAGGGCGCGCCACTTGGGCTAGTTTCCCCTTGACTGTCCGATCAGCCTCAATCTTGCACCCACGGACTTCGTTTGACCTAAAAACCCCTATATATATGACCCCTATTGTTTTCTCAAGGAGACGGTGGCAGAGATCAAAAACACATAAACAAAGAGTCAACAGGCCGCCACCGGCGGTGATCGGAGAGGGAGAACCATTGCTGAAATATCTTCTGGTGGACTCTAACCCCTCCGCCCAGTGCAGTTTCACTTTTGTTGCTTGTTAGTGTCCTTTTTGCTCTACAACTCTGAGGCTTGTGCACCTAACCCCTATTACCTCTACAACCTATGTTGTTCACATGTTCATCCAAGCCCCGTGGTGGCGCCAAGGTCAAGCCTCCCGTTCCTCGTCGTCATAGGGAGCAAGAGGAAGAGGACATTGTTTCGTCAAGGACTACGAAGCGTCAAAGGGCAGCTGTAGCCAACAAGAGGACCACCTCGGGTCCCTAAAAGCCTATGAGTGGACTTACCAAGGCCCAATTCTTGGAGATACGGAGGATCAACCCGTACTTGGTGCCAAAGAATCAACGGTTGTGCCCCAACGACTACTTCTACCATCCAAATCAAGAGAGGATTTACAATGAGATCTATGGGGCAAAGGAGTTCAATTGTTGCCCCCAATTCTTTATCTCTATGGACAAGCTCCGCTCTAAGCCCGAGTACTTCGGTGAGGCTCTTGAGATATGCGAGGAGCAAGGACTTATCCCCTTGATGACCTTCACACACAACTACTCCAAGGAGGTGATTTGCCAATTCTATACAACCGTTGTGTTCCTTGAAGATGAATTTGGTGTCCGCTCCCTCAAGTGGATGACTAAGGAGCATGTGATGGAGGCCACATGGGAGGAGTTTTCACATGGCATTGGTTATCGTCTCCTCGAAAATGATATCAACTTCTTCCGGATTCATCTCCAACACAAGCCAATGAGCAAGGATAAGATGGTCAAACTCTACCTTCCCGGGCGTGCACTTTGCGGAAGTGCCTATGACCTCCTTCCAACCTATGACATCATGAACCACATCTGCCGCAACACCCTCAACCCCAAGCACACCAACCACGATGAAGGGCATGGTTTTCCTTGTGAACCTCCTTGTGCAAACTCAAGAGAACAAGGGCCGCGACAAGCAATTGGACGTCATGGACTACATATGGCATGAGATGCAAGATTGTGCCTTTCTCCGCAAGCTTCCCCAATACACACCGTACATCATGAGGCTCATTTGCCTCAAGTGGGAGCGAGTGAATGGATCGTAGCGAACAAGAGGGGGGTGAATGGACGCTACGTCAAGTTTTAGTCTTTTTCAATTTTAGCGGTGCGGAAGGTAAAGGTGAATGATCCTAGACAAGTGCAACAAGCAAAGGAACAAGCAAGATAGTAAGAGTAAGGAGCGGGACAACCGGATGGCGCGGAGACGAGGCGAGGTTTGTTTCCCGCAGTTCCTCTCACAAAAGAGAGTACATCTGCATTGAGGAGGTGCTAGCCTCACACAAGAGGCTAGGCGGCCACACCACGAAGGAAGGCCTCACCTTCTTCTTCGAGAGAGCTCCACAAAGGGGCTCCCCCTTCTCCACTATGGCACCGGTCGAGGCGGTGATTCCTTCACAAGGTTGGGGCGAGCTCCACACCACAAGGAGGCTCCCAACAACCTATGGAGCTAGCACAACACCAAGCTAGCCTCCATAGGTGCACTTTCTCCAAGATCCCACCATAGGAACCCTAACACCAAGATACACTAAGGACTAGCAAGTATTATTGAAATCTCTCTTGGTAGAACTATAGATCGGGTTCTCCTCCACCACTCCTCAAAATTTGGGCAAGATTGGTTGGATGGTTGGGGAGATCCTCAAGGTTTAAGCTCAGCAACAATGGAGGAGAGAGAGAGGAGAGATAAAATCGTGTTGGGGAAGAAGGGCCCTTTAAATAAGCCCCCGGAATCCAACCGTTATCTGCAATTTTTGCCTAAGCGGTACTACCACTATGGGAAGCGGTACTACCGCCCTGGATTCGAAATCCCACAGAACTTATCCACGTGGACACATAGCGGTACTACCGCTCGAGGTACCGCAATGGGGTCCAAACCTTACTGGATCCAAAGCGGTACCGAAGCGGTACCAGAGAGGTACGGCCGTAACTCCGTTATGGTACTTAAGCGGTACCTCGGGCGGTACTACCGCTCTCAAGCGGTACTACCGCTCAAGGTACCGTAAAGGTACCGTAACCTGTTCTGTGGGACAAAACCAGCGCAGAACTCCATAGCGGTACCATGGGGCGGTACTAGTAGGGGTAGCGGTACTACCGCTACTAGTACCGGTAGTACCGGCCTGACAAAAACTGCTTTCTCCTCTTTTCCTCTCCAACCATGTTACCTCGCGATACACACACATAACCAGAAAACCTATAAGCTACGCTTCAGTCCTTCGATCTTGACGTGTCCAGCGAGGTCACCGTGCACTTACAAATCTAACAAGAATACTCAATGCAGACGGTGAGATTGTTCAAGTGTTGTCATCAAACACACAAAACCCGGGGTTTAGACTTTGCTCTTTCAGTGAGCTAACCGTGGAGACCTCCTCGATCAGTGCTCACCAATCACCCTTCATCGTGAGCGCTGCCCCGCCGTCAAGAATCACTCTATACCAAGGTATGGCAAGAATGCTCCGAAGGACAAGGAGGAGGAGGAGGCCGATAGTGACGATTCCGACTTTGTGCTCAACTCCGTCAAGACCAAAGGCCTCTTCGCCAAGTTCATCGCTCGCCTCAAGAAGTCTTTTTTGCTTCAAGGAAGACCTCCAAGACAAGATGTACAAGGCCAAGGTCGACAACAAGAAGATTCGTCAACGCCAAAAGGCTATGATGGTTCACATGGGTCTTCCCATATCCGATGGCTCCGAGAACAACATCACCCCTCCCGAAGAGTGGAAGTCCAAGCACACGTGGTTGAGCTCCAAGGACTCCATTCCCGAGCGCATCATGCGCCCCTCTCCACCACCTCCTGGCAAGGGCCAAGCTGAAGATGGAGACGAAGATGAGGAGGAAGAGGAGGATGAGCACATGTATTGAGTTGATGAAGACGAGGGCGGAGAAAAAGGACGAGGAGAAGGAAGGCGAGGACAAGGATGACGAGTGACCTCCTTGGGGCGCTAGCATGCTTCCTCTCCCTTTTTGCTGTCCCGATGCCAAAGGGGGAGAAGTTGCTCTATTATGACGGGTATTTGCATGGGGATGCTAAGGGCTTGGTGCTTAATTTTGGTCTTTTCGTCCTTGGCATCACTTTTTATCCCTAGTTATTTGAGAAACTTTATTTGTATTCTTGCTACTTTGCTACTCTATTCGTGGATCTCCCGGTTTGTAATAAGACCTATTAGTGGTAGCCTATTTTGGTATTCGGTATTCATCTATTGTGGCTACACCATTTCTATGGAGGCATTATTATTGGAAGTTTGGGTTTTCTAAAGGCAAAAGTATGACACATTCACCCAAAATTCCTTGTATTGCCATATGTTTCCTCCATAGTGTGCATATGCTATATAGACATGCCAAATATCCTTTTTGCATATGTGCTTGGTTTGTAGAATCTAGGGGGAGTTATATCTCTAGGATGCGTGTATTTGTATTCAAATGCATATTCTAACTATGCACACATCTAGGGGGAGCTCCGTCTAGCTTTTGCAAATCTAGAACCTTATCATAATATCTTATGCTATGTTGAAAATTCTTGTGTTGTCATCAAACACCAAAAAGGGGGAGATTGAAATAGCAAGATCTATACCTCGTGTTTTGTGTGTTTCATAACAACACTTGAATGAATTTAATCGTGTGCGTAGTTTGTCTTTGATATATTTGCAGGTGCACGGTGCCCTCGCTGAACGCATCAGGATCGGAAGACTCAAGTGTAGCTTATAGGTTTTCTGGTTTTGTGTGTGTCGCGAGGTGACGTGGTTGGAGAGGGAAAGAGGAAAAAGCAGAATCTGCCTGACCGGTACTACCGGTACCAAGAGCGGTAGTACCGCTACCCTATTGGTACCGGTCAGTGGTACCGCTCTGGGATTGCACGTCGATATGCCAACAATACATATTACGGTACCTTGACGGTACCTCGACCGGAAGTACCGCTCCCAAGAGGTAGTTCCGTCAAGGTACCTCTTTGGTACCGTAACTATGAACTACGTAACTTCTGCCCTGGTACCGCTCTGGTACCGAGTGGAGTCCGGGGCTCGCAGAGGCCCTGTCGGTACCTCAGCGGTACCGGCAGCGGTACTACCGCTTCGAGCCCACGTGGCAGATCTGTGGGCAAAATTCAAATCCATAGCGGTATTATCGCTTGCCCAAGCGGTACTACCGGTCGTGCGGAATCTGCACATAACGGTTGGATTTGGGGGAGCCTATAAAAGGGCCCCTTCTTCTCCAGCTCGATTTATCTCTTCTCTCTCTCTCCTCCATTGTTGCTGAGCTCAAACCTTGAGGATCTCCCTACCTACCTGATAACCCACAAGTATAGGGGATCGCGTGTAGCCTTTTCGATAAGTAAGAGTGTCGAACCCAATGAGGAGCTAAAGGTAGGATAAACATTCTCTCAAGTTCTATCAACCACTGATACAACTCTACGCACACTAAGCGTTTGCAAATATCTAGGAAATAAAACTAGAGCGATAACGGGTATGAGAGGTGACTTTGCAGAACAATAAAATACACGGAATAAATGTTAGTGCTGCAGCAATAAAACAAACTAAACTAACAGTACCATGAGTGTGGAAAGGCGGTGGTAATAGTGGTGGCTTTGTCCAAGATCAATTAGTGAAGATCTTGGGTTCAATGTCTTCGATGCAGCTTTCTATGTAGGAGAGGCTAAATATACATGCTCTCCCTCCGGGATTACAAGTACTATATGATTGGCTTGCTAGCAAACATCCGTAAATACTAGTAAGCATTAAGGTTTCCCCAACCATAGCCTTAAGTAAATGGTCCTCTTACTCCCATACATGCAACTATCTGGTTCGCGTCCTTAGGTTTTTGTCACTCCGGCAGAACTTCCCCCTTCTAGTATACAAGTACTACCAACCCTATGGTGCTTGATCCATGCGCGCACAAATATAATGGGCACCAAGGACGGTAACATATCAACATACAACTCTAATGAACCAAGGAGAAACAACCAATCAATCAAAGAACAAATAAACTATGACAACATGACATAGATCATAGGATTATAACTTATAGCATCAAACACCATGTTTACATAGGGCGGTACAGAGTTTTGTGAGAGGATGGACCACTTAATACAATGAGGAGTTGGTGATGGAGATGGCGGTGAAGACGTTGGAGGGCTCAGCGAGGAGCGCCGGGAGGCGGAGGCGTGGGCGGAGCCACCGCCGGCGCGGGGGACTCCTTCCCCGCCGCCGGCATCATGGGGAGCGCCGCCCCTTAGCCTTCTTCTTCCTTGAGTTGGTGCTGGTGTAGATGAGTGTTTCCCCCTCCTTGGCTGCTGCCAAGGAGGAGGATTTTCGTGACAATGCTTGGGGGCCTCCAAAAATAGGGTTTCCCATCAATATATAGTGTTAGAGATGCAATCTAGGCAATGGGATGGATGACCCTTTGATCCAAGAGCTCTTGGGCACCTCTAGAACCTTCCTAGGACTCCCCTCTGTCCTTCATGAGCCTCACAACTCGTGCCTGGACCGAAATATGCAGGTATGGAAAGAGTTTGTGTCAAATACGTCACCAACTTTCGGAGTCCCGAGACTGCACGAACCTCCGCAGTAATTCTGCTCTTCCGGATGCATCCGTTGTCCGTTCTAGACGAATAAAATGTCCAAATTGTTCGGTTTGAAATTCTCTACAACTTTGTAGTTTAGACTTTTCCATTGGACGTCGTTTTGATGGAGTTTCGAATCGATATTTGAAAAGTGTTCAATAGGGACAGATTCCGGGAAATTCCAGATTTCACCATAATGAGCTATTTCCTTCCATATTTGCCTATTTCCTGCACAACAAAGTTGAAACCAAGAACTTGTGCATTTTTGCAACTATTAATAGTTTAGTCCCTTAAAACATATAGTAATTGTTGTAAAATAAACATGGAACATCAAAAATTATAGATACGTTTGCGACGTATCAACATCCCCAAGCTTAACTCCTGCTCGTCCTCGAGTAGGTAAGTGATAAAAAGAATAATTTTTGAGGTGATATGCACCTTCAAAGTTCAAAGGATGACTAGATACAAATAATTTAAGAACAATTAATAACACATTCATGATTCAATCAATAATAATTTTGGGACCATGCACATAGAACTAAGAATGAAAACTATGCTCTTATAAGACGGTGCATATAACTTAGAAGATGAAGACTCAACATAAAAGTAAAAGAATGACCCTTCGCAGAGGGAAGCAGAGATTAAACATGTGCTAGAGCTTTTTATTTTGAAAACATAGAGATATAAAATTTTAAGAGAGGCAATTGTGTCAACGGTAGCAATAAGTAATATAGGTTATGTATTAAACTTCCTATAAGTTGCAAGCCTCATGCATCGAATACTAATAGTGCCCGTACCTTGTCCTAATTAGCTCGGATTTCCATGGATTATCATCGCATTACATATGTTTCAACCAAGTTTCGCAAATGGGTACCTTCATGCCACCTGTACAAAGGTCTAAGGAGAAAGTTCGCATTGGATTTCTCGCTTTTGATTATTCTCAACTTAGACATCCATACCGGGACAACATGGACAACAGACAAATGGAATCCTCTTTAAGCTTAAAGCTTTTGGCAACATAAATTTCTCATAAGAGATTTTTGAGGTTTTAATGTCCATGCTGAAACTTTCACCATGTAAACATGGCTTTGTTAGCGGCCCAATGTTCTTCTCTAACAATATGCATACTCTAACCTTTTATCATGGTTATCTCCTTTACTTCAGACAAGACGGACATGCATAGTAACTCACATGATATTTATCAAAAATATGATGATGGTGTCCCCATGTCAGCATGGTTGCCACACAACAAGCAGCTTATAAGAACTAAGATACATAAGTGACATATTCCTCACCACAATATTTTTTAGGCTACGTTCCCATGAGCTATGTATTGCAAAAACAAGGAATTATTTTGAAGGTTTTAAAGGTAGCACATGTAAATTTACTTCGAGTGGCGGTGAAATACCACATATAGGTAGGTATGGTGGACACTTTTGGCATATTTTGGTTTTTGGTGGTTGGATGCACGAGTAGAGATCATACTCAGTACAGAATGAAGGCTAGCAAAAAGAAAGATAACGACCAACTAAGAGAGCAATAATGGTCATAATCATGCATAGCGACAAAACTTATTAATTAAAGCATATGGTGATATTAAAAGTCTAAAATGAATGATCAATTCAACCCAATTGAAACATCAAAAGGAGATCTTCCATTTGCATCACTATTAATATGAAACCTTTTTACTCGTATCCAACACCAATCAACTTATTTGAAACAACTCTCATTTATAATATTCATTAAAGATCAGAGAGCTAATCATATATAACTGAAGCATACTAACAAGCTCTGAACAAAATAGGAGTGAAAAACCAGAGCTAAACGCAGTACTAGCAAAAATAAAACGCTCGTTGAACAATAAGAGTGAAAACTAGAGCGTTCATACAATTAAAACGGAGCGTGTCTCTCTCCCAAACAAACATGGTATGATGGTGCCCACTTTATTGAAAATAAAATACACAACAGAAAATAAAGACGCTCCAAGAATAACACATAGTATATGAAGCAATAAAAATATAGTGAACAGAAACAGGACCTGATATTTTTATTGATGAAGAAGGGGGTGCCCACACGCTTGTACTTCTTGAATATATCTTGGGGTGACATGGGTATCCCCAAGCTTGAGCTTTTGTCCATTCTTCATCTCATCTCATCATTCTTCTTTCCTACACTTGAAAACTTCCTTCATACAAAACTCATCACAAATCTTATTAGCAGCGTTGGTGCAATGATAATATTAATCAAATCTACAAAGTTCAGTATGACATATGAAAAGCATTTTAATAAGCATTAGCTACTGTAGCACAACTTCAATAAGGTTCTTTGATCAAGAGAACTCAAAAAGGTGGGCAAAAAGATGCAAATGCAAAACAGTGCAAGAATTTGTAAAAACAGAACAGTTCGTAAAAATTGATTTTTGAAAAATAGTTACGCTGCGTAACTCGAAAAACTCTGAACTAATGAAAGTTAGATAAATACCTGGGGAAGATGCTCGTAAATTGGCAGCTCAAACTTACGTTCTGGTGATTTTTGGCGACTTTTCTCTTGACGAACCAGAAACAGTAAACAAGATTGCAAATCTCCCAAATACCACTTTCTTACCATTAGAGGCAATTCTTGGCACACAAAAACAAAACAAACATGATAAGGAGAGGTCATTACAGTAGTAATGACTTCCAAGACTCAACAAAGCAGTAAATAACAGAAATATAAACATATTGGGTTGTCTCCCATAAAGCTCTTTCTTTATAGCCATTTAAGATGGGCATGATTATTTGATGGAGCTCTCAAACCCCCTTTTTTTGTTGTTGTTTTCCAATTATAAGTGAAACTGACAAAGAAACAAGAACCAAATAAAGAACCTAATAAAACTAAATAGGATAAAACCAAAGATAATAAAAGCAACTATATACAATGCTTACATGTGGATGGGTAATATTGAGTTTGAAGGAGACAACCTCATGTTGGTTGATGAATAGGGGGATGCCCAAGCTTAGATATTTGCATCTTCTTGAATATTCTCTTGGGATCCATCTACACATCCCCAAGCTTGAGCTCTTGCATCCTCTTGCTCATCTCATATCACCATATTGATTGGAACTTAAAAATTGCATCCACATAAAGCTTCACAAAACTCATTAGTAGGTTAGTACTCATTAAATAAAATCCACAAGTGTTCAAGTATCCCTAATTTCTATAAAACCTATCAAATATTTAGCCACTGTAATACTGAGGTTTCTTATTATTTCAATCGTACGTCGAAAACGAAGGAAACTTTTGAATCCTAAGTACAATATTTAAACAAAGATAATAGAAATCTGTCAAAACTGAACACTCTGTAAAGATGTCACTCAATGAGATAGTTACGTAGCTCAAATAGAAAAACTCATGATTAATGAAAGATAGATCATAACCTCAGGTCTATGCACACAAAAATTTCAGATCAAAATGCCATACTGAGATTTTTCACGAATTTTTGCAGCACAGCACAGGAAATCTGTCTCAACAGAATCAGTCCGTAAAGATTGAATTATTAGATCTGTCTACGTACCTCAAATCAGAAAAGTCAGAACTTACAAAAGTTAGATAGCAAGCACTACTATGTACTCAAGAAATTTCAGATCAAGATCACGTTCTGGTGATTTTTAAACTTTTCTACAGTGGAGCACAGGAAATCTGTTTTCTAGGCAGCGTAGTGACAAACTTGCATAACAAACTAGGGGTTATCTATACATTCTATTTACAACGGGATATGTACACTATATACACTGTATACACTATTTACAAGTTTTTAATGAAAATCTTCCATGGAAAGAATTGTTTTGGTTTCGCAGGCATGAACACAAGAGTTCAAGGTCGACCCCCACTTCACCATTACTCATCTTTCCAATCACTTATCTTTTCTGAAAACATTTTCTATTTTTTTATATAAGAAGTACAACTAATTTTTTTTGTAATTCGCATTCCCTATCCATACAAGAGATATAGAACAACAAGGTACAGGAAGTAAAATTACTTAGAGATAAAGCAAACAAGTGCACACGAAAATATTCACCTACGCTATGGCTCCCCGGCAACGGCGCCAGAAAAGGTCTTGATAACCCACAAGTATAGGGGATCGCGTGTAGCCTTTTCGATAAGTAAGAGTGTCGAAACCAACGAGGAGCTAAAGGTAGGATAAACATTCTCTCAAGTTCTATCAACCACTGATACAACTCTACGCACACTAAGCGTTTGCAATAACTAGGAAACAAAACTTGAGCGATAACGGGTATGAGAGGTGACTTTGCAGAACAATAAAATACACGGAATAAATGTTAGTGCTGCAGCAATAAAATAAACTAAACTAACAGTACCATGAGTGTGAAAAGGCAGTGGTAATAGTGGTGGCTTTGTCCAAGATCAATTAGTGAAGATCTTGGGTTCAATGTCTTCGATGCAGCTTTCTATGTAGGAGAGGCTAAATATACATGCTCTCCCTCCGGGATTACAAGTACTATATGATTGACTTGCTAGCAAACATCCGTAAATACTAGCAAGCATTAAGGTTTCCCCAACCATAGCCTTAAGTAAATGGTCCTGTTACTCCCATACATGCAACTATCCGGTTCGCGTCCTTAGGTTTTTGTCACTCCGGCAGAACTTCCCCCTTCTAGTATACAAGTACTACCAACCCTATGGTGCTTGATCCATGCGCGCACAAATATAATGGGCACCAATGACGGTAACATATCAACATACAACTCTAATGAACCAAAGAGAAATAACCAATCAATCAAAGAACAAATAAACTATGGCAACATGACATAGATCATAGGATTATAACTTATAGCATCAAACACCATGTTTACATAGGGCGGTACAGAGGTTTGTGAGAGGATGGACCACTGAATACAATGAGGAGTTGGTGATTGAGATGGCGGTGAAGACGTTGGAGGGCTCAGCTAGGAGCGCCGGGAGGCAGAGGCGTGGGCGGCGCCGGCGCCGGCGCGGGGGACTCCTTCCCCGCTGCCGGCATCATGGGGGAGCGCCGCCCCTTAGCCTTCTTCTTCTTTGAGTTGGTGCTGGTGTAGATGAGTGTTTCCCCCTCCTTGGCTGCAGCCAAGGAGGAGGATTTTCGTGACAATGCTTGGGGCCCTCCAAAAATAGGGTTTCCCATCAATATATAGTGTTGGAGATGCAATCTAGGCCATGGGATGGATGATCCTTTGATCCAAGGGCTCTTGGGCACCTCTAGAACCTTCCTAGGACTCCCATCTGTCTTTCATGAGCCTCACAACTCGTGGCTGGGCCGTAATATGCAGGTATGGAAAGATTTTGTGTCAAATACGTCACCAACTTTCGGAGTCCCGAGACTGCACGAACCTCCGCACTAATTCTGCTCTGTCGGATGCATCCGTTGTCCGTTCTAGACGAATAAGATGGCCAAATTGTTCAGTTTGAAATTCTCTACAACTTTGTAGTTTACGACTTTTCCATTGGAAGTCGTTTTGATGGAGTTTGGAATCGATATTTGAAAAGTGTACAGCAGGGACCGATTCCGGGAAATTCCAGATTTCACCATAATGAGCTATTTCCTTCCATATTTGCCTATTTCCTGCACAACAAAGTTGAAACCAAGAACTTGTGCACTTTTGCAACTATTAATAGGTTAGTCCCTTAAAACATATAGTAATTGGTGTAAAACAAATATGGAACATCAAAAATTATAGATACGTTTGCGTCGTATCACTACCCAACCAATCTTGCCCAAACATTGAGAAGTGGTGGAGGAGACCCCAATCTATAGTTCTACCAAGAGAGATTTCACCAATATCATCTAGTCCTTAGTGGATCTTGGAGTTAGGGTTCCTATGGTGGGATCTGAAGGAGATATGCCCAAGAGGCAATAATAAAAGTGGTTATTATATATCTTTATGTTTATGATAAATGTTTATATACCATGCTATAACTGTATTAACCGAAACATTGATACATGTGTGATATGTAAACAACAAAGAGTCCCTAGTATGCCTCTTAACTAGCTTGTTGATTAATGGATGATTAGTTTCATAATCATGAACATTGGATGTTATTAATAACAAGGTTATATCATTGTATGAATGATGTAATGGACATACCCAATTAAGCGTAGCATAAGATCACGTCATTAAGTTATTTGCTATAAGCTTTCGATACATAGTTACCTAGTCCTTATGACCATGAGATCATGTAAATCACTTATACCAGAAAGGTACTTTGATTACATCAAACGCCACTGCGTAAATGGGTGGTTGTAAAGGTGGGATTAAGTATCCGGAAAGTATGAGTTGAGGCATATGGATCAACAGTGGGATTTGTCCATCCCGATGACGGATAGATATACTCTGGGCCCTCTCGGTGGAATGTCGTCTAATGTCTTGCAAGCATATGAATAAGTTCATAAGAGACCACATACCACGGTACGAGTAAAGAGTACTTGTCAGGAGACGAGGTTGAACAAGGTATAGAGTGATACCGATGATCAAACCTCGAACAAGTAAAATATCGCGTGACAAAGGGAATTGGTATCGTATGTGAATGGTTCATTCGATCACTAAAGTCATCGTTGAATATGTGGGAGCCATTATGGATCTCCAGATCCCGCTATTGGTTATTGGTCGGAGAAAGTACTCAACCATGTCCGCATAGTTCGCGAACCGTAGGGTGACACACTTAAGGTTTGATGTTAAAATGGTAGAACTTGAATATGGAATGGAGTTCGAAGATTTGTTCGAAGTCCCGGATGAGATCCCGGACATCACGAGGAGTTCCGGAATGGTCCGGAGAATAAGATTCATATATAGGAAATCATTTTATGAGTTTGAAAATGATCCGGTGCATTTATGGAAGGTGCTAGAAGGTTCTAGAATATTCCGGAAGAAAGTCACTTTGGAAGGCGGAGTCCCGAAGGGACTCCACCACCATGGCCGGCCAACCCTAGGGGGTGGAGTCCCAGGTGGACTCCACCTATGGTGGCCGGCCACCCCCTCCCAAGGGAAGGTGGGAATCCCACCTCTAGTGGGAGTCCTAGCTTGGGTAGGTTTCATGTCATATGGAAGGTTTTGGTTTGGGGTCTTATTCGAAGACTTGTAGACCAACTCTTGGGTGTTCCACCTATATAATGAGGGCCAAGGGGAGGGGGCCGGCCACCCCAACACCACAAGGTGGCCGCACCCCTAAAGTGGCCGGCGCCCCCCTCTCCCCAAACCCTAGCCGCCCCACTCCTCCTTCTTCCACGCACGCTTAGCGAAGCTCCGCCGGGATTCTCCACCACCACCGACACCACGCCGTCGTGCTGCCGGATTCAAGAGGAGCTACTACTTCCGCTGCCCGCTGGAACGGGGAGGTGGACGTCGACTTCATCAACACCGAACGTGTGACCGAGTACGGAGGTGCTGCCCGTTCGCGCCGTGATCAAGATCTTCTACGCGCTTTTGCAAGCGGCAAGTGAACGTCTACCGCAGCAACAAGAGCCTCATCTTGTAGGCTTTGGAACTCTTCAAGGGTGAGTCTCGATCATCCCCTCGTTGCTACCGTCTTCTAGATTGCATCTTGGCTTGGATTGCGTGTTCGCGGTAGGAATTTTTTTTTTCTATGCAACGAATCCCTACAGTGGTATCAGAGCCGTGTCTATGCATAGATGGTTGCACGAGTAGAACACAATGGTTTTGTGGGCGTTGATGCTCTTGTTATCTTTAGTTTGAGTACTTTGCATCTTTGTGGCATAGTGGGATGAAGCGGCTCGGACTAACTTTACATGACCGCGTTCATGAGACTTGTTCCTCGTTCGACATGCAACTTGTATTGCATAAGAGGCTTTGCGGGTGTCTGTCTCTCCTACTATAGTGAAGATTCAATTTACTCTTCTATTGACAACATTAGTATCAACGTTGTGGTTCATGTTCGTAGGTAGATTAGATCTCTCTCGAAAACCCTAAACCACGTAAAATATGCAAACCAAATTAGAGACGTCTAACTTGTTTTTGCAGGGGTTTGGTGATGTGATATGGCCATAATGTGATGATGAATATGTATGAGATGATCATTATTGTATTGTGGCAACCGGCAGGAGCCTTATGGTTGTCTTTAAATTTCATGTTGAGTAGTATTTCAAAGTAGTTGTAATAGTTGCTACATGGAGGACAATCATGAAGACGGCGCCATTGACCTTGACGCCTACGATGACGATGATGGAGATCATGCCCGAAGATGATGGAGATCATGTCCGTGCTTATTAGATGAAGATCAAAAGAGCAAAGAAAAAAGTGACATATCATATCACATATGAGCGCATGTGATGTTAATCCTTTTATGCATCTTATTTTGCTTAGATCGCGACGGTAGCATTATAAGATGATCCCTCACTAAAATCTCAAGATAATAAAGTGTTCATCCTTAGTAGCACCGTTGCCAAGACTTGTCGTTTCGAAGCATCTCGTGATGATCGGGTGTGATAGAATCAACAAGTGCATACAACGGGTGCAAGACAGTTTTGCACATGCGGATACTAAGGTGGCCTTGACGAGCCTAGCATGTACAGACATGGTCTCGGAACACGTGATACCGAAAGGTAGAGCATGAATCATATGGTTGATATGATGAACACTTTGAGTGTTCGCCATTGAAATCACACCTTGTCTCGTGATGATCGGACTTAGGTGCGGTGGATTTGGTTCGTGTGATCACTAAGACAATGCGAGGGATATTGTTTTGAGTGGGAGTTCACCTAGTTTTTTAATTATGTTGAATTAAAATTTGAACTCAATTTGTCATAAACTTAGTCTAAACTTTTGCAAATATATGTTGTAGAGATGGCGTCCCCAATCAATTTTAACCAGTTCCTAGAGAAAGAAAAACTTAAGAGCAACGGTAGCAACTTCACCGACTGGTTCCGTCATGTGAGGATCTTCCTCTCTGGCGGAAATCTGCAATATGTGCTTGATGCACCGCTAGGTGACCCTCCTGCAGAAACTGAAACCGATGAAGTAAAAGCTGTTTACGCGACTCGGAAAACTCAGTACTCTCAAGTTCAGTGTGCCATCCTGTGCAGTCTGGAATCCGATCTTCAAAAATGTTTTGAGCACCACGATCCTCATGAGTTGATGAATGAGCTGAAAGCTATATTTGAGACTCATGCGGCCGTGGAATGCTATGAAGCATCGAAACATTTCTTCAGCTGTATGATGGAAGAAGGCAGCTCCGTTAGTGAGCACATGCTCGCCATGACCGGGCATGCGAAGAAACTCAGTGACTTGGGAATAGTGATTCCTAACAGACTGGGGATTAATCGTGTCCTTCAATCACTGCCACCAAGTTACAAGAACTTTGTGATGAACTACAATATGCAGAACATGAACAAGGAGTTACCTGAACTCTTTGGCATGCTAAAAGATGATGAGATTGAGATCAAGAAAGAGCACCAAGTGTTGATGGTCAACAAGACCACCAGTTTCAAGAAACAGGGCAAGTCTAAAGGGAAATTCAAGAAGGGTGGCAAGAAAGCTGCCACGCCTCCTATGAAACCTAAGAACGGCCCTAAGCACGATCTTTGAGTGCTATTCTGCAAGGAGAAGGGACTGGAAGCGTAATTGCTCCAAGTATCTGGCTGATCTGAAGAAGCGGCCTTGTCAAGAAGAAGAAAGAAGGTATATCGATATACATGTTATAGATGTTTATCTCACTGGTTCTCGTTCTAGTACACGGGTATTTGATACTGGTTCGGTTGCTCATATTTGTAACTCGAAACAGGAACTAAAGAATAAACGAAGACTACTGAAAGATGAAGTGACGATGCGCGTTGGAAACGGATCCAAAGTCGATGTGATCGCTGTCGGCACACTTCCTCTACATCTACCTTCGGGATTAGTTTTAAGCCTAAATAATTTTTATTTTGTACCCGCGTTGAGCATGAACATTATATCTGGATCTTGTTTAATGCAAGACGGTTATTCATTCAAGTCTGAGAATAATGGTTGTTCTATTTTTATGAATAATATCTTTTATGGTCGAGCACCTGAAAAGAATGGCTTATTTCTGTTAGATCTCGATAGTAGTTGTCGTCGTGGTGAACGAGCAGATGCCATAGGATGGCTTAGATTGGGGCCGAATGGACGCAAGAGGATTCGGGGGAGGGTTTGCGATTAGATGGGAAGAACTTCCGGATGCTTTCCTCAAGAACACAGCCAGAGACCGGTATACAAGAAGAGAGACAAGAGGAAGAACTCTTTACTAGATCGCTAGCTTCATTGATCACAGCATGGTTACAAGTTCTGTCTACCTCTATTTCATCGTGCCCGCAAGGAGGGCTGCCCCCTCTCCTTATATAGGGGAGAGGGTGGCTTACAGAGCAAGAAACCCTAATGGCATCTTTGACTGGACAAACTACTTTCTGAGTTCTTGTACAAAGCTACTTTAATCATAGATGACACCGGGGCCTTCTTTTATCATAGAAGTTGACGTCCTCCGGCTTCTTTCTCCGTCACCTCTCTCTTTGGCGCCAGGGCTCTGAATAAAGTTACTTTGCTTAGCTCATCCTTGTCTTCTTGCTCTGAAGAGAATCTTTGACCGATCCTGTAAACGAGGCTCTCCTTTCAGGTATCTCCTATACGGGATTCGGCATACCCCTGCGGGGATACCGGCTTAGCTTTGCTTTCCGGATTCCTACTAGGCTTCGGTAAGATCATTAAACCGGTATCTGATGGCTCAAACCATCCGGTTTGGCATGCCTTTGGCATCACAGGGGTTATCCCCAACATTAGTCCCCGAAGCTGGTATAGCCTGGAGGATTCTATCCTACAGACCATGCCAGGTTTTCATCTTTTTAAGATACCGGTTTAATCACTCATGTCTTGAGCTTAGTTCCGGCACCTTTACCCTTGTTCTTTCTTCTCTTTGCAAGGCTCGTTCCGGCATCTCTCTTTTCCGGTATCATGTGTCTTTACTCCTTCCTCGGCGAAGTCGAGAATATTTCGGGCCCCGCGCCTGTCAGAGACATGCGCACTGTAACTGACGCGCCAGTGTCCGTTGTCACATCGCTTCGACTCCCGCGTGCCCATTTAATGCACTGCTGCGGATCCCACTACCTCTTCGGGATCCCGTGTGCGCCTCCGTGTGGCGTCCATTTTCTCGCGTGTATCCCTTCGCCACGTGGCGGCCCAAGGTGCGAACCGTCGCGGGCCGCGAGGCGAACCGCCGCGGCCCAGCGGTTCCCTGCCCACTTTCTCTCTCCTTTATAAACACAACCGCCCCTTCTTCTTCATCTTCTTCGCATTCTCCTCCTTCGCGCACAGAGCTCCACGCCTTTGCGCCACCGTCGCTCTCCGTCCGCCGTCGCTCGTTCAAGCTCCGGCGCCCGGCGAACTCACGCCGTGCTTCCGCCGGACTTCGCTGTGCGGAGATCTTCGGCAGCAACTTCATCGCGCCCGCCGCATTTGCCCTTCTTCGCGAGCTTCTCCGCCTCGCCGTTGACGGTGCTCGCCGGCGACCGCAGGTCTGCTCCGCCGCCAGCAAACACTTCCCTCAGCGACTGCGCCGCTTAAGGTTGGTACCAATCTCGCTTCACTCGCCCCAACTTGCTTTTCAGATCTTGGGTCTTTGGTGTTCTTATTTCCTCTTTTTCTTTGGTTTTCTTCTTACTCGTAGATCTTCACGCGGGGTTCAAGTCTGGGATTCCTGTTTTTTCGCCTACCCTTGCGATGTCCGACGAGGAATCTTCCTCCGCATCTTCTTCTTCCCTTTCTCTCAAGCGCCGTAGACCCTCTCCCGGTGAATCCACGGCTTCAGATCCGATGGAGACCGATTCCGGCAATCAGCAGGAATCCGGTAGCCTCCAAGAGTCCGGCGGCCACTTAGAATCCGATAGCTTTAGCCAAGCTTCCGGTAGCCAAGAAGCCGATGGCTACGGCCAAGCCTCTAGCAGCTCCGGCCAATCTTCCGGTGAGGAGCCTTCCCCAATCACCCGCGGAGCCTGGATGGGCTCCAACGTTCTTGAGTTTGAGATCGATTGGTTGTACCGGTCTCGGAGGATTCCGGAAGGAGTTACTGCCGGATTCGATGACGAGATCGAACCGGATCCGAAGACGATGAGCATGTTGTTTTTCTTGCTCACTTTGAGCGTGGCTTCGGCCTTCACCTCCTCTTTTTTCAGGAATTTCTAGATTTTTACGAACTTCAACCTCACCACCTTCCTGGCAACGCCATTTTCTATCTTTCTTGCTATGCCACCTTCATGGAGGCTTACATCGGCATTCGTCCCACTCGTGAGACGTTTGCCCGCTTCTTCAACTTGCGGATCAACTCCGTCCAGGGCAGAAATCCCTAAGCCCAAGCCGCCCGTGGAGTGCGGCTCTTGCATCGTCGGCTCCCGCCAAGGAGCACCTTTCTTAAGTTTTCCGGCCTCGAGTCTTGCCGCGCCTGGCAAGGAACTTTCTTCTATGTGAAGAACAGCGGCCGCGCCAATCTTATCAATCTTCCTCCATATCGAGCGGGGCCCCCCAGCAGAACCAATTGGAGCTACAACCCGAGGACGGAACACGCCGAAACCAACCGGGTAGTGCGCTTCTTGGCCTCTTTGAAGAAGGAGACCAACATCTGTTCTGATGATGTCATCCGGACTTTCATATCGCGCCGGGTGCTTCCTACGAGCGCCGCGCACATAGGATGAGCGAGATGTATGGCCCAGGCGATCCTACCAAGATCACGGGCCGTCCTCTCGGCAAGAAGGACGTTGTTCGCAAGGCTAAGCAGATTTGTCAAACTGCTATGCCTTTTGCGTGGGAATGGGGCCTCCTTCCCCTCAGTTCTTCTAACCCTCCGACTCAAGAAGTAAGAGATTGCGCAATTTGGGGTTGTCTTTGCCGGTAACTTTCTGCTTTTGTTAACCTTCTCTTTTACCTTGTTTCGGGCCGGGGACCGCTTCCCTCTCATCCGAGCGGAGCGGCGAGGAACTCTCCGGAAACGCGCCCTTGACTCCTTCGACCCGGATCCCTACATCTTTTGGAAGGATCTGAAGATGGGAAGACTCCGGCTGCGCGCCTTGGCCGGGACCCGTCGGAGCCAACCGGAAGCCACGACGACACCGACCGTGCTCGAGGTACTTTCCTTTCCGGTTCCTGTATTTTGCCGCTATCGCTTTCTTGCGAATTGCCTCTTAGCCATATCCAACTCACGGATCCACGAGCGCGTGCCGCCCTGCGCGCGCGAGGCCGGCTCTGAGTTTGTGGACAAACTCATGGCCGGGCCAAAAGAATAAGCAGCCGGCATCTGCCGGCTCCAGCCATGCTCCTCCCTCCAAGCGCTTCCGGACGGAGCCCGTGGGAGAAAGAAGTGGGCGTGCGCCGCTACGGACGCAAGGCGATGCCAAGCGCTTCCGGGTAATTTTTATTTTCCGGCTTGCCTCTTTTTTGCTAAGTTCTTTTTCCGGTTGCTTTTTCTCAACCATTTGTCTTTTCTTTTTCTCAGCCCCGCTCTCAAGCTTGGCCCAAGGCCATCGGGCTCTGAGGGATCCGCGAGGACCTCAACCCCTCCTCCTCGCTCAAGCCGGCACCATGCGGTGCCGGCAACACCTCTGCCTCCCTTTCGGGGCACAACAAGTCGGGCGTGCGGCCCCTTCATCGTCAGATCACCGCACGGAGGAGGATCTTTCCTTCCTCCCAGAACGCCAGGACACCGGCGCCAGCAACATCGGCGCCGGAGAAGAAGAAGCTGCCGGGCGGGCGGAGCCTCCTGCTCCTCCCGTCCCTGAAAAGACAACTTCCGCGCCGGAATCTTCCGCGCCGGAAGGCTCCAACACGGGTGACGCTCCTAGCGCTCCCCCTTCTCCACGCACCATCCTCATGCCTCCGCCCGAGGCTCCTCGCGCCCAGCCCTCCAGGGCCGCTCCTAACGCGCCGCCGGCCAAGACCTCCGGGGCCGCCTCTACCGCGCCGCCGCCCAAGCCTTCCAAGCTTATCAAAGGGAAGGCGACGGCCTCCAGCGCCCCTTCGGGCGACCAGCAGCCCTTGGTGCTGCACGTCTCCAAGGCCGCCAAAGGTGCCACCATGAAGGCCACCGGCCTCCTTGGCCGCATCACGGAGTTCCAGCGCCAAGGCCGGGACCTGGGGCACCTTCTGCCCTATGCTCAAAAGTGGAACGCCGCGGACATCACTCCGGCGACCCGCGGAATGGGCAAGGATCGGCTGCCGGCACCTGATCTGTCGGGGATCGGTGTTACGAGGAGCACTTTATGCGGCTTCGCAGCGCCGTAAAAGAGCTCGACAGCGCGTGGTACGATTCCACGAACAATCTGACGGTACGTTCTACTAACTTTCAATCTTTACCGGTTTCTTCGTTTCCGGCTCTGTTTTATCTTTTCTTTAGTTTCATGCCGGTTTCTCTCTTGTCTATCTTCCCAGTCCCCGAGTTTTGTGGTGAGAGCGCAGCTCTTAGCGCAAAACTTAACTTAAGAACTTAGCGTGAAACCGGCACTGCCAGTCCCCGAGTTTCGGGTTAAACATCTTCTTCTTAACACACAATTTACCTTAGAAACGCGCAAAACCGGCACTTTGCCCGATCCAGTTTC
Source organism: Lolium perenne (assembly GCF_019359855.2). Lineage (NCBI taxonomy): Eukaryota > Viridiplantae > Streptophyta > Magnoliopsida > Poales > Poaceae > Lolium > Lolium perenne. The sequence continues at coordinate 30,645,955 of NC_067248.2, read as the reverse complement.
GGGTTAAGAACTTTGTTCTTAGGGCAAAACTTAACTCATTTCTTCTTTTTCTTGAACAGCTCACGGCTGACGCTCGGAAGGCCCTCTTCGAGGAGCTTTTATGGGAGCACCGGGAGCTCGCTGAGGCACATGACAAGTGCCAAGGTAAGTTTTTTGTTCCACCGGCATCTTTGCTACCGGAAACCTTTTTTCCTTGTGAGATTTACAATTTCTGTTCAACAGTGATCCCGGAAGCTTCCATCGATGCTCTCAAGGAGCAGCTCGCCGCCCAACGTACGATTCTCTCCTTTCTCCTTTGAACCTGGTTTCTTTTCATTTTTACTAGTATAACCTTGTTAACACTCTTTTTTCCGGTTACAGGGGAGAAGGACCAGCTCAGCCGGCAGCACCAGGAGGAGCTGAACGCCCTCAAGACCAGCTACCAGGAGCTCAAGTCTCAGCTCATTCAGGCGGGGCTTGACCACGCCAAGGCCCTCAAAGCCGCTGAAGTGAGCAGCGGCCAAGTTGGACGAGGCTGCGGAGGATACCTGCAATGCCACTTTGTGGTATTGCGGGCGAGCTGGAGGAGATGGCCAAGGCCCGGAAGGGTGCCGAGGAGAAGGCCGCGCGGCTGGAGGAGGAGCATAAGGAATGCGATCAATTGATCCTGCAAACCGACACACTCGCCCACCGTAAGTTCTTTTCTTTTACACTTTAACTACTGCATATGAGCCTTTTTTCCTTCGACCCCATTTTCTTTCCGTTATCTTTCCTTCCGGTCTCTTTTCTTCCGGATTCTTTTCTCTCCGGTCTCTTTTTCTTCCGGATTCTTTTCCTTAACCTTTTTCTTTCTTCGCACAGGCCTCTTTCTGGACTCGCAGAGGTACGCTGTCAAGAAGGTCGACGCGCGCCGCAAGGACCAAGGCCGAGCGGATCTTACCGTGCCATGGACGCCCAAGGACCATCTGGTCGCGCTTAACGCGCGGGTGTCCCATATGCGCGCCATAGACCGCAATCTGTCGGACATCCCTGATGTAGCTACCCAGCTCTACAGGACTTTATGGCACGGCGAGGAGGTGCCGGACACCTTCTCCCTCATCGGCGACCGTCTCAAGGGCGCCGGCGGGAGGATCCGCGAGTGGCGGTGCTCTGCTGCTGCCCGTCTTTGGAGCGGACTCCGCCCTCCCGCGTCGCTGCTCCTGGTACCCGGAGCTCGATCTGGACGCCCTTACCGGCGTGCGTGAAGACGCAGAAACGGATCTGGACCCGGTCCTCACCGCTAAGCGGCAGGATCGCGCATACCACATCGCGGAGTATGCCGATATGCGCACCTTCATCCCTCCCCCTCCTGACGTCAAGGACTATCTCGACGAGGAGGAGGATGAAGCCGAAAAAGAGCTCCTGGACGACGCTGATGCCGGCGATGCTCCTCCAGAAGCCCCTGCTGCGTGATGATTCTCTGTGATATGTTTGCCTGCTGTGTCTGTTGGTCCTGCTTGCCTTAAGACAATATCTGTTAAATTCTGCCCCGGTATGCCGGGGCTTATGATGTAAAACTTAAGTTTGCTTGTGGTTGTGGTACAACATTTCCTACCGGTAAGTTATACCGGTAGCTAAGTATTTATGAGTTTGCCTTAGCATATTTTGCTTTTGGTTCTGCCTTTATCCTGCACTGCAAATATTTCCCAATTGTTTCCGCATCCAATTTGATGCATACTTGGTTCTTTTGCCTTGGCTCTGCCTGCCTTCTCTGGGCGTTCTTTGGCGTATGAGCACAAGGTTCTTTCACCAAACAAGCATCTTCTTGAACTTAGAAATAACTTTGAAATTTTGCAAAAAACCGGTTTAACCGGGGTTAGTTATATTTTCCGGATTGTTCTTTCCTGCTCTCCCTTTTCGCAGTTCATGTGCTTATCTCCTACCGGTTTATCTTGCTTGCCATGAAGCCGGTTTGCGGACAGCAGCAGAGTCGAAGACTCCGGTAGGATTTAGCACACTACTAAACCGGAAAGAAAAAACATTCAATAAGCAACCGGTAAACTGAAAAAATAAACAAGTTACATGCAACTTAAGTTGGGGTAGTCCCCAAGATTCATTCAAGGTTCCGGCATCTTTTATTCATAGCATATAAGGTACAAAAAGGAACTTCTTACACCACCACTTCAAGAGTAGAAAGGACGCAATGAGCTACGTTCCACGGACGTTTGCTCTCCTCTCGGACACTGTCCGCCTTTCCTTTCTTCCACTCCTGCGCATCGATTAAGTAGTATGCATCATTGTGAAGCACCTTGCTTACAATGAAGGGACCTTCCCATGGTGGCAAAAGCTTATGCCGGCCTTCGGTCTGCTGCACGGGCGAAGTACAAGATCTCCTTCCCGGAAAACTCTCGGGTTAACCTTCCGGTTATGATAGCGTCTTAGGTTTCTTTGGTAAATGGCTGTTCTTGCCAAAGCCAGCTCTCTTGCTTCTTCCGGCAAGTCGACATCATTTTCTCTGGCCTCTTTGACCTCTTGCTCGGTATAGAGCTGTACCCTTGGTGAATCATGAATGATGTCGGTTGGTATCACCGCTTCGCTCCATAAACCATGAAGAAGGGAGTGTATCCGGTAGACCGGTTTGGGGTTGTTCTTATACTCCACAAGATGCGACGGTAGCTCATCGAGCCAACATCCCGGTGACTTTTCCACCGCATCAATGAGTCTAGGCTTGATAGGAAAGCACCAAGGCATTCATTCTTTCCACCTGGCCATTGCCCTGAGGGTGTGCCACTGAGCACAAATCCAACCGGATGTTGTTGTCTTCACAGAACCTTTTGAACTCACCTTGAGCAAAGTTGGTTCCATTATCAGTGATGATGCTATGCGGGTACCCATACCGCAAAATGACATCTTTTAGGAATTTCACCGCTGTATGCCCATCACACTTTGCGATAGGTTTTACCTCTAGCCATTTGGTGAACTTATCCACCATGACCAAGATGTGAGTCATGCTGCTTCTTGCGGTTTTGAATGGGCCAACCATGTCAAGGCACCAAACGGCGAATGGCCATGTTAGCGGTATTGTCTTTAAACCAGGATCTTTGGGGTATGATTTTGTTTGGCGTACCTGCAGCAGCCGTTGCATTTTCTTACCAAATCCTCAGCATTTTCCAAAGCAGTGGGCCAATAAAACCCATGCCGGAATACTTTTGCTACTAGCGCCCTTGATGAAGCATGATGCCCACATTCTCCTTGGTGAATTTCCTCAAGCATTTCTTTCCCTTCCTCCGGTTCCACACATCTTTGAAGGACACCGGTAACGCTTCTCTTGTACACCTCACCGTTGATGAATGTGTAAGCTTTGGACCTTCTTTGTATCCTCCTTGATTCATTTTCGTCAGCCGGCAAGGTGCCGCTGATCAGGAATTCCTTAATAGGTTTAACCCATGACGGTATCTCTCGAACCAAAAACACCGGTGCATCTATCTCCATGCTATCCACCAGCATCATTTCTTCCGGTATGGGTGCAGCGAGTCCCGAGCTTACCGGAGCGGTCCCGGTTCCCTTCATCGATATCCATGGGTACTACGTGTGACTCCGGTACAAAAATTGATTACGATTCCGGGCTCGGTTTGATCGATGGCACTCTTAAGTGAGCCAAAGCTATTCGGGAGGAATTTCTTGCCTAGATGAGCCCAGCTTGGACAAAGCATCCAGCGGCTTCATTTTCTGCTCGCGGCACATGGTGAAACTCACACCCTTGAAGAATCCGGCAATCTTTTGCACGTGAAACCGGTACAAGGCCATTTTGGCATCTTTTGCATCCCAATCTCCGGAACACTGCTGTAGCACAAGGTCTGAATATAGATAGCAAATGATCCGGTGTGCACCGATTTCTTTTGCGACCTTAAGCCCATGGATCAAAGCTTCATATTCAGCGACATTGTTCGATGCCACGAAATGTACTTGCAAAAGCGTCTGGGAGGTGGTCTCCTTTTGGTGAAGTAAGCACCACACCGGCACCTAGACCCTCCTTGAGCTTGGATCCATCAAAGTGCATTTTCCAGTACTCTATCCTCTGATCTGGCGGTTTATATTGCATCTCCGCCCAATCAACAAGGAAATCAGCCAAAGCCTGTGATTTTATGGCATATCTTCTTTCATACACCGGCACGTACGGTGATATCTGGATTGCCCATTTTGCAATCCGGCCGCTGGCATCTTTGTTGCACATGATGTCGGAAATTGGTGCTTCGCTCACCACCTTCATGGGGTGCTCCTCAAAGTAGTGCTTGAGTTTGGTGGCGGCCATGTACACGCCATAAGTCATTTTTTGGAAGTGAGGGTAGTTTTGTTTTGAGAGGGAGAGCACCTCGCTCAGGTAGTATACCGGCCTCTGGACGGTTTTTCCTTCCTCTTCTCTTTCAACTACAACCACTACACTCACAACCCGGTTTGTTGCTGCTATGTATAACAGCATAGGCTCCCTTTCTAGAGGTGAAGCCAGTATGGGTGCTGTGGCTAGCATTGTTTTTAGCTCCTTAAACGCTGCGTCTGCCTGAGGGGTCCAGACGAACGTGTCAGATTTTTTCATCAGAGCATAAAGTGGTAGCTGTTGCTGCTGCCGCGGCATGTCTTGTGGTGGCTGTGCATCTTTTACCGTCCCCTTTTGCATCAAGTACTTGGTCCAGGTACAATCCTTCGTCAGATGGTTTGACGGGTGTGCCGGATTCGGTGTGTGCCATCGGCAAGGTTGATCCATGGCAGCTTCCATGGTGTATTTTGCGGGTTCTTGCGGTTTCTTTTCTGGACCCAGGGTTTCTTTTCCACCCATTGTTTCTTAGGACCCGCCCATGGCTGCGATCCGGTTTTTTGACTCTGACTGCCGCTGGCCTCAGAGTTTTCCTGCACAGCAGCAACTTGCTGTCGACCGTACCTTCGATCTGGAAAATCTTCCCTTCTTTTGTTGTTCCGGTTATCCCGGTGTTGTTCGTGGCGTAGCTGTTCCGGCTCCGGTTGCACTGCCGGCTGCGTTGGGTCTCCCAACGCATAGCTATCCGCCACACGTATCATCTCTGCCAGCGTTGTTGGCATATTGCGCTGCAACTTTTGCCACAACGGTGAACCTCTTCTGCATCCACTGCTAAACCAAGCAATGGCTTGTGCCTCGATTACCCCTTCACAGGAGTTCCTTGTGGTGTTCCACCGGGCCAGATAATCCCGGTCTGTTTCATTCGGGCGCTGCACGCACAGAGCAAGTTGCTGCGGCCTGTTTGGCCTCTGATAGGTGCTGCTGAAATTGCTCACAAAAGCCTCCTCAAAATCCAGCCAACCATTTATGCTTCCTGCTGGCAAGTTGTTTAGCCAAATTCTTGCCGGTCCAACCAAAAACGATGGTATGATCCTCACGGCCCAACGCCGGTTTCCTCCTCCTGCTACGGTTCCTCCACCGCCTGCAACGTACACTGCGGTCACGTAATCCGCGAGCCAGTCTTCCGGCTTCGTGGTGCCATCGTATGTCTTTGTGTCACGGGGCAACATAAAGTTGCGAACTGGTGGTTTTTCTTTCATGATCCTTGGGCCAAAGCACTTTGGACCTGGAGGACCTTCCTCCTCGATCATTTCTGACAAGTACACTCTATCCAGACGGTGCCTCGCATCCCGTTCCGGTAAGTATCTCTCTCCCAGGCGTTCTCCCAATGGGTTCCGGTACGCTGCCGGTCTTGCAGAATCGGCTTCATCATAACATTCCGGCACCGCGGCCCTTGCCTGCCGGTACCTTGGGGGATCTATTTCCTCCTCATCGTACGCTGCCCTTGCAGCTCGATAGTTTTGCCCGGTCTCATATCTACCGGCATGATTGTTTCCGGCATAGCCTCTGGCGTAGCCTCGCTCTGCCCCTTGGCTTTTTCTACCGGCATCATGTTGCCCGGCTTGTTGCTTTCCGGCAAGAACCGGATCGTACACAGTCATCTGCTGCGCATTCACCTCTTTTTCTCTCCTTCTATCCGGATGGGGGGACGATGCCTGCCCATGGGACTTGCTACCGGCATTCTTTGTCGAACGCGCGGATTTTGAGGCCGCGGCCTTGTTCAGCTTAGCCAGCTGCTCAGCATTTTGCTGCTCAATAGTTTCAGCAGCTCACTAACACGCTCTTGCTGTTTTGCCAAAGCCTCTCCGGAAAGCGACTCGCACAGCTCTACGGCAGCTTTAGCAGCTTTTATAGTTTTATCCGGGCTGCTATACTTAGGCTTTTCCACGATGCTAACAGATGCAGAGGCACTTTTGCCGGTAAGAATCTCTTTGCGCAAATCTTGATCTAGGTTGCGAGCTTTTAGCCGGTTCTCCGGCATCCTAGCAGCATGCGCGCTAACAGAAGCAAAGCCATGGGCAGCGTTATACTCACGTACGGTTAGGTTCAGCTCGCGCTGCGCCCTGACGATGTCCTTGCCGCTCTCCAGCATCTTCTGGCGCTGCGCCTCCAGCTCCACGAGCCGCTGCCGGGTCGATGTTCTGCGCGATGGGGTGGCGAGGGCGTTCATCGCCGCTTTGGAGCGGTGTCTCGGTGGCGCGGATGATGCTCCCGCTGCGCTGCGCCGCGCTCCGGCGGTGGCTTAGCCGCACGGGTCGAAACCGCGCGACCGGCACCTTCGGCCGCAACCTCCTTTCCTGCACCAGCCACACCGGTCATCATTACCTCGACGCTGCCGGCGGCGCGGCCAGCCTGAGCCATCTTGGCGGGTCCGGTGCCACCAGCACCGGCGAGGCGCGGCGCACGGGGACGGTGCCGAAGTAGACGCGGTGGCTGCCGAACTCGATGATGCGGCCGTTCTTGGGGAAGACGCCGCCGTTGGCGAAGCAGCCCGCGTTGTCGTTGATGAAGTCCATGGCGTAGATGCGCTGCACCAACGCGGACACCGTACGCTCGCCGGAGATCTCGAGGACGCCCGCCCGAATGTGAACTCCATCAAGCGCCACTTGCTGCCCCACGGTGGGCGCCAACTGTCGTCGTGGTGAACGAGCAGATGCCATAGGATGGCTTAGATTGGGGCCGAATGGACGCAAGAGGATTCGGGGGAGGGTTTGCGATTAGATGGGAAGAACTTCCGGATGCTTTCCTCAAGAACACAGCCAGAGACCGGTATACAAGAAGAGAGACAAGAGGAAGAACTCTTTACTAGATCGCTAGCTTCATTGATCACAGCATGGTTACAAGTTCTGTCTACCTCTATTTCATCGTGCCCGCAAGGAGGGCTGCCCCCTCTCCTTATATAGGGGAGAGGGTGGCTTACAGAGCAAGAAACCCTAATGGCATCTTTGACTGGACAAACTACTTTACGATTCTTGTACAAAGCTACTTTAATCATAGATGACACCGGGGCCTTCTTTTATCATAGAAGCTGACGTCCTCCGGCTTCTTTCTCCGTCACCTCTCTCTTTGGCGCCAGGGCTCTGAATAAAGTTACTTTGCTTAGCTCATCCTTGTCTTCTTGCTCTGAAGAGAATCTTTGACCAGTCCTGCCGACAGGCTCTCCTTTCCGGTATCTCCTATACCGGGATCCGGCATACCCCTCTGGGGATACCGGCTTAGCTTTGCTTTCCCGGATTCCTACTAGGCTTCCGGTAAGATCATTAAACCGGTATCCTGATGGCTCAAACCATCCGGTTTGGCATGCCTTTGGCATACCGGGGGTTATCCCCCCAACAGTAGTGATACGCATATACATAACATTGATGCTAAGCGAATTAAATTGAATGATAATTCTACTTATATGTGGCACTGTCGTCTTGGTCATATTGGAGTGAAACGCATGAAGAAACTCCATACCGATGGACTACTTGAATCACTTGACTTTGAGTCACTTGATAGATGTGAAGCATGTCTAATGGGAAAAATGACTAAGACTCCATTTTCTGGTATGATGGAGCGAGCTACTGACTTATTGGAAATCATACATACCGATGTGTGCGGACCAATGAGCGTAGCATCGCGCGGTGGTTATCGTTATGTTCTAACCTTCACAGATGATCTGAGTAGATATGGGTATATCTATTTCATGAAACATAAATCCGAAACTTTCGAGAAGTTTAAGTAATTCCAAAGTGAAGTAGAAAATCAACGTAACAAGAAAATTAAATTTCTACGATCTGATCGTGGAGGTGAATATCTGAGTTATGAGTTTGGCATGCATTTAAAGAAATGCGGAATACTTTCACAATTGACACCACCGGGAACACCACAACGAAACGGTGTGTCCGAACGTCGTAATCGAACTCTCTTAGATATGGTTCGTTCTATGATGTCTCTTACTGATTTGCCGTTATCGTTTTGGAGTTATGCATTAGAGACAACCGCATTCACTTTAAATAGAGCACCATCAAAATCCGTAGAAACGACACCGTATGAATTATTGTTTAATAAGAAACCTAAGCTGTCGTTCCTTAAAGTTTGGGGTTGCGAAGCCTATGTAAAGAAGTTACAACCGGACAAGCTAGAACCCAAAGCGGAGAAATGCGTCTTCATAGGATACCCTAAGGAAACTATAGGGTACACTTTCTATCACAGATCCGAAGGCAATATCTTTGTTGCTAAGAATGGAACCTTTGTTGAGAAAGAATTTCTCACTAAAGAAGTGACTGGAAGAAAAGTAGAACTCGATGAGATTGATGAATCTATACTCGTTGATCAGAGTAGCGCAGTACCGGAAGTTGTACCTGTACCGCCTACACCGGCAACAGAGGAAGCTAATGATAATAATCATGAAACTTCGAACGAGGAAACTACCGAACCTCGAAGATCGACAAGGGAACGTGCCACTCCTGATTGGTATGATCCTTGTCTAAATGTCATGATTGTGGATAACAATGATGAGGACCCTGCAACGTATGAAGAAGCGATGATGAGCCCAGATTCCAACAAATGGCAAGAAGCCATGAAATCCGAAATGGGATCCATGTATGATAACAAAGTATGGACTTTGGTAGACTTACCTGATAGCCGCAAGGCTGTCGAGAATAAATGGATCTTCAAGAGAAAAAGCAGATGCTTGATGGTAATATTCTTTGTCTATAAAGCTCGACTTGTCGCAAAGGGTTTCCGACAAATTCAAGGAGTTGACTACGATGAGACTTTCTCACCTGTAGCGAAGCTAAAATATGTGAGGATTTTGTTAGCAATAGCTGCATTTTTCGATTATGAGATTTGGCACATGGATGTCAAAACGGCGTTCCTTAATGGAGACATTGAGGAAGAGTTGTATATGGTACAACCCAAAGGTTTTGTCGATCCTAAAAATGCTGACAAAGTATGCAAACTTCAGCGTTCAATCTATGGACTGAAGCAAGCATCAAGAAGTTGGAACCGATGTTTTGATAAGGTGATCAAAGACTTCGGGTTTATACAGTGTCATGGAGAGGCCTGTATTTACAAGAAAGTGAGTGGGAGCTCTGTAGCATTCCTGATATTATATGTAGATGACATATTATTGATCGGGAATGATATAGAACTATTAGCTTGATGTAAAAGGTTATTTGAATAATAGTTTTTCAATGAAAGACCTTGGTGAAGCATCGTATATATTAGGCATCAAGATTTATAGAGATAGATCAAGACGCCTAATAGGGCTATCACAGAGTACATACCTGGACAAGATTCTAAAGAAGTTTAGAATGGATGAAAGTAAGAAAGGGTTCTTATCTATGTTACCAGGCAAGGTCTTGAGTAAGACTCAAGGACCGGCTACGGCAGAAGAAAGAGAAAGGATGAGTAATATCCCCTATGCCTCGGCAGTAGGATCTATCATGTATGCCATGCTATGTACTAGACCGGATATATCACATGTTGTTAGTTTGACTAGCGAGATATCAAAGTGATCCGGGAATGGAACAACGGATGCGGTCAAGAATATCTGAAGTACTTGAAAAGAACTAAGGATATGTTTCTTTGTTATGGAGGTGACCAAGAGCTCGTTGTAAGCGGTTACACCGATGCAAGTTGGAACACCGATCCACGATGACTCTAAGTCACGGTCACAGGTACGTGTTTATATTGAATGGTCTTTGCGATAAGCTGAGCAAGCTCGAAGCAGTGCACGGTGGCGAAGTCTTCAACAGAATCAGAGTACATAGTGGCTTCAGAGGCTTCATCAGAAGCGGTATGGATGAAGAGGTTCATTGTAGAGCTCGGTGTGGTTCCTAGTGCATTGGACCCACTAATCATATACTGTGATAACATGGGTGCCATCACCAATGCACAAGAACCAAGGTCACACAAGAGGCTGAAGCATATCAAGCTGCGTTACCACTCGATTCGCGAGTACATCGAAGATGGAGAAGTAAAGATTTGCAAAGTACACACTGATCTGAATGTAGCAGATCCGTTGACTAAAGCTCTCCCTAGGGCAAAGCATGACCAACACCAGAATGCCATGGGTGTTAGGTACATTACAATGTAATCTAGATTATTGACTCTAGTGCAAGTGGGAGACTGAAGGAGATATGCCCAAGAGGCAATAATAAAAGTGGTTATTATATATCTTTATGTTTATGATAAATGTTTATATACCATGCTATAACTGTATTAACCGAAACATTGATACATGTGTGATATGTAAACAACAAAGAGTCCCTAGTATGCCTCTTAACTAGCTTGTTGATTAATGGATGATTAGTTTCATAATCATGAACATTGGATGTTATTAATAACAAGGTTATATCATTGTATGAATGATGTAATGGACATACCCAATTAAGCGTAGCATAAGATCACGTCATTAAGTTATTTGCTATAAGCTTTCGATACATAGTTACCTAGTCCTTATGACCATGAGATCATGTAAATCACTTATACCAGAAAGGTACTTTGATTACATCAAACGCCACTGCGTAAATGGGTGGTTGTAAAGGTGGGATTAAGTATCCGGAAAGTATGAGTTGAGGCATATGGATCAACAGTGGGATTTGTCCATCCCGATGACGGATAGATATACTCTGGGCCCTCTCGGTGGAATGTCATCTAATGTCTTGCAAGCATATGAATAAGTTCATAAGAGACCACATACCACGGTACGAGTAAAGAGTACTTGTCAGGAGACGAGGTTGAACAAGGTATAGAGTGATACCGATGATCAAACCTCGGACAAGTAAAATATCGCGTGACAAAGGGAATTGGTATCGTATGTGAATGGTTCATTCGATCACTAAAGTCATCGTTGAATATGTGGGAGCCATTATGGATCTCCAGATCCCGCTATTGGTTATTGGTCGGAGAAAGTACTCAACCATGTCCGCATAGTTCGCGAACCGTAGGGTGACACACTTAAGGTTTGATGTTAAAATGGTAGAACTTGAATATGGAATGGAGTTCGAAGATTTGTTCGAAGTCCCGGATGAGATCCCGGACATCACGAGGAGTTCCGGAATGGTCCGGAGAATAAGATTCATATATAGGAAGTCATTTTATGAGTTTGAAAATGATCCGGTGCATTTATGGAAGGTGCTAGAAGGTTCTAGAATATTCCGGAAGAAAGTCACTTTGGAAGGCGGAGTCCCGAAGGGACTCCACCACCATGGCCGGCCAACCCTAGGGGGTGGAGTCCCAGGTGGACTCCACCTATGGTGGCCGGCCACCCCCTCCCAAGGGAAGGTGGGAATCCCACCTCTAGTGGGAGTCCTAGCTTGGGTAGGTTTCATGTCATATGGAAGGTTTTGGTTTGGGGTCTTATTCGAAGACTTGTAGACCAACTCTTGGGTGTTCCACCTATATAATGAGGGCCAAGGGGAGGGGGCCGGCCACCCCAACACCACAAGGTGGCCGCACCCCTCAAGTGGCCGGCGCCCCCCTCTCCCCAAACCCTAGCCGCCCCACTCCTCCTTCTTCCACGCACGCTTAGCGAAGCTCCGCCGGGATTCTCCACCACCACCGACACCACGCCGTCGTGCTGCCGGATTCAAGAGGAGCTACTACTTCCGCTGCCCGCTGGAACGGGGAGGTGGACGTCGACTTCATCAACACCGAACGTGTGACCGAGTACGGAGGTGCTGCCCGTTCGTGGCGCCGTGATCAAGATCTTCTACGCGCTTTTGCAAGCGGCAAGTGAACGTCTACCGCAGCAACAAGAGCCTCATCTTGTAGGCTTTGGAACTCTTCAAGGGTGAGTCTCGATCATCCCCTCGTTGCTACCGTCTTCTAGATTGCATCTTGGCTTGGATTGCGTGTTCGCGGTAGGAATTTTTTTTTTCTATGCAACGAATCCCTACAGGATCTTGGAGGAAGTGCTCCTATGGAGGCTAGCTTGGAGTTGTGCTAGCCCCATAGGGTGTTGGGAGCCTCCGGTGTTTGTGGAGCCCGCCCCAACCTTGTGAAGGAACCGCCGCCTCGACCGGCTACTTAGTGGAGAAGGGAAAGCTCCTTCGTGGGGCTTTCTCGAGGAACAAGGTGAGGCCTTCGTGGCCGTCTAGACTTTGTGGTTAGAACCTCCTCAACGCAGACATACTACCTTTTGTGGGAGGAAATGCAGGAAACAAACCTCGCCTCGTCTCCGCGTCCCCGGTTGTTTCGCTCCCTCTCTTTACTATCTTGTTCGGTTCCTTTGCTCGTTGCACTAGCTAGGATCATACTTGGAACAACCCTATCACCAAAGTCACCACCTTTACTTCCTCATCGCACTAAAACTGAAAAAGACATAAAAAATGTTCTGCGACCATTCACCCCCCTCTTGCTCGCTACGATATGATCCATTCATATGCATAGTTTCATCAATACTTAGGGAAGTGATATTAGATGTTTACCCTGTTTGTGTTGTTCTTGCTATATAATGAGGCAAATGAGATAATATTGAGGAACATTACTTAGACTTGATTGAGAGATAGTAGCTTTAAATAAAAGTCTAAGCATCCCATTATGCTTTTTATTGCGAACGTGGCACATGTTCACTGGTGAATATTTATATTCTTATGTGTCTTTAAAATACGAAGGTTGATGTTTGTGTGACGTTATAGTCTTTTAAATGCTGAACCTCATCGTTGAATCATATGTAAATCAGTTGATAGTATCTTTATTTGACCAACCAGCCTCCTACTAGCGTTTGAACCAATGAGCCACTACCCGGAGAAGAAAAAAAGAGAAAGAACAATATAAAGATAAAAGAGAAATAAAAAGAAAAAGAAAAAAAAGAGAAAGAGAATGAACACAATGAGTTGGCTATTATGAACAAAGGGAAAAACTTAGAAGTGCCCGAAGGAAAATCAAGAAATGCCACAACTGAGGCTAAAAAAAGCTCACATTCCAAGGGGAATGACCCCAACCACTCATATAAGGTGTTAAAGCTAAGAAGCAAGCACCTATCCCACTTCCACTCCACCCTTTGGTTAACTAAAGATACTATACACTCATGTATGAGTTTCCTATGAGTGTTTAAAAGTTAAAGGATTGGAAGGATACGACATCACCCAAGTATTTAGGGCCTGTTTGGTTCTCAGCCACAGTTTGCCAAGCCTAACTTTGGCAAGTGTGGCAGCCACAAAAGTGTGGCTAGGATTTTGGAAGCCACAAAGTGTGGCAAAAGTTGGCAAAAAATTCACTCTATGACAAGTGAGCCATATGATTAGTGAAGTGTGGCATCTCTAAAGTGTGGCAAGAACCAAACACATGCCAAATTGCCAAACTTTGGCTTGGCAAAGTGTAGCTAGGATCCAAACAGTCCCTTAGTTTGCAATGCAAACATGATGAATTTTAGTCAAGAATTGAAGGAATCAAAGGTATCAAAAACATTACTCCTGATTCAATCAAATGCGAAGAGAGAACTCTATTTATTGCTACTATCAATTAATCATGCCCAAGTAGTGTTGCCATACATTATTCACCTGCACCATGTATAAACAGAAGAACACTAACATAGTGGATTTTTATTAACACTTTGCTATTCATTGATAATGTTATGTTTCAAATACTTGTCATGTTAAATTGTTATGCTTGCATAGCGTAAAGTTCTTGTCAAATTCTTTTAAAAGCAATGCAACAAACTCCGAAGTCCATGTTAGTTATGCTCTAGGATGAACATAGGTTAAGCTTGGGGATGTTGATGCATGTAAAATGCATACATGAAGTTTTAGTTTATTGATACATATTTTCACATATTTGAATCTTATATAATGTTATTTCCATGTTTCATATTGTTTTGGAAGATTTTCTGCATAATCACCTTTTAACTGTGTGTGGCAGAAAACGCCTTTTGTTAATATTTTTACTTTCTAGGAGCTACGTGACTCAAAAAAGAGCAACGTCAGGGGCCACACTTTGGAATTTTTGAGACAAAATGAGCTAAAGTGAAACACCAGGAGGTTAAGGGGCTGGGAACTACGCCTAGTGGCGTGCCCACATACTTCTTTTTACCTAAAAACAAGTTAATGCAAGAATCATCTTCACAAAGCTCAACATACAAACCTTTCAACCAAACAGACTGTTTGCAAGCTTCAACAATAGTCATATATTCCGGTTCAGTTGTAGATTGAACAACAGTAGGTTGCAACACTGCCTTAGCACATCCACCAATAGTGAACACATGACCTGTGAGGGACCTTCTCTTATTCAAGTCGGCAGCGAGTTCCTCGCCGGTCTTGCCAAACTTCAAGCAAACTTTGGATGTACCACAAAGGTACCTAAAAATCGACCGAATAATTTCCAATGTTTTTACCAACATTAGCCATATATCAACTGACCAAACTCATAGCATATGATAAATCAGGACAAGAACAAACCATGACAAACATTAAGGAACCAACAACACTAGAATATGGAATTCGTGACATGTATCTCCATCAGTACTAGAACATTCCAATGTTTACAATTTGAAGTGATGAGCAGTAGGTGTACTAACAGACTTTGCATCATGCATATTAAAACGATGAAGGACTTTCTTAATGTAATTTTGCTGACGGGGCTCGCTCCGCTCCCCAGAAGTTAGCCCCCCCTTTAATATGAATTTGGATCAAAACATAACAGCTCCGACGAGACTACAGTCCCGTGACTCCGGTTTGCAGCACCGCTAGCGCCGTGCCTCCGGCTTGCCGCATCTCCCCCCGCAGTCGTAGCACCGCCACCGTGGCTCTGTAGGGATTCGTTGCATAGAAAACAAAAATTTTCCTACCGCGAACACGCAATCCAAGCCAAGATGCAATCTAGAAGACGGTAGCAACGAGGGGATTATCGAGTCTCACCCTTGAAGAGATTCCAAAGCCTACAAGATGAGGCTCTTGTTTCTGCGGTAGACGTTCACTTGCCGCTTGCAAAAGCGCGTAGAAGATATTGATCACGGCGCCACGAACGGGCAGCACCTCCGTACTCGGTCACACGTTCGGTTGTTGATGAAGACGACGTCCACCTCCCCGTTCCAGCGGGCAGCGGAAGTAGTAGCTCCTCTTGAATCCGACAGCACGACGGCGTGGTGTTGGTGGCGGTGGAGAATCCCGGTGGAGCTTCGCTAAGCGTGCGGGGAAGAAGGAGGAGTGGGGTGGCTAGGGTTTGGGGAGAGGGGGGCGCCGGCCATCTAGGTGGTGCGGCCACCTTGTGCTTGTTGGGGTGGCCGGCCCCCTCCCCTTGGCCCTCATTATATAGGTGGAAGCCCCAAGTGTTGGACTACAAGTCTCCGAATAAGACCCGAACCCAAAACCTTCCATGTGATAGGGAAACCTACCCAAGGTGGGAATCCCACTTGGGGTGGGATTCCCCCCTTCCATGTGGGGGGGGGGTGGCCGGCCCCCTTAGGAGAGTCCACTTGGGACTCCTCCCCCTCTAGGGTTGGCCGGCCATGGAGGTGGAGTCCCAGGGACTCCGCCTTCCAAAGTGGTTTCTTCCGGACTTTTCTAGAACCTTCCATAAAACCTTCTGGATCATTTTAAATCTTATAAAATGACTTCCTATATATGAATCTTATTCTCCGGACCATTCCGGAACTCCTCGTGATGTCCGGGATCTCATCTGGGACTCCGAACAAATATTCGAACTCCATTCCATATTCAAGTTCTACCATTTCAACATCCAACCTTAAATGTGTCACCCTACGGTTCGCGAACTATGCGGACATGGTTGAGTACTCACTCCGACCAATAACCAATAGCGGGATCTGGAGATCCATAATGGCTCCCACATCTTCAACGATGACTTTAGTGATCGAATGAACCTTTCACATACGATACCAATTCCCTTTGTCATGCGATATTTTACTTGTCCGAGGTTTGATCATCGGTATCACTCTATACCTTGTTCAACCTCGTCTCCTGACAAGTACTCTTTACTCGTACCGTGGTATGTGGTCTCTTATGAACTTATTCATATGCTTGCAAGATATTAGACGACATTCCACCGAGAGGGCCCAGAGTATATCTATCCGTCATCGGGATGGACAAATCCCACTGTTGATCCATATGCCTCAACTCATACTTTCCGGATACTTAATCCCACCTTTATAACCACCCATTTACGCAGTGGCGTTTGATGTAATCAAAGTACCTTTCCGGTATAAGTGATTTACATGATCTTATGGTCATAAGGACTAGGTAACTATGTATCGAAAGCTTATAGCAAATAACTTAATGACGTGATTGTCGTTGCCTAATCGACGGTACCTCGGAGGAGGGATCCTCACGAGGGGGAGAAGAAGTAGGGGCCATAGGGCGGAGTGCACACGGGACGGTGGTACGCGAGTTACCCAGCTTCGGAACACCTGCACGATGATAGGGCCTACTACTGCTTGTCTGGAATTATCTGGGCGCTTTCGCGTTGTTACAATGAGTTGTGGTTGTCTCGCTTCTAGCTCCAGATCTCCCCTCAGGGCTCCCGGGATCCGGCTTATATAGGCGCACGGATCTAGGGTTTACATGGAGAGTCCTAGCCGGATTACAGACAGCCTAGCTACGGTACTACATCTTGCCGTGCACGTCACGGATCCGCCTTCCATATACATCGTACTGGATCCGGGTTCCTCATGGGCCTCCACAGATCCGGGTGACTCCTATGTCGGTACGGATCCGAAACTTCTGCGATCTGGGTGGACTTCTTCCTTCATGATCAACAGCAACTGGGCCGCCCGATGGGCCACATGCCTCATCACCGTCCGTGGGCCACCCGGGCTTGCCGGATCTAGGCACTGTCGATGGTACACCCATGAAGTATACCCACAACAGTAGCCCCCAGAGTTCTCCGAGTTTCACCTGCAGTTTCCGCCTTGCTGGTCCATCATGATCTTCGGCAAACGTTGGTAACGCGGAGAAACTTGAAGAACTCCAACTTTGCATTTTCTTCTTCTTCCAACTTATAACCGGAAAATGCTCCCATCCCGCGGGACTTCATCCATCGACGTTCCAAAGAACATTTCCGGGTTACTCCCTGCTCGAACGAGAGGCAACTTATCCTCACGGAATTACCCGGAATCTTAAAAGACTCAAACGGTTCCGGAAATCCTTCATCTTCAGATCATACTTAACAACGGAAGTTCCACATTTCCCGCGCACAACTTCCTCATTTCCCGCGCTGAATTTTCGCAGATGCAAATCTTCAGCCGGAATTTTCGGGAGTGCATGGTTAAGTTACCTCCACGTCGTTTTACCGCAGTTGACCTAAACACGTGTCATCCATCCAACGGTGTGACCGTTCAGTTTCCACCGTCGGATCCGGATCCCGAATCTCCGCGTGTGGCCTATAAATACCCCGCGGCCCGGTAAAAATCCATTCTTCCACCTCTCCTCACCACCTCGTCTTCCTCCTCGCGCCGCGCCGCCCGCCAAATCTCGACTCCGGCGAGTTTTGCCACGGTGAGCTCCGCGCGCCGCCAAACCAAGGCTCCCCTCGCACCAAGATTCCCACGTTTGAACGAGAAATTCGCTCCGCCGCCGATTCGTGGTCACGCGGGACGATTTCCTTCAAGTTCGGCGACCTCATCTTCACCGGAGCTCCGTCGAGCCACCGCGCCATTAGCGGTAAGTGCGCCGGCCTTGTAGAAGATAACCTAGTGTAGAAGATAGACTTAGGTGATCCGGGTACTTAAACATCTTGTATGGGCGCAGCCGGAAGCATGCCACTCGATTCTTCGCATTGTACCGGTAGCTCTCCAAGTAGCCCGGATCCCAACCAAATAGAACCCATATGCCCGGATCCCATATCATTCTTGCCACCATATATTTCCGACATTAGACTAGCTCAACCTTTTTCCGCATCTTCCAGCACCGCTCCAAGCCGGATCCCTTCCCTCCAAGAGCTCCAAGAAGAACTCGAGGGACAAGCTCGGATGGCAGCAAAGGTGCAGGAGACGGAAAACAAGCGGGCGTCCAAAGCCCGGATCCGCGAAGGAGAACGGGGTCAATGGTGGCCTTGCGCAACTACCGACGTGGAGCTTAGAGAGCTCCAGAACGAGGGCATGATCTCCACACATTGGAGCTTCACCCGTGATTCCGACGTCCCCAAGCCCGAAGCCGGAGAAATTGTTATGACCAAAGCTTGGGTGGAACGCGGACTCTCGCTTCCCTGTTCGGAGTTTTTTCTCTCCGTCCTCAACACATATGGGCTCCAGCCCCACAACATCTGCCCAAACTCTTATCTTCTTTTGTCCAACTTCGTGACTCTCTGCGAAGGGCACCTTGGGATCCGGCCAGACGTGAAGTTATGGCAGTTCTTTTTCCGGGTGAAGAAGGAAACCAAGGACAAAGCAATGGTGAACTGCGGAAGCATGACGTTTATGCTCCGCCCTAACCGTATGTATCCTCCCCACGATTCGCACGAATCCGTCCGGTACTGGAACGCCGGATGGTTCTATGAGAAGAACGCTTCAGTTCCGGAAGTCCACGAAGGCCTGCCCCAGTTCGTCAACGAACCTCCGGAAGAACTTGCAAGCTGGAGCTTCGTCCCTTCACTCGCCCTGACCCCAATTTTGGAGAAAGCTGCGCGGAGAATCTCCTGGCTAGTCCACGACGGATTGACCGGAGCCCAGCTCACACTTAGCTGGTTCTCCCGGAGAATCCAGCCTCTTCGCTACAACGCGCGCCTGATGTGCGCTTATACCGGGGCGGACGATCTTCTCCGGGTTACCCGCCACGATCTTCCGGCCGACTCTCTGAAGAGAAGGTTCAAGACGCTGGTAAAGATTCCGAGGGGCCAACAGGTCCCGGAACTGTTCAAGGACATTTACACGAACGACCAATGTCCTCCGGTAAGCTTTGTTCTTTCCGTTGCTTCAAACTTCACAAGTTTTTTGATGTTAAACTCTAACTCTTGTTCATTTTCCTTCCAGCTCAACACTTTGGCGGAGGAAAACTTCCGCACCATTATTCGCGTCCCCGTCACCGGCGACACGGCGGAGGAGGCTCCGGAAGACGACGATGAGGAAGAGGAACAGGCACCCCGCAAGGCGGCCCCTCGACCTACAAAGCGTCCCCGCGCCAAGGCTTCCGGCTCTGAAGCCGGAGCTAGCGGCGAGGCCTCCGCCAAGAAGCCGAAGACGACAAAACCACCTCCGCTAGACTCAAGGAAAGCGGAGCGTGCGCGTCTAAGGATGCTCTCAACGGCTGGCCAGGGCACGCGCCCCATCATTCCCGGCGCCCCGTAAGTTTCCGAACATGATGCAACTTTATCTTGGCGAAATTATCTCTTGTCTAAACCCTTTCACTTGTTTGCAGGAATCCGAAAACCGCTGCCACGCGGACCACCAGCCAGGAGCCCATCACGAAATATATGAAAAAATCTCCGGCTGTTGGTCCCTCTACTCCAGTTCCACCAAGCGCCTCCCACCCAACTCCTCAACCGTCGCCCCCTCAAGCTGATCCATCTCCCCCACCTGCCGCAAACACTCCACCGGAAATAATTCCGGTTAGCAGCGGGCATGCGGATGGAGAAGATCCTAAGGCCAAGGGCCCTGCCCAAGAAGACGCGGAAATACAAGGCCAAGGAGAGGCTGAAATCACTTCTTCCGAGAAGGCTGGAGAGGGCGCTGGCGACATGGTCGTTTTTCCGAAGAACTTCGGAGATCCGGCTGACACCACTTCCACCCCCAAGGCGTATGCCACTAAGTTTTTCAACAAGCTGTCTGAGGCGGAGAAGTGGGAACTTGAACAAGACCTGCTCAACGCCATGCTGAACAACGCACGGGGAAGCCTGATTCCAGGACATCGGAAATCCAGGACTTCAAGAAAAACGTCGGCCAGTTCTTCGACCAGCTCATCTGCAAGCAAAAGGTACTCCCCAGTAGCCCCCAAGCATGTAGGCGGAAACTCAAATAATAGTTAGCGCTTAGATGCTTAGAGAAAAATTACTTCCAGGAAAGTTTTTTAGAATGGACCAGTAGCCCCCAAGCATTATGGCGGAAAGGTTCCGGCAATGATGCTTTGAAAGAAACCACTGCTACAGGCGGAATTTTTACTCCTGCACTGTTTAAATTTTACAGGAACAACAGGCGCTGCACTACGAGCTGCACAAGAACATTGCCCTGCAGCGCCGCGTTACTCTGAGTCAGGCGGAAAATATCCGGACTCTGAAGGATGAGAATGCGGAACTGGCTAAACAACTGGCGGACGCCCAAGGTTGGTTTCCGCCTGCTTCGTCGTTAACCAAATTCCGACTTTGAACTTGCTGTTAACTTATGTCATTATAGGTGCATCCTCCTCCCTTGCAACAGCTTAAATCACGAACTTGAGAACCTGCGCTCCTCGTACCAAGAGTTGGAAAGCGAAACTAAAGGAGGCGGAACTTAAGAGAGAGCAGGCCGAAAAGCAGTGGCGGAGAAAACTCCGAGCATATCAGGGAAAAGGGGGAGCTGGAACTGAAAAAGAATGCTGACAGCGAGACCATCAAGAGACAGCAAAGAGAGCTCAATGGACTCCGGAGATATATGGAGACGGCGGAGCATCACTGGGACTTGCTCAACGAGAACATTTTGGGTAAGACATAGAAACCTCGTCCAGATGTTTGCTCCGACTTTTACTTTGTGCTCAAGTTGCATGCTTATATCCTGATTATCTTATGCAGAGCCACTTGGTTATCCGGAGCAGCGCCGGAATTTATTCCCACGGGATGACCTTCTTCAACTTGCAGGCGATGACTGCAAAGATCTCATCTCCGCCTCCCGCAAGATATGTTATAACTTATCCATCAAGAGGAGCCGCACTTGCAACGTCCGGAAGCTTGTTGGAAAGATGGACATTCTTACGGAGCTGGTGACGGATCTACAAGCATCGTCAGCCCGGCGCAGCTGCAATGGCCTTGACCATGTGCCTAGCACATACTCCGGATCTTGATCTTGATGAAGTGACCACGGGCGTTCCTCAGGATGCGGATGTCGGCGCGGCTATTCTGGATGCGATTAGCGGCTACGACACCGAAGTGCGCGCGGGGATCCGTCATGGGGAATTCTATGACAAGGTCGTTACGCCGCCGACGAGCCCTTGGAAGCGGAACTTCAAAAGGAGCTCGAGGCGAAGGCGCGACCCACGGAATCCGGGACCCAATATACCTGGACCAGCTCCAAGGACGCTCCCCAAGAAGAACCCAAGACCAAGACTGCAGCACGAAGAAAAAGAAAGTGAAGAAGACGTGTCTTCTCCGGCCGAAGCGCCAAGGAAACGAGGATCCGAGAGGGCAAGACTTCTCCGGCTAAGGGGGAATGAAAACTTTTATTCCTGCGGGAAAGACAAATGCATCATTTTGGCCCCAGCGAGGGTTTGTAATAAGACTTTAAATTCTTAAGTAGCTAGGAACGAAACGATTATGCATGGGGCGGAAACACTTATCCTGCTAGCCGTTAATATTATGCGCATGTTTCGTTTATGTCGGAAAGCAAGTGCTGACTTCGTTATTTTCCGGCTTGCCCGCTTGACCTTCCACGAGCCGGAAAACCTTAGCCGGAAATGCTCGCCAGCGGCGACGAAGCCCAATGGCAGTCCGTCCATAACCGCGGAAACAAGCCCCCAGGCATAGGTGCCGGAAATCGCTACTAGGAATCCACGGTTTCGCAACAGATAACAACTTTATCAGAAAACTTAAGCTTACGTCCTAAAGGACGGTTTTGGAAAATCACAACTTTCATACACGCCTAGGCGGAAATATCCAGCTCTGCGGTTTTAGTCGAAAAAAACATACACGATCTAAAATGAACAAGTAAAGGAGGTAAAAGACTCAAAGAGTGAACCATAAGCTTTATTTCATTGATCATGTATAACTATTACAGAGTTTATAACTCGGAAAATATATGCTAAGTGTAGAAAGGACGTAGCTGTGCGATGTTCCAAGGGCGATCTGTTTCATCGTAGATATCATCCGGATCCTCACGCTTGCGTTTCCGGTGCCAGTTAGCAGGTCTATCCCTCAGCTCACGGAAATCAACAAGGTAGTACGACCCGTTATGAAGCACTTTGCTAACGATGAAGGGTCCTTCCCATGGAGATTGCAGCTTATGGTCTTTCACCTGTCGAAGGCGGAGGACCAGGTCTCCTGCCATAAAGGATCGTTTCCAAACTCGACGACTGTGATAGCGTCGGAGCTTCTGCTGGTAGATGGCGGAGCGCTGGTCAGCTAAGTTCCGAGCTTCCTCGATCAGGTCCACAGATAGCTGTCTGGCCTCGTCATTGTTTCTTCATTGTGGCGGAAACTTCGCGGTGAGTCGTGGATGATGTCGGAAGGAAGCACGGCGGATCCGTATACCAGGAAAAATGGGGTAAACCACTGTTGATCTGTTAGGGGTAGTTCGTAAACTCCACAGGAAACAGACTTCAACTCGTCAGCCCAAGCTCCGGCTGCTCGTCGCAGCGGTTCTTCAAGGCGCGGCTTAATTCACGATAATATTAGACCGTTAGCCCTTTCAACCTGACCGTTAGATTGTGGATGAGCCACGGATGCAAGGTCCAGTCGGATCCCATTGTGTCACAATAATCCCTTAACTCTCCTTGAGCGAAGTTTGTGCCATTATCTGTGATTATCTTTGTGTGGGATGCCGAATCTCATCACGAGGCTGCAGACGAATTTTAGTGCCGTAGCACCATCGGCTTTTCTCACCGGCTTAGCCTCGATCCATTTCTTGAACTTGTCAACGGCGACCAGGAGGTATTCAAAACCGCTAGGAGATGATCTCTTTAACTTACCAACCATATCGAGCCCCAGGACCGCAAATGGCCAGGTGATAGGTATGGTCTTCAGCTCTTGGGCTGGAGCGTTTGGTTGAGTAGCGTAATACGACAACCTCGGCAGGTCTTGACTATTTTATCAGCGTCTTCTTTAGCCGTAAGCCAATAGAAACCTAACAGAAAAGCTTTGCAACGAGTGATGCGGGAGCGGCGTGATGCCCGCAATCCCCTGCATGGATCTCTACGAGGATTTCAATGCTATCTTGATTGAGACGCATTTGAGAAATACCCTGCCGCACTTCGTTTGTAGAGCTGTCCATCAACTATTGTGTAGGTTCTTGCTCGTCTGATGATCTGTCGTGCGAGGACCTCGTCCTCTGGCAACTTCTGATCGATGAGGTAGTCCAGGAAAGGCTGTGTCCAAGCCGGAATGATAGCCATCACTTCCCTAGCCGGAGACACTGCCACCTCTGGGTTTTCCGGGTTAGCGCCCTTAACTGAGGGTATCCGGAGATGCTCCGAGGAAAATGCCAGGCGGAATTTGCTTCCTGCCGGATCCGAGCTTGGTTAGCATGTCTGCCGCTGTGTTATCGTCTGTTCTGACGTACTTGACTTCGTATCCGAGGAAGCACTTGGCGATCTCGTCAACTTCGTCTCTATAGGCCGCCATGACGGAATTTAAGGCGTTCCAGGTTCCGGCTACTTGTTGTGCCACCAGGTCGGAATCTCCACAGCATATGATGTGCTTGATCCCAATTTCCTTAGCGATGCGCAGACCGTGTAGTAGAGCCTCATATTCCGCCATGTTGTTACTAGCTTCGAAGTGGATCTGCAGAACATCTTGCAGCTTCTTCTCCGCTAGGGGACTTCAGGGTGACTCCGGCTCCTGAGCCTTGATGCTGCTTGGATCCATCGAAGTGCATGACCCATGTTTCTGGTTCCGGCTCCAGACTTGCATCCGG
This sequence comes from Lolium perenne, assembly GCF_019359855.2. Taxonomy (NCBI): domain Eukaryota; kingdom Viridiplantae; phylum Streptophyta; class Magnoliopsida; order Poales; family Poaceae; genus Lolium; species Lolium perenne. Next base: position 30,621,935 of record NC_067248.2, on the reverse strand, counting down.
AGCTTCTGTCCAATCTGCGACGAAATCTGCCAAGACTTGGGATTTAACCGCAGTCCTGGGCTTGTAAGCGATGTCGAAGGCGGATAGTTCAATGCCCCATTTAGCCGTACGTCCTGTTGCGTCAGCGTTGTTGAGAATTGTTGACAGCGGAGCCTTGCTCCACGGCATTCTTGGATGCTCTTGGAAGTAGTGTCTCAGCTTCCGGCTGCCTAGGAATACTCCATAGGCTAGCTTCTGAAAGTGAGGGTATCTTTGCTTTGACTCCGTAAGCACCTCGCTAATATAGTAGACAGGTCTTTGGACGTCATATTCATGACCTTCTTCCTTTCGCTCCACCACGATGACGAGGCTGATGACTTTGTTGGTAGCTGCCAGATAAAGGAGCATTGGCTCCACGACTCTCTGGAGCTTTTTGCCAAGATAGGTGGGGAGGTAAGTATTTCCTTCAACCCTCGAAGAGCTGCGTCGGCTGCGTCGTCCCAGACAAATTTGTCTGTTTTCTTCAGCAGCTTGTACGAGAGGTAGTGCCTTCTCGCCAAGACGGCTAACAAACCTGCCGATTGCTGCAACACAACCGATTAGTCGTTGCACATCTTTGAGACAAGTTGGCCTTTTGATGCACAGGATTGCCTTGATCTTTTAGGGTTAACTTCAATGCCTCTGTGAGAGACTATGAAGCCAAGGAGTTTTCCGGCTGGCACGCCAAAGACGCACTTCAGCGGATTCAACATCATCTTGTACCTGCGGAGGTTGTCGAAGGTTTCTGTGAGGTCGCTGATCAAGTCGGATCCTTTCCGGGTCATGACCGCGATGTCGTCGACGTAAGCGTGCACGTTCGGCCAATTTGGTCCTTCGTGCACCGCTGCATCGTACGTTGGTAAGTAGCACCTGCATTTTTCAAACCAAAGGGCATAGTAACATAGCGGTAAGTACCGAACGGGGTAATGAATGAAGTTGCCTTTTGGTCGGATTCCTTCATCCGGATCTGATGATACCGGAATACGCATCAAGAAAACACGAAGTTCCGCCCGCCATCGAATCAATGACTTGGTCAATGCGCGGCAAGGGGAACGGATCCTTCGGGCAATGTTTGTTCAAGCCGAGTAATCGATGCACATTCTTAGTATTTCGAGTGTTCTTTTTGGGTACAAGGACGGGATTCGCGACCCAATCGGTGTGGATAACTTCTATTACAAAACCTGCTTCTAGTAACTTTGCTAGTTCCATTCCTATGGCGCGGCGCTTCTTATCTCCAAAGCGTCGCATAGCTTGCTTCACTGGTTTGGCCCCGGATTTATGTTGAGGTAGTGCTCGGCGAGTTCCCTAGGTACTCCGGACATGTCAGAAGGTTGCCATGCGAAGATATCCATGTTAGCGCGGAGGAACTCGACGAGCGCGCTTTCCTATTTGGGGTCCATGTTGGCTCCGACTGAAACCTGCTTGGAAGAGTCACCTGGGATGAGGTCATGCTTCTTGGTTTCTATCGCGGGCTTGAAGGAGGTTTTACGCTCGGAGATCTGCTTCTTGGTGGTCTGCATCTCGATCGGATCCACCGCGGCTCTGTAGCCTTTCGGCTCTTCTCCGGATATCCACGAGACTTCTGCGAAGGCGGCATCGCCTAACTCGCACTCATGAGCCTTTTTGTAGTCTCCGGATACGGTAATCATACCTTTAGGACCCGGAATCTTGAGCTTGTTGTAGATGTAGCACGCTCTTGCGTGGAACTTGTGGTAGGTGGGCCTGCCGAAGATGACGTGGTAGGAGCTCTTGAAGGGCACAACTTCAAACGTGATCTTCTCTTCGCGGAAATTATGAACATCGCCAAAGGCCACGGGAAGTGTGATGCTGAGGGAGTTCACCTTCTTACCGGAACCACACCATGAAACTCGGTGGTCTTGTGTTTGAGCTGTTCCTTGGTGAGGTTCATCCGCTCTAGAGTCTCCAGGTACATGATGTTCAAGCTGGCTCCGCCATCCATGAGGCACTTGGAGAAGTCATACCCGTCTATGCGGGGACTTACAACCAAGGCGTAGCATTCCTTTGGCACGATTGCGGGGTGATCCTTCCGATCAAATGTGCACGGGATTTCCGACCACCTGACGTATCGCGGCACAGGAACTATGGCGTTCAGGATCCGGGTAGCTGACTTGAGGCGCGTCATCGTTGGGGTTCCGAGGAAAGTGTGGTAAGCCCCAACGCTCTTTTTGTCGAATGGATTGGATTTACCTGCGGCTCCTGCCTTGGGATCCGGCGAGTTATCATCCTCATCCATCGCCTCGGAACTATCATCCTCTTTGTCCTTGTTCTTGCCCTTGCCACCTTTGCCACGTGGGCGGTGCTTCCGGGCGCGCTTGTACCCTGCCTCCGGGTCGTTCTTTAGATCATTGACCCATTTGCAGTTGCGGTTGGTGTGAGTGGACTTCCCCATGCTTTGGATCCAGATGGGCCAGGCAGGGCATGTCTCTGTACTCCTCGTAGGTTTGCGGAGCGCGGGATCCCCCAGCAGTGACCTCGGACGTATGCTGCTGACCCCGGCCGGCTCCGCCTCCACGTCCGCATCCTCTTCCGCCTCCTGGACCTCCGCGTTGAAACGCCATGGCGACCATCTCGGATCCGCCAATCTTCTGGTCATCAGGGTTCTTACGCTTATGACTGCTGCTGCCACCGTTGTCACGGTTCTTCTTTTGCTGATGCAAGGGGATTGCTGTGGCTGCGAGATCACCGCCTGCGTCGTCATCGGCGGCAGTGTGATCGCTGGCGATGGTGATCATGTCGTCCAACGTCAGTTGATTTGCATTGACCATGCAAGTTAGCTTGTGCCGTAGCAATCCTCCTCGCTGCAAGCCCCCAATGAAGGCGTGCATTGCTGTGCGGTTGTCGACGTTCGCACTTCGTTCGCATGCCAACCATCGGGTGAGGAAATTCCTCGATGTTTCGCCCTTCTTACGGATACATGCCTGCAGGTCGCTTGTTGTGGCAGGTCTCTTGTAGGTGCCCTGAAGTGTTTCTCGAAAGCGTTCTTCCAGGTCGAACCAGCAAAAGATGGAATTCTTCTCGAGGTCGCCGAGCCGGATCCGGGCTGGACCTACAAGGTACAACTGAAGCATGCGGCAGGCGATGTTAGGGGTTCCTCCGGCGAAGGTTACAGCATTATAGTAATCCTCAATCCAGGTATCCGGCCTTTCGGTGCCATCATAATGCTTCAGATTTCCGGGTAGCTTGAGGTTCATCCTTGGCTTTGGTTCCTCTCGAATCATCCTGCCAAAGCACTTCAGACCAATGTAGTCGGTTCTGTACTCGTTAAGGCGGTCCCGCGCGTCGCGCGAGCCGTGGCGAGGAGACTTTGAGCGAGAGCGAGATCTCCGGCCATTGCCTCCGCCTCCACCTCCGCTGCCACCGCTAGGTGGTGGTGAGGGAGACCTGCGAGGTGGGCGGTCTGACTTCTTGCTTCCGCCATCTGAATCTCCTCGGCCTTCCTGGTGCTGGCTCCGGCTCCTGTGGCTGCCTTCGCCTTGGCGCTGGCTGCCCTGGTCGTTCCGGCGAGCTCCGGGTCACGGCTCCGGCGAGGCTCGGGTCCGGCTCCGGCGAGGTTACGGATCACGGTTCCGGCGAGGTTCGGACGGACCGCGGTCTTCATCCCGATTCCTCCTAGGCTCGGGCTCATGAACGTTGTTACGGATTCCGGCGAGGTTCGGCGAGCGCTCCCTGTTTCTGTTTCTTGGCAGCACGTTGTCGCGGATAACAATCCCACCATGCCCTGGGGGCCTGATGTTTCCGGCTGGACTACGGCGGCGAGGGGGTCGCGGGTAACCGTTGGGCGGAGGAGAGGGGTTGCGGTATTTGTCTCGTCCAGAGTACATTGCATCCTTTCCCTTTCTTGGATCTGACGGTGGCGTCTTTGATGGTACGGGGATCGGATTTGGGTGTTCCCTGGCTTTCCTTCTTCTGCGCTCCGAGGATCCGGTGTGTGATTCATCGTCGGGATGCCGATCAGCGCGGGCGTCCTTCTGCGCGGTAGATACACAGTTATCCGGATTGGATTCCAACTGCGCGAAGTATCCGCTTTGCTTTGCTTTGCATTCTTTGAAGCGACAAGTGTGCGGAGATAGTTGATATCAACCTCTTCGTCCTTCTTCTTCAACAATTCCGCAGCTTTTGCATGTTGTCCTTTGGGGTTTCCAGCGGCTGGTGATCTGCGGGCGTGTTGAAGGGTATCCTGCGAGGCGGAATTGCTTCTCTAACAATTCGATCGGCCTCCGCCTGCGCATAGATCATCTTTACCTCCCACTCAGCCCTCATGCTCTTGACCTGCTCGAGTGTGGCAGCAATCTCGCGGTCCTGTCTATCGAAGTTTTCCGCCCAGGCTGCATGATCTGCCCTCCCTACCTTTAACGCAGCTTCGGTGTCGGCGAGCTTCTTGGCTGTGGCCAGCATTTCCTTTCTGGTGGTCTCTAGAGCCTCCAGATCTGCGGCGTCGCCCGGGGTTATAGGTGTGTTAAGAACTGCTCGCGCGTGCCACCTCCTCTCGCCGACAGGGATTTCCTCAGGAAGAATCCCTTTGGGGTCGCACCCGAGACATTGGAGATCCTTGTTGGGATGGTTGGGGGTCAGATTGGCTGGCTTGGTCTCCAGATCCAGTTTGTCCCAGCGCTGCTACCGTTGCGAGAACCTGCTTGGGCTGGGCGGAGTCGACTTCGGGCTGATCACTGTATCCATATTCCCTTATCTTGCGAACGAAGTCATCAGACTCCATGGAGGAGGTATCTCCGGAAATTGGGCTCAGATTGCCCAAAATCGACTCTTCAACCGGAGCTTCGCTTTTTCCGACAGGCTGAGCCTGATCCGGATCTGCGCCGTTTTCCGGTGCCTCTACCTGCTCAGGACCAGCTCCGGCTTCTTGAGGGGCGGTTCCGGCGGTATGGGCCAAGAAGTGTACGAAGTGGCACCTCTGCTTTTCTAACACCTGGGAGACCCAGGCGGATCTGCATTGGTCTTCCACCATTGTTTCCCTCGCACAGGGCGGATTGGGTGGGCTTTAAAATTTCCAGATCCGAGGCGGAATCTTCCTTGGGAAGCTCTGTATCTCAGATCGGATGTTCGCGACAGCGTCCGGCTCAGCGCCGGGCGCGTCTGCGTTACTTACCAGTGGGTTTCCGTCGGAATCGACGGTTTCCCCGATGAAGATGTGTATGCCGCCAATTGGGACGATGGAGAGCTTGACGGGGTTTGTCCTAGCCGGAATCCAGCACTCATCCGGAGGGACGATCGGTAGATTCCCGGCGTAAAGGACGCGCCCCACAGCGATGGTGTCGTCGTAGCTTCCCATGGCGGAACCCTCCCGGTTCCGTCCTCCAGACGCCACAGGCCCCACGGTGGGCGCCAACTGTCGTTGCCTAATCGACGGTACCTCGGAGGAGGGATCCTCACGAGGGGGAGAAGAAGTAGGGGCCATAGGGCGGAGTGCACACGGGACGGTGGTACGCGAGTTACCCAGCTTCGGAACACCTGCACGATGACAGGGCCTACTGCTGCTTGTCTGGAATTATCTGGGCGCTTTCGCGTTGTTACAATGAGTTGTGGTTGTCTCGCTTCTAGCTCCAGATCTCCCCTCAGGGCTCCCGGGATCCGGCTTATATAGGCGCACGGATCTAGGGTTTACATGGAGAGTCCTAGCCGGATTACAGACAGCCTAGCTACGGTACTACATCTTGCCGTGCACGTCACGGATCCGCCTTCCATATACATCGTACTGGATCCGGGTTCCTCATGGGCCTCCACAGATCCGGGTGACTCCTATGTCGGTACGGATCCGGCCATCGATCTGGACTGGACTTCTTCCTTCATGATCAACAGCAACTGGGCCGCCCGATGGGCCACATGCCTCATCACCGTCCGTGGGCCACCCGGGCTTGCCGGATCTAGGCACTGTCGATGGTACACCCATGAAGTATACCCACAACAGTGATCTTATGCTACGCTTAATTGGGTGTGTCCATTACATCATTCATACAATGATATAACCTTGTTATTAATAACATCCAATGTTCATGATTATGAAACTAATCATCCATTAATCAACAAGCTAGTTAAGAGGCATACTAGGGACTCTTTGTTGTTTACATATCACACATGTATCAATGTTTCGGTTAATACAATTATAGCATGGTATATAAACATTTATCATAAACATAAAGATATATAATAACCACTTTATTATTGCCTCTAGGGCATATCTCCTTCAGTCTCCCACTTGCACTAGAGTCAATAATCTAGATTACATTGTAATATACCTAACACCCATGGCATTCTGGTGTTAGTCATGCTTTGCCCTAGGGAGAGCTTTAGTCAACGGATCTGCTACATTCTGATCAGTGTGTACTTTGCAAATCTTTACTTCTCCATGTTTGATGTACTCGCGAATCGAGTGGTAACGCAGCTTGATATGCTTCAGCCTCTTGTGTGACCTTGGTTCTTGTGCATTGGCGATGGCACCCATGTTATCACAGTAGATGATTAATGGGTCCAATGCACTAGGAACCACACCGAGCTCTACAATGAACCTCTTCATCCATACCGCTTCTGATGAAGCCTCTGAAGCCGCTATGTACTCTGATTCTGTTGAAGACTTCGCCACCGTGCACTGCTTCGAGCTTGCCCAGCTTACTGCAGCACCATTCAATATAAACACGTACCCAGACTGTGACTTAGAGTCATCAGGATCAGTATTCCAACTTGCATCGGTGTAACCGTTTACAACGAGCTTTTGGTCACCTCCATAACAAAGAAACATATCCTTAGTTCTTTTCAAGTACTTCAGGATATTCTTGACCGCTGTCCAGTGTTCCATTCCTGGATCACTTTGATATCTGCTAGTCAAACTAATAGCATGTGCTATATCCGGTCTAGTACATAGCATGGCATACATGATAGATCCTACTGCCGAGGCATAGGGGATATTACTCATCCTTTCTCTTTCTTCTACCGTAGCCGGTCCTTGAGTCTTACTCAAGACCTTGCCTGGTAACATAGGTAAGAACCCTTTATTACTTTCGTCCATTCTAAACTTCTTTAGAATCTTGTCCAGATATGTACTCCGTGATAGCCCTATTAGGCGTCTTGATCTATCTCTATAAATCTTGATGCCTAATATATACGATGCTTCACCAAGGTCTTTCATTGAAAAACTATTATTCAAATAACCTTTTACACTGCTTAATAGTTCTATATCATTCCCGATCAATAATATGTCATCTACATATAATATCAGGAATGCTACAGAGCTCCCACTCACTTTCTTGTAAATACAGGCCTCTCCATGATACTGTATAAACCCGAAGTCTTTGATCACCTTATCAAAGCGTCGGTTCCATCTTCTTGATGCTTGCTTCAGTCCATAGATTGAACGCTGAAGTTTGCATACTTTGTCAGCATTTTTAGGATCGACAAAACCTTTTGGTTTTACCATGCCATATCCCAACTCTTCCTCAATGTCTCCATTAAGGAACGCCGTTTTGACATCCATCTGCCAACTTTCATAATCGAAAAATGCAGCTATTGCTAACAAAATCCTCATGATTTTAGCTTAGCTACGGGTGAGAAAGTCTCATCGTAGTCAACTCCTTGAATTTGTCGGAAACCCTTTGCGACAAGTCGAGCTTTATAGACAAGTAATATTACCATCAGCATCTATTTTTCTCTTGAAGATCCATTTATTCTCGAAACGACCTTGCGGCTATCAGGTAAGTCTACCAAAGTCCATACTTTGTTATCATACATGGATCCCATTTCGGATTTCATGGCTTCTTGCCATTTGTTGGAATCTGGGCTCATCATCGCTTCTTCATAGGTCGCAGGGTCCTCATCATTGTTATCCACAATCATGACATTTAGACAAGGATCATACCAATCAGGAGTGGCACGTTCCCTTGTCGATCTGCGAGGTTCAGTAGTTTCCTCGTTCGAAGTTTCATGATCATTATCATTAGCTTCCTCTGTTGCCGGTGTAGGCGATGCACAGTACAACTTCGATGCTTGCGCTACTCTGATCAACGAGTATAGATTCATCAATCTCATCGAGTTCTACTTTTCTTCCAGTCACTTCTTTAGTGAGAAATTCTTTCTCAAGAAAGGTTCCGTTCTTAGCAACAAAGATTTTGCCTTCGGATCTGTGATAGAAAGTGTACCCTATAGTTTCCTTAGGGTATCCTACGAAGACGCATTTCTCCGCTTTGGGTTCTAGCTTGTCCGGTTGTAACTTCTTTACATAGGCTTCGCAACCCCAAACTTTAAGGAACGACAGCTTAGGTTTCTTATTAAACCATCATTCATACGGTGTCGTTTCTACGGATTTTGATGGTGCTCTATTTAAAGTGAATGCGGCTGTCTCTAATGCATAACTCCAAAATGATAATGGTAAATCAGTAAGAGACATCATAGAACGAACCATATCTAAGAGAGTTCGATTACGACGTTCGGACACACCGTTTCGTTGTGGTGTTACCGGTGGTGTCAATTGTGAAAGTATTCCGCATTTCTTTAAATGCATGCCAAACTCATAACTCAGATATTCACCTTCGCGATCAGATCGTAGAAATTTAATCTTCTTGTTACGTTGATTTTCTACTTTACTTTGGAATTCCTTAAACTTCTCGAAAGTTTCGGATTTATGTTTCATGAAATAGATATACCCATATCTACTCAGATCATCTGTGAAGGTTAGAACATAACGATAACCACCGCGCGATGCTACACTCATTGGTCCGCACACATCGGTATGTATGATTTCCAATAAGTCAGTAGCTCGCTCCATCATACCAGAAAATGGAGTCTTAGTCATTTTTCCCATTAGACATGCTTCACATCTATCAAGTGACTCAAAGTCAAGTGATTCAAGTAATCCATCGGTATGGAGTTTCTTCATGCGTTTCACTCCAATATGACCAAGACGACAGTGCCACATATAAGTAGAATTATCATTCAATTTAATTCGCTTAGCATCAATGTTATGTATATGCGTATCACTACTATCGAGATCTAACTGAAATAAGCCATTCTTTTCAGGTGCTCGACCATAAAAGATATTATTCATAAAAATAGAACAACCATTATTCTCAGATTTGAATGAATAACCGTCTTGCATTAAACAAGATCCAGATATAATGTTCATGCTCAACGCGGGTACAAAATAACAATTATTTAGGCTTAAAACTAATCCGAAGGTAGATGTAGAGGCGAGTGTGCCGGCAAATGATCACATCGACTTTGGATCCGTTTCCAACGCGCATCGTCACTTCATCTTTCGGTAGTCTTCGTTTATTCTTTAGTTCTGTTTGAGTTACAAATATGAGCAACCGAACCATTATCAAATACCCAGTGTACTAGAACGAGAACCCGATTGAGATAAACATCTATAACATGTATATCAGGATATACCTTCTTTCTTCTTCTTGACAAGGCCGCTCTTGAGATCAGCCAGGATACTTGGAGCAATTACGCTTCGGTGTCCCTTCTCCTTGCGATAATAGCACTCAGCATCGAGGCTTAGGGCCGTTCTTAGGTTTCATAGGAGGCGTGGCAGCTTTCTTGCCACCCTTCTTGAATTTTCCCTTAGACTTGCCACTGTTTCTTGAAGCAGGTGGTCTTGTTGACCATCAACACTTGGTGCTCTTTCTTGATCTCAATCTCAGCAGCTTTTAGCATGCCAAAGAGTTGAGTAACTCCTTGTTCATGTTCTGCATATTGTAGTTCATCACAAAGTTCTTGTAACTTGGTGGCAGTGATTGAAGGACACGATTAATCCCGGTCTGTTAGGAATCACTATTCCTAAGTCAACGAGTTTCTTCGCATGCCCGGTCATGGCTAGCATGTGCTCACTAACGGAGCTGCCTTCTTCCATCATACAGCTGAAGAAATGTTTCGATGCTTCATAGCATTCCACGGCCGCATGAGTCTCAAATATAGCTTTCAGCTCATTCATCAACTCATGAGGATCGTGGTGCTCAAAACGTTTTTGAAGATCGGATTCAGGATCGCACAGGATGGCACATCGAACTTGAGAGTACCGAGTTTTCTCGAGTCGCGTAAACAGCCTTTACTTCATCGGTTTCAGTTTACAGAGGAGGGTCACCTAGCGGTGCATCAAGCACACATTGCAGATTTCCGAGAGAGGAAGATCCTCACATGACGGAACCAGTCGGTGAAGTTGCTACCGTTGCTCTTAAGTTTTTCTTTCTCTAGGAACCTGGTTAAAATTGATTGGGGACGCCATCTCTACAACATATATTTGCAAAAGTTTAGACTAAGTTTATGACAAATTGAGTTCAAATTTTAATTCAACATAATTAAAAATCTAGGTGAACTCCCACTCAAAACAATATCCCCGCATTGTCTTAGTGATCACACGAACCAAATCCACCGCACCTAAGTCCGATCATCACGAGACAAGGTGTGATTTCAATGGCGAACACTCAAAGTGTTCATCATATCAACCATATGATTCATGCTCTACCTTTCGGTATCACGTGTTCCAAGACCATGTCCAGTACATGCTAGGCTCGTCAAGGCCACCTTAGTATCCGCATGTGCAAAGCTGTCTTGCACCCGTTGTATGCACTTGTTGATTCTATCACACCCGATCATCACGAGATGCTTCGAAACGACAAGTCTTGGCAACGGTGCTACTAAGGATGAACACTTTATTATCTTGAGATTTTAGTGAGGGATCATCTTATAATGCTACCGTCGCGATCTAAGCAAAATAAGATGCATAAAAGGATTAACATCACATGCAGTTCATATGTGATATGATATGGCCCTTTTGTCTTTGCGCCTTTGATCTTCATCTCCAAAGCACGGACATGATCTCCATCATCTTCGGGCATGATCTCCATCATCGTCGGCGTAGCGTCAAGGTCAATGGCGCCGTCTTCATGATTGTCCTCCATGTAGCAACTATTACAACTACTTTGAAATACTACTCAACATGAAATTTAAAGACAACCATAAGGCTCCTGCCGGTTGCCACAATACAATAATGATCATCTCATACATATTCATCATCACATTATGGCCATATCACATCACCAAACCCTGCAAAAACAAGTTAGACGTCTCTAATTTGGTTTGCATATTTTACGTGGTTTAGGGTTTTCGAGAGAGATCTAATCTACCTACGAACATGAACCACAACGTTGATACTAATGTTGTCAATAGAAGAGTAAATTGAATCTTCACTATAGTAGGAGAGACAGACACCCGCAAAGCCTCTTATGCAATACAAGTTGCATGTCGAACGAGGAACAAGTCTCATGAACGCGGTCATGTAAAGTTAGTCCGAGCCGCTTCATCCCACTATGCCACAAAGATGCAAAGTACTCAAACTAAAGATAACAAGAGCATCAACGCCCACAAAACCATTGTGTTCTACTCGTGCAACCATCTATGCATAGACACGGCTCTGATACCATTGTAGGGATTCGTTGCATAGAAAACAAAAATTTTCCTACCGCGAACACGCAATCCAAGCCAAGATGCAATCTAGAAGACGGTAGCAACGAGGGGATTATCGAGTCTCACCCTTGAAGAGATTCCAAAGCCTACAAGATGAGGCTCTTGTTGCTGCGGTAGACATTCACTTGCCGCTTGCAAAAGCGCGTAGAAGATCTTGATCACGGCGCCACGAACGGGCAGCACCTCCGTACTCGGTCACACGTTCGGTTGTTGATGAAGACGACGTCCACCTCCCCGTTCCAGCGGGCAGCGGAAGTAGTAGCTCCTCTTGAATTCGACAGCACGACGGCGTGGTGTCGGTGGCGGTGGAGAATCCCGGCGGAGCTTCGCTAAGCGTGCGGGGAAGAAGGAGGAGTGGGGTGGCTAGGGTTTGGGGAGAGGGGGGCGCCGGCCATCTAGGTGGTGCGGCCACCTTGTGCTTGTTGGGGTGGCCGGGCCCCTCCCCTTGGCCCTCATTATATAGGTGGAAGCCCCAAGTGTTGGACTACAAGTCTCCGAATAAGACCCGAACCCAAAACCTTCCATGTGATAGGGAAACCTACCCAAGGTGGGAATCCCACTTGGGGTGGGATTCCCCCCTTCCATGTGGGGGGGTGGCCGGCCCCATTAGGAGAGTCCACTTGGGACTCCTCCCCCTCTAGGGTTGGCCGGCCATGGAGGTGGAGTCCCTTTGGGACTCCGCCTTCCAAAGTGGTTTCTTCCGAACTTTTCTAGAACCTTCCGGATCATTTTAAATCTTATAAAATGACTTCCTATATATGAATCTTATTCTCCGGACCATTCCGGAACTCCTCGTGATGTCCGGGATCTCATCCGGGACTCCGAACAAATATTCGAACTCCATTCCATATTCAAGTTCTACCATTTCAACATCCAACCTTAAGTGTGTCACCCTACGGTTCGCGAACTATGCGGACATGGTTGAGTACTCACTCCGACCAATAACCAATAGCGGGATCTGGAGATCCATAATGGCTCCCACATATTCAACGATGACTTTAGTGATCGAATGAACCTTTCACATACGATACCAATTCCCTTTGTCACGCGATATTTTACTTGTCCGAGGTTTGATCATCGGTATCACTCTATACCTTGTTGAACCTCGTCTCCTGACAAGTACTCTTTACTCAAATGCAGTGGTATGTGGTCTCTTATGAACTTATTCATATGCTTGCAAGACATTAGACGACATTCCACCGAGAGGGCCCAGAGTATATCTATCCGTCATCGGGATGGACAAATCCCACTGTTGATCCATATGCCTCAACTCATACTTTCCGGATACTTAATCCCACCTTTATAATCACCCATTTACGCAGTGGCGTTTGATGTAATCAAAGTACCTTTCCGGTATAAGTGATTTACATGATCTCATGGTCATAAGGACTAGGTAACTATGTATCGAAAGCTTATAGCAAATAACTTAATGACGTGATCTTATGCTACGCTTAATTGGGTGTGTCCATTACATCATTCATACAATGATATAACCTTGTTATTAATAACATCCAATGTTCATGATTATGAAACTAATCATCCATTAATCAACAAGCTAGTTAAGAGGCATACTAGGGACTCTTTGTTGTTTACATATCACACATGTATCAATGTTTCGGTTAATACAATTATAGCATGGTATATAAACATTTATCATAAACATAAAGATATATAATAACTACTTTATTATTACCTCTAGGGCATATCTCCTTCAGGCTCCGACTTGCAGCACCGCTAATGTGGCTGGCAACACGCCCTCTCATGCTCGTAGCACCGCCGCCGCCGTACTTCTGGCTTGCAGCACCACCAACATGGCTGGCAACATCGACACCTCACGTTCGTAGCACCGCCGCCACACATCTGGCTTGCAGAGCGGCCACCACCGCTGTGCTTCCGGCTTGCAGCACCGCCAACGTGGTTAGCAGCATCGCCCCGTAGCACCTTCATCCTCTCTTTGCAACTCCAACCCCAACCCTTTGCAGCTTTCCCGCTTCAAGTTTTGGGGCTTGGAGTTCCGACACGCAACCTTTGCAACTCCGACGACAAGGTCTTGTAGCACCTACTCTGGCCGCTAGTAGCACCAACGTATGTCGTCCACAGCAGCGACAACCATGATTGAACGCCTCACGCCCACCGCAGCATCAACACCTCTTCGGGATTCCGCCGGCCGAATACAAGGAAGGCGTAGGAGAACATGGCGGGAGGGCTGGGCCGACCATGTGTGGCTGGCACGTGGCAGCGGCGCGTCGCTGAAATAGCGGCCACGCGTTTAGAAAAGCGGCGTCTTGTGGTCGGAAATATTGTTGCGGACACGAGCTCTCCTCTCCTTGAATCTCATGGCAGAGGCGGAACCATGGAAGAGATTGATGCGGGAGGGGAGAATGAGACGATAAGATACATAAAACGTGCGGTGAGGTCTAAGGAGACATTGCCGTGGGCGGTGGTGGGTGGCCCCTCGGGGACACGCCGCAAGCTAGAGCCTGAGGCCGCAGACGAGGTAACCTCCGACGAAATAGAATCATTTTCCAAATAAGAAAATTGTCTTGACTTTTTTTTAAGAATAGAAACTTGTCTTGATTGTAACCAGGGAAAAGCGAGAAGAGAAGTCCATGTAAGAAAAAAAGGGAAAAGAGAAGTCGGTAAGCAGAAAGGCCACACAAATGGGCCTTCAGCGTGAGAGAAGTTGAAAGTACATTCAAGGCCAGCGGACGCTCAACAGCAGCCCACTAAAAGCCCACGAAGCGGTGCTAACTGGGGCAGACGGATTCCGGCGCAAAACCCCGCCGCAGAAGGATCCTAAAACCCTAATAGCTCAGCTCAGCTCGCCTTCCTCCCTCCCCCACCGCCCCCACTCACCAATGGCGCCGCGCGGCAACCGCAGCAGCAAGAGGCCGCCGCCGCCGCGGGGCAAGGGCAAGGGCAAGCGCCCCTCCGCCGCCTCGGCCGGGGACGACCCCTTCTTCGAGGCGGAGCCCAAGCGCCGCCGCGCCCGCGCCGACGAGGACATCGAGAGCGGGGACAGCGACGACGACGCGCTCGCGCTGGGCGGCGCCGCCGTCGCCGAGGAGGATGAGGAGGAGGGGAAGGAGGAGGAGGAGACGGCCGGGGAGAAGAAGCTGCGGATGACCAACGAGTACCTGGCGAGGATCGAGGACGCGCTGAAGAGGGGCAAGAAGGATTCTGACGACGACGATTCCGACGAAGACTCGGATGATGCGCCGGGCAGGGGAAGCAGGGGGGTGGCTGGGATTCTCAAGACGAAGCAGCTTGTGGAGAGCGGCAGGCAGCGCTTGAGCCTCGCTGCGAGGTGAGCAATTCTTCTCTCCAATTTTTTTTTACCGTCTTATATTTTTCACCGGGCTGTTCTGATGCCTCCCTTCAATTACCCTGCTCAACTAGAAATGATTCAGTCGAATTTGATCTCCTGTATGTGACGAGGCATTAATTACATTTTGCAGAGTGCTGCCGCCGGGCGAGCAGGATGGGTTCACATTCATAGCGAAGCACCGGCAGCCGGTGACAGCGGTCGCTCTGTCCAAGGACAGTGACAGGGGGTTCTCGGCGTCCAAAGACGGAGTTATCATGCATTGGGATGTTGAGACTGGGAAATGCGAGAAGTATTTGTGGCCGACTGAAAAGGTGTTGGTTTCGCACCACGCTAAAGCCCCCCTGTCCAAAAAGAGAAGCCAGCACATTCTTGCGCTGGCTGTTAGTTCGGATGGGAGGTACTTGGCTACCGGTGGCATGGATCGGCATATCCATTTGTGGGATGTTCGTTCACGGGAGCACATACAGGTTCGGCACTCCTTGTCAATTGCTGATATAAGAGCTAACCATCCTATTCGGAGAATTGTTTTCGAAAATTGAAATTGGCGTGCTTTGAGAAATTGTGCAAAGTAATGGCCAACTTACATTATTTACATACACTAATATTGTATCTCAGAGTCATACTGGCTAGGAACCAAAACATCAATAGAGGCAAGCCACTTATAGTACACCCCTGTTGGGTCCTCTTGAAATATTACTACTACTACCTCTGCAGTGTAATTTAGAAACAATTGCCTGTCAAACATTATTCGCTTTCTGTCCTTGTCATTTTACTGGTAGGTAAAATCCAAGTGCAAACTAACAAGGGATAACCTTCTTAAATCCAAGTGCAAAGTTGGCTTGTTTTGTAAAATTGTGTGAAGGAATGACCAACTTACATTATTTGCATATATGTGTTGTATATTAGAGCTATGTTCGTTAGTAACCAAACTATTGATAGAGGCAAATCACTTATAGTTAAACCCAGATGGTTTCACTTAATTTTTTTTTACTCCTGCAGTGTTAGTTTGACTTGATAATTACCTATAAACATTGCTATCTGTTGATGCTTGTTCTATTTGGTGCTGATGCTGTTTCAAGCAAAGGTTATTATCCTCTGATGTCAAACTTATGGTTTAACTTGTTCATTATCTATGAGATCCAAGATTTTGCTGTCAGTATTGGTAGATGTAGAATTGCTGTTGTCCTTAGACATCTGTGCGGGTCTGTGTGGGGTATTTTCTTTGGCCTATTCACTGGGACTTTGGTTTCGTGTTCCAGTGTAGGCTGTGTGTTGGTTATCAAGTGAGCACCCTTTTCAATCAGGTTATAGATGTCATGCTGTTTAATGTCAAGGTGCATAGCTTACGCCTTGCAATATTCTGCAACAGGCTTTTGTTGGGTTTCATCTCTAGCGTACTGCATACCCCAATTTTCTTGGGACACGAGGCTTTGTAGTCCTCATTGTTCAAACTTCAAATACATACTCCCTCTGTCCCAAATTAATTGACTCAACTTTGTCTGGATATGTATGTAATGTTAGACAAAATTATGTCAATTAATTTGGGACCGAGGGAATATTTTTCAATGCTTTTTGGTACTATTGATGATGTTATTTGTTTGCCCTGATTGTGCAATGTAATTTAGTGTTGTTTCCTGTTATTCTGCAGGCATTCAGTGGCCATAGAGGGCCAGTCTCATGTCTTGCTTTTGGGTTGGACTCTCCAGAGCTATTCTCTGGTTCTTACGACCGTTCAATAATGCAGTGGAATGCTGAAGATAGAACATACATGCACTGCCTATATGGCCATCAAGGTGAAATATTGACAACTGATGCACTCAGCAAAGACAGACTTCTGACTGTAGCGCGGGACAGAACAATGCATCTTTGGAAGGTAATTTTTTAGCTTCATCACTTTTGTGCTATTATCAGATCTGCATACAAACGCTGTGCAATTCATCAGCCTGCCTTGTACCCCCCTCCCCCGTGTTCAATAAATAAGTACCTGATAAGATTTTCTGTAAAGGTTTGAACAGCATATAAACATAAAAATGACCCATTCATCTGTGTTTCATGCAATCAGAGAGAAGATTCTTTAATTCTTCAACAGATATGCTTCTCTCTGTTAAGTAAAATAGGCGAATACCTTGTCGTGTCAGGACTTACCTTTCCATTTCTTGGCAGATACCGGAGGAATCACAGTTAGTTTTTCGTGCACCTGCTGTGTCTTTGGAGTGCTGCTGCTTTATTGATGATAAGGAATATTTGTCTGGATCAGATGACGGAAGCCTTGAGCTTTGGAGTGTCATGAGAAAGAAGCCTACTCACATAATTAAAAATGCCCATCCAGCATTAACTCCTAGTTCACTTGACAGTGCTGATGAAGAGTTGCCCAAAGGTAAGAGACACTTCCTCAATTCCGCAGCTCTCTTTTCTGCGCTAAATAAAGAGCAGTTTCTTTTGATGCAAGATATGGCAGGAATTTATCATTATTTGTTCAGCCCCTTATAGTAATTGGAATCTTTGCAGAAATGTATGTGACCACACATTGATCACCTTTGCCCTTTCCAGGATGCGTTGTTAGTTTATTACTTGTAGTCAATGTAGAGAGCACATCTCTATCTCTTTGTGCCTTTCTATATGCTCCCTTTTTCTTACAGCTGAGATTACATCATGTTTATTCCTTGTGCAACTATGCAGAAAATGGAACCTGCAAGTCTGAGAGCTTTTCATCAGCTCATTCATGGGTTAGTGCTGTTGCGTCAAGAAAAGGTTCTGATTTGGCTGCATCTGGAGCAGCAAATGGTGTTGTTCGCCTATGGACTATTCAACCTGATTCAAAAGGGATGCAGCCATTGTTTGACTTGCCACTGGTATTTGTACTCTCTTGATTTTGACCTACTCCCATAATGATTGTCCCTAAATCTCCTCCGTATGACTCTTCTGCCACTCTGATCTGTGATATTTCATGGGCAGGATGGCTTTGTTAATTCTCTTGCAATTGCAAAATCGGGACGTTTCATCGTCGCTGGTGTTGGCCGAGTAAGAGTTTTCCCCATCTATCTCAAGATATTTTGGTTACAGCATCATAAGATGCAGATGATGTGATATTTATTTCTTCATTATATATAAACTGAAGAAATGTCAAACAGATAATCATTAATGCTGGCTGTTCTTATGTTGGCTCTCAAGAAATTTGGTCCAGCAGCACTTAACAAAGCAGCATACATTATCCATTTGCTATACGTATTTCCAACAGTATGAGCTGATCTCGATTTTATCAGGAACCTCGTCTTGGAAGATGGGGATGTGTTGCTGCTGCAAAAAATGGGGTCGCGATTCATCAGCTCAGTCTACAAGATGATTCTGAGGTTTTGTAGGTACATAGTGGGTGTATTGAGAACCCTGCGGCTTGTTCATACACTGTCAAGACGAGAAGGATTGTGCCAACACCTGAGTGTCACACTTGCAGCTAAAAGATCTAGGAAGGTTGAACCACAAGCTTCACACATGCCACAGCTCTATGATTTACCAGCTTACCAGTCCAGGCAGCTATTGCTGAATGACACAATTTTCTGCGTGCAAGGGCGGATGAAGAGGCCTTGGATAGTTGGATGTAGCATGATTCACTCTGTAATTTCGGTAGCAGGTGTTAGTTCTGTAGCATTCGTCCTGGCTCCTGCCTGAAATGATTGATACAGGAAATCACTGAATCGCCGAGGTTCGTTTTTGGCAGAAGAACATTTATGTGGTTTTGGCTTGGGAGACGTTCTCTTTAATAGCAAATTTTGATGGCTGGTAATGATCTTGATGAAAGTGAAATTTAAATTATTTTCTCTATGATGCATACGATGTGAATATGTGGTTGTTCTTTTGTCAGGTGGCTCCGCGAGTAGCAATTTTGGTTTAGAACGTAATTTGCTGTTGGGTTTACTCATATTTGCGTATAATACCAAGTGTTCTTCTGAAACTAGTACTAGGAGCAGCTGTTGAATATTTATTTCCCCTATACCATTCCTATACATCACTCATGTTGCTAACCACATGTGTCATGTGGTCTATCTCATACATCACTCAATATTCTTCTATCTTAAACTCGAAAATAATTAATCGAATGTGCAAATATTTGTTTGATGATCCGTTTTCACAGTTGCCTTAGTTGTGAGGTGTTTGCTAATACTCTATCAGATGTTCATAAGTTTTGATAAAAAATCCCGTAGGCCATTCTTAGTTTCACTCAATTGCTAAAATGTACTCCTGCCATCTAAAAATAGGTGTCTCACTTTTATCTAGATATGGATATATTTAGATATATTTAGTTAGAGATACTTCCATATCTAGATAAAATTGAGACACAAATTTTTAGACAGAGTATCTTACTTTTATCTACATATGGATATATCTAGATATATTTTATCACTTTTATGTAGATACGGATATATCTAGATATATTTAGTTAGAGATACATCCATATCTAGATAAAATTGAGACACCTATTTTTAGACAGAGGAAATAACTTATTTCCACCCTAAGCGTCATTCTACGTCATAATAGTACTTGTAAAGTTGTAAGTACTTCAGTGAAATGATATTCTTTTTAGTTGTTTGTACAATTTGAATACGCACTCCGTAACGAACACTGCGGATGTGAGGAAACATGTAAAAAAAGATCTACTCCCCGTTCTATAAAAAACTTCTCAACTTTGTCTAGATTCGGATGTATATAGACATATTTTAGTTATAGATACATCTGTATCTAGAAAATTTTGAGAAGCTTGGGGACGGAGGGAGTAGTAATAACTATGCACTATTATTGTGGTATCGGTTCTCTATTGATCTGACAACCAAGGTAATATAGCCTAGGTAGTAGTTATTTATAGGTTAAGTTTGATATTTCACTCCCTCCCTCGGTTAATTGATAGAACTATTATTGGGGTGGAATCAATCGAAGAGATTGGCTGCAATTCCTTGCTCAAAACCACTATAGTGCTAAGGTGCCTTATAGGCACCACAACTATAATTAACGGCTCATACACAAATACAAGATAGAAGACCCATAGTAGCGGCACATAGTATGCCAAACTATTGGCGTAGGTAAAGCCGTGGTTAATAAAAAGTTCAACCTTCCAAGTAGGAACTAGCCTATTCATAGGCATACCAAGAAGTTTTTTTTTGCGTATAGGACCCTATTATTAAGAGAAATATTGAATAATACAGAGCATCCTAACAAAAACGAAAATTATATTGAAATCCTTGAGATACCCTTCGTCTTCAACCTCCAAATTGTATCGATGGTGCGCCGCTGCCACTCCTCCGCGAGTCGGCCTAACGTTGTTGGTTGTGGACAGGAAATTGCCGAACGGGTGTAGAAGACCACACCCATCCCAGAGACGACGAAGAAGGAATAACTGCCAATAAAACTCCTTGGAGATCCGGAGATCCTCCAGCCAGAAGAAATCCTCGAGAACCACACCACTCCCACAAACTTCTGATGTCGCTATCGAGATGGTGCTGAAGTCGCGGAGACATTATTGGAGAAGACGCCGCCACCACGTGAGCACGGCCCAACCAAATCTTAACCCAAGAAGTTACAAAAGTAATCCCTATAGTATTTTACGCGGAACACACATAAAGGGTATTTCAATCAAAATCCTCAAACAAGATATTAGGTATTCCTCTTGTTTTATGATATTATAATGGAATGGAAAACCCTTTCTTTTTTGCTTTTTCGTTTACAAATTTGAATTATCTAGAAGAATATAAGGCCAATCTAACGTCGAATAATCAAGAATATGACAAGCTGGATCAATCCTATCCTGAGTTAGAGCAATGAACCTATATGGAGTGGCTCATTTCGTAGCAGAAAAGCCTACTAACAAGGTTTAATTTTACTTCCACACTTAGCTACTTTAGATTGGGGAGTAGGGCGGGTGAGATGAAATAGAACTCATCAAAACAAAGGAATATAGAATCTATTTTTGAAGCCCTTATCGAGATGATCATATCGGTGAAAACAAATCGATAATCTGATTAACGATTTAGAAGAAAAAAAGGATTCAGTAACTGGATATAGCAATTAATACTATAGTACGAGCATAGGGTAGTAGATTCCTTCATGTATACATGCCCTCGGTTAATAGACATGAAATAGGACCTAAGAAAACAAATATATGCATAATGTGCACATTAGACCATAGCAATGTTGAGGAAATCGTTAACACATCGGTCGGCCTCAAAATAGAGATTAATCGCCAATTAATCAATTTTATATGTCAACCATTTATCGTCTTATTTTTCTATAATATACAATGTAAAAATAATATTGGAGCATTGAAGGAGTATTACCTTTATTCCTTGCATGTGAATCAATATGAATGGAAAATTTGAGCTAATGCATAGTTCTACAAGAGTATAGTAGGAAAATATCGACTGCGTGTCTAAAGTTAAGCGAAATTTCACCGAAAATTGTTCGAAATATCGATTATCAAACTAAAAATTGGCTGAACTATCGGTGCTGACGATAAATCACTCTATATATCGAAATCTTATCGGTTACCACCCGATTCAAAATAAATCTCGATAAGTCGGTATGTCGACCATTTTTTTTTGACAGTTGACCATAATAAGAAACACATTATCAACGCAAGATTATGTCAAATTAAGTTGATTAGAGTATAAATCTCTTTGTGTCATAAAAGATGTTTAAAATTAGAAATTTTGGTTGAATTATTTTACAAAGCATTGTATACCTTCGACGACCTCTCTTGCTGCATCTTGCAGTATTGCAGAATCATTTGACTTATGCTATCTTTTGTGTGAAATCTCATCATCGTTGATTGATTTCGATAAATTTATGGACAATAAAACTATTCTTTAACATCAATGAAACTAATTATGGTGGCCTTTCCATACAAAATCCATTAACACGCAAACTTTGCTAATGACTCTAGATATGGCGAGTTCTCTTATTATAAACTTCTTATCTACAACATACAATTGATGAAATTGAGTAGGTTTTCAAATACAGATTTCAATTTATTTTCTCTTGATTTTATCTACTGGATAAAAGTAAGGTATGCAATTGCGTACTCTCTAAAAGAAATTATCTAATTGAAAATACAAATTGGATTATCAATCAATCCGTAGTGTGGAATTGAGGTTTGCCGAGAGCCAACAAGACTTGGATGGAGAGGTATCCTCAAGTGCATTACTTACATAAGGAGATGGAAGGTTGAAATAGCAAAAGAAAATCCGTTTGATGTACGCTCTTTATTGCTGGTATTTATTTTGATTTATTTGATATGTTTTAATGTTTTTTTGCTTAATTCAAAATTATGCATCATTTGCGAGGAAAACAAATATCCTACCAATAAACTAACTTAATACGGTCTCTGTACCATGGGAGTAGTTTCTATTGTGGTTGGAGAGAACTATTTATTTCGACAACAATGTGACAACAACAGTTAGGTTTTATAATCGAATGGGAGAAGAACCGGCGAACAGATCTTAACCATCGAAAACTCTAGACGTTTAGCTGTCAGCAAATTGGAAGGTTCCATCCTACACGGTACTGTCGACAAAGTTACAATAAGCACCCGGTAATTTCATTTCATTCACAACCGCCCACATGCCCACACCGGTACATATACGAAAACACCCCGGCAAAACCACGAGAATACCCGAGTCGCCCCCCTTATCCTCTCCCCGCTCCGCCTCCCTTTCGCGACGTCGTCGTCGAGCCCTCTCCGCCGTACACGCCCGCTCCCTCCGGCTAAGCGCGCCAAAGGAATTCTCCCTCCGCCGTCGCCGTCGCCGTCCTCCCTCCGCCGCTGTACCGCCCGGGGCGGAGATCCGTCCGGGCCACGGACCCGGTTTCTTCTCGCCGGTAAGCGGAACCCTAGGTCGCCCGCTCGCCCCGATTGTTCTGGCCAGTCCCCACTTCGCCGCATGCGCGATCCAAGACGAATTGCGGATTCGCTTGCTGCGTGGCGGAGTGCTCAGTAGCGGAGTGTTTTGGGAACAATTGTGGGGGGTTCAACTGAACCCCCTGTCGTTTATCAGTGGTGAATTTGCTTTTTGTTAACCAGGAAATTCAGTTATGGCGTTGGGGATATCATGTCCGTGGGCTTGGTTCCACGGAATCACGCGGCACGCTTTGATTTAGTGGCGTGAGATTCTAATATAGTACTGAACTGAGCGTTGCCGAGTTGGATAATTAGCTGCGTGTGTAGACGATGTGTCTTCTTAATATCTGTAGGAGTATCCCTTACCTGTAAATTCTTGATTAGTTCCTATTGTCTCCTTTTCTGATGTAGTTTCGAAGTCTGTTTTGTGGTTTGGATCATTGAATCGCGCTCGTTCTTCGATAGAAACAGAAAGGAGGTGTATAGCCGCATCTTGTCAGAAAGCTCGGTTCTCTGACCATTTTTTTGTCTGTCATTCCAGGAACAGCCTTTGCACAAAACAACATGGAATGGTGATCTTAATTAGCGTGTCTTTCTTCCGAGCTTGATACTAGCTGCCTTTTGGCTTGGAAGTTGGAACATAATAAACCATGACTTCGGCTGATGATGGTGTTTCAGGTATGCTTTTTATCACCCAATTATTTTGTCATGTTGATGTTGAACTGTAATACTTGTTAGGCAGCAGTGCCTGTCTGGAATTGTAACAATAATAATTGCAATGGTTTTATGACTCTCGGATTATGGAATTGGAGCTTTAGTATATTCATTACAATACCTCAGCTTGGTTGTACCGTGAAATCTATTAAAACTTGAATGTTGTTCTTATACATATGATTACGGAGTAATCCACTAGCATTTGAAAGTTGTGTGCCAGCACTAAAATGTGAAGCTGCCTATGACGGTAATACCAGCTGCTCTATTACAGAAAATGTCCATTAGCTTGTAAGACTACAGAAAATACTGGGTTTTCATTCATGAGCTGTTATTGTTCTGCAACGTTTGTACCTATCTCACCTGCCGCATGCCATAAACGTTGACTGAACATCTGCACCGTATTGTTACTTGTTAATGCTTGGCAAGTTCTGAAACATAAATTTTCCAGTTGTTTCAGTTTTATTTAAAGTATGTCTTATTTTGATGCAACAATTTATTGTGCAGGCGATCATACAGCTGCTGAGAAACAGCAGAAGCAAGCTGCTCAGAACGACCAGCAAGAGGCCCCAGCTACAAGTGTAGATAGTCAGACGACGGTGGGAACACCTTCGACAGAATTCGTGACACCCTATCCCCACCCGGAAGCTTGCCATGCAATGGTATGAAACTTGTAATTTCTTAGATTGTAATGTTTTCTGTTGAGGTTCTAGTTTATAAAGAGATTGAGGATTGGTCATAGTGGAAGGTTGGAGAAATATGCTGGGTACGGTAAGATCACTATGGAAATCCGGTCTTCCGATATGAATTGTTCTGCCTGACTACATGTTTGACATTATATCGATCACACCAGTGTAACATTTATTTACCATTCTACATGATCAATTTGATGTTTCCTGGTTGAAACACTTCATTAGTAATCAATATATTCGGTTAGATGACATAGTGGGAAAAACTTCTAAAACTTGGTCAGATTAAACTTTCCTTAGAAACAATGATTAGGTTATGCTGGCATCATTTCCTTCTTGTTAAGGCAACATATGATTTTTTCCCTTTTAATGCAGACTATTAGTTAAGTTTTTAATTAAATGTGTGATGACGGTGCCACAGTTTGCATGGCTTATTTTGTTCTAGTACTGCCACCCATGTCAACTTGTCGGTCACATTCAATTGTTTTGCCTATTGTAACCTCCACACATGAGTTTGCATCAATTTCTTGCCATCTCTTTTGCATTCTAATAAATTTCTCTATGGATTCTTTTGTTAAGCTTACAGCAACTTTATTTTGTGAAATCAAAATTAGCACTGAATTTGAATTTGTTAACAAGCCTTGCCATTTGTTCTAATTGAGTGATTTTGTATACTTTGGCTGGATAGATTATTGTGTTTTCCTTTCGTTGCTTCCTTGTTATGACTTTCTATCATATTCCTGCATAATGCCAAATTTATTGTGTAATATTTGTTGGTTAATTCCACATTTGGTGCTCGACAGGGTCAAATGGCTTATGCAAATATCGATCCATACTACGGAAGCCTTTATGCTGCTTACGGTGGACAACCTATGGTAAGCTCTTATTACAAGGTATAGCTATATAGGGTATATACCACTAGTACACCTGTGGTGGGAATATTTAGGCCAACATTGAATATTCCTGTATTCCTGTATAGACTGTTCTGGTTCATAGCCAGTCAAATGTAAACTTTGGATGATCATTGTCACTCTGTTCAAACTAGTTGAGCTCATAAAACTGGTGTGTTTTTTCAGATGCATGCACCATTGGTTGGAATGCATCCAGCCGGGTTACCGTTGCCTACTGATACAATTGAAGAGCCTGTTTATGTGAACGCAAAGCAATATAATGCCATATTAAGGCGGCGTCAGTCTCGGGCTAAAGCAGAGTCAGAAAGGAAGCTTATCAAGGGCCGTAAGGTAAATGCGTATAAACATACTTACATTACTGTAAAACTCGAAATTTGATTAGATATTTCTGTTTTTGATTATTCAGTATATAGTTAAGGGTAGGTTGGAAGCACAAGTGGACAACAGATAGGGCAAATAATCAAGTGAATTCTTCATTCTACTTACCCTACCCACACTCTGAAGATCATTCTGCTCCACGTTTACTGTCTTAGGGTGAACATTTTTTCAATCTTCGCACTATATGTATTTCAAATTAAATATACCAATGTGTCATGGCCAACATAAAAACAGTAAAGAGTTGGGAATAGAAATGAGTTGCAGTACAAATTACCAAATGTCGGGTTTTTGATATATTTAATACGGATGGGAGGTTTCTGACTTGTTTTTTTCATATGGGAAGTTGTTAAGCTGGAGCAAATTTAATTTATTAATTATGGTGTAGTAAAAAGTAATATGTAATATGTAATTTCATATTATGGTTCTTGGATCAAAGTCTAAGCTCTCAGTCTCAAGTCTGACACAGAGATTTGT
The DNA here is from genome assembly GCF_019359855.2 of Lolium perenne. NCBI lineage: Eukaryota > Viridiplantae > Streptophyta > Magnoliopsida > Poales > Poaceae > Lolium > Lolium perenne. The sequence goes on along the minus strand of NC_067248.2, from coordinate 30,596,054 downwards.
GTTGGCATTATCTTTTTATCTGGAAGAGCTCATTCTAGGACTTGCATAAACGTTGTGCCATATACTGTTGTTGCCAGTGCCAAGTTGCTTGCTAGTGTCTCACTCTTGGGGTGAAATGTTTATTCTTGTGCTCTTAGGTTATTTGCTTTTTGGTATCCAGTTTCCTGTATCGTCTAATGATTGATCAACATACATCTGCATTTTGTAGCCATATCTCCACGAGTCACGACATCAACATGCCCTGAAAAGGGCCAGGGGAGCTGGAGGCCGGTTTCTCAACGCTAAGTCGGATGATAATGAAGAGCATTCTGATACCAGTTCCAAAGATAAACAGAACGGAGTCATCCCCCGCAATAGTGGCCAACTGTCTTCCTCCCAGTCTCCCAACGGTGCAACTTCAGCTAATCAGACGGGCAAGCGTGAATGAGATGTTAGAAATCCGCCAGACGCAAGGCGTGCCAACAGTTTTGTACAGTATATGCTAGTGAGCAAGAAAGAATCGCGTCGGCGGTGGAAGGTGTAGGATATATATTGGCGCTATAGTGATAGACGTGTCTGACAGATTTTGCAGCATTGGTGGATTGTTTCTACATTTCTGTACAATGAGTAGTTTTTGTGTTTTCGTTCTGGGGATTAGCCGTGGTTCTTTAGAAAGCTTTGTAGCCTCAAAGAAGTATAATTAGTACATTGTTTCTTTTGGAGTGGACTTGGTCCGTTGCTATCTTTGCATCCTCATTCTTTGTGCGGAGAACAAAAATTCGTTATGTGCAAGTTCATGACAGTAAACATTAGTGTAGGATATTATAATAGTTTTACCTTCAGCCTTCTTTGCTTCGCATGCATTCAGTTCAAGTGATTTCGTTCTGTGATATGTTCTCCATTGAGTTCAGATCGTCCCGTGAACACATTTGGACCTGAGTTGCTGATGCCTTCAGGTTTAACAGCCGTACTCATGGGCATTTGAAGTTTGAACCATACTTTGTGTTTGACATGAACATTTTGTTCAGGCATTCCTCGAGAAGATAGGAGGAATTAACAACAATTACCAAGAAGAATATACTTTCTCGAAAGAGCTGAAGCATATACTATGAATGTGCATCTTTTCTTGCACGAACACATGTCGCTTTTGCTTGGAAGGACCAGAAGAGTGGCAAAGGGCCACATCATGTCTCCTACAGTAATTAAGAGAGCGTCTCCTTTCGCAAAAAAAAAATAAAAATTAAGAGAGCGTCTCCAACATCAGCAAGATAAAGCATTTCTTGGGGAAGAAGTGCGAAACAACTAAAAATCTCTGTTAAGTAATTGGCAGTCTTATTGACAAGATCATGTCTTCCCCATTCTCTTAGAACCAGAGCTGCTGGAGATGCTCTCCAAGTCTCCATCTGAACTGTTTTTAATTGTGCTGCAGTTGAGTATTACCATGCAGATGTAGATGCACGCAGGCATGCGATTAGCTTAGGCGGCACTCTGTTATCATGTCAGGTGCTCACCAAAAGGCCAGACACAGGGGCCACGTCACCGTACTTCTCCCTTTGCCCACAAGTTTACTAGGAAAGCAAAGCAACCTCCCACATAGGATTCCTATTATATCCTACTAGTTAAACATGTACACATGAGATACATATTCTAGTATAGAAGCGCTGTTATGCCCCAGCACTAATCATGTATCCCTGCATCTGCATGCAGTTATGCATACAAATTCCAAGTCAAATCTTTAATCATTCCCCCATGTAATACATTATATATGCTTCATTGGTCCACCTCCTCAGATTAACAGGGCACCTTCATGCACGAAGACCAGCTTATTCTGCATGCTCATAAGCCAATCTTCATGCATGGGCTTAATGTTGCATATATTTGTGCTCTTGGAAATACAGTTGGTTTCATTTTGGCAATCCAAGTGAAGTAAAGTGAGTTCTTGCAACTGTCTCCCTGGATCAGGTCTGTTCTAGGTTGCTGTTTCCTGGTGGAACAGTGGTACACTTCTCCAAAGTGTCCAAGATCAAGATGTTGATGAGAGAAAAGCAAGGCATGAGCTCCCCAATAGTGAAAGGGGTTCTTGACATGCTTTGCTTGCACTACAAAGCCAGGCCCCATCCCTCCTCAAAGAGTGTCACCACCATGCCATGCATCTCTCTATCTAGAAAAATGTTGGGAAGGGAGGAGAGAGAGGGAGATGGGGGGCATGGAGGAGAGGCTAGGCATGGGAAAAGTGACATGAGCCCTGATGATGGCAATGGCAGGGGAGACAAGGCAAGCAGGTGCACACACACAACACACATTGGTGCAAGGCAGACAGAGAAAGCCTTCAGGCCCATTGACCTCACACCATCTCCCCCAATATCCATCATGATCCATTAATTGTGTTGTTATGGTTGCTATTCTTGTTCTTTTCTTGCTGCATGCATGACACTGCTATAAAGTTACTCATTCTCTCCCCCACACAAACACGGGGTCATTCAGTATTTCATTGCATTTGCATCTACTGCAGCTCCAACGGATCTCCTTATAAATGATGATCGGTCTTGTTACCAACAATGAAACGAAACAGCTCCAACAGATTTGGTCATTAAACTAGCTATTGGTTTTTATTTATGTGCAGGTAATTGAGTAAAAAGTACAGACACATATCAACTCCTCGAGTCATGTCAATCTTTGCATTCTCTGATGTTCTTGTGGCTCTGGCCCTAGCTTCTGTCCCTTTTGATACCCCGTTGCAATCAAAGCATATACACAAAGCGACATGACATACGAGTGTGTCTAGTAGTACTACTGATCAGAAGGGCATGCATGATTGTCCCCAACTATCAAAAGACAATAATCTTGTTTGCAAGAATGTGTCATGAAAAAGCACGCGCTCCAATGGCATGTTGTGCATGTCAACCTTAGAAGAAAAAAAATACAAGCATGCCCTCCTCAAGAACGTAGTCAGTTTCGTTCTCTCTCTAAAACTCTCTTTTCTTTCTCTCTGTAAGACCCACACTCTCTTTTTTGATGTAGAAGGACAATGACAAGCTTGGGGGTGAAGGGAGATGGGTCATGGTGGCCAGCACTCTCACTTGTCACCCATATGGAGAGAAATAAAGAATGAATGAAGGGATTTTTACTGGAAAGTGATGGTTGGTGCCACCCCCTCTCTTCATGCCAAGAAAGTGGCTTTCAGGACAAAGTAGGGGTCCTGCTAGGGTTTTTAGGGCTTAAGGCTGTGATAGACAGTACTCCTACACCACTACGGCTACATGTTTTGTGATCAGCAGAACACTGAAATGTGAAGTGCATTTTGGGTGCATGATCTTGACAAAATTGCTTTTGCTCCCGGCCGAGTTTAAAAAGCCGTGCTCTTGTGATGTTTGCAATGGGCAGCAACGCTCTGCCTTTTTCTTGCTCTTATTTTTATGCCACTCAGCCACCGCCAGTAGTGTGGTCTCTCCTTTTTGTTATCCTCTAAGGAAAGCTGTCTATCCAAAAGCAACCCATGATTTACCAAATATTTCAGAGTTTGAAAGTGATAGTGTAGCTCAATCTGAATGTGACACACATAGCAATTAACCCTATATAGGAGGTGGTTAAGTAAGCAGTTGATCTGAATTTCACTCAATGGATGTCCTAAATGCTACATGCATGTCTTGATCATGAACCTATCCCAAACCCCAGATTGACTAACCAGATGTTAATCAGTGCCATCACAAGTGTAGTCACTACACTAGTAGTGTGTTTACCTGCGGTTTGCAGCAATGACAGCCCACTGAATGCACTGTCAGTCATGCAGCAGCAAGCAGCAGAAGGTTTTGCCATTTCAAACCCAGCACAGGCACCTTGGACTGCTTCCGGCCAATCCAACACATCTAATGAGTAACTCCATTAACTGCACCAGGTGCTTAAATGCCACAGGATCTTGCAGCTTGCTTGCTTGCATCCATCCAACCATCAGCTTTTACTGCCTGTCATTCTGAAGCAACAAGGCGCATCACTTTCTATAGAATTATTTCGTCCTATGTCTTTTTATGGGAGGTGCTGATGCATGCATGCAACAAAAAATCTTGGCCTCTAGATCATGTTTCACATTTTGGAGATGCATTTGAATGCATATTCATCACCTTTTGGCAGCTGGAAGAAGATTGCAGGTTTCTTCAGTGATGAAATGGAAAACGTTATAGCATGATCAGGACAAGATCTTGTAGAGAGCATGCACTTTCCTTTCAGTTTTTTCATCCCAGATCCCTCTTCATGCAAGGATAGGTTGTTAATAGGTTTGTAGTAGTGTATCAATGTTTTAGCATTTAAGTGTGGCTGGTGTAAATGCCAGAGAGGAACATGGCAAGCTTTCTCTGAATCAATCTAGGCTGATAGGGACAGGAGCTGATGGACACTGGTAGCTGCATATACTCCTTTTGTGTATTGATAGAGCAAAACATTTCAAATCTGAATTGAATGCTCAAAGAAAACAAACTGTATCTGACAAGAGAGACACTTGTAGAGTACCAACCTTGGATAACAAGGTATTCTGCCTGTGTTTGTAACGATGCGGGCAAAAGTTTGCACAGGTGATCTACAGATACAACACTGCAATATACTACTATTGTAGAGGACAATACACTGTTAAAAATTCGAAAGTTTCAGTATAATAGGGAATTTGAGGGTAAGTTTTTCCACGATTGCTAGATTGTTGATTTTTTTGTATTTGGTTTTGCTTTGTTCTCAGTTTGTAAACTTTTGTGCCTTCTTGCCTTTCTTCTTCTAATAGAAAATGACATGCATTTTGATGTGTTCCACACGACACTCCAATAAGGATTCCACATACTAATTTAAACGCATCGACAACCAAGGAGCTCAAAGAAGTCGTTTCTCGATCTTGTTTTGATTACATTTTAATTTATTAATGCGTATTTTTATAGCTTTTTACGCTTTTCTCGCCGCCGAAATCTTTCCCCTCTCTTTCCGAGAAGCACATTTGGTGATGATGGAACAAAGCCTAGGTTTGTGGAGGCAGCTAGTGGCATCCCTTTGGATCCAAGGCACATATAGCCAATTGGCAAGGAAATGGAAATCTTTTAATTCTGTTTACCCACTCCTAATGTGACATATTTTTAATCTCACTCATGCATGCGTGCATGCCTTGCCTTGCCCCTAACACTAGGGCGGACAGACAGGCAAGGCAGTTGCTCCAATGCGTTGTGCTAATAAAAGAATCATATCCCTAGAAAGAACCCCACTAATTAGCCCCATCAGGCAGGCACTCGAGCCACTGAAAAAGTTCCAATTTGTTTGTTTGTTATGCTTCTTCATTTGATTGAGGGACTTGCCTGCCACATGTTTGCACAAACAATAGGTGGTAGTAGTTCATTCCATTGGATATGGACTGCAAGACGAGAAGAGAAGAACTGCACCTGAAGAAAGATTGTAGAAAATAATTGACCGGAACGACGTGGGATATGTAGATCAGAAAACAAGTTATAGAAACTATAGTAACTAGTGCAAACTTCATGTATTCTATTCTGTAATTAACTAGCAATAAGTGAGTCTTTGGTTCGAAGGATTCTAGAAACCTGGAATAGAAAAGACGTAGGTTTCACATGTCATGACATTTGAGATCCTCACCATCCTATAGGAATTGAAAACGAGGGAGTATGTAATAGAAAAGTTTTTTGGTTGCATCACGTACAGGGAAAAAGCATGGATTCTTTTCTGAACGATTAGCTGCAAAATAACATGATTGTCATAGTAGACAGATAAAATTTTCCATGAGGCTGAACCTAACGTAATTTTCTTTTCGAACGGTATACAAAGTGAACCATAGAAAAAAGAAATCCTATGGTTTCTATTCCTCCGAACCAAACATGCTATTTTAGAAAAACTCCTAAGAAATAGAGTCCTCTGAGATTCCTATGAAATTCATTTGGACCGAAGAAGCCCTACATTGTAAGAACCTTGAGGGGAACGATATAGTGACTGAAGCTAGTTAAAATATGCTCCATAGGACCTTTGCGTTTAGAAAAAACGGTTCCGATATCTACGGAGCATGGGCGATCGGGGCGACCGGGGCGATCTCGCCCTGCCACCGCCGCCGCCGACCTATGAGAGTCCTTCGGTGCGCCGGAAAGCGGCGAGAGAGGCAACACGTGCTACGAGATGCGTAGGAAAGGAAGATCGGGGAGAGTCCCTCCCAGATATGATCCGGTTGAGGCGGTGGGTGATCCTTTAAAGCCCCCTCGTCCGGGTAACCTAGATCGTGAAGTCCAAAACCTGAATAGGCCGGAGAGCACTACCCAGATCGGTGCAACTCAAGCCGCTGCGTGGACGATGGATGATGTGGGAGGAACAAGGAGGGGCTCGTCGGACGCTAACTCCGGCCGCGAGGGACGACAGGCGGTCGCAGCCGCCAGAGACCATGGCCGGCGCGATAGTGCCCACTCTGGAGAGGGCCGGGTTGAGCGTGTGCAGGTGCCCCCAAGAACTGCTGGCCTGCTGATGGCGCCGTCGAGAAGTGGGGGTGAACAAGGGGGACTCGGTGAGAGACCTACCCACCCGAAGCTTCTTGGTGGCGTGTCGGCGGGTATGCGGCCATGGCACCAAGCGCTCCTTGAGTCAGGCCAGAGGGAGGAAGAGGATGGTAATTGGGAGGACGGCGATGGGTCAGGCGAGGCCGGGTTTAGGCAAGGTACAGAGACACGGATCGACGGCAATGTGGAGGTCGATGATGATGTGTATCTGGAATTTGAGGAGGACGATGATGTGAAGAAGGAACCGAGGGAGCAAAAATCATGGGATCTGCTAGCTCGGTACATCGCTTCGTTCAAACCGAATACAAGGGCTATGTTTGCTTATTTCATTGATGAAGTTTGGCATCCGAGGGTAGGCATCGAGTATTCGGAGAAGGGGAAGAATTACTACATGATCACGCTCTTCTCAAAGGGGGACTATGACTTTGTGAAACGAGGAGGCCCCTGGATTTTTAACCAGAACGCCCTCATTGTCACTGACCTGGATCCAGTAAAATGCCCATCGGAGACGGTGCTCGATTCTGTTCCGGTCTGGGTGAAAATATATGATGTGCCATGGGGGAAGCAGGACAGGGAATGGGGCATGAGGTATGGAGACGGCTTGGGCGAGGCCATGGAGGTTGATGTGCCAGCCAGTGATCAACACAAGAAGGACTACCTCCGTGTAAGGGTGAAGCTACCATATAACAGACGGCTACAGACACACATCACTACGGGTGTGAGAGGGAAACCCCAGGAGAAAAAAGTTTTTAAACTGAGGTATGAGCGACTACCATATTACTGTACACATTGTGGCTTCATGGGCCATAAGACTGATCACTGCGAGAAGAAAATTAGGGGAATACCATCTCTGAATTATGATGCACATGAACTCCGATGTAGCCCGCAGAAAAGGTTTGAGCACCGGCCGCGATATGTACCGCCTCCGCCTGTTAAGCGTGGACTCAGCTTTGCGAGCTTTGGTAGTGCGGAAACATACAAGGGGGGCATGTACCAGCACCACCGTGATCAACGCCGCTTGATACGTCTCCGACGTATCGATAATTTCTTATGTTCCATGCTAGTTTTATGACAATACCTACATGTTTTGTTCACACTTTATATCGTTTTGATGCGTTTTCCGGAACTAACCTATTGACAAGATGCCGAAGTGCCAGTTCCTGTTTTCTGCTGTTTTTGGTTTCAGAAATCCTAGTAAGGAAATATTCTCGGAATCGGACGAAATCAACGCCCAGGGTCCTATTTTTCCACGAAGCTTCCAGAAGTCCGAAGGGGAAACGGCGGGGGCCACGAGGTGGGGACACGAGGGCGGCGCGGCCCAAGCCCTGGCCGCGCCGGCCTAGTGTGTGGCCCCACCAGGACTCCACCGACCTTGCCCTTCCGCCTACTTAAAGTCTCCGTCGCGAAAACCCTACCACGTTCGACGAAACCAGAGAAAACCTTCGAGAGCCGCCGCCATCGCGAAGCCAAGATCTGGGGGACAGGAGTCTCTGTTCCGGCACGCCGCCGGGACGGGGAAGTGCCCCCGGAAGGCTTCTCCATCGACACCACCGCCATCTTCGTCAACGCTGCTGTCTCCCATGAGGAGGGAGTAGTTCTCCATCGAGGCTAAGGGCTGTACCGGTAGCTATGTAGTTAATCTCTCTCCTATGTGCTTCAATACAATAATCTCATGAGCTGCCTTACAAAATTGAGATTCATATGATGATGCTTGTAATCTAGATGTCATTATGCTAGTCAAGTGGATTTTACTTATGTGATCTCCGGAGACTCCTTGTCCCACGTGTGTAAAGGTGACAGTGTGTGCACCGTGTGGGTCTCTTAGGCTATATTTCACAGAATACTTATTCACTGTTATGAATGGCATAGTGAAGTGCTTATTTATATCTCTTTATGATTGCAATGTATTTTGTATCACAATATATCTGTGTGCTACTCTAGTGATGTTATTAAAGTAGTTTATTCCTCCTGCACGGTGTAATGGTGACAGTGTGTGCATCGTGTAGTACTTGGCGTAGGCTATGATTGTGATCTCTTGTAGATTATGAAGTTAACTATTGCTATGATAGTATTGATGTGATCTATTCCTCCTTTCGTAGTGTGAAGGTGACAGTGTGCATGCTATGTTAGTACTTGGTTTGGTTATGTTGATCTGTTATGCACTCTAAGGTTATTTAAATATGAACATTGAATATTATGGAGCTTGTTAACTCCGGCATTGAGGGTTCGTGTAATCCTACACAGTTAGTGGTGTTCATCATCCAACAAGAGGGTGTAGAGTCTAGCATCTATTTATTTATTCTGTTATGTGATCAATGTTGAGAGTGTCCACTAGTGAAAGTATGATCCCTAGGCCTTGTTCCTAAATACTGCTATCGCTGCTTGTTTACTGTTTTATTGCATCTTTACTTCCTGCAATATTACTACCATCAACTGCACGCCAGCAAGCACTGTTCTGGCGCCGTTACTACTGCTCATATTCATTCATACCACTTGTATTTCACTATCTCTTCGCCGAAATAGTGCACCTATTAGGTGTGTTGAGACACAAGAGACTTCTTGCTTTGTGGTTGCAGGGTTGCATGAGAGGGATATCTTTGACCTCTTCCTCCCTGAGTTCGATAAACCTTGGGTGATCCACTTAAGGGAAACTTGCTGCTGTTCTACAAACCTCTGCTCTTGGAGGCCCAACACTGTCTACAAGAATAGAAGCACCCGTAGACATCAAGCACTTTTCTGGCGCCGTTGCCGGGGAGGAAAGGTAAAAGGCACTCATACTCCGGTCCCAGGTAACTAAGTACTTTTCTATTGCCGTTGTGTGTGTGCTCGAAGCTATTTCCTTTAGACCCTGCAATTGCATCTTTTTGTTTCTTGTTTACACTAGTTAGGCATAATGGACAACAATGAGCTTCTTATTCTATTTCCTGATTTAAGATATGGATGGTTTGATGCGAAAATTAAAAAACCTATGGAACATATTAGTATGAACGCTTTGAACACCATTGCTGCTAATGATATGGAAAATTCTAAGCTTGGGGAAGCTGGCTTTGATGAGCATGATATTTTTAGTCCCCCAAGCATTGAGGAGAAAATTTACTTTGATGATACTTTGCCTCCTATTTATGATGATTATATAGATATTGGTCTTTTAGTACCGCCTGTTATGGAGGATAAATTTGATTATGATTACAATATGCCTCCTATATTTGATGATGAGAATAATAGTGATAGCTACTTTGTTGAATTCGCTCCCACTACAACTAATAAAATTGATTATGCTTATGTGGAGAGTAATGATACTTTTATGCATGTGAATAAGAATGCTTTATGTGATACTTATATTGTTGAGTTCGTTCATGATGCCTTTGAAAATTATTATGAGAGAGGAAAATATGGTTGTAGAAATTTGCATGTTACTAAAACACCTCTCTATATGCTGAAATTTTTGAAGTTACACTGTTTTTATCTTCCTATGCTTGTTACTTTGCTCTTCATGAACTTGTTTATTTACAAGATTCCTATGCATAGGAAGCATGTTAGGCTTAAATTTGTTTTGAATTTGCCTCTTTATGCTCTCTTTTGCTTCAAATACTATTTCTTGCCAGTGCATCATTAAAATTGCTGAGCCTATCTTAATGGCTATAAAGAAAGAACTTCGTGGGAGATAACCCATGTGTTTATTTTGTTACAGTACTTTTATTTTGTATTTGAGTCTTGGAAGTTGTTACTACTGTAGCAACCTCTCCTTATCTTATTTTATTGCATTGTTGTGCCAAGTAAAGTCTTTGATAGCAAGGTTGATACTAGATTTGGATTACTGCGCAGAAACAGATTTCTGTCTGTCACGAATCTGGGCAGAATTCTCTGTAGGTAACTCAGAAAAATCTGCCAATTTACGTGCTTGATCCTCAGATATGTACGCAACTTTCATTCAATTTGGGAATTTTCATCTGAGCAAGTCTGGTGCCACTTTAAAATTCGTCTTTACGGACTGTTCTGTTTTGACAGATTCTGCCTTTTATTTCGCATTGCCTCTTTTGCTGTGTTGGATGGATTTCTTTGTTCCATTGACTTCCAGTAGCTTTGGGCAATGTCTAGAAGTGTTAAGAATGATTGTGTCACCTCTGAACATGTGAATTTTTAATTATGCACTAACCCTCTAATGAGTTTGTTTCGAGTTTGGTGTGGAGGAAGTTTTCAAGGGTCAAGAGAGGAGGATGATACAACGTGATCAAGAAGAGTGAAAGCTCTAAGCTTGGGGATGCCCCGGTGGTTCATCCCTGCATATTTCTAGAAGACTCAAGCATCTAAGCTTGGGGATGCCCAAGGCATCCCCTTTTTCATCGACAAATTTATCAGGTTCCTCCCTTGAAACTATATTTTTATTCGGTCACATCTTATGTACTTTACTTGGAGCGTCTGTTTGTTTTTGTTTTTGTTTTTGTTTGAATAAATGCTTGTGTGGGAGAGAGACACGCTCCGCTGGTTCATATGAACACATGTGTTCTTAGCTTTTAATGTTCATGGCGAAGGTTGAATCTGCTTCGTTAATTGTTATATGGTTGGAAACGGGAAATGCTACATGTAGTAATTGGTAAAATGTCTTGGATAATATGATACTTGGCAATTGTTGTGCTCATGTTTAAGCTCTTGCATCATATACTTTGCACCTATTAATGAAGAAATACATAGAGCTTGCTAAAATTTGGTTTGCATAATTGGTCTCTCTAAGGTCTAGATAATTTCTAGTAAAGAGTTTGAACAACAAGGAAGACGGTGTAGAGTCTTATAATGTTTACAATATGTCTTTTATGTGAGTTTTGCTGCACCGGTTCATCCTTGTGTTTGTTTCAAATAAACCTTGCTAGCCTAAGCCTTGTATCGAGAGGGAATACTTCTCATGCATCCAAAATCCTTGAGCCAACCACTATGCCATTTGTGTCCACCATACCTACCTACTACATGGTATTTCTCCGCCATTCCAAAGTAAATTGCTTGAGTGCTACCTTTAAATAATTCAAAATTTATCACCTCTGATTTGTGTCAATGTTTTATAGCTCATGAGGAAGTATGTGGTGTTTATCTTTCATTCTTGTTGGGCAACTTTCACCAATGGACTAGTGGCTTCATCCGCTTATCCAATAATTTTGCAAAAAGAGTCGGCGCGGGGTTCCCACCCCCAATTAATCAACCTTCATTAATAATTCTCTTCACATGTTTTGCTCTGATTCATCAGTAAGCAACTTAATTTTGCAAATAGACACTCCTTCATGGTATGTGAATGTTGGAAGGCACCCGAGGATTCGGTTAGCCATGGCTTGTGTAAGCAAAAGGTTGGGAGGAGTGTCATCCATAAATAAAACTAAAATACATGTGTAAACAAAAGAGAAGAGGGATGATCTACCTTGCTGGTAGAGATAACGTCCTTCATGGGAGCCGCTCTTTGAAGGTTTGTCTGGCAAGGGGGTTAGAGTGCCCACTACCATTCGTTGACAACAACAAACACCTCTCAAAATTTTACTTTTATGATCTCTTTATGTTTTCAAAACCAAAGCTCTAGCACAAATATAGCAATCAATGCTTCCCTCTGCGAAGGGTCTTTCTTTTACTTTTATGTTGAGTCAGTTCACCTATCTCTCTCCACCTCAAGAAGCAAACACTTGTGTGAACTGTGCATTGATTCCTACATACTTGCATATTGTACTTATTATATTACTTTGCATTGACAACTATCCATGAGATATACATGTTACAAGTTGAAAGCAACCGCTGAAACTTAATCTTTCTTTGTGTTGCTTCAATGCCTTTACTTTGAAATTATTGCTTTATGAGTTAACTCTTATGCAAGACTTATTGATGCTTGTCTTGAAAGTACTATTCATGAAAAGTCTTTGCTATATGATTCAGTTGTTTACTCATTGCATTTACATTGTCTTGAATCGCTGCATTCATCTCATATGCTTTACAATAGTATCATCAAGATTATGTAAGTAGCATGTCACTTCAAGAATTATCTTTGTTATCGTTTACCTACTCGAGAACGAGTAGGAACTAAGCTTGGGGATGCTGATACGTCTCCGACGTATCGATAATGTTAAGCTTCATGCACTAGCCACTTGAACCAAAAGTCCGAACTGATGGAAAGGGCTAGGCAATCCACATATACACTTCACAACACCCCCACTCGCGTGTGACGGGAGAAGAGAAAGTCAACACGTGAAAGAATAAGAGCACACCGAAACAGCGGTGGCTAAAGAGGGGGGGGGGGGCAACAGCAATTTTTAGGCTTAATTGCGAAAACCAGGATTTGAACTCGAGACCTGGGGCTCTAATACCATGTTAAGCTTCATGCACTAGCCACTTGAACCAAAAGTCCGAACTGATGGAAAGGGCTAGGCAATCCACATATACACTTCACAACAGATAATTTCTTATGTTCCATGCTAGTTTTATGACAATACCTACATGTTTTGTTCACACTTTATATCGTTTTGATGCATTTTCCGGAACTAACCTATTGACGAGATGCCGAAGTGCCAGTTCCTGTTTTCTGCTGTTTTTGGTTTCAGAAATCCTAGTAAGGAAATATTCTCGGAATCGGACGAAATCAACACCCAGGGTCCTATTTTTCCACGAAGCTTCCAGAAGTCCGAAGGGGAAACGAAGTGGGGCCACGAGGTGGGGACACAGTAGGGCGGCGCGGCCCAAGCCCTGGCCGCGCCGGCCTAGTGTGTGGCCCCACCAGGACTCCACCGACCTTGCCCTTCCGCCTACTTAAAGTCTCCGTCGCGAAAACCCTACCACGTTCGACGAAACCAGAGAAAACCTTCCAGAGCCGCCGCCATCGCGAAGCCAAGATCTGGGGGACAGGAGTCTCTGTTCCGGCACGCCGTCGGGAAGGGGAAGTGCCCCCGGAAGGCTTCTCCATCGACACCACCGCCATCTTCGTCAACGATGCTGTCTCCCATGAGGAGGGAGTAGTTCTCCATCGAGGCTAAGGGCTGCACCGGTAGCTATGTGGTTAATCTCTCTCCTATGTGCTTCAATACAATAATCTCATGAGCTGCCTTACATGATTGAGATTCATATGATGATGCTTGTAATCTAGATGTCATTATGCTAGTCAAGTCGATTTTACTTATGTGATCTCCGGAGACTCCTTGTCCCACGTGTGTAAAGGTGACAGTGTGTGCACCGTGTGGGTCTCTTAGGCTATATTTCACAGAATACTTATTCACTGTTATGAATGGCATAGTGAAGTGCTTATTTATATCTCTTTATGATTGCAATGTGTTTTGTATCACAATATATCTGTGTGCTACTCTAGTGATGTTATTAAAGTAGTTTATTCCTCCTGCACGGTGTAATGGTGACAGTGTGTGCATCGTGTAGTACTTGGCGTAGGCTATGATTGTGATCTCTTGTAGATTATGAAGTTAACTATTGCTATGATAGTATTGATGTGATCTATTCCTCCTTTCGTAGTGTGAAGGTGACAGTGTGCATGCTATGTTAGTACTTGGTTTGGTTATGTTGATCTGTTATGCACTCTAAGGTTATTTAAATATGAACATTGAATATTGTGGAGCTTGTTAACTCCGGCATTGAGGGTTCGTGTAATCCTACACAGTTAGTGGTGTTCATCATCCAACAAGAGGGTGTAGAGTCTAGCATCTATTTATTTATTCTGTTATGTGATCAATGTTGAGAGTGTCCACTAGTGAAAGTATGATCCCTAGGCCTTGTTCCTAAATACTGCTATCGCTGCTTGTTTACTGTTTTACTGCATCTTTACTTCCTGCAATATTACTACCATCAACTGCACGCCAGCAAGCACTTTTCTGGCGCCGTTACTACTGCTCATATTCATTCATACCACGTGTATTTCACTATCTCTTCGCCGAAATAGTGCACCTATTAGGTGTGTTTGAGACACAAGAGACTTCTTGCTTTGTGGTTGCAGGGTTGCATGAGAGGGATATCTTTGACCTCTTCCTCCCTGAGTTCGATAAACCTTGGGTGATCCACTTAAGGGAAACTTGCTGCTGTTCTACAAACCTCTGCTCTTGGAGGCCCAACACTGTCTACAAGAATAGAAGCACCCGTAGCCATCACCGCTCTAGCACTCCAGCGGGACGGGTGCAATCGCCGGTTGAATCCGCGGATGACAATGTGATGCCGCCCCTTGAGGATGACCCAGATTATGTAGCTGCGATGATACAGGCCGAGCTTGATAGTTAGGAGAAACAGGTGCCCGTGGAGGTTGAAACGACGCTGGCGACAGGAGTAGATGCAATGCTGGTTGAGCAGGGACAGTGCACGCAGACACAGCCAAGTGTGCAGCCACCAGCTGGCTAGAGGAGGGACGCAGCAGCCCCGATCATTGAGTTCCCAGAGGATGAAGGGTTGCCTGCATACCATACCCAGGGCAATCCAGTACGTGTAACCATGACGGAGGATAAGTTCTCAAATTTCCATCGCATGTATGCGGGTAGCGGAGCTGCATCTGGAGGCAGTAGTTGGCGTGGCGGGCCAAGGGTAAGCGACATGATACCAGCGCTTCACGGGTTGTCTTCCTTGCAGGTTTCATTTGGCTCCGTGAGTGATACAGCCATGGCACCAGCAGATACTGTGTTGGGCAAACGAGCTGCGGAGGAGCAGGAAGTCCAAGGGGAAAGACGTGAGCTGTCTTCAGGCTTGGACTATACAGGGGAGGAGGTGGCTACATGATACGTCTCCGACGTATCGATAATTTCTTATGTTCCATGCCACATTATTGATGTTATCTACATGTTTTATGCACACTTTATGTCATATTCGTGCATTTTCTGGAACTAACCTATTAACAAGATGCCGAAGTGCCGCTTGTCTTTGTTTCGCTATTTTTGGTTTCAGAAATCCCAGTAACGAAATATTCTCGGAATTGGACGAAATCAACGCCCAGGGTCCTATTTTGCCACGAAGCTTCCAGAAGTCCGAAGAGGAGACGAAGTGGGGCCACGAGGTGGCGACACCATAGGGCGGCGCGGCCCAAGCCCTGGCCGCGCCGACCTAGGGTGTGGGCCCCTCGTGCCCCATCCTGACCTGCCCTTCCGCCTACAAATAGCCTCCATGACGAAACCCCCAGTACCGAGAGCCACGATACGGAAAACCTTACTGAGACGCCGCCGCCGCCGATCCCATCTCGGGGGATCCAGGAGATCGCCTCCGGCACCCTGCCGGAGAGGGGATTCATCTCCCGGAGGACTCTACACCACCATGGTCGCCTCCGGAGTGATGTGTGAGTAGTCTACCCCTGGACTATGGGTCCATAGCAGTAGCTAGATGGTTGTCTTCTCCCCATTGTGCTATCATTGTCGGATCTTGTGAGCTGCCTAACATGATCAAGATCATCTATATGTAATTCTATATGTTGCGTTTGTTGGGATCCGATGAATAGAGAATACTTGTTATGTTGATTATCAAAGTTATATCTATGTGTTGTTTATGATCTTGCATGCTCTCCGTTACTAGTAGATGCTCTGGCCAAGTAGATGCTTGTAACTCCAAGAGGGAGTATTTATGCTCGATAGTGGGTTCATGCCTGCATTGACACAGGGACAAGGATGTAAAAGTTCTAAGGTTGTGTTGTGCTGTTGCCACTAGGGATAAAACATTGATGCTATGTCTAAGGATGTAGTTGTTGATTACATTACGCACCATACTTAATGCAATTGTCTGTTGCTTTGCAACTTAATACTGGAGGGGGTTCGGATGATAACCTGAAGGTGGACTTTTTAGGCATAGATGCAGTTGGATGGCGGTCTATGTACTTTGTCATAATGCCCAATTAAATCTCACTATACTCATCATAATATGTATGTGCATGGTCATGCCCTCTTTATTTGTCAATTTCCCAACTGTAATTTGTTCACCCAACATGCTGTTTATCTTATGGGAGAGACACCTCTAGTGAACTGTGGACCCCGGTCCAATTCTCTTTACTGAAATACAATCTACTGCAATACTTGTTCTACTGTTTTCTGCAAACAATCATCTTCCACACAATACGGTTAATCCTTTGTTACAGCAAGCCGGTGAGATTGACAACCTCACTGTTTCGTTGGGGCAAAGTACTTTGGTTGTGTTGTGCAGGTTCCACGTTGGCGCCGGAATCCCTGGTGTTGCGCCGCACTACATCCCGCCGCCATCAACCTTCAATGTGCTTCTTGGCTCCTCCTGGTTCGATAAACCTTGGTTTCTTTCTGAGGGAAAACTTGCTGCTGTGCGCATCATACCTTCCTCTTGGGGTTCCCAACGAACGTGTGAGTTACACGCCATCAAGCATATTTTCTGGCGCCGTTGCCGGGGAGATCAAGACACGCTGCAAGGGGAGTCTCCACTTCTCAACCTCTTTACTTTGTTTTTGTCTTGCTTAGTTTTATTTACTACTTTGTTTGCTGCACTAAATCAAAATACAAAAAAATTAGTTGCTAGTTTTACTTTATTTGTTATCTTGTTTGCTATATCGAAAACACAAAAAAATTAGTTTACTTGCATTTACTTTATCTAGTTTGCTTTATTTACTGTTGCTAAAATGGCCAACCCTTAAAATACTAAGTTGTGTGACTTCACAACCACAAATAATAATGATTTCTTATGCACACCTATTGCTCCACCTGCTACTACAGCAGAATTCTTTGAAATTAAACCTGCTTTACTTAATCTTGTTATGCGAGAGCAATTTTCTGGTGTTAGTTCTGATGATGCTGCTGCCCATCTTAATAATTTTGTTGAATTATGTGAAATGCAAAAATATAAAGATATAGATGGTGACATTATTAAACTAAAATTGTTCCCTTTCTCATTAAGAGGAAGAGCTAAAGATTGGTTGCTATCTCTGCCTAGGAATAGTATTGATTCATGGACTAAATGCAAGGATGCTTTTATTGGTAGATATTACCCCCTGCTAAAATTATATCTTTGAGGAGTAGCATAATGAATTTTAAACAATTAGATACTGAACATGTTGCTCAAGCTTGGGAAAGAATGAAATCTTTGGTTAAAAATTGCCCAACCCATGGACTGACTACTTGGATGATCATCCAAACCTTCTATGCAGGACTAAATTTTTCTTCGCGGAATTTATTGGATTCAGCTGCTGGAGGTACCTTTATGTCCATCACTCTTGGTGAAGCAACAAAGCTTCTTGATAATATGATGATCAATTACTCTGAATGGCACACGGAAAGAGCTCCACAAGGTAAGAAGGTAAATTCTGTCGAAGAAACCTCTTCCTTGAGTGATAAGATTGATGCTATTATGTCTATGCTTGTGAATGATAGGACTAATATTGATCCTAATAATGTTCCATTAGCTTCATTGGTTGCACAAGAAGAACATGTTGATGTAAACTTCATTAAAAATAATAATTTCAACAACAATGCTTACCGGAACAATTCTAGTAACAACTATAGGCCATATCCTTATAATAATGGCAACGGCTATGGTAATTCTTATGGGAATTCTTACAACAATAATAGGAGTTCACCCCCTGGACTTGAAGCCATGCTTAAAGAATTTATTAGTACACAAACTGCTTTTAACAAATCTGTTGAAGAAAAGCTTGGGAAAATTGATATACTTGCTTCTAAAGTCGATAGTCTTGCTGATGTTGATCTTTTGAAATCGAAAGTTTTGCCTAATGAGAATCATCATAATAAAATTGTTACTACAGCAAATGCCATCCAAGTTAGAATTAATGAGAATATAAGATTAATGGCTGAACTGCGTGCTAGGTGGGATAGAGAAGAAAATGAAAAACTAGCTAAAGAGAAGAATGTAGCTAAAGTTTGGACTATTACCACCACTTGTAATGCTAATGCTACACATGTTGCTGCACCTCCTACTAATACTAATAAAAGAATTAGTGTTAGCAATGTTTCCACTTCTAATGCAAAGCGCGAAAAACTGCCTGAAACTGCTAAAACTGCTGAAATTGCCTGTGATAAAACTGCTGAAATTTTTTCCAACATTGGGGATGATGATCCCATTGCTTTAGATTATAATGTTTGAATTTTGATGATTGCCACATCTCTGAAGTTATAAAGTTCTTGCAAAAACTTGCTAAAAGTCCTAACGCTAGTGCTATAAATTTGGCTTTCACGCAACATATTACAAATGCTCTCATAAAAGCTAGAGAAGAGAAACTAGAGCGCGAAGCCTCTATTCCTAAAAAGCTAGAGGATGGTTGGGAGCCCATCATTAAGATGAAAGTTAAAGATTTTGATTGTAATGCTTTATGTGATCTTGGTGCAAGTATTTCTGTTATGCCTAAGAAAATTTATAATATGCTTGACTTGCCACCGCTGAAAAATTGTTATTTGGATGTTAATCTTGCTGATCATTCTACAAAGAAACCTTTGGGGAAAGTTGATAATGTTCGCATTACCGTTAACAATAACCTTGTCCCCGTTGATTTTGTTGTCTTGGATATTGAATGCAATGCATCTTGTCCCATTATATTGGGAAGGCCTTTTCTTCGAACTGTTGGTGCTATCATTGATATGAAGGAAGGTAATATAAAATATCAATTTCCTCTCAAGAAAGGTATAGAACACTTCCCTAGAAAGAGAATGAAGTTACCTTTTGATTCTATTATGAGAACAAATTATGATGTTGATGCTTCATCTCTCGATAATACTTGATACACACTTTCTGCGCCTAGCTGAAAGGCGTTAAAAAAAAAGCGCTTATGGGAGACAACCCATGTTTTTACCTACAGTACTTTGTTTTTATTTTGTGTCTTGGAAGTTGTTTACTACTGTAGCAAACTCTCCTTATCTTAGTTTTGTGTTTTGTTGTGCCAAGTTAAGCCGTTGATAGAAAAGTAAGTACTAGATTTGGATTACTGCACAGTTCCAGATTTCTTTGCTGTCACGAATCTGGGCAAAATCCCCCTGTAGGTAACTCAGAAAATTATGCCAATTTACGTGAGTGATCCTCAGATATGTACGCAACTCTCATTCAATTTGGGAATTTTCATTTGAGCAAGTCTGGTGCCATTTTAAAATTCATCAATACGAACTGTTCTGTTTTGACAGATTCTGCCTTTTATTTCGCATTGCCTCTTTTGCTATGTTGGATGAATTTCTTTGATCCACTAATGTCCAGTAGCATTATGCAATGTCCAGAAGTGTTAAGAATGATTGTGTCACCTCTGAATATGTTAATTTTTATTGTGCACTAACCCTCTAATGAGTTGTTTCGAGTTTGGTGTGGAGGAAGTTTTCAAGGATCAAGAGAGGAGTATGATGCAACATGATCAAGGAGAGTGAAAGCTCTAAGCTTGGGGATGCCCCGGTGGTTCACCCCTGCATATATTAAGAAGACTCAAGCGTCTAAGCTTGGGGATGCCCAAGGCATCCCCTTCTTCATCGACAATATTATCAGGTTCCTCCCCTGAAACTATATTTTTATTCCATCACATCTTATGTGCTTTGCTTGGAGCGTCAGTTTGTTTTTGTTTTTTGTTTTGTTTGAATAAAATGGATCCTAGCATTCACTTTATGGGAGAGAGACACGCTCCGCTGTAGCATATGGACAAATATGTCCTTAGCTTCTACTCATAGTATTCATGGCGAAGTTTCTTCTTCGTTAAATTGTTATATGGTTGGAATTGGAAAATTATACATGTAGTAATTGCTATAAATGTCTTGGGTAATGTGATACTTGGCAATTGTTGTGCTCATGATTAAGCTCTTGCATCATATGCTTTGCACCCATTAATGAAGAAATACATAGAGCATGCTAAAATTTGGTTTGCATATTTGGTTTCTCTAAGGTCTAGATAATTTCTAGTATTGAGTTTGAACAACAAGGAAGACGGTGTAGAGTCTTATAATGTTTACAATATGTCTTTTATGTGAGTTTTGCTGCACCGCTTCATCCTTGTGTTTGTTTCAAATAAGCCTTGCTAGCCTAAACCTTGTATCGAGAGGGAATACTTCTCATGCATCCAAAATACTTGAGCCAACTACTATGCCATTTGTGTCCACCATACCTACCTACTACATGGTATTTTCCGCCATTCCAAAGTAAATTGCTTGAGTGCTACCTTTAAAATTCCATCATCACCTTTACAATATATAGCTCATGGGACAAATAGCTTAAAAACTATTGTGGTATTGAATATGTAATTATGCACTTTATCTCTTATTAAGTTGCTTGTTGTGCGATAACCATGTTCACTGGGGACGCCATCAACTATTCATTGTTGAATTTCATGTGAGTTGCTATGCATGTTCGTCTTGTCTGAAGTAAGAGCGATCTACCACCTTATGGTTAAGCATGCATATTGTTAGAGAAGAACATTGGGCCGCTAACTAAAGCCATGATCCATGGTGGAAGTTTCAGTTTTGGACATATATCCTCAATCTCAAATGAGAAAATTATTAATTGTTGGTACATGCTTATGCATAAAAGAGGAGTCCATTATCTGTTGTCTATGTTGTCCCGGTATGGATGTCTAAGTTGAAGAATAATCAATAGCGAGAAATCCAATGCGAGCTTTCTCCTTAGACCTTTGTACAAAGTGCATAGAGGTACCCCATTGTGACACTTGGTCAAAACATGTGCATTGTGATGATCCGGTAGTCCAAGCTAATTAGGACAAGGTGCGGGCACTATTAGTACACTATGCATGAGGCTTGCAACTTGTAAGATATAATTTACATGATACATATGCTTTATTACTACCGTTGACAAAATTGTTTCATGTTTTCAAAATCAAAGCTCTAGCACAAATATAGCAATCGATGCTTTTCCTCTATGAGGACCATTCTTTTACTTTCAATGTTGAGTCAGTTCACCTATTTCTCTCCACCTCAAGAAGCAAACACTTGTGTGAACTGTGCATTGATTCCTACATACTTGCTTATTGCACTTGTTATATTACTCTATGTTGACAATATCCATGAGATATACATGTTACAAGTTGAAAGCAACCGCTGAAACTTAATCTTCTTTTGTGTTGCTTCAACACCTTTACTTTGAATTATTGCTTTATGAGTTAACTCTTATGCAAGACTTATTGATGCTTGTCTTGAAGTGCTATTCATGAAAAGTCTTTGCTATATGATTCACTTGTTTACTCATGTCATATACATTGTTTTGATCGCTGCATTCACTACATATGCTTTACAAATAGTATGATCAAGATTATGATGGCATGTCACTCCAGAAATTATCTGTGTTATCATTTTACCTGCTCGGGATGAGCAGAACTAAGCTTGGGGATGCTGATACGTCTCCGACGTATCGATAATTTCTTATGTTCCATGCCACATTATTGATGTTATCTACATGTTTTATGCACACTTTATGTCATATTCGTGCATTTTCTAGAACTAACCTATTAACAAGATGCCGAAGTGCCGATTCTTGTTTTCTGCTGTTTTTGGTTTCAGAAATCCTAGTAACGAAATATTCTCGGAATTGGACGAAATCAACGCCCAGGGTCCTATTTTGCCACGAAGCTTCCAGAAGTCCGAAGAGGAGACGAAGTGGGGCCACGAGGTGGCGACACCATAGGGCGGCGCGGCCCAAGCCCTGGCCGCGCCGACCTAGGGTGTGGGCCCCTCTGCCCCATCCTGACCTGCCCTTCCGCCTACAAATAGCCTCCGTGACGAAACCCCCAGTACCGAGAGCCACGATACGGAAAACCCATCGAGACGCCGCCGCCGCCGATCCCATCTCGGGATCCAGAGATCGCCTCCGGCACCCTGCCGGAGAGGGGATTCATCTCCCGGAGGACTCTACACCGCCATGGTCGCCTCCGGAGTGATGTGTGAGTAGTCTACCCCTGGACTATGGGTCCATAGCAGTAGCTAGATGGTTGTCTTCTCCCCATTGTGCTATCATTGTCGGATCTTGTGAGCTGCCTAACATGATCAAGATCATCTATATGTAATTCTATATGTTGCGTTTGTTGGGATCCGATGAATAGAGAATACTTGTTATGTTGATTATCAAAGTTATATCTATGTGTTGTTTATGATCTTGCATGCTCTCCGTTACTAGTAGATGCTCTGGCCAAGTAGATGCTTGTAACTCCAAGAGGGAGTATTTATGCTCGATAGTGGGTTCATGCTTGCATTGACACCTGGGACAGTGACAGAAAGTTCTAAGGTTGTGTTGTGCTGTTGCCACTAGGGATAAAACATTGATGCTATGTCTAAGGATGTAGTTGTTGATTACATTACGCACCATACTTAATGCAATTGTCTGTTGCTTTGCAACTTAATACTGGAGGGGGTTCGGATGATAACCTGAAGGTGGACTTTTTAGGCATAGATGCAGTTGGATGGCGGTCTATGTACTTTGTCGTAATGCCCAATTAAATCTCACTATACTCATCATAATATGTATGTGCATGGTCATGCCCTCTTTATTTGTCAATTGCCCAACTGTAATTTGTTCACCCAACATGCTGTTTATCTTATGGGAGAGACACCTCTAGTGAACTGTGGACCCCGGTCCAATTCTCTTTACTAAAATACAATCTACTGCAATACTTGTTCTACTGTTTTCTGCAAACAATCATCTTCCACACAATACGGTTAATCCTTTGTTACAGCAAGCCGGTGAGATTGACAACCTCACTGTTTCGTTGGGGCAAAGTACTTTGGTTGTGTTGTGCAGGTTCCACGTTGGCGCCGGAATCCCTGGTGTTGCGCCGCACTACATCCCGCCGCCATCAACCTTCAACGTGCTTCTTGGCTCCTCCTGGTTCGATAAACCTTGGTTTCTTTCTGAGGGAAAACTTGCTGCTGTGCGCATCATACCTTCCTCTTGGGGTTCCCAACGAACGTGTGAGTTACACGCCATCACTACACCGCCGAAGAAGGGGAAGACAAGTGCATCAACAGGGACGCCAGCTGGAAAAAGCAAACCAAAGGTGTATACGAGGACCAAGAGTATGGCTGCCACCGGACATAAGCATTCCGGGAAACTGACGAGACCGAATGTGTGGTCTCGTCAGGAGCAATGAATTGCATGAGTTTTAACTGTCGGGGAGCTGGGAACGCCCCGACAGTTAGAGAATTAGCCCAGTTCTCCAAGTCCTTAAATCTTCGTTTTCTTTTCTTATGTGAAACTAGACAGAATAAAGATAAGATTAGGAGTCTTCGGTTTCGTTTAGGTCTTAAGGGTTTTGCTGGCTTTAGTAGTGATGGTCTTAGTGGTGGTCTAGCTTTGTTTTGGCATGAGAGTCTATGTGTTGAAATCAAAGATATAAATGAACGGTACATTGATGCTTATATTAAAGAGTCGCCAGATGCTCCCCAATGGCGCCTCACCTGTGTGTACGGAGAGCCTAGAGTCGAAAACCGTCATCGGATGTGGACAACTACAAAAATTTAAAAGCAACTTCAAACCTTCCCTGGATGATGATGGGAGACTTTAATGAGGCTTTATGGCAGCAGGAACACTTGTCCTGTACTCCTCGTCTGGAGGGGCAGATGGCTGCCTTTCGTGAGACCCTGGCCCTCTGTAATATGGTGGATCTTGGCTTTACTGGTCTACCCTACACATATGATAACAAGAGGAAGGGTCGAGCAAATGTTCGGGTCCGTCTAGACAGGGCTGTTGCCTCGGCTGATTGGCGGGATATGTTCGATGAGGCTGTTGTTGAATACCTTGTATCTCCAGTTTCTGATCATACCCCTATTCTTGTTCGCCTCCTGCTGGAACACAGGGTACCGTCGCGACAACCTCGTCGCCATTATGAGGTCTGGTGGGAGCGGGAAGCCGAGCTCCCTGAGCTTATCGCCCAAGCGTGGCAGGAGGCTGGGCCCAAGGGTGACCTGCGTAGTGTCCGTGCTAGCCTCGATAAAACTATGCAGGTCTTGCAATCGTGGAGTAGGAAGAAGTTCGGCAATCTCCTTGCTGAACTAGATAAATGCAGGAAACAGCTTACAACTTTGATGCAAAATGGGAATGACCGTGAGGCGATCAGGAGAGTTTCTGATCAAATGAATGAGCTGCTTTACAAGGAGGAGATGCTTTGGATGCAAAGATCACGTATTAGCTGGCTTAAGGAAGGAGACCAGAAGACCAAATATTTTCATCAAAAGGCAGTCTGGCGAGCTAGGAAGAATAAGATTAAAAAGCTGAAGGATGAAGACGGTGTCTGGAGAGATGTGCCATCAGATATGGAGAGAATGGCTACCTCCTATTTTAAGGAGCTTTTTACCAGGGACCCTAACCTAGACTATGATGACCTCCTTAATCTTTTGCAGGCAAAGGTCACTAATGAGATGAATGATAACCTATGCAAGGACTTTTCAGAAGAGGAGATTAGTGATGCACTCTTCCAGATCGGACCCTTGAAGGCGCCGAGCATAGATGGTTTCCCGGCGCGCTTCTATCAGCGTAACTGGGACACTCTGAAAGCTGAAGTGGTGAATGCCGTGAGGTTGTTCTTCCTCACTGGGTCTATGCCGGACGGGGTCAATGACACGGCCATCGTCCTCATTCCCAAGACTGAACAGCCAGAAACACTAAAGGATTTTCGACCGATCAGTTTATGCTCGGTGTTGTATAAAGTTATTGCTAAGTGCCTTGTCAATAGGCTGCGACCAATCCTTGGCGACATCATATCTATCAACCAGAGCGCCTTTGTTCCAGGAAGGCTCATCACAGATAACGCCCTGGTCGCCTTTGAGTGCTTGCACTTCATAAAACACAACAAGAGTGAGAAGAAGAGTTTCTGTGCCTACAAACTGGATTTGTCAAAAGCGTATGATAGGGTGGACTGGGGCTTTCTGAGGAGAGCGATGGAAAGACTGGGTTTCTCTCATAGATGGGTGGACTGGATAATGGCATGCGTCACCACTGTGAGTTACTGTGTGAAATTTAATGGAACCCTTCTGGATTCTTTCTCCCCTTCCCGAGGACTTCGGCAAGGTGATCCCCTGTCCCCCTTCTTATTCCTTTTTGTCGCTGATGGTTTGTCGGCCTTGTTGCAAAAGAAAGTACAGGAGTAGAGCATTTAGGCATTGCGTGTATGTAGAAGGGCCCCTGGGGTGTCTCACCTCCTCTTCGCCGACGACAGCCTTTTGTTCTTCAAGGCGAACCCGGAGGAAGCCGGCCAGGTCCAAGAGGTACTGAACATATATGCAAGGAGTACTGGACAACTTATTAATCCAGGGAAGTGCTCCATCTTATTTGGTGAGACTAGCATTATGGAGGAGCGCGAGGCGGTGAAACAAGTATTGCAGGTGGCACAGGAAACCTTTGAGCCGAAATACCTAGGTCTTCCCACACCCGATGGCAAAATGGGCAAAAGTAAATTCAAGAGCCTACAGGAGAAGTTAATTAAGCGGCTTATTCAGTGGGGAGAGATTTACCTTTCACAAGGAGGGAAGGAAGTGCTGATAAAGGCAGTTGCGCAGGCGATTCCGGTTTATGTCATGGGGTTGTTTAAGTTGCCCTTTGGCCTGCTTGATGAAATAACACACATGATCAGGGACTTCTGGTGGGGCTCTGAGAAAGGCAAGCGGAAGGCACATTGGATGTCATGGGACAGTATGCCGCGGCCAAAGGATCAGGGGGGTATGGGGTTCAAAGATATGCGGCTCTTCAACCAGGCCCTCCTTGCAAAACAGGCGTGGCGCATCCTCCAAAACCCTGATACCTTATGTGCGCAAATCCTGAAGGCCAAGTACTTCCCACAAGGGCTCCTCACCGACACAACGTTCCCAAGAAATGCGTCCCCAACCTGGCGAGCCCTTGAGTATGGACTGGAGTTGCTTAAGCTAGGGACTATATGGCGCATTGGTAATGGGGCCAGCGTCCGTGTATGGCGGCAACCATGGATTCCCAGAGAATCCTACCTCCTACCGATTACTAGGAAAGGAAGATGTAGACTGCGATGGGTATCTGATTTCTTAAACCCTGATGGCACCTGGAACATGCAGCTCCTCATGAGGTGGTTTTTGCCGATCGATATTAGGGAGATTGTTAAAATTCGCACCTCTACAAGGAATGAGACTGACTTTGTTGCTTGGAACCCTGAGCCAACTGGGGTATTCACGGTGAAGAGTGCATATCGGCTGGCTTTTGAGTTGCAGCAGAGGGAGAATGGCAGACTCACAACCAGTAACCGCCCTAGCGGAGATAGCCCAGAATGGAAGATGATATGGCAATGTCCAGTCCCTCCTAAGATCCGTATCTTTGCGTGGAAACTTGCTAACAATGCCCTGGCGACCCAGGTCAACAAGCACAGGAGGGGAATCAAAACACCAGCGACATGCCTGATATGTGGTATGGAGGAGGAGAGTACCTTCCATGTCATGATAAAATGCCCTCATGCTCGGGGCCTCTGGGATGTGATGCGATCAGTATGGGACCTCCCTGCTAGCTAGCTGCTCGTGGAGCAGAATCCTGATTGGTTTTTGCATGTGATACAACGCCTGAACCTTGACCAGCGTGCAGCCCTACTGATGCTCCTATGGCGAATCTGGCACGTACATAATGAGCTCACACACGAAAAGAAGCCAGCGCCGGTGGAGGCATCGAAACGCTTCCTGACTAGCTACATGGACTCACTTCTGACGATCAAACAATGCCCCAACGCTGATGTTGGAAAGGGGAAGCATGTGATCGACAATAGTCTAGGCTTTGGCAAGAAAGTAAGACGCCCTGACGAAAGACCGCAGGTCAAGCAGAAATGGAAGCCGCCTGATGACGGCCAACTGAAGCTGAACACCGACGGGGCTTTCACGGCTGATGGTCGAGCTGGCGCAGGGATGGTGATAAGGGATGCTGGCGGTAGGGCGATTTTCGCAGCATGCAGAAGCATTATTGCATGTGCGGACGCCCTTGATGCGGAGCTAGCTGCTATGGAGGAAGGGCTGATGTTAGCCCTGCACTGGACGACGGAGCCATTCGTGGTGGAAGTCGACAGTTCGGATGCCATTAAGCTTGTCGCCCAGGGTACTCCGAACCTGTCGCGCTACGCCACGAGGGTGTCCCGGATCCGTGAGTCTCTTAGGGAAAGGGAGATATCTGTCACTAAAGTCGGGAGGGATGCAAACGGAGTCAGCCATCGCCTTGCTGCTTTAGGGAGGACACAGGGAAGAACAGAGTTTTGGTTACAAGACTTTCCGCCAGATGTTGCTGCGACAATCCTAGCTGATTGTACTGGCCCTGTGTAACTTGGGGATCCCTTTCGCCCGCAAAAAAAAAATGCTCCATAGAAATTCCTCTTGTAACCCTCCCGTCTCGCCCGGCGGGAAGGGATAAGCAACATGTGCAGCGATGGGGATGTTTGGGCCCGATCTAGGTCCGTAGGGGCTCAACTAGGGTTGGACAACTCTGACCCATCATGCACGTCTTCGTTGGCGGCTGCATCGCGGTCCAGTTAGTGCCAGTTTTAAAATTGTGATTCTGTCAGTGAAAATCGAGGCGGGCGATGCCGGCGCCTCTTGGTGTTGTTTTCTTATCGAATGCATGCTTTTTGCAGTTGCCACTTTCTTGATCGGGATTTTTGAGGGAAACCCGAGATCTGGCCCCCTAGATCGGACGTTGGCGACACTTTCAGTGTCGTTTCTCCCTCTTGAGGGCAATGTTTTTGGAGCACATACTGACTGCGGAGGTCTGAGGTGGAGCGGTACCGCTCTCTTGCGCATCATCGACGATGAGTATCAGCAGCATGTCGCAGCAGATCTTAGGCGTAGGTTGCGTGATGGTAGACACGTGTAGGGTGAAGGCGCTGTCGGGCACCATGGTGGCATCGACGACAGGTTGGCAAGGGTTCTGCAGATCTTTTCCGTGAAGATGGACCAGTGATTAATGTCGGTGATGACTTCTAGTTGATGGGAGTTTTTCGTCGTTGTTCAGGGAATAAGGCCTTGCTAACATGATCTTCACTCGTTATCGGGTGTGCAGATGTTGCGTGCTGGCTTCGAATTTTCAGAGGTATGATCTTTGCCCGCACATTATTTAATAAATTAATAAAAATACCATATATATCTCTTTTGATGAAGAGGCTGGGATACCACCTTCGTTTTGAAAAAAAAAAACTGCTAGCTTGTGTTGTCGAAGCTGGCGCTTTAAGTAAATCAAAGTTATAATATTGTATATTGGAGAGGCGGAGACACGGAGTTCTGTGAACACGTGAGGTTTTTAACTTCAAAGCTAAATTCTTTTTTTTTTAAATCTACCAATGGAATTTGAAGCTATGCGTTTTTCTAGAACCTCGCCCTCCTAATACTACCGGATTTGCTAGTTCAATCAACTTGTACGCCGTCTAATTAAATCGTGATTCATGCATCTATGAGTAGTAAGTGGAGTTGTAACTGAAAAAACGTTCTGAATCGTTAATTTTGATTTGTAATTTATGCTAGTCGATTTGATTATATCAGAAATAAGTTTTTTTTTTCGAATTTTCACCGAGGGCTAAAACCCAGAGTTTTACAGCATTAGACAGAGAGAAGAGGAGATCAGAAGGGGGATATTACACATACGAGGCATGAAGGAGGTCGAGCCAGGCATCAACAACATCGTGATCGTGCATAGAGAAACGGCCGCGTTAGAGAGCGGCATCATCGCGGTACATCTTGCGGAGGAGCTGCAGGTCACGGACGTGTGCATCGTGCGGGATCTATACGCCCAACGAAGCCCAGAACAGAGCGATCGCGGGGCAGTGGAGGGCCATATGGCTCGCAGTCTCGGGCCACGTGGCGCAGAGTGGACAACGGGCACCCTTATAATATATTGTTAATGGTTTCTCAAAGGTTTTAAACACGAAAAGGAGAAAATATTTGATTTTGACATGAATGCAAGTTTTTGGGTACATGTAAGAAAAAAAATTGGGGGCTGGGATTTATGGTAATCGCTGTTTACCGGAGATAACCGGTCAGGCAAAATTTAGATTTTAAACTAAAAAATGTACATGTGCTTCGAACATAATTTTCGGAGGAGTGGAAGCAAATGTTTCTGACAAATGAGTTGGGTCCTGGTGTTGTAGAAGAGGAGGGACTCACACACTTTACATTAGAATTTTCTGACAAAGGCTTGTATTATTTTTAGAAAGTCAAACTATGTTAAATTCAATCAATTTTTTACCAAAAATCGTTAACATGCAAAATACAAAATTAATATCATTAAATAGATAATAAAATATATTTTCGCATGGTATCTACAAAATATTATATTTACTGATAGATTGTTCTAAAAATTTGGTCAAACTTTACTTTATTTGATTTTTCAAAAAATACAAGCCTTAAACTTTGAAATGGAGGTAGTATTTACGATAGACTTGTGTACCACAGGGGCTGGAAATTCGGGTTACCGGCTGGTAACGGCGGTAGCAGCTTCATTTGACCCAAAGGGTGTTTATGGAATCACTAGTAGAAAAAGAGGCTTCCGTTCACCCCCATTAGTCCCGGAAATATTCGAACCGCGACTAAAGGGGGCTTTAGTCGCGGTTCGGGAGGCGACCCGCGACTAATGCTCCATCCGCGATTTAGGGTACCCCTTTAGTCGCGGTTGGTAACACCAACCGGGACTAATGGGCTCTGGAGGGATGCGGCCGGCGGAAAAACCTTTAGTCGCGGTTGGGGACACCAACCGCGACTAAAGGGTACCCCTTTAGTCGCGGTTGGTGTCCCCAACCGCGACTAAAGGTTTTTCCGAGTTTTTTTACTCCCACGCACTGCACCACCACCCCCCCGTGGATCGCCTTTTTTGGTTTGTAAAATACAAAAGAAAATGATAGAAAATTCAAAAAAAAAAATTGTTTTCAGATTCTTGTATGTTATGCAACCTACTATTCGGAGAAATTAAGAAATTCGAATTTTCACTTTTTTTGCAAAAAAAGTTTAAAAAATGGTAAAACCGCAATAACTTTTGCATACGACGTCGGAAAAAAACGTATAATATATCAAAAAAATCCTGGGAAAAAGTAGGAAGATTCTCAAAATTCCAAATGGAAATACAAAAGCAGGAAGATTTTAGTTTTTTCTGTAAATTATGGATTTTATATTTTTTTAATTTTTTAAAACCTAAAATTAATAATTTCATTGTGCATAAAGATTACTATCATTTTTACCCAATTTTTAGATTTTCAAATTTTTAGATTTTAGGTTTGGCAAAAAAATATTTAATTAATTAATAAAATTAAAAATAATACAAATTAAAAAGTTAATGTTTATTTATTTATTCAATATTATTATTACATCATTACTTTTGTTTATTAAAATAATTATTTGAAATTCAAACAATAAAGAAATATGAGATCGATCAACATGTTAATAGGATTGATATGATACTACTATCACATACATGCGCGCGAAGCACTTGGATGCGGAACGGAATGGAACTTGGAAGTTAAGCGTGCTAGAGGTGGAGTAGTGGGAGGATGGGTGACCGAGCGGGAAGTTTGACCACGAGTAAGTAATTTGACTAGAGATAAGTGTAGTTAGAGATAGAGACTAAGCTATGCAAATAACTGAAATGAGAGAAATTCTGAAAAAAAAAGAAAAAAACGGAGTGAAAAGAAATTAGAAATCCAAATGAATTTAAATTTTTTAATGAAATAGCCTTTAGTCCCGGTTGGGGACACCAACCGCGACTAAAGGTCCTTCGCCCAGGCGCACGGTAGCCGCCCACGTGGACGGGCCTTTAGTCGCGGTTCGTAAGCAACCGCGACTAAAGAGGGGGGCCTTTAGTCGCGCTTAATTAGTCGCGGTTGCGCAACCGCGACTAATGGCAGTTGCGAACCGCGACTAAAGGCCATTTTTCTACCAGTGAATAAACAAATGTTACTACGGTGAACAATTATCCAACAACTTGCCCTAAGCCCTGCTCCTGGAAAACAAGAATCGCTAGGTGAATTCCCACAAAAAGAAAAAGAATCGCTAGGTGAAAACGTGGCCTCCTGGGGCAGGCACTGCGATATGCAAACCCCACAGCGGCAGAGGGGCGCCGCAGAGGAGGGCAGCAAAAGGCACTGCGACATGATGCCCTTGCTCCAAATATTCTCCTTGCCGAGCGGCGCTCGCGCGCGCGGTGGTCCTTCCTCCTCCTCCCTGCTCGCGTTCGCGTCGCGTGGCACGCCGCTGGCTGACAGACACGGGAGCCAGAAAAGAAACGGCAAAGACGCCGGCGTGCGCTGCCTGTCGCCTGTGGCCGTAGCAATGCCAGCCGGACGGCGACGGGGGCCGCCTCTCTCCTCTCGATGCCCGAGCGCGCCTCTGCTGCTTTTGGTTGTTTATCTCTGTAAAGTAGGGGGAGATGACATGACAATGACATGCGGTATCGCTGCTGCCGGTGCAGTGCGCGTCTCCCAAAGCCGACGCGCAAGCCGAAGCGAGTCCCGACTCGTTCGGTTCCTCCCGCGACTACCTCGACGGCTCCTCGCTCTCCTGCCTCGGCTTAAACACATGCTACAACATGCCTATGCGCATACTCGCCACGATCTCTCTCGGGAATACCCATTTTTGTGATACAAATCGAGGAATCCATTTCTCTAAGAATATCTCTTTGTAGCTCGTTAAGTTTTTTTTTTCTGGTTCTTGAAGAAAATACCTGTATGCATCGGTATTACTAGTTACTACTACCTCCTATAACATACGCGTATCCTTAGATTATTAATTTGGTCAACATAGTATTATTAGAAAGTAGAACATCTAACAATAGTAGAAAAATGGGCATTCGTCTAATCCTTATAAACCGGTACTAAATGGTACATTAGTACCGGTTCTTTGCTGTGACGGGCGAGGAGCATCAATAACGATTCGTTGAGGGACTTTTGTACCGGTTCGTTCGTTAGCAATATCATCCTTTCTTCCAGCGTTCCTAATTTAGCTCATTTCTTTGCTAGTTTAACTCGTATTATTTTTCTATTGCTAGCAAGGTGTTCGATGAAATGCCTAAGTTAGGGATTTTATTCTTTTTATATGCAATTTGAGCTCAAATTAAAGTATGATTTGTAGGTTTAGTATCGTCCCCGTCCTCACCGCCGTCGATCGCCAGCGTCGTCCCCTAGACGGCACCGTGCCACCTCGGTGAGCCTCTTCATTTTTATAAAAAAACTTAGTTTTATGTGATGAACTTGAATATTAATTAAGTTGGTCACTCATATATCCATGATGTTCTGTACTTAATGATTTTTGATATACTTATATAATGCAGATGAATCGACAATAGATGTACAGTGACCGGTGCCATCCCGACTTCATTAATGGCATGCATTATTTTCTCAATGTGGCTGAGGCAAACAGTCGGTCGAATGGTTTCATCTATTGTCCATGTAGTTCATGTAAGATTATGAAGGATTACTCTACCTCAAAGACCCTTCACGTCCACCTGCTGGAGAACGGTTTCATGCCCAGCTATAATTGTTGGACTAAGCACGGAGAAAGAGGTGTTATATTGGAAGACAACGAAGAAGAAGAAGAGGATAGTGAGAACTATCCTATGTTCACTGAAGACGGTGATAATAGAATGGGGAAAGACGAAGCTGAAGAAGAGCCCATTTTTGATGAGCCTTTTTTTGATGACCCCGATGACGATTTGGGTTGAGCCATTCTTGATGCGAAGATAAACTGCGGAAGTGAAAAGGAGAGGTTGAAGTTGGAGAAAATGTTAGAGGATCACAACAAACTGTTGTACCCAAATTGCGAAGATGGCCCAAAAAAGCTGGGTACCACGCTGGAATTTCTGCAATGGAAAGCAGAGAATGGTACTTCTGACAATGGATTTAAAAAGTTAATGAAAATAATAAAGAAGATGCTTCAAGGGGAGCACGTATTGCCCTCTAGTACATAAGAAGCAAAGAAGGTTGTCTGCCCTCTAGGATTAGAGGTGCAGAAGATACATGCATGCATCAATGACTGCATTCTCCACCGCGAGGAGTACGAGAATTTGAATGCATGCCCGGTATGTAGTGCATTGAGGTATAAGATCAGGCGAGATGACCCTAGCGATGTTGAGGGCGAGTCCACCCCTAGGAAGAGGGTACCTGCGAAGGTGATGTGGTATGCTCCTATAATACCATGGTTGAAACGTTTGTTCCAAAACAAAGAGCATGTCAAGTTGTTGCGATGGCACAAAGAGGACCGTAACAAATATGTGATGTTGAGACACCCCGCTGACGGATCGCAGTGGAGAAAAATCGACAGAGAGTTCAAGTCATTTTCAGATGACGCAAGGAACTTAAGATTTGGTGTAAGTACAGATGGCTTTAATCCTTTCGGGGAGCAGAGCTCCAGTCATAGCACCTGGCAAGTGACTCTATGTATCTATAACTGAAAGGACACGGATGTCGCCTAGAGGGGGGTGAATAGGCGGTTTAAAACTTTTACGATATGGGCTTAACAAATGCGGAATAAAACTAGCGTTTACTTTGTCAAGCCCAAAGCCTATATACTATGGTTCACCTATGTGCACCAGCAACTTATGCAAAGCAATACAAGCAACTATGTGATAGCAAGATATATAACTTCAAGCACGATGGTTATCACAAAGTAAAGTGCATAAGTAAAGATCTCGGGTATAGGAATAACCTAAGTGACGCGGAGACAACGATGTATCCCGAAGTTCACACTCTTGCGAGTGCTACTCTCTGTTGGAGCGGTGTGGAGGACAAGTCACTCCAAATGCACGAGGGTCACCGTATTCTCCTCGAGAATTCCCACCAAAAAGGGATGTCCTCGATCCACTATGAAACCTTAGGGAAGTCACCGAACCCACACAAAGCTTGGGGCTATCTCCACAACTTAATTGGAGGCTCCCAATAAATTGCCACTAAGGCCTTGCCCTTGAAGAATCTCCACAACTTAATTGGAGTCCCCAAGAACACCACTAAGATGCCACAAAGTCTTTGCCCTTGAAGAATCTCCACAACTTAATTAGAGTCCCCAAGAACACCACTAAGATGCCACAAAGGCCTTGCCCTTGAAGAATCTCCACAACTTAATTGGAGTCCTCAAGAACACCACTAAGATGCCACAAAGGCCTAGAAACCGTCTAGGGTTCCAAGAACCCAAGAGTAGCAACCTTCTTGTTTTCACCACCACGAATCACCGTGGAGAACTCAAACCGATGCACCAAATGCAATGGCAAGAACACCACAAAGATGCTCAAGAAATTCTCTCTCAAATTCCAACAAAGCTACAAAAGCTATTGGGGGAATAAGAGAGGAAAAACAAAATAAGAGGAGGAACACCAAATTTCTCCAAGATCTAGATCTAGTGGATTCCCCTCACAAAGAGAGGGATTTGATTGGTCAAGATGTAGATCTAGATCTTCTCTCTCTTTTCCCTCAAATAGGTGCAAGAATCATGGAGGGATTAGAGGGAGAGGAAGCTTCTCAAGGGCAACAATGGAGTAGACAGAGAGTGGAAGAAGCCTACAGCCCAAGGAGGAAGAAGGGGGTTATTTATACCCCCCACCAAAATCGAGCCGTTGGGGCAAAACCAGGGCCGGATAATCCGGCCTAAGTTGGGGCCGGATAATCCCCCCCCCCCCCCCCCAAAGTCCGGCCCTGGGGAATTTCCGGTCAAAAGTCCTGCCAAATATCCGACCTCATGCCAGGGTAGTACTGAGCCGGATGGACTTGAGTCCCTAGCCAAATTTCAGGGGCCGGATATTTAAATATTCGGCCCGGATAATCCGGCCTAGCAAACTTGTAAAATCAATATCTCAAGATTGGTAGCTCCGAATGGAGTGAAACCAATTTTGTTGGAAAGAGGACGACCAAGAGCTACCCAACAAACCAGTGGGGGTGATTTTATAATATTTTTAGAGGTGCAACACCTCAACATGAGAAACCGAGAAAATCACCAAACTCGAAAACGCAACAAGTGATCTATGCAAAATCCGTTTTCGATGAACTAGAGCTTGTCATGAGAATAAGCACAAGCTCTAAAACATTACATGGACAAGATCCAAATAACCACTAAGAAAGATGATGAACCAAACTCGAAAACGCAACAAGTGATCTATGTGAAATCCGTTTTCGATGAACTAGAGCTTGTCATGAGAATAAGCACAAGCTCTAAAACATCACATGGATAAGATCCAAATAACAACCAAGAAAGATGATTCAAGGATGCAAAGGTTTGAGTTCTCTTCGAACGATACGATCGAGTTACTCACTCGAGAGCCCTCTTGATAGTACGGCAACTAAACTATAAACCGGTCTCCAACTACACTATGAGACCGGTGAGAAAGAAACCCTATCAAGAGCAAACCTTATACTTGCGCATTCCACTTGAGCTCGATGATGACGATCTTAACCTCAACAAGATGGAACGCATTTCTTGATTGTGCTTGCTTGACGAAGTCTTGTGGATTGCTCCCCCATAATCCACCATGGGAGAGCTTCTTCTTCGGCGCATCTTCACATATCCATGAACACTATAAGCACAAGCTCTTAACTTTGCGCATTCCACTTGAGCTTGATGATGACGGTCTTGACCGCAACAAGATAGAATGCCTTTCTTGACTGTGCTTGCTTGACGAAGTCTTGTGGATTGCTCCCCCATAATCCACCATGGGAGAGCTTCTTCTTCGGCGCATCTTCACATATCCATGAACACTATAGGCACAAGCTCTTAACCTTGCGCATTCCACTTGAGCTTGATGATGACGGTCTTGACCGCAACAAGATTGGACGCCTTTCTTGATTGTGCTTGCTTGACGAAGTCTTGCGGATTGCTCCCCCATAATCCACCATGGGAGAGCTTCTTCTTCGGCGCATCTTCACATATCCATGATCACCATATGGATGGCAAGACTCAAGCAAAGGATCCCATTGAGATGGCTCATCTTGAACTTGCACTTCATTATGTTGATGTCTTGAAGTAACTTGAGGGCTCACTTCATCTTCATCTTCAAGACATACTTGACACTTGTTATCCTTCATCAATTTCTTCTTATTGCAACCTTGAAGCCAACAAATGGTTCAAGCATTGCCTATGGACAACTCCTACAAATATAACTCAATGCAAACATTAGTCAATAGGGATTGTCATTAATTACCAAAACCACACATTGTAATATCCCAGGTTTAGAGGCTACAAAATGAGAAAACACCAAAGTGTGCATTGCATTCATGCATAGAAAATCCGGGGAATTTTCGCGCTTTCAAATAAAACTTACCACAAAGAATGGCGAAGTTTCACTTGACTTGCTGGAATTGAAGTAGATCATCAAGTCAAGCGCTATAAACTTCACTGTGATCTTTGCTAAAACCTTATTTTGGGTAGAGATGATTTGATCTATGGATTAGATCAAATGGAATTAGTTTTACAACAACACATTCTTTAAGAATCAAACTCTAACTTATTAACACTTAAAAGTTAGCAACTACCTTTGTGTGTAAATTAATTCACTTCTAAACTTATTACCAAATAAGGTAAACCACAGGGTCTAAAGTGCATAAAAGCCACACATTCTTATTTAAATCATAACTTATTAAGTATATGGAATATCATAAAACTAAATCCATTTACATTACGATTTATAGTTCAAACTATTTGAATCAAACTTACTATGAGTATTTTGAAACTCATATGATCATGCCTTGGTGAATTCAAAACCAACTATCCAAATTTGAGGAATAACCTTCAACCTTGATCTTTTGATCAATATTATAATGTAAATCCAATCCAATATGATATAGTGACTCATCCACAATAATGAAATCATCCACAAGATATTTAGTAACAAATGCCACTTGGCTATCCAAAAATAAATCATATGAGAGGATAATGATCTTGCCACATAGGATGAAAATATCTACATGACTTGCTTTCCAAGCTATGCCACCTCATGCTCAAAGGATTGCTATGGATGAGGGCATGACAACCAAGCACCTTAGTCATCTAACCAACACAAGAGGCACCACCTATGTGTCATGATGCTAGAGCTTGCCCAAGCCTATAAATAGAGCCACACCCTTCATCCATTTGCTCATCAAGTACCATGATACATGGGAACAAACACATAGAGCCACTCCATGTGAATTAGCTAGGATCAAGATGAAGAAGCTAGGAGGTGGAGGCATACCACAAGATGCAGGTTTATCAGATTTCCTGAAGAACAAGCTTCAGAAGATACCAAGGTAGAATCCCTAGGCAAACCATATATTTTGAGGATCATATCATCATATCTTGAGTAGGACCTTAGGCTATTACAAGACATTTAGAAGTGAGAGAGATTATAGATGCTAACCATAGCCATGTCTATCCTAGAGCATTTTAGAGTAGTATTACATCTTGCTTGTTTAAACCAACCTTTAATCTTGTAGATGAGAGCCATGTTCCATTAGTGAAACATAACCAAAGCTTATGCTCATATTCTAATCCTAGTTGTGTATCACATTGGTGATCACTACTTAAACCCTAAACTACATTTGAATTCCAACCCATGGATTAACTTGGATTATAATTAGAACCCTGCCATACCTCATGCCTATTTATACTTAAATTTAGTGAAGAGTATGCAAAACCTACACCTTTTCATGTAGGATCCACCCCACATAAAATATTATGTCCCCACTTGTGTATCATGGATCACAAATATAAACCAAGCCATCTATACTTAGGACTAAATGCCTTTGGTGAGTGGAATGAAACCAATACCCTATTCTACTTTGCAATCCAAATACTTTGCCTAAGTGAACCAAAAGAATGGTCTTTATAAAGTAGCATCACCTTAATAAGTAAATTGACCAATGATAAGCTTGGGAATTATATTAAGAAGTTCAAGCCATAACTTGCTAAGCAAGATTAGTGAATATAGTGTAGATTCAACCATTTTCTTAAACTCTTAAAAAAAATCTCCACATAAACTGATGAATCCAATTCCATCCACATTTTCACCACTACTTTAAATACTAGTCATAATTATAAATATGGGAACAAATCATATTATTAAGTACTAGCTCAACCTAATCATGTGTTCATTATGCACCAGCTATAAATTTCAAACCATTTAAATGGATCTGGTTCCTAAATTAAAAGGGAAGTGAGATAAAAAGCTAAACCTATTTCATTGTTAATTAAACCTCACCAAGTGTCACTTTAATTAAAATTCAATAGTTGTTTAAACCAAAGAATTATGCAGTGAGTATTATCATGAAGTGCTATTGAAATTCAAATGATTTAGAACCTGCAAAAACAAAAAAGGATTCAATTTGAATTCAAACCAGTAAATAAAAATAGAAAAAGAAAACAGAAATTTGAAAAAGAAAATGGAGGGAAACTTACCTGGCAGGCCGAGCAGCACCGCAGCAGCCCATCACCACCACGTCCACCAAGCCCAGTATCAACCCAGCCCAAAGCCACTTACCATTTGGATCGCTTTAAAAATCATGCAAGAAGAAAGCCACCTTCTTCTTCTTCCCCGGCGACGACAGCGCAGAGGTGAAGCCTCGGCCACGTCCTCGATGTCGATAAGAACAGCCCGGACCTCGTCAGACGTCCCAGAGCTCGACCGCATGACTTTGGAATCCGTTGCCAGTAGGATCATCACGGTTCCCGCCCGAAAACCCTAACCTGGAACACCGCCGCATCCTGGACGCTCACCGCCAAGCATCGCCGTCGAACCAGACAGTGCTTGGAGCTATAAATAGGTCGGAGAGATCACCACGGCTCGAGAAACCCTAGACTCCCATCCTTATCCTCCCTCGTTTCCTAATTCCTCCTCTAGCTGCAAGTCTCTGTCGCCGGCGACCTCCATGGCGCCGTCGATTGAGAGCATCCCGGAGTTCATGGAGTAGCTCAATCGAAGCGTCTGATCGAGTTGAGTGAACTGGAGGAGCAGAGCATCAAGGAGGGCCCGGTACAACGTCAATTTCAAGATCTTCTCCCGCAGTACATCGCCGGGAATGGCGAAGTGGAGCTCGCCTGAGCCCTCAATCATCACCGGCGACCATCTCAGAAGACTCAGGGTATGATTACGCGTCTGTAGCACCTTTTATCCTCTCGAATCATCCACCGTAGCGCTAGGTAGCCGTTTGGCCGGAGTCGCGCCGCCGCGGACATGAATACCGGCGAAGCTCCGGTGATCTATTCGAGGGGGCAACACGACCATCGTGTTCAGTAGCTCGAGTGGAGTCGAAAGATCCCAGTAGTTCTTCCTGGGGGGCCGTAAAACGGCGGCGCCGTCGTGCGCTGACCACCGGCGGTCATTGACCGGCGAGGCCGACGTGGCCTGTAGGACCCCGTGTGGTCTTTGACTTGTCCACGCCAACGTGGCGGTCAACATATGTTTTGGTCCCACCAGTCAGTCGCTGCGGGTGTACATGAACCGGTATGTTTAGTATTTAGTGTTAATTTCAAATTCCAGAAAATTGCAGAAACTTTGTAAAATTATAGAAAAATAATTTCAACTCAGAAAAATATGAATAATATATCAAAATGCTCACAAAAATAAACACTATTCAAATAAAAGATAAAACAAAAATGTGTGCCAAAATAAAAATCCATTTATTTTTAACCTTATTAATTATGCCATTTCAATTATTTAAAATACAATTTGAAATCAATAATTAGTGAAATTTCAAAATTAAATTTTAACTATTCAGTAACTAAGTAAAATGTTAAGATTAATTTTATTTATCATATTTGCATTAACTTAATTATTAGTGGTAATTCATAAACCCTAATTTGCAAATTACCATTTACCATTTTCTTTAAATAGTAATAACTCAAGAAAATATTAAAAGCCAATATTATTTTGGTAGCCCAACAATTGTTTACTTCAACATATTTGAGTAACAAGTTAATTATTTTAAAACCTAATCACAATTGTTAAACCCTAATTCTCAATTAAACCTAAATAGGAGTTACCCTAGTTATTCAATCCTGTAAAAAAATTAATAAAATGTCAAACCATTACTAATTTTGTTTCAAAGTAATTAGTCACCACACCTATATTGCCAATTATCATTTTAGGAGTTGTACCATAATTTAGAAACCCTAGTTTCAATTTGAGTAAAACCTTGATTCCATTATTTCATGTGATCATCCTAAATTAGTGCACTCCTAAAACCCTAGGGGACTAGCCCATATGATTATATCCACTTCACCTTTAGATGTAGAAACTTAATAAACAACCAATGAATGCATGCTTATGATCCACTAGCATAAACCAAGTCACATGAGATCATCATTTCATGTCCATATGCTTAGTTAAAACCTATAGGATTCACTATACCATTAGGATCAACCTCAACCATCATAATTTAGTAGAACCATAATAATAAACCCTAGTACCAACCTTGTGTAGCAAATCACATCACATGCTCCTAATCAACTAAACCCTACTTAGGAAATGATAAGTCACTTAGCTTAGAAACTATTAGTGATTATTTAGTGAAGCAAATGAGAAACCATAGTAAACCCTAGTAGCTAATTTATGGAACCATCTGGATAACCATCCTTTGATATGATATCATAATCAACCATAGTAATAAACCTGCCCATACTTGTTGTATATAGAACCAATTCAACTTAAGCACCCAACTAGTTCTTATTAGTGGAACTAAATGAATTCAATAGTAAACCCTAGAAAGCCATAGCTCCTATGCATAGTAGTTCATATTCTTATTTAACCTGTTCCTCAAAAGATATTCTTTTGAAGTACAAATGTCAATCAAACCTTAGAAGCCCTAATCCTTCTTTGAAATACTAAATATTTCTTAAACAACATGTTCTCCAAAAGTTATTCTTTTGAAGTATAGTATAAGTAATCATCAACCATGATCTGTAGCACTTAAAATTGACAACTGTTCTTTACATACTATTCCATCACTATTCTTTATGTGTATGATTGTTATGATGTCTTATATCACTTAGATATGATGCTAATATAACCAAACCCTAATAAGAACCTTGTTTGAGAACCATTCTAAAAGTGCAACCAACCCTAAAGAAATCTTTACAACTCATACATCTTAAACCATCGAGGTTAGGTTACGCTCGGGACGATTGCATCTCATACTATGCATTATAGCATCTTTGCTCGTTCTTTAAACATTGTCCTTACCGGACGATGATGGTATTTCAGAATTTGGAGTTATCACGTATCGAAGCTTTTGCCT
Source organism: Lolium perenne (assembly GCF_019359855.2). NCBI lineage: Eukaryota > Viridiplantae > Streptophyta > Magnoliopsida > Poales > Poaceae > Lolium > Lolium perenne. The sequence continues at coordinate 30,554,456 of NC_067248.2, read as the reverse complement.
GCATAATCTTGCAGTCAAGAAAGGCAAGTTCATCGCTTGCTCATGTCATTTGATTATTTGTATCAAACTATATGCAAAGTACTATACTTATCACTCATGCATTGAAAAGCAAAGTATTATTTTACAATTATGAATATGACTATGTGGTGGGCAATGGAACCATGGTATGTGTTGATATGGTGGAGGTTCCATTGCATGGGTTATATCACCCTAGGACTAATTACCAATGCCGTCCAGTGATTCTAGCGCCGTACATATCGCGTTATCCATAAGATCTATAATGGCTCTGGGGAAGTCAGCTGGTTCCCTTCTGCACGCCAACGGATCGGAGAGCCGGTGGGGTGCTGGAGGCACTGCCGCAATAGGTTGGGAAATCCTTTTAAATCCCCATCCATTAGTGATGATAAGCTCTTCGATCTATGAGGGATTGTCCGGAGTACACCATGAGTATAGCCGTATTATCGGGGGAAGTCTACTGGAGGTGTACGGTTGGACAAAAGGGTGGGTTTGCAGGGTCGCGGAGAAGGCAGTGATTGGCTTGGATCTTATCTTGGGCCTCACACCAAAGGAAGTGGGGTCGAGCGGAGGAGATACTCTCAGCCGGCAACCTGGTCAAGAGCTCTCGTGGGGTAAAGTAACGCACCTCGTAGAGGGTATCAAGAATTGTATTTGTCACTCCCTGTTCCGGGAAGGAGCTATGAACGCTGGCAGAAAGGAACTCCACGAAGTTCTAGCCAACCTGTGAAGACTGACGGGCATCGTTTTCAGAATAAAATAAACCTTTTGAAGAAATGTTTATGAAAACCTGCATTGGCCTATGACTTTCTGGTCTATGGCTGTAGATAGTGCATGATACACATATTTCCTAATATGAACTTGCTGAGTACGCTCGTACTCATTCTATCTCGTTTGAACCCCCTTCTTAGAGCAATGCACCGAAGGAGAAACTACCGTGGAACTCGAAGACAAAGGAGTCAACCACAACAAGATGAAGAATTCAATCAAAGAAGCCAATGGAGTCAACTTCTGCATCAACTATAATGGAAACCTAGAATAGTAATAGAAGGGAACATTTCCCTAATCCTAGCACCTAAGTACCTAGAGTTCTATAGCAAGCCAATTAGCTCTTAAACTTGAGTTAGCAATAAGATAGACTACGAGTCGTTCTTCTGGAGCTTTATTTGAAGTTTTACCTCACTGTAAAGTAGGAGGTTGTGTTGATCTTATGTAAACAGCTCAAGTGTACTTCTATAGACATACCTTGGACTCGCATATGTTTCTGTTGTACCACTCTGAGAGATGTAATATGAGTGGAACGGTGTTTCACTTGTGTTATGTCAATGACTTGTGTACTACACCATGCGGTGGTATGATACGTCTCCGACGTATCGATAATTTCTTGTGTTCCATGCCACATTATTGATGATATCTACATGTTTTATGCACACTTTATGTCATATTCGTGCATTTTCTAGAACTAACCTATTAACAAGATGCCGAAGTGCCGATTCTTGTTTTTCTGCTGTTTTTGGTTTCAGAAATCCTAGTAAAGAAATATTCTCGGAATTGGACGAAATCAACGCCCAGGGTCCTATTTTGCCACGAAGCTTCCAGAAGACCGAAGAGGAGACGAAGTGGGGCCACGAGGTGGCCACACCCTAGGGCGGCGCGGCCCAGGCCTTGGCCGCGCCGGCCTGTAGTGTGGGCCCCTCGTGCCGCCTCTTGACCTGCCCTTCCGCCTACTTAAAGCCTCCGTCGCGAAACCCCCAGTACCGAGAGCCACGATACGGAAAACCTTCCAGAGACGCCGCTGCCGCCAATCCCATCTCGGGGGATTCAGGAGATCGCCTCCGGCACCCTGCCGGAGAGGGGAATCATCTCCCGGAGGACTCTACGCCGCCATGGTCGCCTCCGGAGTGATGAGTGAGTAGTCTACCCCTGGACTATGGGTCCATAGCAGTAGCTAGATGGTTGTCTTCTCCCCATTGTGTTTAATTGTCGGGTCTTGTGAGCTGCCTAACATGATCAAGATCATCTATATGTTGCGTTTGTTGGGATCCGATGAATAGAGAATACTTGTTATGTTGATTATCAAATTTATATCTATGTGTTGTTTATGATCTTGCATGCTCTCCGTTACTAGTAGATGCTCTGGCCAAGTAGATGCTTGTAACTCCAAGAGGGAGTATTTATGCTCGATAGTGGGTTCATGTCTCCGTGAATCTGGGGGAGTGACAGAAACCTCTAAGATTATGGATGTGTTGTTGCCACTAGGGATAAAACATTGGTGCTATGTTCGAGGATGTAGTTACTGATTACATTACGCGCAATACTTAATGCAATTGTCTGTTGTTAGCAACTTAATACTGGAGGGGGTTCGGATGATAACCTGAAGGTGGACTTTTTAGGCATAGATGCATGCTGGATAGCGGTCTATGTACTTTGTCGTAATGCCCAATTAAATCTCACAATACTCATCATAATATGTATGTGCATGGTCATGCCCTCTTTATTTGTCAATTGCCCAACTGTAATTTGTTCACCCAACATGCTGTTTATCTTATGGGAGAGACACCTCTAGTGAACTGTGGACCCCGGTCCAATTCTCTATACTGAAATACAATCAACCGCACATCTTTGTTCTCTGTTTTCTGCAAACAATCATCTTCCACACAATACGGTTAATCCTTTGTTACAGCAAGCCGGTGAGATTGACAACCTCACTGTTTCGTTGGGGCAAAGTACTTTGGTTGTGTTGTGCAGGTTCCACGTTGGCGCCGGAATCTCTGGTGTTGCGCCGCACTACATCCCGCCGCCATCAACCTTCAACGTGCTTCTTGACTCCTACTGGTTCGATTAAACCTTGGTTTCTTACTGAGGGAAACTTGCCGCTGTGCGCATCACACCTTCCTCTTAGGGTTCCCAACGGACGTGTCAACTGCACGCATCAAGCAAATTTCTGGCGCCGTTGCCGGGGACCTGAAGAAAAGTTACACCACAAAGATTTCTATCTCCCACGTCAACTACACGCTAGCAGCAAATTTCTGGCGCCGTTGCCGGGGAGATCAAGACACGCTGCAAGGGGAGTCTCCACTTCCCAATCTCTTTACTTTGTTTTTGTCTTGCTTAGTTTTATTTACTACTTTGTTTGCTGCACTAAATCAAAATACAAAAAAAATTAGTTGCTAGTTTTACTTTATTTGCTATCTCGTTTGCTATATCAAAAACACAAAAAAAATTTGTTACTTGCATTTACTTTATCTAGTTTGCTTTATTTACTACTGCTAAAATGGCCACCCCTGAAAATACTAAGTTGTGTGACTTCACAACCACAAATAATAATGATTTCTTATGCACACCTATTGCTCCACCTGCTACTACAGCAGAATTCTTTGAAATTAAACCTGCTTTACTGAATCTTGTTATGCGAGAGCAATTTTCTGGTGTTAGTTCTGATGATGCTGCTGCCCATCTCAATAATTTTGTTGAACTATGTGAAATGCAAAAGTATAAGGATGTAGATGGTGATACTATTAAATTGAAATTGTTCCCTTTCTCATTAAGAGGAAGAGCTAAAGATTGGTTGCTATCTCTGCCTAAGAATAGTATTGATTCATGGACTAAATGCAAGGATGCTTTTATTGGTAGATATTATCCCCCTGCTAAAATTATATCTTTGAGGAGTAGCATAATGAATTTTAAACAATTAGATACTGAGCATGTTGCACAAGCATGGGAAAGAATGAAATCTTTGGTTAAAAATTGCCCAACCCATGGACTGACTACTTGGATGATCATCCAAACCTTCTATGCAGGACTAAATTTTTCTTCGCGGAATTTATTGGATTCAGCTGCTGGAGGTACCTTTATGTCCATCACTCTTGGTGAAGCAACAAAGCTTCTTGATAATATGACGATTAATTACTCTGAATGGCACACGGAAAGAGCTCCACAAGGTAAGAAGGTAAATTATGTCGAAGAAACCTCTTCCTTGAGTGATAAGATTGATGCTATTATGTCTATGCTTGTGAATGATAGGACTAATATTGATCCTAATAATGTTCCATTAGCTTCATTGGTTGCACAAGAAGAACATGTTGATGTAAACTTCATTAAAAATAATAATTTCAACAACAATGCTTATCGGAACAATTCTAGTAATAACTATAGGCCATATCCTTATAATAATGGTAACGGTTATGCTAATTCTTATGGGAATTCTTACAATAATAATAGGAACACACCCCCTGGACTTGAAGCTATGCTTAAAGAATTTATTAGTACACAAACTGCCTTTAACAAATCTGTTGAGGAAAAACTCAATAAAATTGATATTCTCGCTTCTAAGGTTGATAGTCTTGCCTCTGATGTTGATCTTTTGAAATCGAAAGTTATGCCTAATAGGGATATTGAAAATAAAATTGTTACTACAGCAAATGCCATCCAAGTTAGAATTAATGAGAATATAAGATTGATGGCTGAATTGCGTGCTAGGTGGGATAGAGAAGAAAATGAAAAACTAGCTAAAGAGAAGAATGTAGCTAAAGTTTGGAGTATTACCACCACAAGTAATGTTGATTCTTCACATGTTGCTGCACCTCCTACTATTAATGGTAAAATAATTGGTGTTGGCAATGTTTCTACTCCTAGTGCAAAGCGTACAAAACTGCCTGAAAGCTTGCTAAAGCTGAAACTACTTTGTGATAAAACTGCTGAAATTTTTTCCAACATTGGGGATGATGATCCCATTGCTTTAGATTATAATGGTTTGAATTTTGATGATTGACACATCTCTGAAGTTATAAACTTCTTGCAAAAACTTGCTAAAAGTCCTAATGCTAGTGCTATAAATTTGGCTTTCATGCAACATATTACAAATGCTCTCATAAAAGCTAGAGAAGAGAAACTAGAGCGCGAAGCCTCTATTCCTAGAAAGCTAGAGGATGGTTGGGAGCCCATCATTAAGATGAAGGTTAAAGATTTTGATTGTAATGCTTTATGTGATCTTGGTGCAAGTATTTCTGTTATGCCTAAGAAAATTTATAATATGCTTGACTTGCCACCGCTGAAAAATTGTTATTTGGATGTTAATCTTGCTGATCATTCTACAAAGAAACCTTTGGGGAGAGTTGATAATGTTCATATTATGGTTAACAATAACCTTGTCCCTGTTGATTTTGTTGTCTTGGATATTGAATGCAATGCATCTTGTCCCATTATATTGGGAAGACCTTTTCTTCGAACTGTTGGTGCTATCATTGATATGAAGGAAGGTAATATTAAATATCAATTTCCTCTCAAGAAAGGTATGGAACACTTCCCTAGAAAGAGAATGAAGTTACCTTTTGATTCTATTATTAGAACAAATTATGATGTTGACACTTCGTCTCTTGATAATACTTGATACACACTTTCTGCGCCTAGCTGAAAGGCGTTAAAGAAAAGCGCTTATGGGAGACAACCCATGGTTTTTACTACAGTACTTTGTTTTTATTTTGTGTCTTGGAAGTTGTTTACTACTGTAGAAACCTCTCCTTATCTTAGTTTAGTGTTTTATTGTGCCAAGTAAAGTCGTTGATACTAAAGTTCATACTAGATTTGGATTACTGCGCAGAAACAGATTTCTTTGCTGTCACGAATCTGGGCTGTTTTCTCTGTAGGTAACTCAGAAAATTATGCCAATTTACGTGAGTGATCCTAAGATATGTACTCAACTTTCATTCAATTTGAGCATTTTCATTTGAGCAAGTCTGGTGCCTCGATAAAATTCGTCAATACGAACTGTTCTGTTTTGACAGATTCTGCCTTTTATTTCGCATTGCCTCTTTTGCTATGTTGGATGAATTTCTTTAATCCATTAATGTCCAGTAGCTTTATGCAATGTCCAGAAGTGTTAAGAATGATTGTGTCACCTCTGAACATGTTAATTTTTATTGTCCACTAACCCTCTAATGAGTTGTTCTAAGTTTGGTGTGGAGGAAGTTTTCAAGGATCAAGAGAGGAGTATGATGCAACATGATCAAGGAGAGTGAAAGCTCTAAGCTTGGGGATGCCCCGGTGGTTCACCCCTGCATATTCTAAGAAGACTCAAGCGTCCAAGCTTGGGGATGCCCAAGGCATCCCCTTCTTCATCGACAACATTATCAGGTTCCTCCCCTGAAACTATATTTTTATTCCATCACATCTTATGTGCTTTTCTTGGAGCGTCGGTTTGTTTTTGTTTTTTGTTTTGTTTGAATAAAATGGATCCTAGCATTCACTTTGTGGGAGAGAGACACGCTCCGCTGTAGCATATGGACAAGTATGTCCTTAGGCTCTACTCATAGTATTCATGGCGAAGGTTCTTCTTCGTTAAATTGTTATATGGTTGGAATTGGAAAATGATACATGTAGTAAATTGCTAAAATGTCTTGGATAATGTGATACTTGGCAATTGTTGTGCTCATGTTTAAGCTCTTGCATCATATGCTTTGCACCTATTAATGAAGAAATACATAGAGCATGCTAAAATTTGGTTTGCATATTTGGTCTCTCTAAAGTCTAGATAATTTCTAGTATTGAGTTTGAACAACAAGAAAGACGGTGTAGAGTCTTATAATGTTTTCAATATGTCTTTTATGTGAGTTTTGCTGCACCGCTTCATCCTTGTGTTTGTTTCAAATAACCTTGCTAGCCTAAACCTTGTATCGAGAGGGAATACCTCTCATGCATCCAAAATACTTGAGCCAACCACTATGCCATTTGTGTCCACCATACCTACCTACTACATGGTATTTCTCCGCCATTCCAAAGTAAATTGCTTGAGTGCTACCTTTAAAATTCCATCATTCACCTTTGCGTTATATAGCTCATGGGACAAATAGCTTAAAAACTATTGTGGTATTGAATATGTACTTATGCACTTTATCTCTTATTAAGTTGCTTGTTGTGCGATAACCATGTTTCTGGGGACGCCATCAACTATTCTTTGTTGAATATCATGTGAGTTGCTATGCATGTCCGTCTTGTCTGAAGTAAGAGAGATCTACCACCCTATGGTTAAGCATACATATTGTTAGAGAAGAACATTGGGCCGCTAACTAAAGCCATGATTCATGGTGGAAGTTTCAGTTTTGGACAAATATCCTCAATCTCATATGAGAATAATAATTGTTGTTACATGCTTATGCATAAAAGAGGAGTCCATTATCTGTTGTCTATGTTGTCCCGGTATGGATGTCTAAGTTGAGAATAATCAATAGCGAGAAATCCGATGCGAGCTTTCTCCTTAGACCTTTGTACAAAGTGCATAGAGGTACCCCATTGTGACACTTGGTTAAAACATGTGTATTGCGATGATCCGGTAGTCCAAGCTAATTAGGACAAGGTGCGGGCACTATTAGTATACTATGCATGAGGCTTGCAACTTGTAAGATATAATTTACATGATACATATGCTTTATTACTACCGTTGACAAAATTGTTTCATGTTTTCAAAATAAAAGCTCTAGCACAAATATAGCAATCGATGCTTTCCTCTTTGAAGGACCATTCTTTTACTTTCATTGTTGAGTCAGTTCACCTATTTCTCTCCACCTCAAGAAGCAAACACTTGTGTGAACTGTGCATTGATTCCTACATACTTGCATATTGCACTTATTATATTACTCTATGTTGACAATTATCCATGAGATATACATGTTATAAGTTGAAAGCAACCGCTGAAAGTTAATCTTCCTTTGTGTTGCTTCAATACCTTTACTTTGATTTATTGCTTTATGAGTTAACTCTTATGCAAGACTTATTGATGCTTGTCTTGAAGTGCTATTCATGAAAAGTCTTTGCTATATGATTCACTTGTTTACTCATGTCATTTACATTGTTTTGATCGCTGCATTCACTACATATGCTTTACAAATAGTATGATCAAGGTTATGATGGCATGTCACTCCAGAAATTATCTTTGTTATCATTTTACCTGCTCGGGACGAGCAGAACTAAGCTTGGGGATGCTGATACGTCTCCGACGTATCGATAATTTCTTGTGTTCCATGCCACATTGTTGATGATATCTACATGTTTTATGCACACTTTATGTCATATTCGTGCATTTTCTGGAACTAACCTATTAACAAGATGCCGAAGTGCCGATTCTTTGTTTTCTGCTGTTTTTGGTTTCAGAAATCCTAGTAAAGAAATATTCTCGGAATTGGACGAAATCAACGCCCAGGGTCCTATTTTGCCACGAAGCTTCCAGAAGACCGAAGAGGAGACGAAGTGGGGCCACGAGGTGGCCACACCCTAGGGCGGCGCGGCCCAGGCCTTGGCCGCGCCGGCCTGTAGTGTGGGCCCCTCGTGCCGCCTCTTGACCTGCCCTTCCGCCTACTTAAAGCCTCCGTCGCGAAACCCCCAGTACCGAGAGCCACGATACGGAAAACCTTCCAGAGACGCCGCCGCCGCCAATCCCATCTCGGGGGATTCAGGAGATCGCCTCCGGCACCCTGCCGGAGACGGGAATCATCTCCCGGAGGACTCTACGCCGCCATGGTCGCCTCCGGAGTGATGAGTGAGTAGTCTACCCCTGGACTATGGGTCCATAGCAGTAGCTAGATGGTTGTCTTCTCCCCATTGTGTTTAATTGTCGGGTCTTGTGAGCTGCCTAACATGATCAAGATCATCTATCTGTAATTCTATATGTTGCGTTTGTTGGGATCCGATGAATAGAGAATACTTGTTATGTTGATTATCAAATTTATATCTATGTGTTGTTTATGATCTTGCATGCTCTCCGTTACTAGTAGATGCTCTGGCCAAGTAGATGCTTGTAACTCCAAGAGGGAGTATTTATGCTCGATAGTGGGTTCATGTCTCTGTGAATCTGGGGGAGTGACAGAAACCTCTAAGATTATGGATGTGCTGTTGCCACTAGGGATAAAACATTGGTGCTATGTTCGAGGATGTAGTTACTGATTACATTACGCGCAATACTTAATGCAATTGTCTGTTGTTAGCAACTTAATACTGGAGGGGGTTCGGATGATAACCTGAAGGTGGACTTTTTAGGCATAGATGCATGCTGGATAGCGGTCGATGTACTTTGTCGTAATGCCCAATTAAATCTCACAATACTCATCATAATATGTATGTGCATGGTCATGCCCTCTTTATTTGTCAATTGCCCAACTGTAATTTGTTCACCCAACATGCTGTTTATCTTATGGGAGAGACACCTCTAGTGAACTGTGGACCCCAGTCCAATTCTCTATACTGAAATACAATCAACTGCAATACTGTTCTACTGTTTTCTGCAAACAATCATCTTCCACACAATACGGTTAATCCTTTGTTACAGCAAGCCAGTGAGATTGACAACCTCACTGTTTCGTTGGGGCAAAGTACTTTGGTTGTGTTGTGCGGGTTCCACGTTGGCGCCGGAATCTCTGGTGTTGCGCCGCACTACATTCCGCCGCCATCAACCTTCAACGTGCTTCTTGACTCCTACTGGTTCGATTAAACCTTGGTTTCTTACTGAGGGAAACTTGCCACTGTGCGCATCACACCTTCCTCTTGGGGTTCCCAACGGACGTGTCAACTGCACGCATCAAGCAAATTTCTGGCGCCGTTGCCGGGGACCTGAAGAAAAGTTACACCACAAAGATTTCTATCTCCCACGTCAACTACACGCCAGCATGGTACGCTGGGTCACCACAGTTGGTATCAGAGCAAATGCTTTGACCCTAGGATTAAAACCCTTTAAAGGAGACCTATAGGTTTGGTAGTGTCTATAGGAAGATGTCTTAGTTAAACCAATTATTCTTCTGACTTGAGATGGGTATTCACTTGAGAATAATCCTGACACACTTGAGTCAATCTTTCTCACTTATTTTCTTAAGTAAAGTTAGTTAGTTATCTGGCTTCATTCCAAACAATTAGAACACCATTGAAGCTTAAGATAAAGGGTGGTAGTAGACCACAGTTGGTATACAACACATGGTAGTCTAAAGAGAGGATACAACCATAAGGAAAATATCCTATTGGAAGAAGTATACCAACGCAAGTTATGGTTAAGTAAGAGTCATTTAAAATGTCAAATGACTGATGTTAAGTAATGGAGATAAGTAATATGAGGTAGTATGTACCTATGATGAGTCAATCATAGGAGGTAAGGAAGAGTGATAGGAGTACTTAAGTCTACTTTTCATGGTAAAGTTATAATCATATATGATTCACTTGAGAATCATGATGTGAGGGAGTAGAACATCATAAGTACGATGACAAAAGAATGATAAGGAGTAAGGATTTAGGGAATAGTTCGAAAGCTTAGGCCTTAAAATCCTGGAAACTGTACCAACTATGTTAGAATCATAGTCCTTAATTTAAAGAAGGCTTATTTAGAGCATATCACATAGAGAAATCCTAGAGTTATAGGTGGTATATTCTAAACAATCATGTGTTTGGAGTAGACATATTAGAAATAATTGTATTATAGGAAGTAGTCTTCAATAGCACATATATAGGGTGTACTATTTTGTTAGTACTTCCAAAGAAAACTAGGTTAACTTCCACTATCCCAGGCCATTGTGTTTCAAGTTTGTCCTATTGCATATGTGCAATTAATATAAATGTTGAGACAAATAGTAGAACCTCACGTATTCGTGCTAAGTATCACAACCTAAACCTATCTTATGTGGTGTTATATACTACACATCTGATCCTGATGTTTAGGGATGTCTTACCCAACTGCTATATTCAGGCATATAAGGATGTGTATTATGAACACAAAGCTGAATCTTCTTGGATTTTATTGGATTTTCATTGATTGACTAGATCCATACATGAAGTTTGACTTTGATATGCAAATGCATGTTGCAATATCAAGCTCTTACTTGATGTTATAGGTCTAGAGGGTAAAGGTATTCGTATGAGGAAGTGACGAATTCTGAAGATTTTGGAAGATAAGATGAAGGTTCACTGGAAGAAAAAGTCAAATTGTGGGAAGCAACCACAATACTCTAAAGGAAGGACCAATCAAACTCACTTTTATCCTTAATCAAGGAGTACTTCAACATGGAAGTATCATGAAAGTAAGAAAGATAGTGAATATGGAGCAGAAGAAGTGGAGCCATATTCATTCTGGAAGAAGGGAATGCAAGTGAAGTCACTTATAATACTATTTTCATAGTGTCAACAAGTGGTTTTCTTGCAAAACAAACCTTAGAAGAAGGAAAATAGACAAGTGAAGTCGTAGCTAGCATCATAAGACCGCAGCTGATATAGGATAACCATGAAGAGAAGGTATGTGAGGTGAGGTATATCTTAACTAAAACTATGTAAGTAGCCATAGCTGGTAGGTATATATTGACTAGAAGCATAACATAGCCACAGCTGGTATCCAATAAGTCACATCTTGTGTTAGATAGTCTGCAGCTGGTAACAAATAGCCCACAGCCTGAACATTTCTTTACCCTAAAAGAGAGGGGGATTCCGCAGCTAGTATTTCACAACTGGAATCTCGTGGTTGGTAAATATTTAGTCGGAGGATTCATAATGGATACCCACAACTGTGTGGATACACCACAAAGAATTCTTCGTGAGACTTTAGAAAGGTACAAAATATAAAACAGACTTAAACCAACTACCTACCCTTGGAGTTTAATGATTAGAAGAAAGGAAGTTTGAAGATTATTAGTAAACTCCAAGGGGGAGAGGAAGGCTGAAGGAGAAGTATTTAAATATGATTTGGAGTATGATAGACGAAGAAAAAGGTCTGATCTGGGAGGAAGTACAATCTTATTTTCATAAGGTTGTTGGGAAGTACCCATATAAAAGTACTCTCAGGAGGATATCAGACCATAAGCCAAGGTTCATATCTCGAGGAAGTAAGGGTTAGACCTTAACTTGAGTGGGTAATTGTAATTACTCGAAACCAAGATAAACTTAAGTAAGTCTTCGATAATGAAGTTGGAGGAAGAAGATATAGGAGAACAATCAAAGCCTAAGAAGATACTATACGAAGGAGTTTGACCATACCAAAACTAATGATTATTAGAAAGATTCCTTTCATGGAACCTAAAGAAACCAAAAGGAAGATAACTAGTATAAACTAGAAGCCATGATGGGATGGACTAAATGAGTCTAATCCATTCATAGGACTAAACAACCAGGACCATGCCTATTGTAAACACCTTACGAAGTACCATTACTTTCGTTATGGTAGTAAGGGAAAACAATACCCTGCTTTAAATGAATCTTTTAGAATTAAGGTTTGAGTATCGCAGCTGGTAATCGTAGTGCTATATTACACCACAGCTGGATTACCGCAGCTGGTAGAACCAAGTTTTAAGTACCCAAATAGGAAGATGTCACCGCAGCCATTAGTAAAGCCCATTAACACAATAAGATGTCTTAATCCAAGAATCTTTGGATAGTAAGCCTATAAGCTTAGAGTGTTGGAAGAAATCATAGAATTTAAGAAAGTATCCGTGCCAGACATCAGAAGACTCCAGGAAGGATCTGGACAAGGGATATATCCAATTACATCTAGTGTGATCACCATGGAGTTGAAGGATGGTGATCTGTTCAAGACATTTCAACATTCTGAAACATGAGAGCGTTCGAACTTCGGGACGAAGTTCAGTTTAAGGGGGAGAGGCTGTAATATCCCAGGTTTAGAGGCTACAAAATGAGAAAACACCAAAGTGTGCATTGCATTCATGCATAGAAAATCCGGGGAATTTTCGCGCTTTCAAATAAAACTTACCACAGTAACTGAAGTTTCACTTGACTTGCTGGAATTGAAGTAGATCATCAAGTCAAGCGCTATAAACTTCACTGTGATCTTTGCTAAAACCTTATTTTGGGTAGAGATGATTTGATCTATGGATTAGATCAAATGGAATTAGATTTAGAACAACACATTCTTTAAGAATCAAACTCTAACTTATTAACACTTAAAAGTTAGCAACTACCTTTGTGTGTAAATTAATTCACTTCTAAACTTATTACCAAATAAGGTAAACCACAGGGTCTAAAGTGCATAAAAGCCACACATTCTTATTTAAATCATAACTTATTAAGTATATGGAATATCATAAAACTAAATCCATTTACATTACGATTTATAGTTCAAACTATTTGAATCAAACTTACTATGAGTATTTTGAAACTCATATGATCATGCCTTGGTGAATTCAAAACCAACTATCCAAATTTGAGGAATAACCTTCAACCTTGATCTTTTGATCAATATTATAATGTAAATCCAATCCAATATGATATAGTGACTCATCCACAATAATGAAATCATCCACAAGATATTTAGTAACAAATGCCACTTGGCTATCCAAAAATAAATCATATGAGAGGATAATGATCTTGCCACATAGGATGAAAATATCTACATGACTTGCTTTCCAAGCTATGCCACCTCATGCTCAAAGGATTGCTATGGATGAGGGCATGACAACCAAACACCTTAGTCATCTAACCAACACAAGAGTCACCACCTATGTGTCATGATGCTAGAGCTTGCCCAAGCCTATAAATAGAGCCACACCCTTCATCCATTTGCTCATCAAGTACCATGATATATGGGAACAAACACATAGAGCCACTCCATGTGAATTAGCTAGGATCAAGATGAAGAAGCTAGGAGGTGGAGGCATACCACAAGATGCAGGTTTATCAGATTTCCTGAAGAACAAGCTTCAGAAGATACCAAGGTAGAATCCCTAGGCAAACCATATATTTTGAGGATCATATCATCATATCTTGAGTAGGACCTTAGGCTATTACAAGACATTTAGAAGTGAGAGAGATTATAGATGCTAACCATAGCCATGTCTATCCTAGAGCATTTTAGAGTAGTATTACATCTTGCTTGTTTAAACCAACCTTTAATCTTGTAGATGAGAGCCATGTTCCATTAGTGAAACATAACCAAAGCTTATGCTCATATTCTAATCCTAGTTGTGTATCACATTGGTGATCACTACTTAAACCCTAAACTACATTTGAATTCCAACCCATGGATTAACTTGGATTATAATTAGAACCCTGCCATACCTCATGCCTATTTATACTTAAATTTAGTGAAGAGTATGCAAAACCTACACCTTTTCATGTAGGATCCACCCCACATAAAATATTATGTCCCCACTTGTGTATCATGGATCACAAATATAAACCAAGCCATCTATACTTAGGACTAAATGCCTTTGGTGAGTGGAATGAAACCAATACCCTATTCTACTTTGCAATCCAAATACTTTGCCTAAGTGAACCAAAAGAATGGTCTTTATAAAGTAGCATCACCTTAATAAGTAAATTGACCAATGATAAGCTTGGGAATTATATTAAGAAGTTCAAGCCATAACTTGCTAAGCAAGATTAGTGAATATAGTGTAGATTCAACCATTTTCTTAAACTCTTAAAAAAAATTCTCCACATAAACTGATGAATCCAATTCCATCCACATTTTCACCACTACTTTAAATACTAGTCATAATTATAAATATGGGAACAAATCATATTATTAAGTACTAGCTCAACCTAATCATGTGTTCATTATGCACCAGCTATAAATTTCAAACCATTTAAATGGATCTGGTTCCTAAATTAAAAGGGAAGTGAGATAAAAAGCTAAACCTATTTCATTGTTAATTAAACCTCACCAAGTGTCACTTTAATTAAAATTCAATAGTTGTTTAAACCAAAGAATTATGCAGTGAGTATTATCATGAAGTGCTATTGAAATTCAAATGATTTAGAACCTGCAAAAACAAAATAGGATTCAATTTGAATTCAAACCAGTAAATAAAAATAGAAAAAGAAAACAGAAATTTGAAAAAGAAAATGGAGGGAAACTTACCTGGCAGGCCGAGCAGCACCGCAGCAGCCCATCACCACCACGTCCACCAAGCCCAGTATCAACCCAGCCCAAAGCCACTTACCATTTGGATCGCTTTAAAAATCGTGCAAGAAGAAAGCCACCTTCTTCTTCTTCCCCGGCGACGACAGCGCAGAGGTGAAGCCTCGGCCACGTCCTCGATGCCGATAAGAACAGCCCGGACCTCGTCAGATGTCCCAGAGCTCGACCGCATGACTTTGGAATCCGTTGCCAGTAGGATCATCACGATTCCCGCCCGAAAACCCTAACCTGGAACACCGCCGCATCCTGGACGCTCACCGCCATGCATCGCCGTCGAACCAGACAGTGCTTGGAGCTATAAATAGGTCAGAGAGATCGCCACGGCTCGAGAAACCCTAGACTCCCATCCTTATCCTCCCTCGTTTCCTAATTCCTCCTCTAGCTGCAAGTCTCTGTCGCCGGCGACCTCCATGGCGCCGTCGATTGAGAGCATCCCGGAGTTCATGGAGTAG
Organism: Lolium perenne; assembly: GCF_019359855.2. Taxonomy (NCBI): domain Eukaryota; kingdom Viridiplantae; phylum Streptophyta; class Magnoliopsida; order Poales; family Poaceae; genus Lolium; species Lolium perenne. Next base: position 30,539,096 of record NC_067248.2, on the reverse strand, counting down.
CTCAATCGAAGCGTCTGATCGAGTTGAGTGATCTGGAGGAGCAGAGCATCAAGGAGGGACCGGTACAACGTCAATTTCAAGATCTTCTCCCGCAGTACATCGCCGGGAATGGCGAAGTGGAGCTCGCCTGAGCCCTCAATCATCACCGGCGACCATCTCAGAAGACTCAGGGTATGATTACGCGTCTGTAGCACCTTTTATCCTCTCGAATCATCCACCGTAGCGCTAGGTAGCCGTTTGGCCGGAGTCGCGCCGCCGCGGACATGAATACCGGCGAAGCTCCGGTGATCTATTCGAGGGGGCAACACGACCATCGTGTTCAGTAGCTCGAGTGGAGTCGAAAGATCCCAGTAGTTCTTCCCGGGGGGCCGTAAAACGGCGGCGCCGTCGTGCGCTGACCACCGGCGGTCATTGACCGGCGAGGCCGACGTGGCCTGTAGGACCCCGTGTGGTCTTTGACTTGTCCACGCCAACGTGGCGGTCAACATATGTTTTGGTCCCACCAGTCAGTCGCTGCGGGTGTACATGAACCGGTATGTTTAGTATTTAGTGTTAATTTCAAATTCCAGAAAATTGCAGAAACTTTGTAAAATTATAGAAAAATAATTTCAACTCAGAAAAATATGAATAATATATCAAAATGCTCACAAAAATAAACTCTATTCAAATAAAAGATAAAACAAAAATGTGTGCCAAAATAAAAATCCATTTATTTTTAACCTTATTAATTATGCCATTTCAATTATTTAAAATACAATTTGAAATCAATAATTAGTGAAATTTCAAAATTAAATTTTAACTATTCAGTAACTAAGTAAAATGTTAAGATTAATTTTATTTATCATATTTGCATTAACTTAATTATTAGTGGTAATTCGTAAACCCTAATTTGCAAATTACCATTTACCATTTTCTTTAAATAGTAATAACTCAAGAAAATATTAAAAGCCAATATTATTTTGGTAGCCCAACAATTGTTTACTTCAACATATTTGAGTAACAAGTTAATTATTTTAAAACCTAATCACAATTGTTAAACCCTAATTCTCAATTAAACCTAAATAGGAGTTACCCTAATTATTCAATCGTGTAAAATTTTTAATAAAATGTCAAACCATTACTAATTTTGTTTCAAAGTAATTAGTCACCACACCTATATTGCCAATTATCATTTTAGGAGTTGTACCATAATTTAGAAACCCTAGTTTCAATTTGAGTAAAACCTTGATTCCATTATTTCATGTGATCATCCTAAATTAGTGCACTCCTAAAACCCTAGGGGACTAGCCCATATGATTATATCAACTTCACCTTTAGATGTAGAAACTTAATAAACAACCAATGAATGCATGCTTATGATCCACTAGCATAAACCAAGTCACATGAGATCATCATTTCATGTCCATATGCTTAGTTAAAACCTATAGGATTCACTATACCATTAGGATCAACCTCAACCATCATAATTTAGTAGAACCATAATAATAAACCCTAGTACCAACCTTGTGTAGCAAATCACATCACATGCTCCTAATCAACTAAACCCTACTTAGGAAATGATAAGTCACTTAGCTTAGAAACTATTAGTGATTATTTAGTGAAGCAAATGAGAAACCATAGTAAACCCTAGTAGCTAATTTATGGAACCATCTGGATAACCATCCTTTGATATGATATCATAATCAACCATAGTAATAAACCTGCCCATACTTGTTGTATATAGAACCAATTCAACTTAAGCACCCAACTAGTTCTTATTAGTGGAACTAAATGAATTCAATAGTAAACCCTAGAAAGCCATAGCTCCTATGCATAGTAGTTCATATTCTTATTTAACCTGTTCCTCAAAAGATATTCTTTTGAAGTACAAATGTCAATCAAACCTTAGAAGCCCTAATCCTTCTTTGAAATACTAAATATTTCTTAAACAACATGTTCTCCAAAAGTTTTTCTTTTGAAGTATAGTATAAGTAATCATCAACCATGATCTGTAGCACTTAAAATTGACAACTGTTCTTTACATACTATTCCATCACTATTCTTTATGTGTATGATTGTTATGATGTCTTATATCACTTAGATATGATGCTAATATAACCAAACCCTAATAAGAACCTTGTTTGAGAACCATTCTAAAAGTGCAACCAACCCTAAAGAAATCTTTACAACTCATACATCTTAAACCATCGAGGTTAGGTTACGCTCGGGACGATTGCATCTCATACTATGCATTATAGCATCTTTGCTCGTTCTTTAAACATTGTCCTTACCAGACGATGATGGTATTTCAGAATTTGGAGTTATCACGTATCGAAGCTTTTGCCTGCATAATCTTGCAGTCAAGAAAGGCAAGTTCATCGCTTGCTCATGTCATTTGATTATTTGTATCAAACTATATGCAAAGTACTATACTTATCACTCATGCATTGAAAAGCAAAGTATTATTTTACAATTATGAATATGACTATGTGGTGGGCAATGGAACCATGGTATGTGTTGATATGGTGGAGGTTCCATTGCATGGGTTATATCACCCTAGGACTAATTACCAATGCCGTCCAGTGATTCTAGCGCCGTACATATCGCGTTATCCATAAGATCTATAATATCTCTGGGGAAGTCAGCTGTATCTTTTCCCTTCTGCACGCCAACGGATCGGAGAGCCGGTGGGGTGCTGGAGGCACTGCCGCAATAGGTTGGGAAATCCTTTTAAATCCCCATCCATTAGTGATGATAAGCTCTTCGATCTATGAGGGATTGTCCGGAGTACACCATGAGTATAGCCGTATTATCGGGGGAAGTCTACTGGAGGTGTACGGTTGGACAAAAGGGTGGGTTTGCAGGGTCGCGGAGAAGGCAATGATTGGCTTGGATCTTATACTGGGCCTCACACCAAAGGAAGTGTGGACGAGCTGAGGGCATACTCTCAGCCGGCAACATGGTTAAGATCTCTTGTGGGGTAAAGTAACGCACCTCTGCAGAGGGTATCAAGAATTGTGACTGTCACTCCCTGTTCCAGGAAGGGAACTGCGAACGCGGCAGGAAAGGAACTCCACGAAGTTCTAGCCAACCTGTGAAGACTGACGGGCATCGTTTTCAGAATAAAATAAACCTTTTGAAGAAATGTTTATGAAAACCTGCATTGGCCTATGACTTTCTGGTCTATGGCTGTAGATAGTGCATGATACACATATTTCCTAATATGAACTTGCTGAGTACGCTCGTACTCATTCTATCTCGTTTGAACCCCCTTCTTAGAGCAATGCACCGAAGGAGAAACTACCGTGGAACTCGAAGACAAAGGAGTCAACCACAACAAGATGAAGAATTCAACCAAAGAAGCCAATGGAGTCAACTTCTGCATCAACTATAATGGAAACCTAGAATAGTAATAGAAGGGAACATTTCCCTAATCCTAGCACCTAAGTAGCTAGAGTTCTATAGCAAGCCAATTAGCTCTTAAACTTGAGTTAGCAATAAGATAGACTACGAGTCGTTCTTCTGGAGCTTTATTTGAAGTTTTACCTCACTGTAAAGTAGGAGGTTGTGTTGATCTTATGTAAACGGCTCATGCGTATTTCTATAGACATACCTTGGACTCGCATATGTTTCTGTTGTACCACTCTGAGAGATGTAATATGAGTGGAACGGTGTTTCACTTGTGTTATGTCAACGACTTGTGTACTACACCATGCAGTGGTACGCTGGGTCACCACACACATGGGGGCTCCATGCACTTTCAATAACCTTCCTCTTTGGTTGTGCATGAAGCGGAAGTTCATTATGATGTCAATGCTCAACCAAGACCCGAGGCAACCCGGCAACGACATTGATGTGTACCTGAGGCCATTTGTTGAAGAACCTTTACAGTTGTGGCGTGAAAAAGATGTACCTCTGCAGGATGAGAACGAACAAAGAAATTTAACCTACGAGCGTTGTTGTTTGTAACCATCAATGATTGTCCTGCTCTTAGTAACTTTTCAGGACAGTCAAACAAGGGATACAATGGGGGGGACTTTTGTACCGAAGCTTTTGTACCGGTTGCTTAACAGGTACAAAAGGCCCTCTGGAACCGGTATTGATAGGCCTTTTTCTACTAATGGTAGCTCGTTAAGCTTTTTTTCTTTTCGGTTCTCGAAAAAATACCTGTGTGCACCGGTATTACCGGTTACAACAAATACCAATCAAATAAATTTGAAGTTAGTCCAAAATCTATCAAACTTATTTGAACTTTAAGCAAAATATCAAATGCTGGTAGAGGTATTTCCATACATTGCATGGCATTGAACAATTCGATTTCGGCAAGATCTAAAAAATACCGGTTGAGAAAAACCCTAACCTTTCATTTGTAAGATTATATAATAATAGGTAAAGAGTACCCACGAGGGCTCGATGGGGGCGCCGACAACTATCTCCATGTTGGTTTTCACATGTTGGGCCTCCTTGCCAGCCGCACAACCCAAAAGCCTACATCTATTTCACCCCTTAAACGCACATGTGTGTGCACACACACAGACACACATAGAGACCACGCGCGCGCACGCACACTTCCATCTCTCTATTCTATTTTCCCACTCGTTGCTCCAATTCGCGCCCAGAGCACACCCTTTCCCACGCCATCGTTGAGATGTCTCCGAAGAGGAAGGTGACAGGGCAATTGTGCAAGCATACGTTGAAGGTGAAGCCGCCAATGAGGGCGGAGAGGTCTCCAACAGCATTGTGATGGCATCGTTCTTGTGGCGTACCATGTTAGAGGTCACATTCTTCCCCAACATTCTAACTGTTCTATGGGTCCTAGCAATTGACATAATATGATCTGTATAGGATGAACCATGAGGTTTTATTCCTTTTGTCAGAATATTTTCACTACATGTTGTCATGTTTTTTTCTGAATTCTAGTTGGACGAAAATTAACACAAAAATCTCTACACTTTCAATTGTTAATTGCAGGAGTCGCAGTGTTTATCTTGGGTGCGGAGGTTTGTGTCTCAGTAGTGACGAGATTTTGGCATAGTTATTCGTGACTTAGAGCCGCAACATTGGCAAGTGGAGGCGATAACACATGATTCAGTGTTTAAACTTGTAGGTGAAAATCCAAGGTATATCTTTAGTTGGTTGTGTTTAGCAATAGTCTTGTTAATGGCATTATTTTGTGAGTGCCAACTTTCTCCAGTGTGAAAACCTATAATCATTGATCATGGTGATGACGATGCTTTATGCGTTGGTGTTTTTTTAAGACGTCACTTTGGAGACGATGGATTTCTGGTGCTATCTTGGTGGTTGATCCGTTGTTACATAAGCTAGATGTAATTAGTAAATAGTACGAGGAGAGTTGTTTTGTGGCGAGTAGATTCAGTAACTTCGTCTTCCTCTTCCTGCATATCCATCTGCTTTTGCAGCTGCAGCTGTGCAGGAAAGGGGGGCAAAACGGATGGAATTGAATGAAGTCTTTGCTATACCCGCAGCAACTCAAGGCACGCGCATGCATGCATGCACGATACGCATACGGCGACGCAGATGTTGCAACTTGCAAGAGCAAAGCCAAAACCTCCGGTCCATGCATCCAGGGTTTCCAGTCTCGATCGAGAGGAGAGGGAGCCTGACTTAATACTGCTCATCGCCGTAAATTCATGGCATGACATGACTTGGCATGCACGGTCAAATTTAGCTCCTGCCTCGCCGCTCGCCGGCCTGCGTACTGCCGAAACAAGGCTGTAATGTAAATGTGTGGCATGACAAGACGTGACATGCACGGTCAAAACTAGCTGCCCGTGCCGCATGCGCTGCCACCGGCAGCAGATGATACGTAGTAGATAGATACGGGAAGAGTTCTATCCTCTGCGGTGGATCTCTATTCTTGCATACTGTTGCGCATTGATTTTATCCTGTGGCACGGCAGCAGCAGTAGCGACAACTCTGTGGTTCTGTTTTACTGCTCGCCACCGGCCGGCCGACACTGTTCTTGGTTAACTACACTAGCTGGGCGCTAGCTAGAGTGATGCAAGTACTACTGCTAGTGCAATTAGTTAACCTGGAGTAGATCTCAGTTTCTATCTGCTGCCAGCTAGCCCTGATTAAGTACCAATAACAACAAATAATTACATCAAAGCTTTTTTAATGAAATTGAAGTAGGCTAGATAAGAAACCCAACAAAAATAGAAGAAACTAAAACAAGAAGAGAGAAGGAAAGAAAATGCAATTAAACTAAAATTTCAAGAGCTAAAACTTTAAGGACAATCCAAACCATCAAATCTCTTTTTACCGCCTCCGCTCATGTTAACTTTGGGCGTCCTTGTATTTTTCACACTCCTTCGAATTTTAACTGTTGCTTCTGGGGGTCTTTGTCTGATATGATTTGACCACATTACTTGGTGTTGGACTAGCTTGCCTCGCCTAGCCTATCTCGTATTACCTCGTTCTTAGTTTGGCTCTTTCTTGCATGTCACACATTCACCATAGCATGCGCATCCCCGCAATACTCATCTCTTGAATTCGTTGTTTTTAGTGAGCTAACATTCTACCTCGTATAGCATCGCCTCTCTGATTGCCGTCCTGTAGGAATGATTAAGTACCTTGAAACAAGTAATATCTCATGTTTGGCCCCTTGAAGAATAATGGATCGAGAAAACTAGTGAAGAAACATCCAAGAATCCCTTCTTATGGCTACTTGGATCGCAGGATTACTAAGCAGAGAAAAAGAAAAAGAAAACACAACAATTTGGTAGGATTGTAAGTATAAAATGGAGGAATGAAAAACAGAGAATATTTGTAGAAATATTTATTTGGACAGAACATAAGTTAACCACATGAAAAGTGCATAAATCCGACGTGGATGGGTGTAAGAAATATGTTAGACTACACGCCTAGGAAGGCGCGTTGGCACCTAGTAGCCATGACCACGAAGGGCGGTGCCGCAACCGAATGGGCAACATAGAGGTACCCGCAGCTCGATCTATGGTAGACGTGTGTGCTCGGTGACGAGAGGAAGACAAACTTGGCGGGACGGCCGCTGCAGCCTGCCAAGGCACGCGCGACAGCCGAGCAAGCATTTGCGGCAGTTTGTCGAGGGCTGGGTCAATGGCGTGGTTAGAGCAGAGGCGTGAGGACGATAAACAGTAGTCGAGTCAATCCGATCTATGATCCGCTATACAAAAAAACAAAATAGTTGATCAAGTGACCGGCGAAAAAAAACATGTAAAACTCGATGGCGGCCAATCAACCAATCAGCGGACAAACCCTACTACAAGAGTATAGGTGGCGCGGTCCTTGGAGAAGATCATGGAGATTGACCTCACCGAGGGCCGAGCGTTGGGCGGATACATGTTTAGAGGCCGGGTCTACGATAGCGTAATGCCGTGGATGAAGGCATTGAGTCTGTTTGGCTAGTCATATAGTAAGAGATTTAGATGCTAATTAAGAAGCTTTTCTAAAGATAAGGCAGGTTAAGATCACAAACCCTACACTACAAGATAGAATATATCTTTAGCAAAGACACAGAAAAAGTGAATCTATCTACATGGCTGAGTGTGAGAAAGATGTTAGAGTGTACGATGAAATTACTACTAGCATGATATTGAGGTAGAAACGCGATACATAAGAATTTTGGAGGTGTCATTTCTTTGATCCAAAGGGATTCCTTAGTAAAAGATCCTATATGTCGATTGGATTCATCCTTTTTTTTTTTTTTTTTTTGAAAATCCTTGGAACCGAAGGATCGCTGGAGCACGGGTGCAGAAATATAATATGGAATCGGTCGATATCTATCCGTGAGTCTGGGGACACGCTGTACGTGCGTGCTGGTGCAATGCAGTGTCACATCAGGACGCGTATACGTACGTATAGACAGTGCTGGTTGGCACAGGTATGCAGGCACCAGCCGCACCAGTGCACCACAGTACGTGACAGACGTCCCGTCCAGCAACAACAACAATGTGGTACTGCCACGTACGTGTAGGCATATGGCAGGTGATTTGTCCGGTTGCTGCATGCGCGGTATATATGTATAGTGTCAGCACAGCATGCATGCGCGCATGCATATATTCTCCGCAAAAGCCGTGCGGTACAGCATGCACGCAGACCTCAGCTCGTACGTAGTACGTCGTCTTCCTCCGGCGGGCGGGCAAGCGAGAGAGAGAGAGAGAGACAGGGCTACGTACAGCCAAAGCATGCGTCGATCCCTGTTTGTTCAAAATGTAAAACCCCGCCCAAAACTAAACGATTTCCTTTTATATAATGACTTCCGAAAAACATCCAAGATTGACCGATCAAAGCCATGTTTGGCTCTGTATATATATGATACAACCTCCGCTTCACAGATTTTTCTACGTGTATGTAGATAAATCCATCTGTATGGATTAATAACCGCCAGCATTTGATTTCTCGTAAAAAATGGACGTGATCAGATCTCGGAAAAATGGCTATCCTGGATTTTTTTTTCCGGGGGTGCTGGATTCAGCTCGCAACTCTACATGTAGCCGGGTCCATGGCGCGAATATTCTGCACACACCCAATAAATTCGTTGGAGGAGAACAAGGTGAAAAACAAGGTGTATTTTTTGCCAACCCACTTAACGATTACAATGTCGGTATTAGTGTTGGAGAGAGTGACGTAAGGGCGGTTGATGAGAACGATGAGATGGAACCGGAGTTGGAGGAGAGGAGGCCTTCCATGCATCTCAACCTAAAGGAAAGGCAATAAGAAGTGCAAACAAGAAGAGGTGGAGGAATTCCCTTTGGTCAAGGCATGGGAGAATGTTTCACTCGACGCGGACAATGATCAAACCACCAGAAAATATTGCAAATAAACCCCTTCTACCCGCTCATTGAGACCAGTTCAAAGGATGTTATGATGTGATAAAGAAATGTTGTAACCGCTGGACTAGTTTTTAGGAGAAAGTGAGAAATTCATTCATGACCTGCAAGATCAGCGGTTCGTCGGAGCATATATCCGCAGAAGTATTATTCCAGTTTTATGTTAAGTTCTAATGAAAGAGCGTTAACAAGTGCTTATTATTGGTGTTTATGTCACACCTAAGGTGTCACCAGTCTTGAGTGAATTGACTACAAGTATTGGAAATAAAAGTAGTGAGTGAGAAATGATTTGCTCGAAAGAGTATTGAGCGCAAACTAGAAAGTAGATAAAAATAACAAACTTTATTCAAAGTTTTGACATTTTATAGCGCGTGAGCGCACCTAGTCAGCATGTTTCACAAGGATCCCTAAAATAAGAAGGTTGATGAAAAAATAAATTAAGGAGATTATTTTGGACACACATGTGGTATTTGGAGGCAATAAATATCTTCCATACATGCACCCACACACCTGGTGGCCGAGCCAAGGAGAGAAATAGCAAAGAAAGACCATCAAATGTTTTAAAGACCACTGGTACGGTCAAGCATGCCCGTACGGCATGAATGTATGATGTGACGGTGGCGTCGCATCATCACATACTTTCACCTTGTGCAATCAGATGAGAGGTCTGAGACTCAGAGACACGAAAACACGAAATTTCTAGAAGGGACATGGAGGGGGGACTCGCAGAGGGAATCCATCGACAGCTATGGTGACCCAGCATACCACTGCATGGTGTAGTATGCAAGTCGTTGATATAACACTAATGAAACATCGTTCCAATAGCATTACATCCCTCGGAGTGGTACAACAGAAACATATGCGGGTCCAAGACATATCTATAGAATTATATCACGGACTCTAGCTTTACAGAAAATCAACACAACCTCTTAGTTACAATGAGGTAAAATGGCAATAAGCTCCACAAGAATAACTTGTGGACTACACTTATCCTAGCTCTACATATAGAGGTACTTGGCTTAATTACTACAGAACTATAGATCAACTCTAGCTACTTAGGTTCTAGGATTAAGGAGCTAGTTCCCTTTTACTTCTAATATAGGTTATCTCCATGGTGGATGTAGTGGTTGATTCCGTTGACTCTGTTGGCAGGATCTTGTCTCTTTGAAGTAGTTGACTTCCTCTGTCTCCGAGTTTCACTGTAGATTCTCATTCGATGTCTCTATATCTAAGCAGGGGGTTCAAAGAAGGGTGAGTACAAGCGTACTCAGCAAGTTCATTATATAAAAGAGGTGTTTAATACACAAGCTACAACCATGGACCAGAAAGCCATTGGCAATGCATGTTTTTGTAAAAATTTCTTCAAAAGGTTGCTTTGATTCTGAAGAACTATGTCCGTCAGCCTTCACTGGGTGTCTAGAACTTCATGGAGTTCCTTTCCAGCGGCGTTCACAGTTTCAAACCTGGAACAGGGAGCGACAAGCCACAATTTGATACACTCTAGAGAGGTGTGTTACTTTACCCATAAGATATCTTATCATTGTTACCAACCGAGCAACTCATCCCGTCCATACTTCCTTGGTGTAAGGCCATGTGTAAGGTCCTAGCCAATCACTGGGTGACAAGGTATTAACTTGTCAATGCATACACGTTGTAGACTAGGGTTTCGCGGAAAGTAGAGGGCAAGTAGATCTCGAAGGTTTCAGCCGAAAAGGTGCTCGACTGCTAAAAACTAGGGTTGTGTTGACAATGAATCGATCATTTCTTTCTCCCTCGACTCCCCTTATATAGGAGCCAGAGCCGAGGGTTTCTTGATGTACAAGTTACAAACAGCGGGAGACTCTTTGAGTTCGTCCCGTATAGTTACAAGTCTCTATTCCTAATACATCTCTATCTTCCATAGTTGACGCTTTATTGGACTTCCGGGCTTCGTAATCTTTGGGTCGTGGGCCTTCAGTAATCCCCGGGTACCTTCTTAGGCAGGCCCATTTGGGATGCCTATGTCAGTAGCCCCCGAGATTTTTCTTGAATAGTAGAATCAAGTAAAATATCCATCACTAAAATCAACTCATAACTTCTTCGAGTTACCAGATTATTTCTATATATATATTGTGAAGGGATAATGGTAAATGGAGTTGGTTCATCTGACGGATCAGGTACCAGTTAACTGCTCTTGTGGCAAACCCGCAAAAACCTATTTGAAGGTCAAGTCCCTGGACTCGACCCCGGCATAGTGGCATAATTCGACATGTGCCGCTTAAGGTCTTACCATGATCCGAATTTTAGTCATATTTTATCGAGTACCTAAAGAGTTGAACAAGATTCTCAATGAATTGAACCTAGTGCTCCTTCTAAGAAAAAGAAGAAGAAACATAAAAATGTTGTAGAATCCTCTGAACATGTTAATGATCCTAATAGTATTTCTATTTCTGATGCTGAAACTAAAAGTGGTAATGAACATGATAATGATAAGAAGGATGCTTCTGATAAAGAAGAGGTTGAAGATGAACCTGAAAAGCATGCTAAAAAAGGTATACTAAAGAAGATTTTATTGCTAAGAAACATGGTAATGAAAGGGAACCTTGGGTTCAAAAGCAAATGCCTTTTCCTGCTAAGAAACTAAAATCAAAGGAAGAAGAACATTATAATAAATTTTGCGATTGGATGCAACCTTTATTCTTGCAAATCCCTCTGACTGATGCTATTAAATTGCCTCCTTATTCAAAGTATATGAAAGATATTGTTTCTAACAAAAGAAAAATTCCTAATGAGCAGATTTCCACTATGCTTGCTAATTACTCTTTCAATGGCAAAGTTCCAAAGAAGTTGGGCGACCCAGGTATACCGACTATTCCTTGTTCTATTAAGAATAATTATGTTAGAACTGCTCTATGTGATTTGGAGCAGGTGTTAGTGTTATGCCTTTTTTCTCTTTATAAGAGACTTTATTTCGATAAGTTGATACCGAGATATCTTTGCAAATGGCTGATAAATCTACTGCTATTCCTGTTGGTATATGTGCGGATGTTCCTGTTCAAGTTACTAATAACTGCTTGATATTAACTGATTTTGTTGTGTTGGAAATGCCTGAAGATGATAATATGTCTATTATTCTTGGGAGACCTTTTCTTAACACCGCAGGGACTGTTATTGATTGCAATAAAGGAAAAGTTACTTTCAATGTCGATGACAAGGAGCATACCGTTTATTTCCCCAAGAGGATTGATAAAGTATGTGGAGTTAATACAATTTCTAATGTGAGAACTATTAAAGTGGGAGCTATATTCGAGTCATATGATGACTTACTATCTTGACCTCCCTATGGGAGTATATGAAGAGTTATGTTTTAACTCGAAGATGTACAATGATACTCCTTATATTTCATCGGGTGCGCGACCAGCGCTTCCGATGGGAGTAGCCCCTGAGGCTACAACCAATGCTTGTACTTGGTTGTAGGCTCAACTTTTTGCTGTCTTATCGCTATATTGTCAGCTTCCCATTTTTTTTCATTTTTATCGGGTGCGCGACCAGCGCTCCCGATGGGAGTAGCCCCCGAGGCTACAGCCAAGTACTTGTACTTGGTTGTAGGCTCAATTTTTTGTATTTTGTATCAACTCAATATTTTCTTTTGCTGCCTCTTCCTCTTATCAGAAATATGAACCATATTTCTGATAAGAGTAGCCCTAGAGCGTATGGCAAATGTTTTGTATTTGATCATAACCTCCCGATGTTTTTCTGGTTAGCTCACTCGTGCTTTTCCCTGTCGCTATATTTGATAGAAACACTCAATGTTTTTCTTCATAGTGATATCATTGCCGCCGATAGCCACGACCACCTCCTGGAAAACCACGGCTCATGTCACGTCTCTGAAGTGTGGGTCCAAAGTTCTGCACGGTCGACACGTTGCGCAAGTGGGGGACACACGTCCTCCACAATTACCGGCACGCGCGCAGTAACTTCTGTCCAGTAACTTCTTGCCGAAATGATGATTATACCTTTGTTGACACGCGTAAGGCGTAAGATTCATTTGCCTTTCATCCAACGGTGCGACGGGTTGGTTCCTCGCTATAAAACTGCCCCTTCGTCCTCATTCTCCCCCTTCGTTGCACCGTTCATCTCTCTCCTCTCTCCAGTTTCGCCATTGCCGTCCCCAAGCTTCTCACGCTCGTGCTTCCAATCATCCCTCTTCTCCACTAAAGCTCAGTTTTATGCCGCCGCGCACCAAATTGATGAGGCGCACCGCTCCATACACCAACGCATCGATGGATAAACTGGAGATCTCTGGATGGGAGAGATCCAAAATATCCAACCAGGACCAGAAGACCCTCAAGAAGCTTGGCCTGGTCAAAAAGGAGGGCTCGCTGATCTTCCCTGGTGACGAAAGCTTCCCGCGTCCTCTGATTGGATACCGGGTAACTTTCATCGATCACCTTATTCGCGGCCTTTCCACCCCCATCCACGAGTTTCTTCGTGGACTTCTCTTTGTTTACGGGATTCAGCTGCATCAGCTGACCCCCAACTCCACCCTCCACATCTCGATTTTTATCACCTTGTGCGAATGCTTCCTCGGGACCCATCCTCATTGGGGCCTATGGAAGCGCGTTTTCTATCTCCGGCGCAACAGCTCCCGCAATGTCGCCTATAATGTGGGCAGCGTGTGCATCTGCGTTCGACCCGACGTTTACTACTTTGACGTCGAATTCCCTGACTCCGTCCAAGGGTGGCGCAGAAGGTGGTTGTACGTCCAAGAGGAGTACAACAACTCCTAGGAGTACAACATCGCTCCTTTTGATGCTGCCGCATAAATCCTCAGGTGCCGATCCTGGGACGCCGAGGCTACTGCCGAAAAAAAGACGGCTACGAATGCTCTGATGAAGCGCATCCACTAGCTCCAGAACACCCACGGTGAAGAACTATCGGGTGTTCAAATCACTGATTATTTCCTTAGGATCAGGGTGTAGCCTCTGCAGGCTCGCAAAAACCCCCTTTGGATGTATGCTAGCGAGAAAGACGTTGGTCGCGTGTCCAAAGATCTCTCTGTTAAGGACTTGGAGAAGCCCATTCGACGTTTTTCCTCGTTAAGCAAGAAACACGAGGTTCCAACCTCTTGTCGCGTGGAGCCGTATAGTGGCAGCCACGCCCTTCCCGAAGTAAGTAACTTTCTCTTTCGAGTTGTGCTTTTATTTTTCGACTGCTTCCTCATTTGCTTTGTATATTCACCTCGATCTTGCTTTTTCATCTTACAGAACCACCAAGTTCTATCTTCTCTTCCTCCCCTTCATGAAGGTGGAGAGGTGGACGAGCGAACTGTTGTCACTGATGACTCGCAAGAACCCTCTCGTCCTGAGAGTGAAGTCACAGGATCTCACAAATCTGCGGCTTCCTCCGAAAAAGAAACTGAATCGAAGCCTTCCGAATCAGGCCGCGCTCCTCCTTCCGCCATTTCTCCAAGGAGCAAGAGAAAAAGGGATGAAGTCGAAGATTCTGGCACCTCCAATCCCACTAAGTCAGCTGCCGGAGAAACTTCACATGAAGAAGAGGGTGCCTTTAACCCTTACGATGATGCTGGCTCCGTTAGCTCGTAAGCTTCTTTATTGTTATTTTTTGTCCAACTCCTTTTTCTTCGGCATACTCATTTTTCTGTGTTGACAGTGGCGAGGAGGAAGAAGAAAAGGAGGAACCTGAGGTTCATGGTACGGCTCTAACGAGTACGTCCCATACCATGGTTCTTTCTGAAGAGCAGCGCACCGCCCCAGAATCTTCGCCTCCCCCTCAACAGGACATGGAGACGCATACTCCTACGACCAGCCCTCGAGCTCCCTCGCCGAAGAGAGCAAGGATTTCGGCTGGCGATAGTCATGCCATTGTTGCGGGGAGTTCCTCGACTCCTTCTTTGGACGATGTAAGTCTTCTTTTTCTTCTAGATTCACTATTTTGCTTTGCCAGACTATCTTTGATCGTTTGTCGAGTTTTTCCTCTTCTGAACTTGTTTCCTGATGCTCTCTTTATAGCCTGTGATGAAGCATCTCATCAAACTTGGGACCCAATTTGTTGGGTTTCGTGACGCAGCCAAAGATTTGAGAGGTAAGGCCCGCTTTGTTCTAGGTAACCCATTTTTCTCGGCAAACCTGTTTTGTATGCTAACAACGGATTTTCGTCCTTTGACCTTCTTTTCAGAGAACCTCAACCGAGTCGAGAAACGCGCTGATGACTGGCTCTTAAGCTTGAGCAAAGCGAAAAGGCTAGCGAGAAAGATGAACAAGATGCCGCTGCTGTTGGAGATCTTCGCCAAAGACTCCACGATGCTGAAAGTGCTCTGAGTGATAAGGTTTCTCAGCAAATCGCGCGTGAGAATGCAATCATAGATCGTTTGGAGACCCAAAACCGGCGATTCGTTAGTAAGTGTTTTCCTCCACCTGCCTTTGTTTTTATCTTTACTTGCTTCTCTGAATATCGATGAGCTTCTGCTTTGCTCCAGCGGGAAGGATGGGTGAGGATTTTACCTTGCACGAGGGTGCTGAGGATCGTCTTCTCGATGCTCTTTCAATCCTCGAACTGCATGGCGATCTGACGCGCACTAATATCTCCGAATCTCGTGTCGCGTTTAAGCGACTATTTCCTCACTTCTTTCCGAAGCAGACACATCCCGAGATTTTCTCCGAGCTTGTGCAACGCTTCTGAGGTGAAGAGGATCCTGCCTTCGTTTACCGGCAGGAAAACTTGAAGATGTCGACTGGGCGAAAGCTGGAAGCCCCAAGGGGATGAACAAGGAAAAATGGAATACTCTGGTGAAGGATGCAAAGCCTCACTCGAAGAAAATCCTCGCTTTCCTGGGGCCAAAACCTGCTGCGTCCGCTAGCACTGCCAAGCTGGAGGTCAACTAGACCAACCTATCTCTTTGTTTTTTTCTTTTTTTCCTTTTGTATGTGTCGCTGTCCTTATGATTTGTGACTATCTATGTCGACTCGATAGGAGTCGACTTTGTGTAAGGGACCCCAAATATGTAAATATCTTCGCTATTAATGAAAAAGGTGATCCTTGTTGAATGATTGATGTCGACATTTCTTTCTTTCAGTTCGTATTTGATAACTATACCGCGGCATGTGGGCCTGCTGATACTTCACCAGCCACATCTTATTCGAGAAGGACTCCTGCCGGTGATTTTGTAGATGATTCTTTGTGTGCTGATCCCTTGCAAGAGTTACCTGATCTTCGACAGCAACTCCAAGCCGTGAAAAAACAAGCTATCATTGTTATGGACCAATCCCGCAAATCCTCCGAGCGTGAAAAAACTGCTGTCCGACAAGCTTATGAAGCTCTGGAACCGAAGGAAGCTGCGGTGGCCGAGGCTTTGCAAGCTACCGCCCGAGAAAATTATATACTTGACCTGATGACTGACGCAAGTCTAGGTATGGTGGGTACATTGCACTTCATCTTGCTTTTTCCTCGACAATGCTCGTATGTTTTGTCATATGTTGCTTTTCTTTTTTGGTTCTAGGTTCCTTTATTGATACTGTTGCTGAAGATCAACACGTTGACTCGCGGGTTGAGGTCCTTCTCCGGCTTGCCAGACATAATGGCAGTGATTCCAGGATCGTGCTGCTCAAGTCCGGGAATTTCTTGAGTTCTGCACTAGTACCTTAGTCATGGTGTACAACGCTATGTTTCCTCGGAATCCTCAACCCGAAACTCTTCCTGAATTGATGAAAAAGTTCAAAAACGTGAATCAGATCCATAAATTTGTGAAAGCCCAACTGATGGCTAGCGCCAGGTTTGCATTGACCTGGTTTAAGATTTGCCATTGAAAATTGGATCTGGATAAGGTTATCGACGTCTGCTACTCCAAGTTAAA
This sequence comes from Lolium perenne, assembly GCF_019359855.2. Taxonomy (NCBI): domain Eukaryota; kingdom Viridiplantae; phylum Streptophyta; class Magnoliopsida; order Poales; family Poaceae; genus Lolium; species Lolium perenne. The sequence goes on along the minus strand of NC_067248.2, from coordinate 30,522,434 downwards.
GAAGAGAAGAAGAAATGTCGACAAGTTTAACGATGCAGTTACGCCGGTTGCCGAGAAGATGATTGAAGAACTCCTGAGGATTGATGTTGTTTTCTTCCATGACTATCACTATACGGATGCCCCGGATGCTCCTGCTGAAGGTGGAAGGGTAACGATAGATGATCTTCTATAGTTGTTTTGTTTTTTTCTTTCTATTATGCTCACTGCTAGGTCAGAGTTAAAGTTTGTATATTGCGGGTCACTTGTACTGTAAACATTATTTGCAAGACTCATGTATAGTCAAAGCAAGTTTGTACGTTTTTTGTTTTCCTCTAGCCCCCGAGTGTTTTGGTAGTCATATCTATGTTTATTATTCGCGAGGTTTTTAAACCAAGGCAAATAGTTTCAAGCTATGTTTTGTGAGAGCCGAATATATATTGTTTAGTTCTTCGGGTTTGAGCCCTCGAGCCTGACGAGGAAAAAATATATATCACCAATATTTTTACTATATTGCAGCATCGCGAGCCTGCCTCATTAAAAACCTTTCAGCCCCACTCGGTGCCCTGCAAGGAAAAGAGTGCATCTGAAAACTCGTGAGCATTTCAGTACATTGTGTGCTTACATGTGTGACACGATTTTGGCTTCTACGCGTAAAAACATCAGAGCTGCGCCACGTTCCATGGGTTTGGCTCTTCCTTCCCCGTCTTCTTGTCTTTCATTCTGTATGCTACTCCTAGAATCACTTCGGTAACGATGTATGGTCCTATCCAAGGAGATTCAAATTTTTCATGGCTATCCTGAGTGAGCCGAAGAACCAGGTCGCCAACTTGAAAGGACCTTGGTCGCAAGCGTCGACTATGGTAATTTTCCAGGTTCTGTTGGTACGTGGTGACTCTTCACAGCACCTCGTCTCTGGCTTCGTCGAGTGCGTCGACATCATCTTCCAGCGCCTTTCTTGATGTTTCTTCACCATACTCCGCCACTCTCGGATAATTATATTCTATTTCTATCGGGAGTACCGCCTCAGCTCCATGGACCAAGAAGAACGGAGTTTCTTGCGTTGCTGTGTTGGGTGTTGTCCGTATGCTCCATAGCACGCTAGGCAACTCATCCACCCGGGTGTGTCGAGCTTTCTCCAATGGTGTTAACAACCGTTTCTTGATACCGTTTCTTGATACCATTGCAGATGATGCCGTTCGCGTTTTCGAGTTGGCCATTGGTTTGCGGGTGCACCACCGATGCGAAGTGCAGTTTTATGCCTACCTCTGCACAGTATGCCTTGAATTCTTTGGAGGTAAAATTGTTGTCATTGTCCGGAACTATGTCGTTAGGGACGCCAAATCGAAAGACTCTGCCCTTGATGGAGCTCACCACCGATGATGCATCTGCCGAAGTTACTGGTACTGCTTCAATCCACTTGGTGAACTTGTCGACAGCCACGAGCAAATATACATATCCTCCTGGCCAAGCCTTGTGTAGCTTCCCCACCATGTCGAGACCCCATTGTGCGAAGGGTAAAGCGAATGGTATTGGCATCAGCTCTACTGCCGGAGAATGAGGTTTTGCCGCAAATCTTTGGCACGCATTGCAGGTACGCACTATGTCTTTTGCGTCTTCTATTGCTGTTAGCCAATAAAAACTGATACGTCTCCAACGTATCTATAATTTCTGATGTTCCATGTTAGTTTTATGACAATACCTACATGTTTTGCTCACACTTTATAATGATTTTATGCATTTTCCGGAACTAACCTATTAACAAGATGCCGAAGTGCCAGTTCCTGTTTTCTGCTATTTTTGGTTCCAGAAAGGCTGTTCGGGCAATATTCTCGGAATTCGACGAAACAAAAGCCCAAGGCCTTATTTTCCCCGGAAAGTTCCAGAACACCGAAGGAGAGCCGGAGGGGGGCCAAGGGGGACCCACACCATAGGGGGGTGCGGTTCCCACCCTGGCCGCGCCGCCATGTGGTGAGGGGGGCCTGTTGCCCCTCCGACTCCGCCTCTTCGCCTATATAACCCCTCGTGACCTAAAAACCCAATACCAATCGACGAAATTCCAGAAAGACTCCAGGGACACCGCCGCCATCGCGAAACTCCATTTCGGGGGACAGAAGTCTCTGTTCCGGCACGCCGCCGGGACGGGGAATTGCCCCCGGAGTCATCTCCATCGACACCACCGCCATCTTCATCGCCGTTGCTGTCTCCCATGATGAGGAGGGAGTAGTTCTCCCCCGAGGCTGAGGGCTCTACCGGTAGCTATGTGGTTCATCTCTCTCTCTCCCATGGTGTGATCTTTATGTGATCATGAGCTTTGTATCACTATTAATCTATGTTCTACTCTAGTGATGTTATTAAAGTAGTCTATTCCTCCTCCATGATGTAATGTTGACAGTGTGTGCATCATGTAGTACTTTGCGTAGGTTATGATTGTAATCTCTTGTAGATTATGAAGTTAACTATTACTATGTTAGTATTGATGCGATCTATTCCCCCTTTCATAGCTATTGTTGACAGTGTGTATGCTATGTTAGTACTCGGTATAAATTGCAATGGTCTATTATGCACTCTAGAGGTTACTTAAATATGAACTCCGGATGTTGTGGAGCTTGTTTACTCTGGCTTGAGGTGTGCTTTTGTAGCCCTACACAATGAATGGTGTTTGTTATCCAACAAGAGAGTGTAGAAAGTAGCATTTATTTATTCATTTATGTGATCAATGTTGAGAGTGTCCACTAGTGAAAGTATGATCCCTAGGCCTTGTTTCTAAGCATTGAAACACCGTTTGCAACAAGTTTTGCTACATGTTTGCTTGCTGCTATCTTTATTTCAGATTGCAATTACTACTTACAATCATCCATATTACTTGTATTTCACTATCTCTTCGCCGAACTAGTGCACCTATACATCTGACAAGTGTATTAGGTGTGTTGGGGACACAAGAGACTTCTTGTATCGTAATTGCAGGGTTGCTTGAGAGGGATATCTTTGACCTCTACCTCCCTGAGTTCGATAAACCTTGGGTGATTCACTTAAGGGAAACTTGCTGCTGTTCTACAAACCTCTGCTCTTGGAGGCCCAACACTGTCTACAGGAATAGAAGCGTGCATAGACATCAAGCTATTTTCTGGCGCCGTTGCCGGGGAGGTAAGGTAAAAGGTATTCACATCCTCCGACTACTAAGCTATTTCCTAGCACTGTTGCCGGTGTGTGAGTGCTCGAAGTTATTTCCTTTAGATCCTGCAATTATATCTTTTTGTTTCTTATTTTTATTTTCACTAGTTAGGCTTAATGGAAAACAACAACAAAAAATTAGAGATCTTTATGAACTTTATATTGAATTAGGACATGATGTGTTTGAAGAGAGAATTAAAAAACCCATGGAACTTTGTTTGCAAAATAGTTGTAGCAATGTTATTAGCATGAACTCTTTGAACACTATTATTGCTAATGCTATGGAAGAATTTAAGCTTGGGGAAGCTGGTTGTGATATTTTTAGTCCCCCAAGCATGGAGGAGAAAATTTTATTTGATGATACTTTGCCTCCCATTTATGATGATTATAATGATAGTGGTATTTTGGTGCCACCTACTATGGAGGATAAAGTTTATTATGATTATACTATGCCTCCTATATTTGATGATTATGGTGATGAGAATAATAATGATAGCTACTTTGTTGAATTTGCTCCCACTACAATTAATAAGAATGACTATGCTTATGTTGGGAGTAGTAATTATTTTATGCATGAGACTCAGGATAAGAATGCTTTATGTGATAGTTATATTGTTGAGTTCGTTCATGATGCTACTAGAAATTATTATGAGAGAGGAAAATATGGTTGTAGAAATTTTCATGTTACTAAAACACCTCTCTACATGCTGAAAATTTTGAAGTTACTCGTGTTTTATCTTCCTATGCTTGTCACTTTGTTCTTCATGAATTTATTCGTGTACAAGATTCCTTTTCATAGGAAGTGGGTTAGACTTAAAAGTTTATCTTATTTACTTTTGATGCTCTCATTTGCTTCAACTCTTATTTCTTGCGAGTGCATCATTAAATTTACTGAGCCCATCTTAATGGCTATAAACAAAGCACTTCTTGGGAGATAACCCACGTTTTTATTTTGCTACTGTTTGTTGTGTCTTGGAAGTTGTTACTACTGTAGAAACCTCTCCTTATCTTTATTTTATTGCATTCTTGTGCCAAGTAAAGTCTTTGATAGTAAGGTTGATACTAGATTTGGATTACTGCGCAGAAACAGATTTCTTGCTGTCACGAATTTGAGTAGCCCCCTCTGTAGGTAACTCAGAAAAATCTGCCAATTTACGTGAGTGATCCCCAGATATGTACGCAACTTTCATTCAATTTGAGCTTTTTCATCTGAGCAAGTTAAGTGCCTCTAAAAAATTCGTCTTTACGGACTGTTCTGTTTTGACAGATTCTGCATTTTTATTTCGCATTACCTCTTTTGCTATGTAGAATGGATTTCTTTGTTCCATTAACTTCCAGTAGCTTTGAGCTATGTCCAGAAGTGTTAAGAATGATTGTGTCACCTCTGAATATGTGAATTTTTTATTATGCACTAACCCTCTAATGAGTTTGTTTTGAGTTTGGTGTGGAGGAAGTTTTCATGGGTCAAGAGATGAGGATGATACAATATGATCAAGAAGAGTGAAAAGTCTAAGCTTGGGGATGCCCCCGTGGATCATCCCTGCATATTTCAATAAGACTCAAGCATCTAAGCTTGGGGATGCCCAAGGCATCCCCTTCTTCATCGACAACTTATCAGGTCACCTCTAGTGAAACTATATTTTTATTCCGTCACATCTTATGTGCTTTACTTGGAGCGTCTGTATGCTTTTATTTTCGTTTTGTTATCTTAGTTCTCTGAATAAATCCATGTGTGGGAGAGAGACACGCTCCGCTTTTTCATTTCAACACTTGTGTTCTTAGTTTTACTTTTAGTGTTCATGGTGAAAGTTGGAGGCTACTGCATTTATTGCTATTTGGTTGGAAACAGAAAATGCTTCATGTGGTAATTGGTATATTGTCTTGAATAATTTGATACTTGGCAATTGTTTTGCTCAAATAGATCATGTTTAAGCTCTTGCATCATGTACTTTGCACCCATTAATGGAGAACTACCGTAGAGCTTGTTAAAATTTGGTTTGCATGATTGGTCTCTCTAAAGTCTAGATATTTTCTGGTGAAGTGTTTGAGCAACAAGGAAGACGTACAGTGTAGAGTCTTATAATGCTTGCAATATGTTCTTATGTAAGTTTTGCTGTACCGGTTCATACTTGTGTTCGCTTCAAACAACCTTGCTAGCCAAAGCCTTGTACTGAGAGGGAATGCTTCTCGTGCATCCAAAACCTTGAGCCAAAACCTATGCCATTTGTGTCCACCATACCTACCTACTACGTGATATTTCTCTGCCATTCCAAAGTAAATTGCTTGAGTGCTACCTTTAAAATTTCATTCATTGTCTTTGCAATACATAGCTCATGGGAAAATAGCCTTAAAAACTATTGTGGTAATGAATATGTAGCTTATGTATCTTATTTCTTATAAGTTGCTTGTTGAGCGGTAACCATGTTTCTGGGGACGCCATCAACTATTACACCTTTGTTGAATATCATGTGAGTTGCTATGCATGTTCGTCTTGTCTGAAGTAAGGGTGATTTATCATGATCAAATGGTTTGAGTATGCATATTGTTAGAGAAGAACATTGGGCCGCTACCTAAAGCCATGTATCATGGTGGAAGTTTCAGTTTGGACATTAATCCTCAATCTCTTATGAGAATATTATCTGTTGTTGAATGCTTATGCATTAAAGAGGAGTCCATTATCTGTTTTCTATGCTTTCCCGGTATGGATGTCCTCAAGTTGAGATCTATCAAAAACGAGAAATCAAATGCGATCTATCTCCTTGGACCTTTGTACAGGCGGCATAGAAGTACCCCTTTGTGACACTTGGTTGAAACACATGTAATGCAATGATAATCCATGGAAATCCAAGCTAATTAGGACAAGGTGCGAGCACTATTGGTATTCGATGCATGAGGCTTGCAACTTATAGGATGTCTTATGCATAACACATATGAATTATTACTACCGTTGACAAAATTGTTTCTATGTTTTCAAAATAAAAGCTCTAGCACAAAAATAGTAATCCATGCTTCCCTCTGCGAAGGGCCTTTCTTTTACTTTATGTTGAGTCATTTCACCTACTTCTTTCTATCTTAGAAGCAAACACTTGTGTCAACTGTGTGCATTGATTCCTACATACTTGCTTATTTGCATTCATAATATTACTTTGTGTTGACAATCATCCATGAGATATACATCCATGAGATATACATGTTGAAGTTGAAAGCAACCACGGAAAACTTATATCTTCCTTTGTGTTGCTTCAAAACATTCTACTAAGAATTTATTGCTTGATGAGTTAACTCCTATGCAAGTCTTATTGATGCTTGTCTTGAAAGTACTATTTGATACGTCTCAAACGTATCTATAATTTCTTATGTTCCATGCTACTTTTATGATGATACTCACATGTTTTATACACACTTTATGTCATATTTATGCATTTTCCGGCACTAACATATTGACAAGATGCCGAAGAGCCAGTTGCTGTTTTCTGCTATTTTTGGTTTTAGAAATCCTACAACGGAAATATTCTCAGAATTGGACGAAATCAACGCCCAGGGTCTTATTTTTCCACGAAGCTTCCAGAAGACCGAAAGGATTACGAAGTGGGGCGACGAGGCGCCGCCACGCCAGGGCCGCGCGGCCAAGGGTGGGGCCGTGCCGCCCTAGCGTGTGGGGCCCTCGCGCCGCCTCCAACCCTACCCTTCCGCCTACTTAAAGCCTTCGCCACGAAAACCCCAGTACCGAGAGCCACGATACGGAAAACCTTCCAGAGACGCCGCCGCCGCCAATCCCATCTCGGGGGATTCAGGAGATCGCTTCCGGCACCGTGCCGGAGAGGGGAATCATCTCCCGGAGGGCTCTTCATCGCCATGATCGCCTCCGGATTGATGTGTGAGTAGTTCACCCCTGGACTATGGGTCCATAGCAGTAGCTAGATGGTTGTCTTCTCCTCATGTGTTATCATTGTTCGATCTTGTGAGCTGCCTAACATGATCAAGATCATCTATTTGTAATGCTACATGTTGTGTTTGTTGGGATCCGATGAATATGGAATACTATGTTATGTTGATTATCAATCAATCATATATGTGTTGTTTAAGATCTTGCATGCTCTCCGTTGCTAGTAGAGGCTCTAGCCAAGTTGATACTTGTAACTCCAAGAGGGAGTATTTATGCTCGATAGTGGGTTCATGCCTCCATTTAATATGGGACAGTGACAGAAAGTTCTAAGGTTGTGGATGTGCTGTTGCCACTAGGGATAAAACATCAATGCTTTGTCTAAGGATATTTGTGTTGATTACATTACGCACCATACTTAATGCAATTGTCTGTTGTTTGCAACTTAATACTGGAAGGGGTGCGGATGCTAACCTGAAGGTGGACTTTTTAGGCATAGATGCATGCTGGATAGCGGTCTATGTACTTTGTCGTAATGCCCGATTGAATTTCACACTACTCATCATGATATGTAGGTGCATTGTTATGCCCTCTTTATTTGTCAATTGCCAAACTGTAATTTGTTCACCCAACATGCTATTTCTTATTGGAGAGACACCCCGGTCCATTCTTTTACATCCGAAATACAATCTACTGCAAACATTGTTCTTTACTGTTCTTCGCATACAAACATCATTTTCCACACCATACATTTAATCCTTTGTTACAGCAAGCCGGTGAGATTGACAACCTCACTGTTAAGTTGGGGCAAAGTATTTGGATTGTGTTGTGCAGGTTCCACGTTGGCGCCGGAATCCCTGGTGTTGCGCCGCACTACACTCCGCCACCAACAACCTTCACTTGCTCCTTGACTCCTACTGGTTTGATAAACCTTGGTTTCTTACTGAGGGAAACTTGCTGCTGTACGCATCACACCTTCCACTTGGGGTTCCCAATGGGCGTGTCCTTTACGCGTCAACAAGCTAAATTTCTGGCGCCGTTGCCGGGGAGATCAAGACACGTTGCAAGGGGAGTCTCCCACTTCCAATCTCTTTACTTTGTTTTTGTCTTGCTTTACTTTATTTTATTTACTGCTCTGTTTGCTTTCTTATATCAAAATACAGAAAAATTAGTTACTTGCTTTATTTTATTTACTATCTTGTTTGCGTTCTCCATATTAAAAACACAAAAAAAATTAGTTACTTGCATTTACTTTATTTAGTTTGCTTTATTTACTACTGCTAAAATGGGTACTCCTGAAAATACTAAGTTGTGTGACTTCACTAGCACAAATAATAATGATTTCTTATGCACACCTATTGCTCCACCTGCTAGTACAGCAGAATTCTTTGAAATTAAACCTGCTTTACTAAATCTTGTTATGAGAGAGCAATTTTCTGGTGTTAGTTCTGATGATGCTGCTACCCATCTTAATAATTTTGTTGAACTTTGTGAAATGAAAAAGTATAAGGATGTAGATGGTGACATTGTAAAATTAAAATTGTTTCCTTTCTTCTTAAGAGGAAGAGCTAAAGACTGGTTGCTATCTTTTCCTAAGAATAGTATTGATTCATGGACAAAATGTAAGGATGCTTTCATTGGTAGATATTATCCTCCTGCTAAAATTATATCTTTGAGAAGTAGCATAATGAATTTTAAGCAATTGGATAATGAGCATGTTGCTCAAGCATGGGAAAGAATGAAATCTTTGGTAAAAAATTGCCCTGCCCATGGACTGACTACTTGGATGATCATCCAAACCTTTTATGCAGGATTGAATTTTTCTTCGCGGAACATATTGGATTCAGCTGCTGGAGGTACTTTTATGTCCATCACTCTAGGCGCCGCAACAAAGCTTCTTGATGATATGATGATTAATTACTCTGAATGGCACACGGAAAGAGCTCCACAAGGTAAGAAGGTAAATTCTGTTGAAGAAACCTCCTCCTTGAGTGATAAGATTGATGCTATTATGTCTATGCTTGTGAATGGTAGATCTAATGTTGATCCTAATAATGTTCCGTTGGCTTCATTGGTTGCTCAAGAAGAGCATGTTGACGTGAACTTCATTAAAAATAATAATTTCAACAACAATGCTTATAGGAATAATTCTGGTAACAACTATAGGCCATATCCTTCTAATAATGGTAATGGTTATGGTAATTCTTATGGTAATTCTTACAACAATAATAGGAGTGCACCCTCTGGTCTTGAAGCCATGCTTAAAGAATTTATTAGTACACAAACTGCTTTTAACAAAACTATTGAAGAAAAGCTTGGTAAAATTGATATTCTTGCTTCTAAAGTTGATAGTCTTGCTGTTGATGTTGATCTTTTGAAATTGAAAGTTATGCCTAATGAAACTAAAGATATTAAGTCATTTGCTACAGCAAACGCCATCCAAGTTCGAATTAATGAGAACATTAGATTGATGGCTGAATTGCGTGCTAGGTGGGAAAAAGAAGAAAATGCTAAAGAGAATAATGTAGCTAAAGTTTGGACTACTAACACCACTAGTAATGCTAATGCTTCACATGTTGCTACACCTCCTACTATCAATGGTAAAATAATTGGTGTTGACAATGTTTCTACTCCTAATGCAAAGCGTGCAAAACTGCATGAAACTGCTAAAACTGCTGAAACTGTTTGTGATAAAACTGCTGAAATTTTTCAAAATGTTGGGGACAATGATCCCATTGCTGTAGATCATAATGGTTTAGATTTTGATGATTGTCACATCTCTGAAGTTATAAAGTTCTTACAAAAACTTGCTAGAAGTCCTAATGCTAGTGCTATAAATTTGGCCTTTACAAAACATATTACAAATGCTCTCATAAAAGCTAGAGAAGATAAATTAAAACTTGAAACTTCTATTCCTAGGAAGTTAGAAGATGGTTGGGAGCCCATCATTAAGATGAATGTCAATGATTTTGATTGTAATGCTTTATGTGATCTTGGTGCAAGTATTTCTGTTATGCCTAAGAAAATCTATAATATGCTTGACTTGCCACCATTGAAAAATTGTTATTTGGATGTTAATCTTGCTGATAATTCTACAAAGAAACCTTTGGGGGGGATTGATAATGTTCGCATTATGGTTAACAATAACCTTGTCCCCGTTGATTTTGTTGTTTTGGATATTGAATGCAATGCATCTTGTCCCATTATTTTGGGAAGACCTTTTCTTCGAACTGTTGGTGCTATTATCGATATGAAGGAAGATAATATTAAATATCAATTTCCTCTCAAGAAAGGTATGGAACACTTTCCTAGAAAGAGAATGAATTTACCTTTTGATTCTATTATTAGAACAAATTATGATGTTGATGCTTCGTCTCTTGATAATACTTGATTCACACTTTCTGCGCCTAGCTGAAAGACGTTAAAGAAAAGCGCTTATGGGAGACAACCCATTATTTTACTTCTGCACTTTTGATTTATATTTGAGTCTTGGAAGCTATTACTACTGTAGCAACCTCTCCTTATCTTTATTTTGTTGCATTGTTGTGCCAAGTAAAGTCTTTGATAGTAAAGATGATACTAGATTTGGATTACTGCGCAGAAACAGATTTCTTGCTGTCACGAATTTGAGTAGTATTCTCTGTAGGTAACTCAGAAAAATCTGCCAATTTACGTGAGTGATCCCCAGATATGTACACAACTTTCATTCAATTTGAGCATTTTCATCTGAGCAAATTTAGTGCCCCAGAAAAATTCGTCTTTACAGACTGTTCTGTTTTGACAGATTCTGCCTTTTATTTCGCATTGCCTGTTTTGCTATGTTTGATGGATTTCTTTGCTCCATTAACTTTCAGTAGCTTTGTGCAATGTCCAGAAGTGTTAAGAATGATTATGTCACCTCTGAATATGTGAATTTTTGAGTATGCACTAACCCTCTAATGAGTTTGTTTTGAGTTTGGTGTGGAGGAAGTTTTCAAGGATCAAGAGAGGAGGAGGATGCAATAGGATCAAGAAGAGTGAAAACTCTAAGCTTGGGGATGCCCCCGTGGTTCATCCCTGCATATTTCAAGAAGACTCAAGCATCTAAGCTTGGGGATGCCCAAGGCATCCCCTTCTTCATCGACAAATTATCAGGTCACCTCTAGTGAAACTATATTTTTTATTCCGTCACATCTTATGTGCTTTACTTGGAGCGTCTATTTGTTTTTTGCTTTTGTTTGAATAAAATTGGATCCTAGCATTCTTTGTGTGGGAGAGAGACACGCTCCGCTGTTGCATATGAACACATATGTTCTTAGCTTTATTCTTAATGTTCATGGCGAAGGTTGAAACTGCTTCGTTAATTGTCATATGGTTGGAAACAGAAAATGCTACATGTGGTAATTGGTATAATGTCTTTAATAATTTGATGCTTGGCAATTATTGTGCTCATATAAATCATGTTTAAGCTCTTGCATCCTGTACTTTGCACCTATTAATGAAGAAATGTTGTAGAGCTTGTTGACATTTGGTTTGCATGATTGGTCTCTCTAAAGTCTAGATATTTTCTGGTGAGGGTTTGAACAACAAGGAAGACAGTGTAGAGTCTTATAATGCTTGCAATATGTTCTTATGTAAGTTTTGCTCTACTGGTTCATACTTGAGTTTGCTTCAAATAACCTTGCTAGCCTAAGCCTTGTATTGAGAGGGATTACTTCTCGTGCATCCAAAATCCTTGAACCAAAAACTATGCCATTTGTGTCCACCATACCTACCTACTACATGGTATTTCTCTGCCATTCCAAGTAAATACTTCATGTGCTACCTTTAAACCATTCAAAATTTATTATCTCTTATTTGTGTCAATGTTTTATAGCTCATGAGGAAGTATGTGGTGTTTTATCTTTCAATCTTGTTGGGCAGCTTTCACCATGGACTAGTGGCTTCATCCGCTTATCCAATAATTTTGAAAAAAGAGCCGGCAACGGGGTTCCCAGCCCCAATTAATTAACCTTCATTAATAATTCTCTTCACATGTTTTGCTCTGATTCGTCAGTAAGCAACTTAATTTTGCAAATAGACACTCCTCCATGGTATGTGAAAGGTTGGAAGGAACCCAAGGATTCGGTTAGCCATGGCTTGAGAAAGCAAAGGTGGGGAGGAGTGTCACCTAAATAAAACTAAAATAAATAGACACTCCTTCATGGTATGTGATTGTTGGAAGGCACCCGAGGACTCGGTTAGCCATGGCTTGTGAAAGCAAAGGTTGGAAGGAGTGTCACCCAAAAATAAAATAAACCACACTAAAGTACATGTGTAAACAAAAGAGAAGAGGGATGATCTACCTTGGTGGTAGAGATAACGTCCTTCATGGGAGCCGCTCTTTGAAGGTCCGCTTGGCAAGGGAGTTAGAGTGCCCACTACCATTCGTTGACAACAACAAACACCTCTCAAAACTTTACTTTTATGCTCTCTATATGATTTCAAAACTTGAAAAGCTCTAGCACATGATTTTATCCCTGCTTCCCTCTGCGAAGGGCCATTATTTTACTTTTATGTTGAGTCAGTTTACCTATTTCCTTCCATCTTAGAAGCAAACACTTGTGTCAACTGTCTGCATTGATTCTTACATACTTGCTTATTTGCATTCATCATATTTCTTTGTGTTGACATTATTCATGAGATAAACATGTTGAAGTTGAAAGCAACCGCTGAAACTTATATCTTCCTTTGTGTTGCTTCAAAACTTTCTACTATGTATCTATTGCTTTATGAGTTAACTCCTATGCAAGTCTTATTGATGCTTGTCTTGAAAGTACTATTCATGAAAAGTCTTTGCTATATGATTCAGTTGTTTAATCATTGTCTTTACCATTTCTTCGAATCGCTGCATTCATCTCATATGCTTTACAATAGTATTGATCAAGATTATGATAGCATGTCACTTCAGAAATTATCTTTGTTATCATTTACCTACTCGAGGGCGAGTAGGAACTAAACTTGGGGATGCTTGATACGTCTCAAACGTATCTATATTTTATTATGTTCCATGCTACTTTTATGATGATACTCACATGTTTTATACACACTTTATGTCATATTTATGCATTTTCCGGCACTAACATATTGACAAGATGCCGAAGAGCCAGTTGCTGTTTTCTGCTATTTTTGGTTTCAGAAATCCTACAATGGAAATATTCTCAGAATTGGACGAAATCAACGCCCAGGGTCTTATTTTTCCACGAAGCTTCCAGAAGACCGAAAGGATTACGAAGTGGGGCGACGAGGCGCCGCCACGCCAGGGCCGCGCGGCCGAGGGTGGGGCCGCGCCGCCCTAGCGCGTGGGGCCCTCGCGCCGCCTCCAACCCTACCCTTCCGCCTACTTAAAGCCTTCGTCGCGAAAACCCCAGTACTGAGAGCCACGATACGGAAAACCTTCCAGAGACGCCGCCGCCGCCAATCCCATCTCGGGGGATTCAGGAGATCGCCTCCGGCACCGTGCCGGAGAGGGGAATCATCTCCCGGAGGGCTCTTCATCGCCATGATCGCCTCTGGATTGATGTGTGAGTAGTTCACCCCTGGACTATGGGTCCATAGCAGTAGCTAGATGGTTGTCTTCTCCTCATGTGCTATCATTGTTCGATCTTGTGAGCTGCCTAACATGATCAAGATCATCTATTTGTAATGCTACATGTTGTGTTTGTTGGGATCCGATGAATATGGAATACTATGTTATGTTGATTATCAATCTATCATATATGTGTTGTTTAAGATCTTGCATGCTCTCCGTTGCTAGTAGAGGCTCTGGCCAAGTTGATACTTGTAACTCCAAGAGGGAGTATTTATGCTCGATAGTGGGTTCATGCCTCCATTTAATCTGGGACAGTGACCGAAAGTTCTAAGGTTGTGGATGTGCTGTTGCCACTAGGTATAAAACATCAATGCTTTGTCTAAGGATATTTGTTTTGATTACATTACGCACCATACTTAATGAAATTGTCTGTTGTTTGTAACTTAATACTGGAAGGGGTGCGGATGCTAACCTGAAGGTGGACTTTTTAGGCATAGATGCATGCTGGATAGCGGTCTATGTACTTTGTCGTAATGCCCAATTGAATTTCACACTACTCATCCTGATATGTAGGTGCATTGTTATGCCCTCTTTATTTGTCAATTGCCAAACTGTAATTTGTTCACCCAACATGCTATTTCTTATTGGAGAGACACCACTAGTGAACTGTGGACCCCGGTCCATTCTTTTACATCCGAAATACAATCTACTGCAAACATTGTTCTTTAATGTTCTTCGCATACAAACATCATTTTCCACACCATATATTTAATCCTTTGTTACAGCAAGCCGGTGAGATTGACAACCTCACTGTTAAGTTAGGGCAAAGTATTTGGATTGTGTTGGGCAGGTTCCACGTTGGCGCCGGAATCCCTGGTGTTGCGCCGCACTACACTCCGCCACCAACAACCTTCACGTGCTCCTTGACTCCTACTGGTTCGATAAACCTTGGTTTCTTACTGAGGGAAACTTGCTGCTGTACGCATCACACCTTACACTTGGGGTTCCCAACGGGCGTGTGCTTTACGCGTCAACACTATTCATGAAATGTCTTTGCTATATGATTCAGTTGTTTAGTCATTATCATTACCATTGCTTTGAATCACTTCATTCATCTCATATGCTTTACAATAGTATTGATCAAGATTATGATAGTAGCATGTCACTTCAGAAATTATCCTTGTTATCGTTTACCTACTCGAGGGCGAGTAGGAACTAAGCTTGGGGATGCTTGATACGTCTCCAACGTATCTATAATTTCTGATGTTCCATGTTAGTTTTATGACAATACCTACATGTTTTGCTCACACTTTATAATGATTTTATGCATTTTCCGGAACTAACCTATTAACAAGATGCCGAAGTGCCAGTTCCTGTTTTCTGCTGTTTTTGGTTCCAGAAATGGTGTTCGGGCAATATTCTCGGAATTCGACGAAACAAAAGCCCAAGGCATTATTTTCCCCGGAAAGTTCCAGAACACCGAAGGAGAGCTGGAGGGGGGCCAAGGGGGACCCACACCATAGGGGGGCGCGGGTCCCACCCTGGCCGCCCCGCCATGTGGTGAGGGGGCCCTGTTGCCCCTCCGACTCCGCCTCTTCGCCTATATAACCCCTCGTGACCTAAAAACCCGATACCAAACGACGAAACTCCAGAAAGACTCCAGGGACGCCGCCGCCATCGCGAAACTCCGTTTCGGGGGACATAAGTCTCTGTTCCGGCACGCCGCCGGGACGGGGAATTGCCCCCGGAGTCATCTCCATCGACACCACCGCCATCTTCATCGCCGTTGCTGTCTCCCATGATGAGGAGGGAGTAGTTCTCCCCCGTGGCTGAGGGCTCTACCGGTAGCTATGTGGTTCATCTTTCTCTCCCATGGTGTGATCTTTATGTGATCACGAGCTTTGTATCACTATTAATCTATGTGCTACTCTAGTGATGTTATTAAAGTAGTCTATTCCTCCTCCATGATGTAATGTTGACAGTGTGTGCATCATGTAGTACTTGGCGTAGGTTATGATTGTAATCTCTTGTAGATTATGAAGTTAACTATTACTATGATAGTATTGATGCGATCTATTCCCCCTTTCATAGCTATTGTTGACAGTGTGTATGCTATGTTAGTACTCGGTCTAAATTGCAATGGTCTATTATGCACTCTAGAGGTTACTTAAATATGAACTCCGCATGTTGTGGAGCTTGTTTACTCCGGCTTGAGGTGTGCTTTTGTAGCCCTATACAATGAATGATGTTTGTTATCCAACAAGAGAGTGTAGAAAGTAGCATTTATTTATTCATTTATGTGATCAATGTTGAGAGTGTCCACTAGTGAAAGTATGATCCCTAGGCCTTGTTTCTAAGCATTGAAACACCGTTTCCAACAAGTTATGCTACATGTTTGCTTGCTGCCATCTTTATTTCAGATTGCAATTACTACTTACAATCATCCATATTACTTGTATTTCACTATCTCTTCACCGAACTAGTGCACCTATACATCTGACAAGTGTATTAGGTGTGTTGGGGACACAAGAGACTTCTTGTATCGTAATTGCAGGGTTGCTTGAGAGGGATATCTTTGACCTCTACCTCCCTGAGTTCGATAAACCTTGGGTGATTCACTTAAGGGAAACTTGCTGCTGTTCTACAAACCTCTGCTCTTGGAGGCCCAACACTGTCTACAGGAATAGAAGCGTGCGTAGACATCAAAAACCTATCCTGAAAACTTTGCCTGCTATTGCTCGACTGCTTGCATGGTGGCCGCTTATTCCCTCGTGTACATCCTTCAGTATAACTCTTCCTTCCTCGGGTGTGACGCATCTTTGCAACACTCCTGATATGCTTCGTTTGTACAGCTCTCCCTTGACCACGATAAAGGCTTTAGATCGTCGGATGACTCGCCTTGCCTCCACCATATCTTCGGGTACCTCTTTCCTCATGATATATGCCACATAAACCTACATCCAAGGAACTTGTATCATCATAACTTCATGTGGTTCCTCCTCGTCTTTCGATGTGTTTGCTTCTGGATCTGCTGGAGCCCCCGAGTCTTTCTTAGACTTCTCTTTTTTCTTCGGCTGCCTTGGTGCTTTCTTTTCCTTGGTTGATCTCTCGCTTATCTCCTCCCAGAACACGCCAGGTGGTATTGGCAGGCATTGCGACCCGATGTTGCCAAAACGTCGGCTTCATCATTGCTGAGCCTGCTGATGTGATTAACTTCACAGCCATCAAAGAGTTTTTCAAGTTCATTATACACCTCCTTGTATGCGATCATGCTACCATTGGCTGCATCGCACTTGTTCATCACTTGCTGAGCCACCAACTGGGAGTCGCCGAAGGTTTTTAGTCAAGTTGCGCCGCACACCTTTATCATCTTCATCCCATGTATGAGTGCTTCATATTCTGCCTCATTATTTGATGCATTGGGGAATGTCATCCGCAATTTATATTTCATTTTATCGCCTTGGGGTGACACGGCCTGTCAGCTGCTGTATCTCCTTGAGCTTCGTGGGCTTCCTCATTGTCACGATGGCTTGTATTTTCTCGGGGTTTGCCTCAATTCATCTGGCTGATACTATTCGAGGAGTTCTCCCGCAGGAACACTGAAGGAGCATTTCGTCGGGTTTAGCTTGAGGCGAAACTTGTCGAGGTTGTCGAAGGTTTCTCTAAGATCATCAATCAAAGATAACCCCTGCTTTGTTGTTATGACGACGTCGTTGATGTACACTTGAACGTTCTTACCAATCTGCGTGGCGAGACACTTTTGCATCATCCTCTAATAAGTAGCTCCCGCGTTTTTCAACCCGAAGGGCATTATTCTGTAGCAGAACACGCCATAAGGGGTTATAAAAGCTGTTTTTTTACTTCATCTTCTTCTTTTAGGAGGATCTGGTTATAACCAGAATACGCGTCCATGAAGGAAAGACGTTCACATTCCGTTGTGGAGTCGATAATTTGATCGATCCTCGGGAGGGGAAAGTGATCCTTTGGACAATGTTTATTGAGACACGTGAAGTCGACGCACATGCGAAGGACATCAGTGTTTTTCTTTGGGACCAGAACTGGGTTAGCAACCCATGTGGCCTCTGTGTGTAGCTCCATGATGAAATTTGCTTCTCGAAGTCGATTAATTTCTGAAAGCATTACTTTGCGGTTTGGCTCCGAAAAACGTTGCAAAGGTTGTCGAATTGGCCTAGCCCTTGGATCCAGATTAAGGGGGTGCTCAGCAAGTTCCCTGGGTACTCCTGGCATGTCAGCTGGACACCATGCTAAGATTTCCTAGCGCTCACGGGGAACTCGACGAGCGCGCTTTCCTATGCGTTGTCCATGTTTGTTGCGATAGCTGTCGTCTTCTTAGGATCCGTCGGGTGAATCTGTACTTCCTTTGAGTTCTTGGAGGTGTCGAAATTTTGCTCCTTAAGCGGCCTTCCTCCTTCAGGCAACACATCGTAATTAGTTGTTAGCCTTGGTGCCGCATATTCTGCTTGCATCCCGAAAGTTTTTGACATCCTGTGGAAATCTTTGTCGCACTTATCTGCCAAAGCGAAGCTCCCTTTTACCGTGATTGGGCCATTGGGTCCAGGGATTCTCCACAACAAGTATGTGTAATGTGGTACTGCCATGAATCTCGCATAAGCGGGTCGTCCCAATATGGCGTGATACTGTGATGGAAAATCTATGACTTCAAACTCCAGCTTCTCTCTTCTGTAATTCTCTCGAGTTCCAAACTAAACGTCAAAATTGATATTTCCCAGTGGATAACTTGGCTTTTCGGGTGTGATGCCATGGAAGCGCGTGTCAGTTGGTGTTAAATTTGCTAGAGATATGTTCATCTTCCTCAATGTATCTGCGTACATAAGGTTTAATTTGCTCCCTCCATCTATGAACACTCGTGATACGTCGAATCCTGCGATCACCGCTGGCAGAATCATAGCTGATTGCCCTGGTCGTGGAACTTGAGGCGGATGGTCCAGTTGGGTGAACCCGATGTCTTGTGCCGACCAATTCAAGTACTCGGTCGCTGGTGGAGGCATCTTCTCTGCCATGTAAACTTGTCGCGAAATCACCTTTTGGGCCCTATTCGAGGGTCTGCTGATAAGGGGTGGCCTGATCTTCTCAGTAAGCAACGGTGGTGACGATGATCACAGGATGAACACAGCGGAGGAACACGGATGATGAAGTGGATGATAACTTGTATGACGCAACGAGATCTCTCGATTGGTCCCTATCGCCAATGCAACAACTCTCAACCCTGCAAGATATTCGCAACTCCACACACTTGCGCACGTAGCCGCCGACCATGAAGCGGTAAGTTGCAACCTTCTAATTCCCAATGAAACAGCAGATTACACAAGACTTTTAGGTCTACACCAATATCAAGCAATATGATGTAGGGGATTCAATAGTTTTGTAGAGCAAACAACTAAGAACTGGGTTTATCTTAAACGTGGTCTAAAGCAACGTTGGGGGTGTCCTGGGCACTTATATAGGCGTCCAGGACGACCTCAGGTCGAAAAAGTACGAAAATAACCGACCCAGAATAGATCTGGTCGAGACAGACTCGGACTCGGCCGGTTTGGGGGCCGGTCAACCGGGCCTGGGATCGGCCGGTCCGGTTTGGACCGGGCCAGGGACCGGGAGGTGACCGGATGCGGGGACTTCGGCTCAGTACCCCGCCCGGTTGGCGTCAACGGGCCACCCGGTTGGCGTCAGCGTGCCGCTATGTCGGACCGGGCCAGAGACCGGGCGCGCCGGCGTGGCGGCCGGTCTGACCGGGTGCTGGGCCAGCCTGGACTTTGTCTTCCCTTCTCGCGCATGCCTCCCACTCGGCCGCTCCTCCCTGGCGCGTCCATGGGGTATCTTCATGTCCAGCTTCACGTCCTTCTTTACGTCCAGCTGCTCCTCTCCTCCTCGTGCGATGCTCGTCTCCTCTTCATACCTGATGATACACAAGTAACAAGACTTAGGTAGTATAAAGTTCTCATCAATCAAAGTATCGTTTAGGAATAAGTTCACCTATTATTTAAGTAGCTTCGCACGAGCCCTTGTAATAGGTCCAATCCGAACTTCATTGGACTTGAGCTTCACAGCAGCTTCATCTTCATTTGGTAATGACAGAGGTAGTAGTGTGGTAGGGATGTCCTCATCATCTCCCCCTTCAAAAGGCGTCGACCCCGACGCTCCAAGGTCTTCTCCGTCATATGGTGTCAAATCAGCAACATTGAAAGAATTACTGACACCAAACTCATAAAGTGGAAGATCTATCGAGTATGCATTATCGTTGATCTTGGCAAGCACTTTGTAAGGACCAGCACCACGAGGAAGCAACTTGGACTTCTGTAGCTTCGGGAACCTATCCTTGCGAAAATGTACCCAGACAATATCACCAGGCTTGAACAACATCTCCTTGCGCTTCTTGTTCATCCTTGCAGCATTGCTCTTGCCTTTCTTTTCTATCAAATCTTTAGTCTTCACATGTATCTTTCGTACAAAATCTGCCCTCTTGGATGCCTCCATATTAACTCTCTCATGTATGGGCAAAGGCAACAAGTCAAGTGGAGTAATGGGTTTGAAACCATACACCACCTCAAAAGGACACAACTTCGTGGTAGAATGTACCTCCCTGTTGTAAGCAAACTCCACATGCGGCAAACACTCTTCCCACTCTTTCAGGTTCTTCTTGATCATGGATCTCAACAGTTGTGATAAGGTTCGATTCACCACCTCAGTTTGACCATCAGTTTGGGGATGACAAGTAGTACTAAAAATTAGCTTTGTCCACAACTTTCCCCAAAGTGTCTTCCAGAAGTAGCTCATGAACTTCACATCACGATCAGAAACAATAGTCTTCGGGACTCCATGTAGTCGTACAATCTCCCTGAAAAACAGGTTAGCAATATGTGACGCATCGTCGCTCTTGTGGCAGGCAATAAAATGTGACATCTTAGAAAATCTGTCCACTACCACAAATATAGAATCATGGCCTCTCTTAGTACGTGGAAAATCCAACACAAAATCCATACTAATATCCTCCCAAGGTGTAGTAGGTGCCGGTAAAGGAGTATACAAACCGTGAGGCTTCAGCTTGGACTTGGACTTGTTGCAAGTAATGCACCTCCTCACATACCTGTCCACATCCCGCCTCATCTTTGGCCAATAAAAGTGGTAAGCGAGCATGAGTAGCGTATTCTCACGCCCAAAGTGACCCATCAAACCTCCAACATGTGATTCCTGCAATAAGAGCAAACGCACAGACGATTCTGGAACACATAGTTTGTTAACTCTAAATAAGAACCCATCATGTATGTGATATTTTTCCCATGCTTTACCAATAGCACACAAGCGATATGGTTCAACAAAATCATGATCAGTAGCATACAAATCACATAGTACTTCTAATCCAGGAATTTTAACATCAAGTTGAGTTAATAGCATATTCTTCCTAGATAGAGCATCAGCAACAATATTATCTTTTCCCTTCTTATGCTTAATAATGTATGGAAAAGACTCAATGAACTCAACCCACTTGGCAAGACGCTTATGCAAAGTAGACTGAGCTTTCAGGTATTTTAAAACTTCATGACCAGAATGTATGATAAATTCTTTTGTCCACAAGTAATGTTGCCAAACCTCAAGAACTCTAATTAAAACATACAATTCTTTATCATATATAGGATAGTTCAACTTAGCACCATACAGTTTCTCAGAAAAATATGCAATTGGGCGACCCTCTTGCATCAACACACCACCAATTCCAATACCACTAGCATCACATTCAATCTCAAATTGCTTATTGAAATCAGGAAGTGCAAGCAACGGTGCAGAAGTTAATAATCTCTTAAGTTCATCAAAAGCATGATCTTGGGCTGCGCCCCACTCATATATAACACCCTTTTTAGTCAAATCATTCAAAGGTGCAGCAATAGTACTAAAGTTGGGCACAAATCTTCTATAAAACCCAGCTAGACCATGAAGACTTCTTACTTGACTCACATTCATGGGAGTATGCCAATTTTGAATAGCTTAAATTTTAGACACATCTACTTCTACTCCATGCTGAGAGACAACATAACCCAGAAATATGACCTTATCTTTGCAAAATGTGCACTTCTCAAGATTACCATAGAGTTTATTATCACGCAACACTTGCAAAACATGTCGAATATGTATAGAATGACCAGATTCATTGCGGCTGTAGATTAATATGTCATCAAAATACACAACCACAAACTTGCCAATAAAATCACGCAAAACATGGTTCATCAGTCTCATGAAGGTGCTAGATGCATTAGTCAAACCAAAAGGCATTACTAACCACTCATATAAACCAAATTTTGTTTTAAAGGTTGTTTTTCATTCATCCCCTTCTTTCATCCTAATTTGATGATAACCACTACGCAAATCAATTTTAGAGAAAACATCAGCACCACTCAATTTATCTAGCATATCCTCTAATCGGGGAATAGGATGACGATATCAAATAGTAATGTTGTTTATCGCTCTACAATCTACGCACATACGCCATGTACCATCTTTCTTAGGAACTAAAATAACATGAATAGCACAAGGACTAAGGCTTATGCGGATATAACCTTTGTCGACTAGCGCTTGTACTTGCTTTTGTATCTCCTTCATTTCTTCGGGGTTCGTTCTATATGGTGCCCGATTGGGCAGCGAAGCTCTGGGGATCAACAAGTCGATTTGATGCTCAATACCTCGCAATGGTGGTAGTCCTGCGGGTACCTCCTCCGAAAACACGTCGCCGAATTCCTGCAAAACATTAGAAACACCAAGAGGAAGAGGGGTCATGTCGTTAGAAACCAAAACCGTACCCCTGTACAAGAGCACAAGAGACATGGTTGTAGGATCCTCACTAAATTCTCTCATGTCTTCTTTGGTGGCTAATGAGACTAAGGAATTCACTCTCTTACTTTTCGTTATATCACTCACGACATTACAATTCTCTCGCCTATCTAAAGAAGCATCCTCCAAGTTTACTTCAACTTTCTGACGAGATTCATTGACAATATGCTGTGGTGACATAGGATGCAAGTTGATTTTCTTGCCCTTGAACTCCAAGTGATATGTATTGGCACGGCCATTGTGTTGCACAGAACGGTCATAGAGCCAAGACCGACCCAATAGTAGGTGACACACCGTGATAGGAACCACATCAAAATCAATGGAATCCTTATACGGTCCAATCGCAAATTCAACATGCACCATGTAGTTTACCTTCATCTCACCATTGTCGCTCAACCATTGAATATAATATGGATGCGGGTGCGGTAGATACTTCAACTTCAGCTTGGTACACAACTCCTTGCTTGCTAAATTGCGGCAACTCCCGCCATCAATAATGATCTTGCAAGCCTTGTCAGGACCAACTAAAGCCTTTGTTTGGAACAAATTACAGCGCTGAGTAGATGCACTAGGAAACACATTAAGAGCACACTGAGACACAACTATAGTGCGAGCTTCAGACGGATAAGCATCTACACCATCACTGTCATAATCATCATCTTCTGGAGCATTTGGATCAACATCATCTCCAGTCTCATACTCATTGTCCTCATTAACAATCATGACCTTGCGGTTAGGACAATCCCTCCTAAAGTGACCCTTGCCACCACATGTATGGCAATTCATATCGCGGTTGCGCGCAGTAGACATGCTAGAACCACTTGTACTTGCAGCAGATTCAGACTTCTTTGTGTTGGACACATTGGAGACCGGTTTGCTAGGCGGATTAGAATAAGGTGCGGAGCGCATAGATGGCGTCGGCGCCGTTGATGGTGGCGCCCGAGGCGTGAAGCGCCCAGCTCCCGTAGTACGAACTTTAACCTTAGCTTCGTCAGCCAACTGTGATTCAGCTTCTCTTGCATGATGTAGCAACTCATTCATAGTGGTGTAACTGTAATGACGAACAATGCCTTTGATATCATACTTCAAACCATTGAGAAAACGAGTCATTGTCATCTCAAGGGACTCACGGACACGGCCACGCTGCATGAGCATCTCCATCTCCATGTAATATTCATCAACAGTCTTCACACCTTGTCTCAATAGGGTCAACTTGTCAAATATATGTCGCAAATAATTAGTGGGCACAAAATGATCATTCATTGCCGCCTTCATTGCACGCCATGTGGTAATAGGCGGCTCTCTCTATCTTCTCCGCGAGCACGAACAAGTCCATCCCACCAACGCAATGCATAGCCATCAAATTCGGAAGAAGCACGCTTGATCTTCCTATCTTCAGTGTAATTATGTAAGCGCCATAACTTCTCAATTTTTAGCTCCCAAGTGAGGTATTCTTCAACATCAGCACCTCCTTCAAGCTTGGGTATGGAGAACTTTTGCTTACCCAATCCATCTTCTTCCTCAAACCCACGATCTGGATGTCGGAGTTCATCAAATCCACGAGGGCGGTTACCACGTGGTGCACCATGATTAGCATTATTTTCTTCATCTTCTGCTTCGTCTTTATCTTCTTGTTGCTGTTGTTGAGTGAGATTGCCAACAACTAATCGCAAATCTTGAAGACTGCGCTGGATATCGGTCATTTGATCTTGCATTGTAGTGATGGTCGCATTAGTAGCGTCCAGCTTTTGGGAGATCCCTTGGACCGTCCCCCTAAGCTCATCATCCTGAGTGCGGAATTCACGTCGCATCTCATTACGAAGAGCTACATACTCCCTCCATGTCATCACATCAGCGGCATCCTTGTTTTTCTGGTTAACAATTTTTTCATCACTAGAAGACATGGTTAGTAGGTTAGTGCACTAAAACAAATATATATTGTGGTACTCTCACAACTCACGCAAAGCTGATAAGAAAAGGAAATCTTACCGCTCCAAAGTGAATTAGTATTGCTTACCACTTGTAGTGACTACTAGTGCACGGATGTAGCGAAGCGAATATCAAGGGTACAAGAACAAATCACACGACAAAGCAGGATATATGTGGGGCTGTAGGTGGGCTACCTATTTGCACCAATAACAAGCTCTAGCGCTGACCGTAGACAACCAATGATACTCACACAAGACGATAAATGTGGCAATGCAACTATATGTAGGAAAGGTTGCAATGCACTAGAGAGACGTTAGAAAAGCTCAACGAAACAGGCACAATATTGCTCAACTACAGGTGCAGTTAAAGAAAACTTAGGCCTTCACTTGATTCTACTAGCACTTCACTTTTCTTTTTGTATTTTCTTTTTGTATAATACGTAGCTATGTAGCTCTTTTTTCTTATTTTCAATTTTTGGTTTTTTTTTGACTCAACTCCTTGATAACACGGACAAACAAATAATGCAAAGCACCAAAACCTAATGAGAAGCCTGTCGAGCGGTAAAGACTAGTCTCTTCTGGGGAAGTTCATAGGCACTTATATCGAAAGGCTGTGGCTATGGTTTGGACAAACACACTGTATGCTATGTGGACTCGGAGCAGCAAAAACTAAAACTAGATGATAGCAGAGACTCAAACCCTAACAACTAGATGGAAGAAAAAGATACACAAAAACAACTACGAAAAGCAACTAAAACTCGAAATTAGTGCAATCTAAGGCTATGCCAAACCCTAACCATAACTTTGTATGGCTTTTTCTGGATAGGAAACACTCACAACTGAACTATGGGGTGGATTGTGGATGGCTTACCGAGGAAACGCTGAAATCTGGTACCAAGATGATAAGGGGTGGCCCGAACTTCTCAGTAAGCAACGGTGGTGACGATGATCACAGGATGAACACAGCGGAGGAACACAGATGATGAAGTGGATGATAACTTGTATGACGCAACGAGATATCTCGATTGCTCCCTGTCGCCAATGCAACAGCTCTCAACCCTGCAAGATATTCACAACTCCACACACTTGCGCACGTAGCCACCGACCACGAAGCGGTAAGTTGCAACCTTCTAATTCCCAATGGAACAGCAGATTACACAAGACTTTCAGATCCACACCAATATCAAGCAATATGATGTAGGGGATTCAATAGTTTTGCAGAGCAAACAACTAAGAACTAGGGTTTATCTTAAACGTGGTCTAAAGCAACTTTGGGGGCGTCCTGGGCACTTATATAGGCGTCCGGGACGACCTCGGGTCGAAAAAGTACGAAAATAACCGACCCAGAATAGATATGGTCGAGACAAACTCGGACTCGGCCGGTCTGGGGGCCGGTCAACCGGGCCTGGGACCGGCCGGTCCGGTTTGGACCGGGCCAGGGACCGGGTGGTGACGGGGTGCGGGGACTTTCGCTCAGTACCCCGCCCGGTTGGCGTCAGCGGGCTGCACGGTTGGCGCCGGGGTGCGTCCGGCGTACCACCCGGTCGTTCCGGGCCAGAGACCGGGCGCGCCGGCGTGGCGGCCGGTCTGACCGGGTGCTGGGCTGGCCTGGACTTTGTCTTCCCTTCTCGCGCATGCCTCCCGCTACTCCCTCGCGCGTCCTAGGGTATCTTCATGTCCAGCTTCACGTCCTTCTTCACGTCCAGCTGCTCCTCTCCTCCTCGTGCGATGCTCGTCTCCTCTTCATACCTGATGATACACAAGTAACAAGACTTAGGAAGTATAAAGTTCTCATCAATCAAAGTATCTTTTAGGAACAAGTTCACCTGTTGTTTAAGTAGCTTCGCACGAGCCCTTGTAATAGGTCCAATCCGAACTTCATTGGACTTGAGCTTCACAGCAGCTCCATCTTCATTTGGTAATGACAGAGGTAGTAGTGTGGTAGGTATGTCCTCATCATCTGCCCTTCTGAATCATTGACACTGCTCCCATTGTGTCAATATAAGGACCGTTGTTGGCTGGGGTTGCAGCCAATTGCAACTGATGTCGATTCTCGTCGGTAATTGTGGGTGGAGGTGGAAGGTGAATCTCACTCCTTGGCCCCTGGGGGCCCCCCTGCTTGCTGCCTATGCATTAGCATGTCCCGCGTATCTATGCAATGCTTGGAAAGTTCGGCAGTCCTTCTGAAGATGACCCGACTATCTTTTGCCAGTATTATCGAGAAAGAAGTACATCTGGCATGGTCCATTCAAAAGATCTTCGGGTGATATATATGGCCTTTGGAACCTCGGCCGATTATTTTGCCTGCTAGAACTCTGAGCATCCCTATAATCACTGCGCTGCTCGTTACTCCTCTAATAGTCATCTCGATGATTTCCTCCACTATTTCCTCGAAAACCAGCCGCTACTTGGCCGGGGCCATCATGGTCTGAGAACTGTCGAGAGAAACGTTGCCTATTCTGGTTGTTATTTCTATTGCGGTCTTCGTCGGGTGACCTGTGCCGTTTGTTTTGGACAACATCTTCGCCATTTGCCCAACGATTCGCTATCTCCATGAGCACTGCTATTGTTTTCGGGTTAGACCTTCCCAATTCCTCGATTAAGTCCTTTCTTTGGATCCCTGCAACAAACGCATCTATTGCTCTTTCATCAGATATGTTCTCTGCCGAATTTTTTATAATGTTGGATCTCTGGATATACATCCTCATTGGCTCATCATACTTTTGCCTGCAGGCCCTTAGCTGCTCCATTGATGCGAGGTTTCTTGCACGTGGATCGAAATTTTTTCACAAACATATTGGTTGTTCACTTGTGTTTTAAATATGGCTAGGTTTTCAACTAAGTATCTTAATAGTGACAATTAATGTTCACCTTCTTTGTGGGCTCTAAGGATATGTTCTAAGAGTTATACAATTTCCTATAAGGTTATTTTTCTTGTATTCCTTTTGTGAGGAATGAATTTAGGGCTAACTTTATTACTTGATTTCTTATTTGAGAATGTGGTCACTTGCATATTATTTCATGTGCTCACATATTTGATAAAGAGTTGAAAATTATGTTAGAACTCTTTCCAATATTAGCACTTTTATTATATTTAACTTAGAATGTAAATATCTAGAGTGGATACCATTCTCATCATAGTTTCCCTTGGTTGTAAGGATGAGTGGTTGTCCACACCACATGGATTTAACTATAGGGTTTGGCACTAGTGTTTTCTTATGTTTATTAATTGAATCATAGGTTAGAGATGGGGTTTGGTTCTAATGTTCTACTTATAATCACCAAGTGATTCACAAGTTAGGATTGAGATATAGCTCTAGGGTTGCTTACTAGTGATCTCCCTATGATTATATGTGATGGATGATATCTGCTTATTATACTAGGTTTAACTTATCCTTCTATTTATCCAGGGCTTGAGCATGCATTATACATGATCAAATTATTCATAATAGCTTCTTAGTTTTAGTTCTTGGTTTTACGATCATTAACAAGTGGTGATGATCATGGTATGGGATTCCTAAAGTATCACTAGAAGTATTTGGCTATGGTTATACCAATTACCCCTCTCACTCCACAAGGACTTGGATTATAATCTAGGGTTCTACTCAAGGAATGATGAATCTAAATATGTGGTCTTCCTAAGAATTCTACCTTGCTATCTTCTGTACCTTGTTCTTCAGGAATTCCGATAAACCTACATCTTGTGGTATGCCTCCATCTCCTAGCTGCTTCATCTTGGTTTCATCTAATGTATGGAATGGCTCAATTCTTTGGTTAGCTTGTACCATGGTACTAGATGATCAAATGGAGGGTATGGGAGGGTCCTTTTATAGGCTTGAGCAAGCTGTAATATCATGACAGATAGGTGGGTGACTCTTTTGATGAGTAAAGTGGTTGGTTGTTATGCTCTCATCCATAGCAATTCTTTAAGCATGAGGTGGCATAGCTTAGGATGCAAGCTATGTAGATATTTCCATCCTAGGTGGCCTTATCATTATCCTTTAGTTTTTGGCATCCAAGTGGCATTTGTTACTAAATATCTTGTGGATGGTTTTATACTTGTGGATAGTACACCATATCATATATGATTGGCTTTATCTTATAATTGTGGTCAAAATGTAAAAATTGAAGGTTATTCATAACTTTTGGATGGTTGTTCTTGATTTCACCTAGGCATGATCATATGAGTTTCAAAATACTCGTAATTAATTTTATTCAAATAGTTTGAACTATAATTCGTAATGTAAATAAATTTAGTTTTATGATCACATATTTAATAAGTTATGATTCAATCAAGAATTTGTGGCTATTATGCACTTTAAACCTTGTGGTTTACCATATTTGGTAATAAGTTTAGAAGTGAATTAAATTATAAACAAATGTAGTTACTAAACTTTTGAGTGTTAATAATTTAGAGTTCAATTCTTAAATAATGGGCCATTATTTTAATTCACGTGCCATTTGATCTAACCCATAGATCAAATCACTTTTACCCAAAATAGATTTTAGCAAAGATCACATGGAAGTTTATAGCACTTGTCTTTATGATCTACTTCAATTCCATCAACTCAAGTGGAACTTCAGTCAATGTGACAAGTTTTATTTGAAAGCGCAAAAAAATCCTTGGATTTTTTATGCATGAATGCAATGCGTACATCAGTTTCCCCTCTTTTTGTAACGCCGATTCATGGGATGTTACACCAGCGCTGCTTGGACTAGTGCCTTTGCACATCGATCATCATCATCATCTCCATTCATCTTACTGTAATTCCAAACCCTAGTGAGGATTTGCACTTGTATCCATTTAATCCCCCGCACCCCATTCATATATTCATTATGATATTATTAGCCTCCATGTTTGAACAACACCTTCTCCTCTTGGAAGATGGAGAAACCCTAGCAATATTATGATCTGAAATAAAGATTTGTGTTATCTTCTTTTGCAATATGTGTGTATTAGTGTTCTCCAACGATATTGTGTGTCATGCACCATGTAATATTTGCTTTTAGGACATTAGAGAAAATCATTGTTGTATGTAGTTGGAGAAACATGTACGTTAACTATGTGACAACATCCGTCGCCTCCACCTACTATGTATTAACGGGGGAAGCGAGATCTAGGAGTTAATGTGCACAACAGTGGGGCAAGCCTTAATTACTTAGGGCATGTACAATGGGAGCGCATGTTTAGACGCTTAAGTACATAAAAATAAAAGGATTGAGATGATAAAGCAAATAGGAGACAGTTATTGCAACAGAGAGCGCTTAGGTGAGAGGCTAAAATGGTATCCCTTCCAGGGCCACTTTCCTTGGTTGTGAACAAAAAAGCTAAGCTTCGGCCTCAAAGTTTCGCGCCGCTGCTTGACTAGATGCCAGGATTTGATGTCGCAACTATCGATCGGGCTGGTTTCTAATCCTAGCGCCCGCACCGAAGCGCCTACGTTGTACATGCCCTTAGGACTCCAAATATCTTGGAAGACTAGCGGTGGTTATGAAGGGTGTTTGTTAATACTACTAAGTGTGCCTTTATGTGGATCCATCCGTAGACACATACTGCAAAAGTTTCATAATATTATAATTAAATAGTATTTATGCTTGTGGTGAATCCGCAACTTACCGAGAACGTTTTACACCTATAAAGTTTCGGGTACTTTACATTGCTCATCTTGCCTCTTCATGCTTTGTTTACCGTCTCTCTATTCGCAATTCAATCAACGACACTTATTTCTTTTTTTTTGCTGGAAAACGACACTTATTTCTCTTTGGTTTGGATCAAGAATAGGTACATGTAAATAAAGATAGCAAGAAACAACTAAAACTTCATCAAATAGCTCCACCGTGATTCTACATTCGCACTTTTAAAACTAGCTACACACGTTCTACGTGTTTGCAGACATCAAACTACTTTCTGACGCTGTTTTTGGGAGATAAGCGCTTTTCAATTGTTGTACCTGCTCTAAACCAGACATGTGTCGAAGAAATAGACATGACAGTCAGGAATTATGCTTTCGATACAAAAAAAAAAAAGAAACGGTGGAAAAGACACGGGAGGAAACAAAGGGCGATCACCAGCACCAAGACCCATCGTACGGCCGCAGACCAGTCAACACGAGCGGCCCTCAGTGCACGGGCCTAGCGCCACCCAGGGCCGAACCTACACCATGGATCTCCTGTGCAGCCTCCCTCACCTCTGCATATTTTTCTCCGTATTTGAGCCTACTGGGTGGTGACCGCAGAAGATCAGAGAAGGTCTGCACCAATGGCGCAGTAGCTTTGACTGTTTGGATTTGCAGGAGGAACAGTATTAATAACGGAGCACAAAAGGCTTTTTTCTTGGGCGGAAAGGCCAGACTGCATCATTTCTTTTCATGGGCTCACTCACTGACCCACTTCCTTCATTCCACCACTGCCAAAATTCCTGTAATTGAACCTAAACTTTTTTTTTTTTTTTTTGTATGATAGACCTTTGCTAATTTGCTCTGTCAATTTTGAGAACTGGAAAATTGTTCCACAAAAAGAAATCAAAATCGCATGTAGACTGCTAGGACTGAATTGAGCCGAGTAAATTTGAAACAGCGAGGCAGCTCCACCGTTGTGTTTAATACATTTTTTTATTCAGACCAATAGCAGGTAAAGAGTAAGTGAAAAAGCTACACTCTTGGAAAGAATAGAAACTTGGAGGTAGAATACAAACATTCACACGGGTTTCTAAAAAGTTTATGCCACCCAAAAAAAACTACTGCCTCCTGCCCCATGCATGCCTAAAGAATCTTTTTTGTGGGTAGTCATTCCTAGAGAATCCTTGTGTGACACTCGAACTTTGCAATGTTTAAAGGTGTCTCTGCTTATCCACTGAAACAGACCAAAACCTCTCTGTTTTGTGCACTGTTTGGAGCCCTGATTTCAAACTTGAATTTTAGAGATACCTATTACTTACATAATAATGTGATACTCATTCTTTGCAAGAAAATCGATTTAAGAGGCATTATGAAAAATAAAAAAAAGAGAAAATCAGAAAAGGAAATGTCACATTCAATTCAAATGTTAAAAACTCTAGACAAAAGTGAGCAGAGAGAGACGTCTCAAAACGAGAGAGAGATGGTGCGTCTGTAGAGAGAGAGAGAGGAGTCACTCCTACTAGCTGGGCTACTGCCTACTGAGAGACTGCAGTATTAAAACCAGCCCAGGCGGCGTGCTCTCCTCTTCCAACACCAACCACTCTCCCCAAGAACCGCAAAGCAGACGCACGCCATGGCCAGCGGAGCTCGCAGGCCATGACGCGCCAGCGTCCTTGGCCTCCTTCCCCTCCTCCTTCTCCTCGCCTTCGTTTCCTAGCAGCAGCACCGACCGACAGCGGCGCCGGGATGGCGAGGCTCTCGCCGGGTTGTGGGGCGGCGGCGCCGCAGGTGGACACGGGCAAGTACGTGCGCTACACCCCCGAGCAGGTGGAGGCGCTGGAGCGCGTCTACAACGACTGCCCCAAGCCCACCTCCCTCCGCCGCCAGCAGATCATCAGGGACTGCCCCATCCTCTCCAACATCGAGCCCAAGCAGATCAAAGTCTGGTTCCAGAACCGCAGGTCCCTCTTGCTCTCTCTCCCAGTCTCTCCGATCTGGTCAAGTCTCGTTTTTTTTGCGGGGAATGTAGGTGGGAAGCAGACGTCTTTCCCGCTTCTTTCGTGGAGATTGCTACATTTATCTGCATGTTCTTGGGGAATTTTCTTCCGAGTTGGTTTTCGGTAATGCCATGGGTTTCCTGTGATATTCTTGCGGGACGGAGCCAAAGCTTTGTGCGGTTTCCAGTCTACTTAAGATATTCTTTTGGTAGTGTTTCCACAGTTTATTGGTGAAATCTTCCGTTTTTGTATAAAACTCTGAAAAAAAAACTCTGCAAATGTGGCTCACTCCAAAGGAGGCAGGGCCTTTGCCTGTTCTGCTTGAATCTGTTCTTGATTTGAGCTCGCTTCATTCTAGTATTCTACAATGATTTTCACAAACTTTCCACACTGGTTTGGGGCTCTGCATCTCTCACTGTTCTTTGACATCTGTGGATTTTGTAGTCAAACAACCTGGATGTACTTGCACACCAACATCAGAAGTCTAGTGTATTTATATGGGAAAATTTGGGCCAAGTACCACTCCCAAATCTGGACTTTATTTAAATATAATTTTCTCCAACAAATATTCCCTTGCTGATTTCTCTGTTTCCTGTGCAAGCTTGCCATTCCATACAAGGCCTGTCTTTTCCCCACTGTCTTGTTCTGCCGTTCTTGTTTACTGTCCTATTTTAGTTTCATCTCCAAGGTTACTTTATTTGCTTTCTTTGTCAATCTTCGGTAGATTCATAGTACAAAGTAATGCAGCGTTTCTCTACTGCTGTTAGTAACTCTGTGGAAGAACAGCCCTTCTTGGTGGTTTGCTAGCATACTTGTACCCATAAAGGGGAAATAATATGATCCAGGAATCTTTTGCACAGTGCAATATGTTGAAATCTAGTCTGCACTTTCACAGATTCAGGCACACACATTACTTTCAGTTAGGCAATGATTCACATGTATCTGTTCCATTTGCGTAGTAGTATTAGCCATTTGTCTCTTTTGCAAAGGGCTTTTTTTGCCCTGTTTTTTTGATTTGATCAGCCCCCCCCCTATTTCTGATTTTGCCTCTGCCTGATAACAAGAAATAATACTACCGTGTCAGCTAGAGGCCACTACTATCATTTCAGTAGTTTAGTATCTAGGTGCGCATGCCACTGACTGAAGTGCTGAAGTGTGTGTGCCTTTTTCTTGTGATTGGTAGGTGCCGGGAGAAGCAGCGCAAGGAGTCCTCCCGCATGCAGACGGTGAACCGGAAGCTGACTGCGATGAACAAGCTGCTGATGGAGGAGAATGACCGGCTGCAGAAGCAGTTGTCGCGCCTCATCTTCGAGAAGGAGGCGGCGACCAAGAGTCTCAAGACTCATATCCACAATGTGAGCTCCCTGCCCTGCTTATAGATGCCATATGGTGGACCTGTTCAATGTAGATGGGTTCATGTTGTGTTGTAGACTCTGTCGATTCAATGTATTGTCATATTGTTGTTCTTTTGGTAACATCTTATAATTTTTCTTCAGGCTTCGGCGGCCACCACGGACACGAGCTGCGACTCCGTGGTGACGAGTGGTCAGCACCATCAGCAGCAAAACGCCATTGTGCCGCGTCCACAAAGGGATGCGAACAACCCAGCTGGGTAAGTGCAATGCCTAGTCTCCTTTTTCTGGTAACATATGTTTGATCTGTGCAAGTTTGCTGAGATGCTGTTTTTTTTCGTGCAGTCTCCTCGCTATCGCTGAGGAAACCATGGCAGAGTTCCTGTCCAAGGCGACAGGGACTGCTGTCGAATGGGTGCAAATGGTTGGGATGAAGGTAATACATAAAATCATTGTGCAATACTGCAGAACGAGTTGATTTTTTCTAGCTTGCTGGTTCTAACCACCTTGAACTGGCACTTGATTGCAGCCTGGTCCGGATTCCATTGGAATCATCGCTGTTTCGCACAATTGTATTGGCGTAGCAGCCCGAGCTTGCGGTCTTGTGAGCCTTCAGCCCACAAAGGTTGCGGAGATCCTCAAGGATCGTCCATCTTGGTATCGTGACTGTCGTTGCGTTGAAATCCTCCATGTTTTCCCCACGGGTAACGGTGGAACTATCGAGCTAATCTACATGCAGGTGTGTGTTTGCTCACCAATGAGCTGCAGGTTTCATGTTCTTGTTGCTGTACTAGTTCATCTGTTGGTTTTGATGATGATCATTCTCATTTTAATTCCTTAGACTTACGCACCGACAACTCTGGCGGCACCACGCGACTTCTGGACACTCCGCTACACCAGCTGCCTGGAAGATGGCAGCCTTGTGGTATTAATTTGATCTTTACTTACAGGCTGTAATTCTACCCTCATGTCATCGTTGTTTGTTGCTGGTCTTTGTCATGTTCTGATTGGGCTCAATCTGTTTGGACGAACAGTGTTATTGTGACTTACCACTGTAGTAGTGTAGTGTAATGATTCTGTAATAAATTGTACTTATCTGTTCCGCAGGAAGTACCATGCATTGTTGCTCAAATTATGATGCTGTTCTTGTTCTGCAGATCTGTGAGAGGTCACTGACTCAGTCCACAGGCGGTCCATCTGGGCCTACTACTCCAAATTTTATCAGAGCTGAGGTGCTCCCTAGTGGTTATCTGATTCGACCATGCGAGGGAGGTGGCTCCATGATCCACATTGTGGATCATGTTGATTTGGATGTAAGTAGCAACAAAGGTTTTCATACCATTGGTTATCACTTGAATACTTTTGGTAGACATGCATCTTATAAATTTTTTGTACTCTGTAGGCCTGGAGTGTGCCTGAGGTCCTTCGACCGCTCTACGAGTCTCCCAAGATTCTTGCGCAGAAGATGACTATTGCGGTATATATGCCCTTCCATTACATTGTTGATAATAATTTATTGGCCATCTGTAGTGACACTGAATCCGTAATTTGATTGATGCATGACATGTGATTGTTCTTTGTGTACAGGCACTGCGACACATCAGGCAAATCGCTCATGAATCAAGTGGTGAAATCCCGTATGGAGCTGGCCGGCAGCCTGCAGTTCTCAGAACCTTCAGCCAAAGACTCAGCAGGTTTGTATCATTTGAATGTTCCTGTGGTCTTATAAGCCATTTGCCGCCCATCTTCTGATATTGCATGCATGTGTGTACCACACCTCTAAACTCGAGTCACTACTTTGCAGAGGCTTCAATGATGCTTTAAATGGATTTCCGGATGATGGGTGGTCCTTGCTGAGCAGTGATGGCGCTGAGGATATTACCATCACAGTTAACTCGTCCCCAAACAAGCTTGTTGGATCCCATCTCAGCCCGTCCCCGCTCTTTTCTGCTATCGGGGGTGGCATCCTGTGTGCAAAGGCATCAATGCTTCTGCAGGTGTATATTTAGTCTCGTTTCGTTTGTTGTTCCTATACTAAATACAGTAATTTTGTTTGTTCCACATCACCAAAATTAATTTTCCTGTCATGAAAAAGTTAACCAAGTTTACTTTTTGATAATGTAGGATGTCCCGCCTGCTTTACTTGTGCGATTTCTGAGGGAGCATCGCTCGGAATGGGCTGATCCTGGTGTTGACGCTTATTCAGCTGCTTCTTTGAGGGCAGGCCCGTATGCAGTTCCTGGTTTAAGGGCTGGTGGGTTCATGGGAACTCCAGTTATACTGCCCCTTGCCCACACCTTAGAGCATGAAGAGGTAAAGAGTTAATTCTTAACCTTCAGTTATCTCATCATGATGTATCGCCATTGTCAGCGCATCAATCTTATAATTTTTTAAATTTGTAGTTCCTTGAGGTCCTTAGGCTGGAAGGACATGGTTTTAGCCACGATGAGGTGCTTCTTGCGCGAGATATGTACCTTCTGCAGGTAAGGTGTTTTCTGGTTTATATCTTTAGGTTGCCTGTTTTATGCTTGTGGTATCCTGATGGGCTGGCATGATTTGCTACTGCAGCTATGCAGCGGGGTTGATGAGAATGCTTCAGGCGCCTGCGCACAGCTCGTTTTTGCACCTATTGATGAATCTTTTGCTGATGACGCACCTCTGCTACCCTCAGGCTTCCGCGTGATACCATTGGACACGAAGACGGTTAGCGCTTATATGATCAACGCAGCTATATAGCCTAAGTTTTGGTGTTGTTTTTTGTTGCCACGCTAACTGGTTCATTATGCATTCAACTGCAGGACATGCCATCTGCCACACGCACACTTGATCTCGCCTCTTCCCTAGAGGTTGGGTCAGCTGGAGCTCTGCGTGGTTCAAGTGACGCCGCCAACACGAGATCGGTCCTGACCATTGCCTTCCAGTTCTCATTCGAGAACCACCTCCGTGAGAATGTGGCGGCGATGGCCAGGCAGTACGTGAGGGCCGTGATGGCATCGGTGCAGAGGGTGGCCATGGCGATAGCTCCATCTCGCCTCGGCACACAGATCCAAATGAAGCACCCTCCTGGCTCTCCTGAGGCGATTACACTTGCAAGCTGGATTGGCAGGAGCTACAGGTCAGAAAAACCCCTCTACACAACTCGGCACATTGCCTATCCCAAAATCATGTATGCTGAGTTGCCCATGAGTAATTATTTCTGAAGCTGTTAACACTGTCAAAACCTTCCAGGGCTCACACTGGAGAAGAGATCCGCTGGTCGGACACTGAAGAAGCAGACTCTCCCCTGAAGCTGTTGTGGAACCACAGCGACGCCATACTCTGCTGTTCTCTGAAGGTCAGTTAGTGTGCTGCTCATTTCACTGTCTTGTTTCACCAAATTAACTGGCTGTGCTGCTGTAAAATAAAGCCTGTCCTGAAACCACTACCTAACAAGGGTAACTTGTGCTATTGGCAGCCTGCTCCCATGTTCACCTTTGGCAACAATGCGGCCCTGGACATGCTGGAAACGACGCTGGTGAACCTGCAAGACATCTCGCTGGAGGCGATCCTGGACGAGGAGGGGCGCAAAGCGCTGTGCTCGGAGTTTGCCAAGGTCATGCAGCAGGTAGCTAGCTAACCTAAACCAGCAGCAATGACTGAACCTAAGGCCATGGATCTCCTAGTTCAGCCGACTGATCGAAGTTCCTGTATATGTGTGGTTCCAGGGTTTCGCGTACCTGCCGGGTGGCGTGTGCAAGTCCAGCATGGGGCGGCAGGCGTCCTATGATCAGGCTGTGGCGTGGAAGGTGCTGAGCGACGACGTCTCTGGCGCCCCGCACTGCCTCGCCTTCATGTTCGTCAACTGGACCTTCCTCTGATCACCGTCAGCCACCAGCAGCATCAGATTGCTTGTGTTGTGATGTTTGTCCTAGTAGTACTTCCATATGCAGTGCAATCATGTATCCTAGTTACCGCTCGCTTGCACCTGTCCCGTGTTCGTGTTCGTCGTGGCCAGACCTGTCGTATGTGACTATGTTTTCTTCTGTGATATGCAAAACCTATTTGGCATTCGCATGTAATGATCGAGACCTACGTGTATCTACCTACATTGTGGATCTTGTGATTTGCTTATAAATGGAACTATGGCGTGTGCATCCTGTGATATGCTGGAGTAGTCAGCTCATGTTTTCTGGGTGATCTTGATTACCTGGTCTGGATTGGGGTTTCGTCCATGGCCGCTAGAGAGGGAGAGGCTGTCCATGGCGCGCAACGGCAGTCGCGAGTAGCCGGTGAAAAACAATTGTTGGAGTCCAGACCGAATTGGCGTCGCCGATGAGGGTTTCCCGTTTTAGGGGCGGCGCCCCTGGATCTGGCTTGTTTTTTCAGCTTTTTTTTAATAAAAAAATCAACAATGTTTCTAAATGATCTAGTACTAAAATTACTTATATAAATAGTTTAGCATATAGATCCAATAGATAAATAGTTTTACTATAAGTAAAAAAAAAATACAGATGATGCGCAAGATCATTTACAGTTGCACAAGAGTGCATCACAGATTTTGCTCGACAAGAGGATCCTAGTTATCATACAAATGATCATGTTGTTGTTAAAACTATCGATCAACTAGGCTAGTGTTGGAGATATGCCCAAGAGGCAATAATAAAAATGGTTATTATATATCTTTATGTTTATGATAAAAGTTTATATACCATGCTATAATTGTATTAACCGAAACATTGATACATGTGTGTTATGTAAACAAACAAATGAGTCCCTAGTAAGCCTCTTAACTAGCTTGTTGATTAATAGATGATTAGTTTCATAATCATGAACATTGGATGTTATTAATGACATGGTTATATCATTATATGAATGATGTAATGGACACACCCAATTAAGCGTAGCATAAGATCACGTCATTAAGTTATTTGCTATAAGCTTTCGATACATAGTTACCTAGTCCTTATGACCATGAGATCATGTAAATCACTTATACCGGAAAGGTACTTTGATTACATCAAACGCCACTGCGTAAATGGGTGGTTATAAAGGTGGGATTAAGTATCCGGAAAGTATGAGTTGAGGCATATGGATCAACAGTGGGATTTGTCCATCCCGATGACGGATAGATATACTCTGGGCCCTCTCGGTGGAATGTCGTCTAATGTCTTGCAAGCATATGAATAAGTTGATAAGAGACCACATACCACGGTACGAGTGAAGAGTACTTGTCAGGAGACGAGGTTGAACAAGGTATAGAGTGATACCGATGATCAAACCTCGGACAAGTAAAATATCGCGTGACAAAGGGAATTGGTATCGTATGTGAATGGTTCATTCGATCACTAAGTCATCGTTGAATATGTGGGAGCCATTATGGATCTCCAGATCCCGCTATTGGTTATTGGTCGGAGTGAGTACTCAACCATGTCCGCATAGTTCGCGAACCGTAGGGTGACACACTTAAAGTTGGATGTTGAAATGGTAGAACTTGAATATGGAATGGAGTTCGAATATTTGTTCGGTGTCCCGGATGAGATCCCGGATATCACGAGGAGTTCCGGAATGGTCCGGAGAATAAGATTCATATATAGGAAGTCATTTTATGTGTTTGAAAATGATCCGGTGCATTTATGGAAGGTTCTAGAAGGTTCTAGAAAAGTCCGGAAGAAAGTCACTTTGGAAGGCGGAGTCCCGAAGGGACTCCACCACCATGGCCGGCCAACCCTAGGGGTTGGAGTCCCAGGTGGACTCCACCTAAGGTGGCCGGCCACCCCCTCCCAAGGGAAGGTGGGAATCCCACCTCTAGTGGGAGTCCTAGCTTGGGTAGGTTTCATGTGATATGGAAGGTTTTGGTTTGGGGTCTTATTCGAAGACTTGTAGACCAACTCTTGGGTGTTCCACCTATATAATGAGGGCCAAGGGGAGGGGGCCGGCCAACCCAACACAACAAGGTGGCCGCACCACCTAGATGGCCGGCGCCCCCCTCTCCCCAAACCCTAGCCGCCCCACTCCTCCTTCTTCCCCACACGCTTAGCGAAGCTCCGCCGGGATTCTCCACCGCCACCGACACCACGCCGTCGTGCTGTCGGATTCAAGAGGAGCTACTACTTCCGCTGCCCGCTGGAACGGGGAGGTGGACGTCGTCTTCATCAACAACCGAACGTGTGACCGAGTACGGAGGTGCTGCCCGTTCGTGGCGCCGTGATCAAGATCTTCTACGCGCTTTTGGAAGCGGCAAGTGAACGTCTACCGCAGCAACAAGAGCCTCATCTTGTAGGCTTTGGAATCTCTTCAAGGGTGAGACTCGATAATCCCCTCGTTGCTACCGTCTTCTAGATTGCATCTTGGCTTGGATTGCGTGTTCGCGGTAGGATTTTTTTTTGTTTTCTATGCAACGTTATCCTTCAGTGGTATCAGAGCCGTGTCTATGCATAGATGGTTGCACGAGTAGAACACAATGGTTTTGTGGGCGTTGATGCTTTTGTTGTCTTTAGTTTGAGTACTTTGCATCTTTGTGGCATAGTGGGATGAAGCGGCTCGGGCTAACTTTACATGACCGCGTTCATGAGATTTGCTCCACGCTCGACATGCAACTTGTATTGCATAAGTGGCTTTGCGGGTGTCTGTCTCTCCTACTATAGTGAAGATTCAATTTACTCTTCTATTGACAACACTAGTATCACCGTTGTGGTTCATGTTCGTAGGTAGATTGGATCTTACTCGAAAACCCTAAACCACGTAAAATATGCAAACCAAATTAGAGAACGTCTAACTTGTTTTTGCAGGGTTTGGTGATGTGATATGGCCATAATGTGATGATGACTATGTATGAGATGATCATTATTGTATTGTGGCAACCGGCAGGAGCCTTATGGTTGTCTTTAAATTTCATGTTGAGTAGTATTTCAAAGTAGTTGTAATAGTTGCTACATGGAGGACAATCATGAAGACGGCGCCATTGACCTTGGTGCTTCGCCAACGATGATGGAGATCATGCCCGTTGATGATGGAGATCATGTCCGTGCTTTGGAGATGAAGATCAAAGGCGCAAAGACAAAAGGGCCATATCATATCACATATGAACTGCATGTGATGTTAATCCTTTTATGCATCTTATTTTGCTTAGATCGCGACGGTAGCATTATAAGATGATCCATCTCACTAAAATATCAAGATAATAAAGTGTTCATCCTTAGTAGCACCGTTGCCAAGACTTGTCGTTTCGAAGCATCTCGTGATGATCGGGTGTGATAGAATCAACAAGTGCATACAACGGGTGCAAGCCAGTTTTGCACATGCGGATACTAAGGTGGCCTTGACGAGCCTAGCATGTACAGACATGGTCTCGGAACACGTGATACCGAAAGGTAGAGCATGAATCATATGATTGATATGATGAACACTTTGAGTGTTCGCCATTGAAGTTACATCTTGTCTCGTGATGATCGGACTTGGTGTGGTGGATTTGGTTCGTGTGATCACTAAGACAATGCGAGGGATATTGTTTTGAGTGGGAGTTCACCTAGTTTTTAATTTTGTTAAATTAAAATTTGAACTCAATTTGTCATAAACTTAGTCTAAACTATTGCAAATATGTTGTAGATATGGCGTCCCCAATCAATTTTAACCAGTTCCTAGAGAAAGAAAAGCTTAAGAGCAACACGGTAGCAACTTCACCGACTGGTTCCGTCATGTGAGGATCTTCCTCAATGGCGGAAATCTGCAATATGTGCTTGATGCACCGCTAGGTGACCCTCCTGCAGAAACTGAAACCGATGAAGTAAAGAATGTTTACGCGACTCGGAAAACTCGGTACTCTCAAGTTCAGTGTGCCATCCTGTGTAGTCTGGAAGCCGATCTTCAAAAACATTTTGAGCACCACGATCCACATGAGTTAGTCAATGAGTTGAAAACTATCTTTGAGACTCATGCGGCCGTGGAATGCTATGAAGCATCGAAACACTTCTTCAGCTGCATGATGGAAGAAGGCAGCTCCGTTAGTGAGCACATGCTCGCCATGACCAGGCATGCGAAGAAACTCAGTGACTTGGGAATAGTGATTCCTAACAGATCGGGATTAATCGTGTCCTTCAATCACTGCCACCTAGTTACAAGAACTTTGTGATGAATTACAATATGCAGAACATGAACAAAGAGTTACCTGAACTCTTCGCCATGCTAAAATCTGCTGAGATTGAGATTAAGAAAGAGCACCAAGTGTTGATGGTCAACAAGACCACCAGCTTCAAGAAACAGGGCAAGTCTAAAGGCAAATTCAAGAAGGGTGGCAAGAAAGCTGCCACGCCTCCTGTGAAACCTAAGACTGGCCCTAAGCACGATGCTTGAGTGCTATTACTGCAAGGAGAAGGGACAACTGGAAGCGTAATTGCTCCAAGTATTTGGCGGATACGAAGAAGCGGCCTTGTCAAGAAGAAGAAAGAAGGTATATACGATATACATGTTATAGATGTTTATCTTCTTGGTTCTCGCACTAGTACCTGGTATTTAATCTGGTTCGGTTGCTCATATTTGTAACTCAAACAAAGAACTAAAGAATAAACGAAGACTACTAAAGGATGAAGTGACGATGCGCGTTGGAAATGGATCCAAAGTCGATGTGATCGCTGTCGGCACACTTCCTCTACATCTACCTTCGGAATTAGTTTTAAGCCTCAATAATTGTTATTTTGTACCCGCGTTGAGCATGAACATTATATCTGGATCTTGTTTAATGCAAGACGGTTATTCATTCAAGTCTGAGAATAATGGTTGTTCTATTTTTATGAATAATATCTTTTATGGTCGAGCACTTGAAAAGAATGGCTTATTTCTGTTAGATCTCGATAGTAGTGATACACATATACATAACATTGATGCTAAGCGAATTAAATTGAATGATAATTCTACTTATATGTGGTACTGTCGTCTTGGTCATATTGGAGTGAAACGCATGAAGAAACTCCATACTGATGGATTACTTGAATCACTTGACTTTGAGTCACTTGATAGATGCGAAGCATGTATAATGGGAAAAATGACTAAGACTCCATTCTCTGGTATTATGGAGCGAGCTACAGACTTATTGGAAATCATACATACCGATGTGTGCGGACCAATGAGTGTAGCATCGCGCGGTGGTTATCGTTATGTTCTAACCTTCACAGATGATTTGAGTAGATATGGGTATATCTATTTAATGAAACATAAATCCAAAACTTTCGAGAAGTTTAAGGAATTCCAAAGTGAAGTAGAAAATCAACGTAACAAGAAGATTAAATTTCTACGATCTGATCGTGGAGGTGAATATCTGAGTTATGAGTTTGACATGCATTTAAAGAAATGCGGAATACTTTCACAATTGACACCGCCGGGAACACCACAACGAAACGGTGTGTCCGAACGTCGTAATCGAACTC
Source organism: Lolium perenne (assembly GCF_019359855.2). Taxonomy (NCBI): domain Eukaryota; kingdom Viridiplantae; phylum Streptophyta; class Magnoliopsida; order Poales; family Poaceae; genus Lolium; species Lolium perenne. Next base: position 30,479,699 of record NC_067248.2, on the reverse strand, counting down.
TTTTAGATATGGTTCGTTCTATGATGTCTCTTACTGATTTTCCGTTATCATTTTGGAGTTATGCATTAGAGACAGCCGCATTCACTTTAAATAGAGCACCATCAAAATCCGTTGAAACGACGCCGTATGAATTATGGTTTAATAAGAAACCTAAGCTATCGTTCCTTAAAGTTTGGGGTTGCGAAGCCTATGTAAAAAAGTTACAACCGGACAAGCTAGAACCCAAAGCGGAGAAATGCGTCTTCATAGGATACCCTAAGGAAACTATAGGGTACACTTTCTATCACAGATCCGAAGGCAAGATCTTTGTTGCTAAGAACGGAACCTTTCTTGAGAAAGAATTTCTCACTAAAGAAGTATTTGGAAGAAAAGTAGAACTTCGATGAGATTGAAGAATCTCTGCTCGTTGATCGAGTAGCGCGATACGGAAGATGTTCTGTGCCGCCTACACTGGCAATGAGATGAAACTAATGATAATGATCATGAAACTTCAAATGAGATAGCCTCTTGAACCTCGCAGATCGACAAGGGAACGTGCCACTCCTGATTGGTATGATCCTTGTCTAAATGTCATGATTGTGGACAACAATGATGAAGACCCTGCGTCGTATGAAGAAGCGATGATGAGCCCAGATTCCAACAAATGGCAAGAAGCCATGAAATCCGAAATGGGATCCATGTATGATAACAAAGTATGGACTTTGGTAGACTTACTGATAGCTCATGAAGGCTATCGAGAATAAATGGATCTTCAAGAGAAAAACAGATGCGATGGTAATATTCTTGTCTATAAAGCTCGACTTGTCGCAAAGGGTTTCAGACAAATTCAAGGTGTTGACTACGATGAGACTTTCTCACCATGTAGCGAAGCTAAAATCTGTGAGGATTTTGTTAGCAATAGCTGCATTTTTGATTATGAGATTTGTGAGATGGATGTCAAAACGGCGTTCCTTAATGGAGACATTGAGGAAGAGTTGTATATGGTACAACCCAAAGGTTTTGTCGATCCTAAAAATCTTGACAAAGTATGCAAGCTTCAGCGTTCAATCTATGGGTGAAGCAAGCATCGAGAAGTTGGAACCGACGCTTTGATAAGGTGATCAAAGACTTCGGGTTTATACAGTGTCATGGAGAGGTCTGTATTTACAAGAAAGTGAGTGGGAGCTCTGTAGCGTTCCTGATATTATATGTAGATGACATATTATTGATTGGGAATGATATAGAACTATTAAGCAGTGTAAAAGGTTATTTGAATAATAGTTTTTTCAATGAAAGACCTTGGTGAAGCATCATATATATTAGGCATCAAGATTTATAGAGATAGATCAAGACGTCTAATAGGGCTATCACAGAGTACATACCTGGACAAGATTCTAAAGAAGTTTAGAATAGACGAAAGTAAGAAAGGATTCTTACCAATGTTACCAGGCAAGGTCTTGAGTAAGACTCAAGGTCCGGCTACGGCAGAAGAAAGAGAAAGGATGAGTCAGATCCCCTATGCCTCGGCAGTAGGCTCTATCATGTATGCCATGCTATGTACAAGACCGGATATAGCACATGTCGTTAGTTTGACTAGCAGATATCAAAGTGATCCAGGAATGGAACCTTTGGACAGCGGTGATCAAGAATATCCTAAAGTACTTGAAAAAAAAACTAAGGATATGTTTCTTTGTTATGGAGGTGACCAAGAGCTCGTTGTAACAAGTTACACCGATGCAAGTTGGAACAACGATCGATGACTCTAAGTCACGGTCACAGATGCGTGTTTATATTGAATGGTCTTTGATGGCTGGGCAAGCCCAAAGCAGTGCACGGTGGCGAAATCCTCAACAGAATCGGAGTACATAGCGGCTTCAGAGGCTTCATCATAAGCGGTATGGATGAAGAGGTTCATTGTAGAGCTCGGTGTGGTTCCTAGTGCATTGGACCCACTAGTCATCTACTGTGACAACATGGGTGCCATCGCCAATGCATAAGAACCAAGGTCACACAAGAGGCTGAAGCATATCAAGCTGCGTTATCATTCGATTCGCGAGTACATCGAAGATGGAGAAGTAAAGATTTGCAAAGTACACACTGATCTGAATGTAGCAGATCCGTTGACTAAAGCTCTCCTTAGGGCAAAACATGACCAACACCAGAATGCCATGGGTGTTAGGTACCTTACAATGTAATCTAGATTATTGACTCTAGTGCAAGTGGGAGACTGTTGGAGATATGCCCAAGAGGCAATAATAAAAGTGGTTATTATATATATTTATGTTTATGATAAAAGTTTATATACCATGCTATAATTGTATTAACCGAAACATTGATACATGTGTGTTATGTAAACAAACAAATGAGTCCCTAGTAAGCCTCTGAACTAGCTTGTTGATTAATAGATGATTAGTTTCATAATCATGAACATTGGATGTTATTAATGACAAGGTTATATCATTATATGAATGATGTAATGGACACACCCAATTAAGCGTAGCATAAGATCACGTCATTAAGTTATTTGCTATAAGCTTTCGATACATAGTTACATAGTCCTTATGACCATGAGATCATGTAAATCACTTATACCGGAAAGGTACTTTGATTACATCAAACGCTTTGCGTAAATGGGTGGTTATAAAGGTGGGATTAAGTATCCGGAAAGTATGAGTTGAGGCATATGGATCAACAAAGGGGATTTGTCCATCTAGGAGTAGCGGATAGATATACTCTGGGCCCTCTCGGTGGAATGCCGTCTAATGTCTTGCAAGCATATGAATAAGTTCATAAGAGACCACATACCACGGTACGAGTAAAGAGTACTTGTCAGGAGACGAGGTTGAACAAGGTATAGAGTGATACCGATGATCAAACCTCGGACAAGTAAAATATCGCGTGACAAAGGGAATTGGTATCGTATGTGAATGGTTCATTCGATCACTAAGTCATCGTTGAATATGTGGGAGCCATTATGGATCTCCAGATCCCGCTATTGGTTATTGGTCGGAGTGAGTACTCAACCATGTCCGCATAGTTCGCGAACCGTAGGGTGACACACTTAAAGTTGGATGTTGAAATGGTAGAACTTGAATATGGAATGGAGTTCGAATATTTGTTCGGAGTCCCGGATGAGATCCCGGATATCACGAGGAGTTCCGGAATGGTCCGGAGAATAAGATTCATATATAGGAAGTCATTTTATGTGTTTGAAAATGATCCGGTGCATTTATGGAAGGTTCTAGAAGGTTCTAGAAAAGTCCGGAAGAAAGTCACTTTGGAAGGCGGAGTCCCGAAGGGACTCCACCACCATGGCCGGCCAACCCTAGGGGGTGGAGTCCCAGGTGGACTCCACCTAAGGTGGCCGGCCACCCCCTCCCAAGGGAAGGTGGGAATCCCACCTCTAGTGAGAGTCCTAGCTTGGGTAGGTTTCATGTGATATGGAAGGTTTTGGTTTGGGGTCTTATTCGAAGACTTGTAGACCAACTCTTGGGTGTTCCACCTATATAATGAGGGCCAAGGGGAGGGGGCCGGCCACCCCAACACAACAAGGTGGCCGCACCACCTAGATGGCCGGCGCCCCCCTCTCCCCAAACCCTAGCCGCCCCACTCCTCCTTCTTCCCCGCACGCTTAGCGAAGCTCCGCCGGGATTCTCCACCGCCACCGACACCACGCCGTCGTGCTGTCGGATTCAAGAGGAGCTACTACTTCCGCTGCCCGCTGGAACGGGGAGGTGGACGTTGTCTTCATCAACAACCGAACGTGTGACCGAGTACGGAGGTGCTGCCCGTTCGTGGCGCCGTGATCAAGATCTTCTACGCGCTTTTGCAAGCGGCAAGTGAACGTCTACCGCAGCAACAAGAGCCTCATCTTGTAGGCTTTGAAATCTCTTCAAGGGTGAGACTCGATAATCCCCTCGTTGCTACCGTCTTCTAGATTGCATCTTGGCTTGGATTGCGTGTTCGCGGTAGGAATTTTTTTTTGTTTTCTATGCAACGTTATACTTCAGCTAGATATAATCGGTAGTATAGTCTATATAATGAATCTATTTTCCTCTATATGTTAAAACTAAGAGAGGACAGAGAGATGAGAGAGGGGAAGGGCTACCTTCTCCTTGGCTCGAAGATCCCGTCGACCGACAAGGAGTGGGCGAGGTGGTGGTGGCGGTGCTTCCCGCAAGCCCTAGATCGGTAGGGTGTGTCGGTGGGGTGTGCGGCACGCGACGAACCTCGTGTTGCGTGCCACCAGCCCCCACCTCTTTATATAGCGCAGCGTGACAGAGGCCCGCGGGTTGGGCGCCCCCGATCATTTAGTGCTATACTCCGTATCTGTTTATTAGGTGACATATAGTCTAATAAAAATGCTAACCATAAACTCGGTCAACAAAAAATGTTTCCAATGCTATAATTTTTATGACACATAATTTATATTTTATTAATTAAATTTAAGATCATACTCCTTTTTTTAATTACGTGTCGGTTTATAAACCATGGCATACATGTCACGGATCAGAACTTATGATAATCTTGCTTAATTGTGCACCTAAACACAACCACCAGGTAAATATATATTCTCATGATCGTCATGAAAGATCACTGACTTTTCCATCACTGACCAGGCCATAATATTTTTCTAGTAGTGGTTACATATACTTGCACGCAAATCCATGGATGCGTGCAGTCGTCAGTGCAATCTTAAACAAAGTGTCTACTGGTAGGCTATCACAAAGTCGTAAATTGAATATATCTATGGTAACTAATCATCCTTAGGTGGAATCCTACAAACCCTTCAAAAAAAATTATGCACTGCATGGTACTTGAAGAAAATACTCATACTTGGGCATTTTTGTAATTTTTTTTTGCAATTTAAAAACTAAGTATGATAAAATTGATTCATACATGAGTGAACTGATAGTTTTTAAAAACTAAGTATCATAGAATCCCGCATACTTAGTCACCGGGAGGCGGAGCGGTAGCACCGGGAGGCGGTGCACCGGCAGCAGGGTGGCTGCGGCGGGAGGTGCGGGAGGAGCAACAACATCAGGATGAAGTCTACGAGCGGCGGCGCTTGGCGGAGATGCAGCTGCAGCTACTGAGGCAGGAGGTGGAGCACCGTCGACGACGGGAGGAGCAGCGGAGAGAGCAGGCGGCGTAGCAACGGGCGATCGTCCACCTCCATAGAGCCGGGTGGCCAGTAGGTAGTAGGCTAGAGATGAAGCAGGTTTCACATGTCATCCAGGATCGAAGAGTGAATAATGTTTTACTCGAATTTTCCCTAAAATATTATTCATTCTTCGATCCTAAATGACATGAAAATAAAATTACAAGAAAATATTTAGTTTGTCTAAAAAAATCCTATCAGGGCTGCCGGTTCGGTGCCATCAGTGTGGGAACAACACCCTCAAATAGAGGATGCAGTGTCGGCGCTCCCTGTCGGCGCCTATTTGAGGAGTACCGGTGGAGATGCTCCGAAGAAGAGAATTCAGAGCTGGCATTTTCGTGCACATTTTTTGTGAAGATGAGCACGGGCTAGATACCACCGTCCGGGCAGCTGGATCATCTGTCCTCGAAACCTTAAAAACAGGAGAAAAATCAGTAGGATGGTCGGCCACCTTTTGCATACTACGTACTCACTCGGTCGTGCGAAATATTAAGCGCATGCACACGTAGGGTTTACTTGGTGGAGCAGGTAAGCTTGTGATCTTGAACAGCCAATCAAGTTCTAGCACATAGCAATGACTGTTTCAACTGGGTTGAACATTTCTTCTCGTGCTTAGCAAGTTGACAATATGTCCTGTTTGCTCACATGATATAGTTAGGTCACGTCACCACACTTTGCTTCATTGTGTTATCTTGAGGCAGCCATCTGCGGCTATATATACGAGCATATATCCATGCCTTCAGGGATAAACCATCTCGCAATGGCATCTTCTTCGTCCTTGTTTCTCCTCGCCGTTCTTCATGCGCTGGTTTCATGGCAGGCCACTGCCTATGATCCTAGCCCTCTCCAAGATTTCTGTGTCGCCGACATGAAATCACCTGGTATGTATATATCTATAATGTGTATATATATATGTCATCAGCTAGTTCGAGTGATTTAGTAATTTTATTGCAGTATATTGGTGATCACATCTAAATTAAGTTCTGTGTGTTTTGCTAGCTATCCTGATACTAACATCAAATATTACCTACTATTTTCTGAGCTTTGCGTTACCTCGTATATCCGTGCAGTGCAAGTAAATGGGTTCCCTTGCAAGGACCCAATGGCCGTCAACCCAGACGACTTCTTCAATGCAGCCATGCTTGACCAACCCAGGGATACCATGAAGAGCAAGGTCGGCTCCAACGTCACCAACATCAATGTCATAAATTTTCCCGGCCTTAACACCCTCGGCATCTCGCTGGCGCGCATTGACTATGGACCATTGGGCGTGAACACACCACACATACACCCACGTGCCACCGAGCTCCTCACCGTTCTTGAGGGAACACTATACCTTGGATTTGTCACGTCCAACCCAAATAGGCTCTTCTCCAAGGTGGTTAAGAAGGGTGATGTATTCGTGTTCCCAAAGGCAATGATCCACTTCCAAATGAACCTTGCGCATGACAAGCCGGCAGCTGCGTTGTCATCACTCAGCAGCCAAAACCCTGGGGTTATTAGTATTGCCAATGCAGTCTTTGGATCAAAGCCACCGATTTCAGATGATGTTTTGGCCAGGGCGTTTCAGGTGGAGAAGGACTTGATCAACTGGCTCCAATCTCAGTTCTGGGAGAACAACAACTACTAACTTCTTTTGTAGATGTTTCCACCTATGAGAAAGTTAATATGTAATAGTATATAGAATAAATGGCATTATGCGTGCTTGTGAGACGTGATTTTTTTCCTTGTGTATCGTGGCAAGATAGTTGCTTGTCGGATTGATGTCATAGTATTGTGATGTTGTATGCTTTCCACTATCTAATAAATGGAATATATTGACATGTTTCAGTTCCTTGTTATTGAGGTAGAGACATACATGGAGTTCATGAAAATAATTTGATGATCATGCATGCTGCTATTTCTAGATTCTAGGTATTTAGGAGATATGCTTTAGAGGATTAAGATCAAAGGGGAGAGTGGATCTCAGGATGATCTGCCATGGCTCCTTGTCAATCATCATATAAATATTGCTTCAAAGCATTAAAGCATCTCGGTTGTTTTACCTTTCTAATATGGAATGCCTTCTATGGCATATATGCACTTGTCTAGCCGTCCTATCAAACTAGTAAATATGGATTTTAATCCCACGCCATCAATCTAGTGTGAAGTCAATTTGACCACCAACTGATCAAAAACTCTTTACAACCCTTTGTACATGTGGCAAGGGGACCCAAATTTAAAGATATATTTACTAAGGAACAACCCTTAAAACATATATATGTAGATGTACCCCATGTAAAACTCTTTACAGGTTTCGGGGTCAATATATGGGATGGTAAACAAGAATAACCTGAATAAGGAAGTTTGTCAGTGTTGACGAACAATAAGGCGTGGAGGAGCAACGGAGTAACACGAGGCCGATTTCATCAGAATTGAAGTAGCCCATGGATTAGGTTAATTGGATTAGTTACAAATATTGTCTTCTTATCCAAGCCAATCCTTAATTAATCTGATTAAAACAACATGAGGATTTGTATGAAAAAAATCAATAAGTTAGGTTTCTTAGATCTTGTGGTAATTATGATTACTTACTTAAGAAAGTTTCTTAGATTTGACCTGTGTTTCCAGACCCCTTGTCCATGGCGTGTGGGTGCCCATCTGGATTCCATCGACTTATTTGGCGAGTGGAGGTGTCTACCCAAGGTGACTTCAGTTATGTGGTTCTCTTGAGTACCGTGTCTCGATCTCCACATCTCCATGGTGATTACCCCTCGCTCTGACTTTCCTTGGACGTACCTCACAATAACCGTTGTTCACACGTTGTTCTCTTATTGAAGTCATTGTATGCTCAGACTTTATCTTCTGGGTGAAATCACGTGATCTGATCTTTACATGTTGGATCTGGAATGGATGGCGCTTGCGCATCATTCCCATCCCCAAAGGCTTTGTTTTTTGAGAATATTTCTTGCAGTACTTGTATTGTCAATGCCGGTGGTCAATATTGGTATCTGTTATTGGTCACTACAGCGTGGTATTTGAATGCTTTTGTAATCAAGATGAATCAATTCAACACTTGTTTATTGAATGCCCACTAGAATTGGCGTATTGTTCACATGTATTTCAGTATTATTCCCCTAAGAACATCACAAATCTTTGATAATTGGCTAGCGGGTGTTGCTAAAAATGGTAAAGTACAAATCTGAGTTGGAATTTGTGCTTTACTATGGCCATGTGAAATGTGCGGAATGATTTTATCTTTACAGAAAAAATCTTCTTTTATGCCATTTATACCGCTAGCTACCAATTGGATCCGTACGTGGCCCATCAATGGGCAAGCGAGATGAGCTTGATTCAGGGTGCATCCGGCTAGAGAAGGTTGCACGGACATATATAGCCAGGGCAGCTAGGGTTCTGATCATAGATTAACACAACATGCTAATGCAGTGCTATTTCATGTTTTCACTTTTTTTTAGATGGTTGATACATGTATTGACCCTATGCTATCCACGATGTAATCTACTCTAACTTATGAACTGCTGGAATAAGGAAATACATGATGCACGCATCAGTCGATATCGAGGCTGGGGCAATGCCTCTTTTTCGAAAAAGGAGGAGACAGTAACATACCCCATAGGAATGATAGATTTCAGGGTTAATATAGGTGATGGTAAATGAGCAACCAACCCTCAACCCAACCCTAGCCGCCCCCAACCCCAACCCTCCTCCTCCCGCTGCCGCCGCCGCCGGCAGCGCCACCGGGGCAAAGACCTCGGGGCGTGGCGGCGGCGGGGGCTTTCCCTCTTGACGCGGATGGGATGGCGGCTGGGTCATCCCCTCGACGGTGGCGGCGGTAGACCTCCTCCATCCCATGTGATGGCGGGGCGGCGGCGGTCGGAGGAAGAAGGGGCGGCGGTGGCCAGAGTGCTGCGGCCTCCCCTGCCTCCCGTCGGTGGCACACCGGTGGTGGCACACCGGTGGTGGCTGGTGGTGGGACGGTTTGCGCCATCCCCTCCGCTTCTCGCCGGTGCGGGGTGGTGACCTTGGGTTTCTCCCGCGGTTCGAGGACGCCCGGGGTAGCAACCTCGGGTTCGATGGAGGAGGCGGCCTTCTTCTTCGTCGGAGGTGGTCGGCCAGGCTGGTAGTCCTGTGTGGGGGATCATGGGATCTCACACAGGTTTCCGGCGATGGTGATCTAGTCCGGGGTGTCATGGCGGCCGGTGAAAACTGAGCCTCGACCTCGGTCTTGGCGGATGATGGCGGCGTCGGTCGACGTCGTTACCTTGTCGAAGGCGTCATCTTTGCCCGTCTTGGCACTACACTCGGCGAGTTGGGGATGCGCGGCTGCCGGTGAAAACCGTGTTCCGATCTCGGTTGGCGGACGATGGCGACGTGTCGCACCGCAACCTTCTTGAAGGCATCGTCGACGCAGTCTGTGGTTTCTTATTCGTGCTGCTCCGGGGGAAACCCTAGGTCCGGGTCTCCCGGATCGGACGATGGCGGTGCGTCCTGCGTCGTTCTACCGCTTGGGGCATCGTTTTTGGAGCAGCTGCTGGATGTTGGCGGACTTCGGTGGAGTGGTGTTCATCTACCACATTGTTGGCGCTGAGTCTCAGTGGCATGGTGCTGCAGGGTATCGACGACAGATGCGGGATGATGTATACGTGCAGGAGTGTGGAGCTGTCTGGCGTCATGGTGGCATCGACGGTAGATCTTGCAAGGTTAATGCGTTGATCTCTCTTGAAGATGGAGTCGAGGAAGACGGCGGGAGCAACTCCTGTGGTGTGTGCGTTGGCGTGCGTTGAGAGTCTGCTTGACTGGATGTGTTTCTCACCTGCTATTGGGCGGTCTGAGAAGGCATTTAGTTTTGGATGATTTGAGTTGGTGTATTGTCACCCTCTTTATCCCACTGTAGGTATAGTAAGGTTGCTTCGAGTTTGATCTTTTGTATTTTTTCTTGTAAGGTTTGGTGAATAATCTAATAAAAAGCCGTGTGCATCCTTTGGATGCAGAAGCTGGGGCGATATTTCCCCATTTTGAAAAAAAGGTGATGGTAAATAATAATAAGTTGAATAAGAAAGTTTGTCACTGTTGACGAAGAATATGGCGTGGAGGAGCAATGGAGCAACACGAGGCCGATTTGATCGGAGTTCACATAGCACAGGGATTAGGTTAATTAGATCAATTATAAATCGTACTTTATTATCCTGACCAATTCTTAATTAGTCTGACTGAAACATGAAGATTTGGATGAATGCATGCATGCCTCCTTGGTGTCATGTGCCGTTCTTTTATTCTCCACTAGCTTCAGAGAATGATCAATTTACAACGCCAAGGAGGTCGATGATTAATTTATTACAGAAATTTGAGTAAGCAGTAGATTCATTTGTATGTAAACGGTAGCATAGGAGTAGACAAATATATCCTTGTACTTGCAACTCTGTCACCCCCCAAATAGAGTTTGTATGATGTGGCTTCTTTGCACCTTAGAGTGTGTGTGTGCGATTGTCGTGACCAAGACCTGATCTGCCGTCTGTGTATCCTGTGATGCAAAACCTACAGTTGCCTGCATTGATCAAGACCGCTGGGTGTATCTAGCTTTTAATCATCTGCCTTGTGGTTGTGGATCTTCACAGAAAGAAGAAAATAACCGGTAGTCTTGTTTGCGTCAGGCATGTTGATAGGCTGTCCGCCAAGATTGCAGAAGTCAAAGTTTAGGATCATGTAATACCAGCGTGCTAAAACATGAGAGGCGACTTGCCTCTCGATAGATGGAGAACGGATAGGCAGAAGCCTGGATGCCTTGACATAGTCTACCTAGCTAAGCAAATGATACTATGACTTGACTTAACTTTACACGTGTTACTCATCTCTAACCGATCGCCATCGTCAGTGACGGGATGATTACCATGTAGTTTTAGTATCGAGTTGTTTGATCCGATATTCTGAGGCCTGTCTGTCTGCTTACTGTCGTCATGATGTTCAGTTTTTACAGACAAGGGCAATGTGACATGTTGACACGAGAACGTTACTATGATCAGTGGTTGGAGATGTAGCTACTAGCAGCCACGCGAAGATTACTCTTCTAGAAACTTTATCGCCTGCAGGTCGCTGATCACCTGGTTGCAGGATGCGCCGCCATCCTTCCTCGTCTCGCTCAGGTTCAAGGGTCTGGAGGCAACGACAACCCTGCGTGGAGCTGAGCTAAACCTGCACCGATTTCTACTGCGTGGGATTCCACTTGGATTTCTCGCTCTGGTCTCCGGCAACGGCATCACAGCGACGGCCTCGAAGAAGATGCATCTAGTTGCTGTGCTTGAACTCTGAACTGAACCGGTGCTGGAAACTTCCTTTTGAGGACGCCATAGAGCAGAGGGAGCAGGAGCAGACAGCTGAGGCAACTGTTTGAAAAGGTAGGAGATGAAGCAGATCACCTTCGGTCAAATGTTTCCATGTAACAACGGCATGGTTAATTGCGTTAGCACACTAACAAAAAGTACAATCAATGACCTTTGATTTTTCAAACACGATGCCCTCAATAGTTCATTATTGAAAGGAAAGGAAGACTAAAAATATCCAGAAAGCTCGAAATGGCGGGCCAATCCTGCAGACCGTCTATATCTAGCCACGGTGACCTTCAGAAAGTGATTCTCTACAAGTTCTAATGCATATTGACAACCTATTCATAACTACGGAGTACCTGCTACTGTTGGTACTAACGATAAGAACCTAATAGTTATGCTCACCTCACTATAAAACCAAATGGTCTTAATACAATTCTTACCAGAATCTGAAATCCAAACTAAGGGGAATCAGTGACTTCTGTTTCACATGATTATTTCATTCTTACTAGTAATTTCTAACGAGATGTGCAGATATCATTTCATATTTCAGCTTGTCAGGTTCCGTAGCATGTACCTTTATAATCAAAATTTGCAATAGGAACAAACAATTTATTCAACGACATCGTGGCCGAGGCGCGGCAATGGGCGGACGCGGGAGCCCGGGGCGTGCGCCAGTTACTCCCCTAGTTTAGCCTTTTTTCTTTTCTTGGGTTGAGTTGTACGACGTGTTGTGTCCGTACTCGGACTTGTACATAAACTCTTCTTTATCTATCAATGCATCGAAACGTAAGGCTTTTACGTTTTCGCGAAAAAATAGGAACAGACAATTATTCATCTTACTAATATTCTTAGCCCAAGCATTACCCTCGTATGTTTACACGGTTTCATATCTGCTGCATATATTATAGAGTAGAAACATGAAGGAAACAAAATTTAAAAGCATGATAGCACACAGGTGCATTAACATTTGGATCATATAAAAATGAAGCTCAGAGGAACTATAATTATAGATACTCACATGGGTAATTAAAGACGGAGAGCATCAAAACCCTCTGAAGAAACCTGGCACCTTCATGCGTTTGTGACCTTTCGTCTCGAAGAAAGCATGCCTAAGAGCATCTCCAGTCGCGTCCCCCAAACCGTCCCCCAAACCGCGCCAGATTGAGCGTTTGGGGGACGTGTTTTGTTCGTGCCGCCTTTGGGGGACGTCGCTCCCCAGCCGCGTCCCCCAAACGCCGCCCCCAAATGAATATTGGTGCACGAAAATAAAGGTTTTCATTCAATTTTGATTATATATTACAAAGTTTGATGAAAACGGCTAGATTTCATCTAAACCTAGACTACTGACCGCCCGGCGGTGCGTTCGACGGCCCCGCCCCGTCGTCGCCTCCCCTACGCCGCAGCTCCTGCTGCGCGCGCCTCCTCTCCTTGCGTTCGGCGGTGGCCAGACGGTGCCGCTCCCGCCGCGCGTCCTCCTCCGCCCTCCCCTGCTGGGCCGCCTGGAGGGAGAGCTCGACGGCGCGACGAATCTGCGCCTCTTCGCGGGCACGGGCGTCGTCCTGGAGCTTCTTCTCCGACTCGAAGGACTCGACGAGCGCGCGTTGCTGATCGGCCGTCTCGTCCGGGTGCGGCCCGTCGTCGTCGGACCACTCGAACTCGTCGTCATCGTCGTCCTCCACCTCGGTCTCCTCCGCCTCGGCCTCCTCCTCCTCCATTGGCGCCTCCTCCTCCACATCTGTTGGCGCCTCCATCATCGCCGCCGCCAACACGGCGTCCTCCGCCGCCAACTCGTCCGCCCGCCTCCCCCATAACGCCCTCAGCGCCGCCTCCCGCTGATGACGCTCCTCCGTCGCCAGCTGCTGCTGGCGCTCGATCGACTCCCGCCGCCGGCGCTCTATCGACTCCCGCCGTTCACGGTACAACGCCTCCCGCTCACCGCGCTGGCGCTGGCGCTCGTCAGCCCGCTGCTGCTCCATCTCCGCCCGGTACCGGCACCGTCGCGCCTCCTGTCTCGTCGAGGCGTCAGACACCGCAACGGTGGCGTCCTGCTGCTCCTGCCACGCTGCTGCCACCGCGGCCTCGCCAGCAGCGGGGCCATGGGCGCAGAACGCCGCCAGATCCGCCGCCTGTGCCGCCTCCCGCTGCTGGCGGGCCTGCTGCTGCATCACCTCCCGCCGCTGCTGACGGTGTGCACGCCATCGCTCTTCCCGGGCCGCTGCTGAGGGGTCGGTGTCGACCTGTGTTTCCGGGACTGCAAGTGGAGGGGACGGCGGTGGAGGGAAGTGGCCAGCGCCGGGGCGGTTCGCCATTGCTACTGGTGGTGGAGGAGACGGCGGTGGAGCGACGAGGGCTGTGTTTGTTGCCGGCGGGGTGTGGTGGCTACCGTTGAGCCGGGAGACCTTTTATAGACGCCGGCGTCGGGAAGAAAGCGCGGGAACAGGCGAGAAGAGGCGGGAAGATCGCGCGGGAACGGGCGGTGGCGTGCGAACGCCGGCGACGCGTGGAGGCTGCGCAGCACCGACGAGACGTCTCGCCTGCCCCTCCGTCGTCATTAAGGCAAAGATGCCGCCGTGTGTCACTGCGCGCGAATAACTTCCGTCGCGAGGTAGCGACGGTTAGGTTAAAATTAACTGTGCCGCTGACGGGTCGGCCCCGCCACTCCCCGCCTCGCTTTTCGTTGTGTCCGGCGTCCCCGGAGCGTCCCCTGTGGGACGGGGATGGGCTCGGGGCGCCGGATACCGTATCGGGCCGCGCCGGACAAAAATGGGCTTTGGGGGACGCGGCTGGAACACATTTTCTGTCCGGCGCGCTCCAAATCCCTTTGGGGGACGGTTTGGGGGATGCGGCTGGAGATGCTCTAACAAGGCTTTCTTTGAAAGAGAGCTGCAGAACCTCTGGATTCACAAAATCCTTTCGGAATTCATCCACCAGATTGCCCTTGCTGTCGCAGTGAAGTAGGATGCGAGCAAACTTACTTCTTAGGGCATGAGCAATGGAGGCAGCTGTCCAACTAGGTTTGGATAAAACTTTTGACATATGCATGCCATGTTATGGTCCCATTAATATGTCTTTCTCTCAAAAGCTGATTTGGTTTTTCTCTTTCTCTCACACATTTTCCACTTTATGGCTGAAGAGATTGCCTCCTGATGAAGAGGCTGCCTCCTCATCCGAACCTAATTTGGACCACCCGAACCAAGATAAAGCTGTGAGGCGACACCCCTAGCCGCATATGTCCACTATCAGGCATAACATACCAGTTAAAAAGTTTTTTGTCCGAAATGCATTTCGTCATCTCCGCCTCCGGCAATTGAATTCTGTGCTTGAGTGACCATACCTCCATCTGGTAGTCCTGCAGCACCCAGACTTGGACTGTCATGGTATCACGATCAAGCTGGTGGATGCAAAGCATACCATTACCATCCATCTGACCCAAATGTACTGCATAGCCTGATACGGGAGGTTGCATACGCCTGAATGTTCATGCACCGTGTCAAAAACTACAACTCCGAAATGTTACTTAAATCCAGCGTCCCAGTAGCTGCCGTGGTAGTCACTACCGGAAAACTCTTTGTTGCCGTGCGACAGTTTGCACGGCAAAGACGTCCTTATGCCCGGCAAAGGCTTTGCCGTGCGTGGACGGACAGCAACGTCTGCCCGGCAAAGGTTCCGACGGCAACGCGAACGTTGCCGTGTGCATGGCCAAATCGCACGGCAGAGGCCGTTGCCGTGCATGCGCTGGGCTGCCGTGCAACATATGCTTTGCCGTGCGCAGGTTCTTTGCCGTGCGTCGTGGGGTATGCCGTGCGTGGGTACTTTGCCGTGCAGCGTCCTCTTTGCCGTGCGCCCGACTGTGCCGTGCTAGGTACCTTTGCCGTGCGGCCACACCCCAGCTCGCACGGCAAAGACTCCTCCAGGCACGCCCAACAGAATGCCAGGAGCACAGGTTAGCGCCACGTGACCCCTTTGTCGTGCGTGTGCACACGGCAAAGTGACCAAAAGTCCTTTGCCGTGTGCATACACACGGCAAAGGCGCCTGGTTTTTTCATTTTTTTGTTATTTTTCACTAATCCCAGCATTTTAAATATTGCAATTCACATATATAACATATACAACATATATATTCACCATATCATCATCAAACACATCAACAACACCACAAATACATCGAACACACATAGTTAATGCATACAATCCATTACATAGAGTCCATCCGTACAAGTTAAATAGCAATATCCATTACAAGTGCATACAATCCATTACAACAACGACAAGTGCACGACGACCATGGCATCAACCTTGTCCTCCTCCATTGCTTATGCCGGCCTCATCGTCATTGCCTTGTCCTCTTCCTACAAGGTTGATGGAATTAGCATTTGCATTTGCATATTGAACACTTGAACAAGTACAAGAAGCGGGTTGGGCACAAGTGTAGGAGGACTCACCGGGGTTCAGGCTCCGGATGATGTTCGTGTTGTTCACGGTGAAAGGACTCATCGGGCTCTGAGTGGACGGTGGCGGCATCCATGGAAAGGAGTAAGGAGGGAGAGGAGGACTCCCCGGTGGAGAAGACAGATTGGTCTGGCTCATCAGCCAGTTCATCTGTGCCTGGTGCTGCTGGATCATCTGCTGCTGCTGTTGCATCTGTTGTACCATCTGTGTCTGGTGCTGCTGGTACTCCAGAATCTGCTGCTCCATCTGCGCCCTTTGCTCCTGGGCCGCTTGCTCCTTTGCTGCCATCTCCGCCTACGATGTGTTGTCGTGATGTCATTAACATTTCAATGGAAAGTTGATACGTTGCAAACGTATCTATAATTTTTGATGCTCCATGCTTGTTTTGCACCAATTCCAACATGTTTTATAGGCACTTTGTATCATATTATGTTATTATTTGGACTAACCTATTAAGAAGTGCTACAGTGCCAGTTTCTGTTTATTATGTCTGTTTATTGCAGAAATAGTCCAAAAATGAAAGTGCTCGGAAAAATCTGTAAAATTCACCAAAATTCTTATTCACCAGAAAACTCCGGGAGCCAGAAGGGGAGTGCCGGGAGAGCCACAGGGTGGCTATACATGGGCCAGGCGTGGCCTGGGCCCTGGCCGCCCCTGCCCCATGTATTCCCCCATCGAGCACCGCCTCGCGTCGCCTCTTCGCCTATAAGAAGCTCCTGACCCTAAAACTTATGTGGCGTAACTTTTCCATGTAAAAAGAGCTCCGTAGCCGCCGTCATCGCCGAAACCAAGTTTCGGGGGACAGAAATCTCTGTTCCGGCACCCTGCCGGGACGGGGAATTTGAGGAGATCATCGCCATCGCCATCACCGACGCCTCTCCATCAACCATCCATGATTCCCCATCCATGTGTGAGTAGTTCCCTTGCTGTAGGCTGAAGGGGATGGTTGGGATTGGATGAGTTTGTTCATGTAATAGCATTAGAATTGTTCGGGGCGTAGTGCCTAGTATCCGTTGTGAGTATTTTATGCATTGTTGCGACTTGTTATACTTAAAGCTTGTCACTTTGGGCCCGAGTGCCATGATATCAGATCTGAACATATTGTGTTTTCATGATGATGCTTTATATAATGTTCTTGATCATATCTGCAAGTTGTATACACATGTCATTGTCCGGAACTCGAGGCCCCGGAGTGACAATAATCGGTTGGACAACCGGAGGGGATGGCTTTGATGTGAGGATCACGTGTGTTCACGGAGTGTTAATGCTTTGCTCCGGTACTCTATTAAAAGGAGTACCTTAATTACCTGTAGTTTCCCTCGAGGCCCCGCTGCAACGGGCTGGTTGGACAAAAGATGTCGCGCAAGTTTCTCATTGCGAGCACGCGCGACTAAATAGGAACATATGCCTATGGTTATTTTATTCTTGGATACTTGTATCAC
This sequence comes from Lolium perenne, assembly GCF_019359855.2. Classification (NCBI taxonomy): domain Eukaryota; kingdom Viridiplantae; phylum Streptophyta; class Magnoliopsida; order Poales; family Poaceae; genus Lolium; species Lolium perenne. The sequence goes on along the minus strand of NC_067248.2, from coordinate 30,462,345 downwards.
TTTATCTGCAAATGCCCATGTTAGCTATTATATGAGTCGTCGCATTCATGCAACGCCCGGTTATCCATCCCTGTGTCTACAGTATTTTAATCCTGCTGTTTACCCGCATCCACCACTGCTGTTGTTTTTACTTTGTTTCCGCTGTTACTTTATTACTGCCACTTCTATAAAACTGTTGCTACTGATAAACCTCTGCGAGCTAGTCTATTTCCAGGTGCAGCTGAATTGACAACTCAACTGTCAAGGCTTATATTTATTCTTTGGCTCCCCTTGTGTCGAATCAATAAATTGGGTAATACTTCCCTCGAAGACTGTTGCGATCCCCTATACTTATGGGTCATCAAGACTATTTTCTGGCGCCGTTGCCGGGGAGCATAGCTTTATTTATAAGTCAACTTGGAAGTGATCTTGTTCGCTGCAATTTATTTGTTATGGGGAAAGCTCCTGAATCGAAGTTCCCTATATTACCATCCACTACAAGAAGAGGTACAACTCTGAACACCTTTGTTGCTCTTGATTCTCCATCTGTTATGAGTAAGCTTCTTACTCCACCACATGCTACTGCTACTTCTGCTGAATCTGATAATGCTCCTGGTGATTTTGATGATGCTTCTATTGTGCTTGATAAGAGTGGTTAGCTAGGCCCTTTCCTAGATACTACAATTGCTAGAGCTAAACAAATTGAAAATGCTAAAAATACTATTACACATGTTAGTTCACCTCAAGCTAGGGGGAATGCTAGTGACGATTTTGATGAAGCTTATATTGAGCTTGATGATGATTCAATTGATGAATGTCACGCCGCTATTAATGCAAGCACTGCTAAAAGCCTACTTGCAGGGAGCCCTATTAAATATATGCCACCTATTGATCCTACTTTTGCCACATCTCCCATAGACATTAGGGATAAGGATTATGTTTTCTCTCTAGATTTATCTTATATATCAATTGTTGAGAAGGATCCCTTCTGTGGTACTGAAAATGAAAGTGCTATGAAGCATATGAATGAGCTCAGTGCTTTGAGTAATATTTTTGCTGATGATAAAAAATGCGCACCTACTTTATTACTAAGATTTTCCCTTTTACTTTGAAAGGTGCTGCGAAATCTTGGTACGATAGTTTATTGCCTGGGTCTATTAAATGTCCTAAGGATTTAGTTGCAGCTTTCTTTCAGAAATATTTCCCTGCTAGTGCTCAACATGCTGCTTTGCAAAATATTACTGACTTTGTGCAGGAGAAAGAAGAAATATTGCCTGTCGCATGGGCAAGGTTTTGCTCATTAATTAGAGGAGTAAGGAATTGTCCTTTTGCTAAAAATGAATTACTTGATATTTTCTATAATGGACTAACCGATGAATCTAGGACATACCTGGATAGTTGTGCTGGTTGTGTTTTCAGGCAAAGAACTCCTACTGAAGCCGAAGAATTAATGGCTAAAATAAGCAAGAATTATGATGATTGGCATATTCCGGAGTCTACACCAACCCCGAAGAAAAGAGGGATGATTGAATTAAATTATGAAGTGATGAAGGAAGCCAAGAAATCTCTCAAGGAGAATGGTATTAAATCCGAAGATGTGAAGAACCTCCCTCCTATTGAAGAATTATGTAAGCCAATTCCTCCTACCGTTGTCACAGTACATGCTCTTCCATTCAACAGTGGAGACGTTCCTTATGGTAAGACTCCCGACCAATGGTTAGATGAGTTTGATAATTATTGTATTAAGCAAGATAACTTTAATAAGAGAGTTGAGAGACATTTAGAGGAAAATTCTAGAGCGATTATTAATTTACATGATATTGTGGAGCGAACCTCCAATGATGTGAGGATGCTTGTTAAGCATTTCCAAATGATTCAAACACAAATAGGTCAGCTCACCAAAGTGCAAAATGATTTGTTAGTGAATTCTTATAAAGAGAAGCATGTTGATGAGGTTAGAACTAGAGGTGGTGCTACTACCCAGGATCCTTTATATCCTGAGGGTCACCCCAAGAGAGTCGAGCAAGATTCTCAGCGCGCTAATGATACCAGGATTAAATCTAAGAAAAAGAAGAAGAAAAATAGAACACATGTAGAATCTTCTGATCCCGCTGTATATCCTAATATTATATCTATTTCCGATGCCGAAACTGAAAGCGACAATGAGAAAAGTGAGGCTTCCGATAAGGAAGAAGTAGAAGAAGCAGCGGTTGCACCTGAAAAGCAACCTAAAAACGTGAAGTACACTAAGGAAGATTTCGTTGCCAACAAACATGGCAAAGAAAGAGAACCTTGGATGCAAATATCAATGCCTTTCCCTGATAAAAAACACAAATCAAGGGAAGAGGAACACTTTAAACGGTTTTGTGAATGGATGAAACCTATGTATTTTCAAATTCCTTTGACTGATGCTATTAAATTGCCTCCTTATTCAAAGTATATGAAGGATATTGTTTCTAACAAAAGGAAAATTCCTACTGAGGAAATTTCTACTATGCTTGCTAATTATTCCTTCAATGGAAAAGTTGCACAGAAGCTCGAAGATCCAGGTATACCTACAATTCCTTGCTCTATTAAAAATAGTTATGTTAAGACTGCTCTATGTGATTTAGGAGCCGGAGTTAGTGTCATGCCTATTTCTCCTTATAGAAGACTTGATTTAGAAAAGTTGATACCTACTGATATATCTTTGCAAATGGATGATAAGTCTACTACTGTTCCTGTTGGTATATCCGAGGATGTTCCTGTTCAAGTTGCTCATAGTTGTTTAATTTTAACTAACTTTGTTGTGCTAGAAATGCCCGAGGATGACAATATGTCTATTATTCTTGGGAGATCTTTTCTTAATATTGCAGGGGCTGTTATTGACTGCAATCAAGGCAAGGTTACTTTTAATGTTAATGACAAAGAGCATACGAGGTCTATTTTCTGAAGAAGATTAATGGTGCATATTGCCTAAATTCTATTATCAATATTGAGACCATTCAAATTGGTCAAATACATTTGCCTTTTTACAAGCCAAAGAAGGAGAATAAGATTGTCATGATTGGAACTATTCCTATTCAAATTGAGGTAACTTGATTATTTTGTGAAAATGCAAGGTTTTACTTCATATAAAATTATTTTTGATGTCAAGACCTGATCAACCTTGCCACCAAAGTGATTTTGATGAATGAAACAATGCTTTCATAAGTGTCACTACTGTTTAATTTTAATATTAGAATGTTTTAGAGCTACTAGAAGTTTTATTTGGTCTGGTCTTTCATCGTACCTCTTGACAGTACTTGATTTGCACCCCTTCTGTACCTAGCTCAAAGGCGTTAAAAAAAAGCGCTTATGGGAGAGAACCCATGTTTTATTTCTGTTATTTTTACTGTTTTGTTGAGTCTTGGAAGTCATTGCTACTGCAATGACCTCTCCTTATTATTTTTATTTCGTTTTTGTGCCAAGAATTGACTCTAATGTTAAGAAAGTGGTATTTGGGGAAATTGCTATCCTGTTTCTGTTTCTGGAATGTCACGAAAAAAATTCGCATAAATCACCAGAACATCATTTTGATCTGCTAATTTACGAGCGAATTCCCCAGGTTATTATCTAACTTTCATTAGTTCTGAGTTTTTCGAGATTCGCAGCATAACCCGCTCGTTAAAATTCATCTTTACGAACTGTTCTATTTTGACAGATTCTTGCACTGTTTTGCATTTGCACCTTTTTGCCCATCTTTTTGAGTTCTTTTGATCAGAGAACCTTATTGAAGTTGTGCTACAGTAGCTGATACATATTAAATGCCTTTCATATGTCATACTGAAGTTTGTGGACTTAAATATATTTCTATAATTGCACTAACGCTGTTAATGAGATTTGTGATGAGTTTTGTGTGAAGGAAGTTTTCAAGTGTAGGGACAGAAGAATGATGCAAATAGATGAACGATGGACAAAAGCTCAAGCTTGGGTATGTCCCCTGGACCCCCCAAGAAATATCCAAGATGTACAAGCATCAAAACTTGAGGATGCCCAAGGCATCCCCTCTTCATCAACAAAAAACACCAGGTCATTTTCAATGCGCTATATTTTTATTGCTTCATGCATTATGTGTTATTCTTGGAGCGTCTTTATTTTCTGTTGTGTGTGTTTGGTTTTCAATAAAGAAGGACCCCATCATCCTTTTATTTGTCTTGGAGAGAGACACACTCCACCTGATTAGCTCTCTGGTTTTATTGGTTATTATTCATGAGAGTGGTTTCAAATAAGTTGATTGGTGTTGGAAGAGTAGAGAAAAAATTCTTCGTGCGTGATTAGATGCAAATGGAAGCTTTATAGATAGTGGCATTTATTTTAGCATGACGTTTTAGATGTTTTTGCGAGCTTACCAATTATGTGAGTATCGTGAATCGTTTCAAATAGCTGAGAGTGTTTATTGTGCCATTAAAGGTTTCATGCATTGTTTTTAGTATAGAAAGCATTTTATAGTGGTGAAAATATTCCCCTGCAAATGTTTCAATTGGGTCGAATTGGCGCATGCTTGCACCCTATTGTGACTATAAAATAATCAATTTTTCCTCCATGATCATTTAGTTTTTGACTTGTGATATCACTTTATGCTTTGATCAATTCGTTTTGTCGCTATGCATGATTATGGCCATTATTTCTCTCTTAGACGGTCGCATCCAATCTTTTTGCTAGCCTCCATTTCTACTGAGTATATGCTCTACTCGTGCATCCAACCACCATAAATCAAGTTGTTCTAGGCGTGTCCACCATATCTACCTATTTTGTGGTATTTCATTGCCACTCCGCAAGTGTTTACTTATGTGCTACCTTTAAAATTTCAAATCACTATCTGTTTTGTGTAACTTTTTGCTCATGGTAAATTGTGATTTTAATTCTTATAACGCTTGTTGCGCGGTAACCATGCCAACATGGGGACGCCTTCATCATATCCTTTTGTTGATTATCATGTGAGTTGCTATGCATACTCATCTTGGCTGAAGTAAATGTGGTAAATTTTTCATGAGTTGCTTTATGCATAATTGTTAGAGAAGAACATTGGGCCGCTAACGAAAGCCATGCTTACATGGTGGAAGTTTCAGCTGGACTAAAACGCCTCAATATCATGCGATATAATATTGTTGGTGAATGCTTAAAGCATTAAAAAAGAGGTAGTCCATGTCTGTTGTCGTTGTTTTCCCGGTATGGATGTTCTGGTTGAGATATTCCCAAGCTAAGATATCATAAGTGGAATTGTCTCCTAGGGCCTTTGTACATGAAGCAAGGAGGTACCCCTTTGTGACATGATACGTCTCCAACGTATCTATAATTTCTTATGTTCCATGCTAATTTTATAACAATACCTACATGTTTTATATGCACTTTATATCATATTATAGCATTTATTGGACTAACCTATTAACAAGATGCCACAGTGCCAGTTTCCGTTTATTATGTCTGTTTATTGCAGAAAAGACCCAAAAACCAAAGTGCTCGGAAAAATCCAGAAAAATCACATAAATTCTAATCCGCCAGAAGACTCACGGAGCCAGAAGGGCCAGGCCAGTCCTCCCCATCAGCCGGCGCGGCCAGAAGGGGGGCCGCCCCACCCTATGGTGTGGGCCCCTCGGGACTCCCCCGACGCCGCCTCTTCGCCTATATAATCCCTCGCGACCTAAAAACCCGACAATAATTGACAAAACTCCAGAAAGACTCCAGGGACGCCGCCGCCATCGCGAAACTCCGTTTCGGAGGACAGAAGTCTCTGTTCCGGCACGCCGCCGGGACGGGGAATTGCCCCCGGAGTCATCTCCATCGACACCACCGCCATCTTCATCGCCGTTGCTGTCTCCCATGATGAGGAGGGAGTAGTTCTCCCCCGAGGCTGAGGGCTTTACCGGTAGCTATGTGGTTAATCTCTCTCTCCCATGTACTTCAATACAATGATCTCATGAGCCGCCTTACATGATTGAGATCCATATGATGAGCTTTCTAATCTAGATATCGTTATGCTATTCAAGTGGATTTTACTTATGTGATCTCCGGAGACTCCTTGTCCCACGTGTGTAAAGATGACAGTGTGTGCACCGTGTGGGTCTCTTAGGCTATATTTCACAGAATACTTGTTCACTGGGTTATGATTTGAGTTGGATGTCTCTATGAAATTGTGGTGTGTTAGTACCTCCTATGAATGCTCACAGTGACAGCGTGGGGTGTTTATTAGTACTTGGGAATACATCTTTAAGGTTTGCTTTTGCAGCCCTACACGGCGAATTAGTGTTCGTTATCCCGCCAGAGAGTAATTCAGAATAGCATGATGAAGTGCTTATTTATATTCAGTTATGATTGCAATGTTGAGAGTGTCCACTAGTGAAAGTATGATCCCTAGGCCTTGTTTCTAAGCATTGAAACACCATTTCCAACAAGTTCTGTTACATGTTTGCTTGCTGCCATCTTTATTTCAGATTGCAATTACAACTTACAATCATCCATAATACTTGTATTTCACTATCTCTTCGCCGATCTAGTGCACCTATACATCTGACAAGTGTATTAGGTGTGTTGGGGACACAAGAGACTTCTTGTATCTTAATTGCAGGATTGCTTGAGAGGAATATCTCTGACCTCTACCTCCCTCAGTTCGATAAACCTTGGGTGATCCACTTAAGGGAAACTTGCTGCTGTTCTACAAACCTCTGCTCTTGGAGGCCCAACACTGTCTACAGGAATAGAAGCGTGCGTAGACATCATGACACTTGGTAGAAACATATGCATACGGTGATAATCTTTGGGAACACGAATTAAATAGGCCGAGGTGTGAGTACTATTAGTATATTGTGCATGAGACAAGCAGTTTTATAAGAATTCCAATTGCATGAAATATTTTTCACTACCGTTGACTTGAGTGCACTTCTCAAATTACATTTTCAATATCTCTATGATTTCAAAATGAAAAGCTCTAGCACATGAGTAATTCCACCTGCCTCTCAAAGAGAGACTTTCTTTTACTTCCATGTTGAGTCTCCACTTTCTTGCTATATGCACCTTCTTATGAGAGCATAGTTGTCATTCTTAGTTTAATGTGCATGGTCCCAAGATTTTATTGATTGATTCATGATTATGGTATGACTTGTCTCAAATTACTTGTATCTAGTCACCCTTGAACTTTAAAGGTGTCCAAGCATTTATGTTTCGCTTTCAATATGGACAAGTTGAATACCACTTTGTGTTTCTTCTATGCTCTAGAAAATCACTATACTTTCCATGCACTTTATACATTGTTTTTAGTTTGATTCTTTTCATGATTCCAGCATGGTTTCTAAGTTCATTGTAATATTATATCTACCATGTTGATGTTATTATGATCCCATCTCTATGTGCTTTTACAATTGCATGATCATGGTTGTGTGATAGCATGTCACTTCAAAATTATTTTTGTTATCACTTACCTACTCGGGATGAGCAGGAGTTAAGCTTGGGGATGTTGATACGTTGCAAACGTATCTATAATTTTTGATGCTCCATGCTTGTTTTGCACCAATTCCAACATGTTTTATAGGCACTCTGTATCATATTATGTCATTATTTGGACTAACCTATTAACAAGTGCCACAGTGCCAGTTTCTGTTTATTATGTCTGTTTATTGCAGAAATAGTCCAAAAATGAAAGTGCTCGGAAAAATCTGGAAAATTCACCAAAATTCTTATTCACCAGAAGACTCCGGGAGCCAGAAGGGGAGTGCCGGGAGAGCCACATGGTGGCTATACATGGGCCAGGCGCGGCCTGGGCCCTGGCCGCCCCTGCCCCATGTATTCCCCCATCGAGCACCGCCTCGCGTCGCCTCTTCTCCTATAAGAAGCTCCTGACCCTAAAAGTTATGTGGCGTAACTTTTCCATGGAAAAAGAGCTCCGTAGCCACCGTCATCACCGAAACCAAGTTTCGGGGGACAGAAGTCTCTGTTCCGGCACCCTGCCGGGACGGGGAATTGGAGGAGATCATCGCCATCGCCATCACTGACGCCTCTCCATCAACCATCCATGATTCCCCCATCCATGTGTGAGTAGTTCCCTTGCTTTAGGCTGAAGGGGATGGTCGGGATTGGATGAGTTTGTTCATGTAATAGAATTAGAATTGTTCGGGGCGTAGTGCCTAGTATCCGTTGTGAGTATTTTATGCATTGTTGCAACTTATTATACTTAATGCTTGTCACTTTGGGCCCGAGTGCCATGATATCAGATCTGAACATATTGTGTTTTCATGATGATTCTTTATATAATGTTCTTGATCATATCTGCAAGTTGTATACACATGTCATTGTCCGGAACCTGAGGCCCCGAAGTGACAATAATCGGAACAACCGGAGGGGATGGCTTTGATGTGAGGATCACGTGTGTTCACGGAGTGTTAATGCTTTGCTCCGGTACTCTATTAAAAGGAGTACCTTAATTACCAGTAGTTTCCCTCGAGGCCCCGCTGCAACGGGCTGGTTGGACAAAAGATGTCGCGCAAGTTTCTCATTGCGAGCACGCGCGACTAAATAGGAACACACGCCTATGGTTATTTAATTCTTGGATACTTGTATCACTTTATCTGCAAATGCCCATGATAGATATTATATGAGTCGTCTCATTCATGCAATGCCAGGTAATCCATCTCTGTGCCTACAGTATTTTAATCTTGCTGTTTACCGCATCCACCACTGCTGCTGTTTTTTACTTTATTTTCGTTGTTACTTTATTACTGCCACTGCTATAAAACTGTTGCTACTGATAAACCTCTGCGAGCTAGTCTATTTCCAGGTGCAGCTGAATAGACAACTCAACTATCAAGGCTTATATTTATTCTTTGGCTCCCCCTTGTGTCGATTCAATAAATTGGGTAATACTTCCCTCGAAGGCTGTTGCGATCCCCTATACTTGTGGGTCATCAAAAGCATGTAAAGGAAAGGTAGAGGCCCGAGGAAGAACATACCCGTAACCGCTCGACCGCTAGATCCGAAGCCCGTGGCCGGGTCTCTACCTGAGGCTGGCCGCTCTTACGACCACGACGGATCTGGCGGAGAGAGGGAACCTTCGCTGGGTCGACGCACCCATCACCAAGCCATAGGCGGCCATGCTTCATGCCTTCTCCCGCAAGCACCGCAACCTCAGGGTCAAAGTCCTCGGCCTCTGGTTTGGCATCCTCGCCGTACTTCTGCTTGAACTTCAAGGCATACGACGTACACTGGGTCTCGGATTGCAGGCTAACCCATATGGACCCCGTCTCAGGATGCGGCATCTTCCTTTGCTTCATCTTTTTGAGCAAGCTAAAGACGTTTGGCTTCGCTCCTGTCCCGACTTCCTGCAAAAGAGAACATGTAATTAAGTGAAGTGGCACACCCTTGCGGAGTTAGCAATATATAATGTGAATTGAAAGAACGAAGGAACAATTTTCTCACCTCGGCCTGCATGTGAAGAGAGATGGGGATGCTGCTCTAGATATGCGATCCACCTCGCATCTCTTGCCGCTTCAGCTTGCCCTCCTCGTGCTTCTTGAGGTACTGGGGGCATGTCCACCACATGACCATCTCCAGAAAGCACTTCTCGTCGTTGCCGACGTACTGAGGAGGGTTCTACATACACAAGATAAACCCATTATGGTAAAATAAAATACATGGCGATAAAGAAATCAATAACACATAAATGCAAATACCTGCAGGTACGGCCACGGCTGCATGAGCGTGTCGCAAGCGTCCTCCTTAGTCATATGAACAAAGCGGTCGGCGTGCCAGTTGCGGACGCACTGAACACGTTCCTCGTAGTGCATGCCAGTCACCCTCGTCCTTGCCATCTGGTGTAGGACATCATCGCACGCAATTTCCATACCCTCGGCCCTCTTGAAGTATTTCTGCAACCATGCACATACGTAAAATAAGGGGCATAGTGCAATTATTGTCAACCAAGGAGAGTGTATGAATGGTAAGAAGTCAAATGTCACGTACCCAAAATTTGTGAACAACCACGTCCTGCATGCTGGGGTACCTCCCAAGAGGATCTGGCACGAGCCTGTAGTGCGCCCACCTCCAAGCTACGTCGCGGCCACCAGTAGGGAGCTCGACTAGCCCAGGGAAATACCTTCTAAGTAGGCCCCCAAGGATGTTCGCGTACCCACGTGGCGGCTTCTGCAACGGGTCTTCATACGTGAACGAACTGCACCATGAAATGACAACATCAATATGTATGTGATAATAATTTCGATAATGAAAAAATTGCGATAACGAAATGCCAAAATTAACATGTACCTCCTTCCAGCGGGAACTAGAACAACATGGCTGTAGGGCCTGTCCTTCAGCGCGGGGAGCTGTGTTTTCCCACGCTGATATGGCTTCTTATCACGTGGCATCAACCTCTCCACAGCTGCAACGTACTGCTCCTCCGCCGGCGCTTGCCAAACTAGGTTTGGATCAGGGTCGAATGGTAAGTCCCCCAAGCCCTCATCCTCTGAGAGGTCCTCCTCCTCCCCACCCCCGTGCTGCTCGTCCTGCCCACTCTCCTCCTCCACCCCACCCCCGTGGTGCTCCTGGTCCTCCTCACTCCCATCCTCCACCTCATCATCATCCTCGGCTGCGCGAGGGGGGCTAGGACTAGGAGTGAGTGCCCGCGTCGCATTCTTCCTACGTGGCTGCGGTGGAGGAGCGCTAGGAGGGGGCTAGGAGGGGGGCATCACCACGGCGTCTCCCCCTCGAAGAAGTCCCTGCACCTACCAAGTCCGCGAGCTTCTTTTTAAGACCGCCACCCCTTTTTTTTGGCGGCATGTTTCAATCACCTGCAAACACAAATGAAGAGAGTGGTTTATTAGTACGCAATGTAAAGAGATGAATATTAGTGAAAGAAACAAAGATATAAGTAGATGAATATTAGTGAAAGCAACAAAGATATAAGTAGATGAATATTACTGAAAGCAACAAATGGCGAGCATAGAGTTTTCTCAAACATAACACGGAGTTCTTACAAATAACCTAGCTGGACAATCACTATTACACAGAGTTATTACAAATAGGCTAGCCTCACAATTACTACTACATAGATCAGTAGCCTATATTGCCATCCGTAATTGGACCGCATGCTTCGTCATCGTCATCAGGCTCGGCGATCCAATAATCATCAATCAAACCTGTAGGTGGTCCATCTGCATCAAGGTCCATCCCTGCTCTGAACGCCTCGAGCAAACTCAGGTCTTTCGGGCACAAACATCCTCAGCTTCTTCTTCTGCATTGTCTTCATCCATGCGCGCATCTTCTTGTTCATCGTCTACGACCATGTCATCGACAGCCGGCAAGCCGATCGTGAAATGATCGAGGAGCCCTTCTTCCTGATAAAACTCGACATTCTTTGTTGAGGGGTCTACGCTGCGGTAATCGTCCTTGTTTGGCGGGGGTGACCTATTGCGTGAAGGCACCGTTGAAAGGATCGTATGTCGCGCCTAGAGGGGGGGGGGGTGAATAGGTGCTAACCAATTTTTAGTTCTTTTTCAATTTAGGCTTGACACAAAGGTAAATTCTCTAGATATGCAACTATGTGAATTTACCTATATGACAAGGTCAACGACTAAACAAGATATGGCTACGCAATATATAGAAGATATAAAGGATAGAGGTAACCGAGAGTGGAGCACACGGAGACACGGAGTTAATTCCCGTAGTTCCCTTCCTTTGCAAGAAGGTACGTCTACGTTCGGAGGAGTGTGGTCGCTACGAAAGCCAGACCAACAGCCACGAAGGCTTCATTCAGGTCGCCTGTGAGCAACGCCACGAAGTCCTAGCCCACTTCCACTAAGGGCTTTCCTCGAGGCGGAAACCGGGCCTTTACAAAGTTCTTGGGGCACACATCCACAACCAAATTGGAGGCTCCCAAATCTGTAACAACACAACAACAACAAGAACAATATCAAGTAAAAATAACTAGGGTTTCTCAAAAGAGGAACACTAGCAAAGGGCCCTCAAGCATATGAGGGCGAAATGCAAATCGCTTCGGTGAGGATGTAGATCGGGGTCTTCTCCTTCGAATCTCCAAAGATCAAGAGCTTTGGTTGGGTGCAGGAGGAGATCTTGTAATTCTTGTGTTTCTTGAGGTGGCTTGACTTGGCTCTAATGGGGATGAACTTCTGAAATGATTGAGCAGGTTGGAAGGAGGAAGAAGGGGGGTATAAATACCCCCTCTCAAAATCCAGCAGTTGGGAGTCTTCGAGGGCCGGATTATCCGGTGTAAGTGAGCGCCGGATAATCCGCCCCCCCCCCCCCTCCGGAAAATCCGGCCTTGGGGAATTTCCGGGCAGAAGTCCGGCCCCCTATCCAGGGTATCATCGCCAGAAAGTCCTTAGCCGATTTTTGGGGCCCGGATATTTTGCAAATATCCGGCCTGGTGAAACCCAACCTGCATCTTTTTGTCTCGTTTTTCCATGCAAGACACCCATATACATGTATATATATATTCTCTGCACAACTACATCAAACATTAGTGTATCACATATATTGACATCAAACAATCCGAAACATAATGTGAGAGATGTTCTTTCAATCTCCCCCTTTTTGGTGTTTGATGACAATATACGGATTTGCAATACAAACCACAATAGAGAGCAAGCATGTTGGCAAAACGTAGAGGCACTCCCCCTACATGTGTGCATACAAGTAATTTGCATTTGAATACAAATGCAAAACACATAGGTGCGAGGTGCCTCAACACAAGAGATATCCAACATGAGCTCAAACAAGAGACATAGGCATATATATATATAGATGAGACAAAGTGAAAGAGATCATACCCATGTGGAGATATATAATACCGGATATATATATATATATATATATATATATATATAGGTCTGCTATTCTCGAACCGGTTCGAGAATAACTATTCTCGAACCACTTGTGAACTTCCTGGTTTCTTCAAGTGAACTTCGCGACGGAATACCAGAATTGCATGTTTGTGCGGACAGTATTTCCATGTTGGTTTTCAAACCGCTTATCGGAATAATGCGTATAATATACCGTTGGATTTGTACGGAAATTTCGCAACTTTTTCATGTTCATTGTTTTCCCAAATTCTGTATTGTTTAAAACTAATTTTAAATATAGAAAACAACGTTTTCGCGGATTTCTCTATTTTCGTGCAGTTTTGGGGTTCTAGTTTTCAAACTGTTTATCGGATTGATATGTATGATATGCCGTTGGAAAGCTGATTACTAGGCGCACCTTTTTCATGAACAACACTTTTACAAATTCTTTACAACTTAAGAGCAGATTTGAAAATACGTGATTCTGCTTTTCGAACTTCTCGTTTTTCGAACTGTTTTTTGTGGCTTATCTTTGAACCACTTGTCGGAATGCTCCAAACGATATTGCGTTGAAAAGATATTGATTAGGCGCATTTTTTTCGTGTTGAATATTTTTCCAAATTCTAAAAGGTTTTGGTTTAATTTCAGAAATACACAAAAGCGGAGATAACGCCGACACTAGAACATTTCGAAATTGGCCCATCTAGATTGATTAGGTGTGGCATTGTGGTGTGTTGGAGTATTAATAGAGTTATATTAGTGCTAACTGTACATGGAGTTGGTCGATTTACGCAGCCGATGGTCATACACGATTTTTATGCATATGATTTCCGCCCAAACAGTGTGTGAGCTGCTCGAATGTGGAAGTGAACTTCCCGATTTTTGTTAATGAACTTCCGGTCGCGGTTCTAAAACTTTCAGTTATGTTCAAAATGAACTTCCTACATGGTTCAAAGTGAGCTTTCACGCCCGGTACAAAATGAAGGTCGACAAAAGAAAATTTCCGGCATGTTCGTGGTGAACATCCTCCGCGTTCAAATTTTATATTGACAACAAGTTATTTTTGAACTTCCTCCGTGTTCAAAGTTAATATTGACAAAAAATAGAAATTTACGGCTTGTTTAAAGTGAACTGTCGCGTGGTACAAACTAAAATTCTCCGTGGCCAATGTAAATTGAACTTCTCATACAAGCAAAGTGCACTGTAGAACTTACTTCAAAACTGATAATATGTGTCAGATAAAACAAGCTGCCAAGATCAATAAAGTGAACTTAGTGCCAAGAATAAAAAAAAAAAGTGAGTGGAACTGAACTCTCTGTTGATTTGAAGAGAACTTCTCAACTTGCAGTGTACGATTTTGATTCTTTTTTATTGTGCACTTTTAACTAAAATTCTAACTCAGACACACTAATTCCCCGGAACACAAAACTGAACTTTCAACGTGAATATAAATGAACTTTTTTTATTACACATCAACAAAAGTATATGTTCTCCATTTGGCCAAATTATTACAAGTATCAGAGCCAAATGCAAACGTGAAGTATCAAGCACAATAGCAGTCGGCAGCACGAAAAAATTGTACACACCCTCACGACAGCATGCGGTCATGGAGCTACAGTGAAAAGACAAAGCATGCAACCATTTGTCATATTTTGAAGCCAATCCTGGAGAGACGAAGCCAAAATCTGAACTTCCTATCTCTAATGTCTGTACTATGAACATTCACGTGCAGACATTCATTGCCTCATCCTCCATGCTGATGGCTCTGTTAAATTTCAGATTCACACATTTCTATAAGACAAATAAAGAATGAAAGTTAGCTTCAGAGTTTCACTTGAAAAATACATCTAAAATCAATGGACCACCAAGATTAAATCTCCATAACAATCACAGAAAAAATCACAGTAGCCGAAAGTGAACTGGCCCCAATAATAATGTGAACTAGTATTTTTCATACTATAGTAATGTGAATACTTTTTTTCATACCAGACAAAAGTGGACTCCTTCTACGACAAAGTGGATTCCCCGGAAAAAGTAAATTTAACTTCCAAAAAATTGCAAATTCCTATGTGGACAAACCAGTGAACTCGCACAAATGTAAAACAAGCAGTATTGATTCTTTGGAAAATGATACAGAAAACAAAGGCCGCTTCTAAGTAATAGTCTTAGAAGCTGAGATATTAAATGATAAAATACATCATCCTAGTTCTTATACAAAAGAAAAATGTCAAGTAATTTATATGGACCAGAATTTGAACAAGAGTGAACTTCTCTAGCTATTCTAAAGCCAACTTTTTGTAAATTAGGAGTGTCGACATAGACAGGTATATTTCGGTGGAAAATTACTCCAGAAATATAGTTCTCCTAATAAGCATACACGCATTTTTTTAATGGAGTGAACTTCGGCTTTTCAGTAAACAAACCTCTATAGCTTGACAAGTGGACTTTATTTTTCACATTAAATCAGACTTCTCTTGCAAGTCAAATTGAATTGTTTCGACCAAAATACTTCTGGTAAGAAAAATCTGAACTTTCACGTAGACAAATGTGCACTTCCAGGAAACTACAATGCAAAATTGCCGATAAAATGGACAAGGCTAAATCCCAGAGAAAAAAGAGGTGAACTTCAAGCATGATTGTAAAACAAACATCAACAAATTCATGAACTTCACATTCATGTCTATCTGAGCGTCACATTTATCCTTTTGTGAACTCCAAAATTCAGTTAACAACAAATTTCAAATCGGAAAGACCAATTTACCTAGCAGGAATATCTAAACTGAAGTAGCAGGGAGATGTGAAATTTACCAATTAGGAGATGTGAACTCCACATATTAGAAGAAGTGAACTTACCAATAGAGCTCGTTGGAGGAGTCGCATGAGAGGTTTCATAAATGTAGACATCTCATGATCTTGGCCAAATAGGGAGTTCACACTATTATCAGGAAAGTACAAAATGCCATGGTATGAATGGTAGAATGTAACATAAATTAACTAAGAAAGGAACTTCTCTGTGTACATGTAGTGAACTTATCTTAATGCTTACTTGCTTCCATGGCATGGCACATTGGTTGCATCCAAAAGGACAAGACTTTGAATCTAAATTAATAAATATTCAAAAGAGTGTTATGGTCATGACCTTGAACTGAATTTCAGAACAAACATTGGACAGAACTTCAGAAGAATACAAAACTAAACCTCTGGAAAGCACATGGTCATGACCTTGAACTGGATTTCAGAAGAAACACTAAATAGAACTTCGTCAGAATACAAAACTGAACCTCTAGAAAGCAGTACTCTTGTTTCTACATAGCAAACTCAGCAACTTACTAAGTAAAGGTTTTACTAGCTATAAGCAGACTATAGTTCTAGCTTTTAATACAGAGAACCACGAAAGTATGAAGAGTGAACTACCATTTTCCCTGTTTTCACATGATCCAGAACTGCCATTTTGTCGAACCTAATATGAACTTCAAAAGAGTCAAGAACTGAACCTTAGAAAGGCACTAATATGAACTTCAAAAGATGTGTGACATACAGGGCCATGGCATGGTAGGTTGACAAAGGCATCAGCACCCAGGAGACGCCTTTCCGTTGCTTCCTCTTTGTCACTCAAACCATTGCCTCAAGGAAATGCTCCAGCTCAGGCTCCTCTAGACACGCCGGCTTTTAAAAATTCCGAACTTTCAAAATATCTCCATGCTTATTAATAAAAATTAGCAGCTACCAACCAACCAGCAAATCAATAAAATGTTTTCAAGTTTAAATAATAACTCCTACAGTTCACAGTGAACTTCTGTTCCCTGCTTTATTACAGCGAGGTTTTTTCGGGCGGACGAATTTAACTTCCTGATAAGAATGAATGAACTTACCGCACAGGGAAAAGTGAACTTTCAATGCTAATGTAAATCCTCTCTCTCAGCCATCAGAAGTTCTAAAGGAGTACACAGGCAGCAAACCGACTGGCAGAAAATGGTTTGACAAATAAAATAGCAGTTCAAGTTCAGAATAGACAAAACAATTTGATAGCATGTTGGATAGAAAAATAAAAAACGTAGCTTGGTCCAGGACAGCCTATCTGATCAAGGACATAAAGTGGTGCGCCATTTCTGTCGGGGCCCAGCACTAGGAACTGAAATGTAGTTGTAACCAACAACACTTCACAAAATAGCATCTCCACACCAACATGCAAATTTATCAGAAGTTCAATGCAACTCCTGGGGAAAGTCCGGAATAAGAACTTTTTTATGTCTTATATAGAAGTGAATTGGTTTATTTTAAGTGAACTTCATGACAAGAAAATGTGAACTATGTTCGTGGTGAACATTCCTTTTTAAGCACAAGCGTGTTGGACAAATGATATAAACTAAAAAAGAAAATGAAATCCCACGAAAACAAGTGACCTTGTTACCAGAAAAAGTGACGTTCTAACAACTAAAGGTAATTTACATGGAAGTGTACCGCCCAATGTCTAACAAATGTATATCTTGAGATTAACTAGTTAACTTCTCAAATTAACAACTGTAGCTGGATGGTATGTTTTACAACTTTCTACCAGTTAGAGAGAACAAAGCTAGAAAATAGCAGTAGCTTAATCTAGCAAATAGCGTCCATTAGCGAAATGAACCATTTCATGTAGCTTCACCTAGATTCATGCAGCGGCTGTTTAGAACACAAAATAATTAGGTTTCAGAACCATTCATATACAAGTTCAGATCATTTTTTTCTAATTTGAAAAAAAGTTTCTCCAACTGTGAACGAATTGAACATTACTAGCACGCTAGAGGTATGGCGGCACAGAGGTAGATCACATAATGAACTTTTTTATGTCTTATAGAAATGAGTTGGTTTTATTATTTACAAATTCAACTTCAGTTATTTTGTACCGATTGAACTTCAGTTTATTTGCGGAGTGAACTTCAATCTACACTCGTTCAAATTGAATTTTCTGGGGAGTACACGCTGGCGCTCACTAGAGTTCACACTAGCGCTCGCGGGAGTTTACAGCAGTGGAGGTCCCCCACCGGTGCGGCGATAGAAGGAGAGGCCGGACAGGAAACAAAATGGGGTCTGCCTTCTCCCTCAAATAAAACAACATCAAAAGCAGTCATGGTTATGCAAAGCAAATATATACTCAACTCCAAGAATAACCTAGAGGCAGACTATAACTACAGAAGGAAATCCACAGAAGGAAATGGAAGCTAAATAACTGCAGAAAACACATACCTAATAACTTAAACTTGAGCTTGATGGTTAGAACAGCCAAAACGAAATGTAACTTTGAGAGCTCCATCCAATTTTCGCACCCAGAGTCATGCTATTTCTTCCAGAACCGGTGCAGCATATCTGAAATGACACTTTCTTTAAGCTTCACATGCCAAACTCAAGCAAAACAACCAGCCAAACAAGAATAGCAGTATGTATATAACAAACTCTGTAGTGAACCTTGCAAACTCTGTAGTGAACCTTGCAGACAAGAAAAGTGAACCTTATAAGTAAACCTCACATGCATACAAGCTAAACTTCTCGAGCTTACCTACTGAACTTTAACAATGTACTGTTCATGTACTTTTTTACAACTATTCGCAAGGAAATTTGACAAAGAAAAGATAGTAGAAAATAGCAGAGCCCAATCGGCAGAAGCAGTTCACATCAGCACTCCCCATATATAAGAAATGCACTTTCAAGAGGAGAACAGATTAATGAAAAAATGAACATCCCGATTTTTTTTGACAATTCTAATGTTCGATTTCATAATGATCGTCCAGTTTTTTTAGAGGTGCCAAACCCATATAATGAACTAGGAATTAGTTTGATGGCTTCAAATTACAACTGAAGACAGCTATACAGATGCAAAAAAACACGGGCAGCACCATCCAAACTTGACATAGGCTAGGCTATCTCTGAACGTCACAATCATGTCTAGGTGAACTTCACATTTTTCTATCCGTGAATTTCAAAAATTGAAATAACAGAATAAAATAGAACTTAGAATTTCTACTCTAAAGTTCTGGATAGAAAACTTCACTTTAACTTTTTCTATGGTGAACTGCCCGAGAGTTAAAGAATGAACTTCTATACACAACAAACACCAGGTATTTACCAACAACTACCAACCAACCAGCAAATCAATCAAAGCAAAAAATACATAGCAATAGATCTTCACTGATTTTACTCTCTTTTAGTAGCCAATTAAATTTGCCAAACTGTAATAATATAGTAGGCAAAAAACTTAGAGATGCACTTCCCTTACACCGGGGATTGGATTTATACATACACACAGGAGGATGTAGCAGCAGGAGAAAAACACATAGCTTTGCATGGGACAACAGTAGAATACGAGCCAATGAGGACAAGTACATACTCACGGTGGTTGAAAATTCACGTCTGCGGCCGCCGGAAGTCCACCTCACTGTGATTCAGAGCAGCGCTCGGGGAGATTCAGAGCTAAACCGGCCACCGTGACCGTGACCATCCGGGATGGAGGTCGAGGTGCAGATCGCCGCCGACCGCCCAGGACGCAAGTGGAGGCGCCACCGCTGTTCGGGAAGAAGGGGAGGTGCGGAGGCGCCGCCGGTGTTCAAGGAGGTGGGGCGCCGCAGGGGAGGTGAGGATGGCGGGGCGGCGGGCCGCCGGCGAAGGAAGAAGATGTGGCGGGGCAGCGCGGCGCCGGCGAAGGAGGTTGTGGGAGGGCGGAAGCCGGCAGCTCGCAGGAGGTTGTGGGAGGGCGGCAGACGGCGGCTCGCAGGAGGTTGGGGGAGGGAGGCTGCCGGCGGCGCGCAGGAGGTTGGGGGAGGGAGGCTGCCGGCGGCGCGCAGGAGGTTGGGGGAGGGAGGCTGCCGGCGGCGCGCAGGAGGTTGGGGGAGGGCGGTGAAGGATCTGCCGCAGGGATGGCCGGCCGATCCAGAACGGGGAAGAAGCAAGGCGGGAGTTGGGGGTAGGGGCGGGCGGCACCGTCGGTGGAAAAGCCGTGCGGGAGTTCACTCGGTGGGACGAGCGGTTTCGTTTTTTTTTTTCTCCGGTTCGGGAAAGGTGGGTCAGATTCGGTAGAAGGTCTTTTTAGGGGGTTGTAGAATAGCTATTCTAGAACCCCTCTAAAGGGGGGTTCGAGAATAGTTGGGCTCTATATATATATATATATATATATATATATATATATATATATATATATATATAAACCACACCATATCATAAACCTTGATCTCAACATATAGAATTCCGAAAACCTTAACATAATGTCTCACATCCACACATAACACATAGTTTTGAACGAACGAACAAACAAACAAACCAAGCCAAATAGTTCAAATGACATAAAAGAGGACACAAGAGATAAAGGAATGGTAAACACATATGCTTGTGCCCTAACCATGCAAATCCCCGAGAGAAGACCTAATAGAACACTTCTCCCCCTTTGGCATCGAGACGCCAAAAAGGGGAAAAGTGCGATGCTACCCGCCCCATGGAGATCACTCGGAGTCCTCTTCGGTTTGGTACTCATCATCACTGTCAGCGGCAGGAGGAGAGTCGCGAGCGATGTTGGCCCTCTGAATACTCTGCTCAATATCTGTCCAAGGAACCTAGGAAGAGTGGCACCCACTGTAAGTTGGGTGAACTGGAGGCTGAGGCGGAGGTCCTTGCTCACCACTGAGCCTGTGAAGAATAACCACCTGAGTATGCTGAATCTCTGAACGCTGACGGCTGGCCTCAAAGTTTTCCTTGTGAATCTCAATGTTCATGCATAAAACATGGCGCTGGAACCAAGTGAGCTTCCTCACATGCTTCTGAATCACAAGGGTAGCAATAGGGCGACCGGGTGCATAGCCACTAGAGCGGGCATCTCCCATAAAGGAGCCAGAAGCAGGTGCAGCAGGGGGAACTGGCTTCTTCTTGTAAGCCTTCTTAATAGTGTGACTCTCCTTAGGGAATCGACCCAAGTCTTCAGTAAGAGAAGCAGTGTTGTTGATGAGAAGCTAAATATATGGAGCATAGGGCATAGTGGTCCGAGAAACCATGGTATCATGAATCTCATGAAAGATGTAGTCCATGATATCAAGAGTGAATTCAGACTCCTCCTCACTATCCTAAGCACATTCATAGGCAAGATGCATAAGATCCACAAGCGGTCCACGGAGGGCATCATTGTTCCCGCCACTAGGAGCAATGGTGGCCCTAAAGAAGTGAAGCAGCTGACTATAGATGGGTAGAAGCCCCTTGGTAGACCCAATCACTCCAGACCCATCATACATATTGTAGAGCACATTCTTGTCAGTCTTCTGCGGGCCATGGAGGCGGTGACCACCTGCATCGGAAACGCCAAGAATAGAAGCAAACTGGCGCAAAGTTGCCTCACAATGGGTGGAGCCAATCATCCACTGCATAGTGATGCGCTCTTCATCCTTCTTGAAGGCAAGAGTAGCAAAGAATTGCTTAACCAAGTCAGGACTGTAATCACACTGTATCTTCATAAGATCCTGCAGACCCATCCTTCCAGTGACCCAGATGGCATCCTCAAAGTGATTGTTTACAGCCAGAAGATCCACATTAATAGCTTGCATAGGTCTCACTTTCTTCATAGGTTCATATATATCCTTGAAGATGTACTCCTGTTCCAAGCACCTGAAGCGCTTGTCCTCAATCTCATCATCCCTCTCAATGTCTTCATACCAGTTCTTCTGTCGGATAGCAGCATAAGAGATACTATCCATGGACTTGTAGTTCTCCCTAGTTGACTTACCCTTCCGCCTCAGAGTGGCGGACTTACGAGGAGCATTCTGAGAAAACTCATCACTCGACCGTGTATTCCTAGAGCGCCTCCGAGCACCACTACCTGTGATAGAGAAAGACGGATAGCAAAGAGAAGATAATGCTCATAAGTCATGTATTGATACAGTAGTGTACTCTAGAAACATACTATGAGTCGGTAAAAGTTTAGACATGATAGATTGAATCAAAACTGCAGCAGCAACAAAGCTCCAGGCCGGATAATCCGGGGTCCCTGAGGGGCGGATAATCCGGCCCGGCCGGATAATCCGGCTAGCGCGGGGGGCGGATAATCCGGCCCTGCGAATCTGCAGAAATCCCAAGCAAAAACTTGTCTAGCACCAGATCGGCCTCATAGCATGCAAATGGAGTATACTACACATGATTTGGAACAACTAGACACCATCCCCATCAAGAAAATAGCACATATAAATCACAACACCTAGGGTTAGCGATTGTGAGCCATACCCTCTTCCATTGGAGGAGCCGCTTGGAGGGGATGAAAGCTAGGGAGGAGGAGCACCCGATCCACCCAAAAACTCCGAGATGGAGCGGACGGGGCGGCTCCGGCGAGGAGGAGGAGCTCCGGCGACTTTGAGGGATAAGACAGAGGGAGGGGCGTGGGGGAACCGGTTCTGAACCGTTCACCCCGCGGCCTCTCCTCAAATCCCCTCGCAGCCTGCCCAGGCCGGATAATCCGGCCCTAAGTGAGGGCGGATAATCCGGCCGGGCCGGATTTTCTGGGGTGCCCAAAGGCCGGATTATCCGGTTTTCTGGAGAATTCCAGAACACCGGAAATCCTAACTATCTTTTGTTGGTTATTTTCATATGCCCATATGTGATGCAATGAAGTATCACGTCACATATAAGATGCATATTGACCAATAAGATGGGGCAACCTAGATCATCCGACCGAAACTCCTCAAACTCCAAGTTTTTACCAAAGCATGACATAAGAGCAAGATGGAAATGGCTTATAGATGAGTGTAGGGTTGGGTTTAGAACGCTCAAACTGTTAATGGTACATGATCACTCAAGTTTGCAAGATACGAGCAAATAAGGCCAAACTAGAGTGATTTCCCATAAGAACAAGGAGATGTCAAATAAAATCCAATAGAGATCCAAATAACTCCAACTCTTCACAAAGAAGAGTGTGGTGGCCTAGGCCACCATATATGAGTGTTATGGCATGGCACCGCGAAGATATATCTTGGGCCCAAACCACTACTCATCATTGAAGCTCACATATCAATATATGATATAAAGAGAATGATTTCTTAATGTTGGCATTATGGGGGGAGGGATAGCTCAATATTTTAAACCGCACTCCCTCTATTTCCATGCCCACATCTAAACCAAATAAAGTTTTGAGAAAAAGGTGTGTTTGCAAGATGGTCAAGCTATACTCCTTGAATCAATGATATTTAGCTCATTCCTCAAGTAGCAAAACCTTGCTTCATCAAGAGGCTTCGTGAATATATCGGCAAGTTGATCTTTGGTAGGAACATAGATTAGCTCAATATCACCACGGGCAACATGATCCCTAATAAAATTATTCCGGATCTCAATATGCTTCGTTCTTGAAGTTGCACCGGATTATAGGCAATCTTGATAGCACTTTCATTGTCATATAATAGAGGCACTTTGTCACAAGTGACACTGTATTCCTTTAAAGTTTGCCTCATCCATAACAATTGAGTGCATCCACTTGCGGCGGCAACATATTCGGCTTCGGCGGTGGAGAGGGATATACAATTTGGCTTCTTAGAAGACCAACACACCAAGGACCTACCAAGGAATTGGCAAGCCCCGGAGGTTGATTTCCTATCATCCTTGTCTCCCGCCCAATCCGCATCGGTGTATCCATTGAGAATAAAACTTGAGCCTTTAGGATACCAAACACCATATCTTGGGGTATCAACTAAATATCGAAAGATTCTTTTGAGAGTGTCGTCGTGGTGAACAGACAGATGCCATAGGATGGCTTAAGTTGGGGCCGAGTTGGACGCTAGAGGATTCGGGGGAGGGTTTTGGATCAGGTAGGATGAACTTCCGGGTGCTTTCCTCAAGAACTTGGCCAAGGCCAGAGGTAGAAGAAGAGAGACACAAGGATGAACTCCGTTCTAGATCTTCTCTATTCCATGAACAAGGTTACATGTTTTTCTACACAGGGATCGTTGTACACACATGCGTCTCTACCCGCGATGGGGGTGCGCCCCCTCTCCTTATATAGGGGAGAGGGTGGCTTACAGGGGAAGAAACCCTAATGGCATCTTTGAACAGACAAACTACTTTACAAAGCTACTTTATAAAGCTACTTTAACCATAGATGACGCCGGTGTCTTCTTTAATCAGGGAGGCTGATGTCCTCCGGTTGCTTTGGGCGTCATCCTTGTCTTTTACGTCACGGCTTCGTTTAAAGCCACTTTGCTTAGGTCATCTTTGTCTTCTAGCTTCTGGGAGAATCTTTGACCAGCTGGGCTTATACCGGTAGCCCGGTATCTTCTTAGCTCACTCCGGCATGCCCCTCCTTGGACATACCGGTTTAGGTTTCCTTAGCCTAAGTCCACAGTCCGGAACGAACATCAAACCGGTGTCTTGACGGCTCAAACCATCCGGTTTGGCATGCCTTTGGCATACCGGGGGTCATCCCCCCAACATTAGTCCCCGAAGCTGGTATAGTCCGGTGGATGTTATCCGACGGGCCATGCCAGGTTCTTATTTAGCAAGGTACCGGTTTGATCTTTCCGGCGCCTTGTTTGAAGATGCCGGCTTCTTTGCCTTAGCCTCTTTTCGTTATCTTCCGGATTTTCCGGTATCTCGTGTCATAACCTCACCCTTTTTTCCTTGCAAGGTGTCTCCGGTATCTTCTCCTCCGGTATCATCGACATTTACTCCTTCCTCGGCGAAGTCGAGAATTCCTCGGGTACAGTGCCTATCAGAGACATGCACACTGTCTCTGCCGTGTCAGTGTCAGTGGTCACTTCGGTTCGTCTTCTGCGCCAGCATTTAATGTGCCGCACCGGATCCTTTCGGCCATTCCGGATCCGTGCGGCGATCCTGTGGCCTCTTAATTTTTCGCGCGTGTATCTTTGCGCCACGTGGCGGCCCACGAGGCGAACCGCCGCGGCCCGACGGTTTTCGGCCCACTAACTTCTTCTCCTACATAAGGGCGGAGCGGTTCCACTTCATCCTCTTCTTCGCACTTGCCCCCATTTCCAGAGTACTCAGAGCTCTTCGCCTCGCGCAACCTCGCTGCCGCCGGTCGCCGCCAGAGCCTTGCTTCCGACGAACTCACGCCGTCGCTCTCGCTGCGCCGTAGATCTTCGCCACGGAGAGATCCACCGGCGCTTCTTCTCCGCCGCTGCTTCGAGCTTTCGTCGGCGGTTTTCAGCCTTCGCCGTCGCCAGCCTCCGTCGTCCTTCGTGAGCTCACCGTTGCTCCGGCGACCTTCTTCTTGAGCGTCTCCGCCGCCCCAGGTTAGGTTCGATTCACTTTTACCCCTCTTTTCTTTGCCTTTCAGATCTTGGGCCGGTAGAATATTTACTTCCTCTTTTCTTTTGCTTTTCTTCTTACTCGTAGATCTTCGCGCGAGGGTAGTTCTTTGGAAAACTGTTTTTCGAGTATATACCGGCATGTCTCAGATCCATATGTCTAGAGAGGAGTCTCTCTCCGCTTCGTCTTCCAGTAACCAAGAGAGTAGAGCTTCCGACGGGCTAACCGCAGATCTTACCCGGATGGAAACCGACGCCGGCAACGATCAAGAGGCCGGCAGTTCTAGCCGAGCCCCTGGAAAAGATCTATCCGGTATCACGCGCGGAGCCTGGAGGGGCTCCGACGTTACGCAACACGAGATTGACTGGCTTCGCCGGTCTAGAAGGATACCGGAGGGAGTATCCTGCCAGCTCCCTGGTGATGAGATCGAACCAGTGCTCAATCCCGGTGAGTTCGTAGTCTTTCTTGCTCACTTTGAGCGTGGGTTCAGCCTTCCGGCCTCCGACTTCTTCCGCCAGGTCCTGGATTTTTATCAACTCCAGCCTCACCATCTTCCCGGCAACGCCATTTTTTACCTTTCTTGCTACGCCACTTTCATGGAGGCCTACATCGGCATCCGCCCCACCCGCGAGACTTTTGCTCGCTTTTTCTCTCTTCGGATCAATTCGGTCCAGGGTAAGGAGATTCCTAAGCCCAAACCCCCCGTTCAATGCGGGTCTTGCATTATCGGCTCCCACCAAGGGAGCCCCTTTTTCAAGTTCTCTGGCCTCGAGTCCTGCCGGTTGTGGCAAACAACGTTCTTTTACGTGAAGAACGACGGCGCCGCGGATCTCATTAACCTGCCGGCCTTCAATCCGGCGCCGCCCACCAAGGTCAATTGGGGCTACTACCCTGGGACGAATCACATCGAGACGAACCGGGTCGTACGCTTCATGGAGAAGTTAATGAAGGAGACCAACATCTGTTCTGACGACATCATCCGCGCTTTCATCTCCCGCCGGGTGCTTCCCCTTAAGCGGCGGGCTCACAAGATGAGCGAGATGTATGGTCCCGGCGATCCCACCAAGATCACCGGCCTCCCCCTAAGTAAAGCAGATGTAGTCCTCAAAGCTAAACAAATCTGTCAAACGGACATGCCGGATGACTGGGAGTGGGGCTTCGTGCCTCTTAGCTCCACCAACCCTCCAACCAATGAAGTAAGAGATTGCGCGACCCGTGTTGTTCTACCGGCAAATGTCGTGTTGTGGCTAACTGTTTTTCCGTTTCATTTCAGGCTAAGCAGCGCTTCCCTCGCATCGAGTCGGATAAGCGAGGCCCTGTCCGGAAACGGCCTCTAGACAAGGTTGACCCGGATCCTTACGTCCATTGGATGGATCTTAAGATGGGCCGCACACACACCTCGCGCCCCGGTAACGTTTCGTCTGAGGCTTCCGGCTCCGTTCATGACCTTACTGTGCTTGAGGTAGTTTTCTCTTCCGGCCTCTTATGCTTTTATTGTTATTTCTCTGCTGTAGATGCTTCCTCAACTGGCCCCCAACCACAGGTCCATGAGCACGTGGCTCCCCTGCAGGCCAAGGTTGGCCAGGAGTTCTTGGACAAGCTTGCCTCCGGGAGCAAAAAGAACAAGGCCCCGGCACCAGGTGCCGGTTCAAGCCAAGCCCCACCTGCCAAACGCTCCCGGATGGAAGTCCTTGCGGGAAAGCAAGTAGGCATGAGGCGCTACAAGGGGAAGACCATGCCGGTCTCTTCCGGGTAAGTTTTTGTTTCTCTGTTCACTTGGTCTGCCGGACTTTTCCTTCCGGTTGCTTTCCCTTATCTCTGCTCTTTTTGTTTTCCTTCAGTCCTGCGCTTTCGCTCTCCAAGGGCGCTGCCGGTACGAATCCGGCGAGCTCTGAGGGAACGGCCAGGACCTCGTCCCCTCCTCGTTCAAGCCCGGTACACCTAGGTACCGGCAACCCTTCTGCCTCCCCTCTGGGAGGCGCACCAAGTGCGGGGCGCGCGGCCCCTACAACTTCTGATCACCGCGCGGAGGATGACTTTGTCTCCCCTCCTGATATGCAAGATGCCGGCGCCAGCAACATCGGCGCCGATCCTGAAGCTGCCGGGCGAGCGGAACCTCAAGTTCCTCCCGTCCAGAAAGAAAAGAAGAAGAAGAAGAAGAAGAGTTCACGCTCTTCCCCCTCCAAGGCCGTGCCGGATACTTCCGCGCCGGCAAGCCCTACGCCACCGCCAGAGACTCCAATTCTGGAGCCAACTGACGCCACGCTGACGCCAAAAACCCCTACCGCCAAGCCAACCGGGGATGCGCCAACGCCGCAACCAGCCCAAGGACCCTCTACGGCCCAGCCAACGCCGCCGCCAGAAGGCGCCAAGCTTCGCGTGTCTGAGCCCTTCAAGGGGAAAGGCACGGCTTCCGGCCCGCAGTCGCTGGTGCTGCACGCCGGCCCCGCCGCTGTCGTGGCTGGAGAGAGAGCTACCGGCCTCCTTGGCCGGATTACGGAGCTTAAGCGCGAGGGCAAGGAGCTGGGGCATCTGCTTGATTACGCTGAGAAGTGGAATCAGGCGGATGTGTCCGCGGCTACGCGCGGCGTGGGGAAAGACCGGCTTCCTATCATCGACCCGGCCGTCCCCCGGTGCACCGAAGAACACTTCATTCGCCTCAAGCGCGCAGTGAAGGAGTTCGACAACGCGTGGCACGACGCCACCAACAATGTAGTGGTAAGTTTCATCAAACTGTTTGCAACTTTTCTGCTGATGCTGGTTTCATTCTTTCCGGATTCATACACATCCTCCCAGTCCCCGAGTTTTGGGTTTAGAGCGCAGCTCTGAGCGCGAAACTTTTTCAAATTTTTCGAAACCGGCAGCTTTCTCATAGTTGCTTCATTTTTGACAGAGCACCGCGGACGCCCGGAAGCAGCTCTTCGAGGAGCTTCTCTGGGAGCACCGGGATCTCGCCGAGGCTCACAGCCACTGCCAAGGTAAGTCCTTTTGCCTCCGGCATCTTTCTACCGGAAGCTTTTTCTTCTTTGTTATTTACAATCTTTTCGCATAACACCTATCCCGGAAGCCTCCATTGATGCCCTCAAGATCCAGGTTGGCAATCTCCAAGGTACTGTTTTTCTCCGGTTGCATTATCTTTCCGTGCTTTACCGGTTTTGTTCAAACTTCTTCTCCGCGTTTCAGCTGAAAAGGAGCAGCTCCTCCGGGACCACCAGAGGGCCTTGGACGCCCAGAAAGCTATCTCCAGGGAGCTCAAGGAGCGAGCTATGCAAGCAGCGCTCCAGCATAGCCAAGAGCTGAAGGATGCCAAGGCCGCAGCCTAGGCCCGGCTGGCGGAGGTCGTGGATGACTCCGCGAACTCCACTGCGGTGCTGAGGGCAGAGCTGGAGGAGGAGAAGAAGGCGCGGGAAGCGGCAGAGCTGGAGCTGGAGGAGGAGAAGAAGGCGCGGAAAGCGGCGGAGCGCCACATTGAGCTTATGACCACTGATCATAAGGAATATGATCGGCTGGTCATGCAGATTGACGCGCTGGCTCTCAGTAAGCTCTTGCCTTGTCCCTTCTTTCGCTTATAAGCTTTTTCTTTTTGGAAGCGTATTCGTGTTCCTTTTCCTTCCGGTAGATTGTTTTCCGGCACCTTAAGCTTATGCTTTTCCCTTCTTCCTGTAGAGCACTTCCCGGACTCTCAGACGCATGCCGTGAAAAAGGTGATGGAGGATCGGGTGGCGCGAGAGTTCCCCAACATGGACGCGCACTGGGACGGGTACGACTATTTGGTCGCCCTTTCCGCCCGAGTCCAACATATGCGCTCAGTGGACCGGCACCTTGCCGATCTGCCGGACGTCGCCATCCAACTTTTCAAGGTGCTGTGGCCAGAAGAAGTAATGCCAGCCAACATCACCCTCACCGCCAACCGGCTAAAAGAGGCAGGGCACCGGATTCATGAGTGGCAGTGCTCCGCAGCCCGTGCTGGAGCCGATACCGCGCTGCGCGCCGCGTGCTCCTGGTACCCGGACTTGGATCTGGATGCTCTTCAAGGCGTGCGTGAAAGCGCTCCCACCGATACGGACCCGATTCTTACCGCGAAGCGGCAGGATCGCGCCTATCGGCTAGCTGAGTACGCGCCGGCTCGCACCTTCATCCCCCCTCCTTCAGGCGTTAAGGACTACCTCAGTGATGAGGAGGAAGAAGAGGAAGGTGAAGATGAGGGTGCCGAGGATGTGCTGCCGGAAGCTGGTGACGCACCCCCAGAAGCTCCCGAGGCCAATGCTGCTCCCCCTGAAGCCCCCACTGCTTAAACATTTATTGCGATAACAAGTTTACCTGCTCCTGCTTGTTTCATAACAAAACTCGTTAAATTCTACCCCGGTATGCCGGGGTTTATGATGTAAGATAAAACTTATCGTTTTGGTTGTGGTACAACTTTATGCCGGTATCTTGCATACCGGTAACTTGTTAAGTCATGTTGGTTGGTTAACTTGGCACGTTGCCTTTGTTGTTTGCTTTATCTTGCACCGTGAAGATTTCGGAATCGTCTCCGCATTCAATTTGATGCGCACTTGGTTCTGTCCCTTTGCCTCTGCCTACCTCTTTTGGGTGTTTTGGCGTATGAGTTACAAAGTTCTTTTGCCAAGTGAACACTTCCTTGAACTTAGGAAAAATTCGAATTTTTTTACAAAAAACCGGCAAAGCCGGGGTTAGTTAACCTTTTCCGGATTGCTCGTTCCCACTTCCTCTTTTCGCAGTTCACGTGCTTAATCCCTACCGGTTTATCTTGCTTGCCATGAAGCCGGTTTGCGGGCAGCAGCAGAGTCGAAGACTCCGGTAGGTTTAGT
Source organism: Lolium perenne (assembly GCF_019359855.2). Classification (NCBI taxonomy): domain Eukaryota; kingdom Viridiplantae; phylum Streptophyta; class Magnoliopsida; order Poales; family Poaceae; genus Lolium; species Lolium perenne. The sequence goes on along the minus strand of NC_067248.2, from coordinate 30,432,473 downwards.
ACGCTACTAAACCGGAAATAAAAAACGTTCACAAGCAACCGGTAAACTGAAAAAATAAACAGATTACATGCAAGTTTGATAGAGGCAGTCCCCGGGAAACATTCGAGGTGCCGGATTCTTTTATTCATAGCATAAGGTACAAAAAGGAACTTCTTACAGTACAACTTCATGAGTAGAAAGGGCGCAACAATGCTATGTTCCAAGGACGCTTGGTCTCATCTCCGGATCTGTCCGCCTTTCCTTCTTTCCATTCCTGTGCGTCAATCAAGTACTAGGCATCATTGTGCAGAGCTTTGCTTACAATGAATGGCCCCTCCCAAGGAGGTGAGAGCTTGTGCCGGCCTTCAGTGCGTTGCACTAAGCGTAACACCAAGTCTCCTTCCTGGAAAACTCTCGGGTTAACCTTCCGGCTGTGATAGCGTCTGAGGTTTTGCTGGTAGATGGCTGTTCTTGCCAATGCCAGTTCTCTTGCTTCTTCCAGCAAGTCCACGTCGTTTTCTCGGGCCTCCTTTACCTCTTTTTCGGTATAGAGTTGCACCCTTGGTGAGTCATGTATAATGTCCGTTGGTATTACCGCTTCTGCTCCGTAAACCATGAAGAATGGAGTGTATCCGGTAGACCGGTTTGGAGTCGTTCTTATGCTCCATAGCACTGATGGCAGTTCGTCAAGCCAGCAGCCCGGTGTCTTTTCGAGTGGTTCAATAAGCCTTGGTTTCATACCGGAAAGCACCAGTGCATTGGTTCTTTCAACTTGGCCATTGCCTTGTGGGTGTGCCACTGAGCACAGATCTAGCCAGATATTGTTGTTCTCACAGAACCGCTTGAACTCTCCTTGGGCAAAATTTGAGCCATTGTCAGTTATGATGCTATGCGGATACCCATACCGAAGGATGACATCTTTTAGGAACTTCACCGCTGTGTGGCCATCACACTTTGCGATAGGCTTCACTTCCAGCCACTTGGTGAATTTATCCACCATTACCAAGATGTGGGTCATGTTTCCCCTTGCAGTTTTAAATGGGCCAACCATGTCAAGGCACCAAACAGCAAATGGCCATGTTAACGGTATAGTTTTTAAGCCGGAAGCTGGGGTATGATTTTGCTTGGCGTACCTCTGGCAACCATTGCACTTCCTTACTAAATCCTCAGCATTTTCCAAAGCCGTGGGCCAGTAGAATCCATGCCGGAATACTTTTGCCACCAGTGCCCTTGACGAGGCGTGGTGCCCACACTCTCCTTGGTGTATCTCCTTGAGCATCTCCTTTCCCTCTTCCGGTTCCACACATCTTTGAAGGACACCGGTAACACTTCTCTTGTACACCTCGCCATTAATGAAGGTGTATGCTTTAGCTCTCCGCTGGATTCTCCTTGACTCAGTTTCGTCAACCGGCAAGGTGCCGTTGATCAGGAATTCCTTAATAGGTTTAACCCAAGATGGTGCTTCTCTAACCACAAACACCAGCACGTCTATGTCCATGCTGTCCACAAGCATTGCCTCTTCCGGTACGGGCGTCTCAGTCCCCGAGCTTACCAGACCAGTCCCCGGGTTTGCCAGAACAGTCCCCGAGTGTGCCGGAACAGTCCCCGTGTTTCCTTCGTCAACATCCATCGGCACCACATGTGACTCCGGTACAAAAATTGATTCCGACTCCGGACTTGGTTTGATTGACGGAACTCTTAAGTGCGCCAGGGCTATTCCGGGAGGAATTTCTTGCCTGGACGAACCTAGCTTGGATAAAGCATCCGCGGCATCGTTTTCAGCCCGCGGCACATGGTGAAACTCACACCCTTCAAAGAAGCCGGCAATATTTTGCACATGAAACCGGTATGAGGCCATGTTGGCATCTTTCGCATCCCAATCTCCGGAACACTGCTGCACCACAAGATCTGAATCGCCGTAGCAAATGATCCGGTGCGCACCGATTTCTTTTGCGAGCTTGAGCCCATGGATTAGAGCCTCATACTCAGCAACATTGTTTGACGCTCTGAAATGCACTTGCAAAACATACCGGAGATGATCTCCCTTTGGTGAGGTGAGTACCACACCGGCACCTAAACCCTCCTTGAGCTTGGATCCGTCAAAGTGCATCTTCCTGTATTCTATTTTGTGTTCCGGCGGCTTGTATTGCATTTTCGCCCAATCAACTAGGAAATCAGCCAAAGCTTGTGATTTTTTATGGCATCTCTTCTTTCGTATACCGGCACGTATGGTGACAACTGAATTGCCCATTTTGCAATCCTGCCGCTAGCGTCCTTGTTGCCCATGATATCTGAAATGGGTGCTTCACTCACCACCTTCATGGGATGCTCCTCGAAATAATGCTTGAGTTTAGTGGCGGCCATGAACACGCCGTAGGTCATTTTTTGGAAGTGAGGGTAGTTTTGTTTTGAGAGGGAGAGCACCTCGCTCAAGTAGTATACCGGCCTCTGCACGGTTTTTCCTTCTTCCTCTCTTTCTACCACAACCACAACACTCACAACCCGGTTGGTTGCTGCTATGTACAATAACATGGGCTCCCTTTCCAAAGGTGAGGCCAACACCGGCGCAGTGGCTAGCATTGTTTTCAGCTCTTTGAACGCTGCGTCTGCCTGTGGGGTCCAGACGAAGGTGTCGGATTTTTTCATTAAGGCGTAGAGCGGCAAAGCCTTTTCTCCCAGCCTACTTATGAAATGGCTTAGCGATGCCAAGCTTCCGGTGAACTTTTGCACATCCTTTAGCTCCCGCGGGACAGTCATTCTTTCTATTGCCCGGATTTTTACCGGATTCACTTCAATGCCTCGGCTTGACACAAGGAAGCCAAGCAGCTTACCGGCAGGGACACCGAAGGTACATTTTGCCGGATTAAGTTTCATCCGGAACTTTCTCAAGTTGTCAAATGTTTGCCGGATATCGTCAATTAGGGTATCTTTTACCTTAGTTTTTATTACGATATCGTCTACATAGACCTGCACATTCTTTCCAATTTGATCAAACAAGCATTTTTGCATACAGCGCTGGTACGTTGCACCAGCGTTGCGCAAACCGAAAGGCATAGTGACATAGCAATAAGCCCCGTGCGGGGTAATGAACGCAGTCTTTATTTGATCTTCCTTTTTCAGGGGGTTCTGGTGGAAACCGGAATAAGCATCAAGGAAAGACAACAACTCACACCCAGCAGTAGAATCAATCACCTGATCGATCCGGGGCAGAGGGAAAGGATCTCTTGGGCAAGCCTTGTTGAGGTTGGTGTAGTCGATGCACATGCGCCACACCTTTGGAGCTTTTGCCTCCAGGTTCTCGTCCTTCTTCTTCTCAACCATTACTGGATTGGCCAGCCATTCTGTATGCGTGACCTCCACAATGAATCCGGCAACCAACAGTTTTGTCACCTCTTCTCCGATGATTTTCCTTCTATCTTCAGCGAACCGGCGCAAAGGTTGTCGCACCGGCTTGGCATCCTTCCGGACGTTTAGAGAGTGCTCAGCCAGCTCCCTCGGAACACCTACCAAGTCATCAGTAGACCAGGCAAAGAAATTCCGATTCTCACGGAGGAAGATGACGAGCGCGCTTTCCTATGCTTGATTCAGTCCGGCACCGATACGAACGGTGCGCCCTGGGTAAGCCGGATCTAGCACAATGTCCATTGTTTCATTCGTTGGCTTGAATGCCGGTGTGCCCAAGTTTCCACTCATTGCCGCTAAGCTCAACTGTGAGGATTGAGCCAGCGCAACTGCGGTTTGCATCCTCCTTTTTTCCTCCGCGATCACCAGCGATTCCGCTAGGTTTGATCCGGCAGATGCTGTTTCTAGTGAGACTTTATAGTTTCCCACTATAGTCAAAGGTCCACGAGGTGCCGGCATCTTCATCTTGAGGTAAGCTGTATGAGTTGTGGCCATGAAAGCTGCCAATGCCGGTCTCCCCAGCAACGCATGGTAGGGACTGTCTAGGTCCACCACTTCAAACAGAATATTTTCCACCCCGCAATTGTCACGTCCTCCGAAAGACACATCCACCCGGACTTTTCCTACCGGTGCACAGGACAATCCCGGAACGATTCCATGGACAGTGGTGTGAGTTGGCTGGAGCATGTTTTCTGTTATCCCCAGCGTGTGCATCGTATGCTTGTACATGATGTTTATGCTGCTTCCATTGTCTATCAGCACTTTGCTGAACTTGACTCGAGTTTCTGGTCCTCTCATGATTGGGTCCACAACAAGAGCGTAACCACCCGGATTCGGCATGATTTTGGGGTGATCCTTGAACGACCAGGTGATTTCCTGATATGACCACAGCATGTACTTTGGAACTGCCGGCATCACGGCGTTTACTTCCATGGAGCGGCGATGCACACTTTGCCTATCGGTTGGCTCGGTGACAAAGACAACACAGCACAAATGTGGGTCCTCGTAAACATTCCGGCCTAAAGGTGCCGGCGGTGGTGGTTGATCATGATTTTCCTCCACCCGGTTAACTTGCTGGTATTGTTGTACCGGTATGGTATTGGCTCCGGTAAGCGGTGGCGGTGGTGGTAATGGGTGCTGGTGCAGCATGTCGTGCGAAGGTGGCATCACTGTGGAACAGCCATCTGCTTGCGCATCCTTTGCCGCTCCTCTCAGCATCAAGTGCTTGATCCAGGAACAATCATTCGTTAAGTGGTTCGCCGGCTACGATGGATGTGGGGTGTGCAGCTTGCACGGCATGTCCATAGCCGCTTCCATGGTGTATCTCATGTGTTCTTGCCAATCTTTTTTCTGTCCCCATCCTTCTTTTTGGACCCATTTCTTCTTAGGACCCGCCCATGGCTGCGATCCGGTTTTTTGCCTCTGGTTTCCGCTAGGGCCAGAATTTTCCTGTACCGCGGCTACTTGTTGCGGACCGTACCTTCGATCCGGAAAATCTTCCCTTCTTTTGTTGTTCCGGTTATCCCGGTGTTGATCTTGTCGGGGTTGACTCGACTGCACCGGTTCGGCTTGCACGGCCGGTTGCAGTGGGTCTCCCAACGCATAGTTTTCCGCCACTCGCATCATTTCAGCCAATGTGCTTGGCATGTTTCTCTGCAGCCTTTGCCACAGTGGTGATCCTCTCCGGCATCCCTGACTGAACCAAGCAATCGATTGTGCCTCAATCACTCCTTCACACGTATTTCTTGTTGAGTTCCACCGGGTGAGATAGTCCCGGTCTGTTTCACCTGCGCGCTGCTGGCACAGGGCGAGCTGCTGGGGCCGGTTGGGCCTCTTGTAAGTGCTGCTGAAGTTGCTCACAAAGGCTTCCTCAAAATCCAACCATCCGTTTACGCTTCCTGCCGGCAAGTTGTTAAGCCAGATACGGGCAGGCCCTACTAGGTAGGACGGTATGATTCTTACCGCCCAACGCCGGTTTACTCCGCCACCAGCTACATAAATAGCTGTGACATAGTCCGCCAGCCAATCTTCCGGCTTAGTCGTGCCGTCATACGTTTTTGTGTCTCGGGGCAATTGGAAATTGCGCACCGGTGGCTCTTCTCCCATGATTCGCGGGCCAAAGCATTTTGGGCCCGGAGGACCCTCAGATTCGATTATTTCGGAGAGATGCACTCTGTCCAGCCTGTGCCTCGCATCCTGGCCTGGCAAGCATCTTTCCCCTACACGTTCCCCCAAAGGGTTCCGGTAGTCTCTGACCCGTTCCACCTCGGAATCTCCTTCTTCATATCTTTCTGGTTCCGCGGCTCTTGCCTGCCGGTACCTTGGTGGTCGCGTTTCTTCTTCAGCGTACGCTGCCCTTGCAGCTCGATAATTTTGCCTGGTTTCACGTTTACCGGCATGATTGTTTCCGGCATAACCATTCCGCGCATAGCCATTTCCGGCATAGCCGCGACCCGCTCCATAGCTTTTTTCTCCGGCATCATATGGCCCGGCTTTTTGTTTTCCGGCAAGAACCAGATCATACACGGTCATCTGCCGCGCATTCATTTCTTTTTCCCTCCTTTTATCCGGATGGGGGGACGAGGCCTGCCCCTGAGACTTGCTTCCGGCAACTTTTGTCGACCGGATTGATCTCGAAGCCGCGGCTTTGTTCAGCGCAGCAAGCTGTTCAGCGTTCTGTTGCTCAATGGTTTCCAACAACTCTCTAACACGCTCTTGTTGTTTAGCCAAAGCCTCTCCAGAGAGAGACTCACACAACTCTACTGCAGCCTTAGCAGCTTTGATAGTTTTATCCGGGCTACTATACTTCGGTTTTTCTACGATGCTCACAGATGCAGAGGTACTTTTGCCGGCAAGAACTTCCTTACGCAAATCCTGATCTAGATTGCGAGCCTTAAGCCGGTTCTCCGGCATCCTAGAAGCATGAGCGCTAACAGAAGCAAAGCCATGGGCAGCGTTGTACTCACGTAGGGGTAGGTTCAGCTCACGCTGCGCCCGGACGATGTCGGCGCCGTTCGCGAGCAGCTTTTGGCATTGTGCCTCCAACTCCGCCTGAGCCGCCGCCGGGTTGATGTTCTGTGCGATGGGCGTCGCTAGCATGTTCATTGCCGCTTGGAGTGGCGTTTCCGGTGGTGCCGAGGATGCTCCCGCGGCGCCTGCGTCGCGCTCCAGCGGAGGTTTGGCTGCACGGGTCGATGCCGCGCGGCCAGCACCTTCTTCCACAGCGTCCTTGTCGGCGCCAGCCACGCCGGCCATCATGACCTCCACGCTGCCGGCGGCGCGGCCAACACATAGCCACCTTGGCGGATCCGGTACCACCAGCACCGGCGAGAGGCACTGGCGCACAGGGACGGTGCCGAAGTAGATGCGGTGGCTGCCGAACTCGATGATGCGGCCGTTCTTGGGGCACGCCGTTGGCGAAGCAGCCTGCGTTGTCGTTGATGAAGTCCATGGCGTAGATGTTCTGTACGAGCGCGGACACCGTTCGCTCGCCGTCGACGTCGAGGAGGCCCGCCCGAATATGGACTCCAGCAAGCGCCTCTCTCTGCCCCACGGTGGGCGCCAACTGTCATCGTGGTGAACAGACAAATGCCATAGGATGGCTTAAGTTGGGGCCGAGTTGGACGCTAGAGGATTCGGGGGAGGGTTTTGGATCAGGTAGGATGAACTTCCGGGTGCTTTCCTCAAGAACTTGGCCAAGGCCAGAGGTAGAAGAAGAGAGACGCAAGGATGAACTCCGTTCTAGATCTTCTCTATTCCATGAACAAGGTTACATGTTTTTCTACACAAGGATCGTTGTACACACATGCGTCTCTACCCGCGATGGGGGTGCGCCCCCTCTCCTTATATAGGGGAGAGGGTGGCTTACAGGGGAAGAAACCGTAATGGCATCTTTGAACAGACAAACTACTTTACAAAGCTACTTTATAAAGCTACTTTAACCATAGATGACGCCGGTGTCTTCTTTAATCAGGGAGGCTGATGTCCTCCGGTTGCTTTGGGCGTCATCCTTGTCTTTTACGTCACGGCTTCGTTTAAAGCCACTTTGCTTAGGTCATCTTTGTCTTCTAGCTTCTGGGAGAATCTTTGACCAGTTGGGCTTATACCGGTAGCCCGGTATCTTCTTAGCTCACTCCGGCATGCCCCTCCTTGGACATACCAGTTTAGGTTTCCTTAGCCTAAGTCCACAGTCCGGAACGAACATCAAACCGGTATCTTGACGGCTCAAACCATCCGGTTTGGCATGCCTTTGGCATACCGGGGGTCATCCCCCCAACAGAGAGCCATCATGTGACTCTCCTTAGGAGAAGCTTGATACCTTGTACACACACCAACACTCAACACTATGTCCGGTCTAGATGCACAAAGGTAAAGCAAGGATCCAATCATGGAGCGATATACCTTTTGATCCACCTCTTTACCATTGGGATCTAGTGCAAGATGACATTTAGTAACCATGGGAGTGGCTACACCCTTCATCTCGGTCATCTTGAACCTCTTGAGCATGTCTTGGAGATATTTTTGATTGATTGATGAAAGTCCATTCTCTCAATTGCTTGATCTCAAAACCAAGAAAGAACTTCATCTCTCCCATCATAGACATCTCAAACCTATCGGTCATAAGCTTTGAAAATTCATCATTGAAAGCTTTGTTAGTAGAGCCAAAGATAATATCATCAACATATAATTGGCAAACGAAAGCTCCCCATTGAACCTCTTAGTAAAAAGAGTGGGATCGATTAGCCCAACATCAAACCCACGGTCTATCAACAATTCTTTAAGGTGCTCGTACCAAGCTCTAGGAGCTTGTTTGAGACCATAAAGTGCTTTATCAAGCTTATAGACATGGTTAGGAAAGTTGAGATTCTCAAATCCCGGGGGTTGCTTAACATAAACCTGTTCATGCAAAGGACCATTAAGAAATGCACTTTTCACATCCATTTGTTGTAACTTAAAGTTATGATGCGATGCATAAGAAAGAAGGATACGTATGGACTCAAGGCGAGCCACGGGAGCATAAGTTTCTCCAAAGTCAATTCCTTCAACTTGAGAGAAACCTTGAGCCACCGATCTTGCCTTGTTCCTCACAACATTTCCAAACTCATCTTGCTTGTTCTTGAAAATCCATTTAGTGTCTATAACATTCCGGAACCCCTTTGGCTTCTCTACTAAAGTCCATACTTTAATGCGCTTGAAGTTGTTGAGTTCATCGTGCATAGCTTCCAACCAATCCGAATCTTCAAGGGCTTCAAATACTTTCTTGGGTTCCACTAAGGAGATATAAGCATGATGATTGCTAACGTTAGCCAATTGCCTTCTTGTGGAACCTCTTCCTCTTACATCACTTAGGACCTTGTCATGAGTGTGTCCAAGAATTTCCAAGTTCCTATCTCTTCTTGCTAGATGACGGGCCTCGATCTCCTCCTTGGTTCTTCTTGGCCTTGGAGGTATCACTTGATCAACTTGATCATTTGGGTCCCCGTCTTGACCATCAACTTGTGCTTCCTCAACTTCTTGAGATTGCTCAATATAATGTGCTTGATCTTGGACATTATCCAGTGAGAGGAGAATATTGAATGGATATTCATCGGATCCATCATGAATCCTTGATTGATCTTGTCCTTGATCTTGTACATGAGAGGGAGGGTTTTCTTCTTGTTCTTGGGTTGGTGTATCATTAGCTTCAAGAGATGGGGTTTGTTGATGTTGAGAAGATGAGGGCTCCACCGTGGTAGAGCATAGTCCTTCCCGAGACTCCACACCGTGTCCCTCAATGGGGCGGAAAAATCCCACACCCATTCTTACTATGGCATCTTGAGGTATTTCATCACCTGCACATACATCAACTTGCCCCACTTGGGAGCCATCATTTTCTTCGAACTTCACACTACAAGATTCGATGATAATCTTGGAAGATATATCAAAGACTCTACAGGTGTGAGATTCGGCACCGTAACCAACAAATATACCCTCCAAAGCTTTAGGAGCAAATTTAGATAAACGAACTCCTTTGATTTTATAGAAACACTTACACCCGAACACCTTCAAGTATGAGATATTAGGCTTGTTGCTGGTGAGTATTTCATATGGAGTCTTGTTCAAGCCCTTACGGAGATAGAGCCGGTTAGAAGAATGGCAAGCGGTGGAGATAGCTTCGGACCAAAAATTATAGCGAGATTTGTATTCCGCCATCATAGACCTTGCCATATCCAAGAGAGTCCGGTTCTTCCTCTCCGCAACACCATTTTGTTGAGGGGTGTATACAGCGGAATATTGATGTCTTATCCCCTCATCAGTAAGAAAATCATTGAGTGTGTAGTTCTTGAACTCGGAGTAGTTGTCACTTCTTATTGCCATAATGAGGAGATTGTGTTGGCTTTGCACCTCGGTAGCAAATTCAATGAAGATTTGTTGAGTCTCATCTTTCGTCTTGAGAAAGTAGACCCAAGTGTATCTTGAATAGTCATCAACAATTACCAAGCAATGTTTCTTCGCACCAAGACTTGCATGAGAGGTAGGACCAAAGAGATCCACATGAAGGAGCTCCAAGATCCTCTTGGAAGAGATGATAGTCTTGCTTGGGTGTGGAGAGTCATGCATTTTGCCTTCAACACAAGCCCTACAAACATGATCTTTGTCAAAGGAAACATTTTCCATTAGTCCCACAATATGGTTCCCCTTGTAAAGACTTTGCAAAGTTCTCATGTTGACATGGGCCAAGCGGCGATGCCACAACCAACCCACATCCGCCTTTCCGAATAGGCACATCGCCATTGAGGTGGTGGCCCCCAAGAAGTCCACCACATGCAAGTTATGTTCGCGATACCCAACGAAAGCGACTTTTAGAGTCTTGATCCACAAGAGGACCACACTATCAATATCAATAAAGACGACGAAACCCATCTTGCCAAGGGCGGAAACGGAAAGTAAATTGTAACCAAGGGTTTTGACAAGCATGACATCCACAAGAGTAATGTTGTGTGCAACCACAACCTTGCCAAAACCCAATACCTCGGATGTAGAATTATCGCCAAAGGAGACGGTGATATTATTTATGTTGGGGCTCAACTCCTTGACGAGGTTCTTTCCGCCGGTCATATGACTTGTACATCCACTATCAAGTACCCATTTTGAACCTCCAGCGGCATAGTCCTACATGAGATGAATTCCTGGATTTAGGTACTCATTTCTCAATGGGTCCTCTTTTGTTAGCAACAAGGGTGTTTGGGACCCAAATAGACCAAGCAACATAACCATTATATGGGCCAAGATATTTTGCATAGACATCACCATAATAATCTTTAAATTGAACATAGTGAGGGTTAGCAATTACCGCATCATTATCATTAATGGTTTTGCCCTTGAGGGCTTCACCATTAGTGATAGCTATCTTCTTTTCTTGTGCGGGCTTGACCTTTTTCTTGTTTTCCTTCTTTGCCTTGGCATTATAACCAAGGCCCTCCTTCCCATTGTTTGACCTTTGCTTACTCCAAAGATCATCCAACGAAAGTTTACTTTGGGGAGAGGAGGCCTTTGCAAGTTCATCCTTCAACCTAGCATTTTCCTCAATAATATTTGCATGATCACATGAAGAGGTAGAGGAACTAGGTATGTCATATGAAGCAAGCCTAATTTGAAGTTGCTCATTAGACTTGTAGAGGAGAGAGTATTCACTCTTCAAGGCTTTGTGAGCCTTGTCTAGTTCATCTAGATCATTCACAAGTTTCTCATGATCAACACCAAATTTGGCCTTTTCCTTTTTAAGCACTTTAGTCTTAGCCCTAGCAAGATCTATAGCTTTAGTGAGCTTGTTAATTTCATCTTGAGGTTCTTCAAGAGTTTCTAGCCTCTCTTCAAGAGAAGCTATAGTTTCTTGACTTTCCTCAAGAGAATTTTTAAGAGCATGTATCTCAAGAGAGTCTTCTCTCTCTATTTGACATTTTTATCAATAGTATCATCTAGTTGTGCTAGACGAACCATGAGATTTGAAACATGCCTTTTAGTGTCACCTTGTAAGTTAAGAATGAACTCATCAAAATCAAGCATTTCTTGTTTCACTTTTAAACTAGCATGATCAACCCCTAGATCGTTTGATATGTTAGGCATAGAGGGGTAAGGAGATGATACCTCGGAAGATTTAGCCATGAGGCAACTTTCTTCCTCCACATGAATGACTTCATTGGGGGATTCACTTGGTGATGAAGAGTTGGTGGAGAGGGAGGCAAGAACAACCAATCCATTTGAAGTTGCATCTTCTTCATCATCAACATCATCATCTCCGGAGGTATATTCTTCTTGAGTTGATAGCACAATAGATGTGTCCAAGGTGGACCTTGCCATGAAGCAATGTGCATTCTTGATATGAGGATTCTCATTGGGGGATTCAAAGAGAGATGAAGAGGGAATGTTGGTGGTGACAATGGCGGCCACTTCCTTTGAGCTTTCTTCGTCTTCATCACTACTACTTTCAACTTCATCGAAAGAATATTCTTCCTTAGTCACTAGCACAATCCTTGGTGGCCTCTTGCCCTTCTTGCTCTTGTTGTAGAATTTCTTGTTGGGGGCCGATGGCGTGTACAGCACACGTCCGTTGGGAACCCCAAGAGGAAGGTGTGATGCAGACAGTAGCAAGTTTTCCCTCAGAAAGAAACCAAGCTTTATCGAACCAGGAGGAGCCAAGAAGCACGTTGAAGGTTGATGGCGGCGGGATGTAGTGCGGCGCAACACCAGGGATTCCGGCGCCAACGTGGAACCTGCACAACACAACCAAAGTACTTTGCCCCAACGAAACAGTGAGGTTGTCAATCTCACCGGCTTGCTGTAACAAAGGATTAGATGTATAGTGTGGATGATGATTGTTTGCAGAAAACAGTAGAACAAGTATTGCAGTAGATTGTATTCAATGTAAAAGAATGGACCGGGGTCCACAGTTCACTAGAGGTGTCTCTCCCATAAGATAAATAGCATGTTGGGTGAACAAATTACAGTCGGGCAATTGACAAATAGAGAGGGCATGACCATGCACATACATGATATGATGAGTATTGTGAGATTTAATTGGGCATTACGACAAAGTACATATACCGCTATCCAGCATGCATCTATGCCTAAAAAGTCCACCTTCAGGTTATCATCCGAACCCCTTCCAGTATTAAGTTGTAAACAACAGACAATTGCATTAAGTATGGTGCGTAATGTAATCAATAACTACATCCTTAGACATAGCATCAATGTTTTATCCCTAGTGGCAACAGCACATCCACAACCTTAGAACTTTACATCACATCGTCCCAGATTTAATGGAGGCATGAACCCACTATCGAGCATAAACACTCCCTCTTGGAGTTAAGAGCAAAAACTTGGCCAGAGCCTCTACTAATAACGGAGAGCATGCAAGATCATAAACAACACATAGGTAATAGATTGATAATCAACATAACATAGTATTCTCTATCCATCGGATCCCGACAAACACAACATATAGCATTACAGATAGATGATCTTGATCATGTTAGGCAGCTCACAAGATCCAACAATGAAGCACATGAGGAGAAGACAACCACCTAGCTACTGCTATGGACCCATAGTTCAGGGGTGAACTACTCACTCATCACTCCGGAGGCGACCATGGCGGTGAAGAGTCCTCCGGGAGATGATTCCCCTCTCCGGCAGGGTGCCGGAGGCGATCTCCTGAATCCCCCGAGATGGGATTGGCGGCGGCGGCGTCTCAGTAAGGTTTTCCGTATCGTGGCTCTCGGTACTGGGGGTTTCACGACGAAGGCTTTAAGTAGGCGGAAGGGCAACGCGGGGGGCCACACGAGGGCCCCACACGCCAGGGCCGCGCGGCCTAGACCTGGGCCGCGCCGCCCTGTTGTGGCGGCGCCTCGTGGCCCCACTTCCTTTCCCCCTCGGTCTTCTGGAAGCTTCGTGCAAAAATAGGACCCTGGGCGTTGATTTCGTCCAATTCCGAGAATATTTCCTTTGTAGGATTTCTGAAACCAAAAACAGCAGAAAACAGCAACTGGCTCTTCGGCATCTCGTTAATAGGTTAGTGCCGGAAAATGCATAAATACGACATATAATGTGTATAAAACATGTAGATATCATCAATAATGTGGCATGGAACATAAGAAATTATTGATACGTCGCAGACGTATCAGGGGCCTTTGAATCTTTGCTCTTGTCCTTGGTAATGAGCCTTCCACCATGAGTTTCTCTATGCTCATAGGGACAATCGGCTATGAAATGGCGCTTGTCACCACAATTGTAGCACAATCTTGATTTTGGGCCCGAGCTCTTGAACCCACTTGCGTTGTTTCTCTTGATGTTGTCTTCCTTGGCCTTGGATGGATCAACCCAAAAGGTTTTTGCATGGAATGCCATGTGGTCATTGTAGTGGTATTCCAAATCATCCGGATAGGACATACTCCAAGATGTCCTATATGGTTCTTGAGGGGTCACTTCTTCCACGGAATTGACCACCAAGGCAAGGTTGGTCCCTCTTGATATTACAATGGCACGATTGCAAGAATCATGAGAGTTTTTGCTCGAGCACCTTGAGAGCTTGCAACTCGTGCACCGCTTGTTGAGAGGTGAGAGAGGGAAAGCATTTTCTTCCAACAAGAGTCTTGACATCAACGGGTTCAAATGGCATCATGCAATCAATATACTTATCTTTGATCCAAGAGTCATCAATGTGTTTGGCACCCACATTCCGAAAAGCATCGGCAACGGTGATGAGTCTTCTATACATGACTTCATTATCTTCATCGGGTAGCCTCATGAATCCTTCGGCTTGATTCCTAAGGGCATTATACTTGTTTCTTCTCATGCTATCACTTCCCATGCAACTAGCGGCCAAACCATCCCAAGATTCCTTGGCGGTGGAGAAATTCCGAACACGAGACAAGTCCTTTGTCCCCACACTAGTTTGAATCATGTGCAAGGCAATGTCATTGAGTTGGTTATCAACCGCTTCTCTTGTAGTCAACTTGTCGGGGTTGTAAGGCTTGAAGCCTTCCATGATGATTCTCCAAAGTTCATTGGAGGCACTGCGAACATGAGAGCGAAACTCAAATTGACATGTATCGAAATCTTTATCATTAAACTTAGGTGGGTCGCCCCTAATGTTTATATGAGGATGAGGAACCGGGATATCGGGAGAGAGGAAAGGTGGAGCCACTTGATTGTAGCTAGCACCTCCACTAGTTCCCCTAGGAGATGCAATGGGAGTTTTAATGGTGGTTAAGTTATCACCACTCAAGGGATTGGTAGAGGAGGGTAATACCGAAGCATCTCCCTCTTCTACCGCACCCTTGTCCTTTTCCTCTATGACGGGAGCCATGGGAGGAACCGAAGTCAAAAGCTCGGAAATCATTTTTCTCATGCTTTCCATTTGAGCTTCCATGGAGGACCTCAAGGATGTTTCCAATGACTTGAGATCATCCATGCAGACCATCTTTGCGGCCCTTTCCGCAGACTCGTCTTCCGACATACTCTTAGGCGGTTAAGCCCGAAATAAGAGCCGAGGCTCTGATACCAATTGAAAGGATCGTATGCTACACCTAGAAGGGGGGGGGGGTGAATAGGTGCTAACTAATTTTTAGTTCTTTTTCAATTTAGGCTTGACACAAATGTAAATTCTCTAGATATGCAACTATGTAAATTTACCTATATGACAAGGTCAACGACTAAACAAGATATGGCTACGCAATATATAGAGGAGATAAAGGATAGAGATAACCAAGAGTGGAGCACACGGAGACACGGAGTTGATTCCCGTAGTTCCCTTCGTTTGCAAGAAGGTACGTCTACGTTCGGAGGAGTGTGGTCGCTATGAAAGCCAGACCAACAACCACGAAGGCTTCACTCAGGTCTCCTGTGAGCAACGCCACGAAGGCCTAGCCCACTTCCACTAAGAGATTTCCTCGAGGCGGAAACCGGGCCTTTACAAAGTTCTTGGGGCACACATCCACAACCAAATTGGAGGCTCCCAAATCTGTAACAACACAACAACAACAACAAGAACAATATCAAGTACAAATAACTAGGGTTTCTCAAAAGAGGAACACTAGCAAAGGGCCCTCAAGCATATGAGGGGGAAATGCAAATCGCTTCGGTGAGGATGTAGATCGGGGTCTTCTCCTTCGAATCTCCAAAGATCAAGAGCTTTGGTTGGGTGGAGGAGGAGATCTTGTAATTCTTGTGTTTCTTGAGGTGGCTTGACTTGGCTCTAATGGGGATGAACTTCTGAAATGATTGAGCAGGTTGGAAGGAGGAAGAAGGGGGGTATAAATACCTCCTCTCAAGATCCAGCCGTTGGGAGTCTTCGAGGGTCGGATTATCCGGTGTAAGTGAGGGCCAGATAATCCGCCCCCTCCCCCCAGAAAATCTGGCCTTGGGGAATTTCCGGGAAAAAGTTCGGCCACCTATCCAGGGTATCATCGCCAGAAAGTCCTTAGCCGATTTTTGGGCCCCGGATATTTTGCAAATATCCGGCCCGGAATATCCGGCCTGGTGAAACCCAACCTGCATTTTTTTGTCTCTTTTTTTCCATGCAAGACACCCATATACACATATATATATATATATATATATATATATATATATATATATATATATATATATATATATATATATATATATATATATATATATTCTCTGCACCACTACATCAAACATTAGTGTATCACATATATTGACATCAAACAATCCAAAACATAATGTGAGAGATGTTCTTTCAACCGTCAACACAACATCCCATCCATGTAGACGTTTTTTTTGGGTTTTTGTACGCGTACGGGAGATAGAATACTGGAAAGGCCTGGGTAGCCAAAATGTACACATTCTCTCCCTTATAAACAGAGCTTTTTTCAACTTCGACTAACCCAATTTCAGGATCACGTTTCACCCGACGTGGGTCGAACCAATGACATTTGAAGACAACGGGATTTAGCCCTTTGTGAAACCCGTAATTCAGCTCGTATATACCCTCGACTCTTCCATAGTAATGGAGCCCATCATCACCTTGGCATACCAGCCCGCTATATATTGTCTTCGCGTTCGGCCGGCTTGTTGTGTATTTATGGGTCTGAAAGCGATACCCGTTCACGTCATAGGAGTTGAACGTGTCGACGGAATGGTCAAAGCCCCTAGCAATTTTTATTAGCTCTGACTTCATCTCTCTATCAGTTCTTGCCTACAAGTTTAGCACGAGAAGTTTAGAACGAGAAATGACCGATAAATGTCGGAGGTGGAAGCAAATTTGGAGAGAATAGTACCAAAGCACAGAACCAGCTACTGAAACTGAAACCGCTGCCCTTATCGAAAATTTCCTTGGATTCTTTCGGGGTAGGCTCCCTGTGGGTATTCTTCCAATGTATAGCCGTGAATTGCCTATACCGATGAAAATAGGAAGAGTTAGCCACGAACATACGAGTGGATCAAGAACATGAATGTTTGAGAATAACTAAATGGTTATGACTTACTTGATGTATGGCTTTACTTCCACCATGGTGTTCAAGACATATGAGTGGATCAAGGTCCGCTCATGTAGGTTCGTTCTGTACGGCTTTGAGCCACTTGAATATTTTCCCAGCTTAATCTGAAGTGAATCTTATGCTAAACATGGCTGGAACCTAGTGTTGTGTATCTCATTAGTCGCCGGAGAACCGCTGGTAGCTCGTTCCCCAACCTCAGATGGAGCATCCATCGTCGGTGCCTCGTCACGCCGCAGGCTCTGTCCCCCGGCGGCGTCAGACGGACTGCAGCGCTGCACGTCAACCACTTCTCCAGCACTTGTTTTGTCCGCACACATTGTACCCACCGCAGGAAAGTCCGCCGCAAGCAGATCCGCCGCCCACGACGACCGGGATTTGTTCCGTGCACCAATTGGTAGTATAGCTTGGTAAGACCTCTGCTTCTACCTCCCCCGCCCCTAATAGATTCGGTTCCCGTAATTTATTGGAGTTTGCAGGTGTGAAATAGTCCTCAATGTCTAGTCATAGCGGGTACACCGGCGAGGGTGGGGATTCGATCATGTCATGGCCACGTTCTACTTCTCCTACCTCATCGGAAGTGCAGGTATCTAGCTTCTGCTCTATGTACTATCGTTGAATTTGAAGTGCTGCCATGGCCTATTGGAGTGATTTCATTTGTTGTTTTTTCCATTATTGCTACAGTTTGCCTGGCAAGCCGATGATCCATGGTACATTGCATACCAAGATGAATCAACCCCAGTGGTGTAGCCAGAGGATGGATTTGGAGGAGAAGGTGGCCAATTTAGATGATGAATTGGCCAGTAAAAACCTGATGATATTCGAGCTGAAGCGTACTGGGGAGGAAGAAAAGAAGAATTCAGAGCTTATTCGCAAGGAGAAGTTGATACTTGAGACAGATCTTGCTGTATTTGATCAAGTGGTAGAAAATCTAGAACATGAACTTCAAGTGATGGGAGAGGAGAAAAGTAGCTTCTTCTGGGCAGTTTTATTAGGTGTCATCCCTGTCCTAGCAGTTATGTGGTTGTGGTAGATGATTTAGATATTATAGAATTGTTATTCAGTAGATGGCTCTAGCCACTGTATTTTGGTATGGCTCTAACCATTGTATTTTGGCGTACAATTTCCTAGTTGTGCTAAGTAATGCGCGCGATAATTTTAGCATGCATGAACATCTTATAAAAGTGAAGGGATCTCAAAAGTGAAAGCATGTACCAGCCTCTCGCATCAAATACATATCAATCTTCCCAATCAAGTTGGGATAGAATTCAAATCATACATACGGATGTACATGGACACATCAAGAAAGTGGATAAGCTTTTTTTGAGACGGAGGTTGTTGTTCAAACAATTTTATCCCAATTTCAAATTGAAAAATACAAATTTATCATAATTTATCCCAATTTGCGGCGTCGAACACGGCCGCACAACGATGTGCTAGCAGGGCCGGGAGGATGGGCGGCTGAGGGGTGGTCATCTGTGCCATCCGCAAACTCGGACATGGAGGAGGGCTGGATCTGCGGCTTCACAACCACTCTTGGCACCGCCGCTGTCTTGGTGTACTTCATCAGTGACATATCTGAGGAGGGCTGGATCGGCGGCTTCGCAGCGCGGTTGTAGACGATGGCTTCAATTTCCTTGGCATCGATTCGCACTCTCAGCACCACCATTTTCGTGGGGTCCTTCATCAGCAACGGATCTGAGGAGGTCAACGGAAGTGAGACATCGGTAGGCTCCGACATTGAAGGCTGGATTTGCACCGTCGCAGCGATGTTGTAGGCGATAGCTTCAATGATCTTGGCATCGATGAGCACTGTCGGCACGGCCACTGTCTTGGTGGTCTTCATCATCAACAGATCTGAGAAACGAAACGAAAGTGAGATAGAGAGAGACATTTCAACTATTTCTGAGGGTTAGATCATCACCGACACTCTTAGATCCACGCCGCCGCACGGTTAGATCTACGCTGCCGCACGCACGGTTAGATCCGCGCCGCCGCACGCACGCTGCAGTTCCGCGCCGCCGCACGCACGCTACAGTTTCGCGCCGCCACGACTGCCAGAGTAAGAGAGGAAATAGGAGAGAGGAAGATGCGACTGGAATATGCGACTTCCAGGGTTGGTAGGTATGTGCTCTGCTCTTCTCTCCATATGCGTCCATCGAGGTAGAGAGAGATATACAGGCCATCCGATCATAAATGATCCAACAGTGCAAGCGTATGTTGAGCTATCAACCAACCAAGATCCGTGTGACATACATCTCGACCAATCACAGATCAGCCAGTGAGTACAAGTGAGGAAAACTGAGTAGCACTAAGAGGGGGAAAAGTGAGGAAATGTTTATCGGAAGGGCAAAACTGAGTAGGACTGAGTAAAATAAGTGGACCCGGAGGGGGAAAACTAAGTAAAACAGGGGCACCCAAATAATAAAGGGAGTAAGGGAAATTGAAGCTTTTGGCATAAAAATTGTTAGATTGTGTTATTTGAACAATATAGTACATTTTGGCCGACGTGACATTGTTTGCAATTCAAAGAGACACAAGTGTGACGAATTTGGACTCATTTGGACAAAGTTTGTAAGCATAGTGGGTATTTGGGAGGTGTGTTGAGTAGAAAGCCCTTCATCTTCATAGCTAGTAGCTCATGGACTAGGAAGTGGTTTTGGGAAAAACTTCATATCTCTATATTTCCTTTTCCATTATAATTTCTCTAGGTTGTAGGTAACATAACAAGTCTCCATGGGAAGGTTCCACCATGTTTTGAATTAAACTAAACCCAAAACTATATTTTTTGAGTTTAGTCACTTAGAAAATGATAAATGTGGCTTAAGCGATGAACTTATTCGAGGTGCATGACCATAGAAAACTTGCAATAACACATACATTATTGTGATTATTAAACATACAAACTTGGGAACGTCACACTAGTTCGGATTCAATACAAAGGGATCCCCAATAAAAATTGTTCATACAAATTCAAATTAATTGTTCAAAATAAAATCTTTCTCTTGCTCCCGGTGTGACTCGCTGGGTCCACCACCTTACTCCGGGTAACTCTAGCTACGAGGGATATTACCGGTGTCTACCTTCGTTTTGCCCTCTTTCTTCTTCTTCTTCTTCTTCTTCTTCTTCTTCTTCTTCTTCTTCTTCTTCTTCTTCTTCTTCTTCTTCTTCTTCTCTTCGGGTTGTGCCAAGACCGAGATAACCATATCATACGAAGCTTGTGCTCTTTCTTCTAATGCATTTTCTTACCTTGCTTCTACAATCTGCTCTTGATACATCGGCTTACCCAGCTCTCAATCCATTGCTTCACTCAGCTGTCTATGCATTGCTTCAACCGCCTCTCGATCCATCTTTTTCCTCTACTCTCGATCCATCGGTTCAAGAAGCTCTCGATTCATCTGTTCAATCTGCTCTCGATCCATCGGTTCAAGCAGCTCTCGATTCATTGCTTCAATCTCCTCATGTTGAATTGTTGCTTCATTCTCCTCTGCATTTGCTGCTCCCGCCTGATCTTCCATTCCAAAAGCTAGGTCAACTAGATTTTTACAAAGCCTAGCAATATGTCCAGGGGTTTCATAACGTTTGCACTTACGTCGTCGAATCGGTGCACCACCCTCTGCACTAGCTCTGATCATATTCTTCCTTGGCCTATCTGCCGGTCTAGTCAAAACTGGAGAGTACAATTTGAAGCCTGGATCGACTTTCATCCATTGGTCTTTTCCCAACAAGGTAGGAACATTCATAGCATATGCAGCCCTAAATTTGACAACAGAGAAATACTCTAACACATACTGATCAACTTCACCTTCTGCACCCCCCTATAACACTCATGAAAAACAATGCGTGTATGCAGGGTATCCCACGGATCTGCCATCGCCAACAATGGCATGTCCTATCAATCAAACTCACTAGATACCTCCACTGCCTATTTTTACTTTCAGTGTAGGTTACCTCAGCCTCCATTCCTTTTCTGATGCATTTCATCTTCAATTGTTTTGCCCTGGCATGCAAAGACTTAATCAAAGATGGGAGCATGAGATGGCCAAGATATTTTTTGGCTGCAATTCTTTGACGCAGATCGATCTTTATCATGATCATCTGCCTAATCTTATCAAATATTTTCCACATCATAAGCCCTTTCAATGACTTGACCTTTGCATTGAAACTCTCTGCAAGGTTACTGATGACCCACAAGTATAGGGGATCGCAACAGTCTTCGAGGGAAGTAAAACCCAAATTTATTGATTCGACACAAGGGGAGCCAAAGACTATTTGTAAGCCTTAACAGCGGAGTTGTCAATTCAGCTACACCTGGAAACAGACTTGCTCGCAAGAGTTTATCAGTAGTAACAGTTTTATAGCAGTAGCAGTAGTGAAATATCAGTAGCAGAGTAACAAAGACAGTAGTAGTGATTATAGTAAACAGCAGGATTAAAATACTGTAGGCACAGGGATGGATGAACGGGCGTTGCATGGATGATAGAAACTCATGTAACAATCAAGGTAGGGCATTTGCAGATAGTAATAAAACAGTATCCAAGTACTAATCAATCAATAGGCATGTGTTCCGTATTTAGTCGTACGTGCTCACAATGAGAAACTTGCACAACATCTTTTGTCCTACCAGCCGGTGGCAGCCGGGCCTCTAGGGAATCTACTGGAAATTAAGGTACTCCTTTTAATAGAGCACCGCAGCAAAGCATTAACACTCCGTGAACACATGTGATCCTCATATCACCGCCTTCCCCTCCGGTTGTCCCAATTTCTGTCACTTTGGGGCCTCGGGTTCCGTACAGCAACATGTGTATACAACTTGCAGGTAAGATCATAAAGAATGAATATCATCATGAATTGATAACATGTTCAGATCTGAGATCATGGCACTCGGGCCCTAGTGACAAGAATTAAGCATAACAAGTTGCAACAATATCATAAAAGTACCAATTACGGACACTAGGCACTATACCATAACAATCTTATGCTATTACATGACCAATCTTATCCAATCCCTACCATCCCCTTCAGCTACAGCGGGGGAATTACTCAC
This sequence comes from Lolium perenne, assembly GCF_019359855.2. Taxonomy (NCBI): domain Eukaryota; kingdom Viridiplantae; phylum Streptophyta; class Magnoliopsida; order Poales; family Poaceae; genus Lolium; species Lolium perenne. Next base: position 30,410,549 of record NC_067248.2, on the reverse strand, counting down.
ACATGGATGGGGGAAACATGGCTGGTCGATGGAGAGGCGTCGGTGGTGATGATGGCGATGATCTCCTCCAATTCCCCGTCCCGGCGAGGTGCCAGAACGAAGTTTCTGGTCCCGAGATGGAGTTTCGCGATGGCGGCGGTGTTCTGGATGTCTTCTGGCGATTTCGTCTAACCCCCATGCGTTTTTAGGTCGAAACCTTTAAGTAGTCCAGAGGGGAGCACCTGGGGCTACCCGAGGCATCGCCACCATAGGGCGGCGCGGCCCAGGGGCCCATCGCTCCGCCTTATGGGGTTGGCGCCTCGTGGCCCCCCTCCTTCTAGTCTTCTGGCTCCGTCCCTCTTCTATGAAAATAGGCCCATTGGAATTAATCCTGGGGATTTTCCTGAAAGTTGAGTTTCTGCACAAAAACGAGACACCAGGGCAATTCTGCTGAAAACAGCGTTAGTCCGTGTTAGTTGTATCAAAAATACACAAATTAGAGGCAAAACAATAGCAAAAGTGTTCGAGAAAGTAGATACGTTTTGGACGTATTAACTCCCCCCAAGCTTAGCTTATTGCTTGTCCTCAAGCAATTTAGTTAACAACTGAGTGCGATAAAAGAACTTTCACAAACACATTTGTTCATATGATGTAAATATTCTCATGATATGGACAAGTACTTAGGCAATTCATAATAAGATACATGCAAATAAAGTCATCTAATAGCTATGTCAATCATGGAAAAGGTACCAACAAATTAATAATAAGCATCATGAATCATGTCTATCAGCAGGATTGCAATGTTCATAAAAGGATATGATAAAGTGGTATCTCGCTTGCCCGTATTTGTACAACAAAACATAAATGCTCGGGCACCTTTGAGGTTCATGGAAAGATTGGAAGTAGAGATTATCAAAGATAAAAGCATCAGATTTATACCACAATTAATCACATTTTGGGACAAGCATGTTATACTAAGAATGACGGTTGTGCTCTCAAGAAAGTGCTCAAAGAAAGGATGGTGACTCAACATAAAAGTAAAAGATTGGCCCTTCGCAGAGGGAAGCAGGGATTAACATGTGCTAGAGCTTTTCATTTTTCTAAAGACAGAAGTAAAATTATTTTGAGAGGTGTTTGTTGTTGTCAACGAATGATAGTGGGTACTCTAACTACCTCGTCAACCAGACTTCCAAGAGCGGCTCCCCTGAAGGACGTTGTCTCTACCAGCAAGGTAGATCATCCCTCTTCTCTTTTGTTTACACATGTATTTTAGTTTCATTATGGATGACACTCTGATGCGTGCAGTTAACACACGTCCGTTGGGAACCCCAAGAGGAAGGTGTGATGCGTACAGTAGCAAGTTTTCCCTCAGTAAGAAACCAAGGTTTATCGAACCAGTAGGAGCCAAGAAGCACGTTGAAGGTTGACGGCGGCGAAGTGTAGTGCGGCGCAACACCATGGATTCCGGCGCCAACGTGGAACCTGCACAACACAATCAAAATACTTTGCCCCAACGTAACAGTGAGGTTGTCAATCTCACCGGCTTGCTGTAACAAAGGATTAGATGTATAGTGTGGATGATGATGTTTGTTTGCGAAGAACAGTAAAGAACAAGTATTGCAATAGATTGTATTTCAGATGTAAAGAATGGATCGGGGTCCATAGTTCACTAGTGGTGTCTCTCCCATAATATAAATAGCATGTTGGGTGAACAAATTACAGTTGGGCAATTAACAAATAAAGAAGGCATAACAATGCACATACATATATCATGATGAGTACTATGAGATTTAATCAGGGCATTACGACAAAGTACATAGACCGCTATCCAGCGTGCATCTATGCCTAAATAGTCCACTTTCAGGTTATCATCCGAACCCCTTCCGGTATTAAGTTGCAAGCAACAGACAATTGCATTAAGTATGGTTCGTAATGTAATCAACACAAATATCCTTAGACAAAGCATCGATGTTTTATCCCTAGTGGCAACATCACATCCACAACCTTAGAACTTTCTGTCACTGTCCCAGATTCAATGGAGGCATGAACCCACTATCGAGCATAAATACTCCCTCTTGGAGTTACAAGTATCAACTTGGCCAGAGCCTCTACTAGCAACGGAGAGCATGCAAGAACATAAACAACATATATGATAGATTGATAATCAACTTGACATAGTATTCAATATTCATCGGATCCCAACAAACACAACATGTAGCATTACAAATAGATGATCTTGATCATGATAGGCAGCTCACAAGATCTAACATGATAGCACAATGAGGAGAAGACAACCATCTAGCTACTGCTATGGACCCATAGTCCAGGGGTGAACTACTCACACATCGATCCGGAGGCGATCATGGCGATGAAGAGCCCTCCGAGAGATGATTCCCCTCTCCAGCAGGGTGCCGGAGGCGATCTTCTGAATCCCCCGAGATGGGATTGGCGGCGGCGGCGTCTCTGGAAGGTTTTCCGTATCGTGGCTCTCGGTACAGAGGGTTTCCCTTAGGCCGCGCCGCCCTAGTGTGGCGGCGCCCCGTGGCCCCACTTCGTTTGATCTCCCTCGGTCTTCTGGAAGCTTCGTGGAAAAATAAGCCCCTGGGCGTTGATTTCGTCCAATTCCGAGAATATTTACTTACTAGGATTTCTGAAACCAAAAACAGCAGAAAACAGCAACTGGCTCTTCGGCATCTCGTCAATAGGTTAGTGCCGGAAAATGCATAATAATGACATATAATGTGTATAAAACATGTGAGTATCATCATAAAAGTAGCATGGAACATAAGAAATTATAGATACGTTTGGGACGTATCAAGCATCCCCAAGCTTAGTTCCTACTCGCCCTCGAGTAGGTAAACGATAACAAAGATAATTTCTGAAGTGACATGCTATCATAATCTTGATCAATACTATTGTAAAGCACATGAGATGAATGCAGCGATTCAAAGCAATGATGAAGACAATGAGTAAACAACTGAATCATATAGCAAAGACTTTTCATGAATAATACTTTCAAGACAAGCATCAATAAGACTTGCATAATAGTTAACTCATAAGCAATAAGTTCTTAGTAGAAAGCTTTGAAACAACACAAAGGAAGATATAAGTTTCAGCGGTTGCTTTCAACTTCAACATATTTATCTCAATGATAATTGTCAACACAAAGTAATATAACAAGTGCAATAGGTAAACATGTAGGAATCAATGCACACAGTTTACACAAGTGTTTGCTTCTAAGATAGAAAGAATAGGTAAACTGACTCAACAATAAAGTAAAAGAATGGCCCTTCGCAGAGGGAAGCATGGATTACTATATTTGTGCTAGAGCTTTTCATTTTGAAAACAAGAAACAATTTTGTCAACGGTAGTAATAAATCATATGTGTTATGTATAAGACATCCTATAAGTTGCAAGCCTCATGCATAGTATACTAATAGTGCCCGCACCTTGTCCTAATTAGCTTGGATTAACACGGATTATCATTGCATAGCATATATTTCAACCAAGTGTCACAAAGGGGTACCTCTATGCCGCCTGTACAGAGGTATAAGGAGAAAGTTCGCATTGGATTTCTCGCTTTTGATTATTCTCAACTTAGACATCCATACCGCGACAACATAGACAACAGATAATGGACTCCTCTTTAATGCATAAGCATTTAACAGCAGATAATATTCTCATAAGAGATTGAGGATTAATTGTCCAAACTGAAACTTCCACCATGATTCATGGCTTTAGTTAGCGGCCCAATGTTCTTCTCTAACAATATGCATACTCAAACCATTTGATCATGAAAATCGCCCTTACTTCAGACAAGACGAACATGCATAGCAACTCACATGATATTCAACAAAGGTAAAAGTTGATGGCGTCCCCAGAAACATGGTTACAGCTCAACAAGCAACTTATTAAGAAATAAGATACATAAGTACATATTCTTCACCACAATAGTTTTTAAGGCTATTTTCCCATGAGCTATATATTGTAAAGGCAAAGAATAGAAGTTTTAAAGGTAGCACTCAAGTAATGTACTTTGGAATGGCAGAGAAATACCATGTGGTAGGTAGGTATGGTGGACACAAATGGCATAGTTTTTGGCTCAAGTATTTGGATGCACGAGAAGAATCCCTCTCAATACAAGGCTAGGCTAGCAAGGTTGTTTGAAGCAAACTCAAGTATAAAATGGTGCAGCAAGACTCACATATGAACATATTGTAAGTATTATAAGACTTTACATTGTCTCCTTGTTGTTCAAACACCTCAACCAGAAAATATCTAGACTTAGAGAGACCAATCATGCAAACCAAATTTTAACAAGCTCTATGTAGTTCTTCATTAATAGGCGCAAAGTACATGATGCAAGAGCTTAAACGTGATCTATATGAGGACAACAATTGCCAAGTATCAAATTATTCAAGACATTATACCATTTACCACATGCAGCATTTTCTGTTTCCAACCATATAACAATGAACGAAGTAGTTCAACCTTCGCAATGAACATTAAGAATAAAGCTAAGAACACATGTGTTCATATGCAACAGCGGAGCGTGTCTCTCTCCCACACAAAGAATGCTAGGATACGATTTTATTCAAACAAAACAAAAATAAAAACAAACAGACGCTCCAAGTAAAGCACATAAGATGTGACTGAATAAAAATATAGTTTCACTAGAGGTGACCTGATAAGTTGTCGATGAAGAAGGGGATGCCTTGGGCATACCCAAGCTTAGATGCTTGAGTCTTCTTAAAATATGCAGGGATGAACCACGGGGGCATCCCCAAGCTTAGACTTTTCACTCTTCTTGATCATATTGTATCATCCTCCTCTCTTGACCCTTGAAAACTTCCTCCACACCAAACTCGAAACAAACTCATTAGAGGGTTAGTGCATAATTCATAAATTCAGAGGTGACATAATCATTCTTAACACTTCTGGACATTGCACAAAGCTACTGAAAGTTAATGGAACAAAGAAATCCATCAAACATAGCAAAACAGGCAATGCGAAATAAAAGGCAGAATCTGTCAAAACAGAACAGTCCGTAAATACGAATTTTTTAGAGGCACTGGACTTGCTCAAATGAAAATGCTCAAATTTAATGAAAGTTGCATACATATCTGAGGATCACGCACGTAAATTGGAAGATTTGTCTGAGTTACCTACAGAGAACCCTGCCCAAATTCGTGACAGCAAGAAATCTGTTTCTGCGCAGTAATCCAAATCTAGTATTGACTTTACAATCAGAGACTTTACTTGGCACAACAATGCAATAAAATAAAGATAAAGAGAGGTTGCTACAGTAGTAACAACTTCCAAGACTCAAATATAAAACAAAAGTGTTGTACTAAAATAATGGGTTGTCTCCCATAAGCGTTTTTCTTCAACACCTTTCAGCTAGGCGCAGAAAGTGTGAATCAAGTATTATCAAGAGGTGAAGCATCGACATCATAATTTGTTCTAATAATAGAATCATAAGGTAACTTCATTTTATTTCTAGGGAAGTGTTCCATACCTTTCTTGAAAGGAAATTGATATTTAATATTACCTTCCTTCATATCAATGGTAGCACCAACAGTTCGAAGAAAAGGTCTTCCCAATATAATGGGACAAGATGCATTGCATTCAATATCCAAGACAACAAAATCAACGGGGACAAGGTTATTGTTAACCATAATACGAACATTATCAATCCTCCCCAAAGGTTTCTTTATAGCATTATCAGCAAGATTAACATCCAAATAACAATTTTTCAATGGTGGCAAGTCAAGCATATCATAGATTTTCTTAGGCATAACAGAAATACTTGCACCAAGATCACATAAAGCATTACAATCAAAATCATTGACCCTCATCTTAATGATGGGCTCCCAACCATCTTCTAACTTCCTAGGAATAGAAGTTTCAAGTTTTAGTTTCTCTTCTCTAGCTTTTATGAGAGCATTTGTAATATGTTTTGTAAAGGCCAAATTTATAGCACTAGCATTGGGACTTTTAGCAAGTTTTTGTAAGAAATTTATAACTTCAGAGATATGACAATCATCAAAATCTAAACCATTATGATCTACAGCAATGGGATCATTGTCCCCAATATTTTGAAAAATTTCAGCAGTTTTATCACAAGCAGTTTCAGCAGTTTCAGGTAATTATGCACGCTTTGCACTAGGAGTAGAAACATTGCCAACACCAATTATTTTACCATTGATAGTAGGAGGTTTAGCAACATGTGAATCATTATTATTACTAGTGGTGGTAATAGTCCGAACTTTAGCTACATTATTCTCTTTAGCAAGTTTTTTGTTTTCTTCTCTTTCCCACCTAGCATGCAATTCAGCCATCAATCTTATATTCTCACTAATTCTAACTTGGATGGCATTTGCTGTAGTAACAATTTTATTATCAATATCCTTATTAGGCATAACTTTCAATTTTAAAAGATCAACATCAGAGGCAAGTCTATCAACCTTAGAAGCAAGAATATCAATTTTATCAAGCTTTTCTTCAACAGATTTGTTAAAAGCAGTTTGTGTACTAATAAATTCTTTAAGAATGGCTTCAAGACCAGGGGGTACACTCCTATTATTGTTGTAAGAATTCCCATCAGAATTACCATAACCATTACTATTAGCAGAAGGATATGGCCTATAGTTGTTACCAGAATTATTCCTATAAGCATTGTTGTTGAAATTATTACTTTTAATGAAATTCACATCAACATGTTCTTCTTGGGCAACCAATGAAGCTAAAGGAACATTATTAGGATCAACATTAGATCTACCATTCACAAGCATAGACATAATAGCATCAATCTTATCACTCAAGGAGGAGGTTTCTTCAACAGAATTTACCTTCTTACCTTGTGGAGCTCTTTCAGTGTGCCATTCAGAGTAATTTGTCATCATATCATCAAGAAGCTTTGTTGCCGCCCCCAAAGTGATGGACATAAAGGTTCCTCCAGCAGCTGAATCCAATAGGTTCCGCGAAGAAAAATTCAATCCTGCATAGAAGGTTTGGATGATCATCTAAGTAGTAAGTCCATGGGTAGGGCAATTCTTTACCAAAGATTTCATTCTCTCCCATGCTTGAGCAACATGTTCATTATCTAATTGCTTAAAATTCATTATGCCACTTCTCAAAGATATAATTTTAGCGGGAGGATAATATCTACCAATGAAAGCATCTTTACATTTAGTCCATGAATCAATACTATTCTTAGGCAAAGATAGCAACCAATCTTTAGCTCTTCCTCTTAAAGAGAAAGGAAACAATTTTAATCTTATAATATCACCATCTACATCCTTATACTTTTGCATTTCACAAAGTTCAACAAAATTATTAAGATGGCAGCAGCATCATCAGAACTAACACCAGAAAATTGCTCTCTCATGACAAGATTTAGTAAAGCAGGTTTAATTTCAAAGAATTCTGCTGCAGTAGCAGGTGGAGCAATAGGTGTGCATAAGAAATCATTATTATTTGTGCTAGTGAAGTCACACAACTTAGTGTTTTCATGAGTATTCATTCTAACAGTAGTAAATAAAGCAAACTAGATAAGGTAAATGCAAGTAACTATTTTTTTTGTGTTTTTAATATGGAGAACGCAAACAAGATAGTAAATAAAGTAAAGCTAGCAACTAATTTTTTTTGTGTTTTGTTTTAGTGCAGCAAACAAAGAAGTAAATAAAATAAAGTAAAGCAAGACAAAAACAATGTAAAGAGATTGGATGTGAGAGACTCCCCTTGTAGCGTGTCTTGATCTCCCCGGCAACGGCGCCAGAAAAAGAGCTTGATGCGTGCAGTTAACACACGTCCGTTGGGAACCCCAAGAGGAAGGTGTGATGCGTACAGTAGCAAATTTTTCCTCAGTAAGAAACCAAGGTTTATCGAACCAGTAGGAGCCAAGAAGCACGTTGAAGGTTGATGGCAGCGAAGTGGAGTGCGGCGCAACACCAGGGATTCCGGCGCCAACGTGGAACCTGCACAACACAATCAAAATACTTTGCCCCAACGTAACACTGAGGTTGTCAATCTCACCGGCTTGCTGTAACAAAGGATTAGATGTATAGTGTGGATGATGATGTTTGTTTGCGAAGAACAGTAAAGAACAAGTATTGCAGTAGATTGTATTTCAGATGTAAAGAATGGACCGGGGTCCACAGTTCACTAGTGGTGTCTCTCCCATAAGATAAATAGCATGTTGGATGAACAAATTACAGTTGGGCAATTGACAAATAAAGAAGGCATAACAATGCACATACATATATCATGATGAGTACTATGAGATTTAATCAGGGCATTACGACAAAGTACATAGACCTCTATCCAGCATGCATCTATGCCTAAATAGTCCACTTTCAGGTTATCATCCGAACCCCTTCCGGTATTAAGTTGCAAGCAACAGAAAATTGCATTAAGTATGGTGCGTAATGTAATCAACACAAATATCCTTAGACAAAGCATCGATGTTTTATCCCTAGTAGCAACAGCACATCCACAACCTTAGAACTTTCTGTCACTGTCCCAGATTCAATGGAGGCATGAACCCACTATCGAGCATAAATACTCCCTCTTAGAGTTACAAGTATCAACTTGGCCAGAGCCTCTACTAGCAACGGAGAGCATGCAAGAACATAAACAACATATATGATAGATCGATAATCAACTTGACATAGTATTCAATATTCATCGGATCCCAACAAACACAACATGTAGCATTACAAATAGATGATCTTGATCATGATAGGCAGCTCACAAGATCTAACATGATAGCACAATGAGGAGAAGACAACCATCTAGCTACTGCTATGGACCCATAGTCCAGGGGTGAACTACTCACACATCGATCCGAAGGCGATCATGGCGATGAAGAGCCCTCCGGGAGATGATTCCCCTCTCCGGCAGGGTGCCGGAGGCGATCTCCTGAATCCCCCGAGATGGGATTGGCGGCGGCGGCGTCTCTGAAAGGTTTTCCGTATCGTGGCTCTCGGTACAGAGGGTTTCGCGACGAAGGCTTTAAGTAGGCGGAAGGGCGGAGTCGGAGGAGTCACGGGGGCCCCACACGCTAGGGCCGCGCGGGCCCCCCTTAGGCCGCGCCGCCCTAGTGTGGCGGCGCCCCATGGCCCCACTTCGTTTCTCCCTCGGTCTTCTGGAAGCTTCGTGGAAAAATAAGCCCCTGGGCGTTGATTTCGTCCAATTCCGAGAATATTTCCTTACTAGGATTTCTGAAACCAAAAACAACAGAAAACAGCAACTGGCTCTTCGGCATCTCGTCAATAGGTTAGTGCCGGAAAATGCATAATAATGACATATAATGTGTATAAAACATGTGAGTATCATCATAAAAGTAGCATGGAACATAAGAAATTATAGATACGTTTGGGACGTATCACACTCCCCCCAACCTTTGCTTACACAAGCCATGGCTAACCGAATCCTCGGGTGCCTTCCAACATTCTCATACCATGGAGGAGTGTCTATTTGCAAATTAAGTTGCTTACTAATAAATCAGGGCAAAGCATGTGAAGATAATTATTGATGAAAGTTAATTAATTGGGGCTGGGAACCCCGTTGCTAGCTCTTTTTGCAAAATTATTGGATAAGCGGATGTGCCACTAGTCCATTGGTGAAAGTCTGTCAGGAGTAAATGACAAGATTGAAAGATAAACACCACATACTTCCTCATGAGCTATAAAACATTAACACAAATTGAGAAGCATTTTGAAGGTTTAAAGGTAGCACATGAGAATTTACTTGGAATGGTTTGAAATGCCATGCATAGGTATTTATGGTGGACACTTTGGAATAACTTGGTTATCAGGGGTTTGGAAGCACGAGCAGCGTTCCCGCTCAGTACAAGTGAAGGCTAGCAATAGACTGGGAAGCGACAATCAAGAGAGCAGTAACTGTCATAATCATGCTTGCGACAAAATAAATTAACAGAGGCATAAAAGTGATACAAGAAGTCTGAGGCAAAGTAAATCATCGAGGCTTAATTGAATTTTGTTCAGTCATATGCATGCGTGAGCATGTGCCAAGTTGATTCAAGTGAATTATTCAGAGGAGGATACCACAATGTCATATCTATCTATGAATAAAACAATACAAGCAAATATTTATGACATGCTACTCATATTAATAGATTGGAGCTAATCATGAGAGATCATGAACTACTAGACTTCATTAAATGACATATACCTCACATGAACCAACTAAGCATGCTCACATGGGTGAGTATATGTACAAAAATGAAAACAAATAGAGTTCATACCAGCCTCTCACCACAGTCGGATTGCCGTAGATCGTCATTATTGCCTTTCACTTGTGTAGCTTGAATAATATGGAATGAAAACCAAGCTCCAACCACCGAAGACCGCTGAACTCCAAAGTGAACTTTACAAAACCAAATAAGAACAACAAATATTTTTGGTGTTTTTGAATTGGAAACAAGAACAAAAGGAAACAAGCAAATAAAGCAAAATCTTTTTGGATTTTCTTATAGGAAACCAACGATAGCAAATAAAGCAAAAGAGAAATAAGAAACCAAAATAAGCAAATGGTAAAGAGAAACAACATAAATATTTTTAGTCTTTTTGGGTTTTAGGAAAGAAACAAAGCAAAAACAAGAAAATGAAAGCTAAAAGAATCACATAAACACAAAGCAGCAGAAATTCGTCAAACTTGACAGCAGTACAGTAATCGATTTTTATGAAATTCTTCCGCTGCTCAGCTCGACAAGTGTTCAACTAATGAAAGTTAGATAACAACCTGGGGAACATGCACAAAAATTGGCTTCGTAAAATAACTTTCTGGCTATTTTTGAGAATTTTTTTGGTATCAGTCCAGAATCTGTTTTCAATCAGCACTTCCCCAAATATCATCTTCCTCTTATTAGAAAACCACTTTAAGAAGCTAAACAAGTATGTACAAGTATCCAGCGATTATAATATGCAATGAATGAGTGATGCCGGTATACCTCCCCCCAAGCTTAGGCTTTTGGCCTAAGTGGAGTTCAATCCCATGGTGCCCATGAAGTGGCACCTCCGTAGTACGATGAAGATGGATCCTGTTCCGGGTATGTGCTGGAAGATGCATCAGGATACGTGACGGTGTACCCGTGGGAGGGCTCGGCGTCCTCGGAGTCATGCTGCTGGTGGAAGCCATGTATCTTCAGCTGCTCATCCACCTCCTCCTTAGAGCGCGACCACGGTTTCCTGTGAATACTGAACAAATCTGGCTGCGGCAAAGGGATTTCCCTCTCATCCCCGTCAGTAAATAACATTCTATAGACAATATTATCTAAACTAGAGTCAGTTGTAACAAATTGATGACTCTTCATAGCAGCAATATCAAGCCTTATAGGAGTTAATTTCACATCAGTAGGGTCAAGAGGAAGATCTAGATATGCTAAAATGCGTGAGGCAACAATTCCTCCAAAAATTGTTAGACAAACGGCGAGCAACAAGAGCACCAAGATGATAAGGTGTCTCTCCAGTAAGTGCAGCAACTAAGAAAGCAAGATGATAACTAGAAATATTGCTAGTGTTCTCCCTACCAAGAATGCTAGTAGCAAGATAGTAAGCGAAATATCTAATGGCAGGGAGTTGAATGTTTCTTATCTTGCTGCGCTGAATGGTGCGGCTATCATCATTGGTAATATCTCGATAGAGCTCCAGCAAAGCCTTGGGATTATTCTCGATCTTCTTCGCTGTACCTACAGGGGCAATATCCAATGTAGTACAAAAATCCTTCAACTTCATAGTAATAGGATTACCATAAATCCTGAATGCAACTAATGGTTGATAGTGCTTGTTGTTGAACTGAAAGCTCTCAACAAAGATTTTAGTTAGCATGTAGTATTGATCCCTCTCATCTTCCATATAGGTGGGTTAAGCCCACATTACCGACGAGGACCAAGAAATCATCCAGCAACCCTGCATTACTCAAAAAGTTATAACATGGAAAAGATGAAGCGTTAGGGACTCCATTGTCTTCTTCGGCTTCGAAGCTCGGTGCGAGGACATCCTCATTATAGGATCGTCTGAATCGAGTGGCTGCCCTTGAGGGCCTCCCCGTGCTTGTCGTCTCTCTTTCGAACACTTCTCCAAAGTTATAATTATCCATCTTCCTTTTCTGAAATTTTTCAACAAACATTATAAAAGTTGATTTGGAGACATATAATTGAGGGAAACTACTATAGGAACTTGGTAGAGTACTAAACATGCATCAAAAATAATTTTTACAACTTAGAACAAGCATGCAAGCTCACTTAACATGTTACCTACAACAGCAAAATATTCAAGATATACTCAACCAAACAAAATTCTATTTGGATAATCGGAGGAGTCACATACCGGAGAGCAAATGTGCCAAATTTCAGACAGAAATCTGGGATGAGCAAAGAGATCGAGAAATCTTGAGCTCTTGAACAGAAACGCGAGTGAGAGAAAGTGAGTACGAGTTTTTTCGGGAGAGAGAGTGAGATGGGAGGAAGAGATGAGTTAGTGGGGCAAGGAGGGGTCCACACCACAGGGTGGCGCGCCCCCCTTGCTGGCCGCGCCGGCCCATGGGGTCCAGCCCCAGGGTGCCCCACTGGTCAGCCCCTGGTGCTCCCAGGTAGCTCTTTGAAAAATAAGACCAACAGTATAATTTTTGTAAATTTTTGAGAACTTTGAAAAATGCACATTTCTGGGTGTCAAAATTATTATTACAGGGCAGAAAAAGATTTTCAAACCTCTAAGCAACTAAGCATCTTGCAAAGCAAGTTGTGCTACAGCGAGTAAAACAAGTGGAGAAGGAAAGAAATGTTGTTTAGCTCTTCTATGCATATAAAATATACTTCGTAACAAGGTTGATCAAGTCTTGCTACCAAAAAAAATCTTACATGTCATAAGAAGAAATAAACCTCAAATCAATCATGTTACCTTATATTGTATTGATATGGATCCAATCACAAGAGTTTGATATTCTTCTTTAGGCTCATATATTGGACAATCAATATCTCCCACTTTGATAGATCTCAAATTAGAAATTGTATTAACTCCATATACTTTATCAATCCTCTTGGGAAAATAAACAGTATGTTCCTTGTCATCGACATTGAAAGTAACTTTTCCATTATTGCAATCAATAACAGCCCATGCGGTGTTAAGAAAAGGTCTCCCAAGAATAATAGACATATTATCATCTTCAGGCATTTCCAACACAACAAAATCAGTTAATATTAAGCAGTTTTGAGTAACTTGAACAGGAACATCCTCACATATACCAACAGGAATAGCAGTAGATTTATCAGCCATTTGCAAAGATATATCAGTTGGTATCAACTTATCTAAATAAAGTCTCTTATAAAGAGAAAAAGGCATAACACTAACACCTGCTCCCAAATCACATAGAGCAGTTCTAACATAATTATTCTTGATGGAACAAGGAATAGTCGGTATACCTGGGTCGCCCAGCTTCTTTGGAACCTTGCCATTAAAAGAGTAATTAGCAAGCATAGTGGAAATCTCCTCATTAGGAATTTTCCTTTTGTTAGAGACAATATCTTTCATATACTTTGAATAAGGAGGCAATTTAATAGCATCAGTCAAAGGGATTTGCAGGAACAAAGGTTTCATCCAATCACAAAATTTATTATAGTGTTCTTCTTCCTTTGATTTTAGTTTCTTAGCAGGAAAAGGCATTTGCTTTTGAACCCAAGGTTCTCTTTCATTACCATGTTTCTTAGCAATAAAATCTTCTTTAGTATACTTTTTATTTTTAGCATGCTTTTCAGGTTCATCCTCAACCTCTTCTTTATCAGAAGCATCATTCTTATCATTATCTTTATCATGTTCATTACCACTTTCAGTTTCAGCATCAGAAATAGAAATACTATTAGGATCATTAACAGGCTCAGAGGTCTCTACAACAATTTTATGTTTCCTTTTCTTTTTCTTAGAAGGAGCACTAGTTTTAGTTCGTTGAGAATCTTGTTCAACTCTTTTGGGATGCCCCTCAGGATATAGAGGATCCTGAGTAGAAACACCGCCTGTAGTTGTTACTTCATAAGCATGTTTTCTTTAGAACTACTTTTTAACAAGTCATTTTGCACTTTAGTGAGTTGATCAATTTGAGTTTGAACCATATGAAAATGTTTAACAAGCATCTTAACATCATTGGAGGTTCTCTCCACAATACCATGCAATTCATTAATAGCTCGAGAATTTTCCATTAAATGATTCTCTACTCTCATATTAAAATTATCTTGCTTAACAATATAATTATCAAAATCATCTAAGCATTGTGCAGGAGGTTTTGAATATGGAATATCTTCCCTAGTAAAGCGTTGAAGAGAGTGTACCTCAATCATGGATGAAGGGGGAGTTATCTTACATAAATCTTCTATGGGAGGTAAATTCTTCACATCTTCAGATTTAATACCTTTCTCCTTAAGAGACTTCTTGGCTTCCCTCATATCTTCATCATTTAATTTAATCATACCCCTCTTCTTCAATATTGGTGTCGGGGTTGGTTCAGGTGTAGTCCAATCATCATGATTCCGGCCTATTCTATCCAATAATTCTTCAGCGTCGTCTCGAGTTCTTTTCCTGAAAACACAACCAGCACAACTATCCAGGTATGCCCTAGACTCAATGGTTAGTCCACTCTAAAATATATCAAGCAAATAATGCTTTTCCAAATCATGTCCAGGCCGAGCTCTGATAAGAGAGCAAAATCTTGCCCAAGCCTCAGGCAATTTCTCTCCATCTTTCTGGTCAAAATTATAAATTCTCTGCAAAGCAATATGTTGAGCACTAGCAGGAAAGTATTTCCGAAAGAAAACATCAAGCAAATCTTTTGGACTATCAATATAATTAGGAGGCAAACTATTATACCAAGTTTTAGCATCATCCTTTAATGAGAAAGGAAAAATTTTAGCAACGAAATAAGTACGCTTCTTGATATCATCAGAAAACAAGCTACTCAGTGTTGAAAGCTCATTCATGTGTTCTACATCACTTTCTTTTTCAGTACCACAAAAAGGTGTTTTCTCAACAATAGCTATATGAGATAAATCAAGAGAAAAATCATAATCCTTATCCTTAATGTTTATAGGAGATGTGGCAAATTTAGGATCAGGAGACAGTTTATATCTAACAGTATGTTGTGCAAGAAGCTTTTTAATATTACTTGTACCAGTAGTAGCATTGCATTTATCAATGAAATCATCATCAAGTTCTACATAATCTTCATCAAGATCATCACTAGAGTATTCAACAGACTCAGGTGAATTAACATGTGTAGCAGCATTTTCATTAGGAATTTCAGTACTTTCAATTTGTCTAGACCTAGCAATTGTAGCATCTAGAAAAGATCCTAATGAACCATCATTATCAAGCACAGCAGAAGCATCATCAAAATTATAAGAGGAATTTTCAGATTCAGCAGAGGTACCAGCATTTGAAGCTTGTGGTGGTGAAACAAGTTTACTTATCACAGATGGTGAATCAAGAGCAGCAGAGGTACTCAGAGTTGTACCTTTTCTTGTAGTGGATGGTAATATGGCGACTTTAGTATCGCGAGGTTTACCCATGATGGAGAATTTGCAGCGAACAATATCAATCCAAGTGAACTTGCAAATAAAGCTATGCTCCCCGGCAACGGCGCCAGAAAATAGTCTTGATGACCCACAAGTATAGGGGATCGCAACAGTCTTCGAGGGAAGTAAAACCCAAATTTATTGATTCGACACAAGGGGAGCCAAAGAATATTTGTAAGCCTTAACAGCGGAGTTGTCAATTCAGCTGCACCTGGAAACAGACTTGCTCACAAGAGTTTATCAGTAGTAATAGTTTTATAGCAGTAGCAGTAGTGAAATATCAGCAGCAGAGTAACAAAGACAGCAGTAGTGATTATAGTAAACAACAGGATTAAAATACTGTAGGCACAGGGATGGATGAACGGGCGTTGCATGGATGAGAGAAACTCATGTAACAATCAAGGTAGGGCATTTGCAGATAGTAATAAAACAATATCCAAGTACTAATCAATCAATAGGTATGTGTTCCGTATTTAGTCGTACGTGCTCGCAATGAGAAACTTGCACAACATCTTTTGTCCTACCAGCCGGTGGCAGCCGGGCCTCTAGGGAATCTACTGGAAATTAAGGTACTCCTTTTAATAGAGCACCGGAGCAAAGCATTAACACTCTGTGAACACATGTGATCCTCATATCACCGCCTTCCCCTCCGGTTGTCCCAATTTCTGTCACTTTGGGGCCTCGGGTTCCAGACAGCAACATGTGTATACAACTTGCAGGTAAGATCATAAAGCAATGAATATCATCATGAATTGATAACATGTTCAGATCTGAGATCATGGCACTCGGGCCCTAGTGACAAGCATTAAGCATAACAATTTGCAACAATATCATAAAAGTACCAATTACGGACACTAGGCACTATACCATAACAATCTTATGCTATTACATGACCAATCTCATCCAATCCCTACCATCCCCTTCAGCTACAGTGGGGGAATTACTCACACATGGATGGGGGAAACATGGCTGGTCGATGGAGAGGCGTCGGTGGTGATGATGGCGATGATCTCCTCCAATTCCCCGTCCCGGCGAGGTTGCCAGAACGAAGTTTCTGGTCCCGAGACGGAGTTTCGCGATGGCGGCGGTGTTCTGGATGTCTTCTGGCGATTTCGTCTAACCCCCATGCGTTTTTAGGTCGAAACCTTTAAGTAGTCCAGAGGGGAGCACCTGGGGCTGCCCGAGGCGTCGCCACCATAGGGCGGCGCGGCCCAGGGGCCCACCGCGCCGCCTTATGGGGTTGGCGCCTCGTGGCCCCCCTCCTTCTGGTCTTCTGGCTCCGTCCCTCTTCTATGAAAATAGGCCCATTGGAATTAATCCTGGGGATTTTCCTGGAAGTTGAGTTTCTGCACAAAAACGAGACACTAGGGCAATTCTGCTGAAAACAGCGTTAGTCCGTGTTAGTTGTATCCAAAATACACAAATTAGAGGCAAAACAATAGCAAAAGTGTTCGGGAAAGTAGATACGTTTTGGACGTATCAGTTACTTGTTAGATAATCTACCTTGCAAATTTCATTGAATTGGCTTCTTGAGCACACCCTACCATGATGTTCATCCAAGTACTCCTTCACCCCAGGTTTTTGTTTATACAACACATCCAAATGAAATAGATGCTTCCTAATGCTGCATGTGTATGCAGCTGGCCATAGGTTGTCAGTAAAAACTTTACCCTTTAATTTCTTTATAAAATTCTGTACCAAGTGTCGCATACATTCCCTATGCTCCACTCTAGGGAATACTGCTTCTACTGCACTCTCCAAACCTTTGCAAGCGTTTGTGTGGATAGCAAGTCCTGATGGATGACCTATAAGGTCGCGCAAATTCAGCAGAAACCAAGTCCAACTTTCCTCTGACTCAACCCCAAAAACTCCATAAGCAACAGGGAACATCCAATTGTGTCCATCAACTGCAGTATCAGCAACTAGCTATCCTTTAAACCTGCCATGAAGAGTTGTTGCATCCACAACCAAATAAGGCCTGCAACCGTCCAGAAATCCTTTCCAGCAAGCTTTGAAACAAACAAAATCCCTTCTAAAACATTCCTTCTTCATTATCCTCCCGCTTTTCAATTTGTAGGGAACTATATGCTTGTCTATCGCTACAACACTTTCTGGACTAGCCATCTTCAATTCAGCTTTGAAAGTGTAAAGCAACTGAAAGCTTTCATTCCATGGACCATTGATCATGTCAAGAGCCATTTCCTTTGCATACAACATCCTCATGTAAGATATTTTTATATTAAACTTCTCAGATATCTTGGTTATGAGTGTTGTTGGACCAAGTGATGGAGTTTCTCTCAGCCAATCTATGATTGCATCTGCCTACCACCTAGTCTTCGCTAGCTTTGATTTCTCCTCTGGCGCTCCCGCTCGAGGTGGAAAAGTATGGTCGATCAAGTTATTATTTATCTGAAACATAATGATAAGGGATGTCAGTAACAGTTAACAAATTTTACACCGTGATCTAAAATACACAACTGATTGGCGTAGTACCTGAACCACGTTGCTTCTGAGCATTGTGGATGCATGCAGCCTCCACCTACACCTCTTGTATGGGCACTTAACTGTGAACCTACCTGGCTCACTTTTAATAACCTCATAATTATTCTTGGTGAGAATGCAATATGTAATAATTGCATTACGGCAGACCATCATCGTTTGAAATACGGTGCCTTCTGCAAGCTGAGGATCCTCCATGTTCCACTCAATTGTTGGCAAGTCATCACCTTCATAATCGGCTAAAACGAGGCTGTCATTGTTCTCATCCTTATCTTCATCATCAGTGTCATCAAATCTGGCATCTTGTGCAATATCTTCCATGTATTGATCCTCCATTGCCTGCTTACTGCATCGATCTACCAATTCAGGAAACATCAACTCATCCTCATTATCTTGAGGAGACGGATCCTAAATCTCTGCATCGTCCTCCACATCGACCGCAGGAACGATCTGGCTACCACTAGCACTGGGGACAGATGGTGCTGCTGTGGACCTACAAGGAGCGGTGCAGCGCACACGATTAGCAAAGGCAGCAACAATAAAGAGACATGATGCCCGACCACCTGATGATGCCCCAACGCCAGATGATGCCTAGACCCTATCCACATGGATACGAATTTTACCGACATGGCAAGAATCATTCAAAGCAAAAAAGAATTCCCAGATCCTCGTCGGAAATTAGTGGAACATATCTTCCCTCCGTGCTGTTGAAATATTGGAAATCAACTGAATCACGACCGCCCCAGGGGTACTTAGTGCAGAGGTTATCTTTCAAATCCCTCAACGAGATGGTGGTTGCAACCACCGCTGGGAAGTAAAACCCGCTCACATTGCGTTCAGAATCACGCAAAAAGCTAGTATCCAGCCTAACCACCAGCCGAAAAGCCAGCGCTGGATCAATCCTATTTGAAAAGCAACGCAGTTAGTTGATCAACAACGATTCACGCTCAAAAACTGCCTACTGTTAATTCACATAGGCAGACGATGTTTACCCAGATGGAATCCATGCGTTAGATCCCTCCGGTTCCCAATCTTCTCCGCAGTTGAGGGGCATAATCGGCACACCAGAAGGTTGTACCAACTCTACCGCAAGAGGTGTAGATCTAGTGGAGGCGGAGCCCTCTCCACCTCCCGGGGGTGGTGGTGGGGGCGGGGGAGGCTCGGGGGCGGACAACGCCATAAGGTAGGAGGGCAGGACGATGTGGCGATGGAGGGGCAGTGTGTGAGCTCTTACAGTCTCGGGCGTAGGGGAAAGCTTTGGGTGAGTGAGAGATCGCCAGTACGACGTGTCTCATTGGGTCAACAGTCAACACCATTCAAAATCAACGGTCAATTCACAACCACCGCGGCTCCCTAGCCGTCATCGGTAACAGTCAAGGCCTCTGACCAGACGGCAACCCTCCCGTCCGAGCGTCTGCGAGGGGTTTCAAACTAGAGGGAAGGGAAACTGAGGAAAAGTTAAGCGGCTGGGGAAAACTGAGTACAACTAAAACCAGGGGCACGAAAATAGAAATCCCTAAAGTTAAGTGGTCCTTTTTACAACAAACTTTGAGGATGAAGGGTTTTGCCATAGAATGGTGTAATTTAGTTGAACAATTCATGCAAGGGGGAGTGTAGGGGTGAAGGTAAAAGATGATATTGGTCATTATTTTCAAACAAAGAAAGGGTTGCGGCAAGGGGATCCTTTGTCCCCAATGCTTTTCAATATTGTAGTTGATATGCTTGTCATCTTAATTGAACGGGCAAAAGATGATGGTCAAGTCGGGGGTCTTATTCCTCATCTTGTTGAGGGTGACATCTCTATACTACAATATGTCGATGATACAATCCTTTTTTTTGGAACATGACCACCTTAAAGCTGTAAACATGAAATTAATTTTATGTATCTTTGAAGAGCTTTCGGGAGTTAAAATTAATTTTCACAAAAGTGAGATTTTCTATTTTGGTAAGGCAAAAGAAGAGGTGGATCAGTATAAGCAGATCTTTGGATGTGATGCTGGATCCCTTCCTTTTCGATACTTAGGTATTCCTAAACATTACAGAAAACTCAGGAACTCTGATTGGTACCCGGTTGAGACACGGTTTGAAAAAAAATTGGGTTGCTGGAAATGAAAATTACTATCATATGGAGATACGCTTGTCCTTATTAATTCAGTTTTAACCAGCTTACCTATGTTCATGTTATCCTTTCTAGAGATACCTGTTGGGGTAAGGAAACGATTGGATTTCTATAGATCTAGATTTTTCCAGCAGTCTGATGAGAATAAGAGGAAACATAGGCTCACAAAATGGAATATTGTTTGTCGGCCTAAAGATCAAGGAGGTTTAGGTATTGAGGTACTCGAACTCCAGAATAAATGTTTATTGAGTAAATGGCTCTTTAAGCTGCTTAATGAGGACGGGGTGTGGCAGGAGCTGCTACATAATAAATACTTTAGACAAAAGACCTTATCAGTGGTGCAAGCTAAACCCACAGATTCTCCTTTTTGGAAGGGATTGATGGGGGTGAAAGATGAGTTTTTCACTAGATGTTTCTTCAAAGTTGGTGATGGAATGAATAACCGATTTTGGGAAGATACTTGGTTAGGGGCACCCCTTTGGCGCAGCAATACCCTTCATTATATAATATAGTGCATCACAAAAATGTAATTGTAGCTCATGTGTTAGCTCAAACCCCGCTGAATATTAGTTTTAGATGGGCCTTGTTGGGAAACAAATGGACTTTATGGTTACAGTTATGCCAAAAATTAATGAGGGTATAGCTAAATGATGATAAAGATATTTTTGTGTGAAGCCTCACAACAAATGGTTTGTTTACGGTAAAGTCTATGTATGAGGATCTCATGAGTGACCATACCCCTTTTTGAGAAAATATCTATGGAAAGTCAAAGTTCCCCTAAAGATTAAAATCTTCATGTTGTTTCTAAGTAATAAGGTTTTGTTAACTAAAGATAATTTTGCTAAACAAATTGGAATGGATGTATGAAATGTGTTTTCTGTGGAGAGAAGGAAACCATTGAACATCTGTTTATTGAGTGTCCTTTAGCTAAACTTCTTTGGCGCACGGTTAGTTTCACTTTTGATCTTCACCTCCAGCCAATATTACAAATATGTTTGGAAATTGGTTAAATGGAGTAGATAGACAATCTAAGGCATTCATCCGCATTGGGGTCTCTGCTTTATATTGGTCTATTTGGAGGGTAATAAATGATATAATATTTAACAAAAACAATCTTTTATTTCTTGCAGGTTATCCATATGATGTCACATTGGGTTCAGCTATAGGCCCTCCTTTCGCCGGAGGGACTGCGTGTTGCTATGGCTACTGGATGCACACGGCTCCAGACGGTCGCTCAGGATATCCTGTGCCTGGTTGGCTGGCGTCATACTAGGAGACTACAATGATGAGTAGTGATACTATGTTCTATTTACTTTGCTGGTTGATTCTTGTATCGACTGTAGGCGATGACTGAGTTGTAAAACCTGATTTTGTTGAGTCTTTTTAATAAAAGTCCATGTGCATCATGATGATGCAGAAGCCGGAGTTTTATCCCTATTTCGAAAAAGTGAAGCTGAATGAAAAATGGAAATACAAGATCACATTCCAGGGGTAAAACCCCTTTACCCCTGGTGCTCATATAAGGTGTAAAGCTTATAATCAAGCACCTATCCTACTTCCACTCCACCATTTGGTCAACTAAAGATACTAGCCACTTACTCATTTATGAGTCTTCTATAAGTGTTTAAACGTTGAAAGACTGAAAGGATACGACATCACCCAAGTATTTAGTTTGCAATGCAAACATTGTGAGTTATTATTTAACAATTGAAGGAATCAAGGTCTCAAAAAACTTACTTATGATTCAATCAAATGCTATGTGAGAACTTTGTTCGTTGCTACTATGAATTAATCATGCTTAAGTAGTGTTTCCATATATTATCTCCTTTGCACCATGTATAAATCGTGTAGCACCAACATAGTGAACTTTTATTAACACTTTGCTATTCATTGATAAAGCTATTTTCCAAATACTTACAATGTTAAACAGATATGCATGCATAGAGGAAATTTCTTGTCAAAGTCTTTTTATCGCTTGTACACTGCGTTTGAGTTGTTTGTGGACAAACAACAAGCTAAGCTTGGGGATTTGATACATCTTAAATGTATCTACTTTTCCAAGTACTTTGCTCGTTGATTTGCTCTAGAATCTCACCATACTTAGGTAAAATTGCCGAATCAGAGTTGTTTCTAGCAAAAGTCTTCTTTTTACATGTTTTCGCAGGAAATTAAATTGAGGAAAAATACCACGGAAGTTTTCCTCCAAAACAAGGAGCCTGGAGCTTTGTAAACACACAAGAAGGGCCACGAAGCCCAAATGAGTACAGGTGGCCCGCCCAACTCACCCATGCCAATTTGGGCTTGGAGCATCGTCTTGGCCTCCCCTTTGGCGTACCCCCATATATACCTGAAAATCCTAGGTATAGCGAGAAGTACTAAGCTTTTCGCAAAACATAGCGCTGCCACATCCACAATGTTCGTTTCAAGCGTCGATTGGTCCTTCTCTCCACGCCAAAGAGGGGGATTTCGAGGTCTTCTTCACCATCGTTGCCATCAATGTCATCACACCAACAACCCTGTGCTCACTCTCCATCATCATGTGTGAGTAGTTCTCTGTAGGCATGTGAGGTGGATGGGGATTGGATGAGATTGATCACATAAGAATCCATATGTATCGAGATTTGAGGTATTAGAGTCTTGAGGATATTCTTGTATGAGTGTTGGTATGAATTTTCTATGTTTAATGCTTGTTGCTAGGGCCTGAGTGACATGATTTCAATACTGAAGTTCTATTGCTCCATCATATATATAAGTTTGGTATATATCTGCAAAGTGTATTTCCTATTATTGTGTTGAACCGGTGAACCCTAAAATGACAGTCAAGGAAAACAATGGGAACATGCGATAGTTTGAGGATATTGTGTGTTCATGAAGTGCAATATTGTGTTCCGTACTATTCGAAAGGATAGACCTTAATTGCATGTAATTCCAAGTTGGCCCCGGTGAAATGGGCAGGCGGGACAAAAGATGTTATGTAAATTCTCTCAGTTAGTATGCATAACTATATTAGGACGATACACACCTACACACAACTGAATTGGAGATAAATTCTATGTTATTAGTATTACATTATATGATCAATATCATTCATTACCTCGCTATCACCTCATGCATACGCCAATCAACTGCTACAAATCACCACTTGCTTTTTGAGTTTATTGATACACATGTGTGGTTGAGAGTGATGTCTCAATTGCTGAAGTCTTATTGATATTCTTGTGTTCCCGTTGAGTCAAACTATAAATTTGGGTAATACTTACCATCGAAGATTTTAGCGATCCCCTATATATGTGGGAATCACCGTCTCCCGCCTCCATTTGTCCTAAAAGAAATAACAGGGATTTTTTCTGACCACCAATGATGGGAGGTGACTGCATAAAAGAGGTGAGACTAAACTTTGCCACGAAAACTAGCCTAGAATATTGGGTTTTTTGCCATATCACGCCTAGCTCCCGCGCGCACACCGTATCTAGTTTTCGTACAACTGAAGCATGGCTCCACCAAAATGAATGATTTGACGGCTCCATCGGACCTGAATTGGAAGGAGATTTTGACAAAAATAACCCTTTGGCAAAACTATAGCACATAATAACCATCCGGCCAAACTATTTCACCAGGCTAACCCTTTTGCGTGACGCCTATGCGAGCGGCGCCACACTTCACTATGTTGCGCCCGAGGGAGGGAGCGGTGCCACACATTGTGTCCTCCGTGGCATGCTCGTGCATGCGTGGCGTGGCCAGCCGATGTGGCAGGGGTGTGTGGCACCGCTCGCTTGGGCTCCACACATCCTGCTATGTGTGTTGCCGAGCCTCCCAGCCCAATCGAGCCTCATGTCTTCTTCTTGGTTTCTTCCTCCTCCTCTCCATCAACCAGACGCCCCACCTCTCCCCCCACCCAAACCCTTCTCAAATCTTGGTGGATTTCTACAGATATGTCCGTGGAATTGGTTCCCGACCTATCCCTTAAGGTAATCTCTTTCGATCCCCTTCTTTTCATCGAAGGCTTTCATGGATCTAGATGTGAAACCCTAGCATGATTTGCCAACCCATGTTTTTTGGAATTTTAGGGCCTTTTGGAGTAGGAAAAGTGTTAGGGTTACATTGTATGGTTATATTTGTTTTTTCTATGGCTAATTATTGAACACATATATGTAGGTGTTGTTGAAATTATGCTAGGGATGGCAAGAATTGTGCATGTTCATCATGTTGACAAGGATGTTTTTTTAAAGGAAACATAGAGCCAGACCCAAATGAGCTTGACTTGGTGTTTGACCATAGCCCTAACTATGCCAAGGGTGGTAGCACAAGTGAGGATTGACTTGAATTGGAATGAGTAAAGTGATGTTGTTGAGCTAGAGAGAAGACATAATGTGGGTTTGGAATGCACATCCGTTGGAAGACAATGTGTATTAAATCCGAGCAACCTTGGTCCATTTACAAGGAGACAATGGCTGAATGACATGACAAGGCTCTGGAGTTGTTTGCAACCAAGAGGGTTGCTGCTAATTTATAGCTTGAGCTTAACCGGCGCGCCTCCCCGATTGATGCTAGGAGTCCATCACCCATGAGACAAGAAGAAGGCACCTAACCTCCCATGACCCAAGATGAACCGTTGGAGAAAGAGTATGACGAGTATGAGCATGGTAACAATGATTTCAAGATCAATGACAACAATGTTGGTGATTTGGACACATATTTGATGCAAGAGAACATGGATCACGCCATTCCTTATTCCCAATGTTATGCATCGGACTCGGATGGCGATGGCCCCAATGAAGATCTTGATGAGGATGGGTTGACAGCTAAGGAAGACGAAAGAGCCGCCATCTTCAAGAAGGAAACTGGACGTGATATTCGGATACCATTGTTCCGAGATGTTAGTCTTGCGTATGGGTCTGTGGTTGATGGTTGCAAGAGTTTACTTATTGGATCTAGGTCAATTTCCCACCGGGATGTGGATCACGGGACGAATGTGATAGTTAAAGGGCTGACATTCGATACCTTGTTGGAATTTAAGGTATGGATCAAGGAGTTCTCGATTAAGCATCATCGCCCTTACACCCTTGTTCACTCAGACTTGAGGAAGCGGTGTACACGGTCAAATATGAAGAGGATCGGTTCCCATGGGTTGTCCGTGCAAGTCCTTTGAAGGGAGGTCCCGCTTGGCACATACCAAGTTGTGTATTGACTCACATGTGCCGGGGGACGAAGCTTTTGATGGAGTGGATGCGAAGCCGGACCACTGTCAACTCACATCCGAGTTCATTGCTTACAAACTTTCGTGTGAGATATCATCACTCCCAACCATGAGCATTAGGTCCATGCAAGATATGGTGAAATCTCATTTTGACTACAACATCAAGAATGGGAAGGCATGTGATACGTTGCAAATGTATCTATAATTTTTGATGCTCCATGCTTGTTTTACACCAATTGCTATATGTTTTGTTTACACTTCGTGGCATTTTTATGCATTTTCTGGAACTAACCTATTAACAAGATGCCATAGTTCCAGTTCCTGTTTTCTGCTATTTTTTTTGTATTTCAGACAAGTTGTACAGGAAATATTCTCGAAATTGGACGAAACAAAAGCCAAACCTCCTATTTTTCTCGAAATGAAGACAGAGTCCAAAGCAGAGACGGAGGAGGCACCGAGGTGGCCACACCATGCCATGGTGCGGGCCCCTTGGGCTCCCACCGACCTCGCCCTTCCGCTTATATATAGCCTTCGACGCAAAAACCCAAAATACCAGAGTCATATTCCCCGAAAAGTTCCGCAGCTCCACCGCCATCGAAGACAAGTTTCAAGGGTCAGAAGTTCCTGTCCTGGCACCCTTCTGGGACGGGGATTGACCCCCGGAGCCATCTCCATCGACTCCACCGCGTCCACTTTGACTCCATGATGGTTTGTGAGTAGTCCCTTCATGGACTACGGGTTCTTGGCTGTAGCTAGTTGGTACTCTGTCCTTTGTACTTCAATACAATGATCTCATGAGCTGCCTTACATGATTGGGATCCATATGATGTAATTGGTGTTGTGTTTGTTGGGATCCAATAAATTGTGGAATGGTGATCAGATTGTTCATCATGTTATCATACTATTGTTTATTTAAGATCTTGCATGCTCTCCGATACTTGTGGTTACCCTGATCAAGTAGTTGCATGAAAAAAAAGAGGGAGTATTTATGCTAGATAGTGGGTTCAGTCTCTATTTAATCTGGGGGAGTGACAGCAACCTCTAAGGTTGTGGATGTGTTGTTGCCATTAGGGGTAAAACAACAATGCTTTGTCCAAGGATAATTGTGTTGTTTACATTATGCACTTTACTTAATGTAAACATCTGTTGCTTGCAACTTAATACTGAAAGGGGTGCGGATGCTAATCCGAACGTGGATTATTTAGGCACGGATGCATGCTGCATAGCGGTCTGTGTATCATGTTGTAATGCCCAATTAAATACTACACTAAACTTTATCTTATCATAGAATGCATTGCCATGCCCTCACAATTATCAATTGCCCAACTGTAATTTGTTCACCCAACACATGTTATTTGTTTGGAGAGTTACCACTAGTGTAGATAGTTGGGAACCCCGGTCCTTCTGTCGTCATCATTGCTCTACAGTCAACAACGCACTGGAATATTTTCGGGTGCCATTGCCTCTGTGTTACTATTACTATTGCTCTCATATTACGGTTGCTTTCACATCACCCATGTTACTAGTGCTTTTCCAGGTGCAGCGGAATTGACAACTCCGTTGTTAAGGCTTATAAGTATTTCTTTGTCTCCCCTTGTGTGGAATCAATAAATTTGGATTTTACTTCCCGCGAAGACTGTTGCGATCCCCTATACTTGTGGGTCACCAGCATGGAAGGCCAAACAAGCCGCATTCAAGATGTTGTACGGTGATTGGGAAAAAGCATACAACCAAATTCCTAGGTTGTTGTTAGCGATGGCCAATACTAACCCATGCATGTGGTTCATGTGATGGAGCCTTCTAGTAACAAAATGACATTGCATAACAGTAACAGAGCGAGAGTATTTCACCGTGCATTTTTCTCGTTCGAGCAATCCACAAGGTCTATCAAACATTGTAGGTCGCTCATCGCCATCAATGGTACCTTCTTGACCGGGCGGTTCAAGAGCACACTATTGGTGGCAATAGGAAATGATGCGAGCAAATGTTTAGTACCTTTTGTTTTTTGCATTGGTAGAGGTTGAGAACAATGATAACTCGGAATGTTTTTTTCATATATTGAAAACTAGGGTTATACCACCTTCAAGGGAAGTGTGTGTCATCTCAGATCATCATCAAGTATTTCTCAAAGCGGTGGAGCTTGACATTCCCGGGCATGCTCATGTGCACCACCGATGGTGCATAAGGCATTTTTGTGCAAACTTCTACATGGAATGCAAGAATAAAGAGTTATCTGACGACCTTCAAGATTGTTGCATCGCTTACTCCGAGCGCTGCTTCACATTCCTATACAATAGGTTGCATATGAGGAGGAGGGAGTTTGGGAGGAGGCTTTGAGGACGGTGCAGGAAAAGGAGAAAGCCGAACTTGAGAGGAAAAAGAAAGAGGAGATAGCACAAAACAAGGAGGAAGATGACCGTATGCAAGCCGAGTATGATGAATACCTGTGGTGCAACAAGAAGCGGAATGAGAATATGGAGCAAGAACGTCAAAAGATATCCAAGGAAAACTTCAGGAAGAGCCTCAAACTGGCACAAATAAAGAGAGTGAGGGACAACAAGATGCATCTAGAGGCGGTGGCTAAAGAGGTTGAGTGCATAAGGGAGGAAAGAGCTCAAGTGGAAGCATCGAAGACGGAGGAGAGCCATAGTTTCTACGACTTGGTGGTTCAGCTGGATCGCGACAGAAGGGAGAAGGAAGAACTGACTGAAGAAGTTAGGAAGAGGAAGGCGAAGGGGGGGGGGGGAGCTTTCTCAACACAGTGAAGCAATGGTGGTTCAATCTTCTTCCGCTAGGCCTTGATGTTGTCGAACCTTCTCTCCATTTGGGCTTGCATGATGTTGATGAACCTTGTTGTAATTTGAACCTTGATGTTGTCGAACCATATGTGTACTTTGAACCTTGATGTTGTTGAACCTTCTCTCCGTTTGGGCTTGCATTATGTTGTTGATCATACTATGAACTGTGATGATATTCAATCATATGTGTACTGGTTTTTTTTTCATTTTCATTTTTTTGCATGTGTGGCGCCCATGCCATAGGCACACCACACTTTGCTTTCAGCAAAGTATGCACCTATCATAGGCGCCACACATGGAAAATCTCGCGAAAACAGCTAAGGACTTAAGGATTTTGATCACAGTATGGTTGCTAGTGTTTATATATGCATGTGTGACGCCTATGGCATGGGCACCACACATGCAAAAACTGGCCAATTCATATGACAGTTCATATCATCAGAATTCATATGGCAGTGCATAGCATCAGAATTCATATGACAGTGCATAGTTTCATAGTTCAAATATAATCCAGATGACATACATAATTCTACCTCAGTCATGCATAGTTCATACATAGTCATAGATAGAGTACAACTTTGGAAGAAAGCTAATACAACTAAGCTCAGCGTGTTGTGCGGGCACGTCCCCTTCTCGGAGGTAGCTTCCTCCATGCCTCTATCTCCTCTTCCTCCTCCTCTAATTCCTCCGGCTCATTATTCCTCATCCTCCTCAAAACTGACCTCCGTGGTGGCTCATCGTCCGAGTCAAGTACCAACTTCTTTCCTCGGTTCACGTAGTCATCCGGTATGTAATTGCTGGCGTGCAGTTGACGTGGGAGATAGAAATCTTTGTGGTGTAACTTTTCTTCAGGTCCCCGGCAACGGCGCCAGAAATTTGCTTGATGCGTGTGGTTGACACGTCCGTTGGGAACCCCAAGAGGAAGGTGTGATGCGCACAGCGACAAGTTTCCCTCAGTAAGAAACCAAGGTTTAATCGAACCAGTAGGAGTCAAGAAGCACGTTGAAGGTTGATGGCGGCGGGATGTAGTGCGGCGCAACACCAGAGATTCCGGCGCCAACGTGGAACCTGCACAACACAACCAAAGTACTTTGCCCCAACGAAACAGTGAGGTTGTCAATCTCACCGGCTTGCTGTAACAAAGGATTAACCGTATTGTGTGGAAGATGATTGTTTGCGTAAAAACAAGAGAACAAGATGTGCAAGAGATTGTATTTCAAGATAGAGAATTGGACCGGGGTCCACAGTTCACTAGAGGTGTCTCTCCCATAAGATAAACATCATGTTGGGTGAACAAATTACAGTTGGGCAATTGACAAATAAAGAGGGCATGACCATGCACATACATATTATGATGAGTATAGTGAGATTTAATTGGGCATTACGACAAAGTACATAGACCGCCATCCAGCATGCATCTATGCCTAAAAAGTCCACCTTCGGGTTATCATCCGAACCCCTCCGGTATTAAGTTGCTAACAACAGACAATTGCATTAAGTATTGCGCGTAATGTAATTAGTGACTACATCCTTGAACATAGCACCAATGTTTTATCCCTAGTGGCAACAGCACATCCATAACCTTAGAGGTTCTTGTCACCCCTCCAGATTCACGGAGACATGAACCCACTATCGAGCATAAATACTCCCTCTTGGAGTTACTAGCATCAACTTGGCCAGAGCATCTACTAATAACGGAGAGCATGCAAGATCATAAACAACACATAGACATGAATTGATAATCAACATAACAAGTATTCTCTATTCATCGGATCCCAACAAACGCAACATATAGAATTACAGATAGATGATCTTGATCATGTTAGGCAGCTCACAAGATCCGACAATGAAGCACAATGGGGAGAAGACAACCATCTAGCTACTGCTATGGACCCATAGTCCAGGGGTAGACTACTCACACATCACTCCGGAGGCGACCATGGCGGCGTAGAGTCCTCCCGGGAGATGATTCCCCTCTCCGGCAGGGTGCCGGAGGCGATCTCTGGATCCCCGAGATGGGATCGGTGGTGGCGGCGTCTCCGGGAAGGTTTTCCGTATCGTGGCTCTCGGTGCGGGGGTTTCGCGACGGAGGCTTTAAGTAGGCGGAAGGGCAGGTCGGGGAGGCAGCACGAGGGCCCCACACCACGGGCCGCGCGGCCAAGGGGGCCGCGCCGCCCTAGGGTGTGGCCCCCTCGTGGCCCCTCTTCGTCTCCTCTTCGGACTTACGGAAGCTTCGTGGCAAAATAGGACCCCGGGCGTTGATTTCGTCCAATTCCGAGAATATTTCGTTACTAGGATTTCTGAAACCAAAAACAGCAGAAAACAAAGAATCGGCACTTCGGCATCTTGTTAATAGGTTAGTTCCGGAAAATGCCCGAATATGACATAAAGTGTGCATAAAACCTGTAGATAACAGCAATAATGTGGCATGGAACATATGAAATTATCGAGGCGTCGGAGACGGATCCGCATCCCCAAGCTTAGTTCTGCTTCGTCCCGAGCGGGTAAAACGATAACACAGATAATTTACGGAGTGACATGCCATCATAACCTTGATCATACTATTTGTAAAGCATATGTAGTGAATGCAGCGATCAAAACAATGTATATGACATGAGTAAATAAGTGAATCATAAAGCAAAGACTTTTCATGAATAGCACTTCAAGACAAGCATCAATAAGTCTTGCATAAGAGTTAACTCATAAAGCAATAATTCAAAGTAAAGGTATTGAAGCAACACAAAGGAAGATTAAGTTTCAGCGGTTGCTTTCAACTTGTAACATGTATATCTCATGGATATTGTCAACATAGAGTAATATAATAAGTGCAATAAGCAAATATGTAGGAATCAATGCACAGTTCACACAAGTGTTTGCTTCTTGAGGTGGAGAGAAATAGGTGAACTGACTCAACATTGAAAGTAAAAGAATGGTCCTCCATAGAGGAAAAGCATCGATTGCTATATTTGTGCTAGAGCTTTGATTTTGAAAACATGAAACAATTTTGTCAACGGTAGTAATAAAGCATATGTATCATGTAAATTATATCTTACAAGTTGCAAGCCTCATGCATAGTATACTAATAGTGCCCGCACCTTGTCCTAATTAGCTTGGACTACCGGATCATCACAATGCACATGTTTTAACCAAGTGTCACAAAGGGGTACCTCTATGCCGCCTGTACAAAAGTCTAAGGAGAAAGCTCGCATTGGATTTCTCGCTATTGATTATTCTCAACTTAGACATCCATACCGGGACAACATAGACAACAGATAATGGACTCCTCTTTTATGCATAAGCATGTAACAACAATTAATAATTATCTCATATGAGATTGAGGATATTTGTCCAAAACTGAAACTTCCACCATGGATCATGGCTTTAGTTAGCGGCCCAATGTTCTTCTCTAACAATATGCATGCTTAACCATAAGGTGGTAGATCTCTCTTACTTCAGACAAGACGAACATGCATAGCAACTCACATGAAATTCAACAAAGAGTAGTTGATGGCATCCCCAGTGAACATGGTTATCGCACAACAAGCAACTTAATAAGAGATAAAGTGCATAATTACATATTCAATACCACAATAGTTTTTAAGCTATTTGTCCCATGAGCTATATATTGCAAAGGTGAATGATGGAACTTTAAAGGTAGCACTCAAGCAATTTACTTTGAAATGGCGGAAAATACCATGTAGTAGGTAGGTATGGTGGACACAAATGGCATAGTGGTTGGCTCAAGTATTTTGGATGCATGAGAAGTATTCCCTCTCGATACAAGGTTTAGGCTAGCAAGGCTTATTTGAAACAAACACAAGGATGAACCGGTGCAGCAAAACTCACATAAAAGACATATTGTAAACATTATAAGACTCTACACCGTCTTCCTTGTTGTTCAAACTCAATGCTAGAAATTATCTAGACCTTAGAGAAACCAAATATGCAAACAAAATTTTAGCATGCTCTATGTATTTCTTCATTAATGGGTGCAAAGTATATGATGCAAGAGCTTAAACATGAGCACAACAATTGCCAAGTATCACATTACCCAAGACATTAATAGCAATTACTACATGTATCATTTTCCAATTCCAACCATATAACAATTTAACGAAGAAGAAACTTCGCCATGAATACTATGAGTAGAAACTAAGGACATACTTGTCCATATGCTACAGCGGAGCATGTCTCTCTCCCATAAAGTGAATGCTAGGATCCATTTTATTCAAACAAAACAAAAAACAAAAACAAACCGACGCTCCAAGCAAAGCACATAAGATATGATGGAATAAAAATATAGTTTCAGGGGAGGAACCTGATAATGTTGTCGATGAAGAAGGGGATGCCTTGGGCATCCCCAAGCTTAGACGCTTGAGTCTTCTTGATATATGCAGGGGTGAACCACCGGGGCATCCCCAAGCTTAGAGCTTTCACTCTCCTTGATCATGTTGCATCATACTCCTCTCTTGATCCTTGAAAACTTCCTCCACACCAAACTTAGAATAACTCATTAGAGGGTTAGTGACAATAAAAATTAACATGTTCAGAGGTGACACAATCATTCTTAACACTTCTGGACATTGCATAAAGCTACTGGACATTAATGGATCAAAGAAATTCATCCAACATAGCAAAAGAGGCAATGCGAAATAAAAGGCAGAATCTGTCAAAACAGAACAGTTTGTATTGACGAATTTTATCGAGGCATCAGACTTGCTCAAATGAAAATGCTAAAATTGAATGAAAGTTGCGTACATATCTGAGGATCACTCACGTAAATTGGCATAAATTTCTGAGTTACCTACAGGGAAAACAGCCCAGATTCGTGACAGCAAAGAAATCTGTTTCTGTGCAGTAATCCAAATCTAGTATGAACTTTTCTATCAACGACTTTACTTGGCACAATAAAACACTAAACTAAGATAAGGAGAGGTTGCTACAGTAGTAAACAACTTCCAAGACACAAAATAAAAATAAAGTACTGTAGGTAAAAACATGGGTTGTCTCCCATAAGCGCTTTTCTTTAACGCCTTTCAGCTAGGCGCAGAAAGTGTGTATCAAGTATTATCAAGAGACGAAGTGTCAACATCATAATTTGTTCTCATAATAGAATCAAAAGGTAACTTCATTCTCTTTCTAGGGAAGTGTTCCATACCTTTCTTGAGAGGAAATTGATATTTTATATTACCTTCCTTCATATCAATGATAGCACCAACAGTTCGAAGAAAAGGTCTTCCCAATATAATGGGACAAGATGCAT
Organism: Lolium perenne; assembly: GCF_019359855.2. Classification (NCBI taxonomy): domain Eukaryota; kingdom Viridiplantae; phylum Streptophyta; class Magnoliopsida; order Poales; family Poaceae; genus Lolium; species Lolium perenne. The sequence goes on along the minus strand of NC_067248.2, from coordinate 30,377,111 downwards.
TGCATTCAATATCCAAGACAACAAAATCAACGGGGACAAGGTTATTGTTAACGGTAATGCGAACATTATCAACTTTCCCCAAAGGTTTCTTTGTAGAATGATCAGCAAGATTAACATCCAAATAACAATTTTTCAATGGTGGCAAGTCAAGTATATTATAAATTTTCTTAGGCATAACAGAAATACTTGCACCAAGATCACATAAAGCATTACAATCAAAATCTTTAACCTTCATTTTAATGATGGGCTCCCAACCATCCTCTAGCTTTCTAGGAATAGAGGCTTCGCGCGGGATATTCACTTTGGCTCATAGGAGCATTTGCTCCCATTGTGTGAATCAACATTTCGAAGTGTCAAAAAATTCTAAACTAAATTTTTTCATGTACATCTACACATTTTATGTTCGTACACAAGTTTTCAAAAAAAACTATAAAAATTTGTGGCTCCAGTAAAAAAGACAAATTTTGATGCTATGACACGACTACGTACAGGACATTTTTTTGTCTTTTTTGTACAAGCCACATAAAATGTTGTTTCTCCATGAAAACTTGTGCACAAACATAGAATGTCACGATGTACAACAAAAAATTTATGTCAGAATTTTTTGACATTTTTAAAATTATTTTTTAATTATTTTTTATAATAGGAGCATTTGCTCCTATGAGCCAAAACGCCACCTCCGGCTTCGCGCTCTAGTTTCTCTTCTCTAGCTTTTATGAGAGCATTTGTAATATGTTGCGTGAAAGCCAAATTTATAGCACTACCATTAGGACTTTTAGCAAGTTTTTGCAAGAACTTTATAACTTCAGAGATGTGGCAATCATCAAAATTCAAACCATTATAATCTAAAGCAATGGGATCATCATCCCCAATGTTGGAAAAAATTTCAGCAGTTTTATCACAGGCAGTTTCAGCAATTTTAGCAGTTTCAGGCAGTTTTTCGCGCTTTGCATTAGAAGTGGAAACATTGCTAACACCAATTCTTTTATTATTAATAGTAGGAGGTGCAGCAACATGTGTAGCATTAGCATTACTAGTGGTGGTAATAGTCCAAACTTTAGCTACATTCTTCTCTTTAGCTAGTTTTTCATTTTCTTCTCTATCCCACCTAGCACGCAGTTCAGCCATTAATCTTATATTCTCATTAATTCTAACTTGGATGGCATTTGCTGTAGTAGTAATTTTGTCATCTAAATCCTCAGGTTTAGCAGCCATTTTATTAATTAAAGAAGATTGTGATGCAGACATGTATGAGATTCGGTTTTCAGCATTAGCAAGTTTAGTTTGCAACCCCGAGATCTCCCTATTCAGATTTTCAAGTTGATTCCCTATATTCTTCAACAAGGTAGATTGCTCATTCATAGTTTTAGTAAACAATTTATTTTGCTCATATTGTGATTGCATAAAGCTCTTGGTGGATCTTTCAATTTCTAGCATCTTTTCTTCATTAGGTGAAGCATATCTACCATAAGAGTTACCATTAGCAGGATATGGCCTAGAATCATTGTGATTGTTATTTTTAATGAAATTCACATCAACATATTCTTTTTGAGCAACCAATGACGCTAACGGAGCATTATTAGAATTAACATTAGGCCTACCATTCACAAGCATAGATATAATAGCATCAATCTTATCACTCAAGGAAGAGGTTTCTTCGACAGAATTTACCTTCTTACCTTGTGGAGCTCTTTCCGTGTGCCATTCAGAGTAGTTGATCATCATATTATCAAGAAGCTTTGTTGCTTCACCAAGAGTGATGGACATAAAGGTACCTCCAGCAGCTGAATCCAATAAATTCCGCGAAGAAAAATTTAGTCCTGCGTAGAAGGTTTGGATGATCATCCAAGTAGTCAGTCCATGGGTTGGGCAATTTTTAACCAGAGATTTCATTCTTTCCCATGCTTGTGCAACATGTTCAGTATCCAATTGTTTAAAATTCATTATGCTACTCCTCAAAGATATAATTTTAGCAGGGGGATAATATCTACCAATAAAAGCATCCTTGCATTTAGTCCATGAATCAATACTATTCTTAGGCAGAGATAGCAACCAATCTTTAGCTCTTCCTCTTAATGAGAAAGGGAACAATTTTAATTTTATAATGTCACCATCTACATCTTTATACTTTTGCATTTCACATAGTTCAACAAAATTATTAAGATGGGCAGCAGCATCATCAGAATTAACACCAGAAAATTGCTCTCGCATAACAAGATTCAAGAAAGGTGTTTAATTTCAAAGAATTCTGCTGTAGTAGCAGGTGGAGCAATAGGTGTACATAAGAAATCATTATTATTTGTGGTTGTGAAGTCACACAACTTAGTATTTTCAGGGTTGGCCATTTTAGCAACAGTAAATAAAGCAAACTAGATAAAGTAAATGCAAGTAACTAATTTTTTTTTTGTTTTTGATATAGCAAACAAGATAGCAAATAAAGTAAAACTAGCAACTAATTTTTTGTATTTTGATTTAGTGCAGCAAACAAAGTAGTAAATAAAACTAAGCAAGACAAAAACAAAGTAAAGAGATTGAGAAGTGGAGACTCCCCTTGCAGCGTGTCTTGATCTCCCCGCAACGGCGCGAGAAATTTGTCTTTGGGGCGTGCGGTTGACGTGGGAGATAGAAATCTTTGTGGTGTAACTTTTCTTCAGGTCCCCGACAACGGCGCGAGAAATTTGCTTGATGCGTGTGGTTGACACGTCCGTTGGGAACCCCAAGAGGAAGGTGTGATGCGCACGGCGGCAAGTTTCCCTCGCAAGAAACCAAGGTTTAATCGAACCAGTAGGAGTCAAGAAGCACGTTGAAGGTTGATGGCGGCGGGATGTAGTGCGGCGCAACACCAGAGATTCCGGCGCCAACGTGGAACCTGCACAACACAACCAAAGTACTTTGCCCCAACGAAACAGTGAGGTTGTCAATCTCACCGGCTTGCTGTAACAAAGGATTAACCGTATTGTGTGGAAGATGATTGTTTGCGTAAAAACAAAAGAGAACAAAGATTAAAGAGATTGTATTTCAGTATAGAGAATTGGACCGGGGTCCACAGTTCACTAGAGGTGTCTCTCCCATAAGATAAACAGCATGTTGGGTGAACAAATTACAGTTGGGCAATTGACAAATAAAGAGGGCATGACCATGCACATACATATTATGATGAGTATAGTGAGATTTAATTGGGCATTACGACAAAGTACATAGACCGCCATCCAACTGCATCTATGCCTAAAAAGTCCACCTTCAAAGTTATCATCCGAACCCCCTCGTATTAAGTTGCTAACAACAGACAATTGCATTAAGTATTGCGCGTAATGTAATTAGTGACTACATCCTTGAACATAGCACCAATGTTTTATCCCTAGTGGCAACAGCACATCCATAACCTTAGAGGTTCTTGTCACCCCTCCAGATTCACGGAGACATGAACCCACTATCGAGCATAAATACTCCCTCTTGGAGTTACTAGCATCAACTTGGCCAGAGCATCTACTAATAACGGAGAGCATGCAAGATCATAAACAACACATAGACATGAATTGATAATCAACATAACAAGTATTCTCTATTCATCGGATCCCAACAAACGCAACATATAGAATTACAGATAGATGATCTTGATCATGTTAGGCAGCTCACAAGATCCGACAATGAAGCACAATGGGGAGAAGACAACCATCTAGCTACTGCTATGGACCCATAGTCCAGGGGTAGACTACTCACACATCACTCCGGAGGCGACCATGGCGGCGTAGAGTCCTCCGGGAGATGATTCCCCTCTCCGGCAGGGTGCCGGAGGCGATCTCCTGGATCCCCCGAGATGGGATCGGCGGCGGCGGCGTCTCTGGAAGGTTTTCCGTATCGTGGCTCTCGGTACTGGGGGTTTCGCAACGGAGGCTTTAAGTAGGCGGAAGGGCAGGTCAGGAGGCGGCACGAGGGCCCCACACCACAGGGCTGCGCGGCCAAGGGGGGGGGGGGGCGCCGCCCTAGGGTGTGGCCCCCTCGTGGCCCCTCTTCGTCTCCTCTTCGGACTTCTGGAAGCTTTGTGGCAAAATAGGACCCTGGGCGTTGATTTCGTCCAATTCCGAGAATATTTCGTTACTAGGATTTCTGAAACCAAAAATAGCAGAAAACAAAGAATCGGCACTTTGGCATCTTGTTAATAGGTTAGTTCCAGAAAATGCACGAATATGACATAAAGTGTGCATAAAACATGTAGATAACATCAATAATGTGGCATGGAACATAAGAAATTATCGATACGTCGGAGACGTATCAGTAATGCTTGGAACCCTTGCCCCTAGGCTTCAACATGTATGTGGACCATGCGGCGCATGCTTGCTTCAGTCCATCACTCAAAATCATGTCATCATGAATCTTGCCAAACATGATATACACATGGTCAGAAACATTCGAAAGTAGTAAGCACATGTGTTATGGCATCAAGTAAGTAGAGTGTATTGAATAGAACAAGACACAAGTAATCTCATTTCATTCACTCTTACATATGGAGTGCGCGGTCCGTGTCTTGCCATTCAGGTGGGAATTCCTGAAACAACCCGAGCTGGGTCATCACACTACGGCATGTGATATTCAACCGCCCACATGCATATGAGTGGGCACCGCATGCGCCATAATACCTCCTCCTCTAAGCACTTCGGGTTGAGGGCATCAAACTCATGGGCAAAATGGCCCCTCGTACCATATGGCTCCTACTCCACCTACAACATAGCAATATTTCCAACATTAGAACATGGCAGTGGAATTTGAAAATAAAGATTAAAAATGAGTGATGGCTTCACAAAGTTTACCTGCTGAGGGATAAGCGTGTCCAACTCCTCAGTGTAGTGCCCATACATAAGACCGACATCGTTTGACATCTCCGCGACATTGTATCACCTGTAAGCCCAAGTGGGGTACCGAAGCATGTTTCCATGATCATCCCATGGCCTCTTCCGGTACTGGACGGGACGCCCAACTGGTAAGAGTTCCTAGCTCCACACGAAAAGTAGTAGCATGCATCCACCAATCCCGCCTTTTCCAGTCCCGCGACAAGCATCGTCCAGCTGCACACATACGAGATTAGGTTAGTAGCTTGTCTAGCGTGCTAATCTACAAGAATAGTAAAGATATCAAGTCATCACCTGTCAGTACAGGTAGGCAAGTGTTGCGGTTCCCCAGCTTCACTTGTGATCCAAGACTGTCAGCGCCTTGAGCTAACACCACTGTGCCAACTTTCCACCAGTGTCAGCAAAGAGAGTCCTGGAAATGACATACCACAAATACAATTTGGTGTGTGTCCTGATAGTGTCCCGGTCGGCCCCAACGGGGCATTCCGCAAAGTGATCCTTGATCCACTTGTAATTTGCGCCCGCGGGAGCTCTCTTGGCCTTATCTTGAGGCTATGGAGGATCCATGCCAATAAGCCCCTACATCTGCTGGCGCCACCCATCGGAACATGTGCTCATACACAATGGCTCGCAGGAAGTCCAAGGATCATAGAAACATCCTGAAGAGTATGGGTCATATCACCGGTCCTCAAGTAAAACGTGTGCGTCTCGGGCCTCCACCGATCGACAAGTGCGTAGATTGCCGCATCGTTGAAGTTCGGCGGCACCCGACTTACAAGAGAAATGAACGGGAGGAGACCAGTAGGCTCGATGTGCTCCATGTACTGCTCATCATAAGGCATGTCAACATTTGCCACGTGGTAACAAATTTTCAAGGGCTGAAGAACCTACAAGCAAATATAGAACACATAATATTATGACATGTGCAATGGAATAAAATAAGTAGTGTTAACAAAAAAAATATTACTGCCTTCCCTAGCTCCGCCTGATGGTAGGTCTGGTGTTCCATGTCATAGTAATCATCGAAAAGCCACACCATCCTACATTTTTTTCACAAATGCACACAATAAGTACAATCATATTATTACCATACATATTCTAGATTATGGTTTTCTAAACAAATATGAGGCATTTCTAAGCATATATTAGGCATTTCTAAGCAAATAGGAGGCATTTCTAAGCAAATATTTGGCATTTATATCACCATACATATAATACATCACACATAATACATCACAAATACATGAAAACAAGGGTTGGAAAACCAACAATCACATGTAGGTTTCGTATCTAGGGTTCCATGGCTAAACCAAATCCAAATCCATTAATATCAACCATCACATATCTAGGATTTCACATCTGGGGTTTCACATCTAAATCATACCAAATCAATGAAAATATTTGATGAAACGAAGGGGATCATAGGAGAATGGGTTGTGAAGCCACTCCACGGTCAGATCTAGAGAAATCCACGAAATCTTGAGAGGGATTTGAGAAGGGGGAGAAGGGATGGAGCAGGTTCGGGAGAGGGAGAGGAAACAAAGAAGAGAAGAGAAGGGGAGGCAAGGGCTGGGTCGGGCTGGGGAGGCTCGGGCGCCACACGTAACATGAAGTGTGGCCAATGCGAGCGACGCCACACATTCCAATATGTGGTGCCCGAGGGAGCGGCGCCACACATCCCGCCACGTCGGCTGGCCACGCCACGCATGCGCCACGCAGGGCATGATGTGTGGCGCTGCTCTCTCGGGCGCCACACAGTGCAGTGTGGCGCCGTTCTCATAGGCGCCATACAAAAGGGTTAGCCCAGTGATATAGTTTAACTGGAGGATTATTACGTTCGATAGTTTCGTTAAAGGATTATTTTTGTCAAAATCGCCAACTTGGAACTGCTTTTACCAGCCTGAGCGGCTACCATGAAAATCTCAGCTGAGCATCCAATCAACAGTTTTTTTTTATTTTTTTATTTTTTTACATTGGGCTTACCTAGAGAATGCAATGTGCCAATCACGTCACGCTCTGTGCGTTTCATCCATGAATCTCTCTGAAAGCACCCCGAAGATGACATCGCGGATGGGGTTTTTTCAACCGTGGGTTTAGGGTGTATCTGAGACAGGTTCAAAGGTGACAAGTGACCCGTCATTTAGTGCTATATTCCGTATCGGTTTATTAGGTGACATGTCTAAAAAAATGTTTAACCATAAACTGTGTCAATAAATATAATTTTGTGACATATAATTTATATTTGTTAATCAAATTTAAAAGCAAACTCCTTTTTAGGAATTACGTGTCGGTTTAATAAACCATGGCATACATGTCACGGGTCAGAGCTTATAATAATCTTGCTTAATTGGGAACCTAAACACAACCACCACACCAGGTAAATATATATTCTCATGATCGTCATGAAAGATCTCTGACTTTTCCATCACTGACCAGGCCATGATTTTCTTCTAGTACTAGTTACATATACTTACACGCAAATCCATGGATGCGAGCAGTCGTCAGTGCAATCATAAACAAAGTGCTTACTGCTAGGCTATCACAAAAATGTAAACTGAATATATCTATGGTAATTAACCAGCCTTAGGTGGAATCCTACAAACCCTTCAAAAATATTTTTATGCACTGCATGGTACTTGCAGAAAAATACTCATACTTGGGCATTTTTGTATGATAAAATTGATTCATACACGAGTGAACCGATTGTTAATATTGATGATGCATCAATTTTACGATCATGCAAAAGCTTTGTGTGTTGTTTGATATATACTACACATGGAAAAAATAGCGTGCTATTTCGGCGCTAATAGCATGCTCTATAGCGTTTCTAGACAACCCACACTAGCATTTCGGCGCTATAGCGTATTTTTTGGCTGATCACTACTAGAAATCCCCTAATTGCCGACGGTGAAACTTAATAGCCGACGGGCCGTCGGCTATTGTGGCAATAACCGACGGTAGCTTCAGTGGCCGACGGTTACCGACGACCTCTCGGGTATGACTACCAATACCCGACGGTATAGTTGATTGCGTGACGGGGAATGTCCAACTCTCGGCTATCTGATCGAATGGCCGACGGTTATCGACAACCTCTCGGGTATGACTACCAATTACCGACGGTATAGTCAATTACACGACGGGGGATGGCTAACTCTCGGCTATCCGATCGAATGGCCGACGGTAATCGACAACCTCTCGGGCATGACTTTCAATAACCGACGGTATAGTTGATTGCGCGATGACGGATGGCCAACTCTCATACTTCATCGAATATTTTTGTGTGAAGTCTCAAAGTTTTAATTACCAATATATTGTTAATTTGAAAACATATAAGAGACTGTGGCGCCAAAAATCGCGGTTTTTTCCTCAATCTTGTTTCTTCCCGCCGTGCTGATCTTTTCAGTTTCTACATAGTACAACTAACAATCATACGTCCCCTAAATTTTTGCTCCACTACCATTTATTTATATTTTGAGTGCTCCTCACCTAGACCTGGTCGCCTCCCAAGCGACGGAGAACACGACTCCAACTGCCGTCAGCTCCTCCTCCTCCTCGCCGCCACCACCACCACGAGCACTTCACGACCACCTCGCCGTCGAGGCCGCCAGACCCGCGCTAGTATGATCCACCATTTCATCATCCCGTTTTCCCCTCCCATCTTTCCCCCAGATCAGGAGATATTCTGCTCTGCTCGCCTCGGCCAGGATCCGATCGTGGATGCCCTCCCGCGCGCTTCGTCTATCATCGGGGCTCCTAGCGACCTTGTGGGTCGATGGCTCGATATGATGCGCTGTGTCATCCGTCCTGGTCATCAGCTGGCCTTTCCCTTCCTTCTTACCGGCTGCCTAAGATGGGTGCTGCTCTGCCCAATCTGGTTTCCTCCTCGCCTGATCTGCGTGTGTGGATCAGTTGCCCGGCCGTTGTCAGTTCATTGTGTGCAGCCTTCCCGGTAAGTGCACAATCCAACTCCCAGTTGTTTTCACTTATTGACATACGGATCAGCTGCTAGTTTTAATGATTAGGCAAAGTGAAATCAACCGATATTGGTATATGAGGAAATTTTGTCATATATACTTGAGCCTGGTAAGAGTTTTTCCTGTTTGATGTGGCTAGATCAAAAGCATCGTAATTGAGTAATTTATAATTTTGTTGTTTGCATGTGCTTAATTATATCTGATATAAACTCAATTGTTACCCACTCAACTTTTACTTTATATTCTCAGTGAACGACACAATACATAAAATGGTAGAGAGTTCCGATCTGCCTAGAGATGCCTTCTTAGCCATCTATTGTAGCACTGTTGCACATAGCATAGTACGAAATTGACTTCCAGCAGTCTCGGAATCAATTGGAGCACCTTCGCTCATGTATAGAATACTAGTGTTAACTCATATAGAATCATTTATCTAGTCTGCACAATGGCAGTAGCTCTCACTTCAGTTTGTACATTCCGCTGGGAACTACAAGTTTGTACTACTGATTAGAGGGGAACATAGAACTGCTAATTAGAAATTTGATAATCTGATAACAGTACCACTTAGCACTTACTTTTATAGCTCTTCCGATAACTCATACCTATACTGCATATATATTGGTCAGACTAGTATCGAGTGCTATGGTTGAGATGAATTCGAATGTGAAGTTGTTGATTTGCTCATTGTCCCTTTGTCTCAGGTTATGTATGAATCGACGAGCAGGAAGACACGTTAGGGAGATTCAGCAGGCAGGTTAGTGCCCAGTGCCATGGTTAAGATAAAAAGGTAGGTTATGGAGGAATCATGTCAGCAGATTGAGCAAGCAAGTCAGGAGAGGGACAAATAGTCCAGATTACCTGAAAGGTTAGTTCAACATAGATTCTTCAAGTAGGAGTAATAGATTAATTGTTTGGAAATTTATAGTCGCTATTAAAAGGCAGCTTCCATGTACAAATGGACCGAGTTAGCATATCCAGAATTGGCACTTTTCAAAGGTGATAGTACATAAGCATCTGTGATATCTTTTAGCCATTGTCAAATTATTTGATGTTATTTAGTTAGCCTCTTGTGTTTTGTTCTTTGTGCAAACTCCTGCAACTGCTGCATGACAAATTAAATCAGAATGCTAGAAAGTTTTGGCTGGTAACATGACTCTAAGCAAGTGCTGGAATAATTGGAGCGATTAAATAAAATGTAGCAAGTACACTGATATGACTTGCATTATCGGTAATTACCTGCTTGTATGGCTAGAATAGGAGTGAAGTACTAGTATAACGATAGTCAAGTTTGGTATCTGTAGCTCAATTAATGTCACTCTACTTATTGTGCATTTGGCTGAGTCGTTCCTTGTTCCAATACTAAGACGTGATCAGCTTTATATGTCTCTGCGTACATGATTTCAGAATAGTTAAGTTTGCTGTAGCTCAATTAAGTTTGAACTACATTACATAATTTTTCATCTCTCTTACAACTACTGTTATCTTTTCTTAGGGAATGGAAAGCAATACTAGGGGAGTCCAGGTCTAATCCATATGGCGATCGGTGTGATGATTTTTATGGTGATGGGCGTGATGATATCTATGGCGACTATGATGAGGAATCTTGTAGTTTGGAAAATTTAGCTTATGCAACGTGTTTGGGTCTTTATCTTTACTATATCTTAGTCACAATTTTGTTTTGCACAACACTTCCTAGATTGATCTTATACTTTAAATGTAATGATGTTCTTTTGTTAGTGCGGCAAGGTGTAATATGATGAATTTTCTTGAAATATTAATATTCTGAAACATTAATCACGTTCCCTTGCTCTAGTCAAAGCAATTAAGGTGACTAGTGACAACAATGGCCTTGTGTGCTGAAATTTTACCAACAGCTCGTTGAGAAATTGTGTCCTATGATGAACTACATGAATGAATGAAGGGTTGTATGCACCGTTGGTTATCCTACTAACTGAGGATTTGACTCTCCTCTCGGTAATAACAAACCCTGACGGGCCAAAAATCCCATGGCTATTATGAAAACTGACGGGGGGTGATACATCTCAGAAAATTAATACCCGAGGGGTAACCGTCGGCTATAAGTATTGCCGAGCTACTACAAGGCAGGGGCTGACCAAACCATGGCCGACGGCTCACCGTCAGCCTATTACCGTGGGTAAATACATTACCCGAGGGTACCGTCGGATATTAGACTAATGGCCGACCGAGCATTCCCGACGGGAGATATCCGACGGTGTACCGTCGGTTACAATTATATCCGAAGGTAAACTAAAATATCCGACGGTAATTAGACACTCGGTTAATTGGGGATATCTAGTAGTGGATGCTACTTTGTTATAGCGCTATTTTTTTCCTTGATACTACATCTTTACCATGTCATGCACAATCCACAAGGTGAAACATGAAAATGATCAATAACTGCTACCAAGTCGTCATAAACATATAGTAACGTCGGTCAAGCATATGCACACGTAAGACCATGCACGGCTCCATCTCTATCCTCAACTACTGATGCAACCAACGCTAGTGGGTTTGTTGTCTACCCCAACCGATGAAGAGGCATGGGTTATACTACAATTATCATTTTTGAACAAAAAGAGAACATGTTGTGTTTTATTACCTACTCAGAAAATAGTAGGTAATATTTTGTTGTCTACCCCAACCGATGAAGAGGCAAGGGTCAAATGCTTGGATCATAGCTCTTTGATGTTCATCCGACCTGGATGTACGTACCTTATTTAGTCCATCAATAAAATCGGATTGTTCTCGCCCAAATGCTATATATGGGTCATGAGAACTATTCTTGGAATATCAAAATTTCGCAATCCCGCACTATCATATTCATGTAAAAATGGGTCAACATTATGTGTTCAAAACCATGTATATTGTGCATCTTTTAGTCTAAAATCTCGTACATTTACAAATGGAAACGAGAGAATATTACATTGTGAAGAAGAGAATTCAGAGCTGGCATTGTCATGCACATTTTTTTGTGAAGATGAGCACGGGCTAGATACCACCGTCCGGGCAGCCGGACCGCTGTCCTCGAAACCTTAAAAACAGGAGAAAAATCAGCAAGATGGTCGGCCACCCCTTTGCGTACTACGTACTATCACTCGGTCGTGCGAAATATGTAAGCGCATGCACACGTAGGGTTTACTTGGTGGAGCAGATAAGCTTGTGATCTTGAACAGCCAATCAAGTTCTAGCACATAGCAATGACTGTTTCAACTGGGTTGAACATTTCTTCTCGTGCTTAGCAAGTTGACAATATGTCCTGTTTGCTCACATGATATAGATCGGTCACGTCACCACACTTTGCTTCATTGTGTTATCTTGAGGCAGCCATCTGCGGCTATATATACGAGCATATATCCATGCTTTCAGGGATAAACCATCTCACAATGGCATCTTCTTCCTCCTTGTTTCTCCTCGCCGTCCTTCTTGCGCTGGTTTCATGGCAGGCCACTGCCTATGATCCTAGCCCTCTCCAAGATTTCTGTGTCGCCGACATGAAATCACCTGGTATATGTGTGTGTGTGTGTGTGTATATATATATTTATATATCTATAGTGTGTATATATTTATGTCTTGAACTAGCTCTAGTGATTTAGTAATATTATTGCAGTATATTGGTGATCACATCTAAAGTTCTGTGTGTTTTGCTAGCTATCCTCATACTAACATCAAATATTACCTACTATTTTCTGAGCTTTGCGTTACCTCGTCTATCCGTGCAGTACAAGTAAATGGGTTCCCTTGCAAGGACCCAATGGCCGTCAACCCAGACGATTTCTTCAATGCAGCCATGCTTGACCAACCCAGGGATACCATGAAGAGCAAGGTCGGCTCCAACGTCACCAACATCAATGTCATAAATTTTCCCGGCCTTAACACCCTCGGCATCTCGTTGGCGCGCATCGACTATGGACCATTGGGCGTGAACACACCACACATACACCCACGTGCCACCGAGCTCCTCACCGTTCTTGAGGGAACACTATACCTTGGATTTGTCACGTCCAACCCAAACAGGCTCTTCTCCAAGGTGGTTAAGAAGGGTGATGTATTCGTGTTCCCAAAGGCAATGATCCACTTCCAAATGAACCTTGCCCATGACAAGCCGGCAGCTGCGTTGTCATCACTTAGCAGCCAAAACCCTGGGGTTATTAGTATTGCCAATGCAGTCTTTGGATCAAAGCCACCGATTTCAGATGATGTTTTGGCCAGGGCGTTTCAGGTGGAGAAGGACCTGATCCATTGGCTCCAATCTCAGTTCTGGGAGAACAACAACTACTAACTTTTTTTGTAGGAGTTTCCACCTATGAGAAAGTTAATATGTAGTAGTAGTATATAGAATAAATGGCATGCATGCGTGCTAGTGAGACGTGATTTTTTTTTCCTTATGTATCATGACAAGATACGTTGCTTGTTGGATTGATGTCATAGTATCGTGATGCTGTATGCTTTCCACTATCTAATAAATGGAATACATTGACATGTTTCAGTTCCTTATTATTGAGGTAGAGACAACCATGAAGTTCATGAAAATAATTTGATGAGCGTGCATGTTGCTATTTCTAGATTCTGGGTATTTAGGGGATATGCTTTAGAGCATCTCCACCGGCGCCTTCGATAGCGGCCCCAATAGCGTTTTGGGGACCGAGAGCGAAAATGGCCCCACACCGGCGCGCCCCAAACGGCGCCGGCGATTTTTCGAGCGCAATAGGAGCGCCGGCAACCCTGTGCCGGCTCCTTGACCAAGGGCGCGAATCAGGCGAACCGGCGACTCACGAGGCTGAAAATTTTGGGCGTGGGAGCCGCCTGTCAGCTACACATTCCCAAAATATACATCTTCTCCCCCAAAACCTTGTCCCCTCCTTCGCTCATTTCTCCCGCCCGCCGCTGCATCTCCCATCCAGCCTCCAACCCGAAAAACCCTCGCCGCCGTGCCATGCCACCAAAGAAAAATGCTCCGGCGAAGGAAGCAAATAAGGAAGTGTCGGATAGGGTCGTCGTCGTGTGGAAGGCAATCCTCGACAAGCAAGACATGAAGATCGCGTTGGAGAGGGAGAAGGTGGAGGCGGCGAAGATGGAAGCTCACGCTGCTGCCATGAAGGCCACCAACGAAGCGACGCAGCTATCGTTGGCCAAGATGTCTCAAGAATCCAAGATCTTGATGGCCGACATGGAGAAGATGGACCCGTTGGCGCGGGCGTGGCACGAGATGTACCGCGAGCGCATCGGCCAAGAGGTGATGGCGGCGCGAGCTACGTCGGCGTCTCCCCCGTCACCCTGCACGTTCATATCTCCGTTGGCACCCTCCACGTTCATCTCTCCACTGGCACCGTCGATGTTCATGCCTCCCCCGGCGACCGTGGATCCTGTTGCAGCGACGGAGCTGCCGCCGGGGCTCACCGCTGATGAGGAAGGCGTCGAGGTTGATCCGCCTATGACATCCTTCATTTGATCAGCTGGCTTGGAATCCTTTTTTTGCGCCGGAGACAGAGATTTGGTGGCCGTATGTTGGCCCAAACTTGATATTCGAAAACCTATTCGAATTTGGTGGACATGTGTTGGCTCAAACTTTAAATTTGTAAACTTATTCAAATTTGGTGACCATGTTTTCAAATTCAAATTATCTATTGGGGCCGTCGTATGGGGCGCGCAGGTGCGGGAGCAGCTCCCCCAAATGAAGCATGTTGTGCCGGCGTCCCCATACGACAGTGCCGACGCCCCTGTGTCGGCGACTATTTTGGGGGCGTCGGTGGAGATGCTCTTAGAGTATTAAGATCAGAGGGGGGAGTGGATCAGACGGATGATCTGCCATGGATCCTTGTCAATAATCATACAAATATTATTGCTTCAAAGCATTAAAGCATCTCGGTTGTATTACCTTTCTAATATGGAATGCCTTCTGTGGCATATATGCACTTGTCTAGCCGTCCTATCAAACTAGTAAATACTAGTCATCAACCCGGGCACTCGCCCGGGCTAGGACGTTTAAATTAATTATATTGAAAACTCTAGTGCACATATACATGCATTTTATTTATGTTATATACATTATATTAGCGGGAAACATGGTTGCAAATGCAAAATTTTGTAAGAGGGATTTTGGTAATCTGACGTGTACTTATTTTCTCACTTATTTGGTGTACCAAAAAATCAAATAAGTTCTTAATCCTATTAATGTACACAATTTTGTGGACCCATAATATTTTACTTTGATTTTTTTGGCCATTTGAGAGAAAAATAATGTAAATTTGGTTAATTGTACACTCCTACAAATTTACTACCACTTTGTGTTTCTATGTTTTTTATACAACCCCTTTTCAAATTTTTTTTTTTGAAATTATAAAAGGTTTTGATACACTCTTATTTTTTCCAATATTACTATTAATAATTATATACCACAAAACAATGTCCAATTAGTGGGTGTACTTAGACGACAACTCAGCCACAACTTTCTGGTGTTTATTTATCCATGGACAATAATAATTTTCTAAAAGCTCAAATACTCATATGTATTTTTCTAGTTTGCTTAGCTGGGAATAGATGATTTGAAATTTATGTTTTTTAATCAATAATTATCTCTTAGAGAATATATTTTATGATCAATGTTTCTTGGATATTTTTCTGTGTGTAAGAAATATATACCTATAAAGTATATGATACAAATTCATGCTCTAAGAAATTATTGAATTCCCCATTCGCATAGCAGCCAAAGTAGTATATCGGTAAAAATGCAAAGGAAAATCTCATATTACGCGCATGGAGAAAAATAATAATTCTACAGGCTTCTTTAGCATGTACATATGTGGAGATATAGACTAAACCTGCATGACACACCACTCCTTTGCATGTGAGGTAATCGTATGCAGCCAACACCAGTGCCCGACAGCTTACCGGAGAGTATATTTCCCGTTCAGCTTGCTGGTATCATATCCAACGGTGCGTCGTAACATGAGTGGATCCGTTCGCGGCGCTTCATCTTTCAATTAGGTCATGTCGTGCTCATCTATTCGCCAAGCCGACCAATCTTTCCAGCAACATATTCACAGTCTCCTTTGTAGCAAAATGCGATCTCTTCTTTTAGCACATCGCCAAGCCGATCGATCTACCCAACAACATATTTGCAGCCTCCCTTGTAGCAAAGTAGGCTGTCATGCAGTCTTTTTTTTTTCTTAATTACCGCAACCCCTTTGTTGTCAAATGGTATACGCAATGTATCAGAGTTGTTGTGATTGAACAGTTTTTTAGACGTAGTGCACAACTTGGACACCTAGAACATGCCAGCTGACCACCGGTAAGATTGGTTAGGCGTAGTAAAAACCTTGGACTCTTGGGCATGCGGGGCTAACTGATTTAGAATCTCAGGAGTCAATATTTCGCTCCACAAACAATCTATGGATTAAACAAACGTGTCTGCGTGACCCTTTAAACAAACGTTAAACGTGTTAAACGTGACTACGTAACTGTCTATGTGACATTATAAATTATAACTTTTTGACTAATCTTAGCCGTAAATTTTAGATCTAACTGTCTTAATTATTCTGATGATGTGGATTAACGTGGTGTCTCGTATGGTGCCTCCAATTAGTAAATATAAGATAAGATGTATTTTACTCCACGCCATCAATCTTGTGTGAAGTTATACCAGCTGACCAGAAATTCTCTACAACCCTTTGTACATGCGGCAAGGGGACCCTAATTTTAAAGATATATTTACTTACTAGTATAATACCCGTGCGTTGCTACGGACAGACTGATTTTGTTAACATCCAATGCAAATAATTAAAGATAACACATATTTCTTATTTTTCCAACTTAAAATTATAACATGTTTGTCGAACTATTTCACCGAGGTTTAGCATGTTCACGTGTTTCCTTAACTTCCTTCTCATGAGTCGTCAGTTTTTAATTTTTCAAAGAATAATTTTGGTCCCATCAGGAGGTTGAACTATTTTATCTACATCTAGCACATTCACGTCTTTCCTTTACTTATCCACATGAGTCATTAGTCTTTAACTTTGCAGAGAAGCATTTTGGTTTAATTAGGAACATTCAGCGTTGGTCTTAATTACTTGAAGATTATATTCTAACAAGATCTTCTTTATGTGAAATAAACTGAGAAATTGTAGAACTTCTCTTTGGAGAAGGCGCGCACACCAACTTATGTTGGTTTTCTTCCTTTGTAACTACTACCTCTATACAAATAAGTGTCTCACTTTCGTCTAGATACATCTATATCTAGCCATATTTTTGTTATAGAAACATCCGTGTCTAAAAAAGTTGAGACACTTGTTTTAGAATGGAGGGAGTGTGCCTACTATTCTTTTCGCTAGATCAAAAACAAGGTGTGCGTGTGTGCGTTCATATGGGTGAGTGTATGCGCGTGTATGTGAGCGCCTGCGTTTGTACTGTGTTTCAAAAAAAAAAAAACAACTTGTGTCTCTAAGAATTATTACTTGCACTTAATTAACACACTGAACCCTAATCTCTAAGCATTTAGAATGATATTAAAAAGACATGAAGCTGGCCGATATGTGCACATTTGTGTTGTGTGCAAGAGTCTTGGTCCATCTAGAATGGCATGCGCGTTTATGTTAGTGTGTACACACGCATGTGTGTAGGGCCCAAGGGGCCTAGTATGCATGTTGAATGTGCTGGTACCAATTCTAGACGCAAGGGCAGGCAAGAATGTGTAAGTTTTGATCAGCTAGTAGCTAGCATCGATCGATTACTGGATCGTCTCATCTTTTTTTTCCTTCACGCGGATCGGATCAACCTCAGGCTGCTTAGCACCTGTTCTACGTAGGGATGCAGGCTCCCGTCGTGGGAATGTACACGGTGTCGCTGCACACAGTGTTGAGGAAGTCCTGGCAATGGAACTCGCAAGGATCTGTGTGTTCGTCCACACCTGATCGGACTCTACCCGTGAAAATCTTGGACGTGCGCGACCGGGCATTGTGTGCACTGCCGTGATCGATTGAGGGGAGTCTCTCGTACAAATTGGCGAGCTTGTGGTTATCATCATCGGCGGAATCGAGAGAAGCGGAGGAAGCGTCGTGCCGTTTAGCCCGACCATTGTGGGAGATCCATTGTGAGGCGCTCCTAGCTTCATCCAGTGCGCGGACATGGGCGGCAAGAAGCAGCGGCCATGGCAGCTCACCTGATCGCTGACGTATCACCACCAGGGCACCTGCCGCAGCCCACCTCCCAAATCGATGGAGATTGAGCGCCCCTCCCACGAGTCCATGAGCTGGACATTTGTTTGCGAGAAGACTCGATGGGAATTCCAGAGAGGATCTAAGGAAAAACTTCTTAGCTTGTTGGGCCTAGAAGAAAAATTATTTGGCCCGTTTGTTACACCAGTCGGTCACCTATTGCAATTTAAAATACCTGTGCGTTGCACCGGGGAAAAATGCGAACATAATAAATCGCAAAAAACATCTTTCTTCAATTATGCTTGTAAATTTACTCCCTAACGCATAGTAGAATCTTGCAAAAGAAAATTCAGAAGCCATAGAAGATGCATTACTTATGCCCAGTATTTTTTTGTCTAGATATTTGGGCAATTTTGAATTTTAATAACGTTGGACAGCTCGAACTTGGGTTATACATTTTAAAAACAAAAAATTGTTTGCCATTTAACAAAAAAAATTGTTTGCCATTTACATAGATGGCCTTGGCCGATCAAACAAAAAATTGTTGTTAAATTGTTTGCCATTTAACAAAAAAAATTGCGAAAGACATTTTACAAAATTGTAACATTGTTTTGAGAAACGGATGGAGTGTTAATAATAATTGGACAATTACAACAATTGCCCTATAATAAGCATTGTATCGACCATCTGTTCTTGTTAAACCACCATGCAGTAGGATAAAAATAAATATAAAGCACTATTCTCATTAAACCTATTCAGAAGCATCCACTACCTACAACCGTATGTTGCCGGAAGAACACAACTGCCGTCCTTGCTGAAACTTATGAGACGATATGCATGAGGATGATCTAGACAATAGACTTGGGTTATACTATATCTAATCAAATTAACTTTCAAAGAGGAACATACAAATGATAATATGAACTACAATATGTCGTATGATCCAACAGATAAAGGTGGAACATAGATTTAATATGTTCACTCATGCATTGAACATCTGATGAACTCATATTGAGAGAGCCAATAGTAAGTGGTGCTTTGAAGGCTGCTACAGTCAGGCGATTGTGGTGGCTTTGCTTTCTTGTTATGTTTGACACAACTGATTGTGATTAGCAATTGGAGAGAATCTTTTCACCCCGATCAACTGTCGCGATGATCTATGATTTTTCACTCACGGAAAACCTAACTGTAGGCATCAATCGCCGCCAAGTAATCTTGGAGGGAAGCAACACAACGTATGGCTTGTCCTGGTGAAGTACTCTAACTAATCATCGCCGACTGAACGCGTCCTCCAACCACCACCGATGAGCCGATGAAATACGACAGCCATCCAGGCCCTGCTGCCATCGTATGCTCATGCTCCTACATCCTACACCTCTCTCCCCATCAGCAATGACAACCACCGCCGACTGGTCCTTTCCGTGCTCTGTTCTCCTCAGCAACGTCGAGGCGGGCACGGGGCAGTCGAACGTACAAAGAAAAGCAACATTGGACGGAGTCACGGAGGCCTGGGCTGCGGGAAGTGGGGGCTTGCGAGGGTTTGGCGGAGCGTTTCATATCTTTCTTTTATCTCGGGCGTCGTATCTTATGAATCCCTTCCTTCAATGTATCCATGCATCTGTCTATTTTCAGCCATCTAGTCTTAATCATGCGTGTAGGTAAATTTGCAGTCAAGCGCCCGTATTTAGCCGGATTATTTGCAAATTAGGCCCTGACCATCGAAAACATCACAACTTGAATCACATCCCAACCAGTGGTCTTCTCCCAACTGCGACGGCGACAAGCTTGGCATGAGTCCATGAGTCCGCAGGCCCACACACGTCGTCTTTCTGGACGGCCCATGACGCCGTCCACCGGCGTACAAAGCCTTCGCACCAGGGGCTTGCTCTTCGCCCTAGTCATGTGCGTGCCCCTCCTGAACTAATCCCGATGACCGGCGGGTTAATTTGGTGTGCGTATCATGGCAAAAGTACACGGCTCGCGTTGGCAGATCGGACTGAAGCCAACTGCTGTCAGGATCTCTAGCTGCGGGTAGCCACCATGGTGATCTGATGCCTGCAAGGCTGCAACTGCAATCTATCATCACGGATTAACAAGCGGTTTGGCCCTGTGGCTCTGGTACGTGCTCGGCAGTTAAAATCGATCACAGGGATGTCTATGCAAATTTGCAAGCCAATTGCCGAGTCAGCCAGTATGTTTCTGGAAGATTAGCGCGGAAGTGTTTATAGCGCTGAGATTTTATCGGCCGGTCATAAAACGTGCGGATGCATGGATAAAAAAAGATCACCATGGTTCGAAACGTGCGGACGTGCGGTCTTAATCATGCGTGTCTCGCGTTGTGTTGCCGTGTTCGAAACTGTACCGGATCCTGTAATCGTGAGGATACAGGAACGTCCCGCGCCGCACAAGGACGTAGACGAAGGAAACCATCTCGATACGAAACAAAGAAAACGTTTCGCCGCCTGGACGGAGATATTGGGCCTAGGATTTCCAGGAGACATCGAGTCTGGAGAAAATAACTTTGGCCCGTTTGTGACACCAGGCAGCCACCTATTGCAATTTAATAGTAAAAATAAGGAACAACCCTCAAAATATACATATGTATATGTACCCCATAGGCATGATAGGTTTCAGTGTCAATATATAGGATGGAAACAAGAATAAGCTGAATAAGAAAGTTTGTCAGTGTTGACGAAGAATAAGGCATGGAGGAGCAACGCAGTAACTTGAGGCCAATTTCATCAGAGTTGAAGTAGCCCATGGATTAGGTTAATTGGATTAGTTACAAATATTTTCTTCTTATCCAAGCCAATTCTTAATTAATCTGATTAAAACATTAGGATTTGTATGAAAAAAAAATTAAGTTTGGTTTCTTAGATCTTGTGGTAATTGTGACTACTTACTTAAGAAAATTTATAAGATTCTACCTATGTTTTCAGACCCCTTGTCCATGGTTTGAGGGTGCCCATCTGGATTCCAACGACTTATTTGGCGAGTGGAGGTGGCCACCCAAGGTGAGCGTGCCGTGCGAGCAGGAGGGCATCAGAGCTCAGAAGGACTTATTTGTTTTTTATCTTTATTTCTGGGTTTATCTGTAAGATACTTGGTTAATGAAACCGGCTTTATCTGCGCAAAAAAAAAGGTGACTTCAGTTATGTGGTTCTCTTGATTACCGTGTCTCGAGCTCCACACCTCCATGGTGATTACCCCTCGGTCTGACTTTCCTTGAATGTACCTCACAATGATCGTTGTTCGCACGTTCTTCTCTTATTGAAGGCATTGTATGCTCAGACTTCATCTTCTGGGTGAAATCACATGATCTGATCTTCACCGGTTGGATCTAGAATGCATGGCGCTTGCGGATCGTTCTCATTCCCAAAGGTTTTGGTTTTGGAGAATATTTCTTGCATTACTTGTGTTGTCAATGGTGGTGGTCAAAACGGCCCCATCGGGAGATGCGGTATGGCAAAAATTCCGTTGGTGTGGTTATTAGGACACATAAAATGATGTTATGCGAAGCCGCGGGATTTTCTGACTTCGTTTAAATTGTCATCTGGCCAAAACGGGCTCCGGGAGATACGGTATGGCCGTACCGGGCGCGCTGGTGCACCCGTTCACCATCGTGCTAAACGGAAAAAAATTAGCACATAAAATGATGTGTTGTAGATCTAAAAATATTTTTTCCGGAATTTATTGAGCGACGGAAAGTGTACACCTAGTTCAAATCTGGTCAGTTTTTAGCGGATTCGATGGGACACCACAGGAAGCGCAGGGATTCCCAGATACCTAGCGCGCACACATGGCATGTGTTATGTAGTGCAGAGGCGGTGTCCTACCACTACGCGGAGGTCTCGCGCAATACTAAAATGCACCCCATGTAGCTACTTCATAAAAAAAACTCATTTTGGCACCCCGAAAATGATAAAGCCATCGCCCATGGATCGGATTGGAAATCCAATCCCGGGGCCTTGCTTCCCATCTTAGGGATCACACACGTGCCAAATATGGCCTCATTCCGATAAACTATGCGGTGTCATGGGCAGTTTCCTACTCATTTCCCCTAAAAGCCATAGACCTCCGGACGTGATAGCCCTATTTGTGAAGGATTTTCTAAAATAATTGCCGTATCCCAATTTAGACTTTTGGAGTGGTTACTAGGACACATAAAATGACACCATGCGGCTCCGCGGGATTTTCTAACTTCGTTTAAATTGCCATATGGCCAAAACGGCCCCCCACGGAGATGAGGTATGGCCGTACCGAGCGCGGTGGTGCACCCGTTCACCATCGCGCTAAACGAAAAAAATTTAGCATATAAAGTGATGTATCGTAGACCTAAAAACATTTTTCCTGGAATTTATTGAGCGATGGAAAGTGTACCCCTAATTCAAATCCGTAAAGTTTCCAACGGATTCAACGGGACACCGTATGAACCCGCATGAATTCCTAGATAGGTAGCACACACATATGGCATGTGATAGGTGGTGCGGTCTCCTACCACTACACGGAGGCCTCGCGCAATAATAAAATACGTCACATGTAGCTGCTTCACAAAAAAAACCGTTTTGGCACCACAAAAAAAAACCATCGCCCGTGGGTCAGATTGGAAATCCACGCCTGGAGCCTTGCTTCCCATCCCAGGGCCTACACACGTACCAAATATGGCCTCGTTCCGACAAACTATGCGGTGTCACAGGCCGTTTCCTACCCATTTCCCCTAAAGCCATAGAACTCCGGACTTGATAGTCCTGTTCGTGAGGGGTTTTCTAAAATAATTGTCGTATCCCAATTCTGACTTTTGAAGTGGTTACTCTAGGACACATAAAATAACGTCATGCGGCTCCGCGCGATTTTCTGACTTTGTTTAAATTGACATCTGGCCAAACCGGGAACCCGAGGACATATAAGAAAGTGTTTGAATTGTTACTATGTTAACATGGTACTGTACATGATTCATGATTTTGACATAAACCAATAGAGGATGTTTTTCTGAATATTTTGATACCTTCTACGCATTTTTCTGACGTCATATGAATTAGTTATGATTTTTACAAAATTAGATAAATTTAAAGGATGGCCTACGCCGAGGGTGGCATCAGCGTAGCCTTGTTTACGCCTAGGGTCAAAGATATGCCGAGAGCTGCCCTCGGCGTAGACCTCGCTACGCCGACGCCAACGCTACGCCGAGAATCTTTTTGGCAGGTTGGCCTGGCCGGGTCATACGTCGACGGCCCTGACTTTTGGCCGTCGGCATATAAAAGGCCCTCGACGTATCGCGCCATTCCTGTAGTGTTGTATGATGTGGCCAAAGATATGCCGAAGGATGCTCTCGGCGTAGACCTCGCTACGCCGACACTAATGCTACGCCGAGAGTCTTTTTGGCAGGCTGGCCTGGCCGGGCCATACGCCGATGGCCCCGACTTTTAACGGTCGACGTATAAAAGGTCTTCAACGTATCGCGCCATGCCTGTAGTGTTGTATGATGTGGCTTCTTTGCACCTTAGACACTTTCCTGCATTGATCTAGACTGATGTGTATATCTAGCTTTTAATCATCTGCCTTGTGGTTGTGGATCTTCACAGAAACAAGAAAATAACCGGTAGTCTTGTTTGCGTCAGGCATGTTGATAGGCTGTCCGCCAAGCTTGCAGAAGTCAGAGTTTAGGATCATGCAATACCAGCGTGCTAAAACATGAGAGGCGACTTGCCTCTTTTTACATGGAAGGCTCGAAATGAGCCCGGCTTTGAATTAACGAAGGCATCAATCGGCTAGGAGTTACACCAGAAGTTACAACACACACGCGCCAAGCGCACAAAGAAATCCACATAGAAGACAACACATATAACGTCGAGCTGAAGCGCCAGCTTGATCCATGAGGAGGGAGCCTTGTCTTCTGCAGCATCGGAGCAATCATGATCATGTCCACACCAACACAACCTCCACCACACCAAGACTGCAACCTACGGGAAACTCAACGACGGGCCGGCCACCTAGCAGAGCTTGAGAAACCAAAGGAGGGGGAGGGTCTTGCGGCGACGCCTCCAAGAAGGTGAATGGCACAAGACTGCATCATCGTCGTCGGCAGAGACAATGTCCTGCAAAGTTGTCACCCATACCCGAGAGCCACCACCCCTGGAGCTCGGGCTAGGTCCAAACGCAAAGCACAACATCTTCTCCTGGTGTTGGGATAAGCACACCGAGAAGAGCTACGACCAGACGCCGCCCTAGCAAAGCCCCCCAAGGCGCTAGGGAGGACATCAGCTACCGCAGTAGACTGTGTAAAAGCAGCCAGGCCGACACTGCGAGAGGGGCTGCGACACCAACGCAAGGTCACAAGGTGAACCACAAGACACCACTAGAGAAGCTTGCACAAAGTGAGGACCCAAAGAGGGCAGATTGGGGCGGAGGGACATAGTCCATCACTTCGAACTGGAGAGACATCATCGGGACTCCTTCAACAAGGGAGCGACACCCGCAGGTCCCGTCGTCACCGGCACAGGCCACAACCATGTGCAGCTTTCGCTGAGGTCCAAACCCGATCGAAATTCCGGTCGCCATCGCGAGGGCGTAGAGTAGACATCGCAGTAATCACTACCGCGCCCCCAACCACAGCCGCACTATGAATTAGCCCCGACTAGGTTCATCTGCAGGGTGAAAGCACACGCTAGCTGGCAATGCCCAGCCAGACCCAGATCTAGACGTCAGCGACACTAGAACGGCGGCAACCAACGACCTCACCGACCCCAGGCCGCCAACAGCTGCACTAGTATGACCAAACTGATCGGAGGGAAATCAGACTACCGCCGCGGGAGCAGCAGCAGAACTAGGCACGCTGCCAACCCGGCAAGCATGCGCCGACCCAGGGACCCATCCCGGATAGCAAGCAAGGACCTCGCACCCAAGCGACATCCAACCGCCGGAGAACCCCGAGAAGGCAGGACTCCGACGGCAGTGAACCAGGTCGCCGGGTTCAGGCCCACCAGGAGCAGACGCACAAGGCAGTGGAGGAGCCACCAGGAGCATCCATGGCCACCCGCAACACGAGATTGGGCCAGGCCCTGGCAGGCCCAGATATGGGCCCCCAAGCCCAGATCCCGCCGCCACACGCCAACCCGAGGCGACCAAGCCACCGATGGACCAGGCGGCGCCGCGCAGGAGAACCACCACGCTGCAGTCGTCGACCCCACAGCCACCCACGGCCGGAGCAGCGCCAGGGGCCAGGGCGAGCCCGCCCCGACGAGCCGCCACCGCGCACGGGGGAGAGAGCCCCACGCCCGAGCCCCAGGGGACCAGGCCCGGCCGGAGCCGGAGCCGGTGCATTCCGCCGCCGCAGGGACGAGCCCGCCCCGTCGGGCTGCCACCACGAGCGGGAGAGAGGGAGGCTGCCGCCGCCAGCACCGCCCAGGCTTTGCCCGGCGGCACCCGCCGGCGGCAGTGACGGGGGAAGGGGGAGGAGAGGGACGCCTGGGCTTGGAGGCGGCGACGCCCCGGCCACCCTCGGGGGCGGGAGGGGGAGGGGGGCGACGGGAGCGGGTTAGGGTTAGGGTTAGGTTTTCGGCCTGCTTCTCGCGACTTGCCTCTCGATAGATGGAGAACAGATAGGCAGATGTCTGGATGCCTTGATATAGTCTTAGTGTCTTACCTAGCTAAGCAAATGATACTATGACTTGACTTTAGTTTACACGTGTTGCTCATCTCTAACCGGTCGCCGTCGTCAATGACGGGATGATTACGATGTAGTTTTAGTATCGAGTTGTTTGATCCGATATTCCGAGGCCTGTTTATCTGTCATCATGATGTTCAGTTTTCACAGACAAGGGCAATGTGCGCTATCGCCATGTTGACACGAGAACGTTACTATATGATCAGTGGTTGGAGATGTAGCTAGTAGCAGCCACGCGAAGCATTTCTAGAAACTTTATCGCCTGCAGGTCGCTGATCACCTGGTTGCAGGATGCGCCGCCATACTTCCTCGTCCCGCTCAGGTTCAAGGGTCTGGATGCAACGACAAGCCCTCCGTGGAGCTAAGCTAAACCTGCACAGATTTCTACTGCGTGGGATTCCACTTGGATTTCTCGCTCTGGTCTCCGGCAACGGCATCACAGCGACGGCCTCCAAGAAGAGGGGTGAATTGAATTGATGCACGTATATTCGTTGACTGAGTGAGCTGGCATCCGATCGGCATGAACATCCGTACGTAATCTGCATAGACCGACCGAAAGGGTAGCTCAACGAGTCAACTGCGGAGAGATCCATTCCGCGAGTCGGTAAACAGGTGCGCACGCGACATCTTGCTATAGCCCGTAGTTGGCTATACTATTGAAATTGCTGTAAGAGAAGATATTATATGGACCTACTGTCCGAAAATCCAGGAGTTCTCTCCCCCCCCCCCCCCCCCCCGCACCGCTCTCCTCCCTCTACAGTAATCTTCAGAGGCCTCCGCCGTTGACCGGGCCGCCGACAGCCGCTGCGTCGGAATAGCTGGTCGGAGTTGGTTTAGGTTGGGCGCCGGAGTAGTCTAGGGCTTAGATCTGTAGGGTTCTTTGTGTTTTCCGTCCTTTGCCGGCGTTTTGGGCGTTCTGCCCGTAGATGGAGGCCGAGCTCTGGATCCCGGTCACCGGATCCATGGAGCTTCTAGGGTTGCTGCTGCTCGTTCTTCTGCTCCTGCGGCTGGAGGGAAGCAGGGGCGTCGGCAACGCCGCCTTCCCCAATAATTTGGTGGCTCCTGGCTCTGCTCGTCCTCGATCTCTCGGCGTCGGTGAAGCCCTCCTGTCCGGCCGTGGTGGCGAGGGGGAGTGTCGATCTGATGCAGTGAAGCGGTCTTCTGTTCCTCTCCTTGCTGGCCATGGCGGTCTGGAGGAGTGGGGGCAAGATCCGCTGTTTTTGGACCTGGGAGGTGGATGTCCCTATCGCCGGAGCTGTTCGAGGTGGTGGGGGTTTCGGCTGCACGCTCTCCCGGCCTGTCGTGGTGGCGAGGAGGAAAGGTGCGGTGGACCTGCTACCTTCCAAGGCCAGCATCGATGACGCCTGCCTACGTGGTGCTATTTGCGGTTCTTCTTCATCGAGCTCAAACACACGGATGGCCTGCTTGCCTCCGCGCTCTTCTGCCGGCATGGCGGCATCTCTTCAACCTTCTGTGTGGAGGCCCTTCCACCAAGCGGCTGGAGCTCGACGCCAGGTTTCCACCAAGTGGTTTGTCCCCGGTGGTTCCATGGCGTCCAGCGGCGACGGAGCTTCGCCGGATTCGGGTGTTCAAGCATATGCGCCCAGTTCCTCGGCGGCGACGCCTTGAGGGTGCCGGCGACTGGTGACGGTGGCGGAGGCACCCGAGGACCTGATTGCTTTTCTAGTATTTGTTCCAGGGTGTTTTTTATAATTCTTGAGGGCCTTTCTTCAAATTCCAGGTTTCTCAGTGCGATAGATGTCAAAGGATCTCTTTGTAATTTGAGTACTTCTTTGAGGAGATTTCTATAACCCATTGGGATTTATTTTTTAATAATTCGAAAACAGGGCTCACCCCGGTTACAATTATGAAACTAGCAAATTTTATAGATGGCCATCACAATGTAATAGTGAAAGCAGTAAGGTTTTCTTCCTTTATAGATAAAAAGTATTGGCCCTTAAAATCAGATCGAAACGTCCATGGTATGTTCTACGTCCAACACCATCGCGTCTGGACTTAAAGAAGAAAAACAACTAATAATCGTCATGATAATTAAGATAGGTACCAGCCATCCTAAGCCAATGTAGAGACTAATTAGCATCATGATTATTCTAGATCCATCGGAGCGCAGTGCAATTACTTACTTGTTTTGACAAAGAGTTCAATTCCTTAATAAAGTAGTATAACAATACATGTACAGCAGATGTTATAAAAAGGCTGTTGGGTGCCTCCCCAATTTTTGCAAAGTTGTTGTGGTAGCAACTAGCAGGCCGGACGCAGTCCCTGAGCCTTTCTGATTTCAGAGTTTGGTCAGTTATGAGAGAGAGCAATATGGTGGTAGATTGCCTAGCTAAACTAGCTAGATCGGCTGAAAGTTGTATTTGATTTAGTATGCTGCCATCTGTGATCTTGTACCACAGGATAAACTTTGTAACTCTGTGATTTAATATATGGCTCTCCTACTAAAAAAATAAAAACTAGCAAGACGCAAAGTCGACTGTATTTATCAGTGGCGAAGTACTAGGATGAAATGTAGTAGCATTGTCGCAACGAAGTTCGATGGCAGAAACTAGCAAATGTGTAATACGGTTGTATATCTGTTGAAAGCAAAATACAAAGTACTGAACTACTTTGAACGCTTACTATGAACAAGGAAATTAAACGGCGCGATATTATGAAAAATGTTTCATGGCCTGTAGCCGTGCAGGCAGGTCGACCTCGAATAATAAAGGAAAAGTGGAGATCAAGTCTTCTTGCTTGCGCATCTCCCTTGTCTCCAAATCAAGGACGATGGTCCCACCATCTGTATGTATCAGCACCGCGTTGCTCCTGGACTCTCCGGAGCACTCCAAGTTGAGCCCAAGGCCATAAGAAAGAATGCTGGGATCTAACGACCTCATCTTCTCCTCCGTGTCGATCACAGCGTCCAGCGCCCAACCACCTGAGAGCTGTAGCCAGATGGATATCGTGAACCTTTGAACGACGAGAATCCGCAGCTTCCCGTCCGATGAGATGGACAGGTGGCGCTGGCCGGTCATGTTTGGGTGCTTGATAGCCTCCAGATGTCCCGTGCGGACGTCGTAGCTGAAGATCTCATTGTGATTCCGGCCGAGCCAATAGATGATTCTGCCTGGGAGGACGACGGCGCTACCATGGTTTTGGAACGGCCCCGAGCTGCACGTATATTCATTGACTGGTCCCCAGCTGACATCCGACGATGTTGCGATCTGGACTCGCAGACGCATAGTGTATGTAAAGATGCTCATGTCGGCGATCAGCAGCAGGAAGGAGGAGGAGGCGTCGATGCCGTCTGCGGACGTGAGCAGGACGTAGCTTCTGACGGAATACTTGTGCCCGCCGTCCATAGAGATGTCCGGCGGTTCGGAGAGGGAGGTGCGGGTGCCGGACATGGGGTCGTAGACGCACAGGTCGGAGCCGGAAGTCTTGCACCTCTGCAAGTGCCGGCGCCGGCAGAGGAGGACGAGGCCGCCACGCGAGGCAATGGGGTCGTACCGGCGGAGGAGATCGGCGGCGCGGCGCGACACAAAGGGTGCAAGATGCTTGCCAACGAAGGACGAGGCGGCGGACGTCGCTGGATGGACCAGGGAGACGAGCGGATTGCGGCGGCGACGCATCTGGCGGCGGGTGTGGAGGCGCGCGAGCATGCAAGACGGCAGGGTGCCTGCTGCGGCTAGTCGCTGGATGAAGGTGGCAGCGAGGATGCGGCGACGGAGGGTCCTGCAGGCAGCGGCGAAGCGGACGATGGTTCTGGCGTCGGAGCGCGTCGCGATCTCTAGCACAAGATCCGTCGGTATTGTGCGTGACGCCGGCGGCGGCGAGCATGCGCTGCTTCGCTGGCGTTTGCGTGGCGCCATGGTATGGTACAGATGCAGCAGATCCATTCGCCGGCCTTAGGGTATATATAGACATATGGATCGAGTCAGATCGTGAACGATTTGCTACTGCTGTTCGACAACCGTTTCTAAGTATATTGCATCGTTTAATTATCTGCGAATCCTACGTACCAACAGAACCAATCCTGAGTTTTACAGATCGTGCGTTTGGCTTGCTTACAAGAGTCAGATGCGCATGATCCTGAGTCAGAAAATTGAGTTGCCTACCAGAGATGCTTTGTCTTGCAAAAAAAAAAATCTACTCAAAATTCTAAGGAAAATGTAGCATCTCCAATAGCTAGTGGGAATGACTCCTGAAGACAGAAGATATGTGTTAGAGTATATTATGGTTAGCTATATTTGGTAGTTTAAATTGTAATCTAAATTTATTTCTAGACGGAGTTCAAGTCTTGTACCCCTCTGTAAAGAGCCTCATGAGGCACAAATCAATACAAGTAACATTTCCATAATTTAATATGGTATCAGATTATCGATCCTAGGGTATGGCACCACCGCGGGGCTCCTCTACACCGACCTCGTATGCGGGTAAGGGTATACCTAGCCACGGGAAGCCCAGTCCGGCCCAAAATTCGTGGGCTTGGGCCAGCCCAAGCATGCATGTGGGCCAGACCTAGGCCAAAGATTTAGGCCCGATGGTTGCGCTGGGCCGGGCCTGGGCTTGAGAAATGTGCCAAATAAGGAAGAGGCCCAGCCCGAAGCCCGATGGGTATTTGTTGACTGTTGCGATGGGTCGGGCTTGGGCCGAAATTCTAGGCCCGATGGTCGGGCTCGGACGGGCGTGGGCTTGGACTTTTTTGCGTCGGGATTTGTTAGGCCCGGCCCGAACTATACCCATGTATAGTAAGGGACACTGCACACCCCAGCGTTTGTTGGGCCGCGGCCCATGAGTAGATACGTTTTTTGTTGTTGTTTCTTTTCAGTTATTTTTTCGTTTTTGAATATCTAACATTGTTTTTTTAAGATTTTTGGAGGATAAAATTGTAAAACTGCTTAACTTTGAAACTTTTTAAAATCTAGAAATTGTACAGATTTTGATTTTTAAAATTTTAACTTTTTTGAATTTGAACATTTTTTACAATTTTTTTTTAAAAATTCCTAAAGTTTCAACATTTTTTAGTATAAACTTTTCCCAAATTTGAATAGTTTTCAAATTTGGGCGTTTCTCAAAAGTGAGCATTTTTTGAAATTTAAACATTTTTTGAATTTTAAATATTTTTTGAATCTGAAAAAAAAAGTAAAAGAATCAGAAAAGAAAATCAGAAAAAAACGAAAAAAGAAGAATAGGAACCTACTTGGCCAGCCCCACACCCGGGGGTGTGCGGCCCCACACCCATGGGCTGACATGGTCAGTATATAGGTTTAGCCGGCTCCACCGAGGATTCCTATTCTCCGCTCGTAGCGGGAGCGATCCGGACAATAGGTGCTCCCGGCTCCACCTCGCAGAAGTGTTTGTCGAGGAGTTTGAGCTCAGCTTATAGGCAGGTTTTGCCAAAAAAAAAAAAGTCTTATACGCAGGAGCCCTTTTGGGCCTTGAACATAGCAACCTTATATCAGGCCAAAACATAACAGCCCGTCAGCGTACCGTAGCTCTGCGCCTGTCCGGCCCATGGTTTTCGTCGTACCCATCTTCTTCCTCGCCGCCCCCGCCATTGTTGTCCTTCTCTGCTCTAGCCAAGAAGCCATGCTCTCGCTCTCCGCCCGCCCCATCCTCTTCCCCAAACCCAGACTCCGCCGCCTCCTCCTCCTCAGACCCCTCTCCTCCGCGCTGACGCCGCCTACTCCTCAGACCCCCACCACCCCAGCCCCCGCAGACCCGACCCCGCTCTTCCTCCGCCCGCCGACCCACCCCGTCCGGCCCGCCGCCCTCGAGGCCTTCCGCCGCCGAGCCGCCGCGCTCGTCCCGCCCTCCGCGCCGCACCTGCACCGCCACCTCCGCTGGTTCCTCGCCGACGCCTCCAATCCCGACCCGTCCCTCCACCTCCTCCGCGCGCCGCTCGACGAGCTCGAGGCCCTGTGGCTCGCCCACGTGCGGGACAGGCGCCCGCTCCAGTACGTGGTCGGGAACGAGCACTGGGGAGGGCTCGTGGTCGCGGTCCGGGACGGCGTGCTCATCCCGCGCCCCGAGACGGAGGCCGTGCTGGAGATGGTGCGGGCGGTCCAGGGGTTCCGTGATGGGTGGTGGGCCGACCTCGGCACCGGTAGTGGCGCCATCGCCGTGGCCGTCGCCAGGATGCTGGGGCCCCATGGGAGGGTCTTCGCCACCGACGTCAGCGAGGTCGCCGTCCAGGTCGCCCGGCTCAACGTCCAGAGGTACGGGCTGCAGGTGAGAGCATTTCGGACTTCCACTTGTGGTTGGAACTGGGAAATTTAAGCTGTTCGTGACCATCTTGTCTTGATAAAAAAATAAAATGAGATACTGAGCTAACTAATGAATGGTCTCATGGTTATCATCAGTCTGTGTGGTGAGGGAACTGAACCTGTGTTACAATGTAGTACAAGAGAGTAAAATCAAAGTCAAATTGGCAGCTTAGGGCTGGCATGTCGATTAGTGGCGAGATTATCTCGGTGATTTTGTGCTGAAAATGCAAGCAGATTTTTATCGGTAGTGTAGGGCTACTTGTGCTGAGTTTTTTTTTGTGCGAATTTACTTGTTCTGAGCTATGATTGGTGACGAGAGGCAAGGTTGTTTCATGTCTTGATTTCCGGCATGGATAGCAAGCAGATTGAGTTACAACTTACAACTGAGATTTATGGTTGCGATGTTTTTTTTAGTTAGAACACAAATTAGTAGTAGATGTACTTTTCATCATAGTCTAGTACACCATTACATTGTTTACATCTACCTACAAACTATAGGATCTACTTGCTGCTTGTAGTCCCACAACCATTTCCAAAAGCAAAATTATTGGGTGCTGCTACGGCCTTTTAGCTGTTTTCGTAGTGAACTTTATTTTACTTTGTTAAGCACATGGACTCTCATTTTTAATATTTCGATTTGCTGCATTGAAAATAGGATAAAGTCGAGATAAGGCACGGCTCATGGTTCGAACCTCTAGAAGAGGTCAAAGGAAAACTCATGGGTGTGATTAGCAACCCTCCATACATACCAACTGATGATCTACCTGGCCTGCAACCTGAAGTCGGCTGGCATGAACCAAAATTGGCGCTTGATGGAGGCAAGGATGGCCTTGATCATTTGCTTCATATCTGTGAAGGGTTATCTTCGGCACTCAAGCCTGGCGGTTTCTTTGTTTTTGAGGTAAAATAACTTCAGATGACATATCAACCACTGTTCATTGCCACTGCAAATACTGTTTAGCTGTTGCCAGTTGATGATCAGGTAGTGATTGATGCATTTGCTTACATTGTCTGATGTTTATGTGTAGTATATATCACATGACATGATACACCACAAGTGTTGATTTTATATGTGTACTATCCTAATATTGTTACCCTGCGGAACCTTGACTCGTATGCTCTACATGAGACAGTTGCACATCATGTTTCCACTTTTTTGCTTTTGTTACTTTTGCAAGTCCTGCAAGACTTATAATTGATATTTCCACTCCAAAAGATGTGACTTACAAAATCTCTTTGTGTCTATGTGGCAGACAAATGGCAACAAGCAGTCGGAGTTTCTTGTCGATTTCATAAGTACAAAGTGGAGTTCTTCTTTTCGCAACGTGGAGGCAGTTTTAGACTTTGCAGACATCAAACGTTTTGTAAGAGGATATCGCAAATGAAAAGCAAATGTGGATGCTGATGCAATATTCCAGGAAACCACTTCTGTTCCCTCGTAATTTTTGGTAAGAACAGTCCAATTCTGACTTGTTTGCAATGCAGTAATAGCATGCAGCACTTGGTTACAGTATGCTAGAATGGTGAAAACTGACCACTGAAGTTACAGTATGCTAGAAAGGTAGTCTGAAGTTACAGTATGCTAGAATTGTGAAAACTGACTGCTGACAGTAGCCCTCGAAGTCATGCCGTTTGCTATGTATGTACTAGAGAAAGCTTGGACATGTTGTAAGCCGGGACATATCATATAGCTTTAGGTTCTTTTTCATTAGATGATGTCTTCTTGATATCCTAATCGTTCAAGGTCTGTGACAAGTGATACAAAAGGACGACGTGTGAAGCTTCTCTTCTGACTTGTGATGCTGTAACTTGCTGCTTTAAATTATATCTCCCTTGTGTGAAAGATATAAATGATGTCTTGTAGTTTATGTCACAAAGTGGAGACTGTTGAGCCGTAGTTCAGTTCCAAGTTATGGTCGCAGAACTTAATGATTAGGTCTCTAACTGATCATTATCTCTTGATGCTTGGTTTTAAGAAATAAGCTGAGCATACTTTTTTGCACCCTTTGTAATTCTACTGCATAGTCATGCTCTTAGTGACCCAATCCCAATGTCCAATTAGGGCATTCTGGCTCATAAGGTTTTGTTGATTTCTGGTCTCTGAACTTCCCAGTACTGCTGATTCCAGTTCCTGACTTCCTGACAAAGCTCTTCATTTCTGATAACACCTCCAGTTGAGCTTCATGCATTGCAAGTTATTTTCTTGCACAATCATGATAGCACCACAATAAAGTTCATGCGAGGGAAGTGCAGCAGGGTTGTCAGTGATATTGTTAACAAAGTTTATGCAAAGCTGCATTTAGGCTTATCCAGTATGAACTGGCCATGGTTTCAAGCAAATGTTTTTTTTGTATAATCTTCTCTCTCATAGTCTGTAGTCTTGCTTATTGTTTGTGGTACATAACTCTGCTCTTTCTCTCCCTCTACTACTTTTCAGGCCCCCATTTGAAAAGAAAAGGCCCGTTCAATGCTCTGGGCTGGCTTCAACGATAAGCGAGCAACTCGATTTCATAATCCCCCCTGGGGAAGCTTATCGCTTGTGGCTTAAGCATCTTATTGGCAGTAATATATTGCAAGTCAATCA
This sequence comes from Lolium perenne, assembly GCF_019359855.2. Classification (NCBI taxonomy): domain Eukaryota; kingdom Viridiplantae; phylum Streptophyta; class Magnoliopsida; order Poales; family Poaceae; genus Lolium; species Lolium perenne. Next base: position 30,342,601 of record NC_067248.2, on the reverse strand, counting down.
TGGTCGTCCTTGTGCATGTGAGATGGTATTTTCTTGCCGAGCTGCCCTTCCATGGATGGTCCAAGGAAGCTCTAGCTGGACACGAAGTCTTGTACTAGTAGTTCACATACAAAAAGGTGTATCTGGCGAATTGTTCTTTTTTGCTTGTAGGGTTGTGATGATGTGATTTTGGGGGAGAAGCTTTTGTAGCCTCCAAATTATTCCGCCGTCCACAAGCGGGTAGTGGGCTACATTATTTGTCTCTGGTGATCATTTTTGTTCATCCCTGTCCACTACAGATGTATTGTGTACGGAAGACATAACATGTGTATACATGTGACTATAAATATACTGCTGCGTCCATTCTTTGGGTGTCCAAAAAACTGAAATAAACATGAAAAGCTATAGAAATAAGCAGGAGCTCACGCCAAGATTGATGATGAGTTCCTTTATCGTGAACTATTTTGTTAGCAGCATAGCAGAGTGTTGTACATTCTTAGTTACATTTGGTTGCCAACCGTGCCGGCTTGTCTATCTGGCTGGTGACCAGAGTTCAGTTGCCACCGATGAGTGATCTATTTTTCTGGACACTTTGGCTGCGCTTGGCATTGTAGGATTTTCGTAGTCATGTTTGCTTTATTAGGTTTTGTTTGTTGTACTGTTTCTGTTTGGCTAACCAAAAAGGGACTTCAACTTGTGACATGTACAACAATATGATTCTCTGACCATCTCGATTAAGGGGGAAAAACTAGTCCATTTTAATGATATTTATGACGTGAATTTGGTATGCTCCTGATTTGTTCATAGCATCGTTTCCTCGGATCTGTCGGATTCTCCAATAGAAGAAGAGAAAGCTAGATACCATTACAACGTGATAAGCAAGGATTGAAGCACAAGGGTGACTGCTCTAAAGGAATGGCATAGCCTTGATGGAGATGCCGTCTCCTCCTCTTCTTCAACCTTTAAGCCAACTCCTTGACTGAATCTGGAGAGAGCCAGAGCAAAGCTGACAGCAAGTGAAGTAGTTCTGCCCCTTTTCAACTATCTCTCCATCGTTGTCGATCCAGCTGAGCTGTTTCAACCGATCTCCTACGGGGACATGTTGTCTGGTTTGATTTGCCAACTGCTTGCTTCAATCATTATTTTTTATTTAATGTTTTCTCACGGTCGTAAACGCGTGATTTAGAAAGATACAATTATCATACTTGCAGAAGATTGGGCAGATGGAGAACACAAGGTGTATTAAACAAAATTAGAGACCATTAAAATTTTATCAGCGATGGCGAATGACATGATTAAGTAGCAGTAAGCACAAGTCAAGTCAAGAAAAGTATATTGGCAAGCTCAGTTATAACAAAGTACTGTCAAATTGGGGCCAAGTGTAGCTTGACTTTCATATTTATGAGAAGATGGCAATAGAAATTGCACTGCACCAAGTCAGATCAAGACATAAACTTTAAACTATAGTGGCTTGCAGTTTGAGTTCAGTATATAAAAAGTAGCTTTAAAATCCGAATGCAGATTCTGAATGCCAGGTCAATGCCCAAACAGTATCTATGATCGATGCTTTTGTTGAGCTCATGCCAGGTCAAGGAAACTCCTATCCTCGGTCATCTAGCTCTGATTTCATGACGCAATGCGTAATGCATCATCCTTTACTGATCTAAAAAAAAAATACTGTCAAATAATGTGAAGCAGCTGGAGATCAGGTATGCAAAAGAAAAGAAAGAGGGAATAAAGGAGGATGTAAAGAGAAATGGCAAGCTTTGCTTTGATTGGGCCAAAACAGATCCCACAACAAGTGTCACACACACACTCCTTGACCTGGTAGCATCTCATCTCATCACCACAGGTCAACTAGCAGGGTTGCTTGTCTTCCATCTCTACCATGCAGACCTATGGTTTGGTAGCACCTCCCCCAATGATCAGGCATGTGGATAGGTGGATAGCATGTGACTAATCTCATCCTGCAGGGAGCCTCAAAAAAAATCACATGCTGCACAAAGGTCCCCTAAAGAAGTCGATAATTACGCGACCTTAATTACCCCGGATAATCTTGGAATTTTCTCATTGTTTGTTCATTGGTAAGACATGCCACATATATGTATCACTTGATAAATGGAGACAGTAGTATTGTCTTTCTTCCTTGTGATTATTATTATTGTTATTAGCTATGGTTGTTCATCTCCCTCAGTGAGTGGAAGTGGTTCACAATGACAATACCATATTACTTTCTCTGGTCAGGCACTTTCCAACAGTCTGGCACCAAACTGTAACAACCAAGGGCAAGAGCTAAACCTTCAGATAAAGAAGAGGACGGTGGTGATCTCTTTTCGGTTATGTCACGTGTTTTCTCCTTTTTATCAACACTTGCAGCTTGTGGTACGCCGACACAAATAGATTCAGCAAAAAAAAAGATGGTTGGAAGGCAGACAAGCTGCATGTATGTATGGACCCATGGGCAAAGAAAGAAAGAGAGACCAAAAGGAGATAAAAAAAAGGAAAGAACCAATGGAGGGTAATACTCTCTTAGGACTTGGCATTGTCGGATGCACATAACAGTAGTTAGAGCATCTCCACCAGCGCCCCAAATAAGCACCGGTAGGCAGGTGAGCCGATAGTGCTCCTACACCCCCTATTCGATGAAGGGCTGCCCACACCTGTGTTTCCAATAAGACTCCCTCCCCCCCCCCCCCCCCCACCCACACACACACACACACAAAATAGACAAGCCAATTTAAACAAACTTACAAATTTTGTTCAAATTTAGGTTTATTTACAAAATTTTGAATGAAATTTGACTAAACTAAACTAAGCCCTAGATATACGGGCGACGGTAGTCTTGGATGGGGTTGAAGACAGAATCGAGTTGTAGTATTGAGTCGTAGAATCGAAGATGTTACCGTATTTTCTCAGTGAAGATCTTTTTGTTAATGATTAATGTATGTACAATAGTATAATAGAGATAATAAATAAGAATCCATAAATTTTCTAGCAATAATTTTGTAGTGAAGCAAGTGAAAAGGGCTTGGGATGTCTAAGTAGTATCATTCTATGGTTAAGAGGATGTTAAAGGTAATGAGTTAGTACAATCGAAAAAATCCATGAAAAGGATCGGGATTCTACATTATTGTATATGAGACTATGATTTGGATCGGACTCAACATGGATTCTACTCGATAGGGATTCATAGAGGGATTTGGATTGACATGGTGTCATAAGATCATCAAATTGTTCGGCCTAGCAAACTCCTCGGACGCCCGACCTTTCCCCAACCTCTCTCTCCCAGGCGATAAGGGAGGCGACTAGGGGAACCTCTTTCCTTCTGTCCGCCGCCGCTGAAGACAGGGGCTTTCTCCCCCTCCTCTTGTCGCCCCGGCGGCGGCGGGTGGGGGAGGAAGCCCCGGTGGTCTTTGGCCGGCGTGTAGATAGGTGTAGGCTAGGGTTTGCGGGCGGTGCTCGGTCGGTGTCGACGCCGCCGCCGCGAATAAAGTTTTCCGGGTCACCGTCTCGGCGGCGCCATCGTGTGTCGCTGAGGAGCCGCAGATCTAGGCTTCCCAGGCGAGATCGTCGAGGCGACGGCGGGGATCTCGTCGGGGGATTTTGCTTCTCGTCTTCATCCTTGTCACGTTGGCGTCCCCTCCGCCACCGTCGGGAAGACGAGATCTGTACAGGAGTTCTCTTCGCCGGCCTCGTCGGGCTGGCGCTGGTCTCGGAGGTGGCGTGGTTCGTGCTGGGCTGCGGTTCCGTGGCAGGCGGATTTGGTGCTGCCTCTCGACGTCGGTCGATGAGGCTGGCCGGATCTGGAGATCGACGACGAGCTCGGGGCTGGGCCCCAACCGACGAGCCCCAACGACAAGGTGAGCATCTCCGGTGCTCCACTATTGAGGTTCTTAAAGCCCAAGTGTGGCAATGGAGCTGCGTCGACCTCGGGCATGGTGGTTTTTACTGCTCCCTCTCTTGGTGGTCACCGTGGCGGCGCTGGAGTTTCGGCGGCGGATCGGATCTGGTGCAGAGATCCCCGAGGACTACTCTGTATTTTTTCTCTTTTGGGGGTTCTTTCTGCAAAATGTACGGGCCTACGTGTCCTTCTGGACCGTTCTGTGTCGGTGTGTACGTTCTGTGTACTCCTGTTTGATATAATGAAATACGTATGCATCTCAAAAAAAAAAGATCGTCAAATTGTAGGACTCGAGGAGTAGGATCAGGATTCGGACTACCTTGTTTATGAAGCCCTCCCGCGGTGTCCCGTCACTCTCGCACCGCCTACCTCTTCACCATGTTGTGTACCTATGCCTCAAAAACACCCCCGACGACAAATAGCGGACAACTTCGAGGCTGGCGATAGCAGGAACAACCACCACACCGGAGGAGCGATTGCCAATGGATGTGGCCCACATATCTCACCCCCGACAAGGTATGGAATATCTAACACGTAGAGTACACATGACTAGTGGACATGTGTCTCCCAAGCGGATGCAAGATGGGCATCGATGGCATAGAGATACCACCGGCGCCAACCTAGGGAGCCGCCATTACGTTTTGGATGTGCAGTGCCACTACTGGGAGGTGTTGTTGACAGAGATGCACCTTGGCCTGGTCTAGGACCCTAACAATGAGGCGCATTGAATCCAGGTGTTCCATCGCTGGTTCGCAATGGAACTTGCCCGCTATGACGAAATTGCAGTACCAAGGAGCAACAATCAAGGTAGTCAAAGTCGAGATTCCGAGTTGTTTTCCTCCACCGGAATTGAGTCATAGTAGTGAGTCGCAAAATCTGAGATCTGACCATACTTACTCAGCAAAGATCTTTTTGTTCACGCTTAAAGTATGTCCCAAAATATAACAGAGATAAAAAAATAAGAATCCAAAAATTCTCTAGTAATAATTTTGTAGGGACGGATAATTTGGACTTTAAAAGGCAAACAAGACAAGGGTAGTGAAGTAGGTCAAAAGGGCTTGGAATGTTTAAGTAGTATTCTTCTATGGTTAAGACGATGGTAAAGGTAATGAGTTAGTAGAATCGGAAAAATCCATAAAAAAATTAGGATTCTACATTATTGTATATGAGACTATGATTTCGATCAGGACTTAAAATGGACTCTACCCGATAGGGATCCATGGTGGAATTTGGATCGACATGGTATTGTAAGATCGTCAAATTGTAGGACTCGAGGAATAGGACCCTTGCGCCAGACGGCCCGGTCCCAGGCCCGGTTGACCGGGTTTCTCGAAGAAATGCTGAGGTGGACAAGTTGCAACAGCCAAATTTCAAGAGACACTATAAATGCCCCTTCTCCTTCTTCTGAACAGTTAGGCACTACAATACAAGTTGTTCTTGACCTCTCTCTCTCATACTCCATTGTTAGAAACACCAAAAGCCTCATATCTCCTTCCTCCTCCACCCAAACTCAAATCCCTCCGGGGAAACGATAGAGGAGGACCTGATCTACCGTTCTACCAAGCCAAATCTTGTTCCCCCCTTGTATTCATCAAGATACTTGCTCTCTAGGGTTCCTTGGAAACCCTAGGTGGGCAAAAGAGGTATGGAAGCATTCGGGCTGTGGATTTGCTCCTGACAAGATTGTGAAGGTTTGGGGGCTACCTCAAAGTCTACCACAAGTGAGTGAGCTATTCCTTCGTGGGATAGGCTCCGAAGAATAGGGTGAGCCTTCGTGGCATTGGGGAATCCTTCGTGGGACCTCCAGCCCTCCAAACGTGACATACCTTCTTGCAAAGGAAGGGAACACGGGAATAAACCCTCGTCTCCACGTGCTATCGGTTATCTCTAACCGAACTCCTTGTAATATAATTGCATGTGAGAGCCTTCGTGCTCGAGTTACTTCTATCATCATATAGGTTGTCTCACCTAGTTTGCATTAGGATCACCTTTATATTCCGTAAAGCCTAATATTGCAAAGAAAGAATTAAAATTTGTAGAAACCTATTCACCCCCTCTAGGTTTACCATCTTTGAACTTTCAATTGGTATTAGAGTCTGGACTCTCTTTAAGGGCTTCACAGCCTTAAGAGTGAGATGGATAAAATATTCGAGGGTCTGGATGAAAATTCTAATCTTTCGGTTAAGGAGATGAAATCCAGATTCTTGGCATATGATGCTCAGAAAAAATTGAAGGGGGATGAAGTCCAAAGCCAAATGGCACAAATGACTAACACGCTTAAGAACCTTACTAGTGGAACTTCTAGTGGGGCTTCGGTCCCTCCGGAAGCTTTCCATGAACTCAATCATGACTATCCCAAAAACACTTCACCCATGCCTCATATAAACCATAGTGGGAATGTTCCCCATTTTGATGGAACTCACTTTCCTTTTTGGAAATCCTCTATGGAGTCTCATATTCGCGGCTACAGTGTGGAGTTATGGGAGATCATTGTTAATGGATACCGGAAGCCACAAGATCATATTCGGTTGACCTCCACCTAATTCTACAACCATCAACTCAATGCTTCTGCACGTGACAAGATTAGGAGTGGCATCAACCGCAAGCTCCTTGATCAAGTCAATGACATTGACTCCGTTGAAGAGTTGTGGGATCGGATTGTAGTACTCCAAGAGGGAACCGATCTGATCCAATCAGCTCTCTATGAGTCAGCAAAGACCGAGGCAACTATGTTCATGATTAGATAAGGAGAATCCTTGGCCGGTGCCTATGGAAGGCTTGGTGCTCTTAGAGTGAAGGTCAAGGGCCTTGGATGTGAGAAATACAACGATGGTTTTGAGATGAATGAAGAATTCATAAAGTCCAAGGTCATTGCCATGATTGCAGTCAAGCAAAAGGACACCAACCTTGCACTCAACTTGCAAATCCTTACCAAGAAAGCTGATCTGAACGCAGATGATCTAGTCTCCTATGTGGCAGCCAATGACAACATGGCCAAGACCGGAGAAAGGCTCATGGCGATGAAACGGGTTGATGAATCCTCACACAACCTTGCCCTGAAGGCTAGAGCTGACCATGAAAGAGAAGAAGTCTATGAAATTGAAGAATATGAAGAGATGACATGAACTAGTGACATCGCGATAGACTTTGCCTTCTTTGCCAAGAAGTACAAGGGGAAGTTTCCAATGTTCCTCAATGAGAAGAAAAAGAAGAAGAGAACGTGCTACAACTGTGATGAAGATGGTCACTTTGCAAATGAGTGCCCTTATGAGAAAAGGGTAGACAACCAAAGTTTGTCAAAGGAGTCAAGCCAAGATTGAAGCCAAACCCAATCAATGATCGATACAAGAAGAACAAGGGAAGAGCCTTTGTTGGGGCTGAGTACACTTCCGATGAAGAAGAGGAAGATGAGGAGAAGGAGGCCGGAGTGGCTGGTTTGGCTTTCTCCAAACCCGGGTCACTCTTCACATATGACTACTCCAAGGATTACTCCACGGAGAATGATGCTGGTTCTTCCTTCATGGCAAGAACAACTCATGATGATGACTCCGATGAATCTCCCTCCTCTACGACCGTCGGCTCTTGTCTAATGGCAAGAGAAACAAAGGTAATGGAATCTCCACCTTCTCTATCTAGTATTCTTGATGATGAATTTGAAAATCAAGAAGAGTTAGCTATGCTTAAGGAACTTTACAAAGTAAGATGCACTCTTCGTGGTGATGCTCTTGTCAAGTTTGATTTCTTGATGGACTCGCTCAAAGAAAAGGACGAGTCCATTGAGGAATTAGAATATCATTTGAATGATAAAGAACGGAGATTCAATATCCTAAGACAAGAGCTGAAAACCGAAAGGTGCATATCTCAAGGCCTTAAGCAACAAATTGAAACCTTTGAACTAGATAAAGTTAAGGACCTTGAAACTATTGAAAGGGCTCAATTATTGGCCCAAGAGCTCGATGCTTCAAAGAAGGAGCTTGAAGTTGCTCATGCTTCTCTCATTAGGGATCTTGACCATCTTGAAAGAGCTAACAAGATTGCTAAGGATGAGCTCAAGAAACTTGGAGAGAACCATGACCTACTTCAAGAAACCTACAAAAAGGCTCTTGGATCAATGAATAATTTATCCCATTATTGCTGAAAATGTTGCTAGTTCCTCCACCTCATTTACTTATGAGCATACTAAACTTGTTGAGGAACATGTTCATTTACAAGAGTAACTATCTTTGCATGTTGAGACCAATGCATATCTTGAATCTTTGGTGACCAAATATGGTCTGAACTATCATCCTAATGAATCATCTTGTGAGCAAGCAACTATTCTTGAGGAAAGTGTTAGGTTGACAAAGGAACTTGCCAAGTTCACCACCGCCAAGAACAAGATGAGATTGGATGACCTTTTGAGTATGCAAAGGTCAAACAATCAAAAGTGTGGACTTGGGTATGCTCCCAAGCCCTACAAGAAGAACAACTACAAGAAGGAGAAACCCGCACAAGACAAGAACAAGAAGGTCACTAATGTTGGAAAAGCCTCAAAGGGCAAAGCCACTAGTGGTGATCGCACGGGACCTAACAATCATTATGATTTATTTGTTGATTATTATGGTGATGTTTATGCTAAATATGCTGGCCCTCGTAATGGCTATGCTTATATAGGTACTCAATTTGGGTACCAAAAGATCTTGTTTCCATTACAAAGGAACCCATTAATCGATGGGTTCCTAAAACCTCTACTTGATTTTGTAGGGGTATTCCTCCGGTGGTCCAAAATGGGTGTTTGATAGTGGATGCACCAATCATATGACCGGAGGAAGAGGTGTGCTTGACCAATTCATAGAAGATATTAATAGAAGTCAAGCATCACCTTTGGTGACATTTCAAAGGGAAAGGTACTTGGGTATGGCAAGGTGGCAATCTCTAAGGACTTCTGTCTTGAGACGATCATGCTTGTTGAATATCTTGGTTATAATTTGCTTTCTATATATCACCTTGCAGATGCTGGCTATAATTTATATTTTACTAATTATTGTGTGTAAGTCTTTAGGAGTGATAACCCCAAATTGGTCCTTGTTGGATATGTGGAGAACAACCTTTGCGTGGTTGACCTCACGAAAGAGCACCTCTCCCTCCACATCTATAATGGCGGCCAAACATGACGAAGGTTGGTTGTGGCATCGCCGCCTTGGTCATGTCAATATGAGAAATCTTAAACAACTCCTAAAGGGTGAGCACATTGTTGGAGTAACAGGCATTTCCTTTGAGAAAGATAGCGTATGCAGTGCATGTGTAGCTGGAAAGCAACTCAAGAAGGGTCATCCTATCAAGAGTATCGTCACCACATCTAGGCCTTTGGAGCTCCTTCACTTGGATCTCTTTGGGCCATCACATTATGATACTCTTGGTGGGAGCAAGTATGGACTAGTCAGTGTTGATGATTATTCAAGATATTCTTGGGTCTTTCTCCTTAAGTCTAAGGATGAGATACATAGAGAATTCATCATCTTCGCCAAGAAGGCTCGGCGTATGTATGAATCTGAGATCAAGGTGATAAGGACTGACAATTGCACCGAGTTCAAGAACTACACTATGAAAGAATTTGTTGATGATGAGGGCATCAAGCATGAGTTTTCAGCTCCATATACACCCCTCAACAAAATGGTGTTGTTGAAAGGAAGAACCAGGCTATTATTGAGATGGCAAGAACTATGTTGAGTGAATTCAATTCACCCCATAACTTTTGGGGAGAAGCCATCTCTACAGCTGTCCACTACTCCATCCGGCTCTTCCTTCGCCCCCTACATAATAAAACTCCATACGAGCTTCTGACAGGTAACAAACCTAATGTCATGTACATTTGTGTCTTTGGATGCAAATGTCTTGTTAAGAACAATACGGGAAGCTCGGTAAATTAGAAACTAGAACTATAGAGGGCACATTTGTTGGATATGCGGAAAACTCCCACGCCTATAGATACTACAACAAGTCCACTGGGGCTATTGAAGTATCTTGTGACGTGGTGTTATTGGAGGATAATGGCCCCCAAGTGGAGCAAGTTGTTCCATGTGCTGCATGTGATGATGATCCTTCTACTGCCATCAAGCTTATGGGCATTGGACACATCCGGCCCACAGAAGTTCATACTGATGATCAAAGTGATCAAATAGAAGTATCAAGCTCAGCCCAAGTGGAGCCTAGCTCAACTCAAGCTTAACCATCAAGTGCAGTTCAAGACTTATCCTCTACTCAAGATGAGCCACATTCCGAAGAACAAGAAGAAAGCCCTCAACCCACTAAGCAAGACCATGATGGTGATCAAGATACATCCTCAACTCATGTTCAATCTCAAGTTGTCCCTCATGATCGAGTACTAGCAAGAGATGACTTTGTTGATCATGAAGGAACCATTCGTAAGATCAAGGCTGCTACAAGGGCAAGTGACATGAAAGTAGATCAAGTCCTTGGTAGCATCTCAAAAGGAGTGGTAACTCATAGACACCATGCATTACTGATGCGCGTGATTGACGTATTGTCTTTTCGTTCGACACGCGTCCGTTGGGAACCCCAAGAGGAAGGTGTGATGCGCACAGCGGCAAGTTTCCCTCAGTAAGAACCAAGGTTTATCAAACCAGTAGGAGTCAAGAAGCACGTTGAAGGTTGATGGCGGCGAGATGTAGTGCGGCGCAACACCAGGGATTCCGGCGCCAACGTGGAACCTGCACAACACAAACCAAGTACTTTGCCCCAACGAAACAGCGAGGTTGTCAATCTCACCGGCTTGCTGTAACAAAGGATTAGATGTATAGTGTGGAAGATGATTGTTTGCAGAAAACAGTAGAACAAGTATTGCAGTAGATTGTATTTCAGTATAGAGAATTGGACCGGGGTCCACAGTTCACTAGAGGTGTCTCTCCCATAAGATAAACAGCATGTTGGGTGAACAAATTACAGTTGGGCAATTGACAAATAGAGAGGGCATGACCATGCACATACATATTATGATGAGTATTGTGAGATTTAATTGGGAATTACGACAAAGTACATAGACCGCTATCCAGCATGCATCTATGCCTAAAAAGTCCACCTTCAGGTTATCATCCGAACCCCTTCCAGTATTAAGTTGCTAACAACAGACAATTGCATTAAGTATTGCGCATAATGTAATCAATAACTACATCCTCGGACATAGCATCAATGTTTTATCCCTAGTGGCAACAACACATCCATAACCTTAGAGGTTTCTGTCACTCCCCCAGATTCACGGAGACATGAACCCACTATCGAGCATAAATACTCCCTCTTGGAGTTACTAGCAAAAACTTGGCCAGAGCCTCTACTAATAACGGAGAGCATGCAAGATCATAAACAACACATAGACATAAATTGATAATCAACATAACATAGTATTCTCTATTCATCGGATCCCAACAAACACAACATATAGAATTACAGATAGATGATCTTGATCATGTTCGGCAGCTCACAAGACCCGACAATTAAGCACAATGAGGAGAAGACAACCATCTAGCTACTGCTATGGACCCATAGTCCAGGGGTAGACTACTCACACATCACTCCGGAGGCGACCATGGCGGCGTAGAGTCCTCCGGGAGATGATTCCCCTCTCCGGCAGGGTGCCGGAGGCGATCTCCTGAATCCCCCGAGATGGGATTGGCGGCGGCGGCGTCTCTGGAAGGTTTTCCGTATCGTGGCTCTCGGTACTAGGGGTTTCGCGACGAAGGCTATTTGTAGGCGGAAGGGTAGGTCAGGGGGCGTCGCGAGGGGCCCAGGAGACAGGTCGGCGCGGCCAGGGCTTGGGCCACGCCGCCCTACCTCCTGGCCACCTCGTGGCCCCACTTCGTTGAATCTTCGGTCTTCTGGAAGCTTCGTGTGAAAATAGGCCCCTGGGCGTTGATTTCGTCCAATTCCGAGAATATTTCCTTACTAGGATTTCGGAAACCAAAAACAGAAACGACAATCGGCTCTTCGGCATCTCGTTAATAGGTTAGTTCCAAAAATGCATAAATATGATGTAAAGTATGCATAAAACATGTAGATATCATCAATAATGTGGCATGGAACATAAGAAATTATCGATACGTCGGAGACGTATCTGCATCCCCAAGCTTAGTTTCTGCTCGTCCCGAGCAGGTAAACGATAAAAAAGATAATTTCTAGAGTGACATGCCATCATAACCTTGATCATACTATTGTAAGCATATGTAATGAATGCAGCGATCAAAACAATGTAAATGACATGAGTAAACAATTGAATCATAAAGCAAAGACTTTTCATGAATAGTACTTCAAGACAAGCATCAATAAGTCTTGCATAAGAGTTAACTCATAAAGCAATAATTCATAGTAGAGGTATTGAAGCAACGCAAAGGAAGATTAAGTTTCAGCGATTGCTTTCAACTTATAACATGTATATCTCATGGATATTGTCAATGTAAAGTAATATAACAAGTGCAATATGCAAGTATGTAAGAATCAATGCATAGTTCACACAAGTGTTTGCTTCTTGAGGTGGAGAGAGATAGGTGAACTGACTCAACAATAAAAGTAAAAGAATGGTCCTTCAAAGAGGAAAGCATCGATATCTATATTTGTGCTAGAGCTTTGATTTTGAAAACATAAAGAGAGCATAAAAGTAAAGTTTTGAGAGGTGTATGTTGTTGTCAACAAATGGTAGTGGGTACTCTAACCCCCTAGCCAGACAAACCTTCAAAGAGCGGCTCCCATTTTATTTTATTTTTGTGTGGCACTCCTTCCAACCTTTCTTTCACAAACCATGGCTAACCGAATCCTCGGGTGCCTGCCAACAATCTCATACCATGAAGGAGTGCCTTTTTATTTTAGTTTTATTTAGATGACACTCCTCCCCACCTTTGCTTTCTCAAGCCATGGCTAACCGAATCCTTCGGGTGCCGTCCAACTATCACATACCATGGAGGAGTGTCTATTTTTTTGTTAATTAATTTGGGACTGGGAATCCCATTGACAGCTCTTTTTGCAAAATTATTGGATAAGTGGATGAAGCCACTAGTCCATTGGTGAAAGTTTCCCAACAAGATTGAAAGATAAACACCACATACTTCCTCATGAGCTATAAAACATTGACACAAATCAGAGGTGATAAATTTTGAATTGTTTAAAGGTAGCACTCAAGCAATTTACTTTGGAATGGCAGAGAAATACCATGTAGTAGGTAGGTATGGTGGACACAAATGGCATAGTGGTTGGCTCAAGTATTTTGGATGCATGAGAAGTATTCCCTCTCGATACAAGGTTTAGGCTAGCAAGGTTATTTGAAACAAACACAAGGATGAAGCGGTGCAGCAAAACTCACATAAAAGACATATTGTAAACATTATAAGACTCTACACCGTCTTCCTTGTTGTTCAAACTCAATACTAGAAATTATCTAGACTTTAGAGAGACCAAATATGCAAACCAAATTTTAGCATGCTCTATGTATTTCTTCATTAATGGGTGCAAAGCATATGATGCAAGAGCTTAAACATGAGCACAACAATTGCCAAGTATCACATTATCCAAGACATTTTAGCAAATTACTACATGTAGCATTTTCCAATTCCAACCATATAACAATTTAACGAAGAAGAAACTTCGCCATGAATATTATGAGTAAAGCCTAAGGACATACTTGTCCATATGCTACAGCGGAGCGTGTCTCTCTCCCACACAAAGAATGCTAGGATCCATTTTATTCAAACCGAACAAAAACAAAAACAAACCGACGCTCCAAGCAAAGCACATAAGATGTGATGGAATAAAAATATAGTTTCAGGGGAGGAACCTGATAATGTTGTCGATGAAGAAGGGGATGCCAAGGCATCCCCAAGCTTAGACGCTTGAGTCTTCTTGATATATGCAGGGGTGAACCACCGGGGCATCCCCAAGCTTAGAGCTTTCACTCTCCTTGATCATGTTGTATCATCTCCCTCTCTTGATCCTTGAAAACTTCCTCCACACCAAACTCAAAACAACTCATTAGAAGGTTAGTGCACAATCAAAATATACATGTTCAGAGGTGACATAATCATTCTTAACACTTCTGGACATTTCACAAAGCTACTGAAAGTCAATGGAATCGAAATATCCATTGAACATATCAAAATAGGCAATGCGAAATAAAAGGCAGAATCTGTCAAAACAGAACAGTTCGTAAAGACGAATTTTATTGTGGCACCATACTTGCTCAAATGAAAATGCTCAAATTGAATGAAAGTTGCGTACATATCTGAGGATCACTCACGTAAATTGGCATAATTTTCTGAGTTACCTACAGAGAATTTTGCCCAGATTCGTGATAGCAAAGAAATCTGATTCTGTGCAGCAATCCAAATCTAGTATGAACTTTACTATCAACGACTTTACTTGGCACAACAAAGAACAAAACTAAGATAAGGAGAGGTTGCTACAGTAGTAAACAACTTCCAAGACACAAAATAAAAACAAAGTACTGTAGTAAAACACATGGGTTGTCTCCCATAAGCGCTTTTCTTTAACGCCTTTCAGCTAGGCGCAGAAAGTGTATATCAAGTATTATCAAGAGATGGTGCATCTACAGCGGGGTTTGGAGTTTTCTCAACTATGCATTTTATCTTTTCTATGTGAGTTTCAGAGGCTCCCTTTTCATTAGTCTTAGGTTTGCTACTCTCATCAAACAAATCTTCAGGAACAATCCAATCAAAATTCTTTTCTAGTGTCTCGCACATTCCCAAGAGCTTGCAAGGTATTGATGTTTTAATATCCCCCTCATAATTAACTTCATTAGTGTACTTTTGTCTATCTTTTTCCATCTTCTCAAGGGTACTGGCAAAGTTGGTATAAGAGCCTAGCATATTATATTTAGTGAAGACTTTTCTAGCTTCTCTTGCTATTCCCCCAAATTCTTTAAGAAGGGTTTCTAATACAAAATCTTTCTTTTCTCCTTCTTCCATATCACTGAGTGTAAGAAACATATGTTGAATCACAGGATTAAGATTAACAAATCTAGCTTCTAATGTGTGTAGTAAAGAAGCAACAGCAATTTCATAAGTAGGAGCAAGTTCTACCAAGTGTTTATCTTCAAAATCTTCAACCGTACTAATATGAGTGAAAAAATCTTCTATATTATCTTTCCCAAGTATAGACCCTCGGCCTACCGGTACATCTTTAAGAACAAACTTAGGAGGAAACATGATGAAATAAGTAAAGCAAATATAAGTAACTAATTTTTTGTGTTTTGATTTAGTGCAGCAAACAAAGTAGTAAATAAAATAAAGCAAGACAAAAACAAAGTAAAGAGATTGGGATGTGGAGACTCCCCTTGCAGCGTGTCTTGATCTCCCCGGCAACGGCGCCAGAAATTTTTCTTGATGCGCGTGATTGACGTATTGTCTTTTCGTTCGACACGCGTCCGTTGGGAACCCCAAGAGGAAGGTGTGATGCGCACAGCGGCAAGTTTCTCTCAGTAAGAACCAAGGTTTATCGAACCAGTAGGAGTCAAGAAGCACGTTGAAGGTTGATGGCGGCGAGATGTAGTGCGGCGCAACACCAGGGATTCCGGCGCCAACGTGGAACCTGCACAACACAAACCAAGTACTTTGCCGCAACGAAACAGCGAGGTTGTCAATCTCACCGGCTTGCTGTAACAAAGGATTAGATGTATAGTGTGGAAGATGATTGTTTGCAGAAAACAGTAGAACAAGTATTGCAGTAGATTGTATTTCAGTATAGAGAATTGGATCGGGGTCCACAGTTCACTAGAGGTGTCTCTCTCATAAGATAAACAGCATGTTGGGTGAACAAATTACAGTTGGGCAATTGACAAATAGAGAGGGCATGACCATGCACATACATATTATGATGAGTATTGTGAGATTTAATTGGGCATTACGACAAAGTACATAGACCGCTATCCAGCATGCATCTATGCCTAAAAAGTCCACCTTCAGGTTATCATCCGAACCCCTTCCAGTATTAAGTTGCTAACAACAGACAATTGCATTAAGTATTGCGCGTAATGTAATCAATAACTACATCCTCGGACATAGCATCAATGTTTTATCCCTAGTGGCAACAACACATCCATAACCTTAGAGGTTTCTGTCACTCCCCCAGATTCACGGAGACATGAACCCACTATCGAGCATAAATACTCCCTCTTGGAGTTACTAGCAAAAACTTGGCCAGAGCCTCTACTAATAACGGAGAGCATGCAAGATCATAAACAACACATAGACATAAATTGATAATCAACATAACATAGTATTCTCTATTCATCGGATCCCAACAAACACAACATATAGAATTACAGATAGATGATCTTGATCATGTTCGGCAGCTCACAAGACCCGACAATTAAGCACAATGAGGAGAAGACAACCATCTAGCTACTGCTATGGACCCATAGTCCAGGGGTAGACTACTCACACATCACTCTGGAGGCGACCATGGCGGCGTAGAGTCCTCCGGGAGATGATTCCCCTCTCCGGCAGGGTGCCGGAGGCGATCTCCTGAATCCCCCGAGATGGGATTGGCGGCGGCGGCGTCTCTGGAAGGTTTTCCGTATCGTGGCTCTCGGTACTGGGGGTTTCGCGACGAAGGCTATTTGTAGGCGGAAGGGTAGGTCAGGGGGCGTCGCGAGGGGCCCAGGAGACAGGTCGGCGCGACCAGGGCTTGGGCCGCGCCGCCGTACCTCCTGGCCACCTCGTGGCCCCACTTCGTTGACTCTTCGGTCTTCTGGAAGCTTCGTGTGAAAATAGGCCCCTGGGCGTTGATTTCGTCCAATTTCGAGAATATTTCCTTACTAGGATTTCTGAAACCAAAAACAACAGAAACAAAGAATCGGCTCTTCGGCATCTCGTTAATAGGTTAGTTCCAGAAAATGCATAAATATGATGTAAAGTATGCATAAAACATGTAGATATCATCAATAATGTGGCATGGAACATAAGAAATTATCGATACGTCGGAGACGTATCAATTACTTATTACTTATTGTCAACACAACATGCTTTTGTGTCTAGTTTTGAGCCACTCAAGGTACATGAAGCCTTGGTTGATCCGGATTGGGTAATTGCCATGCAGAAGAATTGGAGTGTTTCACTCGTAATGAAGTATGGTCTCTAGTTGAGAGACCCAAGGATCATCACATCAATGTCATCGGGACCAAATGGGTATTCAAGAACAAGCAAGATGAGAATGGCATTGTCATAAGAAATAAAGCAAAGTTAGTGGCGCAAGGGTTTGCCCAAATAGAAGGTATGGATTTTGAGGATACCTTTGCGCCGGTAGCCCGTCTTGAAGCTATTCGTCTTTTGCTTGCATTCGCATCTTTCCACAATTTCAAACTATATCAAATGGATGTGAAAAGTGCATTTTTGAATGGTCCCCTAAAAGAAACTTCATATGTGGCTCAACCCCCGGGTTTCGAAGACCCACGCCGAGCCAACCATGTGTGTTTACTCCATAAGGCACTCTACGGTCTCAAGCAAGCTCCACGTGTTTTGTATGAGTTCCTTAGGTATTTCTTGCTACATGATGGGTTTTGCATGGGTACGGTCGATTCCACCCTTTTCACCAAGCGGGTTAAAGGGGGTGGCTTATTTATATGTCAAATATATGTTGATGATATTATCTTTGGTGGAACTAACCCCAATCATAACAAAGCTTTTGAGCTATTGATGACTAGGAAATTTGAGATGTCCATGATGGGAGAGTTGAAGTTCTTTCTAGGCTTCCAAGTGAGGCAACTTGAAAAAGGCACCTTCATCTCTCAAGAAAAGTATGTGAAGGACATGCTCAAGAAGTTTAACATGACCAATGCAAGCCCAATGAAGACACGCATGCCAATGAAGGGGCAACTTGGCTCATGTGATGGTCATAAGGATGTGGATATAAAGGTATACCGTTCCATGATAGGATCCTTGCTCTACCATTGCGCTTCTAGGCCGGATATCATGTTAAGTGTAGGGATGTGTTCTCGTTTTCAATCTGCTCCTAAGGAGAGCCATTTGATGGCGGTCAAACGGATTCTAAGATACCTCGTTCTTACTCCTACTCTCGGGTTGTGGTATCCAAAGGGGTCAACCTTTGAACTCATAGGCTATTCGAATTCCGATTGGGCCGGTGATAAGGTTGACCGGAAGTCTACCTCCAGAGCTTGCCAATTTATTGGCTGGTCATTGGTGAGTTGGTCATCCAAGAAACAAAACTCCACTGCCCTATCCATCGCCGAAGCCGAATACATATCCGCGGCATCTTGTTGCACTCAGTTGTTATGGATGAAGCAAACCTTGAAAGACTATGGTGTGTCTCTTGGTACGGTGCCTCTTCTATGTGACAACGAAAGTGCAATAAAGATCGCCAATAACCCAGCTGAACACTGTCGCACCAAACACATTGACATTCGCCATCACTTCCTACGTGACCATGTTGCCAATGGGGACATTGATCTCACTCATGTGGGAACAGCATACCAATTGGTGGATATTTTCAATAAGCCTTTAGATGAAGCCCGATTTGTAAACTTGAGAGGAGAACTTGGTATTCTTGATCCTAAAAACTTATATTGAATAACTTCTTGCACTATATTCTTGCATTTAACTTGATATTTAGCGTAGTTGCACATCACATACGGGGATAGTTGATGTCTACACACGCTTCTTTTCCTGTAGACAGTGCTGGGCCTCTAAGAGCAGAGATTTGTAGAATAGCAGCAAGTTTCCCTTAAGTGAATCACCCAAGGTTTATCGAACTCAGGGAGGAAGAGGTCAAAGATATCCCTCTCAAGCAACCCTGCAACCACAAAGCAAGAAGTCTCTTGTGTCCCCAACACACCTAATACACTTGTCAGATGTATAGGTGCACTAGTTCGGCGAAGAGATAGTGAAATACAGGTGGTATGAATGTATATGAGCAGTAGTAACGGCACCAGAAAATAGCTTGCTGCTACAACTGGCGTGCGGATGATGGTGGGAATATTGCGACGATACAAATGCGGTAAAGAAAACAAGAAACAAGCAGCGATTTCAGTATTTGGGAACAAGGCCTAGGGATTATACTTTCACTAGTGGACACTCTCAACATTGATCACATAACAGAATAAATAGATATATGCTCTACTCTACACTCTCTTGTTGGATGATGAACACCACTAATTGTGTAGGATTACACGAACCCTCAATGCCGGAGTTAACAAGCTCCACAATATTCGATATTCATATTTAAATAACCTTAGAGTGCATGATAGATCAACACAACTACACCAAGTACTAACATAGCATGCACACTGTCACCATCACACTATGAAGGAGGCATAGATCACATCAATACTATCATAGCAATAATTAACTTCATAATCTACAAGAGATTACAATCATAACCTACGCCAAGTACTACACGATGCACACACTGTCACCTTTACACCGTGCAGGAGGAATAGAGTACTTTAATAACATCACTAGAGTAGCACATAGATGAATAGTGATACAAAACACATTGCAATCATAAAGGGATATAAATAAGCACTTCACTATGCTATTCATAACAGTGAATAAGTATTCTGTGAAATATAGCCTAAGAGACCCACACGGTGCACACACTGTCACCTTTACACACGTGGGACAAGGAGTCTCCGGAGATCACATAAGTAAAATCCACTTGACTAGCATAATGACATCTAGATTACAAGCATCATCATATGAATCTCAATCATGTAAGGCAGCTCATGAGATTATTGTATTGAAGTACATAGGGAGAGAGATGAACCACATAGCTACCGGTACAGCCCTTAGCCTCGAAGGATAACTACTCCCTCCTCATGGGAGACAGCAGCGTTGATGAAGATGGCGGTGGAGATGGCAGCGGTGTCGATGGAGAAGCCTTCCGGGGGCACTTCCCCGTCCCGGCGGCGTGCCGGAACAGAGACTCCTGTCCCCCAGATCTTGGCTTCGCGATGGCGGCGGCTCTGGATGGTTTCTCGTACCGTGGCTTTTCCGTATCGAAGTTTTAGGTCAGGGACCTTTAAATAGGCGAAGAGGCGGAGTCGGAGGGTCGACGAGGCGACGACACAGTAGGGGGCGCGACCCACCCCCTGGTCGCGCCAGCCTATCATCTGGTGGGCATGTGGCCCCCCTCTGGCGGCTCTCGGGTGTTCTGGAAGCTTCGTCCAATTTTAAGACTCTGGGCGTTGATTTCGTCCAATTCCGAGAATATTTCCTTACTAGGATTTCTGAAACCAAAAACAGCAGAAAACAGGAACTGGCACTTCGGCATCTCGTCAATAGGTTAGTTCCGGAAAACGCATAAAATCATCATAAAGTATGTATAAAACATGTAGGTAATGTCATAAAACAAGCATGGAACATAAGAAATTATCGATACGTCGGAGATGTATCAGCATCCCCAAGCTTAGTTCCTACTCGTCCCGAGTAGGTAAACGATAACAAAGATAATTTCTGAAGTGACATGCTACCAACATGATCTTAATCATACTATTGTAAAACATATGAGATGAATGCAGCGATTCAAAGCAATGGTAAAGACCATGAGTAAACAACTGAACCATATAGCAAAGACTTTTCATGAATAGTACTTTCAAGACAAGCATCAATAAGTCTTGCATAAGAGTTAACTCATAAAGCAATAGATTCTTAGTAAAGGCATTGGAGCAACACAAAGGAAGATATAAGTTTCAGCGGTTTCTTTCAACTTTCAACATGCATATCTCATGGATAATTGTCAACATAATGTAAAATAATAAGTGCAATAAGCAAGTATGTAAGAATCAATGCACAGTTAACACAAGTGTTTGCTTATAAGACAGAAAGAAGTAGGTGAACTGACTCAACATAAAAGTAAAAGAATGGCCCTTCGAAGAGGGAAGCATCGATTGCTATGTTTGTGCTAGAGCTTTTATTTTGAAAACATAAAGAGAGCATAAAAGTAACATTTTGAGAGGTGTTTGTTGTTGTCAACGAATGGTAGTGGGCACTCTAACCCCCTTGCCAGACAAACCTTCAAAGAGCGGCTCCCATGAAACATTTTTATTTTTGGGTGGCACTCCTTCCAACCTTTACTTTCACAAACCATGGCTAACCGAATCATCGGGTGCCTGCCAACAATCTCATACCATGAAGGAGTGCCCTTTTATTTTAGTTTTATTTAGATGACACTCCTCACCACCTTTGCTTTCTCAAGCCATGGCTAACCGAATCCTCGGGTGCCGTCCAACAATCACATACCATGGAGGAGTGTCTATTTTTGTAAAATTATGAAGGTTAATTAATTTGGGACTGGGAATCCCATTGCCAGCTCTTTTTGCAAAATTATTGGATAAGCGGATGAAGCCACTAGTCCATTGGTGAAAGTTGCCCAACAAGATTGAAAGATAAACACCACATACTTCCTCATGACCTATAAAACATTGACACAAAAAAGAGGTAATAACTTTTGAAGTGTTTAAAGATAGCACTCAAGCAATTTACTTTGGAATGGCAGAGAAATACCATGTAGTAGGTAGGTATGGTGGACACAAATGGCATAGTATTTGGCTCAAGGATTTGGATGCACAAGAAGTATTCCCTCTCAATACAAGGTTTAGGCTAGCAAGGCTATTTGAAACAAACACAAGTATGAACCGGTACATCAAAACTTACATACGAACATATTGCAAGCATTATAAGACTATACATTGTCTTCCTTGTTGTTCAAACACTTTACTAGAAAATATCTAGACCTTAGAGAGACCAATCATGCAAACCAAATTTAAGCAAGCTCTATGTATTTCTTCACTAATAGGTGCAAAGTATATGATGCAAGAGCTTAATCATGAGCACAACAATTGCCAAGTATCACATTATTCAAGACATCATACCAATTACTACATGTAGCATTTCCCGTTTCCAACCATATAACAATGAACGAAGCAGTTTCAACCTTCGCCATGAACATTAAAAGCTAAGAACACATGTGTTCATATGAACAAGCGGAACGTGTCTCTCTCCCACACAAGAATTTATTCAAACAAAAACAAAAACAAAAACATACAGACGCTCCAAGTAAAGTACATAAGATGTGACCGAATAAAAATATAGTTTCAAGGGAGGAACCTGATAATTTGTCGATGAAGAAGGGGATGCCTTGGGCATCCCCAAGCTTAGATGCTTGAGTCTTCTTGAAATATGCAGGGATGAACCACCGGGGTATCCCCAAGCTTAGACTTTTCACTCTTCTTGATCACATTGTATCATCCTCCTCTCTTGACCCTTGAAAACTTCCTCCACACCAAAGTCAAAACAACTCATTAGAGGATTAGTGCATAATCAAAAACTCACATGTTAAGAGGTGACACAATCATTCTTAACACTTCTGGACATTGCCTAAAGATACTGGAAGTTAGTGGAACAAAGAAATCCATCCCACATAGCAAAAGAGGCAATGCGAAATAAAAGGCAGAATCTGTTAAAACAGAACAGTCCGTAAAGACGAATTTTATTGAGGCACCAGACCTGCTCAAATGAAAATTCTCAAATTGAATGAAAGTTGCGTACATATCTGAGGATCACTCACGTAAATTGGCATAATTTTCTGAGTTACCTACAGAGAATTAGGCCCAGATTCGTGACAGCAAGAAATCTGTTTCTGCGCAGTAATCCAAATCTAGTATGAACCTTACTATCAAAGACTTCACTTGGCACAACAATGCAATAAAATAAAGATAAGGAGAGGTTGCTACAGTAGTAACAACTTCCAAGACACAAATATAAAACAAAGTTACTGTAGCAAAATAAACACATGGGTTATCTCCCAAGAAGTTCTTTCTTTATAGCCATTAAGATGGGCTCAGCAGTTTTAATGATGCACTCGCAAGAA
The DNA here is from genome assembly GCF_019359855.2 of Lolium perenne. Taxonomy (NCBI): domain Eukaryota; kingdom Viridiplantae; phylum Streptophyta; class Magnoliopsida; order Poales; family Poaceae; genus Lolium; species Lolium perenne. Next base: position 30,319,839 of record NC_067248.2, on the reverse strand, counting down.
ATAGTATTTGAAGCAAAAGAGAGCATAAATAGGCAAATTCAAAACACATTGAAGTCTAATATGCTTCCTATGAAAATGAATCTTTTAAATAAACAAATTCATGAAGCATAATGCAACAAGCATAGAAAGATAAAACAAGTGCAGCTTCAAAAATTTCAGCATATAGAGAGGTGTTTTAGTAACATGAAAATTTCTACAACCATATTTTCCTCTCTCATAATAATATCCAGTGGCATCATGAGAAAACCCAACAATATAACTATCAAATGCAACATTCTTATCATGAGTCTCATACATAAAATTATTACTCTCCACATAAGCATAATCAATTTTATTAGTAACAGTGGGAGCAAATTCAACAAAGTAGCTATCATTATTATTCTCATCATCAAATATAGGAGGCATATTGTAATCATAATCAAATTTATCCTCCATAACAGGCGGTACTAAAAGACTACTATCATTATAATCATCATAAATAGGAGGCAAAGTATCATCAAAGTAAATTTTCTCCTCAATGCTTGGGGGACTAAAAAGATCATGCTCATCAAAACCAGCTTCCCCAAGCTTAGAATTTTCCATATCATTAGCAATAATGGTGTTCAAAGTGTTCATACTAATATGTTCCATGGGTTTTTTAATTTTCGCATCAAACCATCCATGTCTTAACTCAGGAAAAGGAATAAAAAGCTCCATGTTGCTTTCCATTATGCCAAACTAGTGTAAAACAAGAAACAAAAAGATGCAATTGCAGGATCTAAAGGAAATAGCTTCGAGTACTTACAACGGCGCCGGAAAATAGCTTAGTAGCCGTGATCCGGAGTGTGAGTACCTTTTACCTTTCCTCCCCGGCAACGGCGCCAGAAAAGTGCTTGATGTCTACGCACGCTTCTTTTCCTGTAGACAGTGTTGGGCCTCCAAGAGCAGAGGTTTGTAGAACAGCAGCAAGTTTCCCTTAAGTGAATCACCCAAGGTTTATCGAACTCAGGGAGGAAGAGGTCAAAGATATCCCTCTCAAGCAACCCTGCAACCACAAAGCAAGAAGTATCTTGTGTCCCCAACACACCTAATACACTTGTCAGATGTATAGGTGCACTAGTTCGGCGAAGAGATAGTGAAATACAGGTGGTATGAATGTATATGAGCAGTAGTAACGGCACCAGAAAATAGCTTGCTGCTACAACTGGCGTGCGGATGATGGTGGGAATATTGCAGGCAGTACAAATGCAGTAAAATAGTAAACAAGCAGCGATTTCAGTATTTGGGAACAAGGCCTAGGGATTATACTTTCACTAGTGGACACTCTCAACATTGATCACATAACAGAATAAATAGATATATGCTCTACTCTACACTCTCTTGTTGGATGATGAACACCACTAATTGTGTAGGATTACACGAACCCTCAATGCCGGAGTTAACAAGCTCCACAATATTATATATTCATATTTAAATAACCTTAGAGTGCATGATAGATCAACACAACTACACCAAGTACTAACATAGCATGCACACTGTCACCATCACACTATGAAGGAGGCATAGATCACATCAATACTATCATAGCAATAATTAAGTTCATAATCTACAAGAGATTACAATCATAACCTACGCCAAGTACTACACGATGCACACACTGTCACCTTTACACCGTGCAGGAGGAATAGAGTACTTTAATAACATCACTAGAGTAGCACATAGATGAATAGTGATACAAAACACATTGCAATCATAAAGGAATATAAATAAGCACTTCACTATGCTATTCATAACAGTGAATAAGTATTCTGTGAAATATAGCCTAAGAGACCCACACGGTGCACACACTGTCACCTTTACACACGTGGGACAAGGAGTCTCCGGAGATCACATAAGTAAAATCCACTTGACTAGCATAATGACATCTAGATTACAAGCATCATCATATGAATCTCAATCATGTAAGGCAGCTCATGAGATTATTGTATTGAAGTACATAGGGAGAGAGATGAACCACATAGCTACCGGTACAGCCCTTAGCCTCGATGGAGAACTACTCCCTCCTCATGGGAGACAGCAGCGTTTATGAAGATGGCGGTGGAGATGGCGGCGGTGTCGATGGAGAAGCCTTCCGGGGGCACTTCCCCGTCCCGGCGGCATGCCGGAACAGAGACTCCTGTCCTCCAGATCTTGGCTTCGCGATGGCGGCGGCTCTGGATGGTTTCTCGTACCGTGGCTTTTCCGTATCGAAGTTTTAGGTCAGGGACCTTTAAATAGGCGAAGAGGCGGAGTCGGAGGGTCGACGAGGCGACGACACAGTAGGGGGGCGCGGCCCACCCCCTGGCCGCGCCAGCCTATCGTCTGGTGGGCCTATGGCCCCCCTCTGGCGGCTCTCAGGGTGTTCTGGAAGCTTCGTCCAATTTTAAGACTCTGGGCGTTGATTTCGTCCAATTCCGAGAATATTTCCTTACTAGGATTTCTGAAACCAAAAACAGCAGAAAACAGGAACTGGCACTTCGGCATCTCGTCAATAGGTTAGTTCCGGAAAACGCATAAAATCATCATAAAGTATGTATAAAACATGTAGGTAATGTCATAAAACAAGCATGGAACATAAGAAATTATCGATACGTCGGAGACGTATCAATAGTCATCTTACCATGTCTTGGTATGATGCATACCTATGTGCGCAACATAAAGACCCAATGTCATTATATGGACCCAAGCATGTCTCTTCGAGGTCTCATGACATTTGCGCTTTAACATAGGGGAGTAATCCCCTGCCCCTCATTAGCCTCAATTGTAAATTGATTTCACTATACAAGGCTAAATGGTCTTATTGCAAAAACAATTCTAAAATGATTTATGATTCTTGATATATTTAGAATCATGCCCATTGTTGCTATTTACATCTTGTTTGGATTTCACTCCAATGGGTATGCCTAGAAAACCTTGGGTTTCCTACCCCATGTCTGTGCTCTTCTCATCATACATCTATCTATCTATATGTACATGTCATCTTCTGAGCATACACACACAATTGCACAAAGAATAGGGGCAAAACAAGGCAAAACTGTGTTGGCCGGTCCCTGGTCCGGTTGGACCGGCCCAGCGCCGGGCCACCCGGTCACTGGCCCGGGGGCAACCAGGCGGCGCGCTGGTCGCACGACTGGTTAAGTTAGGGTGGAAGTTACCCCTTGGGTCTCTTCTTCCTCACTTCCCCCCTCCACCATAGACTCCATTGGCGTCGCCCCCTCCATCTCCACCACTCCCTAGAGCTTTCCCACCACTAGAACCCACACAAACTTCACACCACCATAGATCGGGCACGTTGGAAGATCTCCACCAAGGGATTTGGTCCCTCTCAAGCCATATTTGGAGTTTTTGGATTTTTTGGCCCTCAAACCTCCTCTTGTTGTTCCTCTTGTTCCCTTGAGCAAGGAGGACCATGTCTTCGGGTAATTTCCTCTCCTCATCCCTCTATATCTCGATCCCCTCACACATTGCATATTTGTTAAGTTTTTGAGAAAACTAGGGTTAGGGTTAGGGTTTGTCTAAAGTCCTCATGCCATTAGTGTCTCACACCACTATGCATGTTCCACTCTACATTGTTATAGTATATGTACAAGTATATGAGTTTTTGCATGATTTTGTGATTGAAATTCTGGGCAAAAGCTAACAAATCGACAGTACCCGGCCCCAGATCCAGTCAACCGGCCCCTGCACCGGCCGGTCCGGTGTGTCGCCCGGTCGACCGGATGATAGACCGGCCAGTCCGGTCTCTCGGTCGGTTGGACCGGTCCATACGCCGGCTCACCCAGTCTTTCGCATAATCTCGTCAAAACACTTTAACATATGCTATACTCTTTGGCCTCCTTATTTCTGATGACATGTACACTTATCCCACTGCTATCCTCGCTCTATTTACTCATTCACAAGTGATTCAACTGATGATGCCCGTGGCACTGTTTCCAAGATAGGCAGGCATGAGAGGTCTCTAGGGTGCCGTACTAGCTCTCGCATGCCTCCCAGAGCAGTTCAGGGCACTGGTCCAGGTAGTTCAGCTAGTATTCGAAGCAATTCATTTGCCAAGACAAAGAAAGAAAAGCATGCAGCTCAAGATGATGATCTTATTGAGAGAGTGCCAACAATCAATGTGGGCACAACACATCTTGCTGATTGGAGAAGAATTAGAGAGGAAAATCCTTATCGGTCCGAGGAACAGACTTACACTGGTGGAGATAGGTTATTCTGGACCAAAACTCAAGTGAGCATATGAGATGATTTATACAACTCTAGAGAGTGTATGAAGAATGGTGTCATTGTGATGCCCAAGGCCATCAACAAGGAAGTGCTTACCATGCACCAAGCCACCAAGTACCGCTTTGTGATTGATACCTTGAAGAATATGGGGTTGTATGATCTTGTGTGCTTGAAGCCCGGTGATGAAAAGGGAGTTGGGTACTATTGCCCAATCCTTGTCCGTCAATTCCATTGCACCGTGTTCTTTCATGATGATTGATGTCTATGGGTGCTTCTATTCTTGTAGACAGTGTTGGGCCTCCAAGAGCAGAGGTTTGTAGAACAGCAGCAAGTTTCCCTTAAGTGGATCACCCAAGGTTTATCGAACTCAGGGAGGAAGAGGTCAAAGATATCCCTCTCAAGCAACCCTGTAACCACAAAGCAAGAAGTCTCTTGTGTCCCCAACACACCTAATACACTTGTCAGATGTATAGGTGCACTAGTTCGGCGAAGAGATAGTGAAATACAAGTGGTATGAATGAATATGAGTGGTAACGACACCAGAAAATAGCTTGATGCTACAACTGGCGTGTGGTTGATGGTGGTAATATTGCAGGCAGTACAGATGCAGTAGAACAATAAACAAGCGATGATTGCAGTATTTGGGAACAAGGCCTAGGGATTATACTTTCACTAGTGGACACTCTCAACATTGATCACATAACAAAATAGATAAATGCTATACTCTACACTCTCTTGTTGGATGATGAACACCACTAATTGTGTAGGATTACACGAACCCTCAATGCAATAATTATCATAGCAATAATCACCATCACACTATGAAGGAGGCATAGATCACATCAATATTATCATAGCAATAATTAACTTCATAATCTACAAGAGATTACAATTATAACCTACGCCAAGTACTACACGATGCACACACTGTCACCTTTACACCGTGCAGGAGGAATAGAGTATTTTAATAACATCACTAGAGTAGCACATAGATGAATAGTGATACAAAACACATTGCAATCATAAAGGGATATAAATAAGCACTTCACTATGCTATTCATAACAGTGAATAAGTATTCTGTGAAATATAGCCTAAGAGACCCACACGGTGCACACACTGTCACCTTTACACACGTGGGACAAGGAGTCTCCGGAGATCACATAAGTAAAATCCACTTGACTAGCATAATGACATCTAGATTACAAGCATCATCATATGAATATCAATCATGTAAGGCAGCTCATGAGATTATTGTATTGAAGTACATAGGAGAGAGATGAACCACATAGCTACCGGTACAGCCCCTTAGCCTCGATGGAGAACTACTCCCACCTCATGGGAGACAGCAGCGGTGATGAAGATGGCGGTGGAGATGGCAGCGGTGTCGATGGAGAAGCCTTCCGGGGGCACTTCCCCGTCCCGGCAGCGTGCCGGAACAGAGACTCTTGTCCCCCAGATCTTGGCTTCACGATGGCGGCGGCTCTGGAAGGTTTCTCGTACCGTGGCTTTTCCGTATCGAAGATTTAGGTCAGGGACCTTTATATAGGCGAAGAGGCGGAGTCGGAAGGTCGACGAGGCGGTGACACAACAGGGGGGCGCGGCCCACACCCTGGCCGCGCCAGCCTGGTGTGTGGGGCCCCCAGGGCTCCCCTCTGGCGGCTCTCGGGTGTTCTGGAAGCTTCGTGGGATTTTAAGATCTTGGGCGTTGATTTCGTCCAATTCCGAGAATATTTCCTTACTAGGATTTCTGAAACCAAAAACAACAGAAAACAGCAACTGGCCCTTCGGCATCTCATCAATAGGTTAGTTCCGGAAAACGCATAAAAACGATATAAAGTATGCATAAAACATGTAGATATCATCAATAATGTGGCATGGAACATAAGAAATTATCGATACGTCGGAGACGTATCAGCATCCCCAAGCTTAGTTCCTGCTCGTCCCGAGTAGGTAAACAATAACAAAAATAATTTCTGGAGTGACATGCCATCATAACCTTGATCATACTATTGTAAGCATATGTAATGAATGCGGCGATCCAAACAATGTTAATGCAATGAGTAAACAAATGAATCATATAGGAAAGACTTTTCATGAATAGTACTTTCAAGACAAGCATCAATAAGTCTTGTATAAGAGTTAACTCATAAAGCAATAATTCAAAGTAAAGGTATTGAAGCAACACAAGGAAAGATTAAGTTTCAGCAGTTGCTTTCAACTTGTAACATGTATATCTCATGGATATTGTCAATGCAAAGTAATATAACAAGTGCAATATGCAAGTATGTAGGAATCAATGCACAGTTCACACAAGTGCTTGCTTCTTAAGATGGAGAGAGATAGGTGAACTGACTCATCATAAAAGTAAAAGAAAGGCCCTTCGCAGAGGGAAGCATTGATTGCTATATTTGTGCTAGAGCTTTTATTTTGAAAACATAAAGAGAGCATAAAAGTAAATTTTGAGAGGTGTTTGTTGTTGTCAACGAATGGTAGCGGGTACTCTAACCCCCTTGCCAGACAAACCTTCAAAGAGCGGCTCCCATTTTATTTTTATTTTTGGGTGGCACTCCTTCCAACCTTTCTTTCACAAACCATGGCTAACCGAATCCTCGGGTGCCTGCCAACAATCTCATACCATGAAGGAGTGCCTTTTTATTTTAGTTTTATTTAGATGACACTCCTCCCCACCTTTGCTTTCTCAAGCCATGGCTAACCGAATTCTTCGGGTGCCGTCCAACAATCACATACCATGGAGGAGTGTCTATTTTGGTTAATTAATTTGGGACTGGGAATCCCATTGCCATCTCTTTTTGCAAGATTATTGGATAAGCGGATGAAGCCACTAGTCCATTGGTGAAAGTTGCCCAACAAGATTGAAAGATAAACACCACATACTTCCTCATGAGCTATAAAACATTGACACAAATAAGAGGTAATAACTTTTGAAGTGTTTAAAGATAGCACTCAAGCAATTTACTTTGGAATGGCGGAGAAATACCATGTAGTAGGTAGGTATGGTGGACACAAATGGCATAGTGGTTGGCTCAAGGATTTTGGATGCATGAGAAGTATTCCCTCTCGATACAAGGCTTAGGCTAGCAAGGCTATTTGAAACAAACACAAGTATGAAGCGGTGCAGCAAAACTCACATAAAAGACATATTGTAAACATTATAAGACTTTACACCGTCTTCCTTGTTGTTCAAACTCTTACTAGAAATTATCTAGACCTTAGAGAGACCAATTATGCAAACCAAATTTTAGCAAGCTCTATGTATTTCTTCATTAATAGGTGCAAAGTGTATGATGCAAGAGCTTAAACATGAGGACAACAATTGCCAAGTATCAAATTATCCAAGACATTTTAGCAATTACTACATGTATCATTTTCCGATTCCAACCATATAACAATTAACGAAGCAGTTTCAACCTTCGCCATGAAAATTAAAAGCTAAGAACACATGTGTTCATATGAACCAGCAGAGCGTGTCTCTCTCCCACACAAGCATTTATTCAAACAAAAACAAAAATAAAAACAAACAGACGCTCCAAGTAAAGTACATAAGATGTGACCGAGTAAAAATATAGTTTCAAGAGAAGGAACCTGATAATTTGTCGATGAAGAAGGGGATGCCTTGGGCATCCCCAAGCTTAGATGCTTGAGTCTTCTTGAAATATGCAGGGATGAACCACCGGGGTATCCCCAAGCTTAGACCTTTCACTCTCCTTGATCATATTGTATCATCTCCCTCTCTTGATCCTTGAAAACTTCCTCCACACCAAACTCGAAACAAACTCATTAGAGGGTTAGTGCATAATCAAAAATTCACATGTTCAGAGGTGACACAATCATTCTTAACACTTCTGGACATTGCTCAAAGCTACTGGAAGTTAATGGAACAAAGAAATCCATCCCACATAGCAAAAGAAGCAATGCGAAATAAAAGGCAGAATCTGTCGAAACAGAACAGTCCGTAAAGACGAATTTTAAAGAGGCACCAGACTTGCTCAAATTAAAATGCTCAAATTTAATGAAAGTTGCGTACATATCTGAGGATCACTCACGTAAATTGGCATAATTTTCTGAGTTACCTACAGAGAATTAGGCCCAGATTCGTGACAGCAAGAAATCTGTTTCTGCGCAGTAATCCAAATCTAGTATGAACCTTACTATCAAAGACTTTACTTTGCACAACAATGCAACAAAACTAAGATAAGGAGAGGTTGCTACAGTAGTAACAACTTCCAAGACACAAATATAAAACAAAATTACTGTAGTAATATAAACACATGGGTTATCTCCCAAGAAGTTCTTTCTTTATAGCCATTAAGATGGGCTCAGCAGTTTTGGTGATGCACTCGCAAGAAATAGTATTTGAAGCAAAAGAGAGCATCAAGAGGCAAATTCAAAACACATTTAAGCCTAACATGCTTCCTATGAAAAGGAATCTTGTAAATAAACAAGTTCATGAAGCATAATGCAACAAGCATAAGAAAACTAGACAAGCTCAACTTCAAGATTTTAAGCATATAGAGAGGTGTTTTAGTAACATGAAAACTTCTACAACCATATTTTCCTCTCTCACAATAATGTCCACTAGCATCATGAGCAAACTCAACAATATAACTATCAAATGAAACATTCTTATCATGAGTCTCATGCATACAATTCCTACTCTCCACATAAGCATAATCAATTTTATTAGTAATAGTGGGAGCAAATTCAACAAAGTAGCTATCATTATTATTCTCATCATCAAATATAGGAGGCATATTGTAATCATAATCAAATTTATCCTCCATAACATGCGGTACCAAAAGACTACTATCATTATAATCATCGTAAATAGGAGGCAAAGTATCGTCAAAGTAAATTTTCTCCTCCATGCCCGGGGGACTAAAAAGATCATGCTCATCAAAGCCAGCTTCCCCAAGCTTAGAATTTTCCATAGCATTAGCAACAATAGTGTTCAAAGCATTCATATTAATAACATTCCCATTAGCATGCATATAAAGTTCCATGGGTTTTTTAATTCTCTCTTCAAACACATCATGTCCTAATTCAAGATAAAGTTCATAAAGATCTCTCATATTTTTGTTGTTTTCCATTATGCCTAACTAGTGTAAACAAGAAACAAAAAGATGCAATTGCAGGATCTAAAGAAAATAGCTTCGAGTACTTACAACGGCGGAAAATAGCTTAGTAGCCGAGATCCGGAGTGTGAGTACCTTTTACCTTTCCTCCCCGGCAACGGCGCCAGAAAAGTGCTTGATGTCTACGGGTGCTTCTATTCTTGTAGACAATGTTGGGCCTCCAATAGCAGAGGTTTGTAGAACAGCAGCAAGTTTCCCTTAAGTGGATCACCCAAGGTTTATCAAACTCAGGAAGGAAGAGGTCAAAGATATCCCTCTCAAGCAACCCTGTAACCACAAAGCAAGAAGTCTCTTGTGTCCCCAACACACCTAATACACTTGTCAGATGTATAGGTGCACTAGTTCGGCGAAGAGATAGTGAAATACAAGTGGTATGAATGAATATGAGTGGTAAAGACACCAGAAAATAGCTTGATGCTACAACTGGCGTGTGGTTGATGGTGGTAATATTGCAGGCAGTACAGATGCAGTAGAACAGTAAACAAGCGATGATTGCAGTATTTGGGAACAAGGCCTAGGGATTATACTTTCACTAGTGGACACTCTCAACATTGATCACATAACAAAATAGATAAATGCTATACTCTACACTCTCTTGTTGGATGATGAACACCACTAATTGTGTAGGATTACACGAACCCTCAATGCCGGAGTTAACAAGCTCCACAATATTCGATATTCATATTTAAATAACCTTAGAGTGCATGATAGATCATTGCAATTACACCAAGTACTAACATAGCATGCACACTGTCACCATCACACTATGAAGGAGGCATAGATCACATCAATATTATCATAGCAATAATTAACTTCATAATCTACAAGAGATTACAATCATAACCTACGCCAAGTACTACACGATGCACACACTATCACCTTTACACCGTGCAGGAGGAATAGAGTACTTTAATAACATCACTAGAGTAGCACATAGATGAATAGTGATACAAAACACATTGCAATCATAAAGGGATATAAATAAGCACTTCACTATGCTATTCATAACAGTGAATAAGTATTCTGTGAAATATAGCCTAAGAGACCCACACGGTGCACACACTGTCACCTTTACACACGTGGGACAAGGAGTCTCCGGAGATCACATAAGTAAAATCCACTTGACTAGCATAATGACATCTAGATTACAAGCATCATCATATGAATCTCAATCATGTAAGGCAGCTCATGAGATTATTGTATTGAAGTACATAGGAGAGAGATGAACCACATAGCTACCGGTACAGCCCCTTAGCCTCGATGGAGAACTACTCCCTCCTCATGGGAGACAGCAGCGGTGATGAAGATGGCAGTGGAGATGGCAGCGGTGTCGATGGAGAAGCCTTCCGGGGGCACTTCCCCGTCCCGGCAGCGTGCCGGAACAGAGACTCCTATCCCCCAGATCTTGGCTTCGCGATGGCGGCGGCTCTGGAAGGTTTCTCGTACCGTGGCTTTTCCGTATCGAAGATTTAGGTCAGGGACCTTTATATAGGCGAAGAGGCGGAGTCGGAAGGTCGACGAGGCGGTGACACAACAGGGGGCGCGGCCCACACCCTGGCCGCGCCAGCCTGGTGTGTGGGGCCCCCAGGGCTCCCCTCTGGCGGCTCTCGGGTGTTCTGGAAGCTTCGTGGGATTTTAAGATCTTGGGCGTTGATTTCGTCCAATTCCGAGAATATTTCCTTACTAGGATTTCTGAAACTAAAAACAGCAGAAAACAGCAACTGGCCCTTCGGCATCTCGTCAATAGGTTAGTTCCGGAAAATGCATAAAAACGATCTAAAGTATGCATAAAACATGTAGATATCATCAATAATGTGGCATGGAACATAAGAAATTATCGATACGTCGGAGACGTATCAATGATCCTGCTCGCACTATGACTTGGATGACTGGTAAAGAGAAGTACTCTTGCAACTATCTTGACTTATGTGAAGCCATGGGATTTAGTGGTGGTCGTGCTCATGGGTTTAAAATTCACTCTCAGGATAAGTTCACTCATGTGGACATTGCTTTCTGCTATCCTTCGGAACCTACAGCTGGTCCTCCCACTATCTCTGGGATGTACTACTCCTATCTTGTGCTTGCCAAGTTATTCCGTGAGAATCTCATCAGCAAGTCAGGAGATACAAGTGAATGTCGTGCCTACCATCTTAATCTTATGTACTATTGCCGTCCTGAGAACATTAGGACAATTGATGGTTGTGACCTCCTCTACTGTGAATTGATGCGTTCTGTTCGTGACCGGATGATTCCAAACTATATATGCTCAGTATATTCAGTAGCTCATCAATAAGGTTGTGCCTTCTCCCAACAATAAGAAAGATCAACTAATCAAGATGAACCATTCAAGTTTCCTTCTCAGGGAACTAGACCGGAAATCCCATCTATGATGCCCTCTGAGTGTCGGTCCAAGGAAAAAACATGACCTTGCAGCTAGCCCCAGCTACTCTAGGCACCACAAAATCATGCAAAAACTCATAAACTTGAACATAGACTATAGCAATAGAGTGGAATATGTGCATAGTGGTGTGAGACACTCTAACATGAGGACTTACAAACCCTAACCCAAGGTTTCTCAACTTTTCCTCAAGAAAAGTGCAATGTGTGCGGAGGACTTAGAGAAAGAGGGAAAGGGAGAACAATTTACCCGAAGACATGGTCCTCCTTGCTCAAGGGAACAAGAAGAACACCTAGGTAGGGGTTGAGAGCCAAATCCCCAAGATCTCCCAAAGTAGCTTGAGAGGGACCAAATCCCTTGGTGGAGATGATGCAAGGGTCCCGATCTATGATTTGGTGAAGTTTGAGAGGTTCCTAGTGGTGGGAAGGCCCTAGGAAGGAGTGGGGATGATGGAGGCGGTGGCAATGGTGTGTATGGTGGAGGGAGGAAGTGAGGAAGAAGACCCCCAAGGGGTAACCTACTCCCCACATAACTAGCCGCACGGCCGGTTTGCCGCCTGGTTGACCGGGCCAGGCGCCGGATGGCCCGGCGCAGAGGCCGGTCCAACCGGGCCAGAGACATGCTAGAGTATTTTGCCCAGTTTTGTCTCGTTTTGCCTCGTTTTCCCCCTATTCTTTGTGTAAATGTGTATGAATGCTCAGATGATGACATGTACATATAGATAGATAGACGATGATGAGATGAGCATAGACATGGGGTTGGAAACACAAAGTTCTCTAGGCATACCCATTGGAGTGAAAATCCAAACAAGATGTAAATAGCAACAATAGGCATGATTCGAAATATATATCAAGAATCATAAGTCATTTTTAAGTGATTTTTGCAATAAGATCATTTAGCCTTATATAGTCAAATCAAGTTGCAATTGAGGCTTAATGAGGGGCGGGGAATTACTCCCCCTATGTGAAAGCGCAAATGTCATGAGACCTCGAAGAGACATGCTTGGGTCCATATAATGACATTGGGTCTATTTATGTTGCACACATAGGTATGCATTATACCAAGACATGGTAAGATGACTATCCCCATATGTGCTATGCCTCTAAGCTAGATAGCAAGATAAATGCAAGAATATAGTGCAAGAAGTTATTCAATCTAAGTTTTTAGGATCAAGAATACCAAGTTCTCCTCTCAAGTTAACAAACTGGGTTTCATCCAAAGGCTTAGTGAAAATATCCGCCAATTGGTATGTTGTCCCCACATGAGTGAGATCAATGTCCCCATTGGCAACATGGTCACGTAGGAAGTGATGGCGGATGTCAATGTGTTTGGTGCGACAATGTTGAACCGGGTTATTGGCGATCTTTATTGCACTTTCATTGTCACATAGAAGAGACACCGTACCAAGAGATACACCATAGCCTTCAATGTTTTCTTCATCCATAACAATTGAGTGCAACAAGATGCCGTGGATATATATTCGGCTTCGGCGGTGGATAAAGCAGTGGATTTGTGTTTCTTGGATGACCAACTCACCAATGACCGGCCAATAAATTGACAAGCCCCGGAGGTAGACTTCCGGTCAACCTTATCACCGGCCCAATTGAAATTCGAATAGCCAATGAGTTCAAAGGTTGACCCCTTTGGATACCATAGCCCGAGAGTAGGAGTGAGAACAAGGTATCTTAGAATCCGTTTGACCGCCATCAAATGGCTCTCCTTGGGAGCAGATTGAAAACGAGCACACATCCCTACACTTAGTATGATATCCGGCCTAGAGGCACAATGGTAGAGTAAGGATCCTATCATGGAGCGGTATACCTTTATATCCACATCCTTCTCACTGTCACATGATCCAAGTTGCCCCTTTACGGGCATGGGTGTGTTCAGTGGGTTTGCATTGGTCATGTTGAACTTCTTGAGCATGTCCTTCACATACTTTTCTTGAGAGATGAAGGTGCCTTTTGCAAGTTGCCTCACTTGGAAGCCTAGGAAGAACTTCAACTCTCCCATCATGGACATCTCAAATTTCCTAGTCATCAATAGATCAAAAGCTTTGTTATGATTGGGTTTAGTTCCACCAAAGATAATATCATCAACATATATTTGACATATAAATAAGCCACACCCTTTAACCCGTTTGGTGAAAAGGCTGGAATCGACCGTACCCATGCAAAACCCATCATGTAGTAAGAAATCCCTAAGGAACTCATACCAAGCACGTGGAGCTTGCTTGAGACCGTAGAGTGCCTTATGGAGTAAATACACGTGGTTGGGTCGGCGTGGGTCTTCGAAACCGGGGGTTGAGCCACATATGCGGTTTCTTTTAGGGGACCATTCAAAAGTGCACTTTTCACATCCATTTGATATAGTTTGAAATTGTGGAAAGATGCAAATGCAAGCAAAAGGCGAATAGCTTCAAGACGGGCTACCGGCGCAAAGGTATCCTCAAAATCCATACCTTCTATTTGGGCAAACCCTTGCGCCACTAACCTTGCTTTGTTTTGTACCACAATGCCACTCTCATCTTGCTTGTTCTTGAATACCCATTTGGTCCCAATAACATTGATGCGATGATCCTTGGGTCTCTCAACTAGAGACCATACTTCATTACGCGTGAAACACTCCAATTCTTCTTGCATGGAAATTACCCAATCCGGATCAACCAAGGCTTCATGTACCTTGAGTGGTTCAAAACTAGACACAAACACATGGTGTTGACAATAAGTGATAAGTAATGCATGGTTTCTACGAGTTACCACTCCTTTTGAGATGCTACCAAGGACTTGATCTACTTTCATGTCACTTGCCCTTGTAGCGGCCTTGATCTTCCGAATGATTCCTTCATGATCAATGAACTCATCTCTTGCTAGTACTTGATCATGAGGGACCACTTGAGCTTGATCATGAGTTGAGGATGTCTCTTCATCATCATCATGGTCTTGCTCAGTGGAATGAGGACTTTTTCTTGTTCTTCGGAATGTGACTCAACTTGAGTGGAGGATGGTTCTTGAGTTGCACTTGATGGTTCAGCTTGAGTTGAGCTAGGATCCACTTGAGCTGTGCTTGATACTTCTACTTCATCACTTCGATCATTAGTATGAACTTCTGTGGGCCGGATGTGTCCAATGCCCATAAGCTTGATGGCATTAGAAGGATCATCATTACCTGCAACACATGGAACAACTTGGCATCCTCCAAGAACACCACGTCACAAGATACTTCAATAGCCCCAGTGGACTTGTTGTAGTATCTATAGGCGTGGGAGTTCTCCGCATATCCAACAAATGTGCCCTCAATAGTTCTAGTTTCAAATTTACCGAGCTTCCCTTTATTGTTCTTAACAAGACATTTGCATCCAAAGACACGAATGTACATGACATTAGGCTTGTTACCTGTGAGAATCTCGTATGGAGTTTTGTTATGGAGGGGTCGGAGGAAGAGCCGGTTGGAGTAGTGGACATCCGTAGAGATGGCTTCTCCCCAAAAGTTGTGGGGTGAGTTGAATTCACTCAACATGGTTCTTGCCATCTCAATGATAGTCCGGTTCTTCCTTTCAACAACACCATTTTGTTGAGAGGTGTATGGCGCCGAAAACTCATGCTTGATGCCCTCATCATCAACAAACTCTTGCATGGTGTAGTTCTTGAACTCGGTGCCATTGTCGGTCCTAATCGCCTTGATCTCGGATTCATACATACGTTGAGCTTTCTTGGCGAAGGTGATGAACTCTCCATGGGTCTCATCCTTAGACTTAAGGAGAAAGACCCAAGAGTATCTTGAGTAATCATCAACAATGACAAGTCCATACTTGCTCCCACCAAGAGTATCATAATGTGATGGCCCAAAGAGATCCAAATGAAGGAGCCTTTTTGTAGGTTTCTTGAAGTATGTCATGGTTCTCTCCAAGTTTCTTGAGCTCATCCTTGACGAGCTTGTTAGCCCTTTCAAGGTGGTCAAGATCCCTAGTGAGAGAAGCATGAGCAACTTCAAGCTCCTTCTTTGAAGTATCAATAGTTTCAAGATCCTTAACTTTATCTAGTTCATAGGTTTCAATTTGTTGCTTAAGACCTTGAGATATGCACATTTCAGTTTTTAGCTCTTGTCTTAGGAGATTGAATCTCCGTTCTTTTTCATTCAAATGATATTCTAATTCCTCAATGGACGCATCCTTTTCTTTGAGGCAGTCCATCAAGAAATCAAACTTGACAAGAGCATTACCACGAAGGGTGCATCTTACTTTGTAAAGTTCCTTAAGCATAGCTAACTCTTCTTGATTTTCAGTTTCATCATCAAGAACACTAGATAAGGAAGGTGGAGGCTCCATTACCTTGGTTTCTCTTGCCATTAGACAAGAGCCAACGATTGTAGAGGAGGGAGAGTCATCAGAGTCATCATCTTGAGTTGTTCTTGCCATGAACGAAGAACCAACATCATTCTCCGTGGAGTAATCCTTGGAGTAGTCATATGTGAAGAGTGACCCGGGCTTGGAGAAAGCCAAACCAGACACTCCGGCCTCCTTCTCCTCATCTTCTTCTTCTTCATCGGACATGTACTCGGCCCCAACAAAGGCTCTTCCCTTGTTCTTCTTGTATCGATCGTTGATTGGGTTTGGCTTCAATCTTGACTTGACCCCTTTGACAAACTTTGGCTTGTCTACCCTTTTCTCATAAGGGCACTCATTTTTAAAGTGGCCATCTTCATCATAGTTGTAGCAGGTTCTCTTCTTCTTCTCATTGAGGAACATTGGAAACTTTTCCTTGTACTTCTTGGCAAACAAAGCAAAGTCGGTAGCAATGTCACTAGTTGAAGTCATCTCTTCATCTTCTTCAATTTCATAGTCTTCTTCTCTTCGATAGTCAGCTCTAGCTTTGAGGGCTAGGTTGTGTGAGGCATCATGGTTGTGTGAGGCTTCATCAACACGGTTCATTGCCATGAGCCTTTTTCCTGTCTTGGCCATGTTCTCATTGGCCGCCACATAGGAGACAAGATCATCGGAGTTCAGATCAGCACTCTTGGTAATGATTTGCAAGTTGAGTGCAAGGTTGGTGTCTTCTTGCTTGACTACAATCATGGCAATGACCTTGGACTTTATGAATGCTTCATTCATCTCAAAGCCGTCATTGTACTTCTCAACTCCAAGACCCTTGACCTTCACTCTAAGAGCACCAAGCCTTGCATAGGCATCGGCCACGGATTCTCCTTCTCTAATCATGAACATAGTGGCCTCTTGCTTTGCGAACTCGTAAAGAGCTGATTAGATCAAATCGGTTCCCTCTTGGAGTACTACGATTCGATCCCACAACTCTTTAGCGGAGTCAATGTCATTGACTTGATCAAGGAGCTTGCGGTTGATGCCACTTCTAATCTTGTCACGTGCGGAGGCATTGAGTTGACGGTTGTAGAATTCGGTGGAGGTCAACCGAGTGGGATCTTGTGGATTCCGGTATCCATCAACAATGATCTCCCATAGCTCCACACTGCAGCTGCGAATATGAGATTCCATAGAAGATTTCCAAAAAGGAAAGTGAGTTCCATCAAAATGGGGAACATTCCCACTATGGTTTATATGAGGCATGGGTGAAGTGTTTTTGGGATAGTCATGATTGACTTGGTGGAAACCTTCTGGAGGAACTGAAGTCCCACTAGAGGTCCCACTAGTCAAGTTCTTAAGCATGGCAGTCATCTGTGCCATTTGGCTTTGTACTTCATCCTCCTTTTTCTTTTTCTCGGCACCATATGCCAAGAGTCTGGATTTCATTTCTTTAACCGAAAGGTTAGAGTCATCATCCAGACCCTCGAATAGTTTATCCATCTCACTCTTAAGGCTATGAAGCCCTTAATAAGAGTCCAAGCTCTGATACCAATTGAAAGTTCAGAGATGGTAAACCTAGAGGGGGGGGGGGGTGAATAGGTTTCTACAGATTTTAATTCTTTCTTTGCAATATTAGGCTTTGCGGAATATAAAGGCGAGCCTAATGCAAACTAGGTGAGACAACCTATATGAGGATACAAGTAACTCGAGCACGAAGGCTCTCACATAAAGTTATATCACAAGTAAGGAGTTCGGTTAGAGATAACCGATAGCACACGGAGACGAGGGTTTATTCCCGTGTTCCCTTCCTTTGCAAGAAGGTACGTCACGTTTGGAGGGGTGGAGGTCCCACGAAGGATTCCCCACGCCACGAAGGCTCACCCTATTCTCCGGAGCCTATCCCACGAAGGAATAGCTCTCTCACTTGTGGTAGACTTTGAGGTAGCCTCCAAACCTTCACAATCTTGTCAGGAGCAAATCCACAGCCCAGATGCGTCCGGACCACTCTTGCCCACCTAGGGTTTCCAAGGAACCATAGAGAGCAAGCTTCTTGATGAATACAAGGGGGAATGATATTTGGCTTGGTAGAACAGTAGATCGGGTCCTCCTCTGTCGTTTCCCCGGAGGGATTTGAGTTTGGGTGGAGGAGAAGGGAGATCTGAGGCTTTTGGTGTTTCTAGCAATGGAGTATGAGAGAGAGAGCTCAAGAACAGCTTGTAGTGTAGTGCGAAGGGGTATATATAGTGTCACTTGAAATATGGCCGTTGTCAACTTGCCACCTCAGCTTTCTCCTCGAGATTCCCGGTCAACCGGACCACAGACCGGAGCGTCCGGCGCAGGGCCCGGTCCGACCGGGACAGGGACCGGACCCGCCGGTCCAAACCGGGCGGAAGACCGGACCGAGACCGGAGCGCTGAAGTGTCGCGCAGTACTCCTCCTAGAAGGCATCAACGGAGAGCCCGGTTGGCGCCGGGGCGCCCGGTCCTGCACCCGGTCCGACTGGGCGGCTGACCGGAAGCGCCCGGTCCAAACCGGGCGACAGACCGGGCCGTGACCGGGGCAGCTCCGTGTCTTCCAGTAGCCCTCCCAGATGGCATGAGCGCAGGGGCCGGAATGCGCCGGGGCGCTCGGCCCAGCGCCCGGTCGACCGGGCGGCAGACCGGAACCAGCCGGCCCATGGGCCGGTCCGACCGGGCCTCTGACCGGCAAGATGTTGTAGACCCCTTTTTGATTGTTGTCGAAGTGGGGGGTCTCCTTTAGCCTTCTTGTTCCTTTGATACACCATTTATGCCTCTTTGGCTAATACCTGGGATTATCCTTACAAACATGTATTAGGTCAAATACTCTAGCACGGTGTCATTGTTACCAAAATAATGGATAAGGGTAAAATACCCTTACAGTACCGAATGAATGAATCCAAAATTTCTTGAAATGTCTTAACAAACATCGAATCTGTCCGGTGTATAGCTCCACTCCTAAATGTCATTGGATGTAGAGTTTTATCTTGTGAATGCGAAACTGTAGCCCTTTTTTTTCGAAAATGAAATATTTTAGCCTCGGCAATGAACACGAGATCTTTTATATTTACTTTACATGAAGAAACACGACATGATAAAATGGATATACGTGGTAGCATCACATGCATACATATATATGGGCGTGGATAGACTAGTTAGTGAAAGAAACTTTCTGAAGTTCTCACAACCCGTGAAAGCTGATAGGCATAGTTTTCATAATCTAAAACTTACCTTTTTTTAAAAACCCGATTCCGAAAACCTTTGCATGGCTAGGATCCTTTGGTCCATGGTATACATCACACACCCACATAATTGAGCTTGCTGAGTACACCCGTACACAATCTATCTTCTTACCCTTTCTAGACTAGGGACACCCGTCCAAACCCAATATGACGGCATGGAGAACCACTGCTAGGAGGGGAAGTCAGGCACCATGAGCGAAGTAGTCACAACTGTAGTTATAGTTATCAGACAGAAGGATGTAGAATAGGACGGGACCAATCCCAAGCCCAAGAACATATTCATAGAGTATTGCTTAGTAGTTAGTAGCAATCATCAGCTAAATAATACTCGAAATAGGTCGCGTCGTGGAATAGTCAACGAGTTGTTTCTTCTGGATCTTGGTTTGAACAGGAACTTACCTGAAAAATTCACCGTGCCACGGAGGTTCCACAAATCTATTGCAGATGATCTTTTGAGATGAATACTAAAGTGAGGAATCTTTAGACCCGCGATGTTTCTATTGTCATGCTGTTCGGTGCAATATTCGTGGAACGGTGTTTCGTTAGTGTTATGCCAACAACTTGTACACTATAACATGTAGTGGTGTACATGATCACTACATTGACCTCGGCCAGAACAACGCAGACACTAGCGTCAACAATGGAGGAAGAGGCGAAGGCTCCAAGAATGACCCTAGCAACACCGACAACAATGATGAAGGCACAAGGACTCGGACGAGGAGGAGGACTACAACATCTTCTACCGCTACCGTTGCAGCTAGGGTTTAGTTTAGGTTAAATTTAGTTAAAATTTCATTCAACTTTATAAAATATCTTTACAATTTGAACGAAATATAAGTTCATCTGTTGAATTTAACTTCTAAAAATTTCAACAGAAAACTATTGAGACGTGGCGGCCGCGGAAAGACGTCCCTCTAAACTATACTATCGACAGCGGCGCTCCCAATACGAGCTAGGACAATTGGAGGTGGTTGGTGGCATGTAAGATGCGTCACATGAATGGATTCACAATTTCTTAAAATGTGTTAACCAACATCGAATCCGTCCGGTGTATAACTCTATTCTTAATTCTTAAATGCCATGTGATGTACTACCTGTTTCGAAATATAAAGCTTTTTACAGAGCTAACTTAAATTTCTAAAAGCTTATATTGTGGAACGGAGGTAATATAATTTATCTTGTAAACTACAAACTCTTTAACCCCTTTTTTGAAAATGAAATATTTTAGCCTACTTGCGATGAACTTGAGGGTTTTCTTACTTTACACGAAGACGTAAGACATGATAAAAATGGATACACGTCGTAGCATCTGTATCTGCGTGTGGATAGAGTGGTTAGCGAAATCCAATGAGCACTGGCACTCGACACGTGCGTTGGCCCCCCAGAGAGATACTACTACAACACAAATCCATCTCAATAAAACCCAAAAGAAAGCTTGATTATTATGCCAGGAGGAACATGCTTGTATTAATTGGCAGCTAGTACTACTTCTTCCAACCACTGCAACCTTAATTCTTCTCATTACTCTCACGGTCCGTACGGTACCGTGCACAGTAGTTCTACTTAATCAATGCTTAACACATGAATTAATTTTGCAACTTCATTATTTCCAAATACAAAAAACAATTTTCTATCAAAAAACACTTTCTCCGTTCTAAAATACTTTCCACTCTAGATCTAAAATGTATTCTAAATCAGTCTACATTTTAACTTTGTGATTAGCAACATCATATAAATACGAAGCGGTCTTACTTTTTCTATTGGATCTCACTACTTTTAGTGTAGCTTGGATTAGTAAAATTAATAATCTTTTTGTTCGAAAATAAGTGTCTTAATTTTTTCTAGATATAGATAATCTATAACTAAAATATGTTTAGATATATCTAGGGTTAGATAAAACTAAGACTTGGTAGCACTAGTAAATGTAGTATTATTTTATCTGATTTTTTTTGTGATGTAGACTAAATACGAACAAATGAAGTATGTCTCTACTTTTATCTTGTTGTTTCACCCATGATCTCTCACTCTAAGACAGCTAAATCGTATATTTTTTCTCAAAAATAGAAAGAAACTAAAGTCTAGCACATTAATCAGTGCCATTATTATTAGTTAACCATTTAATCAGTACTACTCACTTCAAAATAGACAAGCACTCACTTTCCCTCTCTAAGCTAAGCATACTAGTTTAGTTTAGCTACTCTCTCTCTAACCACCCACCCTCATCACCACCACCACTGAGCCCCATGCTCTGCTCTCTCTCTCTCTCTCTCTCTCTCTCTCTCTCTCTCTTCCCCATTTCCATGGACAGTTACTGCTCTCTCACTCCTCATAAGCAACCCTAGCTAAATCTCCTTCTCTCTCTAGAGCTAGAGAGTGTGTGCTCTCTTTTGAAAGATCCCTTCTTTTTCCCTTTCAGCTCCCAATCCCTCCTTCTTTTGTCACGAGATGTGGCTTGCCCCAAACTAGCAAGAGAGAGAGCTCCGGCCAAAGCGGCAGCGGCAGGGCCAGACAAAGCTCAGATTCCCGGGGGCGGTGGGCGTCGCCGCTATTTTACCTCCCACCGCCGATTCATCGACGGAAGATCCAACCCCCAGCTGTCGGTCGGCGGCACTCCTAACCACCGGGCGCTTTTCTTTCTTTCCCCCGGGGATTTCTCGCCGTTTCTTGGGCCAGAGGCGGCGCTGCTCTGCTGCGGTTCCGCGGCGGGTCTTGTGCAGCTCCGGCGCTCGATCCGTTTCTCAGGCCAGAGGCGGCGCTTCCCGACGAGCTCTTGAGCAGGCCGCGGCCTCCGCCCCTCTTCTTGGAGCTGTTTGATTGGCTTTGGGGGGAAGCCCGTCCGTTCTCGTGCCCCCGGCGAGCGATTCCGGCGCGCCTTGCTCCCAACCGGAGGGAAATGGCGGTCCTGCGGTCCCGCAGTTGACCAATTCGGCCCCCTCCCTCCCGCCCGCGGCCGGTCGCCCAAAATGGCGGATTTGGGGCTGTGGAGCCAGGGGTGGGCGTGGGTGCTCTCCCAGAAGCACCTCGTCGCCTGGGCGGGCTGCGGCCGGGACCTCGTCGACCGCCACTGGCCGGCCGTCGCCCGGGCCTGCGCCAGCTCGTCGCGCCTCCTGCTCGAGGCGCTCAGGCAGTGGCGGGGCTGCGCGGCCAGGGGCGTCCTCGCGCTCGCCAGCCTCGGCCCCGCCGCCGTCTTCGTCGTCCTCTGGAGCTGCTTCGTCTGCATCACCTCGCCCGCCTGCGCCCTCTACGCTCTCCTCGCCCTGGTTCGTCCTGCTCGCCTTGCTGCAATTCGTTCCCACATTCTAGCTCTCGGATGCGTACTACTGGATAAGGGTTTATTGTGTGTTTCAGATTGTAAATCTTGTCATGTGATGCTTTTGCTTAATTGTGGATTGCATGTTAGGTTCCATCCATCTTTTACTAAAGTACAGTTAAAGTAGTAATTGCTGCTGCAAAAGTATACCAGAACCCCCATTAATAAATTGTCTTGATGTAGTATTACTACTGTCTAGTGTAATCTTATGTCATGCTTTATTAGTACTCATCTGGAGTATGTGCAAATTCTAGATTCTATCTATCCACAATTTAAGATGCTTTAAGTTTTGTCTAACTCTGTCTCACTCTCACTAGAGGAAGGATTGGGTGTCACTGTGTCAATGTAAAAAAAAACACTGCATTACTTAACGATCACCACCACAGGGCATCATTTTGATGCAGAGGCTGGGGCGACCCCATTTCGGAAAAAAAACTGAAAGATCACCACCACAGGCTGTTCTAATCCATTCCTAGTAAATCAGTGCCATGCTAATTATTAGATCCTCTTGTTTGTTGGGTCCTCCCGAAATGCTTAAGTTTAAATTGGAGGTGATTGACTTGTGAAAGCAACTTGCCATTTAAGAAAGTTGATTATGTGATGTTGAGAGGTGTATGTATAATCTCCCCCACGAAACCACTATGTAGTAGGTACCGGGCAATCCAGTTGCTCTTACTATGCAGTATATTGAGTCATTGACTATTTATTCAGACTGGCGCACCTATTACTACTCATGCAGTTGATTGCTAGACAATGTTTATCCAACCATAGTAGGAGTTTGTACCTGTTAGCATTTTCCCTTTGTGTTTTTTTGTGAGATGGGTTAGCGTGTGGCTGGGGGATGTCTGACCTTTTCAGCTATAGGACACTACTGAATCAATAATCACGAGTGAAATAGTACAGAGAGAAATAAGGCTATTTCTCCTTTGGTTTTCTCCCTGTCCTTGCCACTTTTCTTATTGCAATGCAGACTATGTCACTTGCTTCATCAACGTCTAATGTACCTGTTTAGTTAGTAGCTTCTGCCTACAAGTAAGATTACAAGGTTTCCCATGCAAGAAGGATATCAAAGAGGTTATGCTATCTAATAATTTTTTAATGGTGTGCTGTTTCAGGGAGCTGTTGGGGCAGTAATTCACTATATGGGCTATACGCCTGGCCTTCTCATTGTAGGACTGTTTGGGATAATGATTATGTGGATGTATGGCTACTTTTGGATTACAGGAATGCTTCTGGTTGCTGGAGGTTTGTTTGATATGATTATTTAAGTCGATGTTTTTTTTACAATTTTCTTTCATCAAAGCCATGACTTGTTTTTGCCAATTTATTTGACCCTTTCATCTAATGGAGGCTCCTCTGTGATAATGCAGGTTGTATGTGCTCTTTGAAGCATGCACGCTTTGTGATACCTGTGTTGGCTATGTATGCTCTTTATAGTGTGGCTGTTCGTGTCGGATGGCTTGGGGTTTTCTCCACGCTGAACCTTTCTTTCATTACGAATGATCTTCTCAACAAGTTGCTGCTAGGATACGAGGGAAGCACAGAAGAGAGAACGTTTGAGGAAATGAAGGATTCTGATCCAGCCACGGATGCCTTCTTTGGTAGCCCTGAGTACCCTCCTACTCCGGACAGTGAACCAGAGACCGTGTCTTCTGCAAAGCCCTTTCGCTCAGAACCTACTCAAGATGTGTTACATGTACAAAAGGAGCCATCTCCTAGTAAAATAGTAGAATCAGATACTACTTCGTTGGATGAGATCAAGAGGATAATGGATGGTTCAACCTATTATGAAGTTATGGGCGTCCCTCGGAACTTGAGTATTGATCTGAAGGAACTGAGAAATGGGTACAAAAGAATGGTAATACACAGCAACCCTATAAGCTGAGAGATCATTCATCTTTCTGTTCCTTACTCTTGTGGTGCATTTTGTCTTTCTAGGCAAGACTTGTCCATCCTGATAAAAACATGGGAAATTCATTGGCATGTGAATCATTCAAAAAGCTTCAGTCAGCTTATGAGGCAAGTGCTTTGGGAGTACATGCTTCTGCATTTTCATTGATTAGATTATTACCAAGTCTGGTAGCTTTACAGTTCTTAGATCAGAACTCTGTTTTTTGACCCTCGATAAAGCTAACTGTTGTAGTCATACCTTCATGCAGGTACTCTCGGATTTAGCAAAGAAAAACAGCTATGATGAACAACTGAGAAAAGAAGAATCGCGTCAAATGAATCAGAGATCACGAGTTGTCTCCCAACCGGTGGGTTCTTCTTGTAAATAACTAAATATGGAATCTGCATGTCTTTCATGTATACATGATCTACTTAACTTTTGGAGTGCACAATGCGATCTCTAGTTTTCTGCACAATCCCCTGTCTGAGACCTTTTCTATATCACTTTATTATCAAGTTCATGTATATTGAAAAATGACTCAGATATAATGTGCCATCTCTCAACAGCTATTCTTGTTTTGTTAGTATGGCATCTATTCAGTAATCTTTTTGCACATAACCTGGGCAATCTTGTAAACAATGTGATTTCTACATGACTCCCTGTTTTGAACAACTTGTTTGGTACTGTTCTTTTTGTGTAACTCATGTTTAATTCAAGAATAAGCTCATT
Organism: Lolium perenne; assembly: GCF_019359855.2. Taxonomy (NCBI): domain Eukaryota; kingdom Viridiplantae; phylum Streptophyta; class Magnoliopsida; order Poales; family Poaceae; genus Lolium; species Lolium perenne. The sequence goes on along the minus strand of NC_067248.2, from coordinate 30,294,541 downwards.
TGATTAACTTCCTTTTGTAGAGTGGGGTAGAGTTCATCTCTGAAGAGTCGAGGCGTATACAGTGCACAAAGTGTGGTAATTTTCATTTATGGATATGCACCAAGAGAAGCAAAGCAAAAGCAAGATGGTGCCAGGTTAGGACCCCGACATGTACTTTTAGGGCATTTGTTAACTGATCGTATCACTCCAGCTAATTTGAATGAATGATGTGTGTAGGATTGTTCTCAGTACCATGTTGCCAAGGATGGAGATGGATGGGTGGAAAATGGATATTCAACATCCTTGAAGGTATACTTTTGTGTAATCACATGTAAACTCAATTACATTTTACCTCTCTGTTTACATGAAGCACTTCTAGATGGCCATTTCTGGATTATCAAATCTAAACACTAGAGACTAAGTATTGGTGTCTGAAACAAATGGAGAACGATGTTCAAAAGCATAATCTTCTGAATCCTAGCATTCTACACAGATATTTGATAGGAAGTTCATCAAATCTTCATTTTACATAGTGAGGCCTTGGTCCTTACTACTTGTTTTATTGCTTAAACTGATCTAGTCATGTATTTCCTGAAGGCAATTTTGAGCTTGAGCAAACTTGATGAATTGAGCTGTAGCAGTCCCACTGTCTTTTGATTATATGCCATCCAAAGAAAATATTAACTGTGCTAAAGGTGGATGCTCAAAGTATTTGAGTAAACTTATATCTCAATGGCAATATTAGCTACAGACCTACAGTGAATTTCTTCATTGCATAAACAAACTATTTTGTATATGGATAGCACATTTAAGAAACACTCAACTGATAGCATGCGCGTATGTTTTGCAGTTGGGAAGACTAATGCTCAGTAGAACATGTATTCAGTTCTTTCTTGTTTGTTCATTTCAGATACAAATACCCCAAGCTTTTGTTTGTGCGGAGAGTAAAATATTTGATGTGTCTGAGTGGGCTACCTGCCAGGTGAGTGTTCATCTCCCTCGTTGTCGTCTTTAATTTCCTTGTTTATTTAAGTTTTCACACAAATATGATCCGCATCTTCGTTATTCAGAGGGTTTTCATGCATTCCTTGCTTTACTCTTCATATGCTACTACTCTGCAGTTCATAATGAAACATCATGCTGTGACATATTCTGCTTTTGTAGTTTCCTTGTGGTTTATGCATCGATTGTCTAGTATCACATTGAGAACTGAGTGCTAGCTCAGTGGCAAGGCTTGCGAGTGCGCAACCAGCCCACCCAGGTTGGAGTCCCAAGGGGACCGAATTAAACGGGGTGTTATCTAGTGGACTAGCGCGTATAACTCTGCTGCTGGAGAGGTCTCATCTATCTAACAACGCCAATTGGTCGCTCCTCTTCCCCGCTACAGTAGGGAGGGGCGTTTTTTCTGAACACCTCCGGGAAATCCACCTCGCACGCCGTTGGGTCGCTGATTCCCTCCCCTCCGGCGGTCGCTCCGGCGGCGGGAGGGTGGGGAATCGTCGATCCACGGCCTGTATATAGCGTAGGGTTGTCTTGGTCGCTTGCCGGCGGCGCTGAGGAGGAGGCGGCAAGGTCGGCGCGGCGTTTTGAGGTGAAGATCTCCCTCTCTGGCGATGGCGCTCCCAGGAGCCCTGTGGCCATGTCTTCGTCTTCTCCGAGCTTCAGGGTCTGCGGATCTGGTGAGTTCGGTCTCCCCTCACCGGCGGCGGCGTGGCGGTCGAGCCGGAGTTTCAAGAATAAGGAAGAGGAGGTTATGAGGAGTCCGGCGATGGAGTTGGGGTGCGGCGGTGTAAGTTCTCAGGAGCTGGCGACCGGCGACTTCCCGTCCGCGGAGGGGCTGCGCCCGATCCAAGCCATCAAGGGTCCAGCGGCGGCGGCGCGCCACCGGCTGCATCAAGCTCGTCTTCTTCATCGGGATCCAGGGGTCTTTTCCGTATTTCTGCCTTTGTTCTGGGTCTTTCTGTAAGAACTGGACTTTAATATAATCTCCTTTTCTGCGCAAAAAAAAGGGAGGGAATCTTCCCCCTTTGGTCAACGTTTTAGTATCACTTTGCTCATGACCGAATTTAGTTTCTGTAGTTTAGGATCGTATAGTACTTTGAAAACAGGTTCTGTTGTTCCATGAATCCTGTGATATGGATCGATACAGAATTGACTATACTTGTGATAATATTGCTTAATTTATTTGAAATAATAAATATCCATGCCATGGTCTTCTAAAGCACAATGACCATATTAAGCTCTGGAAAAGTAGGACAAAAAAGTTATCTTGCACTTAAGTGGTACCATCAACCGCTGTTATATCATTTTCTGATAATAGACAAAAGATGCTGTTTGGCGTTATCTGGGGAAGGGGAAAACATTTTGCTAACTCTTGACAATTTTGTTGATTATCCAGGGGATGGAGTGCAAACCAAACACTCATGGTCCAACTTTTATGGTGAACATGGTTGGCGCTGATAGGATGCCTCAGAGATCCTACAGCTCTCGGTATCCCTTCAGCTTGGATGCAGAGATGATCCCTGAGGACGAATTCGAGATGTGGCTCCAGCAGGCGTTAGCGACAGGCGTGTTCACCGACAGCCCGAAACGTAGGAAAAGCTGGAGCCCCTTCAAACTACCTCAGAAAGGAATGAGAAGTTGGCGGCGATCGTCATCAGGGAATGACATTAAGTAGCATGGCTGGCCGCATGGGGCCTCAGGTGACAGTGACATTGGGAAAAGGCAAATAATACAAACGCTTGTATTTGTAAATAGACTGACCCAAAACATTGCCTGGATAAGCAACTAATTTTTTGTCCGAAAAGAGAAACAAGGAGCAAAAGGAACTCTTTACATGGAAAGGCGGGTGAATCTGACTGTCCAAATTTCCTTTTCTCTGCAATGGATTCTCAGGAGTTCTTTCGGAAAGACCAGGTGTTGGCTGTCCAGCGTATGAGCTGCAACCGTAAGTGGTGCATTGATCGGCATCCGAGAGAATGCCAAGAAAAATGCCTGGATCACCGGAGCAGATTCTACGAGAATTGAAGGGATGTTCTTTGTGAAACATCATTGAGAGGATGCTTGTGTTCACGGGGCAGCAAGTTCTGCGAGAAGTCTTTCTGGAGAACGGAAGGAAAGGAAGACTGGCTGCTGTGTATACAATCTTGCATCAATGTTACTGCTTTGTTGTAACATTGTACACTGACACTGACATCCTGTGAAAAACTTCCATAATCCAGCTCTGTGTCGTAACACGCTCCTTGCACTTTGTAACGATCTGGGGACAAATATAGCCATCCTGGATTGTCTCCTGTTGTCATTTCTTGTTGCTGGATACTTACTACTGGTTAATCTGACTTAACTGGACTTACCTGGGTGCCCTGATATAGACCAAACATGCACTATTTTTAGCATGGTTACCTATGGTTATTATTATCTGTCTGACGAATATGGAAGAGGGAGAGGTTACCCGGTATGGTTTCACTTTTGGCATGCTTCTGTTTCCTAGAAATAGCTGGACTTTCTTTCACATTTGTGGGGATGGACTCACCTGTTTTTGGACTCTACTGTACTGTGTGTTCGTTGATACTAGTTCGAGGCCAGACTGAAGGAAGAATGTGTCATCTATGAATGTAGTTGCTAAATCAGTAGAAACAAAAAGTGCATTGTAACATGCCATGTGCACTCTTTTGTCTGGTGGTCTGAAATAGCGACGCCTTCTTTTTGTTTTGGATCGCATGCATTTCACAGACTTTTATTTTATTTTCTAAAGAAAAAAAAACATGTTGGACACAATGTTGGCAAGGAGACTAAATGAAAGGTGAATTCTGTATTTTTGAAGATCTGTTTCATGAACACTTTGTCTTTCTTTGTGTAAGAGATGTGATAGAACACTGGACTTATGTGGGTAGGATTAAATGCTGGACCTAGATCTAAATTAAAAGGATATGTACTGGAGTACTAATAACAAATCGGTAGCTGACAGTACAGCCTATGTAGTATGTCAAATATTATGCGGATGAACTCGTGATGTACCAGAGGATTAGTCAGCATGATTAATCAATGTAAAATACGGCTATTGCACCAAAGGAGTTAATTAGGAGGGAAAGCAAGGGATTTGTTGGGGGTACTAACGCGGAAAGGTCAAAACACGGATGCGCACTCACGGCCAATAAAAATGGACCACACATTTATCAGGTTTCCAACGCCTAACTTTTACCTGTCGTGGAGATTAAGTAATAAAAGAGAAATATAGCACACCCTCTGTCTAGGACCTTCTAGCTTTTTTCTGGAGAGTTAAAGCTATTTTAAATTTTAATTGAGTTTATGCAAAATATAATATTATTTATGAATCAAATACTTATATGATGAAAATATACTTTATCACGAACCTAATGATAGTACTAATTTATTTGTGCCATTTTAGTTAAACAAAATTGAACTTAAAAATGTTTGACTCTTCAAAAACAAATGGAAGTACATCTTTTGTCGGCGGAGGGAGTACTACTTAAGTGACGTAAATAGAAAGGAAGATTTTCACGTAGTTCTACGAAACTAGAATAAGTCTACTGGAATGGAGAATTGTGACTCCCAAGCTCTAAAGAAATAAAAAATCATATTTCTCAATGCAAACTCTCACTTTTAAATAATTTGTAATCTGAGCTACAAAAAAAAAGTGGATCTAAATACAATGAACAATGCATATTCTGAAATCTCTAACTATTTATCAGATTTGGTCATTTTTTGTAGCCCATAATACAAAGACTTTCTCAATTCAATTTTGCATGCTTACATCACTGAATACTTCCAAATAAAAATTAGATTCTTTAAGCAGGTAAATATGATTTTTAAGAGCACTGAAATTTGGGAGTCAGCTGGACTCTTCGATGTCTGTTTGTAATTATTATTTTGGAAAACATCTAGTGCAACGTAGACACAGACGATACATTGGCACACCTACCACACAGGCGCCCACACAGAAGGGAAGTCAAACTAGCATTTCAATCATAATCACCACACTAGCCATCCAACCTTTGGTTCGTTCTCATGTATGTCTGTAGTTTGACACATGCAACCCAATTATATAAAATTATACCTAACATGATTATCACAAACCGCCCGTGCCGAAAAAGACTTACTCATCCGATAGACAAGATGAAATTATAAAATTGTAAACCACAAGTGTTGAGACAACACCAATGATATTTAAAGAAAAGGTCAGGGACATATGCCTAGTTTGTTAGTTTCCTCATTTATTATTATACTAGAGGAGATGCTAGTGACTAGTGAGTAGTGATGAATTTCTGTTATTTAATAGGACTAGTGGATTACCAGAAGGGACAAACATGAACGTTTGTATCGAGCTGAACACAGCAAGCATAAATTAAGGTAAAGCACTAAAGTGATCGAGCCAACTCCACTACAAACAAATATTAGTGCAAAGCTGTGGCGGCTATACTCTCTTTAGCTCCAATTCAACTGAATGATGTAAACAACTATGGAACTTTTGAAATAAGCTTGAAATACAGGACTATAACGGATTGCACCGATCATCAACATATTATATTGTATTTTTGAGCATCAACTATTATATTGTCGTGGAGAACCGAGACCTATTTACGGAGGTCTGTACACGGTTGGAGGATACGGCGAGGGATACTTTTTCCCTACATGGGTGGCAGCATAGTCTACGGATAGTAGCTCCACCTACACCTTAGGCGTCATCTCCGATATGTATCTCGCCTAGTTTTCTTTATGTAACTTTTTTCACTTGAGACAACAAACGGCTGTGTGCATCCTGGTTATGCAGAGGCTGGATGTAACTGCTTCTTGAAGTAATAAAGCATCATTTATCGAAAAAAAATATTATATTGTCTTTTTTGGCTTAAAACCTTCTAAAACCATACGATTATAAATTCACAATATTAGAATGCCATGTCTGCAAGAACCATATGAGATGGAATTTACACCAATTTTTCACTTGCATCTAGTATATACTGAACACAATATGCATGGGTATAATAGAGGCGCCACGTTAGTCCAAAAAAATCCGAAGTATCGTAATAGTTAGATCTAAAATTTACCGCTAGAATTTAACAAAAGTTAATATTTATCATGTAACCTCTTTGAGACGGTTTATGTTGACAAGATGAGACGTGGACTTCCAGTTAAGGAACTAATGCTAGTAAGATGGACACTACTTTCCTAGGAGTAATGTGGTAGTTGTCAACAAAAACAATCAATCTGCCTAGAACAGGGTGGCAAAGCAAAGAGCTGCTAGGATCTATGCGTGTGTGGCTGTTTCAAGCGTTAATGCGTTGATGATGAGCTGCAGGTACAACCACCCTACTAAAAATCTAATCGTAGGTTTGCTCTCAAGAAAACTACATTTCTAATTTGAGTGCAAATATATATTCCAAAACTTCGTTTATTGAACATTTTTCTCACGGATCCACGCCAACATGTCCACAAGCTGTTGACTACTGTTTGTATAAACATGCAAGGGAATACACCCAAAATGAAATAACTATTTTTAGCAACAAATGATCATGTCAAATAATCACTAAGTTTCATAGTGAAGTCAAAATTTCATCAGCTCAAAAGTCTTAAAAAATCATCTTTTTTTTTTCTACAATTAGCATGGTGGGCCCTCGTACCACGGCATCATCTTTAGGGAGCTGAGTGTTTGATAAATAAACTATTGTTAGGTATGGTATTAAAAAAAGAAATACTTCCTTTGATCTAAGTTATCAGTAGCAGCAGATATAATGACTATACAGATTCTAAGATTTATCTCGTCTAAATCTGCGACAAATAATTAAGTAATTAGACAGGAAGGAGTACTGGACCAGGGTTTTCGTATGTCTACCGGGTCCACGCAACCTCGTGCGTTCAAATAGTCGAAGGAGAGAAAAATTCTCACACGCCCGAATCTCAAAGCAGCGGAGCGGGCGACCCGTGACTGGAGCGGGTGAGTGGACAACGCAAGACAGCGACCGCCAACGGCGCTCTCTCCTGCTTTTCGGCCGTGACGTCCCCGACAAACCAACCGCCGTCTTGGAATACCTAGCGTGTATTCCAAGTTTTCCAACGCTGCGGCCACCCCCAGTACCCCCACCCTCCTCTTGCTTCGCCTCTGTAGTTCGCCATTGCTGGTGTGGCGTTGTACAGCTTGGACTCGTGAGCATAAATTAAGTTAACGCACCAAAGTGATTGACCATGACCAATCAATCAAACGAAAAGGAGCCCAACTTGAAGAATCCTAGGTTGAAACTGTGGCAGCTACACCGTCTTCAGCTCCTTCGATTATTGATACCCCTAAGGCCTTGTTTGGTATTAGAGTTTTAGTGGGGATTAGCGCGGATAATCCGCTCGAAATTTTAAATCCCCACTTATCCCCAATGCATGTTTGGTGCTAGAGTATGAGAGAGTTTAATCCCCACTTATTCTCACTTATCCCCACTTTTCCCCCAAATTTTAGTGTAATTTTTTCAATCCCCAATACTCTACCCCTACCTAGTGGATTGGGGATGGGGTTTTGTGGGGATTGGGTGACAGCAGTAATTCACCCAATACTCTAGAGTATTATCCCCAGTAATCCCCACTGATACACTAGTACCAAACAAGGCCTAATAAGGGTGGGTTGGCATTGCAGAGGTATATAATTTTTCTTCCAACTTTATCAAACTTTGCATTGTTTGACTAAATTTATACGCCTTGTTTTTATGTAACCGGTGGTGTAAGCCATTGCATAACTCCTTTTGTTGCCATGCCACATCGTGATCAATTTTATAATAAATTGTTAAATTACTCACAAAACTAGATAAAATGGGCATGGATTTGCTATGCCTCGATTAACTGAGATTTTCTGAAGTCAAAGTGCAACTGGATCGAGTTGCACCTTTTTTTGAATTGCAGTTGCACTTTCTTCAGATGACGAGGATTTAAGAAAAGCTCGACGATCCATCGCAAACACATGGGAAAAACCTTAGTCGATTTGAGCACGGATTGATCGATGGATCCAATTTTTGTCGAGTTTCATACACGGGTTTTAGAGCATTTCTATTCGTGCCTCTTAAAGAGCGTTCGACACAACAATCTGATGCGTCTTTACAAGAGCGTCGTGCAAAAAGAAATAAAAATTCTGGATAAAAGAAAAACCTTTACCTAGCTCTAGCTGCATGACTTAAACACACCGTCCGAATGCATGCATGCATGCATACATGGGCAGAGGAAACTAGCCCATGAAGAAAAAATTAGGTGGGATAAATTGCGAGATAGATGAGGCAGAAATGAACGACCAGTGACCTCGCATGCATGCATCCATACTTTTCATCCGATGTAAGATTCATATCCAATGCTAAATTCAGGTACAGAGACAGCGGAAATGAAATGCTATTTAGCTTTGAAAGAATTAAGAGCATCTTCACCCGTGTCCGCCAAAGAATTTTGGGACGTGCCGGACAATTTTTCGTTCCCAGTCGCTCCCTCAAAGCCCTTTCTATCCAGCGCGGTTCAATACGGTGTCCGGCACCCCGATCCCGTCCCCGATCCACATAGGACGCTCTAGACATGCCGGACACATCAAGAAGCAAGGTGGGGAGTGGTGGGCCTGACGCATCATTGACACATAAAAATTTAACCAGTCTCCCACCACATTCCTAACCTTAAATCCCACTCCAGAGGCAGAGCCTGCACCAGCAGGCGCGTCGACGACAACGTCTGCTAGTACACCTACGTCAGTGGCATCAGCATCGACATCGGTGATGGAACAGGCAGACCTTGTCGTGCTCGACGGGCCTACGTCAACTCAGGATGCACTGTCGGTTGGGGGAACTATTTAAATTTATGTTTGGAGAACGCGGATGAGAAGCGACGTCTCCCAAACACGGCATGAAGAAAAGGCATTCTGTAAAGATCAGACGCTGTCTGGGGGACGGGGCTGAAAGATGCTTAAGTTCTTTTTATTTTGTTTGGGGTCCCCTAAACGTTCGTCTGAATTTTTCATTTTTTTGGTCTCAGTTTGTTTGTGCACTCGAAAATCAAGAAGCAGTGGAGCGGGCGACCCGTGGGTGGACAGGTGAAGAAAGACAGCGACCAGCACCAACGGCCAACGGCGCGTCCCCTGGCCCCTCTTCCCCGACGGAAACCCCGTCAGCGTCATCGTCATCGCCCATTCGCCCTGACCCAGCAGCCAGCAACAACCACCGCCCCATCCAACTGGCTACCCGTGGGTGGATCTCTCTGCAGTTCCCTGCTGATTTTTCTGTCTTCCTTTCCAATTCCAACTGGCAACCGCTCCCCCTCTCCCTCTCTCCACCAACGGAGGAGCGCGACGGGACGGGACAGCCCAGAGAGAAAGCAGCCGCCTTCGCTGGAAAGGCCGCGGCGTAGCGCAGCGCACTGCTGCGGTGGCTGTGCTGCGTCTCTCTCTCTCGACCTCGCTCTGCTTCCCCCGCGCGCCCTCTTTTGGGTTTTCGTTTTCGTTTCCCGCCCCTGAAGTAGCCAAGGGGGAAATTGATACACAGAGCGAGTCTCCGGGAGGCGGCTCCGTCCGTTGGCTTCTTTGCTGCTCTTGCCGCCGGGGACAACACATGGCGGCGGCGGCGGCTGAACCCGTGAGTTCCTCAACTAACCTTCCTCTTGTTTTTTTTAATAAGTTTTCCTCCACTTCGGAGAAAGAACACCGAACATTCCTTTCCGCACATCGGTTCTTCAGTCAATGAAGCGGGTCTAGTACTTTAGTTTAGTAATTCAGCCCATGTTCGGTCTAATTATTGAGCGGATAATTAGGGGTCAATTAACGTGCTCGGAAGTGTGGATAGATTCTGCAGGGAGTTGCAATCGCAAAAGGAAAGACAATGAACAAGTAAAAAAAGTACAGTAGTTAATAAAATCACCCAAGAAGTTTGACTTTCAAACCTATGCTATGAGTATAACACAACGAACAGTTTGACTGCAAATGTTCATACTCCAAGCAGAACAGAACAGAGCCCCTCCACTTCTGAATTGCCAGCGCGTTTTTAATCAACGTCCAATCTGGAAGCTTGGAGGGCTGCATTTTGCCTTGCTACGCAGTTGAATAATCTCTTCGATTTGTTTAATCTGGAAAAGAATCTTGGAATGTTTTCGCTGACACCGTAGACTAAGGGTGTGTTTGGTAAGCCGGGGCTACTCAGAAATTCTCCTCTCAACGGAGATTTTGAGGAGATCCGGTGTTTGTTAGCCCGGCTCGGGCCATCTCCACACTGCTGAGGGCATACAGAAAAGGCCTCAGAGCCGGGTTGGAGAGCGAAGCTCAGATCGAGCTTCCCTACTCATCCGGGATGAGGCAATCCCGCAAAACACTGTAGCCGTGCCCTGCCCGACCCCCAGACCCCCACCCCGCAGCATCATTTCCCCCAACCGGCCTCCTCTCTCTCTTCCCGTCCCTGGAGCGCCCGACCCTGGACGCCCCCTGCCGTCGCTGGCCGCCGCCCGTCCCTGGCCGCCGCCCGACCCTGGCCGCCGCCCGTCCTGGACACCGCCCGACCACGGACGCCCCGCCGCCGTCGGCCGCCGCCGCCCGTCCCTGGAGCGCCGCCCGTCCTCGGCCGCCGCCCGTCCACGGAGCGCCGCCCGACCCCCGCCGCCGCCCGTCCCGGACACCGCCCGACCATGGACGCCCCGCCGTCGCTGGCCGCCGCCCGTCCCTGGAGCGCCGCCCGTCCTCGGCCGCCGCCCGTCCTGGAGCGCCGCCCGACCACGGCCTGGAGCGCCGCCCGACCAGACGCGCGTCGGCCCGTGCTCCTCCCGCGCCGGAAAGAGGCCAGACGAGCCAGCGCCGGCGCCCCACGGCCCTCCTTCCGCCGCCTCCCACCACCGCCGGCGCCCCACGGCCAGCCATCGCCGGCAATCTGCTCCAGTCCCGGCTGAGGGCCTGATTGCTTTTTTATTTTTGTGTTGAAGGTTCTTTGTGTAAAATTCTGGACCTCTCTGCAAATTGCTTTATGTGTGACCGGTTGAGCTCAGATTTGGCTCACCAAACAACATCTTACCTCACCATGGCTGAGCACGCCCGACCTACCAAACACGTCTTAAATCTCAGCTTAACTTGTATAAGGTCAGATTTTCCCAGGTGGGATAGTCTTTCTGTGGTGACCCGGTCTACCAAACACACCCTAAACTCCCATGGTTTTGTCATCTTTCTGCAGTTGGAGTATGACCTGCAGCAAGAGCTTTCCGACATCATGATCCACGGCTACATCAGCAACCTACACCGCCAGTTCGAGACGAAGCTACTGGAGAATCACAGCATTATCAGCACACTGACCAAAACTTTCAAAGAAAACGTTTCCAATATCACCACGCTGCGAGACGATCTCGCCAGCATCGTGGCGGCAGCTTCAGGGCCCAGCGTGAAAGACAGCGGCGAGCCCCCCGTCGTGGCGCAGACGGACGAGGCCGCGCATTACATCCCCGACTTCTCGCTCCTGAAGCACTTGAGCGCTGACGAGTTCATGGGCTTCCTCAAGTCGGAGTGGACGAAACTCCAGAGGGAGCACGAGTACGAAATGCATCTCAAGACCGAAGAGCTGTTCAGGCTCAAGAGGGATTTCGCGAAAGATGGAGCTGTCCTGCCTCTCAGGAAAGAGAGGGAGCTCGAGTTTATCAAGTCAAAGTTGATTCAGACTATCTCAAAAATGAATGACATTATCGCGAGGAAAGAGGGCTCTGATTGTTTTGATTACGATGAGGATGGTGAGCTCTGCAGACTAAAGGACAGAATTGCTTCTCTGCTGGAGGAGAATGAGCGTCTCCGAGGCTTGCTGGCAGATAAAAGGAAAGAGGCTAAGCAGCTATCTTCACAGGTGGTGGACGCGCAGAACAGTATCGCGCGACACTCGTTGTCAGAGTCAAAACTTTCGAATCAAATTCAGAAGCTCTGCGGTGAGCTTGACGACCTAAAGATCGAGAGCCACTTGAAAGATCTACTGGAACAATCTCTGTTAAAAGAAGTATTTGGTAACTATGAAAATCAGATTGATGATGGGAACCAGGAGGAGTGCTTGCTCCAAGAGCTGATCATGGAAAAAGAAGAGCAGCTACGTGCCATGTCTAGAGACAGGCAAAAGCTCAAGTATGAGAACGACCAGCTTGTGTCTATTGTAGGATCGACTCTGGTTCAGCACCACGAGGAATTCGACTTGGTCAACGACGAGCTTATGATGTACAGGGAGAAAGTTTGCGAACAGGAGCTACTTATCTTGGAGTTCAGAAGCGAGTCGAGTTCAATGAAGAGCTGTTTGTATGAGGCTCTGCAGCAGATCAATGTCTGCAAGGAAGAGATATGTGGGCTGACTAAGAGCTTGACTTCCATGTCTGTTGCTTTGGAGGAAGCAAAAGAACAGAATGCGTCTCTTGATGCTACTATCCGGGAAATGAAGAGAACATCGGCATCGTGCGTCGACGGTCATGAAGGACACCTAGAATTTGACCTCGTTAGTATGGAGAAGTTGTCTAAAGCATACAGTGATTTTGAAAGCAGAATATCACAAAGTATGAAGCAAAGTGAAATTAGGTGCGCATTGATATCCCTTCCCACTTTGATGTTGCTGTTTATTCAATTAGAGCCACACTTGCCGAGCAAGTTCACTCACTATTCTAAATTCTAAACATGTGCATGTTACAGAAGTGGAGCAACTTGCAGTTTGTCTAGTTCATGTTTCCAAATGTATTGGTCGATAGTTAATTTTTAAATATTTCTGCAGGTTGACTAGTATAATGTGTCAGTTCAACCCACTGGTGCAGCAAGTTTCTGTATTAAAGAAGAAGGAATTCTGGTATAAACAAATACTTGAGATTAAATGCTCGAATCTCAGGAAAGCAGAAGCAGAGGTTAGCCTTCTTTGCGTTGCTTCATTTTGCTTTCGGCTGGTTTGAGTTTTCTAAGGTGAAAATGTCGAACAAAATTCCAAGCAATTTTCAAACTTGGGACTGATGAAAAAGAAGAATGGTGAAAATGATAAATAACATATCCATTTCTAGTAGAGAAATACATGAAGCTTGTTAATTTTGCACTCCACCCAAACAAAAAAGGCAAATCTGGAATCCAGATAAGATGTAATTTTTTGGGATCATCTCAATCTCAATGAGACTTCTTGGTTTCTTAAGTATCTATTTTTTATCTGTAGTGACATAATTCATAGATTATTTTCTAATGTGGTTCAGGTTGATATACTTGGCGATGAGGTCGACACCCTTTTAAGTGTTCTTGGTAAAATCTATATAGCACTTGACCATTATTCTCCTGTTCTGAAGCACTATCCTGGGGTAAGAGAGTTACTCCATAAATTTCCATGATACCAGTTATTCTATTTTTTTGTACATGTAACCTTCTTGCGATCAAGGTTGTACGGTTCATAATTGTTTTTCATGATTCCTTCAGGTGACAGAGATTCTGAATCTAGTGCAGAAGGTGTTGAAAGGAGAAAGTGTTTAGCAATGTAACACTCTGCTGAAATATTAACAACACTATCCGTGTATACATTTGACTTGGACATGATCCTGAGAATAGTTTTGGGCAGTCAGTCAGTTTTTGCAGTGACTTACTAGGAGGAAACAAAGTTGTTAACTTACAGAGCTAGATGCAGTCAGTGATAGACAGCATGATTCAATTGCTAGTGTGACCGAGGTTTTTTTAGGCTTCATTTGTATAGTGTGCAGTTAGTAGTTGGCAATAGCAACCTGTAGGGTTTATTTGTGTGCGCCTTATAGCTTTTAGGATGGGTTGTGGGTGTAGTGTTTCTCTCTTTTTGAGAAAATTGGGTGATTGTTTCTTTGCATGCAGCAGGTGCAGCATGTTGTAGCCCTAGATTGTATTGTTGGTGACTGTTTAAGTCCTAGTTTGTATTACAGTAATTATGTATTTGTAAATTGTAACTAGTGCAGTTTCTGTACTCCATTGTTTTTGAATTGGAAAGCACTAGAAATTGTATTATTGCCAACTAGTTAATGGAAGTATTTGACAAAAAAATGTGGCATGTTTTATTTTAGTCCTTGGCAATGTATGGCACAAGACACTCATACGGGCCCATGAGCCAGTAGGATGTATGATGCACTTCCAAATATGAACTCATCATCTCATTAAGGAGGATGTGTAAACTCACGAAGGCATGAATATAAATCCACCACAGATAAACTTGATAAATGTTCTGAGATTTTGTCCTTTTGCCCTCCAAATCTCCAATCCTGCTTATAAATGCACTAGTCAACAAACACATTCCGCACAACAACAAAATTTTGATTAAATTTGACAACATTTTGTGAAGACTTTTTTTTCATTAAGAAAACTTACACAAAAGCACCATGAGGCATTCAATTTGAAAATTAAAGGGTGAAGAGTCAAAAAAATGCACACAAAATAGGGCACAATGTGACTCCCTCCCCCCATCACGGTTTGGCTATCAAGCGCAATCCGTCCTGCCTAGAATACAATTACACCGCAAGCTCTCAATGTTCCCATAAAAACGTGACATGCAAAGATATTTGAGTATTATGCATGTGCATGCTATTTTTTAAAAATAATCCATCTTGTAGCATATAAGAAAAAAATCGAGTGTCCTTATATCTAAACTTTAGAATTTTTTGTTGTTGGGGGAAACAACAATTCTTTTATTAAATCTTAAGTAGATATTTACATAACGAAAAAGACACCACACTTTGCAGTTGTCGACAATGTGGATGCAATTCTTTTTGTTCTTTATCCTTGTCAAACAAAGAAAACATTTATTACATGTAAAATGATTAATTATGCAAAAAAATTAAGTTTTATGGCACACTTTGCAGATCGATCAAATCATCTATCCTAACAAAAAAAGTGGTTTCCTCTTATTTTTCATGCCTTTGTGTTTGGACGAGATCTTGCAAAATGTTTAACCAAAATCCATCCAAACAATAGGTATCCACTTGTACAATATTGTTTTACTGAAAAAGATGTGCAAATGGGAAAGGGGAAGGGGGGAGAGAAGCCAAGCGCCTATTTTCCTCAACTTTTCCTGGCACAGGCGTCTCCAGCACGCAGAACGCAAACGTCTCTCTCCTCCGCCTGTTTTCCTCTTCTTCGCCGGACGGACGGGCGCACCCGATCGAGCGAGCGCCTCCCCTGGTACCGACCGATCGATCCATCCCCTTTTTAATCCACTATTCTTGTATCCTGTTGTGCGCGAGATCGCAATCCACTAGCTTTTACCTCGATTTCTTCGTTCCTCCCGAGTCCAGCGGGCGCAATTGGCACTACTTGCGACAGGACAGAGGGAATCGCTGATGGTTGCGCGAAATTCTTGCAATCTTTCACCCGATTCGGGGTTTTGGTTGCTCGAAATTGCTTCTGTTCAAGAGAATGTAGGGGGGAAACTGTTTTCTTTTCGTTTGGTTACGCGGTGTAGAGCATACGAAATGCATTATCTAGTTCGCTCAGAAGTGGGAGTATGGTCCTGGAGAGAATCTTTGTGGTATTGGAATATCATGTGCTTGTAAGAAATGCTTGCAATTTCAGATTACTTGTTTTTTAAGACCTAAGTTAACATTTCGATCTACTATATACTAAAGCTTTGCTCATGTCCAGATTGTCCTGCAAAAAAAAAACTACATTTTATATGCTTCTTTAAAGCATCAGTTAATGGTTTGATCTATCAGCTAAAGCTTTTTCATGTACAGATTTTCCTGCAGAAAGACTACATTGTACGACCGAAGAACCTGTCGGGAGCTCCTAGAAGAAGAACCAAAGTTGATCCTACAGAGGGTAGCTAGTCCGGCAGGGCTGGCTTCAGGAGATCAGCCACGGCTCTAAGGAAAGGATCCCGGGTCACACCGAGAAGGGGAACGCAATGTGTCCATCGCTTTCCTAAGTTCCTTCTTGCATCGCCTTCTTTCCACGGTGGCCGCGGTGCCCTCCCTTCTGCAGGGGGGCATCCTTCCGATCTGACCTACCTTGCTGGTGGCGGTGCTGCACAAGTCTGAAGTAGACTTCTAGCATTGTAGTCAGTTCAGTTAGTAGTGCATATAGTAAGCGTTGTAGGTATGGTGTCAGCCACCAGGTTAGACGGTGACTATCCTTTCCATGGCAAGAATACTCCTCTGGATCAGTTTGAAGGTAAGCAATAGTTATTTGAACTTTGAAATGGTTCTCTCATTTAGGAAAGACTGTCTAATATTTAATGCTAGAACTGTCAATTTGATTGTTACGCCTGTCTAAAAATGTAATTATCCTCTACACTGGTCTGCCACCAAAAATAAAATAGTATTGTGGTACTGGAAACACTAGAGTACTCCAAGAAGGATTAACTAGTGCATGTGAACTTATCCGCTATTCTTCAACGTATTTAAACTCTGTATGATGTTGTGTTAGATAGCTATATTAGAGTTTTGATTCATGATGTGTGCCTGCTTGATTCTCAATTGCAGTATGGAATAGCAAAGTATTCCTAGATAATTGTACTCAAGCACATTAACTTTTTTCGCAAAATTTATCCATGTGTTTGCTGTTGGTCCTTTGAAATAACAGCACATGTTCAGTTATATATGATTGTAGCACTGTAATAGTCAGAAATTTCTCTTTGATGTTCAGGTGTGAAGATACATCTTTACCGTCTAGGTACAGAAGAACGTGAACTTGATGCTCTCAAAAGTTCCGCATGTGCTGATCAAGGCAGCCCAAGTTTACTTGATACAATCATTCTGTCTCAGGTTTGTGTTACCCGAGAGTTCACAATTTTTTTATGAGTTATTGTGGCAGCATTTGTAATTGATGATTTCTGTTTCCGCCAGTGGGAGAATAATTCCAGGGAGGGCCAGTTGGCATATGATGTTACTGCTTGCAAACTTAAGGTGCTTCTTTGATTTTTCCTAATTCTTCCATGGTTGGGAATATTAACTCTATACATGTTTCAGATTCTGATATGCAAACTAAAAATACAAGATCATCATACGATATGAGCCAGAGAGGTGAAATTAGCCACACATCATCATAACAATCAAATTGACAGTCTTTACTATATTTAAGTTTCTGTTTGAGCATTAGTGCTAATTTATAATTTCACACTTATAGTATAGTTGTATACTTAACCTCTTCTCAGCGGTATCCACGAATAAAATGCAGAGTGGCATGATTGTCCCTAAATATTCCTGCAACCTTACCTTGGCAGAAGCTCCACTATTGTTCAGATTCCCGCTTCTTGCATTGTTGTTGACCTCGTGATAACAGCCTGATTTTTCTTGTGCTGCAATGGTGATGGCTATGGGTGGTACTTCAAGGAATGGGGATGTTGGGAAACATAGCAGCAGGAAATAGGAGAGGAGGGAGTGGGAAAGATTTAATAAAATACTATTGGCTGGCACTTGTCCTGTTATCCATCACTATTCCATCCTAGGTGGCAGAAATTTAAACTTATCGAGGAATGTCACAATGCTAGAAGTGTATTCAACCAACAAACAGTTATTTTCTGCCAGACATAGCATTTGTTAAACTAATGATGTATTTCCCTTTCAAAGAATTTAGTAAACCGTCAACCTGTTAATGAAACCCTGAGCTCTACTGGAATAAATGGTTTTGAATGGTTGTACAGGTCATTGAAGGTGAAAGGGATTTTGTTATTCAAATGAATGATAAGTGGAATTCATTTTCGCTCAACGAATATGGCAAGTTCAGTCATCCTTTTGGATGCTCGAAGCTAAGTTCTACTAAAATCTGCGGGGAATTGCTTTTGTGCATTGAGGAAGGAGAAAAGAATGAACCGGAGGTTGTTCCTTTGACTACACCCCCAAATGATGGAGTAATGCTGATTGCAAATGTACGTACCTTCAGATAACCCATCCCTCTGTCAATGTTAACATAAATAGAAGTATTAGTTGTCATCTGCATCATGCTTTCTCATTTCTGATGGGCATCTTTTCCTGAAGGCGTATCCTGTTGAATATGGCCACATCTTCTTGGTCCCAAATCCAACTAATAGATTATCTCCCTTTTGGGATAAAAAGATGTTTGGGCTGATTACGAAGATTGCCGCTGAAGTAAACAGTGCAGCGTTCCGGGTTTTCTTTGATGGTACATCTATTGTGCCAAACCACACAGATTTTCAGGTAATATTTTATAGTTCTTGTGCTTAATGCTTTGATCTTACTCTGCTTAGTGTTTTGATCTTACTCTAAGTATATTACTATTGATCTGCCATCAGCTGTACTCACCTGTCTGCCCGATATTGTGGGAGTAACCATTGAGTTGTTTGGTGGTTTGATCATCGCTAAGCATTCTACTATAGTCATGTGCTTTGTGCTGTAATGCATAGTTGCAAGGTTACAGCATACCTTAAGGTCATTTAATTGCTTATAAACTGTTACTTTAATACGCCATTATGTAAATGCTAATCCTGTACAGTTCTTTTTCTTTCTTCTTATTTTTGTTTTGTAGCGTTGCTGTACCTGTTGTGCCCTACCCGTGTTCTCGACGGTTTTCTCTTTGGCATGTATTCGAGAAAAAAAAGTATAGTTATAAAAGCAGATACCATAGATCTATGTAACCGTTCTATTATAAATAATCAAAACCAGTGAGTAGATAATTTTCTGCAATAGGATTTTAAGAAGGTGCTAGGACTAGGAGTTTGCAACAGATTCTGGAGGAAAATCTCACGGTGTTATTCTTACAAAATGTTACAGGCATGTTATTTTGCCAATCCTTTACCAGTGGAGTCTGCATCGACTGTTCCATGCAACTATCCTGAATACCAAAATGTTACAGACATGAAGACCAGATCAGGAGTTTGTGTCTACGAAACAGTTGACTACCCTCTGAAAGCCCTCGTGTTCTCCAGCAACAATGCAAATGCGCTTGTCAATGTTGTCAGTGAAGCATGCCTAACTCTGCGTGAGAACAATACCGCACACAGCCTAATGATCTCCAACAGTGGCAGCAATGTTTTCTTATTTCCGCAGGTGTAACTCCTTGAAGCAGAGGGTTCCATTTCTAATCAAACATTTTATCTACCAAAGAATGGCCATGCATTAATCTTGGATGTTATGTTTTAGGTGAAAAATCTGGCTACGGGCTGCTATCTTTCTGCTTGGGAGTGCTGCGGCTACTTCGTTTATCACGCCAAGGTTGATTTCGACCGAGCTTCTGAGGCCGAGATTTCCAGCAGAATGGCCTCGTTCTCGCCCGAAGATGGTGCCTTTGAAGACCTGAAGAATCTGTGTTGCGCTATTGCTGATGATCTCGATACCTGCGCCTGTGCAGAATGAGGCCGTACCTACCAACAGTTTGCGTGGGTGTCCGTTATGTAAAAAAATGCACAGGATGTAACTGCCACTGTTGACCTGGTGTGCCGTGCTCCTCCGTTGTATTCCCTGTGTTTTGTGGTTTATGCCTACATACTGCTATGAAACGCATGTATGATAACATACTGAATGATTAGTAATGCTCTCTTAAATGTTTTGTTGCTCGTTGCGCCCATGCAACTATCCTGAACTCAGCAGGACGTCGTGGCATTGGTGTAGGTCTGGCCAGCTCTGTGCAGGTCTTTGTGCGTCCAGAGCCTTGAGCGAGACAAGGTGTCAATGCTTTACCAGTGGAGCCGTCGTGTAGACGAAGAAGTGCCGTGTTCTTCAGATAGATGATTTTTTTTTCAGGCAAGGTTTGGCTTACCAAGAAGCAGTAGTCGTCTGAGCAGCAGCAGCAAGGCACAATCCTGGTGGTTAGTATCTCAAAAAGAAAGGAAGAGAGGATCCGATTAGGATCTGTGTGAGGTTTTAGCTATGTGTACTTGCATGAAGATTAAAAAAAATATTTTTTTATAATTTATATGTACATCTTTCATTTACATGTGTTGTACATACATATACATCGCAGTATACATTTGTACAGTGTACATACATTGTACCCGGTGTACCTACGAACGGGCTTAATGCCCGTACCCCCACCTACTGTGGGGGCAAGGGCACGGTCGGAACACCACCTTTTAAACCACAAATTCCCGTGTTGCCCTAGCGGTGTGGTACAAAACATACCGGCGTATGCACACTTACTACGGAGTATGTACGTTGTGGGAAAAAAATAAAGGAAAAGCCAGGCTACAGTTTCCTGGGCCGGTAGGTCCAGGGCCCATCTTAAAATTGACTAGGCCATAGACCCTGTTAAAGATATGAGCCTGAGTACAGCTGGTCGATTCTCAGGTGGTCCTATCTATCGCTTTAAACGATGCCAGGCGACCAAATCGCTGAAGGGAGCGCAGCATGGGCCGGGGCCCATTTAGCTCCACGCGCTGCCTTCGCTCGCCCTCCCGCGGAAATTGCTCCCTAGCGCGCGCGCGCGTCGTAGCACCGGTTCGCTAAAGTATGTTTCTTACTGGGCCGGCCCGTTTGAGCTGTCTGGTTCGTTTGTTCCCTACAGGTACAAGTGCGTAAGCTAAAAAAAAATGCTACAAGTGCTCGTTCGTTCGTTCCACACGACAGCTGGTTTGGCTGGCCACATCGTGAACTTAGCAAGGTATAATTGTACAACTACAGTACTAAGATACGTATATTTCTGTAATTTTTTCCTTTTTCATTTTCGTTTTGCTGGTATGTTTCTTTTCTAGATTTTTCTATTGTTTATTTCTTGTATTTTTTTAATTCTTTTTGGACTAGAATTATTCTAGTTACTTAAAATAATTGGACTAGAATTATTCTATGTTTTTGCTGATGTAGTTGTTCCCTGCCGTGTAGATAGTTGTTCCCTGTCGTGTAGATAGTTGTTCCCCGCAGTGTAGATAGTTGTTCCCTGCTGTGTAGATAGTTGTTCCACGCGGTGTAGATAGTTGTTCCCTGCCGTGTAGATAGTTGTTCCCTGTCGTGTAGATAGTTGTTCCCCGCGGTGTAGATAGTTGTTCCTCGCCGTGTAGATAGTTGTTCCCGACCGTGTAGATAGTTGTTCCTCGCCGTGTAGATAGTTGTTCCCGACCGTGTAGATAGTTGTTCCCCGCCGTGTAGATAGTTGTTCCTCGCGGTGTAGATAGTTGTTCCCTGCCGTGTAGATAGTTGTTCCCTGCCGTGTAGATAGTTGTTCCCTGCTGTGTAGATAGTTGTTCCCCGCGGTGTAGATAGTTGTTCCCTGTCGTGTAGATAGTTGTTCCTCGCGGTGTAGATAGTTGTTCCCTGCGTGTAGATAGTTGTTCCATGTGGTGTAGATAGTTGTTCCCCGCGGTGTAGATAGTTGTTCCCCGCGGTGTAGATAGTTGTTCCACGCGGTGTAGATAGTTGTTCCCTGCCGTGTAGATAGTTGTTCCCTGTCGTGTAGATAGTTGTTCCCCGCGGTGTAGATAGTTGTTCCCCGCCGTGTAGATAGTTGTTCCCTGTCGTGTAGATAGTTGTTCCCTGCCGTGTAGATAGTTGTTCCCCGCCGTGTAGATAGTTGTTCCTCGCGGTGTAGATAGTTGTTCCCTGCGTGTAGATAGTTGTTCCATGTGGTGTAGATAGTTGTTCCCCGCGGTGTAGATAGTTGTTCCCTGATGTGTAGATAGTTGTTCCACGCGGTGTAGATAGTTGTTCCCTGTCGTGTAGATAGTTGTTCCCTGCTGTGTAGATAGTTGTTCCGCACCGTCAACGTTGTTAAACAGCAAGTTAACGACAGCATGCGTCGCACCGTCATGTTCAGTAAAAAAGGCATCGCTCGTAAGGCTCGACGCTCTAACATTTTTCACGTACGATGATAAGAAACTTTTTTTTAGCCACCACGCACATGCATGCGGGAAAAGGAAGCTAGAAGAAGCAAGCAGCTGTCACTCCGTACGTACTGCATGCATCGATCAGCATTGCATGCGCATGTTCAATAAAAAAAAGAATCGCTCAATAAGCTAGCATGCTGTTTTTCATGCGAGCTGATTTTCTCTTTATCTTAGTGATTATTTGTCCTTTTTTTACATCAAGATTTTATTTATTGTCAAACAGCGCAAGTAGACTCAGTTTATAGATCACATAGTCGTTTGCACCTGGAATACTGCTACGAAGGAAAAGTACAAGGAAATTAGTGTGTCGAGTAATTGTGGAGTAAAGAAAGCAACCGAGTTGCTCAGCATCCATGCTCTTAAATAAGTCTGTACCTCTTCGTTTTCTACTTCACGTGACCGTACGCCAGGCAAATGAGTCCTACTTCACGTGACCGCATGCCAGGGAATTAGTCCCACCTCGAAACTTTAGGAAAAGCGCGACCGGTTTAAATAGCTCGTTCCGCTTAGACGTATCATACAAGCTGCTCGCTCCCCGTGGCGGAACCGAACGGAGCTATATGTGGGCCTCCCGGGAGCGCGGCCCAGCTGGTCGCGAACCACCGGTAAATATAATGGGCCGTCCATAGAAAAGCCCAGCCGCTCGATTCCCTGTGCGAAGCAGAAACTCCCAGGCGCGCGGGCGAGAGGGACTCCCAGGCGCGCGGGCGAGAGGGAGGAGGACCCCCTCCCGCTTAGCGGAAGCGAACCTCCGTCACACTCCAAGTGGCCACTTCGTGGGCCGTTTGGGCGTGGCCCAACAAAAGGTATTCTCTTTTTTTGTGTTCTTGTCGTTTTTATATTTTCTGTTTTTTTTTTGTTCAGACAAATTTCAGATCTGAACGTTTTCGAAAAACAAGAACATTTTAAAAATTTCTTTTTTTAAAAAGTGAACAGTTTTAGAATAGAACATTTTTTGAAGTTGAACATTTTTTTAGAATTGAACAAATTTCAAAGTGAACATTTTTTAAAACTGACCATTTTTAAATCTATTTTGTTTCAAATTGAACATTTTTAAAACTGAAAACATTTTCAAAATCTAAGCAAATTTAAATTTTAAACAAATTTAGATTTGAGTAATTTTAAAATTGAACAAAATTTTAAAAGTTCAAATCTAAAAAATGTTCAGTTTTTTTAAAATTAAATCTGAAAAATGTTTATCCTATAGTCATTTTGACTCCCCAAATACATTCCTAAGTTGGTGCGTGAAAGGATTACCTAATCTTGATTGATTGAAAATCATCTGGTGTCTTTCTCCGATCATAAAGAACCGGATCCCTATCCGCCTCCCCTGCCTTGGTACGAACATTACGCTCGGCTTTCCCAGCTTTGTTTCTCTTATTGCTAGATCGGGTCAATCGGATCTCTCTTCTCGGTTCTCGCACTACATTACCGACCCAGGTACATTCTTCTTGGCAGCTCAAGACCTTTCTTGTTCCTTGCTCCCAGCAAAAGAAGCTGCTTCTTAAGTGGATTTATTCGGGACTGATACTCTTTTCCGAATTAATAACCAATGATTTCCATTTTGACCAATGGATACAGCTCATGGTAAGACAACATATGGCTTCTTCCTTGAGGGAATGTTCTAGCCGCCTCCTTCCGCCGTGCTTCCTCCGATCAAATAGCTACCTAGGCTTCCTCGCATACTCGGCTTTATCTAGTTTAGGATTTACTATTCTCTGGTGGATTATCTGGTGTCATAGTAGGAATCACCCCTTTCTTCTCAGATGGTATAGATCCAGTATATTGGTCAAGGCAGCTTGCTCCAATCATGCTTTGTTTATTGAATGAAGAGTTCACTCGTAGAAATGTCCGTTCTTTCCTTTGAGTCATATCCGTAAGAAAAGAAATGAATGTAATCAAGTGGTAGAGCCATCGACATATGAAGAAGCACTTAACCCGTGCTCAACCGACCCATCCAGCTTGAGTATGATGGAATGAAGCCCTTCTTCCAAAAGGATTGAAGATGATTAAAGATCATTTCTATCAGTCTTGGTATAGATTAGAAGATTTGATTGATCGAGAGTATTTCAAGGATCCACATCTGGGCTTGAGAATAGCTGGAGTGGATTTTCAAGAACCTTACCTCAGATGTCAGGAGACTACGATTATAGCTTTGGCCGTAATGGGACTGCTCATTAAGTTTGTGTACAATACACGATTTAAATATGCCAAGTTTACTATTGGGTATAACATGATAAGCTCAAGAGGAGAACTTGAAATTGAAAGAATTGAAAAGTTGAAAAAAATGAACGAAAAACCGTGAAAACCCAGAAAACCAGAAGGAACACGAAAAAAGTGAAGAAAATCAGAACCAGAATAAAACCCGTAGTAAAACCAGAGCAGTCGGTGAAATGGGCCCGGCCCACTATTAATAGCCCCTGTGCGATGCCCCAGATACAGCTCGCAATGAGCGATGTATAGGATTCACCTCGATTCTCTCTAAAAGCTCTCATGTTCAAGGCAACAATGCATTCCCTCAAAAAAGAAAAAAAAACAGCGACAATGCAAAAACGGTTCCCATTGTTGTCAGCGAAGCATGCTTACCTCTGCACGAGAGCAATACTGCACACGGCCTATGATCTGCAACAATGGCAGGAACGTCTTCTCGTCCCCGCAGGTGAAGCTCGGTAAAACACGGTGCTCCGGCGCTACGACGTTGGGGCAAGTTTGACTAGATGCCAGATGGCCAATCTGAGCTGGTGCAGTGGTGGACTAGGCTTTCTTGTCCGGTGGCTCACCGACGCAAAAGCCACGTCAGTAACGGCAGTGCTTAGAGCATCTCCAGCCCCGTCTCCCAAAAGCGTCTCCCAAAGGGATTTAGGGCGCGCCGGACCAAAAAACCGTTCCAGCCGCGTCCCTCAAAACCCATTTTTGTCCGACGCGCCCCGATACGGTGTCCGGCGCCCCGAGCCCGTCCCCGTCCCATAGGGGACGCTCCGGCCACGCCGGACACAACGAAAAGCGAGGCGGGGACTGGCGGGGCCGACCTGTCAGCGGCACAGTTAATTTTAACCTAACCGTCGCCTACCTCGCGACGGAAGTTATTCGCGCGCAGTGACACACGGCGGCATCTTTGCCTTAATGGCGACGGAGGGGCAGGCGAGACGTCTCGTCGGAGCTGCGTAGCCTCCACGCGTCGCCGGCGTTCGCACGCCACCGCCCGTTCCCGCGCTTTCTTCCCGCCTCTTGTCGCCTGTTCCCGCGCTTTCTTCCCGACGCCGGCGTCTATAAAAGGTCTCCCGGCTCAATGGTAGCCAACACACCCCGCCGGCAACAAACACAGCCCTTGTCGCTCCACCACCGTCTCCTCCACCACCAGTGGCAATGGCGAACCGCCCCGGCGCTGGCCACTTCCCTCCACCGCCATCTCCTCCACTTGCAGTCCCGGAAACGCAGGTCGACACCGACCCCGCGACCCGGGAAGAGCGGGAGGCGGCGCAGGCGGCGGATCTAGCAGCGTTCTGCGCCCATGGCCCCGCAGCTGGCGAGGCCGCGGCGGCAGCAGCGTGGCACGAGCAGCAGTGCGCCACCGTTGCGGCGTCTGACGCCTCGACGGGACAAGAGGCGCGACGGTGCCGGTACTGGGAGGAGATGGAGCAGCGGTGGGCTGACGAGCGCCGGCGCCAGCGCGTTGAGCGGGATGCGCTGTACCGAGATCGGCGGGAGGCGATCGAGCGCCGGCGGCGGGAGTCGATCGAGCCCCAGTAGCAGCTGGCGGCGGAGGAGCGTCGGCAGCGGGAGGCGGCGATCTGGGGGAGGCGGGCAGACCAGTTGGCGGCGGAGGCCGACCTGTTGGCGACGGCGATGATGGAGGCGCCAACAGATGTGGAGGACGATGCGCCAATGGAGGAGGAGGCCGAGGCGGAGGAGACCGAGGTGGAGGACGACGACGACGACGAGTTCGAGTGGTCCGATGACGACGGGCCGCACCCGGACGAGACGGCCGATCAGCAACGCGCGCTCGTCGAGTCCTTCAAGTCGGAGAAGAAGCTCCAGGACGACGCCCGTGCCCGCGAAGAGGCGCAGATTCTACGCGCCGTCGAGCTCTCCCTCCAGGCGGCGCAGCAGGGGAGGGCGGAGGAGGACGCACGGTGGGAACGAAGCCGTCGGGCCACCGCCGAACGCAAGGAGAGGAGGCGCGCGCAGGAGGAGCTGCGGCGTAGGGGAGGCGACGACGGGGCGGGGCCGTCGAACGCACCGCCGGGCGGTCAGTAGTCTAGGTTTAGATGAAATCTAGCCGTTTTCATTCAAACTTTGTAATATATAATCAAAATTGAATGAAAACCTTTATTTTCATGCACCAATATTCATTTGGGGGCGGCGTTTGGGGGACGCGGCTGGGGAGCGACGCCCCCCAAAGGCGGCACGAACAAAACACGTCCCCCAAACGCTCAATCCGGCGCGGTTTGGGGGACGCTTTGGGGGACGCGGCTGGAGATGCTCTTAGGTGCAATATCCACGAAGAGTACGATAGGTGGCACATGGCGAAGCTTTTTCACGGAAATGTGTTTGGCTTTCGAGAGCCAGTGCCCCATGTTGATAGCAAAACAACCTGCTTTGGGGTTGTTGTTGCCTTAGAGTATTTCCACCGGCGGTTGCCAAATAGACGTCGGTAGGGCCGTCGGCACCTCCGTATGAGGGGCCCCGACATTGCATCCTCTATTTGGGGATGCTGCTCCCACACCGGCGTCCTAGACGGCGGCCTCGATATATTTAGAAAGTTAAATTCAAATTTGAAAACGATATGTTGATACGAATTTTGAACGAAATTTGTACAAAGTTAACGTGAATTCAAACTAAAAAAAAAAAAATCTAGCAACGCTGGGAGTCGAAGGCCCTGAAGTCCAGGTCGTCGCCACTGGATGACCCGAAGGACCAGCTGTCGACCTCGTCGGGCTTCTCCTCCTTCGGCGCCGGCAGCTCGGAAGGCAAAGTTGGCGCCGTGGTCCCTGGCGGATCACACCGCTGCCTGCCGCGGGTCCAGCGTAATGTGCCGGTAGTCTTCGTCGACGAAGTGGCTGACGATGAAGTTCGTGCCGGGGAACTCCCCCTCATCGCCACGGAGGACCGCCTGCGCCTTGGCCTCCTTCTCCCAACATTTCTTTTTCGCCGACGGAAGTGATGGTGAGTCCGGGATGTCCTCTTGCTTGACGCGGGGGCAGTGGCCTGACCCCGTCGTCCGACGGGCCGGAGCAGAGGACGCGCGCCTCGTCTCGTCGCGAATAACGACGCCTCCGGAAGGAGGCGCGGGCGCGGCCGAGCGCGTGCGCGCGACGGCATGCGACGATCCAGTGCGCGAGCTTCCGGACGCCGCGGTCCTCTCCGGTGGCCTCTGCAACGTCGGCGCCACCGGCGCCATGCAGGCCACCTGCGGGAAGTGTAGTGGGACGCGCGCCAGTCGCCACGGATGCGCATGCGGTAGCCGTACTGGCACAGTGTGGTGTCGACGTCACGGCCGTACCACCACGCACGGCGGCCGACGGTGTTGAAGCGACCAGCGGAGTGGTCAGCTGCACGCGCGAGCTTGACTGCACGCTCATCTTCAAAACACTGCTGCCAGGTCGGGCTTTGGACGGCGTTCTCCGGCAAGCTCCTCTCCACCGGCGTCATCCGGTTCCGCCGTTTCCTCGCGAGGGCTCGCGTCTGTGCTCCTGCCGGTGGCGGTGGTGGCACGGCGAAGCCGGCGTTGGAGATGTGCCAGCCGTGCGGTAGTTTGTACTGCACCGGCACGGGGATGCGGTGCCAGTACAGTACGTCGGCCTCGTCGAGGCTGAGCTGCAATGAGCGGAGCATGCCGCCGCCGCTGCCGCCGGCCTCGTAGTTGTGTGCCATCGTCGGTGGGTGCGTGGGAGGTTTGCGCGGTGGTTGGATGGCGGCGGCTAGAGTTGGAAGGCGGGGAACAACGAGAAGTGCGCGCGGTGTGGTTTTAAGGGAGGCGGCGGACGCGCATTGAAGGCACGTGGGGAAGGTAGGTGGACGCCGCGTGGCCAGTCGTCGCCCTCGCCGTTTGGGTTTCCGTGCGGGCGGCCATTAATGCCGATGACCAACCTCCCCGCGTCATTTCCGATGCGAACCACCGCGTCCTCTCGCTTACAAGCCGCCCCCACCCGCGAAAACCAAGGGGCTGGGACGGGGTTGCCGGTGCTTCTATTGGGCTCAAAAAAGTGCCAGCGCCGTTTGGGGGGCGCCGGTGTGAGCCCATTTTCGCACGCGACCCCCAAATCGCTATCGGGGTTGCTATGGGGACCGCTGGTGAAGATGCTCTTATGTAACTCTTCTATGTCATTGATACATTTTTAGGGTGTATTTTTGAAAAAAAAGTCAACCGAGGAATGATCATGCATTAATCTCCAGTGTTTGGTATTAGGTGAAAATTCAGGTCTCTACCTTTCTTCCCGAGGGTGTTGTAATAAATGTTTTTTTTTGTTGTTGTTGGGGCTCTCAGGCCAACCCCAATCTCGGCATGGTCGGCGGGCCCAACTCGCCAGTGACTCATTACGTCTCTGCGCCCGCAGCTTTTCCATCAGATGCGACAGGCGAGCAGGCTCTCAGCGCATCAACGATACACATCGGTGTTAATGCGGTACCATCTGCCCTGTCCCGTTTGCCCTTTGTCTATTTTCTACCCCTTTGTCTTTCTGCGTCGCTCTCACACCCACCTCTCTTGTTGTTGTCGCCTATGTTCCCCACGCCTCCCAAACCCTAAAATCCTCTACCGCAGTCACCATCACTGAGAGGTACGAGGGTGACGGTGCCGCCGAGAACGACTTCGACAGCTGCACCCTACATGAGGCGGGGTACATGGCCCCGACTGATGGGGATATGCCTTAGGGGGTGTGTCACCAGTCCCACTCGCCATGAAGATGGAGGTCCAAGGAGCTGTCAGTCGCCCAAGCGACTGGGTGACTGGGCCCTGCAGTGATTGGGCTAAAACCCTTGGATGGGCCGACTGGATGAAGATCCACGCGACTGAAGGGAGGAGATTACTTGCAAGAGGGGTGATGTACCCCGGATTAGTAGCAACTGATATGATTCGGAGTTCTCTTCATGTAACCCTAGATCGGGGGTGCCTATATAAACCCCCGAGCTAGGCCTTAGAAGACACATCATCTGAGATCCGATCTCCCTGATAGCTCTTGGCGTATGCGCCGACTGAGCCCCCCATTGTAATTCTCCACTGAGAAATAGATCTAGCAGGACGTAAGCCTTTTACTCTCCAGAGGGGCCGAACCTGGGTAAACATTGCGTCTTGTGCACCTCGTTCCGCAGATGGCTAAGTTCCCTTGCCCCCGCATCAACGAAGTACTGCCCCCCCGTAGCACCTGCCGTGGTCATATCCACGACAGTGGCGCCAACCGTGGGGCATGGAACATCCGGCCTCCGAGCTGCGGTGAGGCCCTACTCGCCAATCCGCCGGCCGATCGCCTCTGGCAGGATGATCGCCACGGGCAACTTCTTCCACATCCAGTCGAGCTCTTATCAGCCAGCCACATCGCCCCTCGCCCACGCTTGGATGGTGCCGATCGGCACGATCAATCTCTTCGTCGGGCTCGCCGGTGTTAACGACCCCAACGAAGCCCGCCCCAGCCCGCAACGCGACCCCTTCGCGCCAGGGTAGCTCCTTACGGCCACTCTCCCCCTCTCCGACAACACGCATGCCGAGGGAGAGTCGGCTCTGGAGGACGACGCTGATTCGGCGGCCGCGGCGTCGGTCGCTGGATCCATCACCGCGGCGTCACTGGGGGACTCCATTGCCCCAGTCTCCCACCCGAGCGACTTTGAGGACAATTCCGTCCTCCCTCTCTTCGACTCCGATTCAGAGACCGACTCAGTCGACGCCCCGCACGATCAATACCCAATCGCCGTCTTCATGGTGGGTGGCGATGAAGTACCTCCGAACGACGCCTTCTCCACGCCCCTCCCCGTAACCGCTAATGCGACCGAGATCGAGGCGATTCGGGCGGCCCACGAGGAGCAAAGGAAAAAAGGGAGCTCGCCGAACGGCTCGAGCAGGACGAGGTGAGAGTCGTGTTCCACTATCGCCAAGAGCGCAACCGCCTGCGCATGGAGCGCGCCCGCGTGCAGGGCTTCCCCAACGCCCGCCTCAACTTTGACGATCCAGACGGGGAGGTCCGGGTCGCCCAGATCCAGAACTATGGCGCCCCCGAGTCGAGTCGGGCCGTCACCGGCAGAATAGCGCATGTCGCGCCACCACCACCACCCCCTCCACCACCCGAGGGACGGCCAGCTCCCCGCGTAGAGGTCAACGCCAATGGCCTACCTCTTCATTCGTCGCTGGCCGACAACGTCGCGGCTGCACAAGCCGTTCTCGCCAAACTACCCGAAACAGGAGATGGCGCGATCCTCGTCCAGCATGCCAAGGCCCTAGTCGCCTAGGACCTAGAGCAGCAGCATGTCGCTGCCGACTTCCAGGGACGTCTCTACTCACGCTCGTCGGCCAGCCGCACCGTGTCATCAGCAGCAGCGAATCGCTTAGTCACCAACGCCGACAACTGCCCGCCACCGACGCCCCGCGCCGCCCACAGCACGAGTGATGGTCGCTGCTAACGGGCAGCCCATCGACGCACGCACACACATCGTCAACAACCAAGAATGGTGAGCGCGCAACCGCCTGAATGACGGCTACGCCGACGAGCTCCCGCGCTAGAGCGCATTCAACCAGTCGGCCCAGCGTGCTTCGGCCCCATGATCAGAGGCGAGCCCTACCCCGTGGGATTCAAGGGCCCTCGCGACATTGAGAAGTACGACACTCATATCGACCCCATGGTCTGGATTGACTCGTACACAATGGCGATGGGCATCTAGGGCTACTCCGAGCTCCTCGCCGCGCGCTACCTGCCCCTCATGATGGACGGAGTGAATCGCCACTGGTTCAACACCCTCACCCCGAACAACATCGACTCATGGGAAGAAGCTCGTGTCGCCTTCATCCAACACTTCGCCAGCGCGTACACCCACGCCACCACCATAGAGGACCTAGACCGCTGCATCCAGGGCCCACGCGAATCGACTCGCCGATGGGTACAACGCTGGCAGGACATGTGGACGACTTCCAGCGGCATCAGCACAGACACGACAATACACTGCTTTCAGCGGTGTTGCCGATACGAGCCGCTCGGCGCCAAGCTCCACCGTGTCAGCAGAGACAACATCTCCATCACCGAGATCTTCGACATCGCTCAGCGCTACGCTGACGAAGACCCTACGGTCAACTCGGACGATGAGTACGGGCAGCGGCGCAATCGCCTCCCCTCTCACACCGACACCCGCCGTGGCGACTATCGCTTCAACGCCCGATCAAGCAATGGCAAGCGCCGCACCGATAGCAGTCACACCGAGTTCGTCGCCAACGCCGACTACGAGCATCGCGACCCAAAGTCCTTTCACCGCGACAACCCCGGACCAAGGGAAGACCGCCCCCAGGGCAAGCGGTTCGACGCGCGTACCCTGCTAGACGCCCCGTGCATTTACCACAGCAGGGAAGGAAAGCCATCCACCCACACGACTGGGAATTGCTTCTCCCTGAAACAGATAGAGAAGGCCCGCCGCGCCAAGGAAGGCAACGTTGGCAACCAGAACAAGGATCGCAACAAAGACCAAGACCAGCACAAGGAAGATGATTTCGTCCATAACGCCGGCTCGTTGCACACCTTCACCGGGGTCGGCGATTGATGACCCACAAGTATAGGGGATCGCAACAGTCTTCGAGGGAAGTAAAACCCAATTTATTGATTCGACACAAGGGGAGCCAAAGAATATTTGTAAGCATTAACAGCGGAGTTGTCAATTCAGCTGCACCTGGAAACATACTTGCTCGCAAGAGTTTATCAGTAGCAACAGTTTTATAGCAGTAGCAGTAGTGAAATATCAACAGTAGTGTAACAAAGACAGTAGTAGTGATTATAGTAAACAACAGAATTAAAATACTGTAGGCACATGGATGGATGAACGGGCGCTGCATGGATGAGAGAACTCATGTAACAATCAAGGTAGGGCATTTGCAGATAGTAATAAAACAGTATCAAGTACTAAACAACCATAGGCATGTGTTCCGTATATAGTCGTACATGCTCGCAATGAGAAACTTGCACAACATCTATTGTCCTACCAGCCGGTGGCAGCCGGGCCTCTAGGGATTCTACTGGTAATTAAGGTACTCCTTTTAATAGAGCACCGGAGCAAAGCATTAACACTCCGTGAACACATGTGGTCCTCATATCACCGCCTTCCCCTCCGGTTGTCCCAATTTCTGTCACTTTGGGGCCTCGGGTTCCGGACAGCAATATGTGTATACAACTTGCAGGTGATGATGGCGATGATTTCCTCCAATTCCCCGTCCCGGCGGAGTGCCAGAACGGAGTTTCTGGTCCCGAGACGGAGTTTCGCGATGGCGGCGGAGTTCTGGATGTCTTCTGGCGATTTCGTCTAACCCCCGTGCGGTTTTAGGTCGAAACCCTTAAGTAGTCCAGAGGGGAGCGTCGGGGGCTGCCCGAGGCGTCGCCACCATAGGGCGGCGCGGCCCAGGGGCCCACCGCGTCGCCTTGTGGGGTGGGCGCCTCATGGCCCCCCTCCGTCTCGTCTTCTGGCTCCGTCAATCCCCCGTGAAAATAAGCCCATTTTAATTAATCCCGGGGATTTTCCTGAAAGTTGAGTTTCTGCACAAAAACAAGACACCAGGGCAATTCTGCTGAAAACAGCGTTAATCCGTGTTAGTTGTATCCAAAATACACAAATTAGAGGCAAAACAATAGCAAAAGTGTTCGGGAAAGTAGATACGTTTTGGACGTATCAACTCCCCCAAGCTTAGCTTATTGCTTGTCCTCAAGCAATTCTATTAACAACTGAGTGCGATAAAAGAACTTTCACGAACACATTTGTTCATATGATGTAAATATTCTCATGATATGGACAAGTACTTAGGCAATTCATAATAAGATACATGCAAATAAAGTCATCTAATAGCTATGTCAATCATGGAAAAAGGTACCAACAAATTAATAATAAGCATCATGAATCATGTCTATCAGCAAGATTGCAATGTTCATAAAAGGATATGATAAAGTGGTATCTCGCTTGCCCGTATTTGTACAGCAAAACATAAATGCCCGGGCACCTTTGAAGTTCATGGAAAGACTGGAAGTAGAGATTATCAAAGATAAAAGCATCAAAGTTATACCACAGTTAATCACATTTTGGGACAAGCATATTATACTAAGAATGACAGTTGTGCTCTCAAGAAGGTGCTCAAAGAAAGGATGGCGACTCAATATAAAATTAAAAGATTGCCCCTTCGCAGAGGGAAGCAGGGATTAACATGCGCTAGAGCTTTTCATTTTTAAAACAGGAGTAAAATTATTTTGAGAGGTGTTTGTTGTTGTCAACGAATGGTACTGGGCACTCCAACTACCTCGTCAACCAGACTTTCAAGAGCGGCTCCCATGAAGGACGTTATCTCTACCAGCAAGGTAAATCATCCCTCTTCTCTTTTGTTTACACACGTACTTTAGTTTTATTATGGATGACACTCCCCCCAACCTTTGCTTACACAAGCCATGGCTAACCGAATCCTCAGGTGCCTTCCAACATTCGCATACCATGGAGGAGTGTCTATTTGCAAATTAAGTTGCTTACTGATAAATCAGGGCAAAACATGTGAAGAGAATTATTGATGAAAGTTAATTAATTGGGGCTGGGAACCCCGTTGCCATCTCTTTTTGCAAAATTATTGGATAAGCGGATGTGCCACTAGTCCATTAATGAAAGTCTGTCAGGAGTAAATGACAAGGTTGAAAGATAAAACTCCACATACTTCCTCATGAGCTATAAAACATCGACACAAATTGAGAAGTATTTTGAAGGTTTAAAGGTAGCACATGAGAATTTACTTGGAATGGTTTGAAATGCCATGCATAGGTATTTATTGTGGACACTTTGGAATAACTTGGTTTTCAGGGGTTTGGAAGCACGAGCAGCATTCCCGCTCAGTACAAGTGAAGGCTAGCAATAGACTGGGGAGCGACAATCAAGAGAGTAGTAACTGTCATAATCATGCTTGCGACAAAATAAATTAACGGAGGCATAAAAGTGATACAAGAACTCTGAGGCAAAGTAAATCATCGAGGCTTATTTGACTTTTGTTCATTCATATGCATGCATGAGCATGTGCCAAGTTGATTCAAGTGAATTATTGAGAGGAGGATACCACAATGTCATACCTATCTATGAATAAAACAATGCAAGCAAATATTTATGACATGCTACTCATATTAATAGATTGGAGCTAAACATGAGAGATCATGAACTACTAGACTTTCATTAAATGACATATACCTCACATGAACCAACTAAGCATGCTCACATGGATGAGTATATGTACAAAAATGAAAACAAATAGAGTTCATACCAGCCTCTCACCACAGTCGAGTTGTCGTAGATCATCATTATTGCCTTTCACTTGTGTAGCTTGAATAATATGAAATGAAAACCAAGCTCCAGCCACCAAAGACCGCTGAACTCCATAATAAACTTTACAAAACCAAAGAAGAACAACAAATATTTTTGGTGTTTTCGAATTGAAAACAAGAACAAAAGGAAATAAGCAAACAAAGCAAAATCTTTTTGGATTTTCTCATAGCAAACCAATGATAGCAAATAAAGCAAAATAGGAACAAGAAACCAAAATAAACAAATGGTAAAGAGAAACAACAGAAATAATTTTGGTCTTTTTGTGTTTTAGGAAAGAAACAAAGCAAAAACAAAAGAATGAAAACTAAAAGAGTCACATAAACACAAAGTAGCAGAAATCCGTCAAACTTGACAGCAGTTCAGTAATCAATTTTTACAAAAATCTTCCGCTGCTCAGCTCGAAAAGTGCTCAACTAATGAAAGTTAGATAATAACCTGGGGAACATGCAGAAAAATTGGCTTCGCAAAATAACGTCCTGGCTGTTTTTAGGAATTTTTTTGGTAGCAGTCTAGAATCTGTTTTTAGACAGCACTTCCCCAAATATCATCTTCCTCTTATTAGGGGTCACCTCCCCCCAAGCTTAGGCTTTTGGCCCAAGTGGAGATCAATCCAATGGTGCCCATGAGGTGGCACCTCTGTAGTATGACGAAGAAGGATCCTATTCTTGGTATGTGCTGGAAGATGCACCAGGATACGTGACAGTGTACCTGTCGAAGGGCTCGGCATCCTCGGAGTCATGCTGCTGGTGGAAACCATGTATCCTCAGCTGCTCATCCACCTCCTCCTTGGAGCGCGACCACGGTCTCCTGTGAATACTGAACAAATCGGCCTGCGGCAAAGGGATTTTTCTCTCATCCCCGCCAATGAACAACATTTTATAGACAATATTTTCTAAACTAGAGTCAGTTGTGACAAATTGGTGACTCTTCATAGCAGCAATATCAAGCCTTATAGGAGTTAATTTCTCATCACTAGGATCAAGAGGAAGATCTAGATATGTAATAATACGTAAGGCAACAATTCCTCCAAAAATAGGCCCCTTATTGGATAAACGACGAGCAATGAGAGCACCAAGATGATAAGGTGTACTTCCAGTAAGTGCAGCAACTAGAAAAGCAAGATGATAACTAGAAATATTGCTAGTGTTCTCCCTACCAAGAATGCTAGTAGCAAGATAGTAAGTGAAATATCTAATGGCAGGGAGTTGAATGTTTCTTATCTTGCCGCGCTGAATGGTGCGGCTATCATCATTGGTAACTTCTCGATAGAGCTCCGTCAAAGCTTTGAGACTTTTCTCGATCTTCTTTGATGTACCTACAGGAGTAATATCCAATGCAGCACAAAAATCCTTCAACTTCATAGTGATAGGCCTGTCATAAATCCTAAATGTAACTGATGGTGAGAAGTGTGCATTGTTGAACTTAAAGCTTTCAACAAAGATTTTAGTTAGCATGTAGTATTGAATCCTCTCATCTTCCATATAGGTAGATAAGCCCACATTATTGATGAGGAACAAGAAGTCATCACGCGGCCCTGCATTACACAAAAAGTCATAGCATGGAAAGGATGAAGCATTAGGAACTCCATTATCCTCTTCAACTTCGAAGCTCGGTGCGATGACATCCTCATTATAGGATCGTCTAATTCGAGTGGCTACCCTTGAGGGTCTCCCTGTGCTTGTCGTCTCTCTTTCGAACACTTCTCCAAAGTTATAATTATCCATCTTCCTTTTCTGAAATTTTTCAACAAACATTATAAAAGTTGATTTTGAGACATATCAATGAGGGTAACTACTATAGGAACTTGGTAGAGTACTAAACATGCATCAAAACTAATTTTTACAACTTAGAACAAGCATGCAAGCTCACTTAACATGTTACCTACAACAGCAAAATATTCAAGATATACTCAACCAAACAAAATTCTTTTTGGATAATCGGAGGAGTCACATACCGGAGAGCAAATGTGCCAAATTTCAGACAGAAATCTGGGCTGAGCAAAGAGATCGAGAAATCCTGAGCTCTTTAGAAAAAACGCAAGTGAGAGAAAGTTGGTACGAGTTTTTTCTGGAGAGAGAGTAGAATGGGAGGAAGAGATGACTTAGTGGGGCAAGGAGGGGCCCACACCACATGGTGGCGCGCCCCCTCCTTGGCCGCGCCGGCACATGGGTGGCAGCCCTGGGGTGCCCCACTGGTCAGCCCCAGGCACTCCTAGGTTGCCTTCGAAAAATAAGACCAACGGTATAATTTTTGTAATTTTTTGAAAACTTTGAAAAATGCACATTTCTGGGTGTTAAAATTATTATTACAGGGCAGAAAAAGATTTTTCAAACCTCTAAACCACTAAAGCATCTTGCAAAACAATTAGTGCTACAGCAAGTAAAGCAAGTGGAGGAAGAAAGAAATGTTGTTTAGCTCTTCCATGCATATAAAATGTACTTGTTAACAAGGTTGATCAAGTCTTGCCACCAAATAAATTTTACATGACATAAGAAGAAATAAACCTCAAATCAATCATGTTACCTTGTATTGTATTGATATGGATCCAATCATAATATTTTGATATCCTTCTTTAGGCTCATATATAGGACAATCAATAATTCCCACTTTGATAGTTCTCACATTAGAAATCATATTAACTCCACATACTTTATCAATCCTCTTGGGAAAATAAACAGTATGCTCCTTGTCATCAACATTGAAAGTAACCTTTCCTTTATTGCAATCAATAACAGCCCCTGCAGTGTTAAGAAAAGGTCTTCCAAGAATAATAGACATATTATCATCTTCAGGCATTTTCAACACAACAAAATCAGTTAATATTAAGCAATTATTAGTAACTTGAACAGGAACATCCTCACATATACCAACAGGAATAGCAGTAGATTTATCAGCCATTTGCAAAGATATATCAGTGGGTATCAACTTATCTAAATAAAGTCTCTTATAAAGAGAAAAAGGCATAACACTAACTCCTGCTCCCAAATCACATAGAGCAGTTCTAACATAATTATTCTTGATGGAACAAGGAATAGTTGGTATACCTGGGTCGCCCAGCTTCTTTGGAACTTTGCCATTGAAAGAGTAATTAGCAAGCATAGTGGAAATCTCCTCATTAGGAATTTTCCTTTTGTTAGAGACAATATCTTTCATATACTTTGAATAAGGAGGCAATTTAATAGCATCAGTCAAAAGGGATTTGCAGGAACAAAGGTTTCATCCAATCACAAAGTTTATTATAGTGTTCTTCTTCCTTTGATTTTAGTTTCTTAGCAGGAAAAGGCATTTGCTTTTGAACCCAAGGTTCTCTTTCATTACCATGTTTCCTAGCAATAAAATCTTCTTTCGTATACTTTTTATTTTTAGCAAGCTTTTCAGGTTCATCTTCAACCTCTTCTTTATCAGAAGCATCATTCTTATCATTATCTTTATCATGTTCATTACCACTTTCAGTTTCAACATCAGAAATAGAAATACTATTAGGATCATTAATAAGCTCAGAGGATTCTACAACAGTTTTATGTTTCTTCTTCTTTTTCTTAGAAGGAGCACTAATTTCAGTTCGTTGAGAATCTTGTTCAACTCTTTTGGGATGCCCCTCAGGATATAGAGGATCCTGAGTAGAAACACCGCCTCTAGTTGTTACTTCATAAGAATGTTTTTCTTTAGAACTATTTTTTAACAAGTCATTTTGCACTTTAGTGAGTTGATCAATTTGAGTTTGAACCATATGAAAATGTTTAACAAGCATCTTAACGTCATTGGAGGTTCTCTCCACAATATCATGCAATTTACTAATAGCTTGAGAATTTTCCATTAAATGAGACTCTACTCTCATATTAAAATTATCTTGCTTAACAATATAATTATCAAACTCATCTAAGCATTGATCAGGTGGTTTTGAATAAGTAATATCTTCCCTACTAAAGCGTTGAAGAGAATGTACCTCAATCATGGATGAATGGGGAGTTATCTTACACAAATCTTTTATGGGAGGTAAATTCTTCACATCTTCGGATTTAATACCTTTCTCCTTAAGAGATTTCTTGGCTTCCCTCATATCTTCATCATTTAATTTAATCATACCCCTCTTCTTCAATATTGGCGTTGGGGTTGGTTCAGGTGTAGTCCAATCATCATGATTTCGGCCTATTCTAGCCAATAATTATTCAGCTTCGTCTGGAGTTCTTTTCCTGAAAACACAACCAGCACAACTATCCAGGTATGCTCTAGACTCAATGGTTAGTCCACTATAAAATATATCAAGTAAATCATGATTTTCCAGATCATGTCCAGGCCGAGCTCTGATAAGAGAGCAAAAACCTTGCCCAAGCTTCAGGCAATTTCTCTCCATCTTCTGGGTCAAAACTATAAATTTTCTGCAAAGCAATATGTTGAGCACTAGCAGGAAAGTATTTTCGAAAGAAAACATCAAGCAAACCACTTGGACTATCAATAGAATCAGGAGGCAAACTATTATACCAAGTTTTAGCATCATCCTTTAACGAGAAAGGAAAAATTTTAGCAACAAAATAAGTACGCTTCTTGATATCATCAGAAAACAAGCTACTCAAAGTAGAAAGCTCATTCATGTGTTCTACAATACTTTCTTTTTCAGTACCACAAAAAGGTGTTTTCTCAACAATAGATATATGAGATAAATCAAGAGAAAAATCATAATCCTTATCCTTAATGTTTATAGGAGATGTAGCAAATTTAGGATCAGGAGACAGTTTATATCTAACAGTATGTTGTGCAAGAAGCTTTTTAATATTACTTGTACCAGTAGTAGCATTGCATTTAACAATAAAATCATCATCAAGTTCCACATAATCTTCATCAAGATCATCACTAGAGTATTCAACAGACTCAGGTGAATTAACATGTGTAACCGTATTTTCATTAGGAATTTCAGTATTTTCAATTTGTCTAGACCTAGCAATTGTAGCATCTAGAAAAGATCCTAACGAACCACTATCATCAAGCACAGCAAAAGCATCACTAAAATTATAAGAGGAATTTTCAGATTCAGCAGAAGTACTAGCATGTGAAGCTTGTGGTGGTGAAACAAGTTGACTTATCACAGATGGTGAATCAAGAGCAGCAGAGGTACTCAGAGTTGTACCTTTTCTTGTAGTGGATGGTAATATGGCGACTTTAGTATCGCGAGGTTTACCCATGATGGAGAATTTGCAGCGAACAATATCAATCCAAGTGAACTTGCAAATAAAGCTATGCTCCCCGGCAACGGCGCCAGAAAATAGTCTTGATGACCCACAAGTATAGGGGATCGCAACAGTCTTCGAGGGAAGTAAAACCCAATTTATTGATTCGACACAAGGGGAGCCAAAGAATATTTGTAAGCCTTAACAGCGGAGTTGTCATTTCAGCTGCACCTGGAAACAGACTTGCTCGCAAGAGTTTATCAGTAGCAACAGTTTTATAGCAGTAGCAGTAGTGAAATATCAGCAGTAGTGTAACAAAGACAGCAGTAGTGATTATAGTAAACAGCAGGATTAAAATACTATAGGTACAGGGATGGATGAACGGGCGCTGCATGGATGAGAGAACTCATGTAACAATCAAGGTAGGGCATTTGCAGATAGTAATAAAACAGTATCCAAGTAATAAACAACCATAGGCATGTGTTCTGTATATAGTCGTACGTGCTCGCAATGAGAAACTTGCACAACATCTATTGTCCTACCAGCCGGTGGCAGCCGGGCCTCTAGGGAATCTACTGGTAATTAAGGCACTCCTTTTAATAGAGCACCGGAGTAAAGCATTAACACTCCGTGAACACATGTGATCCTCATATCACCGCCTTCCCCTCCGGTTCTCCCAATTTCTGTCACTTTGGGGCCTCGGGTTCCGGACAGCAATATATGTATACAACTTGCAGGTAAGATCATAAAGCAATGAATATCATCATGAATCGATAACATGTTCAGCTCTGAGATCATGGCACTCGGGCCCTAGTGACAAGCATTAAGCATAACAAGTTGCAACAATATCATAAAAGTACCAATTACGGATACTAGGCACTACGCCCTAACAATCTTATGCTATTACATGACCAATCTCATACAATCCCTACCATCCCCTTCAGCCTATAGCGGGGGAATTACTCACACATGGATGGGGGAAACATGGCTGGTTGATGGAGAGGCGTCGGTGGTGATGATGACGATGATCTCCTCCAATTCCCCGTCCCGGCGGAGTGCCAGAACGGAGTTTCTGGTCCCGAGACGGAGTTTCGCGATGGCGGCGGTGTTCTGGATGTCTTCTGGCGATTTCATCTAACCCCCGTGCGTTTTTAGGTCGAAACCCTTAAGTAGTCCATAGGGGAGCGTCGGGGGCTGCCCGAGGTGTCGCCACCATAGGGCGGCGCGGCCCAGGGGCCCACCGCACCGCCTTGTGGGGTGGGCGCCTCGTGGCCCCCCTCCGTCTCGTCTTCTGGCTCCGTCAATCCCCCGTGAAAATAAGCCCATTGCAATTAATCCCGGGGATTTTCCTGAAAGTTGAGTTTCTGCACAAAAACAAGACACCAGGGCAATTCTGCTGAAAACAGCGTTAGTCCGTGTTAGTTGTATCCAAAATACACAAATTAGAGGCAAAATAATAGCAAAAGTGTTCGGGAAAGTAGATACGTTTTGGACGTATCAGCGATCGCCGCGACAGGAAGGTCCTCGCACGGGCGATGGCTATGAACGCAGTCATCACAGACATCCCACGCTGGCTTAATTGGTCCGAGCAGAACATCACGTGGAGCCGCGACGACCACGCTCCACACACCGAGTACCCGGGGCGCGTGGCGCTAATCGTCAAGCCCAAGGTCGCCGATTACTGGCTATCGAAGATGCTGATGGACGGAGGAAGCTCCATCAACATCATGTATTATGACACCTTATGACGACTCGGCTTCCATGGCATCGTCCCAGGGCGGAAGGCCTTCCCAATCGGCAAGATCACACTGCCGGTAACATTCGGGACTCATGCGAACTACCGCACCGAGAGGATCTCCTTCGAGGTGGTCAACTTCCGCAGCCCATACCATTGCGTCCTCGGTCGGCACACATTCGCTAAATTCATGGCCACACCGCACTACGCTTACAACATGATGAAGATGCCCGAACCACGCGGTGTCATCGCCGTCCACGGCAACCCGGACCTGGCCGTGGAGTGTGAGGACAACGGCGCCAAGCTCGCCGACACCGTCATCACCGCAGAACGTGACAACACCGCCGGACTCGCCAAGTACCCGGTCGACCGCAACGACCCCGCCATCCTTGAGAAACCGACTGAGCTCGACTCGTCCGTGACGACCTTCGAGCCAACAACAGACACTCGCCAAGTAGACCTCATAGAGAATGACTCGAGTAGGTAGGTTACCATTGGGACGGGCTTGTCCGCCCAATAGGAAAGCGCGCTCATCAAGTTCCTCTGTGAGAATCGAGATGTCTTTGCATGGAAACCTTCTGACATGCCAGGTGTCCCGAGAGAACTTGCTGAGCACAAAATCCACTTTGATCCCACCACACGTCCCGTAAGGCAAACAATGTGGCCAGTGGGCGAAGAGCGTTGACGCGCAATCGCCGAAGAGGTGAACCGGCTACTCGCTGCTGGCTTCATCATGGAAATCAAGCACCCTAAGTGGCTGGCAAACCCAGTCCTGGTGCTGAAGAAAAACAAGACACGGCGAATGTGTATAGATTACACTAGCCTCAATCGTGCTTTCCCCAAGGACCCATTCGTCCTCCCGCGAATCGACCAAATCATCGATGCAGTCGCGGGCTCGGAGCTACTATGCTTCCTCGACGCATACTCCGGGTACAACCAAATAAAGATGGCAGCCAAGGACCAGGAGAAAACCGCGTTCATCATGCCACTCGGCGCCTACTGCTACACAGCCATGACCTTCGGCCTCAGAAACGCCGGAGCCACCTACCGGCGGTGCATGAACAGCAGTCTCGAGAGCCAGGTCGGTTGCAATGTCCACGTCTACGTTGACGACGTGGTGGTCAAGTCGACTCGGCAAGATGACCTAGTCGTCGACCTCGCCGAAACTTTCGCCAACCTACGATGCTACCAGATCAAGCTCAACCCCTTGAAGTGCACCTTCGGGGTTCCTTCCGGACAGCTCCTTGGCTATATCGTCTCCAAACGAGACATCGAGCCCAACCCGGAAAAAACTTCGGCGGTCATGCGAACAAAAAGGCCAGCTTGCCTGCTTGACGCACAGAAGCTTGCCGGGCGAGTGGAAGCACTTAGTCGCTTCATTCCCCGACTCGGTGACAAGGCCACGCCACTTTACCGCCTCCTGAAAAAATCAGACTCGTTCGAATGGACGGACGAAGCACAAAAGGCCCTGGAGGAACTCCAGAACTCCTTGAGGAACGCCCCCGTCCTCGTCGCCCTGCTCCCGCAGGAAACCATGCTACTGTATGTCGCCACGTCCAATCGCACAATAAGCGCAGTCATGGTCGTCGAGCGCAAGGAAGAAGGAAAGGAGCAGCTCGCACAACGCCCAGTCTACTACATCAGCAAAGCCCTGACCGAATCGAAGCAGCGGTACCCACACTACCAAAAACTGGTGTACGCCGTACTTAGGGCCCATCGGCGACTGGCCCCCTACTTTCATGAACATCCCATCAAGGTGGTCGCCTCAACGCCCCTCGCCGACGTCATTCGCAACCGCGACGCAACCGGCCGAGTCGCCAAGTGGGTAGTCGAACTCGGCGTCCACAACATCACCTACGAGGCACGCCACACAGTCAAGTCTCAAGCGCTAGCGTACTTCCTCGCCGACTGGGAAGAAGCCCAGCAGCCATGCCCCCCGGTGGACCTCAAGAATTTGACACTATACTTCGACGGCTCCAAGAACCTCGAGGGAGCAGGAGCAGGGGTCATCCTCACCTATCCAAAGGGCGACGTCGTGAGGCACGTCCTGCAGCTCCAATTCCAACCCTGCACCAACAACATGGCCGAATACGAGGCGCTATTACATGGCATGTGCATCGCAAAAGAGATGGGCGCGACACGCTTACGCTACCTTGGCGACTCCGACCTCGTCGCCAGCCAAACCTCCGGCACCTGGGACGCCACCGACGCCAACATGATCGCCTAAAAACGAGCGGTCGACCAGGCCGGCGCCAGCTTCGCCGGTCACGTCATCGAATGGGTCGACAGGCGCAAGAACGAAGAAGCGGACGCACTGGCCATGCTCGGGTCCAAGCGACTGCCACGTCCTCCAGGCGTCTTCCTTGACATCCTTACTCACTCGTCGGTGCGTATGCCCCAAGAGATTGACATCGTCGAGCCACCCGCACCCAACTCCGTGCTAGTCGCACTCGTCTCAGATGCTGGAGATTGGACGGAACCGTACATGAGCTACCTTAAGCGGCAAGCCTTGCCAATGGACGAGGCAGAAGCATGCATGATCGTGCGCCGCTGCAAGTCCTTCACCATCATCAACAATGAGCTCTACAAGTGCAGCATCTCCGGAGTATTCCAACGATGTGTCACCGCCAAAGAAGGTCGCAAAATCCCGCGCGACATCCACGCAGGGGACTGCGGCCACCACACGGGCGCACACTCGATTGTGGCTAAAGCCCTTCTACACGGCTTCTACTGGCCCACAGCCCACGCCGACGCGGTCGACCTCGTTCGCGCATGCGTCGGGTGCCAGAAGTAAGCAAGCCAGTCGCACATGCCGGGCTCAGCGCTAAAAACAATCCCCCTCACCTGGCCATTCTCCGTCTGGGGCATGGACATGGTGGGGAAGTTCAAAACAGCTCCTGACGGGTACACTCACCTCCTCATCGCCGTGGACAAATTCACCAAATGGGTGGAAGCAAAACCCATTAAGAAGTGCGACGGGAAAACGGCCACCAATTTCCTACGGGAATTAATCTATTGCTACGGATACCCTCACAACATCATCACTGATAACGGCACAAACTTCGTTAAAGGGGAAATGGCCGACTTCTGCGAATAAAAAGGCATCTGACTCGCCCTCACATCAGCCGCGCTCCCTGAGTCAAACGGGAAAGCAGAAAGGACGATCCAGAGCATCCTCCACGCACTCAAACCACAATTGGAAGTACCGCTAGAACAGGCGGCCGGATGCTGGGCGGAAGAACTCCCCTCCATACTTTGGGGCATTCGCACAACACCGAACAGGTCGACCGGCTACACGCCTTTCTTATTGGTGTACGGCGCCGAAGCGGTCATGCCCACCGACATCGACACGACTCACCGCGAGTTGTAAACTATGCCTAAGAGGGAAACGAGCGCGCTCGCCAAGACGGCGTCGACCTGCTCGATGAGGCGCGAGACCTCACACTCTCTAGGAAGGCCATCTACCAGCAAGGCCTTCGCCGCTACCACAATCGCCGCGTCCGCAGCCGCTCCTTCCAAGAGGGCGACCTCGTCCTTTGGCTAATCCAAGACA
Source organism: Lolium perenne (assembly GCF_019359855.2). Lineage (NCBI taxonomy): Eukaryota > Viridiplantae > Streptophyta > Magnoliopsida > Poales > Poaceae > Lolium > Lolium perenne. The sequence goes on along the minus strand of NC_067248.2, from coordinate 30,249,868 downwards.
AGAAAGGCACGCATAAGCTTTCTCCCCCATGGGAAGGGCCATTCGCGGTTAGCCGTGTATTCGGCAACGACGCCTACTACCTCATCGACATTCGCAAAGGCGAGCCACTAACCGGGGAGGTTGAGCGCCCCTGGAATGTCAACCTTCTCCGGCGGTTTTACACCTAGAAGAACATGTAAGCACCACATGATTATCAACAAAGTCATTTGTTGCCCCAATCGCATTTACCGACCGCCTCGCCACCGCGCAAAATAGTCATATATCTCCCAACTCACCAACACGAGCTCAGTCGCCACGCCACGTAACTCAGAAACTGGGAGACTTTCGCTTGCTGCTGCTGGTAGAGCAATCCACGATCAGCCAAGTAGCTCGGCTAACAAGGGCGCGGCCGGCAAACCAGTCGCAACAACAGGTCTGGCTAGCCCCACGTCCCTTATGCCGTCAAGCGAAAACGGCGACTGGATCCTACAGCAGGGTCACCCGCTCGACCAGCCCCCCGGGCCCCAGCAACCGTACAGTGCTACACTACACAACACACATACGCCCTCCTCTACCTTAGGCAAGTGACTTGAAAGGCTAAGTACTTCGACCAGGGAACCCGCAAAACGGACCCGCGGCTCGCGAAGGAACAACGCCACACCAAGAACCCCTTTGGAGTCGCCATGCGACTGGCTCAGCGAGCCACGACGAGCGGCACGCTACACAAACAACGTAAAACAAACGCCTAACTCATCCACCCATGAGGCTGTTATTCGCACTATAAGACTACGTATTGCGACTGGGGACGCCCAGCTCGACCAGGAAAATAGTCATGTCGATAGCCTTCATCGGGGTCGCACAGCGACTGGCCCCTCTGGCCATGGCGAATGGGCTCACATCAAAACAATTGAAGACAGAGCATACTGACAGCCACTTTCCAAATACGGCTCATTTATATACAACTAACCAAAACACCGACGAGTCGCCAACTTGTAGGAAAAAAATATCTTTATTACAGGTTGCCGGGGGACATTCCCCCTCACGATGGAAGCTACTTGGAAGACCCGGGATTATCCTCGATCACCAGCTCGGCGCCACCCTCTCCATACACAAACTTCGGGGTGTACCTGACGATTGGATAGGTCGACAGGGTATTGGTGGCGGCGGCATGAAACAAGTGCTCGGAAGGGAAGTCCTTCGGTCCCTCCTCCTTCACGGCATCCTCTAGGGCCGATTGGCTAGCGATATGCGTCTCCAGGTCCGCGGTCGCCAGCACGCGGTCGGCATAGGGGCGAACCACCTCCATCAGGTGCAACACCTCCGCGACGTCGAAATCGCCGGTTTCGGACGGAAAGCCCATCGTCACCTCTTCCACGTCAAAACCTTCCGAGTAGTGGGCAAGCACCGTGCTCAAAGCCATGGTGACGCCCACACGACATGATGAGCGGCGTAGCCAGTCGACCACTGCCGGAATATCGGAGACGGCCTTGAAGACCGACGGAGCATCACAGGGAACCACCTCCCACGGACTCAAGTACTGAAGCGCCGCCAGTATCTCCCCCGCGCATTGGATGATGCGCGTGGTCGCAGCCTGCAAGCACTCACGAGGGGTCGCCGACTCCACAAAGTCACACTGGCCTGAAAACAAAAATTCACCAAGTCAGCGCTCGCCATACAACATACTCTCCACACTCGAGGACTGGTCCCCGCTGCGGACTCGCCACGCTTGGGGACTGGCCCCCACTGCGGACTCGCCACGCTCGGGGACTGGCCCCCGCTGCGGACTCGCCACGCTCGGGGACTGGCTCCCGCTGCGGGCTCGCCACGCTCAGGGACTGGCCACGCTGCGGACTCGCCACGCTCGGGGACTGGCCCCCACTGCGGACTCGTCACGCTCGGGGACTGACCCCCCCGCTGCGGGCTCGCCACGCTCGGGGACTGGCCCCCGCTGTGGACTCGTCACATGGCATGTTCCTACGCAACCGAGACCACCACAATGCACTTGAAGAGGTCAAAGATACTTACCAAGGAGTTGCCGTGACATCTCGCGTACAAACGCCTCAAAGCTTGTCTTCTCTCCCTGCAACGCAAGGATGGTGGCCTCCTGTGGGAGACCCCGGGGGTCGTAGGCTAGACAAACCCAGATCTCCATCTGGCATAAGCCTAACCTAGATCTCTAGGGCCTACAGGGTGAGAATCGGTAACACAACAGTGACTCTACGACTCAAAGAGTAATACAAGCTCATAGCTGAGCGAAAAACCCAAAGTATTACAAGCAGAGGTCACTGACCTGACAATTCATCAATCAACGGAAGCGAAGTTATGCTATTCTAAATAGCAAGATAGCAAAAGGCCTAAGAGGCTAGGAGCATAACGGCGACGTCCCAGCCCATAGATTCCAGGCTGCCACCTGGGAATCCCAAGCTACTCGTCGATGTCGACCTAGAAACCTTCATTTGTTGGAGCAACTTCGTCTGAAACAAAGCATGCAAAGCTGAGTACAGGGACTCAGCAAGACTTAGTACAACCTTTTAGCAAAGCTGGTATGCGAGGCTTTATGTGGAGCTTATTTTGCGGAAAGCCAGTTTTCCTTTATAAACAAGAGGGAGCAGAAGCTCGTCTATTCAGATCATTTTAAAAGGGGATAAGAGAGCGATATCACTAGCTCTACTGATCATCATATTGAATCCACCGAATCTTCATCATCAGCTGAACCTAACAACTAGGAGCACCCCCTCGATACCCTGAGGAGGGATCCTTATCACACATTGATTCCAAGTTTTACGATTAGGTTAAAGTTGTCTATGATCAACACGTTCTTCCCCAAGTTGTCCGTAACCGTGGACACGGCTTTTCGAAAAGATTTACCCTGCAGGGGTGTACAACTTTACCCACACGCGCCGACCGACTCTTAGCACCGTACGTTACACACTTCCTTGGTGTGCCGGCAGAGGGTGGTCGACCAAAACCTTTCCCTTGCTTTGCCTATTCCATGAGTCAATCTAACTGGGGAACTCCGTCATCGTAGGTAGCCATTCTCCGAGGCGGTCCCGGTCATTGTGCGCAGGGGATCCAGTTCAATGCCTCCAGCATCCTTCACCCCGGCCACGTCCCTGTATGATGCACCTTTGAAAACCTTTTCCACGCCTTCGCCATGCAGAATGCCAAATGGAACTCGCAAACTAATTGACTCATGGGTAAGCTAGGCAAGTTCGGGCCAAGGGGTTCCCATGGGCCCCGTGTGGCTGTACGCTCAGTCTTGGTTCCGAAGGCGAGAACCTCAGGTCCTAGTATCGGCGAGAACGGGTCAAATCACCACATCCCCATGTGGCGGCCCATCCAAGCCTTTAAGCATGTTTAATTATCATCACTGATCTTACCACGTCATCCTGCCATACTAGGTTCATTCGCAGCTCTGATTCATCAACCGGATGGATCAGAATTCGTCAACTAAGCATGGCTAAGCATATTCGATATAACGGCTCTAGCGATGCACACATAGCTCAAACCTAGTCTTACTGGGAGCAGTGGATCAGAGTATTTTAGGCTACAAGGATGGTAAATGCAACACACATAGGATAACTATTCTTGCCGATAAAACATATTGGAAACGAATGCAATATGTAGGAACCAGAAGTAAAAGCATTTCGAAATCATAATATGAACCAGGCTAGGGCTTGCCTTTGTTCCTGACAAACCAATGTGGATCTTCGGAGATCCCATGCTCGACTTGTTCGTTGGTGGACAAGTATTGATCTGCGTCGTTGTCGATCTTCATCGTCTCGGGCACGTGCTCTATCGATCGCGAAGAAGCAAACACCGGAAAGGTAGGACAACAATCAACACATGGCATTGATGCAATGCACATACAAGAATGATGATATGACATGTTAATTAGGTACTGAAATAACCCTAAGACATCATCAATTTAACTGGGATTCGACGGGACTAGGGTTAGTAGTTCCGGAGCCTCAGAAGGGGTACAATTAGTTCTTCTAAAAAAACTAGGGTTCAGAGTTGTTTAACAATGCATGATTGTGTAACCAAAATGTAGATCTCATTTTTCTGAAAATTTTGATATATTATACATATTTTTCTGATTTAAAATGAATAAGTTATGAATTTTACAAGTTTTATTCATTTTAAATCATTTCTGAAAATTCCTGGAAATTAATAAAAACCTGACAGACTTGGACCCACTTGTCATGGATTTAATCATTTAGGAAAAGAATAAAAACCTGTAAAGGGGCCCCACCTGTCATATTATTTTTATTTACCAAAAATAACAGAAATAAAAAGGAAAAACAGGGGCGGGTCCCACCGGGGTCAACGCCGGTGGTCAACTCCGGCGGACCGGCGCCAGGGACAAGCGGCGCGGCCGTTCCAGGCCATGCCTGGACGCGCGGGCTGGCGCGTTAGACGCGCGGCGACGCGGGGAGCAGGACGGTGGCGGCGCCGTGACCTATTGGTCGCCAGAGCATGGCCGGCGACGAGGCCGAGCGACGGCCGGGATAGGCGCGGCGGTGCTACAGAGAGTAATTGAGCAGGGCGAGGGCACTGCAAGTACGAGAAGCTCACCCTGAGCGCGATAGAACGCGGCAAGATCCTTGGCCTGCTGCACCTTTAAGGCCGCGAGATCCTCCCGCAACGTCGCCGCTGATGCTCGAGCTGCATCTCTAGCATCATGCGTGGCTGTGAGCCTCCCCTTGTATTCAGCAATGACGTCCTCGAGCTCCTTGCCCTTATTTTCCAGGACCTTGGTGAGGTTCGCGGCTTCCTTCTTCGCCTTCTTCGTTGCTTCTTCAGCCGCCTTCGCCCGAAAGTCGGCTTCACGGTAGAGGGACTCCTTGACGTACCATTCGCGCGCTTCAGCGAGCGCCCTCTCACGCGCCTCCACTACAGACGAACGATGAATATGAGAAAACAATCAAATAAGAGAGGAGCAAAATCACAGTACTTCGCCGACCCCGAGAGGGAGACAACTTACTGCCAATGGAAATTAGTTGGCGGTTCTTATCGGAGGCATCCTCCACCAGGGTCATCAGTCGCCTCACCTCAGCCTGCACAGACACACAAGTTCGCAGGAAGTCGTCCGGTTATGAACAGAACAGAAGACTCGACTCGCCCCTTCAGCCCAAGTCGACCCTCGGGGACTGGGGGAACCGTACTACAAGCCAGGCAACGCTTACCACGTGGACTTCACTGAGCGCCACGTGCAACTCTGTGAACGATAGGGTCGAAAGCGGCGGCCGGCGAGGCTCGTGCACTTCGTCTCCCCGCACTACCGCCTCAGTCGACAGTGCCTCCTTCGCCGGCGCATCAGGTTCGCTGGGACGAGCCGGCTCCCTCGCGGCCTTCGTACGCCGCTCCTTCATCTTAGCCGGGGATCCGCTTCCCCCGGCAGCGCCTCGCTCCTTCTCCACCACGGGAGGGACGACGTCCAGACCCTGAGCCATCGCCGGCTCGGTCTCCGCCCCTTTGGCCTCGACACTACTCGCACTCGCCGAGGCGCCGCCCCCAGCGACTGGCCCGGCTAGGCTGGCAGTCGTACCCGTCGCCTTACTCGCGGCGGCGGATTGCTCCCGCAACGAGGCCAGGCCCGCGGGGTCAGCTGTCGCTTTCTTCATCTCGGCGGCCTTCTCTGCTTCGGTTGCCCTCATAGCCGCTGCTCCACCAGCTGAAACGACCTTCTTCAGGAGCTTCTTCTTGGCCCTGCAAGGAATTAGTGTGAGCTTCTCGTCGGCTCGGCGAACAATGGGCAGGACGATGTAAGACATGCTTACTTCACCGCCGGGAGCGCCTTCACGCCAGGACCGACTCGAGCCCCGGCATCAAGCGCGGCCTTGAGGGGCCGCTGGAGTTCAGTGGCGCCCTCAAGAATGGTCTGGCGCAGCCGCTTGTACCGCAGCTCGTCGCCCCCTTTCGCGGGCCCCTTCCCCTCTGGAGTCGAGGTCGTCTCTTCTTCCTCCTCGCCCTCCAGGGCACCTTCCTCCGGAGGGCTATGAAGAGGTCGCTCCTCTCTTCGAACCGCGAGGGAGCCGGACGAAGTCTCTCACCTCGGAATCCGATTCGGTGCGCTCCCCCTCGTCCTCAACCTCGTCCTCCTCGGCCTCCTCGCCTTCGGTCATCTCCGGAGGCTCTTTCCCCGCGAGCGGGGGAAGGTGGATGGCGATATTATGCCACCTATGCGCCCCAATCAAGAGAGCACGTTAGAAACCTCGCCGACCCCGGTCACTCAACTCATCCACGAAAAGGGAAGATCGATACCTGAGGCGCCGGCCTGTCCTCGGAGAAAGGTTGCATCCCGTCGTCGAGAGAGGTGAAGGAGGCTTTGGTAACCTTGGCGAGTGCCTTCCGGTACTCGTCCTCGCCCCACTCGACCGATGTCGAGCGGGTGCAGTCATTTTGCCCCCGATATTCCCACATGTAGTGGCCACAACTGCGAAGGGGAATCAGGCGACGGGCGAGCCAACAGTTGTACATGTTGGCGGCTGTCAGCCCGCCGTTCTTCAGCGCTTGGATCGCCAGGCGCATTTCCTTCACCACCTCCTCCTGCTCACGCGGCAACAACCGCACGTTGAGGCGCCGAGGCACGCTCGGCTCGGGCGAGTATTGGGGGATGTGAACTTCCCCCGGCCGAGTGTGCTCCAGGGCGTAGAACCGGAATCGGCGTCATTGCGATTGCACCTTCTTGGGGAGCGCCATGTCGATGAAGCTTTTCCGGACTTTACCTCGAACGTAATCCCGCCGTTCGGGATAAGCGATTGGTCGTTCTTGCCGGCCCGGGTTGCCCGCCCATGGAAGATCGATACCCACAATGGGAAATAGGGCGGGCAGCCAGGTAACACTCACACAGTGCCACGAACAGCGCGATCTGTTGGACGCTGTGCGGAACAAGGTCGGAGATCTTGATGCTGTAGAAGGCCAAGAGCTGCCGCAAGAAGTCGGAGGTGGGGAACGCAAAGCCGGGTCGGGGAAGCTCATGAAGATCATGAACTCCCCGGGCCTCGGGCGTGGCTCTACCTCGTTCGCCACCGGCACCCTCCATCGTTCGTGTTTGAACTCGGGGATAATCCCTGCGGTGATGTACGGGAGGAGGGATTCCCGGGTGACCTTCGACTTACCCCAGCCCTCCGCCGCCATGGATGCGTTCGAAGCTCGAAATGAGTAGAAGAATGAGAGAGGATGGAAGAGGAGTGCGGCGGAATGAGGAGCCCTAGTTCCTGGAGCGGCCCTTTATATCGCCGCACTCGCCGAATCAAGGAAGGAGATCCGCCCTCCAAAGTTGTTCCGAAATAACCGTCCCGAAATCGACGGCCGAGATCAGCGTCGGCCTGGGCTACGTAGCCGTTAGCTAGCCGTTAACGGTCATGTCAAGTCCAACGGTCAACTACGCACCAACGGCTCGCGCTCGGTCAATGTGAATATAGCCGTTGAGGACTCCACGTGTCTCCATGAGGGGCAGACGCCGACTAGCAGGCACGGACTGGCCAATGCCGATCGCCTTATGCCGATTAGCCAACACCGGCTAACCCATGGCGACTGAGGATTGGGACTGGGTCTATAACTTTGTTTTTCAGGAGCCCAATGTTGACTCGCTTTGGTCCATCACCGCGCCTCTTCAAGACCCGCCTTGAACCCGTGCTTCATCACCATCGAGCTCGGGGACTACTGATGGGGATATGCCTTAGGGGGTGTGTCACCAGTCCCACTCGCCATGAAGATGGAGGTTCAAGGAGCTGTCAGTCTCCCAAGCGACTGGGTGACTGGGCCCTGCAGCGATTGGGCTAAAACCCTTGGATGGGCCGATTGGATGAAGATCCGCGCGACTGAAGGGAGGAGATTACTTGCAAGAGGGGTGATGTACCCCGGATTAGTAGCAACTGATATGATTTGGGGTGCCTATATAAACCCCCGAGCTAGGCCTTAGAAGACACATCATCTGAGATCCGATCTCCCCGATAGCTCTTGGCGTAGCCACCGGCTGAGCCCCTCCATTGTAATTCTCCACTGAGCAATAGATCTAGCAGGACGTAAGCCTTTTACTCTCCAGAGGGGCCGAACCTGGGTAAACCTTGCGTCTTGTGCACCTCATTCCGCAGATGGCTGAGTTCCCTTGCCCCCACATCAACGAAGTGCTGCCCCCCCGTAGCACCTGCCGTGGTCATATCCACGACAGTGGCGCCAACCGTGGGGCATGGAACATCCGGCCTCCGAGCTGCGGCGAGGCCCTACTCGCCAATCCACCGGCCGATCGCCTCTGGCAGGATGATCGCCACGGGCAACTTCTTCCACATCCAGTCGAGCTCTTATCAGCCAGCCACATCGCCCCTCGCCCACGCTTGGATGGTGCCGGTCGGCACGATCAACCTCTTCATCGGGCTCGCCGGTGTTAACGACCCCAACGAAGCCCGCCCCAGCCCGCAGCGCGACCCCTTCGCGCCAGGGCAGCACCTTACAGCCACTCTCCCCTCTCCGACAGCACGCATGCCGAGGGAGAGTCGGCTCTGAAGGACGACGCTGATTCGGTGGCCGCGGCGTCGGTCGCTGGATCCATGACCGCGGCGTCACTGGGGGACTCCATTACCCCAGTCTCCCACCCAAGCGACTTTGAGGACAATTTCGTCCTCCCTCTCTTCGACTCCGATTCAGAGACCGACTCCGTCGACGCCCCGCACTATCAATGCCCAATCGCCGTCTTCATGGTGGGTGGCGATGAAGTACCTCCGAACGACGCCTTCTCCACGCTCCTCCCCGCAACCGCCAATGCGACCGAGATCGAGGCGATTCGGGCGGCCCACGAGGAGCAAAGGAAAAAAGGAGCTCGCCGAACGACAGAAATTTCGCCTCGAGCAGGACGAGGTGAGAGCCGTGTCCCACTATCGCCAAGAGCGCAACCGCCTGCGCATGGAGCGCGCCCGCGCGCAGGGCTTCCCCAACGCCCGCCTCAACTTCGATGATCCAGACGGGGAGGTCCGGGTCGCCCAGATCCAGAACCATGGCGCCCCCGAGTCAAGTCGGGCCATCACCGGCAGAGTAGCGCACGATGCGCCACCACCACCACCCCCTCCACCACCCGAGGGACGGCCAGCTCCCCGCGCAGAGGTCGACGCCAATGGCCTACCTCTTCATTCGTCGCCGGCCGACAACGTCGCGGTTGCACAAGCCGTTCTCGCCAAACTACCCGAAACAGGAGATGGCGCGATCCTCGTCCAGCATGCCAAGGCCCTAGTCGCCAAGGCCCTGGAGCAGCAGCATGTCGCTGCCGACTCCCAGGGACGACTCTACTCACGCTCGTCAGCCAGCCGCACCGCGTCATCAACAGCAGCGAATCGCTCAGTCGCCAACGTCGAGAACTGCCCGCCACCGACGCCCCGCACCGCCCACTCGACCAACCACCGAGTCGAGCCGCGCCCAGCGCGAGTGATGGTCGCTGCTAACGGGCAGCCCATCGACGCACACACACATATCGTCAACGACCAAGAATGGTGAGCGCGCAATCGCCTGAATGACGGCTACGCCGACGAGTTCCCGCGCCAGAGCGCGTTCAACCGAGTCGGCCTAGCGTGCTTCGGCCCCATGATCAGAGGCGAGCCCTACCCCGTGGGATTCAAGGGCCCTCGCGACATTGAGAAGTACGACACTCACATCGACCCCACGGTCTGGATTGACTCGTACACAATGGCGATGGGCATCCAGGGCTACTCCGAGCTCCTCGCCGCGCGCTACCTGCCCCTCATGATGGACGGAGTGAATCGCCACTGGTTCAACACCCTCACCCCGAACAACATCGACTCATGGGAAGAAGCTCGTGTCGCCTTCATCCAACACTTCGCCAGCGCGTACACCCACGCCACCACCATAGAGGACCTAGACCGCTGCATCCAGGGCCCACGCGAATCGACTCGCCGATGGGTACAACGCTGGCAGGACATGTGGACGACTTCCAGCGGCATCACCACAGACACGGCAATATACTGCTTTCCGCGGTGTTGCCGATACGAGCCGCTCGGCGCCAAGCTCCGCCGTGTCAGCAGAGACAACATCTCCATCGCCGATCTCTTCGACATTGCTCAGCGCTACGCTGACGAAGACCCTACGGTCGACTCGGACGACGAGTACGGGCAGCGGCGCAATCGCCGCCCCTCTCACACCGATACCCGCCGTGGCGACTATCGCTTCAACGCCCGATCAAGCAATAGCAAGCGCCGCGCCGACAGCGGTCACACCGAGTTCGTCGCCAACGCCGACTATGAGTAGCGCGACCCAAAGTACTTTCACCGCGACAACCACGGACCGAGGGAAGACCGCCCCCAGGGCAAGTGGTTCGACGCGCGTAGCCTGCTGGACGCCCCGTGCATTTACCACAGTAGGGAAGGAAAGCCATCCACCCACAGGACTGGGAATTGCTTCTCCCTGAAACAGATAGAGAAGGCCCGCCGCGCCAAGGAAGGCAACATTGGCAACCAGAACAAGGATCGCAACAAAGACCAAGACCAGCACAAGGAAGATGGTTTCGGCCGTAGCGCCGGCTCGTTGCACACCTTCGTCGGGGTCGGCGATCGCCGCGACAGGAAGGTCTTCGCACGGGCGGTGGCTATGAATGCAGTCATCACAGACATCCCATGCTGGCTTAATTGGTCCGAGCAGAACATCACGTGGAGCCGCGACGACCACGCTCCACGCATCGAGTACCCGGGGCACGTGGCGCTAATCGTCAAGCCCAAGGTCGCTGATTACTGGCTATCGAAGATACTGATGGACGGAGGAAGCTCCATCAACATCATGTATTATGACACCTTCCGACGACTCGGCTTCCATGGCATCGTCCCAGGGCAGAAGGCCTTCCCAATCGGCAAGATCACACTGCCGGTAACATTCGGGACTCCTGCGAACTACCGCATAGAGAGGATCTCCTTCAAGGTGGTCAACTTCCGCAGCCCATACCATTGCGTCCTCGGCCGCCATACATTCGCTAAAATCATGGCCACACCGCACTACACTTACAACATGATGAAGAATCCCGGACCACGCGGTGTCATCGCCGTCCACGGCAACCCGGACCTGGCCGTGGAGTGCGAGGACAACGGCGCCAAGCTCGCCGACGCCGTCATCGCCGCAGAACCCGACAACACCGCCGGACTCGCCAAGTACCCGGTCGAACGCAACGACCTCGCCATCCTTGAGAAACCGACTGAGCTCGACTCATCCGCGACGACCTTCGAACCAACAACAGACACTCGCCAAGTAGACCTCGTAGAGAATGACTCGAGTAGGTAGGTTACTGATGACGCGTCAAGCACACGCCCGTTCGGAACCCCAAGAGGAAGGTGTGATGCGTACAACAACAAGTTTTCCCTCAGTAAGAAACCAAGGTTATCGAACCAGTAGGAGTCAAGGAACACGTGAAGGTTTTTGTTGACAGAGTGTAGTGCGGCGCAACACCAGGGATTCCGGCGCCAACGTGGAACCTGCACAACACAATCCAAATACTTTGCCCCAACTTAACAGTGAGGTTGTCAATCTCACCGGCTTTCTATAAACAAAGGATTAAATGTATGGTGTGGAAAATGATGTTTGTTTGCGAAGAACAGTAGAGAACAATGATAGCAGTAGATTGTATTCAGATGTAAAAGAATGGACCGGGGTCCACAGTTCACTAGTGGTGTCTCTCCAATAAGAAATAGTATGTTGGGTGAACAAATTACAGTTGGGCAATTGACAAATAAAGAGGGCATAACAATGCACATACATATCATGATGAGTAGTGTGAGATTTAATCGGGCATTACGAAAAAGTACATAGACCGCTATCCAGCATGCATCTATGCCTAAAAAGTCCACCTTCGGGTTAGCATCCGCACCCCTTCCAGTATTAAGTTGCAAACAACAGACTATTGCATTAAGTATGGTGCGTAATGTAATCAATAAAAATATCCTTAGACAAAGCATTGATGTTTTATCCCTAGTGGCAACAGCACATCCACAACCTGAGAACTTTATGTCACTGTCCCAGATTCAATGGAGGCATGAACCCACTATCGAGCATAAATACTCCCTCTTGGAGTTACAAGTATCAACATGGCCAGAGCCTCTACTAGCAACGGAGAGCATGCAAGATCATAAAAACCACATATATGATAGATTGGTAATCAACTTGACATAGTATTCCATATTCATCGGATCCCAACAAACACAACATGTAGCATTACAAATAGATGATCTTGATCATGATAGGCAGCTCACAAGATCTAACATGATAGCACAATGAGGAGAAGACGACCATCTAGCTACTGCTATGGACCCATAGTCCAGGGGTGAACTACTCACACATCAGTCCGGAGGCGATCATGGTGATGAAGAGTCCTCCGAGAGATGATTCCCCTCTCCGGCAGGGTGCCGGAGGCGATCTCCTGAATCCCCCGAGATGGGATTGGCGGCGGCGGCGTCTCTGGAAGGTTTTCCGTATCGTGGCTCTCGGTAAAAGGGTTTTCGCGACGGAGGGAATAAATAGGCGGAAGGGCAGCATCGGAGGGCTGACGAGGGGCCCACACCATAGGGTGGCGCGGGCCCCTCCGTGGCCGCGCGGCCCTACGATGGCGGCGCCTCGTGGCCCCACTTCGTATGCTCTTCGGTCTTCTGGAAGCTCCGTGGAAAAATAAGACCCTGGGCGTTGATTTCGTCCAATTCCGAGAATATTTCCTTTGTAGGATTTCTGAAACCAAAAACAGCAAAAAACAGCAACTGGCTCTTCGGCATCTTGTCAATAGGTTAGTGCCGGAAAATGCATAATAATGACATAAAGTGCGTATAAAACATGTGAGTATCATCATAAAAGTAGCATGGAACACAAGAAATTATAGATACGTTTGAGACGTATCAGTTACCATTGGGACGGGCTTGTCCGCCCAATAGGAAAGCGCGCTCATCAAGTTCCTCCGTGAGAATCGATATGTCTTTGCATGGAAACTTTCTGACATGCCAGGTGTCCCGAGAGAACTTATTGAGCACAAACTCCACTTTGATCCCACCACACGTCCCGTAAGGCAAACAATGCGGCCAGTGGGCGAAGAGCGTCGACACGCAATCGCCGAAGAGGTGAACTGGCTACTCGCTGCTGGCTTCATCATGGAAATCAAGCACCCCAAGTGGCTGGCAAACCCAGTCCTGGTGCTGAAGAAAAACAAGACGTGGCGAATGTGTATAGATTACACTAGCCTCAATCGCGCTTTCCCCAAGGACCCATTCGTCCTCCCGCGAATCGACCAGATCATCGATGCAGTCGCGGGCTCGGAGCTACTATGCTTCCTCGACGCGTACTCCGGGTACAACCAAATAAAGATGGCAGTCGAGGACCAGGAGAAAACCGCGTTCATCACGCCACTCGGCGCCTACTGCTACACAGCCATGACCTTCGGCCTCAGGAACACCGGAGCCACATACCAGCGGTGCATGAACAGCTGTCTCGAGAGCCAGATCGGTTGCAATGTCCACGTCTACATTGATGACGTGGTGGTCAAGTCGACTCGGCAAGATAACCTAGTCGCCGACCTCGCCGAAACTTTCGCCAACCTACGGCGCTACAAGATCAAGCTCAACCCCTTGAAGTGCACCTTCGGGGTTCCTTCCGGACAACTCCTTGGCTATGTCGTCTCCAAACGCGGCATCGAGCCCAACCAGGGCAAAACTTCGGCGGTCATGCTAACAAAAAGGCCAACTTGCTTGCTTGATGCACAGAAGCTCGCTGGGCGAGTGGCAGCACTCAGTCGCTTCATTCCCCAACTCGGTGACAAGGCCACGCCACTTTACCGCCTCCTGAAAAAATCAGACTCGTTCGAATGGACGGACGAAGCACAAAAGGCCTTGGAGGAACTCCAGAACTCCTTGAGGAATGCCCCCGTCCTCGCCGCCCCGCTCCCGCAGGAAACCATGCTACTGTACGTCGCCACGTCCAATCGCGCAATGAGCGCAGTCATGGTCGTCGAGCGCAAGGAAGAAGGAAAGGAGCAGCTCGCACAACGCCCAGTCTACTACATCAGCGAAGCCCTGACCGAATCGAAGCAACGGTACCCACACTACCAAAAATTGGTGTACGCCGTACTTAGGGCCCAGCGGCGACTGGCCCCCTACTTTCACGAACATCCCATCAAGGTGGTCGCCTCAACGCCCCTCGCCGACGTCATTCGCAACCGCGACGCAAGCGGCCGAGTCGCCAAGTGGGTAGTCGAACTCGGCGTCCACAACATCACCTACGAGGCACGCCACACACTCAAGTCTCAAGCACTAGCATACTTCCTCGCCGACTGGGAAGAAGCCCAGCAGCCATGCCCCCGGGTGGACCTCAAGCATTCGACACTATACTTCGACGGCTCCAAGAACCTCGAGGGAGTAGGAGCAGGGGTCATCCTCACCTCGCCAAAGGGCTACGTCGTGAGGTACGTCCTGCAGCTCCAATTCCAACCCTGCACCAACAACATGGTCGAATACGAGGCGCTACTACATGGCATGCGCATCGCAAAAGAGATGGGCGCGACACGCTTACGCTACCTTGGCGACTCCGATCTCGTCGCCAGCCAAACCTCTGGCACCTGTGACGCCACCGACGCCAACATGATTGCCTACAAACGAGCGGTCGACCAGGCCGGCGCCAGCTTCGCCGGTCACGTCGTCGAATGGGTCGATAGGCGCAAGAACGAAGAAGCGGACGCACTGGCCAGGCTCGTGTCCAAGCGACTGCCACGTCCTCCAGGCGTCTTCCTCGACATCCTTACTCACTCGTTGGTGCGTATGCCCCAAGATATTGACATCGCCGAGCCACACGCACCCAACTCCGTGCTAGTCGTAGTCATCTGAGATGCTGGAGATTGGACGGAACCGTACATGAGCTACCTTGAGCGGCAAGCCTTGCCAATGGACGAGGCAGAAGCATGCATGATCGTGCGCCGCTGCAAGTCCTTCACCATCATCAACAACGAGCTCTACAAGCGCAGCATCTCCGGATTATTTAAACCAACGATGCGTCACCGCCAAGGAAGGTCGCAAAATCCTGCGCGACATCCACGCAGGGGACTGCGGCCACCACGCGGGCGACACTCGATTGTGGCTAAAGCCCTTCTACATGGCTTCTACTGGCCCACAGCCCACGCCGACGCGGTCGACCTCGTTCGCGCATGCTTCGGGTGCCAGAAGTACGCAAGCCAGTCGCACATGCTGGGCTCGGCGCTAAAAACAATCCCCCTCACCTGGCCATTCTCCGTCTGGGGCATGGACATGGTGGGGAAGTTCAAAACAGCTCCCGGCGGGTACACTCACCTCCTCGTCGTCGTGGAAAAATTCACCAAATGGGTGGAAGAAAAACCCATTAAGAAGTGCGACGGGAAAACGGCCACCAAATTCCTACGGGAATTAATCTATCGCTACGGATACCCTCACAACATCATCACTGATAACGACACAAACTTCGCTAAAGGGGAAATGGCCGACTGCTGTGAAGAAAAAGGCATCTGACTCGACCTCGCGTCAGTCGCGCACCCCGAGCCAAACGTGAAAGCAGAAAGGACGAACCAGAGCATCCTCCACGCACTCAAACCACAATTGGAAGTACCGCTGGCACAGGCGGCCGGATGCTGGGCGGAAGAACTCCCCTCCTACTATGGGGCATTCGCACAACACCGAACAGGTCGACCGGCTACACACCTTTCTTCTTGGTGTATGGCGCCGAAGCGGTCATGCCCACCGACATCGACCACGACTCACCGCAAGTTGTAAACTACGCCGAAGAGGAAAACGAGCGCGCTCGCCAAGACGGCGTCGACCTGCTCGACGAGGCGCAAGACCTTGCACTCTCTAGGAAGGCCATCTACCTGCAAGGCCTTCGCCGCTACCACAATCGCCGCGTCCGCAGTCGCTCCTTCCAAGAGGGCGACCTCGTCCTTCGGCTAATCCAAGACAAGAAAGGCACGCATAAGCTTTCTCCCCCATGGGAAGGGCCATTCGCGGTCAGCCGCGTACTCGGCAACGACGCCTACTACCTCATCGACATTCGCAAAGACGACAAAGGCGATTCACCAACCGGGGAGGTCGAGCGCCCCTGGAATGTCAACCTTCTCCGGCGGTTTTACACCTAGAAGAACATGTAAGCACCACCTGATTATCAACAAAGTCATTTGTTGCCCCAATCGCATTTACCGACCGCCTCGCCACCGCGCAAAACAGTCATATATCTCCCAACTCACCAACACGAGCTCAGTCGCCACGCCGCGCAGCTCAGAAACTGGGAGACTTTCGCTTGCTGCTGCTGGTAGAGAAATCCACGATCAGCCAAGTAGCTCGGCTAACAAGGGCGCGGCCGGCAAACCAGTCACAACAACATGTCTGGCTAGCCCCAAGTCCCTTACGCCGTCAAGCGAAAACGGCGACTGGACCTTACAGCAGGGTCGCCCGCTCGACCAGCCCCCCGGGCCCCAGCAACCGTACAGTGCTACGCTACACAACACACATACGCCCTTCTCTACCTTAGGCAAGTGACTTGAAAGGCTAAGTACTTCGACCAGGGACCCCGCGAAACGGACCTGCGGCTCGCAAAGGAACAACGCCACACCAAGAACCCCTTTGGAGTCGCCATGCGACTGGCTCAACGAGCCACGACGAGCGGCACGCTACACAAACAACGTAAAACAAACGCCTAACTCATCCACCCATGAGGCTGTTATTCGTACTATAATACTACGTACTGCGACTGGGGACGCCCAGCTCGACCAGGAAAACAGTCACGTCGATAGACTTCATCGGGGTCGCACAGCGACTGGCCCCTCTGGCCATGGCGAATGGGCTCACATCAAAACAATTGAAGACAGAGCATAGTGACAGCCACTTTCCAAATACGACTCATTTATATACAACTAATCAGAACACCGACGAGTCGCCAACTTGTAGGAACAAAATATCTTTATTACAGGTTGCAGGGGGACATTCCCCCCTCACAACGGAAGCTACTTGGAAGACCCGGGATTATCCTCGATCACCGGCTCGGCACCACCCTCTCCATACACAAACTTCGGGGTGTACCTGACGACTGGATAGGTCGACAGGGTATTGGTGGCGGCGGCATGAAACAGGAGCTCGGCAGGGAAGTCCTTCGGTCCCTCCTCCTTCACGGCATCCTCTAGGGCCGATTGGCTAGCGATATGCGTCTCCAGGTCCGCGGTCGCCAGCACGCGGTCGGCATAGGGGCGAACCACCTCCATCAGGCGCAACACCTCCGCGACATCGAAATCGCCGGTTTCGGACGGAAAGCCCACCGTCACCTCTTCCACGTCAAAACCTTCCGAGTAGTGGGCAAGCACCGTGCACAAAGCCATGGTGACGCCCACACGACACGATGAGCGGCGTAGCCAGTCGACCACTGCCGGAATATCGGAGACAGTGATATGGGCTAAGCCCTAGGGTGTGCCCGATCTTCACGGACTGACCCGGGTGACTGTGATTGCGGAGGGGGGTTCGCGGGGAAGTGGATGAACACGAAGAACTCGATACAAACACACGCACACACACAAATCGGTTATCCTCGTTGGCCCGAACCACCAACCGATAGAATTGCGAGAGAAAGACCAAATGTAGAATCTCTTGCAAAAGATCGACAAATCCAAATAGAATTCTGAAAGAGCAAAAGACCAACTAAGAATAGAGTTTCAAAGCAAGAGTTTCTCAATTGATAGAATTACTAGAATGGAAAAAGATCCGGATAAACAGGGATACAATAGATGGTTAATCTAAGGTGGG
The DNA here is from genome assembly GCF_019359855.2 of Lolium perenne. Taxonomy (NCBI): domain Eukaryota; kingdom Viridiplantae; phylum Streptophyta; class Magnoliopsida; order Poales; family Poaceae; genus Lolium; species Lolium perenne. Next base: position 30,232,109 of record NC_067248.2, on the reverse strand, counting down.
GGTTTCCCAAATCCACTAAGGGATAATAGAGGCATAAGCAAATTCATCTAAACATCATCTCTCCCTCATGAAGGTGGGGGTAGGTTCCTATTTATAGGTAGGGAGCCGAAGGGGTAAGTTAATAGCCAAAGGGGCTGAGATCTGGCTGAGGTTCGACATGCCGGAAGTTCCGGCTCCTGGGGGCGGAAGTTCCGGTCGGGCGGAAGTTCCGGCCATCAGGAGCGGAAGTTCCGACCGTAGCTCTTCAGTGCGAGCATCTTCGGTCTTGAAAGTGTCTGGGCGGAAGTTCCGGCTGTGTCGGGCGGAAGTTCCGGCCTGGAGCGTCCAGCTCCTCTTTCTCCTTCTCTTCCATGCTTCCGTGACATCAGCCTTGCATCCTCGGGTCTCCATGGCATCCTCTCTTCCCTCCGTACTTGTCGTCGAGTTCCTATCATCAAGGTATGACGGAGTATGAAGTAGTATATCGTTCCACATAGGCGATTGTAGGCACGCATAAAGGAGAAGATTCACCTTTGCGTGTCGTCTTGGCGATGAGGCATATGATGTGGTGAAGACCGAAGGTCGGGCTGCATCATCTCCCCCCACTTGAAAAAGAGTCGTCCTCGACGATAAATCTTCATGAACGTGTAGAGGAGGTAGATGACACCAATGCTTGAATGTCGCTTCACTTGTCAATAGCCCTATCAATAGCATAAGAAAAGCCAAGCAACACTCAAAGCATAGCCAATGTTCCATGGGTTTAGCAAGATAGCGCAAGTAGAAGGAGGTCACCTTAGTAAGATGTCGGTCTGCTCTCATTGAGAGATCTTCTGTAGTGGATGTATGGGGTTGAACCCCTTTGTTTAGTAACATATTGTATAGGCATAGGTCCCCGTGTTTTCTCAGGGTTGTACCTGTAATTGTACATGTGTCCGCCTATATATACATGAGCAGCCGACCCTATTGGTGCTGTGCAATCTCCAATAACCTTTCTACATAGTATCAGAGACCCTTCGGGTCCTACCCTAGCCGCCGCCCTCCTCTCCCCTTGGGGCGCCGCCGGCCACCACCTCCTCCCAACCCTAGACGCCGCCCCCTTCTTCCTAGGGTGCCGCCGGCCACCACCTCCACCAACCCTAGCCGCCGCCCCTCCTCTCTAGGGCGCCGCCGGCCTCCACCTCCCCCAACCCTAGCCGCCGCCCTTCTCATCTAGGGCGCCGCCGGCCCTCACCACCACCACCACTTCCGCCATGGAGCGCTTCGACTCCTCCGGCTCCGGTTTCAACTCCTCCGGCTCCGGAAGCAGCAAACCCTTCGCCGGTCCCTCCATCGCCGTCATCCGCGACATCCCCATCGCCGAGCGCGTGCCGCTGAAGCTCTCCACCACCGCTGTCAACTTCTTCCCGTGGAAGACGTACTTCGGGCTGCTCTTCCGCGAGTATGATCTCCTTGATCACGTCGACGGCACCATCGACCTCCTCGCCATGCCGCATGACCCCGAGTGGCTCGCCATCAACGCCACCATCATCAGCTGGTTCTACCAGACCGTCTCCAACGACATCTTTCGCACCGTCGTCCGCGACGGCGACTCCGCCCAAACGGTCTGGGCTAAGATCACCAGCCTCTTCACTGACAACAAAATCCACCGGGTCACCTTCCTCTAGCAGGAGTTCTTCGGCACCCACCAGAATGACTTGTCTCTTGACGACTACGTCCTCAAGCTGAAGAGTCTCTCCGACGAGCTCCGTGACTTGGAGTTCCCGATCGATGACAAGATCATGCTCTCCACCCAGTCGGCGGGTCTCGGCGAGGATCTCAGCAACGCCGCCTCCAACCTCACGCTCCTCACCATGCCCACCTTCGAGCAGGCCGTGGCCTACCTGCGCCTCGAGGAGCGCCGCCTGAAGCATCTCCGGGCTCGGGCGGCCCACACCGCCTTCGCCGCTGGCTTCTCCCGCGGTGCCCAGACTCCAGCGCCCCGCGCCCCTGCGCCTCGTCCCATGGGTCCGCCGCCGAGTTTCCCCGCTGCTGGCCTGCCACTCGGTCAGACCGGACCATGGACCGGCCAGTCCGGTCACCAGGCCGGCCAGACCGGCCCCTGGACCAGCCAAGCCGGCGCACAGGCCGGCCAGACCGGCCTCTGGACCGGGCAGCCGGCTCCTTCTGGCGGTAGCCGCCGCGGCCGTCGTCGCCGTGGCGGTGGCAACGACGGTGGCAACGGTGGCACCAATGCCACCACCCCCGCGCCTCGTCCCCCGCAGTACACCGCCCTCCGCCATGGACTGCCGGTCACAACCCGTGGACCGGGGTTGTTCACGCTTACTCCATGCCCGTGCCGCGCACCCCCTACCCGGGCATCATGGGGCCGCGTCCATCCTCCCACCAGGCGTTCTACACGGCGCCCCAGCCTGCACCGGCCTACGCCGCCCCCCGGGTGCGACCCCGTGGGATCCCGCGCTCCTGACCGCCCTCCAGAGCGCCCCCTCCGCTGGGGCGTATGGTGGCTGTGGCGACTGGTTCATGGACACCGGCGCTTCCGCGCATATGTATGCGCACCCCGGTAACCTCTCATTTTCGACACCCGCTTCCACTTCCTCTCGCATCATCGTTGGCAATGCTCATGCTCTTCCTATTACTCACAATGGTTCTGTTTCTTTTCCTTCCACTTCCACTCCTCTCTCTCTCCATAACGTTCTTGTTTCTCCTGACTTGATTAAAAATCTTGTTTCCGTTAAGTTTTTCTGTCGTGATAACCCTGTGACTGTGGAATTTGACGCTTTTGGTTTCTCTGTCAAGGATGGTCGTACCCGGATGCTCCTCCACCGATGTGACAGCCCCGGCGATATCTACCCCGTTGGCGCTGCCTCCACCACCACCGGCTGCCCACTCGCCCTCTCCGCCGGTGTCGACCTTTGGCACGCCCGTCTTGGCCATCCTAGCTCCGCCACTCTGCGTCAAATAATGCAAGGCTTCTCCTTTACTTGTAATAAAACGGATGCCCACTCTTGTGAAGCATGTCGTCTAGGCAAACATGTTCGCCTTCCATTTAGTTCATCCTCCACAATCACGTCTTTTCCGTTTCAACTTATTCATAGTGATGTTTGGACCTCACCGGTTCCGAGTAATTCTGGTTATAATTATTACCTTGTGATTCTTGATGATTACTCGCATTTTGTATGGACTTTTCCCCTTCGTCGTAAGTCAGATGTTGCCACCACCCTCACCGCCTTCTTCACCTTCGTCTCCACTCAGTTCGGTCGCCCCATCCACGCCTTACAAACCGACAACGGCAAGGAGTTCGACAACATCACCATTCGCTCACTTCTCGCCACCCACGGCGCCATCTTCCGCCTCACGTGTCCATACACTTCTTCACAGAACGGTCGTGCCGAACGGATGCTCCGTACCCTCAACGACTGCGTCCGCACCCTTCTGTTCCACGCCTCCATTCCCCCGCGATTCTGCCCGGATGCCCTCGCCACGGTGACTCTCCTCGTCAACATCCGCCCGTGTCGTGTGCGTTGGTCCTACATGCCGCATCACCTCCTCTATGGTGTGCCACCCGTCTATGACGACCTTCGCATCTTCGGCTGCCGGTGTTATCCTAACACTGCTGCCACTGCCGAGCATAAGCTTGCGCCGCGCTCTCTCCCTTGTGTGTTTCTCGGCTACCCCGCCAACACCAAGGGCTACCGCTGCTACGACCCGGTCTCTCATCGTGTCCTCACTTCCCGGCACGTGTACTTTGACGAGTTGGTTTTTCCGTTTCAGCAGGGACTCATGGCGACACCTCCGACGACGCCCCCGGCGCCCGCTGGCCCTCTTGAGGCCGCGCGCCGACGACTGACCGCGGCGGCCCCGCCTGGTCCCTCGGCGTCCCCGTCGCCCGCGGCGGCCACGGCGCCCCCGTCGCCCGCACCCGCGACACCCGAGGCGCCCCCGGCGCCCCCGTCGCCCGCGACACCCGAGGCGCCATCGCCCGCGGCGTCCCCTTTGGCCGCCTCTTCGTCGTCTGCCTCGTCGCCCGCCTCGCCACCCGTCGCTGCGGCTCCTAAGCCCATGCTCACCCGCGCCTGTGCGGGCGTGCGGCGGCCGACTACACGCTACCCCGCCGACCAGTACGTCTGCGCGGCGTCTCCGTGTACGACGGCGGCGCACTTTTCACCAGCCGACCCGGCCCAGCGATCGGCCCGACCGGCCCTTGGCCGGCCAGCCCGGCCTGCCGCGCGGCGCGCCGCACGGTTCTCCGCCCGGCCCGCCGCCCGATCAGACCGGCCCCCGGCCGGCCGGCCCGGCCTGCCGCCCGACGCGCCGCCCGGTTCTCCGCCCGGCCTGCCACCCGATCAGACCGGCCCCCCGGCCGTCCGACCCGGCCTGCCGCCCGGTCCTACCGGCTCAGCGACCGGCCCGACGACCGCTCCTTCGCTGGTGCCCACCTCGGCTCGCGCTGCCTTGCGCGACCCGCATTGGCACGCCGCCATGCAGGAAGAGTATGACGCGCTGCAGCGCAATAGGACCTGGGAGCTCGTTCCCCGGCCCCCTCGCGCCAATGTCATCACCGGCAAATGGGTCTTCAAGCACAAGCTCGGCTCCGACGGTACTCTCGAGCGCTACAAGGCGCACTGGGTTGTGCGCGGTTTTCGGCAGCGCGCTGGCGTCGACTTCACGGATACGTTTGCCCCGGTTGTCAAACCGGGCACGATCCGCACGGTTTTGCACCTCGCCGTGTCTCGCGCGTGGCCGGTGCATCAGATGGACGTCTCCAACACCTTCCTTCATGGCCATCTGCAGGAGCAGGTGTACTGTCAGCAGCCCATCGGCTTCGTCGACACCGAGCGCCCCGATGACATGTGCTTGCTCTCTCGATCCCTGTATGGACTTAAGCAGGCACCCCGCGCCTGGTACCAGCGCATCGACGGCTTCCTGCATCAGCATGGCTTCCGCTCCACGCGCTCCGATGCATCGCTGTTCGTCTTCCGGACCGGCAACGACATGGCATACCTACTGCTGTACGTCGACGACATCATCCTGATGGCCTCCACCGCTGGTCTTCTTCGACAGCTCACCGACCGTCTTCGCGCTGAGTTCGCGTTGAAGGATCTTGGCCCGCTCCACTACTTCCTCGGCATCGAGGTTGTCCGGCGTGCGGACGGGTTCTTCTTCCATCAGCGAAAGTATGCGCACGAGCTTCTCGAGCGTGCAGGGATGCTTAACTGCAACCCTGCGCCTACTCCTGTCGACACGAAGGCCAAGCTCTCCGCCAGTGATGGGTCGCTGGCATCCGACGCGCCGTTCTACCGCTCCATCATCGGTGCTCTTCAGTACTTGACGCTGACGCGACCGGAGCTCCAGTACGCCGTGCAACAGGTGTGCTTGCACATGCATGCTCCTCGGGATGCTCATTGGGCCGTGGTGAAGCGGATTCTCCGCTACGTATGTGGTACCATGGGCTACGGCTTGTCGTTGCATGCTTCGCCCTCGACATCGACTGACCTTGTCGCCTACTCGGACGCGGACTGGGCGGGTTGCCCGGATACGCGCCGCTCCACCAGCGGCTACTGCGTCTACCTCGGCTCGTCGCTCGTCTCTTGGTCCTCCAAGAGGCAGCCCACCGTGTCTCGCTCCAGTGCTGAGGCTGAGTACCGCGCCGTGGCTAACGCTGTGGCTGAGTGCACATGGCTTCGTCAGCTTCTGTCCAAGCTCTCTTGTCCCGTTGACAAGGCTACGGTGGTATTCTGCGACAACGTGTCGTCTGTCTACCTCTCCGCCTACCCCGTTCATCATCGGCGCACCAAGCACATCGAGTTGGACATCCACTTTGTTCATGAGCAAGTTGCCCTCGGTCGCATTCGAGTTCTTCACGTACCGACGTCTCAGCAGTTTGCCGATATCATGACAAAGGGATTGCCATCCACGACTTTTCCTGAGTTTCGCTCCAGTCTATGTGTCGTGCCGACCCTTCGACTGCGGGGGTGTTTTCTCATGGTTGTACCTGTAATTGTACATGTGTCCGCCTATATATACATGAGCAGCCAACCCTATTGGTGCTGTGCAATCTCCAATAACCTTTCTACACCCTTCGTTGACGCTCATCCATATGTCACATGTACCTTCACACAACAAAGACCAAGGAAAGTATATGTGTGCGTGATAGAGGAGCATATCATCAAGGACATGTCCATTCATATTCACAACACCGTTAGCACAACACAAATTTATCAAGAATAAGGCATGTGCAAGGTCAATGTGTAAGAACTCCGTATGAACATCTTCCAAATGTGGAAACACAAAAACTCCCAATTGTGAGACGACCGTGGTGTCCATCTCATGTAGAAACTCATTTTCATTGTTGCTCTCAAGGCATCGGAAAGAGAAATTGTTCAACATCCTTGAAGCAACAAGTGGAGAATTTGGAAAAAACACATACGGAAGAGTGTCCAAAGTATCATCAAAATGTGTGCACACAAACCATTGGAAAGAGAAATTGGTCCTCATATTTGGTGCAACACACAACATATCATCCAAAAAGTTTACCTAGTAGAAATTTGCACAACCGTGCGTGCCAACAAACCAAAGGAAAGACAAATTGCTCAATTTGTTTCAGGCAACACCAACGGTAAAAATCACATCATCATGCTTGCAAAAGAACCACAAGAAAGAGAAATTGTTCGGCATGTTCAATGCAAAGCATGGGAAAGGTATTAGAGTCGGGTTCGATCTTGAACTCACTTGTATTATTCTCTCAAGAGCTCTCTTTGTCAAATAGTGCTCAATCGAGGTTGACATTGGTATTCTTGTACCTACACACACAATAGGCAAAGCAAAGAACGTGTGTGCATGGTATATGAACACATCATCCATCATGATGGTCCATTTCTTTTGCACATCACCATTAGCGTTAAGAAAAGCATCATAATAGATATGGTGAATATGCGGGGTAAACACATGAACATGCTCATCATGGATATAGGCAAAGTCTCCAAAATTTGAGAGAGCTATGGGGGCAATCTCCTTTACAAGCATATTAACATTATGGCAAACCAAACATTGGAAAGAGCAAGTGTTCAACATTTTGGTTGCATTAATGGGAGAGTATTGCAAACATTTAGAGCAAAACATGTTCAGCATGTTATCATTGTTGTCGACAAACCTATGGAAAGAGCAATTGTTTGGCAAGGTTGTCACAACACAAGTATTAGCATCATCATTATCGTCATCGCAAGCAACACATGGGAAAGAGAAATTGTTCGACAAGTTGCATGCAATGGGAGATATATTGAAACACTCATAGCATGGCATGATCATAATGTCACAAGCAAGTAATTCCACATGATCAACAATGTTATCAAGCAAAGCATCACATGGAGGAATGAACGAAGCATATGACATAGCAATTGTATCATCAAGATCATGCATGCACGCATAAGTCATCATGTCCACTAGTGGGATCATGGCATCATAAACACCCATATAGGTACCTTTGTAGTCCGACTCATTTGAAGTGGGTGTTGTGGAAGAGGTAGGCTCCATGTGGCCTCCATGTTCATCTTCAATCAAGCATGGTGTGATATCATCATCTTCATGCACCATGTACAACTTCTCCATGATCGGCGTCTCGTCATCCATGGGACCTAATGAGACATAAGAGAACACACTAGTGGTAGAGGGTAAGTTGTTAGAATTCGAAATGGCCTCACATGACCTATCAACTACCACTCTCATCTCACTCGGTGTATCACTCATGTTCTCGAAGTGTATGCACTCAAGCTCACATATAGTGGATGCACTCTTGTCATATATAGTGGATTCGCTCATCTCACATATAGTGGAGTCCCTCATCTCACATATAGTGGAGTCCCTCATCTCCATGTCAATGACATCGTCGATATCCGAGCAACCTAGCAAAGAGGAAGACAACACAAGAGGAGTAGAGGTTAATGTGTTAGAAATCAAAGCGTCCTCACTCGACTCATGCGGTGTGTCACTCTTGCTCTCAAGGTGTTTGAAGTAGGATTTGCACTCGGCTTTATCTTGGAGGGTCATGTTGGCTTCACGAGCATCTAGCTCGGCAAAGTAGGCTCTCATCTCGGCTTGTTCTTGTGGTGTCATTTTGGGTGGCTCTCACTAGGAAGGGTGTATGGATGGTGGAAAGAGAACTACCAAAAGGTCAAAACTAGCAACAAAATGAGAAAATGGTTCAAGTTAGAGAATAACCGATATGTACTCACACACACACTCAAAGCACACACAAAAGGCTAAGAACTCTATATGGTGGTAGGTGAGGAAGTGGACAGCAAACGAAAAGAACCAAAGAAAATGTCTATTGTCAAATATGGGTAAGATCCAAAGTAAAATGTCAAAAGCGGTGATCTATGTCAAGGAAACACGGAAACACACACAAGGAAGAACAATGGGGTTAGCGCGACCAAGGAAGTGAGCAAGTAACAAGTATGGTCCTAACGAAGACTATTAGCTCGGTGTCGCGCCAACACAAGAGAGACCGTAGCTTGGTTGAATATTCGAGAAGCAACTAGATTTGCACAAATGCCACTCTTCTCTTTTCTCTCTTAGTGCTTACAACCTTTGCACTCTTTTGTATCGGTGGACACACACTCGTTTTGTATTTCTTTTTCTTTTTCTCTTTTGTTTTTCACTATTTTTTTCTATGCTTAGAAGCTTTTTTTACTATGTCACACTTTTTCTTCTTTTGTGTATCTTTCTCACCGAGCTTGCTTCAGAGCTTTGCTCAACACAACGCACACACACACCCTCTCACGGTCGTGACACTTGTGCAATGCTTCGCAACACTCGGAAATCCACTCTCAATGGGATAGGTACACAAAGAAAGAAACGGGGCTACAAGGGGTGGGGCAAGTTATACCTATTGATGTTAGGCGGTGTCAAGCACACGAACTTGCGATGATCGAGGTGGTGTCGATGATGGTGTCGAAGTTGCGCCGGAATCCGGGGTGCCAAAGGTGTCGTCGCGGTGTTGGTGTAGGCGCGGAAACGGAATAGACAACCAATGCACTCCAAATCGAAAACCGAGCAAATTAAGTTAATGCCCGAAAAGTTGGGTCAAAACGAGCGGTCAAAAGTTGGGCTCCAAAAATCGTAAAAAATTAGATGTGGGTTATGTAGATTGTCTGGAGGATGTTGTTAAAATTTGGAATCAAACAGGCTCCGAAAGTTGTCAAAATTTGGGGCAAAAAGAGGGGCGTCGGGGCGGAACTTCCGGCCTTGTTTTTTTAGATAAAAGGCCTAAAGGGCCCGACTTTAAATTAATAAAGCCCTCAACCGGCTAGGATATAATGGTGTTGCTTACACGCACTTGAACAAGTTTAAAAGGAAAGCAAAGCCCTATAGGAACTAAAAGCACCGGGAGCCGCAAGCAGGTCCGAAGCAACAACAGCAAGTCCTGGAGCGCCCCTGCACATCCAGTGCAGGTTTGGACATTGGCAGGAGTTAACCTGCGTCCCTAGACTGCCCAACCTCTGCTGTGGGGGAGACTACACATTGACACTCGGAACCGAATTCCATGAGGTCGCGCCATCGAAACACCATCTTGCACAAGCCACGAAGAACTGCCACGGACGGAAGGGACATAGGCGGAAGCACCAGCACCAAAAGGATGAAGAACCGGCTCAAAGACCACCTCGCCGTGCTGCTGACGGAGGAGGGACCATTCCCTCCTCACCCAGGCTCGAGGGTGTCGACCCAACAGCAAAACAGGACAGAGAAGAGGTTTAGCACCCAAAAAGCTTTGAACTTGCTGGGAAGCGCCTCCGACCTTGCCAACACCAAGCCCACACCGCACCATCGTCAAAGACTCCAAACTATCAACCCCTCCGTCCCGTCATCCCAAAGCGGTGCCTCCAATGAGGAGAACGATGCGGAGCGCCGTCGTCGCTTGGCCAAAGCCTAGGTTTTCACCCGGGGTGGAGGGGAAGGAAGAGGTAAGGTAACCTCATCCGCCCTTCAAGAAGGAGAACGGCAACCAAAGTCGTCGTTGCGGATGTGGCTGACGAAGCCAGCCAAGAGTTTCCCCCGGAAAACCACCTGAATGCCTCGCACGGATGCGGATCAGACAGTCCGAAGACCATCTGAGCTGGATCTGGCGCGGAGAAGAAGAGCCATGGAGACATCAACAGAACAGACATAGAAAGCGCCAGGGCACGACTACACCGCGACAAGACTTCCGCCAGCTCCTCGCCGTCCACACGACCTAGAAGACCAGCTAACACCAGCGAGCGCCACCCGCCTTCCGATCGACGCTGCCACCCACCGTCTAGAGCCGCCGCCCTGGGAACCACGCAAGGCAACCCAAAGAACTGAAAAGCACCGGTCTTCACTGCCGAGAGGTCTCCGGAGACCGGAGATGCCGGAGATGGGGATCCCCTTCCAGATCGACGGCAAGCAGCCCCCTTGGCTGCTAGCGTCAGGGATCTGGGACGGAGGTGGGCAAGCACAAGGGCCCGGGGCCCCTGCCCCGGCCCTGCACACGGCAGCCAGATGGCCACCCTGCCCGGCCTCGTCAGAATCGCCGCCCGGAACCGCCGCGCTACCATGGCCACGTACGGCCCCGCGTCGGGTCGGAATCAACCCCCGCAGTCCGATCTGGACCCTGCGTGCGTCGCCCGCCGACGACCGCAATGAAACGTCGCCATGCCGCGAGCACGCGCAGCACCTGGAGCCTCCACGCCGCGGACGAGCCGCCGCGCCACCGCGCCCCGACCAGCACGGCGCCCCCGGTGACAGCCTCGGCCCGCGCCGCCACCGCCGCGCGAGGGGGAAGGAGAGGCCTCGGCGACGCCTGCTGGTGGCGGCGAGGGAGGGAGGAGGAGGAGGAGGAGGGTGGGAGAAGGAGGCGGCACCTAGGGTTTCGCCCTGCCGCTCGCGGGAGCGGGCAGGGACGAAATGAGTCTTGGTTCTCGATTACGGGATTTCTCAACTTCCGGCCTTGTTCCGGTCAAGTTCCGGAAATAACGTGAAACCTGTCCAGGGGTTACTGTGAGCAAAATATGCAATTTCGGAACTTGGGCGGATGTTGGGCGGAAGTACCGGCCGAGCGGATGTACCAGTGACTTTGGTCGGAACTTCCGGTCTTGGAAAGAAATCGTTCGCTGCGCGGAAGCTGGAGGAAAAATGGGGAATCAAACGAAATCTTTGGGCAAAGGATACAGAGGCGCGTTGTGGCTTGCGCGTGGTGATGCGGAACTGTGATCGAGCGTGTGGGGTTTGGAGTGAGGAGCGGCCAGGGCACGTGGTGGTGGTGTGCGCGGCGCGCGTTGGTGCCGATCGAGGCAGGGGCGGTGGGTGGCCAGGGCGAGCGGGGGTGGCGTGCGGCGTTTAGCGTTCGGTGGTTGGAGGCCGTGGGCCTTGGAGCAGAGCTAGGTGGGCCAAGGTGGGAGTGGCGGCTGGGCCTGAGGCGTGGCCGTGCAGTGGAGCGACGTGGCTTGCGGAGGCGTTCCAGGATGGCGCTGGTGGCGATCGAGCCTGGGAGCTTGGGCGTGCAGCGGCGGTGGTTGCAGCGAGGAAGATGGAGCTAACCCGATTTTGGGATTTTTGGCCGGGCGGAAGTTCCGCAAGGAAAGGCCGATAGTCTCGGAAATGCAGAAAATTTCGGATCTGAATCACAGCGACGAACTGCACGAACTTGGGGCGGAAAATGGGACGAACAATGTCGGATTTGGCGAGAAATAGATGGAATTGACTGGGGAAAATTGGAGGGATGGTAGATCAACACCAAAAACAATAGATCTGTGGACCAAAACCACAAAAAACGCAACAAATCCTGAGATCCAAATTCGAGCTATTTTTTGGGGCAGAATTTTTGGGGAAATTTTTGGGGAAATTTTTGGGCGAAATTGGTGGAATCGGAGGGTCAAATCCGTGGCAACCTTTGCTCAGATACCATATGATACAGGCTAAGACATAGGGTGTGCCCGATCTTCACGGATTGACCCGGGTGAGTCTGATTGCGGAGGGGGGTTCGCGGGGAAGTGGATGAACGCGAAGAACTCGATACAAACACACGCACACACACAAATCGGTTATCCTCGTTGGCCCGAACCACCAACCGATAGAATTGCGAGAGAAAGAGGAAAGGTAGAATCTCTTGCAAAAGATCGACAAATCCAAATAGAATTCCCAAAGAGCAAAATACCAACTAAGAATAGAGTTGCAAAGCAAGAGATTCTCAATTGATAGAATTACTAGAATGGAAAAAGATCCGGATAAGGAGGGATACAATAGATGGTTAATCTAAGGTGGGGGTTTCCCAAATCCACTAAGGGATAATAGAGGCATAATCCAATTCATCTAAACATCATCTCTCCCTCATGAAGGTGGGGGTAGGTTCCTGTTTATAGGTAGGGAGCCGAAGGGGTAAGTTACAAGCCAAAGGGGTTGTGATCTGGCTGAGGTTCGACAGGCCGGAAGTTCCGGCTCCTGGGGGCGGAAGTTCCGGCCATCATGAGCGGAAGTTCCGGCCGCAGCTCTTTAGTGCGAGCCTCTTAGGTCTTGACAGTGTCTGGGCGGAAGTTCCGGCTGTGTCAGGCGGAAGTTCCGGCCTGGAGCGTCCAGCTCCTCTTTCTCCTTCTCTTCCATGCTTCCGTGACATCGGCCTTGCGTCCTCGGGTCTCCATGGCATCCTCTCTTCCCTCCGTACTTGTCGTCGAGTTCCTATCATCAAGGTATGACGGAGTATGAAGTAGTATATCGTTCCACATAGGCGATTGTAGGCACGCATAAAGGAGAAGATTCACCTTTGCGTGTCGTCTTGGCAATGAGGCATATGATGCGGTGAAGACCGAAGGTCGGGCAGCATCAGACGGCCTTGAAGACCGACGGAGCATCACGGGGAACCACCTCCCGCGGACTCAAGTACTGAAGCGCCGCCAGTATCTCCCCCGCGCATTGGATGATGCGCGTGGTCGCAGCCTGCAAGCACTCACGCGGGGTCGCCGACTCCACAAAGTCACACTGGCCTGAAAACAAAAATTCACGAAGTCAGCGCTCGCCATACAATGTACTCGCCACACTCGAGGACTGGCCCCCGGTGCGGACTCGCCACGCTCGGGGACTAGCCCCCGCTGCGGGCTCACCACGCTCGGGGACTGGCCCCCGCTGCGGGCTCGTCACGCTCGGGGACTGGCCCCCGCTGCGGGCTCGCCACGTTCGGGGACTGGCCACGCTGCAGACTCACCACGCTCGGGGACTGGCCCTCGCCGCGGACTCATCACACTCGGGGACTGGCCCCCTGCCGCGGGCTCGCCACGCTCGGGGACTGGCCCCCGTTGTGGACTCGTCACGTGGCAGGTTCCTACGCAACCAAGACCACCACAATGCACTTGAAGAGGTCAAAGATACTTACCAAGGAGTTGCCATGACATCTCGCGTACAAACGCCTCGAAGCTTGTCTTCTCTCCCTGCAACGCAAGGATTGTGGCCTCCGAGGCCTCCTTCTCCGCGGCAAGATCCTTGGCCTGCTGCACCTTCAAGGCCGCGAGATCCTCCCGCAACGTCGCCGCCGATGCTCGAGCTGCATCTCTAGCATCCTGCGTGGCCGCAAGCCTTCCCTTGTTTTCATCAATGACGTCCTCGAGCTCCTTGCCCTTATTTTCCAGGACCTTGGTGAGGTTCGCGGCTTTCGTCTTCGCCTTCTTCGTCTCTTCTTCAGCCGCCTTCGCCCGAAAGTCGGCTTCACGGTAGAGGGACTCCTTGACGTACCCTTCGCGCGCTTCAGCGAGCGCCCTCTCACGCGCCTCTGCTACAGACGAACGATGAATATGAGAAAACAATAAAATAAGAGAGGAGCAGAATCACAGTACTTCACCGACCACGAGAGGGAGACAACTTACTACCAATGGCAATTAGTTGGCGGTTCTTCTCGGAGGCATCCTCCACCAGTGTCGTCAGTTGCCTCACCTCAGCCTGCACAGACACACAAGTTCACAGGAAGTCGTCCGGTTATGAACGAAACATAAGACTCGACTCGCCCCTTCAGCCCAAGTCGACCCTCGGGGACTGGGGGGAACCGTACTACAAGCCAGGCAACGCTTACCACGTGGACGTCACTGAGCGCCGCGTGCAACTCTATGAACGATAGGGTCGAAAGCGGCGGCCGGCGAGGCTCGTGCACTTTGTATCCCCGCACTACCGCCTCAGTCGACGGTGCCTCCTTCGCCGGCGCATCAGGTTCGCTGGGACGAGCCGGGTCCCTCGTGGCCTTCGTACGCCGCTCCTTCATCTTAGCCTGGGAACCGCTTCCCCCGGTAGCGCCTCGCTCCTTCTCCACCACGGGAGGGACGACGTCCAGACCCTGAGCCATCGCCGGCTTGGTCTCCGCCCCCTTGGCCTCGACACTACTCGCACTCGCCGAGGCACCGCCCCCAGCGACTGGCCCGACTAGGCTGGCAGTCGTACCCGTCGCCTTACTCGCGGCGACGGATTGCTCCCCCGACGAGGCCAGGCCCGCGGGGTCAGCTGTCGCTTTCTTCATCTCGGCGGCCTTCTCCGCTTCGGTCGCCCTCGTAGTCGCTGCTCCACCAGCTGAAACGACCTTCTTCAGGACCTTCTTCTTGGCCCTGGAAGGAATCAGTGTGAGCTTCTCATCGGCTCGGCGAAGAATGGGCAGGACGATGTAAGACATGCTTACTTCACCGTCGGGAGCGCCTTCACGCCAGGACCTACTCGAGCCCCGGCATCAAGCCAGGCCTTGAGGGGCCGCTGGAGTTCAGTGGCGCCCTCAAGAACGGTCTGGCCCAGCCGCTTGGACCGCGGTTCGTCGGCCCCTTTCGCGGGCCCCTTCCCTGATACGTCTCCAACGTATCGATAATTTCTTATGTTCCATGCCACATTATTGATGTTATCTACATGTTTTATGCACACTTTATGTCATATTCGTGCATTTTCTGGAACTAACCTATTAACAAGATGCCGAAGCGCCAGTTGTTGTTTTCTGCTGTTTTTGGTTTCAGAAATCCTAGTAAGGAAATATTCTCGGAATTGGACGAAATCAACGCCCAGGGGCCTATTTTGCCACGAAGCTTCCAGAAGTCCGAAGACGAAACGAAGTGGGGCCACGGGGTGCCCAAACCCTAGGGCGGCGCGGCCCCCCCTGGCCGCGCCGGCCTGTGGTGTGGGGCCCCCGTGCCCCCTCCTGACTTGCCCTTCCGCCTACTTAAAGCCTCCGTGACGAAACCCCCAGTACCGAGAGCCACGATACGGAAAACCTTCCAGAGACGCCGCCAACGCCGATCCCATCTCGGGGGATCCAGGAGATCGCCTCCGGCACCCTGCCGGAGAGGGGAATCATCTCCTGGAGGACTCTACGCCGCCATGGTCGCCTTCGGTGTGATGTGTGAGTAGTCTACCCCTAGACTATGGGTCCATAGCAGTAGCTAGATGGTTGTCTTCTCCCCATTGTGCTATCATTGTTGGATCTTGTGAGCTGCCTAACATGATCAAGATCATCTATCTGTAATTCTATATGTTGCGTTTGTTGGGATCCGATGAATAGAGAATACTTGTTATGTTGATTATCAAAGTTATATCTATGTGTTGTTTATGATCTTGCATGCTCTCCGTTACTAGTAGATGCTCTGGCCAAGTAGATGCTTGTAACTCCAAGAGGGAGTATTTATGCTCGATAGTGGGTTCATGCCTCGCATTGACACCGGGACAGTGATGAAAGTTCTAAGGTTGTGTTGTGCTGTTGCCACTAGGGATAAAACATTGATGCTATGTCTAAGGATGTAGTTGTTGATTACATTACGCACCATACTTAATGCAATTGTCTCGTTGCTTTGCAACTTAATACGGAGGGGTTCGGATGATAACTCGAAGGTGGACTTTTTAGGCATAGATGCAATTGGATGGCGGTCTATGTACTTTGTCGTAATGCCCAATTAAATCTCACTATACTCATCATGATATGTATGTGCATGGTCATGCCCTCTTTATTTGTCAATTGCCCAACTGTAATTTGTTCACCCAACATGCTGTTTGTCTTATGGGAGAGACACCTCTAGTGAACTGTGGACCCCGGTCCAATTCTCTTTCTTGAAATACAATCTACTGCAATATCGTTTCTACTGTTTTCTGCAAACAATCATCTTCCACACAATACGGTTAATCCTTTGTTACAGCAAGCCGGTGAGATTGACAACCTCACTGTTTCGTTGGGGCAAAGTACTTTGGTTGTGTTGTGCAGGTTCCACGTTGGCGCCGGAATCCCTGGTGTTGCGCCGCACTACATCCCGCCGCCATCAACCTTCAACGTGCTTCTTGGCTCCTCCTGGTTCGATAAACCTTGGTTTCTTTCTGAGGGAAAACTTGCTGCTGTGCGCATCATACCTTCCTCTTGGGGTTCCCAACGAACGTGTGAGTTACACGCCATCAAGCTAAATTTCTGGCGCCGTTGCCGGGGAGATCAAGACACGCTGCAAGGGGAGTCTCCACTTCTCAATCTCTTTACTTTGTTTTTGTCTTGCTTAGTTTTATTTACTACTTTGTTTGCTGCACTAAATCAAAATACAAAAAAATTAGTTGCTAGTTTTACTTTATTTGCTATCTTGTTTGCTATATCAAAAACACAAAAAAAATTAGTTACTTGCATTTACTTTATCTAGTTTGCTTTATTTACTGTTGCTAAAATGGCCAACCATGAAAATACTAAGTTGTGTGACTTCACAACCACAAATAATAATGATTTCTTATGCACACCTATTGCTCCGCCTGCTACTACAGTAGAATTCTTTGAAATTAAACCTGCTTTACTGAATCTTGTTATGCGAGAGCAATTTTCTGGTGTTAGTTCTGATGATGCTGCTGCCCATCTTAATAATTTTGTTGAACTATGTGAAATGCAAAAATATAAAGATGTAGATGGTGACATTATAAAATTAAAATTGTTCCCTTTCTCATTAAGAGGAAGAGCTAAAGATTGGTTGCTATCTCTGCCTAAGAATAGTATTGATTCATGGACTAAATGCAAGGATGCTTTTATCGGTAGATATTATCCCCCTGCTAAAATTATATCTTTGAGGAGTAGCATAATGAATTTTAAACAATTAGATACTGAACATGTTGCTCAAGCTTGGGAAAGAATGAAATCTCTGGTTAAAAATTGCCCAACCCATGGACTGACTACTTGGATGATCATCCAAACCTTCTATGCAGGACTAAATTTTTCTTCACGGAATTTATTGGATTCAGCTGCTGGAGGTACCTTTATGTCCATCACTCTTGGTGAAGCAACAAAGCTTCTTGATAATATGATGATCAACTACTCTGAATGGCACACGGAAAGAGCTCCACAAGGTAAGAAGGTAAATTCTGTCGAAGAAACCTCTTCCTTGAGTTATAAGATTGATGCTATTATGTCTATGCTTGTGAATGGTAGGCCTAGTGTTAATTCTAATAATGTTCCGTTAGCGTCATTGGTTGCTCAAAGAGAATATGTTGATGTGAATTTCATTAAAAATAATAATCATAATGATTCTAGGCCATATCCTGCTAATGGTAACTCTTATGGTAGATATGCTTCACCTAATGAAGAAAAGATGCTAGAAATTGAAAGATCCACCAAGAGCTTTATGCAATCACAATATGAGCAAAATAAATTGTTTACCAAAACTATGAATGAGCAATCTACCTTGTTGAAGAATATAGGGAATCAACTTGAAAATCTGAATAGGGAGATCTCGGGGTTGCAAACTAAACTTGCTAATGCTGAAAACCGAATCTCATACATGTCTGCATCACAATCTTCTTTAATTAATAAAATGGCTGCTAAACCTGAGGATTTAGATGATAAAATTACTACTACAGCAAATGCCATCCAAGTTAGAATTAATGAGAATATAAGATTAATGGCTGAACTGCGTGCTAGGTGGGATAGAGAAGAAAATGAAAAACTAGCTAAAGAGAAGAATGTAGCTAAAGTTTGGACTATTACCACCACTAGTAATGCTAATGCTACACATGTTGCTGCACCTCCTACTAATAATAATAAAAGAATTGGTGTTAGCAATGTTTCCACTTCTAATGCAAAGCGCGAGAAACTGCCTGAAACTGCTAAAACTGCTGAAACTGCTTGTGATAAAGTCGCTGAAATTTTTCCAACATTGGGGATGATGATCCCATTGCTTTAGATTATAATGGTTTGAATTTTGATGATTGCCACATCTCTGAAGTTATAAAGTTCTTGCAAAAACTTGCTAAAAGTCCTAATGCTAGTGCTATAAATTTGGCTTTCACACATCATATTACAAATGCTCTCATAAAAGCTAGAGAAGAGAAACTAGAGCGCGAAGCCTCTATTCCTAAAAAGCTAGAGGATGGTTGGGAGCCCATCATTAAGATGAAGGTTAAAGATTTTGATTGTAATGCTTTATGTGATCTTGGTGCAAGTATTTCTGTTATGCCTAAGAAAATTTATGATATGCTTGACTTGCCACCGCTGAAAAATTATTATTTGGATGTTAATCTTGCTGATCATTCTACAAAGAAACCTTTGGGGAAAGTTGATAATATTCGCATTACCGTTAACAATAACCTTGTCCCCGTTGATTTTGTTGTCTTGGATATTGAATGCAATGCATCTTGTCCCATTATATTGGGAAGACCTTTTCTTCGAACTGTTGGTGCTATCATTGATATGAAGGAAGGTAATATAAAATATCAATTTCCTCTCAAGAAAGGTATGGAACACTTCCCTAGAAAGAGAATGAAGTTACCTTTTGATTCTATTATGAGAACAAATTATGATGTTGACACTTCGTCTCTTGATAATACTTGATTCACACTTTCTGCGCCTAGCTGAAAGGCGTTAAAGAAAAACGCTTATGGGAGACAACCCATGTTTTTACCTACAGTACTTTGTTTTTATTTTGTGTCTTGGAAGTTGTTTACTACTGTAGCAACCTCTCCTTATCTTAGTTTAGTGTTTTGTTGTGCCAAGTTAAGCCGTTGATAGAAAAGTAAGTACTAGATTTGGATTACTGCACAGTTCCAGATTTCTTTGCTGTCACGAATCTGGGTCCACCTCCCTGTAGGTAACTCAGAAAATTAAGCCAATTTACGTGCATGATCCTCAGATATGTACGCAACTTTTATTCAATTTGAGCATTTTCATTTGAGCAAGTCTGGTGCCATTTTAAAATTCGTCAATACGAACTGTTCTGTTTTGACAGATTCTGCCTTTTATTTCGCATTGCCTCTTTTGCTATGTTGGATGAATTTCTTTGATCCACTAATGTCCAGTAGCATTATGCAATGTCCAGAAGTGTTAAGAATGATTGTGTCACCTCTGAATATGTTAATTTTTATTGTGCACTAACCCTCTAATGAGTTGTTTCGAGTTTGGTGTGGAGGAAGTTTTCAAGGATCAAGAGAGGAGTATGATGCAACATGATCAAGGAGAGTGAAAGCTCTAAGCTTGGGGATGCCCCGGTGGTTCACCCCTGCATATTCTAAGAAGACTCAAGCGTCTAAGCTTGGGGATGCCCAAGGCATCCCCTTCTTCATCGACAACATTATCAGGTTCCTCCCCTGAAACTATATTTTTATTCCATCACATCTTATGTGCTTTGCTTGGAGCGTCGGTTTGTTTTTGTTTTTGTTTTGTTTGAATAAAATGGATCCTAGCATTCACTTTATGGGAGAGAGACACGCTCCGCTGTAGCATATGGACAAGTATGTCCTTAGTTTCTACTCATAGTATTCATGGCGAAGTTTCTTCTTCGTTAAATTGTTATATGGTTGGAATTGGAAAATGATACATGTAGTAATTGCTATAAATGTCTTGGGTAATGTGATACTTGGCAATTGTTGTGCTCATGATTAAGCTCTTGCATCATATTCTTTGCACCTATTAATGAAGAAATACATAGAGCATGCTAAAATTTGGTTTGCATATTTGGTTTCTCTAAGGTCTAGATAATTTCTAGTATTGAGTTTGAACAACAAGGAAGACGGTGTAGAGTCTTATAATGTTTTCAATATGTCTTTTATGTGAGTTTTGCTGCACCGGTTCATCCTTGTGTTTGTTTCAAATAAGCCTTGCTAGCCTAAACCTTGTATCGAGAGGAAATACTTCTCATGCATCCAAAATACTTGAGCCAACCACTATGCCATTTGTGTCCACCATACCTACCTACTACATGGTATTTTCCGCCATTCCAAAGTAAATTGCTTGAGTGCTACCTTTAAAATTCCATCATTCACTTTTGCAATATATAGCTCATGGGACAAATAGCTTAAAAACTATTGTGGTATTGAATATGTAATTATGCACTTTATCTCTTATTAAGTTGCTTGTTGTGCGATAACCATGTTCACTGGGGACGCCATCAACTATTCATTGTTGAATTTCATGTGAGTTGCTATGCATGTCCGTCTTGTCTGAAGTAAGAGAGATCTACCACCTTATGGTTAAGCATGCATATTGTTAGAGAAGAGCATTGGGCCGCTAACTAAAGCCATGATCCATGGTGGAAGTTTCAGTTTTGGACATATATCCTCAATCTCAAATGAGAAAATTATTAATTGTTGTTACATGCTTATGCATAAAAGAGGAGTCCATTATCTGTTGTCTATGTTGTCCCGGTATGGATGTCTAAGTTGAGAATAATCAATAGCGAGAAATCCAATGCGAGCTTTCTCCTTAGACCTTTGTACAGGCGGCATAGAGGTACCCCTTTGTGACACTTGGTCAAAACATGTGCATTGTGATGATCCGGTAGTCCAAGCTAATTAGGACAAGGTGCGGGCACTATTAGTACACTATGCATGAGGCTTGCAACTTGTAAGATATAATTTACATGATACATATGCTTTATTACTACCGTTGACAAAATTGTTTCATGTTTTCAAAATCAAAGCTCTAGCACAAATATAACAATCGATGCTTTTCCTCTATGGAGGACCATTCTTTTACTTTCAATGTTAAGTTAGTTCACCTATTTCTCTCCACCTCAAGAAGCAAACACTTGTGTGAACTGTGCATTGATTCCTACATATTTGCTTATTGCACTTATTATATTACTCTATGTTGACAATATCCATGAGATATACATGTTACAAGTTGAAAGCAACCGCTGAAACTTAATCTTCTTTTGTGTTGCTTCAATGCTTTTACTTTGAATTATTGCTTTATGAGTTAACTCTTATGCAAGACTTAATTGATGCTTGTCTTGAAGTGCTATTCATGAAAAGTCTTTGCTTTATGATTCACTTGTTTACTCATGTCATATACATTGTTTTGATCGCTGCATTCACTACATATGCTTTACAAATAGTATGATCAAGGTTATGATGGCATGTCACTCCAGAAATTATCTGTGTTATCGTTTTACCTGCTCGGGACGAGCAGAACTAAGCTTGGGGATGCTGATACGTCTCCAACGTATCGATAATTTCTTATGTTCCATGCCACATTATTGATGTTATCTACATGTTTTATGCACACTTTATGTCATATTCGTGCATTTTCTGGAACTAACCTATTAACAAGATGCCGAAGCGCCAGTTGCTGTTTTCTGCTGTTTTTGGTTTCAGAAATCCTAGTAAGGAAATATTCTCGGAATTGGACGAAATCAACGCCCAGGGGCCTATTTTGCCACGAAGCTTCCGTAAGTCCGAAGACGAAGCGAAGTGGGGCCACGGGGTGCCCAAACCCTAGGGCAGCGCGGCCCCCCGGCCGCGCCGGCTCGTGGTGTGGGGCCCCGTGCCCCCTCCCCGACTTGCCCTTCCGCCTACTTCAAGCCTCCGTGACGAAACCCCCAGGACCGAGAGCCACGATACGGAAAACCTTCCAGAGACGCCGCCAACGCCGATCCCATCTCGGGGGATCCAGGAGATCGCCTCTCGGCACCCTGCCGAGAGGGGAATCATCTCCCCGGAGGACTCTACGCCGCCATGGTCGCCTCCGGTGTGATGTGTGAGTAGTCTACCCCTGGACTATGGGTCCATAGCAGTAGCTAGATGGTTGTCTTCTCCCCATTGTGCTATCATTGTCGGATCTTGTGAGCTGCCTAACATGATCAAGATCATCTATCTGTAATTCTATATATGTTGCGTTTGTTGGGATCCGATGAATAGAGAATACTTGTTATGTTGATTATCAAAGTTATATCTATGTGTTGTTTATGATCTTGCATGCTCTCCGTTACTAGTAGATGCTCTGGCCAAGTAGATGCTTGTAACTCCAAGAGGGAGTATTTATGCTCGATAGTGGGTTCATGCCTGCATTGACACCGGGACAAAGGATGTAAAGTTCTAAGGTTGTGTTGTGCTGTTGCCACTAGGGATAAAACATTGATGCTATGTCTAAGGATGTAGTTGTTGATTACATTACGCACCATACTTAATGCAATTGTCTGTTGCTTTGCAACTTAATACTGGAGGGGGTTCGGATGATAACCTGAAGGTGGACTTTTTAGGCATAGATGCAGTTGGATGGCAGTCTATGTACTTTGTCGTAATGCCCAATTAAATCTCACTATACTCATCATGATATGTATGTGCATGGTCATGCCCTCTTTATTTGTCAATTGCCCAACTGTAATTTGTTCACCCAACATGCTGTTTGTCTTATGGGAGAGACACCTCTAGTGAACTGTGGACCCCGGTCCAATTCTCTTTACTGAAATACAATCTACTGCAATACTGTTCTACTATTTTCTGCAAACAATCATCTTCCACACAATACGGTTAATCCTTTGTTACAGCAAGCCGGTGAGATTGACAACCTCACTGTTTCGTTGGGGCAAAGTACTTTGGTTGTGTTGTGCAGGTTCCACGTTGGCGCCGGAATCCCTGGTGTTGCGCCGCACTACATCCCGCCGCCATCAACCTTCAACGTGCTTCTTGGCTCCTCCTGGTTCGATAAACCTTGGTTTCTTTCTGAGGGAAAACTTGCTGCTGTGCGCATCATACCTTCCTCTTGGGGTTCCCAACGAACGTGTGAGTTACACGCCATCATTCCCCTCTGGAGGCGAGGTCATCTCTTCTTTCTCCTCGCCCTCCAGGGCACCTTCCTCCGGAGGGATTTGCGATGAAGAGGTCGCTCCTCTCTTCTAACCGCGAGGGAGCCAGACGAAGTCTCTCTCCTCGGAATCCGATTCGGTGTGCTCCCCCTCATCCTCAACCTCGTCCTCCTCGGCCTCCTCGCCTTTGGTCATCTCCGGAGGCTCTTTCCCCGCGAGCGGGGGAAGGTGGTTGGCGATCTTATGCCACCTATGCGCCCCAATCAAGAGAGCATGTTAGAAACCTCGCCGACCCCGGTCATTCAACTCATCCACTAAAAGGGAAGATCGATGCCTGAGGCGCCGGCCTATCCTCGGAGAAAGGTTGCATCCCGTCGTCGAGAGAGGTGAAGGAGGCTTTGGTAACCTTGGCGAGTGCCTTCCGGTACTCATCCTCGCTGAAAGAACATCTCCCACATATTATGTTTTGGAGTGTTTGATGTCAATATATGTGATACACTAATGTTTGATGAAGTGGTGCAGAGATTACATGCATACATGTTTGTGAGTGTCTTGTGTGGAAACACAAGTCAAAAGGAAGCTGTCAAGGATATACCAGGCCGGATAATCCGGGCCAGATATTTGCAAAATATCCGACCCCTTTTTTTGGCTAAGGACTCAAGGCATTTCGGCTCAGTACTGCCCCGGACATTTCACCGGACTTTTGACCGGAAACTCCCCAGGCCGGACATTTTGGACCGGATAATCCGGGCTGGATATTTGCAAAATATCCGGCCCCCAAAATTTGGCTAAGGACCAGAGGCGACGCGGCTCAGTACTCCCCTGGCATGAGGCCGGATTTTTCACCGGACATTTGACCGGAATTTCCATCAGGCCGGATTTTTTGGGGGGGGCGGATTATCCGACACCAACTTAGGCCGGATTATCCGGCCCTCGAAAGCTCCCAACGGTTGGATTTTGAGAGGGGGTATTTATATCCCCGTTCTTCTTCCTTCCAACCTGCTCAATCATTGGAAATATTCTGCCAAGCTTCAACACCATTAGATCTCCTCCCTCACCCAACCAAAGCTCTTGATATTTGGAAATTTGAAGAGAAGACACCAATCTACATCCTCACCGAAGCGATTTACATTTCCCCCCTCATATGCTTGGGGGCCCTCTTGCTAGTGTTCCTTTTTGGATCCCTAGTTGATTGTTGTTGATGTATTGTTGTTGATGTATTGTTGTTGATTGTTGTGTTGTTACAGATTTGGGAGTCTCCAATTTGGTTGTGGATGTGTGCCCCAAGAACCTTGTAAAGGCCCGGTTTCCACCTCGAGGAAATCCCTTAGTGGAAGTGGGCTAGGCCTTCGTGGCGTTGCTCACAGGAGATCTGAGTGAAGCCTTCGTGGCTGTTGGTTTGGCTTTCGTAGCAACCACACTCCTCCAAACGTAGACGTACCTTCTTGCAAAGGAAGGGAACTACGGGAATCATCTCCGTGTCTCCGCGTGCTATACTCTCGGTTACCTCTATCCTATTCTATCTTCTTTATATTGCGTAGCTATATCGTGCTTAGTTGTTAGCTTTGTCATATAGGTAAATTCACTTAGTTGCATATATAGAGAATTTACCTTTGTGTCAAGCCTAAATTGAAAAAGAACTAAAATTTGGTTAGCACCTATTCACCCCCCCCCCTCTAGGTGCGGCATACGATCCTTTCAATTGGTATCAGAACCTCGGCTCTTATTTTGGGCTTAACCGCCTAAGAGTATGCCGGACGACGAGCCTACGGAAGGGGCCGCTAAGATGGTCTCCATGGATGATATCAAGTCGTTGGAAACATCCTTGAGGTCCTCCATGGAAGCTCAAATGGAAAGCATGAGAAAAATGATTTCCGAGCTTTTGACTCCGGTCCCTCCCATGGCTCCGACTGTAGAGGTAAAGGAAAGGGGGAGTTAGAAGAGGGAGATGCTTCTGCATTACCCTCCTCTACCAAACCCTTGAATGGTGATAACTTAACCACTATTAAATCCCCCATTGCATCTCCTAGGAGAACTAGTGGAGGTGAGAGCTACAATCGAGTGGCTTCGCCTTTCTTATCTCCCGATATACCGGTTCCCCATCCTCATATAAACATTTGGGGCGACCCACCTAAGTTTAATGTTAAAGATTTTGATACTTGGCAATTTGAGTTTCGTTCTCATGTACGCAGTGCCTCCAATGAACTTTGGAGAATCATCGTGGAAGGCTTCAAGCCCTACAACCCCGACAAGTTGACTAGAAGAGAAGCGGTCGATAGTCAACTCAATGACACTGCTTTGCACATGATTCAAACTAGTGTGGGGACAAAGGAATTGTCTCGTGTTCGGAATTTCACCACCACCAAGGAAGCTTGGGATGGTTTGGCCGCTAGTTGCATTGGAAGTGATAGCATGAGAAGGAACAAGTACAATTCTCTTCGGAATCAAGCCGAAGGATTCTTGAGGCTACCGGATGAAGATCATGAAGTCATGTATTGAAGACTTCTCACCGTTGCCGATGCTTTCCGGAATGTGGGTGCCACCCACATCAATGACTTCTGGATCAAGGATAAATACATCGATTGCATGATGCCATTTGAACCCATTGATGTCAAGACTCTTGTTGGGAGAGAATGCTTTTCCTCTCTCACTTCTCAACAAGCCGTGCACGAGATGCAAGCTCTCAAGGTACTTGAGCAAAACTTTCGTGATTCTCGCAATCGAGCTCTTGGGATGTCAAAAGGGTCCAACCTTGCCTTGGCGGTCAACTCCATGGAAGATGTGAACCCTCAAGAACCATATAGGGCATCTTGGAGTATGTCCTATCCGGAAGACTTGGAACTCCACTACAATGATCACATGGCATTCCATGCAAAAACCTTTTGGGTTGACCCATCCAAGGCCAAGGAAGACAACATCAAGAGAAACAACTCAAGTGGTTTCACAAGCTCGGGCCCAAAAACAAGATCTTGCTACAATTGTGGTGACAAGCGCCATTTCATCGCTCAATGCCCCTATGAGCATAGGGAAACTAATGGTGGAAGGATCATTCCCAAGGACAAGAGCAAAGATTCAAAGGGCAAAGATTCAAAGGCCCCCAACAAGAAATTCTATAACAAGAGCAAGAAGGGCAAGAGGCCCTCAAGGATTGTGCTAGTGACTAAGGAAGAATATTCTTCCGATGAAGTTGAAAATTCTAGTGATGAAGAAGAAGAAAGCTCAAAGGAAGTGGCCGCCATTGTCACTACCAACATTCCCTCTTCATCTCTCTTTGAATCCCCCAATGAGAATCCTCATATCAAGAATGCACATTGCTTCATGGCAAGGTCCACTTTGGACACATCTATTGTGCTATCAACTCAAGAAGAATATACCTCCGGAGATGATGATGTTGATGATGAAGAAGATGCAACCTCAAATGGATTGGTTGCTCCTGCCTCCCTCTCCACTAACTCTTCATCACCAAGTGAATCCCCCAATGAGGTCATTCATGTGGAGGAAGAAAGTTGCCTCATGGCTAAATCTTCCGAGGTATCATCTCCTAACCCCTCTATGCCTAACATTTCAAATGATCTAGGGGTTGATCTTGCTAGTCTAAAAGTGAAACAAGAAATGCTAGATTTTGATGAGTTCATTCTTAACTTACAAGGTGACACTAGAAAGCATGTTTCCAATCTCATGATTCGTATAGCACAACTAAATGATACTCTTGAGAAAAATGTCAAATAGAGAGACTCTCTTGAAATACATGCTCTTAAAAATGCTCTTGAGGAAAGTAAAGAAACCATAGCTTCTATTGAAGAGAGGCTAGAAAATCTTGAAGAGCCTTAAGATAAAATTAACAAGCTCACCAAAGCTAGAGATCTTGCTAGAGCTAAGACTAAAGTGCTTATAAAGGAAAAAGCCAAATTTGGTGTTGATCATGAGAAACTTGTGAAGGATCTAGATGAACTAGACAAGGCTCACAAAGCCTTGAAGAGTGAATACTCTCTCCTCTCCAAGTCGAATGAGCAACTTCAAATTAGGCTTGCTTCATATGACATACCTAGTACCTCTACTCCTTCATGTGATCATGCAAATATTATTGAGGAAAATGCTAGGTTGAAGGATGAACTTGCTAAGGCATCCTCTCCCCAAAGTAAACTTTCCTTGGATGATCTTTTGAGTAAGCAAAGGTCAAACAATGGGAAGGAGAGACTTGGTTATAATGCCAAGGCTAAGAAGGCAAACAAGCAAAAGGCCAAGCCCGCACAAGAGAAGAAGAAAGCCACCACTAATGGTGAAGCCCCTAAGGGAAAAACCATTAATGATGATGATGCGTGAATTGCTAACCCTCACTATGTTCTATTTAAAGATTATTATGGTGATGTTTATGCTAAATATGTTGGCCCATATTATGGTTATGTTTCTTGGTCTATTTGGGTCCCAAAGACCCTTGTTGCTAACAAAAGAGGACCCATTGAGAAATGGGTACCTAAATCCAAGAATTGATCTCATGTAGGACTATGCCGCCGGAGGTTCAAAATGGGTACTTGATAGTGGATGTACAAGTCATATGACCGGCGGCAAGAACCTCGTCAAGGAGTTGAGGCCCAATATAAATAATATCACCGTCTCCTTTGGCGATAATTCTACATCCGAGGTATTGGGTTTTGGCAAGGTTGTGGTTGCACACAACATTATTCTTGTGGATGTCATGCTTGTCAAAACCCTTGGTTACAATTTACTTTCCGTTTCCGCCCTTGGCAAGATGGGTTTCGCCATCTTTATTGATAATGATATTGTGGTCCTCTTGTGGAGCAAGACTCTAAAAGTCTCTTTCGTTGGGTATCGCGAACACAACTTGTATGTGGTGGACTTTTCGGGGACCACCACGACAAGTGCGATGTGCCTATTCGGAA
This sequence comes from Lolium perenne, assembly GCF_019359855.2. NCBI lineage: Eukaryota > Viridiplantae > Streptophyta > Magnoliopsida > Poales > Poaceae > Lolium > Lolium perenne. The sequence goes on along the minus strand of NC_067248.2, from coordinate 30,204,235 downwards.
AGGTGGATGTGGGTTGGTTGTCATCGCCGCTTGGCCCATGTCAACATGAGAACTTTGCAAAGTCTTCACAAGGGGAACCATATTGTGGGACTAATGGAAAATGTGTCTTTTGCCAAATATCATGTTTGTAGGGCTTGTGTTGAAGGCAAAATGCATGACTCTCCGCACCCAAGCAAGACTATTATCTCTTCCAAGAGGATCTTGGAGCTCCTTCATGTGGATCTCTTTGGTCTTACCTCTCATGCAAGTCTTGGTGCGAAGAAATATTGCTTAGTAATTGTTGATAACTATTCAAGATACACTTGGGTCTATTTTCTCAAGAATAAAGATGAGACTCAACAAATCTTCATTGGCTTTGCTACCAAGGTGCAACGCCAACACAATCTCCTCATTATGGCAATAAGAAGTGACAACGGCCCCGAGTTCAAGAACTATACACTCAATGATTTTCTTAGTGATGAGGGGATTCGACATCATTATTCCGCTGCATACACCCCTCAACAAAATGGTGTTGCGGAGAGGAAGAACCGGACTCTTATGGATATATATATGGCAAGATCTATGTTGGCAGAGTATAAATCCTGCCATAAATTTTGGGCCGAAGCCATCTCCACCGCTTGCCACTCCTCTAACCGGCTCTATCTCCGCAACGGCTTGAACAAGACTCCATATGAAATACTCACCGGGAAAAAGCCTAATATCTCATACTTCAAGGTGTTCGGGTGTAAGTGCTTCTACAAAATCAAAGGAGTTTGTTTATCTAAGTTTGCTCCTAAAGCTTTGGAGGGTATATTTGTTGGTTACGGTGCCAAACCTCACACTTATAGAGTCTTTGATGTATCCTCTGGGATTATCATCGAATCTTGTAGTGTGAAGTTCGAAGAAAATGATGGCTCCTAAGTGGGGCAAGTTGATGTTTGTGCAGGTGATGAAATACCTCAAGATGCCATAGTAAGAATGGGTGTGGGATTTTTCCGCCCCGTTGAGGGACACGGTGTGGCGTCTCGGGAAGGACTATGCTCTACCACGGTGGAGCCCTCATCTTCTCAACATCAACAAACCCCATCTAGTGAATCAAATGATGCACCAACCCAAGAACAAGACCCTCCCTCTTGTGTGCAAGATAAAGGTCAAGATCAACCAAGCATTCATGATGGCTCCAATGAGGATCCATTCAATTTGTGTCATTCACCTCCTAATGTCCAAGATCAAGCACATGATGTTGAGCACTCTCAAGAAATTGAGGAAGCTCAAGTTGAAGGTCAAGACGGGGACCCAAATGATCAATTTGATCAAATGATACCTCCAAGGCCAAGAAGAACCAAGGAGGAGATCGAGGCCCGTCGTCTAGCAAGAAGAGAAAGGAATCTTTAAATTCGTGAACACACACATGACAAGGTCCTTGGTGATGTAAGGGAAAGTGTTTCCACAAGAAGGCGATTGGCTAATTTTAGCAATCATCATGCTTATATCTCCTTAGTGGAACCCAAGAAAGTATTTGAAGCCCTTGAAGATTCGGATTGGTTGGAAGCTATGCACAAGGAACTCAACAACTTCAAGCGCAACAAAGTGTGGACCTTAGTTGAGAAGCCAAAGGGGCGCCGCAATGTTATAGGCACCAAATGGATTTTCAAGAACAAGCAAGATGAGTTTGGAAATGTTGTGAGGAACAAGGCAAGATTGGTGGCCCAAGGTTTCTCTCAAGTTGAAGGAATTGACTTTGGAGAAACTTATGCTCCGGTGGCTCGCCTTGAGTCCATCCGTATCCTTCTTGCTTATGCATCACATCATAACTTTAAGTTACAACAAATGGATGTGAAAAGTGCATTTCTTAATGGTCCTTTGCATGAAGAGGTTTATGTTAAGCAACCCCCGGGGTTTGAGGATCTCAACTTCCCTAACCATGTCTATAAGCTTGATAAAGCACTTTATGGTCTCAAACAAGCTCCTAGAGCTTGGTACGAGCACCTTAAAGAATTGTTGGTAGACCGTGGGTTTGATGTTGGGCTAATCGATCCCACTCTTTTTACTAAGAGGGTCAATGGGGAGCTTTTCGTTTGCCAATTATATGTTGATGATATTATCTTTGGCTCTACTAACAAAGCTTTTAATGATGAATTCTCAAAGCTTATGACCGATAGGTTTGAGATGTCTATGATGGGAGAGATGAAGTTCTTCCTTGGTTTCGAGATCAAGCAATTGAGGGAAGGAACCTTCATCAATCAAGCAAAATATCTCCAAGACATGCTCAAGAGGTTCAAGATGACCGAGTTGAAGGGAGTAGCCACTCCTATGGTTACTAAATGTCATCTTGCACTTGATCCCAATGGTAAAGAGGTGGATCAAAAGGTATATCGCTCCATGATTGGATCCTTGCTTTACCTTTGTGCATCTAGACCGGACATAGTGTTGAGTGTTGGTGTGTGTGCAAGGTATCAAGCTTCTCCTAAGGAGAGCCACATGATGGCTCTCAAAAGAATCTTTCGATTTTTGGTTGATACCCCAAGATATTGTATTTGGTACCCTAAAGGCTCAAGTTTTATTCTCAATGGATACACCGATGCGGATTGGGCAGGAGACAAGGATGATAGGAAATCCAATTCCGGGGCTTGCCAATTCCTTGGTAGGTCCTTGGTGTGTTGGTCTTCTAAGAAGCAAAATTGTATATCTCTCTCCACCGCCGAAGCCGAATATGTTGCCGCCGCAAGTGGATGCACTCAATTGTTCTAGATGAGGCAAACTTTAAAGGAATACAATGTCAGTTGTGACAAAGTGCCTCTTTTATGTGACAATGAAAGTGCCATCAAGATTGCCTCTAATCCGGTGCAACATTTAAGAACGAAGCATATTGAGATCTGGAATCATTTCATTAGGGATCATGTTGCCCATGGTGATATTGAGCTTATCTATGTTCCTACCAAAGATCAACTTGCCGATATATTCATGAAGCCTCTTGATGAAGAAAGGTTTTGCTATTTGAGGAATGAGCTAAATATCATTGATTCAAGGAGTATAGCTTGACCATCTTGCAAACACACCTTTATCTCAAAACTTTATTTGGTTTAGATGTGCGCATGGAAATAGGGGGAGTGCAGTTTAAATTATTGAGCTATCCATCCCCCCATAATGCCAACATTAAGAAATCATTCTCTTTATATCATATGTTGATATGTGAGCTTCAATGATGAGTAGTGGTTTGGGCCCAAGATATATCTTCGCGGTGCCATGCCACAACACTCATATATGGTGGCCTAGGCCACCACACTCTTCTTTGTGAAGAGTTGGAGTTATTTGGATCTTAATGATTTTATTTGACACACTCCTTGTTCTTATGGGAAATCACTCTAGTTTGGCCTTATTCGCTCGTATCTTGCAAACTTGAGTGATCATGTACCATTAACAGTTTGAGCTTTCTAAACCCAAGCCTACACTCATCTATAAGCCATTTCCATCTTGCTCATATGTCATGTTTTGGTAAAAACTTGGAGTTTGAGGATTTTCGGTCGGATGATCTAGGTTGACCCATCTTATTGGTAAATATGCATCTTATATGTGACGTGATACATTATTGCATCACATATGGGTTTATGCAAATAACCAACAAAAGATAGGCAGGATTTCTGGTGTTCTGGAATTTTCCAGAAAACCGGATAAACCGGCCCCAGGGCACACCGGAAAATCCGGCCCGGCCGGATTATCCGCCCTAACCTAGGGCCGGATTATCTGGCCTGGGCAGGTATTGAAGGGGTTGAGGACGAGGCCGCGGGGGCAAACGGTTCACAACCAGCCCCCACGCGCCTCTCTCTCCTCTCTCTCCCCTCAAGGCCGCCGGAGCTCCTCCTCCTCGCCGGAGCCGCCCTGTCCGCTCGCACTCGGAGTTTTTGGGTGGATCAGGTGCCCCTCCTCCCTAGCTCTCATCTCCTCCAAGTGGCTCCTCCAATGGAAGAGGGTATGACTCACAATCCCTAACCCTAGGTGTTGTGATATGTATGTGTTATTTTCTTGGTGGAGATGGTGTTTAGTTGTTCCAAATCGTGTGTAGTATAATCCTTTTGCATGCTATGAGGCCGATCTGGTTTGTACACAAGTTTTGCTTGAGATCTCTGCAGAATCGCAGGGGCCAGCCGGATTATCCGGCCAGGTCGGATTATCCGCCCCTCGGGGACCCCAGATTATCCGGCCTGGAGCTTTGTTGCTACTGCAGTTCTGCTTCAATCTGTCATGTCTAAACTATTATCGACTCATAGCATGTTCCTCGAGTACATTACTGTATCAATGCATGACTTATGCGCATTATCTTCTCTTTGCTATCTGTCTTTGTCTTTCACAGGTGGTTCTCGGAGGCGCTCTAGAACTACAAGGTCGAGCGATGAGTTTGCTCCGAATGCTCCTCGCAAGTCAGCTACTCTTAGGCGAAAAGGCAAGACTTCTAGGGAAAACTACAAGACCATGGATATTGTATCTTATGTTGCTATCCGTCAGAAGAACTGGTATGAAGACGTTGAGAGGGATCAAGATATTGAGGACAAGCGTTTCTGGTGCTTGGAACAAGAGTACATCTTCAAAGATATATATGAACCGATGAAGAAAGTTAGACATATGAAAGCAATCAATGTGGAGTATCTGGCAGTGAACAATCATTTTGAAGATGCTATTTGGGTCACAGGAAGAATGGGCCTGCAGGATCTTATGAAGATTCAATGTGACTACAGTCCGGAGTTGATCAAGCAATTCTTTGCTACCCTTGCTTTCAAGAAGGATGAAGCACGGACCTTGCAGTGGATGACTGGCTCTACCCATTGTGAGGCATCTTTGGCCCTGTTTGCTTCGATTCTTGGTCTTCCCTCGGAAGGTGGTCATCGCCTTCATGGCCCTCAGAAGACGGATAAGATTGTGCTTTATGAGCTTTATGATGCGACTGGTGTTGTTGGTTCTACCAAAGGGCTCCTTCCTATATATGGCCAGCTGCTCCGTTTCTTTAGAGCCACCATCTCTCCAAGTGGTGGAAACAAGTCCTTATGCTCCTCATAGTCATCATCATCACTCAGGAAGGCATTTCCTCCCTGAATGTCTTCTCCTTCTCCCTCGAGGTCCCTCAGTTGTTCCTCTTGCGCCTTGACAGTGGCCTCCAAGGACACTATCTTCGCGCGGAGGCGAGCGATGGTGTAGTCCTTCTTGGCACGCTGAAGGCGGAGTGTCTTGCGCTCATGGGTAAGAATCCTGATGGTGTCGGTCTGCTGTGCCATGTGGGCGTGAGTCTGGTTGGCGTAGTGGCGGGAGTTGTCCAGCTCCTTCTGGGTCTCGTGCAGCATGAAGTCCAGATGCTCCACATGATGGTTCAGTTCGGGGTGAGACTACAGGTCCATGGGTCCTCCAATGGAGTCATGCCTTGCGAGGTGAGCAAAGCGAGCCCCTTGGATTGCCATCGCGTTCTGCCCGCATAGATGGGCAAGTGCTTCCTGAAGAGCACGAGCGAGTCCGTCCACCCAGTTGTTCTCCCTTATGGAGAACTGGATCCTCTCGGACCGGGGAGGCTCCATCTTGCCCCTCAGATCAGCGGTGACGATCCACTGAAGTTCCTCTCCGGGCTGGTCGTTGACTTGAGTTCCGAAGAACTCCGGGTGCGGGCGTCCAAGGAACTCCGATAGGGCATCTAAGTCCCTCTCGAAGATCAAGTTCCCGCCATTCCCCAGCTGGTAAAACTTGGTGTTGCTCACTTGCTCCATCTGTAAGAGAATTAGATGAGTAAGTTAGAGAAGTGCAAGTGTGTCAAAATTTTATGTAGAATTACAAACAAAAGGTAGAGCATGAATTTCCCTTTTGTAAAAGATCTCAAGGGTAAGAGGGTGAGTAAGTTTTTCAAAGGTATTCAATTCATTTGTTTTCGAAACTAAAATTTTCAGACGTCCATTCTAACTAAGGTCTCCTAAGGTCAAACCTGGCTCTGATACCAACTTGTTAACACCCGAATTTTTGAGTCCAGATGCCTATTATGCCATACATCGCAATCCCAGGAAGATTTTTTTTGCGAGACATAACAGTTGATATCATAGAGTCATCATTCAATACAAACCATAGTCTTCTTACAACAATAGATCACATGATCCACACTTACAATAATAGTTGATCTAATGATCAACAAACACAACACATAGCGGAAGCGAATGAGTAGTAGTCCATCTAATCCACAGGCAACGCTTGACGTTAGGAGATGATCCTAATTATCGTAGATGTCCTGCTGTCCATCGTCCTAATACTGCTGCTCCTCTTCATAGTATGGCCATTGGAATAGCCAGGGACACAACCATGAGTACTTTAAAGTACTCGCAAACTAATACTAGTGTAAGTACTATCAATTTGATTAAGGGGGTGCTAAGCTATAGGTTCATTTGCATAAAGCCAATTTTATTTCATAAACCTTATTAAAGAAAGACTCCTCATTTGCCTAACTTAACTCAAGTGGGAACATTAGTGTCATTCCCACAACCATGTTGTTCTCAAGTCAAAATCACCATCCACTTCACCATTCATTTTTGGAAACATCTGACAACGGAACAATATGGCCTTTCCAATCGTCCGTAACCGTGGACACGGCTATTCGAATAGATTTACACTCTGCAGAGGTTGCACACTTGTGCCACAACTTTTGATTACATCCGTCAGGGATAACCCTGAATAATCATAACTCAGTATGCGGATCATCAGCCATAACCTTTCACTTACATACTCTAGTGTAGGCACCTCTCCCCATGAGTTTGGCCTCCCGGTGATAGCCAACTGTTATCCCGGGAACTGCACAGGGCTTGGGTCGTACATTCACCTCATTTCACGTCATTTCACTTTCAACGGAGGCAGCCTCGACCTAACCTCTATGACGCTTGTTTAGAGGGAACCCATACTAAAGTGCATAAGTTTCTAGTTAAGCCTTACCCATAATCAGGTATTGTGTGGGTACTAAAAAATTGGAAAGGTATCGCATCCAAACCCAATCATCAATTTTTGTCAAAGCCACCAAGTCATTCATGTCATATTCAACTTCAAAATCTTTCAATAGAATGACTCATCATTCAAAGGTTTTCAAAGTCATTGGTTTTCACATGTTCCCATCTAGAGTAGTCATTTTTAGTTTAGCACTAGCAACTAGTCATGAGGGGTGCTAATCTAACTTGTATTTCTCTAGGCTACTTTTGATGTTCTTATAACCCTCTATACTTAGACCCAAGTTAACTATAAAGTAAGCTTTGATAAATAAAGTAAAAGCTTGCAAGAATAAAAAATTGGGATTGGATCCTTTAAACAAAAATAGAAGTGTAATGGTGCCTTGCTCTTGTAGAGCTTTGCACTTGGGAGCTTGCAAGAGTATAGCTTGCCTTGAGTGGTGTATTGATCAAAGTGTTCTTCTTCCTCCTCGTAGACCTCCTCCTCCTGGTATTCCTCGGTACTAGCGTCTATAAACAGATACGAGGTATACAATCACCAAACAATTCTTAAGGGCTAGCCTAAGCACACAAATGATTCACACCAATTATTCTAGCATCACACATTAATCACAAGAGTTGGTTAACTTGTGTTTTAATAAACTTGTAAGAGAAAATAATTTCCTCTCATTGAATCTTCATTTCCTCAAATAATAACGTATGATCATATGTTGACCAAGGTCAACACTTCATCAATATCATTTGGGGAAAAGGCCATGCCTTGTTATTTTTGCTACTTTAATTCTACAACTCATATAGGGTTAGAACCAGTGTAGTTATTTAGATCTTTTCCTAAGCTTTCCAAATATATAAAATTCGTTGAATTTGGTTCAGTAGATTTGAAACTATTTAAGTTTGAATTTGGCATCTGCAAGGAAATTCAAATAAATCACAAATTCTATTTCAAACGCTTGGGCTTAGGCGGGAAACGAAACTGGGCCGCAGTGGGAAAAAAGACTTGGGCCAGCCCATCTACGCGTCTCGCGCGAGTGGGCTTCCTGACAGTGGGGCCCGCTGTCAGCGAGACTTAAAGGGCGAAACGGTACGAGCAATGGGAGGCGTAGGATTAGAAGGAGATCCAACGGCGCATGAGCGTCGTCTTCTCCAGCGAGAAGCGAACTCACTGGCGGCGAGGGTATGGGGTCGGAGAGCCTACCGGTGCTCCGGCGATCGTCGGAGGGGTGCGTGGCGGCGTTGGAGTGGACGGCGAGTCTCCTGGTACAGATGGCGTTGCTCGGGGTGGCTCCAATCGACGGCTCGGTGCTGCGGGTACTGGCGGGCTCCGGCGTCAAATTGAGGTGGCTCCGGCGATAATGTGGCTAGGGCTTTGTTCGAGGAGGAGCAGAGATGGGAGGAGAAGCTGTTGGTGTGGAGAATGGAGGCACGGGAGTGCCCTATTTATAGCGTCGGAGGGGTGCTGCGGGTGCCCGTGGAGGTCGATCATGGCGCGGCCGTTCTGGTGAGCGAAGGGGCAAGGTAAGGACGGAATGGTGCAGCTGGCATCATGGCGAGTCTCGCGTGCTAGCTGGCGCGACGAAAGTGCGACGGGATGGCTCGGGATGATGCCGTGTCTGCGGCGGTACTGGCGGCGGACTTTATGCGCGGGCGGCGGCGACAGGGCGCACGCAGGGGCTTGAGCGTGTCTAGCTTGTAGCCGTTGGCGTGGAGATGCTCGATGCAGAGATGGAGGGGCAGGGAAGGACGGATGCGGCGGCGCGTGCTGCTGCTCTGGCGCGTCCAGTGCACGGTGAGTGTGCAGGCTAGCATGTCCTGGACGCTCTGGGCACGTACGGGGCTGGCCAATGCCGGCCTCTCACGTGCCAGGGTTTGGCATGGGCTGGTGCAGGGTGGTCTGGAGATGCTCTGTGACAAGGTTAAAGAGAGGGAGAGGACCAGAGATGGGAGATGGCATGATGGTGTGCAAGGGTGCACGACATGGCCATGTCTAGCTGTGCTCCTTGCTTTAATCACCAGAGCAATGGCATGATTTGATGCAGGGGAAATAGGAGTACAAGTTTGATGCAGGTTGGTCTCAAGTTTAGGCAAAGATTCATTGGGTAATAGCATGTATGCAAAAAAGCAGATTCTAGCCTGCCATGTGTTTGATGAAATGGCCGCAAGAACATTTTTGTTGAATTTTGCAAATCTTTTTGGTGGAGTTGATTTGAATAATATTTGGAGCCTAGTGGTGGTGGTGGTGTGCAAAATGGTGGTGGTTTGTGAAATTTCAAAATGGGTATGATCTACACTTTGTTTTAATGTTGCCACTTGTCAACCTTATACTAAGCAATAGGGACAGAATCAACCATGATGGTCAACACACAAAGTGTTCACCTTGATATGCTCTTGGATGAGGTGGAAAGAGTTGGGAGGGTTAGGTTTAAGATTTGCTTAATAATAGGGCTCAAAGTGGGTAACATATTAATAGTAGCAGATTTGACCATTATCATATGTCACTCGCATTTGAATTTTCCTTTGCTTTGATTTGTGTTTATTTGATTCAAAAGTGTTTGTTATTGGTCTAGGGAGGTTTCCCAAGCATTGTCACAATCCATTATGGCCTTGGTTGAGGATTTGCAAAAATGGCCATAAGCCATATGTGAGGTTTTGCCATTTCTTTCTTATTTCTTTTTCTTCCTCTCTTAGTGCTCAAGATCATGTTCTAGGGTTTTAGAATCATTGTTAAGCTCACACACAATAATTAGGTCAAAAACACAAGAATTAAACATGGGCACTATGCATAACACAAGAGTTAATAAAAGTTTTTTGTTGGTTCTCAAATTTGAATTTGGGAAACTCATTCTTCTATTTATTGAAAACTTGGGATGTTACACTACTCGACAAAGGTTATATCCGCATAAGCCTTAGTCCTTGTGTTGTTCTATTATTCTTGTTCCTAAGAAAGATGGTACATGGCGTATGTGCATAGATTGTAGAGCTATAAACAACAATACTATTCGATATCGTCATCCTATTCCCCGTTTAGAGGATATGTTAGATGAATTGAGTGGTGCTGCTGTGTTCTCTAAAATTGATTTGCGTAGTGGTTATCATCAAATTAGGATGAAAGAAGGGGATGAGTGGAAAACAGCTTTTAAAACAAAATTTGGTTTATATGAGTGGTTAGTAATGCCTTTTGGTTTGACTAATGCACCTAGCACTTTCATGAGACTGATGAACCATGTTTTGCGTGATTTTATTGGCAAGTTTGTGGTTGTGTATTTTGATGACATATTAATCTACAGCCGCAATGAATCTGATCATACTATACATATTCGACATGTTTTGCAAGTGTTGCGTGATAATAAACTCTATGGTAATCTTGAGAAGTGCACATTTTGCAAATATAAGGTCATATTTCCGGGTTATGTTGTCTCTAAGCATGGAGTAGAAGTAGATGTGTCTAAAATTGAAGCTATTCAAAATTGGCCTACTCCCATGAATGTGAGTCAAGTAAGAAGTTTTCATGGTCTTGCTGGGTTTTATAGACGATTTGTGCCCAATTTTAGTACTATTGCTGCACCTTTGAATAAATTGACTAAAAAGGGTGTTGTCTTTGAGTGGGGCGTAGCCCAAGATCATGCTTTTGATGAACTGAAACGATTGTTAACTTCTGCACCGTTGCTTCCACTTCCTGATTTCAATAAGCAATTTGAGATTGAATGTGATGCTAGTGGTATTGGAATTGGTGGTGTGTTGACGCGAGAGGGTCACCCAGTTGCATATTTTTCTGAGAAACTTTCTGGTGCAAAGTTGAACTATCCTATATATGATAAAGAATTGTATGCTTTAATTAGAGTTCTTGAGGTTTGGCAACATTATTTATGGACAAAAGAATTTATCATACATTCTGATCATGAAGCTTTGAAATATCTGAAAGCCCAATCTACTTTGCATAGGCGTCTTGCTAAGTGGGTTGAGTTCATTGATTATTTTTCATACACTATTAAGCATAAGAAGGGAAAAGATAATATTGTTGCTGATGCTCTATCTAGGAAGAATATGCTATTAACTCAACTTGATGTTAAAATTCCTGGTTTAGAGATACTACGTGATTTGTATGCCACTGATCATGATTTTGCTGAACCATATTGCTTATGTCCTCTTGGTAAGGCATGTGAAAAAAATCACATACATGATGGGTTCTTGTTTAGAGCTAACAAACTATGTGTTCCAGAATCGTCTGTGCGTTTGCTCTTATTGCAGGAATCTCATGCTGGAGGTTTGATGGGTCACTTTGGGCGTGAGAAGACGCTACTCATGTTCGCTGATCATTTTTATTGGCCAAAGATGAGGCAGGATGTGGACATGTATGTGAAGAGGTGCATTACTTGCAATAAGTCCAAGTCCAAGCTGAAGCCTCACGGTTTGTATACTCCATTACCGGCACCTACTACACCTTGGGAGGATATTAGTATGGATTTTGTGTTGGGTTTGCCGCGTACTAAAAGAGGCCATGATTCTATATTTGTGGTAGTGGACAGATTTTCTAAAATATCACACTTTATTGCCTGCCACAAGAGCGACGATGCGTCACATATTGCTAACCTGTTTTTTAGGGAGATTGTACGTCTACATGGTGTCCCGAAGACTATTGTTTCTGATCGTGACGTGAAGTTTATAAGCTACTTCTGGAAGACGCTTTGGAGAAATCTGAGGACAAAGCTACTTTTCAGTACAACTTGTCATCCCCAAACTGATGGTCAAACTGAAGTGGTGAATAGAACATTGTCACAACTGTTGAGATCCATGATCAAGAAGAACCTGAAGGAGTGGGAAGAGTGTTTGCCGCATGTGGAGTTTGCTTACAACAGGGCGGTACATTCTACCACAGAGTTGTGTCCTTTTGAGGTGGTGTATGGTTTCAAACCCATTACTCCGCTTGATTTGTTGCCTCTACCCATCCATGAGAGAGTCAATATGGAGGCATCCAAGAGGGCAGCTTTTGTGAAGAAAATACATGTGAAGACTAAAGAGTTGATAGAGAAGAAAGGCAAGAGCAATGCTGCAAGAATGAACAAAAAGCGCAAGGAGATGTTGTTCAAGCCTGGTGATATGGTCTGGGTACATTTTCGCAAGGATAGGTTCCCGAAGTTACGGAAGTCCAAGTTGCTTCCTCGTGGTGCTGGTCCTTACAAAGTGCTTGCCAAGATTAATGATAATGCATACTCGATAGATCTTCCACTTGATCAGTAATTCTTTTAGTGTTGCTGATTTGACACCATATGACGGAGAAGACCTTGGAGCGTCGAGGTCGACGCCTTTTGAAGGGGGGGAGATGATGAGGACATCCCTACTACACCACTACCTCCGTCATTACCAAATGAAGATGAACCTGCTGTGAAGCTCAAGTCCAATGAAGTTCGGATTGGACCTATTACAAGGGCTCGTGTGAAGCTACTTAAACAACATGTGAACTTGTTCCTAAACCATACTTTAATTGATGAGAACTTTATACTGCCTAAGTCCTGTTACTTATGTATGATCAGATATGAAGAGGAGACAAGCATCGCACGAGGAGGAGAGGAGCAGCTGGACGTGAAGAAGGACGTGAAGCTGGACATGTACGCGCGAGGGAGGAGCGGGAGGCATGCGCGAGAGGAGAAGACGAAGTCCAGGCCGGCCCAACACCCGGTCAGACCGGCCACCACACCGGCGCGCCCGGTCCCTGGCCCGGTCCGACCAGGCGGCAGACCGGATCCACCCCGGCGCCAACCGGGCGCCCCACTGACGTCAACCGGACGGGTTACCGCGCGACACTTTCCCCGTCCGGCCGGCACCCGGTCCCTAGCCTGGTTTGAACCGGCCAGCCCGGTCCCAGGCCCGGTCGACCGGCCCCCAGACCGGCCGTGTGCGAGTCTGTCTCGACCAGATCTATTCTGGGTCAGTTATTCTTGTATTTTTCCGACCAGAAGTCGTCCCGGACGCCTATATAAGTGCACAGGACGCACCCCTAGCTGCTTTAGACCACGTTTAAGATAAACCCTAGTTCTTAGTTGTTTGTTCTGCAAAACTATTGAATCCCCTACACCATATTGCTTGATTTGGTGTAGATCTGAAAGTCTTGTGTGATCTGTTGTTCCATTGAGAATTAGTAGATTGCAACTTACCGCTTCGTGGTAGGCGGCTACGTGCGCAAGTGTGTGGAGTTGCGAATATCTTGCAGGGTTGAGAGCTGTTGCATTGGCAACAGAGACCAATCGAGAGATCTCGTTGCTCATACAAGTTATCATCCACTACATCGTCGTGTTCATCCGCTGTGTTCATCCCGTGATCATCATCACCACCGTTGCTTACTGAGAAGGTCGGGCCAACCCTTATCACATCTAACGTGAACTTGCAATGGGATTCATTTCTGTTTATATGTGTTCATTTCCTTTGCCAGATGCTCCACCAAAATTCATTCATGACGTGATGGCTCCTCCCAAAGAAAATAAGGGAAAGCAAGCCAGCAATAGCAAGGAAGCAGCAGCAAGATCCAGGGCAGTGAAACATCTCGTGAGCGTTCAAAAGATCCTCAAATTCCAGTCCATCGGTGAGGATCATCAGAGCATATCTGGACAAGGACAAATAATTTTAAAACCAAATTCTAGCTGATTAACCTTTCTTCAGAACTAACGGCATGCTAGTCAAAAGCATCAATGCATACAAAGTGCAAAAAAATATTAGGTGAGCATTCTAACCTGTAATAAAATACTTTTGCAACAATTTAGATATACCGAGAATGATTCCGCTGGACAGTTTTGTTTGCAGTGAATATGATGCTAGTATAGTTACTAGTAACATGTTATGACATGTGTGTTACAACCATGTACCTTCATCAATGAGGAGACTAGTTGATGTATGTTTATAATTATATGTATTGTTTAACTGCACACACAATTCGTAAATAATAATTCCTTCCAATATCCGTGCAATATCCTCACTTAATAACACTTCAGTAGTTACGTACTTGATCCATCCATTCTATGTATCATCATCTCCAGTGCATGCCTAACTCCAGTTTGGTCGCATCTGGGAGCCTACAAAGAGTTCGATGAAATGCTAGAAAGCCTCTAACATGCTGGTATTGTTGTCTGGCATCTGCAATTGCGCAGTGTGCAGGTAACCGGGGGGGGGGGGGGGGGGGGGTAAAGGGTGGATATGGGTGACATCATTGCAGAAAATGCTACTAGTTAATATGTAGGCAAAACTATTAAAGATCAAGGCTTTCCAGACGATGTTTGATATCATGCTAGGTCAAGATGCCATGTCCATGTTTGATATCATGCTAGGTCAAGATGCCATGTCCTGGAACACTTGGACCATAGGGCATATGCAGAATGAACTTGCCAACAGTGAGATATATGGAATTCTCAACACTATCTTTTGGCTCAATCTAACCATTTCATTTCCAGAATCATTATCCCCAATATGTATGCAAGATGATTGGGTTCGAGAAGATTTAGTTTGATCAAATTTGAAGTTTTCATCAGCTTGCTAGTCATGCACGTTTTAAGTGTACCATTCTCTCTTTGTTCCTTGCACCAAGTTTTGACTGCTGTTTTGTAAAAGAAAAAAAGTCCGATTTAGCTCATGTTTGTAAAGGTTTCTCATGCATCACTACAGTTTTCACCAGTAGTGCGTGTTTCGCAATTCATTTAGCTTGCATGTCTTTTCAGATGTTAAAAGCCCAGCAGAGTTGTGTATCTACACTATTTAAAAAGGAGGAACATGTTCCTTATTCTGCCAACCTTTCAATACGTCAAGTTTTGGTCGTCAACCTCGTCCGCTTATTCCAGCATTCCATCATCCCGCGCGGGCCCAACTGGGCCAAAGCCCAGCTAACTTGAGTGGAACGGGAACCCTAGGCACCCGAAACCCTCGCTCCTCACCCGGGACGCAATCCTCACGCTCGCGCAGCCCGCCTCCATCTCCACATTCCGCCGCCCGCCCGCCGCCCCCTCCTCCCTTTGGCAGTAGAGAGCAGCTGCCAACAGCATCCCCACATCCCTCGCCAAGGCCTCCGCGCGGCCAGGTTCTCACGGTGCCGTCGCCTCCACAGCCCCCGACCACCGACCTCTCGACCACCCCATCTCCCGGCTTCTCGATCTGATCAACGCCTTCCTGGACAGGAGCTCGCCCCAGCCTCCGTACAGGCCGAACTTCCGCCGGCCTGTGCAGGAGCTCCCGGTGGCATGCTCATCTACTCGACGCCGGCCTCCCGATCTGCTCGCCACCGGCCTGTGCAGGAGCTCACCGGCGGCATGCTCATCTTCTTGTTATTTTTTCAGAATCTAATTGCACCCGGATTGGCAAGAGACATAATAATCTCCCATCGTCTGAATCTTTCATCTTTTAAATCGGGAAGCACCTTGCTATTATTTTGGGGTAATCTGAATTGTTCATCTATCTGTAATCTTTGCACACTAAGGTCTGTAGTTTTACATATGATGTGCACATATGATTTGTGTACTTGAGTAGCACCACATGAATATATCCGACAAACTGTTGGTCTGCTATGCAGTTGAAGATATGTTGGGTTTTATTTCTTAAGAGTATTGATTCGTTTGTGTCAGGTTTAGATGTATACATAGGCTTCCCCTTAATTTATACAATTTGGTATTCCTTAAATCACTTATTATATGGTGAAAATCACTAGAATTGTGTAAGGATCTGGTATCCTGCATGCATGGATTAGTTGCCATATTGATCAGTTTTCTTCTCTTCCGTTTTTTGAAGATTTTTTAACCTTTGTTAATGCGAGCTGGTACATATGTTCAACTGACCCATTTCAAAAATAGCTACCACCTACTCTTATCCTTTATTTGCCCTAATTGGTTGAAATTCTTTAATCTATGGCAGGCCATACTTTTAATTCATGTGCCTACTAGATTTAGGAGTTTTATAATAGAAGGTTCTTCTTACTTAAGTAATAATTCTCACCTTTATGTCATTGTTTCAATCTATGGCGGCTGTAGCGGTGTCGACGTCGGTGGCTGGCTCGCCCAGATCAGACCTGGAGGACCACGGACTTGGAGGCCATGCACGATGCCGTGGTTGCAGCTAGAACGTGAGGATGCAAATGTGCGAGCCTGCATGACACAGGTGAACTCTAGGCTCACCCGGTGCGTGTGTCTTGGCAAGTCAGCTGTTGGCGGTGGTCATCAACTCCTCTACACCTCCACATGAGACATGCCGCAGGTGAATTCCCTTTCTAGATGTGTTGATTGTGAGTTTTGATTCACTTGTTGAGAACGATCTGTCATGGTAGGTATAGAGCTCATTTTTCACCAATATATAAGTAGGTCGACTCAATCCATGGTAGATACTGTCAAGCCGAGGCAACCGCCCATGCCCACCACCGAGGCCCTGTCGCGCCTTATCCGAGAGGACGATGCTGGTGCCGCCGAAGTGGAGTAGAATGGCATTTGTGCCACTCCCATCACCTAATCCACGCCCCCATTTGGCTCTCATGGTTAGCTAATTTTTGTCGCCTTTCCTCTGCCGATTAGGGTGTTTAGCTTGCTCTAATTCGATGGTTGTTCATTTCATCTAGATTTACTATGATTCAAAGTTGAGTGAACTCGTTGGCGTGCTTGCCTGAAACCTAGCTCAGATTTCTGACATGTGATTGTGAAGCCGGAGTATGTGCTTTCCTCTAACCTATTTACCTATCTTTGACTAATGACATGTGAAATGTTATTACATAGACAGAGTGTCGGCCGTCTCTAACACGTGTTGCTGTTGTTAATTAGTGCAGACGTGGCAGGACCATAGTGTAGGAGCCAGGAATCAATCCGGCCTCATATGGATCCTACAGCGATGACAAGGTAATGTGAACAACAACAAGTATTTTCTTAATCTTATTTTCTGGTTCTTAGAAAGTTATTGTACTCTATGTAGGCTAAACAGAAGTGTCGTCGGCACTGTAGAATATCAGTTTACCTATAAGAGATCTTTGGATTTTTTGAGGGGTTATGGTGTTTTGCGAATTATGGTTGGATTATTACTGTTCGTGTTGTACCACTCCAAAACGCATGTGTGAATAACATTTTACTGTCTGAGTTCTGAAACATCGGTTCCTTGTGTGCATGGACGTCTTCCTCCCCTTCCGCTGTAGAAGCTTTTAGTATGCTTCACATTTTTGAAGGGCATGCATTTATTTTTCCTGTACTGTTAGTACCTTCCAGCGGTAGGTTAATTGTAGTTGGTATTTATAATCAATTGTCTGCATCGAATTATTTATTTGTTCAGGACCATGAAGCGCCAAATGATGTATTTAATCAACGTAATGGCAAATGCCATTTTCCTTGGCTACCAAACAGCATATGCTCTATATGCTCTCATTAATATGCTTTCATCTCATGTCTCATTTTTTTTATGTTGAATCTGTTTTCAGCTTCATAGTAATTTGGAATCGCTGAATGCCAAACTCAGCCAGCATGCCTAATAAAGCATAAAGCTCTTATTTTCTACTGTTAGCACTGTCTATTGATGTCAGGTCCATAGTGCACGAGTTGAGATTGTCAACACCGCTTCCCTATCACCGAACATGGCGTATCAGGTCATCTAGCACCTCTCCAACACCTGCTTTATATAATTATCTTTTGCCTTTTTTATAGACTTATTGCTCCTTACGTTTTACTAAAAATGTAAAATAGTTAGCTAAACCTTGAAATAATAGCCAACACCTTATTTTTCCCAATTACAGAATTAAAAGATTCATTTTTTACTATTCCCGAATGTGAAGTGCCATGATTATCTTATTTCAAAATATTTTCTATTTGATTTGCCTAGATTTTCATAGCATAACAGACACTGATTGGAAGTAAGAAGCTAAAAATTGGACACCTGTACATTACCGACTCGTAAATTACTGCATGGTGATGGAGTTTGTTTCGGGGCAATAGGTCCAATATCATATCCACTTATTGTTTTTTCACAAAAAATGTTGTTTGTTGGTTGCATTTCTATTCCTGACTACAGGTTAGGTAAATTATGTTTATGACTCGCTCTCCGAGCCATTGAGATACTTGCACAACTGAAGGATCAAAGGAGTATACTAATCATTGCCACTGATACAAATTTTGGAATGTGTACTTGCATAATAAACAATATAGTGCACTTTGACTTGAAAAGTGAAAGTTTACTTGTCAATTTGAGGTATCGTCAACCCCCAATATGCAAGGTAAGAAGCACAATTCTTATTATTTTGTCCTATTGTTTGTTTTGCACCGTGTGGCTAGACTATTGCTTCTTCTCTTATGTGTGCTATTTCTATGTTTGGGAATCCATACTATATAATATTGACTTGACTTACCAAATTGGACACCAGATAGTGATATTTTTTTAGCATCCTATCCCCCATACTTGCAGTCTGCTCCTTGCTACACATAGTGCTTTTTAAGATAATCATATTAACATTTGCTTCGGCTGCTACATAATTGTTGATAGAACTTGACATTCATGTAGTCCAGAATGTACTCCTGCTTACGCAATTGATGAGTTCATCTTGAAAATACACCTATGATTAAGATTTACCTTATGGACACCTTTGTTGACAGTGGAATGAACATATGTACGTTCGAGCTCATCACATATGAAGAAGTATATGCAGATTCACATTGTGGTGTTATTATTGGTGGGTAGAAATCAGCCATGATGTGAGCCATCATAAAAGGTATATGCGCAGAAGTTATTGTTCATTTCATCTAGATTTACTATGATTCAAAGTTGAGTGAACTCGTTGGCGTGCTTGCCTGAAACCTAGCTCAGATTTCTGACATGTGATTGTGAAGCCGGAGTATGTGCTTTCCTCTAACCTATTTACCTATCTTTGACTAATGACATGTGAAATGCTATTACATAGACAGAGTGTCGGCCGTCTCTAACACGTGTTGCTGTTGTTAATTAGTGCAGACGTGGCAGGGCCATAGTGTAGGAGCCAGGAATCAATCCGGCCTCATATGGATCCTACAGCGATGACAAGGTAATGTGAACAACAACAAGTATTTTCTTAATCTTATTTTCTGGTTCTTAGAAAGTTATTGTACTCTATGTAGGCTAAACAGAAGTATCGTCGACCGTAGAATATCAGTTTACCTATAAGAGATCTTTGGATTTTTTGAGGGGTTATGGTGTTTTGCGAATTATGGTTGGATTAGTACTGTTCGTGTTGTACCACTCCAAAACGCATGTGTGAATAACATTTTACGGTCTGAGTTCTGAAACATCGGTTCCTTGTGTGCATGGACGTCTTCCTCCCCTTCCGCTGTAGAAGCTTTTAGTATGCTTCACATTTTTGAAGGGCATGCATTTATTTTTCCTGTACTGTTAGTACCTTCCAGCGGTAGGTTAATTGTAGTTGGTATTTATAATCAATTGTCTGCATCGAATTATTTATTTGTTCAGGACCATGAAGCGCCAAATGATGTATTTAATCAACGTAATGGCAAATGCCATTTTCCTTGGCTACCAAACAGCTTATGCTCTATATGCTCTCATTAATATGCTTTCATCTCATGTCTCATTTTTTTTTATGTTGAATCTGTTTTCAGCTTCATAGTAATTTGGAATCGCTGAATGCCAAACTCAGCCAGCATGCCTAATAAAGCATAAAGCTCTTATTTTCTACTGTTAGCACTGTCTATTGATGTCAGGTCCATAGTGCACGAGTTGAGATTGTCAACACCGCTTCCCTATCACCGAACATGGCGTATCAGGTCATCTAGCACCTCTCCAACACCTGCTTTATATAATTATCTTTTGCCTTTTTTATAGACTTATTGCTCCTTACGTTTTACTAAAAATGTAAAATAGTTAGCTAAACCTTGAAATAATAGCCAACACCTTATTTTTCCCAATTACAGAATTAAAAGATTCATTTTTTACTATTCCCGAATGTGAAGTGCCATGATTATCTTATTTCAAAATATTTTCTATTTGATTTGCCTAGATTTTCATAGCATAACAGACACTGATTGGAAGTAAGAAGCTAAAAATTGGACACCTGTACATTACCAACTCGTAAATTACTGCATGGTGATGGAGTTTGTTTCGGGGCAATAGGTCCAATATCATATCCACTTATTGTTTTTTCACAAAAAATGTTGTTTGTTGGTTGCATTTCTATTCCTGACTACAGGTTAGGTAAATTATGTTTATGACTCGCTCTCCGAGCCATTGAGATACTTGCACAACTGAAGGATCAAAGGAGTATACTAATCATTGCCACTGATACAAATTTTGGAATGTGTACTTGCATAATAAACAATATAGTGCACTTTGACTTGAAAAGTGAAAGTTTACTTGTCAATTTGAGGTATCGTCAACCCCCAATATGCAAGGTAAGAAGCACAATTCTTATTATTTTGTCCTATTGTTTGTTTTGCACCGTGTTGCTAGACTATTGCTTCTTCTCTTATGTGTGCTATTTCTATGTTTGGGAATCCATACTATATAATATTGACTTGACTTACCAAATTGGACACCAGATAGTGATATTTTTTTAGCATCCTATCCCTCATACTTGCAGTCTGCTCCTTGCTACACATAGTGCTTTTTAAGATAATCATATTAACATTTGCTTCGGCTGCTACATAATTGTTGATAGAACTTGACATTCATGTAGTCCAGAATGTACTCCTGCTTACGCAATTGATGAGTTCATCTTGAAAATACACCTATGATTTAGATTTACCTTATGGACACCTTTGTTGACAGTGGAATGAACATATGTACGTTCGAGCTCATCACATATGAAGAACTATATGCAGATTCACATTGTGGTGTTATTATTGGTGGGTAGAAATCAGCCATGATGTGAGCCATCATAAAAGGTATATGCGCAGAAGTATGATGTGAACGGTTCTTCTGTTCGCAGGTGGAATTGTGAGCTCGCTCTCTCGACCACGCGTGGGTCTACTGGGATGGGAATAATTTTTTTTTCCAGTTGCATGCATTTTGGGGAAAAGAGAAATATGGGTGACCATTAAGCCGCACATATTGAGAAAATGAGTTTATTAAGTGTTTACACCATATCATGTGACTCTTTCCGAATGGTTGTTGATTAAACCATGTAACATATATAGTTGTTGAGATGTATAGTTGTTGAGATGGCAATCAAGATACGCTTATGCAAACCTGTGGAATAGTAAACAATTGATCTTCATGTAGAATCATTCGTACCCTGCTAGAATCCAAAGCAAAGAGAATCTAGAGGGGACATGTAGTAGAGCCAATGAAGCATACCCAAAAGGTATGCAAAAGCAGTATCAATTGTGTAATCTTGGTATTCTGGCCAGAAACTCTGAGGCTTAGAAGAAACGTGAATCATCTTCCAAAATATGCTTTCACTGCTGCACTACATGGAAAGAACAACCATATGTGCAAAACAAAGTATCAGTTTGAATTGGAAGATAAATTGAATGAATCTTCCGAGCATTCATATAATTTGATCAGGAATATAAAGAAGCTAATTAAGTTATAGGCCTATCCTTACATTGGAAGGGAACAAACAACAGAGACAAAATCTTATAGTAAACAATTAAGTCTGCATCTTATCTGATAGATCATTGATTGCCCCATAATAAGTCACACAGGAATACAACCGAATCAAAATCACCTTCAGAAGAAACCATGTATGCACTTTGTCCCGTGGATCAGCCACTATACCCAAAAAAAAACACATAGATGATCAAAGGTGTGCCTGTCTCCCACGATTGCCGCCACGGTCTTAGTGTCAGCACACACATCGATTCACTGTTTTTGGTTGCTTTCCTTCAACAGCAAGTGTCGAGTACAATGGAATGGTAACAAGGTTAAGGCACACAACTATCAGGATAGGCGAGGAAGATGAAGCCAATTTGGATTGTCCTGTGCGTGGAATAGGATAAGCGAAGACATTGGCCATCTGGCCGATATTTTTGAGAAAGGAAGATGCCATCTTCATATGAGAGCGGAAGTAGATGAGCAGTCACAATGTTGAGTGGAGCGCAAAGGGACCAAAGGAAACGACCGGTTTAACTCCATGTAGAGAAGAAATAATGGTAGAGAAGAAATAATGGTGGAAGAGAGGGAGTCATGTTGAAGTGCATCATGCAGAAATAATAAGTAGGCATCAACACAAACTGCATGGATGAGAAATGGCTGTTATGGTGGGCCCTCTGAGGTGGCATAGCTGCATGTTTAGAGAAATAGGTAAGTGGGGATGAACTACTTAGTTATACTAGAGGATACCCCCGCCCGTTGCTGCGGAATTCACGTTGGGTTTTTTTTAGTAGCACTAAAAATGTATTACTCTATTTTTGCGGGATATCCAGCATGTTAAATGACTCAATATATATTTGCATAAGAGCGCGGGATATCAACATGGCAAATGACTCAATACAGATTTGCATAAGAGAAGAAATGGATGAAAGGAAGAGCAAAGAGGAAAAAGGAAGATTGGCACTATTGTTATTATTTAAAACACGATATTGTATCATAAGTTAGAAATCAATGTACACTATTTTTAAAGGAACTTCTTTGGCTATAGTATAATTAAAGATTGTCAAAGTCTCTTGATCTGTTCGTGAACCAACGGATATGAAACAGATGAGTAATGACTAATGAATTGAGGAGAGGAAGTGGAGGGCTGACTTTTCTTTCTGGCCCATGTCGGGTGCCTCTTCGAGCCTTCTTAGTGACGCCCCATGTAGAGAACTGGAGGGGATCGCTAATTGGGTTGACGTGGCTTCATAGGAGGACAGAAAAATGGGGTCAGCTATTTAGAAAGAGAAGATATGATGAGCTGTCACCATGTTCTTAGGTTTTGCATTGTCTCGGAGCCTCCAGTTTATGTGGAAGCAAGTTATTATGGCAGATGAAGTAATTTTCGAGAATGATCTAGCTATAAAGATTGTCAAAGTAGACATATAGAAGGTGTATGTCAGCACAAAAATTTGACAATAATTTTAAAACTGAAGCGAGGAGGAGGTGCGGAGCAATGAGAGGAAACGCCAGGAGGATCTAGGGGTAGTTCGATGCAGCAATGACAAAGATTTTGCTATTAACAAAAGTTCCTTATGATAGCGATGTGACATGTGTTATGACACTACTACTCCATATATAAAATTCTAATCAAATCATCATACTATTCAAATTAGAATTCCCAGTTATATATTGCTCCTCATAAAATTCTCAATCTGCGGAATCATATCACCATACTATTAAAAAATCCAGAAATCTATTGCATCCATCCCAAGACAAATAACATAACAGGTGTAGTCTTTTCTTGGGTAAAGTATCACAGTGGGATCTTGTTGCATGCAAGGTAAGTGAATTTCATACTATCAAGTTCTTCGTGATTTCTGCAAATGGTTTTTTCTGCATTATAATAAGCATTCAAAACCATTTGCAGTTAGTTTTAATTTGGAGTTGGAGAAAACACCGAACGCAAAGCAGCGTGTAGTGGTGTTGTTGTTGAGGTAGGGGTTACTGGAACCAATGGGGAGAGACACGGGGAAAGGCAAGGGAGCTAGAGAAAGATTCACAAAAGCAATGATCTATGATCGCAACCGTGTTTTACTTAATTTTTCTTTGGCTTGCATGTGCTAAAGAGGTTTGAGGAAGCTACCTAAAAAAATTAGCATCCGCAACACCTCCTACCCATGGAGTTTTTTACCCCAGCTATTATTGAAGATTTGCTAAGCCCCTTTTATATGTTTGACACAGAAGGCTACAATCTAGGGGTGTCTCCAGATATTTATGAATATCAAAGTGTTGTTTTGACTAATCAAAAAAGAAGCATTCCTTTAGTTAGACTTGTGTTTGCAACACACACATTTTGTGAGACAATAATACATTCAAAAGGAGTGGTTGTTGAGTTAACAGTTATGACGGCCTGAACACGCTTATGGACTGGCCGCGGAAGAAAAGAAGAGCTAGAACTTGGAACCACATAGAGGCACAACAATGTTACCTTGTTATTGCTTCGGTGTTATCGTGTTGTATAGTATCTTTCCCTGATTTGTTTCAAATTTTCATAGCGAGTTGTAATTATATATGTATATTAAGAAATAAAATTTGAAGACCCGTGGCAACGCACGGGCATTTTCTACACTATTTAAAAAGGAGGAACATGTTCCTTATTCTGCCAACCTTTCAATACGTCAAGTTTTGGTCGTCAACCTCGTCCGCTTATTCCAGCATTCCATCATCCCGCGCGGGCCCAACTGGGCCAAAGCCCAGCTAACTTGAGTGGAACGGGAACCCTAGGCACCCGAAACCCTCGCTCCTCACCCGGGACGCAATCCTCACGCTCGCGCAGCCCGCCTCCATCTCCACATTCCGCCGCCCGCCCGCCGCCCCCTCCTCCCTTTGGCAGTAGAGAGCAGCTGCCAACAGCATCCCCACATCCCTCGCCAAGGCCTCCGCGCGGCCAGGTTCTCACGGTGCCGTCGCCTCCACAGCCCCCGACCACCGACCTCTCGACCACCCCATCTCCCGGCTTCTCGATCTGATCAACGCCTTCCTGGACAGGAGCTCGCCCCAGCCTCCGTACAGGCCGAACTTCCGCCGGCCTGTGCAGGAGCTCCCGGTGGCATGCTCATCTACTCGACGCCGGCCTCCCGATCTGCTCGCCACCGGCCTGTGCAGGAGCTCACCGGCGGCATGCTCATCTTCTTGTTATTTTTTCAGAATCTAATTGCACCCGGATTGGCAAGAGACATAATAATCTCCCATCGTCTGAATCTTTCATCTTTTAAATCGGGAAGCACCTTGCTATTATTTTGGGGTAATCTGAATTGTTCATCTATCTGTAATCTTTGCACACTAAGGTCTGTAGTTTTACATATGATGTGCACATATGATTTGTGTACTTGAGTAGCACCACATGAATATATCCGACAAACTGTTGGTCTGCTATGCAGTTGAAGATATGTTGGGTTTTATTTCTTAAGAGTATTGATTCGTTTGTGTCAGGTTTAGATGTATACATAGGCTTCCCCTTAATTTATACAATTTGGTATTCCTTAAATCACTTATTATATGGTGAAAATCACTAGAATTGTGTAAGGATCTGGTATCCTGCATGCATGGATTAGTTGCCATATTGATCAGTTTTCTTCTCTTCCGTTTTTTGAAGATTTTTTAACCTTTGTTAATGCGAGCTGGTACATATGTTCAACTGACCCATTTCAAAAATAGCTACCACCTACTCTTATCCTTTATTTGCCCTAATTGGTTGAAATTCTTTAATCTATGGCAGGCCATACTTTTAATTCATGTGCCTACTAGATTTAGGAGTTTTATAATAGAAGGTTCTTCTTACTTAAGTAATAATTCTCACCTTTATGTCATTGTTTCAATCTATGGCGGCTGTAGCGGTGTCGACGTCGGTGGCTGGCTCGCCCAGATCAGACCTGGAGGACCACGGACTTGGAGGCCATGCACGATGCCGTGGTTGCAGCTAGAACGTGAGGATGCAAATGTGCGAGCCTGCATGACACAGGTGAACTCTAGGCTCACCCGGTGCGTGTGTCTTGGCAAGTCAGCTGTTGGCGGTGGTCATCAACTCCTCTACACCTCCACAGGAGACATGCCGCAGGTGAATTCCCTTTCTAGATGTGTTGATTGTGAGTTTTGATTCACTTGTTGAGAACGATCTGTCATGGTAGGTATAGAGCTCATTTTTCACCAATATATAAGTAGGTCGACTCAATCCATGGTAGATACTGTCAAGCCGAGGCAACCGCCCATGCCCACCACCGAGGCCCTGTCGCGCCTTATCCGAGAGGACGATGCTGGTGCCGCCGAAGTGGAGTAGAATGGCATTTGTGCCACTCCCATCACCTAATCCACGCCCCCATTTGGCTCTCATGGTTAGCTAATTTTTGTCGCCTTTCCTCTGCCGATTAGGGTGTTTAGCTTGCTCTAATTCGATGGTTGTTCATTTCATCTAGATTTACTATGATTCAAAGTTGAGTGAACTCGTTGGCGTGCTTGCCTGAAACCTAGCTCAGATTTCTGACATGTGATTGTGAAGCCGGAGTATGTGCTTTCCTCTAACCTATTTACCTATCTTTGACTAATGACATGTGAAATGTTATTACATAGACAGAGTGTCGGCCGTCTCTAACACGTGTTGCTGTTGTTAATTAGTGCAGACGTGGCAGGACCATAGTGTAGGAGCCAGGAATCAATCCGGCCTCATATGGATCCTACAGCGATGACAAGGTAATGTGAACAACAACAAGTATTTTCTTAATCTTATTTTCTGGTTCTTAGAAAGTTATTGTACTCTATGTAGGCTAAACAGAAGTGTCGTCGGCACTGTAGAATATCAGTTTACCTATAAGAGATCTTTGGATTTTTTGAGGGGTTATGGTGTTTTGCGAATTATGGTTGGATTATTACTGTTCGTGTTGTACCACTCCAAAACGCATGTGTGAATAACATTTTACTGTCTGAGTTCTGAAACATCGGTTCCTTGTGTGCATGGACGTCTTCCTCCCCTTCCGCTGTAGAAGCTTTTAGTATGCTTCACATTTTTGAAGGGCATGCATTTATTTTTCCTGTACTGTTAGTACCTTCCAGCGGTAGGTTAATTGTAGTTGGTATTTATAATCAATTGTCTGCATCGAATTATTTATTTGTTCAGGACCATGAAGCGCCAAATGATGTATTTAATCAACGTAATGGCAAATGCCATTTTCCTTGGCTACCAAACAGCATATGCTCTATATGCTCTCATTAATATGCTTTCATCTCATGTCTCATTTTTTTTATGTTGAATCTGTTTTCAGCTTCATAGTAATTTGGAATCGCTGAATGCCAAACTCAGCCAGCATGCCTAATAAAGCATAAAGCTCTTATTTTCTACTGTTAGCACTGTCTATTGATGTCAGGTCCATAGTGCACGAGTTGAGATTGTCAACACCGCTTCCCTATCACCGAACATGGCGTATCAGGTCATCTAGCACCTCTCCAACACCTGCTTTATATAATTATCTTTTGCCTTTTTTATAGACTTATTGCTCCTTACGTTTTACTAAAAATGTAAAATAGTTAGCTAAACCTTGAAATAATAGCCAACACCTTATTTTTCCCAATTACAGAATTAAAAGATTCATTTTTTACTATTCCCGAATGTGAAGTGCCATGATTATCTTATTTCAAAATATTTTCTATTTGATTTGCCTAGATTTTCATAGCATAACAGACACTGATTGGAAGTAAGAAGCTAAAAATTGGACACCTGTACATTACCGACTCGTAAATTACTGCATGGTGATGGAGTTTGTTTCGGGGCAATAGGTCCAATATCATATCCACTTATTGTTTTTTCACAAAAAATGTTGTTTGTTGGTTGCATTTCTATTCCTGACTACAGGTTAGGTAAATTATGTTTATGACTCGCTCTCCGAGCCATTGAGATACTTGCACAACTGAAGGATCAAAGGAGTATACTAATCATTGCCACTGATACAAATTTTGGAATGTGTACTTGCATAATAAACAATATAGTGCACTTTGACTTGAAAAGTGAAAGTTTACTTGTCAATTTGAGGTATCGTCAACCCCCAATATGCAAGGTAAGAAGCACAATTCTTATTATTTTGTCCTATTGTTTGTTTTGCACCGTGTGGCTAGACTATTGCTTCTTCTCTTATGTGTGCTATTTCTATGTTTGGGAATCCATACTATATAATATTGACTTGACTTACCAAATTGGACACCAGATAGTGATATTTTTTTAGCATCCTATCCCCCATACTTGCAGTCTGCTCCTTGCTACACATAGTGCTTTTTAAGATAATCATATTAACATTTGCTTCGGCTGCTACATAATTGTTGATAGAACTTGACATTCATGTAGTCCAGAATGTACTCCTGCTTACGCAATTGATGAGTTCATCTTGAAAATACACCTATGATTAAGATTTACCTTATGGACACCTTTGTTGACAGTGGAATGAACATATGTACGTTCGAGCTCATCACAGATGAAGAACTATATGCAGATTCACATTGTGGTGTTATTATTGGTGGGTAGAAATCAGCCATGATGTGAGCCATCATAAAAGGTATATGCGCAGAAGTTATTGTTCATTTCATCTAGATTTACTATGATTCAAAGTTGAGTGAACTCGTTGGCGTGCTTGCCTGAAACCTAGCTCAGATTTCTGACATGTGATTGTGAAGCCGGAGTATGTGCTTTCCTCTAACCTATTTACCTATCTTTGACTAATGACATGTGAAATGCTATTACATAGACAGAGTGTCGGCCGTCTCTAACACGTGTTGCTGTTGTTAATTAGTGCAGACGTGGCAGGGCCATAGTGTAGGAGCCAGGAATCAATCCGGCCTCATATGGATCCTACAGCGATGACAAGGTAATGTGAACAACAACAAGTATTTTCTTAATCTTATTTTCTGGTTCTTAGAAAGTTATTGTACTCTATGTAGGCTAAACAGAAGTATCGTCGGCACTGTAGAATATCAGTTTACCTATAAGAGATCTTTGGATTTTTTGAGGGGTTATGGTGTTTTGCGAATTATGGTTGGATTATTACTGTTCGTGTTGTACCACTCCAAAACGCATGTGTGAATAACATTTTACTGTCTGAGTTCTGAAACATCGGTTCCTTGTGTGCATGGACGTCTTCCTCCCCTTCCGCTGTAGAAGCTTTTAGTATGCTTCACATTTTTGAAGGGCATGCATTTATTTTTCCTGTACTGTTAGTACCTTCCAGCGGTAGGTTAATTGTAGTTGGTATTTATAATCAATTGTCTGCATCGAATTATTTATTTGTTCAGGACCATGAAGCGCCAAATGATGTATTTAATCAACGTAATGGCAAATGCCATTTTCCTTGGCTACCAAACAGCTTATGCTCTATATGCTCTCATTAATATGCTTTCATCTCATGTCTCATTTTTTTTTATGTTGAATCTGTTTTCAGCTTCATAGTAATTTGGAATCGCTGAATGCCAAACTCAGCCAGCATGCCTAATAAAGCATAAAGCTCTTATTTTCTACTGTTAGCACTGTCTATTGATGTCAGGTCCATAGTGCACGAGTTGAGATTGTCAACACCGCTTCCCTATCACCGAACATGGCGTATCAGGTCATCTAGCACCTCTCCAACACCTGCTTTATATAATTATCTTTTGCCTTTTTTATAGACTTATTGCTCCTTACGTTTTACTAAAAATGTAAAATAGTTAGCTAAACCTTGAAATAATAGCCAACACCTTATTTTTCCCAATTACAGAATTAAAAGATTCATTTTTTACTATTCCCGAATGTGAAGTGCCATGATTATCTTATTTCAAAATATTTTCTATTTGATTTGCCTAGATTTTCATAGCATAACAGACACTGATTGGAAGTAAGAAGCTAAAAATTGGACACCTGTACATTACCAACTCGTAAATTACTGCATGGTGATGGAGTTTGTTTCGGGGCAATAGGTCCAATATCATATCCACTTATTGTTTTTTCACAAAAAATGTTGTTTGTTGGTTGCATTTCTATTCCTGACTACAGGTTAGGTAAATTATGTTTATGACTCGCTCTCCGAGCCATTGAGATACTTGCACAACTGAAGGATCAAAGGAGTATACTAATCATTGCCACTGATACAAATTTTGGAATGTGTACTTGCATAATAAACAATATAGTGCACTTTGACTTGAAAAGTGAAAGTTTACTTGTCAATTTGAGGTATCGTCAACCCCCAATATGCAAGGTAAGAAGCACAATTCTTATTATTTTGTCCTATTGTTTGTTTTGCACCGTGTTGCTAGACTATTGCTTCTTCTCTTATGTGTGCTATTTCTATGTTTGGGAATCCATACTATATAATATTGACTTGACTTACCAAATTGGACACCAGATAGTGATATTTTTTTAGCATCCTATCCCTCATACTTGCAGTCTGCTCCTTGCTACACATAGTGCTTTTTAAGATAATCATATTAACATTTGCTTCGGCTGCTACATAATTGTTGATAGAACTTGACATTCATGTAGTCCAGAATGTACTCCTGCTTACGCAATTGATGAGTTCATCTTGAAAATACACCTATGATTTAGATTTACCTTATGGACACCTTTGTTGACAGTGGAATGAACATATGTACGTTCGAGCTCATCACATATGAAGAACTATATGCAGATTCACATTGTGGTGTTATTATTGGTGGGTAGAAATCAGCCATGATGTGAGCCATCATAAAAGGTATATGCGCAGAAGTATGATGTGAACGGTTCTTCTGTTCGCAGGTGGAATTGTGAGCTCGCTCTCTCGACCACGCGTGGGTCTACTGGGATGGGAATAATTTTTTCCAGTTGCATGCATTTTGGGGAAAAGAGAAATATGGGTGACCATTAAGCCGCACATATTGAGAAAATGAGTTTATTAAGTGTTTACACCATATCATGTGACTCTTTCCGAATGGTTGTTGATTAAACCATGTAACATATATAGTTGTTGAGATGTATAGTTGTTGAGATGGCAATCAAGATACGCTTATGCAAACCTGTGGAATAGTAAACAATTGATCTTCATGTAGAATCATTCGTACCCTGCTAGAATCCAAAGCAAAGAGAATCTAGAGGGGACATGTAGTAGAGCCAATGAAGCATACCCAAAAGGTATGCAAAAGCAGTATCAATTGTGTAATCTTGGTATTCTGGCCAGAAACTCGAGGCTTAGAAGAAACGTGAATCATCTTCCAAAATATGCTTTCACTGCTGCACTACATGGAAAGAACAACCATATGTGCAAAACAAAGTATCAGTTTGAATTGGAAGATAAATTGAATGAATCTTCCGAGCATTCATATAATTTGATCAGGAATATAAAGAAGCTAATTAAGTTATAGGCCTATCCTTACATTGGAAGGGAACAAACAACAGAGACAAAATCTTATAGTAAACAATTAAGTCTGCATCTTATCTGATAGATCATTGATTGCCCCATAATAAGTCACACAGGAATACAACCGAATCAAAATCACCTTCAGAAGAAACCATGTATGCACTTTGTCCCGTGGATCAGCCACTATACCCAAAAAAAAACACATAGATGATCAAAGGTGTGCCTGTCTCCCACGATTGCCGCCACGGTCTTAGTGTCAGCACACACATCGATTCACTGTTTTTGGTTGCTTTCCTTCAACAGCAAGTGTCGAGTACAATGGAATGGTAACAAGGTTAAGGCACACAACTATCAGGATAGGCGAGGAAGATGAAGCCAATTTGGATTGTCCTGTGCGTGGAATAGGATAAGCGAAGACATTGGCCATCTGGCCGATATTTTTGAGAAAGGAAGATGCCATCTTCATATGAGAGCGGAAGTAGATGAGCAGTCACAATGTTGAGTGGAGCGCAAAGGGACCAAAGGAAACGACCGGTTTAACTCCATGTAGAGAAGAAATAATGGTAGAGAAGAAATAATGGTGGAAGAGAGGGAGTCATGTTGAAGTGCATCATGCAGAAATAATAAGTAGGCATCAACACAAACTGCATGGATGAGAAATGGCTGTTATGGTGGGCCCTCTGAGGTGGCATAGCTGCATGTTTAGAGAAATAGGTAAGTGGGGATGAACTACTTAGTTATACTAGAGGATACCCCCGCCCGTTGCTGCGGAATTCACGTTGGGTTTTTTTTAGTAGCACTAAAAATGTATTACTCTATTTTTGCGGGATATCCAGCATGTTAAATGACTCAATATATATTTGCATAAGAGCGCGGGATATCAACATGGCAAATGACTCAATACAGATTTGCATAAGAGAAGAAATGGATGAAAGGAAGAGCAAAGAGGAAAAAGGAAGATTGGCACTATTGTTATTATTTAAAACACGATATTGTATCATAAGTTAGAAATCAATGTACACTATTTTTAAAGGAACTTCTTTGGCTATAGTATAATTAAAGATTGTCAAAGTCTCTTGATCTGTTCGTGAACCAACGGATATGAAACAGATGAGTAATGACTAATGAATTGAGGAGAGGAAGTGGAGGGCTGACTTTTCTTTCTGGCCCATGTCGGGTGCCTCTTCGAGCCTTCTTAGTGACGCCCCATGTAGAGAACTGGAGGGGATCGCTAATTGGGTTGACGTGGCTTCATAGGAGGACAGAAAAATGGGGTCAGCTATTTAGAAAGAGAAGATATGATGAGCTGTCACCATGTTCTTAGGTTTTGCATTGTCTCGGAGCCTCCAGTTTATGTGGAAGCAAGTTATTATGGCAGATGAAGTAATTTTCGAGAATGATCTAGCTATAAAGATTGTCAAAGTAGACATATAGAAGGTGTATGTCAGCACAAAAATTTGACAATAATTTTAAAACTGAAGCGAGGAGGAGGTGCGGAGCAATGAGAGGAAACGCCAGGAGGATCTAGGGGTAGTTCGATGCAGCAATGACAAAGATTTTGCTATTAACAAAAGTTCCTTATGATAGCGATGTGACATGTGTTATGACACTACTACTCCATATATAAAATTCTAATCAAATCATCATACTATTCAAATTAGAATTCCCAGTTATATATTGCTCCTCATAAAATTCTCAATCTGCGGAATCATATCACCATACTATTAAAAAATCCAGAAATCTATTGCATCCATCCCAAGACAAATAACATAACAGGTGTAGTCTTTTCTTGGGTAAAGTATCACAGTGGGATCTTGTTGCATGCAAGGTAAGTGAATTTCATACTATCAAGTTCTTCGTGATTTCTGCAAATGGTTTTTTCTGCATTATAATAAGCATTCAAAACCATTTGCAGTTAGTTTTAATTTGGAGTTGGAGAAAACACCGAACGCAAAGCAGCGTGTAGTGGTGTTGTTGTTGAGGTAGGGGTTACTGGAACCAATGGGGAGAGACACGGGGAAAGGCAAGGGAGCTAGAGAAAGATTCACAAAAGCAATGATCTATGATCGCAACCGTGTTTTACTTAATTTTTCTTTGGCTTGCATGTGCTAAAGAGGTTTGAGGAAGCTACCTAAAAAAATTAGCATCCGCAACACCTCCTACCCATGGAGTTTTTTACCCCAGCTATTATTGAAGATTTGCTAAGCCCCTTTTATATGTTTGACACAGAAGGCTACAATCTAGGGGTGTCTCCAGATATTTATGAATATCAAAGTGTTGTTTTGACTAATCAAAAAAGAAGCATTCCTTTAGTTAGACTTGTGTTTGCAACACACACATTTTGTGAGACAATAATACATTCAAAAGGAGTGGTTGTTGAGTTAACAGTTATGACGGCCCAGAACACAGTTATGGGACTGGCCGCGGAAGAAAAGAAGAGCTAGAACTTGGAACCACATAGAGGCACAACAATGTTACCTTGTTATTGCTTCGGTGTTATCGTGTTGTATAGTATCTTTCCCTGATTTGTTTCAAATTTTCATAGCGAGTTGTAATTATATATGTATATTAAGAAATAAAATTTGAAGACCCGTGGCAACGCACGGGCATTTGTACTAGTAAATAAATAAATTAGACCAAAAAACGGAGACTAGGCACTATGTTTATTGAACACTAACTAGCACATATTTATTTGATAGATTAAAACACACTGCATACACAAATATCAGAAGAGTGCTTCTTTCACTACACTAGTTCTGTTGGATCACTGTTCAAAATTCTGGGGTTGACAAATTTCGTTCCAGGACCATAGCCCTTGTCTGAACTTGTTGGCTTGTTATAGTTTCGTGTATAGATCCAGCAAATTTGCTGGTTGAAGTGAGCTGACAAGCATCTTGAAGTGAAACATCCATTGTGATGCATACATCAAGGGTGGAATGAAAATTCTTCTTTTGCAGTTGCCGAATGGTCTAATTGCAGTATGACTTCAAAATAGTTTATCTCCCGGTGTGGCCTGAAAATAGTAGCAGAACTATAATCATGGAATAATTAGGGATGAAAATAGAGCTTGGATAAACATTTGTTTTCATATTCTGTTGTGGAAACAAAAACAAATACAGAAACCCTTGAAACAGAAAGGGAACTAGGTATTGTCGAAAACATATACAGATCGAATATGATGTGGGAATGGAGTAATGCAGATGTTCTCCGAAATCAAGAAAACCATTGGATAATTAAAAAAAATCAAGCATTTAAGTGAATCAACAAAATTATTCCCTAATACGAGGAAATAGGGGAAGGCCGAACCATGAAAGCCTACTAGAATTTATGAATGGCATTTAGGGTCTGCAGGATTTGCAATTTACGGGCCAAAATGTGCCTCCGCGGACCATGTTGGAGCTAATCTTGTTATTGGTGTCAAGTTTAGAGTTTTGTCCTGTTTATTTTCGTGTCGAAAGCACCGTCAGTCTTCACAGACGAAACTGCGACCGTGTGTGTAGATAAGCTTAATGGTTTGGTTTAGATAGGAATAAGTCCAAGTAGAGGATAGCTACAAGTGTGCTGCCTTAGCCTGGTCGTGTGTGACGTTGAAGTGAGACGCGCAAAATCGTGTGTGTGCATGCAGCGAGTAATGGAGCAGAAATAGGATCAAGTAGTTGAGTAGCTTCACCGTGTGCTGTGTGTAGGCTATATATAGCCTTGTAATCAGATGAGTCCTGTAACGAGAAAGTGAGAAAAGATGTAGCGTTTGTGCATGTCAAGGAAAAAGTGTTCGTTGGCAAAGCCCCTGTCTTCTTCTTCCTTGGCGCGTGCGTGTGTGTGTTTGTCCCTGTCTGTTCTTCAGAGCTAGAGAGAAGAAGATCAGTAAGCTGCAAGTTCCAGCTCTATCAATTGGTATCAGAGCCTCGTGCGATCGAGGTCGGAGTCTCCATCATCGTGAAGCTGCGTCACGAGCGATGGAGGAAGGTATGCTGCCCGGTAAGTTGCGTCATCTGCGGCAAGGAGGTGATGGCCAAGGTGCGGGGGCCATTACCGCGAGAAGTTCATCGTCCATGTCCGAGTCGTTGACAAGGTGGGTCGTCGACGGCAACATGGAGGCGAGTCACCGGCGAGGTGTGGCACCGGTGGAGGACATGGAGGCTAGTCGCCGGTGAGCTGCGACACCGGCGGCAAACTTGTGGCTGCGAGCGTGTCACGGCGGCGCGCTCATGGTGAAGACCTAGGAGGTGCGTCTCTCGGTGAGGCCAACGGTGACGACGGCAATCGGCGTGACAAGATGACATTGGCGGCCATGTGCGAGGTGCACCGAAGACATCGAAAACCATGGCTTCAAGAGAGGAATAAGCAATAACAAGATTAGGGAGGTGATTGTTGGAGCTAATCTTGTTATTGGTGTCAAGTTTAGAGTTTTATCCTGTTTATTTTCGTGTCGAAAGCTCCGTCAGTCTTCACAGACGAAACTGCGACCGTGTGTGTAGATAAGCTTAATGGTTTGGATTAGATAGGAATAAGTCCAAGTAGAGGATAGCTACAAGTGTGCTGCCTTAGCCTGGTTGTGTGTGACGTTGAAGCGAGACGCGCAAAATCGTGTGTGTGCATACAGCGAGTAGTGGAGCAGAAATAGGATCAAGTAATTGAGTAGCTTCACCGTGTGCTGTGTGTAGGCTATATATAGCCTTGTAATCAGATGAGTCCTGTAACGAGAAAGTGAGAAAAGATGTAGCGTTTGTGCGTGTCAAGAAAAAAGTGTCGTTGGCAAAGCCCCTGTCTTCTTCTTCCTTGGCGCGTGCGTGTGTGTTTGTCCCTGTGAGTTCTTCAGAGCTAGAGAGAAGAAGATAAGTGAGCTGCAAGGTCCAGCTCTCTCAGACCAGACCCCTTATAGGCAAAGAGCATAACAGCATATTTTCCCGAATGTGTGGTTATGCTGCTTGTCTATGCGGGGTCTACTATGCGCGATACCGTATGAAATCCGCAAACTGAACAACATAGCAGGTTTTGCATTGTTTCACCACATGTGTGACATATTTTTGCCAAAATGCAAACATGATCGCAATATAAAATAAAATTTGATCATTTTAAACATCACACAATACAACAAGAATCCTTATTAATTACAACAATAGTTTGAATCCAAATAATTAAACAAATGATTTTGATCACAAATAATGGTTCAAATCACACATTAACGAATAGAAGTGCCACACTATCGACTGTTGTGCCTAAGCCAATGGTGCTGAACGAGATCAAGCTGAAGCTGCTTGCACGACTAGGCGTTCTCAATGTTGTGGAATGTCTCAAGAAACTAGATAACGCCCCGCGCGTTGCTGCGGAATATTTTTCCCACATATCTGATTGTGTACTCATGGAAAAAGAATGGAATAGTGAAAGAAATGGCGCCGTAAGGACAATATTTTTCCATAACCTGGTACTTCTTATTAATAATGATGCATCACATGTCCATGTACAGTGTAAAAGGTTCCATTTACACCTGTATGCTCAGTTAGAAAGTCACAAAAAAATGGCCCGCCATGCTAATTAACTAACATCTACTATCGTATGCATCAAATTAACAATCTGTTTAAACGCCAGTATGCGATCAACGCCGGAAATCCAAACACCTCATGCCGGTAGAGGGTCACATTCCTCAAAACCTCGTGCGTCGATCTAGTGTTTTGTATCACCGCCGATGGAGAGGGAAGCCCCGTTAAAATTCCAAAACAAAAATAATCAAAGCACTAATATATTAAGAGGCTCATTTTAACCTTTGGGTCTGGTTCTGCAGCTACGAAAATGATTATTGCGGTGTGCGCCATAGATCCTGCAACGTTAGTCTGTACAATCATAATAAATATGAGATCTTGGAAAAAAAGCCAATTAAATGGAGACACGGGATTTCCATTGGGCAACTATCAGTTTCAGAAAGTTTACCTGAAAATCAAAGCGAGAAGCTAGGCTGAAGGGAAGCTAATGACATCAAGTCACCCATTGAGATACACTGAATATGAAAGTACCGCATAATTGGATATTCATTTCCCGCATCTGGTAAACTGATTCAAATCACGTTAGTAAGATGTTGGAATGTCGTTCCTATGTATAGCAATAATCACTTCAGATATCATGTGCAACCTGGGAAGGAATGAATAAATACCACACAAAATCTCAAGATAAGGTAGCGAGCCACACTTGCCAACATGTTATGCACTATGTTAAATTCTTCACACTCGAAAAAACTCTGTTAAATTCTAATCCAGTTACTAAACTCTGGTAAAATTTATGCAACCTGCAAAAACAAATTGGAACCTGCAAAATTTATGCAACCTGCAAAAATAAATGGCGGAAACAACTCAGAAATACATTCATGGAAAGAAGGACATCTGGGACATGTTTTCTACATATACCAAAGATTCACTATATGGAAGATTCACATCTGATATACTTCCGCCATGCAATGCCCATGTTTAAACTGTTTTTCTCTTTTCTTTGTCACTCAAATAAAAGACTCTCGGTTGATGGAGTGGTAGAAAGAAGTCACTTCCACTGCATGCGTATTTGGTATTTTTCTTCACTATAACCTGCATGATGTGAAAGGAAGGTATTTTAATCTGAATGGAACATATTGTTCTTATTCCGAAGGGCGTTTGCTTCAGTACAACCCCCTCTCCCAAACTCACAGCAAACTAAAACATATGAACGGCTGAGATCACTTGATACCTCTTCGTTATTAATACTAAGTGGGTATACCTAGCCCGGTAAAAACCCGTATGGCCCAAAATTACATGAATATGTATCGTACGTATAGATACGAATATCAGGTAGAGGTCCTAACCAGCGGGAGAGAGGCACGGCAAGCAGCGGCGTGCCGGCGACGAGGCACAGCGATCTGTCTGGCCAGGACGGAGTCAATCATGGCAGAATTTCACATCATAGCAATGCCAATCCACGCCTACCTCCACATCCTCATGCTCCGCCTGGTCTTTCAATTCTGCATCCGGCACCACGTCGCGGCTCATGTCAACGAGAAGCAAGTTCTGCTCCAGATCAAGAGCACGGCGCTCGCGTCATGGTACCTCACGTCCTCCAACGCCTCCTCTCACTGCAGCTGGGCTTTACATCTCCTGCGACAGCGCCGGCCGAGTGATCTCCCTCTCCCTCCCGAACATCACCGTCTTCGGCCCCGTCCCTAACGCAATCGGCGAGCTGAGGAGCCATGGGCGTTGTCGCAGCTCAAGAACCTCACTTACCTCATCCTCGACGAAACGGCTTCACCGGCGAGGTGCCGCGGGCGTTATGGCAGCTCAAGAACCGAAACCGTCGCGACGGAGATCGGCGAGCTGACGCGGCCAGCTCCAGATGCTCACGCTCGAACTGAATCAGTTCAGTCTCGGCACACTACCTCACTCGTTCAAGAACCTGACGAAGATGGACATTGTCTGGCTTGCGAGCAGCGGCCTCACCGGCGAGTTCCGCGGCTACGTCACGGAGATGTCTGAGATGATGTGGCTCCAGAATCCGAATTTCACACCAACGGCTTCTCCGGCGAGACTCTCCCGGTTGTTGTCCATGGAGTTCGTGTGGTTGTTCGAGAACAAGCTCATCGGATCCCTCCCGGCAGAGCTCGGACATCCAGATGGACGAGAATGACCTCTCCGGCCTAATACCGGCGGGTGTCTTCCAGAACCACGGGCTGTGGATCATCACCGCGTCCAGCAACCGCCTCAACGGCTCGATCCCGGCTAGCCTCGCCAGCTGCCCCGCTTATAAGCCTCCAGCTCCAGAACAATGATCGCGGAAGGTCTCTGTATCTGTATACCTACCGGGTTTGGATATGGGTTTGTATTTGGGCTTAGAAGCCCAAACTGAGTTTGGGGGAGGGGGTTGTACTGGAGCAAACCTCATTTCGAAGTCATGCAAAAAAAAAACTGAATATATGTGGCCATCTAAATAACCGATTCTTCTAGTTCAAGCATATTAGCGATCGCTAGTATTCACTGAAGTGGCACGGTTGGAAGTTGCAAACTGACCAAGCATGCGTATGACTGACATTTGCTCCGGAGAAAAGGTTAAAGGTAGGATGGTTGATACAGTAGTACGTACATAGGTGTGCATTGCCCATCTAGAATCTGATTGAGAGAGTACACGCACCATCGTACAGACTGGTTGAATCGGTCGGTTCAGGTAGGCGCGTGCCTCGTTCCAGGCGTTGGAGCTGCTGGAGCTGTGAGATTCTGGCACTGCATGACCGATCGCTTCATGTGGGTGCTCGAGTTCAGAACAGACGATTCAACGGCTTCATGATAGGGGCCTTCATGATAGTTCAGAACTTGCGCTTCAACTGCATGAACAGTCAACTTTGACATGTTGTCAAATCTCTCGTAGACTCCTCTGATCACATACGGAAGATATTGAATTACTCACAAACGCCCCAAGAAGTATCTTATGAAGAGAAGCATCACCAAACAAAGAAAATATATGCGGATCTGCATCACACGGAAAGAAATAGTAGACATCTAGGCTTATCCCGATATACAACAGAAACAAAGACCAGAGGATTAAAAAAAAAGTAGGAAACCATAAGCGTGATGAAGATTGCGGGGTGTCAGGCTCCTGCGATTTGAGAGTGTCCAGTGTTTACCGGTTAGCCGGAAGAGCAGAACAAAGGCAATGAGGAGTTCGCAGCAGGATTCTTGGAGGAGCCATTTATAGATCGAGAAGTTGTATCGCCGACGGATTCGAACAGGCAAGAGGACGTAGCCAGAAATTGGAATGAGGAGAGAACCAACCTGAGGTTGGGTGGTTAGGAGGATGACTGTATCCCCAGCCCACCAGAGTTCAAACCCCAGGTTTGACATCTGTGTGTCTCATAAAGGCGGAATATTCATTCAGTGGGAGGCGACGTTCCCGTCGACAGCGAGGCGCCTGTGGTGACTTCGTCAATTTCAAGATCTAATCCGCCGGCTCAGTCTTCCGGAGGTGCTCATAGGGGTAGGGTGTGCGTGTGTGCGTTCATAGGGGTGAGTGTATGCGCGTGTATGTGAGCGTCTGCGTTTGTACTGTGTTCCTCAAAAAAAAAAAGAAATTGGAATGAGGAAGGGGACGGGGCACATGCTAGGCGAGGAATAAATGACCAAATGGACACG
The DNA here is from genome assembly GCF_019359855.2 of Lolium perenne. NCBI lineage: Eukaryota > Viridiplantae > Streptophyta > Magnoliopsida > Poales > Poaceae > Lolium > Lolium perenne. Next base: position 30,164,269 of record NC_067248.2, on the reverse strand, counting down.
GAAGTCTCAATGATTGGGGAGTAAATCAATCGGCTTCTTGGTATGGATCAGTGGAAGAGGAAGCAGAGAAGATAAATGGGTAGAGGAGCTGAATCGGTGCATAGCTTAAGTATGCTGTCACTCGGCAAAGCAAAGAAAAAGATAAAGGGGCAAAAGAAAATAAATGGTGACGTGGACATGGGATAGCTGATCTGGTGGGCCTGCTGAGGTGTCATAGCTGCATGTTGAGATAAATAAGATAGTGGGGATGATCTTCTTAGTGATATAGGATGCTTGGATTTTGTCTGTGTTTCTTGTTGGCTTCACCCAGGAACAACATTGTCAAAAAAGAACTCCAAGTTTAAACCCCTCTCATCGTTGATGATCATATTGTGAAGAATCACACAAGTGATCATGATGTCATTGAGGATTTCTTTGTCCCGAAACCGACTGGACCCCAAACTATAGCAAACCTAGCTTGCAAAACACCGAAAGCTCTCATGATATTTTTCGGAGTGCCTCTTGTGCCTTCGCAAATTCAGATTCAGATTGGTTGTCCGGATTGCTAATGGTCTTCACAAATGTTGCCCACTTGCTTCCTCTTGTTCTTTCTATCCTTGAGATCCTTGGCTGCAAGCAGCATAACCATTTGCTCCATGTTGTCGTCGAGCAACTCATCCAAATTGGATTCATCAGAGTCCAACGAATCCTCCATCAAAAACAACTCGCACGGGCTCTATGGCATATAGGGCCGCGACTGCGATCGAATACTTCAAAAGGGAGGAGATATGCGTACCTTCGCGGTGGAGGCGGATTCGTGGTGGTGGCTTGGGCACAGTTAAATCGTCTCAGTGGCGTGGGCCGATTCGGTGCGACACAACGATCCGCGTTAGTGCACCGGGCTTCTCGTAATGGAGCGACACGGTGTGGAGACTACCACGCAGACACGCTTGAGCTCTCACCGGAATCCATGGCAGCAACGACTACGGCTGGGTTCCGGTCGATTGGGAAGCCGATGGCCTCCCGTGAGTGGGGAACAGTACGGCGGCGCGGCAGGCGGGTTTCTACCGGCTATAATCGGAATGGGGAGCAAAGATGCGGCCAGGATATTAGGCGGCGCGCGACGGCAGCGGAGGAGGAAGGGCGGGCACAAGCTGAACTGTCACCGTGCGGCTAAATGGCCTTCGCGCCAACGCTTTCAGCCATCAAAACTGTTCTTCTACGGAGGCCGCATTTACCGACCCCTCAATTGTTTTTACGATTTTGGCAAATTTACGAAGCTGGTTCTGGCACTTTTTTCGATCAATAACCGTAAACGAGCAGCTTTTTACGGATCGGATCATTATACTGGTATGCTAGAGATGCTCTAATGAGATTTATTAGACTGGCACATGCACGTTAAACCTAAACCTAAAACCGAAATTACGTTTTTGTCTCTGTTCTATCGGAAAATGTTGTTCCGTTTCTGTTTCCATTTCGACCAAAAAAATTTGTTTCCGTTTTGTAAAATTCCGTTTCCGCTTCAGTATTTTCATTTCGTTTTTCCGCAAAAAGTCGGAAACTTTTCGCTCTGTTTTCATCCGTAGGCAGAATGAACAAATGGTACATGACAGGCATTCGGCAGTCCAGAGACTAGCCATTTTTCATTGTTATTGCTTATGAGGGCTGCTCCGGTGCTCCCCCTAAAGAAAGTTGAAAGGTTATAGTTTTTTTTCGGTGTTGGGTCCGCCGAAACTCATATACAGCCCATGTATACCCGTCTGTATTGATATGGTATGTGTACATTGCGTAAGAAAAAAAAGGTCACGTGAGCAAGTTTTTATAGGACATTTTTATGGCACACGCAAGTGACCATAGATACGTACAAAAACAAAGTATAACACAACGCGGGACATACAGTCCTGTAGAGGGTTGTACGAATGGTGGACCTACACTGAAATTACGATCTTGTCCCCGCTTACAAACATGTATGAAAAGATTTCCACTATTGTTGTGTTTGACGTGCCCACAATTTTTTTCAGAGGAGGAGCACCGGAGTAGAAGTGATTACTTAATAGTACGGAGAGAATTAAGCACAGAGATACATCCTGGTTACACTAATCTGATATGGATATGGATACATCCTGGTTACTTATTAGAAGTGATTACTTATTAGTACGGAGAGAATTAAGCACAGAGATACCTTCAGCTCCTCCTGGGTTCGACACTCAAATACTTATCAAATTGTACTGCGGTGATCCTCTGCACTTGGAGGTTATCAATGGTCCGCAGTAGCGGTCGTGGTACGCATTGATGATGGCCTCACGGTCGCCAAGGTCGTTGCCACACAGAAGCGGCGGAATGGCAAGCCCACCGTGGTTGATGTTCCAGACGGTGGGCAGGCACCAATCTACTAGCACTAGCATCCCGTGCTCGAGAGATTTAGTACCAATAAGCATTGCCCTTATTTGTCAGATTTAGCTGACATATGCTTCTGGTGTACATGGAGGTATGACTTCTTGCAGTACTTCGACACGGGATAGAGTTGTGGCCACAGGCTCCACCACTGTTACGGTGTCAAGAACCTTTTGGATATATAGAGAGTTTTTTTTCAAAATAGAAACCAAATGAGATGATTTTTTTACGTGGAAACCCCTTGTGCAAAATACCACAGACACACAAAGTTACAACTTCACTATGGTGGAGAATTATTACAAGCATAAGATCACAAACCCCATTAGGTGCCACTACGGGGGTATATGTCAGAGGGCACGAGAGGGCGGAAGCTAATTGCATTCAGTCGGATGTTGGAGGAGAGGTGCGATACGGAGAGGAATGCCACACAAGGTGAGGGAATACGATGATTGCAAGCGCCCCAACACTGACCAGGGGAAAAATTAGAAAACCGTGATATACTCCCTCCGTTCTTTTTTAATTGACTCAGATTTAGTACAAATTTGTACTAAATCCGAGTCAATTAAAAAGGAACGGAGGGAGTATTTTGTAACGTTGCCACGTGACTTTCAATGCCTTTCGTGTCCAGGGCCGTTCCTGGCAGTTCGGGGGCCCTAGGGTGACCCATGAGTAGAGGCCCTTCCTTATACCAAAGTTGTACTGAAAGATGAATATGAACTTTGGGCGCGACATTCTAATGAATGTCATACTGCATGAGCCATGCACCAGCGAGATCGACGGGTGCGTCGTTCATGCCTGGTGGCAACTTAAATTTTTGTCGCTTATAATTGAACATATTCCTTCTTAGAAGAACTTGCCTTGGTCTTGATTTTTTTTGTCCCTTGATCTGTTTTAGATCCAATCTATCACTCATCTGCTATTTATTTATTTATTTTTCACTCCTTGGGAAATACTTTCTAGATGGGAATTTACTAATACTAAACAAATTGAAAAGTATTTGTAGTTTGTTTCAGCTAAGGAACGACAATAACTTTATTTTACACCAGTAGAGACCAAAACAATAACATTAGTTAATCCAGGAATATTCAACTAGATGAGACGTCAAAAGCACCTGAAAAGAAAAACATAGGAATTGTTGTAAAATAAGCATGGAGCATAAAATTTATAGATACGTTTGAGATGTATCAAGTATCCCCAAGCTTAACTCCTACTCGTCCTCGAGTAGGTAAGTGATACAAAAAATGATTTTTGAGATGACATGCAACTATCACAATTTTGATCAAGCTTTTGTAAAACATTTTAAGCTGAGATCCAAGTACTATAAACATAGGCATGATAGATATAATTCTAACAATATAACATAGCAACTATGTTATAACATGAGAAGTAACTCAAACAAATGATCATAAATAATTATGCAATGAAAGCAACTATTTGTTTATGAGCATAGATAAAACATAGCAAAGTGATATTCAGCTTGTCCTTTATGAAATAGCAAAACATAGATGCTAGGATACCTTTAAAGTTCAAAGGGTGACTAGATACAAGTAATTTAAGAACAAGCAATAGCATAATCATGAATGAATCAATAAATCTTGGGACTATGCACATTATAGTCAGAATGACAACTATGCTCTTTTAATTGGTGCATCAAGCAGGAATATGAAGACTCAACATAAAAGTAAATGAAAGGTCCTTAGGAGAAGGAAGTAAGAATCAATATTTTTTTATGGAGCTTTCAAAAAGGTATGATACTTATTAGCTTTGAGCTCTCATTGCCCCTATCATAGGCATCTTCTCTAGTTAAAGTTAATGTGAGGGCAAAAATGAGTCATATGCTTGACAAATCATAAGTTGAAAATCTCATGCCTCTTGAATACGATTACCTACACCTCATTCTACTCAACTTAGGTCCCAAATAAGTTCTTGTCATTGTAAGTATACATGTATTATTAAGAACGCAACAGGGGTACCTCTTGTCCTATGATAGAGAACTACTCTTTCATACAAGAGAAATCCCATACCAAAATGACAAGACAAATAGACAATGAGCATCTCAGCAATCCTTTTATTTAGTATGAGTATAGCTTTTTATTGAAGATGCTTCATAGAATGCTCACTATGGAATGTTGTAAACTTCCACCATGAATGATGCATGGCTTAGGTTAGCGGCCCAGTGTGCATTTTATTTCTCATAGTTAGGCATCCATAAACAAAAGATCATGACATCAACTAAATAAGAATAGGTGCAATGTTGAAAGCGTGCCCCATGAAAGCATGGTTGTGCCAACTCTCAAGTTACATGTTGTAAGCATATAATCTACATAAGATAGTCACAATGGTTCAAGTTTATTAAGTTCAATAAAATAAATGTGCTATCAAGTTCGTGAGAGTTTTACTAAGTAATTTTCTCATAATTAATGTGAAAGATAGATAAAAACATGATGAATATACTTGGAATAGAAATAATGCTAATAGGTAGATATGGTGGACACAATTGGAAAACTTTGGTTTTTAGTGGTTGGATGCACGAGTAGAGCTTCATAACAGTACATGCGAAGGCTAGCAAAAGACTGGGAGCGACCAACTAAGAGAGCAATAATAGCCATAATCATGCATAGCGTCAAAATGATATTAATCAAAGTATGAAGTGATATCACAAGTCAAAAACTAAATGATCATAGAGATTTTAGTTGACCGTTTTGTAGTCATAACATGGTGTAAGCATGTGCCAAGTCAATCCAATAAAGCATCAAAGGAGAATATCACAATATAATGATTCTTATGATAAAAACAACGCATGATTCTTGCAATGGCACATTAAGCACTCTCAGATATTTGAGACAAGTCATGATGCAGCAATAAATATTAAGTATATCATAAAAATAACATCCAACATGACATGCCAAAGTCTATGCCACAGTCTAGACAAGTTTCCATTTGCATCACTATAAGCATGAAACTTTTTACTCGTCTCCAATACCAATCAATTTATTTGAAACAACTTTCATAGATAAAAATCAATATGGACCAGAGAGCTAACTGTTGGAGATATGCCCAAGAGGCAATAATAAAATGGTTATTATAATATCTTTGAGTTTATGATAATGTTTACGTACCATGCTATAATTGTATTAACCAAAACATTGATACATGTGTGTTATGTGAACAACAAGGAGTCCCTAGTAAAACCTCTTGTATAACTAGCTTGTTGATTAATAGATGATCATCGTTTCATGATCATGAACATTGGATGTTATTAATAACAAGGTTATGTCATTATGTGAATGATATAATGAACACACCCAATTAAGCGTAGCATAAGATCACGTCATTAAGTTATTTGCTATAAGCTTTCGATACATAGTTACCTAGTCCATATGACCATGAGATCATATAAATCACTTATACCGGAAAGGTACTTTGATTACATCAAACGCCACTGCGTAAATGGGTGGTTATAAAGGTGGGATTAAGTATCCGAAAAGTATGAGTTGAGGCATATGGATTAACAGTGGGATTTGTCCATCCCGATGACGGATAGATATACTCTGGGCCCTCTCGGTGGAATGTCGTCTAATGTCTTGCAAGCATATGAATAAGTTCATAAGAGACCACATACCACGGTACGAGTAAAGAGTACTTGTCAGGAGATGAGGTTGAACAAGGTATAGAGTGATACCGATGATCAAACCTCGGACAAGTAAAATATCGCGTGACAAAGGGAATTGGTATCGTATGTGAATGGTTCATTCGATCACTAAGTCATTGTTGAATATGTGGGAGCCATTATGGATCTCTAGATCCCGCTATTGGTTATTGGTCGGAGAGAAGTCTCAACCATGTCTACATAGTTCACGAACCGTAGGGTGACACACTTAAGGTTTGATGTCGTTTAAGTAGATATGGAATATGGAATGGAGTTCGAAGTTTTGTTCGGAGTCTCGGATGGGATCCAGGACATCACAAGGAGTTCCGGAATGGTCCGGAGAATAAGATTCATATATAGGAAGTCACTTTCCAAGTTTGGAAATGATCCGGTATTTTCTCTGGAAGGTTCTAGAATGTTCTAGAAGAGTCCGGAAGAAATAAGGATGGAAGGTGGAGTCCCAGAGGGACTCCACCCACCTTGGCCGGCCAACCTAAGGGAGGTGGAGTCCCAAGTGGACTCCCCACCATGGTGGCCGGCCACCCCACCAAGGAAAGGGGGGAGTCCCACTCCCCCTAGGTTTGGTCATATGGAAGGTTTATGTTGGGGTCTTATTCGGAGACTTTGACCTAATCCTTGGGGCTTCCACCTATATAAAGAGGAGAGGGGAGGGGCTGGCCGGCCACACCAAGCCATGAGTTGGCCGCTGTCGGGGGGAAGACCCCGGGTAGGGCAATGGACGCGGAGCAGCCGGCTGACCACTGGCCGGCTCGCGGCAAAGGCCGGCTGAGGAGCAGCCGGCTGGAGCCGTGGCCGGCTGGTCCGGAAGCCGGCTGGCTCTAGGTCCTAGTCGGCTTGGCTACGGCTGCCAACGCTGTAGCTGGGCCGGCTTCTACAAGCCATATCCGACTGGGGGTTTGTACCTCAGACCGACTCGAGGCTGGCGAGTCTTGCACTAGAAGGAACCGGGCTGGTGATCCGGGTTCGTAAAGTCCACGCTGAGTTCATCTTCCGTAAAGCGCGGGGCACTGTGGAGCAATAGTGCCACGTGCCGGACAGGCCATCATGGCACACGTCGATCCGTACTGGCTACAATGGCTGATGGCGACAGGGACACTTCCTCTCCATACCGCTGACTTCGGCAGCCGGATGGGACAGGCCATGAGGCCTCAACGGCTCCTGACGTCAGTGCCTCGGGAAGGAGCGGAAGCCGGAGCCGGCCAAGCCGGCCAGTAGACTATAGGGTCTTATATGTAAAGTGCCGGTGCCTATATAAGCCGCACTACCCCTCTCGTGCAGGGGATCGATCATTCTCACCTCACTTCCACCCTTAGCGCTGCCCTGTGAGAGAGACTCTTGTCTTCCTTAGCCTCCCAGGAGCAGCCGGACACAGCTCAAGGAGCAACATTGTATTGTGTGATCATCATATACATCCCTAGCAGGAGTAGAGGTGTTACCTCCATCGGAGGGCCTCGAACCTGGGTACGTCGCCGTGTCGCTCGTCCCCATACCCGCATCCGGATACCGCCGTGAGATCTCTTAGGAGCCACCTTCGTTAGCCACCCTATGGCATATGCCGTGACGATACCACGACATTTGGCGCCCACCGTGGGGCCTTCAGCATCCTCGGCCGGTGTCTTCATCCGGACGGGCCTCACCATCACCACCGGCGAGCGAGTCGCTTCAGGCTTGATCTGGAGATTCGGCTCCCTCGACTGCGTCAGCGACAACGCTGGCTGCTTCGCCGACCGGCCCTTCCCAGCCGGCGGCAGCGTCATCTCCTTCGGCGGCCACGACGTCTACGTCGCCACCGTCGCACCGCCGCGCTACCCGCGACAGGTGCTGCGCTGCGCAAGCCCTCCTCCGCAAGCCGGCAGCAGCGCTCCCGCCAGCCCCGCCGTCGTGCAAGTCATGATGGCTGGCAAGGAGCTCCCCACCAAGAACCCGCGCACCCGCGGCCCCAACCTGGAGCGCAACGTCGACCCCAACGCCTCCGGCTCGGGCCCGAAGGCGCCACCACCACCGTCCCGGCTGGACGAAGTCCGGGCGAAGCTGAGCTCTCCGCTCACCGCAGGCGCTGACGCCACCGCCATAGAGGCGGACTTGGAGGCACACCGCCGGCTCCTCCTCCAGCAGGCCGACGAGCTGGCTACTGCCAAACGCCAGCTGGCCATCACCCAGCGCGAGTACGACCACGCCCATGGCTTCACGCCAGGCGGCAACAACCCCAGCCGAGCCGGCATGATCCGCCGGCGAGGAGGCGACCTAGGCGCCGAGATCGAGCGCGACGGCGCGGAAGCGCCGGCTCCGTCCGTGGAGCTACCCGTCTACAACACCCCCGACAAGAACATCCTCGCAGCCGAAGCCGCTGCGAAGGAGCTAGCCCTCCTCGAAGGAGAAGAGCTGCGCCGCCAGACGCAGCGCGTAGCTGACCTGTGCCGGGCTGCAGCTGAGCAGACCAAGGACCCCAGGTATGGTGCTTCGAAAGCTCCTCCCGTCCGCGCTGCTGCAGGAAACAGCAAGGACCCCCACAGGGACACGGCCGAGTCCGCCTCGCCCGCACCAAGCCGGCACAGAGACTCCCGCGACACCCGCGCAGGTTCAAGCCGGACAAGCCGACTGGACGGCGGCCACAGTGGCCGCAGCCGGCCACCACCAAACCGGAACGAGGAGCATGACTCCGAGCTGGCGGCGCCAAGGCGCCAGCACAGGCCGGCTCCAGAGCGAACCGGCACCCGCCAGCCGGCACGTTCCCGGCTGGGCCCCCGCATCGAGCCCGTCGACGCCAGAGACCGCCTCGATCGGCTGGTCGAGTCCCGCATCGCGGAAGAGGAGGCGCTGGCTTGCCCCAAGTGCTTCGGGCCCCGCATCGCCAATGAGCCCATGCTCGACGGCTTCCAGCTCCCCTGCGACACGCCCAAGTACGACGGCACCGCCAAGCCGGAGGACTGGCTGCAGGACTACTCCACCGCAGTCGGCATCTCCAGAGGCAACAAGCGCTGGGCGGTGCCCTACTCCCCCCTGATGCTAGTCGGCTCCGCCCGCACCTGGCTCAACAACCTGCCAGCCGGCAGCATCAACGGCTGGCTTGATTTCGAGGAGGCCTTCATCAGCAACTTCACCGGCACCTATCGCCGGCCGGGTCGCCCCCAGCAGCTCGAGATGTGCAAGCAGGGCCCGGACGAGACGGATCACGCGTACCTGACGCGCTGGTGCGAGATGCGCAACTCCTGCGAGGGCGTGCACGAGATCCAGGCCATCAGCTTCTTCATGGGCGGCTGCCGGCCCAACACCATGCTGTGGCACAAGCTGCGCCGCAGCGAGCCCAAGTCCATGGCCGCCCTCATGGCCATCGCCGACAAGTACGCGCTGGCTGAAGAAGCCGGCAAGGCGACGACTGAACTAGCGCCGGCACCCTCCAGGCGGGACCACCACAAGTCGGCTGAGCACAAGCCGGCAGACGGCGCCTCTCATGGCAGCCGGCGGGACAACTACCGCGGCAAGCGTCACAGCGACCAGCCGGACCGCCGGTACGGCTCCGCCCATGTAGCAGCCGTGGTAGACAACGCGGCAGGCGGCAGCCGCCGCCAGAAGCAAGACCGGCAATGGAAGCCGAAGTACACCTTCGAGCAGATGCTCGACTCGCCGTGTAAGTACCACAGCGGCAAGAACCCCTCCAACTACACCACCCGCGACTGCCACTTCATGAAGCGGCTGACAAGCGGTGAACCTCTCCCGCCTCCACCCCCGCCCCCTCCAGCCGGCGCAGAGAACGCCAACCTCGAGCACCACGAGGCTAACCAAGTGCACCATGGCCGATACCTGGCCAAAGAGGCTACCTACATCATCTTCACCTCCGAGCCCGAGGACAAGACGAGCCAGCAGAGCCGTTCCCTCGAGGTCAACGTGGTCATACCGCCGGTCCCCCAGTACCTAAACTGGTCAGAGCAGGCCATCACCTTTGATCGCCGCGACACACCAGCTGTCCTGCCGAAGCCGGGCAGCTACGCCATGGTCCTCGACCCCACCATCGGCACGACTCGACGCAGCGTGCGTTTTTCGCGCGTCCTCATCGACGGCGGCAGCAGCATCAACATCCTCTACCGCGACACCGCCCGCAAGCTAGGCATCCAAGAAGCCGAGCTGCGTCCCACCCCCACCGTCTTCCATGGCATCGTGCCAGGCCACTGCTGCTAGCCGATCGGCCGGATCACGCTGGAGGTGATGTTCGGGAAGCCGGATCACTTCCGCACCGAGAAGATCGAGTTCGAGGTGGTGGACCTCGTCAGTCCCTAGCACGCGCTCCTGGGTAGGCCGGCCCTGACCAAGTTCATGGCGGTGCCCCACTATGGGTACCTGAAGATGAAGCTGCATGGCCCTAAAGGGGTCATCACCATAGCCGGCGACTACCGCCGCTCCATGGACTGCGCCACGCAGAGCTCCAAGATGGCCCAGACGCTGGTCATCGCCACCGAGAAGCAGATCATCCACGACGCCGTCGCCCTCGCCAAGGCCGCGCAGACAGACATGCCGGCTGCAGGCAACCCGGCTGGGACGACTCACTTCCAGCCGGCCGACAACACCAAGAAGATCCTGCTGGACCCGGCGCAACCGGACAAGTACGTCACCATCGGTGCCGGCTTGAGCAAGAAATAGGAAAGCGAGCTCACCAGCTTCCTCCGTGAGAATCGGGACATCTTCGCATGGACTCCAAGAGACATGCCGGGTGTGCCGAGGGAGTTGGCTGAGCACCACCTCCACGTCCGGCCTGAAGCCAAGCCGGTGAAGCAGCCTCTCAGGCGCTTCGCCGAAGAAAGAAGGAAGGCCATCGGTGAAGAAATCGCCCGGCTGCTGGCAGCCGGCTTCATCATGGAAGTGCTGCACCCGGACTGGTTGGCGAACCCGGTCCTGGTCTTGAAGAAGAACGGCTCCTAGCGCATGTGTATCGACTACACCAGCCTGAACAAGGCGTGCCCGAAGGACCCCTTCCCCCTGCCGCGCATAGATCAAGTCATAGACTCGACTGCCGGCTGCGAACTGTTGTCTTTTCTAGATGCCTATTCAGGCTACCACCAGATTCCTTTGAATCCGGATGATCAAATAAAGACTTCGTTCATTACCCCGTATGGGGCTTATTGCTACACGACTATGCCGTTCGGCTTGAAAAATGCAGGCGCCACCTACCAAAGGTGCATGCAAAAATGCTTGCAGGATTAAATCGGCAGAAACGTTCACGCATATGTGGATGATGTCGTTGTAAAGACCAAGGAGAGGACTACCCTCCTTGATGATCTGAGAGAAACCTTCACCAATCTGCGAAGATTCCGGATGAAGCTCAACCCGGCCAAGTGCACATTCGGCGTGCCGTCTGGCCAGCTCCTTGGCTACCTCGTCTCTCAGCGAGGGATCGAAGCCAACCCGGAGAAGATCAGTGCCCTGGAGAAGATGGAACTACCGCAGTGCCTCAAGGACGTCCAGAAGTTCACTGGCTTCCTGGCTTCCTTGAGCCGCTTCGTCAGCCGGCTGGGGGAGAAGGCACTGCCCCTGTATCAATTGCTGAAGAAGTCGGACAAGTTCACCTGGTCACCGCAGGCGGACGAGGCCTTCCGTGACTTGAAGCGCGTGCTCTCAACCGCACCAATCCTTGCAACGCCGGCTTCAATGGAGCCGATGCTGGTGTACATCGCAGCCACCAATCGAGTGGTTAGCGTTGTCCTGGTGGTGGAGCGCAAAGAAGCCGGCAGAGAACAACTGGTTCAGCGCCCAGTCTACTATCTCAGCGAAGTGCTCTCCCAGTCGAAGCAAAACTACCCCCACTACCATAAGGTCACCTACGGCGTATACATGGCGGCCAAGAAGCTCAAGCACTACTTCCAAGAGCACCCCATCAAGGTGGTTTCCACAGCACCCTTGGCGGAAATCATCGGCAGCAAGGATGCCAACGGCTGGGTTGCCAAGTGGGCCCTGGAGCTAGCCGCCCACACCATCCTCTACGAGGCTCGCACGACCATCAAGTCGCAGATCCTCGCGGACTTCTTCGTCGACTGGGCCGAGATGCAATACTTGCCGCTTGTGCCGGATTCCACACATTGGAAGATGCACTTCGACGGCTCAAAGATGCGCAACGGCTTGGGAGCCGGCATCGTCATCACCTCTCCCAAGGGAGACCGGCTGGACTACGTCATGCAGATCCACTTCGTCGCATCCAACAATGTGGCGGAGTATGAAGCGCTCATTCATGGGCTGAAGCTGGCCAAGGAGATCGGCGTGCGTCACATACTTTGCTTCGACGACTCCGACTTGGTTATACAGCAAGCATCTGGCGACTGGGACGCGAAGGACGCCAACATGGCCTCGTACCGCTTCCACGTCCAGCAGCTATCCGGCTTCTTCGACGGCTGCGAATTCCACCACGTGCCACGGGCAAACAACGAGGCGGCTGACGCCTTGTCCAAGATTGGCTCAACCCGGCAAGCCATTCCGCCGGGTGTCGCCTTGGCGGTTCTCAAGAAGCCGTCCATCACACCGTCACCGGACTCAGATTCAATATTCGTGCCGGCTGACCCGGGGGCTGCTCAGCCGAACCCGGGGGCTTCATCGCCCAAGTCGGGGGCTAACAAGCCAAACCCGCCGGCTACCATGCCGAACCCGGCGACTTCTCAGTCCAACCCGGGGGCTTCATCGCCAAACTCGGGGGCTAGCAAGCCGAACCCGCCGGCTAGCAAGCCGAACCCGGCGACCATGCAGTCGAATCCGGAAGCTCCCACGCAGGAGGCCTTGTTGGTTAGCGTATTCGAGATAAGATGCGTACCTTCATGGGCACAAGAATTCCTCTCCTACCTCACCGACGGTGTGCTGCCTGATGATAGAGTCCAGGCCAGGCAGATTGAGAGAAGGGCCAAGGCCTATACAATCATCAACCACCAGCTGTACAAACGCAGCGTAAGTGGGGTGTTCCAGCGGTGCGTCGAGCCGGCTGAAGGGATTGAACTCCTACGGGAAATCCATCAAGGAGAGTGCGGACATCACGCCTCATCCAGAGCCATAGTGGCCAAAGCTTTCCGGCATGGTTTTTACTGGCCGACTGCGCTCAGAGACGCAGAAGAACTGGTGAAGAAGTGCAACGGTTGCCAGCGCTTTGCAAAAAAGAGACACCAGCCGGCTTCCGCCTTGAAAACCATCCCCATCACATGGCCGTTTGCCGTATGGGGCTTGGACATGGTGGGCCCGTTCAGAACGGCGCGAGGCGGCATGACACATCTCTTGGTGATGATTGATAAATTCACCAAGTGGATCGAAGCCAAGCCAATCAAGAAGCTGGACAGTTCCACAGCCGTCACATTCCTCAAGGAGATCATCGTGAGATACGGCTACCCCCATAGCATCATCACTGACAACGGCAGCAACTTCTCCCAAGGCATCTTCTCTCGCTATTGCGGGGAAGTGGGGATCCGGATGGCCCTATCCTCTGTGGCGCACCCGGAGTCTAACGGACAAGTGGAGAAGGCTAACGGCTTGGTCTTAGCCGGCATCCGGCCCCGGCTGGTGGAGCCGCTCGAGCGAGCAGCCGGCTGCTGGATTGAGGAGCTGCCCAATGTGCTGTGGAGCCTGCGGAGAACGACAAACCGCTCAGTCGGCTTCACACCTTTCTTCCTCGTTTACGGGGCCGAAGCCGTCCTGCCGACTGATATCGAGCACGACGCGCCAAGGATCAAGCTCTACACAGAAGCTGAAGCCAAAGAAGCTCGCGAAGATGGAGTCGACTTGGTCGAAGAGGCCCAGCTACTGGCTGCGTCCAGATCTACTATCTACCAGCAGAGCCTCCGACGCTATCACAACCGGAAGGTCCAGCCCTTAGCATTCCGAGAAGGAGACCTAGTGCTCCGGCTGATCCAGCGGATAGCCGGACAGCATAAACTGTCATCCCCATGGGAGGGTCCCTTCATCGTGAGCAAGGCAGTAGGCAATGATTCCTACTATCTCATAGATGCCCAAGAGGCTAGAGAAAACAAGCCGGACAAGGCTGACGAGGAGACTAAACGTCCCTGGAATGTCAACTTGCTCCGCCCATTTTACACTTGAGAGCAGGAATGTATGTATCCCTTGTACTCCTTTTGTAAGCTATGAAAAAGCATGCGCCAAGAGCGCCGTTTCCGACAAGTTTTTCGCGTACTCTATGTTTCGCCAGTTGGCTTACACCCTCTCATGTGGCCGGCTAAGTAACGTGATCCGGTTTCCGACAGCCGGCTTCCAATCCAGCTACAGACCGCAACCCGGCTGTCCGGCTGGCGGGAGTAAGGTTTAGGGAGCCGGCACGCGAAAGACGACTAAGGAAAAGAGTGAAAGCGAATTGACTTGCAACTTTTCATAAAAGTGCCGGATTGCCGAACTCGGCTCGTTCGACTGAAATACTGTCGGCCTCACCCAGCGGCCCGCTCTTGATCCGGCGACGGATCGCAAGTCGGACGTACGATCGGCAAGAGCAAAGCCAAAGAGTGGGGCGGACGGGAAAAAGCGAACAAGTCGAAAGAAAGCAAGTCGGCACGCAAATGATTAACAAACACATTAAAGTGTGACATAATAAAAGGACGATAATATTCATACATATGCACCCGGCATCCCGGGGATTTAACAAATTGTCTTGGCAAAAGCAACACCTAAAATACAGGTAAACTAAGCACCGGCTGGAGGAGGACCAGCCGGAGGAGCATCAGCGGAGCCGGCTGCCGGGTCGTCCTCAGGCGCATCTTCCGCCTCCTCGTCTTCCATCTCCTCATCCTCGTCGTCAGACGGTGGGTTCGGGTCCGCGATGAAGAGGCCCTTGTCGACGAAGTCGGCGATGGCGCAGGCTCGGGCAAGCCGGGCAGTCTTGTAGTCGGCCGGGAGCTTGTCCTCCACGCCGGCCCGCCGGTACTCTAGCTGCCCAAGGTCCACCTCATTGTACCAGGAGAGGACGAAGGACAGCGCCATGTCGGCTCCAGCGCGCGTGGCAGACTCCTTCCAGTCGAGGAAGCGATCCGGCGCCCGCTCCAGCCAGGAGATGAGGTTGGAGAGATCTTGTGGCACCGTCTCCGCGGGCCACAGCATCTGGACCAGCTCCTCAGCCGCCTTCCGGAGCTCCCAGCCGAGTTTGGTGATGGGCTCGACGCTGGCGGCCATGGATGCCATGTAATCCTCCATGGTGAAGTACTCCCCGCTGCCCTCGCCAGTCGCCCGCCTCCTAGCCTCGCGCGCAACACCAACGGCTGCTAGCGCCGCGTCCTGCGCCTCCGGGAAGGCCGCTGCAAAGAAGAAACACGTCAGAAATCTGTCAAAGCCGAAAAAAGCTGAAAAATGCGAATTTTCGAAGTCCTAAAGTAGGCCTGGCGGCAGCCGGCACTAGCCGACTGCCCCCAGCCCGAAGATGGAGATTCCGAAGCTCTAAAGTAAGCCTGGCGGCAGCCGGCACGAGCCGACTGCCCATAGCCCGAAGATGGAGATTTCGAAGAAAAAGCCTGGCGGCAGCCGGCAAGAACCGACTGCCCCCAACATGATGACGGAGATAGCGAAAAAATCAGAATTTCTGCTGCCGGCTGCCAACCTAAGCCGGCAGCCGACAGCCGAAAGCCGGCAAAGGGGAAGGAAAGAGAAATAAAAAGGCCTACCCGAAAAGCCGCGGTCAAGCGTGCCAATCTCCTCCACCCAGCGCTTGGCGGTGGCCGACAGCTCCGCAGTCTTGGCGGTTACCTCCTCCTGAAGCGCAAGCCGCTGCTTCTCCACCTCGGTCAGCCGCTTGCTCAGGCCCTCCACCTTGTCCTCCTCAGTCTTCCTGAGGGTAGCGATCTCCTGGAGGTGGTTGGCTTCAAGCCGGCGCAGGCGCGCCAACTCCCCATCAGCCACCTTGAGCTTGGCGGCAGCAACCCGGCCCGCCTCCTCGCTCTCGGCGCACTGAGCGCGAGCAACCCGAAGGTCTGCCTCCAGCTGTGGGACTCTGGCGGCTTCAGCTGTAAGGCAGCCAGAAAGAAGCATCAGCCAACCAAGACTAAAGAAAGAAGAAACCAAGTCAAACGAAGAAGACCTTACCCTTGACGGCCTCCAGCTCGCGAGCCAAGTCGGCCCGGTCAAGCTTGGCCTTGTGATAGTGGGTCACGGCGCGGTTGTACAAGTTGGTGCGCTGCTCCGTCACCGCCTAAGGAAAAAGAGAATCAGTCAACTAGACGAAACCCGGACCGGCTCCAAGCAGCCGGCCCACGCCTCGGAGGGCTACCAGGATGATAACCAGATTGAAAAACAGATGAAGTGCATACCTTGCTGGCTTCCTCCACCTTGGCGAGGTTGGCCGCGGTCTCAGTAGCCCTGGCCTTGAGGTTGGCCTAGAAGCCGGAGAAGAACATCTTCACCGACGCCTGGCCCGGATTCCCCTCCCGGCTGGTCACCTCGTAGGAGTCCGCGCTAAGCCACGCCTGCTCCATAGTGCCAGCCGAGCCAAGGCTGGAGTCGGAGGCGGACGACACGTGCAGAAGCCGAGCGCCCTTGGCCACATGCAGGCCCTCCAGCGGCGCCGACGGCCCCTCCGTCCTCACCAGCGCGCGCGAGCCGGTGTCCTCTGTGCGCGCCGGCTCGTCCCTTGCCGGCTCCTTCCCGGCCGGCTCCTCCCTTGTCAGCTCCGGAGGCAAAGGCGCTCCGGGCGAAGCAGTCGGCCCGGTCGGGGCAGCCATCTCCGGCGCTTGAGGTGCCCCCTCCGGGCTCTCCACCAACACCACCACGCTCGGCCCGGCTCCGGCTCCGGTCGCAGGCGGCGCAGCCCCGCTGGTTCCGGCCCCGATCGAAGGCGGCATGCCCCTGCCGGCTCCAGCCGCTGGGTCCAGAAGACGAGTGCGGCGCGGGAACATGTCGTCCAGCGTCGGCTGGCGCGTTGGCTCGCCACGTGCGCCGTGGCCAGGTGCCGTAGCCAGAGGCACAGCGAAGGAAGGCACCCCCGCGGGAGGCGGAGTACCCGCAGGCGGCGGAGGCGTAGGCGCGCGCGCCGAATGCTGTGGCGTCGGCTCCCTCCTTTGTCGCGGAGGCGGCGACATGACACGCGGAACCTGCCGGGAGCCGCCGCCCTGAGTAAACTTGATGGGGGCCCTAGCCAAGCAAATAAGAAAAAGATAAGTATAAAGAGAAAGGAAAGAAAAGGAATCAAACAAGAGAAAAAGAGAACTCACCCGGCCTGCTCCGGAACCTTCTTCGGCTGCTACCGGCGCAACTTCTTCGCCTTCGCCTCCAAGGCGACGGTGGAGCGGGGGTCGCCGACCCGTTTCTTCCCCTTGGGCACCGAAGTCGCCGTGGTGCTAGGCGGCCTCGCGCGCAGGGGCACTGTGGGGATCGGCCCCGTGGCGGACGTCGCCGGCTCGTCGTCCTCCTGCTGCTCCGGTGAAGGAGGCGGATTGTGCTCCCCCTGGCCGCCTAGGTCAGGCGCCTGCAGCAGGTCGTCGTCGCCGGCCTGGTCGCCGGCTTGGTCAGCCGGATCAGCGTGATCCGGCGTCCACCTCCTTGTCGCCAGGTCGCCGTCCTCGACGTTCTGGCGGTCGAAGAGCTAGAAAAATAGAAGATATAAGTAAGCAGCAAGCCGGAAGTCGGCAAAGAGAGAAGTCGGCCACGCAGCCGCAAGCCGGAAGTCGGCCCCAACAACAAAACTTACCAGATCAGGCGGCAAGTCCCGGTTGCGGGGCGCCAGCCCGTAGTTCCAGTCCTCAGGCATGTTCGCCTTGGTGATGTTGTTCACCCGGCGGCCCACTTGGGCCTTGGTGAGCGGCGCCTTGGACGTCCGGGTTGGATCGAACCGGCCGGACATGTGCCCAATCTTGTGGGTGCGCATCTGAAGCGGCAGCACCCGGCGCTCGGCGATGGTGCAGAGGAGGTCCTCGGCAGTCAGCCCGTTCGAGACGGCGGCCCCCAGGAAATACCAGAGCTGGCTCACCTCCGCGTCCGGGTCCGTCGTGCGGGCGTTGTAGCCCCAGTTGATCCGGCCGACTGGAGGAGCCGGATTGTACTCCGGCAGGTTGTTCCGGTCGAAGCCCGGATACTCATTGCGCACGTAGAAGAATGACATCTGCCAATTCTTCACCGAGTCGACAGTTGGAATCTTGGGGAAAGGCGTACCCGGCCGGGAGTAGATCGAGGCGGCGCCGCAGGTCCGCAGGTGGCCGTCGGTCGTCTGCACCTTGATGAAGAAGAGGCGGCTCCAGAAGTCTATGTCCGGCCACAAGCCGGCATACGCCTCCATGAAAGCCACATAGCAGCTGAGGAGGACGCACGCGTTGGCCGGCAGGTGGTGCGGCTGCAAGCCGAAATACTCGAGGAAGTGGCGGAAGAAGTTGGACGCCGGCAGGCCCAACCCGCGGTCGAGGTGCGCGCCGAAGACGACGCGCTCGCCGGGCTCCGGCTTGGGCTCCACCTCCGCGCCGGGCGTCCTCGTGATCACCATCGACGGGATCCGACGGAGGCGCACCAGACGCTCGATGTCGTCGTCCCTCATGTACGATCCCCTCCAAGACCCACTGGCGGAGGCCATTGACGAAGAGGAGGAAGAAGAAGACCAAGAGAGGCGGAATGGAGAAGAGGAACCTCGCGACGGCGGCGGCGACGGCGGCGGCGGAGCACGCACCATTGAAACACGAGGCCCCGTGGCGCCGGCTCGACGGAGTAGCGGCGGCGGATCGGTGGAGGTGCGCTCGCCGGAGTTCGCCAGTGAGAAGCGTTCGCCGGAGCAGCGAGGAGCAAGAGCGCGAGGAAGAGCGAGTGTAGCAGAGGCGCGAGGAAGAAGAAGTGCGGGGAGTGCCGCCTCGATCCCCCCCCCCCGCGCGGCATTTATAGCCGCCCGCGGTGGACGGTTGGCCTCCAAGTGGCAGACGTGGCCACGTCGCCCGGATTTTCTGCGCCATAACTCCCCCCACGATCGCTGCGGTTACCAGAAACTGCCACACCACGTCGCCCACAAACGCACCGGATCCGGAGGAGACAGTGATGTGACCAGACGAACCGGCAGCAGCGGCCTGACGTCAGACCGGTCAAGTCAGGCGCAAGACCCGAGGCGGCGGAGACTCCGGCGTGCCGCAAGCCGGAGCCGGACATCAAGTTCAACTCGGCCTGAAACTCTCCTAGCAAGGCGGAAACATCGCCAAGACTTGTAAAAAAGCAAAAGCTGAAGAAGCAAAAACAGCGGCCGGCTAAGAGCAGCCGGTCAGAACGAGCCGGATGAGAGCGCAGCTGGCTGAATGGAAATTCTCAGCCGGCCCCTCCGAGTGCCGTTAAGCACGTCCAAGAGATCAAAAAGCCAGGAAAACCTGCCTTGGTCCTTCTAAACGCAGGACCTTGCCAGCTTCGGGAGCTAATGTCGGGGGGAAGACCCCGGGTAGGGCAATGGACGCGGAGCAGCCGGCTGACCACTGGCCGGCTCGCGGCAAAGGCCGGCTGAGGAGCAACCGGCTGGAGCCGTGGCCGGCTGGTCCGGAAGCCGGCTGGCTCTAGGTCCTAGTCGGCTTGGCTACGGCTGCCAACGCTGTAGCTGGGCCGGCTTCTACAAGCCATATCCGACTGGGGGTTTGTACCTCAGACCGACTCGAGGCTGGCGAGTCTTGCACTAGAAGGAACCGGGCTGGTGATCCGGGTTCGTAAAGTCCACGCTGACTTCATCTTCCGTAAAGCGCGGGGCACTGTGGAGCAATAGTGCCACGCGCCGGACAGGCCATCATGGCACACGTCGATCCGTACTGGCTATAGTGGCTGATGGCGACAGGGACACTTCCTCTCCATACCGCTGACTTCGGCAGCCGGATGGGACAGGCCATGAGGCCTCAACGGCTCCTGACGTCAGTGCCTCGGGAAGGAGCGGAAGCCGGAGCCGGCCAAGCCGGCCAGTAGACTATAGGGTCTTATATGTAAAGTGCCGGTGCCTATATAAGCCGCACTACCCCCTCTCGTGCAGGGGATCGATCATTCTCACCTCACTTCCACCCTTAGCGCTGCCCTGTGAGAGAGACTCTTGTCTTCCTTAGCCTCCCAGGAGCAGCCGGACACAGCTCAAGGAGCAACATTGTATTGTGTGATCATCATATACATCCCTAGCAGGAGTAGAGGTGTTACCTCCATCGGAGGGCCTCGAACCTGGGTACGTCGCCGTGTCGCTCGTCCCCATACCCGCATCCGGATACCGCCGTGAGATCTCTTAGGAACCACCTTCGTTAGCCACCCTATGGCATATGCCGTGACGATACCACGACAGCCGCACCCCTCAAGGCTGCCCTAGCCGGCGCCCCCTCTCCCAAACCCTAGCGCCCCTCCTCCACCACATCTCCCGCATACGCTTAGCGAAGCTCCGCCGGAGATCTCCATCGACACCGCCACCACGCCGTCGTGCTGCCGGGATTCCGAGGAGGATCTACTACTTCCGCTGCCCGCTGGAACGGGGAGAAGGACGTCGTCTTTATCAATACCGAACGTGTGATCGAGTACGGAGGTGCTGCCCGATCGTGGCACCGTGATCAAGATCTTCTACGCGCTTTTGCAAGCGGCAAGTGATCGTCTACCGCAGAAATAAGAGCCTACTCTTATAGGCTTTGGAAATCTTCAAGGGTTAGTCTTGATCATCCCCTCGTTGCTCCCGTCTTCTAGATTGCATCTTCGCTTGGATTGCGTTCTCGCGGTAGGAAATTTTTTGTTTTCTATGCAACGTTATCCTACAGTGGTATCAGAGCCGTGTCTATGCATAGATGGTTGCACGAGTAGAACACAATGGTTTTGTGGGCGTTGATGCTCTTGTTATCTTTAGTTTGAGTACTTTGCATCTTTGTGGCATAGTGGGATGAAGCGGCTCGGACTAACTTTACATGACCGCGTTCATGAGACTTGTTCCTTGTTCGACATGCAACTTGTATTGCATAAGAGGCTTTGCGGGTGTCTGTCTCTCCTACTATAGTGAAGATTCAATTTACTCTTCTATTGACAACATTAGTATCACCGTTGTGGTTCATGTTCGTAGGTAGATTAGATCTCTCTCGAAAACCCTAAACCACGTAAAATATGCAAACAAAATTAGAGACGTCTAACTTGTTTTTGCAGGGTTTGGTGATGTGATATGGCCATAATGTGATGATGAATATGTATGAGATGATCATTATTGTATTGTGGCAACCGGCAGGAGCCTTATGGTTGTCTTTAATTTTCATGTTGAGTAGTATTTCAAAGTAGTTGTAATAGTTGCTACATGAGGTGAACAATCATGAAGACGGTGCCATGAACCTTGACGCTACGCCGACGATGATGGAGATCATGCCCGTTGATGATGGAGATCATGTCCGTGCTTTGGAGATGAAGATCAAAGGCGCAAAGACAAAAGGGCCATATCATATCACATATGAACTGCATGTGATGTTAATCCATTATGCATCTTATTTTGCTTAGATCGCGACGGTAGCATTATAAGATGATCCCTCACATTAATATCAAGATAATAAAGTGTTCTCCCCTCGTATGCACCGTTGTACAGTTCGTCGTTTCGAAGCATCTCGTGATGATCGGATGTGATAGATTCAACGATTACATACAACGGGTGTAAGCCATGTTGCACACGCGGAATACTTGGGTTTGCTTGACGAGCCTAGCATGTACAGACATGGCCTCGGGACAACGGAAACCGAAAGGTTGAACACGAGTCATATGGATGATATGATGAACATGATTGATGTTCACCATTGAAGCTACATCATCTCACGTGATGATCGGTTTTGGTGTAGTGGATTTGGATCTTGTACCACTTAAAAACTATGAGGGATGTTGTATTAAGTGGGAGTTCATTAGTAATTAGATTAAAACATGAACTAATTATCATAAACATAGTCTGAGTAGTATTTTGAATTAATTTTGTAGTATTGGCATCCGTTTTCTACCATGCGCTAGTCTTGTTATTGAGATATAAATACTGTTAAAATCTGACAAGAAACTTTACGGATTGGTACCGTATTGTTAAAGAATCAAGAATTGATTAAGTCCTATTGCAAACTTTTAGTAAACCTCACATTGTTGATTCAAAGAGCTATGGTTTCAATTAGTACCTAAAGTTATCTTGTCTCCGTGAAACTTGAAGTTCAAATCTGTTTGAAAAGTAAGGAGCTGAAAATTTAGTTTTCAGAAATAATCAAGGTATGAGATATATGTGATATCTAAGACCTTATTGCAAGATGATAGAATATAAATTTGGTGAGACTACATAAACTCATAAGTTTTATGGGAATGTATGAAGGTTGAAGACGCCAGGCGTCACAATCCTCCAACTATTGGGGCACTAACGATATTCTCATATCCATGAAGTTATCATCCTTAGTATGCACCGTTGCTAAGACTCGTCGTTTCGAAGCATCACGTGATGATCGGGTGTTATAGATTCTACGTGTGCTTACAACGGGTGCAAGCCAGATTTGCACATGCGAATACTGAGGTTAAACTTTACGAGCCTAGCATGTACAGACATGGTCTCGAAAAGTCGTCATGATATGATGGATAAAATTATGAGTGAAATTTTTCATCATATTACAAAGTTACTAATAGTGAAATCTGAAACACTTGTCATATGATGATCAACTTAAAGTAAGAACCTCAAGGTTATTGGTATTTGACCAACAAACCTAGAAGTTAATAATGTTGAAGTATTTTTCTGAATAATGAGGAAAGCTAAAAGAGAAATTGCAAAAGATATTTTGGCAAAAAGAAAAGAAAAGACTAGAAAGTCTAGCTCAGGTGTATATAAATGATATACATGTTATGGTTGTATTCCTAGTTAAGTCACACTATGAAATTCTTGGGTATTAGTACTATATTGGTTGGTATGAAGTGTCATACAAAACAACGCAATACAAGAATACAATGGCCTAAGTGAATGACAAGGAATATGATAGGAATGCACGTCTGGAACAAAATAAAGTGTTATTATGTTCGTCGTTAGCATTCTATCTAGCCCTTAGAATTTATAATAAAGAACTTAATAATTGTTATTTTGCTCTGGTCAAATGAAAACAATGAGTTGTTCAAATTATGACATTACTCCATGTATGATGGATAAGTTATTATAAATCTTAATGGTGAAACACACATACATAACACTGACGCTAAAATGTCATAAGGCAAATGATTTGAATTCCACTTATTTGTGGAACCGCTATTTAGGTCATGTTAGAAAGGAACGCATGAAGAAACTCCATGTAAATGGATTTTTGGAGTCATTTGATTTTTGAATCATTTGGCGCTTGCAAATCTTTTCTAAAGAGAATGATTAAAATACCGTTCATAGGCCAAGAATTGAACGGGCAACTAACTTAGTGAAAAAATACATGATGATGTATGTGGTTCACTAGACATAGTTGTGTGCGGGAGATTCTTCTACTTCATGAAAACTTTCAACAATGAATTGAGTATATGTGGATATATTCGATAAGGAAGAAGTTTGAAATTTTTGAATGGATTCAAATAAATTTCAATATGAAGTGGAAATCATCGTAATAGAAAAATCAAATATCTATGATTGGATCATGGTGGAAATATTTGAATTACGAGTTTTAGCAAACATCTAAGAGAGTCATGAAATTGTTCTACAACTCACATTTCTTGGAGTATCATAATGATGATATAGTATCCGAGAGATGTATCCAAACCTTGTTGGATTAATGATGAGATAAAATATTATGACGCCATTATATTTTTGTGGATTATGCTTTAGTGAGTACCGCTTTTACACTAAATAGAGCATCATCATGATCCGTAAAAATGACACCATACGAGTTATGGCATGGGTATTAACCCTAATAGTCCTTTCTTTAAATTTTGGTATGCATAGCATAAGTAAATAAGTTTACAACCAAAATCGGATGAATGTCTTTGTTGGTTATCCCAGAGAATTGATTGGGAATTCTTCCCACTATGGAGACAAAGACAAAAGTGTTTGTCAATGTTTCTTATTTCCAAGAAATTGTTTCTAGCGAAGTATTTGAGTGGGAGGACAATAGAACTTGATAAAGTTTATGAACTTGAGCATAATGATCAGAATAGCGCAGCATCGGAATTGGTTTCGGAAGCGGCCACGACGATCATGGCTCCCATGACTACAAAGTGTTTTAGCCATGGAGATCAAAGCCCATATTGAACCTTGTAGGTATGGTTTACTTTGTGATCAAATAAATGATTTGTGGACAAAGCATTGATTTTGAACAATGATAAACCAACTACAAACAAAGAAGTTATGATGGGCCCTGACTCCGTTAAAATGGCTATACACCATGAAATCCAAGATAGATGAATACTTTTTGAAAGTAAATGGATCTATAAAATTGATGGACTTGGATGAAATATCCTTGAAGAAGCTTGACTTGTCGAAAAGTTGTTTACGACAAAGTTCAAAGAGTTGACTACAACAAGATTAGATTTTCCGTAGCAATGCTTAAAGTCTATATGGATTATTCTAGTAATCACTACATATTTCCTTTATGAGATATGTTAGTAGGATGGCAAAATACATTACTTATCAGAAGTGTGTATTAAAGGTGTATACAAGATACAACCAAGAGTTTTGCTGGTCCGTGGAATACTAGATAGGTATACGAACTTCAATTGGATGAAGTAAGTATCACGGAGTTGGAATCTTCACCAGATGAAATAGTCAAAGAGTTTTTGATTTCATCAGAGACGATGAAGAGGCTTGCATTTGCAAGAAATTAAGTGGGAGCGCTAAGACACATTTATAATACTTTATGTAGGTGACATATAGTTGGTTATAAATGATGTAATTATATACTTGATTAAAAGGTTTCATTGAGAAATTAATTTCAATGAAAGGATATGGACTGAAACATATCTAGTGTCAAGATCTATGAAGATAGATTGAAACACAAAATAAGTTTAAAGTCAAAGTACATAGAATGGATATTGAAATAGTTCAATATAGAAATATTAAGAAAATGTTCTTGTCATGTGAAGTTTTAACAAGACTTGAGTGTATCTGATACTCAATGAGTAAAAAACACATGAGTGATTATAGATCACGAATAATATGTACACAATCAGATGTCCTATGTTCTAAAAGTGTTATGAGCATGTACCAGAATGATTCATGTGATGATCATTGAAAAACAGTAAGAATATTCTTGAGTACTTTAGAAGAACCAAGGATATATATATATAGTTTTGTATGAAAAAATGACAAACAAATCGCTGTAATGTGATTACACCGATATTTGTTTTGTCACATATCAAAATAGAATTTCAATATCAAATAAGACTAAGTGTTGTTTTAAAGGTAGCACAATGAGCTAGAAGTTGTCTATGTTAGATTTAGAAGAGTTCTAAATATTGTGACGGATTCTACAAACGAAAGGCAGAGTATGTCATTGTTTTGACAATGACTAAGGATGTTAAGTCAAGAAGTTCTTTGAGAACTTGGTGTAGTTCCGACAGAGTCAGAATTTTGAAGCTATATTGTGTGTGACAATATTAGTGACATATTTCAGACCGCGGAATTAAGGTTCCACCAGAAGACTAAACATAATTAATGCCGACTCATTTGGAAATGAGTGATGCGTTGAGACGCAAATGAATTACAAAATACATACGTTTCTGAGCATGTCAGATCCGTTGACTAAAACCTCTCCCGTGAGCAAAACATGATAAAGCACCAGAAGGCCTAGGTGTTATATCTTTACAAATGAAAACTAGATTATTGACTCTAGTGCAAGTGGGAGACTGTTGGAGATATGCCCAAGAGGCAATAATAAAATGGTTATTATAATATCTTTGAGTTTATGATAATTTTTACATACCATGCTATAATTGTATTAACCAAAACATTGATACATGTGTGTTATGTGAACAAGAAGGAGTCCCTAGTAAAGCCTCTTGTATAACTAGCTTGTTGATTAATACATGATCATCGTTTCATGATCATGAACATTGGATGTTATTAATAACAAGGTTATGTCATTATGTGAATGATATAATGGACACACCCAATTAAGCGTAGCATAAGATCACGTCATTAAGTTATTTGCTATAAGCTTTTGATACATAGTTACCTAGTCCTTATGACCATGAGATCATATAAATCACTTATACCGGAAAGGTACTTTGATTACATCAAACGCCACTGCGTAAATGGTTGGTTATAAAGGTGGGATTAAGTATCCGGAAAGTATGAGTTGAGGCATATGGATCAACAATGGGATTTGTCCATCCCGATGACGGATAGATATACTCTGGGCCCTCTCGGTGGAATGTCGTCTAATGTCTTGCAAGCATATGAATAAGTTCATAAGAGACCACATACCACGGTACGAGTAAAGAGTACTTGTCAGGAGACGAGGTTGAACAAGGTATAGAGTGATACCGATGATCAAACCTCGGACAAGTAAAATATCGCGTGACAAAGGGAATTGGTATCGTATGTGAATGGTTCATTCGATCACTAAGTCATCGTTGAATATGTGGGAGCCATTATGGATCTCCAGATCCCGCTATTGGTTACTGGTCGGAGAGAAGTCTCAACCATGTCTACATAGTTCACGAACCATAGGGTGATACGTCTCCGACGTATCGATAATTTCTTATGTTCCATGCCACATTATTGATGATATCTACATGTTATATGCACATTTTATGTCATATTTATGCGTTTTCTGGAACTAACCTATTGACGAGATGCCGAAGGGCCAGTTGCTGTTTTCTGCTGTTTTTGGTTTCAGAAATCCTAGTAAAGAAATATTCTCGGAATCGGACGAAATCAACGCCGAAGATCTTAGAATCCCCGGAAGCATCCAGAACACCCGAGAGTCGCCAGAGGGGGGGCACAGGCCCACCAAACCATAGGCCAGCGCGGCCAAGGGGGGGCCCGCGCCCCCCTATAGTGTCGTCGCCCCGTTGACCTTCTGACGCCGCCTCTTCGCCTATATAAAGCCCCTCGACCTAAAACCTCGATACGAAAAAGCCACGGTACGAGAAACCATCCAGAGCCGCCGCCATCGCGAAGCCAAGATCTGGGGGACAGGAGTCTCTATTCCGGCACGCCGCCGGGACGGGGAAGTGCCCCCGGAAGGCTCCTCCATCGACACCACCGCCATCTTCATCAACGCTGCTGTCTCCCATGAGGAGGGAGTAGTTCTCCTTCGAGGCTCGGGGCTGTACCGGTAGCTATGTGGTTCATCTCTCTCCTATGTACTTCAATACAATAATCTCGATCATGAGCTGCCTTACATGATTGAGATTCATATGATGATGCTTGTAATCTAGACATCGTTATGCTAGTCAAGTGAATTTTACTTATGTGATCTCCGGAGACTCCTTGTCCCACGTGTGTAAAGGTGACAGTGTGTACACCGTGTGGGTCTCTTAGGCTATATTTCACAGAATACTTATTCACTGTTATGAATGGCATAGTGAAGTGCTTATTTATATCTCTTTATGATTGCAATGTGTTTTGTATCACAATTTATCTATGTGCTACTCTAGTGATGTTATTAAAGTAGTTTTATTCCTCCTGCACGGTGTAATGGTGACAGTGTGTGCATCCGTGTTAGTACTTGGCGTAGGCTATGATTATGATCTCTTGTAGATTATGAAGTTAACTATTGCTATGATGGTATTGATGTGATCTATGCCTCCTTTCGTAGCGTGAAGGTGACAGTGTGCATGCTACGTTAGTACTTGGTTTAGTTGTGTTGATCTATCTTACACTCTAAGGTTATTTAAATATGAACATTGAATATTGTGGAGCTTGTTAACTCCGGCATTGAGGGTTCGTGTAATCCTACACAGTTAGTGGTGTTCATCATCCAACAAGAGAGTGTAGAGTATGCATTTATCTATTCTGTTATGTGATCAAAGTTGAGAGTGTCCACTAGTGAAAGTCTAATCCCTAGGCCTTGTTCCTAAATACTGCTATCGCTGCTTGTTTATCGTTTTCTTTGCGTTACTACTGCTGTATCGCTGCTTGTTTACTGTCCTGGGCAAAGCACTTTTCTGGTGCCGTTGCTACTACTTATTTATACCACCTGTATTTCACTATCTCTTCGCCGAACTAGTGCACCTATTAGGTGTGTTGGGGACACAAGAGACTTCTTGCTTTGTGGTTGCAGGGTTGCATGAGAGGGATATCTTTGACCTCTTCCTCCCTGAGTTCGATAAACCTTGGGTGATCCACTTAAGGGAAACTTGCTGCTGTTCTACAAACCTCTGCTCTTGGAGGCCCAACACTGTCTACAGGAAAAGGAGGGGGCGTAGACATCAAGCTATTTTCTGGCGCCGTTGCCGGGAAGGAAAGGTAAAAGGTACTCACACTCCGGATCTCGGCTACTAAGCTATTTTTCGGCGCCGTTGTAAGTACTCGAAGCTATTTCCTTTAGATCCTGCAATTGCATCTTTTTGTTTCTTGTTTTACACTAGTTAGGCATAATGGAATATAACTATGAGCTTCTTAATTTATTTCCTAAGCTAAGACATGAATTGTGTGATGCGAAAATTAAAGAACCTATGGAACCTCATTTGCATGCTAGTAGCAATATTATTGGTATGAACGCAATCACTGCTAATGCTATGAATAAGTCTAAGCTTGGGGAAGCTAGTTTCTGTGATCTTTTTGGCTTCCCATCTTTAGGGGAGAAAATTTGTTCTAATAATGCTTTATCTCCCATATGCGATAACTCTAATGATGCTTCTGATATTTTAAATCCACCTGCTGAAAGTATTCCGTATAAAATACCTACGAAAATTATTGAACGCGTTATGGATAACCGCTATAAAGGGGATGGAACTATCCATCCTGGAGATCATTTACTGTTTTTGCATGAATTATGCGGGTTATTCAAGTGTGCAGGTATCTCTATGGATGAAGTGAAGAAAAAGCTATTCTCTATTTCGCTGTCTGGTAAAGCGGCGCATTGGTATAAATTGTTGGAGAATAGTCATTCTCTTGGTTGGGAGGAAATTGTACCTCTCTTTTATTCTAAATTTTATCCTCCTCATGAAGTGCATATTGATAGGAATTATATTTATAACTTTTATCCTCGTGATGGAGAGAGTATTTCTCAAGCGTGGGGGAGATTGAAGTCACTAATGCTCAAATGTCCCATTCATGAGCTCCCCCGTAATGTTATTGTTAATAATTTTTATGCGAGGCTTTCAGGACAACACAAGGACTATCTGGATGCCTGTTCGGAGGGATCTTTCACAAGCAAGGAGGTTGAAGCTAGGTGGGATCTTCTTGATCGGATTGAGGAGAACGCTGAAGGATGGGAGAACAATGAAGGTAAAGAGTCAGGTATAAATTATGATTATGAATGCATTGAAGCTTTTATGGATACTGATAAATTCCGAAATATGAGTGCTACTTATGGTCTTGACTCTCAAGTTGCTGCAAATCTTTATAAAGCCTTTGCTTCTCATTTTGAATTGCCTAAAAAGAATTTTGATAAGTATCATGAACCTTTTAAAGAGGCTTGCATGAAGAATGAAATTGTTGTTAATGATTGCAATAAGCATGCTCAAACTCCTAAGAATGCTATTTCCTATAAGCATGTTAATTTTTGTGGAATGCATAGACCTTGTGGAATTAATCAAGTCAAAGATGAATATTGCATCCATCATATTAATGAAAAAACTAGAAAGTGGCTTAGGGCTCTAGATGATCTTGGTAAAAAAGTTTGTGCCCTCTATCCTTTTATTTGTGAAATCTGCCATGAAGTGGGTCATTTTAATTTTCAATGCTCCTCCAATGATAATTTGAACCCAATGAGTGCTGCAAATTTGTATTGTGATGATGAAATTACTCCTAATCAGCATGATGAACTTACTTTATTTTTGGAGTGTGAAGAACTGTCGAGAAAAATCTCTTTGTTACATATGAGTGATCTTGATAATGATGATGTCCTGCATGGGTGTTTTTCTTATTGCATTGATAATAGCCATACAAATACTTACATACAAAATATTTTAGAAGATGACACCTTGCCAAAATATGATAGGACCGCTGTGTGTTTTCAACTAATTAATGAAAAGGAGGGATCCTCCCAAGTTTCTTCTATTGTTTCTGAAAGTAAATCAGGTTATGCGGACAAGCCACCCTTCAAGCCTCTTCCTCCTAAAGAAGGAAACGAGGAGAAAGAAGAGAATAAGAAGAAGAAAAAGGGAACGAAGAAGAAGAAGAAGGAGAATAAAAAGAAAGAGGTAACGGTGTATCCCCGCGTGAATGAGATAACGCTAGGTAACCGTAAGTATGTTGCTCCTAATGATTATTGTGATAATGAATCTGAATACGATGATCTTCCTATGCCCTTTACATACATTAGCAATCATGATTTGAATGAGCACACTACTTTTGATATTGCAAATCTCTGGGAAACTAATTCTGAAAATGATGATGATAATAATTGCCATAGTGTCAGTGCTATCCATGCTTCCTCCCATAATGATATAGAAAGCTCTAAGCTTGGGGAAGAGGTGTTTGAAAATCCTTTAGCTACTGGTCATTATGTTCTTGATACATCTCCTTCTAATAACAATGATGGTGTGGACACAGATAAACCGACTGTGAAAGATAACTATTCTATTTCCTATGATGACACTGTGCCTCTGATCTCTGATGATTATTATAAAGAATGCTATGATATAGGTTCTAAATATCCTTATGAAACTTGTCATAGTCATGATTGGATTACCAAAAACAATTCCCTCAATATGCAACTTGTTTACCATGTTCAAATTCTTGATAATAATCTTGCTCCAATTACTATTAATGAGAATAACTCTTCTTATGCCAAATTTAATGATACTTCTATGCATATGAACCATGATAAGAATGTTTTAAGTGATGGGTATATTGTGGATTTCATCAATGATGCTACTGAAAGTTATTATGAGAGAGGGAAATATGGTTATATGCATCTTAATAATATTAAGTTTCCCCTCTTTATGTTGAGAATCTTGAAGTTACTCGTGTTTTATCCTCTTATGCTTGTCACTTTGTTCTTCATGAATTCATTTGTGTACAAGATTCCTCTGCATAGGAAGCATGTTAGACTTAAATGTGTTTTTGATATGCTTCTTGATGCTCTCTTTTTGCTCCAAATACTATTTCCTGTGAGTGCAACATTAAAACTGCTGAGCCCATCTTAATGGCTATAAAGAAAGAACTTCTTGGGAGATAACCCATGTGTTATTTTGCTACAGTACTTTGTTTTATATTTGTGTCTTGGAAGTTGTTTACTACTGTAGCAACCTCTCCTTATCTTAGTTTAGTGTTTTATTGTGCCAAGTAAAGTCGTTGATAGTAAAGTTCATACTAGATTTGGATTACTGCGCAGAAACAGATTTCTTTGCTGTCACGAATCTGGGAAAAATTCTCTGTAGGTAACTCAGAAAATTATGC
This sequence comes from Lolium perenne, assembly GCF_019359855.2. NCBI lineage: Eukaryota > Viridiplantae > Streptophyta > Magnoliopsida > Poales > Poaceae > Lolium > Lolium perenne. The sequence continues at coordinate 30,132,830 of NC_067248.2, read as the reverse complement.
CGATTTACGTGAGTGATCCTCAGATATGTACGCAACTTTCATTCAATTTTAGCATTTTCATTTGAGCAAGTCTGGTGCCTCAATAAAATTCATCTTTACGAACTGTTCTGTTTTGACAGATTCTGCCTTTTATTTCGCATTGCCTCTTTTGCTATGTTGGATGGATTTCTTTGTTCCATTAACTTTCAGAAGCTTTGAGCAATGTCCAGAAGTGTTAAGAATGATTGTGTAACCTCTGAACATGTGAGTTTTTGATTATGCACTAACCCTCTAATGAGTTTGTTTCGAGTTTGGTGTGGAGGAAGTTTTCAAGGGTCAAGAGAGGAGGATGATATACTACGATCAAGAAGAGTGAAAAGTCTAAGCTTGGGGATGCCCCGGTGGTTCACCCCTGCATATTTCAAGAAGACTCAAGCATCTAATCTTGGGGATGCCCAAGGCATCCCCTTCTTCATCGACAACATTATCAGGTTCCTCCCCTGAAACTATATTTTTATTCGGTCACATCTTATGTACTTTTCTTGGAGCGTCTCTATGTTTTTGTTTTTGTTTGAATAAATGCTTGTGTGGGAGAGAGACACGATCCACTGGTTCATATGAACACATGTGTTCTTAGCTTTACTTTTAATGTTCGTGGCGAAGGTTGAAACTGCTTCGTTAAATTGTTATATGGTTGGAAACGGAAAATGATACATGTAGTAATTGGTAAAATGTCTTGGATAATGTGATACTTGGCAATTGTTGTGCTCATGTTTAAGCTCTTGCATCATATACTTTGCACCCATTAATGAAGAAATACATAGAGCATGCTAAAATTTGGTTTGCATAATTGGTCTCTCTAAAGGTCTAGATAATTTCTAGTATTGAGTTTGAACAACAAGGAAGACGGTGTAGAGTCTTATAATGTTTACAATATGTCTTTTATGTGAGTTTTGCTGCACCGCTTCATCCTTGTGTTTGTTTCAAATAGCCTTGCTAGCCTAAGCCTTGTATCGAGAGGGAATACTTCTCATGCATCCAAAATACTTGAGCCAACCACTATGCCATTTGTGTCCACCATACCTACCTACTACATGGTATTTCTCCGCCATTCCAAAGTAAATTGCTTGAGTGCTACCTTTAAATTTCTATCCTCTACCTTTACAATATATAGCTCATGGGACAAATAGCCTAAAAACTATTGTGGTATTGAATATGTACTTATGCACTTTATCTCTTATTAAGTTGCTTGTTGTGCGATATCCATGTTCCTGGGGACGCCATCAACTACTCTTTGTTGAATATCATGTGAGTTGCTATGCATGTTCGTCTTGTCTGAAGTAAGGGCGATCTACCACCTTATGGTTAGAGCGTGCATATTGTTAGAGAAGAACATTGGGCCGCTAACTAAAGCCATGACCCATGGTGGAAGTTTCAGTTTTGGACATATATCCTCAATCTCATATGAGAAAATTAATTGTTGTTGAATGCTTAAGCATTAAAGAGGAGTCCATTATCTGTTGTCTATGTTGTCCCGGTATGGATGTCTAAGTTGAGAATAATCAATAGCGAGAAATCCGATGCGAGCTTTCTCCTTAGACCTTTGTACAGGCGACATAGAGGTACCCCTTTGTGACACTTGGTTAAAACATGTGCATTGCGATAATCCCGGTAATCCAAGCTAATTAGGACAAGGTGCGGGCACTATTAGTATACTATGCATGAGGCTTGCAACTTGTAGGATATAATTTACATGATGCATATGCTTTATTACTACCGTTGACAAAATTGTTTCTTGTTTTCAAAATCAAAGCTCTAGCACAAATATAGCAATCGATGCTTTCCTCTTTGAAGGACCATTCTTTTACTTTTATTGTTGAGTCAGTTCACCTATTTCTCTCCACCTCAAGAAGCAAACACTTGTGTGAACTGTGCATTGATTCCTACATACTTGCATATTGCACTTGTTATATTGCTTTGCATTGACAACTATCCATGAGATATACATGTTACAAGTTGAAAGCAACCGCTGAAACTTAATCTTCCTTTGTGTTGCTTCAATACCTTTACTTTGAATTATTGCTTTATGAGTTAACTCTTATGCGAGACTTATTGATGCTTGTCTTGAAATACTATTCATGAAAAGTCTTTGCTATATGATTCATTTGTTTACTCATGTCATTTACATTGTTTTGATCGCTGCATTCATTACATATGCTTACAATAGTATGATCAAGGTTATGATGGCATGTCACTCCAGAAATTATCTTTATTATCGTTTACCTGCTCGGGACGAGCAGAAACTAACACTACTGCAGAATAGGCCTCTAGTGACAGGCATAAAAGACATGTTAGTGACAGGCAAAGCGCCTGTCACTAATGACTAGTCACTGGTATCATGTTACTAGTGACTGGCAATGTGCCTGTCACTAGTGTGTGCATACTAATGACAGGCAAAAAGAGATGCCTGTCACTAGTGTGTGCATACTAATGGAAGGCCGCCCATAAGGTTTGGTAGTGACCGGCTCATTATCCTGCATATCACTAGTTCGAAATTCCATTATAAAAAAATAAATGCTTTTTCATGAATATTCCAGAAAGCAAAATAAGACATTATGCAAAATAAAATGTATTTTCCACAAATATTTCATATTGCACAACTGGATGTGTACCAATGATACGTTCACATCACCCAATATGACATAACATTTGCACATAATTTGCAATCTATCTCATCAAGCTATTCATGTACATGCTCTCCATGAACTCAATCTAATCAAGCTTTGGAATGCATCCATTGCTATCCAAGGAAGAAACAGGGTTTAGAGGCTTGTCTTGGTGTTGATATCTTTTGTTCCTTGTTTATTCAATACAGATGGTTTGCTCAATATGGTAGGAGCTGGTCGAGCATAGCCTCGCACTCCCCCACAAGCTGGCAGGTCAGTGTTGAAGAAAGGTTGGAGCAGAACATTTTGAATGAAGAGGAGACGGATAAGGACCCCAGTTCTCTTGTCATACTTTTTGAGAATCTTGACCAAATCTGTAATAGCAAAAGGAAACATAAGAATCGTAGATAATGAAAAATAAAATGAATTAATTGGAGCTCTATAATATCTTAGACAGGGTATAGCGACACATGAGCATACCTAGCGAGAACAGTACAAGGATATAATTGGGGATCCGTAATATATGCAACAATGCACCTTTTTTCTATAAAGTGCAGCAATGCACTTACAAACAAAGCGACCCCCAAGAAGTTATGAAGTTACCGCACAACACTGCCCTCTACATGGATTTTTTCTAAAACATCTGCCCCTCTATATGGACGACCCAATCCACTAGCGAACCAGCAGACACCAAGCAGACCTGATTCGGAGCGAGCGACCAACGATCAAACTGGTACTGGGTATTGAGATGAAAACCCAAGAGGACACGATGCGCTCTGCATCCTTGATTATTTTTCTAAGAAAAATGCCGCTGGTAGCTAGGTAGCTTTGCTATTCAGTTTTGGAGGGTCTTGTATCCTACCTAGTTTAGCACGTGTAATTTCTTTCTTTCCTCAATTCTTAGTGTCCAATTCAATAGCATGATTTCTTCACTAAAATTATGTCGATATTCTAAGTTAGTCAACAAAAAGATTTGGTGTAGCTAAAAATGAAGTGCTGTTTTTTAGTTTGGCCCGCCCAGATATTTTGTAGCTCCACCACTGCCTGACAGTACACACTTTGGCCTATAAATTCAGAGATTTTCATTTAATTAAGTTTACTATGAAAAAATGGCATCAACTTGGTCATATAGTTCCGGCTCGAATTATTTACAGAGAAAGATAACTACTCTAGGCTACTACAATATAATGATTCTAGGCGACTACAGTAGATATAATAATGCAAACAAAGGTTATGTACAGAGAAAGATAACTACTCTAGGCTACTACAGTAGAATGATTCTTACAACTTTTTTCCAAAGATGTGCAGATATATTACTCAGTGAATCAACACGTATTTATATGAAGCAACAAGTCAAGGAACATAATCGATCACCTTCCCAAACTTCTCCATGTGCTTAGCCCGCAGCAAGATGACCACCGACAGGCTGCAGAGAAGCAGGTAATATGCATCATCGGTAAAAAAAAAATTCAAATGCTTGTAGCACATATATAGAACCAGAAGAAAATGCCTAAGCAGCAGTTCGGAACAGCTGCCTCCATCGACTATTTCAGTGCTAGTCTAAACTACTTATAAAAGCAAGAACTTGGCAGAAACAATTGATCTCAGCCGTTAATTCTTGTGCATCGAACAGTCCGCACCGCTACAGTGACGAGCACGTCAGCCTAACTCATTTTTTGTGCAGACTATTGCAGTGGGCTACTTGAAAAATGAGCAGCAAATTTGGCAGCCCATGATAGTGACATACCCTTTTTACTGGACATGAATGAGGTATAAAAACTAGTATCAACAATGACACAAACTAATTACTGCGTGCTTTTTTATATTAAATAGTAGTGTGTTTGTGTAAAAAAGTTATATACTGAAATCTGATAGTCAGTTAATCTTAATGGTGCCCATACAGTGAATGCATTGTGTCTGAATGTGGTTACATTGCAGTCTGTAGTGTATGAATCAATTGCATTTCTAGCAGTATTTCATAAAAGAGCAAAATTTTGTGTAGTTGTTTTTATGTGACCTCTTATCCTTGTCTACCTTTCTTTGCACCAAAAACTAAACAATTCCTTGTTTCTGAAAATTGCAAGAGCGCACACAGTGTACATGTGTCCTTTGTTTTTGAATCTGGGATTTGGCTGTTAATTGCGGAAGAGTGTAGACGAGTAAGTCAGAAAGGTAACACCTTACAAGAAATTAGTCGTGCCTATTGGGACTTTCTTATGAGGATTACCATTTTTTACTTCGATATCAGGCATTAGATATTATTCAGCATTTAGCTGGGTGTTTTCACTCTGAAATTTAGTAGGATGGTTAGCTGTTATCACAGCGAACTGGTGCTTCATTGGTCTCTGGTTCTTCCTTGTTTAGAGTTTTTTCAATTCATGTTAGGAGTAGAAGACAATATATTGCAGATTGGTATACAGCAGGTCCATTGACACCTAAATTTTGTAAACAAGCGGAAGTAGTTCTAGTGGGAAGTTAACAGAATCAAAGGCTGGCCAGCTTGCAAAGATACAGACGCAGGATAGTTTGCATGTCGAGCACGTACAGAAAATTCAGTAAGAGCACCACGATAATAAAGTTGTCCATTGATACCTACATAGAGGAATGGAAGTGGTGCAGGGTCGGATACCTTCAGAGGTAGTGTGGCTTCGAGGAGCAGTGGTGCAGGGCGCCGACGTCCTCGATTCAGGCAGAGGCGTCCTCGCGTCGGGTCAACGGGCGGCGCGACATTGGAGATGCAGGGCAGCGTCCTAGGGCGGCGGCGTTTGGGGATGCAAGGCCGCGCCTGGCTTAGGGCGCCGGTCGCGTAGGGGGAGGGTGCCCACGCATCGGGCGGTGGCGTTGGAGTGGGCTGGCGGCGCGGCGGCGTTGGAGGGGGCTGGCGGCGCTGCCTTCGGACGAGGCGTAGGGCGGATGCGGTTGGGGATTAGGAGGGCTCGCGGTAATGGGTACTCGAATTCTTTTGGCTATAGTCCCAGCTGCGGTTGGGGATCGTACATGGAGAGTCCTTGTCCATGCTCTGCTCGTTCCAGGATGCAGGGAAGAGGCCCAGCTAGCTAACACACGGAGAGTCATCCGCGCGTGGGCCAGACCGGCCCAGAAATAAGAAGCAACCGGTGGAGTCTAAAAAGCATTTCCGCTAGATTGCTAGTGACAGGCTCTTTTGTGGGCCTGTCACTAGCAAATTTTTAGTCCCAGCCCGCCTCCAAAAAAAACTCAGTGACATCATTTTTTATACACCTGTCACTGGTATTTTGTACTAGTGACATGCTTATATGTGCCTGTCACTGGTACACTTATTAGTGACAGGCGTAATTTTGCTTGTCACTGATTACCTGGAGGCTATAGGCCTTTCTGCAGTAGTGTAAGCTTGGGGATGCTGATACGTCTCCGACGTATCGATAATTTCTTATGTTCCATGCCACATTATTGATGATATCTACATGTTATATGCACATTTTATGTCATATTTATGCGTTTTCTGGAACTAACCTATTGACGAGATGCTTGAAGGGCCGATTCTTTGTTTTCTGCTGTTTTTGGTTTCAGAAATCCTAGTAAAGAAATATTCTCGGAATCGGACGAAATCAACGCCGAAGATCTTAGAATCCCTGGAAGCATCCAGAACACCCGAGAGTCGCCAGAGGGGGGCACAGGCCCACCAAACCATAGGCCGGCGCGGCCAAGGGGGGGCCCGGGCCCCCCTATAGTGTCGTCACCCCGTTGACCTTCTGACGCCGCCTCTTCGCCTATATAAAGCCCCTCGACCTAAAACCTCGATACGAAAAAGCCACGGTACGAGAAACCATCCAGAGCCGCCGCCATCGCGAAGCCAAGATCTGGGGGACATGAGTCTCTGTTCCGGCACGCCGCCGGGACGGGGAAGTGCCCCCGGAAGGCTCCTCCATCGACACCACCGCCATCTTCATCAATGCTGCTGTCTCCCATGAGGAGGGAGTAGTTCTCCTTCGAGGCTCGGGGCTGTACCGGTAGCTATGTGGTTCATCTCTCTCCTATGTACTTCAATACAATAATCTCATGAGCTGCCTTACATGATTGAGATTCATATGATGATGCTTGTAATCTAGATGTCGTTATGCTAGTCAAGTGAATTTTACTTATGTGATCTCCGGAGACTCCTTGTCCCACGTGTGTAAAGGTGACAGTGTGTACACCGTGTGGGTCTCTTAGGCTATATTTCGGTAATACTTATTCACTGTTATGAATGGCATAGTGAAGTGCTTATTTATATCTCTTTATGATTGCAATGTGTTTTGTATCACAATTTATCTATGTGCTACTCTAGTGATGTTATTAAAGTAGTTTTATTCCTCCTGCACGGTGTAATGGTGACAGTGTGTGCATCCGTGTTAGTACTTGGCGTAGGCTATGATTATGATCTCTTGTAGATTATGAAGTTAACTATTGCTATGATGGTATTGATGTGATCTATGCCTCCTTTCGTAGCGTGAAGGTGACAGTGTGCATGCTACGTTAGTACTTGGTTTAGTTGTGTTGATCTATCTTGCACTCTAAGGTTATTTAAATATGAACATTGAATATTGTGGAGCTTGTTAACTCCGGCATTGAGGGTTCGTGTAATCCTACACAGTTAGTGGTGTTCATCATCCAACAAGAGAGTGTAGAGTATGCATTTATCTATTCTGTTATGTGATCAAAGTTGAGAGTGTCCACTAGTGAAAGTCTAATCCCTAGGCCTTGTTCCTAAATACTGCTATCGCTGCTTGTTTACTATTTTACTGCGTTACTACTGCTGTGTTACTACTGCTTGTTTACTGTCCTAGGCAAAGTACTTTTCTGGTGCCGTTGCTACTACTTATTTATACCACCTGTATTTCACTATCTCTTCGCCGAACTAGTGCACCTATTAGGTGTGTTGGGGACACAAGAGACTTCTTGCTTTGTGGTTGCAGGGTTGCATGAGAGGGATATCTTTGACCTCTTCCTCCCTGAGTTCGATAAACCTTGGGTGATCCACAAACCTCTGCTCTTGGAGGCCCAACACTGTCTACAGGAAAAGGAGGGGGCGTAGACATCATAGGGTGACACACTTAAGGTTTGATGTCGTTTAAGTAGATATGGAATATGGAATGGAGTTCGAAGTTTTGTTCGGAGTCTCGGATGGGATCCAGGACATCACGAGGAGTTCCGGAATGGTCCGGAGAATAAGATTCATATATAGGAAGTCACTTTCCAAGTTTGGAAATGATCCGGTATTTTCTCTGGAAGGTTCTAGAAGGTTCTAGAAGAGTCCGGAAGAAATAAGGATGGAAGGTGGAGTCCCAGAGGGACTCCACCCACCTTGGCCGGCCAACCTAAGGGAGGTGGAGTCCCAAGTGGACTCCCCACCATGGTGGCCGGCCACCCCACCAAGGAAAGGGGGGAGTCCCACTCCCCCTAGGTTTGGTCATATGGAAGGTTTATGTTGGGGTCTTATTCGGAGACTTTGACCTAATCCTTGGGGCTTCCACCTATATAAAGAGGAGAGGGGAGGGGCTGGCCGGCCACACCAAGCCATGAGTTGGCCGCACCCCTCAAGGCTGCCCTAGCCGGCGCCCCCTCTCCCAAACCCTAGCGCCCCTCCTCCACCACATCTCCCGCATACGCTTAGCGAAGCTCCGCCGGAGATCTCCATCGACACCGCCACCACGCCGTCGTGCTGCCGGGATTCCGAGGAGGATCTACTACTTCCGCTGCCCGCTGGAACGGGGAGAAGGACGTCGTCTTCATCAACACCGAACGTGTGACCGAGTACGTAGGTGCTGCCCGATCGTGGCACCGTGATCAAGATCTTCTACGCGCTTTTGCAAACGGCAAGTGATCGTCTACCGCAGCAATAAGAGCCTACTCTTATAGGCTTTGTAAATCTTCAAGGGTTAGTCTTGATCATCCCCTCGTTGCTCCCGTCTTCTAGATTGCATCTTGGCTTGGATTGCGTTCTCGCGGTAGGAAATTTTTTGTTTTCTATGCAACATTATCCTACACTAACCATACATGAATAAAGAAACTAAAAACCTCTTCATAAAAATAAAAAGTGAGAAACAGAGCTAAACAAAATACTAGAAAACTACAACACTCGCAAAACAGTAAAAGTGAAAACTAGAGTGTTCGATGCAATTAAAACGGATTGTTTCATTCTCCAAAACAAATATGCCGGGATCCAACCTTATTGTACAGCAAACAAAACAAAAGAAAAACTAAAAAAATAAAGACGCTCCAAGAATAACACATAGCATATGAAGCAATAAAATTTAGCGCACAGAAAGATGACATGTTGCTTGGTTGATGAAGAAGGGGATGCCTTGGGCATCCCCAAGCTTTGACGCTTGTACCTCTTGCATATTTCTTGGGGTGGAGAGGGCATCCCCAAGCTTGATCTTTTTTCCATTATTTATCTCATTATATCATTCTTCTCTCCTTACACTTGAAAACTTTCTTCATACATAACTTCACACAATTCTTTATTAGCAGCATTAGTGCAGTCAAAATAACAAATCCACTTGGGTCCACTTCTAACATATATCAAATATCCATTAAAACATTAGCTACTGTAGAAACTCCTTTAAAAAGCTCGTTCTCTCAAAAGAACTAAAAAAAGAATAAGAGGCAAATGCAAATAGTGGCAGAAATCTATCAAAACAGAATAACAAGTAAAGATCGATTTATTCGAAAATCCTCTGTTGCTCTGATCAAAAAGTGCAAAACTAATGAAAGTTAGATAATTACACGGGGCATATGCTCAAAACTTGGCAGCTCCAAATTACGTACTGGCTGGGAGTACAAATTTTTATGGTAATAGCATAGAATCTGTTTCTGGATAGCAACTTCCCCAAATCTTACTTTCTTCCTATTAGAGGCTATTCTTGGCACAAAAATGAAATAAAAATGATATTAAGAGGTTGTTATAGATGCAACAACTTCCAAGACTCAACAAAATAATTTTGTTTACCGAAAATAAACATAGATTGTCTCCCATAAGCGCTTTTATTTAACGTCTTTTAGCTAGGCGTAAAAAGTGTTTGCATCAAGTATTTTCAAGAGAAGAAGCCTCAAGATCATAAATATCGGGAGCCTTACGCCTACCCCTCCTACCTTTACGCTTTTTTCTTAGGATTAGGAAAAGAATGAGAATTACCTGGTGGGAAGGTGAAAGTCATGATGCCTTTCCCCACATCTATCTTTGCTCTCAGGAGTTTTAGTAGAGATTGTCCAAGCGTGATTTGTCTCTTTCCTACACATTCAATAAAAAGATAATCAATAGATACCATCTTTTCTAGGATTCTTGTATACACTCCTTAAGCAACTCCAATGGATAATATAACAACATTTTTGGTAAGAGGTATTTCTTATCCTCCCTGAGAATGTCCCCAAAGATTTAAAGATTCATAAATATCATTAGGCATAAGGAAAAATTCAGACATAATATCACAACGAGCATAAAAAATTCACTGTTTATATCATCTTTTACTGTAGGGAGCCAACTTGAGGGTTCAGAGTTTATTGAAACATGATCATAATTTTCACGAAGCCGGTTATAACATTCTTTTAAGCAAGTTGTACTTGTCTCAAGAGTATTTAATCTAGCATAAATGCTGACAAGGGACGAATCAAAATTACTAGGTGAGCTATATGTTGCAATCAACTTCTTTATGGCATTAAAACCTTGATCTAGATCACAATGAAGGAAATATCCTCCTGTTATAGTATCCAAAGCATATCTATAGAGATAAATAAGACCAAAATAAAAGCTACTAAGAAGTAGGACTAGAGTCATTTTAGGTTCAGTTTTATTATAAGAATTATTAATTCTAGATCAATCTTGAGCAACATGTTTATTATCAAATTGTGTAAATTTCATTATGTCACTACGCAAGGATATAATCGTAGTAGGAGGATAATATTTTCCAATGAAAACATCTTTGCATTTAACCCAAGAATAAATACTATTTCTAGGCAAAGATAGTAACCAATATTTAGCTCTCCCTCTCAAAGACAAATAAAACAATTTCAGTTTTATAATATCATCATCTACATCCTTATAATTTTTTATCTCACAAAGTTTAACAAAATTATTAAGGTGAGAAGCAGCATCATCAGTACTAACACCACAAAATTGCTCTTTCATACCAAGATTTCACAAGGCAGGTTTAATTTCATAGAAAGCTGCTTCTAGTAGGTGGAGCAATAGGTGTCCATATGAAATCATTGTTGTTTGTACTAGTAAAGTCACACAACTTAGTGTTTTAGGAGTACTCATTTTAGCAAGATAAAAATAGAACAACAGAAATAAAAGCTATAATAGCCACTATATCTTGTGTGTTTTTGATATAAAGAAGCAAACACGATAAATAAACTAAACAAAGAAAAACAATAACAAAGCAAAGAGATTGGAGATGAGAGACTCCCCTTGCAGAAATCCACTTTCTCCCCGGTAACGGCGCCACAAAAAGTCTTGATGGCGCTCAATACAAATAGTTGGGAAACCCCAAGAGGAAGGTATGATGAACACAACATCAAGTTTTCCCTCAGCAAGAAACCAAGATTTAATCGACCAGCAGGAGAAAGGCGTAACTTCTGAAGGTGTTGCTAGTTAACTATTGGTAGGGTGCAGTACCGGCGTTAGCAACAATGTGGAACCTGCACACAACAGAATCGCAATACTTCATCCCAACTCACAATGAGGTTGTCAATTTCACTAGTTTTGCTGATAACAAAGAGTTAACCGTATGGTGTGGAAAGAGATGTTTACAGTGAATGAAAAGAGAATAGTGCTTGCAGTAAGTAAACATAACAGAATGATTGTCTCAATGTAAAATAATGGACCGGGATCCACAGTTCACTAGAGGTGTCTCTCCATAAAGATAAATAGCATGTTTGGTGAACAAATTACAGATGGGCAATTGCCAGAATAAAGATCATACATGACAAGATGATTACTATGAGATTCGTTTGGGTATTACAACATAATACATAGACCGTAATCCAATTGCGTCTATGACTAATAATCCACCTTCCGGTTAGCATCCACACCCCTTTCTGTATTAAGTTCCAAGCAATAAATTATCGCATTAAGCAATGTGTGTAAAGTAAACAATAGAATTACCCTTGGATAAAATATTGTTGTTTTCTACGTAGTAGCAACATCACATCTACAATCTTAGAAGTTATTGGCACTCTTCTAGAAAACTAGAGGCATGAACCCACTATCGAGCATAAATACTACCTATTGGAGTCACACACATTTACTTGGCCAAGGCATCTACTAGCAATGAAGAGCATGCAAGATCACAAATAACATAGGACATGAATATAATCGATCTCAACCATAGTATTCAATATTCATCGATCCCAGTAAACACAACATGTAGCATTTCATAAGGACGATCTTGATCATGATAGGAAGCTCACAAGATCTAAACATGAGGCACAAATTGGAGAAGTGTAACGGCCCCGGGTAGCACCCCTAATAGATTTTGTCTGTTCTTTTCTCTTCATGCATCATCATGGCATTTGCATCATATCATCCATGTTTTGACAAAACAAAATTATTTTATAAAACCCCCTTGTCTTCTCCTTTAAGTAAAACCTTAATCTCCCTCTCGCATAAATCTTATTTTATAATTAAACCTTTCCAACAAATAAATTTTGAATATAAAGGTGTTTTGTTTTGTTTTACAAATAAGGTAAATATGTTGAAAACCAGTTTTGAATCTCACTCTCGTATCTAATTCAAATTCAAAACTGAATAGGTTTTCGAATTCAAATAGTTTTAAATAAAAACAGTAAAGAAAAACCTAACCTCCCTGGACCCTCTACCCCGGCGGCCCAATTCCTCTCCTTGCTGGCCCAGTCTTTTCCCCTCTCTTTTCTCCCTCATCCGAACCGGCCAGCCCCTTCCCCTTTCTCCCTTCAGCCCAACCTGGCAGCCCACCACCAGCCCGTACCCCTTCATTTCGGCCTCCCTCTTTTCCCTTTCTTCCTCGATAGCGACAGGAGCACGAGAGGAGCTCGGTCTCTTTTCCCTGTCGACGTCACACCGCACCACGCCTCACCTGGTCCCTCACGCGCCTTCCCCTCGCCCTTATCTTCTGCGGAGAAACCCTAGTTCCGTCTCCTCTCCTCCCTCGAACCGCCGCCATCCCCCTTCTCTTCCCTTTTCTCTAAAACCACCGGAGTTTCCCCACAGCAACCACATGGCGCCGCCGGTAGGGGCACCCCCCCTCACCGTCCGAGCGCACCAACAGAACCGTAACGTCACCTTGAACCTCTCCACGGAAGGAATCTCCCCGGGACGCCTCAAATCGTCGCTGATGATCTCGTTCCCCAACCTCGACTGCCGGCGTCTTTTTCAAATTCCGGCCGCCACCGACAACCTCCGTCCCCGCCGTCTACTCCTTGAGCCTCACGGTGAGCATAGCTTTCTCCTCGACCTTGTCCCGCCTCCTAACTCCCCCTCTATCGTCTTCTCACCATGGTGCCGGCCTTCTCCTCCGTAGCAACTCGTTGCCGACCATCTTCCGGTGGTCCCCCGCTTCCGGCGCCGCCTTCCCCTGACCCGCGCCGGTGACGCGAACCCGACGCGCTCATCCTCGTCTCCTGGAACGCCTCCATCTACCGGCACGCGCGACGCCCCGCCCGCGGTGACCGCCTCCCTGGGAACGCGAGCGGCATTCCCTTGCAGCCAAGCTTCTCCACGTCAGCTCCGCCTCGTCGTCGCCTGGGGTCCACGCGTCATCCTCTCCGGCTCGCCTCCCCCTCGGTGAGAAAAGCCGCCAGATCCAGATCCATCCTCCCTTTGCATCCGGGCCCCTGCCTGTTTTGTTTTATCAACCCGCAGCCCCTGCTCCATGCCCTTTACAACATAACCCCCTGTACCTTGTGAAATCAACCCGGGGTCCTCCCCCTGTATGAATATGATTTCTAGGTCCTTCCCTATTTAATAAAACCTGTTTTATGTTTTAAATTAACAATAAAACTTAATCTGTTAATAACTTTTAATCTGTAATTTGAAATAAAAAGTGTTCTATATGAAAATTGATCGGAAAAATGCAAGGATCATGAATATGCCATCCATATACCTGTTTGCATCTTGCTGCATGTCATGACGTGATAGTTCGTGCATACCACCTAACATATATGCGGAGTATTTCAAATATCCACCTAAGGTTTCCCCGCTCCGTTTAATATTGAAGTAGCGCACCATTACCATGTTATGCCATGTTAATCAACCCTTAACTTTGACGTTAGAAAATGCAACTCCAACTTTATTTGTTTGTCCGGTGTTCCGACTCCGATTAATTTGGATAAGTTGCATCGCACCATCGTTTCCATGTCATGCATGCCTGCATCTGCTCATGCTGATTCTTCCTTCGTAGTAGTAAGACTTGCATGCGTTGTGTGTTCCAGCATTTGCTTCTTCCCGGATAGGATCACGAAGTGTTGATGTGAGATACGACGAGTTCTTCGACAAGTTCTTCTACAGCTTTTCACAGGCGAGCCCTCTCTCTTCACCTATTTTACTCTCTCCCTCGCACTGCTGTCCTTATGCTGCGATTCTTTATCGAGTCACGTGTCCTATTCCACTTGTTTACCATAATAATCCTATATGTATCATTCCTTACCCATATCCGTTGCTTGATGTTTAAGCCTTGCGAGTCGTAGGCGTGTTTAGGCTCTGTTGTTTATCTCGATCTGTTATCGGGATATGTTGGGTTGTTGGGAGGTGATCACATGCTATATCAGTTGTTGGAGATACACATGCTTTACTTAACTGTTAACAACTAAAATTGTAAGCAGAGGCATCTGTGGGCCCCTTTGCGAAAGCATCAGAACTTTGACTTGCTAATGTCCCCTAGGACCCGAGTTCTGGTTATCTGTTCCGAGATTGAGCGCTCTACCGTACGTGGGGGAGTGGGACCCCCATCACCCACTACCTTTCCTCGAGTCTGTTTACTGGGAGCCACAACCTTGGTTTTATTTGCTCATATGCACGATATGCACGATTTACTTCCTGTTGCCTTCGGGTGTTTATATTCTGTACTGTACTCATATTGCGTGCCAACTTATCCTTGGCCGGTCGTTAGTGCCCGCCTTGGACGCCATCGCAACCTCTGGGTCCGTATCGGAGTACGGCCGAACTTCGTCACGGGTAGCTTAGTTGGGTGGCTCCCATTAAACTTTCTCTTGCATTGGGAACGGTCTTGATGTGAGACTCCACCTGTAGTAAGTGGGTTCGAGCATGCGTATGGTTACATTTGGGCAACCCCTGCAGGGTGTACATCCGATAAGCCGTGTCCGCGGTTATGGACGACTTGGAATTGTATAGCTTGATCATAGAACTACTTACACCATTATCTTGTTGCTAATAATCTGCTAATAACTTGCGTAGTAATATAGCATTACTACAACCGATACCTAATAAAACTTGTCTACTATTGAGTGCCTTTTACATTGCCTCTTCGCAATTGTTGGAGGGGATATGTGTAATCGGCTGGGTTATGTTTGTGTAGTATTTATCTGTTACCTTGTGCGCTCTCTTATCTTATCTGAATAGACGGATGTTATAGCGTGTCTCTATTGGTTATAGTTTTGCTGCCGCTAAACCTACCATATAGCCCCCGGCGATATATATATTATACTCGCCCGGCGAGCATAGCCATTTCTAGTCTCGCTAAGTACGTGCCGGAGTTCGTTCCTTGGTACTTACTCTCGCTTTTTCCCCTTTCTCTTTTGCTTCCTCCCTCTTGTCGGCAACCGATGGCCCGACTTTGACAGGTACAAGATGACGACGTTAGCAAGGTTACCCTTCCGGCTTGGCCTGGGCAGGGTTATGGACGCCACTGGTTATCTTCAGGACTCTTAGTCCAATTTGTATCTTGTCCGTACTCGGACGTATTCGATCTTCTGTATGATTTGGATCTTTGTATTGTATATTTGTATCTTGACTCGTTGGAGTCGTTGTTGTAATATATGTATCTTGTGGGCTCTATTGTAATCCTGTTGTAATGTTACCGCTCGTATTAATTCCTCTGGCATCACGTGTGTGATTGTCGCGCACGTCGTGTCGGAGGGCGTCTCTGAATCGATATCGTGCGGATTTCAGCGGGATCGCTGGAATCCTCATGGTACCGGTTCTGGGGCGTCACAAGTTGGTATCAGAGCCTCAGGTTGACGGTACCTCACTGGTCCAGCCTCTAGGATAACCTTGCCAAAGGTCGTTAAGTTTAGGTTGTCAAAACCTATTTTCTAAAATCCGTTGGATAGATCTGATTAGTTCTGATTTTTCTCTTTATCTCTAATCTTGCTCCTCTTATCTTTGCGATTTTTGAGTCTTCTCTCTTATCTGAGGTTCTCTGAGTCTTAGGTTCCGACGTGGGTTGGACGATCTTTGCCTTAGCCTAATAGAACCGATCTTTGAAGACCTTCCGATAGAAGAACATCACCGGCGGCTAACCTTTGTCTTCTCTGTTGACCGCCATCACGGTTTATGTGATCCTTCCTCTACCCCTTGTGTTTTCGACCTCATGAACCTTCGATGTCGATGTTTACCAAGATCGTCAATCTGTATTCCTGGAGTTGGTTGCACGATTCTCTTATTCATGTACAGAGTAATACTTTGAGTGCGGGATGGAGTCGCGACCATACCGACTACTCTTATTATTCGCTCTTGTTACCTGAATGGGTGGATCAATGTGATTCTTACTCCTTCCATCTTTGTGTACGGCGCTTGATCATCTGCGACCGAGGCTCTCGACAGAAGCACATCATCGCCAATGGAACGCCGACTTCTTGTTGGTGGTGTCGACCGTTCTACATGGAGCAACAATTCTTGTTAGTGGTGTCGAGGGGATCGACACGTCACCTGAAGATCCGATAGTTCACCTCTCTCCCCCGTACCTTGAGGTGGAACCTCGGGGCGAGGTTCCGTGTTAGTGGTGTCGATTGTAACGGCCCCGGGTAGCACCCCTAATAGATTTTGTCTGTTCTTTTCTCTTCATGCATCATCATGGCATTTGCATCATATCATCCATGTTTTGACAAAACAAAATTATTTTATAAAACCCCCTTGTCTTCTCCTTTAAGTAAAACCTTAATCTCCCTCTCGCATAAATCTTATTTTATAATTAAACCTTTCCAACAAATAAATTTTGAATATAAAGGTGTTTTGTTTTGTTTTACAAATAAGGTAAATATGTTGAAAACCAGTTTTGAATCTCACTCTCGTATCTAATTCAAATTCAAAACTGAATAGGTTTTCGAATTCAAATAGTTTTAAATAAAAACAGAAAAGAAAAACCTAACCTCCCTGGACCCTCTACCCCGGCGGCCCAATTCCTCTCCTTGCTGGCCCAGTCTTTTCCCCTCTCTTTTCTCCCTCATCCGAACCGGCCAGCCCCTTCCCCTTTCTCCCTTCAGCCCAACCTGGCAGCCCACCACCAGCCCGTACCCCTTCATTTCGGCCTCCCTCTTTTCCCTTTCTTCCTCGATAGCGACAGGAGCACGAGAGGAGCTCGGTCTCTTTTCCCTGTCGACGTCACACCGCACCACGCCTCACCTGCTCCCTCACGCGCCTTCCCCTCGCCCTTATCTTCTGCGGAGAAACCCTAGTTCCGTCTCCTCTCCTCCCTCGAACCGCCGCCATCCCCCTTCTCTTCCCTTTTCTCTAAAACCACCGGAGTTTCCCCAAAGCAACGACATGGCGCCGCCGGTAGGGGCACCCCCCCTCACCGTCCGAGCGCACCAACAGAACCGCAACGTCGCCTTGAACCTCTCCACGGAAGGAATCTCCCCGGGACGCCTCAAATCGTCGCTGATGATCTCGTTCCCCAACCTCGACTGCCGGCGTCTTTTTCAAATTTCGGCCGCCACCAACAACCTCCGTCCCCGCCGTCTACTCCTTGAGCCTCACGGTGAGCATAGCTTTCTCCTCGACCTTGTCCCGCCTCCTAACTCCCCCTCTATCGTCTTCTCACCATGGTGCCGGCCTTCTCCTCCGCAGCAACTCGCCGCCGACCATCTTCCGGTGGTCCCCCACTTCCGGCGCCGCCTTCCCCTGACCCGCGCCGGTGACGCGAACCCGGCGCGCTCATCCTCGTCTCCTGGAACGCCTCCATCTGCCGGCACGCGCGACGCCCCGCCCGCGGTGACCGCCTCCCTGGGAACGCGAGCGGCATTCCCTTGCAGCCAAGCTTCTCCACGTCAGCTCCGCCTCGTCGTCGCCTGGGGTCCACGCGTCATCCTCTCCGGCTCGCCTCCCCCTCGGTGAGAAAAGCCGTCAGATCCAGATCCATCCTCCCTTTGCATCCGGGCCCCTGCCTGTTTTGTTTTATCAACCCGCAGCCCCTGCTCCATGCCCTTTACAACATAACCCCCTGTACCTTGTGAAATCAACCCGGGGTCCTCCCCCCTGTATGAATATGATTTCTGGGTCCTTCCCTATTTAATAAAACCTGTTTTATGTGTTAAATTAACAATAAAACTTAATCTGTTAATAACTTTTAATCTGTAATTCGAAATAAAAAGTGTTCTATATGAAAATTGATCGGAAAAATGCAAGGATCATGAATATGCCATCCATATACCTGTTTGCATCTTGCTGCATGTCATGACGTGATAGTTCGTGCATACCACCTAACATATATGCGGAGTATTTCAGATATCCACCTAAGGTTTCCCCGCTCCGTTTAATATTGAAGTAGCACACCATTACCATGTTATGCCATGTTAATCAACCCTTAACTTTGACGTTAGAAAATGCAACTCCAACTTTAATTTGTTTGTCCGGTGTTCCGACTCCGATTAATTTGGATAAGTTGCATCGCACCATCGTTGCCATGTCATGCATGCCTGCATCTGCTCATGCTGATTCTTCCTTCGTAGTAGTAAGACTTGCATGCGTTGTGTGTTCCAGCATTTGCTTCTTCCCGGATAGGATCACGAAGTGTTGATGTGAGATACGACGAGTTCTTCGACAAGTTCTTCTACAGCTTTTCACAGGCGAGCCCTCTCTCTTCACCTATTTTACTCTCTCCCTCGCACTGCTATCCTTATGCTGCGATTCTTTATCGAGTCACGTGTCCTATTCCACTTGTTTACCATAATAATCCTATATGTATCATTCCTTACCCATATCCGTTGCTTGATGTTTGAGCCTTGCGAGTCGTAGGCGTGTTTAGGCTCTGTTGTTTATCTCGATCTGTTATCGGGATATGTTGGGTTGTTGGGAGGTTATCACATGCTATATCAGTTGTTGGAGATACACATGCTTTACTTAACTGTTAACAACTAAAATTGTAAGCAGAGGCATCTGTGAGCCCCTTTGCGAAAGCATCGGAACTTTGACTTGCTAATGTCCCCTAGGACCCGAGTTCTGGTTATCTGTTCCGAGATTGAGCGCTCTACCGTACGTGGGGGAGTGGGACCCCCATCACCCACTACCTTTCCTCGAGTCTGTTTACTGAGAGCCACAACCTTGGTTTTATTTTCTCATATGCACGATTTACTTCCTGTTGCCTCCGGGTGTTTATATTCTGTACTGTACTCATATTGCGTGCCGACTTATCCTTGGCCGGTCGTTAGTGCCCGCCTTGGACGCCATCGCAACCTCTAGGTCCGTATCGGAGTACGGCCGAACTTCATCACGGGTAGCTTAGTTGGGTGGCTCCCATTAAACTTTCTCTTGCATTGGGAACGGTCTTGATGTGAGACTCCACCTGTAGTAAGTGGGTTCGAGCATGCGTATGGTTACATTTGGGCAACCCCTGCAGGGTGTACATCTTATCGATAAGCCGTGTCCGCGGTTATGGACGACTTGGAATTGTATAGCTTGATCATAGAACAACTTACACCATTATCTTGTTGCTAATCATCTGCTAATAACTTGCGTAGTAATATAGCATTACTACAACCGATACCTAATAAAATTTGTCTACCGTTGAGTGCCTTTTACATTGCCTCTTCGCAATTGTTGGAGAGGATATGTGTAATCGGCTGGGTTATGTTTGTGTAGTATTTATCTGTTACCTTGTGCGCTCTCTTATCTTATCTGAATAGACGGATGTCATAGCGTGTCTCTATTGGTTATAGTTTTGCTGCCGCTAAACCTACCATATAGCCCCCGGCGATATATATATTATACTCGCCCGGCGAGCATAGCCATTTCTAGTCTCGCTAAGTACGTGCCGGAGTTCGTTCCTTGGTACTTACTCTCGCCTTTTCCCCTTTCTCTTTTGCTTCCTCCCTCTTGTCGGCAACCGATGGCCCGACTTTGACAGGTACAAGATGACGACGTTAGCAAGGTTACCCTTCCGGCTTGGCCTGGGCAGGGTTATGGACGCCACTGGTTATCTTCAGGACTCTTAGTCCAATTTGTATCTTGTCCGTACTCGAACGTATTCGATCTTCTGTATGATTTGGATCTTTGTATTGTATATTTGTATCTTGACTCGTTGGAGTCGTTGTTGTAATATATGTATCTTGTGGGCTCTATTGTAATCATGTTGTAATGTTACCGCTCGTGTTAATTCCTCTGGCATCACGTGTGTGATTGTCGCGCACGTCGTGTTGGAGGGCGTCTCTGAATCGATATCGTGCGGATTTCGGCGGGATCGCTGGAATCCTCATGGTACCGGTTCCGGGGCGTCACAAGAAGACAACCATCTAGCTACTACTATGGACCGATAGTCTAGGGATGAACTACTCATACATCACTTCGGAGACGGGTATGGAAATGTAGAGGCGTTTGAGACGTATCAATGTGTTGCATGTGTGGCACTCGTCATCAGGCTGATCAAATACTCGGCCTCTACATCAGCGATTACTTGTGTTCATCGACTACGCTTGTACGGGAGCGAAATCCCGTGTACGGTCTTCAAGGGTATGATTCCGTACTTATCTCTATAATCAAATTTATACATCAGCATACCGTAGCCTATGATATGTAATACCTTAAATGATTTTTTTGTTTTCTATTACGATTCCCTTCACGGAGGACACTCAATGGAAGCGACAATGTGATATTGTGCCATTTTTTTGATAATTGTATTTTTCACGAAGTCGAGCTACTCTACTTCAAACTCAACCTTCACATGGTGGGTGGGGGGGGGGGGGGGGGGGGCATTATTCATGACAATACAATTTTCATTTTTCTTTCTCTATCTCATTTTTTCTCATTTTTTCTTGCTTGGTAAGTGTATATGCATCAAGTAATTGCCCGTGAGAATATGGCAGGAAACATGTCATGCTTTGTCCATATAAAGTGTACGTATCTAGGGCAACCTTTTTGTCACCAGCAGTACTCGTTTAGACGTAAAATTTGCATTGTTTTTCTCTTTAATCACAAGTTCACAACTCCTTCAGAACATGCATGCGCATATGTGCGTTTGACGCCGGCCTATCGTCGAACGTGGCTCTGGCTCATCATGTATATTCTTTTTCTACAGGCGATGACAAAAACGCGAGGATGGCATTATTGGGTGGTGACGTGGTGTTACCTTCGCGCACCTCGCTCTCGATGGTTACCTTCACGGCAAGGGAGGTTGCTGCTGCTTGTTGAAGTGTATGAATTTCATAGCGTATGTATAGATGTACTGTACCTTGTGCATCTCTGTAACGTTAGTCTGTAACAGATTAGGACCTAGTCTTCACGAGAAAACTAGTGGATGATCGAATCATAGGAAACCGAACTCACCGATGATGTATGAGGCCAAGGCTACAATGAGCTGCGTATATGCAAGTGTACGTGTGCATGCACGCGTACTCTCAATTCGAACCCAAGGCTCTTTCCATGCGAGCATGTGGACATGCATGCGTGTTACAGACAATTCATGTTACGATGAACTCGTGTGAGCATTTTCGAAGCCTCCACATGAATATTTTTGATCCACCAAACACAAAATGGATATATGTCTACGCCCCATTCTACGTGTATGGGTGTAAAAACACATCCTATGTAGCCAGTCTTCCTCCGTCTATATTTCCGATGTCAATCCAATGAGATTGATGACTTCAATACTATGTTTATTAGCAAGTATAATTTTATTTATTTATTGGCATGAGTATACTGATAAATTACATGCTCGGGAAATCATTCATCAGAATGATTGAATTCCATATGCTGCTAATCTCCGCCGCTCTCATTATCTTATCATCTGAGGTGGTGGTGGTGGCATATAAATTTTGAGACAACAATACTCGTGAAGATGATGATGATGCCATACACAATACGGAAGGAAAGAGGATTTATAGCCTCTTTGATTGCAGTCATAACTACACGACCCGAGACCGCAGCTCTCCAAATGTTTGCACGACAGTTGGGGAACTGCAATCAATACATCACAGAAAAACAATTTAGTAATATAGTCCAAAGAAAAACAGATAGTACTATGAAAATTTGGAAACTGCAGGTGAAATAGAAAACATTGTAGCCTACCATATTGGCAGGACGCCAACATTGAACACACAATGGCCATGAGCATGAAAGCAATCAAATCCATGTTGAACTTTGGGTTGGTTTTGATAAGCGCCACGAGGAAAATAGATGACTTTTGCTCGATGTATCGTTGTGCGTGTTTATATAGGTAGCTTATGCAATTTTAGATACAATCGGTCATTCTTGTGAATTTGTATATCTATCTCTCCCAATTAATATCCATTAGGATATGACGCAAGTTTTGCATAAACACCACAACTTTCATTTTGAAGTGCAATTATTTATCTCATCATTATGGCCTAGTGTTCAATACTGGTTATTATACATAGAGCCATAATAAATAATTAGATATCAGCATTGCATTTATATATGTATCTATCCGAATTAATATCATGATATCCTGATATTTTTGCATAAACAACAAAACTTTATTTTGCAAAGAAATTATGTATCTCGTCATTATGGTCTGGTTTTAATATTGGTGATTATACATAGAGCCGTAATAAAATCTTTAAATATTGGCACTGCACTTATACACGTATCTCTCCCAATTAATATGAGCATATCTTGCTATGTAAACACAATAACTTTTATTTTGCAAAGAAATTATGCATTTCATCATTATGGCTAGATGTGTAATATTGGTGATTATACACATAACTATAATAACATATTTAGATATCGGAGTTGCATTTATATATGCATATCTCTCCCAACTAACATTAGCATATCTTGCTAGTTTTACACAAACACCATAGCATCTATTTTGCAAAAAAATTAAATATGTATCCGATTGTTACGTCATGGTGTTTAACATTGACGATTCTGGATAGAGCTGCATTAATTGTTTTTAGATATTGGCACTACATTTACATCTCTATTCGAAATCAATTGGGAGATGCCACGGGGCCATGCAGACATGATCGATGTGCACACACATGCGCACACTATATGTTCAATTCTCCACATTGCTTCATAATGGTGAACTGGGCCCTCTTCAGTATTTTGGCTATAACTTATGAATAATGACTTCCTATTGGGACGTTTGTGTACCGAGAAAAACCGAAACAAAATTCTTAATCCGTACGATACATAAACAAGTTCCTCCGGTAAAGCCCATATTTATCGACTAACCAACCGGTGCAAAGCATCCGGTATTAAAGGCTCCCCTTTAGCACCGGTTCATTTGCGAACTGGTACTAAAGGGGCACCACGTGACCCTCAGCCGAGCGCCCGGATAGAGGACCTTTAGCACCGGTTTGTAACACAAACCGGTGCTAAAGGTTTCTGCCGCGACACCATTTTGGAGCCCTTCCGTGCCGCGGCAGACTCTGCCGCGGTAGGGAATTGCACCAAAATACTGTCGCGGTAGGGAATTTCACTAAAGCGCTGTCGCCGCAGAGTATGTCGTCATGCCTCCATTTGAAACACGTTATAATGCACACATATATATATGAAACCATTATATTACATAAAAAATGTTATGAATATATCGATCAAAGTGACACACGTTCATGCATATATGTCTACATCAACTTCCAAAATAATTTCTACGGATCAGCAACCTCCAAAATTTATTGGGCGCTCATGGTATTCTCCGTTTGGATCTATGGCTTGCTCAAGTAAGAATCCCGCCAATTTTTCTTGAATTGCTCGTACACGCTCGGTTGCTAGAAGACCGTCCCGCAACCGTTGGATCTAATATTTGAATAAGGTGGTCAGTATGTATATATATATATATATATATAAATGAAGCACAAGGTGATAAATAAAATTATGAATATTTTTTTCGTACTTCAAGTTGATCTAAAAGAAATTCCACCTGGTGGGTCGTCTGGCGAATGAACTCGCAAACGTAGAATGCGCATAAATTATTTGCGTCTACTTGCCTCAAGAATTGTACAAGAACAGAGTTCAATCAAAATAATAATCAAGGATGGTAATAATGGTATTGAAACTAGAATCAAAGAGATACGCGGGCCTAGCTAGTAGTACTTACCGGTACAGGTCTAAGTTCAAGCTCTTTTTTCCACACACCCGCATCCTTATTGGTGAACCGTTTCCAAGCCATCTTGAGCATATCAGCCATGTCCGCCCACGCTGCAAGGGGTTTATTTTCGAGTCCATGACTTCTACTACTGCGGCGTCAGGTTCAATGACTAGCACGATAAAGTGAAACTTGCGCACATATGCATAACTCATCAATTACACTTAACATGGAGTAAGCGAAAAATATTTAATGTGTTCAAGACAGTAACACGAGAAGTTGTAAGGAAATAATATTTTCCTTTTGTGTGAGTTTTTCCTTAATGCCAGTACCAAGTTATCCTCCGTGTCCTTGGGATAGCGTCTGACAGCATACTCATGCACGGTATATGGGTCAACAAACCCAATGTCATATGTTTGTCCAAGTCGGCATTCGCGGATCTTCATTCAGCATAATATAGTGAGTATAGTTATATGCATGCAATGGACGAGCCGTGGTAGAGACTTAATTACGTAAATAATACTTACAGACAATAGGCACTCATTAAAGATTTCTCGAGGGCGTCTTGATTGAACAACTAAAATAATTCAGGAAATTCGATGTTTATCACGTCATTTCCACGCCTGTAGTGCTCATCTTTGATTGCCAGCATGATCCAGTTCTGACTTCCCTCACATGCATCCAAGTACCACTTATGCAGTTTTCGCAGTATTGTTGATAGATACAGAAACTCCTCAGGTCTAACAAGAGGTTGCCCGTACTGGTACTTGATTGCTATTTGGACATCAGCCATTGGGATCTCGTCGCGGCTTAAGTAATCAGGAATACTCATACTAGCCGCATCTGCCTCATCTTTGTATAGTGCTACCAGCATCGAATCAAGGCAGCCTACGACATCGGGATACACTTGGAGCTGGGGGCACGAGTTTTTCTGCTCTCCAAGCTGGGGAACTGGTTACTTCTTCTTGACCGCTCCTTTGTTGCCTCATTTGACTTGAAAATAGAGCGGTCATAGTTTGATGAAAGACTTAGATCCGGTTAATGAAGGTACTTCAATGTTTTCATCAGTTTTTTCCTTATGTATAGGCGGCTCGGGCTCAGGATGGGGCTTTTTCTTGTCAAAATTGAATTTCATGTATTGTTCCTTTGCGATCTTCTCACATTCCTCTTCTATATAGTGGTAAGGTCTCTTGGGAGGAACCTTAGGTACTCTTGGGAGGGGCTCTTGTTGGAGTTTCGGCGATCGGTTACGACTCAATGCCGGAGCACTCCGCTTTTGGCTCTTAGACTTAGTGGGATGCAGCGGCGGAGAAGGCTGCCGCGGCGGTGGAGAAGGCTGATACGGTGATGGAGAAGGCTGTCATGGTGGAGACGGGAGAGGCGATGGACACGGCTAACACACTGGAGACAGATGTAGTGGTGGAGAATGCTGGATCTGTGGAGAGTACGAGATAGGAGACAAAGAACTTGATGGCACCCTCCAATTTGGAATCATAACGAATTCCTTTCGCCATAGAACTGTAGTGTTCTTGGTTACTCCCAGCTCTAGCAAATTCACGCCACTGGCAGGGTAGTCAAGACTCATCAACGCATACCAATCCATAACTTGATCCACCCCGGCAACAGTGTAGCCATGTGGAACCGGTCCAAAGTGGTATCTATGATTAGGTACAACGGGTAAGACATAGCTGACCGCCGCCTTGAGCGATAAGTTCATAACTTTGACATGTAGCTCACAAGATGTCGACTCTGTGATATGATCCACACGGTAGCGAGGAGCCATCAGCGGATCCACATCGGCATCATCACCCGACAACTCCTTGGAAGCCATGCTACTTTTTCGCTGAGATCCATGGCCGGTGGCATCCAATGCAGCTTCTATTTACGGATTAGCTTGATGTTGGCTGACCATTTGGGAGCTTGACATTATCTGCCTCAGTTCCTCTTCTAGCTTAGAAACACGTTCTTGAACCACATCCTTTTTCCTCGAACGGCATCTATCAGGATATTTCTTCATTTATGCAGGAAAACCAATATACCACGGTTTGGACCCAGGAATGGTTCTTGTTCGTCCTGGATGTTCAGGATTCCCAAGGGCACGTGCGAGCTCGTCCTTCTCTCTGTCGGGATGGAACTTCCCCTCTGCAACTTCCTTTGCAACATTTCTAAAGGCTTCGATGGGAAGTGGGTTTTCCTTATGTCTTTGTGTATATATACAGTTCCATTGTGAGTCCAACGTACCCCCATGCGCGTAAAACCAATCCCTTGACCGTTGGTTCCATTTAAATACCTCTGGAGAGATCCCTTTACGAATTAGATCGTCCTCCAGTTTCTTCCACTTAGGGCATGCTAGCCGTGTAGCCTCTCTGCCCCAAATGATGGAAGTATTTCTTACTAGAAGCATTTTTCTTATTGGTTGCTGACCTTGTCTTTGCTCTCTCCGATGTCTGGTATGGCACAAATTCGTCCCACTGGTCTTTTATCTTCTCATAGGGTCCAGTGAAATCCGGAGTCTTTTCTTTCTGTACAAAGTCCTTGTCCAATTTTTTCTTGTAGATGTTGAATTGTGTTGCCATCTTCGAAAGAGCCCACTTCTTGACTCTTTGTTGTACGATATTCAGCTCGGGATCCTCCGGGTCTGGCCTGTCATTCCTAAGGTCATCCTCAGTTGGCTCCGACAGGGTGAAATTTAATAGGACCTTTCTAAACAACACCTTTTTGGATCTTGCCTCGACATAACTAACCCCGTCCATCTTTGTTTTCTTCCGTTCTTGAATGGTGATCAGGATGCTGTCTCTAACAATAACTCCGCATTGACTTACAAACGTTCTTGTGTGATCCGCGGGAGCAATCGGTTCGCCATTGGCAGCGATTTCCGTGATGGTCAACCTTTCATGATCTTCCAACCTTTTGGTTGTGCCTTGTTTCTTTGCAGTAGATTTGCTCGATCGGGAGGTCTAAAAGAAGAAACCACGTTAATATATGTATATGCACAAATCTAGAGGCCTAGTTAATTAATATATATACACCTCGCCGTCAGCTTCTCCCTCATCGGAGTCTTCGCCTTCTCCCTCATAGGAGTCATCGCCTTCTCCCTAACCCGAGCCATCTCCATGGTTTGGCTCGTCTCCCTCACTGGATTGGTTCAGATAAAGAGAGGTGACATCTTCATCATCACCAATAATGTCTCGACAATGTATTACTTTTCTAGGTCGCGTTCCATAGTTTATGCAAAGACTTACAAGTTATTCTAATGCTATAAACACAACGAAGCAGTAACTTTAGAAAATGCTCAAAACCTGATCAAATATTAGAGTTACACATGCATATAGGTACTAATTAAGGATAATGCTCAGTACATAGCTCGGGTCCGATCTATTTTTATTTAACCCTAATACATAGCTACAACAAGAGTACCGATCCTCTCAACATCGACCGGGTGCTGAGCCGCGGGGTGCTGAGCCCCTCTTGGTGGTCATCCAAAGATACGGAACTGCTACCGATCATAGATGATATGGGATCCCTGCATAACCGCCCATCCACCCCTATACATGGTGTCCAACACATACATGTAACGGTGGACTTGCTCGTCCTCCTTTCTGATACATTGTTGTACCACCTCCTCGGGGGTCGGCTCCCTCCGCACCTATCGTGGCCCAAGCGACTGCCACCATATAAGATCCGGGTCGACGACGGGACCTGTATTCCTCACCAAGTTGCGCACCCCGGAGGGTAACACCTCCCGGTGCCAGCCTGGCGGAGCCCAGTCCCGGACACTGCTGGTCATCTGATTCCGAATGGTGCCACCACCCAGTCCATCTCGACGCATGTGTGGTATCGGCATCGTAACTATACTAATAAAATTATAAATATAACTGTAACAACAATAATAAAAACTATACATAATAAACTAACAAATAAACTACTTAATTGATTTCACTTCATCTAGATACGGATGTATCTAGTTAACAAATGCATCTAGACAAACTGGTGTGAACTAATTTGAATCGGAGGCAGTAACTAATTATATAAATAAATTTAACAACTAAATTAACTAAAATAATACAAACTAAATACTAAACTAACTAAAATAATACAAACTAAACTAACTAAAATAATATAAACTAAACTAACTAAAATAATACAAACTAAACTAACTAAATAATACAAACTAAACATAATTAATTCGAAAATTAAAAAATGTGGAGGATGAGGCAGACGGTGGCGGCGTCGTGGGGGCTGGCGGCGGTGGCATTTGCGGAGCCGGCGCATGGAGAAGAGGAGGCGGCCGGCGGCGCGGGTCGATGTACGGAGCGCTGAAGAGGAGGCCGACGCGCGCGCGGAATGAAGAGGCGGCGACACGGGTCGATCGACGGAGCGGACGGCGGCGGTGGTGGCGCGGACGGTGGGCAGAACGGCGGCCGGCACAAAAAATGGGCAGCCTGACAGCGTCCATCATGCTCGTCATGTAGTTTCCTTAGCCATTTCGTCACGAGAGAATGGGGAATAAGAGGGAGGGGGCGCAATTTAATCCATGGACCTTTACCACCAGTTCGTGGTTGGAACCGGTGCTAAAGGGTGTTTAGCACCGTTTCCAGCCACAAACTGGTGCTAAAGCTCTGCTTTTTGGCTGCCCTTTGGGTGGCGCCAAGGGCACCCTTTAGCACCGGTTCCAGCCACGAACCGTTTCTAAAGGTAAAATTTTCAAATTATTTTAGTTCTTTCAATGTTTCGCGCCTTTTTAAAAATATAAAATTATAGCAAATAAACTATAGCTAATTTATAGTTGAAAACAATAATTATAAAGTCTAAATTAGAACTAATAAAATACTATAAATTATAACTAATGCAAATAGTAAAACCATACCTAAAACCAATAAAATTATAACTATAACTAATAAATAACCATAAATTATAATAAATAATAAAATACTATAAACTAGCATGTTGGCCCGCGCATCCGCGCGGCTAGGTATTTGATGCCATGCACTAAACCCTGAAGGCATACATAATATCTTTAATTGGGAAATTTTAGTAAAGAGTCTTAGTGCTTCCGATCGTCATATTTTTTAGGGAACTTATGTTCTTCATCTGCCCTAGTATGATATCGATGACTAAAGTTTGACACTTTCTCACATATGAGTCTTAGGGTCATGTTCCAAATTTAGACAAAGTTTAGGCATCTATTTATAAATGGTGGGAATATAATATATTTAGGTGGTATATTCTCAAGATGGACCTTGAGGGTTACATTTTCTATTTACAAATGGAGGGAGTATAATATATTCAAGCGGTATATTCTCAAGATGGATCTTGAGGGTTACATTTTCTGAAAATATGTGCTCATGTACCGTCTACAGGATTAAACAAAGGTCACAATTAATTAATTATCATGCATTATTTTCAGATTCAAGCAAAATAGTACGCTTTGTGTAGCAAATGCATTGATTGCAAACATTCCCATAATGTATACTTTGTTTTTCTCTTGCAAAGTTTCGAATATGAACTTAATCTGACACCTTCTTTTATGTCTTCCTTTTCTTTAGGAAGTTTCTTTAAATATTGGTCCATTCGTACTGCTTCTCAAAATATGTATCAACTTCAGAAGTATCAGGTGGGTACATAAGAATTATTCTAAATCCAGCCAATATGAATCAGAATATTTTCCCTCAGTAATTATACAAATATTAATCCTTGATTAAATATATATCCAAGCGAGAAAACCGATAAATTGTACATGCAGTGAAAGAACAAAAATGATTGTTACTTGCACTTATGAAATAGAATCTATGGAGATCCCTGTATAAAGGAAACAATTCAACTGCATCGATCAGTGGAAGATAAGCAATTTGCAGGACATATATTGTTGGCGATGATAAAAATAAAGAATTAACTAATAATATGAATACCTCGTGCTTGTAGACTTACTTATTCCATTGCCGGAGACTAACTCTAAATCTAAAGAAGCACAATAAACGCAATAAATCTGCCTTGCGTAGCTTTATAGAAAACATGTTATATATGGTTTTATTGTAGAAAAATTGATACACACTCCTAGCATGTTATATATGCTCCTATTGTAGCAAATTTGAGAAGACACTCCTAGTTGCCAAATGAATATAACATGTAGATTTCCTACTTTATATTAACATATACGAACATGAATATTAGAAAACATACATGCAACAACAATTTTCTTCATTTCCTGGACAATGTTGATTGCGACATATGTAGCTGATCACCTCCCTAGGTAGTTCTCTCCTACAAAACTAATTTGAGATACAAAATTCAGTTATGCGCTTACCGTTAGCATTCGCTAATCCAGGACTCCTATTATAGAAAATTTGATACACACTCCTAGCAACGACATGAATATACCACCTAGATTCCCTACATTATCGTAGAAATCTGCAAACAATGTCAGAAAACATACATGCAACAACAACCTCCTTAATTTCCTGAAAAATGTTGCTTGCAGATTTCTTGCTAGTTCTCGCCTACAAAACCAATTTAAAATACAAACTTCAGTTAAGCGCTAACCATTAGCATTCACTAATTTAGGTAAAAATATATATGCCAGTGCACTGAGTAAAAGTACTTGGTAAGATCATTTTACCAAACTCCTAATCTGATGTTATACTTGCAACCAATATCGTTTTACACATATTTGGAACAAAATTAATAGTCTAATACACAGATGGGACCGTAGTATTTTCATAGCAGTCTATTTTTTATGTCCTATGTTCAATTCGAAGAAAAATATGAAGATAAAAAACATACTGTTTCGTAGTTAACTTCAAGGTCCAAATCTCATCTCGGATCATTCGCCAAATTCCTGGAGTAACGGAGTAGAGAGTTTTGAGCTAAGCCTCAATACCTGTCATAGATACTGCTCGTCATGGATTAATATGTGCACAAATTTGTCAAATTCATGTCAGACGATGGAAATCAAGATACGATGCATGTTTATCAACTCATGTTAGAACGTGAAAGACAAAATATGTAATATAAGTTTCAATCCATTGCCAAAACAACGAATGCAAACTTGTTGGGGAGCATCACCATGTATATGTGAATAGAGTCCAAGAAGGCAAGAACGGATGCATTTGTGTCAACGCCTGCTGCCCATGCAGCCAATGGGTTCTTCCTCTGCCCATCGATCGCCCAACGCAACTCCTTTCGGGTTTCCACCTGCACGCATCCCAGTGACCAGCAGCATCCTCCCTGACAGCCTCTTTTGTTTGCCGTTCGTTCCGCTCGGTCAACGCACCAGCTCTTTCCGTCTTGTTCCATCGCTGCAGCTCCCGCCTGGCCGCTCCATGCCAATGGCGAGCGGGTCAACCCCACCACATCTCCATCCGACAGCAGCGAGCAGCGGCCGTACCTCCGTGACCCTTGGCCCGCGCGCATAGTGCAGCAGCAGCCCAACCCCAACGTCCGCATCGGCGCCACATTAATCGAGTAAACCCTAATTACAAATTACCATAACCTATTGGAAAAAAACAAATCAAGAAGCGATTAGAAAATTACTTGCTAGAATTGGCCTAAATCGCTCCATGCTGCAACAATTCTCAAAATAATCACCTCGTGCTAGCAATGCCGCCGCAAATGCAGCTGAGTCCCGCAGTCTCACCCCGTTACTTCATCTACCTCATGTGATATGGCCATATGGGGCAATCCTCAAGTCGATGAAGGCAGGGAGCGACAGCGGCGGCCGGTGGTCTGGTGGCAACGTCCGGTAGGTATTGACAGGGAATCATAAGAAAACTTTGGGAACGTTTAGATCTATGGAAATCTGATGACTACAGGAGGTTGCCTTTTTTTAGGGCAACCGAATTACTTCGGAGAGTTAACATATCCAATGAATCTGATCTAACGGATATAATGATGTGTTAACTTTTGTTTAATCTTAGCCCTACAATGTTTGTTGTTTTAATAATATAATAGATTATAACTATAACTAATAAATAATTATGAATTATAAATTATTACTAATAAAATACTATTATTAAATTGAGAGGCAGAGTCTCCAGGAGCTACATAAGCGGCGGCATGTGGCGGAGCTGGATAGTGAGGAGATGCATAAGCATTGTCATGAGGAGGAGTTGCAGCAGCAGCTGCGGCAGGAGGCGGCAGCCATGAGGGCAGCAGTGGATGCGCAGAAGAACTAGTCGAAGTCGTTATTTTAATTTAAATTTAGTTAGCGTATCTAGTTAAATTCCAATAAAGTCGTAGTCGTTATTTTGGTTTAAATTTAGTTAATGTATCTAGTTAAATTTCAATAAAATCATTGTCGTTGTTTTAGTTTAAATTTAGATAAAGTAATTCGAGGGAGCCTTTTTTCGGGTGGTGGCTTCGACAGAAATAGTGAGTTAGTTTATAGGGATTTCTATTTTCGTGCCCCCGCTTCGTTAGTTGTACTCAGTTTTCCCCAGCCCCTTAATTTTTCCTCAGTTTTCCCCAAGCCTATGTCTGAAACCCGCAGAAGGAGCTCAGACGGAAGGAATCCGTCTATTTGAACGTTCTGTGCTGACGTGTTGCGCCGCGTCGTCTGTGGGGCCGCGTGGGGCCGCGTCGCGTGGGGCTGGTAGAAAGGGACCGCGTGGGACAGGACGAGAAGCGTTTGGTTGCACGTGAGCAGGAGCTGGGTTTTGTCTCTCTCGGCCCAAATTGGCATTTTTAAGAGCACCTTTTCCCCTCTTTCTCTCTCTGTCTTTTTCACTAAATTAGTATCAAATCTAGAGAAGCTTCTATTTCTGTCTTTCTTCAATATGGCAGCAAATCTAGTAGCAAATCTCTGGGGTTATTTATGCCTTTTGGCCCTCGTTTTTTGCCCAATATGGCAGCAAATCTAGAAGCTAGTATATGATAAATTCACAACAGCATAATCAGAAAACTAAATATAATACATAAATTGCCTACAGCAGCCAAAAACAGCCAATAACGTTGTTAATGTTCACGACAAACTAAGCTGAAAAATATACAAGACGCACGCAACGTATGGACAACAAGAAGAATAAGATACCCCAGGATGAATGAATTTGTTCTTCATTCCTCCTCATATATTTCTTCGTCGCTCCATTCGTGCATTACCCCAAGGAAATATTGGTTGAACTCGTTCCGTCTGCAGTGTGCGGCAAATACATCCTCCAGACGGTATGGCATGTGTTCATTTTTCATACCGTAGTTTCCTATTCTATCCACACGTAGTGGCCACTCATCCCATGCCTTTGTATCATGAGAGTACTCTCTGATATAACCCAAATCCGTGTAGTAGATGCAGCCAGGTCGAAGTGTCGGGTGCACTCTAGTGTTGACGGAGATAGACCGGATATGATTCACGAAGAAGGTATTACTGCCAATGTTACTGACCGGATGGAGAGAGCGGCTCTGAGTGTCCACACGGTACACCAATGGTTTGCCTGCCAAAGCCCGGTTGACCAACAACACAAGAAGCAGATCACCATCCGACTTCACAAGGTAGAACTTCTGACGTCCAAGTTCTGGAAATGAAATTAGTGTCTCCATCTTGACAGTGCTCGCGCGCTGCTGCAACTGTACATTGGTGCACATTATTCTTCCGATCTCAAAATTGTCCGCAGCTACTGCATACAGTTCACCATTGAATGGGGTAATGCAACGCAGACAATGGTTCTCGATCGAAAATCTTTCTTCTCCCCAATCTTCATATATACCCTTAGTTGGAGTGCTCTCATCGACCCAACCAATTTCCGGCGGGAATTGTGCGGCAACGAAGACCATAGTCGGGGATTTGATTACAGCGACCGAATCCAGAAAAACAGATGGCATCTGCGCCTCAAACATAGTGTTCGATGCCTTTGTGAGTGGGTTCAGAAGCCGTATCTTGTGCGGCGGGTTCTTCTGGGCAAGCACGATGACGCCACGGCAAAAGCCGACGAAGTAGTATCTAAAATATATAGATGAAGATAACATTCAGCACTAAGATGTTTAAGATTGAAAATAAAAAGGTAGATATGGAGGAATTTGAACCTTGTATGAACTTCCGATAGATCTATGGTGACGGAGCGTGATGTGCCGAGTTGGAGGAAGGTGAACTCAGCGACGCGTGGAAGGGCGTGGTCTAGCATAATCCATTCGTCCAGGTGCACGTCGGGCTCAGGCAAACCTGAGCGCCAATTTCTACAGACTTGCCTCATAGCAGAGTAGGTGTCGGCGTACTCCTCGTTCGCCAGTAAGCATTCGCCGATCTTGTGAAGTGGTCCATCAGCCGAGAGAGAGGCCCAGTTCACGGAGGCGCCGCGCTTGGATGCGCCGCCCTCGGCGGCGATGGGCTCGGCGGCGACGGGCTCGGAGGCGACGGCCGCCGGCGCATTCTTCTTCTCCATCGCCGGCAGGGTAGCGTGCGTAGGGCGGTTGGGGTTTTTCCGATTTGGAGAAGTTGATGGGATGTGAGAGGGGTGGTTACATGCGTCAGCGAGAATGAGACGACTGTGTGCAGAGGGAGGGAAGGAGGGGCTTACGCGTCCTAAATGCGACCCGCGTCCTACGCGTCCACTATTTGCACGTCTGCACCGTGACACGCGTCAACAATGGCACGTCTTCCACTTCTGCACCGCAACACGCGTCCTCGGGTCTAACCCTGGAAATTTAGATATACTCAGGTATACCCTCTAGTCATATACTAGCATTTTTTGTGTGCTCAGTTTTCCCCTTGGGTGCTAATACTGGCTAGTGCAATATACTCAGTTTTACCCTCAAGTGGCTGGTCAACAGAGATTCAACAAATGGGATTAACCAGTTAAATGAGTTATTTAATGTGCAAAAAATTCCGAAAAAGAGTGGCACTTACTCATGGAGTCTTTACCACAAGTTGCCACTTCTCAAATCATAGATAAATCATAGATAAATCAAGTTTTACCACAAATTGCCACTTCTCAAATCACCTAGTAGCTATGAAGGTTCATGGTTTTTCACAATAAGCCCTACCCAAAACAGCTTTTCCAAAAATATACTTTGTCTGAATGAGGCCATAATTTTCACACTCATGTATATTTGTATTGCAAATAGTTTGAGGTAGGCCAAGATGGGTTTCATTGTACAAAACATGCATTTTCCATTTTTTAAATCTCATATTTGAATCCCTTAGTCTGTTTACTACTCACTTGCCCTTGGTTTCTTGATACTACTCAGTTTTGCCCTCTCCCTTCACAAACTCTCACAGACGCCCAACATTTCCCTGATTGGTCTAGCCCATGTCACGCGGATCATGCCCGCCGACCGTTGATCGTATGATCTAATGGGCAGGATAACCCCTATCTCTCTCTGGTCGGGGCCACCACCCTCTCTCTCTCTGTCGTCGGTTAGCTTCACGCAAAGTTTGGTTTTCTGCATTATTTTTCACGAGCTAAATTATAAATTCTTTTTGGGCATTACGTTTCACGCAAAAAATGATAAACCATCACTGATTTGTTGTAGCCATTACTTTTCACGCAAGAAATGATACACCATCACCGATTTGTTGTAGCCATTACTTTTCACGCAAAAAATGACAAACCATCACCGATTTTGTTGTAGCCATTACTTTTCACGCAAAATGATACACCATCACCCATTTCTTGTAGCCATTACTTTTCACGCAAAAAAACGATAAACCATCACCGATTTTGTTGTAGACATTACTTTTCACGCAAAAAATGATACACCATCACCCATTTCTTGTAGCCATTACTTTTCACGCAAAAAACGATAAACCATCACCGATTTTGTTGTACCATTACTTTTCACGCAAAAAATGATACACCATCACCCATTTCTTGTAGCCATTACTTTTCACACAAAAAATGATAAACCATCAACGATTTGTTGTAGCCATTACGGTAAATGATAAACTATCACGAATTACCATTTGTTTTAGGCATTACTTTTCACGGTAAAATGATAAACTATATCACGAAGTTCCATTTCCGTCAAG
Organism: Lolium perenne; assembly: GCF_019359855.2. NCBI lineage: Eukaryota > Viridiplantae > Streptophyta > Magnoliopsida > Poales > Poaceae > Lolium > Lolium perenne. The sequence continues at coordinate 30,096,795 of NC_067248.2, read as the reverse complement.
ATAGTCCGCATTACTTTTTTGTTGAGATATATACCCCCACAACGGTCGTCTCCTCCTTAATTTATTGTGTAAACCCCCACAACGGTCATCTCCTCCTTAATTTATTGTGTAAACCCCTACAACGGTCATCTCTCCCTTATAAACACCCACACGGCCATCCCTTGTGTCAATAGGTTCTGCCTCTCTCTTCTTCGTTCACATACACTTGATCCATTGCCATGGCTTCCACGTCTCGGACGCGGACCGGAAGGGGAAGGGGAAGGGGAAGGGGAAGGGGAAGGGGAAGGGGAAAGGGAAGTGGATCATCATCATTGCCACCACCACCGTCAACACTGCCATTGATCATAGAGGAGTTCTTCATCGTCGTCTATGAAGACCCTTTGGTCAAGAAGGTACGTACGCGTTCCCACATATATGATGCATGTGATTAATTATGGGCATGTTCTAAAAAACCTTTAATTTCAAACGATCGGCGCTCGATCTCTTTGCAGGCTCTCCCAAAAAAGTTTGTGGACTATCTTGACGGCCAGGAGCCAGCTAAGGTGTATCTGCGAGCAGCTGACTGTGGTCCTCGTCTCTAGACCGTGGATGTCCTACTTGACGGTCAAGGCCGGATGTACCTCGACAAGGGCTGGGAGAAATTCGCCATCACGCACGGTGTGGATTTCGGCTGCTTCGTACACTTCAAATATGAAGGCGATGATGTGCTCACAGTGAAGGTGTTGGACGGAACAATGTGCAGGAAGTACTACTACTCGGACGACGAAGATACTGACGATGAAAGCGACGACGACGTGAAGCCATGCATCCATCCCCTTTAGATAAGGGGATTATGACCAAGAATATATATGTAGCTTCATATGCATCGATTTAGAGATCTAACTATTTTCTATATATTATGCATGTAAAAGATAATATCGCATTTTCACTATTATTCGAGCACCACATCCTCCAAACGATGCCGATGCCGATGCCGATATCGGCATGGTCAGAACAGCTATGCTCGCCGCCACTGCTAGGTCAACGTCGGGATGCACAATGTTTAGCATAAGAGTCACTTTAGATTAAGCTGCGAAAATAGTCACCTGCCACAGCGGTCATTAGCTGCGGAGGCCCCACAGAGCGGCAATATAATTTTCTATAAATAAATAGACGACCCACTGGTCATTGGCTGCGGCAGCCCCATAGAGCGGCCCCATTTGTCATTGGCAGCACCGCGTATACAATCAGGAAATAAAACGGCCCACGCGTCAGCGGTAGATGGATGGCTACCCGTCAGCACGAGACGGTCAGAGAGGAACTGCCCTCTATGCAGCCCCACCTCTGTGCAGCCCCACCCGTCAGATTAACGGTAACGGTAAGGCCTCTGACCTGACGGCAACCCGCGTCTTCGAGGGGTTTCAAACTGGAGGGAGGGGAAAGCTGAGGAAAAACTAACGAGCTGGGGAAAACTGAGTACAACTAACGAAGCAGGGGCACGAAAATAGAAATCCCTAGTTTATATACCCCTTTTATCCCAGGTGGATGCTTAAACCGGGACAAAACATGGGGGTCTTAATCTGGGGGAGGCTTATCTGGTGTTTTCCTTATCCGGGGCACGCCGATATATATATCCCCTCCGGGGAGAGCGGAGAGAGCAGTCCGGGAGCAAAGAGAGGAGGCAACGACCAGGAAGGAAAGAGCATCTCCGGCGGAGCTTCTCGAAGAAGTCTTAGATGGCCAGCCATCTTAGACATCTTCGGAAGCTCCGCCTGAGGGAACTCTTCCCGCAAGCAGGACTCCCGCCTAAAAGGTGCTAGTATACACCCAGCAACCAGTAGCTCAGGATACAAAAGGAGGAGAGAGCAGAGAGAGCTTCCCGGGAGCTGGTATACACCCGGCGACGGCGACCAGGAAGAAAAGAGCCTCTCTGGCGGAACTTTTCGAACATGTCTTAGATGGCCGGCTGTCTTAGACATCTTCGGAAGCTCCGCCTGAGGGAACTCTTCCCGCAGGCAGGACTCCCGCCCGGAAGGTGCTAGTATACACCCAACAACCAGTAGCTCAGGGTACGGAAGGAGGGGAGACCAGAAAGAGCTTCCCAGGAGTTGGTATACACCCGGCGACAGTGACCAGGAAGGAAAGAGCCTCTCCGACGGAACTTCTCGAAGATGTCTTAGATGGTCAGCCGTCTTAGACATCTTCAGAAGCTCCACCTGAGGGACTCTTCCCGCAAGCAGTACTCCCGCACGGAAGGTGCTAGTATACACCCAACAGCCAATAGCTGTCACGTTCGAGGTTTCATGGCATTTAGATCAAAAGAACTATGTTATTGATAGAATCGTGGCATAGTTTGTGATAATATGCCCATATTGTGCACACATGTGCATCTTGTGATGTGCAACGATGTTGCAGGAGGAAGTTTTCTTTTTCATCGCACGAAAAAGCCAATTTCCATTTTCGAGGTGCCGAAAATGGGGTGTTTTGTGAAGCAACCACCAAATTAAAGTTTCACAATAGTACCAACATATTTTTCAAAAATACTAGACCACCTAATATGGATTATTTTCCAACCGGTGTATCTGGAACATTTTCGTCCACCCCTCATGAAAAAGACAAATTCCTGCTGAATCGGTAGAAGGCCTGCCAGATTTGAACTACAGGTACATGATATAATGCTCAAGACTTTTTGTAAAAATCTTTCTTGGGTTCACAACACGCTATTTCATCAGAGATCTAATGCAAGTTTAGCGAAACTCCGCCCCGAGCAAAGGATCTTCATGCCCGCCATTTTGAATATAGTTTGAGATGAGCATAAAAAATTCAAAAACGATCCAAACAATGTGAAACCTTCGCGTGCTATCATATTATGTGTCATATTTCAAGGAAAAATATTAAACTGGAGAATTGCATGCATCACAAAAAATCCTTCACAATTCGACCGTAACCATGGAGCATCTTCAGCATTTAACGGGATGGTTGGGTCAATGTTCACTATGAAGGGCAGAATTTCACCAAACTTATTATAATCTTCTGACATGCATGTCTTGTCCTTGGCTACCACGATGTTTCTTTTCCCTGAAAGAACTATGTGAGGCGCTTTGGCTCATCGGATGAGCTTGTTTACTTAAGTTTTCTTTTCTTCGGTCTGGAGGACATGTCCTTCACATAAAAAAGCTGAGCCACATCATTGGCTGTGACGAATGGTTCGTCTCTGTAACCAAGATTGTTGAGATCCACCGTTGTCATTCTGTACGGCTGGTCTACCTTTACCCCTACTCCATCTAGCTTGACCCATTTGCACCGAAACAAAGGGATCTTAAAAGAAGGTCCATAGTCAAGTTACCATATATCCTCTATGTAACCATAATATGTGTCATTTTACCCATTGTTGTTTGTTGCATCAATGCGGACACCACTGTTTTGGTTGGTGCTCTTTTTATCTTGCGCGATCATGTAAAAGGTATTTCCATTTATCTCGTACCCTTGGAAAGTCAGTACAGTCGAAGGTGGTGACCCAGCCAAGAAGTACAGCTGATCTCCAACATCGTTGTTATTCATGAGATGTGTTTGCAGCCAACCGCCGAAAGTCTGCATATGTTTATGTGTAATCCAGTCTTCTGACTGCCTCGGGTGTTGAGAGCGTACAACATTCTTATATTCATTGATATATGGGGCCACCAAGGTGGAACTTTGTAGAACTCTGTAGTGCGCTTGAGTGAAAGAAATCCCGTCCATATAAATCACTTATTTCTTTACTAGCGTGCCTTTTCCACGTAGTCTCCCCTCATGCCGCAATTCAGGAACACCAATCGACATAAGGTCAGGAATAAAGTCAACACATAACTCAATGATCTCCTCTGTTCCATAGCCCTTGGAGGTGCTTCCTTCTAGCCTAGTACAGTTATGAACATATTTCTTTATTACTCCCATGAAGCTCTCGAAGGGGAACATATTGTGTAGAAATACAGGACCGAGGATGTCAATCTCTTCGACAAGGTGAACCAGGAGATGCGTCATAATATTCAAGAAAGATGGCGGAAACACCAACTCAAAAGTAACAAGACATTGCACCACATCCTTCTGTAACCTTGGCAGACTAGCTGGATTGATTACCTTCTGAGATAGTGCATTGAGGAGTGCACATAGCTTCACAATGGGCATTCAAACATTTTCTGGTAGAAGCCCCCTCATTGCAACCACAAGAAACTGTGTCATAATAATGTGGCAGTTATGCGACTTCAGGTTTTTGAATTTTCACAATGGGTATTCGATCATTTTCCGGTAGAAGCCCCCTCAATGCAACCAGAAGCAACTGCGTCATAATAATGTGGCACTCATGCGACTTCAGGTTTTGGAATTTTTTCTCTGCCATATTTATAATCCCCTTTATACTTTATGAGAAGCAAGACGGCACCCTGATACTGTAAAGGACTTCAAAAAAGATTTCCTTCCTTGCTTTGGTAAGAGCATAGCTGGCAGGACTTAAGTGACACCCTGTATATGTTTTGTTCTGTTCTTGCTTGTTTTTTGGGACTTTCATACGATAATGGTCCTCCCGTGCTTCTGGTGTATCTTTTGTCTTCCCATACACGCCTAAGAAGTCTAGTAGGTTCACGCAAAGATTCTTCATCACGTGCATCACGTCGATTAAAGAGCGGACCCAAGGTGTTTCCAATAGGGTAGCTCCAAAAATATAGATTTTTTCTTCCACACGGTAGCGACGTCATTCGGAACAGATTGAACGCCAGGACCCTTTCCAAATATTACTTTTATGTCCTTGACCATATCAAGTAAAGCATCACCAGTATGGAGTTCAGGCTTCTCCCGGTGATCTGCCTCACCTCCGAAATGCTTGCCTTTCTTTCTGATGGGGTGCCTCTTTGGAAGAAATTGATGATGACCCAGGTACACAACCTTCTTACATTTATCTAAATATACACCTTCGGTCTCATTTAAACAGTGCATGCATGCATTGTATCCATTGTTTGTCTATCCTGAAAGGTTACTAAGAGAAGGCCAATCATTGATGTTCACGAAAAGCAACGCTCGTAGGTCAAATGGATCTTGATTGTGCTCATCCCACGCATGTACACCTGGTTTGGCCCACAACTATAAGAATTCTTGAAATAATGGTCTTAGGTACACATTAATGTCGTTGTCGGGTTGCTTTGGGCCTTGGATGAGCACTGTCATCATAATGAACTTCTGCTTCATGCACAACCAAGGCGGACGGTTATAGATACATAGAGTTACATGCCAAGTGTATGACTGCAGCTCTACTCCCCAAAAGGATTCATGTCATCTATACATAGACCAAATCTTAAGTTCCGCACGTCACCTGCAAAGTCTGGGAACTCTCAATCGATTTTCCTCCACTATGACCCATAATGGGATGTCTCACCATCTCGTCTTTCTTACGGTCTTCTTTGTGCTATCGCAACAACCTGGCATGCTCTTTGTTTCTGAAGAGACATTTCAACCGTGGTATTATAAGAGCATACCACATAACCTTGGCAGGAACCCGCTTCCTAGGGGGCTCGCCCTCAACATCACCAGGGTCATCTCGCCTGATATTATACCGCAGTGGAGTGCATACCGGGTATTTTTCCAAATTTGCGTACTCCTCACGGTGGTAGAGGATGCATGTATTAATGCATGCATGTATCTTTTGCACCTCTAATCCTATAGGGCAGAGAACCTTCTTTTCTTCGTACTATTAGGCAATTCATTATTCTTTGGAAGCTTCTTCTTCGTTATTTTTAGTAACTTCTCAAATACCTTCCATTGCAGCAACACCAGTGTGGTACTGAGCTTTGTGTTGCCATCTTCGCAAGTTGGGTACAACTTTTTTTTGTGATTCTCTAACATGCCTTTTAACTTCCGCTTCTCGTTTTCAGTTTCTGCTTCTCTGTGTGCATCAGCGATGGCCCGACGAAGATCATCACCAACGGGCTCATCTGATGCCTCTTAATCTTCAGCACCCTCTGCCTCTTCATCTTCATCATGCCTCGTTGCAGTATCACCGTAATTAGGGTACATATCATCATTATCTTCTTCTTCTTCTTTATTGTCTTCCATCTTAACCCCTCTTTCTCCATGCTTGGTTCAACAATTATAGCTGGGTATGTGTGGTGACCCTGCATACCACTGCATATTGTAGTATGCCAGTCGTAGATATAACATTCACGAAGTACCAATCCGCAAATATTACATCCCTCAGAGTAGTATAACAGAACATAGCAGGTCCATAACTCATTCATTTATTATTACAAACCATATGTACAAATCATCACGGAGTTCCTCCTGGGTCCTGAGAGGAATACTCCTGGGTTCGAGGTGAACCCAGCTTAGCTTACAATATATAAGCCTTAGAAGGTTATACATTTATTCTCATCGAGCAGTTAAGTACTAAGTGTTCGTACTGCTCGGCTACTACTACTATCAGATTAGTCTATGCTTGTTCTCCTCCGGAACCCTCCCCGGTTCCGTAGACGATGAGGTAATCCACTCCTTCTACACCTCCGGAGAGGTCTGGCTCTTCATAGCAGATTTCTTCTGCTCCTTCCTGGTTGTCGGTGTCCTCCTCAAGATGATTCAGGGAATCTAAGCAGGGGATTAAGAGTGGTATGAGTACGAGCGTACTCAACAAGTTCATTATAGAAAAGAGGTATTTAATGCACTAGCTATGATATCAGACCAAAAAGTCTAATACCAATGTAGGTTTTGATAATCATTTCTTCAAAAGGTTGCTTTTATCAATAAGAACTATGTCTGTCAGCCTTCACCGGTTTACTAGAACTTCATGGAGTTCCTTTCCGGCAGCGTTTGCAGTTCCAAACCCGGAACAGGGAGTGACAGGTCACGATTCATTATACTCTGCAGAGGTGTGTTGCTTTACCCATAAGAGATCTTAACCATGGTGCCAACCGGGCAGCTTTCCCATCCACACTTCCTTGGGTGTGAGGCCCGGTATAAGGTCTTAGCCAATCATATTCCTCCGCTACCTCGCACACCCACCCTTTGTTGCAAATCCGACCTTGGGTCCTCGCCGGGCTATATCACTTGGATATCTTCCGACCTCGACAACTACCAGGTCGCAACCATGGTCCTTCGCCGGCCAATGTAACCCATCATAGACCGCATTACCATGGGGACTTAGGGCTCCCCAACCACTCCACTTGTCCCTCGGGATTCAAATGACTACGGTAAGCGCATCCGTTGATGTACAAGAGGTGGAAATATGATTGACTACTCCGTCCCACTCCAGATCTTATGGTTAACACGAGTTTTACGGCACAAGAATTACTGGACGACATTTGTTGTTTAATATTAGATGGATATAAACCCATTGCAATGGAACCTCCACCATGTCAACACATTCCATGGTTCCATTGCCAACCACATAGTCATATTCATAGTTATGAAGTAGTACTTTTGCTTTTTATGCAAGAGTGATAAGTATAGTAGTTTGCAAGTAATTTGATAAAAATACTCAAATGACATGAGCAAGCGATGAACTTGCCTGAAGACTGCAAAGTGTTGCAGTTCGATGGTGTGGACTGACCCTTGTCCTCTTTTGCTGAAAAATTGCATCATTGTCCGATAAGGGCAATGGTTAAAGAAGCATTTATGCATGATTCAGCTTTTAGGGTTTTGTTCCCCCCTTCCCGACGCTTTATTATTTCATGTAAGAGGTAATTACTAAGATCAATTTAGGGATACTCTGTTTAGAGTAAAATACTACCTTGAAATGTTGTCAAGGTGTTTTGTTAAAGTCCAAAAGTATTTATGGACTTATTTTTATCATTAAAAATACAAGGTTTAATTTTTAATGATTAATTCCTTGCATTTAAATATGACTCATTTTTAATTGTCTCAAAATTTCCATTCCATATTTTATTATGATAAAGAATTTTATGCTGAGTGATTTTCATATTTTATTTATTATTTTAGAGCTTTATTTATTTTATTAAATTCAGTGAAGATTCACTTAATTTGGCGTTTTTTAAATGTCAAAAATACCCCTCGGGCCCACCTGTCAGGCGGCCGAACTGGTTAGATTGGACCAGCCCACTGGGCTCGGTCCAACCGACCCAGTTGCTCGCGTCACTCTCTCCTCTCCTAACCCTAACTCTCCCCGTGCTCTCGCGATCCATGGTCGCCGCCATCTTCGCCGATTTATCCCGGCCAACTCCGGCCATCACCGACGACGAGATGGGTCGCAATCGAACCGCCGTTCGATGGCACACCTTCTGGTCTGCGTCGATCTGTGTTTCACTGCCGTCCTCGCTCGTCCTCAAACTCTCTGCGTCTCGGCCGCACGGATCCGTGGCGATCCGCCGCTCACCGGCGTTCCTGGCGCCATGGCGCCGCCGTAGGGTGCTGGGTGCTGCGGCTCCTGTCGAGGCTTGGCCTGGCCTGGCGCTGCCTGATACGTCTCCGACGTATAGATAATTTCTTGTGTTCCATGCCACATTATTGATGATATCTACATGTTTTATGCTCACTTTATGTCATATTCGTGCATTTTCTGGAACTAACCTATTAACAAGATGCCGAAGAGCCAGTTGCTGTTTTCTGCTGTTTTTGGTTTCAGAAATCATAGTAACGAAATATTCTCGGAATTGGACGAAATCAACGCCCAGGGTCCTATTTTGCCACGAAGCTTCCAGAAGACCGAAGAGGAGACGAAGTGGGGCCACGAGGCGGCCAAACCCTAGGGCGGCGCGGCCTGGCCCTTGGCCGCGCCGACCTATGGTGTGGGGCCCTCGTGTGGCCCCCTGACCTGCCCTTCCGCCTACTTAAAGCCTCCGTCGCGAAACCCCCAGTACCGAGAGCCACGATACGGAAAACCTTCCAGAGACGCCGCCGCTGCCAATCCCATCTCGGGGGATTCAGGAGATCGCCTCCGGCACCCTGCCGGAGAGGGGAATCATCTCCCGGAGGACTCTACGCCGCCATGGTCGCCTCCGGAGTGATGAGTGAGTAGTCTACCCCTGGACTATGGGTCCATAGCAGTAGCTAGATGGTTGTCTTCTCCCCATTGTGCTTAATTGTCGGGTCTTGTGAGCTGCCGAACATGATCAAGATCATCTATCTGTAATTCTATATGTTGCGTTTGTTGGGATCCGATGAATAGAGAATACTTGTTATGTTGATTATCAATTTATGTCTATGTGTTGTTTATGATCTTGCATGCTCTCCGTTACTAGTAGATGCTCTGGCCAAGTAGATGCTTGTAACTCCAAGAGGGAGTATTTATGCTCGATAGTGGGTTCATGTCTCCGTGAATCTGGGGGAGTGATAGAAACCTCTAAGATTATGGATGTGCTGTTGCCACTAGGGATAAAACATTGGTGCTATGTTCAAGGATGTAGTCACTGATTACATTACGCGCAATACTTAATGCAATTGTCTGTTGTTAGCAACTTAATACTGGAGGGGGTTCGGATGATAACCTGAAGGTGGACTTTTTAGGCATAGATGCATGCTGGATAGCGGTCTATGTACTTTGTCGTAATGCCCAATTAAATCTCACTATACTCATCATAATATGTATGTGCATGGTCATGCCCTCTTTATTTGTCAATTGCCCAACTGTAATTTGTTCACCCAACATGCTGTTTATCTTATGGGAGAGACACCTCTAGTGAACTGTGGACCCCGGTCCAATTCTCTATACTGAAATACAATCTACTGCAATACTTGTTCTACTGTTTTCTGCAAACAATCATCTTCCACACAATACGGTTAATCCTTTGTTACAGCAAGCCGGTGAGATTGACAACCTCACTGTTTCGTTGGGGCAAAGTACTTTGGTTGTGTTGTGCAGGTTCCACGTTGGCGCCGGAATCTCTGGTGTTGCGCCGCACTACATCCCACCGCCATCAACCTTCAACGTGCTTCTTGACTCCTACTGGTTCGATTAAACCTTGGTTTCTTACCGAGGGAAACTTGCCGCTGTTCGCATCACACCTTCCTCTTGGGGTTCCCAACGGACGTGTCAACCACACGCATCAAGCAAATTTCTGGCGCCGTTGCCGGGGAGATCAAGACACGCTGCAAGGGGAGTCTCCACTTCCCAATCTCTTTACTTTGTTTTTGTCTTGCTTAGTTTTATTTACTACTTTGTTTGCTGCATTATATCAAAACACAAAAAAATTAGTTGCTACTTTTACTTTATTTGCTATCTTGTTTGCTATATCAAAAACACAAAAAAATTAGTTACTTGCATTTACTAGTTTGCTTTATTTACTGTCTTGCACTTTATATTAAAAATACAAAAAAATTAGTTACTTTTGTTACCATGTCTAGCTCTGAACCTGTTACTTCTTCGCCTGAAGAATTAGTCTTCACTTTTAAACAAGGGGATGCGGAGAGTTTTAAGGATTCTTGGTCTAGAATTTTTACTTCTTATCGTAAAACTGAACCTCAAATGACTCTAAGTTTGCTCCTTAGTAATTTTTATTTTGGTCTTATGATTCGTTATAGATATGCTTTGGATGCTTTAGTGGGAGGAGATTTCCTTCATTGCAATGGGGATCAAGCTTTTAATGCCATAAAGAAGTTGGTTGCATCACATGATTCAGCTAATAACTTTGATTCAGCCCTTATTAGCATTTATAATAGATTAAACAATCTCGAGATAAGTACATCTCGCTTGGATGACAACTATCACCATGTTCGTAATCGTCTTGAACAGGTTTTAGTGAACTCTAAACTTTCATTATGGGATCCTACTGTTAAAATTGTTATCGGTGATCGAACTCTTCGTGCCAACTGTGATATTATGTCTGAATTTTGCCTTATACCTGAGAGCATTTATAAATCTTTGAAACTTTGGGGAGTTGATGAAGGAGGAGAAGAAATAACTCTCATTGATAACTCTGTTATAATTCCTAAGGGAATAGCCGCAGGTGTGCATACAACCATTCTTGGAAGAACAATATCCATTGATTATCTTGTTATTGAATGTGTAGGGACAGGAAAAATCACACTCGGAAGATCCCTGCTGAAACTATTGGGAGCAGTCATTGATGTGGGAGAAGGCACCCTGGAATTCACCTCTACACCGGGGGGAAATTATATATTTCCTAAATCAAAGGGAAAGAAAAACAACAAGAAAGGTAAGGGTAAAGCCCAAGGTAAGGTTGACACACCATCTCTTGATAATACTTGATACACACTTTCTGCGCCTAGCTGAAAGGCGTTAAAGAAAAGCGCTTATGGGAGACAACCCATGGTTTTTACTACAGTACTTTGTTTTTATTTTGAGTCTTGGGAGTTGTTTACTACTGTAGCAACCTCTCCTTATCTTAGTTTAGTGTTTTGTTGTGCCAAGTAAAGTCGTTGATAGTAAAGTTCATACTAGATTTGGATTACTGCGCAGAAACAGATTTCTTTGCTGTCACGAATCTGGGCTGTTTTCTCTGTAGGTAACTCAGAAAATTATGCCAATTTACGTGAGTGATCCTCAGATATGTACGCAACTTTCATTCAATTTGAGCATTTTCATTTGAGCAAGTTTGTTGCCTCGATAAAATTCGTCAATACGAACTGTTCTTTTTTGACAGATTCTGCCTTTTATTTCGCATTGCCTCTTTTGCTATGTTGGATGAATTTCTTTGATCCATTAATGTCCAGTAGCTTTATGCAATGTCCAGAAGTGTTAAGAATGATTGTGTCACCTCTGAACATGTTAATTTTTATTGTCCACTAACCCTCTAATGAGTTGTTCTAAGTTTGGGGTGGAGGAAGTTTTCAAGGATCAAGAGAGGAGTATGATGCAACATGATCAAGGAGAGTGAAAGCTCTAAGCTTGGGGATGTCCTGGTGGTTCACCCCTACATATTCTAAGAAGACTCAAGCGTCTAAGCTTGGGGATGCCCAAGGCATCCCCTTCTTCATCAACAATATTATCAGGTTCCTCCCCTGAAACTATATTTTTATTCCATCACATCTTATGTGCTTTTCTTGGAGCGTCGGTTTGTTTTTGTTTTTGTTTTTGCTTGAATAAATGGATCCTAGCATTCACTTTGTGGGAGAGAGACACGCTCCGCTGTAGCATATGGACAAGTATGTCCTTAGGCTTTACTCATAGTATTCATGGTGAAGTTTCTTCTTCGTTAAATTGTTATATGGTTGGAATTGGAAAATGATACATGTAGTAATTGCTATAATGTCTTGGATAATGTGATACTTGGCAATTGTTGTGCTCATGTTTAAGCTCTTGCATCATATGCTTTGCACCCATTAATGAAGAAATACATAGAGCATGCTAAAATTTGGTTTGCATATTTGGTCTCTCTAAAGTCTAGATAATATCTAGTATTGAGTTTTGAACAACAAGGAAGACGGTGTAGATTCTTATAATGTTTACAATATGTCTTTTATGTGAGTTTTGCTGCGCCGTTCATCCTTGTGTTTGTTTCAAATAACCTTGCTAGCCTAAACCTTGTATCGAGAGGGAATACTTCTCATGCGTCCAAAATACTTGAGCCAACCACTATGCCATTTGTGTCCACCATACCTACCTACTACATGGTATTTCTCCGCCATTCCAAAGTAAATTGCTTGAGTGCTACCTTTAAAATTCCATCATTCACCTTTGCAATATATAGCTCATGGGACAAATAGCTTAAAAACTATTGTGGTATTGAATATGTACTTATGCACTTTATCTCTTATTAAGTTGCTTGTTGTGCGATAACCATGTTCACTGGGGATGCCATCAACTATTCTTTGTTGAATATCATGTGAGTTGCTATGCATGTTCGTCTTGTCTGAAGTAAGGGAGATCTACCACCTTATGGTTAAGCATGCATATTGTTAGAGAAGAACATTGGGCCGCTAACTAAAGCCATGATCCATGGTGGAAGTTTCAGTTTTGGACATATATCCTCAATCTCATATGAGAATAATAATTGTTGCCACATGCTTATGCATTAAAGAGGAGTCCATTATCTGTTGTCTATGTTGTCCCGGTATGGATGTCTAAGTTGAGAATAATCAATAGCGAGAAATCCAATGCGAGCTTTCTCCTTAGACCTTTGTACAGGCGGCATAGAGGTACCCCATTGTGACACTTGGTTAAAACATGTGTATTGCGATGATCCGGTAGTCCAAGCTAATTAGGACAAGGTGCGGGCACTATTAGTATACTATGCATGAGGCTTGCAACTTGTAAGATATAATTTACATAACTCATATGCTTTATTACTACCGTTGACAAAATTGTTTCATGTTTTCAAAATCAAAGCTCTAGCACAAATATAGCAATCGATGCTTTTCCTCTATGGAGGACCATTCTTTTACTTTTATGTTGAGTCAGTTCACCTATTTCTCTCCACCTCAAGAAGCAAACACTTGTGTGAACTGTGCATTGATTCCTACATACTTGCATATTGCACTTATTATATTACTCTATGTTGACAATATCCATGAGATATACATGTTACAAGTTGAAAGCAACCGCTGAAACTTAATCTTCCTTTGTGTTGCTCCAATACCTTTACTTTGATTTATTGCTTTATGAGTTAACTCTTATGCAAGACTTATTGATGCTTGTCTTGAAGTACTATTCATGAAAAGTCTTTGCTATATGATTCACTTGTTTACTCATGTCATATACATTGTTTTGATCGCTGCATTCACTACATATGCTTTACAAATAGTATGATCAAGGTTATGATGGCATGTCACTCCAGAAATTATCTTTGTTATCGTTTTACCTGCTCGGGACGAGCAGAACTAAGCTTGGGAATGCTGATACGTCTCCGACGTATCGATAATTTCTTGTGTTCCATGCCACATTATTGATGATATCTACATGTTTTATGCACACTTTATGTCATATTCGTGCATTTTCTGGAACTAACCTATTAACAAGATGCCGAAGAGCCAGTTGCTGTTTTCTGCTGTTTTTGGTTTCAGAAATCCTAGTAACGAAATATTCTCGGAATTGGACGAAATCAACGCCCAGGGTCCTATTTTGCCACGAAGCTTCCAGAAGACCGAAGAGGAGACGAAGTGGGGCCACGAGGCGGCCAAACCCTAGGGCGGCGCGGCCTGGCCCTTGGCCGCGCCGACCTATGGTGTGGGGCCCTCGTGTGGCCCCCTGACCTGCCCTTCCGCCTACTTAAAGCCTCTGTCGCGAAACCCCCAGTACCGAGAGCCACGATACGGAAAACCTTCCAGAGACGCCGCCGCCGCCAATCCCATCTCGGGGGATTCAGGAGATCGCCTCTGGCACCCTGCCGGAGAGGGGAATCATCTCCCGGAGGACTCTACGCCGCCATGGTCGCCTCCGGAGTGATGAGTGAGTAGTCTACCCCTGGACTATGGGTCCATAGCAGTAGCTAGATGGTTGTCTTCTCCCCATTGTGCTTAATTGTCGGGTCTTGTGAGCTGCCGAACATGATCAAGATCATCTATCTGTAATTCTATATGTTGCGTTTGTTGGGATCCGATGAATAGAGAATACTTGTTATGTTGATTATCAATTTATGTTTATGTGTTGTTTATGATTTTGCATGCTCTCCGTTACTAGTAGATGCTCTGGCCAAGTAGATGCTTGTAACTCCAAGAGGGAGTATTTATGCTCGATAGTGGGTTCATGTCTCCGTGAATCTGGGGGAGTGACAGAAACCTCTAAGATTATGGATGTGCTGTTGCCACTAGGGATAAAACATTGGTGCTATGTTCAAGGATGTAGTCACTGATTACATTACGCACAATACTTAATGAAATTGTCTGTTGTTAGCAACTTAATACTGGAGGGGGTTCGGATGATAACCTGAAGGTGGACTTTTTAGGCATAGATGCATGCTGGATAGCAGTCTATGTACTTTGTCGTAATGCCCAATTAAATCTCACTATACTCATCATAATATGTATGTGCATGGTCATGCCCTCTTTATTTGTCAATTGCCCAACTGTAATTTGTTCACCCAACATGCTGTTTATCTTATGGGAGAGACACCTCTAGTGAACTGTGGACCCCGGTCCAATTCTCTATACTGAAATACAATCTACTTCAATACTTGTTCTACTATTTTTTGCAAACAATCATCTTCCACACAATACGGTTAATCCTTTGTTACAGCAAGCCGGTGAGATTGACAACCTCACTGTTTCGTTGGGGCAAAGTACTTTGGTTGTGTTGTGCAGGTTCCACGTTGGCGCCGGAATCTCTGGTGTTGCGCCACACTACATCCCACCGCCATCAACCTTCAACGTGCTTCTTGACTCCTACTGGTTCGATTAAACCATGGTTTCTTACTGAGGGAAACTTGCCGCTGTGCGCATCACACCTTCCTCTTGGGGTTCCCAACGGACGTGTCAACCACACGCATCACTGCCGTGCGTCCGGCGTGTGCCGCCGTGGCCGCCATGGATGCGACTGCCGTCTGGTCGCCCTGGTACGTGTTCCATTACCTCTCTCTCTTATCTGTTCTTCCTCCTCCTCCTCCACTGGATGCCTTGGCGTCCAGGTTGTTGTGCTGCTGCTCCTGCGCCATGCTACCTCTTGTGCTGCCATGGTGTGCTAGCTGCTGCTGCTCTATGTGCCATGGATACTAGCTGCTGCTGCTCTACTTGACTAGCTGTGCATGATTCTGTGCTTCCTAGCTGCTTCTGTTTATGCTGTAATACTGTGATACGTCTCCAACGTATCGATAATTTCTTATGTTCCATGCTTGTTTTATGACAATACCTACATGTTTTGTTCACACTTTATGATGATTTTATGCGTTTTCCGGAACTAACCTATTGACGAGATGCCGAAGTGCCAGTTCCTGTTTTCTGCTGTTTTTGGTTTCAGAAATCCTAGTAAGGAAATATTCTCGGAATTGGACGAAATCAACGCCCAGCATCTTATAATTGGACGAAGCTTCCAGAACACCCGAGAGGAACCAGAGGGGGGCCACAGGGCCACCAGATGATAGGCCGGCGCGGCCTAGGGGGGGCGCCCCCTAGTGTGTCACCGCCTCGTCAGCCCTCCGACTCAGCCTCTTCTCCTATTTAAAGGTCCCTGACCTAAATTTTCGATACGGAAAAGCCACGGTACGAGAAACCTTCCAGAGCCGCCGCCATCGCGAAGGCAAGATCTGGGGGATAGGACTCTCTATTCCGGCATGCCGCCGGGACGGGGAAGTGCCCCCGGAAGGCATCTCTATCGACACCACCGCCATCTCCATCACCGCTGCTATCTCCCATGAGGAGGGGGTAGTTCTCCATCGAGGCTAAGGGCTGTACCGGTACCTATGTGGTTAATCTCTCTCCCATGTACTTCAATACAATGATCTCATGAACTGCCTTACATGATTGAGATTCATATGAGCTTTGTATCACTATTCATCTATGTGCTACTCTAGTGATGTTATTAAAGTAGTCTATTCCTCCTCCATGATGTAATGTTGACAGTGTGTGCATCATGAAGTACTTGGTATATGCTATGATTGTGATCTCTTGTAGATTATGAAGTTAACTATTACTATGATGGTATTGATGTGATCTATTCCTCCTTTCATAGTCTGTCGGTGACGGTGTGCATGCTATGTTAGTACTTGGTATTGTTGTGTTGATCTATCATGCACTCTAAGGTTATTTAAATATGAACATCGAATATTGTGGAGCTTGTTAACTCCGACATTGAGGTGCTCTTGTAGCCCTACGCAATTAGTGGTGTTCATCATCCAACAAGAGAGTGTAGAGTATAGCATTTATCTATTCAGTTAAGTGATCAATGTTGAGAGTGTCCACTAGTGAAAGTATGATCCCTAGGCCTTGTTTCCAAATACTGCAATCATCGCTTGTCTACTGTTCTACTGCATCTGTACTGCCTGCAATATTCCCACCATCAACCACACGCCAGTTGTAGCAGCAAGCTATTTTCTGGTGCCGTTACTACTGCTCATATTCATTCATACCACTTGTATTTCACTATCTCTTCGCCGAACTAGTGCACCTATACATCTGACAAGTGTATTAGGTGTGTTGGGGACACAAGAGACTTCTTGCATTGTGATCGCAGGGTTGCTTGAGAGGGATATCTTTGACCTCTTCCTCCCTGAGTTCGATAAACCTTGGGTGATCCACTTAAGGGAAAACTTGCTGCTGTTCTACAAACCTCTGCTCTTGGAGGCCCAACACTGTCTACAGGAAAAGAAGCGTGAGTAGACATCAAGCTATTTTCCGGCGCCGTTGCCGGGGAGGAAAGGTAAAAGGTACTCACACTCCGGATCTCGGCTACTAAGCTATTTTTCGGCGCCGTTGTAAGTGCTCGAAGCTATTTCCTTTAGATCCTGCAATTGCATCTTTTTGTTTCTTGTTTATCACTAGTTTGGCATAATGGAAAGCAACAGTGAGCTTTTAAAATTATTTCCTGAGTTAAGACATGGATGGTTTGATGCGAAAATTAAAAAACCCATGGAACATATTAGTATGAATACTTTGAACACCATTGTTGCTAATGATATGGAAAATTCTAAGCTTGGGGAAGCTGGTTTCGATGAGCATGATATTTTTAGTCCCCCAAGCATTGAGGAGAAAATTTTCTTTGATGATACTTTGCCTCCTATTTATGATGATTATAATGATAGTGGTCTTTTGGTGCCACCTACTATGGAGAGTAAATTTTATTATGATTATACTATGCCTCCTACACTTGATGAGAATAATAATGATAGCTACTTTGTTGAATTTGCTCCCACTACAACTAATAAAATTGATTATGCTTATGTGGAGAGTAATAATTTTATGCATGAGACTCATGATAAGAATGTTTCATTTGATAGTTATGTTGTTGAGTTTGCTCATGATGCTACTGGATATTATTATGAGAGAGGAAAAATATGGTTGTAGAAACTTTCATGTTACTAGAACACTTCTCTTTTTGCTGAAAATCTTGAAGTTGCGCTTGTCTAGTCTTTCTATGCTTGTTGCATTATGCTTCATGAACTTGTTTATTTACAAGATTCCTTTTCATAGGAAGTGGGTTAGACTTAAATGTGTTTTGAATTTGCTTTTTGACGCTCTCTTTTGCTTCAACTCATATTTCTTGGGAGTGCATCATTAAAATTACTGAGCCCATCTTAATGGCTATAAAGAAAGCACTTCTTGGGAGATAACCCATGTGTTTATTTTACTACAGTACTTTTATTTTATATTTGAGTCTTGGAAGTTGTTAGTACTGTAGCAACCTCTCCTTATCTTAATTTTGTTGCATTGTTGTGCCAAGTAAAGTCTTTGATAGTAAGGTTCATACTAGATTTGGATTACTGCGCAGAAACAGATTTCTTCCTGTCATGAATCTGGGCTGAATTCTCTGTAGGTAACTCAAAAATTCTGCCAATTTGAGTGAGTGATCCTCAGATATGTACGCAACTTTCATTCAATTTGAGCACTTTCATTTGAGCAAGTCTGGTGCCTCTTAGAAATTCATCTTTACGGACTGTTCTGTTTTGACAGATTCTGCCTTTTATTTCGCATTGCCTGTTTTGCTATGCTTGATGGATTTCTTTATTCCATTAACTTTCAGTAGCTTTGTGCAATGTCCAGAAGTGTTAAGAATGATTATGTCACCTCTGAACATGTGAATTTTGATTATGCACTAACCCTCTAATGAGTTGTTTTGAGTTTGGTGTGGAGGAAGTTTTCAAGGGTCAAGAGAGGAGGATGATGCAATATGATCAAGAAGAGTGAAAGCTCTAAGCTTGGGGATGCCCCGGTGGTTCATCCCTGCATATTTCAAGAAGACTCAAGCATCTAAGCTTGGGGATGCCCAAGGCATCCCCTTCTTCATTGACAACATTATCAGGTTCCTCTAGTGAAACTATATTTTTATTCCATCACATCTTATGTGCTTTACTTGGAGCGTCTGTTTGTTTTTGTTTTTGTTTTGTTTGAATAAAGTTGGATCCTAGCATCCTTGTGTGGGAGAGAGACACGCTCCGCTGGTTCATATGAACACATGTGTTCTTAGCTTTACTTTTAATGTTAATGGCGAAGGTTGAACTGCTTCGTTAATTGTTATATGGTTGGAAACGGGAAATGCTACATGTGGTAACTGGTAGAATGTCTTGAATAATTTGATACTTGGCAATTGTTGTGCTCATGTTTAAGCTCTTGCATCATATACTTTGCACCTATTAGTGAAGAAATACATAGAGCTTGCTAAAATTTGGTTTGCATGATTGGTCTCTCTAAGGTCTAGATATTTTCTAGTAAGGTTTGAACAACAAGGAAGACGGTGTAGAGTCTTATAATGCTTGCAATATGTCTTTTATGTGAGTTTTGCTATACCGGTTCATACTTGTGTTTGCTTCAAATAACCTTGCTAGCCTAAGCCTTGTATTGAGAGGGAATACTTCTCGTGCATCCAAATCCTTGAGCCAATAACTATGCCATTTGTGTCCACCATACCTACCTACTACATGGTATTTCTCTGCCATTCCAATGTAAATTGCTTGAGTGCTACCTTTAAATTTCTATCCTTCACCTTTACAATATATAGCTCATGGGACAAATAGTCTAAAAACTATTGTGGTATTGAATATGTACTTATGCATTTTATCTCTTATAAGTTGCTTGTTGAGCGATAACCATGTTCCTGGGGACGCCATCAACACTTTGTTGAATATCATGTGAGTTGCTATGCATGTTCGTCTTGTCTAAAGTAAGGGCGATTTACCATGAGTTGAATGGTTTGAGCATGCATATTGTTAGAGAAGAACATTGGGCCGCTAACTAAAGCCATGATCCATGGTGGAAGTTTCAGTTTTGAACAACAATCCTCAATCTCTTATGAGAATATTATTTGTTGCTAAATGCTTATGCATTAAAGAGGAGTCCATTATCTGTTGTCTATGTTGTCCCAGTATGGATGTCTAAGCTGAGAATAATCAAAAGCGAGAAATCCAATGCGAGCTTTCTCCTTAGACCTTTGTACAAGCGGCATAGAGGTACCCCTTTGTGATACTTGGTTAAAACATATGTATTGCGATGATAATCCAGGTAATCCGAGCTAATTAGGACAAGGTGCGGGCACTATTGGTAATCTATGCATGAGGCTTGCAACTTGTAGGATATAATTTACATAATACATATGATTTATTACTACCATTGACAAAATTGTTTCTTGTTTTCAAAATAAAAGCTCTAGCACAAATATAGCAATCAATGCTTCCCTCTGCGAAGGGCCATTCTTCTACTTTCATGTTGAGTCAGTTTACCTATTTCCTTCTGTCCTAGAAGCAAACACTTGTGTTAACTGTGCATTGATTCTTACATACTTGCATATTTGCATTTATTATATTACTTTATGTTGACAACTATCCATGAGATATACATGTTACAAGTTGAAAGCAATCGCTGAAACTTAATCTTCCTTTGTGTTGCTTCAATGCCTTTACTCTGAATCTATTGCTTTATGAGTTAACTCTTATGCAAGACTTATTGATGCTTGTCTTGGAAGTACTATTCATGAAAAGTCTTTGCTATATGATTCAGTTGTTTAATCATTGTCTTTACCATTGCTTTGAATCGCTGCATTCATCTCATATGCTTTACAATAGTATGATTAAGATCATGTTGGTGGCATGTCACTTCAGAAATTATCTTTGTTATCGTTTACCTACTCGAGGACGAGTAGGAACTAAGCTTGGGGATGCTGATACGTCTCCAACGTATCGATAATTTCTTATGTTCCATGCTTGTTTTATGACAATACCTACATGTTTTGTTCACACTTTATGATGATTTTATGCGTTTTCCGGAACTAACCTATTGACGAGATGCCGAAGTGCCAGTTCCTGTTTTCTGCTGTTTTTGGTTTCAGAAATCCTAGTAAGGAAATATTCTCGGAATTGGACGAAATCAACGCCCAGCATCTTATAATTGGACGAAGCTTCCAGAACACCCGAGAGGAACCAGAGGGTGGCCACAGGGCCACCAGATGACAGGCCGGCGCGGCCCAGGGGGGGCGCGCCCCCCTAGTGTGTCACCGCCTCGTCAGCCCTCCGACTCCGCCTCTTCGCCTATTTAAAGGTCCCTGACCTAAATCTTCGATACGGAAAAGCCACGGTACGAGAAACCTTCCAGAGCCGCCGCCATCGCGAAGGCAAGATCTGGGGGACAGGACTCTCTGTTCCGGCACGCCGCCGGGATGGGGAAGTGCCCCCAGAAGGCATCTCCATCGACACCACCGCCATCTCCATCACCGCTGCTGTCTCCCATGAGGAGGGGGTAGTTCTCCATCGAGGCTAAGGGCTGTACCGGTAGCTATGTGGTTAATCTCTCTCCCATGTACTTCAATACAATGATCTCATGAGCTGCCTTACATGATTGAGATTCATATGAGCTTTGTATCACTATTCATCTATGTGCTACTCTAGTGATGTTATTAAAGTAGTCTATTCCTCCTCCATGATGTAATGTTGACAGTGTGTGCATCATGAAGTACTTGGTATATACTATGATTGTGATCTCTTGTAGATAATGAAGTTAACTATTACTATGATGGTATTGATGTGATCTATTCCTCCTTTCATAGTCTGTCGGTGACGGTGTGCATGCTATGTTAGTACTTGGTATAGTTGTGTTGATCTATCATGCACTCTAAGGTTATTTAAATATGAACATCGAATATTGTGGAGCTTGTTAACTCCGGCATTGAGGTGCTCTTGTAGCCCTACGCAATTAGTGGTGTTCATCATCCAACAAGAGAGTGTAGAGTATAGCATTTATCTATTCAGTTAAGTGATCAATGTTGAGAGTGTCCACTAGTGAAAGTATGATCCGTAGGCCTTGTTTCCAAATACTGCAATCATCGCTTGTTTACTGTTCTACTGCATCTGTACTGCCTGCAATATTCCCACCATCAACCACACGCCAGTTGTAGCAGCAAGCTATTTTCTGGTGCCGTTACTACTGCTCATATTCATTCATACCACTTGTATTTCACTATCTCTTCGCCGAACTAGTGCACCTATACATCTGACAAATGTATTAGGTGTGTTGGGGACACAAGAGACTTCTTGCATTGTGATCGCAGGGTTGCTTGAGAGAGATATCTTTGACCTCTTCCTCCCTGAGTTCGATAAACCTTGGGTGATCCACTTAAGGGAAAACTTGCTGATGTTCTACAAACCTCTGCTCTTGGAGGCCCAACACTGTCTACAGGAAAAGAAGCGTGAGTAGACATCATACTACTGTGGCACTCCCGTAATTGTTCATGAATATCCAGTGATGCTCATGGTCTATTGGATTGCTTCTGTCATTAATACTGTTGCTAGTCTATCCTGGGTGTTCATAATTTTGGTCTCTGGCTTGATTACTGTGTGTAATCCTTGCCATCTGCAAGAGCCAGTGCCCCTGGAATGTTGCTTATTGAGCTGTGAATCATGGAAATGCTCTATTGAGCATAGTTGTTGACTAGACTGCTCCCTCTCTTCATGGTGTGCTTCTGGATACAATTCTAATGCATCTATTTTCTTATCTGTGGTATATAATTTGATTAATTGTGGCTCTGGATGATCATTTGATCACTAAGGTCTCCTGTTGGTTCTTGTATATGCATGAATTCAATTCTTATGCTGCTGTTATTGCTACACTTGGCTCTAGCATGCTTTGTCAAGCCATGATGATCATATGATCATCAGTTGCTTGGTAATTGGCTGATGTACCATGCTTGTGTCTCACTGATGCTCTCCCTTGTGTTTGTGTGACACACTGGCAGGTGCTGTTGTATGCTTGTGCTTGCTCAAGTTACTGCTATTGCTTGATTGCTTATCTGTTTCATTTATCTGTGATGCTTTAGTGAGTTTTATGTGTGGCTAGGTAGCTATTGTGACCCTAGCCGACTTTGTCTGCTAGAAATGGTTGCTCCTGCCTCTAGTGGATGCTTCTGTGTACTAATCCTGGTAGTCTTCCATAGGCTGCTTGATTATTTGATGTTGAAATCATACTGGACAGATAACTGTCCAATATTCTGATGGCTTTGCTTGCTGAGTGGTGCTAGGTGAATCTGGGTGACTAGATAGGGATTAGTTCCTTACTGGATTTCCCTGGTTATGTCACTTTTAATTCTTGTTGGCTTAATCAGTGTTCCCTTGGATAAATTCTTGATGGTTTTACCCTTATTTTGCTTGCATCTTATGGCTGGTAGCCAGATGATGATACAAACAGGGTGTCTCAACCCTTTTGGCTTGTTTGCTTTATGCATATGCTGGATTAGTAGGAGCAAAACCTTGCTTGCTCATGATTCATGGTATACCTCACTCCAGCTCCTAGAAGTTTGTGTTGGTGTAGAGGTTTTTCTCCTGGGAAATGGTCCAGGCTTGCCCTACTCCTCCTGCTGGCTTGTCTTGATTAATTTCTGGTGGTTTTTTGGAAGGTTGAGCAACTCTGGCTGTTCATCCTGTTCTAGCTGTTCTTGCTGTTCTTACCCTTGAAGAATCTGGCGATGAACAGCTAGGGTTTGGCTGTGAAAAGGTTTTATACCCCCTTGTACCTTGCTTCTCTGGTCGACAGCACCACCAGGTCACTTTGGTGACTCTTCCCTGGCCGTGTGTGTTGCTAAGCATGCAGCAGGCCTTGTATGCTACCTGTGTGTGTGTATCTTGGAACTTGAGCTTGTGGTGGATCAGCTCGACAGGGTTGTGGTATTATCCACCAAGTTTCCATTTCTTCTCTAATCTGCCAAGTGGCTTTGCCACTTGGCTTAACCAATGTTTTTGTCTTTGTTGGTTCTTTATGCAGGGCTAAAGAGGATGATCAAGAAGCACTTCATCACTTGATGATCAAGACTTCTTGAATACTTAACTAGCTTAGCCATATAGTATCATTTGTAATCTTTTTACTTTTCTTTTTCATTTCTTCCATTTCTGTAATGTGTTGTAATAATGATTATTTATGTGGATATTGTAATTGACAATGTAAATTATGTGGTGATCAATAAAGCTCAAGGTTTTTCTAATGATCTTTAAATATATGTTGTATTATTTTATATACTTGATTATCTATTTGTTAATGAATTATCTCAATTTGAATTATGGTGTATAAAATTGACGTTTGAATTTAAAATTCAAACTCAACTTGTTTGAATTCTATCATGCAACTTAATTTGAAATGACAGATATTCCCTTCTCTTCTCGAAAACCCTAATTGAGTTAATTGAGATCCAAGTTTATCGCACCCTCGAAACCCTAACCCTTTAAGGTGTCGAGAGAGAACCTTGTCCCCCTTCGATGCAGTTTTTCTTTAAAAGCGCGAAATTTCCCCAGATTTTACGATGCAATGCACATCCCTTTCTAAATTCTACCCCTCGACCGTCTCTAATCCTGGAATATTACAGTATGAAACCTTTCCAAAGCAGGTGGGAGTGAAGGACTTTCCATTTAGGGTATTGCTTTAAGTTCCGGCAATCAACACATGGACAACAGATAAAACCATCCGTCTGTGGGTTTTCCTCAGCCATACGGAGAAAATCTTTCAGGCATGCAGTGAACTCGGGTAGGCGTCGGTCAACGTACATCCATTGCCGCTGGTTCATCTACATCATATAATTAAGTTTATCAAAAACATGATTGCACAACATAATAATATAAATAGTGGAATGACCACTGTACAAATGAAAGGGTAAAGTTGGTTACCTTGATCGAAGATGAAAGAAAGAGGAGAAAGCTTAAGTGTCACTTTGGCACCTCATATCATTTTTATTTTGTGTAAAACCAAGCGGCATCATTATCTCAGACATTTCATCGAGCACATCATGTGCATGGAAAAAAAAGCAAACAAGCACATAACCCTTAAAATGTAATGGCTACAACAACGAGTGGGGCATGATCACTCGGAATTTGATGGTTGCTATGAGAGTTTTGCTCTATAATTGCAGACTACATTTTCCTGTGTTTACACATCGATCAGATGTAAACCTGGACCTAACACATATGAATACGTACACTACTGTAGTATACATTTTGATGGTCGAGCAACTTAAAATAGAGGATCAAAAAGTATTGTATTGCTCCAAAGATGTTATTAGAAGTGATATAGAATTTTAGACTCGGAGGTCAGATTAACTTGGAAAATCTGTTTTACTACCTCCATCTCCATGAAAGCTGTCTTCACTTTGTCACAATTTGGATGTATATTATGTCTATATTGATACATCCAAATTTTGACAAAGTCACAGCGTCTTCAATTGGACGGAGGGAGTATCTATCTATCTATCTATCTATCTATCTATCTATCTATCTATCTATCTATCTATCTATCTATCTATCTATCTATCTATCTATCTATAATTAAAACACAAGACAAAGAATGGCCAGGATTTAACAAATTAGCATTAAAAAATATTAATGCCAGGGATTTCACGTGGTCTTCAAAGATCTAACCTGATGTACCATCACGTTTTTGTTTGTTACGGACTCCTTATCCCTGAAGCCCGGTGGATCAAAAGCACGATCCAAACCCTATTTCCGAATTCATGGAACTATGGAAGAGTCCTTGACCGGAAAGGCTACCGGAAATTTGTTCTGATCGTTGGCTGCTCGGATGAGTGGCAATTAGCAAGGGCCAGCGTGAGGAGTCGGAGACAGCGATGATCGTCTACCAGAAATTCTTTCGGATCGGCGACTACTTGGATGTGTGGCAACTAGCAAGGCCCGGCGCGAGGAGTCGGAGATAGTGACGATTAGCTACCGGAAATTCTTTCCGATCGACGACTACTCGGATGCGTGGCAACTACCCAGGGCCCGACGCGAGTAGCCGGAGATAGAGACAATGATAAGCACCAATTCATCGACCCGGCAGGAATCAGGAGGCGAATGATCGTCCAATGAGATCTGAGGCGCCGAGGCAACCAATGGTGTAGCAACGATCAGAGAGACGGTAGAGGGCTCCGGAGCGTGTGTAATACAAAGGTGATAAGCCGATGAAGGGATGGAACGTTGCTCATGTTGATACTCAACCTGCATCATTTTCTACAGGCCATGGTCATGTAGATACTGAACATGGTAGCACGGATGTGCCGGCGTAGTTTACGCACAGGAGCATGACCGGCCAAGAAGTCTCCATGGACAGCGCCGCAATGACTGGGTAGATCCTTGCTGCACAATTCCTGTGTGTGGGAATTTATTGTCATGTCAATTTTGTGTGTGGGAATTGCCATATAAATTAGATCAGCAGATTTGTCAAATGATGAATGGCTGGTATCGCATATTACATAGATCTATGTTAGAGAGGATATGCGTGATCGCCTAACTAATGTATCAGCTGTCGACGGACAAATTGTCAACACCCGGATTTTTAAGTCCAGATGCCTATTATGCCATACATCGCAAACCCAAAAAGATTGTTTTTGCGAGACATAATAAATTCATATCACAGCACATCATTCATTACAAACCATAATAGTTTTACATCAAAGGATCACATGATCCAGTCCTAATACAAGAGTTGATCTAATAATCAATTACAACACACATAGCGGAAATACGTAGTAGAAGTCCCTCTATTCCACAGGCAACACTTGATGTCAGGAGACGATCCTAGTTATCGTAGACGTCCAGCTGTCTATCATCCTGATACTGCTGCTCCTCTTCATAGTCTGGCCATTTGAATAGCCAGGACACAGCCATGCGTACTTTAAAGTACTCGCAAACTAACACTAGTGTAAGTACTAGCAATTTTTGTAAGAGGTTTCTAAGCTCTAGGTTTATTTGCATAAAGCCAGTTTTATTTCATAAGCATTTAGTAATCAAAGACTCTTCATTTGCCTAACTTAACTCACGTGGGAACATTAGCGTAATTTCCACAACTCTGTTGTGAACAAGTCAAATTCACCTTTCAATTCACCATTCATTTTTAGAAAACATCTGATAACGGTACAGTATGGCCATCCAATCGTCCATAACCGCAGACACGGCTATTCGAATAGGTTTACACTCTGCAGAGGTTGCACACTTGTTCCACAACATTTGATTACATCCGTCAGGGATAGCCCTGAATAATCATACTCAGTATGCGGATCATCAACCCTTAACCTTTCACTTACATACCCTAATATAGGCACCTCCCCCATGAGTTTGGCCTCCTAGTGATGTCAAACTGATATTCAACTCTTTTCACGTCATTTCACTTTCAACGGAGGCAGCCTCAGCATAACCTCTATGACGCTTGTTCAGAGAGAACCCATACTAAGACACATAAATTTCCAGCTAAAGCCTTACCCATAATCAGGTATTGTGGGGGTACTCTAAAATTGGAATGGTATCGCATCCGAACCCAATCATCAGTTTTTATCAAACTCACCATGTCATTCAAGTCACATTCACCTTCAAAATCTTTCAATAGAATGACTCATCATTCCAAGATTTTCCAAAGTCATTTGATTCACATGTTCCCATCTAGAGTAGTCAATTTTAGTTTTTGGACTAGCAACTAGTCATGAGGGGTGCTAACTAACTTGTAGCTCTCTAGGCTAACTTTGATGTTCTTGTCCTACTCCATATCTAGACTTAAGTTAACTATAAAAGTAAACCTTGATAGCCAAAGTAAAAGCTTTGCAAGATAAAAACTTGGGCTTGGAAAGTAAAACACAAAGTAGTATGGTATTGGTGCGTTGCTCAAGTAGAGCTTGCATTAGGTAGATTGTAAGAGTATAGCTTGCCTTGATTGGTACAGTGGTCAAAGTTTTCTTTTTCTTCCTCGTAGAAGACCTCCTCCTCCTGGTGGTCTTCGGTACTAGCGTCTATAAACGGATACGAGGTATACAATCACCAAACAATGCTTAATTACTAGACTTAACACTCAAAGGGATCACACAAGCTAATCTATCATCACAACCTTACTAACAAGGTGATTGGCTTTGTTTTCTTTTAGGAAAAGTAATTTCCTCTCATTGAAATATTGATTAGGGTTTCTATTTATTTCCTTTGAGAAATAATTTCCTCTCATTGAACCTTATTAAGATTTAATATCCTCAAATCGTAAGTATGAGATCATGTTGACCAAAGTCAACATTTCATATTTACCATTTGGGAAAATGATTTAAATGAGATTCTATATCTCATGCAATTTAAACATCACTAAAGAAAATAAGTTAATATTACTAAGTAATCAAATATGAGGTTCTATAGACTAAGGTCATTACCTCATATTGAACTACTTGGGACATTTATTTAAATGAGAGGACACCTCTCATTTCATTTAATAAATAATTTTGGGGTAATTTAAATGGACTAGAAATGGCCACATAGCCATTATTTTACTCTAGCCCATGATCATAGTAAACAACTATGCTATATCTTTACATATTCATGTAGAGTATGTGAAATGTGAATTATGAGATTTGGAGTCAACTCAAAATAAGTTATAGTTGACTTTTAATAAATGTCTGAATTTGAAAAAGGTACTGACTTGTTATTTTTACTATATGAGTTCTACAAAAAATCTAGGGTTGAGACCAGTGTAGTTGGTTAGAGAATTTCATAGGCTTTCCAACAATATCAAATTCATAAAATTTGGCTCAGTAGATCTTTTTATTTTTAATTTTTAACTTGGCATCAGTATTGAATTCAGTTTAAATGAATTCAACCGAATTTGAAATCTTGGGCTTGCGCGGGAAAAGTTAACGGGCCAGAGGAGAAAAGGGAAGCAGGCCGGCCCAGCAGTGCGTCTCGCACACTGTAAAACCCCAAATTTCAAAACAAAGAGAAAATGAATTTCCTTTTTTCAAAAATGAGAACCAACAAAAAACTTTTTCTACATAGAGTGCTATGCATAGTGCTCATACCTAATATTTGTGTTTTGCCATGATGAGTGTTATTATGCTTATGTGATAAACCCTAAAACCCTAAAGTGATCAAGTGAAGATCCCAAACCAAATAAAATAAAAGAGAAATAAATCAAATAAGAAAAACCCTAAACCCCAACCTTCTCAAAAATCAATTGGATTTATTTTGAGAAATCAAAATAAAAGAAAAGGACATATGTGGGCATGTAGCCCTAATAGGTAAATTTTGAACTCTACCTTTCTTACTTTGCTAAATGGTGGTGAACCATTGCAAAATTTACTAAACCCTAAACCTCATCCCTCTTGTCACCAATCTTTGAAAAAAAAAGATCTTAATTAAGAAAAAGGCATATGCAAGCCTATGGCTACTTTTTGCAAGTGCTCCAACTTTGAGTGTTGACCTTGGTAGATGTTTTGAAATACATCAACACACTCAACAAAGTACTTACCAACCAATTCAAGAAAGAAACAAAATAAAATCAAACATATGCATAGAGGCATATGTGGCACTTAGCCAAAATATCCAATCTTGACCTATGCACTCCCATTGCTTCAAAATGGTTTGAACCCTTCACCCAACTCAATCTAACACCAAATAAACCTCACACATTCTTAAGTGAAGCAAAGAAAAAGAAAAGAATAATAGTTAGAAAATCACAAAACCCTCACATATGGTTTATGCCATTTTTCTAAATCTTTGACCTAGACCATTTTGGTCTTCACCATTAGTTGTATTATGTTACTAAACACCTATTACAACTTTTGGAATCAAAGAAACACAAATCAAATCAATTTTGAACACAAATTGTGATCACATGTGATATTGGTCAAATCTGCCATTTATAATCTGGTCCCTACCTTGAGCCCTTGCAATTCAAAATTTTCAAACTAAAATTTACCAACTCTTTGCACCTCATCCAAGAGCACATCAAGGTGAACAACTTTTGTAAGGACCACCATGCCAAATTCACTTTGGATCAAATTCTATGCTCATGTAAAGTTGGAACTTTTTATTATGTGGAACAATCTCACACTTAGCAAAATTGGCAATTCTTTGATTTTGGAAATTCCACCACCACCCATCATTCTCTCTGGTCTTTTGCAACTCAACCAAACCAAACATTTTTAAATTTTGAATCCTTTTGAGCTCAACCAAATTTGGTGAAATTTGGCAGATTGCAAATATGCATTAAATCCAACACTATTCTAAATAGTGAACTACCAAACCCTATTGCCCCAAATCCCTCCCTCTGGTTCCCTTGCCCCCTCTCACTCTACTCCATGAACAGCAACCCTAAGCGGGGGGGCCAAAAACCACCATGGACATGGCCATGCCGGCCATGCCACACATGGCAATCTCCCATCCCTTCTCCTTCCTCCTCACCCTGGCCACCATGTCTCTGAGCTCCACAGCACCACCCTACACCACCTAGCATTGCCACCTGTCGAGGAGAATGAAGCCCCTCGCCGGAAAACGCGCGCACTGTGCATGCCAAGGGCGTCGAGCACGTTCCCGTGGGCGCGCCAGAGCACCACCTGCCGCCGTCGACCCATGCCCCCTCTTGCCCTCTCGCTTTGCACGCACGCTCCCCTGGACGACCGCAACCCACCAGACACGCTCCTGGTCTCACGCGAGCGCCGCCGCCATCGACATCGTCACCGGATTTCCGCACCCGTACTGCCAGCGTTCGCCATCTCCCTCGCCTGCCAGGACCGTCCCCCACTGTGGTGACCCTGCATACCACTGCATGTTGTAGTATGCCAGTCGTTGATATAACATTCACGAAGTACCATTCCGCAAATATTACATCCCTCAGAGTAGTATAACAGAACATAGCAGGTCCATAACTCATTCATTTAATATTACAATAATCATACATATATCGTCTCGAAGCTCCTCTTGGGTCCTAAGAGTAATACTCCTGGGTTCGAGGCGAATCCAACATAGCATACAATATAGATGTCTCATTAAGTCGTACATTTATTCTCTCGAGCAGCTAAATCCTAAGAGTTCGGGCTGCTCGGCTACTACTACTACTTGATGTTTCTAGGCTTGGTCTCCTTCGGAAGCCTCCCCGGATCCGTAGACGATGAGGTAGTCTACGCCTTCGATACCTCCAGAGAGGTCTGGTTCTTCATAGCCGATGATCTCGGCTCCTTCATTGTTGTCGTAGTCCTCCTCCAGACGATTCAGACAATCTAAGCATGGGATTTAAGAGTGGTATGAGTACGAGCGTACTCAACAAGTTCATTATAGATAAGAGGTGTTTAATGCACTAGCTACGATATTAGACCAGAAAGTCTAATACCAATGCAGGTTTTGATAAACATTTCTTCAAGAGATTGCTTTTATTCCAAAGAGCTATGTCCGTCAGCCTTCACCGGTTTACTAGAACTTCATGGAGCTCCTTTCCGGCCGCGTTCGCAGTTCCTCATCCCGGAACAGGGAGTGACATGTCACAGTTCTTTACACTCTGCAGAGGTGTGTTGCTTTACCCATAAGAGATCTTAACCTTGGTGCCAACCGGGCAGCTTTCCCGTCCACACTTCCTTTGGTGTGAGGCCCGGTATAAGGTCATAGTCAATCATATTCCTCCGCTACCTCGCACACCCACCCTTTGTTGCATGCCCCGACCCTGGGTCCACGCCGGTCCCATTATTCCCGTAGATTTCAGGGTGGACCCCGACCACGACGACAGTGCTGGGCTCTACCATACACTCCTACGCCGGTAGCTGCAACCCATCATAGACCGCATTACCGTGGGGAATTAGAGTGGGATACCTACCCTTCGGTTGTTCCGCAAGACACAACTGCTACGGCAAGCAATTCTTTACCGTGGGGAATTAGAGTGGGATCCCCACCCTACGGTTGTTCCGCCAGATACAACTGCTACGGTAAGCGCATCCGTTGATGTACAAGAGGTGGAAATACGATTGACTAGTCCGTCCCATTCCAGATCTTATGGTTAACACGGGTATCACGGCACAAGAATCACTGGCGACATTTGTTGTTTAATCCTAGATGGATATAAACCCTTGCATTGGAACCTCCACCATATCAACACAATCCATGGTTCCATTGCCCACCACATAGTCATATTCATAGCTATGAAAATAGTGGTTTTGGTTTTTTATGCAATAGTGATAATCATAGTACTATGCAAGTAATTTGATAAAGATACTCAAATGACATGAGCAAGTGATGAACTTGCCAGAACACTGCAAAGTTTTGCAGTTGGAAGGTATGGACTGACCCTTGTCCTCTGTCTCTGAAAAATAGCATCATTGTCCGATAAGGGCAATGGTTAAAGAAGCAATTATGCATGATTCCAGTTTTAGGGTTTGTTCCCCCTTTCCGATGTCTTATTATTTTATGTGAGAGGTAATTACTAAGAATGATTTGGAGATACTTGTTTTAGGTTAAATACAACCTTGAAATGTTGTCAAGGTGTTTTTAAAATCCAATTGCATTAATGGACTTATTTTCATTATTGAAAATAATATATGTGATTTAAATTATTATTTAAATCATCAAAATAAGACTTATTCTTAATTTTCTTCAAAAATTCTGTTTGGTATTTTATTTAAATAGAGAATTTTATGCTGATCAATTTTCATATTTTTAATTATTTTTTTAGAGCTCTTCACAATTTTCTATTGAATTTCAAATTTTCTGGTTTTTATGAATTGTGAAATGCCTAAAATACCCTTGGGCCCCACCTGTCAGGTGGCCCAACGGGTTGAGTCAAACCCGAGCCGCCCCAACCGGCTCGGTCGGACTCAGACGCGCTCCTCCTCTCCCCTCTCGCGAAACCCTAACCTCTCCCGCAACGCGGTGGTCGCCTGCGCCGTCGCCGCTTTGTTCCGGCCACCTCCGGCCATCTCCGACGGTGAGATGGGGCGCATCTGCACCGCCTCGTGACGGTGCACCAGATCATCGGTGTCGATCTGGTCCTTTCCGCCCCCTTCGCCGATCCCCATCGTGTTCGTCCGCTCGATGGTGCGGTGCTTATCGGCGCCTCTGGTGTGATGGCGCGGCCGTGGCCTTCGCCGCCGTGGTGCGGGGTGCTGTGGCGCTAGAAGGAGCGGCCGGCACGGCAGTGCCGCCGTGCTTTCGGCGCGCGCCGCCGTGGCCGCCATGGCTGCGCCAGTCGTCTGCTCGCCCCAGGTACGCGCGCCACCTCTCTCTTACCCCCTGTGCTTGTTCTTCTTCCTCTTCTACGAGCTCTGGCCATGGCTTCCCTCCCCGTGGAGGGCCTGCCGTGCTGTTGCTACTGCTCTGCTGGCCATGGCTGCTGTGCTTGCTTGCTATGTGCATATTTCTGGCTCTCTGCTCTCTGGCCTTGGCCATGGTCGCCAGGGCCATGCCAGAGCTTGCGTTACTGCTGTGTGCAGCTCTTGCTATTCTATCGAATACTTGCTTAATTTCCCCTCTGTAGCTCTGTTCTTGTTACTTAGCTCGCCAGATGCTCAAGTGTGTTCATATCTGCTTGCTCATGAGCATCTTGTAATGCTCATGGCTTGCTAAATTACTACTGGTCATGTTACAGTTAAACCAATTTGCTTGCTTAGTGGCTCTGGTTGTTGTGATGGCTTAATTATATGTGTGTGCCATCCATGTCTAGTTTGATCCAGTAATACATCATGTATTTGATGTGCTTCTGAATACAATTACAATTAATCCATTTGTTTATCTGTGAAGCAATTGTTGGTTAACTGTGGCCATTTAATTATCTGTCCATGCTCTGTTGCTCAGTGATGCCCTAACATACACTGGCATGCTATAGCAAGCTTTGATGATCATGTGATCATCAACAGCTGGTCATTGGATTGCTTACCTGTTGCCTGTGCCTTGCTGTTACTTATCTCTGTGTATGTGTGTGGCACAGATCAGTGCTGGTGCTTGCTCAAGCATCAGCTGATGCTTGCAGTGATCCTCTGGATCATGTGCATGGTTCTGGTGACTTGGTTACTTGTATAATTCATTTATCTGTATTACCTTGCTTTGTTTGATGGATAAATGATGTGAGCTTTGATACAGTGATGATCATATCAATTGAATGGCTTGGGCTAGAGGGATGCCAACAATTGTTGGGAACCCTAGCTCCACTTTGAACCCAACCTGGGTGATGATATTTGTGCTTGGCTTGGTGGTTTGGCTGTTTTAGGGGTTGAGGTGACCCTGGCAGTAATCATATGCTGCCCTAGGGTAGCTCCCCTCTTGTTGGCTTGCTGTGGCTCACTAAATGCTTTCTGGGTGATCCATTTATTGGATTGCCAGTAGCCCTTGATGTTGAAATCAAATAGACAAGGATTTGTCTATGTCTGATGGCCTGAATAGCTGTAGGTGCTAAGTGTGTAGCTAGGCTAGCTAGTGCTCTCATCTCTTGCTGGATTTCTTCAGTTATGCATTGATTGTCATAGCTGTTGTTCCCATTAGATGATTTACCAGTGGCCTTACTGCTCTTGCTTGCACCATATGGCTTAGTAGCCAGATGATGACACAAATTGGGTATCACACCCTTTTGCTTGTGTGTGATTGATGCATATGCTTATATATGAACAAAACCATCTGGTTTGTTCATGATGCTTGGTATACCTCACTCCAGCTCCTAGAATTTGGTGTTGGTGTAGAGGGTTTGCTTCTGTGTTGATCTTATGGTTGATTTGCTTGCCCTGCTCCTCCTGGTGAGCTTGATGCTTGATTTAATTCAGTGGTGTGATGGAGCAGGTTGAACAGTGAAGCTGTTCTTCCTGTTCAAGCTGTTCTT
The DNA here is from genome assembly GCF_019359855.2 of Lolium perenne. Lineage (NCBI taxonomy): Eukaryota > Viridiplantae > Streptophyta > Magnoliopsida > Poales > Poaceae > Lolium > Lolium perenne. Next base: position 30,062,244 of record NC_067248.2, on the reverse strand, counting down.
GGTGTTCTTGGTGTTCTTGGTGGCTTACCAGTGCAGTTCTGTCGATGGGATGATCTAGGGTTTACTGTGGCAAGTTTTATATGCTCCAGGCTTTGCTCTGTTGGTCGACAGCACTACCTGCAGCTTGTGGTGACTCACTCTGGTCTTGTGTGTTGTTACACATGCACACTGCCTTGTGTGCAGGTTGGCTGTGTGTGTGTGTCAAGTGCCTTGTACTTGGCTTGGTTCTGGTGGTGAGATGATCAGCTCGGCAGAGCTGATCCATATCTGCTCAATTCCAGTTTTCTTTTAATCTGCCAAGTGGCTTTGCCACTTGGCTTAATCTTTGTTTGGTTTTGTGTGTGTGTGTGCAGGGATCAAGAAGATGCTCAAGATGAACTCAAGATCATCTTGATCAAAGAATTACATGATGATCAACAATGTAGTTTAGGACATTTAAATAACTTGTGATTTTCCTTTTTCTTTTTCTATTTCTTGAATTCTTGTAATGTGTTGTAAATTCATAATTCTATTCTGAATATTGTAAAGACAATGTATTATGTGTATGATTATCAATAAAGCTCAAGTTTCTCTCTATTGAGCTTTATGAAATTGTTGTATTAGTTATATTCTTGATTAATGATATTTATTTGTTAAATTATCTCAAGTTTGAATTATGTGATAATCATTTGATGTTTGAATTTGAAATTCAAATTCAAATTTGGTTTGAATTCATCCAAACAACTTAACTTATAATTCAATCATGCAACTTATGATTTCAATGCAATTTCACTTCTCTCTTCTCAAAACCCTAATTTAGACAAGTAGGAACAAGTTCTTCGCACTCTCGAAACCCTAACCCTGTAGGATGTCGAGAGAGAAACCTGTCCCCCTTCGATGAAGTTTTTGTTTTAGAAGCGCGAAATTTCCCCGTAATTTACCATGCGATGCACATCCCTTTCTAAAATCTACCCCTCGATCGCCTCTAAACCTGGGACATTACAGCCTTTCCCCCTTAAAGAAAACTTCATCCCGAAGTTGTGGTTGTAATACCTGAAAAGTTCGGGGTATGTTTTCCTCAGGTCTTCCTCCTTTCCCCAGGTGGCTTCCCTCTCGGGATGATGCTTCCATTGAATTTTGCAGTACTTTATAGCTCTATTCCTGAGTTGTTTCCAGTTTTCCTCGAGAATCTTCGCTGGCTTCTCGATGTAAGTCAAATCTGGTTGCAACTCAAGCTCTTCATGTGATACTGGTTCATCTGGGGTCTTCAAATATTTTCTGAGTTGCGACACATGGAATACGTTGTGAACCTGAGATAACCTTCGCGGTAGTTCCAATTCAAAGGCTAACCCTCGGTTTTGACTCAGAATCTTGAAAGGTCCGATGTACCTAGGGCTTAGCTTTCCTTTTACTCCAAACCTCTGAAGTCCTTTCATCGGGCTCACCTTAAGATATACCATGTCTCCAACTTGTGGCTCCCATGTTCTCCTCTTTTGATCGGCATAACTCTTCTGTCGGCTCTGGGCTATCTTGAGCCTATCCCTGATAATGTCAATGATTTGTTGCTTTTCCTTGACATAATCAGGGTTAAACTCTTTACTTGCTCCGGCTTCATACCAACAGATCGGTGATCTACACTTCCTTCCATACAGAGCTTCAAACGGTGCCATCTTGATGCTGCTTTGATAGCTGTTATTGTATGAAAACTCTGCTAGTGGTAAGTGCTCCTCCCATGATCCTCCGAAATCTAGGGCACAAGCCCTAAGCATATCCTCTAGAATCTGGTTAGTTCTCTCCATTTGTCCACCTGTCTGGGTATGATAGGCGGTACTATAATCCAACTTGGATCCTAAAGCTTCGTGTAGTTGCTTCCAAAATGCTGACGTGAACACGGATCCTCGATCCGACACGATCTTCTTGGGCACTCCATGTTTACTCACGATCTCTTTGATGTAAAGATCGATGAGTTTCTCTCCTTTATCCTGCTGGTTTACCGCTAAGAAGTGTGCACTCTTAGTCAACCGGTCCACGATTACCCATATCATGTCCTTCTTTTTATTCGTCATGGGTAGTCCGGTGATAAAATCCATTCCTATCTCCTCCCATTTCCATTCTGGAATAGGTAAAGGTTGTAACTTCCCTGCCGGACTCTGGTGTTCAGCCTTCACTCTCTGGCAGGTATGGCATTCCGCCACGTATTGTGCTATCTCCCTCTTCATGTTGTTCCACCAAAATAGCTCTTTTAGATCCATGTACATCTTTGTACTTCCCGGATGTATGGAGTATGGTGTTTGATGGGCTTCCCGGAGTATTACTTCCTTGATTTCAGCAATATCCAGAACACAAATTCTCTTCTGAAACCATAATGATCCCGATTCTCCGCGGTGAAATTATGATGGTCTTCCCTCATCTATTCTTGTCATCTCCTCCATGATGAATGGATCGTCCAGCTGACCCATCATTATTTTATTCTTCAGGTTGACATTTAGCTCATCGGCTACTTGTAAAGCCGATAGTCCTTCATGAGCTTCTTTCTCCCAAAGTTGTATTTGGGCTTGACTTATTTCCTTCCTCAATTCCGGTGGTATTTCTTGTTTTACTCCTCCGGTGCTCTTCCTACTCAAGGCATCTGCTACAACATTGGCCTTTCTTGGAGTGTAATTGATGGTCAAATCATAATCCTTGATCAATTCAAGCCATCTTTTCTGCCTCATGTTGAGTTCCTTCTGAGTAAAGAAGTATTTGAGACTCTTATGATCTGTATAGAGCTCACACTTGGCTCCATAGAGAAAATGTCTCCAAGTTTTGAGTGCAAATACCATTGCTGCTAATTCCAAGTCATGTGTTGGATAGTTTACTTCATGAGGTCTGAGTTGCCTCGATCCATAAGATATCACTTTCCGATCTTGCATGAGTACGCAACCCAATCCATGCTTGGATGCGTCACAGTACACGGTGTAATCCTTGCCAACTTCTGGAACCGCTAACACCGGTGCTGTGGTGAGTTTCTCTTTCAGAGTTTGAAAACTCTTCTCACACTCCTCTGACCACACGAAAGGTGTTTTCTTTCTTAACAGCTTCGTCATGGGTCCTGCTATCTTGGAGAATCCTTCAATGAATCTCCTATAATATCCTGCCATTCCTAGGAATCCTCGGATTTCCTTGACAGTCTTGGGTGCTTCCCATTCTAGAACTGCTGCTACCTTGCTCGGGTTAACAGCGATTCCATCTTTGCTGATGACATGACCAAGAAATTCTACTTGATCTAGCCAAAATTCACACTTGCTAAACTTGGCATAGAGTTGATGTTCTTTTAGTGTTTGCAACACTAACCTCAGATGTTCAGCGTGTTCGGCTTTGTCTTTGGAATAGATCAAGATATCATCAATGAATACGATGACAAACTTGTCTAGATATGGCATGAAAATCTTATTCATGAGATTCATGAAAATTGCTGGGGCATTGGTTAATCCAAAAGGTACTACAAGGTATTCATGATGTCCATACCTTGAGACAAAGGCAGTTTTCGGAACGTCTTCCTTCTTGATCTTTATCTGGTGATAACCGGATCTTAGATCAATTTTGGAAAAGACTCCCGCGCCTCTAACTTGATCGAATAGATCTTGTATTCTTGGAAGTGGATACTTGTTCTTGATTGTGACGTTGTTCAGATTCCTGTAGTCTCCACACATCCTTCTTCCTCCATCTCTTTTATCCACGAAGATCACAGGTGATCCCCATGGTGAAACACTTTCTTGTATGAATCCTTTCTGTTCCAAGTCATCCAGTTGCTCCTTAAGCTCTTTCAACTCCTTAGGCCCCATCTTATATGGTGCTTTAGCAATCGGAGCTGTTCCTGGAATTAGGTCGATAGTGAATTCTATCTCCCTATCTGGTGGCATACCTGGTAGTTCCGCAGGAAACACATCCTGGAATTCATTCACTACAGGTATATCCTCTAATTTCACCTCCTTCATGCTGTTCAGCTGTAGCTCAACTTCTATCTGTGTATGTTTGTCGCCTTGGTAGATCATTCTACTTCCATCGGGGCTTTTCAAAGATACGGTCTTGTTCACACAGTCGATCAATGCTCCGTTAGCTTCTAACTAGTTCATACCAAGAATGACATCAATGTCCTTCATCGGTAAAATGAACAGGTCCGCGTCAAATGCGCACTTATTGATCATGATGACTTGTTTTTGTTTAGTATGGGTTACTACTATCGTTCCCCCGCAGAAAGTATGGTTATGGGTGTATCTAACTTAGTGCAGCTAATCCCATGTTTGATGATGAATTGCTGAGAAATGAATGATGTAGTTGCACCAGTATCAAAAAGTACTTTGCCAGGATGAGTGAGTATCTGGAGCGTACCTATCACCGCCTGATCGGAGTTGACCACCTCCTCCAGACTAGTGCAATTCAGCTTGCCGAAGGGCTTCTTATTCTTCCAGTTCCCTCCGGTGTTTCCTCCTCGGCTTCCACCTCCTCCAGACTGACCTCCTCCAGTGTTACTCTTGGGGCAGTCCTTCAACATGTGCCCCTCCTGGCGACAACCAAAGCATATGATCTTTGGCTTCTTGCAATCCTTGGCAAAATGCCCTGTGAATCCACAGCTTCTGCAAACTATTTGATTTGCAGTCTGGAATGCTTGGTTCTTCCTACTACCGTAGTAGTAGTAGTAGTAGTAGTAGTAGTAGTTGTTGTATCTTGGCTTGAAACTCAAGCTGGTATTGGGCTTGTTACTAACAAACCTCTTAGGCTCAAACTTGGCCTTTTTCCTCTTTTCCTCTTGTAGTTGCTTAAAATTATCTTCCAGAGTGATGGCTGCATCCACCAACTCTTGGAACTCTGTTGCTCTCATCATACGGAGATGTACTTTGAACTGGGGACTTAACCCCCTCAGAAACCTCTTCTTTTTCTTGTCCTCGGTGTTGACTTCTTCAACAGCATACCGAGACAGCTTTGAGAATTCCCTGACATAAGTAAGGATTGCCTTGTCCTTCTGCTCGAGACTTTCAAATTCTCGACGTTTCAGTTCCACAATACTTTCAGGGACATTGGATTCCCTGAACTTCCTTGCGAATTCCTCCCAGGTGAATACTTTTCCAGCCGGATAAACGGCTACGATATTGTCCCACCATGATGCGGCGGGTCCACACAATAAGTGTGTAGCATAACGGACCTTCTCCTGGTCATTGCAACCAACCGTGTTGAGATTTCGCTCAGTGTCCATAAGCCAATCTTCCGAGTCCATTGGCTCGGGCACGTATAGGCTTGGTGTTCTGGAAGTCTGCTAAGGTGACTCCCGGATTCTCGGGTCTCTCCACCCTGTTCTGCTGCAGCAACTCTTGGAAGAATTTATTCTGCTGCTCCAACGTAATACGTTGCCTCTCCTCCACCGGTTGCATGTACTGGACGAAATTCTGCTGCGTCATGGGTGGTGGTGGTGGTGGAAACTGATTCCTGGCTGCTTCATCAGCCTCTTCCTTTTGCTTTGCTTCGCGCTCCATGCGCTGCGCTTCGGTCTCCTCTCCTAACGCTCCCGACATAACCCCCTAGTTCTGCAACACAAGATGATACTCATAATTACTCCATGCGCAAGTTTTTTGAGCTCACCCTTGTGCACAGAACTAGTCACGCAATGGAAATCAAGAAGCAAATCCAAATCATACAAAACACATACCATGTATATACATACTTAAGTGGTCTTATTACAATACTCAAGTCGATGTGAGTATGCAAACTCACTTATTAAAGTATATGTACAAATTTCTACAAATATTACACACTACAATACACGTGGTACTTGTGTATTGTAGTCCCGCCTTCCTTGGTGGACTCTAGTCGATCTTCACTCCCGGTACATCCCAGGCTTCCATCCGGTCGAACGAGTCGTCCTCCTGATAGACCCTGGAACATAAGGTCTCCCCGTCGGCTGGTAGTCAGAATCAGATGATGATCCTAGGGAGAAATCAATGTTCACAAACTGATCGTTGAGTGCATCATAGTCCACCCAACGGGTGTACTCCCCTGTAACTCCTCCATAGGTGTTTCCAACATTTGTATCCGACTCAACCTGTGTCGGATACCCTCCATCAACTCCTCCATTACTAGGGTAACTCTGGTTCTGGGTCGTGGCGTCATCATTCATCTCCCCATCATAATACACTGAAGTACTATGAGTTCCCGTATCAGATCCCCAACGCCAACCCGTGGAGTTTTCGATAGGAGTCTTGGAACGTTGATTGTTTCCGGATTCCTCTCCACCCTCATATCCCCCATAGGAACTACCAAGATAGTTCCCAGGTGTAACGGGTGTAGTTTCCCGCTCAAGAGGATCAATACTAATGTAGTCACCAGCTGAGTAAACTGGTGTGTGCACCACATTCTCCATGGGTTCTTTCCCCCTAGTCTCCTCCTTGGGTTCAGTAAACTCCTCTAACATCGTATCAATTGCTCCCGTCAAATGATGGTTCAACTGAAAGAGCAATGATATTAAGTTGCGGCTATTGTCCATGTATTTTGCAGCTGCTATTGGTTTGCATTTAGCATATTTGTAGTGGTTAAGCATGGGATCCTCTTCCTCCTGATTATGAGGAATGTGGGTGAATTCGGAACCCATAATCTCTTTCGTCTTATGCTCCCGAATATCTGTGATGGCTCTCATAACGGCTATATGATAGGCTTCCCCTGCTGGCATTACTACGCTCATTCCCAAAGATTCGGGAAGTCGCAGTCCTACCCTACACTTGGCCAATACAGCACCATCGTAGTACATGTATTTCTTTACTTGGATCTGGGGATCACACCCAAATTCAAGTAACATGGCCCATAGAATATCTGCAAGTCCTCCTTCGTATTCACTTAGTGTGGAATCCATCACTTTCACGTTTCGTCCCGGGCGTGAACTTGCCATGTTGGCTGTAGAAATAGAAAGATTATAAGATTAGTAATAATGCATCATAATAGAGATAATAAAGAATTATCGCACTAAAAGATATGATTGTTGTATTCTCAATTGAATATACACCATATTTTTAGAGAATTCTTTACTAGTCCTATTTGACTCCTAACGTTTGGTCCCATTTACTAGGTTCCAACCTAAGGTCAAAGCTTTTGCTCTGATACCAAATGTGGTGACCCTGCATACCACTGCATGTTGTAGTATGTCAGTCGTTGATATAACATTCACGAAGTACCATTCCGCAAATATTACATCCCTCAGAGTAGTACAACAGAACATAGCAGGTCCATAACTCATTCATTTAATATTACAATAATCATACATATATCGTCTCGAAGCTCCTCTTGGGTCCTAAGAGGAATACTCCTGGGTTCGAGGCGAACCCAACATAGCTTACAATATAGATGTCTCATTAAGTCGTACATTTATTCTCTCGAGCAGCTAAATCCTAAGAGTTCGGGCTGCTCGGCTACTACTACTACTACTTGATGTTTCTAGGCTTGGTCTCCTCCGGAAGCCTCCCCGGATCCGTAGACGATGAGGTAGTCTACGCCTTCGATACCTCCAGAGAGGTCTGGTTCTTCATAGCCAATGATCTCGGCTCCTTCATTGTTGTCGTAGTCCTCCTCCAGACGATTCAGACAATCTAAGCATGGGATTTAAGAGTGGTATGAGTACAAGCGTACTCAACAAGTTCATTATAGATAAGAGGTGTTTAATGCACTAGCTACGATATTAGACCAGAAAGTCTAATACCAATGCAGGTTTTGATAAACATTTCTTCAAGAGATTGGTTTTATTCCAAAGAGCTATGTCCGTCAGCCTTCACCGGTTTACTAGAACTTCATGGAGCTCCTTTCCGGCCGCGTTCGCAGTTCCTCATCCCGGAACAGGGAGTGACAGGTCACAGTTCTTTACACTCTGCAGAGGTGTGTTGCTTTACCCATAAGAGATCTTAACCTTGGTGCCAACCGGGCAGCTTTCCCGTCCACACTTCCTTTGGTGTGAGGCCCGGTATAAGGTCATAGTCAATCATATTCCTCCGCTACCTCGCACACCCACCCTTTGTTGCATGCCCTGACCCTGGGTCCACGCCGGTCCCATTATTCCCGTAGATTTCAGGGTGGACCCCGACCACGACGACAGTGCTGGGCTCTACCATACACTCCTACGCCGGTAGCTGCAACCCATCACAGACCGCATTACCGTGGGGAATTAGAGTGGGATCCCTACCCTCCGGTTGTTCCGCAAGACACAACTGCTACGGCAAGCAATGCTTTACCGTGGGGAATTAGAGTGGGATCCCCACCCTCCGGTTGTTCCGCCAGATACAACTGCTACGGTAAGCGCATCCGTTGATGTACAAGAGGTGGAAATACGATTGACTAGTCCGTCCCATTCCAGATCTTATGGTTAACACGGGTATTACGGCACAAGAATCACTGGCGACATTTGTTGTTTAATCCTAGATGGATATAAACCCTTGCAATGGAACCTCCACCATATCAACACAATCCATGGTTCCATTGCCCACCACATAGTCATATTCATAGTTATGAAAATAGTGGTTTTGGTTTTTTATGCAATAGTGATAATCATAGTACTTTGCAAGTAATTTGATAAAGATACTCAAATGACATGAGCAAGTGATGAACTTGCCTGAACACTGCAAAGTTTTGCAGTTGGAAGGTATGGACTGACCCTTGTCCTCTGTCTCTGAAAAATAGCATCATTGTCCGATAAGGGCAATGGTTAAAGAAGCAATTATGCATGATTCCAGTTTTAGGGTTTGTTCCCCCCTTTCCGATGTCTTATTATTTTATGTGAGAGGTAATTACTAAGAATGATTTGGAGATACTTGTTTTAGGGTAAATACAACCTTGAAATGTTGTCAAGGTGTTTTTAAAATCCAATTGCATTAATGGACTTATTTTCATTATTGAAAATAATATATGTGATTTAAATTATTATTTCAATCATCAAAATAAGACTTATTCTTAATTGTCTTCAAAAATTCTGTTTGGTATTTTATTTAAATAGAGAATTTTATGCTGATCAATTTTCATATTTTTAATTATTTTTTTAGAGCTCTTCACAATTTTCTATTGAATTTCAAAGTTTCTGGTTTTTATGAATTGTGAAATGCCTAAAATACCCTTGGGCCCCACCTGTCAGGTGGCCCAACGGGTTGAGTCAAACCCAAGCCGCCCCAACCGGCTCGGTCAGACTCAGACGCGCTCCTCCTCTCCCCTCTCGCGAAACCCTAACCTCTCCCGCGACGCGGTGGTCGCCTGCGCCGTCGCCGCTTTGTTCCGGCCACCTCCGGCCATCTCCGACGGTGAGATGGGGCGCATCTGCACCGCCTCGTGACGGTGCACCAGATCATCGGCGTCGATCTGGTCCTTTCCGCCCCCTTCGCCGATCCCCATCGTGTTCGTCCGCTCGATGGTGCGGTGCTTATCGGCGCCTCTGGTGTGATGGCGCCGCCGTGGCCTTCGCCGCCGTGGTGCGGGGTGCTGTGGCGCTAGACGGAGCCTGGCCTGGCCTGGCCAGGTGCCGCCGTGCTTTCGGCGCGCCCCGCCGTGGCCGCCATGGCTACGCCAGTCGTCTGCTCGCCCCAGGTACGCGCGCCACCTCTCTCTTACCCCCTGTGCTTGTTCTTCTTCCTCTTCTACGAGCTCTGGCCATGGCTTCCCTCCCCGTGGAGGGCCTACCGTGCTGTTGCTACTGCTCTGCTGGCCATGGCTGCTGTGCTTGCTTGCTATGTGCATATTTCTGGCTCTCTGCTCTCTGGCCTTGGCCATGGTCGCCAGGGCTATGCCAGAGCTTGCGTTACTGCTGTGTGCAGCTCTTGCTATGCTATCGAATACTTGCTTAATTTCCCCTCTGTAGCTCTGTTCTTGTTACTTAGCTCACCAGATGCTCAAGTGTGTTCATATCTGCTTGCTCATGAGCATCTTGTAATGCTCATGGCTTGCTAAATTACTACTGGTCATGTTACAGTTAAACCAATTAGCTTGCTTAGTGGCTCTGGTTGTTGTGATGGCTTAATTATATGTGTGTGCCATCCATGTCTAGTTTGATCCAGTAATACATCATGTATTTGATGTGCTTCTGGATACAATTACAATTCATCCATTTGTTTATCTGTGAAGCAATTGTTGGTTAACTGTGGCCATTTAATTATCTGTCCATGCTCTGTTGCTCAGTGATGCCCTAACATACACTGGCATGCTATAGCAAGCTTTGATGATCATGTGATCATCAACAGCTGGTCATTGGATTGCTTACCTGTTGCATGTGCCTTGCTGTTACTTATCTCTGTGTATGTGTGTGTGGCACAGATCAGTGCTGGTGCTTGCTCAAGCATCAGCTGATGCTTGCAGTGATCCTCTGGATCATGTGCATGGTTCTGGTGACTTGGTTACTTGTATAATTCATTTATCTGTATTACCTTGCTTTGTTTGATGGATAAATGATGTGAGCTTTGATACAGTGATGATCATATCAATTGAATGGCTTGGGCTAGAGGGATGCCAACAATTGTTGGGAACCCTAGCTCCACTTTGAACCCAATCTGGGTGATGATATTTGTGCTTGGCTTGGTGGTTTGGCTGTTTTAGGGGTTGAGGTGACCCTGGCAGTAATCATATGCTGCCCTAGGGTAGCTCCCCTCTTGTTGGCTTGCTGTGGCTCACTAAATGCTTTCTGGGTGATCCATTTATTGGATTGCCAGTAGCCCTTGATATTGAAATCAAATAGACAAGGATTTGTCTATGTCTGATAGCCTGAATAGCTGTAGGTGCTAAGTGTGTAGCTAGGCTAGCTTGTGCTCTCATCTCTTGCTGGATTTCTTCAGTTATGCATTGATTGTCATAGCTGTTGTTCCCATTAGATGATTTACCAGTGGCCTTACTGCTCTTAATTGCACTATATGGCTTAGTAGCCAGATGATGACACAAATTGGGTATCACACCCTTTTGCTTGTGTGTGATTGATGCATATGCTTATATATGAACAAAACCATCTGGTTTGTTCATGATGCTTGGTATACCTCACTCCAGCTCCTAGAATTTGGTGTTGGTGTAGAGGGTTTGCTTCTGTGTTGATCTTATGGTTGATTTGCTTGCCCTGCTCCTCCTGGTGAGCTTGATGCTTGATTTAATTCAGTGGTGTGATGGAGCAGGTTGAACAGTGAAGATGTTCTTCCTGTTCAAGCTGTTCTTGGTGTTCTTGGTGTTCTTGGTGGCTTACCAGTGCAGTTCTGTCGATGGGATGATCTAGGGTTTACTGTGGCAAGTTTTATATGCTCCATGCTTTGCTCTGTTGGTCGATAGCACTACCTGCAGCTTGTGGTGACTCACTCTGGTCTTGTGTGTTGTTACACATGCACACTGCCTTGTGTGCAGGTTGGCTGTGTGTGTGTGTCAAGTGCCTTGTACTTGGCTTGGTTCTGGTGGTGAGATGATCAGCTCGGCAGAGCTGATCCATATCTGCTCAATTCCAGTTTTCTTTTAATCTGCCAAGTGGCTTTGCCACTTGGCTTAATCTTTGTTTGGTTTTGTGTGTGTGTGTGTGCAGGGATCAAGAAGATGCTCAAGATGAACTCAAGATCATCTTGATCAAAGAATTACATGATGATCAACAATGTAGTTTAGGACATTTAAATAACTTGTAATTTTCCTTTTTCTTTTTCTATTTCTTCAATTCTTGTAATGTGTTGTAAATTCATAATTCTATTCTGAATATTGTAAAGACAATGTATTATGTGTATGATTATCAATAAAGCTCAAGTTTCTCTCTATTGAGCTTTATGAAATTGTTGTATTAGTTATATTCTTGATTAATGATATTTATTTGTTAAATTATCCCAAGTTTGAATTATGTGATAATCATTTGATGTTTGAATTTGAAATTCAAATTTGGTTTGAATTCATCCAAACAACTTAACTTATAATTCAATCATGCAACTTATGATTTCAATGCAATTTCACTTCTCTCTTCTCAAAACCCTAATTTAGACAAGTAGGAACAAGTTCTTCGCACTCTCGAAACCCTAACCCTGTAGGATGTCGAGAGAGAAACCTGTCCCCCTTCGATGCAGTTTTTGTTTTAGAAGCGCGAAATTTCCCCGTAATTTACCATGCGATGCACATCCCTTTCTAAAATCTACCCCTCGATCGCCTCTAAACCTGGGACATTACACCCACCTCGTCTCCTAGCTCTCTAGCATCGCCTAGACGCCGTCTACCTCGTGCCTACCTCGCCGACCCCCTTCCCTCGCCGGAGCCGCCGCTCTGCTGTCGCCTTTGCCGCCCACCTCACGGCCAACTCGAACCCTATAAAAGGAGCCACCCCCGCGCTTTTCTCACCACATCAAACCTGCTCCACTCCTCTCCCTGAATCTCCTCCGCCCCTCTTCACCGCACATCGCCGCCGCTAGCCGGCCAATTGCTCGCCGGAGGCCCGCGAGCAACTGCAGAGCAATTCACCGCTACAACTCGCTGTCGACGACAACGTCGCCTAGCACCGTCGCCACCCCTCGCCGGAGTCCAGAAGCGCCGTCGACCCCCTACCTCCGCCATGGCAGCGCCCTCTTCCCCTCGATGGAGACGACGAACCCCAACCGTAGGATCCCCCTCTAATCCTACGGCTCGCGATCAAGCGTACCGTTTCGGTGAGTCTGGCTCACTGACAGGTGGGTCCTACTGTCAGCTGGCCCGCAGCGTTAGCTGGGCTGGCCCAACTCTTCTCTGCTGCGTAGCCCAGCTAGTTTTCCCACCTAAGCCCATCTGTTCAAATGTGGTTAATTAATTTGGTAGAAATTCAAATACTGGTCATGTCTGGTAAATTAAATAGTTTCAAATCTACCAAACCAAATTTGATGAATTTTATGTTGTTGGAAAGCTAGAGAAAAGATCTATCCAACCCCACTGGTCCCACCTTGAATTCTTGTGTAGAATTAATGTGACAAAAATAACAAGGCAGGGACTTTTGTGAATTCAAATAAATCTTAAAAATCAACCAAATTGAATTTTGAAGTAAATCCAATTGCTATAATTCACTTTTAACTTACAATAATTGTTTATGCAAAAATATGGTATGGTCACCTTGAGTGATCATGGCCCAAAGTAAATAAAGGAATATGGCTATTTTAGTTAGTTGATATTGTCCAAAACTATTATGAAAATTATATGAAGTGCCTCCCTTCATTTAAATCTTGTCCCAAATACTTTCATATGAAGTATTGACCCCTGGTCAAATACTCTCACATGAGATACTTGGAGATTTTAAATCATAATAGGCCTTATTAAATGGTATGAGGTATTCTACCTCATTTAAATCATTTTCTCAAATAATGATGATGAATGGTTGACTTAGGTCAACTTGAATTCATGTGTGATTGTTTGAGAAATTAAATCTTAAGAAGATTTCAATGAGAGGAAATTATTTCTCAAGAACCATATGGAAACTATCAGTTACATATGTAATGAGAGAAAATTATTTCTCTAACCCTAAGAAAGAAAACTCTAGATTAATTCTTGGTAGCAATGCTAAGTGATGATGCTAGATCATTTGGAGTGAGCCATTAAGGCTAATTAAGGTTACTTAAGTATTGTTTGGTGATTTGTATCCTCGTATTCGTGTATAGACGCTAGTGCCGGAGAATACCAGGAAGAGGAAGGATTCTACCCAGAAGAAGAAGAGCACTTTGATCACCTCAACCACCAAGGCAAGCTAGACTATTGCAAGTTATACGGTTGCAAGCTAATATTCTTGCAAAGTGCAAAGCCCCTTTGGGGCAAGGCACCATAGTCTTACCTTTCTTACCATAAGCCTATCCCAAGTTTCTACCTTACAAGTTTTTACTTGTTTATTCAAAGAGTTACTTTTATAGTTAACTTTGATCTAAGTTAAAGCAGGTTACTAGAGTAGTAAAGTTAGTTTCAAACTAGCAAAGCAAGATGGCACCCCTCATGATTAGAGATAGTGCTAAATATTAAAACTTGACTACTCTAGATGGGAACATGTGACCTGAACTGAATTTGAAACCTTGGAATGATGAAGCATTCCGTTGAATGATTTTTGAAGGTGAATATGACCCAGAGAAGATGGTGATTTTTGATAAAACTGATATTGGTTTGAATGCGATACCTTTCCAATATTGAGTACCCCCACAATACCTGATTATGGGTAGGGCTTAACTGGAAGTTTATGCATCTTAGTATGGGTTCCCTCTGAACACACATCATAGGGGTTATGCTTGAGGCTGCCTCCGTTGTTGAGAAATGATGTGAATTGAGGTGAATTGTACGGCCAAGCCCTGTGCAGTTCCCAGGTTGACAGTTGGTCTTCACTGGGAGGCCAAGCTCATGGGGAGAGGTGCTCATACTAGGATTTGTAAGTGAAAGGTTATGGTTGATGATCCGCGTACTGAGTTAGGATGATTCGGGGTAATCCCGATGGATGAAATCAAATGTTGTGGCACAAGTGTGCAACCTCTGTAGAGTGTAAATCTATTCGAATAGCCGCGTCCACGGTTACGGACGGTTGGAAAGGCCATACAGTTTCCGATGTCAAATTCTTGAAAATGATGGTGAAATGAATGGTGATTTGGTGACTTGACTTTGAATCACAACAAGGTTGTGGGAATGACACTAATGTTCCCACTTGAGTTAGTTAGCACTTGAATAAGTCTTTTCTGAAATACTTGTGAACTAAAATTGGCTTTATGCAAATAAACTAGAGCTTAGCACCCCTTACTAGAATTGTTACTACTTACATTAGTATTAGTTTGCGAGTACTTTAAAGTACTCACGGCTGTGTCCCTGGCTATTCAAATGGCCAGACTATGAAGAGGAGCAGAACTATCAAGATGACGGCAACCAAGATGTCTACGATAACTAGGGAATCTTCTGACGTCAGACGTTGGCCTGTGGACTAGAGAGTCCCTTCTATTTACGCTTATAGGCGTATGCCTTTCAGTTTATGTAATGCTCCTGCTACTTTTCAAAGATGCATGTCTGCTATTTTTCATGGCTTTTGCGAGAATATTGTAGAGGTATTCATGGATGATTTTTCTGTCTATGGGAATTCTTTTGACAATTGCTTGCGAAACCTCGATAAAGTTTTGCAGAGATGTGAAGAAACTAACCTTGTTCTTAATTGGGAGAAATGCCACTTTATGGTTAATGAAGGAATTGTGTTGGGACATAAAATTTCCGAGAGAGGTATTGAAGTTGATAGAGCTATAGTTGAAGCAATTGAGAAGATGCCCTATCCTAGGGATGTTAAAGGTATTCGTAGTATTCTTGGTCATGCTGGGTTTTATTGGAGATTCATTAAAGATTTCTCCAAGATTTCAAAACCTCTTACTAATCTTCTTCAAAAAGATGTACCTTTTGTTTTTGATGATGATTGTAAGGAAGCTTTTGAAACTCTAAAGAAAGCATTAACAACTGCTCCTTTAGTTGAACCTCCTGATTGGAACTTACCTTTTGAAATTATGTGTGATGCTAGTGATTTTGCTGTAGGCGCTGTTCTTGGACAGCGAGTAGATAAAAAATTAAATGTTATTCATTATGCTAGTAAAACTCTTGATGCTGCTCAAAGAAATTATGCTACAAGTGAAAAAGAATTGTTAGCTGTAGTCTTTGCTTGTGACAAGTTTAGATCCTATATTGTTGATTCAAAAGTTACAATCCATACTGATCATGCTGCAATTAGATACCTCATGCAAAAGAAAGATGCTAAGCCAAGGATTATTAGATGGGTGCTTCTGTTGCAAGAATTTGATTTGCATATTATAGATAGGAAAGGTGCTGATAATCCTGTTGCTGATAATTTGTCTAGATTGGAAAATATTGCTTATGATCCTGTTCCTGTTAATGATAGTTTTCCAAATGAACAATTGGCTGTAATAAAGGTGAGTGATGACCCACAAGTATAGGGGATCGCAACAGTCTTCGCGGGAAGTAAAACCCAATTTATTGATTCGACACAAGGGGAGACAAAGAATACTTGAAAGCCTTAACAGCGGAGTTGTCAATTCAGCTGCACCTGGAAACAGACTTGCTCACAAGAGTTTATCAGTAGTAACAGTTTTATAGCAGTAGCAGTGGTGAGATAGCAGCAGCAGAGTAACAAAGACAGCAGTACTGATTATAGTAAACAGCAGGATTAAAATACTGTAGGCACAGGGATGGATGACGGGCGTTGCATGGATGAGAGAAACTCATGTAACAATCAAAGTAGGGCATTTGCAGATAATAATAAAGCGGTGTCCAAGTACAAAGCAATCCATAGGCATGTGTTCCGTATATAGTCGTACGTGCTCGCAATGAGAAACTTGCACAACATCTTTTGTCCTACCAGCCGGTGGCAGCCGGGCCTCTAGGGAATCTACTGGATATTAAGGTACTCCTTTTAATAGAGTACCGGAGCAAAGCATTAACACTCCGTGAACACATGTGATCCTCACATCACCGCCATCCCCTCCGGTTGTCCCGATTTCTGTCACTTCGGGGCCTTTGGTTCCGGACAGCGACATGTGTATACAACTTGCAGGTAAGATCATAAAACAATGCATATTATGATGAAATAATAACACGTTCAGATCTGAGATCATGGCACTCGGGCCCTAGTGACAAGCATTAAGCATAACAAGTTGCAACAATATCATCAAAGTACCAATTACGGACACTAGGCACTATGCCCTAACAATCTTATGCTATTACATGACCAATCTCATCCAATCCCTACCATCCCCTTCAGCCTACAGCGGGGGAATTACTCACACATGGATGGGTGAAGCATTGCTAGTCGATGGAGAGGCGTCGGTGGTGATGATGGCGATGATCTCCTCCAATTCCCCGTCCCGGCGGAGTGCCAGAACGGAGTTTCTGGTCCCCGAGACGGAGTTTCGCGATGTGGCGACGTTCTGGAGGGTTTCTGGCGACTTCGACTTCGTCCTCGTGTTTTTTAGATCGAACCCTTTAAGTAGTCCAGAGGAGGGCGTCGGAGGCCAGCCGAGGGGGCCACACACTAGGGCGGCGCGCCCCCCCCCTAGGCCGCGCCGGCCTGGTGTGTGGGGCCCTCGGGCCTCCACCTGGCTTGCCCTTCTGGCTCCGTGAGTCTTCTGGTAAAATAGGCCCTTTGTTATAAATTCCGAGGATTTTCCCGAAAGTTGAATTTCTGCACAAAAACAAGACACCAGAGCAATTCTGCTGAAAACAGCGTTAGTCCGTGTTAGTTGTATCCAAAATACACAAATTAGGGGCAAAACAATAGCAAAAGTGTTCGGGAAAGTAGATACGTTTTGGACGTATCAACTCCCCCCAAGCTTAGCTTATTGTTTGTCCTCAAGCAATTCAGTTAGCAACTGAGTGCGATAAAAGAACTTTCACGAACACATTTGCTCATATGATGTAAATATTCTCATGATATGGCTAACACTTAGGCAGTTCATAATAAGGTACATGCAAATAAGATTATCTAATAGCTATATTAATCATGGAAAGGTACCAACAATTAATAATAAGCATCATGAATCATGTCTATAAGCAGGATTGTAATGTTCAAAAAAGGGTATGATAAAGTAGTATCCCGCTTGCCCGAAGTTGAACGGCAAAACATAAATGCCCAGGCACCTCTGAGGTTCATAGAAAGACTAGAAATAGAGATTGTCAAAGATAAAAGCATCAAAGTTATACCACAGTCAATCATATTTTGGGACAAGCATATTATACTAAGAATGACAGCTATGCTCTCAAGAAAGTGCTCAAAGAAAGGATGGAGACACAACATAAAAGTAAAAGATTGACCCTTCGTAGAGGGAAGCAGGGATTAACATGCGCTAGAGCTTTTCATTTTTTTAAACAGGAGTAAAATCATTTTGAGAGGTGTTTGTTGCTGTCAACGAATGGTAATGGGTACACCAAATACCTCGCCAACCAGACTTTCAACAGCGGCTCCCATGAAGGACGTTATTTCTACCAGCAAGGTAGATCATCCCTCTTCTCTTTTGTTTACACATGTACTTTAGTTTTTATTATGAGTGACACTCCCCCCAACCTTTGCTTACACAAGCCATGGCTAACCGAATCCTCGGGTGCCTTACATCAATCTCATACCATGGAGGAGTGTCTATTTGCAAAATTAAGTTGCTTACTGATGCATCAGAGCAAAACATGTGAAGAGAATTATCAATGAAGTTATTAATTGGGGCTGGGAACCCCGTTGCCAGCTCTTATTATGAAGGTCCGTCAAAAGTAAATGACAAGGTTGAAAGATAAACACCACATACTTCCTCATGAGCTATAAAACATTAACACAAATTGAGAAGCATTTTGAAGGTTTAAAGGTAGCGCATGAGAATTTACTTGGAATGGTTTGAAATGCCATGCATAGGTATTTATAGTGGACACTTTGGAACAACTTGGTTTTCAGGTGTTTGGAAGCACGAGCAGCGTTCCCGCTCAGTACAAGTGAAGGCTAGCAATAGACTAGGGAGCGACAAATCAAGAGAGCAGTCACTGTCATAATCATGCTTGCGGCAAAATAAATTAACGGAGGCATAAAAGTGATACAAGAACTCTGAAGCAATGTAAATCATAGAGGCTTAATTGACTTTTGTTCAGTCATATGCATGCGTGAGCATGTGCCAAGTCGATTCAAATGAATTATTCAGAGGAGGATACCACAATGTCATACCTATTTATGAATAAAACAATGCAAGCAAACATCCATGACATGCTACTCATATTAATAAATTGGAGCTAAACATGAGAGATCATGAACTACTAGACTTTCTTAAATGACATATACCTCACATGAAGGAACTAAGCATGCTCACATGGATGAGTATATGTACAAAAATGAAAACAAATACAGTTCATACCAGCCTCTCACCACAGTCGAATTGTCGTAGATCGTCATTATTGCCTTTCACTTGTGTAGCTTGGATAATATGAAATGAAAACCACGCTCCAGCCACCGAAGACCATTGAACTCATAATGAACTTTACAAAATCAAAGAAGAACAGCAAATATTTTTGGTGTTTTCGAATTGGAAACAGGAACAAAAGGAAACAAGCAAACAAAGCAAAATCTTTTTGGATTTTCTTATAGCAAACCAACGATAGCAAATAAGCAAAATAAATGCAAGAAACCAAAATAAACAAATGATGAAGAGAAACAACAGAAATATTTTTGGTCTTTTTGTGTTTTAGGAAAGAAACAAAGCAAAAACAAGAGAATGGAAATTAGAAGAGTCACATAAACGCAAAGCAGCAGGAATTCGTCAAACTTGACAGCAGTACAGTAATCGATTTTTAAGAAATTCTTCCGCTGCTCAAATCGAAAAGTGTTCAACTAATGAAAGTTAGATAACAACCTGGGGAACATGCACAAAAATTGGCTTCGCAAAATAATATTCTGGCTATTTTTGAGATTTTTTTCGGTAACAGTCCAGAATCTGTTTTCAGGCAGCACTTCCCCAAATATCATCTCCCTCTTATTAGAAAACCACTTAAAGAAACTAAACAAGTATATACAAGTATCCAGCAACCATAATATGCAAAGAATGAGTGATTCCGGTATACCTCCCCCCAAGCTTAGGCTTTTGGCCTAAGTGGAGTTCAACCCCAGCGAGGGTCGCTGTTCCACGCCGGTGGATCATACATGGCGTAGTTATAGTGAGGTCCCTGTGCAGAAGAGAAGCGTGGAGGCTCCATATGTCCAAAATGTTGATGCGAAGAACTTGCTGCATCGGATGACGAGTCGAGGTGTTCCTCGGCCTCCTCCGTGTTGTCTCTTGCATGATGGCCTCCTCCCTCTATGTGTGCATTCAGTGCACCTTCTGTGACTGACCAATCCTCCCTGGAATCAAGGTTAAATAGAACAGGCGCAGACAATCTTACTAGTTTTTCAGTTTTCTTAGTTATTCTCCAAGTTTTCTTATAAAATGTCATCTTGTAAAACAGGTTACCCAAATTAGATGAATTAGAAACAAATTCATGTTTAATCATGGAGACTATGTCTAGTTTTTCTATGGGAAGTTGAATATCAAGATGGTGAGGTTCTACACCATGCAAAGCTAGTAAACGAGAGGCGACGAGACCTCCACAAATTCTGCCCTTCTCACGGTTAGTAGAAAGTCTATAAGCTATCAATGCACCCAAATTATAAGCCTTATTACTTTGCAATGCAGCAGCTAGAAAAGCTAAATCCTAGATAGATAATTTATTTGCATACTTTCTAGCAAGGACGCACTTAGTAATAAAATAAGCAAAGTAGCGAATAGCTGGGAGTTGAATGCTACTAATTTTACCACCATCCTCCGAGAAGCTCCTTCCATGACAAATCATCTCGAAGAGGTTTAAGAGCTCTCGCGGCGATCCCCTTATCTTCTCGCATGATCCCCATTGCGGCACTCTAATTGCTGTACAAAAATCATCGAATGGCAAGTTGACAGTTTTATTATAAATTTTGTATTGAACCATGGGGTTAGATTGCGACCAATTGAACTTAAAATCCTACACAACAGACATAGTCAATTTTGCATATTGGCATGGTTCTCCATCAACAAAATCATTCAACCCTGCACGAGAAATTAGATTCCGAACATCTCCCAAGATTCCTGCACTTCTCATGAAATCTGTGCACGGGTAGTAAGAGGGGTATACTCCCTCTTCGCGGTTCACTCTCATGACTTGTTGCACCTCCAATTCTTGTTGGTTTAGTTGATGTCTATTCCACTCCATTTTCTGAAATTTTCAACAATCATTATAAAATTTGATTTGGTGACATATAATTGAGGAGAACTACTATAGGAACTTGCTAGAGTACTAATCATGCATCAAAACTAGTTTATACATCTTAGAACAAGCATGCAAGCTCACTAACATGTTACCTACAGCAGCAAAATATTAAGACATACTCAACGAAACAAAATTCTACTTGGATAATCGGAGAAGTCACATACCGGAGAGCAAATGTGCCAAATTTAAGACAGAAATCTGGGCTGAGGAAAGAGATCGAGAAATCTTGAGTTCTTGAGCAGAAATGCGAGTGAGAGAAAGCTGGTGCTGGTTTTTTCGGGAGAGAGAAGAGAGTGGGAGGAAGAGATAAAGAAGTGGGGCAAGGGGGAGCCCACACACCAGGGTGGCGCGCCCCCCTTCCAGGCCGCGCCGGCCTGTGGGGTGCCACCCTAGGGTGCCCCACTGGTCATCCCCAGGTGCTCCCAGGTGCGTCTTCGAAAAATAGGACCAACGATATAATTTTTGTGAATTTTTGAAAACTTTGAAAATGCACATTTCTGGGTATTAAGTTTATTATTACTGGACAGGAAAAGATTTTGAAATCTCTAATTAACTAAGGAACTTTGCAAATCAAAAGTGCTACAGCAAGTAGAATAAGTGGAGGAAGAAAGAAATGTTGTTTACCTCCTCTATGCATATAAAAAGTATTTGTTAACAAGGTTGATCAAGTCTTGCCACCAAATAAATTTTACATAGCATAAGAAGAAATAAACCTCAAATCAATCATGTTACCTTGAATTGTATTGATATGGATCCAATCATAAGATTTTGATATCCTTCTTGAGGCTCATATATAGGACAATCAATAGTTCCAACTTTGATAGTTCTCACATTAGAAATAGTATTAACTCCACATACTTTATCAATCCTCTTGGGGAAATAGACGGTATGCTCCTTGTCATCAACATTGAAAGTAACTTTTCCTTTATTGCAATCAATAACAGCCCCTGCGGTGTTAAGAAAAGGTCTCCCAAGAATAATAGACATATTATCATCTTCAGGCATTTCCAACACAACAAAATCAGTTAATATCAAGCAGTTATTAGTAACTTGAACAGGAACATCCTCACATATACCAACAGAAATAGTAGTAGATTTATCAGCCATTTGCAAAGATATATCAGTAGGTATCAACTTATCTAAATAAAGTCTCTTGTAAAGAGAAAAAGGCATAACACTAACACCCGCTCCCAAATCACATAGAGCAGTTCTAACATAATTATTCTTAATAGAACAAGGAATAGTAGGTATACCTGGGTCCCCCAACTTCTTTGGAACCTTGCCATTGAAAGAGTAATTAGCAAGCATAGTGGAAATCTCCTCATTGGGGATTTTCCTTTTGTTAGTGACAATATCTTTCATATACTTTGAATAAGGAGGCAATTTAATAGCATCAGTCAAAGGGATTTGCAAGAATAAAGGTTTCATCCAATCACAAAATTTATTATAGTGTTCTTCTTCCTTTGATTTTAATTTCTTAGCAGGAAAAGGCATTTGCTTTTGTACCCAAGGTTCCCTTTCATTACCATGTTTCTTAGCAATAAAATCTTCTTTAGTATACCTTTTATTTTTAGCATGCTTTTCAGGTTCATCTTCAACTTCTTATTTATTAGAAACAGCATTCTTATCATTATCATTTTCATGTTCATTACCACTTTTAGTTTCCGCATCAGAAATAGAAATACTATTAGGATCATTAGCAGGTTCAGAGGATTCTACAACAGTTTTATGTTTCTTCTTCTTTTTCTTAGAAGGAGCACTAGGTTCAATTCGTTGAGAATCTTGTTGTTGCGGTCAGAAACCCACCGGCGAGCAGCGACGGGCAACACAGTAGAGCCGGGAGGCTCCCAGGACTGCGGCTGGCCCTGGTCCCTCCGAGCGACGGCCCGCAAAGACTCGGCACGCACGTCCGATGCTGGTGCAAGGGCGTGCCACCTGACCTATACCTGGTCAGGAAGGTGATGGAGATGCCTCGCTTAGTTTCCTGCATGGCATACACGTAAACATTAAATACGAGCCTCGATCGGCTCTCAGGTTGTCCTGTGAATCGGCTCAAAGAGCCGATCCACCCATGATTCGCACGAGGTGTACGAATATATGGTGGTCCTGCTTGATCAATATAAAGCTAAAGCGATCTACTACGATTTAGGGTTTTCACCACATAATCGGAACATCCTACTCGTGATTGAGCCTGGCGGCCACGCACGGTGATCGTAAACCGTCCCTAGACAAGGCCTAAAAACCAACACGAGGTTGATCCCCGGAACATCCTGTCTAGGGCTAGCAAACAACACCCTACGCGCCACTGGATCCTTCAATCCGTTTGTAAGGCCTAACTATGCAGATATTAAACTAATCCTTGAAGAACAAGGAGCAATCATGACGGATCGGATCTACTAAATAATGATCAAGCGGGGTGCCGCCCCTACACCTAAGATAGGTGTAAGGGCGGCTAGACGTCTCAGGGTTGCACGACGATAGCATATGATACGATGAACAATGCTAACCCTAACACGTCTAAGATAACTACGTTGCTCGCCATCAAAAAGGCTTCAGTACGAGCAACGCATGAACAGCGAATAAACGTGTACTGCCTAGATCGCAAGATGCGATCTAGGCAGCATGATGCTTACCCGGAAGAAACCCTCGAGACAAGGGAGTTGGCGATGCGCCTAGATTGGTTTGTGGTGAACGTGATTGTTGTTTATTTCATAAACCCTAGATACATATTTATAGTCCGTAGACTTTCTAACGTGGGAATAATCCCAACCGTGCACGAGACAAACTCTAACTAACCGACACGTATCCTACTATATTACAGATACACGGGCAAACTAGCCCAAACTTTGCATATAAGGCCGATTCACGTATATTCTTCCATGTATATTCTTCAAGCCCATCTTGATCGCGGCCCACCTCTGACTCGGTCAAATTCTGGTGATAACACATGCCCCCCTGGTTTTGGAATTGATAATTCCAAAATCACTCTGCTTTTTCTTCGTCGGGTCATGTCGTGGCAGAACCGTCGCAGTATCCATCATCATGATGCCCTGCCTTCTCAACTTCTCCGCGTGACCTGGCAGGTTTTTTTTTTGTTGGGCACCACTTCCTCGGAAACTGCTGTGGTATTGAATTTCCACTATATCCCCTTTTATTTAACCGCTCCAAACAGTTTGCTTCTTCATCCCCCTCGCATTAGCACTTCCAAAAGCCCTCCTGTACCACCATGTCTTCTTCCTCCTCTGCCTCATCTGGTTTTTCCACCCAGTCCTCCTCCTCCCGCGAGCCGACGCCGGAGTGGAACCTGGAGGAGGCCCACGCGGCCAACATCCGCCGCGCCATCGAAGCCGGGGAGGAATCCAGTCATGATTTCTCCGTCTGGTCTGAGGACGACAAGTCCTCGACCGACGGGGAAAGTGACCTCCGCTTCCTCGCCGACGGGGAGACGGAGGAGGAGAGCGATGACGATCGCTTCTCCTGTGATGACTTCACCTCCCCCGAGGAGGAGGAGGAGGAGAAGGAGGAGGAGGAGGACGACACCTCCTCCGATGAGCCGCCGGCCAAGCGCTTCTGCCCCTGGCCGGGGAACCTCAGCGACTTCGACAGCGACGACGACGACGCTGATGAGGAGGACGAGGACAACGAGGGCCCGGCCGGCGGCCGCTGCAGCAGCGACGACGAGCCCGCCAGGAGTAGCGCCGACAGCGGCGACGATGGTGACGACTAGGGCAGCGACGGCCCGTAGATAGGACCTTTAGCATAGGATCAGCAGTAGTAGATGGGGCAATGTACCCCCTAGTATTTCCTTTTGAGAGCAATCAGCTCTTTATGTAAGAAATCCTATTTATCAATGAAGAATTTCCCCCAGTTTGATTTTGCCGATTTCTTTTAAGCTAATTTAGCCGATTCCCCTTCATACTGACTTTGCCGATTGTTCACTTGGCCAATGCTCAATGAGCCGATAGCAACGCATCGGTTCTTCACAACCATCCTACAATTCTTCAACTGATGACTTTGAGATCTGGTGGATAATGTGGAGTCTTCAAGAAAGCGCTCAAATTCCTCCCACCAGGTCCAGTGATCTTCTTCTGCAAGAACTCACCATTTTGAAGAAGGTTGCGACGAAGGGTCAGCCGATGACACCCCAATCGGCTTCTCAAATAGAGCATCTACCAGGCCAGCTGCCCCCCGAGCCTCAATCAAGGCGAGAATATCAGTGAGGATGCACAGATCAGTCAAAGGGCCTTGAACTCAGGCAATTGAGACAGCCACCATGCAGAGGTCCTAGTCATTCCTACGAGCGTAGCTGAGAAAGTGGCCAATTTAGCCAGGCCGACGGTAGATACACCGGAGCCGACCACCTTTCTTCCTTTGAAAGCCGATATTGCAGACGAAACACCAACGGCTTAAAGAGTAAAAGGTTGGAGGTTGGCCATGAGGCTGAACTGAAAACCGACCTGGTCGAAATCCGTGTCTTGAACACGCAGCTGGTAGATCTTGTGTAATTGTACTAGAGTCGATGGCTGTGCATCGGCTTTGTTTCTTGGCTCTAAAGTCGATGTCCGTGCATCGGCTGTATACCATGAGAATTTTTTTTACTGGCCGATTTTCTATCGGCCCCCAATATTTCACTGCACATGTATCGCACATGTTCGTCTGACTAGGTGCCCCCCCGAGCCGAATCTGCCAGGTAACTGCGGATATCGGCTCTGTAGTTAGCCAAGGCACTGTATTTGAACGTCGGCTCCAGTAGGACCAATGCTGATTTTTTAGCTCATCAGCCGATGTAAAACCGCTGCCCATTAGATCGACGTTGAACACAGGCAGAATGTGTGGTGAGGATAATTTTGGCCGATTGCTGGAATCGGCCTCCACGTTGATTGAATCGCTCAATGAAGGTTTTGCCATGTTTCTCCATAGATCTTTGGGGCTGATCCCAAGGATCGGCCTCGCCACGTTTGTCCATAGGTTTGTTCTTGCTATACGGTCAGGCCGGTGGATAAGACCAGCCTAACCCCATCCTTTGTCACGTCGATGCGCTCGCAGTCATCCAAATTGATGCCTGAGAGTGGCTCTTGGCCTGCTGTCTCCCAAGCGTTCATGCCAGCCGTTGATATCTCGGCTGAGTCATCTGCATGGACGACCTCCACCTCATCTCCATCCCACTGTATTACACATTGGTGCATCGTGGATGGAATGCAACAGTTGGCGTGGATCCAATCTCTTCCCAGCAGGACAGCATAGGTGCTCTTGCTATCGACAATAAAGAACGTCGTAGGGATGGTTTTCCTTCCCACGGTCAGATCCACGTTCAGAACACCTTGTGCGTCAGACGCTTGGCCGTTGAAATCGCTCAGTGTCACGTTGGTCTTGATCAGATCCGAGCTAGAGCGTCCCAACCGACGTAGCATGGAGTATGGCATAATGTTGGATCGCCGCTCCGGTGTCCACCAGCATCTTGTTGACAGGCTGCCCATTGATATAACCTCGCAAGTACAGGGCCTTCAGATGTCTGTAGCTTCTTTCTCGTGGCTTCTCAAAGATAACCGGCCGTGGGCCGCAGTCAAGTTGTGCCACGGGTGCCTCGTCTAATCCTGGAGCACTAAACTCCGTCGGAAGGATGAACACCATGTTTGTGCCAGCCGATGTTTCATCATCGGCTTTCCTTTGCTTGGGGCGCCACTCCATTTTTTGTGGTCGACCCTCTTCATCCAGGGTTCGCTGAATTTTCGCGGCCAGATCAGGCCGCGCCTTCCTTAGCGTGTGCAGGTATAACCTTTCGGCTTCCTCCAAGCCACGCAGTCGCTGAACCCTACGCTTTTGGGAACGGCTGAGTCCATCAGGGCACCACCTCGGCCGGTGGTACCTGTCTTCTTCTTCATCATCGTCTTCCAAATCCTCGAGATCTTCCACCCGAGGGGACTCAGCGTGCTTGTTCCGAGGTGGGAGAGGCCCTAGACGTTTGAATACAGACACGTTAGCTGCATCCTTCCTCTTCTGTCTACATTCTGGGCAGTTGCCGATTGTAGGCAATCGGCTCATTCCTGAATCCCAGCAGTGTCTGAAGAAGGGGCAGTCCCAGTGCCTATCCTCGTCGTCTTGCTCTCTTAACCTTTCCTTGGCGTGGCGCTCATATCTCTCCTCGTCGCGATCATGCTGATACGTCTCCGACGTATCGATAATTTCTTATGTTCCATGCCACATTATTGATGTTATCTACATGTTTTATGCACACTTTATGTCATATTCGTGCATTTTCTGGAACTAACCTATTAACAAGATGCCGAAGTGCCGATTCTTGTTTCTGCTGTTTTTGGTTTCAGAAATCCTAGTAACGAAATATTCTCGGAATTGGACGAAATCAACGCCCAGGGTCCTATTTTGCCACGAAGCTTCCAGAAGTCCGAAGAGGAGACGAAGAGGGGCCACGAGCGGGCCACACCCTAGGGCGGCGCGGCCCCCCCCCTTGGCCGCGCGGCCCTGTGGTGTGGGGCCCTCGTGCCGCCTCCTGACCTGCCCTTCCGCCTACTTAAAGCCTCCGTCGCGAAACCCCCTGTACCGAGAGCCACGATACGGAAAACCTTCCAGAGACGCCGCCGCCGCCGATCCCATCTCGGGGGATCCAGGAGATCGCCTCCGGCACCCTGCCGGAGAGGGGAATCATCTCCCGGAGGACTCTACGCCGCCATGGTCGCCTCCGGAGTGATGTGTGAGTAGTCTACCCCTGGACTATGGGTCCATAGCAGTAGCTAGATGGTTGTCTTCTCCCCATTGTGCATCATTGTCGGATCTTGTGAGCTGCCTAACATGATCAAGATCATCTATCTGTAATTCTATATGTTGCGTTTGTTGGGATCCGATGAATAGAGAATACTTGTTATGTTGATTATCAAAGTTATATCTATGTGTTGTTTATGATCTTGCATGCTCTCCGTTACTAGTAGATGCTCTGGCCAAGTAGATGCTTGTAACTCCAAGAGGGAGTATTTATGCTCGATAGTGGGTTCATGCCTGCATTGACACAGGACGATGTGAGAAAGTTCTAAGGTTGTGTTGTGCTGTTGCCACTAGGGATAAAACATTGATGCTATGTCTAAGGATGTAGTTGTTGATTACATTACGCACCATACTTAATGCAATTGTCTGTTGCTTTGCAACTTAATCCGGAGGGGGTTCGGATGATAACTTTGAAGGTGGACTTTTTAGGCATAGATGCAGTTGGATGGCGGTCTATGTACTTTGTCGTAATGCCCAATTAAATCTCACTATACTCATCATGATATGTATGTGCATGGTCATGCCCTCTTTATTTGTCAATTGCCCAACTGTAATTTGTTCACCCAACATGTTGTTTATCTTATGGGAGAGACACCTCTAGTGAACTGTGGACCCCGGTCCAATTCTCTATACTGAAATACAATCTACTGCAATACTTGTTCTACTGTTTTCTGCAAACAATCATCTTCCACACAATACGGTTAATCCTTTGTTACAGCAAGCCGGTGAGATTGACAACCTCACTGTTTCGTTGGGGCAAAGTACTTTGGTTGTGTTGTGCAGGTTCCACGTTGGCGCCGGAATCCCTGGTGTTGCGCCGCACTACATCCCGCCGCCATCAACCTTCAACGTGCTTCTTGGCTCCTCCTGGTTCGATAAACCTTGTTTTCTTTCTGAGGGAAAACTTGCTGCTGTGCGCATCATACCTTCCTCTTGGGGTTCCCAACGAACGTGTGAGTTACACGCCATCAAGCTCTTTTTCTGGCGCCTTTGCCGGGGAGATCAAGACACGCTGCAAGGGGAGTCTCCACTTCTCAATCTCTTTACTTTGTTTTTGTCTTGCTTAGTTTTATTTACTACTTTGTTTGCTGCACTAAATCAAAATACAAAAAAATTAGTTTCTAGTTTTACTTTATTTGCTATCTTGTTTGCTATATCAAAAACACAAAAAAATTAGTTACTCGCATTTACTTTATCTAGTTTGCTTTATTTACTGTTGCTAAAATGGCCAACCCTGAAAATACTAAGTTGTGTGATTTCACAACCACAAATAATAATGATTTCTTATGCACACCTATTGCTCCACCTGCTACTACAGCAGAATTCTTTGAAATTAAACCTGCTTTCTTGAATCTTGTTATGCGAGAGCAATTTTGCAGTGTTAGTTACGATGATGCTGCTGCCCATCTTAATAATTTTGTTGAACTATGTGAAATGCAAAAATATAAAGATGTAGATGGTGACATTATAAAATTAAAATTGTTCCCTTTCTCATTAAGAGGAAGAGCTAAAGATTGGTTGCTATCTCTGCCTAAGAATAGTATTGATTCATGGACTAAATGCAAGGATGCTTTTATTGGTAGATATTATCCCCCTGCTAAAATTATATCTTTGAGGAGTAGCATAATGAATTTTAAACAATTAGATACTGAACATGTTGCTCAAGCTTGGGAAAGAATGAAATCTCTGGTTAAAAATTGCCCAACCCATGGACTGACTACTTGGATGATCATCCAAACCTTCTATGCAGGACTAAATTTTTCTTCGTGGAATTTATTGGATTCAGCTGCTGGAGGTACCTTTATGTCCATCACTCTTGGTGAAGCAACAAAGCTTCTTGATAATATGATGATCAACTACTCTGAATGGCACACGGAAAGAGCTCCACAAGGTAAGAAGGTAAATTCTGTCGAAGAAACCTCTTCCTTGAGTGATAAGATTGATGCTATTATGTCTATGCTTGTGAATGATAGGACTAATATTGATCCTAATAATGTTCCGTTAGCTTCATTGGTTGCACAAGAAGAGCATGTTGATGTAAACTTCATTAAAAATAATAATTTCAACAACAATGCTTACCGGAACAATTCTAGTAACAACTATAGGCCATATCCTTATAATAATGGCAACGGCTATGGTAATTCTTATGGGAATTCTTACAACAATAATAGGAATTCACCCCCTGGACTTGAAGCCATGCTTAAAGAATTTATTAGTACATAAACTGCTTTTAACAAATCTGTTGAAGAAAAGCTTGGGAAAATTGATATACTTGCTTCTAAAGTCGATAGTCTTGCTGCTGATGTTGATCTTTTGAAATCGAAAGTTTTGCCTAATGGAAATCATCATGACAAAATTACTACTACAGCAAATGCCATCCAAGTTAGAATTAATGAGAATATAAGATTAATGGCTGAATTGCGTGCTAGGTGGGATAGAGAAGAAAATGAAAAACTAGCTAAAGAGAAGAATGTAGCTAAAGTTTGGACTATTACCACCACTTGTAATGCTAATGCTACACATGTTGCTGCACCTCCTACTAATAATAATAAAAGAATTGGTGTTAGCAATGTTTCTACTTCTAATGCAAAGCGCGAGAAACTGCCTGAAACTGCTAAAACTGCTGAAACTGCCTGTGATAAAACTGCTGAATTTTTTTCCAACATTGGGGATGATGATCCCATTGCTTTAGATTATAATGGTTTGAATTTTGATGATTGCCACATCTCTGAAGTTATAAAGTTCTTGCAAAAACTTGCTAAAAGTCCTAATGCTAGTGCTATAAATTTGACTTTCACGCAACATATTACAAATGCTCTCATAAAAGCTAGAGAAGAGAAACTAGAGCGCGAAGCCTCTATTCCTAAAAAGCTAGAGGATGGTTGGGAGCCCATCATTAAGATGAAGGTTAAAGATTTTGATTGTAATGCTTTATGTGATCTTGGTGCAAGTATTTCCGTTATGCCTAAGAAAATTTATAATATGCTTGACTTGCCACCGCTGAAAAATTGTTATTTGGATGTTAATCTTTGTAACATCCCAAGTTTCAACAATAATAAACAAGGAAGAGAAATTCCCCAAACCCAAAATTTGCAATTAACAAAAACTTTTTCCATGCATATAGTGCCACATATAGATATATGCATTTGAGTGATATTCTTTTGTGCAATTGCCATGATGAGTGTTAGTATGATTAAATATTGTTATATGAACACTAACCAAGATCACCAAACCCTAAATTGAGGAGAATTAGAGAAAATGGGAAAAACCCATTTCTCACTCACATACACATTATGTAAAATAACCAATCCTCAACCAAGGCCAAGATTGCTTGCCCCATTGCTTCTAAAATGCTTCAATGTGATAAACTAACACTTTTGCATCCTTGGAGCAAGAATCAAATCAAAAGAAATCAAGATTTCATCATACATGTGATAATGGTCACTTAACCTAAAATTATTTTCTTCACTACTTTACCCCTCTGTATTTCTCAAATCTTAAACTAAGCAAGGTCAACTAAAGCCAGGTCATCCAAGACCATGTCAAGGTGAGTAACTTTGATGTTGACCACCCTCCCTAAAGTTGACTAGGTTGACCAGAATAAGAGGGCAAAGAGGGAACCCGCGAGAGAGAAGAAGATCACCTCAAATTTGAAATGTTGCAAATCACTTCCAAATTGAGTGCCACCACCACCAATACATCACAATAATTATATAAATGATATTCACCAAAGAGATTTTCAAAATTCAAAAGAAAGTTTCATGCGGGCATTCTGTCGAACAGGTGGCAGGCAGCATCTGGGATTTGTGTTACATGCTATTATCCACCAGATTTTGACCTAAACCACTTTTGGTTTGTGATCATCAGCCTCCCCTACACCCCCTGCCTCTAGCCCAGTACTTGCATGGTCGATTAAAGTCGAGGAGAAACCCTAAAGTTTGCCAAACAATGCCATGCCGGCCACCTTTGGCACCCATCTCCCTGGCCTCTCCCTCGTCGTTTCTTCATGTCCTCGAGCATCCCTGCAGCACAAGGACGCCAACGGTACACAGCCCCAGCTCGCCAAGGCTTGGCATTGGCCAGCAGCAGCGCGTCCAAAACGTGCCAGGACGTGCCAGCCGGCGTGGTGATCACGCCCTGGATGCGCAAGGACGCCACGCACTCGACCGCTACCGTCCTCGCCCTGCATCCCTATCACCGCGTCGAGCATCGCCTCTGCACCCTCTACACGCTAGACGAACGCCCGTGCCTGCCCTGCACCGTCGCCGTCGCCCTAGACCAAAATGATGCCGCGCGCCCCGTGATAGACATTGCACGCGCTCGAGCTCTCCCATCACCCTTTTCTCTGTCTCGATACAGGTTGAGCATCTCCAGTACACCAGCTAGCCGTAGCAGTCCTTCGCTTGCCCTTTCGCTCGCCGGAAACGCCACGCCATGGCCGCGCCCTTGCAGCACCCCGCGGCACCCATCGACACTATAAATAGAGGCCCTCCCAGCAAGCTCTCCTCACACCAATCGACTCCCCTCTCACCACTGATCTTCCTCACCACCTTAGCTCGTTCGATTGGTGCCGGAGAAGAAGCAATTTCAAGATCGGAGCCGCCGGGGGACGCAGCTCACCGTCGACGATTGGCGCCACCCCGAGCCCCGCCGCTGCTCCCAAGCTCTTCCCCATCTACTACACCTTCACCGCGCATACTGCCTGAGTCCTGCATCGGCCTGGTAGGCTCTCCGACCCCCTACTGCCGCCGTGACCTCGTCGGAATCCCGTCGGTGACGACGATGCTCAACCGCCGTCGATCCTCTTTCTAATCCTACGGTCGAGATAGGAAATACCGCTTCGGCGTTTAAAGAGGCGCCGACAGGTGGCCCCCACCCTGTCAGCGCGGCCCGAGCGCGCCAGCCGCGTGTTGGGCTGCGAAGCCCTGTTTAAATTCGTTTCGGCCCAATAACCCTTCCCGCCTAAGCCCAAAAATTCAAATCTAGTTTTACTCTTTAATCAAATTAGCTCTGCTGAATGTTTAGTAAAATTTGAATAGTTTGAATTCTACCAAACCAAATCTAGCAAACTTTATACCGTTGGAAAGCCCATGAATTTATCTATCCAATGACACTGGCCCCATCTCCAATTTCATTGTAGATTTAATTTGACAAAAAAGACAAGACAGAGACTTTTGCACATTCAAACTTTATTTAAAATTCAACCAGAATAGTTTTTGAAGTAATTCCAATTCTAATAAATCACAAATGATGTCCTCTAATTGATTATGCAATAACATAGCCCTGTTGTTTGTATGATCATGGACTAGATCAAATAAAATGACT
The DNA here is from genome assembly GCF_019359855.2 of Lolium perenne. Classification (NCBI taxonomy): domain Eukaryota; kingdom Viridiplantae; phylum Streptophyta; class Magnoliopsida; order Poales; family Poaceae; genus Lolium; species Lolium perenne. Next base: position 30,029,379 of record NC_067248.2, on the reverse strand, counting down.
ATGTAGTCATTTCTAGAGCATTTTAAAGTGGAATTCAAACTCAACCCCAATATGAGAATTACCTCTCATTTAAATTTTGATCCTAAGTACTAATAACCAGGGGGAAGGACTTAGGCTAATGAACCCTTGAGAATTATTACTTAGAGATTTTAATTCATTTAAATGTTAAGTTTTAAAACTATGTGAAGTGTAGCACTTCAATTAAATTGAACTCACATATAATAGATATGAAATGTTGACTTTGGGGTCAACCTATATTTCATACCTTATTATTATATGGAGAGATTAAATCTTAATATTAGGTAATGCAAAGAAATGAAATTCTTTAAAGACCTACATATCAAATTTAGGAAATGAGAATAATGAGAGGAAATTATTTTTCTCCTAAATAAGAATTCATCAAGTAACCCACCATGCCATGTTTGATTGATAATAGGACTAGTGTGTGACTCTTTGAGTGTTTCTAGTTAGTATGTGAGCTTGGTTTAGTATTTATACCTCGTATTCGTATATAGACGCTAGTACCGAGGAATACCAAGAGGAGGAAGGCTACTCACAGGAAGAAGAAGAGAACTTCGATAACTACCCAGCTCAAGGCAAGCTAACCCTTGCTAAACACAAGTGCTTAGCTCTACAAGAGCAAATGCACCATCACCCTTTACTTTTATGTATTACCCATCCCATGTTTTTACTTACAATTGCTTTGGCTTATTTATTTCAGAGTACTTTTTGATTTATGATTCACTTGTCTAGATTAGAACAAGAGCATCAAAGTTAGCTTAAGCAAATAAAGCTAGATAGCACCCCCTCATGACTAGTTGCTATTGCTAAGAACTAAAATTGACTACTCTAGATGGGAACATTTGTGAAATGAACTGAAGTGAAAGATTTTGAAGGTGAATGTGACCTTGAGGAGATGGTGATTTTTGACAAAATAGATGATTGAGTTTGAATGCGATACCCTTCCAATTATACAAGTACCCCCACAATACCTGATTATGGGTAGGGCTTAACTAGAAACTTGTGTATTTTAGTATGGGTTCCCTCTGAACAAACATCATAGGGGTTACGCTGCGGCTGCCTCCGTTACTTGTGGATTGATGTTGAAATGAGGTGAATGTACGGCCCAAGCCACTGTGCGATTCCGGGTTAACTGCGGTTTCCACCGGGAGGCCAAGCTCATGGGGAGAGGTGCTCATACTAGCGTATATAAGTGAAAGGTTTCGATTGATGATCCGCGTACTGTGTTACGATGATTCGAGGTTACCCTCGACGGATGTAATCAAAAGTTGTGGCACAAGAGTACAACCTCTGCAGAGTGTTAAACCTATTCGAATAGCCGTGTCCACGGTTACGGACGATTGGAAAGGCCATACTATCTCCGTTATCATTAAAATGTTTTGATTCTAGAAATGAATGGTGGTTGGAAAGGTAACATTATGGTGATCCATAATGAGTTGTGGGAATGACACTAATGTTCCCACTTGAGTTGGTCTAGCACATAAATTAGGCTTTTACCAAAGATTTATGAAACTAAAACTTGGCTTTATGCAAATAAACCTAGAGCTTAGCACCCTCTTACACTAAATGAGTAGCTATCTTTGAATTAGTTTGCGAGTACTTTAAAAGTACTCATGGCTTTGCCCTGGCTATTCAAATGCCAGACTATGAAGGAGAGCACCAGTATCAGGATGACGGACAACAGGACGTCTACGATAACTAGGATCGTCTTCTAACGTCAAGCGTTGCCTGTGGAATAGATAGTCCACTACTACTTCGCTTCTGCTACTATTTGTGATGTGAACAATATATTCGTGTAATATTGGATCATGTGATCTATGGTTGTAAGACAATATGTGTTGTAATAAATGATGACTCTATGCTACTTACTATTATGTCTCGCAAAAACATTATTCTTGGGATTGCGATGTACGGCATAATAGGCATCTGGACTTAAAAATCCGGGTGTTGATAAGTTGGTATCAGAGCCATTGTTTGACCTTAGGAGACCCTAGTTAGAATGGACGCTCAAAAACTTAGTTTCAAATTCCATGATTTGACTAGTTATGAAAACCTTATTCACTTTCTTACCTTGAAGAGTCTATTACAAACTTTCAATTCATGCCCTTCTTCTAAGTGAATTAAAATTTGGAACACTTGCACTTCTCTAACTTAGTCATCTAATCTCTCTACAGATGGATCACGTCGTGGATGCGCAGCCCTTTCTCCAGACTGAGTTCTATCAGTTGGGGAACGGTGGAGAGATCATCTTTGAGAGGGACCGCTTCTCCCTCTCAGAGTTCCTCGGGCGCCCACCACCGGAAGTCTTTGGCGGGATGCTCAATGACCAGCCCGGTGGTCAACTTCAGTGGGTGATCATGGTGGACCTTCGTGGAAGGTTCACGCTCCCGATGAGCGCAAGGATCCAGTTCTCCTTCAGGGAGAACAACTGGGCGGATGGTCTCGCAAGGGGACTTCAGGAAGGACTCGCACGTCTGTGCGGGCAAAACTTCATGGACTTCACGGATAGTCGCTTTGTGCACTATGCAAGGCACAACTCCCTCGGAGTGCCAATGAACCTGCCGTCGCACCCGCAACTTCGCCACCATGTGGATCACCTTGACTTCATGTTGAGTGAGACCCGCATCGACCTCGACAACTCCCGCGAATACGCCAACCACACTCACATCCAGTTGGCGCAGCAGGCGGACACCATCAGGGTGATCGCCGGAGAACGCAGGGCACTCCGCCGTGCCAACCAGAAGAAGGATCACGCCATCAACCGCCTCAAGGCCAGGATCGCCACTCTGAAGGCGACCATCGCCGCCCAAGCTGAGCAGATCCAGGAGCTGGAAGGCGAAGGTGAAGGGGAGAACATCCAGGGGGACGGCTACTCCTACGTCAGCAACGAGGACGACTACGAGGAGGAGGAAGACAACGACCTGGAGTTCCACCCTTACGAGGATGGCCACGAGCACCTCGATGCCGGGGTAGACAATGTCTACCCTATCAACGTCAATGGCGAGTACTCCCGTCTGAGCACTTGCGTCCCGTGTTATGTATCGGTCCTTTGTACCCGCCCCATGTATCGTAGTTTGTTGAAAGGGTTCTTAAAACCCTCCTGAACATTTGGCTTTTAATATTTGCTACCTCCATGACTATGTTTGGGTGTGTGTAATATATTATTATTATGAATCAAGTCTTAAGTGAATTTATCCCAAAATGAGCCATAGACATTTCCCTCTTATCTCATGATCCCTATCACTGTTCAGATGGCACCCCCAACTCGCAACATGACTCAGGAGGCAATGCTGCAGATGTTGCAACAGATGTTGGCTGATAGAGAAGTTGAGAGAGCTGAACGGCAAGCCAACCTAGCTGCACTTCAACAACTTGCTCAGGGCAATCAAGGCCACGGAAACCACGACCACCCAGGGTCAAAGCTGAAAAACTTCCAGAACACTAACCCACCGGTGTTCAGCAAGACCGAGGAACCCCTCGATGCTGATGATTGGCTCCAAACTATGGAGAACAATCTCGAGGTTGCCGGAGTGGAGGACAACGAGAAGGTGTTGTTCGCCACCCACTATCTGGCTGGACCTGCACGTGCCTGGTGGACAAGTACCCGCGCATTAAATGCGGGGAACATGATGACTTGGGAAGACTTCAAACTCAAGTTTAGCAAGTATCACGTGCCCCCGGGTTTGATTAAGAAGATGAGGGATGAGTTCAGGGAACTGAAGCAAGGCAGAATGACCGTGGTAGAATACCGCGACAAGTTCCTTACTTTGTCAAGGTACGCCCCGGATGAGACGGACACCGTCGAGAAGAGGAAGGAAAGGTTTCTGAATGGACTGCATGATGAGATGCAGACTGTGCTGATCAACATCCCCTTTGCTGACTTAGAAGCACTCGTTGACTCCGCCATTCAGATGGAGGGGAAGATACACCAAGCCAATGAGAACCGCAAGCGCCGTATGATGAACCAGAGTGGGCCCAGCAACAACCACAAGTATCGCCCCAGCTCAAGTGGAGGGTTCGCCCCAAGAAACAACAAGCCCCCGATGCAGAATCCATGTCCGAGTTATCAGAACCGGAGTGGAGGAAACCCCAGGCCAGGAGGCCACCACAACTACAACAACAACAACAACAACCACAGCAACAACTTCAAACGCGCTCCACCTCGCGCCCCCAACAACAACTCCAACACTGCTCCAAGGACTGGGAGCAACGCTGTTCCCATCACCCCCAAGGACAAGTCCACCTACAACTGCTACGAGTGCGGAGTGGCTGGGCACTTCTCCTATGAGTGCCCCAAGAAGCTCGCCAAGACTGCCGCCAACACCTCGGGCCCTGCGCAGCAGCAGCGTCGTGTCACCACCAACAAGAAGTTCGCCCCCAACAACCCGAACAACCGCAACGGCCGCCTCTACCACATGAATGCAGAGGAAGCTCAGGAAGCCCCAGACGTTGTGCTGGGTATGTTCTTTGTTAACTCAATACCAGCAAGAGTGCTGTTTGATTCTGGAGCATCGCATTCATTCATTACCGAAGATTTTGCATGCACTAGTAAGATTCAACCCATCAGTTTGAACCATGTCATGATAGTTCAAATACCTGGATCAACCACTAAAGCTAGAAAAATTTGCAAAGATGTGCCAATCAGAATACATGAAATAGAATTCTATGCAAATTTGATTGTTCTGGGAGCCAAAGGTTTGGAAGTAGTCCTGGGAATGGACTGGATGGCGAAACATCATGGACTGATTGATTGTGCCAAGAAGGCCATCACCATGACTAGTAGCACCGGAATAATAGTCGAACACATATCTGAAAAGATGCCCCGAAAATTCACTTGTAACCAAAGCCTAGCCAAACCCACCTTGGATCAGATCAGGGTCGTTTGTCGATATCCTGATGTGTTTCCGGATGATCTACCCGGTATGCCCCGAGATCGGGATATCGAGTTTATCATCGAGTTAATCCCGGAACCGGACCTATAGCCCAGGAGAGCCTATAGCATGAACCCGGCAGAGTTAGTGGGCCCGAAGAAGCAACTGGATGATATGCTATTCAAGGGTCTGATTCAACCAAGTGCGTCACCTTGGAGATCGCCAGTTTTGTTTGTGGATAAGAAGGACGGTGCCACTCGTTTGGTTACGGACTACCGTAAGCTCAACGATGTCACCATTAAGAACAAGTATCCGTTGCCCAAAATAGAAGATCTGTTTGACCAGCTGACCGGAGCCCAAGTTTTCTCAAAGATTGATCTGCGGACAGGATACCATCAGCTGAAGATTCGTGCCACTGATATCCCCAAAACTGCCTTTACCACAATGTCATGTCATTTGGATTGACCAATGCCCCCGCTTACTTCATGAATCTCATGAATAAGATCTTTATGAACTTCCTGGACAAGTTTGTCGTTGTCTTCATCGACGACATCCTCATATACTCCAAGTCCGAAGAAGAACATGAGCAACATTTGGAAGTGGTCCTAGATACCCTTCGGGAACATCAGTTGTACGCCAAGTTCAGCAAGTGTGAGTTCTGGTTGAAAGAAGTAGGATTCTTGGGTCATATCTTGTTAGCCGGAGGAATTGCCGTTGACCCCGCAAAAATCAAGACTGTTGAAGAATGGAAAGCCCCAACCACTCAGACAGAAGTCCGTGCATTTCTCGGATTGGCGGGATATTACCGCCGATTCGTTGAAGGATTCTCGAGCATAGCAAGACCGATGACCCAATTGTTGAAGAAGGACCGGAAGTTCGAATGGACCGACAAGTGTGAAGAGAGCTTTCAACAGCTCAAGCTAAGATTGACAACAGCCCCAATACTGGTTATGCCGGACATTACCAAGCCATTTGATGTGTACTGTGACGCCTCCAAGATTGGTCTTGGATGTGTGCTGATGCAAGAAGGCAAAGTGATATCTTACCTATCAAGACAGCTGAAGCAGCATGAACAGAACTATCCAACCCATGACTTAGAGCTAGCAGCGGTGGTGTTAGCACTGAAAGTATGGCGTCATTACCTCATGGGTAATCGATGCGAGGTTTACTCGGATCACAAGAGCCTGAAGTATATCTTCACGCAGAAGGAGCTGAATATGAGACAGCGCAGATGGATAGAGTTAATCAAGGATTACGACATGGAAATCCATTATCACCCCGGCAAGGCCAATGTGGTAGCGGATGCTCTGAGTAGGCTGCCGTGTCAGTTGAACTCCATGTTAGCAATTGAGCAACCTAGCCTGTTTGAAGAGTTTGAACAGTTTAGACTTGAACTGGTTAGCGAAGGATACCTCGCCAGCATTGAACTCCAACCCACCCTGATTAGTCAGATTAAAGAAGCTCAGAAAGGAAATGCTAGCATTGACGGAATCAAGAACCAAATAGCCGCCGAAAAAGCACCGGGATTCACCGTAGATGAAGAAGGAGTGCTATGGTATAACAAGCGCCTTTGCGTACCGTCAGACTCAGAATTGAAGCAAGTTATCCTGAAAGAAGCTCATGACACCCTATACTCCATTCACCCCGGAGGAACCAAGATGTACCAGGATTTGAAGGAACAATTCTGGTGGCATGGAATGAAGAGAGAAATTGGAAGCTACATCGCCAAGTGTGACATCTGTCAAAGAGTCAAAGCAGAACACCAACGCCCCGCAGGACTGTTGCAACCCCTACAGATTCCCGAATGGAAGTGGGATTCCGTAGGAATGGACTTCATCACCGGACTGCCCAAGTCTAGTAAAGGAAATGATTCCATCTGGGTAGTGGTCGACAGACTGACCAAAGTCGCCCACTTCATCCCCGTCAAGACCACCTATCAAGGACCGAGACTCGCAGAGTTATATATCTCAAAGATAGTCAGCCTGCACGGAACCCCGAAGTCGATAGTATCCAACAGAGGATCCCAATTCACCTCCAGATTTTGGCAGAAAGTACATGAAGGACTCGGAACCCGTCTGAATTTCAGCACACACTACAAGAAATCTGCCATAAGTTGACGAAATAAAGGTGTCACTAAAACGTCACTAATGGCTACTTGTGACGTTATTGTGACAACTTTCAAAACGTCGAAAGCTGGGAGTCAGCAGTGAGTGCTTAAGACGTTCCACTTGAAAACGTCGTAGAGCTTTGTGACGTTTTAAAATGTCACTGACTGCATGACGTTCCCAAAACGTCATGGGCACCTGCCCCCGAGTCCAGCGTGGCAATCCGACGTGGCAAAATTGTGACGAATTAGAAACGTCGTTATTTGAATTCAGCCCGGTCCATTCAGCTCCTTATATGGGCTGAGCCCATTAGTTCTGATTATTTTTTTCGGCTTTGTTGGGCCTTGGCCCGTAACTGGCCCAATTACCTCGGCCTTTTTAGCTTTTTTTTTTTCAACGGCCTTTTTAGCTGCTTTACTTACTGGGCCTGGGCCAATTTCCATTGGGCCGTGGCCTTTTTAGGACCCATTACAGTTTTGGGCCGTGGCCTTTTTAGGACCCATTACAGTTTTGGGCCGTGGCCTTTTTAGGACCCATTACAGGTTTGGGCCTTGGCCTTTTAGGGTCCATTAAGATTTTGGGCCTAGGCCTTTATAGGGTCCACAGAGGTTTTGGGCCACAGCCTTTTTGGGGTCCATAAAGATATTGGGCCTTGGCCTTTTTGGGTCCATAAAAGTTATGGGCTTTGGCCTTTTTACGGTCCTGCAAGTTTTTTGGGCTTCGGCCTTTTTTGGCCTTTTCAACTCCCATTTTTCGAAAATGCAATTAATTATTTGTTGGGCTCTAGCCTTTTAAGAGCCCATATATTTCTAGGCTACTTTGGGCCTTGGCCTTTTAAGAGCCCACAATAGCCCAACAGTGCATATATTAAATTAGGAAATTCAACAGCAAAATATAAAAGACAACATTTCAAATCTGCAAATTTCACAGCAGAGTGACAGCAGCAAAATGACCAGGTTCACAGATTCACCAACATGCCAAGAAAGTTCACAGATTCACAGTAAGAAGTTCACAGATTCACAGTAAGAAGTTCACAGATTCACAGTAAGAAGTTATTGTCACGCTGCCAGGATATGACCAAGTTCCATGGCGGGACACAAAAAAGGGATACGACCAGCAGCAGGAGCTAATTCGCAGATGCTCCGAAGATGGACATCATGTGAGCAAGCCTCCTATCACTTTCCTCGATCCGCTTGAGGAGCTCCATGTAGTCCTTGTCACGCTGAGCTTGTGCGGCTTCATTTGCCGCTTGCTTCTCCTTCTGGGCAGCAGCTTCTTCCATGATGGCAGCAAACTGCTGCTTCATCTGTTCAGCTTCCTCCTGGGACCTCTTCAGCTGTGCTTCCAGGTCATGAACATGCGCCGATACAACAGCTGCGGTGGGCTTGTTGAGCTTGACGGTGGGCTGGGCTGAAGTCCCGGCATTCTTCGAGAAAGTCTGTGCTTGGCTTCCTTGCTAAGAACCTTTGCAACAACGGCTGAGACCTTGGCGGTGCACCTTACGGCACAGGAATAGCCATCTCAGCTTCCATATCAGCCTGGAGATCCATTTCCAAAAGATTCATCAATTCAGGAAACGCGCAGGTCCAAGAATGGTTCACAAAAGTGAAATGAACAAGTCACTTACTATTGCAGCTAGAGCTTCCTCAGAGAAACCATCCTTCTTGCTGTGATGGGTCGCCTTAAAGATGTCGACTGCATCTAGCTCTTCACCTCTGCGCTCCTCCCTCTGGAAATGATGTTCACCAAGAATCAGAACATAAGCTTGTGGAGACAAGAGAAAGATGCAAAAGGAAATTCTGTAAGAGTGTTCTTACGATTGCATACGAGATGAGCGACATAGCTACGAGAGCCGATCTTTTGGCCAAATTTGACCGCATGACGACATTGTCCTTGTTCTTGGTACATGTGTTCTGCGAAGGGCACAATCATGATATTCAGCAATGTGCACACTATAACGATGAGCATCATGTCTACCATGCAAGCACTAATGACCGCAATCTGAAGCAAAGAACATACCACTGTGTCTTGGGGTTACCCACGAGCGATTAGAGCTTCCCATTCTTCATACGAGACATCCTTAACGAGGGGACTTGATGCTGACTTCATTCTTTGGTACTTTGTCGAAGTAGTCCCTTTTCGGGATGTAGCGCCTGTTCTTCGACACTTTCCATGATGACGTCATAGCAAGCCTTACGGATGTCTTCCGACTACGTGTCCATGTTGAAATTTGCCTACAAAGCAAACAAGGGCAAGGACGAGGTTAGTTATCATGAACTATGAACAATCAAGCAAGCACTCCTATCATCTAACAAATGAACTGGTGATGAAGAAGATTACCCCCATCTTTCCAACGAAGTCGGCCAACAAATTCTCATCCCTCTTGTACAACTTGAAATGCGGAAGGAGCGGCATCTGGCCTCTTGCAAGCATTCCACCCTCCGATGCAAACTTGGCAGCAGGCAAAGGCTTCTCAGGACGTTTCAGCCCTGGAGGAATCTCAATGGTAAGCTTGACTCCCATCCCCTTGCAAATCCGCTCCAGCCCGGTGCCCTTCCTTTTACGGCCACTGCAGCGGTGGTTCCACCTGAATAGCATACATACAAAGATCATGTCGAAAGCAGCACCCACAACCAAAAGAGTTTATAAAGATAAACAAAAAAGGCGGTAGATAGTGTGGACAGCTGTCCAACAAAAACTTGCCTTCATCATCCTCGGGATCAAGAAAACCATCGAGAATCAAAGTCTGATGGACCATGACATCAGATGCGGTAGGACTGTGTCCTGCGAACGATGCTTGCTTCATCGATCCTTTCATCAATCTGCGGTGAGCTTCTGCGATTGTTGCGGGGCGGAGTATCTTCATTGTTGGTTGCAGACGCTTCACTTGATGTCCTCCTGGTGACTCTTTTGGAAGGAACTTCAGCAACAGGTTCCAGATGCCTCTTTCCCCCTCCTGGAGCATCAGCAAACACTCTAACAGGAGGCATTGAACTTTGTTCCTTTTGCAACCTCTTACTCCTCCTCCCTGGGCTTGTCTTTCTAACAGAAGCCTTTTTCTTTCTACTCTTGGGATCCTTCAATGCCTCGCAAAAATAGCAAAACAAAATGGCATTACATCACAGGTTATAGCAAAACAGAAATAAGAAAACAGATACAAATAATGCCGGCGCTCCAAAGATGATAAGCGAGAATGCACCTTCTCAATGTGTTCCCCTATACTCCCTTCAACCTCCCCATCCTCCTGGTCAACCAATTGGTCATTGCTCGGATGATAATCTGAGCTCTCGCCTTGTGTTATGGCAGATGACTCATCATTTGAAAGTGTGGAACGACCTCCACCTCGACCACCATGTGACTTCCTAAAAATTGACACTACAGCGGGGAGACCCAGGGATTGTAAGACACGATTGTTCCGCATCATTGTCCTAGCCCTGTCCTTCTCTATCTCGGTGAGGGGCGCTTCTTTACATGTATGAGAAAAATATGTAACCATTAGATTGATGGTTGAAATGCATAGAAGCAAGCCAACTCAAACAACTAAGGTAAATTGTTTAATCATAGCAATTTTCAACTTTTAGTTTCATTTAATCCTAGGGTACAGAAATATTCGTACAGAGCCAAAAACCCCAGACACCCGATTAAAAGCATCAATTAGACACAATGATGTTAGGATGAAGCCGCATACCAGCCATTGCTTCTTCCCGATCTTTGCCATGCACGATGTTGATGGGTTGGATATGTCCGGCACGAAAAGAATAACAATTAGTGACATCAGATACAACATATGGATGCAATTAAAGAACCAAGCAACATAGGTTCATGTGGATCAACAATCACCTGGTTCACCTTGCTCCTTGAAGTAGGTCAGACCTTGATAGTATTACCTAAGAAGATAACAGGTTATAATCATTAGACATATCCCTTAATACAACAATAGACATGTACACGAGAAAAAGTTTGTAGGCATGTACGGATAAACAGGGCTCCCAAACTTTGTTTGGGAGAAGTTTCATCAACACGGGATAAAAGGGCAATATAAATGTTCATCGACGAAATATAAAAGGGCATGGCTTGGTAAAGATCTGTACCAAGCAAGATCCATGACAGGTAATCATATTATGTACTAGTTGCAACAAGAAAGATCTGTAGCAGCTAATCATATATGGACCGGTAAACTAGATGTACAATCTACAGAGCCCAAGCCAAGTAAAATTCCCCAACAATCATGGGTAGTTGCAGTGAGACCCACGCGAGGCAAGATCCGCATCACTAATTGATTGGTTGGATACGGCAAGCAAGATCGGCAGCGAGGTAATCATATAGGGACTGCGGTAAACCAGATCTAAATTCTACGAGCACGAGCCAAGCAAGATCCGCAGCAATCATCGACTGGTTGCAGCAAGACACATGCCAATCAAGATCCGAAGCAAACATGGACTGCTTGCATATAGCAAGCAAGATCGGCAGCAGGTAATCATATAGGTACTGCAGAAAACCAAATCTAAAATCTACAGAGCACGAGCCGGGCAAGATCCGCAGCAATCATCGTTGGTTCTTTGCAAGAACATGCCAAGCAAGATCCGAAGCAACCATGGACTGGTTGCAGCAAGAACCATGACAAAGCCGAGCAACCCTAACCCTGGACAAGCCAAGGAAAGAAGCCATGCCACGAAATCCCTAACCCTAACCATGCCATGCCAAGCAAACCGTAACCCTAGCCATGGCCGACGAAACCCTAAGCAGGCCAAGAAAAGGCCATAGAAGTGGGGGCGAGGGGTCGGGTTGAGGAGGGAACTCGCCTGAAGATCTTGTGGCGAGCGTCTACGCACGCGCGGCCGTCGTCGGCGGGTAGCTCTCCGCTCGTCCGCTCGTCGGAGCGCCGCTCGTCGGTGGCCGTCGGCGGGTGGGGATGAGCGGAGTGGGAGGGGAATTGGGGTTCGCATCGCACCGGAGTGGGAGGGGAATTGGGGAATTGAGGGAGCTCGTACGGGATTTGACTGAAATGTCCCTCCTTTCCAGCTTAGGTTAGTGGCGTTTCGGACATTTGCCCTCCTTTCCGTGGCGGGTGGATTCAAAACATTTCGCTGGAGCTGGCGGGAGAAGTTTTTTTTTTTTTTTTTTTGTGCTTCTGGCGGGGGAAGCGGGGGGGGGGAGTTTTTGGGGGTTGGTGGGTTTTGGGGGTTTGGGGGTTTGGGGGGTATTTTTGGGGCTTTTTTGTGCAAAACAATAATAATTAAATGCGCAATAATGCATATAATTTGGTGTAGGTTAAAATATTTATAAAAACAGAATATCATGTAATTAAACGTGTGTCACCTTCATTCCTTTAATGATAATAATATAGGGATATATGAAACTCCTAGAATCCTTAATAATTAAATTATATAAAAAAAATCAGAAAATGTTTGGTTAATTAGGTCAAATAATATATGTCTCTTGCACACACTAATTATATGCTTATCATAAGGCATATGCAAGCTTTATCCCATTCTATATACATCAAGATTCCGAACATGGCAGTTCGATCGTGAAGGATTCTCCTAGCTAGAATGTCGTCTCCACTCGATTTTTTTGGCTCCGTTTAATTTGCCAACTGCGCAAAACGGGGCCGCCGGGACATGCGGTATGGCCGTACCGGGCGCGCGCATGCACCCGTCCGCCAACGCGCGAAACGGAAAACATTTAGCACATAAAATGACGCGTCCTAGACCTAAAAACATGTTTCCCTCCATTTATTGAGCCAAGGAAAGTGTGGCCCCAGTTTAAATCCTCCCGGTCAGTTTCTAGCGGATTCGGCGGGACACCGCAGAAGCGGGAGGGATTCCCCGGATGGCTACCGCGCGCATACGGCATGTGATAGGTGGTGCGTAGGAGGTATCATACCGCCGCGCGGAGGTCTCGCGCAATACTGAAATGCGCACCATGTAGCCCTTCACAAAAAAAGCCCTTCCGGCACCCCGAAAATGGGAAAACCGTCGCCCGTGGTTCGGATTGGAAATCCGCGACACGGGCCTTGCTTCCCATCCTAAGGTCCACGCACGTGCCAAATATGGCCTCGTTCCGACAAACTATGTGGTGAAACGGGCCGTTTCCTACTCATTTCCCCTAAAAGCCATAGAACTCCGGGCGTGATAGCCCTATTCGTGAAGGGTTATTCAAGATAATTGCCGTATCCCAATTCCGTCTTTTGCAGTGGTTACCAGGACACATAAAATGACGCCACGCGGCTCCGCTCGATTTTTTGGCTCCGTTTGCTTTGCCAAGCTCGCAAAACGGGGCCGTCGGGACATGCGGTATGGCCGTACCGGGAGCGCGCGTGCACCCGTCCGCCAACGCGCGAAACGGAAAACATTTAGCACATAAAATGACGCGTCCTAGACCTAAAAACATTTTTCCCTCCATTTATTGAGCGAAGGAAAGTGTGGCCCCAGTTCAAATCCGGACAGTTTGCAGCGGATTCGGCGGGGCACCGCAGGAAGCGGGTGGGATTCCCAGATGTCTTCCGCGCGCATACGGCATGTGATAGGTGGTGCGTAGGAGGTATCATACCGCCGCGCGGAGGTCTCGCGCGATACTGAAATGCGCGCCATGTAGCCCTTCACAAAAAAGCCCTTGGCACCCGAAAATGGGAAAACCGTCGCCGTGGTTCGGATTGGAAATCCGCGACACGGGCCTTGCTTCCCATCCTAAGGTCCACGCACGTGCCAAATATGGCCTCGTTCCGACAAACTATGTGGTGAAACGGGCCGTTTCCTACTCATTTCCCCTAAAAGCCATAGAACTCTAGACGAGATAGCCCTGTTCGTGAAGGGTTTTTCAAGATAATTGCCGTATCCCAGTTCCGTCTTTTGCAGTGGTTACCAGGACACATAAAATGACGCCACGCGGCTCCGCTCGATTTTTTGGCTCCGTTTGCTTTGCCAACTGCGCAAAACGGGGCCGTCGGGACATGCGGTATGGCCGTACCGGGAGCGCGCGTGCACCCGTCCGCCAACGCGCGAAACGGAAAACATTTAGCACATAAAATGACGCGTCCTAGACCTAAAAACATTTTTCCCTCCATTTATTGAGCGAAGGAAAGTGTGGCCCCAGTTCAGATCCGGACAGTTTGCAGCGGATTCGGCGGGGCACCGCAGGAAGCGGGTGGGATTCCCAGATGTCTTCCGCGTGCATACGGCATGTGATAGGTGGTGCGTAGGAGGTATCATACCGCCGCGCGGAGGTCCCGCGCGATACTGAAATGCGCGCCATGTAGCCCTTCACAAAAAAAGCCCTTCGGCACCCGAAAATGGGAAAACCGTCGCCGTGGTTCGGATTGGAAATCCGCGACACGGGCCTTGCTTCCCATCCTAAGGTCCACGCACGTGCCAAATATGGCCTCGTTCCGACAAACTATGTGGTGAAACGGGCCGTTTCCTACTCATTTCCCCTAAAAGCCATAGAACTCCGGACGAGATAGCCCTGTTCGTGAAGGGTTTTTCAAGATAATTGCCGTATCCCAGTTCCGTCTTTTGCAGTGGTTACCAGGACACATAAAATGACGCCACGCGGCTCCGCTCGATTTTTTGGCTCCGTTTGCTTTGCCAACTGCGCAAAACGGGGCCACCGGGACATGCGGTATGGCCGTACCGGGCGCGCGCGTGCACCCGTCCGCCAACGCGCGAAACGGAAAACATTTAGCACATAAAATGACGCGTCCTAGACCTAAAAACATTTTTCCCTCCATTTATTGAGCGAAGGAAAGTGTCGCCCCGATTCAGATCCGGACGGTTTCAGCGGATTCGGCGGGGCACCGCGAGAAGCGGGTGGGATTCCCAGATGGCTTCCGCGCGCATATGGCATGTGATAGGTGGTGCGTAGGAGGTATCCTACCGCCGCGCGGAGGTCCCGCGCGATACTGAAATGCGCGCCATGTAGCTGCTTCACAAAAAAAAGCCCTTCCGGCACCCCGAAAATGGAAAAACCGTCGCCCGTGGTTCGGATTGGAAATCCGCGACCGGGGCCTTGCTTCCCATCCTAAGGCCCACGCACGTGCCAAATATGGCCTCGTTCCGACAAACTATGTGGTGAAACGGGCCGTTTCCTACTCATTTCCCCTAAAAGCCATAGAACTCCGGACGAGAAAGCCATGATCGGGAAGGGGTCTCCATGATAAGTTCCGTATCCCAGTTCCGTCTTTTGCGGTGGTTACCAGGACACATAAAATGACGCCACGCGGCTCCGCTCGATTTTTGGCTCCGTTTGCTTTGACAACCGCGCAAAACGGGGCCCGCGTGACTTGCGGTATGGCCTTACCGGGCGCGCGTGCACCCGTCCGCCAACGCGCGAAACGGAAAACATTTAGCACATAAAATGACGCGTCCTAGACCTAAAAACATTTTTCCCTCCATTTATTGAGCGAAGGAAAGTGTCGCCGATTCGAGATCCGGACAGTTTCCGGCGGATTCGGCGGGGCACCGCAGAAGCGGGTGGGATTCCCGGATGTCTTCCGCGCGCATATGGCATGTGATAGGTGGTGCGTAGGAGGTATCCTACCGCCGCGCGGAGGTCCCGCGCGATCTTGAAATGCGCGCCATGTAGCTGCTTCACAAAAAAAGCCCTTCGGCACCCCGAAAATGGAAAAACCATCGCCCGTGGTTCGGATTGGAAATCCGCGACCGGGGCCTTGCTTCCCATCCTAAGGCCCACGCACGTGCCAAATATGGCCTCGTTCCGACAAACTATGTGGTGAAACGGGCCGTTTCCTACTCATTTCCCCTAAAAGCCATAGAACTCCGGACGAGATAGCTCTGTTCGTGAAGGGTTCTCCAAGATAATTGTCGTATCCCAGTTCCGTCTTTGCGGTGGTTACCAGGACACATAAAATGACGCCACGCGGCTCCGCTCGATTTTGGCTCCGTTTGCTTTGCCAAGCTGCGCAAAACGGGGCCGCCGGGACATGCGGTATGGCCGTGCGGGCGCGCGCGTGCACCCGTCCGCCAACGCGCGAAACGGAAAACATTTAGCACATAAAATGACGCGTCCTAGACCTAAAAACATTTTTCCCTCCATTTATTGAGCGAAGGAAAGTGTCGCCCCGATTCAGATCCGGACGGTTTCAGCCGGATTCGGCGGGGCACCGCAGAAGCGGGTGGGATTCCCCGGATGGCTTCCGCGCGCATACGGCATGTGATAGGTGGTGCGTAGGAGGTATCCTACCGCGCGCGGAGGTCCCGCGCGATACTGAAATGCGCGCCATGTAGCTGCTTCACAAAAAGCCCTTCCGGCACCCGAAAATGGAAAAACCGTCGCCCGTGGTTCGGATTGGAAATCCGCGACCGGGGCCTTGCTTCCATCCTAAGGCCCATGCACGTGCCAAATATGGCCTCGTTCCGACAAACTATGTGGTGAAACGGGCCGTTTCCTACTCATTTCCCCTAAAAGCCATAGAACTCCGGACGAGATAGCCCTGTTCGTGAAGGGTTCTCCAAGATAATTGCCGTATCCCAGTTCCGTCTTTTGCAGTGGTTACCAGGACACATAAAATGACGCCACGCGGCTCCGCTCGATTTTGGCTCCGTTTGCTTTGCCAACTGCGCAAAACGGGGCCGCCGGGACATGCGGTATGGCCGTACCGGGCGCGCGCGTGCACCCGTCCGCCAACGCGCGAAACGGAAAAAATTTAGCACATAAAATGACGCGTCCTAGACCTAAAAACATTTTTCCCTCCATTTATTGAGCGAAGGAAAGTGTCGCCCCAGTTCAGATCCGGACGGTTTCCGGCGGATTCGGCGGGCACCGCAGAAGCGGGTGGGATTCCCGAGATGGCTACCGCGCGCATACGGCATGTGATAGGTGGTGCGTAGGAGGTATCCTACCGCCGCGCGGAGGTCCCGCGCGATACTGAAATGCGCGCCATGTAGCTGCTTCACAAAAAAAAGCCCTTCCGGCACCCCGAAAATGGAAAAACCGTCGCCCGTGGTTCGGATTGGAAATCCGCGACCGGGGCCTTGCTTCCCATCCTAAGGCCCATGCACGTGCCAAATATGGCCTCGTTCCGACAAACTATGTGGTGAAACGGGCCGTTTCCTACTCATTTCCCCTAAAAGCCATAGAACTCCGGACGAGATAGCCCTGTTCGTGAAGGGTTCTCCAAGATAATTGCCGTATCCCAGTTCCGTCTTTTGCTGTGGTTACCAGGACACATACCCTGACGCCACGCGGCTCCGCTCGAGGGTTTGGCTCCGTTTGCTTTGCCAACTGCGCAAAACGGGGCCGCCGGGACATGCGGTATGGCCGTACCGGGCGCGCGCGTGCACCCGTCCGCCAACGCGCGAAACGGAAAACATTTAGCACATAAAATGATGCGTCCTAGACCTAAAAACATTTTTCCCTCCATTTATTGAGCGAAGGAAAGTGTCGCCCCAGTTCAGATCCGGACAGTTTCCAGCGGATTCGGCGGGGCACCGCAGGAAGCGGGTGGGATTCCCAGATGGCTTCCGCGCGCATACGGCATGTGATAGGTGGTGCGTAGGAGGTATCCTACCGCCGCGCGGAGGTCCCGCGCGATACTGAAATGCGTGCCATGTAGCTGCTTCACAAAAAAAAGCCCTTCCGGCACCCCGAAAATGGAAAAACCGTCGCCCGTGGTTCGGATTGGAAATCCGCGACCGGGGCCTTGCTTCCCATCCTAAGGCCCACGCACGTGCCAAATATGGCCTCGTTCCGACAAACTATGTGGTGAAACGGGCCGTTTCCTACTCATTTCCCCTAAAAGCCATAGAACTCCGGACGAGATAGCCCTGTTCGTGAAGGGTTCTCCAAGATAATTGCCGTATCCCAGTTCCGTCTTTTGAAGTGGTTACCAGGACACATAAAATGACGCCACGCGGCTCCGCTCGATTTTTTGGCTCCGTTTGCTTTGCCAACTGCGCAAAACGGGGCCGCCGGGACATGCGGTATGGCCGTACCGGGCGCGCGCGTGCACCCGTCCGCCAACGCGCGAAACGGAAAACATTTAGCACATAAAATGACGCGTCCTAGACCTAAAAACATTTTTCCCTCCATTTATTGAGCGAAGGAAAGTGTCGCCCCGATTCGAGATCCGGACGGTTTCCGGCGGATTCGGCGGCACCGCAGGAAGCGGGTGGGATTCCCAGATGGCTTCCGCGCGCATACGGCATGTGATAGGTGGTGCGTAGGAGGTATCCTACCGCCGTGCGGAGGTCCCGCGCGATACTGAAATGCGCGCCATGTAGCTGCTTCACAAAAAAAAGCCCTTCCGGCACCCCGAAAATGGAAAAACCGTCGCCCGTGGTTCGGATTAGAAATCCGCGACCGGGGCCTTGCTTCCCATCCTAAGGCCCACGCACGTGCCAAATATGGCCTCGTTCCGACAAACTATGTGGTGAAACGGGCCGTTTCCTACTCATTTCCCCTAAAAGCCATAGAACTCCGGACGAGATAGCCATGTTCGTGAAGGGTTCTCCAAGATAATTGCCGTATCCCAGTTCCGTCTTTTGCAGTGGTTACCAGGACACATAAAATGACGCCACGCGGCTCCGCTCGATTTTTTGGCTCCGTTTGCTTTGCCAACTGCGCAAAACGGGGCCGCCGGGACATGCGGTATGGCCGTACCGGTTCAGATCCGGACAGTTTCCAGCGGATTCGGCGGGGCACCGCAGGAAGCGGGTGGGATTCCCAGATGGCTTCCGCGCGCATACGGCATGTGATAGGTGGTGCGTAGGAGGTATCCTACCGCCGCGCGGAGGTCCCGCGCGATACTGAAATGCGCGCCATGTAGCTGCTTCACAAAAAAAGCCCTTCGGCACCCCGAAAATGGAAAAACCGTCGCCGTGGTTCGGATTGGAAATCCGCGACCGGGGCCTTGCTTCCCATCCTAAGGCCCACGCACGTGCCAAATATGGCCTCGTTCCGACAAACTATGTGGTGAAACGGGCCGTTTCCTACTCATTTCCCCTAAAAGCCATAGAACTCCGGACGAGATAGCCCTGTTCGTGAAGGGTTCTCCAAGATAATTGCCGTATCCCAGTTCCGTCTTTTGAAGTGGTTACCAGGACACATAAAATGACGCCACGCGGCTCCGCTCGATTTTTTTGGCTCCGTTTGCTTTGCCAACTGCGCAAAACGGGGCCGCCGGGACATGCGGTATGGCCGTACGGGCGCGCGTGCACCCGTCCGCCAACGCGCGAAACGGAAAACATTTAGCACATAAAATGACGCGTCCTAGACCTAAAAACATTTTTCCCTCCATTTATTGAGCGAAGGAAAGTGTCGCCGATCTAGATCCGGACAGTTTCCAGCGGATTCGGCGGGGCACCGCAGGAAGCGGGTGGGATTCCCAGATGGCTTCCGCGCGCATACGGCATGTGATAGGTGGTGCGTAGGAGGTATCCTACCGCCGCGCGGAGGTCCCGCGCGATACTGAAATGCGCGCCATGTAGCTGCTTCACAAAAAAAAGCCCTTAGGCACCCGAAAATGGAAAAACCGTCGCCCGTGGTTCGGATTGGAAATCCGCGACCGGGGCCTTGCTTCCCATCCTAAGGCCCACGCACGTGCCAAATATGGCCTCGTTCCGACAAACTATGTGGTGAAACGGGCCGTTTCCTACTCATTTCCCCTAAAAGCCATAGAACTCCGGACGAGATAGCCCTGTTCGTGAAGGGTTCTCCAAGATAATTGCCGTATCCCAGTTCCGTCTTTTGCAGTGGTTACCAGGACACATAAAATGATGCCACGCGGCTCCGCTCGATTTTTTGGCTCCGTTTGCTTTGCCAACTGCGCAAAACGGGGCCGCCGGGACATGCGGTATGGCCGTACCGGGCGCGCGCGTGCACCCGTCCGCCAACGCGAAACGGAAAACATTTAGCACATAAAATGACGCGTCCTAGACCTAAAAACATTTTTCCCTCCATTTATTGAGCGAAGAAAAGTGTCGCCCAGTTCAGATCCGGACAGTTTCCAGCGGATTCGGCGGGGCACCGCAGGAAGCGGGTGGGATTCCCAGATGGCTTCCGCGCGCATACGGCATGTGATAGGTGGTGCGTAGGAGGTATCCTACCGCCGCGCGGAGGTCCCGCGCGATACTGAAATGCGCGCCATGTAGCTGCTTCACAAAAAAAAGCCTCCCCAGTTTAGGGTTTAGGGTTTAGGGGAGCTACTTTTGCACCATTAGACCTTGCACCACACTTTGACACATATCATAGGTCCACATGCAAGGTTTGGTGGGGTTCCGGTGCTCCGGCGGTCGGTATCCCCCTCCTCCCCCAAAACAGTGAACGCGTGCCCGGCGGGTCTACCCCCTAGATTTCTCCGCGAGGGTGCACCAATGTAACTTTTCATTCTTTTAGGTTTCTTTCGTAAAAATACACAGGTATAACCAAGAGTGGGACCCTTTGGCACATATACCCGCAGCTAGAGCCATTATCACACGATCGAGGGTGTGCCTGATCTACTGGTTAGGGTTAGGTGTAGGGTTAGGGCTAGGGTTTAGGGGGTAGGGCTAGGGTTTAGGTTAAAGGTAAGTATTTATGGTTAGGTATAGGATTAGGGTTTAGGGTTAGGGTTAGGGTTTATGATGCATGGTTCCGTAGCTCCGGCGTCGTGGTTTAGGGATTTAGAGGGGATTAGGGCTCGAAGCCTCCCCAGTTTAGGGTTTAGGGTTTAGGGGAGCTACTTTTGCACCATTAGACCTTGCACCACACTTTAACACATATCATAGGTCCACATGCAAGATTTGGTGGGGTTCCGTGCTCGGCGGTCGTTCTCCCCCTCCTTCCCCCAAAACAGCGGGCACGTGTGCCCCGGCGGGTCTACCCCCCTAGATTTCTCGTGAAACTTGAGGCATACACATATATTATGGAGATGTACATGTAACTTCAAATTCAAATTCGACATTTTTTTTCGAAATGGGGGTCATCCCCGGCTTCTGCATCATGATGATGCACACATCCTTTTATTAAAAAAATTTAAAGTATAAATGTTTACAAATCACTCATCATCGAGGATTGATACAAGAATCAACCATCGAAAGAAACACATAGTAAGACTACACATCAACATAGTCTTCTAGTATGACGCCAACCAGCCTGGCACAAGATATCCTGAGCGACCATCAGGAGCCGTGTGCATCCAGAAGCCATGGCATCCCGCTGCCCCTCCGGAGAGAGTAGGGCCCAAAGGTGGACCCAATGGGAAACCATATGAATAACCTGGAAAAAATGAAAGGAAGGTTTTTTATTAAAAATTATGTCATTCCTACTCTTCCAAATAGACCAACATAAAGCAGAAACCCCAATCCGGATAAAAGCTTTTGATTGTCTATCGACTCCATTCAACCAATTACCAAACATATTGGTAATATTGGTGGGAGGTGGGAGAGCATAAGTAAAATTCACAGTACGCCATAAGAGTTTAGCTAAAGGGCATTCAATAAAAAGGTGTTGAATGGTCTCCTGTTCCCCACAGAAAACACACTTTGTACACTTAGAGAAACAAAAAAGATAAATCTGGGTGTGAATATTCAACCAGATCTGACAGTACTATTCACATCAGGAAAAGTATGATTTCTCTGATAATCTGAGACGATAGAAGCAAAGTTTCTTGACAAGCAAATACAAATAATTAACTAGGCATGGATCTTGGAGAAGTCGTCCGTAATTGCACGGCTTCGTCCGCCACGGATTATCACTCTTCGGGCTCTGCGATCACTCATCTCCGTCGTCCACGGATCATCACTCTTCCGATCAGCACCGGTCCACGGCGCATCCTCAGGTTACGCCAATAATCACTACTCTTCGGCGCATCACTACGCTCCAGCCCACTGCTCATCATTCATCTTCGTCCGTTTGCCATGAGGGGGACTTGTCTGCTGGGTGTTGTCGCTGCAGGAAGCTGGTGCCTTCAAGATTGCTAGTTCAGCCAGCGCGCTTGCAAGTTCACCATTTAACCTTGCTATTTCAGCTGCAGCATTTCTCATGCTGTTCAGCTTCGATCTCTGCTACCCTGCATTTGCAACACAGACGTCCCCTCAGCTCGTCTTCCTTCTTGCAACCGGGGCAAAACACAAGGTAACGCAGGAAGAACCATATCTTAACGTAGAGCTGGTAGCTCACGTAAGCATCTTTAGCTGCATACTCCAGGTTTAAATCAGACAACGGCTGCTCGTCCCAGTCTTTGTGCCTCTCTCGAGGGAATTTGCTCTTCATCAGGCCGTACGACTCGTCGATGATGCTAGTTGCAAGACTAGCCATTCCATCCCTCATTAAGTTTCCTCTCTCGTTGAGACCTTTGACGATGACAATTTCCTGGATATCGATCCAGTTCTGCCTTGGAATTATAATCTTCTCGTAATATAACTTTATAAAATCTGCTCTCTTGTCAACGCTGCAGAACACAATTCCTTGATCTTGAAGGAATGAGCGCAGCGTAGGACATTCCCGTTGGTCCCGAAAGCAAAAATTTAGTACTTGC
Organism: Lolium perenne; assembly: GCF_019359855.2. Classification (NCBI taxonomy): domain Eukaryota; kingdom Viridiplantae; phylum Streptophyta; class Magnoliopsida; order Poales; family Poaceae; genus Lolium; species Lolium perenne. The sequence continues at coordinate 30,006,907 of NC_067248.2, read as the reverse complement.
GAGATCAACACTTGAATAAAATTTGGGACTACGAAGCTAGTCTATATGCAATCTCATAGCTTGAATATAAAATTTGAAACTACATAAGTTTAGTAAGTTCATGATCAACGATCTGAAAATTATCTAGTCATAATTCATTTGGTACTAATAGAATGCATGAACAACACTTTTATGAAATGTGTAAGTGCAATTGTTTAGTCATTGAAATTTCATTTTGCATCATATAATTTTGAAACTAACAAAATTCTATTAAATGCAAGATCAAGACTCCGGAAATTTGCTTGTCATAATTAATTTGGTATAATGAAATCCAGTACATGCTAGATGAGCATATGGATAGATTCAATTTGATGCAAAAATTTAGTACTTGCGAGATCAACACTTGAATAAAATTTGGGAATACGAATGTTTAGTCTATGCAATCTCATAACTTGAATAAAATTGACATAAGTTTAGTAAGTGCATGATCAAGAGTCTGAAAATTATCTAGTCATAATCCATTTGGTACTAAAAGAATGCATGACCAACACTTTTATGAAATGTGCAAGTGCAAATTTTTTAGTCATTGAAATATCATTTTGCATCATATAATTAATTTGGTATAATGAAATCCGATTACATGCTAGATGAGCATATGGATAGATTCAATCTGCAAGATCAGCACACCATGCTTTGTGGCTTTTGTTACACAAAACACAGAAACAAAACTAGTTTTGCAGCTAGCACGGTTTGTAGTTTAATTTGTTGCACTCGAGATTAACTAAAACAGATCAAGATTAACTAAAACAGAGCACTCGAGGGTGACTTGGTTCATCATGCACTAGCGATTAACTAAAATCTGAGCAAGATTAACAAAATCAGAGCAAGATTAAGTAAATCAGAGCAAGATTAAGGTCTACAAACCAGGAAAAGTGGCGTGACGAGGACGTGGTTCCTCATGCACAGTTGAGCGACGGCGAGGTAGTTGTCTTCTTCGTGGTTGGGGTCCTCCGGAGTGTACTCGAGATCCAATCCTACAAACTTGTTCTCTTCTTCTTCCGCATACCACTGCGCGTACATCTTTAGGTACTTGCTCATCGTCTCCTCCTCGTTTGTGTAGACAACTTCGATCTCCTTGCCGCCATGGATGGTGAAGGTCCTGATCTGAGTAATGGCCTGCATTGCTGACGGCGGAGGAGGCAGAAGCGGTTGCGGAACAGAGGAAGAGGAAGAAGAAGCAGCGTCCATGGCGCGGAGGAGGCAGAAGCGGCAGAGGAGGAAGCGGCGGAGGAGGCGAAGCGGCGAGGCGAAGCGTCTTGGCGCGGAGGAGGGTTTTTTCCGTCTAGTGGGAGTGGAACCGGCAAGAAGCGGAGTGGAACCGTCAAGCGGAGAGGCGGAGGAGGGAATTTCTGATTTATTATAATTAGTAAAAACAGAGGAGGAGGGGTCCATTTTACCTGCTGGCCCCTAATCCACATAAAATTACCGGAAATGGCCCAACCCACCCGTCAGATGGCCCCACACGTCAGTGGGTGCCATTTTGCCCCACCCACCCCAAAATGGCCCAACCCAAAAGCACCTTTCTCCCCTGTCTCACTCTCTCTCACCCAGCCGCCACTACCGCCTCTTCCTCTCCCAACTCCGTCGGCCGAAGCTCCGTCAAGCAGCTCCGTCAAGCTCCGTCGGCCGAAGCTCCACGATCGCCTCCGTCGGCCGAAGCTCGGGTTAATTTGGGGGATGAGCGGGGGATTTTCTAGGGTTTGCCGTACTTAATCTCGGGGGATTTTAATTGGGGTTTTTGTCCGAGCGGCGATTTTCCTAGGGTTTGATCGATTCAAAGTAGATTCTAGTGCTAGAGTAGATTTTCCTGGTTTAGATTGATTCAAAACATGTGCTAGTGCTGCTAGTGCGAATGTCAATCTGAACCTAAACATCCCAACTTAGTTTTAATTAATGTGTAATTAATAGTTTCATAGTTCTCAAATTGTTCACTGCTTGTTATTAGGTAGACACCATGGACCCCTATGACTATGAAGTTGCCATTTTGGTCCCATCCAAGAAGGCCGTTGAGACCATCGACATCAGCTCATCCTCCGAAGGTGAGGATGGTGCTCTAGATAGGGTTCACGTCAAGCAAGAGAAAGCTGATGATCTTTGCGGCAATGGATTGTGCAGCTGAGCATGAGGAAGTTGCTCCTCCTCCTCCCGCTAATGTCCATCGACTCGTCGAGGTAAAATATATATATAGTAGTTATAGATGCAGGATATAGGTCAAATGCTTAATTAGTCTCGGTTTGGCATAATAGCTAGTCAATTTGTAGCATTCAAGGAATACTTCGGTTTCTATAAATACCGTTGGTTTGATATACTTCAGTTTTAGGAAAACTTTAAACTAGGCCTTATTCCCTGGTTTCCTTATATATGTAGGTCCCAGGATAGAGGCAGGTGAGGAATGGGATGACTTTTGCATGTATCCCAATCTAGTGGAAATGAATCCTACACAAGTTGATACCACGAGATATCTTGTTGACGAAAAGCGCCCCGCAATTCCTTTTTATGTGTGCACTATAAAGAGTGCAAGTACCGTGGAAGGCTGTTCCAGAATGGTAAATATAATTACTCCATCTCGATCAAGGATGTTTTTGCATCTTTATATGTTGACAATTACTTCATCTGAACGAAGTTTTGCATCTTATAATCTGCAGTACTTCAACCGGAAGTTTACCAAGAAGTACATCTCGAAGAATATGCAGCTTCAGAGATAATGACTTTCTTGTCTCTTACGGTGAGAGACATGGTGTGAAAGTGAGGATTTTCCAGGGCAAAGGGAAGTTTGACGGTGCGGTGATCACAACAAACTGGAGTGCTGTGGTGCGGAAGAGCAAGATGAAGGCAAATGATATCTTTGTGTTTTGGTTCCGCATTCGCGCCCGGGGCGGTCTCAAGTTGTATGTCAGGAAGCTCGAGAAATGAGCTAGCAGGCTGAACCTCTCTAATTAAGCTAGTAGTACTATATATATGTGTGTAGTATGAGCTCAACTAATATGAGCGTTGAACCTCTTATCGATCGATCTGGTACTATCTAATGGCCTGTTGGTCTATGTAATGTGCTCAAGTAAATGAGCGTTGAACCTCCTCGGTAGTATCTATAATTAACGTGTCCTTTTGGTACTATGTTATTGAGCTCAAGGCTGGCACTATATATGTGTAATATAATGTGCTTTTGGTGGTCTATATATGCTGGAGTATATATAGATATATATAGTTTGCTAGCCGTAATTAATTATTAGTCATATATTAGCCTGTTGCTTAGCTAATGCTCCTGTACAAATTAACTGTTGTCCTAAATCAGTATCCCCTCTGATAGATTATGTAACAAGATCATATCCATAACTATAAAAAAAAAAGTTGCCTTAGTTCCACTATGTAAAGGATAAAGGATGGTAAGCTGACAAGATCTCTCCAATAGCTCCACTGGTTAACTGGCACGTTGACACATCTAGAGGTGCTGGGTTCGAGTCCCAGCCCTCACTCTTTTTGTTTTTTTTTTTTGGCGCCCAGGAGAAGCCCAAATATCCCTTCCGAATCCAACTCCCTCCGATAACCTAGCAGAAATTCGAGTCTCCGACGACGAGCGGCGGCGGTGGCGGCGGTGGCGGCCCTGTCCCTCTCCGACGACGAGCCCCGTCCCTCTCCGACGACGAGCCCCGTCCCTCTCCGACGACGAGCCCCGGCCCTCTCCGACGACGAGCCCCTCCGCATCTCCCGGTCTGCACCCCTCTCACCTCTCCCCTCTCGATCTGTTCTTCTTCGTCAGTTCACAAAATCGAATCTCTCGTGATCCAATTTGGGCTGTGTCTAGGACTAAAGGACCGTGTGCGAGTTGACGGCGGTGAGGCGCTGCGTCCGAGCAAGGGATCTGCTGTCCATCTGCCTCGCCGACGACGAGCCCCTCGCCCTCTCCAGGACGAGCCCCTCCGCATCTCCCGGTCTGCACCCCTCTCATCTCTCCCCTCTCGATCTGTTCTTCTTCATCAGTTCACAAAATCGAATTGAACTGCTGTGCATTGCTTGAAATTGGAACTGCTGTGCAGTTAGGTGTGTGCTAATTGCATCATTTTGTTCTTCCGCAGATGGACAGACACTGGATTACAACAAGAATTAGAAGGCTTTCCCCTGAACACACAAAGGGAGTGGCAGAGTTTATGCAGTTTGTTCGCTTGAATGCTGCCAATGTTGATCAGGTGCTGTGCCCATGTCGTAGCTGTCTCAACCGGTGCACAAAACCTCTAGATGTAGTAGAGTCTCATTTGCTTCTTTTTGGGATGGCAAGCACTTATGACCGATGGGTCTTCCATGGAGAACCATTACATCCTGTACCTGAAGCTGGACATGGAGGACAAGGAGGTGCACCTGAAGCCGGACATGGACATGGAGGTGAACCTGAGGCTGGACATGGAGGTGAACCTGAGGCTGGACATGGAGGTGATGCAGGGGCACACCATGTTGGTGGAGGTGATGCAGACGCACACTATTATGGTTTGCAAGAGGAAGATGGTTACGAAGATGATAGAATTCCTGATCTGCTTGCTGATTTGTACAACTCAGAACCGCAAGGTGCTGGAAAGGACACTATATTTGCTGAGTTGATAGAGGAAGCCAAGCGCGCAGCCAGCGATGGGGGTACAATGTCAAGGTTTTCACTCACAGTCAAGTTACTTCAGGCCAAGTCGTACTACCGGATTAGCAACGTTGCATTCAACGCGATACTCCTGATTTTGGCCTTGCAATACCCTAATAGCTCAATACCAAAGTCATACGAGGAGGCACTTAGCATAGTCGGCAGGTTGGGACTTGGTTATGAGAGTATCCATGTGTGCCCGAATAAGCGTGTATTGTTCCGGAAGGATTATGCCAAGGAGAATAATTGCCCCAAGTGCAAAGCCTCCAGGATGGAAAGATGCTGATGGTAGGAGAAAGATCCCGGAGAAGGTGCTAAGGCACTTCCCATTGATTCCAAGGCTGCAAAGAATGTTTCTTTCAAAGGAGCAATCAAAGGAAGTACGGTGGCACAAACCGAAGCGGCAAGACGTGGAGAATGATCTCAGTCATCCAGCGAGACGGGGATGCATGGAAGGATTTTGACAATATTCATAAAGACTTTGCCGCTGATGCCGGGAACATAAGGCTTGGACTTGCCACGGATGGTTTTAATCCCTACGGGAATATGAGCAACTCCTACGGCATGTGGCTGTATTCGTGGTGCCATACAACCTTCCGCCGTGGGCATGTATGGATCAGTCCAACTTCATGCTTGCATTGCTAATCCCTGGTCCATCCTCTCCGGGAAAAGATTTTGATGTCTTCATGGAGCCTTTGTGGGAAGAGCTGCAGGGGCTCTGGACAGGTGTAAGATCGTATGATGCCAATAGTCCAGCCACGTGTGATCTCCGTGCGGCACTCTTCTGGTGTATTCATGATTATCCCAAGACCGCACACATTGTCAGGGAGGGCCACAGCTGGTTACCAGGCATGTGTGCGTTGTGACAAAGAGAATTGCTCCAAGAAATTAAGGAACAAAATCTGCTTTATTGGGCACCGCCGTTGGCTACCTCGGCACCATCCTTGGAGAAATAGCAAAGAATTCGATGGTGCTTGAAAGCCGTGAGAAGCCAGCGGAATTCACTCCAGAAGAGCTGAAGCAACAGCTTGATAGGGTTAGAGATGTGATACCAGGCAAGCTTCAGAAGAAAAGGAAACGTGAGGACGGTCAGTGTTGGAGCCGTAGATCATGTTTGTGGGACTTGCCATACTGGGAAGATCTAAAGCTGAGGCATAATCTCGATGTAATGCACATCGAGAAAAACATCTGTGACAATTTGCTTGGTACTTTCATGAACATACAAGGCAAGACCAAAGACACTTTGTGAATTCAAGGCTTGATTTGGAAGACATGGGCATAAGAGGTGACTTGCATTTGCAGCCTGTTTCAGCTGACTCTTTTGAGATGCCACGGCGTGGTATACAATGAGTAAACAAGAAAAAATTGCTTTTTGTGATTTCATAAAAGCTGTGAGGTTTCCTGATGGGTACGCGTCTAACATATCCAAGTGTGTTGCTGCTGATAAGTGCAAGCTTCAAGGGCTGAAGACCCATGACTGTCATATATTGCTTCAAAGGATCTTACCGGCTGGCCTTCGAGGAACAATCCATGAAGACATATATGAAGCGGTTGCTTGAACTTGGAAATTTCTTCGTAGAGCTGTGTCTGCAAAACACCGAAGAGAGACGTTACGGGACAGGACTTGAAAAGGAAATCGTAGTTATTCTTTGCAAACTTGAGAAGATCTTCCCCATCTTTCTTCGACGTGATGGTGCATTTGGCCATCCATCTCCCAAAAGAGGCAAGGCTTAGAGGCCCAGTGCAGTACGGTTGGATGTACCCAGTCGAAAGAAGGTTGCTAACATTGAAGCGTTATGTCCGGAACAATGCCAGGCCGGAGGGATCGATTGCCGAAGCATATATTGTTGATGAGTGCCTGACATTTTGCTCGAGATACTTCGACGATGTTGAAACAAGATTCAACCGTCCAAGCAGAAATCCGGAGCGGGATGATTCACATATTGGTGATGTGTCTGTTTTCAAACACGGTGTGAAATTTATTGGAGCCTCTCAATATGTGTTTGCTGGTGAGGACTATGACAACATGGTGTGGTATGTGCTCCGAAGTTGCCATGAGGTTGATCCATACATCGAGTACGTTTCTCTTCATCACCTTATATAGATAGGTTATTGCAGCCTCTCCAAATAATAATTAGGATCTATTTTCTGTTGCCATTCCAGCTGTGCAAACAAGAGTTGAACCAACAAGGTGGTCAGATCAATGTTGATAGATGGCTTGCCAAGAACTTTGCTAGATGGTTTCATACTCATGTGAGATCTTTAGCTGGTTTATTTCTGAAGATTGGAAAAGTTCATGATATAATTTTCTTGTGTGTGTTACTCACCCCCGGTTGATTTTATGCAGATTGGAAAAATGCGAAATGATGTCTGTCCTGATCTCTATGCTTTGGCGTGCAAACCAGATTTTAGAGTGAGACTATATTCGGCATGTGTTGTTGACAGTGTTCGGTACCATACTGTTGACCGCGAGAAGAACAGGAAGACACAAAATAGTGGAATCGTTTCTGAGGGAGATCATGATGGCAACAGCATTGACTTCTTTGGTCAGCTCAAATCCATCATCAGATTGCAATACAACTCCAGCGGTGGCGTCCATCGGTCAGTTGTCCTCTTCCGGTGTGACTGGTTTGACCTTGGTGGTAGGAAACCCGGGCTCGACGATGATGGACACTTCAAGAGTGTTAACACAGAAAAGTTTTGGTACAAGACTGATCCTTTCCTTCGACATCACAAGCAACCAAGGTCTTCTATGTGCCAGGACACCAAGTTGAAAGGAAAATGGCAAGTTGTGCAGAAATTTCACCATAGACATCTATGGAGTGTAAAAGAAAATGAACAGGGACCCGGTGTTGCTGTACTATCATATCAAGATGAAGATTCCAGTCAAGTTCCTGTGCAAGAAAAAGAAGGCACTACACGGAGTAGGACGAGAAGTGACCAGGAACGTGTGCTACTTGAAAAAGTCATTGTGGACAAACTGAAGAAACATAGCAAAGAGGTTGTGCCCGAAGAAATCAAGGAGGTTGATCAGACAATGTACCAATATTGCAGCGATGAGGATGATGATGATGATGATGGAGGAAATAGGACTAGGAAGCGTCAAGTTTTCGAAGAAGATGAGTAGCAGTTTGTGTTGAATATGTCAGCTATTTGTTCCCAGAATTTGTCAGCTATTTGTTCCCAGAATTTGTGTTGAATATGTCAGCTATTTGTTCCCAGAATTTATGTTGAATATGTCAGCTATTTGTTCCCAGAATATGTCAGCTATTTGTTCCCAGAATTTGTGCCCAATTTTTATGTTCAATATTCCTAGAATTTATGTTGAATATGTCAGCTATTTGTTCCCAGAATTTGTGCCCAATTTTTTGGGGACTCCATGCCCAATTTTTAGGGGAATCCATGCCCAATTTTTTCAATACATGGCTGACGCCGGCGACCATATATGGGCGGCGCCGCCGTGCATGGCTGACGCCGGCGACCATATATGGGCGGCGCCGCCGTGCAAAAGTAGCTGCTACACATTTTCAACAGAACTCATTTTCAACAGAACACATTTTCAAGTGAAACAGAATTGCACACATACATAGACATGGTTCAAATTCAGGAACTAAACATTGTGGCACGAACGGACAAATGGTTGGAATTACAACACAATAACTCTAGCATATACTCTAGCGTCTTCTCGGACTGACCAACAGATCACTGAATTCACCCTAATTTCAGTTCCTACACATCACCCAGGTACAACAGATGACAAAAGCTACAGATAGCACCCAAACCATGAAGCCTCCCATTTTCTTTGGTTCAGGGTTGCTCTGTTTCCTTGCAGCAAGCAGAAACTTTTCTTCCTGGAGCCTCTCAATTTCTACCTGGAGCCTCTCAATTTCTTCATCTCGATCCCAAACAGCATCACGCAGATCACGAACTAACTCTTTGTGACGTGCCTCCAGCGGATCATCATTCCACTTAAACACTTTACACCCTATTCCACCGACAATCGACGGATGAAGAACAAAAGAGGATAAGTAAGCCATAGTAGAAAAGAAACTTCAGAAGACGGTGGGCGAAATTCAGAATGGGGGCGGGGGGGCGTGCTCGAAGACTAACCGAGCGAATTTTGCAGTTCCGGTATCTTCTCCCAGGATTCGGATCACTCCAAGAAATCCATTGCGGCATCTTCTCACCACAGTCACATACGTCGGCGGGCTCATAATCGAATGGCCGCTGCCGATACGGGATGGGCGTGCCCGGCCGCCGGCGGCGACGCGACGACGCTCCTGACCTAGAAGAACTGCCCGAGCAGGCCGGGAACTGCGCCGCCATGCAACAGATGCACCTGGTCGGAGGGATTTTGGTCGGAGGAGGAACCCTAGCTAGATGCACCTGGTCGGAGGGATTTTGGTCGAGGTGGAGGGATTTTTAAGACAACTGATTAGTCTATCATGTCTATATACATGGATAACCATACTTGTGTCAACAACACTATTGTAGCAAAGCGGTAGGGAGTGGTAGTGCGGCAGCGCCAGGTCGAGGGTTCGAGTCCCCGCAAGCGCAATTTTTGCCAGTTATTTCCATCGGGAGCCACTCCAACCCCGGATGGGCCGTCGGGCCAGCAATTCAACCCCCGGATGGGCCGTCGGGCCAGCAATTCAACCCCCGGATGGGCCGCCGTGGGGTAGGCCAGCAGCCAGCAGCCTAGTAGAGGACAGCCCAAAAGAGGAGGATATCACCAGCAGCCCATTAAAATGGTGGACGGCACAGAGAAAAAAAATAACAAGACGCCTTTGTCCCACAAGTATCAGTTGGTCCTACATGTCAGTTAGTTCAAGCCAGTTGCTTCCAGTGACACGTGTGAGGCGCGTGGGACCCGAAAAGGGACACATAGGCAAAATGGATGACATGGCAGCCAAACACATACCACTGTATTGAGCCAAATGCCAATGACGCTATTGATTTGTCGCAATCGGCATTGGAAAAACGTCGTAGGCCACTTAATTTTGCTAATGACGTTTTGACCTAAATTGCCAATGACGTTTTTGCCCAATAACGTCACGATTTTCTAGGGTTTTGCCCCCCGGAGTGGCCAAGGATAGTCAAAGCTAGGAACGTCATAAACCTATGACATTTTGATTTCCAGTCATAAAAAAAACGTCATATTATGGCACATTTCTTGTAGTGACAGCCTATCACCCGCAGACAGATGGACAAACTGAAAGAGTCAACCAGATACTAGAAGATATGTTGAGAGCATGTGTGCTAGAGTATGGATCTAAGTGGGAAGACTGCTTGCCGTATGCAGAATTCTCGTACAACAACAGCTACCAAGCCAGCTTGCAGATGGCCCCCTTCGAAGCCCTGTACGGAAGGAAGTGCCGTACCCCGCTGAATTGGTCGGAAGTAGGAGAGAGTCAAATCTTTGGACCAGATATTCTCCGAGAAGCCGAAGAGAAGGTTCACAAGATTCGTGAGTACCTCAAGACAGCCCAATCAAGACAGAAGAGCTACGCCGACAAGAGACGCCGAGAGATGACCTTCGAGATCGGAGATTTCGTATATCTCAAAGTGTCCCCTCTTAAGGGAATGCAGAGATTTCAACTTCGAGGAAAGCTCGCACCCCGATATGTCGGACCTTTCAAGGTCCTGAGTCACCGAGGAGAAGTATCCTATCAGCTGGAGTTACCGGAAGAAATGTCCGCGGTACACAATGTGTTTCACATCTCGCTACTCCGGAAGTGTTTAGAAGTACCTGAGAAGACCGAAGTTTTCAAGAACATCGACCATCGAGCTGTGGATATCAACTCAGATCTGACATACCGCGAAGTACCTGTTCGCATCTTGGAGGAAGCTTTCAGAACCACCAGTACTCGAAGTATCAAGTTTCTGAAGATCCAATGGAGTAACCACACCGAAGAAGAAGCCACTTGGGAGAGAGAAGACTTTATGAGGACTGAGTACCCAGATCTCTTTAGTACCTAGTTTTCTCAGATCTCGGGACGAGATCTTTTGTAAGGGGGAAGGGTTTGTAACATCCCAAGTTTCAACAATAATAAACAAGGAAGAGAAATTCCCCAAACCCAAAATTTGCAATTAACAAAAACTTTTTCCATGCATATAGTGCCACATATAGATATATGCATTTGAGTGATATTCTTTTGTGCAATTGCCATGATGAGTGTTAGTATGATTAAATATTGTTATATGAACACTAACCAAGATCACCAAACCCTAAATTGAGGAGAATTAGAGAAAATGGGAAAAACCCATTTCTCACTCACATACACATTATGTAAAATAACCAATCCTCAACCAAGGCCAAGATTGCTTGCCCCATTGCTTCTAAAATGCTTCAATGTGATAAACTAACACTTTTGCATCCTTGGAGCAAGAATCAAATCAAAAGAAATCAAGATTTCATCATACATGTGATAATGGTCACTTAACCTAAAATTATTTTCTTCACTACTTTACCCCTCTGTATTTCTCAAATCTTAAACTAAGCAAGGTCAACTAAAGCCAGGTCATCCAAGACCATGTCAAGGTGAGTAACTTTGATGTTGACCACCCTCCCTAAAGTTGACTAGGTTGACCAGAATAAGAGGGCAAAGAGGGAACCCGCGAGAGAGAAGAAGATCACCTCAAATTTGAAATGTTGCAAATCACTTCCAAATTGAGTGCCACCACCACCAATACATCACAATAATTATATAAATGAGATTCACCAAAGAGATTTTCAAAATTCAAAAGAAAGTTTCATGCGGGCATTCTGTCGAACAGGTGGCAGGCAGCATCTGGGATTTGTGTTACATGCTATTATCCACCAGATTTTGACCTAAACCACTTTTGGTTTGTGATCATCAGCCTCCCCTACACCCCCTGCCTCTAGCCCAGTACTTGCATGGTCGATTAAAGTCGAGGAGAAACCCTAAAGTTTGCCAAACAATGCCATGCCGGCCACCTTTGGCACCCATCTCCCTGGCCTCTCCCTCATCGTTTCTTCGTGTCCTCGAGCATCCCTGCAGCACAAGGACGCCAACGGTACGCAGCCCCAGCTCGCCAAGGCTTGGCATTGGCCAGCAGCAGCGCGTCCAAAACGTGCCAGGACGTGCCAGCCGGCGTGGTGATCACGCCCTGGACGCGCAAGGACGCCACGCACTCGACCGCTACCGTCCTCGCCCTGCATCCCTATCACCGCGTCGAGCATCGCCTCTGCACCCTCTACACGCTAGACGAACGCCCGTGCCTGCCCTGCACCGTCGCCGTCGCCCTAGACCAAAATGATGCCGCGCGCCCCGTGATAGACATTGCACGCGCTCGAGCTCTCCCATCACCCTTTTCTCTGTCTCGATACAGGTTGAGCATCTCCAGTACACCAGCTAGCCGTAGCAGTCCTTCGCTTGCCCTTTCGCTCGCCGGAAATGCCACGCCATGGCCGCGCCCTTGCAGCACCCCGCGGCACCCATCGACACTATAAATAGAGGCCCTCCCAGCAAGCTCTCCTCACACCAATCGACTCCCCTCTCACCACTGATCTTCCTCACCACCTTAGCTCGTTCGATTGCTGCCGGAGAAGAAGCAATTTCAAGATCGGAGCCGCCGGGGGACGCAGCTCACCGTCGATGATTGGCGCCACCCCGAGCCCCGCCGCTGCTCCCAAGCTCTTCCCCATCTACTACACCTTCACCGCGCATACTGCCTGAGTCCTGCATCGGCCTGGTAGGCTCTCCGACCCCCTACTGCCGCCGTGACCTCGTCGGAATCCCGTCGGTGACGACGACGCTCAACCGCCGTCGATCCTCTTTCTAATCCTACGGTCGAGATAGGAAATACCGCTTCGGTGTTTAAAGAGGCGCCGACAGGTGGCCCCCACCCTGTCAGCGCGGCCCGAGCGCGCCAGCCGCGTGTTGGGCTGCGAAGCGCTATTTAAATTCGTTTCGGCCCAATAACCCTTCCCGCCTAAGCCCAAAAATTCAAATCTAGTTTTACTCTTTAATCAAATTAGCTCTGCTGAATGTTTAGTAAAATTTGAATAGTTTGAATTCTACCAAACCAAATCTAGCAAACTTTATACCGTTGGAAAGCCCATGAATTTATCTATCCAATGCCACTGGCCCCATCTCCAATTTCATTGTAGATTTAATTTGACAAAAAAGACAAGATAGAGACTTTTGCACATTCAAACTTTATTTAAAATTCAACCAGAATAGTTTTTGAAGTAATTCCAATTCTAATAAATCACAAATGATGTCCTCTAATTGATTATGCAATAACATAGCCCTGTTGTTTGTATGATCATGGACTAGATCAAATAAAATGACTATGTAGTCATTTCTAGAGCATTTTAAAGTGGAATTCAAACTCAACCCCAATATGAGAATTACCTCTCATTTAAATTTTGATCCTAAGTACTAATAACCAGGGGGAAGGACTTAGGCTAATGAACCCTTGAGAATTATTACTTAGAGATTTTAATTCATTTAAATGTTAAGTTTTAAAACTATGTGAAGTGTAGCACTTCAATTAAATTGAACTCACATATAATAGATATGAAATGTTGACTTTGGGGTCAACCTATATTTCATACCTTATTATTATATGGAGAGATTAAATCTTAATATTAGGTAATGCAAAGAAATGAAATTCTTTAAAGACCTACATATCAAATTTAGGAAATGAGAATAATGAGAGGAAATTATTTTTCTCCTAAATAAGAATTCATCAAGTAACCCACCATGCCATGTTTGATTGATAATAGGACTAGTGTGTGACTCTTTGAGTGTTTCTAGTTAGTATGTGAGCTTGGTTTAGTATTTATACCTCGTATTCGTATATAGACGCTAGTACCGAGGAATACCAAGAGGAGGAAGGCTACTCACAGGAAGAAGAAGAGAACTTCGATAACTACCCAGCTCAAGGCAAGCTAACCCTTGCTAAACACAAGTGCTTAGCTCTACAAGAGCAAAGGCACCATCACCCTTTACTTTTATGTATTACCCATCCCATGTTTTTACTTACAATTGCTTTGGCTTATTTATTTCAGAGTACTTTTTGATTTATGATTCACTTGTCTAGATTAGAACAAGAGCATCAAAGTTAGCTTAAGCAAATAAAGCTAGATAGCACCCCCTCATGACTAGTTGCTATTGCTAAGAACTAAAATTGACTACTCTAGATGGGAACATTTGTGAAATGAACTGAAGTGAAAGATTTTGAAGGTGAATGTGACCTTGAGGAGATGGTGATTTTTGACAAAATAGATGATTGAGTTTGAATGCGATACCCTTCCAATTATACAAGTACCCCCACAATACCTGATTATGGGTAGGGCTTAAATAGAAACTTGTGTATTTTAGTATGGGTTCCCTCTGAACAAACATCATAGGGGTTACGCTGCGGCTGCCTCCGTTACTTGTGGATTGATGTTGAAATGAGGTGAATGTACGGCCCAAGCCCTGTGCAGTTCCCGGGTTAACTGCGGTTTCCACCGGGAGGCCAAGCTCATGGGGAGAGGTGCTCATACTAGCGTATATAAGTGAAAGGTTTCGATTGATGATCCGTGTACTGTGTTACGATGATTCGAGGTTACCCTCGACGGATGTAATCAAAAGTTGTGGCACAAGAGTACAACCTCTGCAGAGTGTTAAACCTATTCGAATAGCCGTGTCCACGGTTACGGACGATTGGAAAGGCCATACTATCTCCGTTATCATTAAAATGTTTTGATTCTAGAAATGAATGGTGGTTGGAAAGGTAACATTATGGTGATCCATAATGAGTTGTGGGAATGACACTAATGTTCCCACTTGAGTTGGTCTAGCACATAAATTAGGCTTTTACCAAAGATTTATGAAACTAAAACTTGGCTTTATGCAAATAAACCTAGAGCTTAGCACCCTCTTACACTTAATGAGTAGCTATCTTTGAATTAGTTTGCGAGTACTTTAAAAGTACTCATGGCTTTGCCCTGGCTATTCAAATGCCAGACTATGAAGGAGAGCACCAGTATCAGGATGACGGACAACAGGACGTCTACGATAACTAGGATCGTCTTCTAACGTCAAGCGTTGCCTGTGGAATAGATAGTCCACTACTACTTCGCTTCTGCTACTATTTGTGATGTGAACAATATATTCGTGTAATATTGGATCATGTGATCTATGGTTGTAAGACAATATGTGTTGTAATAAATGATGACTCTATGCTACTTACTATTATGTCTCGCAAAAACATTATTCCTGGGATTGCGATGTACGGCATAATAGGCATCTGGACTTAAAAATCCGGGTGTTGATAATCTTGCTGATCATTCTACAAAGAAACCTTTTGGGAAAGTTGATAATGTTCGCATTACCGTTAACAATAACCTTGTCCCCGTTGATTTTGTTGTCTTGGATATTGAATGCAATGCATCTTGTCCCATTATATTGGGAAGACCTTTTCTTCGAACTATTGGTGCTATCATTGATATGAAGGAAGGTAATATAAAATATCAATTTCCTCTCAAGAAAGGTATGGAACACTTCCCTAGAAAGAGAATGAAGTTACCTTTTGATTATATTATTAGAACAAATTATGATGTTGACACACCCTCTCTTGATAATACTTGATACACACTTTCTGCGCCTAGCTGAAAGGCGTTAAAGAAAAGCGCTTATGGGAGACAACCCATGTTTTTACGTACAGTACTTTGTTTTTATTTTGTGTCTTGGAAGTTGTTTACTACTGTAGCAACCTCTCCTTATCTTAGTTTAGTGTTTTGTTGTGCCAAGTAAAGCCGTTGATAGAAAAGTAAGTACTAGATTTGGATTACTGCGCAGTTCCAGATTTCTTTGCTGTCACGAATCTGGTTTATCTCCCTGTAGGTAGCTCAGAAAATTAAGCCAATTTACGTGCATGATCCTCAGATATGTACGCAACTTTCATTCAATATGAGCATTTTAATTTGAGCAAGTCTGGTGGCCTAATAAAATTCGTCAATACGAACTGTTCTGTTTTGACAGATTCTGCCTTTTATTTCGCATTGCCTCTTTTGCTATGTTGGATGAATTTCTTTAATCCACTAATGTCCAGTAGCTTTATGCAATGTCCAGAAGTGTTAAGAATGATTGTGTCACCTCTGAATATGTTAATTTTTATTGTCACTAACCCTCTAATGAGTTGTTCTAAGTTTGGTGTGGAGGAAGTTTTCAAGGATCAAGAGAGGAGTATGATGCAACATGATCAAGGAGAGTGAAAGCTCTAAACTTGGGGATGCCCCGGTGGTGCACCCCTGCATATATCAAGAAGACTCAAGCGTCTAAGCTTGGGGATGCCCAAGGCATCCCCTTCTTCATCGACAACATTATCAGGTTCCTCCCCTGAAACTATATTTTTATTCCATCACATCTTATGTGCTTTGCTTGGAGCGTCGGTTTGTTTTTGTTTTTTTTTTGTTTGAATAAAATGGATCCTAGCATTCACTTTATGGGAGAGAGACACGCTCCGCTGTAGCATATGGACAAGTATGTCCTTAGTTTCTACTCATAGTATTCATGGCGAAGTTTCTCCTTCGTTAAATTGTTATATGGTTGGAATTGGAAAATGATACATGTAGTAATTGCTATAAATGTCTTGGGTAATGTGATACTTGGCAATTGTTGTGCTCATGTTTAAGCTCTTGCATCATATGCTTTGCACCCATTAATGAAGAAATACATAGAGCATGCTAAAATTTGGTTTGCATATTTGGTTTCTCTAAGGTCTAGATAATTTCTAGTATTGAGTTTGAACAACAAGGAAGACGGTGTAGAGTCTTATAATGTTTACAATATGTCTTTTATGTGAGTTTTGCTGCACCGGTTCATCCTTGTGTTTGTTTCAAATAAGCCTTGCTAGCCTAAACCTTGTATCGAGAGGGAATACTTCTCATGCATCCAAAATACTTGAGCCAACCACTATGCCATTTGTGTCCACCATACCTACCTACTACATGGTATTTTCCGCCATTCCAAAGTAAATTCCTTGAGTGCTACCTTTAAAATTCCATCATTCACCTTTGCAATATATAGCTCATGGGACAAATAGCTTAAAAAACTATTGTGGTATTGAATATGTAATTATGCACTTTATCTCTTATTAAGTTGCTTGTTGTGCGATAACCATGTTTACTGGGGACACCATCAGCTACTCTTTGTTGAATTTCATGTGAGTTGCTATGCATGTTCGTCTTGTCTGAAGTAAGAGAGATTTACCACCTTATGGTTAAGCATGCATATTGTTAGAGAAGAACATTGGGCCGCTAACTAAAGCCATGATCCATGGTGGAAGTTTCAGTTTTGGACAAATATCCTCAATCTCATATGAGAAAATTATTAATTGTTGTTACATGCTTATGCATAAAAGAGGAGTCCATTATCTGTTGTCTATGTTGTCCCGGTATGGATGTCTAAGTTGAGAATAATCAATAGCGAGAAATCCAATGCGAGCTTTCTCCTTAGACCTTTGTACAGGCGGCATAGAGGTACCCCATTGTGACACTTGGTTAAAACATGTGCATTGTGATGATCCGGTAGTCCAAGCTAATTAGGACAAGGTGCGGGCACTATTAGTACACTATGCATGAGGCTTGCAACTTATAAGATATAATTTACATGATACATATGCTTTATTACTACCGTTGACAAAATTGTTTCATGTTTTCAAAATCAAAGCTCTAGCACAAATATAGCAATCGATGCTTTTCCTCTATGGAGGACAATTCTTTTACTTTCAATGTTGAGTCAGTTCACCTATTTCTCTCCACCTCAAGAAGCAAACACTTGTGTGAACTGTGCATTGATTCCTACATATTTGCTTATTGCACTTATTATATTACTCCATGTTGACAATATCCATGAGATATACATGTTACAAGTTGAAAGCAACCGCTGAAACTTAATCTTCCTTTGTGTTGCTTCAATGCTTTTACTATGAATTATTGCTTTATGAGTTAACTCCTATGCAAGACTTATTGATGCTCGTCTCGAAGTGCTATTCATGAAAAGTCTTTGCTTTATGATTCACTTGTTTACTCATGTCATATACATTGTTTTGATCGCTGCATTCACTACATATGCTTTACAAATAGTATGATCAAGGTTATGATGGCCTGTCACTCCAGAAATTATCTGTGTTATCGTTTTACCTGCTCGGGACGAGCAGAACTAAGCTTGGGGATGCTGATACGTCTCCGACGTATCGACAATTTCTTATGTTCCATGCCACAGTATTGATGTTATCTACATGTTTTATGCACACTTTATGTCAAATTCGTGCATTTTCTGGAACTAACCTATTAACAAGATGCCGAAGTGCCAGTTGTTGTTTTCTGCTGTTTTTGGTTTCAGAAATCCTAGTAACGAAATATTCTCGGAATTGGACGAAATCAACGCCCAGGGTCCTATTTTGCCACGAAGCTTCCAGAAGTCCGAAGAGGAGACGAAGAGGGGCCACGAGCGGGCCACACCCTAGGGCGGCGCGGCCCCCCCCTTGGCCGCGCGGCCCTGTGGTGTGGGGCCCTCGTGCCGCCTCCTGACCTGCCCTTCCGCCTACTTAAAGCCTCCGTCGCGAAACCCCCTGTACCGAGAGCCACGATACGGAAAACCTTCCAGAGACGCCGCCGCCGCCGATCCCATCTCGGGGGATCCAGGAGATCGCCTCCGGCACCCTGCCGGAGAGGGGAATCATCTCCCGGAGGACTCTACGCCGCCATGGTCGCCTCCGGAGTGATGTGTGAGTAGTCTACCCCTGGACTATGGGTCCATAGCAGTAGCTAGATGGTTGTCTTCTCCCCATTGTGCATCATTGTCGGATCTTGTGAGCTGCCTAACATGATCAAGATCATCTATCTGTAATTCTATATGTTGCGTTTGTTGGGATCCGATGAATAGAGAATACTTGTTATGTTGATTATCAAAGTTATATCTATGTGTTGTTTATGATCTTGCATGCTCTCCGTTACTAGTAGATGCTCTGGCCAAGTAGATGCTTGTAACTCCAAGAGGGAGTATTTATGCTCGATAGTGGGTTCATGCTGCATTGACACAGGACGTGTGAGAAAGTTCTAAGGTTGTGTTGTGCTGTTGCCACTAGGGATAAAACATTGATGCTATGTCTAAGGATGTAGTTGTTGATTACATTACGCACCATACTTAATGCAATTGTCTGTTGCTTTGCAACTTAATACTGGAGGGGGTTCGGATGATAACCTGAAGGTGGACTTTTAGGCATAGATGCAGTTGGATGGCGGTCTATGTACTTTGTCGTAATGCCCAATTAAATCTCACTATACTCATCATGATATGTATGTGCATGGTCATGCCCTCTTTATTTGTCAATTGCCCAACTGTAATTTGTTCACCCAACATGTTGTTTATCTTATGGGAGAGACACCTCTAGTGAACTGTGGACCCCGGTCCAATTCTCTATACTGAAATATAATCTACTGCAATACTTGTTCTACTGTTTTCTGCAAACAATCATCTTCCACACAATACGGTTAATCCTTTGTTACAGCAAGCCGGTGAGATTGACAACCTCACTGTTTCGTTGGGGCAAAGTACTTTGGTTGTGTTGTGCAGGTTCCACGTTGGCGCCGGAATCCCTGGTGTTGCGCCGCACTACATCCCGCCGCCATCAACCTTCAACGTGCTTCTTGGCTCCTCCTGGTTCGATAAACCTTGGTTTCTTTCTGAGGGAAAACTTGCTGCTGTGCGCATCATACCTTCCTCTTGGGGTTCCCAACGAACGTGTGAGTTACACGCCATCACATGCCGACGACGTCTCCTGGCGTCCCTAGCCAGACGATCTCTTTCATCATCGTCGTTGGGTCGTCGGCGTTGGTCATATTGACTCACATACTTGTTGAGGAGGTGATCAGAGAGAGGTCGCTGATATCTCACGTTCCTCACTTCTCCCTCTGTGATGTAGCGCTTGCCATCGTGACGGAGCCGATCGCGTGGAACGGCTTCCCCTGTGTCCTTGCTACGAGAGCAGCTGCCCTCGTCTCCGTCCTTACCAGAGTGGTGCCCAGGTCCTACCATGTTGATGTTGAACGAGAATCTTGGCTGGCACCCTCCAGGGTAAGTGTACTCCACCATGTTAACGGCGGGGAAGGGGTGAGTGTCGACTTTCATGGCGTACTGGTTGAAAATTAGACGTTCTTGTTCTATCGCCATTTGGATCTGCTGACGCCACACCCTGCAGTCGTTGGTGGCATGGGAGAACGAGTTATGCCATTTGCAGTATGGCTTTCCGTTCAGCTCCTGTACCGTGGGGATTTTGAGGCCTTCGGGTATCTTCAGCTGCTTCTCCTTGAGTAAGAGGTCGAAGATTTGCTCAGTTTTAGTTACGTCAAAATCAAACCCTCTGGGCGGACCTGGTGGCTTAACCCATTTGCAGGACACGGGGGTTGCCCCCCGAGTCCATTCAGCCACTGCTACCTCTTGATCTCCCGCAGAGCCTTCGTCTTCATCTGCCTCAACCAGGACTACCGCATGCTTGAATTTGTCCTGGTACAAGTCTGGGTGGCGCTGTTCATATAACGACAGTTTCTGAACCATGTGTGCCAGTGAAGGGTAGTCTGCTTGGGAGGCCATATCCTTGATTGGTGATGCAAGGCCCACCACTGCGAACTCGACTGCTTCTTTTTCAGTCACACGAGCCGAATAACATCGGTTCCTAACAAGTCTGAAGCGCTGGACGTATTCTGCCACAGTTTCTCCACGCTTCTGACGTACTTGTGCTAGATCGGCAATGCCGGCCTCGGAAGCCTCTGAGTGATACTGCATGTGGAACTGCTCTTCCAACTGCTTCCACGTCCGGATTGAGTCTGGTGGCAGCGATGTGTACCACCCGAAAGCCGATCCTGTGAGGGACTGTGCGAAGAACCTCACACGCAGCTCATCTGCTGCTGAGATCGTGCCCAGCTGTGCCAAATATCGGCTCACATGCTCGATGGAGCTGGAACCATCTGATCCATTAAACTTGGAGAAATCAGGGAGCCGATATTTGGGTGGTAGCGGGATCAACTTGTACTCGTTGGGGTACGGCTTGGAATAGCCGATTGTCCTCCTTTTCGGCACCATGCCGAACTGGTCTCTCAGGATTGTACTGATTTGATCCGCGGTGCTGGCTGCAGGAGTCGAACTCTGAAGATTCGCCGGAGTGGCATACTTAGCCAGCCATGCTTGCTTTTCCAGCTCTGAGCCAACTGCAGGAGCTGAGCTCTGGAGGTTTGTCGGAGTGGCATACTTAGCTAGCCACGTCTGCTTCTCAAGATCTGTTCCCGAAGTTCCTCCTGTTGTTCCAGAGGTCCCTGCTGTTGCAGTCTGGTTTGTGAGTGCCCAGTTACTGCAGTCTGGCACGTATGTGCACGTGTACCCGTGAGGGATCTCCTTCGGCGCCTCATGCAAGAACTGGTAGTCACTAGGGTCACCACCGATCTTGTAGACGACGTATGCCGGTGAACTCGGCACTTCTGGTGCTGCCAACGTGAATGGCAGCGGTGGACGGGACTGGAGTGGCATCTCTCCTTGGTAAGTCCCGAGAGCTGGTCCTGACGGAGAGTATTGATGCCTCATGATTTCCTGGATCACCCGAAGAGCGACACGCTCCAAAGTGTTCACCAGGCTCTCAGAATGGCGGTGTAGCGAATGAGCTACCATGAAGTTAACCTCCTGACGCAGGGACCTGGTGCGTTCTTCTGACGGGGCGGACAGGTCCACCCCATCGAGAGCGCCTTCAGGTGAGAACCCTTTCCACCTGATGCCATGTGAGCGGGTTCTGTGAAAAGAGCCGATGAGGTCGGCTTCGAGGATCGCTTTGACCTCGTCATACTTCTTCTTGAGCTCCTCGGTCAGATCCTCGTACGTGACTGGGGTGCCGTCCGCCATCTCAGATGTAGATGGCGATGCGGTTGATGTCGAAGACTGTCCCACCGGGCGTGCCAGAATGTGTTGCGGTCAGAAACCCACCGGCGAGCAGCGACGGGCAACACAGTAGAGCCGGGAGGCTCCCAGGACTGCGGCTGGCCCTGGTCCCTCCGAGCGACGGCCCGCAAAGACTCGGCACGCACGTCCGATGCTGGTGCAAGGGCGTGCCACCTGACCTATACCTGGTCAGGAAGGTGATGGAGATGCCTCGCTTAGTTTCCTGCATGGCATACACGTAAACATTAAATACGAGCCTCGATCGGCTCTCAGGTTGTCCTGTGAATCGGCTCAAAGAGCCGATCCACCCATGATTCGCACGAGGTGTACGAATATATGGTGGTCCTGCTTGATCAATATAAAGCTAAAGCGATCTACTACGATTTAGGGTTTTCACCACATAATCGGAACATCCTACTCGTGATTGAGCCTGGCGGCCACGCACGGTGATCGTAAACCGTCCCTAGACAAGGCCTAAAAACCAACACGAGGTTGATCCCCGGAACATCCTGTCTAGGGCTAGCAAACTACACCCTACGCGCCACTGGATCCTTCAATCCGTTTGTAAGGCCTAACTATGCAGATATTAAACTAATCCTTGAAGAACAAGGAGCAATCATGACGGATCGGATCTACTAAATAATGATCAAGCGGGGTGCCGCCCCTACACCTAAGATAGGTGTAAGGGCGGCTAGACGTCTCAGGGTTGCACGACGATAGCATATGATACGATGAACAATGCTAACCCTAACACGTCTAAGATAACTACGTTGCTCGCCATCAAAAAGGCTTCAGTACGAGCAACGCATGAACAGCGAATAAACGTGTACTGCCTAGATCGCAAGATGCGATCTAGGCAGCATGATGCTTACCCGGAAGAAACCCTCGAGACAAGGGAGTTGGCGATGCGCCTAGATTGGTTTGTGGTGAACGTGATTGTTGTTTATTTCATAAACCCTAGATACATATTTATAGTCCGTAGACTTTCTAACGTGGGAATAATCCCAACCATGCACGAGACAAACTCTAACTAACCGACACGTATCCTACTATATTACAGATACACGGGCAAACTAGCCCAAACTTTGCATATAAGGCCGATTCACGTATATTCTTCCATGTATATTCTTCAAGCCCATCTTGATCGCGGCCCACCTCTGACTCGGTCAAATTCTGGTGATAACACTTGTTCAACTCTTTTGGGATGCCCTTCAGGATATAGAGGATCCTGGGTAGAGACACCGCCTCTAGTTGTTACTTCATAAGCATGTTTCTATTTAGAATTATTTTTTAACAAGTCATTTTGCACTTTAGTGAGTTGATCAATTTGAGTTTGAACCATTTGAAAATGTTTAACAAGCATCTTAACATCATTGGAGGTTCTCTCCACAATATCATGCAAATTACTAATAGCTTGAGAATTTTCTATTAGATGATTCTCTACTCTCATATTAAAATTTTCTTGCTTAACAATATAATTATCAAACTCATCTAAGCATTGAGCAGGAGGTTTTGAATACGGAATGTCTTCCCTAGTAAAGCGCTGAAGGGAGTTTACCTCAATCATGGATGAAGGGGGAATTATCTCGCATAAATCTTCTATGGGAGGTAAGTTCTTCACATCTTCGGATTTAATACCCTTCTCCCTAAGCGATTTCTTGGCTTCCCTCATATCTTCATCATTGAATTTAATCAAATCCCTCTTCTTCAATATTGGCATCGGAGTTGGTTCAGGTGTAGTCCAATCATCATGATTCCGGCCTATTTTAGCCAATAATTCTTCAGCTTCGTCTGGAGTTCTTTTCCTGAAAACACAACCAGCACAACTATCCAAATATGCTCTAGACTCAACGGTTAGTCCACTATAAAATATATCAAGTAAATCATGCTTTTCCAAATCATGTCCAGGTCGAGCTCTGATAAGAGAGCAAACTCTTGCCCATGCTTCCGGCAGTTTCTCTCCATCTTCCTGGTCAAAGCTATAAATTTTCTGTAAAGCAGCATGTTGAGCACTAGCAGGAAAGTATTTCCGAAAGAAAACATTAAGCAAATCACCTGGACTTTTAATAGAACCAGGAGGCAAATTATTATACCAAGTTTTATCATCATCCTTTAATGAGAAAGGAAAAAATTTAGCAACGAAATAAGTGCGCATCTTAACATCATCAGAAAACAAGCTACTCATAGAAGAAAGTTCATTCATGTGTTCTACAGCACTTTCTTTTTTAGTACCACAAAAGGGTGTTTTCTCAACAATAGCTATATGAGATAGATCAAGAGAAAAATCATAATCTTTATCCTTAATGCATATAGGAGATGTGGCAAATTTAGGATCAGGAGATAACTTATGTCTAACAGTATGTTGTGCGAGAAACTTTTTAATTTTTCTTGCATCAGTAATAGCATTGCATCTATTAATAAAATCATCATTAAGCTCCACATAATCCTCATCAGGATCATCACTAGAATAATCAAGTTCAGGTGAATTAACAGGTGTAGCAGTATTTTCATTAGGAGTTTCAGCATTTTCAATTTGTCTAGACCTAGCAATTGTAGCATCTAGAAAGGATCCCAATGAACCACTATCATCAAGCACAGCAGAAACATTATCAATATTATGAGAGTTTTCAGATTCAGCAGAAGTACCAGCAAGTGAAGCTTGCGGCTGTGAAACAAGTTGACTTATCACAGATGGTGAATCAAGAGCAGCAGAGGTACTCAGAGTTGTACCTTTTCTTGTAGTGGATGGTAATATGGCGACTTTAGAATCGCGAGATTTACCCATGATGGAGAATTTGCAGCGAACAATATCAGTCCAAGTGAACCTCCAAATAAAGCTATGCTCCCCGGCAACGGCGCCAGAAAATAGTCTTGATGACCCACAAGTATAGGGGATCGCAACAGTCTTCGCGGGAAGTAAAACCCAATTTATTGATTCGACACAAGGGGAGACAAAGAATACTTGAAAGCCTTAACAGCGGAGTTGTCAATTCAGCTGCACCTGGAAACAGACTTGCTCGCAAGAGTTTATCAGTAGTAACAGTTTTATAGCAGTAGCAGTGGTGAGATAGCAGCAGCAGAGTAACAAAGACAGCAGTAGTGATTATAGTAAACAGCAGGATTAAAATACTGTAGGCACAGGGATGGATGACGGGCGTTGCATGGATGAGAGAAACTCATGTAACAATCAAAGTAGGGCATTTGTAGATAATAATAAAGCGGTGTCCAAGTACAAAGCAATCCATAGGCATGTGTTCCGTATATAGTCGTACGTGCTCGCAATGAGAAACTTGCACAACATCTTTTGTCCTACCAGCCGGTGGCAGCCGGGCCTCTAGGGAATCTACTGGATATTAAGGTACTCCTTTTAATAGAGTACCGGAGCAAAGCATTAACACTCCGTGAACACATGTGATCCTCACATCACCGCCATCCCCTCCGGTTGTCCCGATTTCTGTCACTTCGGGGCCTTTGGTTCCGGACAGCGACATGTGTATACAACTTGCAGGTAAGATCATAAAACAATGCATATTATGATGAAATAATAACATGTTCAGATCTGAGATCATGGCACTCGGGCCCTAGTGACAAGCATTAAGCATAACAAGTTGCAACAATATCATCAAAGTACCAATTACGGACACTAGGCACTATGCCCTAACAATCTTATGCTATTACATGACCAATCTCATCCAATCCCTACCATCCCCTTCAGCCTACAGCGGGGGAATTACTCACACATGGATGGGGGAAGCATTGCTGGTCGATGGAGAGACGTCGGTGGTGATGATGGCGATGATCTCCTCCAATTCCCCGTCCCGGCGGAGTGCCAGAACGGAGTTTCTGGTCCCCGAGACGGAGTTTCGCGATGTGGCGGCGTTCTGGAGGGTTTCTGGCGACTTTGACTTCGTCCTCGCGTTTTTTAGATCGAACCCTTTAAGTAGTCCAGAGGAGGGCGTCGGAGGCCAGCCGAGGGGGCCACACACTAGGGCGGCGTCCCCCCTGGGCCGCGCCGGCCTGGTGTGTGGGGCCCTCGGGCCTCCACCTGGCTTGCCCTTCTGGCTCCGTGAGTCTTCTGGTAAAATAGGCCCTTTGGTATAAATTCCGAGGATTTTCCCGAAAGTTGAATTTCTGCACAAAAACAAGACACCAGAGCAATTCTGCTGAAAACACCGTTAGTCCGTGTTAGTTGTATCCAAAATACACAAATTAGGGGCAAAACAATAGCAAAAGCGGGAAAGTAGATACGTTTTGGGCGTATCAGTGAGCTCGCGAGATAGCCCTTGGTATGCTGATTACGCTAACTTTATTGTTTCCAAGTACTTGCCTCCAGCCTTTTCAGCTCAGCAAAGGAGGAAATTCTTTTACGACTTAAGGCATTATTTTTGGGATGACCCATACTTATATAAAGAAGGAGTAGATGGTATTCTGCGAAGATGTGTTCCCGAATATGAACAACAAGAGATATTGAGTAAGTGTCATGGTAGTGCTTATGGAGGACATCACGCCGGAGATAGAACCGCACAAAAGGTTCTACAATCAGGTTTTTATTGGCCAACTATCTTCAAATATGCAAGAAAGTTTATTTTATCTTGTGATGAATGTCAAAGGGTTGGTAATATCTCCAGACGCAATGAAATGCCTATGAATTATACTCTTGTTATTGAACCATTCGATTGTTGGGGATTTGACTTCATGGGACCTTTCCCTTCTTCAGAAGGTAATACTCATATACTTGTTGATGTTGATTATGTTACTAAATGGGTGGAAGCCATACCCACAAAAAGTGCTGATGGTGAGACCTCTCTAAAAATGCTTTTAGATATTATTTTTCCTAGATTTGGAGTTCCTAGATATATTATGACTGATGGAGGTTCTCATTTTATTCATGGTGGTTTTAGAAAAACTCTTGCTAAATATGGTATTAATCATAGAATTGCTTATGCTT
This sequence comes from Lolium perenne, assembly GCF_019359855.2. Taxonomy (NCBI): domain Eukaryota; kingdom Viridiplantae; phylum Streptophyta; class Magnoliopsida; order Poales; family Poaceae; genus Lolium; species Lolium perenne. The sequence goes on along the minus strand of NC_067248.2, from coordinate 29,980,353 downwards.
ATCATCCTCAAACTAGTGGGCAAGTAGAATTATCCAATAGAGAGATTAAATCTATCTTGCAAAAGACTGTTAATATATCTAGAAAGAACTGCGCCAGTAAATTGAAGGAAGCACTATGGGCTTATAGAACTGCTTATAAAAATCCCATGGGTATGTCACCTTATAAAATGGTTTATGGAAAAGCTTGTCATTTACCTTTAGAACTAGAGCACAAAGCTTATTGGGCTGTAAGAGAACACCTAAACTTGCCGGTAAGAAGAGGTTGCTACAATTGAGTTCTTTAGATGAATGGAGAAGTGAAGCTTATGAAAATGCTAAACTCTTTAAAGAGAAAGTTAAGAAATGGCATGATAGAAGAATTATCAAAAGAGAATTTAATGTTGGGGATAAAGTCCTATTGTATCGGTCTCGTCTCAGATTCTTTGCAGGGAAGTTACTCTCAAAATGGGAAGGACCATATGTCATTGTGGAGGTGTATCGTTCAGGAGCAATTAAAATTAGTTCTCTCCAAGGCGATGCCACACAAGTGGTGAATGGACAAAGACTCAAGCACTATATCTCTGGAGATTCCTATAATGAAGATGTTGATGTTATTCGAGTGGTGACACCGGAAGCTTTTATCAAAGGTCAAATTGACAGTCCGGCAGAGTTCGACTTTGAATAGGTAACAGTACTGGTAATAAAAAGTTCGCGTTTTACTTTCCAAACAATGTTTTTGCTGTTTTTGGAAAATATGAAAAATTACGAGATCGAAACGGAGTGGAGGAGACGCACGAGGGCGTGCCCTCATAGGCCGGCGCGGGCCCCAGCCTGGCCGCGCCGCCCTATGAGGTGGGTCCCTCATGGCCCCTCTTCGACTCTGGTTAGACCTGGTATCTTCCTTTTGTCGTAAAAATTCCTGATATATAATCCCCCGGACCCCTGGAGGTCCGTATATCGTTTTCTTGACGTGTTTTGCTTCGAGCTGTTTTCTGCCAGGATCTGTCTTTGGTCTAGAAGCCCCATGGTCTCCAACAACAAGGGCAAGGGCTTTCGGAGGAAGAAGTGAAGAAGATGTCGTCAAAACGAGAGCAACAAGCTGTTGGGAGTAAGCAAATCTTGTGGGGTCTGTTGACACTCGACGTTCTTTTTCTCATAACTTGCAGGGACCCTTACCACCTGCTCCTAGCCTCGACTCTTTCCCTATTTTGGAAGAAGCTTTACGGGTCACCGATGAGTTTTGTGATCAATATCGTGCTCTGAGAAGGGAAGTTGAGATACTTCAGGAGGAGAATCACCGACTTCGAAGAATGCTAGAGCGGTTCCTCACTCCCATCGAGGTTGATCCATCATCATCACCACCACCGCCGAAGGAGTAATTCATCATCGGTATTGGCATCCCCTTGGTTTGTTCCAAGCTTGGGGGAGTGCCGCGGTATCTCATCATCACTATCTTTTACTTTTTATTATCAAGTAGTGTCATATCATGAGTAGGGAAGTTATCATATAAGATGGGTTGCAGTGTGGAAGTATCTTTCCTTAGTTGGTTGTCTATGTATCCCTTGGTGTGAGTTATCGTTATGGAATATTTGTCAACACCCGGATTTTTAAGTCCAGATGCCTATTATGCCATTCATCGCAATCCCAGGAATATTGTTTTTGCGAGACATAATAGATTAATATCACAACACATCATTCATTACAATGCATAATTGTCTTACAACAAGGGATCACATGATCCAGTCTCATTACAATAGTAGATGATCTATTGATCAATTACAAAACACATAGCGGAAGCGAAGTAGCGTAGTAGTAGTCCATCTATTCCACAGGCAACTGTTGACGTCAGGAGTGATCCTAGTTGTCGTAGACGTCCTGCTGTCCTTCTTCCGGGTTCTGGTACTCCTCTTCATAGTCTGGCCATTTGAATAGCCAGGGACAAAGCCATGAGTACTTTAAAGTACTCGCAAACTAATACTAAGGTAAGTACTATCAACTAGGGAAGGGGATGCTAAGCTCTAGTTTCATTTGCATAAAGCTAGTTTTATTTCATAAACATTTAGTAAAAGCCTCTTCATTTGCTAACTAACTCAAGTGGGAACATTAGTGTCATTCCCACAACTCAGCTGTGATTCAAGTCAAAGTCACCTTTCAATTCAAAATCACAAGTCACCATTCACATGTCACATTTTTGAAAATGGTCTGATGACGGAACAGTATGGCCTTTCCAACCGTCCATAACCGTGGACGCGGCTATTCGAATAGATCTACACTCTGCAGAGGTCGTACACTTGTGCCACAACATTTGCAATAATCCGTCAGGGTTAAGCGGCCTGATTTACCACACTCCGTGTGCGGACTACCAACCATAACCTTTCACTTACATATCCTAGTATAGGCATCTCTCCCCATGAGCTTGGCCTCCCAGTGAAGACAAACTGTCAGCCTGGGAACTGCACAGGGCTTGGGCCGGACATTCACCTCATATTCACGTCATATCACATCATTTCACTTTTGTAGAGGCAGCCTCCAGCATAACCCCGATGACGCTTGTTTAGAGGGAACCCATACTAAGATACATAAACTTCTAGTTAAGCCTTACCCATTTCAGGTATTGTGGGGGTACTTGTAAAATTGGAAATGGTATCGCATCCAAACCCAACCATCAGTTTTTGGTAAAATTCACCAAGTCATTCACCAGTCATATTCACCTTTCAAAATCTTTCAATAGAATGACTCATCATTCCAAGGTTTTCAAAGTCAATTCAATTCACAAGTTCCCAACTAGAGTAGCCACTTTTGATATTGAGCACTAGCAACTAGTCCTGAGGGGTGCTAAATATCTTGGAGCTTGCTAGGCTAAGTGTGCTGCTCTTGTACTACTCTATAATTCAACCAAGTGAATCATAAATCAAAAAGTACTTTGATAAAACAAAAGTAAATAAAGCTTGTAAAGTAAAACTGGGAAATAGGATCATAAGCATAAAGTAAAAGGGGGTAATGCCTTGCTCATGGTGAGCTTAGCACTTTGCAAGAGTTTTATCTTGCAAGAATATCAGCTTGCAAGGGTGTTAGCTTGCCTTGGTGGTTGAGGTGATCAAAGTGGTCTTCTTCTCCTTGAAAGTAGACTTCCTCCTCCTCTTGAGACTCTTCGGTACTAGCGTCTAAAATACGAAAACGAGGATACAATCACCAAACAATTTATTGGCTATTCCAAACATCACATATATTCACACAAACTATTCTATTCACACAATTAATACAATTTGGTGCATTGGTGGTCTTGCTTTGAGGAAGAATAATTTCCTCTCATCTTATATGTAAAAGATAGTTTCCATATAGTTCTTGAGGAATAATTTCCTCTCATTGAATCTTCTTTAAGATTTAATTTCTCAAACCATCACACCTGAATTTATGTTGACCTAAGTCAACCATTCATCATCATCATTTGAGAAAATGATTTAAATGAGGTAGGGATACCTCATACCATTTAATAAGGCCTATTATGATTTAAAAACTCCAAGTATTTCAGGTGAGAGTATTTGACTAGGGGTCCAACTTCATATGAAAATACTTGGGGCAAGATTTAAATGAAGTGGAACACCTCATATAATAAACACAAGTAAACTAGCATCACTCATTACTATTAAGTGGGTAAATGTGTTGTTTTCTTATTTAGGAAAATAATTTCCTCTCATACTAAATGAGGTGTTACTTTTAATTACTTAGAGAAATAAATTCCTCTCATTATCTTATTAAGATTTAATTTTCTCTTATGCATAATATGTGACCTAGGTTGACCAAAGTCAACCTCTTCACACTTATCATTCAAGAAAATGATTTAAATGAGGTGAACACCTCATACCTTTTAATCCTAACATGGTAAAGATTTAATATCATCAACAATTCATATGAGACCTAAATGACCAGAGTCTCTACCTCATTTTGAACTGTTCATGACAAGATTTAAATGAGAGAAACACTCCCATAAGATTTAATAAATTGGTTGGAACAATTTGAAAAGCTACTAAGGCAAACATTTAATTTCTTAAAATGAGCAATTATGAGACCAAGCAACCAGGGTCATCACATTACTTCATACAACTTGAGAAGATGATTTAAATGAGGTGCTACACCTCATAGATTTAAAATCTTAATTTTGGAAAAATTTAAATGGGCTAGTAATGGCTACATAGCCATTATTTGATTCTAACCCATGATCATATACAGTACCCATATCATATTTTTACATAATCAATTAGAGTTTGTGAAATGTGAATTATTGCAATTGGATTCACTTCAAAATTCAAAAGGGTTGATTTTTAATAATTTTTCTAAGGCAGAAAAGTCTCTGTCTTGTTTATTTTCTCACTTTAATTCTACAACATATTTTGATTTGAATCCAGTGGCATTGGATAGAGCTTTTGATAAGCTTTCCAAAAATATAAAATTTGTAAAATTTGGCTCAGTAGAATTGTCCCTATTCAAATTTGAAACTAGCTTCAGATTGCAATTTGAAAGAAAAAGGAATAAACCAGTTTGAATTCAAACGGGGGCGGGAACTTAAACGGGCCGGCCCAGCTTCGCTGGCGATGCGGGCGGGCCGCCTGACAGTGGGGTCCACTGTCAGGGCGTTTAAAACGCCGAAGCGGTATGCTGTGTTGTGGACCGTAGGATCAAAAGAGGATCTAACGACGCAGGGTCGTCGTCGACGTCGACGAGCGGCGGCACAGGCACGGCAAGGGTTTGGTGCTGGCGGCTTACCGGAGCTCCGGCGAGGCACAGCGAGGGTTCGTGGCGGCGTTGTCGAGGACGAGGAGGCAGAGGGTGGTCGCGGCAGAGCTTGGGGTGGAGGAAATCAACGGCGACGCTGAGCTTCCGTGGCGGCGGACTCCGGCCAAATTCCGGCGAGGTGGGGTGTAATCGGAGAGGGGAAGAGGTCGAGGAGGTTCAGGAGGGAGAGGAGAACTCGTTGGTGTGCAGAAATCGTCCGAGGAGCGTCGGCTTTTATAGGGGCGAGGAGGGGCAGCGCGGCATGGGTTGGTCGATCATGGCGACGACGGCACAGTGGCGGAGAGGAGTGGGTGGTGATGCTGCTCTCTTTCCTACGTCACGGGGATCACGACGCGCTTGAAGGCACTGAAAACGGTGGTCTGTAGCGAGCAGGAGCGTGACGCGCGCGTGCTGTACCGTGGCGGACAGTCGTCGTCCGTGACGACGGCGACGGGGCGTGCGAGGTCAGGGGAGCGTGTCCACTTGGTTCCTGACGTCGAGGGGAAGCTGCAGGTGAAAGGAGAGGTCGAGGGGAGCGCTGAGTCGACGGGGCGAGGTGAGGCTCTGGCGCGCTCCGGGGCGTCACCATGCGCGTCCTGTCGCGCATGGGCGTTTCTGGGCGCGTCTGGGCACGCGGCTGCTGGTCAATGTCGACGTCGAAATGGTCAAGGGGGTGCACGGTCGTGATCAGTAGGGTCGGGTCATGCTCAGAGACATGGTGGTGCAGGGTGGATGTGAGAGGAGAGGGGAAGGGCATGGGGAGTGACATGAGGCCGGCATGGTTGGGCTCTGGTCAAAAAATGGTCCAAGGCAAGTGGTGGCAATGCTTGACACTGGTCCTGAGGGGTGAGGTGAAGTGCCAAGGCAGCAGAGAGGGGCAGAGATGGACTTGGTCCAAGCAAAATTGCAGCATGGGCTCAAATTTATACACTGCCTGCAAGGTGTTTGTGGAAATGGCCGAAAGAGAAAAGTTTTCAAAATTTTGAAATTCCTTTGGTGGGTCTCAAACATATGATCATAGAGATGGAATGGTGGTGGTGGTCAATTTGGAAAAGAATTGCAAAAAGGCAAAAGTGAGATGATCTTCTCTTTATTTCAATGTCCTCACTTGTCTCCTCTATTCTGGTCAACCTAGTCAACATGAGATATGGTGGTCAACCTGGAAGTTGTTGACCTTGACATGGTCTTGGATGACATGGTCATAGTTGACTAAGTTTGGTTGAGGAAAGGTCAAAACCAGGGGTGCAAAGTGGGGAAGAAAATATAAAAGTGACATATGACCATTATCATATGTGAAAAGAATTTGAGATTTCCTTTGCTTTGATTCTTGTTTCTTTGATGCAATTGTGTTTGTTTATCATATATAAGAGTTTTACAACCAATAGATCAAGCCATGGTGGCCTTGGTTGAAGATTTGCAAATTTGGCTAAGTGTATGTGAGTGAAATTTGGGGATTATCTCACTATTTGATTTCTCTCCAATTGTTTTGACTTTGGTTGACTCTAATGTGATTCTTATTAGTTTAGAAACATTTTCAAACCATTGAATCCATTTCAAAAGTCTTGATCAAAGATTTGCAAAATTGGCCATAACACATAAGAGGTGATGTGTTAAGTTTTATTATTTTTGTAAATTGTTCCCCTTGCTTCACTTGGATATGGGTTAGGGTCAATTTAGGGTTAAAATAGGTTTGGAGATGGTCTCACACCATTTGGTCAAGGTAGAAGTGCATAGGTCAAGATTTGGGGAAAAAATGGCTATGTGTCACATATGCCTCTATGCATATGTGGCATTTGATTTTTGAATTGAGTGTTCTTGGCCCAATTGATGTTGTTAAGTGTTGAAATGGTATATAGGAGTGATCCAACCATTCACAACAAGTCCTAGGGTCAAGATTCTTAAATTCACAAATTTGCACTTTTCTCACATATGCCTCTAGGGCTTTTTTAGTTTCTTTTTATTTTCTTGGGAAACCACTTGGAATTGGTTTGGTAGATACTAGGTAAGGTGTGTGAAGGTTTTCCAAACCTCTAAGCAAAGTAGAAAGGCTTAGGGTAAGGTTTTATAAAAATAGCCATAGGCACATATACCTCTTTCTTATTTAACTTCTTTTTATTTCATTATAACTAGGGTGGTGAAAAAGAGGGGTGAGGTTTAGGGTTTAGTGGGGTTCACAATGGTTCATCACCATTTAGCATAAATAATAAAGGTAGGGTTCAAGATTTACCTATTAGGGCTATACGCCACCATGTGTCTTTTATTTTATTTTGGGTTTCTCAAAATAGATCCAAAAGATTGTTGGAGAGGATTAGGGTTTGAGGTTTTTCTTTCTCTTTTATTTTATTGGGTTGGGGATCTTCACTAGATCACTTTAGGGTTTTAGGGTTTAGCACGAAAGCATAATCACACTCATCATAGCAAAACACAAGATTTAAACAAGGTCTATATGTATCAATCTTATTTTAATAAAAGTTTTTGTTGGTTCCAAAATTTGGAACTAGGGAAATTCATTTTGTTTGTTTTGAAATTTTTGGGTTGTTACAATATTAATGAGAAGTCTTATCAATTACATATTGCACATCTTATTTTAGTTTGCAATCTCTATTATATGATTGATCTTGTTGTTAGTATTGGTATCACTTTGGGAGCATTGAATAAATCTATTTGGTTTTGGAAACTTAGCATTGGTCAATAGCAACCATACATTGAGGTTTAAGTAGAAAAGAGAAATACATGTAGTTGTTTCATTATCTTTCTTTCTTGTTAGCTCTTAGCTTATTATTCTGAAGTTAAAATTGTTTGTGCTTACAAGGAAGATGCATGATTGTTTCTATCACATGTATATTTGTTTGTTTCCCTCAACTCTTATGCTTGCTAATTAACCTTGCTAGCCAAAGACATGTACTGAGAGGGAATGCTTCTCGTGCATCCAAACCTATGCAATCAGTGTCCACCATAACTACCTACTATGTGGTATTTCCTGCCATTCCAAGTAAATACTTCGTGTGCTACCTTTAAACAATTCAAAAATTATCATCTCTTATTTGTGTCAATGTTTTATAGCTCATGAGGAAGTATGTGGTGTTTTATCTTTCAATCTTGTTGGGCAACTTTCACCAACGGACTAGTGGCTTCATCTACTTATCCAATAATTTTGCATAAAGAGCTGGCAATGGGGTGCCCAGCCCCAATTAATTAATCTTCATAATTTTACAAATAGACACTCCTCCATGGTATGTGATTGTTGGATGGCACCCGAGGATTCGGTTAGCCGTGACTTGAGAAAGCAAAGGTGGGGAGGAGTGTCATCTAAATAAAACTAAAATAAAAATACACTCCTTCATGGTATGAGAATGATTGGAAGGCACCCAAGGATTCAGTTAGTCATGGTTTGTGAAAGCAAAGGTTGGAAGGAGTGTCAGCCAAAAATAAATTTTATGGGAGCCGCGCTTCGAGAGTTTGTCTGGCAAGGGGGTTAGAGTACCCGCTACCAGTCGTTGACAACAACAAACACACCTCTCAAAATTTTACTTTTATTCTCTTTATATGATTTCAAAACTGAAAAAGCTCTAGCACATGATTTGATCCCTGCTTCCCTCTGCGAAGGGCCTGTCTTTTACTTTATGTTGAGTCAATAAACCTATTTCCCTCCATCTTAAGCAAGTATTTGAGTTGTTGTGATCAAACTATTTATATTGTGATCTGCTTAATCATGCCTTTTACTCTTCCTTTGTTTAGTGCAAGTTTTATCTGAATGAATATAGCTTTGAAAGTTATCAATGATTATGAGGAGATTATTATGATTGAGTATGCAAGATGTGCCATATAAGTTTTAACATAAGAGCGCTGCTTCATAGATAAGTACAATCTGTTAATTGTTCTCCGACCAAGAACGAAGTTTGCCATCACCAATTATGATTTCTTATGCACCTTTATTTGTGATTACCTTCCACTTGTTTCAAGTTGAATTATATGAGGAAGTTGTTCACTAGAATGTCTTGTGTGAATTAATATGATGCTTCTTGTCCGTATTTGGTTTATCGACTCTTCACTCCATAAACATGTGGTCCTGTTTACCGAGTTCAGTTTCGCTTGGAGACAAGCGAAGTCTAAGCTTGGGGGAGTTGATACGTCCATTTTGCATCACTATTTTATATCATAATTTACTGTTATTCATTAATATATTTCATATTTAGAGGTGATACTTATGTTATTTCATCTATTTTGCATGTTTCTTAGATATTGGAGAATCGCGCACCGGAGTCAGGATTCTGCTGGAAAAAGCGCCGTCAGAATGCAATATTTCGGAAGATCAACAATTGACGGAAATTATACTAAAAATCCTATTTTCCCAGAAGACGAAGAGAGCCAAAAGGAGGAGCCGAGGAGGGCCAGCATGCCCCCCCATAGGCCAGCGTGGGCCCATGCCTGGCCGCGCCGCCATGTGGGGAGGGGGCCCACAGCCCCCTCTGGCCTCCTCTCCTTCGCGTACTTCTTCGTCCCGAAAACCTAAGCTCCAGAGGATAGTCGCGAAGAGTCACAGCCGCCTCTGCGGGGCGGAAAACACCAGAGAGAAAAGAGCTCTCCGGCAGGCTGAAATCTGCCGGGGAAATTCCCTCCCGGAGGGGGAAATCGACGCCATCGTCACCACCATCGAGCTGGACATCATCTCCATCATCATCACCATCATCTCCATCATCATCACCGCCGTCTCCACCGCTGCACATCGTCACCGCTGTAACAATTAGGGTTGGATCTTGATTGTTTGATAGGGGAAACTCTCCCAGTATTGATTTCTACTTGTTATTGATGCTATTGAGTGAAACCATTGGACCAAGGTTTATATTCAGATTTTTATTCATCATCATATCACCTCTGATCATGTTCCATATGATGTCTCGTGAGTAGTTCGTTTAGTTCTTGAGGACATGGGTGAAGTCTAAATGTTAGTTGTGAATTATGGTTGAGTAATATTCAATGTTATGATATTTAAGTTGTGGTGTTATTCTTCTAGTGGTGTCATGTGAACGTCGACTACATGATACTTCACCTTTATGGGCCTAGACGAATACATCTTGTACTCGTTTGCCGATTGCGGGGTTGCCGGAGTGACAGAAACCTGAACCCCCGTTGGTATATCAATGCAGGAGGGATAGCAGGATCTCAGAGTTTAAGGCTGTGGTTAGATTTATCTTAATTACTTTCTTGTAGTTGCGGATGCTTGCAAGGGGTATAATCACAAGTATGTATTAGTCCTAGGAAGGGCGGTGCATTAGCATAGGTTCACCCACACAACACTTATCAAAACAATGAAGATTAATCAGCTATATGAAGCGAAAGCACTAGACTAAATTCCCGTGTGTCCTCAAGAATGTTTGGTCATTATAAGTAAACAAACCGGCTTGTCCTTTGTGCTAAAAAGGATTGGGCCACTCGCTGCAATTGTTACTCTCGCATTTTACTTACTCGTACTTTATTCATATGCTACATTTAAACCCCCTGAATACTTGTCTGTGAGCATTTACAGTGAACCCTTCATCGAAACTGCTTGTCAACACCTTCTGCTCCTCGTTGGGTTCGACACTCTTACTTATCGAAAATACTACGATACACGCCCTATACTTGTGGGTCATCATTGGTTCCAAAATTTGAATAATGGAAAAGGGATTCTCTTTATTGATTTGAAATTTTTCGGATGTTACAAACCCTTCCCCCTTACAAAAGATCTCGTCCCGAGATCTTAAAGAAAAGTAGGAACTAAAGAGATTTGGGAATTCAGTCCTCATATCATCTTCTCGCTCCCAAGTGGCTTCCTCTTCAGTATGATTGCTCCACTGAATCTTCAGGAACTTGATACTCCTGGTGCGGGTGGTTCAGAATGCCTCCTCCAAGATACGAATGGGTACTTCACGATAGGTCAAATCCTTGTTGATATCCACCGATCTGTGATCGATGTTCTTGAACACTTCCGTCTTCTCAGGAACTTCCAAACACTTCCGAAGTAATGATATGTGAAGCACATCGTGCACAGCTGACATTTCCTCTGGCAGTTCAAGCTGATATGATACTTCTCCTCGGTGACTCAGAACTTTTAAGGGTCCAACATATCTAGGTGCAAGCTTTTCTCTGAGTTGGAATCTCTGCATTCCCTTAAGGGGTGATACTTTGAGATACACAAAGTCTCCGATATTGAAAGTCATTTCTCGGCGTCTCTTGTTAGCATAACTCGTCTGTCTAGATTGGGCAGTCTTGAGGTATTCCCGGATCTTGTGAACCTTCTCTTTGGCTTCTCGGAGAATATCTGGTCAAAAGATTTGAGTATCTCCGACTTCTGACCAGTTCAGAGGGGTACGCCACTTCCTTCCGTACAGTGCTTCAAAGGGGGCCATTTGCAAACTAGCTGGATAACTATTGTTGTATGAGAATTCTGTGTAAGGCATGCAGTCTTCCCATTTAGATCCATATTCTAGCACACAGGCTCTCAACATATCTTCCAGTACCTGGTTGACTCTTTCGGTCTGTCCATCAGTCTGCGGGTGATAAGCTATACTGAAATTTAGACGGGTTCCTAGTCCTTCGTGTACCTTCTGCCAAAATCTTGAGGTGAATTTGGATCCTCTATCTGATACAATTGACTTTGGGTGTTCCATGCAGGCTCACTATTCTGGAGATGTATAACTCTGCTAGCTTAGGGCCTTGGTATGTGGTCTTGACGGGTATGAAATGGGCTACCTTGGTTAATCTATCGACCACTACACAAATAGAATCATTTCCTCTACTTGACTTGGGCAATCCAGTTATGAAGTCCATTCCTACAGAATCCCATTTCCATTCAGGGATCTGTAATGGCTGCAGTAATCATGCGGGTCGCTGATGTTCTGCCTTGACTCTCTGACAGATATCACACTTTGCTATGTAACTTCCAATTTCTCTCTTCATTCCATGCCACCAAAATTGTTCCTTCAAATCTTGGTACATCTTGGTTCCACCGGGATGAATGGAATACATGGTATCATGGGCTTCCTTCAAAATGACTTGTTTCAACTCCGAATCTGCTGGCACACATAGGCGTCCATTGTACCAAAGAACTCCTTCTTCATCTTCGGTAAATCTAGGTGCCTTTCCTGCAGCTATTTGGCTCTTGATTCCATCAATGCTGGCATTTCCTTTATGTGCTTCCTTTATCTGACTAATCAAGGTAGGCTGGAGCTCAATGCTCGCTAGGAATCCTTCACTAACTAGCTCTAGTCTAAACTGCTCAAATTCTTGATACAAACTAGGCTGTTCTTCTGCGATCATGGAGTTCAACTGACTCGGCTGTCTACTCAGGGCATCCACTACCACATTGGCCTTGCCGGGGTGGAAGTGAATTTCCATGTCATAATCCTTGATTAACTCAATCCATCTCCCCTGCCTCATATTCAGCTCCTTCTGGGTGAAAATGTACTTCAAGCTCTTATGATCTGAATAGATCTCGCATCGATTACCCATGAGGTAATGACGCCATACATTCAAGGCTAAAACTACTGCTGCTAGTTCTAAGTCATGGGTTGGATAATTCTGCTCATGTTGCTTCAGTTGCCTAGACAGATAGGATATCACCTTGCCTTCTTGCATCAACACACATCCAAGACCAATCTTGGAGGCGTCACAATAGACGTCAAATGGCTTGGTGATATCGGGCGTGATCAATATTGGGGCTGTGGTTAATCTGCTCTTGAGCTTCTGGAAACTCTCTTCACATTTGTCAGTCCATTCAAACTTCTTGTCTTTCTTCAACAGTTGAGTCATGGGTTTTGCTATTCTTGAAAATTCTTCAACAAACCTACGGTAATATCCCGCTAATCCAAGAAATGCACGAACTTCAGTCTGAGTGGTTGGGTGCTGCTTGTGACGGTAAAGCACACGTCCGTTGGGAACCCCAAGAGGAAGGTATGATGCGTACAGCGGCAAGTTTTTCCCTCAGTAAGAAACCAAGGTTATCGAACCAGTAGGAGTCAAGAAGCGCGTTGAAGGCTGATGGTGGCGGAGTGTAGTGCGGCGCAACACCAGGGATTCCGGCGCCAACGTGGAACCTGCACAACACAACCAAGATACTTTGCCCCAACTTAACAGTGAGGTTGTCAATCTCACCGGCTTGCTGTAACAAAGGATTAGATGTATAGTGTGGATGATGATGTTTGCAGAAAATAGTAGAATGAGTATTGCAGTAGATTGTATTCGATGTAAAAGAATGGACCGGGGTCCACAGTTCACTAGTGGTGTCTCTCCCATAACATAAATAGCATGTTGGGTGAACAAATTACAGTTGGGCAATTGACAAATAAAGATAGCATGACAATGCACATACATGTTATGATGAGTAGTGTGAAATTCAATTGGGCATTACGACAAAGTACATACACCGCTATCCAGCATGCATCTATGCCTTAAAAATCCACCTTCAGGTTATCATCCGAACCCCCTCCAGTATTAAGTTGCAAACAACAGACAATTGCATTAAGTATGGTGCATAATGTAATCAACAAATACATCCTTAGACATAGCATTGATGTTTTATCCCTAGTGGCAACAGCACATCCACAACCTTAGAACTTTCATCATCCTGTCCCAGATTTAATGGAGGCATGAACCCACTATCGAGCATAAATACTCCCTCTTGGAGTTACAAGTAATGACTTGGCCAGAGCCTCTACTAATAACGGAGAGCATGCAAGATCATAAACAACACATAGATGATAGATTGATAATCAACATAACATAGCATTCATTATTCATCGGATCCCAACAAACGCAACATGTAGCATTACAGATAGATGATCTTGATCATGTTAGGCAGCTCACAAGATCCAACAATGATAGCACAATTAGGAGAAGACGACCATCTAGCTACTGCTATGGACCCATAGTCTAGGGGTGAACTACTCACATATCACTCCGGAGGTGACCATGGCGGTGAAGAGTCCTCCGGGAGATGATTCCCCTCTCCGGCAGGGTGCCGGAGGCGATCTCCTGAATCCCCCGAGATGGGATTGGCGGCAGCGGCGTCTCTGGAAGGTTTTCCGTATCGTGGCTCTCGGTACTGGAACTATTATCGACGAAGGCTTAAGTAGGCGGAAGGGTAGATCAGGGGGCGCCACGAGGGCCCCACACGCTAGGGCCGCGCGGCCTGGACCTGGGCCGCGCCACCCTATTGTGTGGGCGCCTTGTCGCCCCACTTCATATCTCCTCCGGACTTCTGGATGCTTCGTGGAAAAATAAGATCCTGGGCGTTGATTTCGTCCAATTCCGAGAATATTTCCTTACTAGGATTTCTGAAACCAAAAATAGCAGAAAACAACAACTGGCTCTTCGGCATCTTGTTAATAGGTTAGTGCCAGAAAATGCATAAATATGACATAAAGTATGTATAAAACATGTGAGTATCATCAATAAAGTAGCATGGAACATAAGAAATTATAGATACGTTTGAGACATATCAAGCATCCCCAAGCTTAGTTCCTACTTGTCCCGAGTAGGTAAACGATAACAAAGATAATTTCTGAAGTGACATGCTATCATAATCTTGATCAATACTATTGTAAGCACATGTAATGAATGCAGCGATCTGAAGCAATGGTAAAGATAATGGTTAAACAATTGAATCATATAGCAAAGGCTTTTCATGAATAGTACTTTCAAGAAAAGCATCAATAAGTCTTGCATAGGAGTTAACTCATAAAGCAATAGATTCAAAGTAAAGGCATTGAAGCAACACAAAGGAAGATTAAGTTTCAGCGGTTGCTTTCAACTTGTAACATGTATATCTCATGGATATTGTCAACATAAAGTAATATAATAAGTGCAATAAGCAAGTATGTAGGAATCAATGCACAGTTAACACAAGTGTTTGCTTCTTGAGATGGAAGGAAATAGGTAAACCGACTCAACATAAAAGTAGAAGAATGGCCCTTCGCAGAGGGAAGCATCGATTGCTATGTTTGTGCTAGATCTTTTATTTTGAAAACATAAAGGGAGCATAAAAGTAAAGTTTTGAGAGGTGTTTGTTGTTGTCAACGACCCCCTTGCCAGACAAACCTTCAAAGAGTGGCTCCCATGAAACATTTTTTTTTGGGTGGCACTCCTTCCAACCTTGCTTTCACAAACCATGGCTAACCGAATCCTCGGGTGCCTGCCAACAATCTCATACCATGAAGGAGTGCCTTTTTATTTTAGTTTTATTTAGATGACACTCCTCCCCACCTTTACTTTCTCAAGCCATGGCTAACCGAATCCTCGGGTGCCGTCCAACAATCACATACCATGGAGGAGTGTCTATTTTTTTGTAAAATTATGAAGGTTAATTAATTTGGTACTAGGAATCCCATTGCCAGCTCTTTTTGCAAAATTATTGGATAAGCGGATGAAGCCACTAGTCCATTGGTGAAAGTTGCCCAACAAGATTGAAAGATAAACACCACATACTTACTCATGAGCTATAAAACATTGACACAAATCAGAGATGATAATTTTTTTAGTGTTTAAAGATAGCACTGAAGCAATTTACTTTGGAATGGCAGGAAATACCATGTAGTAGGTAGGTATGGTGGACACAAGTGGCATAGTTATTGGCTCAAGGATTTTGGATGCACGAGAAGTAATCCCTCTCAATACAAGGCTTAGGCTAGCAAGGTTATTTGAAACAGACACAAGTATGAACCGGTACAGCAAAACTCACATAAAAGACATATTGCAAGCATTATAAGACTCTACACCGTCTTCCTTGTTGTTCAAACCCTTACTAGAAAATATCTAGACCTTAGAGAGACCAATCATGCAAACCAAATTTTAGCAAGCTCTATGTATTTCTTCACTACTAGGTGCAAAGTATATGATGCAAGAGCTTAAACATGATCCTTATGAGCACAACAATTGCCAAGTATCAAATTATTCAAGACATTCTACCAATTACCACATGTAGCATTTCCCGTTTCCAACCATATAACAATTTACGAAGCAGTTTCAACCTTCGCCATGAACATTATGAGTAAAGCTAAGGACATATTTGTCCATATGCAACAGCGGAGCGTGTCTCTCTCCCACACAATGAATGCTAAGATCCAACTTTATTCAAACAAAACAAAACAAAAACATACAGACGCTCCAAGTAAAGCACATAAGATGTGACGGAATAAAAATATAGTTTCACTAGAGGAACCTGATAATGTTGTCGATGAAGAAGGGGATGCCTTGGGCATCCCCAAGATTAGATGCTTGAGTCTTCTTGAAATATGCAGGGATGAACCACCGGGGTATCCCCAAGCTTAGAGCTTTCACTCTCCTCGATCATATTGTATCATCCTCCTCTCTTGATCCTTGAAAACTTCCTCCACACCAAACTCAAAACAACTCATTAGAGGGTTAGTGCATAATCAAAATTCACATGTTCAGAGGTGACATAATCATTCTTAACACTTCTGGACATTGCACAAAGCTACTGAAAGTTAATGGAATAAAGAAATCCATCAAACATAGCAAAACAGGCAATGCGAAATAAAAGGCAGAATCTGTCAAAACAGAACAGTCCGTAAAGAAGAATTGTTTAGGTGCACCAGACTTGCTCAAATGAAAATTCTCAAATTGAATGAAAGTTGCGTACATATCTATGGATCACTCACGTAAATTGGCAGAATTTTCTGAGTTACCTACAGAGCCTACTGCTCGAATTCATGACAGCAAGAAATCTGTTTCTGCGCAGCAATCCAAATTTAGTATGAACTTTACTATCAAAGAGTTTACTTGGCACAACAATGCAACAAAATAAAGATAAGGAGAGGTTGCTACAGTAGTAACAACTTCCAAGACTCAAATATAAAACAAAAATGCAGAAGTAAAATCATGGGTTGTCTCCCATAAGCGCTTTTCTTTAACGCCTTTCAGCTAGGCGCAGAAAGTGTGTATCAAGTATTATCAAGAGATGAAGCATCAACAGTGGGGTTCGGAGTTTTCTCAACCATGCACTGTATCTTCTATATGTAAGTTTCAGAGGCTCCCTTTTCATTAATCTTAGGCTTGCTATTCTCATCAAATAAATTTTCAGAGACAAGCCAAGCATAATTATCTTCTAGAGCTTCATGCATTCCTAGGAGCTTGCAAGGTATTGGTGCTTTAATCTCCCCACCATCATTAACATTATTAGTATACCTTATTCTATCCATGTCCATCTTTTCAAGTGTTCTTTTAAAATCGGTGAACAAACCAAGCCTCTTATGCTTAATAAAAACTTTTCTAGCTTCTTTAGCTATATCCTCAAATTCTCGAACAAGGACTTTTAAAACAAAATCTCTCTTTTATCCCCTCTCCATATCAGAAAGTGTAAGAAACATGTGTTGTATCATGGGGTTGAGACTAATAAATCTAGTTTCTATCATGTGTACCAAACAGGCAGAGGCACTTTCATAGGTAGGGACAGTTTTTGCCAGGGGTATATCTGTTGACTGCCAAAACCCACCGGCGGGCAGCGGCCTGTCAACACAGGTAGAGCCGGGAAGAGCCTAGAGCTGCGGCTGGCTGAGACCCCTCCGAGCGATGGCCCGCAATGCTCTTCTGGTCACACGCGGCGATGCGAAGTGCAAGGGCGTGCCACCTGACCTATACCTGGTCAGGAAGGTGATGGGGATGCCTCGCTTAGTTCCTGCATGGCATACACGTAAACATTAAATAAGAGCCTCGATCGGCTCTCAGGTTATCCTGTGAATCGGCTCAAAGAGCCGATCCACCCATGATTCGTACGGGGTGCACGAATACTTGGTGATCCTGCTTGATCAAGATAAAGCTAATGAGATCTACGACGATTTAGGGTTTTCACCGCATAATCGGATCATCCTACTCCAGGTTGGGCCTCGCGGCCACGCACGGTGCTCGTAAGCCGATCCTAAACAAGGCCAAAAAACCAACATGGCGTTGATCCTCGGAACATCCTGTTTAGGACTTGCGAACGCCACCCTACGTGCCGCTGGATCCTCCCCCCCTTTGTAAGGCCTAACTATTGCAGATATTAAACTAATCCTTGCAGAGCAAGGAGCAATCGTAACGGATCAGATCTACTAAATAATGAACAAGCAGGTTGCCGCCCCCACACCTGAGATAGGTGTGAGGGCGGCTAGACATGCAAGGGTTGCACTACGTAAGCATGTTATACGGAGAACTATGCTAACCCTAACACATCTATGATAACTACGTTGCCCGCCATCAAAGACGCTTCAGTACGGGCAACGCATGAACAACGTGGAGCTTGTGCTGCCTAGATCGCAAGATGCGATCTAGGCAGCATGTCGCTTACCTGATAGAAACCCTCGAGACGAAGGAGTTGGCGATGCGCCGAGATTGGTTTGTTTTGGGGTGAACGTTGTGTTGTTGTTTATTCCATAAACCCTAGATACATATTTATAGTCCAGAGGACTTTCTAACGTGGGAATATCCCACCGTGTGCGATACAAACTCTAAATCTCGATCTAAGATATAATCTTCTATAACTAAAGATACACGGGCAAACTAGCCCAAATCCTCCGTGCAAGGCCGCTTCAGAGATCTTCCACGTGTAGTCTTCTAAGCCCATCTCTCTTACAGCCCACCTCTAGATTTGTCCAAAATCTGGTGATAACACATGCCCCCCTGGTTTTGGAAATAATTTTTCCAAAATCATTATACTTTCCTTCGTCGGGTCATGTCGTGGCAGAGCAGAGCTGTTGCAGTATCCGTTATCATTATGCCCCGTCTTCTCAGCTTCTCTGCAAAATTCGATAGCTCTGGCGTCATCTCCTTGGAAACTGTAATGAAAATAAATTTCCACCAGGCTCCTCATTATTTAACTGTGCCGATCGATTAGCTTTCTTCATCCCCTTCCTCTGTTCCAGCCATCGGCAGCCAAAAAACCCTCTTCTCCCTCAGCTATGTCTTCCTCTTCCTCCTCCTTCTCAAACCTCTTCCCCCCATTCTCGCCGAAGAAGAACGAGGACAAGCCTCATTCCGAGGTGAACCCCCTCTCCTCCGATAATGAGAAGAAAGAAGGAGAAGTAGCGAAGGCCAAGACCTTCCCCTCCGCCAAGCTCCCGCCGAAGAAGCGCTCCCGCATGTGGGCGGACAGCGAGGATGAAGATGACGACGAAGAAGAAGAAGAGGAGGAGGAAGATGAATCTTCCTCTTCCGCCAGGTACCCGCCAACCAAGCGCTTCCGCTCCTGGGCGGACAGCGAGGACGATGAAGATGACGAGGAGGAAGAGGCTCCGGCCACGGGCTGCAGCAGCGACGAGGAGCTCCCTGGGAGCAGCGCCGACGACATCGACGGCGGTGACGACGAGGACAGCGACGACTAGTAGAATAGGACTAGTAGTAGCAGTGCGCTAGGCACTAAATCCCTCTTTTGAGAGCCATCGGCTCTTTCTTGTAAAGCCGCTCCTCTGAATTAATGAAATTGTTCTTCTGATTCATCCTTCAATTGCCCCAATTTCATTCCTTCCGCCTGTCATGTCAAGACCGATAGCAATGTATCGATTTTTTTTTTCTCTTTTGGACGCCCATGAAGCCGGACTCTCATGTCGATTAGCCCGTAGGCCAAGAACTTCTCAATTTCAGGCTGCGATTTGGTATCTGACCATAATTTTTCGCAATTCCTTAGCCGATGACTACCCATCGGCTATTTTGAGAATCTAGTCCCTCTCCTTCTCTTGCAGCGACAGGACGGTCCAAACAAAAAACCGACGGCCTCCAATCCTGATTCAGAGGAGATCACAATGCAGGGCCAGTCGATGCGCCTCCAATCGGTTTTCCAAAAACAGAGCAGCCACCAGACCAGCTGCCCCCCGAGTCTGAGTCGAAGTGAGAACAGTAATGGATCAGCCGAATGTGCCGCCTATGCAGAGTTAGCCGATTTCAACAAAATCGGCTTCCCAAAGCAGAGAACCTTCAGGGTGAGCTGCCCCCCGAGTTTCTTCAGTCTACTTCGCGTCTTGCAGGTCAAATCGGCTCCTCCCCTGCACTGACCGTCGATATCGATGTGAACTTTGAGAATTTTTTTTTTTATTTGGCCGATCTTTCTCAATCGGCCCCCAATGTTCCACTGCACGCATGTCTGCACGTGTTACCTGCACATGTTCATCTGACTATATGCCCCCCGAGCCGAATCTGCCAAATGACTGCAGATATCGGCTTTCATGGTTAGTCAGGGCACTGCACTTGTACGTCGGCTTCGCAAAGATTCATGCTGACTTTCATCTGCCGACGTGGCCGCTGCCCAGTAGATCGTTGCTGACCACAAACAGAATATGTGCAGAAGATAATTTTAGCCGATTGCTGGAATCGGCCTCCACATTGCTTGTTCGATGAAGGTTTTGTAATGTTCCTCCATAAATTTTTTGGGGCCGATCACAAGGATCAGCCTCACCCGGTTTGCTCATTGTTTTAATCTTGCTACTCGGTTAGGCTGGATAAAACCAACCCAACCTCTGACTTGATGCGCCTGCTGTCATCCACCTTTTGTGCATCGTATAATCGTGGAGCACTAAGCTCTGTCGGCAAGACAAGCACCATGTTTGTGCCAGCCGATGTTTCATCATCGGCTTTCTTTTGCTTGGGACGCCACTCCATTCTCCGTGGACGACCCTCCTCATCCAGGGCTCGCTGAATCTTTGCAGCCAGATCAGGCCGTGCCTTCCTTAGCGTATGCAGGTATAACCTTTCGGCTTCCTCCAGGCCGCGCAACCGCTGAACCCTGCGTTTTTGTGAACGGCTGAGTCCGTCAGGGCACCACCTTGGACGGTGGTACCTGTCTTCTTCTTCTTCTAGTCCCTCGTCTTCGGAATCCTCAAGATCTGCCCAACGAAGTGACTCAGCGCGTTTGCTTGGTGGTGGGAGAGGCCCTAAGCGCTCAAACACAGACACGTTGGCTGCCTCCTTCTTCTTCTTGTTGCATTACGGGCAATTGCCGATTGTGGGCAATCGGCTCATTCTGAATCCCAGCGGTGTACGAAGAAAGGGCGGTCCCGGTGTCCGGCGTTGTCATCTTGCTCCCTTGACTTGTACGTGGCACGGCGCTCGTGCTCCTCCTCATCGCGATCCTGCCGACGATGTCTTACGGCTTCTCTAGCCGACGATCTCCTTCATCATCATAGTTGGACCGTCGGCGTTGGTCATCTTGACTCACATATTTGTTGAGGAGGTGATCGAGAGAGAGGTCGTTGATATCTTATGTTCTTCACTTCTCCCTGTGACGTAGCGCTTGCCATCATGATGGAGCCGATCGCGTGGAGCGGCCTCCTCTGTGTCCTTGCTATGAGAGCAGCTGCCCTCATCTCCATCTTTGCCGAGTGGTTCCCAAGTCCTACCATGTTGATGCTGAACGTGGGACCTGGCTGGCAACCCTCAGGGTAGATGACTTCTACCATGTTAACGGCGGGGAAGGGCTGGGTGTCTACCTTCATGGCGTACTGGTTGAAAATTAAACGCCCCTTCTCTATCGCCGCTTGGACGTGCTGACGCCACACCCTGCAGTCGTTGGTGGCATGGGAAAGCGAGTTGTGGAATTTGCAGTACGGCTTTCCGTTTAGCTCTTGCGCCGTGGGGAACTTGAGACCTTCAGGAATCGTCAACTGTTTCTCCTTGAGCAGGAGGTCGAAGATTTGTTCAGTCTTGGTCACGTCAAAATCAAATCCCCTGGGCGGCCCTGGTGGCTTTACCCATTTGCAGGACACGGGGGTTCCTCCCGAGTCCACTCAGCCACTGCTACTTCTTGGTCTCCCGCAGGCGCTTCACCTTCCTCTGTATCGACCATGACTACTGCACGCTTGAACTTGTCTTGGTACAGGTCCAGGTGGCGCTGTTCATATGCTGATAGTTTCTGAACCATGTGCGCCAGCGAGGGATAATCTGCTTGGGAGGCCATGTCCTTGAGCTGTGTTGCAAGGCCAGCTACTGCCAACTCGACTGCTTCCTTTTCAGTTATACGAACCGAATAACATCGGTTCCTAAGATTCCTGAAGCGCTGGATGTACTCTGTCACCGTTTCTCCGTGCTTCTGACGTAGTTGTGCTAGATCGGCAATGCTAGACTCGGAAGCTTCTGAATGGTATTGCATATGGAACTGTTCTTCCAATTGCTTCCAAGACTGGATGGAGTTTGCTGGCAAAGAGGTATACCATCCAAAAGCCGATCCTGTGAGGGACTGTGAAAAGAGCCTCACGCGTAGCTGATCCGACACTGAAGCCGGTCCTAGTTGCGCCAAATATCGGCCGATGTGCTCGATGGAGCTGGAGCCATCCGATCCACTGAATTTGGAGAAGTCGGGAGCCGATATTTAGGTGGCAGCGGGATCATCTCGTACTCGTCGGGGTACGGCTTGGAATAGCCGATTGCCCTTCTTTTCGGCACCATGCCGAACTGGTCTCTCGCATGGTACTGATCTGATCATTGTCTGGCTGCAGGAGATGCACTACGAAGATTCGCCGGGGTGGCATACTTAGCCAGCCATGTTTGCTTTTCCAGCTACTGAGCCAAGCTGCAGGAGCTGGGCTCGGGAGTTTCGTCGGGGTGGCGTACTTAGTTAGCCACGTCTCGCTTCTCAAGCTCTGTTGCTGACGTTCCTCCCGTTTGCGCCGGAGTCCCTGACGTTGTGGCCTGGTTTGAGAGTGGCCAGTTGCCACAATCTGGCACATACGTGCACGCGTATCCTTGAGGGATCTCCTTAGGCGCCTCAGCCAAGAACTGGTAGTCACTAGGGTCACCACCGATCTTGTAGACGACGAATGCCGGTGTAGCCGGCACTTCAGCTGGTGCTGCCAACGCATATGGCAGCGGTGGACGGACCGGAGTGGCAACTCTCCTTGATGCGTCCCGAGAGCTGGTCCTGACGGCGAGTACTGGTGGCTCATGATCTCCCGGATCACGCGCAGAGCGAGACGCTCCAACACGTTGACCAAGTTTTCAGAGTGGCGGTGTAGCGAGTGAGCCACCAAGTAGTTGATCTCCTGCCGTAGGCCCTGGTGCGTTCCTCCGACGGGGCGAGAGAGATCTATCCCATCGAGTGCACCTTGTGGTGAGAATCCCTACCATCTGATGCCATGGGTACGGGTTATAAGAAAAGAGCCCATGAGGTCGGCTTCGAGGGTGACCTTGATCTCGTCGTATTTCTTCTTGAGCTCGGCAGGTAACTCCTCGTAGGTGACTGGCGTGCCGTCCGCCGCCATCTCAGATGTAGATGGCGATGTGGTTGATGTAGACGATTGTCCCACCGGGCGTGCCAGAATGTGTTGACTGCCAAAACCCACCGGCGGGCAGCGGCCTGTCAACACGGTAGAGCCGGGAAGAGCCTAGAGCTGCGGCTGGCTGAGACCCCTCCGAGCGACGGCCCGCAATGCTCTTCTGGTCACACGCGGCGATGCGAAGTGCAAGGGCGTGCCACCTGACCTATACCTGGTCAGGAAGGTGATGGGGATGCCTCGCTTAGTTCCTGCATGGCATACACGTAAACATTAAATAAGAGCCTCGATCGGCTCTCAGGTTATCCTGTGAATCGGCTCAAAGAGCCGATCCACCCATGATTCGTACGGGGTGCACGAATACTTGGTGATCCTGCTTGATCAAGATAAAGCTAATGAGATCTACGACGATTTAGGGTTTTCACCGCATAATCGGATCATCCTACTCCAGGTTGGGCCTCGCGGCCACGCACGGTGCTCGTAAGCCGATCCTAAACAAGGCCAAAAAACCAACATGGCGTTGATCCTCGGAACATCCTGTTTAGGACTTGCGAACGCCACCCTACGTGCCGCTGGATCCTCCCCCCCTTTGTAAGGCCTAACTATTGCAGATATTAAACTAATCCTTGCAGAGCAAGGAGCAATCGTAACGGATCAGATCTACTAAATAATGAACAAGCAGGGTGCCGCCCCCACACCTGAGATAGGTGTGAGGGCGGCTAGACATGCAAGGGTTGCACTACGTAAGCATGTTATACGGAGAACTATGCTAACCCTAACACATCTATGATAACTACGTTGCCCGCCATCAAAGACGCTTCAGTACGGGCAACGCATGAACAACGTGGAGCTTGTGCTGCCTAGATCGCAAGATGCGATCTAGGCAGCATGTCGCTTACCTGATTGAAACCCTCGAGACGAAGGAGTTGGCGATGCGCCGAGATTGGTTTGTTTTGGGGTGAACGTTGTGTTGTTGTTCATTCCATAAACCCTAGATACATATTTATAGTCCAGAGGACTTTCTAACGTGGGAATATCCCACCGTGTGCGATACAAACTCTAAATCTCGATCTAAGATATAATCTACTATAACTAAAGATACACGGGCAAACTAGCCCAAATCCTCCGTGCAAGGCCGCTTCAGAGATCTTCCATGTGTAGTCTTCTAAGCCCATCTCTCTTACAGCCCACCTCTAGATTTGTCCAAAATCTGGTGATAACAATATCTTCAAGATCTTCATTCATGCTAACATGGGTGAAAAATTCTTCTATATTATCTCTTCCAATTATACACCCTTATCCTACCGGTATATCTTTAAGAGTAAACTTAGGAGGAAACATGATGAAATAAACAAAAAGCAAATAAAGTAAATGCAAGTAACTAATTTTTTTGTGTTTTTAATATGGAGAACGCAAACAAGATAGTAAATAAAGTAAAGCTAGCAACTAATTTTTTTGTATTTTGTTTTAGTGCAGCAAACAAAGTAGTAAATAAAATAAAGCAAGACAAAAACAAAGTAAAGAGATTGGAAGTGGAGACTCCCCTTGTAGCATGTCTTGATCTCCCCGGCAACGGCGCCAGAAAAAGCCTTGCTGCTTGTGACGGTAAAGCACACGTCCGTTGGGAACCCCAAGAGGAAGGTATGATGCATACAGCGGCAAGTTTTTCCCTCAGTAAGAAACCAAGGTTATCGAACCAGTAGGAGTCAAGAAGCACGTTGAAGGTTGATGGCGGCGGAGTGTAGTGCGGCGCAACACCAGGGATTCCGGCGCCAACGTGGAACCAGCGCAACACAACCAAGATACTTTACCCCAACTTAATAGTGAGGTTGTCAATCTCACCGGCTTGCTGTAACAAAGGATTAGATGTATAGTGTGGATGATGATGTTTGCAGAAAACAGTAGAACGAGTATTGCAGTAGATTGTATTCGATGTAAAAGAATGGACCGGGGTCCACAGTTCACTAGTGGTGTCTCTCCCATAAGATAAATAGCATGTTGGGTGAACAAATTACAGTTGGGCAATTGACAAATAAAGATAGCATGACAATGCACATACATGTTATGATGAGTAGTGTGAAATTCAATTGGGCATTACGACAAAGTACATAGACCGCTATCCAGCATGCATCTATGTCTAAAAAGTCCACCTTCAGGTTATCATCCGAACCCCCTCCAGTATTAAGTTGCAAACAATAGACAATTGCATTAAGTATGGTGCGTAATGTAATCAACAAATACATCCTTAGATATAGCATTGATGTTTTATCCCTAGTGGCAACAGCACATCCACAACCTTAGAACTTTCTGTCACTGTCCCAGATTTAATGGAGGCATGAACCCACTATCGAGCATAAATACTCCCTCTTGGAGTTACAAGTAACGACTTGGCGAGAGCCTCTACTAATAACGGAGAGCATGCAAGATCATAAACAACACATAGATGATAGATTGATAATCAACATAACATAGCATTCATTATTCATCGGATCCCAACAAACGCAACATGTAGCATTATAGATAAATGATCTTGATCATGTTAGGCAGCTCACAAGATCCAACAATGATAGCACAATTAGGAGAAGACGACCATCTAGCTACTTCTATGGACCCATAGTCCAGGGGTGAACTACTCACACATCACTCCGGAGGCGACCATGGCGGTGAAGAGTCCTCCGGGAGATGATTCCCCTCTCCTGTAGGGTGCCGGAGGCGATCTCCTGAATCCCCCGAGATGGGATTGGCGGCGGCGACGTCTCTGGAAGGTTTTCCGTATCGTGGCTCTCGGTACTGGAACTATTATCGACGAAGGCTTAAGTAGGCGGAAGGGTAGGTCAGGGGGCGCCACGAGGGCCCCACACGCTAGGGCCGCGCGACCTGGACCTGGGCCGCGCCGCCCTGTTGTGTGGGCGCCTCGTCGCCCCACTTCGTATCTCCTCCGGACTTCTGGAAGCTTCGTGGAAAAATAAGATCCTGGGCGTTGATTTCGTCCAATTCCGAGAATATTTCCTTACTAGGATTTCTGAAACCAAAAACAGCAGAAAACAGCAACTGGCTCTTTGGCATCTTGTTAATAGGTTAGTGCCGAAAAATGCATAAATATGACATAAAGTATGTATAAAACATGTGAGTATCATCAATAAAGTAGCATGGAACATAAGAAATTATAGATACGTTTGAGACGTATCATTGGGGCTTCCCATTCCTCAACTGTCTTGATCTTTGCCGGGTCGACGTCAATTCCTCCTGCAGACAGAATATGTCCCAGGAATCCTACTTCCTTTAATTAAAACTCACATTTGCTGAATTTGGCATACAACTGATGCTCGCTAAGGGTATCCAGGATAACTTCCAAATGTTGCTCATGTTCTTCTTCTGACTTGGAGTAGATTAGGATGTCTTCGATGAAGACGACGACAAACTTATCCAAAAAGTTCATAAAGATCTTATTCATGAGATTCATGAAATAAGTTGGGGCATTGGTCAATCCAAATGACATGGCATTGTACTCATACAATTCATATCTGGTGGTGAAGGCAGTTTTGGGGATATCGGTTGCACGAATCTTCAGTTGATGGTAACCAGTCCTAAGATCAATCTTAGAGAATACTCAGGCACACGTCAGCTGGTCAAATAGATCTTCTATCTTTGGCAGGGGTTATTTGTTCTTGAAGGTGACATCGTTCAACTTACGGTAATCCGTACATAACGGAGTGGCACCGTCCTTCTTATACACAAACGAAACTGGTGATCTCCAAGGCGACGCACTTGGTCGAATCAGACCTTTGTGCAGCATGTCATCCAGTTGGTTCTTTAGTTCCACTAACTCTATTGGGTTCATTCTATAGGCTCTCTGAGCTATGGGCCCGGTTCCAGGTATTAACTCAATGATAAACTCGATATCCTGATCTGGGGGCATATCGGGTAGATCATCAGGAAACAAATCGGGGTATCTGGAGACTACTGATACCTCTCAAACGTATCTATAATTTCTTATGTTCCATGCTAGTTTTATGACAATACTCACATGTTTTATATACACTTTATATCATTTTTATGCATTTTCCGGCACTAACCTATTAACAAGATGCCGAAGCGCCAGTTCCTATTTTCTGCTGTTTTTGGTTTCAGAAATCCTACACAGGAAATATTCTCGGAATTGCACGAAACAAAAAGCCCACGGTCTTATTTTCCACGGAGTCTTCCAGAACACCAAAGAGGAGACGAAGAGGGGCCACGAGGCGGCCACACCATACGGGGGCGCGGCCCCACCCCTGGCCGCGGCGCCATATGGGGTGGGCCCCTCGAGCGCCTCCCGACTCTGCACCTTCGCCTATATATTCTCTCCGTTGCGAAAACCCTATTACCGAGAGCCACGATACGAGAAACCCGGAGGACTCTACATCACCATGCCCGCCTCCGGACTGATGTGTGAGTAGTTCATCCTTGGACTATGGGTCCATAGCAGTAGCTAGATGGTTGTCTTCTCCTCTTGTGCTATCATGTTTAGATCTTGTGAGCTGCCTATCACGATCAAGATCATCTACTTGTAATGCTACATGTTGTGTTTGTTGGGATCCGATGAATATGGAATACTATGTCAAGTTGATTATTGATCTATCGTATATTTGTTGTTTATGATCTTGCATGCTCTCCGTTGCTAGTAGAGGCTCTGGCCAAGTTGATACTTGTGACTCCAAGAGGGACTATTTATGCTCGATAGTGGGTTCATGCCTCCATTGAATCTGGGACAGTGACAGAAAGTTCTAAGGATATGGATGTGTTGTTGCCACTAGGGATAAAACAACAATGCTTTGTCTAAGGATATTTGTATTGTTTACATTACCCATAGTACTTAATGCAATTGTCTGTTGTTTGCAACTTAATACTGGAAGGGGTGCGGATGCTAACCCGAAGGTGGACTTTTTAGGCATAGATGCATGCTGGATAGCGGTCTATGTTATTTGTCGTAATGCCCTAAGTAAATCTCATAGTAGTCATCATGATATGTATGTGCATTGTTATGCCCTCTCTATTTATCAATTGCCCAACTGTAATTTATTCACCCATTATGCTATTTATCTTATTGGAGAGACACCACTAGTGAACTGTGGACCCCGGTCCATTCTTTTACATCTGAAATACAATCTACTGCAATCATTGTTCTCTGCTATTCTTTACAAACAAACATCATTCTCCACACCATACGTTTAATCCTTTGTTTACAGCAAGCCGATGAGATTGACAACCTCACTGTTAAGTTGGGGCAAAGTATTTTGATTTTGTTGTGCAGGTTCCACGTTGGCGCCGGAATCCCTGGTGTTGCGTCGCACTACACTCCTTCACCAACAACCTTCACGTGGCCTTCATCTCCTACTGGTTTGATAACATTGGTTTCTTACTGAGGGAAAACTTGCTGCTGTACGCATCACACCTTCCTCTTGGGGTTCCCAACGGACGTGTGCTTCACGCGTTATCAAGCTCTTTTTCTGGCGCCGTTGCCGGGGAGATCAAGACACGCTGCAAGGGGAGTCTCTCACATCCAATCTCTTTACTTTGTTTATTGTCTTGCTTTACTTTATTTTATTTTTTGTCTTGTTTGCTTTCTTTATATCAAAAACACAAAAAAAATAGTTACTTGTTTTACTTTACTTAATTTGGTTTTGTTTAGTTTATTTTTATTGCTAAAAATGAGTAATCCTGAAGTTGAAGTTCGTTCATTTAAGCAACAAGGGGGAGAAAGTTTTAAAGATGATTGGTATAGAATTAGTGATGCTCATTATAGGAGCACTAAGAAACACTCCACTATTATCCTCCTTAGGAACTTTTATGTTGGTATCTCTAGCTGGAATAGGTATGTCCTTGATACTCTTGCGGGAGGTAATTTCCTAGGCACTCCTGCTTTAGAAGCTAGTTGCATTATTGAGAGTCTAGTTGGAATACCACCTGTTAATGAAGCTAAAATTGAAATCTCTCTTGAAGATGTCATGAAAAAGTTGGAGGCCATAGAGAAAAATCTTCCAAGTGTTGAGACTAAATTGGGAATATTACTTGATAACACTGATAAACTTGATAAATCTCTAGGAGGAATTAATGAAAGAATTGTTGTCTTAGAAACTTGTGCTATCCATGATAATCAAACCCATAGGATTGGTGCACTTGAAGAAGCTATGGGAACCTTGGGTTCAAATTTTTCTTCTTTTAAGTTTAAGGAGAAAGCTTATGTGGGTAAGGAGCAAAAGTTCATGTATGTCTCTAAGGTGCCTAAGCCAAAGAACTATTACAAGCCTAAAATTGATAAAGCCCTTAGTACCACTATGGGAACTTTAGATAATGAAGCATCTAAGATACCTATTGTGACAAGTTGTCTTTTTAAGGAAAATCATGCTGTTGATTCTTCTTCTCTTGATAATACTTGATTTACACTTTCTGCGCCTAGCTGAAAGGCGTTAAAGAAAAGCGCTTATGGGAGACAACCCATTATTTTATTTCTACAATTTTTGTTTTATATTTGTGTCTTGGATGTTGTTACTACTGTAGCAACCTCTCCTTATCTTTACTTTATTGCATTGTTGTGCCAAGTAAAGTCTTTGATAGTAAGGTTGATATTAGATTTGGATTTCTGTGCAGAAACAGATTTCTAGCTGTCACGAATTTGAGTAGATCTCTCTGTAGGAAACTCAGAAAAATCTGCGAAAAATCATGAGTAATCCTCAGATATGTACGCAACTTTCATTCAATTTGAGCTTCTTCATATGAGCATGTTAAGTGCCTCTAAAAAAATCGTCTTTACAGACTGTTCTGTTTTGACAGATTCTGCCTTTTATTTTACATTGCCTCTTTTACTGTGTTGAGTGGATTTCTTTGCTCCATTAACTTTCAGTAGCTTTGGGTAATGTCTAGAAGTGTTAGGAATGATTGTGTCCTCTCTGAACATGTGAATTTTTGATTATGCACTAACCCTCTAATGAGATTGTTTTGAGTTTGGTGTGGAGGAAGTTTTCAAGGGTCAAGAGAGGAGGTTGATATAATATGATCAAGAAGAGTGAAAAGTCTAAGCTTGGGAATTCCCCCGTGGTTCATCCCTGCATATTTCAAGAAGACTCAAGCATCTAAGCTTGGGGATGCCCAAGGCATCCTCTTCTTCATCGACAACTTATCAGGTCACCTCTAGTGAAACTATATTTTTATTCCGTCACATCTTATGTGCTTTACTTGGAGCGTCTGTATGTTTTTATTTTTGTTTTTGTTTGAATAAAATCGGATCCTAGCATTCCTTGTGTGGGAGAAAGACACGCTCCACTTGTTCATATGAACACTGGTGTTCTTAGCTTTACTTTTAATGTTCATGGCGAAGGTTGAAAACCGCTTCGTTCATTGCTATTTGGTTGGAAACAGAAAATGCTTCATGTGGTAATTGGTATATTATCTTGAATAATTTGATACTTGGCAATTGTTTTGAGCTCTCAAATAGATCATGTTTAAGCTCTTGCATCATGTAGTTTGAACCTATTAGTGGAGAATTACTGTAGAGCTTGTTGAAATTTGGTTTGCATGATTGGTCTCTCTAAAAGTCTAGTTATTTTTTGGTGAAGTGTTTGAACAACAAGGAAGACAGTGTAGAGTCTTATAATGCTTGCAATATATTCTTATGTAAGTTTTGTTGTACCGGTTCATACTTTTGTTTGCTTCAAACAACCTTGCTAGCCAAAGCCTTGTACTGAGAGGGAATGCTTCTCGTGCATCCAAAACCTTGAGCCAAAACCTATGCCATTTGTGTCCACCATAACTACCTACTATGTGGTATTTCTTTGCCATTCCAAAGTAAATTGATTGCGTGCTACCTTTAAAATGTCATTCCTTGTCTTTGCAATACATAGCTCATGGGAAAGTAGCTAAAAAACTATTGTGGTAAAGAATATGTAGCTTATGTATCTAATTTCTTATAAGTTGCTTGTTGAGCGGTAACCATGTTTCTGGGGACGCCATCAACTATCACACTTTTGTTGAATATCATGTGAGTTGCTATGTATGTTCGTCTTGTCTGAAGTAAGGGTGATTTGTCATGATTAAATTGTTTGAGTATGCATATTGTTAGAGAAGAACATTGGGCCACCAACCAAAGCCATGTATCATGGGGGAAGTTTCAGCTTGGACTTTAATCCTCAATCTCTTATGAGAATATTATCTGTTGTTGAATGCTTAAGCATTAAAGAGGAGTCCATTATTTGTTTTCTATGTTGTCCCGGTATGGATGTTCTCAAGTTGAGATCTATCAAAAACGAGAAATCAAATGCGATCTATCTCCTTGGACCTTTGTACAGGTGGCATAGAGGTACCCCTTTGTGACACTTCGTTGAAACATATGTAATGCAATGATAATCCATGGAAATCTGAGCTAATTAGGAAAAGGTGCGAGCACTATTGGTATTCGATGCATGAGGCTTGCAACTTATAGGGTGTTTTATGCATAACACATATGAATTATTACTACCGTTGACAAAATTGTTTCCAAGTTTTCAAAATAAAAAGCTCTAGCACATAAGTAATCCCTGCTTCCCTCTGCGAAGGGCCTTTCTTTTACTTTTTGTTGAGTCAGTTTACCTACTTCTTTCTATCTTAGAAGCAAACACTTGTGTCAACTGTGTACATTGATTCCTACATACTTGCTTATTTGCACTCATCATATTACTTTGTGTTGACAATTATCCATGAGATATACATGTTGAAGTTGAAAGCAACTGCTGAAACTTATATCTTCCTTTATGTTGCTTCAAAACCTTCTATTAAGAATTTATTGCTTTATGAGTAAACTCCTATGCAAGACTTATTGATGCTTGTCTTGAAAGTACTATTCATGAAAAGTCTTTGCTATATGATTCAGTTGTTTAGTCATTATCTTTACCATTGCTTTGAATCACTTCATTCATCTCATATGCTTTACAGTAGTATTGATCAAGATTATGATAGTAGCATGTCACTTCAGAAATTATCCTTGTTATCGTTTACCTACTCGAGGGCGAGTAGGAAGTAAGCTTGGGGATGCTTGATACGTCTCAAACGTATCTATAATTTCTTATGTTCCATGCTAGTTTTATGACAATACTCACATGTTTTATATACACTTTATATCATTTTTATGCATTTTCCGGCACTAACCTATTAACAAGATGCCGAAGCGTCAGTTCCTGTTTTCTGCTGTTTTTGGTTTTAGAAATCCTACACAGTAAATATTTTCGGAATTGGACGAAACAAAAGCCCAAGGCCTTATTTTCCACGGATTGTTCCAGAACACCGAAGGAGAGACGGAGAGGAGCCGAGGGGTCCCCACATCACCTGGAGGGGCGGCCAAGAGGGCGGCGCGCCGCCCTATGGGGTGGGCCCCTCGAGCGCCTCCCGGCTCTGCCCCTTCGCCTATATATTCTCTCTGTCGCGAAAACCCTATTACCGAGAGTCACGATACGAGAAAAGTTCTAGAGACGCCGCCGCCGCCAATCCCATCTCGGGGGATTCAGGAGATCGCCTCCGGCACCCTGCCGGAGAGGGGAATCATCACCCGGAGGACTCTACATCACCATGCCCGCCTCCGGACTGATGCGTGAGTAGTTCATCCTTGGACTATGGGTCCATAGCAGTAGTTAGATGGTTGTCTTCTCCTCTTGTGCTATCATGTTTAGATCTTGTGAGCTGCCTATCATGATCAAGATCATCTATTTGTAATGCTACATGTTGTGTTTGTTGGGATCCGATGAATATGGAATACTATGTCAAGTTGATTATTGATCTATCGTATATGTGTTGTTTATGATCTTGCATGCTCTCCGTTGCTAGAAGAGGCTCTGGCCAAGTTGATACTTGTGACTCCAAGAGGGAGTATTTATGCTCGATAGTGGGTTCATGCCTCCATTGAATCTGGGACAGTGACAGAAAGTTCTAAGGTTATGGATGTGCTGTTGCCACTAGGGACAAAACAACAATGCTTTGTCTAAGGATATATGTATTGTTTACATTACGCACAATACTTAATGCAATTGTCTGTTGTTTGCAACTTAATACTGGAAGGGGTGCGGATGCTAACCCGAAGGTGGACTTTTTAGGCATAGATGCATGTTGGATAGCGGTCTATGTTCTTTGTCGTAATGCCCTAAGTAAATCTCATATTAGTCATCATGATATGTATGTGCATTGCTATGCCCTCTCTATTTGTCAATTGCCCAACTGTAATTTGTTCACCCAACATGCTATTTATCTTATTGGAGAGACACCACTAGTGAACTGTGGCGCCCCATGATACGCGTACAGCACGCGACCGTTGGGAACCCCAAGAGGAGGTGTGATGCGTACAGCGGCAAGTTTTCCCTCAGTAAGAAACCAAGGTTTATCGAACCAGTAGGAGCCAAGAAGCACGTTGAAGGTTGATGGCGGCGAGATTTAGTGCGGCGCAACACCAGGGATTCCGGCGCCAACGTGGAACCTGCACAACACAACCAAAGTACTTTGTCCCAACGTAACAGTGAGGTTGTCAATCTCACCGGCTTGCTGTAACAAAGGATTAGATGTATAGTGTGGATGATGATTGTTTGCAGAAAACAGTAGAACGAGTATTGCAGTAGATTGTATTCGATTAAAAGAATGGACCGGGGTCCACAGTTCACTAGAGGTGTCTCTCCCATAAGATAAATAGCATGTTGGGTGAACAAATTACAGTTGGGCAATTGACAAATAAAGAGGGCATAACCATGCACATACATGATATGATGAGTATTGTGAGATTTAATTGGGCATTACGACAAAGTACATAGACCGCTATCCAGCATGCATCTATGCCTAAAAAGTCCACCTTCAGGTTATCATCCGAACCCTTCCAGTATTAAGTTGCAAACAACAGACAATTGCATTAAGTATGGTGCGTAATGTAATCAATAACTACATCCTCGGACATAGCATCGATGTTTTATCCCTAGTGGCAACAGCACATCCACAACCTTAGAACTTTCTGTCACTGTCCCAGATTTAATGGAGGCATGAACCCACTATCGAGCATAAATACTCCCTCTTGGAGTTACCAGAAAAAACTTGGCCAGAGCCTCTACTAATAACGGAGAGAATGCAAGATCATAAACAACACATAGGTAATAGATTGATAATCAACATAGCATAGTATTCTCTATCCATCGGATCCCAACAAACATAACATATAGCATTACAGATAGATGATCTTGATCATGTTAGGCAGCTCACAAGACCCGACAATGAAGCACAATTAGGAGAAGACGACCATCTAGCTACTGCTATGGACCCATAGTCCAGGGGTGAACTACTCACTCATCACTCCGGAGGCGACCATGGCGGTGAAGAGTCCTCCGGGAGATGATTCCCCTCTCCGGCAGGGTGCCGGAGGCGATCTCCTGAATCCCCCGAGATGGGATTGGCGGCGGCGGCATCTCTGGAAAGTTTTCCGTATCGTGGCTCTCGGTACTGGGGGTTTCGCGACGAAAGCTTTAAGTAGGCGGAGGAGATAGGTCAGGGGGCCTGACAGGGGGCCCACACACTAGGCCGGCGCGGCCAGGGCTTGGGCCGCGCCGCCCTAGCGTCTGGCGACCTCGTGGCCCCACTTCATAACTCCTTCGGTCTTCTGGAAGCTTCGTGTGAAAATAGGCCCCTGGGCGTTGATTTCGTCCAATTCCGAGAATATTTCCTTACTAGGATTTCTGAAACCAAAAACAACAGAAAACAGCAACTGGCTCTTCGGCATCTCGTTAATAGGTTAGTGCCGGAAAATGCATAAATATGACATAAAGTATGCATAAAACATGTAGATATCATCAATAATGTGGCATGGAACATGAGAAATTATCGATACGTCGGAGACGTATCAGCATCCCCAAGCTTAGTTCCTGCTCGTCCCGAGCAGGTAAACGATAACAAAGATAATTTCTGGAGTGACATGCCATCATAACCTTGATCATACTATTGTAAGCACATGTAATGAATGCAGCGATCCAAACAATGGTAAATGACATGAGTAAACAACTGAATCATAAAGCAAATACTTTTCATGAATAGTACTTTCAAGACAAGCATCAATAAGTCTTGCATAAGAGTTAACTCATAAAGCAATAATTCAAAGTAAAGGCATTGAAGCAACACAAAGGAAGATTAAGTTTCAGCGGTTGCTTTCAACTTGTAACATGTATATCTCATGGATAATTGTCAATGCAAAGTAATATAACAAGTGCAATATGCAAGTATGTAGGAATCAATGTACAGTTCACACAAGTGTTTGCTTCTTGAGGTAGAGAGAGATAGGTGAACTGACTCAACATAAAAGTAAAAGAAAGGCCCTTCGCAGAGGGAAGCATTGATTGCTATATTTGTGCTAGAGCTTTGATTTTGAAAGCATATAGAGAGCATAAAAAAATAAAATTTTGAGAGGTGTTTGTTGTTGTCAACGAATGGTAGTGGGCACTCTAACCCCCTTGCCAGACAAACCTTCAAAGAGCGGCTCCCATTTTATTTTTATTTTTGGGTGGCACTCCTTTCAACCTTTCTTTCACAAACCATGGCTAACCGAATCCTCGGGTGCCTGCCAACAATCTCATACCATGAAGGAGTGCCTTTTTTATTTTAGTTTTATTATGATGACACTCCTCCCCATCTTTGCTTTCTCAAGCCATGGCTAACCGAATCCTTCGGGTGCCGTCCAACAATCACATACCATGGAGGAGTGTCTATTTTTGTTAATTAATTTGGGACTGGGAATCTCATTGCCAGCTCTTTTTGCAAAATTATTGGATAAGCGGATGAAGCCACTAGTCCATTGGTGAAAGTTGCCCAACAAGATTGAAAGATAAACACCACATACTTCCTCATGAGCTATAAAACATTGACACAAATCAGAGGTGATAAATTTTGAATTGTTTAAAGGTAGCACTCAAGCAATTTACTTTGGAATGGCGGAGAAATATCATGTAGTAGGTAGGTATGGTGGACACAAATGACATAGTGGTTGGCTCAAGGATTTTGGATGCATGAGAAGTATTCCCTCTCGATACAAGGTTTTAGGCTAGCAAGGTTATTTGAAACAAACACAAGGATGAACCGGTGCAGCAAAACTCACATAAAAGACATATTGTAAACATTATAAGACTCTACGCCGTCTTCCTTGTTGTTCAAACTCTTTACTAGAAATTATCTAGACCTTAGAGAGACCAATTGTGCAAACCAAATTTTAGCAAGCTCTATGTATTTCTTCATTAATGGGTGCAAAGTATATGATGCAAGAGCTTAAACATGAGCACAACAATTTCCAAGTATCAAATTATCCAAGACATTATAGCAATTACTACATGTAGCATTTCCCGATTCCAACCATATAACAATTTAACGAAGAAGATTCAACCTTCGCCATGAATATTATGAGTAAAGCCTAAGGACATATTTGTCCATATGCAACAGCGGAGCGTGTCTCTCTCCCACACAATGAATGCTAGGATCCATTTTATTCAAACAAAACAAAAACAAAAACAAATCGACGCTCCTAGCAAAGTGCATAAGATGTGATGGAATAAAAATATAGTTTCACTAGAGGAATCTGATAATGTTGTCGATGAAGAAGGGGATGCCTTGGGAATCCCCAAGCTTAGACGCTTGAGACTTCTTGAAATATGCAGGGGTGAACCACCGGGGCATCCCCAAGCTTAGAGCTTTCACTCTCCTTGATCATATTGTATCATCCTCCTCTCTTGACCCTTGAAACTTCCTCCACACCAAACTCAAAACAACTCATTAGAGGGTTAGTGCACAATTAAAATTTACATGTTCAGAGATGACATAATCATTCTTAACACTTCTGGACATTTCACAAAGCTACTGAAAGTTAATGGAATAGAAAAATCCATCAAGCATAGCAAAATAGGCAATGCGAAATAAAAGGCAGAATCTGTCAAAACAGAACAGTTCGTAAAGACGAATTTCTAAGAGGCACCAGACTTGCTCAAATGAAAATGCTCAAATTTAATGAAAGTTGCGTACATATCTGAGGATCACTCACGTAAATTGGCATAATTTTCTGGGTTATCTACAGAGAATTAGGCCCAGATTCGTGACAGCAAAGAAATCTGTTTCTGCGCAGTAATCCAAATCTAGTATGAACCTTAGTATCAAAGACTTTACTTGGCACAACAATGCACAAAACTAAGATAAGGAGAGTTTGCTACAGTAGTAACAACTTCCAAGACTCAAATATAAAATAAAGGTGCAGAAGTAAAAACATGGGTTGTCTCCCATAAGCGCTTTTCTTTAACGCCTTTCAGCTAGGCGCAGAAAGTGTATATCAAGTGTTATCAAGAGACGAAGCATCAACATCATAATTTGTTCTAATGATAGAATCAAAAGGTAACTTCATTCTCTTTCTAGGGAAGTGTTCCATACCTTTCTTGAGAGGAAATTGATATTTAATATTACCTTTCTTCATATCAATGATAGCACCAACAGTTCGAAGAAAAGGTCTTCCCAATATAATGGGACAAGATGCATTGCATTCAATATCCAAGACAACAAAATCAACGGGGACAAGGTTATTGTTAACGGTAATGCGAACATTATCAACTCTCCCCAAAGGTTTCTTTGTAGAATTATCAGCAAGATTAACATCCAAATAACAATTTTTAATGATGGCAAGTCAAGCATGTTATAGATTTTCTTAGGCATAACGCAAATACTTGCACCAAGATCACATAAAGCATTACAATCAAAGTCATTGACCTTCATCTTAATGTTGGGCTCCCAACCATCCTCTAACTTCCTAGGAATAGAAGCTTCGCGATTTAATTTCTTTTCTCTAGCTTTTATGAGAGCATTTCTAATATGTTTTGTGAAGGCTAAATTTATAGCACTAGCATTACGACTCTTAGCAAGTTTTTGTAAGAACTTTATAACTTCAGAGATGTGGCAATCATCAAAATCTAAACCATTATAATCTAAAGCAATGGGGTCATTGTCCCCAATGTTGGAAAAAATTTCAGCAGTTTTATCACATGCAGTTTCAGCAGTTTTAGCAGTTTCAGGCAGTTTTTCGCGCTATGCATTAGAAGTGGAAACATTGCTAAAACCAATTCTTTTACCATTAATAGTAGGAGGTGCAGCAACATGTGGAGCATTAGCATTACTAGTGGTGGTAATAGTCCAAACTTTAGCTATATTATCTTCTTTAGCATTTTCTTCTCTTTCCCACCTAGCACGCAATTCGGCCATCAATCTTATATTCTCATTAATTCTAACTTGGATGGCATTTGCTGTAGTAACAATTTTATTATTATGATTTTCATTAGGCATAACTTTTGATGTCAAGAGATCAACATCAGCAGTAAGACTATCGACTTTAGAAGCAAGTATATCAATTTTCCCAAGCTTTTCTTCAACAGATTTGTTAAAAGCAGTTTGTGTACTAATAAATTCTTTAAGCATAGCTTCAAGTCTAGGGGGTGTGTTCCTATTATTGTTGTAAGAATTCCCATAAGAATTACCATAGCCGTTGCTATTATTATAAGGATATGGCCTATAGTTGTTACTAGAATTGTTCCGATAAGCATTGTTGTTGAAATTATTATTTTTAATGAAGTTTACATCAACATGTTCTTCTTGAGCAACCAATGAGGCTAACAGAACATTATTAGGATCAACATTAGTCCTACCATTCACAAGCATAGACATAATAGCATCAATCTTATCACTCAAGGAGGAGGTTTCTTCAACAGAATTTACCTTCTTACCTTGTGGAGCTCTTTCCGTGTGCCATTCAGAGTAATTAATCATCATATTATCAAGAAGCTTTGTTGCTTCGCCAAGAGTGATGGACATAAAGGTACCTCCAGCAGCTGAATCCAATAGGTTCCGTGAAGAAAAAATCAGTCCTGCATAAAAGGTTTGGATGATCAAGTAGTCAGTCCATGGGTTGGGCAATTTTTAACCAAAGATTTCATTCTTTCCCAAGCTTGTGCAACATGCTCATTATCCAATTGTTTAAAATTCATTATGCTACTTCTCAAAGATATAATTTTAGCAGAGGGATAATATCTACCAATAAAAGCATCCTTGCATTTAGTCCATGAATCAATACTATTCTTAGGCAGAGATAGCAACCAATCTTTAGCTCTTCCTCTTAGTGAGAAAGGAAACAATTTTAATTTTATAATGTCACCATCTACATCCTTATACTTTTGCATTTCACATAATTAAACAAAATTATTGAGATGGGCAGTAGCATCATCAGAACTAACACCAGAAAATTGCTCTCTCATAACAAGATTCAGTAAAGCAGGTTTAATTTCAAAGAATTCTGCTGTAGTAGCAGGTGGAGCAATAGGTGTGCATAAGAAATCATTATTATTTGTGGTTGTGAAGTCACACAACTTAGTATTTTCAGGAGTACCTATTTTAGCAATAGTAAATAAAGCAAACTAGAAAAAGTAAATGCAAGTAACTAATTTTTTTTGTGTTTTTAATATAGCAAACAAGATAACAAATAAAGTAAAACTAGCAACAAAAATTTTTGTATTTTGATT
Organism: Lolium perenne; assembly: GCF_019359855.2. Taxonomy (NCBI): domain Eukaryota; kingdom Viridiplantae; phylum Streptophyta; class Magnoliopsida; order Poales; family Poaceae; genus Lolium; species Lolium perenne. The sequence continues at coordinate 29,940,806 of NC_067248.2, read as the reverse complement.
TAGTGCAGCAAACAAAGTACTAAATAAAGTAAAGCAAGACAAAGACAAAGTAAAGAGATTGGATGTGGAGACTCCCCTTGCAGCGTGTCTTGATCTCCCCGGCAACGGCGCCAGAAAACAGTCTTGATACGCGTACAGCACGCGACCGTTGGGAACCCCAAGAGGAAGGTGTGATGCGTACAGCGGCAAGTTTTCCCTCAGTAAGAAACCAAGGTTTATCGAACCAGTAGGAGCCAAGAAGTACGTTGAAGGTTGATGGCGGCGAGATTTAGTGCGGCGCAACACCAGGGATTCCGGCGCCAACGTGGAACCTGCACAACACAACCAAAGTACTTTGTCCCAACGTAACAGTGAGGTTGTCAATCTCACCGGCTTGCTGTAACAAAAGATTAGATGTATAGTGTGGATGATGATTGTTTGCAGAAAACAGTAGAACGAGTATTGCAGTAGATTGTATTCGATTAAAAGAATGGAGCGGGGTCCACAGTTCACTAGAGGTGTCTCTCCCATAAGATAAATAGCATGTTGGGTGAATAAATTACAGTTGGGCAATTGACAAATAAAGAGGGCATAACCATGCACATACATGATATGATGAGTATTGTGAGATTTAATTGGGCATTACGACAAAGTACATAGACCGCTATCCAGCATGCATCTATGCCTAAAAAGTCCACCTTCAGGTTATCATCCGAACCCCTTCCAGTATTAAGTTGCAAAAAACAGTCAATTGCGTTAAGTATGGTGCGTAATGTAATCAATAACTACATCCTCGGACATAGCATCGATGTTTTATCCCTAGTGGCAACAGCACATCCACAACCTTAGAACTTTCTCACACGTCCTGCATTTAATGGAGGCATGAACCCACTATCGAGCATAAATACTCCCTCTTGGAGTTACTAGAAAAAACTTGGCCAGAGCCTCTACTAATAACGGAGAGCATGCAAGATCATAAACAACACATAGGTAATAGATTGATAATCAACATAGCATAGTATTCTCTATCCATCGGATCCCAACAAACACAACATATAGCATTACAGATAGATGATCTTGATCATGTTAGGCAGCTCACAAGACCCGACAATGAAGCACAATTAGGAGAAGACGACCATCTAGCTACTGCTATGGACCCATAGTCCAGGGGTGAACTACTCACTCATCACTCCGGAGGCGACCATGGCGGTGAAGAGTCCTCCGGGAGATGATTCCCCTCTCCGACAGGGTGCCGGAGGCGATCTCCTGAATCCCCCGAGATGGGATTGGCGGCGGCGTCTCTGGAAGGTTTTCCGTATCGTGGCTCTCGGTACTGGGGGTTTCGCGACGAAGGCTTTAAGTAGGCAGAGGAGATAGGTCAGGGGGCCTGACAGGGGGCCCACACACTAGGCCGGCGCGGCTAGGGCTTGGGCCGCGCCGCCCTAGCGTCTGGCCACCTCGTGGCCCCACTTCGTGACTCCTTCGGTCTTCTGGAAGCTTCGTGTGAAAATAGGCCCCTGGGCGTTGATTTCGTCCAATTCCGAGAATATTTCCTTACTAGGATTTCTGAAACCAAAGCAGCAGAAAACAGCAACTGGCTCTTCGGCATCTCGTTAATAGGTTAGTGCCGGAAAATGCATAAAACATGTAGATATCATCAATAATGTGGCATGGAACATAAGAAATTATCGATACGTCGGAGACGTATCACCCCACTCAAATATAACACCCTTTTTAGTCAAGTCATTCAAAGGTGCATCAATAGTACTAAAGTTGGGCACAAATCTTCTATAAAACCCAGCTAGACCATGAAAACTTCTTACTTGACTCACATTCATGGGAGAAACAAAGAAAGTGGAAAATAAAATAAAAATTACATCACACGCTCACTTGCGCCGAAGAGGACGGTCGCCGTCGTCACCGTCGACGATGTTCCGCCACGGTACTGCATGCTCGCATCACTCTCTTGCTCGCCTCGGACCACCATTTTCTGTGCCATCAAGCTCTCCGTGCTCGCCATGACGTCAATAACACCCCTGCGTCATCGCCCAAGTCTCTCCGCCATTGTATCATCGTCGCCATGCTTGACCTGCTCCGCGCACCTCGGCACCCCATTGCAACTATAAAAGGAGCACTCCCCCTCTCCAATTCTCAACGCCAATCCACTTCTCTCATCTCGTAACCCCTCCTCGAGCAGCGCCACCTCCCAATTTACACCATAGACCAACAATCACTCGCCGGAGTGTTGCGGAGCCGCCGCAGACGAAGACGAAGCTTGGCGCCGCCCCAGGCCGCAAGTACCAGGAGAACCGCCGTCGCCGACAACCTCGCCCTGCATCGTCGCCGACCATCACCGGAGCACCGATGAGCCTCCAACCCCCCACCCTCGCTGCGGCCAGTGCACAATCTTGTCGGAGACGATGATGACTGTGAGCCGTTGGATTTGCTTCTAATCGTGCGGGCCACGTTGAAACTTACCGCTTCGGGTGTTATGACCCACTGACGAGCGGTACCCATTGTCAGGCGGCCCGCGTGTGCGAGACACACTGCTGGGCCGACCTGCTTCCCTTTTCTCCTCTGGCCCGTTAACTTTTCCCGCGCAAGCCCAAGATTTCAAATTCGGTTGAATTCATTTAAACTGAATTCAATACTGATGCCAAGTTCAAAATTAAAAATAGAAAGATCTACTGAGCCAAATTTTATGAATTTGATATTGTTGGAAATCCTATGAAATTATCTAACCAACTACACTGGTCTCAACCCTAGATTTGTTGTAGAACTCATGTAGTAAAAATAACAATTCAGTACCTTTTTCAAATTCATACATTTATTAAAAATCAACTATAACTTATTTTGAGTTGATTCCAACTCTCATAATTCACATTTCACATACTCTACATGAATATGTAAAGATATATCATAGTTGTTTACTATGATCATGGGCTAGAGCAAAATAATGGATATGTGGCCATTTCTAGTCCATTTAAATTACCCCAAAATTATTTATTAAATGGCACGAGAGGTGTCCTCTCATTTAAATCAATGTCCCAAGTAGTTCAATATGAGGTAATGACCTTAGTCTATAGAACCTCATATTTTATTACTTAGTGATATTAACTTATTTTCTTTAGTGATGTTTAAATTGCATGAGATATAGAATCTCATTTAAATCATTTTCCGAAATGGTAAATATGAAGTGTTGACTTGGGTCAACATGATCTCATACTTATGATTTGAGGAGATTAAATCTTAATAAGGTTCAATGAGAGGAAATTATTTCTCAAAGGAAATAAATAGAAACCCTAATCAATATTTCAATGAGAGGAAATTACTTTTCCTAAAAGAAAACAAAGCCAATGATGAGGACATCCCTACTACACCACTACCTCCGTCATTGACAAATGAACATGAAACTGCTGTGAAGCTCAAGTCCAATGAAGTTAGGATTGGACCAATTACAAGGGCTCGTGCGAAGCTACTTAAACAACATGTGAACTTATTTCTAAACGATACTTTGATTGATGAGAACTTTATACTGCATAAGTCCTGTTACTTATGTATCATCAGGTATCAAGAGGAGACGAGCATCGCACGAGGAGTAGAGGAGCAGCTGGACGTGAAGATGGACGTGAAGCTGGACATGGAGATGGACATGAAGAAATCTCATGGACGCACGAGGGAGGAGCGGGATGCATGCGCGAGAGGAGAAGTCGACGTCCAGGCCGGCCCAGCGCCCGGTCAGACCGGCCGCCAGACCGGCGTGCCCGGTCCCCGACCCGGTTCAACCGGGCGGCACACCGGATCCATCCCGGCGCCAAGCGGGCGTCGTACTGGGGCCAACCGGAAGGGCATCTGCGACACTTCCGGTTGCCGCCCGGTCCCTGGCCCGGTCTAGACCGGCCAGCCCGGCCCCACACCCGGTCAACCGGGTTCCAGACCGGCCTAGTCCGAGTCTGTCTCGACCAGATCTATTCTGGGTCGGTTATTCTTGTATCTTTTCGTCCAGAAGTCGTCCCAGACGCCTATATATGTGCCCAGGACACCCCCTAGCTGCTTCAGACCACGTTTAAGATAAACCCTAGTTCTTAGTTGTTTGCTCTGCAAAACTATTGAATTCCCTACACCATATTGTTTGATATTGTGTAGATCCTAATAAAGTCTTGTGTGATCTGCTGTTCCATTGGGAATTAGACGGTTGTAACTTACCTCTTCGTGGTCGGCGGCTACGTGCGCAAGTGTGTGGAGTTACGAATATCTTGCAGGGTTGAGAGCTGTTGCATTGGCGACAAGGACCAATCGAGAGATCTTGTTGCGTCATACAAGTTATCATCCACTACATCGTCATGTTCCTCCGCTGCTATCATCCCGTAATCATCATCACCACCGTTGCTTACTGAGAAGATCGGGCCACCCCTTATCATCTTGGTATCAGATTTCCAGTTTTCCTCGGTAAGCCATCCACAATACACCCCATAGTTGAGTTGTGAGTGTTTTCCTATCCAGAAAAAGCCAAAAATATTAGGGTTAGGGTTTGCCATAGCCTTAGATTGCACTAATTTCGAGTTTTAGTTGCTTTTCGTAGTTGTTTTTGCGTATCTTTTTCTTGTATCTAGTATTGTTAGGGTTTGAGTCTCTATTATCATCTTGTTTTAGTTATTGTTACTCCGAGTCCACATAGCGTACAGTGTGCTTTTCTCAACCATAGCCACAACCTATCGATATAAAGTGACTAGGAACTTCCCCAGAAGAGACTAGTTTTACCGCTCGACAGGCTGCTCATTAGGATTTTGGTGCTTTGCATATCTTGTTGGCCGTGTTATCAAGGAGTTGTGTCATAAAATAAATAAATAAAAACAGAAAATTGAAAAGAAGCAAAAAGAGCTACATAGCTGCGTGTTATACAAAAGAAAAATCCAAAAAGAAAAGTGAAGTGCTAGAAGAATCAAGTGAAGGCCTAAGTTTACTTGACTGCACCCGTAGTTGAGCAATCTTGTGTCTGTCTCATTGAGCTTTGCTAGCGTCTCTCTAGTGCATTGCAACCTTTTCCGACATATAGTTGCTTTGCCACATTTATCTCCCTATGTGAGTATCATTGGTTGTCTATGGTCAGCGCTAGAGCTTGTTATTGGTGCAAATAGGTAGCCTACCTACAGCCCCACATATATCCTGCTTTGCCGTGTGATTTGTTCTTTTACCCTTGATATTCGCTTCGCTACATACATGCACTAGTTGTTACTACAAGTGGTAAGCAACACTAATTTACTTTGGAACGGTAAGATCTCCTTTTCTTATTAGTCTTTGAGTGAGTTGTGACATTACCACCATATATTTTTGATTTAGTGCACTAATCTACTAATGATGTCTGCTAGTGATCAAAAACTTGTTAAACGGGAAAACAAGAGTTCTGCAGACCTTATCACATGGAGGGAGTATGAGGCTCTTCGTAATGAGATGCGACGTGAATTCCGCACTCGGGGTGATGAGCTTAAAGGGACGGTCCAAGAGATCTCCCAGAAGCTGGATACAACATGTGATACCGTCACTACGATGAAAGATCAAATGATGGATATACAACGCAGGCTTGCTGATTTGCGCTTAGCTGTTGAGAATCTGACCGCTCAACAACAACAAGAAGATGACGAAGATCCTGAGCTTCAAGATGATGCACACAATGTTCGTGGTGCGCCACATGGTAATCGTCCTCGAGGATGGGCTCCACTTGGCCATAATGGTCGTGGACATGATGAGGAAGATGGATTGGGTAAGCCCAAGTTTTCTATACCCAAGTTTGAAGGTGCTGATGTTGAAGAATACCTCACTTGGGAGCTCAAGATTGAGAAGTTATGGAGTTTACATCCGCATTACACTAAAGATAGAAAAATCAAGCTTGCTTCTTCTGAATTTGATGGGTATGCTTTGCGTTGGTGGGATGCATTTGTTCGTAACCGAGCCGAGGATGATGAGCAACCTATACGCACATGGCGTGCGATGAAGGAGGCGATGACTTCTCGCTTTGTGCCTACAAATACTTGCGGAATATATTTGATAAGTTGACCCTGTTGAGACAAGGTGTGAAGACTGTGGATGAATACTACATGGAGATGGAGATGCTTATGCAGCGTGGCCGTGTCCGTGAGTCTCTTGAGATGACAATGCAGCGTCTTCTGAACGGCTTGAAGTATGATATCAAAGGCATTGTTCATCACTACAGTTACACCAATATGAATCAATTGTTACATCATGCAAGAGAAGCTGAATCACAGTTGGCTGATGAAGCAAAGATTAAAGGTCGATCTTTTGGACGAAACAAAAGCCAAAGTCAATATTTTATCATAACGAGGCCGGAGACCGAAGTGGGGACGAAGAGGGGCAGTAGGGCGGCCACGTCAGCCCTAGGCGCGGCCCCACCCTTGGCCGTGCCAAGGGGTTGTGTGGGCCCCTGGCCTCCACCGACCTCGCCCTTCTGCCTATTTATTCACGATCTCGGGAAAACCCTAGATAGCTGAGTCTCCATCAATGAAAAGTTCCATCGCAGCCGCCATTGCAGAACCCATCTCCGGAGGGTCCTGAATTCCTTCCTGGAACCCTGACGGAGGGGGAAATCATCGCCGGAGGCATCTACATCGCCATGCCCGCCTCCGAAGTGATGCGTGAGTAGGTCATCCTTGGATTATGGGTCCATAGAAGTAGCTAGATGGTTGTCTTCTCCAATCTATGCTCATGTTTAGATCTTGTGAACTGCCTAATGATGTCTACGCCCCCTCCTTTTCCTGTAGACAGTGTTGGGCCTCCAAGAGCAGAGGTTTGTAGAACAGCAGCAAGTTTCCCTTAAGTGGATCACCCAAGGTTTATCGAACTCAGGGAGGAAGAGGTCAAAGATATCCCTCTTATGCAACCCTGCAACCACAAAGCAAGAAGTCTCTTGTGTACCCAACACACCTAATAGGTGCACTAGTTCGGCGAAGAGATAGTGAAATACAGGTGGTATAAATATATATGAGCAGTGGCAACGGCACCAGAAAAGTGCTTTGCCCAGGACAGTAAACAAGCAGTAGTAACGCAAAGAGTAGTAACGTAAAAACAAGAAACAAGCAGCAATAGCAGTATTTAGGAACAAGGCCTAGGGATTACACTTTCACTAGTGGACACTCTCAACATTGATCACATAACAGAATAAATAAATGCATACTCTACACTCTCTTGTTGGATGATGAACACATTGCGTAGGATTACACGAACCCTCAATGCCGGAGTTAACAAGCTCCACAATTCAATGTTCATATTTAAATAACCTTAGAGTGTAAGATAGATCAACACAACTAAACCAAGTACTAACGTAGCATGCACACTGTCACCTTCATGCTAAGAAAGGAGGCATAGATCACATCAATACTATCATAGCAATAGTTAACTTCATAATCTACAAGAGATCATAATCATAGCCTACGCCAAGTACTAACACGGATGCACACACTGTCACCATTACACCGTGCAGGAGGAATAAAACTACTTTAATAACATCACTAGAGTAGCACATAGATAAATTGTGATACAAAACACATTGCAATCATAAAGAGATATAAATAAGCACTTCACTATGCCATTCATAACAGTGAATAAGTATTCTGTGAAATATAGCCTAAGAGACCCACACGGTGCACACACTGTCACCTTTACACACGTGGGACAAGGAGTCTCCGGAGATCACATAAGTAAAATTCACTTGACTAGCATAACGACATCTAGATTACAAGCATCATCATATGAATCTCAATCATGTAAGGCAGCTCATGAGATTATTGTATTGAAGTACATAGGAGAGAGATGAACCACATAGCTACCGGTACAGCCCCGAGCCTCGATGGAGAACTACTCCCTCCTCATGGGAGCAGCAGCGGTGATGAAGATGGCGGTGGAGATGGCAGCGGTGTCGATGGAGGAGCCTTCCGGGGGCACTTCCCCGTCCCGGCGGCGTGCCGGAACAGAGACTCCTATCCCCCAGATCTTGGCTTCGCGATGGCGGCGGCACTGGAAGGTTTCTCGTACCGTGGCTTTTTCGTGTCGAGGTTTTAGGTCCAGGGGCTTTATATAGGCGAAGAGGCGGCGTCAGGAGGTCGAAGGGGCGACCACACTATAGGGGGGCGCGGGCCCCCCTGGCCGCGCCGGCCTAGGGTTTGGTGGGCCTGTGTCCCCTCTCTGGCGGTTCTCGTGTGTTCTGGATGCTTCAGGGGAAAATAGGAACCTGGGCGTTGATTTCGTCCAATTCCGAGAATATTTCGTCACTAGGATTTCTGAAACCAAAAACAGCAGAAAACAGCAACTGGCACTTCGGCATCTTGTTAATAGGTTAGTTCCATAAAATGCACGAATATGACATAAAATGTGCATATAACATGTAGATATCATCAATAATGTGGCATGGAACATAAGAAATTATCGATACGTCGGAGATGTATCAGCATCCCCAAGCTTAGTTTCTGCTCGTCCCGAGCAGGTAAAACGATAACAAAGATAATTTCTGGAGTGACATGCCATCATAACCTTGATCATACTATTTGTAAAGCATATGTAGTGAATGCAGCGATCAAAACAATGTATATGACATGAGTAAACAAGTGAATCATATAGCAAAGACTTTTCATGAATAGTACTTCAAGACAAGCATCAATAAGTCTTGCATAAGAGTTAACTCATAAAGCAATAAATTCTTAGTAAAGGTATTGAAGCAACACAAAGGAAGATGAAGTTTCAGCGATTGCTTTCAACTTGTAACATGTATATCTCATGGATAGTTGTCAATGCAAAGCAATATAATAAGTGCAATATGCAAGTATGTAGGAATCAATGCACAGTTCACACAAGTGTTTGCTTCTTGAGGTGGAGAGAGATAGGTGAACTGACTCAACAATAAAAGTAAAAGAATGGTCCTTCAAAGAAGAAAGCATCGATTGCTATATTTGTGCTAGAGCTTTGATTTTGAAAACAAGAAACAATTTTGTCAACGGTAGTAATAAAGCATATGAGTTATGTAAATTATATCTTACAAGTTGCAAGCCTCATGCATAGTATACTAATAGTGCCCGCACCTTGTCCTAATTAGCTTGGACTACCGGGGTCATCGCAATGCACATGTTTTAACCAAGTGTCACAAAGGGGTACCTCTATGCCGCCTGTACAAAGGTCTAAGGAGAAAGCTCGCATTGGATTTCTCGCTATTGATTATTCTCAACTTAGACATCCATACCGGGACAACATAGACAACAGATAATGGACTCCTCTTTTATGCATAAGCATGTAACAACAATTAATTTTTCTCATTTGAGATTGAGGATATATGTCCAAAACTGAAACTTCCACCATGGATCATGGCTTTAGTTAGCGGCCCAATGTTCTTCTCTAACAATATGCATGCTCTAACCATAAGGTGGTAGATCGCTCTTACTTCAGACAAGACGAACATGCATAGCAACTCACATGAAATTCAACAAAGAGTAGTTGATGGCGTCCCCAGTGAACATGGTTATCGCACAACGAGCAACTTAATAAGAGATAAAGTGCATAAGTACATATTCAATACCACAATAGTTTTTAAGCTATTTGTCCCATGAGCTATATATTGCAAAGGTAAAGAATGGAAATTTTAAAGGTAGCACTCAAGCAATTTACTTTGGAATGGCGGAGAAATACCATGTAGTAGGTAGGTATGGTGGACACAAATGGCATAGTGGTTGGCTCAAGGATTTTGGATGCATGAGAAGTATTCCCTCTCGATACAAGGTTTAGGCTAGCAAGGTCATTTGAAACAAACACAAGGATGAAGCGGTGCAGCAAAACTCACATAAAAGACATATTGTAAACATTATAAGACTCTACACCGTCTTCCTTGTTGTTCAAACTCAATACTAGAAATTATCTAGACTTTAGAGAGACCAAATATGCAAACCAAATTTTAGCATGCTCTATGTATTTCTTCATTAATGGGTGCAAAGTATATGATGCAAGAGCTTAAACATGAGCACAACAATTGCCAAGTATCACATTATCCAAGACATTATAGGAAATTACTACATGTATCATTTTCCAATTCCAACCATATAACAATTTAACGAAGAAGAAACTTCGCCATGAATACTAAAAGCTAAGAACACATGTGTTCATATGAACCAGCGGAGCGTGTCTCTCTCCCACACAAGCATTTATTCAAACAAAAGCAAAAACAAGAAACATACAGATGCTCCAAACAAAGCACATAAGATGTGACCGAATAAAAATATAGTTTCAAGAGAAGGAACCTGATAATTTGTCGATGAAGAAGGGGATGCCTTGGGCATCCCCAAGCTTAGATGCTTGAGTCTTCTTGAAATATGCAGGGATGAACCACCGGGGCATCCCCAAGCTTAGACTTTTCACTCTTCTTGATCATAGTATATCATCCTCCTCTCTTGACCCTTGAAAACTTCCTTCACACCAAACTTCTCATAAACTTCATTAGGCCTCGTTTGGTACCGGAGTATTCCCAGGGATTAGCGAGTATTATCCCGGCCCAACTTTAAATCCCCGATTTTCCCCGAAAGCCCGTTTGGCGCTAGAGTTTTGGGCCGATTTTATCCCCGCTCATCCCCGTCTATCCCCATCCCCGACCTATTTTTGCATTGAGCGCAACCCACGACCCAGACCCCGTGTTTTATCCCCGTCCCCGGCCAAGGCTAGCTACAGGCGCAAGGCAACCAGCCAGAGCGGCGGCGAGCGTAGCGGTGGCGAGCGGAGGTGTGGGAGCTGAAGGTGGGGCGAGAGCTTCAGAAGGGGCGGAACACATCTGACCGACGAAGACAAACGTGGAATCCGCCGAGCCGATCCACATCGCCGCCGCCGTCGTTTTTGGATTTTGACCGGCGACGCCACCTTCCGCCGGTCCTGTACTCCGGTTTACATGCTCTCTGGTAACCCCTTTCTCTTTCCCTCTCTCTTCCATGGCTGTGTACTAGCTGTGTCTCTCCCGATCTGAGCGCGTCCAGCCTTTCGTCCACCACTAGGTGTATCAGACTCTTGGAACCAGATTAACTCTTGTGAATGGGCAACTCCTGATCTCAGCACATATTTTTCCTGTTCTCACTTTGTGGCTTGTTCTCAACTAAGATTTGATTATTTGGATAGAGGTTATTATGCTTGATTGCACGTGCTTCACTTGGCTTGTTCTCTCTCTGTGTATGTAGGACATAATAATTCAGAGTTGTTGTTGTGAATACATTCGAACGTGTAGCTGTGTTGTACATGTTATGAAGTCAGGGGAGGATTTGGGTGCTCATCTTCAAGAGATAGATGAATTGATCAATTTGCATCCCAGGGATAGTATGTGTAGGTGCTTGCTCGTAGCTAGTAAGCTTGAGGTAGCCAAGCTGGAACTTGGCAGTTTTGTGGGTTTCAGTTTATTAAAATTTGCATTCTAAGTTGTGCTTCCAGTTTATACAAGTACAAGTGTGTAGTAGCATAGTTTTCTTTCCTGAATAAAGTATGTTTGTAGTAATTCATCGACTGATGCATTTTCTTCTCTGGCAAAATACGTTTGGTGTCTCCACTTGTGTTGTTGCTGTGTTGCTCCGGTAGTCATGCTTTCAGTGATCCATGTGAATATTTATATGCTTTCAGTCATCCATCACCTGAACATGATCATGCACCAACTCGTCTAACATCTTTGCGTATGGTTACAGGCGTTCCCCTTCTCTGGCAAAACCATGTGAATGTTGACTTCACAGAGTTGAATTCATCCGTTGCCATAAAAATTGGATCTTTTGTAATTTATGCTGAATTGTCTTCACTGTTGCTTGTTGTTGGTGTCCCCACTAAACCCTGTCTACCAAATGCGTTACCTTGAAAGGAGGGGATTGGGGATTGTCAGGGGAGAGTATTTGTGGGGATTGGGTGAAGGTAGGGGTTTCACCCAATACTCTAGCGGATTATCCCCACTAATCCCCACAAATACTCCACTACCAAACAAGGCCTTAGAGGGGTTAGTACATAATCAAAAACTCACATGTTCAGAGGTGACACAATCATTCTTAACACTTCTGGACATTGCACAAAGCTACTGAAACTCAATGGAATCGAAATATCCATCGAACATAACAAAACTGGCAATGCGAAATAAAAGGCAGAATCTGTCAAAACAGAACAGTCCGTAAAGACGAATTTTATTGAGGCACCAGACTTGCTCAAATGAAAATGCTCAAATTGAATGAAAGTTGCGTATCTCAGGATCACTCACGTAAATTGGCATAATTTTCTGAGTTACCTACAGAGAATTTTGCCCAGATTCGTGACAGCAAAGAAATCTGTTTCTGCGCAGTAATCCAAATCTAGTATGAACCTTACTATCAACGACTTTACTTGGCACAACAAAGCACAAAACTAAGATAAGGAGAGGTTGCTACAGTAGTAAACAACTTCCAAGACAAAAATATAAAACAAAGTACTGTAGCAAAATAACACATGGGTTATCTCCCAAGAAGTTCTTTCTTTATAGCCATTAAGATGGGCTCAACAGTTTTAATGATGCACTCGCAAGAAATAGTATTTGAAGCAAAAGAGAGCATCAAGAGGTAAATTCAAAACACATTTAAGTCTAACATGCTTCCTATGCATAGGAATCTTGTAAATAAACAAGTTCATGAAGAGTAAAGCGACAAGCATAGGAAGATAAAACAAGTGTAGCTTCAAAAATTTAAGCACATAGAGAGGCATTTTAGTAACATGAAAATTTCTACCACCATATTTTCCTCTCTCATAATAACTTTCAGTAGTGTCATGAGCAAACTCAACAATATAACTATCACATAAAGCATTCTTATCATGAGTCTCATGCATAAAATTATTACTCTCCACATAAGCATAATCAATTTTATTAGTTGTAGTGGGAGCAAATTCAACAAAGTAGCTATCATTATTATTCTCATCAAGTGTAAGAGGCATAGTATAATCATCATAAATAGGAGGCAAAGTATCATCAAAGTAAATTTTCTCCTCAATGCTTGGGGGACTAAAAATATCATGCTCATCAAAGCCAGCTTCCCCAAGCTTAGAATTTTCCATATCATTAGCAACAATGGTGTTCAAAGCGTTCATACTAATATGTTCCATAGGTTTTTTAATTTTCGCATCAAACCATCCATGTCTTAAATCAGGAAATAGAATAAGAAGCTCACTGTTGTCCATTATGCCAAACTAGTGTAAACAAGAAACAAAAAGATGCAATTGCAGGATCTAAAGGAAATAGCTTCGAGTACTTACAATGCGCCGGAAAATAGCTTAGTAGCCGAGATCCGGAGTGTGAGTACCTTTTACCTTTCCTCCCCGGCAACGGCGCCAGAAAATAGCTTGATGTCTACGCCCCCTCCTTTTCCTGTAGACAGTGTTGGGCCTCCAAGAGCAGAGGTTTGTAGAACAGCAGCAAGTTTCCCTTAAGTGGATCACCCAAGGTTTATCGAACTCAGGGAGGAAGAGGTCAAAGATATCCCTCTCATGCAACCCTGCAACCACAAAGTAAGAAGTCTCTTGTGTCCCCAACACACCTAATAGGTGCACTAGTTCGGCGAAGAGATAGTGAAATACAGGTGGTATAAATATATATGAGCAGTGGCAACGGCACCAGAAAAGTGCTTTGCCCAGGACAGTAAACAAGCAGTAGTAACGCAGCAGTAGTAACGCAGTAAAACAGTAAACAAGCAGCAATAGCAGTATTTAGGAACAAGGCCTAGGGATTACACTTTCACTAGTGGACACTCTCAACATTGATCACATAACAGAATAAATAAATGCATACTCTACACTCTCTTGTTGGATGATGAACACATTGCGTAGGATTACACGAACCCTCAATGCCGGAGTTAACAAGCTCCACAATTCAATGTTCATATTTAAATAACCTTAGAGTGTAAGATAGATCAACACAACTAAACCAAGTACTAACGTAGCATGCACACTGTCACCTTCATGCTAAGAAAGGAGGCATAGATCACATCAATACTATCATAGCAATAGTTAACTTCATAATCTACAAGAGATCATAATCATAGCCTACGCTAAGTACTAACACGGATGCACACACTGTCACCATTACACCGTGCAGGAGGAATAAAACTACTTTAATAACATCACTAGAGTAGCACATAGATAAATTGTGATACAAAACACATTGCAATCATAAAGAGATATAAATAAGCACTTCACTATGCCATTCATAACAGTGAATAAGTATTCTGTGAAATATAGCCTAAGAGACCCACACGGTGCACACACTGTCACCTTTACACACGTGGGACAAGGAGTCTCCGGAGATCACATAAGTAAAATTCACTTGACTAGCATAACTACATCTAGATTACAAGCATCATCATATGAATCTCAATCATGTAAGGCAGCTCATGAGATTATTGTATTGAAGTACATAGGAGAGAGATGAACCACATAGCTACCGGTACAGCCCCGAGCCTCGATGGAGAACTACTCCCTCCTCATGGGAGCAGCAACGGTGATGAAGATGGCGGTGGAGATGGCAGCGGTGTCGATGGAGGAGCCTTCCGGGGGCACTTCCCCGTCCCGGCGGCGTGCCGGAACAGAGACTCCTGTCCCCCAGATCTTGGCTTCGCGATGGCGGCGGCTCTGGAAGGTTTCTCGTACCGTGGCTTTTTCGTGTCGAGGTTTTAGGTCCAGGGGCTTTATATAGGCGAAGAGGCGGCGTCAGGAGGTCGAAGGGGCGACCACACTATAGGGGGGCGCGGGCCCCCCTGGCCGCGCCGGCCTAGGGTTTGGTGGGCCTGTGCCCCCTCTCTGGCGGTTCTCGTGTGTTCTGGATGCTTCCGGGCAAAATAGGAACCTGGGCGTTGATTTCGTCCAATTCCGAGAATATTTCGTCACTAGGATTTCTGAAACCAAAAACAGCAGAAAACAGCAACTGGCACTTCGGCATCTTGTTAATAGGTTAGTTCCAGAAAATGCACGAATATGACATAAAATGTGCATATAACATGTAGATATCATCAATAATGTGGCATGGAACATAAGAAATTATCGATACGTCGGAGACGTATCACCTAACATGATCAAGATCATCTTTATGTAATGCTATATATTGTGTTTGTTGGGATCCGATGAATATTGAATACTATGGTTGAGATATATTATATTTATCTCATATGTTATTTGTGATCTTCCATGTTCTCCGTTGCTAGTAGATACTTTGACCAAGTGGATAGTTGTGACTCCAAGTGGGAGTATTTGGTCAAGTGGATACTTGTGACTCAAACACCACAGTGTAGGAACTACAATCAATACATCACATAAATGTTTGCACCCTGCTCCTAAATGTTCAAAGACTTAGACTTAGATTTAGAATTATACTTTGACTCTTTACTCGTTGAGGAGAGGAGAGGGCACCCTGCTCCATCGTATCGACTCTTTACTCGGTGAGGAGAGGAGAGGACGGTTGCTCTGTCAAAGCCGCCTTTGATCAATCTCTTGCCGACTTGGTTTGGATCATGGATCCTCTATTCCTATCTTTTGGCTTTATTTAATGAATCCATCCATCCGTCAATCGATCCATGTTGTTACGTCTTCTTCCCTGTCTTAGATGAACTTTTTTTAATTATGGCATGCTGCCGGAAAGGGAGTCGGGGCTCCGCCGGGAGGTCAAGGAAGCGGGATGATCAGATCGGATCGGCGGTTTGCCGCGACCAACGGACTTAGACTTTGACTTTTTACTCGGAGGAGAGGAGAGGACGGCTACTCTGTCTTCGAAGCTGACTTTGATCGGATGGGATCGGCGACAGATTGTACGAAGGTTTAGGTGGGCTGGAAAATAAAACCGTGATTAGTCATCAGTCTTTTTATTTTCTCTAACCAGTTGGAGCTGTAGCTCTCACATATATACGTATTGAGTATCTGGTCTGCATGTACCATACGCGCGTATTGATCCAACTTGTACCCGATCTATGTAAGTAGTTTTGAATACTTCCGTACGCAGGTACTCACACGGGAGCAGCACGAACCGATGTGGTGCTTATCGATGTTTTTTTTAGACATTTACTTTGGTCTCCTTGGTCGTTGCTGATTTTTTGTCGGCTCGCCATCAGACAGAGACATGCACGCTTCAAACAAAGTAACAAACTAACGTACCGTATGAGCATGTGGACATGAACTCGTGTGAGCATTCTTAAGCCTCCACATGAATATTTTCGACCCACCAAACACAAAATGGATATGTATATGCCCCATTCTACGTGTATGGGTGTAAAAAAACATCATATGTAACCAGTCATCCTCCGTCTATATTTCCAATATCAATCCAATGAAATTGATGACTTCAATACTATGTTTATCAGAAAATATAATTTTATTCATTTATTGACATGAGTATACTGAAAATTTACATGCTCAGGAAATCATTCATCTGAATGAATGAATTCCATACGCTGAAAATCTCTCTCATTATTTCATCATATGAGCTGAGGATGGTGGTGGGCTTGGAATTTGGTGAGGTGGTGGTGGTGGATTAAGTTTGAGACAACAGCACTCACGCCTCGATCTACAATACGGAAGGAAAGGGGGTTCATAGCCTCTTTGATTGCAGTCATAACTACACCCCCCGATACCGCAGCTCGCTAAATGTTTGCACCACAGTGTAGGAACTACAATCAATACATCACAGAAAAAACAATTTAGTAATATAGTCCAAAGAAGAAAAAAAATAGTACTTTAAACATTTGGAAATTGCAGGTGAAATAGAAAACATTGCTGCCTACCTGCTTGGTAGGAAGGCAACGTTGAACACACGACGGCCAGGAGCATGAAAGCAATGATATCCATGTTGAACTTTCGGTTGGTTTTGCCGAGCGCCATGGGGAAAATAGATGACTTTTGCTTGGTGTATCGTTATGCGTGTTTATATAGACACATCATGTAATTTTAGATACAATTGATTATTCTCGTAAGTTTGTATATCTATCTCTCCCAATTAGTATTAATATATCATGCGAGTTTTGTATAAGAACCACAGCTTTTATTTTGCATTGAAATTATGTATCTCATCATTATGGTATAGTTTAATGTTTCTGATTATAGATAGAGATATAATAAATTCTTTAAATATTGGCAATGCATTTATACACTTACCTCTCCCAATTAATATGAGCATATCTTGCTATACACACCACAACTTTTATTTTACAAAGAAACTATGCATTTCATTATTATGGCTAGGTGTGTAATATTCGTGATTATATACATAACCATAATAAAATATTTAGATATCGGAGCTGCATATATATGCATATCTCTCCCAACTAATATTAGCCTATCTTGCTAGTTTTACACAAACACGGTAGCATCAGTTTTGCAAACAAATTATATATGTATTCGATTGTTATGGCATGGTGATTAACATTGATGATTCTGGATAGAGCTTGATTAAAAATTTGTAGATATTGGCAATATATTTACATCTCTATTTTAAATTAATGCTCACATAATTTTTTTGGCTCTTACCTGTTTTTTCGTGGGCTAGTTTCACTACAAAAAACTTGTTCATACACAACATTTTCAAAACGTCTCTGGTCACGTGAAAGACGTCACTGGTGGCTACTAGCGACGTTTTGTACGGCGAAAAAAAAATGTCTCAGATCGAACGTCGCAGACCACATTACAACGTTTTTGCCAGACCAAAAACATCACGAAGCATGACGTTTTGCGAGATCATCGCGCCGAATTGGACTAGCCCGGCCCAGGCCGGTCGTGCGTGACATTTTTTCGTCACAAAAAAAAGCCACGCCATGTGCCACGTGGAAGTTGGCACTTGACAAACCGTAAGTGGCTACTGCTGATGTCAGATTCGCGGTTATGACGTCATTCTAAACATGATGTTCCTAGTATGACGATGTTGTGGTCGTCACGGTGCTAACCCACTGATCATGCAACACGTGGCCGCCGTTCACGACGTTCTATTGCGACGTTTTTTTATTTATCCGCCAGCATTGGAAACCAATGAACATGTGACGTGTGTCCTTCATCGCGGGTGTTCCACCGGCGACCTTTTTGCCATCATGACGGCTAGCTCTGCTGCGACAATTCCTGTGTGATGTTTTATTTTCCATCGCGGGATGTTGGCCAATGAAGGACGGCCGCGCGGTTTCTGTGGGTGATGATTATGGCGTTACGTACTACTTGTCGTCGTAACGTCTGGCCACTGAATGCTTGCCTTGTGGCACCCGCGTTGCTTCTATCGGCGACATTTATAACGTGGCATTCCTTTGGTACGACATTTAGGTTTCGTCAAGTGTTTGAGCTGACTTACCATTGCAAGGCTTGAAATGGAATTGAAGGATATCTAAATTCTTTTCCACATCATATACACATCAATATTCAGACAAGATCAAACCAGATATCATAAATCCAATAAAGCTAAGTTAACTATCAAGTTTCTGGCACCAGCATCATTGAATAATCCAAAGTGTTCTGGAAGGTGTGGCCAAAATCTCACCAGCAGGATCAGAGAATCGCCAATGTTTTGAGAAATGTGTGGCCAAAGTTTCACAACCACCAGGATCCAAGAATAGTGTTTAGCAAAGGTTCCCAACGGGCCAGGCGGCCAGCACCATCCACTTAGCCCAAAAAATATGCATGTTGTTCGGCCACATTGTTCCCGCGTACCGATACCGCAGCTCGCTAAATGTTTGCACTTGTTCGGCCACATTGTTCCCGCGTACGTTCTCATGGGCCAAGGCCAATGCTCAGAAAACCAGGTCCATGTTCCTTAGGCTAATGCCTAAAAAAACAAGTCCATGCGTACGAAACGTCATCTGCTAGACTGCTATGAGGAACGGGGCAACGCTTAGAAACAAATCCCAAACAATCGCTCATACTCATAGCTGGGCGATTTTTTTTAAATAATATGAATTATTTATTTAATTTTAAAAATAGCGCGCGATTTCAATTTTTTTGAAAAGTGTGACCCGGTCGGTCATTAGCTGACCGATCGGTCAGTACTAGTCCGTGCATGTCAGATGGAAGAAGTAGTTGGTCGATAGCTGACCAGTTGGTCAGCTAACGACCGACCGGGCTGCTGATAGGAGTCCTGCCGACCACTCCTCACGTTAATTAGCATGCACCTGATGTCTTGATAGCATACATGCATGCTCGCCACTATCTTCAAAGCAAGAAAATCAGGGAACTAAGCGGGCCGACAACAACAACTGTGTCTCTCTTAGGGCATCTCAAACGGGACGATGCATTTCGAACGATCAAAATGTTCACGCGCATCTGTTTGCGTCAGCCGGAATGATCGAAATCGACCGCGCATCCCTTTGCGTCGGGTTGCTCCAGCGGCACGACACATTTTTTCGATTTTGAATTTTTTGAACATAAAAACATATTACATAGTAAAGAAAGGAAAATAAAATATTAAACCTAATAATGTCCGCGCCTACTCGTCGTCGTCGTCGATCACGACGAACTCCGGTACCGGCCACGGCTAGTTGAGAACCGGCGGAACATACGCCGGTGCCGACGGCGGTGGTGGAGGTGGAAGGAGCCCACGTCGATGGTGGAGGTTAAGCAGCCCACGCCGGTGCTGGAAGTTGAGCAGCCCACTCCGGTTGTGGAGGTGGACCACACCACGCCGGTGGTGGAGGTGGAGCCGCCCACGGGTTGTACAGCGGAGGTGGAGGCGGCGGTTGCACTGGTTGCGGGGCCGAGTCCTCGAGCGCCCGTCGTAGGGCCTCTTCCTCCGTGAGGCCCGGTGGCATGATTCCGGTAGCGTACAGGGGCGGCAGCGGCTGCACCGGTCGGTCCACCTTCGAGACGAGGACGCCGAGCCTCTCGATGTGGGACCAGTTGAAATCAAATCAAAAGCATTTTTGGTTGATTTTTAAAAATTGTTTGAAGTTGTAAAAGACTCTGACTTGTTATTTTTGTCACATTAATTCTACAAAAGATTTCAAAGTGAGACCAGTGTGGTTGGATCAAGCATTTCATAAGCTTTCCAACAATATAAAATTTATCAAATTTGGTTGGGTAGATTTGAAACTATTTGAATTTTAGCACAGGACCAGTATGTGAATTCATACCAAAAATATTTAACAGGATTTGAATTTTGGGCCTAGGCGGGAAAGCAACTTGGGCCGAAACGAGGGGAGACGGACTGGGCTGGCCCAGTAACACTTCGGTGCGCCATGGGCCAACTGACAGGGGTCTCCACATGTCAGCGACTGAATCTTACCGAAACGGTACCTTTCGCTGTGAGCCGTAGGATTAGATGGACGATCGACGACCGTGCGTTGTCATCGTCGTCGACGAGAGGGAGGTGCTGGCACGGCGGAGGTAGGGGGTCAGCGGCGAGCAGGGACTCCGGCGATGGTCGGCGACGAGGCAGGAGGGGGTTGTCGAGGACGGGGAGTGCACTGGTACCGGTGGCGTCCCTCGGGGAGGTGTCAATCGATGGCTTCGTCTTCAGCACCGCCGCGGACTCCAGCGAGCAATTGGCGAGCTCCGGTGAGAATTGGAGAGGGGAAATGGGTCGAGGAGACCAAGGAGAAGGAGGCGAGCAGGTTTGGTGTGAAGAAGGAGGCGCGGGGTTTGCGTCGCCAGTACAAAACTGAGTCAGGTGGGGTGGGGTCAATTCAATTAAGTTCACCAAAACAACTCTTAGTCTGCTTACACTAGCACTACAAGCCACTAGTTGTGTGTGTGAATGAGGCCGGCTAGCAACTGGTGGCCGATCGGCCGGCTGGTGGCCGATCGGTGCACAGGCGGCCGACCAGCCGTCGTACTGTACGGGTTGTTCAGATATGTGGCTGATCGGCCACCAGTCTGCCGATCGGCAGCTAGTCAGCCGACTGAGTCATAGATTTGACAAATTTTGAAATCGCGTATTAGTAGTAAAATTATTAGAAAAAAACATATTATTAAAAAAAAATTCGCCTCATAGCTGCCCGCGCCGCCGGCTCGCTGCTCCGGTCGCCGACGCCCTCACCTACTGGCCGGCCAACTGTTCCCCCCACGCGCCGTCAAAGTTTCCTGGTTTGTTCCGTTTGAACAAAACGCTTAGCTTCCGCTTGATTAAGTCGAACCCAATGCAGTCGATTTATAGATCGATAGTCGCTTGATCGATCCTAATCTCAAAGCTCTCGACATCAAGCCTCGCAAGTGATGCACCAAGTACTGGCCACTGACCACGCTGCCTGTCATGTCATCTTTATTTGTCAATTGCTGTTCACCCAACATGCTATTTATCTTATGGGAGAGACACCACTAGTGAACTGTGGACCCCAGTCCATTCTTTTACATCGAATACAATCTACTGCAATACTCGTTCTACTGTTCTCTGCAAACATCATCATCCACACTATACGTCTAATCCTTTGTTACAGCAAGCCGGTGAGATTGACAACCTCACTGTCACGTTGGGGCAAAGTACTTTGGTTGTGTTGTGCAGGTTTCACGTTGGCGCCGGAATCCCTGGTGTTGCGCCGCACTACACTCCACCGCCATCAACCTTCAACGTGCTTCTTGGCTCCTACTGGTTCGATAAACCTTGGTTTCTTACTGAGGGAAACTTGCCGCTGTACGCATCACACCTTCCTCTTAGGGTTCCCAACGGACGCGTGTTGTACGCGTAACAAGCAATCATAGCCCAACACGAAGAGATCCAGATTTACATTAATTCCTCTTTTCATCTCCTCCTTAAGCTGCAAGACCACAAGAAAACAAATATATGACAAATCTGCAGTGACAACAGATATCAAAATAGATCTAGCAACACATGAACGAAGAGCGAAAACTAACCTCTTTCTGGAACAGTCCGCAAATCATGTTCTCATTGATCTGTCAATGTCTCGAACCCTTTGCTGGGTTAATTCATTTCTGTGTCGACTATTTTTTTAGAAGTCAGTTATCCAGACATAGTTAAGTATGGATGTATAAAAGTAGGCAAGCTAGCTAATATGTGAAAACAAACCATCTATATTCAACCATTTCATAACTGTTGTGCAAAACATACCACACCATTTTTTTAACTTCTATAGGATCTTTAACATCATAATCGCCTGCCGAAATAAATTTAACTCCGTGCCCAAAAACTTCAACATCATAGGCATCAAGATCTTCAAGAGTTGAATTTATTGGTTCCTTGTTATACACTGTGTGGACATCATCCATGTATCTCGAGCAAAATGTGAGACATTCATCTACAACATATCCCCCAGCAACATAACCTTCTGGTTGTGCCCTGTTCCTCAGGTAGCGCTTCAAAGTGTACAACCGCCTTTCAACTGGGTACATCCACCCATAATGCACATGACCTCTTTGGCATGCCTCTTCAGGTAAATGCACTCTTAGGTGCACCATCACATCAAAGAAAGCTGGGGAAATGCACTCTAGCCTGCACAAGATCTCAGGGATCTGTACCTCTAGATCTTTCATCACAGTCTTGTTTATAGCTGCACAGTACCCTAAAAACCTGCCTAACTGAACAATTGCCTCATATATATCCT
Organism: Lolium perenne; assembly: GCF_019359855.2. NCBI lineage: Eukaryota > Viridiplantae > Streptophyta > Magnoliopsida > Poales > Poaceae > Lolium > Lolium perenne. Next base: position 29,918,292 of record NC_067248.2, on the reverse strand, counting down.
TGCTTACTTGTCCTCTGAATCCAGCAGCTAAGATGGTTTGCAAAAGAATGTGACAATCATGTATTTTTAGGCCTTGTACCTTGGTCCCATCATGACTTACATATTTTGCAAAGTTCGAAGCATATCCATCTGGAAACTTCAACTCCTGTAGGAATTTGCAGAATGCACACACAAGTTCTCGAGAAAGGGCATATGGAGCCTATGGCCACTCATAGTAGTCATCTGAGTCCTCCTTCTTCAATTGTAGATGTTTTAGAACCTTCAACTTATTCTTCGCGATGTCCAACCTAGCATTAAGGTTATCCTTATTTTTTGAATCCATTTTGAGAATTGTTCCAATAAGATTGTCACAAATATTTTTCTCAATGTGCATGACATCAAGATTATGTCTCAGCTTCAGGGTGGGCTAGGACTCCAAGTCCCACAAACTCATCCTCCGGCCCAAAATTGGCGCACGTTTGGGATCACTTTTCTTTGTTTTTGGTGGGCTGCCCTGGGGCTCGGAGTGGCATGATCGCTTCCTTTTACTGTTGTCTGCTTCTTTATTTTTATCTTGCTGGCTGGCTGCCTTCTGCTTCTTTTTCATGGCTGCACTTTCCTTCCTTTTCATGGCTGCTTGTGCTTTCTTTTTCATGGCTGCCACTTGTAATTCCTCGGGTGAAAGCTGTCTAACCTTCTCCAACAATTCTTTCAGCAGTGAAACGACCTGGCTTCTCATGATTCTTATGAACCATTAGATACATATTGCCTATGAGCATACGATGTTTATTTGGAAGGAAACGAAAGTGCCCAAAATGACCAATTTTTCCTTTTAGTGATCTTGAAAGAGGATCTTTGTCACAGTGAATACAATGATGCTATCCGTGGAGCTCTTGTGGATCTTTTGCATCTATCCTTTCAGTGTGCCCAAGATGGTGATGAGGAAAAGGACTTCACTCTTGATGTCATGGATTTTATCTTTCATGAGATTCATGATGCTATGTTGTCTCGGACCACTATGCCCTATGCTCCATATATTCATCTCCTCATCAACAATACTGCCAACCTCATTGTTGATCTTAGTCGCTTCCCTACTGAGAGCCACACAGTCAAGAAAGCTTACACGAAGAAGTATGTCCCCAGTGATGCACCTGCTGCTGGTTCTTTCATGGGAGATGCCCGCTCTAGTGGCTATGCACCCGGTCGCCCTGTTGCTACTCCGGTGATTCAGAGGAATGTGAAGAAGCTTACTTGGTTCCAGCGCAATGTTCTGTGCATGAACATTGAGATACACAAGGAGAACTTTGAGGCCAGCCGTCAGCATTCTGAGATTCAACACACACAGGCCGTCATCCTTCACAAGCTCAGTGGTGAGCAAGGACCTCCGCCTCAGCCGCCAGTTCACCCAGCTTACAGTGGGTGGCACTCCTCCCAGGTTCCGTGGGCTGATCTTGAGCAGAGCATTCTGAGGGCTAGCATTGCTCGCGATTCTCCTCCTGCCGCTGATAGCGATGAAGGTCATGTCTCCAAGACGGACTCCGAGTGATCTCCATGGGGCGTGTAGCATCGCGATTTTCCCCTTTTTGGCGTCTCGATGCCAAAGGGGGAGAAGTGTTCTACTAGGCCTTCTTTAAGGGATTTGCTAGGGTCGGGCACAAGCATATGCGTTTACCATTCTTTTATCGCTTGTGTCCTCTTTTATGTCATTCATTTGAACTATTTGGCTTGGTTTGTTTCGTTCAAAACTATGTGATATGTGTGTGGATTGCGAGACATTATGTTGGGTTTTCGGAATTCTATATGTTGAGACCAAGGTTTATGTTATGGTGTGATATTTACATATCCGGTATTATATATCTCCATATGGGTATGATCTCTCTCACCTTGTCTCATCTATATTTTTGCCTATGTCTCATGTTTGAGCTCATGTTGGATATCTCTTGTGTTGAGGCACCTCGCACCTATATGTTGTGCATTTCTATTCAAATGCAAATTACTTGTATGCACACATGTAGGGGGAGTGCCTCTTTGTTTTGCCAACATGAGTGTTCTCTATAATGTTTTTCTTGCAAATCCGTATATTGTCATCAAACACCAAAAAGGGGGAGATTGAAATAACATCTCTCACATATTATGTTTTGGAGTGTTTGATGTCAATGTATGTGATACACTAATGGTTGATGAAGTGGTGCAGAGATTACATGCATACATGTTTGTGAGTGTCTTGTGTGGAAACACAAGTCAAAAGGAAGTTGTCAAGGATATACCAGGCCGGATAGTCCGGGTCGGATATTTGCAAAATGTCCTGCCGCCTTTTTTTGGCTAAGTACTCAAGGCATTTCGGCTCAGTACTGCCCTGGACATTTCACCAGACTTTTGACCGGAAACTCCCCAGGCCGGACATTTTGGACCGGATAATCCAGGCCGGATATTTGCAAAATATCTGGCCCCCAAAATTTAGCTAAGGACCAGAGGCGACGCGGCTCAGTACTCCCTTGGCATGAGGCCGGATTTTTCACCGGACATTTGACCGGAATTTCCATCAGGCTGGATTTGGGGGGGGGGGGGGGGATTATCCGGCCCCAACTTAGGCCGGATTATCCGGCCCCCGAAAGCTCCCAACGGCTGGATTTTGACAGGGGGTATTTATACCCCCCTACTTCTTCCTTCCAACCTGCTCAATCATTGGAAATATTCTGCCAAGCTTCACCACCATTAGAGCCACTTCAAGAACTCAAGTTTTGCAAGATCTCCTCCCTCACCCAACCAAAGCTCTTGATCTTTGGAGATTTGAAGGAGAAGACACCGATCTACATCCTCACCGAAGCGATTTACATTTCCCCCTCATATGCTTGAGGGCCCTCTTGCTAGTGTTCCTTTTTGGATCCCTAGTTGATTGTTGTTGATGTATTGTTGTTGATTGTTGTGTTGTTACAGATTTGGGAGCCTCCAATTTGGTTGTGGATATGTGCCCCAAGAACCTTGTAAAGGCCCGGTTTCCGCTTCGAGGAAATCCCTTAGTGGAAGTGGGCTAGGCCTTCGTGGCGTTGCTCACAGGAGATCTGAGTGAAGGCTTCGTGGCTGTTGGTTTGGCTTTCGTAGCAACCACACTCCTCCAAACATAGACGTACCTTCTTGCAAAGGAAGAGAACTACGGGAATCATCTCCGTGTCTCCGTGTGCTCCACTCTTGGTTACCTCTATCCTCTTTATATTGCGTAGCTATATCGTGGTTAGTTGTTAGCTTTGTCATATAGGTAAATTCACTTAGTTGCATATCTAGAGAATTTACCTTTGTGTCAAGCCTAATTTAAAAAAGAACTAAAAATTGGTTAGCACCTATTCACCCTCCCCCCTCTAGGTGCAGCATACGATCCTTTCACTCGCCCCAGTCGACCGATGTCGAGCGGGTGCAGTCATTTTGCCCCCGATATTCCCACATGTAGTGGCCACGACTGCGAAGGGGAATCAGGCGACGGGCGAGCCAACAGTTGTACACGTTGGCGGCCGTCAGCCCGCCGTTCTTCAGCGCTTGGATCGCTAGACGCATTTCCTTCACCACCTCCTCCTGGTCACGCGGCAACGACCGCACGTTGAGGCGCCGAGGCACGCTCGGCTCGGGCGAGTATTGGGGGATGTGAACTTCCCCCGGCCGAGTGTGCTCCAGGGCGTAGAACCGGAATCGGTGCCATTGCGATTGCGCCTTCTTGGGGAGCACCATGTCGATGAAGCTTTCCCCAGACTTCACCTGGAACGTAATCCCGCTGTTCAGGATAAGCGATTGGTCGTTCTTGCCGGCCCGGGTCGCCCGCCCATGGAAGATCGATACCCACAATGGGAAATAGGGCGGGTAGCCAGGTAACACTCACACAGTGCCACGAACAGCGCGATCTGTTGGACGCTGTGTGGAGCAAGGTTAGAGATCTTGATGCTGTAGAAGGCCAAGAGCTGCCGCAAGAAGTCGGAGGTGGGGAGCGCAAAGCCGGGTTGGGGAAGCTCATGAAGATCACGAACTCCCCGGGCCTCGGGCGTGGCTCTACCTCATTCGCCGCCGACACCCTCCATCGTTCGTGTTTGAACTCGGGGATAATGCCCGCGGCGATGTACGGGAGGAGGGATTCCCGGGTGACCTTCGACTTACCCCAGCCCTCCGCCGCCATGGATGCTTTCGAAGCTCGAAATGAGGAGAAGAATGAGAGAGGATGGAAGAGGAATGCGGCGGAATGAGGAGCCCTAGTTCCTGGAGCGGCCCTTTATATCGCCGCACTCGCCGAATCAAGGAAGGAGATCCGCTCTCCAAAGTTGTTCCAAAATCACCGCCCCGAAATCGACGGCCGAGATCAGCACCGGCCTGGGCTACGTAGCCGTTAGCTAGCCGTCAACGGTCACGTCAAGTCCAACGGTCAACTACGCGCCAACGGCTCGCGCTCGGTCAACGTGAATATAGCCGTTGAGCACTCCACGTGTCTCCATGAGGGGCAGACGCCGACTGGCAGGCACCGACTAGCTGATGCCGATCGCCTTATGCCGATTAGCCAACACCGGCTAACCCATGGCGGCCGAGGATTGGGACTGGGTCTATAACTTTGTTTTTCAGGAGCCCAATGACGACTCGCTTTGGTCCATCACCGCACCTCTTCAAGACCCGCCTTGAACCCGTGCTTCATCACCATCGCGCTCGGGGACTACTGATGGGGATATGCCTTAGGGGGTGTGTCAGCAGTCCCACTCGCCATGAAGATGGAGGTCCAAGGAGCTGTCAGTCGCCTAACCGACTGGGTGACTGGGCCCTGTAGAGATTGGGCTAAAACCCTTGGATGGGCCTACTGGATGACGATCCCCTCGACTGAAGGGAGGAGATTACTTGCAAGAGGGGTGATGTTGAAGGAGATATGCCCTAGAGGCAATAATAAAGTGGTTATTATTTATATCTTTATGTTTATGATAAATGTTTATATATCATGCTATAATTGTATTAACCGAAACATTAGTACATGTGTGATATGTTGTCGGGGGGAAGACCCCGGATAGGGCAATGGACGCGGAGCAGCCGGCTGGCCACTGGCCGGCTCGCGGCAAAGGCCGGCTGAGGAGCAGCCGGCTGGCGCCGTGGCCGGCTGGTCCGGAAGCCGGTTGGCTCTAGGTCCTAGTCGGCCTGGCTGCGGCCACCAATGCTGTAGCTGGGCCGGCTTCTACAAGCCATATCCGACTGGGGTTTGTACCTCAGACCGACTCGAGGCTGGCGAGTCTTGCACTGGAAGGAACCGGGTTGGTGATCCGGGTTCCCAAAGTCCACGCTGACTCCATCTTCCGTAAAGCGCGGGGCACTGTGGAGCAATAGTGCCACGCGCCGGACAGGCCGTCAGAGCTTACGACGATCCGTACTGGCTACAGTGGCTGACGGCGACAGGGACACCTCCTCCATACCGCTGACCATGGCAGCCGGATGGGACAGGCCACGATGCTCAACCACTCCTGACGTCACCGCCTCGGGAAGGAGCGGAAGCCGAAGCCGGCCAAGCCGGCCAGTAGACTATAGGGTCTTATGTGTAAAGTGCCGGTGCCTATATAAGCCGCACTACCCCTCTAGTGCAGGGACGATCGATCATTTATTGCTTTCACCCACCTACAGAGCTGCCCTGTGAGAGAGACCATCGTCTCCCTTAGCCCCTCAGGAGCAGCCGGACACAGCTCTAGGAGCACCATTGTATTGTGTGATCACCATATACACTCATAGCAGGAGTAGAGGTTTTACCTCCACCGGAGGGCCTCGAACCTGGGTACGTCGCCGTGTCGCTCATGCCCATACCCGCTTCCGGATACCGCCGTGAGATCCCTCAGGAACCACTTCGATTAGCCACCCTATGGCATATGCCGTGACGATACCACGACATTTGGCGCCCACCGTGGGGCCTTCAGCATCCTCGGCCGGTGTCTTCATCCGGACGGGCCTCACCATCACCACCGGCGAGCGAGTCGCTTCAGGCTTGATCTGGAGATTCGGCTCCCTCAACTGCGTCAGCGACAACGCTGGCTGCTTCGCTGACCGGCCCTTCCCAGCCGGCGGCAGCGTCATCTCCTTCGGCGGCTTCGACGTTTACGTCGCCACCGTCGCACCGCCGCGCTACCCGCGGCAGGTGCTGCGCTGCGCTAGCCCTCCTCCGTGAGCCGGCAGCAGCGCTCCCGCCAGCCCCGCCGTCGTGCAAGTCATGATGGCTGGCGACGAGCTCCCCACCAAGAACCCGCGCATGCGCGGCCCCGACTTGGAGCGCAACATCGACCCCAACGCCTCCGGCTCGGGCCCGAAAGCGCCACCGCCACCGTCCCGACTGGATGCAGTCCGGGCAAAGCTGAGCACCCCGCTCACGCCTGGCGGAGATCCCACCGCCGTCGAGGCGGACTTGGAGGCGCACCGCCAGCTCCTCCTCAAGCAAACCGAAGAACTGGCCGCTGCTAAGCGCCAGATGGAGATCACCCAGCGCGAGTACAACCGCGCCCACGGCCTCACCTGTGCGGCGACGAGCCAAGCCGAGCCGGCCATATCCGCCGCAGGGGCCGCGACCTTGGCGCTGAGATCGCCCGCGACGGCGCTCCTTCGCCGGCTCCGTCCATGGAGCTCCCCGTCTACAACACGCCCGACAAGAACGTGCGCGCGGCAGAAGCCGCCGCGGAAGAGCTGAACCGCCTCGAAGGCGAAGAGTTACGCCGCCAGACCAGGCGGGGTGACTGAGCTGCTCAACGCAGCCAACAGGCAGATCGCCGACCCCAGGTATGTCAACGCCCCCAGAGCTTCTCACGCTCGTGGAGCCGCAGGCAACGACAGGGAAGGCGCCAGGGACACGGCCGAGTCCGCCTCCCCAGGACCAAGCCGGCGCCATGACTCCCGGGCCACGCACAGCTCGGGCCGGCCAAGCCACCAGCCGAGCGGCAGCGGCCGCAGCCGGCCCCCTCCAAGCCGGAATCAGGAGCAAGACTCCGAGCCCCGCCGTCATCACCGGCCGGCTCCAGAAGCAAGCGGCGCGCGCCAGCCGGCACACTCCCGGCTGGGCCCGCGCATCGAGCCCGCTGACGCCTGAGACCGCCTCGACCGGCTGGTTCAATCCCGCATCGCGGAGGAAGAGGGGCCAGCCGGCCCAAAGTGCTTCGGGCCGCGGATCCTCAACGAGCCTATGGTCGACGGCTTCCAGCTCCCGCGCGACACCCCCAAGTACGACGGCACCGCCAAGCCGGAGGACTGGCTGCAGGACTACTCCACCGCAGTCGGCATCGCCAAAGGCAACAAGCGCTGGGCTGTGCGCTACTCCCCCCTGATGCTACTCGGCTCCGCCCGCACGTGGCTCAACAACCTGCCAGCCGGCAGCATAAACGGCTGGCTGGACTTCAAAGCCGCCTTCATCAGCAACTTCACCGGCACTTATCGCCGGCCGGGTCGCCCCCAGCAGCTCGAGATGTGCAAGCAGGGCCCCGACGAGACGGATCGCGCGTACCTGACGCGTTGGTGCGAGATGCGCAACTCTTGCGAGGGCGTGCACGAGATGCAGGCCATCAGCTTCTTCATGGGAGGCTGTCGGCCCAACACCATGCTGTGGCACAAGTTGCGCCGCAGTGACCCCAAGTCGATGGCCGCCTTGATGGCCATCGCCGACAAGTACGCGCTGGCTGAGGAAGCCGGCAAGGCGCCGGCTGACGTTTCGCCGGCCCCCGCCAGAAGGGACAACCACAAGCCGGCCGAGGGCGCCTCGCACGGCAGCCGACGGGACAACTACCGCGGCAAGCGTCACAGCGACCAGCCGGACCGCCGGTACGGCTCCGCCCACGTAGCCGCCGTGGCAGACAACGCGGCAGGCGGCAGCCGCCGCCAGAAGCAAACAGACCGGCAGTGGAAGCCGAAGTACACCTTCGAGCAGATGCTAGACTCGCCGTGCAAGTACCACAGCGGCAAGAACCCCTCCAACCACACCACCCGCGACTGCCACTTCATGAAGCGGCTGACAAGCGGTGAACCTCTACCGCCTCCACCCCCGCCTCCACCAGCCGGCGGGCCGGGTGGCCAAGCCGGCGCAGAAAACGCCAACCTCGAGCACCACGAGGCTAACCAAGTGCACCATGGCGGCTGATATCTGGCCGAAGACGCCACCTACATCATCTTCACCTCCGAGCCCGAGGACAGGACGAGCCAAGAGCGCCGTTCGCTCGAGGTCAACGCGGTCATACCGCCGGTCCCCCAGTACCTAAACTGGTCAGAGCAGGCCATCACTTTTGATCGCCGCGACACACCGGCTGTCCTGCCGAAGCCGGGCAGCTACGCCATGGTCCTCGACCCCACCATCGGCACAACCCGGCGCAGCGTGCGTTTTTCGCGCGTCCTCGTCGACGGCGGCAGCAGCATCAACATCCTCTACCGCGACACCGCCCGCAAGCTGGGCATCCAGGAGGCCGAGTTGCGCCCCACCCCCACCGTCTTCCATGGCATCGTGCCAGGCCATTGCTGCCAGCCGATCGGCCGGATCACGCTGGAGGTGATGTTCGGGAAGCCGGATCACTTCCGCACCGAGAGAATCGAGTTCGAGGTGGTGGACCTCGTGAGTCCCTACCACGCGCTCCTGGGCAGGCCGGCCCTGACCAAGTTCATGGCGGTGCCCCACTATGGGTACCTGAAGATGAAGCTGCCTGGCCCCAAGGGGGTCATCACCGTAGCCGGCGACTATCGCCGCTCCATGGACTGCGCCACGCAGAGCTCCAAGATGGCCCAGACGCTGGTCATCGCCACCGAGAAGCAGCTCATCCACGACGCCGTCGCCCTCGCCAAAGCCGCGCAGACAGACATGCCGGCTGCAGGCAACCCGGCTGGGACGACTCACTTCCAGCCGGCCGACAACACCAAGAAGATCCTGCTGGACCCGGCGCAGCCGGACAAGTTCGTCACCATCGGCGCCGGCTTGAACAAGAAATAGGAAAGCGAGCTCACCAGCTTCCTCCGTGAGAATCGGGACATCTTCGCATGGACTCCAAGAGACATGCCGGGTGTGCCGAGGGAGTTGGCTGAGCACCACCTCCACGTCCGGCCTGAAGCCAAGCCGGTGAAGCAGCCTCTCAGGCGCTTCGCCGAAGAACGAAGGAAGGCCATCGGTGAAGAAATCGCCCGGCTCCTAGCTGCCGGCTTCATCATGGAAGTGCTGCACCCGGACTGGTTGGCGAACCCGGTCCTGGTGTTGAAGAAGAACGGCTCCTGGCGCATGTGTATCGACTACACCAGCCTGAACAAGGCGTGCCCAAAGGATCCCTTTCCCCTGCCGCGCATAGATCAAGTCATAGACTCGACTGCCGGCTGTGAATTGTTGTCTTTTCTAGATGCCTACTCAGGCTACCACCAGATTCCTTTGAATCCGGATGATCAAATAAAGACTTCGTTCATTACCCCGTACGGGGCTTACTGCTACAGGACTATGCCATTCGGCTTGAAAAATGCAGGCGCCACCTACCAAAGGTGCATGCAAAAGTGTTTGCAGGATCAAATCGGCAGAAATGTTCACGCATATGTGGATGATGTCGTTGTAAAAACCAAGGAGATGCCTACCCTCCTTGACGACCTGAGAGAAACCTTCACCAATCTGAGAAGATTCCGGATGAAGCTCAACCCGGCCAAGTGCACATTCGGCGTGCCGTCTGGCCAGCTCCTCGGCTACCTCGTCTCTCAGCGAGGGATTGAAGCCAACCCGGACAAGATCAGTGCCCTGGAGAAGATGGAACTGCCGCAGTGCCTCAAGGACGTCCAGAAGTTTGCTGGCTGCCTGGCCTCCTTGAGCCGCTTCACACCGGGCCGGGGGAGAAGGCACTGCCCCTGTATCAACTAATGAAGAAGGCGGACAAATTCGTCTGGTCACCGCAGGCGGATGAAGCTTTCCGTGACTTAAAGCGCGTGCTCTCAACCGCGCCAATCCTTGCAACGCCGGCTTCAATGGAGCCGATGCTGTTGTACATCGCAGCCACCAACCGGGTGGTTAGCGTTGTCCTGGTGGTGGAGCGCAAAGAAGCCGAAAACAGAGAGAAGCTGGTCCAGCGCCCAGTCTATTACCTCAGCGAAGTGCTCTCCCAGTCGAAGCAAAACTACCCCCACTACCAGAAGGTCACCTACGGCGTGTACATGGCGGCCAAGAAGCTCAAGCATTACTTTCAAGAACATCCCATCAGGGTGGTTGCCACAGCGCCTTTGGCGGAAATCATCGGCAGCAAGGATGCCAACGGCCGGGTTGCCAAGTGGGCCCTGGAGCTAGCCGCCCACACTATCCTCTACGAGCCACGCACAGCCATCAAGTCGCAGATCCTCGCGGACTTCTTCGTCGACTGGGCTGAGATGCGATCACTGCCGCCTGTGCCGGATTCCACACATTGGAAGATGCACTTCGACGGCTCGAAGATGCGCAACGGCTTGGGAGCCGGCATCGTCATCACCTCTCCCAAGGGAGACCGGCTGGACTACGTCCTGCAGATCCACTTCGCCGCATCCAACAATGTGGCGGAATATGAAGCGCTCATTCATGGGCTGAAGCTGGCCAAGGAGATTGGCGTGCGTCGCATACTTTGCTTCGGCGACTCCGACTTGGTCATACAGCAAGCATCTGGCGACTGGGACGCGAAGGACGCCAATATGGCCTCGTACCGCTTCCATGTCCAGCAGCTATCCGGCTTCTTCGACGGCTGCGAATTCCACCATGTGCCACGAGCAAACAACGAAGCGGCTGATGCCTTATCCAAGATTGGCTCAACCCGGCAAGCCATTCCGCCGGGTGTCGCCTTGGCGGTTCTCAAGAAGCCGTCCATCATACCGTCACCGGACTCGGATTCAATATTCGTGCCGGCTGACCCGGGGGCTGCTCGGTCCAACCCGGGGGCTTCATCGCCCAAGTCGGGGGCTAACAAGCCAAACCCGCCGGCTAGCATGCTGAACCCGGGGACTTCTCAGTCCAGCCCGGGGGCTTCATCGCCAAACTCGGGGGCTAGCAAGCCGAACCCGCCGGCTAGCAAGCCGGACCCGGCGACCATGCAGTCTAATCCGGAAGCTCCCACGCAGGAGGCCCTGTTGGTCAGCGTATTCGAGATAAGATGCGTACCTTCATGGGCACAAGAATTCCTCTCCTACCTCACCGACGGTGTGCTGCCTGATGATAGAGTCCAGGCCAGGCAGATTGAGAGAAGGGCCAAGGCCTATACCATCATCAACCACCAGCTGTACAAACGCAGCGTAAGTGGGGTGTTCCAGCGGTGCGTCGAGCCGGCTGAAGGGATTGAACTCCTACGGGAAATCCATCAAGGAGAGTGCGGACATCACGCCTCATCCAGAGCCATAGTGGCCAAAGCCTTCCGGCACGGTTTTTACTGGCCGACTGCACTCAGAGACGCAGAAGATTTGGTGAAGAAGTGCAACGGCTGTCAACGCTTCGCAAAGCAAAGACACCAGCCGGCTTCCGCCTTGAAAACCATCCCCATCACATGGCCATTTGCCGTATGGGGCTTGGATATGGTAGGCCCATTCAGAACAGCGCGAGGCGGCATGACACATCTCTTGGTGATGATTGACAAATTCACCAAGTGGATCGAAGCCAAACCAATCAAGAAACTGGACGGGTCCACAGCCGTCACATTCCTCAAGGAAATCATTGTGAGATTCGGCTACCCCCACACCATCATCACCGACAACGGCACCAACTTCTCCCAAGGCATCTTCTCTCGCTATTGCGGGGAAATGGGGATCCGGATGGCCCTATCCTCTGTGGCACACCCAGAGTCCAACGGACAAGTGGAAAAGGCTAACGGCTTAGTCCTAGCCGGCATCCGGCCCCGGCTGGTGGAGCCGCTCGAGCGAGCAGCCGGCTGCTGGATTGAAGAATTGCCCAATGTGCTGTGGAGCCTGCGCACAACGACAAATCGCTCAGTCGGCTTCACACCATTTTTCCTCGTATACGGGGCCGAAGCCGTCCTGCCGACTGATATCGAGCACGACGCGCCAAGGATCAAGCTCTACACAGAAGCCGAAGCCAAAGAAGCTCGCGAAGATGGAGTTGACCTGGTCGAAGAGGCCCGGCTGCTGGCTGAGTCTAGATCTACCATCTACCAGCAAAGCCTCCGACGCTATCACAGCCGGAAGGTCCAGCCCTTAGCATTCCGAGAAGGAGACCTAGTGCTCCGGCTGATCCAGCGGACAGCCGGACAGCATAAACTGTCATCCCCATGGGAGGGTCCCTTCATCGTGAGCAAGGCAGTAGGCAATGATTCCTACTATCTCATAGATGCCCAAGAGGCTAAGAAAAACAAGCCGGACAAGGCTGACGAGGAGACTAAACGTCCCTGGAATGTCAGGTTACTCCGCCCATTTTACACATGAGAGCAGGAATGTATGTATCCCTTGTATCCCTTTTGTGAGTTATGAAAAAGCTTGCGCCAAGAGCGCCGTTTCCGACAAGTTTTTCGCGTACTTTACCTTTATTTCGCCAATTGGCTTGAACCCTCTCACGCGGTCGGCTCAGTAACGTGATCCGGTTTCCGACAGCCGGCTTCCGATCCAGCTACAGACCGCAACCCGGCTGTCCGGCTGGCGGGAGTAAGGCCTAGGAAGCCGGCACGCGAAAAACGACTAAGGGAAAGAGTAAAAGCGAGTTGACTTGCAACTTTTCATATAAGTGCCGGATTGCCGAATTCAGCTCGTTCGACTGAAATACTGTCGGCCTCACCCAGCGGCCCGCTCTTGATCCGGCGACGGATCGCAAGTCGGACGTACGACCGGCAAGGGCACAGCCAAAGAGTGGGGCGGATGGGAAAAAGCGAACGAGTCGAAAGAAAGCAACTCGGCACACAAATGATTAACAAACACATTAAAGTGTGGCATAATTAAAAGGCGATAATATTGTCTTACATCTGCACCCGGCATCCCGGGGATTTAATAAATTGTCTTGCAAAGGAACAACTGAAAAGCAGGAAATCTAAGCCGGAGGGGCATCAGTGGAGACGGCGGCCGGGTCGTCCTCAGGCACGTCTTCCGCCTCCTCATCATCCATGTATTCTCCATCGGATGGAGGAGGGTTCGGGTCCGCGACGAAGAGCGTCTTGTCAACGAAGTCGGCGATGGTGCTGGCCCGAGCAAGGCGGGCGGCCTTGAAGTCGGCTGGGAGCTTGTCCTCCACGCCGGCTCGCCGGAACTCAAGCTGCCCCAGGTCCACCTCGTTGTACCAGGAGAGGACGAAGGACAGCGCCATATCAGCACCGGCGCGCGTGGCCGACTCCTTCCAGTCGAGGAAGCGGTCCGGCGCCTGCTCCATCGAGGAGATGAGGCCGGAGATATCTTGCGGCGCCGCCTCCCCAGGCCACAGCATGGGCACCAGCTCTTCAGCCGCCTTCCGCAGCTCCCAGCCGAGCTTGGTGACGGGCTCGATGCGGGCAGCCATGGACGCCAGATGGTCCTCCATGGAGAAGTACTCCGAGCTGCCCTCGCCGGTTTCCCGCCTCCTGGAATCACGCGCGACGCCAACGGCTGCCAAAGCCGCCTCCTGCGTCTCCGGGAAGGCCGCTGCAAGAAGAAGAAGCAAGTCAGAAACCATCAAAGCCGAAATAAGCTGAAAAATGCAAATTTTCGAAGTCCTAAGCCAAAAGGAAAAGCCTGGCGGCAGCCGGCAAGAACCGACTGCCACCAGCCCAAAGATGAGGATAACGAAGGAATCAGAAGTTTCTGCTGCCGGCTGCCAACAAAAGCCGGCAGTCGACAGCCGAAAGCCGGCAAAGGGAAGGAACATAAAGATGCACTCACCCGCCAAGCCGCGATCAAGCGCGCTAAAATCGTCGGTCCAACGCTTGGCGGTGGCCGTCAGCTCTGTGGACTTGGCGGTGACCTCCTCCTGCAGCGCAAGCCGCTGTTTCTCCACCTCCGTTAGCCGCCGGCTCAGATCATCCACCTTCTCCTTCTCCGCCGTCCTGAGGGAGTCGAGCTCGGCGAGATGGTTCTTCTCCAGCAGGCGCAGCCGCGTCAGCTCCTGCTCAGCCAGCTTGAGCTTGCCGGCGGCGGATCGGCCCGCCTCCTCGCTCTCGGCGCACTGCGCGCGAGCGGCTCGGAGATCCGACTCCAGCCGCGGGACCTTGGCGGCTTCAGCTGCGAGGCGGCCGGAAAGAAATGTCAGCCAACCAAGATTAAAAAGAAAATAAGATATCAAGTCGAAAGAAGCATAGAGCTTACCCTTGACGGCTTCCAGCTCGCGGGCCAAGTCGGCCCGGTCCAGCTTGGCCTTGTGGTAATGGGTGACGGCGCGATTATACAAAACGGTGCGCCGGTCCATCACAGCCTAAGGAAAAGAGAAAGTTAGTCAATCAGGCGAAACCCGTGCCGGCTCCAAGCAGCCGGCCCATGCCTCGAAGGGCTACCAGGATAACAATCAGATCAAAAACAGATAAAGCTTACCTTGCCGGCTTCCTCAACCTGGGCGACGTTAGCCGCGGCCTCGGCTGCCCTGGCCTTGAGATTGGCCTGCAGGCTGGAGAAGAACATCTCCACCGATGCTTGGCCGGGGTTCCCCTCCCGGCTGGTCACCTCGCAGGAGTCGGCGCGGAGCCACGCCTGCTCCATGGTGGCAGCCGAGCCGAGGCTGGAGTCGGAGGCGGACGGCACCTGAAGAAGAAGTGCGCCCTTGGCCACGTGCAGGCCTTGCGGTGACGCCGATGAGGTCCCCGTCCTCACCAGCGCGCGCGAGTCGGCGCCCTCCGTGCGCGCCGGCTCGTCCCTAGCCGGCTCCTGCCTGGTCGGCTCGTCCCTCGTCGGCCGCTGCGGCGGCGGCGTCGCTCCGGGCGCAGCGGATGGCCCAGCCGGCCCAGCTTGTCTCCGGCGCCCGGGCGCCTCCGGACTCTCGTCCAACTCCACCACGGGGGCCTGCTGCCGGCTCCGGCCGCAGGCGGCGCGGCCCTGCCAGCGCCAGTCCTAGGAGCAGCCCCGCCGGCCCGGCCCCGGCCGAAGGCGGCATGCCCCGCCCGGCCCCAGCGGCTGGGTCCGAGAAGAGGTGTCCGGCGCGGGAACATGTCGTCCAGCGTCGGCTGCCGCGTTGGCTCGACCCGCGCGCCGCGATCTGGCGCTGAGGCCAGCGGCACGGCAAAGGAAGAAGCCCCTGTCGCAGGCGGCGGCGGCGTAGGTGCGCGCGAGGAAGGCTGCGGCGTCTGCTCCCTCCTCTGGCGCGGAAGCGGCGACACAACGCGCGGAGCTTGCCGGGAGCCGCCGCCCTGGGCAAACTTGATAGGGGCCCTGGCCGGATAAACAGAAAGATAATAAGCATAAAAGTAAGGAAAGAAAAGGAATCAAACAAGAAAAAGAGAAAGAGAACTCACCCGGCTTGCTCCGGGACCTTCTTCGGCTGCTGCCGGCGCTGTTTCTTCGCCTTCGCCTCCGCGGCGGCGGTGGAGCCGGCTCGCTTCGTGCCCTTGGGCGCCGAAGTCGCCGTGGTGCTTGGTGGCCTCGAACGCAGAGGCACGGCGGGGATTGGCCCCGTGCCGGACGTCGCCGCCTCCTCCTCCTCCTGGTGCTCTGGTGAAGGGGGCGGATTGTGCTCCCCCTGGCCGCCTAGATCAGGCGCCTGCGGCAGGTCGTCGTCGCCGGCATGGTCGCCGGCTTGGTCAGCCGGATCGACGTGATCCGGCGTCCACCTCTTCATCGCCAGGTCGCCGTCCTCGGCGTTCTGGCGCTCAAAAAGCTAGAAAGACAGAAAAAACATGAGCATATGACAAGCCGGAAGTCGGCAGAAGAAAAAGGAAGTCGGCCTCGCAGCCGCAAGCTGGAAAATGGCAAAGACACGAAGCTTACCCGCGCCGGTGGATGGTTCCTGTCGCAGGGCACCAGCCCGTAGCTCCAGTCCTCCGCCAGGTTCGCCTTGGTGATGTGGTTCACCCGGCTGGCCACCTGGGCTTTGGTGAGCGGCACCTTGGACGTCCGGTTCGGATCGAACCGGCCGGACATGTGCCCGATCTTGTGGGTGCGCATCTGGAGCGGCAGCACCCGGCGCTCGGCGATGGTGCAGAGGAGATCTTCGGCAGTCAGCCCGCCATCGGTGGCTGTCGCCAGGAAGTCCCAGAGAAGGTTCACCTCCGCGTCCGGATCCGTCGAGCGGGCGTTGTGGCTCCAGTTGATCCGGCCGACTGGAGGAGCCGGATTGAACTCCGGCAGGTTGATCCGGTCGACGAGCTCCCCCTCGTTGCGCACGTAGAAGAATGACATTTGCCAGTTCTTCACCGAGTCGACGGTGGGGATCTTGGGGAAAGGCGTACCAGGCCGGGTGTAGATCGAGGCGGCGCCGCAGGCTCGCAGGCGGCCGTCGTTGGTCTGCGCCTTCAAGAAGAAGAGCCAGCTCCAGAAGTCGATGTCGGGCCACAAGCCGGCGTAGGCCTCCATGAACGCTACGAAGCAGCTTAGGAGGACGCACGCGTTGGCCGGCAGGTGGTGCGGCTGGAGGCCGAAGTGGTCGAGGAATTGCCGGAAGAACGGCGAAGCCGGCAGACCCAGCCCGCGATCAAGATGCGCGCCGAAGACGACGCGCTCGCCGGGCTCCGGCTTGGGCTCCACCTCCTCGGCGGGCACCCGCGTGATGACCGACTGCGGGATCCGCCGAAGGCGCACCAGGCGTTCGATGTCGTCCTCCCGCATGTAGGAGCCCCTCCACGATCCGCTGGGGGACGCCATTGACGAGGACGAGGAAGAAGATGACCAGGAGAGGCTGAACGGCGAGGAAGAACCTTGCGACCGCGGCGGCGACAACGGCGGCTGAGGACGCTCCGTCGAGATGCGCGGCCCCGTGGCGCCGGATTGACGGAGTGGCGGCGGTGGATCGGTGAAGATTTGCCCGCCGGAGTTCGCCAGCGGAAGAAGTTCGCCGGAGCAACAGCAAGCTCGAGCGCGCAGAGGAGGGAAGCAGGAGCGCGAGGAGGAAGAAATGGCAAGTGGCCGCCTCGAGGCGCTCCCCCGCGGCATTTATAGCCACCCGACGCGGGCGGTTGGCCTCCACGTGGCGGTCGTGGGCCGTAACTCCTCCCACGTCGCCGGATTTACTGCGCCGTAACTGCGCCGTAACTCCTCCCACGTCCACGACGGTTACCGAAAACGGCCACACCACGTCGCCCACTACCGCACCGGATCCGGGGGAACATTGATGTGACCAGACGAACCGACCGACGGGCCAGGCGTCAGACCCGTCAAGTCGGGCGCAGGACCCGAGGCGGCGGAGGCTCCGGCGCGCCGCAAGCCGGAGCCGGACCAAAAGTTCCACTCGAACCAAAATTCATCAGCAAGGCGGAGGCGCCGTCAGATCTTGCAAGAAAGCAAAAACTGTACAAGTGTAAAAAGCGGCCGGCTGGGAAGCAGCCGGCAGGAACGAGCCGGATGAGGGCGCAGCCGGCTGAATGGAAATTCTCAGTCGGCCCCTCCAAGTGCCGTCTAATATATTCGAGAAGCCAGGAAAACCTGCCTAGGTCCTTCTAAACGCAGGACCTTGCCAGCTTCGGGGGCTAATGTCGGGGGGAAGACCCCGGATAGGGCAATGGACGCGGAGCAGCCGGCTGGCCACTGGCCGGCTCGCGGCAAAGGCCGGCTGAGGAGCAGCCGGCTGGCGCCGTGGCCGGCTGGTCCGGAAGCCGGTTGGCTCTAGGTCCTAGTCGGCCTGGCTGCGGCCACCAATGCTGTAGCTGGGCCGGCTTCTACAAGCCATATCCGACTGGGGTTTGTACCTCAGACCGACTCGAGGCTGGCGAGTCTTGCACTGGAAGGAACCGGGTTGGTGATCCGGGTTCCCAAAGTCCACGCTGACTCCATCTTCCGTAAAGCGCGGGGCACTGTGGAGCAATAGTGCCACGCGCCGGACAGGCCGTCAGAGCTTACGACGATCCGTACTGGCTACAGTGGCTGACGGCGACAGGGACACCTCCTCCATACCGCTGACCGTGGCAGCCGGATGGGACAGGCCACGATGCTCAACCACTCCTGACGTCACCGCCTCGGGAAGGAGCGGAAGCCGAAGCCGGCCAAGCCGGCCAGTAGACTATAGGGTCTTATGTGTAAAGTGCCGGTGCCTATATAAGCCGCACTACCCCTCTAGTGCAGGGACGATCGATCATTTATTGCTTTCACCCACCTACAGAGCTGCCCTGTGAGAGAGACCATCGTCTCCCTTAGCCCCTCAGGAGCAGCCGGACACAGCTCTAGGAGCACCATTGTATTGTGTGATCACCATATACACTCATAGCAGGAGTAGAGGTTTTACCTCCACCGGAGGGCCTCGAACCTGGGTACGTCGCCGTGTCGCTCGTGCCCATACCCGCTTCCGGATACCGCCGTGAGATCCCTCAGGAACCACTTCGATTAGCCACCCTATGGCATATGCCGTGACGATACCACGACATATGTAGACAACAAGAAGTCCCTAGTATGCCTCTTAAACTAGCTTGTTGATTAATGGATGATTAGTTTCATAATCATGAACATTGGATGTTATTAATAACAAGGTTATATCATTATATGAATGATGTAATGGACACACCCAATTAAGCGTAGCATAAGATCTCGTCATTAAGTTATTTGCTATAAGCTTTCGATACATAGTTACCTAGTCCTTATGACCATGAGATCATGTAAATCACTTATACCGGAAAGGTACTTTGATTACATCAAACGCCACTGCGTAAATGGGTGGTTATAAAGGTGGGATTAAGTATCCGGAAAGTATGAGTTGAGGCATATGGATCAACAGTGGGATTTGTCCATCCCGATGACGGATAGATATACTCTGGGCCCTCTCGGTGGAATGTCGTCTAATGTCTTGCAAGCATATGAATAAGTTCATAAGAGACCACATACCATGGTACGAGTAAAGAGTACTTGTCAGGAGACGAGGTTGAACAAGGTATAGAGTGATACCGATGATCAAACCTCGGACAAGTAAAATATCGCGTGACAAAGGGAATTGGTATCGTATGTGAATGGTTCATTCGATCACTGAAGTCATCGTTGAATATGTGGGAGCCATTATGGATCTCCAGATCCCGCTATTGGTTATTGGTCGGAGTGAGTACTCAACCATGTCCGCATAGTTCACGAACCGTAGGGTGACACACTTAAAGTTGGATGTTGAAATGGTAGATCTTGAATATGGAATGGAGTTCGAATATTTGTTCGGAGTCCCGGATGAGATCCCGGACATCACGAGGAGTTCCGGAATGGTCCGGAGAATAAGATTCATATATAGGAAGTCATATTCCAAGTTTGGAAATGATCCGGTGCATTTATGGCAGGTTCTAGAAGGTTCTAGAAAAGTCCGGAAGAAATCACCATGGAAAGTAGAGTCCCGGAGGGACTCCACCTTGCATGGCCAGCCAACCCTAAAGGGGAGGAGTCCAAGGTGGACTCCCCTAGGGTGGCCGGCCAACCCCCCTCATGGACGGGGGGAATCCCACCCCAAGTGGGATTCCCACCTTGGGTAGGTTTCCCTACATATGGGAGGTTTCATTGTTGGGGTCTTATTCGAAGACTTGGATACCAACACTTGGGGATTTCCACCTATATAATGAGGAGGAGAGGGAGGGGGCTGCCAACTCTTGGCCGCACCACCTAGGGCTGCCCTTGGCCGGCGCCCTAGCCTCCCCCTCTCTCCCCAAACCCTAGCGGTCTCTCTCCTCCACCACATCCCGCACGCTTAAGCGAAGCTCCGCCGGATTTCTCCACCACCACCGACACCACGCCGTCGTGTTGTCGGATTCAAGAGGAGCTACTACTTCCGCTGCCCGCTGGAACGGGGAGGTGGACGTCGTCTTCATCAACAACCGAACGTGTGACCGAGTACGGAGGTGCTGCCCGTTCGTGGCGCCGGAAGCGATCGTGATCAAGATCTTCTACGCGCTTTTGCAAGCGGCAAGTGAACATCTACCGCAGCAACAAGAGCCTCATCTTGTAGGCTTTGGAATCTCTTCAAGGGTGAGACTCGATACCCCCTCGTTGCTACCGTCTTCTAGATTGCATCTTGGCTTGGATTGCGTGTTCGCGGTAGGAAATTTTTTGTTTTCTATGCAACGTTATCCTACAGTGGTATCAGAGCCAGGTTTATGCATAGATGGTTGCACGAGTAGAACACAATGGTTTGTGGGCGTTGATGCTCTTGTTATCTTTAGTTTGAGTACTTTGCATCTTTGTGGCATAGTGGGATGAAGCGGCCCGGACTAACTTTACATGATCGCGTTCATGAGACTTGTTCCTCGTTCGACATGCAACTTGTATTGCATAAGAGGCTTTGCGGGTGTCTGTCTCTCCTACTATAGTGAAGATTCAATTTACTCTTCTATTGACAACACTAGTATCACCGTTGTGGTTCATGTTCGTAGGTAGATTAGATCTTACTCGAAAACCCTAAACCACGTAAAATATGCAAACCAAATTAGAGACGTCTAACTTGTTTTTGCAGGGTTTGGTGATGTGATATGGCCATAATGTGATGATGAATATGTATGAGATGATCATTATTGTATTGTGGCAACCGGCAGGAGCCTTATGGTTGTCTTTAATTTTCATGTTGAGTAGTATTTCAAAGTAGTTGTAATAGTTGCTACATGAGGTGAACAACCATGAAGACGGCGTCATGAACCTTGACGCTACGCCGACGATGATGGAGATCATGCCCGCTGATGATGGAGATCATGTCCGTGCTTTAGAGATGAAGATCGAAGGCGCAAAGACAAAAGGGCCATATCATATCACATATGAACTGCATGTGATGTTAATCCTTTTATGCATCTTATTTTGCTTAGAACACGACGGTAGCATTATAAGATGATCCCTCACATTAATATCAAGATAATAAAGTGTTCTCCCCTCGTATGCACCGTTGTAACAGTTCGTCGTTTCAAAGCATCTCGTGATGATCGGATGTGATAGATTCAACGATTCACATACAACGGGTGTAAGCCATGTTGCACACGCGGAATACTTGGGTTTGCTTGACGAGCCTAGCATGTACAGACATGGCCTCGGGACAACGGAAACCGAAAGGTTGAACACGAGTCATATGGATGATATGATCAACATGTTGATGTTCACCATTGAAGCTACATCATCTCACGTGATGATCGGTTTTTGGTGTAGTGAATTTGGATCGTGTACCACTTAACAACTATGAGGGATGTTGTATTAAGTGGGAGTTCATTAGTAATTAGATTAAAACATGAACTAATTATCATAAACATAGTCTGAGTAGTATTTTGAATTAATTTTGTAGTATTGGCATCCGTTTTCTACTATGCGCTAGTCTTGTTATTGAGATAGAAATACTGTTAAAATCTGACAAGAAACTTTACGGATTGGTACCGTATTGTTAAAGAATCAAGAATTGATTAAGTCCTATTGCAAACTTTTAGTAAACCTCACATTATTAATTCAAAGAGCTAAGGTTTCAATTAGTACCTAAAGTTATCTTGTCTCCGTCAAACTTGAAGTTCAAATTTGTTTCAAAAGTAAGAAGCTGAAAATTTAGTTTTCAGAAATAATCAAGGTATGAGATATATGTGATATCTAAGACCTTATTGCAAGATGATAGAATATATTTTGGTGAGACTACATAAACTCATAAGTTTTATGGGAATGTATGAAGGTTGAAGACGCCAGGCGTCACAATCCTCCAACTATTGGGGCACTAACGATATTCGCATATCCATGAAGTTATCATCCTTAGTATGCACCGTTGCTAAGACTCATAGTATCGAAACATCACGTGATGATCGGGTGTTATAGATTCTACGTGTGCTTACAACGGGTGCAAGCCAGATTTGCACATGCGAATACTAAGGTTAAACTTTATGAGCCTAGCATGTACAGACATGGTCTCAAAAAGTTTTCATGAATTGATGGATAAAATTATGAGTGAAATTGTTCATCATAGTTACTAATAAGTGAAATCTAGAACACTTGTCATATGATGATCAACTTCAAAATAAGAACCTCAAGGTTATTGGTATTAGACCAACAAACCTAGAAGTTATTAATGTTGAAGTGTTTTTCTGAATAATGAGGAAAGCTAAAAGAGAAACTGCAAAAGATATTTTGGCAGAAAGAAAGAAAAGACTAGAAAGTCTAGCTCAGGTGTATATAAATGATATACATGTTATGGTTGTATTCCTAGTTAGGTCACACTATGAAATTCTTGGATATTATTACTATATTGGTTGGTATGAAGTGTCATACAAAACAACGCAATACAAGAATACAATGGCCTAAGTGACTGACAAGGAATATGATAGAAATGTACGTCTGGAACAAAATAAAGTGTTATTATGTTCGTCGTTGGCATTCTATCTAGCCCTTAGAATTTATAATAAAGAACTTAATAATTGTTATTTTGCTCTGGTCAAATGAAAACAATGAGTTGTTCAAATTATGACATTACTCCATATACGATGGATAAGTTATTATAAATCTTAATGGTGAAACACACATACATAACACTGAAGCTAAAATGCCATAAGGCAAATGATTTGAATTCCACTTATTTGTGAAACCGCCATTTAGGTCATGTTAGAAAGGATCGCATGAAGGAACTCCATGCAAATGGATTTTTGGAGTCATTCGATTTGTTGAATCGTTTGACACTTGCAAAATCTTTTCTAAAAGGTAATGACTGAAATACCGTTCATAGGCCGAAGAATTGAACGGGCAACTAACTTAGTGAAAACATGCATAATGATATATGTGGTTCACTGGGCATAGTTGTGTGCGGAAGATTCTTCTACTTCATGAAAACTTTCAAACAATGAATTGAGTATATATGTGGATATATTCAATAAGGAAAAGTTTGAAACATTTGAATAGGATTCAAATAAATTTCAGCATGAAGTGGAAATCATCGTAATAGAAAAGTCAAATATCTATGATTGGATCATGGAGGAAATATTTGAATTACGAGTTTTAGCGAACATCTAAGAGAGTTATGAAATTGTTCTACAACTCACGTTTCTTGGAGTATCATAGTGATGAAGAAGTATCCAAGAGATGTATCCAATACTTGTTGGGTCAATGATGAGATAAAATATTGATGTCATTATATTTTTGTGGATTATGCTTTAGTGACTACCACTTTTACACTGAATAGAGCATCATCATGATCCGATGAAATGACACCATACAAGTTATGGCATGGGTATAAACCCTAATAGTCCTTTCTTTAAATTTTGTTCTAAGAGTTTACAACCAAAATCGGATGAATGTCTTTGTTGGTTATCCCAGAGAATTGATTGGGAATTCTTCCCACGAGACAAAGACAAAAGTGTTTGTCAATGTTTCTTATTTCCGAGAAATTGTTTCTAGTGAAGTATTTGAGTGGGAGGACAATATAATTTGATAAGGTTTATGAACCTGAGCATAATGATCAGAGTAGCGCAGCATCGGAATTGGTTTCGGAAGCGGCCACAACGATCATGGCTCCCATGACTACAAAGTGTTTTAGTCATGGAGATCGAAGTACATATTGAACCTTGTAGGTATGGTTTACTTTGTGATCAAATAAATGATTTGTGGACAAAGGATTGATTTTGAACAATGATAAACCAACTACAAACAAAGAAGTTATGATGGGTCCTGACTCCGTTAAAATGGCCATACGCCATGAAATCCATAATAGATGAATACTTTTTGAAAGTAAATGGATCTATAGACTTGGATGAAATATCCTTAAAGAAGCTCGACTTGTCGAAAAATTGTTTACGACAAAGTTCAAAGAGTTGACTACGATAAGATTAGATCTTCCGTAGCAATGCTTATAGTCTATGTGGATTATTCTAGTAATCACTACATATTTCTTTTATGAGATATGCTAGTAGGATGGCAAAATACACTACTTAACAGAAGTATGTATACAAGATACAACCAATTGTTTTGCTAGTCCGTAGAATACTAGATAGGTATACGAACTTCAATTGGATGAAGTGAGTATCACGGAGTTGGAATCTTCACCAAGATGAAATAGTTAAAGAGTTTTTGATTTCATCAGAGACGATGAAGAGGTTTGCATTTGCAAGAAATTAAGTGGGAGCACTGAGACATATTTATAATACTTATGTAGATGACATATAGTTGGTTATAAATGATGTAATTATATACTTGATTAAAAGGTTTCATTGAAAATTAAACTTCAATGAAAGGATATGGACTGAAACATATTTAGTGTCAAAATCTATGAAGATAGATTGAAACACATAATAAGTTTAAGTCAAAGTACATAGAATGGATATTTAAGTAGTTCAATATAGAAATGTTAAGAAAATGTTCTTGTCATATGAAGGTTTAACAAGACTTGAGTGTATCTGACACTCAATGAGTAAAAACACATGAGTGATTATAGATCACGAATAATATGTACACAATCAGATATCATGTGCTATAAAGTGTTATGAGCATATACCAGAATGATTCATATGATGATCATTGAATGACAAAGAAGAATATCCTTGAGTACTTTAGAAAAACTAAGGATATATATATTTTTTTGTATGAAGAAATGACAAACAAATCGCTGTAAGGTGTTACACCGATATTGGTTTTGTCACATATAAAATATAATTTCAATCTCAAATTAGACTAAGTGTTGTTTAAAAGGTAGCACAATGAGCTAGAAGTTGTCTATGCTAGATTTAGAAGAGTTCTAAATATTGTGACGGAATCTACAAAAGAAGGCAGAGTATGTCATTGTTTTGACAATGACAAAGGATGTTAAGTCAAGAGGTTCTTTGAGAACTTGGTGTATTTCCGACAGAGTCAGAACTTTGAAGCTATATTGTGTGTGACAATATTAGTGACATATTTCAGACCGCGGAATTAAGGTTCCACCAGAAGACGAAACATATTTAATGCCGACTCATTTGGAAATGAGTGATGCGTTGAGACGCAAATGAATTACAAAATACATACGGTTCTGAGCATGTCAGATCCGTTGACTAAAACCTCTCTCGTGAGCGAAACATGATAAAGCACCAGAAGGCCAAGGTGTTATATCTTTACAAATGTAAACTAGATTATTGACTCTAGTGCAAGTGGGAGACTGAAGGAGATATGCCCTAGAGGCAATAATAAAGTGGTTATTATTTATATCTTTATGTTTATGATAAATGTTTATATATCATGCTATAATTGTATTAACCGAAACATTAGTACATGTGTGATATGTAGACAACAAGAAGTCCCTAGTATGCCTCTTAAACTAGCTTGTTGATTAATGGATGATTAGTTTCATAATCATGAACATTGGATGTTATTAATAACAAGGTTATATCATTATATGAATGATGTAATGGACACACCCAATTAAGCGTAGCATAAGATCTCGTCATTAAGTTATTTGCAATAAGCTTTCGATACATAGTTACCTAGTCCTTATGACCATGAGATCATGTAAATCACTTATACCGGAAAGGTACTTTGATTACATCAAACGCCACTGCGTAAATGGGTGGTTATAAAGGTGGGATTAAGTATCCGGAAAGTATGAGTTGAGGCATATGGATCAACAGTGGGATTTGTCCATCCCGATGACGGATAGATATACTCTGGGCCCTCTCGGTGGAATGTCATCTAATGTCTTGCAAGCATATGAATAAGTTCATAAGAGACCACATACCACGGTACGAGTAAAGAGTACTTGTCAGGAGACGAGATTGAACAAGGTATAGAGTGATACCGATGATCAAACCTCGGACAAGTAAAATATCGCGTGACAAAGGGAATTGGTATCGTATGTGAATGGTTCATTCGATCACTGAAGTCATCGTTGAATATGTGGGAGCCATTATGGATCTCCAGATCCCGCCATTGGTTATTGGTCGGAGTGAGTACTCAACCATGTCCGCATAGTTCACGAACCGTAGGGTGACACACTTAAAGTTGGATGTTGAAATGGTAGATCTTGAATATGGAATGGAGTTCGAATATTTGTTCGGAGTCCCGGATGAGATCCCGGACATCACGAGGAGTTCCGGAATGGTCCGGAGAATAAGATTCATATATAGGAAGTCATATTCCAAGTTTGGAAATGATCCGGTGCATTTATGGCAGGTTCTAGAAGGTTCTAGAAAAGTCCGGAAGAAATCACCATGGAAAGTAGAGTCCCGGAGGGACTCCACCTTGCATGGCCAGCCAACCCTAAAGGGGAGGAGTCCAAGGTAGACTCCCCTAGGGTGGCCGGCCAACCCCCCTCATGGAAGGGGGGAATCCCACCCCAAGTGGGATTCCCACCTTGGGTAGGTTTCCCTACATATGGGAGGTTTCATTGTTGGGGTCTTATTCGAAGACTTGGATACCAACACTTGGGGATTTCCACCTATATAATGAGGAGGAGAGGGAGGGGGCTGCCAACTCTTGGCCGCACCACCTAGGGCTGCCCTTGGCCGGCGCCCTAGCCTCCCCTCTCTCCCCAAACCCTAGCGGTCTCTCTCCTCCACCACATCCCGCACGCTTAAGCGAAGCTCCGCCGGATTTCTCCACCACCACCGACACCACGCCGTCGTGCTGTCGGATTCAAGAGGAGCTACTACTTCCGCTGCCCACTGGAACGGGGAGGTGGACGTCGTCTTCATCAACAACCGAACGTGTGACCGAGTACGGAGGTGCTGCCCGTTC
Source organism: Lolium perenne (assembly GCF_019359855.2). Taxonomy (NCBI): domain Eukaryota; kingdom Viridiplantae; phylum Streptophyta; class Magnoliopsida; order Poales; family Poaceae; genus Lolium; species Lolium perenne. The sequence goes on along the minus strand of NC_067248.2, from coordinate 29,891,655 downwards.
GTGGCGCCGGAAGCGATCGTGATCAAGATCTTCTACGCGCTTTTGCAAGCGGCAAGTGAACGTCTACCGCAGCAACAAGAGCCTCATCTTGTAGGCTTTGGAATCTCTTCAAGGGTGAGACTCGATACCCCCTCGTTGCTACCGTCTTCTAGATTGCATCTTGGCTTGGATTGCGTGTTCGCGGTAGGAAAATTTTTGTTTTCTATGCAACGTTATCCTACAGATGTACCCCGGATTAGTAGCAAAAGATACGATTCGGAGTTATCTTCATGTAACCCTAGATCGGGGGTGCCTATATAAACCCCCGAGCTAGGCCTTAGAAGACACGTCATCTGAGATCCGATCTCCCTGATAGCTCTTGGCGTAGCTGCCGACTGAGCCCTCCCATTGTAATTCTCCACTGAGCAATAGATCTAGCAGGACGTAAGCCTTTTACTCTCCGGAGGGGCCGAACCTGGGTAAACCTTGCGTCTTGTGCACCTCGTTCTGCAGATGGCTGAGTTCCCTTGCCCCCGCATCAACGAAGTGCTGCCCCCCGTAGCACCTGCCGTGGTCATATCCACGACACTGACAGACTTGTGCACGCTCGGAGAATAGCGCTTGAGCATAGGAGGCATCCCGATCCTGCTGGAACCGTGCGGCCACGTTCATGCAATGCACCAGCACTTCTACGATGTGCTCACGCTGGAGCAGCGCGCATACCCGCACTGGGACTTGGAGAGCCGCCACATGGAACAACTTCTTATGGCAGCAACATCTCTTTGAGCTCAGCTGGTACGGGGAACAGGCCGCCGCCCGCCAGCAAGAATGAGGTGGTCCGTCAAATTTTATGGGGTGCGTCGGGCTGCACCCTCGTCGCGGTGCTCGAGCACACTGCGCTCGGGAACGAGCCACGGCTCGGGTACCCCGCACCGACACCGGTGTGGAGGTGGGAGCTATGGAGGATGGCCTCCGCATCCTCGTCGTTGTCGTCAAGGTCCTCATCAAGGGCCTCGTCCTCGAGCGCGCCAAGGACGGTGAGGAGCGGCAACCTCTAAATCGGAGGGCCTTCGGCGCTGCCGGTAGAAGCGAGGATGACCTCCATGTCTCAAAAAAAAAAGAGCTAGGATCAGAGGATCGGTCAGCTAGGTTTAACTATGTGTACTTGCATGAAGATTTTAAAAAAATTATAATTTATATGTACATCTTTCATTTACATGTGTTGTACATACATATACATCACAGTATACATTTGTACAGTGTACATACATTGTACCCGGTGTACCTACGAACGGGCTTAATGCCCGTACCCCAACCTACTGTGGGGGCAAGGGCACGGTCGGAACACCACCGTTTAAACCACAAAATCCCGTGTTGCCCCTAGCGGTGCGGTACAAAACTTCCCGGCCGTGTGCACACGTACTACTACGTACGTTGTGGGAAAAAAATAAAGGAAAAGCCAGACTTCAGTTTCCTGGGCCGGTAGGTCCAGGGCCCATCTTAAAATTGACTAGGCCATAGACCCTGTTAAAGATATGGGCCTGAGGTCGACCGGAAATAATTAATGCCTATCGAACGTTTGTACAGGTCACTGAATGTGAACGGGATTTTGTTATTCAGATGAACGATAAGTAGTTCCTAAAAGAAGATGCACGATAAGTAGAATTCATTTTTCCTCAAGGAATTTCACAAGTGCGTTCAACGTTTCAGATGCTTGAAGCCGAATTGTGATACTCCTACGGTCCTACCTAAAGTTGTTCCTTCGACAACACCTCCCAACTATGGAGTACAGCTGATCGATTCTCTCTGAAAACTCTAGTGTTCTTTTTTTTTTGAACAGGGAATGGGTCCAACAGGACCTAGAAGCTGCATTTCATTAGGTGGGTGAGGAATTACACGGAGAGGTTTCACAAAACCTGAAGTTACAAAGAAGCCCTCTCATTTTCTACAAAGGACCTTAACAAGAAAAATAAAACGCGTTTGGATCCTTCTCCACCGTCGGTGCTTGACCTCGATGCCGCAGGCGTCAACCATGCCGCCGGGGATGGAACCACTTGGGGCAAGGTCGCCGATGAACGACGCGGTGAGGCAGATGAAGATCCTCCGCATTGGTTTACTGGCCTGGAGGAAAAAGAGCCGCAGAAGCAGGGAGTTCTGTGGTACGAAGGGGCCCCTTTGGCATGTTGGAGCAGCGGCGCCATGAAGCCGATGCTGAGTTGCTTCGCCGTAAGAGGATTCAAAGATCCATAGAACTCGAGATCTAGCCGCCGTCGAGCTCTGACCACCACCATGGCGGCCAGATCCAACGAGATCGGATCGAAGTCGAGCTCCACCGAGCTTATTGGTTGGAGGTGTAGAAGGGATCTCCTCCGCTGCTTTTTCCTCCAACCACCGGAGAAGCACACAGAGGAGAAACGCTGCCACTGGCCAGCCCGAGCTGCTCGCTAGCTCCGGCCACCCAATCCTCCAGACACACTGACATAGGCATCCCCAATGGGCCTGCCGAAGATGGTACCCGGGGTTTATTGAAGGCCCACAACCCGAAGGATAAGGAGAATTCGGAAGCCCAATTTGCTAGTTAAGGAAAGCTAGAGTTGTATTAGGAGAGAACACTTGTAATATTTCGGGAAAAGTTGGAAACCTTCCCGGAATCTGTAACTTGTACATCACGAATCCCTTGGCTCCACCTCTTATATAAGGGGGAGTCGAGGGACAAAGAAAGCATCGATTCATCGTCTCACAAACCCTAGTTTTCATATCGTCGAGTACTTTTCGGCTGAAACCTTCGAGATCTACTTGCCCTCTACTTCTAACTAAACCCTAGTCTACAACCCGTAGGCATTGACAAGTTAATCCTTTGTCACACACGGCATCTCGCCAGACTGGCAAACAACTATACAAACTAGAAGGAAACCTAAACTACTATGTACGGGAGGCCGGCCTCCTCTCCCCATCGCCTCCGGCCGGCAGAGCCGCCGGAGAGGAGGGGGTTGGAGCCGGTGAGGTCACAACACCTCTCAAGGTACTGTAGAAGGGTGAGAGAGGGGAGGGGGAACGGCCAAACCACTTCCCCAAACCCTAACCCTACCGAACCCAACACAACCAGTCTCTCCACCTACGCCACCTCAATCAAGCTCCATGTGTCGATCACCCTCAACCTTACCGACAACAACTACACAAATTGGAGGGAGCTCTTCCTCGTCGCTCTCGGCCGCTACGGTCTCACCGCCCATGTTACCGGCGACGCCACTCCTTCCGACACGTCCCCCACCTCCGCTTGGGGCCGTGATGACTACACCATGCTCTCATGGATCTACGGCTCCATCGACACCGACCTCCTCGGCATCGTCATGCATCCAGGCTCTACCGCGCGCACCATCTGGGACGCCATCAAGAACCTCTTCCACGACAACAAGAAGCACCGCGCCATCCAGCTCGAGGCCGACTTACGCAACATGCCACAGGGCGATCTCTCCATCAGCGACTACTGCGCCAAGTTCAAGAACCTCGCCGACTCCCTCACTGACGTCGGCCAGCCCATCACCGACGAGATGCTGGTGAACGTCTTCTCGTTCCCGCAGTGAAGCTCCGTAAAACACGGTGCTCCGGCGCTACAACGTTGAGCCAAGTTTGACTAGATGCCATATGGCCAATCTGAGCCGGTAGAATGGTGGAGTAGGCTTTCTTGTCCGGTGGCTCACCGACGCGACCTCTGGACGGCAATGGCTCTTGTCTTTTAGTTTACTAGATGACCCGTTGCGCTATCGCGCAAATGGCAGAATCAGTACATGTGAGAAATGCGTAAGTCACTGCAAACGAACGCTTATTAGTAATATGCTAATGGACACTAACATATAGGATGTTATTTTATCAATTAATTTATTTCCATGCTTCAATCTATATCTTTGGTGATTTTACATGACTTCACTTGCTATAAACATATCAAATATGACTCTTATTTCTTATCCCTCCAAATTTCCACGAAAATCCATTGCGGTATCGTGCAAATGGCAGAATCAGTACATGAGCTTGTATGCATGGAGAGGTTTCTTCCATTGTGTCAGGCATGGAACCTAATTATGTGCAAGTCGAACCAAACACAAGCGGTAATCAGGTTACAAAATCATCAACCGAACACCTTAGCATATAGATGCACGGTGACCATATGCACTACCAACTTAATGCAAGTTGGATATGAAACCAACAAACACTATATGATACACAACCCAAATACAACTTTAGAAATGAAACAAATTGCATATTGATAATAATCAAGTTTCCGTTTTTTTAGAGAACCATTTTTACAGAACTGTAATTCCAATAACGCAAGCCCCAGCTGCATCGCTAGCCATCGTAACTGATAGTCGGCAACACTCTCAAGCTGTTTGCTCCTATAGGTGTTTGCATATAAACTACGTAAGGCCAGCAGCGCGGCAAAATGAACACCTTAAAAATAATCAGGAGCATATCAGGAACTTGGAATCAGTAGTTTCGATTTGAACATGGAGCTCACACTACTTATTTTTCTTTCATAAGATACATGTATATTAATAATACTAAGATGAACCACAATGTGATGGGGTACAAATTGTTACAAAGACATATATAGAAAATTAGACATACAACACAATGTTGGCAGGCATAGTAGGAATTTGACATGACTTACTTTTCTTGCAGCTCAAGTAACCCACCTGCAGTGGAACGTGGCGCCCCGGTCGAGCAGCTATGGCTAAGACGAATGACAGCGACAATTGGATTTGGATGTGGTGTGGGAGGATGTAGGCCCTAAGGATGGGGAGCAGGTCATGCTGAGTCCCGCCACTGCAGCCACCAACAGACTTTACACAGCGACACCTGCTGGCAATGGCAAGGGGAGTTGGTGGAAGAGAGGATGGTAGTTACTTCTTCTAGTGTGTCCACCCGAGTCGCCTCACGGAGGCAATGCCAGAGGCTGTTTAAATTGTTCCAGTGATGTGTTGTAGTACCGCTTGAACCAACATTCAGTCCACCAACATAGAAGAGAATTTAGTTTTTGAGCACTTGTACTGAAATCCAACAGATGTACCAGATTTCCAGCAGGTAACCGAATGGGAGATGGGAGCGAACAATTGCTTAGGGAACATAATATCATAAGCATGTAACCAAAAGAGCCAGTGTTCTAAAACAATTACCCAAGAACATCCTAGCCAATTTTCCAACAAAGACGACAATGACACTCGATGGAACAAAAAAAAAACATTGTTCGTTATGTGCCAAATATGTGCTCCTCAGAAAAGAAAAGGTTGCCTATAACACCCTGATATGATCAGTCAGCTAATATAATCATATAGTTATGGTCGATGTAGCAAATAAAAAATAAATACGAAGGACGCAGTTATCATGTGTCCATCTCATGATCAGGCTGAACAATCATTTCATAGGGACATACACAAAACAAAAACAAGAACACATGCTGAATTAAAGAGTTTTTTTGGTACAACAAAGTAAACAAGAACTTAGCAGAGAGCATAGAAAGCAGGAGAAAACTAAATTATTCTTATGTAAGGATAACCAGGACTCAAGTAGCATATATGTTACATGCTTCCATTAATTTTGTCATTAAAAAATGGAAGTACATAGCCCTGAAAAAAGCAGGAAACTACATGCTTCAGTGGTTATGAGAATCACATTTCAAATAGCTTCTCAAACTACAGAAAAGATATAGAGTATATTACAATCTCAATCATGTTGAAGCTAAATCGAGTGGGGACCTCAACTTGAAGTGTTGCTCTGATGGTTTTGCTCTGAAAACTTACTATCTTCTAACTAACGAATGAGCGATTCTTGCAAGAAATTGCCAGGGAAGCAAATCAGTTTCTTTTTGTTTACTGAACTTTTTGACAAAAACTGAACAATCAAATCTTGCATACCAGCTAGCTAAATCACATGATCATTTTGATGCTATCAGAAGGTAGAATAAGCTGCAGAGGCAACATGGTAATATGCATTCCTTACCGTAAGTAGAATAAGCTGCAGAAGCAACATGGTAATATGCATTCCTTACCATAAGTAATAGCATATACCTGAAGAAAAAGCTGCAGCGGCAAACATGGGACCCCAATGACATTTATCACGTTTGTGTCCTGGTTCTGCTTCCTGCTCCCCACCATTGGCTGCCTGGCGCGTGAAATGCTTATACCTCTGGTCCTTGCGTGACTGCTTGCCGAAAAGTTTCTTCTGCTTACATTTATGTCGTTATAGTCATGTGAGGTCTGAAAGAAAGAACATTGTTAAAATAGAAGGGGAACCTTAATTACCAAGCCTCCAAATAACTGAGATGCTTCTGTAAACACTTCAATTATTCCAGAAGTAACTTGCATATTTGGGGGTAAAGAAAGATACCTTTTCCTAATGGATATTATCCTCATCTCCATGTTTTTCTCCAAGAAATAGATACAAGTAAACTCGAGCAATCAGAATTAGTGTTCTACTGTTTCCGTTTTCTGCAAACGAAAATAAGGTTCTGATTGCTTAATCAAGTAAACTCAGAAAGCACTGTATTTTCGGTAAGGATCGCAAACATTTTTTAATCAACTCTAGTGTTGAATTTGCACAGGAATGTCTAAGGTTTCTGCAAAGCAGATGGAAGAACAGGAGCTCTGTAACACCCCAAATTTCAATGAAAAGAAAGTTAGAGAATTCCAGAGAACAAAATTTCAAACCAACAAAAACTTTTCTTTGGCATATAGTACCATGCATAGGACTTGTGCATTTGAGTGATATGCCATGATGATTGTTATTACTTTTATTTGCTATGCTCTAAAAACCTTAGAGTGATCATGTGAAGATCACCAACCAAATAAATCAAAGAGGAAGAAAATCCAATAAAAGGCAAAACCCTAAAAACCCTCACATATGCCCTATGGCATTTTTATAAAACTTGACCCTAGACCTATTTGGTCTTCACCATTAGTTGAATAATGTTATTAAACACTTATTACAACTTTTGGAATCAAGGGTTCACAATTCAAATGAATTTCAAACACTTTTCCCACTCACATGTGATGATGGCCAAATCTGCCAATTTTAGTCTGATCACCACTTTGAGCCCCTGCAATTCAATTTTCTCAAATCCATTCTTGCTAACTCCTTGCACCATTTCAAAGTCAACATCAAGGTGAACAACTTTGATGAAGACCACCCTGCCAAATTCATCCTTGATCACTAGCTATGCTCATCCAAAGTGGCAACTTTATAACAAGTTCAACAATCTCCACTTAGCCATTGTGGCCAAATTTTGAAATCTAATTTTTCCACCACCACCTCAATTCATCTCTGGTCAATTACAACTTATCTCACCACTCACTTTTCAAAAACTTTCACCTTTTGAATTATTTCCAATTTGGATAATTTTGTATTTTCCAAATTTGAACACTATTCACACACTATTGCAAATAGTGATCTACTCAAACAAACCTACCCCAACTTGCACCAAATGGTTCCCCTGCCCCCTCTAACCCTAAATGAAACATAGTGGAGCTAAGGAGGAGGAGCTAGCTTGCATGGCATGGCCATGCCGGCCATGGCATCACCATGCCGAGCCTCCCCTCTCCCCCTTGCTCGCCAACCCTGGCCACCATGTCCTTGCCCTCCACCTCACTCTACTGGACCACCTAGCACCGGCCATTGTTGAGGAGGAGCCCTGCATCGGCCAGACCAGCCCGCGTCCATGGCGCCCTGGACGCCGCTCGCGTCGAGCGCGTGCACACCGCGGGCACGCACTGGACACGCGCCGCGCCACGACCTCAAGCACCCCCTGGACCCCCTGCGAGCACGTTGAGCATCTGCGTGACACCGCGACGCCGCTAGACATGCCCCCGACCCCGACCCGTACTCGCCGTCGCCGGAGAAGAGAACCCTGGTCCGCCGCGGACGCGACGGACACGGAAGCAATGCGACCTAACCCAGCCTCCCCCGACCGCGCTGTCGCCGCCAAACGCATCGCCTGGACGAGTAGAACCCGACAGCACCCTCGCCTAGCCCAACCGCTCGCCGGAATCGCCGCGAGCCTGTCGACTTCGCCGCAGCCCCCACGGTCACTCGCTCGCCTATAAAAGGAGGGCTCCGTTCGTCGAATTGAGCACACCAGCACACTCCCCTCTTCTCACTCGACCGCCTGAGCCACTCCACCGTCGACATTCCCCGCCGTAGCCACCCAATCGCCACCTCACTGCCGCCGGACGCCGCGGAAGATCGCCGTCGATTGAAGCCGATCCAGGAGACGCCGCCAGTACCAGGAGCTTCGCCGTCGTCCACATCTACATCACGCACACTGCCAGCCACCGCGGGAGCCCTGGTTAGCTCTCCCACCCCCTAGGCTCGCCGCCAGAACCTCTGCTTCTCGCCGGAGAAGACGACGACCGTGCGCCGTTGGATCGCCTTCTAATCCAACGCGCCACGTCGCTCGTACCGTTTCGGGTTTTAAACGCCGCTGACATGCGGGACCCTCTGTCAGGCAGCCCGCGCGGCACTGGACCGTGGCTGGGCTGGCCTGGGGCCTGTTTAAACCATTTCGGCCCACGTTGGTTTCCCGCCGGCCTGTTTAATTCAAATTCGATTTAAACATTTCCAAACCTTTCCAATACTGCCCAAACTTTGAAATTAAATAGTTTCAATTTGGCTAAACCAAATTTAGTTAATTTGATATTATTGGAAAGCCACTGAAATTCTCTACAACATGCCACTAGCCTCTTGGTCAAATTCTTTGTAGAATTAATGTGACAAAAATAACAAGCCAGGGACTTTTCCCTATTCAAACAATTCTTAAAAATCAACCAAAATAGATATTAAGTTAATTCCAACTCTAATAGCACACATTTGACTTACACTAATTGTTTATGCAATAAAATGGTGTGGTCACTTTGTATGATCATGCCATGGTTTAGTGAATGGATATTTTGACTAGCTTAACTAGTTGATATTGTCCAAAACTATTAAAGTTAAATTGTGTGAAGTCTTATACTTCATTTAAACTTGTCTCACATGAATTCATGGGATGTTTGGACCCCTGGTTCCAAACTCTCTTATATGAATTTCTTGAGATTTAAATCAAATGTAGTGTTATTTAAATAGTATGAGGTGATCCACCTCATTTAAATCATTCTACCAAATGATGATGATGATGAACATTTGATTTAGGTCAATATGAGTTCATCCATGATTGTTGGAGAAATTAAATCGTAAGAAGATTTCAAGGAGAGGAAATTATTTCTCAAGAACCCTATGGAAACTATCATCTACATTTAGAATACAAATTCTTTTTTTTAAAAATCCCACAACCAATGCACCTTAGTTTATTTATGTGGTGTGCATAGAGTAGTTTGAGTGTTTAATTGTGATGTGTGGAATAGCCATTGAATTAGTGAGTAACTATACTCATATTCAATTTTAGACGGTAGCACCGGAGAGTACGCCGAAGAGGAAGGTTGCTACCAGGAGGAGGAGGAGGAACAGTTTGAGAACTACCAAGGCAAGCTAAATTACTATGCAAGCTAATATTCTTGCTAAGTGCAAAGCCCCTTGGGGCAAGGCACCATGTTTCTTATCTTTTCTTATGTGAACCCATCCCAAGTTTTCACTTGTTTCCTAAATGATTTACTTTTATAGTTAACTTTGGTCAAAGTACAAGTTGGTTATTAGGGTAGTGAGTTAGTCTCTTCCAAGCAAAGCAAGATAGCACCCCTCATGAATTAGAGCTAGTGCTAATCAACTAAACTTGACTACTCTAGATGGGAACCTTGTGATTTTTGAAAGGATTTTGAAACCTTGGAATGAAGATGCATTCCATTGAATGATTTTTGAAGGTGAATATGACCAAGAGAAGATGGTGATTTTTGATAAAACATGATGTTGGTTTGAATGCGATACCTTTCCAATTATTAAGTACCCCCACAATACCTGATTATGGGTAGGGCTTAACTGGAAGTTTATGCGTCTTAGTATGGGTTCCCTCTAAACAAGCGTCATCGGGGTTATGCCGAAAGCTGCCTCTACCACAAAAGAAACGATACGATATGATGCGAAATGAGGTGAATGTCCGGCCCAAGCCCTGTGCAGTTCCCAGGCTGACTGACTGTCTTCACTGGGAGGCCAAGCTCATGGGGAGAGGTGCTCATACTAGGGTTCGTAAGTGAAAGGTTATGGTTGATGATCCGCGTACTGTGTTACGATTATTCGGGGAAATCCCGACGGATGAAATCAAATGTTGTGGCACAAGTGTGCAACCTCTGCAGAGTGTAAACCTATTCGAATAGCCGCGTCCACGGTTACGGACGGTTGGAAAGGCCATACAGTTTCCGATGTCATATCTTTGAAAAAGATGTTGAAAGGTGAAGGTGAAATGACTTGTGGTGGATTGAATTGAAATCACCACTTGAATGGTGGGAATGACACTAATGTTCCCACTTGAGTTAGTTAGCACTTGAGTAAGCTTTTTCTCAAAACTTTGTGAAATAAAACTAGCTTTATGCAAATAAACTAGAGCTTAGCAAACCATACTAGAATGTCTAGCACTTACTTTAGTATTGGTTTGCGAGTACTCAACGTACTCACGGCTTTGTCCCTGGCTATTCAAATGGCCAGAGTATGAAGATGAACAAGGAGATGACCAGCAGGACGCCTACGACAACTAAGCGCCTTCCGACGTCAAGCGTTGGCCTGTGGACTAGAGAGTCCGTGTATCTTACGCTTCCGCTATGTTGAACTATGAACTTGTGTTTGTTCGTTGATCAATAGATCAACTATTCGTGTAATATGGATCATGTGATTCAAATTTGTAAGACTTATGGTTTGTAATGAATGATGACTGTGATACTTAACTATTATGCCTCGCAACAACAATATTCCTGGGATTGCGATGTATGACATAATAGGCATTCGGACTTAAAAAATCCGGGTGTTGACAAGTTGGTATCAGAGCCATTGTTTGACCTTAGAAGACCTTAGTTAGAATGGGCGTTCTGAAAAATTTAACTTTGAAATCAAATGAAAGAACTTATTTGTGAAAAGTTACTACACTCTTGCCTTTGAGACTTTGCCAAAATTTGATGAATCTTGTTCTATCGTTTTCGAACCAACTTAAAACTTTGCCACACTTTGCACTCTCTAACTTACTCATCCAATTCTCTTTCAGATGGAGCCGAATGAACCCCTCAACACCAAGTTTTATCAGCTTGGAAACGGAGGAAGCTTGATCTTCGAGCATGACCTCGACTCCCTGTCGGATCACCTTGGCCGCCCACACCCCGAGTTTCACGGGATTCAGGTGGACGACCAGCCGGGAGGGGAACTGCAGTGGATTATCACTGCCGACTTGAGGGGCAAGCTGGAGCCTCCCACCTCGGAGAGGATCCTTTTCTCTTTCAGGGAAAGCAACTGGCTCGACGGGCTTGCACGTGCTCTTCAGGAAGCACTTGCTCGTCTGTGCGGACAGAATGCGGAAGCACTTCGTGAGGAACGCTTTGCGCATCTCGCGAGGCGTAACTCTGACGGACGACCCATGGATGTGCCACTCCACCCCCAGTTGAGGCACCATGTGGATCACCTGGACTTCATGCTCTACCAGACTCAGAGGGACCTCGACGCCTCTCGCGCTTACGCGAACCAGACCCATGCTCACATCATCGAGCAGGGTGAGGCGATCAAGCTACTCAACAATGACCGCAGGAACCTTCGCCAGCAGCGTGCCAAGAAGGACGCTACGATTCGCCGCCTTCGCGACCGGATCGCGTCACTTGAGGCCACTGTCAAGGCCCAGGAGGATCAGATTCTTCAGCTGGAGGATGACGATGGAGGCATCGACATTCGAGGAGGAGACGCCTTTCTGAGTGATGACGATGACTTTGAGGAGGACGAGAACACCGAGGAGGAGGACTACGAGTTCCTGGAGGCAGGACTTGACGACTACGTCCCGATTGACATAGATGATGAGGAGTAGTTGCACTAGTTTCACTTATAGTAGGTGTGAGTTGTATCCCGTCCTTTGTATCGTAGCATGAGAATGGTTCTTAAAACCATTGGAGTATGTGTGTAGTTTGTACTATGTGTTGCATGAATGAATGAATGTTAGGTTTGTCATGAAAAGATTACAAGTTTTCAAATGTTTTTCAAACTTAACCAAAATGAACCATAGGATGTTCCCTCTTATCTCGTGATCTTCTATATCTTCAGATGGCCCCTCCGAATCGCACCAACGACGCGATGATGCAACTTCTGCAAACCCTGCTTGCAGACCGGGAAACCGAGAGAGCCGAGCGCCAAGCCAAGATCATCGCCTTGCAGAACATCGCCAACCAAGGCCATGGAAATCATGACCACCCCGGATCCAAGCTCAAGAACTTCCAAAACACCAACCCTCCGGTGTTTAGCAAGACCGAGGAGCCCCTCGACGCCGATGATTGGCTCCAGACTATGGAGAACAATCTGGAAGTAGCTGGAGTGGAAGCCAACGAGAAGGTGTTGTTCGCCACTCACTATCTCGCTGGACCAGCTCGCGCTTGGTGGACAAGTACCCGTGCCATGAACGGAGGTCAATTCATGACTTGGGAGGATTTCAAACTCAAGTTCAGCAAGTACCATGTACCCCCGGGTCTTATCAAGAAGATGAGGGATGAATTCCGTGAACTGAAACAAGGTCGCATGACGGTGGTTGAGTACCGCGACAAGTTTCTCACCTTGTCAAGGTATGCCCCTGATGAGACTGACACCGTTGAGAAGAGGAAGGAGAGATTCCTGAACGGACTGCATGATGAGATGCAGACTGTCCTCGTCAACATCCCCTTCGCCGACCTCGAAGCCCTTGTTGACTCCGCCATCCAGATGGAGGGCAAGTTAAACCAAGCCAATGAGAACCGCAAGCGCCGCATGGCAAGTCAGAGTGGATCAAGCCACCCCCAAAAGTTTCGCCCTAGCTCAAGCGGAGGTTTCACTCCGAGACACAACAAACCCCCGATGCAGAACTCTCGCCCCGGTTATCAGAACCGGAGTGGAGGAAACTCCAAGCCAGGAGGCTACAACAACAATTACAACAACAACAACTACAACCGCGCTCCACCCCGAGCCCCTAACAACAACACCAACACCAGCACCACCCCCAGAACCGGAAGCAATGCCATTCCCGTTGCGAATAAGCAGGACAAGAGCACTATCACTTGTTATGAGTGTGGTGTAGTGGGGCACTACTCCAACGAGTGTCCCAAGCGTCTTGCCAAGCTCGCCGGCAACACCGCTGCTCCTGCTCAGCAGCAACACCGTGTCTCCACCGGCAAGAAGTTCGTCCCCAACAACCCCAACAACCGCAACGGCCGCCTCTACCACATGAACGCCGAAGAAGCCCAGGACGCACCAGATGTTGTGCTGGGTATGTTTTCTGTCAATCACACCCCTGCTAGAGTGTTGTTTGATTCCGGAGCATCGCATTCCTTTGTCACCGAAGATTTTGCATCAACAAGTAAAATTCAACCCCTCAGTTTGAAGCATGTTATGATAGTTCAAATCCCCGGATCAACCACCAAAGCCAGAAAATTTTGCAAAAATGTGCCAATCAAAATCCGTGATGTAGATTTCTTTGCAAATCTAATCATACTGGGAACCAAAGGTTTGGAAGTTGTCCTAGGAATGGACTGGATGTCCAAGCACAATGGGTTGATAGACTGCGCCAAGAAAGCCATAACCATGACTAGCAGCACCGGTATCGTAGTTGAGCACGTCTCTGAAAAATTACCCAGAAAATTTACCTGCAACCAAAGTGTATCCAAGCCAACTCTGGATCAAATCAGGGTCGTTTGTCGCTACCCTGACGTGTTTCCAGATGATCTACCCGGTATGCCCCCGGACCGGGATATCGAGTTTATCATCGAGCTAATTCCCGGAACTGGACCCATCGCCCAGAGAGCCTACAGCATGAACGCAGCCGAACTTGTGAAGCTGAAGAAGCAAATAGATGACATGTTAGCCAAAGGTTTGATTAGACCAAGTGCATCTCCCTGGAGATCCCCCGTCTTGTTTGTCGACAAGAAAGATGGTGCAAATCGTTTATGCACGGACTATCGTAAGCTTAACGATGTCACCATCAAAAACAAATACCCCTTACCCAAGATCGAAGACTTGTTTGACCAACTCACCGGATCCCGAGTTTTCTCGAAGATAGATCTTAGAACTGGATACCACCAACTGAAGATCAGAGCCACCGACATTCCAAAAACTGCCTTTACCACCAGATATGGGTTGTATGAGTACAACGTCATGTCATTTGGATTGACCAATGCCCCCGCTTATTTCATGAATCTCATGAATAAGATCTTCATGAACTTTTTGGACAAGTTCGTCGTTGTTTTCATCGACGATATTTTGGTCTACTCCAAGTCCGAAGAGGAACATGAACAGCATTTGGAGATTGTTCTAGAAACCCTTAGACAGCACCAGTTGTACGCCAAGTTTAGCAAGTGTGAGTTTTGGCTGGAAGAAGTTGGATTCCTCGGACACATCTTGTCTGCAGGAGGAATTGCCGTAGATCCCGCCAAGATCAAAACTGTTATGGAATGGAAAGCCCCAACCACACAAACCGAGGTCCGCGCTTTTCTTGGATTAGCCGGATATTACCACAGATTTGTAGAAGGTTTCTCGAGCATCGCTCGACCAATGACCCAACTGCTGAAAAAGGACAGAAAGTTTGAGTGGACCGACAAGTGTGAAGAGAGCTTTCAACAGCTCAAGAGTAGACTGACAACAGCCCCAATCCTGATCATGCCAGATATCGCAAAGCCCTTTGACGTATATTGCGATGCCTCCAAGACTGGACTTGGATGCGTGCTTATGCTAGAAGGCAAGGTTGTATCCTACCTGTCACGACAACTCAAGCAACATGAGCAGAATTACCCAACCCACGACCTCGAGCTTGCAGCCGTGGTCTTAGCCTTGAAAGTTTGGCGTCATTACCTCATGGGTAATCGATGCGAGATCTACTCCAACCACAAAAGCCTCAAATATATTTTCACCCAGAAGGAGTTGAACATGAGACAACGCCGATGGATCGAATTGATCAAGGATTACGACATGGAGATTCACTACCACCCCGGCAAAGCCAATGTGGTAGCGGATGCTTTGAGTCGACTGCCGTGCCAGTTGAACTCCATGCTCGCAACCGAACAGCCCAGTTTGCACCAAGAGTTTGAACAGTTCAGACTTGAACTTGTTAGTGAAGGATTCCTAGCCAGCATAGAACTGCAACCCACCTTGATTGGTCAGATCAAGGAAGCCCAGAAAGACAACGCTAGCATTGACGGAATCAAGAAACAGATAGCCGAAGGAAAAGCCCCCGGATTCACCGTAGACGAAGCCGGAGTGCTTTGGTACAAAGAACGTCTCTGCGTACCATCGGACTCTGACTTGAAACGAGTCATCTTGCAAGAAGCCCACGACACCCTTTACTCAATCCACCCCGGAGGTACCAAGATGTACCAAGACCTGAAAGAACAATTTTGGTGGCACGGAATGAAGAGAGAGATCGGTAGCTATATCGCTAGGTGTGACATCTGTCAGAGAGTTAAGGCAGAACACCAAAGACCCGCCGGACTGTTGCAACCCCTTCAGATTCCAGAATGGAAATGGGACTCCGTAGGAATGGACTTTATCACCGGACTGCCCAAATCTAGCAAAGGCAATGATTCCATATGGGTAGTGGTCGATAGACTAACCAAAGTCGCCCATTTCATCGCCGTCAAAACCACCTATCAAGGCCCCAAGTTAGCTGAACTTTACATCTCCAGAATAGTCGCTTTGCACGGAACCCCCAAATCGATAGTGTCTGATAGAGGATCACAGTTCACCTCAAGGTTACGCGAGAAGGTGCATGAAGGACTAGGCACTCGCCTAAATTTCAGCACCGCTTATCACCCTCGCACCGACGGATAGACTGAGAGAGTAAACCAGATATCGGAAGACATGCTTAGAGCATGCGATCGGAATACGGATCCAAGTGGGAAGACTGCCTACCTTACGCAGAATTCTCATACAACAATAGTTATCAAGTCAGCCTACAGATGGCCCCCTTTGAAGCCTTGTACGGAAGGAAGTGCCGTACCCCCCTGAACTGGTCAGAAGTCGGAGAGAGTCAAGTTTTCGGCCCAGACGTTCTTTGTGAAGCCGAAGAGAAGGTTCACAAGATCCGCGAGTACCTCAAGACTGCGCAATCTGCATGGTAAGAGCTACGCCGACAAGAAACGTCGGGAGATGACCTTTGAGATCGGAGATTTCGTCTATCTCAAAGTATCCCCCTTGAAAGGGATGCAAAGGTTTCAGCTGAAAGGGAAGCTTGCACCTCGCTATGTGGGACCTTTCCAAGTCCTCAGCCGCCGAGGTGAAGTATCTTATCAACTGGAGTTGCCTGAAGAAATGTCGGCTGTGCACGACGTTTTTCACATCTCACTTCTCCGGAAATGTCTGGAAGTCCCTGAGAAGACCGAAGTGTTCAAGAACATCGATCACCGATCGGTGGATCTCAACTAGGATCTGACTTACCGCGAAGTGCCGATTCGCATCCTAGAAGAAGCTTACAGAACCACCCGCACCCGAAGCATCAAGTTTCTGAAGATCCAGTGGAGCAATCATACCGAGGATGAAGCCACCTGGGAACGCGAAGACTTCATGAAGAAGGAGTACCCAGATCTCTTTAGTACCTAACTTTCTTTTTGATCTCGGGACGAGATCTTTTGTAAGGGGGAAGGGTTTGTAACACCCCAAATTTCAATGAAAAGAAAGTTAGAGAATTCCAGAGAACAAAATTTCAAACCAACAAAAACTTTTCTTTGGCATATAGTACCATGCATAGGACTTGTGCATTTGAGTGATATGCCATGATGATTGTTATTACTTGTATTTGCTATGCTCTAAAAACCTTAGAGTGATCATGTGAAGATCACCAACCAAATAAATCAAAGAGGAAGAAAATCCAATAAAAGGCAAAACCCTAAAAACCCTCACATATGCCCTATGGCATTTTTATAAAACTTGACCCTAGACCTATTTGGTCTTCACCATTAGTTGAATAATGTTATTAAACACTTATTACAACTTTTGGAATCAAGGGTTCACAATTCAAATGAATTTCAAACACTTTTCCCACTCACATGTGATGATGGCCAAATCTGCCAATTTTAGTCTGATCACCACTTTGAGCCCCTGTAATTCAATTTTCTCAAATCCATTCTTGCTAACTCCTTGCACCATTTCAAAGTCAACATCAAGGTGAACAACTTTGATGAAGACCACCCTGCCAAATTCATCCTTGATCACTAGCTATGCTCATCCAAAGTGGCAACTTTATAACAAGTTCAACAATCTCCACTTAGCCATTGTGGCCAAATTTTGAAATCTAATTTTTCCACCACCACCTCAATTCATCTCTGGTCAATTACAACTTATCTCACCACTCACTTTTCAAAAACTTTCACCTTTTGAATTATTTCCAATTTGGATAATTTTGTATTTTCCAAATTTGAACACTATTCACACACTATTGCAAATAGTGATCTACTCAAACAAACCTACCCCAACTTGCACCAAATGGTTCCCCTGCCCCCTCTAACCCTAAATGAAACATAGTGGAGCTAAGGAGGAGGAGCTAGCTTGCATGGCGTGGCCATGCCGGCCATGGCATCACCATGCCGAGCCTCCCCTCTCCCCCTTGCTCGCCAACCCTGGCCACCATGTCCTTGCCCTCCACCTCACTCTACTGGACCACCTAGCACCGGCCATTGTCGAGGAGGAGCCCTGCATCGGCCAGACCAGCCCGCGTCCATGGCGCCCTGGACGCCGCTCGCGTCGAGCGCGTGCACACCGCGGGCACGCACTGGACACGCGCCGCGCCACGACCTCAAGCACCCCCTGGACCCCCTGCGAGCACGTTGAGCATCTGCGTGACACCGCGACGCCGCTAGACATGCCCCCGACCCCGACCCGTACTCGCCGTCGCCGGAGAAGAGAACCCTGGTCCGCCGCGGACGCGACGGACACGGAAGCAATGCGACCTAACCCAGCCTCCCCCGACCGCGCTGTCGCCGCCAAACGCATCGCCTGGACGAGTAGAACCCGACAGCACCCTCGCCTAGCCCAACCGCTCGCCGGAATCGCCGCGAGCCTGTCGACTTCACCGCAGCCCCCACGGTCACTCGCTCGCCTATAAAAGGAGGGCTCCGTTCGTCGAATTGAGCACACCAGCACACTCCCCTCTTCTCACTCGACCGCCTGAGCCACTCCACCATCGACATTCCCCGCCGTAGCCACCCAATCGCCACCTCACTGCCGCCGGACGCCGCGGAAGATCGCCGTCGATTGAAGCCGATCCAGGAGACGCCGCCTGTACCAGGAGCTTCGCCGTCGTCCACATCTACATCACGCACACTGCCAGCCACCGCGGGAGCCCTGGTTAGCTCTCCCACCCCCTAGGCTCGCCGCCAGAACCTCTGCTTCTCGCCGGAGAAGACGACGACCGTGCGCCGTTGGATCGCCTTCTAATCCAACGCGCCACGTCGCTCGTACCGTTTCGGGTTTTAAACGCCGCTGACATGCGGGACCCTCTGTCAGGCAGCCCGCGCGGCACTGGACCGTGGCTGGGCTGGCCTGGGGCCTGTTTAAACCATTTCGGCCCACGTTGGTTTCCCGCCGGCCTGTTTAATTCAAATTCGATTTAAACATTTCCAAACCTTTCCAATACTGCCCAAACTTTGAAATTAAATAGTTTCAATTTGGCTAAACCAAATTTAGTGAATTTGATATTATTGGAAAGCCACTGAAATTCTCTACAACATGCCACTGGCCTCTTGGTCAAATTCTTTGTAGAATTAATGTGACAAAAATAACAAGCCAGGGACTTTTCCCTATTCAAACAATTCTTAAAAATCAACCAAAATAGATATTAAGTTAATTCCAACTCTAATAGCACACATTTGACTTACACTAATTGTTTATGCAATAAAATGGTGTGGTCACTTTGTATGATCATGCCATGGTTTAGTGAATGGATATTTTGACTAGCTTAACTAGTTGATATTGTCCAAAACTATTAAAGTTAAATTGTGTGAAGTCTTATACTTCATTTAAACTTGTCTCACATGAATTCATGGGATGTTTGGACCCCTGGTTCCAAACTCTCTTATATGAATTTCTTGAGATTTAAATCAAATGTAGTGTTATTTAAATAGTATGAGGTGATCCACCTCATTTAAATCATTCTACCAAATGATGATGATGATGAACATTTGATTTAGGTCAATATGAGTTCATCCATGATTGTTGGAGAAATTAAATCGTAAGAAGATTTCAAGGAGAGGAAATTATTTCTCAAGAACCCTATGGAAACTATCATCTACATTTAGAATACAAATTCTTTTTTTAAAAAATCCCACAACCAATGCACCTTAGTTTATTTATGTGGTGTGCATAGAGTAGTTTGAGTGTTTAATTGTGATGTGTGGAATAGCCATTGAATTAGTGAGTAACTATACTCATATTCAATTTTAGACGGTAGCACCGGAGAGTACGCCGAAGAGGAAGGTTGCTACCAGGAGGAGGAGGAGGAACAGTTTGAGAACTACCAAGGCAAGCTAAATTACTATGCAAGCTAATATTCTTGCTAAGTGCAAAGCCCCTTGGGGCAAGGCACCATGTTTCTTATCTTTTCTTATGTGAACCCATCCCAAGTTTTCACTTGTTTCCTAAATGATTTACTTTTATAGTTAACTTTGGTCAAAGTACAAGTTGGTTATTAGGGTAGTGAGTTAGTCTCTTCCAAGCAAAGCAAGATAGCACCCCTCATGAATTAGAGCTAGTGCTAATCAACTAAACTTGACTACTCTAGATGGGAACCTTGTGATTTTTGAAAGGATTTTGAAACCTTGGAATGAAGATGCATTCCATTGAATGATTTTTGAAGGTGAATATGACCAAGAGAAGATGGTGATTTTTGATAAAACATGATGTTGGTTTGAATGCGATACCTTTCCAATTATTAAGTACCCCCACAATACCTGATTATGGGTAGGGCTTAACTGGAAGTTTATGCGTCTTAGTATGGGTTCCCTCTAAACAAGCGTCATCGGGGTTATGCCGAAAGCTGCCTCTACCACAAAAGAAATGATACGATATGATGCGAAATGAGGTGAATGTCCGGCCCAAGCCTCGTGCGGTTCCTGTGCTGACCGACCGTCTTCACCGGGAGGCCAAGCTCATGGGGAGAGGTGCTCATACTAGGGTTCGTAAGTGAAAGGTTATGGTTGATGATCCGCGTACTGTGTTACGATTATTCGGGGAAATCCCGACGGATGAAATCAAATGTTGTGGCACAAGTGTGCAACCTCTGCAGAGTGTAAACCTATTCGAATAGCCGCGTCCACGGTTACGGACGGTTGGAAAGGCCATACAGTTTCCGATGTCATATCTTTGAAAAAGATGTTGAAAGGTGAAGGTGAAATGACTTGTGGTGGATTGAATTGAAATCACCACTTGAATGGTGGGAATGACACTAATGTTCCCACTTGAGTTAGTTAGCACTTGAGTAAGCTTTTTCTCAAAACTTTGTGAAATAAAACTAGCTTTATGCAAATAAACTAGAGCTTAGCAAACCATACTAGAATGTCTAGCACTTACTTTAGTATTGGTTTGCGAGTACTCAACGTACTCACGGCTTTGTCCCTGGCTATTCAAATGGCCAGAGTATGAAGATGAACAAGGAGATGACCAGCAGGACGCCTACGACAACTAAGCGCCTTCCGACGTCAAGCGTTGGCCTGTGGACTAGAGAGTCCGTGTATCTTACGCTTCCGCTATGTTGAACTATGAACTTGTGTTTGTTCGTTGATCAATAGATCAACTATTCGTGTAATATGGATCATGTGATTCAAATTTGTAAGACTTATGGTTTGTAATGAATGATGACTGTGATACTTAACTATTATGCCTCGCAACAACAATATTCCTGGGATTGCGATGTATGACATAATAGGCATTCGGACTTAAAAAATCCGGGTGTTGACAAGCTCAGTGCATAAAGAAATATTGAGAAACAAGAGTTGAACACAGTTTTTAACCAGTACGACACCTTCTGCAGTGCATCTAGTTTTTAACAGAATTCCAATCGTAGTGTAGGTGATTCCATAAACCTTCACCAAGGCAATAGAAATCTAATTTTATTATCTGTTTAACAACGGCAAATTAAAAGAGATCAATGCTGGTGTCTAATGAAACAAGAAGGCTAGCTAAACCTGAAGGCTATATTTGGAGCTTGTGGTAAGCGGTTTTGGGTGAGGCCTAATTATATGCCAGTGGTCTATAACCAATTCAAACCAGAGTTAGCAGGCATGGTATTTCTACCTATAATTATCTAGCATGTGCTTTCCATTTCACTTTTTTCGCTTTTCTATTGATTTTAGGTTTGGATTACTGAAGGAAGTAGTCACTCAATCCCAGTACAAAAATATAACTTGAGGGAACAAAAACAATAGCGGTAAAGTCCCGACATTTTCCTATCAAATGTATTGTCCTAGCTTGGTCATGCTTGGGCATTGACTTCTTTCAGATGGAGTACCTACCTCATATGAGCTCATAGCTGTCTTATTATCCTCTGTCATGTCGGCCCTTCGTCCCCACGACAATGACACCTACTCCAGACCATATTAAAATTTAAGTTTGTATGAAATTCTAGCAGATTAAATACTCGTTACCCAAATCATCAAGCTAGCCCACCACATAATAACTTTTCTGAAGAAATGCAGAATAAAAAAGAGTCTGAGACGTACCAGGCTTGCCATTTGCACAGAAATATCTTTCTACCAAAATAATTACCCTGCATAAAATATTTATGAAGAAATAAGATAAAAGAAATGAATAATTGCCTTGCCTATCTACGAGTACACCATATCTACCACAAAATAGTGGACCATTAACAAAACACTTAATAGAGGGGGAGATCAAAGAGACACAAGAAAAGCCTTTTACGTGCTTCGTTTGACCCTGACATTAATATGTGCAGATCAAAGCCTCCAACAATGAAATGATTACTGGTTTAACTGAAAGGCAATTGTTTGTTCTTTTGAAATATCCGAAAGGCGTTACGGCAGGTAAGAAACGAATTACTTATTAGTTATAACAAAGCTAAATTTCAGATCGTCTACCTGGACACAGGCGATCGCATCGGTGAACCAAGAGAGAAACTTTGCACGATACAGTCCCTCCATTGCTGGATCAACCATCTGGCCGCAACTCCACTTGCACCTGAAGATGAGTTGTGGTCAAGGAGAGGGCAAAGAATATAAAATGAGGAAGACATACCTAAAACACACATAATTTGCAGCTCTGAAATAATCCAGAAGAATGGCATGGCATCAAACTAAAAATTCACAATGAAATATATACTTATAGCAGACATGTAAGCTACGGCATTACTGATAAGAAGAGCAAACGATATTACTGACAGCTTCCTCGAACAACACAAATGAAGAATTATCAAATAGGACATCATGAGAATCACATTCTTCTTATTCTCTAATTTTGAAAAACAATAACATCCACCCTATTATCTGATTTTGATAAACCTTTGGGCGATGGACCAGAAGATGGAGATGAAGCACACAGGGGAGCAAGCAAATCCGTCTAGTCACTAAAGTAGCTAGCTAATTATTTCTATGGAAAACTTTGGTAAGTCCAAGATTTCGTGAAGCACGTGGTGTGACCTATGTGGTATCCATTTGTGGGGAAAATGAAACCAGATAATATCATTCTTAGATGGCACAATAGAGAAAGCACAAAAATTATACCATTCAAAGCGCGATCGGGCGATAAAAATCTTTCCTGCTACCATGTAAGCCATGAGGTGAGAAATCAGTGTATCTGGATGGGGAGAAAAAATAGTGCAGCACAAGCCAGGGGAAAGACATAAGTTAAAATTTGGCACATACAGTGACAAATACATGATAACAAAACAAAAGTTGGCAGAGATGGGGATCATACCACACACCAGCGAAAGCCGCCTTCCTTGTGCGCATCCTCTGTAAACCACCAAAACGCGATCGTACGATAACAATCTTTCCTGCTAGCAACCTCCAACATAATCTGGAGATCAAGTGCAGGCTGGCTTCCGTAGCCATGGCCACTTCGATAATGGGTTTACACTGATGCTTCACTCCCTGAAATAAAATTAGCCTTTAGTAGTTATCACTGAAATTCAAAAGGAGCTGAAAATCACAAATTCACACAAACTTGCTCATCTACAGCACATAGCTTCACAAAAATAAAACCCAATTTTATGTTTTCTGTTGGTATTTATAAATCTACTCTCAAGTAGATCATCAAGCACTCCTTGACCACAAACAAAAAAATGCATGTATCATTTAATCCCTCCATAAATTAACCAAGCACTATTGAAAGAAACAACTAATCCCTCCAGCATTTAACCAACTACTGGACTCGTGATCTTCTATGGAACTGTTGTGAATGCTGAGGATAAAAGCAGAAGAAAGTGAATACCAACCTCACCAACGAATCCTTTTTCACAGTTACCCATAAAGATGGCCAAAGCAACCTGTGGTCCAACGGCTTGGTAGGCAGAATCACCGGCGCCGTCGTGCAAGCACGCTCTCTTGCTTGTACACACATTAGCTCAGCTTGCAAAGCAATGGATAACCTGGTGTGAAGAAATTGTTTTCTATTGGTATCTAAAATCTACCTGCAAGCAATTCATGAGCATCAAAGAAATAACATATAGTTCCATCCTATCAGAAATTAACCAAATAGTCAAGAAACATTAAGAAAAAAGGTGGAGAAACTAAGGGAATCAGCATCGTCAACAGCAGCAACTAAAGGGATTAATCAAGAAATACAACCTGCACATATCTCTACAAATGAGCTGGGCAAGGATTAATCGAGATGAACAAAAATGCATATAATTAGCAAATAGGAGTGGCAATTCACACAAACTTGCTCATCTACAACACATAGCTTCACAAAAATAAAAACCCAATTTTAAGTTTTCTGTTGGTATTTATAAATCTAATCTCAAGTAGATCATCAAGCACTCCTTAAGCATAAACAAAAAATGCATGTATCATATCTCTCCAGAAATTAACCACGCACTATTGAAAGAAACAACTAATCTCTCCAGCATTTAACCAAATAGATGACCCGTTGCGCCCCGGCGCAAAGCAAAAGCGAGACAGCATTGTAGCCATTATAAGTATATTATTATAGATCCTAAGTGTTGGAATTTGTATGTACATTTTACGGAAATTTAGTGAAGGTCCAATAACATTGTACAACATTATGTACATACTCAGGAGGCGCAAGTATCAGATTCAAACTTGAATTTATTGACTGAAAAGTCATATTTACAACACAAGTTACTACCGAACGGTCTCACTATGTACAAACTCAGGAGGCAGTAGCCAACATGATAAATTACCCCGGGTAATTTATGGAGAAAACATCACTTCAACTCTGTCCCGGCCCTTGAGCTTGGCCCAGGGCAACACAAGTGCTATATAGGCAGCAGCCAGGCTTGGCAGCAGTAGATCTAGCAGTACACAACGGCACTAACCACATTTACAACCAGAAACACGCACATATAGCAGCACGAGTAGCAGAAGTAGCCCACAAAGCAACAACACAAAAACACAACAAAGTACCAGCAAGGAAATCTAGGGGAGACAGAGAGAGGAAGCAAAAGCTCATCTGCCTGACGGAGGACGAGACGAGGAGGAAGGCCGTGGGCGACCGGCGCGTGGCCCCCACAGGCGGACGAGCTGCATACGCGCGACGAGCTCCGGCGGCTCGTCGCTCTGCTCTGCACCACCATCTGTCGAGGAGGAAGCTTCCGGCTGGCCCCCCACAGGCGGACGAGCTGCACATCGGCGGCAAGCTCCCGCGACTCGTCGCTCTGGTCTGCAGCACCATCCGTCGAGGAGGACGCCACCGGCGGGGCTGAGAAGCGCGTGCGGATCCTCTGCACATATGAGCTCCGGCGGTGCGCTCGCCTCATGCCTCGTCGATGCGCCATCGCCGCCGCCGGTCTCCCCAGTGCCACATCCTCTTCCTCTTCTGTTCACGTGGGGGCGCTCGTTGATGGCCCCCCGCCGTGGCGGGCCTGGCGGCTACTGGGTAGGAGAAGAGGAGGAGACGAGGGCAGCGGATTGGGGGAGAGTGGTGGCTTGGGAACCGCTTGTGCTGGTTGGGGAGTGATTCCCCGATCTAGGTTTTCAACTGCTCTTAGACGATAGGCGACCTAGACGAGCAGGTTTTGTTGCATGGACTGTCGGCCCCGCGTGCGTCTGGTCCCAGTAGTCATTGACCCATTCAGAGAAGCCACGGGTTACAAAAATTTTAACAGCATCCAACGGTCCTTGTGAAAAGTGGGAGTAACAAAACACTGTAACAAGGTGATTGGACGAACCAGATGAATGTGCCCCTTTCAGATGGCCTGGTTGGGCGGGTACTCTAGCAACATTTATAGAAGGAATTTGGAGGCGCCGAAAAGAGGTGGTCTTCAACGGAGCCAGGCCAGCAACAACGGTGATTAGGCGCAATATTCAGGAAGAGTAGGATAGGTGGTAGATGGCGAAGCTTTTTCACGGAAATGTGTTTGGCTTTCGAGAGCCAGTGCCCCATGTTGATAGCAAAACAACCTGATTTTGCGTTGTTGTTGCCTTAGAGCATGTAGCAGAGCTGAACTCGCGGCTGAAACTGAAAAATTCTAGCCAGAATAGGGGTTCGAACTGAAACTGGGCAGAACGAAGCCCGAACTCGTGGCCTGGCCCGCAAAATGAGTTTGCCCCCCCGGAGAAATCGATCGGTCGCCCCGTATTGAAAGGGTGCGCGGAGGGGATTTTGGTTTCCAAACCCTACTCCCCTCCACCGCCTACCCCCTTTTCCGGCGAGTAATTCCACATCGCCCAGTCACCGATCCACCCTCCTTCTCCGCGCGATGGCATCCCGTGGCGGCTCGGCCTGTCGCCGCCGCGTTCGTCCATCCTCCGCAGCGAAGCGGAGCGGCGCAAATGGAACAAGTCGAAGGGCGCGCGCAAGCGCAACGCTCGCCGCTGGACGAACTGGGGGCTCACGCCCCCAGGGAAGCTCGCCAGGTACGCCAACGCCGGCGAGGGCTCCTCGTTCGGCGGCTCAAGCCGCGCACCGCGTCCGCACACAGACAACAGCGACGACGAGGACCTCGTCCCCGCGCGCTCGCCTACCTTCTCCCCCGGAGACTACGTCCACGGCGACGAGGAGGAG
This sequence comes from Lolium perenne, assembly GCF_019359855.2. Taxonomy (NCBI): domain Eukaryota; kingdom Viridiplantae; phylum Streptophyta; class Magnoliopsida; order Poales; family Poaceae; genus Lolium; species Lolium perenne. The sequence goes on along the minus strand of NC_067248.2, from coordinate 29,865,369 downwards.
GAGGCCGTCCTCGCGCAGACCATGGCCATCAGCGAGGCAGAGGCCCGCGCTCGCTTCCGCCGGGAGGAGGCGAACGCCGTCCGCCAGGTCCACGAATACGAGGCGGCGCGCCGGGAGGCACACGTCCGCCGCGTCAAGCTCGAAATAGTCGATCTTGACGCGGAGTAGGAGCTCCACGGCGTCTTCCTCCGCCACCACCTCCGCCGCCGCGCGTAGAGGCCCCCTGGGACGAATTTCGGGCAAAATTAGCTCGCACGGAATTTAGTTAATTTAGGTTTTTAGTTTGCATTATGTAAGTTTGCTCCTTAATCGGAGCAACATCTATCGTCTATATGTGTTCATCGATGAATCCTCCCGCGAGAATTTCAATTTCAATTTCCAGTTCCTATTTTACAGTTTCTGTTCTGCGCGACTGCCAACATCGAACAAACTCACGTTTTCGGGAGACTGAATTGCAGTTTTCGGTTTCCTTTTTTTCCGGTTACTACTATAGATGCTCTTATGTAACTCTTCTATATCATTGATACATTTTTAGGGTGTATTTTCGAAAAAGTGAACTTGGAATGATCATGTATTAATCTCCAGTGTTTGGTATTAGGTGAAAAGAACCAACCCGTAGTTGGATGGTTAGCAGGACAGTGGCACCCCCGCCCACTAGAGTTCAAATTCCAGATTTAACACTTTGGTGTCTCATAAAGGTGGAATATTCTTCAGTGACAAGCGATGTTTTCGTCGATAGTGCGTGTGTTCATAGGGGTGAGTGTATGCGTGTATGTGTGAACGTCTTTGATTGTACTGTGTTTCGCCAAAAAAAAAAAAAAACGGGTCTCTACTTTTATTCGCCGGAGTGTTGTGCTAAATGTTTTTGTTTTGCTGCTGGGGCTCTCAGGCGATCCCAATACCAGCATGGTTGGTGGGCCCCACCTGCCAATGACTCAGCACGTCCCCTGCGCCCGCAGCTTTTCCATCAGCAGCGGCATGCGAGCAGGCTCTCAGCGCATCAACGGTACACGACAGTGTTAATGCGGTGCCACCTGCCCTCTTCCTATTTCTACCCCCTCTGTTTCTCTGCGTCGCTCTCACACCTACCTCTCTCGCCGTTGTCGCCTTCGTTCCCCACGCCTCCCGAACCCTAAAATCCTCCACCGTAGTCACCATCACCGAGAGGTACGAGGGTGACGGTGACATCGAGAATGGCTTCGGCCGCCGCACCCTGCATGAACAGGAGGCGCGTGAGCTCTGTATGAGGCGGGGAACATGGCCCCGACGGACATGCGCACGCTCGGACAATGGCGCTTGAGCACGGGAGGCATCTCGATCCTGCCGGAGTTGTGCGGCTGCATGCATGCAAATGCACTAGCACTTCCATGGCGCGCTCATGCTGGAGCAGCGCACGAACCCGCACTGGGACTTGAGAACGCCGCCACATGGAACAACTTCTGATGACATCGACATCTCTTTGAACTCGGATGGTACAAGAGGAATGGGCCGCCGCCCGCCAAGAATGTGATGGCCCGTCGAATTCATGGGGTGCGTTGGGCTGCACCCTCGCCATGGTGCTCGAGCACATTGCGCTTGGGAACGAGCCGCGGCTCGAGTACCCCGCGCCGGCGCGGAGGTGGGAGCCGCGGGGAATGGCCTCCGCATCCTCGTCTTCGTTGTCGTCAAGCTCCTCATCAAGGGCCTCCTCCTCGAGCATGCCAAGGACGCCGAGGAGCAGCGACCTCTACATCGGAGGGCCTTTGGCGCCGCCGGCAGAAGCGAGGACGACCTTCATGTCTCAAAAAGAAAAGGAAGAAAGCTAGGATCAGATGATTCGAATAGAATCGGTGAGCAGGTTTAATTATATGGACTTGGATGAAGATTTAAAAAATATTTTTTTATAATTTATATGTACATGTTTCATTTACATGTGTTGTACATATACATATACATCATACTATACATTTCGTACATGTATACATTGTACCCGGTGTACCTACGAACGGGCTTAATGCCCGTACCCCCACAGACACGGTCGGAACACCACCTTTTAAACCACAAATTGCCGTGTTGCCCTAGCAGTGCGGTACAAAACATCCCGGTCGTATGTGCAATTGTGCATACGTACGCTGTGTTAAAAAAAAGTGAAGGAAAAGCCCGACTGTAGTTTCCTGGGCCAGTCGGTCCACGGCCCACCTTGAAATTGGCTAGGCCATTGACACTGTTAAAGATATGGCCTGAGGTCCACTGAAAATAATGCCCCGTTGAACGCTTGCACACCACAAGTCACTGGAAGGTGAAACGAATTCTGTTATTCAGATGAACGATAAGCGGAATCATTTCTTGCCCAAGGAATATCACAAGTCCAGTAAACCTTTCGGATGCTTGAAGCCAGATTGTACGTTACGAGGAAGTGATTTTGTGCGCACTCCACGACCAGAAAAGGATGTACCTGAGGTTGTTCCTTCCGTAAGAGCATCTCCAACGAGGCGACGCGCGTAGTCGAAAAAAAATGCCTTCATCCAGGTTCAGCGATCCAACATATAGTGATCGGATTGTCCACCTAGACGTAGATGCGGTCCAAATATGCGTTTTGGATGCGTCTGGACGGACGCTGCGCGGACGCGTGACCACTCGCTTCTCCCACGAGCTGACCCGGCAACGACTTAGGTCAACTTGTCTTCTTAGGCTGGCGACGAGCATCGCTTCGGCAGCCTGCGCCACATTAATGGTAATGCTTCGCATGACGAGCCGCTACCGACCACATCTGCCAATGAAATTAATGCTATTGCCCAACGTGATGCACCCCTCAGCTGCCTTTGACGTATATAAAGAGGGACACACGCAGCTACCTCATCCCCTCCTTAACCCTAGCCGCTGCAACCTCTACTATAGTGCCGCCTCGCACCTTTACCATGATGAGCAGCACCGGCGGCCATGCAACTCCATCTCCGTCTCCACTTCCCCCTATCGACAATAGCAACAAGTTCGATGACAAGAGCGAAGATAGTGCGGACGATGTTATCAACGCGGCGATGAACACGGAGTTAATGGTTGATGAGGAGAAGGAGGCAGAGGAGGAGCGAGCGGCCCACGCGGCGTTTGATGCGGAGCAGCAACACCACCGGGAGGCAGCGACCGCAGAGGAGGAGTCGGACGACGACGATGGCATCGACTGGAGCGGGCCTGGCCCAGAAGAGAAAGCGATGGAGCAGAGGGCCTTAGTCGTGTCCTTCGAGACGCTGAAGAAGACCGAGGATGACGCCAACGAGGCGCTCCGACAGAGGCTACTGGAGGATGTGGTGGCCCACCGAGCTCTAGTGGCGGCGCAGAAGTGGAGGAGGGAGGGAGGCAATGACGAGGCTGGGTCGTCAACCGCCCCGAGGGGCGACAAGTAGGCTAGGGGCCTAGCCTATTTCATTCTAGCATTTGTTTCTTCTTATTTTTCGTTTAATTCATATGTAAATTTTTTTTTTCAATTGATGACTAAAAAAATGTTGGAAAAATAATATGCGTCGGAAGGTTGGGGGCACCCCAGACGCAAACGGATGCGTGGACAAAAAAATATCCATTTTCCTGTCCGCAGGCCGATGCAAAAGGACGTGCGTGGCCACTTTGGACATTAGATTTGGGTCGCCCCGCTGGAAATGCCCTAAGACCTCCGAACGGTAGAGTACTGATGATTGAGAGATGAAGCAGCAAGGGCATCTACACGATCGTCTGCAATAAAGATTCCAATAATTGTTTGGAAGTTCGCTGTTGTTTTTAGATCACATCGGCGTGTCTAATGATGTGTCGATACAATTCAGAGTCCAATACAACCATCGATAACCTCGTGCCAACTTCTTTGCGTGGGGCGCTGAACGGGCGCGCTGGCGCACCATGCCACGTCGGATGAAATCCATCCATCCTGCTTGGTAGACACTGAATGAGCTGTCAACGTAATAAATGACCTAGACATGCGTGCTAGAGATTAATGGCGTTCCTCGCCCTGCCCACCTACCTTCGCCTGCCTTCAACCAAGCAAAATAAATGGTCTAGCCATGTGTGTCGGTCTTAATGCGCACCACCTCCTCCATGCCTGCCTCCAGGTATCAAACGGGGTGCTTGGGCACCGTCTCCTCCTCACACAAATCCTATCTTCGCCCTCCATATTTTCCCCACACGATCCATGGCAGGTTCTAGGGGCCACGATCGTGAATGCTCACTGTCGCCTGAGGAGGAAGACGGACTGCTTCCGCGAAGAATATTTTGACTTCGTAATCCTCACCACCAAGGACCCTTTCAGCCCAAAGAGGCTCCTGGAGAAGTTTGGAGAAGTTTGGACGATCTCTCGCCGGCCGAGAGCCTGCCGGGATGCACCTGCAGGAAGGCAGTTGCGACTTCTGCCATTGGCTGTCAACGTCCTGTTCGAAGGGCAAGGATAGATGTTCCTCCACACTAGATGGGAGAAGTTCGCCCGTGCTCACATCCTGGAGGTTGGCTGCTTATTGAACTCATGTAGGAAGACAATGGTGAGGTCAATGCGAAGGTGTTCAACAACACATATTGCCGCATGCACTACCACGGCGACAACAACGATGACTATGGCGATGAGCAGAAGACTATAATTCAGGTTTCTAGATGTTCTTCCTTTGTGGCGAAGATGGTGAGGGCTAGCATAAGCCTCTAGTGTTTAAATATTAATTCACGCAAACATGGCGATGAGCAGAAGCCTATAGTTTACGTTTCTAGATGTTCTTCCTTCATAGCAAAGATGGTGAGGCCATCAAAACCGCTTGTTTAAATATTTATTCATGCAAAGATACATCATAACCCTAAATTTGAATGAAATTTTGTAGTTTGTTTACATTTGCTTATTTGAAGTTTTTTTAGGAATTCTTATCGGGTCGCCGGTGTGTGCAACCTCTCCTTAAATTGGGGTGTAGGTGTCGGCGCTCCCATAGTGCACTGCCGGTGCACCTATCGGTGCCTATTTGGAGGCATTGATGAAGATGCTCTAATGAAATTCATGTTCAGGAATCATGGAGACGCACCAACAACTCGGGAGCTTTAGATCCATGGCGATGAACACTGCATACATAGGATTTTGGGGTCCCCAATTTCTGCGGCCCTATGCGGTCGCTCACCTCGCTCCACCTCTGGAGCCTTGAGATCCTTGAAAGAGACAACGACGAATGAAACCACATCCTATTCTCATTGATTGATGCTACCTGTTAAATGTGGATGAGCTATAGTCTAGAAAAACATTTCGTATAACCTACACTATTCAAAATATCAAGCATCTTTGGTGGCACCTTGAGAGCTGTGGGAGATCTTACATTGCTAGTAGGAAGAGAGTTGGAGTAGCTTATAAAGGTTATTGTTTTATCTCTTGTAAGTGATTAAGAAGAGAATGAGTTGCTATCGGGGCTACCTACCTTCTCATACCTCCAACCAAGCAAAATAAATGGCCTAGCCATGCGTGCTAGCCTTAATGCGCACCATCTCCCTCAGGCTAGCCTCCGGGTATACAACGAGATGCTCGGGTACCATCTCTTCCTCACACAAAATCTAGCGCCACCCTCTACCTTCTCCCCCACGCGATTCATGGTAGGTTCTAGGAGCGGTGGACGTGGCTGCCTAAGCCGCCGCGGCTGGGGAAGGGGCCGCGTTGCAGGATCCCCACTGCCTAAATGCTCGTCGTTGCCTGAGGAGGAGGAGACGGACTGCTTCCACGACAAGTTTTCCGAGTTCGCCGTCCTTGTCGATAAGGACCCTTTCGGCCCAAAGATGCTCCCCGAGAAGTTCGTGCAATCTCTTGCCGGTTAGGAGCCGACCGGGGCGCAGCTGCGGGAAGCAAGTTACGGCTTTTGCCAGTGGCTTATCGATGTCATGTTCGACGGGCAAATGCAAGATGTTCCTCCACACTGGCTAATAGAAGTTCGCTCGCACCCACAACCAAGAGATCAGCTGCTTTCTGAACTTCTTGTACGAAGGCGGTGACGACCTTAGTGTGGAGGTGTTCAATGACGCATCATACCGTAGGCACTACCACAGCGACAACCGAGATGACAGAGGTGATGAGCAAAATACGATGTTCTTCCTTCGCAACGATGGCGAGGGCTGACATAGGCCTATAGTGTTTACATTTTGATTCATGGAAAGATGGCGATGAGCAGAAGCCTATAGTTTAGGTTTCTGGATGTTCTTCCTTTGCAGTGAAGATTGTGAGGGCCAACTTAAGCCTCTTTTTAAAATATTGATTCATGCAGAGATGGCAAGGGCCAGCATAACCCTAAATTTGAATACAATTTTGCAGTTCGTTTACATTTGCTTATTTGAAGTTTTTTAGGAATTCTTATCGGGGTCGCTGATGTGTGCAACCTCTCCTCAAATTGAGGAGCATGTGTCGGTGTCCCCCATAGGTGCCGACGCGTATTCGGAGGCACCGATGAAGATGCTCTAATGGAATTCATATTCATGAATCATCGAGAATTCGAGACGCACCAACAACTCGAGTTTCAGATAAATAGCGATGAACACTGCATATATAGGATTTAGGGGGTCCCCAATGTTTGAGGTCCCGTGTGGTTGCTCAGAGCCTTGAGGTCCTTGAGCGAGACAACAACCAATGACACCACATCCTATTATCATTGATTGATGCTACCTGTTTAATGTGTAGATGGGCTGCAGCCCAAGGAAGCACTCCATATATCTTACAATGTTTAAAATCTCAAGTCCCATCTTTGATGGATGATTTAGTCCCACATTGCTAGTAGAGAGCGAGTTGGAGCAACTTATAAGAATTTTTATTGTTATCTTTTGTATAAGGAGTTTACGCATACTCATCCACCCTTGCCACACATCGCATGCAGGTGTGTCCCATTTTGTGAATCTAGTTATAAACTCGTTTTGTGGAGGACTAATTTTTTTTGCTTGGTACATCAACTAAATTGGATATGTGTTGGCGTGCTTGTGCATGTTTACCACGTGTCCTTATCTTCCAAGTTCCAGCACGTGGCGGTTTTGATCGGCGACTCCCCTCCCAGGCCATCCAAGGAGACAAGAGATATGAGAGATCTAGAGTTCTCCACTCCCTTTCGTCTCTCTCACAGTCAGTTTCATTTGCCGTGCTACTCTCTTGTCTTTCTCATCCAAGCTGTTCGGGAGAGGAGGCCTCTGAAACCTCGCCTATCGAGATCATGCACCGGTACATGGGTGATAAAGTTTATAGGGAGCGTCTCGGAGTGCTCGGTGATGTTCGAGATCTTCATCACCGGTTCGTCTTCTTACCCATAGATCCGGTGATCTCGACAACAGCATGGTCGACAACAACAACCATGTATGTGCTTCTTATCTCATTTCTAGATGCGCTTAGTATGATGTGTATTGTTAAGTATGCCAGTACGTATGTGATGTTGTATTTGGTAATCAAATCCACACGAAAATTGCCTAATAATCAACACCACCAGGAAGTGTCATGTTGTTCAGATTGATGGAACCTTTTCAAGCAAGGTTTGGCTTACCTCGAAGCAGTGGCATGAGCAGCAGCAGCAAGTACAACCATTGTTTCACCTTGAGCAGTTGAGCTTGACCTCCATGTCTCAAAAACGAGAGAGAGGAAGAGAGCTATGATTAGAAGATCCAAATAGGTTTGCAGTTGCATCGATCTGTCCCTTGTTGTAGGCAGCAAGCCACGGAGGATTACAGAAAAAGAAAACACGGAAAAGGGTGAGCACTGTGATTCCGATGCAATTGATTATATCGAGAAGATGCAGCTAAAAACTGGATGGCTAGCTATCGAGGGCAGCCATCTGGAAGCACGCTTGAACGAGATGCGAAGGAATTACGTAGACGCATGGACGTTTGGATCACGGGGCGGGCAACCAGAGCAGGCGAGAAGCAGGGATACCTCGAGCAGCAGCGAGGAAGATGAGCACGGCAAGAGCAGCCGGACAGCCGGTGGCGCCGTCGGCGATGCCACGAGCCTAGAGATGCATCCGTCGCGGCGGCGGCGGCAGGAACGGCAACAGGTAAGCTAGGTTTAACTATGTGTACATGCATGAAGATGAAAAAAATGTTTTTGATAATTTATATGTACATCTTTACAGGTGTTGTACATACACTATACATTTCCTATACGTATATACATTGTACCCGGTGTACCTAGAACGGGCTTAAAGCCCGTACCCCCACCTACTGTGAGGGCAAGGGCACGGTCCGAACCCCAGCTTTTAAACCAGCACGTCCCGTGTTGGCTTAGCGATATGGTACAAAACTTCCCGGCCGTACGCACACGTACGTTGTGGGAAAAAACAAAGAACTGTGGTTAAAATCGACGGGCCAGCCACTACGGGAAAACAGGGCTTTGCCGTGCAGCCTAAACGCACGGCAAAGGGGAAAATCGGCTCGGCAAAGCCTTTGCCGTGCGGCCGTGCACGGCAAAGATTGCTCGGCAAAGACCCCGTCTTTGCCGTACGTCGCGCGAAAATCGCACGGCAAAGGCTTTGCCGAGCGACGCAGCTTTGCCGTGCGTTGTGGTCTCTTTGCCGTGCGATTCCCTTTGCCGTGCGCTGTGCCTCTTTGCCGTGCGGCTCTCTTTGCCGTGCGCTTCCACTCCAACCCGCACGGCAAAGACATGGCTTTGCCGTGCGCTTCTCTTCCACCCTGCACGGCAAAGGTACGTACAGCAGCACCAGGTGGGCAGCGCGGGCATCCTTTGCCGTGTGCACGTGGCCTTTGCCGTGTGCATGTGCACGGCAAAGAGGGCCTTTGCCGTGTGCTGTGGCCTTTGCCGTGTGCATGTGCACGGCAAAGGTGGCGCAAAATTTTCAGAATTTCCCTGCTTCCCCATTAATCCCTGCATATGCAATTCACAAATACACTTAACAGTCCAGATACACATATAGCACAATATATAGAGTATTTGCATCATCAACAACATAGTTCATACACGAGTAGTCCAACAAAGTCCATACAATAGTTCCAAGTCGCATAATTAGTTCATACAAGCAACATCAACAACAAAGTCTCCAACATAGAATGTTCGCACAACAAGTTCATACACAAGCAACATCAACCTTCGCCACTTCCTTGTCCTTCTCCACTTCCTTGTCCTTCTTCACCTCCTTGTCCTCCTACAAGTTCATAGATGCATAAGTGGCATGGAATGGCTAAAATTGACATGTAAGAACTAGAATTGACATGGAAGAACTAGAATTGACATGGAATGGCTAAAATTGAACATAATCGCTAGAATAGACATGAAATGGCTAAAATTCAACATAATGGCTAAGAATGACTTGGAATGGCTAAAATTGACATGTAAGAACTAGAATTGACATGAAAGAACTAGAATTGACATGTAATGGCTAAAATTGAACATAATCGCTAGAATTGACATGAAATGGAAAAAATTCAACATAATGGCTAAGAATGACATGGAATGGCTAAAATTAACATGGAATAGCTAAAATTGACATGGTTGAATGGCTAAAATTCACAAGTGACATGGTATGGAAGAATTAGAAGTGTAGGAGAACTCACCTAGAAACTGCTGCAGGCTCCGGATGATGCCCGTATTGTTGACGGTCAAGCCATGTGTCAGCGGGCTCTGACTTGGGCGTTGCTGGAGGAGCGCCATCACCTGCGGATCAGGCGCGGGGATCTGCAATATCCAAAGTTCGGTTAGACAGCAAACAAGATTGAGACGGAGATATTAAGTTAACCACTTACCCAGTTGGGGAACATAGGAGGACACGACGTGCTAGGAGCACTACTCCCGGGTGGGGAAGTCACCACGGCCTGGTTCATGAACATCTGCTGGAACATCTGCTGCTATTGTTGCATCTGCTGCAACATCTGCTGCTGCATCTGCATGTTCTCCCTAAGCTGCTGCTGCATCTGCATCTGCTCCTCTTGGTGCCTCCGTTCCCTTTCTTCCATCTCCGCCTACGTTGTGTTGCCGCGATGTCAGTAACATTGCAATGGAAAACATGTAATGAAGCGTAGAGGATCGACAAAGAACTTACCCGTAACTTCTCCTCAGCTAGGTCCGAAGCCCGTGGGCGGGTCTCTACCCGAGGCTGCTCGCTCGTACGCCCACGACGGATCTGGCGTAGAGATGGAATGGTCTTTGGGTCGACTAACCCGTCAGCAATCCATAGGCGGCCACCCTTCTTGCCTTGTCCCGCAAGCACCGCAACCTCAACATCAAAGTCTTCGGTGGTTGGGTCAGCGTCTTCGCCGTGCTTGGCCTTGAACGACGAGCGGTACGCGCCACACTGGGCCTCCGCTAGCCCGTTGACCCACACGGACCCCGTTTCAGGATGCGGCCAAACAAGTTTGGTGTCACGCCTGTCTTCACTTCCTGCAAAAGAGTACATGCAAGTAAGTGAAGAGGGACACCCTTGCGGGGCTAACAATAACATGAAACGAAAGAATGAAGAAACCATTTGCTCACCTCTTGCTGCAAGGTAAGGGCCAAGTTCTTGCTGCCCAGGACATGTGATCCACCTCCCATCTCTAAACGCTTCAGCTTGCCCTCCTCGTGCTTCCGGGCGTACTCGGGGGATGTCCACCATATGACCATCGCAAGAAAGCACGCCTTGTCTTCCCCGACGTACTGAGGAGGGTTCTACATACACAAGATAGACCCATTATTAGAACATAAACTACATGAAAATACGGAAATAAATAACACATCGATGCTAATACCTGCAGGTACTGCCACGGTGCCATGAGCGTATCCCGACAATCAGCCTTACTCATCCAAACTTTGCGCTCGGCGTGCCAGTCGCGGACGCACTGGACGCGTGCCTCGTAGTGCATGCCAGTCACCCTCACCCTGCACAACTCGTGTAAGATAACGTCGCACGCAATTTCCTCGCCCTCAGCCCTCGTGAAGTATTTCTGCAACCATGCACATAGGTAAAACAAGAGGAATTAGAGCAACTATTGGTAGTCAAGAAGTGTTTGAATGCTAAGAAGCCAAAAGTCACGTACCCAGAAGTGGCGGACAACCCGCTCTTGCATGTTGGTGCACTTGCCGCTAGGATCTTCTGCGTAGCTGTAGTGCTTCCAAGTCCAAGCCACATCGCGGCCACCACTAGGGAGATTGACAATCCCAGGGAAATGCTTCCTAATTAGGCCTCCAAGGATGTTCGAGTACTCACGTGTCGGCTTCCTCCTCGGGTCACCATACTTGAACATGCTGCACAACGAAATGCCAAAATCAGTATGCATGTGATAAAAATTTGTATAATGATAAAAATTTCAATAATGGAATGCCAAAATCAGCATGTACCTCTTTCCAGCGGGCACGAGAACAACATCGCGGAAGGCCCAAGTTTTTAGCTTGGGGAGTTTCGTAATCCCGCGGTTATACGGCTTCTTGTCCCGTGGTTCCAGCCTAGGATCGGCTGCAACGTACACCTCCTCCTCGGGCGGATACCAAGCTAGGTCTGGGTTTACCTCCTGCGGCAAACCCCCAACCCCTCATCCTCCTCGAGGTCCTCCCCACCGTCCTCCCCACCGTCCTCCTCGTCCTGCCCACCGTGCTCCTCACCGTCCTCCTCGTCCTCCCCACCCCAGTGCTCCTCGTCATCATCCTCGGCTGGGGGAGGACTAGGAGAAGGGGTACGAAGTCGCCGTGGCTGGGCATTCTTCCTCCGTGGTGGAGGGCTAGGAGGAGCGCTAGGAGGACGTGTCTGCGACGAACCACTCGAAAGTCCCACAAGCTCAGCCATGACCTTGATCTTCTTTTTGAAACCTCCCTTTCTTTTTCTTGGCGGCATGTTTCAATCACCTGCAAACACAATGAAAAGAGTGGTTTATTAGTATGCAATGTAAACAGATGAATATTAGTGAAATCAACAATAATGCAAATATATAAGTAGATGAATATTAGTAGATAGATCATAGTTTATTACAAATAGCACATAGTTCAGTACATAGATCATAGTTTATTACAAATAGCACATAGTTCAGTACATAGATCATAGTTTATTACAAATAACACATAGTTCAGTACATAGGATAGCCTCACAATTACAACTACATAGATCAGTAGCCTATGTCGACATCCGTAATCGGACCACATGTTTCATCATCATCAGGCTCAGCGAACCAATAATCATCGATGAAACCTGGAGGTGGTCCATTTGGATCTAGGTCAATGCCTGCTTTGAACGCCTCGAGCAAACTTAGGTCTTCTACGACACACACATCCTCAGCTTCATATTCTTCATTGTCTTCCTCCATAACCGCATCTTCTTCTTGCTCATCGTCTACGACCATGTTATCAACAACGGCCGACAAGTCGATAGTGAAATGACCGGGGAGCCCTTCTTCTTGATAAAAATCAACAGTCCTTGTTGAGGGGTCTACGCGGCGGTAATCGTCCTTGTTTGGCGGGGGTGGCCTAATGCGTGAAGGAACCGTCATCACAACATCCCATCCATGTAGACGTTTGGTCGGGTTTCGACACGCGTACGGGAGATAGAATACTTGGAAGGCTTGGGTGGCCAAAATGTACACGTCCTTTCCCTTATAAACAGAGCTTCTTTCAACTTCGACCAATCCAATTTCAGGATCCCGTCTCACGCGACGTGGGTCGAACCAATGGCATTTGAATACGACGGGATTTAGCCCTTTGTCAAACCCGTAATTCAGCTCGTATATACCCTCGACTCTTCCATAGTAATGGAGTCCATCATCACCTTGACATACCACCCCGCTATTTATTGTCTTCTTGTTTGGACGGCTTGTTGTGTATTGATGGGTCTGGAAGCGATACCCGTTCACGTCATAAGAATTGAACGAGTCGACGGAATGGTTGAAGCCCCTAGCAATTTTTCGTAGCAAGGGATTCATGTCTTTGTCAGTTCTTGCCTACAAGATTAGGACGACAAGTTTAGAACAAGAAATGACCGAGAAATGTCGACAGTGTACAAACAAATTTGGATAGGATAGTACCAAACCACAGAACCAGCTACTGAAACCGTGACCGCCGCCCTTATCGAAAATATCCTTGGATTCTTCCGAGGTAGGATCCTGATGGCGTGTAACTCACACGTTCGTTGGGAACCCCAAGAGGAAGGTATGATGCGCACAGCAGCAAGTTTTCCCTCAGAAAGAAACCAAGGTTTATCGAACCAGGAGGAGCCAAGAAGCACGTTGAAGGTTGATGGCGGCGGGATGTAGTGCGGCGCAACACCAAGGATTCCGGCGCCAACGTGGAACCTGCACAACACAACCAAAGTACTTTGCCCCAACGAAACAGTGAGGTTGTCAATCTCACCGGCTTGCTGTAACAAAGGATTAACCGTATTGTGTGGAAGATGATTGTTTGCAGAAAACAGTAGAACAAGAGATCGGAAGAGATTGTATTTCAGTATAGAGAATTGGACCGGGGTCCACAGTTCACTAGAGGTGTCTCTCCCATAAGATAAACAGCATGTTGGGTGAACAAATTACAGTTGGGCAATTGACAAATAAAGAGGGCATGACCATGCACATACATATTATGATGAGTATAGTGAGATTTAATTGGGCATTATGACAAAGTACATAGACCGCCATCCAGCATGCATCTATGCCTAAAAAGTCCACCTTCAGGTTATCATCCGAACCCCCTCCAGTATTAAGTTGCTAACAACAGACAATTGCATTAAGTATTGCGCGTAATGTAATCAGTGACTATATCCTCGAACATAGCACCAATGTTTTATCCCTAGTGGCAACAGCACATCCACAACCTTAGAACTTTCTGTCACTGTCCCAGATTCACGGAGACATGAACCCACTATCGAGCATAAATACTCCCTCTTGGAGTTACAAGCATCTACTTGGCCAGAGCATCTGCTAGTAACGGAGAGCATGCAAGATCATAAACAACACATAGACATAACTTTGATAATCAACATAACAAGTATTCTTTATTCATCGGATCCCAACAAACGCAACATATAGAATTACAGATAGATGATCTTGATCATGTTAGGCAGCTCACAAGATCCGACAATGAAGCACAATGGGGAGAATACAACCATCTAGCTACTGCTATGGACCCATAGTCCCGGGGTAGACTACTCACTCATCACTCCGGAGGCGACCATGGCGGCGTAGAGTCCTCCGGGAGATGATTCCCCTCTCCGGTAGGGTGCCGGAGGCGATCTCCTGGATCCCCCGAGATGGGATCGGCGGCGGCGGCGTCTCTGGAAGGTTTTCCGTATCGTGGCTCTCGGTACTGGGGGTTTCGCAACGGAGGCTTTAAGTAGGCGGAAGGGCAGGTCAGGAGGCGGCACGAGGGGCCCACACCACAGGGCCGCGCGGCCAAGGGGGGGGCCGCGCCGCCCTAGGGTGTGGCCACCTCGTGGCCCCACTTCGTCTCCTCTTCGGTCTTCTGGAAGCTTCGTGGCAAAATAGGACCCTGGGCGTTGATTTCGTCCAATTCCGAGAATATTTCGTTACTAGGATTTCTGAAACCAAAAATAGCAGAAAACAGCAACTGGCACTTTGGCATCTTGTTAATAGGTTAGTTCCAGAAAATGCACGAATATGACATAAAGTGTGCATAAAACATGTAGATATTATCAATAATGTGGCATGGAACACAAGAAATTATCGATACGTCGGAGACGTATCAGATCCCTGTGGGTATACCTCCAATATTTAGTCGTGAATTGTCTACAACAGTGAACGGAGGAAGAGTTAGCCACGAACATACGATGAATTTTTGCGAATAACTAAATGGTTAGCACTTACTTGATGTACGGCTTCACTTCCACCATGGTGTTCAAGACATATGAGTGGATCAACTCCCGCTCATGTAAATTCGTTGTGTACGGATTCGAGCCACTTGACTTGCCGCCAAGCCCTATGAAGATGCTAAGCTTGGGTACATCTTCATTGTTGGCGGCATTGTAACGGAGGACCGGGTTGTGCTTTGTGGGAATGTTGGGATCATAGTGCTTAGTGGTGAAGTTTGCCACCTCCACGTTCAGGACTGCCTCGGCTATGGATGCTTCGATCTTGCATTTATTGCCAGTCATCTGACGAAGCTTTTGTGTTTCTCTCTCGGGACCAAACTGCCAACGGCCCCAATTCGGCCCCCCTTTAAGCATTCCTTCGCGAGGTGCAGGATCATATGTTGCATCAGATTAAAGAACGCTGGAGGAAAGATCTTCTCTAGATCACAAAGCAACATGGGTGCCTGTTCATCCAGCTTCTCAATCACTTTAGTGTCTAACTCCCTAGCACAAATCTGGCAGAAGAAAAAACTCAACCTCGCTAGCACTCGCCAAGTCTTCTCAGGGACATAGCCTCGAATCATCACCGGCATTATCCGCTCAAGCCACACGTGGTAGTCATGACTCTTCAGTCCTTGTACTCGCAACGTTTCAATGTTCAGACCCCTCATCCAATTGGCTGCGAACCCATCAGGGAAAAACAAGGAGTCCTTCATCCATTGGAAGACCTCCCTTTTTTGGGCCTTTGTGAGGCAGAACGGAGCGTGTGGCTTAGTCCAAGTTTTTTTTGGCACCTTGAGGTGGCTTCATGTTCAACTCTGGCCTATCGCACAACTTTTCTTGGTCAATTCGAGCCTTTATGTTATCCTTCGTCTTCTCAGTGTCCACTATGGTGCTCCAAATGGCTTCACTGATATTCTTCTCGGTGTGCATTACATCAATGTTATGCGGGAGCTCCAGAAACTCAAAGTAAGGAAGCTTCCAGAAGCACGGCTTGTGGGTCCATTGGTGTGTCTCCCCATATCCCAAGAAACCATTCCCATCAGGGTTAGGCTGGAGAGCGTCTAACTCGGCCTTGGTTTCCTGTCCGGTCTTCGGAATTGGCTTCGGTGCATGGACAACACGGCCTTTTTTGAAACTCTTTACATCACTCCTGTATTCATGACTCTGCTCAAGGAACTGTCGAGCTTCATCAAAGCAGGAATAACAAACACTGGCCAACAACTCTATACCGCAGCCGACATACCATATGGATTGAACCCATCGGTTGATATCGCAATTGCTACGCTCCTCGGGTCACCGGCTTTCAGGGGATATTTCTTGACAAAGTTCTTCCATGCAGTACCATCCAACGGATGTATCATCTTGCCACTGTCTGGTCTGATCCCTTCTACAGCCCACCTCATCTGCTGGGCAGTATCCTCGGTCATGAAGAGCCGCTGGATCCTCGGTAGGACTGGAAGATAGCGGAGGATATTCTTGGCAACCGTGGTCTGCCTCTTCTGACCATCACCATTGGTGTCAACCTCAAAGTACCTAGAGCTTTTGCAATGGATGCAATAGTTTGTGTTAGCATGCTCCTCTCTGAATAGCATGCATCCCTTTGGACAAGTGTGTATCTGCTGAGATGACATCTTGAGGTCACTGAGCAATTTTTTCGAATAGTAGAAGTTTTGCGGCAAGAGGTGCCCTTTCGGCAGAATGCTGCCAACGAGGACCAGAAGTTCATCGAACCCATCTCTGCACAGGTTCCTGTGGCACTTAAAGGCCAAAAGGCGAGCGATGGCATCTAGTTGGGTAACATATGTATTTACGTGTAGGGGTTTCTGCGAAGCAAACAAAGCCTCGTAACACTTCTTTGTGTTTTCCTCCGGCTCCTCACTTGTCTCCGCATCCCTAGATGTCTCCGCCTCTACATGAGGGATTTCAGGCACATTACCATTAGCCAAGTTCTCTAGGCACCTATCAAACCCAGTATCATATTCTCTCGTAGGCTGAATCTGCCGCACCTCCTTCCTAGCACGTTTCTTCGCCTTTTCTCCATGAAAAGTCCAAATCTTGTAGGACGGTTTGAACCCAGACTTGATCAGGTGAAGACTCATAGTTTCCTTGTCCTGTGTTTTTTGGTTGTTGCACTTACTACAAGGGCAAAAAACTGTCCTGGGTCTGCTAGGGATGTCAAACGCCCTGTCCACGAACTGCTTGGTCTTTTCTCCCCATTCCTCAGTATATTTCCACGGACCAATTCTGCCATCGTACATCCAGTCACGATTATCCATCCTCTAACCAGCACCAAAATAGACAAACTTAGAATTTATATCAAACATGATCCGCATTTTAATTTTTCCTTTTTTACGGATGCATCAACCTGAATCTCTACTAGGTGGGCTCCTAGCAGCTGTCGGATCCGTAGATTGAGTATGTTCTCCCTGCTCTACCCTGATCCGAGACAGAATTTCGGCAGCACCTCCCCGCTGCTCTCCCGATACACGTCTCGCCAAAAAGCCGAGAGGGGTGTGCATCCGGAGAACAACGGGGAGGCGCTGCCGAAATCCTGACTCGGATCGGGGTAGAGCAGGGAGAACGTACCCAACTACGCATCCGCCGACTGTCCCGATAAATGCCGTAAGAGTTACGCTTCATAATATGCGAGACCACTGTCGTGGTATCGTCACGGCATATGCCATAGGATGGCTAATCGAAGGTGGTTCCTGAGAGATCTCACGGCGGTATCCGGATGCGGGTATGGGGACGAGCGACACGGCGACGTACCCAGGTTCGAGGCCCTCCGATGGAGGTAACACCTCTACTCCTGCTAGAGTGTATATGATGATCACACAATACAAGGTTGCTCCTTGAGCTGTGTCCGGCTGCTCCTGGGAGGCTAAGGAAGACTAAAGTCTCTCTCACAGGGCAGCGCTAGGGGTGGAAGTGAAGTGAGAATGATCGATCCCCTGCACGAGAGGGGGTAGTGCGGCTTATATAGGCACCGGCACTTTACATATAAGACCCTATAGTCTACTGGCCGGCTTGGCCGGCTCCGGCTTCCGCTCCTTCCCGAGGCAGTTACGTCAGGAGCTGTTGAGGCCTCATGGCCCGTCCCATCCGGCTGCCAAGGTCAGCGGTATGGAGAGGAGGTGTCTCTGTCGCCATCAGCCACTGTAGCCAGTACGGATCGACGTAGACCATGATGGCCTGTCCGGCGCGCGGCACTATTGGCCCACAGTGCCCCGCGCTTTACGGAAGATGAAGTCAGCGTGGACTTTGGGAACCCGGATCACCAACCCGGTTCCTTCTAGTGCAAGACTCGCCAGCCTCGAGTCGGTCTGAGGTACAAACCCCTAGTCGGATATGGCTTGTAGAAGCCGGCCCAGCTACAGCATTGGCGGCCGTAGCCAGGCCGACTAGGACCTAGAGCCAGCCGGCTTCCGGACCAGCCGGCCACGGCGCCAGCCGGCTGCTCCTCAACCGGCCTTTGCCGCGAGCCGGCCAGTGGCCAGCCGGCTGCTCCGCGTCCATTGCCCTACCCGGGGTCTTCCCCCCGACATTAGCCCCCGAAGCTGGCAAGGTCCTGCGTTTAGAAGGACCTAGGCAGGTTTTCCTGGCTTCTTGAACATACTTGACGGCACTTGGAGGGGCCGACTGAGAATTTCCATTCAGTCGGCTGCGCCCTCATCCGGCTCGTTCCGGCCGGCTGCTCCTAGCCGGCCACCATTTACACTTATGCAGCTTTTGCTTTCTCGCAAGTTTTGATGATGTCTCCGCCTTGCTGGATGAATTTTGGGCCGAGGTGAATTTAGTGTCCGGCTCCGGCTTGTGGTGCGCCGGAGTCTCCGCCGCCTCGGGTCCTGCACCCGACTTGACCGGTCTGACGCCTGGGCTCTGCCGCCGGTTCGTCTGGTCACATCAATGTCCCCTCCGGATCCGGTGCGGTCGTGGGCGACGTGGTGCGGCAGTTTCCAGTAACGGCAGCGGTCGTGGGGGGAGTTAGTGCGCAGAAGATCCGGGCGACGTGGCCACGATCGCCACTTGGAGGCTAACCGTCCGCCGCGGGCGGCTATAAATGCCGCGGGGGAGGGTACCGAGGCGGCCACTGCCTCACTTCGTCTTCCTCGCGCTTCCGCTCCTCTCGCTCTCTTCTTCGCGCTCGAGCCTCTTGCTGCTCCGGCGAACGTTCCCCACTGGCGAACTCCGGCGAGCGCATCTCCGCCGATCCGCCGCCGCTACTCCGACGAGCCGGCGCCACGGGGCCCCGCGTTTCAACGGAGCGTCCTCCACCGCCGCCGTCGCCGCCGCCGTCGCAAGGTTCCTCTTCGCCTTTCCGCCTTTCGTGGTCCTCTTCTTCTTCTTCCTCGACGATGGCCTCCGCCAGCGGATCGTGGAGGGGATCATACATTAGGGAGGACGACATCGAGCGGCTGGTACGCCTCCGCCGGATCCCGTCGTCGGTGGTCACGAGGGCGCCCGGCGCGGAGACGGAGCCCGAGCCGAGGGCCGGCGAGCGCGTCGTCTTCGGCGCGCACCTCGATCGCGGGTTGGGCCTGCCGGCGTCCAACTTCTTCCGCCAGTTCCTCGACAACTTCGGCCTGCAGCCGCACCACCTGCCAGCCAACGCCTGCATCCTCCTCAGCTGCTATGTGGCCTTCATGGAGGCTTACGCCGGCTTGTGGCCGGACATAGATTTCTGGAGCCGGCTCTTCTACCTCAAGGCGCAGACCACCGACGGCCGCCTGCGGGCCTGCGGTGCCGCCTCGATCTACACCCGGACGGGTACGCCCTTCCCCAAAATTCCAACCGTTGACTCGGTGAAGAATTGGCAGATGTCATTCTTCTACGTGCGCAACGAGGGCCAGCTCGTCGACCGGATCAACCTGCCGGAGTTCAATCCGGCTCCTCCAGTCGGCCGGATCAACTGGAGCTACAACGCCCGCACGGCGGACCCGGATGCTGAGGTGAACCAGCTCTGGGACTTTCTGGGGGCGGCCGTCGGGAACGGGCTGACCGCCGAGGACCTCCTCTGCACCATCGCCGAGCGCCGGGTGCTGCCGCTCCAAATGCGCACCCACAAGATCGGGCACATGTCCGGCCGGTTCGACCCGAACCGGACGTCCAAGGCACTGCTCTCCAAGGCCCAGGTGGCCCGCCGGGTGAACAACATCACCAAGGCGAACGTGCCGGACGAGTGGAACTACGGGCTGGCGCCCCACGATAGGGACCACCTACCCAAGCTGGTAAGTCTTATGCTCTTGCCGACTTCCCTTTCTTTCTGCCGACTTCCGGCTTGCTGTTTGCTCATGTTCTGTTTTTCTAGCTCTTCGACCACCAGAACGTCGAGGACGGCGACCTGGCGACAAGGAGGTGGACGCCGGATCACGCCGATCCGGCTGACCAAGCCGGCGACCAGGCCGGCGACGACGACCTGCTGCAGGCGCCTGACCTAGGCGGCCAGGGGGAGCACAATCCGCCCCCTTCACCGGAGCAGCAGGAGGACGAGGAGCCGGCGACGTCCGCCACGGGGCCAATCCCCGCCGTGCCCCTGCGCGCGAGGCCGCCAAGCACCACGGCGACTTCGGCGCCTAAGGGGAAGAAGCGGGTCGGCGACCCCCGCTCCACTGCCGCCTTGGAGGCGAAGGCGAAGAAGCTCCACCGGCAGCAGCCGAAGAAGGTTCCGGAGCAGGCCGGGTGAGTTCTCTTTCTCTCTTGTTTGATTCCTTTTCTTTCCTTACTCTTTATGCTTATTTTTTCCTTATTTGTCCGGCTAGGGCCCCCATCAAGTTTGCTCAGGGCGGCGGCTCCCGGCAAACCCCGCGCGTCGTGTCGCCGCCTCCGCGACAAAGGAGGGAGCCGACGCCACAGCCTCCATCGCGCGCATCTACGCCGCCGCCGCCTGCAGGTACTCCGCCTCCCGCAGGGGCGCCTTCTTTCGCCGTGCCGCTGGCTTCAGCGCCTGGCCGCGGCACGCGGGCCGAGCCGACGCGCGCCCGACGCCGGACGACATGTTCCCGCGCCGGACTCGTCTTCCGGACCCAGCCGCCGGCCGGCCGGGCATGCCGCCTTCGACCGGAGCCGGAGCCAGCAGGGCTGCGCCACCTGCGGCCGGAGCCGGAGCCGGGCCGAGCGTGGTGGTGTTGGTGGAGAGCCCGGAGGGGGCATCTCAGGCGCTGGAGACGGCTGCGCCGACTGGGCCAACCGCTTCGCCCGGAACGCCGCCCCCGCCGGAGCCGACGACGGAGGAGCCGGCCAGGCAGGAGCCGGCAAGGGATGAGCCGGCGCGTATGGAGGGCGCCGACTCGCGTGCGCTGGTGAGGACGGGAGCCCCATCGGCACCGCAGCAGGGCCTGCACGTGGCCAAGGGCGCTCAGCTTCTGCACGTGCCGTCCGCCTCCGACTCCAGCCTTGGCTCGGCTGGCACTATGGAGCAGGCGTGGCTCCGCGCCGACTCCTACGAGGTGACTAGCCGGGAGGGGAACCCAGGCCAAGCGTCGGTGGAGATGTTCTTCTCCAGCTTGCAGGCCAACCGCAAGGCCAGGGCTGCCGAGGCCGCGGCCAACGTCGCCAAGGTGGAGGAAGCCAGCAAGGTAAGCACTTCATCCATTTTTCAATTTGGTTATCATCCTTGTAGCCCTCCGAGGCATGGGCCGGCTGCTCGAAGCCGGTCCGGGTTTCGTTTTGTTGACTGATTTTCTTTCTCCTTAGGCTGTGGCGGATCGGCGCACCAACTTATACAACCGCGCCGTGACCCACTACCACAAGGCCAAGCTGGACCAGGCCGACTTGGCTCGCGAGCTGGAGGCCGTCAAGGGTAAGATCTTTTTCTTTCTGATCCGATGTCTTCTTTCTTTTTAGTCTTGGTTGGCTAACGTTTCTTTCCGGCTGCCTTGCAGCTGAAGCCGCCAAGGTCCCGCGGCTGGAGGGGGATCTCCGGGCTGCTCGCGCCCAGTGCGCCAAGAGCGAGGAGGCGGGCCGATCTGCAGCCGCCAAGCTCAAGGTGGCTGAGCTGGAGCTAACGCGGCTGCGCCGGCTTGAGCAGAACCACCTCGATGAGCTTGCCTCCCTCAGGACGGCTGAGAAGGAGAAGGTGGAGGATCTGAGCCGGCGGCTGACCGAGGTGGAGAAGCAGCGGCTTGCGCTTCAGGAGGAGGTCACCACCAAGACCACAGAGCTGTCGGCCACTGCCAAGCGCTGGGTGGACGAGATTGGCGCGCTCGACCGCGGCTTGTCGGGTGAGTGCATTTTTCTGTTCCTTTCCCTTTGCCGGCTTTCGGCTGTCGGCTGCCGGCTTAGGTTGGCAGCCGGCGGCAGAAACTCTGATTTTTTCGCTATCTCCATCTTTGGGCTGGGGGCAGTCGGTTCTTGCTGGCTGCCGCTAGGCTTTTCCTTTTGTCCTTCGGGATTTCCCTCTTCGGACTGGGGGCCGTCGGTTCTTGCCGGCTGCCGCCAGGCTTACTTTAGGACTTCGAAAACTTGCATTTTTCAGCTTGTTTTGGTTTTGACGATTTCTGACGTGCTTCTTCTTGCAGCGGCCTTCCCGGAAACGCAGGATGCGGCGTTAGCAGCCGTTGGCGTTGCGCGCGAGACCAGGAGGCGGGCGACTGGCGAGGGCAGCTCGGAGTACTTCACCATGGAGGACTATATGGCGTCCATGGCTACCCGCGTCGAGCCCATCACCAAGCTTGGCTGGGAGCTCTGGAAGGCGGCTGAGGAGCTGGTCCAGATGCTGTGGCCCGCGGAGGCGGTGCCGCAAGATATTTCCAACCTCGTCTCCTTGATGGAGCGGGCGCCGGATCGCTTCCTCGACTGGAAGGAGTCTGCCACGCGCGCTGGTGCCGACATGGCGCTGTCCTTTGTCCTCTCCTGGTACAACGAGGTGGACCTGGGGCAGCTTGAGTACCGGCGAGCCGGCGTGGAGGACAAGCTCCCGGCCGAACACAAGACCGCCCGGCTTGCCCGAGCCAGCGCCATCGCCGACTTCGTCGACAAGGGCCTCTTCGTCGCGGACCCGAACCCTCAGTCTGATGATGCGTATGAGACGGAGGATGAGGAGGCGGAAGACGCGCCTGAAGACGACCCGGCAGCCGGCTCCGCTGACGCTCCTCCGGCTAGTCCTTCTCTAGCCGCTGCTTAGTTTACCTGTCTCTTTTGTTGCTTCTGCCAAGACAATTTGTTAAATCCCCGGGATGCCGGGTGCACATGTATGAATATTATCGTCCTTTCATTATGTCACACTTTTAATGTGTTTGTTAATCATTTTTTTTTTTTTAGATAAGGGGAGTACCCCAGCCTCTGCATCAATTGATGCATGCAGCCTTTTATTAAACTTATTTAAACAGTCTGAGTTACAAACTTAAAACACATCATGGATCACACAAAGTTTCCACATAAAACAGCCATCTAAAGAAAAAGAGGAAAACAAGCCGCCACAAGATCTTCATGTGAGCTGCCTATCAGTACGCCAACCGCACCGGCTGTATAAATCCCGTGCTACCATCGCCAAGCGGTTGCACCCAATATCCATGTCTAGGCGCGCATCCTCCGGCTGGAGATAGGACCACATATGGATCCAATGAGTAACTAGTGGAATAACCTGCAGAAAAGATGGGAAACTTTTTTGTTAAAGATAAAATTGTTGCGGACATTCCATATTGCCCAAAGTAAAGCGCACACACCAACTCTAATGTGGCCTTTATTTTTCTTAGTTACACCATTTAACCAATTTCCAAACAGATTAGACACATTAGCAGGAGGTGGAATATTGAAGGTCATGTGAACAATACGCCAAAGGATCTTTGTAAACGGACAAGTAAAAAATAAATGTTGAATTGTCTCATCTTGATCACAAAAACAACATTTAGAACACCCGTGCCAATTACGCTTCTTGAGATTATCTTTTGTGAGAATGACCCTCTTGAGAAGGAACCACATAAAAATTCTGATTTTTAGTGGAACCTTGATTTTCCAAATATACTTCTTGAAATCACCAGCATGACCATCTAGTAAATCAAGGTACATAGATTTAACCGAAAATTGACCTGATGCTGTGAGATTCCAATGAAAAACATCATCATTATCTGAGAGCTGAACTCCCATAAGACGAACAACAAGGTGAGCCCATCTATCCCACCTATTACCCGAGAGTGCCCGTCTAAAACCTATATTTATGGGGGTCGCATTCCAAACCTGGGCTACCGAAACATTAGTCTGATTGACAATGCAATACAAAGAAGGATATTGCTCGCAAAGAGGTCTATCCCCAAGCCAAGCGTCCTCCCAAAATCTAGTATTCTGACCATTCCCTACCTCCATCGACCCTCTCATGAAGAAATCATCTTTCACACCCATTAACCCTTTCCAGAACGGAGAGTCTGATGGTTTCGCAATAACTTGAGATAAAGTTTTATCTTTTAGATACTTATTCTGCAGTAATTCTTGCCAAACACCTTGCTCATTTATAAGTTTAAATAGCCATTTGCTAAGGAGGCTCTTGTTCTTTAACTCGAGTACCTCAACGCCCAAACCCCCCTGTTCCTTTGGCCGACATATAATCTCCCATTTCGTCAGTCTATATTTTCTCTTATGCCCATCACTTTGCCAAAAAACGGGATCGAAAGAAGTCTAATCTTTTTCTAACCCCAACCGGAATCTCAAGAAAAGACAGCATAAACATCGGCAGACTCGTGAGTACAGAATTAATAAGTGTTAATCGATCTCCGTAAGAGAGCATCTTGCCCGCCCAACAACTGAGTTTTTTCTCAAAACGATCCTCTACAGGTTTCCACTCCCCATTTCTTAACTTTCGAAAATGGATTGGAATTCCCAAGTATCTGAATGGCAGAGACCCAATGTCGCACCCAAATAAAGTCTTATAGTCTGATTCCATATCTTTGGCCTTCCCAAAACAAAAAATCTCACTCTTGTGAAAATTTATTTTGAGACCGGATAGCTGCTCGAAAAGACATAGAATTAGTTTCATATTAAGGGCTTTGTCTAAATCATGCTCCATAAAGAGAATTGTGTCATCGGCGTACTGTAGAATAGAAATTCCACCTTCAACTAGATGAGGAATAAGCCCACTAACCTGACCATCTCTCTTCGCTCTCTCAATCATAATAGCGAGCATGTCAGCGACTATATTAAAAAGAATAGGAGATAAAGGGTCTCCCTGTCGCAGCCCCTTCTTGGTCTGAAAACAATGACCTATGTCGTCATTCACCCTAATATTAACACTCCCCTTCTCAATATATCGTTGAACCCATTGACACCAAGTAGGGTCGAAGCCCTTCATACGCATAGTTTGCTGTAAAAAATCCCAATTAACTTTATCATACGCTTTTTCGAAATCAATTTTAAAAAGTACTCCATCCATTTTCTTCCTATGAAGTTCATGAATGGTCTCATGAAGAATTACCACCCCTTCTAAAATATGTCTACCCGGCATAAAAGCAGTTTGTGTTGGCTGTACAACATTCTCTGCGATACCCGTCACGCGATTTGTCCCAACTTTCGTGAACACTTTAAAGCTAACGTTGAGGAGGCATATTGGACGATATTGCTGGATTTGAGTAGCATTCTCTTTCTTAGGCAAGAGAATAATTGTCCCAAAATTCAAGTGGAACAATGGCAGCTCATCATTTTGAAAAGCAATAAACATCGCCATGAGGTCAACTTTAATCACATCCCAGAAGCGTTGATAGAATTCAGCTGGAAATCCATCAGGACCTGGGGCTTTATTCTTTTCCATTTGCGAAATAGCCTCAAAAACCTCCTTTTCAGAAAATGAAGCCGTCAAAATACTATTTTCTTCCGCAGAGATCTGAGGAATATCTTGTGTCATAGACTCATCCATAACACAAGTATTCGGAATAGGAGGCCCGAAAAGAGTTTTATAATATTCCGAAATATAATTTTTAATATTCTCTTGGCCTATAATCGTTCCCTCGTCTTGCTCAAGTTGGAAAATTTTCTTTCTTCTATGCTTCCCATTAGCGATTAGATGAAAATATTTGGTATTCTCCCCTCCTTCCTGGACATGCTTAACTTTAGCACGTTGAGCCCATTTAGATTCTTCATCCCGACGGAGTTTGGCGATAGCGTCCTGAGCACTACGCAAGGCCCGTCGCTCATCCTCATCAAGAAGAGCAGATTCAGCTTTACAATCAAGAAAATCGATGATGCTAAGAAGGTGCTCTTTTTCGGCCTTATAGGACCCACAAAGGTTTTTCGCCCATCCCCTCAAAAACTGCCTGAGATGCCTAATCTTTTTTTGCCACACCTCCATCGGGTTAGAACCAGAAGTGATAGAGGCCCACTCACGAGCCACCATTTATGTACCGAGTTGCTTTCTTTCGACTTGTTCGCTTTTTCCCATCCGCCCCACTCTTTGGCTGTGCTCTTGCCGGTCGTACGTCCGACTTGCGATCCGTCGCCGGATCAAGAGCGGGCCGCTGGGTGAGGCCGATAATATTTCAGTCGAACGAGCCGAATTCGGCAGTCCGGCACTTTTATGAAAAGTTGCAAGTCAACTCGCTTTTACTCTTTCCCTTAGTCGTCTTTCGCGTGCCGGTTCCCTAGGCCTTACTCCCGCCAGCCGGACAGCCGGGTTGCGGTCTGTAGCTGGATCGGAAGCCGGCTGTCGGAAACGGGATCACGTTACTGAGCCGGCCGCGTGAGAGGGTTCAAGCCAATTGGCGAAACAAAGTAGAGTACGCGAAAAACTTGTCGGAAACGGCGCTCTTGGCACACGCTTTTTCATAGCTTACAAAAGGGATACAAGGGATACATACATTCCTGATCTCAAGTGTAAAATGGGCGGAGCAAGTTGACATTCCAGGGATGTTTAGTCTCCTCGTCAGCCTTGTCCGGCTTGTTTTCTCTAGCCTCTTGGGCGTCTATGAGATAGTAGGAATCATTGCCTACTGCCTTGCTCACGATGAAGGGACCCTCCCATGGGGATGACAGTTTATGCTGTCCGGCTGTCCGCTGGATCAGCCGGAGCACTAGGTCTCCTTCTCGGAATGCTAAGGGCTGGACCTTCCGGCTGTGATAGCGTCGGAGGCTCTGCTGGTACATAGTAGATCTGGACGCAGCCAGCAGCCGGGCCTCTTCGACCAGGTCAACTCCATCTTCGCGAGCTTCTTTGGCTTCGGCTTCTGTGTAAAGCTTGATCCTTGGCGCGTCGTGCTCGATATCAGTCGGCAGGATGGCTTCGGCCCCGTATACGAGGAAAAATGGTGTGAAGCCGACTGAGCGGTTTGTCGTCGTGCGCAGGCTCCACAGCACATTGGGCAACTCTTCAATCCAGCAGCCGGCTGCTCGCTCGAGCGGCTCCACCAGCCGGGGCCGGATGCCGGCTAGGACCAAGCCGTTAGCCTTCTCCACTTGTCCCTTGGACTCCGGGTGCGCCACAGAGGCTAGGGCCATCCGGATCCCCATTTCCCCGCAGTAGCGAGAGAAGATGCCTTGGGAGAAGTTGCTGCCGTTGTCGGTGATGATGCTGTGAGGGTAGCCGAACCTCACGATGATTTCCTTGAGGAATGTGACGGCTGTGGAGCCGTCCAGCTTCTTGATTGGCTTGGCTTCGATCCACTTGGTGAATTTGTCAATCATCACCAAGAGATGTGTCATGCCGCCTCGCGCTGCTTTGAACGGACCCACCATATCCAAGCCCCATACGGCAAACGGCCATGTGATGGGGATGGTTTTCAAGGCGGAAGCCGGCTGGTGTCTCTTCTTTGCGAAGCGCTGACAGCCGTTGCACTTCTTCACCAACTCTTCTGCGTCTCTGAGCGCAGTCGGCCAGTAAAAACCGTGCCGGAAAGCTTTGGCCACTATGGCTCTGGATGAGGCGTGATGTCCGCACTCTCCTTGATGGATTTCCCGTAGGAGTTCAATCCCTTCAGCTGGCTCGACGCACCGCTGGAACACCCCACTTACGCTGCGTTTGTATAGCTGGTGGTTGATGATGGTATAGGCCTTGGCCCTTCTCTCAATCTGCCTGGCCTGGACTCTATCATCAGGCAGCACACAATCGGTGAGGTAGGAGAGGAATTCTTGTGCCCATGAAGGTACGCATCTTATCTAGAATACGCTGACCAACAGGGCCTCCTGCGTGGGAGCTTCCGGATTCGACTGCATGGTCGGCGGGTTCGGCTTGCTAGCCCCCGAGTTTGGCGATGAAGCCCCCGGGTTGGACTGAGAAGTCCCCGGGTTCGGCATGGTAGCCGGCGGGTTTGGCTTTGAAGCCCCCGACTTGGGCGATGAGGCCCCCGGGTTCGGCTGAGCAGCCCCCGGGTCAGCCGGCACGAATATTGAATCCGAGTCCGGTGACGGTATGATGGATGGCTTCTTGAGAACCGCCAAGGCGATGCCCGGTGGAATGGCTTGCCGGGTTGAGCCAATCTTGGACAAAGCGTCAGCCGCCTCGTTGTTTGCTCGTGGCACATGGTGGAATTCGCAGCCGTCGAAGAAGCCGGATAGCTGCTGGACATGGAAGCGGTATGAGGCCATGTTGGCGTCCTTCGCGTCCCAGTCGCCAGATGCTTGTTGTATGACCAAGTCGGAGTCGCCGAAGCAGAGTATGCGACGCACGCCAATCTCCTTGGCCAGCTTCAGCCCATGGATGAGCGCTTCATACTCCGCCACATTGTTTGATGCGGCGAAGTGGATCTGCAGGACGTAGTCCAGCCGGTCTCCCTTGGGAGAGGTGAGGACGATGCCGGCTCCCAAGCCGTTGCACATCTTCGAGCCGTCGAAGTGCATCTTCCAATGTGTGGAATCCGGCATAGGCGGCAAGTACTGCATCTCAGCCCAGTCGACGAAGAAGTCCGCGAGGATCTGCGACTTGATGGCTGTGCGTGGCTCGTAGAGGATGGTGTGGGCGGCTAGCTCCAGAGCCCATTTGGCAACCCGGCCGTTGGCGTCTTTGCTGCCAATGATTTCCGCCAAGGGCGCTGTGGCAACCACCTTGATGGGGTGCTCTTGGAAGTAGTGCTTGAGCTTCTTGGCCGCCATGTAGACGCCGTAGGTGACCTTCTGGTAGTGGGGGTAGTTTTGCTTCGACTGGGAGAGCACTTCGCTAAGGTAGTAGACTGGGCGCTGAACCAGCTGCTCCCTGCCGGCTTCTTTGCGCTCCACCACCAGGACAACGCTAACCACTCGATTGGTGGCTGCGATGTACAACAGCATCGGCTCCATTGAAGCCGGCGTTGCAAGGATTGGCGCGGTTGAGAGCACGCGCTTCAAGTCACGGAAGGCTTCATCCGCCTGCGGTGACCAGACGAACTTGTCCGCCTTCTTCATCAATTGGTACAGGGGCAGTGCCTTCTCCCCCAGCCGGCTGACGAAGCGGCTCAAGGAGGCCAGGCAGCCAGCGAACTTCTGGACGTCCTTGAGGCACTGCGGCAGTTCCATCTTCTCCAGGGCACTGATCTTCTCCGGGTTGGCTTCGATCCCTCGCTGAGAGACGAGGTAGCCAAGGAGCTGGCCAGACGGCACGCCGAAAGTGCACTTGGCCGGGTTGAGCTTCATCCGAAATATTCTCAGATTGGTGAAGGTTTCTCTCAGGTCATCAAGGAGGGTAGTCGTCTCCTTGGTCTTTACAACGACATCATCCACATATGCGTGAACGTTTCTGCCGATTTGATCCTGCAAGCATTTTTGCATGCACCTTTGATAGGTGGCGCCTGCATTTTTCAAGCCGAACGGCATAGTCGTGTAGCAATAAGCCCCGTACGGGGTAATGAACGAGGTCTTTATTTGATCATCCGGATTCAAAGGAATCTGGTGGTAGCCTGAATAGGCATCTAGAAAAGACAACAGTTCACAGCCGGCAGTCGAGTCTATGACTTGATCTATGCGCGGCAGGGGGAAGGGATCCTTCGGGCACGCCTTGTTCAGGCTGGTGTAGTCGATACACATGCGCCAGGAGCCGTTCTTCTTCATAACCAGGACCGGGTTCGCCAACCAGTCCGGGTGCAGCACTTCCATGATGAAGCCGGCTGCCAGCAGCCGGGCGATTTCTTCACCGATGGCCTTCCTTCTTTCTTCGGCGAAGCGCCTGAGAGGCTACTTCACCGGCTTGGCTTCAGGCCGGACGTGGAGGTGGTGCTCAGCCAACTCCTTCGGCACACCCGGCATGTCTCTTGGAGTCCATGCGAAGATGTCCCGATTCTCACGGAGGAAGCTGGTGAGCTCGCTTTCCTATTTCCTGCTCAAGCCGGCACCGATGGTGACGTACTTGTCCGGCTGCGCCGGGTCCTGCAGGATCTTCTTGGTGTTGTCGGCCGGCAGGAAGTGAGTTGTCCCAGCCGGGTTACCTGCAGCCGGCATGTCTGTCTGCGCGGCCTTGGCGAGGGCGACGGCGTCGTGGATGAGCTGCTTCTCGGTGGCGATGACCAGCGTCTGGGCCATCTTGGAGCTCTACGTGGCGCAGTCCATGGAGCGACGATAGTCGCCGGCTATGGTGATGACCCCCTTGGGGCCAGGCAGCTTCATCTTCAGGTACCCATAGTGGGGCACCGCCATGAACTTGGTCAGGGCCGGCCTGCCCAGGAGCGCGTGGTAGGGACTCACGAGGTCCACCACCTCGAACTCGATCTTCTCGGTGCGGAAGTGATCCGGCTTCCCGAACATCACCTCCAGCGTGATCCGGCCAATCGGCTGGCAGCAGTGGCCCGGCACGATGCCATGGAAGACGGTGGGGGTGGGACGCAGCTCGGCTTCCTGGATGCCTAGCTTGCGGGCGGTGTCGCGGTAAAGGATGTTGATGCTGCTGCCGCCGTCGATGAGGACGCGCGAAAAACGCACGCTGCGCCGGGTTGTGCCGATGGTGGGGTCGAGGACCATGGCATAGCTGCCCGGCTTCGGTAGGACAGCCGGTGTGTCACGGCGATCAAAAGTGATGGCCTGCTCTGACCAGTTTAGGTACTGGGGGACCGGCGGTATGACCGCGTTGACCTCGAGGGAACGGCTCTGCTGGCTCGTCTTGTCCTCGGGCTCGGAGGTGAAGATGATGTAGGTAGCATCTTCGGCCAGATATCGGCCATGGTGCACTTGGTTAGCCTCGTGGTGCTCGAGGTTGGCGTTCTCCGCGCCGGCTGCGCCACCCGGCCCGCCGGCTGGAGGGGGTGGGGGTGGAGGCGGGAGAGGTTCACCGCTTGTCAGCCGCTTCATGAAGTGGCAGTCGCGGGTGGTGTGGTTGGAGGGGTTCTTCCCGCTGTGGTACTTGCACGGCGAGTCGAGCATCTGCTCGAAGGTGTACTTCGGCTTCCATTGCCGGTCTTGCTTCTGGCGGCGGCTGCCACCTGCCGCGTTGTCTGCCACGGCGGCTACGTGGGCGGAGCCGTACCGGCGGTCCGGCTGGTCGCTGTGACGCTTGCCGCGGTAGTTGTCCCGCCGGCTGCCATGAGAGGCGCCGTCTGCCGGCTTGTGCTCAGCCGACTTGTGGTGGTCCCGCCTGGAGGGAGCCGGCGCTGGGTCAGCCGTCGCCTTGCCGGCTTCTTCAGCCAGCGCGTACTTGTCGGCAATGGCCATGAGGGCGGCCATGGACTTGGGCTCGCTGCGGCGCAGCTTGTGCCACAGCATGGTGTTGGGCCGGCAGCCGCCCATGAAGAAGCTGATGGCCTGGATCTCGTGCACGCCCTCGCAGGAGTTGCGCATCTCGCACCAGCGCGTCAGGTACGCCCGATCCGTCTCGTCCGGGCCCTGCTTGCACATCTCGAGCTGTTGGGGGCGACCCGGCCGGCGATAGGTGTCGGTGAAGTTGCTGATGAAGGCCTCCTCGAAATCAAGCCAGCCATTGATGCTGCCGGCTGGCAAGTTGTTGAGCCAGGTGCGGGCGGAGCCGACCAGCATCAGGGGGGAGTAGCGCACCGCCCAGCGCTTGTTGCCTCTGGAGATGCCGACTGCGGTGGAGTAGTCCTGCAGCCAGTCCTCTGGCTTGGCGGTGCCGTCGTACTTGGGCGTGTCGCGGGGGAGCTGGAAGCCGTCGAGCATGGGCTCGTTGGTGATGCGGGGCCCAAAGCACTTGGGGCAAGCCGGCGCCTCTTCTTCCGCAATGCGGGATTCGACCAGCCGATCGAGGCGGTCTCTGGCGTCGACGGGCTCGATGCGGGGGCCCAGCTGGGAACGTGCCGGCTGCCTGGTGCCGGTTCGCTCTGGAGCCGGCCTGTGTTGGCGCCTTGGCGCCGCCAGCTCGGAGTCATGCTCCTCGTTCCGGTTTGGTGGCGGGCGGCTGCGGCCGCTGTGGCCGCCATCTAGCCGGCTTGTCCGGCTTGAACCTGCGCGGGTGTCGTGGGAGTCTCTGTGCCGGCTTGGTGCGGGCGAGGCGGACTCGGCCGTGTCTCTGTGGGGGTCCTTGCTGGTGCCTGCAGCAGCACGGACGGGAGGGGCTTTCGAAGTACCATACCTGGGGTCCTTGGTCTGCTCAGCTGCAGCCCGGCACAGGTCAGCTACGCGCTGCGTCTGGCGGCGTAGCTCATCTCCTTCGAGGAGGGCTAGCTCCTTCGAAGCCGCTTCGGCTGCGAGGATGTTCTTGTCGGGGGTGTTGTAGACGGGCAGCTCCGCGGACGGAGCCGGCACTTCCACGCCGTCGCGGTCGATCTCAGCACCTAAGAGGCCTCCGCGCTTGCGGATCATGCCGGCTCGGCTGGGGTTGTTGCCGCCTGGCGTGAAGCCGTGGGCGTGCTCAAACTCACGCTGGGTGATGGCCAGCTGGCGCTTGGCTGCAGCCAGCTCTTCGGCCTGCTGGAGGAGGAGCTGGCGATGTGCTTCCAGGTCCGCCTCGACGGTGGCGGCGTCGCCGCCTGCGGTGAGCGGGGAGCTCAGCTTCGTCCGGACTTCGTCCAGCCGGGATGGAGGTGGAGGCGCCTTTGGGCCCGAGCCGGAGGCGTTGGGGTCGACGTTGCGCTCCAGGTTGGGGCCGCGGGTGCGCGGGTTCTTGGTGGGGAGCTCCTCGCCAGCCATCATGACTTGCACAACGGCGGGGCTGGCGGGAGCGCTGCTGCCGGCTCGCGGAGGAGGGCTTGCGCAGCGCAGCACCTACCGCGGGTAGCGTGGCGGTGCGACGGTGGCGACGTAGATGTCCTGGCCGCCGAAGGAGATGATGCTGCCGCCGGCTAGGAAGGGCCGGTCAGCGAAGCAGCCAGTGTTGTCGCTGACGCAGTCGAGGGAGCCGAATCTCCAGATCAAGCCTGAAGCAACTCGCTCGCCGGTGGTGATGGTGAGGCCCGTCCGGATGAAGACACCGGCCGAGGATGCTGAAGGCCCCACGGTGGGCGCCAAATGTCGTGGTATCGTCACGGCATATGCCATAGGGTGGCTAATCGAAGGTGGTTCCTGAGAGATCTCACGGCGGTATCCGGATGCGGGTATGGGGACGAGCGACACGGCGACGTACCCAGGTTCGAGGCCCTCCGATGGAGGTAACACCTCTACTCCTGCTAGAGTGTATATGATGATCACACAATACAAGGTTGCTCCTTGAGCTGTGTCCGGCTGCTCCTGGGAGGCTAAGGAAGACTAAAGTCTCTCTCACAGGGCAGCGCTAGGGGTGGAAGTGAAGTGAGAATGATCGATCCCCTGCACGAGAGGGGGTAGTGCGGCTTATATAGGCACCGGCACTTTACATATAAGACCCTATAGTCTACTGGCCGGCTTGGCCGGCTCCGGCTTCCGCTCCTTCCCGAGGCAGTGACGTCAGGAGCCGTTGAGGCCTCATGGCCCGTCCCATCCGGCTGCCAAGGTCAGCGGTATGGAGAGGAGGTGTCCCTGCCGCCATCAGCCACTGTAGCCAGTACGGATCGACGTAGACCATGATGGCCTGTCCGGCGCGCGGCACTATTGCTCCACAGTGCCCCGCGCTTTACGGAAGATGAAGTCAGCGTGGACTTTGGGAACCCGGATCACCAACCCGGTTCCTTCTAGTGCAAGACTCGCCAGCCTCGAGTCGGTCTGAGGTACAAACCCCCAGTCGGATATGGCTTGTAGAAGCCGGCCCAGCTACAGCATTGGCGGCCGTAGCCAGGCCGACTAGGACCTAGAGCCAGCCGGCTTCCGGACCAGCCCGCCACGGCGCCAGCCGACTGCTCCTCAGCCGGCCTTTGCCGCGAGCCGGCCAGTGGCCAGCCGGCTGCTCCGCGTCCATTGCCCTACCCGGGGTCTTCCCCCCGACAACCACTAATGCATATTTATCCGTGTAACCCTTACGGTCGGGAAAAGACGCCTAGGTAACGCGACATACTTGGTGATCTAGACCCACAAAAAAACCTAGGTACACGAGAGGCGAACGGATTCTCACCCTCGAAGCGTGATCGACAACCGGCGAAGAAGACCAACGACCCTCCGGCAAATTCCCCTCCGGGAAAACAGTCTCTCCGAGAAACGCTCCTCAAGCACCCCGACAACGCCGGCCCCTGTGTCCACCTCGAAACATCGTCTGCATAGCGAGAAAATGAATTACTATGCAAGTGAACACAATTTATTTGACAACTTATGCAAGTCAACACAATTTATTTGACAACTTTTAATTAGAATTTCCTTGCAGCACATTATCATATTTATTTTAGCTACCTAGATACACTATTAAATTAACATGCCTAAACAAAATCCTAAATTCTTTAGCATACACCATTAATTAACATGCCTAAATACACTATTTATTTAGCTACTCTAAACAACCTAAATCATATTAGCTACCCTAAACAACCTAATTAACATGCTAATTAGCATGCTAAATGGAAAAACATCCTACACTACATTAAATCCCATATTACACCTAACTAACATGCTAAAATTAACATACAACCTAAATCATATACTACACAAAAAAAATGACAAAAAAAATGAGCTCACCTAGAGGCCGAAGCCGGCCAGCAGCAGGGCGAGGCGGTGTGGAGGCAGCAGGGCGAGGCAGCGCGGGCTGGGGGCTGGGCACGGCGAGGCGGCACGGGCTGAGGCGGCGCGGGCTGAGGCGGCGTGAGGACGGCGAGGCGGCGCGGGCTGGGGGCAGGGCGCGGAGGCGCGGGCCGGGGGCACGGCGAGGCAGCGCGAGGAGGGCACGGCGAGGTGGCGCGAGGAGGGCGGCGAGGTGGCGGCGCGTCGGGCGAGGAGGGCGGCGAGGTGGCGCGAGGAGGGCGGCAAGGTGGCGGCGAGGTGGCGCGAGGAGGGCGGCGAGGTGGCGGCGCGTCGGGGCGAGGAGGGCGGTGAGGTGGTGGCGCGTCGGGGCGAGGAGGGCGGCGGCGTGGCGGCGGCGGCGGGCGGGCGTGCGTGCGTGTGTTTGTGTGGAGGAGAAGGGGGTCGGGCCGACCGCGCGTGGCCTTATCCCCTTTCTTTGCCGTGCGAGTGCCTTTGCCGTGCGGCAAAGGAACTTTGCCGTGCAAATGGAGGCTTTGCCGTGCGCTTTTGCACGGCAAAGATCTTTGCCGTGCGCTTTTACACGGCAGAGGTCTTTGCCGTGCGTTTATGCACGACAATGTTTTTTTTGCCATTCAACTTATTTTACTAGTACAATATTCTACTTATTTTGACTTATTTTGACATAGGGACTAAAGATAGCTATAATATGAATAATATTAGAAACTTCCTTCTTGACTTTGATAAATATTTCATCCGAGAAATGCAAGAAAGGATAGAATTTGTATGCTACTTTCAAATTTTAACACATAATGTGACAAAATGTGCCAAACCTGGCTTTCCATGTGTATATGTACTAAACAAAACTAAACCTACCAAAAAGTATGTTGGTGGAACCCCGCGCGGAGAAATCTAGGGGGGTAGACCCCCCGAGGCACGCAGACCGCCGTTTTCGGGGGGGGGAACGATCGCCGGGGCACCGGAATGCCACCAAAACTTGCAAGTGGACCTAGGATATGTTTTAAAGTGTGTTGGAAGGTGTGATTCACCAAATGGTGCAAGGCATAGCTCCCATGTGTGAGATTCCTCTCTTTCGGGTGATAACACTTGGAAGATTCCTCGACTTGTAGGCTGAAGTGTCCCGCTGCGGGTATACCGGAGGCTATAGTGTGACAAATGGTGTCAAACCTAGCTTTCCATGTGTATATGTACTAAACAAAACTAAACCTACCAAAAAGTATGTTGGTGGAACCCCGCGCGGAGAAATCTAAGGGGGTAGACCCCCCGAGGCACGCAGACCGCCGTTTTCGGGGGGGGGACGATCGCCGGGGCACCGGAATGCCACCAAAACTTGCAAGTGTACCTAGGATATGTTTGAAAGTGTGTTGGAAGGTGTGATTCACCAAATGGTGCAAGGCATAGCTCCCATGTGTGAGATTCCTCTCTTTCGGGCGATAACACTTGGAAGATTCCTCGACTTGTAGGCTGAAGTGTCCCGCTGCGGGTATACCGGAGGCTATAGTGTGCCAAATGGTGTCAAACCTAGCTTTCCATGTGTATATGGCCTAAACAAAACTAAACCTACCAAAAAGTATGTTGGTGGAACCCCGCGCGGAGAAATCTAGGGGGTAGACCCCCCGAGGCACGCAGACCGCCGTTTCGGGGGGGGGGGGGGAACGATCGCCGGGGCACCGGAATGCCACCAAAACTTGCAAGTGGACCTAGGATATGTGTCAAAGTGTTTTGGAAGGTGTGATTCACCAAATGGTGCAAGGCATAGCTCCCATCTGTGAGATTCCTCTCTTTCGGGCGATAACACTTGGAAGATTCCTCGACTTGTAGGCTGAAGTGTCCCGCTGCGGGTATACCGGTGGCTACAATGTGCCAAAGTGTGCCAAACCTAGATTTCCATGTGTATATGTACTAAACAAAACTAAACCTACCAAAAAGTATGTTGGTGGAACCCCGCGCGGAGAAATCTAGGGGGGTAGACCCCCCGAGGCACGCATACCGCCGTTTTCGGGGGGGAACGATCGCTGGGGCACCGGAATGCCACCAAAACTTGCAACTGGACCTAGTATATGTTTGAAAGTGTGTTGGAAGGTGTGATT
Source organism: Lolium perenne (assembly GCF_019359855.2). NCBI lineage: Eukaryota > Viridiplantae > Streptophyta > Magnoliopsida > Poales > Poaceae > Lolium > Lolium perenne. Next base: position 29,828,699 of record NC_067248.2, on the reverse strand, counting down.
CACCAAATGGTGCAAGGCATAGCTCCCATGTGTGAGATTCCTCTCTTTCGGGCGATAACACTTGGAAGATTCCTCGACTTGTAGGCTGAAGTGTCCCGTCATGGGTATACCGGAGGCTATAGTATGCCAAATGGTGTCAAACCTAGCTTTCCATGTGTATATGGCTTAAACAAAACTAAACCTACCAAAAAGTATGTTGGTGGAACCCCGCGCGGAGAAATCTAGTGGGGTAGACCCCCCGAGGCACGCAGACCGCCGTTTTCGGGGGGGAACGATCGCCGGGGCACCGGAATGCCACCAAAACTTGCAAGTGGACCTAGGATATGTGTCAAAGTGTGTTGGAAGGTGTGATTCACCAAATGGTGCAAGGCATATCTCCCATCTGTGAGATTCCTCTCTTTCGGGCGATAACACTTGGAAGATTCCTCGACTTGTAGGCTGAAGTGTCCCGCTGCGGGTATACCGGTGGCTACAATGTGCCAAAGTGTGCCAAACCTAGCTTTCCATGTGTATATGTACTAAACAAAACTAAACCTACCAAAAAGTATGTTGGTGGAACCCCGCGCGGAGAAATCTAGGGGGGTAGACCCCCCGAGGCACGCAGACCGCCGTTTTCGGCGGGGGACGATCGCCGGGGCACCGGAATGCCACCAAAACTTGCAAGTGGACCTAGGATATGTTTGAAAGTGTGTTGGAAGGTGTGATTCACCAAATGGTGCAAGGCATAGCTCCCATGTGTGAGATTCCTCTCTTTCGGGCGATAACACTTGGAAGATTCCTCGACTTGTAGGCTGAAGTGTCCCGCTGCGGGTATACCGGAGGCTATAGTGTGCCAAATGGTGTCAAACCTAGCTTTCCATGTGTATATGGCATAAACAAAACTAAACCTATCAAAAAGTATGTTGGTGGAACCTCGCGCGGAGAAATCTAGGGGGGTAGACCCCCCGAGGCACGCAGACCGCCGTTTTCGGGGGGGCGATCGCCGGGCACCGGAATGCCACCAAAACTTGCAAGTGGACCTAGGATATGTGTCAAAGTGTGTTGGAAGGTGTGATTCACCAAATGGTGCAAGGCATAGCTCCCATGTGTGAGATTCCTCTCTTTCGGGCGATAACACTTGGAAGATTCCTCGACTTGTAGGCTGAAGTGGCCCGCTGCGGGTATACCGGAGGCTACAATGTGCCAAAGTGTGCCAAACCTAGCTTTCCATGTGTATATGTACTAAACAAAACTAAACCTACCAAAAAGTATGTTGGTGGAACCCCGCGCGGAGAAATCTAGGGGGGTAGACCCCCCGAGGCACGCAGACCGCCGTTTTCGGGGGGGAACGATCGCCGGGGCACCGGAATGCCACCAAAACTTGCAAGTGGACCTAGGATATGTGTCAAAGTGTGTTGGAAGGTGTGATTCACCAAATGGTGCAAGGCATAGCTCCCATGTGTGACATTCCTCTCTTTCGGGCGATAACACTTGGTAGATTCCTCGACTTGTATGCTGAAGTGTCCCGCTGCGGGTATACCGGAGGCTACAATGTGCCAAATGGTGCCAAACCTAGCTTTCCATGTGTATATGTACTAAAAAAACTAAACCTACCAAAAAGTATGTTGGTGGAACCCCGCGCGGAGAAATCTAGGGGGGTACACCCCCCGAGGCACGCAGACCGCCGTTTTCGGGGGGGGACGATCGCCGGGGCACCGGAATGCCACCAAAACTTGCAAGTGGACCTAGGATATGTGTCAAAGTGTGTTGGAAGGTGTGAGTCACCAAATGGTGCAAGGCATAGCTCCCATGTGTGACATTCCTCTCTTTCGGGCGATAACAGTTGGAAGATTCCTCGACTTGTAGGCTGAAGTGTCCCGCTGCGGGTATACCGGAGGCTATAGTGTGCCAAATGGTGTAAAACCTAGATTTCCATGTGTATATGGCCTAAAAAAAACTAAACCTATCAAAAAGTATGTAGGTGGAACCTCGCGCGGAGAAATCTAGGGGGGGTAGACCCCTCGAGGCACGCAGACCGCCGTTATCGGGGGGGGGGGGGGGCGATCGCCGGGCACCGGAATGCCACCAAAACTTGCAAGTGGACCTAGGATATGTTTTAAAGTGTGTTGGAAGGTGTGATTCACCAAATGGTGCAAGGCATAGCTCCCATGTGTGAGATTCCTCTCTTTCGGGCGATAACACTTGGAAGATTCCTCGACTTGTAGGCTGAAGTGTCCCGCTGCGGGTATACCGGAGGCTATAGTGTGACAAATGGTGTCAAACCTAGCTTTCCATGTTTATATGTACTAAACAAAACTAAACCTACCAAAAAGTATGTTGGTGGAACCCCGCGCGGAGAAATCTAGGGGGGTAGACCCCCCGAGGCACGCAGACCGCCGTTTTCGGGGGGGGGGGGACGATCGCCGGGGCACCGGAATGCCACCAAAACTTGCAAGTGGACCTAGGATATGTTTTAAAGTGTGTTGGAAGGTGTGATTCACCAAATGGTGCAAGGCATAGCTCCCATGTGTGAGATTCCTCTCTTTCGGGCGATAACACTTGGAAGATTCCTCGACTTGTAGGCTGAAGTGTCCCGCTGCGGGTATACCGGAGGCTATAGTGTGCCAAATGGTGTCAAACCTAGCTTTCCATGTGTATATGGCCTAAACAAAACTAAACCTACCAAAAAGTATGTTGGTGGAACCCCGCGCGGAGAAATCTAGGGGGTAGACCCCCCGAGGCACGCACCGTTTCGGGGAACGATCGCCGGGGCACCGGAATGCCACCAAAACTTGCAAGTGGACCTAGGATATGTGTCAAAGTGTTTTGGAAGGTGTGATTCACCAAATGGTGCAAGGCATAGCTCCCATATGTGAGATTCCTCTCTTTCGGGCGATAACACTTGGAAGATTCCTCGACTTGTAGGCTGAAGTGTCCCGCTGCGGGTATACCGGTGGCTACAATGTGCCAAAGTGTGCCAAACCTAGATTTCCATGTGTATATGTACTAAACAAAACTAAACCTACCAAAAAGTATGTTGGTGGAACCCCGCGCGGAGAAATCTAGGGGGGTAGACCCCCCGAGGCACGCATACCGCCGTTTTCGGGGGGGGGGGAACGATCGCCGGGGCACCGGAATGCCACCAAAACTTGCAAGTGGACCTAGTATATGTTTGAAAGTGTGTTGGAAGGTGTGATTCACCAAATGGTGCAAGGCATAGCTCCCATGTGTGAGATTCCTCTCTTTCGGGCGATAACACTTGGAAGATTCCTCGACTTGTAGGCTGAAGTGTCCCGCTGCGGGTATACCGGAGGCTATAGTATGCCAAATGGTGTCAAACCTAGCTTTCCATGTGTATATGGCTTAAACAAAACTAAACCTACCAAAAAGTATGTTGGTGGAACCCCGCGCGGAGAAATCTAGTGGGGTAGACCCCCCGAGGCACGCAGACCGCCGTTTTCGGGGGGGAACGATCGCCGGGGCACCGGAATGCCACCAAAACTTGCAAGTGGACCTAGGATATGTGTCAAAGTGTGTTGGAAGGTGTGATTCACCAAATGGTGCAAGGCATATCTCCCATCTGTGAGATTCCTCTCTTTCGGGCGATAACACTTGGAAGATTCCTCGACTTGTAGGCTGAAGTGTCCCGCTGCGGGTATACCGGTGGCTACAATGTGCCAAAGTGTGCCAAACCTAGCTTTCCATGTGTATATGTACTAAACAAAACTAAACCTACCAAAAAGTATGTTGGTGGAACCCCGCGCGGAGAAATCTAGGGGGGTAGACCCCCCGAGGCACGCAGACCGCCGTTTTCGGCGGGGGACGATCGCCGGGGCACCGGAATGCCACCAAAACTTGCAAGTGGACCTAGGATATGTTTGAAAGTGTGTTGGAAGGTGTGATTCACCAAATGGTGCAAGGCATAGCTCCCATGTGTGAGATTCCTCTCTTTCGGGCGATAACACTTGGAAGATTCCTCGACTTGTAGGCTGAAGTGTCCCGCTGCGGGTATACCGGAGGCTATAGTGTGCCAAATGGTGTCAAACCTAGCTTTCCATGTGTATATGGCATAAACAAAACTAAACCTATCAAAAAGTATGTTGGTGGAACCTCGCGCGGAGAAATCTAGGGGGGTAGACCCCCCGAGGCACGCAGACCGCCGTTTTCGGGGGGGGGAACGATCGCCGGGGCACCGGAATGCCACCAAAACTTGCAAGTGGACCTAGGATATGTGTCAAAGTGTGTTGGAAGGTGTGATTCACCAAATGGTGCAAGGCATAGCTCCCATGTGTGAGATTCCTCTCTTTCGGGCGATAACACTTGGAAGATTCCTCGACTTGTAGGCTGAAGTGGCCCGCTGCGGGTATACCGGAGGCTACAATGTGCCAAAGTGTGCCAAACCTAGCTTTCCATGTGTATATGTACTAAACAAAACTAAACCTACCAAAAAGTATGTTGGTGGAACCCCGCGCGGAGAAATCTAGGGGGGTAGACCCCCCGAGGCACGCAGACCGCCGTTTTCGGGGGGGAACGATCGCCAGGGCACCGGAATGCCACCAAAACTTGCAAGTGGACCTAGGATATGTGTCAAAGTGTGTTGGAAGGTGTGATTCACCAAATGGTGCAAGGCATAGCTCCCATGTGTGACATTCCTCTCTTTCGGGCGATAACACTTGGTAGATTCCTCGACTTGTATGCTGAAGTGTCCCGCTGCGGGTATACCGGAGGCTACAATGTGCCAAATGGTGCCAAACCTAGCTTTCCATGTGTATATGTACTAAAAAAACTAAACCTACCAAAAAGTATGTTGGTGGAACCCCGTGCGGAGAAATCTAGGGGGGTACACCCCCCGAGGCACGCAGACCGCCGTTTTCGGGGGGGGGGGGACGATCGCCGGGGCACCGGAATGCCACCAAAACTTGCAAGTGGACCTAGGATATGTGTCAAAGTGTGTTGGAAGGTGTGAGTCACCAAATGGTGCAAGGCATAGCTCCCATGTGTGACATTCCTCTCTTTCGGGCGATAACAGTTGGAAGATTCCTCGACTTGTAGGCTAAAGTGTCCCGCTGCGGGTATACCGGAGGCTATAGTGTGCCAAATGGTGTAAAACCTAGATTTCCATGTGTATATGGCCTAAAAAAAACTAAACCTATCAAAAAGTATGTAGGTGGAACCTCGCGCGGAGAAATCTAGGGGGGGTTGACCCCCCGAGGCACGCAGACCGCCGTTATCGGGGGGGGGGGGGGGGGGCGATCGCCGGGGCACCGGAATGCCACCAAAACTTGCAAGTGGACCTAGGATATGTGTCAAAGTGTGTTAGAAGGTGTGATTCACCAAATGGTGCAAGGCATAGCTCCCATGTGTGAGATTCCTCTCTTTCGGGCGATAACACTTGGAAGATTCCTCGACTTGTAGGCTGAAGTGTCCCCGCTGCGGGTATACCGGAGGCTATAGTGTGCCAAATGGTGTCAAACCTAGCTTTCCATGTGTATATGGCCTAAACAAAACTAAACGTACCAAAAAGTATGTTGGTGGAACCCCGCGCGGAGAAATCTAGGGGGGTAGACCCCCCGAGGCACGCAGACCGTCGTTTTCGGGGGGGAACGATCGCCGGGGCACCGGAATGCCACCAAAACTTGCAAGTGGACCTAGGATATGTGACAAAGTGTGTTGGAAGGTGTGATTCACCAAATGGTGCAAGGCATAGCTCCCATGTGTGACATTCCTCTCTTTCGGGCGATAACACTTGGAAGATTCCTCGACTTGTAGGCTGAAGTGTCCCGCTGCGGGTATACCGGTGGCTACAATGTGCCAAAGTGTGCCAAACCTAGCTTTCCATGTGTATATGGCCTAAACAAAACTAAACCTATCAAAAAGTATGTTGGTGGAACCTCGCGCGGAGAAATCTAGGGGGGTAGACCCCCGAGGCACGCAGACCACCGTTATCGGGGGGGGGGGGAACGACCGCCGGAGCACCGGAATACCACCAAAACTTGCATGTGGACCTAGGTTATGTGTGAAAGTGTGTTGGAAGGTGTGATTCACCAAATGGTGCAAGGCATAGCTCCCATGTGTGACATTCCTCTCTTTCAGGCGATAACACTTGGAAGATTCCTCGACTTGTAGGCTGAAGTGTCCCGCTGCGGGTATACCGGTGGCTACAATGTGCCAAAGTGTGCCAAACCTAGCTTTCCATGTGTATATGGCCTAAACAAAACTAAACCTATCAAAAAGTATGTTGGTGGAACCTCCCGCGGAGAAATCAAGGGGGGTAGACCCCCCGAGGCACGCAGACCGCCGTTATCGGGAGAGAACGACCGCCGGAGCACCGGAATACCACCAACACTTGCATGTGGACCTAGGATATGTGTGAAAGTGTGGTGGAAGGTGTGATTCACCAAATGGTGCAAGGCATTGCTCCCATGTGTGACATTCCTCTCTTTCAGGCGATAACACTTGGAAGATTCCTCGACTTGTAGGCTGAAGTGTCCCGCTGCGGGTATACCGGTGGCTACAATGTGCCAAAGTGTGCCAAACATAGCTTTCCATGTGTATATGGCCTAAACAAAACTAAACCTACCAAAAAGTATGTTGGTGGAACCTCCCGCGGAGAAATCTAGGGGGGTAGACCCCCGAGGCACGCAGACCGCCGTTTTCGGGAAAGAACGACCGCCGGAGCACCGGAATACCACCAACACTTGCATGTGGACCTAGGATATGTGTGAAAGTGTGGTGGAAGGTGTGATTCACCAAATGGTGCAAGACATAGCTCCCATGTGTGAGATTCCCCTCTCTTTCGGGCGATAACACTTGGAAGATTCCCCGAACGCGGTTTATTTGCTCCGAAACCCTGATATGTTGGAGAGGGAGTGAGGACTTAGAGTACTTGTCATATTGTTAAAATATGGTATACAAATTGTATTAATGAAGATGTGTAGTATTTGTCATATTTCAAGAATAAATATAAGCATTAAAATAAGTACAATATAAAGAAAAAAGAGAAAATGGAACAAGGCACACGGCAAAGGCAAAAACTACACGGCAAAGCGGCCTTTGCCGTGCGACCTTGTCCTGCGCACGGCAAAGGCAAAATCTACACGGCAAAGCGGCCTTTGCCTTGCGACCTAGTCCTGCGCACGGCAAAGGATTTCGCACGGCAACTGTTTGTCCTCTTTGCCGTGCGGGTATTCATTGCCGTGTGCTTTCCTGTGTCTTTGCCGTGCCCTTCCTCTTTGCCATGCGCTGTAGCTCCTCTTTGCCGTGCGCTCGCCTTTGCCGTGTGTTTTAATTTTTTTTGCACGGCAACGATTTCTTTGCCGTGCGCGAGCACACGGCAATATGTGGTTGCACTGCAGCGGCTCTTTTTCCCGTAGTGAGCAACACTGATAAAGATATATGGACTGAAAATAATGTGTACTGACTACTCACCGCTTGTACAGGTCAGTACGTGAGGGTGAGCAGGAATTTGTTGTTCAGATGAGCGGAGTTCATTTGTGCTCAAGGAATATCACAAAATGCTAATTAGTTACTTCCTAATCCTTATTAGACAGAAGGCGGAGCTTGGCCGTCCTCCTTTCCCGCTATAGTAAAGGAGAGCGATTTCTTGAATCCTCCCGGGAGTTCCACCTCGCTCGCCAGGGTATCGGATATTTCTCGGCCTCTGGTGGCTGCTTCGGCGGCAGGAGGTCGGGGAATTTCCGATTCGTGGCATGTACATAGTGTAGGGACCGTTAGGTTTCCGCACAGCGGTGTCGAGGAGGTGGCGAGGCTGGCGATGTGGGTTTTGTTGACGACACTTTCCCCTTTCGTCATTGGTACTCCTCGGAGCTCCAGCGTCGTGTGCGCGTCTTCTTGGAGCTCGGTGGTCTTCGGATCAATCGATTTTTTCGTCCCACGTCTAGATCAAAGGCGGTCGATCTGCTTGTTGATGAAGCTAAAGGTGGAGGTGAGTTGGAGCTTCGCGATGGAGATGGCAGCTCAGGATGCAGGTCTTTAGGGGCCATTGCCAGGCGACTTCCCAGCCGCTTGGGGGTTGCTTCCAGTCCAAGACAGAAGTGGAGCAGCGGTGGATCTGGGGCGCCACCAGCTTTTCCTCCTCGTTGTTTACATCGGAGTCCAGAGGGGCTTGGTTGTAATTTTTTCTTTTCTTGTGTGCCTCTCTGTAAGATTGAAACTTTAATGTCACTTCCCTTTCTTGCAATTTTTTTTTTTTTGCTTTTGTGCATAGCACAAGCAGTTTAAACTGATGTACATGGCGTTGTTCCTTCGACAACACCTCTAAACCATGGAGTAATGATGATTACCCTCTAAAAGCTCTCGTGTTCACCACAAACATGCTCAGATCTGTACGAGAACAATACACATACAGTCTAGGGCTCGACTGGGGCTCATTGGAGCAAAATCCAGGATCCTTAACCCGTTCGGAATGAGCAGCAAGCTACAACTGGTTTGTTGTTTAGTTGCTCGTGATGGATCAATTAGGCGAAAAAACTCTTTGGTTGCATGTAGCCCTCTTTTTTAATCATCTCTCGATTCTCTTTTTTCCTAGTGATGCTAGCTCGCACCCTGGATTGGTCTATGGTTCTCACTAAACCTGCTATTGGACGGGATCAGACAGCACATGTTTGGTACTCATGCAAAGGTTGCGGTCACCTCTTCTCTAGATTGATGACCTTACCATACTATCACAATTATCACACACAAAGAAGCTACTAGTTCATCAGTTCATCCTAATAGTATGACAGTTCATAAGCAGAGTCCCTAACTATTACATATGGTAGTTCATAAGTATACTCCCTAGCTACTATGAATGGGGTTTAACATTACTGGTAGTTGAATAGAGGGGAACCAAAGGGGGTCAAGGGGAGCTTCTTCTTCTTCTTCTTCTTCTTCTTCTTCTTCTTCTTCTTCTTCGATATATACTCCCTCTCTTCTGCAGCAGTTATTAGTGCAACTTGTATGTACAAAATCTTCTGTACTTGGAAGGAACATGCCATTTTTTCTAGCAACCTTGTTGTACTTGATGCAGAACGCCAATTTTTTTTCTAAATGGGGCATAATTTGTTGAGGCCTCAGCTCGCGATAGCAGGCCATGTAGGCCGGAGCACATGGGCAACCCAGACGGTAGTTGGTTTGTTTAAAATAATGGTGTTGGAACGCTAGAGGCAATATAGAATTCTACAAACTTCCACTGATGGGTGGGTCCGAACCTCACATGTTAGTGAGATATTGATGGTAGCCGCTGGTGCACCTACGGGTGATGGGCTACGTGTGTGTGCCCTCTGTCCTTTCGAGACAAGCGGCATTTATTTCCTTACCGGCTACCATACTCTTTCACTCCCATTATCTTGTACTTCTCTCTCCATCTAGCCTCCATCCATTGATGAAAACTACCGCAGGTCTGCAACAACGGTTGGCAACCTCATACTACGGCGGCTGAGCATCCCTCATCTACTTAGCGGCAACAGTGCATTGTGTATGTAACTATGTAATCCCTGAAATCCTCATCTATATGATGTGTTGCGGCTAAAATTTTATTGGAGATTGCTTAGCATTGTTTGATGTTGAGTACTCCCTCCGTCACATGAAAGTTTTCTGAGATTTATCAATATTTGGATGTTAGGACAATAGAAAAATATCAACAACTTTCATGAGACGAAGGGAGTACTTCTCATCTAGGAGTTAACATGTTTACGTGGATTAGCATTACGCTTGCAAACCAGTTCTGAGGCTAGATCTACTAAGTTCAATTTTGGTATTGATCGATCCACCGATGTAGATTTGTGAGAGGTCACTCTGGGCTTGCTTTTCTTGGGTTTTCTACAGCTGATGTTTTGGTTGGTTGCTTGGTCGATATGTACTTGCCGATGATTAATTGTAGTACTTTAATACTAGATCTTGACATGCTATCTAGAGTTCTATACCCATAGCTAAGATTTCTATCAGTTTTATGGGTTGAAGTTGATATATCGGTCTTACGTTTCGGTCAAGCTAAGATCCAGAAGAGTAATGTTCATATTTTATGCTTGATAAGTACAAAGCTCCACTTACTTTATTAGATGTCTTTATTTAGGTATTAGTTTGCACTTACCGTTAGTAGCTAGCGACATTATCTGATTGGGTCCAGTTTTGTTCTTGCATTGTTCAGGCAACAACATCAAGTTTGGAAAGGGCTTATCATCAAAAAAAAATGTGTTGTCCCCATGAGAAAGCCACCAAACGCCCATGTAGAGCATACACATCTTGGCAGCTTTTATGAGTTACTATTACTGATGACATGGGACATGGTTAGAGCATCTCCAACAGTCGCGTGAAACGGCGCGCTATCGTGTTTTAACCGCCAAATAGTCTGCGCGAATGCTCCCGCGCTCCTCCAGCGGAGGCGCCAAACCGGTCCAGGAAAAGAATCTTCTCCCGCGCGCTATCACGCTATCCCGCTATCCCGCGCGCAAATATTGTCGCGCCGGTTGGCGCGCACACCAACCGCCAGGAACTTTTCACCCGCCGCTTCATTCGTCACGCGCCAGCGCCTCCGCCGCTTCACCTTCGTCGATGGGATGCCGCCGCGCCGCCGCGAGTTGTCCGGCTTCCGCGGCGTCCGGGCGTGGCCCAACGGCACGTTCTACGCCAAGATCCTCACCGGTGGCTTCCGTCTCACCCTCGACACGTACGACGACCAGAGCTGGCAGCGCGCACGTACTACGCGGCCGTGTGGCGATTTCGGCGCCCGCGGCGCGACCTCACCTTTTCGGACGTGGAGTCGCTCGAGGAGGCCGAGTTCCTCGCGCCACCTCAGCGCCTCCTCGACGATGAGGATCGTCACCACCACCAGGCGCAGCGCCGGCTCGCCATCGCCGAGCGTGACAAGGAGCTGATGCATCGGTGGAAGGCTCAGTATCCGAGCGACGTCGCCAACGAGGCGGCGTTCTTCAACGACCCAAGGGTGCAGCGGAGGGTGTAGGGATTCGTTGCATAGAAAACAAAAAATTTCCTACCGCGAGAACGCAATCCAAGCCAAGATGCAATCTAGAAGACGGGAGCAACGAGGGGATGATCGAAACTCACCCTTGAAGATTTCCAAAGCCTACAAGAGGAGGCTCTTGTTGCTGCGGTAGACGATCACTTGCCGCTTGCAAAAGCGCGTAGAAGATCTTGATCACGGTGCCACGATCGGGCAGCACCTCTGTACTCGGTCACACGTTCGGTGTTGATGAAGACGACGTCCTTCTCCCCGTTCCAGCGGGCAGCGGAAGTAGTAGCTCCTCCTTGAATCCGGCAGCACGACGGCGTGGTGGCGGTGGCGATGGAGAACTCCGGCGGAGCTTCGCTAAGCGTGCGGGAGAGGTGGAGGAGAGGGGGTGGCTAGGGTTTGGGAGAGGGGGTGGCCGGCCTCAAGGGGTGTGATGACCCACAATTATAGGGGGTGTATCGTAGTATTTTCGATAAGTAAGAATGTCGATCCCAACGAGGAGCAGAAGGTGTTGACAAGCAGTTTCGATGAAGGATTCACTGTAAATGCTCACAGACAAGTATTCAGGGGGTTTTGATGTAGCAGATGAATAAAGTACGAGTAAGTAAAGTGCGAGAGTAACAATTGCAGCGAGTGGCCCAATCCTTTTTAGCACAAAGGACAAGCCGGTTTGTTTACTTATAATGACCAAACGTTCTTGAGGACACACGGGAATTTAGTCTAGTGCTTTCGCTACATATAGCTGATTAATCTTCATTGTTTTGATAAGTGTTGTGTGGGTGAACCTATGCTAATGCACCGCCCTTCCTAGGACTAATACATACTTGTGATTATACCCCTTGCAAGCATCCGTAACTACAAGAATGTAATTAAGATAAATCTAACCAAAGCCTTAAACTCTGAGATCCTGCTATCCCTCCTGCATCGATATACCAACGGGGGTTTAGGTTTCTGTCACTCCGGCAACCCTGCAATTGGCAAACGAATACAAGATGTATTCCCCTAGGCCCATAAAGGTGAAGTATCATGTAGTCGACGTTCACATGACACCACTAGAAGAATAACACCACAACTTAAATATCATAACATTGAATATTACTCAACCATAATTCACTGCTAACATTTAGACTTCACCCATGTCCTCAAGAACTAAACGAACTACTCACGAGACATCATATGGAACATGATCAGAGGTGATATGATGATGAATAACAATCTGAACATAAACCTTGGTTCAATGGTTTCACTCAATAGCATCAATAACAAGTAGAAATCAATACCGGGAGAGTTTCCCCTATCAAACAATCAAGATCCAACCCAAATTGTTACAGCGGTGATGAGATGCAGCAGTGGAGACGGTGGTGATGACGATGGAGATGATGACGATGGTGATGGAGATGATGTCCAGCTCGATGACGGTGACGATGGCGTCGATTTCCCCCTCCGGGAGGGAATTTCCCCGGCGGATCTCAGCCTGTCGGAGAGCTCTTTTCTCTCTGGTGTTCTCCGCCCCGCAGAGGCGGCTGTGACTCTTCGCGACTATCCTCTGGAGCTTAGGTTTTCGGGGCGAAGATGTACGCGAAGGAGAGAAGGCCAGAGGGGGCTGTGGGCCCCCTCCCCACAAGGCGGCGCGGCCAGGCCTTGGCCCACGCCGGCCTATGAGGTGGGCCCACGGCGGCCCTCCTCGGCTCCTCCTTCTGGCTCCCTTCGTCTTATGGAAAAATAGGATTTTTCATATAAATTCCGTCAATTGTTGATCTTCCGAAATATTGCATTCTGACAACGCTTTTTCCAGCAGAATCCTGACTCCGGTGCGCGATCCTCCAATAATCATGAAACATGCAAAATAGATGAAATAACATAAGTATCATCTCCAAATATGAAATATATCAATGAATAACAACAAATTATGATATAAAATAGTGATGCAAAATGGACGTATCAACTCCCCCAAGCTTAGACTTCGCTTGTCCCCAAGCGAAACTGAACTCGGTAAATAGGTCCACATGTTTATGGAGTGAAGAGTCGATAAATAAAATACGGACAAGAAGCATCATACTCATTCACACAAGACATTCTAGTAAACAACTTCCTCATATAATTCAACTTGAAACAAGTAGAAGGTAATCACAAATAAAGGTGCATAAGAAATCATAATTGGTGATGGCAAACTTCGTTCTTGGTCAGAGAACAATTAACAGGTTATACTTATCTATCGAGCAGCGCTCTCATGTTAAAGTTTATATGGCACAACTTGCATACTCAATCATAATAATCTCCTCATAATCATTGATAACTTTCAAAGTTATATTCATTCGGATAAAACTTGTACTAAACAAGGAAGAGTAAAAGACATGATGAAGTAAATCACAATATAGATGGTTTGATCACAACAACTCAAATGCTTGCTTGAGATGGAGGGAAATAGGTTTACTGACTCAACATAAAGTAAAAGACAGGCCCTTCACAGAGGGAAGCAGGGATTAAATCATGTGCTAGAGCTTTTTCAGTTTTGGAATCATATAAAGAGAATAAAATAACATTTTGAGAGGTGTTTGTTGTTGTCAACGACTGGTAGCGGGTACTCTAACCCCCTTGCCAGACAAACTCTCGAAGAGCGGCTCCCATAAAGTTTTATTTTATGTTGTCACTCCTCCCAACCTTTGCTTTCACAAACCATGGCTAACCGAATCCTCGGGTGCCTGCCAACAATCTCATACCATGAAGGAGTGCCTTTTTATTTTAGTTTTATTTAGATGACACTCCTCCCCTCCTTTGCTTTCTCAAGCCATGGCTAACCTAATCCTCGGGTGCCTTCCAACAATCACATACCGTGGAGGAGTGTCTATTTGTAAAATTATGAAGGTTAATTAATTTGGGACTGGGAACCCCATTGCCAGCTCTTTTTGCAAAGTTATTGGATAAGTGGATGAAGCCACTAGTCCATTGGTGAAAGTTGCCCAACAAGATTGAAAGATAAAACACCACATACTTCCTCATGAGATATAAAACATTGACACAAATAAGAGATAGTAAATTTTGAATTGTTTAAAGGTAGCACACGAAGTATTTACTTGGAATGGCAGGAAATACCATGTAGTAGGTAGTTATGGTGGACACAAATGGCATAGGTTTGGGTTAAGGTTTGGATGCACGAGAAGCATTCCCTCTCGGTACAGGTTTTTGGCTAGCAAGGTTAATTAGCAAGCATAAGAGTTGAGGGAAACAAACAAATATACATGTGATAGAAACAATCATGCATCTTCCTTGTAAGCACAAACAATTTTAACTTCAGAATAATAAGCTAAGGAACTAACAAGAAAGGAAGACAATGAAACAACTACATATATTTCTTTTTCTACTTAAACCTCAAAGTGTTGTTGCTATTGACCAATGCTAAGTTTGCCAAAACCAAATAGATTTACTCAATGCTCCCAAAGTGATACCAATACTAATAACAAGATCAATCATACAATAGAGATTGCAAACTAAAATAAGATGTGCAATATGTAAATGATAAGTCTTTTCATTAATATTCCATAACGATAACTCACACCAAGGGATACATAGACAACCAACTAAAAGAGAGATACTTCCACACTGCAACCCATCTTATATGATAACTTCCCTACTCATGATATGACACTACTTGATAGTAAAAAGTAAAAGATAGTGATGATGTGATACCGCGGCACTCCCCCAAGCTTGGAACAAACCAAGGGGATGCCAATACCGATGACGAATTACTCCTTCGGCGGTGGTGGTGATAAATCCTTCCCGCGATTCTTAAAGATCTCCTTCAGCTTCAGCTTCTCAGTTTGGCAGTTCTGCACTAAGACTCGAAGAGATTCATTGTTATCTGAAAGTGGCTGTGGCAGCCTTGTGATGGGAATCGAGTAATATTCCAGCATTCTACGAAGTCGGTAATTCTCCTACTGAAGTATCTCCACTTCTCTTCTTAGGGCACGGTATTGATCACAAAACTCATCGGTAACCCGTAGAGCTTCTTCCAACTCAGGGAAAGAGTCGAGGCTAAGAGCAGGTGGTAAGCGTCCCTGCAAGTTATGAGAGAAAGAACGTCGAGTGTCAACAGATCCCAAGAAGATTTGCTTACTCCCAACGGCTTGTTGCTCTTGTTTTGACGACACCCTCTTCACTTCTTCCTCCGAAAGCCCCTTGCCCTTGTTGTTGGAGGCCATGGTGCTCCTAGATCAAAGACAGATCCTGGCAGAAACAGCTCGAAACAAAACACGTCGACAAAATGATATACGGACCTCCAGGGGTCCGGGGGATTATATAGCAGGAATTTTTACGACACAAGGAAAGTACCAGGTCGAACCAGAGTCGGGGAGGGGCAACGAGGTGGCCACCTCATAGGGCGGCGCGACCAGGCTGGGGCCCGCGCCGGCCTATGAGGGCACGCCCTCGTGCGTCTCCTCCACTCCGTTTCGATCTCGTAATTTTTCATATTTTCCAAAAACAGCAGAAACATTGCTCGGAAAGTAAAACGCGAACTTTTCATTACCAGTACTGTTACCTATTCAAAGTCGAACTCTGGCGGACTGTCAATTTGACCTTTGATGAAAGCTTCCGGAGTTTCCACTCGAATAACATCAACATCTTCATTATAAGAATCACCTGAGATATAATGCTTGAGTCTTTGTCCAATCACCACTTGTGAGGCATCGCCTTGGAGAGAACTAATTTTAATCGCCCCTGAGCGATATACCTCCTCAACGACATATGGTCCTTCCCATTTTGATAGTAATTTCCCTGCAAAGAATCTGAGACGAGACCGATACAATAGGACTTTATCTCCAATATTAAATTCTCTTTTGATAATTCTTCTATCATGTCATTTCTTAACTTTCTCTTTAAAGAGTTTAGCATTTTCATAGGCTTCACTTCTCCATTCATCTAGAGAACTCAATTGTAGCAATCTCTTCTTACCGGCAAGTTTAGGATCTTTATTTAGTTCTCTTACAGCCCAATAAGCTTTGTGCTCTAGTTCTAAAGGTAAATGACAAGCTTTTCCATAAACCATTTTATAAGGTGACATACCCATGGGATTTTTATAAGCAGTTCTATAAGCCCATAGTGCTTCCTTCAATTTACTAGCCCAATTCTTTCTAGATTTATTAACAGTCTTTTGCAAGATAGATTTAATCTCTCTATTTGATAGTCCTACTTGCCCACTAGTTTGAGGATGATAAGCAGAAGCAATTCTATGATTAATACCATATTTAGCAAGAGTTTTTCTAAAACCACCATGAATAAAATGAGAACCTCCATCAGTCATAATATATCTAGGAACTCCAAATCGAGGAAAAATAATATCTAAAAGCATTCTTAAAGAGGTCTCACCATCAGCACTTTTTGTGGGTATGACTTCCACCCATTTAGTAACATAATCAACAGCGACAAGTATATGAGTGTTACCTTCTGAAGAGGGAAAAGGTCCCATGAAGTCAAATCCCCAACAATCAAATGGTTCAATAACAAGAGTATAATTCATAGGCATTTCATTGCGTCTGGAGATATTACCAACCCTTTGACATTCATCACAAGATAAAATAAACTTCCTTGCATCCTTGAAGAGGGTTGGCCAATAAAAACATGATTGTAGAACCTTTTGCGCGGTTCTATCTCCGGCGTGATGTCCTCCATAAGCACTACCATGACATTTACTCAATATCTCTTGTTGTTCATATTCGGGAACACATCTTCGCAGAATACCATCCACTCCTTCTTTATATAAGTGTGGGTCATCCCAAAAATAATGCCTCAAGTCATAAAAGAATTTCCTCCTTTGCTGGGCTAAAAAGGTTGGAGGCAAGTACTTGGAAACAATAAAGTTAGCATAATCAGCATACCAAGGGCTATCTCGCGAGCTCACCTTTATTACAGCCAATTGTTCATTTGGAAAACTATCATTAATAGGAACAGGATCATAAGCAATATTTTCCAATCTAGACAAGTTATCAGCAACAGGATTATCAGCACCTTTCCTATCTACAATATGCAAATCAAATTCTTGCAACAGAAGCACCCATCTAATAAGCCTTGGCTTAGCATCTTTCTTTTGCATAAGATATCTAATTGCAGCATGATCAGTATGAATTGTAACTTTTGAATCAACAATATAGGATCTAAACTTGTCACAAGCAAAGACTACAGCCAACAATTCTTTCTCAGTAGTAGCATAATTTCTTTGAGCAGCATCAAGAGTTTTACTAGCATAATGAATAACATTCAATTTTTTATCTACTTGCTGTCCAAGAACAGCGCCTACAGCAAAATCACTAGCATCACACATAATTTCAAAAGGTAAGTTCCAATCAGGAGGTTCAACTATAGGAGCAGTTGTTAAGGCTTTCTTTAGAGTTTCAAAAGCTTCCTTACAATCATCATCAAAAACAAAAGGTACATCTTTTTGAAGAAGATTAGTAAGAGGTTTTGAAATCTTGGAAAAGTCTTTAATAAACCTCCTATAAAACCCAGCATGACCAAGAACACTACGAATACCTTTAACATCCCTAGGATAGGCCATCTTCTCAATTGCTTCAACTTTAGCTCTATCAACTTCAATACATCTCTCAGAAATTTTATGTCCCAATACAATTCCTTCATTAACCATAAAGTGGCATTTCTCCCAATTAAGAACAAGGTTAGTTTCTTCACATCTCTGCAAAACTTTATCAAGGTTCCGCAAGCAATTATTAAAAGAATTCCCATAAACAGAAAAATCATCCATGAATACCTCTACAATATTTTCGCAAAAGCCATGAAAAATAGCAGACATGCATCTTTGAAAAGTAGCAGGGGCATTACATAAACCAAAAGGCATGCGTCTATAAGCATAAGTGTAGGATAACGTTGCATAGAAAACAAAAAATTTCCTACCGCGAACACGCAATCCAAGCCAAGATGCAATCTAGAAGACGGTAGCAACGAGGGGATTATCGAGTCTCACCCTTGAAGAGATTCCAAAGCCTACAAGATGAGGCTCTTGTTGCTGCGGTAGACGTTCACTTGCCGCTTGCAAAAGCGCGTAGAAGATCTTGATCACGGCGCCACGAACGGGTAGCACCTCCGTACTCGGTCACACGTTCGGTTGTTGATGAAGACGACGTCCACCTCCCGTTCCAGCGGGCAGCGGAAGTAGTAGCTCCTCTTGAATCCGACAGCACGACGGCGTGGTGTCGGTGGTGGTGGAGAAATCCGGTGGAGCTTCGCTAAGCGTGCGGGATGTGGTGGAGGAGAGAGGCCGCTAGGGTTTGGGAGAGGGGGGCGCCGGCCACTAAGGGGTGCAGCCACCTTGGTGGTTCTTGAGGTGGCCGGCCCCCTCCCCTTGGCCCTCATTATATAGGTGGAACACCCAAGAGATGGTCTACAAGTCTCCAAATAAGACCCCAAACCAAAACCTTCCATAACACATGAAACCTACCCAAGCTAGGACTCCCACTAGAGGTGGGAATCCCACCTTCCTTGGGAGGGGGTGGCCGGCCCCCCTTGGGGAGTCCACTTGGGACTCCTCCCCCTTAGGGTTGGCCGGCCATGGGAGGTGGAGTCCCACCGGGACTCCGCCTTCCTTGGTGGTTTCTTCCGGACTTTTCTAGAACCTTCTAGAACCTTCCATAGAACCTTCCGAATCATTTTAAATCACATAAAATGACATCCTATATATGAATCTTATTCTCCGGACCATTCCGGGACTCCTCGTGATGTCCGGGATCTCATCCGGGACTCCGAACAAATATTCGAACTCCATTCCATATTGAAGTTCTACCATTTCAACATCCAACTTTAAGTGTGTCACCCTACGGTTCGTGAACTATGCGGACATGGTTGAGTACTCACTCCGACCAATAACCAATAGCGGGATCTGGAGATCCATAATGGCTCCCACATATTCAACGATGACTTTAGTGATCGAATGAACCATTCACATACGATACCAATTCCCTTTGTCACGCGATATTTTACTTGTCCGAGGTTTGATCATCGGTATCACTCTATACCTTGTTCAACCTCGTCTCCTGACAAGTACTCTTTACTCGTACCGTGGTATGTGGTCTCTTATGAACTTATTCATATGCTTGCAAGACATTAGACGACATTCCACCGAGAGGGCCCAGAGTATATCTATCCGTCATCGAGATGGACAAATCCCACTGTTGATCCATATGCCTCAACTCATACTTTCCGGATACTTAATCCCACCTTTATAACCACCCATTTACGCAGTGGCGTTTGGTGTAATCAAAGTACCTATCTGGTATAAGTGATTTACATGATCTCATGGTCATAAGGACTAGGTAACTATGTATCGAAAGCTTATAGCAAATAACTTAATGACGTGATCTTATGCTACGCTTAATTGGGTGTGTCCATTACATCATTCATACAATGACATAACCTTGTTATTAATAACATCCAATGTTCATGATTATGAAACTAATCATCCATTAATCAACAAGCTAGTTAAGAGGCATACTAGGGACTCTTTGTTGTTTACATATCACACATGTACTAATGTTTCGGTTAATACAATTATAGCATGGTATATAAACATTTATCATAAACATAAAGATATATAATAATAACCACTTTATTATTGCCTCTAGGGCATATCTCCTTCAGTCTCCCACTTGCACTAGAGTCAATAATCTAGATTACATTGTAATATACCTAACACCCATGGCATTCTGGTGTTGGTCATTGATACGTCCAATTTGCATCACTATTTTATATCATAATTTGCTGTTATTCATTGATATATTTCATATTGGGACACAATACTTATGTTATTTCATCTATTTTGCATGTTTCATCATTATTGGAGGATCAAGCACCGGAGCCAGGATTCTGCTGGAAAAAGCACCGTCAGAACGCAATATTTCGGAAGATCAACTGTGGAAGGAAATTATACCAAAAATCCTATTTTTCAAGATGACGAAGGAAGCCAGAAGGAGGAGCCAGGAGGAGCCAGGGTGGGCCCACACCCTAGGGCGGCGCGGCCCATGCCCTGGCCGTACCGCCATGTGGTGTGAGGGGCCCACGGCCCCTTTTGCCTCCTTTTCTTCGCGAAATCCTTCGTCCCGAAAACCTAAGCCACAAAGGGTACCTGGCGAAGAGTTACAGCCGCCTCTGCGGGCGGAGAACACCGGAGAGAAAAGAGCTCTCCGGCGGGCAGGAATCCACCGGGGAAATTCCCTCCGGGAGGGGGAAATCGACGCCATCATCACCGTCATCGAGCTGGACATCATCTCCATCACCATCATCATCATCTACACCATCATCACCGCCGTCTCCACCGCTGGACACCGTCACCGCCGTAGCAATTTGGGTTTGATCTTGATTGTTTGATAGGGGAAACTCTCCCGGTATCGATCTCTACTTGTTGTTGATGCTATTGAGTGAAACCATTGAACCAAGTTTATGTTCAGATTGTTATTCATCATCATATCACCTCTGATCATGTTCCATATGATGTCTCGTGAGTAGTTCGTTTAGTTCTTGAGGACATGGGTGAAGTCTAAATGTTAGTAGTGAACTAAGGTTGAGTAATATTCAATGGTATGATATTTAAGTTGTGGTGTTATTCTTCTAGTGGTGTCATGTGAACGTCGACTACATGACACTTCACCATTTATGGGCCTAGGGGAATGCATCTTGTATTCGTTTGCTAATTGCGGGGTTGCCGGAGTGACAGAAACCTAAACCCCCGTTGGTATATCGATGCAGGAGGGATCGCAGGATCTCAGAGTTTAAGGTTGTGGTTAGATTTATTCTTAATTACTTTCTTGTAGTTGCGGATGCTTGCAAGGGGTATAATCACAAGTATGTATTAGTCCTAGGAAGGGCGGTGCATTAGCATAGGTTCACCCACACAACACTTATCATAACAATGAAGATTATTTAGCCGTATGTAGCGAAAGCACTAGACTAAAATCCCGTGTGTCCTCGAGAACGTTTGGTCGTTATAAGTAAACAAACCGGCTTGTCCTTTGTGCTAAAAAGGATTGGGCCACTCGCTGCAATTGTTACTCTCGCACTTTACTTACTCGTACTTTATTCAACTGTTACATCAAACCCCCCTGAATACTTGTCTGTGAGCATTTACAGTGAATCCTTCATCGAAACTGCTTGTCAACACCTTCTGCTCCTCGTTGGGATCGACATTCTTACTTATCGAAAATACTACGATACACCCCCTATACTTGTGGGTCATCAAGACTATTTTCTGGCGCCGTTGCCGGGGAGTGAAGCGCTATTGGTAAGTGGAATTGGTAAGGAAAACCTCATCGTTGTGCTGATTTTATTTCTGCCTGCTGCTATAAGTCATTATGGAGAGATCTTCTCTTCAATTTTTATTTGGGAAATCTACTACTACTGCAATGGTAGTGGATGAGGCGCCAGGTGAGGAAGTAATACCATATAAAATACCTATGAAAATTATTGAACGTGTTATGGATAACCGCTATGAAGGGGATGGAACTGTCCATCCCGGTGATCATTTACTATTTTTGCATGAATTATGCGGTTTATTCAAATGTGTAGGTATTGCTATGGATGAAGTGAGGAAGAAACTATTCTCTTTATCGCTGTCTGGTAAAGCGGCGCATTGGTATAAATTACTGGATAATGGGGATTCTCTTGAATGGAATGATATTGTGCCCCGGTTTTATTCTAAGTTCTATCCTCCAAGTGAAATTCATAAGGATCGGAATCGCATATATAATTTTTTTGCCTCATGATGGAGAGAGTATTGCCCAAGCTTGGGGGAGATTGAAGTCTTTAATGCTCAAATGCCCCATTCATGAGCTTCCTGGTAATGTTATTATTGATAATTTCTATGCAAGACTTTCTTTTCAAGACAAGACCTTGCTGGATACTTCTTGTTCTGGATCATTTACACGCAACAAAGAAGAGTTTAAAAGGGACCTTCTTGATCGGATCCAAGAAAATACTGAAGGTTGGGAGAACGACAAGGATAGAGAATCAGGTATAATTTATGATTATAAATGCATTGAAGCTTTTATGGATACTGATAAATTTCGTAATATGAGTGCTACATATGGTCTTGATTCTCAAGTTGCTGTAAATCTTTATAAAGCTTTTGCCTCTCATTATGAATTGTCAAAGAAGAATTTTGATAAGTATCATGAACCGTATAAAGATAAAATTGATTCATCTATTAATAAATGCGTTGTAGTTGAAACTGCTGATCATGTTATTCCTGAAGCTTATATTGAAAAAAACTCCTTTCCCTGCTAAAATGAAGGAGTACTCTGTTATAAATAGTGCGGTTCATAAAAGTGAAAAGAAACCTGTAGAACCTGAAGAACAAATAAAAGTTGAACCTGCTGTTGCAATAGTTAAAGATCTTGTGACTGAAAATGTGGAGGATGGTCATATTATTTTCTGTGAAGATGCTTCTAATATTGTTTCACATCCTAATAAACCCAAACAAGCTAGTGTTCCTATGCTATCTGTTAGAATTGGTGATCATTGCTATTATGGATTATGTGATATTGGTGCAAGTGTTAGTGCTATTCCTTATGAGCTTTACACGGAGATTATGCATGAAATTGATTCTTGTGAACTTGAAGAAATTGATGTGGTTATTCAGCTGGCTAATAGAGAAACTATTTCTCCAATCGGTATTGTTCGAGATGTGGAAGTATTATGTGGTAAGATTAAATATCCTGCTGACTTTTTGGTACTTGGTTCTGCTGCTAGTGATTATTGTCCTATTATTTTTGGTAGACCTTTTCTAAATACTTGTGGAGCTATTATAGATTGCAAGAAAGAGAAAATTTTGACTAAATTTGCTGGTGAATCTTATGAGTTTAACTTCTCTAAATTTACCAAAACTCCTTATAAAGCTGATTTGCCTAGTGATGATTTTAAAATGGAGCAATGTGCATCTATTGTTCTTGTTCCTAACAATCCTTTGCAGCAACATTTGGAGGATAGCGAGAGTGAAGTTTTTAGGAAAGAAAGAGATGAGCTTGAGGAAATTTTTCTTCGCCAACCCATTCTCAAGCATGATTTACCGGTGGAAGATTTGGGTACAACACCTCCACCAAAGGAAGATCCTGTTTTTGATTTAAAGCCTTTGCCTGATAATCTTAAATATGCTCATATTGATGATAAGAAAATATATCCTGTTATTATTAGTTCTAAGCTTTCAGAGATTGAGGAAGAAAGGTTATTGGAAATATTGAAGAAGCCCCGAGGAGCTATTGGCTACACTCTTGATGATTTGAAAGGGATTTCTCCTTCTATTTGCCAACATGCTATTAATATGGAAGATGATGCAAAGCCTGTTGCTGAACATCAGCGTCGTCTAATTCCGAAGATGAAGGAAGTGGTAAGGAATGAGGTATTAAGACTTCTTGAAGCAGGTATTATATATCCTATTGCTGATAGTAGATGGGTTAGTCTTGTGCATTGCGTTCCCAAGAAAGGAGGAATGACTGTTGTGCCTAATGATAATGATGAGCTCATTCCTCAAAGAGTAGTTGTAGGGTATAGAATGTGCATTGATTTTCGAAAAGTTAATAAAGTTACTAAGAAAGATCATTACCCTTTACCATTTATTGATCAAATGCTAGAAAGATTGTCTAAAAATACTCATTTTTGCTTTCTTGATGGTTATTAAGGTTTTCACAAATTGCTGTTAAAGCTAAAGATCAAGAGAAAACCACTTTTACTTGTCCCTATGGAACTTATGCTTATAGACGTATGCCTTTTGGTTTATGTAATGCTCCTGCTACTTTTCAAAGATGCATGTCTGCTATTTTTCATGGTTTTTGTGAAAGTATTGTAGAGGTATTCATGGATGATTTTTCCGTCTATGGGAATTCTTTTGATAGTTGCTTGCGAAACCTTGATAAAGTTTTGCAGAGATGTGAAGAAACTAACCTTGTTCTTAATTGGGAGAAATGCCACTTTATGGTTAATGAAGGAATTGTATTGGGACATAAAATTTCTGAGAGAGGTATTGAAGTTGATAGAGCTAAAGTTGAAGCAATTGAGAAGATGCCCTATCCGAGGGATGTTAAAGGTATTCGTAGTGTTCTTGGTCATGCTGGGTTTTATAGGAGATTTATTAAAGATTTCTCCAAGATTTCAAAGCCTCTTACTAATCTTCTTCAAAAAGATGTACCATTTGTTTTTGATGATGATTGTAAGGAAGCTTTTGAAACTCTTAAGAAAGCCTTAACAACTGCTCCTATAGTTGAACCTCCTGATTGGAACTTACCCTTTGAGATTATGTGTGATGCTAGTGATTTTGCTGTAGGCGCTGTTCTTGGACAGCGAGTAGATAAAAAACTGAATGTTATTCATTATGCTAGTAAAACTCTTGATGCTGCTCAAAGAAATTATGCTACAACTGAAAAAGAATTATTAGCTGTAGTCTTTGCTTGCGATAAATTTAGATCTTATATTGTTGATTCAAAAGTTACTATTCATACTGATCATGCTGCAATTAGATACCTTATGACAAAGAAAGATGCTAAGCCTAGGCTTATTAGATGGGTACTTCTTTTGCAAGAATTTGATTTACATATTGTAGATAGGAAAGGTGCTGATAATCCGGTTGCTGATAACTTGTCTAGATTGGAAAATATTGCTTATGATCCTGTTCCTGTTAATGATAGTTTTCCAAATGAACAATTGGCTGTAATAAAGGTGAGCTCGCGAGACAGTCCTTGGTATGCTGATTATGCTAACTTTATTGTTTCCAAGTACTTGCCTCCAACCTTTTCAGCTCAGCAAAGGAGGAAATTCTTTTATGACTTGAGGCATTATTTCTGGGATGACCCACACTTATATAAAGAAGGAGTGGATGGTATTATGCGAAGATGTGTTCCCGAATATGAACAACAAGATATATTGAGTAAATGTCATGGTAGTGCTTATGGAGGACATCACGCCGGAGAAAGAACCGCGCAAAAGGTTCTACAATCAGGTTTTTATTGGCCAACTCTCTTCAAGGATGCGAGGAAATTTATTTTATCTTGTGATGAATGCCAAAGGGTTGGTAATATCTCCAGACGTAATGAAATGCCTATGAATTATACTCTTGTTATTGAACCGTTTGATTGTTGGGGATTTGACTTCATGGGACCTTTTCCGTCTTCAGAAGGTAACACTCATATACTTGTTGCTGTTGATTATGTTACTAAATGGGTGGAAGCTATACCTACAAAAAGTGCTGATGGTGAGACCTCTTTAAGAATGCTTTTAGATATTATTTTTCCTAGATTTGGAGTACCTAGATATATTATGACTGATGGAGGTTCTCATTTTATTCATGGAGGTTTTAGAAAAACTCTTGCTAAGTATGGTATTAATCATAGAATTGCTTCCGCTTATCATCCTCAAACTAGTGGTCAAGTAGAATTATCAAATAGAGAGATTAAATCTATTTTGGGAAAGACCGTTAATAAAACTAGAAAGAATTGGGCTAGTAAATTGAAGGATGCACTTTGGGCTTATAGAACTGCTTACAAAAATCCCATGGGAATGTCACCTTATAAAATGGTTTATGGGAAAGCTTGTCATTTACCTTTAGAACTAGAGCACAAAGCTTATTGGGCTGTTAGAGAATTAAATAAAGATCCTAAACTTGCCGGTGATAAGAGGTTGTTACAATTAAGTTCTCTAGATGAATGGAGAAGTGAAGCTTATGAAAATGCTAAACTCTTTAAAGAGAAAGTTAAAAAATGGCATGATAGGAGAATTATCAAAAGAGAATTTAATATTGGGGATAAAGTCCTATTGTATCGGTCTCGTCTCACATTCTTTGCAGGGAAATTACTCTCGAAATGGGAAGGACCATATGTTGTCGAGGAGGTGTATCGTTCAGGAGCAATCAAAATTAGCTCTCTCCAAGGCAATGCTACGCAAGTGGTGAATGGACAAAGACTCAAGCATTATATCTCAGGTGATTCCTATAATGTTGATGTTGATATTATTCAAGTGGAAACACCGGAGGCTTTCATAAAAGGGCAAATTGACAGTCCGCCAGAACTCGACTTTGAATAGGTAACAAGATCGGTAATGAAAAGTACGCAATTTACTTTCCGAACAATATTTTCACTGTTTTTGGAAAATATGAAAAATTACGAGTTCGAAACGGAGTGGAAAGGACGCACGAGGGCGTGGCACCATAGGCCGGCGCGGCCTGGCCAGGGCCCGCGCCGCCCTATGGTTCGGCCGCCCCGTCGCCCCTTTCCAACTCTGGTTCGATCTGGTACTTTCCGTTTGTCGCGAAATTTTTTGCTATATAATCCCCCGGACCCCTGGAGGTCCGTATATCGTGTTCTCGACGTGTTTTGTTTCGAGCTGTTTCTGCCAGGATCTGTTTTCGGTTTAGAAGCACCATGGCCTCCAACGACAAGGGCAAGGGGCTTTCGGAGGAAGAAGTGAAGGAGGTGCCATCAAGACAAGAGCAGCAAGCCGGAAGGAGCAAGCAAATCTTAGTGGGATCTGTTGACACTCGACGTTCTTTTTCTCATAACCTGCAGGGACCTTTACCACCCGCTCTTAGCCTCGACTCCTTCCCCATGTTGGAAGAAGTTCTACGGACTACTGATGAGTTTTGTGATCAATATCGGGCTCTAAGAAGAGAAGTGGAGATACTCCAAGAGGAGAATTGCCGTCTCCGAAGAATGCTGGAATACCACTTGATTCGCATCACAAGGTCGTCATCGCCAACTTCAGATAACAATGAATCTCTTCGAATCTTAGTGCAGAATTGTCAAGCTGAGAAACTGAAGTTGAAGGAGTTTATTAAGAAGCGCGGGAGGAGTTCATCGCCACCATCGCCAAAGGAGTAATTCATCATCGGTATTGGCATCCCCTTGGTTTGTTCCAAGCTTGGGGGAGTGCCGCGGTATCACATTATCACTACCTTTTACTTTTATTGTCAAGTAGTGTCATATCATGAGTAGGGAAGTTATCATATAAGATGGGTTGCGTTTGGAAGTATCTCTCCTTTAGTTGGTTATCTATGTATCCCTTGGTGTGAGTTATCGTTATGGAATATTAATGAGAAGTCTTATCATTTACATATTGCACATCTTATTCTAGTTTGCAATCTCTATTATATGATTTACTTTGTTGTTAGTATTGGTATCACTTTGGGAGCATTGAATAAATCTATTTGGTTTTGGCAAACTTAGCATTGGTCAATAGCAACAACACTTTGAGGTTTAAGTAGAAAAGAGAAATACATGTAGTTGTTTCATTGTCTTCCTTTCTTGTTAGCTCATAGCTTATTATTCGGAAGTTAAAATTGTTTGTGCTTACAAGGAAGATGCATGATTGTTTCTATCACATGTATATTTGTTTGTTTCCCTCGACTCTTATGCTTGCTAATTAACCTTGCTAGCCGTAGACCTCAGACCGAGAGGGAATACTTCTCGTGCATCCAAACCTTAACCCAAACCTATGTCATTTGTGTCCACCATACCTACCTACTACATGGTATTTTCTGCCATTCCAAGTAAATACTTTATGTGCTACCTTTAAACAATTCAAAACTTAGTATCTCTTATTTGTTTCAATGTTTCATAGCTCATGAGGAAGTATGTGGTGTTTTATCTTTCAATCTTGTTGGGCAACTTCCACCAATGGACTAGTGGCTTCATCCGCTTATCCAATAATTTTGCAAAAAGAGCTGGCAATGGGATTCCCAGTCCCAAATTAATTAAACTAAATAGACACTCCTCCATGGTATGTGATTGATGGACGGCACCCGAGGATTCGGTTAGCCATGGCTTGTGTAAGCAAAGGTTGGGGGGAGTGTCATCATCATAATAAAGCTAAAATAAAAAGGGCACTCCTTCATGGTATGAGATTGTTGGCAGGCACCCGAGGATTCGGTTAGCCATGGTTTGTGAAAGAAAAGGTTGGAAGGAGTGCCACACAAAATGAAAATAATATGGGAGCCGCTCTTTGGAGGTTGTTTGGCAAGGGGGTTAGAGTACCCGCTACCAGTCGTTGACAACAACAAACACCTCTCAAAATGTTACTTTTATTCTCTTTATATGATTGCAAAACTGAAAAAGCTCTAGCACATGATTTAATCCCTGCTTCCCTCTGCGAAGGGTCTGTCTTTTACTTTATGTTGAGTCAGTAAACCTATTTCCCTCCATCTCAAGCAAGCATTTGAGTAGTTGTGATCAAACCATTATATTGTGATTTGCTTCATCATGTCTTTTATTCTTCCTTGTTTAGTACAAGTTTTATCTGAATGAAGAAAGCTTTGCACGTTATCAATGATTATGAAGAGACCATTATGATTGAGTATGCAAGTTGTGCCTTATAAACTTTAACATGAGAGCACTGCTCAATGAGATAAATATAATCTGTTAATTGTTCTCTGACCAAGAACGAAGTTTGCCATCACCAATTATGATTTCTTCTGCACCTTTACTTGTGATTACCTTATACTTGTTTCAAGTTGAGTTATAAGAGGTTGTTTACTATAATGTCTTGTGTCAATGAATATGATGCTTCTTGTCCGTATTTTATTTATCGACTCTTCACTCCATAAACATGTGGTCCTGTCTATCGAGCTCAGTTTCGCTTGGGGACAAGCGAAGTCTAAGCTTGGGGGAGTTGATACGTCCAATTTGCATCACTATTTTATATCATAATTTGCTGTTATTCATTGATATATTTCATATTGGGACACAATACTTATGTTATTTCATCTATTTTGCATGTTTCATCATTATTGGAGGATCAAGCACCGGAGCCAGGATTCTGCTGGAAAAAGCACCGTCAGAACGCAATATTTCGGAAGATCAACTGTGGAAGGAAATTATACCAAAAATCCTATTTTTCAAGATGACGAAGGAAGCCAGAAGGAGGAGCCAGGAGGAGCCAGGGTGGGCCCACACCCTAGGGCGGCGCGGCCCATGCCCTGGCCGCGCCGCCATGTGGTGTGAGGGGCCCACGACCCCTTTTGCCTCCTTTTCTTCGCGAAATCCTTCGTCCCAAAAACCTAAGCCACAGAGGGTACCTGGCGAAGAGTTACAGCCGCCTCTGCGGGGCGGAGAACACCGGAGAGAAAAGAGCTCTCCGGCGGGCAGGAATCCGCCGGGGAAATTCCCTCCGGGAGGGGGAAATCGACGCCATCGTCACCGTCATCGAGCTGGACATCATCTCCATCACCATCATCATCATCTACACCATCATCACCGCCGTCTCCACCGCTGGACACCGTCACCGCCGTAGCAATTTGGGTTTGATCTTGATTGTTTGATAGGGGAAACTCTCCCGGTATCGATCTCTACTTGTTGTTGATGCTATTGAGTGAAACCATTGAACCAAGTTTATGTTCAGATTGTTATTCATCATCATATCACCTCTGATCATGTTCCATATGATGTCTCGTGAGTAGTTCGTTTAGTTCTTGAGGACATGGGTGAAGTCTAAATGTTAGTAGTGAACTATGGTTGAGTAATATTCAATGGTATGATATTTAAGTTGTGGTGTTATTCTTCTAGTGGTGTCATGTGAGCGTCGACTACATGACACTTCACCATTTATGGGCCTAGGGGAATGCATCTTGTATTCGTTTGCTAATTGCGGGGTTGCCGGAGTGATAGAAACCTAAACCCCCGTTGGTATATCGATGCAGGAGGGATCGCAGGATCTCAGAGTTTAAGGTTGTGGTTAGATTTATTCTTAATTACTTTCTTGTAGTTGCGGATGCTTGCAAGGGGTATAATCACAAGTATGTATTAGTCCTAGGAAGGGCGGTGCATTAGCATAGGTTCACCCACACAACACTTATCATAACAATGAAGATTATTTAGCCGTATGTAGCGAAAGCACTAGACTAAAATCCCGTGTGTCCTCGAGAACGTTTGGTCATTATAAGTAAACAAACCGGCTTGTCCTTTGTGCTAAAAAGGATTGGGCCACTCGCTGCAATTGTTACTCTCGCACTTTACTTACTCGTACTTTATTCAACTGTTACATCAAACCCCCCTGAATACTTGTCTGTGAGCATTTACAGTGAATCCTTCATCGAAACTGCTTGTCAACACCTTCTGCTCCTCGTTGGGATCGACATTCTTACTTATCGAAAATACTACGATACACCCCCTATACTTGTGGGTCATCAGTCATGCTTTGCCCTAGGGAGAGCTTTAGTCAACGGATCTGCTACATTCAGATCAGTGTGTACTTTGCAAATCTTTACTTCTCCATCTTCTATGTATTCGCGAATCGAATGGTAACGCAGCTTGATATGCTTCAGCCTCTTGTGTGACCTTGGTTCTTGTGCATTGGCGATGGCACCCATGTTATCACAGTAGATGATTAATGGGTCCAATGCACTAGGAACCACACCGAGCTCTACAATGAACCTCTTCATCCATACCGCTTCTGATGAAGCCTCTGAAGCCGCTATGTACTCTGATTCTGTTGAAGACTTCGCCACCGTGCACTGCTTCGAGCTTGCCCAGCTTACTGCAGCACCATTCAATATAAACACGTACCCAGACTGTGACTTAGAGTCATCAGGATTAGTGTTTCAACTTGCATCGGTGTAACCACTTACAATGAGCTCTTGGTCACCTCCATAACAAAGAAACATATCCTTAGTTCTTTTCAAGTACTTCAGGATATTCTTGACCGCTGTCCAGTGTTCCATTCCTGGATCACTTCGATATCTGCTAGTCAAACTAACAACATGTGCTATATCCGGTCTAGTACATAGCATGGCATACATGATAGATCCTACTGCCGAGGCATAGGGGATATTACTCATCCTTTCTCTTTCTTCTGCCGTAGTGATACGTCTCCGACGTATCGATAATTTCTTATGTTCCATGCCACATTATTGATGATATCTACATGTTTTATGCATACTTTATGTCATATTTATGCATTTTCTGGAACTAACCTATTAACAAGATGCCGAAGAGCCAGTTGTTGTTTTCTACTGTTTTTGGTTTCAGAAATCCTAGTAAGGAAATATTCTCGGAATTGGACGAAATCAACGCCCAGGGGCCTATTTTCACACGAAGCTTCCAGAAGACCGAAGAGTCAATGAAGTGGGGCCACGAGGTGGCCAGGAGGTAGGGCGGTGCGGCCCAAGCCCTGGCCGCGCCGGCCCGTCTCCTGGGCCCCTCGCGACGCCCCTTGACCTGCCCTTCCGCCTACAAATAGCCTTCGTCACGAAACCCCCAGTACCGAGAGCCACGATACGGAAAACCTTCCAGAGATGCCGCCGCCGCCAATCCCATCTCGGGGGATTCAGGAGATCGCCTCCGGCACCCTGCCGGAGAGGGGATTCATCTCCCGGAGGACTCTACACCGCCATGGTCGCCTCCGGAGTGATGAGTGAGTAGTTCACCCCTGGACTATGGTTCCATAGCATTAGCTAGATGGTTGTCTTCTCCTCATTATGCTTCATTGTCGGGTCTTGTGAGCTGCCTAACATGATCAAGATCATCTATCTGTAATGCTATATGTTGTGTTTGTTGGGATCCGATGAATAGAGAATACTATGTTATGTTGATAATCAATTTATATCTATGTGTTGTTTATGATCTTGCATGCTCTCCGTTATTAGTAGAGGCTCTGGCCAAGTTTTTGCTAGTAACTCCAAGAGGGAGTATTTATGCTCGATAGTGGGTTCATGTCTCCGTGAATCTGGGGGAGTGACAGAAACCTCTAAGGTTATGGATGTGCTGTTGCCACTAGGGATAAAACATTGATGCTATGTCCGAGGATGTAGTTATTGATTACATTACGCGCAATACTTAATGCAATTGTCTGTTGTTAGCAACTTAATACTGGAGGGGGTTCGGATGATAACCTGAAGGTGGACTTTTTAGGCATAGATGCATGCTGGATAGCGGTCTATGTACTTTGTCGTAATGCCCAATTAAATCTCACAATACTCATCATAATATGTATGTGCATGGTCATGCCCTCTCTATTTGTCAATTGCCCAACTGTAATTTGTTCACCCAACATGCTATCCCACGGTATGATTGCTGCACCCCCATGGAGCTCTCACAGCGCTTTGGATTTTCGGCCGTCCGATCGAGCTGACGTGGCGCGATCTCGGCCGTCGTTCCGTCCAGGGCGCTGAGGCCCTCCCGCAGACCCACTTTTTATCCATGGGTCGGTAAAAAGCCCGCCCGGCCCGGCCACGGTCTCTTCCCATCCCCGCGCGTGACTCCGCCGCCTCGCGCTCGCCGTCTCCTCCCCTCCCGTTCCCGTGCGCGTGCGGCGGCCGCCGCCGCCAGCCCCTCTTCCTCCCCCACGTCCCTCTTTGGAGCCCCCCCTTTACCGGAAGAGAGATGGACAAGGAGGCCAGTGGCGCGACGACATCGACCGTGCTGAGCAGTGCGCGGGAGCGGCACTGCCGGTGGAGCGACGACGTCGAGGGAGCTGAGCAGCCCAGCGACGGTGGCCAGCGGCGAGGCGCCCTTGCGCTATACGGCCACGGCAGCATCCGCTCCGTACCTGCAGCGGGGACGGCAGACGGCCAACCGGGCGCCCCGAGGTCCACCCAGCAGCTCCCTTTGTGGCCGGCCCATGGGGAGGAGCACGGGAGGCCGCCACCATCCCCGGCTCCATAGCGATGGGCAGCATCGGCGCTCGCCCGAGGTAAGCCACTCCTGGCCTCTCCCTCCCTCGTATCTGATTTCTCTCTCCCCATCTCACCTCCTGATCTCTCTCTAAGCGCTTACTGTGGCGACGCAGGGGTCGTGCGCGATGGGATTTTGGCGTGAACAAACTGCGATTTGGGGTCAGGTCCGTGTGTAGATTGTTGGATCAGTAGGGATCGGGCACCACTGCTCTGCAAGCTCGAGCTCCCTCCACCGCTCCTCAGCTTCATCCTAGGGAGGCTTCCTCATGCTTCAGGCTCCAGCTTGTACCAAGGTAGATCCCAGTCTCCATTGAAACACTTGGTGCTCAATGAAGTCAATATATTTGTTCCTTCGTAGATGGTTTTGTGCTCAATGAAATTGCTCGGTGATTTCCCCTCGGAAACTCACTTCAAAATTGATTATGTCACTGGTGCGTGCTGAATTGTACGCCTGTTAGGACGAAGATCATGTTGCATGACCATTTTGAGAGCAATCAACAAGATTCTTATTGGGAGGAAGAGATATGGTAGCATCTGTTTGAGCATATCTTTCAGTTACCTGTTGTCCCGACTGTATTCTTGACATTAATTTGTATAACCTTTCTGTTTGCGTAAGTGGTCCATATGGACCTTGAATACATCATACTATGCCTCCACAAATTATAATTGTGCACTTTTAGATTGGCTATTTGAGCACCGTTGTTTATGAAAATCTGGAGTCTGATGTTAATTTACGCTGGGAACATTGCTATTTCAGCGGTTCTTTTGTAAGCACGTAGATGTACCCTTACCGACTATATCAGTAAACAAAATATGTGGCAAGGTAAGAACTTCCACTCATGTAAGTGTATGGAAATTTATTTTCCTAAAACTATTTATTTTGTCTTCTCCAAATCTGATCATTCATGATGTGTATATTATATCCTTACTTTTATTCTGACATCAGGATGAGTCTCCGGAAACAAGCGATGTGCATATATTCTAATGGCCAGCCAAGATAGATGTTAGCTAGCATTCGACGTCGCTCTATTCCCTAGGTAATTCCTCTATTTTCCCCTTTTCAGTCATCTCTGTGGCATTGAATTCACTCAAAGATGTGCAGCTGCAGACATATAGTAATCATGATTGAACATTCTGATTGGGTGGTTCAAAATTTAGTAGTAGTAGCTGACTGGAGCAATGGAAAAGGAAGATTCCCCTAAATTCTGACTCTTTTGGTAGGTCAATGTTGGACCTTATTAGTTGTTAGTTTTCTTTCATACATTTTGAGTCAACTTCTGTATTTTTCCTGTGCGCTTTGAACCATAGTTCAACCTTCGGATCTTTTTTTCCCAAACGAGATTGTTTTGCATTATTATATCTTCCCGTATTTCTTTGTCTTATACATTGTAGATTCATTGGGTACAACAAAAATCTTTTTTATACCGATGGAGAGCATGATTTAGTTATCTTTTGCACTGCCCTTTTTTGCAACAAGGTCCTATACACGTCTCCTAAAAGGTGCCATTGTTTCTGTATTAGTAGTACAATTTCCGTGCGCATTTCCTTTTGCTTTATCTAGATCACAGAGAAAAAAGTGCAAAATTGAATAACTGGACCTATGTAGCCAAGAATTTGAATAATTGAGTCTCATTTCAGTTGATACAATATTATTTTATCTTGCATCATCGGAGTGAAAAAAATTAAGTTCCAATAACTATGAGTATGAGACTCAAGAGACCCAAACCTTTCTTAGCTTCCTGCCTCTATGCTCCCCACTGGTGGCATGCGTGGTTCGTGCTTCAGATTTGCACCTCCTCCTTGTGTCCATCGATTTTCCTGGTTTTTATGTTGAACTGTGAAGAGAAACTTTTTTTTTCCAATTTATGGGTGCTTGAAGTTACTTTTTTTTTATTAAGCCCAATAGTTTAGAGAACTAATTTCCCCGTTCCTCATGGTTAGAATTCATGGGAGTGGAATTGACAAAATTATAATACTGGATTTTGTATTAATTCTGTGCTTATGCTGCCATGCAGGTATAGTAGCTTCGCATTGGCGCTTATATTTGTTTAGCTCACAAATTAGTTAGGGAATGAGGAGACAAAATCCTTGGCCAATAGAGTTGTAATCTTACTGGTCACTACTTGGTCAACTTAATTAGTTGTATGTCAAATAGTACACCTAATAAGTTTTCATATTTTTTATTTTTATTGTTCTGTAGCATCTGTAGCAACCCCCTGTGATTGGCTGGTTTTAACTGTTCTTCGTATATTATATCATTATCAAAATACTCCAGAATCCTTTTTTTTGAGTTAAATTTAATTTACCTTTTTGAAATGGTACATCATAATAAAAATTCATATCTCCATAGTACCTGGTAATTTTTTCACCTCTGTTACCTTTGTTTGCCTATCCTTGCTTGCGCGCCTTCGGTTCTCCTCTTCCTGCCAGGGTAGTTGGTGCACGGGCACAAAGAAATGGTCTCTGCTTGCTTTAGATGCAAGCGTTGCTCTGTTGTGCAGTAAAAATGAGGATGCCTGTTACTTTAGGTGCTTTTTGTTGATCATAGATGCAAGTGCTGTCAATGAATTCAGCTGCTCCATTAATTACTTCACCAGCTGTTGGTAAAATTCCTGCTCACTTAAAAAGGCTGCCTTGCCTCCTTATGAATATGAATTTAACCCCATGTGAAATGGCACCTGCCATATTACTTGGTGCTGAGCCCTTAGACGCGCGGGGATCTGTTTAGGAACCAATGTCTGTATTGTCCAATAAATAAGAATTATCGTAGTACAAGAAATCTGTGCACGTGAGCATGTTTCCTTGAAGTATAGTGGTCACTGGTCAGCAAAGATATTAGGTTGGATAGGCTCTTATGTGTAAATTGGTTGTCTGCTTTGTTTCTTGTATGTATATACTATTTTGGTGAGGAAATAAAATTTTACTATGTGGCTTTTGCCTCACGGTCAAGACAATCTTCCAGCATATTGTGTTCCTATTTGCTCTGGTTCTTATCATGTAAATAGTGCTTACTCAAGATTGTGTGCTTCCCATTTTATGAATTATGATACATGGTTCGTGGTATTAATTATAACTGAAAAAATGAGCATATTCAACATGGATATAAATGGATGGGTGGGTGTTAAAACTGCATGATTTGAAGAGATAGATGGACCACTGTTAAATAGATAAAGCAGTTCAACTTCTTTCTTCATTGCTTACCGCCTGACCCTTTTCATTTGGTCTAGCCTGAAAATATACTGTATGCAAAATCTAATCACCGAAAGCGTGTGCATGCCTAAAGGGAATGCACACGTTGCCTGCTGGAAAATGCCGCTTTGTCCATAGGTCTGATGTGTGATATGCAGTCAGGAACACAAAAGTGTGTATGCTTCCTTGGAATGTAGTTAGTCGGGGGTCATGATTTACTCTTTATTGGAGGCTATAAAACGGCAGGAAATACACTTCCCAGACATGAATGTTGTCCATGCAATGCCTATAGACACTCTTCTCTCTTTTGTCGTTGCTACCCTGCTATTTTTCAGCTCACCAGTCTGTATTTACCTTCTCTCATGTTTGTCTTGATCAGTGCTCTGTTTTAGTTAGGATCGGTACTGCTCTGATATCTTTCTATACTGACCTGTTATTTTTTTCGTGAAGTTTGGTTATTTCTGTACAAAGAAAAAACCTGCTTGTCGTAGTACAGCATTTTTAGATTATTGTTGTGTGTGGGTTGCATGATTTGCGGGTTAGGATACATATGATTCTTCAGACTGCTACCTTTGTGCCGCCGGTTGCTTGTATCACTCAGGCTTTGATCAAGCTTTTGTTCGGTTGCTGCCAGGTTCTTCTCTGCTTAGATTAGACTTTGATTTGCTGCTTACCCTTCGATTGCCTATTCTCAGGTTATTGCTTGCTTACAAATGCATGCTTATCTGCTTAAGATGTGGTCATAACTATGCATTACTCACTTGCTGTTAGGTTCTTGGCCCAGCTCCGCCATGATCTTTATTGCAGCTTATGGTTTATCCTTGCTTATTAGTTTACTCCATGTGTTCTTGCATCTATCTGGGATGTACAATACACTTCGTCTTTCTCTGTTTCAGGTTGTCTGTTGCAAGCTCTTGGTGGACCTATTTCTTTTATAGGTAGCTTTTCTACATATCTTCTACCTCAGCTTGGTCAGCCTGCTGTTGATGCTCCAAGTGCTACAGCTCCCTCTCAGTCAGTCATTGAGGTTGAGTCTGAGAAGGTGATTAGTTCTAACTTAATTTTGCATCTCACATTTACTAAATCTTGCACTAAAGTATAAGGGTACATATGACATGCTTTTACATAAGGCAACCATGCAACATCGGTACTTAATAGCAGGAAAACAGTAGCATAAAAAACCAGAGAAAGTACATGTTCTTAACAAAAAAAAGAAGGTGTCTTCTCGAAGATCCGATCAGAGCATATCTTTATAGAGACAACCTTCAAGTAACCAGATGATATAATCGAATAGAAAAATTCTCCACTATAAATTTCCTAGAAAAATGCCATTACAGTATCCCTATTGAGTATCATTGTGAACAGCGTGTTTTTGAGGCTGGACGTGTCCCCTCAAGCACATTTTGATTGAAGCGATTGAAACATGATGATCTATATAGCTATAGGTTGTCTATGAAATTACTCGGGGTCAGCATATTTTGGTTAGTATGCAAGAAGCAAATTACTATTATGTATCTATGGAAGCAAATTGAATCTGCACCATTGGTTCAGTCACACATTTTCTGAATGTGGTACATTTCAATGTCTGGTTTGTATTGTTCGTGCCTTTTAGGTTTCAAGTTTAGTGTGGCGTTGGCTGACCAGCAATTGCTGTTACCAATACATGTATCTAGGGGTTTCCTATCCAGGGATTTATCCGTTGTGCTACCATTTCCACTTGCATTTATTTTGGCAACAAGGAGTTGGCTATACATTGCTTGACTCCTCACATTTCCCCACTACTTCTGGTACTAATATTAATAGCTGGGTTTATCTTGATTTTGTTTTGACACCTTATTATATTTAAACCAAGACAAATAACCACCCTTCCGAACACCATGTGTGCCAGTCCTTGCCGAACCAAGTGATAGAGCTGAAAATGAAGTATTGAAATCATTTAAATTTCAGTACATCCATAGTTGATGAGCTCTGTTTCTTTTACCCAATAATGTTCATATATCTAATTGATAGTTGTATGGTGTTAGTGATAATGATTGCTTACTGGTTGATTCAGGCACAAATCCAGGGATCTTTGATTCTGAGTTGAGCCACCCTCTGCCAGTCTCCGCCAATGCCGGCAGACGCCGAGTAGCATCCGCGGATCGTTTCCTGGTGAGGACGTGGTGATTCCTATTGTGAGGACGTGGTGATTCCTATTGTGCAGCGAACCAAGTCAAAACTTTAAAATGCTTTATCTCCTCCAAAATTACTTGATAAGGAATCCTGCAAATGATTTTAGCTTATCATGGCTGCCTTTCTTTTGTTGTTCATTCCTTAATTTTGCTACTTTAGATAGTCATACAATCGTACTTATTGTACTATATTTTCAGTATTAGTCATTGTAATATATCCGCCTATTTTCCTGATTGTATATAATTGTTTGTCTAACAATACATATTATCATTTTACCGTATTGTTTTTATCACCATGATACCAAATGTAAATCGGTGCGAATTCAACGGGGTCGTGCGCCAAGGCGCACAATTATATCTAGTTTATCTTATCGGAGAGACACCACTAGTGAACTGTGGACCCCGGTCCAATTCTTTATACTGAAATACAATCTACTGCAATTGTTCTACTGTTTTCTGCAAACAATCATCATCCACACTATACATCTAATCCTTTGTTACAGCAAGCCGGTGAGATTGACAACCTCACTGTTTCGTTGGGGCAAAGTACTTGGTTTGTGTTGTGCAGGTTCCACGTTGGCGCCGGAATCCCTGGTGTTGCGCCGCACTACATCTCGCCGCCATCAACCTTCAACGTGCTTCTTGGCTCCTACTGGTTCGATTAAACCTTGGTTTCATACTGAGGGAAAACTTGCCGCTGTACGCATCACACCTTC
The DNA here is from genome assembly GCF_019359855.2 of Lolium perenne. Classification (NCBI taxonomy): domain Eukaryota; kingdom Viridiplantae; phylum Streptophyta; class Magnoliopsida; order Poales; family Poaceae; genus Lolium; species Lolium perenne. Next base: position 29,790,032 of record NC_067248.2, on the reverse strand, counting down.
CTCTTGGGGTTCCCAACGGTCGCGTGCTCTACGCGTATCACGTAGCCGGTCCTTGAGTCTTACTCAAGACCTTGCCTGGTAACATAGGTAAGAACCCTTTCTTACTTTCGTCCATTCTAAACTTCTTTAGAATCTTGTCCAGATATGTACTCTATGATAGCCCTATTAGGCGTCTTGATCTATCTCTATCAATCTTGATGCCTAATATATACGATGCTTCACCAAGGTCTTTCATTGAAAAACTATTATTCAAATAACCTTTTACACTGCTTAATAGTTCTATATCATTCCCAATCAATAATATGTCATCTACATATAATATCAGGAATGCTACAGAGCTCCCACTCACTTTCTTCTAAATACAGGCCTCTCCATGACACTGTATAAACCCGAAGTCTTTGATCACCTTATCAAAGCGTCGGTTCCAACTTCTTGATGCTTGCTTCAGTCTATAGATTGAACGCTGAAGTTTGCATACTTTGTCAGAATTTTTAGGATCGACAAAACCTTTGGGTTGTACCATATACAACTCTTCCTCAATGTCTCCATTAAGGAACGCCGTTTTGACATCCATCTGCCAAATCTCATAATCGAAAAATGCAGCTATTGCTAACAAAATCCTCACAGATTTTAGCTTCGCTACAGGTGAGAAAGTCTCATCGTAGTCAACTCCTTGAATTTGTCGGAAACCCTTTGCAACAAGTCGAGATTTATAGACAGTAATATTACCATCAGCATCTGTTTTTCTCTTGAAGATCCATTTATTCTCGACAGCCTTTCGGCTATCAGGTAAGTCTACCAAAGTCCATACTTTGTTATCATACATGGATCCCATTTCGGATTTCATGGCTTCTTGCCATTTATTGGAATCTGGGCTCATCACCGCTTCTTCATACGTCGCAGGGTCCTCATCATTGTTATCCACAATCATGACATTTAGAAAAGGATCATACCAATCAGGAGTGGCACGTTCCCTTGTCGACCTGCGAGGTTCAGTAGTTTCCTCGTTCGAAGTTTCATGATCATTATCATTAGCTTCCTCTGTTGCCGGTGTAGGCTGTACAGGTACAGTTTCCGGTACCGCGCTACTCTGATCAACGAGTATAGATTCATCAATCTCATCGAGTTCTACTTTTCTTCCAGTCACTTCTTTAGTGAGAAATTCTTTCTCAAGAAAGGTTCTGTTCTTAGCAACAAAGATTTTGCCTTTGGATCTGTGATAGAAAGTGTACCCTATAGTTTCCTTAGGGTATCCTATGAAGACGCATTTCTCCGCTTTGGGTTCTAGCTTGTCCGGTTGTAACTTCTTTACATAGGATTCGCAACCCCAAACTTTCAGGAACGATAGCTTAGGTTTCTTGTTCAACCATAATTCATACGGTGTCGTTTCTACGGATTTTGATGGTGCTCTATTTAAAGTGAATGCGGCTGTCTCTAATGCATAACTCCAAAATGGTAACGGCAAATCAGTAAGAGACATCATAGAACGAACCATATCTAAGAGAGTTCGATTACGATGTTCGGACACACCGTTTCGTTGAGGTGTTCCCGGCGGTGTCAATTGTGAAAGTATTCCGCATTTCTTTAAATGCATGCCAAACTCATAACTCAGATATTCACCTCCACGATCAGATCGTAGAAATTTAATCTTCTTGTTACGTTGATTTTCTACTTCACTTTGGAATTCCTTAAACTTCTCGAAAGTTTCGGATTTATGTTTCATGAAATAGATATACCCATATCTACTCAGATCATCTGTGAAGGTCAGAACATAACGATAACCACCGCGCGATGCTACACTCATTGGTCTGCACACATCGGTATGTATGATTTCCAATAAGTCAGTAGCTCGCTCCATCATACCAGAAAATGGAGTCTTATTCATTTTTCCCATCAGACATGCTTCGCATCTATCAAGTGACTCAAAGTCAAGTGATTCAAGTAATCCATCAGTATGGAGTTTCTTCATGCGTTTCACTCCAATATGACCAAGACGACAGTGCCACATATAAGTAGAATTATCATTCAATTTAATTCGCTTAGCATCAATGTTATGTATATGCGTATCACTACTATCGAGATCTAACAGAAATAAGACATTCTTTTCTGGTGCTCGACCATAAAAGATATTATTCATAAAAATAGAACAACCATTATTCTCAGACTTGAATGAATAACCGTCTTGCATTAAACAAGATCCAGATATAATGTTCATGCTCAACGCGGGTACAAAATAACAATTATTTAGGCTTAAAACTAATCCCGAAGGTAGATGTAGAGGAAGTGTGCCGACAGCGATCACATCGACTTTGGATCCGTTTCCAACGCGCATCATCACTTCATCTTTCAGTAGTCTTCGTTTATTCTTTAGTTCCTGTTTCGAGTTACAAATATGAGCAACCGAACCAGTATCAAATACCCAGGTACTAGAACGAGAACCAGTGAGATAAACATCTATAACATGTATATCAGATATACCTTCTTTCTTCTTCTTGACAAGGCCGTGATACGTCTCCGACGTATTGATAATTTCTTATGTTCCATGCCACATTATTGATGATATCTACATGTTTTATGCATACTTTATGTCATATTTATGCATTTTCCGGCACTAACCTATTAACGAGATGCCGAAGAGCCAGTTGCTGTTTTCTGCTGTTTTTGGTTTCAGAAATCCTAGTAAGGAAATATTCTCGGAATTGGACGAAATCAATGCCCAGGGGCCTATTTTCACACGAAACTTCCAGAAGACCGAAGGGAAGATGAAGTGGGGCCACGGGGCGCCGCCACACTAGGGCGGCGCGGCCTAGAGGGGGCCCGCGCGGCCCTAGCGTGTGGGGCCCCCGTGACGCCTCCTGACCTGCCCTTCCGCCTACATATAGTCTTCGTCGCGAAACCCCCAGTACCGAGAGCCACGATACGGAAAACCTTCCAGAGACGCCGCCGCCGCCAATCCCATCTCGGGGGATTCAGGAGATCGCCTCCGGCACCCTGCCGGAGAGGGGATTCATCTCCCGGAGGACTCTACACCACCATGGTCGCCTCCGGAGTGATGAGTGAGTAGTTCACCCCTGGACTATGGGTCCATAGAAGTAGCTAGATGGTTGTCTTCTCCTCATTATGCTTCATTGTCGGATCTTGTGAGCTGCCTAACATGACCAAGATCATCTATCTGTAATGCTATATGTTGTGTTTGTTGGGATCCGATGGATAGAGAATACTATGTTATGTTGATTATCAATCTATGTGTTGTTTATGATCTTGCATGCTCTCCGTTACTAGTAGATGCTTTGGCCAAGTTGATGCTTGTAACTCCAAGAGGGAGTACTTATGCTCGATAGTGGGTTCATGTCTCCGTGAATCTGGGGGAGTGACAGAAACCCCTAAGGTTATGGATGTGCTGTTGCCACTAGGGATAAAACATTGATGCTATGTCCGAGGATGTAGTTATTGATTACATTACGCACCATACTTAATGCAATTGTCTGTTGTTTGCAACTTAATACTGGAAGGGGTTCGGATGATAACCTGAAGGTGGACTTTTTAGGCATAGATGCATGCTGGATAGCGGTCTATGTACTTTGTCGTAATGCCCAATTAAATCTCATAATACTCATCATATCATGTATGTGCATTGTCATGCCCTCTTTATTTGTCAATTGCCCAACTGTAATTTGTTCACCCAACATGCTATTTATCTTATGGAAGAGACACCTCTAGTGAACTGTGGACCCCGGTCCTATTCTTTTACATCGATACAATCTACTGCAATACTTGTTCTACTGTTCTCTGCAAACAATCATCATCCACACTATACATCTAATACTTTGTTACAGCAAGCCGGTGAGATTGACAACCTCACTGTTTCGTTGGGGCAAAGTACTTTGGTTGTGTTGTGCAGGTTCCACGTTGGCGCCGGAATCCCTGGTGTTGCGCCGCACTACATCTCGCCGCCATCAACCTTCAACGTGCTTCTTGACTCCTACTGGTTCGATAAACCTTGGTTTCTAACTGAGGGAAACTTACTGCTGTACGCATCACACCTTCCACTTGGGGTTCCCAACGGTCGCGTGCTGTACGCGTGTCAAGCTAAATTTCTGGCGCCGTTGCCGGGGAGATCAAGACACGCTGCAAGGGGAGTCTTCACATCCCAATCTCTTTACTTTGTTTTTGTCTTGCTTTATTTTATTTACTACTTTGTTTGCTGCACTAAATCAAAATACAAAAAAATTAGTTGCTAGTTTTACTTTACTTGCTATCTTGTTTGCCATATCAAAAACACAACAAAATTAGTTACTTGCATTTACTTTATCTAGTTTGCTTTATTTACTGTTGCTAAAATGGGTACTCCTGAAAATACTAAGTTGTGTGACTTCACAACCACAAATAATAATGATTTCTTATGCACACCTATTGCTCCACCTGCTACTATAGCGGAATTCTTTGAAATTAAACCTGCTTTACTAAATCTTGTTATGCGAGAGCAATTTTCTGGTGTTAGTTCTGATGTTGTTGCTGTCCATCTCAATAATTTTGTTGAACTTTGTGAAATGCAAAAGTATAAGGATGTAGATGGTGACATTATTAAATTAAAATTGTTCCCTTTCTCATTAAGAGGAAGAGCTAAAGATTGGTTGCTATCTTTGCCTAAGAATAGTATTGATTCATGGACTAAATGCAAGGATGCTTTTATTGGTAGATATTATCCCCCTGCTAAAATTATATCTTTGAGGAGTAGCATAATGAATTTTAAACAATTGGATACTGAGCATGTTGCACAAGCATGGGAAAGAATGAAATCTTTGGTTAAAAATTGCCCAACCCATGGACTGACTACTTGGATGATCATCCAAACCTTTTATGCAGGACTGAATTTTTCTTCGTGGAACCTATTGGATTCAGCTGCTGGAGGTACCTTTATGTCCATCACTCTTGGTGAAGCAACAAATCTTCTTGATAATATAATGATTAATTACTCTGAATGGCACACGGAAAGAGCTCCACAAGGTAAGAAGGTAAATTCTGTCGAAGAAACCTCTTCCTTGAGTGATAAGATTGATGCTATTATGTATATGCTTGTGAATGATAGGACAAATATTGATCCTAATAATGTTCTGTTAGCTTCATTAGTTGCTCAAGAAGAACATGTTGATGTAAACTACATTAAAAATAATAATTTCAACAACAATGCTTACCGGAACAATTCTAGTAACAACTATAGGCCATATCCCTACAATAATGGCAACGGCTATGGTAATTCTTATGGGAATTCTTACAACAATAATAGGAACACACCCCCTTGACTTGAAACCATGCTTAAAGAATTTATTAGTACACAAACAGCTTTTAACAAATCTGTTGAAGAAAAGCTTGGGAAAATTGATATACTTGCTTCTAAAGTCGATAGTCTTGCTGCTGATGTTGATCTTTTGAAATCGAAAGTTATGCCTCATGAAAATCATAATAATAAGATTGTTACTACAGCAAATGCCATCCAAGTTAGAATTAATGAGAATATAAGATTGATGGCCGAATTGCGTGCTAGGTGGGAAAGAGAAGAAAATGAAAAATAAGATAATATACCTAAAGTTTGGACTATTACCACCACTAGAAATGCTAATGCTACACATGTTGCTGCACCTCCTACTATTAATGGTAAAAGAATTGGTGTTGGCAATGTTTCCACTTCTAATGCAAAGCGTGAAAAACTGCCTGAAACTGCTGAAACTGCCTGTGATAAAACTGCTGAAATTTTTTCCAACATTGGGGATAATGATCCCATTGCTTTAGATTATAATGGTTTGGATTTTGATGATTGCCACATCTCTGAAGTTATAAAGTTCTTACAAAAACTTGCTAAGAGTCCTAATGCTAGTGCTATAAATTTGGCTTTCACTAAACATATTACAAATGCTCTCATAAAAGCTAGAGAAGAGAAACTAGAACGCGAAATTTCTATTCCTAGGAAGCTAGAGGATGGTTGGGAGCCCATCATTAAGATGAAGGTCAATGACTTTGATTGTAATGCTTTATGTGATCTTGGTGCAAGTATTTCCGTTATGCCTAAGAAAATCTATAATATGCTTGACTTGCCACCATTGAAAAATTGTTATTTGGATGTTAATCTTGCTGATAATTCTACAAAGAAATCTTTGGGGAGAGTTGATAATGTTCGCATTACCGTTAACAATAACCTTGTCCCCGTTGATTTTATTGTCTTGGATATTGAATGCAATGCATCTTGTCCCATTATATTGGGAAGACCTTTTCTTCGAACTGTTGGTGCTATCATTGATATGAAGGAAGGTAATATTAAATATCAATTTCCTCTCAAGAAAGGTATGGAACACTTCCCTAGAAAGAGAATGAAGTTACCTTTTGATTCTATTATTATAACAAATTATGATGTTGACACTTCGTCTCTTGATAATACTTGATATACACTTTTTGCGCCTAGCTGAAAGGCGTTAAAAAAAAGCGCTTATGGGAGACAACCCATGTTTTTACTACAGTACTTTTATTTTATATTTGAGTCTTGGAAGTTGTTACTACTGTAGCAACCTCTCCTTATCTTAGTTTTGTGCATTGTTGTGCCAAGTAAAGTCGTTGATAGTAAGGTTCATACTAGATTTGGATTACTGCGCAGAAACAGATTTCTTTGCTGTCACGAATCTGGGCCAAATTCTCTGTAGGTAACTCAGAAAATTATGCCAATTTATGTGAGTGATCCTCAGATATGTACGCAACTTTCATTAAATTTGAGCATTTTCATTTGAGCAAGTCTGGTGCCTCAATAAAATTTGTCTTTATGAACTGTTCTGTTTTGACAGATTCTGCCTTTTATTTCGCATCGCCTGTTTTGCTATGCTTGATGGATTTTTCGATTCCATTGACTTTCAGTAGCTTTGTGCAATGTCCAGAAGTGTTAAGAATGATCATGTCACCTCTGAACATGTAAATTTTGATTGTGTACTAACCCTCTAATGAGTTGTTTTGAGTTTGGTGTGGAGGAAGTTTTCAAGGATCAAGAGAGGGAGATGATACAACATGATCAAGGAGAGTGAAAGCTCTAAGCTTGGGGATGCCCCGGTGGTTCACCCCTGCATATATCAAGAAGACTCAAGCGTCTAAGCTTGGGGATGCCCAAGGCATCCCCTTCTTCATCGACAACATTATCAGGTTCCTCTAGTGAAACTATATTTTTATTCCATCACATCTTATGCACTTTGCTTGGAGCGTCGGTTTGTTTTTGTTTTTGTTTTGTTTGAATAAAATGGATCCTAGCATTCTTTGTGTGGGAGAGAGACACGCTCCGATGTTGCATATGGACAAGTATGTCCTTAGGCTTTACTCATAGTATTCATGGCGAAAGTTTCTTCTTCGTTAAATTGTTATATGGTTGGAATTGGAAAATGATACATGTAGTAATTGCTATAATGTCTTGGATAATGTGATGCTTGGCAATTGTTGTGCTCATGTTTAAGCTCTTGCATCATATACTTTGCACCCATTAATGAAGAAATACATAGAGCTTGCTAAAATTTGGTTTGCATAATTGGTCTCTCTAAGGTCTAGATAATTTCTAGTATTGAATTTGAACAACAAGGAAGACGGTGTAGAGTCTTATAATGTTTACAATATGTCTTTTATGTGAGTTTTGCTGCACCGGTTCATCCTTGTGTTTGTTTCAAATAACCTTGCTAGCCTAAGCCTTGTATCGAGAGGGAATACTTCTCATGCATCCAAAATCCTTGAGCCAACCACTATGCCATTTGTGTCCACCATACCTACTGATACGTCCAATTTGCATCACTATTTTATATCATAATTTTCTGTTATTCATTGATATATTTCATATTTGGACATAATACTTATGTTATTTCATCTATTTTGCATGTTTCATGATTATTGGAGGATCGAGCACCGGAGCTAGGATTCTGCTGGAAAAAGCGCCGTCAGAATGCAATATTTCGGAAGATCAACAGTTGACGGAAATTATACGAAAAACCTTATTTTTCCAGAAGATGAAGTGAGCCAGAAGGGGGAGCTGAGGGGACCCGAGGTGGGCCCACCCCATAGGCCGGCGCGGCCCAAGGCCTGGCCGCGCCGCCCTGTGAGGAGGGGGCCCACAGCCCCCTCTCGCCTCCTTTTCTTCGCGTACGCCTTCATCCCGAAGACCTAAGCTCCAGAGGGTACCTCGCGAAGAGTTACAGCCACCTCTGCGGGGCGGAGAACACCAGAGAGAAAAGAGCTCTCCGGCGGGCTGAGATCCGCCGGGGAAATTCCCTCCCGGAGGGGGAAATCAACGCCATCGTCACCGCCAACAAGTTGGACATTATCTACATCACCATCATCATCATCTTCATCATCATCACCTCCGTCTCCACCGCTGCACATTGATGGCGTGTAACTCACACGTTCGTTAGGAACCCCAAGAGGAAGGTATGATGCGCACAGCAGCAAGTTTTCCCTCAGAAAGAAACCAAGGTTTATCGAACCAGGAGGAGCCAAGAAGCACGTTGAAGGTTGATGGCGGCGGGATGTAGTGCGGCGCAACACCAGGGATTCCGGCGCCAACGTGGAACCTGCACAACACAACCAAAGTACTTTGCCCCAACGAAACAGTGAGGTTGTCAATCTCACCAGCTTGCTGTAACAAAGGATTAACCGTATTGTGTGGAAGATGATTGTTTGCAGAAAACAGTAGAACAAGTATTGCAGTAGATTGTATTTCAGTAAAGAGAATTGGACCGGGGTCCACAGTTCACTAGAGGTGTCTCTCCCATAAGACGAACAGCATGTTGGGTGAACAAATTACGATTGGGCAATTGCCAAATAAAGAGGGCATGCCCACGCACATACACAGCAGGATGCGTATAGTGAGCTGTACTTGGGCATTACGACAACGTACACAGACCGCCATCCAACCGCATCTATGCCTAAAAAGTCCACCTTCAAAGTTATCATCCGAACCCCCTCCAGTATTAAGTTGCAAAGCAACAGACAATTGCATTAAGTATGGTGCGTAATGTAATCAACAACTACATCCTTAGACATAGCATCAATGTTTTATCCCTAGTGGCAACAGCACAACACAACCTTAGAACTTTCACGTCCTTGTCCTGTGTGTCAATGCAGGCATGAACCCACTATCGAGCATAAGTACTCCCTCTTGGAGTTACAAGCATCTACTTGGCCAGAGCATCTACTAGTAACGGAAATCATGCAAGATCATAAACAACACGTAGATATAACTTTGATAATCAACATAACAAGTATTCTCTATTCATCGGATCCCAACAAACGCAACATATAGAATTACAGATAGATGATCTTGATCATGTTAGGCAGCTCACAAGATCCGACAATGATAGCACAATGGGGAGAAGACAACCATCTAGCTACTGCTATGGACCCATAGTCCAGGGGTAGACTACTCACACATCACACCGGAGGCGACCATGGCGGTGTAGAGTCCTCCGGGAGATGATTCCCCTCTCCGGCAGGGTGCCGGAGGCGATCTCCTGGATCCCCCGAGATGGGATCGGCGTTGGCGGCGTCTCTGGAAGGTTTTTCGTATCGTGGCTCTCGGTACTGGGGGTTTCATCACAGTGGCTTTAAGTAGGCGGAAGGGTAGGTCAAGAGGCGGCGCGAGGTGCCCAGACCATAGGGCCGCGCGGCTAGGGCAGGGGCCGCGCCGCCCTATGCTCTGGCTGCCTCGTGGCCCCTCTTCGTTTCGTCTTCGGACTTCTGGAAGCTTCGTGGAAAAATAGGCCCCTGGGCTTTGATTTCGTCCAATTTCGAGAATATTTCCTTACTAGGATTTCTGAAACCAAAAACAGCAGAAAACAAAGAATCGGCACTTCGGCATCTTGTTAATAGGTTAGTTCCAGAAAATGCACGAATATGACATAAAGTGTGCATAAAACATGTAGATAACATCAATAATGTGGCATGGAACATAAGAAATTATCGATACGTCGGAGACGTATCAGCATCCCCAAGCTTAGTTCTGCTCGTCCCGAGCAGGTAAAACGATAACACAGATAATTTCTGGAGTGACATGCCATCATAATCTTGATCATACTATTTGTAAAGCATATGTAGTGAATGCAGCGATCAAAACAATGTATATGACATGAGTAAACAAGTGAATCATAAAGCAAAGACTTTTCATGAATAGCACTTCAAGACAAGCATCAATAAGTCTTGCATAAGAGTTAACTCATAAAGCAATAATTCAAAGTAAAAGCATTGAAGCAACACAAAAGAAGATTAAGTTTCAGCGGTTGCTTTCAACTTGTAACATGTATATCTCATGGATATTGTCAACATAGAGTAATATAATAAGTGCAATAAGCAAGTATGTAGGAATCAATGCATAGTTCACACAAGTGTTTGCTTCTTGAGGTGGAGAGAAATAGGTGAACTGACTCAACATTGAAAGTAAAAGAATGGTCCTCCATAGAGGAAAAGCATCGATTGCTATATTTGTGCTAGAGCTTTGATTTTGAAAACATGAAACAATTTTGTCAACGGCAGTAATAAAGCATATGCATCATGTAAATTATATCTTATAAGTTGCAAGCCTCATGCATAGTGTACTAATAGTGCCCGCACCTTGTCCTAATTAGCTTGGACTACCGGATCATCACAATGCAATCGTTTTAACCAAGTGTCACAAAGGGGTACCTCTATGCACTTTGTACAAAGGTCTAAGGAGAAAGCTCGCATTGGATTTCTCGCTATTGATTATTCTTCAACTTAGACATCCATACCGGGACAACATAGACAACAGATAATGGACTCCTCTTTTATGCATAAGCATGTAACAACAATTAATAATTTTCTCATTTGAGATTGAGGATATATGTCCAAAACTGAAACTTCCACCATGGATCATGGCTTTAGTTAGCGGCCCAATGTTCTTCTCTAACATATGCATGCTTAACCATAAGGTGGTAGATCTCTCTTACTTCAGACAAGACGGACATGCATAGCAACTCACATGAAATTCAACAATGAATAGTTGATGGCGTCCCCAGTGAACATGGTTATCGCACAACAAGCAACTTAATAAGAGATAAAGTGCATAATTACATATTCAATACCACAATAGTTTTTAAGCTATTTGTCCCATGAGCTATATATTGCAAAGGTGATGATGGAATTTTAAAGGTAGCACTCAAGCAATTTACTTTGGAATGGCGGAAAATACCATGTAGTAGGTAGGTATGGTGGACACAAATGGCATAGTGGTTGGCTCAAGTATTTTGGATGCATGAGAAGTATTCCCTCTCGATACAAGGTTTAGGCTAGCAAGGTTATTTGAAACAAACACAAGGATGAACTGGTGCAGCAAAACTCACATAAAAGACATATTGAAAACATTATAAGACTCTACACCGTCTTCCTTGTTGTTCAAACTCAATACTAGAAATTATCTAGACCTTAGAGAAACCAAATATGCAAACCAAATTTTAGCATGCTCTATGTATTTCTTCATTAATGGGTGCAAAGCATATGACGCAAGAGCTTAATCATGAGCACCACAATTGCCAAGTATCACATTACCCAAAACATTTATAGCAATTACTACATGTATCATTTTCAAATTCCAACCATATAACAATTTAACGAAGGAGAAACTTCGCCATGAATACTATGAGTAGAAACCAAGGACATACTTGTCCATATGCTACAGCGGAGCGTGTCTCTCTCCCATAAAGTGAATGCTAGGATCCATTTTATTCAAACAAAACAAAAACAAAAACAAACCGACGCTCCAAGAAAAAGCACATAAGATGTGATGGAATAAAAATATAGTTTCAGGGGAGGAACCTGATAATGTTGTCGATGAAGAAGGGGATGCCTTGGGCATCCCCAAGCTTAGACGCTTGAGTCTTCTTAATATATGCCGGGGTGAACCACCGGGGCATCCCCAAGCTTAGAGCTTTCACTCTCCTTGATCATGTTGCATCATACTCCTCTCTTGATCCTTGAAAACTTCCTCCACACCAAACTCGAAACAACTCATTAGAGGGTTAGTGCACAATAAAAAATAACATATTCAGAGGTGACACAATCATTCTTAGCACTTCTGGACATTGCATAATGCTACTGGACATTAGTGGATCAAAGAAATTCATCCAATATAGCAAAAGAGGCAATGCGAAATAAAAGGCAGAATCTGTCAAAACAGAACAGTTCGTATTGACAAATTTTAAAATGGCACCAGACTTGCTCAAATGAAAATGCTCAAATTGAATGAAAGTTGCGTACATATCTGAGGATCATGCACGTAAATTGTCTTAATTTTCTGAGCTACCTACAGGGAGGTAGACCCAGATTCGTGACAGCAAAGAAATCTGGAACTGTGCAGTAATCCAAATCTAGTACTTACTTTTCTATCAACGGCTTAACTTGGCACAACAAAACACAAAACTAAGATAAGGAGATGTTGCTACAGTAGTAAACAACTTCCAAGACACAAAATAAAAACAAAGTACTGTAGGTAAAAACATGGGTTGTCTCCCATAAGCGCTTTTCTTTAACGCCTTTCAGCTAGGCGCAGAAAGTGTGTATCAAGTATTATCGAAGGGTGGTGCATTCTCAGCGGGGTGTGGAGTTTTCTCAACCAGGCATAATATATTTGATACATAAGTTTTAGCATCCCCCTTTTCATTAGTCTTAGGCGTGCTACTCTCATCAAACAAATTTTCAGGAACAAGCCAAGCATAGTTATTTTCTAGTGCATCATTCATAGCTAAGAGTTTACATGGTATTGGTGCTTTGATCTCCCCACCATCATCAATATTATTAGTGTATCTTATTCTATCCATGTCCATCTTTTCAAGGAGACTAACAAAATTAGTATGTGAACCAAGCATATTAAATTTAGCAAAGAGCTTTCTAGCTTCTCTTGCTAGACCACCAAATTCTCTAAGAAGGGTTTCTAAAACAAAATCTTTCTTTTCCCCTTCTTCCATATCACCAAGTGTGAGAAACATGTGTTGGATTATAGGATTGAGATTAACAAATTTAGTTTCCAACAGGCGAACTAAATGCGCAGCAGCAATTTCATAAGTAGGCGCAAGGTCTACCAAGTGTCCATCTTCAAAACTTTCAATGGTACTAACATGATTGAAAAATTCTTCTATATTATTTCTCCCAACTATAGACCCACGTCCTACCGGTATATCTTTTGTGGTAAAATTAAAAGGAAACATGATGAAATAAGTAAAGTAAATGCAAGTAACTAATTTTTTTGTGTTTTTGATATAGCAAACAAGATAGCAAGTAAAGTAAAACTAGCAACTAATTTTTTTGTATTTTGATTTAGTGCAGCAAACAAAATAGTAAATAAAACTAAGCAAGACAAAAACAAAGTAAAGAGATTGAGAAGTGGAGACTCCCCTTGCAGCGTGTCTTGATCTCCCCGGCAACGGCGCCAGAAAATATGCTTGATGGCGTGTAACTCACACGTTCGTTGGGAACCCCAAGAGGAAGGTATGATGCGCACAGCAGCAAGTTTTCCCTCAGAAAGAAACCAAGGTTTATCGAACCAGGAGGAGCCAAGAAGCACGTTGAAGGTTGATGGCGGCGGGATGTAGTGCGGCGCAACACCAGAGATTCCGGCGCCAACGTGGAACCTGCACAACACAACCAAAGTACTTTGCCCCAACGAAACAGTGAGGTTGTCAATCTCACCGGCTTGCTGTAACAAAGGATTAACCGTATTGTGTGGAAGATGATTGTTTGCAGAAAAACAGTAGAACAAGTATTGCAGTAGATTGTATTTCAGTAAAGAGAATTGGACCGGGGTCCACAGTTCACTAGAGGTGTCTCTCCCATAAGACGAACAGCATGTTGGGTGAACAAATTACAGTTGGGAAATTGACAAATAAAGAGGGCATGACCATGCACATACATATCATGATGAGTATAGTGAGATTTAATTGGGCATTACGACAAAGTACATAGACCGCCATCCAACTGCATCTATGCCTAAAAAGTCCACCTTCAGGTTATCATCCGAACCCCCTCCAGTATTAAGTTGCAAAGCAACAGACAATTGCATTAAGTATGGTGCGTAATGTAATCAACAACTACATCCTTAGACATAGCATCAATGTTTTATCCCTAGTGGCAACAGCACAACACAACCTTAGAACTTTCATCCTTGTCCTGTGTCAATGCAGGCATGAACCCACTATCGAGCATAAGTACTCCCTCTTGGAGTTACAAGCATCTACTTGGCCAGAGCATCTACTAGTAACGGAAAGCATGCAAGATCATAAACAACACGTAGATATAACTTTGATAATCAACATAACAAGTATTCTCTATTCATCGGATCCCAACAAACGCAACATATAGAATTACAGATAGATGATCTTGATCATGTTAGGCAGCTCACAAGATCCGACAATGATAGCACAATGGGGAGAAGACAACCATCTAGCTACTGCTATGGACCCATAGTCCAGGGGTAGACTACTCACACATCACACCGGAGGCGACCATGGCGGTGTAGAGTCCTCCGGGAGATGATTCCCCTCTCCGGTAGGGTGCCGGAGGCGATCTCCTGGATCCCCCGAGATGGGATCGGCGTTGGCGGCGTCTCTGGAAGGTTTTCCGTATCATGGCTCTCGGTACTGGGGGTTTCGTCACGGAAGCTTTAAGTAGGCGGAAGGGTAGGTCAAGAGGCGGCGCGAGGTGCCCAGACCATAGGGCCGCGCGGCCAGGGCAGGGGCCGCGCCGCCCTATGCTCTGGCTGCCTCGTGGCCCCTCTTCGTTTCGTCTTCGGACTTCTGGAAGCTTCGTGGAAAAATAGGCCCCTGGGCTTTGATTTCGTCCAATTCCGAGAATATTTCCTTACTAGGATTTCTGAAACCAAAAACAGCAGAAAACAAAGAATCGGCACTTCGGCATCTTGTTAATAGGTTAGTTCCAGAAAATGCACGAATATGACATAAAGTGTGCATAAAACATGTAGATAACATCAATAATGTGGCATGGAACATAAGAAATTATCGATACGTCGGAGACGTATCACACATCGTCACCGCTGTAGCAATTTGGGTTTGATCTTGATTGTTTGATAGGGGAAACTCTCCCGGTATTGATTTCTACTTGTTATTGATGCTATTGAGTGAAACCGTTGAACCAAGGTTTATGTTCAGATTGTTATTCATCATCATATCACCTCTGATCATGTTCCATATGATGTCTCGTGAGTAGTTCGTTTAGTTCTTGAGGACATGGGTGAAGTCTAAATGTTAGTAGTGAAGTATGGTTGAGTAATATTCAATGTTATGATATTTAAGTTGTGGTGTTATTCTTCTAGTGGTGTCGTGTGAACGTCGACTACACGACACTTCACCTTTATGGGCCTAGGGGAATGCATCTTGTACTCGTTTGCCGATTGCGGGGTTGCCGGAGTGACAGAAACCTAAACCCCCGTTGGTATATCGATGCAGGAGGGATAGCAGGATCTCAGAGTTTAAGGCTGTGGTTAGATTTATCTTAATTACTTTCTTGTAGTTGCGGATGCTTGCAAGGGGTATAATCACAAGTATGTATTAGTCCTAGGAAGGGCGGTACATTAGCACAGGTTCACCCACACAACACTTATCAAAACAATGAAGATTAATCAGCCGTATGTAGCGAAAGCACTAGACTAAAATCCCGTGTGTCCTCGAGAACATTTGGTCATTATAAGTAAACAAACCGGCTTGTCCTTTGTGCTAAAAAGGATTGGGCCACTCGCTGCAATTGTTACTCTCGCACTTTACTTACTCGTACTTTATTCATCTTCTACATCAAAACCCCCTGAATACTTGTCTGTGAGCATTTACAGTGAATCCTTCATCGAAACTGCTTGTCAACACCTTCTGCTCCTCGTTGGGATCGACATTCTTACTTATCGAAGATACTCCGATACACCCCCTATACTTGTGGGTCATCAAGACTATTTTCTGGCGCCGTTGCCGGGGAGTGAAGCGCTATTGGTAAGTGGAATTGGTAAGGGAAACTTCTACTGTTTGTGCTGATTTTATTTCTGCCTGCTGCCATAATTCATTATGGAGAGATCTTCTCTTGAGTTTTTATTTGGAAAATCTGCTACTACTGCAAAGGTAGTGGATGAGGCGTTAGGTGAGGAAGAGATACCATACAAAATACCTATGAAAATTATTGAACGTGTAGTGGATAACCGTTATACAGGTGATGGAACTGTCCACCCTGGAGATCATTTACTGTTCTTACATGAATTATGCGGTTTATTCAAGTGTGCAGGTATTGCTATGGATGAAGTGAGGAAGAAACTATTCTCTATATCGCTGTCTGGTAAAGCGGCGCATTGGTATAAATTACTGGATAATGGGGATTCTCTTGAATGGAATGATATTGTGCCCCAGTTTTATTCTAAGTTCTATCCTCCAAGTGAAATTCATAAGGATCGGTACCGCATATATAATTTTTGGCCTCATGATGGAGAGAGTATTGCCCAAGCGTGGGGGAGATTGAAGTCTTTAATGCTCAAATGCCCCATTCATGAGCTTCCTGGTAATGTTATTATTGATAATTTCTATGCAAGACTTTCTTTTGAAGACAAGACCTTGCTGGATACTTCTTGTTCTGGATCATTCACGCGCAACAAGGAAGAGTTTAAAAGGGACCTTCTCAATCGGATCCAGGAAAATACTGAAGGATGGGAGAACGACAAAGATAGAGAATCAGGTATAAATTATGATTATAAATGCATTGAAGCTTTTATGGATACTGATAAATTTCGTAATATGAGTGCTACTTATGGTCTTGATTCTCAAGTTGCTGCAAATCTTTATAAAGCTTTTGCCTCTCATTATGAATTGCCTAAGAAGAATTTTGATAAGTATCATGAACCGTATAAAGATAAAATTGATTCATCTATTAATAAATGTGTTGTAGTTGAAACTGTTGATCATGTTATTCCTGAAGCTTATATTGAAAAAACTCCTTTCTCTGCTAAAATGAAGGAGTACTCTGTTATAAATAGTGCGGTTCATAAAAGTGAAAAGAAACCTATAGAACCTGAAGAACAAATAAAAGTTGAACCTGCTGTTGCAATAGTTAAAGATCTTGTGGTGAAAATGTGGAGGATGGTCATATTATTTTACGTGAAGATGCTTCTAATATTGTTTCACATCCTAATAAGTCCAAGCAAGCTAGTGTTCCTATGCTATCTGTTAGAATTGGTGATCATTGTTATTATGGTTTATGTGATATTGGTGCAAGTATTAGTGCTATTCCTTATGAGCTTTACACGGAGATTATGCACGAAATTGGTTCTTGTGAACTTGAAGATATTGATGTGGTTATTCGGCTGGCTAATAGAGAAACTATTTCTCCAATTGGTATTGTTCGAGATGTGGAAGTCCTATGCGGTAAGATTAAATATCCTGCTGACTTTTTGGTACTTGGTTCTGCTGCTAGTAAATATTGTCCTATCATTTTTGGTAGACCTTTTCTAAATACTTGTGGAGCTATTATAGATTGCAAGAAAGAGAAAATTTTGACTAAATTTGCTGGTGAATCTTATGAGTTTAACTTCTCTAAATTTACCAAAACTCCTTATAAAGCTGATTTGCCTAATAATGATTTTAAAGTTGAACAGTGTGCATCTATTGTTCTTGCTCCTAATAATCATTTGCAGCAACATTTGGAGAATAGTGAGAGTGAAGTTTTTAGGGAAGAAAGAGATGAGCTTGATGAAATTTTCCTTCATCAACCTATTCTTAAGCATGATTTACCGGTGGAAGATCTGGGTACAACACCGCCACCAAAGGAAGATCCTGTCTTTGATTTAAAACCATTGCCTGATAATCTTAAATATGCTCATATTGATGATAAGTAAATATATCATGTTATTATTAGTTCTAAGCTTTCAGAGTTTGAAGAAGAAAGGCTATTGGAAATACTGAAGAAACACCGAGGAGCTATTGGCTACACTCTTGATGACTTGAAGGGGATTTCTCCCTCTATTTGCCAACACGCCATTAATATGGAAGATGATGCAAAGCCTGTTGTTGAACCTCAGCGTCGTCTAATTCCTAAGATGAAGGATGTGGTAAGAAATGAGGTATTAAGACTTCTTGAAGCTGGTATTATATATCCTATTGCTGATAGTAGATGGGTTAGTCCTGTGCATTGTGTTCCTAAGAAAGGAGGAATGACTGTTGTGCCTAATGATAATGATGAGCTCATACCTCAAAGAGTAGTTGTAGGGTATAGAATGTGCATTGATTATCGAAAAGTTAATAAAGTTACTAAGAAAGATCATTACCCTTTGCCTTTTATTGATCAAATGTTAGAAAGGTTATCTAAAAATACTCACTTTTGCTTTCTTGATGGTTATTCTGGGTTCTCACAAATTGCTGTTAAAACTAAGGATCAAGAGAAAACCACTTTCACTTGTCCCTATGGAACTTATGCTTATAGACGTATGCCTTTTGGTTTATGTAATGCTCCTGCTACTTTTCAAAGATGCATGTCTGCTATTTTTCATGGCTTTTGCGAGAGTATTGTAGAGGTATTCATGGATGATTTTTCTGTCCATGTGATTTCTTTTGATAATTGCTTGCGGAACCTTGATAAAGTTTTGCAGAGATGTGAAGAAACTAACCTTGTTCTTAATTGGGAGAAATGCCACTTTATGGTTAATGAAGGAATTGTATTGGGGCATAAAATTTCCGAGAGAGGTATTGAAGTTGATAGAGCTAAAGTTGAAGCAATTGAGAAGATGCCCTATCCTAGGGATGTTAAAGGTATTCGTAGTGTTCTTGGTCATGCTGGGTTTTATAGGAGGTTTATTAAAGATTTCTCCAAGATTTCAAAGCCTCTTACTAATCTTCTTCAAAAAGATGTACCTTTTGTTTTTGATGATGATTGTAAAGAAGCTTTTGAAACTATAAAGAAAGCCTTAACAACTGCTCCTATAGTTGAACCTCCTGATTGGAATTTACCATTTGAAATTATGTGTGATGCTAGTGATTTTGCTGTAGGCGCTGTTCTTGGACAGCGAGTAAACAAAAAACTGAATGTTATTCATTATGCTAGTAAAACTCTTGATGCTGCTCAAAGAAATTATGCTACTACTGAAAAGGAATTGTTAGCTGTAGTCTTTGATTGTGATAAGTTTAGATCTTATATTGTTGATTCAAAAGTTACTATACATACTGATCATGCTGCAATCAGATACCTTATGCAAAAGAAAGATGCTAAGCCAAGGCTTATTAGATGGGTACTTCTGTTGCAAGAATTTGATTTACATATTGTAGATAGGAAATGTGCTGATAATCCTGTTGTTGATAATTTGTCTAGATTGGAAAATATTGCTTATGATCCTGTTCCTGTTAATGATAGTTTTCCAAATGAACAATTGGCTGTAATAAAGGTGAGCTCGCGAGACAGTCCTTGGTATGCTGATTATGCTAACTTTATTGTTTCCAAGTACTTGCCTCCAACCTTTTCAGCTCAGCAAAGGAGGAAATTCTTTTATGATTTGAGGCATTATTTTTGGGATGACCCACACTTATATAAAGAAGGAGTGGATGGTATTCTGCGAAGATGTGTTCCCGAATATGAACAACAGGAGATATTGAGTAAATGTCATGGTAGTGCTTATGGAGGACATCACGCCGGAGATAGAACCGCGCAAAAGGTTCTACAATCAGGTTTTTATTGGCCGACTCTCTTCAAAGATGCAAGGAAGTTTATCTTATCTTGTGATGAATGTCAAAGGGTTGGTAATATCTCTAGACGCAATGAAATGCCTATGAATTATACTCTTGTTATTGAACCATTCGATTGTTGGGGATTTGACTTCATGGGACCTTTTCCCTCTTCAGAAGGTAACACTCATATACTTGTTGCTGTTGATTATGTTACTAAATGGGTGGAAGCCATACCTACAAAAAGTGCTGATGGTGAGACCTCTTTAAGAATGCTTTTAGATATTATTTTTCCTCGATTTGGAGTTCCTAGATATATTATGACTGATGGAGGTTCTCATTTTATTCATGGTGGTCTTAGAAAAACTCTTGCTAAATATGGTATTAATCATAGAATTGCTTCCGCTTATCATCCTCAAACTAGTGGGCAAGTAGAATTATCAAATAGAGAGATTAAATCTATCTTGGAAAAGACTGTTAATAAAACTAGAAAGAATTGGGCTAGTAAATTGAAAGATGCACTATGGGCTTATAGAACTGCTTATAAAAATCCCATGGGAATGTCACCTTATAAAATGGTTTATGGGAAAGCTTGTCATTTACCTTTAGAACTAGAGCACAAAGCTTATTGGGAAGTTAGAGAATTAAATAAAGATCCGAAACTTGCCGGTAATAAGAGGTTGTTGCAATTGAGTTCTCTAGATGAATGGAGAAGTGAAGCTTATGAAAATGCTAAACTCTTTAAAGAGAAAGTTAAAAAATGGCATGATAGAAGGATTATCAAAAGAGAATTTAATATTGGGGATAAAGTCCTATTGTATCGGTCTCGTCTCAGATTCTTTGCAGGGAAATTACTCTCGAAATGGGAAGGACCATATGTTGTTGAGGAGGTGTATCGTTCAGGAGCAATTAAAATTAGCTCTCTCCAAGGCAATGCCACGCAAGTGGTGAATGGACAAAGACTCAAGCATTATATCTCAGGTGATTCTTACAATATAGATGTTGATGTTATTCGAGTGGAATCACCGGAGGCTTTCATCAAAGGTCAAATTGGCAGTCCGCCAGAACTCGACTTTGAATAGGTAACAGTACTGGTAATAAAAAGTTCGCAATTTACTTTCCGAACAATGTTTTTGCTGTTTTTGGAAAATATGAAAAATTACGAGATCGAAATGGAGTGGAGGAGACGCACGAGGGCGTGCCCCCATAGGCCGGCGCGGCCAAGCCTTGGCCCGCGCCGCCCTATGAGCTGGCTGCCTCGTCGCCTCTTTCCGACTCTGGTTCGACCTGGTACTTTCCTTTTGACGTAAAAATTTCTGCTATATAATCCCCCGGACCCCTGGAGGTCCGTATATCGTTTTCTCGACGTGTTTTGTTTCGAGCTGTTTCTGCCAGGATTTGCTTTGGATCTAGAGCCATCATGTCTTCACCGGAAACTCCGAAGGACAGCTCCTGCAAGGACGTTGACAACTTGTACATGGAGGAGCTGAGGATGCACCCCAAGGAGTTGCTGCTCGTTGAGGGAGAACTGCAGATCAAGGATGTCCAGGGTCCTAAAGGAGAAGGAAGCATGGAAGACAGGATGGACAAGCTAGAACAAGAGGTCTTCAAATACAAGAAGATGGCTGAGCGTGAGGTGGATATCTTCCACAAGATTGTGTCTGAACTCATTGCTGAACACGAGAAGGAAACAGCAAAGCTATGGGGCGACATCCTCTCACTTCACGACACCACCAACAAACTCCAAGCTCAACTCTATGACGTTCAGAATCAGAACTGTGAGTATGAAAACAGGTTTAAACACATAAGCCATGCTGCTAGTTTCAGGATTCCCGAGACCAAGATGTCGTTTGTTGATGGAGAGCCTCTTCCTTGGAAGTCCGATGACGGGAATTCATCACCACCATCGCCGAAGGAGTAATTCATCATCGGTATTGGCATCCCCTTGGTTTGTTCCAAGCTTGGGGGAGTGCCGCGGTATCACATCATCACTACCTTTTACTTTTTATTATCAAGTAGTGTCATATCATGAGTAGGGAAGTTATCATATAAGATGGGTTGCAGTGTGGAAGTATCTCTCCTTTAGCTAGTTGTCTATGTATCCCTTGGTGTGAGTTATCGTTATGGAATATTAATGAGAAGTCTTATCATTTACATATTGCACATCTTATTTTAGTTTGCAATCCTTATTATATGATTGATCTTGTTATTAGTATTGGTATCACTTTGGGAGCATTGAATAAATCTATTTGGTTTTGGCAAACTTAGCATTGGTCAATAGCAACAACACTTTGAGGTTTAAGTAGAAAAGAGAAATACATGTATTTGTTTCATTGTCTTTCTTTCTTGTTAGCTCATAGCTTATTATTCTGAAGTTAAAACTGTTTGTGCTTGCAAGGAAGATGCATGATTGTTTCTATCACATGTATATTTGTTTGTTTCCCTCGACTCTTATGCTTGCTAATTAACCTTGCTAGCCAAAGACCTGTACTGAGAGGGAATACTTCTCGTGCATCCAAACCTTAACCCAAACCTATGTCATTTGTGTCCACCATAACTACCTACTACATGGTATTTCCTGCCATTCCAAGTAAATACTTCGTGTGATAACTTTAAATAATTCAAAATTTACTATCTCTTATTTGTGTCAATGTTTTATAGCTCATGAGGAAGTATGTGGTGTTTTATCTTTCAATCTTGTTGGGCAACTTTCACCAATGGACTAGTGGCTTCACCCGCTTATCCAATAATTTTGCAAAAAGAGCTGGCAATGGGATTCCCAGTCCCAAATTAACTAACCTAAATAGACACTCCTCCATGGTATGTGATTGATGGACGGCACCCGAAGGATTCGGTTAGCCATGGCTTGTGTAAGCAAAGGTTGGGGGGAGTGTCATCATAATAAAACTAAAATAAAAAGCACTCCTTCATGGTATGAGATTGTTGGCAGACACCCGAGGATTCGGTTAGCCATGGTTTGTGAAAGAAAGGTTGGAAGGAGTGCCACATAAAAATAAAATGGGAGCCGCTCTTTGAAGGTTTGTCTGGCAAGGGGGTTAGAGTACCCGCTATCAGTCGTTGACAACAACAAACACCTCTCAAAATGTTACTTTCATTCTCTTTATATGATTTCAAAACTGAAAAAGCTCTAGCACATGATTTAATCCATGCTTCCCTCTGCGAAGGGCCTGTCTTTTACTTTATCTTGAGTCAGTAAACCTATTTCCCTCCATCTCAAGCAAGCATTTGAGTAGTTGTGATCAAACCATTATATTGTGATTTGCTCCATCATGTCTTTTACTCTTCCCTGTTTAGTACAAGTTTTATCTAAATGAATATAGCTTTGCAAGTTATCAATGATCATGAGGAGACTATTATGATTGAGTATGCAAGTTGTGCCATATAAACTTTAACATGAGAGCGCTGCTCGATAGATAAGAATAACCTGTTAATTGTTCTCTGACCAAGAACGAAGTTTGCCATCACCAACTATGATTTCTTATGCACCTTTATTTGTGATTACCTTATACTTGTTTCAAGTTGAGTTATATGAGGAAGTTGTTTACTAGAATGTCTTGTGTGAATGAATATGATGCTTCTTGTCTGTATTTTATTTATCGACTCTTCACTCCATAAACATGTGGTCCTGTTTTGAGTTCGGTTTCGCTTGGGGACAAGCGAAGTCTAAGCTTGGGGGGAGTTGATACGTCCAATTTGCATCACTATTTTATATCATAATTTGCTGTTATTCATTGATATATTTCATATTTGGACATAATACTTATGTTATTTCATCTATTTTGCATGTTTCATGATTATTGGAGGATCGAGCACCGGAGCCAGGATTCTGCTGGAAAAAGCGCCGTCAGAATGCAATATTTCGGAAGATCAACAGTTGACGGAAATTATACGAAAAACCTTATTTTTCCAGAAGATGAAGTGAGCCAGAAGGGGGAGCTGAGGGGACCCGAGGTGGGCCCACCCCATAGGCCGGCGCGGCCCAAGGCCTGGCCGCGCCGCCCTGTGAGGAGGGGGCCCACAGCCCCCTCTCGCCTCCTTTTCTTCGCGTACGCCTTCATCCCGAAGACCTAAGCTCCAAAGGGTACCTCGCGAAGAGTTACAGCCGCCTCTGCGGGGCGGAGAACACCAGAGAGAAAAGAGCTCTCCGGCGGGCTGAGATCCGCCGGGGAAATTCCCTCCCGGAGGGGGAAATCGACGCCATCGTCACCGCCATCAAGTTGGACATCATCTCCATCACCATCATCATCATCTTCATCATCATCACCGCCGTCTCCACCGCTGCACATCGTCACCGCTGTAGCAATTTGGGTTTGATCTTGATTGTTTGATAGGGGAAACTCTCCCGGTATTGATTTCTACTTGTTATTGATGCTATTGAGTGAAACCGTTGAACCAAGGTTTATGTTCAGATTGTTATTCATCATCATATCACCTCTGATCATGTTCCATATGATGTCTCGTGAGTAGTTCGTTTAGTTCTTGAGGACATGGGTGAAGTCTAAATGTTAGTAGTGAAGTATGGTTGAGTAATATTCAATGTTATGATATTTAAGTTGTGGTGTTATTCTTCTAGTGGTGTCGTGTGAACGTCGACTACATGACACTTCACCTTTATGGGCCTAGGGGAATGCATCTTGTACTCGTTTGCCGATTGCGGGGTTGCCGGAGTGACAGAAACCTAAACCCCCGTTGGTATATCGATGCAGGAGGGATAGCAGGATCTCAGAGTTTAAGGCTGTGGTTAGATTTATCTTAATTACTTTCTTGTAGTTGCGGATGCTTGCAAGGGGTATAATCACAAGTATGTATTAGTCCTAGGAAGGGCGGTACATTAGCACAGGTTCACCCACACAACACTTATCAAAATAATGAAGATTAATCAGCCGTATGTAGCGAAAGCACTAGACTAAAATCCCGTGTGTCCTCGAGAACGTTTGGTCATTATAAGTAAACAAACCGGCTTGTCCTTTGTGCTAAAAAGGATTGGGCCACTCGCTGCAATTGTTACTCTCGCACTTTACTTACTCGTACTTTATTCATCTGCTACATCAAAACCCCCTGAATACTTGTCTGTGAGCATTTACAGCGAATCCTTCATCGAAACTGCTTGTCAACACCTTCTGCTCCTCGTTGGGATCGACATTCTTACTTATCGAAGATACTGCGATACACCCCCTATACTTGTGGGTCATCACCTACCTACTACATGGTATTTCTCCGCCATTCCAAAGTAAATTGCTTGAGTGCTACCTTTAAAATTTCCATTCTTCACCTTTGCAATATATAGCTCATGGGACAAATAGCCTAAAAACTATTGTGGTATTGAATATGTACTTATGCACTTTATCTCTTATTAAGTTGCTTGTTGTGCGATAACCATGTTCCTGGGGACGCCATCAACTACTCTTTGTTGAATATCATGTGAGTTGCTATGCATGTTCGTCTTGTCTGAAGTAAGGGAGATCTACCACTAAAATGGTTAGAGCATTGCATAATGTTAGAGAAGAACATTGGGCCGCTAACTAAAGCCATGATCCATGGTGGAAGTTTCAGTTTTGGACAAATATCCTCAATCTCATATGAGAAAATTAATTGTTGTTGAATGCTTATGCATAAAAGAGGAGTCCATTATCTGTTGTCTATGTTGTCCCGGTATGGATGTCTAAGTTGAGAATAATCAATAGCGAGAAATCCAATGCGAGCTTTCTCCTTAGACCTTTGTACAAGCGGCATAGAGGTACCCCTTTGTGACACTTGGTTGAAACATGTGCATTGCGATGATAATCCAGGTAATCCGAGCTAATTAGGACAAGGTGCAGGCACTATTAGTATACTATGCATGAGGCTTGCAACTTGTAAGATATAATTTACATAACACATATGCTTTATTACTACCGTTGACAAAATTGTTTCTTGTTTTCAAAACCAAAGCTCTAGCACAAATATAGCAATCGATGCTTTCCTCTTTGAAGGACCATTCTTTTACTTTTATGTTGAGTCAGTTCACCTATCTCTCTCCACCTCAAGAAGCAAACACTTGTGTGAATTGTGCATTGATTCCTACATACTTGCATATTGCACTTGTTATATTACTCTATGTTGACAATATCCATGAGATATACATGTTACAAGTTGAAAGCAACCACTGAAACTTAATCTTCCTTTGTGTTGCTTCAATGCCTTTACTTTGAATTATTGCTTTATGAGTTAACTCTTATGCAAGACTTATTGATGCTTGTCTTGAAGTACTATTCATGAAAAGTCTTTGCTATATGATTCATTTGTTTACTCATATCATTTACATTGTTTTGATCGCTGCATTCATTACATATGCTTACAATAGTATGATCAAGGTTATGATGGCATGTCACTCCAGAAATTATCTTTGTTATCGTTTACCTGCTCGGGACGAGCAGAAACTAAGCTTGGGGATGCTGATACGTCTCCGACGTATCGATAATTTCTTATGTTCCATGCCACATTATTGATGATATCTACATGTTTTATGCATACTTTATGTCATATTTATGCATTTTCCGGCACTAACCTATTAACGAGATGCCGAAGAGCCGATTCTTGTTTTCTGCTGTTTTTGGTTTCAGAAATCCTAGTAAGAAAATATTCTCGGAATTGGACGAAATCAACGCCCAGGGGCCTATTTTCACACGAAGCTTCCAGAAGACCGAAGGGAAGACGAAGTGGGGCCACGGGGCGCCGCCACACTAGGGCGGCGCGGCCTAGAGGGGGCCCGCGCGGCCCTAGCGTGTGGGGCCCTCGTGACGCCTCCTGACCTGCCCTTCCGCCTACATATAGTCTTCGTCGCGAAACCCCCAGTACCGAGAGCCACGATACGGAAAACCTTCCAGAGACGCCGCCGCCGCCAATCCCATCTCGGGGGATTCAGGAGATCGCCTCCGGCACCCTGCCGGAGAGGGGATTCATCTCCCGGAGGACTCTACACCGCCATGGTCGCCTCCGGAGTGATGAGTGAGTAGTTCACCCCCGGACTATGGGTCCATAGCAGTAGCTAGATGGTTGTCTTCTCCTCATTATGCTTCATTGTCGGATCTTGTGAGCTGACTAACATGATCAAGATCATCTATTTGTAATGATATATGTTGTGTTTGTTGGGATCCGATGGATAGAGAATACTATGTTATGTTGATTATCAATCTATGTGTTGTTTATGATCTTGCATGCTCTCCGTTACTAGTAGATGCTTTGGCCAAGTTGATGCTTGTAACTCCAAGAGGGAGTACTTATGCTCGATAGTGGGTTCATGTCTCCGCGAATCTGGGGGAGTGACAGAAACCCCTAAGGTTATGGATGTACTGTTGCCACTAGGGATAAAACATTGATGCTATGTCCGAGGATGTAGTTATTGATTACATTACGCACCATACTTAATGCAATTGTCTGTTGTTTGCAACTTAATACTGGAAGGGGTTCGGATGATAACCTGAAGGTGGACTTTTTAGGCATAGATGCATGCTGGATAGCGGTCTATGTACTTTGTCGTAATGCCCAATTAAATCTCATAATACTCATCATATCATGTATGTGCATTGTCATGCCCTCTTTATTTGTCAATTGCCCAACTGTAATTTGTTCACCCAACATGCTATTTATCTTATGGGAGAGACACCTCTAGTGAACTGTGGACCCCGGTCCTAATCTTTTACATCGATACAGTCTACTGCAATACTTGTTCTACTGTTCTCTGCAAACAATCATCATCCACACTATACATCTAATCCTTTGTTACAGCAAGCCGGTGAGATTGACAACCCCACTGTTTCGTTGGGGCAAAGTACTTTGGTTGTGTTGTGCAGGTTCCACGTTGGCGCCGGAATCCCTGGTGTTGCGCCGCACTACATCTCGCCGCCATCAACCTTCAACGTGCTTCTTGACTCCTACTGGTTCGATAAACCTTGGTTTCTAACTGAGGGAAACTTACTGCTGTACGCATCACACCTTCCACTTGGGGTTCCCAACGGTCGCGTGCTGTACGCGTGTCAGGCCGCTCTTCAGATCAGCCAGATACTTGGAGCAATTACGCTTCCAGTGTCCCTTCTCCTTGCAGTAATAGCACTCAGCATCAGGTTTAGGGTCGTTCTTAGGTTTCATAGGAGGCGTGGCAGCTTTCTTGCCACCCTTCTTGAATTTTCCCTTAGACTTGCCCTGTTTCTTGAAACTGGTGGTCTTGTTGACCATCAACACTTGGTGCTCTTTCTTGATCTCAATCTCAGCAGCTTTTAGCATGCCAAAAAGTTCTTGTAACTAGGTGGCAGTGATTGAAGGACACGATTAATCCCCAGTCTGTTAGGAATCACTATTCCCAAGTCACTGAGTTTCTTCGCATGCCCGGTCATAACAAGCATGTGCTCACTAACGAAGCTGCCTTCTTCCATCATGCACCTGAAGAAGTGTTTCGATGCTTCATAGCATTCCACGGCCGCATGAGTTTCAAATATAGCTTTCAGCTCATTGACCAACTCATGAGGATCGTGGTGCTCAAAACGTTTTTGAAGATCGGCTTCCAGACTGCACAGGATGGCACACTGTACTTGAGAGTACCGAGCTTTCCGAGTCGCGTAAATGTTCTTTACTTCATCGGTTTCAGTTTCTGCAGGAGGGTCACCTAGCGGTGCATCAAGCACATATTGCAGGTTTCCACCAGCGAGGAAGATCCTCACATGATAGAACCAGTCGGTGAAGTTGCTACCGTTGCTCTTAAGCTTTTCTTTCTCTAGGAACTGGTTAAAATTGATTGGGGACGCCATATCTACAACATATATTTGCAATAGTTTAGACTAAGTTTATGAAAAATTGAGTTCAAATTTTAATTCAACATAATTAAAAATCTAGGTGAACTCCCACTCAAAACAATATCCCTCGAATTGTCTTAGTGATCACACGAACCAAATCCACCACACCTAAGTCCGATCATCACGAGACAAGATGTAATTTTAATGGCGAACACTCAAAGTGTTCATCATATCAATCATATGATTCATGCTCTAACTTTCGGTATCACGTGTTCCGAGACCATGTCTGTACATACTAGGCTCGTCAAGGCCACCTTAGTATCCGCATGTGCAAAACTGGCTTGCACCCGTTGTATGCACTTGTTGATTCTATCACACCCGATCATCACGGGATGCTTCGAAACGACAAGTCTTGGCAACGGTGCTACTAAGGATAAACACTTTATTATCTTGATATTTTAGTGAGGGATCATCTTATAATGCTACCGTCGCGATCTAAGCAAAATAAGATGCATAAAAGGATTAACATCACATGCAGTTCATATGTGATATGATATGGCCCTTTTGTCTTTGCGCCTTTGATCTTCATCTCCAAAGCACGGACATGATCTCCATCATCTTCGGGCATGATCTCCATCATCATCGGCGTAGCGTCAAGGTCCATGGCGCCGTCTTCATGGTTGTTCACCTCATGTAGCAACTATTACAACTACTTTGAAATACTACTCAACATGAAATTTAAAGACGACCATAAGGCTCCTGCCGGTTGCCACAATACAATAATGATCATCTCATACATATTCATCATCACATTATGGCCATATCACATCACCAAACCCTGCAAAAACAAGTTAGACGTCTCTAATTTGGTTTGCATATTTTACGTGGTTTAGGGTTTTCGAGAGAGATCTAATCTACCTACGAACATGAACCACAACGGTGATACTAGTGTTGTCAATAGAAGAGTAAATTGAATCTTCACTATAGTAGGAGAGACAGGCACCCGCAAAGCCTCTTATGCAATACAAGTTGCATGTCGAACGAGGAACAAGTCTCATGAACGCGGTCATCTAAAGTTAGTCCGAGCCGCTTCATCCCACTATGCCACAAAGATGCAAAGTACCCAAACTAAATACAACAAAAGCATCAACGCCCACAAAACCATTGTGTTCTACTCGTGCAACCATCTATGCATAAACCTGGCTCTGATACCACTGTAGGGATTCGTTGCATAGAAAACAAAAATTTTCCTACCGCGAGAACGCAATCCAAGCCAAGATGCAATCTAGAAGACGGGAGCAACGAGGGGATGATCGAAACTCACCCTTGAAGATTTCCAAAGCCTACAAGAGGAGGCTCTTGTTGCTGCGGTAGACGATCACTTGCCGCTTGCAAAAGCGTGTAGAAGATCTTGATCACGGTGCCACGATCGGGCAGCACCTCCGTACTCGGTCACACGTTCGGTGTTGATGAAGATGACGTCCTTCTCCCCGTTCCAGCGGGCAGCGGAAGTAGTAGCTCATCCTTGAATCCGGCAGCACGACGACGTGGTGGCGGTGGCGATGGAGAACTCCGGCGGAGCTTCGCTAAGCGTGCGGGAGAGGTGGAGGAGAGGGGGGCGGCTAGGGTTTGGGAGAGGGGGTGGCCGGCCTCAAGGGGTGCGGCCAGCTTGTGGCTTTGTGGTGGCCGGCCCCCTCCCCTATTCCCCTCATTATATAGGTGGAACCCCAAGTGTTGGACTACAAGTCTTCGAATAAGACCCCAACTCAAGAACCTTCCATGTAGTAGGGAAACCTACCCAAGGTGGGACTCCCACCCAAGTGGGATTCCCACCCTTCCATGAAGGTGGGTGGCCGGCCCCCTTAGGTGGAGTCCACCTTGGACTCCCCCCACTAGGGTTGGCTGGCCATGGGGGGTGGAGTCCCACCGGGACTCCTTCCTTAGTGATTCCTTCCGGACTTTTCTAGAACCTTCTAGAACCTTCCGTAAAACCACCGGATCATTTTCAAACTTATAAAATGACTTCCTATATATGAATCTTATTCTCCGGACCATTCTGGAACTTCTCGTGATGTCCGGGATCCCATCCGAGACTTCGAACTCCATTCCATATTCAAGTTCTACTATTACAACATCAAACCTTAAGTGTGTCACCCTACGGTTCGCGAACTATGTGGACATGGGTGAGAACTCTCTCCGACCAATAACCAATAGCGGGATCCGGAGATCCATAATGGCTCCCACATATTCAACGATGACTTAGTGATCGAATGAACCATTCACATACGATACCAATTCCCTTTGTCACGCGATATTTTACTTGTCCGAGGTTTGATCATCGGTATCACTCTATACCTTGTTCAACCTCGTCTCCTGACAAGTACTCTTTACTCGTACCGTGGTATGTGGTCTCTTATGAACTTATTCATATGCTTGCAAGACATTAGACGACATTCCACCGAGAGGGCCCAGAGTATATCTATCTGTCATCGGGATGGACAAATCACACTGTTGATCCATATGCCTCAACTCATACTTTCCGGATACTTAATCCCACCTTTATAACCACACATTTACGCAGTGGCGTTTGATGTAATCAAAGTACCTTTCCGGTATAAGTGATTTACATGATCTCATGGTCGAAAGGACTAGGTAACTATGTATCGAAAGCTTATAGCAAATAACTTAATGACGTGATCTTATGCTACGCTTAATTGGGTGTGTCCATTACATCATTCACATAATGATATAACCTTGTTATTAATAACATCCAATGTTCATGATTATGAAACTAATCATCTATTAATCAACAAGCTAGTTAAGAGGCATAATAGGGACTCTTTGTTGTTTACATATCACACATGTATCAATGTTTTGGTTAATACAATTATAGCATGGTATATAAACATTTATCATAAACATAAAGATATATAATAACCACTTTTATTATTGCCTCTTGGGCATATCTCCAACAGAGGGCAGACTGGCGCCGCCGTCGGGATATCACCGAGCGGGAGCTAGTCAAGCCCAATACGACTTGGGGCGACGATGATGATCGATAGGACAACATTTGGACAGAGACCACCTCCGACGACGAGTAGAACTAGGAGATAGTAGTCTTTGTCTATTTTAAATGTATTTTCAATGTTTTTTTAGATCTTACTAGGAGGCATTGGCGCGGCGGCACGCCGCGCCCGTGTGCATATAATATCTGAACAATGATGGCAGAGTTGTGTGTAGACTGATTTTTCTGTGAAGTTTGAAGTGGCGTGGCACATAATATGAAAAGCAACATCGATGTAGTTTGTAACAGTAGCATATGTATGTACAATACATTACACAGTGGAGGCCAAGCAGATAACTTAATCAAGCATTCCGGTCTGGAACATTATACCTCATGTAGTATAGGAGGACATGTACAAACATGAAAAGCTCAAAAGAATGCAAAAGGTAAACTGCTTTCATTCCCATAATCAATTCGAAGCATAGATTGTATACAGTTTGACGGGCATAAGCTGAAAAATATATGCATGGCTTATAATCTGTAGTTGTAAGAACCCCGTGACAGCACACAAAAAAATGTCCTATGTCAGTTACCCTTAAGTGCATCTTCAATGGTTTGTGTGGTTGTAGATTAGAAGGGCTCCAAGGCCGGAATTGATCTGGACAGTTATTAAAAATGAGCTAATCTAGGTATTCCAGTACTGTGCAAGACCAAGCTGGTCACCAACTGAAAGGTACTGTCATGTCTGCGTGTTCGAAACTAATGAACTCTAATAGTCTGAATTCTACTTCCAGTGTGCTCACTATTACTAAAGCTTTTCTTTGGTTGCCTGATGGATAAATGAACAACTATCGCACTATAACATTCTGAATTCTACTTCCAGTATGCTCATTGTACTAAAGCTTCTCTTTGGCAGCCTGATGAATAAATGAACACCGACGAGTTGTAAAAACAAATTACACAAAGACGATGGATCATCACTAAGTAAACTAATCGAATTGGTAAACAGCAATATAAGAACAGGAAGTAGAGAGGGCAGCCTTAAGATGGTCTTCAACACATTGACCAAAAAATACAAAAAACAAAGAAATCTAAGGGGCTGCATTAGCTAATTTAGAATAATCACACTACTTATAGACCCCTGTGAGCTCTTATGATATTTCCTTGATGGTATACTAATACTGATGAGTAACATGAATGAAACAAAAATCAACAATGGTCTATTAGAACGGATACGATGGTGTGTCAATGGTTATATCTAGCTAAGCTCAAAAGATCTAGAACATAGTATATTTGGGTGTACGTAGTCCCAAAGTGTAGTTGTATCACATCATAGATCAGATCTTAACTTTCTGATATTCTCTTTTTTTTTTCGAGAGCACGCGCAAAGCGTGCCTTATCTTTATAGAAGAGAAGTGAGTATCAAATTACAAGAATAGCACCGTGGCGCTGCTAACACACACACGCCACCCTCCCTCCGCCTAGGCCTACTCTCTCGCTATATCTAGCCTCCCTCCTCTCTTGGCACTCTCCCAAAGGTGGAAATCTTGTCTGATGAGTACCGCAATTTGGTCCACCGTCTTCTGCTCCCTCTCGTTTCCGAAAGCCCTAGCGTTTCGCTGCTTCCATAGCGTCCATGTCGTGCTTATGACCAAGGAGTCGAAGCGCTTCCTGTCAGTCCTCCTCACACGTTTGCGGGCCTCCGTCCACCATCTCTCTAGATTGCCTGAGACCCCAGGGTCGGCAATCTGTAGCTCTGCGCTTTGCAACACCTTGCACCAGACCTGTTCCTACAATTGCAGCAAATTGCATCTCTAGATATTCTCTTTTCATTGCAGCAAATTGCAGATTCTATAATCCGGAAGCACAACCTGCTCCTACAAAAGCAGTATGTAGATGCACATCCAAACGCCGCCAACGATTTGCAACAGGCACCGCACTATTAGTTTTCAACTGTCTACAATTTGGCTTACAGACAATTGATATTTGGTTGTGCGGACATCACCTGTCTACCGCCTGCATGGAACTTGCAGCAATGCCAGTTTCGTTCAGCAGCCAAGCTGGACCTAAAAAAAGGCACAGGAAAACCAGAATCAGTAAAATCAAAATTAGAGAGAAACTCATTGAACCAAATCAGATCGAGATGCCATGAAAGAAGAAAAATATGGCACATGAAGAGAGGGAAAAAGGAGGCATCCCATCAGTTCTCCTCCCGGCGATGGAATTCATGGGTCCGCCCCAACTGGGAGCTCCCAGCGCGCCGGCCATGGAGGGCCTCTTCGTCGCCAACGGCGGACGTTGCGGCCAGAAAACATCAGGCCGCCCTCCAGCGGTGAGAGGCGTCACCCGGCGGTGGAATTCATGGGCAGACTCAGGCCCATCTGGGCGCTCCCCGCCGTGCCGGCTATGGCGGGCCTCTTCGTCGGCCACGACGACGGAGCGTGTGAGGCAGGGGTAAAAGGAGAGAGTGGAAGAGTGAAGCCTAGAAGGAGGCGTGCACGTTGGACTGGGCGTTCACTTGGAAGCCAGCAGATGGATTTTTTGCGAGAGACAACATGGTGGAAGATGAATCTGGAGAGATAAGCGGTGATCGGTGGGGTCCAGCCAGTGATGTTTCTAGTTTGCACACGAGAGAAATATCTGGTAACTTAATCGCACGTAACTGAGGGGAAAAGTCTACCATCAACGTAAAAGTGGAAGCAATCGGCAGAGTATGCCTAAATAACCGGCAACCGGAAGGAAACCTGCCATAAAAAATAAGAAAAAAGGAAAAAACGAATGGTAAGAGTCCACCGACCGTAAAACTGGACATGTGTCACCAAACGGCTAAAGCCTCTATCGTGAAAAT
Source organism: Lolium perenne (assembly GCF_019359855.2). Taxonomy (NCBI): domain Eukaryota; kingdom Viridiplantae; phylum Streptophyta; class Magnoliopsida; order Poales; family Poaceae; genus Lolium; species Lolium perenne. Next base: position 29,755,676 of record NC_067248.2, on the reverse strand, counting down.
AGCAAATCAACAGTAACCAAATCTCTCAGGGATCACCGATGTGTTTAACTTTTATATAGTGTATAATATAATATTAAGACTATGTAATGTTAAAATGTGTTTCTGGTGCTGTAAAATAATGCTTCCGCTGCGGGCACTTTTCCAGTGAGCCGCGTGTGCTGCGAAATAGCGCCTACGGTGGAGGAGAATTTGGCACAACGCACACTAAGCGTTTGTAGCGCGCGCGAAGCACGTTTTGCAGCGCCAAAATATTGCGCCTCTATTGGAGATGCTCTTAGATGGGGTCATCTTCAGTGCTTTTGAGCCCTGGTTTGAATGTAGTGGTCAAACACCAATACACCATCAAGCTGAAGATCTCCACCAACTACTTCTGTAAGGTCATTCCGAAGGAGGAAGATGGCAAGATTGTTATGGACGCGGGCTGGTCAGAGTTTATCAAAACACATGACTTGAAGATAGGATACTTCACGGTATTCAAGAAAATATACACTATATTCTTGAAGGTGATCCTATTTGATCATAACAATTGCAAAAGTGTGATCAAGTATAGTAATAATATGGATTATGACTCTATTAAGATGGTGGATGTTCGGTTCTAAACTGTTTTGTAAAGAGGTGTCCAATAAGTATATATTCCACTCTATTTAACGATGCATTTGTGGTCAACATGATGCTCTTATATATGCATGTGGCTCCTCCACACACAATATGGAGGTATTATTGGAGGTGACAATTTGGCTCATATGAGCAAATGCTCTCATTATATAAAATAATTAAAAAACAATTTTAAAAATGTTAAAAAAATTATGATATAAATTTTTTGGTGTACATCGTGACATTCTATGTTAGTGCACAAATTTTCGTGGAGAAACAACATTTCATATGGCGTGTACAAAAAAGACAAAAAAAATATCCTGTACGTAGTCGTGTTATAGCATCAAAACTTGTCTTTTTTACAGGAGCCACAATTGTTTTTAGTTTTTTTTTGAAAACTTGTGTACCAACATAAAATGTCTAGATGTACATATAAAAATTTAATTTAGAATTTTTTGACACTTTGAAATGTGCATTCACATAATGGGAGCATATGCTCCTATGAGTCAAAGTGCATTTCCCGGTATTATTATGTTAAACTTAAAAGGAATATGCCCGAGAGGTAATACTAAAGCGGTTATTATATTATTCCATGTTTATGATAGATGTTTATTTTTCATGCTAGAATTGTATTAACCGGAAACGTTAATACATGTGCATCTAATAAATAAATAAGAGTTCCTAGTAAAGCATATCGTTTAACTAGCTCATTGTGTGGTTGTCCTTACCGAGGTCGTCGTGAAGGTTGGAAGCCATGTTTTGCCCCTAGAGTTTGGCACCTCTTTGGGTTCTTCGTGAGTACCTTGTTCCTTGGGACATGAATTTCCGACAAAAAATAATTCAAACAAAGAAACATTTATTATCATATGAGACTCATTTTCCTTATCATCGTCAACGTTAACAAGGCGGTATCGTAAGAAAAAGTCGAGTAGCTAGAAATCTCGTGTAAAAAATCCAAGAAACAAAACGTCCATTATGTAGAGAGGCTGATATCAGGAACCAATCATCCAACAAAATAAACATCTCGATTAGGGAACGACAAGCAGGTAGAAACATAGGGCATGACCAGAAAAAAGACAGCTAGAGATGCTGCCGGCGCACCTGAGAAATCCTCATATGCCACGTGTGTGGTGACCATGCACAACGTTTTTCCCGAATCCATTGCGCTAGATGGACTCAATAATGAGAAAAAAGTTGTGCGATCTACCACAAAAAGTGGAAAAATCGTCAGGATGAATCATCATCAACCACCGTCGACTCTCAACTTCATCGCCTGTGGCAACTTTTTTTATGGTGGTAATAGGCAGGAGGTGCAGATGGAAAAACGACCTAATCCAATATGGGTATACATCATCGATCTTCACGTGAAGCTCGTGTGGTCACTTATAAAACTCGATACTTCTATCTTGCCCGGTCGGCTTCGCTTCTCATTCATCGCCATCAACCTCTTTCTATTCTCTTCGTTGTTTACACCGGACTGAAGATACATATCATGACCCAAGCGGACCTATGCACACACACTCGATGGTCGTATATTTGCAATTCAAAGGTAGTCATCGGCACAATCATCTGAGATGCCAGGCTGCATTCCTCCAGCGAGCAATATAGTGAGCATTGGCCCCACAAGCTTCTATAGTTATCACAAAAAAGATATCAACACATTCGGTAGTGTCTACAAAATAGATGTGACGGATATGTTGGTGCCTCGGTAAACTTATGTCGCATGAGCATGTTGCGGCCGAGTATGCGGTTCCGAGGGATGCACAGCCGGCCAACATTGGATCGTCGCCACTTCTTCGTGTTCCTATCACCGAACACATTCATAGTGAGCACCACCACCATTTGCTCGATATCATCATTGATCAACTCCTCTATATACTCACCGGCCGAGGACGACGAGTCTTCGGAAACAATTTGGGCGCCCGAACTCAAGCTTGAGCTCATATGCACTTATGCCCAAACATCCTAATAAATATCAAATAGTCCACAAAAGACTAGCGAACATCTACCGCGCCTCAATGAAATTCGTCACCCCCATCATTTGCGGTCGTCATTAGGTAGTGACTGGAGTTCGGGGTAGTCCAATGAGGGTTTTTTTTAGCCGATATAGTAGAAGTGGGACTTGGCGTGACAATTTCAGAAATTCGTCTCTGGCAAAGATGAAACTCTGGTCGTTGGGGTGCACCACTCAACCCAAACCACAAGACTATGCCCACGTCGTCCACTCGTGCATATATATCCTTGTAAGAAAAGAATAAGGAAAGTAGTTCATGGATGGATGAAAGTAGCTAGCTTCCTACACGTGGATGATGTATGCATGGATGGAGAAGGCATCTTAAGTCACGATGGCATGTACTTGTACACGTACACTCCGTATGGTACATTGGTACTATAGTACAAGAACAGTGCTAAGTAGCTTCTAACATTGTAACAAGTTTTATGAAGATGAACAATGCTTGATTGTGAAGCTTGCTAGCTTCCCTTGGTTGTGTGTGCTGCCATGTATAATCGTTGAGTTGGTATAAAGAGAAGAAATACAAATTGTAGAATCAATCCTCGTATCAACTATTGTGTTTATACACATGGACCACAAAACAATAAAGATCTACCAATGCAACCAACCAGCACAAAACATCAATCTCCAAGCTAGATCATCAAATTAGAGTGGCTAAATAAACTATACCGTGTCATCATATATATAAGCTGAAGTCTAAACAAACTGATCTAAGTTATCAAAGCTAACACATCTAAGCTATAATTATTAGGGTTCAATGTTACTCATAGCGATCTGACAGACGGAAGAGGAAGACGTCATGTCGGCGATGTGGAGAAAGATGACTTGACACGGCGGGGCTCCACCGGCCAGAGAATTAAGATGGCCACTTACCTGTTAATCGGTGAAGAAGCTTCCCTAGAAGAAGAACTCAAATGAGAAAAAACGGTGGCGCAGATTTAGCTGCGAGGCAGAGCGAATCCGCAGGTGGTGGCTGAATTCCTCCCGTGATAATTTTGTGAACGGGCGCAAGCTCTTGCAATCCCTGCGAGCTCGAAATTTTCCCAGCGAGCGCGATAAGAGATTGTCCAAAAACGGCCGAGTTAACCGTGGCTCCTCGTATAGGCTCCAAACTATTTTAAGGAAGGTACGATGCAGGAAAACTTTTTCACATGGACAATGAGAAACGGCTTCACGAGCAGCCAACCAAAGTACCAAACCCAAGAGATTGAACCAGCACTAATTCTGCGTAAAGAAGTTGCTGGATATAGAATTCATCTGGAGCTTGTTTGGTGGCCTAGAGACCTTTGGCTTGTATCGGGTTACTAATTTTTGGCTCGTTTGGTTGACTAGGCTTTTCCATATTGTTGCATTACATGATTCTTAAAGCACCTTCGGAATAGGCTATGAAACAACGCCTGAATCGACCGTTTCCACCATGCATGTCCCGTTCTTTTTACTCCTCTGCTCGATGGATGCAACCTCTGCATCTGAACTAGCTTAAGCTTAATCCCTTACACTACTCCACATTTTCTCTCTTCAAATCAACACAACCATACTCTGAATCAAAATAAGTTGTACATGAAAAAGATATATGTCGATGATACGAATCAATTTCGACCTCAGTTTTGAGTTTGGTTGCCCGTGAAGAACCTTTTTGGTCCAGCAGATACATAAAGCTCAGTTTGTTTAGTTTCCTGCGAACCTAGCATACTTTAAATTTAAAAAAGGCTTTTTGTTGAATCTTTTGAATTTCAAAAAAATAAAACAAAAAATTCGCACGCACATCTTCAAGTGATACGCGCTCACAAAATTGTTTCATAAAAAATCGATTTATCATGTGACATGTGTAAAAAAAGGCAAAACTCGGTGCTAAAAATATTTCTTTTCACAAAAGATTTTTTCTCTTTTTACATAAACCACACAAAATATTGGTTTTTTCGTGAAGTTTGACGAATGCACATATATTATGGAGATGTCCATGTAGAATTTTCTGTTAAAAAATTTCGACACTTCAAAATACGATTTTTGGTAGAGGGAGCCGAATTGAATTTCGTTCCCTTATTAAGCTTACTTTACATCAAGTTGCATTTTGAAACTTCTTGCAAAAATATACATATTTTATGTTTTTATATACACCATAAAAATACATATTTATGTTTAGATTTCGTACACACATTACTGCATTCGATCATTACCTATGTTTTTTGGAATTTTCTGAAGTCTAAAAATTAGAGTTGAAAAATACATTGACTTTTTCCACGGTCCCACCTTCTCAGATGGGTGGCTTCCTATTGGCTGCCATGTTGAATTCAGCAGTTCATTGGGTCTACGAAATTCCTATTGTATTAAGAAAAAAGGGCCGGGCTAGCTAGGTATGCATTCTCTGAGAAATAATATTGTTTCCTTTTTGTCCAATCTTCGTCAATTAGTTATGTACTCGTACATTTTTTACTTAGTTCGCTTGGATATCTAGTTAAACGAAGTGTTTTCTCATTGCATATTTGTATCTTGTGTTTAATTATTAGAGGAAAATCAAGCTTGTGTGCCATATTTTTCTGGCAATAAAAATAAATATTACTTGACAAAGCGGAGTATATAATACTATGTAGACCGAAAGGTCACGGGCAGGGACGGAGACAAGGGGGGATGAGGGGGGGCTCAGCCACCCCCATGGTTTGGATTTTATGAAGAATACTACTCACTAGAACTTTAATTTCTTGCTGATTTAGCTTACTCTGCCCCCTCATAAAGTTTACAACACTATTTTGCCCCCCTCAAGATTGAAAGCTGGCTCCGTCCCTGGTCACAGGGGGTTCATGATACACACAACGGTATATTAGGAAAAATAGACAAAACCATAAAAAAAAAATACATCAAATTAATTGGTGTTCATGCATGCAATATTCTTCTACCGCTAAAACACCAATTCCGGATGGAAGAGCCACGTTTCTAGCTCGGAAGACATACACAACCGTGAGGGGCTAGAAGTTCGGGTCTTGAGGTTGAAAACCTCACCAGTGTCCCTGAAATAAATGACATCCTCCTCCACCTCTCCACAAGGCGCAGCGACAGACTTGGAGAATTTGAGGCTGATAAAGAGTGCTCGACCGCCGCCCAGCCCACGAGTCAGCGGCATCCAAACGCCGGCGCGGAGGTCCGCTTCGAAGACTTCCACCCCGAGAGTCACGTATATAATAGGCTGGAGTGGGCACATTTTCTGATGATGCCTCACCACGAGCAGTTTCCCGCATGATTCTATAAGATGGTGGCTAGTTACGTTGATATCATGAGAGTGAGGCCGAAATTGAATTGGGCAATTGATGATCCCAATGTCATTTGTGTCTGGTGCCTCGTTATCCACCTCTTCATTTGGTGCGTCTTCCACCTGCTCATCAATCTCATCATCGTCGTTGTCGTCATCATCATCATCATCATCATCAGCCGGAGCAGCTTCATAGTCATCGTCCTCCTCCTCCTCATCGTCATCATCACTAGAGGACATGGGCCACACATTGTGACCATGGTAATATGGCGGTTGTTTGATGAGGCGTCTTCCCATGGTAACCAGAGGTCTTCCTTCACCATCTAATGAGAGATCGAAGGGGATGAGGTCCTCTGTGCTGGTGATGGCGTAGAGTTTCCCTTCAAGGAAAGCAACGTCAATGATATGGATGTAGGGACTTGTCCTTGGCGGTGGCAACCACACGCCCTTCCCTGGGCGGATCACCATGAAAGCATGGCTCCTGTTGTTGACGGTGACGGCGAGGAGGTCATCCACAGTTGACCGCATGAGGAACCTGTAGATTACATTACGTATGTCGTGGCCGATGACGGCGTCCAGCTCGGGAAGCGGCACGGTCTTCTTCAAGAAGGGATTGTGTAGGATATACTTGCGGTCCTTGCCTACTCGGACGGCGAGCCAGTCATCGGTGGAGCCAAGGGTTTTGGCGCCACGGGGCAAGGAACGGAGCCGGTGGCGGTGCCTGCGGGACATTGTGCTAGGCAACCGCCATGGTTGGGGCCCGTGGCGGCGCACGGCCGCGTGCCACGAGCGGCAGACGGCCCGGGCGCGGGCACGGTCGGCGGGGTCTGGGAGCCTTGCGATGACGAGGTCTAGGAGTTCCGTCGGTAGGTCATCGTAGGACGGGCATTTAGTCGGCGCCAGAAGGCGTTTTATTGACGCCAAGGAGCGTTGTATGGACGCCAAGGAGCTGCGGAGTGCTCGCATGGTCGAGCTGTTTGGCCTAGCCCACGCAGCCAAGTACTTCCCGGCGCGACCGGGACGAAGACGACGGCCTAGTCCAGCTAGCCTGCGTAGCCAAGCTAGCTAGTCAATCGTGCAGTACTTTTCGTTGCTAGCGTTGATTGATTACATGGGTTTACACGTTTATTTATAGCAGCTAAGCTAGCTTGGTACAGATCGGATTAGTGATGGAAATCACCTGGGATTACAACACGTGCTCAACTCTAACACGACCTAGTCCGCAGATTTGATCTTATTGGCGATCTCGAAAAAGATTCGATCCTATTGGCGGGTAATTCGACTAACGAAAGACGGAGACTCTCCGTTGGAGAGATAGACCTGCCGCCGATTATTTTCTAGCTCTACAGAACGGATACGACGATGAAACCTACTCAGGTTACAACAGCACGATCCTTTTTTCTTTTTCTTACGTGGACATATATATAGTCCGTTTTCTTTTTCCTACTCAGGACTTTTCTGTTTATGTAATTCTTCTTTTCTTTTTTTGGCTATGTGCTAGGGTAATGCGTTGTTGCAGAGGTTTGGTGTATTTGGTATCTCCGATACTAATATCAGGCCCGGCCCGGGCCCCCAAGGTCCCCGCTGGCTAAGGCATATGGAGCAGCAGCGGAGGTCATTCAGCGGCGCCATTAGAGCACATGAGAGTGTTTCTCTCGTGCCTTTCAGGAGAGGAGGGCGATACTGGACGAAGCGTTTTTCTGTTTAGTGGGCTGGAAAATCCTTTCCCTTTATTTATCTTGGGCCTTTTTCCCTGACCAGGTCGGCTTTTTATTCTCCTTTAATTAGCAACGAGGAGATTAAATGGGTGGGGCCTGTCGAGGTAATCTGCATGGAGGCTATAGCATGTTATACACGCACATCACTCATAGAGATAAATTTGAGAAGTCACGCTTTAAAAAATAATTTAATTTCAAAATAAGATCATCATTGTCTCAAAAATAAGATCATCGTATAAACATATACTCTCTTCGTGCCAAAAAAGGCGTCATAGATTTATCTCTACAATTAGATGTATCTACCAGATTTTTCTAAATTTCTTCTATCTAATCGCGTCTAGATACATTTAATTTAGACAAATCCACGACATTCTTTTGAAATAGAGGGAGTACTTAGATTATTAGCATACCATCGTTATTGATTTTATATCTAGGAAGACAAGGAAATTTTTAAAACAAGTACACAATATTTGATACCAATATATTGCTTATGTAGATTCTAAATGTTAGCTTGTATCATTTCATGTATACATGTATAAATAATTATTTGTGACTTCTAGGGCCCTAGTTTTTCGGTTCGCCCCGGGCCCTTGAAATCTCAGGACCGGCCCTGACTAATATATGGCCAGGGTCGCCATGTGGCGGCATCGGCCAATACAGCTCGTCGTCGCTGCTCTCCTCGAGCTTGATGAGCGGCACAGTGGCGACGGGTGCGGTGGGTGTGGTCGGTGTGGCTCGGGCGGCGCGTTGCCGCGCGGCCACCAGATCGAGCAGCCGCCTCTGCGGCTCCGCCTCCTGCCTCTCCCAGTCACGCCTGGACCAGGCGAGCGCGGCGTCCATTGGGAGGGTGTTGTCGGCGGGGACGAGGTCGGACACCGACCTCACGATCGCCTCGGCCACCACCGCATCCTCGGCTCGCTTGACCTCCTCTTCGGCGAGCTAGGATGCGGCGTCCTTATTGGACGTCTTCCTCTTGCGGCCGCGCGAAGGAGAAGACGACCGATACCCCCCTCGCGGATGATGAGGGCACCGCTGCTGCGCCTTCTGGTCGGTGGTTGAGACGCCGACTCCTTCTTGACGACCCTCAGCGTCGCGGGTGGAGGAGCCGACCCGCGGACGTCGACGCCGACCCATAGGACGAGGACGACGGTGCCATCCGTCGCGGCGTCCAGGAGCTCCCATGTCGGCGCGACACGGTAGGAGCCACCGGCGGCGGCATCCCCACTACGGGGGAGTTGCCGCCCTCGATGTGCGCGAGCATGTTCTTGAGGGTGCGGCCAGGCCCGCTCCACCATCAGTGGCGGCCGGCGGCGTTGTTTCGCGCTGGAGGAGGGGAAGGGCCGTCGTAAGCGGCGAGTTCACGCTCGTACCTTTGCCGGAAGAACTCCATCCATGCCTCGTAATTGTTAGGGAAGAACCTCTCCTCCGCGCGCTGCTCGTCGCTGAGGGTGACGAGCACAGCGTCGATCTCCGCCTCGAGGACGGCGCGTCCGATTGGTGGCGGCGGGATCGGGACGCCCCCCCCCCCCCCCCCGCACTCAGGCGCCAGCCTCTGGGCGCACGGAAGTCCGGTGGTACGGGGTAGTCCGCCGCGTGCAGCAACCTCCCCCCCCCATTGGTGGAGAGAACGACGGCCGAAGCCGTTGTTCGCCGCGCCGTCGCCATTGTTCGCTCGATGAGTTTGGGGAGAGAGGTGGTGAATAGAGAGACGGGATGGTGAATGCGGTCATACGCGGTAGTTCCGCGATAAATAGAGCGCGATGCGCGTGAAACCGAGGCGACGACATTAACTCGCCGCGTGGAAGCTACGCGTTCGGCGAAGACTGATCGGCGGCAGGCTTTTACAGCGCACGGAAGACGATGCGATGAGGACGACAATCGGCCTTTCTCGCCGACAAGTCAGGGCCACCAGCCGCGCGAGAAGTTTTCTTGACATTTCCCGCGCTTTCGTTTCATCCGGACTCCCTGAGCTCTCCTCGAGGGGTCGGGGATGATCTGGGCTCCCCGGATGGATGAAAGCCCAAATCCGAACGAAAACACGGGAGCACAACTTGGCCGCTTTCATCATCCAGATAAAAAAGGTCCTGGAGGCTTCTCAGGAAGATGGCTGGAAATGCTCTTAGAATCTTCCATTATACCAACTCAAGGTTTTTTTTTGTTGGAACGGTCACCGATGACATGCCGCATGCGGTGCCCATGCAGCCTCGTCGGACACGTCCCGCCCACTTTCTCGCCTCCCTTTAGGGCATCTCCAACCGCGCGACCCAAACGGACGCGCTGGGCCATCCGTTTTGGGCCGTTTGGGTGGCCAAGCGGACACGCGGACAGCGGCCCGCGTCCGCGTGTCCGTTTGGGTCGCACGATGCGCCCAACGCGGCGACCCAAACAGACGCCACGTGGTTCGTCTTCCTTGCGCGGCGCTGCGCCATGGCAGGCCTCGACGGGACAGCAATGGTGGACGGTGGAATGCGCGGAAAAGTTCCTGCGCGCACCAATGTTCCCACGCGCGCGAAAAGCCCTTTGGCACGCGCTCGCGCCCAAGTTTCCCGCCAGGCCGCCGGCTATAAAAGACGGCGGCGGCCAGAGACCGCATCACACCCTCTCCGCCGTCCTCTCCCCCTCCACCTTCTCCGGCGCCATGCCGCGCACCCTGCAGGCCACCTGGGCCAAGCTCTCCCTCGCCGCCCGGGCTAGGTTCCCGCGGACGGAGGAGGAGAAGCGCGCGGACGCGCGGTGGGTCACCGACGACAACGCGATCCGCGTCGCTGCCGAGGCGGCGGCGAAGAAGGAAGGGGACGCGGAGATGGTGGAGGCGGCCGCGGACGGCTGGCACAAGACCGCGGACGGCTGGTACGAGGCAGGGGCCGTCGCGGAGGAGGAGCCCATGAACGAGGAGGACCTCGCGCTGGCCAACATCAACGCCGCCATCGAGGAGCGCCTCGCCGACCTCACGCGCGTTACGAAAGAGCACGAGCCGACCTGCCGGGCCGGCCGCCGCCGATTAGGCGACCTCCTCGGGCAGAAGAACGAGATGCTCGCTATGCGAGCAGCCCGCCACCTCATCCAGATGCCCTCGCCCGAGCGGCGCGCCCGGGAGGCTGCTGCGTCGGCGAAGCGCGGCCGACAAGAGCGCATGCGCCGGCAGAACTGGAACCACGAGGCCTAGGCCGCCGGCCGCGTCCGCCTGGAGGCGCGCACCGCTATGGAACGCGCCGTTGATGTCTACGGGTGCTTCTATTCTTGTAGACAGTATTGGGCCTCCAAGAGCAGAGGTTTGTAGAATAGCAGCAAGTTTCCCTTAAGTGGATCACCCAAGGTTTATCGAACTCAGGGAGGAAGAGGTCAAAGATATCCCTCTCATGCAACCCTGCAACCACAAAGTAAGAAGTCTCTTGTGTCCCCAACACACCTAATACACTTGTCAGATGTATAGGTGCACTAGTTCGGCGAAGAGATAGTGAAATACAGGTGGTATGAATATATATGAGCAGTAGTAACGGCACCAGAAAATAGCTTGATGCTACAACTGGCGTGTGATTGATGGTGGTAATATTGCAGGCAGTAGAGATGCAGTATAACAGTAAACAAGCAGCGATGATTGCAGTATTTGGGAACAAGGCCTAGGGATTATACTTTCACTAGTGGACACTCAACATTGATCACATAACAGAGTAAATAGATAAATGCTATACTCTACACTCTCTTGTTAGATGATGAACACCACTAATTGTGTAGGATTACACGAACCCTCAATGCCGAAGTTAACAAGCTTCACAATATTCGATATTCATGTTTAAATAACCTTAGAGTGCATGATAGATCAACACAACTACACCAAGTACTAACATAGCATGCACACTGTCACCATCACACTATGAAGGAGGCATAGATCACATCAATACTATCATAGCAATAATTAACTTCATAATCTACAAGAGATTACAATCATAACCTACGCCAAGTACTACACGATGCACACACTGTCACCTTTACACAGTGCAGGAGGAATAGAGTACTTTAATAACATCACTAGAATAGCACATAGATGAATTGTGATACAAAACTCATATGAATCTGAATCATGTAAGGCAGCTCATGAGATCATTGTATTGAAGTACATAGGGAGAGAGATTAACCACATAGCTACCGGTACAGCCCTTAGCCTCGATGGAGAACTACTCCCTCCTCATGGGAGACAGCAGCGTTGATGAAGATGGCGGTGGTGTCGATGGAGAAGCCTTCCGGGGGCACTTCCCCGTCCTGGCGGCGTGCCGGAACAGAGACTCCTGTCCCCCGGATCTTGGCTTCGCGATGGCGGCGGCTCTGGAAGGTTTCTCGTACCGTGCCTTTTCCGTATCGATGTTTTAGGTCAGGGACCTTTATATAGGCGAAGAGGCGGAGTCGGAGGGCTGACGAGGCGACGACACAACAGGGGGGCGCGGCCCACACCCTGGCCGCGCCAGCCTGGTGTGTGGGGCCCCCAGGGCCCTCCTCTGGTGGCTCTCGGGTGTTCTGGAAGCTTCGTCCAATTCTAAGACTCTGGGCGTTGATTTCGTCCAATTCCGAGAATATTTCCTTACTAGGATTTCTGAAACCAAAAACAGCAGAAAACAGGAACTGGCACTTCGGCATCTCGTCAATAGGTTAGTTCCGGAAAACGCATAAAAACGATATAAAGTGTGAACAAAACATGTAGGTATTGTCATAAAACAAGCATGGAACATAAGAAATTATCGATACGTTGGAGACGTATCAGCATCCCCAAGCTTAGTTCCTACTCGTCCTCGAGTAGGTAAACGATAACAAAGATAATTTCTGAAGTAACATGCTACCAACATGATCTTAATCATACTATTGTAAGCACATGTAATGAATGCAGCGATCAAAGCAATGTAATGACATGAGTAAACAAATGAATCATATAGCAAAGACTTTTCATGAATAGTACTTTCAAGACAAGCATCAATAAGTCTTGCATAAGAGTTAACTCATAAAGCAATAATTCAAAGTAAAGGCATTGAAGCAACACAAAGGAAGATTAAGTTTCAGCGGCTGCTTTCAACTAGTAACATATATATCTCATGGATAGTTGTCAACATAAAGTAATATAATAAGTGCAATATGCAAGTATGTAGGAATCAATGCTCAGTTCACACAAGTGTTTGCTTCTTGAGATGGAGAGAAATAGGTGAACCGACTCAACATAAAAGTAGAAGAATGGCCCTTCGCAGAGGGAAGCATTGATTGCTATATTTGTGCTAGAGCTTTGGTTTTGAAAACAAGAAACAATTTTGTCAACGGTAGTAATAAAGCATATGCATCATGTAAATTATATCCTACAAGTTGCAAGCCTCATGCATAGTATACAAATAGTGCCCGCACCTTGTCCTAATTAGCTCGGATTACCTGGATTATCACCACAATACATATGTTTTAACCAAGTGTCACAAAGGGGTACCTCTATGCCGTCTGTACAAAGGTCTAAGGAGAAAGCTCGCATTGGATTTCTCGCTTTTGATTATTCTCAACTTAGACATCCATACCGGGACAACATAGACAACAGATAATGGACTCCTCTTTAATGCTTAAGCATTCAACAACAATTAATTTTCTCATATGAGATTGAGGATATTTGTCCAAAACTGAAACTTCCACCATGGATCATGGCTTTAGTTAGCGGCCCAATGTTCTTCTCTAACAGTATGCATGCTCAAACCATTCAACTCATGGTAAATCGCCCTTACTTCAGACAAGACGAACATGCATAGCAACTCACATGATATTCAACAAAGTGTTGATGGCGTCCCCAGGAACATGGTTATCGCACAACAAGCAACTTATAAGAGATAAAATGCATAAGTACATATTCGATACCACAATAGTTTTTAGGCTATTTGTCCCATGAGCTATATATTGCAAAGATGAAGGTTAGAAATTTAAAGGTAGCACTCAAGCAATTTACTTTGGAATGGCGGAGAAATACCATGTAGTAGGTAGGTATGGTGGACACAAGTGGCATAGTGTTTGGCTCAAGGATTTGGATGCATGAGAAGTAATCCCTCTCAATACAAGGCTTAGGCTAGCAAGGCTATTTGAAACAAACACAAGTATGAACCGGTATATCAAAACTCACATAAAAGACATATTGCAAACATTATAAGACTCTACACTGTCTTCCTTGTTGTTCAAACCCTTTACCAGAAAATATCTAGACCTTAGAGAGACCAATCAAGCAAACCAAATTTCAACAAGCTCTATGTATTTCTTCACTAATAGGTGCAAAGTATATGATGCAAGAGTTTAAACATGATCTATATGAGCACAACAATTGCCAAGTATCAAATTATTCAAGACATCATACCATTTACTACATGTAGCATTTCTCGTTTCCAACCATATAACAATTAATGAAGCAGTTTCAACCTTCGCCATGAACATTAAAAGCTAAAAACACATGTGTTCATATGAACCAGCGGAGCGTGTCTCTCTCCCAGACAAGCATTTATTCAAACAAAAACAAAAATGAAAACAAACAGATGCTCCAAGTAAAGTACATAAGATGTGACCGAATAAAAATATAGTTTCAAGAGAAGGAACCTGATAATTTGTCGATGAAGAAGGGGATGCCTTGGGCATCCCCAAGCTTAGACGCTTGAGTCTTCTTGAAATATGCAGGGATGAACCACCGGGGCATCCCCAAGCTTAGAGCTTTCACTCTTCTTGATCATATTGTATCATCCTCCTCTCTTGACCCTTGAAAACTTCCTCCACACCAAACTCGAAACAAACTCATTAGAGGGTTAGTGCATAATAAAAAAACTCACATGTTCAGAGGTGACACAATCATTCTTAACACTTCTGGACATTGCACAAAGCTTCTGAAAGTTAATGGAACAAAGAAATCCATCCCACATAGCAAAAGAGGCAATGCGAAATAAAAGGCAGAATCTGTCAAAACAGAACAGTCCGTAAAGAAGAATTTCTAAGAGGCACCAGACTTGCTCAAATGAAAATACTCAAATTGAATGAAAGTTGAGTACATATCTGAGGATCACTCACGTAAATTGGCATAATTTTCTGAGTTACCTACAGAGAATTAGGCCCAGATTCGTGACAGCAAGAAATCTGTTTCTGCGCAGTAATCCAAATCTAGTATGAACCTTACTATCAAAGACTTTACTTGGCACAACAATGCAACAAAACTAAGATAAGAAGAGGTTGCTACAGTAGTAATAACTTCCAAGACACAAATATAAAACAAAAGTACTTTAGCAAAATAAACACAAGGGTTATCTCCCAAGAAGTGCTTTCTTTATAGCCATTAAGATGGGCTCAGCAGTTTTAATGATGCACTCGCAAGAAATATTATTTGAAGCAAAAGAGAGCATCAAGAGGCAAATTCAAAACACATTTAAGTCTAACATGCTTCCTATGCATAGGAATCTTGTAAATAAACAAGTTCATGAAGAGCAAAGTAACAAGCATAGGAAGATAAAACACGAGTATCTTCAAAATTTTCAGCATATAGAGAGGTATTTTAGTAACATAAAAATTTCTACAACCATATTTTTCTCTCTCATAATAATATCCAGTAGCATCATGGGCAAACTCAACAATTTAACTATCAAATGAAACATTCTTATCATGAGTCTCATGCATAAAATTATTACTCTCCACATAAGCATAATCAATTTTATTAGCAATAGTGGGAGCGAATTCAATAAAGTAGCTATTATTATTATTCTCATCATCAAATATAGGAGGCATATTGTAATCACAATCAAATTTATCCTCCATAACAGGCGGCACCAAAAGACTACTATCATTATAATCATCATAAATAGGAGGCAAAGTATCATCAAAGTAAATTTTCTCCTCAATGCTTGGGGGACTAAAAATATCATGCTCATCAAAACCAGCTTCCCCAAGCTTAGAATTTTCCATATCATTAGCAACAATGGTGTTCAAAGTGTTCATACTAATATGTTCCATGGGTTTTTTAATTTTCAAATCAAACCATCCATGTCTTAACTCAGGAAAAAGAATAAAAAGCTCCATGTTGCTTGACATTATGCCAAACTAGTGTAAAACAAGAAACAAAAAGATGCAATTGCAGGATCTAAAGGAAATAGCTTCGAGCACTTACAACGACGCCGGAAAATAGCTTAGTAGCCGAGATCCGGAGTGTGAGTACCTTTTACCTTTCCTCCCCGGCAACGGCGCCAGAAAAGTGCTTGATGTCTACGGGTGCTTCTATTCTTGTAGACAGTGTTGGGCCTCCAAGAGCAGAGGTTTGTAGAACAGCAGCAAGTTTCCCTTAAGTGGATCACCCAAGGTTTATCGAACTCAGGGAGGAAGAGGTCAAAGATATCCCTCTCATGCAACCCTGCAACCACAAAGGAAGAAGTCTCTTGTGTCCCCAACACACCTAATGCACTTGTCAGATGTATAGGTGCACTTGTTCGGCGAAGAGATAGTGAAATACAGGTGGTATGAATATATATGAGCAGTAGTAATTAACGGCACCAGAAAATAGTTCGATGCTACAACTAGCGTGTGATTGATGGTGGTAATATTGCAGGCAGTAGAGATGCAGCAAAACAGTAAACAAGCAGCGATGATTGCAGTATTTGGGAACAAGGCCTAGGGATTATACTTTCACTAGTGGACACTCTCAACATTGATCACATAACAGAATAAATAAATAAATGCTATGCTTTACACTCTCTTGTTGGATTATGAACACCACTAATTGTGTAGGATTACACGAACCCTCAATGCCGGAGTTAACAAGCTCCACAATATTCGATATTCATGTTTAAATAACCTTAGAGTGCATGATAGATCAACACAACTACACCAAGTACTAACATAGCATGCACACTGTCACCATCACACTATGAAGGAGGCATAGATCACATCAATACTATCATAGCAATAATTAACTTAATCTACAAGAGATTACAATCATAACCTACGCCAAGTACTACACGATGCACACACTGTCACCTTTACACCGTGCAGGAGGAATATAGTACTTTAATAACATCACTAGAGTAGCACATAGATGAATTGTGATACAAAACTCATATGAATCTCAACCATGTAAGGCAGCTCATGAGATTATTGTATTGAAGTACATAGGGAGAGAGATTAACCACATAGCTACCGGTACAGCCCTTAGCCTCGATGGAGAACTACTCCCTCCTCATGGGAGACAACAGCGTTGATGAAGATGGCGGTGGTGTCGATGGAGAAGCCTTCCGGGGGCACTTCCCCGTCCCGGCGGCGTGCCGGAACAGAGACTCTGTCCCCTGCATCTTGGCTTCGCGATGGCGGCGGCTCTGGAAGGTTTCTCGTACCGTGGCTTTTCCGTATCGATGTTTTAGGTCAGGGACCTTTATATAGGCGAAGAGGCGGAGTCGGAGGGCTGACGAGGCGACGACACAACAGGGGGGCGCGGCCCACACCCTGGCCGCGCCAGCCTGGTGTGTGGGGCCCCCAGGGCCCTCCTCTGGTGGCTCTCGGGTGTTCTGGAAGCTTCGTCCAATTCTAAGACTCTGGGCGTTGATTTCGTCCAATTCCGAGGATATTTCGTTACTAGGATTTCTGAAACCAAAAACAGCAGAAAACAGGAACTGGCACTTCGGCATCTCGTCAATAGGTTAGTTCCGGAAAACGCATAAAAACGATATAAAGTGTGAACAAAACATGTAGGTATTGTCATAAAACAAGCATGGAACATAGGAAATTATCGATACGTTGGAGACGTATCAGCCGTCCTGCAGGAACTGGAGCTATGCGGGAAGCGGATGGTGCCGCCTCAGGAGGCGGAGCGCGAGCGCGCCCGAGGCGCGCGAGCGGAAAGGAGGAGGATGAAGTCCTCCGCCGCGCCACCCAGCTCGTAAGCTGGAGCGGAATTCTCACGCGTACAGGCCGCCCGCGTCGAGTGAAATCCACGACCCCCACGGCGAGGGAGTCACCGGCGAGGCCGCCGGCCCCGTACGTATTAGGATAGAAGTAGTAGGCTAAAAAAATGTAATGGTTTCTTTGAATGAAAAAAAAATTCTATTCCTATGACACGCGGGCCATGGGCGGACAAGGGGCGGACGCGAGCGACCAGCATTCGGCGTTCATGGCCACGCAAACTCGTCCCAGATTTGGGCCGGGTTTGGGTCGTCCCGGACGCCGCGGCCATCCGTTTTAGGGATGGGTCCGCGCGTTGGGCAGCGTTTTCGTCCGGTTCGACCATCCGAACGCGCGGGCGCGATTGGGGTCGCCCGGTTGGAGATGCCTTAGCCCCTATACAACGTGTCCATCCGTCATTGTCCTCTACCACGCAAAGCCACACTTTTTTTTTCTTTTTTGGATAAAGAGCAATACATTAATATAAAAGGATATCAAATGCACATACATAGCCACATGTTGCCTCACAATAAGGTTACGGTAAATGCAAGGATACCTAAGGAGCGGCGCAGCCATTGAGCTCCTCACATCTCCATTGATCTTAATACTTCTTCCATCGAACGAAAATTGTTGTAGATTTCTCAAAATTTAAATGTATCTAAACATTATTTAGCATATAGATACATTTAAATTTAAATAAATTAGTATAAGTTTTATGAGATGGAGAGAGTATCTTTTCATCAACACGAATATTAGTTTTACAACGAATGGAGAATATTAAATACTACTCCCTCCATACTCACGAATGACTTGCAAGGGGTTTTTAAGATTTGTATTTTACCAAAAAAATAGTCGTAATATAGGAGGAATTATTTGATAAAAGTGATATCATTGGAGAGTATTTTTTATTACAAATCCAAGGTATCAATTTGATGCAAAATATCTTAGATATAGTTGCGCAAACTTTTGGTCATGGATTCATCTCGAAAATACAGCAATCAAAGTCAATTAAGTTATATCGTGTTCCGTGTGAAAGCTAGAGTTTTTGCGGTGCCTTAACAACGTCTTTTATTCTCTAAAAAAGCCCTCTCATCCATGATCCTTGTATCCCACACAACCAAGATCGTGAATGGTACACTAAAATGCCGCAACGTCAACAATATGACGCACGCTTTTTTGCATGATAATGATTTGATCAAATGATCTTAAAATATGCACAAAATAAAACGATTGGAGGACCCCGCCTCGTCCGGTCGTCCCCTTCCTAGCCAAAGGGAGGGAGGGGGGACCGTAGCGCTGCCGGGCTCACTCTCCGCCGCTAGCCCTTGGCTGCGGCCCGCGCTCTCAAAGGGGGCTCCGACCGTCCGGGGCGGTGATTGGACCAAGGGCATTGGCCTTGGAGGCGTGGAGATGGCATCTGCGACGGTTGCTTCGGCGGAACTGGAGGTAGGCCTGGAGGCTGCTTGCTCCAGCCGGCGCCGCGCTATGCGCATGTGCGGTTCACAATGTAGGAGCCCAAGGGTCTAGATCGAATAATGGCAGGGACCCTAGTACTCTCTCTCTCTCTCTCTCTCTGTGTCATGCCAAGTAGACTATTTGCTTGTTGTTGTCCCTCCTGATTGGGTTGCCAATGAGTTTTAGACTTCTACTTCGGAGATCTTTGCGCATGGCGCTCCTTGATATCTGTATTGGATGGGTCTGGTCGTGCGCGTTTGTACCATCAGCCTATGCAGCTTGAAGAGGGCGCGTGGTGTGAAGCTCTGCTTCTATCGATACCATGGAACATGTCTATGCCTCGATTTTCATGGTGTAGGTAGTGGCGGAGAATGGCATGACGACTACAACTGGAGGGCCAGAAGGTTTTCATGACTCATGTTGAGTTTGATACTGCAAGTAATGGCAGAGGGGGGGGGGGGGGGGGCTTCTTGGATGCGATGAAGTCTTTGGTATACATCTTTGTACAACCATGATTTTGCGGTGTTCCTGTACATAGTGGACACATGGTACCTGTGAGCGTGTTTGATGACTTGCGGTAGTGGAATTGGCAGTGGGGCAACACTGGAGGACTTCATCTTTTGAGGTTCCATTGGAGTACTGAGTCTTCGAGAATTTATAGGGTGAAAACCCAATGTCTAATCTTCATTGGTTGTACCTCACAATGACCTTGTTGAAGTCATAGTTTTGGAGCGTTGGACTTTATACAAGGTAGAACATAAACTCCATTGATCGGGTGACAATGGTGCTTGTATATTGTTCCCTTCTTGCGGGCGTGGCTTTCAGAGAACCTCTTTTATATTCCGGGTGTTATCTTTAGTGGAGGGTTTGTGTGCTACTGCGAGTGGTCGATATGTCTTACCAGGGCCCTTTTTTCTTTATCTTATTTTTTGGTTGTGCGTATCCTTAGTGTTATTTGGATATTTTGTTGGTGCAGAGGTTAGATGTAATCGATGTCTTTACGATAATAACATGTTTCTTTAACAACAAAAAATATCTCAAACAATACTCAGCACATGACCGAATTTAAAAAGAAAATTTCAACAAGGAGATTGACGCAAACCATCATGACTAATGATACATTCAAACATGTACCTCATGGAATGACTTCACTGAATTATAAGCTAGACATTCCACATGCTTTGACTCCGTGTTGTCGGGATTTCTCTTTTAGATCCTTCAAATGATGGGCTTCAGGCCAAGGTTTCTGGAGCTGGTTGCTATCCTCTTCCAGGACGAACACTAGGGTGATTCTCAACGACAAGCCATGCCCCGCATTTGGCACCGTTGGGGCTTGAGACAAAGTAACCCCTTGTCTCCAACGTGCTAGTTATGAACAGTGATAACGACAAGTATAGGGGATCACTGAAATCTTAAATAGGAAGTATTACCCAAATTTATAGTTCAATTCAAGAGGAACACAAAAAATGCCAATAATACTTTAGCAATTGAGACATCAGTTTCAACCACATATGTATATCAATAAATTCACAAAGCAAGTGATTTTATAGCAGTTGATTCAAAGAAGTAAAATAAAATAGTAAACATTAACAAGAGATTTCTAGTTTTCACCGGAAATAGTGATGTGTACCTTTCAGTGGCTAAAAGTGTAGGTATGAGGTAGTAGTGGGGTGTTGTATGAATGATATTTATCACATAATGTTATCCAACTAAAATAACATCCATCTCTAATTCAGTTTTGTGTAGGTGTGTGCTCCAAATATAGTTATGCATACTAACATAGAGAAATTGCATAACATCTTTTATCCTGCTTGCCCATTTTACCAGAGCCAACTTGGAACTACAATAAATTAAGGTCTACCCTTTCGAATTGCCTGGGACAAAGCATTAAGTTTCATGAACACACATTATCCTGGAACTATCACATATTCCTCTTGTTTTTCCCTATCTGTCACCTTAGGGATTCACAGAGTCAATATAATAATAAGTAATACACCTTGCAAATAGATACGAACCTCATATATATGATAAAGCAATATAGGTTCAGTACTAAAACCATGTCA
Source organism: Lolium perenne (assembly GCF_019359855.2). NCBI lineage: Eukaryota > Viridiplantae > Streptophyta > Magnoliopsida > Poales > Poaceae > Lolium > Lolium perenne. The sequence continues at coordinate 29,734,682 of NC_067248.2, read as the reverse complement.
CTCGGGCCCTAGTAAAAATCATTAAACATAGCAAAAGTGTACCAACACTCATACATGAATATGCTCAATATAAACACCTCAAATCTCGATACATATGGATGATTACATGATCAATCTCATCCAAATCCCATCCACCTCTTAAGCCTACACAGAATTACTCACTCATGGTGAAGGAGAGTGGTCCCATGGCTGTTGGTGATGACGTTGGCGATGGTGATGATGAAGAAGCCCTCGAAATACCTCTCTCTGGGGTGCAAAGAACGATCAATCTGACCCCCGAAATGAATATCATGGTCTCGGCAGCGCTCTATTTCGCGAAACGCTTCGTGCTTCTGGCAGGGTATGTTTTAGGGTATATAAGGCACTGTTACGCGTACAGCACGCGACCGTTGGGAATCCCAAGAGGAAGGTGTGATGCGTACAGCGGCAAGTTTTCCCTCAGTACGAAACCAAGGTTTAATCGAACCAGTAGGAGCCAAGAAGCATGTTGAAGGTTGATGGCGGCGAGATGTAGTGCGGCGCAACACCAGGGATTCCGGCGCCAACGTGGAACCTGCACAACACAACCAAAGTACTTTGCCCCAACGAAACAGTGAGGTTGTCAATCTCACCGGCTTGCTGTAACAAAGGATTAGATGTATAGTGTGGATGATGATTGTTTGTAGAGAACAGTAGAACAATTGCAGTAGATTGTATTTCAGATGTAAAGAATAGGACCGGGGTCCACAGTTCACTAGTGGTGTCTCTCCCATAAGATAAATAGCATGTTGGGTGAACAAATTACAGTTGTGCAATTGACAAATAGAGAGGGCATGACCATGCACATACATGATATGATGAGTATTGTGAGATTTAATTGGGCATTACGACAAAGTACATAGACCGCTATCTAGCATGCATCTATGCCTAAAAAGTCCACCTTCAGGTTATCATCCGAACCCCTTCCAGTATTAAGTTGAAAACAACAGACAATTGCATTAAGTATGGTGCGTAATGTAATCAATAACTACATCCTCGGACATAGCATCAATGTTTTATCCCTAGTGGTAACAGTACATCCATAACCTTAGAGGTTTCTGTCACTCCCCCAGATTCACGGAGACATGAACCCACTATCGAGCATAAATACCCCCTCTTGGAGTTACTAGCAAAAACTTGGCCAGAGCCTCTACTAATAACGGAGAGCATGCAAGATCATAAACAACACATAGACATAAATTGATAATCAACATAACATAGTATTCTCTATCCATCGGATCCCAACAAACACAACATATAGCATTACAGATAGATGATCTTGATCATGTTAGGCAGCTCACAAGATCCGACAATGAAGCATAATGAGGAGAAGACAACCATCTAGCTACTGCTATGGACCCATAGTCCAGGGGTGAACTACTCACTCATCACTCCGGAGGCGACCATGGTGGTGTAGAGTCCTCCGGGAGATGATTCCCCTCTCCGGCAGGGTGCCGGAGGCGATCTCCTGAATCCCCCGAGATGGGATTGGCGGCGGCGTCTCTGGAAGGTTTTCCGTATCGTGGCTCTCGGTACTGGGGGTTTCGCGACGAAGGCTATTTGTAGGCGGAAGGTCAGGTCAAGGGGCGTCACGAGGGGCCCAGGAGACAGGGTGGCGCGGCCAGGGCTTGGGCCGCGCCGCCCTATCACCTGGCCACCTCGTGGCCCCACTTCGTTGACTCTACGGTCTTCTGGAAGCTTCGTGTGAAAATAGGCCCCTGGGCGTTGATTTCGTCCAATTCCGAGAATATTTCCTTACTAGGATTTCTGAAACCAAAAACAGCAGAAACAAAGAATCGGCTCTTCGGCATCTCGTTAATAGGTTAGTGCCGGAAAATGCATAAATATGACATAAAGTATGCATAAAACATGTAGATATCATCAATAATGTGGCATGGAACATAAGAAATTATCGATACGTCGGAGACGTATCAGCATCCCCAAGCTTAGTTTCTGCTCGTCCCGAGCAGGTAAACGATAACAAAGATAATTTCTGGAGTGACATGCCATCATAACCTTGATCATACTATTGTAAGCATATGTAATGAATGCAGCGATCCAAACAATGTAAATGACATGAGTAAACAAATGAATCATATAGCAAAGACTTTTCATGAATAGTACTTCAAGACAAGCATCAATAAGTCCTGCATAAGAGTTAACTCATAAAGCAATAATTCAAAGTAGAGGTATTGAAGCAACACAAAGGAAGATGAAGTTTCAGCGGTTGCTTTCAACTTATAACATGTATATCTCATGGATATTGTCAATGTAAAGTAATATAACAAGTGCAATATGCAAGTATGTAGGAATCAATGCACAGTTCACACAAGTGTTTGCTTCTTGAGGTGGAGAGAGATAGGTGAACTGACTCAACAATAAAAGTAGAAGAAAGGTCCTTCAAAGAGGAAAGCATCGATTGCTATATTTGTGCTAGAGCTTTGATTTTGAAAACATATAGAGAGCATAAAAGTAAAGATTTGAGAGGTGTTTGTTGTTGTCAACGAATGGTAGTGGGCACTCTAACCCCCTTGCCAGACAAACCTTCAAAGAGCGGCTCCCATTTTTTTTTTTTTTGTGTGGCACTCCTTCCAACCTTTCTTTCATAAACCATGGCTAACCGAATCCTTCGGGTGCCTGCCAACAATCTCATACCATGAAGGAGTGCCTTTTTATTTTAGTTTTATTATGATGACACTCCTCCCCACCTTTGCTTTCTCAAGCCATGGCTAACCGAATCCTTCGGGTGCCGTCCAACAATCACATACCATGGAGGAGTGTCTATTTTTATTAATTAATTTGGGACTGGGAATCCCATTGCCAGCTCTTTTTGCAAAATTATTGGATAAGCGGATGAAGCCACTAGTACATTGGTGAAAGTTGCCCAACAAGATTGAAAGATAAACACCACATACTTCCTCATGAGCTATAAAACATTGACACAAATCAGAGGTGATAAATTTTGAATTGTTTAAAGGTAGCACTCAAGCAATTTACTTTGGGATGGCGTAGAAATACCATGTAGTAGGTAGGTATGGTGGACACAAATGGCATAGTGGTTGGCTCAAGTATTTTGGATGCATGAGAAGTATTCCCTCTCGATACAAGGTTTAGGCTAGCAAGGCTATTTGAAACAAACACAAGGATGAAGCGGTGCAGTAAAACTCACATAAAAGACATATTGTAAACATTATAAGACTCTACACCGTCTTCCTTGTTGTTCAAACTCAATACTAGAAATTATCTAGACCTTAGAGAGACCAAATATGCAAACCAAATTTTAGCATGCTCTATGTATTTCTTCATTAATAGGTGCTAAGTATATGACGCAAGAGCTTAATCATGAGCACAACAATTGCCAAGTATCACATTATTCGAGACATTATAGCAATTACTACATGTATCATTTTCCAATTCCAACCATATAACAATTTAACGAAGAAGAAACTTCGCCATGAATATTATGAGTAAAGCCTAAGGACATATTTGTCCATATGCAACAGCGGAGCGTGTCTCTCTCCCACACAATGAATTCTAGGATCCATTTTATTCAAACAAAACAAAAACAAAAACAAACCGACGCTCCAAGCAAAGCACATAAGATGTGACGGAATAAAAATATAGTTTCAGGGGAGGAACCTGATAATGTTGTCGATGAAGAAGGGGATGCCTTGGGCATCCCCAAGCTTAGACGCTTGAGTCTTCTTGATATATGCAGGGGTGAACCACCGGGGCATCCCCAAGCTTAGAGCTTTCACTCTCCTTGATCATGTTTTATCATCTCCCTCTCTTGATCCTTGAAAACTTCCTCCACACCAAACTCAAAACAACTCATTAGAGGGTTAGTGCACAATCAAAATATACATGTTCAGAGGTGACATAATCATTCTTAACACTTCTGGACATTGCACAAAGCTACTGAAAGTCAATGGAATCGAAATATCCATCGAACATATCAAAACAGGCAATGCGAAATAAAAAGCAGAATCTGTCAAAACAGAACAGTTCGTAAAGACGAATTTTATTGAGGCACCAGACTTGCTCAAATGAAAATGCTCAAATTGAATGAAAGTTGCGTACATATCTGAGGATCACTCACGTAAATTGGCATAATTTTCTGAGTTACCTACAGAGAATTTTGCCCAGATTCGTGACAGCAAAGAAATCTGTTTCTGCGCAGTAATCCAAATCTAGTATGAACCTTACTATCAACGACTTTACTTGGCACAACAATGCACAAAACTAAGATAAGGAGAGGTTGCTACAGTAGTAAACAACTTCCAAGACACAAAAATAAAATAAAGTTGCTGTAGTAAAATAAACACATGGGTTATCTCCTAAGAAGTTCTTTCTTTATAGCCATTAAGATGGGCTCAGCAATTTTAATGATGCACTCGCAAGAAATAGTATTTGAAGCAAAAGAGAGCATCAAGAGGCAAATTCAAAACACATTTAAGTCTAACATGCTTCCTATGCATAGGAATCTTGTAAATGAACAAGTTCATGAAGAGCAAAGTGACAAGCATAGGAAGATAAAACAAGTGTAGCTTCAAAAATTTCAGCATATAGAGAGGTGTTTTAGCAACATGAAAATTTCTACAACCATATTTTCCTCTCTCATAATAACTTTCAGTAGTATCATGAGCAAACTCAACAATATAACTATCACATAAAGCATTCTTATCATGAGTCTCATGTATTAAATTATTACTCTCCACATAAGCATAATCAATTTTATTAGTTGTAGTGGGAGCAAATTCAACAAAGTGGCTATCATCAAATATAGGAGGCATATTGTAATCATAAAAGAAAATTTTCTCCTCAATGCTTGGGGGACTAAAAAGATCATGCTCATCAAAGCCAGCTTCCCCAAGCTTAGAATTTTCCATAGCATTAGCAACAATGGTGTTCAAAGCATTCATAGTAATAACATTCCCATTAGCATGCATATAAAGTTCCATGGGTTTTTTAATTCTCTCTTCAAACACATCATATCCTAATTCAAGATAAAGTTCATAAAGATCTCTCATATTTTTGTTGTTTTCCATTATGCTTAACTAGTGAAATAAAAACATGCATGATATTAAGTAAAGTAAAACAAGTAACTAGTTTTTTTGTGTTTTTGATATAGAGTGCAAAACAGTAAATAAAGTAAAACTAGCAACTAATTTTTTTTGTATTTTGATTTAGTGCAGCAAACATGAAAGTAAATGAAATAAGGCAAGACAAAAACAAAGTAAAGAGATTGGATTGTGGAGACTCCCCTTGCAGCGTGTCTTGATCTCCCCGGCAACGGCGCCAGAAAACAGTCTTGATACGCGTACAGCACGCGACCGTTGGGAACCCCAAGAGGAAGGTGTGATGCGTACAGCGGCAAGTTTTCCCTCAGTACGAAACCAAGGTTTAATCGAACCAGTAGGAGCCAAGAAGCACGTTGAAGGTTGATGGCGGCGAGATGTAGTGCGGCGCAACACCAGGGATTCCGGCGCCAACGTGGAACCTGCACAACACAACCAAAGTACTTTGCCCCAACAAAACAGTGAGGTTGTCAATCTCACCGGCTTGATGTAACAAAGGATTAGATGTATAGTGTGGATGATGATTGTTTGCAGAGAAGAGTAGAACAATTGCAGTAGATTGTATTTCAGATGTAAAGAATAGGACCGGGGTCCACAGTTCACTAGTGGTGTCTCTCCCATAAGATAAATAGCATGTTGGGTGAACAAATTACAGTTGGGCAATTGACAAATAGAGAGGGCATGACCATGCACATACATGATATGATGAGTATTGTGAGATTTAATTGGGCATTACGACAAAGTACATAGACCGCTATCCAGCATGCATCTATGCCTAAAAAGTCCACCTTCAGGTTATCATCCGAACCCCTTCCAGTATTAAGTTAAAAACAACAGACAATTGCATTAAGTATGGTGCGTAATGTAATCAATAACTACATCCTCGGACATAGCATCAATGTTTTATCCCTAGTGGCAACAGTACATCCATAACCTTAGAGGTTTCTGTCACTCCCCCAGATTCACGGAGACATGAACCCACTATCAAGCATAAATACCCCCTCTTGGAGTTACTAGCAAAAACTTGGCCAGAGCCTCTACTAATAACGGAGAGCATGCAAGATCATAAACAACACATAGACATAAATTGATAATCAACATAACATAGTATTCTCTATCCATCGGATCCCAACAAACACAACATATAGCATTACAGATAGATGATCTTGATCATGTTAGGCAGCTCACAAGATCCGACAATGAAGCATAATGAGGAGAAGACAACCATCTAGCTACTGCTATGGACCCATAGTCCAGGGGTGAACTACTCACTCATCACTCCGGAGGAGACCATGGCGGTGTAGAGTCCTCCGGGAGATGATTCCCCTCTCCGGCAGGGTGCCGGAGGCGATCTCCTGAATCCCCCGAGATGGGATTGGCGGCGGCGGCGTCTCTGGAAGGTTTTCCATATCGTGGCTCTCGGTACTGGGGGTTTCGCGACAAAGGCTATTTGTAGGCGGAAGGTCAGGTCAAGGGGCGTCACGAGGGGCCCAGGAGACAGGGTGGCGCGGCCAGGGCTTGGGCCGCGCCGCCCTATCACCTGGCCACCTCGTGGCCCCACTTCGTTGACTCTCCGGTCTTCTGGAAGCTTCGTGTGAAAATAGGCCCCTGGGCGTTGATTTCGTCCAATTCCGAGAATATTTCCTTACTAGGATTTCTGAAACCAAAAACAGCAGAAAAACAGCAACTGGCTCTTCGGCATCTCGTTAATAGGTTAGTGCCGGAAAATGCATAAATATGACATAAAGTATGCATAAAACATGTAGATATCATCAATAATGTGGCATGAAACATAAGAAATTATCGATACGTCGGAGACGTATCAGGTACCACGCGAAGGCAGGAGACAAGGTGATGATCGAGGGTCAACCGTGCCCTAGTGACGCGCTCTATGCAGGTGGGCGGGCCACCTGGCCCTGTTTGGGCCTCGTGGCTACCCTCTCGTGATCCAAAGCTCCATGCCCCTTCTTCTTTTTTTGCAAAACTTCCATGGTATTTTTTTCCAGATTTTATCTCCTGCGAAAATAGACATAAATAAAACTTTTGCTAAAAACAACGTCAGATTCAGCAGGTTTATTCAAGTGTGGTGAGATTTCAATCAAATCTTTGATCAAAGTGTTTGCAAAAGTAGATACATTTGTGATGTATCAACACGCTAAATAGGGTGTTGGCCCATTCAGTTGGGTGTACTCCATCGCATCGCACGCCGTTAACTGGTGGCCCTGGTCTCGCTTTATGAAGATGATGTTGGCATCTTTGGCCATCAGATGGGAAGGAGGTACGCATTGAACGTGGCATCCTTGAACTCATGCATCAGGGCTACGTACTAACTTCATGAAGTGCTCGGTTTCCTCGATTGCATGCTCGGAGGAGGAGGCCAATGCAAGGGCGCGGTTAAGGAGTGCCAGTTTGAACTCAACCCTGTGAAATATCTAGGCACACCATCTAGGCAGTTGCTAACTGAAGCGTTCCAGCCGGTAGTGGACCGGATTTTCAATAAACTACCCACATGGAAGGCCTCCATGATGCCCAGAGCGGGACGGGCGGACCTCATAAGGTCGGCGCTCATTTCAATCACATTACACCAACTTATAGTGTTGCCTTTGAACAACAAAGCACTTAGTCATCTTAATACGATCTTGCACGGATTCCTTTGGGTGGGCAGGGTGGATGCTTTGCCATGTCAACTAGGCCAAGGTATGCTATCAGTTGTGGTACAATGGCTTGGTTATTCATGACCTTGCACACACGGCCATCAACCTCAGGGTCCGTTGGCTTTGGCGGATGCGTACGGCCCCCTTGCAATCTTGGCGCAGGTTGACATGCAGTTCTCCTGGGATGTGGCCACCAAGATCGTGTTGGGTGACGAGATATACACACTTTTCTAGGAGGAGGATCGATAGGAACTCTGTTGAGGAGATAGCTCTAGAATTTATTCATGCTTAGCGATGGATCCCTGATGGCCAGTACACTTTGAGATCCTGCTACAATGCACTCTTATAGGAAGCGATTATATCGGGTTGTGGAAGCTGAATTGGAGGACGTTGGCGCCGCGGAGGGTGAGGTTCTTCACCTAGATTGCATGCCATGACAAGTGTTGGACCGGTGAACAACTCAAGAGTTGTGGCCTTCCACATTCACCCAGATGCCCATCATGCGAATAATCAGAGAACTATGGTGCATCTCCTTAGGGGCTGCCCTTTCTCCTAGACAATTTGACACAAGATCATATGATGGGTTTGATCTCCGGCAAGATCACTAAACACGTAGATATTGATGCCTCCTTTATGTGCATTGTTGTGCAAGATCAGATTCTTTCTCTTCAGTATGTGCTTTTTGAGTAACAATAGACGAATTATTTATAGGAAAACCTAGACTCACTAGTAGGGAAAAGCCTACCAGTCGCGTGCCATTTTTAGCTACTAGCCGTGGGCCCTGGACCGCCACTAGTACCTCGCTACTGGTAAGTGCCTACTAGTCCGTGTGTACATGACACATGACAAGTAAGTCAGGTACTAGTCGCGTGCACACCAGGGATACTGCCAATAAGTTACTAGTCGCGTGCTCTCGTCCAATCCGCTACCACTATATTTTTGGCTATTAAAAAAAGCTGGACCAGTGCCCACCTTTCCACGTAATTTTTCACAAAACACCTTGAAAACGAAAAAAAGCAATCAAGTCAGTGTCGCCTCTTTGTGACGTTGACGAGATCTAGGAGAGGATCCGGTCGCTGGCGCAAGACATCGGCGGTGGAGGAGCAGGGCGTCGGAGGTGGTCGCCGTCGTCTAAGAGGAGCAGGTCGCCGACGGTGACAGAGCGGTGGCGGAGCAGAGCGTCCGAGGTGGTCGTCGGAGAGGAGGTGGTTGCCGTTGTCGAAGAGGAGGTCGTCGCCGTTCGTTGCTGGAGCAGGGCGTCAGAGGTGGTCGCTGGAGGTGATGGTCATCTTTGGGTAGAGGAGGAGGGAAAGAAGTGGAAGAAGAGGATGGGAGAAAGTGGAAGAGAGAAAGAATGGAAAAGTGGAGGAGGGATAAAATGGAGGTGGTGGAGACAGGGATTTTTTTTTTTTGAAATTTTCCATGAAAATCTATACGGGTTTAACGGCAGCGGCCCACTATGGCACGCAACTAGTAAGTTACTCTCTACGCACACGCAGCTATTAACGGGTGCTCCTATACATCGCTTTACGCTAGAGCTCTCACCGTTCTGGACTCAAAATCACAATCACAGGATGCTCATTTCAGTTTTCTGGTGGGGTTTTTTAAAGGATTCAAATTTTGAATAAATGTTCGGATTTAGAAAAAAAATAGATTTTGAAATATTCAAATTAGAAAATTGTTCAGATTTTAAAATTGTTCAGATTAGAAAATTGTTCAGATTTGAAAAATGTTCAAATTTGAAAGTTGTTAAAACTTGGGCATTGTTCAAATTTGAAAATTGTTCACATTTGAAAATTGTTCAAACTTGAAAATTGTTCAAATTTGAAAATAGTTCAAATTAAAAATTGTTCAAAATTGAAAATTGTTCAATTTTAAAAATCAAATTTAAAAATAAATATATTTCAAAAAATTGTTCAGATTTTGAAATTATTGATAGAAAAAAGATGTAAAAACTGGAGATGAAAACCGTCATAAAAAGTAAAAACCGTAGAAGAAAAATGAGCAGTAAGAATAAAAACCGGAGAAAACCACGAGGCAGACAAGGACCTGATCAGCAGGAAAAACCGAAAATAGTTCTATCGCTAGTAGTGGGCTGGCCCAAGAAATTTTATCTCTGTGCGGCGCTCCAGATACACATCGCTATAAGCGATGAATAGGGATTGCCGCTATTAACTTACTAACTTACTGGCAGCGCGCCGAAACTCTACACGTGGCTTACCGTACGTTTTATTTTTAATTTACTCCAAATTTGTTAGTGTTTTAATTTTGAAATAGGAAACACAGCACATGCATAATTATACAAAAGTGCTCTGGGCAAAAATATATAGTAATATTATATAGATCTAGTTCGATAACACATAATATATATATACACACCGGCGTCGATTACACACTAGTCGCTCCTGTCCGATCCTGCAGACACGGTGGTGTCGGGCACCGGCCTGGTGGAGAACAGGTCCATCCACCTGTCGTCGTTGTTGCTGATTGTCTGAGGGTCAGCCTCATGCGCCAGGATGAAGGCGCGGCCCTCGACCTTGTCGATCCTACTCGCCATGCGGCTCGCCTTAGGCACCCGTGCACTCAACGTAGAAGGCGTGCATCGCCTGGACGTCCTCCGGCAAGCGCCTCTTCCACTCCTCCATGAGGCACTCATCCTCGACAACGTGGTAGAGCCGCCGCTGCAGAGCCTTGTGGTGGCACCTATCCTCGGCGGTGACGAGGCATGGAGGCGGCGCTAGATCCTCCGCCTACTCACGCGTCCAGATGTCCTGGAAGTTCATTCGTGAGCGCGGGCGGCCGAGGCGCTAGGCCACAACGTCGTAGGCGCGCGCCGCCTCGTACGTGCCGAGTTTGATCCGTTTCAGACCGGAACGGATTTCCGCGTAGAACGCGCCACCGGGGCGCTCCCGCATGCCAGTGTAGCCGGTGGCGTTCGAGCGGCGCGGCATGGCGCGACACAGCGATGACGCAACGCGGTGGGCTGCAGAGGACGAGACGCATGCGCGCGGTGTGGGAGAAGACGAGACGTGTGCGAGTTGTTACAAGGCGAAGACGAGACGGTGCGGGCGGGGGCGGCGCGCGGTGTCCCTTTTATATAGCGCGCATAACCTTCCCATGGGCGCGGCAAAATTGCGCGCTTCTTTCCCGCGCTAGTAGTGGCCGCGCACAATTTTCTCGCCTAAACGTGCACGCGGCTGCTAACTTTGGCACGCTGCCACTATGCGCGTATCAGTCGCGTGTCGCCAGTACGGCACGCCGCGGATAAGTTTTGGACCAGGAGGTGGCCGGGGCCCATTTACTAGTCACTACATGCATATTAGTCGCGTGTTGCTGGAATTGGTCCGCTCCCAATAAGCTTACTCCTATGACCATTTCCCTACTAGTGATTAGAGCATATCATGAGTTCTTCCTCTCAAACTCAATGTTGTTAATCCACCATGAGTTTGAGGAAGGGTGATGGTTGTGTTAGAGATGAATATACCATCTTCTTATATATCGATATTTTATATGGGGTTATCTGCATATTGCCACACTACATATATTGACCTTTAGCTCACTGTTAATGAATAATGATAATTTTTTTATTCTCAATACATATAACCTCTTTTCTATGAATGCATTAAAACACAAATGTTTTTACGTTTTCGTGATTTTTTATAAAAATATAAAATGTGTGGCAAATTAAATCTTTTAGGTGCCAAATATGAATATAACTAAAAAAGTGAAGTAAAAACTGATGTTTTGGCTTCTAAATTTAATTTTTATATATTTTAAAATGGTAAAAAATTCTAAATGAAAAACGCATGTGTACATCTTCACGTGCTACGTGCGTACAAAGTTTTTTTAATGAAAAATTGACTTGTCGTTCGGGTCATATAAAAAGACAAAAATTGGTGTTAAAAATAAGCTTTTTGTGAGACATGATTTATCCTTTTTTACATCAACCAAAAAAAATATCGTTTTTTCAAGAAATTGTACGAAGGCACATAAATAATCGAGATGTCATGCAAAAAAATACTACTTCCTCCGATTCATATTAATTGACTTTAATATGGATGTATCTAGAACTAAATGTGTCTAGATACATCTATACTGTATTAGAATTAATATGAAGCGGAGGTAGTAATTTTAATAATTAGTTTTTTTGGGTGGAGGGACTTGTTTGGGACTGAAAGGTTTGGTTATTGTTGTTGTTGTTGTTGGGTGGAGGGAGCCTACAGAACGCAGCCGAATTGAATTTGTAAGTTAAAAACGGCAAGCTAGCAAACTTTGGTAGGGGAGCGGGAAGACGGGGCAAGAGAAAGCGGAGGCCAGGGATTTTCGTTTTGGAGGGAAACCATGCGAAATTTCCCTCCCCCGCCCCCTACGAAACATCCCAAGAATCTAGATACGCCGCCAACGCAGAGCGGAAGAATGGCGCACGAAGCCGCGAACAAGCCATAGCAGCAGGGCCGTATTTGACGCATGTGCAGAGTGAGCGACCGCACAGGGCCCCAAATTAGGAGGGCCTCCAAACTACTCCTATTTAAGTACTGCTAATGACTGGTTTAATTGAGGCTAATCAATTTGTTGAGCATTACTGTACTAGTACTCCATTGGACTCTGCCACGGAATTAAGTCCAGAGGGAGGCCCCCACGCGTGCAACTCTTTCTTTCTTCTTTATTCGTCTCCCTATTATGTTCGGCTACCCAATTAACTTCAGATGTTTGGTAGTAGTTTGTCCCGAAGTAGTACTCCTAGTACTTTTGAATTCATAATCTCTTTTTGTTAAGGTGTTAAAAAGAAATTCCAAAAAATGTACCACCAAGGCCCCAACGTGACATACTCCCTCCATACTGGTTTATTAGGCTGACATGTGCTCAAGCTCAAGAAAACAGTTTAACTATAAATTTAATCAATAAAATATAAATTCTATGTTAGAAAGATTATATTATTATAAACATCTTTCGAATAGAATTGATTGGTAGAATTTTTGAAACATATAATTTATAATTTGTTCATCAAATTTACAGTCAAATATTTAATTGAATTGCGTATCGGCCTAATAAATCGGTACGGATGGAGTATACTCCTCCGTCTCGGTTTATTTTGGGCTTATTAGCAAAGGTTGTATGACCAAGGAAAGAAAAGCCCAAGAGTTTGCATGGCAAGCCACATGCTTTGGCGCCTAATTTAAAAGGGAGAGAGACACTGATTTCTAGAAACTAATTCACGTAAGGCAGCAGGCAAATTATGCCTAATTCTTAGGTTTTTTCCTAAAAACCCAATAAACTTACATGGACTATGAAATCATGTTTTACTTTATTACCAATGGTTACATTAAGGTTACATTAAGGGCCTAATTTTTTTTGTTTCGCACAGGGCCTCTATTTTGTCAGGTACGGCCCTGTGATAGCAGTAAAGCACCCCGCCCCTCGACTCCATCTCTCATCCGCCCGGCCACCCCTCCACCGCGCCAGGCCGTTCTCTGCCTCCGCCGCTGTCATTGACTTCACGGTGTGTTTCTCGATTCCCCGGTTGTCTTCCCTTCCTCTCTTTTCATCTTTGCGATTTTAGTGGTTTTTGGACAACGGTGGCATGCCTGTTCTTGCCTCGATGTTTTCGAGCAGGGCGCTCACCTGCTCGACGAAATGCCGCGACTGAGCAAAATGTGCGATTGTGATTAATGGTAGGTATCGCTTGCCTTTTTTTTTCGTGGTCATTGTGGTTGGTTTATTGGTACGGAAGATGGTGGTGGATCTGAGAATATATCACGCTTAAGCAAAAGAACATTAGAGGAGCCACCACTTGGTTAAATTATTAGAGGAGGGTTGCCCTAAACCCTGATTTTGGGGATTCTTAGATATATGCACCGAGTGGTTAAAAAACTAAGGCCTTGTTCGTTTTGATGGGATCAAATCCAGATATGGATCGAATCCAGCATTGGTTTGGGTTGATCCAATCTCTCCACCCACCCAAACCTCACTGACCCTGATTTTGGGGATTCTTAGATATATGCACCGAGTCTTAATAAACTAAAGGAATTTAGCTATATTACCATCTTTTTGTTCCGGTTCACCCAAAACTGATAATCTTTTTTTTGTTCAACCTTCCGAGTTCGTGCACTAGCCTTTATAGTATTCCATCTTTGACATACAAGGCAATTTCAAGAGTGGTAATATGCACACCACAATTTTGCACATTTATTTTAACATGTTCTGTTCTTCCATGGACAGCCACAAACCACCTCTGCAATAACACAACAACCCAATCATGGAGGTTGCCTGGCCCGTCTTCCATACGCCATAGCTCCATACGTCTCTGTGTCCAATATATCTGGTGTGGTGAGAGGAGGAGACTATGTTTCCTTTGAAGCATTTAGAAATTGAGGAACTGCCGAGTGATTTGAGGTAGATCATGGGATGGGTGAGGAAAGCTTTTCTTTGATGGGATATCTGATTTTCTGTGATGGGATAAAACGGAAGGTCACCTACCAGCTGTAGTGGAAGTGATATATATATATATATATGAGAGTATGGGAATGAATTAGTGGTAATTAAGTGAACTCAAACTCAATAATGGTACATATTATAACTAAAGTTAGAAGATAACTGGTACATACATATTTATCAAGATATGTTTGTACATTTACCTTTGCATGGATTTATTTTTCATTTTAATACAGATTATTTGTTTATTTTATTTATTCATAAACAGGAGATGAATATGCCTCACTTTCATATTAGTGGAGATTGAAAATGGGTAAAAGATAAAATTAAAACACTGTTGTTACTAGCCTAAATGAAGATGCAACTTTAGAAAACTGCATGAAAAAGGAAAAAAAAAAGACCCAAAATAAAGAGCTAATAAAATTATGGGACATATTGTGTTTTTGCTGGCGCGCATCTGATATTGCACAGCTCTTGCTCGCCATAAAGGATGAGGCTTTTGCCTGGGCGAGGGCAGGAGCAGTAGGACTGCATCTTGTCATTCTGGGGTGGGATGCTATTTAGTTCCCTGTTTACTGTTGTAATCCGTGTATCTTAGATGTTCTAAATAAGTATTTTGATTTAACATATCGAGATGCATGTTTTGCATTTTCTCGAAAAAATATCATGGGATGTGCCACCGGGTTGCATTACATGATTTAGCCATCCATTAGCACCTAAGAAGCCCTTGCCCACCCAATATGTGATTATGTCCACTTATGCATCGTGAAGTAACTGCAATTACAAACTTTAGCATTTTGCAAACTCTGGCATTCCTCAAATTAAAAACAGCGACATGTTTTGGCATTATTACTGCTACTTCTTTTAGAGCATGGTGCAATGTGGGCCTCAAAATTTGTGTGTGTGTTACTTGGGTTCTTTAACTCGACAATTCAACAAATATCCAAAACATTTTTTTCTTTATACATGTCATTGGACATTTACAAGCTCCTGATTGATCTAAGTAGCATTGGCTGAAACATGCTCAAAGGGTCACATGAACATTACTTGCTAATTAAGGGTGATTTGCACATCTATTGTCAAACTTATACACGTTACACAAATTCAAGAACTCAAAATGGCATTCTCTACTTTCCTCTTCCTATTTCTCAGTGAGTTAACAATTCTCATCTTTGTTTTTTCTGTTCTTGTGACATTAAGTTTGCAAGGTTCTAAAAGGTAGTAATAACTCTTGCACTCTAGCACTGAATATAATTATTTTCCTATAATTGGAACATATTTCTTGTGCAGGAGCTTGATGAAGACAAGTTACATGATACTCTGTTAGATTACTCCACCTGTTTCTCTTTTTCAGTTCATCATAAATGGAATGCAACAAGGATGAAGCTTCATGGGCCAAGGATGCAGCTGAAATAAAGCTACGGAATGCAGACTATGTTAGTGCTAAAAGGATGGCTCTTAAGGCTCAGCGGCTCTTCCCTGGGATAGAAAACATTTCTCAACTGCTTGCTGTTTGTGAAGTTCACTGTTGTACTTCTGTTAGGATCAATGGGGAGACAGACTGGTATGGGATTCTTCAAGTAGAGCCAACTGCAGATAATGTGTTACTCAAGAAACAGTACCGCAAACTTGCTCTTTTACTTCATCCAGATAAGAACAAGTTTGCAGGTGCTGAAGCTGCTTTTAAGTTAATTGGTGAAGCACACATGACACTGACAGACCAAGTAAAGCGCTCTTTCCATGACAAGAAAAGGAAATCAGTTTTTGCAACTTCTGCCCCTTCACAAAAGAAGAGACGACAGACACCAAAGAAAACTGATGCTAAGAAAGTCAACAAGGAGAACATTCCAGATTTTTCCAAGAGACCTGTTCCTGTCCGAGGGGAGGAACCATATACATGGAGTGGATCTGGGACTCAAACACAAAAGTTCCCTCCTAGTCAGCAAGCTCATGTCACTAATGAGAAACAGAAATATCATAGTGTTCCTGGCTGGCAAAACCCTGTCACTGGTCATCAAACTCATGCTACTCACCAGCAGCAGCAATCTCGGAATGTTCCTGGTCAGCAAACTCCTGTTGAGTCTCAGAAACTCCAATCTGATGCACAATCAAAGAATACTGCGACTTCTCAAGCTGCAAGTGATAGCAACAAGAATGGAACTGCAGATGGGAGTTTCACAGCTAGAGCTGGGACATGCAATAGCAAGAAGGTATCAGCAGCAGCATTCAATCAACAAAGCGGTGCAGTTAGAACTGAATCTCCAATTTCGAGTTCTCGTAAGAGTTCAAGGCAATCTCAGAATGTTCCTATCACCAAATTCCTGTTGCTACCCAACAGAAACAGTGTGAGAAACCACCATTCGGTGCAGGATCAAAGATTTTGAAGAGATCAAGCAAGAAGGAAAATAATGCTGTGAGTAAAGGTGATCTTGCTGGCTGTACAAATGGCAGTGATAATCCTACTTATTCTCCTGTGACAAGAAAGATAAGTAAAGGATATTCTTCTTGTAATGCTGGTAAAAGTGGTGAAACAATAAATGTAGCCAGTAATGGGTATAGCGAACAAAGATCTAGTATCCCCAAAACAGATAAGACTACAAATGAAAATGGAGAGGTTGTCAATGGCTCAGATCACAACGTGAAAGAAGGAATACGTAAAGAAGACGAAATGCCTAATGCTGCAGGGAATGGAGCAACAAGGTCTGCAGACGTAAGTATTCCCTTCGAAGGTGTTTCATACCCAGATCCAGAATTTTATGACTTTGAGAAAGAAAGGGATGCAGATCGATTCAAGGTTGATCAGATATGGGCAGTTTATGATGATTACAATTCCATGCCGAGGTATTATGCCAAAATTAAGGAGGTTTACTCTCCAAACTTTATGCTGCAGTTCACTTGGCTTGAGTTTGATCCTCAGAATGATGCTCAGAAGGCATGGTCTTCTGAAGAGCTGCCTGCTGCTTGTGGTAGTTTTAGAATTGGAAAAACAAAATTAACTGAAGATAAAAATATGTTTTCCCATGTTGTTTCCTGGGCAAAAGGGAGGAAGAGAAACAGCTTTGAGATCTATCCAAGGAAAGGTGAAGTATGGGCCATCTTCAAGAGATGGCACATCAATTGGAGTGCCAATGATCATCAGCTCTGCAGTTATGACATTGTAGAAGTACAATCAGAGTTTGTTGCGGGTACTGGCACATATGTGATTCCATTAGTAAAACTCAAAGGTTTTGTGAGCTTATTTGTGCGATCGGATAGCAAAGAACCATGTCTGATTCCTGATGGTGACACGCTCAAATTTTCACACAGTATTCCCTTTCATATGTTGGCAGAAGCTGATGTGCAAGGTATCCCACACTCTGCACTAGAGCTAGATCCTGGGTCGCTACCTTCTGACATGGAAGAAGAATTTTCTTCGGTAGACCTTGGCAGTGGTCTTTTTAGCAATCGGGGAGGTAAGACTGGAGGCAATGTTTCGTCTACTACAGAACCTTCTAGTGGTGAAGTGCCAGTTGGTAAGACAAAGCATGATCTACGTGGTGCTAGTGCGGATGGATGGGATGATAGCTGTCAACCAAAATCTCCAACAAGTTTTGTTTACCCTGAGCCAGAGATTTGCAACTTCAGTCTTATAAGATCATTTGAAAACTTCAAGAACGGACAAATTTGGGCACTATATTGTGATGCAGACAAGTTCCCAAAGTACTATGGATTTATAAAGAAAGTTGATCCAGAGCGCTGCCCAATCCACATAAGATGGCTTGAGTACTGTCCATGTCTAGAAACAGAGAAGAGTTTGATGCAAGAAGGCCATCCAGTTAGCTGTGGAACATTCAAAGTCAGCAAACAGAGTGACAGCTATGATTGCACAAGTGTCTTCTCCCATATCGTGGAAGTGGCAACGATTAGTAAGGGAAAGAAGTATGACATTGTTCCTTGTGCCGGCCAGGTATGGGCTGTGTACAAGAACTGGAGTTGTGACTGGAGCTTCAAAAATTATAAGATCTGTGAATATGATTTTGTGGAGGTCCTAAAGACCTCTGACACCTCTATGATAGTCTACTATCTGACTAAAGTGGAGGGTTTTAGTTCCGTATTCATGCCACAGGAGAAAGGTGGATCTAGAAGGGCCATGGAAATACAAAGGAGTGAACTGATGATGTTCTCTCATCAGATTCCCGCCTACGGCTTTACAATTGAAGGAGGCAAGCCATTTGGTCACTGGGAACTTGATCCTGCATCTGTGCCTGAAACTTTCTTAGGCAAAAAATCCAAGTGAAACTCCATGCAACGAAGCTACTAAAGGGACTTTGGCTATCAAAGCTCTAGGTATGATCGAACACTTCGCATCAAACTTTTAAGTTTAGTTTGCTGCTATTGAAAAATATGATTGGCTCATCTTGCTTCTCACTAACTCTTACTTCATTTTTTTTTTGCAGTAAGTAAGTTGTTGACAAAGCTGCAGCATTGGATGTTGATTTTTCTGTCAGTTACCTAGTGTTAACTAGGCAAGGTTGTCATTGGCACCTGATGCCAAGTAATTTGCAAGCTGAGTCTTACTTATGTTATGCCTTACCTTGCATCTTCTTTTCTGGGTAGTAGATAGTCCTCTAGTGTGTTCTTCTTGTACCCAACTTTGTGACGCTGAAATATGCTTGACAAGAAATCAAGGTGGGGTTTATTGCAGCTAGGGTTGCAAGCTGCAGAGTTTGTGGGGCGGATTTCTTGTCTGAATAGCTCAGTTTAGTTATGTCTGGAATCAAAGTCCGTGATACAATTTACACTGCTCCATGCATTTTTTGCGGGACAATGTGGCGCCTGCTTCTGCAACCCTAATTGCAGCCCATTGACATCTGTCAGTTAGAAAATCATATGTACATGCGTCTTTTGGTAAGGGATATGTATGTGCATGAAGATGAAAAAATGTTTTTTATAGATAATTTATACGTACATCTTTCATTTACATGTGCTATACATACACATACATCACACTATACATTATGTATACATACATGCATACATACATGCATACATACATAGTGTACCCGGTGTACCTATATAGAGAACGGGATTAAGGCCCGTACCCCCACCTACTGTGGGGGCAAGGGCACTTGGAATCCTACTTTTTAAACCAGCACGTCCTGTGTTGGCTTAGCGATATGGTAAAAAAAATCTAGTTTAACGTGTACCTGCAGGTCCACGGACGACGGCCCAATATGGAATACCCAAACACCCGCAAAACCTCTTACTACTAGAAAATATTCTGCTCCATGGACCACATGGATCCACATGGATTTCTAGATCTGGGCGGATTGATCTGCAGCGTACCAAAAGTAGGCATGCAATTTTTATCAGAAGAGAAAGCTTATTCCTTCTATAACAAGTATGCTGAAACTATAGGTTTTAGCGTGGCCATAAAATGAAGAACTCATCTACAATGCAACAACGACCGTTTACATGCTCTTGCCAAGGTATGTGCTATATGTATTTTTTTTATAATTGCAATCATAGTTTGATGCACTAATAAAATTACTTCAACTTATAGGCTATCGTGGGGATGATAAAAGAGAGGATACATTCAGTTATAGCAGACCCGAAACACGATGTGGATGCACCGCCCGTATGAAGATAAGCCTTAGAAGTGGATTTTATGATGTGCATGAATTTGAGGCTTCACATAACCACATTCTTGCTCCTGGAACCATGACCCACTTTTTGAGATCCCAGAGAAAAGTAAAGCGCAAATAGTAAATGCAGAGGTTGCGGAATCTGTTGGTATTTCAAATAAAGCAACAGTCGATCTGATGGCTAAACAAGCAGGTGGAATTGAAAACCTTGGTTGTACACGTGAAGATATGAAAAATCGGTTGTACTCAAAGAGAACGATACAATCAAAGGAAGGTGACACTGGGGGAGTGTTAGAATACATGGAGAAGAAGGTATCGGAAGATGCCAATTTCTTCTATTCAATTCAGGTGGATGAGGATGATTTGATAATCAACATTTTTTGGGCTGACTCCAAAATGGTCTCGGACTATGCGATGTTTGGTGATGTTATATGCTTTGACACCACATACAGGAAACTAGATGATGGAGGCCCATTTGGTTTGATTGTTGGTGTACATAATCACAAAAAAACTGTTGTCTCCGGTAACTTCTGTATGATGAAACCGCTGAAAGTTTTGCTTGGCTTTTTAGAACTTTTTTGAAAGTTATGTTAGGAAAACATCCACGGACAATTCTGACCGATAAGATGCAACAATGGCAAAGGCGATCAATGAAGTCCTAATTTATACTATACAAGAAGGAGATATGCCCAAGAGGCAATAATAAAAGTGGTTATTATATATCTTTATGTTTATGATAAATGTTTATATACCATGCTATAATTGTATTAACCGAAACATTAATACATGTGTGTTATGTAAACAACAAAGAGTCCCTAGTATGCCTCTTAACTAGCTTGTTGATTAATGGATGATTAGTTTCATAATCATGAACATTGGATGTTATTAATAACAAGGTTATATCAATGTATGAATGATGTAATGGACACACCCAATTAAGCGTAGCATAATATCACGTCATTAAGTTATTTGCTATAAGCTTTCGATACATAGTTACCTAGTCCTTATGACCATGAGATCATGTAAATCACTTATACCGGAAAGGTACTTTGATTACATCAAACGCCACTGCGTAAATGGGTGGTTATAAAGGTGGGATTAAGTATCCGGAAAGTATGAGTTGAGGCATATGGATCAACAGTGGGATTTGTCCATCCCGATGACAGATAGATATACTCTGGGCCCTCTCGGTGGAATGTCGTCTAATGTCTTGCAAGCATATGAATGAGTTCATAAGAGACCACATACCACGGTACGAGTAAAGAGTACTTGTCAGGAGACGAGGTTGAACAAAGGTATAGAGTGATACCGATGATCAAACCTCGGACAAGTAAAATATCGCGTGACAAAGGGAATTGGTATCGTATGTGAATGGTTCATTCGATCACTAAAGTCATCGTTGAATATGTGGGAGCCATTATGGATCTCCAGATCCCGCTATTGGTTATTGGTCGGAGAGAGTACTCAACCATGTCCGCATAGTTCACGAACCGTAGGGTGACACACTTAAGGTTGGATGTTGAAATGGTACAACTTGAATATGGAATGGAGTTCGAATATTTGTTCGGAGTCCCGGATGAGATCCCGGACATCACGAGGAGTTCCGGAATGGTCCGGAGAATAAGATTCATATATAGGAAGTCATTTTATAAGATTTAAAATGATCCGGAAGGTTCTATGGAAGGTTCTAGAAGGTTCTAAAAAATCCGGAAGAAACCACTTTGGAAGGCGGAGTCCCATAGGAACTCCACCACCATGGCCGGCCAACCCTAAGAGGGGAGGAGTCCCAAGTGGACTCCCCTAAGGGGGCCGGCCACCCCCTCCCAAGGAAGGGTGGGAATCCCACCTCTAGTGGGAGTCCTAGCTTGGGTAGGTTTCATGTGATATGGAAGGTTTTGGTTTGGGGTCTTATTCGAAGACTTGTAGACCAACTCTTGGGTGTTCCACCTATATAATGAGGGCCAAGGGGAGGGGGCCGGCCACCCCAACAACACAAGGTGGCCGCACCACCTATATGGCCGGCGCCCCCTCTCCCCAAACCCTAGCCACCCCACTACTCCTTCTTCCCCGCACGCTTAGCGAAGCTTCGCCGGGATTCTCCACCACCACCGACACCATGCCGTCGTGCTGTCGGATTCAAGAGGAGCTACTACTTCCGCTGCCCGCTAGAACGGGGAGGTGGACGTCGTCTTCATCAACAACCGAACGTGTGACCGAGTACAGAGGTGCTGCCCGTTCGTGGCGCCGTGATCAAGATCTTCTACGCGCTTTTGCAAGCGGCAAGTGAACGTCTACCGCAGCAACAAGAGCCTCATCTTGTAGGCTTTGGAATCTCTTCAAGGGTGAGACTCGATAATCCCCTCGTTGCTACTGTCTTCTAGATTGCATCTTGGCTTGGATTGCGTGTTCGCGGTAGGAAAATTTTTGTTTTCTATGCAACGTATCCCTACAGTGGTATCAGAGCCGTGTCTATGCATAGATGGTTGCACGAGTAGAACACAATGGTTTTGTGGGCGTTGATGCTCTTGTTATCTTTAGTTTGAGTACTTTGCATCTTTGTGGCATAGTGGGATGAAGCGGCTCGGACTAACTTTACATGACCGCGTTCATGAGACTTGTTCCTCGTTCGACATGCAACTTGTATTGCATAAGAGGCTTTGCTGGTGTCTGTCTCTCCTACTATAGTGAAGATTCAATTTACTCTTCTATTGACAACATTAGTATCAACGTTGTGGTTCATGTTCGTAGGTAGATTAGATCTCTCTCGAAAACCCTAAACCACGTAAAATATGCAAACCAAATTAGAGACGTCTAACTTGTTTTTGCAGGGTTTGGTGATGTGATATGGCCATAATATGATGATGAATATGTATGAGATGATCATTATTGTATTGTGGCAACCGGCAGGAGCCTTATGGTTGTCTTTAAATTTCATGTTGAGTAGTATTTCAAAGTAGTTGTAATAGTTGCTACATGGAGAACAATCATGAAGACGGCGCCATTGACCTTGACGCTACGCCGACGATGATGGAGATCATGCCCGAAGATGATGGAGATCATGTCCGTGCTTTGGAGATGAAGATCAAAGGCGCAAAGACAAAAGGGCTATATCATATCACATATGAACTGCATGTGATGTTAATCCTTTTATGCATCTTATTTTGCTTAGATCGCGACGGTAGCATTATAAGATGATCCCTCACTAAAATCTCAAGATAATAAAGTGTTCATCCTTAGTAGCACCGTTGCCAAGACTTGTCGTTTCGAAGCATCTCGTGATGATCGGGTGTGATAGAATCAACAAGTGCATACAACGGGTGCAAGACAGTTTTGCACATGCAGATACTAAGGTGGCCTTGACGAGCCTAGCATGTACAGACATGGTCTTGGAACACGTGATACCGAAAGGTAGAGCATGAATCATATGGTTGATATGATGAACACTTTGAGTGTTCGCCATTGAAATTACACCTTGTCTCGTGATGATCGGATTTAGGTGTGGTGGATTTGGTTCGTGTGATCACTAAGACAATGTGAGGGATATTGTTTTGAGTGGGAGTTCACCTAGATTTTTAATTATGTTGAATTAAAATTTGAACTCAATTTGTCATAAACTTAGTCTAAACTTTTGCAAATATATGTTGTAGAGATGGCGTCCCCAATCAATTTTAACCAGTTCCTAGAGAAAGAAAAGCTTAAGAGCAACGGTAGCAACTTCACCGACTGGTTCCGTCATGTGAGGATCTTCCTCGCTGGCGGAAATCTGCAATTTGTGCTTGATGCACCGCTAGGTGACCCTCCTGCAGAAACTGAAACCGATGAAGTAAAGAATGTTTACGCAACTCGGAAAACTCGGTACTCTCAAGTTCAGTGTGCCCTCCTGTGCAGTCTGGAAGCCGATCTTCAAAAACGTTTTGAGCACCACGATCCTCATGAGTTGGTCAATGAGCTGAAAGCTATATTTGAGACTCATGCGGCCGTGGAATGCTATGAAGCATCGAAACACTTCTTCAGCTGCATGATGGAAGAAGGCAGCTCCGTTAGTGAGCACATGCTCGTTATGACCGGGCATGCGAAGAAACTTCGTTGACTTGGGAATAGTGATTCCTAATAGACTGGGGATTAATCGTGTCCTTCAATCACTGCCACCAAGTTACAAGAACTTTGTGATGAACTGCAATATGCAGAACATGAACAAGGAGTTACCTGAACTCTTTGGCATGCTAAAAGCTGCTGAGATTGAGATCAAGAAAGAGCACCAAGTGTTGATGGTCAACAAGACCACCAGTTTCAGGAAACAGGGCAAGTCTAAGGGAAAATTCAAGAAGGGTGGCAAGAAAGCTGCCACACCTCCTATGAAACCTAAGAACGGCCCTAAGCCTGATGCTGAGTGCTATTACTGCAAGGAGAAGGGACACTGGAAGCGTAATTGCTCCAAGTATCTGGCTGATCTGAAGAGCGGCCTTGTCAAGAAGAAGAAAGAAGGTATATTTGATATACATGTTATAGATGTTTATCTCACTGGTTCTCGTTCTAGTACCTGGGTATTTGATACTGGTTCGGTTGCTCATATTTGTAACTCGAAACAGGAACTAAAGAATAAACGAAGACTACTGAAAGATGAAGTGACCATGCGCGTTGGAAACGGATCCAAAGTCGATGTGATCGCTGTCGGCACACTTCCTCTACATCTACCTTCGGGATTAGTTTTAAGGCTAAATAATTGTTATTTTGTACCCGCGTTGAGCATGAACATTATATCTGGATCTTGTTTAATGCAAGACGGTTATTCATTCAAGTCTGAGAATAATGGTTGTTATATTTTTATGAATAATATCTTTTATGGTCGAGCACCTGAAAAGAATGGCTTATTTCTGTTAGATCTCGATAGTAGTGATACGCATATACGTAACATTGATGCTAAGCGAATTAAATTGAATGATAATTCTACTTATATGTGGCACTGTCGTCTTGGTCATATTGGAGTGAAACGCATGAAGAAACTCCATACCGATGGATTACTTGAATCACTTGACTTTGAGTCACTTGATAGATGCGAAGCATGTCTAATAGGAAAAATGACTAAGACTCCATTTTCTGGTATGATGGAGCGAGCTACTGACTTATTGGAAATCATACATACTGATGTGTGCGGACCAATGAGTGTAGCATCGCGCGGTGGTTATCGTTATGTTCTAACCTTCACAGATGATCTGAGTAGATATGGGTATATCTATTTCATGAATCATAAATCTGAAACTTTCGAGAAGTTTAAGGAATTCCAAAGTGAAGTAGAAAATCAACGTAACAAGAAGATTAAATTTCTACGATCTGATCGTGGAGGTGAATATCTGAGTTATGATTTTGGCATGCATTTAAAGAAATGTGGAATACTTTCACAATTGACACCGCCGGGAACACCACAACGAAACGGTGTGTCCGAACGTCGTAATCGAACTCTCTTAGATATGGTTCGTTCTATGATATCTCTTACTGATTTGCCGTTATCATTTTGGAGTTATGCATTAGAGACAGCCGCATTCACTTTAAATAGAGCACCATCAAAATCCATAGAAACGACACCGTATGAATTATGGTTTAATAAGAAACCTAAGCTATCGTTCCTTAAAGTTTGGGGTTGCGAAGCCTATGTAAAGAAGTTACAACCGGACAAGCTAGAACCCAAAGCGGAGAAATGCGTCTTCATAGGATACCCTAAGGAAACTATAGGGTACACTTTCTATCACAGATCCGAAGGCAAAATCTTTGTTGCTAAGAACGGAACCTTTCTTGAGAAAGAATTTCTCACTAAAGAAGTGACTGGAAGAAAAGTAGAACTCGATGAGATTGATGAATCTATACTCGTTGATCAGAGTAGCGCAGTACCGGAAGTTGTACCTGTACCGCCTACACCAAAGAACAGAGGAAGCTAATGATAATGATCATGAAACTTCGAACGAGGAAACTACTGAACCTCGCAGATCGACAAGGGAACGTGCCACTCCTGATTGGTATGATCCTTGTCTAAATGTCATGATTGTGGATAACAATGATGAGGACCCTGCGACGTATGAAGAAGCGATGATGAGCCCAGATTCCAACAAATGGCAAGAAGCCATGAAATCCGAAATGGGATCCATGTATGATAACAAAGTGTGGACTTTGGTAGACTTACCTGATAGCCGCAAGGCTGTCGAGAATAAATGGATCTTCAAGAGAAAAACAGATGCTGATGGTAATATTACTGTCTATAAAGCTCGACTTGTCGCAAAGGGTTTCCGACAAATTCAAGGAGTTGACTACGATGAGACTTTCTCACCTGTAGCGAAGCTAAAATCTGTGAGGATTTTGTTAGCAATAGCTGCATTTTTCGATTATGAGATTTGGCAGATGGATGTCAAAACGGCGTTCCTTAATGGAGACATTGAGGAAGAGTTGTATATGGTACAACCCAAAGGTTTTGTCGATCCTAAAAATGCTGACAAAGTATGCAAACTTCAGCGTTCAATCTATGGACTGAAGCAAGCATCAAGAAGTTGGAACCGACGCTTTGATAAGGTGATCAAAGACTTCGGGTTTATACAGTGTCATGGAGAGGTCTGTATTTACAAGAAAGTGAGTGGGAGCTCTGTAGCATTCCTGATATTATATGTAGATGACATATTATTGATTGGGAATGATATAGAACTATTAAGCAGTGTAAAAGGTTATTTGAATAATAGTTTTTCAATGAAAGACCTTGGTGAAGCATCGTATATATTAGGCATCAAGATTTATAGAGATAGATCAAGACGCCTAATAGGGCTATCACAGAGTACATACCTGGACAAGATTCTAAAGAAGTTTAGAATGGACGAAAGTAAGAAAGGGTTCTTACCTATGTTACCAGGCAAGGTCTTGAGTAAGACTCAAGGACCGGCTACGGCAGAAGAAAGAGAAAGGATGAGTAATATCCCCTATGCCTCGACAATAGGATCTATCATGTATGCCATGCTATGTACAAGACCGGATATAGCACATGCTGTTAGTTTGACTAGCAGATATCAAAGTGATCCAGGAATGGAACACTGGACAGCGGTCAAGAATATCCTGAAGTACTTGAAAAGAACTAAGGATATGTTTCTTTGTTATGGAGGTGACCAAGAGCTCGTTGTAAGCGGTTACACCGATGCAAGTTGGAACACTGATCCTGATGACTCTAAGTCACAGTCTGGGTACGTGTTTATATTGAATGGTGCTGCAGTAAGCTGGGCAAGCTCGAAGCAGTGCACGGTGGCGAAGTCTTCAACAGAATCAGAGTACATAGTGGCTTCAGAGGCTTCATCAGAAGCGGTAGGGATGAAGAGGTTCATTGTAGAGCTCGGTGTGGTTCCTAGTGCATTGGACCCACTAGTCATCTCTTTGTGACAACATGGGTGCCATCGCCAATGCACAAGAACCAAGGTCACACAAGAGGCTGAAGCATATCAAGCTGCGTTACCACTCGATTCGCGAGTACATCGAAGATGGAGAAGTAAAGATTTGCAAAGTACACACTGATCTGAATGTAGCAGATCCGTTGACTAAAGCTCTCCCTAGGGCAAAGCATGACCAACACCAGAATGCCATGGGTGTTAGGTATATTACAATGTAATCTAGATTATTGACTCTAGTGCAAGTGGGAGACTGAAGGAGATATGCCCAAGAGGCAATAATAAAAGTGGTTATTATATATCTTTATGTTTATGATAAATGTTTATATACCATGCTATAATTGTATTAACCGAAACATTGATACATGTGTGATATGTAAACAACAAAGAGTCCCTAGTATGCCTCTTAACTAGCTTGTTGATTAATGGATGATTAGTTTCATAATCATGAACATTGGATGTTATTAATAACAAGGTTATATCATTGTATGAATGATGTAATGGACACACCCAATTAAGCGTAGCATAAGATCACGTCATTAAGTTATTTGCTATAAGCTTTCGATACATAGTTACCTAGTCCTTATGACCATGAGATCATGTAAATCACTTATACCGGAAAGGTACTTTGATTACATCAAACGCCACTGCGTAAATGGGTGGTTATAAAGGTGGGATTAAGTATCCGAAAAGTATGAGTTGAGGCATATGGATCAACAGTGGGATTTGTCCATCCCGATGACGGATAGATATACTCTGGGCCCTCTCGGTGGAATGTCGTCTAATGTCTTGCAAGCATATGAATGAGTTCATAAGAGACCACATACCACGGTACGAGTAAAGAGTACTAGTCAGGAGACGAGGTTGAACAAAGGTATAGAGTGATACCGATGATCAAACCTCGGACAAGTAAAATATCGCGTGACAAAGGGAATTGGTATCGTATGTGAATGGTTCATTCGATCACTAAAGTCATCGTTGAATATGTGGGAGCCATTATGGATCTCCAGATCCCGCTATTGGTTATTGGTCGGAGAGAGTACTCAACCATGTCCGCATAGTTCACGAACCGTAGGGTGACACACTTAAGGTTGGATGTTGAAATGGTAGAACTTGAATATAGAATGGAGTTCGAATATTTGTTCGGAGTCCCGGATGAGATCCCGGACATCACGAGGAGTTCCGGAATGGTCCGGAAAATAAGATTCATATATAGGAAGTCATTTTATAAGATTTAAAATGATCCGGAAGGTTCTATGGAAGGTTCTAGAATGTTCTAGAAAAATCCGGAAGAAACCACTTTGGAAGGCGGAGTCCCATAGGGACTCCACCACCATGGCCGGCCAACCCTAAGAGGGGAGGAGTCCCAAGTGGACTCCCCTAAGGGGGCCGGCCACCCCCTCCCAAGGAAGGGTGGGAATCCCACCTCTAGTGGGAGTCCTAGCTTGGGTAGGTTTCATGTGATATGGAAGGTTTTGGTTTGGGGTCTTATTCGAAGACTTGTAGACCAACTCTTGGGTGTTCCACCTATATAATGAGGGCCAAGGGGAGGGTGCCGGCCACCCCAACAACACAAGGTGGCCGCACCACCTAGATGGCCGGCGCCCCCTCTCCCCAAACCCTAGCCACCTGTTATCACCAGAATTTGACCGAGTCAGCGGTGGGCCGCGATCAAGATGGACTTGAAGAATATACATGGAAGAAATACGTGAATCGTCCTGTTATGCAAAGTTTGGGCCAGTTTGCCCGTGTATCTGTAATATAGTAGGATACGTGTCGGTTAGTTAGAGTTTGTCTCGTGCACGGTGGGGATTATTCCCACGTTAGAAAGTCTACGGACTATAAATATGTATCTAGGGTTTATGAAATAAACAACAATCACGTTCACCACAAATCAATCTAGGCGCATCGCCAACTCCCTTGTCTCGAGGGTTTCTTCCGGGTAAGCATCATGCTGCCTAGATCGCATCTTGCGATCTAGGCAGTACAAGTTTATTCGTCGTTCATGCGTTGCTCGTACTGAAGCCTTTTTGATGGCGAGCAACGTAGTTATCTTAGATGTGTTAGGGTTAGCATTGTTCTTCGTATCATATGCTGTCGTAGTGCAACCCTTAGACATCTAGCCGCCCTTACACCTATCTTAGGTGTAGGGGCGGCACCCCGCTTGATCATTATTTAGTAGATCCGATCCATTATGGTTGCTCCTTATTCTTCAAGGATTAGTTTAATATCTGCATAGTTATGCCTTACAAAGGGTTGGAGGATCCAGCGGCGCGTAGGGTGTAGTTTGCTAGCCCTAGACAGGATGTTCCGGGGATCAACCTCGTGTTGGTTTTTAGGCCTTGTCTAGGATCGGCTTACGATCACCGTGCGTGACCGCGAGGCCCAATCACGAGTAGGATGATCCGATTATGCGGTGAAAACCCCAAATCGTCGTAGATCGTTTTAGCTTTATCTTGATCAAGCAGGACCACCATATATTCGTACACCTCGTGCGAATCATGGGTGGATCGGCTCTTTGAGCCGATTCACAGGATAACCTGAGAGCCGATCGAGGCTCGTATTTAATGTTTACGTGTATGCCATGCAGGAAACTAAGCGAGGCATCTCCATCACCTTCCCGACCAGGTATAGGTCAGGTGGCACGCCCTTGCACCAGCATCGGACGTGCGTGCCGGAGTCTTTGCGGTCCGTCGCTCGGAGGGACCAGGGCCAGCCGCAGCCCTAAGTTGCTCCCGGCTCTCCTGTGTTGCCCGTCGTTGCTCGCCGGTGGGTTTCTGACCGCAACACATTCTGGCACGCCCAGTGGGACCATCTTCGACATCAACCACATCGCCATCTACATCTGAGATGGCGGACGGCACTCCAGTCACGTACGAGGATCTGACCGAGGAGCTCAAGAAGAAGTACGACGAGGTCAAAGCGATCCTCGAAGCCGACCTCATCGGCTCTTTTCACAGAACCCGTTCACATGGCATCAGGTGGAAAGGGTTCTCGCCTGAAGGTGCGCTCGATGGAATAGACCTGTCCGCCCCGTCAGAAGAACGCACCAGGTCCCTACGTCAGGAGATTAACTACATGGTGGCTCACTCGCTGCACCGCCACTCTGAGAACCTGGTGAACACTTTGGAGCGTGTTGCTCTTCGGGTGATCCAGGAGATCATGAGGCACCAGTACTCTCCGTCAGGACCAGCTCTCGGGACATACCAAGGAGAGATGCCACTCCAGTCCCGTCCACCGCTGCCATTCGCGTTGGCAGCACCTAAGGAGATCGGTGGTGACCCTAGTGACTACCAGTTCTTGCACGAGGCGCCTAAGGAGATCCCTCACGGATACACGTGCACATACGTGCCAGACTGCGGTAACTGGGCGCTCACAAACCAGGCCGCAACAGCAGGGACTTCTGGAAAAGCAGGAGGAACGTCAGCGACAGATCTTGAGAAGCAGACGTGGCTAGCTAAATATGCCACTCCGACAAACCTCCAGAGCTCAGCTCCTGCAGTTGGCTCAGAGCTGGAAAAGCAAGCATGGCTGGCTAAGTATGCCACTCCGGCGAATCTTCAGAGTTCGACTCCTGCAGCCAGCACCGTGGATCAAATCAGTACGATCCTGAGAGACCAGTTCGGCATGGTGCCGAAAAGGAGGACAATCGGCTATTCCAAGCCGTACCCCGACGAGTACGAGTTGGTCCCGCTACCACCCAAATATCGGCTCCCTGATTTCTCCAAATTTAATGGATCAGATGGTTCCAGCTCCATCGAGCATGTGAGCCGATATTTGGCACAGCTAGGAACGGCCTCAGCATCGGATCCACTACGCGTGAGGTTCTTCGCACAGTCCCTCACGGGATCGGCTTTCGGGTGGTATACTTCGTTGCCACCGGACTCGATCCGGACTTGGAAGCAGTTGGAAGAACAGTTCCACATGCAGTTTCACTCAGAGGCTTCCGAGGCCGGCATTGCCGATCTAGCTCAAATACGTCAGAAGCGTGGAGAAACCGTGGCAGAATACGTCCAGCGCTTCAGAAATCTAAGGAACCGATGTTATTCGGCTCGTGTGACTGAAAAAGAAGCAGTCGAGTTGGCAGTGGTGGGCCTTGCGTCACCAATCAAGGACATGGCCTCCCAAGCAGACTACCCTTCACTGGCGCACATGGTTCAGAAACTGTCGGCATATGAACAGCGCCACCCGGACTTGTACCAGGACAAATTCAAGCGTGCGGTAGTCCTGGTTGAGGCAGATGAAGACGAAGGCTCTGCGGGAGATCAAGAAGTAGCAGTGGCTGAATGGACTCGGGGGGCAACCCCCGTGTCCTGCAAATGGGTTAAGCCACCAGGTCCGCCCAGAGGGTTCGATTTTGACGTGACTAAAACTGAGCAAATCTTCGACCTCCTACTCAAGGAGAAGCAGTTGAAGTTACCCGAAGGCCTCAAAGTCCCCACGGTACAGGAGCTGAACAGAAAGCCATACTGCAAATGGCATAACTCGTTCTCCCATGCCACCAACGACTGCAGGGTGTGGCATCAGCAGATCCAAATGGCGATAGAACAAGGACGTCTGATTTTCAACCAGTACGCCATGAAGGTCGACACCCACCCCTTCCCCGCCGTTAACATGGTGGAGTGCACTTACCCTGAAAGTTGCCAGCCAGGATTCTCGTTCAACATCAACATGGTAGGACCTGGACACCACTCTGGCAAGGATGGAGACGAGGGCAGCTGCTCTCGTAGCAAGGACACAGAGGAGGCCGCTCCACGCGATCGGCTCCGGCACGATGGCAAGCGCTACATCACAGAGGGAGAAGTGAAGAATGTAAGATATCAGCGACCTCTCTCCGATCACCTCCTCAACAAGTACGTGAGTCAATATAGCCAACGCCGACGATCCAGCGACGATGATGATAGAGACCGTCTGGCTAGGGACGCCAGGAGACATCGTCGGCATGATCGCGATGAGGAGGAGTACGAGCGCCGTGCCAAGGAAAAATCGAGGGAGCAAGACGACGAGGATAGGCACTGGGACTGCCCCTTCTTCAGACACTGCTGGGATTCAGGAATGAGCCGATTGCCTACAATCGGCAACTGCCCAGAATGTAGACAGAAGAGGAAGGATGCAGCTAACGTGTCCGTGTTCAAACGTCTAGGGCCTCTCCCACCTCGAAGCAAACACGCTGAGTCCCCTCGGGTGGAAGATCTCGAGGATTTGGAAGACGATGAAGAAGAAGAAGAAGAAGACAGGTACCACCGGCCAAGGTGGTGCCCTGATGGACTCAGCCGTTCCCAAAAGCGTAGGGTTCAGCGATTGCGCGGCTTGGAGGAAGCCGAAAGGTTATATCTGCACACGCTAAGGAAGGCGCGGCCTGATCTGGCCGCGAAAATTCAGCGAACTCTGGATGAAGAGGGTCGACCACAAAAAATGGAGTGGCGCCCCAAGCAAAGGAAAGTCGATGATGAAACATCGGCTGGCACAAACATGGTGTTCATCCTTCCTACGGAGTTCAGTGCTCCAGGATTAGACGAGGCACCTGTGGCACAACTTGACTGCGGCCCACGGCCGGTTATCTTTGAGAAGCCACGAGAAAGAAGCTACAGACATCTGAAGGCCCTGTACTTGCGAGGTTATATCGATGGAAGGCCTGTCAATAAGATGCTGGTGGACACCGGAGCGGCAGTCAACATTATGCCATACTCTACGCTACGTCGGTTGGGACGCTCTAGCTCCGATCTGATCAAGACCAACGTGACATTGAGAGATTTCAACGGCCAAGCGTCTGACGCACAAGGTGTTCTGAACGTGGATCTGGCCGTAGGAAGGAAAACCATCCCTACGACGTTCTTCATCGTCGATAGCAAGAGCACCTATGCTGTTCTGCTAGGAAGAGATTGGATCCACGCCAACTGTTGCATTCCCTCCACGATGCACCAATGCGTAATACAGTGGGATGGAGATGAGGTAGAGGTCGTCCAGGCCGATGACTCAGCCGAAATTTCAATGGCTGGCATGAACGCTTGGGAAACAGCAGGCCAAGAGCCACTCTCAGGTATCAATTTGGACGACTGCGAGCGCATCGACGTGACGAAGGGCAGGGTTAGGCTGGTCTTATCCACCGGCCTGACCGTGTAGCAAGAACAAACTGATGAGCAAACGTGGCGAGGCCAATCCTTGGGATCGGCCCCAAAGATCTATGAAGGAACATTACAAAACCTTCACTGAGCGATTCAATATGGAGGCCGATTCTAGCAATCGGCCAAAATTATCCTCACCACATGTTTTGCTTGTGTTCAACATCGATCTACTGGGCAGCGGTTTTACGTCGGCTGATGAGTTAGGAAAACTCAACATTGGTCCTACCGGAGCCGACGTGCAAATACATGTGCCTTGGTTAACTACAGAGCCGATATCTGCAGTTCCCTGACAGATTCGGCTCGGGGGGCACCTAATCAGATGAACATGTGCAGATGAACATGTGTGCAGTGAAATGTTGGAGGCCGATAGAAAAATCGGCCAGTAAAAAAAAATCAGCATCACGATATATAGCCGATGCGCGGACATCGACTTTAGAACTAAACGAAGCCGATGCGCAGCCATCGACTCTAGTACATTTACACAAGATCTACCGGCTGCGTGTTCAAGACACGGATTTCGACCAGGTCGGTTTCCAGTCCAGTTGTGATACATTCTGCTTCCTCGAGGGAGTAAACAATGAGCCGATTTTGGGTACCTGAACCTTCTCTTCGAGGACTTCCAACCATTTGCGACAGTTCAGCAGTACTGGCAGAAACGTCAGTTTTGGCACAAGGCAACCCTTTGCTCTTTAAGCCATTGGTACTTCATCTGCAATATCAGCTTTCAAAGGAAGAAGGGTGATCGGCTCTGATGCGTCTACAAGTTGGCTTTTTTCCCAGCTACGTTCGTAGACATGATTAGGACCTCTGCATGGTGGCTGTCTCAATTTGCCTGAGTTCAGGACCCTTGGACTGAACTGTGTATCCTCGCCACCGTTCTCACTTTGACTGAGGCTCGGGGGGCAGCTGATTTGATAGACACTCTGTTTGTGGAGCCGATTGGAGTTACATCGGCTGATCCTGCACCATAAACTTCTCCGAAAGCGGTGAGTCGTTGCAGAAGCAGACTGCTAGAGCTACGGAGAGGAGCCTGAAAGGGAAGCCGTCGTCATCTACAGGGGTTGGACCGTCCTGTTACTGCAAGAAAATGAAGGAGACTGGATTCTCAAAACAGCCGATGAACAGTCATCGGCTGTAGGATTACGGAATATTATGGTCAGATATCAAATCACAGTCTGAATTTGAGAAGTGCTTGACTGACGGTCTAATCGGTATCTGAGTCCGGCTTCATGGGCGTCTAAAAAAAAAATCCGATACGTTGCTATCGGTCTTGGTGTGGCGGGCGGAAGGCTTGAAATTGGATTAATTGAAAGTTAAATTGGAAGAACAATTCTTATTAATTCAAAGGAGCGGCTTTACAGGAAAGAGCCGATGGCTCTCAAAAGGGGGATCTGATGCCTAGTGCACTGCTACTACTAGTCCCACTCTACTAGTCGTCGCTGTCCTCATCGTCGCCGTTGTAGCTGCCGTCGGCGCTGCTCCCAGGAAGTTCCTCGTCGCTGCTGCCCCAGCCCTCGGCCGGAGCTTCTTCTTCCTCGTCGTCATCATCATCCTCGCTGTCCACCCAAGAGCGGAAGCGCTTTGCCGGCGGATATCCGGCGGAGGAGGAGGATTCATCCTCCTCCTCTTCCTCTTCCTCCTCGTCATCATCGTCGTCCTCGCTGTCCGCCCAAGCGCGGAATCGCTTTGCCGGCGGATGCTTAGCGGAGGAGGAGGAATCATCTTCCTCCTTTTCCCCTTCTTCCTCTACTTCTTTTTCTTCCTCCTTCCCGTCGGAGGAGGTGGGTTTCACCCAGGGATGGAGGTCGTCTTCGCTTTCGCTTATCAGCTCCCCTTCAATGAGGAACTTGAGGTCGTCTTCCCCATCGGTTAGAGGCAGGTCACCATCTGACCCGACGAGTGCTTCGGGTGGGCCGTCTGACACATGATCGAAGTTCCACTCCGGCTCGCTTGAGGAGGAAGACTGGAGGGAGAGGCCGGAGGAGACGGAGGAAGAGGAAGACATTGCTACAGGGAAAGAGGGTTTTTCGGTGCCGATAGCTAGAACAGAGGAAGGGGATGAAGAGGGCTAGTCAATCGGCACAGTTAAATAAGAAGGAGCCTAGTGGAGATTTAATGCCATTGCAGTTTCCGAGGAAGTGATGCTAAAGCTATAAAATTTTGCAGAGAAGTTGAGAAGACAAGGCATCATGGTGAAGGATACTGTGACGGTTCTGCTCTGCCACGACATGACCCGACGAAGAAAAAGCAGAGTGATTTTGGAATTATCAATTCCAAAACCAGGGGGGCATGTGTTATCACCAGAATTTGACCGAGTCAGAGGTGGGCCGCGATCAAGATGGACTTGAAGAATATACATGGAAGAAATACGTGAATCGGCCTGTTATGCAAAGTTTGGGCCAGTTTGCCCGTGTATCTGTAATATAGTAGGATACGTGTCGGTTAGTTAGAGTTTGTCTCGTGCACAGTGGGGATTATTCCCACGTTAGAAAGTCTACGGACTATAAATATGTATCTAGGGTTTATGAAATAAACAACAATCACGTTCACCACAAATCAATCTAGGCGCATCGCCAACTCCCTTGTCTCGAGGGTTTCTTCCGGGTAAGCATCATGCTGCCTAGATCGCATCTTGCGATCTAGGCAGTACAAGTTTATTCGTCGTTCATGCGTTGCTCGTACTGAAGCTTTTTTGATGGCGAGCAACGTAGTTATCTTAGATGTGTTAGGGTTAGCATTGTTCTTCGTATCATATGCTGTCGTAGTGCAACCCTTAGACATCTAGCCGCCCTTACACCTATCTTAGGTGTAGGGGCAGCACCCCGCTTGATCATTATTTAGTAGATCCGATCCATTATGGTTGCTCCTTGTTCTTCAAGGATTAGTTTAATATCTGCATAGTTAGGCCTTACAAAGGGTTGGAGGATCCAGCGGCGCGTAGGGTGTAGTTTGCTAGCCCTAGACAGGATGTTCCGGGGATCAACCTCGTGTTGGTTTTTAGGCCTTGTCTAGGATCGGCTTACGATCACCGTGCGTGACCGCGAGGCCCAATCACGAGTAGGATGATCCGATTATGCGGTGAAAACCCCAAATCGTCGTAGATCGTTTTAGCTTTATCTTGATCAAGCAGGACCACCATATATTCGTACACCTCGTGCGAATCATGGGTGGATCGGCTCTTTGAGCCGATTCACAGGATAACCTGAGAGCCGATCGAGGCTCGTATTTAATGTTTACGTGTATGCCATGCAGGAAACTAAGCGAGGCATCTCCATCACCTTCCTGACCAGGTATAGGTCAGGTGGCACGCCCTTGCACCAGCATCGGACGTGCGTGCCGGAGTCTTTGCGGGCCGTCGCTCGGAGGGACCAGGGCCAGCCGCAGCCCTAAGTTGCTCCCGGCTCTCCTGTGTTGCCCGTCGTTGCTCGCCGGTGGGTTTCTGACCGCAACACCACCCCACTACTCCTTCTTCCCCGCACGCTTAGCGAAGCTCCGCCGGGATTCTCCACCACCACCGACACCACGCCGTCGTGCTGTCGGATTCAAGAGGAGCTACTACTTCCGCTGCCCGCTGGAACGGGGAGGTGGACGTCGTCTTCATCAACAACCGAACGTGTGACCGAGTACGGAGGTGCTGCCCGTTCGTGGCGCCGTGATCAAGATCTTCTACGCGTTTTTGCAAGCGGCAAGTGAACGTCTACCGCGGCAACAAGAGCCTCATCTTGTAGGCTTTGGAATCTCTTCAAGGGTGAGACTCGATAATCCCCTCGTGGCTACCGTCTTCTAGATTGCATCTTGGCTTGGATTGCGTGTTCGCGGTAGGAATTTTTTTGTTTTCTATGCAACGTATCCCTACAATACATAGACTGTGTATGTGGCATATGAATCAAAATGCTGGCAAGCACCTTTGTGGAGTCGTCAAAGATTATAAGAAGTTCAATGTCGATTTTCAGCATTGTATCTATGATATAGAGGAGGAAGATGAATCTATAAATGCATGGGATGGAATGCTTGACAATTATAGACTACATGAAAATGAGTGGCTTAAAAGGTGGTTCGAGAAAAAGGAGCATTAGGCACTAGTGTATGGCAGAAATACGTTTTGTGCCCAAATGACCACTACCCAAAGAAGTGAAAGCATGAACAATGAACTAAAAAGGTACATCAGTGTTAAATATGACATGCTTACTATTTTCCATCATTTCGAGCGGCTAGTTTCAGATAAAAGATTTGAAGAGGTGAGGTGTGACTTCAAAGCAACACATAGTAGTCCTAAACTAAAGGTAGAAGCTAGCTATATGTTAAGACAAGCCGTATCCACATATAGTCTAGCAATATTCAAGTTGTTTCAAGAGCAAGTGCTTCGGACCCTGAACTATGACACATTTCTTTGCGGTGAAATTGAGGCAGAGGAGAAGGTTTACACAGTAAAATGTCATGGCACACAACGTGACCATATCGTTAGATTTATTCCAAAAGAAGAAAAGGTCAGATGTTGTTGCAAGAGGTCTGAATTTGCTGGAATACTTTGTTCTCATTGCTTAAAGGTTCATGATATTAATAATATCAAGCACATCCCTTAAGAATATATCTTGAAAAGGTGAACAATTGATGCAAAAGTTCTGGATATAACAAGCAAATACAACCATCATGATGATCCAAAAGTAAGAATGGCTAATCGCTACAAGGATTAATGCAAAATATATATGAAAATAGATGCTCGTGCCGCTGATTCTGATGAATCATATGACGAGGCTGCTAACTCCGCAGAGCAATTAGCACAAAGGGTGAAGAAATGCTTGAAAATTAGAGATGATCCAGAATAGAACAACTCCAGTACTACAGAAGGTAATCCTGTACTTATAAGTACGTAGGCTAGTTCCAAAGTAAAATTTAGTTTAACATTATTGTGGCAGGATTACACATTGACTCTAGTAGAATTTCAAAACACGACGAGAGGCTTGCGAAACTAAAAGGTATCAAGGTGAAGGAGAATACCACCAAAGGATCAAGCAGACCACTGGGTGGCTTTGAGAAAGTAAACGAAAAGAAGAAAAAAAACATGAATAATACTATAGAAGTGCAGCCAGAGGGCATCACAACGGTATAAAATCAGTAGCTTGTTTACTATGAAATCTTTAATTGTATTGGCCTTTATATATCATTTTTAGGGTCATTTGGAGAAAGCAACTTGAAAGAAGAAAAATAACATGGATAATAATATGCTTGTGCATCTAAAAAAAAAGTGCTTGTGCAGCCACAAGGCACCTCAACGGTATAAAGTTACTAACTTATTTTCCTATAATACATTTAATTGTACCGACCTTCTATATTTTTTTGCAGGGTCATTTATGGTTTTTGACAAATCAAATAGCTGCATATCAATTACAGTATAACTAAATGCTTCAACACGACTACGTATAGGATATTTTTTTCGTGTCTCCTGTAAAAAAAGACAAATTTTGATGCTACAACACGACTACGTACATGACATTTTTTTATCTTTTTTGTACATGTCACATAAAATGTTACTTTTTTCACGAAAACTTGTGTACGAACATAAAATGTCACGATGCACACCATAAATTTTATATCAGAATTTTTGAACACTTTTAAAATTGGTTTTTAATTATTTTGCGCAAATGCTTCTATGAGGCAAAACGCCTCCTCCATTTACCTTGTTGTTACCTTACCTATATATACAACTATACATATTGTTACTTCACATAGCCAGCCAAAAAACATCAACGGCAAGTGCCTCCAAAGATTGAACTTACCCTTGGTTACATGTTAAATCAAAAAAGAAACATGATTAACCATCATAACGCATGTGCATTCAACTAGTGAGAATTCTAAACTTGGAGAACAACTTACAGTAGAACAACTAGTGAGTAGTTGGATGAATACAAAAGTACGTGCCAGTCAATGCTGTTATTTGGAGATGTATATGGCCATGAGCCCATGAGTGCAACTAGTTAAATGGATCTAGAAATATGTGTCCGTCAACGCTCTGGTCTTTGGAATTGTATATGGCCATCAGTGTAACTAGTTGACGGATACCAATTCCAAATGCATTTTTTTCAATAAAAAGAATATATTAATATCAAAAGATACCAATTACTTCTAATCTCTGCAACAACGCAACACCCTAATGACGGTACGGATGCACACATCAAAAAAAAGATGAAGTATTATCCCATTGTTGAAAAATCTTGAGCAGCTCTCAAGTAATGTTTCCACTGGGAATAGCCCCGAATAAGAGGGCAAAAGCTTAAAAACACCGAACGGAACTGTCTCCGCCGCCGTGAACTGATTATAGATTCAATATGTATTACCACCTTGGGCATGTATTCTGATAGGCTAGTGGTTTAGTAGAAATTATTCGTAGTACTACCCCAAACCAAAAAATTGTTCATAACTACGGCTAATCCATACCATTAACTCCAAACCAAAAATCATTCGGACTATCTCCACCCGTGGGTAACGAAGGGACGACTGTTTGGCCAGGAAGGACACAAGCATTTACTGCTGCATTGATTAAAATCTTGCTGGCTGGCTGTCCCGTCATTAATAACTAACTCCAACATGGTGTTTAAAACTTTATATTTCAAAGTTGATCATTTTGACTATCTCCACCAATGGTTAATCATTGTTATAACATGACATCATTAGTGAAAATTATTTGATTTGAATTAGTATAAAATCACATTTTCACCAGCTACGTCATAAGTACAAATTTTTATTCTGGATTAGCCCAAACTAACATTTTTGACCTTTTGCACCACTAGTACAAAATATTTGATTTGGATGTTTTTATCTGTACCATTGAAAAAAAGTGTGTTCAAGAATTTATGTTCCAAATTAATCATTTTGACTATGTCTACCATTTGTTAATTGTCGTAGCTGCAACGTCCATATTTCTGCATACTTAAAGTCCATTTTTGGTTGTTCCTAGAAATGAAATTACTTCTCCTTACCTTAATATGTATGTTGGTTACAAATTTTTTTTTTGGACTCCTTCTATTTGCAGCTGTTACCATTTTAATAATTCAGATTCCAAATTTGGTTAATAGGCATTTTCTTTACATTTTTTGAATGGTTTCATCTGAAAATAGTGACGTTGTTAAGATAATCTCTTGCAGTTTACATGTGCAACCGAGTATTAGTGAAGGAGAGTAAAGCAGGCCACCATGCATGTGCACCTTGTACGAGCCTGCTATGTATAAGGTAAAGTAAAGGCTGCGTATCAACTGCAAGCTATATTACATGCTAATCCCATAGCAGTCATTGTTGTCTACGATGTCGACCTCACGCATAGCGTTTCAAAAGTCCGCGTCGGGCAAAAAAAGCTCAGCTACATATACTTTCCAAGGCTGAGCTATGTCCTTCACTGCGAATGCAAAGAAGGCCATTATATTCCACATCTCCCATGCGCTGCGACTGCATATGCCCATTGCTCTGATATGCTGATACTCACTGGTAGGATAT
The DNA here is from genome assembly GCF_019359855.2 of Lolium perenne. NCBI lineage: Eukaryota > Viridiplantae > Streptophyta > Magnoliopsida > Poales > Poaceae > Lolium > Lolium perenne. The sequence goes on along the minus strand of NC_067248.2, from coordinate 29,693,851 downwards.
ACTTCATCGATCGCTTCAGATATATCTTTAATTTTTGTTCCTCTATACTCGTCCCTGCTAATTTATTTACCTTGTGCATTTTCTCTCCCTCTCTCAGTGAACTAGTTGCCGCAATTTTACCCCTGATTGACCATCTGAGCGAACGTACACCTTCTGCCTGCTACTCACGTTTTTCTCCGTCTCGAAGATTTGTTTGGAGGGTAAGAATTGCCATTGAATATCTTAATTTATATGTATATGTTTCCTTGATATCCCATAATGAAATTGAACATGATATCTGTCGTTGAGAGCGAGGATCAGCCTGCCGGCGGGGGTCACCCCTTCTCATCGTAATGGTCGGAGTGGAACGGAAGTATGGAACACCCCCTTCACATAGCATCATCTGTGTGGTTTTGTTGCGCTCATCATAGATACACTCCATCAATGATGGCACATCTTCCGTTACCGGCACTTTTTCACTTGTTGGTATGTGAATTTCTCGTTTCGGTACCATATGAGTGAAAACGTGACTTAGGCTAACTTTGGTAGCTTGTTTGGATGCCAACAATTTCGCTTGGATTTGGTTGGAGAAATGAGAAGCAGCTTGTTTGGTTGTATGCAAATTGAGGGGATTGTGGTTATTAAATTAGTTCAATCATAATCACCTCTAATCTACCTAACCGTTCATTGATTCGTGACAGTTGTGATTCCATTCTCGTCATTGGTTCATCGTTTCATCGAGTGTTTCAAACTCGGTTTCATGCTCCTTTTTGAGCCGTTTGTGGACGAGCTTTGTCAAATTTTCGCACACGATCGACCATTTCAAAATTCCTTCTGGGAGTAGTTTCATCTCACCATTTCACACTACTTTCGTGTTCAATGTTTTCGGTTTCGATATTCATAAACGAATAGATCTACAACAGCGTACAATATACTTAGAAGGCATAGATGTACTCGTATACGAATGTCAAAATGGAGATCTATGAATACAAAAGTCATGCGCGACAGTGAGATGAAACTACTCGTCAAACGGTTGCGATAAATTTGAGTAAATTCGGCCCAAAAACACTTTGAACGGGACACAAAATTGGCATTCAAATATTCCACGAAACCAAAAACCGTTCATGGAAATTTATTCGTAACATCAATGCGCATTTTTTTTCGTGTTCATCGTATTTCAAACTGACCCACCGTTTTGTAGACTGGGGAGGATTAAAATGATGCGGATTAGTGATAAGGTTAGGTAGAGGTGCTCGTATGACTTCACCCAAGATGGGCCCAATTTTGGGCTCGTGTGAGCCTGGCCACGCAAAACGCTCAAGCGTTCATCTTGGGTTAACATTTTTTTTCATCCGAGGATGCTTTGAGAATCGTGCTATGCAGGAGATCTTTTTATTGTGTGCTCCTAAATGTCCAGTTTTGGCCCATCTCGTGCGAGCCAAGCCCGTTATTGGCAACCAATCACACCCTAAGACTATATAGTGCACTGAAAACTAGCATAGCGTATAAAAAAGCACATTGCATATCAGATAGTGGACATACATATTGTATAATTTAAATATCTTCTTCGTGGAAATTTTTAACATAGATAGTTCATCACGAGAAACAGAGACTAAAAACTGAAATAGTAAACATAATTAAACAACACGGCTGCGGGGACAATGCGCCGGCAGGGACGATGTGGTGGTGAGAATGGTCACCGGTGGCACCCGCACTTCTTCGCAGGGCTCCTATTGATGTAATGTCCGTGCGCCTACCGCTGCCAAAAGCGGTGTCGCGGCCTTGAATCGGGTGTTCGCAAAGAAGACACGGTGCAGTTGGCCATCATTGAAGTCTTGGACGCGGCGGCACTTCAGCTCCTCGCATGCGGCCATGTGGAGCAAATTCTTGAACGCCCACCACGTCACCGTTTCTTCCTCTTCTAGCAAGACAAAGTCGCTCTCCTCATACTCCTCCTCCTCCTCCTCCTCCTCCCCCTCCTCCTTCTCCTTTGGCACCGCGTCCTCGCCCTACCCCTCCGTGTCCTCGTCCTCCTCGTTCGCCTCCAAACCTTCTCGGGCTCCTCCTCCTCGTCCGAAGATATACATGGTCAACCACAGACTTTAGTCTTATTGTCACTACTTTGGTGAAGATTTCAAAGCTAACACTAAGGAGACGGTTAGGTCAATATTGTTTGATCCTTTTTTGCTTCCTTAACCTTAGGAAGTAAAAACAATTCACCAAACTTCAAGCGAAACAATTCGAGTTGTCCGCTATGAAGGAAGCTGAATGAATCCAGAAGATCAGACTTGATGACATCCCGGATATTATAATAGAACTCCGTCGGCAAGCCATTAGGACCAAGGGCTTTATTGTATTCTATTTGGAAAATTGCTTTTCTTACTTCTTCCTCGGTTTAAGGTGTCGTAATCAAGCATTTTTTTCTCCTCTAGGTGATATCATCTGTTCTAGACTAATGGAAGGAGAAGTTTCCTTCCTAAGGTTCGCCGAACGAACCTTTGTAATAATTAGTATAATATAAAACTTGAGTTGCTCATGGCCATCAGTCGGCCTTCATCATGAACTAGAGATCAAAAAAGTTTCTTCATATGTCCACCATTGGCAATACTATGGAAGTATCTTTTATTCGAATGCCCTTAAAGAATAAATTGGGCCTTAAACCGTTTATATCATTTAAGCTCCTCCTTTGAGAAGTTTCACTATCTACGCATTTGATGCCTTTTTTAGCTCAATTTCTTGTGTGGATAACAAACCAAACTTTGCTAAAGCCTTGAGATCTTCCATAATAGAAGAAAGTCGTTGTTTCTATTTTTAAGTAAACTTGTTGTATGACGAGCCTAGCCAATAAGGTGTTTGCATGTGGCACTTATTTTTATTATTCCACCTTTATATTGAAGTATCCAAGCAACATGCCTTTCCCACACCATTTTGACAATGTCCCGGAACCCTTCCCGATGTAGCCAACCAAGTTTGAACCTGGAACGACGAATACATTGTGTTCTAGACAATCCGGTAGTCAGCGGGATGGGAGCATGGTCCAACAAACCTATGTTACATTCTAGATCTCATACCGACGCCATAGGGGAATTTGGATTCCTTTCCGTATCCAGTAGTATTCGATCTAGAGTTCATACTCTTCTCGAATGGAAAACGAAACATATTAAAATTCCCCTATTAGGATAGGGTGTGAGTTATCTTTTGCTAGGTTACCCATTTCATGAAGAAAGGAAGCTTTTGAATCTTCCTAGGCAGGACCATAGACGGCGACAAGACTCCATGTCGTGGATATGATGACGGCAGGTACTACGGGGTGTAACACTTCATCGATGCGGGGGTAAGGTGGCGTTGGCATCTGCGAATCGAGGTGCACACAACACAGGGTTTTACCCAAGTTCAGCCCCTCCGGAGAGTAAAAGCCTACGTCCTGCTAGATCTATTGCTCAGTAATGTTTACAGTGGGGTGCTCAGTCGGCCGGGAACCGAGAGCTATGGAGGTGGCGGAGAGTGAGATCAGATCCTTTCCAGGGTTTAGCCCGGGGGTTTATATGGACACTCCCGATCTAGGGTTTACAAAGAGATAAGATCGTATCTAAATGATCGCTATAAGGCCGGGATCTTTCGTCCCGCGCCCTAGTTATCTTCAGCTTCAGTTGCCAGTCTTCACGTGATGGCCCAGTCGCTCAGGGTTTTAGGCCCAGTCGCCTCGCCGACTGGACCCCTCTTTGGGCCTTTTCTCTTGCGGCGAGTGAGACTAATGATGGCCCTTGGGCATATCCCCACCACTCCATGTGAAATTGAAGACTCCATGTGAAATTGTCAGCTTTGTTACAAATATGGAGTTTTAAATGGAATTCTCCATTTGAATGAGCCAACACCTCCAAAGAATATGTCTTAACACCGAGTAAGATGCCACCGGATCATCCACGAGGTGGACAAGAAAACCACATAAAGGCTATGGCACCCGAAAGACGGTTCAAAAGACTTTGTGAGAAATCTCGTTTACCAGTTTCAGAAATAGCCAAAAAAAAAGATCTCTAATACAATCAACAAGGCGAAAATGTTTAGCCAAGTCACGACGACCTATGCTATTTGGGTAGTTTTGACCATCTCGAAAGTTTCTTGTTGAAGATTTGGATTTCCGACTGGATGCTTTTAGCACATACAGTAAGCAAAGCCTGCCCTGATTTAAACCAATCTCTGACACCTCACCAAATAAATGAGAAACAAGCTAACTATGTGGTGTGGCATTCTCTTCCTCATTATCTTGATATGTGGTATCTAACATAGTTGAAGTTTTAGGAATAACCGTAAAACGGTAAAATTTCATATGCCTCAAGACTCTAATGGAAACATCAACCTAATTTTTATTACTATCCATATTGATACCTACGTTATTAAGCTTAGAAGAAATAGACGGATATGAAAATGAAAGAAAAGACTATCCGTACAATGCGAGTCCAAATTTGTCACCGCATTGCAACGCACATCCTCCTGCATAGAGTCTTCACCATTCGTGGTGTGGCTCCATCTGCAGAAGCCCCAAAGTTGTCACTCCATCGAATAGGAGTGACCCCATCCGCAAACGCCATTGTGGTGGGATGGGGCGTGCGCGGGGAAACCAAACCAACAGGAGTTGGAGTTAGACATCTTACTGGTTGGCTTAGCTGGTTGTTATCTTTTCGTGTTATCTACTGAAATGAAACATTCCATGAAGTGAACCTCACATTTGCTTGTCTATATATATTTTTTCTCTTTTTGCAGCAACATGTTCAGAAAGAAAGCAGTGACGCATACCGCATTCTTACTACCTTTGCTGCTTCTTGCGGCCACCGCTGAGAGCCTGACTCTGAAGCCAGTCTGCCAGCCGAGCTGTGGCACCGTCGACATCCCCTACCCGTTCGGCATCGGCCAAGGCTGCTTCCGTGCTGGCTTCGAGATCCAGTGCAATAACGGCAAGCCGACTCTAGGCAACACCAGTGATAATACACAGGTAACGAGTTTGTCGGTGACGCCGCGGCCGGAGGCCCGGGTAATGCTGCGGGTAGCGTACCAGTGCCACAACTCCACGGGCGCAGCTATCGATAATTACAACGGCTCGGTGGACCTTAACCCAACTGGCGTGTACCGCATCTCCGACACTGCGAACGAGCTCTTCGTCCTCGGCTGCAACACCATGATCATCACAAACAGCATTGGGTGCGTCGCCTATGCCGACAACGCCAAGAGCGCGCAGGACGGAGCCTGTGCCGGAATTGGTTGCTGCCACGTCGACATCCCACCGGGCCTCACGGACAACCTGATGCGGTTCATGCCGCACGCCAAGCAGGAGTTCTGCCCCTGCGACTACGGCTTCATCGTGGAGAAGGGCAACTACACATTCCGGGCACAGGACCTCCATATGGACGGCAGCATTACCAGTATGCCGTTGAGGCTAGACTGGGCAATCCGCGATAACTCCCTGTCCTGCGCCAAGGTGCTCATCATGCAGGGGTACACCTGCGTCAGCGCCAACAGCGAGTGCATCGACTCCACCAATGGCCCCGGATACTTCTGCAATTGCACCAAAGGCTACGAGGGCAACCCGTATCTCGACAAGGGATGCACAAGTAATACTCTTTCAAAAAGAATATTCCAAGCCATCGATCTGTATAGTGTCCCCAAAATAGTTTTATATATAGTTGATCCGTATTTACTCTTGATGCAGATATCAATGAATGTGCTCGTACTCGACAAGAATTTCCTTGCTACGGCAAATGCCGTGACACAGATGGGTCCTATGAGTGCAAATGCCGTGTAGGCTACGAGGCTAATGGTGATCCAAAAGAAAATATTTGCCATCCAAAATTCCCATTTGCAGCAAGGCTTGCCCTAGGTATGCATGTTGATTCTCACTGAACTTATTTATCAGCTGTACCTGCATCGAACAGGGGTGATTTTTAATCTTGATTATCTTAATTGTTGGTTAATTAATCATCAATAATCAACTGCATAAATGCACTCTGCTGCTTATATCAAAAATACATCTTACAAACATTCACATGACCTATTGCAGGCATCGGTTTAGGTGTGTTTCTCTTAGTTGGTGCTGTGCAACTAGCTATAGCACGCATAGAGCACGACAAGAGAAAACTGGCTGTACAGTTTGAAAAGAATGGGGGTAACATACTTAAAGAAATCACAGAAGTGACCATTTTCACAGAGAAGGAATTAACCAAAATCACAAAGAATAATTCCGAACCTCTGGGTAAAGGCAACTTTGGTAATGTCTACAAAGGAACTCTTACCGACAAAACAGTGGTAGCAGTTAAGTCCTATATCAAGGTAGATGACGCTAGAAGGAAGGAATTTGCCGAGGAAATGAAGGTGCAATTGAAAATGACCCATGACAACGTTCTCAAGCTCAGAGGTTGCTGCCTCCAGTTGGATGTTCCAATGTTGGTGTACGAGTTTGCTGGCAAAGGGAGTCTCAGAGAGATCCTACATGTCAAAGACCAAAGTCTCCCAGTAGACCTGCGGTTAGACATTGCAATAGGGTCGGCCAAAGGATTAAGCTACATGCACTCGAAACACATACGGCATGGTGATGTCAAACCAGACAACATACTTTTGGCTGACAACTTTGTACCAAAAATATCAGATTTTGGGTTATCAAAGGTGCTTATAGTGACGGAATATTTTACACAGAACATTATTGGGGCCATAAGTTACATCGACCCGGTGTTCAGGAACACTGGTTTATTAACACCAAAGAGTGATGTATATAGCTTTGGTGCTGTTCTCCTGGAACTTATATCAAGAAAGCCAATCATATACGGAAAAACTGGTAGCCTCATTATCGAGTTCCGCCATATCTACGAGACAGAAAAGAGTGGGAAGTCGATGTTTGACTTGGGAATTGTAGCTGAAAAGGATATCTTGATTTTAGAAGCAATTGGCAAGCTTGCAATTCGGTGCTTGAAAGAACATCAAGACGACCGGCCTGATATGACAGAAGTGGCTGATCAGCTTGTCAATCTTAAAGTGAAATTCGGCAGATATTTAACTGGGGAATATGCTTGCTACAGTTCTGGGGTGAGCGGAACTAGTGATGCCACATTGTCTATGCAATCCAGTACATTAGAAGTTTCGGGGCTGCTTTGTAGTCAACCAATGAACCAGGCTGGCTCATGAAAGTTAGTTTTATTAGATTTAACTCATTCTACGCCGTCGGCATTATTGTAGTTTGTGGTTTTTTACTTGGTGGTAAGTTTCCAATCTGTATTATGACATTCTATGTATCACAATAACAAAAAAGCCTTTGGCCATTGCAAGAATATTTAGAGTGTTTGGTTGGTTTGTCGTATCTCTAAAGCACATTGATTTTATATTCACTCTTGAAGATACATTGCTTGGTTGCCGTGAGTGTGGAATGGTTGTGCAGATGGTTAGAGCATCTCCATTTGCTCCCCCGAGAGGCTCCCCAGGATCCCCATTTTATCACCGGCGCTGCCTCCCCCCCCCCCCCCCCCAAGAGTCCAATTTTCGCTGGATTAAGCCGTTTTTTCGCCCGTCGATCCCAGGCCAAACCCAACGAGCTGGGGGCGTTCGAGGGCTCCGGCGGAAGAAAAATGGCAAGTGGGGTAGTCCTGGAGCGTCACAGCCTCTCCCCCAGATTCACTCTCCCTACCTCTCTGTCGGACTCTCCGCCTCCAACACCGCCTACCCTCCGCTTACCCCCTCTCCATAGAATAGTTGTTCGCCGCCGCGCCAACCTCCTCCCTGCTGCCCGCGGCTCCACGACTGTTCACCAGCGTAGCAACTCCACGGTTGGTCGCGTTTTCGCCACGCCTACGAGGTGTTCAGCCTTTTACCTGCTCGGCCATGGAATGGGGCTCCGACAGCGATGACGAGCAGCCTTTCGCCAAGCTGATGGAAGAGGAGGCCGAGGAAGATGCCGCGGAGGACGAGGAACATATGCAGATCCTCACTTTCCTGGCCAGCATGTGCACACAGAATGGGAAGCCTCGTCGTGGCGTCTCGACGCGAGGTTGCTGGAAGTGCAAGCCAAGACAGTGCATGGAGAGCTACTACATGTTGTACGCTGACCACTCTGCCGATGATCCGTTGAACGATGCGGCGGTGTTTCGGCGGTGTTTCAGGATGAGCCATCCGCTCTTCCGCCGGATTGTGGCGGCTCTCCAAGTTTACGATCGCTACTTCAAATGCAAGAAAGACTGCACCGGCATGGTAGGATTTTCCTCACTCCAGAGGTGTATTGTGGCTATGATATTCCTCACATATGGGGCTTCTGGTGACACATCCGATGACTACATGCGCATGGCCCGAGTCCACCGCCCTGTGGTGGCTGTGTTTGGACCAACGTACTTGAGATCACCCAATGCCCAAGACACTGCTTTGCAATAAATGAAGCAAGAGGATGCCCTAGAATGCTTAGAAGCATCAACTGCATGCATTAGAAATGGGGGATATGTCCTTTTTTTGGCAGGGATTGTTTCCCTATCTTTGTCAAGCTTGTCGAGGGCCATGCTCTCCCAGTGGACTTTGAGATCAATGGGCACCACTAAAACAAGGGATACTACCTGGTAGATGACATCTATCCAAGATGGTCAATATTTGTGAAGACTATCTCGAGTCCTCTTCTCCCAAAGCATGCCAACTATGCCACACAATAAGATGCTTGCAGGAAGGATGTCGAGCGGGCATTTGGTGTGCTCCAATAAAGATTTGAAGTTGTCCGGTTTCCCGCATGGTCGAAAACTCAGATGTAGGAGGTGACGAATGCATGTGTGTGCTTGCACAACATGATCATTGAGAACGAGTGAGACGACCCAGAGCTTGAGGGAGCAAGGAACTGATGACCCACAAGTATAGGGGATCGCAACAGTCTTTGCGGGAAGTAAAACCCAATTTATTGATTCGACACAAGGGGAGACAAAGAATACTTGAAAGCCTTAACAGCGGAGTTGTCAATTCAGCTGCACCTGGAAATAGACTTGCTCGCAAGAGTTTATCAGTAGTAACAGTTTATAGCAGTAGCAGTAGTGAAATAACAGCAGCAGAGTAACAGAGACAGTAGTAGTGATTTTAGTAAATAGCAGGATTAAAATACTGTAGGCACAGGGATGGATGACGGGCGTTGCATGGATGAGAGAAACTCATGTAACAATCAAAGCAGGGAATTTGCAGATAATAATAAAACGGTGTCCAAGTACAAAGCAATCCATAGGCATGTGTTCCGTATATAGTCGTACGTGCTCGCAATGAGAAACTTGCACAACATCTTTTGTCCTACCAGCCGGTGGCAGCCGGGCCTCTAGGGAATCTACTGGATATTAAGGTACTCCTTTTAATAGAGTACCGGAGCAAAGCATTAACACTCCGTGAACACATGTGATCCTCACATCACTGCCATCCCCTCCGGTTGTCCCAATTTCTGTCACTTCGGGGCCTCGGGATCCGGACAGCGACATGTGTATACAACTTGCAGGTAAGATCATAAAACAATGCATATCATGATGAAACAATAATATGTTCAGATCTGAGATCATGGCACTCGGGCCCTAGTGACAAGCATTAAGCATAACAAGTTGCAACAATATCATCAAAGTACCAATTACGGACACTAGGCACTATGCCCTAACAATCTTATGCTATTACATGACCAATCTCATCCAATCCCTACCATCCCCTTCAGCCTACAGCGGGGGAATTACTCACACATGGATGGGGGAAACATTGCTGGTCGATGGAGAGGCGTCGGTGGTGATGATGGCGATGATCTCCTCCAATTCCCCGTCCCGGCGTAGTGCCAGAACGGAGTTTCTGGTCCCGAGACGGAGTTTCGCGACGGTGGCGGCGTACTGGGAGGTTTCTGGCGACTTCGACTTCCTTTCTCGCGTTTTTAGATCGAAACCTTTAAGTAGTTCAGAGTAGGGCGTCAGAGGGCAGCCGAGGGGGCCACACAGTAGGGCGGCGCGCCCCCCTCCTAGGCCGCGCCGGCCTAGTGTGTGGGGGCCCTGGGCCTCCCCCAGGCCTACCCTTCTGGCTCCGTGAGTCTTCTGGTAAAATAGGCCTTTTGGTATAAATTCCGAGGATTTTCCCGAAAGTTGAATTTCTGCACAAAAACAAGACACCAGAGCAATTCTGCTGAGTCCGTGTTAGTTGTATCCAAAATGCACAAATTAGAGGCAAAACAATAGCAAAAGCGTTCGGGAAAGTAGATACGTTTTGGACGTATCAACTCCCCACAAGCTTAGCTTATTGCTTGTTCTCAAGCAATTCAGTTAACAACTGAGTGCGATAAAAGAACTTTCACGAACACATTTGCTCATATGATGTAAATATTCTCATGATATGGCTAACACTTAGGCAGTTCATAATAAGATACATGCAATAAGATCATCTAATAGCTATGTCAATCATGGAAAGGTACCAACAATTAATAATAAGCATCATAAATCATGTCTATAAGCAGGATTGCAATGTTCATAAAAGGGTATGATAAAGTGGTATCTCGCTTGCCCGAATTTGAACAGCAAAACATAAATGCCCAGGCACCTCTGATGTTCATAGAAAGACTAGAAATAGAGATTGTCAAAGATAAAAGCATCAAAGTTATACCACAGTCAATCATATTTTGGGACAAGCATATTATACTAAGAATGACAGTTGTGCTCTCAAGAAAGTGCTCAAAGAAAGGATGGTGACACAACATGAAAGTAAAAGATTGGCCCTTCGCAGAGGGAAGCAGGGATTAACATGCGCTAGAGCTTTTCATTTTTAAAACAGGAGTAAAATTATTTTGAGAGGTTTCAACACCCGGATTTTTAAGTCCGAATGCCTATTATGTCATACATCGCAATCCCAGGAATATTGTTGTTGCGAGGCATAATAGTTAAGTGTCACAGTCATCATTCATTACAAACCATAATGTCTTACAAAGTTGAATCACATGATCCATATTACACGAATAGTTGATCTATCGATCAACGAACAAACATAAGTTCATAGCGGAAGCGTAAGATACAAGGACTCTCTAGTCCACAGGCCAACGCTTGACGTCGGAAGACTCCTAGTTGTCGTAGGCGTCCTGCTGGTCATCTCCTTGTTCATCTTCATACTCTGGCCATTTGAATAGCCAGGGCAAAGCCGTGAGTACTTCAAGTACTCGCAAACTAATACTAATGTAAGTGCTAGAAAACTCTAGTAAGGTTTGCTAAGCTCTAGTTTATTTGCATAAAGCCAATTTTAGTTCACAAGTATTTGAGAAAAACTTATTCATGTGCTAACTAACTCAAGTGGGAACATTAGTGTCATTTCCACCATTCAAGTGGTGATTTCAATTCAATTCACCACAAGTCATTTCATTTCACCCATTTCACTTCAACATCATTTTCAAGAATTTGACATCGGAAACTGTATGGCCTTTCCAACCGTCCGTAACCGTGGACGCGGCTATTCGAATAGATTTACACTCTGCAGAGGTTGCACACTTGTGCCACAACATTTGATTTCATCCGTCGGGATTACCCCGAATCATCGTAACACAGTACGCGGATCATCAACCATAACCTTTCACTTATAAATCCTAGTATGAGCACCTCTCCCCATGAGCTTGGCCTCCCAGTGAAGACCAACTGTCAACCTGGGAACTGCACAGGGTTTGGCCGTACAATTCACCTCAATTCACATCATTTCTCAACAACGGAGGCAGCCTCAAGCATAACCCCTATGACGTGTGTTCAGAGGGAACCCATACTAAGATGCATAAACTTCCAGTCCCTACTCATAATCAGGTATTGTGGGGGTACTCAATATTGGAAAGGTATCGCATTCAAACCAATATCATTTGTATCAAAAATCACCATCTTCTCTTGGTCATATTCACCTTCAAAACTCATTCAATGGAATGCTTCATCATTCCAAGGTTTCAAAATTCAGTTCAAGTCACATTGTTCCCATCTAGAGTAGTCAAGTTTTAATCATTAGCACTAGCTCTAAATCATGAGGGGTGCTATCTTGCTCTGCTTGATTGAGACTAACTTTACTACTCTAGTAAACTTCTTTACTTTGACCAAAGTTAACTATAAAAGTAACTCTTGGAAAAACAACAAGTAAAACTTGTAATGTAGAAACTTGGGATAGGCTTATGGTAAGAAAAGGTAAGACTAATGGTGCCTTGCCCCAAAGGGCTTTGCACTTTGTAAGAATATTAGCTTGCCTTGGGATAGTTCTCAAAGTTCTCCTCCTCCTCCTCTTGGTAGCAACCTTTTTCCTCCGGTATTCTCCGGTGCTAGCGTCTAAATTTAAATACGAGTATAATCACTCAACTAATTCAATGGCTATTCCATACATCACATATTTTCACACAAACTATTCTAAGCACACAATCTTATATTTACTAATTGGAGACTCCCTACAAATTACCATGTTAATTCTGGCGTGAAAGAAAAATTAATCCGTCCGATATAACTCTCCAACGTTAGCAGCCGTTAGATTAAATCGTCCAACCCATCATCCGTGTCGCGGTTACCACGTGCGCAGCCTGTATTTCCCAGCATAGAAAATAGATCGGATTTCTCTCTTTCCTTTCTCGCGTTTTAGCGCCGCCGCCGATGCTCCAGGCTTCCATCCGGCTACGCCCCCAAAATTGATCTCACACCTACAATCGATAGATGCTCTGCCACCAACCCAATGATCTGTCCGCTGTAACCTAGGAAGGCTTTTTTGTTGGATCAGGGATGCGTGAGCATGGATGCTATATCAGGATGTAAGATCGATGTGTTATTTCTTAGTACACATTTTTTCTTCTTGATTATTCTCACGATGTGCCCGTCTCCTGCTCTGGCCACGCCCCGGCTGCATCTGCTCCAGTTGTTGTTTGAACGACAAGGTCACCTGCCTCAACGCTGTACTCCATCGGTGTGGACTCTGTCACTGCTCGGTCTACGTTCACAAAAGTGGTGCCATGCTCTATATCTAAACTCAAGATTACTTTTATAAGTGGATCTGTCTGAATCGATCTGGTAAGCTTTCAAGGTGGGGAAATTATCTTCATCTTGCCAGGATATTTCTCGGTGTCATTTTCACGGAAGATTCCGAGTATATGTGAATTCCTCTGTATTTCTTACAGTCCTGCAGTTTAATTTTTCCCAACTGTGCGTATTGAAAAATATCCACAAAATGATGGAAAGAATTGCTTGCAGATTGGCTGTGTATGTACAAGTTTGTTGTTGATCAGTTACAATAATTCTGCAATACTGGTAATTGTTCGATCAGTTCCTTTTACGCAATTTTCATTTTGCTTACAGTTATCGCTATTTTTTGTGCCATATAAAGATTTGAACTTCGTTCCGTTTTTTCATCTTGGTGATGTTTTATTGTGTGTTTACTCAATTGAAGGGAAGATGAAATGATCATGATAGTTGTTAAATTCGGGTATATATAATTATACATTGATTCTTCATGTATTCTCCTTCACTGTTTGCTTTGTTCAGGCGTTTGATCAGAGGTAAATACACGCATTGCATCTGTACACAATATGTGGATGTTAGCATTGTGTCCCCTACTACATGCTGATGGCTGACACTGCCATAGTCTAAGGCTCGGACATTGACGGACAGTCGGACAATCACTTCTGAGCTTCAGGGCGAAATTTTATGTGCTTTGCTCTGCACAAGCACTAATTCTATGGCTTCATCTCATCAATGTGGCACAAAGGTTACTACCCTTGATATTGTGCTGCAGGGTTGCAGCATGTACGATGGCAAAGGGGGCAGCGTCAGCTGTGAGTTATAGGGCCACGACGGCTGTGTGGCCTTCTCGGCTGAAAATCCAATTTGTACTTTTTCTTATGTGGTTGGTTGAGCTAAATTACTTATTTTCTTTGTTGTGCTTGCACCACGTTGTGAAATATATGAGAGTGCTCATGTTCAACAGGCATGTTTTTCTACTTTTTTTTCCAAAAAAATTTAAGTTTAGGTGAATCAGCATAGTTTCTTAGATGTGCTTGCATATCTTATAGGAGAACATAGGATGAAAAGGAAAAAAAACTTCGGATAATCATTTACCCCGATTGCAAATAGGAACTAGAATCTTCATCTTGGGTGTTTATATGATCTTATAACTACTACTAAACACAATAAATTTTATGTCCTAATTATTTACCAAGCTATAATTGCTTCTGCAGATACTACTCAAGTTTCTCCACTGATGTCTATTGTCTCGACGGACATTTTTTTTTTCTTTGGCAAATACCCAAATACATTGCAGAAATATGTGTTGCGTCTAAGGATATGGAGAAGGCGTGTGGAATTTTCAAAGAAGAGAAGACATGGTAAGCAATAAGCTTAACATGATGCATGATTTCTCTCTAAAATACACATATTCTAATACGTATTTCTAGATTGATTCTTCTTTTTGTTAAATAAAATATTAGTTGCTTCTTTCTGGGCATGCTTTATAATTAAATGATTAGTCGATATTTTGTTGTAGCATCGAGATGATTTCGATATAAGTTACATATAGAGATTCTTGAATCGAAATACGGTAAGGAAAGTGAAGCATGTTAACAACTGCATATTTGTGCCTTGCAACTTGACGGATTGCAGGAAATACTTTCGACAAGCTTCATCTATTTATTCATCTGTTAAATTTGGCCAAGCCAAACTGATTCTATGGATTTTCAAAGTTGAGTGCAGTATTGAATTTGATTTGAATTTAATTAAACAGAATTTGAATTAAAGGGCCGACGGGAAAGCTAGGTGGGCCGAAACGGTTTGAAATAGAGGAAAACGGCCCAGCAACGCATCCAGTGCGCTTGGGCCTGCTGACAGGTTGGGTCCCGCATGTCAGCGGCTATTAAAACCCGAATCGGTATGTTTTAAAGTGGAGCATTGGATTAGATCCTGATCTAACGGCTCAGGGTCATCTTCTTCTCCGGCGAGATGCCGAAGATCTGGCGGCGAGCCTAGGGGGTCGGAGAGCTCACCGTGGCTCCAGCAAGAGTGGGCAGTGTGCTCGAGGTAGATGTGGACGACGGCGAAGCGGCTGGTAGCAGTGGTGGAGCTCGAGGTGGCCTGGATCGTCGGCGATTTCTCCAGGGCTTGCGCGGCTCCGAGCTTGCGATTGGCCTTGCTCCGGTGACGATCGAGGTGGCTAACGGTGCGAGGCGAAGTGGTGAAGGGTGGGGAGTGAGATGGTGTGCTCCGTTGCTTCCAGGGAACGCTTTATTTATAGGATTGAGTGAGGGTTGCGGGGCAGGGTGGTGGTCGACATGGGCGCGGCGATTCCGGCGAGCGGTCGAGCTAGGCGAGGGTGCGGCAGTGCTCTACACGTCCAGGCAAAGCTAATGGCGGTGACGGCGCGGTCGGGCGGCGTCTGGATAGCCCGCATTGCTTCCATGTCGGGCGGCGGCGTTCACGGGATTTTCTTCTCCGTCTCCGGCGGCGGCGGTCCAGGGTCTGGTCGAGCGAGTGTCTGGCGGCGTCGTGGTGTCACGGCGGTGCTCAACGGCTAGCAAGAGGGGCCAGGGCGAGCGCGAGCGAGTGGGATGACGCGTGTCCAGTGCGTGTCCACGCGCGACGCGAGCGGCATCCAGGGGCGACCGTGGCACGCGATCTCCGGCGAGTCTACGGCGTCTACGGCGAGGCTGTCGGTGCTAGGAGGTGTAGGAGTGTGCGGTGGCGATGTTTGACACCATGGCCAGGGCAGAGAGTGAAGGAGAAGAGGGGGAGGTTGTCGGGGTGGCGACATGGCCGGCATGGCCATGCCCTACCTTGCTTCTCCTCTCTCCTAGGGTTACTATGCCTCATTAAGGATGAGAGGGGACCAGGGGACCATTTAGAGTAGGTTGGGGTAGATTAGGGTTGAGGTAGATCACTATTTCAAATAGTGTCAAATAGTTCCATAGTTGATATTTGTGAATTTTGTCCAAATTTGATTTAATTCAAATGGTTGCAAGTTTTGAATTGTGTGTGTTTCATTGAGTTAGAAATGACCAGAGGTGATGAGAGGTGGTGGTGGAAAAGTTTAATTCAAAGATTTGCAAAAATTGGTAAGTGTGAGATTGTTCCACTTAATAAAAAGTTGCAACTTTGGATGAGCATAGCTTTTGATCTAGAAAGAATTTGGCATGGTGGTCTTTACAAAAAAGTGTTCACCTTGATGTTGTCTTGGATGAGGTGCAAAGATTTAGCAAGGTTTAGTTTGAAAATTTTGAATTGCAAGGGCTCAAAGTAGTGATCAGACTATATTTTGCAGATTTGACCATTATCATATGTGAGCCAAATTTGCATTTGAAATACATTTCATTTGTGTTTCTTTGATTCCAAAAGTTGTAATAAGTGTTTAGTAACATTGTTCAACTAATGGTGAAGACCAAATTGGTCTAGGGTTAAAATTTATAAAAATGGCATAGGCCATATGTGAGGGTTTTAGGGTTTTTCTTTTATTTGATTTTCTTCCTCTTTTTGATTTATTTGATTGGTGATCTTCATATGATCACATTAGGGTTTTAGAGTATAGCACATACACATAATAACACTCATCATGGCATATCAATTAAATGCACAAGTCCTATGCAGGGTAATATATGCAATTTAAAAAGTTTTTGTTGGTTTGAAATTTTGCTCTCTGGAATTCTTCTAACTTTCTTTTTATTGAAATTTGGGATGTTACATGTTTGTCGTTGTCAACGAATGGTAATGGGTACACCAACTACCTCGCCAACCAGACTTCCAAGAGCGGCTCCCATGAAGGACGTTATTTCTACCAGCAAGGTAGATCATCCCTCTTCTCTTTTGTTTACACATGTACTTTAGTTTTTATTATGAGTGACACTCCCCCCAACCTTTGCTTACACAAGTCATGGCTAACCGAATCCTCGGGTGCCTTCCATCAATCTAATACCATGGAGGAGTGTCTATTTGCAAAATTAAGTTGCTTACTGATGAATCAGAGCAAAACATGTGAAGAGAATTATTAATGAAGTTATTAATTGGGGCTGGGCACACCGTTGCTAGCTCTTATTATGAAAGTCCGTCAAAAGTAAATGACAAGGTTGAAAGATAAACACCACATACTTTCTCATGAGCTATAAAACATTAACACATATTGAGAAGCATTTTGAAGGTTTAAATGTAGCGCATGAGAATTTACTTGGAATGGTTTGAAATGCCATGCATAGGTATTTATCGTGGACACTTTGGAACAACTTGGTTTTCAGGGGTTTGGAAGCACGAGCAGCGTTCCCGCTCAGTACAAGTGAAGGCTAGCAATAGACTGGGGAGCGACAAATCAAGAGAGCAGTCACTGTCATAATCATGCTTGCGGTAAAATAAATTAACGAAGGCATAAAAGTGATACAAGAACTCTGAAGCAATGTAAATCATAGAGGCTCAATTGACTTTTGTTCAGTCATATGCATGCATGAGCATGTGCCAAGTCGATTCAAATGAATTATTCAGAGGAGGATACCACAATGTCATACCTATTTATGAATAAAACAATGCAAGCAAACATCCATGACATGCTACTCATATTAATAAATTGGAGCTAAACATGAGAGATCATGAACTACTAGACTTTCTTAAATGACATATACCTCACATGAACCAACTAAGCATGCTCACATGGATGAGTATATGTACAAAAATGAAAATAAATAGAGTTCATACCAGCCTCTCACCACAGTCGAATTGTCGTAGATCGTCATTATTGCCTTTCACTTGTGTAGCTTGGATAATATGAAATGAAAACCACACTCCAGCCACCGAAGACCATTGAACTCAAAATGAACTTTACAAAACCAAAGAAGAATAGCAAATATTTTTGGTGTTTTCGAATTTGAAACAAGAACAAAAGGAAACAAGCAAACAAAGCAAAATCTTTTTGGATTTTCTTATAGCAAACCAACGATAGCAAATAAAGCAAAATAAAAGCAAAAAACCAAAATAAACAAATGGTGAAGAGAAACAACAGAAATATTTTTGGTCTTTTTGTGTTTTAGGAAAGAAACAAAGCAAAAACAAGAAAATAAAAACTAGAAGAGTCGCATAAACACAAAGCAGCAGGAATTCGTCAAACTTGACAGCAGTACAGTAATCGATTTTTAAGAAATTCTTCCGCTGCCCAGCTCGAAAAGTGTTCAACTAATGAAAGTTAGATAACAACCTGGGGAACACGCACAAAAATTGTCTTCGCAAAATAATGTTCTGGCTATTTTTGAGAATTTTTTTCAGTAACAGTCCAGAATCTGTTTTCAGGCAGCACTTCCCCAAATATCATCTCCCTCTCATTAGAAAACCACTTACAGAAACTAAATAAGTATATACAAGTATCCAGCAACCATAATATGCAAAGAATGAGTGATGCCGGTATACCTCCCCCAAGCTTAGGCTTTTGGCCTAAGTGGAGTTCAATCCCATGGTGCCCATGAAGTAGCACCTCCGTAGTACGACGAAGATGGATCATATTCCGGGTATGTGCTGGAAGAAGCACCCGGATACGTGACGGTGTAGTCGTAGGAGGGCTCGGCGTCGTCGGAGTTATGCTGCTGGTGGAAGCTTTGTATCTCCATCTTCTCATCCACCTCCTCCTTAGAGCGCGACCATGGTTTCCTGTCAATACTGAATTAAATCTGGCTGTGGAAAAGGGATTTCCCTCTCATCCCCGTCAGCAAACAACATTCTATAGACCAAATTATCTGAACTAGAATCAGCTGTAACAAATTGATGGCTCTTCATAGCATCAATATCAAGCCTTATAGGAGTTAATGGCACATCAGTAGGGTCAAGAGGAAGTTCTAGATGTGCTAAAATGCGTGATGCAATAATCCCTCCAAAAATAGGCCCCTTGTTAGACAAACGGCGAGCAATAAGAGAACCAAGATGATAAGGTGTCTCTCCAGTAAGTGCAGCAATTAAGAAAGCAAGATGGTAGCTAGAAATATTGCTAGTGTTCTCCCTACCAAGAATGCTAGTAGCAAGGTAATAAGCAAAGTACTTAATGGCGGGGAGTTGGATGTTTCTTATCTTGCCACGCTGAATGGTGCGGCAGTCATCATTGGTGATCCCTCGATAGAGCTCAAGCAAGGCCCTGGGATTGTCCTTAATCCTCTTCGCTGTACCTACAGGGGCAATACCCAATGCAACACAAAATTCTTCCAATTTCATAGTAATAGGATTACCATAGATCTTGAATGCAACTGTCGGGCGATAGTGCTTGTTGTCGAACTTGAAGCTCTCAACAAAGATTTTGGTGAGCATGAGGTATTGCTCTCTTTCATCTCCCATATAGGCGGTTAAGCCCGCCTTATCAACGAGGGTCAAGAAATCATCCAGCAACCCTGCATTACTCAAAAAGTCATAACATGGGAAAGATGAAGCGTTAGGGACTCCATTGTCTTCTTCGGGCTCGAAGCTTGGCGCGATGACATCCTCATTATAGAATCGCCTAAATCGGGTGGCGGTCCTAGAGGGCCTTCCCGTGCTTGTCGTCTCTCTCTCAAACACTTCTCCAAAGTTCAAATTATACATCTTCCTTTTCTGAAATTTTTCAATAAACATTATAAAATTTGATTTGGTGACATATAATTGAGGAAAACTACTATAGGAACTTGCTAGAGTGCTAATCATGCATCAAAACTAGTTTCTACAACTTAGAACAAACATGCAAGCTCACTAAACATGTTACCTACAGCAGCAAAATATTCAAGATATACTCAACCAAACAAAATTTTACTTGGATAATCGGAGGAGTTACATACCGGAGAGCAAATGTGCCAAATTTCAGACAGAAATCTGGGCTGAGCAAAGAGATCGAGAAATCTTGAGCTCTTGAGCAGAAACGCGAGTGAGAGGAAACTGGTGCGAGTTTTTTCGGGAGAGAGAAGAGAGTGGGAGGAAGAGATGAAAAAGTGGGGCAAAGGGGGACCCACACGCCAGGGTGGCGCGTCCCCCTTCTAGGCCGCGCCGGCCTGTGGGGTGCCACCCTGGGGTGCCCCACTGGTCATCCCCAGGTGCTCCCAGGTGCGTCTTCGAAAAATAAGACCAACGGTATAATTTTTGTGAATTTTTGAAAAATTTGAAAAATGCACATTTCTGGGTATTAAGTTTATTATTACTGGACAGGAAAAGATTTTGAAATTTCTATACAACTAAGGAACTTTGCAAATGTTGTTTACCTCCTCTATGCATATAAAAGGTATTTGTTAACAAGGTTGATCAAGTCTTGCCACCAAATAAATTTTACATAGCACAAGAAGAAATAAACCTCAAATCAATCATGTTACCTTGAATTGTATTGATATGGATCCAATCATAAGATTTTTATATCCTTCTTTAGGCTCATATATAGGACAATCAATAGTTCCAACTTTGATAGTTCTCACATTAGAAATAGTATTAACTCCACATACTTTATCAATCCTCTTGGGGAAATAGACGGTATGCTCCTTGTCATCAACATTGAAAGTAACTTTTCCTTTATTGCAATCAATAACAAATTTCCCTGCGGTGTTAAGAAAAGGTCTCCCAAGAATAATAGACATATTATCATCTTCGGGCATTTCCAACACAACAAAATCAGTTAATATCAAGCAGTTATTAGTAACTTGAACAGGAACATCCTCACATATACCAACAGGAATAGCAGTAGATTTATCAGCCATTTGTAAAGATATATCAGTTGGTATCAACTTATCTAAATAAAGTCTCTTATAAAGAGAAAAAGGCATAACACTAACACCGGCTCCCAAATCACATAGAGCAGTTCTAACATAATTATTCTTAATAGAACAAGGAATAGTCGGTATACCTAGGTCGCCCAACTTCTTTGGAACTTTGCCATTGAAAGAGTAATTAGCAAGCATAGTGGAAATCTCCTCATTAGGAATTTTCCTTTTGTTAGTGACAATATCTTTCATATACTTTGAATAAGGAGGCAATTTAATAGCATCAGTCAAAGGGATTTGATCGCAAAATTTATTATAGTGTTCTTCTTCCTTTGATTTTAGTTTCTTAGCAGGAAAAGGCATTTGCTTTTGAACCCAAGGTTCCCTTTCATTACCATGTTTCTTAGCAACAAAATCTTCTTTAGTATACTTTTTATTTTTAGCATGCATTTCAGGTTCATCTTCAACCTCTTCTTTATCAGAAGCATCATTCTTATCATTATCATTATCATGTTCATTACCACTTTCAGTTTCAGCATCGGAAATAGAAATACTATTAGGATCATTAACAGGTTCAGAGGATTCTACAACAGTTTTATGTTTCTTCTTCTTTTTCTTAGAAGGAGCACTAGGTTCAATTCGTTGAGAATCTTGTTCAACTCTTTTGGGGTGCCCTTAAGGATATAGAGGATCCTGGGTAGAAACACCGCCTCTAGTTGTTACTTCATAAGCATGTTTCTCTTTAGAATTATTTTTTAACAAGTCATTTTGCACTTTAGTGAGTTGATCAATTTGAGTTTGAACCATTTGAAAATGTTTAACAAGCATCTTAACATCATTGGAGGTTCTCTCCACAATATCATGCAAATTGCTAATAGCTTGAGAATTTTCTATTAGATGATTCTCTACTCTCATATTAAAATTTTCTTGCTTAACAATATAATTATCAAACTCATCTAAGCATTGAGCAGGAGGTTTCGAATACGGAATATCTTCCCTAGTAAAGCGTTGAAGGGAGTTTACCTCAATCATGGATGAAGGGGGAATTATCTCACATAAATCTTCTATGGGAGGTAGATTCTTCACATCTTCGGATTTAATACCTTTCTCCTTAAGAGACTTCTTGGCTTCCCTCATATCTTCATCATTTAATTTAATCAAACCCCTCTTCTTCAATATTGGTGTCGGGGTTGGTTCAGGTGTAGTCCAATCATCATGATTCCGGCCTATTTTAGCCAATAATTCTTTAGCTTCGTCTAAAGTTCTTTTCCTGAAAACACAACCAGCACAACTATCCAAATATGCTCTAGACTCAACGGTTAGTCCACTATAAAATATATCAAGTAAATCATGCTTTTCCAAATCATGTCCAGGTCGAGCTCTGATAAGAGAGCAAAATCTTGCCCATGCTTCAGGCAATTTCTCTCCATCTTCCTGGTCAAAGCTATAAATTTTCTGTAAAGCAGCATGTTGAGCACTAGCAGGAAAGTATTTCCGAAAGAAAACATTAAGCAAATCACCTGGACTTTTAATAGAGTCAAGAGGCAAATTATTATACCAAGTTTTAGCATCATCCTTTAATGAGAAAGGAAAAATTTTAGCAACGAAATAAGTACGCATCTTGACATCATCAGAAAACAAGCTACTCATAGAAGAAAGTTCATTCATATGTTCTACAGCACTTTCTTTTTCAGTACCACAAAAGGGTGTTTTCTCAACAATAGCTATATGAGATAGATCAAGAGAAAAATCATAATCTTTATCCTTAATGTTTATAGGAGATGTGGCAAATCTAGGATCAGGAGATAGCTTATATCTAACAGTATATTGTGCGAGAAACTTTTTAATTTTTCTTGCATCAGCGGTAGCATTGCATCTATTAATAAAATCATCATCAAGTTCCACATAATCTTCATCAGGATCATCACTAGAATAATCAACAGACTCAGGTGAATTAACAGGTGTAGCAGCATTAGGAGTTTCAGTATTTTCAATTTGTCTAGACCTAGCAATTTTAGCATCTAGAAAAGATCCCAATGAACCACTATCATCAAGCACAGCAGAAACATTATCAATATTATGAGAATTTTCAGACTCAGCAGAAGTACCAGCAAGTGAAGCTTGCGGCGGTGAAACAAGTTGACTCATCACAGATGGTGAATCAAGAGCAGCAGAGGTACTCAGAGTTGTACCTTTTCTTGTAGTGGATGGTAATATGGCGACTTTAGGATCGCAAGATTTACCCATGATGGAGAATTTGCATCGAACAATATCAATCCAAGTGAACTTCCAAATAAAGCTATGCTCCCCGGCAACGGCGCCAGAAAATAGTCTTGATAACCCACAAGTATAGGGGATCGCAACAGTCTTCGAGGGAAGTAAAACCCAAATTTATTGATTCGACACAAGGGGAGGTAAAGAATACTTATAAGCCTTAACAACTGAGTTGTCAATTCAGCTGCACCTGGAAGAGCACTAGTAACAGGGGTGATGTGAAAGCAGCAGTAATATGAGAGCAATAGTAACAGTAACACAGCAGCAGTAACAGTAACACAGATGCAACGGCGCCAGAAAATAGTCTTGATGACCCACAAGTATAGGGGATCGCAACAGTCTTCGCGGGAAGTAAAACCCAATTTACTGATTCGACACAAGGGGAGACAAAGAATACTTGAAAGCCTTAACAGCGGAGTTGTCAATTCAGCTGCACCTGGAAATAGACTTGCTCGCAAGAGTTTATCAGTAGTAACAGTTTATAGCAGTAGCAGTAGTGAAATAATAGCAGCAGAGTAACAGAGACAGTAGTAGTGATTTTAGTAAACAGCAGGATTAAAATACTGTAGGCACAGGGATGGATGACGGGTGTTGCATGGATGAGAGAAACTCATGTAACAATCAAAGCAGGGCATTTGCAGATAATAATAAAACGGTGTCCAAGTACAAAGCAACCCATAGGCATGTATTCCGTATATAGTCGTACGTGCTCGCAATGAGAAACTTGCACAACATCTTTTGTCCTACCAGCCGGTGGCAGCCGGGCCTCTAGGGAATCTACTGGATATTAAGGTACTCCTTTTAATAGAGTACCAGAGCAAAGCATTAACACTCCGTGAACACATGTGATCCTCACATCACTGCCATCCCCTCCGGTTGTCCCAATTTCTGTCACTTCGGGGCCTCGGGTTCCGGACAGCGACATGTGTATACAACTTGCAGGTAAGATCATAAAACAATGCATATCATGATGAAACAATAACATGTTCAGATCTGAGATCATGGCAATCGGGCCCTAGTGACAAGCATTAAGCATAACAAGTTGCAACAATATCATCAAAGTACCAATTACGGACACTACGCACTATGCCCTAACAATCTTATACTATTACATGACCAATCTCATCCAATCCCTACCATCCCCTTCAGCCTACAGCAGGGGAATTACTCACACATGGATGGGGGAACATTGCTGGTCGATGGAGAGGCGTCGGTGGTGATGATGGCGATGATCTCCTCCAATTCCTCGTCCCGGCGGAGTGCCAGAAAGGAGTTTCTGGTCCCGAGACAGAGTTTCGCGACGGTGGCGGCGTACTGGGAGGTTTCTGGCGACTTCAACTTCCTTTCTCGCGTTTTTAGATCGAAACCTTTAAGTAGTACAGAGGAGGGCGTCAGAGGGCAGCCGAGGGGGGCACACAGTAGGGCGGCGCGCCCCCCTCCTGGGCCGCGCCGGCCTAGTGTTTGGGGGCCCTGGGCCTCCCCCAGGCCTGCCCTTCTGGCTCCGTGAGTCTTCTGGTAAAATAGGCCCTTTGGTATAAATTCCGAGGATTTTCCCGAAAGTTGAATTTCTGCACAAAAACAAGACACCAGAGCAATTCTGCTGAAAACAGCGTTAGTCCGTGTTAGTTGTATCCAAAAAACACAAATTAGAGGCAAAACAATAGCAAAAGTGTTCGGGAAAGTAGATACGTTTTGGACGTATCAGGAACCATATTTCAGATAGGGTCCTCTTGCAGGATCACCAGGTGACATGGGTATGCCTAATGGGCATGTCACGTGTATACCCCTGGTTTATGTTTTCAGGTATATATCTTTGGAGTTGAAGGCCTACGAACCCAAAGGTTTGGAGGCCCATGAAGCCGAAGATATGCGGTCCGAGGGAGTAGAGTCAATATAGGGAAACTTGTAGCAATATATGGAAAGGCCCAACGCGGCTCGATGTCTTTATACTTGTACATCACGAAAAGCCTCGGCTTTGCCTCCTATATAAGGGCGAAGCTGAGGTCGAAGAAAATATCGATCATTGTTAAACCCTAGCCACCGTTTCTTTCTAAGTAGGTTTCTTTGTTCGTCTGACCACCTTCGAGTTCTACTTTTCCTCGACTTCCACGAAACCCCAAGTCTACCTCATCAATTCGCGCTGCCTGTGGGAATTGAGGTACCAAGGTCTTGATCTCGATGGCATCATCGTCGGCAGCAAGCAACGGAGTGGAAGGAGGTAAACATATCCAATCTAGTTTTGTCGATTTTGTTCCTCACCCTCCCCCCCGTTTTCCTGCATATGCCAACCTGGGAGAAGCAATGGACCTGACGTTCGGGAGCTTCCGCTTCCTCGCTGGGAAAGAAGGTTCACATCACTTTTTGGCCCCGATTATTTCGGGACCGTTGGCGGTCGAGCCCGAATCTTCGGGATCGTCAACACCATACATCGACTCAGGCGACGAGGAGATTTCGCCGCCACGCTTCACCAAGCCCGCTGATAGCGGGAAACTCGCCGATTTGTTCGGCGGGGTGACTTTCGGGTCGACCACCGAAACCGATCTACTTAGGGGCAACGACTCCAATAACTTGACCAACTTTGACTTCACCAACAACATCAACTTCACCGCTAGCGAGGAGGTCTTCGCCGATCTATACGACAGTGTAACCTACCCTTTGCATGGTGTGCGGATGCCAAGTCTAGCACCACGCATAAAGAACTCGATGATTCAAGATCTCGAGCTCGATGATAGCGCAGACTCTACACGCCATCAGATATGCATGCTCTCGGCGTCGGGTCATGACGTAGAGGAAGATGAGCAATCTGAGGCTTTCGACCCATTGGGTAATCCCTATGTCGATCCCGTAGATCTTACAAAAGGAATAAGAAGCAAATATGCTAGAGCTGAGCCAAGAGAGCAGATACAACTTTTTCAAGCTGCATGGGATAGAGCTGCAAAGGCCATAAACGGTACAGAACCAATGACAACGCAAGCAACGACGGAGGAGCTAACAACATATCAATATAAACTCAGCCGCACAAGACGCGAGTTACAGAAGATGCAAGAGAAACTAGATGCAAGGAAAGTTGCAGCGGACGCATATTGCGAACGCAGAGCTAATTTGAGCGTGCAATCAGGAAACTCAACAACCAATAGCAGAGAACCCCGATGAAGAGAAAAGTCTCGGATGGCAGGCATACCCGAGGGCGAGTGTGGAGAGCATTTGATTCAAGATCTCGACATGTCCTTCATGTGGATAGATTCGAGAGGGCATATAATGCCCAAGACGCCAGAAGCAGCTTACATGGTGACACATGCATACATGATGGTAACCAGGCTACCTCCTGGCGATCCCCGAGCATCCTTATATCAAACTGCTATGGCAGACATCAGTGTTATCGGTGAAGTGCTTGAACAAACATTCGAAAGCAGCCCGAACATCCTTCAAGCAGACTCGCGCAAGGGTGTACTTTATTTCTAGAGTTGTGAGAGAATCCAGGAGCCCATCTTCTTCTTCATGGTTCTTGGTGTACATCTCACCAATACACTCTGCTGAAAAGAGGGTAATTTACCAGTACAGGCATGGCAGGAAAAAAATCGCCGCGAAAAGGGCAAAATAAAGATAACCGATAATCTGTCAGATTGTTTGTCGAGCACCTTAATTATGTCGGTTTCTCGCTGGGTAATCTGGTGAGTCATGTCTTTCAAGGCCAGTTCCGCGACATCAAGTTTAGCTCACTGGGCAATCTATGCGAGCTTTTTTTCTAGCCTCAAGCTTCTTTTCGAGTTCCTTGGCGTGCTTATGCGCGATGCGTAGAGATTATGGAAAAGATAGATATTTAAATCACAACAATCAATAAGAGGTTATCAAAACAAAATGTACGAGACTCACTTCTCAAGATATCAGCTTCATCGCGAAACCCGATAAAGCGAGTAGCCATGTCGAGCATTACCCATTGTTATAGGCTACAACCAGTTGAGATGCATAAGAGGGAAGAAGTATAAGAAGATGGTCCTTGTTGAACATGAAGGAAGCAAAGAGCAAGAAAATCAAACTTACATCATCCAGATGGGGAGTGGATGGATTTTCGGCGATAACAATCCATTTGCTAGCATTATTCGTTTTTTGTTTCTTATTTTTTAACGCCCGGGGGCTCTTCGCCGGATCAGTGGCTTCAGGGGGATTTTCGTGTCCTCGGAGACAACCAATGTTTGCGATGCACTTGTTTTTGTTGTTCCCGAAGCATTATGTTCCGAATGCACCTCGTCGTCCCTTACATAAGAATGAGCAGTGTTGAGATAAAAGGATGAAGAAGTAAAGTAAAAATGATGCGCCAAAGGAGAAGAAAACTTACGAGCTTAAGCCAACAGCCGCACCGAAAGGGTCAAAAGCTAAAGGTTGCCCATGGGAAGGCTCTTCTACTGCAGTTT
Source organism: Lolium perenne (assembly GCF_019359855.2). NCBI lineage: Eukaryota > Viridiplantae > Streptophyta > Magnoliopsida > Poales > Poaceae > Lolium > Lolium perenne. Next base: position 29,666,515 of record NC_067248.2, on the reverse strand, counting down.
CAGCTAGTTTTGAAGTACCCGAGTCCTCTGTAAGGGTATTTTACCCTTATCCATTATTTTGGTAACAATAACGCCGTTGCTAGAGTATTTGGTCTAATACATGTCTATGAGATTATTCCCAGGTATTAGCCAAATAGGCATAATGGTGTATCAATGGAACAAGAAGGTAAAGGGAGACCCCCCACTTCGACAAAAATAAAGAAGGCCTCCTTAGCACCTGGTCGGTCCCAGGCCCGGACAGACCGGCCATGGCACCGGGTGGCCCGGCGCCGACCGGCCCCAGGACTGTGGCACACCGGGCACAATACAGTAAGCATTTCCCTTCGCCCGGTGATGGCCCGGTCTGGGGTCCGGTCTGGACCGGCCTGGTCCGGTCGTCCACCCGATTGGACCGGGCCGTGGACCGGATGCCCCGGCGCCAACCAGCACCTACTATGGTTGCAACCGGAGGCCGTTACTACGCGACAATGACCTGCCCCGGTCAAGGCCCGGTCCCAGGTCCGGTTTGGACCGGACGGTCCGGCTTCTGGCCCGGTCTGACCGGCCCCTGCACCGGACGGCCTGGTCCCAGGTCCGGTTGACCGGGTTTCTCGAAGAAATGCTGAGGTGGACAAGTTGCAACAGCCAGATTTCAAGTGACACTATAAAATACCCCTTCTCCTACCTCTGAACAGTTAGGCACTACAGTACAAGCTATTCTTGAGCTCTCTCTCTCTCATACTCCATTGTTATAACCACCAAAAGCCTCAGATCTCCTTCCTCCTCCACCCAAACTCAAATCCCTCTAGGGAAAAGATAGAGGAGGACCTGATCTACCGTTCTACCAAGCCAAATCTTGTTCCCCTTGTATTCATCAAGATACTTGCTCTCTAGGGTTCCTTGGAAACCCTAGGTGTGCAAGAGTGGTCCGGAAGCATCCGGGCTGTGGATTTGCTCCTGACAAGATTGTGAAGGTTTGGAGGCTACCTCAAAGTCTACCACAAGTGAGTGAGCTATTCCTTCGTGGGATAGGCTCCGGAGAATAGGGTGAGCCTTCGTGGCGTTGGGGAATCCTTCGTGGGACCTCCACCCCTCCAAACGTGACGTACCTTCTTGCAAATGAAGGGAACACATGAATAAACCCTCGTCTCCACGTGCTATCAGTTATCTCTAACCAAACTCCTTACTTGTGATATAATTGCCTGTGAGAGCCGTCGTTATTGAGTTACTTGTATCATCATATAGGTTGCCTCACCTAGTTTGCATTAGGCTCACCTTTATATTCCGCAAAGCCTAATATTGCAAAGAAAGAATTAAATTTTGTAGAAACCTATTCACCCCCCTCTAGGTTTACCATCTCTGAACTTTCAATTGGTATCAGCGCCTGGACTCTTTTTAAGGGCTTCACAGCCTTAAGAGTGAGATGGATAAACTATTCGAGGGTCTGGATTTGAATTCTAATCTTTTGGTTAAGGAGATGAAATCCAGATTCTTGGCATATGATGCCGAGAAAAAGTTGAAGGAGGATGAAGTCCAAAGTCAAATGGCACAAATGACTCTCATGCTTAAGAACCTGACTAGTGGAACTTCTAGTGGGGCTTCGGTCCCTCCGGAAGGTTACCATGAAGTTAATCATGACTATCCCAAAAACACTTCACCCATGCCTCATATGAACCATAGTGGGAATGTTCCCCATTTTGATGGAACTCACTTTCCTTTTTGGAAATCATCTATGGAGTCTCATATTCGCAGCTGCAGTGTGGAGTTGTGGCAGATCATTGTTAATGGATACCGGAGGCCACAAGATCCTATTTTGTTGACCTCCACCGAATTCTACAACCGTCAACTCAATGCTTCTGCACGTGACAAGATTAGGAGTGGCATCAACCGCAAGCTCCTTGATCAAGTCAATGACATTGACTCCGCTAAAAATTTGTGGGATTGGATTGTAGTACTCCAAGAGGGAACTGATATGAGCCAATCAGCTCTCTATGAGTCAGCAAAGACTGAGGCAACTATGTTCATGATTAGACGAGGAGAATCCTTGGCCGATGCCTATGGAAGGCTTGGTGCTCTTAGAGTGAAGGTCAAGGGCCTTGGATGTGAGAAATACAACGATGGTTTTGAGATGAATGAAGAATTCATAAAGTCCAAGGTCATTGCCATGATTGTAATCAAGCAAAAGGACACCAACCTTGCACTCAACCTGCAAATCCTTACCAAGAAAGCCGATCTGAACGCAGATGATCTAGTCTCCTATGTAGCAGCCAATAACAACATGGCCAAGACAGGAGAAAGGCTCATGGCGATGAACCGTGTTGATGAATCCTCACACAACCTTGCCCTGAAGGCTAGAGTTGACCATGAAGAGAAGAAGTCTATGAAATTGAAGAAGATGAAGAGATGACATTAGCTAGTGACATCGCAACAGACTTTGCCTTCTTTTCCAAGAAGTACAAGGCGAAGTTTCCAATGTTCCTCAATGAGAAGTAGAAGAAGAGAACGTGCTACAACTGTGATGAAGATGGTCACTTTGCAAATGAGTGCCCTAATGAGAAAAGAGTAGAAAATCCAAAGTTTTTCAAAGGAGTCAAGCCAAGATTGAAGCCAAACCCAATCAATGATCGATACAAGAAGAACAAGGGAAGAGCCTTTGTTGGGGCTGAGTACACTTTCGATGAAGAAGAGGAAGATGAGGAGAAGGAGGCCAGAGTGGCTGGTTTGGCTTTCTCCAAACCCGGATCACTCTTCACATATGACTACTCCAAGGATTACTCCACGGAGAATGATGCTGGTTCTTCCTTCATGGAAAGAACAACTCATGATGATGACTGTGATGAATCTCCCTCCTCTACGATCGTCGGCTCTTGTCTAATGGCAAGAGAAACAAAGGTAATGGAAGAATCCCCACCTTCTCTATCTAGTGTTCTTGATGATGAAAGTGAAAATCAAGAAGAGTTAGCTATGCTTAAGGAACTTTACAAACTAAGATGCACTGTTCGTGGTGATGCTCTTGTCAAGTTTGATTTCTTGATGGACTCCCTCAAAGAAAAGGATGAGTCCATTGAGGAATTAGAATATCATTTGAATGATAAAGAACGGAGATTCAATCTCCTAAGACAAGAGCTAAAAACCGAAATGTGCATATCTCAAGGCCTTAAGCAACAAATTGAAACATTTGAACTAGATAAAGTTAAGGACCTTGAAACTATTGAAAGGGCTCAATTATTGGCCCAAGAGCTCGATGCTTCAAAGAAGGAGCTCGAAGTTGCTCATGCTTCTCTCACTAGGGATCTTGACCATCTTGAAAGAGCTAACAAGCTTGCTAAGGATGAGCTCAAGAAACTTGGAGAGAACCATGACCTACTTCAAGAAACCTACAAAAAGGCTCTTGGATCAATGAATGATCCCATTATTGCTGAAAATGTTGCTAGTTCCTCCACCTCATTTACTTATGAGCATGCTAAACTTGTTGAGGAACATGTTCATTTACAAGAGGAACTATCTTTTGCATGTTGAGACCAATGCATATCTTGAATCTTTGGTGACCAAATATGGTCTCAACTATCATCCTAATGAATCAGCTTATGAGCAAGCAGCTATTCTTGAGGAAAATGTTAGGTTGACAAAGGAACTTGCCAAGTTCACTACCGCCAAGAATAAGATGGGATTGGATGACCTTTTGAGTAAGAAAAGGTCAAACAATCAAAAGTATGGACTTGAGTATGCTTCCAAGCCCTACAAGAAGAACAACTACAAGAAGTAGAAACTCGCTCAAGAGAAGAACAAGAAGGTCACTAATATTGGAAAAGCCTCAAAGGGCAAAGCCACTAGTACCGGTGACCGCACGGGACCTAACAATCACTTTGATTTATTTGTTGATTATTATGGTTATGTTTATGCTAAATATGTTGGCCCTCGTAATTGCTATGCTTATAGAGGGAACTCAATTTGGGTACCAAAATATCTTGTTGCCATTACAAAGGAACCCATTAATCGATGGGTTCATAAAACCTCTACTTGATTTTGTAGGGGTATTCCTCCGGTGGTCTAAAATAGGTGTTTGATAGTGGATGCACCAATCATATGACCGGAGGAAGAGGTGTGCTTGCCAATTCATAGAAGATATTAATAAAAAGTCAAGCATCACCTTTGGTGACAATTCAAAGGGAAAGGTACTTGGGTATGGCAAGGTGGCAATCTCTAAGGACTGGTGCCTTGAGACGGTCATGCGTATTGAATCCCTTGGCTATAATTTGCTTTCTATATATATATATCACCTTGCAGATGCCGGTTATAATTCATATTTTACTAATTATTGTGTGAAAGTCTTTAGGAGTTATAACCTCAAGTTGGTCCTTGTTGGATATGTGGAGAACAACCTTTATGTGGTTGACCTCTCAAAAGAGAGACCCTCTCCCTCCACATGTCTAATGGCGGCCGAACATGATGAAGGTTGGCTGTGGCATTGCTGCGCGTAGTTGACGTATGTCTTTCCGTTCAACACGCGACCGTTGGGAACCCCAAGAGGAAGGTGTGATGCGTACAGCAGTAAGTTTCCCTCCGTAAGAAACTAAGGTTTATCGAACCAGTAGGAGCCAAGAAGCACGTCGAAGGTTGATGGCGGCGGAGTGTAGTGCGGCGCAACACCAGGGATTCCGGCGCCAACGTGGAACCTGCACAACACAACCAAATTACTTTGCCCCAACGTGACAGTGAGGTTATCAATCTCACCGGCTTGCTGTAACAAAGGATTAGATGTATAGTGTGGATGATGATGTTTGCAGAGAACAGTAGAACGAGTATTGCAGTAGATTGTATTCGATGTAAAAGAATGGACCGGGGTCCACAGTTCACTAGTGGTGTCTCTCCCATAAGATAAATAGCATGTTGGGTGAACAAATTACAGTTGGGCAATTGACAAATAAAGAGGGTATGACCATGCACATACATGTTATGATGAGTATTGTGAAATTCAATTGGGCATTACGACAAAGTACATAGACCGCTATCCAGCATGCATCTATGCCTAAAAAGTCCACCTTCAGGTTATCATCCGAACCCCCTCCAGTATTAAGTTGCAAACAACAGACAATTGCATTAAGTATGGTACGTAATGTAATCAACAAATACATCCTTAGACATAACATTGATGTTTTATCCCTAGTGGCAACAAAGACATCCACAACCTTAGGGGTTCTTTGTCACTCCCAGCATTTAATGGAGACATGAACCCACTATCGAGCATAAATACTCCCTCTTGGAGTTACAAGTATCAACTTGGCCAGAGCCTCTACTAGCAACGGAGAGCATGCAAGATCATAAACAACACATAGATAGATTGATAATCAACATAGCATAGTATTCCATATTCATCGGATCCCAACAAACGCAACATGTAGCATTACAAATAGATGATCTTGATCATGTTAGGCAGCTCACAAGATCCAACAATGATACCACAATTAGGAGAAGACGACCATCTAGCTACTGCTATGGACCCATAGTCCATGGGTGAACTACTCACACATCACTCTGGAGGCGACCATGGCGGTGAAGAGTCCTCCGGGAGATGATTCCCCTCTCCGGCAGGGTGCCGGAGGCGATCTCCTGAATCCCCCGAGATGGGATTGGCGGCGGCGGCGTCTCTGGAAGGTTTTCCGTATCGTGGCTCTCGGTTTGGAACTATTATCGATGAAGGCTTAAGTAGGCGGAAGGGTAGGTCGGGGGCGCCACGAGGGCCCCACACGCCAGTGGCCGCGCGGCCGGCCACAGGCCGCGCCGCCCTGTTGTGTGGGTGCCTCGTCGCCCCACTTCGTTTCCCTTTTGGACTTCTGGAAGCTTCGTGGAAAAATAAGATCCTGGGCGTTGATTTCGTCCAATTCCGAGAATATTTCCTTACTAGGATTTCTGAAACCAAAAACAACAGAAAACATCAACTGGCTCTTCGGCATCTCGTTAATAGGTTAGTGCCGGAAAATGCATAAATATGACATAAAGTATGTATAAAACATGTGAGTATCATCATAAAACAAGCATGGAACATAATAAATTATCGATACGTTGGAGACGTATCAGGCATCGCCGCCTTGGTCATGTCAATATGAGAAATCTTAAACAACTCTTAAAGGGTGAGCACATTGTTGGACTAACCGGCATTTCTTTTGAGAAAGAGCGTGTATGCAGTGCATGTGTAGCTGGAAAGCAACTCAAGAAGAGACATCCTATCAAGAGCATCGTCACCACGTCGAGGCCTTTGGAGCTCCTTCACTTGGATCTCTTTGGGCCATCACATTATGATACTCTTGTTGGGAGCAAGTACGGACTTGTCATTGTTGATGATTACTCAAGATACTCTTGGGTCTTTCTCCTTAAGTATAAGGATGAGACCCATAGAGAGTTCATCATCTTCGCCAAGAAGGCTCAACGAATGTATGAATCTGAGATCAAGGCGACAAGGACCGACAATGGCACCGAGTTCAAGAACTACACTATGCAAGAGTTTGTTGATGATGAGGGCATCAAGCTTGAGTTTTCAGCTCCATACACCCCTCAACAAAATGGTTTTGCTGAAAGGAAGAACCGGACTATTATTGAGATGTCAAGAACTATGTTGAGTGAATTCAATTCACCCCATAACTTTTGAGGAGAAGCCATCTCTACAGCCGTCCACTACTCCAACCGGCTTTTCCTTCGCCCCCTACATAATAAAACTCCATGCGAGCTTCTCACATGTAACAAACCTAATGTCATGTACATTCGTGTCTTTGGATGAAAATGTCTTGTTAAGAACAATAAAGGGAAGCTCGGTAAATTTGAAACTAGAACTATAGAGGGCACATTTGTTGCATATGCGAAGAACTCCCACGCCTATAGATACTACAACAAGTCCACTGGGGCTATTGAAGTATCTTGTGACGTGGTGTTCTTCGAGGATAATGGCTCCAAAGTGGAGGAAGTTGTTCCATGTGCTGCAGGTGATGATGATCCTTCTACTGCCATCAAGCTTATGGGCATTGGACACATCCGGCCCACAGAAGTTCATACTGATGATCAAAGTGATGAAATAGAAGTATCAAGCTCAGCCCAAGTGGAGCCTAGCTCAACTCAAGCTGAACCATCAAGTGCAGTTCAAGACCTATCCTCTACTCAAGATAAGACACATTTCGAAGAACAAGAAGAAAGCCCTCAACCCACTGAGAAAGACCATGATGGTGATCAAGAAACATCCTCAACTCATGTTCAAGCTCAAGTTGTCCCTCATGATCGAGTACTAGCAAGAGATAAATTTGTTGATCATGAAGGAACCATTCGGAAGATCAAGGCTGCTACAAGGACAAGTGACGTGAAAGTAGATCAAGTCCTTGGTAGCATCTCAAAAGAAGTGGTAACTCGTAGACGCCATGCATTACTTATCACTTATTGTCAACACCATGCTTTTGTGTCTAGTTTTGAGCCACTCAAGGTACATGAAGCCTTGGTTGATTCAGACTGGGTAATTGTCATGCAAGAAGAATTGGAGTGTTTCACTCGTAATGAAGTATGGTCTCTAGTTGAGAGACCCAAGGATCATCGCATCAATGTCATTGGGACCAAATGGGTATTCAATAACAAGCAATATGAGAATGGCATTGTCATAAGAAATAAAGCAAGGTTAGTGGCGCAATGGTTTGCCCAAATAGAAGGTATGTATTTTGAGGATACCTTTGCGCCGGTAGCCCGTCTTGAAGCTATTCGTGTTTTGCTTGCATTTGCATCTTTCCACAATTTCAAACTATGTCAAATGGATGTGAAAAGTGCATTTTTGAATGGTCCCCTAAAAGAAACTTTATATGTAGCTCAACCCCCGGTTTTCGAAGACCCACGCCGACCCAACCATGTGTATTTACTCCATAAGGCACTCTATGGTCTCAAGCAAGCTCCACGTGCCTGGTACGAGTTCCTTAGGGATTTCTTGCTACATGATGGGTTTTGCATGGGTACGGTCGATTCCACCCTTTTCACCAAGCGGGTTAAAGGGGGTGGCTTATTTATATGTCAAATATATGTTGATGATATTATCTTTGGTGGAACTAACCCCAATCATAACAAAGCTTTTGAGCTATTGATGACTAGGAAATTTGAGATGTCCATGATGGGAGAGTTGAAGTTCTTTCTAGGCTTCCAAGTGAGGCAACTTGCAAAAGGCACCTTCATCTCTCAAGAAAAGTATGTGAAGGACATGCTCAAGAAGTTTAACATGACCAATGCAAGCCCAATGAAGACACCCATGCCCGTGAAGGGGTAGCTTGGCTCATGTGATGGCGAGAAGGATGTGGATATAAAGGTATACCGTTCCATGATAGGATCCTTGCTCTACCTTTGCGCTTCTAGGCCGGATATCATGTTAAGTGTAGGGATGTGTGCTCGTTTTCAATATGCTCCTAAGGAGAGCCATTTGACGGCTGTCAAACGAATTCTAAGATACCTCCTTCTTACTCCTACTCTCGGGTTGTGGTATCCAAAGGGGTCAACCTTTGAACTCATATGCTATTCGGATTTCGATTGGGCCGGTGGTAAGGTTGACCGGAAGTCTACCTCCGGGGCTTGCTAATTTATTGGCCGGTCATTGGTGAGTTGGTCATCCAAGAAACAAAACTCCACCGCCCTATCCACCGCCGAAGCCGAATACATATCCACGACATCTTGTTGCATTCAGTTGTTATGGATGAAGAAAACCTTGAAAGACTATGGTGTGTCTCTTGGTACGGTGTCTCTTCTATGTGACAACGAAAGTGCAATAAAGATCGCCAATAATCCGGTTCAACATTGTCGCACCAAACACATTGACATTCGTCATCACTTCCTACGTGACCATGTTGCCAATGGGACATTGATCTCACTCATGTGGGAACAGCGTACCAATTGGCGGATATTTTCACTAAGCCTTTGGATGAAGCCCAGTTTGTGAACTTGAGAGGAGAACTTGGTATTCTTGATCCTAAAAACTTAGATTGAATAAGTTCTTGCATTATATTCTTGCATTTAACTTGCTACTTAGCTTAGTTGTGCAGCACATATGGGGATATTCATCTTACTTTCGTGGTATGATGCATACCTATGTGTGCAACATAAATAAGACCCAATGTCATTATATGGACCCAAGCATGTCTCTTCGAGGTTTCATGACATTTGCGCTTTAACATTGGGGGAGTAATCCCCCGCACCTCATTAGCCTCAATTGCAAATTGATTTCACTATATGAGGCTAAATGGTATTATTACAAAAACAATTCTAAAATGATTTATGATTCTTGATATATTTCGAATCATGCCCATTGTTGCTATTTACATCTTGTTTGGATTTCACTCCAATGGGTATGCCTAGAAAACCCTGTGTTTCCTACCCCATGTCTGTGCTCTTCTCATCATACATCTATCTATTTATATGCACATGTCATCTTCTGAGCATACACACACAATTGCACAAAGAATAGGGGCAAAACGAGGCAAAACTGTGTTGGCCGGTCCCTGGTCCGGCGGACCGGCCCCAACACCGGGCCACCCGACACTGGCCCGGTCAACCGGGCGGCGCGCCGGTCGCACGACTGGTTAAGTGAGGGTGGAAGTTACCCCTTGGGTTTCTTCTTCCTCACTCCCCCTCCACCATAGACTCCATTAGCGCCGCCCCCTTCATCTCCACCACTCCCTAGGGCTTTCCCACCACTAGAACCCTGTCAAACTTCACCACGCCATAGATCGGGCACATTGGAAGATCTCTACCAAGGGATTTGGTCCCTCTCAAGCCATATTTGGAGATTTTGGATTTTTTTGGCCCTCAAACCTCCTCTTGTTGTTCCTCTTGTTCCCTTGAGCAAGGAGGACCATGCCTTCGGGTAATTTCCTCTCCTCCTCCCTCTATATCTCGATCCCCTCACACATTGCATATTTGTTAAGGAGTTGAGAAAACTAGGGTTAGGGTTAGGGTTTGTCTAAAGTCATCATGCCATTGGAGTGTCTCACACCACTATGCATGTTCCACTCTACATTGTTATAGTATATGTACAAGTATATGAGTTTTTGCATGATTTTGTGATTGAAATTCTGGGAAAAAGCTAACAAATCGACAGTACCCGGCCCCAGGCCCCGTCAACCGGCCCTTGCACCGGCCGGTCCGGCGTGTCGCCCGGTCGACCGGATGACAGACCGGCTAGTCCGGTCTCTCGTCCGGTTGGACCGGTCCATACACCGGCTCGCCCAGTTTTTCCCACAATCTCGTCAAAACACTTGAACATATGCTATACTCTTTGGCCTCCTTATTTCTGATGACATGTACACTTATCCCACTGCTATCCTTGCTCTATTTACTCATTCACAGGTGATTCAAGTGATGATGCCCTTGGAACTGTTTCCAAGAGAGGCAGGCATGAGAGGCCTCCAGGGTGCCGTACTAGCTCTCGCATACCTCCCAGAGCAGCTCAGGGCACCGTTCCAGGTAGTTCAGCTGGGATTCAAAGCAAGTCATTTGCCAAGAGAAAGAAAGACAAGCATGCAACTCAAGATAATGATCTTATTGAGAGAGTGTCGACAATCAATATGGGCACAACACATCTTGCTGATTGGAGAAGACTTAGAGAGGCAAATCCTTATCGGTTCGAGGAACAGACCTACACTGGTGGAGATAGGTTAATCTGGACCAACACTCAAGTGAGCATATGGGATGATTTCTACAACTCTAGAGAGTGTATGAAGAATGGTGTCATTGTGATGCCCAAGGCCATCAACAAGGAAGTGCTTACCATGCACCAAGCCACCAAGTACCACTTTCTGGTTGATACCTTGAAGAATATGGGGCTGTATGATCTTGTGTGCTTGAAGCCCGATGATGAAAAGGGAGCTGGGTACTATTGTCCAATCCTTGTCTATCAATTCCATCGCACCGTGTTCTTTCATGATGATCCCGCTCGTACTATGACTTGGATGACTGGTCAAGAGAAGTACTCTTGCAACTATCTTGACTTCTGTGAAGCCATGGGATTTGGTGGTGGACGTGCTCATGGGTTTAAGATTCACTCTCAGGATAAGTTCACTCATGGGACATTGCTTTCTGCTATCCTTCGGAACCTACAGCTGGTCCTCCCACTATCTCTGGGATGTATTACTCCTATCTTGTGCTTGCCAAGATATTCCATGAGAATCTCATCAGCAAGTGAGGAGATACAAGTGAATGTCGGGCCTACCACCTTAATCTGATGTACTATTGCCGTCCTAAGAACATTAGGACAATTGATGGCTGTGACCTCCTCTACTGTGAACTGAGGCATTCTGTTCGGGACCGGATGACTCCAAAATATGCTTAGTATATTCAGCATCTCATCAATAATGTTGTGCCTTCTCCCAACAATAAGAAAGATCAATTGATCAAGATGGAACCATTCAAGTTTCCTTCTCAGGACACTAGACCAGAAATCCAAGGAAAGACATGACCCTGTAGCTAGCTCTAGCTACTCTAGGCGCCCAAAGCGCGGTGCCTCTCGCTTCTTGACCAGCCTGTGGCAGATGTGCAGTAATACCAATGACGTTGCTCATCAAAGCCTTTCCTTGAACCAGGAGACTAGGAGGCGCCAAAATGAGTTCATCGCTGCAAGAAATAACCCTGTTCCTCCTCCTGGACCTGAGATGGAGCCTGTGGTTGCACCAACTTGGGAGATGCCTCCCATTGATGATGAGATTCTCCAGAACTTTGATTTCTCCATGTATGCTCATGGTGGTCTTCCCCCTAGATCTGCTCAGGATCCTGATGCTGTTGGATATGGAGAAGATGATGATGAAGACAATGAAGAGTATGATGATGATGTTGATGATGATGATGAGGATGGTGATGGTGGCTCTCCACCCGTTGGGACAAAGTTCTATTGATAAGAGCGCTAGCATCCCTACTCTTTCCTCGCCTTTTTGGTGTTTCGATGCCAAAGGGGGAGAAGAGAGTAGAGTCTAGGATCATGGGTTCCTTGGGTGCTCTTAATGGTCACTTTTGCGGATCTCTCTTGAGTGTTTTTGAGTGGTTGCTTAAGTGTTGAAGCCTAAAAAGAGAACCGTGGAGTGCACAAGCCATGCTGATACTTTATTTGCTTCTTATTTGGCTTGTGCTTATTTGCTTGCCTTTTCATTTCAAGAACCATTAGCTACATTGAATAATTCATGTATGGACAAGTATTTGTATGCTTAATCTCTATGTTAGGACGATTATACTTTATGCTTATATATCTTGATATATACATGTCCATACCATGCTTGTTTCCTAAAGATATTGGGGGAGCTTCTCATATTCCACAAATGGTGCACTTTGCATTCAAACGAAAATTCTCCAAGTGCACATATTATGGGGGAGTTGTCTTAATATCTTATATGGAAGCAAGATTTAAGCTTATCATAATATCTATATGTGAATCTAACTCGGTTTTTCATCGTATACCAAAAAGGGGGAGATTATAAGGGTATTTTACCCTTATCCATTATTTCGGTAACAATGACACCGTTGCTAGAGTAGTTGGTCTAATACATGTCTATGAGATTATTTCCAGGTATTAGCCAAATAGGCATAATGGTGTATCAATGGAGCAAGAAGGTAAAGGGAGACCCCCCACTTCGAAAAAAATAAAGAAGGCCTCCTCAGCACCTGGCCGGTCCCAGGCCCGGACAGACCGGCCGTGGCACCAGGTGGCCCGGCGCCGACCGGCCCCAGGACCGTGGCACACCAGGCACAATCTAGTAAGCTTTTCCCTTCGCCCGGTGATGGCCCGGTCTGGGGTCCGGTCTGGACCGGCCTGGTCCGGTCGCCCGCCCGGTTGGACCGGGCCGTGGACCGGATGCCCCGGCGCCAACCGACACCTGCTTTGGTGATAACCAAAGGCCATTACGGCGCGACAATGACCTGCCCCGGTCAAGGCCCGGTCCCAGCTCCGGTTTGGACCGAACGGTCCGGCCTCTGGCCCGGTCTGACCGGCCCCTGCGCCGGACGGCCCGGTCCCAGGCCCGGTTGACCGGGTTTCTCGAAGAAATGCTGAGGTGGACAAGTTGCAATGGCCAGATTTCAAGTGACACTATAAATACCCCTTCTCCTACCTCTGAACAATTAGGCACTACACTACAAGCTGTTCTTGAGCTCTCTCTCTCTCTCATACTCCATTGTTAGAAACACCAAAAGCCTCAGATCTCCTTCCTCCTCCACCCAAACTCAAATCCCTCCGGGGAAAAGATAGAGGAGGACCTGATATACCGTTCTACCAAGCCAAATCTTGTTCCCCTTGTATTCATCAAGATACTTCCTCTCTAGGGTTTCCAGGGTGAGTGGTCCGGAAGCATCCGGGCTGTGGATTTTCCCCTGACAAGATTGTGAAGGTTTGGAGGCTACCTCAAAGTCTACCACAAGTGAGTGAGCTATTCCTTCGTGGGATAGGCTCCGGAGAATAGGGTGAGCCTTTGTGGCGTTAGGGAATCCTTCGTAGGACCTCCACCCCTCCAAACGTGGCGTACCTTGTTGCAAAGGAAGGGAACACAGGAAACAAACCTCGTCTCCGCGCACTATCGGTTATCTCTAACCGAACTCCTTACTTGTGATATAATTGCCTGTGAGAGCCTTCGTGTTTGAGTTACTTGTATCATCATATATGTTGCCTCACCCAGTTTGCATTAGGCTCACCTTTATATTCCGCAAAGCCTAATATTGCAAAGAAAGAATTAAAATTTGTAGATACCTATTCACCCCCTCTAGGTTTACCATCTCCCAACTTTCATCCTCTTTCTTAGTCTGCCTCTTTCTTTTTCTATTATCTGGGGAAGTCACAGAAGCTGGAGGAGAGTGTGTTCGGGAAGTGTTAGAGTTATGAGCTGATGAATTCACACTTTTTTCATCAGATTCCGCGGGTTCACTCTCGCGAAGCGAAGCCTCCTGGGAATCATCGACAACAACTGTACGTTCGGGCACTCCCCCATTTTTGGGAACATGCGGAAGGGAGAAGATCGACTTGTGTTTCTACACAAATTTGTTGCGAGTTAAATTGTGAAAGGTAAGTTAGGCAGAAAATGTGTAAAATTTTGAGAAGGGAACTTACAGCTGGAAGGGTGTGTGCACCACTGAATGGCTTCACGCGGCAAGATGCGGGCACTTGATCTTTCTTACTAACCGAAGTAAAGTGGCGTACTAATTTCTCCAAATCCTCGACAGGAAGATCCTCGGATATCCTTGCAGCCTCACCAACGCCAGAGTAAAGCCATAGAGGACCCGACCAACCTTGGATACGTTGTACACGAATCTGTATGAAATGTACTAGTATCTGCACACCCGACAACTCTTTTCCTCGGCTATTATGCAACTTCTTAATCTGCTCCATCAGATGTTCAGTAGCTGCAATTTCTTCCAAAGTAGCTTCGGCATCCCAAGACTGACGCCTTAGGATTTCCTGCGACATGTCAAAAGGAGCGAGGCCATATTGCTAGTTGCCAGTTGTTTCATCCTTCACATAGAGCCACTTCTTGTGCCAGCCTTTGACCGACTCGGCAAATTTCAGATCTAAATAGTCGGCTTTAGGCCAAATGCAGATGCAGACACCACCTATGTCATAGATGGCATCCCTCGAGTTGCTGCGCCAGAGACAGAAGATGCGTTTCCACAAGCCCCAATGGGGGTGGATGCCGAGGAAGCATTCGCAAAGAGTGATGAAAATGGAGATATGGAGGATGAAATTGGGAGTCAGCTGGAACAGGTGAATCCCGTAACGAAAAGGAGTCCCCGAAGAAACTCATGAACATGCATGGAGAGGCCACGAAGGAGGAAATCAGTGAAAATTACCGATATCCTTCAGGCGGATTAGGGGTCACTTCGTCCCCGAGAGCCTTCATCTTCTCTTCATCAGTGAGCAGCCCCTGTTTTCGATCTATCCCATCCGGACACTTTCTTCTTTTCCACCCGCTCAGCGCCTGCGGTGTCGGCGGTGGTGCTCTTGACACGCTTTGATCTAACCATGGTGGCGGAGGAAGAGCTAGGGTACGAAGCAGGAGCAAGGAGCAGAGTGCGATGGTAATGGTGATGTGACGACTTTGTGCGGCGGAGTGAGAAGGGGGGAAACGTGAGGCACACGGATTACCTTTTAACCTGGAAGGCGAAGCAGATCGGCCGTTCAATGGAGAAGAGATAATCCTAACCCTACACGTGGCATAAAAGTAAATATATTTTTAAAGTTCCACATGGAAGTTACGGAGTTACTGCGCGCGTGCCGGGCGCTTCGAAGGACGTGAGAACCCCACTAAGTGCATCATGGGGGAAGGGCATTTATACTGGACCTACAGACTGTGGTCCACTGACAGTCACAGTCAAAAGAGTCGACAGCACACCATCTTTGTTAGCACTGACGTCAGGGGGCAAGAAAATCTTCGAGTCGACGAGACGATATAGGATGCGCGACATGAATTTTGGAACCTATGTCCAGCTGCAAGCATCCGATCATAGGCTCGGGGCCTACCCTTATCGAGAGCATTGTTCATGCTCCCGATAAGATGCAAGATAGTGGAAAATATGGAGTTGATTAAAAGAAAGTTGAGCCTACACCCAAGTGCAAACACTTGGCTGTATCCTCGGGGGCTACTCCAATCGGGAGCGCTGGTCGCGCACCCGAAGAAATTTATCAATATAGAAAGTGCAATACAACAAGTCAATATAGATGAACCCGAAGAATTTCGGTAGTGGGTAGACATCTTCGAGTTTTATAAACTCGTCATGTCGGAAGCATCAAGATTTACTCAATAAAATATAGTAACCCGAAGATATGGTGCAACCCGGAGAAATGGAGCATTCCATCAGCCGTACAAAGGCACTCGACAATATACTCTCAAAGCGCGTCCATTGCGGTAAAAACTAAATGTCGTGACTTGTAAAAGGGTCACGAAGGTAAGACCCCAGGATCCGCCCCGTGTGGCGTGTCATCGCACCCGAATGCGCTCTCCCACTTTATCCACATGAACAGATGTGAAGAAAATCCTAGCGGATGTGTTGGGTACCCGATAACTTAGCTGGAATTCAGTTTTCGATAAGTCCTAAAGCGGCACGTCCTGAATTACGCAAGTATCCCAGGTTCGAGTCCTAGGAACTCGAACTTGAAGTTGGTTTATGCGGATTTGTGACAAGAGCAGTTAACGGGTATCTGATCTGTCAGATGAACCAGCCACATTTACCAATATCCATGTACAAGATAGATGTCGAATAAAAATAGCGTATTCATGAACTCAAAGTATTTGCAAAAGAGATGAAGGATGGAGATTTTACCCGATTTTACGTTTCGAATAAAATCTCGGGGGCTACTGACATGGGTATACCTAATGGGCATGTCACGTGTATACCCATGGTTTATATTTTCAGGTATCTTAGGAGTTGAAGGCCTACGAACCCGAAGGTTTGGAGGCACATGAAGCCGAAGATATGCGGTCCAAGGGAGTAGAGTCAATATAGGAAAACTTGTAGCAATATGTGGAAAGGCCCAAGGCGACCCGATGTTTGTATACTTGTACATCACGAAAAGTCTCGGCTTCGCCTCCTACATAAGGGCGAAGCTGAGATCGATCATTGTTAAATCCTAGCCACCGTTTTTTTCTAGTTAAACTATTTGCTTTGTATTACTTTGTATGCAGAACTATGTGTTACATTTGGCCCAAAACCTGCCAAAATATGTGTCGTTTCTCCCAGATCCAGCCCAGAATTCGCCGGCTAGGGACCAACCTGGGTGCGTGGCTGGAAGCTCGGTGCCCCCAGGCCAAACCTGCCTCTAGTCCGACACAAAATAGCGCCGAAATTTCGACCTGGGGCACCAACAAGTGGAGATGTTCTTACTACAACTCTACAAGGAGGGGTGTGGTTAGAATTTGTGTTGAGTTAGACAACTAATTTTATACACTAAAAAGCAATATACGGATTTAATAGAGCCATCACCTTAAGCCACATCATCAAAATTATATTTTTAGTTAGATTTAAATTTATAACTAAATTTTAAATCACAACCGTAACAAATATGAGACATGTGTGTGTTTCAGCTAAGGGCATCTCCAGCGGCGCGACGCATTTTGGACGTCCGAAATGTCCGTTTGTGTCGCGCGGCGGACGCGAGATAGACCGTTTCAGCGACCAGACACATTTCCGCTATTGCATCAATTATGAAGTTTCCACACAAAAAATCAGGAATTCAACAAAGTCATACTTATTACATTTAAATTTTAAAAGTCTACATGAAAATAAGATAGTATTTCTCTAGGCATGATCTTCATGGCCAGTCAATGTCCACTGATGCTCAATTAGATCCGTCTACATTCATATGTAGATAGTCCTGCCAAGTTGAAGCTCGAGGAAGTGGTGCCACTAGCTCACCTTGAAATTCCCAGTGGTTCTCATTGCGGCCATCAGGACGCTCGTTCTCAACGCATGTTGTGCATGACCACGCAGCATGTCATCACCTCATGCATGATCTTCAGCGACCATGTTCTTGCCAGGTGACGGACAATTGTCCACCGAGCTTGGAGTACACCAAATCCGCGCTCCACATCTTTCCCGTAAGCCCCTTGCATATTGGCAAACCTCCTCGTCTTCTCGGAGTTTGGATTACGGACAGTCTTCACCAATGTGGCCCAGTCAGGGTACATGCCATCAGCAATATAGTATGGCTTGTCATATGCATTTCCATTGATCTCATAGCTCACCCGGGGAGCTTTGCCTTGCATGAGCCGGTTAAAAACCGGTGATCGGTGCAACACATTGATGTCATTGTTGGAACCGGCCATGCCAAATAACGAATGCCAAATCCATAAATCTTGAGATATGACAGCTTCAAGAATGACAGTTTTTTCCTCCTCATGCCCGCTGTACGCACCCTGCCATCCAAATGGATAGTTTTTCCACTCCTAGTGCATGCAATCTATGATGCCAATCATTCCTGGGAACCCTCTAGACTCGTTGATACACAGGAGCCGCCTTGTATCCTCAACAGTTGGCTCCCTACAGTAATACTCTCCGAACACGTCAATCACGGCTCGGTAAAACCTGTACATGGTCTCAAGGCAGGTGCTCTCACCCATTCGAAGATACTCATCGAATATATCCGCAGCCATTCCATATGAGAGCATGCAAATAGCCGCGGAGCATTTTTGGTAGGAGGTGAAGCCTATCGCACCTGTTGCATCGGGCCTGCATTGGAAGTAGGGGTCGTAGTTTCTGACGCCCCGTAGAATGACCCAGAACAGGTCCCTTGACATCCTGTACCGGCGCGGATACGGAGATACGTTTCTATATATATATAATAAACATTACTAAATTACTGGTTTTTGCTCAAGAATGAGAGTTATTACTATATATAGGAGTATAGGAGTACCGTGATATAGTTGTTTGCCAAAAAAAGCTTGTCAATTGCAACGGTGCAGCCCTCTTTTTTCCAATTGAATTTGCAGATCTCTTTGAAATAAGACGCAATTTTTGATGCACATAGACAAGATCGTCAGCACGTCCAGGGTTCAGCCTACAAGAATTAAATGGATAATCAAATTCCAAACTTCCAAGTAGGTGGTATAAGCAAGAACATAATAATAATAATAACTTAAATAGAATAGATGACCTGTTTCTTGTTATACTATGTATGAGACCATACATGCTCCAATTTCTTGCACTTTGTCCTCCACCTCCAGCAGCGCTGCCCACATTTGAGTTGCTAGCCATTGCTGACCTGCAAGAAGAGAAAATAACAGGGGATAGTCAGTACAAAATGAATAATCCAAATGATCAAGGTGTCATGTTTAATCTTTACTAAACTAGTAATCGAGCACGTGCACATGCACGTTATCGGATAATATAAGCTGGCCTCTTAAAATTTACATCTACTATGTTCGTTTCAGAATAACCAAAGCAGCAAATGAATTATTTTTCAGATCAATAGGGAACCCCTGCGGGATGCATTCATTTTAGGTATGAACAATAAATGAAGCGCCAAATGTAAATTGCAAAAAAAAAAAAAAATGAAATTGGACTCTGTTTCATCTTAGGCCCTCTGTTTTCACAAAAAGCAAGCGAATCGTTCTATGTTTTTTTTGTAAAACGTCCCAGACATCATTGTCATGAGAGATAGAAGTCATGCAACAACACACTTAATCATATAGAGGTTGGCTTTACAACTTGGGTCCTCTATGTACCTGTCATCGGATATGGAGGTCCTTTCTTATCCACGAACACCTCCCGATTGTCTGTCGACCTCAATCTCCGGTGCATGGTAGTCGGTAGACCACCATGCATGAGCTACCAGACATCATATAAGCATCAGTAGTTGTTCAGAAAAATCAGAGATGATACATGGTAGATTAGTGTTGCCCTCCCCTGTATAATCAAAAATAAAATCAGATATGATTATATGAGGATGAGATTATTTGTATGCACGACATTGTATCTTTATGTGATCAGTTTTACATGCATACCATGTTGATGCAACAAAATAATATCACGATTTCTGAAAGGCATTCAAACTTTTCAACATTATTGTAATACTAATATTTGCTGAAAAGTATGTGGAGGTTAGCATAAGCGAAGAATAGGGAAAATCCACATGTATGCCACAAGATTGCTGTAGAAACCAACTCTTACAATATCCAATTTCGTAATCAGACAAATCAAAAAGTAGAGCCCCAACCTGTGAGCAATCGTGCAACCAATATTCAGGATTGAGACCAGCCGTCCTCTCTTCTCTGGTGAAAGCCTTCACCGCATGTTACCTGCACAAAAAGTATGGAAGTCATGTCCATGTTACCTGCAGGTTCATAGACAGCTTGTAAAATGACATCGGAACCGATTTTGATGCTTTTCGCAAGGTAACAATACAACAAAAATCCCATAGAGAAAAATCATTTGATTTGGTATACAGTTACCAACTGAGATTTATAGTAGAGACAATGCATCTAATATGAAAAGTGGTTTCACCCTGTGTAGGAACCATGTCAGTCAGAGTACAATTTCAGAGTACAACTTCAGTGAATTAAACTTTCATACGTACATGTCACTAATTCCTTCCACCATCAGAATGTGATAACCGATGAATACTATAAGCTGCAGACGTTGCGTCTTACTCAGAATCAATGGAAAACCATCTACAAAAATTGCATGCAAAGTGGGGGGAATTTCAACTCTGAACGTGATAAATTATGGGTCATGTAAGCTGCAGATGCCTCTCTCGAATCAATGAAGAACCATATGCAGAAACTTCTTTTCAGTCAAAGGAAATTATCCATATATTTAATTTAATATACCTAACTATTTCTGTAGCCATACAAAAAAAATAAGAAAGTTCTTCATTCTTGTTTTGGCAGCCATCTACATGTCTAAACTTGAAACCCTGATCATCAAACCAACCTAGCCCACAAAAAATGTTACGTGAACAGAGTTAAAGAGAGTGGCCCTGCACAACCGAAACATCTACCCCAACCGTGTTGAGGTGTAGTTCACAAAATTCAGGTGTTCACTAAATTGGTGCAAATAAAGCTCTCAAGTAAATACATTAAATTCCATTGGTTACGATTGCAACATCAAGAAAGGAAAATCTATCAGCATTCTTATGTGCATACAAGATATTATTCGCCATAGCAAAGGAGAAGGTAGACCTTATGTCCTTGACTACCTGTATTGTACACCACCATGTTGTTCACCTTGTCCAGCCCCACATGCATGCACCCCTCCATCATGACTATAGATTGATTATAGTCAAACACATGGCGAGAATGACATGAAAGCATGGAACTATCAATAATCGGAATAAAGGTGCAAAATGCAAAACAGAGCAATTGAGCTTTTCCAGGAATGCTCAATTCAGTAACCAAAGTTCAGAATGCTACTCACTTGAGAGAAGATTCCACCTTGTACACCATGGTCTACAAATCTAACTCAAAAAGCTTCCTCGATATCAATCCATAGATAAACTCTGGTACAATATCTGCAACTGATGTGACAGCTTGGTTAAAAATTGAACTGATAGAAGCACCCTTCAATGTTTGTACTTATTGAATACTAAAGTAAAACATCACTTGGTGCACGATTACAAATCCATGCGGACATTTTGTCAAACAGGTTGTGTGTGGCGAGAGGCATGCCTAGACACACGCAAGCATTACTTTTTCACACTGCATATTCAACAAACCTTTTCAAACTTGATTGGCAAAGAAAACATTACCTATGGTTCTAAGACAACTGGACAGAACTTTGCGGATAACGGATTTGCTCCTCAGATCTGAAACCAGTTTAAAAAGGTTGAAAAAAGATTAGAGGAATGCAGTAGAGTTCCGTATCCATATAATTAGATTACATGAATATTGTTGAACCATCTCATTTCAAAAAACACACAACCCCTCTTAGGCGGTCTGTCCCTTTGTGGGCATGGCTGCCCCCGACCTGGCGCACTGGACGTGCTGCCGGTGGGTTGCGCCGCCAAGGCTAGCGCTTTGAGAGAAAAGGGTCAGCGCATGAGGTCTTGGCGAAGAATGGACAGTGCCTGCAGTGGTGAGGAACCATGCTCTGGGCGAAAGCTCTGCCTTTCGGGGCCGGTGACGGCGACGCCTGAGGGCACTGTTTTCCTCTTGTGGCGTCATCGAGGAGTTTCAGCACCTCCCTTGCCTAGGGTCTCATGTTCCGGGTGAAAACCTCAGATTTGGCTAGCCAAATCGGGCAACGACGGCGTCTTGGACGTCGTACCCTCCTTGGAGGCGTCGTCTTGGGAACTTGAGTTCGGGCCGTAGTTCTTCCTTGTGGATCTCAGCGCTGACCACATGGGAGTGGTCTTGCGATGCAGGTAGCGCGCCGGCCTCTCGAGTGGTATCGCGATGGCTTGCGCGACGAGGATCTTCCTCGAACAGCGCGAGCATGCCTCTGGTGTTTGTTGGCGGGCTGCTGAAGACTGCACGCTTGCACGTCTGTCGAGGTTGCTGGGAGCTAGCCGCTGCACCGACGGCGTTCCTTGGATTTGGGTCGAGGCCGGAGCAGCAATGCTCCCAGCTGAGCCGTGGTGGGCTCGCGGGATTCAGGTGGTACGCGTCTTGGCTGCGGCTGGCAGGCTCTTGGTAATTTCGATGATGCACAAGCACTGCGACTTTCATCGGCAAGGGTTCTGTCTTGCAGAGGAGCTCACTCTACAGCGTCCTGGAGGAGCACTCGATGGATTTCGGCCTTTTTGTCGTAGTCTAGTTTGAGTGTCGGGTGTGTACTGTGGGTGTTCGGCCTTTTCTTAGGCTTGTAATGTAAACTTCTTTTTCTATCAATGAATCGAAACGCGAAGCTTTTTGCGTTTTCGCGAAAAAATAAAATTAACTCCAGTAACACTCAGGTTAAGCTGATGCTTTAATAAGATAAGAAACCAGTAGCATGTCACACATGTACTACAACTGACATTATAACTTGGAGACAGCCCAAAGGGCGTCGGGCAGAGGGGCGCAGGGCGGTGACGGGGTCGGGTAGGGCGTACGTGCAGTGCAACGGCGAGATCGGATAGGGCAGGGCGCCGGCGGCGTGCGGCTGGCGACCTTGGAATCTTGGATGCAGTCGGTGGCCTGCAGTGCGCAATGTAGATGCGGCGGCTTGAGCAACGGCGAAGTGGACGATGGTGTGCGCAACGACGATGCGGATGACGGTGTGTGCGGCGTCCGCGGGGCAGTGCTGGTGTTTGGGGAAATTCTGTCGTAATCTAACACTGTTTGATGGTTCTGGTTAATCGTGCGCGTGGGCGTCTAACACTGTTTTAGCAGTAATCTAAACCATTGAATTAGATAATTAGATGGCTCAGATCGTTTGGATCTGCTGCTCTCTCTCTTTTAATAGTAGTGGAGACTAGATTAGTAGATTGCAGAGTGCAAGGGCTTCCTCCAGACCTTGATTCCTCAAATTCCGACAACCAACACAGGTTCCCGGCGGCCCGGACCGGCCACGCCCGCCGCACCAAGCAAAACCAATCTACATTGCAGCCAGCAGGAGTGCAGGAACATGAAGAAGCGAGAGATTAAGATGGGAAGAGGAGAACTAACCTGCTGTCCTGCGATGCAGTGGCGGACGGCGGAGGGATTTGCTTGCCGGCGATTGGTCCGGCGGCGCAGCAGCCAGCGATCTGTGTCGAGCCCTTCTCTGATCCGGAGGTGAAAGGACGAGAGAAGGGGCTGCCGTGCTGGTCGCTTTATACGTTGACTCGTCCACGATTAGGGTATTTTTGTATCCGTAACGTATCCTAGTATATCCTTCATGTATCCGATTTATTTTATTAATTTTTTAACGAAAATCGGCTGATACGGCTGGGATACGTATCCGGCGCCATATCCGCGTATCCGCATATCCGACCCTGATACATCAGTTTAGAGCATCTCTAACAGAGCCCGTAAACCACGCCGGAATCGTATTTTTCCTGTCGATTTACGGGTTTGGGTCGAAAGTGGCGCACAACAGAGACTGAACTCGTCGTTCGGCCCGAAAAACTTTTTCAGAGGCCCGAAAAATTTTAGACTCAACCCCTAGTAATACAGACCAAAGGGTGGTTTACAGGCTAAAAACTAAACGGACTTCTCCAACGCCGCCGTCCGTACAATCGCCTCCAACCGCCGATTTCTGGCTGCTTTGTTAAAATTGTGCGACGACGACCAAGTTCGGGGCTGCAGACGAGACGTGCGACGGATGTACACAACAGGCCATGGCGCGGCGTGATGGCGGACAGGCTACGCAGCAGCGCGGCTGCATACGCGAGGCAAGAGCAGCAGCTAGTAGCTGCATCGCGCACGGCCAAGGACCAAAAGCTGCTAGCACATACGCGTGCAGCCAAGAGCTGCAGAGAGCAGCATCAATCATTCAAAGCTACCATCAATTTCATCGTGGAGCAAGGCGGAGCGGAGCAGCAATTACGGCCGTGTCTGGCCGCGTCCGGCCGGGCCGGCCGGAACTACGCCTCATCGAGCTGTGCGAGATCGTCCTCGTCTGATCCAAAGCTCGTAGGATGTAGCCGGGAGCGCGGCCGCCGGCCTGCGCGGGGAGATCTAGGCAGCGGCCGGACAGTTCTCGTGAAGAAGATGATGATTTTTCGAATATTCCGTTTTTCGGTTTTAGTTTACGGGGTCTGTTCTGCGTCAGTCGTTTTGCGACCCGTAAACACGTTTTTGGAAGACTGAACTCGAGTTTTTCGGTTTGCACTTTTACAGGCTCTGTTAGAGATGCTCTTAGGGTTGTATCCGTGCAACGTAGTCATGGACGGCACCAACAACCTGCGAGGACTGAAGCTGCTGGAGAACACGCGGAACAAGCTGGCGGGTCCCAAGGACTGCTGGCAGGAAGCGTACCGGAACCTCTTCGCCAGCTGCGGCGAGATCACCTGCAGTGGCGCGCTAGGTGTTGCTCAGGGGGTTGGGAGTTTTGGTTGGGAACTCGGATGAAGGAGGCCAGGCCGTGGGCGATGGCGATGTGATGCCGCCGCCGGCATAGGCTGGGATATTGGAATCATATGGTTGGAATTATATGGTTGGTGTTCGCAGCTGTGCCCTGTTGATCGATCGAAAAGATGTGTAATTATACATGGATTTTAAATAAAACTTTGTAGGTAGAGTGAACTATAAAATTAAAATGTACCCCCTCTATAATTCAGTAGAATTAAGGGAGGCATGCATGATGATTTCAGGGCCGTTTGTTTTCAAACATGCGCATATTTAATTGCTACCCTTTCCTCTTATTTCTCTTCGTAACTCCTCGCTAGAATTAAGGGAGACATGCACCAGACTCCTTGATTCTCCGTCGAGCCAAGCTTATTGCGGGTAGCGAAATAATTACACAACATTTTGTAGGGAAAAACAAGGTTTAACCCGCCTTGTTTTTTGGTTAAAAATCGAAAAAAAAATATACATCTTATTCAAACAAACGGAGGAGTATGTCATCTTTTTCCAATTGGTACTAATCTTGTAAAGAAAAAAACCAGTACTCCATCCGGCCCTAAATACTTTAGAGCCGGCGGGTTAAACCTTTCGCAAGTATTTAGAGCCAGGATATTAGAGCCAGCGGGATACCGATTCCTATCCATAGGGTGAAAAGACTAGAATCACAAGGAAGGGGTGATTCACGTCCTACAGATCCCTCCAGCAAAGTATCACATATAGGGTATGGTGCTCTGATTTTATTGGTATAGTGATTCCCGGTCATTTACTCTGTAATCAATTAATAGTAGGGAAAGGGGCCGCCATGCATGTGCATTAATCCTCCGACGTTTTGGCTTTCACATCCACCACGTCATCGTCTCATCGATATGCAACACCAATGAATCCTAGTCGCTCGATCTCTCCCATCAATCAATGAGGAAAACAGAGGTCTGAAATTTAGTCTTCTTCCCGCCCACCTTTGTTCCCTCCACAAAGTTCGAACCAACCTGTCAAATTGTACTCTATAAATAAAAGAAGGGGTTGAGCCAACGCGTGCGTCGTGTGTCGCGTGCGTGGTGCGATGAGAGGAGAGGAGAAGAGAGGCCGCTCTGCTCCGAGACTGATTTGGACCCAGACGAGGCATGGCGCCGCAGCAGTCATCGACTTGATGTACGACTGGCTTTTGTCGGCGGAGAGCTCTTCTCCGAATGTCTAGCAGGTAACCATCCATCTTCCTTTTCTTCTGTGCTAGCTGCCTGTCAATCGGTGTAACTCGTTCTTTTCAGATGAAATGCTATGGATTACTACTCTCTAGTCACCACCGATGTGTTCTTGCTTGGTTCCAGATTCATTACTGAGTTGTTGCTCCCGCTCTGAAACCCTTCTTGATAGCTGCCCCTGCATTTTTGTCACAGTTATAAACCCTTCTTAATAGCTGCTCCTGCATTGTTAAAAGTTTCTAGGAGCTGAGACTATAAATTAGAGACCCCTTTTGAACTGAAGGCATACTTATGCCCATATTTGAAAACTCCTATAGTCTGCAACGAGTTCCTGCAGAGTAGAACGACGCCACGACGAAGGATTTCCATCAATTCAAACACGAAGAGAACATTGTTACCCATGCACGTAAGTGGACACGGGCTGCTAACGGCACCGCCAGCCCAAACCCATTGAATTAGCTAAACAAACACCCACGGGCATGAGTAAACGCTTCACGGATCGTCATTTAATTACCTAAACGAACGCTCCGTGTCCAGCAAGATCTGTGGGGAGCTGCAGAAATCCAGCGATGTTCGTGGGAGAAGTAGGGTGACATCCAGATCCTTAGGTTACTGCCAAAGATCCGTAAGAAGTATAGAATCTTGTCCCTCTCTTGCTAAAATCACCAGCTTAATGATAATTCTCAAATCCTCAGGTTACTTCCGAAGATCCATAAGCAGTACGTTTCTCACAAGCAAGTTTACTGCAACTATGATCAGTTTCAGTGCACATGACCATTGTCTTCAGCTGCCATTCGTTTCTTAAGTTCAATCTCTGCGTTTCCTTAGCTGATCAATTGTTACTGTCCACATTATACACTATATAAAAGATGAACTATTTACTGCGTCCCCTGTTACTGGGACACTGTTGATGCGTTATTTATCTCCAACTATTTGATGACGCGTGGGTCTTAGTCGGTTCCTGATTTAATTCCGTTTGCATTTTCTCTCCTTTAGTCTTTACCGGTTACCGGTTGTCAAGCGTGGCTTCCGGTTAACGTTTGTTACCTTCCTACGAAATTATTTAGAGAGCAAAATCTCACGTTTGGTCTTATCCTCACCGCTTTGACCGAACATAGGAGAACAAGAAAATCCCCCATACCTCTGTGTCTGCTTATTTTCTCGCCCACCTCCCCTTCCCTGAGCCACCGCCCATGGCAAGCTTTTCCCCCTGCCCGAGCTACCCTGGCCGAATTTCTTCGTGGCTGGCGGCGACGTGGGTCAGGTCCTCGGCCTCTTCTGCTGCCACTGCCGCCTCTTCCCCGCCCGAGCTCCCCTGTCCGACCTTCTTCGTGGCTGGAGGCGGCGTGGGTCGGATCCTCGGCCTCCTCTACCGACATGGCCGCTGCCAAGGCGGCCTAGCTTCTTCACCGGCTGATCTGCCATGTGCGTGTTCCATGGCTACCAGGGCGCCCGCCGCGGCCGCTCCAACTGGCCACGCGTCTAGCTACTCGGTACCGGTTCCTCGATCTGCATCCATTGCACTTCGCCCAGTGTCGGTCGCGGTTTCATCTAGGAGGAAGCAGATAATAGGCGCGGGCGTGCGCGACTGCATCGTGGGAGCCTGGGTGTAAGGGCAGTGGTGATTCAAGAGCACATACCTGCAGCGTTCAGTGGTCACGGGCCCATCTCGTCAAGGGCGGGCAGCGAGGTGAGATCTGAGATCTTCCGGGAGGAGGAAGGCGTCGCCTTTGACGGCTTGGACGACTCCAACGACCCCTGATACGTCTCCGACGTATCGATAATTTCTTGTGTTCCATGCCACATTATTGATGATATCTACATGTTTTATGCACACTTTATGTCATATTCGTGCATTTTCTGGAACTAACCTATTAACAAGATGCCGAAGTGCCGATTCTTTCTTGCTGTTTTTGGTTTCAGAAATCCTAGTAACGAAATATTCTCGGAATTGGACGAAATCAACGCCCGGGTCCTATTTTGCCACGAAGCTTCCGAAGACCGAAGAGGAGACGAAGTGGGGCCACGAGGCGCCCAAACCCTAGGCGGCGCGGCTGCCCCTTGGCCGCGCCGACTGTGGTGTGGGGCCCTCGTGTGGCCCCTGACCTGCCCTTCCGCCTACTTAAAGCCTCCGTCGCGAAACCCCCGATCACCGAGAGCCACGATACGGAAAACCCATCGAGACGCCGCCGCCGCCAATCCCATCTCGGGGGATTCAGGAGATCGCCTCCGGCACCCTGCCGGAGAGGGGAATCATCTCCCGGAGGACTCTACGCCGCCATGGTCGCCTCCGGAGTGATGAGTGAGTAGTCTACCCCTGGACTATGGGTCCATAGCAGTAGCTAGATGGTTGTCTTCTCCCCATTGTGCTTAATTGTTGGATCTTGTGAGCTGCCTAACATGATTAAGATCATCTATCTGTAATTCTATATGTTGCGTTTGTTGGGATCCGATGAATAGAGAATACTTGTTATGTTGATTATCAAAGTTATGTCTATGTGTTGTTTATGATCTTGCATGCTCTCCGTTACTAGTAGATGCTCTGGCCAAGTAAATGCTTGTAACTCCAAGAGGGAGTATTTATGCTCGATAGTGGGTTCATGTCTCCGTGAATCTGGGGAAGTGACAGAAATCTCTAAGATTATGGATGTGCTGTTGCCACTAGGGATAAAACATTAGTGCTATGTTCGAGGATATAGTCACTGATTACATTACGTGCAATACTTAATGCAATTGTCTGTTGTTAGCAACTTAATATTGGAGGGGGTTCGGATGATAACCTGAAGGTGGACTTTTTAGGCATAGATGCATGCTGGATAGCGGTCTATGTACTTTGTCCTAATGCCCAATTAAATCTCACAATACTCATCATAATATGTATGTGCATGGTCATGCCCTCTTTATTTGTCAATTGCCCAACTGTAATTTGTTCACCCAACATGCTGTTTATCTTATGGGAGAGACACCTCTAGTGAACTGTGGACCCCGGTCCAATTCTCTATACTGAAATACAATCTACTGCAATACTGTTCTACTATTTTTCTGCAAACAATCATCATCCACACTATACATCTAATCCTTTGTTACAGCAAGCCAGTGAGATTGACAACCTCGCTGTTTCGTTGGGGCAAAGTACTTTGGTTGTGTTGTGCAGGTTCCACGTTGGCGCCGGAATCTCTGGTGTTGCGCCGCACTACATCCCGCCGCCATCAACCTTCAACGTGCTTCTTGGCTCCTACTGGTTCGATAAACCTTGGTTTCATACTGAGGGAAAACTTGCCGCTGTACGCATCACACCTTCCTCTTGGGGTTCCCAACGGACGCGTCTTTGTACGCGTATCAAGCTCTTTTTCTCGGGCGCCGTTGTCGGGAGATCAAGACACGCTGCAAGGGGAGTCTCCACATCCCAATCTCTTTACTTTGTTTTTGTCTTGCTTAGTTTTATTTACTACTTTGTTTGCTGCACTAAATCAAAATACAAAAAAAAAATTAGTTGCTAGTTTTACTTTATTTGCTATCTTGTCTGCTATATCAAAAACCAAAAAAAAAAATTAGTTACTTGCATTTACTTTATCTAGTTTGCTTTATTTACTGTCTTGCACTCTATATTAAAAATACAAAAAAATTAGTTACTTTTGTTACCATGTCTAGCTCTGAACCTGTTACTTCTTCGCCTGAAGAATTAGTCTTCACTTTTAAACAAGGGATGAGGAGAGTTTTAAGGATGCTTGGTCTAGAATTTTTACTTCTTATCGTAAAACTGAACCTCAAATGACTCTAAGTTTTCTCCTTAGTAATTTTTATTTTGGTCTTATGATTCGCTATAGATATGCTTTGGATACTTTAGTGGGAGGAGATTTCCTTCATTGCAATGGGGATCAAGCTTTTAATGCCATAAAGAAGTTGGTTGCATCACATGATTCAGCTAATAACTTTGATTCAGCCCTTATTAGCATTTATAATAGATTAAACAATCTCGAGATAAGTACATCTCGCCTAGATGACAACTATCACCATGTTCGTAATCGTCTTGAACAAGTTTTAGTGAACTCTAAACCTTCATTATGGGATCCTACTGTTAAAATTGTTATCGGTGATCAAACTCTTCGTGCCAACTGTGATATTATGTCTGAATTTTGCCTTATACCTGAGAGCATTTATAAATCTTTGAAACTTTGGGGAGTTGATGAAGGAGGAGAAGAAATAACTCTCATTGATAACTCTGTTATAATTCCTAAGGGAATAGCCGCAGGTGTGCATACAACCATTCTTGGAAGAACAATATCCATTGATTATCTTGTTATTGAATGTGTAGGGACAGGAAAAATCACACTCGGAAGATCCCTGCTAAAACTATTGGGAGCAGTCATAGATGTGGGAGAAGGCATCCTGGATTTCACCTCTATACCGGGGGGAATCATACATTTCCTAAATCAAAGAGAAAGAAAAACAACAAGAAAGGTAAGGGTAAAGCCCAAGGTAAGGATGATGCACCACCCTCCGATAATACTTGATACACACTTTCTGCGCCTAGCTGAAAGGCGTTAAAGAAAAGCGCTTATAGGAGACAACCCATGGTTTTACTACAGTACTTTGTTTTTATTTTGTGTCTTGGAAGTTGTTTACTACTGTAGCAACCTCTCCTTATCTTAGTTTAGTGTTTTGTTGTGCCAAGTAAAGTCGTTGATAGTAAAGTTCATACTAGATTTGGATTACTGCGCAGAAACAGATTTCTTTGCTGTCACGAATCTGGGCTGTTTTCTCTGTAGATAACTCAGAAAATTATGCCAATTTACGTGAGTGATCCTCATATATGTACGCAACTTTCATTCAATTTGAGAATTTTCATTTGAGCAAGTCTGGTTCCTCGATAAAATTCGTCAATACGAACTGTTCTGTTTTGACAGATTCTGCCTTTTATTTCGCATTGCCAGTTTTGTTATGTTCGATGGATATTTTGATTCCATTGACTTTCAGTAGCTTTGTGCAATGTCCAGAAGTGTTAAGAATGATTATGTCACCTCTGAACATGTTAATTTTTATTGTGCACTAACCCTCTAATGAGTTGTTCTAAGTTTGGTGTGGAGGAAGTTTTCAAGGATCAAGAGAGGGAGATGATACAACATGATCAAGGAGAGTGAAAGCTCTAAGCTTGGGGATGCCCCGGTGGTTCACCCCTGCATATTCTAAGAAGACTCAAGCGTCTAAGCTTGGGGATGCCCAAGGCATCCCCTTCTTCATCGACAACATTATCAGGTTCCTCCCCTGAAACTATATTTTTATTCCATCACATCTTATGTGCTTTTCTTGGAGCGTCGGTTTGTTTTTGTTTTTTGTTTTGTTTGAATAAAATGGATCCTAGCATTCACTGTATGGGAGAGAGACACGCTCCGCTGTAGCATATGGACAAGTATGTCCTTAGGCTTTACTCATAGTATTCATGGCGAAGTTTCTTCTTCGTTAAATTGTTATATGGTTGGAATTGGAAGATGATACATGTAGTAATTGCTAAAATGTCTTGGATAATGTGATACTTGGCAATTGTTGTGCTCATGTTTAAGCTCTTGCATCATATACTTTGCACCCATTAATGAAGAAATACATAGAGCATGCTAAAATTTGGTTTGCATATTTGGTTTCTCTAAGGTCTAGATAATTTCTAGTATTGAGTTTGAACAACAAGGAAGACGGTGTAGAGTCTTATAATGTTTACAATATGTCTTTTATGTGAGTTTTGCTGCACCGGTTCATCCTTGTGTTTGTTTCAAAATAGCCTTGCTAGCCTAAGCCTTGTATCGAGAGGGAATACCTCTCATGCATCCAAAATACTTGAGCCAACCACTATGCCATTTGTGTCCACCATACCTACCTACTACATGGTATTTTCTGCCATTCCAAAGTAAATTGCTTGAGTGCTACCTTTAAAATTCCATCATTCACCTTTGCAATATATAGCTCATGGGACAAATAGCTTAAAAACTATTGTGGTATTGAATATGTACTTATGCACTTTATCTCTTATTAAGTTGCTTGTTGTGCGATAACCATGTTCACTGGGGACGCCATCAACTACTCTTTGTTGAATTTCATGTGAGTTGCTATGCATGTTCGTCTTGTCTGAATTAAGAGAGATCTACCACCTTATGGTTAAGCATGCATATTGTTAGAGAAGAACATTGGGCCGCTAACTAAAGCCATGATCCATGGTAGAAGTTTCAGTTTTGGACATATATCCTCAATCTCATATGAGAAAATTATTAATTGTTGTTACATGCTTATGCATAAAAGAGGAGTCCATTATCTGTTGTCTATGTTGTCCCGGTATGGATGTCTAAGTTGAGAATAATCAATAGCGAGAAATCCAATGCGAGCTTTCTCCTTAGACCTTTGTACAGGCGGCATAGAGGTACCCCTTTGTGACACTTGGTTAAAACATGTGTATTGCGATGATCCGGTAGTCCAAGCTAATTAGGACAAGGTGCGGGCACTATTAGTATACTATGCATGAGGCTTGCAACTTGTAAGATATAATTTACATGATACATATGCTTTATTACTACCGTTGACAAAATTGTTTCATATTTTCAAAATCAAAGCTCTAGCACAAATATAGCAATCGATGCTTTTCCTCTATGGAGGACCATTCTTTTACTTTTATTGTTGAGTCAGTTCACCTATTTCTCTCCACCTCAAGAAGCAAACACTTGTGTGAACTGTGCATTGATTCCTACATACTTGCATATTGCACTTATTATATTACTCTACCGCCATGGCCGCTGCCAAGACGGCCTAGCTTCTTCACCGGCTGATCTGCCATGTGCGTGTTCCATGGCTACCAGGGCGCCCGCCGCGGCCGCTCCAACTGGCCACGCGTCTAGCTACTCGGTACCGGTTCCTCGATCTGCATCCATTGCACTTCGCCCAGTGTCGGTCGTGGTTTCATCTAGGAGGAAGCAGATAATAGGCGCGGGCGTGTGCGACTGCATCGTGGGAGCCTGGGTGTAAGGGCAGTGGTGATTCAAGAGCACATACCTGCAGCGTTCAGTGGTCACGGGCCCATCTCGTCAAGGGCGCGCAGCGAGGTGATATCTGAGATCTTCCGGGAGGAGGAAGGCGTCGCCTTTGACGGCTTGGACGACTCCGATGACCCCTGATACGTCTCTGACGTATCGATAATTTCTTGTGTTCCATGCCACATTATTGATGATATCTACATGTTTTATGCACACTTTATGTCATATTCGTGCATTTTCTGGAACTAACCTATTAACAAGATGCCGAAGTGCCGATTCTTGTTTTCTGCTGTTTTTGGTTTCAGAAATCCTAGTAATGAAATATTCTCGGAATTGGACGAAATCAACGCCCAGGGTCCTATTTTGCCACGAAGCTTCCAGAAGACCGAAGAGGAGACGAAGTGGGGCCACGAGGCGCCCAAACCCTAGGGCGGCGCGGCCTACCCCTTGGCCGCGTCGACCTGTGGTGTGGGGCCCTCGTGTGGCCCCCTGACATGCCCTTCCGCCTACTTAAAGCCTCCGTCGCGAAACCCCCAGTACCGAGAGCCACGATACGGAAAACCTTACTGAGACGCCGCCGCCGCCAATCCCATCTCGGGGGATTCAGGAGATCGCCTCCGGCACCCTGCCGGAGAGGGGAATCATCTCCCGGAGGACTCTACGCCGCCATGGTCGCCTCCGGAGTGATGAGTGAGTAGTCTACCCCTGGACTATGAGTCCATAGCAGTAGCTAGATGGTTGTCTTCTCCCCATTGTGCTTAATTGTTGGATCTTGTGAGCTGCCTAACATGATCAAGATCATCTATCTGTAATTCTATATGTTGCGTTTGTTGGGATCCGATGAATAGAGAATACTTGTTATGTTGATTATCAAAGTTATGTCTATGTGTTGTTTATGATCTTGCATGCTCTCCGTTACTAGTAGATGCTCTGGCCAAGTAAATGCTTGTAACTCCAAGAGGGAGTATTTATGCTCAATAGTGGGTTCATGTCTCCGTGAATCTGGGGAAGTGACAGAAATCTCTAAGATTATGGATGTGCTGTTGCCACTAGGGATAAAACATTAGTGCTATGTTCGAGGATATAGTCACTGATTACATTACGCGCAATACTTAATGCAATTGTCTGTTGTTAGCAACTTAATACTGGAGGGGGTTCGGATGATAACCTGAAGGTGGACTTTTTAGGCATAGATGCATGCTGGATAGCGGTCTATGTACTTTGTCGTAATGCCCAATTAAATCTCACAATACTCATCATAATATGTATGTGCATGGTCATGCCCTCTTTATTTGTCAATTGCCCAACTGTAATTTGTTCACCCAACATGCTGTTTATCTTATGGGAGAGACACCTCTAGTGAACTGTGGACCCCGGTCCAATTCTCTATACTAAAATACAATCTACTCGCAACATCGTTTCTACTGTTTTTCTCGCAAACAATCATCATCCGCACTATACATCTAATCCTTTGTTACAGCAAGCCGGTGAGATTGACAACCTCGCTGTTTCGTTGGGGCAAAGTACTTTGGTTGTGTTGTGCAGGTTCCACGTTGGCACCGGAATCTCTGGTGTTGCGCCGCACTACATCCCGCCGCCATCAACCTTCAACGTGCTTCTTGGCTCCTACTGGTTCGATAAACCTTGGTTTCATACTGAGGGAAAACTTGCCGCTGTACGCATCACACCTTCCTCTTGGGGTTCCCAACGGACGCGTGCTGTACGCGTATCAACCCCATCGACGACGAGGAGGACAACCCGTGGGAGGAGCCCACGCATGTGACGCGCAAGCGTGCGCGCGGCCGGCGAGCAGGGAGAAAGGTGTAGGATAACGTTGCATAGAAAACAAAAATTTTCCTACCGCGAACACGCAATCCAAGCCAAGATGCAATCTAGAAGACGGTAGCAACGAGGGTGTATCGAGTCTCACCCTTGAAGA
The DNA here is from genome assembly GCF_019359855.2 of Lolium perenne. Classification (NCBI taxonomy): domain Eukaryota; kingdom Viridiplantae; phylum Streptophyta; class Magnoliopsida; order Poales; family Poaceae; genus Lolium; species Lolium perenne. The sequence goes on along the minus strand of NC_067248.2, from coordinate 29,631,945 downwards.
GATTCCAAAGCCTACAAGAGGAGGCTCTTGTTGCTGCGGTAGACGATCACTTGCCGCTTGCAAAAGCGCGTAGAAGATCTTGATCACGATCGGTTCCGGCGCCACGAACGGGCAGCACCTCCGTACTCGGTCACACGTTCGGTTGTTGATGAAGACGACGTCCACCTCCCGTTCCAGCGGGCAGCGGAAGTAGTAGCTCCTCTTGAATCCGACAGCACGACGGCGTGGTGTCGGTGGCGGTGGAGAAGTCCGGCGGAGCTTCGCTAAGCTACGCGGTAGATATGGAGGAGAGGGGGCGGCTAGGGTTTGGGAGGGGGTGGCCGGCCACTTCAAGGGGGGTGGCCAGCTTGTGGTCTTGGGGTGGCCGGCCCCCTCCCTTGGCCCCTCATTATATAGGTCGATCCCCAAGTGTTGGTGTCCAAGTCTTCGAATAAGACCCGAACCAAAAACCTTCCATAAGAGGGGGAAACCTAGCCCATCTAGGACTCCCACCAAAGGTGGGGTTTCCACCTCCCATATGGGGGGGTGGCCGGCCCCCTAAGGGGGAGTCCACTTGGGACTCCTCCCCCACTAGGGTTGGCCGGCCATGGAGGTGGAGTCCCATGTGGACTCCACCTTCCTTGGTGGTTTCTTCCGGACTTTTCTAGAACCTTCTAGAACCTTCCATAGAACCTTCCGCGACATTTTAATTCACATAAAATGGCATCCTATATATGAATCTTATTCTCCGGACCATTCCGGAACTCCTCGTGATGTCCGGGATCTCATCCGGGACTCCGAACAAATATTCGAACTCCATTCCATATTCAAGTACTACCATTTCAACATCCAACTTTAAGTGTGTCACCCTACGGTTCGTGAACTATGCGGACATGGTTGAGTACTCACTCCGACCAATAACCAATAGCGGGATCTGGAGATCCATAATGGCTCCCACATATTCAACGATGACTTTAGTGATCGAATGAACCATTCACATACAATACCTATTCCCTTTGTCTCGCGATATTTTACTTGTCCGAGGTTTGATCTTCGGTATCACTCTATACCTTGTTCAACCTCGTCTCCTGACAAGTACTCTTTACTCGTACCGTGGTATGTGGTCTCTTATGAACTCATTCATATGCTTGCAAGACATTAGACGACATTCCACCGAGAGGGCCCAGAGTATATCTATCCGTCATCGGGATGGACAAATCCCACTGTTGATCCATATGCCTCAACTCATACTTTCCGGATACTTAATCCCACCTTTATAGCCACCCATTTACGCAGTGGTGTTTGGTGTAATCAAAGTACCTTTCCGGTATAAGTGATTTATATGATCTCATGGTCATAAGGACTAGATAACTATGTATCGAAAGCTTATAGCAAATAACTTAATGACGAGATCTTATGCTACGCTTAATAGGGTGTGTCCATTATATCATTCATACAATGACATAACCTTGTTATTAATAACATCCAATGTTCATGATTATGAAACTAATCATCCATTAATCAACAAGCTAGTTTAAGAGGCATACTAGGGACTTCTTGTTTGTCTACATATCACACATGTACTAATGTTTCGGTTAATACAATTATAGTATGATATATAAACATTTATCATAAACATAAAGATATAAATAATAACCACTTTATTATTGCCTCTAGGGCATATCTCCTTCAGTCTCCCACTTGCACTAGAGTCAATAATCTAGATTACATTGTAATATACCTAACACCCATGGCATTCTGGTGTTGGTCATGCTTTGCCCTAGGGAGAGCTTTAGTCAACGGATCTGCTACATTCAGATCAGTGTGTACTTTGCAAATCTTTACTTCTCCATCTTCGATGTACTCGTGAATCGAGTGGTAACGCAGCTTGATATGCTTCAGCCTCTTGTGTGACCTTGGCTCTTGTGCATTGGCGATGGCACCCATGTTATCACAGTAAATGATTAATGGGTCCAATGCACTAGGAACCACACCGAGCTCTACAATGAACCTCTTCATCCATACCGCTTCTGATGAAGCCTCTAAAGCCGCTATGTACTCGATTCCGTTGAAGACTTCGCCACCGTGCAATCGCATCGAGCTTGCCCAGCTACTGCAGCACCATTCAATATAAACACGTACCTGCATTGTGACTTAGAGTCATCAGGATCAGTGTTCCAACTTGCATCGGTGTAACCGTTTACAACGAGCTCTTGGTCACCTCCATAACAAAGAAACATATCCTTAGTTCTTTTCAAGTACTTCGGGATATTCTTGATCACTGTCCAGTGCTCCATTCTGGATCACTTTGATATCTGCTAGTCAAACTAACAAAGCATGTGCTATATCCGGTCTAGTACATAGCATGGCATACATGATAGATCCCATCGCCGAGGCATAGGGGATATTACTCATCCTTTCTCTTTCTTCTGCCGTAGCCGGTCCTTGAGTCTTACTCAATACCTTGCCTGGTAACATAGGTAAGAACCCTTTCTTACTTTCGTCCATTCTAAACTTCTTTAGAATCTTGTCCAGATATGTAATCTGTGATAGCCCTATTAGGTGTCTTGATCTATCTCTATAAATCTTGATGCCTAATATATACGATGCTTCACCAAGGTCTTTCATTGAAAAACTATTATTCAAATAACCTTTAACACTGCTTAATAGTTCTATATCATTCCCGATCAATAATATGTCCTCTACAAATAATATACGGAATGCTACATAGATACCACTCACTATCTTGTAAATACAGGCCTCTCCATGACACTGTATAAACCCGAAGTCTTTGATCAACTTATCAAAGCGTCGGTTCCAACTTCTTGATGCTTGCTTCAGTCCATAGATTGAACGCTGAAGTTTGCATACTTTGTCAGCATTTTTAGGATCGACAAAACCTTTGGGTTGTACCATATACAACTCTTCCTCAATGTCTCCATTAAGGAACGCCGTTTTGACATCCATCTGCCAAATCTCATAATCGAAAAATGCAGCTATTGCTAACAAAATCCTCACAGATTTTAGCTTCGCTACAGGTGAGAAAGTCTCATCGTAGTCAACTCCTTGAATTTGTCGGAAACCCTTCGCGACAAGTCGAGCTTTATAGACAGTAATATTACCATCAGCATCTGTTTTCCTCTCGAAGATCCATTTATTTTCGACAGCCTTTCGGCTATCAGGTAAGTCTACCAAAGTCCATACTTTGTTATCATACATGGATCCCATTTCGGATTTCATGGCTTCTTGCCATTTGTTGGAATCTGGGCTCATCATCGCTTCTTCATACATCGCAGGGTCCTCATCATTGTTATCCACAATCATGACATTTAGACAAGGATCATACCAATCAGGAGTGGCACGTTCCCTTGTCGATCTGCGAGGTTCAGTAGTTTCCTCGTTCGAAGTTTCATGATCATTATCATTAGCTTCCTCTGCTGTTGCCGGTGTAGGCGGTGCAGGTACAACTTCCGATCGCGCTACTACGATCAACGAGTATAGATTCATCAATCTCATCGAGTTCTACTTTTCTTCCAGTCACTTCTTTAGTGAGAAATTCTTTCTCAAGAAAGGTTCCGTTCTTAGCAACAAAGATTTTGCCTTCGGATCTGTGATAGAAAGTGTACCCTATAGTTTCCTTAGGGTATCCTATGAAGACGCATTTCTCCGCTTTGGGTTCTAGCTTGTCCGGTTGTAACTTCTTTACATAGGCTTCGCAACCCCAAACTTTCAGAACGACTTAGGTTTCTTGTTAAACCATAATTCATACGGTGTCGTTTCTACGGATTTTGATGGTGCTCTATTTAAAGTGAATGCGGCTGTCTCTAATGCATAACTCCAAAATGATAACGGCAAATCAGTAAGAGACATCATACTATGAACCATATCTAAGAGAGTTCGATTACGACGTTCGGACACACCGTTACGTTGAGGTGTTCCCGGCGGTGTCAATTGTGAAAGTATTCCGCATTTCTTTAAATGCATGCCAAACTCATAACTTAGATATTCACCTCCACGATCAGATCGTAGAAATTTGATCTTCTTGTTACGTTGATTTTCTACTTCACTTTGAAATTCCTTAAACTTCTCGAAAGTTTCGGATTTATGTTTCATGAAATAGATATACCCATATCTACTCAGATCATCTGTGAAGGTTAGAACATAACGATAACCACCGCGCGATGCTACGCTCATTGGTCCACATACATCGGTATGTATGATTTCCAATAAGTCAGTAGCTCGCTCCATCATACCAGAAAATGGAGTCTTTGTCATTTTTCCCATTAGACATGCTTCGCATCTATCAAGTGACTCAAAATCAAGTGATTCAAGTAATCCATCAGTATGGAGTTTCTTCATGCGTTTCACTCCAATATGACCAAGACGACAGTGCCACATATAAGTAGAATTATCATTTAATTTAATTCGCTTAGCATCAATGTTATGTATATGCGTATCACTACTATCGAGATCTAACAGAAATAAGCCATTCTTTTGTGGTGCTCGACCATAAAAGATATTATTCATAAAAATAGAACAACCATTATTCTCAGACTTGAATGAATAACCGTCTTGCATTAAACAAGATCCAGATATAATGTTCATGCTCAACGCGGGTACAAAATAACAGTTATTTAGGCTTAAAACTAATCCCGAAGGTAGATGTAGAGGAAGTGTGCCGACAGCGATCACATCGACTTTGGATCCATTTCCAACGCGCATCGTCACTTCATCTTTCAGTAGTCTTCGTTTATTCTTTAGTTCCTGTTTCGAGTTCTGAGATATGAGCAACCGAACCAAAGTATCAAATACCAGTGTACTAGAACGAGAACCAGTGAGATAAACATCTATAACATGTATATCAGATATACCTTCTTTCTTCTTCTTGACAAGGCCGCTCTTCAGATCAGCCAGATACTTGGAGCAATTACGCTTCCAGTGTCCCTTCTCCTTGCAGTAATAGCACTCAGCATCAGGCTTAGGGCCGTTCTTAGGTTTCATAGGAGGCGTGGTAGCTTTCTTGCCACCCTTCTTGAATTTTCCCTTAGACTTGCCCTGTTTCTTGAAACTGGTGGTCTTGTTGACCATCAACACTTGGTGCTCTTTCTTGATCTCAATCTCAGCAGCTTTTAGCATGCCAAAGAGTTCAGGTAACTCTTTGTTCATGTTCTGCATATTGTAGTTCATCACAAAGTTCTTGTAACTTGGTGGCAGTGATTGAAGGACACGATTAATCCCCAGTCTATTAGGAATCACTATTCCCAAGTCACTGAGTTTCTTCGCATGCCCGGTCATGGCGAGCATGTGCTCACTAACGGAGCTGCCTTCTTCCATCATACAGCTGAAGAAATGTTTCGATGCTTCATAGCATTCCACGGCCGCATGAGTCTCGAATATAGCTTTCAGCTCATTCATCAACTCATGAGGATCATGGTGCTCAAAAAGTTTTTGAAGATCGGATTCCAGACTGCACAGGATAGCACACTGAACTTGAGAGTACCGAGTTTTTCGAGTCGCGTAAACAGCTTTTACTTCATCGGTTTCAGTTTCTGCAGGAGGGTCACCTAGCGGCGCATCAAGCACAAATTGCAGATTTCCGCCAGAGAGGAAGATCCTCACATGACGGAACCAGTCGGTGAAGTTGCTACCGTTGCTCTTAAGTTTCTCTTTCTCTAGGAACTGATTAAAATTGATTGGGGACGCCATCTCTACAACATATATTTGCAATAGTTTAGACTAAGTTTATGACAAATTGAGTTCAAATTTTAATTCAATATAATTAAAAATCTAAGTGAACTCCCACTCAAAACAATATCCCTCGCATTGTCTTAGTGATCACACGAACCAAATCCACGGCACCTAAACCCGATCATCACGAGAAAAGGTGTGACTTCAATGGCGAACACTCAAAGTGTTCATCATATCAACCATATGATTCATGCTCTACCTTTCGGTATCACGTGTTCCGAGACCATGTCTGTACATGCTAGGCTCGTCAAGGCCACCTTAGTATCCGCATGTGCAAAACTGTCTTGCACCCGTTGTATGCACTTGTTGATTCTATCACACCTGATCATCACGAGATGCTTCGAAACGACAAGTCTTGGCAACGGTGCTACTAAGGATGAACACTTTATTATCTTGAGATTTTAGTGAGGGATCATCTTATAATGCTACCATCGCGATCTAAGCAAAATAAGATGCATAAAAGGATTAACATCACATGCAGTTCATATGTGATATGATATGGCCCTTTTGTCTTTGCGCCTTTGATCTTCATCTCCAAAGCACGGACATGATCTCCATCATCTTCGGGCATGATCTCCATCATCGTCGGCGTAGCGTCAAGGTCAATGACGCCGTCTTCATGATTGTCCTCCATGTAGCAACTATTACAACTACTTTGAAATACTACTCAACATGAATTTTAAAGACAACCATAAGGCTCCTGCCGGTTGCCACAATACAATAATGATCACCTCATACATATTCATCATCACATTATGGCCATATCACATCACCAAACCCTGCAAAAACAAGTTAGACGTCTCTAATTTGGTTTGCATATTTTACGTGGTTTAGGGTTTTCGAGAGAGATCTAATCTACCTACGAACATGAACCACAACGTTGATACTAATGTTTTCAATAGAAGAGTAAATTGAATCTTCACTATAGTAGGAGAGACAGACACCCGCAAAGCCTCTTATGCAATACAAGTTGCATGTCGAACGAGGAACAAGTCTCATGAACGCGGTCATGTAAAGTTAGTCCGAGCCGCTTCATCCCACTATGCCACAAAGATGCAAAGTACTCAAACTAAAGATAACAAGAGCATCAACGCCCACAAACCATTGTGTTCTACTCGTGCAACCATCTATGCATAGACACGGCTCTGATACCACTGTAGGATAACGTTGCATAGAAAACAAAAATTTTCCTACCGCGAACACGCAATCCAAGCCAAGATGCAATCTAGAAGACGGTAGCAACGAGGGGGTATCGAGTCTCACCCTTGAAGAGATTCCAAAGCCTAAAAGAGGAGGCTCTTGTTGCTGCGGTAGACGATCACTTGCCGCTTGCAAAAGCGCGTAGAAGATCTTGATCACGATCGGTTCCGGCGCCACGAACGGGCAGCACCTCCGTACTCGGTCACACGTTCGGTTGTTGATGAAGACGACGTCCACCTCCCGTTCCAGCGGGCAGCAGAAGTAGTAGCTCCTCTTGAATCCGATAGCACGACGGCGTGGTGTCGGTGGCGGTGGAGAAGTCCTGCGGAGCTTCGCTAAGCTACGCGGGAGATATGGAGGAGAGGGGGCGGCTAGGGTTTGGGAGGGGGTGGCCGACCACTTCAAGGGGGGCGGCCAGCTTGTGGTCTTGGGGTGGCCGGTCTCCTCCCTTGGCCCCTCATTATATAGGTGGATCCCCAAGTGTTGGTGTCCAAGTCTTCGAATAAGACCCGAACCAAAAACCTTCCATAAGAGGGGGAAACCTAGCCCATCTAGGACTCCCACCAAAGGTGGGGTTTCCACCTCCCATATGGGGGGGTGGCCGGCCCCCTAAGGGGGAGTCCACTTGGGACTCCTCCCCCACTAGGGTTGGCCGGCCATGGAGGTGGAGTCCCATGTGGACTCCACCTTCCTTGGTGGTTTCTTCCGGACTTTTCTAGAACCTTCTAGAACCTTCCATAGAACCTTCCGCGACATTTTAATTCACATAAAATGACATCCTATATATGAATCTTATTCTCCGGACCATTCCGGAACTCCTCGTGATGTCCGGGATCTCATCCGGGACTCCGAACAAATATTCGAACTCCATTCCATATTCAAGTACTACCATTTCAACATCCAACTTTAAGTGTGTCACCCTACGGTTCGTGAACTATGCGGACATGGTTGAGTACTCACTCCGACCAATAACCAATAGCGGGATCTGGAGATCCATAATGGCTCCCACATATTCAACGATGACTTTAGTGATCGAATGAACCATTCACATACAATACCTATTCCCTTTGTCTCGCGATATTTTACTTGTCCGAGGTTTGATCTTCGGTATCACTCTATACCTTGTTCAACCTCGTCTCCTGACAAGTACTCTTTACTCGTACCGTAGTATGTGGTCTCTTATGAACTCATTCATATGCTTGCAAGACATTAGACGACATTCCACCGAGAGGGCCCAGAGTATATCTATCCGTCATCGGGATGGACAAATCCCACTGTTGATCCATATGCCTCAACTCATACTTTCCGGATACTTAATCCCACCTTTATAGCCACCCATTTACGCAGTGGTGTTTGGTGTAATCAAAGTACCTTTCCGGTATAAGTGATTTATATGATCTCATGGTCATAAGGACTAGATAGCTATGTATCGAAAGCTTATAGCAAATAACTTAATGACGAGATCTTATGCTACGCTTAATAGGGTGTGTCCATTATATCATTCATACAATGACATAACCTTGTTATTAATAACATCCAATGTTCATGATTATGAAACTAATCATCCATTAATCAACAAGCTAGTTTAAGAGGCATACTAGGGACTTCTTGTTTGTCTACATATCACACATGTACTAATGTTTCGGTTAATACAATTATAGCATGATATATAAACATTTATCATAAACATAAAGATATAAATAATAACCACTTTATTATTGCCTCTAGGGCATATCTCCTTCAAAAGGTGGCGGCGAGGGCGGCACGGCCCGAACGCGTTGTTGGCGCCTACGATGAGTACCACAGGCTCTGCTTCCTCTACACGCAGCCGGGCCACCGTGCCGCCGACTGCAACGTCGGCCCGGTGTGCTTGCGCTGTGGAGAGGTAGGGAACATGGCACGGGAGTGTGCGCTCCCCCGTCCGCCGCGGCCAAGGTCGCCGTCGAGGGACGCGGCGGAGCCGGCACACAAGAGGGTGAACGATGGGGGCCGCAGCTGCCGCATTGATGATGGCGCCGGTGATCAACGCGCACGTGCGCCGGTGACCTACCAAGCTGTCAGGGAGCCTCCAGCTCGCCGTGGCGCCGTGCCCGATGGGATGGAACGGAGGATGTGGCACCGCGCCGTGCAGAAGCCTAGCCCAGGGCCGACGCCGCATCGCGCCGGGCCGCTATGCCGGCGCCGAGGAGGGGTGCCCTGATGTCTACGCACGCTTCTTTTCCTGTAGACAGTGTTGGGCCTCCAAGAGCAGAGGTTTGTAGAACAGCAGCAAGTTTCCCTTAAGTGGATCACCCAAGGTTTTATCGAACTCAGGGAGGAAGAGGTCAAAGATATCCCTCTCAAGCAACCCTGCGATCACAATGCAAGAAGTCTCTTGTGTCCCCAACACACCTAATACACTTGTCAGATGTATAGGTGCACTGGTTCGGCGAAGAGATAGTGAGATGCAAGTGATATGAATGTATATGAGCAGTAGTAACGGCGCTAGAAAATAGCTTGCTGGCGTGCAGTTGATTGTGGTAATATTGCAGGAAGTACAGATGCAGTAGAACAATAAACAAGCGATGATTGTAGTATTTGGAAACAAGGCCTAGGGATCATACTTTCACTAGTGGACACTCTCAACATTGATCACATAATAAAACCACTCTACACTCTCTTGTTGGATGATGAACACCATTAATTGTGTAGGGCTACAAGAGCACCTCAATGCCGGAGTTAACAAGCTCCATAACATTCGATATTCATATTTAAATAACCTTAGAGTGCATGATAGATCAACGCAATTATACCAAGTACTAACATAGCATGCACACTGTCACCATCAAGCTATGAAAGGAGGAATAGATCACATCAATACCATCATAGTAATAGTTAACTTCATAATCTACAAGAGATCACAATCATAAACTATGCCAAGTACTACATGATGCACACACTGTCACCATTACATCATGAAGGAGGAATAGAGTACTTTAATAACATCACTAGAGTAGCACATAGATTAGTAGTGATACAAAGCACATTGCAATCATAAAGGAATATAAATAAGCACTTCACTATGCTATTCTGAATTACTCTCTGGCAAGATAACATCCAACTCAAATCATAACTCAGTGAATAAGTATTCTGTGAAATATAGCCTAAGAGACCCACACGGTGCACACACTGTCACCTTTACACACGTGGGACAAGGAGTCTCCGGAGATCACATAAGTAAAATCCACTTGAATAGCATAACGACATCTAGATTACAAAGCTCATCATATGGATCTCAATCATGTAAGGCAGCTCATGAGATCATTGTATTGAAGTACATGGGGAGAGAGAGATTAACCACATAGCTACCGGTACAGCCCTTAGCCTTGGGGGAGAACTACTCCCTCCTCATGGGAGATAGCAGCGGTGATGAAGATGGCGGTGGTGTCGATGGAGATGCCTTCCGGGGGCACTTCCCCGTCCCGGCAGGGTGCCGGAACAGAGACTTATGTCCCCCGAATCTTGGCTTCGCGATGGCGGCGGCTCTGGAAGGTTTCTCGTACCGTGGCTGATTCTCCAGAAGTTTTTAGGTCAGGTGGCTTCTTATAGGCGAAGAGTCGGAGTCGGAGGGCTGACGAGGCAGCCAGACAACAGGGGGCGCACCCCCCTTGGGCCGCGCAGGCCACCTATGTGGTGGGCCTATGGCTCTCCTCTGGTCCCTCTCCGGTGTTCTGGAAGCTTCGTGAAATTATAAGATACTGGGTGTTGATTTCGTCCAATTCCGAGAATATTTCCTTACTAGGATTTCTAAAACCAAAAACAGCAGAAAACAGGAACTGGCACTTCGGCATCTCGTCAATAGGTTAGTTCCGGAAAACACATAAAATCATCATAAAGTGTGAACAAAACATGTAGGTATTGTCATAAAACAAGCATGGAACATCAGAAATTATAGATACGTTGGAGACGTATCAGCATCCCCAAGCTTAGTTTCTACTCGTCCTCGAGTAGGTAAACGATAACAAAGATAATTTCTGAAGTGACATGCTACTAACATAATCTTGATCATACTATTACAAAGCATATGAGATGAATGCAGCGATTCAAAGCAATGGTAAAGATAATGAGTAAACAATTGAATCATATATCAAAGACTTTTCATGAATAGTACTTTCAAGACAAGCATCAATAAGTCTTGCATAAGAGTTAACTCATAAAGTAATAGATTCAAAGTAAAGGCATTGGAGCAACACAAAGGAAGATTAAGTTTCAGCGGTTGCTTTCAACTTTCAACATGCATATCTCATGGATAATTGTCAACATAAAGTAGAATAATAAGTGCAATAAGCAAGCATGTAAGAATCAATGCACAGTTAACACAAGTGTTTGCTTCTAAGATAGAAAGAAGTAGGTAAATCGACTCAACATAAAAGTAGAAGAAAAGCCCTTCGCAGAGGGAAGCATGGATTGCTATATTTGTGCTAGAGCTTTTATTTTGAAAACATAAAGAGAGCATAAAAGTAAAGTTTTGAGAGGTGTTTGTTGTTGTCAATGAATGGTAGTGGGCACTCTAACCCCTTGCCGCAGAGACTTTCAAAGAGCGGCTCCCATGAAAGATTTTTATTTTTGGGTGGCACTCCTTCCAACCTTGCTTTCACAAACCATGGCTAACCGAATCCTCGGGTGCCTACCAACAATCTCATACCATGAAGGAGTGCCTTTTTATTTTAGTTTTATTTAGATGACACTCCTTCCAACCTTTGCTTTCACAAGCCATGGCTAACTGAATCCTCGGGTGCCGTCCAACAATCACATACCATGGAGGAGTGTCTATTTGTAAAATTATGAAAGTTAATTAATTTGGGGTTGGGAACCCCATTGCCAGCTCTTTTTGCAAAATTATTGGATAAGCGGATGAAGCCACTAGTCCATTGGTGAAAGTTGCCCAACAAGATTGAAAGATAAACACCACATACTTCCTCATGAGCTATAAAACATTGACACAAATAAGAGGTAATAACTTTTGAAGTGTTTAAAGATAGCACTCAAGCAATTTACTTTGGAATGGCGGAGAAATACCATGTAGTAGGTAGGTGTGGTGGACACAAATGGCATAGTTTTTGGCTCAAGGATTTGGATGCACGAGAAGTATTCCCTCTCAATACAAGGCTTAGGCTAGCAAGGTTGTTTGAAGCAAACACAAGTATGAACTAGTACAGCAAAACTCACATAAGAACATATTGCAAGCATTATAAGACTACACATTGTCTTCCTTGTTGTTCAAACACCTTACTAGAAAATATCTAGACTTTAGAGAGACCAATCATGCAAACCAAATTTTAACGAGCTCTACAGTATTTCTTCACTAATAGGTGCAAAGTATATGATGCAAGAGCTTAAACATGAGCACAACAATTTCCAAGTATCACATTATTCAAGATATTATACCATTTGCCACATGTAGCATTTCCCGTTTCCAACCATATAACAATTTAACGAAGCAGTTCAACCTTCGCCATGAACACTATGAGTAAAGCTAAGGACATATTTGTCCATATGCAACAGCGGAGCGTGTCTCTCTCCCACACAATGAATGCTAGGATCCACTTTATTCAAACAAAAACAAAAATAAAAACATACAGACGCTCCAAGTAAAGCACATAAGATGTGATGGAATAAAAATATAGTTTCACTAGAGGAACCTGATAATATTGTCGATGAAGAAGGGGATGCCTTGGGCATCCCCAAGCTTAGATGCTTGATTCTCCTTGAAATATGCAGGGATGAACCACGGGGGCATCCCCAAGCTTAGACTTTTCACTCTTCTTGATCATATTGTATCATCCTCCTCTCTTGACCCTTGAAAACTTCCTCCACACCAAACTCGAAACAAACTCATTAGAGGGTTAGTGCATAATCAAAATTCACATGTTCAGAGGTGACATAATAATTCTTAACACTTCTGGACATTGCACAAAGCTACTGAAAGTTAATGGAATAAAGAAATCCATCAAACATAGCAAAACATGCAATGCGAAATAAAAGGCAGAATCTGTCAAAACAGAACAGTCTGTAAAGACGAATTTTTTAGAGGCACCAGACTTGCTCAAATGAAAATGCTCAAATTGAATAAAAGTTGCGTACATATCTGAGGATCACGCACGTAAATTGGTAGATTTTTCTGAGTTACCTACAGAGAATACTGCTCAAATTCGTGACAGCAAGAAATCTGTTTCTGCGCAGTAATCCAAATCTAGTATCAACCCTACTATCAAAGACTTTACTTGGCACAACAATGCAATAAAATAAGATAAGGAGAGGTTGCTACAGTAGTAACAACTTCCAAGACTCAAATAGAAAACAAAATTTCTGTAGTAAAATAAACACATGGGTTATCTCCCAAGAAGTGATTTCTTTATAGCCATTAAGATGGGCTCAGCAGTTTTAATGATGCACTCGCAAGAAATAAGCGTTGAAGCAAAAGAGAGCATCAAGAAGCAAATTCAAAACAAATTTAAGCCTAACCCACTTCCTATGAAAAGGAATCTTGTAAATAAACAAGTCATGTAAGCATAATGCAACAAACATAGAAAGATAAAACAAGTGTAACTTCAAAAATTTCAGCATATAGAGAGGTGTTTTAGTAACATGAAAATTTCTACAACCATATTTTTCTCTCTCATAAAGATTTTCAGTAGCATCATGAACAAACTCAACAATATAACTATCAAATGAAACATTCTTATCATGAGCTACATGCATAAAATTATTACTCTCCACATAAGCATAGTCATTCTTATTAATTGTAGTGGGAGCAAATTCAACAAAGTAGCTATCATCAAATATAGGAGGCATATTGTAATCATAATTAAATTTATCCTCCATAGTAGGCGGCACCAAAAGACCACTATCATTATAATCATCATAGATAGGAGGCAAGGTATCATCAAAGAAAATTTTCTCCTCAATGCTTGGGGGACTAAAAATATCATGCTCATCAAAGCCAACTTCTCCAAGCTTAGAATTTTCCATAGCATTAGCAACAATGGTGTTCAAAGCGTTCATACTAATAACATTGCCATTAGCATGCAAATAAGGTTCCATAGGTTTTTTAATTTTTGCAACACACCATTTATGTCTTAACTCAGGAAATAGATTAAAAAGCTCACAGTTGTTTTCCATTATGCCTTACTAGTGATAAACAAGAAACAAAAAGATGCAATTGCAGGATCTAAAGGAAATAGCTTCGAGCACTCACACATCGGCAACAATGCTAGGAAATAGCTTAGTAGTCGGAGGATGTGAATACTTTTACCTTTCCTCCCCGGCAACGGCGCCAGAAAATAGCTTGATGTCTACGCACGCTTCTTTTCCTGTAGACAGTGTTGGGCCTCCAAGAGCAGAGGTTTGTAGAACAGCAGCAAGTTTCCCTTAAGTGGATCACCCAAGGTTTTATCGAACTCAGGGAGGAAGAGGTCAAAGATATCCCTCTCAAGCAACCCTGCGATCACAATGCAAGAAGTCTCTTGTGTCCCCAACACACCTAATACACTTGTCAGATGTATAGGTGCACTAGTTCGGCGAAGAGATAGTGAGATGCAAGTGATATGAATGTATATGAGCAGTAGTAACGGCGCTAGAAAATAGCTTGCTGGCGTGCAGTTGATTATGGTAATATTGCAGGAAGTACAGATGCAGTAGAACAGTAAACCAGCGATGATTGCAGTATTTGGAAACAAGGCCTAGGGATCATACTTTCACTAGTGGACACTCTCAACATTGATCACATAATAAAACCACTCTACACTCTCTTGTTGGATGATGAACACCATTAATTGTGTAGGGCTACAAGAGCACCTCAATGCCAGAGTTAACAAACCCCACAACATTCGATATTCATATTTAAATAACCTTAGAGTGCATGATAGATGTAACATCCCAAAAATTTCAAAATAAAACAAATGAACTTCCCTAGTTCCAAATTTTGGAACCAACAAAAACTTTTATTCAATTAAGTTTGATTCATAGTAATCTTGCTTAATCCTTGTGCTATTGCCATGATTGCTTGTTATAGTACTTTGAATAATCTTAAAACCTAAACCTCACCCCTCTTTTCACCACCCTAGTTAAAATAAAATAAAAGGAAATTAAATAAGAAAAAGGTATATGTGCCTATGGCTATTTTTACAAATCTTTACCCTAGACCTTTCTACTTTGTTTAGAGGTTTGGAAAACCTTCATAAACCTTGTCTAGTACTTCTGAAACCATTTCCAAGTTGAAACCAAAGAAAATAAAAAGAAACTAAAAATGCCATAGAGGCATATGAGAGTAAAGTAGCAAATTTGTGAAATTGAGGACCTTGACCCTAGGACTTGTGATGCATGGTTGGATCACTCCTATATACCATTTCAACACTCAACAACCCCAATTGGGTCAAGCCAAGTCAAAGTAAAAATCAAATGCAACATATGCATAGAGGCATATGTGGCACTTAGCCATTTTTACCAAATCTTGACCTATGCCCTATTTGCCTTACCCAAATGGTTGGAAACCATGAGTAACCCTAACCAACCTCTTTGAAACCCAAAACTATGATCCTTTGGATCAAAGTTAAATAAAGAAAAAGATTAGAGAAATTGCAAAACCCTCACATATGGCTTATGGCCATTTTTGAAAATCTTTAACCTAGGCCATATAAATTTGTGCCAATAGTTTGGGAACTCTTTTAAACTCAAAAGGATCCCTTTTGCATCAAAGAAACCAAAATCAAATCAAAGAAAAATCAAAAACCTAGTTGCATGTGATAATGGTCACATGTGACAATTTTAACATCTTACCCACTTTGAGCCCTTCTATTTAGAAATTTTCAAACCAAACCCTGCCAACTCTTTGCACCTCATCCAAGACCTCATCAAGGTGAACACTTTTGATGTTGACCACTTTGACCAGAGAGTTGACCATTGCTCACAATAGTCAAGCCAAGTGGCAACATTGAAACCAAATCTAGATTCCCTCCAATTTTCGAATCTTTGCAAATCAATTTCAAAAATCAAACCAATGCCATGAGTGGTTGCCCAATACCATTTGGAACCTATCCATGCAGAATTTTGGCAAAAAGTAAAACCCAAGTGAGACCATGGCTTGTGAACAATTTGTTACATAGAGTAAGATTAGGGTACCACCACTATTCCAACCACCTTGTACCTCCTCCCCTTTTTCTAGCTTGAGCTCATCTATAGTGCTTGGTACCTCTAAACCCCCACCATGACCTCACACCTACTTGCAATGATCATCCTCACACCACTATGCAAAGTACCTTCATGTGTCACATACATTTTGGACTTAATTTAGTTTTGCCACCTCTAGCCATCACCAACTCTGTGCACCTTGCCAAACCAACCCCTAACACCTCACTGTTGCTTGCCATGCTCTCAGAGACATTGAAATCGGACCCAAGCCATAAAGAACATGCCATGCCGGCCCTCATGGTCACCACATTGTCATTCCCCTCTCTGAGCAATTCTACCGTGCACCAACTTGTCACACATCTTCCCCTCACTCTCCTGGACCAGCCAGTACCGGCCATCGACGAAAACACGCGCCACACAAGCCAGCACGACGCGCGCCCTGACGTGCCCACGACGCCCAGAGCACGCCAGGATGTGTCACTGGACACGCCAGAGCACGCACCAGCCCCGTTGACCCCGGCCATCTCCTGCCCTCTCCTCTCTCCTACGCACGCACCAGGGCACCACCTACCTCCTGGACATCGTCATTGGCTCGCCCGCTCCCTGTGGACGACGCCATCATCGCCGACCGTCCGCCCCCATACCGCCAGTACATGACGTTGCTCCAACGCCTCAGACCATCCCCATCCTCGCCACAACGCGCGCTAGCACCCCAGTGACATCGCCAACCAGACGCACCCCGTACCTTGCCCTTTCGCCGCCCGTAGCGCCGTCGCCACCATGACCTTCTCCGCACCCCCACAGCACCCCCTCGCCCCTATAAAAGCCGGCGCTCCCTGGACGATTTCTGCACACCAACGAGTTCCCCTCTCCCTCCTGAACCTCCTCGACCTCTTCCCCTCTCCAATTACACACCACCTCGCCGGAATTTGGCCGGAGCCCGCCGCTGCAGTAGCTCGACGAAGCCGACGATCCCGAGCACCCCCGAAGCTGCTGCGACCCTCCTTCGACTCGTCGTCCTCGACAACGTCGATTGCCCGCCTCGCCGACCCCGCCGGACGCCGGTAACCCTCCTCCCTGGACCCTCCTGGCCGCCGGTAGGGTTTGCGCTCGCCGGAGCTCGTCTCTGACGAAGACGAACTGCAGCCGTCTGATCCCCTTTAATCCCACGGCCTGTATCCATGCATACCGTTTCGGTGTTTTAACTCACCGACGCGTGGGTCCCACGCTGTCAGCTGGCCCGTGTGCGCCGTGGGCATAGCTGGGCCGGCCCATCTCCCTCGTTCTCCCCCTGGCCCGTTTACTTTCCCGCCGCGTTGGAAAATTCAAATGTGTATTTAACTTTTTCTTTTAATTTCCTTACAGATGATTGTTTAAAAATTAAATATCTCCAAAAATACTTGGCCAATTTTAATGAGTTTGATGTTGTTGGAAAGCTTATGAAAGGCTCTATCCAATGCCACTGGTTTGAAAACTAGATCAGTTGTAGAATTAAAGTAGCAAAATAAACAAAGCAGAGGCTTTTGTGACTTCAAACAATTATTAAAAATCAACCAAAAATGCTTTTGAGTTGATTCCAACTCCTATAAATCACATTTCACTTACATTAATTGTTTCTGCAAAAATATGCCATGCCTACCTTGGATGATCATGGCCTAGTTTAATTAGAGGACTATTTGGCTATTTTTAGTCAAAGATATTGTCCAAAACTATTTAGAAATTTTATGAGAGTGTTTATCTCATTTAAATCTTGTCACAAACATTCCATTATGAGATAGAGACTTTGGTCATTTAGTTCTCATATGATTTGTTTGATGATATTAAATCATCACCATGTTAGGATTAAAATGTATGAGGTACTCCACCTCATTTAAATCATTTTCTTAAATGATAAGTATGAAGAGGTTGACTTTGGTCAACCTAGGTCATATATTACTCATGAAAGAAGTTAAATCTTAATAATATAATTAGAGGAATTTATTTCTCTAAAGAAGGCAAAGAAGCACCTTATTTAATATGAGAGGAAATTATTTTTCTTAAATAAGAAAACCACCTCACCAACTTAGTAGTGTGTGATGATAGTTTAGCTTGTGTGAGCTTAGTATAGTCTTAAGACTTGTTTGGTGATTGTATACCTCGTATTCAATTTTAGACGCTAGTACCGGAGACTATCAGGAGGAGGAGGTATTCTACCAAGAAGAAGGAGAAGAAGATCACTTTGATCATTTCCCCAACCAAGGCAAGCTAATACACTTGCAAAGTGCAAAGCTCTCAAGAGCAATGCATCACCCTCTTTTACTTTATGCTTAGTGGTCCTATCCCAAGTTTTTACAATGCAAGTTTTATTGATGTTGTTTTATCAGAGATACCTTTTGATTCATGTTTCACTTGGTCTAGAGTAGCACAAGAGTACCACCTTAGCCTAGAGCAAGAAAAGCTAAGTTAGCACCCCTCATGATTAGTGCTATTGCTAACAAATAAAACTTGACTACTCTAGATGGGAACTTGGTGAAGTGAAGTTGTTTTTGAATGATTTTTGAAAGGTGTTATGACTAAGAGAAGATGGTGATTTTTGATTAAAACTGATATTGGTTTGGATGCGATACCTTTCCAATTTATAAGTACCCCCACAATACCTGATTATGGGTAGGGCTTAGCTGGAAGTTTGTGTGTCTTAGTATGGGTTCCCTCTAAACAAGCGTCATCGGGGTTATGCCGAAAGCTGCCTCTACAACAAAAGAAATGATGTGATATGATGTGATATGAGGTGAATGTCCGGCCCAAGCCCTGTGCAGTTCCCAGGCTGACTGTCTGTCTTCACTGGGAGGCCAAGCTCATGGGGAGAGGTGCCTATACTAGGATATATAAGTGAAAGGTTAAGGTTGATGATCCGCGTACTGAGTTACGATGATTCGGGGTTATCCCCGACGGATGTAATCAAATGTTGTGGCACAAGTGTGCAACCTCTGCAGAGTGTAAACCTATTCGAATAGCCGTATCCACGGTTACGGACGGTTGGAAAGGCCATACAGTTTCCGGTGTCAGAATTTCTTGAAAAGGTTGAATGGTGAAGGGTGACTTGACTTGAATCACAACTGAGTTGTGGGAATGACACTAATGTTCCCACTTGAGTAAGTTAGGCAAATGAAGAGGTTTTGTTTACTAAAGTGCTTATGAAATAAAACTGGCTTTATGCAAATGAAACTAGAGCTTAAAACCCCCTTATTATAGTTGATACTACTTACATTAGTATTAGTTTGCGAGTACTTTAAAGTACTCACGGCTGTGTCCCTGGCTATTCAAATGGCCAGACTATGAAGAAGAGTACCGGAACCCGGAAGAAGGACAGCAGGACGTCTACGACAACTAGGATCACTCCTGACGTCAACAGTTGCCTGTGGAATAGATGGACTACTACTACGCTACTTCGCTTCCGCTATGTGTTTTGTAATTGATCAATAGATCAACTAGTATTGTAATGAGACTGGATCATGTGATCCCTTGTTGTAAGACAATTATGCGTTGTAATGAATGATGTATTGTGATATTAATCTATTATGTCTCGCAAAAACAATATTCCTGGGATTGCGATGAATGGCATAATAGGCATCTGGACTTAAAAATCCGGGTGTTGACAAGTTGGTATTGGAGCCATTGTTTGACCTTAGGAGACCCTAGTTAGAATGGACGTCTGTAAAACTTAGTTTCAAAAACCAAAGAAGTAAATATTTGGGAAAAACTTATTCTCACTCTTATCCTTAAGATCTTTTTCAAAAGAAAAATTTCATGCTCTACTTTTTCTTTGTAGAACTATCTAAAACTTTGCACACTTGAATACTTCTCTAATTTACTCCTCCTCTTTGTTCATAGATGGAATACAAATGGGAGTGCTATCAGCTTGGTCACGGAGGAGAACTGAGGTTCGAAAAGGATTTGAAGCAACTAGTGGAATATCTAGGACACCCGTATCCCGAGTTCTTCGGAATACCCCTCAACAACCACTCCGGAGAACCCCCTCGGTGGGAAGTTTCAACTGATCTACGAAGAAAGCTTGGAGCCCCGGTATGGGAAACCATCTGGTTTTCTGTAACGGGAAACACTTGGAAAGAAGGACTAGTCAGAGCTATGCATGAAGCAATTGCCCGTCTGTGTGGACAAAATGAGAACAAGATCAAGAACACTCGCTTCATCTACTACCCAAGACATGACTCCATGGGAAGATCGATGACCATGCCACCACACCCGGAGATGAACCACTATGTAGCACATCAGGACTTCAGGCTGTACAAAACCCGCAGGGATTTAGACAACGCCCTCGCCTCTCGCCAAGCACATCACCCGTGAAGACGAAGAATCCACCCTGAAGAGTAGTATCACCCCAGCACTTAAGTAGGTGTGAGTTGTATCAGGATCCCCCTTGTATCGTAGAGCGATGAATGGTTCTTCAAACCAACGGTGTGTTAGATTTGTAATATGTGATGCTTGGT
This sequence comes from Lolium perenne, assembly GCF_019359855.2. Classification (NCBI taxonomy): domain Eukaryota; kingdom Viridiplantae; phylum Streptophyta; class Magnoliopsida; order Poales; family Poaceae; genus Lolium; species Lolium perenne. Next base: position 29,611,363 of record NC_067248.2, on the reverse strand, counting down.
ATGAATGAAAAAGTGTTGTTGGTGTTACCCCCACAACACTACTCAAATTTTCAAGTTATGAATTTTTTTTTTAAAAAAAACTTTAAACCAAACAAACCCTAGAAATTTCCCTCTTATCTTATCATCTACCTCAATGATTCAGATGGCCCCACCAACCCGCAACGCCACCCAAGACGCCATGATGCAGATGCTACAGATGATGATGGCTGACTGGGAAGCCGAGAGAGTTGAACACCAAGCCAACATTGCTGCACTACAACAGCTTGCTCAGAGCAACAACGGCCATGGAAACCACGACCAACCGGGGTCAAAGTTGAAGAACTTTCAGAACACCAACCCACCCATGTTCAACAAGACTGAAGAGCCCCTAGATGCTGATGACTGGCTCCAGACAATGGAGAACAACCTAGAAGTTGCGGGAGTAGAAGCCGCAGAGAAAGTACTGTTCGCCACCCACTACCTGTCAGGACCTGCACGAGCCTGGTGGACAAGCGCCCGCGCAATGAATGCCGGACAAATGATGACCTGGGAAGACTTCAAGCTGAAGTTTAGCAAGTACCATGTGCCCCAAGGACTGATCAAGAAAATGAGAGACGAGTTCCGGGAACTTAAACAAGGAAGGATGTCCGTGGTGGAATATCGCGACAGGTTTCTTACTCTGTCGAGGTACGCCCCGGATGAGACCGACACCAACGAGAAGAGAAAGGAAAGATTTCTGAACGGACTGCATGACGAGATGCAAACTGTGTTAGTGAACATTCCGTTCGCTGACCTCGAAGCCCTAGTAGACTCAGCCATCCAAATGGAAGGGAAGCTGCATCAAGCCAACGAGAACCGCAAGAGAAGGATGATGAACCAGAATGGGCCCAACAATGCCCAGAAGTACCGCAACAACTCCTCTGGAGGATTCACCCCAAGATACAACAAGCCAACCACTCAGAATTATCGCCCCAACTACACCAACAACAATGGAGGCAACAACAACAACAATCACAACAACAACACCCACCCCAACAGCAACAACAACAACGGTAACAACAACAACCCCAATACTGCCCCGAGGACTGGAAGCAACGCTGTTCCCGTCACTCCCAAAGACAAGTCAACTGTGAACTGCTATGAATGTGGAGTTGTGGGTCACTACTCCAATGAGTGCCCTAAGAAGCTTGCCAAGATTGCCGCCAATACCGCTGCCCCTGCTCAGCAACAGCGTCGCTTCGCAGGTAGAAGGAACCAGAACAACAACAACGGCCGCCTCTACCACATGAATGCCACTGAAGCTCAGGAAGCACCCCAGACCATGCCAAGTATGTCTTCCTGTTAATCAAAATACTCAATCTCTCTTAGGAACCTAACTTTTCTTAAAATCTCGGGACGAGATTTGTTTAAGGGGGAAGGGTTTGTAACATCCCAAAAATTTCAAAATAAAACAAATGAACTTCCCTAGTTCCAAATTGTGGAACCAACAAAAACTTTTATTCAATTAAGTTTGATCCATAGTAATCTTGCTTAATCCTTGTGCTATTGCCATGATTGCTTGTTATAGTACTTTGAATAAGCTTAAAACCTAAACCTCACCCCTCTTTTCACCACCCTAGTTAAAATAAAATAAAAGGAAATTAAATAAGAAAAAGGTATATGTGCCTATGGCTATTTTTACAAATCTTTACCCTAGACCTTTCTACTTTGTTTAGAGGTTTGGAAAACCTTCATAAACCTTGTATAGTACTTCTCAAACCATTTCCAAGTTGAAACCAAAGAAAATAAAAAGAAACTAAAAATGCCATAGAGGCATATGAGAGTAAAGTAGCAAATTTGTGAAATTGAGGACCTTGACCCTAGGACTTGTGATGCATGGTTGGATCACTCCTATATACCATTTCAACACTCAACAACCCCAATTGGGTCAAGCCAAGTCAAAGTAAAAATCAAATGCAACATATGCATAGAGGCATATGTGGCACTTAGCCATTTTTACCAAATCTTGACCTATGCCCTATTTGCCTTACCCAAATGGTTGGAAACCATGAGTAACCCTAACCAACCTCTTTGAAACCCAAAACTATGATCCTTTGGATCAAAGTTAAATAAAGAAAAAGATTAGAGAAATTGCAAAACCCTCACATATGGCTTATGGCCATTTTTGAAAATCTTTAACCTAGGCCATATAAATGTGTGCCAATAGTTTGGGAACTCTTTTAAACTCAAAAGGATCCCTTTTGCATCAAAGAAACCAAAATCAAATCAAAGAAAAATCAAAAACCTAGTTGCATGTGATAATGGTCACATGTGACAATTTTAACATCTTACCCACTTTGAGCCCTTCTATTTAGAAATTTTCAAACCAAACCCTGCCAACTCTTTGCACCTCATCCAAGACCTCATCAAGGTGAACACTTTTGATGTTGACCACTTTGACCAGAGAGTTGACCATTGCTCACAATAGTCAAGCCAAGTGGCAACATTGAAACCAAATCTAGATTCCCTCCAATTTTCAAATCTTTGCAAATCAATTTCAAAAATCAAACCAATGCCATGAGTGGTTGCCCAATACCATTTGGAACCTATCCATGCAGAATTTTGGCAAAAAGTCAAACCCAAGTGAGACCATGGCTTGTGAACAATTTGTTACATAGAGTAAGATTAGGGTACCACCACTATTCCAACCACCTTGTACCTCCTCCCCTTTTTCTAGCTTGAGCTCATCTATAGTGCTTGGTACCTCTAAACCCCCACCATGACCTCACACCTACTTGCAATGATCATCCTCACACCACTATGCAAAGTACCTTCATGTGTCACATACATTTTGGACTTAATTTAGTTTTGCCACCTCTAGCCATCACCAACTCTGTGCACCTTGCCAAACCAACCCCTAACACCTCACTGTTGCTTGCCATGCTCTCAGAGACATTGAAATCGGACCCAAGCCATCAAGAACATGCCATGCCGGCCCTCATGGTCACCACATTGTCATTCCCCTCTCTGAGCAATTCTACCGTGCACCAACTTGTCACACATCTTCCCCTCACTCTCCTGGACCAGCCAGTACCGGCCATCGACGAAAACACGCGCCACACAAGCCAGCACGACGCGCGCCCTGACGTGCCCACGACGCCCAGAGCACGCCAGGATGTGTCACTGGACACGCCAGAGCACGCACCAGCCCCGTTGACCCCGGCCATCTCCTGCCCTCTCCTCTCTCCTACGCACGCACCAGGGCACCACCTACCTCCTGGACATCGTCATTGGCTCGCCCGCTCCCTGTGGACGACGCCATCATCGCCGACCGTCCGCCCCCATACCGCCAGTACATGACGTTGCTCCAACGCCTCAGACCATCCCCATCCTCGCCACAACGCGCGCTAGCACCCCAGTGACATCGCCAACCAGACGCACCCCGTACCTTGCCCTTTCGCCGCCCGTAGCGCCGTCGCCACCATGACCTTCTCCGCACCCCCACAGCACCCCCTCGCCCCTATAAAAGCCGGCGCTCCCTGGACGATTTCTGCACACCAACGAGTTCCCCTCTCCCTCCTGAACCTCCTCGACCTCTTCCCCTCTCCAATTACACACCACCTCGCCGGAATTTGGCCGGAGCCCGCCGCTGCAGTAGCTCGACGAAGCCGACGATCCCGAGCACCCCCGAAGCTGCTGCGACCCTCCTTCGACTCGTCGTCCTCGACAACGTCGATTGCCCGCCTCGCCGACCCCGCCGGACGCCGGTAACCCTCCTCCCTGGACCCTCCTGGCCGCCGGTAGGGTTTGCGCTCGCCGGAGCTCGTCTCTGACGAAGACGAACTGCAGCCGTCCGATCCCCTTTAATCCCACGACCTGTATCCATGCATACCGTTTCGGTGTTTTAACTCACCGACGCGTGGGTCCCACGCTGTCAGCTGGCCCATGTGCGCCGCGGGCATAGCTGGGCCAGCCCATCTCCCTCGTTCTCCCCCTGGCCCGTTTACTTTCCCGCCGCGTTGGAAAATTCAAATGTGTATTTAACTTTTTCTTTTAATTTCCTTACAGATGATTGTTTAAAAATTAAATATCTCCAAAAATACTTGGCCAATTTTAATGAGTTTGATGTTGTTGGAAAGCTTATGAAAGGCTCTATCCAATGCCACTGGTTTGAAAACTAGATCAGTTGTAGAATTAAAGTAGCAAAATAAACAAAGCAGAGGCTTTTGTGACTTCAAACAATTATTAAAAATCAACCAAAAATGCTTTTGAGTTGATTCCAACTCCTATAAATCACATTTCACTTACATTAATTGTTTCTGCAAAAATGTGCCATGCCTACCTTGGATGATCATGGCCTAGTTTAATTAGAGGACTATTTGGCTATTTTTAGTCAAAGATATTGTCCAAAACTATTTAGAAATTTTATGAGAGTGTTTATCTCATTTAAATCTTGTCACAAACATTCCATTATGAGATAGAGACTTTGGTCATTTAGTTCTCATATGATTTGTTTGATGATATTAAATCATCACCATGTTAGGATTAAAATGTATGAGGTACTCCACCTCATTTAAATCATTTTCTTAAATGATAAGTACGAAGAGGTTGACTTAGGATTAAAATAAATGATAAGTGTTTATCTCATTTAAATCTTAATAATATAATTAGAGGAATTTATTTCTCTAAAGAAGGCAAAGAAGCACCTTATTTAATATGAGAGGAAATTATTTTTCTTAAATAAGAAAACCACCTCACCAACTTAGTAGTGTGTGATGATAGTTTAGCTTGTGTGAGCTTAGTATAGTCTTAAGACTTGTTTGGTGATTGTATACCTCGTATTCAATTTTAGACGCTAGTACCGGAGACTATCAGGAGGAGGAGGTATTCTACCAAGAAGAAGGAGAAGAAGATCACTTTGATCATTTCCCCAACCAAGGCAAGCTAATACACTTGCAAAGTGCAAAGCTCTCAAGAGCAATGCATCACCCTCTTTTACTTTATGCTTAGTGGTCCTATCCCAAGTTTTTACAATGCAAGTTTTATTGATGTTGTTTTATCAGAGATACCTTTTGATTCATGTTTCACTTGGTCTAGAGTAGCACAAGAGTACCACCTTAGCCTAGAGCAAGAAAAGCTAAGTTAGCACCCCTCATGATTAGTGCTATTGCTAACAAATAAAACTTGACTACTCTAGATGGGAACTTGGTGAAGTGAAGTTGTTTTTGAATGATTTTTGAAAGGTGTTATGACTAAGAGAAGATGGTGATTTTTGATTAAAACTGATATTGGTTTGGATGCGATACCTTTCCAATTTACAAGTACCCCCACAATACCTGATTATGGGTAGGCTTAGCTGGAAGTTTGTGTGTCTTAGTATGGGTTCCCTCTAAACAAGCGTCATCGGGGTTATGCCGAAAGCTGCCTCTACAACAAAAGAAATGATGTGATATGATGTGATATGAGGTGAATGTCCGGCCCAAGCCCTGTGCAGTTCCCAGGCTGACTGTCTGTCTTCACTGGGAGGCCAAGCTCATGGGGAGAGGTGCCTATACTAGGATATATAAGTGAAAGGTTAAGGTTGATGATCCGCGTACTGAGTTACGATGATTCGGGGTTATCCCCGACGGATGTAATCAAATGTTGTGGCACAAGTGTGCAACCTCTGCAGAGTGTAAACCTATTCGAATAGCCGTGTCCACGGTTACGGACGGTTGGAAAGGCCATACAGTTTCCGGTGTCAGAATTTCTTGAAAAGGTTGAATGGTGAAGGGTGACTTGACTTGAATCACAACTGAGTTGTGGGAATGACACTAATGTTCCCACTTGAGTAAGTTAGGCAAATGAAGAGGTTTTGTTTACTAAAGTGCTTATGAAATAAAACTGGCTTTATGCAAATGAAACTAGAGATTAAAACCCCCTTATTATAGTTGATACTACTTACATTAGTATTAGTTTGCGAGTACTTTAAAGTACTCACGGCTGTGTCCCTGGCTATTCAAATGGCCAGACTATGAAGAAGAGTACCGGAACCCGGAAGAAGGACAGCAGGACGTCTACGACAACTAGGATCACTCCTGACGTCAACGGTTACTGTGGAATAGATGGACTACTACTACGCTACTTCGCTTCCGCTATGTGTTTTGTAATTGATCAATAGATCAACTAGTATTGTAATGAGACTGGATCATGTGATCCCTTGTTGTAAGACAATTATGCGTTGTAATGAATGATGTGTTGTGATATTAATCTATTATATCTCGCAAAAACAATATTCCTGGGATTGCGATGAATGGCATAATAGGCATCTGGACTTAAAAATCCGGGTGTTGACAATAGATCAACCGCAATTATACCAAGTACTAACATAGCATGCACACTGTCACCATCAAGCTATGAAAGGAGGAATAGATCACATCAATACCATCATAGTAATAGTTAACTTCATAATCTACAAGAGATCACAATCATAAACTATGCCAAGTACTACATGATGCACACACTGTCACCATTACATCATGAAGGAGGAATAGATTACTTTAATAACATCACTAGAGTAGCACATAGATTAGTAGTGATACAAAGCACATTGCAATCATAAAGGAATATAAATAAGCACTTCACTATGCTATTCTGAATTACTCTCTGGCAAGATAACATCCAACTCAAATCATAACTCAGTGAATAAGTATTCTGTGAAATATAGCCTAAGAGACCCACACGGTGCACACACTGTCACCTTTACACACGTGGGACAAGGAGTCTCCGGAGATCACATAAGTAAAATCCACTTGAATAGCATAACGACATCTAGATTACAAAGCTCATCATATGGATCTCAATCATGTAAGGCAGCTCATGAGATCATTGTATTGAAGTACATGGGGAGAGAGATTAACCACATAGCTACCGGTACAGCCCTTAGCCTTGGGGGAGAACTACTCCCTCCTCATGGGAGACAGCAGCGGTGATGAAGATGGCGGTGGTGTCGATGGAGATGCCTTCCGGGGGCACTTCCCCGTCCCGGCAGGGTGCCGGAACAGAGACTTCTGTCCCCCGAATCTTGGCTTCGCGATGGCGGCGGCTCTGGAAGGTTTCTCGTACCGTGGCTTATTCCCCCAAGTTTTTAGGTCAGGAGGCTTCTTATAGGCGAAGAGTCGGAGTCGAAGGGCTGACGAGGCAGCCAGACAACAGGGGGGCGCGCCCCCCCTTGGGCCGCGTCGGCCACCTGTGTGGTGGGCCTGTGGCTCTCCTATGGTCCCTCTCCGGTGTTCTGGAAGCTTCGTGGAATTATAAGATACTGGGCGTTGATTTCGTCCAATTCCGAGAATATTTCCTTACTAGGATTTCTGAAACCAAAAACAGCAGAAAACAGGAACTGGCACTTCGGCATCTCGTCAATAGGTTAGTTCCGGAAAACACATAAAATCATCATAAAGTGTGAACAAAACATGTAGGTATTGTCATAAAACAAGCATGGAACATCAGAAATTATAGATACGTTGGAGACGTATCATGCCCCACCACCAAGGGCCGCCGAGGGGCGCCGCGACGCGCACGTGCTTGGTGGAGTGGTTGGTGCTGTCGGAGATGCTCGCGCGGTGGTGCCGATGCCTGTGGGTGACAGAGCCATTGCGCCGGTGCTGCCGCTGGCTCGCCGTGCCGAGGAGTTGCCAAGGCCACGCCGCGCGGATCAGCAGGTTGCCCCCTTGGCGCTGTGCGCTCCGGCGGTGGGTGGTGAGCTCGCAAGACGCCCTGCGCGCTCTGCATGCGTGCTGCCACGCACGGTTGAGATCGACGACACGGAGGACATGCTCGCCAAGGCCATGCTCGCCAAGGCCATGCTCGCCGTTATTGTCGGCGTCCGCCGCTCGGTCACCACGGAAGAGGTGTCCATGGCGCTTGTGGACGTCCACGGTCTGCCGGCGGGGAACTTCTCGGTGCACAGCCACCGCCCTGAAGACTTCCTGATCTCTTCGCTAGGAGAGAGGATCGAGACAGGGTGCTGGGTGAAGAGGTTATCGCGTCTCTGTTCTTTCGGCTGCTGCTCAGGTCATGGGCACGCCGCACGCACGCCGTGTCCAGCGGCCTCTGTGTGCACGTTGAGATCGAGGTGGAGAGGGTTCCGGCCAATGCCTGGAACTTGTCAATGGCGGAGGCGATCCTGGCGCCGGCGGCCTGGGTGGAGCGGTTGCACCCGATAACAAGGAGTCGTGCAGACATGGGTACATTTCGTCTATCGGCCTGGTGCCTCGACCCCGCGCTGATCCCAAAGGAGGTTGATCTCCATGTTGTGGAGTGATACGTCTCAAACGTATCTATAATTTCTTATGTTCCATGCTACTTTTATGACAGTACTCACATGTTTTATACACACCTTTTGTCATTATTATGCATTTTCCGACACTAACCTATTAATGAGATGCCGAAGCGCCAGTTCCTGTTTTGTGCTGTTTTTGGTTTCAGAAATCCTACAAAGGAAATATTCTCGGAATTGGTCAAAATCAACGCCCAGGGTCTTATTTTTCCATAGAGCTTCCAGAAGACCGAAGAGCATACGAAGTGGGGCCACGAGGTGGCCAAACCATAGGGCGGCGCGGCCTGGATGGGGCCCGTGTCGGCCTATGGTGTGGGCCCCTCGTCAGCCCTCCGACTCTGCCCTTCCGCCTACTTAAACTCTCCGTCGCGAAAACCCTATTACCGAGAGCCACGATACAGAAAAAGTTCCAGAGACGCCGCCGCCGCCAATCCCATCTCGGGGGATTCAGGAGATCGCCTCCGGCACCCTGCCTGAGAGGGGAATCATCACCCGGAGGACTCTACATCACCATGATCGCCTCCGGACTGATGTGTGAGTAGTTCATCCTTGGACTATGGGTCCATAGCAGTAGCTAGATGGTTGTCTTCTCCTCATTGTGCTATCATGTTAGATCTTGTGAGCTGCCTATCATGATCAAGATCATCTATTTGTAATGCAACATGTTGTGTTTGTTGGGATCCGATGAATATGGAATACTATGTCAAGTTGATTATTGATCTATCATATATGTGTTGTTTATGATCTTGCATGCTCTCCGTTGCTAGTAGAGGCTCTGGCCAAGTTGATACTTGTAACTCCAAGAGGGAGTATTTATGCTCGATAGTGGGTTCATGCCTCCATTGAATCTGGGACAGTGACAGAAAGTTCTAAGGTTGTGGATGTGTTGTTGCCACTAGGGATAATGCTTTGTCTATGGATATATGTGTTGATTACATTACGCACCATACTTAATGTAATTGTCTGTTGTTTGCAACTTAATACTGGAAGGGGTGCGGATGCTAACCCGAAGGTGGACTTTTTAGGCATAGATGCATGCTGGATAGCGGTCTATGTAATTTGTCGTAATGCCCTAAGTAAATCTCATATTAGTCATCATGATATGTATGTGCATTGTTATGCCCTCTCTATTTGTCAATTGTCCAACTGTAATTTGTTCACCCAACATGTTATTTCTTATTGGAGAGACACCACTAGTGAACTGTGGACCCCGGTCCATTCTTTTACATCTGAATACAATCTACTGCAATCATTGTTCTCTACTGTTCTTCGCAAACAAACATCATTTTCCACACCATACATTTAATCCTTTGTTTACATCAAGCCGGTGAGATTGACAACCTCACTGTTACGTTGGGGCAAAGTATTTTGATTGTGTTGTGCAGGTTCCACGTTGGCGCCGGAATCCCTGGTGTTGCGCCGCACTACACTCCTCCGCCAACAACCTTCATGTGGCCCTTGACTCCTACTGGTTCGATAAACCTTGGTTTCTTACTGAGGGAAACTTGATGTTGTATGCATCACACCTTCCACTTGGGGTTCCCAACGGGCGTATGCTTTACGCGTCATCAAGCTAAATTTCTGGCGCCGTTGCCGAGGACCGAAGAAAAGTTACACCACAAAGATTTCTAACTCCCACGTCAACTGCACGCCAGCAAGTAAATTTCTGGCGCCGTTGCCGAGGAGATCAAGACACGCTGCAAGGGGAGTCTCTCACATCCAATCTCTTTACTTTGTTTTTGTCTTGCTTTACTTTATTTTATTTACTACTTTGTTTGCTTTCTCTATATCAAAAATACAAAAAAATTAGTTACTTGCTTTACTTTATTTACTGTCTTGTTCGTGTTCTCTATATCAAAAACACAAAAAAAAATAGTTACTTGCATTTACTTTATTTAGTTTGCTTTATTTACTATTGCTAAAAATGAGTAATCCTGAAGTTGAAGTTCGTTCGTTTAAGCAACAAGGGGGAGAATGTTTTAAAGATGCTTGGTATAGAATTAGTGATGCTCATCATAGGTGCACTAAGAAACACTCCACTATTATCCTACTTAGGAACTTTTATGTTGGTATCTCTAGCTGGAATAGGTATGTTCTTGATACTCTTGCGGGAGGTAATTTTCTAGGCACTCCTGCTTTAGAAGCTAGTTGCATTATTGAGAGTCTAGTTAGAATACCACCTGTTAATGAAGCTAAAATTGAAATCTCTCTTGAAGATGTCATGAAAAAGTTGGAGGCCATAGAGAAAAATCTTCCAAGTGTTGAGACTAAATTGGGAATATTACTTGATAACACTGATAAACTTGATAAATATCTAAGTGGAATTAATAAGAGAATTGCCGTCTTAGAAACTTGTGCTACTCATGATAATCAAACCCATAGGATTAGTGAACTTGAAGAAGCTATGGGAACCTTGGGTTCGAATTTTTCTTCTCTTAAGTTTAAGGAGAAAGCTTATGTGGGTAAGGAGCAAAAGTTCATGTATGTCTCTAAGGTGTCTAAGCCAAAAAACTATTATAGGCCTAAAATTGACAAAGCCCTTAGTACCACTATGGATGATGGAGCATCTAATATACCTATTGTGACAAATTGTGAAAACTATGATGTTGATGCTTCATCTCTTGATAATACTTGATTCACACTTTCTGCGCCTAGCTGAAAGGCGTTAAAGAAAAGCGCTTATGGGAGACAACCCATTATTTTACTTCTCACTTTTGTTTTATATTTGAGTCTTGGAAGTTGTTACTACTGTAGAAACCTCTCCTTATCTTTATTTTATTGCATTTTTGTGCCAAGTAAAGTCTTTGATAGTAGGGTTGATACTAGAATTGGATTACTGCGCAGAAACAGATTTCTTGCTGTCACGAAATTGAGTAGCCCCCTCTGTAGGTACCTCAGAAAAATCTGCCAATTTACGTGTGTGATCCTCAGATATGTACGCAACTTTCATTCAATTTGAGCTTTTTCATCTAAGCAAGTTAAGTGCCACTAAAAAATTCATCTTTACGGACTGTTCTGTTTTGACAGATTCTGCCTTTTATTTCGCATTGCCTGTTTTGCTATGTTGGATGGATTTCTTTGTTCTATTAACTTTCAGTAGCTTTGTGCAATGTCCAGAAGTGTTAAGAATGATTATGTCACCTCTGAATATGTGAATTTTTGATTATGCACTAACCCTCTAATGAGTTTGTTTTGAGTTTGATGTGGAGGAAGTTTTCAAAGATCAAGAGAGGAGGATGATACAATATGATCAAGAAGAGTGAAAAGTCTAAGCTTGGGGATGCCCCCGTGGTTCATCCCTGCATATTTCAAGAAGACTCAAGCATCTAATCTTGGGGATGCCCAAGGCATCCCCTTCTTCATCGACAACTTATCAGGTCACCTCTAGTGAAACTATATTTTTATTCCGTCATATCTTATGTGCTTTACTTGGAGCGTCTGTATGTTTTTATTTTTGTTTTTATTTGAATAAAATCGGATCCTAGCATTCTTTGTTTGGGAGAGAGATACGCTCCGCTGTTTCATATGAACACAGGTGTTCTTAGCTTTACTTTTAATGTTCATGGCGAAGGTTGAAACTGCTTCGTTCATTGTTATATGGTTGGAAACAGAAAATGCTTCATGTGGTAATTGGTATATTGTCTTGAATAATTTGATACTTGGCAATTGTTATGCTCAAATAGATCATGTTTAAGCTCTTGCATCATGTACTTTGCACCTATTAATGAAGTACTATCATAGAGCTTGTTGAAATTTGGTTTGCATGATTGGTCTCTCTAAAGTCTAGATATTTTCTGGTGAGGTGTTTAAACAACAAGGAAGACAGTGTAGAGTCTTATAATGTTTGCAATATGTTTTTATGTAAGTTTGCTGTACCGGTTCATACTTATGTTTGCTTCAAACAACCTTGCTAGCCAAAGCCTTGTATTGAGAGGGAATACTTCTCGTGCATCCAAAACCTTGAGCCAAAACCCATGCCATTTGTGTCCACCATACCTACCTACTATGTGGTATTTCTCTGCCATTCCAAAGTAAATTACTTGAGTGCTACCTTTAAAACTTCATTCCTTGTCTTTGCAATATATAACTCACGGGAAAATAGCCTTAAAAACTATTGTGGTAAAGAATATGTAGGTTATGTATCTTATTTCTTATAAGTTGCTTGTTGAGCGGTAACCATGTTTCTGGGGACGCCATCAACTATTACACCTTTGTTGAATATCATGTGAGTTGCTATGCATGTTCGTCTTGTCCGAAGTAAGGGTAATTTATCATGATTAAATGGTTTGAGTATGCATATTGTTAGAGAAGAACATTGGGCCGCTAACTAAAGCCATGTATCATGGTGGAAGTTTCCGTTTGGACATTAATCCTCAATCTCTTATGAGAATATTATCTGTTGTTGAATGCTTGTGCATTAAAGAGGAGTGCATTATCTGTTTTCTATGTTGTCCCGGTATGGATGTCCTAAGTTGAGATGTATCAAAAACGAGAAATCAAATGCGATCTATCTCCTTGGACCTTTGTACAGGCGACATAGAGGTACCCCTTTGTGACACTTGGTTGAAACATATGTTATGCAAGGATAATCCATGTAAATCCAAGCTAATTAGGACAAGGTGCGAGCACTATTGGTATTCTACGCATGAGGCTTGCAACTTATAGGATGTCTTATGCATAACACATATGAATTATTACTACCGTTGACAAAATTGTTTCTATGTTTTCAAAATAAAAGCTCTAGCACAAAAATAGTAATCCATGCTTCCCTCTGCGAAGGGCCTTTCATTTACTTTATGCTGAGTCAGTTTACCTACTTCTTTCTATCTTAGAAGCAAACACTTGTGTCAATTGTGTGCATTGATTCCTATATACTTGCTTATTTGCATTCATCATATTACTTTGTGTTGACAATTATCCATGAGATATACATGTTGAAGTTGAAAGCAACCGCTGAAACTTATATCTTCCTTTGTGTTGCTTCAAAACTTTCTACTAAGAATTTATTGCTTTATGAGTTAACTCATATGCAAGTCTTATTGATGCTTGTCTTGAAAGTACTATTCATGAAAAGTCTTTGCTATATGATTCAGTCGTTTAATCATTGTCTTTACCATTGCTTCGAATCACTTCATTCATCTCATATGCTTTACAATAGTATTGATCAAGATTATGATAGCATGTCACTTCAGAAATTATCCTTGTTATCGTTTACCTACTCGAGGGCGAGTAGGAACCAAGCTTGGGGATGCTTGATACGTCTCAAACGTATCTATAATTTCTTATGTTCCATGGTACTTTTATGACAATACTCACATGTTTTATACACATTTTATGTCATTATTATGCATTTTTCGGCACTAATCTATTAACGAGATGCCGAAGCACCAGTTCCTGTTTTGTGCTGTTTTTTATTTAAAAAATCTTACAAAGAAAATATTCTCGGAATTGGACGAAATCAACGCCCAGGGTCTTATTTTTCCACGGAGCTTCCAGAAGACCGAAGAGCATACGAAGTGGGGCCACGAGGTGGCCAAACCATAGGGCGGCGCGGCCTGGATGGGGCCCGCGTCGGCCTATGGTGTGGGCCCCTCGTCAGCCCTCCAACTCTGCCCTTCCGCCTACTTAAACTCTCCGTCGCGAAAACCCTATTACCGAGAGCCACGATACGGAAAAAGTTCCAGAGACGCCGCCGCCGCCAATCCCATCTCGGGGAATTCAGGAGATCGCCTCCGGCACCCTGCCGAAGAGGGGAATCATCACCCGGAGGACTCTACATCACCATGATCGCCTCCGGACTGATGTTTGAGTAGTTCATCCTTGGACTATGGGTCCATAGCAGTAGCTAGATGGTTGTCTTCTCCTCATTGTGCTATCATGTTAGATCTTGTGAGCTGCCTATCATGATCAAGATCATCTATTTGTAATGCTACATGTTGTGTTTGTTGGGATCCGATGAATATGGAATACTATGTCAAGTTGATTATTGATCTATCATATATGTGTTGTTTATGATCTTGCATGCTCTCCGTTGCTAGTAGAGGTTCTGGCCAAGTTGATACTTGTAACTCCAAGAGGGAGTATTTATGCTCGATAGTGGGTTCATGCCTCAATTGAATCTGGGACAGTGACAGAAAGTTCTAAGGTTGTGGATGTACTGTTACCGCTAGGGATAAAACATCAATGCTTTGTCTAAGGATATTTGTGTTGATTACATTACGCACCATACTTAATGCAATTGTCTGTTGTTTGCAACTTAATACTGGAAGGGGTGCGGATGCTAACCCGAAGGTGGACTTTTTAGGCATAGATGCATGCTGGATAGCGGTCTATGTAATTTGTCATAATGCCCTAAGTAAATCTCATATTAGTCATCATGATATGTATGTGCATTGTTATGCCCTCTCTATTTGTCAATTGCCCAACTGTAATTTATTCACCCAACATGCTATTTCTTATTGGAGAAACACCACTAGTGAACTGTGGACCCCGGTCCCTTATTTTACATATGAATACAATCTACTGCAATCATTGTTCTCTACTTTCTTCGCAAACAAACATCATTTTCCACACCATACATTTAATCCTTTGTTTACAGCAAGCCGGTGAGATTGACAACCTCACTGTTACGTTGGGGCAAAGTATTTTGATTGTGTTGTGCAGGTTCCACGTTGGCGCCGGAATCCCTGGTGTTGCGCCGCACTACACTTCTCCGCCAACAACCTTCACGTGGCCCTTGACTCCTACTGGTTCAATAAACCTTGGTTTCTTACTGAGGGAAACTTGCTGCTGTACGCATCACACCTTCCACTTGGGGTTCCCAACGGGCGTGTGCTTTACGCGTCATCATGGAGCCGGATGAGCCACCGTCACTCGAGGACTTGGCGGAGCCGGCGCAGGCGGTTGTGCCACCGCACATCAACGCGCTGGCTTACCCGCTGATCATCCATGTGACCATCACTGTCGACTTTCGCCGCAACTCTCCGCGCGACAACTCCGGCGGCCGTGCAGACGATGGTGATGGAAGCACCCCGGGGTGGCCAACACGGCGCCTGTACAGCTACACGCGTGGGATTCCTGACACCCTGCCAGGGAGCGGCGGGGGCGGCGATCGGGAGGCGTCTACATCCTCCGGGCAAGGTGGTGGGAGCCGTGGTGGCTCCACGAGGGTCCTGTCCTCAGGGGCCGTCGTGGGCGAGCCAGCGGCCGAGCCATCGCAGCGGACCAAGCGGAGGAGACGTGGGGGACGCAAGTTTCGTGAGTTGTGGGCACGCGCTGCTGCACAAGCTGCCGGTGATGGAGCTACCATCGGAGAGGCTGCTGTCGGCGCCGTGATTGTGCGAAGGGAGGATGCGAGGGGCACTTCGGCGTTGGCCGTTGGTGCCATGGTGGAGCTGACTTCGGCTGCTAGAAGCGCCAGTGAGTCGGAGGAGATGGAGGTTGCCGTTGGCACTGTTATGGTGCGCACGCCGGCGGCAAAGAGCGCCACCGCCAAGACGGTCGCTGGCGCCAAGGATGCGCAGGGGCCGGCAGCTTCCAGCGCCAGGGACGTCCTGGTCGCGGTCCACACGCCGACGTGGACGGAGACGAACCCACCAGTCCTTGCACCGACGCTCCAGTTGGTGGACCAGGCCGCGGTCAAAGGCCGGTCCAAGGCTGTGGACCGCGTCATGGTGGGGTCAAAGGAGGGCCAGACGCTGTCGGACGCGCCCGATTCAAGTTTGTCGTCGCCGTTGGACGGGTCTGGTCCAAAAGAGACGGCGGTTTCAAATCATGCGGTAGGTGGTGGGACCAGCACCAGCGCGGGAAGGTTCCAGGTTGGTGGGCAGTTCGTACCGTTGGGTGGCTTTCCCGCGTCCCCGCACGCCACTGAGCGGGAATTGGAGACCCCTTCTGTCCAAAGGCTGACGCTGGAGGACCTGGCTGGGCCATTCATCCCCAGGCCACATCTGGGCCTAGCCGCTTTTGCCAGCCCGCCCTCTCCTGTGGCTGGGGACGGTGGAGGGCTAGATTTGGTCGATGATGGGCCCTTGGGCCAAGACGAGGATGGCTCTCCGTCGTGGGTTGTGTTGTCCTGCCAAACCCTTGCACTGTCGCGACCGGTGCTTGACGCTGACGGTGGGAAGGTCCTGGATGACGACGACGCGGTGGATGAAGAGATTCTGGCAGACCTGGCCCCACAGAGCGCTGGAGAGGAGGACTGCACTGCACCAACCCCTTGCGTCCCCTCTCCGTCTATGTGCCGCTTTGCCTCGCCACCGATGGTGTTTCAGAGAACGCGACAAACCCTGGTGCCTAGGGTACCGATGACTTTGGCGCGACCAAGGACGCTTGGGGAGTTCCTTGAAGCTGCAAAATTGCGCTCGGATGCCCTCCTCCAAACCCCTGCCATTAGGCGACGGTTGGTGGAGCTGAACTTTCAGCCACGGCGGAGCTCGAGGATCACGAAGCAACCGGGAGGGATGAACGTCGAGATGAGAGCGGTGTGGAACCTAATGCGCAAGCTTGGATTTCTCTCTGGAGATGAGGCGCCGTCGGCGGCTGCCCTCGAAGCTTACCACAATATGTATGAGCTCCGCTTGACGGATGACATGATTGAGGCGATCGCTGAGTTCTACGGATGGACGCTCTCCACGATCAGAGGCTGTTCTCCGCCGATGCTGGGGATGTCGGGTGGTCGCCTCGTGGAGGCTTGACCCCGATGTCCGCTACCTAGGGTGTGCCTTGTAGTCGGCCCAATGTTGTACGAACCTAAGATTATGGTGGCCAATGTGCAAGGCCTCAATGATCGCGCAAGACGTACGACTGTTAGGAGTGTGGTAGGCACCACGGGTGCATCTATCGTTTGTATCCAAGAGACAAAACTTGCGGTTGTAACCCCTGCCATTGTTATGGAAGCGCTTGGCGCGGATTTTGATGCTTACTTATGCTTGCAGGCGACCGATACTCGGGGTGGGATGATTATGGCATGGGTCAGCAGGGTGGTGCAGCTTGACAGCGCCCACATAGGTGCTAGTAGCATCACTGCGAGGGTGGCGCCCCCTGGGGGGAACCATGGTTGTGGCTGACTTACGTCTACGGACCACAGGCTGAGGCTGACAAGATCGCCTTCCTGGATGAGCTACGTGATGTTCGTGGAATCCACCAGGGTCCTTGGGCCCTCTGCGGGGATTTCAACATGATCTACCGGGCTGAGGACAAGAACAACGGTAACCTTAACCGTAGGATGATGGGACGTTTCCGTCGCTTCCTGATTGACTGTGAGCTGAGGAAGATCTACCTGCATGGTCGACGCTACACTTGGTCGAATGAACGCGAAACCCCTACTCTAGTTCGGCTTGACCGGGTATTTTCCACGGTGGCTTGGGAGGAACTCCATAGTAGCTGCAGTCTGCGCTGCTTGGCGATGTTTGTGGCGGATCACTGCCCCCTCCTCCTTGACTGCACCACACAGTCGGGAAGGCGGAGAAGGTTCCAGTTCGAGCGATTCTAGCTGCGCCTTGACGGGTTCGATGAGGTGGTTCAGAGCGCCTGGGAGGTGGTCCAGGGGGACACTAACCCCTTCAGGCGGCTCACTGCTAAATTGAAACTTGCAGCGCGCCGGCTCATGAGCTGGAGCGATAAGAAGGTTGGATCCATCAAACTGCAGCTAATGATAGCGCGGGAGGTGGTGCTGAGGTTGGACATTGCCATGGAATCCCGACAGCTCACACCCGATAAACGTCGACTCCGGGCACACCTCAAGCAGACCTACTTAGGGTTGGCCTCGCTTGAGCGGACGATGGCTCGCTAGCGGGCAAAGATCGCATGGCTGCGGGAGGGGGACGCCAACACGGACTTCTTCCACCAGCACACGGCCTACAGGCGCCAGAAGAATGTGATCCGCAGTTTGAGGGTGGATAACGCGGTTGTTTCCGACCATGCGGCCATGGCTCAAGCTACCTTCGCACACTTTGAGGGCCTACTTGGCACCTCGGGGGCAAGGGTTCACTGATGACCCACAAGTATAGGGGATCGCAACAGTCTTCGAGGGAAGTAAAACCCAATTTATTGATTCGACACAAGGGGAGACAAAGAACACTTGGAAGCCTTAACAGCGGAGTTGTCAATTCAGCTGCACCTGGAAACAGACTTGCTCGCAAGAGTTTATCGCAGTAATGCTTTATAGCAGATAGTAGTAGTGAAATAACGGCAGAGTAACAAAGACAGCAGTAGTGATTATAGTAAACAGCAGGATTAAAATACTGTAGGCACGGGGACGGATGACGGGCGTTGCATGGATGAGAGAAACTCATGTAACAATCATAGCAGGGCATTTGCAGATAATAATAAAACGGTGTCCAAGTACAAAGCAGTCAATAGGCATGTGTTCCATATATAGTCGTGCGTGCTCGCAATGAGAAACTTGCACAACATCTTTTGTCCTACCAGCCGGTGGCAGCCGGGCCTCAAGGGAAACTACTGGATATTAAGGTACTCCTTTTAATAGAGTACCGGAGCAAAGCATTAACACTCCGTGAACACATGTGATCCTCACATCACTACCATTCCCTCCGGTTGTCCCGATTTCTGTCACTTCGGGGCCATCGGTTCTGGACAGCGACATGTGTAAACAACTTATAGGTAAGACCATAAACAATGAATATCATGATGAAACAATAACATGTTCAGATCTGAGATCATGGCACTCGGGCCCTAGTGACAAGCATTAAGCATAACAAGTTGCAACAATATCATCAAAGTACCAATTACGGACACTAGGCACTATGCCCTAACAATCTTATGCTATTACATGACCAATCTCATCCAATCCCTACCATCCCCTTCGGCCTACAGCGGGGGAATTACTCACACATGGATGGGGGAAACATGGCTGGTTGATGTAGAGGTGTTGGCGGTGATGGCGGCGATGATCTCCTCCAATTCCCCGTCCGGCGTGAGTGCCGAACGGAGACTTACGGCTCCCGCGACGGAGTTTCGCGATGTGGCGGCGTTCTGGAGGGTTTCTGGCGACTTTGACTTCTCTCCGTGCGTTTTTAGGTCGAGGCCGATAAATAGTCCGAAGGAGGGCGTCGGAGGCCGGCCGAGGGGGCCACACCACATGGCCGCGCGGGCCCCCCTGGGCCGCGCCGCCCTATGGTGTGGGGCCCTCGGGCCTCCACCTTAATTGTCCTTCTGGCTCCGTCAGTATTCTGGGAAAATAGGGCCTTCTGCATAAATTCCGAGGATTTTCCCGAAAGTTGGATTTCTGCACAAAAACGAGACACTGAGCAGTTCTGCTGAAAACAGCGTTAATCCGTGTTAGTTGTATCCAAAATACACAAATTAGAGGCAAAACAATAGCAAAAGTGTTCGGGAAAGTAGATACGTTTTGGACGTATCAACTCCCCCCAAGCTTAGCTTATTGCTTGTCCTCAAGCAATTCAGTTAACAACTGAGCGATAAAAGAACTTTCACGAACACATTTGCTCATATGATGTATATATTCTCATGCTATGGCTAATACTTAAGCAATTCATAATGAGATACATGCAAATAAGATCATCTAACAGCTATGTCAATCATGGAGAGGTACCAACAATTAATAATAAGCATCATGAATCATGTATATAAGCAAGATTGCAATGTTCATAAGAGAGTATGATAAAGTGGTATCTCGCTTGCCTGTATTTGATTGGCAAAACATAAATGCCTGGGCACCTCTGGAGTTCATAGAAAGACTAGAAGTAGTGATTGTCAAAGATAAAAGCATCAAAGTTATACCACAATCAATCATATTTTGAGACAAGCATATTATACTAAGAATGACAGTTGTGCTCTCAAGATAGTGCTCAAAGAAATAATGGAGACACAACATAAAAGTAAAAGATTGACCCTTCGCAGAGGGAAGCAGGGATTAACATGCGCTAGAGCTTTTCATTTTTGAAATCAGGAGTAAAATTATTTTGAGAGGTGTTTGTTGTTGTCAACGAATGGTAATGGGTACACCAACTACCTCGCCAACCGGACTCCCAAGAGCGGCTCCCATGAATTATTGCATATTTATTTGGCACTCCTTCCAACCTTTCTTACACAAACCATGGCTAACCGAATCCTCGGGTGCCTGCCAACAATCACAAACCATGGAGGAGTGTCTATTTAAGTTAATTAATTCGGGACTGGGAATCCCATTGCCAGCTCTTTTTGCAAAATTATTGGATAAGCGGATGTGCCACTAGTCCATATGAGAGTCCGTCAAAAGTAAATGACAAGGTTGAAAGCTAAACACCACATACTTCCTCATGAGCTATGAAACATAAACACAAATTGAGAAGCATTTTGAAGGTTTTTAAAGGTAGCGCATGAGAATTTACTTGGAATGGTTTGAAATGCCATGCATAGGTATTTATGGTGGACACTCTGGGATAACTTGGTTTTCAGGTATTTGGAAGCACGAGCAGCGTTCCCGCTCAGTACAAGTAAAGGCTAGCAATAGACTAGGGAGCGGCAAAATAAATTAACGGGGGCATAAAAGTGATACAAGAACTCTGAAGCAATATAAATCATCGAGGCTTAATTGACTTTGGTTCAGTCATATGCATGCGTGAGCATGTGCCAAGTCGATATAAATGAATTATTCAGAGGAGGATACCACAATGCCATACTTACTTATGAATAAAACAATGCAAGCAAACATCCATGACATGCTACTCATATTAATAAATTGGAGCTAAACATGAGAGATCATAAACTACTAGACTTTCTCAAATAACATATACTTCACATGAACCAACTAAGCATGCTCACATGGATGAGTATATGTACAAAAATGAAAACAAATAGAGTTCATACCAGCCTCTCACCACAATCCAATTGTCGTAGGTCGTCATTATTGCCTTTTCACTTGTGCAGCTTGGATAATATGAAATGAAAACCACGCTCCAGCCACCGAAGACCATTGAACTCATAAAGAACTTTACAAAACCAAAGAAGAACAGCAAATATTTTTGGTGTTTTCGAATTTGAGAACAAGAGCAACAGGAAATAAGCAAACAAAGCAAAATCTTTTTGGGTTTTCTTGTAGCAAACTAGAAATAGCAAATAAAGCGAAACAAATGCAAGAAACCAAAGCAAACAAATGGTGAAGAGAAACAACAGAAATATTTTTGGTCTTTTTGTGTTTTGGGAAAGAAACAAAGCAAAAACAAGAAATAACAAACTAAAAGAAACACATAACAGCAGGATGACAGAAATCTGCCAAAACCTGACAGCAGTACAGAAATCGATTTTTACAAAAATCTTACGTTGCTCAGCTCGAAAAGTGTTCAACTAATGAAAGTTAGATAACAACCTGGGGAACCTGCACAAAAATTGGCAGCTCAAAATGACGCTCTGGATATTTTTGAGAATTTTTACGGTAACATTCCAGATTCTGATTTCAGGCAGCACTTCCCCAAATATCATCTTCCTCTCATTAGAAAACCACTCAAACGAACAAAACAAGTATGTACAAGTATCCAGCAACCATAATATGCAAAGAATGAGTGATGCTGGTATACCTCCCCCCAAGCTTAGGCTTTTGGCCTAAGTGGAGTTCAATCCCATCGATCCCATGAGGTAGTGTCTCCGTAGTATGACGAAGATGGATCGTATTCCGGGTATGTGCTGGAAGAAGCACCCGGATACGTGACGGTGTGGTCGTAGGAGGCCCCGGCGTCCTCGGAGTCATGTTGCTGGTGGAAGTCTTTTATCTTCAAATGCTCATCCACTTCCTCCTTAGTGCACGACCATGATTGCCTGTCAATACTGAACAAACCTGGTTGGGGAAGAGGAATTTCTTTCTCATCCCCGTCAGAAAACAACATTCTATAAACCATATTATCTAAAGTAGAATCAGTAGTAACAAAATGATGACTCTTCATAGCAGTAATATCGAGTCTCCTAGGGGCCAATGGCACATCATTAGGATCAATAGGAAGACTTAGATATGTTAAAACGCGCAGTGCGATAGTTCCTCCAAAAATAGGCCCCCTGTTAGTTAGGCGGCGAGCAATAAGAGCACCAAGTTGATAAGATGTCTGACCAGTAAGTGCAATATTCAAGAAAGCAAGATGGTAACTAGAAATATTGCTAGTGTTCTCCCTACCAAGAATGCTAGTGGCAATGTAATATGCAAAATACTTAATGGCAGGGAGTTGAATGTTTCTTATCTTGCCACGCTGAATAGTGCGACAATCATCATCGGTAATCCCTCGATAGAGCTCCAACAAGTCCCGGGGGTTGTCATCAATCCTACTTGCTGTACCTACAGGGACAATATCCAATGCACGACAAAAATCCTCCAATTTCATAGTAACAGGATTACCATTGATCTTGAATGCAACCGTCGGCTCATATTGTTTGTTGTTGAACTGGAAACTCTCGACGAAGATTTTGGTGAGCATGTAGTATTGCTCCCTTTCATCTCCCACATAGGTGGTTAACCCTGCCCTGTTGACAAGGGTGAAGAAATCCTCCAATATCCCTGCATTCCTAAGAAAATCATAGCATGGAAAAGACGAAGCATTAGGAGCCTCGTTGTCCTCTTCGGGCGCGAAGCTAGGCGCGATGATGTCTTCATTGTATGATCGCCTAATCCGGGTGGCGGCCCTAGAAGGCCTCCCGGTGCTGGTTGTCCCTTTCTTGAACAACTCTCCAAAGTTGAACTTCTTCATAGCTTCTCTGAAATTTTTAACAAATGATATAAAATTTGATTTGGTGACATATAATTGAGGGAAACTACCATAGGAACTTGCTAGAGTACTAATCATGCATCAAAACTAGTTTCTACCACTTAGAACAAGCATGCAAGCTCACTAAACATGTTACCTTCAGCAGCAAAATATTCAAGATATACTCAACCAAACAAAATTCTACTTGGATGGGTGGAGGAGTCACATACCAAGGAGAAAATGTGCCAAATTTCAGCAAGAAATCTGGGCTGAGCAAAGAGATCGAGAAATCTGGAGCTCTGGAGCAAAAACGCGAGAGAGAGGAACTTGGTACGAGTTTTTTCGGGAAAGAGAAGGTGCTGGGAGAAAGAGATGACAAAGTGGGGCAAGGAGGGGCCCACACCACATGGTGGCGCGGCCACCTCCTTGGCCGCGCCGGCCTGTGGTTTGGCGCCCTCTGGCGCCCCACAGGTCATCCTCTGGTGCTCCCAGGTGCCTCGTCGAAAAATAGGACCAACGGTATAATTTTTGTGAATTTTTGAAAACTTTGAAAAACGCACATTTCTGGGTATTTAGTTTATTATTACTGGCCAGGAAAAATTTTGAAATCTTCGATTAACTAAGGAACCTTGCAAATTAAAAATGCTACAGCAACTAGAGCAAATGGAGGAAGAAAGAGATGTTGTTTACCTCCTCTATGCATATAAAAAGTATTCGTTAACAAGGTTGATCAAGTCTTGCCACCAAATAAATTTTCATAGCATAAGAAGAAATAAACCTCAAATCAATCATGTTACCTTGAATTGTATTGATATGGATCCAATCACGAGAGTTTGATATTCTTCCTTAGGCTCATATATAGGACAATCAATAGTTCCCACTTTGATAGTTCTCACATTAAAAATAGTATTAACTCCGCATACTTTATCAATCTTCTTGGGGAAATAAACGGTATGCTCCCTATCATCAACATTGAAAGTAACCTTTCCTTTATTGCAATCAATAACAGCCCCTGCGGTGTTAAGAAAAGGTCTCCCAAGAATAATAGACATATTATCATCTTCCGGCATTTCCAACACAACAAAATCAGTTAATATCAAGCAGTTAGTAGTAACTTGAACAGGAACATTCTCACATATACCAACAAGAATAGCAGTAGATTTATAAGCCATTTGCAAAGATATATCAGTAGGTATCAACTTATCTAAGTAAAGTCTCTTATAAAGAGAAAAAGGCATAACACTAACACCGGCTCCCAAGTCACATAGAGCAGTTTTAACATAATTATTCTTGATAGAACAAGGAATAGTAGGTATACCTGGGTCGCCCAACTTCTTTGGAACTTTGCCATTGAAAGAATAATTAGCAAGCATAGTGGAAATTTCCTCATTGGGGATTTTTCTTTTGTTAGTAACAATATCTTTCATATACTTTGAATAAGGAGGCAATTTAATAGCATCAGTCAAAGGGATTTGCAAGAATAAAGGTTTCATCCAATCACAAAATTTATTATAGTGTTCTTCTTCCTTTGATTTTAGTTTCTTAGCAGGAAAAGGCATTTGCTTTTACACCCAAGGTTCTCTTTCATTACCATGTTTCTCAGCAATAAAATCTTCTTTAGTGTACTTTTTATTTTTAGCATGCTTCTCAGGTTCTTCTTCAACCTCTTCTTTATCAGGAGTATCATTCTTATCATTATCTTTATCATTATCATGTTCATTACCACTTTCAGTTTCAGCATCAGAAATAGAAATACTATTAGGATCATTAACGAGTTCGAGAGGATTCTACAACATTTTTATGTTTCTTCTTCTTTTTCTTCCTAGACCGAGCACTAGGTTCAATGCGTTGAGAATCTTGTTCAATTCTTTTGGGATGCCCTTCGGGATATAGAGGATCTGGGTAGAGACACCACCTCTAGTTGTTACTTCATAAGCATGTTTCTCTTTAGAATTATTCCCTAACAAGTCATTTTGCACTTTAGTGAGTTGATCAATTTGAGTTTGAATCATATGGAAATGTTTAACAAGCATCTTAACATCATTGGAGGTTCTCTCTACAATATCATGCAATTCACTAATAGCTCGAGAATTTTCCATTAAATGATTCTCTACTCTCATATTAAAATTTTCTTGCTTAACAATATAATTATCAAACTCATCTAAGCATTGTGCAGGAGGTTTCGAATACGGAATATCTTCCCTAGTAAAGCGTTGAAGGGAGTTTACCTCAATCATGGATGAAGGGGGAATTATCTCACATATATCTTCTATAGGAGGTAGATTCTTCACATCTTCAGATTTAATACCTTTCTCCTTGAGAGACTTCTTGGCTTCCCTCATATCTTCATCATTCAATTTAATTAAACCCCTCTTCTTTAATATTGGCGTTGGAGTTGGTTGGCGTAGTCCAATCATCATGATTACGGCTTATTTTAGCCAATAATTCTTCAACGTCGTCACGGAGTTCTTTTCTGAAAACACAACCAGCACAACTATCCAGGTATGCCCTAGACTCAATGGTTAGTCCACTATAAAATATATCAAGTAAATCATGCTTTTCCAAATCATGATCAGGCCGAGCTCTAATAAGAGAGCAAAATCTCGCCCAAGCCTCAGGCAATTTCTCTCCATCTTCCTGGTCAAAATTATAAATTCTCTGCAAAGCAATATGTTGAGCACTAGCAGGAAAGTATTTACGGAAGAAAACATCAAGCAATTCTTTTGGACTTTTAATAGAATTAGGTGGCAAACTATTATACCAAGTTTTAGCGTCATCCTTTAATGAAAATGGAAAGATTTTAGCAACAAAGTAAGTACGCATCTTGACATCATCAGAAAACAAGCTACTTAGAGTAGATAACTCAGTCATGTATTCAACAACACTTTCTTTTTCAGTACCACAAAAGGGTGTTTTCTCAACAATAGCTATATGAGATAGATCAAGAGAAAAATCATAATCTTTATCCCTAATGTTTATAGGAGATGTGGCAAATTTAGGATCAGGAGACAGTTTATATCTAACAGCATGTTACGCAAGCAACTTTTTAATTTTTCTTGCATCAGTAGTAGCATTGCATTTTTCAATAAAATCATCATTAAGCTCCACATAATCTTCATCGGGATCATCACTAAAATAATCAAGTTCGGGTGAATTAACGGTGTAGTAGCATTAGGAGTTTCGGTATTTTCAATTTGTCTAGACCTAGCAATTGTAGCATCTAGAAAGGATCCCAATGAACCACTATCATCAAGCACGCAGAAATATTATCGGTATTATGAGAGTTTTCAGATTCGAGAAGTACCCGCATTTGAAGCATGCGGCGGTGAAACAAGTTTATCAATCACGAGATGGTGAATCAAGTGTAGCGGAGGTACTCAGAATTGTACCTTTTCTTGTAGTGGATGGTAATATGGCGATCTTAGTATCGCGAGGTTTACCCATGATGGAGAATTTGCAGCGAACAATATTAATCCAAGTGAACTTCCAAATAAAGCTATGCTCCCCGGCAACGGCGCCAGAAAATAGTCTTGATGACCCACAAGTATAGGGGATCGCAACAGTCTTCGAGGGAAGTAAAACCCAATTTATTGATTCGACACAAGGGGAGACAAAGAACACTTGGAAGCCTTAACTGCGGAGTTGTCAATTCAGTTGCACACTGAAACAGACTTGCTCGCAAGAGTTTATCGATAGTAACAGCTTTTATAGCGATAGTAGTAGTGAAATAACGACGAGTAACAAAGACAGCAGTAGTGATTATAGTAAACAGCAGGATTAAAATACTGTAGGCACGGGGACGGATGACGGGCGTTGCATGGATGAGAGAAACTCATGTAACAATCATAGCAGGGCATTTGCAGATAATAATAAAATGGTGTCCAAGTACAAAGCAGTCAATAGGCATGTGTTCCATATATAGTCGTCCGTGCTCGCAATGAGAAACTTGCACAACATCTTTTGTCCTACCAGCCGGTGGCAGCCGGGCCTCAAGGGAAACTACTGGATATTAAGGTACTCCTTTTAATAGAGTACCGGAGCAAAGCATTAACACTCCGTGAACACATGTGATCCTCACATCACTACCATTCCCTCCGGTTGTCCCGATTTCTGTCACTTCGGGGCCATCGGTTTCGGACAGCGACATGTGTAAACAACTTATAGGTAAGACCATAAACAATGAATATCATGATGAAACAATAACATGTTCAGATCTGAGATCATGGCACTCGGGCCCTAGTGACAAGCATTAAGCATAACAAGTTGCAACAATATCATCAAAGTACCAATTACGGACACTAGGCACTATGCCCTAACAATCTTATGCTATTACATGACCAATCTCATCCAATCCCTACCATCCCCTTCGGCCTACAGCGGGGGAATTACTCACATATGGATGGGGGAAACATGGCTGGTTGATGTAGAGGTGTTGGCGGTGATGGCGGCGATGATCTCCTCCAATTCCCCGTCCCGGCGGAGTGCCAGAACGGAGACTTCTGGCTCCCGCGACGGAGTTTCGCGATGTGGCGGCGTTCTGGAGGGTTTCTGGCGACTTCGACTTCTCTCCGTGCGTTTTTAGGTCGAGGCCGATAAATAGTCCGAAGGAGGGCGTCGGAGGCCGGCCGAGGGGGCCACACCACATGGCCGCGCGGCCCCCCTGGGCCACGCCGCCCTATGGTGTGGGGCCCTCGGGCCTCCACCTTAATTGTCCTTCTGGCTCCGTCATTATTCTGGGAAAATAGGGCCTTCTGCATAAATTCCAAGGATTTTCCCGAAAGTTGGATTTCTGCACAAAAACGAGACACCAGAACAGTTCTGCTGAAAACAGCGTTAGTCCGTGTTAGTTGTATCCAAAATACACAAATTAGAGGCAAAACAATAGCAAAAATGTTCGGGAAAGTAGATACGTTTTGGACGTATCATTCACTCGCTGGACTTAGATTTTCTGGGGGTCACTCCAGAGGATCTATCCGAGCTCGAGGTGGCGTTCACGGACGAGGAGGTTTGGGAGGTGATTAAGCACTTGCCGCCAGGCAAAGCTCCGGGCCCCGACGGATTTACAGCTAATTCCTGCAGAAATGCTGGGGGGGGGTGGTCAAGGCTGACTTCATGGCGGCTTTTGACAAGCTTTACACGATGTGTGGTCGCGGATGGCCTTAACCAGGCTTTGATGGTGCTGCTGCCCAAGCGCCCGGACGCTACGATGCTAGGTGATTACAGGCCGATAAGCCTTATCCACATCTTCGCCAAGCTGGTGGCGAAGATCCTGGCTACTAGGCTAGCACCTCGGATGGAGTCGCTAGTGGACCGCGACCAATGCGCCTTCATTCGCAAAATATGCATCCACGACAACTTCATGTTGGTCCAGCAAACAGCCCGCTTCCTGCACAAGGAGAAGGAGCCAAGGGTGATGCTGAAGCTGGATATTGCTCGGGCCTTTGACTCGGTGTCTTGGGGTTTCCTCATGGAGGTCCTCCAAAAGATAGGGTTTGGCCCGAGGTTCCGAGAGCTTGTCTCTCTATTGCTGGCCACGACTAGTACTCGGGTGCTGCTCAATGGCGAGCCAGGACCCCCGATCTGGCATCGGAAGGGACCGAGACAGGGGGGCCCCCTATCGCCATCATTGTTTGTCCTAGTGATGAACTCGCTCAACAAGGTGCTCGCCAAGGCATATGAGTTGGGTGTGCTGCGACGGTTGGCGCGGCGGGACCTGGCGACCTCTGTGTCGCTCTTTGCGGATGATGTGGTGATCTTCTGTCATCCAAACGAGTCAGAGTTGAGTGCGGTCCGCGGCATCCTGGAGCTGTTCGGACAGGCCTCCGGCTTAAGCACCAACTTCGCTAAATGCTCGGTGTCCCTGATTGCGTGTTCGGAGGAGGCTGGGGCTGTGGCGGTGCACATGGAGTGCCAGCTAGCGCCTTTCCCGGTGAAGTACTTGGGTATTCCCCTGTCTACAAGGCGTCTGTCGGCCGAGACCTTCCAGCCGCTTGTGGACAGGCTAGCTGACAAGCTGCCGACGTGGTGGGCGTCCATGATGCCGCAAGCCGGACGTTTGGCGCTGATCCGAGCCGTGCTGGCGGCAATCCCGTTGCACCAGATAACGGTTCTGGCCCTGAACAAAAAGACTCTCAAGCAGATTAGCAAGATCCTGCGAGGGTTCCTCTGGGTGGGCCGGGCAGAGGCCAATGGAGGTCACTGCCATGTGAACTGGGCAAGGGTGTGTCGACCGATGCATCTAGGCGGGCTTGGGATCCCCGACCTGGCACGTATGGCCATAAGTCTAAGGGTGCGTTGGCTGTGGAGGATGCGCACTGATCCCCTGCGTCCGTAGCGTGGGCTGGACATGCGGTTCTCGAAGGCGGAGTTGGACATCTTTGCGGCCTCCCCCTCGATGAGGGTTGGCAATGGAGAGTCCGCCCTCTTCTAGGAGGACCGATGGTTGGGCGGCCGTTCCATCAAGGAGATGGCGCCGGAGGTGTACGCGCTGGTCCCTAAACGGCGCAGGAAGGTGCGTACGGTGCGTCATGCACTTGTAGACCGCACCTGGATCCTCGACATAGCTGGAGCACCCAGTGCCCTTGCACTATGGCAATATGTGCAATTATGGAGCAGGCTGAACACGATGGATTGGGTTTGGACGACGGATGGCCAGTACACCTCCCATTCTTGCTATGAGGCCCTCTTTCAGGGGGGATCACCTCATCATCATGGGAGCTGAACTGGAGATCCTGGGCGCCTCCCAGGGTGAAATTCTTCATATGGTTGGCCTGCCTTGACAGGTGCTCGACGGGTGAGAGGCTGGCGCGTCGTGGTCTGCCACATGCGCCCGAATGCCCGCTGTGTGACCAATCCGAGGAGACTATGACGCACCTTCTCACTTGGTGCTCATTCTCCAGGACGGTCTGGTTCGAGGTCCTCTCGTGGATCCGATCCACCTATGGACCTCCTTCGGAGGGGCACTTCGTGGAGTGGTGGTCGCAGGTGGTGCGTACCGCCCCTCGCCAGTTGCGTAAAGGTACATCATCGATAATCATGCTCACGGTGTGGTGGATCTGGAAGAACCGGAATGCTGCGATCTTTGACAACGCACAGCTTTCAGTGCCTTCCCTGCTCAGCGACATCAAGACCGAAGCGCAACAGTGGGCGAACGCGGGAGCCCGGGGTGTCCGCCAGTTCCTCCCCTAGACTAGGTTTCCTTTCTTGGGTCGAGTTGTAGTGCGGGGTGTTCGTCCTCTCTTGGACATGTACATATAACCTTTCTCTCTATCTATCAATGCATCGAAACGCAAGGCTTTTGCGTTTTCGCGAAAAAAAGATATGAATCGGCGCTTTTACTAAATTGAAAATGTGGCCCTCGCATGTGTGAGGCCCACCGTGCTAGTTTTCCATTAAAAACATAATGGAAACAAAAAAAATATTATAGAACAACTTATGGGAACAAACTACGTGTACCAATTCATTAGAACTCCAATCACTAAGTGTTCAGTAAGTGGTTCTTTCCTCACAAGAGTGACTCAGGATTGAATATCGAGCACAAGAATCTATAGGTTTCACTTATCCTTCTCTAGCAATCCGGCAAGACTGCAAGTAATTGCCTTGTTGCCCCAGATTCGTTGAATCATATCCAAAGATTAGATACTCGACTCTGGTTTTTAAATGGTTTAGGAGGATAACCTGTCGCTGACAAGAGAATTATTCTCCGGAATATTCGGACGAGCAAAGTTCGGACTGTCATTTCTCTTTGTGAGCTGTCGTCCTGTTCATCTATATATTGGTGCATCTATATAACACAGATTTTGTGATTCTGAACTGAACCAGGTACATGCCGTTCTTGAAGTTTCATGGTTTAGTTTCCTTTGTCTGTCGGCACTGTCGTACCAGGTTGTATCTCCTGGTTTCGCTCAAAAAAGAGTCCAGGTCGACCTATAGTTTTCCTATGAAAACTCCTATAGTCTGCAACGAGTTCCTGCAGAGTAGAACGACGCCACGACGAAGGATTTCCATCGATTCAAACACGAAGAGAACATTGTTACGCATGCCTGTAAGTGGACACGGGCTGCTAACGGCACCGCCAGCCCAAAACCATTGAATTAGCTAAACAAACACCCACGGGCATGAGTAAACGCTTCACGGATCGTCATTTAATTAGCTAAACGAACGCTCAGTGTCCAGCAAGTTCCGTGGGGAGCTGCAGAAATCCGGCGATGTTTGTGGGAGAAGTAGGGTGACATCCAGATCCTTAGGATACTGCCAAAGATCCGTAAGTATAGAATCTTGTCCCTCTCTTGCTAAAATCACCAGCTTAATGATAATTCTCAAATCCTCAGGTTTTTCACAAGGTTTACTGCAACTATGATCAGTTTCAGTGCACATGAACATTGTCTTCAGCTACCATTCGTTTCTTCAGTTCAATCTCTGCATTTTCTTAGCTGATCAATTGTTACATTTGCTTGACCGAAGATGTGTCTGGCTTCATTCAGTCTAGACAGCTGTATGTAGTGACTAATACTGTGAGCTAACCGGGTAAACCCGGTGAATTTGGATGTAACTTTTTTCACGATTCATTTTAATATATTATACGTTGAAAAAAACTTCAACGTCAAAAAACCGTTTAATCTTTTTCTATACTTTTTTGCAAAAAAATAGAAATAGAAATTTTTTAATTTCTCGTAATAGTACATACAGGAATCTCAAAAAAACAAATTGAATTTTTTATTATTTTCTTTTGTATTTTACAAAGCTAAAAAAAAGGCGATTACCAATCGGGACTAAAGACTTTCGCCCCATAGGGCAGCCTGCCACCACCCCTTTAATCCTGATTGGTATTACCAACCGGGAGTAAAAAAGTTCCAAACTAATCGGGACTAAAGGTTGCGCTGTTTAAACCGGGACTAATGCGACCCACTAGTCCCAATTTCTTTCTAAACCGGAACTAAAGCTCCCATGGATAATGGACGAAAGCCGTGGTTTCTACTAGTGCTTACGGTTGCTTGCAGCGAGTAGTAGTGTTCTTGTACTCAAACTCGAAAAAAATGGTTGAAGAATTGGCAAAGGCAGTCTCTAATAATCAGTAATTATGTGGACGATGTAGAGATACAAGACTACAAGTACTGCAGGAAGAACGAACAATGTTATTACAGACAAGAAAGATGTAACTAGCGTTAATAAATAAATTCTAATTTCAGGCAGTTACGAGTTGTTCTTATGAGTTGTCTATTGTGTAATAAATTCTAATTTCAGGCAGTTACGAGTTTTAGGTTCTTATGAGTCGTCTATTGTGTTGTCTAGAGCTGACATCTACAAGTATTGCAGACAGCTGCCCTAAGAATGGTTCATGACTGACTGCTCAACACGGTTTCCGGTGAGCCACTTCAGGGACATCCGAATATATTGGGAAAACGGTATTCGGAGACACCATGACATGGATACCAAAACAAGCTTCCAAAGCCATGTGGCATCTAAAATAATTAAATGGTTTCAAAAAGATTTGACCTGGTCTGTAAAACTGAGCAATTCAGCAGCACCGACAGTAGTGGGAAACTAGACAGCATCATGATTTCACAGAGTTAAGCCGCGTAGCGCATTAGACAGTACTGAAACTATACGGTAATAATCTCGTCACTGGCAATTAGTTAGAACCGAGCATCCTAACATTGACTTCTGCGAGCTTCCGCCTATCCATTCTTCGTTTGAAAAGTAAAACTAAGTCATGTCATAGTAGCATTACCTTAGCTAGCTGGATTGTGTAAGGCATCCAAGCTTACGCCTATCCGTTCTTCTATCCATGCAAGCCTCCTCTCTAGTTTCAGCACGCTATCATGCATAATCCTGACATCAACTTCCGCAAGCTTGGCAAATGAGCGTATCAACATGTAATAATCAGCATGTCCGATGCAAGCAAGGCTGCCAGCTGATGTCTTCCTTCTGTAGTGAAGATAACCGTCTGATCTTGGACGCTTCCTTGGCGACATATAACAAAATCCATGGTCTTCCATTTCTGAATTGATACTTCGTATCCCTGATGATGATGTAGGCAAGCACCTTGCACTGACAGAAGTTCCATCCCGGCCTCGTTTCTTCACTCCGTTTGTGGAGCGTGTTTCCTCCATGCGCACCTTGGGGTTTTTGTCCTACAGTGCAACAGGTTTAGCCATGAAATCAACAACAATCACCCCCAGAAGATGTGTAGATAATCCTCAAGCTGCTACATCCGTGCAAATTTGAACTTTACGTATGTTGCAAATCAAATAGACTTTTCCTGTGAATAGCAACTTTATTGTTCTTAATATTTCAATTTAAAAAAATCTGGTTGTGTTTGGTTTCTAAACTCATCTACAATCTCTTTTTTATGCTGATTTTGTTCCTAAAATAGCATCCATATATACAAGGTTGTTAATGGTATGTACTCAAGGTTCAGTAAGGCTACATCAAAGGAACTTTGAAGTCCAAAATAAATATGCGATGACAATAAATAGAGTTCTTTTTATGAATAACAACTTTTTTGTTCTTCACATTTAAATTAAATAATTTGGGAGTTTGACAAAACAAAAAAATCCTTTGAACAAATTTTAGACTTGCTCACACTAAATATTGAGTTCATCGTAATGCTAATGCAAGTATACAACTAACTAATAACCTCAAAGCAAACTGATCCAGCTAATGAGAGGTAAACATAAAAAAAATCGATGAAGGGCGCTTTATTAAACTCACGAGTTAGCATCACGCTGGTACAATTCATAAGACCTTACACCCGGCCATAAAATGTGAACATTAAAATGGAGCAAGACAAATAAGTGGCAAGAATTTCAGCAGTCCAATAAAATAAGCACTAATCCACAAACTTTGAGAGGCACACCACGATTTTACCACTTGATCCAAAAAAAAGGGATAAGACTACAACAAGTTGGGTGCATTACCTCTTGTCCTTTGTACATTTCCTGGAAGTCCTCTATCACGTGCTTCTCTTTATCTGAACATGCAATCCCAGGAAATACAACATCTTTGCAGTATTTGAGATAAGAGTGAAGGTCCTTCGAATAATCTGCTCTCACAGAGGTTAAATTATGTTATTCTCAAGTTTTATAAAGCTGAAACAAACATGATGTCTTGATCATATCTCCTGATTACATATGTTCTGAACTCAAGAGGGATCCCTACGCTACAGTAGAAGCACAATGAAATTAAAGATTAAGCAACAATATGGCTATATTAAAAGGATATCTAGAACTCTACCTACATCAAATACTCCCTCTGCCCCATAATATAAGATGTTATTACAACCAACATAGTTTGTAATTGGTCGTAATAACATATTATATTACGGGATGGACGGAGTGCATCGGTTGCACATCCCAATGTTGAGCTGTGACTCACCAGCAGTGATAGTGAAAGGTACTTTTTTTCAGGGGTCAATCCTTCGTTACTGTGTACAACCTTTATTACTAACCAAATGTCCTAAAATTTTAAAATACATTTATAACAATGGTCCGTATATATCATACCTCGGTAAATGAAAATTACCATTACAAGACAGACTAGTGGCTCTAAACATAGGAGGGTACAACATATTAAGAAACAACATACGATATGGCTACCATAGTAAATAGTACATGGTATTCTCTCTTATGACATACGAAGTAGCTATTATGCTAAACTAGAAGAGCATGTTTTTCATAAATAAGAGGTAGTATATGAACCACTAAATGGACAGCATAACAATGAGACCCGACATGTGTATATTACAAGAAAAACAATGATGCGGATGGAATGCAATAGTCACAGGTAGTTACCATGTGTGACGTCAATTTTATCATAGGCATCTGCAAGAGTGCATAGCAATTCTCTTGTTCCAAACTCCTCACTCGTGCTGCCATCAGGCTTCATAGATGGTGGTAAGTTTGCATCAGGGTCAGACTCACCTGCATTGCTTCGTGCCTCAGAAATCTCCTGAAGAAATTTTAAAAAATGAACTTCAGTCCATCATTTTATGACACATAATACATGACTTAAGACAGTTACCCTATCTGGAATACTCACCTCCCATATCCCTTGACCATTGATGTTATACTGAACTCTTAGAGCCAATATTAGTATAGCCATTACACACACCCGTGTAGGGAGCCTAGCTGGATTACTAGACAGCCACAGTTCTGCAGGCATCGCCCACTCATAGATACGGCAAGCATGAGGGAGGGTTCTTTCAATCGGCAGAGACAACTCGCTCAAGTAGCGGTGAGCAATAGCATAGAAATTAACCGAAGGAAGCCGTAAGCCTATCCTTCGTGCTATGGACCCAGCTGTAGCTTCCAGTTGCCGCGCTCCAATCACTCGGACCGGCCTGAATAGCTGTCTCGCACTCAAAGGGCAGTGTTTTACAGGGGTCCCAAGAAGTTTGTCCACCTGGGTAAACGCTGCCACGTAAGGAAGCTTACCCTCCATCGCCCACCTGTAGATGTCGGTCGGCAGAATTGCTTCACGGGCAACATGACAGGCCAGGAAACAGACGGACAGTGTCGAGTACACCGGCAGCATCATCCTCAATGAGCGCAGAAAGATGAACTCGACCCTTCGCCTGTCTTTCAATGGCAATAGCTGACATAGAGCAGCACCTCCACTGGAAGAGCGCTTCAGTCCCCGCGCAGCCTCGTCCTCCGCAATCACCTTTGGCGCCCACATTTCGCCGAACACCTTGGAGGCAGCCACCCAGCGCACCCAGATGGTTCCAGCCACGCCGCAGACGAGCGCGCCCGCCCGGTGCGTCTCGACCAGCACCTGCAGCTGCTGCTGCAGGATCGCCTGCAGCCCCTCCACGTAGCGCTGCCGGATCCGAATCCCCAGCTCCTCTGGCTCGCCGACCCAAACGTCGGCGGCGCCGGGCACAAAGTCGCGCGGCTCGTCGGGTTCATCGAAGGCACGCGCAGCAGTGGCGCGCTGGGTGTTGCTCGGGGGGTTGGGAGTTTTGGTGGATTGGTTGGGAAGTCGGATGGACGGTTTGGGTTGGAAATCGCCGGGGTCGGAGACGAGCGCCTGGGTGGAGGTGTTGACATAATCGCACTGGCGGCACGTGAAGTAGCCGTTATCTTCGTCGTCGTCGGGGCTGAATACTCCCTCGTCTCTGCACATCTTGCAGACGATGGTTATGCTTCCTCCGCCGCCACCGCCGTAGTGATCGGGGGACGCGCCGCCGTCGTCGTCCATGGAAGAAGCGGGGGGTTTGCGCCTTGTGGAGTTCAGAAAAAAAAAATGTTTTTCAGGCGTCAGTTATAATCTGGCGAGTGGCGGCGGGTATGGGCGGGGTAGGCTGCCGCCGGAGATGGGGAAGAAGATGTCAGGCTTCAATCTGAAACCCTTTTGCTTTTTTTTTTTGAGCATATCTGAAACCCTTTTGCTGAACATGTCTGGATCCAACTTGCATCCAACTTACCGCTTTAGAGCATATCCACTGGTCTCACCGACGAGGCTCCCGAGCGACGTTTTTTTCATCCGAACGTCGAAATTCGGTCCAGTCGTGCCCCTGGTTCCTCGTTTTCGTCAGGATTTGGCCCTTCATCCATCCGGCGAGCCCACGCCTTCCCCGGTCCCCTGGGGAGCGCTCGGGGACTCCGGACGAGTGAAAAGCGGAGGGCCCGATCTGTCTCGACACACGAACTCCACCGCCACCTCGCTCAAAATCTCCACCACCCCTCGCATCTCTCTCGCCGCCGGCACCACCCCGCCGGCTTGTTGCCCAGATTCCGCCGTCCCTCCTTCTCCACCTGCCTATATTCCGCCGTCTTTCGACGAAGGCCTATCTGGCTGCTCCTCCACCGGCCTGTTTTCCGACTTTGGCCTACTCCTCGTCGCTCGCGGCTCGGGTTGCCTCGACTACGCCCGTCAGGTGTTCGTCCATTTGCCTCGTCGGCCATGGACTCGGACGATGAGGAGGAGCAGATGTTCGTCGAGCTTATGCGAGAAGAGATGGCAGCCACCGCCCAAGACGAGGAGCACATGATGATCCTCGGTTGCTTGTCAAGCATGTACGCCGGACTGGCAACTGATCGACGTGGTGGGTCGGCACTAGGTCGCCGGAAGTGCAAGCCGAGACAACGAATGGAGGGCTACTGCATGTTGTACGCCGACTACTTCGCCGACAATCCATTGCATGGTGAGAGTGTTTTTCGGCATCGTTTCAGGATGAGCAGAAGCTATTTCTGCAAATTGTGTATGCCATCCGAGACTTTGATCCCTACTTCAGATACAAGGCGGATTGCACTGGTTTGGTTGGATTTTCGTCACTGGAGAAGTGCACAGTGGCTATGAGGATGCTGGCGTATGGAGCTCCCGGTGATGGTGCAGATGACTATCTTCGGATGGCGGAGTCCACCGCCCTTGATTGTTTCTACCGGTTCTGCAGGACCGTCATAGCAGTGTTCGGGGACTATTACTTGAGATCACCAACTGTCGAAGACACTCAGAGGATCCTTGCAACAAATGAAGCTATGGGTTTTCCAGGGATGCTTGGAAGCATTGACTGCATGCATTGGAAATGGAAGAACTGTCCGTTTGCGTGGCAGGGAATGTACAAGGGTCACAAAAACGGCTGCACTGTGATACTTGAAGCAGTGGCTACCCATGATCTCTGGATTTGGCACTCTTTCTTTGGTATGCCTGGATCCAACAATGACATCAACGTCCTAAACTGCTCCCCGATCTTTTCCAAGCTTGTTGAAGGTCATGCTCCCCCGGTGAACTATGTGATCAATGGTCGGCACTACAACAAAGGATACTACCTTGCAGACGGTATCTATCCAAAGTGGGCAACATTTGTGAAGACTATCTCGAAACCTAGCACCCCCAAACTTTGCGAGTTTGTGAAGAAACAAGAAGCTTGCCGAAAAGACGTCGAGCGTGCATTTGGTGTCCTCCAGCAGAGATTTGCTGTCGTCCGGTTCCCCGCTATGACTTGGTCCAAAGATCAGATGTGGGAGGTGATGAACTGTTGTGTGTGCCTACACAATATAATTATTGAAAATGAGCGAAAACATCTGGTTCCTCTGGCTGAGCAACAAGCACCATATGAGAGAGAGGGACCTCTTGCACAGCCTAATCACCAGGTGCCGACATCATGGGCCGCATTCATTGCTATGCGCCAGGAGATCCGAGACTCTACAATGCATCAACAGCTGCAAGATGATCTGGTGGAGCACATATGGACGCTCCGAGGCAACGCCAACGCCGAAGTCAACTAGTCTGTGCTTTATTTATTTGTTTCAAAACTTGTGAAATTGTGTGCTTCATTTGTTTCAGCACTAGTTAAACATTGTATTGCTTTTCGCCGAAATTGTTTCAGCAATTTTCTGAATCTTGTTTGCCGAACTTGTTAAATTTTATGTCGAATTTGTTTGAAATATGTCAAATGCCCCAAGTTGGGGGTTTCCTGCCGGGGGGACGGCTGGAACTTCGGCGCTCCCCACGCCAAATTTACGTCCAATCCGGACGAAACTTTCGTCGGATTTGGGCGTGGGGAGCGCCAACGAGTGGAGATGCTCTTAAGCCGCCTGAAGCATCTCCCATCTGAAGGCACCGAAGCGATTTAAAAAAAAATGGTTTGGATTGGTTTACAAGATTTTCAAATGCAGATTAACATATGAATAAAATGTAATGATATGTTGAATCCTACCGTTTGAAAATATATAAATTTCTAATACATGCCTTTTTTTCCGTTGGAGGAATAAAACATACCCATATGGTTGAACACAAGGGAATTATCCTATGAAATTGCATGCAAAGTAGACCGTGTAAATTCAAACTTCCTATGGTTTCAAATCCTACAAAGCAAACAAGCTCTTAGGAACATTCTAAGAAAATCCTCCAAATTCTTACATAATCTCTTTGAACTAAGCAAGCCCTAAAGATTTGAGTTGGTGGTCATCTGTTCAATCCTTCTCAGACTTGGACAATGGGATCATGCAAACCAACTAGCATAGCAACAAAGTAAATTGATATATAAGCTAACTAAAGTATGTTCCACTTTATTTTCTTCCATATACTTTTTTATTCTAGTGGTCTATTTGGGGTATCACCAAGTCTACTCATGACTTATTCTCCTAAATAGAGAGATGAAGCATCTAACTCATTAACACATTTCTCGAAACAATTAGTTTTAACTTCTTCAAGTAAAAGAGGATCCTCTGAAGCAATGTCGGGCATGCCATTCGCGTAGAGACCCGACCCAACTTCGACCACATACCATGCGCCATGGAGCTCGAACAACTCTACCAATCATCTCAACTCTAGGAAGGATGCCACCAAGTCTATCTCGCAGGCACCGCCACACCTTGACGACAATGACCAAAAAAACTACATTTGTCAAGCGCTTCCTCGCATAGAATCCTACCGAGCAGAGGGGGAAAGGGGAGGGACGCTGATAACCCACAAGTATAGGGGATCGCAACAGTCTTCGAGGGAAGTAAAACCCAAATTTATTGATTCGACACAAGGGGAG
Organism: Lolium perenne; assembly: GCF_019359855.2. Lineage (NCBI taxonomy): Eukaryota > Viridiplantae > Streptophyta > Magnoliopsida > Poales > Poaceae > Lolium > Lolium perenne. The sequence goes on along the minus strand of NC_067248.2, from coordinate 29,571,912 downwards.
GTAAAGAATACTTATAAGCCTTAACAACTGAGTTGTCAATTCAGCTGCACCTGGAAAAGCACTAGTAACAGGGGTGATGTGAAAGTAGCAGTGATATGAGAGCAATAGTAACATAACACGGCAGATAGCGATAATATGAGAGCAATGGCACCAGAAAATAGTTGATACTACTTCCAGTGACATGTAGAACGAGTATATGATGATGAGAGATGGACCGGGGTTCCCAGCTATCTACACTAGTGGCAACTCTCCAATAACAAGTGACAAGTGTTGGGTGAACAAATTACAGTTGGGAAATTGATAGGATTGATAAAGCATTAAGAAAGAACATCAATTCATTAATCATGTAGGCATGTTTTCATATATAGTCGTACGTGCTCGCAATGAGAAACTTGCACAACATCTTTTGTCCTACCAGCCGGTGGCAGCCGGGCCTCAAGGGAATCTACTGGATATTAAGGTACTCCTTTTAATAGAGCACTGGAGCAAAGCATTAACACTTGGTGAAAACATGTGATCCTCACATCACCGCCATCCCCTCCGGTTGTCCCGATTTCTGTCACTTCGGGGCCTTTGGTTCCGGACAGCGACATGTGCATACAACTTGTAGATACAATCTAAGCAATAAGTATAGAGCTTAAATCTAAGATCATGCCACTCGGGCCCTAGTGACAAGCATTAAGCATAACAAGATTGCAGCAACAATAACTTCACAAACTTTATACATAGACTAATCATAATGTAACAATCCATCGGATCCCGACAAACACAACACTGATTACATCAGATGAATCTCAATCATGTAAGGCAGCTCATGAGATCATTGTATTGAAGTACATGGGGGAGAGAATACCAACTAGCTACAGCTAGAACCCGTAGTCCATGGGGGAACTACTCACGGAGCATGATGGAGGCGATGGCGTTGATGGACATGGCTTCCGGGGGCACTTCCCCGTCCCGGTAGGGTGCAGGAAAAGAGACTTCTGTCCCCCGAATTGGAGTTTCGCGATGGCGGCGGCGCCCCTGGAGTCTTTCTGGAGTTTCGTCAATTGGTATCGATGTTTTAGGTCGGGACGGCTTAAATAGGCGAAGAGACGGAGTCGGAGGGGCCACGGGGCCACCTCACACTAGGGCGGCGCCCCCCCTCCTGGGCCGCGCCAGCCACACGTGTGGGGCTCCCAGGGCACCCCTCCGGCCCCCCTCTTACTTTCTGGAAGGTTCCGGGAAAAATAAGATGTTTGGCGTTGATTTCGTCCAATTCCGAGAATATTGCCCGAACAGCCTTTCTGGAACCAAAAACAATAGAAAACAGGAACTGGCACTTCGGCATCTTGTTAATAGGTTAGTTCCGGAAAACGGATAAAAACATTATAAAGTGCAAGCAAAACATGTAAGTATTGTCATAAAACAAGCATGAAACATCAGAAATTATGGATACGTTGGAGACGTATCAGATGCAGGGCAGACATTGCATGCCATTGTAACCATAGCCTAACTATTTTTGGGTAATCCAATAATGACGCCTATTCCTATCTTTTACCATTTCCAATCAGGTATTGGTAATGGTTGGAGAAGTCTTGTGGGACATTGTTGTTCACTACTAACTCTTTGACACACATTACATATAGTGATACACTTTGCAGTTTCCCTCTTCATGCTAGGCCACCAATTTATCTTTGAGATTGGTGTTTCCGCATAGAATACAAAAAGTCATATGGTTCCTGCAGTCAACTTCTTAACCTTATAATCTCGAGGTACGCAAATATGTCCACCTAACCACTTTTTTGGGCCCTTACTTCTCTCATTTTTTTGATATTTTGAATATAGTTATCTGATCTATTCCATCAGATAGATCGGTCTTTTGATTGAACTCGCTAGAACATGCAATTTTACATGATATCAAATCTTTAAGGCCATGGGTTCAACAATTATTTTGATAGTGCATCTAGGAACCATCTAGAATTTGTATGATGTATAACAAGGTAATTAAGGAACTAATAACCCATCTAAGTGTTGCAAGTTTTAGTTCCATTGTTAGTTGGATCAAGATAACGATGACCCGTAACATTGGAGAATATGGGATGCCACATATGAAGACTCCAATTATATATATCTTTGAGTCGTAGGTATGTTGTACTATAAAATGGGGTACTTGACTACTAAGAAGTTTTCTTATCTATCGCAAGACCTCTAAAGAATTTCTCAAAAATCCAACAAGTTTTCTCTCTTGCTCCACAAGATCAACATCCTCAAAACCACCCGATAGATTTTACCCCAAACCACCAAACTAGTGTGAACAAGAGACTAGCAAGAAAACACTATCTTGACACTTTATGGTTTTCCAGTACTTACGCATGTATCGTTACCCAAGACAATCGAGCCAGTGTGTTTCCCCATCAAGGAAGTCAACACCATAGGTTTAGTTCTTCTGAGGCTAAGGACACTAAGATGGGAAAGGAGAAGGGAGAAGGGGCAAGAGCAAGGACCTGAAGAAGGGCAACAACATCAAGCACTACACCAAGTACAATCCCCACACCAATTTTGGTGAATGAACCTCGAGATCCAAGTTCAATTTCGACACCTAGGGAGATGATGAAGAAGAATGTGGCCTCACCGGAATTACTATTGCTTCATCCAAGCCGGCAAGCTCTATATTCGATGTGCCCAAAAGGACAACCATTCCTCCTTGCATTTCATGTCCAAGGGCTCTTAAGGTAAAACTTTCCACTCACTATGATGAATGTGAAGATGACCTCGTTGCGAGGAATTGTAAGATGACTTGCTTTGTTATGATGAACTTGCAAATGCTTGTGAAAATTAGCGAAGTTCTTTGTCCATGAAATGAAGAAGTGTGGGGGTTTTGGCCCGTGAGCTCGGAGAGACGTAGCTCATTCTGACTCTGGTGGAAAATCCCCTTGTATATAATGAAGCTCAAGAATAAATCATCATTATACCATCAATCTGAATTGAAGTTCCTGAGCTTTGCGCTCGTGCTTATACCATTCCACAGTACGATGCCCCGAGGCTTCGCATCACATCGTATCCTGAGATAGGCTATCCAAAGAGGTATGGATCAGAGCTAACCTTGGCAGCGAACGATTCTACACACGTCTTCGGCATGAGGGAGAAGGACATCACATCGTGTTATGAGATTAGCTATCCAAAGAGGTCTGGATCAGGCTAGCCTTGGCAGCGAACAATTTGACACATTTCTTTGGAATGTGAAGGTCTTTGGCATGAGGGAGAAGGACATCACATGTATTAAAGTGATTCCACCGGATCTTTCGAGCTGTGGAGGACTGCTTGGTTCAATAACGTCTGATTTATGAGGTTATACACGCCTATGTGTTCTGTCATCTGGAGATATTCAGAAGTACATCGAAGGTGGACAGCATTTGCTCGAGAGACCTCTATCTTCACACCCTAGCAGAACCATGCGACAAACTCAGAAGATTTTTCACCCCGGATGTCGGATAGCTCGAGAGATCTACATCATGGGCTGGATTCACACACAAAGGTAAGGAGGTATAAATGTTGTTTCTTCCTTGTGCTTATACCTAGCGGCCTGAATGCAAGTGTGAGCTAAGCTACAACATCTTGCTTTCTGATCATCACAAATTTATAGTGGGGTACTACATTGGAAAGCAAATTACTTTATCAAGGTGGAAAGACATCTCCCCAACCTCAATGCTAACATTGCTGGGAGGTTCTGTAAGGGTACATTGCCCCTATGTGTGGTTTTGGTAATTAATGACAACCCCTATGGACTAATGTTTTCATTGAGTTTATATTAAGGAATATTCCATAGGTACTTCTTGTGTTCCATGTGTTGGATTCAAGTATGGATGCCATGAATATAAAGATACACCTTGTGTATTGACATCAAGATCATCGATTTGAAGATATATATATGTGATATGATCAAGAAGAAGAAATGAAGATGGAGTTCTTATGTGGAACTCAATATTAGCCATACTCTATCTTATGTGATAAGCAATGGATGATCAAGATCTTGAGAGCTTGATTCCAAGTGAAGAATTCTTTATACATCTCAAGATAGTATGATAGAGTATGAGAAGATACAAGGTTGAGTCGGGCAAGTTCAAGATGAGCATCTGAAGTGAATCACATGCTTGAAGCTTGCCGTCCATTTGGTGATAATGGACACGTGAAGATGTGAATCAATAGAGCTTTCCCATCATGGTGTATGGGGGAGCATTTGTGAGTCTACACGAAGCAACGATGATCAAGTGAGGCATTCCGGCTTGAGTGGAGCGTGAAGAGCTATCATTAAGATCAAGCGGGATGCGCAAGGCAAAGGTATGGTCTTGCTAGGTTATCCTTTTACCGGTCTCACGGTGGTTGTTGGGGGACCGGATTATAGGATAGATAGCCGCACTATCAAGAGGGGCTTTCGGTTGGGTAACTTGAACACATCGTCTTAGGGAGCTCAATCCTTTGCATACTTTGCATATCCTTATTACTTCTTGGTGTTTCTCTGTGTGAGGTTCTTGAGCTCGTTGCTAGCTTTACAACAAGCCCAAGTTCATCGAAAACGGAATCCGCATGCATCTTCTATTGCGTTTTCGAGTTTGGACGTCTTCACCGTTTCTTGACGGTGGGATATTTCCTCTCTAAAATCATATAAAATGTTCTGTGAGGAGTCTCCATATTTCGAGTTTTTGTTGGGGTTCTATTCGTCGTTATCTTTCCAACAAAATTGGTTTCATGTCAATCGGGGTCTGGACACAAAAGTTATCACAGTTTTTGTATAACATGTTTTCCTGCTCACCCGGTCATGGACCCGGTCGGACCGGCCCCTGCGCCGGCCGGTTCCGGTCTGCCGCCCGGTCAGCCAGACTTTCAACCGGCCGGCCCGGCGTGCCGACCGGTCGGCTGGGCGCCAACCGGATCCTACACTGATGCAATCCGGGTGGACTACTGAGCGTCAATTCCTAGTTCCGGTCTCGGTCCGGTCCGTGCCCCGGTTTGGACCGGCTGGTCCGATCTGTGGCCCGGTCTGACCGGGCCCTAGACCGGACGGCCCGGTCCCAGGCCTGGTTGACCGGCCTCCTCGACGGTTGACTCAGCCCAACTTTTCCCCAACGGTTATATTTGCTCTTGGGCTATAAATAGCCCTTCTTCCACCTTGGGCTGAGTTAGTTCTTCCCATTCTCTCTCCTCCATTGTTGCATTTGAAGAACTTGCTCTCTCCCTTGATTCCTCCCATGATTCTTGCCCATTCTTGAGGGATCTAAGAGAGGAGATCTAGATCTACACTTCCACCAATCCATTTCTCCTCTAAGTGAGGGGAACTCTTGGGATCTAGATCTTGGAGTCTTTTGTTGACTTTCCCCATTGTTCTTCCTCTCCAATCTCATCCTAGCATTTGTTGTTTGGGTGGGATTTGAGTGTGAAGGACTTGAACACCTCTAGTGTTCTTGCTTTGCATCATTGCATAGTGTTGAGCTCTCCACCACGATTAGTTCGAGTGAGAGACCGTGAGCTTGTTATTCTTGGAGGGAGACCTCCTAGTTGGCTTGGTTGGTGCCCCGGTGATCTCTTCGTGGAAGATTGTGAAGGGGCCCGGGCTTCTCCTTCGTGGAGCTTGTGAAGTGGTTGTGGAGCTTGCCATCTCCGGAGCGGAGGAAAAGCTAATCATAAGGAAAGGGCCATTGTAACATCCCAAAAATTTCAAAACAAAACAAATGAATTTCTCTTTTTCCAAATTTTGGAACTAACAAAAACTTTTATTCAATTAAGTTTGATCCTTAGTGATCTTGCTTAATTCTTGTGCTATTGCCATGATTGCTTGTTATTAGTATTTAAAATGAACTTAAACCCTAAAACCCTAAAGTGATCAAGAGAAGATCACAAACCAAATAAAACAAAAGAGAAAGAAATCAAATAAGAAAAACCTTAAACCCTAACCTTCTCAATAATACTTTGGATCTATTTTGAGATAACCCAAAATAAAGAAAAAGACATATGGGGGCATATAGCCCTAATATGGAGATTTTGAACTCTACCTTTCTTACTTTGATAAATGGTGGTGAACCATTGCAAAGTTATTAAACCCTAAACCTCACATCCCCTTTTTCCATCCTAGTTAAAATAAAATAAAAAGAAAATAAATAAGAAAAAGGCATATGTGCCTATGGCTATATTTATAAAACTTTACCCTAAGCTTTTCTACCTTGCATAGAGGTTTGGAAAACCTTCATGCACCTTGCCTAGTACCTATCAAACCAATCCCAAGTAGTTTCCAAAGAAATTAAAAAGAACTAAAAGTGCCATAGAGGCATATGAGAGTAAAATGCAAATTTATGAATTTGGGAATCTTGACCCCAAGACTTTGTGTGAATGGTGGGATTACTCCTATATACCATTTCAACACTCCACAACACCAATTAGGTCAAGCCAAGTCAAATTTAAAACCCAAATGCAACATATGCATAGAGGCATATGTGGCACTTAGCCATTTCACCAATTTTTGCCTCATGACTTTAAACCTTGACCAAAGGATGGGAAACCATCTCTCAACCTAATATAATACTAAATTGACCCTAACCCAAGTCCAAGTAAAGCAAAGTCAACAATTTACAAGTTTAATGAATTTTGACACATCACCTCTTATGTGTTAAGGCCAAAATTGCAAATCTTTGAACAAGACCATTTGAAATGGTTTCAATGGTTGGAAAATGTTTCTAAACCAATAAGAATCACATTAGAATCAACAAAAGTCAACTCAAATGGAGAGAAATCAAATAGGGAGAAAATCCCCAAAATTCACTCACATACACTTAGCCAAATTTGCAAATCTTCAACCAAGGCCACCATTGCTTGATCTCTTGCTTGTAGAATGTTTATATATGATAAACAAACACAATTGCATCAAAGAAACAAGAATCAAATCAAAGGAAATCTCAAAACCATCTTACATATGATAATGGTCATATGTCCCATTTTTATTTTCTTCACCACTTTGCACCCATTTATCTTCTGATTCCTAAACTAAACTTGGTCAACTATGACCATGTCATCCAAGACCATGTCAAGGTCAACAACTTTCATGTTGACCATATCTGCTGAAGTTGACCTTGTTGACCAGAATAAGATTGACAAGAAAGGACTTTGAATTAAAGAGAAGATGATCCACTTTTTGAAACTTTGCAAAACAACTCCAAAATAAACACCACCACCACCAATCCAACTCTTTATTTATATGATTGAGCTCCACCAAAAAGAATTGCAAAATTCTACAAAAATCTTCATGCGGCCATTTCATCGAGCACCTTGGAGGCATAATTCTGGAATTGCAATACACCTCTTTACCCAGCAGTTTCTAGCCTAAACCCCTTTGAATCTTTGTTGATCATTGCTCCTCTAGGACCCCTGCATCAAGCCATGTCAGTGCTTTGGTGTTTAAAGCTGTGGAAAGCCTCAAACCCTGCAATGCCGTACCCATGCCGGCCACACTCACTCCATTCCTCTCTGGCCCTTCCCTCTCTCGAGCACCATGTCATCAAGCTTCCCTGCACCTCCCTGAGCACGCCTGTACCCTCCCTGGATCGAATCGAGCACGGCATTGGTCACACAAGGCGAGCCCAGACACGCCCAGAACGTGCCAGGCACGCGGTGAGCGCGCCCAGACGACGCCCTGGACGCGCCAGTACACGTCCTTGCCCCGACAGCCTCGTCCTCCCCCTGCGCGCCTACCTCTGCATCGCGCGTCGCCAACCTCTCCTCTACGCCGTAGACATGCTCGCTGGCTCGCGCGTGCACCGTCGCCCTCACCATCATCAAAAATCTGCCGCGCATGTACTGCAAGCTCTCGACGATGACCAGCACGCTCCCGTCCTTCCCCTGTCGTCCCTTCAAGCGCTCTAGCTCCGCCTAGCCGTCGCCTACACGACGCCCCCATCACCTTGCCCCTTCGCGTCCTGAATCGCCGGCGCCATTGACAACCAGCCGCTCCGCCATGGCCACCCCCTCATACTATAAATAGAGACCCCCTCAGGCTTCTCCTTCCACACCAAACTCGCTCCACTCTTCCTTCTGATCCCCCTCGATCCCTCTCTCCTCCACATTGCGCAGTAGAACGCTCCAATCGAGACGTCGATCGCCGGAGTCCGCCGCAGAACCACCCTTCGATTTAGGCCACCCCAAGCGACACCGCGACCACCAGGCAACTCCTCTTCGTCGACAACGCCGCCTAGCCTCCGCGCCAGCCCCGCGGGAACCTTCCTCACGCCGCCGACCCCCTACCTCGCCGGCGCAGCACGTCCTCTCCCCCGACGAAGAAGACGCCTCCCCACCGTCGATCCACGATCTAATCCGATGGACGACGTCGCCAGGTACCGATTCGGGGATTAATAGAGACTTACACATGGACCCCACCTGTCAGCTGGCCCGTGGCGCGCTGAAGCGTTACTGGGCTGGCCTGCTGCATTTTAAACCCTTCGGCCCGTTAGTTTTCCCGCCTCGGCCCACCTATTCAAATTCAAATTAAATCACCTCAGTTAATTTGATCACAGATGCTTTACTAGAAATAAAATATCTCCAAATCTACTGAACCTTTTTTGGACAAACTTTATATTGTTGGAAAGCCTAAGAAATTATCTAACTAACCCCACTGGATTCAACCTCTTATGTTGTGTAGTTTTTGAATAGCAAAAATAACAAAACAGATACTTTCCTGTTTTCAAATAAATCTTAAAAATCAAACATTGTGAATTTTGAAGTGAATCCAATTGCAATAATTCACATTTAACAAACTCTAATTTAGTATGTAAAAATATAGCATAGTTTCTGTGTATGATCATGGGCTAGAAGCAAATATTGGCTAAGTAGTCAATACCTAGCCCATTTAAACTATTTCAAATTTTAGGAATTTGAATCTATGAGGTGTAGCACCTCATTTAAATCCTTTTCTCAAGTAATATGAAGCATTGTGTTGACCCTTAATGGCATAGGCTCATACTTGCTCACTTATAGATTTTTTTTTAAATCAAAGTAGTATTTAAAGTGAAATGGTTATTTAATTAACATGAGTTAATGAAGCTCATTTAAAACTTGTTTCTCAAATAATAAGTGTGAAATGTTGACTTTGGTCAACATGTGATCATCTCTTGTTGTTTGAGAAGATTAAATCTTAAGAAGATTCAATGAGAGGAAATTATTTCTCACAAACTAAAGAGAAACCCTAACTCCATTTTAATGAGAGGAAATTATTTTCCTATGGTTAAATAAAGAAACCCTAGCCTAATTTGTGAATAAATTTATGTAGTGATGCTAGATCAATTGTGTGAGCCATTAAGGCTAATTAAGAGTACTTAAGTATTGTTTGGTGATTGTATCCTCGTATTCGTTTATAGACACTAGTGCCGGAGACTATCAAGAGGAAGAGGTATTCTACCAAGAGGAAGAAGAAGAACACTTTGATCATCTCACCAATCAAGGCAAGCTAACACTCTTGCAAGGTTCCCTTGTGCAAAGCTCTACAAGAGCAAGGCATCATTACATTTTACTTTAAGAACCTATCCCAAGTTTTTACTTTACAAGCTTTACTTGATTTTATTTATCAAAGTTACTTTTTGAATTATGACTCTTTTGGTTGAATTATAGAGTAGTACAAGAGAATCCCACTTAGCCTAGCAAGCTCCAAGATACTTAGCACCCCTCATAACTAGTGGCTAGTGCTCAATATTAGAAGTGACTACTCTAGTTGGGAACTTGTGAATTGAAATGACTTCGAAAACCTTGGAATGATGAGTCATTCTATTGAAAGATTTTGAAGGTGATTATGACTGGTGAATGACTCAGTGAATTTTACAAAAACACTGATAGTTGGGTTCGGATGCGATACCATTCCAATTTTACAAGTACCCCCACAATACCTGAATCTGGGTAAGGCTTAGCTGGAAACTTATGTATTTTAGTATGGGTTCCCTCTGAACAAGCGTCATAGGGGTTATGCTTGAGGCTGCCTCCGTACTAGTGAAGTGATATGAAATGACGTGAACTGAGGTGAATGTCCGGCCCAAGCCCTGTGCAGTTCCCGGGTTGACGGTTTGTTTTCACCGGGAGGCCAAGCTCATGGGGAGAGGTGCCTATACTAGAATATGTAAATGAAAGGTTAGGATTGGTAGTTCGCGTACTGCGTACGATAAATCAGGGCCAGTTACCCCTGACGAACTATTGCAATTGTTGTGGCACAAGTGTACAACCTCTGCAGAGTTAAACCTATTCGAATAGCCGCGTCCTCGGTTATGGACAGTTGGAAAGGCCATACTGTTCCGTCATCAGAACTTTTCTAAAAATATGAATGGTGACTTGTGACTTGAATGGAAAGGTGACTTTGACTTTGAATCACAACTGAGTTGTGGGAATGACACTAATGTTCCCACTTGAGTTAGTTAAATGAAGAGGCTTTGATTAGTAAAGTGTTTATGAAATAAAACTGGCTTTATGCAAATGAAACTAGAGCTTAGAACCCCCTTACTATAGTTGATAGGGTTTACCTTAGTATTAGTTTGCGAGTACTTTAAAGTACTCATGGCTTTGTCCCTGGCTATTCAAATGGCCAGACTATGAAGAGGAGTACCAGAACCCGGAAGAAGGACAGCAGGACGTCTACGACAACTAGGATCACTCCGGACGTCAACAGTTGCCTGTGGAATAGATGGACTACTACTACGCTACTTTCGCTTCCGCTATGGGTTATGTAATGAATAAATAGAACTTCTATTGTTGTAATGAGACTGGATCATGTGATCCTTTATTTGTAAGACGATTATGTGTTGTAATGAATGATGTGTTGTGATATCAATCTATTATGTCTCGCAAAAACAATATTCCTGGGATTGCGAGGAATGGCATAATAGGCATCTGGACTTAAAAAGCCCGGGTGTTGACAAGTTGGTATCAGAGCCATTGTTGACCTTAGGAGACCCTAGTTAGAATGGACGTCTGAAAAACTTAGTTTCAAAAACAAATGAAGTGAGTAATTATGAAAAATTATTCTCCCTCTTACCCTTGAGATCTTTTCAAAATAAGAAAGCTAAACTCTATTTTCTTTACAAGCCTACATAAATTTTTTGCACACTTGACTACTTCCTTAACTTACTTACCCTAATTGCTCACAGATGAGGTACCAATGGGAGTTCTATCAGCTGGGTCACGGAGGAGAACTACGGTTCGAAAAGGATTTGAAGCAACTAGTGGAATATCTAGGACACCCGTATCCCGAGTTTTTCGGAATACCCCTCTACGACCACTCCGGAGAACCACCTCGGTGGGAAGTTTCAACTGATCTACGAAGGAAGCTTGATGCCCCGGTATGGGAAACCATCTGGTTTTCTGTAACAGGAAACACTTGGAAGGAAGGACTAGTCAGAGCTATGCAAGAAGCAATTTTCCGTCTGTGTGGACAAAATGAGAACAAGATAAAAAACACTCGCTTCATCTACTACCCAAGACATGACTCCATGGGAAGACCGATGACCATACCACCACACACGGAGATGAACCACTATGTAGCACATCAGGACTTCAGGCAGTACCAAACCTGCAGGAATTTGGACAACGCCCTCGCCTCTCGCCAAGCACATCACCCGTGAAGACAAAGAATCCACCCTGAAGAGTAGTATCACCTAAGCACTTAAGTAGGCGTGAGTTGTATCAGGACCCCCTTGTATCGTAGAGCGATGAATGGTTCTTCAAACCAACGGTGTGTTAGCTTTGTAATATGTGATGTTTGGTATGAATGAAAAAGTGTTGTCAGTTTTACCCCTGCAACACAACTCAACTTTTTTACGTCATGAACTTTTAAAACTCTACCAAAACAAAACATAGAAATTTCCCCCTTATCTTATCATCTACCTCAATGTTCAGATGGCCCCACCAACCCGCAACACCACTCAGGAAGCCATGATGCAACTACTGCAGACAATGATGGCAGACCGAGAAGGTGAGAGAGCTGAACGACAAGCCAATATCGCTGCGCTACAACAGATCGCTCAGAACGACAACGGCCATGGAAACCACGACCACCCTGGGTCAAAGCTGAAGAATTTTCAGAACACCAACCCTCCGATGTTCAACAAGACTGAAGAACCCCTCGACGCCGATGACTGGCTCCAGACCATGGAGAACAACCTTGAAGTTGCGGGAGTTGAAGCCGCAGAAAAAGTACTGTTTGCCACCCACTACCTGTCAGGACCTGCCAGAGCCTGGTGGACAAGTGCCCGTGCAATGAATGCGGGACAGATGATGACCTGGGAAGAATTCAAGCTGAAGTTTAGTAAGTACCATGTGCCCCAAGGACTAATCAAGAAGATGAGAGACGAGTTCCGCAAACTCAAGCAAGGAAGGATGTCCGTGGTGGAATACCGCGGCAGGTTTCTTACTCTGTCAAGGTACGCCCCGGATGAGACCGACACCAATGAGAAAAGGAAGGAAAGATTTCTGAACGGACTACACGACGATATGCAAACTGTGTTAGTGAACATCCCGTTCGCTGACTTAGAAGCACTGGTAGACTCAGCCATCCAAATGGAAGGGAAGCTGCATCAAGCCAACGAGAATCGCAAGCGAAGGATGATGAACCAGAGTGGACCCCACCATAACCAGAAGTATCGCAATAACTCCTCTGGAGGATTCACCCCAAGAAACAACAAGCCAACTGCTCAGAGTTATCGCCCCAACTACCCCAATAACAACGGAGGACCCCCAAAGACCGGAGGAAACAATAACAACAGCAACAACCACAACAACCACCACAACCGCAACAACACCAATACTGCCCCCAGAACTGGAAGCAATGCTACCCCCATCGCCCCGAAGGACAAGTCAACTGTGACCTGCTATGAATGTGGCACTGTTGGCCACTACTCAAATGAATGCCCCAAGAAACTAGCCAAGACTGCCCCCAATACTGCTGCCCCTGCCCAGCAACAGCGTCGCTTCGCCGGTAGAAGGAACCAGAACAACAACAACGGCCGTTTCTACCACATGAATGCCACTGAAGCCCAGGAAGCACCCCAGACCATGCCAAGTATGTCTCCCTGTTAATCAATTTCTCAATCTCTCTTAGGAACCTAACTTTTCTTAAAATCTCGGGACGAGATTTGTTTAAGGGGGAAGGGTTTGTAACATCCCAAAAATTTCAAAACAAAACAAATGAATTTCTCTTTTTCCAAATTTTGGAACTAACAAAAACTTTTATTCAATTAAGTTTGATCCTTAGTGATCTTGCTTAATTCTTGTGCTATTGCCATGATTGCTTGTTATTAGTATTTAAAATGAACTTAAACCCTAAAACCCTAAAGTGATCAAGAGAAGATCACAAACCAAATAAAACAAAAGAGAAAGAAATCAAATAAGAAAAACCTTAAACCCTAACCTTCTCAATAATACTTTGGATGTATTTTGAGATAACCCAAAATAAAGAAAAAGACATATGGGGGCATATAGCCCTAATATGGAGATTTTGAACTCTACCTTTCTTACTTTGATAAATGGTGGTGAACCATTGCAAAGTTATTAAACCCTAAACCTCACATCCCCTTTTTCCATCCTAGTTAAAATAAAATAAAAAGAAAATAAATAAGAAAAAGGCATATGTGCCTATGGCTATATTTATAAAACTTTACCCTAAGCTTTTCTACCTTGCATAGAGGTTTGGAAAACCTTCATGCACCTTGCCTAGTACCTATCAAACCAATCCCAAGTAGTTTCCAAAGAAATTAAAAAGAACTAAAAGTGCCATAGAGGCATATGAGAGTAAAATGCAAATTTATGAATTTGGGAATCTTGACCCCAAGACTTTGTGTGAATGGTGGGATTACTCCTATATACCATTTCAACACTCCACAACACCAATTAGGTCAAGCCAAGTCAAATTTAAAACCCAAATGCAACATATGCATAGAGGCATATGTGGCACTTAGCCATTTCACCAATTTTTGCCTCATGACTTTAAACCTTGACCAAAGGATGGGAAACCATCTCTCAACCTAATATAATACTAAATTGACCCTAACCCAAGTCCAAGTAAAGCAAAGTCAACAATTTACAAGTTTAATGAATTTTGACACATCACCTCTTATGTGTTAAGGCCAAAATTGCAAATCTTTGAACAAGACCATTTGAAATGGTTTCAATGGTTGGAAAATGTTTCTAAACCAATAAGAATCACATTAGAATCAACAAAAGTCAACTCAAATGGAGAGAAATCAAATAGGGAGAAAATCCCCAAAATTCACTCACATACACTTAGCCAAATTTGCAAATCTTCAACCAAGGCCACCATTGCTTGATCTCTTGCTTGTAGAATGTTTATATATGATAAACAAACACAATTGCATCAAAGAAACAAGAATCAAATCAAAGGAAATCTCAAAACCATCTTACATATGATAATGGTCATATGTCCCATTTTTATTTTCTTCACCACTTTGCACCCATTTATCTTCTGATTCCTAAACTAAACTTGGTCAACTATGACCATGTCATCCAAGACCATGTCAAGGTCAACAACTTTCATGTTGACCATATCTGCTGAAGTTGACCTTGTTGACCAGAATAAGATTGACAAGAAAGGACTTTGAATTAAAGAGAAGATGATCCACTTTTTGAAACTTTGCAAAACAACTCCAAAATAAACACCACCACCACCAATCCAACTCTTTATTTATATGATTGAGCTCCACCAAAAAGAATTGCAAAATTCTACAAAAATCTTCATGCGGCCATTTCATCGAGCACCTTGGAGGCATAATTCTGGAATTGCAATACACCTCTTTACCCAGCAGTTTCTAGCCTAAACCCCTTTGAATCTTTGTTGATCATTGCTCCTCTAGGACCCCTGCATCAAGCCATGTCAGTGCTTTGGTGTTTAAAGCTGTGGAAAGCCTCAAACCCTGCAATGCCGTACCCATGCCGGCCACACTCACTCCATTCCTCTCTGGCCCTTCCCTCTCTCGAGCACCATGTCATCAAGCTTCCCTGCACCTCCCTGAGCACGCCTGTACCCTCCCTGGATCGAATCGAGCACGGCATTGGTCACACAAGGCGAGCCCAGACACGCCCAGAACGTGCCAGGCACGCGGTGAGCGCGCCCAGACGACGCCCTGGACGCGCCAGTACACGTCCTTGCCCCGACAGCCTCGTCCTCCCCCTGCGCGCCTACCTCTGCATCGCGCGTCGCCAACCTCTCCTCTACGCCGTAGACATGCTCGCTGGCTCGCGCGTGCACCGTCGCCCTCACCATCATCAAAAATCTGCCGCGCATGTACTGCAAGCTCTCGACGATGACCAGCACGCTCCCGTCCTTCCCCTGTCGTCCCTTCAAGCGCTCTAGCTCCGCCTAGCCGTCGCCTACACGACGCCCCCATCACCTTGCCCCTTCGCGTCCTGAATCGCCGGCGCCATTGACAACCAGCCGCTCCGCCACGGCCACCCCCTCATACTATAAATAGAGACCCCCTCAGCCTTCTCCTTCCACACCAAACTCGCTCCACTCTTCCTTCTGATCCCCCTCGATCCCTCTCTCCTCCACATTGCGCAGTAGAACGCTCCAATCGAGACGTCGGTCGCCGGAGTCCGCCGCAGAACCACCCTTCGATTTAGGCCACCCCAAGCGACACCGCGACCACCAGGCAACTCCTCTTCGTCGACAACGCCGCCTAGCCTCCGCGCCAGCCCCACGGGAACCTTCCTCACGCCGCCGACCCCCTACCTCGCCGGCGCAGCACGTCCTCTCCCCCGACGAAGAAGACGCCTCCCCACCGTCGATCCACGATCTAATCCGACGGACGACGTCGCCAGGTACCGATTCGGGGATTAATAGAGACTTACACATGGACCCCACCTGTCAGCTGGCCCGTGGCGCGCTGAAGCGTTACTGGGCTGGCCTGCTGCGTTTTAAACCCTTCGGCCCGTTAGTTTTCCCGCCTCGGCCCACCTATTCAAATTCAAATTAAATCACCTCAGTTAATTTGCTCACAGATGCTTTACTAGAAATAAAATATCTCCAAATCTACTGAACCTTTTTGGACAAACTTTATATTGTTGGAAAGCCTAAGAAATTATCTAACTAACCCCACTGGATTCAACCTCTTATGTTGTGTAGTTTTTGAATAGCAAAAATAACAAAACAGATACTTTTCTGTTTTCAAATAAATCTTAAAAATAAACCATTGTGAATTTTGAAGTGAATCCAATTGCAATAATTCACATTTAACAAACTCTAATTTAGTATGTAAAAATATAGCATAGTTTCTGTGTATGATCATGGGCTAGAAGCAAATATTGGCTAAGTAGTCAATACCTAGCCCATTTAAACTATTTCAAATTTTAGGAATTTGAATCTATGAGGTGTAGCACCTCATTTAAATCCTTTTCTCAAGTAATATGAAGCATTGTGTTGACCCTTAATGGCATAGGCTCATACTTGCTCACTTATAGATTTTTTTTTAAATCAAAGTAGTATTTAAAGTGAAATGGTTATTTAATTAACATGAGTTAATGAAGCTCATTTAAAACTTGTTTCTCAAATAATAAGTGTGAAATGTTGACTTTGGTCAACATGTGATCATCTCTTGTTGTTTGAGAAGATTAAATCTTAAGAAGATTCAATGAGAGGAAATTATTTCTCACAAACTAAAGAGAAACCCTAACTCCATTTTAATGAGAGGAAATTATTTTCCTATGGTTAAATAAAGAAACCCTAGCCTAATTTGTGAATAAATTTATGTAGTGATGCTAGATCAATTGTGTGAGCCATTAAGGCTAATTAAGAGTACTTAAGTATTGTTTGGTGATTGTATCCTCGTATTCGTTTATAGACGCTAGTGCCGGAGACTATCAAGAGGAAGAGGTATTCTACCAAGAGGAAGAAGAAGAACACTTTGATCATCTCACCAATAGAGGCAAGCTAACACTCTTGAAAGGTTCCCTTGTGCAAAGCTCTACAAGAGCAAGGCATCATTACATTTTACTTTAAGAACCTATCCCAAGTTTTTACTTTACAAGCTTTACTTGATTTTATTTATCGAAGTTACTTTTTGAATTATGACTCTTTTGGTTGAATTATAGAGTAGTACAAGAGAATCCCACTTAGCCTAGCAAGCTCCAAGATACTTAGCACCCCTCATAACTAGTGGCTAGTGCTCAATATTAGAAGTGACTACTCTAGTTGGGAACTTGTGAATTGAAATGACTTCGAAAACCTTGGAATGATGAGTCATTCTATTGAAAGATTTTGAAGGTGATTATGACTGGTGAATGACTCAGTGAATTTTACAAAAACACTGATGGTTGGGTTCGGATGCGATACCATTCCAATTTTACAAGTACCCCCACAATACCTGAATCTGGGTAAGGCTTAGCTAGAAACTTATGTATTTTAGTATGGGTTCCCTCTGAACAAGCGTCATAGGGGTTATGCTTGAGGCTGCCTCCGTACTAGTGAAGTGATATGAAATGACGTGAACTGAGGTGAATGTCCGGCCCAAGCCCTGTGCAGTTCCCGGGTTGACGGTTTGTTTTCACCGGGAGGCCAAGCTCATGGGGAGAGGTGCCTATACTAGAATATGTAAATGAAAGGTTAGGATTGGTAGTTCGCGTACTGCGTACGATAAATCAGGGCCAGTTACCCCTGACGAACTATTGCAATTGTTGTGGCACAAGTGTACAACCTCTGCAGAGTTAAACCTATTCGAATAGCCGCGTCCTCGGTTATGGACAGTTGGAAAGGCCATACTGTTCCGTCATCAGAACTTTTCTAAAAATATGAATGGTGACTTGTGACTTGAATGGAAAGGTGACTTTGACTTTGAATCACAACTGAGTTGTGGGAATGACACTAATGTTCCCACTTGAGTTAGTTAAATGAAGAGGCTTTGATTAGTAAAGTGTTTATGAAATAAAACTGGCTTTATGCAAATGAAACTAGAGCTTAGAACCCCCCTTACTATAGTTGATAGGGTTTACCTTAGTATTAGTTTGCGAGTACTTTAAAGTACTCATGGCTTTGTCCCTGGCTATTCAAATGGCCAGACTATGAAGAGGAGTACCAGAACCCGGAAGAAGGACAGCAGGACGTCTACGACAACTAGGATCACTCCGGACGTCAACAGTTGCCTGTGGAATAGATGGACTACTACTACGCTACTTTCGCTTCCGCTATGGGTTATGTAATGAATAAATAGAACTTCTATTGTTGTAATGAGACTGGATCATGTGATCCTTTATTTGTAAGACGATTATGTGTTGTAATGAATGATGTGTTGTGATATCAATCTATTATGTCTCGCAAAAACAATATTCCTGGGATTGCGAGGAATGGCATAATAGGCATCTGGACTTAAAAAGCCCGGGTGTTGACAGCCATTATCCTTCGTGGGTGTGGTTCGGAGAATAGGGTGAGCCTTCGTGGCGCGGGGAATCCTTCGTGGGACCTCCACTCCTCCAAACGTGGCGTACCTTCTTGCAAAGGAAGGGAACACGGGAATACATCCTCATTTCCGCGTGCCTCGGTTATTTCTATACCCGAGCTCTCTTTCCTTGTGATAGCCATCGTGCTTGAAGTACATATATCTTGCTATCACTTGTGCTACATATATCTTGTGCCTATCTTGCTTAGCTCTAGTTGCCATTGTTACACTTAGTTGAGCTTAGCATATTTAGGGTTTGTGCTTGTAAACTAAACGTTAGTTTAATTCCGCATTCTTACAAGACAAATCCGCAAGAGGTTTTTAATTGCCTATTCACCCCCCCTCTAGGCGACATCTCGATCTTTCAATTGGTATCAGAGCAAGGTCTCTCCTTGTTTAAGGCTTCACCGCCTTGAGAGTAAAGATGTCGGCTAGTAATTTAGTGCACAATGACACAATTATCTTTGTTGGCACAAATTATCTTTTGTGGCGAAATTGCTTGCTTTGCAATCTTCGGACCTTGTGTCCAAACATTGAGCAATTTCTAGATGTAGGTTTTTCTCCTCCGATGGATCCTCAAAATCTATCTTTAGAGGATGAGAAAAACATACATCTTGAAGCTCTAGTATCTAATGAGCTTTTATTCTCCTTGAGACCCGATTTTCGTAGGTTCTTGATATATATAAAGCGAAAGTCGTCTCATGAGATGTGGATCAAGCTTAAAGAAATGTTTGGTGGATCCATTTCTCATTTGGTCGGTGGTGACTCCGAGGAGCTCTCTTCCCCTTCACATCATGAAGAGCTCCAAGTTTCTTCCACCTCCGGTCGTGGTGATTTATCATCTACTTCCACTTCACCAACGTGTTGCAAAACACAAGGTAATGATATGGTGAGTGGTGAGGGAAATTGCAATGTTGATATTGTGCTCAATAGTGATGACTCTTCATCTCTATCTCATTGCAATGTTTCCTCTTTGGACTTAAACACATCTAGCATTGAAAATAATCTACATGTGTGTGTTGATAGTCCTTGCATATCATGTACAAACTCCTTACATAAATCTCATGATGATATGCTTGCCTTGTCTTGTTTCGATAATCAAAATGCTTCTATTTCCTCTAGTGGTTTGTTGACTAACAATGTAGAGGAAACCGAACACTCTATGGATCAAGACACGATTTCAAATGGGGATTCAAGAATATCCTCATTATCATCCTCCGGTATGCACATGTGCCTTATGGCAAATAGATCAAAGGTATCTCCTACTTTGACTCCTAACACATCCTCTAATGATGAGAGTGATGATGATGATAATTATGAATAACATAATACCTTGGTGCATGATATGGCAATGGTATATGCTTCTCTTCGTGGTAATAAAGAAGCTCGTGCTAATCTCGAACACTCTATGGAAACCTTGAATAAATATAGGGAAACCATAGTGGAGTTGGAGTCCCATGTTTAAAATGGGAGAATGAGATTCAATCTCCTCAAGAAAGAGCTAAAAGATGAGAAGCATACTAATTTTATGCTCACACAAAAAATTGAATCCTATGAGCTTGAAAATGAAAAATCTATTGATGATGCTTGTGCTACTAACTCTAATTCTTGTTGAGCTAAGGGCTCAACTTGATTGGCTAACTAGCAATTGTAGGGAATTGGAAGAAAGCAATAAAACGCTCTCACACTCTCTTGAAGATCTTCTAACTTCCTACGATGAGCTAAAGTTAGCTCATGAGGCTAGTATCACTAAGGTAACATCTTGTGAGCCTCATGTGGACATTAGCACAATCTCTACTACAAATGCTATACTTTCATGTGCTAGTCCTTGTAATCCATCTAGTCAAACTATTGATACACCTTGTGTTGGATTACTTGCCTTGCCTTGTTGCTCTAACAATGAAGCTTCTACTTCCTCTAGTACTTGTATTTCTACTAACCATGTAGAGGAAATAAAAGATCTCGAGGCTCAAGTCCTTTCTTTGAAGAAAGACTTGGAAAAGCGTCATGAAGGGAAATCCGCACTTGACAAGATTCTAAGTGTGCAACAATACCCCAATGACAAGAGTGGACTTGGATTCAACTCCAATAAAAAGAACAAGTCCAAGAGCAAGAACAACAAGAAGAAGAAGGGCCAAGACAAAGTCAAGGATTCGGCCAAGATTGTTTGCTTCAAGTGCAAAGTTCAAGGGCACCATGTTAGATCATACCCATTGAAGAAGAAGAAGCACTTAAGTGAGAAACAACAAGGGAAACGGCCACAAGGTCAAGGTCAAGCTCATGCTCGACCTCAAGTTTAAGATAGGCCACTTCCTAAGAAGAATCAAGATTTTGTTCCCCAGGAGAAGAAATCAATAAATAAGAAAAAGGGGAACACTTGCTACTTATGTCGTAAGAAGGGGCACTTTGCTTCTTCTTGCTTAGGTGGTACCTTATCTAACCCTATAATTGTTGATGATGATTATTCTCTAGGGAAGGATAAGGATGGCAATGTGTTTGCCAAGTTTGTTGGAACTCAAAGTGGTCTCAAGAAAAGGACCATTTGGGTTGCCAAGCCTATTGTGACTAACCTCTTAGGACCCAACTTGGTTGGGGACCAACAAGCTCAAACTTGATCAATAGGTGCATGTGGAGGTCATTGGAGACTTGGCTACTTCATGAAGAATTAAGGGATCTTCATATATTATATTTTGACCAAGCCAAGTCATATGGATCATCATCTATATCTTGTATCCAATGTTCCTCCTTGCGGTAACTTATACTTCAACTCTTCATGTTTATTGTAAGTTACTTGCCCCCTTTGCATGTTTGGTTTTGTATCAAATATGTGTTTGTATATGTTGTATCTTACTTGCCTATCTTGTATATTCAAGTACGCTTGTTTGACTTATCATATACTTGTGTATTGTTTTGAGCCTAATGCATCTTGATGATATCTTATTTGGCTCTCTTTGAGTGATTAATGGAACATCCCATTTTGGGGGAGTGATATGCTTTGTGCATCTCTCTTTCTTTAAAATGTGTTTATATGGGTACCATCACTTAGTATTGATATTGCAAGATTATCTAGCCACTATGTGGTGTGTCATACTCATGAGAAATTCAAATTCTAATGTCCATTAATCATCTCTAATCGAATTTTTGTTGCCTCTTATTTAGAAGAAATGTTTTATCACATTATGGGGGAGTAATATGTTTTGTACATATCACAAGCCTAGAAAATGTGAACATATGAGGTTATGCCACTTAGAGTTGATGCTCTTAATTATCTTGTTCCTAGGTGGCATGTTTGCTCAAACAATCTCCACTTGTATTGAAAAACTTTTATTACTCATCTTATGGATTCTTGTTTGAGTGAGAAATTCTTGGTACGGTTTTTTCTCAAATACATATCTCTATATCTTATTTGGGACACCGTTTGCTTCAAGTTATTCTAATCATTGCCGTGCGTGATTGTTTGACTAGTTGAAGCTATCAAGAATCTTCATCCGTGCATAGTGCTTAATTCTATATACTTATCCTATGCCTTTTATTGTGAAGTTGATCCTTACTATCCTTGTTGAAATATACCACCGGAAGTTAATTCCAATATTCTCATTGTCTTTGACAATTGACAACCTTGTATGTGGTTGAATTTATGGATCATCTTCATCTTGGATTGCTTCTTATTTCCTTATATTATTTCCAAAAAATCTTTGTTGCTCTCATATGTCTTCCTTGTCCCTTTGAAAAATCTTTCGATAAATTCTCTTGATTCATATCAAGTGTTTGTTTTGGAAGACAAACCTTTTCCTTACGGTACATTGTGCCATTGTGAAAAGTGTAGAGGGTTTGGTTTATTTGTTTGAACCTTGCTCTTTTGGGGAGTTTGCTATCTCATTCCTTCTTACATATTTTATTTGCTTGAATGAGATAAATCCTTGAGCATGTTTGCTTTATTTCATCCTTTATGCTCGATGGTTTCTTCTTAGTTCATTTGTTGAACTTTGTTGAACAAATCTTTTGTGATTTGCGTCTTTGATATAATTTGGACAACAAATTTGTTTGGTAACACCTTTATGCCTTATTCAATTCATTTGGTGTTTTGTCCAAAGTATATCTTTCTTGGATCTTTAAAAGTTTTTGTGCATGCTTGTATGTAATTTGTTTATACTTGTAGCATGCTTGCTTTTTCGATCCATTATATAGGATATACTCCATCAAATCCTAAATGGCTAAGATGTGCATGAAATTCAAATTTCATCCAAAATATGCACATATTTATATGGAGTGTGTCCTATATATTGTGGTTAGTCTAACCATGTTGGACCCAATAAGTTTGGGGACCAAGATGTACTTGAATGATGTTTTAGGTACATTGGAGATGCAATGGAAGCTTGTCTCATCTATAAGGAAGGTGTTGTCACCATATGAGAATTGGAGTCAAGCTAGGATGATCGATGAACTCTTATCTACTACATCAAGCCATTGCTATCTCGGTAACAAGTATCTTATTCATGCATTCTCATATAGCATCCAACCTCTTGTAAGTTGTATCTTGGCATGAAATTATTTATTTCGAAAATATTGCGGTTCTTGAAAAATCCTTTTAAAGTAAAACTTCTTATTGTACATTTGAGTAATTTGAGAAGATGCATATGATGGGGATATATACATATAAATCATGTTTATGATTCACCTATCCCAAATATGCCCTCTAGCAATTTATTGCATATCAATTCCTCAAAGAACTCTTATGTGCAATATTGATGAAATTGCGAAATAAATCCGTATTTATGATACTTGTTGCCTTTCTCGAAACTTTCCAACTAGCTTTATGATACGTCCAATTTGCATCACTATTTTATATCATAATTTGCTGTTATTCATTGATATATTTCATATTGGGACACAATACTTATGTTATTTCATCTATTTTGTATGTTTCATCATTATGGGAGGATCAAGCACCGGAGCCAGGATTCTGCTGGAAAAAGCACCGTCAGAATGCAATATTTCGGAAGATCAACTGTGGGAGGAAATTATACCAAAAATCCTATTTTTCAAGATAACGGAGGAAGCCAGAAGGAGAGGCCAGGAGGACCCAGGGTGGGCCCACACCCTAGGGCGGCGCGGCCCATGCCCTGGCCGCGCCGCCATGTGGTCTGGGGGGCCCACGACCCCTTTCGCCTCCTTTTCTTCGCGAAACCCTTCGTCCCGAAGACCTAAGCCACAGAGGGTTACTCACGAAGAGTTACAGCCGCCTCTGCGGGGCGGAGAACACCAGAGAGAAAAGAGCTCTCCGGCGAGCAGGAATCCGCCGGGGAAATTCCCTCCGGGAGGGGGAAATCGACGCCATCGTCACCGTCATCGAGCTGGACATCATCGCCATCACCATCATCATCATCTCCACCATCATCACCGCCATCTCCTCCGCAGCACCTCGTCACCGCCGTAGCAATTTGGGTTTGATCTTGATTGTTTGATAGGGGAAACTCTCCCGGTATCGATTTCTACTTGATTGTTGATGCTATTGAGTGAAACCATTGAACCAAGTTTATGTTCAGATTGTTATTCATCATCATATCACCTCTGATCATGTTCCGTATGATGTCTCGTGAGTAGTTCGTTTAGTTCTTGAGGACATGGGTGAAGTCTAAATGTTAGTAGTGAACTATGGATGAGTAATATTCAATGGTGTGATATTTAAGTTGTGGTGTTATTCTTCTAGTGGTGTTATGTGAACGTCGACTACATGACACTTCACCATTTATGGGCCTAGGGGAATGCATCTTGTATTCGTTTGCTAATTGCGGGGTTGCCGGAGTGACAGAAACCTGAACCCCCGTTGGTATATCGATGCAGGAGGGATCGCAGGATCTCAGAGTTTAAGGCTGTGGTTAGATTTATTCTTAATTACTTTCTTGTAGTTGCGGATGCTTGCAAGGGGTATAATCACAAGTATGTATTAGTCCTAGGAAGGGTGGTACATTAGCATAGGTTCACCCACACAACACTTATCATAACAATGAAGATTATTTAGCCGTATGTAACGAAAGCACTAGACTAAAATCCCGTGTGTCCTCGAGAACGTTTGGTAATTATAAGTAAACAAACCGGCTTGTCCTTTGTGCTAAAAAGGATTGGGCCACTTGCTGCAATTATTACTCTCGCACTTTACTTACTCGTACTTTATTCAACTGATACATCAAAACCCCCTGAATACTTGTCTGTGAGCATTTACAGTGAATCCTTCATCGAAACTGCTTGTCAACACCTTCTGCTCCTCGTTGGGATCGACATTCTTACTTATCGAAGATACTACGATACACCCCCTATACTTGTGGGTCATCAAGACTATTTTAAAGCGCCGTTGCCGGGAGTGAAGCGCTATTGGTAAGTGGAATTGGTAAGGAAAACCTTCTTGTTGTGCTGATTTTATTTCTGCCTGCTGCTATAAGTCATTATGGAGAGATCTTCTCTTCAATTTTTATTTGGGAAATCTACTACTACTGCAACGGTAGTGGATGAGGCGCCAGGTGAGGAAGTGATACCATATAAAATACCTACGAAAATTATTGAACGTGTTATGGATAACCGCTATGAAGGGGATGGAACTGTCCATCCCGGTGATCATTTACTGTTTTTGCATGAATTGTGCGGGTTATTCAAATGTGCAGGTATTGCTATGGATGAAGTGAGGAAGAAACTATTCTCTTTATCGCTGTCTGGTAAAGCGGCGCATTGGTATAAATTACTGGATAATGGGGATTCTCTTGAATGGAATGATATTGTGCCCCGGTTTTATTCTAAGTTCTATCCTCCAAGTGAAATTCATAAGGATCGGAATCGCATATATAATTTTTGGCCTCATGATGGAGAGAGTATTGCCCAAGCTTGGGGGAGATTGAAGTCTTTAATGCTCAAATGCCCCATTCATGAGCTTCCTGGTAATGTTATTATTGATAATTTCTATGCAAGACTTTCTTTTCAAGACAAGACCTTGCTGGATACTTCTTGTTCTGGATCATTTACACGCAACAAAGAAGAGTTTAAAAGGGACCTTCTTGATCGGATCTAAGAAAATACTGAAGGTTGGGAGAACGACAAGGATAGAGAATCAGGTATAATTTATGATTATAAATGCATTGAAGCTTTTATGGATACTGATAAATTTCGTGATATGAGTGCTACATATGGTCTTGATTCTCAAGTTGCTGCAAATCTTTATAAAGCTTTTGCCTCTCATTATGAATTGCCAAAGAAGAATTTTGATAAGTATCATGAACCATATAAAGATAAAATTGATTCATCTATTAATAAATGTGTTGTAGTTGAAACTGCTGATCATGTTATTCCTGAAGCTTATATTGAAAAAACTCCTTTCCCTGCTAAAATGAAGGAGTACTCTGTTATAAATAGTGTGGTTCATAAAAGTGAAAAGAAACCTGTAGAACCTGAAGAACAAATAAAATTTGAAACTGCTTTTGCAATAATTAAAGATCTTGTTACTGAAAATGTGGAGGATGGTCATATTATTTTCTGTGAAGATGCTTCTAATATTGTTTCACATCCTAATAAACCCAAACAAGCTAGTGTTCCTATGCTATCTGTTAGAATTGGTGATCATTGCTATTATGGATTATGTGATATTGGTGCAAGTGTTAGTGCTATTCCGTATGAGCTTTACACGGAGATTATGCACGAAATTGATTCTTGTGAACTTGAAGATATTGATGTGGTTATTCAGCTAGCTAATAGAGAAACTATTTCTCCAATTGGTATTGTTCGAGATGTGGAAGTATTATGCGGTAAGATTAAATATCCTGCTGACTTTTTGGTACTTGGTTCTGCTGCTAGTGATTATTGTCCTATTATTTTCGGTAGACCTTTTCTAAATACTTGTGGAGCTATTATAGATTGCAAGAAAGAGAAAATTTTGACTAAATTTGCTGGTGAATCTTATGAGTTTAACTTCTCTAAATTTACTAAAACTCCTTATAAAGCTGACTTGCCTAGTAATGATCTTAAAATGGAGCAATGTGCATCTATTGTTCTTGTTCCTAATAATCCTTTGCAGCAACATTTGGAGGATAGCGAGAGTGAAGTTTTTAGGAAAGAAAGAGATGAGCTTGAGGAAATTTTTCTTCGCCAACCTATTCTCAAGCATGATTTACCGGTGGAAGATTTGGGTACAACACCTCCACCAAAGGAAGATCCCTGTTTTTGATTTAAAGCCTTTGCACGATAATCTTAAATATGCTCATATTGATGATAAGAAAATATATCCTGTTATTATTAGTTCTAAGCTTTCAGAGATTGAGGAAGAAAGGTTATTGGAAATATTGAAGAAGCACCGAGGAGCTATTGGCTACACTCTTGATGATTTGAAGGGGATTTCTCCTTCTATTTGCCAACATGCTATTAATATGGAAGATGATGCAAAGCCTGTTGTTGAACATCAGCGTCGTCTAATTCCAAAGATGAAGGAAGTGGTAAGAAATGAGGTATTACGACTTCTTGAAGCTGGTATTATATATCCTATTGCTGATAGTAGATGGGTTAGTCCTGTACATTGCGTTCCCAAGAAAGGAGGAATGATTGTTGTGCCTAATGATAATGATGAGCTCATCCCTCAAAGAGTAGTTGTAGGGTATAGAATGTGTATTGATTTTCGAAAAGTTAATAAAGTTACTAAGAAAGATCATTACCCTTTACCATTTATTGATCAAATGTTAGAAAGATTGTCTAAAAATACTCATTTTTGTTTTCTTGATGGTTATTCTGGGTTTTCACAAATTGCTGTTAAAGCTAAAGATCAAGAGAAAACCACTTTTACTTGTCCCTATGGAACTTATGCTTATAGACGCATGCCTTTTGGTTTATGTAATGCTCCTGCTACTTTTCAAAGATGCATGTCTGCTATTTTTCATGGTTTTTGTGAAAGTATTGTAGAGGTATTCATGGATGATTTTTCCGTCTATGGGAATTCTTTTGATAGTTGCTTGCGAAACCTTGATAAAGTTTTGCAGAGATGTGAAGAAACTAACCTTGTTCTTAATTGGGAGAAATGCCACTTTATGGTTAATGAAGGAATTGTATTGGGACATAAAATTTCTGAGAGAGGTATTGAAGTTGATAGAGCTAAAGTTGAAGCAATTGAGAAGATGCCCTATCCGAGGGATGTTAAAGGTATTCGTAGTGTTCTTGGTCATGCTGGGTTTTATAGGAGATTTATTAAAGATTTCTCCAAGATTTCAAAGCCTCTTACTAATCTTCTTCAAAAAGATGTACCATTTGTTTTTGATGATGATTGCAAGGAAGCTTTTGAAACTCTTAAGAAAGCCTTAACAACTGCTCCTATAGTTGAACCTCCTGATTGGAACTTACCCTTTGAGATTATGTGCGATGCTAGTGATTTTGCTGTAGGCGCTGTTCTTGGACAGCGAGTAGATAAAAAGCTGAATGTTATTCATTATGCTAGTAAAACTCTTGATGCTGCTCAAAGAAATTATGCTACAACTGAAAAAGAATTATTAGCTGTAGTCTTTGCTTGTGATAAATTTAGATCTTATATTGTTGATTCAAAAGTTACTATTCATACTGATCATGCTGCAATTAGATACCTAATGACAAAGAAAGATGCTAAGCCAAGGCTTATTAGATGGGTACTTCTTTTGCAAGAATTTGATTTACATATTGTAGATAGGAAGGGTGCTGATAATCCTGTTGCTGATAATTTGTCTAGATTGGAAAACATTGCTTATGATCCTGTTCCTGTTAATGATAGTTTTCCAAATGAACAATTGGCTGTAATAAAGGTGAGCTCGCGAGACAGTCCTTGGTATGCTGATTATGCTAACTTTATTGTTTCCAAGTACTTGCCTCCAACCTTTTCAGCTCAGCAAAGGAGGAAGTTCTTTTATGACTTGAGGCATTATTTCTGGGATGACCCACACTTATATAAAGAAGGAGTGGATGGTATTATGCGAAGATGTGTTCCCGAATATGAACAACAGGAGATATTGAGTAAATGTCATGGTAGTGCTTATGGAGGACATCATGCCGGAGAAAGAACCGCGCAAAAGGTTCTACAATCAGGTTTTTATTGGCCAACTCTCTTCAAAGATGCGAGGAAGTTTATTTTATCTTGTGATGAATGCCAAAGGGTTGGTAATATCTCCAGACGTAATGAAATGCCTATGAATTATACTCTTGTTATTGAACCGTTTGATTGTTGGGGATTTGACTTCATGGGACCTTTTCCGTCTTCAGAAGGTAACACTCACATACTTGTTGCTGTTGATTATGTTACTAAATGGGTGGAAGCTATACCTACAAAAAGTGCTGATGGTGAGACCTCTCTAAGAATGCTTTTAGATATTATTTTTCCTAGATTTGGAGTACCTAGATATATTATGACTGATGGAGGTTCTCATTTTATTCATGGAGGTTTTAGAAAAACTCTTGCTAGGTATGGTATTAATCATAGAATTGCTTCTGCTTATCATCCTCAAACTAGTGGTCAAGTAGAACTATCAAATAGAGAGATTAAATCTATTTTGGGAAAGACCGTTAATAAAACTAGAAAGAATTGGGCTAGTAAATTGAAGGATGCACTTTGGGCTTATAGAACTGCTTACAAAAATCCCATGGGAATGTCACCTTATAAAATGGTTTATGGGAAAGCTTGTCATTTACCTTTAGAACTAGAGCACAAAGCTTATTGGGCTGTTAGAGAATTAAATAAAGATCCTAAACTTGCCAGTGATAAGAGGTTGTTGCAATTAAGTTCTCTAGATGAATGGAGAAGTGAAGCTTATGAAAATGCTAAACTCTTTAAAGAGAAAGTTAAAAAATGGCATGATAGAAGGATTATCAAAAGAGAATTTAATATTGGGGATAAAGTCCTATTGTATCGGTCTCGTCTCAGATTCTTTGCAGGGAAATTACTCTCGAAATGGGAAGGACCATATATTGTCGAGGAGGTGTATCGTTCAGGAGCAATCAAAATTAGCTCTCTCCAAGGCAATGCCACGCAAGTGGTGAATGGACAAAGACTCAAGCATTATATCTCAGGTGATTCTTATAATGTTGATGTTGATATTATTCAAGTGGAAACACCGGAAGCCTTCATCAAAGGGCAAATTGACAAATCCGCGAACTCAACTTTGAATAGGTAACAGTACTGGTAATGAAAAGTACGCAATTTACTTTCCGAACAATATCTTTGCTGTTTTTGGAAAATATGAAAAATTACGAGTTCGAAACGGAGTGGAAAGGACGCACGAGGGGACGCCACCATAGGCCGGCGCGGCCAAGCCTGGGCCCGCGCCGACCTATGGTTTGGCCGCCCCGTCGCCCCTTTCCGACTCTAGTTCGATCTGGTACTTTCCTTATGTCGCGAAAATTCTTGCTATATAATCCCCCGGACCCCTGGAGGTCCGTATATCGTTTTCTCGACGTGTTTTGTTTCGAGCTGTTTTCTGCCAGGTTTTGTTTCAGATCTAGAGCCATCATGTCTTCGTCGGAAACTCCGAAGGACAGCTCCAGCAAGGATGTTGGCAACTTGTACATGGAGGAGCTGAGGATGCACCCCAAGGAGTTGCTGCTTGTTGAAGGAAAACTGCAGATCAAGGATGTTCGGGGTCCTAAAGGAGAAGGAAGCTTGGAAGACAGGATGGAGAAGCTAGAACAAGAGGTCTTCAAATACAAGAAGATGGCTGAGCGTGAGGTGGATATCTTCCACAAGATTGTGTCTGAACTCATTGCTGAGCACGAGAAGGAAACTGCAAAGCTTTGGGGCGACATCCTTTCACTTCATGACACCACCAACCAACTCCAAGCTCAACTCTATGACGTTCAGAATCAAAACTGTGAGTATGAAAACAGGTTTAAACGCATAAGCCATGCTGCTAGTTTCAGGATCCCCGAGACCAAGAGGTCGTTTCTTGATGGAGAGCCTCTTCCCTGGAAGTTTGATGGCGGAAGTTCATCACCACCATCACCAAAGGAGTAATTCATCATCGGTATTGGCATCCCCTTGGTTTGTTCCAAGCTTGGGGGAGTGCCGCGGTATCACATTATCACTACCTTTTACTTTTATTTGCCAAGTAGTGTCATATCATGAGTAGGGAAGTTATCATATAAGATGGGTTGCAGTTTGGAAGTATCTCTTCTTTAGTTGGTTGTCTATGTATCCCTTGGTGTGAGTTATCATTATGAAATATTAATGAGAAGTCTTATCATTTACATATTGCACATCTTATTTTAGTTTGCAATCTCTACCATATGATTTACCTTGTTGTTAGTATTGGTATCACTTTGGGAGCATTGAATAAATCTATTTGGTTTTGGCAAACTTAGCATTGGTCAATAGCAACAACACTTTGAGGTTTAGTTAGAAAAGAGAAATACATATAGATGTTTCATTGTCTTTCTTTCTTGTTAGCTCATAGCTTATTATTCTGAAGTTAAGATTGTTTGTGCTTACAAGGAAGATGCATGATTGTTTCTATCATATGTATATTTGTTTGTTCCCCTCGACTCTTATGCTTGCTAATTAACCTTGCTAGCCAAAGACCTGTACTGAGAGGGATTACTTCTCGTGCATCCAAACCTTAACCCAAACCTATGTCATTTGTGTCCACCATACCTACCTACTACATGGTATTTTCTGCCATTCCAAGTAAATACTTCATGTGCTACCTTTAAATAATTCAAAACTTAGTATCTCTTATTTGTGTCAATGTTTCATAGCTCATGAGGAAGTATGTGGTGTTTTATCTTTCAATCTTGTTGGGCAACTTTCACCCATGGACTAGTGGCTTCATCCGCTTATCCAATAATTTTGCAAAAAGAGCTAGAAATGGGATTCCCAGTCCCAAATTAATTAAACTAAATAGACACTCCTCCATGGTATGTGATTGATGGACGGCACCCGAAGGATTCGGTTAGCCATGGCTTGTGTAAGCAAAGGTTGGGGGGAGTGTCATCATCATAATAAAGCTAAAATAAAAATGCACTCCTTCATGGTATGAGATTGTTGGCAGGCACCCAAGGATTCGGTTAGCCATGGTTTGTGAAAGAAAGGTTGGAAGGAGTGCCACACAAAATGAAAATAATATGGGAGCCGCTCTTTGAAGGTTTGTCTGGCAAGGGGGTTAGAGTACCCGCAACCAGTCGTTGACAACAACAAACACCCCTCAAAATGTTACTTTTATTCTCTTTATATGATTGCAAAACTGAAAAAGCTCTAGCACATGATTTAATCCCTGCTTCCCTCTGCGAAGGGCCTGTCTTTTACTTTATGTTGAGTCAGTAAACCTATTTCCCTCCATCTTGAGCAAGCATTTGAGTTGTTGTGATCAAACCATTATATTGTGATTCACTTCATCATGTCTTTTATTCTTCCTTGTTTAGTACAAGTTTTATCTGAATGAATATAGCTTTGCAAGTTATCAATGATCATGAAAAGACCATTATGATTGAGTATGCAAGTTGTGCCTTATAAACTTTAACATGAGAGCGCTGCTCAATGAGATAAATATAATCTGTTAATTGTTCTCTGACCAGGAACGAAGTTTGCCATCACCAATTATGATTTCTTATGCACCTTTACTTGTGATTACCTTATACTTGTTTCAAGTTGAGTTATGAGAGGTTGTTTACTATAATGTTTTGTGTGAATGAATATGATGCTTCTTGTCCGTATTTTATTTATCGACTCTTCACTCCATAAACATGTGGTCCTGTCTATCGAGCTCAGTTTCGCTTGGGGGCAAGCGAAGTCTAAGCTTGGGGGGAGTTGATACGTCCAATTTGCATCACTATTTTATATCATAATTTGCTGTTATTCATTGATATATTTCATATTGGGACACAATACTTATGTTATTTCATCTATTTTGCATGTTTCATCATTATGGGAGGATCAAGCACCGGAGCCAGGATTCTGCTGGAAAAAGCACCGTCAGAATGCAATATTTCGGAAGATCAACTGTGGGAGGAAATTATACCAAAAATCCTATTTTTCAAGATAACGGAGGAAGCCAGAAGGAGAGGCCAGGAGGACCCAGGGTGGGCCCACACCCTAGGGCGGCGCGGCCCATGCCCTGGCCGCGCCGCCATGTGGTCTGGGGGGCCCACGACCCCTTTCGCCTCCTTTTCTTCGCGAAACCCTTCGTCCCGAAGACCTAAGCCACAGAGGGTTCCTCACGAAGAGTTACAGCCGCCTCTGCGGGGCGGAGAACACCAGAGAGAAAAGAGCTCTCCGGCGGGCAGGAATCCGCCGGGGAAATTCCCTCCGGGAGGGGGAAATCGACGCCATCGTCACCGTCATCGAGCTGGACATCATCGCCATCACCATCATCATCATCTCCACCATCATCACCGCCATCTCCTCCGCAGCACCTCGTCACCGCCGTAGCAATTTGGGTTTGATCTTGATTGTTTGATAGGGGAAACTCTCCCGGTATCGATTTCTACTTGATTGTTGATGCTATTGAGTGAAACCATTGAACCAAGTTTATGTTCAGATTGTTATTCATCATCATATCACCTCTGATCATGTTCCGTATGATGTCTCGTGAGTAGTTCGTTTAGTTCTTGAGGACATGGGTGAAGTCTAAATGTTAGTAGTGAACTATGGATGAGTAATATTCAATGGTGTGATATTTAAGTTGTGGTGTTATTCTTCTAGTGGTGTTATGTGAACGTCGACTACATGACACTTCACCATTTATGGGCCTAGGGGAATGCATCTTGTATTCGTTTGCTAATTGCGGGGTTGCCGGAGTGACAGAAACCTGAACCCCCGTTGGTATATCGATGCAGGAGGGATCGCAGGATCTCAGAGTTTAAGGCTGTGGTTAGATTTATTCTTAATTACTTTCTTGTAGTTGCGGATGCTTGCAAGGGGTATAATCACAAGTATGTATTAGTCCTAGGAAGGGCGGTACATTAGCATAGGTTCACCCACACAACACTTATCATAACAATGAAGATTATTTAGCCGTATGTAACGAAAGCACTAGACTAAAATCCCGTGTGTCCTCGAGAACGTTTGGTAATTATAAGTAAACAAACCGGCTTGTCCTTTGTGCTAAAAAGGATTGGGCCACTCGCTGCAATTATTACTCTCGCACTTTACTTACTCGTACTTTATTCAACTGATACATCAAAACCCCCTGAATACTTGTCTGTGAGCATTTACAGTGAATCCTTCATCGAAACTGCTTGTCAACACCTTCTGCTCCTCGTTGGGATCGACATTCTTACTTATCGAAGATACTACGATACACCCCCTATACTTGTGGGTCATCACTTTACTTCCCTTATTGTTGGTTGTGATGTTTTTGAGATTTTACTTGGTTGAAGCTCATTCATATACCATAAGTGAAAATTGGAGCCATAGGCTATATATGCTTTTTAAGCAAACATCCTTTGGTATATTTTATGACTTCATCTTGGATATCTTGTCTTATTTACTTTATTAATCTCTTGTGTGTGCATGTTTCTTTATGGATCATCTTGTCCACTTTAGAAACTCATATACATGAGAGCATTAATCCATCACCTTGATATCCTTGTTCTTTGCCAACCATCTTCTTATCCTTTTGATTTTAGGGTTGTTGGTAAAGAAGATTTATGAGTGCTTGGTTTATTTGTTTTTCTTCATGCACTCATATCTTGTAATTGTTGGACTCAAGTTGTTCTTGATAAGCATATTCTCTTTATCTTAGTTGTGTTCTAAATGATATATAGGGAGTGAGGATTCCATGTTTGTGCATATTGTATTCAAATGCAACCATAAATTGTGCACGAACCTTGGGGAGCTTTCTTATTTTATTTAGAGCACTATATATCTCTTATCATGATATCTTTGTTTGTCTAATTGGATCTTTGATTGCTTGCTTTATTTGTGAAAACTTTCTCCATCAGGTGATTCTTATGCAATCTTTGATCCTCAATATAGTTTGACTTCCTTCAAGTATTCGTCATTGGATATGTGCACTTGATTCCACTCAAATTATGAGAAGTGCACACTTTGGGGAGGAACTCATATTATATTGGCCTTCTAAAATTTTCACCCATTTTGACAATCGATGCCAATGGGGGAGAAGTTTAGAGGGTTTAAGGGAATGGTTTTATACTTAAGTTTGGTTTGTGCTTAAGTGTTTTGTCCTCTCATGCATTCCATATTTATATGTCTTGCATGGTTGTATATATATAGTGGAAACTATCCCAAAGGTTAATCTTGACAATATATGCAATTAATTCATGTTCATCACACGTGCATACATTGTGGGGGAGTTTTCTCTATATATATTGATTCTACTCACATCTCTTGCATTTGTTGTAGTTGTGTGAGTAGAGCCGATTTTGATATGGGCTAGTTTTGTGTTACTTGACCATATCAAATAAAACCTCTTGTATACAACTTATTCTCGGATAAGTTGTGTACTTGTTTCTAATATTCATTATATAAACCCTCTTATTGTGTTTGTCATCAATTACCAAAATGGGGGAGATTGTAAGGGTACATTGCCCCTATGTGTGGTTTTGGTAATTAATGACAACCCCTATGGACTAATGTTTTCATTGAGTTTATATGAAGGAATATTCCATAGGTACTTCTTGTGTTCCATGTGTTGGATTCAAGTATGGATGCCATGAATATATAGATACACCTTGTGTATTGGCATCAAGATCATCGATTTGAAGATATATATGTGATATGATCAAGAAGAAGAAATGAAGATGGAGTTCTTATGTGGAACTCAATATTAGCCATACTCTATCTTATGTGATAAGCAATGGATGATCAAGATCTTGAGAGCTTGATTCCAAGTGAAGAATTCTTTATACATCTCAAGATAGTATGATAGAGTATGAGAAGATACAAGGTTGAGTCGGGCAAGTTCAAGATGAGCATCTGAAGTGAATCACATGCTTGAAGCTTGCCGTCCATTTGGTGATAATGGACATGTGAAGATGTGAATCAATAGAGCTTTCCCATCATGGTGTATGGGGGAGCATTTGTGAGTCTACACGAAGCGACGATGATCAAGTGAGGCATTCCGGCTTGAGTGGAGCGTGAAGAGCTATCATTAAGATCAAGCGGGATGCACAAGGCAAAGGTATGGTTTTGCTAGGTTTTCCTTTTACCGGTCTCAAGGTGGTTGTTGGGAGACCGGATTATAGGATAGATAGCCGCACTATCAAGAGGGGCTTTCGGTTAGGTAACTTGATCACATCGTCTTAGGGAGCTCAATCCTTTGCATACTTTGCATATCCTTATTGCTTCTCGGTGTTTCTCTGTGTGAGGTTCTTCAGCTTGTTGCCAGCTTTAGAACAAGCCCAAGTTCATCGAAAACGGAATCCGCATGCATCTTCTATTGCGTTTTCGAGTTTGGACGTTGATACGTCTCCAACGTATCTATAATTTCTTATGTTCCATGCTACTTTTATGATGATACACACATGTTTTGTTCACACTTTATGTCATTATTATGCATTTTCGGAACTAACCTATTGACAAGATGCCGAAGTGCCAGTTCCTGTTTTCTGCTGTTTTTGGTTTCAGAAATCCTAGTAAGGAAATATTCTCGGAATTGGACGAAATCAACGCCCATCATCTTATAATTGCACGAAGCTTCCAGAACACCCGAGAGGGACCAGAGGAGGGCCACAGGGGCCCCACACATGTAGGCGGCGCGGCCAAGGGGTGGGCCGTGCCCCCTGTTGTCTGGTGGCCCCAGGTCTCCTCTGACGCCGCCCTTTCGCCTATATAAAGTCTCCGTCGCGAAAATCCTAAATGAATAAGCCACGGTACAAGAAACCTTCCAGAGTCGCCGCCATCGCGAAGCCAAGATATGGGGGACAGGAGTCTCTGTTCCGGCACGCCGCGGGGACGGGGAAGTGCCCCCGGAAGGCATCTCCATCGACACCACCGCCATCTTCATCAACGCTGCTGTCTCCCATGAGGAGGGAGTAGTTCTCCATCGAGGCTAAGGGCTGTACCAGTAGCTAAGTGGTTAATCTCTCTCCTATGTACTTCAATACAATGATCTCATGAGCTGCCTTACATGATTGAGATTCATATGAGTTTTGTATCACTATCAATCTATGTGCTACTCTAGTGATGTTATTAAAGTACTCTATTCCTCCTTCATGATGTAATGGTGACAGTGTGTGCATCATGTAGTACTTGGCGTAGTTTATGATTGTGATCTCTTGTAGATTATGAAGTTAACTATTACTATGATGGTATTGATGTGATCTATTCCTCCTTTCATAGTATGAAGGTGACAGTGTGCATGCTATGTTAGTACTTGGTATAATTGCAATGATCTATCATGCACTCTAAGGTTATTTAAATATGAATATCGAATATTGTGGAGCTTGTTAACTCCGGCATTGAGGTGCTCTTGTAGCCCTACACAATTAGTGGTGTTCATCATCCAACAAGAGAGTGTAGAAGTAGCCTAAGAGAAGAGAACTAATTTATTTATGTGATCAATGTTGAGAGTGTCCACTAGTGAAAGTATGATCCCTAGGCCTTGTTTCCAAATACTGCAATCATCGCTTATTTACTGTTCTGCTGCATGTTTACTTACTGCACGCCAACAAGCTATTTTCTGGCACCGTTACTACTGCTCATATACATTCATACCACCTGTATTTCACTATCTCTTCGCCGAACTAGTGCACCTATACATCTGACAAGTGTATTAGGTGTGTTGGGGACACAAGAGACTTCTTGTATCATGATTGCAGGGTTTCTTGAGAGGGATATCTTTGACCTCTTCCTCCCTGAGTTCGATAAACCTTGGGTGATTCACTTAAGGGAAAACTTGCTGCTGTTCTACAAACCTCTGCTCTTGGAGGTCCAACACTGTCTACAGGAAAAGAAGCGTGCATAGACATCAAGCACTTTTCTGGCGCCGTTGCCGGGGAACGAAGAAAAGCTACACCACAGAGATCTCTACCTCCCACGTCAACCACGCGCCAGTTGTGGATAGCAAGCTATTTTCTGGCGCCGTTGCCGGGGAGGAAAGGTAAAAGGCATTCACACTCTGGTCCCAGGTAACTAAACACTTTTCTGGCTCCGTTGTGAGTGCTCGAAGCTATTTCCTTTAGATCCTGCAATTGCATCTTTTTGTTTCTTGTTTACACTAGTAAGGCATAATGGAAAGCAACTG
This sequence comes from Lolium perenne, assembly GCF_019359855.2. Classification (NCBI taxonomy): domain Eukaryota; kingdom Viridiplantae; phylum Streptophyta; class Magnoliopsida; order Poales; family Poaceae; genus Lolium; species Lolium perenne. The sequence continues at coordinate 29,534,288 of NC_067248.2, read as the reverse complement.
TGAGCTTTTTAAGCTATTTCCTGATTTAAGACATGGATGGTTTGATGCGGAAATTAAAAAACCTATGGAACCTTATTTGCATGGTAGTAATGATATTAGTATGAACGCTTTGAACACCATTGTTGCTAATACTATGGAAAATTCTAAGCTTGGGGAAGCTGGTTTTGATGAGCATGATATTTTTAGTCCCCCAAGCATGGAGGAGAAAATTTACTTTGATGATACTTTGCCTCCCATTTATGATGATTATAATGATATTGGTCTTTTGGTACCACCTACTATGGAGAGTAAATTTTATTATGATTATACTATGCCTCCTACACTTGATGAGAATAATAATGATAGCTACTTTGTTGAATTTGCTCCCACTACTACTAATAAAATTGATTATGCTTATGTTGGGAGTAGTAATTATTTTATGCATGAGACTCATGATAAGAATGCTTTATGTGATAGTTATATTGTTGAGTTTGTTCATGATGCTACTGGAAATTATTATGAGAGAGGAAAATATGGTTGTAGAAATTTTCATGTTACTAAAACACCTCTCTATATGCTGAAAATTTTGAAGTTGCGCTTGTGTTGTCTTCCTATGCTTGTCACTTTGTTCTTCATGAATTTATTTATCTACAAGATTCATATGCATAGGAAGTGGGTTAGACTTAAATGTGTTTTGAATTTGCTTTTTGATGCTCTCTTTTGCTTCAACTCTTATTTCTTGCGAGTGCATCATTGAAATTACTGAGCCCATCTTAATGGCTATAAAGAAAGCACTTCTTGGAAGATAACCCATGTTTTTTATTTTGCTACAACAATTTTGTTTTATATTTGAGTCTTGGAAATTGTTACTACTGTAGCAACCTCTCCTTATCTTTATTTTATTGCATTGTTGTGCCAAGTGAAGTCTCTAATAGAAGGTTGACACTAGATTTGGATTACTGCGCAGAAATAGTTTTCTTGCTGTCACGAAATTGAGTCGCCACATCTGTAGGTAACTCAGAAAAATATGCCAATTTACGTGCGTGATCCTCAGATATGTACGCAAATTTCATTAGTTTTGAGTTTTCTCATTTGAGCAAGTATGGTGCCCCAGAAAAATTCGTCTTTACGGACTGTTCTGTTTTGACAGATTCTGCCTTTTATTTCGCATTGCCTCTTTTGCTGTGTTGGATGGATTTCTTTGTTCCATTAACTTCCAGTAGCTTTGTGCAATGTACAGAAGTGTTAAGAATGATTGTGTCACCTCTGAACATGTGAATTTTTGATTATGCACTAACCTTCTAATGAAGTTTATGTGAAGTTTGGTGTGGAGGAAGTTTTCAAGGGTCAAGAGAGGAGGATGATATATGATTAAGAAGAGTGAAAAGTCTAAGCTTGGGGATGCCCCCGTGGTTCATCCCTGCATATTTCAAGAAGACTCAAGCATCTAAGCTTGGGGATGCCCAAGGCATCCCCTTCTTCATCGACAACTTATCAGGTCACCTCTAGTGAAACTATATTTTTATTCCATCACATCTTATGTGCTTTACTTGGAGCGTCTTTATGTTCTTGTTTTTGTTTTATTTGAATAAAATTGGATCCTGCATTCATTGTGTGGGAGAGAGACACGCTCCGCTGTTGCATATGAACACATGTGTTCTTAGCTTTATTCTTAATGTTCATGGCGAAGGTTGAAACTGCTTCGTTAATTGTTATATGGTTGGAAACAGAAAATGCTACATGTGGTAATTTGTATAATGTCTTGAATAATTTGATACTTGGAAATTGTTGTGCTCATGTTTAAGCTCTTGCATCATGTACTTTGCACCTATTAGTGAAGAAATACCGTAGAGCTTGTTAAAATTTGGTTTGCATGATTGGTCTCTCTAAGTCTAGATATTTTCTGGTAAGGGTTTGAAAAACAAGGAAGACAGTGTAGAGTCTTATAATGCTTGCAATATGTTCTTATGTAAGTTTTGCTGTACCGGTTCATACTTGTGTTTGCCTCAAACAACCTTGCTAGCCTAAGCCTTGTATTGAGAGGGATTACTTCTCGTGCATCCAAAATCCTTGAGCCAAAAACTATGCCATTTGTGTCCACCATACCTACCTACCACATGGTATTTTTCCGTCATTCCAAAGTAAATTTCTTGAGTGCTACCTTTAAAATTCCATTCTTTGCCTTTGCAATATATAGCTCATGGGACAAATAGCTTAAAAACTATTGTGGTATTGAATATGTACTTATGTGTTCTATTTCTTAATAAGTTGCTTGTTGAGCGATAACCATGTTCCTGGGGACGCCATCAACTATTTCACCTTTGTTGAATATCATGTGAGTTGCTATGCATGTTCGTCTTGTCTGAAGTAAGGGTGATTTATCATGATCAAATGGTTTGAGTATGCATATTGTTAGAGAAGAACATTGGGCCGCTAACTAAAGCCATGATCCATGGTGGAAGTTCCAGTTTGGACAACAATCCTCAATCTCTTATGAGAATATTATCTGTTGTTGAATGCTTATGCATTAAAGAGGAGTCCATTATCTGTTGTCTATGTTGTCCCGGTATGGATGTCTAAGTTGAGAACAATCAAAAGCGAGAAATCCAATGCGAACTTTCTCCTTAGACCTTTGTACAGGCGGCATAGAGGTACCCCTTTGTGACACTTGGTTAAAACATATGTTATGCAATGATAATCCATGTAAATCCAAGCTAATTAGGACAAGGTGCGGGCACTATTGGTAATCTATGCATGAGGCTTGCAACTTATAGGATATATTATACATAATTCATATGCTTTATTACTACCGTTGACAAAATTGTTTCTTGTTTTCAAAATAAAAGCTCTAGCACAAATATAGCAATCCATGCTTCCCTTTGCGAAGGGCCATTCTTCTACTTTTATGTTGAGTCAGTTTACCCATTTCTTTCTATCTTAGAAGCAAACACTTGTGTCAACTGTGTGCATATTGATTCTTACATGTTTACCTATTGCACTTGTTATATTGCTTTATGATGACAACTATCCATGAGATATACATGTTACAAGTTGAAAGCAACTGCTGAAACTTAAATCTTCCTTTGTGTTGCTTCAATGCCTTTACTTTGAATTTATTGCTTTATGAGTTAACTCTTATGCAAGACTTATTGATGCTTGTCTTGAAAGTACTATTCATGAAAAGTCTTTGTTATATGGTTCAGTTGTTTACTCATTGTCTTTACCATTGCTTCGAATCGCTGCATTCATTACATATGCTTTACAATAGTATGATCAAGATTATGATAGCATGTGACTTAAGAAATTATATTTGTTATCGTTTACCTACTCGACGACGAGTAGGAACTAAGCTTGGGGATGCTGATACGTCTCCAACGTATCTATAATTTCTTATGTTCCATGCTACTTTTATGATGGTACACACATGTTTTGTTCACACTTTATGTCATTATTATGCATTTTCCGGAACTAACCTATTGACAAGATGCCGAAGTGCCAGTTCCTGTTTTCTGCTGTTTTTGGTTTCAGAAATCCTAGTAAGGAAATATTCTCGGAATTGGACGAAATCAACGCCCAGCATCTTATAATTGCACGAAGCTTCCAGAACACCCGAGAGGGACCAGAGGAGGGCCACAGGGGGCCCACACATGTAGGCGGCGCAGCCAAGGGGTGGGCCGCGCCCCCTGTTGTCTGGTGGCCCCAGGTCTCCTCTGACGCCGCCCTTTCGCCTATATAAAGTCTCCATCGCGAAAACCCTAAACGAATAAGCCACGGTACGAGAAACCTTCCAGAGTCGCCGCCATCGCGAAGCCAAGATCTGGGGGACAGGAGTCTCTGTTCCGGCACGCCGCCGGGACGGGGAAGTGCCCCCGGAAGGCATCTCCATCGACACCACCGCCATCTTCATCAACATTGCTATCTCCCATGAGGAGGGAGTAGTTCTCCATCGAGGCTAAGGGTTGTACCGGTAGCTATGTGGTTAATCTCTCTCCTATGCACTTCAATACAATGATCTCATGAGCTGCCTTACATGATTGAGATTCATATGAGTTTTGTATCACTATCAATCTATGTGCTACTCTAGTGATGTTATTAAAGTACTCTATTCCTCCTTCATGATGTAATGGTGACAGTGTGTGCATCATGTAGTACTTGGCGTAGTTTATGATTGTGATCTCTTGTAGATTATGAAGTTAACTATTACTATGATGGTATTGATGTGACCTATTCCTCCTTTCATAGTATGAAGGTGACAGTGTGCATGCTATGTTAGTACTTGGTATAATTGCAATGATCTATCATGCACTCTAAGGTTATTTAAATATGAATATCGAATATTGTGGAGCTTGTTAACTCCGGCATTGAGGTGCTCTTGTAGCCCTACACAATTAGTGGTGTTCATCATCCAACAAGAGAGTGTAGAAGTAGCATAAGAGAAGAGAACTAATTTATTTATGTGATCAATGTTGAGAGTGTCCACTAGTGAAAGTATGATCCCTAGGCCTTGTTTCCAAATACTGCAATCATCGCTTATTTACTGTTCTGCTGCATGTTTACTTACTGCACGCCAACAAGCTATTTTCTGGCACCGTTACTACTGCTCATATACATTCATACCACCTGTATTTCACTATCTCTTCGCCGAACTAGTGCACCTATACATCTGACAAGTGCATTAGGTGTGTTGGGGACACAAGAGACTTCTTGTATCGTGATTGCAGGGTTTCTTGAGAGGGATATCTTTGACCTCTTCCTCCCTGAGTTCGATAAACCTTGGGTGATTCACTTAAGGGAAAACTTGCTGCTGTTCTACAAACCTCTGCTCTTGGAGGCCCAACACTGTCTACAGGAAAAGAAGCGTGCGTAGACATCAAGCACTTTTCTGGCGCCGTTGCCGGGGAACGAAGAAAAGCTACACCACAGAGATCTCTACCTCCCACGTCAACCACGCGCCAGTTGTGGACAGCAGACGTCTTCACCGTTTCTTGACGGTGGGAGATTTCCTCTCTAAAATCATATAAAATGTTCTGTGAGGAGTCTCCATATTTCGTCGTTATCTTTCCAACAAAATTGGTTTCATGTCAATCGGGGTCCGGACACAAAAGTTATCACAGTTTTTGTATAACATGTTTTCCTCCTCACCCGGTCATGGACCCGGTCGGACCGGCCCCTGCGCCGCCCGGTTCCGGTCTGCCGCCCGGTTAGCCGGCCTTTCAACCGGCCGGCCCGGCGTGCCGACCGGTCGGCCGGGCGCCAACCGGGCGCCAACCGTATCCTACACTGATGCAATCCGGGTGGACTACTGAGCGTCAATTCCTAGTTCCGGTCTCGGTCCGGTCCGTGCCCCGGTTTGGACCGGCTGGTCCGATCTGTGGCCCGGTCTGACCGGGCCCTGGACCGGACAGCCCGGTCCCAGGCCCGGTTGACCGGCCTCCTCGACGGTTGACTCAGCCCAACTTTTCCCCAACGGTTATATTTGCTCTTGGGCTATAAATAGCCCTTCTTCCACCTTGGGCTGAGTTAGTTCTTCCCATTCTCTCTCCTCCATTGTTGTATTTGAAGAACTTGCTCCCTCCCTTGATTCCTCCCATGATTCTTGCCCATTCTTGAGGGATCTAAGAGAGGAGATCTAGATCTACACTTCCACCAATCCATTTCTCCTCTAAGTGAGGGGAACTCTTGGGATCTAGATCTTGGAGTCTTTTGTTGACTTTCCCCATTGTTCTTCCTCTCCAATCTCATCCTAGCATTTGTTGTTTGGGTGGGATTTGAGTGTGAAGGACTTGAACACCTCTAGTGTTCTTGCTTTGCATCATTGCATAGTGTTGAGCTCTCCACCACGATTAGTTCGAGTGAGAGACCGTGAGCTTGTTACTCTTGGAGGGAGACCTCCTAGTTGGCTTGGTTGGTTCCCCGGTGATCTCTTCGTGGAAGATTGTGAAGGGGCCCGGGCTTCTCCTTCGTGGAGCTTGTGAAGTGGTTGTGGAGCTTGCTGATACGTCTCAAACGTATCTATAATTTCTTATGTTCCATGATACTTTATTGATGATACTCACATGTTTTATACACACTTTATGTCATATTTATGCATTTTCCGGCACTAACCTATTGACGAGATGCCGAAGAGCCATTTGCTGTTTTCTGCTGTTTTTGGTTTCAGAAATCCTAGTAAGGAAATATTCTCGGAATTGGACGAAATCAACGCCCACGGTCTTATTTTTCCACGAAGCTTCCAGAAGACCGAAAGGGAAACGAAGTGGGGCGACGAGGCGGCCACACAACAGGGCGGCACGGCCCACCCCTTGGCCGCGCGGCCCTAGCGTGTGGGCCCCTCGTGTCGCCCCTAAACCTACCCTTCCGCCTACTTAAAGCCTTCGTCAAGAAAACCCCAGTACCGAGAGCCACAATACGGAAAACCTTCCAGAGACGCCGCCACCACGAATCCCATCTCGGGGGATTCAGGAGATCGCCTCCGGCACCCTGCCGGAGAGGGGAATCATCTCCCGGAGGACTCTTCATCGCCATGATCGCCTCCGGATCGATGTGTGAGTAGTTCACCCCTGTACTATGGGTCCATAGCAGTAGCTAGATGGTCGTCGTCTCCTCATTGTGCTATCATTGTTGGATCTTGTGATCTGCCTAATATGATCAAGATCATCTATTTGTAATGCTACATGTTGCGTTTGTTGGGATCCGATGAATATGGAATACTATGTTATGTTGATTATCAATCTATCATATATGTGTTGTTTATGATCTTGCATGCTCTCCGTTGCTAGTAGAGGCTCTATCCAAGTTGACACTTGTAACTCCAAGAGGGAGTATTTATGCTCGATAGTGGGTTCATGCCTCCATTTAATCTGGGACAGTGACATAAAGTTCTAAGGTTGTGGATGTGCTGTTGCCACTAGGGATAAAACATCGATGCTTTGTCTAAGGATATTTGTGTTGATTACATTACGCACCATACTTAATGCAATTGTCTGTTTTTTGCAACTTAATACTGGAAGGGGTTCGGATGATAACCTGAAGGTGGACTTTTTAGGCATAGATGCATGCTGGATAGCGGTCTATGTACTTTGTCGTAATGCCCAATTGAATTCCACACTACTCATCATGATATGTATGTGCATTGTCATGCCCTCTTTATTTTTCAATTGCCCAACTGTAATTTGTTCACCCAACATGCTATTTCTTATTGGAGAGACACCACTAGTGAACTGTGGACCCCGGTCCAATTCTTTTACATCTGAATACAATCTACTGCAAACATTGTTCTTTACTGCTCTTTGCAAACAAACATCATCTTCCACACCATATATTTAATCCTTTGTTTACAGCAAGCCGGTGAGATTGACAACCTCACTGTTAAGTTGGGGCAAAGTACTTGGATTGTGTTGTGCAGGTTCCACGTTGGCGCCGGAATCCCTGGTGTTGCGCCGCACTGCACTCCGCCACCAACGACCTTCACGTGCTTCTTGGCTCCTACTGGTTCGATAACCTTGGTTTCTTACTGAGGGAAAAACTTGCTGTTGTACGCATCACACCTTCCTCTTGGGGTTCCCAACCGGCGTGTGCTTGACGCGTCATCACTTGCCATCTCCGGAGCGGAGGAAAAGCTAATCATAAGGAAAGGGCCATTATCCTTCGTGGGTGTGGTTCGGAGAATAGGGTGAGCCTTCGTGGCGCGGGGAATCCTTCGTGGGACCTCCACTCCTCCAAACGTGACGTACCTTCTTGCAAAGGAAGGAAACACGGGAATACATCCTCGTTTCCGCCTGCCTCGGTTATTTCTATACCCGAGCTCTCTTTCCTTGTGATAGCCATCGTGCTTGAAGTACATATATCTTGCTATCACTTGTGCTACATATATTTTGTGTCTATCTTGCTTAGCTCTAGTTGCCATTGTTACACTTAGTTGAGCTTAGCATATTTAGGGTTTGTGCTCGTAAACTAAACGTTAGTTTGATTCCGCATTCTTACAAGACAAATTCGCAAGAGATTTTTAATTGCCTATTCACCCCCCCTCCTCTAGGCGACATCTCGATCTTTCAGGTTCGATTGTGCAGAACCTGTAAGCTAGCCCACAGAAGATGGACATCAGCCAATCATTAACCACATTTGTCTTAGACTACATGGTTTTAATGAACCATGTAAACAGAATGTCATTGCTTCTGCCAAAGCTATACAGAATCAGAAGGTTGTTGTAGGCTAGACAATGAAATATTCTCCCTGAAATACTTCCATTTTCTCCAGGAAAATAATACTCCCATTTATAAGCTAATTTCTCCTAACATATGTATATCCGTTTGCGCCAAGGAAAGTAGATATTATAATATTACATTTTATTACATGAGGGACGTGTAAAAAGTTGTAGAACCCTAAATTATATTTTGTTGTTTATTTTGGTGATCCTCGTGAGGTATATATAGAAGTACAGGAGGGAGGAGACTTGGAGTATAAAATGTTATCTCTAGCGTTCTAGTCTATCTCTAACTCGTACACGTATATGTACTCTAACATTCCCCCTCAGTTGTAGCGGGAGTGAAGCGGACGATTGCGACTGGATTTGAAGTCCCGCGCTCTTGTCCTCTTCTCCTCCTTGTCATCATCAGCGTCCCCTTTTGGTTCCTTCTCTTCCCTCCTGCAGTCACAGCGGGAGTTGTCGTGGACGCAAGTGACGACATCGTACGCTGTCGACTGGAGCTGTTGCCAATGTGTCACTGTAGACGTAGCCTGATGTCGATGTCGAGGTAGCCGATCATGATGTAGCCGTGGTCGATGATGTAGTCGTCGTATGTGGTGTAGCTGCCTTCGCCGGAGGCGCAAAAAATTGCGCGGTTTTTTTTTCTATTTGGACGGAACTGCCGTCGGGGCCGGCGTTTTGCACCTTCAAAGGTACCGTCGGGGGCGACGTTTTGCACCCTGAGGGGTACCATCGCGGGCGTCTTGCAGATGTCAAAGGACGCGGTCGTAGGTGAGACCACCAGTTTTGCCAGGACTGGAGGAAGCCCACCAAGCACACAACGGTTTTGCCAGTACCGTGTGCGCGGTTGTAGGGGCTATCACAATAGTGATGCCGGGTTGTCGATGCAGTCTTATTCGTCGGACGCGGTCAATACCGGCGTCAGTGTTGTGTCGTGGGACGCGGTCAGTGCCGGCGTCGTGCCTTGCAGTTGTACTGTTAGAGGGCGTCGTAGTTGTATCTTGTATGTCCACAATTTGAACGATGTTGTGTGGCAGCGGCGTGGTGTGGACGACGATGTCGATGACGACTGATACGTCTCAAACGTATCTATAATTTCTTATGTTCCATGCTACTTTTATGATGATACTCACATGTTTTATACACATTATATGTCATTATTATGCATTTTCCGGCACTAACCTATTAACGAGATGCCGAAGAGCCAGTTGCTGTTTTCTGCTGTTTTTGGTTTCAGAAATCTTAGTAAGGAAATATTCTCGGAATTGGACGAAATCAAAGCCCAGGTTCCTATTTTCACACGAAGCTTCCAGAAGTTCGAGGGAGAGACGAAGTGGGGCCACGAGGTGGCGACACCACAGGGCGGCGCGGCCTGGCCCTTGGCCGCGCGGCCCTGTTGTGTGGGCCCCTCGTGACGCCCCTTGACCTACCCTTCCGCCTACAAATAGCCTTCGTCGAGAAACCCCCAGTACCGAGAGCCACGATACGGAAAACCTTACTGAGACGCCGCCGCCGCCAATCCCATCTCGGGGGATTCAGGAGATCGCCTCCGGCACCCTGCCGGAGAGGGGAATCATCTCCCGGAGGACTCTACACCGCCATGGTCGCCTCCGGATTGATGTGTGAGTAGTTCACCCCTGGACTATGGGTCCATAGCAGTAGCTAGATGGTTGTCTTCTCCTCATTGTGCTATCATTGTCTGATCTTGTGAGCTGCCTATCATGATCAAGATCATCTATCTGTAAAGCTACATGTGCGTTTGTTGGGATCCGATGAATAGAGAATACTATGTTATGTTGATTATCAATCTATCTATGTGTTGTTTATGATCTTGCATGCTCTCCGTTGCTAGTACAGGCTCTGGCCAAGTCATTGCTTGTAACTCCAAGAGGGAGTATTTATGCTCGATAGTGGGTTCATGCCTCCATTAAATGCAGGACGGTGACGAGAAAGTTCTAAGGTTGTGGATGTGCTGTTGCCACTAGGGATAAAACATTGATGCTATGTTCGAGGATATAGTTATTGATTACATTACGCACCATACTTAATGCAATTGTCTGTTGCTTGCAACTTAATACCGGAAGGGGTTCGGATGATAACCTGAAAGTGGACTTTTTAGGCATAGATGCATGCTGGATAGCGGTCTATGTACTTTGTCGTAATGCCCAATTGAATCTCACAAAACTCATCATGTCATGTATGTGCATTGTCATGCCCTCTCTATTTGTCAATTGCCCAACTGTAATTTGTTTACCCAATATGCTATATTTCTTATGGGAGAGACACCTCTAGTGAACTGTGGACCCCGGTCCATTCTTTTACATCAAATACAATCTATTGCAATACTTGTTTTACTGTTCTCTGCAAACAATCATCATCCACACTATACATCTAATCCTTTGTTACAGCAAGCCGGTGAGATTGACAACCTCACTGTTTCGTTGGGGCAAAGTACTTTGGTTGTGTTGTGTAGGTTCCACGTTGGCGCCGGAATCCCTGGTGTTGCGCCGCACTACATCTCGCCGCCATCAACCTTCAACGTGCTTCTTGGCTCCTACTGGTTCGATAAACCTTGGTTTCTTACTGAGGGAAAACTTGCTGCTGTACGACATCATACCTTCCTCTTGGGGTTCCCAACGGACGAGTGCTTTACCGTCACAAGGAAGCTACTACGCCCACGTCAACTGTGCGCAAGCAGCTCTTTTTCTGGCGCCGTTGCCGGGGAACGAAGAAAAGTTACACCACAAAGATTTTCAACTCCCACGTCAACAAGGACCACGGTGATGTAGACCTTGGCGATGATGTCTCGGCAATGTCGGAGTAGCAAGCGTGTCAACAGTGTGTGTCGCTTGGAGACATCCCTCACGGCGATGATAGTGTCGATGTTGTGCTGTTGGAGAACTCGATTGCGAACGTGCATCTCTTTTCACACCGGTCTGACGTGTGGATGGTGCATGTCGATGTCGCTTCTCGTGGATATGCTCGATGAAGATCTTGACTCGAAGTCGTCCCAATGTAGTCCGGTTCGGTTTGGCGACGGTGCAGCTAGGCTTGGCGCAGACGTGCTGGGGTGACACGGCGAAGTCACAGAAGCTGTGGGACGTGTCGTCGGTGCTCGCGGCTTGGAGTAGTGCGGCTCGTAGCGTGTTCTTCGGGAGTCCCAGCCGGCCCCACATCTGAGCGTGCGGGCGCGTGGCTCATCAGGGCCGCCGAGGCACCGACATCGTAGCGATGTACCTGATGCAGAGATCAACGAAAAGAAAAAAATCTTCGTGGTGCGGCGGCTGCCTGGTCGTTTGTTGTTTTGAGTTGCTCATCAAGCATATCGCTCGATGGCGGCTGCCTGGTCGTTGAAAACCTGCTCTTGGTCAGCCAGCCAAAACCCGAGTGGCCAGCCCTTCTCGTGGAGAGGCCAGGGTTTTGCCTGGCGCGAGACGTGGCCTGCACGCAGCTAGAGCGGACACAGATTGGCGGGCGGCCGGCCTGCCGTGCTCCACCACACCCTTGAGTAGATCGATTTGAGGCGAATTTGTGCACTGCTTTGCACCGGACGAGGGAGACGAATCATGAATTTAGGGATTTTATTTGGCTATCGGATGAGATCTAATCTATAAAATTTAGGAATTCGAAATTTGGATCTAAACTAAACTAAGAACCGATCAGATCTTTGATAATGACCGGGTGCCACGCCTCCGAGGAGAGAACTCTCCCCAGGGGCGGCGCGATGCGGAAGTGGTGGGAGGATCTAGGATCGATGTCGTGAGACTAACCGCTCCGATACCATGAAAGATTGTTGCACTATCCAATTGAACCAAAAGTCCGAACTGATGGAAAAAGACTAGACAGTGTATTTATATTCAACACTCCCCCTCACGTCTAGGCTATTTTAGTCCTTAGCGTGGGTTCGGTGTTGGCCGCAAAATCTTTTTTCTTTTATTTTTAAAACTGTGCGAGTAGGGTCTTGAACTTGAGACATCTTAGCTCTGATACCATGAAAGATTGCTGCACTAGCCAATTAAACCAAAAGTCCGAACTCATGGAAAGAGACTAGACAGTGTATTTATATTCAACACGAGAATCTTCGCCCTTACAACACACGCAAACTTGCTTTCCGCTCCAAGCAGTGTGTATTCTTAGGGTACAGTCCTCGCCATAAAGGTGTCAAGTGTCTCGAAGTTTCCACTGGTCGAGTCTATATTTCTCGTGATGTTGTCTTTGACGAGGCCGTGTTTCCTTTCCAACATCTGCACCCTAATGCTGGTGCCTTACTTCGACAAGAAATTCTTCTACTAGACCAGTCCCTTCGAAATTCTGCACATGATTTCGATTATATTGAGTCTACTGATTTGGGTACTGCTGATGTGTAATATCCCAGGTAATGGGGTTACAAAAATTAGAGGAAACAGATGTATGCATTGCATTCATGCATAGAAAATCTGGGGAATTTTCGCGCTTTAAAGTAAAACAGTCACAGTAACTGAAGTTTCACTTGACCTTGGTGGAATTGAAGTAGCTCATCAAGTCAAGCGTTATAAACCTCAATGTGACTTTGTTAAAACTTTGTTTTGAGCAGAGATAATTTGATCTAAGGGGTTAGATCAAATGGAAATACAATCAACACAAGAACTAATTAATCAAGGATCAACTACTTGATCTTATTAAATATCACAACATGACATTCCTTGCCATAACATAAGAACATCTGTTCAATTATAAATCAACTAACCATAAATGAAGAAACCATTCTTCACTTATCTTTTCCATGTCTTAAAACTAATCCTTGATCCTACCATGAACCTCATGGTATTCATTTTACTTCACTCTTGGAAACAAGACAAGGAGATCAACTCAAGAAATATATATTCCTCTATATTCCAAATTATTAAGCATCAAACCTAGAGAGGTGAGAGTTCTATTCTAATTATTAAAGAAGCAATAACAAACCTTGAACTAAACCTTGAATATACATCCATGTATTCAAATCATCATTTCAGAGAAACCCTAGGATATTATTGAAGACATTTCCTAGAGAGAGAACCCATTTATGTTAACCCAAGATATTGGTGACCACATCATTATCTTTGGAGAATAACCTTAGGTTAGCATTGAAGTCCTTTCCAAATGAGAGAGTCCATTCATATCAATCCTAGCTTTACCTAATTAAGAATAAAGGACAACCTGTGAACTAAAAGTATTAGGAGATTAACCATTACATCTTGGAGTGGTGAGACAACCTAGTATCACATGGAATAATAACATATCCATGAATTGATAAAGTAAGGAGGAAATTAATTCAACCAAGATAGCCAAGTGGAGTTTTAGACTTGTTATCTATTGAGATATGGTGAATACACCATAAACCCTAGAATAAACCATTCCTTTATAAGAGAGCCCAAGCTAAGGTGTTACACTCAAGAAAGTTAAAGCCAACACTTGAATGTGAGGGAGAGAACTATCCTTATACCCAGATGATAAGATCAACATTATTTAAGTGGAACCCTAACAGAATATCTCAGGCATTCTCCTGGGATATAACCTATAGAGACAACCATAGCCATGTCCACCAAGAAACTATAAAGGAGATATTAAGCTTAGTTGATCAAGACAATGCTTGATCATAAAAGTGAGAACCTAATTTAATGAGAGATCCTTAGGAAGTCAAACCTTGATCATTATTAATTAAGTGATGATCATGAACCCTAAGAACTTGAGGTATTGAGAATAAACCCTAATAAGATAAGTAGATCTCATTCCCACATGAAATTATAGGGAGGTAATTAATAAGCAACCCTAAACTTATGTTCCAACCTTAACTTATGAATCACTTGGTGATCATAAGAAGAATCCTACCATATCCATGTTTCATAAAATTAAAGAACCTAGGAAAACCTTAGAGTAAAACTCCATACTTTATATGGTGAGAAACCAACAATTCATTTGACCAAAGTTAACTATAAAAATAAGTATTACCAATGTAGTTACTTTAATAATAAATTGGAAATAATGATAGAAGTTAATTGGTAGAAGATAAAACCAATTCTCAAATCCTTAGTAATTAGGGAAAGCACCTAAAATATGAAGCAAGTAACCATATTACCATGGTTGGGGGAGATTAAGCCCTAGCAAATGCATTATGATGTCATTTCATCTCTATAACCTAGAATTATGTCTTAACCCTAGTTTGTGTATCACTTGAGTGACCACAACTAAAACCTAAGACATATTTGAGATTCAAACCATGTGTAATTAGTAAAATATAATTTGAACCATAATGGTTCATTAATGAAATCCAATGCTTCAATTATAAAACATAAGAACCACCTAATGTTAAGTCCTATAACTAAACCATATGTGTAGTGATCAACCACTTAACTTTGTAACCAAGATAAACCATGATGGAAACAATATCTAATGAGATACTTTCAAATGTAGTGATAGTATTAACATTAATAAGGGGGTTATACTAGTAGTGATAAAACCTTAATAAATATGAGCTCACATAAAATCAGGTGCAAGTAACAAATTCCTCAAATAGAAAACCAAGCACTAATAACAATCTATGAGATACTTTGAGTTAAACTCCAATCATTCCAAAAGTTCTGATCTATAAGGAAAAGGAAATTTAAATAAGAAAATAAACTCATGTCCATTAGATATTTTGAGTAATTCTACATGTATTAAATTTAATCAAATATAAAATACTTTCTACAAATAAGAAAGTGGTGAAATAGTTACTGTACTACATGTTCATTGAAATAACATAATTAAGACACCTGCAAGCATAATAGAATTCAAAAACATGAATTCAAAACAGAATTGAAAACAATAAAAAGAAAAACAGAAATAAAGAAAAAGGAAAGGGACTTACCAGACTACCTGGACTTGCAGCCCACCAAGTGCAGCCCAACCGAGCCCAACAACAGCCATGGCCCAGCGCCACTTCGCAGCCCAACACCAGCCCGGGTACCGTTTCGTGCAGATAAGGGCGAGGAGAGCGTCGTCTCCTTCTTCGCCACCGTCGACGCACAGGAGGACGCCACGGCGACGACGAACTCCACGTCCCGGCCGCCATTCTGGACCGTGCGACCGACAACGACCCGCCTTGACTCTATAAATACACGGCCGAAGCCATCCTCGCTCGTGTTCTTCTTTTTTCCCCAATTCAGCAAACCCTATCCCGTATAGTCTCCGGCTATCACCGTCGATGGGGACCTCCCCTGGCCAAGCCGTGACCACCACTGTGATCGCCGACCTCGACATGGCCATCGTGCAGAAGGAATCGAGCCCTAGCGATCCGGAGCTTCTCCATTGAGCTCATTCCCTCTGACGGCCGGAGCCATGGATTCCGGCGAACTGGACCTTCAGCGACCTCGCCGGCATGCCCGTCGTGCTCACGGTGAGCCCACGCACCTACTGAGCTACTTATTGCAGCAGATCGTCGCCCGTAGCATCTTCACTGCTTGTACCCGTGTCCGCCGCCGTTCGGCCTCGCCGGCGAGCGAGCTCCGGCGACCATTTCTTGGCGGCGCTGGCACTATAGAGTTCACCGCGGCGAGTTAAATCGATTGGCGTAGGAAATTTGCTCGGGGGAGCACCACACCGCCGGCGACCATCGCCACTGCCGCCGGTGAGGGCCTGGCTTGCCACGTCGTGCCACCGTGGCGGTTGACGTGGACTGACCCCACCAGCCAGTGACTGTTAGGGTAGATAGCCGGGTACGTTTAGTATTTCAGTTTAATTTCAAATTACAGAAAATGCCTGAAACTTTGAAATAATGTAGAAAATTCATAAAAGCTCAGAAAAATACAAATAAGATATCAAAATTATTATAGAAGAAAAATCTACCCAATAAAAATATAAAATGAAATTTATATTTTTAAATAGAAATTCATTGTTTAATACTTATTAAATAAACCTTTTCTTTAATTCTAAATTGAATTAAAATTCAATAAATAGTAAAACCTTCTAAAATAAATAAAAACCAGTAAGAAAAATAAAGAAAACATTTAAGCTATTTTTCTTTATTTGTTATTTTGTTAAATCTTTATTAGTGGAACTTTAAACCCTGATTAATAATTACCTTAATTATTACTTTATTAAAAATAATAAAATGTCAAATCCAAGATTAATTTCATTCTAAAGTTATTAATAACTTCAAATTGATAATGAAGTTATTAATCACAGAACTACATTGTAAATAGCAAACCCTAGATTCCACATGGAATGATATTATAACCCTATCATTTCATGTGACTCCTAAAACCCTAAATTAAATAGGAACCCTAGTTCTATTATTACATGTGAACCCTAATTTGCTTCTAACCTAAACCCAAGGTTAGAACAGGTGATCATGGTACTTCAATTCAAATCATAGAGCCACCATTAGCAACTAAAAGACATACCTATGTCCACATAAAATGTAGAACCCTATCACTAGCAATTTAGTAATCCATGTATGCATATCACTAAACCTTGTTGATCAAGTAGGATCAACCAAGTTTAAACCCTAGCTTCTACTGTCAAAACCATCATCCTTATTCATCCATACTTAGCATCACACCATTGTGATGAACCCAAATAGCATCTAGGCTCAATATTTATCATTACATAACCATAGTCCACTGAACCCTACAAATACTTCATAATTATGAACCATCCTATTTAGGAGCCAATAATTCCTTACTTAGTGGAGCCAGTAGCAAAATCTAGACAACCTCAACCTTAATTGATATACTTCTTATTATTTAAGAAGTATGTTCTTCAAAAGTTATTCTTTTGAAGAAAATAAGGAATCATCACCAACCCTGCTTAGAAGGACCTATAAACCCTAGCCAGCTATCATTAACAAGATAAACCAACCTTGACAACAACCATGTATAATGAATTGCTTAGGATGCCTAGGTTTATCTTAACCCTACAAGCCCTAGGTGTCGATGAGTCCAACATTGTTGTGATCCATCTAACACTTACTCCAAAAACTACTTGGAATCATAATAAATTATAGAACTCCACCAACCTAATTATCATACTTGTTCTTTATTAAAGAACATGTTCTTCAAAAGTTATTCTTTTGAAGTATATGATAATTAATCCTTAACCATGCCATCTAGTACTAAAACTGACCACTGTTCTTTATTTGATAACATTATGCCAATTATCATTCTTTGTGTGCTCAATTGATTATTATTCTTTATTGTCTACCTGTTGATAATACCAAGTAATCACACCTGAATAAGAACCTTGTTTGTGAATCACTCTAAAAGTGCAACACACCCTGAACTAATCATTACCACTCACTAATCCTAATTCATCGGGGTTAGGTCACGCTTAGAGCGATTGCATCTCATTCTTATGCATTATTGCATTCTTGCCAATCTTTTAAACATCGTCCTTACCGGACGATGATGCTATTTCAGAATTTGGAGTTATTGCGTATCGAAGACCTTGCCTGCATAATCTTGCAGTCAAGAAAGGCAAGTTCATCACTTGCTCATGTCATTTGAGTATTTCTATCAAATTACTTGCAAAGTATTATGGTTAACACTATTGCATAAAAATCAAAACCACTACTTTCATAACTATGAATATGACTATGTGGTGGGCAATGGAACCATGGATTGTGTTGATATGGTGGAGGTTCCATTGCACGGATTTATATCCATCTAGGATTAAACAACAAATGTCGCCAGTGATTCTTGTGCCGTAATACCCATGTTAACCATAAGATCCGGAGTGGGACGGAGTAGTCAAAAGTGTTTCCACCTCTCGTTCATCAACGGATGCGCTTACCGTAGCAGTTGTGTCTGGCGGAACAACCGGAGGGTGGGGAGCCCATTCTAATTCCCCACGGTAAAGCATTGCTTGCCGTAGCAGTTGTGTCTTGCGGAACAACCGGAGGGTGGGGATCCCATTCTAATTCCCCACGGTAATGCGGTCTATGATGGGTTGCAGCCACCGGCGTAGGAGTGTATGGTAGAGCCCAAGACCTTGTTGTCGTGGTCGGGGTCCACCCTGAAATTACGGGAATAATGGGACCGACGTGGACCCAGGGTCGGCGCATGCAACAAAGGGTGGGTGTTCGAGGTAGCGGAGGAACATGATTGGCTAGACCTTATACCGGGCCTCACACCATAGGAAGTGTGGACGGGTTGCGCGCCCGGTTGGCACCAAGGTTAAGATCTCTTATGGGTAAAGCAACACACCTCTGCAGAGTGTAAAGAACCGTGACCTGTCACTCCCTGTTCCGGGATATGGAACTGCGAACGCGGCCGGAAAGGAGCTCCATGAAGTTCTAGTAAACCGGTGAAGGCTGACGGACATAGTTCTTCTGAATAAAAGCAACCTTTTGAAGAAATGGTTATGAAAACCTGCATTGGTATTAGACTTTCTGGTCTAATGCTGTAGCTAGTGCATTAAACACCTCTTTCCTATAATGAACTTGTTGAGTACGCTCGTACTCATCCCACTCTTAAATCCCCTGCTTAGATATGGAGGCATCGAAGGAGGATCTACAGTGCACTCGAAGAACGAGGAGTCAACAACTACTTCAAGATACAGGAACCTGTCAGAGGAGTCAAATACCACATCCAACAAGGAGAAAACCTAGTTTAGCCATAGAAGGGAACTAGCTTCCTAAACCCAGCTCCTATTTAGCTAGAGTCTATTCTTAGCCTATGTAGTTAGTGAAATACTCTACAAATAGAGTTCGTGATAGGCTTAGATCACGAGTCGTTCTTCTGGAGTTTATTTGCAGTTTTACCTCATTGTAAAGTAGGAGGCTGTGTGGATCTTTTGTAAAGAGTCGATGTTGTAATTCTATAGACATGCCTTGGACCCGCATATGTTTCTGTTGTACCACTCTGAGCGATATAATACGAGTGGAACTGTGTTTCATTGGTGTTATATCAGACTTGCATACTACACCATGCAGTGGTATGCCGGGTCACCACATGATGCTTCTAACACTGCTCCTAGACTTCCAGTTCATGTCTTGCGGGACTCACAGCATGCTCCTGTACACACCGGTCAAAATTCCAGGCAAAACGGGGTTGAAACGAGCTCACAACAGTCACATCAAATATCAGCACAAAATGATAGCAGCACGTCTGACGAGGTTGATTCTCCGACATCATCGTCACCGGGATCCGCGCCTGGATCCTCCTCGGATCGCGCCTCTGCCAGGACTGACGCGCATTGATCCCGAGGACCATCTCCTGGCGCCGCAGCCCGTGGTGGCTTGTCTCCCGTGGCGCGGTCCCCCGCGGCACGGTCGCCCGGATCCTCTGCACCAAGCTCCCCTGCTGGTGCCTCCTCCGCCGCGCAGTCGGCCACACAAACAACCTCAGGATCCTCTGCATCGCCTGCTGCTGCTCTAGATACTTCATCGCATGACTCGGCTGTGATCACCAGGGGACCAGGATCTTCTGCTCCCAGCCACACTGCAGCTTCATCTGTGCCACGACCTAATACAAGAGCTTCTAGAGGAATTAAGAAGCCAAAAGAATACACCGACGGGTCTGTGCGATGGTGTCTTTCTGCATCTCAAGATGAGCCCACTGATCTACAAACAGCTCTTGCAGATACAAAGTGGAAAGGTGCTATGTGTGAAGAATATGATGCTCTCATGAAAAACAAAACTTGGAAGCTTGTGCCGTATATACATGGCACCAATGTCATCGATTGTAGATGGATCTACAAGATCAAGCGTAAGGCTGATGGAACCATTGACAGATACAAGGCCAGGTTGGTGGCCAAAGGTTTCAAGCAAAGATATGGATTAGACTAGGAGGACACCTTCAGTCCTGTTGTCAAGATTGCCACAGTTCGTCTTGTTCTAGCACTTGTTGTATCCAGAGGATGGAGTTTGCGACAGCTAGATATAAAGAACACGTTTCTACATGGTGTTCTGGAAGAAGAGGTCTACTTAAGACAACCACCAGATTTTGAAGATAAGAGAAGGCCGCAGTATGTGTGCAAACTTGACAAGGCATTATATGGACTGAAACAAGCACCTCATGCATGGTATGCTCGCTTAAGCTGTCAGTTAGTTCGCCTTGGTTTTGTTGCCTCCAAATCTGACACCTCTTTGTTCATCTATCGCAAGTCCCATGTTACCATCTTCATGCTCATATATGTGGATGATATTATAGTTGCTAGCTCCTCTAAAGCTGCAACAGATGCACTGTTGAAGGATTTGAGTAAGGAATTTGCTCTTAAGGACCTTGGTGATCTTCATTATTTTCTGGGTATTGAAGTCCAGAAGAAAAATGATGGACTTGTGTTAAATCAGGCCAAATATGCGCGGGATGTGCTTGCTCGAGTTGGTATGAAGGATTGCAAAGGAGCACTATCTTCTTCAGAAAAGATTTCAGCTTATGAAGGAGAGCTCTTAGGTCCTGAAGATAGCACAAAATACAGGAGTATAGTAGGTGCATTACAGTATCTTACTCTTACCAGACCTGATATTGCCTATGCAGTGAATAAAATATGTCAATATTTACATGCACCTACTACTCTGCATTGAACTGCAGCAAAGAGGGTATTGAGGTATGTGCAACATACAGTTGATGTTGGACTGACGTTCACGAGGTCACGCTCCACTCTTGTCAGTGCATTTTCAGATGCTGATTGGGCGGGCTGTGAAGATGACCGCAGGTCAACTGGAGGATTTGCTATTTTCCTTGGACCAAATCTTATCTCATGGAATGCCAAGAAACAAGCCACAGTGTCTCGATCAAGTACTGAGGCGGAGTACAAGTCTGTAGCAAATGCTACAGCAGAGGTAATATGGATGCAGTCATTACTTGCAGAACTTGGAGTCAAATTGACTCAGCCACCGTGCCTATGGTGTGATAATCTTGGAGCAACTTATTTATCAGCAAATCCTGTGTTCCATGCACGTGCCAAACACATTGAGATAGATTTTCACTTTATGCGAGAAAGAGTTCTCAAGAAGCAGCTGGACATTCGCTTTGTTCCGTCTGGGGATCAAGTCGCCGATGGATTCACAAAACCTCTCCCTGTTCGTAGTTTTGAGAAATTTAAATATAATCTTAACTTGGCCAAGTTGTGATTAAGGGAGGGTGTTAGAAGTAGTATTGATCCCAGACTCATATTATGTGTTGTAATCTGTATCCAGCTGTGCACCGCATTGTGCAATATAAATAGAACAGAGATGGGACTCGGGTTCCATCCGAGTAGACCCAAGTCGTTTGACAGGACGATCACGCCTACCAGGTAAGTGATTATCGGGAATGTCACTGACGAACTCGGAAAGAACTAACTGGAATTAGTCTTCACTTCCATCTCTGGTACTTTGACCAGCATTCGGCTAATGCGATGTAGATTCCACAAGCTGAACAATTCCACTTAAGCATGATCGTTTGTAACTACCATGGCATCTAGCAATTCAGGCAGGAATTTCAATAAAAAATCTTAATTCTCCCCTAAGATTTTGGGTTTCTCATAAAGGGCAAAGGAACGCCTCGTATGTCTTGTCAGGTCGGGCGGGGTTTCGGACCAGGGACAGGTATGAGGTATCACAAGTGACAACAGACTGAAAGATCAAGTGCAAGAAGAAAACCTGCACAATGTGGCATTTCAGCTTCTCTGGACAAACCGTATCTATATCTATTTTTGAACACAAGACGCTCCTTATTCACACCAAGAACACATATCATCAGTACTCGAGAGAAGACCATCAAGAGCTCCCTGATGTGCTTCCTGCTCATCATGATGAAAACAATGTTTCTTCAGAATACATCTTTGTGCTTGCACATTATTTTTGATTTATTATCCGCGACAACGACCATTATTACATAATTGCTTATTCTGCTGGGAGATGTCCATATTGATGAGTTCTTAATTAGAACATAAAGTTGCATACTACATGCAAATTCTAACAAGAGTACCAGTACATGTTTTGCCATATCAATGTCACATGTTTTGCCCATGTACTACTAGACACAGCTGGCAACATATTTTGGGATAAGAAAGAGCTTCTCCTTTCGACGCACTGTTAGTCCGTAAACATCTGTCATATCAATGTCCTCTTTGTGCATCCCATCCGGGAGCTCCCAGTCAAAGCAGTGGAGAAGGTTTGTGAGCATGATTTCCACAGTGGCTATCCCAAAATTCATCCCTGGACATATCCTTCTCCCAGCCCCAAATGGTAGAAACTGGAAATCCCTCCCCTTGAAATCGACAGCCTCGGCGTCCATGAACCTCTCCGGCATGAACTCTTCAGCGTGCTCCCATGACCTCGTGTCTCTACCAAGAGCCCAGACATTGACAAGGGTGCGTGTTTCGGCTGGAATTGTGTACCCATTGACATCACATTTGTCTATTGACATGTGTGGGATGAGGAGCGGCGCTGGTGGGTGTAATCGGAGTGTTTCTTTTATGACAGCCTTTAGATAGGTCATGCTGCTCAAGTCTGCCTCCTTCACAGTTCCTTGGGTGCTGGGTGTCTTCCCCCTTACCTCGGCTTGGAGCTTGGTCATGAGGTGTGGATTTCGTAAGAGCTCGCACAAAGCGAACTCGATGACTACGTATGATGTGTCTGTGGCTGCTCCAAACATCTCCTGTGTATGCATTTGAAGATTTAGTTAAACATTTGGAAGCATATATGTCAGTATTAATATTTAATCCCTTGTAAGCACATTGAATATTATCACTTCATATAAAATTAAGCACTATATGAAGAAGTTAAATCTACTTAGTTCATGGAAATATATAAGTGTGTTAAGACGCACACATAACATATCAACAAATTATCAATTCATGATGGTTGTTTTTTTTAATGAAAGTTGGCAGGAGCTCAACCCAACACATGTTATTCTTGCGTATATATTTTTTTTTGAAACGGAGGTAAAAGGTTTGTCTCATCCATTAATTAAACATAAGGTGCTCAATTTTTAGGAGAAAACCGGATAAAAACCAACAACAACAGTGCCAAAGCACACCCACAACCACCCACACTCCGCACAAGGGGTACACCTAGCCACCCTGGCTACCCACAAAAGCTACAAACACGAACCTTAAGTTGACCTATGCCAAACAGCTGGCTCTTCGAGGATAGACATGCAATTTCGATCCTGAAATGAGCACCGGAGAGGAGATGGGCAAGACATCCGCCGAATAGGACCTTCACTGGACCGCCACTCGAAGATCATCGTACACCGCCCAAAAGCAGCTTCGACTTCACAGCAAGAGGAGGCCACCACGAAGACATCCGGGCATGCCGAAACGGAGCCAACTAACATGGTCTTGTCGCAACCAAACCTTGATCACCACCATCGTAATTGCCTCACAAGTCTCCACCCGGAACTCCCGCATTTCTAGTTGACTTCCTGGCCAGAGTGCGCTCCGGACCCGCCCCGCGTGAGAGCGACCCGCCCTGCATGCAAGCGACCCGCTCCGTGTGAGAGCGACCTAGCCTGGGGTGGTCGGGATCTGGGGCTATTCTGCTAGGGTTGGGTGCCCTCCGGACCCGCCCCGCGTGAGAGCAACCCGGGAGGAAAAGGCGATTCTTACTTATATATATAATTAAAATAACAGGTTCATGTATGTTACTAGTATTTTGAGAGGAATTTTACGGTACCTTGGTACTCCATTTAGAGCATCTCCACTCGGTCCCCCTATATGGGATCCGACGCAGCCGTTTTAGGGCTCATATTGGGGGCACCGACGGTAAAACTAAAATAGGGGCCGGACGGCTGCCAGTCGCGGCCCCTATAAAAAAATTTAAAAATTTAAAATAGAATAAAATTTGAAGAAAAAGTAAATTCATTGATAGTTGGGCCATATTTGGCCGATATTTGTAAAAATTTAAAAACACAGATTAAAAAAAACTACCAACTGCCGCCACCGCGCCCTAGGCGGTGGTACATCGCCGTCGGGTAGTCCTCACCGGCGCCGGGCTCCTCCTCCTTCAGCTGCGGGAGGTAGCTGCTGCAGCCCTCGCCGGTGTCGCCGCGCCTCCCGCGCGGCCTGCTAGACGGGTCAGCCTCGTCATCGTCGTCGAGGTTGATGACGAGGCCGAGATGACGGCGGCGCTCCTCCTCCTTGCGTCGATAGTCCGCCGCGCTCCACGCCTCGGTGAACTCGTTCGTCGCCGCGAAGGACTCCAGCTGGGCTTGGCGCAGCCCGGGGAACTCCTACGGGTCGTCGTCCGCCTTGGCGATGGACGCCGCTGCCTTTTACTCCGGCGGTGGCATCCACTCGCGCTGGCGCGGCAGAGATGGCTCGCGGATGACGAGGGCGCCGCCGCGGCGCCTAGGAGAAGGAGGAGGAGCGTCCACCGACTCGACCTTCACCGTCGCCAGGAACCTTGGCGATAGTGTGTTGTAAGGCGAGTACCTCGACGAGGAACCGCACGAGGAGGAGGAGGAGCGTGAAGAGGAGGTGGACTGGCACCGTGCCGCCCACTGCCCGCCATTGCCTCGCGCCGCTGCCAGCTGCAAGTGTCGTGGCGGCATCTACATCGGTGGGTTGTTCCCGTCGGTGATGTAGCAGAGGACCCACACGAGGGTCCTCCCGGGTGCGCTCCACCACCGCCACCGTCCACTGATGTTGTAGTTGGATGGCGGGTAGCTGTTGCCTTCGTAGGCGGCGAGGCGATCGGCGTGCTACTGGACGAAGAAGACGGTCCAGGCGTCTTCATTGTCCGGTGACCACTGTGGGTCGTTACGCTCCTCCGCCGTGAGGTGGTCCCAGAAGTGGTCGTATATGGTGACGATCCGGTCGGTCCCCGTCGGCACAAGGGGGACCGGCAGGCCACCGTAGTCCGGTGGGACAAGGTAGCGGGCGTCCGAGAGGGCGCGCACCTCGGTGACGTGCAAGGACCGGCGGCGGAAGCCGTTGGCGGCGGCGCCTGCCCTCTCTTGGTCTTGGTGGTCCATGGCTAGGGGCGCTGGAGGACGACGTTGTGGAGGTTTGGAGGAGGAGATGGGAGGTGGAATGCGCGACGAGCTAAGGAGGCGTGCAGCGGTTTATATAGGGTCGAGGAAGCCCCTTGGCAGGCATTAACGTCGCCGCTGAAGATGAGCAGGAGGCGCTGAAGATGAGAAGGCGCATTAACACCGACGCGACTCAACACGGAAGGCGAGGAGGCGAGCAGCCTTTGACCGCCGCTAAAGGCGAGCAGGCGCATTAACGCCAACGCGACTCGACGCGGAAGGCGAGCAGACTTTGACGGGCGCGGATGACGATGAGGAAGATGACTCCACCGATGCGGGCAGGTCCACAACATGCATGCATTTCCCGCGGCTTCTCTTTCGCGTCGTTCCCGCCAACACACGGCGCGCCGGCGCCCCCGCTAGCCTCCCTTTTTTCTGGGTTCAGCATGGAGACGTCGAATGCAAAGTTGGGCCGCAGCGGCTAAAAAATATTTCTGGGGGCCGCGGATGGGCAAGAATTTGGGCGCCGGCACTCCCTAAAGACCTATAGGGGACCTTCGGGGAGGGTGAGTGGAGATGCTCTTAGAGGATGGGAGTATGAGACACATCTAGCCATCCATTTAGCAGGGTACTATCGACTTTGTTTGTTACCCCTGATAAATCGTATGCCGCCTCTCCTCTCCCGATCACCCTCCACAGCAAATCTTCCCAAGCGCCCTATGTCAGGCTACTTCCGAACGCATGCGGCAGATGCCATTCCGATCAAAAGCAGGCCATCTTCATCGCTGTGCCATCCCAACCATATCAAAGCCTCTGATTTCAGCAAATTCTTTTGGCCTGTCTGCTATGCATGAGAGGTGAATCATCTGCTAATTCTGCGCCCATTAAATTCTACCCAGATCTAACTAAAATGATTTGATTTCAATTTCCATGAAAATTATTACCTCCTCCGTGAATTAAGTTGATTCTGTAACTCTGTGAGGTTCTAGTTCATCCTGCTACTATGGCGTGCATGGTTCAGATTGGACTTGTTAAGCATCTGTAGTGGATTGGGTTCAGGTATCGTTCGTGATAAATTAAAAATAAGCTGTCCCGACAGAGCTGCAGATCCCTGCCGTGGGGATTTGCTTCGCTCATCCCGCGATCCTGGCTCCTCTCAAACCATGAGCGGAGGTAGACTAGTGGTGGCGGCGCCGAGCTCCGGACGCCACGAACGAGATCATAGGTTTTTAGATTTCGCATACTTCACAGTATGTTCTAGGAACTTTGGAAGGCTGATTACGGTTTTGCCCCTGGGATCAAGGTACTCCGTGGCTTTTGAGTTAATACTCCATAGGATTAGTGGTGGGGTACCAAAACTTCCTGGCCATTACCATGTGGTAGACATGGTGAGCAACTAAACAATTGTTATACAAAAAAAAATTCTGGCCATTGGATCAATAAGAATGGACGGCTCATACTAATTTTGGGGTACTGTAATTTTAATAATTTTGCTAGTACACTAAATATAAACGATCTCTAAAAACATAAGCGAGCGCTTGAGAATGAATGATTATGGAAAATTGTCTTACCATCAAGATGGTCTTGATATGCTCTCTAGTGAGATCATAGTCATGCTGAAGAGAAAGTAGCGCGTCTACAAAGTCCCTTTCTTGATCTTGATCTAGCGATGATGAATTACTCGCAGCAGCATGTTCGTCTATGATCTGGTCGAGCAAGTCGTGCCACCTCTTCTTCAACCTTTCAAGCTTGCCAAGCACGGGTCGTCTGAGCATGCTTATATTTCCCAAGCTGGGGAAATAGTTTTCCAGGTTGAAGCCTCCAAGCGCGGCCACGTTCATGTTAATGAGCTCCCGGAAGACGTCGTTCCGGCCCTCCGCGCGGAAGAACTTTCCCGCTATGGCGCGGCACACGATGTCGTTGGAGAAGGCGAAGAGCATGCCCGACAGGTCGACGGGGCCGCGCGCCTCCCGGAGTTTGGCGACCACGAGGCGCGCCTCCTCCTCGCGGGCTGCGCAGAGGGAGGCCACCTTCTTGGCGCTGAGCAGGTGCCCTGTGATGATCTTCCTGGCCTGGCGCCAGTGCTCGCCGTAGGGGGCGAAGGCCACATCGGAGGCGCCGCTGAAGATGACGTCGACGACCAGGGAGTGCGGCCTGGAGGCGAAGACGTGGTCGTGCGTGCGCAGGACGGCCTCGGTGGCACGCGTGGAGGACACGACCAGGTTGCGCACCTGGCCCAGGTGGAGGAGCATGAGGCCGTCAGCGGCGTGCTTCTCGGAGAGGCCGGCGAGGGAGACGTGGGGGTGGGAACCGACGAGGTGCAGGTGGCCTATGAAGGGGAGCTTTGGAGGCGACGGTGGGAGGCGGCCATGGGACCGGCTACGTGTAGTACAAGCCAAGTAACGTAGCAGCAGGAAGAGGAGGATGAAGAGCAAGAGATACATGAGCAATGCTTGAGCCATCATCAGATTTTCCAAGTGATACGGAGATGGTGTTGGATCTCTTCTTGCTGCGTGTTTTATACAGCAGCCGAGAATACAACCAAGTCTGTGTGAGTCATCTCAGCACAAACACTTGGCATAGCAATGCCAGCCTCCCTAATTTGGCTATATACGGTACAGGTTGTTGTTGCATGCCGTTCATGTCGAGTTTGGCGTGAAATAGTGGTCCAAGTTTGCCTATCTTTGCCGAACACAGAAATGATCGATGTGCCAGCAGTATGCATAACTGTACACATGTAGTAACAGTGGGGCTTGCTGCATTACAAAGCAGAAGCAAAGTGCATGACGACAAACAGTGTGACTACATGTATTGTCCTCACATTAGCAGTTTTCTAGCGAACCTGATGTCACGTTTCGTAGGCGACACGCTGGCGATTTCTGGTGGTGCCCGCCAGCCGCCGGCGATCTCCACCGCCTGCCGCCTTCCTCCATCGCCATCCGCATGCAGGAGATGGAAGGCCATCTTCATCAGGTATGGCTCACGCCGTGATGGTTTCGTCCATGCATCAGGGGATGAGCATCTCATGCTACTGGATGAATCTGAGGAGGAGTTTGAGAGGATCAGGTGCTCGAGATGGATCGGCAATGGAGTGCAGCTGAAAATCGATGGTTTATTGGTTCTGATTGGCCCTAAGATGGTTGATCGTCAGCGAGCAGTGGCGGCGTATTCTGCAGGGGCGTCTCCTCCACCATCCTGTGCACGACTGGACGAGACGGTCTCTCCTTCAGTCCCTGTTCGAGTTTTGCAGCCCAGATCCATGGCGGTTGGAGTTGGACAGCAGACAGATATTAGGGCGCAGCCCAATACTATTCATGGCAGCCCATCGCGAAGCGCCTTAGAAGTGGGTCGTGTGACAAGGTATTAACTTGTCAATGCCTACAAGTAGTAGACTAGGGTTTCGTTGGATGTAGAGGGCAAGTAGATCTCGAAGGTTTCAGCCGAAAAGTACTCGACGAAATAAAACTAGGGTTTGCTCAACAATGATTCGATGATCTTTCTCGTTCCTCGACTCCCCTCTATATATGAGGTGGAGCCGAGGGATTCGTATTGTACAAGTTACAGAGTCCGGGGAGGTTTCTAACTCATCCCGCAAGATTACACACAACACTTCCTATTACAACTCTAGCTTTTCTTAATACTATCTTTGGGCTTCCGAGTCTTCTTATTCTTCGGGTAGTGGACCTTCAGTAAACCCCGGGTACTATCTTCGGCAGGCCCATTGGGGATGCCTATGTCAGTAGCCCCCGAGATTTTGCTTGAGTCGTAGAGTCAGGGAAAATCTCCCCTGTTTATTTTTACTCGACAACTTTAGCTTGTCTATATTTCTTCACATGAATTTCTATATTGTACAGGGATAATGGTAGTTGGGGCTAGTTCATCTGACGGATCAGGTACTAGTTAACTGCTCTAGTGGCAATCCGCAAAAACCTACTTCAAGATCACGTCCCTGGACATGATCTCGGGATACTGGTGTAAACTTCGACAGGTGCCGCTTAAGGTCTTACCATTCTGTCGAGTCCCAGTTAAATTTATCGGGTACCTAACGCGTCCGTTAGGATTTTTCTTCGTATCTGTTGATACGGATAAAAGTAGCAAACCATCGTCAGAGACGGTGCCACGCCGCACAGAACGGATCTGGGGTCTTACCTTCGCAGTGTTTTGCGGCATTCAGAATTTATTCGCAACTTTTGGCGTTCTGAGAATATGTTGTCGAGTGCTTATTCGGCTGTTGGAATAGCACATTTCATCGAGTCAATTTCTGACTCATATTGCTCTCCCGATGGGAGTATATGTAGAGTTATCTTTATAACTCGAAATATGCTCCTTCTTCCTTCTTTTTCTTTCTTTCTTTCTCTTTTTTCTTTTTCTCTTTTTTCTTTTTGATAATTTTCATCGGGCACGCGAACAGCGTTCCCGATGGGAGTAGCCCCCGAGGCTACAGCCAAGGACTTGTGCTTGGTTGTAGGCTCAACATTCTAGTGCATCTTGTCGCTATATTTTCATTTTTTCTCGATATTTTCTTCTTTTATCTCTCGGGTGCGCGAACAGCGCTCCCGATGGGAGTAGCCCCCGAGGCTATGAACAAATGCTTGCGTTTGATCATAGGCTCCCGCAATTTCTATATTGTCACCCTCGAAATTTACTTCTTTCAAAGTAGCCCCCGAGCATTTGGGCAAAAACTTGTATTTGATCAAAGGCTCCCGAAGTATTCAATAACTTCTCCTGTCGCCAATCTTCTTTTATTTTCCTTGTCGAAATTTTCTCCCTTGGTCAAAGTTACTTCATTGCTGTTAATAGTCGCGATTTTTCCGCCTATAAAGCGTAAGTACCACTCTCTCTCTGCCTTGTGGGTCCATTATTTCCACCACGTTGACACGTCGTGCAAGTGGGGGACACACGTCCTCCGTTTTTTTTGGCGCACGTACCGTAACTCCTCAATGTTAAAATACTTTTTTACCCTTGTCTCTACGTGGCTATCATTTGTTGCACACATTTTTCATCCAACGGTCCGCCGTTTCGCCGCACCTCTATATAAGATCCCCTTCTTCTTCCTCGAGCACTTCCGCTCACGCCGTTGCTGTGCTCCCCTCTGCAAATCCTCTTGCGCTCCATAATTCTCTAAGCTCTGCACTCCCGCGCCATTGCTGATGCCTCCGTGCCGCTTGACCAGACACAACACGCCGGAATCTTCAATGGCTGCCGCGGATCTGGGAACCGCGGAGTGGGAAAGATCCAAGCTTTCCGCTCAAGACATCAATCTGCTTAAGAAGCTGGGGCTCAATAAGAAGCCCAACGCACTGCGCTTTCCTAGTGAGGAGAGCTACCCAACCCCTCCAATGGGGTACCGGGTAAGTTTCATCGACCACCTCATCCGCGGACTTTCCGCCCCCATTCATCCTTTTCTCCGCGGACTGCTTTTTGTTTACGGTCTGCAACTTCACCACTTGACCCCCAATTCTATCCTCCATATTTCTATCTTCATCACCCTCTGCGAAGCCTTCCTTGGCGTCCAGCCTAACTGGGCGCTATGGAAGCGCATTTTCTTCTGTCGCCGCAATGGCTCTCCAAACGTCGCTTATAATATAGGTGGCGTTGTAATTTCTGTTCGCCCCACTATCGACTACTTCGACGTCAAGCTCCCTGACTCAGTTCAAGGGTGGCGCAAGAAGTGGTTGACGGTGCCGAAAGAATTCTTCGCCGCCGCTCCTGGGACGTGGAGGCTACCGAAGAAGAAAGAACAACGACTGAAGCCCTGATGGCTCGTATCCACGAGTTGCAAAATACTCGCGGCAAAGAATTATCAGGCATCCAAATCACAGCCTATTTTCTAAGGACCAGAGTTCAGCCTCTTCAGGCTCGCAAACACCCTCTCTGGAAGTATTCTGGCGCCACGGACGTTGATCGGCTGTCGACGGATTTAGAAGTCAAGGATTTAGAAAAACTTGTCCGAAAAATCTCGTCTCTCAGCAAAAAAGATCCTGTCCCTTCTTCTTGTCGCGTAAAACCATTCAGCTCCACCAATCCACTTCCCAAGGTAAGCTTTGTCGCTTGATTTGCTATTGCTTTGCTATCTTTATTTTTGACTTTCCTACTTTTTGACATCCTCATCTGCTTTTTGTATAGAACCATCCAAATCTCGTCTCGCTCCCTCCCCTTCCTGAAGGTGGAGAAGTCGAGGAAAGGGCTATCATCGCCGACGACAACCAAGATGCCCCCTCGTTTGTAAATGAACCCGTAGATTCTCGAAAATCTGCGGGTTCCTCCGAAAAGGAAGCTGCCTCCGAGGGCACTATGTCGGCACAATCTCCTCCTTCTGCTGTGTCTCCAAGGCACAAAAGGAAAAGGGATAGTGTCGAAGATTCCGGCACCTCCAAAGCCGAAGAAGTTGGTCCTTCACGTCAGAAGGCGGCTTATGATCCATACCTTGAATCCCTCATCAGCTCGTAAGTTGTCTTTACTTCTTCTCATCTTTGTACTCGAAGTTTTTTGTCTATCTTGCTTTTTATGCTGTCGTCTTTTGTTCGCAGTGATGATGAGGAAGAACCACCAACTCTTGACGTGGCTGCTCGAACGAGCTCGTCACATACTTTAGTTGTTTCGGAGACGCCAGCTGAAGGAGAGAAATCCTCGCCTCCTCAACTGAATGTTGGCGCTCCCACTCCACCTTCGAGCCCTCTTGTCCCTTCACCAAAAAGGACAAGGATAGAAACGATCATGGAGCCTACCGTTGAATTGGGTAGCTCCTCCAATTCTTTCTTGGATGACGTAAGTTCCAAATTTGCTTATCTATATTTCCTCTTGTTCCCTTCTTTTATGCCTTCATATTTTTCCCATACCAACGTTTTTCTTTCTTTGTCTTTCTTTGACAGCCTATGGTCAAAGAACTTCTTCGTATCGGTGCCCAATTTGTTGGGTACCGTGAGTATGCAAGCAAGACTGAAGGTACTAATTTTTTCTATGACACCTGCTTTACGATTTCCTGCTCCTGCTTTGCTTGTATTTTTTGACAACTTCTTGATTATTGTGGCAGAGAAACTTGCAGAAACCAACAAGCTTGTCGACACTCTTGCTCAAAAACTAGAGCAGAGTGAAATGGCTCGCAAGAAGGCTGATCTTGATGCTAGCCAAGCTAAAGCAGAGGCTGAGGAGGCCACATCCAAAGCTGCTGGTGTCGAAGATCTGCAGAGGAGGCTGGCTGACGCCGAAACTGCTTTGAATGAACACAAGGCCTCCCAAGCTGCTCGTGAAAAGGCGATCACCAAGCGCTTGATCGCGCAAAATCGGCGCTTTGTCGGTAATTTTATCGTACCCTTCTATCTTTTCCTTCTTTAGGATTAATTTTTCCTTCTTGCTGTCGACCAACACGTATTTTCCTCGGCAGCCAAAACAAACCAAGAATTTGAGCTTGAAGATCCCGACGATGATCCTCTTCTGGACGCACTCTCTTTCCTGGAGTTTCATGGAACTGAAGTTCGCGAGGGCATAGAACATGCTGACGCGGGTTTATCAAAGCTGTTTCCCTACTTCTTCCCCAGGAAAGAGGAGCCCAAAACTTTCCTTGCTCTTGCCAAGGAGTTTGATTCGTCAGAAGATCTTGGACTGAAGATGCGCCAGGAGAACATGAAGGTTGCTGTTGAGAGCACTGTTGCCTTGGTCGCGGACAGCCAACAAACTATTGACTGGACGAAAGTTGGCGCCACCGAGCAGATAGAATAAACGAAATGGCGTTCATTGATCAAGGCAGCCAAGCCCAACGCGAAGAAAGTCCTGGCCTATCTCGGGATCAAGCCAGCTTCGACTCCTAGCTCATCAAAGCCGGAGGTCTAGTCGAATGCCTCTTCTTCTTTTTTCCTTTGCTTTTGATGATGTCGCCAAAGTAGCTAGTGGCGACACTTATCCCTCTATTTCCACTGTAATGCCTTGTAAATATTCTGAAAGATCAATGAAGCTCTATCTTGCTTGTTTGATTGATGTCGACTTTTTTGTTAAATTTCAGTTGGTATTTGATAACTATACTCCGTCTCCTGCTCCTCCCGATGTTTTGCCTTCTCCTTCTTGCTCAAGAAAAAATCTTGCTAATCCTGAACCTGTCGAAGATTCCGTGCCGCAAGAATTGGAAGAACTTCGGTGGCAACTTCAGTATGCGAAGAAGCAGACACTTGTGATGATGGAACAATCTCGCAAGGCGTCTGAAGCCGAAAAAATTGCGCTTCAACAAGCTCAAGAGGCCATGGCTGCTAAGGACGCTGCCGTTTCTGAAGCTAAAAAGGCGACTTCTCGAGAGAATTCCATGCTTGAGTTAATGAATGAGGCCGCTGCCGATATATCTGGTATTTTTTCGTTGAACCAAAACTCCTTCTACCTGTATGCTGTATCCCCCCTGTTTTTTGAAATCTTCCTGCTGTCATTGAATAGGTTCCTGGCTTGATTCTGCTGCTGAAGATGATAGGGTAGATACGAGGACCAACTTGCTTGTCAATCTCTCTCTTGACCATGGCTGTTTGTTCTGGGCCACTCCCGAAAGAACACGACAAATTGTCAGATTTCAAGACCGCGCCTGCCAGGTTCGCGATTTCCTGGATTTCTGTACTAGAACCTTGTCGTTGGTTTATAAAACAATGTTTCCTCGTAACGAAACACCCGATACTCTTCTTGGCTTGATGGAGAAGTTTAAAGATGCCTCGAAGATCCATGACTTTATTAGGGCGCAGCTCTCTGCTGGCGCCAGATTCGCTATGATCATGATCAAGATCTGCCACCCGAAGTTTGATATGAACCAAATTATCCCCAAGTGTTTGGCGAAGATGGCGAAAAAGAAAAGGGATGTTAGCAGAATTGATGATTATGTAACCCCTGTAGCCGAAGCTATGATGGACGAACTTCTTCGGATGGATTCTGAATTCTTCGTGAGAGGCAGCTACTCTGAGCATAGCGCTCGTTCTTCAAATCGACTGACCATAGATAACATACTAGGCCATCATTGATTTTTCCTTGTGATTTTTTCTCAGGATTCTGTTGTATATTATGAATATACTCTGTATTGTAAAGCCGTCAAATTATTTTTCATTGTTGAGCCCTCTTTTGTCTTGGTGTCGAATTTTTATTGTATGCGCGAGGTTTTTAAACCAAAGCGACTAGACTGTATTGATTGCACTGTATTTGCGGGTACGAGCCCCCGTGTTTTCCTTGATTGCTATTTTGTATCTTTGTTTGTTTCGCGAGGTATTTTATACCAAGGCGAAAAATTGTCGGGAATGTATTTTGCAAGTCTGAGGCCTAAGCCCCCGAGCCTGCCAAAGAAATGTATATCTCGACTATCTTTACTATATTGCAGCACCGCGAGTCCGCCTCATTAAAAACCTTTCCCGGCCCCACTCGGTGCCCCGAAAAAGGAAAAGAGTGCGTCTGAAAACTCGCGGGCATTTCAGTACATTGAAGTTTTACAAGGACTATATTTCGACTCTAGGCGTAGAACCGTCTGAGTTGCGCCACGTTCCAGGGATTTGGCTCCTCCACCCCTGTCTTCTTGTCCTTTATCCTGTATGCTCCTCCTCCGATTACTTCTGTGACGATGTAAGGTCCAAGCCATGGTGACTCGAGCTTTTCATGACTTTTTTGCGTGAGCCGAAGGACTAGATCTCCCACCTGAAAGGATCTTGGCCGTAAACGTCGACTATGGTAATTCTTCAGGTCCTGTTGATATTTGGTTACTCGAGAGAGTACTTCATCTCTAGCCTCGTCGAGTGCATCGACGTCATCTTCTAGCGCTTTTCTCGACACCTCTTCATCATATTCCACGACTCGTGGAGAATCGTGCTCTATCTCAATTGGTAGTACTGCTTCCGCTCCATGAACCAAGAAGAACGGAGTTTCTTGTGTCGCTGTGTTTGGTGTTGTTCGTATGCTCCATAATACACTGGGCAGCTCATCTGGCCAGGTGTATCGAGCTTTCTCCAGTGGTGCTAATAATCGTTTCTTGATGCCGTTGCAAATGATTCCATTGGCTTTCTCGACTTGACCGTTGGTCTGCGGGTGTGCAACCGACGCAAAGTGTAGCTTGATACCCACTTCTTCGCAGTAATCTTTGAACTCGTGGGATGTGAAGTTACTGCCATTGTCTGTGACGATGCTGTGAGGCACTCCAAATCTGAAAACGAGACCTTTTATGAATTTTACTGCGGATGCCCCGTCTGGTGAGTTTATCGGCTTCGCTTCTATCCACTTTGTAAATTTGTCGACAGCTACCAGCATATACTCCTTTCCTCCTGGCCAGGATTTGTGTAACTTTCCCACCATATCGAGGCCCCATTGAGCAAAGGGCCAAGACAAAGGTATTGGCATCAGCTCTGCTGCCGGGGAGTGAGGTTTTGCGGCAAACCTCTGGCACGCATCACAGGTTCGTACTATCTCCTTTGCGTCCTCTATTGCTGTCAACCAGTAAAATCCAGCTCGAAAGACTTTGGCAGCAATAGCTCGGCTACTCGCGTGGTGACCGCAAATTCCTTCGTGTACATCCTTCAGGATCATCCTTCCTTCCTCGGGTGTGACGCACCTCTGTAGTACTCCCGAAATACTTCGTTTATATAGCTCCCCTTTGACCACAGTAAAAGCCTTTGATCGTCTAATAACTCGCCTCGCTTCAACTGGATCGTCGGGTATTTCCTTCTTCAGGATGTATGATATGTACGTCTGCATCCATGGTATCTGTATCATCATGACCAGGTCATGATCTTCCTCTTCCTCCTCTAGTACTTCATTGGTAGCCCCCGAGGGTTTTTCTCCTTCTTTTTTGGTTTTGTCGACTTCGTAGATCTCTCTGCTATCTCTTCCCAAAATACACCTGGCGGAACTGCAAGGCATTGCGATCCGATGTTTGCGAGAACGTCGGCTTCGTCATTGCTCAATCTGCTGATATGATTTACTTCGCATCCATCGAACAACTTCTCGAGCTCGTTGTAGACTTCCTTGTATGCTATCATACTATCGTTGACTGCGTCGCATTGGTTCATGACTTGCTGAGCCACCAACTGCGAGTCGCCAAAGATTTTTAGTCGAGTTGCACCGCAAGCTTTCGCCATCTTCATCCCATGTATGAGGGCTTCGTATTCTGCCTCATTGTTAGATGCGTTTGGGAACATCATCCTCAGGACGTACTTCAGCTTGTCGCCTTCTGGTGATATTAGTATCACACCTGCACCAGCTCCTTCTAATCTCTTGGATCCATCGAAGTTCATGGTCCAAGTTCTCGATAAATCTGGTGGTCCTGTGTTTTGCAGCTCCATCCAAGTTCTCGATAAGTCTGGCAAAATCTGCGACTTGATTGCTTTTCTTTTTTCATACGTGATGTCCCGAGGGGAAAGTTCTATTCCCCAAAGGGAGACACGACCCGTAGCTTCTGGATTGTTTAGTATATTTGACAAGGGAGCTTCATTGACCACTATGATCGGGTGTGCCGAAAAATAGTGGCGCAATTTTCGTGCTGTTGTGAACACTCCGTATGCTAGCTTTTGGTACTGAGGGTACCTTTGTTTTGAGGGCGATAAAACTTCGCTGACGAAGTATACTGGCCTCTGCACTCCGTGGAGTTTTCCTTCTTCCTCCCTTTCGACGACAAGGACCGTGCTTACCACCTGGGGTGTGGCCGCAATATACAGCAACAAAGGCTCTTCTCTTTTGGCGCCACCAAGATTGGCGGTGTCGAGATTTTGCGCTTGAGGTCCTCAAAAGCTCTGTCCGCTTCTTCGTTCCATTGGAACTTGTCTCCCTGTTTGATCAAGGCGTAAAATGGTAACGCCTTTTCTCCAAGCCTGGCGACGAATCTGCTTAAGGCTGCGACTCGCCCGGTTAACTGCTATACTTCTTTCAACTTTGTTGGCTTCCTCATCGTTACGATGGCCTGTATTTTTTCGGGGTTTGCTTCAATCCCTCTTGCTGATACTAGGAACCCGAGAAGTTCTCCTGCAGGGACGCCAAAAGAGCACTTTGTCGGGTTCAGCTTGAGGCAAAACTTGTCGAGGTTGTCGAAAGTTTCCTTCAGGTCCTCAATTAGAGTGTTGCCTTTTTTGGATGTTATGACGACATCGTCGATGTATACTTGTACATTTTTCCCTATCTGCTCTGCTACGCACTTCTGCATCATCCGCTGATATGTTGCTCCCGCGTTTTTCAACCCGAAGGGCATTGTTCGATAGCAGAACACGCCGTAAGGGGTGATGAACGCTGTTTTCACCTCATCATCTTCTTTCAATCTAATCTGGTTGTAACCAGAATAAGCATCCAGGAAGGAAAGACGTTCACATCCTGCCGTGGAGTCAATAATTTGATCGATCCTTGGGAGGGGAAAGTGATCCTTTGGACAATGTTTATTAAGACACGTAAAGTCGACGCACATGCGAAGGACCTTCGTGTTTTTCTTCGGCACCAACACTGGGTTAGCTACCCATGTGGCTTCTGTATGTATTTCTTTGATGAAACCTGCTTCTCTGAGTCTGTTAATTTCCGACAGCATAGCCTTGCGGTTTGGTTCCGAGAAACGCCGCAGAGGTTGTTTGATTGGTTTTGCGATTGGATCCAAGTGTAGGTGGTGCTCGGCAAGTTCCCTGGGTACTCCTGGCATGTCAGCTGGACACCATGCGAAGATTTTCCAGTGCTCACGGAGGAACTCGATGAGCGCGCTTTCCTATGCAAGGTCCATGTTATTTGCGATGGACGTCGTTTTCTTCGGGTCTGTCGGGTGAATCTGTACTTCCTTGGAATCCTTTGCTGTGTTGAAGGTTGACTCCTTGCTAGGCCTCCCCACATCTGGTAGTACGTCGTAGTCTGTCGTGAGTTTTGACTCCATATATTCTGCTTGCATCCCGAAGGTTTCTGAAAGCCGATGAAAGTCCTTATCACATTTATTGTCAAGCGCAAAACTTCCTTTAATTGTGATTGGCCCCTTAGGTCCAGGCATCCTCCACAGCAAATACGTGTAATGTGGTACTGCCATAAACCTAGCGTATGCTGGACGCCCCAACAGAGCGTGGTACTGTGATGGGAAATCCACGACTTCAAACTCCAGCCTTTCAATCCTGTAATTCTCTCGGGTGCCGAACTGAACGTCGAGATTGATCCTCCCCAGTGGGTAACTTGGCTTCTCTGGTGTGATGCCGTGAAAACGCGTATCCGTTGGTTTGAGGTTTGCCAAGGATATGTTCATCTTCCTTAGTGTATCTGCATACATAAGGTTTAGACTGCTTCCTCCGTCGATGAAAACTCGAGACACGTCGAATCCTGCAATTACTGCGGGCAAAATAAGTGCTGATTGCCCTGGTCGAGGAACTTGCTGAGGGTGATCCGCAATTGTGAAACCAATATCTTGCCCCGACCAATTGAGATACTCGACTGTTGGTGGAGGCATCTTCTCTGCCATGAACACCTGCCGCAAAATTACTTTCTGAGCTCTATTGGATGGCCTGCCTTTCTGGATCATCGAAACCGCTCCATGGGAGTTAGGATCGACATATGGTGGTGGTGCCGGTGCTGCCGCTATTCTGAGCTGGTGTCGATTTTCTTCCGTAATTGCGGGAGGAGGTGGTAGGTGGATCTCACTCCTAGGTCCTTGGGGGTTTCGACTTGCTGCCTGAGCATGGGCTTGCACGGCAACCCTCATCATTGCTTGAAAATTTCGACAGTCTTTCTGTAGATGTCCTGACTGCCTTACCCCGTTGCTGTCGACGAAGAAGTGCATCTGGCATGGGCCGTTCATCATATCCTCAGGGGTCACAAAGGGCCTCTGAAACCTAGGTCCATTGCTTGGTCTGTTATTTCGCGAATCATCTCTGTTGTCGCTTCGCTGCTCGTTGCTTCGTTGATAGTTATCTCTATTGCTTCCTCCAGCGCCCGATCGAAACCTAGCCGAAATTTGGCCAGGTGGATCATAACTCGAAAATCGAGAGAATCGTCGCCTGCCCTGATAATTTCGACTGCGGTCCTCCTCTGGTGACCTGTGTCGCTTATTGTGCATAGCATCTTCGCCATCTGCCCATTTGTTTGCTATCTCCATTAATGCTGATACTGTTTTTGGGTTAGTTCTTCCCAAATCCTCCACGAAATCTCCTCGTCGGACTCCTGCAACAAACGCGTCTATGGCTCTCTCGTCAGATATGTTTTCTGCCGAGTTTTTGATGATGTTCCACCTTTGGATGTACTTCCTCATTGATTCATCATGTTTCTGTCGACATGATCTCAACTCCTCGAGTGTTGCAGGCTTTTTGCAAGTAGACCGGAAATTCTTGATGAATATGTCCTCGAAATCAGTCCAGCTGTCGATGGAACCTACTGGAAGTTTCTTTATCCAAGATCTTGCGGCTCCACTCAAGTGCACCTGAATGCTTTGCATTGCTGTTGCCCTTGTTCCGCCGATTAATTTCACTGTCTCGAGGTAATCTACCAGCCAATCCTCAGGATCCTGCAATCCGTCGAATTTCTTGAAATTATCGGGTAACTTAAACCCTGAGGGCACCCGAGTTTTTCGGACCCTTCTAGTAAAACATGGTAGTCCGCACATATCCTCCTCAGCTAGGTCTGGAGAGTGTCGATGTTCCCTTCTATGTTGTCGTGCTCTGTCTACCCTTGCCTGGGTTTCTGCGTCCCTTGCTTCGCCTGTTCTTTCGGGAGCTGCTGCTGCAACCGCAGGTCGTGGACTATTTTGCCTTGCTGATCCTTCGGGAGGCGTCGATGCGAACGCTGTTCCCATGGCTCCAACACCTGCCATGGCCATGTTATACAGTGCTTCCCTTGAATCTCCAGGAGGTGGCCTGGATGCGAGGATAAAGGCTTGTGTCGCCATATACCCTGCTTCCGGTGTTTTGGGAATGATGTTTCCTCTCGTGTCTATCAACATAAAGGACATGTCGAGGTTTTGAACTAGATTCTCTCTTTCTGCTTCAGGTGTGTTTTGCAACCTTGACCTTGCCCTGTTCCGAGCTTCTCTGTGGCTGTCTCCCGAGTTTCCTGATTGTCGACTGAGGTCTGCCCTTCGCCTGCTTGACGCGGAAGCTGCCTCCTTTCTTCTGTTCAGATCAGCTGTTTGTTTTTCCAATTCCCTTCCAGCTCGGGCGAGTCTATATTGGTATGCCTGCAATTCCTCGACCGTGGCGGTT
Organism: Lolium perenne; assembly: GCF_019359855.2. Classification (NCBI taxonomy): domain Eukaryota; kingdom Viridiplantae; phylum Streptophyta; class Magnoliopsida; order Poales; family Poaceae; genus Lolium; species Lolium perenne. Next base: position 29,494,059 of record NC_067248.2, on the reverse strand, counting down.
GTCGCCATTGGTTCTGAACCATCCATAGCTCTTGCGGCTCTGTCCCATGCTGCTTGTGGCAACTGAACTCTCATGCGTGGTGTAGGCCCAATGTATTTGTTGCCTAATCCTCGCCTTAAGTCAGAGGGATCGACGTATGGATTTCCCAGATCGTCGAAAGCCTCCGATGTTTCATCCTGATCATGACTTGCTTCTCCGATGACGTAGATTTGATGATATTTTGAATTCTGCGCCTTGCTGGATTCGGTGACACCATCATAAAGATTGGTGAAGACCTTTCCAATGGTGATAGATTTGTCGATGAAGTCGAAGCTGTCGACGCTTTCGGAGTCGCTGCTTATATAGGAGTCCGCAGACGACTCGAAAGACATGTCGCTGAAGATCTTGGCGAGTTTTTCGCTTGCCCTGGTGCTGACGAAGCGTGGCGAAGAGGTTTCTTTGTCGCCTGACTCGATCGATGATGCCGAGCTTGAAGATTCAGTATGCTCCACAGGAAACCTCGGGAAGGTCGCAATTTCGAGACGATAACTTCCTTCCTTCCCGACGCGAAAGTGGAACCTCCCGAACGTCATCTCCATGGGCTCCTCCGGATATGTATATGCATCCAAACGGGAGGGCGGGTGAGGCACAAAATCAACGAGACCAGTTTCGATCTGTTTACCTCTGTCCATGATGTTGCTTGCTGCTGATGAAGTCGACGATCCTGAACGTGCCATCGAGATCAGCTCCTTGTCACCTCTAATTCCCACAGACGGCGCCAATTGACAAGGTATTAACTTGTCAATGCCTATAAGTAGTAGACTAGGGTTTCGTTGGATGTAGAGGGCAAGTAGATCTCGAAGGTTTCAGCCGAAAAGTACTCGACGAAATAAAACTAGGGTTTGCTCAACAATGATTCGATGATCTTTCTCGTCCCTCGACTCCCCTTTATATATGAGGTGGAGCCGAGGGATTCGTATTGTACAAGTTACAGAGTCCGGGGAGGTTTCTAACTCATCCCGCAAGATTACATACAACACTTCCTATTACAACTCTAGCTTTCCTTAATACTATCTTTGGGCTTCCGAGTCTTCTTATTCTTCGGGTAGTCGGCCTTCAGTAAACCCCGGGTACTATCTTCGGCAGGCCCATTGGGGATGCCTATGTCATCGTGAGAGCGTCTCCGCCAACAACCTCTTAGAAAACCCTAGATCGATTTGCGGAGTCGTCTTCGTGCGATATCCACAACCACCACGCTCATCGTCTCCGCCGATTACTCCTCCTCAAGGCTGGTGTGGGGTGAGATCGGGTGATACTAGGTCCTTTTCTTAGGTAGCGGCGGTGCAGATGGACCATCGTCTTCCGCGAAGATCCCCCCGCGTGGGTACCAGAGAGCTCCCTACAACAACAGATTCAGATCTACGGAGGAGAGAAGGGATGATGAGCGGAGGCGTGAGGATGAGAGGAGATGGGAAGAAGACAGAAGAAGAGATGAAGAATGGAGGCGTGATGAGGATAGGCGCAGAGAGGCCGATCTGCGCCGTCGGTCAGAAGAGCGTCGCTGCAGTGAAGAGCGTAGGCTGGAGGAAGATTGGAGACATGGTGAAACCTTGCGCATCACGGAGAGAGCTGCTAAGGAGAGAGCGCTGGAAGAGAGACAACGCAAGGAAGATCAAGTGCCGATGAACAACAACAGAGATCGCTGGGCTCATCGGCAAGAGATGGCGGGTACTCGGGCGGATTCATCAACGAATTCCTTCGCCATAGCTCCTTCTTCATCAGTGCCGCAACAACCTACCATGGCGAGTACTGTAAACCCCATTAGAACAGTTGATCCGCATGCTCCGATTCCTGGTAGATCTGGTCCCAGTTCGTCTGTTGCTCCCAATGTTGCTGTTGTCGCGCCGATGGGGTCCTCTGTACCTCCATCGGTGGCCATAGCTAACAGAGGTGCGGTTCCCAGTGCACTTCCTTTCCAGAATCATAGGACTGAGAACCCCTTTGGTTGCTTGAACCGTGGCAAGAATCATCATGTTAGTATTTGTCAGGATAGAGATCCTTGGGAGTATAGAGCACCATATTATGGTAGTCCAGATTTTGGTCAAGGATTCTATGTTATTCGTGATGTAGAGGCAGAAGTGCAATCTCTGGAGCTGCTTAATTATGCCCAGATAACAGTTGTCAGGGGGAGGCTACCTTCAGAGATATGGAACATGAGTTCCAAGTCTGGTCTGACTCCATTGGATACAAATGGAGGTTTTATGTCAAAGTAGCTGCTGAAAACCAATACATCACTAGATTTCCTAATGCAAAGTGTATCGAAGAATTATCTCATTTTGGTAAGTTCATCATGAAAATTGTACCAGATACTCATCAAGATTGAGAAATGGGCTGGAGATATTGAACCATTTGCTGCAATGGAAGAAGCTTGGTTCAGAGTTAAAGGGATTCCCATGAAATATGGGAAGCCTACTGCATATTATGTTGCTAGCATGGCTGGATTGCCCTTGGCCTTAGACATGAATTATCTCAGGAACTTTGCTTATATTAGAGTCAAGCTTGGCTGTCAGGATCCTGCTCTTGTCCCCAGCTCTAGGATTGGTACTATTAAAAAAGGCTTCTATGAGTTTCAGTTTACCAGGGAAGTGATTGACCCCAATACCAATCCTGCAACATACTATGCTGCTGCAGTAGAAAATCCCAGGGAAGACTCACAGCAGAATTCTCCCAAGAGACAGAGAACACGTAATGATGGTGACTTGAATACTGGAGGAAACAATGGGAATGCCAATCCAGGTGGGACTGTGAACAGAGGTGAACCTACTCAAGCTGCTCAACAAAGAACTGTCCAGGGTGGCTCTGAGAAAGGCAAAGAAGTTGTGGTTAGCTCAACTAGCTTATCTAATGAGGTCTCTGATTATTTTGCAACAAGAATTCAGAATATCATGGGCTCTCAAGTTCATGTTGCTGATATTACTGGATCTTCTTCTGCTGAGGTCAGAATCATGGAGAACAACAATCAGTCTGCCAGTCTGCCCTCTTTGCAGGATGTACACAAAGATGTGATTACTGCTCTGGCACAAGAGAAAGTGGTGGATGGGGTGGAACTTCCATCAATGAACAATGATGCTGGCTGCAGGGAATTTATGAGCAAACTGGTAAAAAGTGGGAGTGATAAAGGATTTATGCACCGGAAGAAGTATCAGAAAATGATGGAGCCTGTCCTAGAAGAGCAAGTGCAACCAGTGCAAGACAACAATGAAGATTGTTCGATTGATATGGTGGATTATGAGAGTAGTGATAATGGGGAACTGATGCATGAGGAACAAGATGTGGTTGAACATATTCAGGGTGCAATTCTTGCCCTGGCTGCTCCTTCCCTGGAACATGAACGCACAACTGTGGTCATTCCAGTGGATGGATCTCAACCAGAAGCAGAGAACCTACATGAGGACATGCAAGAAGGTCTAACACAGGAAGATGTGCAGGGTGTTTTGGGTGGAGATGGAGGGAGAATGGAGATCCATGCCAGGGACCCTGTGCAACTAGCCAGGGTGAGCACAAGGATTGCTGGACATCCTCAGGCTGCATCGAGGGTGACAGATGGCACCAGGACATAGCAAACAAGAGATACTTCAAGTACAAATCTTAATGCCTTTAATTCCTTTGCTGTTTTAGATGATGATGATATTTGTTCTAGAGCCCTTGAAATGGGAGTTAACGCTGACACCTTTACTCTTGAAAAAATCAACCATATTAAAGATCTTGAGATAACTAGACACAATTTGAATTGTAAATCTCAACAGTTGCAAAATGCTAGTATGGATAATCAACCTGTTGAGGCCAGTCATGTGTTGTTCTTGGGTTTTGGAGAAGAGGAAGATGATGTGGAGGACTTCACTCCAGTTATATCCAGGAAATCCAAAAAGGAACTGAAATATGTGAGTAAAATCCAAAGATCAATGGAAAGAATCAGATATAATACAAGATCTTTGGGAGCACAATCTGGTTTTGGTGCTGCCCAGAGCAAAGCCACTAATGATCACCCTGTGTGTGGCATGGTGGCTGGACCCAGAGCAAGGAAGAAAAACCCTAAGTATCTATGATAGGTGACAGCATGAATTGCAGGGGTGTGGTAAAGAAAGGGATGAGTGTGTTCCTGACAGATTTCATCAGAGAACAACAGTTTAGATTTTATTGGGTTGCAGGAAACTATTAAAAGATTATTATCAGGCATTCTTCAGGAAGATTGATCCTGTGAATCAATTTTCCTGGAGATGGATCCCTTCTGTTGGGAGAGCTGGTGGCATTCTTGGAGGTTTCAACAAGATTAGGTTTGATATTGTGGATACAGTGTTGGGCATATTCTTTATAAGGGTAACCCTACAGGACTTGAAGATTCAGAAAAATGGGATTTAGTCTTTGTGTATGGATCTGCTCAGGAGGAAGACAAGGAAAGATTTTTGGCTGAACTGGGTGCTGTTTGAAGTAACCAAAGGAATCATATGTTGATTGGTGGAGATTTTAATATTCTTAGGTTTTCCTTTGAAAAAAATAAAGAGATGAGAAGGAACAGATGGTACAACATGTTTAATGATATTATTAATTCTCATGAGCTTAGGGAAATTGATATGTCTAGGGGACAATACACCTGATCCAACAATCATATTAACCCTACCCTGGAAAAGCTTGATAGATTTCTGATGACTACTGATTGGGAAGACTTGTTTCCTCTGACAACTGTTCATAAAATTGCTAGAGATGTATCATATCACAATCCCATTATTCTGGACACTATGGAGAACATAGAACAAAAGAAAAAATAACTTTCAAATTTGAAAAAATTTGGTTGAAAGAAGAAGACTTCTTGCTTAGAGTGGAGAGAATTTGGAGACAACCTGTTAGATCTAGAAATGCTTCGGAAAAAATCAGATAAAGTTGAAGAAAACAAAAAATGATCTGAAAGGCTGGGGAGCAAATATCATAGGGATAGATAAGAAGATCAAACAGGATCTACATCTGGAATTGGCTGCCCTGGAGGATTTGGAGGAACAAGGTGAAATTACTTTGGTTTGGAGAGAATAAACTATGGGATTATTACTCTCATTCCCAAGGGAGAGGATGCAGATATCATTCAGAAATACAAGTCGATTTGTTTATTGTAAGTTCTATTCAAGATTTTCACTAAAGCAATGGCTGTTAGAGCTGAGCCAGTAATGGGGAAACTAATTCATCCTTGCCAGAATGCTTTTATTAGAGGGAGATACATAACAGATGGAGTGATGTTGTTGCAGGAAATTCTTAGAGAACCCAAAGTCAAGAAAAAACAAGGTGTTGTGCCGAAAATTGATTTTGAAAAAGCATATGAGAAGGTGAACTGGAATATTCTGTTGGATTGCTGCAGACATAAGGCTTTAGTGACAAGTGGATACTATGGATCAAAGAAGGAGTTACAAAAGGGACTCTCAGTGTGAAAATTAATGACATGATGGGCCCATATTTTTGTAGTTTCAAAGGTGTTAGACAAGGGGATCCTTTTGGCAGCTAATAGCCTGTCCAAGATGATTGAAAATGCACAAAGGAATGGTTTGCTTAAAGGGCTGGCTGATAATTTGGTGGAAAATGGGGTAGCTATTCTTCAATATGCAGATGATACTATACTCCTGATTCAAGATGACTTTGAAGGAGCCAGAAATTTGAAGCTGCTGCTGTATATATTTGAAGTGATGTTTGGCCTGAAAATAAACTTTGAAAAAAGTGAAACCATGCTTGTGCTTGATGAACCTAACAAGTTACAGGATTATGTGAATTTGTTCAATTGCCAAAAAGGTAGATGGCCCATCAAATACTTGGGTACTCCTATGTGTGCCAGAAGATTATCAGTAGCTGACCTACAGTTCATAGAAGACAAAGTCAAGAAAAGCATGGGAGGTTGGATGGGTAGAACTCTCTCCATTGGAGGCAGATTGATTAAAATTGATGCTTGCCTTTCTAATATTGTTGTGTATCAAATGTCAATGAGACTCTGTAACATCCCAAATTTAAAAACAATGAAGAAGACCAATTCCATTTTTCCAAAATTGGGAGCCAACAAATTTTTTCAATTACATTTCCCTATGTGCCTAGTGCTCATGCATGTATGGTGATTTTTGCCATGATGTTTGTTTGAAGTATGTGATAATGTTTCTAAACCTTAAACCCTATCCCTTTTCAAAATCAAAGATGAACAAAGAAAAGAAAAAGAAAATCAAAGGTGAGGCATATGTGAGCTTAGGGCCATTTTTACAAATAATGTCCTATGCCATATTTACCTTACCTAAATGGTTTAAAACCATTACTAAACTCAACCTAACACTCAATCAACCAAACACAAATACTTTAGGGTCAAAGAAAAATAAAATAAAATAAAAAAATGAAATTCACATGTGAGCCTTTGGACACTTTTGAAAATCTTAAACCTAGGCCATCTTACTTTGTGTAAATGGTTGGAAAACATTTCTAAACTCAAAAGAATACTTTTTGGTAAAAGAAAATAAATAAACAAACAAAAGAAAATGAAAAATGCAAGTCACATATGATAATGGTCATATGTGACAATTTTAACATGTTACCTACTTTGAGCCCCTGTATTAAGCTTTTTCTAAACCAAACTTTCTCAACTCTTTGCACCTCATCCAAGAGCACATCAAGGTGAACACTTTTGGTGAAGACCAACCTTGGAAATTCTTTTTCAATTACTTATTATAAGAATGCAAAGTAGCAACTTCGAAACAAAAACTAGATCAACCCCATTTTGGAATTTCACCAAACCTTCCCAATTTTCAAACCAAGGACATCAGTAGGTGCCAAATATTATTCGAATCAAACCCAAGAAAAAGTTTGCCAAAATTCAAATTCAAACTTCTTTCGGCCATTTCATCGAACACCTTGTGTGCACTATTTGGCAATTTTTACACACACTAAAACCTAGTGGATTTTAGCATGCACTTGGATGCTCTGGTCATCCACAGCACCCTTGCACCTCTCCTCTACCTCACCATGTCCTTGCTTCACTATTCCAAGGCCACAAATGACCAATGCCATGCCATGTCAACCCTCATGCCACTCACCATGCTCACCATGTCATACTCCCTCTCTGGTCCCTCTCACCTTGTCAAATAAGTTCACCTCACTCCCCTGAACACGCCTGTACTAGCCTTGGTCGAAGAGGAGACCTGCATTACCCGAACCAGCCCGTGCCCCGTGACGCCCAAACGCGCTAGGATCGGCATGGACACGCCAGAGCGTCGCCTCGCCCCATCGTGTCAGACCTCTCCTCGCTCTCTCCTTTCACCCACTCACTCGCCATGACACCAGCTCCCTCCTAGACACGCTCACCTCCCCGCGCGAGCCCTATAGCTGCCGTCACCATCGACGCCTCTCCGCCGCAGTACTGCAAGGATGACGACGTCGCCCGCATGCTTCCGTCCACCCCCTGCTGCGCCATGACGCGCAAGAGGACCGCCAGTCCACGTTGCACCGTCCCCTGCCCTCTCCCATGCTCCTCCCCCTCTGTAGCTCCGTCACCACCACCCACCCGCCGGTGACCTCCGCAGCACCTCGCGACCCTATAAAAGGAGCACGCCCCGACCCTTCTCCAGCACACCACTCCACTCCCCTCCTTCCTCTCGCTCTCCTCGACTCCTTCCCCCTCCACATTATCGCCGGAGCCACCCCAATTTCTCGCCGGAGCTCCGCCAGTACACCTGCACTCTCGCCGTCGATTCCGTCCACCTCAGGAGCTGCCGCGACCACCATCTGCCTCGCCGTCGTCTTCTACGCTGATCGCCCGCCTCGCCGAGCCTCGCCGGAGTGCCGGTAAGTCGTTGTTGACCCTCACTGCCGCCGGTAGGGTTCGAGCCCGTCACGGAAGGAGACGATCCTTGGCCGTTAGATCGCCTTTTAATCCTACGGCCCCCATTCGCGCGTACCGATTCGGGTTGTAACACCCGCTGACAGGTGGAGCCCCCTGTCAGGCGGCCTGCTGCACGCTGAAGCAAAGTTGGGCCGGCCTAGTTAGTTTCCCGCGCACCCATTTAGTTCAAATTTGATTTAAATCTTTAAACCTAAATTCAAACACTAATGCCAAGTTCAAAATTAAATAGAACGAAATCTATTAAGCCAAAATTGTTGAAATTTATATTTTTGGAAAGCTTATAAAACTCCCGAACCAACCCGACTGGTCTCAACCTTTGTTTCATTTTAGATCACTTGCAATAAAAATAACAAGGCAGTAGGTTTTCAGATTTCCAACTTTTTTTATAAAATCAACCATAATGAATTTTGAGATGATTCCAATTCTCATAAATCAAATTTCAAACCCTCTAATTGATTTTGCAAAAATATAACATGGTTGTTCCATATGATCATGGGCTAGATTCAAATAATGGCTATGTGGCTATTTCTAGCTCATTTAAAAGTATTTCAAAAATAGTATTTGAAATCTATGAGATGTAGAATCTCATTTAAATCACCTTTCCAAGTAATTCAATATGAGGTGATGACATTAGTCTTCATGACCCCATCTGTTATTACTTGATAAGATTAAATCATTTTCCATAGTAGTGTTTAAATTGCATGAGATGTAGTATCTCATTTAAATCTTTTTCCCAAATGATAAATATGAAGTGTTGACTTTGGTCAATATGATCTCATACTTATTAATGGAGGATATTAAACATTAGTAATATTCAATGAGAGGAAATTATTTTCTCAAACTAAAGAGAAAACCCTAGTATGAGGTTGAGTGATGATTGTGATGATGATAGATCATCTTGAGTGAGCTAGTAAGGCTATGTAGCCCCCTTAAGTATTGATTGGTGTTTGTTACCTCGTATCCGTTTATAGACGCTAGTACCGAAGGCTACGAGGAGGAGGAGGTTGATACGTCCAAAACGTATCTACTTTCCCGAACACTTTTGCTATTGTTTTGCCTCTAATTTGTGTATTTTGGATGCAACTAACACGGACTAACGCTGTTTTCAGCAGAACTGCTCTGGTGTCTCGTTTTTGTGCAGAAATCCAACTTTCGGGAAAATCCTCGGAATTTATGCAGAAGGCCCTATTTTCCCAGGAAACTAACGGAGCCAGAAGGACAATTGAGGTGGACGCCCGAGGGCCCCACACCATAGGGTGGCGCGGCCCAGGGGGGGCCCGCGCGGCCCTGTGGTGTGGCCCCCTCGGCCGGCCTCCGACGCCCTCCTTCGGACTACTTATTCGCCTCGACCTAAAAACGCACGGAGAGAAGTCGAAGTCGCCAGAAACCCTCCAGAACGCCGCCACATCGCGAAACTCCGTCGCGGGAGCCAGAAGTCTCCGTTCTGGCACTCCGCCGGGACGGGGAATTGGAGGAGATCATCACCGCCATCACCGCCAACGCCTCTACATCAACCAGCCATGTTTCCCCCATCCATGTGTGAGTAATTCCCCCGCTGTAGGCCGAAGGGGATGGTAGGGATTGGATGAGATTGGTCATGTAATAGCATAAGATTGTTAGGGCATAGTGCCTAGTGTCCGTAATTGGTACCTTGATGATATTGTTGCAACTTGTTATGCTTAATGCTTGTCACTAGGGCCCGAGTGCCATGATCTCAGATCTGAACATGTTATTGTTTCATCATGATATTCATTGTTTATGGTCTTACCTATAAGTTGTATACACATGTCGCTGTCCGGAACCGATGGCCCCAAGTGACAAATCGGGACAACCGGAGGGAATGGTAGTGATGTGAGGATCACATGTGTTCACGGAGTGTTAATGCTTTGCTCCGGTACTCTATTAAAAGGAGTACCTTAATATCCAGTAGATTCCCTTGAGGCCCGGCTGCCACCGGCTGGTAGGACAAAAGATGTTGTGCAAGTTTCTCATTGCGAGCACGCACAACTATATATGGAACACATGCCTATTGATTGCTTTGTACTTGGACACCGTTTTATTATTATCTGCAAATGCCCTGCTATGATTGTTACATGAGTTTCTCTCATCCATGCAACGCCCGTCATCCGTCCCCGTGCCTACAGTATTTTAATCCTGCTGTTTACTAAAATCACTACTGCTGTCTTTGTTACTCTGCTGCTGTTATTTCACTACAGCTACTGCTATAAAACTGTTACCTGCGATAAACTCTTGCGAGCAAGTCTGTTTCCAGGTGCAGCTGAATTGACAACTCCGCTGTTAAGGCTTCCAAGTGTTCTTTGTCTCCCCTTGTGTCGAATCAATAAATTGGGTTTTACTTCCCTCGAAGACTGTTGCGATCCCCTATACTTGTGGGTCATCAAGACTATTTTCTGGCGCCGTTGCCGGGGAGCATAGCTTTATTTGGAAGTTCACTTGGATTGATATTGTTCGCTGCAAATTCTCCATCATGGGTAAATCTCGCGATCCTAAAGTCGCCATATTACCATCCACTACAAGAAAAGGTACAACTCTGAGTACCTCTGCTGCTCTTGATTCACCATCTGTGATAAGTCAACTCGTTTCACCGCCGCAAGCTTCACATGCGGGTACTTCTGCTGAATCTGAAAACTCTCATAATATTGATAATGTTTCTGCTGTGCTTGATGATAGTGGTTCTTTGGGATCTTTTCTAGATGCTACAATTGCTAGGTCTAGACAAATAGAAAATGCTGAAACTCCTAATGTTACTACACCTGTTAGTTCACCTGAACTTGATTATTCTAGTGATGATCCTGATGAAGATTATGTGGAGCTTAATGATGATTTTATTGATAAATGCAATTCTATTACTGATGCAAGAAACATTAAAAAGTTTCTCGCACAATATACTGTTAAACATAAGCTATCTCCTGATCCTAAATTTGCCACATCTCCTATAAACATTAGGGATAAAGATTATGATTTTTCTCTTGATCTATCTCATATAGCTATTGTTGAGAAAACACCTTTTTGTGGTACCGAAAAAGAGAGTGTTGTTGAACACATGACTGAGTTATCTACTCTTAGTAGCTTATTTTCTGATGATGTCAAGATGCGTACTTACTTTGTTGCTAAAATCTTTCCATTCTCATTAAAGGATGACGCTAAAACTTGGTATAATAATTTGCCACCTAATTCTATTAAAAGTCCAAAAGAATTGCTTGAAACTTTCTTCCGCAAATACTTTCCTGCTAGTGCTCAACATATTGCTTTGCAGAGAATCTATAATTTTGACCAGGGAGATGAAGAGAAATTGCCTGAGGCTTGGTCGAGATTTTGCTCTCTTATTAGAGCTCGCACGATCATGATTTGGAAAAGCATGATTTACTTGATATATTTTATAGTGGACTAACCATTGAGTCTAGGGCATACCTGGATAGTTGTGCTGGTTGTGTTTTCAGGAAAAGAACTCCGGATGACGCTGAAGAATTATTGGCTAAAATAAGCCGGAATCATGATGATTGGACTACGCCTGAACCAACTCCAACACCAATATCGAAGAAGAGGGGTTTAATTAAATTGAATGATGAAGATATGAGGGAAGCCAAGAAGTCTCTCAAGGAGAAAGGTATTAAATCTGAAGATGTGAAGAATCTACCTCCCATAGAAGATATATGTGAGATAATTCCCCCTTCATCCATGATTGAGGTAAACTCCCTTCAACGCTTTACTAGGGAAGATATTCCGTATTCGAAGCCTCCTGCACAATGCTTAGATGAGTTTGATAATTATATTGTTAAGCAAGAAAATTTTAATATGAGAGTAGAGAATCATTTAATGGAAAATTCTCGAGCTATTAGTGAATTGCATGGTATTGTAGAGAGAACCTCCAATGATGTTAAGATGCTTGTTAAACATTTTCATATGATTCAAACTCAAATTGATCAACTCACTAAAGTGCAAAATGACTTGTTAGGGAATAATTCCAAAGAGAAACATGCTTATGAAGTAACAACTAGAGGTGGTGTCTCTACCCAGGATCCTCTATATCCTGAAGGGCATCCCAAAAGAATTGAGCAAGATTCTCAACGCATTGAACCTGGTGCTCATTCTAGGAAGAAAAAGAAGAAGAAACATAAAAATGTTGTAGAATCCTCTGAACCTGTTAATGATCCTAATAGTATTTCTATTTCTGATGCTGAAACTGAAAGTGGTAATGAACATGATAAAGATAATGATAAGAATGATACTCCTGATAAAGAAGAGGTAGAAGAAGAACCTGAAAAGCATGCTAAAAATAAAAAGTATACTAAAGAAGATTTTATTGCTGAGAAACATGGTAATGAAAGAGAACCTTGGGTGCAAAAGCCAATGCCTTTTCCTGCTAAGAAACTAAAATCAAAGGAAGAAGAACACTATAATAAATTCTGTGATTGGATGAAACCTTTATTCTTGCAAATACCTTTGACTGATGCTATTAAATTGCCTCCTTATTCAAAGTATATGAAAGATATTGTTACTAACAAAAGGAAAATACCCAATGAGGAAATTTCCACTATGCTTGCTAATTACTCTTTCAATGGCAAAATACCAAAGAAGTTGGGCGACCTGGTATACCTACTATTCCTTGTTCTATTAAGAATAATTATGTTAAAACTGCTCTATGTGACTTGGGAGCCGGTGTTAGTGTTATGCCTTTTTCTCTTTATAAGAGACTTTACTTAGATAAGTTGATACCTACTGATATATCTTTGCAAATGGCTGATAAATCTACTGCTATTCCTGTTGGTATATGTGAGAATGTTCCTGTTCAAGTTACTACTAATTGCTTGATATTAACTGATTTTGTTGTGTTGGAAATGCCTGAAGATGATAATATGTCTATTATTCTTGGGAGACCTTTTCTTAACACCGCAGGGGCTGTTATTGATTGCAATAAAGGAAAGGTTACTTTTAATGTTGATGATAAGGAGCATACCGTCTATTTCCCCAAGAAGATTGATAAAGTATGTGGAGTCAATACTATTACTAATGTAAGAAGTATTAAAGTGGGAACTATTGATTGTCCTATATATGAGCCTAAAGAAGAATATCAAACTCTCGTGATTGGATCCATATCAATACAATTCAAGGTAACATGATTGATTTGAGGTTTATTTCTTCTTATGCTATGTAAAATTTATTTGGTGGCAAGACTTGATCAACCTTGTTAACAAATACCTTTTATATGCATAGAGGAGGTAAACAACATCTCTTTCTTCCTCTACTTGCTCTAGTTGCTGTAGCACTTTCTAATTTGCAAAGTTCCTTAGTTATTTGAAGATTTCAAAATTTTTCCTGGCCAGTAATAATAAACTAAATACCCAGAAATGTTCATTTTTCAAAGTTTTCAAAAATTCACAAAAATTATACCGTTGGTCCTATTTTTCGACGAGGCACCTGGGAGCACCAGAGGATGACCTGTGGGGCACCAGAGGGCGCCAAACCACAGGCCGGCGCGGCCAAGGAGGTGGCCGCGCCACCATGTGGTGTGGGCCCCCCTTTGCCCCACTTTGTCATCTCTTTCTCCCAGCACCTTCTCTCTCCCGAAAAAACTCGTACCAAGTTCCTCTCTCTCGCGTTTTTGCTCCAGAGCTCCAGATTTCTCGATCTCTTTGCTCAGCCCAGATTTCCTGCTGAAATTTGGCACATTTGCTCCTTGGTATGTGACTCCTCCAATGATCCAAGTAGAATTTCGTTTGGTTGAGTATATCTTGATTATTTTGCTGCTGTAGGTAACATGTATGGTGAGCTTGCATGCTTGTTCTAAGTGGTAGAAACTAGTTTTGATGTATGATTAGTGCTCTAGCAAGTTCCTATGGTAGTTTCCCTTGTTTATATGTCACCAAACCAAATTTTATATCACTTGTTAAAAATTTCAGAGAAGCTATGAAGAAGTTCAACTTTGGAGAGTTGTTCAAGAAAGGGACAACCAGCACCGGGAGGCCTTCTAGGGCCGCCACCCGGATTAGGCGATCATACAATGAAGACATCCTCGCGCCTAGCTTCGCGCCTGAAGAGGAGAACGGGCCTCCTAATGCTTCTACTTTTCCATGCTATGATTTTCTAAGGAATGCAGGGATATTGGAGGATTTCTTAACCCTTGTCGACAGGGCGGGGGTTAACCACCTATATGGAAGATGAAAGGGAGCAATACTACATGCTCACCAAGATCTTCGTCGAGAGTTTCCAGTTCAACAACAAGCAATATGAGCCGACGGTCACATTCAAGATCTATGGTAATACTGTTACTATGCAATTGAAGGATTTTTGTAGTGCATTGGATATTGCCCCTGTAGGTACAGCAAGTAGGATTGATGACAACCCCCGGGACTTGTTGGAGCTCTACCGAGGGATCACCGATGATGATTGTCGCACCATTCAGCGGGGCAAGATAAGGAACATTCAACTCCCCGCTATTAAGTATTTTGCATACTACATTGCTACTAGCATTCTTGGTAGGGAGAACACTAGCAACATTTCTAGTTACCATCTTGCTTTCTTGAATATTGCACTTACTGGTCAGACATCCTATCACCTTGGTGCTCTTATTGCTCGCCGCCTGTCTACCAGGGGGCCTATTTTTGGAGGAACTATTGCACTGCGTGTTTTAACATATCTTGATCTTCCTATTGATCCTAATGATGTGCCTTTGGCTCCTAGGAGACTCGACATTACTGCTATGAAGAGTCATCATTTTGTTACCACTGACTCTACTTTAGATAATATGGTGTATAGAATGTTGTTTTCTGACGGGGATGAGAAAGAGATTCCTCTTCCCCAACTAGTTTTGTTAAGTATTGACAGGCAATCATGGTCGTGCACTAAGGAGGAAGTGGATGAGCATTTGAAGATAAACGACTTCCACCAGCAACATGACTCCGAGGACGCCGAGGCCTCCCACGACCACACCGTCACGTATCCGGGTGCTTCCTCTAGCACATACCCGGAATATGATCCATCTTCGTCGTACTACGGAGATACCACCTCATGGCCCCGATGGGATTGATCTCCACTTAGGCCAAAAGCCTAAGCTTGGGGGGAGGTATACCGGCATCACTCATTCTTTGCATATTATGATTGCTGGATACTTGTATATACTTGTTTTGTTCGTTTGAGTGGTTTTCTAATGAGAGGAAGATGATATTTGGGGAAGTGCTGCCTGAAAACAGATTCTGGAACATTACCGTAAAAATTCTCAAAAATAGCCAGAGCGTCATTTTGAGCTGCCAATTTTTGTGCAGGTTCCCCAGGTTGTTATCTAATTTTCATTAGTTGAACACTTTTCGATCTGAACAACGTAAGATTTTTGTAAAAATCGATTTCTGTACTGCTGTCAGGTTTTGGCAGATTTCTGTCATCCTGCTGTTATGTGTTTCTTTTAGTTTGCTATTTCTTGTTTTTGCTTTGTTTCCTTCCCAAAACACAAAAAGACCAAAAATATTTCTATTGTTTCTCTTCACCATTTGTTTGCTTTGGTTTCTTGCATTTGTTTCACTTTATTTGCTATTGCTAGTTTGCTATAAGAAAACCCAAAAAGATTTTGTTTGGTTTGTTTGTTTCCTCTTGTTCTTATTCTCAAATTCGAAAACACCAAAAACATTTGCTGTTCTTCTTTGGTTTTTAAAGTTCTTTATGAGTTCATTGGTCTTCGGTGGCTGGAGCGTGGTTTTCATTTCATATTATCCAAGCTACACAAGTGAAAAGGCAATAATGACGATCTACGACAATTGGATTGTGGTGAGAGGCTGGTATGAACTCTATTTGTTTTCATTTTTGTACATATACTCATCCATGTGAGCATGCTTAGTTGGTTCATGTGAGGTATATGTTATTTGAGAAAGTCTAGTAGTTCATGATCTCTCATGTTTAGCACCAATTTATTAATATGAGTAGCATGTCATGGATGTTTGCTTGCATTGTTTTATTCATAAGTAAGTATGGCATTGTGGTATCCTCCTCTGAATAATTCATTCATATCGACTTGGCACATGCTCACGCATGCATATGACTGAACAAAAAGTCAATTAAGCCTCGATGATCTATATTTCTTCAGAGTTCTTGTATCACTTTTATGCCTCCGTTAATTTATTTTGCCGCAAGCATGATTATGACAGTTACTGCTCTCTTGATTTGTCGCTCCCTAGTCTATTGCTAGCCTTCACTTGTACTGAGCGGGAACGCTGCTCGTGCTTCCAAACACCTGAAAACCAAGTTGTTCCAAAAGTGTCCACCATAAATACCTATGCATGGCATTTCAAACCATTCCAAGTAAATTCTCATGCGCTACCTTTAAAACCTTCAAAATGCTTCTCAATTTGTGTTTATGTTTCATAGCTCATGAGGAAGTATGTGGTGTTTAGCTTTCAACCTTGTCATTTACTTTTGACGGACTCTCATATGGACTAGTGGCACATCCGCTTATCCAATAATTTTGCAAAAAGAGCTGGCAATGGGATTCCCAGTCCCAAATTAATTAACTTAAATAGACACTCCTCCATGGTTTGTGATTGATGGACGGCACCCGAAGATTCGGTTAGCCATGGCTTGTGTAAGCAAAGGTTGGGGGGAGTGTCATCATCATAATAAAACTAAAATAAAAAGGCACTCCTTCATGGTATGAGATTGTTGGCAGGCACCCGAGGATTCGGTTAGCCATGGTTTGTGTAAGAAAGGTTGGAAGGAGTGCCACATAAACATGCAAATAATTCATGGGAGCCGCTCTTGAAAGTCCGGTTGGCGAGGTAGTTAGTGTACCCATTGCCATTCGTTGACAACAACAAACACCTCTCAAAATAATTTTACTCCTGATTATAAAAATGAAAAGCTCTAGCGCATGTTAATCCCTGCTTCCCTCTGCGAAGGGTCAATCTTTTACTTTTATGTTGTGTCTCCATTATTTCTTTGAGCACTATCTTGAGAGCACAACTATCATTCTTAGTTTAATATGCTTGTCTCAAAATATGATTGATTGTGGTATAACTTTGATGCATTTATCTTTGACAATCTCTATTTCTAGTCTTTCTGTGAACCTCAGAGGTGCCTGAGCATTTATGTTTTGCCAATCAAATACAGGCAAGCGAGATACCACTTTATCATACTCTCTTATGAACATTGCAATCCTGCTTATATACATGATCCATGATGCTTATTATTAATTGTTGGTACCTCTCCATGATTGACATGGCTGTTAGATGATCTTATTTGCATGTATCCCATTATGAATTGCTTAAGTATTAGCCATAGCATGAGAATATATACATCATATGAGCAAATGTGTTCGTTAAAGTTCTTTTATCGCTCAGTTGTTAACTGAATTGCTTGAGGACAAGCAATAAGCTAAGCTTGGGGGGAGTTGATACGTCCAAAACGTATCTACTTTCCCGAACACTTTTGCTATTGTTTTGCCTCTAATTTGTGTATTTTGGATGCAACTAACACGGACTAACGCTGTTTTCAGCAGAACTGCTCTGGTGTCTCGTTTTTGTGCAGAAATCCAACTTTCGGGAAAATCCTCGGAATTTATGCAGAAGGCCCTATTTTCCCAGGAAACTAACGGAGCCAGAAGGACAATTGAGGTGGAGGCCCGAGGGCCCCACACCATAGGGCGGCGCGGCCCAGGGGGGCCCGCGCGGCCCTGTGGTGTGGCCCCCTCGGCCGGCCTCCGACGCCCTCCTTCGGACTACTTATTCGCCTCGACCTAAAAACGCACGGAGAGAAGTCGAAGTCGCCAGAAACCCTCCAGAACGCCGCCACATCGCGAAACTCCGTCGCGGGAGCCGAAGTCTCCGTTACGGCACTCCGCCGGACGGGGAATTGGAGGAGATCATCACCGCCATCACCGCCAACGCCTCTACATCAACCAGCCATGTTTCCCCCATCCATGTGTGAGTAATTCCCCCGCTGTAGGCCGAAGGGGATGGTAGGGATTGGATGAGATTGGTCATGTAATAGCATAAGATTGTTAGGGCATAGTGCCTAGTGTCCGTAATTGGTACCTTGATGATATTGTTGCAACTTGTTATGCTTAATGCTTGTCACTAGGGCCCGAGTGCCATGATCTCAGATCTGAACATGTTATTGTTTCATCATGATATTCATTGTTTATGGTCTTACCTATAAGTTGTATACACATGTCGCTGTCCGGAACCGATGGCCCCGAAGTGACAGAAATCGGGACAACCGGAGGGAATGGTAGTGATGTGAGGATCACATGTGTTCACGGAGTGTTAATGCTTTGCTCCGGTACTCTATTAAAAGGAGTACCTTAATATCCAGTAGATTCCCTTGAGGCCCGGCTGCCACCGGCTGGTAGGACAAAAGATGTTGTGCAAGTTTCTCATTGCGAGCACGCACAACTATATATGGAACACATGCCTATTGATTGCTTTGTACTTGGACACCGTTTTATTATTATCTGCAAATGCCCTGCTATGATTGTTACATGAGTTTCTCTCATCCATGCAACGCCCGTCATCCGTCCCCGTGCCTACAGTATTTTAATCCTGCTGTTTACTAAAATCACTACTGCTGTCTTTGTTACTCTGCTGCTGTTATTTCACTACTGCTACTGCTATAAAATTGTTACTACTGATAAACTCTTGCGAGCAAGTCTGTTTCCAGGTGCAGCTGAATTGACAACTCCGCTGTTAAGGCTTCCAAGTGTTCTTTGTCTCCCCTTGTGTCGAATCAATAAATTGGGTTTTACTTCCCTCGAAGACTGTTGCGATCCCCTATACTTGTGGGTCATCAGAGGTCTTCTACAAAGAAGAAGAGGAACACTTTGACCAGTACACCAACCAAGGCAAGCTACCCTAATGCAAGCTTTTACCAATACAAGATATTACTATGAGCAAGCTCTACTAGAGCAAGCCACCCTTGCAATATTCTTTTGATTTAAGGATTCATCCAAGCCCAAGTTTTTATCTTGCAATCATTTACTTTGTTTACCAAAGCTTTTTCTTATAGTTGATATTGGTCTAGAGATAGAATACTACAAGAGCATCACACTTAGCCTAGCTAAAATTTAGTTAGCACCCCTCATGACTAGTTGCTAGTGCTACGGAAAAAATCTTTATCACTCTAGATGGGAACACTTGAGTCAAATGATTTTTGAAAACCTTGGAATGATGAGTCATTCTATTGAAAGTTTTGAAGGTGAATATGACTTTTGGTGACATGGTTAATTTGACAAAAACTAATGGTTGGGTTCGGATGTGATACCATTCCAATTTTAGAGTACCCCCACAATACCTGATTATGGGTAAGGCTTTAACTGGAAATTTGTGTATCTTAGTATGGGTTCCCTCTGAACAAGCGTCATAGGGGTTATGCCGAGGCTGCCTCCGTGAAAAGTGAAATGACGTGAAATGAGGTGAATGTCCTACCCAAGCCCTGTGCTGTTCCTAGGTTGGCGGTTTGCCCTCACTGGGAGGCCAAGCTCACAGGGAAGGTGCCTATACTAGGGTATGTAAGTGAAAGGTTAATGGTTGATGATCCGCATACTGAGTATGATGATTCAGGGCTATCCCTGACGGATGTAATCAAAAGTTGTGGCACAAGAGTACGACCTTTGCAGAGTGTAAAACTATTCGAATAGCCGCGTCCGCGGTCATGGACAGTTGGAAAGGCCATACTGTTCCGTCATCAGAACTTTTCAAAATGTGGCATGTGACTAGTAACTTGTGAATTGAACTTGAAAGGTGACTTTGACTTGAATCACAACAGGGTTGTGGGAATGACACTAATGTTCCCACTTGAGTAAGTCTAGGTAAAGAAAGAGTCTTGAATAGTAAGTGTTAATGAAATAAAACTGGCTTTATGCAAATGAACCTGGATCTTAGAACCATGCTTAGAGTGGCTAGTACTTATGTTAGTATAGTTTGCGAGTACTTTAAAGTACTCATGGTTGTGTCCCTGGCTATTCAAATGGCCAGACTATGAAGAGGAGAACCAGTACCAGGATGGTGGACAGCAGGACGTCTACGATAACTAGGACTACCTCCTGACGTCAAGCTAGCGTTGCCTGTGGAGCATATGGACCCCTACTACGTATATTCCGCTATGTGTTATGTATTTGATCCTTAGATCAATTGTTGTATTAAGACTGGATCATGTGATCCTTTGATGTAAGACAATTATGGTTTGTAATGAATGATGTTCTGTGATATCAATCTATTATGTCTCGCAAAAACAATATTCCTGGGATTGCGATGTATGGCATAATAGGCATCTGGAATTAAAAATCCGGGTGTTGACAAGTTGGTATCAGAGCCATTGTTTGACCTTAGGAGGCCCTAGTTAGAATGGACGTCTGGAAAACTTAGTTTCAAAACAAATGTAGTGAATATGTATGAAAACTTATTCTCACTCTTACCCTTGAGATCTTTTCAAAAAGAGAAATCCAAGCTCTACTTTTTCTTGAAATTCTACATAAAATTTGGCACACTTGATAACTTCACTAACTTACTCATCCTAAATGGTTCACAGATGGAGTACCACTATGAGTTCTATCAGCTTGGCCATGGAGGATACCTAATGTTCGAGAAGAATTTGGAGAAACTAGTTGAATATCTAGGACGCCCGTATCCCGAGTTCTTTGGAGTACCACTCAATAATCAGTCGGGAAGACAACCTCAGTGGGAAGTTACTGCAGATCTGAGAGGAAAGCCGGGAGCCCCAATTTGGGAAACCATATGGTTTTCTGTAAGGGGAAACACTTGGAAGGAGGGAATAGCCAAAGCCATGCAGGAAGCAATTGCCCGTCTGTGTGGACAGAATGTGAACAAGATCAGGAACACTCGCTTCTTATACTACCCAAGACATGACCCCATGGGAAGGCCAATAACCATGCCACCGCACCCGGAGATGAACCGTTATGTTGCATACCTGGACTTCTGATGGCGTGTAAGACACACGTCCGTTGGGAACCCCAAGAGGAAGGTGTGATGCGTGCAGCAGCAAGTTTTCCCTCAGTAAGAAACCAAGGTTATCGAACCAGTAGGAGCCAAGAAGCACGTTGAAGGTTGATGGTGGCGGAGTGTAGTGCGGCGCAACACTAGGGATTCCGGCGCCAACGTGGAACCTGCACAACACAACCAAATTACTTTGCCCCAACGTGACAGTGAGGTTGTCAATCTCACCGGCTTGCTGTAACAAAGGATTAGATGTATAGTGTGGAACATGATGTTTGCAAAGAACAGTAAAAACAAGTATTGCAGTAGATTGTATTCGATGTAAAAGAATGGACCGGGGTCCACAGTTCACTAGTGGTGTCTCTCCGATAAGAAATAGCATGTTGGGTGAACAAAATTACAGTTGGGCAATTGACAAATAAGGAGGGCATGACAATGCACATACATAACATGATGAGTAATGTGGAATTCAATTGGGCATTACGACAAAGTACATAGACCGCTATCCAGCATGCATCTATGCCTAAAAAGTCCACCTTCAGGTTATCATCCGAACCCCTTCCAGTATTAAGTTGCAAACAACAGACAATTGCATTAAGTATGGTGCGTAATGTAATCAACACAAATATCCTTAGACAAAGCATCGATGTTTTATCCCTAGTGGCAACAGCATATCCACAACCTTAGAACTTTCTGTCACTGTCCCAGATTAAATGGAGGCATGAACCCACTATCGAGCATAAATACTCCCTCTTTGAGTTACAAGTATTAACTTGGCCAGAGCCTCTACTAGCAACGGAGAGCATGCATGATCATAAACAACACATATATGATTGATAATCAACATAACATAGTATTCCATATTCATCGGATCCCAACAAACGCAACATGTAGCATTACAAATAGATGATCTTGGTCATGTTAGGCAGCTCACAAGATCCAACAATGATATCACAATGAGGAGAAGACGACCATCTAGCTACTGCTATGGACCCATAGTCCAGGGGTGAACTACTCACACATCAATCCGGAGGCGATCATGGCGATGAAGAGTCCTCCGGGAGATGATTCCCCTCTCCGGCAGGGTGCCGGAGGCGATCTCCTGAATCCCCCGAGATGGGATTCGCGGTGGCGGCGTCTCTGGAAGGTTTCCGTATCGTGGCTCTCGGTACTGGGGTTTTCGCGACGAAGGCTTTAAGTAGGCGGAAGGGTAGGTTTAGGGGCGACACGAGGGGCCCACACGCTAGGGCCGCGCGGGCCCCAGCCTGGCCGCGCCGCCCTAGTGTGTCGCCACCTCGTGGCCCCACTTCGTATCTCCCTCGGTCTTCTGGAAGCTTCGTGGAAAAATAAGACCCTGGGCGTTGATTTCGTCCAATTCCGAGAATATTTCCTTACTAGGATTTCTGAAATCAAAAACAGCAGAAAACAGCAACTGGCTCTTCGGCATCTCGTCAATAGGTTAGTGCCGGAAAATGCATAAATATGACATAAAGTATGTATAAAACATGTGAGTATCATCAATAAAGTAGCATGGAACATAAGAAATTATAGATACGTTTGAGACGTATCAAGCATCCCCAAGCTTAGTTCCTACTCGTCCTCGAGTAGGTAAACGGTAACAAAGATAATTTCTGAAGTGACATGCTATCATAATCTTGATCAATACTATTATAAGCATATGTAATGAATGCAGCGATTCGAAGCAATGGTAAAAGCAATGAGTAAACAATTGAATCATATAGCAAAGACTTTTCATGAATAGTACTGTCAAGACAAGCATCAATAAGTCTTGCATAAGAGCTAACTCATAAAGCAATAAATTCAAAGTAAAGGCGTTGAAGCAACACAAAGGAAGATATAAGTTTCAGCAGTTGCTTTCAACTTGTAACATGTTTATCTCATGGATAATTGTCAGCACAAAGCAATATAACAAGTGCAATAGGTAAACATGTAAGAATCAATGCACACAGTTGACACAAGTGTTTGCTTCTAAGATAGAAAGAAATAGGTAAACTGACTCAACATAAAGGTAAAAGAATGGCCCTTCACAGAGGGAAGCAGGGATTAAATCATGTGCTAGAGCTTTTCAAGTTTTGAAATCATATAGAGAGCATAAAAGTAAAGTTTTGAGAGGTGTTTGTTGTTGTCAACGAATGGTAGTGGGCACTCTAACCCCCTTGCTAGGCAGACTTTCAAAGAGCGGCTCCCATGAAGGACGTTATCTCTACCACCAAGGTAGATCATCCCTCTTCTCTTTTGTTTACACATGTACTTTAGTTTGGTTTATTTTATTTTTGGGTGACACTCCTTCCAACCTTTGCTTTCACAAGCCATGGCTAACCGAATCCTCGGGTGCCTTCCAACAATCACATACCATGAAGGAGTGTCTATTTATTTAGTTTTATTTAGAGATGACACTCCTCCCCACCTTTGCTTTCTCAAGCCATGGCTAACCGAATCCTCGGGTGCCTTCCAACATTTCACATACCATGGAGGAGTGTCTATTTGCAAAATTAAGTTGCTTACTGACGAATTAGAGCAAAACATGTGAAGAGAATTATTAATGAAGTTAATTAATTGGGGCTGGGAACCCCGTTGCCGGCTCTTTTTGCAAAATTATTGGATAAGCGGATGAAGCCACTAGTCCATTGGTGAAAGCTGCCCAACAAGATTGAAAGATAAAACACCTACTTCCTCATGAGCTATAAAACATTGACACAAATAAGGAGTGATAAAGTTTTGAATTGTTTAAAGGTAGCACATGAAGTAATTTACTTTGGAATGGCGGAATATACCATGTAGTAGGTAGGTATGGTGGACACAAATGGCATAGTTTTTGGCTCAAGAATTTTGGATGCACGAGAAGTAATCCCTCTCAATACAAGGCTTAGGCTAGCAAGGTTGTTTGAAGCAAACACAAGTATGAAACAGTATAGCAAAACTTACATAAGAACATATTGCAAGCATTATAAGACTCTACACTGTCTTCCTTGTTGTTCAAACCCTCACTAGAAAATATCTAGACTTAGAGAGACCAATCATGCAAACCAAATTTTAACAAGCTCTACGGTATTTCTTCACTAATAGGTGCAAAGTATATGATGCAAGAGCTTAAACATGAGCACAACAATTGCCAAGTATCAAATTATTCAAGACATTATACCAATTACCACATTAGCATTTTCTGTTTCCAACCATATAACAGTTAACGAAGCAGTTTCAACCTTCGTCATGAACACTAAGAATAAACCTAAGAACATAAGTGTTCATATGCAACAGCAGAGCGTGTCTCTCTCCCACATAATGAATGCTAGGATCCAATTTTATTCAAACAAAACAAAAACAAGAACAAACAGACGCTCCAAGTAAAGCACATAAGATGTGATGGAATAAAAATATAGTTTCACTAGAGGTGACCTGATAATGTTGTCGATGAAGAAGGGGATGCCTTGGGCATCCCCAAGCTTAGATGCTTGAGTCTTCTTGAAATATGCAGGGATGAACCACGGGGGCATCCCCAAGCTTAGAGCTTTCACTCTCCTTGATCATATTGTATCATCCTCCTCTCTTGATCCTTGAAAACTTCCTCCACACCAAACTCGAAACAAACTCATTAGAGGGTTAGTGCATAATCAAAAATTCACATGTTCAGAGGTGACATAATCATTCTTAACACTTCTGGACATTGCACAAAGCTACTGAAAGTTAATGGAACAAAGAAATCCATCAAGCATAGGAAAACAGGCAATGCGAAATAAAAGGCAGAATCTGTCAAAACAGAACAGTCCGTAAAGACGAATTTTTCTGGGGCACCAGAATTGCTCAAATAAGAAAACTTAAAACTAATGAAAGTTTCGTACATATCTGAGGATCACGCACGTAAATTGGCATATTTTTCTGAGTTATCTACAGACGTGGCGACTAAATTTCGTGACAGCAAGAAAACTGTTTCTGCGCAGTAATCCAAATCTAGTATGAACTTTACCATCAAAGACTTTACTTGGCACAACAGTGCAATAAAATAAATATAAGGAGATTTTTCTACAGTAGTAACAACTTCCAAGACTCAAATATAAAACAAAAGTGCAGAAGTAAAATCATGGGTTGTCTCCCATAAGCGCTTTTCTTTAACGCCTTTCAGCTAGGCGCAGAAAGTGTGTATCAAGTATTATCAAGAGACGAAGCATCAACATCATAATTTGTTCTAATAATAGAATCAAAAGGTAACTTCATTCTCTTTCTAGGGAAGTGTTCCATACCTTTCTTGAGAGGAAATTGATATTTAATATTACCTTCCTTCATGTCAATAATAGCACCAACAGTTCGAAGAAAAGGTCTTCCCAATATAATGGGACAAGATGCATTGCATTCAATATCCAAGACAACAAAATCAACGGGGACAAGGTTATTGTTAACCGTAATGCGAACATTATCAATCCTCCCCAAAGGTTTCCTTGTAGAATTATCAGCAAGATTAACATCCAAATAACAATTTTTCAATGGTGGCAAGTTAAGCATATTATAGATTTTCTTAGGCATAACAGAAATACTTGCACCAAGATCACATAAAGCATTACAATCAAAATCATTGACCTTCATCTTAATGATAGACTCCCAACCATCTTCTAACTTCCTAGGAATAGAAGTTTCAAGTTTTAGTTTCTCTTCTCTAGCTTTAATGAGAGCATTTGTAATATGTTTTGTAAATGCCAAATTTATAGCACTAGCATCAGGACTTTTAGCAAGTTTTTGTAAGAACTTAATAACTTCAGAGATGTGACAGTCATCAAAATCTAAACCATTATGATCTAAAGCAAAGGGATCATTGTCCCCAACATTTTGAAAAATTTCAGCAGTTTTATCACAGGCAGTTTCAGCAGTTTTAGCAGTTTCAGGCAGTTTTGCACGCTTTGCATTAGGAGTAGAAACATTGCCAACACCAATTATTTTACCATTGATAGTAGGAGGTGTAGCAACATGTGAAGCATTAGCATTACTAGTGGTGGTAATAGTCCAAACTTTAGCTACATTATTCTCTTTAACAGTTTCTTCTTTTTCCCACCTAGCACGCAATTCAGCCATCAATCTAATATTCTCATTAATTATAACTTGGATGGAATTTGCTGTAGCAAATGACTTAATATCTTTATCTTCATTAGGCATAACTTTCGATTTCAAAAGATCAACATCAGTAGCAAGACTATCAACTTTAGAAGCAAGAATATCAATTTTACCAAGCTTTTCTTCAACAGATTTATTAAAAGCGGTTTGTGTACTAATAAATTCTTTAAGCATGGCTTCAATACCAGAGGGTACATTCCTATTATTGTTGTAAGAATTCCCATAAGAATTACCATAACCATTACTATTATGAGAAGGATATGGCCTATAGTTGTTACTAGAATTATTCCGATAAGCATTGTTGTTGAAATTATTATTTTTAATGAAGTTCACATCAACATTTTCTTCTTGGGCAACCAATGAAGCTAACGGAACATTATTAGGATCAACATTAGATCTACCATTCACAAGCATAGACATTATAGCATCAATCTTATCACTCAAGGAGGAGGTTTCTTCAACAGAATTTACCTTCTTACCTTGTGGAGCTCTTTCCGTGTGCCATTCAGAGTAATTAATCATCATATCATCAAGAAGCTTTGTTGCGGCGCCTAGAGTGATGGACATAAAGGTACCTCCAGCAGCTGAATCCAATAGGTTCCGCGAAGAAAAATTCAATCCTGCATAAAAGGTTTGGATGATCATCCAAGTAGTCAGTCCATGGGTAGGGAAATTTTTGACCAAAGATTTCATTCTTTCCCATGCTTGAGCAACATGCTCATTATCCAATTGCTTAGAATTCATTATGCTACTTCTCAAAGATATAATTTTAGCAGGAGGATAATATCTACCAATGAAAGCATCCTTACATTTAGTCCATGAATCAATACTATTCTTAGGCAGAGATAGCAACCAATCTTTAGCTCTTCCTCTTAAAGAGAAAGGAAACAATTTTAATTTTATAATGTCACCATCTACATCCTTATATTTTTTCATCTCACAAAGTTCAACAAAATTATTAAGATGGGCAGCAGCATCATCAGAACTAACACCAGAAAATTGCTCTCTCATAACAGGTGGAGCAATAGGTGTGCATAAGAAATCATTATTATTTGTGCTAGTGAAGTCACACAACTTAGTATTTTCAGGAGTATTCATTTTAGCAATAGTAAATAAAGCAAACTAAATAAAGTAAATGCAAGTAACTAATTTTTTTGTGTTTTTAATATGGAGAACGCAAACAAGATAGTAAATAAAGTAAATGCAAGTAACTAATTTTTTTGTATTTTGATATAAGAAATCAAACAAAGCAGTAAATAAAATAAGTAAAGCAAGACAAAAACATAGTAAAGAGATTGGAAGTGGAAGACTCCCCTTGCAGCGTGTCTTGATCTCCCCGGCAACGGCGCCAGAAAAAATGCTTGATGGCGTGTAAGACACACGTCCGTTGGGAACCCCAAGAGGAAGGTGTGATGCGTACAACAGCAAGTTTTCCCTCAGTAAGAAACCAAGGTTATCGAACCAGTAGGAGCCAAGAAGCACGTTGAAGGTTGATGGTGGCGGAGTGTATTGCGGCGCAACACCAGGGATTCCGGCGCCAACGTGGAACCTGCACAACACAACCAAATTACTTTGCCCCAACGTGACAGTGAGGTTGTCAATCTCACCGGCTTGCTGTAACAAAGGATTAGATGTATAGTGTGGAAGATGATGTTTGCAAAGAACAGTAAAAACAAGTATTGCAGTAGATTGTATTCGATGTAAAAGAATGGACCGGGGTCCACAGTTCACTAGTGGTGTCTCTCCGATAAGAAATAGCATGTTGGGTGAACAAATTACAGTTGGGCAATTGACAAATAAGGAGGGCATGACAATGCACATACATATCATGATGAGTAATGTGGAATTCAATTGGGCATTACGACAAAGTACATAGACCGCTATCCAGCATGCATCTATGCCTAAAAAGTCCACCTTCAGGTTATCATCCGAACCCCTTCCAGTATTAAGTTGCAAACAACAGACAATTGCATTAAGTATGGTGCGTAATGTAATCAACACAAATATCCTTAGACAAAGCATCGATGTTTTATCCCTAGTGGCAACAGCACATCCACAACCTTAGAACTTTCTGTCACTGTCCCAGATTAAATGGAGGCATGAACCCACTATCGAGCATAAATACTCCCTCTTTGAGTTACAAGTATCAACTTGGCCAGAGCCTCTACTAGCAACGGAGAGCATGCAAGATCATAAACAACACATATATGATTGATAATCAACATAACATAGTATTCCATATTCATCGGATCCCAACAAACGCAACATGTAGCATTACAAATAGATGATCTTGATCATGTTAGGCAGCTCACAAGATCCAACAATGATAGCACAATGAGGAGTAGACGACCATCTAGCTACTGCTATGGACCCATAGTCCAGGGGTGAACTACTCACACATTAATCCGGAGGCGACATGGCGATGAAGAGTCCTTCGGGATGTGGGGACCCCAGACTAGCTGTCCGAAATTCCATGTTATGTATATAGTTCACGAGTCCATTATCAGTGCACCGTGAACACATAACAGAACTGATATCAAATTACACCATCCATTACAAGCGGAATAAGAAAATTACAATGAGGTCACATGACCAATACTTACATAATAGCCTCGAAGGGCCTAACTAAACATCAGAGTAGCATCATCACTTCAGCAGTGGAGTATCCAAGTCATCTGCTATAACCCTATAGGCAACTGACTGGGGAGGCGTTCCTAGCTCGCATAGATGTCGCCAACTCCTTCTTCATCCATCGTGTTCCTCCAAGTCTGGCCAAGTAAATAGCCAGGGACAAAGCCGTGAGTACATTGGAATTGTACTCTCAAACCATCAAGAAGGTACTTTGCAAGAGTGCAAGATAACAAATGCTAATCTAAGATGACAAGAGGGAAGAGCTAATTTCTCTAATGGAAAATAGCATGTGAAAGAGAAATAGTTTCTCTTGTGGATATAGCATCCCGGCATCTCAATTGAAGGGGACACTAAGATGGTACTATGACATCTCTATATCTTTACTGAAGAAGATACTTCAAAAGATAACTATGACATCTCTATACCTTTATTGAAGAAGAGGTAGCATACCGCCATCTCAATTGATGGGGATACTAGGGAAGTCCTATGACATCTCTATATCTTTATTGAAGAAGAGTTCCTCTACATGAAACACTAGGAGAAGTCCCCCACTTTGTTTTATTTTCACACGACCATCTCCATATGGTCGACACACACCTTTCCCGTACCCTTCTTGTACATCCAACACACATTTCCTTTGTAAAGCATTTAACAAAACAAAACTCAAGCCCAGGTTAAGTATGGCCATTTCAACTTGTCCATGACCGCGGACGTGGCTATTCGAATAGATTTGACTCTGCAGAGTTTGCGCACTTTCCCCACAAGAACCGATAAATCCGCCGGGATCATCCCCGGATCGTCATACGAAAGTATGCGAGACTCGGATAATCAGTCATAGTCCTTCGCCTGTCTCCCTTGACATGAGTCCTTCCCTGCGGGCTTACCCCTTCCCGGCACCCCGGTAGCATACCTCCTTTTGAGCGTATCTCAGGCGCCATGACGGAAGACCCTCAGTAATCGTCCGGCTACAAGTTAATGCAATGTATTGCCTCCTTCAGAGCGCAACCCGGTGTCAAAGGTCATCGTGAACCTCTCTAGAAAGTTGTGAAGGTGTCTCAAGTCAATTTCAACAAACTACGGACTAAGCCCGTGCCCACTTTGGATAGTGTGGTTGCGCTAGTAAAGTTGGGACGGCGAACACTTATACGCAGTGCTATTTTCTGAAAACATTTCACCCACACTTCCTTGACTCGTCAACAAACAACCATACACCACTTTTCCGAACATCTTTATCAAGATCCTTTGCTTTCTTAAACCATACACTTGGGTTAACTCACCCAAGGTTTTCATAAACATTTACAACAAGGTAAACCTTGAGGGGTTCCCAACCTATAGTTTCATGAGTGGAACTAATACAACACCATGGCCGGGATGATAGTCATCATGCCATGAGAGGTATGTGTGAGTGGCATAAAGAGGATCATACTTGCTTAAGGTAAGCATGTATAATGACAACATAGGAGGGATCATACTTTCAGATTTGTAGTACTATCTTACCAACACTAATAGAAAGGGTGTGAAACTTAACCAACACAATTGCAACCAAGAGGATTGGCATACTCTTCTCATTTTTAGAGTACACCAAGAATTTTGACAACACTACCATTATGCTATCAAGGGGGTGTGGTGTGAATAGTGTCCCAAGACGAATCATGCTCAAGCAAGCATAGAGGACAACCAAGTAGGATAGCATGGCCATAATACCATGTACCCAACAAATACAAGACCATACAAGATAACCACAAGGAGTAACATACTTGCCACCAAGCATAGATGACAACAACATAGAGCTTGACACACATAGACTCAAGATGCAAGGAATGACATCAAAGAGACATCACATCAGAGATCAATAGATGGCTTGCCTTGATTGGCTTGTTTGTCCCTGGACTTCTTCAACTCCATCAAAAAAAAGAATTCCAACAATATGAATAAAATCCTTGTCCGATCCACTTCATCTTCTTCTTCGGAATTGTTCGCATCTATCGCCAAAAAATATAAAAGGAACACAATCAACACATTGCATCAATAAAACAAACATGCAACATTCAGAAGCTAACCACTCAACCAAAGGCTAATATAGAAGGTATTAAGGACTTATAGATACCACAAAACAACTTTAAATTTTATTTTAAAAAAACCAATTTATTCCTCCTAATTAAAGGCATCAGAGCATCAAAAATTAGCAATTGCCTCTTTGGGTATTACCGTGGCATAAAGAAATTATCCCCTGGTAGATAACACCATAAAGAAGACAAGTGCAATATTTTTTTCAAAAAAACATTCATATTTTATTAAAAACATTTCTGGAAATACACAAATCAATTTCCTCTTTCATTTTGCTTACATAACACTACACAAGAATAGGAATATACCATACCAATTGAAACTTAAGCAAAACAATAAAACTAGGTTTAAGTATCAGAAGACTTGATTTTGTAAAACCAAACATTTCAAAAGGTTCAACAAAATTAGGTGGAAACAAATCTGATTGTGCTAGTTAAAAACTAAGGGTTCTTATTCTATGTGCAACACAAATCCAATAACTAACACAAAATTTAGCTAAACAGAGAGAGGCAACAATTTTATTTGAAAGATAACATTAAAAAAAGACTAACAAAATTAGATTTATCGAAAAGGTTAATCCTACTATTTTTAAAGCAGATTTGAATTTAAATAACACATAGAGCAAGATACACATAGCATAAATCGTAGAAAAATCGTAAAAATACGAGGCCAGTGGCATTGGAAAGGTATTGAAATTTGTGAACTAACACAATTGGTTTCACTGGATTTGGATAGGTAGATATCGAGTTATTAACGTTTGAAGTTCTCTGGTTCTTATCACATTTTACAGCAATTTTCAAAGTTCAAAAGAAATAAATGGGCGGGAAAACACTGGGCCGTGCAGGTTTGCAGTATTGGGCCGGCCCAGGTGGTTTGCCAGGTGGATGGGGAAAAAAATAAAAAGAGAAAGGAAAGGGGAGAGGGCCCGGGGCGGGGCCCAGTGTGCATGGCCGACGTGGCCCAGGTCCATGCACACACGATTGGAAGGCGTCGTCTCCTTCCCGCACCACGCTCGTGTACGGGACGAACAGATGGAAGACGGGGGTGGTACAGGGCTTACCGGCGGCGACCGGGAGTGGCCGGCGGAGGCTGGGCGGGGCAGCAGTGTCCCGCGGCGGTGCAGGGGCAGGCTCGGAGGCGTCTTCCTCCTCCGCAGCAACTCCTCCGGTGTCCCTTTCTCCGCAGCGACGTCCGGGCTAATGGCGACGGCGGCGGACTCCGGAGTTCCTGGATGTACCGGAGAGGTGCGTTAGGGCCTGCGGAGGATGGGGATCGGAAAGGAAATAGCGGGGGAGGGAAAAAAGGGCCTGGGCGACAGCCTCGTCACCCGTCACCACCACGGTGACCATATGGTGGCGACCATGCCGGCGCGAGCTCCCTCGGTGGGAAACGGTCTGAGCAACGCCTGGGCTCTCTCTGGGGAGGGTCTGGAGACAAGGGCTACAGCAACGACGAGGAGCCCGCCAAGGGCTACAGCAGCGACGAGGAGCCCGCCGGCAGCAGTGCCGACGAGAGCTTCGATGACGACGACGAGGGCAGCGACGGCCCATAGATTAGCCCCTACTAGTATAGGGCTAGTAGTAGTAGTAGATTGGTCAATAGACCTTCCTTTTGTTCTTCCTCCCTCGAGCAACCGGCTCTTTCTTTGTAAGAAATTCCTCCTATTAATGAAGAAAATGTTCCTATGTCGATTTTGCTTTCGCATCAATTTCGCCGATTGTCAAAGTAAGTTAATGCACAAAGAGCCGATGGCAGTGCATCGGCCTTTCCCATAAAACGCAATTCAGGCCCAATTGCCGATTCAGTTGCCTATTCACACGACAATTGCAACCTCCATCTGAGAAAACAAACTTAGATCCCTCACATTGTCGTTCGAACAGGTCCAATTCGCGACCATGCAAACTTTAAACCTCAAACGCACAGATCCAACCCCTCCATGAATTTTAATGGGAGAATCATCCCAATGCCACGGTATCTGGCCTGAAAATAATCTGTTGCGCTTGTTCCTCTAGAGTCGATGGCTGCGCATCGGCTTTGTAGTGTGGAGTCGATGTCTCTGCATCGGCTATTACTTGTGTGTAAATTTTTTTTTACTGGCCGATTTATGATCGGCCTCCATATTTCACTGTCCGTCATCCCACATGCTTGGGAAATATTTCTTGAGATGTTGCCCATTGACAGCTACTGGGAATTTAACCCCGTCCAACTGCTCGAGCATGTACGCATTACCCTTCAAGACCTGGTCGACTCTGTACGGACCGTGCCAATTAGGAGACCATTTACCATATGCTTTATCCTTAGTTCCCAACGGCAACACAGCTTCCCATACTAGATCACCAACCTGAAACTCCTTTGGTCTCACCTTCTTGTTGTATGCGCGAGCCACCTTGGCTTTATTCTCTTTAATCTTCTCCAATGACCAAAGTCTAAGTTCCGTTAGATCCTCAATACTATCACTCATCAGAGCCGCATATTCTTCAGATGTTAGATCATTCTGAAACGTAACACGTCTCGATCCAGCCGTAATTTCTCAAGGCAATACGGCTTCTTGTCCATAAACCAGCTGGTATGGCGAAGTTTTTATAGCTCCATGACATGACATACGATAAGCCCACAAAGCTTCTGACAATACTTCATGCCAACGTCTAGGGTGTTCGTCAACTTTTCTCTTAATCAGCTTGATGAGGCTCTGGTTGGACGCTTCAGCTTGCCCATTTGCTTGAGCATAGTATGGAGACGATCGGATCAACTTAATTCCCATGTCATCACAGAACTTTCTGAACTCTTTAGAAATAAAAACCGAACCTCCATCGGTCGTAATGGTCTGGGGAATCCCGAATCTATGAATGACATGCTCCTTCACAAAATTGATAACATCTTCCGATTTTACCTTCTTCATAGGGATGGCCTCCACCCATTTAGTGAAGTAATCTGTGATGGCCAGAATCCATTCGTGGCCTTTGCTCGATGCAGGATGGATTTTGCCGATCATATCCATGCCCCAACCTCGAAACGGCCAAGGTTTGATGATGGGATTCATTGCTGATGCAGGTACCATTTGAATTTTCCCAAACATCTGACATGCTTGACACCCTTTATAGTAACTAAAGCAATCCTCAAGCATGGTGGGCCAGTAGAACCCCGATCGCCTGATCAACCATTTCATTTTATGAGCCGATTGGTGGGTTCCACAGGCGCCTTCATGTACCTCGTGTAAGAGCCGATTCGACTCGGCTGTTCCCAAACATTTAAGAAGTAATCCTTCCAAAGTTCTGTAAAACATATCATCTCATATAAGGACATACTTCATGGCTTTGTACCTTATCCGTTTAGGTGCCCCCCGAGCCGGATCTTTCAAGTAATTGAAGATATCGGCTCTCCAGTCATCCGGTTCCAGGGAATATACCTGAACATCGGCTTCTTCTGCAACGTCCTTGTAGCCTGATGCCGTCTGGGCGAGATCGTTGGCCTCGGTATTTTGCGACCTCGGGATCCAACTGAAGTTGATGTACCTGAATTGCACCATCAGCTCTCGGCATTGCATCCACAACGGGAAGAGGGGCTCGCTCTCGCATTTGTATTCCTCCGTTAGCTGGGAAATTATCAATTTGGAGTCGCCAAAAACTTCCACTGCTTCTGCCCCGGCTTCTATAAGCAACTCCATACCCTTGTATATTGCTTCATACTCGGCGACATTGTTGGTGAAAGGGGTAGGTAGCCTGATGGAGAAGGAATATGTTGCCCCCCGAGGCGACACGAGCAGAATTCTGATGCCGCAACCATCTTCACAAACCGATCCATCGAAAAACATGGCCCATGCACGCACCGACAGTGCTGCTACATCCGTGTTGATTCGTTCAGCAATAAGATCGGCCAATGCATGTCCCTTGACTGCCTTCGCTGGCTGATATCGGAGATCAAATTCTGATAACGCAAACATCCACTTACCAAGTCGGCCTTTCAACACAGGAGCCAACAGCATGTGTTTGACTACGTCTGATTTGCAGATGATGACGATTTCCGCGGCAAGCAGGATGTGACGGAGCTTGGTGCAGGTAAAGAATAGGCAGAGGCACAACTTCTCAATCTCAGGGTACCTGGTTTCTGCATCCAACATCCTTCTGCTGAGGTACTCTCTCCAGACCATCATAGACTTGCACCACCACCGAGGCGATGGAGGTTTCAGCTACTGATAGATAAATATAGAATGGTCTGTCCTGCTGGGGCGGAACCAACACGGGCGGCTTTGATAGATACTCTTTAATCTCATCGAACGCTTGCTGTTGCTCTGCCCCCCAGCGAAACTCCTCATCGGCTTTAATCTTCACCAATCCCATGAACGGCTCGATTCGTCCCGACAAGTTGGAGATGAACCTTCTGACGAAGTTGATTTTGCCGATAAGACGTTGCAACTCCTTCTTCGTGGTAGGCGGCTTCATTGTGCGCACTGCCTCCTGACTCTTCAGGCCGATCTCAATTCCACGTTCATGAACCAAGAAGCCCAAGAATTGACCAGCCGTCACACCAAAAGCACACTTCTTTGGATTCATTCTTAGTCCGAATTTCCTAGTTCGGTCCAAAATGCGTCGCAAATCCTCCAAGTGTCCTTCTACCGAGACAGACTTGACTACCACGTCGTTGATGTAGATCTCCACCAATTTGCCAATCAGATCATGAAAGATGTAATTCATGGCTCGTTGATATGTTGCGCCAGTGTTTTTCAACCCAAAAGTCATGACCACGTATTCGAAAAAGCCTACTGCACCTGGCACTCTGAATGCAGTCTTGTTTATGTCTTCTGGGGCCATAAAAATCTGGTTGTAACCGGCGTTGCCATCCATGAAACTCAACACTTTATGACCAGCAGCTGCGTTGATCAACGTTTCTGCTACCGGCATTGGATACTCATCCTTTGGAGTGGCTATGTTGAGATCCCGAAAATCTATGGCGACGCGCATTCGGCCGTCCTTTTTCTCCACAGGTACGACACTGGAAATCCAATCAGCATACCTGCATGGCCTGATGAACCCTGCGGCCAACATTTTCTCGATCTCTTTCTTGACTTCTTCTAAGCCTTCGGCCTTCATCTGTCGTGCTCGTTGCTGGAACGGCTGAAATCCTTTCTTAAGAGGGAGCCGATGCTCGATGATGCTCCTGTCCAACCCGGGCATCTCTGTGTAATCCCAAGCAAAACAATCTGGGTATTCTTTCAACAGAGCTATCATAAGACTCCTCAGATGTGGATCCAACTTCTTGCCGATAAATGTTGGTCGTGGCTTATCCCCAGGACCAATGTCGATCTCTTCTAGCTCATCAGCCGATGTGAATCCATACCCTAGCTTTCCATCACCTGCCAGATCAATGCTGAACACAGACAAAATATATGATGAGGGTAATATGGGCCGATTGCCTGAATCGGCCTCCTTTTTTATTGCACTGCTTAATGCGGTTTTACAACTTATTTTTATTTTTTGGGGCCGATCGCAGGGATCGGCCTTGCTACACATGTCTAGTGACTTTGGTGCGGTTACACTGTCAGGCCAGTGGATAAGACCAGCCTCACCCCGTTTTTTGTAACCTCAATCCGCTCGCAGCCGTCCAAATTGACTCCAGAGAGCGGCTCTTGTCCGTCTGCGTCCCAGATGTTCATGCCAGCTGTTGATACCTCAATCGAATCATCGGCATGGACGACTTCCACTTCATCTCCATCCCATTGTATCAGACATTGGTGCATCATGGATGTAATGCAGCAGTTGGCGTGAATCCAGTCTCTCCCTAGCAGGACAGCATAGGTGCTTTTGATGTCGACGACGAAGAATGATGTAGGGACTATTTTCCGGCCCACAGTTAGGTCCACGTTCAGAACACCTTGAGTCTCTGATGCTTGGCCGTTGAAGTCGCTTAGCGTGACGTTGGTCTTGATCAGATCCGAGTTAGTGTGTCCCAAACGCCGCAGCATGGAGTATGGCATGATGTTGACTGCCGCTCCCGTGTCAACCAGCATCCTGCCAACGGGCTGCCCATTGATATACCCTTTCAGGTACAGGGCCTTCAGATGTTTGTAGTTCTTCTCCCGTGGTTTTTCAAAGATGACTGGTCGTGGGCCGAAGTCGAACTGCGCTATCGGCACTTCTTCGTTTCTTGGAGCACAGAATTCCGAGGGAAGCATGAACACCATATTCGTGCCAGCCGATGCCTTCGCATCGGCTTTCATCTGTTTGGGGCGCCATTCTTTCTTTGGTGGTCGATCTTCTGCGTCCAAGGTTTGCTGAATCTTCTCGGCCAGATCGGGCCGCGCCTTCCTCAATGTGTGCAGGTATTGTGCCCCAGCTTCTTCCAGGCTACGTAGCCGTTGGACCCTACGCTTCTGGGAGTGACTGAGTCCGTCTGGGCACCACCTTGGCCGATGGTATCGGTCTTCTTCTTCGTCTTCTAATTCCTCAAGATCTTCCTCCTGAGATGGCTCAGCTCGCCTGCTCTGGGATGGGAGCGGCCCTAGACGTTTGAACACTGATACGTCGCCAGTGTCTTTCTTCTTCTGCCTGCACTCTGGGCAATTGTCGATTGTAGGCAATCGGCTCATCCCTGAATCCCAGCAATGCTTAAAGAAAGGGCAGTCCCAGTGCATGATCATGTCTTTCCGTTCCCGCGACGTCTCCTTTGCGTGGCGTTCATATCTTTCGTCGCCTCGATTGTACCGATGATATCTCTCATTGTCGACGTTAGACCGATGATACCTCTAGTCATCGCTATCGTACCGCCGACGTCGGTCATACTGACGCTCGTACTTGTTAAGGAGATGGTCTGAGAGTGGCCGCTGATACCGCACGCTCCTGACTTGTTCTTCAGTGATGTACCTTTTATCATTATATCAAAGCCGATCGCTTGAACCGGCCTCCTCTTTGTCCTTGCCACTAGAGTGACTGCTCTCTTCTTTGTCTTTGCCATGGCGGTATACAGACCCTGCCATGTTGACATCGAACGAAAAGTCTAGCCGACGCCTTGCGGAGCGGCTGAGTTCTACCATGTTGACGCCAGGGAACGACTTTGTGTCTACCTTCATGGCAAACTGTCCAAAGATCAGACGGCCTTGTTCTATTGCCATTTGAATCTGCTGACGCAACACCTTGCATTCGCTGGTGACATGGGTGAACGAGTGGTGCCACTTGTAGTATGGTTTCCCGTTTAGCTCTTGCGCCGTAGGGATCTTGTGGCCTTCGGGTAATTTCAGCTGTTTTCCCTTAAGCAGCAGGTCAAAGATTTGCTCAGCTTTGTTTACATCGAAGTCAAATCCCTTTGCTGGCCCTTGTGGTTTCACCCATGTACATGTCACAGGAGCTGCCCCCCGAGCCCATTTAGCTACGGCCACCTCCTGGTCTTCTGTAGAGTCTCCAAATTCGTCCATCTCGACCAGGGCTACCGGGCATTTGAACTTGTCTTGGTTCAACTCCGGGTGACGCTGCTCATATGCTGTCAACTTCTGAGCCATGTGCGCCAGCGAGTTGTACTCTACTTGGAACACCAGATCCTTGATTGGTGCTGCGAGGCCGTGTACTGCCAGCTCGACTGCTTCTTTCTCAGTTATACGAGCCGAATAGCATCGGTTCTTGACAGTCCAAAAACGCTGGATATATTCAGCCACCGTCTCTCCGCACCTCTGCCGCACCTGGGCCAGATCGGCAATGCCAGCTTCGGTAGTTTCTGAGTGATACTGAATGTAAAACTGCTCCTCCAGCTGCTTCCATGTCCGGATGGAATCTGGCGGCAATGAGGTGTACCACCCGAAAGCAGGTCCTGTGAGGGATTGCGCAAAGAATCTTACGCGCAGCGGGTCTGATGCTGAAATCATGCCCAACTGTGCCAAGTATCGGCTCACGTGTTCAATTGAGCTGGATCCCTCTGATCCACTGAACTTTGAGAACTCAGGGAGCCGATATTTAGGTGGCAGTGGAATCAGATCATAGTTGTCAGGATACGGCTTGGAATAGCCGATTGTTTTCCTCTTTGGCAGTATGCCGAACTGGTCTCTCAAGATCATGCTGATCTGTTCCACTGTATTGGCTGCAGGAGCTGTGCTGTCATGACTTGTTCCGGTGGCGTATTTAGCTAGCCACGCCTGCTTTTCTGCATCCGCTCCAGGAACCACTGCTATTGCTCCAGAAACCCCTCCCGCTGAAATCTGGTTCATGCGCGCGAAGGCGTTAGAATCAGGCACGTACGTGCACACATATCCATGTGGGATTTCCTTAGGTGGCTCGTACAGGAACTGGTAGTCGCTAGGATCGCCTCCGATTTTGTAGACGACGTACGCCGGTGAAGCCGGCGGCTCTGGAGCGGCAAGTGCAAAGGGTAGCGGCGGTCTGGTTTGCAACGGGATCTCTCCTTGGTGAGTACCTAGGGCAGGCCCCGATGGAGAATACTGATGCTTCATGATCTCCTGGACCACGCGAACCGCGACGCGCTCAAAAGTGTTCGCCATGCTCTCAGAATGGCGGTGTACAGAATGAGCCACCATGTAGCTAACTTCCTGGCGCAGAGCTCTGGTGCGTTCCTCTGAAGGAGTAGAAAGATCTACTTGATCGAGGGCACCCTCGGCTGAAAAACCGTTCCACCTGATGCCATGTGAACGGGTCTTTGAGAAAGAGCCGATGAGATCGGCTTCGAAGAGAGCTTTGAGCTCATCGTACTTCTTCTTGTGCTCGTCAGGCAGATCGCCGTACGTGACTGGTTCGCCTGCCATCTCGGGTGCAGATGTTGACGTGGTTGCTGAAGACTGTCCCACCGGGCGTGCCAGAATGTGTTGCCTGCCAAAACCCACCGACGAGCTTCGCGACGATCAACACCGTAGAGCCGGGAGGCTCCCAGAACTGCGGTTGGCCCTGGTCCCTCGGGCGACGGCCCGCAATGCCTTCTGGCACACGTCCCAGCTAAATGCAAGGGCGTGCCACCTGACCTATACCTAGTCAGGAAGGTGTTGAATTGCTTCGATTAGCTTCCTGCATGGCAAAACACGTAAACATTAAATACGAGCCCCGATCGGCTCTTAAGTTGTTCTGTGGATCGGATCAAAGAGCCGATTGTCCCATGGTTCGAGTTAGATTTGCAATAACATGGGAATCCTGCTTAATCGATACAAAGATGAATCAATTTACGACAGCTTAGGGTTTTCACCGCATAATCGGAACGTCCTACATGCAATTGAGCCTAGCAGATACGTAAGATAATAAGAAGAACTATCCCTAAAGGGGCCAAAAAACCAACATAAAGTCGATCCCCGGAACAATCCCTCTAGGAGCAGCCAACTACACCTTACGTGCTACCGGCTCATTCAACCCGTTTGCAAGGCCTAACCATGCAGATATCAAACCAATCCTTGAAGAACAAGGAGCAACTATAACAGATCAAATCTACCAAGTAAAGACTAAGCAAGATGCTACCCTTACACCTAAGATAGGTGTAAAGGCAGCTAGACGTTGAAGGGTGGCGTAGCTAAGCAAGTATATAAGAAAAGCATCCACATCAGCCCTAAAACATCTACGATAACAGTGTTGCTCGCCATCAAAGACGCTTCAGCACGAGCAACACCAGGTAACGAATAAACAGATACTGCCTAGATCGCAAGATGCGATCTAGGCAGCATGACGCTTACCCGGGAGAAACCCTCGAAACAAGGGGTGGCGATGCGCCTAGATTGGTTTGTTGTGAACGTGTTCGTCTTCCTTCTCAAATAAACCTAGATACATATTTATAGTCCGTAGACTGTCTAATTCGGGAATAATCCCAACCGTGTACGAGCTAAAATCTATCTTTTTACTCCTAACCGACACGTATCCTACTAGTTTACAGATACACGGGCAATCTAGCCCAAATACTTGCACGAGGCCGATTCATGCCCGTTTACGTACATAGCTTCCAACCCCATCTAAATCACGACCCACCTCTTGATTCGGTTAAATTCTGGTGATAACAGAAAGAAGTGGTGGGAGTGAGCGGAGAGGGCTGGGGGCGGAGGGGCCTTTTTATAGCCGAGACGGGGCCGTGGGTGGCAGGTTCCGCCAATGGAAGGGCGGGCGTGCGGTGGCCATGTCCAATGGAGAGGCGAGGCTGACGTTGTGGGCGGTGGGAGGGTGACGTAAGGGTGGGGACGTCAGCAGGGGAGGGGTGCGCGCGGGAAGAGGGAGGAGATCGAGCGGGAGAGGCTTCCAGAACCGCTGCTCGTCAGTTTTCCTTCTGTTAGCTTGGGTTTCAATGGCATGGTGGGCTGGTCGTTGCTGGGCTTGGAAAAGGGAGAGAGAGGAGCCCAGGTGGTAGTTTGAGTGGGCCAGGGTCGGGCCAAGAGTGTGCAGGGAGTTGGGGTGGTGCAAGGCACAAGGCCCGGCCATGTTCAAGAAGAAAAGAGAGGGAAAGGAAAGAGAGGGGGTGGTGGTGATGGTGATGGTATCAACTTGTTATATGAAAAACAACAAGCAGGGAGAAGAGAAGGTGTATGGTGGTGTAGAACCAATGTTACTTGAGCATGAACAAGTTTTGCAAGATTTTGTTGAGAATTACAAGTCATGGTGAGGAGAAAATGGTGGTGGTAATGGTGATACCCGAATTGAGTTTTTGGAGAGAGATTCAAAGTGTAGCTAAGAAGGAGTAGTGGAGTTATTTAGGAAGATTTTTCATTTGGACAAAACAAAATGGCTAGCAAAAGTTCATGGTTCACCACATAGATATGTTTGGTTGAACAAGAGGAAGGGTAGAGTTGGATGTTTTTGGAAAGTTGGACCAAAGATCAATTACCTAGATCAAGCATAGATGGAGTAGTGGTGTTTAAAAGATGGACCATTGAGGTCTATTAGTGGCAAGGGCAATGCCATGGATATTTGATCACAGATTCAAATACCCTTTTCTTTGGTGTCTATGGCCTTGATTTGATTTAAAACTGGATACATAGGGTTTTCTTGAAATACTTGGAAAGAGGAAGGTTTTTTTAGAGGTGTAGGATGATCCATAGAGGAAATAGAAAATACGGATCATTCCATTTTATAATTTTAAGTAACCAAAACTACATACAAAGGCTTTCACAAGATTTTTAAATTCACATAAAGTGATGGTAAACCATTTGGTAAATACTTTGTGTCAAAATAAAACAATGTCCTTTAGAAACCCTTTTGTGATACCATGATCAAAGGTGATCATAGTCAAATTTAAAAAGGAAAGGTTTTTGACAAGATCCTTTGAATTAAGATTTTGAGTCATATGACAAAAAAAAGAGGTTTTTGTGGTTTAGGTCAAAAGGTTCAATTATTTTTAAAGAGAGGAGGTTAAGGACATACAAGAGTGACCATAGCTTCTCTATTTTCTGGAGACTAGAAATTGTGTGTTGAGGTACTTATGGCAAAACACCAAGCATAGGGTTTAATGTATTAGTAGGGAAAGGGAAAAAAAATTCCAAGGCCACACATGTGTTTTATTTAGTGAGTTGCTAAGTCATTTTATTACTAGAGATCCTGTTCTTAGAGGTAGCTCAAGACAAAACTCAACAAGCAAAATAAGACAATACATCTACCAACAGATCAAAGCAATTCATCTTAACAAACAGATCAAGGCAACTCACCCAATTAGGCTTGAAGAAAAAGTTTTTGTTCCCCCTAATTTTTGCAATAAGGACAATTAATCAAGGTTGCAAAAGTGGGGTGTGACACGGGAGATGATTCCCCTCTCCGGCAGGGTGCCGGAGGCGATCTCCTGAATCCCCCGAGATGGGATTCGCGGTGGCGGCGTCTCTGGAAGGTTTTCCGTATCGTGGCTCTCGGTACTGGGGTTTTCGCGACGAAGGCTTTAAGTAGGCGGAAGGGTAGGTTTAGGGGCGACACGAGGGGCCCACACGCTAGGGCCGCGCGGGCCCCAGCCTGGCCGCGCCGCCCTAGTGTGTCACCACCTCGTGGCCCCACTTCGTATCTCCCTCGGTCTTCTGGAAGCTTCGTGGAAAAATAAGACCCTGGGCGTTGATTTCGTCCAATTCCGAGAATATTTCCTTACTAGGATTTCTGAAACCAAAAACAGCAGAAAACAACAACTGGCTCTTCGGCATCTCGTCAATAGGTTAGTGCCGGAAAATGCATAAATATGACATAAAGTATGTATAAAACATGTGAGTATCATCAATAAAGTAGCATGGAACATAAGAAATTATAGATACGTTTGAGACGTATCAACTTCATGTTGTACAAGACCCGCAAGGAGTTGGACAACGCCCGCGCATTTCGCCAAGCACATTACCCATGAAGACGAAGAACCCACCATTCCGGATGAAGAGTAGTATCACTAGAGCACTTTTGTTTATGTGAGTTTGTATCCATCCCAATGTATCGTAGAACGAGGAAATGGTTCTTAAAACCATTGGTGTGTTAGTTTGTAATGTGTGTTGTTTGGAATGAATGAAAAAGTGTTGTTGGTTTTTACCCCCTCAGCACTACTCAAGTTTTGAAACTTTTTGAAATTTACTCAAACAAGCCATAGAAAATTCCCTCTTATCTTATCATCTACCTCAATGTTCAGATGGCCCCTCCAACCTGCAGCACCAACATGGATGCAATGCTGCAGATGCTACAGATGATGATGGCAGATCGAGAAGTCGAAAGAGCTGAGCGACAAGCCAACCTTGTCGTACTGCAGCAGCTAGCTGCTGACGTGGGAGTTGGATTGGAACGGCCCCAGAAAGTAGCTTCCTTGTGATGGTAAAGCACTCGTCCGTTGGGAACCCCAAGAGGAAGGTATGATGTTGTACATCAGCAAGTTTTCCCTCAGTAAGAAACCAAGGTTTATCGAACCAGTAGGAGTCAAGAAGCACGTTGAAGGTTGATGGTGGCGGAGTATAGTGCGGCGCAACACCAGGGATTCCGGCGCCAACGTGGAACCTGCACAACACAATCCAAGTACTTTGCCCCAACTTAACAGTGAGGTTGTCAATCTCACCAGCTTGCTGTAACAAAGGATTAAATGTATAGTGTGGAAGATGATGTTTGCAA
Organism: Lolium perenne; assembly: GCF_019359855.2. Taxonomy (NCBI): domain Eukaryota; kingdom Viridiplantae; phylum Streptophyta; class Magnoliopsida; order Poales; family Poaceae; genus Lolium; species Lolium perenne. The sequence continues at coordinate 29,450,377 of NC_067248.2, read as the reverse complement.
AGAACAGTAAAAACAAGTATTGCAGTAGATTGTATTCGATGTAAAAGAATGGACCGGGGTCCACAGTTCACTAGTGGTGTCTCTCCGATAAGAAATAGCATGTTGGGTGAACAAATTACAGTTGGGCAATTGACAAATAAAGAGGGCATAACAATGCACATACATATCATGATGAGTAATGTGGAATTCAATTGGGCATTACGGCAAAGTACATAGACCGCTATCTAGCATGCATCTATGCCTAAAAAGTCCACCTTCAGGTTATCATCCGAACCCCTTACAGTATTAAGTTGCAAACAACAGACAATTGCATTAAGTATGGTGTGTAATGTAATCAACAAATACAACCTTAGACATAGCATTGATGTTTTATCCCTAGTGGCAACAACACATCCACAACCTTAGTACTTTCTGTCACTGTCCCAGATTTAATGGAGGCATGAACCCACTATCGAGCATAAATACTCCCTCTTGGAGTTACAAGTATCAACTTGGCCAGAGCCTCTACTAATAACGGAGAGCATGCAAGATCATAAACCACACATATATGATAGATTGATAATCAACATAACATAGTATTCCATATTCATCGGATCCCAACAAACGCAACATGTTGCATTACCGATAGATGATCTTGATCATGTTAGGCAGCTCACAAGATCCAACAATGATAGCACAATGAGGAGAAGACGACCATCTAGCTACTGCTATGGACCCATAGTCCAGGGGTGAACTACTCACACATCAATCCGGAGGCGATCATGGCGATGAAGAGTCCTCCGGGAGATGATTCCCCTCTCCGGCAGGGTGCCGGAGGCGATCTCCTGAATCCCCCGAGATGGGATTTGCGGTGGCGGCGTCTCTGGAAGGTTTTCCGTATCGTGGCTCTCGGTACTGGGGTATTCGCGACGAAGGCTTCTTATAGGCGGAAGGGTAGGTTTAGGGGCGTCACGAGGGGCCCACACGCTAGGGCCGTGCGGCCAGGGCCTGGGCCGCGCCGCCCTAGTGTGTCGGCGCCTCGTGGCCCCACATTGTAACTTCTCCGGTCTTCTGGAAGCTTCGTGGAAAAATAAGACCCTGGGCGTTGATTTCGTCCAATTCCGAGAATATTTCCTCACTAGGATTTCTGAAACCAAAAACAGCAGAAAACAACAACTGGCTCTTCGGCATCTCCTCAATAGGTTAGTGCCGGAAAATGCATAAATATGACATAAAGTATGTATAAAACATGTGAGTATCATCAATAAAGTAGCATGGAACATAAGAAATTATAGATACATTTGAGACATATCAAGCATCCCCGGCCAAGCTTAGTTCCTACTCGTCCCGAGTAGGTAAACGATAACAAAGATAATTTCTGAAGTGACATGCTATCATAATCTTGATCAATACTATTGTAAAGCACATGAGCTGAGATCAAATTATTCAAAGCAAATTTCTATAATTGATATAAGAGATGATAATGCAAGTGTTAAACAAGCTAGAAGTTTTCATGAACTATTGCTTTAAAGACATGAGACCGTAAAAGTTCATTAAAGATGTGTTAAGTATTCAGCGTAGAATTTCTATCCTTCATTCCAAGCATCAAGTAAATTTTCACAACATAAGAAGGATTCAGTCAAGTAAACATAAACATGAACGTCATGAATCAGCTGTTTTGAAGTCTACTCAACCGGTGAGCGTAAGCATTTGGTATTAGCACCAGGATGTTATGGCATGAAGAACGTTAATGGGGGTTTGGAAGGCCAAATGGAAGAAAGTCTTACAAAGCTATAAATGATTATTAGACAAAATGAAGTCTTATAATCGAAGCTATGCAAGGAGTAGTGATTGCCATGCAAAGGATGCACATAGAGCTATATGTGTATGAAAGCTCTCCAATGGAACTAGTGGGGGTGCATCCAACTTGGTTGCTCACGAAGACCTAGAATACTTTTGAGGAAGCTCATCATTGGAATATACAAGCCAAGTTCTATAGTGTAAATTCCCCACATAGTTATACTAGTGAAACATGAAAACTCTCTCATATGAAGTATAGGTGCTGAACATGAGCACAAATAATGACTATGAATACTGTAGGTGCTAAAACATTAGCACAAGTGTGGATAAAAGATAGTAATGCTGCCCCCTTTTTCTTTATTCTCTTTTTTTCCTTTCTTTTTCTTTTCTTTTTCTTTCTTCTTCTTTTTTTTCTTTCTTTTCTTCTTCTCTTTTTGATGACCTCCATGGCTCTTTTCAATTTTAGGGGCAACATCCTAATATGATAACACACTTTTCGGTACAAATAACTCATAATGAATAAAACATGATGTATGAAACTGTATGCCTCTGCCAGTGTAGCAGGATGTGCAATGATCTAGCGTAACATGGGTAAACCACACATCAGTTGTATAGAATCATGCAAAGCAATGTATAAATGATAAATGACAACAAGTCATGTAATGTAAAATGGAAGTTGCATGGCAATATATCTCGGAACAGCTATGGAAATGCTGTGGTAGGTAGGTATGGTGGCTGTTTTGAGGAGATGTATGGGCTTATGTGTAGGAGAACAAGAGAAAGTCCTCCCACGGGTTTGGATGTACTGGCGAAGTATACACAATTTTCAATGCGAGCAAAAGGCAATGCACAGTACCGAAGAGGCTAGCAAATTTGGATGGTGGAAGTGCCAAAAACCGTAGCTTAACATTAGTCAAAAAGAACTCACAAGCTTATTGCAAACAACTAGCAGGTTCAACATTAAGAGCATGATTAAAATTTACTCCAAGGAGGGCCGTTCACGGTGGCACAAGTACCCCGCTAGCTCCCTCGACCTTCAGCACAACTTAGTTATTACGATGAACTCGTAGACATGGAAAGCTATCAAGTCCAACTACACCTTCAACTATTTAAGTAGAGTTTGTAGTACGGCACAAGCTTAAAGACAACAATCCACTACTAATTTTAACTTACTTAAACAACAAGACTTACCATCTAAATACCTCAAAACGTTTGCAAAGAATCAAATTATCAAAGCTCAGTGATCTACAAATATTTCATTATATACTACCACATGCAACATTTCCTGTTTCCAACCATATAACAATTAACGAAGCAGTTTCAACCTTCGCCATGAACATTAAGAATAAAGCTAAGAACATATGTGTTCATATGCAACAGCGGAGCGTGTCTCTCTCCCACACAATGAATGCTAGGATCCAATTTTATTCAAACAAAACAAAAACAAAAACATAAAGACGCTCCAAGTAAAGCACATAAGATGTGACGGAATAAAAATATAGTTTCACTAGAGGTGACCTGATAATGTTGTCGATGAAGAAGGGGATGCCTTGGGCATCCCCAAGCTTAGATGCTTGATTCTTCTTGAAATATGCAGGGATGAACCACGGGGGCATCCCCAAGCTTAGAGCTTTCACTCTCCTTGATCATATTTTATCATCCTCCTCTCTTGATCCTTGAAAACTTCATCCACACCAAACTCGAAACAAACTCATTAGAGGGTTAGTGCATAATCAAAAATTCACATGTTCAGAGGTGACATAATCATTCTTAACACTTCTGGAAATTGCACAAAGCTACTGAAAGTTAATGGAACAAAGAAATCCATCAAACATAGCAAAACAGGCAATGTGAAATAAAAGGCAGAATCTGTCAAAACAGAACAGTCCGTAAATACGAATTTTTCTGGGGCACCAGACTTGCTCAAATGATAAAACTCAAAACTAATGAAAGTTGCGTACATATCTGAGGATCACGCACGTAAATTGACATATTTTTCTGAGTTACCTACAGACGTGGCGACTCAATTTCGTGACAGCAAGAAAACTGTTTCTGCGCAGCAATCCAAATCTAGTATGAACTTTATCATTAAAGACTTTACTTGGCACAACAATGCAGTAAAATAAATATAAGGAGAGGTTTCTACAGTACTAACAACTTCCAAGACTCAAATATAAAACAAAAGTGATGTAGTAAAATAATGGGTTGTCTCCCATAAGCGCTTTTCTTTAACGCCTTTCAGCTAGGCGCAGAAAGTGTGTATCAAGTATTATCAAGAGATGAAGCATCAATGCATTGTATCTTATCTATGTAAGTTTCAGAGGCTCCTTTTTCATTACTTTTAGGCTTGCTATTCTCATTAAACAAATTTTCAGGAACAATCCAATCAAAATTCTTTTCTAGTGCTTCATGCATCCCTAAGAGCTTAATAGGTATCGGTACTTTAATCTCCTCACCATCATTAACATTATTAGTGTACCTTACTCTATCCATGTCCATCTTTTCAAGTGTTCTTTTAAAATTAGTGAACAAACCAAGCCTCTTATGCTTAATAAAGATTTTTCTAGCCTCTCTAGCTATACCACCAAATTCTCTGAGAAGGGTTTCTAAGACAAAATCTTTCTTTTCTCCTTCTTCCATATCACCTAGTGTAAGAAACATATGTTGCATTATAGGATTGAGTTTGACAAATCTAGCTTCCAACATGTGTACTAAAGAAGCAGCGGCAATTTCATAAGTAGGAGCAAGTTCTACCAAGTGTCTATCTTCAAAATCATCAACCATACTAACATGAGTGAAAAATTATTCTATATTATCTCTTCCAATGATAGACCCTTGTCCCACCGGTATGTCTTTCAGTGTGAACTTAGAAGGAAACATGATGAAATAAGTAAAGTAAATGCAAGTAACTAATTTTTTTGTGTTTTTTGATATAGAGAACGCAAACAAGATAGTAAATAAAGTAAAGCAAGTAACTAATTTTTTTGTATTTTGATATAAGAAAGCAAACAAAGCAGTAAATAAAATAAAGTAAAGCAAGACAAAAACAAAGTAAAGAGATTGGAAGTGGAAGACTCCCCTTGGAGCGTGTCTTGATCTCCCCGGCAACGGCGCCAGAAAATCAGCTGCTGACGTGGGAGTTGGATTGCAACGGCCCCAGAAAGTAGCTTCCTTGTGACGGTAAAGCACTCGTCCGTTGGGAACCCCAAGAGGAAGCTATGATGTTGTACAGCAGCAAGTTTTCCCTCAGTAAGAAACCAAGGTTTATTGAACCAGTAGGAGTCAAGAAGCACGTTGAAGGTTGATGGTGGCGGAGTATAGTGCGGCGCAACACCAGGGATTCCGGCGCCAACGTGGAACCTGCACAACACAATCCAAGTACTTTGCCCCAACTTAACAGTGAGGTTGTCAATCTCACTGGCTTGCAGTAACAAAGGATTAGATGTATAGTGTGGAAGATGATGTTTGCAAAGAACAGTAAAAACAAGTATTGCAGTAGATTGTATTCGATGTAAAAGAATGGACCGGGGTCCACAGTTCACTAGTGGTGTCTCTCCGATAAGAAATAGCATGTTGGGTGAACAAATTACAGTTGGGCAATTGACAAATAAAGAGGGCATAACAATGCACATACATATCATGATGAGTAATGTGGAATTCAATTGGGAATTACGACAAAGTACATAGACCGCTATCCAGCATGCATCTATGCCTAAAAAGTCCACCTTCAGGTTATCATCCGAACCCCTTACAGTATTAAGTTGCAAACAACAGACAATTGCATTAAGTATGGTGCGTAATGTAATCAACAAATACATCCTTAGACATAGCATTGATGTTTTATCCCTAGTGGCAACAGCACATCCACAACCTTAGAACTTTATGTCACTGTCCCAGATTTAATGGAGGCATGAACCCACTATCGAGCATAAATACTCCCTCTTGGAGTTACAAGTATCAACTTGGCCAGAGCCTCTACTAATAACGGAGAGCATGCAAGATCATAAAAAACACATATATGATAGATTGATAATCAACATAACATAGTATTCCATATTCATCGGATCCCAACAAACGCAACATGTAGCATTACAGATAGATGATCTTGATCATGTTAGGCAGCTCACAAGATCCAACAATGATAGCACAATGAGGAGAAGACGACCATCTAGCTACTGCTATGGACCCATAGTCCAGGGGTGAACTACTCACACATCAATCCGGAGGCGATCATGGCGATGAAGAGTCCTCCGGGAGATGATTCCCCTCTCCGGCAGGGTGCCGGAGGCGATCTCCTGAATCCCCCGAGATGGGATTCGCGGTGGTGGCATCTCTGGAAGGTTTTCCATATCGTGGCTCTCGATACTGAGGTATTCGCAACGAAGGCTTCTTATAGGCGGAAGGGTAGGTTTAGGGGCGTCACGAGGGGCCCACACGCTAGGGCCGCGCGGCCAGGGCCTGGGCCGCGCCGCTCTAGTGTGTCGGCGCCTCGTGGCCCCACTTCGTAACTTCTTCGGTCTTCTGGAAGCTTCGTGGAAAAATAAGACCCTGGGCGTTGATTTTGTCCAATTCCGAGAATATTTCCTTACTAGGATTTCTGAAACCAAAAACAGCAGAAAACAACAACTGGCTCTTCGGCATCTCGTCAATAGTTTAGTGCCGGAAAATGCATAAATATGACATAAAGTATGTATAAAACATGTGAGTATCATCAATAAAGTAGCATGGAACATAAGAAATTATAGATATGTTTGAGACGTATCAACTTCATGTTGTACAAGACCCGCAAGGAGTTGGACAACGCCCGCGCATTTCGCCAAGCACATTACCCATGAAGACGAAGAACCCACCATTCCGGATGAAGATTAGTATCACTAGAGCACTTTTGTTTATGTGAGTTTGTATCCATCCCAATGTATCATAGAACGAGGAAATGGTTCTTAAATCCATTGGTGTGTTAGTTTGTAATGTGTGTTGTTTGGAATGAATGAAAAAGTGTTGTTGGTTTTTACCCCCTCAGCACTACTCAAGTTTTGAAACTTTTTGAAATTTACTCAAACAAGCCATAGAAAATTCCCTCTTATCTTATCATCTACCTCAATGTTCAGATGGCCCCTCCAACCTGCAGCACCAACCTGGATGCAATGCTGCAGATGCTACAGATGATGATGGCAGATTGAGAAGTCGAAAGAGCTGAGCGACAAGCCAACCTTGTCGTACTGCAGCAGCTAGCTGCTGACGTGGGAGTTGGAATGGAATGGCCCCAGAAAGTAGCTTCCTTGTGATGGTAAAACACTCGTCCGTTGGGAACCCCAAGAGGAAGGTATGATGTTGTACAGCAGCAAGTTTTCCCTCAGTAAGAAACCAAGGTTTATCGAACCAGTAGGAGTCAAAAAGCACGTTGAAGGTTGATGGTGGCGGAGTATAGTGCGGCGCAACACCAGGGATTCCGGCGCCAATGTGGAACCTGCACAACACAATCCAAGTACTTTGCCCCAACTTAACAGTGAGGTTGTCAATCTCACCGGCTTGCTGTAACAAAGGATTAGATGTATAGTGTGGAAGATGATGTTTGCAAAGAACAGTAAAAACAAGTATTGCAGTAGATTGTATTCGATGTAAAAGAATGGACCGGGGTCCACAGTTCACTTGTGGTGTCTCTCCGATAAGAAATAGCATGTTGGGTGAACAAATTACAGTTGGGCAATTGACAAATAAAGAGGGCATAACAATGCACATACATATCATGATGAGTAATGTGGAATTCAATTGGGCATTACGACAAAGTACATAGACCGCTATCCAGCATGCATCTATGCCTAAAAAGTCCACCTTCAGGTTATCATCCGAACCCCTTCCAGTATTAAGTTGCAAACAACAGACAATTGCATTAAGTATGGTGCGTAATGTAATCAACAAATACATCCTTAGACATAGCATTGATGTTTTATCCCTAGTGGCAACAGCACATCCACAACCTTAGAACTTTATGTCACTGTCCCAGATTTAATGGAGGCATGAACCCACTATCGAGCATAAATACTCCCTCTTGGAGTTACAAGTATCAACTTGGCCAGAGCCTCTACTAATACGGAGAGCATGCAAGATTATAAACAACACATATATGATAGATTGATAATCAACATAACATAGTATTCCATATTCATCGGATCCCAACAAACGCAACATGTAGCATTATAGATAGATGATCTTGATCATGTTAGGCAGCTCACAAGATCCAACAATGATAGCACAATGAGGAGAAGACGACCATCTAGCTACTGCTATGGACCCATAGTCCAGGGGTGAACTACTCACACATCAATCCGGAGGCGATCATGGTGATGAAGAGTCCTCCGGGAGATGATTCCCCTCTCCGGCAGGGTGCCGGAGGCGATCTCTTGAATCCCCCGAGATGGGATTCGCGGTGGCGGCGTCTCTGGAAGGTTTTCCGTATCGTGGCTCTCGGTACTGGGGTATTCGCGATGAAGGCTTCTTATAGGCGGAAGGGTAGGTTTAGGGGCATCACGAGGGGCCCACATGCAAGGGCCGCGCAGCCAGGGCCTGGGCCGCGCCGCCCTAGTGTGTCGGCGCCTCGTGGCCCCACTTCGTAACTTCTCCGGTCTTCTGGAAGCTTCGTGGAAAAATAAGCCCCTGGGCGTTGATTTCGTCCAATTCCGAGAATATTTCCTTACTAGGATTTCTGAAACCAAAAACAGCAGAAAACAGCAACTGGCTCTTCGGCATCTCGTCAATAGTTTAGTGCCGGAAAATGCATAAATATGACATAAAGTATGTATAAAACATGTGAGTATCATCAATAAAGTAGCATGGAACATAAGAAATTATAGATACGTTTGAGACGTATCACTAGCCCAGAACAACCAAGGCCATGTAAATCATGATCATCCTGGATCCAAGCTGAAGAACTTCCAGAACACTAATCCTCCCATGTTTAGCAAGACCGAAGAGCCGTTAGATGCAGATGATTGGCTCCAAACAATGGAGAACAACCTGGAAGTTGCAGGAGTTGAAGCTGCAGAGAAAGTACTGTTTGCCACCCACTATTTGTCAGGACCTGCCAGAGCCTGGTGGACTAGTGCCCATGCAATGAATGCGGGACAAATGATGACTTGGGAAGACTTCAAACTCAAGTTCAGCAAGTACCATGTGCCCCAGGGTCTGATCAAGAATATGAGGGACGAGTTCCGCGAACTCAAGCAAGGAAGGATGTCCGTGGTAGAATACCGTGACAGATTCCTCACTCTGTCTAGGTACGCCCCGGATGAAACCGACACCAACGAGTAGAAGAAGGAGAGATTCCTGAATGGACTGCACGATGAGATGCAGACTGTACTTGTGAACATCCTGTTTGCTGACTTGGAAGCCCTTGTGGATTCTTCCATCCAGATGGATGGAAAGCTCCATCAAGCCAATGAGAACCGCAAGCGCAGAATGATGAACCAGAATGGACCCAGCATTGCATCAAGGTATCGCCCCAGCTCAAGTGGAGGATTTGCCCCAAGACACAACAAGCCACCTGCTCAGACGTTCCGTCCAAACTACACCAACAACAATGGAAGACACCCGAAGCTCGGAGGCAACAACAACAACAACCACAACAACAACAACAACAACAACCACAATGGTAGCAACAACAACCCTAACACTGCCCCAAGGATTGGAAGCAATGATACCCCCATTGCCCCAAAGGACTAGTCAACCTTGACTTGCTATGAATGTGGAGTTACTGGTCAATACTCCAACGAGTGCCCCAAGAAACTAGCGAAGACAGCCCCCACTACCACTGCACCTACTCAGCAACAGTGCCGCTTCGCAACTGGAAGGAACCCGAACAACCGCAACGGCCGTCTCTACCACATGAGTGCAACAGAAGCCCAGTAAGTGCCCATTGCCATGCAGAGTATGTTTTCCTGTTAACCCAACTGCCCAATCTCTCTTAGGATCCTAACTTTTCTTAAATCTCGGGACGAGATTTTGTTTAAGGGGGGAAGGTTTGTAACATCCCAAATTTCAAAACAATGAAGAAGACCAATTCCCTTTTTCCAAAATTGGGAGCCAACAAAAAATTTGAATTACATTTCCCTATGTGCCTAGTGCTCATGCATGTATGGTGATTTTTGCCATGATGTTTGTTTGAAGTATGTGACAATGTTTCTAAACCTTAAACCCTATCCCTTTTCAAAATCAAAGATGAACAAAGAAAAGAAAAATAAAATCAAAGGTGAGGCATATGTGAGCTTAGGGCCATTTTTACAAATAATGGCCTATGACATATTTACCTTACCTAAATGGTTTGAAACCATTACTAAACTCAACCTAACACTCAATCAACCCAACACAAAGACTTTAGGGTCAAAGAAAAAGAAAAGAAAATGAAAAAAATGAAATTCACATGTGAGCCTTTGGACACTTTTGCAAATCTTAAACCTAGGCCATCTTACTTTGTCTAAATGGTTGGAAAACATTTCTAAACTCAAAATAATACTTTTTGGTCAAAGAAAATCAAAACAAAAGAAAAGAAAATGAAAAATGCTAGTCACATATGATAATGGTCATATGTGACAATTTTAACATGTTACCTACTTTGAGCCCCTGTATTAAGCTTTTTCTAAACCAAACTTTCTCAACTCTTTGCACCTCATCCAAGAGCACATCAAGGTGAACACTTTTGGTGCAGACCAACCTTGCAATTTTTTTTTCAATTGATTATTATAAAAATGCAAAGTAGCAAATTTGAAACATAAACTAGATCAACCCCATTTTGGAATTTCACCAAACCTTCCCAATTTTCAAACCAAGGACATCAGTAGGTGCCAAATGTTATTTGAATCACACCCAAGAAAAAGTTTTGCAAAATTCAAATTCAAACTTCTTTCGGCCATTTCATGGAACACCTTGTGTGCACTATTTGGCAATTTGGATACACACTAAAACCTAGTGGATTTTAGCATGCACTTGGATGCCCTGGTCATCCAAAGTACCCATGCACCTCTCCTCTACCTCACCATGTCCTTGCTTCACTGTTCCAAGGCCACAAATGACCAATGCCATGACATGTCAACCCTCATGCCACTCACCATGCTCACCATGTCATACTCCCTCTCTGGTCCCTCTCACCTTGTCAAATAAGCTCACCTCACTCCCCTGAACACGCCTGTACTAGCCTTGGTCGAAGAGGAGACCTGCATTGCTCGGACCAGCCCGTGCCCCGTGATGCCCAGACGCGCTAGGATCGGCATGGACACGCCACGGGCATGCCAGAGCGTCGCCTCGCCCCGTCGCGTCAGACCTCTCCTCGCTATCTCCTTTCACGCACTCACTCGCCACGACACCAGCTCCCTCCTAGACACGCTCACCTTCCTGCGCGAGCCCTGTAGCTGCCGTCACCGTCGACGCCTCTCCGCCGCAGTACTACAAGGACGACGATGTCGCCCGCACGCTTCCGTCCACCCCTGTTGCGCCATGACACGCAAGAGGACCGCCGGTCCACGCTGCACCGTCCCCTGCCCTCGCCCATGCTCCTCCCCCTCTGTAGCTCCGTCATCACCACCCACCCGCTGGTGACCTCCGCAGCACCTCGCGACCCTATAAAAGGAGCACGCCCCGACCCTTCTCCATCACACCACTCCACTCCCCTCCTTCCTCTCGCTCTCCTCGACCCCTTCCCCCTCCACATTATCGCCGGACCACCCCAATTTCTCGCCGGAGCTCCGCCAGTACACCTGCACGCTCGCCGTCGATTCCGTCCACCTCAGGAGCTGCCGCAACCACCATCTGCCTCGCCATCGTCTTCTACACCGATCGCCCACCTCGCCGAGCCTCGCCGGAGCGCCGGTAAACTGCCATCGACCCTCACTGCCGCCGGTAGGGTTCGAGCCCGTCGCGGAAGGAGATGATCCTCGGCAGTTAGATCGCCTTTTAATCCTACGGCCCCCATTCGCGCGTACCGATTCGGGTTGTAACACCCGCTGACAGGTGGAGCCCCCTGTCAGGCGGCCTGCTGCGCGCTGAAGCGAAGTTGGGCCGGCCCAGTTAGTTTCCCGCGCGCCCATTTAGTTCAAATTTGATTTAAATCTATAAACCTAAATTCAAACACTGATGCCAAATTCAAAATTAAATAGAACGAAATCTACTAAGCCAAAATTGATGAAATTTATATTTCTGGAAAGATTATAAAATTCCCTAACCAGCCCCACTGGTCTCAACCTTTGTTTCATTTTAGTTCACTTGCAATAAAAATAACAAGGAAGTAGGTTTTCAGATTTCCAACTTTTTTTATAAAATCAACCATAATGAATTTTGAGATGATTCCAATTCTCATAATTCACATTTCAAACCCTCTAATTGTTTTTTCAAAAATATAACATGGTTGTTCCATATGATCATGGGCTAGATTCAAATAATGGCTATGTGGCTATTTCTAGCTCATTTAAAAGTATTTCAAAAATAGTATTTGAAATCTATGAGATGTAGCATCTCATTTAAATCACCTTTCCAAGTAATTCAATGTGAGGTGATGACATTAGTATTCATGACCCCATCTGTTATTACTTGATAAGATTAAATCATTTTCCATAGTAGTGTTTAAATTGCATGAGATGTAGTATCTCATTTAAATCTTTTCCCAAATGATAAATATGAAGTGTTGACTTTGGTCAACATGATCTCATACTTATTAATGGAGGATATTAATCCTTAGTAATATGCAATGAGAAGAAATTATTTTCTCAAACTAAATAGAAAACCCTAGTATGAGGTTGAGTGATGATTGTGATGATAGATCATCTTCAGTGAGCCAGTAAGGCTAAGTAGCCCCCTTAAGTATTGATTGGTGTGTGCTACCTCGTATCCGTTTATAGACGCTAGTACCGAAGGCTACGAGGAGGAGGAGGTCTTCTACGCAGAAGAAGAGGAACACTTTGACCAGTACACCAACCAAGGCAAGCTACCCTAATGCAAGCTTTTACCAATACAAGATATTACTATGAGCAAGCTCTACTAGAGCAAGCCACCCTTGCAATATTCTTTTGATTTAAGGATTCATCCAAGCCCAAGTTTTTATCTTGCAATCATTTACTTTGTTTACCAAAGCTTTTTCTTATAGTTGATATTGGTCTAGAGATAGAATACTACAAGAGCATCACACTTAGCCTAGCTAAAATTTAGTTAGCACCCCTCATGACTAGTTGCTAGTGCTACAGATAAAATCTTGATCACTCTAGATGGGAACACTTGAGTCAAATGATTTTTGAAAACCTTGGAATGATGAGTCATTCTATTGAAAGTTTTGAAGGTGAATATGACTTTAGGTGACATGGTGAGTTTGTTAAAAACTGATGGTTGGGTTCGGATGCGATACCATTCCAATTTTAGAGTACCCCCACAATACCTGATTATGGGTAAGGCTTTAACTGGAAATTTGTGTATCTTAGTATGGGTTCCAATCGGAACAGTATGGCCTTTCCAACTCTCCATGACCGCGGACGCGGCTATTCGAATAGTTTTACACTCTGCAGAGGTCGTACTCTTGTGCCACAACTTTTGATTACATCCATCAGGGATAGCCCTGAATCATCATACTCAGTATGCGGATCATCAACCATTAACCTTTCACTTACATACCCTAGTATAGGCACCTCTCCCTGTGAGCTTGGCCTCCTAGTGAGGGAAAACCGCCAACCTAGGAACTGCACAGGGCTTGGGTAGTACATTCAACTCTTTTCACGTCATTTCACTTTCAACGGAGGCTGCCTCGGCATAACCTCTATGACGCTTGTTCAGAGGGAACCCATACTAAGACACATAAATTTCCAGCTAAAGCCTTACCCATAATCAGGTATTGTGGGGGTACTCAAGAATTGGAATGGTATCGCATCCGAACCCAATCATCAGTTTTCATCGAAACCACCATTTCATCCAAATCACATTCACCTTCAAAATCTTTCAATAGAATGACTCATCATTCCAAAGTTTTCAAATTCAAAAGTTTCACATGTTCCCAGCTAGAGTAGTCACTTTTAATTTAGCACTAGCAACTAGGCATGAGGGGTGCTAACTAGCTTGGAGCTCTCTAGGCTAACTTTGATACTCTTGTACTAGTTCACAGCTAGACTCAAGTTAACTATCAAAGTGAAACTTGCAAATCAAAATAAAAGCTTTGAGAGATAAAAATCTGGGACTTGTAAAGTAAAACACAAGGTAATAGGGTAATAGTGCCTTGATCAAGGAGAGCTTTGCACCAAGGTAGATTGCAAGAATATTAGCTTGCCTTGGTTGGTGTACTGATCAAAGTGGTCTTCTTATTCCTGGAAGTAGGCCTCCTCCTCCTGGTACTCCTTGGTACTAGCATCTATAATCGAAAATACGAGGGATACAATCACCAAACAAGTCTTAAGGCTATACTAAGCACTCAGTTGGTTCACACAAACTATTCTAACATCACAACACTAATCACAAAGGGGGTTGGCTTGTGTGTTAAGACAACATGTAAGAGAGAAATAATTTCCTCTCATTGAATTTTCTTACAATTTAATTTCCTGAAATAATAATAAGGTATGAATACATGTTGACTATGATCAACACTTCATATCTATTATTTGGGGGAAATGATTTAAATGAGGTACTAACCTCATGCAATTTAGACATTACTCTTGCAACAATTTAATGTCTCTAAGTAATCCATTATGAGATGCTATAGACCAAGTCAACACCTCATCTTGAATTGCTTAGGACCAATATTTAAATGAGAGGGAACCCCTCATACTATTTAAGAAATAATTTTGGATAAATTTAAATGGACTTGAAATGGCCACATAGCCATTATTTTTCTCTAGTCCATGATCATACAAAAAACTATGTGATATTTTTACACAAACATGTAGAGTATGTGAAATGTGATTTATGAGAGTTGGAATCAACTCAAAATCACTTAGGGTTGATTTTTAATAATTGTTTGAAGTTGCAAAAGGCCATGCCTTGTTATTTTTACCACATTAATTCTACAAAGAATTTTGGGTTGAGACCAGTGGGGTTGGGTAGAGCTTTTCACAAGCTTTCCAACAACACGAAATTCATCAAATTTGGCCTAGTAGATCTCCCTAGATTTAAATTTGAAGTTGGCATCTGAAAAGGATTTGAATTAAAACTGAAAAATCGAATTTGAATGTTTGGGCCTGGCGGGAAAGCTTAACGGCCCGAAACGGTTTAAAAACACGAAAGCCAGCCCACCACGCATCTCGCACGCGTGGGCTGCCTGACGAGGTGGGCTCCACCCATCAGCGTCTATTAAACCGCGAAGCGGTATGTTCTGATCTGAGCCGCACGATTAGAACACAATCCAACGGATCAGGTTCATCATCGTCGACGGAAAGAGGTGGGCTCACTGGTGGCGTGGGTGGGGGGTAGGAGAGCTCACCGGAGCTCCGGCGATGGTCGGCGATGTGCACGGCGATGTTGGCGAGGACGGCGGTTCGTCTGGTATAGGTGGCGTCGATGGAGGTGGCGTCAATCTCCGGCGGCTTCTACGGCGGCTCCACTGGCTCCGACGTCGCAACTGAGTGGCTCCGGTGGACAATGTCGAGGTGGAGAGGGTGGAGGAGGTCGAGTGAGAGGAGGGGAAGCTGGCAGTGTGAATGAATCGAGAGGGGAGGGCCTCCTTTTATAGCGGCGGAGCGAGGCCGAGGCGCGGGGGTGAGGTCAGCCATGGCGATGCGTCTACAGGGGCGCGGAGTGGCTGGCGATGACGCAGGCGGGTCAGCGACGTCACGGCGGTCACGTAGCGCTTGACGGCAGGGAAAACCAAGCAGTGACGAGGGCAGGAGGGTGACGGATGCTTGCAGTACCGCGACGGACGTCGGTGATGGTGGCGTCGTCTACAGCGTTCCCGCGAGCAGGTGAGCGTGCCCTGGTGTCTCCTGGTGTCGTGGCGGAGCTGCTGGCGCGCGGAGGGAGCGAGTGGTGACCTGGGTCAGCAAGGCGACGTCATGCCCTGGCGCGCTCCGGTGCGTGCCCGTGCGCGTCCTGGCGTGTATTGGGCGTCGCTGGGTGTGCGTGTGCTGGCGCGTGGCGTGCTCCTCTTCGTCGATGGGTTGCACTGGCGTGTCCAGGAGAGTGAGAGGAAGGTGTGTGACATGGTTGTGCACGTTGGATTCGAGTAGAGAGAGGAGTGACATGGTGAGGTACATGTAATGCACGGCATGGCATGGTTTTGAAATATTTTGTGCAAACAAGTGTGTCTCCTGGCCTGGTATTGTACAAGGAGCGGATAGAGGTACTAATGATGACATAGGATGGAGAGTTAGGGCAAAAACACACTGGATATAAGCATGTCTAGAGTTGGTGGATGGCTGCCTGCAAGGTGTTCGATCATATGGCCGCAAGAGAGAAAATTTTGAATTTTGCACTGAAATTTGGTGGAGTGGATTTGAATAATAAATGGGACATAATGGTGGTGGTGGGGTGCAAAATGGATTTGGTTTGCAAAAATCGAATTTGGCACAATCTTGAATCTGATTTGAAGTCTTCACTTTGCTTGAGCATATCTTTGAATCTAGCAAGAATTTGCAGGGGTGGTTTTGACCAAAGTTGTTCATCTTGATGAGGTCTTGGATGAGGTGCAAAGAGTTGGAAAGGTTTGGTTTACAAAACTCTTAAAACAGAGGCTCAAAGTGGGCATCATGATATAAATGGCAGATTTGACCATTATCTCAGGTGAGCTCAAATTGAATTCAAATTTGATTTGATTTGAGTTTCTTTGATTCAAAAAGTGGTAATAAGAATTTAGAAACATTCTCCAACCAATGGCACAAGCTAAAGTGGCCTAGGTTAAAGATTTTAAAAAATGGCCATAAGCCACATGTGAGGGTTTTTGTGATTTTCTATTTTCTTTCCTTTTCTTCTCCTTTGTTCTTCTTTGTGAGCTTCAAAGAATCAAAGTTAGGGTTTTGGGTAGTAAGCATAAGCACACAAACAATCCTCATGGCAAAGTCACACAATAATGCACAATTACTATGCATAGCACTATATGCAACTAAAAGTTTTTGTTAGGTCTAAAATTTGAAATTTCGAAACCACCTTTCTCATTGATTTAAAATTTGGGATGTTACAAACTCTTTCCCCTTACAAAAGATCTCATCCCGAGATCTTAAAGAAAACTAGGAACTAAAGAGATCTGGGAATTTCTTCTTCATATCTTCTTCTCGCTCCCAAGTGGCTTCTTTTTCGGTATGATTACTCCATTGAATCTTCAAGAACTTGATACTTCTGGTGCGGGTGGTTCTGAAAGCTTCTTCTAGGATGTGAATAGGCACTTCACGATACGTCAAGTCCTTGTTGATATCCACCGATCTATGATCGATATTCTTGAACACCTCCGTCTTCTCTGGAACTTCTAGGCACTTCCGAAGTAGTGATATGTGAAACACATTATGCATTGCTGACATTTCTTCCGGTAGTTCCAGCTGATATGACACTTCTCCTCGGCGACTCAGAACTTTGAAGGGCCCGACATATCTGGGGGCAAGCTTTCCTCTGAGTTGGAATCTCTGCATTCCTTTGAGGGGTGATACTTTGAGATACACGAAATCTCCGATATCGAAGGTCATCTCTTGGTGTCTCTTGTCGACGTAACTCTTCTGTCTTGACTGGGAAGTCTTGAGGTATTCACGGATCTTGTGAAACTTCTCTTCGGCTTCTCAGAGAATATCTGGGCCGAAGATTTTACTATCTCCGACTTCTGACCAGTTCAGAGGGGTACGACACTTCCTTCCATACAGGGCTTCAAAGGGGGCCATTTGCAAGCTGGCTTGGCAACTGTTGTTGTACGAGAATTCTGCGTAAGGCAGGCTGTCTTCCCAGTTAGATCCATACTCTAGCACACAGGCTCTCAACATATCTTCCAGTATCTGGTTGACTCTCTCGGTCTGTCCATCAGTCTGCGGGTGATAAGCTGTGCTGAAATTCAGCCGGGTTCCTAGTCCTTCATGTTCTTCCTGCCAGAATCTTGAGATGAATTGAGATCCTCTATCTGACACAATTGACTTCGGGGTTACATGCAGGCTGACTATTCTGGAGATATATAACTCAGCTAGCTTTGGGCCTTGGTATGTGGTTGATGTCTACGGGAGCTTCTATTCTTGTAGACAGTGTTGGGCCTCCAAGAGCAGAGGTTTGTAGAACAGCAGCAAGTTTCCCTTAAGTGGATCACCCAAGGTTTATCGAACTCAGGGAGGAAGAGGTCAAAGATATCCCTCTCATGCAACCCTGCAACCACAAAGCAAGAAGTCTCTTGTGTCCCCAACACACCTAATAGGTGCACTAGTTCGGCGAAGAGATAGTGAAATACAGGTGGTATGAATAAGCAGTAGCAACGGCACCAGAAAAGTGCTTTGCCCAGGACAGTAAACAAGCAGTAGTAACGCAGCAGTAGTAACGCAGTAAAACAGTAAACAAGCAGCGATAGCAGTATTTAGGAACAAGGCCTAGGGATTAGACTTTCACTAGTGGACACTCTCAACATTGATCACATAACAGAATAGATAAATGCATACTCTACACTCTTGTTGGATGATGAACACATTGCGTAGGATTACACGAATCCTCAATGCCGGAGTTAACAAGCTCCACAATTCAATGTTCATATTTAAATAACCTTAGAGTGCATGAAAGATCAATAAGACTAAACCAAGTACTAACATAGCATGCACACTGTCACCTTCATGCTAAGAAAGGAGGAATAGATCACATCAATACTATCATAGCAATAGTTAACTTCATAATCTACAAGAGATCATAATCATAGCATACGCCAAGTACTAACACGGATGCACACACTGTCACCATTACACCGTGTAGGAGGAATAAAACTACTTTAATAACATTACTAGAGTAGCACATAGATAAATTGTGATACAAAACACATTGCAATCATAAAGAGATATAAATAAGCACTTCACTATGCCATTCATAACAGTGAATAAGTATTCTGTGAAATATAGCCTAAGAGACCCACACGGTGCACACACTGTCACCTTTACACACGTGGGACAAGGAGTCTCCGGAGATCACATAAGTAAAATTCACTTGACTAGCATAATGACATCTAGATTACAAGCATCATCATATGAATCTCAATCATGTAAGGCAGCTCATGAGATTATTGTATTGAAGTACATAGGAGAGAGATGAACCACATAGCTACCGGTATAGCCCCGAGCCTCGATGGAGAACTACTCCCTCCTCATGGGAGACAGCAGCGGTGATGAAGATGGCGGTGGAGATGGCAGCGGTGTCGATGGAGAAGCCTTCCGGGGGCACTTCCCTGCTCCGGCAGCGTGCCAGAACAGAGACTCCTGTCCCCCAGATCTTGGCTTCGCGATGGCGGCGGCTACAGAAGGTTTCTGCGGGTTTCGTCGAACGTATCAGGGTTTTCGCGACGGAGGCTTTAAATAGGCGGAAGGGAGGCGTCAGAGGGCTTGTGGGGCCACCACACCATAGGGTGGCGCGGCCATGGCCTGGGCCGCGCCACCTGCATGTGTGGGGCCCACAAGGCCCTCCTCTGGCGGCTCTCGGGTGTTCTGGATGCTTCCGGGGATTCTAAGATCTTTGGCGTTGATTTCGTCCGATTCCGAGAATATTTCTTTACTAGGATTTCTGAAACCAAAAACAGCAGAAAACAGGAACTGGCACTGCTGCATCTCGTCAATAGGTTAGTTCCAGAAAATGCATAAATATGACATATAATGTGTACAAAACATGTAGATATCATCAATAATGTGGCATGGAACATAAGAAATTATCGATACGTCGGAGACGTATCAGCATCCCCAAGCTTAGTTCCTGCTCGTCCCGAGCAGGTAAACGATAACAAAGATAATTTCTGAAGTGACATGCCATCATAACCTTGATCATACTATTGTAAGCATATGTAATGAATGCAGCGATCAAAACAATGTAAATGACATGAGTAAACAATTGAATCATAAAGCAAAGACTTTTCATGAATAGTACTTCAAGACAAGCATCAATAAGTCTTGCATAAGAGTTAACTCATAAAGCAATAAATCAAAGTAGAGGTATTGAAGCAACACAAAGGAAGATTAAGTTTCAGCGGTTGCTTTCAACTTATAACATGTGTATCTCATGGATAGTTGTCAATGCAAAGCAATATAACAAGTGCAATATGCAAGTATGTAGGAATCAATGCACAGTTCACACAAGTGTTTGCTTCTTGAGGTAGAGAGAAATAGGTGAACTGACTCAACATAAAAGTAAAAGAATGGTCCTACAAGGAGGAAAGCATCGATTGCTATATAAGTGCTAGAGATTTTATTTTGAAAACAAGAAACAATTTTGTCAACGGTAGTAATAAAGCATATGAGTTATGTAAATTATATCCTACAAGTTGCAAGCCTCATACATAGTATACTAATAGTGCCCGCACCTTGTCCTAATTAGCTTGGACTACCGGATCATCGCAATACACATGTTTTAACCAAGTGTCACAATGGGGTACCTCTATGCCGCCTGTACAAAGGTCTAAGGAGAATGCTCGCATTGGATTTCTCGCTTTTGGTTATTCTCAACTTAGACATCCATACCGGGACAACATAGACAACAGATAATGGACTCCTCTTTTATGCATAAGCATATAACAACGATTAATGTTCTCATATGAGATTGAGGATATATGTCCAAAACTGAAACTTCCACCATGATTCATGGCTTTAGTTAGCGGCCCAATGTTCTTCTCTAACAATATGCATGCTCTAACCATAAAAGTGGTAGATCTCTCTTACTTCAGACAAGACGGACATGCATAGCAACTCACATGATATTCAACAAAGAGTAATTGATGGCGTCCCCAGAAACATGTTTATCGCACAACAAGCAACTTAATAAGAGATAAAGTGCATAAGTACATATTCAATACCACAATAGTTTTTAAGCTATTTGTCCCATGAGCTATATATTGTAAAGGTAGAGAATGGAAATTTTAAAGGTAGCACTCAAGCAATATACTTTGGAATGGCGGAGAAATACCATGTAGTAGGTAGGTATGGTGGACACAAATGGCATAGTGGTTGGCTCAAGGATTTTGGATGCATGAGAAGTATTCCCTCTCGATACAAGGTTTAGGCTAGCAAGGTTATTTGAAACAAACACAAGGATGAACCGGTACAGCAAAACTCACATAAAAGACATATTGTAAACATTATAAGACTTTACACCGTCTTCCTTGTTGTTCAAACTCAATACTAGAAATTATCTAGACCTTAGAGAGACCAATTATGCAAACCAAATTTTAGCAAGCTCTATGTATTTCTTCATTAATAGGTGCAAAGTATATGATGCAAGAGCTTAAACATGAGCACAACAATTGCCAAGTATCACATTATCCAAGACATTTTACCAATTACTACATGTAGCATTTTCTGTTTCCAACCATATAACAATTTAACGAAGAAGAAACTTTCGCCATGAACACTAAAAGTAAAGCTAAGAACACATGTGTTCATATGCAACAGCGGAGCGTGTCTCTCTCCCACACAAGCATGATGTAATCCAATTTATTCAAACACAAACAAAAATAAAAGCACACAGACGCTCCAAGTAAAGCACATAAGATGTGACCGAATAAAAATATAGTTTCAGGGGAGGAACCTGATAATGTTGTCGATGAAGAAGAGGATGCCTTGGGCATCCCCAAGCTTAGATGCTTGAGTCTTCTTGAAATATGCAGGGATGAACCACCGGGGCATCCCCAAGCTTAGAGATTTCACTCTTCTTGATCATAGTATATCATCCTCCTCTCTTGACCCTTGAAAACTTCCTTCACACCAAACTTCTCATAAACTTCATTAGAGGGGTTAGTACATAATCAAAAACTCACATGTTCAGAGGTGACACAATTATTCTTAACACTTCTGGACATTGCTCAAAGCTACTGGAAGGTAATGGAACAAAGAAATCCACCCAACACAGCGAAAGAAGCAATGCGAAATAAAAGGCAGAATCTGTCAAAACAGAACAGTCCGTAAAGACGAATTTTAAATAAATACTTCCGTTGCTCAAATCAGAAAATTCAAAACTAATTAAAGTTGCGTACATATCTGAGGAACACGCACGTAAATTGGCATATTTTTCTGAGTTACCTACAGAGAAAAAGGCCCAGATTCGTGACAGATAGAAATCTGTTTCTGCGCAGTAATCCAAATCTAGTATCAACCTTCGATTAGAGGCTTCACTTGGCACAAAAAATCACAAAACTAAGATAAGGAGAGAGGTTGCTACAGTAGTAAACAACTTCCAAGACACTAATATAAAACAAAGTACTGTAGCAAAATAACACATGGGTTATCTCCCAAGAAGTTCTTTCTTTATAGCCATTAAGATGGGCTCAGCAGTTTTAATGATGCACTCGCAAGAAATAGTATTTGAAGCAAAAGAGAGCATCAAGAGGCAAATTCAAAACAACTTTAAGACTAATATGCTTCCTATGAAAGGGAATCTTGTAAATAAACAAGTTATGTAGGCATAATGCAACAAGCATAGAAAGATAAAACAAGTGTAGCTTCAAAAATTTCAGCATATAGAGAGGTGTTTTAGTAACATGAAAATTTCTACAACCATATTTTCCTCTCTCATAATAACTTTCAGTAGTATCATGAGCAAACTCAACAATATAACTATCACATAAAGCATTCTTATCATGAGTCTCATGCATAAAAGTATCATTACTCTCCACATAAGCATAATCAATTTTATTAGTTGTAGTGGGAGCAAATTCAACAAAGTAGCTATCATCAAATATAGGAGGCATATTGTAATCATAATCAAATTTATCCTCCATAACAGGTGGAACCAAAAGACTACTATCATTATAATCATCATAAATAGGAGGCAAAGTATCATCAAAGTAAATTTTCTCCTCAATGCTTGGGGGACTAAAAAGATCATGCTCATCAAAACCAGCTTCCCCAAGCTTAGAATTTTCCATAGCATTAGCAACAATAGTGTTCAAAACATTCATATTAATAACATTCCCATTAGCATGCATATAAAGTTCCATGGGTTTTTTAATTCTCTCTTCAAACACATCATGTCCTAATTCAAGATAAAGTTCATAAAGATCTCTCATATTTTTGTTGTTTTCCATTATGCCTTACTAGTGTAAACAAGAAACAAAAAGATGCAATTGCAGGATCTAAAGGAAATAGCTTCGAGCACAAACACAATGGCGCCAGAAAAGTACTGTTACCTGGAACCGAAGTATGAGTGCCTTTTACCTTTCTTCCCCGGCAACGGCGCCAGAAAAGTGCTTGGCGCGTAGTTGACGCGGGAGGAAAAGTGCTTAGTTGCCGGGCTTGCCAGTGTGTGAGTGCCGTTTACCTTCCCTCCCCGGCAACGGCGCCAGAAAAGTGCTTGATGTCTACGGGAGCTTCTATTCTTGTAGACAGTGTTGGGCCTCCAAGAGCAGAGGTTTGTAGAACAGCAGCAAGTTTCCCTTAAGTGGATCACCCAAGGTTTATCGAACTCAGGGAGGAAGAGGTCAAAGATATCCCTCTCATGCAACCCTGCAACCACAAAGCAAGAAGTCTCTTGTGTCCCCAACACACCTAATAGGTGCACTAGTTCGGCGAAGAGATAGTGAAATACAGGTGGTATGAATAAGCAGTTGCAACGGCACCAGAAAAGTGCTTTGCCCAGGACGGTAAACAAGCAGTAGTAACGCGGCAGTAGTAACGCAGTAAAACAGTAAACAAGCAGCGATAGCAGTATTTAGGAACAAGGCCTAGGGATTAGACTTTCACTAGTGGACACTCTCAACATTGATCACATAACAGAATAGATAAATGCATACTCTACACTCTTGTTGGATGATGAACACATTGCGTAGGATTACACGAATCCTCAATGCCGGAGTTAACAAGCTCCACAATTCAATGTTCATATTTAAATAACCTTAGAGTGCATGAAAGATCAATAAGACTAAACCAAGTACTAACATAGCATGCACACTGTCACCTTCATGCTAAGAAAGGAGGAATAGATCACATCAATACTATCATAGCAATAGTTAACTTCATAATCTACAAGAGATCATAATCATAGCATACGCCAAGTACTAACACGGATGCACACACTGTCACCATTACACCGTGTAGGAGGAATAAAACTACTTTAATAACATTACTAGAGTAGCACATAGATAAATTGTGATACAAAACACATTGCAATCATAAAGAGATATAAATAAGCACTTCACTATGCCATTCATAACAGTGAATAAGTATTCTGTGAAATATAGCCTAAGAGACCCACACGGTGCACACACTGTCACCTTTACACACATGGGACAAGGAGTCTCCGGAGATCACATAAGTAAAATTCACTTGACTAGCATAATGACATCTAGATTACAAGCATCATCATATGAATCTCAATCATGTAAGGCAGCTCATGAGATTATTGTATTGAAGTACATAGGAGAGAGATGAACCACATAGCTACCGGTACAGCCCCGAGCCTCGATGGAGAACTACTCCCTCCTCATGGGAGACAGCAGCGGTGATGAAGATGGCGGTGGAGATGGCAGCGGTGTCGATGGAGAAGCCTTCCGGGGGCACTTCCCTGCTCCGGCAGCGTGCCGGAACAGAGACTCCTGTCCCCCAGATCTTGGCTTCGCGATGGCGGCGGCTACAGAAGGTTTCTGCGGGTTTCGTCGAACGTATCAGGGTTTTCGCGACGGAGGCTTTAAATAGGCAGAAGGGAGGCGTCAGAGGGCTTGTGGGGCCACCACACCATAGGGTGGCGCGGCCAGGGCCTGGGCCGCGCCACCTGCATGTGTAGGGCCCACAAGGCCCTCCTCTGGCGGCTCTCGGGTGTTCTGGATGCTTCCGGGGATTCTAAGATCTTTGGCGTTGATTTCGTCCGATTCCGAGAATATTTCTTTACTAGGATTTCTGAAACCAAAAATAGCAGAAAACAGGAACTGGCACTGCGGCATCTCGTCAATAGGTTAGTTCCAGAAAATGCATAAATATGACATATAATGTGTACAAAACATGTAGATATCATCAATAATGTGGCATGGAACATAAGAAATTATCGATACGTCGGAGACGTATCAGCGGTCTTGACGGGGATGAAATGGGCTACCTTGGTTAATCTATCGACCACTACCCAAATGGAATCATTTCCTCTACTTGATTTGGGCAAACCAGTGATAAAGTCCATTCCTACAGAATCCCACTTCCATTCGGGAATCTGTAACGGCTGCAACAATCATGCGGGTCGCTGATGTTCTGCTTTGACTCGTTGATAGATATCACACTTAGCGATGTAGCTTCCAATTTCTTGCTTCATTCCATGCCACCAAAATTGTTCCTTCAAGTCCTGGTACATCTTGGTTCCTCTAGGGTGAATGGAATACAGGGTATCATGGGCTTCCTTCAGGATGACTTGCTTCAACTCTGAATCTGACGGCACACATAGGCGTCCGTTGTACCAAAGAACTCCTTCTTCATCTTCGGTGAATCCCGGTGCCTTTTCCTGCAGCTATTTGACTTTTGATTCCATCAATGCTGGCATTTCCCTTCTGGGCTTCCTTGATCTGACTCATCAAAGTAGGCTGGAGCTTAATGCTCGCTAGGAATCCTTCACTAACTAGCTCTAGTCTAAAATGTTCAAACTCTTGATACAAACTAGGCTATTCTATTGCGATCATGGAGTTAAACCGACTTGGCTGTCTACTCAGGGCATCCGCTACCACATTGGCCTTGCCGGGGTGATAGTGAATTTCCATATCATAATCTTTGATTAACTCTATCCATCTCCTTTGCCTCATATTCAGCTCCTTCTGGGTGAAAATATACTTCAAGCTCTTGTGATCCGAATAGATCTTGCATCGATTACCCATGAGGTAATGATGCCAAACTTTCAAGGCTAAGACTACGGCTGCTAACTCCAAGTCATGTGTTGGGTAATTCTGCTCATGTTGCTTCAGTTGTCTCGACAGATATGATATTACCTTGCCTTCTTGCATCAACACACATCCAAGACCAATCTTGGATGCATCACAATAGACGTCAAATGGCTTGGTGATATCGGGCATGATCAATATTGGGGTTGTGGTTAATCTGCTCTTGAGCTGCTAGAAACTCTCTTCACATTTGTCAGTCCATTCAAACTTCTTGTCCTTCTTCAACAGTTGAGTCATTGGTCTTGCGATGCTGGAAAATCCTTCAACAAACCAGCGATAATATCCCGCTAATCCCAGAAATGCACAGACTTCAGTCTGGGTGGTTGGGGCTTTCCATTCCTCAACGGTCTTGATTTTAGCGGGATCTACGGCAATTCCTCCTGCAGACAAGATGTGTCCCAGGAATCCTACTTCCTTCAACCAAAACTCACATTTGCTGAACTTGGCGTACAACTTGTGATGTCTAAGGGTTTCTAGGATAATCTCCAAATGTTGCTTATGTTCTTCTTCGGATTTGGAGTAGATAAGGATGTCGTCGATGAAAACAACGACAAACTTACCCAAAAAGTTCATCAAGATCTTATTCATGAGATTCATGAAATAAGCGGGGGCATTGGTCAATCCAAATGACATGACATTGTACTCATACAATCCATATCTGGTGGTGAAGGCAGTTTTGGGGATATCGGTTGCACGAATCTTCAGTTGATGGTAACCAGTCCTAAGATCAATCTTAGAGAACACTTTGGCACCGGTCAGCTGATCGAACAGGTCTTCTATCTTTGGAAAGGGGTATTTGTTCTTGATAGTGACGTCGTTAAGCTTACGGTAATCCGTACATAAACGAGTGGCACCATCTTTCTTATCCACAAACAAAACTGGTGATCTCTGATACGTCTCCAACGTATCGATAATTTCTTATGATCCATGCCACATTATTGATGTTATCTACATGTTTTATGCACACTTTATGTCATATTCGTGCATTTTCTGGAACTAACCTATTAACAAGATGCCGAAGTGCCGATTCTTGTTTCTGCTGTTTTTGGTTTCAGAAATCCTAGTAACGAAATATTCTCGGAATTGGACGAAATCAAAGCCCAGGGGCCTATTTTTCCACGAAGCTTCCAGAAGTCCGAAGGAGAGACGAAGAGGGGCCACGGGGTGGTCAAACCCTAGGGCGGCGCGGCCCCACCCCTGGCCGCGCGGCCCTATGGTGTGGGCCCCCCGTGCCGCCTCTTGACCTGCCCTTCCGCCTACAAATAGCCTCCGTGACGAAACCCCCAGTACCGAGAGCCACGATACGAGAAAACATACTGAGACGCCGCCACCGCCGATCCCATCTCGGGGGATCCAGGAGATCGCCTCCGGCACCCTGCCGGAGAGGGGAATCATCTCCCGGAGGACTCTACACCGCCATGGTCGCCTCCGGATTGATGAGTGAGTAGTCTACCCCTGGACTATGGGTCCATAGCAGTAGCTAGATGGTTGTCTTCTCCCCATTGTGCTATCATTGTCGGATCTTGTGAGCTGCCTAACATGTTCAAGATCATCTATCTGTAATTCTATATGTTGCGTTTGTTGGGATCCGATGAATAGAGAATACTTGTTATGTTGATTATCAAAGTTATATCTACGTGTTGTTTATGATCTTGCATGCTTTCCGTTACTAGTAGATGCTCTGGCCAAGTAGATGCTTGTAACTCCAAGAGGGAGTACTTATGCTCGATAGTGGGTTCATGCCTGCATTGACACAGGACAAAGGTGATGAAAGTTCTAAGGTTGTGTTGTGCTGTTGCCACTAGGGATAAAACATTGATGCTATGTCTAAGGATGTAGTTGTTGATTACATTACGCACCATACTTAATGCAATTGTCTGTTGCTTTGCAACTTAATACTGGAGGGGGTTCGGATGATAACCTGAAGGTGGACTTTTTAGGCATAGATGCAGTTGGATGGCGGTCTATGTACTTTGTCGTAATGCCCAATTAAATCTCACTATAATCATCATGATATGTATGTGCATGGTCATGCTCTCTTTATTTGTCAATTGCCCAACTGTAATTTGTTCACCCAACATGCTGTTCGTCTTATGGGAGAGACACCTCTAGTGAACTGTGGACCCCAGTCCAATTCTCTTTACTGAAATACAATCTACTGCAATACTTGTTCTACTGTTTTCTGCAAACAATCATCTTCCACACAATACGGTTAATCCTTTGTTACAGCAAGCCGGTGAGATTGACAACCTCACTGTTTCGTTGGGGCAAAGTACTTTGGTTGTGTTGTGCAGGTTCCACGTTGGCGCCGGAATCCCTGGTGTTGCGCCGCACTACATCCCGCCGCCATCAACCTTCAACGTGCTTCTTGGCTCCTCCTGGTTCGATAAACCTTGGTTTCTTTCTGAGGGAAAACTTGCTGCTGTGCGCATCATACCTTCCTCTTGGGGTTCCCAACGAACGTGTGAGTTACACGCCATCAAGCATATTTTCTGGCGCCGTTGCCGGGGACCTGAAGAAAAGTTACTCCACAAAGATTTCTAACTCCCACGTCAACTACACGCCAGCATATTTTCTGGCGCCGTTGCCGGGGAGATCAAGACACGCTGCAAGGGGAGTCTCCACTTCTCAATCTCTTTACTTTGTTTTTGTCTTGCTTAGTTTTATTTACTACTTTGTTTGCTGCACTAAATCAAAATACAAAAAAATTAGTTGCTAGTTTTACTTTATTTGCTATCTTGTTTGCTATATCAAAAACACAAAAAAATTAGTTTACTTGCATTTACTTTATCTAGTTTGCTTTATTTACTGTTGCTAAAATGGCCAACGCTGAAAATACTAAGTTGTGTGACTTCACAACCACAAATAATAATGATTTCTTATGCACACCTATTGCTCCACCTGCTACTACAGCAGAATTCTTTGAAATTAAACCTGCTTTACTGAATCTTGTTATGCGAGAGCAATTTTCTGGTGTTAGTTCTGATGATGCTGCTGCCCATCTTAATAATTTTGTTGAACTATGTGAAATGCAAAAATATAAAGATGTAGATGGTGATATTATTAAACTAAAATTGTTCCCTTTCTCATTAAGAGGAAGAGCTAAAGATTGGTTGCTATCTCTGCCTAAGAATAGTATTGATTCATGGACTAAATGCAAGGATGCTTTTATTGGTAGATATTATCCCCCTGCTAAAATTATATCTTTGAGGAGTAGTATAATGAATTTTAAACAATTAGATACTGAACATGTTGCTCAAGCTTGGGAAAGAATGAAATCTCTGGTTAAAAATTGCCCAACTCATGGACTGACTACTTGGATGATCATCCAAACCTTCTATGCAGGACTAAATTTTTCTTCACGGAATTTATTGGATTCAGCTGCTGGAGGTACCTTTATGTCCATCACTCTTGGTGAAGCAACAAAGCTTCTTGATAATATGATGATCAACTACTCTGAATGGCACACGGAAAGAGCTCCCCAAGGTAAGAAGGTAAATTCTGTCGAAGAAACCTCTTCCTTGAGTGATAAGATTGATGCTATTATGTCTATGCTTGTGAATGGTAGGCCTAATATTAATTCTAATAATGTTCCATTAGCGTCATTAGTTGCTCAAAAAGAATATGTTGATGTGAATTTCATTAAAAATAACAATCACAATGATTCTAGGCCATACCCTGTTAATGGTAATTCTTATGGTAGATATGCTTCATCTAATGAAGAAAAGATGCTAGAAATTGAAAGATCCACTAAGAGCTTTATGCAATCACAATATGAGCAAAATAAATTGTTTACTAAAACTATGAATGAGCAATCTACCTTGTTGAAGAATATAGGGAATCAACTTGAAAATTTGAATAGGGAGATCTCGGGGTTGCAAACTAAACTTGCTAATGCTGAAACCCGAATCTCATATATGTCTGCATCACAATCTTCTTTAATTAATAAAATGGCTGCTAAACCTGAGGATTTAGATGATAAAATTACTACTACAGCAAATGCCATTCAAGTTAGAATTAATGAGAATATAAGATTAATGGCTGAACTGCGTGCTAGGTGGGATAGAGAAGAAAATGAAAAACTAGCTAAAGAGAAGAATATAGCTAAAGTTTGGACTATTACCACCACTAGTAATGCTAATGCTACACATGTTGCTGCACCTCCTACTAATACTAATAAAAGAATTGATGTTAGCAATGTTTCCACTTCTAATGCAAAGCGCGAAAAACTGCTCGAAACTGCTAAAACTGCTGAAACACTGTGATAAAGCTGCTGAAATTTTTTCCAACATTGGGGATGATGATCCCATTGCTTTAGATTATAATGGTTTGAATTTTGATGATTGCCACATCTCTGAAGTTATAAAGTTCTTGCAAAAACTTGCTAAAAGTCCTAATGCTAGTGCTATAAATTTGGCTTTTACACATCATATTACAAATGCTCTCATAAAAGCTAGAGAAGAGAAATTAGAGCGTGAAGCCTCTATTCCTAAAAAGCTAGAGGATGGTTGGGAGCCCATCATTAAGATGAAGATTAAAGATTTTGATTGTAATGCTTTATGTGATCTTGGTGCAAGTATTTCTGTTATGCCTAAGAAAATTTATAATATGCTTGACTTGCCACCGCTGAAAAATTGTTATTTGGACGTTAATCTTGCTGATCATTCTACAAAGAAACCTTTGGGTAAAGTTGATAATGTTCGCATTACCGTTAACAATAACCTTGTTCCCGTTGATTTTGTTGTCTTGGATATTGAATGCAATGCATCTTGTCCCATTATATTGGGAAGACCTTTTCTTCGAACTGTTGGTGCTATCATTGATATGAAGGAAGGTAATATAAAATATTAATTTCCTCTCAAGAAAGGTATGGAACACTTCCCTAGAAAGAGAATGAAGTTACCTTTTGATTCCATTATGAGAACAAATTATGATGTTGACACTTCGTCTCTTGATAATACTTGATACACACTTTCTGCGCCTAGCTGAAAGGCGTTAAAGAAAAGCGCTTATGGGAGACAACCCATGTTTTTACCTACAGTACTTTGTTTTTATTTTGTGTCTTGGAAGTTGTTTACTACTGTAGCAACCTCTCCTTATCTTAGTTTTGTGTTTTGTTGTGCCAAGTTAAGCCGTTGATAGAAAAGTAAGTACTAGATTTGGATTACTGCGCAGTTCCAGATTTCTTTGCTGTCACGAATCTGGGTCCACCTCCCTGTAGGTAGCTCAGAAAATTAAGCCAATTTACGTGCATGATCCTCAGATATGTACGCAACTTTCATTCAATTTGAGCATTTTCATTGGAGCAAGTCTGGTGCCATTTTAAAATTCGTCAATACGAACTGTTCTGTTTTGACAGATTCTGCCTTTTATTTCACATTGCCTCTTTTGCTATGTTGGATGAATTTCTTTGATCCACTAATGTCCAGTAGCATTATGCAATGTCCAGAAGTGTTAAGAATGATTGTGTCACCTCTGAATATGTCAATTTATATTGTGCACTAACCCTCTAATGAGTTGTTTCGAGTTTGGTGTGGAGGAAGTTTTCAAGGATCAAGAGAGGAGTATGATGCAACATGATCAAGGAGAGTGAAAGTTCTAAGCTTGGGGATGCCCCGGTGGTTCACCCCTGCATATATCAAGAAGACTCAAGCGTCTAAGCTTGGGGATGCCCAAGGCATCCCCTTCTTCATCGACAACATTATCAGGTTCCTCCCCTGAAACTATATTTTTATTCCATCACATCTTATGTGCTTTTCTTGGAGCGTCGGTTTGTTTTTATTTTTTTGTTTTGTTTGAATAAAATGGATCCTAGCATTCACTTTATGGGAGAGAGACACGCTCCGCTGTAGCATATGGACAAGTATGTCCTTGGTTTCTACTCATAGTATTCATGGCGAAGTTTCTCCTTCGTTAAATTGTTATATGGTTGGAATTGGAAAATGATACATGTAGTAATTGCTATAAATGTCTTGGGTAATGTGATACTTGGCAATTGTTGTGCTCATGATTAAGCTCTTGCATCATATGCTTTGCACCCATTAATGAAAAAATACATAGAGCATGCTTAAATTTGGTTTGCATATTTGGTTTCTCTAAGGTCTAGATAATTTCTAGTATTGAGTTTGAACAACAAGGAAGACGGTGTAGAGTCTTATAATGTTTTCAATATGTCTTTTATGTGAGTTTTGCTGCACCGGTTCATCCTTGTGTTTGTTTCAAATAAACCTTGCTAGCCTAAACCTTGTATCGAGAGGGAATACTTCTCATGCATCCAAAATACTTGAGCCAACCACTATGCCATTTGTGTCCACCATACCTACCTACTACATGGTGTTTTCCGCCATTCCAAAGTAAATTGCTTGAGTGCTACCTTTAAAATTCCATTCTTCACCTTTGCAATATATAGCTCATGGGACAAATAGCTTAAAAACTATTGTGGTATTGAATATGTAATTATGCACTTTATCTCTTATTAAGTTGCTTGTTGTGCGATAACCATGTTCACTGGGGACGCCATCAACTATTCATTGTTGAATTTCATGTGAGTTGCTATGCATGTCCGTCTTGTCTGAAGTAAGAGAGATCTACCACCTTATGGTTAAGCATGCATATGTTAGAGAAGAACATTGGGCCGCTAACTAAAGCCATGATCCAGGGTGGAAGTTTCAGTTTTGGACATATATCCTCAATCTCAAATGATAAAATTATTAATTGTTGTTACATGCTCATGCATAAAAGAGGAGTCCATTATCTGTTGTCTATGTTGTCCCGGTATGGATGTCTAAGTTGAAGAATAATCAATAGCGAGAAATCCAATGCGAGCTTTCTCCTTAGACCTTTGTACAGGCGGCATAGAGGTACCCCTTTGTGACACTTGGTAAAAACAGTGCATTGTGATGATCCGGTAGTCCAAGCTAATTAGGACAAGGTGCGGGCACTATTAGTACACTATGCATGAGGCTTGCAACTTATAAGATATAATTTACATGATGCATATGCTTTATTACTACCGTTGACAAAATTGTTTCATGTTTTCAAAATCAAAGCTCTAGCACAAATATAGCAATCGATGCTTTTCCTCTATGGAGGACCATTCTTTTACTTTCAATGTTGAGTCAGTTCACCTATTTCTCTCCATCTCAAGAAGCAAACACTTGTGTGAACTATGCATTGATTCCTACATATTTGCTTATTGCACTTATTATATTACTCTATGTTGACAATATCCATGAGATATACATGTTACAAGCTGAAAGCAATCGCTGAAACTTAATCTTCTTTTGTGTTGCTTCAATGCTTTTACTTTGAATTATTGCTTTATGAGTTAACTCTTATGCAAGACTTATTGATGCTTGTCTTGAAGTGCTATTCATGAAAAGTCTTTGCTTATTGATTCACTTGTTTACTCATGTCATCTTCTTTTGTGTTGCTTCAATGCTTTTACTTTGAATTATTGCTTTATGAGTTAACTCTTATGCAAGACTTATTGATGCTTGTCTTGAAGTGCTATTCATGAAAAGTCTTTGCTTATTGATTCACTTGTTTACTCATGTCATATACATTGTTTTGATCGCTGCATTCACTACATATGCTTTACAAATAGTATGATCAAGATTATGATGGCATGTCACTCCAGAAATTATCTGTGTTATCGTTTTACCTGCTCGGGACGAGCAGAACTAAGCTTGGGGATGCTGATACGTCTCCGACGTATCGATAATTTCTTATGATCCATGCCACATTATTGATGTTATCTACATGTTTTATGCACACTTTATGTCATATTCGTGCATTTTCTGGAACTAACCTATTAACAAGATGCCGAAGTGCCAGTTGCTGTTTTCTGCTGTTTTTGGTTTCAGAAATCCTAGTAACGAAATATTCTCGGAATTGGACGAAATCAAAGCCCAGGGGCCTATTTTTCCACGAAGCTTCCAGAAGTCCGAAGGAGAGACGAAGAGGGGCCACGGGGTGGCCAAACCCTAGGGCGGCTCGGCCCCACCCCTGGCCGCGCGGCCCTATGGTGTGGGCCCCCCGTGCCGCCTCTTGACCTGCCCTTCCGCCTACAAATAGCCTCCGTGACGAAACCCCCAGTACCGAGAGCCACGATACGAGAAAACATACTGAGACGCCGCCACCGCCGATCCCATCTCGGGGGATCCAGGAGATCGCCTCCGGCACCCTGCCGGAGAGGGGAATCATCTCCCGGAGGACTCTACACCGCCATGGTCGCCTCCGGATTGATGAGTGAGTAGTCTACCCCTGGACTATGGGTCCATAGCAGTAGCTAGATGGTTGTCTTCTCCCCATTGTGCTATCATTGTCGGATCTTGTGAGCTGCCTAACATGATCAAGATCATCTATCTGTAATTCTATATGTTGCGTTTGTTGGGATCCGATGAATAGAGAATACTTGTTATGTTGATTATCAAAGTTATATCTACGTGTTGTTTATGATCTTGCATGCTTTCCGTTACTAGTAGATGCTCTGGCCAAGTAGATGCTTGTAACTCCAAGAGGGAGTACTTATGCTCGATAGTGGGTTCATGCCTGCATTGACACAGGACGATGTGAGAAAGTTCTAAGGTTGTGTTGTGCTGTTGCCACTAGGGATAAAACATTGATGCTATGTCTAAGGATGTAGTTGTTGATTACATTACGCACCATACTTAATGCAATTGTCTGTTGCTTTGCAACTTAATACTGGAGGGGGTTCGGATGATAACCTGAAGGTGGACTTTTTAGGCATAGATGCAGTTGGATGGCGGTCTATGTACTTTGTCATAATGCCCAATTAAATCTCACTATAATCATCATGATATGTATGTGCATGGTCATGCTCTCTTTATTTGTCAATTGCCCAACTGTAATTTGTTCACCCAACATGTTGTTCGTCTTATGGGAGAGACACCTCTAGTGAACTGTGGATCCCGGTCCAATTCTCTTTACTGAAATACAATCTACTGCAATACTTGTTCTACTGTTTTCTGCAAACAATCATCTTCCACACAATACGGTTAATCCTTTGTTACAGCAAGCCGGTGAGATTGACAACCTCACTGTTTCGTTGGGGCAAAGTACTTTGGTTGTGTTGTGCAGGTTCCACATTGGCGCCGGAATCCCTGGTGTTGCGCCGCACTACATCCCGCCGCCATCAACCTTCAACGTGCTTCTTGGCTCCTCCTGGTTCGATAAACCTTGGTTTCTTTCTGAGGGAAAACTTGCTGCTGTGCGCATCATACCTTCCTCTTGGGGTTCCCAACGAACGTGTGAGTTACACGCCATCAATCTCCAAGGCGACGCACTGGGTCGAATCAGACCTTTGTACAGCATATCATTGATACGTCTCAAACGTATCTATAATTTCTTATGTTCCATGCTACTTTATTGATGATACTCACATGTTTTATACATACTTTATGTCACATTTATGCATTTTCCGGCACTAACCTATTGACGAGATGCCGAAGAGCCAGTTGATGTTTTCTGCTGTTCTTGGTTTCAGAAATCCTAGTAAGGAAATATTCTCAGAATTGGACGAAATCAACGCCCAGGGTCTTATTTTTCCACGAAGCTTCCAGAAGACCGAAAGGATCACGAAGTGGGGCCACGAGGCGCCGCCACACCAGGGCCGCGCGGCCAAGGGTGGGGCCGCGCCGCCCTAGTGTGTGGGCCCCTCGTGACGCCCCCTGACCTATCCTTCCGCCTACTTAAAGCCTTCGTCGCGAAAACCCCAGTACCGAGAGCCACGATACGGAAAACCTTCCAGAGACGCCGCCACCGCGAATCCCATCTCGGGGGATTCAGGAGATCGCCTCCGGCACCCTGCCGGAGAGGGGAATCATCTCCCGGAGGACTCATCATCGCCATGATCGCCTCCGGATTGATGTGTGAGTAGTTCACCCCTGGACTATGGGTCCATAGCAGTAGCTAGATGGTCGTCTTCTCCTCATTGTGCTATCATTGTTCGATCTTGTGAGCTGCCTAACATGATCAAGATCATCTATTTGTAATGCTACATGTTGCGTTTGTTGGGATCCGATGAATATGGAATACTATGTTATGTTGATTATCAATCTATCATATATGTGTTGTTTATGATCTTGCATGCTCTCCGTTGCTAGTAGAGGCTCTGGCCAAGTTGATACTTGTAACTCCAAGAGGGAGTATTTATGCTCGATAGTGGGTTCATGCCTCCATTAAATCTGGTACAGTGACAGAAAGTTCTAAGGTTGTGGATGTGCTGTTACCACTAGGGATAAAACATCGATGCTTTGTCTAAGGATATTTGTGTTGATTACATTACGCACCATACTTAATGCAATTGTCTGTTGTTTGCAACTTAATACTGGAAGGGGTGCAGATGCTAACCCGAAGGTGGACTTTTTAGGCATAGATGCATGTTGGATAGCGGTCTATGTACTTTGTCGTAATGCCCAATTGAATTTCACTTTACTCATCATGATATGTAGGTGCATTGTCATGCCCTCTCTATTTGTCAATTGCCCAACTGTAATTTGTTCACCCAACATGTTATTTCTTATTGGAGAGACACCACTAGTGAACTATGGACCTCGGTCCATTCTTTTACATCGAATACAATCTACTGCAATACTTGTTCTTTACTGTTCTTTGCAAACATCATTTTCCACACTATACATCTAATCCTTTGTTACAGCAAGCCGGTGAGATTGACAACCTCACTGTTAAGTTGGGGCAAAGTACTTGGATTGTGTTGTGCAGGTTCCACGTTGGCGCCGGAATCCCTGGTGTTGCGCCACACTACACTCCGTCACCAACAACCTTCAACGTGCTCCTTGACTCCTACTGGTTCGATAAACCTTGGTTTCTTACTGAGGGAAAACTTGCTGTTGTACACATCATACCTTCCTCTTGGGGTTCCCAACGGACGAGTTCTTTACCGTCACAAAGAAGCTACTACACCACGTCAGCAGCAACTTTTCTGGTGCCGTTGCCGGGGAGATCAAGACACGCTGCAAGGGGAGTCTCCCACTTCCAATCTCTTTACTTTGTTTTTTTCTTGCTTTACTTTACTTTATTTACTGCTTTGTTTGCTTTCTTATTATCAAAAATACAAAAAAATTAGTTACTTGCTTTACTTTATTTACTATCTTGTTTGCGTTCTCCATATTAAAAACACAAAAAAATTAGTTACTTGCATTTACTTTATTTAGTTTGCTTTATTTACTATTGCTAAAATGGGTACTCCTGAAAATACTAAGTTGTGTGACTTCACAAGCACAAATAATAATGATTTCTTATGCACACCTATTGCTACACCTGCTACTACAGCAGAATTCTTTGAAATTAGACCTGCTTTACTGAATCTTGTTATGAGAGAGCAATTTTCTGGTGTTAGTTCTGATGATGCTGCTGCCCATCTTAATAATTTTGTTGAACTTTGTGAGATGCAAAAATATAAGGATGTAGATGGTGACATTATAAAATTAAAACTGTTTCCTTTCTCCTTAAGAGGAAGAGCTAAAGATTGGTTGCTATCTTTGCCTAAGAATAGTATTGACTCATGGACTAAATGTAAGGATGCTTTCATTGGTAGATATTATCCTCCTACTAAAATTATATCTTTGAGAAGTAGCATATTGAATTTTAAGCAATTGGATAATGAGCATGTTGCTCAAGCATGGGAAAGAATGAAATCTTTGGTTAAAAATTGCCCTACCCATGGACTGACTACTTGGATGATCATCCAAACCTTTTATGCAGGATTGAATTTTTCTTCGCGGAACCTATTGGATTCAGATGCTGGAGGTACCTTTATGTCCATCACTCTAGGCGCCGCAACAAAGCTTCTTGATGATATGATGATTAATTACTCTAAATGGCACACGGAAAGAGCTCCACAAGGTAAGAAGGTAAATTTTGTTGAAGAAACCTCCTCCTTGAGTGATAAGATTGATGCTATAATGTCTATGCTTGTGAATGGTAGATCTAATGTTGATCCTAATAATGTTCCGTTAGCTTCATTGGTTGCCCAAGAAGAACATGTTGATTTGAACTTCATTAAAAAATAATAATTTCAACAACAATGCTTATCGGAATAATTCTAGTAACAACTATAGGCCATATCCTTCTCATAATAGTAATGGTTATGGTAATTCTTATGGTAATTCTTACAACAATAATAGGAATGTACCCTCTGGTATTGAAGCCATGCTTAAACAATTTATTAGCACACAAACTGCTTTTAACAAATCTGTTGAAGAAAAGCTTGGTAAAATTGATATTCTTGCTTCTAGAGTTGATAGTCTTGCTGCTGATGTTGATCTTTTGAAATCGAAAGTTTTGCCTAATGAAAATAAAGATATTAAGTCATTTGCTACAGCAAACGCCATCCAAGTTAGAATTAATGAGAATATTAGATTGATGGCCGAATTGCGTGCTAGGTGGGAAAAAGAAGAAACTGTTAAAGAGAATAATGTAGCTAAAGTTTGGACTATTACCACCACTAGTAATGATAATGATTCACATGTTGCTACACCTC
This sequence comes from Lolium perenne, assembly GCF_019359855.2. Classification (NCBI taxonomy): domain Eukaryota; kingdom Viridiplantae; phylum Streptophyta; class Magnoliopsida; order Poales; family Poaceae; genus Lolium; species Lolium perenne. The sequence continues at coordinate 29,412,068 of NC_067248.2, read as the reverse complement.
CTACTATCAATGGTAAAATAATTGGTGTTGGCAATGTTTCTACTCCTAATGCAAAGCGTGCAAAACTGCCTGAAACTGCTAAAACTGCTGAAACTGCCTGTGATAAAAATGCTGAAATTTTTCAAAATATTGGGGACAATGATCCCATTGCTTTAGATCATAATGATTTAGATTTTGATGATTGTCAAATCTCTGAAGTTATAAAGTTCTTACAAAAACTTGCTAGAAGTCCTAATGCTAGTGCTATAAATTTGGCCTTTACAAAACATATTACAAATGCTCTCATTAAAGCTAGAGAAGAGAAACTAAAACTTGAAACTTCTATTCCTAGGAAGTTAGAAGATGGTTGGGATCCCATCATTAAGATGAAGGTCAATGATTTTGATTGTTATGCTTTATGTGATCTTGGTGCAAGTATTTCTGTTATGCCTAAGAAAATCTATAATATGCTTGACTTGCCACCATTGAAAAATTGTTATTTGGATGTTAATCTTGCTGATAATTCTACAAAGAAACCTTTGGGGAGGATTGATAATGTTCGCATTACGGTTAATAATAACCTTGTCCCCGTTGATTTTGTTGTCTTGGATATTGAATGCAATGCATCTTGTCCCATTATTTTGGGAAGACCTTTTCTTCGAACTGTTGGTGCTATTATTGATATGAAGGAAGGTAATATTAAATATTAATTTCCTCTCAAGAAAGGTATGGAACACTTCCCTAGAAAGAGAATGAAGTTACCTTTTGATTCTATTATTAGAACAAATTATGATGTTGATGTTTCGTCTCTTGATAATACTTGATACACACTTTCTGCGCCTAGCTGAAAGACGTTAAAGAAAAGCGCTTATGGAAGACAACCCATGATTTTACTTCTGCACTTTTGTTTTATATTTGAGTCTTGGAAGTTTTTACTACTGTAGCAACCTCTCCTTATCTTTATTTTATTTCATTTTTGTGCCAAGTAAAGTCTTTGATAGTAAGGTTGATACTAGATTTGGATTACTGCGCAGAAACAGTTTCTTGCTGTCACGAAATTGAGTCGCCCCGTCTGTAGGTAACTCAGAAAAATATGCCAATTTACGTGCGTGATCCTCAGATATGTACGCAACTTTCATTCAATTTGAGCATTTTCATCTGAGCAAGTTAAGTGCCCCAGAAAAATTTGTCTTTACGTACTGTTCTGTTTTGATAGATTCTGCCTTTTATTTCGCATTGCATGTTTTGCTATGTTTGATGGATTTCTTTGTTCCATTAACTTTCAGTAGCTTTGTGCAATGTCCAGAAGTATTAAGAATGATTATGTCACCTCTGAACATGTGAATTTTTGATTATGCACTAACCCTCTAATGAGTTTGTTTTGAGTTTGGTGTGGAGGAAGTTTTCAAGGATCAAGAGAGGAGGATGATACAACATGATCAAGGAGAGTGAAAGCTCTAAGCTTGGGGATGCCCCCGTGGTTCATTCCTGCATATTTCAAGAAGACTCAAGAATCTAAGCTTGGGGGTGCCCAAGGCATCCCCTTCTTCATCGACAACTTATCAGGTCACCTCTAGTAAAACTATATTTTCATTCCATCACATCTTATGTGCTTTACTTGGAGCGTCTTTATGTTTTTGTTTTTGTTTTGTTTGAATAAAATTGGATCCTAGTATTCATTGTGTGGGAGAGAGACACGCTCCGGTGTTGCATATGAACACATATGGTCTTAGCTGTATTCTTAATGTTCATGGCGAAGGTTGAAACTGCTTCGTTAATTGTTATATGGTTGGAAACAGAAAATGCTACATGTGGTAATTGGTATAATGTCTTGAATAATTTGATACTTGGCAATTGTTGTGCTCATGTTTAAGCTCTTGCATCATGTACTTTGCACCTATTAGTGAAGAAATATCGTAGAGCTTGTTAAAATTTGGTTTGCATGATTGGTCTCTCTAAAGTCTAGATATTTTCTGGTGAGGTGTTTGAACAACAAGGAAGACAATGTAGAGTCTTATAATGCTTGCAATATGTTCTTATGTAAGTTTTTCTGTACCGGTTCATACTTGAGTTTGCTTCAAACAACCTTGCTAGCCTAAGCCTTGTATTGAGAGGGAATACTTCTCGTGCATCCAAAATCCTTGAGCCAAAAACTATGCCATTTGTGTCCACCATACCTACCTACTACATGGTATTTTCCGCCATTCCAAAGTAAATTGCTTGAGTACTATCTTTAAAATTCCATTCTTTGTCTTTGCAATATATAGCTCATGGGAAAAATAGCTTAAAAACTATTGTGTTATTGAATATATACTTATGTATCTTATCTCTTAATAAGTTGCTTATTGAGCGATAACCATGTTCCTGGGGACGCCATCAACTATTTCACTTTGTTGAATATCATGTGAGTTGCTATGCATCTTCGTCTTGTCTGAAGTAAGGGTGATTTATCATGATCAAATGGTTTGAGTATGCATATTGTTAGAGAAGAACATTGGGCCGCTAACTAAAGCCATGATCCATGGTGGAAGTTTTAGTTTGGACAACAATCCTCAATCTGTTATGAGAATATTATCTGTTGTTGAATGCTTATGCATTAAAGAGGAGTCCATTATCTGTATGTTGTCCCGGTATGGATGTCTAAGTTGAGAATAATCAAAAGCGAGAAATCCAATGCGAGCTTTCTCCTTAGTCCTTTGTACAGGCGGCATAGAGGTACCCCTTTGTGACACTTGGTTGAAACATATGTTATGCAATGATAATCCATGTAAATCCAAGCTAATTAGGACAAGGTGCGGGCACTATTGGTAATCTATGCATGAGGCTTGCAACTTGTAGGATATATTATACATAACACATATGCTTTATTACTACCGTTGACAAAATTGTTTCTTGTTTTCAAAATAAAAGCTCTAGCACAAATACAGCAATCCATGCTTCCCTCTGCGAAGGGCCATTCTTCTACCTTTATGTTGAGTCAGTTTACCTACTTCTTTCTATCTTAGAAGCAAACACTTGTGTCAACTGTGTGCATTGATTCTTACATGTTTACCTATTGCACTTGTTATATTACTTTGTGTTGAAAATTATCCATGAGATATACATGTTACAAGTTGAACGCAACTGCTGAAACTTATATCTTCCTTTATGTTGCTTCAATGCTTTTACTTTGAATCTATTGCTTTATGAGTTAACTCTTATGCAAGACTTATTGATGCTTGTCTTGAAAGTACTATTCATGAAAAGTCTTTGCTATATGATTCAGTTGTTTACTCATTGTCTTTACCATTGCTTCGAATCGCTGCTTTCATTACATATGCTTACAATAGTATTGATCAAGATTATGATAGCATGTCACTTCAGAAATTATCTTTGTTATCGTTTACCTACTCGAGGACGAGTAGGAACTAAGCTTGGGGATGCTTAATACGTCTCAAACGTATCTATAATTTCTTATGTTCCATGCTACTTTATTGATGATACTCACATGTTTTATACATACTTTATGTCATATTTATGAATATTCCGGCACTAACCTATTGACGAGATGCCGAAGAGCCAGTTGCTGTTTTCTGCTATTTTTGGTTTCAGAAATCCTAGTAAGGAAATATTCTCGGAATTGGACGAAATCAACGCCCAGTGTCTTATTTTTCCACGAAGCTTCCAGAAGACCAAAAGGATCACGAAGTGGGGCCACGAGGCGCCGCCACACCAGGGCCTTGCGGCCAAGGGTGGGGCCGCGCCGCCCTAGTGTGTGGGCCCCTCATGACGCCCCCTGTCCTACCCTTCCGCCTACTTAAAGCCTTCGTCGCGAAAACCCCAGTACCGAGAGCCACGATACGGAAAACCTTCCAGAGACGCCGCCACCGCGAATCCCATCTCGGGGGATTCAGGAGATCGCCTCCGGCACCCTGCCGGAGAGGGGAATCATCTCCCGGAGGACTCTTCATCGCCATGATCGCCTCTGGATTGATGTGTGAGTAGTTCACCCCTGGACTATGGGTCCATAGCAGTAGCTAGATGGTCGTCTTCTCCTCATTGTGCTATCATTGTTCGATCTTGTGAGCTGCCTAACATGATCAAGATCATCTATTTGTAATGCTACATGTTGCGTTTGTTGGGATCCGATGAATATGGAATACTATGTTATGTTGATTATCAATCTATCATATATGTGTTGTTTATGATCTTGCATGCTCTCCGTTGCTAGTAGAGGCTCTGGCCAAGTTGATACTTGTAACTCCAAGAGGGAGTATTTATGCTCGATAGTGGGTTCATGCCTCCATTAAATCTGGTACAGTGACAGAAAGTTCTAAGGTTGTGGATGTGCTGTTGCCACTAGGGATAAAACATCGATGCTTTGTCTAAGGATATTTGTGTTGATTACATTACGCACCATACTTAATGCAATTGTCTGTTGTTTGCAACTTAATACTGGAAGGCGTGCGGATGCTAACCCGAAGGTGGACTTTTTAGGCATAGATGCATGCTGGATAGCGGTCTATGTACTTTGTCGTAATGCCCAATTGAATTTCACTTTACTCATCATGATATGTATGTGCATTTTCATGCCCTCTCAATTTGTCAATTGCCCAACTGTAATTTGTTCACCCAACATGCTATTTATTATTGGAGAGACACCACTAGTGAACTGTGGACCCCGGTCCATTCTTTTACATCGAATACAATCTACTGCAATACTTGTTCTTTACTGTTCTTTGCAAACATCATTTTCCACACTATATATCTAATCCTTTGTTACAGCAAGCCGGTGAGATTGACAACCTCACTGTTAAGTTGGGGCAAAGTACTTGGATTGTGTTGTGCCGGTTCCACGTTGGCGCCGGAATCCCTGGTGTTGCGCCACACTACACTCCGTCACCAACAACCTTCAACGTGCTCCTTGACTCCTACTGGTTCGATAAACCTTGGTTTCTTACTGAGGGAAAACTTGCTGTTGTACACATCATACCTTCCTCTTGGGGTTCCCAACGGACGAGTTCTTTACCGTCACAAGGAAGCTACTACACCACGTCAGCAATCATCCATTTGCTTCTTCAGTTCCACTAATTCTGCGGGGTTCATGCTATAGGCTCTCTGGGCTATAGGTCCTGTTCCAGGGATTAACTCAATGATAAACTCGATATCCCGATCTGGGGGCATACCGGGTAGATCATCAGGAAACACATCGGGGTATCGACAGACGACCCTGATCTGATCCAAGGTTGGCTTGGCTAAACTCTGGTTGCAGGTGAACTTTCTGGGCAGCCTTTCAGACACGTGTTCTACTAACACACCGGTCCTACTAGTCATGGTGATGGCCTTCTTGGCACAGTCAATCAATCCATGATGTTTCGACATCCAATCCATACCCAGTACTACTTCCAAACCTTTTGTTCCCAGAACAATCTAATTTGCATAAAAATCTATTTCATGGATTCTGATGGGTACATCTTTGCAAAATTTTCAAGCTTTTGTAGTTGAACCAGGTATTTGAACTATTATGACATGCTTCAAACTGATTGGTTGAATCTTACTAGTGCATGCAAAATCTTCTGTAACAAACGAATGCGATGCTCCGGAATCAAACAAAACTCTTGGAAGTATTGAGTTAACAGAGAACATACCCAGCACAACATCGGGTGCTTCCTGGGCTTCTTCGGCGTTCATGTGAAAGAGGCGGCCGCCACGGTTGTTCGGGTTGTTCGGGGTGAACTTCCTGCCGGTTGAGACACGGCGTTGCTGCTGAACAGGGGCAGAGGTATTGGGGGTGGTCTTGGCTAGCTTCTTGGGGCACTCATTGAAGTAGTGTCCCACTATTCAGCATTCATAACAAGTCACAGTCGACTTGTCCTTGGGGGTGACGGGGACAGCGTTGCTCCCAGTCCTTGGAGCGGTGTTGTTGTTGTGGTTGTCGGGGGCTCTCGTCGGGGCACGGTTGAAGTTGTTTTTGTTGTTGGCATGGTGGTTGTTGTTGTTGTGGCCTCCTGGCCTTGGGTGTCCTCCACTCCGATTTTGGAAACTCGGACGTGACAGCGGCACATGGGGCTTGTTGTTCCTGGGGTTGAATCCTCCACTTGAGCTGGGGCGATACCTTGGGGTATTAATGGGCCCACTCTGATTCATCATGTGGCGCTTGCGGTTCTCGTTGGCTTGATGCAGTTTGCCCTCCATCTAGATGGCTGGGTCCACCAGGGCTTCTAAGTCAGCAAAGGGGATGTTGACCAACACAGTCTGCATCTCATCGTGCAGTCCGTTCAGGAACCTTTCCTTCCTCTTCTCAGTGGTGTCGGTCTCGTCCGGGGCGTACCTTGAAAGTGTGAGAAACCTATCGCGGTATTCTACCACGGACATTCTGCCTTGCTTGAGTTCCCGGAACTCATCCCTCATCTTCTTTATCAGACTCGGGGGCACGTGATACTTGCTGAACTTGAGCTTGAAATCTGCCCAACTCATGATCTGTCCAGCATTCATGGCACGAGTGCTGGTCCACCAGGCTCTGGCAGGTCCTTCTAAGTAATGAGTGGCGAACAAGACTTTTTCTGCGGCTTCGACTCCCGCAACTTCCAGATTGTTCTCCATGGTCTGGAGCCAGTCATCGGCATCGAGTGGATCTTCTGTTTTGCTAAACATTGGGGGGTTTGTGTTCTGGAAATTCTTCAGCTTTGACCCAGGGTGATCATGATTTCCATGGCCATGGTTGTTGTTTGCAAGCTGTTGAAGTGCTGCAATGTTGGCCTGTCGTTCAGCTCTTTCAGCCTCTCTATCTTCCAACATTATCTGCAACATCTGCATCATGGCATCTTGATTTGCGCTACGGGTTGGAGGGTCCATCTGAACATTGAGATAGATGATGAGATAAGAGGGAATTTTCTATGGCTTGTTTTGAGGTAGTTTTAGAAATTTAAAACTTGAGTACTTGTCATGTTGAAAACAAACAACACTTTCATTCATTTCAAACAACACACATTACAAGTTAACACATTAATGGTTTTAAGAACCATTTCTCCAAGCTACGATACAAGGGATCCTGATACAACTCACACCTACGTAAGTGAACAAGTGCAACTACTCATCATCTACATCTATCGGGATGTAGTCATCTTCTCCAGCATCCATGAACTCATAGTCCTCCACATCAGTGTTCTCATCTTCTTCGAAGTCATCATCATCACTTAGGAAGGCTGCTCCTCCCTGAATGTCTTCACCTTCTTATTCCATCTCCCTCAGCTGAGTCTCCTGAGCCTGAACAGTTGCCTCCAGGGATGCTATCTTCGCGCGAAGGCGAGCGATGGTGGAGTCCTTCTTGGCTCGCTGCTGGCGGAGTGTCTTGCGATCTTTGGCGAGCATCTTGATGGTCTCAGTCTGCTGAGACAGGTGGAGGTGAGTCTGGTTGGCGTAGACGCGGGAGTTGTCCAGTTCCTTCTGGGTCTCGTGCAACATATAGTCTAGGTGCTCCACGTGGTGCTTCAGCTCTGGGTGTGACTGCAGGTCCATGGGTCCTCCAATGGCATCATTCCTCGCAAAGTGAGCGAAGCGAGATCCCTGGATCCCAATCACATTCTGCCCGCACAGACGGGCAAGTGCTTCCTGAAGAGCACGAGCGAGTGCATCCAGCCAGTTGCTTTCCCGGATGGTGAAGTGGATCCTCTCGGAAGTGGGAGGCTCCATCCTACCTCTCAGGTCCGCAACGATAACCCACTGTAGTTCCCCTCCGGGCTGGTCGTTGACTTGAGTTCCGAAGAACTCTGGGTGTGGGCGCCCGAGATGCTCAGACAAAGCATCCAAGTCCCTCTCCAAAATCAAGTCACCGTCATTGCCCAGCTGGTAAAACTTGGTCTGGTTGAGTGGCTCCATCTGTAAGTGAATTGGAGGAGTAAGTTAGAGAAGTGCAAGTGTATCAAAATTTTATGTAGAATTTCAAAGTGAAGCTTGAATTTCATCTTTTGAAAAAGGTCTCAAGGGTAAGAGTGTGAATAAGTTTTTCGCAAATATTCACTTCATTTGTTTTTGAAACTAAGTTTTTCAGACGTCCATTCTAACTAGGGTCTGCTAAGGTCAAACAATGGCTCGGATACCAACTTGTCAACACCCGGATTTTTAAGTCCAGATGCCTATTATTCCATACATCGGAATCCCAGGAAGATTATTTTTGCGAGACATAACAGTTGAATATCATAGAGTCATCATTCATTACAACACCATAATAGTCTTACAACAAAAAGGATCACATGATCCAGTCTCATTACAACACTTGATCTAATGATCATTACATGACACATAGCGGAAGCGAAGTCGTAGAAGTCCATCTAATCCACAGGCAACGCTTGACGTTAGGAGAAGCTCCTAGTTGTCATAGACGTCCTGCTGTCCGTCCCCCTGATACTGCTGCTCTTCTTCATAGTCTGGCCATTTGAATAGCCAGGGACACAGTCGTGAGTACTTTGAAGTACTCACAAACTAATACTAGTGTAAGCACTAACAGTTCTAGTGAGAGTGTTCTAAGTTCTAGGTTATTTCAAAAAGCCAGTTTTATTTCAAAAGCATAAACAAGACTCCTCATTTGCTAACTAACTCAAGTGGGAACATTGGTGTCATTCCCACAACTCTGTTGTGATTCAAATCAAAGTCGCCTTTTCAAGTTCAAAATACAAGTCACATTTGGGAAAAGTTCTGATGACGGAACAGTATGGCCTTTCCAACTGTCCATGACCGCGGACGCGGCTATTCGAATAGGTTTACACTCTGCAGAGGTTGCACACTTGTGCCACAAAATTTGATTACATCCATCAGGGGTAACCCTGAATAATCATAACTCAGTATGCGGATCATCAACCATTAACCTTTCACTTACACATCCTAGTATAGGCACCTCTCCCCATGAGCTTGGCCTCCCAGTGATAACCAACTGCTATCCTGGGAACTGCACAGGGCTTGGGTAGTACACTCAACTCTTTTCACGTCATTTCACATTCAACGGAGGCTGCCTCGGCATAACCTCTATGACGCTTGTTCAGAGGGAACCCATACTAAGACACATAAATTTCCAGCTAAAGCCTTACCCATAATCAGGCATTGTGGGGGTACTCAAGAATTGGAATGGTATCGCATCCGAACCCAATCATCAGTTTTCATCAAAACCACCATTTCATCCAAATCACATTCACCTTCAAAATCTTTCAATAGAATGACTCATCATTCCAAAGTTTTCAAATTCAAAAGTTTCACATGTTCCCAGCTAGAGTAGTCACTTTTAATTTAGCACTAGCAACTAGGCATGAGGGGTGCTAACTAGCTTGGAGCTCTCTAGGCTAACTTTGATACTCTTGTACTACTTCACAACTAGACTCAAGTTAACTATCAAAGTGAAACTTGCAAATCAAAGTAAAAGCTTTGAGAGATAAAAATCTGGGACTTGTAAAGTAAAACACAAGGTAATAGGGTAATAGTGCCTTGCTCAAGGACAGCTTTGCACCAAGGTAGCTTGCAAGATTATTAGCTTGCCTTGGTTGGTGTACTGATCAAAGTGGTATTCTTCTTCCTGGAAGTAGGCCTCCTCCTCCTGGTACTCCTCGGTACTAGCGTCTATAATCGAAAATACGAGGGATACAATCACCAGACAAGTCTTAAGGTTATACTAAGCACTCAGTTGGTTCACACAAACTATTCTAACATCACAACACTAATCACAAAGGGGGTTGGCTTGTGTGTTAAGACAACTTGTAAGAGAGAAATAATTTCCTCTCATTGAATTTTCTTACAATTTAATTTCCTCAAATAATAATAAGGTATGAATACATGTTGACTAAGATCAACACTTCATATCTATTATTTGGGGAAAATGATTTAAATGAGGTACTAACCTCATGCAATTTAGACATTACTCTTGCAACAATTTAATGTCTCTAAGTAATCCATTATGAGATGCTATAGACCATATCAACACCTCATCTTGAATTTCTTAGGACCAAGATTTAAATGAGAGGGAACCCCTCATACTATTTAAGAAATAATTTTGGATAAATTTAAATGGACTAGAAATGGCCACATAGCCATTATTTTGCTCTAGTCCATGATCATACAAACAACTATGTGATATTTTTACATAAACATGTAGAGTATGTGAAATGTGATTTATGAGAGTTGGAATCAAATCAAAATCACTTAGGGTTGATTTTTAATAATTGTTTGAAGTTGCAAAAGTCCCTGCCTTGTTATTTTTACCACATTAATTCTACAATGAATTTTGGGTTGAGACTAGTGGGGTTGGGTAGAGCTTTTCACAAGCTTTCCAACAACACGAAATTCATCAAATTTGTCCCTGTAGATCTCCCTAGATTTAAATTTGAAGTTGGCATCTGAAAAGGATTTGAATTGAAACTGAAAAATCGAATTTGAATGTTTGGGCCTGGCGGGAAAGCTTAACGGGCCGAAACAGTTTAAAAACACGAAAGCCAGCCCACCACGCGTCTCGCACGCGTGGGCTGCCTGACGAGGTGGGCTCCATCCGTCAGCGTCTATTAAACCGAGAAGCGGTATGTTCTGATCTGAGCCGCACGATTAGAACACAATCCAACGGATCAGGTTCATCGTCGTCTACGGCGAGAGGTGGGCTCACTGGCGGCGTGGGTGGGGGGTAGGAGAGCTCACCGGAGCTCCGGCGATGGTCGGCGATGTGCGCAGCGACGTTGGCGAGGACGGCGGTTCGTCTGGTACAGGTGGCGTCGATGGAGGTGGCGTCAATCTCCGGCGGCTTCTGCGGCGGCTCCACGGGCTCCGACGTCGCAATTGAGTGGCTCCGGTGGACAATGTCGAGGTGGAGAGGGTGGAGGAGGTCGAGTGAGAGGAGGGGAAGCTGGCGGTGTGAATGAATCGAGAGGGGAGGGCCTCCTTTTATAGCGGCGGAGCGAGGCCGAGGCGCGGGGGTGAGGTCAGCCATGGCAATGCGTCTACAAGGGCGCGGAGTGGCTGGCGATGACGCAGGCGGGTCGGCGACGTCACGGCGGTCACGTAGCTCTTGACGGCGGGGAAAACCAAGCAGTGACGAGGGCAGGAGGGTGACGGATGCTTGCAGTATCGCGGTGGACGTCGGCGATGGTGGCTTCGTCTACAGCGTTCCCGCGAGCATGTGAGTGTGTCCTGGCGTCTCCTGGTGTTGTGGCGGAGCTGCTGGCGCGCGGAGGGAGCGAGTGGTGACCTGGGTGAGCGAGGCGACGTCATGCCCTGGCGCGCTCCGGTGCGTGCCCGTGCGCGTCCTGGCGTGTACTGGGCATCACTGGGCGTGCGTGTGCTGGCGCGTGACGTGCTCCTCTTCTTCGATGGGCTGCACTGGCGTGTCCAGGAGAGTGAGAGGAAGGTGTGTGACATGGTTGTGCACGTTGGATTCGAGTGGAGAGAGGAGTGACATGGTGAGGTACATGTCATGCACGGCATGGCATGGTTTTGAAATATTTTGTGCAAACAAGTGTGTCTCCTGGCCTGGTATTGTACAATGAGCAGATAGAGGTACTAATGATGACATAGGATGGAGAGTTAGGGCAAAAACACACTGGATATAAGCATGTCTAGAGTTGGTGGATGGCTGCCTGCAAGGTGTTCGATCATATGACAGCAAGAGAGAAAATTTTGAATTTTGCACTGAAATTTGGTGGAGTGGATTTGAATAATAAATGGGACACAATGGTGGTGGTGGGGTGCAAAATGGAGTTGGTTTGCAAAAATCAAATTTGGCACAATCTTGAATCTGATTTGAAGTCTCCACTTTGCTTGAGCATATCTTTGAATCTAGCAAGAATTTGCAGGGGTGGTTTTGACCAAAGTTGTTCATCTTGATGAGGTCTTGGATGAGGTGCAAAGAGTTGGAAATGTTTGGTTTACAAAACTCTTAAAACAGAGGCTCAAATTGGGCATCATGATATAAATGACAGATTTGACCATTATCTCATGTGAGCTCAAATTGAATTCAAATTTGATTTGATTTGAGTTTCTTTGATTCAAAAAGTGGTAATAAGTGTTTAGAAACATTCTCCAACCAATGGCACAAACTAAAGTGGCCTAGGTTAAAGATTTTCAAAAATGGTCATAAGCCATATGTGAGGGTTTTTGTGATTTTCTATTTTCTTTCCTTTTCTTCTCCTTTGTTCTTCTTTGTGAGCTTCAAAGGATCAAAGTTAGGATTTTGTGTAGTAAGCATAAGCACACAAACAATCCTCATGGCAAAGTCACACAATAATGCACAATTACTATGCATAGCACTATATGCAACTAAAAGTTTTTGTTAGGTCTAAAATTTGAAATTTGGAAACCACCTTTCTCATTGATTTAAAATTTTGGATGTTACAGATAAGTTCCAATTTTTTGATATTTGCAATGAACAAAATATCACTGTGGCTGCAACAACAAACATGTGGTGGAGACTTTCCTTTGGAAGGTGGCTACCTGCTGGGTTAATGGAATTATGGTGTGGGCTGGTCAATATCCTTCAACATATAACTTTGACTGATACAATTGATAGACCAAGGTGAAAATGGACACAAAATGGCCAGTTCTGTCAAAAGTTTATACAAACATTTATGCAGTAATGGCATGGGTAGATCCTTCAAGCACTTTTGGAAAAGTATAATCCCCTTGAAAATCAACGTTTGGTTGTGGCTCATCTGGCATAATGACATAGCAACAAAAGACAATTTACTGAAAAGAAACTGGGCAAGTAGCCCTACTTGCCATTTTTTGCTTTGCCCATGAATCTATTCTACACCTCTTTTTCTTTTGTATTGCAGGCTGCAGCAAAATATCTGTGGAGCATGGTGGGGATGGTTGTGGGGGCCCAAAATCGGTAAGGGTCCTTTGCATAATATTTTTGGTGGATGCCGAAATACTCCACTGTTAGTCGCAATGTTCAAATTGCTGGACTGGCAACAATTTGCTGGGCCATTTGGAAAGCGCGTAATAAAGCTTGCTTTGAAAAAGTTTTCCCCAAAAATCTTGTTGAGCTAATCTATCATGTTGTGGTTTTCATGAAATATTGGGCAGGATCTCACGTTGCAGCTGAAGCCTCGCAACTGAATCAAGGTGCTGATGCGCTCCTCGAGCTGGCTGCTGGAGCTGCTATCAGAAGGACAAATGCTGCTGGTGCAAGCAATCCCCCTCGCCTGATGGATCGACCTGCTGGAGATATGGAGGTTGATGGAGAAGAAGCTGAAGATGCTGATAATCTTGCTGAGTAAAATGTTGAAGCTGATGCACTGATTAAAAAGCAGCAAATCCTTTGATCTCTTGTTTTGTTGTCAGTTTAAAACTTTTGTTTTGCTGGAGGCTGCTGTTTCGCCTCATCGAGCCATCCTTTTGGTAACTACAGATGATATGATACTTCTAGTCAAGTTGTTAGTTCGTCCAAAACGTTAGCTGGTAGTTTATGCGGCGTTGTTTCGAGGCATGATGTCCTCCAGTGGGCTGTGGTGATGTATATAGATGATAGGACCTGCGTGGTGGTGATTTGTAAAAAACCTGACTTGTATGTTTCGTTATCTCCCGATAATGAAATTCGATCCCTCAGAGGGTCGCTTGGAAAAAAAATAGCAGTTTTCTGCCTTTGTTTGATGTCTACTAAAAGTTGAGTTTCTCCAGGAATAAACACTCAAACAGAAGGAAAGGAAAGGAGCTAGATCAGAGGAGACTGTGTAGATCCAGGTAGATGATGCAATGATGTGCTGTACTACATCGTAAAACACTGCGGGAACTTTGACGAAATAAATATGAATCGTTTAAAATCCATATACTACTGAAAATGTTGAGAATTGCTGCAAATGTATATCTGGAACGTGTGGTTCTATCTGTGATGATGCAATGTTGCCATGTACACATTGGTAAGATATTGGAAACTTGACTGGCTCATTTGCTCGACGCCAAAATTTGCAGCGAGTATTGTGCCAGTTCAATTGTCTGGCTTGAAAAGGTCACCGAAAATAAATGTTGAGGCACAAAAAATAAAGAAAATAAATGTAGTGCACAGGAAATATATTTTATAGTACCTTTTACTGCTCCGGGGGAGCCGGGGAGGGACTAATATGATTTGAGGCAACGGCGAGGTAGATTAGGCCGGCAGTCCAGAAAACAATAGGAAAAAAGATGAAATTAATAGTATTCCGTATTCGGCCCAGGGTGGCGACTGTAACTTGTCCAGGGAAGAGATTTGCCTGCTCAACAAGGAATTGCCGGCTGGTGGAGGAAAGTTCTGGTTGCGAAGGCCGTCTAAACCATGAACAAAGCTCGCGATCGCTTGGTGGCTTTCTAAATTACAGATTTAGTACAGTTAGCAAAGGACCTGACTGTACTGCTTTGTTTGCTGCTCTACATACGTACTGTAATTGATTAGCGGGTACCTTGACTGTTATGTAGTACTACATGGGATCCCTCTGCTACGGGAATGTCGGTCCTCCCAGCAGCCTTTAGCTGAAACAACAAATCTTTCTATTCTTAATAGGTGATCCCATTTCTCTTGACATGCAGCCTATCCACATCAGCAAATTGCCACCTCAGCAGAAACTGTCCGTTCTTTACCGTTCCGTTCAGTCGTTTCGTTCGTTCCGTGCGTTCTGTTTTCTGTATCAAATTGCACCCAAGTCCCCATGGCCCATAACTTCAGCAAGTCCTCCAGCCCACATACAGCCCAATTACGCCAAATCGCAAGAACCGGCCATCGACATTGCAGGATTCCGCTGCCAACCATCGAGGCATTGACGCTTCTTCTTCTGTGCATAATATGTGCACACACTCTGTTCCTCCCCACCATCTCCGCATTAATTCACTACACATGAAACGCTCCATTATGTCATTGCATCCACCATCGAGCTCTTCACATCCAACCTATCCAAGCCTTTCTATTTAACCTTTGTCTTCTCCCCGCATAGGACAATCCCTAACCGGCAGATGCAGCTGTGGACAGCGCCCTCCTCATATCTGACTGATTCTATGCAGATCGCTTACTTTTCTTGGATGAATTACGACTTACAACTGCAGATATGATTTACTCTTTCTCTCCATGTTTGCCCCAAGCCCACTAACATGTGGTATTTTCCTTCGGTTCCCAACCCCTCTCAATTTTGCTTACTTTCCTTCAGTTAATGTTGGAGTGTTTGTTGTGCACCCCATATGACGTGACGTACTTCTTTCTCCATACTTGAACAGTGGCAAGTAAATTATGTGTGCGTTCTGTAAAATTGCAGGTATACTCCAATGTCCAAGAGAGATGGCAACGCACACTGACAATTCATGTTGTTATTCTATTTTGCTTGAGGAATATTCACCCGAACTGATGTTTCTGGACTCTACAAGAAAATAATATTTCCATCTGCATGGGCTTTTTTCCTATTTGGCATCGTCGAGCCATTTCATGTAAGATTGCATTTTCCTGTGTATTCTCCATTTTGTTTTCTTAATCAGTGCTCACGATTAAGGTATCTAATACATTTAATCATCTATGCAATTTTCAAGTCTAGATGCCTGGAAGATTAGAAAAGGGACCAAGATTATATGTTGTGTTAGCCTGGAAGATTAGAAAAGGGACCAAGATTATATGTTGTTACTCTATTTTTATACAACATTTGAGTTTCAGTGTATCACTGCATTCTTTTTTTTCTTTTCAAAGAAGGTAATTATGAAATTTGTTTGTACCAGTTTTATTACCGCAAACAACGGAGACAACTTCCTAAAACGAGTCTTAGTTTTCATTTTGTTTTCTTAATCAGTGATCACGATCAAGGTATCTACTAC
This sequence comes from Lolium perenne, assembly GCF_019359855.2. Classification (NCBI taxonomy): domain Eukaryota; kingdom Viridiplantae; phylum Streptophyta; class Magnoliopsida; order Poales; family Poaceae; genus Lolium; species Lolium perenne. The sequence goes on along the minus strand of NC_067248.2, from coordinate 29,396,318 downwards.
ATTTAATCATCTACACATTTTTCATGCCTAGATGCCTGGAAGATTAGAAAAGGGACCAAGATTATATGTTGTGTTACTGATGCTGGAAGATTAGAAAAGGGACCAAGATTATATGCTGTTACTCTTTTTTATACAACATTTAAGTTCCAGTGTATTTATTGTATTCTTTTTTTCTTTTCGAAGAAGGTAATTATGAAATTTGTTTGTACCAGTTTTATTAGTGCAAACAACGGAGACACCTTCCTAAAATGAGTTTTAGTTTTCATATGTGCAAGTGTAGTTTCCTGCATCTCATAGTAATTTTTGCATCTTTAAGGCACTTATAATCTTGAAAGATAAAAAATAGTACGTGTAATTTCAAACTTGACTACTCGGGTATCCATCAAAACAAACTACAGACGTCCAAGAAATTTGTGCTTCAATCATTCTCTTCTTCATTTTTAGTTGTGCCAAAGTTAAGAGATAGTAATTCCAATGTGTGCAGTTTTAGTGTTTCGCTTAAAATAGCTGATACCACCCCCTTTTTCTTATATACTGCAGCTCCAAAACATATGTCATTTCTAAAATGGCCATTCTCTGTAGAAAGAAATGTTTGGGATTTAGTGCATAAGATACAACATAAAAAAAATCTGAATTACAAGGTTGTGCGTATGGTCTGTACGCCTCATCGTATATCAAAATAATGTGTAGTTATCTGCAAACTGTATAAATTCTGTCTGATAGCATCCTCCAACTCTATAAACTATGACCACGAGTCATGAGCCATGACGGAGCAGTACAACTTTCATCTAACGATTTTATATGTATCCATCCAACCTCTTATCCCCGTGCCCCTCTCTCAATCTGTATATATGTATTGATGTTATTTTCGCTCTGCAATTAATCTTAACAACAAAAAGTTTCATGGTATTATCTTTCCATGTATGTCAGCTTATGATCAATTGCGTGATGTGTCACGATTTCCGCAGCAATGCGCGGGGTATCATCTAGTTGACTTAGTAATTAACGCCAGATTCATTCAGACCGATCCATCAATACTGAAGTCTAGGGGAGCTGACTGACGAGGTGTAATGCGTTGCCCATGGCAAGGGACTCGGCGACCTCAGTGCCACGAAGATAGTCATGGGAGTGTTGTAATATCCGTCTTTATACACAATATAGTCCAACCGAAAAATGTGCTAGTATCTACAATTTTGGCCGATCATCCTCTTAATATTGGTTTTAGGAGAACGCTTAATGAATATAAATATAATCTTTGGCTACACTTATGTCAACGGCTGATGAATATTCAGTTAACAAATGAACCAGATAAATTTATTTGGAAATTAACTGATAGTGGATTATTCTCTGTTAAATCTATGTATATGGATCTTATGAATGGTCATACTAGATTCTTACGGAAATATCTTTGAAAGATTAAAATTCCTCTTAAAATTAAGATATTCATGTGGTTTCTTAGTAATAAAGTTTTGCTTACAAAGGACAATTTGGTGAAGAGAAAGTAGACAGGGAGTCAAACATGTTGTTTCTGTAACAATAATGAAATTGTGGATCATTTGTTTCTTCATTGCCCTTTTGCAAAAATTATTTGGCTGATGATATATTTTGCTTACAACATTCCACCACCGTCTAATATAACTAATATGTTTGGTAATTGGTTAAATGGTGTTAAAAAAGAGGATAAGGCTCATATACGGATTGGTATTTCGGCAATATGTTGGTCTATTTGGACTAGCCGAAATGATATTATTTTTAACAGACAGAGGGGAACAAATTTTTTGCAGGTTATTCTTCATGCGGCGCATTGGATACAGCTATGGGCGTATATGCTTCCGGAGGACCAGCGGGGGTATTATTGATACTGGATGCAGCCGTCTGCTCAAGGTCACGCAGGACTGTTATTTCCAGGCTACTGGATGGCGTCACATAAGTAGGATTCGAGATGGCTAGTTTTTTGTACTTTTCATATTTAGCTGGTTGGTAGTGTTGCACCATTGGCACACTTTCATGTGTAATAAGTACTCTTGTTTACATTACTATTTTAAATAAATGGCTGTGTGCATCGATTGATGCAGAGGCCGGGGCATCGCTCCCATATCAAAAGAAAAAAATCCGAGTGTAGAATAGCATGGGATAGATCGACAGGACAAGACGAGGAAGATGGATGGTGATGACCCACAAGTATATGGGATCGCAGCAGTCTTCGCGGGTAGTAAAACCCAATTTATTGATTCGACACAAGGGGAGACAAAGGATACTTGAAAGCCTTAACAGCGGAGTTGTCAATTCAGCTGCACCTGGAAACAGACTTGCTCGCAAGAGTTTATCAGTAGTAACAGTTTTATAACAGTAGCAGTAGTAGAATAACAGCAGCAGAGTAACAAAGACATCAGTAGTGATTATAGTAAACAGCAGGATTAAAATACTGTAGGCACAGGGATGGATGACGGGCGTTGCATGGATGAGAGAAACTCATGTAACAATCATAGCAGGGCATTTGCAGATAATAATAAAACGGTGTCGAAGTACAAAGCAATCAATATGCATGTGTTCCAATTATAGTCGTACGTGCTCGCAATGAGAAACTTGCACAACATCTTTTGTCCTACCAGCCGGTGGCAGCCGGGCCTCAAGGGAATCTACTGGATATTAAGGTACTCCTTTTAACAGAGTACCGGAGCAAAGCATTAACACTCCGTGAATACATGTGATCCTCACATCACTACCATCCCCTCCGGTTGTCCCGATTTCTGTCACTTCGGGGCCATTGGTTCCGGACAGCGACATGTGTATACAACTTGCAGGTAAGATCATAAACAATGAATATCATGATGAAGCAATAACATGTTCAGATCTGAGATCATGGCACTCGGGCCCTAGTGACAAGCATTAAGCATAATAAGTTGCAACAATATCATCAAAGTACCAATTACGGACACTAGGCACTAAGCCCTAACAATCTTATGCTATTACATGACCAATCTCATCCAATCCCTACCATCCCCTTCAGCCTACAGCGGGGGAATTACTCACACATGGATGGGGAAACATTGCTGGTTGATGGAGAGGCGTCGGTGGTGATGATGGCGATGATCTCCTCCAATTCCCCGTCCCGGCGGAGTGCCAGAACGGAGACTTCTGGCTCCTGAGACGGAGTTTCGCGATGTGGCGGCGTTCTGGAGGGTTTCTGGCGACTTCGACTTCTCTTCCGCGATTTTTAGATCGAAAGCAATAAGTAGTCCGAAGGAGGGCGTCGGGGGCCAGCCGAGGGGGCCAGACGCTAGGGCGGCGCGCCCCCCTCCTGGGCCGCGCCGGCCTAGTGTCTGGGGGCCCTGGGCCCCCCCAGGCTTGCCCTTCTGGCTCTGCCAATATTCTGGGAAAATAGGACCTTCTGCATAAATTCCGAGGATTTTCCTGAAAGTTGGATTTCTGCACAAAAACGAGACACCAGAACAGTTCTGCTGAAAACAGCGTTAGTCCGTGTTAGTTGCATCCAAAATACACAAATTAGAGGCAAAACAATAGCAAAAGTGTTCGGGAAAGTGGATACGTTTTGGACGTATCAACTCCCCCCAAGCTTAGTTTATTGCTTGCCCTCAAGCAATTCAGTTAACAACTGACGCGATAAAAGAACTTTCACGAACACATTTATTCATATGATGTATATATTCTCATGATATGGCTAATACTTAGGCAGTTCATAATAAGATGCATGCAAATAAGATCATCTAACAGCTATGTCAATCATGGAGAAGTACCAACAATTAATAATAAGCATCATGAATCACGTCTATAAGCAGGATTGCAATGTTCATAAAAGGGTATGATAAAGTGGTATCTCGCTTGCCTGTATTTGAACAGCAAAACATAAATGCTCAGGCACCTCTGAAGTTCATAGAAAGACTAGAAATAGAGATTGTCAAAGATAAAAGCATCAAAGTTATACCACAATCAATCATATTTTGAGACAAGCATGTTATACTAAGAATGACAGTTGTGCTCTCAAGAAAGTGCTCAAAGAAAGGATGGAGACACAACATAAAAATAAAACATTGACCCTTCGCAGAGGGAAGCAGGGATTAACATGCGCTAGAGCTTTTCATTTTTTAAATAGGAGTAAAATTATTTTGAGAGGTGTTTGTTGTTGTCAACGAATGGTAATGGGTACACCAACTACCTCGCCAACCAGAATTTCAAGAGCGGCTCCCATGAAGGACGTTATTTCTACCAGCAAGGTAGATCATCCCTCTTCTCTTTTGTTTACACACGTATTTTAGTTTTATTATGGGTGACACTCCCCCCAACCTTTGCTTACACAAGCCATGGCTAACCGAATCCTCGGGTGCCTTCCATCAATCTCATACCATGGAGGAGTGTCTATTTGCAAAATTAAGTTGCTTACTGATGAATCAGAGCAAAATATGTGAAGAGAATTATTAATGAAGTTTGATTAATTGGTGCTGGGAACCCCGTTGCCAGCTCTTTTTGCAAAATTATTGGATAAGCGGATGTGCCACTAGTCCATATGAAAGTACGTCAAGAGTAAATGACAAGGTTGAAAGTTAAACACCACATACTTCCTCATGAGCTACGAAACATTTAGCACAAATTGAGAAGTATTTTGAAGGTTTTAAAGTAGCTCATGAGAATTTACTTGGAATAGTTTGAAATGCCATGCATAGGTATTTATGGTGGACACTTTGGAACAACTTAGTTTTCAGGGGTTTGGAAGCACGAGCAGCGTTCCCACTCAGTACAAGTGAAAGCTAGCAATAGACTGGGGAGCGACAAATCAAGAGAGCAGTAACTGTCATAATCATGCTTGCGGCAAAATAAATTAACGGAGGCATAAAAGTGATACAAGAACTCCGAAGCAAATTAAATCATCGAGGCTTAGTTGACTTTTGTTCAGTGATATGCATGCGCAAGCATGTGCCAAGTCGATATAAATGAATTATTCAGAGGAGGATACCACAATGTCATACCTACTTATGAATAAAACAATGCAAGCAAATATCTATGACATGCTACTCATATTAATAAATTGGTGCTAATCATAAGAAATCATGAACTACTAGACTTTCTCAAATGACATATACCTCACATGAACCAACTAAGCATGCTCACATGGATGAGTATATGTACAAAAATGAAAACAAATAGAGTTCATACCAGCCTCTCACCACAGTCGAATTGTTGTAGATCGTCATTATTGCCTTTGACTTGTGTAGCTTGGATAATATGAAATGAAAACCACGCTCCAGCCACGAAAGACCATTGAACTCAAAATGAACTTTACAAAACCAAAGAAGAACAACAAATATTTTTGGTGTTTTCGAATTAGGAACAAGAACAAAAGGAAACAAGCAAGCAAAGTAAAATCTTTTTGGATTTTCTTATAGCAAACCAACGATAGCTAATAAAGCAAAATAAAAGCGAGAAACCAAAATAAACAAATGGTGAAGAGAAACAACAGAAATATTTTTGGTCTTTTTATGTTTTAGGAAAGAAACAAAGCAAAAACAAGAAATGGCAAACTAGAAGAGTCACATAAACACAAAGCAGCACAAATTCGTCAAACTTGACAGCAGTACAGTACTCGATTTTTAAAAAATTCTTCCACTGCTCAAATCGAAAAGTGTTCAACTAATGAAAGTTAGATAACAACATGGGGAACATGCACCAAAATTGGCTTCGCAAAATACCGTTCTGGCTGTTTTTAAGAATTTTTATGGTGACAGTCTAGAATCTGTTTTCAGGCAGCACTTCCCCAAATATCATCTCCCTCTCATTAGAAAACTACTCAAACAAACTAAACAAGTATATACAAGTATCCAGCAACCATAATATGAAAAGAATGAGTGATGCCGGTATACCTCCCCCCAAGCTTAGCCTTTTGGCCTAAGTGGAGTTCAACCCCATGGTGCCCATGAAGTAGCACCTCCATAGTACGACGAAGATGAATCATATTCCGGGTATGTGCTAGAAGAAGCACCCGGATACGTGACGGTGTAGTCGTAGGAGGGCTCGGCGTCCGCGGAGTCATGTTGCTAGTGGAAGTCTTGTATCTTCATCTTCTCATCCACCTCCTCCTTAGAGCGCGACCATGGTTTCCTGTCAATACTGAACAAATCTGGCTGGGGCAAAGGGACTTCCCTCTCATCCCCGTCAGCAAACAACATTCTATAGACCATATTATCTGGAGTGGAATCAGCTGTAACAAATTGATGACTCTTCATAGCGGCAATATCAAGTCTTATAGGAGTTAATGGCACATCAGTAGGGTCAACAGGAAATTCTAGATGTGCTAAAATGCGTGATGCAATAATTCCTCCAAAAATAGGCCCCTTGCTAGACAAGCGGCGAGCAATAAGAGCACCAAGATGATAAGGTGTCTCTCCAGTGAGTGCGGCAATTAAGAAAGCAAGATGATAGCTCGAAATATTGCTAGTGTTCTGCCTACCAAGAATGCTAGTAGCAAGGTAATAAGCAAAATACTTAATGGCGGGGAGTTGGATGTTTCTTATCTTGCCACGCTGAATGGTGCGACAATCATCGTTGGTGATCTCTCGGTAGAGCTCAAGCAAAACCCTCGGATTGTCCTCAATCCTCTTTGCGGTACCTACAGGGGCAATACCCAATGCAGCACAAAAATCTTTCAACTTCATAGTAATGGCTTTACCATAGATCTTGAAGGCAACTGCCGGGTTGAAGTGCTTATTGTTGAACTTGAAGCTCTCCACAAAGATTTTAGTGAGCATATAGTATTGCTCCCTTTCATCTTCCATATAGGTGGTTAAACCTGCCTTACCAATGAGGGTCAAGAAATCATCCATCAACCCTGCATTACTCAGAAAATCATAACATGGGAAAGATGAAGCATTAGGAACTCCATCGTCTTCTTCGGGATCGAAGCTTGGCGCGATGATATCCTCATTATAGGATTGCCTGAATCGAGTGGCGGTCCTAGAGGGCCTTCCAGTGCTTGTAGCCTCTCTCTCAAACACTTCTCCAAAGTTGTAATTGTCCATTTCCTTTCTCTGAAATTTTTCAACAAACAATATAAAATTGATTTGGTGACATATAATCAAGGGGAACTACTATAGGAACTTGCTAGAGTACTAATCATGCATCAAAACTAGTTTATTCAACTTAGAACAAGCATGCAAGCTTACTAAACATGTTATCTACAGCAGCAAAATATTCAAGATATACTCAACCAAACAAAATTCTACTTGGATCATTGGAGGAGTTACATACCAAGGAGCAAATGTGCCAAATTTCAGCAAGAAATCTGGGCTGAGCAAAGAGATCGAAAAATCTGGAGCTCTTGAGCAGAAACACGAGTGAGAGGAAGCTGGTGTTGATTTTTTCGGGAGAGAGAAGAGTCTGGGAGGAAGAGATGCTAAAGTGGGGCAAAGGGGGGCCCACACACCAGGGTGGCGCGCCCCCCTTGCTGGCCGCGCCAGCCAAGTGTGTGCCACCCTGGGGTGCCCCACAGGTCATCCCCAGGTGTTTCCAGGTGTCTCGTCGAAAAATAGGACCAACGGTATAATTTTTGTGAATTTTTGAAAACTTTGAAAAATGCACATTTCTGGGCATTAAGTTTATTATTACTGTGCAGGAAATTTTTTGAAATCTCTATGCAACTAAAAACTTTGCAAAACATAAGTGCTACATCAAATAGAACAAGTGGAGGAAGAAAGAGATGTTGTTTAACTCCTCTATGCATATAAAAAGTATTTGTTAACAAGGTTGATCAAGTCTTGTCACCAAATAAATTTTACATAACATATGAAGAAATAAACCTCAAATCAATCATGTTACCTTATATTGAATTGATATGGATCCAATCATAAGAGTTTGATATTCTTCTTTAGGCTCATATATAGGACAATCAATAGTCCCAACTTTGATAGTTCTCAGATTAGAAATAGTATTAACTCCACATACTTTATCAATCCTCTTGGGAAAATAGACGGTATGTTCCTTATCATCAACATTGAAAGTAACCTTCCCTTTGTTGCAATCAATAACAGCCCCTGCGGTGTTAAGAAAAGGTCTCCCAAGAATAATAGACATATTATCATCTTCGGGCATTTCCAACACAACAAAATCAGTTAATATCAAGCAGTTAGTAGTAACTTGAACAGGAACATCCTCACATATACCAACAGGAATAGCAGTAGATTTATCAGCCATTTGCAAAGATATATCAGTAGGTATCAACTTATCTAAATAAAGTCTCTTATAAAGAGAAAAAGGCATAACACTAACACCAGCTCCCAAGTCACACAGAGCAGTTTTAACATAATTATTCTTAATAGAACAAGAAATAGTAGGTATACCTGGGTCGCCCAACTTCTTTGGAACTTTGCCATTGAAAGAGTAATTAGCAAGCATAGTGGAAATTTCCTCATTGGGGATTTTCCTTTTGTTAGTAACAATATCTTTCATATACTTTGAATAAGGAGGCAATTTAATAGCATCAGTCAAAGGGATTTGCAAGAATAAAGGATTCATCCAATCACAAAATTTATTATAGTGTTCTTCTTCCTTTGATTTTAATTTCTTAGCAGGAAAAGGCATTTGCTTTTGAACCCACGGTTCTCTTTCATTACCATGTTTCTTAGCAATAAAATCTTCTTTAGTATACTTTTTGTTTTTAGCATGCTTTTCAGGTTCATCTTCAACTTCTTCTTTATCAGGAGCGTCATTCTTATCATTATCTTTATCATGTTCATTACCGCTTTCAGTTTCAGCATCAGAAATAGAAATACTATTAGGATCATTAACGGGTTCAGAGGATTCTACAACATTTTTATGTTTCTTCTTCTTTTTCTTAGAAGGAGCACTAGGTTCAATTCGTTGAGAATCTTGTTCAATTCTTTTGGGATGCCCTTCAGGATATAGAGGATCCTGGGTAGAGACACCGCCTCTAGTTGTTACTTCATAAGCATGTTTCTCTTTAGAATTATTTTTTAACAAGTCATTTTGAACTTTAGTGAGTTGATCAATTTGAGTTTGAACCATTTGAAAATGTTTAACAAGCATCTTAACATCATTGGAGGTTCTCTCCACAATATCATGCAAATTGCTAATAGCTTGAGAATTTTCCATTAGATGATTCTCTACTCTCATATTAAAATTTTCTTGCTTAACAATATAATTATCAAACTCATCTAAGCATTGAGCAGGAGATTTTGAATACGGAATATCTTCCCTAGTAAAGCGTTGAAGGGAGTTTACCTCGATCATGGATGAAGGGGGAATTATCTCACATATATCTTCTATGGGAGGTAGATTCTTCACATCTTCGGATTTAATACCTTTTTCCTTGAGAGACTTCTTAGCTTCCCTCATATCTTCATCATTCAATTTAATTAAACCCCTCTTCTTCAATATTGGCGTTGGAGTTGGTTCAGGTATATCCCAATCATCATGATTCCGGCTTATTCTAGCCAATAATTCTTCAGCTTCGTCTGGAGTTCTTTTCCTGAAAACACAACCAGCACAACTATCCAAATATGTTCTAGACTCAATGGTTAGTCCACTATAAAATATATCAAGTAGATCATTCTTTCCTAAATCATGTCCAGGTCGAGCTCTGATAAGAGAACAGAATCTTGTCCAAGCCTCAGGCAATTTCTCTTCATCTCCCTGGTCAAACCTATAAATTTTCTGTAAAGCAATATGTTGAGCACTAGCAGGAAAGTATTTTCGAAAGAAAACATCATGCAGCTCAGTTGGACTTTTAATAGAACCAGGAGGCAAATTATTATACCAAGTTTTAGCATCATCCTTTAATGAGAAAGGAAAAAAATTTAGCGACAAAGTAAGTACGCATCTTGACATCATCAGAAAACAAGCTACTCATCGAAGAAAGCTCAATCATGTGTTCTACAGCACTTTCTTTTTCAGTACCACAAAAGGGTGTTTTCTCTACTATAGCTATATGAGATGGATCAAGAGAAAAATCATAATCTTTATCCTTAATGCATATAGGAGATGTGGCAAATTCAGGATCAGGAGATAACTTATGTCTAACAGTATATTGTGCTAGAAACTTTTTAATTTTTCTTGCATCAGCAGTAGAATTGCATCTATTAATAAAATCATCATTAAGCTCCACATAATCCTCATCAAGATCATCACTAGAATAATCAAGTTCAGGTGAATTAACATGTGTAGTAGCATTAGGAGTTTCAGCATTTTCAATTTGTCTAGACCTAGCAATTGTAGCATCTAGAAAAGATCCCAATGAACCACTATCATCAAGCACAGCAGAAACATTATCAATATTATAAGAGTTTTCAGATTCAGCAGAAGTACCAGCAAGTGAAGCTTGCGGCGGTGAAACAAGTTGACTTATCACAGATGGTGAATCAAGAGCAGCAGAGATACTCAGAGTTGTACCTTTTCTTGTAGTGGATGGTAATATGGCGACTTTAGGATCGCGAGGTTTACCCATGATGGAGAATTTGCAGCAAACAATATCAATCCAAGTGAACTTCCAAATAACGGCGCCAGAAAACAGTCTTGATGACCCACAAGTATAGGGGATCGCAGCAGTCTTCGCGGGTAGTAAAACCCAATTTATTGATTCGACACAAGGGGAGACAAAGGATACTTGAAAGCCTTAACAGCGGAGTTGTCAATTCAGCTGCACCTGGAAACAGACTTGCTCGCAAGAGTTTATCAGTAGTAACAGTTTTATAACAGTAGCAGTAGTAGAATAACAGCAGCAGAGTAACAAAGACAGCAGTAGTGATTATAGTAAACAGCAGGATTAAAATACTGTAGGCACAGGGATGGATGACGGGCGTTGCATGGATGAGAGAAACTCATGTAACAATCATAGCAGGGAATTTGCAGATAATAATAAAACGGTGTCGAAGTACAAAGCAATCAATAGGCATGTGTTCCAATTATAGTCGTACGTGCTCGCAATGAGAAACTTGCACAACATCTTTTGTCCTACCAGCCGGTGGCAGCCGGGCCTCAAGGGAATCTACTGGATATTAAGGTACTCCTTTTAATAGAGTACCGGAGCAAAGCATTAACACTCCGTGAACACATGTGATCCTCACATCACTACCATCCCCTCCGGTTGTCCCGATTTCTGTCACTTCGGGGCCATTGGTTCCGGACAGCGACATGTGTATACAACTTGCAGGTAAGATCATAAACAATGAATATCATGATGAAGCAATAACATGTTCAGATCTGAGATCATGGCACTCGGGCCCTAGTGACAAGCATTATGCATAACAAGTTGCAACAACATCATCAAAGTACCAATTACGGACACTAGGCACTAAGCCCTAACAATCTTATGCTATTACATGACCAATCTCATCCAATCCCTACCATCCCCTTCAGCCTACAGTGGGGGAATTACTCACACATGGATGGGGGAAACATTGTTGGTTGATGGAGAGGCGTCGGTGGTGATGATGGCGATGATCTCCTCCAATTCCCCGTCCCGGTGGAGTGCCAGAACGGAGACTTCTGGCTCCTGAGACGGAGTTTCGCGATGTGGCGGCGTTCTGGAGGGTTTCTGGCGACTTCGACTTCTCTTCCGCGATTTTTAGATCGAAATAAATAAGTAGTCCGAAGGAGGGCGTCGGGGGCCAGCCGAGGGGGCCAGACGCTAGGGCGGCGCGCCCCCCTCCTGGGCCGCGCCGGCCTAGTGTCTGGGGGCCCTGGGCCCCCCCCCCCCCCAGGCTTGCCCTTCTGGCTCTGCCAATATTCTGGGAAAATAGGACCTTCTGCATAAATTCCGAGGATTTTCCTGAAAGTTGGATTTCTGCACAAAAACGAGACACCAGAACAGTTCTGCTGAAAACAGCGTTAGTCCGTGTTAGTTGCATCCAAAATACATAAATTAGAGGCAAAACAATAGCAAAAGTGTTCGGGAAAGTGGATACGTTTTGGACGTATCAGATGGATACTGGCCAATTCCGTTAGCACTTTGTCATTCTGACGGAAGAAAGTTTCAACTTCTGCCATTCTTACTTATAATAAGAAAACGAAACACATTTCTTCCATCGCGCATCGACGCCTTGCCTTAACATCTTATTACATGTTTTTTTTGAAACGGGGGCAAAAGCTTTGCCCCATTCGATCAATAAAGGAGAAGAGTTTGACAAGAAAGTCTGAACAAACAAGAAAAGAACAAGGGACTACTCTCGCGGCATGATTTGACCCAAGCGTTTAGCACCGGCGATAACCCACAAGCGGGCCTCTCTCTTAATCTTATCTAGGATTACATCGTGGTTGGCATACTTGTTGTTGAAAACCCTTGCGCTGCGCTCATTCTAGAGCTCCCAAGTGACAAGAAGAGCTAACGAAGAGATGGCTTTGCGGTTCGGCAAGTGGGAGCTTGTCATGTTGCGCCACCAAAGCTCGATGGATAGACCGGCCCACCCATTCGGGGTAATATCCGTGTTATGCAACCGCTCCGCCACTTTGTCCCAAAGACGCGTAGTGAACCTACAATGGATGAAGAGGTGCGCCGCCGTCTCGAATGTTTGCTTGCAAAGGGGACATAGGCCGCAATTTGGCCACCCAGGCTTTTGAAGGCGGTCGACGGTCCAAATACGGTTTTGGGCAAGGAGCCAAGCAAAGAATTTGGTTTTGGGAGGTGCCCAAGTCTTCCAAACCGACTTGTGGAGATAGGAAGCGACGGAGCCGATGAATTGCACCTCATAAGCCGATTTAGCGGAGTATGTCGAACCACATACGTACATCCTGAAGTGAATCGCCACCATCGTCCATCAGCAAGGTTTCTTGCAGATGCATTGTATCATGATAGGGTTGAAGCCGACCATGTCGCACTCTGCACCATCCCGAAGCCCTCGTTTTTGCAGGCCTGGGCGCACTTGTCGATCGTGCAGTAGAAGGTCATGTAGGTCTTGCTGTACCACTTCCAAGTCTTGGCTTCAGATCCTAGAGTAAAACAAAGGACAACACATAGCAGCATTAGATTTCTTTTCTTCTTCTTTGGACTATGTGTGGAGTATGAACTTTACATCTGACCCAAAAACAAAAGTAGAATACTGAAAAAGTGTCATGTTCTTCAGATAAATAACGGACTTATTCAGGCAAGGCTTACCAGGAAGTAACAGGAGTGGCATGAACAGCAGCAAGCACAAGCCTGACACCTTGAGCTTGAGCACACCCATGTCTACCGAACGAACACTAAATCAATAAAAGGAAGGAATGGAGCTAGAACAGAGGGGATGGTGAGATCCAAATAGGCTAATGCCATCTCTTCTTATAGCCATGGAGGTTACAAGAAAATAAAACAGAAATGGTTAGCATGATGCGCTGTACTCCATTGGAAAACAAACTTTGACTGACTTTGGGAGTACCTACACAACTACCCCTTCGAAGACCCCACGTCCCCGGGATGTTGAGCAAGAAGACTACACAGTTTTAGCCTCTACCTCAACCTCGACGACTCAACACCAGGCCGCATCACCACTCTCTGCTTCAAGAATCCTTGTTGAAGACGATGTCAACAAGCTGAAGACTGCAACATATGTGACCAGCCCAAACCTATAGGATGGATAGGACAAAACTCAATCGCTTTGATTGAGCTACCCCCGCGTATTAGTCATCCATGGGTACTTGTGTTACCATGTCTGGTTTGATGATTGCTTATAGTTCCCTAAGTGTGTTGTCTTGAGTGTTTTTATTTGTTTGTTGTGTGTTTGATTGTGTTGGTCTTTAGGTCTGAAAAACACTCTTGGTGTGATAAACCAGCGTAGGAAGCCCCTCTAAGACGTTTTCACAGTCATCTACCTCGCCGATAAAATGCTTACTGCTAGCTAAATGGATAAGTTAACCCTGTTAACCATCGATTCTCAACCGTCAGAGAAACTGACCAGACCCCTATCTACGGCAACTACTTTCAAGATCAGCTGAAGCATCTCTACTAAGCCGAGAAGACAGAAGACCCTACCTTCAAGAGTGACTGCACCTCTGCAAGAAGACATGCATACTAACTTTGTCTAACCTTGGAGTGTAATCGCACTAACCTCGAGGATATCTTCTTGGCACTACCCTCTAACACATCATCTAACAAGCTGAGAGAATCATAGCGTCAAAGCCAAGCTACATCACATAGTTCATCTGTTCCTCATCAAGTGAAGCTCATGAAGATACCTCAAGACTCAAGATTAGGTGTATTTTACCTACTCACTTCTTAAGTGGTATAAGTCAACACTGACCCTCAAGCTGAAGATTGTCTTCGACGACCCCTGTTGCTACTTCATATGGGTACCAACCAGGCGTTTCATCAACTTACTAACTCGCCGCGCGTCCCCTATGGTTTAGTTAACACCGTGAGTGCCTCTTGAAGTTGTGGTCCGCACGTCGCCCCTGAAGATTCTTCAACTGAGTACGGAAGATCGATGACTCCTTCAGAAGCCCCTGACAGGACCGCAAGGCAGAAGCTCTAAGTTTTTCCGGAAGCCCGATGAAAAATCTTAAGGGTGGAAGACTTCGTCTTCCACTAAAAGTTGGAGCTGACCCTAACATTTTAAACCTTTCTAACACACCGTTGGAAATGTGGGATGCACTAACCCCTCTTGAAGCCGTGGACTACACAACGCCCTCTGAAGATGTTCGACTCAAGACGAGAGATCAATGACCTCTCCAAAAAGCGCCCGACAAGACCCGTGGCCGAAGCTTACAGTTTTTAACGCCCCCTCCCCAATGAACAATCTTAAGGGTGGAAGACTTCGTCTTCCACTAAAATCAAGCTAACTCTAAAAAGTTTCAACCCTGCCGAGGCACCATTGGAGTGCACTAACTTTTCCGAAATCTTGAACCCCCGCTAGGGTCGTTAAGAAGCTACAGGTCTAACATCTGTGGGAGTAGTCATCCTCTTCATGAAGCTCGCCATCGGCAGAAATCCATCATGTCTCCCAGAAGATGAAGCAACGACCTTCTCAACAATGGCACATCTACAGAAGAATGGAGTCTAACTTTAGTTAAACTTTACAACCCCTCTAGTTCTACGCTCAGTAATCTCGGGACGAGATTTTTTAAGGGTGGAAAACTGTAACACCCCAACTTTTGCAACCTTGATTAGTTGTCCTTATTGCAAAAATTAGGGGGAACAAAAACTTTTTCTAAAGACTAATTAGATGAATTGCCTTGATCTGTCTGTTAATATGAATTGCTTTGATCTGTTGGTAGATGTATTGTCTTGTTTTTCTTGTTGAGTTTTGTCTTGAGCTACTTCAAAGAACAACACCTCTAGTGGTAAAACAAACAACTCACCTAATAAAACACATGTGTGTCCTAGGAAAAGTTGTTTTCCCTTTTTCTACATCAAACTCTTCTCCTCATGGCAACATGAGTGTGCCATCTTGATTTTTCTCTTGGTGGTACAAGATAGCTCAATCATCCTTAATTCAAGACTTGGGATCATCTACCCCTAGCTACATCCCTCTCTTATACCCACTCATCCTTGTTGGATTTGAGGCCATGTCGACCATCTGTGTTGACACGCTTTAAATGTCCAGACTTTGGCAATTGATCTCTAAGCACCCACGACTGTAATTAGTGATCTCAGTGCATGGATCCCATCTATGCAACACCCTCTTCAACCTCCACATCTTGCATGTCTCAGTCCATCCTTGCATCACATATATTCCACTTGATCTTATGCCCTATCCAGTGTTTCAGCACTAGATCACTTCTTCCTCTTTTACCTATTTTTTTTATTTTTGCAAGTTTAATCTTCACAAAACCAAGAGTGGGAATGATGGGTACATTTTGTAGTCACCATCTACCCTTGAGAACACTCCTCCCTAAAATAGTTTTCCTCATCAAAACCCTATTGTTTTCCTTATCTGGTTTTGATCACAAAACTACTTCTAGTTTTATTAAAGCTTCTCAAAATATTTCTTCAAAGAAAACAAGGAACTGAAATGGATTTTGTTTTCCATCCCATTTCTACCACGTACTGATTTCTGAAAAACTTTTATTTCTATTTGGCTTTCTTTTTAACAAAAAGGCTTGTTTATGATAACTATACCATTTCTTGTTTTTCCTCTCGCTTATTTTTACATTGGAGAAAAACTCTACTTTACTAGAGAAAGTAAGTAGAATATTTTGAACCCCTATGTTCCCACTAGTTTTATCTCAACACTTTCAAACTTCATTCCACTTGAGTTCATTCCCAATTGTCCCTAGACAATTGAGGTGTTTCAAATACTTTTCAAACAAGTTCTATTTCAAATGACAACTCTTGCACATCTTATGCACATCTCTGATCCATCACATTGTATCCCCTCCATCCTCCAATTTTTGATCAAATGGATGATCATTTGATACTTTCAAAACCACTCCCAATTGACCTGTTATTTGAAGCACAACTTATATTTCTTCATACCCATCTCAATCCTTTATTATTTTCCATCATCACCTTGACATCATGAATTGATGATTTATGTCACCATATTCATCCTTGTGAGTATATGGTTACTTCACTCACCATCTCTCCTAGTCTTGCTCTACCATTTTCTAAATCACCATCACCACCATCATCTCTTGGACACATCTTTTATCAGGTCAGAATGCCACCACCATCTACTTTAGCACCCTTGTGCATTAGTATCTCTATGCCTAAAATTCTATATCTTTTTAGGCCACCATTTTAGTAATTTTGAGGCACTCAACCTTGGGTGTCATGCATGTGTTGCAATGCTCTCTTGTTGATCACTTGTGCATGGCCAAAAATATGTGGCCGGCCATGCCATGGCACACATGCATCATGCCTCTCCATTTTCCTCTCTCTCTCATAATTACTCCACCTTGGGAAGCCTCTCACTTTTTGTCCCTTCCCCATGCCTCTAATAATTTCATCTTGGGTCAAATTCTTCCCCCACAAGCCAGCCTCCCAACTAACCCAATAAATGAAGAGGCTACCCCCCAACCAACCCAATCAATGAGGAGGCAGCCCACCCCCTCTCCCTCTATATAAAGGGGCTTGGTAGCCCACCCCCTCCTCACTTGCTCTCACTTTTCCACTCTCCACTCCTTACTCCACTCCCTCCCATCCCTCTCCCACCCCTCTCCCACGAAAATGCTGCTCCTTCTAGCTACCTTGGCCGGCCATGGCCATGAAAAGCTCTCCAAGATGAAGCTCTCCCCCTTCCCCAAGCTTCTCCTCTCCATGAGAGCTTTCCTCTCCTTCTTCTCCCCAACCCTAGATGGTTTTCTCTCCTCTTCTTCTTCCTCCCTTGCTAAGTTTGGATCTTGATGCAGGTGCATGTTGGTCCAAGCATGGAGAAGCTTCACCTATCCTCAGATCTGAAGTTCTTGACCAAAGTTCGTCCAAAACCTTGCAGTAATTTCTTTTATCTTGCTGTTTCAGATTCTGGTACGAACTTGTAAAATCCGCCAAATCTTGTGTGCAGATCCAAATCGAGTGATTCAAAGTTTCGCAGATAGGTATTGAAAATATCTACAACTTGGCGTTGGTCTCATCCTCAAGTTAGTTACGGATTTTGCATGGTAAATAAAGTTCTACAAACATGCAGAATCACTGTTTGTTAGATTTCTTCCGTTTTACAAAACCTTTCTGAGCAAACTCAACGGTGGGTGAAAGCCCTCTCTAGTACCTTCATTTTGGCGTTGGTTTCACTTCGAATTACCTCCTGAAATTGAAATGGTTCACAGATCAAGATCTGGTCAGATCTGACTTTGTCGAATTAAACCAGGAGGCTGGAGACGAATTTTTGAATGAAACCAATTGGGTAAGAACCACCTATTCAATACCTTTCAGATGCAGCTGACCTCATATTTTTATGTTTTGTGTATGATTTTTGATGAATTAAACTTGTTCTGTGTGTTCTGCAGACATGGCTGTTAGCTTTTAAATCATCAAAAATCCATTTTTGAACGTAATTGTGTGATTCCAATTCTGTAGGATTACTGAATGTTTTCTTAATCATCTCAAACAAGATTCAAACCTTTATCTGTTCTGCAACTCCATAGTTAAAGAAAATGGTGAAAACATGCAGTAAACTTGTAAATCCATTTGTGAGAGTTTCAGGAACAATTTGAACCCAAATCCAATTTTGTATGCTTCTCTGTTTAATTACCCTTCAAATGCAAGTGGTCTTATATTTTTAGGATTTTTCTACGATTTATGGCTTACAGATCTTGTTTTCTGTACAGTCAGATTCAAAGAAATTCCTAAAATTGTAGGTTTAATATTTTTGGGTGTTTCCAATTGGGTTAGTCTTGTATTAGTACTGGCTATCTAGGAAAAATATTATTAGTCTCTGATCATATATATTTGTTACTGTTAGTAATGTATATGTGTGACATGCATTGTTGAAGCAAAACTTTTTGGTTTATTCAAAACCCTTGACCAACTCTTTTTAGTAGAGATGGGAAACCTTTGTTTTATGCTTGCAAAACAAAACCTCTGCAACTCAACTTTAGCCCTATTGTTTTTCTTAAGTTTTAAAATGATGTGGGATATGGTTTGCTTCCTATTTTGGATGTAGGATTATGTGAACAACTTAATTTAGGAAAACTGTTTTCTACATTTCCAAAAATGTTTGAAAGTGTTTTGTGAATGTATTTGATGTCAAACTAATGCACTTGTCCTCTTTAGGATGTTATCTACCAGGGGATATTTGGTTTATACCATGGTGATACTCGAGAAAGGCAATTGCTAAGTTGTGATACTCTCATACCTTTACTAGGTAAATAAAATGGGTTCTCTTTTAGTGCTTTGCAGTATCTATAAGTTCTTTGTATGTTAGCCCGTAGTAAGGTGGTTAACTATTGCTTGTTGATTGTTGAATGTTGCATGCTTGTTATGATTGGTGCAATGTGATTGATTGTGTTCCTTTTATATTTTTCGACGATAGATGCGAACGATTCCGGAGAAGAAGAAGAAGTGGTTCGGACAAGGATTTTATTTATATTGACGGGATTCTTATATTGATGAAGTTGAAGAAGTCCAGGGACAAATAAGCCAAGGCAAGCCATCTTTTGATCTCTGATATGATGTCTCTTTGGATGTCATCTTGTGCTATCAATAGCATCTTGGTTCTATGTGTGATGATCTCCATATTGTTGTCATCTATGCTTGGATGCAAGCATGGTACCTCTAGTAGTTTTATCTTGTCAAGGTCTTGGTAATTGGTTGGGTGTATGGTATCATGGCCATTGCTATCCAACTTGCTTTCTATATTTAGCTTGAATAAGTTCCACCTCGGGACAAGATTCATACTACACCCCCTTCTAGTGTAGATGTATCAATACCATGTTTTTGGTGTATTCTCAAATTGTGATGAGTATGCCTGTTTTCCCTTAATGGTGTTGGTGTTGGTCAATTCTCATCCCTATCTATCTATTGATTGGGTTAGATAGCACCACAAATCTGAAAGTATATTTCCTCTTGTGTTGTCATAATACATGCTTAGCTCAAGCAAGTATGATCCACTCCAATACCTCTTTTTCATACCCTCAATGGCGTGATGACCCTCATCTCGGCCATAGTGTTGTATTAGTTCAACTCATGAAACTTTAGATTGGGAACCCCTCAAGGTTTACCTTGTTGTAAATGTTTATGAAAACCTTGGGTGAGGCAATCTTACCCAAGCGTATGGTTTATGAAAGGAAAGGATCTTGACAAAGATGGTTGGAAAGAGGAAGGTGTGTGTGACTTGGGTTTTTGACAAAAACGACACATGGTTCTTTGTATTCGCCCGGAACAACTAAACAGCGCAACCATAGCTACTCCAACGTGGGCACGGGGCTTAACTTGACGTTTGTTCTTCTTAGCATGAGGCACCGCACAACTATACAAGGGTACGGTTACCCCCGAGTCCGGGTTGTCATGGTTGGGACAATAGTATAACGGGAGGCCTTCAGGGCTGACCCGTCCGGAAGATACTATGGGTCTCCTGGCTTGGCGGTGGAGCCACGCTCTAGAGGAGGTGAGCTGCCACGGTGCCGGGGAGGTACATACTCCATAGGGTAGGACCTCGTGTTAAGTCGAATGGGCGAAAGGTTATGACCGGGTATCCGTCGTGGCATATGTCGTTATGCGGGGATGATGCCCACACGATAGGTATCCGGATAGTTGTGGTGAAAGTGTGCAAACTCTGCAGAGTCAAAACTATTCGAATAGCCGCGTCCGCGGTCATGGACGGTTGGGATGGCCGTTACAGAGCTGTGTCGAGTTTTGGTTTTGAAAATGATTTCCAAAGGAAATGTGTGTTGGAAGTACCGGAAGGGTACGGGAAAGATGGTGTGCCGACCATGTGGAGATGGTCGAGGAAAATGAAACAAAAGAGGGTGACCCATCCTAGTGTTTCATGTAGAGGAACTCTGCTTTAACAAAGATATAGAGATGTCATAGGACTTTCTTAGTGTCCCCTTCAACTGTGATGTGGGATGCTATATCCACAAGAGAAACTGATTCTCTTTCACATGCTATATCCACAAGAGAAACTGATTCTCTTTCACATGCTATATCCACCAGAGAAACTATTCTTCCTCTCTTGTCTTCTTTAGTTAGAATTGTTATCACCTTCTTGATGGTTTGCGAGTACAATTCAAATGTACTCACGGCTTTGTCCCTGGCTATTTACTTGGCCAGACCTGGAGGACTTCGACAGATGAAGAAGGAGTTGACGACGTCTATGCGAGCTAGGAACGTCTTCCCAGTCAGTTGCCTGTAGGGTTAAGGCAGATGACTTGGGCTCTACGCTGCTGAAGTGATTCTGCTACTCTGATGATTAGATTAGGCCCTTCGAGGCTATCTTGTAAAGATGGGTCATGTGACCTTATTGTAATTTTCTTATTCCGTTTTGTAAAGGATGATGTAATTTGATATCAGTTCGGTTATGTGTTCACGGCACACTGATCATGGGAACGTGAACTGTATACATAACAGGGTATTTCGGACAGCTAGTCCGGGGTCCCCACAGAGCTGGTATCAGAGCTATCCTGACTGTAGGAGACCTTAGTTGGCATGGACGTTAGTTAGGAAACAAGTACTTGGGAAAAACTATTTACCAAACAAATTCTTTCGTTAGTCGGAAGCATAGCTTCTACTCCTCTCGTTTCTTCAAAAACTTCTAAATTCTTATCTCTTCGCTTTATAGAAGTGTTTGAAAATTCTTACTCTATTGTCTCATCCACTTCAAACCTACATATTGGACGATGTCCCCAACTCAGACCGGAGACTCGAACTCAAAGATACATCAATCCCTCAGGAAGACTCATGAATCTCCAACGACAGCTATTGAAGATTGGAGGCCGACTTAGTGTGCACATAAAAGAATGATAATATCATGTCTTTGGTTGTCACCAAAGTATGTCAAAGATCTGACCTTGTTCCTCCGTGGACTTGCACTTTTTGCAGTCGTCAGGGATCAAGTCCTCAGTTTTTGACTAGTATTTTTTAGGCCAGCCACCAGAAGATGCCGACTTTGGGAGTACCTACACAACTACCCCTTCGAAGACCCCACGTCCCCGGGATGTTGAGCAAGAAGACTACACAGTTTTAGCCTCTACCTCAACCTCGACGACTCAACACCAGGCCGCATCACCACTCTCTGCTTCAAGAATCCTTGTTGAAGACGATGTCAACAAGCTGAAGACTGCAACATATGTGACCAGCCCAAACCTATAGGATGGATAGGACAAAACTCAATCGCTTTGATTGAGCTACCCCCGCGTATTAGTCATCCATGGGTACTTGTGTTACCATGTCTGGTTTGATGATTGCTTATAGTTCCCTAAGTGTGTTGTCTTGAGTGTTTTTATTTGTTTGTTGTGTGTTTGATTGTGTTGGTCTTTAGGTCTGAAAAACACTCTTGGTGTGATAAACCAGCGTAGGAAGCCCCTCTAAGACGTTTTCACAGTCATCTACCTCGCCGATAAAATGCTTACTGCTAGCTAAATGGATAAGTTAACCCTGTTAACCATCGATTCTCAACCGTCAGAGAAACTGACCAGACCCCTATCTACGCCAACTACTTTCAAGATCAGCTGAAGCATCTCTACTAAGCCGAGAAGACAGAAGACCCTACCTTCAAGAGTGACTGCACCTCTGCAAGAAGACATGCATACTAACTTTGTCTAACCTTGGAGTGTAATCGCACTAACCTCGAGGATATCTTCTTGGCACTACCCTCTAACACATCGTCTAACAAGCTGAGAGAATCATAGCGTCAAAGCCAAGCTACATCACATAGTTCATCTGTTCCTCATCAAGTGAAGCTCATGAAGATACCTCAAGACTCAAGATTAGGTGTATTTTACCTACTCACTTCTTAAGTGGTATAAGTCAACACTGACCCTCAAGCTGAAGATTGTCTTCGACGACCCCTGTTGCTACTTCATATGGGTACCAACCAGGCGTTTCATCAACTTACTAACTCGCCGCGCGTCCCCTATGGTTTAGTTAACACCGTGAGTGCCTCTTGAAGTTGTGGTCCGCACGTCGCCCCTGAAGATTCTTCAACTGAGTACGGAAGATCGATGACTCCTTCGAAGCCCCCGACAGACCGCAAGGCGTAAGCTCTAAGT
This sequence comes from Lolium perenne, assembly GCF_019359855.2. NCBI lineage: Eukaryota > Viridiplantae > Streptophyta > Magnoliopsida > Poales > Poaceae > Lolium > Lolium perenne. Next base: position 29,373,737 of record NC_067248.2, on the reverse strand, counting down.
TTTTCCGGAAGCCCGATGAAAAATCTTAAGGGTGGAAGACTTCGTCTTCCACTAAAAGTTGGAGCTGACCCTAACATTTTAAACCTTTCTAACACACCGTTGGAAATGTGGGATGCACTAACCCCTCTTGAAGCCGTGGACTACACAACGCCCTCTGAAGATGTTCGACTCAAGACGAGAGATCAATGACCTCTCCAAAAAGCGCCCGACAAGACCCGTGGCCGAAGCTTACAGTTTTTAACGCCCCCTCCCCAATGAACAATCTTAAGGGTGGAAGACTTCGTCTTCCACTAAAATCAAGCTAACTCTAAAAAGTTTCAACCCTGCCGAGGCACCATTGGAGTGCACTAACTTTTTCGAAATCTTGAACCCCCGCTAGGGTCGTTAAGAAGCTACAGGTCTAACATCTGTGGGAGTAGTCATCCTCTTCATGAAGCTCGCCATCGGCAGAAATCCATCATGTCTCCCAGAAGATGAAGCAACGACCTTCTCAACAATGGCACATCTACAGAAGAATGGAGTCTAACTTTAGTTAAACTTTACAACCCCTCTAGTTCTACGCTCAGTAATCTCGGGACGAGATTTTTTAAGGGTGGAAGATCTGTAACACCCCAACTTTTGCAACCTTGATTAGTTGTCCTTATTGCAAAAATTAGGGGGAACAAAAACTTTTTCTAAAGACTAATTAGATGAATTGCCTTGATCTGTCTGTTAATATGAATTGCTTTGATCTGTTGGTAGATGTATTATCTTGTTTTTCTTGTTGAGTTTTGTCTTGAGCTACTTCAAAGAACAACACCTCTAGTGGTAAAACAAACAACTCACCTAATAAAACACATGTGTGTCCTAGGAAAAGTTGTTTTCCCTTTTTCTACATCAAACTCTTCTCCTCATGGCAACATGAGTGTGCCATCTTGATTTTTCTCTTGGTGGTACAAGATAGCTCAATCATCCTTAATTCAAGACTTGGGATCATCTACCCCTAGCTACATCCCTCTCTTATACCCACTCATCCTTGTTGGATTTGAGGCCATGTCGACCATCTGTGTTGACACGCTTTAAATGTCCAGACTTTGGCAATTGATCTCTAAGCACCCACGACTGTAATTAGTGATCTCAGTGCATGGATCCCATCTATGCAACACCCTCTTCAACCTCCACATCTTGCATGTCTCAGTCCATCCTTGCATCACATATATTCCACTTGATCTTATGCCCTATCCAGTGTTTCAGCACTAGATCACTTCTTCCTCTTTTACCTATTTTTTTTATTTTTGCAAGTTTAATCTTCACAAAACCAAGAGTGGGAATGATGGGTACATTTTGTAGTCACCATCTACCCTTGAGAACACTCCTCCCTAAAATAGTTTTCCTCATCAAAACCCTATTGTTTTCCTTATCTGGTTTTGATCACAAAACTACTTCTAGTTTTATTAAAGCTTCTCAAAATATTTCTTCAAAGAAAACAAGGAACTGAAATGGATTTTGTTTTCCATCCCATTTCTACCACGTACTGATTTCTGAAAAACTTTTATTTCTATTTGGCTTTCTTTTTAACAAAAAGGCTTGTTTATGATAACTATACCATTTCTTGTTTTTCCTCTCGCTTATTTTTACATTGGAGAAAAACTCTACTTTACTAGAGAAAGTAAGTAGAATATTTTGAACCCCTATGTTCCCACTAGTTTTATCTCAACACTTTCAAACTTCATTCCACTTGAGTTCATTCCCAATTGTCCCTAGACAATTGAGGTGTTTCAAATACTTTTCAAACAAGTTCTATTTCAAATGACAACTCTTGCACATCTTATGCACATCTCTGATCCATCACATTGTATCCCCTCCATCCTCCAATTTTTGATCAAATGGATGATCATTTGATACTTTCAAAACCACTCCCAATTGACCTGTTATTTGAAGCACAACTTATATTTCTTCATACCCATCTCAATCCTTTATTATTTTCCATCATCACCTTGACATCATGAATTGATGATTTATGTCACCATATTCATCCTTGTGAGTATATGGTTACTTCACTCACCATCTCTCCTAGTCTTGCTCTACCATTTTCTAAATCACCATCACCACCATCATCTCTTGGACACATCTTTTATCAGGTCAGAATGCCACCACCATCTACTTTAGCACCCTTGTGCATTAGTATCTCTATGCCTAAAATTCTATATCTTTTTAGGCCACCATTTTAGTAATTTTGAGGCACTCAACCTTGGGTGTCATGCATGTGTTGCAATGCTCTCTTGTTGATCACTTGTGCATGGCCAAAAATATGTGGCCGGCCATGCCATGGCACACATGCATCATGCCTCTCCATTTTCCTCTCTCTCTCATAATTACTCCACCTTGGGAAGCCTCTCACTTTTTGTCCCTTCCCCATGCCTCTAATAATTTCAGCTTGGGTCAAATTCTTCCCCCACAAGCCAGCCTCCCAACTAACCCAATAAATGAAGAGGCTACCCCCCAACCAACCCAATCAATGAGGAGGCAGCCCACCCCCTCTCCCTCTATATAAAGGGGCTTGGTAGCCCACCCCCTCCTCACTTGCTCTCACTTTTCCACTCTCCACTCCTTACTCCACTCCCTCCCATCCCTCTCCCACCCCTCTCCCACGAAAATGCTGCTCCTTCTAGCTACCTTGGCCGGCCATGGCCATGAAAAGCTCTCCAAGATGAAGCTCTCCCCCTTCCCCAAGCTTCTCCTCTCCATGAGAGCTTTCCTCTCCTTCTTCTCCCCAACCCTAGATGGTTTTCTCTCCTCTTCTTCTTCCTCCCTTGCTAAGTTTGGATCTTGATGCAGGTGCATGTTGGTCCAAGCATGGAGAAGCTTCACCTATCCTCAGATCTGAAGTTCTTGACCAAAGTTCGTCCAAAACCTTGCAGTAATTTCTTTTATCTTGCTGTTTCAGATTCTGGTACGAACTTGTAAAATCCGCCAAATCTTGTGTGCAGATCCAAATCGAGTGATTCAAAGTTTCACAGATAGGTATTGAAAATATCTACAACTTGCCGTTGGTCTCATCCTCAAATTAGTTACGGATTTTGCATGGTAAATAAAGTTCTACAAACATGCAGAATCACTGTTTGTTAGATTTCTTCCGTTTTACAAAACCTTTCTGAGCAAACTCAACGGTGGGTGAAAGCCCTCTCTAGTACCTTCATTTTGGCGTTGGTTTCACTTCGAATTACCTCCTGAAATTGAAATGGTTCATAGATCAAGATCTGGTCAGATCTGACTTTGTCGAATTAAACCAGGAGGCTGGAGACGAATTTTTGAATGAAACCAATTGGGTAAGAACCACCTATTCAATACCTTTCAGATGCAGCTGACCTCATATTTTTATGATTTGTGTATGATTTTTGATGAATTAAACTTTTTCTGTGTGTTCTGCAGACATGGCTGTTAGCTTTTAAATCATCAAAAATCCATTTTTGAACGTAATTGTGTGATTCCAATTCTGTAGGATTACTGAATGTTTTCTTAATCATCTCAAACAAGATTCAAACCTTTATCTGTTCTGCAACTCCATAGTTAAAGCAAATGGTGAAAACATGCAGTAAACTTGTAAATCCATTTGTGAGAGTTTCAGGAACAATTTGAACCCAAATCCAATTTTGTATGCTTCTCTGTTTAATTACCCTTCAAATGCAAGTGGTCTCATATTTTTAGGATTTTTCTACGATTTATGGCTTACAGATCTTGTTTTCTGTACAGTCAGATTCAAAGAAATTCCTAAAATTGTAGGTTTAATATTTTTGGGTGTTTCCAATTGGGTTAGTCTTGTATTAGTACTGGCTATCTAGGAAAAATATTATTAGTCTCTGATCATATATATTTGTTACTATTAGTAATGTATATGTGTGACATGCATTGTTGAAGCAAAACTTTTTGGTTTATTCAAAACCCTTGACCAACTCTTTTTAGTAGAGATGGGAAACCTTTGTTTTATGCTTGCAAAACAAAACCTCTGCAACTCAACTTTAGCCCTATTGTTTTTCTTAAGTTTTAAAATGATGTGGGATATGGTTTGCTTCCTATTTTGGATGTAGGATTATGTGAACAACTTAATTTAGGAAAACTGTTTTCTACATTTCCAAAAATGTTTGAAAGTGTTTTGTGAATGTATTTGATGTCAAACTAATGCACTTGTCCTCTTTAGGATGTTATCTACCAGGGGATATTTGGTTTATACCATGGTGATACCCGAGAAAGGCAATTGCTAAGTTGTGATACTCTCATACCTTTACTAGGTAAATAAAATGGGTTCTCTTTTAGTGCTTTGCAGTATCTATAAGTTCTTTGTATGTTAGCCCGTAGTAAGGTGGTTAACTATTGCTTGTTGATTGTTGAATGTTGCATGCTTGTTATGATTGGTGCAATGTGATTGATTGTGTTCCTTTTATATTTTCCGACGATAGATGCGAACGATTCCGGAGAAGAAGAAGAAGAAGTGGTTCGGACAAGGATTTTATTTATATTGACGGGATTCTTATATTGATGAAGTTGAAGAAGTCCAGGGACAAATAAGCCAAGGCAAGCCATCTTTTGATCTCTGATATGATGTCTCTTTGGATGTCATCTTGTGCTATCAATAGCATCTTGGTTCTATGTGTGATGATCTCCATATTGTTGTCATCTATGCTTGGATGCAAGCATGGTACCTCTAGTAGTTTTATCTTGTCAAGGTCTTGGTAATTGGTTGGGTGTATGGTATCATGGCCATTGCTATCCAACTTGCTTTCTATATTTAGCTTGAATAAGTTCCACCTCGGGACAAGATTCATACTACACCCCCTTCTAGTGTAGATGTATCAATACCATGTTTTTGGTGTATTCTCAAATTGTGATGAGTATGCCTGTTTTCCCTTAATGGTGTTGGTGTTGGTCAATTCTCATCCCTATCTATCTATTGATTGGGTTAGATAGCACCACAAATCTGAAAGTATATTTCCTCTTGTGTTGTCATAATACATGCTTAGCTCAAGCAAGTATGATCCACTCCAATACCTCTTTTGCATACCCTCAATGGCGTGATGACCCTCATCTCGGCCATAGTGTTGTATTAGTTCAACTCATGAAACTTTAGATTGGGAACCCCTCAAGGTTTACCTTGTTGTAAATGTTTATGAAAACCTTGGGTGAGGCAATCTTACCCAAGCGTATGGTTTATGAAAGGAAAGGATCTTGACAAAGATGGTTGGAAAGAGGAAGGTGTGTGTGACTTGGGTTTTTGACAAAAATGACACATGGTTCTTTGTATTCGCCCGGAACAACTAAACAGCGCAACCATAGCTACTCCAACGTGGGCACGGGGCTTAACTTGACGTTTGTTCTTCTTAGCATGAGGCACCGCACAACTATACAAGGGTACGGTTACCCCCGAGTCCGGGTTGTCATGGTTGGGACAATAGTATAACGGGAGGCCTTCAGGGCTGACCCGTCCGGAAGATACTATGGGTCTCCTGGCTTGGCGGTGGAGCCACGCTCTAGAGGAGGTGAGCTGCCACGGTACCGGGGAGGTACATACTCCATAGGGTAGGACCTCGTGTTAAGTCGAATGGGCGAAAGGTTATGTCCGGGTATCCGTCGTGGCATATGTCGTTATGCGGGGATGATGCCCACACGATAGGTATCCGGATAGTTGTGGTGAAAGTGTGCAAACTCTGCAGAGTCAAAACTATTCGAATAGCCGCGTCCGCGGTCATGGACGGTTGGGATGGCCGTTACAGAGCTGTGTCGAGTTTTGGTTTTGAAAATGATTTCCAAAGGAAATGTGTGTTGGAAGTACCGGAAGGGTACGGGAAAGATGGTGTGCCGACCATGTGGAGATGGTCGAGGAAAATGAAACAAAAGAGGGTGACCCATCCTAGTGTTTCATGTAGAGGAACTCTGCTTTAACAAAGATATAGAGATGTCATAGGACTTTCTTAGTGTCCCCTTCAACTGTGATGTGGGATGCTATATCCACAAGAGAAACTGATTCTCTTTCACATGCTATATCCACAAGAGAAACTGATTCTCTTTCACATGCTATATCCACCAGAGAAACTATTCTTCCTCTCTTGTCTTCTTTAGTTAGAATTGTTATCACCTTCTTGATGGTTTGCGAGTACAATTCAAATGTACTCACGGCTTTGTCCCTGGCTATTTACTTGGCCAGACCTGGAGGACTTCGACAGATGAAGAAGGAGTTGACGACGTCTATGCGAGCTAGGAACGTCTTCCCAGTCAGTTGCCTGTAGGGTTAAGGCAGATGACTTGGGCTCTACACTGCTGAAGTGATTCTGCTACTCTGATGATTAGATTAGGCCCTTCGAGGCTATCTTGTAAAGATGGGTCATGTGACCTTATTGTAATTTTCTTATTCCGTTTTGTAAAGGATGATGTAATTTGATATCAGTTCGGTTATGTGTTCACGGCACACTGATCATGGGAACGTGAACTGTATACATAACAGGGTATTTCGGACAGCTAGTCCGGGGTCCCCACAAAAACAAACTTTGACTGAATAAACATGGACCATTCAAATTCAAAGTCAATTATATCTGGAAGATAGAACTCTATCTTCCAGATATAATTGCTTTCTGTACTCTCTAGATAGAACTCTATCTTCCTGATCTTGTTAGCAAGGAGTTAAGTGTGCGGCGGTGACCGGGACCGGCCTCTACAAGAAAGGGCGTCTGGTGAGATTCGAGATCCAAATCTCCAATGGGAAGCATGTCATAAACGATCTTTGAGCTAGCAAACGCGAAACGGTTGATGTTTTCTGTTGGATAACTGTTGGTGTATCTGTTGGTCTGTCTTCTTGTTCTCTGTTGTGGCCCGTTTGGCCCAGCCCAGTCCTGACCTATATAAGGTGCTTCTATCTCTGTAACCCTATGCAGAGAGAGAGTTCCTCCTTGCAGCCTCCTTCTACCTCAGGTTAGGCCCTCACCTCTGTCCACATGGTATCAGAGCAAGGAGCAGTGAGGGCAACGACGGGAAGGACTGCCGATCTGGAAGCCTAGTCTGCTGTGGCAGCTAGGAGGAAGAGGAAGAGGAAGGGAGTAGGCTGCTGCGGTGGCTGGGAGGAAGAGGAAGGGAGCAGGCTGCTGCGGCGGCAAGGAGGGGAAGACAGTGACAAGGAGACGAAGAGGCATCCTGCGGGTAAGTCCTTTGGTGGTTCTGAGATGTTAGTTTGGTGTCAAGCATGGGGGACAATAGGGATTTGGCCACGGCTCTGGAGAAGCTGGCAGATCTTATAACTACCAAAGGAGATGGAGGAGGATCTGCTGGAGGGGGAGCAATCGTTCCCCATACCAACATCGGTCAGAAACTTGAGCTGCCGGCGAACGAAATCAAGTTGGAAGGAGTGGCCAACTATCTCCGGTGGTCAAGGAGGGCGATGTTGATTTTGAACTCGAAAGGGCTGGATGAACGTGTGAGTGGTGAAGCTGCAGAACCAGCAGACAAGACCAGTCTGGAATGGAAACAGTGGAATGCCATAAATTCTCTGATTGTGGCATGGTTGCTTAACTCTTTGGTTCCTAACATTGCTGCTTCTGTAGAGGCACTCACAAAAGCTTCAGAGGTATGGGACACCCTATCAAATCTTTATTCTGGTAAGGGAAACATTATGTTGATTGTTGAGATTGAGGATAAAGTGCATGACTTGCAACAAGGAAACAAAACTGTGATGGCATATGTGGCTGAGTTGCAGCATCTTTGGGGAGATTTAGATCATGTTGATCCTTTGGAACTTGCCCATGGGGAATGTGTGAGTGCTGCTGCAAGCTGGATTGAACGTCGGCGAGTCATGAAGTTCTTGAAGGGTCTTAATCAAGATTTTGAGGGGAGAAGGGCTACTTTACTGCATCAAACCACTACCCCTTCTCTTAAAGAAGCCATTGCAGCTATGTCCAGAGAGGAAGTGCGTCTGAATATGATGGACTTATTCAGGCAAGGCTTGCCAGGAAGTAACAGGAGTGGCATGAGCAGCAACAAGCACAAGCCTGACACCTTGAGCTTGAGCACACCCATGTCTACCGAACGAACACTAAATCAATAAAAGGAAGGAATGGAGCTAGAACAGAGGGGATGGTGAGATCCAAATAGGCTAATGCCATCTCTTCTTATAGCCATGGAGGTTACAAGAAAACAAAACATAAATGGTTAGCATGATGCGCTGTACTCCATTGGAAAACAAACTTTGACTGAATAAACATGGACCATTCAAATTCAAAGTCAATTATATCTGGAAGATAGAACTCTATCTTCCAGATATAATTGCTTTCTGTACTCTCTAGATAGAACTCTATCTTCCTGATCTTGTTAGCAAGGAGTTAAGTGTGCGGCGGTGACCGGGACCGGCCTCTACAAGAAAGGGCGTCTGGTGAGATTCGAGATCCAAATCTCCAATGGGAAGCATGTCATAAACGATCTTTGAGCTAGCAAACGCGAAACGGTTGATGTTTTCTGTTGGATAACTGTTGGTGTATCTGTTGGTCTGTCTTCTTGTTCTCTGTTGTGGCCCGTTTGGCCCAGCCCAGTCCTGACCTATATAAGGTGCTTCTATCTCTGTAACCCTATGCAGAGAGAGAGTTCCTCCTTGTAGCCTCCTTCTACCTCAGGTTAGGCCCTCACCTCTGTCCACATGGTATCAGAGCAAGGAGCAGTGAGGGCAACGACGGGAAGGACTGCCGATCTGGAAGCCTAGTCTGCTATGGCAGCTAGGAGGAAGAGGAAGAGGAAGGGAGTAGGCTGCTGCGGTGGCTGGGAGGAAGAGGAAGGGAGCAGGCCGCTGCGGCGGCAAGGAGGGGAAGACAGTGACAAGGAGACAAAGAGGCATCCTGCGGGTAAGTCCTTTGGTGGTTCTGAGAGGTTAGTTTGGTGTCAAGCATGGGGAACAACAGGGATTTGGCCAAGGCTCTGGAGAAGCTGGTGATACGTCTCCGACGTATCGATAATTTCTTATGATCCATGCCACATTATTGATGTTATCTACATGTTTTATGCACACTTTATGTCATATTCGTGCATTTTCTGGAACTAACCTATTAACAAGATGCCGAAGTGCCAGTTGCTATTTTATGCTGTTTTTGGTTTCAGAAATCCTAGTAACGAAATATTCTCGGAATTGGACGAAATCAAAGCCCAGGGGCCTATTTTTCCACGAAGCTTCCAGAAGTAAGAAGGAGAGACGAAGAGGGGCCACGAGGGAGCCAAACCCTAGGGCGGCGCGGCCCCCCCCCTTGGCCGCGCGGCCCTATGGTGTGGGCCCCCTGTGCCGCCTCTTGACCTGCCCTTCCGCCTACAAATAGCCTCCGTGACGAAACCCCCAGTACCGAGAGCCACGATACGGAAAACCTTACTGAGACGCCGCCACCGCCGATCCCATCTCGGGGGATCCAGGAGATCGCCTCCGGCACCCTGCCGGAGAGGGGAATCATCTCCCGGTGGACTCTACACCGCTATGGTCGCCTCCGGATTGATGAGTGAGTAGTCTACCCCTGGACTATGGGTCCATAGCAGTAGCTAGATGGTTGTCTTCTCCCCATTGTGCTATCATTGTCGGATCTTGTGAGCTGCCTAACATGATCAAGATCATCTATCTGTAATTCTATATGTTGCGTTTGTTGGGATCCGATGAATAGAGAATACTTGTTATGTTGATTATCAAAGTTATATCTACGTGTTGTTTATGATCTTGCATGCTTTCCGTTACTAGTAGATGCTCTGGCCAAGTAGATGCTTGTAACTCCAAGAGGGAGTACTTATGCTCGATAGTGGGTTCATGCCTGCATTGACACCTGTGACAGTGACAGAAAGTTCTAAGGTTGTGTTGTGCTGTTGCCACTAGGGATAAAACATTGATGCTATGTCTAAGGATGTAGTTGTTGATTACATTACGCACCATACTTAATGCAATTGTCTGTTGCTTTGCAACTTAATACTGGAGGGGGTTCGGATGATAACCTGAAGGTGGACTTTTTAGGCATAGATGCAGTTGGATGGCGGTCTATGTACTTTGTCGTAATGCCCAATTAAATCTCACTATAATCATCATGATATGTATGTGCATGGTCATGCTCTCTTTATTTGTCAATTGCCCAACTGTAATTTGTTCACCCAACATGCTGTTCGTCTTATGGGAGAGACACCTCTAGTGAACTGTGGACCCCGGTCCAATTCTCTTTACTGAAATACAATCGACTGCAATACTTGTTCTACTGTTTTCTGCAAACAATCATCTTCCACACAATACGGTTAATCCTTTGTTACAGCAAGCCGGTGAGATTGACAACCTCACTGTTTCGTTGGGGCAAAGTACTTTGGTTGTGTTGTGCAGGTTCCACGTTGGCGCCGGAATCCCTGGTGTTGCGCCACACTACATCCCGCCGCCATCAACCTTCAACGTGCTTCTTGGCTCCTCCTGGTTCGATAAACCTTGGTTTCTTTCTGAGGGAAAACTTGCTGCTGTGCGCATCATACCTTCCTCTTGGGGTTCCCAACGAACGTGTGAGTTACACGCCATCAAGCATATTTTCTGGCGCCGTTGCCGGGGACCTGAAGAAAAGTTACACCACAGAGATCTCTAACTCCCACATCAACTCTGCGCCAGCAACATATTTTCTGGCGCCGTTGCCGGGGAGATCAAGACACGCTGCAAGGGGAGTCTCCACTTCTCAATCTCTTTACTTTGTTTTTGTCTTGCTTAGTTTTATTTACTACTTTGTTTGCTGCACTAAATCAAAATACAAAAAAATTAGTTGCTAGTTTTACTTTATTTGCTATCTTGTTTGCTATATCAAAAACACAAAAAAATTAGTTACTTTACTTGATTCATCATGTTTCCTTTTAATTTTACCACAAAAGACATACCGGTAGGACGTGGGTCTATAGTTGGGAGAAATAATATAGAAGAATTTTTCAATCATGTTAGCACCATTGAAAATTTTGAAGATAGACACTTGGTAGACCTTGCGCCTACTTATGAAATTGCTGCTGCGCATTTAGTTCGCCTGTTGGAAACTAAATTTGTTAATCTTAATCCTATAATCCAACACATGTTTCTCACACTTGGTGATATGGAAGAAGGGGAAAAGAAAGATTTTGTTTTAGAAACCCTTCTTAGAGAATTTGGTGGTCTAGCAAGAGAAGCTAGAAAGGTCTTTGCTAAATTTAATATGCTTGGTTCTCATACTAATTTTGTTAGTCTCCTTGAAAAGATGGACATGGATAGAATAAGATACACTAATAATATTGATGATGGTGGGGAGATCAAAGCACCAATACCATGTAAACTCTTAGCTATGAATGATGCACTAGAAAATAACTATGCTTGGCTTGTTCCTGAAAATTTGTTTGATGAAAGTAGCACGCCTAAGACTAATGAAAAGGGAGATGCTAAAACTTATGTATCTAATATACTATGCCTGGTTGAGAAAACTCCACACCCTGCTGAGAATGCACCACCCTTCGATAATACTTGATACACACTTTCTGCGCCTAGCTGAAAGGCGTTAAAGAAAAGCGCTTATGGGAGACAACCCATGTTTTTACCTACAGTACTTTGTTTTTATTTTGTGTCTTGGAAGTTGTTTACTACTGTAGCAACCTCTCCTTATCTTAGTTTTGTGTTTTGTTGTGCCAAGTTAAGCCGTTGATAGAAAAGTAAGTACTAGATTTGGATTACTGCGCAGTTCCAGATTTCTTTGCTGTCACGAATCTGGGTCCACCTCCCTGTAGGTAGCTCAGAAAATTAAGCCAATTTACGTGCATGATCCTCAGATATGTACGCAACTTTCATTCAATTTGAGAATTTTCATTTGAGCAAGTCTGGTGCCATTTTAAAATTCGTCAATACGAACTGTTCTGTTTTGACAGATTCTGCCTTTTATTTCACATTGCCTCTTTTGCTATGTTGGATGAATTTCTTTGATCCACTAATGTCCAGTAGCATTATGCAATGTCCAGAAGTGTTAAGAATGATTGTGTCACCTCTGAATATGTCAATTTATATTGTGCACTAACCCTCTAATGAGTTGTTTCGAGTTTGGTGTGGAGGAAGTTTTCAAGGATCAAGAGAGGAGTATGATGCAACATGATCAAGGAGAGTGAAAGCTCTAAGCTTGGGGATGCCCGGTGGTTCACCCCTGCATATATCAAGAAGACTCAAGCTGTCTAAGCTTGGGGATGCCCAAGGCATCCCCTTCTTCATCGACAACATTATCAGGTTCCTCCCCTGAAACTATATTTTTATTCCATCACATCTTATGTGCTTTTCTTGGAGCGTCGGTTTGTTTTTGTTTTTTGTTTTGTTTGAATAAAATGGATCCTAGCATTCACTTTATGGGAGAGAGACACGCTCCGCTGTAGCATATGGACAAGTATGTCCTTGGTTTCTACTCATAGTATTCATGGCGAAGTTTCTCCTTCGTTAAATTGTTATATGGTTGGAATTGGAAAATGATACATGTAGTAATTGCTATAAATGTCTTGGGTAATGTGATACTTGGCAATTGTTGTGCCCATGATTAAGCTCTTGCATCATATGCTTTGCACCCATTAATGAAGAAATACATAGAGCATGCTAAAATTTGGTTTGCATATTTGGTTTCTCTAAGGTCTAGATAATTTCTAGTATTGAGTTTGAACAACAAGGAAGACGGTGTAGAGTCTTATAATGTTTTCAATATGTCTTTTATGTGAGTTTTGCTGCACCGGTTCATCCTTGTGTTTGTTTCAAATAAACCTTGCTAGCCTAAACCTTGTATCGAGAGGGAATACTTCTCATGCATTCAAAATACTTGAGCCAACCACTATGCCATTTGTGTCCACCATACCTACCTACTACATGGTGTTTTCCGCCATTCCAAAGTAAATTGCTTGAGTGCTACCTTTAAAATTCCATTCTTCACCTTTACAATATATAGCTCATGGGACAAATAGCTTAAAAAACTATTGTGGTATTGAATATGTAATTATGCACTTTATCTCTTATTAAGTTGCTTGTTGTGCGATAACCATGTTCACTGGGGACGCCATCAACTATTCGTTGTTGAATTTCATGTGAGTTGCTATGCATGTCCGTCTTGTTTGAAGTAAGAGCGATCTACCACCTTATGGTTAAGCATGCATATGTTAGAGAAGAACATTGGGCCGCTAACTAAAGCCATGATCCATGGTGGAAGTTTCAGTTTTGGACATATATCCTCAATCTCAAATGAGAAAATTATTAATTGTTGTTACATGCTCATGCATAAAAGAGGAGTCCATTATCTGTTGTCTATGTTGTCCCGGTATGGATGTCTAAGTTGAAGAATAATCAATAGCGAGAAATCCAATGCGAGCTTTCTCCTTAGACCTTTGTACAAAGCGGCATAGAGGTACCCCTTTGTGACACTTGGTAAAAACAGTGCATTGTGATGATCCGGTAGTCCAAGCTAATTAGGACAAGGTGCGGGCACTATTAGTACACTATGCATGAGGCTTGCAACTTATAAGATATAATTTACATGATGCATATGCTTTATTACTACCGTTGACAAAATTGTTTCATGTTTTCAAAATCAAAGCTCTAGCACAAATATAGCAATCGATGCTTTTCCTCTATGTGGACCATTCTTCTACTTTTCAATGTTGAGTCAGTTCACCTATTTCTCTCCACCTCAAGAAGCAAACACTTGTGTGAACTGTGCATTGATTCCTACATACTTGCTTATTGCACTTATTATATTACTCTATGTTGACAATATCCATGAGATATACATGTTACAAGTTGAAAGCAACCGCTGAAACTTAATCTTCTTTTGTGTTGCTTCAATGCTTTTACTTTGAATTATTGCTTTATGAGTTAACTCTTATGCAAGACTTATTGATGCTTGTCTTGAAGTGCTATTCATGAAAAGTCTTTGCTTTATGATTCACTTGTTTACTCATGTCATATACATTTTTTTGATCGCTGCATTCACTACATATGCTTTACAAATAGTATGATCAAGATTATGATGGCATGTCACTCCAGAAATTATCTGTGTTATCGTTTTACCTGCTCGGGACGAGCAGAACTAAGCTTGGGGATGCTGATACGTCTCCGACGTATCGATAATTTCTTATGATCCATGCCACATTATTGATGTTATCTACATGTTTTATGCACACTTTATGTCATATTCGTGCATTTTCTGGAACTAACCTATTAACAAGATGCCGAAGTGCCGATTCTTTGTTTTCTGCTGTTTTTGGTTTCAGAAATCCTAGTAACGAAATATTCTCGGAATTGGACGAAATCAAAGCCCAGGGGCCTATTTTTCCACGAAGCTTCCAGAAGTCCGAAGGAGAGACGAAGAGGGGCCACGAGGGAGCCAAACCCTAGGGTGGCGCGGCCCCCCCCCCCTTGGCCGCGCGGCCCTATGGTGTGGGCCCCCCGTGCCGCCTCTTGACCTGCCCTTCCGCCTACAAATAGCCTCCGTGACGAAACCCCCAGTACCGAGAGCCACGATACGGAAAACCTTACTGAGACGCCGCCACCGCCGATCCCATCTCGGGGGATCCAGGAGATCGCCTCCGGCACCCTGCCGGAGAGGGGAATCATCTCCCGGAGGACTCTACACCGCCATGGTCGCCTCCGGATTGATGAGTGAGTAGTCTACCCCTGGACTATGGGTCCATAGCAGTAGCTAGATGGTTGTCTTCTCCCCATTGTGCTATCATTGTCGGATCTTGTGAGCTGCCTAACATGATCAAGATCATCTATCTGTAATTCTATATGTTGCGTTTGTTGGGATCCGATGAATAGAGAATACTTGTTATGTTGATTATCAAAGTTATATCTACGTGTTGTTTATGATCTTGCATGCTTTCCGTTACTAGTAGATGCTCTGGCCAAGTAGATGCTTGTAACTCCAAGAGGGAGTACTTATGCTCGATAGTGGGTTCATGCCTGCATTGACACCTGGGACAAGTGATGTAAAGTTCTAAGGTTGTGTTGTGCGTTGCAACTAGGGATAAAACATTGATGCTATGTCTAAGGATGTAGTTGTTGATTACATTACGCACCATACTTAATGCAATTGTCTGTTGCTTTGCAACTTAATACTGGAGGGGGTTCGGATGATAACCTGAAGGTGGACTTTTTAGGCATAGATGCAGTTGGATGGCGGTCTATGTACTTTGTCGTAATGCCCAATTAAATCTCACTATAATCATCATGATATGTATGTGCATGGTCATGCTCTCTTTATTTGTCAATTGCCCAACTGTAATTTGTTCACCCAACATGATGTTCGTCTTATGGGAGAGACACCTCTAGTGAACTGTGGACCCCGGTCCAATTCTCTTTACTGAAATACAATCTACTGCAATACTTGTTCTACTATTTTCTGCAAACAATCATCTTCCACACAATACGGTTAATCCTTTGTTACAGCAAGCCGGTGAGATTGACAACCTCACTGTTTCGTTGGGGCAAAGTACTTTGGTTGTGTTGTGCAGGTTCCACGTTGGCGCCGGAATCCCTGGTGTTGCGCCGCACTACATCCCGCCGCCATCAACCTTCAGCGTGCTTCTTGGCTCCTCCTGGTTCGATAAACCTTGGTTTCTTTCTGAGGGAAAACTTGCTGCTGTGCGCATCATACCTTCCTCTTGGGGTTCCCAACGAACGTGTGAGTTACACGCCATCAGCTGGCAGATCTTATAACTACCAAAGGAGATGGAGGAGGATCTGCTGGAGGGGGAGCAATCGTTCCCCATACCAACATCGGTCAGAAACTTGAGCTGCCGGTGAACGAAATCAAGTTGGAAGGAATGGCCAACTATCTCCGGTGGTCAAGGAGGGCGATGTTGATTTTGAACTCGAAAGGGTTGGATGAACGTGTGAGTGGTGAAGCTGCAGAACCAGCAGACAAGACCAGTCTGGAATGGAAACAGTGGAATGCCATAAATTCTCTGATTGTGGCATGGTTGCTTAACTCTTTGGTTCCTAACATTGCTGCTTTTGTAGAGGCACTCACAAAAGCTTCAGAGGTATGGGACACCCTATCAAATCTTTATTCTGGTAAGGGAAACATTATGTTGATTGCTGAGATTGAGGATAAAGTGCATGACTTGCAACAAGGAAACAAAACTGTGATGGCATATGTGGCTGAGTTGCAGCATCTTTGGGGAGATTTAGATCATGTTGATCCTTTGGAACTTGCCCATGGGGAATGTGTGAGTGCTGCTGCAAGCTGGATTGAACGTCGGCGAGTCATGAAGTTCTTGAAGGGTCTTAATCAAGATTTTGAGGGGAGAAGGGCTACTTTACTGCATCAAACCACTACCCCTTCTCTTAAAGAAGCCATTGCAGCTATGTCCAGAGAGGAAGTGCGTCTGAATATGACAAAGAGAAGCGATTCTGTCCCTCATCCGACCTTCTACACTACCGAGAGACAAGAGATGAGAGACTGCTATACTTGTGGGCAGAAGGGACACTTGAAGCATCAGTGTACCTCCTTTGCTACACCCAGTAGGGGGAGAGGAGGATACACACATGGCAGAGGAAGCTACAGAGGAAGAGGTGATGGCAGAGGTAGTGGACAGCCATATGGACAGCAGTATGGAAGAGGTGGTGGACAATACTATGGCAGAAGTGGTGGACAGCCATATGGACATCAGTATGGCAGGGGTGGAGGACAGCAGCACGCTATATCACTCAAGGCACATATGGCAGCAGCTTCAGAGTCAACTACCAGTACCTCTCAGGGACAATCAAAGGAAGAAGGAAAAATGAAGCAACCTTTGGGAACTTTGCTCACTATGTCTGCAAAGCTGAAGGTAATATTGATAGAGTTTCTATAGACACTCATAATGCTAATTCAGATTGGATTCTTGATTCTGGAGCATCCAAACATGTTACTGGAAATATTAGTGAGTTTGACTCTTATACTCAGTATCCTCCCACACATAGAGGCACTATCCAAACAGCAGATGGCACAACACAATCTATAAAAGGGGAGGGGTCGGTGCAATGTACACCCAACATAAAATTGTCATCAGTTCTACATGTTCCTGCTTTTCCAGTAAATCTGCTATCTCTAAGTGTCCTGATTGATCAGCAGGACTACCGTATAATAGTTGATAGATATATGTGTTTAATTCAGGAAAGGGAGAGCAGCAAGAAGATTGGGACTGCAACCAGGCATAGAGGTCTTTGGCACATAGACCGTGACAAGATGGGGCATGATGCTAGTTCTATGCTTGCTGCGATTGTTGGAGGAAAGGAGAGTATGGCTCTAGTTCATCATTGTCGAATGGGCCACATGGCGTTTGATAAAATGTTTCGAGTCTTTCCTGATGTAATGAATGGAGTGGACAAAACCAAATTATGTTGTGATGCCTGCGAATATGCTAAGTGTAACACCCCAAATTTTAAAACAAAGAGAAAATGAATTTCCTTTTTCCAAAAATGAGAACCAACAAAAACTTTTCAACAAATAGAGTGCTATGCTTAGTGCCCCTACCTAATGTTTGTGTTTTGCCATGATAAGTGTTTTTATGCTTGGGTGGTACACCCTAAAACCCGAAAGTGATCAAGTGAAGATCACACACCAAATAAAATTTAAGAGAGAAAGAAGTCAAATAAGAAACACCCTAAACCATAACCTTCTCAAAGTTCATTTAGATCTATTTTAGGAAACTAAGAAAAAGACATATGTGGGCATGTAGCCCTCAGGTGTAAATTCTTGAACCCTACCTTTCTTATTTTACTAGATAGTGGTGAACCATGGTGAACCCCACAAACCCTAAAACCTCGTCTCTCTTTCCATCAATCTTTGAAAAATAAATTAAAAAGAAAAGATCTTATTTAAGGAAAAGGCATATGCAAGCCTCGGGTTACTTGTTGAAAATAAGGAGCTTTGCTTTGTCTACCTTTAGTAGATGAATTGAAATACCTCAACACGCTCAACAAAGCCTACCAACCAATTCAAGTGTGAAGCAAAATAAAATCCAACATATGCATAGAGGCATATGTGCCTATGGCTATTTTTGTAAAACTTTACCCTAGGCCTTTCTACTTTATTTAGAGGTTTGGAAAACCTTCATAAACCTTATCTAGTACTTCTCCAACCCAATCCAAAATGAAACAAAAGATTTTTAAAAAGAAAGTAACAATGCCATAGAGGCATATGAGAGCAAAATATCAAATTTGTGAAGTTGAGGATCTTGACCCTAAGACTTGTAGTGAATGGTTGGATCACTCCTATATACCATTTCAACACTCAACAACATCACTTGGGCCAAGCCTAGTCAAATCAAAAATCAATTGCCACATATGCATAGAGGCATATGTGACACATAGCCATTTTCACCAATTCTTGTCCTATGCATTTCTACTTTGACCAAATGGTGTGAAACCATCTCTAAACCTAATCTAACCCTAAATTGACCCTCAACCTTGCCCAAGTGAAGCAAGGGGAGCACATTACAAGATTAGGAAGAATTGACTTGTCACCTCTCAGGTGTTGTGGCCAATTTTGCAAACCTTTGAGCTAGACCTTTTTGATTGGTTTCAATGGTTGGGAATTGTTCCTAAACTAGTAAGAATCATTTTGGGAGTCAAGAAAAGTCAAATCAAAAGGAGAGAAAACAAATAGGGAGAAAGCCCCTTTTCACTCACATACACACTTAGCCAAAATTATCAAACCTTGACCTAGGCACCAACTTTGCCTCAAAATGGTTGGAACCTTTTATCCAACTCAATCTAACATCAAATAAATCTCACTCTTGTCAAATTGAAGCAAAGAAAAAGAAAAGAATAAAAGTTAGAAAATCACAAAAACCTCACATATGGTTTATGCCATTTTTTCAAAATCTTTGACCTAGACCATTTTGGTCTTCACCATTAGTTGTAATATGATACTAAACACTTATTACAACTTTTGGAATCAAAGAAACACCTTTCAAATCTTTTTCAAACTCAAATTTGGCTCACATACAATAATGGTCAAAATTGACACTTATAGCCTGATCACCACTTTGAGCCTTTGCCATTCAATTTTCTCAAACCAACTCTTGCTAACTCTTTGCACCTTTTCAAAGTCAACATCAAGGTGAACACTTTTTGTAAAGACCCCCATGCCAAAATCATCTTTGATCTTTTGCTATGCTCATTCAAAGTTGGCACTTTTTGTTATGGGGAACAATCTCCCACTTAGCAAATTTTGCATTTCTTTGATTTTCTAAATTCCACCAACACTCATGTTTCTCTCTGGTCAATTTCAACTTAGCCAAGTACCCCATTTTCAAATTTTGGAACCAAAGAGCACAACCCAAATTTTGGAAACATTTGCTTTTTGCAAATAGGCATAATTGCCAACACTATTCTAAATAGTGTTTAGCCTAAACCCTAGTGCCCCCTTTCACTCTCCCTTGCTCCCCTGTCCCCTCTCACCCTAGCCCATCCACAGAAACCCTAGGAGGAGGGACCAAGGCTAGCATGACATGGCCATGCCGGCCATGCCACACTTGTCACACCTCCCTCTCCTCTCTTCCTTCCCTGCCTTGCCCACCATGTCTCTGAGCAACACCTAGCACTACTGGACACGCCTGCACTAGCCATGGTCGCGGAGGAACCCTGCACCATCGGGAACGCGCCGTGCCCGACGCGCCCAGAACGTGCCAGGACGCGCATCGGCACGCCCTGGACACGACAGAGCGTCGACGCGCCCCGACGACCCAGGCCCCCTCTCGCCCGCTCCTTTCTCCCACGCACTCCCCTGGACGACAGCAGCCCGCCAGACACGCGCCCGTGCCCGCGCGAGCGCCGTAGCCGTCGACCTCATCGCCGTCCGGCCGCCACAGAACTGCGGGGACCCCCACACCTCCTGCACGCCACAGACCCCCATTTACTGCGCCGCCAAGCTCCCTAGCTTCGCCTCGACCTCACCTACCTAGCGCCGCCCTCACCTACCCCCATTGCTCGCCGGAAACGCCGCGTCGGTGTCGACCTTGCCGCCGCACCTCAGCACCCTCCCTCGCCTATAAAAGGAGGCATCGCCTCGACGAATTCTTCACACCGCCGCACTCCCCTCTCCTTCCTCGACCTCCTAGCCCCCTCGCCGCTCCACATTGCCCACCAGAACTCCCCAATTGCTACCTCACTGCCGCGCCCCACCGCAGAAGATCGCCGGAGTTGGAGGCCATCCCCGGAGTCGCCGTCGGTACCAGCCGCCTCTCCATCGTCCGCAACGTCGACCAGCACCTGCGCCGCCCCTCGCCGGAGTCCAGGGACGCCGCCGACCCCCTACCTCCGCCGCAGCAGCCTGCCCCTCCCCTCGACGGAGACGACGCACCTCCACCGTCGATCGCCCATCTAATCGCACGGCCCGCACCCTCCCGTACCGATTCGGGTGAGTGAAGTCGCTGACAGCTGGACCCCACTGGTCAGGCGGCCCGCTGAGCACTGGAGCGAAGCTGGGCCGGCCCGTTTATTTTTCCCGCGCGGCCTGTTTAGTTCAAATCTAGATTTTCTGTTAGAATTCAAATTACTCACAGATGCTTTGCTCAAATTTAAATAGCTGCAAATCTACTGAACCAAATTTGTTGAATTTGATATTTCTGGAAATCTTATGAAATGCTTGATCCAACCCCACTGGTCCCACCTCAAGTTCTTGTGAAGAATTAATGTGACAAAAATAACAAGGCAGACAGTTTTGTGACTTCAAATAAATCTTAAAAATCAACCAAAATAGATATTGAGTTGATTCCAACTCCAATAGCTCACATTTGACTTACCCTAATTGTTTCTGCAAGAAAATGGTGTGGTCACTTTGCATGATCATGCCCTAGTTAATTAATGGACAATATGGCTAATTTACTTAAGTGATATTGTCCAAAACTATTATGCAAATTGTATGAAGTGTTTCACTTCATTTAAATCTTGTCCCAAATACTTTCATATGAAGTATTGACCCTGGTCAAATACTCTCATCTGAAAAACTTGGAGATTTAAATCATTTGTAGAATTATTTAAATTGCATGGGGTACTCTACCTCATTTAAATCACTTTCTCAAATGATGATGATGAATGGTTGACCTAAGTCAACATGATTTCAGGTGTGATCATTTGAGAAGTTAACTCTTAAAGAAGATTCAATGAGAGGAATTTATTTCTCAAAAACTATAAGGAAACTATCTTTTACATATGTAAGAGGAGGAAATTATTTTTCCTCAAGCAACAAAACCAATGCACCCTAATTGTAGTAATTGTGTGAATAAAATAGTTTGTGTAAATAAAAGTGATGTTTAGAATAGCCAATAAGTTGTTGATATTGTTAAACCCCCCTCAATAGTAGTTGTTAACTTAGTTACAACTATGTGTTAAATCTTATGAGAGGTCTTCCTCTCATTTAAATCATTTTCTCAGATGATAAGTATGAAGAGGTTGACTTTGGTCAACCTAGGTCATATATTATTCATAAGAGAAATTAAATCTTAATAAGATAATAAGAGGAAATTATTTTCTCTAAGTAATTGAAAGTAACACCTAAGTTAGTATGAGAGGAAACTATTTTTCTTAAATAAGAGGAACACATCCACCCACTTAATAGTAGTGTGTGATGCTAGTTTAAGTTGTGTAAAGTTTGTGTGTGCTTAGTTGAGTATGTAAGTTTGGTATGATGATTGTGTACCCCACATTCGTATTTTAGACGCTAGTACCGGAGACTATCAGGAGGAGGAGGACTTCTACCAAAAAAGAAGGAGAAGAAAACTTGGACCCCCACTTCAACCAAGGCAAGCCAATACCAATGCAAGCTAATATTCTTGCAAGCTAATATTCTTGCAAGCTAACACCAATGCAAGCCATACTCGTGCAAGTTTGATTGTTGCAAGATAATACTCTTGCAAAATGCAAAGCCCCCTTGGGGCAAGGCACCATGAATTCTTATCTTTTCGTACATAAGCCTATCCCAAGTTTTACTTTACAAACTTTTACTTGTTTTCTAAAAGAGTTACTTTTATAGTTAACTTTGGTCAAAGTAAAGAAGTTTACTAAAATAGTAAAGTTAGTCTCCCTCAAAGCAAGATAATACTCTTGCCAAGTGCCAAGCACCCTGAGCAAGGCATTACCTTATTTTACTTTATGCTCAGGCTCCTATTTCCCAGTTTTACTTTACCAGCTTTATTTACCTTTGTTTTATCAAAGTACCTTTTTGATTCATGATTCACTTGGTGAGTTTTGGAGTAGTACCAGAGTATCAAGGTTAGCCTAGAAGCAAAGCAAAATACTTAGCACCCTTCCTACATAGATGCTAGTGCTAAGTTAAAAGTGACTTTTCTAGATGGGAACAAGTGTGTGTGAAATGACTTTGAAAACCTTGGAATGATGAGTCATTCTATTGAAAGCTTTTGAAGGTGAATATGACTTGAGAATGATTTGGTGAAACTTACCAAAATCTGATGGTTGGGTTCGGATGCGATACCATTCCAATTTTACAAGTACCCCCACAATACCTGAATCTGGGTAGGGCTTAACCGGAAATTTGTGTGTCTTAGTATGGGTTCCCTCTAAACAAGCGTCATCGGGGTTATGCCGAAAGCTGCCTCTACCACAAAAGAAATGATGAGATACGACTCGAAATGAGGTGAATGTCCGGCCCAAGCCCTGTGCAGTTCCCAGGCTGACTGTCTGTCTTCACTGGGAGGCCAAGCTCATGGGGAGAGGTGCCTATACTAGGGTATGTAAATGAAAGGTTAGGATTGGTAGTTCGCGTACTGCGTACGATAAATCAGGGCCAGTTACCCCTGACGAGCTATTGCAACTGTTGTGGCACAAGTGTACAACCTCTGCAGAGTTAAACCTATTCGAATAGCCGCATCCTCGGTTATGGACAGTTGGGAAGGCCATACTGTTCCGTCATCAGAATTTTTCCTAAAACTACGAGTGTTGATTGGTGACTGGTGATTTCGAATTTGAAAAGGGTGACATTGACTTTGAATCACAACAGAGTTGTGGGAATGACACTAATGTTCCTACTTGAGTTAGTTAGCACATGAAGAGTTGTTTACTAAAATGTTTGTGAACTAAAATTGGCTTTATGCAAAATAAACTAGAGCTTAGCACCCCTTACTAGAATTGTTAGCACTTGCTTTCGTATTAGTTTGTGAGTACTTTAAAGTACTCATGGCTGTGTCCCTGGCTATTCAAATGGCCAGACTATGAAGAGGAGCAGAACTATCAAGATGACGACCAGCAGGACGCCTACGACAACTAGGGAATCTTCTGACGTCAGACGTTGGCCTGTGGACTAGAGAGTCCCTTCTATTTACGCTTCCGCTATGAAACTATGAACTTTGTGTCCGTTGATCAATAGATCAACTATTTGTGTAATATTGGATCATGTGATCTCTATTTGTAAGACGACTACGGTATGTAATAAATGATGACTTATGATATTCAACTGTTATGTCTTGCAACAACAATATTCCTGGGATTGCGAGGTATGGCATAACAGGCATCTGGACTTAAAAATCCGGGTGTTGACACTAAGCATACGAGAACCTCTTATGTTAGTAGAGGGATCAGAAGTGTATCCCCATTTGTGTTAGTGCACTCTGATGTATGGACGTGTCCTGTTGTGTCAGCAAGTGGGCTATTCCAGAATGACTTGGATTTATCTTATGCGTCACAAAGATGAAGTGTTCACTTGTTTCCAGAGTTTTTGTGCCTATGTGAAAAACCTATTCAATGTTCAGGTGCAAGTGATCAGAACTGATAATGGTACTAAATATATCAACAAACCTTTTGCTGCTTTCTTATCTTCGCAAGGTATACTGCACCAGATGTCATGTCCTGACACTCCTCCCCGGGATGGAGTTGCTGAGCGGAAGAATATGCACATTCTTGAAGTGGCTCGATCTCTTATGTTTACCTTGAATGTTCCAAAATTCTTATGGACTGAGGCAGTTATGACTACTACATATTTGATCAACAGAATGCCTTCAAAGATTCTAGGTATGCAGTCTCCTTGCCAACTCCTTCTAAATTACAATGACTTTGTTGTACCACCCAAACTCTTTGGCTGTACATGTTTTGTAAGGGATCACAGGCCATCTGTTGGCAAGCTAGATCATCGGGCTATCAAATGTATCTTTATTGGCTATTCCTCCAGACATAAGGGTTACAAGTGTTGGAGTCCCACTGACAGGAGGACATTTGTAAGCATGGATGTTACGTTTCGCGAGTCAGAACCATTTTATGACGGTGAGAGTGATCTTAGTGGCTTGTTCTAGGGGCTTGACCATATTGGTGATGCTCAAGAGGGGGAGCAACGGCAAGGTGGTGATCAAGAGCAGCAAGATGGTGACCAACAACAACATCAACAAATTCCTATTGTTGTGGAGATTCCTGCAATTCCTGGTACACCTACACCACCTAGACCTGTACCACCACAAAGATGGCTGCAGAATCCACTTGTGTACTCTAGAAGACAAGTACAAATGGAACAAGTAGATGCACTGGAGGAGCAACAAGACCAGGGGGAGCAACCCATTGGACCAGAAAATCAAGGAAGCACAAGTGTAGATTCTGTAGAGGAGAATCAATCTCAGACTGAGTCCAATAATAGCCTAGACTTGCCAATTGCAATAAGGAAAGGGATAAGGAAAGTTGGGCCCCCAAAGCGACTGAGTTATGATGACTATGACGTAGGAAATTATATTTCTTACGAGGCATTGTCACCCTCTTTTCGGGCTTTTGTTGCTTCACTGCAAACTGTATCTGTTCCTAAGAATTGGAAGGAAGCCAGGTTGGACCCGAGATGGTGCAATGCTATGATGGAAGAGTTAGAGGCCTTGAAGAAAAATAAAACATGGGAGTTGACAGATCTCCCTAAAGGAAAGAATACAGTAGGCTGTAAGTGGATCTATTCTGTAAAACAAAATGCAGAAGGAAAAGTGGAGAGATATAAGGCAAGACTTGTGGCAAGAGGATATAGTCAGACTTATGGCATTGACTATGATGAGACATTTGCACCAGTGGAAAAAATGAGCACTGTCAGAATATTGATCTCTTGTGCAGCAAATTTCGGATCGCCCTTGCATCAACTTGATGTCAAAAATGCATTTCTGCATAGTGATCTTCAAGAGGAGGTGTATATGGAGATGCCACCAGGATTTGTCATACCTGAAACTAAAGGGAAGGTATGTAGACTGAAGAAATCTCTATATGGTCTCAAACAATCTCCACGGGCCTGGTTTGACAGGTTCAGACAAGTGGTGTGTGGCATGGGATATGGTCAATGCAATGGAGACCATACCTTATTTTACAGACATTCGGAGCAGAAAATCACTATCCTTGTTGTGTATGTTGATGATATTATCATCATGGGAGATGATGTTGTGGAAATCGCAAAACTGAAATGATGCTTGAGTCAGGCCTTTGAGGTAAAAGATTTGGGAAAACTTAGATACTTCCTTGGAATAGAAGTTGCAAGATCATCAAAAGGAATATCACTATCTCAAAGAAAGTATACATTGGATCTCTTAGATGATATGGGCATGCTGGGGTGTCGAGTGGCTTCAACACCTATTGACCAGAACACTAAAATCATAGCAGAGTCTGGAGAACCCATAAACAAGGAGAAATATCAAAGACTTGTTGGAAGACTAATATACTTATGCCACACGAGACCAGATATATCATTTGCAGTGAGTGTAGTGAGTCGCTATATGCATGATCCGAGGGATGGACATTTGGAAGCAGCTCAAAGAATCTTGAGATACTTGAAGGGCACTCCGGAAAAAGGAGTGTTGTTTAAAAGTAATGGACACCTAAATGTAGATGGATATTGTGATGCAGATTGGGCTAGCTGCTTAGATGATCCAAGATCCACCTCAGGGTATTGTGTTTTTGTTGGAGGGAATTTGGTGTCATGGAGAAGTAAGAAACAATCTGTTGTCTCGAAATCAACAGCCGAAGCTGAGTACAGAGCTATGTCACAGGGCCTGGGTGAAATGTTGTGGGTACGAAACCTTCTAAGAGAGCTGAAAATTTTAAGGCAAGGAAACTTGAAAGTGTGGTGTGATAATATGTCTGCCATAAACATAGCAAATAACCCTGTCCAGCATGAGCGAACTAAACATGTGGAGATAGATAGATTCTTTATTAAAGAAAAGATTGATGCAGGGATTATCTCATTGGCTTATGTGAGATCAGGACAACAAGTGGCAGATTGTTTAACAAAGGGACTGGGCTCAAAGGAGTGTAATCTTGCCTGTGCCAAGATGGGGAT
Source organism: Lolium perenne (assembly GCF_019359855.2). Classification (NCBI taxonomy): domain Eukaryota; kingdom Viridiplantae; phylum Streptophyta; class Magnoliopsida; order Poales; family Poaceae; genus Lolium; species Lolium perenne. The sequence goes on along the minus strand of NC_067248.2, from coordinate 29,347,467 downwards.
GATTGACATTTATCACCCATCTTGAGGGGGAGTGTTGGATAACTGTTGGTGTATCTGTTGGGCTGTCTTCTTGTTCTCTGTTGTGGCCCGTTTGGCCCAACCCAATCCTGACCTATATAAGGTGCTTATATCTCTGTAACCCTATGCAGAGAGAGAGTTCCTCCTTGCAGCCTCCTTCTACCTCAGGTTAGGCCCTCACCTCTGTCCACATTTTTAAAGAAGGAGAGAGACTTTGGGATGCCAGTGAAGGTAGCATTCGCCTCAAGACCTGTCAACATATGGAAAGAGCTCACGGTAGCGTATCTCCAGAATATCGAGTTCATTGCTGAAGAGGACGGCATCAAAGACGCGGCGGGGGGGGAGAAAGGATGTCCCAGCCATGGAGCTGGCATAGCTGCTGCATGGACGTATTAGGGGCGTAGTAGTGCGGGATACGGAAGAAAGGCTTCGGTGGTGTGTCCCATAGCGGCCGCAGAAGGTAGGAGATACTTTGGAAGTACTGGGTGACAGCAATAACAGACACTGAAAGAACTAGAACAAAGGGTATCAGGAACTTGAAAGCTAGAATACTTTTTCGTCTAGTTACAGGAGGCATATTATGCGGGTTTCCGGCCATGCGACAGGCTTGTGTCTATGACAAAGGAAGAAATGAGTGGGTCTTTGAGAAGAATAGGAGAGTGCCTTTCTTGGGAACACAGCAATATCTAAAGCAGAATGTAACCTGCATTATGCAGGAGAGAGCAGAAGATAAGTAAAACAAGGAAAGCAAAGTTATATAAGAAGCAGTGCCATGCAAACATCACTTAAACAAACAAACAAACAAAAAAGACATGGAGACTGGCTCGTTCTTCAAATGCGCATACATACATGATAAGACACAAGGAACCGCAAATTGATACACGCCAAGACAATGAGCAGCTATTGCATCATCTCCATTAAGGCAGGAAATAAAAGAGCAGGACAAATGATACATCATCTCCACCTAATGATGTTGCGTGTATCCTATTCATCCAGTCCGTATGAACCTAACAATTTAAAACAACATATATTCAGAAACGTGGAACATTGTTATCGATAAAAAATAACACTTTCTCTAACCTGGTTGATGAATTGTAGGGAAAACATTTCAGCACTTCTGAAGTAGCCATCTCGCCTTGCCATTATCTTTACGATCACTACACCCAAACTGTATATATCGAACTTAGCTGAGATTAAACCTTCGTTTATGTACTCTGGTGGTATGTAGCCACTGCACGAGAGATCATATATGTTAATGTGTGATACTATTAGGACAATGCAGCATTGGTCGTGCAGAAAATGTAAGTTCACACAAAAATACCGGCTTACAGTGTTTCTTGTTTTTTCTTCTAAGAACAACCTTGACACGCCAAAATCTGCGATTTTTGCTGATATGTTCTCTTCCAACAATACATTGGCTGGATTTAAATAAAAATGATACATAGACAGTTTTAATTTCTCGTGAAGGTATTCCAAGCCCTCACACATCCTCTTTATTATCGCATATCGTGTACGCCAATTATGTTATTAGATTCATCTGCAGAGAAAAAGCCAAGAATCATCTTTAATCTATGTGTTAATTTATTTCTTAACTTATTACCTACCTCCTAGTACAAGTAGAGGACCACACATTATACCCTATATAAAGTTCAATCAATTTAACGCCTCCAGATTTACTTGGCCACTGTTCATGAGCCAATTTCTATGGTTTTCATCCATACATTAAATGCCACGTGCACTTTACTGTATGTTCCAATTGCTGGTTAAATTTATTTTGCTTTTTTTACTGATGGGCAGGTGACCGGTTACCGGCAAGAACGGATCACTGAATTTGCTTCCTGTTTTGTTAAGGCCTCCGTCAAAGCGGCGGAGTCAAAGCGGTGCCCATGATCTTCACAATAGAACATTTGCGGTTGCTTTGTCCCGTGTCTTTTCTTCTCTCTTCCTCCCGACTCCCGAGTGCCTCCCTCCGTGTCCTCCGACCGGCAGCCCGGCAGCCTCTTCTCCCTCTGGCCGTCAGGTCGAGGCCGAGGGCGCCAACATCCTCCACCGCGGCGAGTCCGGCCTCCTTCTTATCTGCGTCGTCGTGTGCTTCGAGATGTTACTTTCGATATGTTACTGCTGAGCCGTCTTCTTCTTGCGATAGGTCCTCCCGCCTCGCCTTCATCGGAAGCCAATGAAGCAGCGATGAACGCGTATGAGAAGAACCTCGAACAGGAGATGGGGGAGGGAGAAGAGGAAAGCCTGGAGCGGAGATGGAGATGGAAGAGGTCAAGAGGACGTCGGCGCCGAGGGGGCGGGCAACATAAGCGCGAGGTGCGCAGCGGAAAGGGGGACTCCGTCCTGGTAAACGCTCACAGCAGGACTGCTGCGGCGGACAGACTGCTGGACCCACACGGGGCGCCGCCTCTCTCCCTAGGGGAGGTCGCCGGTGTCACGATCTCCGCTGCTGCTAGGGTGGGGAGGCGAGCCGCCGCGTGCCACCGCTTGGATGCAACCACTGCCCGCCCCTCATGGCGTTGCGTGTGCGACGACCGAGCGGCAAGGCTGCCGACCCACTACGCCCATGGCCGCTGCGCGGGCCGATGTACTGCTGCGTGCGGCCGGCTCCGCACCCTCCTACCGTCGTTGCGCTCTCCGGCCGCCCCGCAGTCTTTCAGCTCGGCTGATTGATGAGCCGTGATGCCGCCTTCATCCTGTGTGCTATTGCTCGCGGATTGGTCTGCAAGGTCTGATGCTGTGCGTTGAGATCGGCAGTCGGGCTACAACGGCAGGTTGTTGTCAACTACGTTTTGGAGGACGATGTGTTATCTCCTCTAGAATACCACTTCAGAAGGTCAGCTGAAATCTATGTGCACATCTTTTTATTAAAACTTTTCCATACCAAGTTATATTTCTTTCTTACATTATGATCATCAGATATTGTGACGTGTTCTTCCTGTGAGTATGTTCATACTGGGAGCAAATTGATATAATTTTGGCTTAATTTGTGTTGTAGAATGTAGAGACCTTCTCTGGAAAATGGAGGACGAATTCGACCTTCTTTTCATATTTCCTCGGTGTTATAGGATTTTCATCGCTCATCATTTGATTGTTCAGGTATTTTATCTCCTTTTCTTTATATTTCGATTGAACATGTTTCTCTTCCTTTCATATTATTATGAATGAGAAGGGGAAAAACTTCAGAAAATGCTTGCCTGCATAAGATGGTCAGCCTGATCAAAGTTGAAACAACACTTGGTATGGCTCCATTGGTGGACCTGCTGATTAATGGTAGTTCGCACTAAATCATGGTTGATATGCAGACACTGAATTGATGTGCATCCATGTATCTACAGAATAAGAAGATTCCAGCAGTGTTTTGTGAGGTGTGGCATTTCGGTGAGTCTCTCTTCTTCCTACATGCCTTCCTCTTCTAGCCCAGCCGACAGGTGCGCTCGGTCAGCTTCTTTGATAGATCCCAACATTTTATTTTTATCCTCTGTCAACCTAGATTTTGTCGCCTACCATGCTGCGTTGTTCGCTTGTGTGGTCTTCATCAATTCTAAAAGTGGTGGCCAGCTAAGAAGTTGTCTGATAAAATCATAACGTGAACTTCTCAATGAAGCACAGTGCATCCCCTTAACCATATGACCACTTTAATCTAATATTTGATGACGGCTTACTTCTTACAGGTCTTTTCGTAAGCTTTTTTACATGATCTTTTCTCCCAATATTATTGTCACATTTATATGCACAATGAACTGATACACATACCCTTTTCATCCAAGTGTAGATGTTGGTACCAGAAACATGCTGTTTAGCGTGTACAATTTTTTGATGATTTCAAACATGTTTCTTGGGTTCAAATTTTCAGCACCATTTTCTGACAAAAAAACATTTCTACAACAATTCGATTATCAATAGGCTGAGCTGAGCTTTGGTGAACTGCACGTGTAGAGAGCGATGAGGAGATATGGAGGATCAAACTTGGACCTAAACCCACGAGGTCTATATAGAGGAAAGAAACAGATAAAAGCTCCCGAGCCAAGTTGGTTCAGTCCTTCCATTCTTACTGTGTTGAGTAGTTTCTTGGGAAATAACCACGCCGCACTATTTGTAGCAGACAGTTTCATTATCGTTAGGCTGTTTTGAACAGGTACGTGAGAATATATAGAGGCTGATTCGGTAATGTCTGATGGGATGGGTAGAATATATTGTTGAGAACTATGATTAACCATAACTTAACAGTAATATATTTGCTGGTTTTTAGTTTGCTCGAACTGAATGACAATGGACATGCCTACCTTGAGAACGATTTTTGGAGGTAACGTTGATCTGTTCCTACCATGTTTCCTCTTGAAATAGTCAATTTAACTGATCATAAAAACAACAACTACAGCATGATGTATGCATTTGCTTTAATATTTTGCAGGAAGTAAAACACTGGATCTTGGCATATTTAGAAGGCTAGCTTCCCTATTTGCATCTTTCATGTACTGAATATTTCATAGCAGTCACATACTGAACATTTTGTATTCCAAACTCTGAACTAACCGGCACCACTTCTCTAGCATTAGCATTAGCATCAGACAGCAGCACAGAAACCCTGACAGACCCAGAAAAATCTGTTGTACTCTATTCACCTGAAGAAATGACAAATGCACTAGAGGATAGCAAAGCTTGAGGAACCATGCCGGCCAGACGACAGCTGCCTCAGCTGCCTCGAATGAAGAGTAAGTGAAAATTACAGAGTTACTATTACTCGGATTTTCTAGAAATAAAATTTGCCCAGTATACAATTTCTACATAAACGCGTCTACTAAACAATAATTTTCTCTTTTGAAGATGTCAGCTCCACGACTGAAAAAAGAAGAGAAAGGCCAAGGCATCAGCTACTACAGCAACCAGATCAACAAAGAACTTTTAGCACTTCGAGGTAAGAACTAAATTTAACCACAAGTTGAACACATCAAATATCATTATTGCAAAACATGCTAGCTTTACCTTTCGGTTTATTCTCGCAGCAGCAGCGAAGATCTGTCTACAAAAACAGATCAATTCAGCTTGAGAACCCAAAGCAAAAAAGTAGTACTGTCAACCTACCTACCTACCGTACTAGGCAGCAAGTGCTTCCGAGGTAATGTTTGCTAGAGTTGACCACTCTGGATGTTATGTACTACTATAGTATTATGAACCTAATTACTGTCTCAGCTAGAAAGAGCCTTTGGCATGTCCCGACACTGGGCATCTGCTGCTTATTAAAGATACCCAATCCACTGCTTGTGAGTCATCTTGCTTATCAGAGTTTAACATCATAGTCTCGACAAGAAAAATAATCTGCTCTACCACACGTCTGAAACATTATTCTTCAGATACATAGCTTTGTAGACTATCAAAAACACTCTCCAGAGAGGATAACACTAACAATTTTTAACAACATATTAGCACAACGGGCGCGGCGGCAATGCTTCCTAGTTATACTCAAAGCAAAGCGCAATCTTAGTATTGTCAGCAAAAACCATCCTTCCATTGTACGGTAGACATTCTTTCTTAGTTTCATGGCAATATCCAACTAACCGAACAACATTTTTGTGGTGAAGACTTGCAAGGTTTTGATACTCCTTCTCAAATTACTCAGCTGCAAGGTCTAGACCGTCTTTAAGCACCTTCACAACAATCTTTTCTCCATCTTTATCCTCTCCCTATATAACATCTCACATACATTGTTCAGTTTTCTAAATATAGCAGCATATGCAACATCTGTATAGCAGATGTTGGTACATATATAATCTTGCTTGAATATGCAGCAACCGATATACTTTGGTGATGTACAATTTGTTTTTTATAAAGAAAATATATTAATATCGAGAGATACCAATTACACCCAGCCTCTGCAACAATGCAATATCGTAACGTCAATACGGGTGCACACAACCAAAAGTAAAAAAAAAACTAAGAAATACAAAATCCCACTACAGTAGCAGCAGTAGACCAAGTATGCAATAAGATGCCATTATAACAATAGAAGTAGAGACCTTAAACCGTACCAGGTCAACAGCGCCATATGCACCCCCACAAAGTCTCCATTGTCTGGAGGAATCATTTATAATTTTTTCTAACAAATGGAACGAGATAGGCTTTGGTGTGCCCCCCTTTGGTGCGCCAGGTGTGTTGCCCATGTTACTAGTTTACTTTTCTGGAAGAAAAATGAAAAGAAAGTTGGTACCTGAAATAACATAAATGTTTACATTATAGATAGAATATGTTAACAAAAAATGACCCCATTTTGAAAAGAGAAACAATGGCCAAAGGCAGATACAAGCAGGTGGAGGAACTAGACGGGTGAAAATTTGAGCACACAGAGCACAGAGTATTAGTTGAGCATGTTATAAAAGCGACAAGCAAATAACGAAGAACGAAACAAGAACACACGCAGGGGACACAAGATTTAACGTGGAAAACCCCTTCCAACACAGAAGGGGAAAAAACCACGGGCGCCAGCCAGCAAAACTTCACTATATTGGGAGGTGTTTACAAACGCCGTGGGCTATCTTATAATCTGATTAACCCTAGCCGGCGGCTTACAAGATGTATATATACGATTCGGCCCAAGCCTCCGGCGACGGCCCTCGCTCCGCTCGTCAGAAGTTAGCCTCCCTTTAGTATATGAATTTGGATCACAATACAACAAACTCCACCTTAAGACAAATTCCATCTTGTAGCATGAACTTCAACAATCTCCTGAACATCAAAGGAAAAACACTTGCTGGCGCCAACAGCCACTTGGGCTAAACAGTTATACCAACCAAGCTCGAGCAAAGCTCAAACTTGGAAACAGGAACTGGCTTTGTCATCATATCAGCAGGATTATCATGAGTACTTATCTTGCATACCTTCAGTTTACCTTGAGCAACAATGTCGCGAATATAATGATACTTGATATCAATGTGCTTTGTCCTCTCATGGAACATTTGATCTTTAGTAAGGTGTATTGCACTTTGACTATCAGAAAACAAGTTAATGCAAGAATCATCTCCACAAAGCTCAGCATACAAACCTTTCAACCAAACCGACTCTTTGCCAGCTTCATTAATCGCTATATATTCTGCTTCGGTCGTAGATTGGGCAACAACAGATTGTAACGTTGCCTTCCAACTCACAGCACATCCACCAACAGTGAACACATAACCTGTGAGGGATCTTCTCTTATCCAAATCAGCAGCAAAATCTGAATCCACATAGCCTACGAGTCCCTCACCGGTCTTGCCAAACTTTAAGCAAGCTTTGGATGTGCCACGAAGGTACCTGAAAATCCACTGAACGGCTTTCCAATGTTCTTTACCAGGATCAGCAAGGTATCGACTGACCAAACTCATAGCATATGATAAATCAGGACGAGAACAAACCATGGCATACATCAAGGAACCAACAGCACTAGAATATGGAACTCGAGACATGTACTCAATATCTTCATCAGTACTAGGATATTGCAATGCTGACAATTTGAAGTGAGAAGCAATTGGTGTACTAATTGACTTTGCATCATGCATATTAAAACGATGAAGAACTTTCTGAATGTAATTTTGCTGACTAAGAAATAACACACTAGATTTTCTGTCTCTTGTAATTTCCATACCTAGTATTTTCTTAGCAGCACCAAGATCCTTCAACTCAAACTCACTACTTAACTGTGACTTTAAAGTAGTGATCTCTTTCTTGCTTTTGGCAGCAATCAACATATCATCAACATATAATAGCAAGTATATTGGCGATCCATTAACAAACTTGATATAAACACAACTATCATACTTAGATCTCTTAAACTCATGTGCAAGCATAAATGAATCAATCCTTTTATACCATTGTCTTGGAGACTGTTTCAGACCATAAAGAGACCTCTTCAACTTGCAAACAAGATCCTCCTTACCAGGCACAACAAAACCTTCAGGTTGGTCCATGTATATCTCCTCCTCAAGCTCACCATGCAGAAAAGCAGTCTTTACATCTAGCTGCTCAAGCTCAAGATCATGCATAGCCAAAATACCAAAGAATGCACGAATGGAACTATGCTTCACAACCGGAGAGAATACATCATTATAATCAATACCTGGAATTTGGCTGAAACCTTTTGCTACCAACCTTGCCTTAAACCTCGGAGGCTCATTAGGAGACAAACCTTCCTTTCTTTTAAATATCCACTTACAGCGGACAGCCTTCTTTTGTTTAGGCAAGGGCACAACATCCCATGTGCCATTCTTGTCAAGTGACTGCATCTCCTCTTGCATAGCAGAAATCCACTTCACGCGGTCAACGGATGCAACGGCCTCAGTATATGTAGCAGGTTCAGTATCATGATCCACCTGTTCAGCACAACTCAAAGCATGATGAACTAGATTACATTCTTCAATTAAACGAGGACGTGGACCTTTGTTACGCCTCGGTCTATCAGCAGCAATGGAACCATTTGTTTGCTGCAAAACAGGTGGTGAGTGATGAACAACAGTGTTATCATTTTCAGCAACATCATTTTCTTTCTCCTCCACGTTCTCCACCTGCACGCTGATCCTCTGTTGCTCATCATCAGAACTATCAGAAAAATCAGCAGCATCAGTAACATATGTAGATGAACTCTTATAAAAAATGACAGCCTCATTAAGGACTACATTCCTGCTATGCAAAACTTTCTTAGTTTCAGGATTCCATAACTTGTATGCCTTAACTCCTGAACCATAACCAAGAAACACACACTTAATAGCCCTAGGCTCTAGCTTTCCATTATCAACATGAGCATAAGCAGTGCAACCAAAAACTCTCAACTGTGAATAATCAGCAGGTGAACCAGACCGTACCTCAATAGGAGTTTTCTTATCAAGCGGAATACAAGGTGACCTGTTTATCAAGTAACAAGCGGTGGAGGCTGCTTCAGCCCAGAAACGTCTATGCATACCAGCATTGGACAACATGCAGCGAGCCTTGGAGATGATGGTTCTGTTCATCCTCTCCGCCACACCATTCTGCTGAGGAGTATATGGGATGGTGTGGTGCCTGACAATGCCTTCGTCGCTGCAATAATCATTGAAAACAGTAGAACAAAACTCCATGCCATTGTCAGTACGAAGCAATTTAACTTTCTTTTCTGTTTGCTTCTCTACCATAACTTTCCACTTTCTAAAAGCATCAAACACATCAGATTTATGTTTCAGAAAGAAAGGCCACACTTTTCTGGAGTAATCATCTATGATAGTAAGCATGTAATTTGCACCACCAAGAGAAGTCTTGCGGGAAGGTCCCCACACATCAGCATGTACATAATCTAAAATCCCTTTAGTGATATGAACGGAAGTATTGAATTTAACTCTTTTATGCTTACCAAAAACGCAGTGCTCACAGAACTCAAACTTACTCAAATTGCAGCCATCTAGCAGTTCTCTCCTATGCAATTCTGCCATACCATGTTCACTCATATGTCCAAGACGCATATGCCACAGATTAGTTTTACCAGGTTCATCAGGAATAACAGCAGCAGCAATACCAGACAAAGTGCTACCTCTAAGAACATATAACTTTGCAGAATTCATATCACCAATCATGTGAACGAGAGAACCTTTTGATACCTTCAGAACTCCGCGAGAACCGGGGTGTTTGTACCCATCAACATCAAGGGTACTGAGAGAGATCAAATTTCTGGCCATGCCAGGTATGTGTCTCACATCTGTCAGAGTGCGTGTCATGCCATCATGCATCTTGATCTGAACGGAGCCAATGCCCACGATCTCACGTGGGTTGTTATCTCCCATACGCACAACATCTCCACTTTGCACAAACTCATAAGAACTGAACCAGTCTTTGTTACAGCAAATATGAAACGAACAGGCAGAATCAAGGATCCACTCATCATTACCAGAAACACAACCAGCAAACACAACTAGGCAATCGCCATCAGAATTATCACTGGAAACAACGGCAGCCTTACCATCACCCTCAGATTTGTTTTTCGGTTGGTAAGTACCGTTTCTTTTCTCTTTGTTCTGCAACTTCCAGCAATCATCAATATTGTGGCTAGTTTTCTTACAATACTTGCAGAACTTACCATCTCGTCCCTTGGACTTTGAGCGACCTCTGTCGGTCTTGCTCTTATCTATGTTGTAGTTGTTGTAGTTGTTGTTTCTGTTCTCGGTCCTGCCTCGGACCTGCAGTGCTTCTGCCTTAGATGACGAACCCTCTGCCTGCACCATAGATTTCATCTTTTCCCTCTGCTGGAGGGCCTCATAAACTTCGGCAAGGGTTAGTTCATCACGACTGTATAATAAGGTGTCTCGAAAATTCGCAAAAGAATTAGGCAATGAGACTAACAGTATAAGAGCGAGATCCTCATCATCATATTTTACCTCCATGGACAGCAAATCAGAAACGATCTCTCTAAAGATCGATAGGTGATTCATCATTGACGCACCTTCTTGCAGCTTGTGCGAGAACAACTTCATCTTCACATGCATCTTACTGGTTAGATCTTTGGACATGCAGATCGTTTCCAGTTTCAACCACAGCGCCGCTGCGGATTTCTCAGCCAGCACTTCCTGCAAGATATTGTTGGATAGATGAAGCTGAATTAATGAAAAAGCCTTACGTTCTTTCCTCTTTTCTTCATCGGTCCAGATCTTGGCATCTTTCTTGCCAAAACCATCAAGAACTTCATCCAGATCAGAAGATTGGGTAAGTATCGCCCTCATCTTCACTTGCAACAGAGAAAATCTTGTGGTATAATCCAGCTGCGGTAGATCGAACTTCAAGGAAGATATGTCGCAAAACCCTAGATTGAAAACACGGGCTCTGATACCACTTGTTATAAAAGCGACAAGCAAATAACGAAGAACGAAACAAGAACACACGTAGGGGACACAAGATTTAACGTGGAAAACCCCTTCCAACACAGAAGGGGAAAAAAACCACTGGCGCCAGCCAGCAAAACTTCACTATATCGGGAGGTGTTTACAAACACCGTGGGCTATCTTATAATCTGATTAACCCTAGCCGGCGGCTTACAAGATGTATATATACGCTTCGGCCCAAGCCTCCGGCGACGGGCCTCGCTCCACTCGTCAGAAGTTAGCCTCCCTTTAGTATATGAATTTGGATCACAATACAACAGAGCATAAATTGGCTATATGGTAGTCCACTTTCCCAAAATATAACAGGTGCAGAAAAAACAAAATACATTATAAGAGCCAGCTTGGAATGCTCGATTTTCTTTTCTTTTTTTGGGTGAGCAGCAGCTCCTTATGCATTCTAGTTGGGGAAAAGATCCCAAGCTCACACACCAATACGACCAATGGTAAGATCTACCAACTCGATATTCACATCAATCTCGGTAGAGACAGTTTGGTTCCGGCAGAAACCTTAAAAACAAAAATCCCTATTTACTTGAAAAACTAGAAAGAATCTGGGAGGATGAGAAAAGCATGGATCTAAACAGCTTGTAGACAGGAGATCGATGGCAAGAGAGAGAACCTGGAGGGGGCACGTCAACGTCCTTGGAAACAGAATGAGAACGCACTATCTCTGTCTTGGGCTAATAAGGAATCCAGCTTTGTGAGTCGTGACACGGCCGGTTGTTGAGTTGGAAACCGGATTAATTACATCATAGTTGACTAAAGCAAAGTTTACATAGTTGACTAAAGCTAAGTTTATTTACACCTTGTACTACGCAGCATACTCCCTCTATTCCAAAATAGGATACCTATAATATTTAGATAAATTTAAAGTTCTCAAAGTTTGACCAACTATATAGAAAAAATGTTAACATTTATGACCCTAAATTAATATTATTAGAACATCATGAAATATATATTCATATTATGTGCATTTAAAATTGTAAATGCACTTATTTTTTGTATATAGTTGCTCAAATTTTAAATTTAAAAAATTTAAGTTTAACTTAAAAGGAGGGAGTACTGAAGTGTCACTTGTTGTTGTAGGAAGCTCTCTTTATACCTGTACTCTCTGCAATCTTGCAGATGAAACAACCAATCACAACTTTCTCACCTGTCCATTCTACGTTGGGATATTCGCCTTTTTGCCTTGTCAAATTCCACATTTGCAACCATACTATATTAGAGCATTCAGTGATATCCCGATCAGCAATGTTGAGTAATCAATCAGTCATTTTGGGGAGGGCTGAGAACTGGAAATCTTATTTTTTTCGATAAGACGCGTTTTATTACTCAAAAAACTTAAGCATTACATCCAGCATCTGCACAACTAGGATGCACACAAACGTTCAAGAGTCTAGTATCAAAAAAAAAAAGAGAAACAAAAATGATAGGAAAAAGCCAGCTGTAAAGCTCCGTTGGCTTCAATCCTCCGACTATGCAGCCACCCATGTTGGAAAATAAACTATGTAGCTGTGTTCTCCAACCGTGTAGACACATCTATATAGAGGTCGCCGATCCTCCAAGCGCTGAAGTGGTGACTATGAACGGAGCAAAGTTGTACACCGGTAAATGACCTGCATGATAGATGAATTTTTATCATTAAAACCTTATCATTTCTACATAGTCAAAACGACCATGCTACGCAATCGCCCCACTCCGATAATCGTTTTGTACCTAGAATCCACCCTATTTAGCCATTTGCCAAAAATGTTTGCAGTGCTATGAGGTGTACGAGGTGGGTATAAGGTAGAACATATCTGAATGATTGACCATATAGATATAGCAACCCGGCAATTAAAGAAAAGGTGTTTTATTGTCTCTTGTTCATGAAAGAACACACATTTCGTACAACCTTGCATTTTACAAGGTTATCTTTAGTAATAATCACACCTCGGCGAAGATACCATGCAAAGACTTTTGTTTTAAGAGGTATCTTCATCTTTCAGATGGTACCGGTTGGGTTGGTATACATAACGCTTTGTACATGGAGCTAACCGATAATGCACCGTTCTTGGTGAGACTTCAACGGAATTCATCAGTCCCCTGAACTAACTGGATTGAATCTAACCACTGAAGTAGTTCATTCCAAGCATCTAGTCAGGGACCAATAAGATCACGTCTAAACGGCATAAAGGGAGGGGAGACTCCATCACCTTCTGCAAGGTATCCTCTTTATGGCGAACTATAATGTACAAAGCTGGATAATATTCACGAAGAGTGGTTGGTCCCAACCATCTATCCTCCTAGAACCGTATCTCCGCCCCGTTCTTAATGGAGAAAGAACCAAATGGGAAAAGGTGCTTTTTAGTTGCCATGATGCCAGCCCAAAAGTGTGAATCACCTGGTTTCCAAAGAACCTGAGAGATCTCCTTTGAGCCAACATACTTTTTCCGCAGTAGTTGTTGCCAAACACCATCCTCCATTAACAACCTGGCTAGCCATTTACCAAGCAAGGTCATGTTTTTGAACTTCAAGATCATGAACACCAAGTCTGCCTTAATCTTTTGGACAACATAGAACACTCCATTTTGTTAACCGGTACTTATTTTTCACTATCCTCTTGCCAAAGAATCTTGATAGGAAATAGTCCAATATATGCAAGACTCCTTTCGGTAACTGGAAGAAAGAAATCATATACATTACCATATTTGTAATTACTAAATTTATGAGAACTAATCTTCTTATAAGGGATAGTAATTTTCCTTTCCAACTAGTAAGACATTTTTGAAGTATTTCTTCAACAATTTTCCATTCGACCAACGTGAGTCTCCGATAGTGAATCGGAATACCAAGATAGCTGATTGGAAAACAACCAATCCCAGAGCCGAATAATTCAGCGTACAGGTTGGCTTCATCTTTGGCTTCACCGAAGCAAAACAATTCACTTTTATAGAAATTAATCTTAAGACCCGAAAACTGCTCGAATGCTGAAAGAACTAATTTCTGATTACGTGCATTTTCCAAGTCATGATCCATAAATAGAATTGTGTCATCGGCATACTTAAGGATGGATAATCCCCCATCGACCAAATAGGGAACTACACCTTCAATTTGGCAATCGACCTTAGCGCGCTCTATTATAATTGCAAGCATATCCGCCACAATGTTAAATAGCATTAGAGATAGGGGATCACCTTGCCTCTACCCTTTTCTGGTCTGGAAGTATTTGCCAATGTCATCATTGACCTTAATGGCAACACTACCACCAAAAACAAAGTTATTAATAAGAGCGCACCAGTCCTTAGAAAAACCTTTCATCTTGAGTGTTTGCTAATGAAAGGGCCACTTAACTTTATCATAGGCTTTTTCAAAGTCGATTTTGAGTATGCCCCCATTCAAATTTTTGCGATGCATCTCATGGATTATCTCATGCAAGATGACCACCCCATCTAGGATGTTTCTACCTTGCATAAAAGCAGTCTGAGAAGGGTGCACCACTTGATCTGCCACTGAATAAAGTCGAATAGTAGCAACTTTTGTGAATATTTTGAAACAAACATTTAGAAGACATATCGGTCTGTATTGCTGAATCCGTTTCACACAATTAACTTTTGGTAGAAGAATAATTTCACCAAAATTTATACGGAACAGATCCAGATGCTGCTCATGGAGTTCAGCAAATAGATGTAATAAGTCGGACTTGACAATATCCCAAAAGGTCTGGTAGAATTCAGCCGGGAAACCATCCGGACATGGCGCCTTACTGTGCTCCATCTGGAAAACCGCTTTTCTTATTTCCTCCTCGAAATACGGGGGGTTAGAATGGCGTTTTCTTCTAGAGACACTTGGGGGATATCATTTTTTTTTAAACCTTTTATACTGCAGGGGAAGCCCCCGCAGCCCTTTATTAATCAAAACTCATAGTACACAATATATACAAGGCATGTACAAAACGAACTTACAAGAGTGAACTAATCCATGATAACAAGGAGTCAGCAATAGAACCCTTCACCCTATGCTTGAACATGGTCATATCCAACACAAAGCCAGCTTTCCATCCTTTAAAGGAGTGTATCTTGTGCTAAAAAATCTTATTGTTTCTTTATTTCCATATATTCCAACAAGCCAGAATAACCACCTCAGTAAAGTAGGGACCTTTCAAACTTTTCTTTGCAAAAGGCAAGCTCTGTGCCACGGAATAATCCCTCCACTCAATCTGTAGATACTTCCAGATTCTGGAACTAAACTAACAAGTGAAGAACAAATGTTTCCAATCCTCTAGCACATGCCGGTGACACAAAACACAATCAATATCATCATATACCTTCCATTGCCTCTGAATGATCATGTCCTTTGTGTTAATCATGTCATAAATAATCAACCATTCAAAGAACATGTGATTGGAAATACACTTGGACTGCCAAACCATCTTGGAAGGAATGTGATTCTGTAGAGAGTTGAATTGCTGCTTGTAAAAGGAACTTGAGGAATAGATTCCTTTATTAAACTAATAAACCAAGCTATCACTATCCTCTGTCAGATCTGCACTAGTCAACAAATCTTGTAATGCATTATACTCAGTATTAGCTTCAACACAGAGGGGTAAATGAAAAGCCTCATGAATAGCTATCAGACTGAGAAATTCCTTAACATAAATTAATTTGTCCTTAGCATAGGAATAAAGATGGGGATACATTGTAGACAACAGATCCTTATGCCACTTATCATCCAAGAATAAAACAATTGATCTAGAGACCACCTTACATACAGTCAAAGATCTCCATGTGTCAACCAAACCAAACACACCTCTCCACCAAAAGGACCCACACATAGTGACAGCATGGGGAACTGTATCATGATAATGAGCATCTCTAACCAGCTTAACCCAGGGTACATCAGCATTATTATAAAACTTATCTAGGTGTTTTAAAAGCAATGTCTTGTTGTGAAGATGCAGATTAATAATACCCAAACCTCCCTTATCATTTGGCTTACGGATCATGCTCCACGCAGCAAGGGAATTAACCCTTTCCTTGTTTTTATCTTTCCTCCATAAAAACCTTCTTCTGTATTCAGGAGACGAAAAAGTGATTTTGATCACTCCTTCATAAGAAAGTTCTTCCCTCGAAGATTCGATAAATTTGAGTTTATCCCTCTATGGGTGCCTCGGGGGGGGGGGGGGGGGGGGGTCATGATTATATGGAATAGCTCAATTTTTACTGGACATGTCTTGCACCGTGAGAGATTTGCTTTGTCTATTCAATTCACATCAACTCAACTGAACAAAACTTGGACTCTTGCGAATGTCTATGGGACTTGTACTGCGCCAGGTAGACAATTGTTTTTGGATTGGTTAAAAAACTTGGAGATATCCCTAGACAGCCTTTGGTTATTTCTTGGAGACTTTAACCTCATGCGATCAGAAGAAAATCAAAATAACCAGGTGGAAACTATAATGAAATGATGCAGTTTAATGAAATGATTAGCCAGCAAGCATTAGTTGAACTTCCTTTAAAAGGACAGCAATTCACCTCGAGCAATATGCAGCAACAACCTCTTCTAGAGCAACTAGATTAGTTCTTCACATCTACTAAATGGACTATTGTTTTCCCCAATATTGCAGTCAAGACACTTGCTAAAACTATATCTGATCATGCACCATGTCTTGTGTCTATTGAAACTTCTATTCCTAGAAGTAAACTTTTCAGATTTGAAAATTATTGGCCTCTCCATCCAGGCTTCAAGGAAACTGTTAAAAGTTTATGGGAAAAACTAGTCCGGGCTAGCAATAGTGCCACCCTCATTTCTGCAAAGCTATAAAAATGTAAGACGTCGGCTAAAACATTGGAGTAGGGGCATTTCAAAACTGAAACTTATGATTGAGAATAGCAATACGATCTTGCTTCAACTTGATAGTCTGGAAGAGAAGAGACCGGTTTTTATTCAAGAACAGAATTTCAGAGTTATACTCAAAAGGCACATTAATAGAATGTTGGACTACCAAAATAAATACTGGAAAAGGTGTACTTATCGTTGGGCACAGGTTGGTGATGAGAATACCAAGTACTTTCATGCTTGTGCTACTGAAAGATTCAGACATAACTCCATTCTTTCTATTACTTTGGAGGATGGAAGAAGAACAGAGAGTCATGAAGGGAAAGCTGTTGGTTTTCTTAATTCTTTCAAGAGTGGAATGGGGGTCTCCAATACCCCGGACATTTGCTTTGATCTTGCAGCGTTATTTCAGAGAGTAGAGGGACTGGAAGAGGTGTCATTCCATTCACAAAGGAAGAATCCGTATGGTTTTAATGGCATGTTCTTAAAGGTGTGTTGGGATATTTTAGCCCCTGACTTCTATAAGCTTTGTGATGATTTTTGGGAAGGAAAGATCAGCCTGCATTGTTTAAATAGTTCATTCATCACTTTGGTCCCTAAAAAGCTCACACCTGAATCAGTCAATGATTACAGACCAATCTCACTTTTGAATTATGTGTTGAAAGTTTTGACAAAGATAATTGCTATGAGGTTGCAGAAATGGACTTTGAAGGTAGTACATAGAAATCAGTGTGGGTTTATGTCAACACCCGGATTTTCAAGTCCAGATGCCCTATTATATCATACATCGCAATCCCAGGAAGATTGTTTTTGCGAGACATAATAGTAAGTAGTTCAGAGTCATCATTTATTACAACACATACTTGTCTTACAACCACGGATCACATGATCCAATATTACACGAATATATTGTTCAACAGCACACATAAGTAGCGGAAGCGTAGTAGTAGTGGACTATCTGTTCCACAGGCAACGCTTGACGTTGGGAGACGAGCCTAGTTATCGTAGACCTCCTGTTGTCCGTCCTCCGGATACTGTTGCTCCTCCTCAAAGTCTGGCATTTGAATAGCCAGGGCAAAGCCATGAGTACTTTAAAGTACTCGCAAACTAATACTAACATAAATGAGTAAGTGTTGCATCTAGGGGTCTTAAGCTCTAGGTGTATTTGCGGAAAGCCAAGTTTAGTTCATTAAAACCTCAGTAAAGACTTATCATTTGCTAGACTAACTCAGTTGGGAACATTAGTGTCATTCCCCCAACTCATTAGGTTTCACCAGTATCACCTTTCAATACACCACTTCTTTTTAAGATCAAAACATATCAAAGATGACGGAGATAGTATGGCCTTTCCAATCGTCCGTAACCGTGGACACGGCTATTCGAATAGGTTTAACACTCTGCAGAGGTTGTACTCTTGTGCCACAACTTTTGATTACATCCGTCGAGAATAACCTCGAATCATCGTAACTCAGTACGCGGATCATCAACCATAACCTTTCACTTATATATACTAGTATAGGCACCTCTCCCCATGAGCTTGGCCTCCCGGTGAAAACCAACTGTTAACCCGGGAACTGCACAGGGCTTGGGTCGTACATTCACCTCCTATTCACATCATTTCTCATATACGGAGGCAGCCTCGGCGTAACCCCTATGATGTGTGTTTAGAGGGAACCCATACTAAAGTACACAAGCTTCTAGTTAAGCCCTACCCATAATCAGGTATTGTGGGGGTACTTGTATAATTGGAAGGGTATCGCATTCAAACCCAATCATCAGTTTTATCAAAAATCACCATCTTCTCTTGGTCAATATTCACCATCAACCCTTATTCAACCCAAGTCATTTCACTTCACCATGTTCCCATCTAGAGTAGTCAATTTTAATTGATTAGCACTAGCAACTATATGAGGGGTGCTAACTAGCTTTGGATTGTACTAAACTAACTTCAATATTGTTCTACTCTAGACCAAGTGAATCATGAATCAAAAAGTACTTTGAAATAAATAGGCAAAAGTAAAAGTAAGTAAAAAAAACATGGGATAGGTAATACATAAAAGTAAATTGGGGTGGTGCCTTTGCTCTTGTGGAGCTAAGCACTTGTGTTTAGCAAGGGTTAGCTTGCCTTGTTGGTATTGGTCAAAGTGATCTTCCTCTTCTTGATAGTGAGTCTCCTCCTCTTCCGGGTATTCTTCCGTACTAGCGTCTATATACGAATACGAGGTATAAACACCAAACCAATCTTGTATACTAAACTAAACACACAAAAAGAGCTCATTCAAGGAGTATTAACATCACACTTAATTTAATCAAAGTGGACTACTTGGTTCATGCTTATTTAAGAGGGGGAGTAATTCCCTCTTATTTATCAAAATTTAGTGGAAATATTATTTCATCTTTTGGAGAGAAACTATTTTCTCCTTATGATATTCTTTCAAGATTTAATTCTCACTCATAATAATAAGGTATGAAATATAGGTTGACCCTGGTCAACACTTCATATCTATTATGAGAGGAAACAATTTAAATAAGGTGACACACCTTATGCCATTTTAAACTTAGCACTTAAAGGATTTAAGAACTTGAAGTAAATACAATCAGAGGCTTCTTAACACTAGGTCATTTCCTCTGCTTGTATTACTCAAGATCAAGATTTAAATGAGAGAGGGGCTCTCATACTAATTATAGAATTTAAAACTTTAAGTTTAAAATGGACTAGAAATGGCTCCATAGCCACTATTTTGATCTAGTCCATGATCATGCAAACAACCTGGTTATATTATTGCATAATCAATTAAGGTACATCATTTGTAAACCATGAGAGTTGGAATCAACTTAAAATCAATTATGGTTGAATTTTAAATAATGTTTGAATCTGCCTAGGTACTTGTTTTGTTATTTTTGGTAGATTAATTCTACTTCGAAATTGGGGATGGGGCCAGTGGCATTGGTTAGATAAATTCATGGGCTTTCCAAAGGTATAAAGTTTGCAAAAATTGGTTTGGCAGATTTCAAAATATTCAAGTTTTACTAAACCATCTGCAGAACAAATTTGAATTTAGATTAAACTCAGTTTGAAATCGTGGGCTTAGGCGGGAAACTCTACTGGGCCGAAACGGTTCGCGAAACACTGCGCAGCCCAACAAGCCACGGGTGCGAGTGGGCTGCCCTGACGAGGTGGGATCCACCTGTCAGTGACTCTTAACCACGCGAAACGGTATCTGGAATTTAGGCCGCACGATTAGAAATGAGATCGACGGTGAGTGATCGTCGTCATCTCCGACGAGCGATGGGCATACTGGCGGCGAGCCTAGGGGGTCGGAGGGCTCACCTACGTTCCCGCGGGGTTCTGCTTGGTGCGAGGCGGCGTTGTCGACGGTGAGGAAGCGCCCCGGGAAGCGATGGCGAGGCGTGGGGAGGCGTCGGGCCGTTGGCGATGATCTGAGGGCTCCGGCGACTCCGATCTTGCAATTGAGGCTCCTCCGGCAGTAATCGAGCAAACTACGGTGGTGAGGAGGATCAGTAAGAAGAGGAGAGGCGACTGGTGTGAAGAACTGGTGCTCGACGTCTCTATTTATAGTGTCGAGGGGTGCTGCGGGGCTCGGTGAAGGGGCAAGCATGGCGCGGCGTCTCCGGCGGTCGAAGGGGCAAGGCGAGGACAGCATCTTGTAGGCGTCGTCCTGGCGATGCTCGAGGACTAGCTGGCGCAGAGAAAGGGTGAAAGAATCGTTCAGGAACTCGTTTCGAGTGCGGCAGTACCCGCGGTACTTCGCCGGCGAGGACGACGGTGACGAGGCGGCCGCAGTTGATCGATCGTGTCTAGTGGCTAGAGGGCGCAGAGGCGGTGCTTGATGCAGCGATAGGCTTTGCAGGGGAGGCGTAGGCTGCTCGAGCGCGCGACGTACTGGCGCGCCCAGTGCGCGCTCACCGTGCCGACTGGCATGTACTGGCGAGTTTTGGGCGTGCCCGTTCTGGCCAATGCCATGCGTTGGCGATCGAGTGTGTGGTACTGGCGTGATCGTGGTACTCCAGAGATGCTTAGAGACAAGAGGAAAGGTTGAGAGGGAGGCCAGAGATGGGGATGCCAAGGGTGGCCGGCATGGCATTGTTTTGCATACTTTAGGGTTTCTCCTCGACTTTACTCAACCAGGCAAGTACTGGGCTAGAGGCAGGGGGTGTAGGGGAAGCTGATGATCACATTTCAAAAGGGGTTTAGGCTCAAATCTGTTGGATAATAGCATGCCACTCAAATCTGAATTCATGCCTGCCACCTGTTCGATGAAATGGCCGCATGAAGTTTTGATTTAAAATTTGAAATTCTTTTTGGTGAATCTTACTTATAAAATATATGTGAAGTATTGGTGGTGGTTAGGTTCAATTTGGAGCTGTTTTGCAAAGATTCAAATTTGGGATCATCTTGTTTTTCTTCTCAGATCCTGTTTTGACAATTAATTTCTGGTCAACCTAGTCAACTCTAGCCATGGTGGTCAACATGAAAAGTACTCACCTTGACATGGTCTTGGATGACCTGGCTTTGGTTGACAAAGTTTAGTTGAGGTTTTAAGAAATATAGGGGGGCAAAGTAGAGAAGAAAATATTTTGGTCACATGTGACCATTATCATATGTATTGGAAATTTTGAATTTTCGTTTGATTTGAATTTGGTTTCTTTGATGCATTTGTGTTAGTTTGAGTTATATATGAGTTTTAGAAACCATAAGGCAAGCAAATATGGCCTAGGGTGAAGATTTGCAAAATTGCATAATGTGTATGTGAGTGAAATATGGGTTTTTCCCATTTTCCTCTTTTCTCCTCAAATTAGGGTTTTATGATTTTTATTAGGGTTCAAATCACTAATGTTAATCATACTAACACTCATCATGGCAATTGCACAAAAAGATTTCACTCAAAAAGCATGAAACTATAAGTGGCACTATATGCATAAAAAGTTTTTGTTAGTTGCAAAATTTGAAGTTTGGGGAACTTTCTTGTTTGATCTTTATTACTAAAACTTGGGATGTTACAAACCCTTCCCCCTTACAAAAGATCTCGTCCCGAGATCTTAAAGAAAAATTAGGTACTAAAGAGGTCTGGGTACTCAGTCTTCATGAAGTCTTCTCTCTCCCAAGTGGCTTCTTCTTCGGTGTGGTTACTCCATTGTATTTTCAGAAACTTGATACTCCTGGTGCGGGTAGTTCTGAAAGCTTCTTCCAGTATGTGAATTGGCACTTCGCGATAGGTCAAGTCTGAGTTGATATCTACAGCTCGATGATCGATGTTCTTGAAGACTTCCGTTGATTCTGGGACTTCTAAACATTTCTGGAGTAAGGAGATGTGAAACACATTGTGCACCGCTGACATTTCTTCTGGTAACTCTAGTTGATATGATACCTCTCCTCGGCGACTCAGGACCTTGAAAGGTCCGACATATCGGGGTGCAAGCTTTCCTCTAAGCTGAAATCTCTGCATTCCTTTGAGGGGGGACACTTTGAGATATACGAAATCTCCGATCTCAAAGGTCATCTCTCGGCGTCTCTTGTCGGCGTAGCTCTTCTATCTTGATTGGGCTGTCTTGAGGTACTCGCGGATCTTGTGAACCTTCTCTTCGGCTTCTCGGAGAATATCTGGTCCAAAGACTTGACTCTCTCCTACTTCCGACCAATTCAGGGGGGTACGGCATTTCCTTCCGTACAAGGCTTCAAAGGGGGCCATCTGCAGACTGGCCTGATAACTGTTGTTGTACGAGAATTCTGCGTACGGCAAGCAGTCTTCCCACTTGGATCCATACTCTAGTACACAAGCTCTCAGCATATCCTCTAGTATCTGGTTGACTCGTTCAGTCTATCCATCCGTCTGCGGGTGATAGGCTGTGCTGAAATTCAGCCGAGTTCCGAGTCCTTCATGTACTTTCTGCCAAAATCTGGAGGTGAATTGGGATCCTCTATCGGATACTATCGACTTTGGGGTTCCGTGCAGGCTGACTATCCGGGAGATATATAACTCTGCTAGTCTTGGCCCTTGATAGGTGGTCTTGACGGGGATGAAGTGGGCGACTTTGGTCAACCTGTCGACCACTACCCAGATAGAATCATTTCCTTTACTGGATTTGGGCAGTCCGGTGATGAAGTCCATTCCGACAGAATCCCACTTCCATTCGGGAATCTGTAGGGGTTGCAAAAGTCCGGCAGGGCGTTGATGTTCTGCTTTGACTCTTTGACAGATGTCACACTTGGCGATGTAGCTTCCAATTTCTCTCTTCATTCCATGCCACCAAAATTGCTCTTTCAAATCCTGATACATTTTGGTTCCTCTGGGGTGAATGGAGTACAGGGTGTCGTGGGCTTCTTTCAGGATAACTTGCTTCAATTCTGAGTCTGACGGTACGCAAAGGCGCTTGTTATACCATAGTACTCCTTCTTCATCTACAGTGAATCCCGGTGCTTTTCCGGCTGCTATTTGGTTCTTGATTCCGTCAATACTAGCATTTCCTTTCTGAGCTTCTTTGATCTGACTAATCAGGGTGGGTTGGAGTTCAATGCTGGCAAGGTATCCTTCGCTAACCAGTTCAAGCCTAAACTGCTCAAACTCTTCAAACAGGCTGGGTTGCTCAGTTGCTAACATGGAGTTCAACTGACATGGCAGTCTACTCAGGGCATCCGCTACCACATTGGCTTTGCCGGGGTAATAGTGGATTTCCATGTCATAATCCTTGATTAGCTCTATCCATCTGCGCTGCCTCATGTTCAGCTCCTTCTGCGTGAAGATATACTTCAGGCTTTTGTGATCCGAGTAAATCTCGCATCTATTACCCATGAGGTAATGACGCCAAACTTTCAGTGCTAAAACCACGGCTGCTAGCTCTAAATCATGGGTTGGATAGTTCTGCTCATGCTGCTTCAGCTGTCTTGATAGATATGATATTACTTTGCCTTCTTGCATTAACACACATCCAAGACCAATCTTGGATGCATCACAATAGACGTCGAAGGGCTTGGTGATGTCCGGCATGATCAGTATTGGGGCTGTGGTTAATCTAAGCTTGAGTTGTTGAAAACTTTCCTCGCACTTCTCCGTCCATTCAAACTTCTTATCTTTCTTCAAGAGTTGAGTCATCGGTCTTGCTATGCTCGAAAATCCTTCAACGAATCGGCGGTAATATCCCGCCAATCCGAGAAACGCACGGACTTCGGTCTGAGTGGTCGGGGCTTTCCATTCTTCAACAGTCTTGATCTTCGAGGGGTCAACGGCTATTCCTCCGGCAGACAGGATATGACCCAAGAATCCTACTTCTTTCAACCAGAATTCACACTTGCTAAACTTGGCGTACAACTGATGCTCCCGAAGGGTGTCCAAGACAACTTCCAGGTGATGCTCATGCTCTTCCTCGGACTTGGAGTAGATAAGGATGTCGTCGATGAAAACAACGACAAACTTATCCAGAAAGTTCATAAAGATCTTATTCATGAGATTCATGAAATAAGCGGGGGCATTGGTTAATCCAAATGACATGACATTGTACTCGTACAATCCATATCTGGTGGTGAAGGCAGTTTTGGGGATATCGGTAGCTCGAATCTTAAGCTGGTGGTAACCTGTCCTCAAATCAATCTTCGAGAACACTTTGGCACCGGTCAACTGATCAAACAACTCTTCTATCTTTGGTAACGGGTACTTGTTCTTGATGGTGACATCGTTAAGCTTACGGTAATCCGTACATAAGCGATTTGCACCATCTTTTTTGTCGACAAACAAAACCGGTGACCTCCAAGGCGACGCACTTGGTCGAATCAGACCTTTGAATAGCATATCATCCAGTTGCTTCTTTAGCTCCACTAATTCTGCTGGGTTCATACTATAGGCTCTCTGTGCTATAGGTCCGGTTCTGGGGATTAACTCGATAATAAACTCGATATCCCGATCTGGGGGCAT
The DNA here is from genome assembly GCF_019359855.2 of Lolium perenne. Lineage (NCBI taxonomy): Eukaryota > Viridiplantae > Streptophyta > Magnoliopsida > Poales > Poaceae > Lolium > Lolium perenne. The sequence continues at coordinate 29,322,833 of NC_067248.2, read as the reverse complement.
ACCGGGTAGATCATCAGGAAACACATCAGGATATCGACAAACGACCCTGATCTGATCCAAGGTGGGTTTTACTAAACTCTGATTGCAAGTAAACTTTCTGGGCAGCCTTTCGGATATGTGCTCAACTAACCTTCCGGTGCTACTAGTCATGGTGATGGCCTTCTTGGCACAATCAATTAGCCCATGATGTTTCGACATCCAGTCCATACCCAGGACTACTTCCAAACCTTGTGTTCCCAGAACAATCAGATTTGCATAAAATTCAATTTCTTGGATTATGATTGGCACATCTTTGCAAATTTTTCTAGCTTTAGTGGTTGAACCAGGTATTTGAACTATCATGACATGCTTCAAACTGATGGGTTGAATCTTACTAGTGCATGCAAAATCTTCAGTAACAAACGAATGCGATGCTCCAGAATCAAACAGCACTCTTGCGGGTATTGAGTTAACAGAGAACATACCCAGCACCACATCTGGGGCTTCCTGAGCTTCTTCCGCACTCATGTGAAAGAGGCGGCCGCTACGGTTGTTCGGGTTGTTGGGGGCGAACTTCTTGTTGTTGGCGACACGACGTTGCTGCTGAGCAGGACCGGAGGTGTTGGCGGCAGTCTTGGCGAGTCTCTTGGGGCACTCGTTGGAGTAGTGCCCCACCACTCCGCACTCGTAGCAGGTGATGGTGGACTTGTCCTTGGGGGTGATGGGGACCGCGTTACTTCCAGTCCGCGGAGCAGTGTTGGGAGTGTTGTTGTGGTGGTTGGGGGCTCGAGGTGGAGCGCGGTTGAAGGTGTTGTTGTTGAAGTTGCTGTGGTTGGGGTGGCCTCCTGGCCTGGGGTTTCCTCCACTCCGGTTTGGATAACCCGGACGTGGGTGCTGCATAGGGGGTTTATTATTTCTGGGGGCGAAGCTTCCGCTTGAGCTGGGGCGATACCTGGGGGTATTGCTGGGCCCACTCTGATGCATCATTCTGCGCTTGCGGTTTTCATTGGCCTGGTTGAGCTTTCCTTCCATCTGAATGGCGGAGTCCACAAGAGCTTCGAGGTCCGCGAAAGGAATGTTGACCAGCACCGTCTGCATCTCATCATGCAGACCATTCAAGAACCTTTCCTTCCTTTTCTCGGTGGTGTCCGTCTCGTCCGGGGCGTACCTTGACAGAGTGAGGAATCTGTCGCGGTATTCCACTACGGTGAGGCGACCCTGCTTCAACTCTCTGAACTCATCTCTCATCTTCTTAATCAAACCCGGGGGCACATGATATTTGCTAAACTTGAGCTTGAAATCTGCCCAAGTCATCATTTGCCCTGCATTCAATGCGCGGGCACTTGTCCACCAAGCACGGGCAGGTCCAGCTAGGTAGTGGGTGGCAAATAGTACTCTCTCGTTCTCTTCCACTCCGGCAACCTCAAGGTTATTCTCCATTGTTTGGAGCCAATCGTCTGCATCGAGAGGCTCCTCTGTTTTACTAAATACCGGAGGATTGGTGTTCTGGAAATTCTTCAACTTTGACCCTGGATGGTCATGGTTTCCGTGACCTTGATTACCCTGGGCAATCTGTTGAAGAGCTGCTAAATTGGCTTGCCGTTCAGCTCTCTCCACTTCTCTATCAGCCATCATTTGTTGCAACATTTGCATCATTGCCTCCTGCGTCATGTTGCGGGCTGGAGGGGCCATCTGAACAGTGATAGGGATCATGAGATGAGAGGGAATTCTCTATGGCTTGTTTTGAATGCAATTTCACAAAGTTTAAAACTTGATTCAGATGATGAAACTAATAGTGATAATATTACACACACAAACAGAGTTACGGAAGTAGCAGATATTACAAGCCAAATGTTCGGGAGGGTTTGAAGAACCCTTTCAACAATCTACGATACAAGGGGGGGATACATAGGACCGATACAACTCCTACTACGCATGTGCTCATGTGAAGGGGGAACTACTCTCCATCGATGCGGAGCGGGAAAGTGGTGTCCATCCCGGCAGGCAGGCGCTGGTGGAAGTCCAGATCTCCGTCTTCCTCCTCCTCGTAGTCGTTGTCGTTGCTCACGTAGGAGTAGCCATCCCCTTGGATGTCTTCTCCCTCGCCTTCCTCTTCCAGTGCCTGGAGCTGTTCCGCCTGGGTGGCGACAGTCTCCTTCAGAGCGGCGATCCTGGCGCGGAGGCGGTGGATGGTGGAGTCCCTCTTTGTGACCAGCTGGCGAAGCTCCCTACGCTCCTTGGCGAGGAACTTGATGGTCTCCGCATGCTGGTCCAGCTGAAGGTATGTGTGGTTGGCGTATGCTCGGGAGTTGTCCAGCTTGACCTGAGTCTCGAACAGCATGTAGTCCATGTGACCCACGTGATGCCTCAGCACGGGGTGGAAGGGCAGGGTGATGGGAACCCCGAGGGAGGTGTGCCTCGAGAGGTGTGCGAAGCGCTCCCCCTCGATAGCCAGCGAGTTTTGCCCACACAGACGTGCGAGGGCCTCTTGAAGAGCGCGTGCCAGTCCGTCGAGCCAAGTGTTCTCTCGGAGAGAGAACTGGATCTGGCGGAACATGGGCGACTCCGGCTTCCCCGGGAGGTTAGCCATGATCACCCACTGGAGTTGTCCTCCGGGCTGGTCCGCAACTTTTCCTCCGTAGAACACCGGGGGAGTGCGTCCTAGGAACTCTGCGAGGGCGACAAGGTCCCTCTCAAAGATGAGATCCCCTCCGTTGGCCAGGTCGTACACCTGGGTCTCAACGAAAGGCTCCGTCGGGATAAGCTGATCCATCTGTAGAGAGAATTGATGAGCAAGTTAGAGTGGTGGAGGTGCTCAAAATTTTAAGTATTTGCAACTAATATTCCATACTTGTTATAAACAGATCTCAAGGGTAAGGGTATGAGTATATTTTTCATAACTATTCCATTTAAGTTTTTAGAACTAAGTTTGTCATACGTCCATTCTAACTAGGGTCTCCTAAGGTCAAACAATGGCTCTGATACCAACTTGTCAACACCCGGATTTTTAAGTCCAGATGCCCTATTATATCATACATCGCAATCCCATTAAGATTGTTTTTGCGAGACATAATAGTAAGTAGTTCAGAGTCATCATTTATTACAACACATACTTGTCTTACAACCACGGATCACATGATCCAATATTACACGAATATATTGTTCAACAGCACACATAAGTAGCGGAAGCGTAGTAGTAGTGGACTATCTGTTCCACAGGCAACGCTTGACGTTGGGAGACGAGCCTAGTTATCGTAGACCTCCTGTTGTCTGTCCTCCTGAGGATCGTTGCTCCTCCTCAAAGTCTGGCATTTGAATAGCCAGGGCAAAGCCATGAGTACTTTAAAGTACTCGCAAACTAATACTAACATAAATGAGTAAGTGTTGCATCTAGGGGTCTTAAGCTCTAGGTGTATTTGCGGAAAGCCAAGTTTAGTTCATTAAAACCTCAGTAAAGACTTATCATTTGCTAGACTAACTCAGTTGGGAACATTAGTGTCATTCCCCCAACTCATTAGGTTTCACCAGTATCACCTTTCAATACACCACTTCTTTTTAAGATCAAAACATATCAAAGATGACGGAGATAGTATGGCCTTTCCAATCGTCCGTAACCGTGGACACGGCTATTCGAATAGGTTTAACACTCTGCAGAGGTTGTACTCTTGTGCCACAACTTTTGATTACATCCGTCGAGAATAACCTCGAATCATCGTAACTCAGTACGCGGATCATCAACCATAACCTTTCACTTATATATACTAGTATAGGCACCTCTCCCCATGAGCTTGGCCTCCCGGTGAAAACCAACTGTTAACCCGGGAACTGCACAGGGCTTGGGTCGTACATTCACCTCCTATTCACATCATTTCTCATATACGGAGGCAGCCTCGGCGTAACCCCTATGATGTGTGTTTAGAGGGAACCCATACTAAAGTACACAAGCTTCTAGTTAAGCCCTACCCATAATCAGGTATTGTGGGGGTACTTGTATAATTGGAAGGGTATCGCATTCAAACCCAATCATCAGTTTTATCAAAAATCACCATCTTCTCTTGGTCAATATTCACCATCAACCCTTATTCAACCCAAGTCATTTCACTTCACCATGTTCCCATCTAGAGTAGTCAATTTTAATTGATTAGCACTAGCAACTATATGAGGGGTGCTAACTAGCTTTGGATTGTACTAAACTAACTTCAATATTGTTCTACTCTAGACCAAGTGAATCATGAATCAAAAAGTACTTTGAAATAAATAGGCAAAAGTAAAAGTAAGTAAAAAAAACATGGGATAGGTAATACATAAAAGTAAATTGGGGTGGTGCCTTTGCTCTTGTGGAGCTAAGCACTTGTGTTTAGCAAGGGTTAGCTTGCCTTGTTGGTATTGGTCAAAGTGATCTTCCTCTTCTTGATAGTGAGTCTCCTCCTCTTCCGGGTATTCTTCCGTACTAGCGTCTATATACGAATACGAGGTATAAACACCAAACCAATCTTGTATACTAAACTAAACACACAAAAAGAGCTCATTCAAGGAGTATTAACATCACACTTAATTTAATCAAAGTGGACTACTTGGTTCATGCTTATTTAAGAGGGGGAGTAATTCCCTCTTATTTATCAAAATTTAGTGGAAATATTATTTCATCTTTTGGAGAGAAACTATTTTCTCCTTATGATATTCTTTCAAGATTTAATTCTCACTCATAATAATAAGGTATGAAATATAGGTTGACCCTGGTCAACACTTCATATCTATTATGAGAGGAAACAATTTAAATAAGGTGACACACCTTATGCCATTTTAAACTTAGCACTTAAAGGATTTAAGAACTTGAAGTAAATACAATCAGAGGCTTCTTAACACTAGGTCATTTCCTCTGCTTGTATTACTCAAGATCAAGATTTAAATGAGAGAGGGGCTCTCATACTAATTATAGAATTTAAAACTTTAAGTTTAAAATGGACTAGAAATGGCTCCATAGCCACTATTTTGATCTAGTCCATGATCATGCAAACAACCTGGTTATATTATTGCATAATCAATTAAGGTACATCATTTGTAAACCATGAGAGTTGGAATCAACTTAAAATCAATTATGGTTGAATTTTAAATAATGTTTGAATCTGCCTAGGTACTTGTTTTGTTATTTTTGGTAGATTAATTCTACTTCGAAATTGGGGATGGGGCCAGTGGCATTGGTTAGATAAATTCATGGGCTTTCCAAAGGTATAAAGTTTGCAAAAATTGGTTTGGCAGATTTCAAAATATTCAAGTTTTACTAAACCATCTGCAGAACAAATTTGAATTTAGATTAAACTCAGTTTGAAATCGTGGGCTTAGGCGGGAAACTCTACTGGGCCGAAACGGTTCGCGAAACACTGCGCAGCCCAACAAGCCACGGGTGCGAGTGGGCTGCCCTGACGAGGTGGGATCCACCTGTCAGTGACTCTTAACCACGCGAAACGGTATCTGGAATTTAGGCCGCACGATTAGAAATGAGATCGACGGTGAGTGATCGTCGTCGTCTCCGACGAGCGACGGGCATACTGGCGGCGAGCCTAGGGGGTCGGAGGGCTCACCTACGTTCCCGCGGGGTTCTGCTTGGTGCGAGGCGGCGTTGTCGACGGTGAGGAAGCGCCTGGAAGCAGTGGCGAGGCGTGGGGAGGCGTCAGTCGTTGGCGATGATCTGAGGGCTCCGGCGACTCCGATCTTGCAATTGAGGCTCCTCCGGCAGTAATCGAGCAAACTACGGTGGTGAGGAGGATCAGTAAGAAGAGGAGAGGCGACTGGTGTGAAGAACTGGTGCTCAGGACGTCTCTATTTATCGTGTCGAGGGGTGCTGCGGGGCTCGGTGAAGGGGCAAGCATGGCGCGGCGTCTCCGGCGGTCGAAGGGGCAAGGCGAGGACAGCATCTTGTAGGCGTCGTCCTGGCGATGCTCGAGGACTAGCTGGCGCAGAGAAAGGGTGAAAGAATCGTTCAGGAACTCGTTTCGAGTGCGGCAGTACCCGCGGTACTTCGCCGGCGAGGACGACGGTGACGAGGCGGCCGCAGTTGATCGATCGTGTCTAGTGGCTAGAGGGCGCAGAGGCGGTGCTTGATGCAGCGATAGGCTTTGCAGGGGAGGCGTAGGCTGCTCGAGCGCGCGACGTACTGGCGCGCCCAGTGCGCGCTCACCGTGCCGACTGGCATGTACTGGCGAGTTTTGGGCGTGCCCGTTCTGGCCAATGCCATGCGTTGGCGATCGAGTGTGTGGTACTGGCGTGATCGTGGTACTCCAGAGATGCTTAGAGACAAGAGGAAAGGTTGAGAGGGAGGCCAGAGATGGGGATGCCAAGGGTGGCCGGCATGGCATTGTTTTGCATACTTTAGGGTTTCTCCTTGACTTTACTCAACCAGGCAAGTACTGGGCTAGAGGCAGGGGGTGTAGGGGAAGCTGATGATCACATTTCAAAAGGGGTTTAGGCTCAAATCTGTTGGATAATAGGATGCCACTCAAATCTGAATTCATGCCTACCACCTGTTCGATGAAATGGCCGCATGAAGTTTTGATTTAAAATTTGAAATTCTTTTTGGTGAATCTTACTTATAAAATATATGTGAAGTATTGGTGGTGGTTAGGTTCAATTTGGAGCTGTTTTGCAAAGATTCAAATTTGGGATCATCTTGTTTTTCTTCTCAGATCCTGTTTTGACAATTAATTTCTGGTCAACCTAGTCAACTCTAGCCATGGTGGTCAACATGAAAAGTACTCACCTTGACATGGTCTTGGATGACCTGGCTTTGGTTGACAAAGTTTAGTTGAGGTTTTAAGAAATATAGGGGGGCAAAGTAGAGAAGAAAATATTTTGGTCACATGTGACCATTATCATATGTATTGGAAATTTTGAATTTTCCTTTGATTTGAATTTGGTTTCTTTGATGCATTTGTGTTAGTTTGAGTTATATATGAGTTTTAGAAACCATAAGGCAAGCAAATATGGCCTAGGGTGAAGATTTGCAAAATTGCATAATGTGTATGTGAGTGAAATATGGGTTTTTCCCATTTTCCTCTTTTCTCCTCAAATTAGGGTTTTATGATTTTTATTAGGGTTCAAATCACTAATGTTAATCATACTAACACTCATCATGGCAATTGCACAAAAAGATTTCACTCAAAAAGCATGAAACTATAAGTGGCACTATATGCATAAAAAGTTTTTGTTAGTTGCAAAATTTGAAGTTTGGGGAACTTTCTTGTTTGATCTTTATTACTAAAACTTGGGATGTTACAGTTTATAAAGGGGAGGAATATCCAAGATTGCTTGGCATGGTCATTTGAATATCTATATATGAATGCAAAGCTTCTGGGAATCAAATTATTGTTCTCAAACTTGATTTTGAGACAGCGTTTGACACCATTGAACACTCCACGATTATTCAGATGCTTACTCATATATATGGGCTTTGATGATAGATTCACTAATTGGATTAAGCTTATCCTAGAATCTGGATCCTCTTCAATTCTTACTAATGGAGTACCTGTAACTGAATTCAAGTGTAGGCGAGGAGTGAGGCAGGGGGATCCCTTATCACCTCTACTTTTTGTATCCGGGGATGAACTTCTTCAAGTCATAATTAACCATGCTCATGAAGAAGGATTACTTAGCTTACCCATTGCTCAGCCGGCCTCTGAAGATTACCCTATGGTACAATATATATGTGGACGACACAATTATCATACTTCCAACAAACAGAGCACAACTCCGTAATCTCCAATCCATTCTTCAGGCTTATGCCCAGTGCACAGGTTTAAAAATAAACTTTCACAAGTCTCAGATGATTCCAATAAATATTAGTGATGCCCAAGCTCATGATCTAGCTCAGGTTCTTGGATGCCAAGTTGGCTCTATGCCATTCACTTATCTAGGCTTACCCGTTGGTACAACTAGACCCACAGTAGCTGAGCTAATGCCTCTTGTAGATAGAGTTGAAAGAAGGTTGACTAATACAGCATTTTGGCTCACTTACGGTGGCAGGGTAACATTTATTAACTCTGCACTTTCTCCGCTCATTATTTATGCCTATGTGTCCTTAAAATCCTGTTGCAAATTATTGAGTTCATTGATAGAGCTAGGAGGCACTGCCTTTGGAGGAAAACCGAAGATAGAGATGAGAATACATACTCTTTGGCGGCACGGGATTTGGTATGTCAACCAAAAAATAAAGGAGGTCTGGGCATAATGGATTTAAAGGTTCAAAATCAAGGATTGCTTCTAAAATTTCTTCACAAATTTTTTAATAAGCAAGATGTGCCGTGGGTAATGCTGATTTGGGAAAAATACTATTCAGAGGGTGCTCCTCGGGCCAGGAGACTGTGCGGCTCATTTTGGTAGAGAGATGTCAGCAGTTTATTTGACATATACAAAGGAATCACAAAATGTACGGTCAACCTTGGTGATACTGTATTATTATTGCGGAAGGCTTGTTGGATGGATGATGCTATTCCTAAGGACGTATTCCCTCATCTATATTCCTTTGTATTAAACGAGGACTGCTCAGTGCTGCAATACACGGAAAGGGAACAAAATTCTAATCACTTCTTCCTTCCTATGTCTAAAGAGGCTGGTTCTGAACTTATTGAACTACAAAATGCTATCGCTCGGACTAATAGAGATATTTCGTCAGCTGACCAGTGGTCATATGTTTAAACCGAAGGTCCGTAGACCCAGCTTTATAAATAAAGCAAGCGACCCAAAGTCAAAGTTTACAGCCATCAACACGACTCACGCCACACACGCGCAGCCAAGAAAGGAAAAAACCAACACCTAGCCAAGTCATGTGCTAAGCCCAGCACCACAAGTACAAAGCGGTAAGATACAGAGCCCTGAAGCGGGTCGAATGTGCTAAGTCGCCCTAGTCCGCGCATGCAGCCTCCTGATCTCGTCCACCGCCAAGTCCAGCAACGCCCGATCCCTCGGTCTGACCAGAACCCTCCAAGACAGCATATAAAGCAACATGTGGAAGAATGCGTCAGCTGCGTTGCCAAGGGGTCATATGTCGAGGGGCAGTCACTACTAGGAAAAGGCCTAGCCGTAAGATTGCTATCAGTGGCGCACACCTTAATTGGTGCGCCACTACTAGTTAGCAGTGGCGCACCAAAAAGTGGTGCTCCACTGATACAAATATAGCAGTGGCGCATTACTTTTAAGGTGCGCCACCACTAAAGGTCGACCAGATCCCACCCCTCCCTCAAACTTAGCAGTGGCGCACCTCTTAGTGGTGCGCCATTGCTATATCTGTTAAGAGTGGCGCACCTCTATGTAGTGCGTTATTGATAAATGCATGCTCATGTTAGCTATAGCGCACACCTAAACGGTGCGCCATTGTGAGTATACGTCTTATCTGGAAAAGCAACGCATCGCACCGAACAGCACACGCGTTGCACGACCCCACCACGTCCCACCAGCTGCGGCCACCTCTCACCCAACCTTATCCCCACCAGACGCTCCCTCTCCCAACCTTATCCCCACCACCAGACGCTCCCTCTCCCCAACCACCAGCTGCGGCCACCTCTCCCCCATCCCCTTCTCCCCGTCAGCTGGTCCTCTCCCCCGACCTCTGCTCGCGTTGAAGCCGGCGATGGAGGCAAGTACATGGTGCTCCTACGCCGACCAGCTCCTGGGCAGCAGCGACGTCCGACACGAGGCGCCGCCGAACATCTGGTCCAGGGCGCCGCCGAGACTCTTGTCGGACGCGCGGCGGTGGAGGCCTACGTGGTGGCTCCGCACGGAGAGGAGCGGCCTGGCGCCCGCGTCGCTTGGCTCCGCACGGAGAGGAGCGGCCTCGCGCCCGCGTCGCCGTCGTACACCACCCAGTGTTCCCCAGGCTGAGGCAGAGCTTGATCTGTTGCCTCACGGTGAGTAGCGGCTTCCCGTCGGCGTCCATGAGCACTACGTTAATCCGCCTCGCCGCGCTCCGCCTTGTCGGCCTCTTGCCGCCTCCCCATCTTCCCCTCCATCCACTACCCGCGTGATTGGTGCTGCAGTACCCGCGCGTCAAAAAGATATATGGCGGCGGAAGCTGCTGGACCCAGGGCACGGCGAGGAGCACAGTGGCCGGGCAGCATGGCGAGGACAACATCACGGCCGCCGGCGAGCTCGAGGACAACGTCGCGCAGATCGAAGAGGAGACCGTGCGGGCAACCGAAGGATTTGATTGCTTTTTTTTCATTTTCTTAGGGTTGTAGTTGCAAAGATGAGAAACTTTGGTATTTTTGTATTTAGGCCCTGTAATAACTTTACGTTATAATAGTACAACAAAAGCCTTCAGAAAAGGGTCAGCTCAGATTCCTCCTGCCACATGCAGGCCTGTGGCGTTTTTTTTTATTTTTTAATCTAATCGGTGTAGTGGCGCACCGCAGGTTAATGTAGTAGCGCACCATCTAATCCGTTGTAGTGGCGCACCATAGCTTAAAATAGTGGCGCACCGTAACATGTTAGTAGTGGCGCACCACCTCGTGCGCCATTGATATATTGGATACTAGTGGCGCACTAGTAGTGCGCCACTACTAACAGTTAGCAGTGGCGTGATAATAGTGGCGCACCACTAGTGCGCCACTAATGAGCAAAATAGGTGCGCCACTGATAAGCTGTTTTCTAGTAGTGAGTCTACATACCATGTGAAGTTCAATGATTTCTTCTTCAGAGAGGTGATACCAAACCCATGCTTGCCGCTCATATGGAAAACCATGTGTGTTATGAAGCAAAAGGTGTTTGCATGGCTGGTGGTAAGGGACTCAACACGAGAGATATGTTAGATGATAAATGTGTGGTTTGCCATCAGGTGCGAGAAACCAATGATCACTTGTCCTTTGATTGTCGTTTCAGCACAAAATGTTGGTCTATTTTGGGTATTTATTGGGATCGATCCCTTGGACTTAGCGACAGAATTGAAAGGGCTGCAAGCACTTGGAGGGGGCTATTCTTTCTTGAGTACGTTATAATTGGTGCGTGGAATATATGGAAGCAAAAAGCATTTCGATAGTGTTACCCCCTCGGCTCAGTCATGGCTAGTTAATTTTTGTGTAGACTCAGTCTAGGGTACAGCGCGCCCAAGTCGGCGACAACGCCGGCGTCCACGAGCACCACGCTATCCAGGTCCATTGCCATAGCGTCCTCTATGACAAGCGCACCCATGTTGTTGACATGAATGCAACGCCTGCCACGCTTGTCCACGGCCAAGCGTCCGGCCAGGTGAGGGTACGCCGCCATGGCCCTGCTCAGCCCCACCTTGAGCGCCTCGTTAGACGGAGTCGGTGCTGGGTACACAAACACGAGAGGCACCAAGAGGTCGAAGGTGGCACGGTCAAAGAGTGTTGGCGGAACCATCTCACCGGCGAGAGGGTGCGGCGGCGTGGAGACGACCGTTTTCACCATCATGCAGCTCGTCATCTCCGTTCCCACTAGACAAGCTTCCGTGTATGCACCGGCCTGCTCCTTGTGTCAATCTTGGTGGAAGCGGTGCCGTTTACCTTTGCCACGCAGACGTATTTATAGACATCATGTTACTTAAGCTTTGTAAATACAAGCAATTAACATGTAGTCGGCCAACATGATGCATGTGTTCACGTCAAAAAAAAAAAAACATGATGCATGTGTTGGGCTGCTGGCAGACAATTAACATATAGTACTACCTCGGTACCTACATAAGTGACGCAGAGTTGTCTAGAAACAAATATATCTAGATGCATTTTAGTATGGTGAACCCTAGGCTACAACCGACTGTAGCTGGCCAAACCATCAGCCCCCTTCCGAACCGTTGGATGCATTTAATTGAGTGACTCTCGCGCGTTCGATTACGGTACAAAACGGTTCATGTCTATCAACTTTTGTTAGAGTATGTAACATTATCTCCAACATTTTGTTAATAGTCTATCAAATCACGAAATTATGGTGCAATAAATCCGACAATGGTACAAAAATAATTCTAAATGTAACTTTTTTCTATGTATGTGTAACATTTTTGAAAATATTAAGTCATTTTATTTGAAACATTTCTCTGTCGTATATCCAACATTTTTTCTAACTTGCGAGAGATTGCACCTCCTCCCCATTTTTTCTTTGAAACATTTCCCTGTCGTCTATCCAACATTTTTTCTAACTTGCGAGAGATTGCACCTCCTCCCCATTTTTTCTTTGATACATTTTCAGCGCGGTGCCTCCTTACCCCATGTTCTCTTTTCCCTTATCTCTTTTAGCCAAAAGAAAAAGTTATAGTGCCGAGGACTAGTAGCTAATTAGAGCAAGTACAATAGGTACAGTCAGCTGGTTATAACAGATAAAATATTATATCTTTGCTTAGTTGGAGGAGTGAGAATAGGGGCTCTTAGAGCAACTTCAATAGTATAGCCGGTTGTTGGCTATAAGCAAGATGCCATGTCATCTATAGTTAACATGCAGCCAACAAGTACAATAGTTGGCTATAAGAATGTACTATTTTTTCAATGAATGGCTCACCTTTCATTCACACACCTTGCCTAGGAGCACGTGCTAGAGCTAGCTCTTGCATAAGAGCCCACTCACATTCTCTCTCCTCTTCTCTCTCCTCCAACTAGACACACATATATTATTTTAATCCTTATAGCCAGCTGACTAGACCTTATTGTACTTGCTCTTATGCAAGAGCCAGCTCTAGCACGTGCTCCTAAGCACTTTGTGAGAGTGAAAGGTGGACCATATTTTGATAAAGTAGTATATTGTTAGAGTCCACTATTGTATATGATAGCTATAAATTGACTATAGATGATATGGCAAACCACTACAGCCAGTTGCTGGCTATACTATTGTTCTTACTCTTAGGTGGCCATAGGGACCGTGTTCGACCAAGCTCTACTGCCCGCCGTATGCAGACAGGATCCGCCCTGATCTGGCAGTTGCAACGTGTTTCGCTCGCTCGCCGGCGTAGGCCCTCACGACAAATTTCTCCGACGGCCATGGACGTTTATCTCTTCCAACGCGATGGCCTCTGCCGATGCTGCTCCTCCACGGCATCGCCCGAGAGCACGCTGCTCGCGCTAGGCCATCGCCCATTCCGGCAGCCTGGCTGCGGCCCTCCACCATTGTGTGTCGCGCCCCACCCCGTCTCCGGCTCCTCATCTTCACATGCGACCACGCATGGTTGTGTGATTTCTATATGCTCCTTTTCTAACCTTTGGCTCCACCACCGACCGAAGTTGGTCAGGCTGATCCGATCTGGCAGTGCCACCGGCGTGGTAAATTGTTCGTGGCAAACCATGAATGTTGGGAAGGTCAACTTTTCAGGATTTATTTGTCGGTGTTACATAGCACACTAAGATTTGTTACATGCATACATATTTTTGGTGTGTTAGTATGAATAAATCGTGATACAATGATTTTGGTACGTATACTAGAGAGAGATTGCACCAATATTACATAAATGTTCATAGGTTACATTGTGTGGTAGTACGGAACTACGGATACTAGAGAGGGATTGCACCTCCTCTCCATTGATACCGCTGCATCAGCTGCCTTGGCCGCCGGCTCCCGTTGCGCACCTGCTGCTATCAAGTCGTCATGGGTTAAATGGTGTGGTACCCCGTACCCCTTATGTTATATGGGAGGCCGAGGCTACTAGTGTTCGCGTCGAAACTATATGTATTCTTCTATCCAAGCCTATTATAACTCAGAGTTCAAACGTACATCTCTGTATTTTTTTTATTTTTTTGCGAGGAACGTACATCTCTGTATGATTTTGTGCGTGTATAAAATCAAGTCTAGCCATGTTATCTTGCAATGTCCGTGAGACTGAAGAAAAATTGGAGGCTTGATTTAGCTACTAATTGTTCGTGAGTACTCCTACCTAGCAAAAAAAATCGATCGGGAATGGTTCTACTTCTACCTAGCAGCAAATCGATCTAGAAATATCAGTGAGACAGAAGAAATAAAGAAGTACGTTCGCAAGTGCTGCTGCTACCTAGCTACAGATGATTGACCTGTCTGCTTGATTAAATTTCTTCTTGCTACGTGTGCGTATCGCCGGCAAATCGTGTCAGCCTGCAATTGTACTTCCGCAAGTCGCAAGATCGAACTTACGCCAATGCCGGCAAGAGCAACGATAATACTGTAGGTGCTGTGAGATATGATACAGGTTGACCCGGCTGACCCAGCGGGTCGTTCGAAACCAGCCCTGCCGACCCACATGGCCCATTGGTCCTGAATTTTTGGGCCGCGTCTGCGACCCAGCCTGTCGACCCGACCCTATCCCATCCTGAGGAGTGTAGAATAGCATGGGATAGATCGACAGGACAAGATGCGGAACTAGTTTTAGATGAAACTTTACAGATACACAAAACACAACATAATGTATGTCTAAAATTTTAGTTTCTATTTTTTGGAAACTTCAAAGTGTCACAAGATGCGGACGTAACTAGTTGGGGAATATCCCCTCTTTGGAAGGATACTGGCCGATTCCGTTAGCACTTTGTCATTCTGACGGAAGAAAGTTTCAACTTCTGCCATTCTTACTTATATAATAAGAAAACGAAACACATTTCTTCCATCGCGCATCGACGCCTTGCCTTAACATCTTATTACATGTCAAACCACATACGTACGTCCTGAAGTGAATCGCCACCACCGTCCATCAGCAAGGTTTCTTGCAGATGCATTATTGTATCATGATGTGGTTGAAGCCGACCATGTCGCACTCCGCACTGTCGAAGCCCTCGTTTTTGCAGGCCTGGGCGCACTTGTCGATCGTGCAGTAGAAGGTCATGTAGGTCTTGCTGTACCACTTGCAAGTCTTGGCTTCAGATCCTAGAGTAAAACAAAGGACAACACATAGCAGCATCAGATTTTTTTTCTTCTTCTTCTTTGGACTATGTGTGGAGTATGAACTTTACATCTGATCCAAAAAGACATAGTATAATACTCCCTCTGTTTCATTCTATAGTGTCTTTAGTTTTTTGGCAAAATTAGCGTAAAAGTATTTTTTACACAAGACCTCTAGCTGAACGATTTGAGATCAACGTAAAATTTGGGAAATCCATATCTTCCAAACTTACCATAACAAATTTGGGAGCTAAATGATTTGGGAGCTGAACGGGGAGGGGGTAATTGAAAAAAAGCTAAGCTAAAACCTTATATTCTGAAACAAATGCCAAAAATCTATAGGCACTATATAAAGGAATGGAGGGAGTACTGAGAAAGTGTCATGTTCTCCTGGACATGGAGTAAAGGCATCGTCGTCACAGTCTGTGGGAACTCACTCGTGCTGCTCCGGGGGAAACCCTAGATCCAGCCAGGATCGGACGATGATGGCGCTTCCTGCGTCGTGTTACCTCTTGGGGCATCGTTTTTTGAGCAGCGGCTGAATGGAGGTGGTTTTTGGTGGAGTGGTGTTCATCTACCACATTGTCGTCGATGATTCTCAGCGGCGTGGAGCTGCGGGGTATCGAAGACGGGCGAGGATTGTTGGACGCGGGCAGGATGGTGGAGCTGTTTGGTGTTATGGTGACATCGACGGCAGCCTGGCACGGTTAATTAATACGTTGATCTCGCTTGGAGATGGGTTCGAAATAGATGGTGGTTGCGAACTCTGCGACGTGTGCAATGGCACATCCTCAGGGTTTTGCTTTTCGGATGATGTGTGTTGGTGTACCGTCAGGGAATATGGCCTTGTTCATGGTCCCCCTTCATCGTAGGTATACCGAGTTGTCGGTAGGAAGGAGGCTTTGAGATTGATCTTTGTATTTCCCTTGTAAGGCATTGCGAATAATTTAATAAAAAAGAAAGTTGCGTGCATTCTTTGGATGCACAGGCTGTGGCTATACTCCTTGATCGGGAAAAAAATGACGGACTTATTTAGGCAAGGCTTACCAAGAAGTAACAAGAGTGGCATGAGCAGCAGCAAGCACAAGCCTGACACCTTGAGCTTGAGCACACCCATGTCTACCGAACGAACACTAAATCAATAAAAGGAAGGAATGGATCTAGAACAAAGGGGATGGTGAGATCCAAATAAGCTACTGCCATCTCTTCTTATAGACATGGAGGTTACATGAAGAAAAAAAAAACAGAAAAGTTAACATGGACCATTCAAAGTCCAGATAGTACAGAAAGCAATTATATCTGGAAGATAGAGTTCTATCTGTAAGTGATGCAACTTGTCCTGTATACATTTTAAAAACCTCTGAAACTTGACCAGTTCATTTGCTCGACGCCAAAAAATTGCAGTACTACTATGGTGTCAGTTCAATTGTCTGGCATGAAAGGAGTATGCAAGAAATAAATGAAGGCGCAGATCAGGAGATAAAATAAATGTAGCGCAAAATAAATATGGAATTTAAATGTTTGTGTCTACCAGAAGATATAAATCAACGCACCAGTAAAATTTTCTATAATATCTCTGCATTTGTAGCCTGTTGCATTGATCTCCTTATTCAGACCAAGAACACATTTCATCAGGAGAGACAACCATCAAGAGCTCTTTCTTGTGCTTCCTGCTCATCAGGATGAACCCAAAAGGGCGGGCGATTACTAACCCGGTTGTATTACCTTCATATCACCTTAGGTGAATTCTCGGTTGATCTCCTCACACAGCAATCACACATATAGTCCCATACACAAAAAGATTCTACAATCCTATCTAAAAGTATCACTGCTCCAAAACAGACAAAGGCGCACATATTTCCATAGAAACAGCAGCATTGCATCTAAAGTAATACTGTATGGCTAAAAGGTTACAAGACACCCTCTGATTTAGCCTGGTCTCAAGCATCCACCGGGAAGCAAGAACCTGTAGCTGTAAGCGTTCCTGATCAAATAGGAAGGCAGATGAATGGCAGATGCCGACCTCGGTATCGGCCCCATCTTCTTGAAGAGATCTCCAAATGTGTACTCTTCAGGTAGCATGTCAAACAGGTTCTCCCCATTGCATATGACCCTCTGGATCCTGTCTGGACTCAGGAAGCTTTCCTGTTTCACCCGGTCTGCGTGGCTATATGCCTTCATCTTGAAAGCAAACTCCTTGATCTCCCTGAAGCAGAAGCTGCAATGCCAGCCCGCATCGGCCAGCATCAGGTTGGTCTGACGGGAGTGGCGGTACTTTGTGCGCTCGGTGAACACATGCGCTGATGCTCTCCAGCTGTTGTGATCCACAGGAAACTCAAAGGAGTACATGTAGTTTTTTAGCTCAAGATGCATGATTGGTGGTATTCCATCACACCATTTCAGCAGCTGCACGGTTTCAGGACTTGGAATCTCATCAGCGTCAGCCATTATCAAGACATCCCCCACAGCAATGCCTGATCTTGTTAGCAAGGAGTTAAGTGCGCGGCGGTGACCGGCCTCTACAAGGAAAGGCGTCTGGCGAGATTCGGGATCCAAATCTCCAATGGGAAGCATGTCATAGACGATCTTTGAGCTAGCAAACGCGAAACGGTTGATGTTTTCAAAGAAGGAGAGAGACTTTGGGATGCCAGTGAAGGTAGCATTCGCCTCAAGGATGACAAACCTGTCAACATATGGAAAGAGCTCACGGTAGCGGATCTCCAGAATATCGAGTTCATTGCTGAAGAGGACGGCATCAAAGACGCGGCGGGGGGAAGGAAGGATGTCCCAGCCATGGAGCTGGCATAGCTGCTGCATGGACATATTAGGGGCGTAGTAGTGCGGGATACGGAAGAAAGGCTTCGGTGGTGTGTCCCATAGCGGCCGCAGAAGGTAGGAGATACTTTGGAAGTACTGGGTGACAGCAATAACAGACACTGAAAGAACTAGAACAAAGGGTATCAGGAACTTGAAAGCTAGAATACTTTTTCGTCTAGTTACAGGAGGCGGATTATGCGAGTTTCCGGCCATGCGACAGGCTTGCGTCTATGACAAAGGAAGAAATGAGCGAGTCTTTGAGAAGAATAGGAGAGTGCCTCTCTGGGTAACACAGCAATATCTGAAGCAGAATGTAACCTGCATTATGCAAGTGAGAGCAGAAGATAAGTAAAACAAGGAAAGCAAAGTGATATAAGAAGCAGTACCATGCAAACATTCACTTAAACAAACAAACAGAAGAGACATGTAGACTGGCTCGTTCTTCAAATGCGCATACATACATGATAAGACACACGGAACCCCAAATTGATACACGCCAAGACAAATGAGCCGCTATTGCATCATCTCAATTAAGGCAGGAAATTGCAGAGCAGCACAATGCCAGAGCCAACATCAGCTATTGTCACACCATTCTTGCCAGAAAACTCATAAGAAGCATGATCTAACTGCTGGTACTACCAACAGCATAGCTACCCCTATGAACCATATACAACAAGTACTAAAGGTTCCGATAACTACGACCTCTCGCAGGCTGATCTCTATGCCTGTTTGTTGGCTGCACAAAACCCGCTCCCATTCTAATTAGCAAGACAACGAAGATGGCAAGTATCCTCCTTGCCCAAATCAACTGAAATGCCATAACAAATGAAACGAGACTTGCACATGATGACCAGTCTGAAACTGTATTTCAGCAGCAGTCGGAAACTGCCCAAATCAGACTGAAACTGCACCTCAGATCACACTGCCATGTCATCGTTTGTCACCACGATGCCTCCATTGTTTGTTTCCCTTGTCTAGAACAAAACAAATCCAAGCCCTCGCCACCCTGCCCTCCCCACTGGCGGCTCGCTCGAATCCATTCCAAAATCGGCACCAAATCCAACCAATCCAAGCCCTCGCTGCGCCCTGCCGCTCCTAAAGATCCTAGGTTTTCTACCACCTGATGCACAGGGATGATAAAGAATAGAGATGGCGGAGTCGCCTCTCACCTCAGGGGAGAAGACGACGGCGGCGACGAAGACGAAGACGAAGACGAAGACGAAGACGAAGACGAAGAAGACAGGAAGCTGACGCCTTTGGACGGCACATGTCGCGCTCCGCTATCTGCTCTCATCTAATCAAACACGGGACGGGACTCCATGGATCTCTCCCTCTGCTCCGCATCTCTCCTCGCCGCTAACCTCGTCCATTGCTAAAATTAGTCGGGCAGGAGACGCCGAGTGGACAGGAGAAGGGAAAAAAAGCGCAGGAACGCGACGTGCAGTGGAGTGTGGATTCGCTTTAGCTTTCTCGTGGCCGCGACACTGGGATATACGGTGCGGTGCCCAGGATGATTGTGCTTTGCCACTCCACTTCTTGGAAAAGGGAGAACACAAGGTGGCTGCCTTGATTGAGTGCCATGTCCACCAAAAATACGTCTTTTTTCCTTTTGTGTTGTGTTTTGTGTGGTTGGTTCTTCTATCTTTTTTTTAGAAGTAGTGGGAGTGGTGTTTTAGAACATGGGAGCATGTGCTCCCTCTATTTTAAAATGCATCTTACACATATTTTGAATTTAAAAAAAATTAAAACCAAAAATTCGCATGTAAATCTTCTCGTACTACACGTTTACAAAGTTGTTTCATAAAAAATCGATCTATCATGTGACGTGTGTAAAAAGACAAAACTCAGTGCTAAAAATAATGTTTTTTACAAGATAAGTTTTCTCTTTTCTATATAGACCACAAAAAATATTGGTTTTTCGTGAAACTTTGACGAACGAACATATATTATGAAGATGTACATGTAAAAAAAATTATTAAAAATTTTCGATATTTCGAAATATGATTTTTTGGTAGAACCCGGGAGCCGAATTGATTTTCCGTCTTTAAACCTTAAAACCCCAAGTACATGTTGGTGTTACATAGGGAGAGGCTCCATGATTTCAAAGAGACTCAAAAATCGCGCCTCCGACCTTTCCTCCTCACATCCTCATGTGTCCTCGGGCAAAGGTAGCGTAGTGTCGGCGGTGATGTGCTCGGGAGGTGAACCAATCTAGGCTCGGCGGTGGCCAACGGTGAGACGCGGTGGTGGCAGTTCCGGGTGAAAGTGAGGTATGGCTTCGAGTTCATCTACTAGTTGCGCCATGGTTGGGGCGTCAGACGTAGGCCGACGAGCCTACATTTGGAAACCGCGTGGTGGACTCGTTCTCGGTTATGCAGGGTGCAACTTGCGGCAGTTGCGGAGCCAGGATCCAGCAACGCCCCGGGCCATCCTTTTGCTACAGTAGCTACAGTGCTCGCTACAGTGTGAATTTTGCTACAGTCAAGCCTAAGTTTTCGGCCCACGCCCCAGGCCAAGGCCCATGCAGCCTGGGGCCTGGCTCCGCCACTGACTTGCGGGCACCACGGAGTCGCCGTGTTCGTCGTGCCCGTTGGATATCTGGGCGATGTCCCTACAAGATGGAGTGAATGATCGGTTCTCCGGCGAGCTACCCTGCGGTGGTGGTGGCGGGTTCTCTCTTTGGCCATGTGCATGACGAGGAGCGAGCGAAGGGGGATCATGGTGTTAGCAGCTTCAGTGGTGGTATCTTCCGGATCGCGTCCTGAAGGTGTTTTGGTGGCAGAAGTCGGTATGTGATGCTGTGCTCTTTGGGCAAAAGTAAATTGATGCAACATGGAGTAGTACTTTTTACGCAAATGCTCACGACTACATACATATACTCACCCATTTGAACACACACATGCACATCCTACCTCTATGAGCACCTCCGAGGGACTGAGCGAAGAAGTTGATTTTGTGGGTCTTAAGATAAACCACACATGCCACGCAATCGATGGGCATCGCCTCTCACTGAAGAATATTTTGTATTTTATGAGACATCAAAGTGTCAAACCTAGGTTTGATCATTGGCTGGTTGGGGGTGCCACTGCCTTGCTAATCATCAAACAACAGGTTGGGGTTCAACGAGAGAAGTGTTATCCGTTCTCATAATTATCACATAACTTAAGAAGAAATTTATTGGAAAATGTATTTTATCTTCCCAAATAATGCCAAATTAAACACAAAAGTAGGAAAAGGAAATAAATTATATTACATTTAAATTAAGAAAAACATATGACAATTTTTAAAGAACGGGGGTGCAATAAACAAGAAAAGGTGGAACAATGCTGGTGCGTATTCCACTTGATCTCGAACTCACGTGGTGAGTCCATGGGAATATTAAATCCATCTCTATTTCATATACATATTGCTTTTTGGAGGATTTGTGCCTACTTCACCTTTCTATCTAGGACATCAGCAAACAAAATGTGTACTACGATCAACATAGACCATTGTCAAGAGACATTTCTGAGCATTTAGTGGGTATTAAGATGAGAAAGGTACATTGGCTTGTGAAAGCACATGGATTCTCATGTGTGATTTTGGTAATTGATGAAAATTTCTATGGACTAATATTTGCATTGAGTTTCTCTTATAGGTTTTATTCATAGGCAATGTTTAGACCATATGTTGGTTTTAAGGTTACAAGAAGCAGCAAATGAAGAAAATCAAGTGACAAGTATGTCTTGAATTTTGAAGAAGAAAACGGAGCGAGATCTCATGACATCAACAATATGAAGAAAGAAGAATGACGTAAATAATTTGGATGGAGATGGTGGTGTGTATTGAAGAATATGGATGACATTGTGTTGTGCATTGAAGAATATGGATGAAGAGGGTGGTGTGCATTGAAGAAGATAGATGAATTAGAAGCTTGTCATCCAAATGGTGATCATGGGTACATGAAGATATGCTTAAGAAGAAGCTCTCCCATAGTGGATTATGGGGGATCAGTCTTTAAGACTTCATCAAGCAAAGCACAATCAAGAAAGATGTTCCATCTTGAAATGGTTAAGATCTTCATCATCTAGCTCTACTACTTCACCGATCAAAATCTTCTCTTAGTGAGGGAAACTTACCAATTCTAAATCTTGGAGTATTTTGTGGATTTCTTCCTTGTTCTTCCTCCATTATTTTTCCATAAGCTTTTGTAGATTTGTTGGAAATCAGGAGTGAAGAATTTGAGCACTTGTGTTCTTGCCACTGCATTAGGTGTGTCAGTTCAATTTCCCTACGGAGATTCGGTAAAGTGAAAGTTCATGTGTGATTTCTCTTTGGTTCTTGTACCCGGAATTTGTACCTCTTGGGTTCTTGGAACCTTAGACGGCTTGTTGGCCTTTGTGGCCTTGTGGGCTTTGTAGTGTTGTGGCCTTTGTGGTGGTGTGACCTTCGTGGCGGTGTGGCCATGGTGGAGATTAGTTGGGAGCCTCCAATTATTGTAGAGTTTGCCTCAAGCTTATGGCCTTCATTGAGTTTACTTGGAAGGCTCCAGTTAAGTTGTGGAGCTTGCCCCAAACTTGTACGGATTCAGTGACCACCCTATAGTGTCCCTTAGTGGATCGAGTATTTTCTTTTTGGTAGAAGGCTCGAGCATAATACAATGCACCATTGTGGTATTTGGAGTGTATTTTGCCACACACACTGACAACTGCAACAGTGTGAATTTCAGGATACATCGGCATCTCCACGTCTCGGTTACTACTCAACCGGGTTCTTTTACTTATGACTATTTTGTGATAACCTTCATGATTGATGTTCTATAGCTTTGCTATCACCTTGTTGCCTATCTTGCTTCCTCTGAGTTACTGATGCACATAGGCAAACCCTAGTTTATTGTATTCATGTTTGGCAAGTAAAATATTAGTTAGTTTTATTCGGCATTTGCTCAAGCCCCCAACAGCCTATTTGTGGCAAACAAAGTTAGGCCAGGAAACAAAAGAGGTTCTATGATTTTCACCTCCACCCACCCAAGCGGCATCCTTTTGTGGCAAACTTTTTGATTTTCATTTGAAACATTGAGATTCCATATCTAATAAATTGTGGCAAACAAAGTTAGGCCAGGAAACAAAAGAGGTTCTATAATTTTCATCGAGAAACTGATATAAGGAGTACTTTAATTGGACTATGATTCAAAAAGTTATCGTCAGCTGCAGGTTACAGATTCTAGATTAAGGTAAAATATTGCCGTTTAATAAATCAGTGACTAGTAATTTTGATTTGGATCCTAGGAAGTACCACTTTCGCCTGACCAGCTTTTGCTACATTACACATTAAGCTGGGAGTGATGATCAAAAATATGGAACGGGTTGAACTCCAAATACTGGAAGTAGACACTCCCTTCTCCAAGCAGCGTACCAAAATTACTTGCCAACGAAGACCTTGTTTGGCAATAGTGGGGTTGCATGAGAATAATTTCCACAAAACCCCAAATCCCCATATTCCCACTTTTTTTTTTTCAAAAAGTCTTATTTCTCTCAATACCCAATAACCTAGTGAATTGGGAGACCTAGTGAATTGGGATTTTATGGAGATTAGGTGAAGATAGGGGTTTCACCAAATCCCTACGGGGATAATGCCCACTAGTAATTCACAAAAACTCTAGTTACAAATAAGGCCTTTCAGTGCTAAATAAGAGCGTAGTTACCAACAAACTACACAAACGTGCATAGCATTGCTCTAACGTTACCCCACAGAATCAGAATTGCAGAAGATTGACTGGAGTACAATACTTCGCACTAAGTACCACTTCAAATGGATCACCACCAGATTTTGTACAAGAAAAGAATGCTGGATAATCAACATCCTTTTGTTCACATGTTCTCACACAACCTCTCAGCCAAAAAGGGTCGGTAACACATACAATATAACAATCTAGCCTTGGAATTAGCGGACCCAGGTACCAAGTTGACTCGGCCTATTTTCTACCATGTACAAAAATTCAGCGTTCATTCGCTGCGCACCGAGTTGTACTTCTCGGCAAGTGAAGGAGTGGCTGTTATCTTGTTCATCAGATTCTTCAACTTCATGCTGTAGTCGCTGCCACTGCAGATGAAAGTCACGTCAGGATTAGTTTAAGATTTGATTTTCGGCAAGCATAGAAGCTATGGCCTATGGATTTGCGCAATTAAACACGCCTTGTTAACGTAGCATCAGAACAGAGATGACGGCAGACAGCTCAAATTTTGGCCAAAACAGAATTAATCGAGAACCTTGTAGGGCGGAGTCAAGCTTTACCTTATGCGGCTTAGAGCAGCAATTGCTCGAAGGGCACTGCGAATCATGTCCTCATTGCGATCAATCTCCTGCTTCACTGCATCCCCCTTGGGTTTGTGACTGATAGTTTTCTCAATAGGTTCAACTAATGAGTCCAGAACTGAAACAAGATAACAATACTATTAGAAAGGGCATTCACAATATGGAACATCCATTTAAAGGTCCTTGATTATAACAAACCTGCAAGAACAGCAGATGGGCACTTGTCTGCTAGCTTTGAGAGAATCAGATGGCAAGGCATTTTTACATCATAATGATCTGCAATAAGCAGTACATTAAGAACTGATTAGCAAGCTCATATTGAGGAAACATAAGAAATGTGGGCCATATCCAGAACGAAAACTCAAAAACTATGCAGATGGTAATCTGGGGGCCAAGCCAATAACCGGTTTGCGGAAGTTCTGCTATAGGGGGTAATCTGGCCACCAACTAAACACACCCTTTAAAGTGCCAGGAAGAAATATATAATGTTCTAAACTGTACTTACCGCCTAAGCCAGATAAGAGGAATGGAACAATGAAGGATGACGGATTCACTTGATCCAGACAATTGTCCAGCAATGTGTCCACACATTCGAAGGCAGCTTTCCTAAGTTCAAGCCCATCATCAACAACATGCTTGAAAGGCCCTAGATCAACTGTCCTGATCAATTCAGGCTGCAAAGAAGGATATCATTAGTTCATTACTTCCTAGGTGTAAATTATATGCAACACCCCTCCAGCCATAAGTAAGGAAAAAAAAACAAGCAACCATTTTAGGAAACGATACCTTCACTACAGTCTGGTCATACAAAAGAGGTAATAATTCAGGAAGAAGAGCTTTGATCAAATTTGGCTTATTGTGGGCGGCTGTACTCAATGCCAAGACGGCTGCACGTCTCACATGCTGCAAGGTGCAAACAACAAATGCAAGTGTCAGCTTCACAACTTACTTTACAAACATTAGTTACTAAAAAGAAAATATAAAGACTATTTCACGAAGTAAAATTACCCTGTCACTATCTTTAATCAACATAAGGAAAGTAGAAATCTCAGAGTACATGATTGGATCTATTTTCCCAGGCCGTTCAACAATTGAATATTTTATAGCAATTGCAACTGTAGCCCTTGTGTTTGCTGCTGGGCTAGACGTGCGTTCCTAGAAAAATATATGAAATGCCCCATTAGATCCCATATAATCATAATAAATTCAACATGAAATCTAAATTTGCTAATCCGCATTTCATACCTTTAGAGCAGGGATCAATCTATTAGGTTCAATAAGTGCAATTTTTCCTAAACACTCAGCAACCACATTCCTGACTCCTTCCTCCTCACTTTCACAGTGATTAAAGAGCAACGCCAATATCTTCACAATGTTTGAGTCCTGGAGCTCACTCTGGCCAGTATGATCAACAGACTGACGTGCAATTACCTGACAGGTTTGGGAAAGAGCACATATTAAACAAGTCTTGGGGGAGGTGCTTCTCAGTAAAAAAAACATAATTCCACTAGAACCAACCTCTTTCAATGAATGAAGCAAGAGATACTGCTTCTTCTGTTGATTGTCAATCTGATCCAAGATAAATGGCAAATACTTTGACAGATTGCCAACAGCAATGTTTCCAAGGGCATAAGATGCTGCAGACTTTATCTCCTCAAAAGGTGACTGGAATGATTCAATGACAATATTCTCAATTTGAACATGTTTGCTGAGATCCTTCCTTCTTCCAATTTCTCCCAAACATAACAAGGCCATGTGTTGTTTAGCCTGCAAAGCATATTATAAGCAATTAACAAATGACAAAGAGAAGTACTTCCTCCGATTCATATTACTTGACACTAATATTAGATGTATCTTGACATATTTTAATTGAAGATACATCCATTTTAGCGGCAAATAATATGGATCGGAGGGAGGGAGGCGGCGATTTGGCTCGTACGACCAGATGATCATACTATCTGGTCCGTCCATCTGTGCCTCGCGATTGGCGCGGTGAGGAATTAGGACTGGTCGGCCGTGGGGAGAAAATGGTGAATACGCAGTTCGAGCTCGCACTGTTCCGGTGTACGTAGGGGCATTTATTGATGGGCAGGCGATCCTCCGTTGGCTAGTTGACGGGGTAATTCTTGAGCCGCCCGAACTGGAAATATGATGAAATCTTGTACTGCCGGTCCAAGATTTTCTCCACCTCATCCGATATGATTAGCAGCAGGCTGCGCAGCTAGCGAGGATCCGGCCTGGAAAAAATCTGGAGGCGACGGCGCACCTAGTAAGATCTGGGCGGCCTAGGAGGCGGCGGCGCTGGCGAAGCACCGCTGGCGAAGCACCGCCGGCGATAGCTGCAGGCGGGCGGCGACATGGAATTCCCTCTAGGACAGGTCGAAAGGTTAGTCCGTCGATTCGCCCCTGTTGTTCGTCCGATTTGGCTGGGGTTTCTGGATCTGGCGCTTTTCTGTAAAACTGTCTGAACCCCCGGATACATTTGACTCCGTGCAGGTTGTATTTCGGCGACTCGTCGGAGCTTGCTGGCATCATGGACCCGGGGTACAGAGTGCGTGTTGAGGACGAAGGGGCGGTCAGCGTGGTGGCGGCGTCGCACGATGCCCACGGAGACAACGAAGCAGACAGCGTCGCAGCACGGAAACAAATGCATGTACAGTGGGCGTAGCTTGAGGAGAGCGCGGGGGAAGTCGGGGAAGAAACGAGAGCGGCTGCGTCCATGCATTCAGGGGGCACCATGAATGGGAAGAGGAAGAGTGTTGGGGGTGTTGGCCCGTCGGAATCAGAGCAGTCTACTCTGAAGGTGAATCCAGAAGCGCCCGGGTGGATCAAGTGGTGAGGTCCCCTGTTTTGTTTCCTCCTTGCCTTATCATGATTTTGGTACTGACCGCATATGATTTCCTAGTGTGATAATTGACTGCTCAGTGAGGTGTGCCAGAGATAGAAAATTTGTTAGCTGATTTTGTTTTCATGAACTGCATGTGTTTATGCCTCGGTATTCAAGTTCATGCCACAGCCAGAAAACCCCTATCAGTATTTTTTATTCTGATGATGATCATAATTTTGGTTGTGCTTTTCATCAAACCCTGTTTAGACATGGCGAGAAGTAACCAACGCTAAAAATAGGTCGTTCCATTGTGAGATGGTAGGTGAAAACATAAACCCATCCAAATCTGAGTGCACCAATTTTTTTGGATTTTTTTGCGAGTAGCAAGAATCGTGGGTGCACTGTAGATTTTCTGACAAAACCATGAACACATGGCCTGTAGGGTGCGAGTTGGTGCACATGCAACCGAGCGGAGTCCCTGCCCTAACCGGGTTGGTACGCTGGAGAAGATGATAAGAAGTTACCCTGAGAGACGAGGAGATCATGTCCTCGAGCCATCGTTGGGCATGACATTTGATTCGCTCGGCGAAGCATATGATTTCTACAACCTCTATTCGTGGGAACACGGTTTCGGCGTTAGGTATGGAAAAAGCAGGCTGAACCCACAGAGGACGAAGACAATGCAAGAAATAGTCTGCGGCTGTTCTGTAAGCAAACCCAACCACTCGCAGTACATGTTGTGTAAAAAAAAGAACACTTCAGGGGAGCTCTAAATTTTTATGTTGTACATGTTGGCATTTTTTTATAGGGGAAGCCTGAAGGTGAGAACACACGATCATGCCGATGTGAGTGCCCAGCGCTCATACGCTTGCTTGTGCCGCCTGGTTGCGCAATGAACTTGTTTGTGAGGCACTACATGCGTCTGCAGCATGACCGCGAGAAGGACGAAGGATACCAGGAAAAGCGAACAAAAGTGGTGAGATATAATGTTTGTTAGTTTCATTTGTGGAAACTAATTGCAGGAAAAACGTTTGCGCGGATATATTTTTGCATTGAATACTTGTTTTTGCAGAGCTGTATGGAGGCTATGATCTAAAAACCTCTGTTGTTCTGCTTTTCGTGACAGGCTAGCGCAGTTTTGCATGCCAATTTGTCGATAGAGGAACATGCAAGTAAGGTGTACACCTGAGCCATGTTCGAGCAGTTTGGGCATAATTTGTACTTGGCGGGGGCCTACCGCGTTGAGGAGGTTGTGAAAGATCAGTTGTACTTGGCAAAGCACACGAAAGCCCACAAGAGAGAGAAATGGAGCCGTGTCGAATTTCAGGTGAAGATTATTGATGGCGGTGAATTTTTCGATTGTGAATGTGGCCTTTTTGAGCTCATGGGAATTGTCTGCAGTATCAAGGTAAAGTCGGGAAGATGAAATTATGTACTTGATGATTTGGGGCATGTGTGTGTGTCCAAATTTTTTCCGCCCATTTCGTATAACTACTCCTTTTTTTGCAAATGTTATGGACTACCAGGGGGTGGAGGAAATACCAAAGCGGCACATCATGAAGAGGTGGACAAGGGATGCAAGGGATGTACTGCCAGGGCACCTTGAGGTATACCAGAACGACCACGCCTCTAGCAGATCTTTCACGTGCAGACATTCTTTGCTGTACAGAAAAGCACTGGAGCTCGCTAGGTGATGCAAGTGCCGAGGCATACGAGAAGCTTAACAGTTTGTTTGAAAGCAACCTACTGATAATGGCACCGTTCGATAGTATGAGGGATGGGCTTGGGTTAGAGGATAGGCCGGCAGAGCAACCCGATGAAGTTGGATCAGAAAGAGTGATGTTGGACGACGGCTTAATTCTGGCTGGGGAGCCGAATCTTCTACAAGGGTTGGGAGCCCCAATAAAAAATCGCGGGGCTGGGAGGCCAACCACAAGCAGAGACAGGGCTCCTTACGAGGGGGCCGATGGACTGAGCAAGCGCACGCGTTTCTGCACAATTTGCAGGTGTAGCGGGCATAAGAGGACGACATGCCCCCAGCGGGGAGACGCTCCGAAGCAGCCGCGGAAAGTGGCGAAGTGCACGAGGTGTGGGTTGCCTGGTCATCGTAGGACGACTTGCGCAAAACAAGTTGGCGCATTGCTTTCGGGAAGGTGATATGATTTCACAGACAAGAAAGAATGCCCTCCATCCCTTCCCCATCGATGCCCAGATGTTCGGTGAAAGAGCTGCCTCGTTTGTTAACGAAATTTTCATTTGGTACTCATGGATGATCCTAAATATTAGTTGGATTTTTATTGTAAAAGATGTTTAACGATAGACTTGGGTGCAGCTGGTTGTCAGTTAGTAATCCAGTCTGACCTGATGTTGTGTTACCGGCCTGACCGAATTCTTTCCAATATTGTTTGTTTCTCTTGATTTTTTATGTTCGTGACGCACGTACTGATCAAAAAATAGAGGAAGTCCCTAGATGTTTGGTAGAGGTAGAGAAGAAAAACCGAGTCTGATTTCAAAAGGATGTTTTGAGAACCTGTATGTGGTTATTTCTAGCCTCTGATATTTTCAGTACATGTATGGAGGCAGTTTAGTTGTATTGAAAAAATAGAAAGCTGAAAATTGCATTCAATGCCTGTATGGGGTGGGCCGAGGACTGTGTGTCACAGGTTCTGGGATTCAGATTTTGAATCTTGAAATCCAGTGGAGGGAAAGGGGAGCTGTGTGTGGTCCAAGACTTACCGGCACGGGACAGGAAATTGCTCCGAAATCTTGTTCCGTTTAGTCGGTGTCGTGTGTGTGGTCCAAGACCGTTTTCCGGGGGTGGGCCCGAACCAGTTGAATACATCACTTACCAAGAGAGATACGGGGCTGCTATACCTAGGCGTGCGTTCATCCCTAGGAATCTGGACGATCCAGATAGTGCGATCATCTGGACGTACGACCCGAAGCTGATTTCCGTCGGAGGGAGCACAATAGTTCAGCGTTGAGTTAAACATAAATGTTTAAGCAATCAACCAATAGCAAATAACAACGATTTGTTTGTCCCCATAATATTTAGGCACTACTTCTACCAAGACGTAAGATATGCTTAATTGCAGTACAGTGTTTCATGATCATTACACTATAGAGTACTGATCGATACATTTGCTCTAATTGATTAACCATGCTGTTTGACCTTCAATTGACAAGTTTAGCGTTGAAATACTAAATTTTGAGCACTAGCCACTTAACAGTTTGAGAACAACAGAACACATACATACTCCAGTGTAAGAGAGCACGTACAATCTCATTTTCACAATGCTATACGATTAGCTAGACGATGCCCATGAATGAATTTTTTTAGCTAACTTTAAAGAATCGGTAAGAGGCAAAGTTTGCAAGTACGACATGCATATAAAGTGTAAATCTGGTGAACATAAGACATCCATGAAAATGCTTACAGAATTAGCAGAGCTGTCATCCTTTAGAATGCCTTTAAGCATTTCAATAGTTGATGCACACTTCTGATCACCAGCTGCTAAGCATAGCACGGCAACACACTGTGCAATAGAGGATAGGGCCTGCTTGGAAAGACCGCCTGACTGTGATGGCTTGGCAGTGGAAATAAGGGAGTCCAACAAAGTTTCAAAGCTTGTGTTTGCAGACTGGACCAGCGAAGCAAAAAACTTTTGTAGTGCCTGTGACAGAAACAATGTCCTCTGTCAGTTGGAGGCTTGGAGCATAAGAAGAACTCGAGTGTTTATGTTAAAATATGATGAATATATATACCTGCAGTGCTTGACCTTGCAAAAGAGCACTCCTAATCAAAATTAGGGCCTGAGGCAAAACCTTCTGTCTCACAGCTAAACCGACATTTTGAATGGATCGTCTGTCAACCATAATTGTGCTACACAGTTCCAGTGCAAGAGCAGCCATGTGCAAATCGATGTCACTAACACAATGAATATGCCAACATCAGTCATCATAGTAGGCAGAAATTGGAGAATTGCTGAAGAAAGCTAAACGGGAAAAAAACCTTATGAGAGTAGAAAGTTCAGCGATTATCGTTTCATAAGACGACGAGCCAATTTGGCCTCCATAAGTTACAACCAGAGAATTCAGGGTTCCCAATGTTGCCTGCCTGAGAGCTCTGTTAGCCTGTTGAAGGGGGGCAATAAAAAAGTTAACCTTCAAGTTCTAGTTGGGTGTCCTCTTTAAACTAGACACTTTTTCAAGGCAACAAACAAACATTGTGTACAATAATATATCTCTACCTTCCGAAGGAAAGCTGTGAGCTCAGAAACAACATGGTCCAGAACACATTTAAGATCGATCCGAAGAGGTGAACTTGCAATCACCGCAAATGCCTGTATAAAAATAAACATTTTGAAAACAATAATAAAACAATAAAAGCAATTAATAGACATACAGGAAACAGAGAGCGAAAAAACTGTCTGAAAACAACCACTAGGCAATCGATGACAGGGTACACACAAAAATTGCGGAGACAAGATCCACGCAAGTAAATCGGTGCATTTTAGAATTCTACTTAAGCTATGTTTACATCAATGAACATGCCACAAAACGATGGCTCTTCAAAACAACACGGCAATCCCTTGCCCAGCACTGATCAGAAATTTTGCATTTGGATTTATATCATTGCCAAGAATACTGAGGTTCAACTTCATAATAGCGTACTAGGCATTAGGCAAATGATGACATGGCAAACAAATAGCATTGTGGAGACAAGATGCACGCAAATAAATTGGTACATTTTTATATTGTATTGAAGCTATGTTTACACTAATGAACCTGCCACAAAACCATCTCTCCCAGCCAACACAGTAAGCCCATCACTGATCAGAACAGTTACATTTGGCTTTATATCGGTGACTATACTGAACTTCACCTTTTAATAGGGTATAGTTAAGTCGTTTACTTCATGTCCCTAGTTGTTTCAGTTGAAGGTACAGATAATTGCTTACCTTGACCGCAGTAAGTCGTGTTATTTCATTGCCCATCCTATCAACGAGTATGGGAAGGCATGACGGTAATTCCCTTTGGAGACCATCACCAAAAGTGGAGATCACAAGGCTCATGCAAGATATGGCACACTCTTTAACTTCCTGGCAAAATATGATCACATGAGAAAGAGAGGGGGGAGAGAGAGAGAGGTAATTATGTAGGGAAGAGAGGTCCAAACCTGATCTTGATCTTGATTTGCCAAGCGGGCCAATATAGCTTTATAGATCGGACCAATATATGGTCTGAAATCTATAGAATGTGCCTGTATAACAGCAGCAGAACAAGAGCTTAAAAATCAGCATGATTGGATGCTTATAAGTTGACATCAGCACATGGCACACAAGACTAACCTCAAAGTTTGGACGGAGGACACGGACTAGCTCTCCGCACACCCGTAAAGCCTCAGCAGTGACTTTGTAATATCTATCTCCAATAGAAGATAATATTGGACTGGAAAGTGCCTGGGTATTTTATTCGGCATTTAGTAATGAGGAACAACTGCAAGTGCCACCAGTGGTTATTAAAGATAGTAGCTACAATACCTGGATGTACGGATGAAATACAGAGGGTGAATGTGAAGCCATAACGATCCTTGTAAACGCAAGGGCTTCTATTTTCAGGTTGGAGGTAGAAGATTTATCCTATCAACAAAACAGTATGTTAAAAACAAACAGAAGTCCAGCACTAGAAACGTCTCAACAAAATAGAATTCACTAACATTCAAAGCCTTCTCAATCCCAGGAACAAGAGACCCAAAATGATCAGCAAGACAATCTGGTAATACAATAACAAGCTCCTTCAATACTGAGAATGCTCCAACCTGTAAACGCCAACAAAACAATATAAATCACAATTACAAGTCCACACACAGATGCTTCACAAGATAGTTGACGAACAAACCTTTGTCTTGATTGATTTTTCACGCAACTGTCTATTGATAGACTTGACAATTTTGGGTACTTCTTGCTTCAGCAGCCATCTAGGGCTGCAAAGCATACAGGTTGACAATATGGGCTTAGTGCCTAGTGCATATAACTTGCTATCACAATAAAGAAAAACTTTGCACTGAACA
The DNA here is from genome assembly GCF_019359855.2 of Lolium perenne. Lineage (NCBI taxonomy): Eukaryota > Viridiplantae > Streptophyta > Magnoliopsida > Poales > Poaceae > Lolium > Lolium perenne. The sequence goes on along the minus strand of NC_067248.2, from coordinate 29,290,011 downwards.
TAATAGGTCAAATTGAATATTTGGACCAGATCACAATCTTAGCGCCCAGATAATAAGTCATACCAAGTTCCAACCAAGATAGGCTATGCAAACAGGAAAACAGCTAAATTGTGTGTTGTTTATGGCAAGTTCTTTAAACATGTGGTACAGTGGGTAAAAAACAATAAAACAGATATTTTGTATTTACCTAGACTCATCAATGTCTCCTTGACCTTTCGTCACATTAGCAGTTTGGCGCAACAACTCAATAAACGTGTTGAAGATGTCCATCTAGGATAACAGAGAAACTTCATAAGATTGATAAACAATGGAAGTTCAAATCTAAGTTAGCAACGAAATACCATGCAGTTACCTTTACATTCTCCTCTCTTTCCCAGAAGCGGTCAATTAACTTTGGACAAGCCTGCATACAACCGAATACATTACACCGCATACCATATATGCAATTATCAAAACAGGTAATAAATGGTGTTAATGTACTCATAAACTTCATCTGCAATATGACCACAGCAGAATAATGCCGTCATGAAGAACAAGGTTGACAAATTGCACTATGATGGTTTAACTAGTTTTTGTCAGCATACCTCCTGATAAATCTTGGACAATGTTTGAGGACGAGATACTATAATTGCAGAAAGGCACTTCGCTGATGCCCGACGAACCTTCCAGCTTGCATCCTCATCGTCTGTGTATTCATCAGCACTCTCACTGGGAAAAGGTTAAAGATGTTACGATTATGATTGGAGCCAATGTTTTTGTATTACAAGAACAAATAACATACTCATCATCTTCCTCGTCCTGCACTTCATCATCAGTGTCCTCCTCCATGCTATCAGTGAAATTAGGATCGTAGCTCACATATTCCAAAGCAAGATTCAAAATACCCTCACAATATGGGGATATATCTCTTGGACACCTGAGCATAAAACTCTCGAGGGCCTACAAGATAATAAGAGTTTATATATAACCATGGAGAAGCATATGTTCGAGTAATATAAGTAACAACTGAACATAAAATATCACCTGCAAGCTGTATTCGCGGAGCTCTTCATCATTTTCTGACGCAGTTGTGCAGTAGTTAATGAGTAAAGGAACAGCTTCAGCAAGGTGTGGTCCAAACCGGTATCCAACTGAGCGACTGCAAGTCAAAATAAATTATATTAGGAGATGAATTCCAGTAATCAAATGAACTGAAACTACCAGAACTCTTAAATCCCTTCATCCTGAAATTATTTTTCTATGGGTAAATCCAGCCAGATTCACTTTCCCTTACATTATACCCACTTTTGGACTAGCAAAAAAACTTGAAGTTGGAAGATTTAGCACACACAAGCTGCTTGGAATATTGATGCATATACCTTAGAGCACCTATCATCTGGATATTTGTTCGAGTTATTTCAGACTTTGCACTTCTATTTTTCAGCAATTTGACAACCTCCAAAGTTGCCTTGGCTAATAGATCATCCGACAAACATGGAGCAAGCGATGCTGCAACAGAGGGCAACATGTTACATTCATTATAAACAACTATGATCATCCGATCTTATGCAAGCATTAACAGTTACAAAATGCATTCAAGCGTACCAATGCACGAAACAGACTTTTTTCGGACGCTTGCTTGAGTGGAGCTCAGCTGGGATAAAAGTGCAGTGAGCATATATGCATGATCTTTTGCAATCACGTTCCCAAATCTATTAAGTACATCACTTAATATGTCGAGACATTCACATTTAATTTCAGCACTCTTTCCCTGCCAAGAAAAAAAGAAATGTATAAAGATAACTTGCAATGATTTAACATCAAAATGATGAGCATAATGGAGTATGTGGAACAATTTATACTCTGCTAACCCTCGAAACATGCAAAATTATTTACAAGTTTCATGTTCATAGCCACGCGCAAATGAACAAAGTTTACAACAGGTCATTTCCATTGTCGGACTGAACAAATGGGTGAAATATAATGGATGTACAGAAAGCTACTACCATGCATACGCACACCTTTCAAAATTAGAATTACCATGCCGAACTAGATCGTTCAAATAGGGTACTATCTCTGTTCCATAATATAAGTCGTTTTGGCAAACTATATTAGTTTCCCAAAAACAGCTTATATTATGGAACAGTGATGATACTTAAGAAGTCTACAGACAACTAACAGGAAGTCTGGGAAACAAGAAACGAAATAAAAAAAATCTTACACTGGTGACACCACTGATCAGCTGTGGGGCAAGAGAAACTAAAATCTTTTCAGCAAGTGATGGCGTAGTAACTTCCACAATGATTGTCTTCAGACCTATACTAGCAGTATCACGATGCTGTTCCTTTCCATTGAGTAATTTATCACAAAGCTTGTTTGTCATCTCCACTACTCTATCCTCGCTAACCTTCTTGACAAGCGGAGCCAAGCTAACCAAAACAAGAAATAATGAGTTAAATATAGCAAATAGATGTAGGAAATAATAACAGAACTGGGTATCAGATTTGTCTGCAAAAAAAGAGCCCCCACAGATATAATAACTGAATCAAGAGAAAACAGCACATAACGTAATTCAAGAAGTTTGTCTTCTGTTGCAAACCAATAGGCAATCTACGAGATGAAAGGGAAGTATATTATCATCTTAACATGATAACAGATAATGCATCTAAAACATTTATAAGCAAGTAGCATCAGCCAGCTCCCCAACTCCCCAATCAAGACATAACAAAAAGAAATGTGATTCGTCTTTTTTTGGGACAAAATAACTTCAACAGAAACTAAAACACAGGGATGCCGAAACATGAAGGACATAAAAAATGGATTAAAAGTAAATACAGTTTACGGAAAAAACTAGTACCATTTCACAGCTAAGCCAGAAACATCTCCTGAAGCATCTTCCAGTTGTTGAATAATAATATTTGTCAACTTTGGTTCAAGGTCTTGATCTGCTTTGAAACTTTCTTTGTTTAATTCACTAAGCAGATCTGACGTCGCCATATATCTGTAGTCTTTATCTTTCCCTGTCATCTGAAAGCACATACACCAACAAAAAATATTACAAAGCATTATAAAAGAGCAAAGAAATTCATTAATATCAACGGCTTTAAATTAAAGCAATGGATACCTTCTCCAAGATGCCAGTTATGTTCATGTTCGCCATTGCACCAAGCCTGTGCTCAAGTCCTCTTCAGAAAGTATTCAGTAGTATCCTGCTAAAAAAGCAAATTAAGTAACTAGGCATGCACTATAGATGTTGCAAAGTACATAGTTTTAAAAGCTTGGCCAAAGAAGCAGAAACATTGCTAAGTGCATGCTGGTAGGAAAAGTAAGCTAGATGCAAACCCAGGCAACAAAAGTAAAGAAAACTAATGTGGTGATCAAACACCTGTCTACTCCAGTTCACCAAAAGGCCCACTTGTGGTAGGCATAGGTTGCCTTAGTAACAAATATACGGCAACTATTCCAATTATAGTAAACAAAAGTCAAAATATTTGACAAATGAGCAAACAGGAGGTTCAAACACATGACATGACATGATTTGGTTGTAGTTTGGGTGCGGTTATCACCCCACCAGTCACGCCGTTGTGTTTAAAATACAGATTAGTTTTAAAAAAGATATATTAACCCATGGGGTTCTATTTGAACTAAACATGGAGATGAGGGTCAACACAGGATAAAGTTTTCAAGGCCGTGGTCAAATGTTCAGCTGATGGCACGCATATAAGTAATAGCTAATGGTGGTAAGAGACCCTGAACCGCAGCAAAAATTGATTTCATGAAGTCCATGCTTGACATACAAAATTACATACTGAGTCATTTTACTATTTTCTCCATATGGTCTTCTTTACGCATAGGATTACAGCAAACAATTGAACTAACTTATACATCTACACATCAAGAAATTGAGTACTTAAAACAAGAGAAGGAAGGACAATGACAGCAGCACAGCACTAGTCTATGTGTACATGTTAAACAGGCGAACGCACAAACATAAAGTGCTGCGAACAATTGTAATTACAAACCAGACGCCATCAAGTGCGCTAAACCTAGCTAATCCTGTTTCCATTGACATTACCGTATGGCAGCAACCCGAAATTCGAAGTATGAACATAACTAAGCTAACAAACCTAGCTACCTAGATCGGCCCCCACGCTCATGTGAATTTTCCAAGCTCGATACGAGACAGATCGCCTAAATAAAACCGAAGCCCGAGCCCATCGGAGAGCAATGCCACCGTCGGTCGCGAGCCGCAGCTCGTCGCTGACCCCCGCGCCGATCCGTACCGCCGCCCCTCGAACTTCACGCGCGCCCCACTCCCAGACCGCTACACCCGGCTCCGGTTCGAAGGGGCGGAGCGATTCGGGAGTGGAGCACCCGCCCAAGCTTAACCCGCTAGACCCTCGCCGAGCGGGTCAAGCATTGCTGCCGCGACGGGGATACGGAGGAGCAGCGGGAAGTAGTAGTACCTCGACACGGAGGCGGGGACGGGGGAGACGCACCTCGATCCGGCGCTGGAGCGGAGTACGGGGCCGATCCGGGACACCGCCGCCTGAAGCTCGGATCGGCGGGGTCTCCTCGCCGGCGGAGGTCGACGCGCTCTCGCCGGAGATGGGAAGCAGCAGCAGAGGCAGCAGGCGGAGAAACCCTAAGCTAAAAGCCTGAAAGCCTTTTTCCCTTTTATTATCTCCCGAGCCTTCTCCCCTTCCAATCCCCTTGCGCTGAAGGAAAAAAAAAAAGGTAAAAACGAACGCAAGAGATGGAAACCGAACCCGTGTGGGCCTGGGAAGTCTAGCGGCCTTCGTGGGCCTGATGGTGGGCAGGCTACACGGGCCAACTCGTTCCTAAAAAAAATCCATATATAATCATCCTAATATTCTTTTAAAAAATCAATCATTCTCCTATTTTTTTTTAGGAAAACTTACATTACACCAATTTGTATACCTTAAAATATAGAACCACGGCGTAGTCGGAATGGTAGGCACGGCCTCGTATGTACCTGACCGTCTCGATTCGAGCCTCCGTGCTTGCAATATACAGCGAGCGTGCACTCATGAATTCTTCTGTAAAAGTAAGATAAGGGATTCTTCGCATCTAATCTTACTATAAACATAAAAATGAATGCTTGTTATTCAGTAGCCTTACGTAGATGGATGAAAACATTCAAGACTAACTAAACCAACAAATATGCTAATAGATTTATGCATTAATGCGTATTAATCAGCGTGAGAGCTGCTGATTCTTCAGAGCTAGCACACGCGGATCAGCTATTTTTGTATGTGAGAGTGAGGGGCACAACAAGTCTCAGTCAACTCGTATATCATATGATTGCATCATGATTCGTTCGCTACTGATGAATATTAATTGGCATCACATTTGCTCATTTTTTGGGAACTAGCAAGCGTGGATCCGCTAACTTTGCAGGAGAGTGAGAGGCACAACCGAAAGTCTAGTCAACTCGTAGATCACATGATTGCATCGTGATTCGTGCTAGCTGTGCATCGTGTTATGGGTCGTAATTGATGTTTTCCCTTTGCACATGAAGTTCCAACCGAGAAAAGGCCTCCAACTGTTGGATAGTTTTATGATTTGTGCTAGACATGAGTTATAACATGGGTTGCAACCGAGAAAAATGCTCCAAATTGTTGGACTGCTTATGATTTATGCTAGCATTCAGTTCCAAATAATATTCGATGACCCCACCTGAGATAATTCTCAGTCAATTAAGAATTGGTCAGTTTTCCTCTAATATTTAGAGGGTTCTTTTCTTAATAAGCTATCAAAATGATTGAGTTATTTTTTCGAAACACAGTACTGACGGCAGATGCTCATACACCCATTCCTATGAATACACGCATACCCTACCCCTATGAGTACCTCCGAGATATCAAGTTCAAGAAACTAATATGACGGATCTTGAGATTGACGAAATCACCACAAACATCTCGGTATCGACAAAAACGTCTTCCGCAGAAGAGTATTCCATCTTTATGAGATACCAAAATGTCAAACATGTGGTTTAATCCTTAATAGGTTGGGGTGCCACTGTCCTTCGAACCATTGAACCACAGGTTGGTTCTCTCATAATAGTGAGTTACAAAGTACAATAGGTATCAATATGTACCTTATTTGTGTAGTGCTCATAAGGTGTTTGACAAAACTAGAGAGATATGCAGTGCAGACACTTAGCTAGCCATCCTAACTTTCTAAAAAAAATCATCCTACTTAGTTTCCTAAATATTCTCAAGAAACGTGCATTCCACCAAATTATATCCTAAATAGAGAACCACAACATAGTCGGGGTGGTAGGCCCGGATGATGCGTGTCTGCCCACTTTGATTCGAGTATACATGCTCGCGATACCAGCGTGTGCTTAGAAACCTCCGTGCTCACAATACCGGCATGTACTCACAAATGCTTACATAAAAGTGAGCTCAGGGATTCTTCCCCTCTTATCTCATTATAAACAGAAAAATGGTTGTATTGAAATTCCAAAAAAGGAGAGAAAAATACATTCATCAACAACCTGAACAACAACCTGAACCGATATGACAAGAAGGAGAAAATGAAGGATATCCCCTAGGAGGCTAGGATTTACGCCCCATATTTCAATTTGCCTCGCTTCTGATGGCTTTTTAGGGCTTAGAGGTGTAGCGGACCCCTGGTCTCTCGTCAACCGAGGGGTCATGTTTCTTGTTTTAGGTTTTTACTATGTCTTATCGAGTATGGTGAGGTGGCAGAAACATCCTGAAGTCATAATAAAATCCCCTCCCCAACCTATTCTTACTCCGGTGGTGCACCTATCCGATGGAACGTGGCAATTCCTAGTCGTCTGATACCATGTGCAAGAGGACCTATGGGTCGCTGATATCAAAACACGACACCACTCACATGCTAGGCTTCCTCACCGAGCTGGGCAAGCTACGCCTCCTGTCACTTGGGTCACTTGGTAGTCAGGACTCATTTTGCGTGTTCTCGCACGGGCCCTCCACGCACTAGTCAATATATTTGTTTGTACATACCAATCACGGACATGTATACACATTGGCACATTGGGCCCTCAATTATTTGTGCAACACAACTATAGAAAAGGATAAATGAAATGGCATTGATACATATTTGCTCAAGCATGTTGTACACAGGAAAAGAATCAGCCATGCATATCATACATGCGAAAATCTCATCACAGTCAACTTAACAACTGATTAATCAAGATTTAGACATAATGATTCACAGGGCACGGTTGGGAACTAAGCAACAAAATTATTCAAGAAACAGAAAAAATCATTTGTGCTTTTTTCACGTAAAAGATGTACTGGTGCGGTGCCTTTATATGATTTGTGTTGAAATAAATGGGCTAAATGGGGCTCCCCACGCTCATGCGGCCGCCGGAGCGATGTGAGTAGATAATTAGAAGTCGAGCATCAAGGTGGCATGTGTATCATTTGAACCAAGCAGATGCTCCGCATGAGTCTACGACCCCCTCTCTTGGGCCCGTCGGCTGCTCAACTATCTGCCTCATGTCCCATGTAGGAGCTTGACACGCCAAACTTTCCCACACAACATAGTAACACCCTAACCACCAAGGAAATCAGGAGCAAAACAATAATAAAACCATAGGAAAAAGACAATGGAATATATTTTGCAAATTAAGATATGTCTCCATTGATTGAGTTATTTGGGTGGTCTCGTCTTTTTTGTGCATTTGTGGTGCCTCGCTGGCTTTATCACACATATTTACTCACATGCATGATTTAAACATACTTTATACGGGTTTTATATCATTTTGGAGCTACACAATAATTAATTGGTTGGCTAGAACGCTATAGACAGAGTCCACCAAACAAAACATACCACCATTAGTGGCATCAGGCCATGAGGGACATGGATAATTTAACACAATCTATAATATTGCACCCAGAAGACAACTAATTGGTGCCCTTACTAAAAGACCACCAAGTTGTGCGTCCAAAAACTGGTGGCCAAAAAATGATTAGGATGTTGACCAGCATTTAGAGGGACAGGACTAGGGCGTAGTATTTGTTTGTACATACACATCATGGACAAGTACGCGTACTTAATTATTTGTGTATCTCCACCAGGAAGAATGAGAGGGAAAATAGAATTGATGGAGATTTGCTCGTGGCGAGAAAGCGATTGATGCCTTATCATTAGCGTATATGTTCTGTAAAATACAATCATGGAAATAAACTCGATCATTACCCAAATGATTAGCAAAGATTCTGGATATAATAATGCTCAATGAAAGGATGGGAATTAAGCAACAACGAGCAGCATGTATACAGAAACCAAGTGTACAAATCCAACATGGGCAGCCTTGATTTAATTAGCTACCGTTTATCGCGTATATTGCTAAAGAAATTACCAGGAGAAATGATAGAAGCACCCGCATTAACAGAAATCCAAGGAAATCCACAACATCTTGGAATGACTGTGTTCTACTTGTACTACATGAACTTTCACCGCCACGCTTAAATCATTCTCTGTTTGTTTCAAAATAATTGTTTTTTCTAAATTATTTGTCAGTCAAACTTCCCATGTTTGACAAATCAATCAGAACACTGATATTACCAATTTTATCAGTATTTCTTCCGATAGCGACATGTACTCCTAGCATGAGGTGAGCGTATCAACGTTGACATCGACTTTTAGAACTTCGTCCACACTCCACACTAAAATACTTTGGTAATGTATACTTATTATTGTCACACGATATCTTTTTCCAAACAAATGGGTGGTTGAAGTATCACACTGAAACCCATGCTAATGTCCTGGAGGATAAGTATTGTGACTTGTGAGGCACTGAGACGGAAGGAACGTTGTCCAATGGACGGACCCAAGACAAATCCACTGATCGGTGTTCGTCGCATCTGCACGTACAGATGCATCTATGCATACAACACCTACATATATACACGACCTACCAAATTAAAACACAACGATCAATGTGTACATAGATATATTGCTAGCTAATCAGTGTCACTGTCCAGGTGCCCCCTGCAGCCAGGTACGTGTACCACCAGCGCAAGGTACAAAATAAGTGGAAATTACACACACAAGTAACTCTTGGAGCCACTATTGCACAAATCGGTGAATCATACTTTTTTTTGTTGTCCGAACCAATAACTCTAGGAGTAATTGATTTTTTAAAAACTATAAGGGTAATTGTTTGGCAAAATTGGGTCAACTTAGAAATTTGCCTGTCAACTGTCTAGAGTCCGAAAGCGAGACTAATAACTAGGAAAGAAATCACCTAAGAAAAGCTCTCTCCCACCTTGCAAAAATTGAGCGCCGCCCGCCCCAGACCCTGGCGACCCAAGGCCTCTCCCGCGGCTCTCGCCCCCTCGCCGCCGCCGAGGGGCACGGCCGGGCAAAGGCCGGGGTGTACCTGCGACGAGGCCTTCTCCGGTGGCAGTGCTCCCTCTCTCCATCTCGTGGTGGCGCTAGGGTTCGGCGACGCGACATTGTGGACCTCCGGCGGCAGCTCGGCGCGACGACAACAGAGATGGTGGCTTCCTCCATCGGGCGGTATTGCCCCTGCTGCTACGGTCGGGTCTATGCTCGCCGTCATCGGGGCGGGCCTACAAGGCCGGGTCGTTGGAGGCATGTTGGTGTGGCGGTGCCCGGCCGCGGTGGCTGTCTGGAACCGGGGTGGTGCCTAGATAGGCGTGAAAACGTAACCTGAGAAAGAGTTGTGCCGTCCCTACGTGCCTCATCGGGCAGGGGTCTCATATGTATATTCTAACACCCTCACTCAATCTCTACTAGTGAAAGATTTAGATTGCGCTAAAAGGAGTGGTTTAGTGAAAATATCAGCAACTTAATCCTTTGAGGAGATGAACCGAATCTGAAGTTGAAAGTCCACTTCAATGCGCTTAGTCGTTGCATGGAAGACTAGGTTGGATGATAAATATGTGGCACCAATATTGTTACACCATAAAACAAACTGTTGGGCTTGAACAACACCAAGTTCATGTAGTAACAAATGTATCAAACAAACTTAGTTTCAGGATTAGCAATGGCCTTGTACTCTGACTCAGCGCCCGAGACGTGGAAGCTATAGACTGCTTGCGAGCACTCTAGGCGATCAAATAACCTCCATAAAAGATAGAATATCCCCCGTGGATCGATAATCATCCATACTGCCAGTCCAGTCTGCATATGAAAAAGCTGAAAGCAACGTAGAGGAGGAGGATCGAAGGTGCATGATACGTCTCAAACGTATCTATAATTTCTTATGTTCCATGCTACTTTTATGATGATACTCACATGTTTTATACACATTATATGTCATTATTATGCATTTTCCGGCGCTAACCTATTAACGAGATGCCGAAGAGCCAGTTGTTGTTTTCTGCTGTTTTTGGTTTCAGAAATCCTAGTAAGGAAATATTCTCGGAATTGGACGAAATCAACGCCCAGGTCCCTATTTTTCCACGAAGCTTCCAGAACACCTGCGGGGAAAGGAAGTGGGGCCACGAGGTGGCCACACAACCAGGCGGCGCGGCCCAGGCCCTGGCCGCGCCGGCCTGTGGTGTGGGCCCCTCGGGCGCCCACTTGACCTAATTCTTTCGCCTACTTAAAGCATTCGTCGCGAAACCCCCAGTACCGAGAGCCACGATACGAGAAAACATACTGAGACGCCGCCGTCGTCAATCCCATCTCGGGGGATTCTGGAGAACACCTCCGGCACCCTGCCGGAGAGGGGAATCATCTCCCGGAGGACTCTACACCGCCATGATCGCCTCCGGATTGATGAGTGAGTAGTTCACCCCTGGACTATGGGTCCATAGCAGTAGCTAGATGGTTGTCTTCTCCCCATTGTGCTTCATTGTCTGATCTTGTGAGCTGCCTATCATGATCAAGATCATCTATTTGTAATGCTACATGTGTGTTTGTTGGGATCCGATGAATAGAGAATACTATGTTATGTTGATTATCAATCTATCTATGTGTTGTTTATGATCTTGCATGCTCTCCGTTACTAGTAGATGCTTTGGCCAAGTTGATGCTTGTAACTCCAAGAGGGAGTATTTATGCTCGATAGTGGGTTCATGTCTCCGTGAATCTGGAGGAGTGACAAGAACCTCTAAGGTTATGGATGTGCTGTTGCCATTAGGGATAAAACATTGATGCTATGTTCGAGGATATAGTTATTGATTACATTACGCATCATACTTAATGCAATTGTCTGTTGTTTACAACTTAATACCGGAAGGGGTTCGGATGATAACCTGAAAGTGGACTTTTTAGGCATAGATGCATGCTGGATAGCGGTCTATGTACTTTGTCGTAATGCCCAATTAAATCTCACAATACTCATCATGTCATGTATGTGCATTGTCATGCCCTCTCTATTTGTCAATTGCCCAACTGTAATTTGTTTACCCAATATGCTATTTCTTATGGGAGAGACACCTCTAGTGAACTGTGGACCCCGGTCCATTCTTTTACATCGAATATAATCTACTGCAATACTGTTCTACTGTTTTCTGCAAACAATCATCATCCACACTATACATCTAATCCTTTGTTACAGCAAGCCGGTGAGATTGACAACCTCACTGTTTCGTTGGGGCAAAGTACTTTGGTTGTGTTGTGCAGGTTTCACGTTGGCGCCGGAATCCCTGGTGTTGCGCCGCACTACACTCCATCACCAACAACCTTCAACGTGCTTCTTGGCTCCTACTGGTTCGATAAACCTTGGTTTCTTACTGAGGGAAAACTTGCTGCTGTACGACATCATACCTTCCTCTTGGGGTTCCCAACGGACGAGTGCTTTACCGTCACAAGGAAGCTACTACGCCCACGTCAACTGTGCGCAAGCAGCTAATTTTCTGGCGCCGTTGCCGGGGAGATCAAGACACGCTGCAAGGGGAGTCTCCACATCGCAATCTCTTTACTTTGTTTTTGTCTTGCTTTATTTTATTTACTACTTTGTTTGCTGCATTATATCAAAATACAAAAAATTAGTTGCTAGTTTTACTTTATTTACTATCTTGTTTGATATATCAAAAACACAAAAAAATTAGTTACTCGCGTTTACTTTACTTCTATTATCATGACTAGTCTCGTAGTTGATACTCTATCACCTGAGGAATCAATCTTCACCTTTAAACAAGGAGGTGAAGAGAATTTTAAAGAAGCTTGGTCTAGAATTTTTGATTCTTATAGTAAAACTGAACCTAAAATGACCTTAAGTTTGCTTCTTAGTAACTTTTATTTTGGGCTTATTCTTCGCTATAGATATGCCTTAGATGCTGTAGTGGGAGGAGATTTCCTTCATTGTGATGGGGATCAAGCTTTTAATGCTATAGGAAAATTGATTACATCATTTAGCTCAGATAATAATTTTGATCCATCTCATCCTAGCATGCATAACAGATTAAACACTATTGAAACAAATATATCCTGCTTAAAAGAGGTGTATAACCAAATTCGCGAATTTTATGATTATGTTCCATTAAGCTTCGAACCTTCAATGTGGGTGCCTACCGTTAAAGCTACTATCGGTGGTGAAACCTTTCCTGCTCGTTGTGATATTATGTCTGAGTTTTGCCTTATGCCTAAAAGTATTTATGAATCTTTGACACTTTGGGAACTTACTGAAGGGGGAGAAGAGATAACTCTCACCGATAACTCTGTTATAATTCCTAAGGGTGTAGCTGAAGGTGTTTTCACAACCTTTCTTGGAAGGACGGTATCCACTGATTATCTTGTTATTGACTGTGTAGGAACAGGACAAATCACGATTGGAAGATCCCTGCTGAAACTCATGGGAGCAGTCATAGATGTGGGGAAAGGCACTCTAAATTTTACCTCTACACCCGGACGCGGTCATGTATTCCCTAAACCAAAGAGTAGGAATAAGAGTAAGAAGGGTAAGAGCAACACCCCTGGTAAGAATGTCAACGCATCACCTCTCGATAATACTTGATACACACTTTCTGCGCCTAGCTGAAAGGCGTTAAAGAAAAGCGCTTATGGGAGACAACCCATGTTTTTACTACAGTAATTTTGTTTTATATTTGAGTCTTGGAAGTTGTTTACTACTGTAGCAACCACTCCTTATCTTAGTTTTATTGCATTGTTGTGCCAAGTAAAGTCTCTAATAAAAGTATGATACTAGATTTGGATTACTGCGCAGAAACAGTTTTCTTTGCTGTCACAAATCTGGGTCTAATTCTCTGTAGGTAACTCAGAAAATTATTCCAATTTACGTGAGTGATCCTCAGATATGTACGCAACTTTCATTAGTTTTAAGTTTTTTCATTTGAGCAAGTCTGGTGCCTGTTAGAAATTCGTCTTTACGAACTGTTCTGTTTTTGACAGATTCTGCCTTTTATTCTGCATTGCCTGTTTTGTCATGCTTGATGGATTTCTTTATTCCATTGACTTTCAGTAGCTTTGTGCAATGTCCAGAAGTATAAAGAATGATTGTGTCACCTCTGAATATGTGAATTTTAATTGTGCACTAACCCTCTAATGAGTTGCTTTAAGTTTGGTGAGGAAGTTTTCAAGGATCAAGAGAGGAGGATGATATACAACATGATCAAGGAGAGTGAAAGCTCTAAGCTTGGGGATGCCCCGGTGGTTCACCCCAGCATATATTAAGAAGACTCAAGCGTCTAAGCTTGGGGATGCCCAAGGCATCCCCTTCTTCATCGACAACATTATCAGGTTCCTCCCCTGAAACTATATTTTTATTCCGTCACATCTTATGTACTTTGCTTGGAGCGTCTGTTTGTTTTTGTTTTTGTTTTGTTTGAATAAAATGGATCCTAGCATTCATTGTATGGGAGAGAGACGCTCCTCTGTTGCATATGGACAAGTATGTCCTTAGGCTTTACTCATAGTATTCATGGCGAAGTTTCTTCTTCGTTAAATTCTTATATGGTTGGAATTGGAAAATGATATATGTGGTAATTGGTATAACATCTTGAATAATGTGATACTTGGCAATTGTTGTGCTCATATTTAAGCTCTTGCATCATATACTTTGCACCTATCAATGAAGAAATACATAGAGCATGCTAAAATCTGATTTGCATGTTTGGTTTCTCTAAGGTCTAGATAATTTCTAGTATTGAGTTTGAACAACAAGGAAGACGGTATAGAGTCTTATAATGTTTACAATATATTTTTTATGTGAGTTTTGCTGTACCGCTTCATCCTTGTGTTTGTTTCAAATAACCTTGCTAGCCTAAACCTTGTATCGAGAGGGAATACTTCTCATGCATCCAAAATCCTTGAGCCAACCACTATGCCATTTGTGTCCACCATACCTACCTACAACATGGTATTTCTCCGCCATTCCAAAGTATATTGCTTGAGTGCTACCTTTAAAATTTCCATTCTTTACCTTTACAATATATAGCTCATGGGACAAATAGCTTAAAAACTATCGTGGTATTGAATATGTACTTATGCACTTTATCTCATATTAAGTTGCTTGTTGTGCGATAACCATGTTTCTGGGGACGACATCAACTATTTCTTTGTTGAATATCATGTGAGTTGCTATGCATGTCCGTCTTGTCTGAAGTAAGAGAGATCTACCACCTTATGGTTAAGCATGCATATTGTTAGAGAAGAACATTGGGCCGCTAACTAAAGCCATGAATCATGGTGAAAGTTTCAGTTTTGGACATACATCCTCAATCTCATATGAGAACATTAACTGTTGCTACATGCTTATGCATTAAAGAGGAGTCCATTATCTGTTGTCTATGTTGTCCCGGTATGGATGTCTAAGTTGAGAATAACCAAAAGCGAGAAATCCAATGCGAGCTTTCTCCTTAGACCTTTGTACAGGCGGCATAGAGGTACCCCATTGTGACACTTGGTTAAAACATGTGTATTGTGATGATCCGGTAGTCCAAGCTAATTAGGACAAGGTGCGGGCACTATTAGTATACTATGCATGAGGCTTGCAACTTGTAGGATATAATTTACATAACTCATATGCTTTATTACTACCGTTGACAAAATTGTTTCTTGTTTTCAAAATAAAAGCTCTAGCACAAATATAGCAATCGATGCTTTCCTCTTTGAAGGACCATTCTTTTACTTTTATTGTTGAGTCAGTTCACCTATTTCTCTCCACCTTAAGAAGCAA
The DNA here is from genome assembly GCF_019359855.2 of Lolium perenne. Classification (NCBI taxonomy): domain Eukaryota; kingdom Viridiplantae; phylum Streptophyta; class Magnoliopsida; order Poales; family Poaceae; genus Lolium; species Lolium perenne. Next base: position 29,274,896 of record NC_067248.2, on the reverse strand, counting down.
ACACTTGTGTGAACTGTGCATTGATTCTTACATACTTGCATATTGCACTTGTTATACTACTCTATGTTGACAATATCCATGAGATATACATGTTACAAGTTGAAAGCAACCGCTGAAACTTTATCTTCCTTTGTGTTGCTTCAATACTTTCTACTTTGAATTATTGCTTTATGAGTTAACTCTTATGCAAGACTTATTGATGCTTGTCTTTAAGTACTATTCATGAAAAGTCTTTGCTTTATGATTCAGTTGTTTACTCATGTCATTTACCATTGTTTCGATCGCTGCATTCATTACATGTGCTTACAATAGTATGATCAAGATTATGTTGGTAGCATTGTCACTAAGAAATTATCTTTGTTATCGTTTACCTACTCGGGACGAGTAGGAACTAAGCTTGGGGATGCTTGATACGTCTCAAACGTATCTATAATTTCTTATGTTCCATGCTACTTTTATGATGATACTCACATGTTTTATACACATTATATGTCATTATTATGCATTTTCCGGCACTAACCTATTAACGAGATGCCGAAGAGCCGATTCTTTGTTTCTGCTGTTTTGGTTTCAGAAATCCTAGTAAGGAAATATTCTCGGAATTGGACGAAATCAACGCCCAGGTCCCTATTTTTCCACGAAGCTTCCAGAACACCTGCGGGGAAAGGAAGTGGGGCCACGAGGTGGCCACACCACCAGGCGGCGCGGCCCAGGCCCTGGCCGCGCCGGCCTGTGGTGTGGCCCCCTCGGACGCCCACTTGACCTAATTCTTTCGCCTACTTAAAGCCTTCGTCGCGAAACCCCCAGTACCGAGAGCCACGATACGAGAAAACATACTGAGACGCCGCCGTCGCCAATCCCATCTCGGGGGATTCTGGAGAACACCTCCGGCACCCTGCCGGAGAGGGGAATCATCTCCCGGAGGACTCTACACCGCCATGGTTGCCTCCGGATTGATGAGTGAGTAGTTCACCCCTGGACTATGGGTCCATAGCAGTAGCTAGATGGTTGTCTTCTCCCCATTGTGCTTCATTGTCTGATCTTGTGAGCTGCCTATCATGATCAAGATCATCTATTTGTAATGCTACATGTGTGTTTGTTGGGATCCGATGAATAGAGAATACTATGTTATGTTGATTATCAATCTATCTATGTGTTGTTTATGATCTTGCATGCTCTCCGTTACTAGTAGATGCTTTGGCCAAGTTGATGCTTGTAACTCCAAGAGGGAGTATTTATGCTCGATAGTGGATTCATGTCTCCATGAATCTGGAGGAGTGACAAGAACCTCTAAGGTTATGGATGTGATGTTGCCACTAGGGATAAAACATTGTTGCTATGTTCGAGGATATAGTTATTGATTACATTACGCACCATACTTAATGCAATTGTCTGTTGTTTACAACTTAATACCGGAAGGGGTTCGGATGATAACCTGAAAGTGGACTTTTTAGGCATAGATGCATGCTGGATAGCGGTCTATGTACTTTGTCGTAATGCCCAATTAAATCTCACAATACTCATCATGTCATGTATGTGCATTGTCATGCCCTCTCTATTTGTCAATTTCCCAACTGTAATTTGTTTACCCAATATGCTATTTCTTATGGGAGAGACACCTCTAGTGAACTGTGGACCCCGGTCCATTCTTTTACATCGAATACAATCTACTGCAATACTGTTCTACTGTTTTCTGCAAACAATCATCATCCACACTATACATCTAATCCTTTGTTACAGCAAGCCGGTGAGATTGACAACCTCACTGTTTCGTTGGGGCAAAGTACTTTGGTTGTGTTGTGCAGGTTCCACGTTGGCGCCGGAATCCCTGGTGTTGCGTCGCACTACACTCCATCACCAACAACCATCAACGTGCTTCTTGGCTCCTACTGGTTCGATAAACCTTGGTTTCTTACTGAGGGAAAACTTGCTGCTGTACGACATCATACCTTCCTCTTGGGGTTCCCAACGGACGAGTGCTTTACCGTCACAAGGAAGCTACTACGCCCACGTCAACTGTGCGCAAGCAGTGCACTATCAACAATGTGATGTACATAGCGCAGGCTGCGCTCAACAACAGACCAATGAGGTGTATGAGGCTCATGAAGATATTAACACACCTTGTTAAACATAAAAGACATGTTAGAGTATGTCACTGTGAGATACTATAGGCCACCATCAATGTTACAGTACTGAGTAGCCTCCTTAAATGAGAGTGGATCACCATTAGTGCTGCAGAGACGCTTAGAAGAAGCCGTATGGGTAGTCACAGAAGTGCACTTCAACATACCAACACACGCAAGAAGCCCAAAGGCATACTTGCGTTGTTGAAGAAGTAGACTGCCAGATGAAGGTGACGAAAACTCAATTCCAAGAAAATAATGCAGAACACCAAGATCCTTAACAGAGAACTCAAAGCGAATCTAACTGATCAACCGGGGAATAGCATCTTCTATAAAGCTGAGATCAATGCATGGTTTCATCAACATAAACCAAAAGATAGACCGCAACATCCCGACGTCGAAGAATGAACAAGAACTCGTATCAGCCAAAGAAGGGGAGAATCCCAAGAAGCCCATAACAGAAATGAGATGAGCATGCCATGCGCAAGAAGCCTGCTTCAGTCCATACAAAAATCTGTCAAGCTTGCAGTAGTGACCAGGTTTATTAGAATCAACAAAACCAGGGGCTGCTCATGTATACCTCCTCATCCAAGAAACCATTAAGGAAGGCATTCCAGATATCGAGGTGACGAATATGCCACCTGTGAGAAAGAGCCATAGCAAGCAATAATCGAATGGTAGATAACTTAACCACATGACTGAATGTCCCATCATAATCCAGACCATAGCGCTGATTGTATCCCTTAGCAACCAGTCGTGCCTTATACCTTTCAATAAAACCATCCCCATGAAGCTTCACCTTGAAAATCCATCGTAAATCAATTAGATTAACCCTAGGGACAGGAGGTACCAGATGCCAAGTGTCATTGGATTGAAGAGCAGAAAACTCAGTCTCCATAGCATCACGCCAATGATGAGTGTCAATATCTTCCTTATAATCATGAGGTTCACGTGTGTGTGTGTGTTTAAGCGCTACATGGGTAGCTAAAACATAGGTCCATGCCACTGTACCGTCAGTGCGTTGCTTAGGGGTGCGTTGTGTGCGTGTGTGTGGTGGAGGGCGGCACGTGCGGTGCGTCGTGTGCGGAGACCGCTAGCGTACCAAAAAAGGGTACACCGACCATATGGAGAGATTGGGCTATAACTTGTCTAGTCTTTACCCCTGGCTTACCTCTTTTGGTATGCCGAGGGTATCCTGTTATCGCCGGTGCACCAAAATAAGTGGTACTCCAGCAGTAAATATCACCGGCGTACCACTTTTTTCGTGCACCAGCGGTACACGTGCGGCGATAGGCCTTAGTGCTTCCACAGGAAAGGACGAAGAGCAAGCGCTCAATGAGCATTGTAAATTTGTAATAGACACGAGACACATTTAGGAAAGGATAAGAGAACTACCCACCGACAACGCGGGCATCGTTTTTGATCTCCGCTTCCTCCACCCTTCCACGGTGCACCCTCCGCCGCCTCCGTCGAGAATGTCTGTGTCGTTTATGGCGGCGACAAGCGAACCGTTTTCTCTTCTTTGTTTTCAATCACATGATCCTTTGTTCTCCTAGCCGAGGGCTCCTATAACTATGGGGTGCTTCCATGCAACACGAGGTCACATCCACGGTTCAGACCATCGAGTTGAGCTTCCATTGCGGGTAGTCGTTGCCACTTCCTAAGGCTCTCAGGCGTGCTGTGAAGGAAGGGAGGTGCGTGTGGTCCCACTCTGATGCGTCTGCCGATCTCTTCATCCTAGGATTCCAAACTTTGTCAACCCTCCTCCAACAACAATTGTCCGCAATCGATCCTGGTACAGATCTGGATTTTGCTGGCCGCGCTGGAGGTTCGCAACCATACGTCGTGGCAATCTGGCCGATTGATGTCCGGTTCATCTGGATCATGTGGCTCCGGCTGCTCGCTTTGCACACCGCACTGTTGGGTGCTACTCGTCTACCGATCCACCATCCTGCCATGGCTCTGATAGGCCCATGCGCCTTGCTGCCTAGGCAGGAGGCCTTGTCGAGGACCAAGACAACAATCATCCATAGGTTACGTTGGCACCATCCATATGTTGACCATGGCAAATGCACAGATGGAGATTTTTAAGGCGATTCGAATAAGATTGGTATGGTTAACGGAGCAGCTCGCTTGCATGGGCTCAATTTTGGTAGCGTGTTGATGTTCACGTCACACATGTTTCCCTGCGTGGCTATCTCTGGGCGTAGTCCCAATGGAGAGGTGTAGAAGACGCTTTGCTGCTCGTGGTGCTAACACGATGTTGTTTATGTGGGGTTGCCCAATACGAAACCATGTGTGTATGACGACTGTGAGCTAGACAACCAATACTCTACAATAATTCTTACTACTGCTGCGAGTCATGTTCACTTTGGGCGTGATTTTCTTTTTCTATTATGCGCATCTTCGATATCTTGATTTGCCCTTCACGTCATATCCTCACGTTGTTGCAGAGTCTGGGTATAATTAATACGAGTATCTTACTGATACTAATATATTCTTTTTATAAAAAATCCACAAAACAGGTTCGAACCTACCAAAAAGCAAACACTAGACCTAAGCACGCGTAGGTCGATATTATACATGGCCATGACAAGTGTCCCCGTCTCAATGCCCTTGCATTGCATTCGAATAAGGAAGGTCCAAACAATATGGATGGATAGATCAATCATATATGTACGTGTACTATTTAAGCGGCTGGTGGCAGTATTAAGAGAAACAAAGCACACGACGTAGCTACATCTATCTATTCCATGCAAAAAAAAAAAAAAAAAGCTACATCTATCTATCCGCAACATCATGCGGTTGGTTGCCAAAGCTTTTTCTTTGGTATTTTTTGCCTTTGTTTCCTTCTGTGTTTCTGTGTGCAATTTGCGTACCTACACTTTTTTTTTTTGGTTATACATGCATGCACGCATCTATCCTAGGTGTCGTCCTTGCTCGATGCAGGGCTTTGTCCCTTCGTCGCTACGCAAGAAAACCAACTTTGGTTTAGTTTTCTGTTTTTTTTTGGAGATTAGAAAAAACTATGGGTAACGTTAAACTGTACAAGTATATTGTCTAAGTATTTTCATCAGATTAATCTTTTGAAATAGTTGGTTAGTCTATAAAGCTTAACGTGGTATCAGAGTCATGGTCTCAAGTTCAAATCCTGGTTTCACAATTTATTCTACAAATTGTTGTTATCCCTCTCATGTCTATGTATTGGTCTCTATAGCCATACGTTTCTGTTTACACGTCACTAGTAGAAAAAAGATCTTCCATTCCAACCCATTAGTCCCGTTTTGATCCAGAACTAATGGGGTCTTTTGTCCCGGTTCTGCTGGTGAACCGAGACTAATGCTCGGGCAACCGGGACTAAAGGGCTACGGTGGGCTGCGGCCAGGACAGGAAGCTTTAGTCCCGGTTGGGGACACCAACCGGAACCTTTTTTACTCCCCACGCACCCTTCACAACCCCCCCTGTGGATCGCCTTTTTAGACACTGTAAAATAGAAAACAAATGATAGAAAGTTCAAAAAATAAAATGTTTTCAGATTCTTGTATGTTACGCAACCTACTATTAGGGAAAATTAACAAATTTGAATTTTCACTTTTTTTGCAAAAAAGTTTAGAAAAATGGTAAAACCGCATTAACTTTTGCATACGACGTTGAAAAAAGGTATAATATATCAAAATCATCGTGGGAAAAAGTTACATCCGAATTCACCTGGGTTTACCCGGTTAGCCAATTTTTAGATTCTCAAAATTCCAAATGAAAATACGAAAGCAGGAAGATTTTAGTTTTTGCTATAAATTCTGGATTATATATATTTTTTTTAAAAAAATAAAATTAATAATTGTATCATGCATAAAGATTACTATTACTTTTACCCTTTTAGATTTTCAAATTTTTAGGTTTGGCAAAAAAATTCTAAAAAAAATTAAAATAAAAAATAATACAAATTAAAAAGTTATGTTTATTTATTTATTCAAGATTATTATTACATCATTACTTTTGTTTATTAAAATAATTATTTTAAATTCAAACAATAAATAAATGTGACATCGAGCAACATATGTTAATAGGATTGGTATGATAATACCATCACATACATGCGCGCGAAGCACTTGGATGCGGACGGGATGGAACTCGGAAGTTAAGTGTGCTAGTGCTAGAGTAGTGGGAGGATGGGTGACCGAGCGGGAAGTTTGACCACAAGTAAGTAATTTGACTAGACATAAGTGTAGTTAAACTATGCAAATAACTGAAATAATAGATATTCTGAGAAAATAGGAAAAAAAATGAAGTGAAAAAAAAATTCGAATTTTTTTTTTTTGAAAAATTTACCTGGGGAGACATTTTCGCCCCGACGCACGGGACGAACGGGGATGGACATTTAGTCCCGGTTCGTAAGCAACCGGGACTAAAGGGGGTGCCTTTAGTCGCGCATATTTAGTCCCGGTTGCGCAACCGGGATTGATGCCCTTTGCGAACCGGGACTAAAGCCCCTCCCGTGTTGACTTGTCTACGAGGGAGATGTTTAACTGTATAAGTATATTGCCTAACTCTTTTCATCATATCGGTGTTTTCAAATAGTTTGTTAGTGCATGAGGCTCAATAGGTAATTATACCATAAACAAATAATTCTTCCCATTTTTGGATTCTGGTGTGTTTTGGCAAACATATCTAAAGTTATAATTGTACTGCGCAATGGCACATTACGCGATATGTTTCGGTAAAGATTAGAAAATAGAAATGTCTTGTAACAAATTTTTCCAAGAGATAAAGATGGGTTCTAAGTTTGAACGAAGTTTTTGAGACGGTTTAGTTCCTTCGCGGGGTGATCGTGGCCGCCAGTTTGCTAAACTAGCTTAGAAGCTTACAATCCTTCCTCCGCATTATAGTTGTGAGCGCTGAGCTCTAGATGAATATGATACACATCACATCGTTGATTCCTTGGGGCCGCCCCTTATCTCCTCAACCTTCACAAACTTGACATTTTGAAGAGAATTGAGCAATGTTTAATTTTAATTGACTAGAATTCAAATTTTGTTTAGTTGCAAAAAGAGTAGAAAATTATTGACCAACGTCGATTACCATTTCATAAATAAATTCTAGGCAAAAGTGAAAACTGGTGGAACGTTAAGAATATATCTACTCCTTCAAATTTTGTTTAGTTGCAAAAAGAGTAGAAGATTCTTGACCAATGTACCATTTGATAAATAAATTCTAGGAAAAAGTGAAAATTGGTGGAACATTAAGAATTTATCTAGGCAAAAGTGAGAATTGGTGGAACGTTAAGAATATTGTGATCTCCGAAGCTTCCAATTCCTGCATACTCCCTCTGTTCTCAATTAGTCCCCTTCTAGATTCAATCAAATTCAGACTTAGTAAAGTTTGTTCAGATGTCTAAAAGAATGTATGAACATCTACAACATATAATCCATGGTATTAGCATCGTTGTAAAATATATTTTCATATTTAATGCATTTCGTATTATGAACGTTGATATTTTTTTCTAATATACATGATAAAACTTTACAGAGTATTACTTTAACTAAACCCATAACAAAGTGTAAATAAAAACGGAGAGTATTACCTGACAACAATGACGGTGGCCTTTCAGTTGAACGTCGCAGTATTAGTCAACATGATTAGCGCCAGGTTACCCGGCTCTTCAACAAACAATGGAATACGCCCATACTACCACGGATCGGTCGGTTGACTAATCCATGAAGAAATATAAAACTAATTCTAAAAAGTATGTCTACATATATTTAAATTTCAGTAAAATATGTGAGATTTATTTTGAAAGTGAGGAGTAATAAATTAACGAAATGCTGCCAAAGCTAGTTATACTCCATCTACAACTTGATGGTGAGATAATTTAGTGCAGTTGGACAAACGTACTAATCATGCATGGTTGCACGCACGTTACGTGCGTACGTGCGGGCTTGTAACGTACGTGTGAAACGAGAGCACACGAATGGTGCTGTTGGCGTACGCCGCAACCACCCTAGGTAGTCGTCGACGCGTCCTCGGCTTCAGTTAACTAAGTGGTTATCTACGTGCACACTGTGCACTAATAGAGATTAACAAGACTTTTGAACCAGAAATTGCTTGAGTCGACGGTGTACAACTTTACGTCCATGACAAGGCCGGCCGGTTCGAGTCGGCCGAGAGGAGCCTGGCTGGCTTTGTTTGAAAGATGTAATTGATTGACAGTGCAGATACTAACATTTTGAACTGAGCGCAACATTCCTGACGATTTATGCGTATCACCCCAAATATGCATGCCAACAAAAAAATTTATGTGAAAAATCCCTAACAAAGCAATTTGCGAATGTAATATATAATTATACAGTTGGGAACTTTTTTTCAAATATAATTTCAATGGTACAGTTCATGTAATGTACAACTAATTTGTATTTTATATGTTAAAGTCATAGTTAAAGTTTGAACCACATTTTAAGGGCCCCTCATAATTCATAACCGGGATGGTAGTACAGCTAGCTAGCTAGTAGCTACTATTTTTTTTCCATAAGAGATCTACGCATCATTTCATTAAAAGAGAAAAGAGATACATGTTACATGTACACGTCCAAAAAGGAACCCCACCACCAGGCCACCATACAGTGCTAACACGACTCTTAGCCACACCTCTCGCTAACCCACGCCTACTAGAGAGCTAAAGGCTCCACCATGAACAACATCATCGAACACTCTACTCGCCAGCGTGGCGTGGTCGTTGAAGACCCTCGCATTCCGCTCCAGTCTAACCACAAGCATGATGGCCGAGTTGGCGACCTTGGCGTCATAATGGGAGAGGTGGGTGACCGAGCATGGCCACCACACGCAGAGCAGGCTGTCCGTCCTAGGGACCGGCAGGCTCATACCGGCGCGACGATAAAATCCCTCCCACGCCCTGCGAGCGAAGGAGCATTGCAGCGCAAGGTGATCGGAAGTTTCATCGGCGGTGTTGCACAACGTACACGTCACATGAGATGGCCCACCAGGGCTCAACCTCCGATCTACTGTCAAGCAAATATGTCGGAGCGCGAGCCAAGCGTGGAACCTGTACTTCAAAGCAAATACGTAATCATGACCGCGAACACAACGACGAACACGTAAATGGTAGGGCGGTCGCTTGCAAGGACCAAGGTTCGGTTTTGCTAATAACCATATAAATTTAGTTCAGTTTGGGTAATAACCAAATTAACCAAAGTTAACGCAAATTTTTGAGTAACATCTATTTTTATGGACATATATTTTGTTTTTATACTTTTTAATATGAAACTAAATGTGTTACAGGAGATAGAAATGCTAAATAATGAAAATGTGGCCAAAATTAAAAAATGCAACACTATTGGGTACTTGAACTCACGATCTGTCACAAACATATGTATATTAGTTACAAACACAAATCTAGAGTAGCTTTATTGTCAGTGTATAATGCACGGCAAACATATATAAAAGTCTAACGTGAATTTGGGATAGGCTTAGAAAGCAAAATTATTTGTTTCATTGGGCTATTCGGTTTTCTACTGTTAACCGTGGTTTTCGGTTTTTAACTGAATTAACTGAAGTGTATAAGGTTAGCACTTTTGCTAACTGAAACCTAACCATAAAATCATAAAAAGTAATATTCGGTTGTGGTTAGATTTTTTTCGGTTGGTTTTTGGTTTCGGTTCGGATATGTGCAATCGGATATGCATCTCATGGTTTCTCTGTTGTGCCGCCGAGGATGATGAGACATGTTCGTCTATTTTACCCTATTCTTCAAACTGATGCCACTCATCTCTCTCGAATTTGCTAACGCCCTCTCCTTCTTTTTCTTTTCCCTACCATTTCTATGTGCAATGTTTAGATTTGCATTTTAATCACTTTAAGTACCTCCTGATATAGCCGGTATCCATGCATCATCCGGTGACCCATGACGTCACGCTTCCTATCAATCATCCATATATTTCTTTCTCGTGTATATATTGGGTGTGTCTAAGTCTTAGTCGACTGAGACTTAACTTATGTCTTAGCTAGTGTGTTTCAATGTAGGCCTAAACAAAGTACAAACAATATCAAACACGAATCTTGAAACAGAAACAAAATCCAGATGAAACACGTGACTAAGACATAAACTACAGCTAGCTGAAACTTGGCAATTCCTTTTAATATATCCATCTTTCCTCCTAATTAAAGCAGCTAGATATATGTACTCACCTGTCTACGTGTAGATATCTATACTTCTTATAAAACAAAACCCCACTAAGTGTAATTAATATTTGTCTATCTTAACATGCAAGCTATCCACATCACCTATTCCCTTAGCTAATCATTTGTCCACCTCATCCCACTAATAGTTCTAATTTATTATCTATCTTCACATGCAAGATATTTATATTACCTATTTCTAACCATTAAACTAGCAATGTCATCTTTTTTTCGCTCGATTGATAATATCGCACCCTCCTGTTATATCATTACATAGTTAATTCATTTGCAACTTGAACACCGAAATAGTTTGACAACCAGATGAACTCTTTGCGAATTAAACTCTATATTAATTATGTGCTCTTATATGTAACCACATATGATATTTTTTAAACATGCGACAATGTGTATGCATTTTTCATGCAATCCGTCAATATCATTTGGTTCTTTACCTTATCTAAATTAATCATGTACACCTCTGGAATATAACGATCTTTAAATTTTCAAATACCTATCCATTTTATGGCTATTAAATTTAGTGTCTCGACTACTATGGCCAATTAAATATTACATATTTTAAAAATAAATTTTATGTATTTTATTAGATTTATTAAAGAGATATCTCCGCTGAACGCGCAAGGTATCGTTCTAGTTCAATATATAGTGCTGTACATGCATACTGCACGAATGAGCATTATATCATTGTATATCATTCTAGTCCGTAGTCGGCACCGGTGTCGTGAAGTGTCACCGCCGGACCGCCTCGATCGACCGCTGTTGGGCATCTCTTGCTGTCTTGCACGGTGGTCTGCATTTCGCGCATAAAGGTCCACAAAGCATCGTCATACAAGATACACCGACAACGTAGTACCACATACGACCTACCAAAAGCAAACAATAAGTATGTACATGGCCAAGTGTCAGCGTCTAGGTGCCCTTTGTTGCCTAACTACTACCTGTCTAGTAAGCTTGTACGCGTACGTGCCACCAGCACAAGGTCCAAACAAATACTTATTGCCAAGTACTAGTAGTGTTAAGGAAGGGATCGGATCGGACAAGAACAAGGACAGAACGCACGACAATTAAAGCTGTATATACGTACCTATCTGCCACTTCAAGCGGTGGTTGCTTTTATTTGTTCGCTTGTCTCTCTTTCGGACGTGCGTCATTTTAAATGTCATTTTTAAATGGTCAAAGTCGACCACGCGTCCGTTTGCGTCAGGGGTGGCTCCAGCGGTACGATGCAAACTTTTTTCCTATTCATAAAAGTCATAATTTAAATTAATAAAAAACATAAAAAGACTTTTAAAAGGCCATAAAGGCGTGCTAAAACTACGCACTAGCTACTGCTCATCTTCGGTGACGAGGTCGATGAACTCCGACATCGGTCATGGAAGCTAGTACGCCGGCGGTGGAGGAGGAAGGGCAGGCTGCGGCAACTGCGGTCAGGCCGTTGCCTGCGCAGGAGGCTGTGGTGAAGGTGGCCACAGATCCCAGGCTGGAGCAGCAGCCGGCGCGCTGTCGTTGCAATGCGTTGGCGTGGCTGGAGGAGTCGCCAGCCTCCCATGCGCGACCGCCGACTCGCGGAGCTGGATTGCAAGCCCATCCCACATAGCGAGCTCATTGAGCTCGTCGAGCTCGCTATTGGCCAGTGCCATGGCAATGACCTCCTCCTCGCTAATGTCCGGCGGCTGGGTCTCCGGATCCCACGCCAGCCCGCCGACGTCGTGGTTGAAGTCTACGTGCTCCGCTTGCTCGTGCTCGTCCTCGTCCTCCTCGTCGTTCTCATCTTCTTCTGCGGCGATCTCGCGGTCGAAGTAGTCGAGGTCGCTGAGGTAGCCAGCACGGCGGCGCGCGTCAAACTCCCACATCCCGAACGTGATCCAGTTGTAGGAGTTGAGCGCGTACGCCGGATCTTCTAGGAGATCGGCCAGCAAGATCGCTCGGCAGTGGCGCACCTCGTCCCGGTGCTCTCGGCCCTCGCGCAGCACGGGCGGGGGGGCCACGCGCCTAGAGTTGAGGTATCAACCTCCTCCAGGTAGGTTTGCGTCCGGCCATGGCACCGGCCGGTTTTCCTTTGAGAGGCGGCGCGCGAACTCCATGCTGACGTACCGCCTGATACGTCTCAAACGTATCTATAATTTCTTATGTTGCATGCTACTTTTATGATGATACTCACATGTTTTATACACACTTTATGTCATATTTATGCATTTTCCGGCACTAACCTATTGACAAGATGCCGAAGAGCCAGTTGTTGTTTTCTGCTGTTTTTGGTTTCAGAAATCCTACAAAGGAAATATTCTCGGAATTGGACGAAATCAACGCCCAGGGTCTTATTTTTCCACGAAGCTTCCAGAAGACCGAAGGAGATACGAAGTGGGGCCACGAGGTGGCGACACACCAAGGCGGCGCGGCCAAGGAGGGGCCCGCGCCGCCCTAGTGTGTGGGCCCCTTGCGTCGCCTCCTGACCTACCCTTCCGCCTACTTAAAGCCTTCGTCGCGAATACCCCAGTACCGAGAGCCACGATACGGAAAACCTTCCAGAGACGCCGCCGCCGCTAATCCCATCTCGGGGGATTCAGGAGATCGCCTCCGGCACCCTGCCGGAGAGGAGAATCATCTCCCGGAGGACTCTTCATCGCCATGATCGCCTCCGGAGTGATGTGTGAGTAGTTCACCCTTGGACTATGGGTCCATAGAAGTAGCTAGATGGTTGTCTTCTCCTCATTGTGCTATCATTGTTGGATTTTGTGAGCTGCCTAACATGATCAAGATCATCTATTTGTAATGCTACATGTTGCGTTTGTTGGGATCCGATGAATATGGAATATTATGTTATGTTGATTATCAATCTATCATCTATGTGTTGTTCATGATCTTGCATGCTCTCCGTTGCTAGTAGAGGCTCTGGCCAAGTTGATACTTGTAACTCCAAGAGGGAGTATTTATGCTCGATAGTGGGTTCATTCCTCCATTAAATCTGGGACAGTGACAGAAAGTTCTAAAGTTGTGGATGTGCTGTTGCCACTAGGGATAAAACATCAATGCTTTGTCTAAGGATATTTGTGTTGATTACATTACGCACCATACTTAATGCAATTGTCTGTTGTTTGCAACTTAATACTGGAAGGGGTGCGGATGCTAACCCGAAGGTGGACTTTTTAGGCATAGATGCATGCTGGATAGCGGTCTATGTACTTTGTCGTAATGCCCGATTGAATTTCACACTACTCATCATGATATATATGTGCATTGTCATGCCCTCTTTATTTGTCAATTGCCCAACTGTAATGTGTTCACCCAACATGCTATTTCTTATTGGAGAGACACCACTAGTGAACTGTGGACCCCGGTCCATTCTTTTACATCAAATACAATCTACTGCAATATTTGTTCTTACTGTTCATTACAAACATCATCTTCCATACTATACATTTAATCCTTTGTTACAGCAAGCCGGTGAGATTGATAACCTCACTGTTAAGTTGGGGTAAAGTATTTGGATTGTGTTGTGCAGGTTCCACGTTGGCGCCGAAATCCCTGGTGTTGCGCCGCACTACACTCCGCCACCAACAACCTTCACGTGCTTCTTGACTCCTACTGGTTCGATAACCTTGGTTTCTTACTGAGGGAAAACTTGCCGCTGTACGCATCATATCTTCCTCTTGGGGTTCCCAACGGACGTGTGCTGTACCGTCACAAGCAACGTTTTTCTGGCGCCGTTGCCGGGGAGATCAAGACACGCTGCAAGGGGAGTCTCCCACTTCCAATCTCTTTACTTTGTTTTTGTCTTGATTTACTTTACTTTATTTACTTCTTTGTTTGTTCATTATATCAAAATACAAAAATTAGTTACTTGCTTTACTTTATTTACTATCTTGTTTGCGTTCTCCATATTAAAAACATAAAAAAATTAGTTAGTTGCATTTACTTTATCTAGTTTGCTTTATTTACTATTGCTAAAATGGGTACTCCTGAAAATACTAAGTTGTGTGACTTCACTAGCACAAATAATAATGATTTCTTATGCACACCTATTTCTCCACCTGCTACTACAGCAGAATTCTTTGAAATTAAACCTGCTTTACTGAATCTTGTTATGAGAGAGCAATTTTCTGGTATTAGTTCTGATGATGCTGCTGCCCATCTTAATAATTTTGTTGAACTTTGTGAAATGAAAAAATATAAGGATGTAGATGGTGACATTATAAAATTAAAATTGTTTCCTTTCTCCTTAAGAGGAAGAGCTAAAGATTGGTTGCTATCTTTGCCTAAGAATAGTATTGATTCATGGACTAAATGTAAGGATGCTTTCATTGGTAGATATTATCCTCCTGCTAAAATTATATCTTTGAGAAGTAGCATAATGAATTTTAAGCAATTGGATAATGAGCATGTTGCTCAAGCATGGGAAAGAATGAAATCTTTGGTTAAAAATTGCCCTACACATGGACTGACTACTTGGATGATTATCCAAACCTTTTATGCAGGATTGAATTTTTCTTCGCGGAACTTATTGGATTCAGCTGCTGGAGGTACTTTTATGTCCATCACTCTAGGCGCCGCAACAAAGCTTCTTGATGATATGATGATTAATTACTCTGAATGGCACACGGAAAGAGCTCCACAAGGTAAGAAGGTAAATTCTGTTGAAGAAACCTCCTCCTTGAGTGATAAGATTGATGCTATAATGTCTATGCTTGTGAATGGTAGATCTAATGTTGATCCTAATAATGTTCCGTTAGCTTCATTGGTTGCCCAAGAAGAACATGTTGATGTGAACTTCATTAAAAATAATAATTTCAACAACAATGCTTATCGGAATAATTCTAGTAACAACTATAGGTCATATCCTTCTCATAATAGTAATGGTTATGGTAATTCTTATAGGAATTCTTACAACAATAATAGGGATGTACCCTCTGGTCTTGAAGCCATGCTTAAAGAATTTATTAGTACACAAACCGCTTTTAAATGCCTAATGAAAATAAAAATATTAAGTCATTTGCTACAGCAAACGCCATCCAAGTTCGAATTAATGAGAATATTAGATTGATGGCTGAATTGCGTGCTAGGTGGGAAAGAGAAGAAAATGCTAAAGAGAATAATGTAGCTAAAGTTTGGACTATTACCACCACTAGTAATGATAATGCTTCACATGTTGCTCCACCTCCTACTATAGATGATAAAATAATTGGTGTTGGCAATGTTTCTACTCCTAATGCAAAGTGTGCAAAACTGCCTGAAACTGCTAAAACTGCTGAAACTGCTTGTGATAAAACTGCTGAAATTTTTCAAAATATTGGGAACAATGATCCCAGTGCTTTAGATCATAATGGTTTATATTTTGATGATTTTCACATCTCTGAAGTTATAAAGTTCTTACAAAAACTTGCTAGAAGTCCTAATGCTAGTGCTATAAATTTGGCCTTTACAAAACATATTACAAATGCTCTCATAAAAGCTAGAGAAGATAAATTAAAACTTGAGACTTCTATTCCTAGGAAGTTATAAGATGGTTGGGAGCCCATCATTAAGATGAAGGTCAATGATTTTGATTGTAATGCTTTATGTGATCTTGGTGCAAGTATTTCCGTTATGCCTAAGAAAATCTATAATATGCTTGACTTGCCACCATTGAAAAATTGTTATTTGGATGTTAATCTTGCTGATAATTCTACAAAGAAACCTTTGGGGAGGATTGATAATGTTCGCATTACGGTTAACAATAACCTTGTCCCCGTTGATTTTGTTGTCTTGGATATTGAATGCAATGCATCTTGTCCCATTATATTGGGAAGACCTTTTCTTCGAACTGTTGGTGCTATTATTGATATGAAGGAAGGTAATATTAAATATCAATTTCCTCTCAAGAAAGGTATGGAACACTTCCCTAGAAAGAGAATGAAGTTACCTTTTGATTCTATTATTAGAACAAATTATGATGTTGATGCTTCGTCTCTTGATAATACTTGATTCACACTTTCTGCGCCTAGCTGAAAGGCGTTAAAGAAAAGCGCTTATGGGAGACAACCCATTATTTTACTTCTGCACTTTTGTTTTATATTTGAGTCTTGGAAGTTGTTACTACTGTAGCAACCTCTCCTTATCTTTATTTTATTGCATTGTTGTGCCAAGTAAAGTCTTTGATAGTAAAGATGGTACTAGATTATGCTTCAAAAAAAAGATGGTACTAGATTTGGATTACTGCGCAGAAACAGAATTCTTACTATCACGAAATTGAGTAGCCCCGTCTGTAGGTAACTCAGAAAAATCTACCAATTTACGTGCGTGATCCTCAGATATGTACGCAACTTTCATTCAATTTGAGCATTTTCATCTGAGAAAGTTAAGTGCCCCAGAAAAATTCGTCTTTACGTACTGTTCTGTTTTGACAGATTCTGCCTTTTATTTCGCATTGCCTGTTTTGCTATGTTTGATGGATTTCTTTGTTCCAGTAACTTTCAGTAGCTTTGTGCAATGTCCAGAAGTGTTAAGAATGATTATGTCACCTCTGAACATGTGAATTTATGATTATGTACTAACCCTCTAATGAGTTTGTTTTGAGTTTGGTGTGGAGGAAGTTTTCAAGGATCAAGAGAGGAGGATGATACAATATGATCAAGGAGAGTGAAAACTCTAAGCTTGGGGATGCCCCCGTGGTTCATCCCTGCATATTTCAAGAAAACTCAAGCATCTAAGCTTGGGGATGCCTTGGGCATCCCCTTCTTCATCGACAACTTATCAGGTCACCTGTAGTGAAACTATATTTTTATTCCGTCACATCTTATGTGCTTTACTTGGAGCGTCTTTATGTTCTTGTTTTTGTTTGTTTGAATAAAATTTGATCCTAGCATTCATTGTGTGGGAGAGAGACACGCTCCGCTGTTGCATATGAACACATGTGTTCTTAGCTTTATTCTTAATGTTCATGGCGAAGGTTGAAACTGCTTCGTTAATTGTTATATGGTTGGAAACAAAAAATGCTACATGTGGTAATTGGTATAATGTCTTGAATAATTTGATACTTGGCAATTGTTGTGCTCATATAGTGTCAACACCCGGATTTTTAAGTCCAGATGCCCATTATATCATACATCGCAATCCCAGGAAGATTGTTTTTGCGAGACATAATAGTAAGTAGCTCAGAGTCATCATTTATTACAACACATACTTGTCTTACAACCACGGATCACATGATCCAATATTACACGAATAGATTGTTCAACAACACACATAAGTAGCGGAAGCGTAGTAGTAGTGGACTATCTGTCCCACAGGCAACGCTTGACGTTCGGAGACGAGCCTAGTTATCGTAGACCTCTTGTTGTCCGTCATCCGGATACTGTTGCTCCTCCTCAAAGTCTGGCATTTGAATAGCCAGGGCAAAGCCATGAGTACTTTAAAGCACTCGCAAACTAATACTAAAGTAATTGAGTAAGTGGTGTATTCAAGGGGTACTAAGCTCTAGGTTTATTTGCGGAAAGCCAAGTTTTAGTTCCCAAAATCATTAGTAAAGACTTATCATTTGCTAGACTAACTCAAGTGGGAACATTAGTGTCATTCCCACAAATCGTTTGTGAAATTCAAACTCAAAATCACCA
Source organism: Lolium perenne (assembly GCF_019359855.2). Taxonomy (NCBI): domain Eukaryota; kingdom Viridiplantae; phylum Streptophyta; class Magnoliopsida; order Poales; family Poaceae; genus Lolium; species Lolium perenne. The sequence goes on along the minus strand of NC_067248.2, from coordinate 29,256,976 downwards.
TTCAAATCATCATTCCTTTGTAAGATCAAAAATTCTGATAACGGAACAGTATGGCCTTTCCAATCGTCCGTAACCGTGGACACACCTATTCGAATAGGTTTAACACTCTGCAGAGATTGTACTCTTGTGCCACAACTTTTGATTACATCCGTCGAGGATAACCCCGAATCATCGTAACTCAGTACGCGGATCATCAACCATAACCTTTCACTTATATATACTAGTATAGGCACCTCTCCCCATGAGCTTGGCCTCCCGGTGAAAACCAACTGTTAACCCGGGAACTGCACAGGACTTGGGTCGTACATTCACCTCATATTCACATCATTTCTCATATACGGAGGCAGCCTTGGCGTAACCCCTATGATGCTTGTTTAGAGGGAACCCATACTAAAATACACAAGCTTCCAGTTAAGCCCTACCCATAATCAGGTATGGTGGGGGTACTTGTATAATTGGAAGGGTATCGCATTCAAACCCAATCATCAGTTTTATCAAAAATCACCATCTTCTCTTGGTCAAATTCACCATCAACTTTCATCCATCCCCAATTCATTTCACTTCACCATGTTCCCATCTAAAGTAGTCAATTTTAATTGATTAGCACTAGCAACTATTTCATGAGGGGTGCTATCTAGCTTTGAATTGCTCTAAGCTAAACTTAATGAAGTTCTACTCTAGAACAAGTGAATCATAAATCAAAAAGTACTTTGGAAACAAATAAGCAAAAGTAAATGCAAGGTAAAAACATGGGATAGGTAAATACATAAAAATAAAAGGGTGATGGTGCTTTGCTCTTGTAGAGCTTGGCATCATGGTGATTAGCAAGGGTTAGCTTGCCTTGGTGGTACTGGTCAAAGTGGTCTTCCTCTCCTTGGAAGTTGGTCTCCTCCTCCTCTTGGTATTCTTCCGTACTAGCGTCTAAAATACGAATACGAGGTACAATCACCACACCAATCTTGTATACTAAGCTAAAACACACCAAAGAGTTCATTCAAGTAATACTAACATCACACTAATTCAAACAAGGTGGATTACTTGGTTCATGTTTATTTAAGAGGAAAATAATTTCCCCTTATTGATAAGTATTCATTTGAATTGTTATTTAATCCTTTGGAGAGAAACTAATTTCCTCTTATTATATTCTTTCAAGATTTAATTCTCACTCATAATAATAAGGTATGAAATATAAGTTGACCATGGTCAACATTTCATATCTATTATGAGGGAAAACAATTTAAATAAGGTGACACACCTTATGCCATTTAAACTTAGCATTTGCATGATTTAAAATCTTGAAGTAAATACAATCAGAGGTTTATTAACCCTAGGTTATTGCCTCTTCTTATATTACTCAAGATCAAGATTTAAATGAGAGAGGTGCTCTCATGGTACTTATCAAATTTAAAAGTCTAAGTTTGAAATGAACTAGAAATGGCTCCATAGCCACTATTTTGATCTAGTTCATGATCATGCAAACAACCTGGTTAGATTATTGCATAATCAATTGGGGTACAACATTTGGGAACTATGAGAGTTGGAATCAACTCAAAATCAGTTATGGTTGAATTTTAAATAATGTTTGAATCTGCAGAAGTCTCTGTTTTGTTATTTTTGGCATTTGAAATCTATTTCGAAATTGGAGATGGGACCAGTGGCAAAGTGTAGATAATTTCTTGGGCTTTCCAGAGGTATAAAGTTTGCTAAATTTGGTTTGGCAGATTTCAAACTATTCAAATTTTACTAAACCATCTGCAGAACAATTTGAATTTGGATTAAAGCCATATTTGAATTGTGGGCTTAGGCGGGAAACACTACTGGGCCGAAACGGTATTTAAACCCACTCGCAGCCCAACTAGCAACTGGTGCCACGGGCCGCACTGACGAGGTGGGGGCCACCCGTCAGTGTGTTGTAACTCAGCGAAACGGTATTTAGAATCTAGGCCGTAGGATTAGAAGAAAGATCGACGGTGCGTGAGCGTCGTCGTCTTCGACGAGAGGCGAGCTCACTGGCGGCGAGCCTAGGGGGTCGGGGAGCCTACCAGGCCGTTGCAGGTGTCTGGCAGTAAGCGCGGAGAAGTGGTCGTCGACGAGGAACAGCCTGGTGCAGCAGCGACGCTCGGGGAGGCTCCAGGCGAAGCAGGGCGTCTGCGAGCTCCCGCGGACTTGAGCTTGCAATTCGAGTGGCTCCGGTGGCGACTGGTGAAATTGATGGGTGGAGGTGGCTCAGTGAGGAGAGGGGAGTGGATGGTGTGTAGAAGGGAGGAGCCGATCGCCTCTATTTATAGCGTCGAGGGTTGGCCGTGGGGTGCTGAGAAGGAGCGGCCATGGCGCGGCTCCTGTGGTGAGCGAAAGGGCAAGGCGAGGACGGCAGCGTGTAGGCGGTGTCCTGGCGATGCTCTAGGTGCAGCTGGCGCACGGAAAGGGTGACGGGATCGCTCAGGGGTTCGATTCGAGTGCGCCAGTACCCGCGGTACTTCTCCGGCGAGGACGACGGTGACGAGGCAGCCGCGGTTGCTTGAGTGTGTCTAGGTGGTAGAGGGCAGGGAGGCGGTGCTCGTTACAGAGATAGGGATGCAGGGGGAGGACGGTGTCGATCGAGTGGCTCGACGTACTGGCGCGTCCTTGCGCGGCCAGAGCGCGATCACCGCGCGTGCTGGCATGTTCTGGCCGACTTTGGGCGCGCGCGTTCTGGCCAATGCCAAGGCTTGGCGATGCTGGGCTGCGTACGGTGAGATGCCTGGTGATGCCAAGATGCTCTGGGACAAGGAGAAGAGTTGAGAGGAGGGCTGGAGAGAGCTAGGCCAAAGGTGGCCGAGTGTGCATGGCATGGAGCTTCTCTCCTCATTTTTCTGCTTTAAACGACCAAGGCAAGTACTGGCTAGCTGCAGGGAGCATGGAGGAAGCTAATGATCACGAAGAGAAAGTGGTTTAGGCAAGAAACCATCGTGTAATAGGCTGTAACACTAAACTAGATTAATGCCTGCAAGGTGTTCGATCATATGGCCGCAAGAACTTTCTTGAGGATTTTTGGAACTCTTTTTGGTACATCTCAAACATATTAACTAAAGGTTAGTTTGGTGGTGGTGGGGTTCAATTTGTAGTTGAAATGCAAAATTTCAAATTTGGGGTAATCTTGTTTTTCTTCTCAGATCCCATTTTGTCATTTAAATTCTGGTCAACCTAGTCAACTCTAGCCATGGTGGTCAACATAAAAAGTACTCACCTTGACATGGTCTTGGATGACATGGCTTTGGTTGACCAAGTTTAGTTTAGGTTTCAAGAATTTAAGTGGTGCAAAGTAGGGAACAAAATAATTTTGGGCCATATGACCATTATCATATGTATTTGAATTTTGAATTTTCCTTTGATTTGAATTTGGTTTCTTTTGTGCATTTGTGTTTGTTTGAGTTATTTATGAGTTTTAGAAACCATAGGGCAAGCAATTATGGCCTAGGGTGAGGATTTGCAATTTGGCATAATGTGTATGTAAGTGAAATATGGGTTTTTCCCATTTTCTTCATTTCTTCTCAAATTAGGGTTTACTCATCTTTGTTAGGGTTCAAAAAGTAATTGTTCATCATACTAACACTCATCATGGCAATTGCACAAAAGAAATGCATTCAAATGCAATGAAACTATATGTGGCATTATATGCATCGAAAAAGTTTTTGTTAATTGCAAAATTTGAAATTGGGAAATTTTCTTTCTTGATTAATATTATTGAAACTTGGGATGTTACAAACCCTTCCCCCTTACAAAAGATCTCGTCCCGAGATCTTAAAGAAAACTAGGTACTAAAGAGGTCTGGGTACTCAGTCTTCATGAAGTCTTATCTCTCCCAAGTGGCTTCTTCTTCGGTGTGGTTACTCCATTGGATCTTCAGAAACTTGATACTCCTGGTGCGGGTGGTTCTGAAAGCTTCTTCCAATATGCGAATAGGCACTTCGCGATAGGTCAAGTCTGAGTTGATATCCACCGCTCGATGATCGATGTTCTTGAAGACTTCTGTTGATTCCGGTACTTCTAAGCATTTCCGGAGTAACGAGATGTGAAACACATTGTGTACCGCTGACATTTCTTCTGGTAACTCCAGTTGATAAGACACTTCTCCTCGGCGACTCAGGACTTTGAAGGGTCCGACATATCGGGGTGCAAGCTATCCTCTAAGCTGGAATCTCTGCATTCCTTTAAGGGGGGACACTTTGAGATATACGAAATCTCCGATCTCGAAGGTCATCTCTCGGCGTCTCTTGTCAGCGTAGCTCTTCTGTCTTGATTGGGCTGTCTTGAGGTACTCGCGGATCTTGTGAACCTTCTCTTCCGCTTCACGGAGAATATCTGGTCCAAAGACTTGACTCTCTCCGACTTCTGACCAATTCAGGGGGGTACGGCATTTCCTTCCGTACAGGGCTTCAAAGGGGGCCATCTGTAAACTGGCTTGATAACTGTTGTTGTACGAGAATTCTGCGTACGGCAAGCAGTCCTCCCACTTGGATCCATACTCCAGTACACAAGCTCTCAACATATCTTCTAGTATCTGGTTGACTCGTTCAGTCTGTCCATCGGTCTGCGGGTGATAGGCTGTGCTGAAGTTTAGCCGAGTTCCGAGTCCTTCATGTACTTTCTGCCAGAATCTGGAGGTGAATTGGGATCCTCTATCAGATACTATCGACTTCGGTGTTCCGTGCAGGCTGACTATCCGGGAGATATATAACTCTGCTAGTCTTGGTCCTTGATAGGTGGTCTTGACGGGGATGAAGTGGGCGACTTTGGTCAACCTGTCGACCACTACCCAGATAGAATCATTCCCTTTACTTGATTTGGGCAGCCCGGTGATGAAGTCCATTCCGACAGAATCCCACTTCCATTCGGGAATCTGTAGGGGTTGCAACAGTCCGACAGGGCGTTGATGTTCTGCTTTGACTCGTTGACAGATGTCGCATCTGGAGATGTAGCTTCCAATTTCTCTCTTCATTCCATGCCACCAAAATTGCTCTTTCAAATCTTGATACATCTTGGTTCCTCCGGGGTGAATGGAGTAAAGGGTGTCGTGGGCTTCTTTCAGTATGACTTGCTTCAACTCTGAATCTGATGGAACGCAAAGGCGTCCTTTGTACCATAGCACTTCTTCTTCATCAATAGTGAATCCCGGTGCCTTTCCCGCAGCTATTTGGCTCTTGATTCCGTCAATACAAGCATTTCCTTTCTGGGCTTCCTTGATCTGACTAATCAGGGTGGGTTGGAGTTCAATGCTGGCGAGATATCCTTCACTAACAAGTTCAAGTCTAAACTGTTCAAACTCTTGAAACAGGCTAGGTTGCTCACTTGCTAACATGGAGTTCAACTGACACGGCAGTCTACTCAGAGCATCCGCTACCACATTGGCCTTGCCGGGGTGGTAGTGAATCTCCATGTCGTAATCCTTGATTAGCTCTATCCATCTGCGCTGTCTCATGTTCAGCTCCTTCTGCGTGAAGATATACTTCAGGCTTTTATGATCCAAGTAAATCTCGCATCGATTACCCATGAGGTAATGACGCCATACTTTCAGTGCTAAAACCACGGCTGCTAGCTCGAAATCATGGGTTGGATAGTTCTGCTCATGCTGCTTTAGCTGTCTGGACAGATATGATATCACTTTGCCTTCTTGCATCAACACACATCCAAGACCAATCTTGGATGCATCACAATAGACGTCGAAGGGCTTGGTGATGTCCGGCATGATCAGTATTGGGGCGGTGGTCAATCTAAGCTTGAGTTGTTGAAAACTCTCTTCACACTTCTCTGTCCATTCAAACTTCTTATCCTTCTTCAAGAGTTGAGTCATTGGTCTTGCTATGCTCGAGAATCCCTCAACGAATCGGCGGTAGTATCCCGCCAATCCGAGAAAGGCACGGACTTCAGTCTGAGTGGTTGGGGCTTTCCATTCTTCAACAGTCTTGATCTTCGAGGGGTCGACGGCAATTCCTCCGGCGGACAAGATATGACCTAGGAATCCTACTTCCTTTAACCAGAACTCACACTTGCTAAACTTGGTGTACAACTGATGCTCCCGAAGGGTATCCAAGACAACTTCCAGGTGATGCTCATGCTCTTCCTCAGACTTGGAGTAGATAAGGATGTCGTCGATGAAAACAACGACAAACTTATCCAGAAAGTTCATAAAGATCTTATTCATGAGATTCATGAAATAAGCGGGGGCATTGGTTAATCCAAATGACATGACATTGTACTCATACAATCCATATCGGGTGGTGAAGGCAGTTTTGGGGATATCGGTGGCTCGAATCTTAAGCTGGTGGTAACCTGTCCTCAAATCAATCTTCGAGAACACTTTGGCACCGGTCAACTGATCAAACAGCTCTTCTATCTTCGGCAGAGGATACTTGTTCTTGATTGTGACATCGTTGAGCTTATGGTAATCCGTACATAAACGATTTGCACCATCCTTCTTGTCCACAAACAAAACCGGTGATCTCCAAGGCGACGCACTTGGTCGAATCAGACCTTTGAAAAGCATATCATCCAATTGCTTCTTTAGTTCCACTAATTCTGCCGGGTTCATACTATAGGCTCTCTGGGCTATAGGTCCGGTTCCAGGGATTAACTCGATAATAAACTCGATATCCCGATCTGGGGGCATACCGGGTAGATCATCAGGAAACACATCAGGATATCGACAAACGACCCTGATCTGATCCAAGGTGGGTTTGGCTAGACTCTGGTTGCAAGTAAACTTTCTGGGCAGCCTTTCGGATATGTGCTCAACTAATCTTCCGGTGCTACTAGTCATGGTGATGGCCTTCTTGGCACAATCAATTAGACCATGATGTTTCGACATCCAGTCCATACCCAGGACTACTTCCAAGCCTTGTGTTCCCAGAACAATCAGATTTGCATAAAATTCTATTTCTTGGATTATAATTGGCACATCTTTGCAAAATTTTCTAGCTTTAGTGGTTGAACCTGGTATTTGAACTATCATGACATGCTTCAAACTGATGGGTTGAATCTTACTAGTGCATGCAAAATCCTCAGTAACAAACGAATGCGATGCTCCAGAATCAAACAGCACTCTTGCGGGTATTGAGTTAACAGAGAATATACCCAGCACTACATCTGGGGCTTCCTGAGCTTCTTCCGCACTCATGTGAAAGAGGCGGCCGCTACGGTTGTTCGGGTTGTTGGGCGTGAACTTCTTGTTGTTGGCGACACGACGTTGTTGCTGAGCAGGGCCAGAGGTGTTGGCGGCAGTCTTGGCGAGTCTCTTGGGGCACTCATTGGAGTAGTGCCCCACCACTCCGCACTCGTAACAGGTGATGGTGGACTTGTCCTTGGGGGTGATGGGAACCGCGTTGCTCCCGGTCCGCGGAGCAGTGTTGGAGGTGTTGCTGTGGTGGTTGGGGGCTCGAGGTGGAGCGCGGTTGAAGTTGTTGTTGTTGTTGTAGTTGCTGTTGTTTGGGTGGCCTCCTGTCCCGGGGTTTCCTCCACTCCGGTTCGGATAACCCGGACGTGGGTGCTGCATAGGGGGTTTGTTGTTTCTGGGGCGAAGCCTCCACTTGAGCTGGGGCGATACCTGGGGGTATTGCTGGGCCCACTCTGATGCATCATTCTGCGCTTGCGGTTTTCGTTGGCCTGGTTGAGCTTCCCTTCCATTTGGATGGCGGAGTCAACAAGAGCTTCTAGGTCAGCAAAAGGGATGTTGACCAGCACCGTCTGCATCTCATCATGCAGACCATTCAAGAACCTTTCCTTCCTCTTCTCGGTGGTGTCCGTCTCGTCCGGGGCGTACCTTGACAGAGTGAGGAATCTGTCGCGGTATTCTACCACGGTGAGGCGACCTTGCTTCAGCTCTCTGAACTCATCCCTCATCTTCTTAATCAAACCCGGTGGCACATGATACTTGCTAAACTTGAGCTTGAAATCTGCCCAAGTCATCATTTGCCCCGCATTCAATGCGCGGGCACTTGTCCACCAGGCACGGGCAGGTCCAGCTAGATAGTGAGTGGCAAATAGTACTTTCTCGTTCTCTTCCACTTCGGCAACCTCAAGGTTATTCTCCATGGTCTGGAGCCAATCGTCAGCGTCCAAGGGCTCCTCTGTTTTGCTAAACACCGGTGGGTTGGTGTTCTGGAAGTTCTTTAGTTTTGACCCTGGATGGTCGTGGTTTCCGTGGCCTTGATTACCCTGGGCAATCTGTTGAAGTGCTGCTAAGTTGGCTTGCCGTTCAGCTCTCTCAACTTCTCTATCGGCCATCATCTGTTGCAACATCTGCATCATTGCCTCTTGCGTCATGTTGCGGGTTGGAGGGGCCATCTGAACAGTGATAGGGATTATGAGGTGAGAGGGAAATTTCTATGGCTCATTTTGAATGAAATTTCACAAAGTTTAAAACTTGATTCATATGATGAAACTAATAGTTATAATATTACACACACAAACATAGTCATGGAAGTAGCAAATATTACAAGCCAACGAATCGGAGGGTTTGAAGAACCCTTTCAACAATCTACGATACAAGGGGGGTGATACAAAGGACCGATACAACTCATACTACGCATGTGCTCATAGGAAGGGGGAACTACTCTCCATCGATGCGGATCAGGAAGGTGGTGTCCATCCCGGCAGGCAGGCGCTGGTGGAAGTCCAGATCTCCATCTTCCTCCTCCTCGTAGTCGTTGTCGTTGCTCACGTAGGAGTAGCCATCCCCTTGGATGTCTTCTCCCTCGCCTTCATCTTCCAGTGCCTGGAGCTGTTCCGCCTGGGTGGCGACAGTCTCCTTCAGTGTGGTGATCCGGGCGCGGAGGCGGTGGATGGTGGAGTCCCTCTTCGAGACCAGCTGGCGAAGCTCCCTATGCTCCTTGGCGAGGAACTTGATGGTTTCCGCATGCTGGTCCAGCTGAAGGTAGGTGTGGTTGGCGTATGCGCGGGAGTTGTCCAGCTTGACTTGAGTCTCGAACAACATGTAGTCCATATGATCCACGTGGTGCCTTAGCACGGGGTGGAATGGCAGGGTGATGGGAACCCCAAGAGAGGTGTGCCTCGCAAGGTGTGCGAAGCGCTCCCCCTCAATGGCCAGCGAGTTTTGCCCACACAGACGTGCGAGGGCTTCCTAAAGAGCGCGTGCCAGTCCGTCGAGCCAGGTGTTCTCTCGGAGAGAGAACTGGATCTGGCGGAACATGGGTGACTCCGGCTTCCCTGGAAGGTTGGCCATGATGACCCATTGAAGTTGTCCCCCGGGTTGGTCAGCGACCTTTCCCCCGTAGAACACCGGCGGGGTGCGTCCGAGAAACTCTGCGAGGGCAACCAAGTCCCTCTCAAAGATCAGATCTCCCCCATTCGCCAGGTCGTACACTTGGGTCTCAATGAAAGGCTCCGTGGGGATGATGGGCTCTATCTGTAGAGGGATTGAGTAAGTTAGAGTAGTGAAAGTGTTCAAAATTTTAACTTACAAATAATAGTATATGCTTGCTATAAACAGATCTCAAAGGTAAGGGTATGAGTGTATTTTTCATAACTATTCAATTTAAGTTCAAAACTAAGTTTGTCATACGTCCATTCTAACTAGGGTCTCCTAAGGTCAAACAATGGCTCTGATACCAACTTGTCAACACCCGGATTTTTAAGTCCAGATGCCCATTATATCATACATCGCAATCCCAGGAAGATTGTTTTTGCGAGACATAATAGTAAGTAGCTCAGAATCATCATTTATTACAACACATACTTGTCTTACAACCACGGATCACATGATCCAATATTACACGAATAGATTGTTCAACAACACACATAAGTAGCGGAAGCGTAGTAGTAGTGGACTATCTGTCCCACAGGCAACGCTTGACGTTCGGAGACGAGCCTAGTTATCGTAGACCTCTTGTTGTCCATCATCCGGATACTGTTGCTCCTCCTCAAAGTCTGGCATTTGAATAGCCAGGGCAAAGCCATGAGTACTTTAAAGCACTCGCAAACTAATACTAAAGTAATTGAGTAAGTGGTGTATTCAAGGGGTACTAAGCTCTAGGTTTATTTGCGGAAAGCCAAGTTTTAGTTCCCAAAATCATTAGTAAAGACTTATCATTTGCTAGACTAACTCAAGTGGGAACATTAGTGTCATTCCCACAAATCATTTGTGAAATTCAAACTCAAAATCACCATTCAAATCATCATTCCTTTGTAAGATCAAAAATTCTGATAACGGAACAGTATGGCCTTTCCAATCGTCCGTAACCGTGGACACGGCTATTCGAATAGGTTTAACACTCTGCAGAGGTTGTACTCTTGTGCCACAACTTTTGATTACATCCGTCGAGGATAACCCCGAATCATCGTAACTCAGTACGCGGATCATCAACCATAACCTTTCACTTATATATACTAGTATAGGCACCTCTCCCCATGAGCTTGGCCTCCCGGTGAAAACCAACTGTTAACCCGGGAATTGCACAGGGCTTGGGTCGTACATTCACCTCATATTCACATCATTTCTCATATACGGAGGCAGCCTTGGCGTAACCCCTATGATGCTTGTTTAGAGGGAACCCATACTAAAATACACAAGCTTCCAGTTAAGCCCTACCCATAATCAGGTATGGTGGGGGTACTTGTATAATTGGAAGGGTATCGCATTCAAACCCAATCATCAGTTTTATCAAAAATCACCATCTTCTCTTGGTCAAATTCACCATCAACTTTCATCCATCCCCAATTCATTTCACTTCACCATGTTCCCATCTAAAGTAGTCAATTTTAATTGATTAGCACTAGCAACTATTTCATGAGGGGTGCTATCTAGCTTTGAATTTCTCTAAGCTAAACTTAATGAAGTTCTACTCTAGAACAAGTGAATCATAAATCAAAAAGTACTTTGGAAACAAATAAGCAAAAGTAAATGCAAGGTAAAAACATGGGATAGGTAAATACATAAAAATAAAAGGGTGATGGTGCTTTGCTCTTGTAGAGCTTTGCATCATGGTGATTAGCAAGGGTTAGCTTGCCTTGGTGGTACTGGTCAAAGTGGTCTTCCTCTCCTTGGAAGTTGGTCTCCTCCTCCTCTTGGTATTCTTCCGTACTAGCGTCTAAAATACGAATACGAGGTACAATCACCACACCAATCTTGTATACTAAGCTAAAACACACCAAAGAGTTCATTCAAGTAATACTAACATCACACTAATTCAAACAAGGTGGATTACTTGGTTCATGTTTATTTAAGAGGCAAATAATTTCCCCTTATTGATAAGTATTCATTTGAATTGTTATTTAATCCTTTGGAGAGAAACTACTTTCCTCTTATTATATTCTTTCAAGATTTAATTCTCACTCATAATAATAAGGTATGAAATATAAGTTGACCATGGTCAACATTTCATATCTATTATGAGGGAAAACAATTTAAATAAGGTGACACACCTTATGCCATTTAAACTTAGCATTTGCATGATTTAAAATCTTGAAGTAAATACAATCAGAGGTTTATTAACCCTAGGTTATTGCCTCTTCTTATATTACTCAAGATCAAGATTTAAATGAGAGAGGTGCTCTCATGGTACTTATCAAATTTAAAAGTCTAAGTTTGAAATGAACTAGAAATGGCTCCATAGCCACTATTTTGATCTAGTTCATGATCATGCAAACAACCTGGTTAGATTATTGCATAATCAATTGGGGTACAACATTTGGGAACTATGAGAGTTGGAATCAACTCAAAATCAGTTATCGTTGAATTTTAAATAATGTTTGAATCTGCAGAAGTCTCTGTTTTGTTATTTTTGGCATTTTAAATCTATTTCGAAATTGGAGATGGGACCAGTGGCAAAGTGTAGATAATTTCTTGGGCTTTCCAGAGGTATAAAGTTTGCTAAATTTGATTTGGCAGATTTCAAACTATTCAAATTTTACTAAACCATCTGCAGAACAATTTGAATTTGGATTAAAGCCATATTTGAATTGTGGGCTTAGGCGGGAAACACTACTGGGCCGAAACGGTATTTAAACCCACTCGCAGCCCAACTAGCAACTGGTGCCACGGGCCGCACTGACGAGGTGGGGGCCACCGTCAGTGTGTTGTAACTCAGCGAAACGGTATTTAGAATCTAGGCCGTAGGATTAGAAGAAAGATCGACGGTGCGTGAGCGTCGTCGTCTCCGACGAGAGGCGAGCTCACTGGCGGCGAGCCTAGGGGGTCGGGGAGCCTACCAGGCCGTTGCAGGTGTCTGGCAGTAAGCGCGGAGAAGTGGTCGTCGACGAGGAATAGCCTGGTGCAGCAGCGACGCTCGGGGAGGCTCCAGGCGAAGCAGGGCGTCTGCGAGCTCCGGCGGACTTGAGCTTGCAATTCGAGTGGCTCCGGCGGCGACTGGTGAAATTGATGGGTGGAGGTGGCTCAGTGAGGAGAGGGGAGTGGATGGTGTGTAGAAGGGAGGAGCCGATCGCCTCTATTTATAGCGTCGAGGGTTGGCCGTGGGGTGCTGAGAAGGAGCGGCCATGGCGCGGCTCCTGTGGTGAGCGAAAGGGCAAGGCGAGGACGGCAGCGTGTAGGCGGTGTCCTGGCGATGCTCTAGGTGCAGCTGGCGCACGGAAAGGGTGACGGGATCGCTCAGGGGTTCGATTCGAGTGCGCCAGTACCCGCGGTACTTCTCCGGCGAGGACGACGGTGACGAGGCAGCCGCGGTTGCTTGAGTGTGTCTAGGTGGTAGAGGGCAGGGAGGCGGTGCTCGTTACAGAGATAGGGATGCAGGGGGAGGACGGCGTCGATCGAGTGGCTCGACGTACTGGCGCGTCCTTGCGCGGCCAGAGCGCGATCACCGCGCGTGCTGGCATGTTCTGGCCGACTTTGGGCGCGCGCGTTCTGGCCAATGCCAAGGCTTGGCGATGCTGGGCTGCGTACGGTGAGATGCCTGGTGATGCCAAGATGCTCTGGGACAAGGAGAAGAGTTGAGAGGAGGGCTGGAGAGAGCTAGGCCAAAGGTGGCCGAGTGTGCATGGCATGGAGCTTCTCTCCTCATTTTTCTGCTTTAAACGACCAAGGCAAGTACTGGCTAGCTGCAGGGAGCATGGAGGAAGCTAATGATCATGAAGAGAAAGTGGTTTAGGCAAGAAACCATCGTGTAATAGGCTGTAACACTAAACTAGATTTGCGGAAAGCCAAGTTTTAGTTCCCAAAATCATTAGTAAAGACTTATCATTTGCTAGACTAACTCAAGTGGGAACATTAGTGTCATTCCCACAAATCATTTGTGAAATTCAAACTCAAAATCACCATTCAAATCATCATTCCTTTGTAAGATCAAAAATTCTGATAACGGAACAGTATGGCCTTTCCAATCGTCCGTAACCGTGGACACGGCTATTCGAATAGGTTTAACACTCTGCAGAGGTTGTACTCTTGTGCCACAACTTTTGATTACATCCGTCGAGGATAACCCCGAATCATCGTAACTCAGTACGCGGATCATCAACCATAACCTTTCACTTATATATACTAGTATAGGCACCTCTCCCCATGAGCTTGGCCTCCCGGTGAAAACCAACTGTTAACCCGGGAACTGCACAGGGCTTGGGTCGTACATTCACCTCATATTCACATCATTTCTCATATACGGAGGCAGCCTTGGCGTAACCCCTATGATGCTTGTTTAGAGGGAACCCATACTAAAATACACAAGCTTCCAGTTAAGCCCTACCCATAATCAGGTATGGTGGGGGTACTTGTATAATTGGAAGGGTATCGCATTCAAACCCAATCATCAGTTTTATCAAAAATCACCATCTTCTCTTGGTCAAATTCACCATCAACTTTCATCCATACCCAATTCATTTCACTTCACCATGTTCCCATCTAAAGTAGTCAATTTTAATTGATTAGCACTAGCAACTATTTCATGAGGGGTGCTATCTAGCTTTGAATTGCTCTAAGCTAAACTTAATGAAGTTCTACTCTAGAACAAGTGAATCATAAATCAAAAAGTACTTTGGAAACAAATAAGCAAAAGTAAATGCAAGGTAAAAACATGGGATAGGTAAATACATAAAAATAAAAGGGTGATGGTGCTTTGCTCTTGTAGAGCTTGGCATCATGGTGATTAGCAAGGGTTAGCTTGCCTTGGTGGTACTGGTCAAAGTGGTCTTCCTCTCCTTGGAAGTTGGTCTCCTCCTCCTCTTGGTATTCTTCCGTACTAGCGTCTAAAATACGAATACGAGGTACAATCACCACACCAATCTTGTATACTAAGCTAAAACACACCAAAGAGTTCATTCAAGTAATACTAACATCACACTAATTCAAACAAGGTGGATTACTTGGTTCATGTTTATTTAAGAGGCAAATAATTTCCCCTTATTGATAAGTATTCATTTGAATTGTTATTTAATCCTTTGGAGAGAAACTACTTTCCTCTTATTATATTCTTTCAAGATTTAATTCTCACTCATAATAATAAGGTATGAAATATAAGTTGACCATGGTCAACATTTCATATCTATTATGAGGGAAAACAATTTAAATAAGGTGACACACCTTATGCCATTTAAACTTAGCATTTGCATGATTTAAAATCTTGAAGTAAATACAATCAGAGGTTTATTAACCCTAGGTTATTGCCTCTTCTTATATTACTCAAGATCAAGATTTAAATGAGAGAGGTGCTCTCAAGGTACTTATCAAATTTAAAAGTCTAAGTTTGAAATGAACTAGAAATGGCTCCATAGCCACTATTTTGATCTATTTCATGATCATGCAAACAACCTGGTTAGATTATTGCATAATCAATTGGGGTACAACATTTGGGAACTATGAGAGTTGGAATCAACTCAAAATCAGTTATGGTTGAATTTTAAATAATGTTTGAATCTGCAGAAGTCTCTGTTTTGTTATTTTTGGAATTTTAAATCTATTTCGAAATTGGAGATGGGACCAGTGGCAAAGTGTAGATAATTTCTTGGGCTTTCCAGAGGTATAAAGTTTGCTAAATTTGGTTTGGCAGATTTCAAACTATTCAAATTTTACTAAACCATCTGCAGAACAATTTGAATTTGGATTAAAGCCATATTTGAATTGTGGGCTTAGGCGGGAAACACTACTGGGCCGAAACGGTATTTAAACCCACTCGCAGCCCAACTAGCAACTAGTGCCACGGGCCGCACTGACGAGGTGGGGGCCACCCGTCAGTGTGCTGTAACTCAGCGAAACGGTATTTAGAATCTAGGCTGTAGGATTAGAAGAAAGATCGACGGTGCGTGAGCGTCGTCGTCTCCGGCGAGAGGCGAGCTCACTGGCGGCGAGCCTAGGGGGTCGGGGAGCCTACCAGGCCGTTGCAGGTGTCTGGCACTAAGCGCGGAGAAGTGGTCGTCGACGAGGAACAGCCTGGTGCAGCAGCGACGCTCGGGGAGGCTCCAGGCGAAGCAGGGCGTCTGGAAGCTCCGGCGGACTTGAGCTTGCAATTCGAGTGGCTCCGGCGGCGACTGGTGAAATTGATGGGTGGAGGTGGCTCAGTGAGGAGAGGGGAGTGGATGGTGTGTAGAAGGCAGGAGCCGATCGCCTCTATTTATAGCGTCGAGGGTTGGCCGTGGGGTGCTGAGAAGGAGCGGCCATGGCGCGGCTCCTGTGGCGAGCGAAAGGGCAAGGCGAGGACGGCAGCGTGTAGGCGATGTCCTGGCGATGCTCTAGGTGCAGCTGGCGCACGGAAAGGGTGACGGGATCGCTCAGGGGTTCGATTCGAGTGCGCCAGTACCCGCGGTACTTCTCCGGCGAGGACGACGGCGACGAGGCAGCCGCGGTTGCTTGAGTGTGTCTAGGTGGTAGAGGGCAGGGAGGCGGTGCTCGTTACAGAGATAGGGATGCAGGGGGAGGACGGCGTCGATCGAGTGGCTCGACGTACTGGCGCGTCCTTGCGCGGCCAGAGCGCGATCACCGCGCGTGCTGGCATGTTCTGGCCGACTTTGGGCGCGCGCGTTCTGGCCAATGCCAAGGCTTGGCGATGCTGGGCTGCGTACGGTGAGATGCCTGGTGATGCCAAGATGCTCTGGGACAAGGAGAAGAGTTGAGAGGAGGGCTGGAGAGAGCTAGGCCAAAGGTGGCCGAGTGTGCATGGCATGGAGCTTCTCTCCTCATTTTTCTGCTTTAAACGACCAAGGCAAGTACTGGCTAGCTGCAGGGAGCATGGAGGAAGCTAATGATCACGAAGAGAAAGTGGTTTAGGCAAGAAACCATCGTGTAATAGGCTGTAACACTAAACTAGATTAATGCCTGCAAGGTGTTCGATCATATGGCCGCAAGAACTTTCTTGAGGATTTTTGGAACTCTTTTTGGTACATCTCAAACATATTAACTAAAGGTTAGTTTGGTGGTGGTGGGGTTCAATTTGGAGTTGAAATGCAAAATTTCAAATTTGGGGTAATCTTGTTTTTCTTCTCAGATCCCATTTTGTCATTTAAATTCTGGTCAACCTAGTCAACTCTAGCCATGGTGGTCAACATAAAAAGTACTCACCTTGACATGGTCTTGGATGACATGGCTTTGGTTGACCAAGTTTAGTTTAGGTTTCAAGAATTTAAGTGGTGCAAAGTAGGGAAGAAAATAATTTTGGGCCATATGACCATTATCATATGTATTTGAATTTTGAATTTTCCTTTGATTTGAATTTGGTTTCTTTTGTGCATTTGTGTTTGTTTGAGTTATATATGAGTTTTAGAAACCATAGGGCAAGCAATTATGGCCTAGGGTGAGGATTTGCAATTTGGCATAATGTGTATGTAAGTGAAATATGGGTTTTTCCCATTTTCTTCATTTCTTCTCAAATTAGGGTTTACTCATCTTTGTTAGGGTTCAAAAAGTAATTGTTCATCATACTAACACTCATCATGGCAATTGCACAAAATAAATGCATTCAAATGCAATGAAACTATATGTGGCATTATATGCATCGAAAAAGTTTTTGTTAATTGCAAAATTTGAAATTGGGAAATTTTCTTTCTTGATTAATATTATTGAAACTTGGGATGTTACATATAGATCATGTTTAAGCTCTTGCATCATGTACTTTGCACCTATTAGTGAAGAAATACTGTAGAGCTTGTTGACATTTGGTTTGCATGATTGGTCTCTCTAAAGTCTAGATATTTTCTGGTGAGGGTTTGAACAACAAGGAAGACAGCGTAGAGTCTTATAATGCTTGCAATATGTTCTTATGTAAGTTTTGCTGTACCGGTTCATACTTGTGTTTGCTTCAAACAACCTTGCTAGCCTAAGCCTTGTATTGAGAGGGAATACTTCTCGTGCATCCAAAATCCTTGAGCCAAAAACTATGCCATTTGTGTCCACCATACCTACCTACTACATGGTATTTCTCTGCCATTCCAAAGTAAATTGCTTGAGTGCTACCTTTAAAATTCCATTCTTTGTCTTTGCAATATATAGCTCATGGGAAAAATAGCTTAAAAACTATTGTGGTATTGAATATGTACTTATGTATCTTATGTCTTAATAAGTTGCTTGTTGAGCGATAACCATGTTCCTGGGGACGCCATCAACTATTTCACTTTGTTGAATATCATGTGAGTTGCTATGCATGTTCGTATTGTCTGAAGTAAGGGTGATTTATCATGATCAAATGGTTTGAGTATGCATATTGTTAGAGAAGAACATTGGGCCGCTAACTAAAGCCATGATCCATGGTGGAAGTTTCAGTTTGGACAACAATCCTCAATCTCTTATGAGAAAATTATCTGTTGTTGAATGCTTATGCATTAAAGAGGAGTCCATTATCTGTTGTCTATGTTGTCCCGGTATGGATGTCTAAGTTGAGAATAATCAAAAGTGAGAAATCCAATGCAAGCTTTCTCCTTAGACCTTTGTACAGGCGGCATAGAGGTACCCCTTTGTGACACTTAGTTAAAACATATGTTATGCAATGATAATCCATGTAAATCCAAGCTAATTAGGACGAGGTGCGGGCACTATTGGTAATCTATGCATGAGGCTTGCAACTTATAGGATATCTTATACATAACACATATGCTTTATTACTACCGTTGACAAAATTGTTTTATTGTTTTCAAAATAAAAGCTCTAGCACAAATATAGCAATCCATGCTTCCCTCTTCGAAGGGCCTTTCTTTTACTTTATGTTGAGTCAGTTTACCTACTTCTTTCTATCTTAGAAGTAAACACTTGTGTCAACTGTGTGCATTGATTCCTACATACTTGCTTATTTGCATTCATCATATTACTTTGTGTTGACAATTATCCATGAGATAAACATGTTGAGTTGAAAGCAACCGCTGAACTTATATCTTCCTTTGTGTTGCTTCAAAACTTTCTACTTTGAATCTATTGCTTTATGAGTTAACTCCTATGCAAGACTTATTGATGCTTGTTTTGAAAGTACTATTCATGAAAAGTCTTTGCTATATGATTCAGTTGTTTACTCATTGTCTTTACCATGCTTCGAATCGCTGCATTCATTACATATGCTTACAATAGTATTGATCAAGATTATGATAGCATGTCACTTTAGAAATTATCTTTGTTATCGTTTACCTACTTGAGGACGAGTAGGAACTAAGCTTGGGGATGCTTGATACGTCTCAAACGTATCTATAATTTATTATGTTCCATGCTACTTTTATGATGATACTCACATGTTTTATACACACTTTATGTCATATTTATGCATTTTCCGGCACTAACCTATTGACAAGATGCCGAAGAGCCAGTTGCTGTTTTCTGCTGTTTTTGGTTTTAAAAATCCTACAAAGGAAGTATTCTCGGAATTGGACGAAATCAACACCCAGGGTCTTATTTTTCCACGAAGCTTCCAGAAGACCGAAGGAGATACGAAGTGGGGCCACGAGGTGGCGACACACCAAGGCGGCGTGGCCAAGGAGGGGCCCACGCCGCCCTAGTGTGTGGGCCCCTCACGTCGCCTCCTGACCTACCCTTCCGCCTACTTAAAGCCTTCATCGCGAATACCCCAGTACCGAGAGCCACGATACGAAAAACCTTCCAGAGATGCCGCCGCCGCCAATCCCATCTCGGGGGATTCAGGAGATCGCCTCCGGCACCCTGCCGGAGAGGGGAATCATCTCCCGGAGGACTCTTCATCGCCATGATCGCCTCCGGAGTGATGTGTGAGTAGTTCACCCCTGGACTATGGGTCCATAGCAGTAGCTAGATGGTTGTCTTCTCCTCATTGTGCTATCATTGTTGGATCTTGTGAGCTGCCTAACATGATCAAGATCATCTATTTGTAATGCTACATATTGCGTTTGTTGGGATCCGATAAATATGGAATACTATGTTATGTTGATTATCAATCTATCATCTATGTGTTGTTTATGATCTTGCATGCTCTCCGTTGCTAGTAGAGGCTCTGGCCAAGTTGATACTTGTAACTCCAAGAGGGAGTATTTATGCTCGATAGTGGGTTCATGCCTCCATTTACTCTGAGACAGTGACAGAAAGTTCTAAGGTTGTGGATGTGCTGTTGCCACTAGGGATAAAACATCAATGCTTTGTCTAAGGATATTTGTGTTGATTACATTACGCACCATACTTAATGCAATTGTCTGTTGTTTGCAACTTAATACTGGAAGGGGTTTCGGATGCTAACCCGAAGGTGGACTTTTTAGGCATAGATGCATGCTGGATAGCGGTCTATGTACTTTGTCGTAATGCCCGATTAAATTTCACACTACTCATCATGATATGTATGTGCATTGTCATGCCCTCTTTATTTGTCAATTGCCCAACTGTGATTTGTTCACCCAACATGCTATTTCTTATTGGAGAGACACCACTAGTGAACTGTGAACCCTGGTCCATTCTTTTACATCGAATACAATCTACTGCAATACTTGTTCTTACTGTTCTTTACAAACATCATCTTCCATACTATACATTTAATCCTTTGTTACAGCAAGCCGGTGAGATTGACAACCTCACTGTTAAGTTGGGGCAAAGTATTTGGATTGTGTTGTGCAGGTTCCACGTTGGCGCCGGAATCCCTGGTGTTGCGCCGCACTACACTCCGCCACCAACAACCTTCACGTGCTTCTTGACTCCTACTGGTTCGATAACCTTGGTTTCTTACTGAGGGAAAACTTGCCGCTGTACGCATCATACCTTCCTCTTGGGGTTCCCAACGGACGTGTGCTGTACCGTCACAAGCATCGCCCGACCCGTGGCTTCTTGCCGGACCGCGAGCCGCTAGCCTCATGGTCGTTCTTGGTCCTGCGGAACGGCCAGCATTTCTTCCCTATGGCGTCGGTCGGGTGGATAGGGTGGACTCTGGCAATGGTGTGGTCGGTGAAATGGGCGCCGGCAGCGTTTCTTTAAGAGGCACAGACGCCATCTCGTCTTCAATGACCTGCCACTACGATGCCGCCCAGCAGCGCACGCTTGCGAAAGCCGAGGCGCACCATTAACGCGACCCTGAAAAGCTGCTGCGCGCCGCCCGTAAGTTATGCCGCGGAAGACGGAGCATCTGTGCCACTGCCTGGCGGGCCCGTGCGAGGACCGGGTGGACGACCGGTGCGTTCGCGGAGACGCAAACCTGGCGCATATTTGGGCCAGATTTGCGTCGCCGCGGACGGCCTGGTCACTTTGCATCTCCCGCTCTCGATCACCACGGACGAAAACGACCGTTCATCGTCCATTTGCATCGTCCCGTTGAAGATGCCCTAACGTAGGTCTAGCTACAGGCCTACAACCCTCCGTGCCTAACATACATCTAGCTACAACCCTTCCGGCGCGACACCGACACTGAAGTGTAGGTTTTATCTTCCAAAAGAGTATACCCACATCAGATGAATTAAGGTTGCGTTTGATACTCCCGTGGACTATCATTAGGGGCGCACTAGGCCTCATCGGATGACATATATGAGGGGGAAATCAGCTGCCATCAGAACCGTGTGATCCCACTTAAGTGTGAGATTTCAACCATCCGATTGTCGGAACACCTAAATTCCCGACTTAACATATTTTGTGAGTAAGCAACAAGCCATCGCAACATTTTTTCACATGGTTCGCAATTTTTTTTTTAAAAAAAGTATGCAACATTTTTGAACATACCCTCATAGCAAAATAAAACAATGTTTGCACCAAATGTGCATCTTACATTATCTCATTATTTTAGTTACACTCATATTTTTCCTATGTATATGAAATAGATGCATGTGAAATTTATGTATGTTGTACAATGTGTGCCCTTAAGAGCTAGGGTTGCGACAGGCGGCCCATACCGGTATGTTACATCACAGCATTGGTCCTTGTCCTTTATCCATGCGGACACAAACGAACAGCCGCTATCCGTTGGAATTGCCCTTACATATTGTTTATATTCCTTATGGTGCAGATGGCCAATGATATGTATTCACTGTTGATTGGTGGATCCAAGTGTTCGTTAGTTTTTTTTTCGAAACAGGCCCCGCATTAAGAGAAAAAAACGAACATTACAAAAAGCACCTCTACAAAAAAGCAAATTACATTGTAATGCTTGAGACGCCCTTAATGCTCAACCTCTAGACCGTGTCGATGGTGTGTCGCCGCTGCCGCTCCTCCCTGAGAAGGTCTCATTGATTGCGGATGGAAAGTCGTTAAACGGGTCAAGAATACCACTTCCGTCTCGGAGACGAAGAACAAAGAATAACCGCTAATGAACCTTCATGACAACCCAGAGGTCCCCTCGAGAACCACACCACTCCCACAAAATTCTCGACATCACTATGTGTCTATCACCGTTGATCTGTCCTCGCCCATCAGCTGTGAGAACACCTATGACTGATGTAAAATCGGGCATCGATGTACTAACCTAATCTAAACTCACTGTTCAGGTACTAGTGTATTCTTGTGCGTGCTTTGTGTTTGTATTTAAATCTTGAGCCATTTTCGGAATGGAAAACGCTGCCCATCACCCGGGGGATCGGCTGCGCGTTGTCCCCCGGCTCCATCACGCGCCACGCGTCCCCGTTTTTGGCCTCACTGCACGTGGGTCCCACCACCTTATCCCATCATCCCTATCCTCTCGCCTCGGAGAAATTCGCCATGCACAGCTCGCTCGCGCTATCCTGCTGCTCCGCGCGGCCGTGCCCGAGGAGGACGCCGACAGGGCGGCGCTGCTTGATTTCCTCACCGGGATGGGCGGAGGCCGCATTCGCATCAACTAGGTCGCCTCTCCATCCCGCCGCGCGCCGGTCTCTAGCACCCACTACGGGCGGCCGCCGCTGCCATATTCCTCGCCCCCTTGTACCTCCTCGGATTCCTCACGCGGGGGACACGGCCTGCCGTTGACAGTCTGCGCCACCTCCCCAACGCCGGACCTGCAAGCAGCCGGGTGCGCTGCTCGCCTACCGGGGCTGCTACCAACACCGACGAAGTCTGCTACACACAACAGCCGGGTCTGCTCCCTACGACGGACGGAGTTGCTCCCGAAGGCGGCCCGCGATGCTACGGACGTCAACCGAGGCTGCTACCTACGGCGACCGGAGTTGCTCCGTAAGGCGGCCGGCGATGCTACCGACGTCGACCGGGGCTGCTACACACGGCGGCCGGGTCTGCTCCCTACGGCGGCCGGGGCTGCTACCGACGCCGACCGGGGCTGCTACCTACGGCGGCATGGTCTGCTACACAGGTCGACCGGGTCTGCTCCCTACGGCGGTTGGAGTTGCTCCCTAAAGCGGCCGGCGATTCTATCGAGGGCGAGTGGTGTTGCTGCAAAGATACGGCGGTGATGCTCCGGTGGCGATGGCCGATGCTGCGACCCACCACCTCCATTGCTGCTTTTGGCCACCGATGTTTCCACGACCCGCCACCGTCGGTGCTGCGAGTGTGCGTCGTAGCTCCGCTGTCTTCTCCGGCGACGGGTGGGGCTCACAGAGGAGAGGCGGAGGTGGTGCTGCACTACTATGCTGCAAGGAGGCGGTGGCGAGCGCCACAACCGCTGCTGAGAGTGGGCATCGAAGCTCCGTGTCTTCTTCTCCGGCGAACGGCGGAGCTTTGGAGGGTGCGATGGGGGCATGGTGCGACACTGCGAGCGGCCAAGACGGTTTTTTTTCCTTTTTTGTCCATGCGAGGCATGTGGAATGTGGATGGCGGGGTCCACCCACGTGGCGGAGCTGGAGAAATTTTCTTCCGTGCACTGCTGTTGATCAGAAGGATGCGCGCGAGGTGGCGATTTGCACAAAAATAACCCAAAAGTGAAAGAAAAGCACAGACTGACCCTCCGGCGAAACTATTTCACTCATCTAACCCTTTTGTGTGGCGCCCCTCCCATGGGCGCCACACATGCTCATGTGGCGCCCCTGCTGCCGGTGCCACACACCCATCCGACGTGGCCCGGCGACGCTGAGCTGGTGATCCCGATCCGACGTGGCAGCAAGTGTGGCGCCCGTGGCAAGGGCGCCACACATGCACTTATGTTTGGCCGCGCGCGCCCAGCCCAGCCCGACCATCTTCTTTCTCCTCTCTCTGTTCTTCTTCTCTCCTTACAAGGCGCCCGGTTCTCTCTCTCCCCCCTCTCCCCCCACCAAATCCACCACCAAATCATCAGATCTATCCGTGGAGATCGTTCCCAAGTCGTTGCTTGAGGTAATCTCCTCCGTTCCCCCTCTTTTCATCCATTGATTTTGTGTATTTGCTCCAATCTACATGTGAAACCCTAGATGTGGATTTGGTTGATTTGAGGGTGGAGATGGATTTGGTTGGATGTTAGGGTTATTCAAGTAGGAGAAATGGTAGTGTGCTAGTTTGTATGGGTAGATTATGTTGATTATGGTAACTAATGAACACGTGTGTGTATGTATTGTTCCCATTATGCTAGGGTGATGGAAAGAATTGTTCATGTTCATCATGTGGACAAGGATGCTTTCTTGAACGGAAACATAGAGCCGGACCCGGAAGAGGTTGACTTGGTGTTTGACCTTAGCCCTAGATTTGCGGAGGTGGTAGCACAAGTGAGGTTTGAGTTGAATTGGAATGAGCCAAATGATGGGGTTGAGCTAGAGGGAAGGCATAATGTGGGGTTTGGAATGCACACCCGTTGGAAGACAATGCGTATCAACTCCGAGCAACGTTGGTCCGTTTACAAGGAGACGGTGGCCGGGTCACAAGATAAGGCTTTGGAGTTGTTTGCAACCAAGACGGTTGATGCTCGTATCGAGCTTGACCTTAACCGGCCCTCCTCCCCCGTTCGAGAGAGGACTCCTCCACCCATAAGCCAAGAAGAGGCCACGCAATCTCCCATTGTCCAATCTCCCATTGCCCAACAACCTCCGTTGGATAATGAGTATGACGAGCATGACGATGGTGATGATGGTTTCGAGATGAATGGCAACAATATCGGTGATTTGGATAAATATTGGACGCAAGAGGAGATGGACCACTCCATTCCTTATTCCCGATGCTATGAGTCGGACTCGGATGATGATGGACCCGAAGAGGAGGTTGACGAGGATGGCTTGACGGCTAAGGAAGCCGAAAGAGCCGAGATCTTCAAGAAGGTAACTGATGTCTACGCCCCCTCCTTTTCCTGTAGACAGTGTTGGGCCTCCAAGAGCAGAGGTTTATAGAATAGCAGCAAGTTTCCCTTAAGTGGATCACCCAATGTTTATCGAACTCAGGGAGGAAGAGGTCAAAGATATCCCTCTCATGCAACCCTGCAACCACAAAGCAAGAAGTCTCTTGTGTCCCCAACACACCTAATAGGTGCACTAGTTCGGCGAAGAGATAGTGAAATACAGGTGGTATGAATAAATGCGAGCAGTAGCAACGGCACTAGAAAAGTGCTTTGCTATCCAGGACTGGTGTGTGGTTGATGGTGGTAATATTGCAGGAAGTAAAGATGCAGTAAAACAGTAAACAATCAGCGATAGCAGTATTTATGAACAAGGCCTAGGGATCATACTTTCACTAGTGGACACTCTCAACATTGATCACATAACAGAACAAATAGATAAATGCTAGACTCTACACCCTCTTGTTGGATGATGAACACCACTAACTGTGTAGGATTACACGAACCCTCAATGCCGGAGTTAACAAGCTCCACAATATTCGATGTTCATATTTAAATAACCTTAGAGTGCATGACAGATCAACATAACCAAACCAAGTACTAACATAGCATGCACACTGTCACCTTCACACTACGAAAGGAGGCATAGATCACATTAATACCATCATAGCAATAGTTAACTTCATAATCTACAAGAGATCACAATCATAGCCTACGCCAAGTACTACACGATGCACACACTGTCACCATTACACCGTGCAGGAGGAATAAACTACTTTAATAACATCACTAGAGTAGCACACAGATAAATTGTGATACAAAACACATTGCAATCATAAAGAGATATAAATAAGCACTTCACTATGCCATTCATAACAGTGAATAAGTATTCTGTGAAATATAGCCTAAGAGACCCACACGGTGCACACACTGTCACCTTTACACACGTGGGACAAGGAGTCTCCGGAGATCACATAAGTAAAATCCACTTGACTAGCATAATAACATCTAGATTACAAGCATCATCATATGAATCTCAATCATGTAAGGCAGCTCATGAGATTATTGTATTGAAGTACATATGAGAGAGATTAACCACATAGCTACCGGTACAGCCCCGAGCCTCGATGGAGAACTACTCCCTCCTCATGGGAGACAGCAGCGTTGATGAAGATGGCGGTGGTGTCGATGGAGAAGCCTTCCGGGGGCACTTCCCCGTCCCGGCGGCGTGCCGGAACAGAGACTCATGTCCCCCAGATCTTGGCTTCGCGATGGCGGCGGCTCTGGAAGGTTTCTGCGGGTTTCGTCGAACGTCATAGGGTTTTCGCGATGGAGGCTTTAAATAGGCGAAGAGGCGGCGTCAGAGGGGGTCTGGGGCCACCACACCATAGGGCGGCGCGCCTGGCTTCTTGGCCGCACCGCCACCATGTGTGGGCCCCCTGTGGGTCCACTCTGGCGACTCTCGGGTGTTCTGGATGCTTCTGGAGATTCTAAGATGCTGGGCGTTGATTTCATCCGATTCCGAGAATATTTCCTTACTAGGATTTCTGACACAAAAAACAGCAGAAAACAGCAACTGGCCCTTCGGCATCTCGTCAATAGGTTAGTTCCGGAAAACGCATAAATATGACATAAAGTATGCATAAAACATGTAGATATCATCAATAATGTGGCATGGAACATAAGAAATTATCGATACGTCGGAGACGTATCAGCATCCCCAAGCTTAGTTCCTGCTCGTCCCGAGCAGGTAAACGATAACAAAGATAATTTCTGGAGTGACATGCCATCATAACCTTGATCATAATATAGTAAGCATATGTAATGAATGCAGCGATCAAAACAATGGTAATGACATGAGTAAACAACTGAATCATAAAACAAAGACTTTTCATGAATAGTACTTCAAGACAAGCATCAATAAGTCTTGCATAAGAGTTAACTCATAAAGCAATAATTCAAAGTAAAGGCATTGAAGCAACACAAAGGAAGATTAAGTTTCAGCGGTTGCTTTCAACTTATAACATGTGTATCTCATGGATAGTTTTCAATGCAAAGCAATATAACAAGTGCAATATGCAAGTATGTAGGAATCAATGCACAGTTCACACAAGTGTTTGCTTCTTGAGATGGAGAGAAATAGGTTAACTGACTCAACATAAAAGTAAAAGAAAGGCCCTTCGCAGAGGGAAGCAGGGATAAATCATGTGCTAGAGCTTTTCAAGTTTTGAAATCATATAGAGAGCATAAAAGTAAAATTTTGAGAGGTGTTTGTTGTTGTCAACGAATGGTAATGGGTACTCTAACTACCTTATCAACCAGACTTTCAAGAGCGGCTCCCATGAAGGATGTTATCTCTACCAGCAAGGTAGATCATCCCTCTTCTCTTTTGTTTACACATGTATTTTAGTTTCATTATTGATGACACTCCTCCCAACCTTTTGCTTACACAAGCCATGGCTAACCGAATCCTCGGGTGCCTTCCAACATTCACATACCATGAAGGAGTGTCTATTTGCAAAATTAAGTTGCTTACTGATGAATCAGAGCAAAACATGTGAAGAGAATTATTAATGCAAGTTGTAATTAATTGGGGCTGGGAACCCCATTGCCAGCTCTTTTTGCAAAATTATTGGATAAGCGGATGTGCCACTAGTCCATTATGAAAGTCTGTCAAGAGTAAATGACAAGGTTGAAAGATAAACACCACATACTTCCTCATGAGCTATAAAACATTAACACAAATTGAGAAGCATTTTGAAGGTTTAAAGGTAGCACATGAAGTATTTACTTGGAATGGAAGAAAATACCATGTAGTAGGTAGGTATGGTGGACACAAATGGCATAGTGGTTGGCTCAAGGATTTTGGATGCATGAGAAGTATTCCCTCTCGATACAAGGTTTAGGCTAGCAAGGTTATTTGAAACAAACACAAGGATGAACCGGTACAGCAAAACTCACATAAAAGACATATTGTAAACATTATAAGACTTTACACCGTCTTCCTTGTTGTTCAAACTCAATACTAGAAATTATCTAGACCTTAGAGAGACCAATTATGCAAACCAAATTTTAGCATGCTCTATGTATTTCTTCATTAATAAGTGCAAAGTATATGATGCAAGAGTTTAAACATGAGCACAACAATTGCCAAGTATCACATTATCCAAGATATTTTACCAATTACTACATGTAACATTTTCCGATTCCAACCATATAACAATTAACGAAGCAGTTTCAACCTTCGCCATGAAAATTAAAAGCTAAGAACACATGTGTTCATATGAACCAGCGGAGCGTGTCTCTCTCCCACACAAGCATGATGTAATCCAATTTATTCAAACACAAACAAAAATAAAAACAAGCAAACGCTCCAAGTAAAGTACATAAGATGTGACCGAATAAAAATATAGTTTCAAGAGAAGGAACCTGATAATTTGTCGATGAAGAAGGGGATGCCTTGGGCATCCCCAAGCTTAGACGCTTGAGTCTTCTTGATATATGCAGGGGTGAACCACCGGGGCATCCCCAAGCTTAGAGCTTTCACTCTCCTTGATCATGTTGTATATCATCCACCTCTCTTGATCCTTGAAAACTTCCTCCACACCAAACTCAAAACAAACTCATTAGAGGGTTAGTGCATAATTAAAATTCACATATTCAGAGGTGACACAATCATTCTTTATACTTCTGGACATTGCACAAAGCTACTGAAAGTCAATGGAATCGAAAAATCCATCAAGCATGGCAAAACAGGCAATGCGAAATAAAAAGCAGAATCTGTCAAAACAGAACAGTTCGTAAAGACGTATTTTTAACAGGCACCAGACTTACTCAGATGAGAAAACTTAAAACTAATGAAAGTTGCGTACATATCTGAGGATCACTCACGTAAATTGAAATAATTTTCTGAGTTACCTACAGAGAATTAGACCCAGCTTCGTGACAGCAAAGAAAACTATTTCTGCGCAGTAATCCAAATCTAGTATCATACTTCTATTAGAGACTTTACTTGGCACAACAATGCAATAAAACTAAGATAAGGAGAGGTTGCTACAGTAGTAACAACTTCCAAGACACAAATATAAAACAAAATTACTGTAGAAAAATAAACACATGGGTTATCTCCCAAGAAGTTCTTTCTTTATAGCCATTAAGATGGGCTCAGCAGTTTTAATGATGCACTCGCAAGAAATAGTAGTTGAAGCAAAAGAGAGCATCAAAAAGCAAATTCAAACCACATTTAAGCCTAACATGCTTCCTATGCATAGGAATCTTGTAAATAAACAAGTTCATTAAGAGTAAAGTGACAAGCATAGGAAGATAAAACAAGTGTAGCTTCAAAAATTTCTGCATATAGAGAGGTGTTTTAGTAACATGAAAATTTCTACAACCATATTTTCCTCTCTCATAATAATATCCAGTAGCATCATGAGCAAACTCAACAATATAACTATCACTTAAAGCATTCTTATCATGAGTCTCATGCATAAAAGTATCATTACTCTCCACATAAGCATAATCAATTTTATTAGTAATAGTGGGAGCAAATTCAACAAAGTAGCTATCATTATTACTCATCATCAAATATAGGAGGCATATTGTAATCATAATTAAATTTATCCTCCATAACAGGTGGAACCAAAAGACCAATATCATTATAATCATCATAAATAGGAGGCAAAGTATCATCAAAGAAAATTTCCTCCTCAATGCCCGGGGGACTAAAAAGATCATGCTCATCAAAACCAGCTTCCCCAAGCTTAGAATTTTTCATAGCATTAGCAACAATAGTGTTCAAAACATTCATATTAATAACATTCCCATTAGCATGCATATAAAGTTCCATGGGTTTTTTAATTCTCTCTTCAAACACATCATGTCCTAATTCAAGATAAAGTTCATAAAGATCTCTCATATTTTTTGTTGTTTTCCATTATGCCTTACTAGTGTAAACAAGAAACAAAAAGATGCAATTGCAGGATCTAAAGGAAATAGCTTCGAGCACACACACAATGGCGCCAGAAAAGTACTTAGTTAACTGGAACCGGAGTATGAGTGCCTTTTACCTTTCCTCCCCGGCAACGGCGCCAGAAAATAGCTTGATGTCTACGCCCCCTCCTTTTCCTGTAGACAGTGTTGGGCCTCCAAGAGCAGAGGTTTGTAGAACAGCAGCAAGTTTCCCTTAAGTGGATCACCCAAGGTTTATCGAACTCAGGGAGGAAGAGGTCAAAGATATCCCTCTCATGCAACCCTGCAACCACAAAGCAAGAAGTCTCTTGTGTCCCCAACACACCTAATAGGTGCACTAGTTCGGCGAAGAGATAGTGAAATACATGTGGTATGAATAAATGCGAGCAGTAGCAACGGCACCAGAAAAGTGCTTTGCTGTCCAGGACTGGTGTGTGGTTGATGGTGGTATTATTGCAGGAAGTAAAGATGCAGTAAAACAGTAAACAAACAGCGATAGCAGTATTTAGGAACAAGGCCTAGGGATCATACTTTCACTAGTGGACACTCTCAACATTGATCACATAACAGAACAAATAGATAAATGCTAGACTCTACACCCTCTTGTTGGATGATGAACACCACTAACTGTGTAGGATTAGACGAACCCTCAATGCCGGAGTTAACAAGCTCCACAATATTCGATGTTCATATTTAAATAACCTTAGAGTGCATGACAGATCAACATAACCAAACCAAGTACTAACATATCATGCACACTGTCACCTTCACACTACGAAAGGAGGCATAGATCACATCAATACCATCATAGCAATAGTTAACTTCATAATCTACAAGAGATCACAATCATAGCCTACGCCAAGTACTACACGATGCACACACTGTCACCATTACACCGTGCAGGAGGAATAAACTACTTTAATAACATCACTAGAGTAGCACACAGATAAATTGTGATACAAAACACATTGCAATCATAAAGAGATATAAATAAGCACTTCACTATGCCATTCATAACAGTGAATAAGTATTCTGTGAAATATAGCCTAAGAGACCCACACGGTGCACACACTGTCACCTTTACACACGTGGGACAAGGAGTCTCCGGAGATCACATAAGTAAAATCCACTTGACTAGCATAATGACATCTAGATTACAAGCATCATCATATGAATCTCAATCATGTAAGGCAGCTCATGAGATTATTGTATTGAAGTACATAGGAGAGAGATTAACCACATAGCTACCGGTACAGCCCCGAGCCTCGATGGAGAATGATACGTCTCCGACGTATCGATAATTTTTTATGATCCATGCCACATTATTGATGTTATCTACATGTTTTATGCACACTTTATGTCATATTCGTGCATTTTCTGGAACTAACCTATTAACAAGATGCCGAAGTGCCGATTCTTTGTTTCTGCTGTTTTTGGTTTCAGAAATCCTAGTAACGAAATATTCTCGGAATTGGACGAAATCAAAGCCCAGGGGCCTATTTTTCCACGAAGCTTCCAGAAGTCCGAAGGAGAGACGAAGAGGGGCCACGGGGTGGCCAAACCCTAGGGCGGCGCGGCCCCACCCCTGGCCGCGCCGGCCTATGGTGTGGGCCCCCCGTGCCGCCTCTTGACCTGCCCTTCCGTCTACAAATAGCCTCCGTGACGAAACCCCCAGTACCGAGAGCCACGATACGGAAAACCTTACTGAGACGCCGCCACCGCCGATCCCATCTCGGGGGATCCAGGAGATCGCCTCCGGCACCCTGCCGGAGAGGGGAATCATCTCCCGGAGGACTCTACACCGCCATGGTCGCCTCCGGATTGATGAGTGAGTAGTCTACCCCTGGACTATGGGTCCATAGCAGTAGCTAGATGGTTGTCTTCTCCCCATTGTGCTATCATTGTCGGATCTTGTGAGCTGCCTAACATGATCAAGATCATCTATCTGTAATTCTATATGTTGCGTTTGTTGGGATCCGATGAATAGAGAATACTTGTTATGTTGATTATCAAAGTTATATCTACGTGTTGTTTATGATCTTGCATGCTTTCCGTTACTAGTAGATGCTCTGGCCAAGTAGATGCTTGTAACTCCAAGAGGGAGTACTTATGCTCGATAGTGGGTTCATGCCTGCATTGACACCTGGGACAGTGACAGAAAGTTCTAAGGTTGTGTTGTGCAGGTTCCACGTTGGCGCCGGAATCCCTGGTGTTGCGCCGCACTACATCCCGCCGCCATCAACCTTCAACGTGCTTCTTGGCTCCTCCTGGTTCGATAAACCTTGGTTTCTTTCTGAGGGAAAACTTGCTGCTGTGCGCATCATACCTTCCTCTTGGGGTTCCCAACGAACGTGTGAGTTACACGCCATCAAGCTCTTTTTCTGGCGCCGTTGCCGGGGAGATCAAGACACGCTGCAAGGGGAGTCTCCACATCGCAATCTCTTTAATTTGTTTTTGTCTTGCTTTATTTTATTTACTACTTTGTTTGCTGCATTATATCAAAATACAAAAAAATTAGTTGCTAGTTTTACTTTATTTACTATCTTGTTTGCATTCTATATCAAAAACACAAAAAATTAGTTACTTGCATTTACTTTACTTAATATCATGCATGTTTTTATTTCACTAGTTAAGCTTAATGGAAAACAACAAAAATATGAGACATCTTTATGAACTTTATCTTGAATTAGGACATGATGTGTTTGAAGAGAGAATTAAAAAACCCATGGAACTTTATATGCATGCTAATGGGAATGTTATTACTATGAATGCTTTGAACACCATTGTTGCTAATGCTATGGAAAATTCTAAGCTTGGGGAAGCTGGCTTTGATGAGCATGATCTTTTTAGTCCCACAAGCATTGAGGAGAAAATTTTCGTTTATGATTACAATATGCCTCCTATATATGATGATAGCCACTTTGTTGAATTTGCTCCCACTACAACTAATAAAATTGATTATGCTTATGTGGAGAGTAATAATTTTATGCATGAGACTCATGATAAGAATGCTTTATGTGATAGTTATATTGTTGAGTTTGCTCATGATACTACTGAAAGTTATTATGAGAGAGGAAAATATGGTTGTAGAAATTTTCATGTTACTAAAATGCCTCTCTATATGCAGAAATTTTTGAAGCTACACTTGTTTTATCTTCTTATGCTTGTCACTTTTCTCTTCATGAACTTGTTTATTTACAAGATTCCTATGCATAGGAAGCATGTTAGACTTAAATGTGTTTTGAATTTGCCTCTTGATGCTCTCTTTTGCTTCAAATACTATTTCTTGCGAGTGCATCATTAAAATTGCTGAGCCCGTCTTAATGGCTATAAAGAAAGAACTTCTTGGGAGATAACCCATGTGTTTATTTTACTACAGTAATTTTGTTTTATATTTGAGTCTTGGAAGTTGTTTACTACTGTAGCAACCTCTCCTTATCTTAGTTTTATTGTTTTGTTGTGCCAAGTTAAGCCGTTGATAGAAAAGTAAGTACTAGATTTGGATTACTGCGCAGTTCCAGATTTCTTTGCTGTCACGAATCTGGGTCCACCTCCCTGTAGGTAGCTCAGAAAATTAAGCCAATTTACGTGCATGATCCTCAGATATGTACGCAACTTTCATTCAATTTGAGCATTTTCATTTGAGCAAGGCTGGTGCCATTTTAAAATTCGTCAATACAAACTGTTCTGTTTTGACAGATTCTGCCTTTTATTTCACATTGCCTCTTTTGCTATGTTGGATGAATTTCTTTGATCCACTAATGTCCAGTAGCATTATGCAATGTCCAGAAGTGTTAAGAATGATTGTGTCACCTCTGAATATGTCAATTTGTATTGTGCACTAACCCTCTAATGAGTTGTTTCGAGTTTGGTGTGGAGGAAGTTTTCAAGGATCAAGAGAGGAGTATGATGCAACATGATCAAGGAGAGTGAAAGCTCTAAGCTTGGGGATGCCCCGGTGGTTCACCCCTGCATATATCAAGAAGACTCAAGCGTCTAAGCTTGGGGATGCCCAAGGCATCCCCTTCTTCATCGACAACATTATCAGGTTCCTCCCCTGAAACTATATTTTTATTCCATCACATCTTATGTGCTTTTCTTGGAGCGTCGGTTTGTTTTTGTTTTTTGTTTTGTTTGAATAAAATGGATCCTAGCATTCACTTTATGGGAGAGAGACACGCTCCGCTGTAGCATATGGACAAGTATGTCCTTGGTTTCTACTCATAGTATTCATGGCGAAGTTTCTCCTTCGTTAAATTGTTATATGGTTGGAATTGGAAAATGATACATGTAGTAATTGCTATAAATGTCTTGGGTAATGTGATACTTGGCAATTGTTGTGCTCATGATTAAGCTCTTGCATCATATGCTTTGCACCCATTAATGAAAAAATACATAGAGCATGCTTAAATTTGGTTTGCATATTTGGTTTCTCTAAGGTCTAGATAATTTCTAGTATTGAGTTTGAACAACAAGGAAGACGGTGTAGAGTCTTATAATGTTTTCAATATGTCTTTTATGTGAGTTTTGCTGCACCGGTTCATCCTTGTGTTTGTTTCAAATAAACCTTGCTAGCCTAAACCTTGTATCGAGAGGGAATACTTCTCATGCATCCAAAATACTTAAGCCAACCACTATGCCACTTGTGTCCACCATACCTACCTACTACATGGTGTTTTCTGTCATTCCAAAGTAAATTGCTTGAGTGCTACCTTTAAAATTCCATTCTTCACCTTTGCAATATATAGCTCATGGGACAAATAGCTTAAAAAACTATTGTGGTATTGAATATGTAATTATGCACTTTATCTCTTATTAAGTTGCTTGTTGTGCGATAACCATGTTCACTGGGGATGCCATCAACTATTCATTGTTGAATTTCATGTGAGTTGCTATGCATGTCCGTCTTGTCTGAAGTAAGAGAGATCTACCACCTTATGGTTAAGCATGCATATGTTAGAGAAGAACATTGGGCCGCTAACTAAAGCCATGATCCATGGTGGAAGTTTCAGTTTTGGACATATATCCTCAATCTCAAATGAGAAAATTATTAATTGTTGTTACATGCTCATGCATAAAAGAGGAGTCCATTATCTGTTGTCTATGTTGTCCCGGTATGGATGTCTAAGTTGAAGAATAATCAATAGCGAGAAATCCAATGCGAGCTTTCTCCTTAGACCTTTGTACAGGCGGCATAGAGGTACCCCTTTGTGACACTTGGTAAAAACAGTGCATTGTGATGATCCGGTAGTCCAAGCTAATTAGGACAAGGAGCAGGCACTATTAGTACACTATGCATGAGGCTTGCAACTTATAAGATATAATTTACATGATGCATATGCTTTATTACTACCGTTGACAAAATTGTTTCATGTTTTCAAAATCAAAGCTCTAGCACAAATATAGCAATCGATGCTTTTCCTCTATGAGGACCATTCTTCTACTTTTCAATGTTGAGTCAGTTCACCTATTTCTCTCCACCTCAAGAAGCAAACACTTGTGTGAACTGTGCATTGATTCCTACATACTTGCTTATTGCACTTATTATATTACTCTATGTTGACAATATCCATGAGATATACATGTTACAAGTTGAAAGCAACCGCTGAAACTTAATCTTCTTTTGTGTTGCTTCAATGCTTTTACTTTGAATTATTGCTTTATGAGTTAACTCTTATGCAAGACTTATTGATGCTTGTCTTGAAGTGCTATTCATGAAAAGTCTTTGCTTTATGATTCACTTGTTTACTCATGTCATATACATTGTTTTGATCGCTGCATTCACTACATATGCTTTACAAATAGTATGATCAAGATTATGATGGCATGTCACTCCAGAAATTATACGTATTTATCGTTTTACCTGCTCGGGACGAGCAGAACTAAGCTTGGGGATGCTGATACGTCTCCGACGTATCGATAATTTCTTATGATCCATGCCACATTATTGATGTTATCTACATGTTTTATGCACACTTTATGTCATATTCGTGCATTTTCTGGAACTAACCTATTAACAAGATGCCGAAGTGCCAGTTGCTGTTTTCTGCTGTTTTTGGTTTCAGAAATCCTAGTAACGAAATATTCTCGGAATTAGACGAAATGAAAGCCCAGGGGCCTATTTTTCCACGAAGCTTCCAGAAGTCCGAAGGAGAGACGAAGAGGGGCCACGGGGTGGCCAAACCCTAGGGCGGCGCGGCCCCACCCCTGGCCGCGTCGGCCTATGGTGTGGGCCCCCCGTGCCGCCTCTTGACCTGCCCTTCCGCCTACAAATAGCCTCCGTGACGAAACCCCCAGTACCGAGAGCCACGATACGGAAAACCTTACTGAGACGCCGCCACCGCCGATCCCATCTCGGGGGATCCAGGAGATCGCCTCCGGCACCCTGCCGGAGAGGGGAATCATCTCCCGGAGGACTCTACACCGCCATGGTCGCCTCCGGATTGATGAGTGAGTAGTCTACCCCTGGACTATGGGTCCATAGCAGTAGCTAGATGGTTGTCTTCTCCCCATTGTGCTATCATTGTCGGATCTTGTGAGCTGCCTAACATGATCAAGATCATCTATCTGTAATTCTATATGTTGCGTTTGTTGGGATCCGATGAATAGAGAATACTTGTTATGTTGATTATCAAAGTTATATCTACGTGTTGTTTATGATCTTGCATGCTTTCCGTTACTAGTAGATGCTCTGGCCAAGTAGATGCTTGTAACTCCAAGAGGGAGTACTTATGCTCGATAGTGGGTTCATGCCTGCATTGACACCTGGGACAGTGACAGAAAGTTCTAAGGTTGTGTTGTGCAGGTTCCACGTTGGCGCCGGAATCCCTGGTGTTGCGCCGCACTACATCCCGCCGCCATCAACCTTCAACGTGCTTCTTGGCTCCTCCTGGTTCGATAAACCTTGGTTTCTTTCTGAGGGAAAACTTGCTGCTGTGCGCATCATACCTTCCTCTTGGGGTTCCCAACGAACGTGTGAGTTACACGCCATCAGAGAACTACTCCCTCCTCATGGGAGACAGCAGCGTTGATGAAGATGGCGGTGGTGTCGATGGAGAAGCCTTCCGGGGGCACTTCCCCATCCCGGCGGCGTGCCGGAACAGAGACTCCTGTCCCCCAGATCTTGGCTTCGCGATGGCGGCGGCTCTGGAAGGTTTCTGCGGGTTTCGTCGAACGTCATAGGGTTTTCGCGATGGAGGCTTTAAATAGGCGAAGAGGCGGCGTCAGAGGGGGTCTGGGGCCACCACACCATAGGGCGGCGCGCCTGGCTTCTTGGCCGCGCCGCCACCATGTGTGGGCCCCCTGTGGGTCCACTCTGGCGACTCTCGGGTGTTCTGGATGCTTCTGGAGATTCTAAGATGCTGGGCGTTGATTTCGTCCGATTCCGAGAATATTTCCTTACTAGGATTTCTGACACCAAAAACAGCAGAAAACAGCAACTGGCCCTTCGGCATCTCGTCAATAGGTTAGTTCCGGAAAACGCATAAATATGACATAAAGTATGCATAAAACATGTAGATATCATCAATAATGTGGCATGGAACATAAGAAATTATCGATACGTCGGAGACGTATCAGTAACCGGACGGGATATCCGGGTACCATTGTTCCGTGATGTTAGTCTTGCGGATGGAGCCGTGGTTGATGGTGGCAAAAGTTTACTTCTTGGAGCTAGGCCAATATCCAAGAGAGATGTGGATGCTAGGACGGCTATGATCTCTAAAGGGCTCACGTTTGATACCTTCTTGGAATTGAAGATATGGTTGAAGGAGTTCTCCATTAAGCATCATCGTCCTTACATTGTTGTTCACTCGGACTTGAAGACGCGGTACACGCTAAAATGTGTGGATAAAAGGTGCCCATGGGTTGTCCGTGCAAGACCTTTCAAAAAAGGGCCCTCTTGGCACATAACAAGTTGTGTAGCTACTCACATGTGCCGGGGGCCGAAGCTTGATGGCAAGGATGCGCAGCCGGACCACCGTCAACTCACATCCGAGTTCATTGCATACAAGCTCTCGGCGGAGATATCATCACTTCCTATCATGAGCATTAAGTCCGTGCAAGATACGGTCAAATCCCGGTTTGCCTACGACGTCAAGTACGGGAAGGCATGGAAGGCCAAACAAGCCGCATTTAAGATGTTGTACGGTGATTGGGAGGAAGCATACAACCGAGTCCCTAGGTTGTTGTTAGCGATGGCCGCAACTAACCCGGGCATGGTGCATGTGGTGGAGCCTTCCGCAACCAAAATGACATTGCATGATGGTAAAAGAGTGAGGGTATTTCACCGTGCATTTTGGTCATTCGAGCAATGCACGAGGGCATTCGAACATTGTAGGCCCGTCATAGCCGTGGATGGTACCTTCTTGACCGGGCAGTACAAGGGCACACTATTGGTGGCAATAGCAAATGATGCGAGCAACCGTTTATTACCACTGGCTTTTGCATTGGTAGAGATTGAGAACAATGATAACTGGGAATGGTTTTTCCATATATTGAGGACGAGGGTCATACCACCCTCAAAGGAAGTGTGTGTCATCTCCGATCGTCATCAAGGAATTCTCAATGCGGTGGAGCTTGCAATTCCCGGGCATGCTCCCTTGCATCACCGATGGTGCATGAGGCATTTTTGTGCAAACTTCTACCGGGCATGCAAGAGCAAAGAGTTGTCTGACCTTCTTCAAGATTGTTGCCTCGCTTATTCTGAGCGCCGCTTCGCAAACCTATACAACGGCTTGCTGAAGCACAAAGACCTCAACGCGGGTGGTCAAGAGTTTCTTCATACACACCTCATATTTAACTCAAAGTGGGCAAGAGCTTATGATGAGGATGGGAGGAGATATGGCCAAATGACAAGCAACATGGCCGAGTGCTTCAACAATGTGTTGAAGGGTGTCCGTGCATTGCCCATGACGGAAATCATTCAATACACATTCGAGAAGTTGAATGTCTATTTCCAGAACTACACCGATGAAACAGAGAAGGAAATTGCAAGGAATTGCGAGTTCCCAACGAAGGTTGAAGAGTTCATGGAATTTCAGGCGAGGAAGGCGGACTCCCAAACGGCTACATGTTATGACAATGTTGACTGGGTTTACCAAGTGAATGAGCCGGGAGGCACCACACAAGGTGGTGTCCAACACGGAGGCCGGGCTTTCCGTGTGTCCCTAAAGACATGTGAAGGCACATGTAGGAGGCCCTCTTTGCTTCATTTGGCTTGCTCCCACTTGTTAACAGCGGCACGCACTAGACGTGTCGACTACAATAACCCGCTCACCGTTCGGGAGTCCGAGTTCTCAATCGAAGCCACAAAGAGGACATGGGATCCAAGGTTTCGACCTTACTTGGACCAATCACAATGGCCGGAGTATCATGGAGTTCAAGTTTGGCCAGATCCGGAATGGAAGGTTGTGAAACGTGTAAGAAGAAAGACAAAGAGGTATCACGGAGATATGGATAGATGGGGTCATTCGGGAAACAAGTTATTCCAAGAAGCTCGCGAGCCAACTAATTGTGGATCATGCAATAGTAAGGGCCACAATAAAAGGAAGTGCACATCCGGCAAAAAATCAAAGGGCAATGATGCTACCACAAGTCAAGCATCAAGTAGCCAACAAGCTTCAAATCAACCTCGAAGCCAACAAACCCCAAGCCAACAAACCCCAAGCCAACAAGCTACAAGCCAACCTCCTCCAAGCCAACAAGCTCGAAGCACACAAGCCCCACGGCAACAAGCTCCAAGCGCACAAGCCCCACGGCAACAAGCTCCAACCCAACAAGCTCCAACTCAACAAGCTCCAAGGCAACAAGCCCCACGGCAACAAGCTCCAACGCAACAAGCTCCAACTCAACAAGCTCCAAGGCAACAAGCCGCAAGGCATGAACCACAATGGCAACAAGCTCCAAGGCAACCAAGGATTCATGTAGGGCTTAGTAGAGGTCGGCATGGTGGCCGTCGGGGTACTAGTATGCTACGATACCTAGCGGGGCCTTATCCATATGTGTCTCCAAGTTACTAATTGCATTGTACTTTATATTTTCCTATTCCATGACTAACTTTGGTTTTCTCAATTTTGTTTTCAGGTATGGCAACCCAACCCAACAAGGGGAAGGGGGCGTGGGAGGGCAATGAGAAGGAGGAGTCGGTTTGGGAGGAGGCGGTAAGGATGGTGCGGAAGAGGGAGAAGGAAGAACTTGAGAGGAAGAAGAAGGAGGAGGAAGACAACAAGATGGCCGAGCGTGCCCGTATGCAAAGGGAGTATCAGCAATACATGTGGCGCGAGAAGAAGAGGCATGAGAAGATCAAGGCTGAACGGGACCGCGTGGCACGGGAAAAATTCCTGAGGAGCTGCCAACTTGCTCAAATAGCGAGGGAGAGGGAAAATAGGATGCACCTAGAGGAGGTGGCTAAGGAGGCTGAGCGCATAAAAGAGGAAAGAGCTCAAGCGGAAGCTTCAAAGATGGAGGAGCGCCACCATTTCTTCGACTCGGTCGTTCAGTTGGCTCGTGACATAAGGGAGAAGGAAGAATTGGCTGAAGAATCTAAGAAGAAGAAGGCGAGGGGGGAGGGAGCCTTTGCCACGCAGTGATGTCCCTTTGGCTATGTTCTTGTTGTCGAACCTTTATGTTGTCGAACTATGATGTTGTGTGAACCTTGATCTTCTCGAACCTTCATGTCGTTGAACCTTATTGTAATTGAAACCTTGATGTCGTCGAACCTTATTTGTCGTTTGAACCATTATGCTGTGTTACATATTCAGTGCAATGTTGTACTCAAAACTGTTTGAATATGGCAGGGTTTTTCATGGGTTTAACACAACTCAATGTGTGGCGCCCTCCACACTGGCGCCACAGTACACAGTGTGGCACCCGTGGCATCGGCGCCACACATGCCAACATATATCAACTTTTGCGTCGAAAACATCCAGGGGCTCCGGACGATTAGTCCTTAGCCGTTTTGGCGAGGCTCTTTGTGTGGCGCCCGTGCCATTGGCGCCACACATGCCAGTGTGGCGCCCGTGGCATCGGCGCCACCCATAGAGGCTCGCCAAAACGGCTAAGTCCCAGACGATTTGTCTTACAGTATGTTTTGGGCAATTACATATCGATGTGTGGCGCCGATGGGAGGGGCGCCACATTGTGCAGTGTGGCGCCGGTGGGAAGGGCGCCACACATTGACTTGTGTTAAAACCATGAAAAATCCTGCCATATTCCAACAAAACTGCCATCATGTCAAAAGCTATGTCATACACACATCATATCAACAGCAATTTCGTACACACATCATAGACATAACATCATCATACCTAACATCGTAGCACATAGTTTCATACAATTTAAGATAGAATTCAAACAACACGAAGCAACGAAGATAGAGTTCACAACACGCATAAGTTCTAACTATCAGTGTCCGAGCCGGATTCGCCGGTGTGGTAGTGCACGCGGCAGGCTGTGTCGTCGAACACCTTGACGATCATCTCGCCGCCCCCCTCGTACAGGAAGGTGAGCTGGCA
This sequence comes from Lolium perenne, assembly GCF_019359855.2. Taxonomy (NCBI): domain Eukaryota; kingdom Viridiplantae; phylum Streptophyta; class Magnoliopsida; order Poales; family Poaceae; genus Lolium; species Lolium perenne. The sequence continues at coordinate 29,215,983 of NC_067248.2, read as the reverse complement.
GTCGGGCTCGAGGTCGAGGTCACGGGCGAACTTGTCCCACCCCGTGTGCAGGTACATCTTGCCCTGCCCGTCGAACAGGACCTCCACGGGCCAGCGGCAGAAGTTGCAGCTAGCCTCCCGTAGCTGCAACTGCGCCGGCTCGACGCCATCGACGAACTCGGCGAACTTGTCCGGTAGCCGCTTGATGCCGAGTGGGTCGTCGTCGATGCGGAGGAGGAACTCGAAGCAGCGTTCCTCATGCGAAGACGAGGAGGGTGCAGGTGACGGTGACCGTTGGGCCGTTGCTGCTCCACCGCGGCGGCCCCTTCCCCGGCCCCGGGGGCGCCCAGGGCCGCGGCCTCGACCGCCTCGCCGGCCATCCTACATGTTTACATGTTTGAACCATATTATGACCCATTCCACTAACAAATATGAGTTACTCCATCACAAGTACTAGGCATACATGTGGGTTCATACACATAAAAACATAGGGTTCATACACAAACATGTGAAATTTCATATCTAGGTTTCAACAAATCTATGGTTCAAACACATGCATACATGAGGCTACCATCTCCAACACAAACACTACAATATAGAGTGCACAAAAAAAATTCCATGTCTAGGGTTCATGTCCAAATCTAGCAAGATCTATCAAATTAGTGGATGAATGGAGAAGATTCGAAGGGGATTACCTTGAGAAATGGATGGGGAACGATCTCCACGGACAGATCTGCTGATTTGGTGGTGAATTTGGTGGGGGGAAAGGGGAGGAGAGAGAGGAACCGCCGGCCACCTCCTGTTCTTCACGGGAAGAAGAGAGGAGAAAGAAGATGGTCGGGCTGGGCTGGGCGCGCGCGGACAAACATAAGTGCATGTGTGGCGCCCTTGCCACGGGCGCCACACTTTCAAAGTGTGGCGCCGGCGTGAGCGGCGCCACACTTGCTGCCACGTCGGATCGGGATCACCAGCTCAGCGTCGCCGGGCCACGTCGGATGGGTGCGTGGCGCCGGCAGCAGGGGCGCCACATGAGCATGTGTGGCGCCCATAGGAGGGGCGCCACACAAAAGGGTTAGATGAGTGAAATAGTTTCGCCGGAGGGTCAGTCTGTGCTTTTCTTTCACTTTTGGGTTATTTTTGTGCAAATCGCCGCACGGGGTTGACCCCATCGGACGGCTCGCGAGGCGGGGGATCAAAAGTTCTGTTCCCCCGGGGGTTCCCCGGGGGGACGCCCAGCACTACCCTTTGGGAATTAAGCGGACGCCTCTCTTCTTATATTTAGCGGTAGTAGAGCTCTTATCATGCCTAGATAAAAAAAAAAGTTTCATGCTGATACAAAAGCTTTCTGATCACGCATCATCAGGCTAGCTATGCAAATGCAATCCATCGCTGAAGTACGGTACACTTTGATATGCACGTGCCCGTTAATCTGCATGATTTTGTTTGAGATGTTAATCCGCATGATTAGGGCCAGCATACCCGGCGTAAGAAAAACAGGAGTACCAAATTTATTCGATTAATTTGACAGCATATAGCTAGCTTGCACGCACGATGGCGGTGGCGTCTCCGACCACGGATCGATCGATTGACTAGCTACTAATATATCAGCCTAAATTATGAACTACCAGGTATTGACAAAATTCGTGCAATTAGCCAAAGCTAGCTAGCTACTTTACAAGATAATTTTGTTTAGGTTAGTGGGAGCAACTAATCATGGTTTAGACAGTCCGGCAGGGGCATTTTGTTTCTGTGCGTGATTAGGGGGGTACACGATTCGCGCGTCAACCACCATACATATGTATACGCACGTAGTCGTCTAGGTCGTCGTCGCCTCTCCATTCATCGCCTTTTCGTGCTGTGGACTGATGGAGATTAGTAAGACTTTCTTTGAACGTTGACAACTTTGCGTCCACGATAAGGGCGGCCGGCTGGCTGGGGCACATATACGTTGGACGGTTGGAGGGTATGGCTTGGATTACACATTCCGGCCGGTGCACGCGTATGTGTGTGTCGTGTGTAAGCAAGGCCGGCCCTCAATTTGGGCAGGACTCAAAGTAATTTATTTGAGCAACAATCATGCTAGCATGTATTACATCTGCTTCACAGACAGTATAATACGTTTTCACAAACTAAACTAGCTGCATGATCCGTGTATAGCACTCGCATTAGAGGATGCATGCTAACCCGAGAGAGGGGATCAAGGCCGCTGCCGCTCTAGATTGGTCCACCCTCGTGGCCGGAGGCGCTACCGAGCCACCTCGCCGCCCTACCCTTTCCTTCTCCTTCTTCTCCGCTGGCATGCTGCTTCTCCGCTGACCATCCTCTAAGGACGGCGCTACTATAGGTGTCCAGAGTGAAAAAAAAATTAAAATCAGATAATAAATTCTAAACGTTTTAGTTTCACAACAGGAGACACTATACGGGCGCTTCACCCGTTTCTCTCTATGTTACGCTTGGTACAGGGAAAACATGGCTAAGCACTTGAAGCGTTTTCTCGCGTCTCTGCCACACTGACGCTAGGATGAAAAGCCGATCTACCAAAAATCTGATCCTAGCGTTGGCGCCTTAGGGTCGGCGTTGTTCTTACCATAAGGTCCCCCTTCTATGTTAAAAAAAAGTCTTGCTTCTTCTTCGACAGTAGGGATGGCAATGGGTATCCATGGCCCGCGTATCCGATGGGTAAAAACCTATTATGAGTACATGTATGGGACAAAAAAATTACCCATGGATATGTAAATGGGAGAATATCATACCCATTTGTTATAGCGCATATGGGTATGGGATTGTAGAACCCATACCCATGTACACATATACCCGTCCAAAATTTGACAAACTAGGCCGAACCTCATGTTTTCCGCGTCCTCAAATTTGTTTGTAGGTTAGTGAGTATTAGACCCCTATTTGGGATCTCTTCACCTCTATCATCTTTACATGATCACATCCTAATATGTTGTTGTTTATAATATGCTCTTGTTCATAACTATGTGTTGATGTTTACAATGTTTATTTTTTCATAAATTATGGTTACATGTTCTTATTTATGAATATTTTTGGTCAATTTAATGTATCGTAAGCGTGTGTATATGTACATGCGGGTTGCCATTTACCCTTCCGGATGATAGGTAAAATTGAAAACGATGGTCCGGATATGGGATCGCTCCACCCGTGCCTATGCCTCGCTGGTGCCATCCCTGCTTCGACGTCGGGAGCCACTAGCAACCGCCACGATTAAGTCGGGAGCCACTAGCAACCAGGTTGTAGCGTGCATGCATGCATCCACCCACATCCGTACTACGTGTCAGTTATTCCCAATTTGCCGGCGCCTCCTTGTCGTGTGCATCATCAATTCATTTTAATCCGCAATGATGATTGTGTCAAGCTGACGAGGGCCGTGAAAAAAAGGGTGCGCGCGATCGTTGCACCAACCGACCTGCACATCGTAAGTTCTCTGGCCACAATTCAAAGACCTCTTTCAATGACGTGCACGTAGTTAGTACGTACAAGTTGCAAACGTCGATCCGACCAACATGCAAAAGGTAAACGACGCTGCGTTCGATGGATGACGCATTAAGCACCATTCAGTAATCATCATGCAATGCGCCAGCTAGCCATTCGATCTGTCGGTCTTTGCTCTCGATCTGGTGCAGAAATGTCAGACACTGCACGACAGGTAGCATACAAGCTTCGTCTCAAAACACACTTGCACACACAGCTTACACATTATGGTAATTGTACATATGTATCGCTGCTGGACATGGCCAATTCTCGTTGTATCTCAAGTCCAACTACATAATGATAATGCCTCTTGTACTTTCTCCATCTCTAAAAAAGCTGTTTAATGTTGTCTAGATACGAAGGTATAGATATTTTTAGTTATAGATACATTCGTATCTAAAAAAAAGTTGAGCGGTCTTTTGTGAAACGGAGGATGTATAATGTTTCTCTAGACGCAAAAGTGGAAGAGATCCGCGTGGACACATGTAAATGTGGTTACGTGAAATTAAAATACAACCTGAGTGTTCCAAGTTTTGTTATTCAAAATGTTACTATCAAGTTCCAGATCGAGAGAATTTGGGACGAACATATCACTACCTGCATCTCACACTTGGAATCCCCTAAACATATATGCATCGCCATAGTCGCTTGTGGTTTCTGGCCACATACAATTGCGGAAGGTTCATGTCAAAAAATAGTAGAGGTCCATAAAATATAGAGAAAAAAAGTTGCATTATTTTTCCCTAGCAACGTAAGGACATTTGACATTTAGCTATACATATATTTTACGAACGATTTTTTTCACTTGAATAATACTCCCTCGTTCCGATGAATAAGGCTTTTTTTTCAAAAGTTAAGCCAAGTAGAATCTGACTATTTTTTTAGAAAATATCTAACAACAACTATGTAGTTCTATAGATATCATACGATAATATATTTTATGATATATGTAACAATATTAATTTAGTATTTTACATGTTAATGAATTTTAGTAAAAACTTGGTCAAGCTTTACATGGCTTAACTATTTAGGAATAATATACTCCGACCGTTCTCTTATAACACACTTGCATACATAACTTACACATGGTAATTATAAATGTCTCTCCTGGACATGGCCAATTCTCTTCGTATCTCAAGTCCAGCTTCTGAATACTTTAAAAAAAAAATTGAGCAGATATTTATGGAACGGAAGGAGTATAATTTTTTTTCTAGACAAAAAAGTGAAGCGGAAGAGGTCTGCGTGGAATCCTGTAAAAGTGGTTATGCGAAATTAAAATACAACCTGGGTGTTCCAAGTTTTGTTATTCAAAATTGTACTGTCAACTTCAAGAGAGAATTTGGGACCAACAACACTGCCTCCATCTCACACTTGAGATTTCCTAAACATATATGCATCGCGGTAGTCGCTTGTGGTTTCTGGCCACATACAATTGCCGAAGGTTCAATTCAAAAAATAGTAGAGGTCCATTAAAATAGAGAAAAAAGTTGCATTATTTTTCCCTAGCAACGTAAGGACATTTAGTTATACATATTTTAAGAAGGATTTTCACTTGAATAATACTCTCTTGTTCTGTCGAATAAGGCCCTTTTGCAAACGTTAAGCCAAATAAAATTTGACCAATTTGTTTAGAAAGTATATATCAACAACTTTGTTGTTCTATAGATATCATATGAGAATATATTTCAAGATGGCTAACTATGTTGATTTAGTATTTTTAATGTTAATGAATTTTAGTAAATATTTGGCCAAAGTTTACGTGGCTTAACTTTTTTAAAAATAATTTAGATTTTATTGGCTTGAATGGAGGTACTCCCCCTATGCTAAGATAAGTATCTCAACCTTTTCTTATGTATATAAGGAACGATACACTTATTTTAGAAGCGAGGTGTGTTGTGGAGGCGGCGTTTTGGCTCATAGGAGCAAATGCTCCTATTGTACAAAATAATTGAAAAATAATTTTTAATAATATCAAAAAATTATGACATAATTGTTTTGGTGTACATCGTGACATTCTATGTTAATGCACAAGTTTTCGTGGAGAAACAACATTTTATGTGACGTGTACAAAAAGACAAAAAATATTCTGTACGTGCAACAAAATTTGTGTTTTTTTACAGGAATCACATACTTTTTTAGTTTTTTTAAACTTGTGTACAAACATAAATGTGTAGATTTACATAAAAAAATTATTTTAAATTTTTTTAATACTTCAAAATGTAAACTCATATGAGCCAAGTGATCTTATCTACTTGTGCTAGCTCCAAGCTAGATCTTGTCGAGAACTAAGGCATAGCCTAGTGGTCGGACATGCAGTGGCACTCCCGGCCGGCCAGGGTTCGAATCCTGCCTAAGGACGAATTCTGGTTGCCTCACCACCTCCCCATGAGAAATCATTTTTTTTAAGCTAGATCTTGTCTCGACTCTCAACCAAGGGCACTAGTGTCAATTGCCAGCTGGCTGCTCCTCTCGCTTGACACAGCCCTGCATGTGTACGTGGCATTTCATCCAATTTGCAGTTCCCTTGGCTGTCCCATGCGTCATCAAATATCCTTTACTTTGCAATAATGAAATGATGTTGTCAATCTGACGGCGGTGAAAAAGGATAGTACGTAGTTGTCGTTGGTGCACCAACTAACCTGCAGTTACCACACAACGCAAGTTTAACTCACTCTCGGCTTATTCAATTCAAAGAGCTCGTTCAATGCCGTGCGCGTACAAGTTGCAAACGTATGTCGATGTGAAGCACAGGATGGATGGCGCGCCAACATTCAGTAGCAACGATGCTAGTCCAAAATTAATGTACCGGAAATGCACTTTTTGTCTATGGTATATATGCCCCCTTTATCTAACATACAAATTTCAAAATGTTATGTTGAAAGATCTAGGACAGATAATGTTTGCAGAAACACAACATTTAGGAAAGATTTAGGACAGAAATGCCTTACTTTAGCACTGAATTTTTTTCTATTTTACAAATCTTACTAAAACAACTTTGTGAGCATGTAGAATGTGGAGATATACAAGAGAAATTTTGTTTTCCGTTTTTTTGACATTTCCATATATGTTCAAAATGAATTTCCAAAATAATAGAGCATACGCACCCGGGGAGCGAAAGCGCAGCATCCGGAATGCGCCGAGCTGATTTCATCAGAAGAATTAAGCACCAAGATACTACTGCTTTAGGCTGGCATCCCGCAACAGGTCGCCGTCTCGCTGCTTCATGGCCAGGTACGGTGGCGATGTGCTTGGTCCAGTGGAGGCAAACACCATGGGAGAAGAGGAACCTCGGGAGCGGCCGAGGTTGAGCAGGAGATGATGGGGTTCCCGTGCGCAGCACCATGCTCGCTTTAGCTTGGACTCATCATCAAGGACGATAGGATCCGGAGGCGATGTGGTCATCGAGTCCTTTGTTCTTTTGAAGTATTAGCAAACTTTTGGTGACATCATGCCACATGTCCATGAATCAAAATAGAAATCTTAGCGCCAAATTCGTGTCTCCATTTCGCGAATTGCGGTAGTGACGCAATGGATTATTTTAGTAGGATTACAACAATGTGTATTGCTCAACCTTATTTAACTTTTCAAACGGAATGAGATGCCTTGAATCCTACCTATTGTTTATATCATTAATATATCACTTGTTTGATACTTGAGACTACACTTAATTTTGTTTTGAAAAGTACTTCCATTGTATGCAATTTTGTTTGGATATATGCTACGACATAAAATAATTCATAAGGCCTCAAGTGTTTGCAATATATTCATTACTGGAACAAGATTCAATAGAACCACCAATGTATCTTTCGCCGTGCTTTTCTTAACAATCATATTAGTGCTTGACGTGCTTTTCCTAACAATCATATTAGTGCTTGACGTGCTTTTCCTAACAATCATATTAGTGTTTGATGTGCTTTTCGTATCAATCATATTAGTATATCAAGCACAACGAGAACGTAAAAGTGTAAGCGCACACATAACCCAATATCAGGTATGTATTCAAAATTGACACTTCTAACCGTAAAAAGTGTAGTATCAACTTATTTTTTTGTCTTGAAGTAGATACATTTTTCTTGGAATTAATAATTGTCCTTTTATGCTTATTTTATAATGCTATTTTTTGGTACAATAACCATAATTTGGTGCAGGAGCTTATACAAAATCGTAAAAGCTGAAAAAATAGTGGGCAATCGTAGGATACTAAAGCAATTACATTTTAAACTAATTCTTAATACTAAAATAAACTAAAACTTATGGTTTAAATTTATTTGCGCGATAGCGCAACAGGTCATCTAGTTCAATTCAAAGAGCTCGTTCAATGCCATCCGCGTACAAGTTGCAAACGTACGTCGATGTGAAGCACAAGACCAGCAAGGCAAAGGTAACGACACATCGATGGATGGCGCGCCAAAATTCCGTAGCAACGATGCTAGTAGTAGTCCAAAATGTACCGGAAATGCGCTTTTTGTCTAACAAACAAATTTCAAAATGTTAAAAGATTTAGGACAGATAATGTTTTGCCGAAACACAGCATTTGTTGTGCCCTGTGTAAAAAAAATGAAAAAAAATCTGATATGTAAAGCAGTGAATTGTGAGAAAGAAAATTCGATCCAAGTCCAAAATCAGAAATCTTTTGTTATTTTTGTTTAAGCCGGCCAGAATATAAAATATTAATGCTGAGCTCTTGTATATCTTGGTACGCCAGTCACCATGTACGTCTATGATTTCATTTTGAAGCGCTGAAATGTAAAAAAAAAACGTTGACCAACGGGGAATGATCCCTCCCTTGGTTGTTAGATAGGATGAAATTCTCAAGCGATTTCTCACTACGGATGATAACCCGTTTAGTTCGCTCTCCAGCGATTTCTCGCTATGGATGGAATTCGAACCCGAGTGGGCTAGCTGCGCACTCGCCTTAGCTTGCCACTGAGCTAGACCTCAGTTGTCGAAGCGCTGAAATGTTGTGTACATCTTTTTGAAAAAAAAAATCAGGCCCAATATAGCTCGCGCGCGCTCGAAAGCGAATTCCCGACAACATACCGTTATACCGTATACAATGCCGCTGGTCGTTCCGTTTGCGTTTATCATTGATGAATAGTACAAGGTACAAGCTCCCTCTAGTTGTAGTAGTAGTACGAGTACGTATGTGTTCAGTGGCTAAATATCGAGTAGAGGATCCAGACGTACAACGTACAAGGAGTTGCGGATCGACTCGGACGCGGTGTGCAGCACGTACTGCCGCCGCTACGGACGAACTCTAGCCTAGTCATAGACTGTTACTAGTTAGATTAGAGTGGTACAGTAGTACCATGCACGCAATTATGCGACCATCATGATTATCAGCTGAGCCAGGCAAAAGAAGGAAGAAGGAAGAAGGAGAAAACTACTGTAGCAGCTTGAGAGGGGTGGAGGGGGAAATGCGCACCGCCCCCGCTGATCAGCTGAGCCAAGCAAAAAGAAAGCAATGAAACTTACCATGGTCACTGCCAATGGGGCCCTAAAAAGTCAACAACAAGAACAACAATAACATCAAAGACTTTTTTCCAAGAAAATTGGAATAGACTAGATAAGAAACCCAGTAAAAATAAAAGAAAGCCAAACAAAAAAAGATGAAAGAAGAATGTAAACTGAAATTTCAGCACGTCCTATCGGGAGCCAAGACTTTAGCTACATTCTAATCTTTCAAATCTCTTTTTACCGCCTTCGTCAAAGTCAACTTTGGTTGTCTTCTAACCCTTCTGGTGCCTCCGCGGTATATGTCCAAACCACATTAATCTGTTTTGGGTATGTCCAAACCACATTAGTCGGTGTTGGATAAGCTTCTCGTCGATCGGTACCATCCCTAGCCTATCTCAAATTACCTCGTTCCTAGTTCAATTTTTTTCTATGGCCGCACATTCATTGTAGCATGCGCATCTCCAAATATGTTTAAAATGTATTTTCAAAATAAATGGAGCATACGTTGGGAGCCAAAACACCGCATCCGGAAATGTACTCCCATGTTTCTATATTTACCTCGCGTTCTTGGGTTTAGTCAAAGTCAAATTTTGTAAATTTTGCAAAATATTTAGAAAAAAATATTAACATACATACTATACAAATATATGGCATTTGAATCATTATAAAGTATATTTTTCAAATTATATGCCTTTGGTATCGTGAATGTTGGAGAGCGGTGTTTTAGAACATGGGTGTATATGCTCCCTATATTTCGAAATGCATCTTACATACATTTTAATTTTTTTTAAATTGAAACTAATAGTTCGCACGTACATCTTCACGTGCTACGTGCTCACAAAGTCCTTTCATAAAAAATTGATTTATCATGTGACGTGTGTAAAAAAGACAAAATTCAGTGCTAAAAATAATGCTTTTCACAAGATAAACTTTCTCTTTTTTATGTAGATCACACAAAATATTGGTTTTTCGTGAAACTTGACGAACGCACGTATATTATGGAGATATATATGTAGATTTTTTTGTCCAAATTTTTCAACATTTCGAAATATGATTTTTTGGAAGAGGGAGCATACGCACCCGGGAGCCGAATTGAATTCCCGTGAATGTTGGTACTAGCTTTTTCTATAATATTGGTAAAAAACATTTTTATACTTTGACTAAACTAGGACGCGAGCAAAATGAAAATGGAGGTGAGGAGGGAGGTCTATTTGGGCCACAGGCAACATGAAGCCCCTTCTAGCTTTAACAATTTTAAAAACAACATTTTGAAGTTTCAAAATATGTCGAACAAAAGAATTCAATGCCTGCAGTAATATACTCTACCAACGTCGAAAAATGTCAACTCGAAATACCTAGTACTATTTTGGGCTGGGAAAAAAATCTTATATAGAGCGGTGAAAATTTTCGATCCTCCAAATTTTAGAAATCTTTTTTTATTGTTGCTTAAGCGCAGAATATAAAATACTCACACAGAAGATTTTGTATCTTGGTAAGGCACATCATCATGTACGCCTAGGATTTTTTTATAGTACTTCCTCCGTCCCATCAAAAGTATCTCGATTTTATTAGAATTTAGAATTTAGATATATTTACTACTAGATACTTTGATAGTGTGTAGATACGTTCCAATTTTGATAAAGTTGAGATATTTTTGGTGGAAGTACATCTTTTAAAAACAGCAATCAGGGTCAATATAGCTCGAGCTCCAACTCAAATTTCCGACAACATACCGTTATACTGTATATAATGGGCTGGTCGTTGCGTTTGTCTTCATCACTGATGAATACTAGTACAAGGTACAAGCTCCCTCTAGCTGTAGTAGTAGTACTAGGAGCACGTATATTTTGAGTGGCTAAATGTCGAGTAGAGGATCCAGACGTACAACGTACAAGGAGTTGCGGATCGACTCGGACGCGCGCGGTGTGCAGCACGTACTGCCGCCGCTACGGACGAACTCTACTCACTGCCGATGGGGCCTCAAGGCAGGACCTGGCCCGCGGTCCCACTTGGCAGAGACCAGACCGCCCGTGTCGCTCCCATCCCAGACAAATCGATCCCGTTCCGCCCACACGTGCGCTTTCCACTGACGCCCGGACCCACCGTGGACCCACGGGTCAGCCACTGACACGACAACGCTACGCTGCCTACCACCGCCAGCCACCCCAGCGTGGCCGTCCATTTCACATCAGACGGAGGGAGAGCATCCACGGCCCACCTGGCCCACAAGGACACGGGTTCTCACGAAATACGCCTCCGACTGCGGCGTTGCAGGTTCCAGCCACTGTAGCGGTCAGCTTGTACCATGTCTCCCATTTATAAGCGGAGGCGCGCAGTGAGCTGTTGAAGCCCCGCTCGCGCTGCAGTCGTCGGAGTAAATAACGACATCGCATCGCGCACGAAAGCTCGCGCTCCCCCACCACGCTTCCACCATTAACTCCCCCTCCGTGCTCTGCTCCGCCTCCATGGCGTCGCCGCCGCAGCTGCACCCGCAGCAGGCCGACGTGGACCTCGGCAAGCTCAGCTACGAGATCTTCTCCTTCCTCGAGAGCAAGTTCCTCTACGGCGCTGGCGTCCCCGGCGGGCCCTGCTCGCTGCCGGGCACGCCCGCCAGGGCTTCCGGCGCGAGGGTCAGGGTGCTGGCCATCGACGGCTGCGGTCCGGGCCCCGGCGACGCGCTGCTCGCGGCCTCCGCGCTCGCGAGGCTCGAGGCCGCGCTCAGGGCCAAGGCGGGCGACCCCGACGCCCGCGTCGCCGACTTCTTCGACGCCGCGGCCGGGGCGGGCGCGGGCGGCGTGCTGGCCGCGATGCTGTTCGTCAAGGGCGACGACGGGCGGCCGCGGTACACTGCCGCCGACGCGCTCGCGTTCGTGGCCGCCAGCCTCGGGAAGGGCGGCTGGGGCGGCAGTGGTTCCGGCGGCGGGTGGCTGCGAGGCAGGTGGGCGTCCCTGTTCCGACGCGGCGAGAACAGGTCCTCCTCGGACAGGTCCTCCTCGTCTTCTAACTCCTCGTCGTCGCTGCGGAAGGTGTTCGGCGACGCGACGCTGCGGGACACGGTGGCGCCGCTGCTGGTGCCGTGCTACGACCTCGCCACGGGCGCGCCCTTCCTCTTCTCCCGCGCCGACGCCGTCGAGAGCGACAGCTTCGACTTCCGCCTCCGCGACGTCTGCGCCGCCACCTGCGCCGCGGGCAACACCGCCGCGGCCGTCCGCTCCGTCGACGGGCGCACGGCCATCGCCGCGGCCTCCGGGGGCGTGGCTGCCATGGGCAACCCCGCGGCGGCTGCTATCACGCACGTGCTTCACAACAAGCAGGAGTTCCCGCTCGCCGCCGGGGTCGACGACCTGCTCGTTGTGTCTATAGGCTCTGGCTCCTCCTCCGGCGGTACCGCCTCCTCGGGCTCCGCCACGCCGTCCGCGGGCGGCTGGCGCACCCCGTTGCCCCCGCGCTCCCCGTCCCCGGCCGAGATGATCCGCCTCACCGCCGAGGGCGTCGCCGACATGGTCGACCAGGCCGTCGCCATGGCATTCGGCCACACATGCGGCCGCAACTACGTACGCATACAGGTGAGCTTTCCTTCCAGTCACCGACAGGCGGTGGCGCCATCACTTATTTGCTCCTTCAGCCACATTCTGATTAACTCTGTTTCAACTCAGGCGGCCGCGCCGGCGCACTCGATCAAATCGCTGCGTTCGCTGGACCCGAAGAAGGTGGTGGCGATCGCGGACGGGATGCTGACGCAGCGGAACGTGGAGGCGGAGCTCTTCCGGGGCCGCCGCCTCTCGGAGAAGTCCAACCGGGAGAAGCTGGACGCGTTCGCGGCGGAGCTGGTCAAGGAGCACGACCGCAGGCGGAGCTCGCCGCCGGGGATGCTTCCCAACGTGGCCATCAAGCAGGTGGCACTGGCGCCCCCCACGCCGCCGAGGCTCTCGTCGGCCACCACCACGTCCTCGTCCGCCTCCGGCACCGGCACCGCCACCACCGGCGGCAGGACCGCGTCCACCATGCCGTCGCCGGCGTCCACGCACTGACACCATCACACCACACGGATCGGAAGGAGTGAGAAACCGATCGTGCGACGTGGACGGATCACCTCCCTCACTCCCGAGTTTTGTACATTGCCCGTGGAATGGGAACTGAGCAATCGAAATGCCTTCACCAGTGTATTTTTCCCTCTCGACGAGTCGCTGGCATGTGGGGTACGATTTTAAATTCAAAAGTCCCCTGTGAAGCAAATCTATTCCTGCCAAATTCTCCTCAAAATACTGTAGGATTGCTGAGCGGCTGGAGAAACTGAAATAGTACGTACGAACGATCATGTAAAGCGAAAAAGGACTAAAGGAGACGCCTTTGAGAAAGCCACCACTAGATTTTCTTCCCCGTTCTAATCATCTTCCCTCCCGTCTGGGTTCGAAAACCCCGTCGGCGGGGTGGTGGTCGGGTTATTAGTCCTACTCCCCCATTTAATCCGACGCTGATTGGATGCTAACAACTCCATTGATTGCCCTGTATGTGCAAGGAGCTTGCTTGCAGTTAGCCAAATTGGACGTCCAGACTGAGTGGCCTCTGCGTGGTGCTGAATGACTCTGCAATGTGGATGTTGACCAGGATGAAGATGATTGATTTCAAACATAGTTATGTGGCTTGCTTTCAGGGGAGAAGGAATTTCCTTTATGATCATTTGCAAGTTAGCTGGCTTAGCAGGTTCATCATCACCCATTTGGTCCAGGCCCGTCTGGATGGACCCTCGGGGACAAAAACTACGGCCCAACTCGGGGATCCACGTGGGTGGTTGTCCGCTGTGACCCAAAGCCGGCCCAATCTAGGCCAGCTTTGCGTGAGAGTGGACACAATCCTGATGTGGCTTGTGTCTTCCCTTGTCCTCTCCTGCCCGCCTAGTCGGTGTCCTAAGACTTTTCACTCGTGTCCACTCCTTAGGGTGACATGGCCGATGCATCTCCAGTCGCCTCCAAAGACGTCCTGGCCGCCGAGTCTGAATCACCTCCCAACGCTGTCACGGCGTTGAAGAAGCCGAAACTCGAGAGGACGGCAGACCACAGGGCCGCCAACAGCAAGAAGCGGGCGGGTCGGAGGAAGGCCGCCGAGAAGAAGCTCGAGGCCGCCCCCGAGGAACGGAAGAGGGATGCAGATGATCTCTCGGCCCTTCAGTCCAAGGACAACGCGGAGGCTCTAGCCACCTCGGTCGCTTATATCAAGCCATCATGATGCTCAACCGTGGGGCGCTCGCGCAAATGGCCACAACAGGCCTTGGCAGTGGCATGGCGGCGAGCTCTGGGTCGTCCACGAACCGACCTCTAGATCAAAGACCCGGCTTCGAGTAGACGGCGGTGCCGCCTAGGTTCTCCAGTTCACCACGGGATGGGTCACTCGAGGTGGGTGATTCCATTAGAACAACGAGACCTTCCCCAGCATCCTTGACCTCTCAAACGTGTGCCGCCGCTGCACGCGAAGATACGACGAGCGGTCCACCGCCGCCTCATTGTTGGGTGCATGCAACATGTACAACCAAAAGTCTTGCCAGTTTGACCCAGCCACCATGCAACTAACTCCCATGATTGAGTTCACCGCGGTATCCATTGGGTAAGTGCAAAAAATGTAGCCGCCGCCAATGCAGTTTGTCCCACCTAGGCGACCCCCATGTTGGCTTTGATGCCTACTATGATGAAGCGGTGGAGGACATGATCAATGTCGGCGAAGGTACGATGGACATCGAGGAGGTGCACGCCATTGTTCGAGGACGAGCCCACCAATGCCCAAACTACACGGATCTCGAGGACAAGATGATATGTGAGGTGTGGATGTCATTTGGACAAGATCTGATTAGCGGCGCCGAGCAAAAGGTGGCTCCATTTTTTATGAGGATTCATGACTACTTCCATGAGCATAGTTGCTTTGGGGAACACCTCTTTAAGAGAAACTACAATGAATTGTGGTCGTTTATTCACTTGGAATTCGACAAGTTTACCGGGACCCATGATCATGTCAAGGGCATGCCCGTGAGCAGAATCAACATCAAGGACTTGCTAATTTTCTCGCTTTGCACATGAAAATTTTATATGTTTTCACTCATACAAGCATTTCCATTTCATTCTTTGTACTGTAAATTGAAGGCATGGCAAGGATTGGAATATTTCAAAGAGGTTAATCTAGGTAAATCTTTTACCTTGCCTAATTGTTGGAAGGAAATCCAAGGGTGCCCAAATTTTGAAGAGGTCTATGAGGCCTACAAGGCATCGTTGCTTGGTAGCAAGACTGCCAAAGATGCCAAGGTGAATGATCTCGATGCTGCCCAATCATACGAAAACACGACCTCCCGTGCTAGCTAGCCACGATAGCACAAGGCAACCAAGGCAGACATGAAGCGTGATTCTTCAGCCCTTTATTTAGTCAACACATTGAAGGACCTGTATGCCAAGAAGGAGATGTCAACGGACAAGCGGGATGAAACAAACGCCATGACAAGGAAGAGGCCATGAGGAACTTTGATGATGTCCAAATGCGGAATCTTGAGATTGATGAGGCCAATGAAAGACCAAGGTCAACATCAAAATCCAAGGAGGTTGAGCTCAAGCAGAGAGAAGTTGAGCTCAAACTTATCTCTGAGGATAATTTGATCATCACGGCCGACTTGACCACCTTGCCACTGGAGAGAATGGTTTGGTTCGAGAAAAGGCAAAATGAGATCCAACATCGATCATAGATCATGATTGAGTTGATTACTCAATATTCATGTTGTTAGTTGTTTGTTTGTTTGTTCATGAACTATGTCACATGTCGAATCCTTTTGATGCTACTTTCATCTATGTTGGAACCATAATTTTATGTGAATGTATTTGCCATTTTTCCGATTTTTTAGATGTTTGTATGGCAAAATGGAAAAGATTGCTAAAAAGAATATGCTAGCTCCCGTGGCCCAAATGGGTGGCAACGTTAGGTGCAACATTCGATCCAAACGGACAGGAGGACGCCGACATGTCCTTATATCTCCGCGCGACCAACCAAACATGATAGAATCAGACAGAAAGGCCGCGTTGAAGATAGCCTCTTCAACGTGGTGACGAAGCAAAGCATACATGATTTGTGTCCAATTTTGTATTTTTAGATAGCCACATGGATAGAGGAGGACATGTCAGTATCCTCCTTTCCATTTGGATCGCATGCTGCACAAGCAAATCAAATTTAGCAAAAAATAAAAAATAAATTGATAATTAGATTTAATAATATCACTAAAGGGATTGGTTAACACATAAAAATAAGGTAAGCAAACACTGAGCAACAGTTTTGTATGGCCACTGCTCACTACCGGTGTGCCTACTCCCAGTCAAGGAGGTGGGGCTCAAAGAAACTATGAAACCCTAGGCGTGGGGATGTGAAGTCTCCCGTCGATCCCATTTAATAGGATGGATGGGTAGCTCCGCCGTCAATAGGTGGCCTAGTGAGACGAACAAGCGAACGCACTGACACACCTCATGTCCATTGATGTCTGCACTGCAGCGACGTAAGGCAGGCCCAAAATTAGGATGGTTTTGGGACACGGTGGACAGCCACACGGACAACTGCCCGAGAAGGGTTGCCCCTTATTTTTCCGCAGCTACCTATTCAGACACGCGGGCCAAATGGGTGGCTGCGTGGTGGTCTGGTGGATGGCCTAAGGAAGGTGGCTGGTTTTGTAGTTGTGTTCCGTTGCTTGCTTTCAGGTAGAGAATGGAATTTCTTTTGAAGATGAGACTTGAAGGCTGTATAAAGTAGCTTGGAAATTGATCTGGCAAATACGAGCTTTGTACTCTACCTCCGATAGATGGATGTATGCTCTTGCTTGTACTCGTAGCTAGTACTAGCACAAGGGAGGGAACAAAACGTGTAAGATATAGACGAATACAGAAATGGAGCACACTTGTTTGTGTGTGAGCTGAACGGCGTCAGATATGCTCACGGGCGCAGAACGAAGCACAGAAGTAGGAGCAGTGTCCTAGCCAGTGGCTTGACAGTGAAGTACGACTACTCTGCTGATTCAGAACTTTCTTCTACTGATTGTAGCCCCCGACGATCGAATTCCACTCTGGAAGGGGACATTTTACCGTGTTTCCTTTTTGACCGCGACAAGGTACGCACGCCAGTAAATCTGGAAGAGCTTTGGTTGGGCGCGGGTGACTTCCTTTTACTGCCAAAAGAAGAAAGAAGTACGTGGATGTTAAAGTAAGGACGCCATTGATCTCACGGCGCCAAGTTCAGTCACCAACGCCGGATCACCACCACCCACCTCGGTCGTTTACTCGACGATTTATTTTCACGGCATCGGGGCCAGTTGAAACCTGCCTTGGAGGCAGCGACGGGTCAATCCGTGTCTTCTCCGGCCAGAAGCTGGCCTCCTCTGAATTCACCCGATATGAACCTTCTCCCCATCCATCGAGAGTCCGAGACCGTGAGAGCAAAACTATGGCGTGCACGTGAGGCACTCCTCGAGCTTTGACAGACAGCTTGGTAATGTCAAGCTGAATCCCAAACCTGTGCTGTAATGTCAAGCCGAATCTTCAACCTTGGTCCAGCTTCTAGTCTATGGTAAAAGAAATAACTTCAAGGCTCAACCAGTGGTGAACATATGCTGGATCCAATCTTGCTGCTGGCAGCATTTCATGCGCCCTGCTGTATCCATTGATTAAGCTGCTCCAGAACTGACGAAGCTACGAAGTACGTGCGTACTGTGAAGAATCGGTGGAGGGGAGACCTGCGAGCTGCTGTGCTAATGCGTGAGTAGATCCCGATTCTTGGAACACTAGTATAGGTACATTGCTATTGATTGGCTAGTCTATGTGCTTTGATTTGTATTGATCGGCGGACGGCGGTTTGAGCTGAGTTCCCGCTATACCATGCCAATTGCCAAGTACGATCGATGTGCACGGCTACGTACTCCAATCCACGCTATGGAAAGCGAAAGGCGTGGCTAATTTCGTAGACGATCGAGGGCGAAAGTTATAATTAAAGATGGGGGTAGAATATAACACACCCATGTTAAGCTGAGTAGGGGCTGAAAATGCCAAAACGGAACCTGGGTGCGCGTGCACCCAGTTATGAAAAATTCAAAAAACGCTATTTGCAAGTTTCAAAAAATGTGAAGTAATTTTTTTTGCATTTACATATTATGTTGATACTTACTCATGTGTGTTTTTAGAAAAAAATACCATTATATGTGGCCTACACAAAAATGACAAAATGCAAATTTCTATTCTTGTGAATAGCACAAAATCCTATTCACTTGTGTCATTTGGACATTTTGTCATTTTCGTGCAGGTCACATACAATGGTATCTTTTTTCCTGAAAACGCACACGAGTAAGTATCAACATAATATACATGTACATGCAAAATTTTACTTTACATATTTTAAAAACTTTTAAATATCTTTTTTTTCAGTTTCTGAAAAACTGGGTGTGGCACGAGGTTCCAAACGTGCAAGTCGCCTATGGAGTTTTAATTTTACTTCGGGCCTCAGCTACGACCCACAGCACGGTCTCTTGGATTATTTGTGCTTGGAAAACTGGCAGGAAGCAAGACACATCAGATGTCTTGGGTAGGGACTAGGGAGAGAAGCTCTCACCCATACAAGTTTCCTCGGACATCTCCAACGGGGTGATGCAAACTGACGTTTTTCGTTCGTTTGCGTCTACGCGGATAAAAACTGCTCTCCAACGGCTAGACGCAAAACGTTCGCAGCGTCCGTCCTGACGCAAACCTGGACCAAATATGCGTCAGGAATGCGTCTGGGCGAATGCGCGGACGCGTCCGTTTGCGTTCGTTTGGTCTGCATGCAGCCCTATCTCTCCTCTTTAATCACGCATGCGGTCATTCGTAGGCACACAAATCGAATATTTCCCTCTCTCTCCTCTCTAATAACGCATGCGGTCAAATAAATGCGTCCTTGCCGCTGGAGAAAGGGCAGACGCATCCGGATATGAGGACGTTTTTTATATCCGTGCCCGACGCAAACGGACATAAAAATGCATCGCTCCGTTGGAGATGCCCTTAGGTAAAGAGAGAGTTTGAGCCGCCTGAAAGAATTTGATTAGACCATCTTATCATAACTCACGTAGGAGGATATCCAACAATTTCCAAGTTAATTAGCTGGCTACCAGTTTTTTTTTGCGATAAAGGACGGATGATATTAAGCCAAAGTTCTTACAGAAAGGTCCCTAACAAACTGAAAAATTACAGATAAGGCCAACAGGACCCCGACTGCATCGACGACGGCGAGGACGTATGACGGCGCGCCGCCGCTGCTTCTCCTCACTGACCCTGGAACGGGAGAAGACCCTCTTGCGGCCGGGAAGTGGACAAACTGAGCTCCGAGGAACCTCCGCCTAGCACCCCGACATCGTCGCTTTGCTCAACATCACCAAGACCTTCAAGCTGGCTAGCAGTTAGCCAGTTTCAACACGGATATTAGGTGGCCCGTTAAATTTGCTGGATTAATCTGCTACGTCTATTTCGATGAAGATGGCTGATTTCGTAGTTGTGTGTTGTGTGGCTTGTTTTGAGGAGGGAATGAATTCCTCTTGAAGATGAAACATGAATAGCTACAAGGAAAACAGATTATTACATAGTATTAAAAAATACACGGCAAAAGCTCAAAAATATTTGGCGAAGCCTTTGCACATAGTTATGCTCAGCAAAGTTCGAAGAAGTCTTCATTGGCGAAGCGACTTTGCCAAGTGTATTTTTCAGACACTCGGCTAAGCCTTTGCCGCATGTCAACGAGCGATACTTCGGAAAAAAAAGTGGCTTCGCGGACATATGACGGAGACAGAACATGATGTGGCATTTTAATTTTCTGAGTGTTTAATTGCGGTACTCGACAAAGATTTATTTCCAGAAAAAAAAACTTCAGCGGTGGATGGCGGCCACCATCGACGTCCACCATTTCTTCTCCAGCGAGGGACGTCCACAAAACGGAGGACGTCAACAACGAGCACAACCAAGACGTTGTTCCTCAGACGAGTGTGCACTTGCGTGCGGTGAATAGGGGAAGTCAGTGGTCTGGTGGAGCTCCCGCCGCCGCTCCTCGTTGAGGTCGCCGTGATTGAGGTCACTGCATGCGACGTCGAGCACGTGCGGATCTACCACCACTGCCGCCATCCGGGCCCCTTCCTTGGCCCCTATATATGTCATTGGAGAACTCCAATGCTGCTGCCATGCCACCGCCCGCAACGGCGAGTAGGACAAGGACCAGGAGTAGCACATGCTTTGTGTTGTTCCTCCGGGGTAATGGAATGGACAGTTCTAGCAACAGATCTACCTCTACTACCTTAACTCCTCCTCGCCCCTCCGTCCCTGATGAATCCCAACGCCGCAGCCCCACCGCCGCCGGCGCCAGTAGGCAGCTAGTGCGCATTGGGTGCACTTTCTCCGCAGTAGGTGCAACAGAGTGTATAGCGCGTGGTTATGGAGAGGATAAGGTCTTTGCGATGGTGTTGAGGTTGTGTCACCGACCCAGGATAACCTTTTCAACCAATCAGAGTTTACCCACCTTTGCTGAGTGTTATACACGACAAGGCCTCATTTTTTTTTCTTTCCTCTTCTTTTCTTTTCTTGTAGCTATGACCACTTGCAAAAACTTTATATTGCAAGTTTTGTGTTTCCGCCAAATAAAAAATATATAATGCCGGTTTGGCGGAGTTCCCTCCTGTGTGTCACAAGAAAAACATTTTATTTTCTGGGTGTTGACACGGGTTTGTTTTATGAAGTGGCTGCACAGAGTGCAATCTGCAATTGTACGCTATGTGCAAAAAGAAAAGAACACTTCCGTACTTCGATTCACATACTTGTTAATGGCACTAACTTTTTAGAAATTCATGGTATTTTTTACGATGTACTGCCGGTTTTGCTCAAAGCGGCTCATATTTGAACTAAACGTCATCTTCAGCTGAATATGGCTATAATGCAGGATCAATGCAAAAGTGTGCTCTCTAGGTCGTTATTCTAGTTCTTGTGCTTCGCCCAAAAGGAAACAGCAATGTAGCCTTCCCACTTTCATGGGGGCAAAGGCTTCTAAGTGTCCCTGTAACTGCTGCCTTCGTGTACCCTCGATCGTACTACGTACAAACTAGCCATGCCTTTTGCTTTTGAACTAAACTCGATGCACTAGCGGTGAGAGTTCAAACAGAGTTGTCTCTGCACGTGAAACTCAGTTGGCTAAAGTTCACAATTATTACTACTCGTATTTCAACTCAGGCGGTGTTAATATCGTCGAAGAAACCTAACGGGCGAGTGCGATGTGTACGAGATCTCTAAGTACAGATCTCTCATAACTCGTCAACATTAGGTACCAGTCCGATTGACCTGCTATGAATTGTGGAAAAACAAAATGCCATTCCAAGCACGTTCGATAGGTGTGGCTAGATATTACTCCATCAGAGCTATGGAAAGCAAAAGCCATGGCTTAATATGTAGCGGTGTCTAGTGCAGTACTACTTACTCGTCCATTCAAAAATAGTCTATATTCTAGCCCAAAATTTATTTTAAAATAATCAACATTCTAGCTTGTACTAAAACACAATACCGAAAACGAATTTGTTTTGCTCTCTTTATTGGACGTTGTTTTTTTCAATGTAGATTGAATTGATTGTTCATATATCTAAACAATAATAATAAATGCAACACCAATTTGTCTACTTTTTTCTTCTAAAATGTAGACTAAATCGGAACGGAGAATGTACTTGACATGGATATTGGTACTGAACAAAGAAAGTAATTGAAGGGGGGACTAATTAAATGGGTACACACTTACATTACTACTTGTCTCCATCATCAAATTAAAGTGATGATTATAAGGGGGGTGGGCGAGTAGAGGCTACAGAAAATATTGGAACGGTTTACGTGCGAAGGAGGGCGACAAAATTGATTACCACTACTTCAAAACTCTCTGTAAAACTAGTACTTCACCGGATGTGTTGTCATGGAATGACTCGGCGATGCCCTTGCTATCTAGCTGGTATACCTCAAATCTCCCCCAGGAAAACTCTATCCTCATATCTGAATTCACCGAGGACGAAGTTTTTGAAGCTATTTCTCAAATGGAACAAAATACGGGTTTCCAGCCGAGTTTTACAAACAGTTCTGGGAGACTATCAAGCATGATCTCATGAGCCTTTTTGCTCAATTACAACAAGGTGATCTCGAGTTATTTAAGCTTAACTTTGGGGTAATTACCTTAATCCCTAAGAAAGAAGATGCTGTCCAGATTCAGCAGTATAGACCTATATGCTTACTAAATGTAAGTTTCAAGATTTTTACAAAGGTAGGTACAAATAGAATAACAGGGATCGCCCACAAGGTTATTAAACCTACACAATCTACCTTTATGCCAGGACGACATATACTTGAAGGAGTAGTTGTCCTACACGAGACCATTCATGAACTTCATCGGAAGAAAATGGATGGGGTGCTTTTCAAAATTGACTTTGAAAAGGCTTATGATAAAGTCAATTGGCCATTCCTTCAACAAACTATACGCATGAAAGGATTTTCACCTGATTGGTGTAAATTGATTGCTAATTTTGTTCAAGGAGGATCTGTGGGGGTAAAAGTCAATGACGATATTGGCCATTACTTCCAAACTAGGAAGGGGTTGAGGCAAGGAGATCCTCTATCACCTATCCTTTTCAATATAGTTGCTGATATGCTGGCAATTCTAATTGCAAGAGCAAAGGAGGATGGTCAAGTAGGTGGTCTTGTCCCACATTTAGTTGAGGGGGGAGTATCCATTCTACAGTATGCAGATGATACTATTCTCTTTATGGAACATGACCTTCAGAAGGCTGTTAACATGAAGTTAATCCTTTGTATCTTTGAACAATTATCTGGTCTTAAGATCAATTTTCATAAGAGTGAGATTTTCTGTTTTGGAAAGGCGAAGGATGAAGAGAACCAGTATAAGCAAATTTTTGGTTGTGAAGCTGGTTCTCTCCCCTTTCGATACCTGGGAATCCCAATCCATTATAGAAAACTTCTTAATAAGGAATGGAATCCAGTAGAGACCCGCTTTGAACGAAAGTTGGGCTGCTGGCAAGGCAAGTTACTCTTATACGGAGATAGACTTGTGCTTATTAATTCCGTCCTAACTAGTCTTCCAATGTTTATGCTATCTTTTCTTGAAATACCTAAAGGGGTAAAGAAAAGATTAGATTTCTACAGGTCAAGGTTTTTTTGGCAAAATGAAGAGCATAAGCGTAAATATCGGCTGACTAGATGGAACATTATTTGTCGACCTAAAGATCAAGGGGGTCTAGGGGTGGAGGTGTTAGATATAAAAAACAAATGCTTACTTAGTAAGTGGCTGTTTAAACTCTTAAACGAGGAAGGAGTATGGCAAGAGTTGCTGCATAATAAATATCTCCAGACTCAAACGTTGTCACAAGTGACGGCAAAACCCACCGATTCTCCCTTTTGGAAGGGGCTCATGGGAGTTAAGGATGAATTTTTCTCTCGGGGCTCTTTCAAAGTTGGCAATGGTCAATACACACGTTTCTGGGAGGACTTATGGTTAGGTGACCAACCGTTAGCTAAGCAGTACCCTTCGTTATATAACATTGTCCGCCGGAGAAACGTTCTGGTTTCGGATGTTCTAACGAGTAATCCTTTGAATATCGAATTTAGGAGAACTTTATCTACGGATAAATGGGAGGCTTGGCTATTACTACTTCAGCAGCTAATCAGGGTTAATTTGACGGAAGACCCGGATGTTTTTGTCTGGAATTTAACTACCACCGGTGCATTTTCGGTAAAATCCATGTACGCAGACATGATGAATGGCCATACGATTTTCTTGCGCAAATATCTTTGGAACATAAAGGTACCACTGAAGATTAAGATTTTCATGTGGTTCCTTTATAAAAAAGTAATTCTCACAAAAGATAACCTCCCAAAAAGAAATTGGAATGGTTGTAGGAAATGTGTTTTCTGTGATAATAATGAAACAATAAATCACTTATTTTTCGATTGTCCCTTCGCAAAGCTGATTTGGAGAACCATCCAATATACTTTTAATTTGCCTTCACCGGCCAATGTTACAAATATGTTTGGAAATTGGCTAAATGGTGTTGATAAAATATCTAAAGGACAAATCCGAATGGGTATTTGTGCCTTGATGTGGGCTATATGGAATTGTCGTAATGATATTGTCTTTAACAGAAGATCACATGCTAATTTCTTACAGGTTATCCGTATGGTTACGCACTGGATCCACGAATGGTCATACCTACTACCGGAGGCTCAGCGTGCGCATATGGATTCTGGATGCAGCCGTCTGGAGATGGTTGCTCGGGATATCTACAACCAGGGTGGCTGGCAGCCTACTAAGAGATTGCAACATGCATAAGAGTCTTTTCCTTTTTTTTCCGCTGGTTAATATTTGTGTACACTTTGTGTGATCCTTGAGTTGTATAACCTTTGAATGTTAAACTATGCAATAAAACGGCTGTGTGCATCAATTGATGCAGAGGCCGGGGCGAAGCTCCCATTTCGAAAAAAAATCTAGCTGGTGGGGCGTTCTTTCCTCACGTATTTAGGACATAAGAGCATCTCCAGCCGCGTCCCCCAAAGCATTCCTTAAACCGCGCCGGATTGAGCGTTTGGGGGACGTGTTTCGTTCGAGCCGCCTTTGGGGGACGTCGCTCCCCAGTCGCGTCCCCCAAACAAAAATTCGGAAATTTTAAACTTAACGAGATTCGACTAAGATTCGTCCAAACTTACATAGATTCAAACGAAATTTGACTAAATTTAAACTAAACCTAATCTAGAACCACTTGCGGCGGCCGGAGGCGTCGTAGTACTGCTAGAAGTTGTACATATCGTCGGTGACGACCTCCTGCTTGACGCGCTCGCCGACGGGCTCGTCGACGGGCTCGTCCTTCACCGCGCCGCTTGGTCCTGCCTCGCCGTCGTCGGTGAGGTCCACCAGCGGCTTGCCGGAGTCGCGGATGGACAGAGCGATCGCCGCGTCGAGGTCGCCCCTCAAGGCGTCCTTGTCGTTCATTGACGCCAAGAACGCCGCCCGCAGACCTGGGCAGTCCTCGGGGTCGTCGCTGCTGGCGATGAGCCGCTGCTGCCGCTCATACTCCGCCAGTAGCGCCGCCTGCGACGCTTCCTCCGGCTCCTCCTTCACCTCCGGCTTCGGGATGAGGAGGGCGCCGCCGCGCCTCCCTTGCTGCCGCCGGCTGCCGCTGCCGCTGCTGCCACACCTCATGTTGACGGGCGTCGCCGGCTCCTCCTTCACCTCCCGTTTGGGAACGGTGTACGGCGCCGACCGGTAAGACAAGGACGGCGTCGCCCGCGCCGGTCCTGAGGAAGAAGAGTGCGAGGAGGTGATACGCGTATAGCACGCGTCCGTTGGGAACCCCAAGAGGAAGGTGTGATGCGTACAGCGGCAAGTTTTCCCTCAGTATGAAACCAAGGTTTATCGAACCAGTAGGAGCCAAGAAGCACGTTGAAGGTTGATGGCGGCGAGATGTAGTGCGGCGCAACACCAGGGATTCCGGCGCCAACGTGGAACCTGCACAACACAAACCAAGTACTTTGCCCCAACGAAACAGTGAGGTTGTCAATCTCACCGGCTTGCTGTAATAAAGGATTAGATGTATAGTGTGGATGATGATTGTTTGCAGAAAACAGTAGAACAAGTATTGCAGTAGATTGTATTTCAGTATAGAGAATTGGACCGGGGTCCACAGTTCACTAGAGGTGTCTCTCCCATAAGATAAACAGCATGTTGGGTGAACAAATTACAGTTGGGCAATTGACAAATAGAGAGGGCATGACCATGCACATACATATTATGATGAGTATAGTGAGATTTAATTGGGCATTGCGATAAAGTACATAGACCGCTATCCAGCATGCATCTATGCCTAAAAAGTCCACCTTCAGGTTATCATCCGAACCCCTTCCAGTATTAAGTTGCTAACAACAGACAATTGCATTAAGTATTGCGCGTAATGTAATCAATAACTACATCCTCGGACATAGCATCAATGTTTTATCCCTAGTGGCAACAACACATCCATAATCTTAGAGGTTTCTCTCACTCCCCCAGATTCACGGAGACATGAACCCACTATCGAGCATAAATACTCCCTCTTGGAGTTACTAGCATCAACTTGGCCAGAGCATCTACTAATAACGGAGAGCATGCAAGATCATAAACAACACATAGATATAAATTGATAATCAACATAACATGGTATTCTCTATTCATCGGATCCCAACAAACACAACATATAGAATTACAGATAGATGATCTTGATCAAGTTCGGCAGCTCACAAGACCCGACAATTACGCACAATGAGGAGAAGACAACCATCTAGCTACTGCTATGGACCTATAGTCCAGGGGTAGACTACTCACACATCACTCCGGAGGCGACCATGGCGGCGTAGAGTCCTCCGGGAGATGATTCCCCTCTCCGGCAGGGTGCCGGAGGCGATCTCCTGAATCCCTCGAGATGGGATTGGCGGCGGCGGCGTCTCTGGAAGGTTTTCCGTATTGTGGCTCTCGGTACTGGGGGTTTCGCGACGAAAGCTATTTGTAGGCGGAAGGGTAGGTCGGGGGCGTCGCGAGGGCCCAGGGAGACAGGTCGGCGCGGCCAAGGGTGGGGCCGCGCCGCCTACCCTCCTGGCCACCTCGTGGCCCCACTTCGTTGACTCTTCGGTCTTCTGGAAGCTTCGTGGCAAAATAGGACCCTGGGCGTTGATTTCGTCCAATTCCGAGAATATTTCCTTACTAGGATTTCTGAAACCAAAAACAGCAGAAACAAAGAATCGGCACTTCGGCATCTTGTTAATAGGTTAGTTCCAGAAAATGCACGAATATGACATAAAGTGTGCATAAAACATGTAGATATCATCAATAATGTGGCATGGAACATAAGAAATTATCGATACGTTGGAGACGTATCAGCATCCCCAAGCTTAGTTTCTGCTCGTCCCGAGCAGGTAAACGATAAACAAAGATAATTTCTGGAGTGACATGCCATCATAACCTTGATCATACTATTGTAAGCATATGTAGTGAATGCAGCGATCAAAACAATGTAAATGACATGAGTAAACAAATGAATCATATAGCAAAGACTTTTCATAAATAGTACTTCAAGACAAGCATCAATAAGTCTTGCATAAGAGTTAACTCATAAAGCAATAATTCAAAGTAGAGGTATTGAAGCAACACAAAGGAGGATGAAGTTTCAGCGGTTGCTTTCAATTTATAACATGTATATCTCATGGATATTGTCAACATAGAGTAATATAACAAGTGCAATATGCAAGTATGTAGGAATCAATGCACAGTTCACACAAGTGTTTGCTTCTTGAGGTGGAGAGAGATAGGTGAACTGACTCAACATAAAAGTAAAAAAAGGTCCTTCAAAGAGGAAAGCATCGATTGCTATATTTGTGCTAGAGCTTTGGTTTTGAAAACATATAGAGAGCATAAAAGTAAAATTTTGAGAGGTGTTTGTTGTTGTCAACGAATGGTAGTGGGCACTCTAACCCCCTTGCCAGACAAACCTTCAAAGAGCGGCTCCCATTTTATTTTATTTTTGTGTGGCACTCCTTCCAACCTTTCTTTCACAAACCATGGCTAACCGAATCCTCGGGTGCCTGCCAACAATCTCATACCATGAAGGAGTGCCTTTTTATTTTAGTTTTATTATGATGACACTCCTCCCCACCTTTGCTTTCTCAAGCCATGGCTAGCCGAATCCTTCGGGTGCCGTCCAACAATCACATACCATGGAGGAGTGTCTATTTTTATTAATTAATTTGGGACTGGGAATCCCATTGCCAGCCCTTTTTGCAAAATTATTGGATAAGCGGATGAAGCCACTAGTCCATTGGTGAAAGTTGCCCAACAAGATTGAAAGATAAACACCACATACTTCCTCATGAGCTATAAAACATTTACACAAATCAGAGGTAATAAATTTTGAATTGTTTAAAGGTAGCACTCAAGCAATTTACTTTGGAATGGCGGAGAAATACCATGTAGTAGGTAGGTATGGTGGACACAAATGGCATAGTGGTTGGCTCAAGTATTTGGATGCATGAGAAGTATTCCCTCTCGATACAAGGTTTAGGCTAGCAAGGCTATTTGAAACAAACACAAGGATGAAGCGGTGCGGCAAAACTCACATAAAAGACATATTGTAAACATTATAAGACTCTACACCGTCTTCCTTGTTGTTCAAACTCAATACTAGAAATTATCTAGACTTTAGAGAGACCAAATATGCAAACCAAATTTTAGCATGCTCTATATATTTCTTCATTAATGGGTGCAAAGTATATGATGCAAGAGCTTAAATATGAGAACAACAATTGCCAAGTATCACATTATCCAAGACATTTTAGCAAATTACTACATGTATCATTTTCCAATTCCAACCATATAACAATTTAACGAAGAAGAAACTTCGCCATGAATACTATGAGTAAAGCCTAAGGACATATTTGTCCATATGCAACAGCGGAGCGTGTCTCTCTCCCACACAAAGAATGCTAGGATCCATTTTATTCAAACAAAAACAAAACATAAAAACAAACCGACGCTCCAAGCAAAGCACATAAGATGTGATGTAATAAAAATATAGTTTCAGGGGAGGAACCTGATAATGTTGTCGATGAAGAAGGGGATGCCTTGGGCATCCCCAAGCTTAGACGCTTGAGTCTTCTTGATATATGCAGGGGTGAACCACCGGGGCATCCCTAAGCTTAGATCTTTCACTCTCCTTGATCATGTTGTATCATCTCCCTCTCTTGATCCTTGAAAACTTCCTCCACACCAAACTCAAAACAACTCATTAGAGGGTTAGTGCACAATCAAAATATACATGTTCAGAGGTGAAATAATCATTCTTAACACTTATGGACATTGCACAAAGCTACTGAAAGTCAATGGAATCGAAATATCCATCGAACATAACAAAACAGGCAATGCGAAATAAAAGGCAGAATCTGTCAAAACAGAACAGTTCGTAATGACGAATTTTATTGAGGCACCAGACTTGCTCAAATGAAAATTTTCAAATTGAATGAAAGTTGCGTACATATCTGGGGATCACTCACGTAAATTGGCATAATTTTCTGAGTTACCTACAGAGAATTTTGCCCAGATTCGTGACAGCAAAGAAATCTGTTTCTGCGCAGTAATCCAAATCTAGTATGAACCTTACTATCAACGACTTTACTTGGCACAACAAAACACTAAACTAAGATAAGGAGAGGTTGCTACAGTAGTAAACAACTTCCAAGACACAAAATAAAAACAAAGTACTGTAGTAAAAACATGGGTTGTCTCCCATAAGCGCTTTTCTTTAACGCCTTTCAGCTGGGCGCAGAAAGTGTGTATCAAGTATTATCAAGAGACGAAGTGTCAACATCATAATTTTTTCTAATAATAGAATCAAAAGGTAACTTCATTCTCTTTCTAGGGAAGTGTTCCATACCTTTCTTGAGAGGAAATTGATATTTAATATTACCTTCCTTCATATCAATGATAGCACGAACAGTTCGAAGAAAAGGTCTTCCCAATATAATGGGACAAGATGCATTGCATTCAATATCCAAGACAACAAAATCAACGGGGACAAGGTTATTGTTAACGCTAATGCGAACATTATCAACTTTCCCCAAAGGTTTCTTTGTAGAATGATCAGCAAGATTAACATCCAAATAACAATTTTTCAATGGTGGCAAGTCAAGCATATTATAAATTTTCTTAGGCATAACAGAAATACTTGCACCAAGATCACATAAAGAATTACAATCAAAGTCATTGACCTTCATCTTAATGATGGGCTCCCAACCATCCTCGAGCTTTCTAGGAATAGAAGCTTCGCGTTCTAATTTCTCTTCTCTAGCTTTTATGAGAGCATTTGTAATATGTTTCGTGAAAGCCAAGTTTATAGCACTAGCATTAGGACTCTTAGCAAGTTTTTGTAAGAACTTTATAACTTCAGAGATGTGGCAATCATCAAAATTCAAACCATTATAATCTAAAGCAATGGGATCATCATCCCCAATGTTGGAAAAAATTTCAGCAGCTTTATCACAAGCAGTTTCAGCAGTTTTAGCAGTTTCAGGCAGTTTTTCGCGCTTTGCATTAGAAGTGGAAACATTGCTAACACCAATTCTTTTACCATTAATAGTATGAGGTGCAGCAACATGTGTAGCATTAGCATTGCTAGTGGTGGTAATAGTCCAAACTTTAGCTATATTATCTTCTTTTTCATTTTCTTCTCTTTCCCACCTACCACGCAATTCGGCCATCAATCTTATATTCTCATTAATTCTAACTTGGATGGCATTTGCTGTAGTAAAATTTTTATTATGATGATTTTCATTAGGCATAACTTTCGATTTCAAAAGATCAACATCAGCAACAAGACTATCGACTTTAGAAGCAAGTATATCAATTTTCCCAAGCTTTTCTTCAACAGATTTGTTAAAAGCAGTTTGTGTACTAATAAATTCTTTAAGCATGGCTTCAAGTCCAGGGGGTGAATTCCTATTATTGTTGTAAGAATTTCCATAAGAATTACCATAGCCGTTGCCATTATTATAAGGATATGGCCTATAGTTGTTACTAGAATTGTTCCGGTAAGCATTGTTGTTGAAATTATTATTTTTAATGAAGTTTACATCAACATGTTCTTCTTGAGCAACCAATGAAGCTAACGGAACATTATTAGGATCAATATTAGTCCTATCATTCACAAGCATAGACATAATAGCATCAATCTTATCACTCAAGGAAGAGGTTTCTTCGACAGAATTTACCTTCTTACCTTGTGGAGCTCTTTCCGTGTGCCATTCAGAGTAATTAATCATCATATTATCAAGAAGCTTTGTTGCTTCACCAAAAGTGATGGACATAAAGGTACCTCCAGCAGCTGAATCCAATAGGTTCCGCGAAGAAAAATTCAGTCCTGCATAAAAGGTTTGGATGATCATCCAAGTAGTCAGTCCATGGGTTGGGCAATTTTTAACCAAAGATTTCATTCTTTCCCATGCTTGTGCAACATGCTCAGTATCCAATTATTTAAAATTCATTATGCTACTCCTCAAAGATATAATTTTAGCAGGCGGATAATATCTACCAATAAAAGCATCCTTGCATTTAGTCCATGAATCAATACTATTCTTAGGCAGAGATAGCAACCAATCTTTAGCTCTTCCTCTTAATGAGAAAGGGAACAATTTTAATTTTATAATGTCACCATCTACATCTTTACACTTTTGCATTTCACAAAGTTCAACAAAATTATTAAGATGGGCAGCAGCATCATTAGAGCTAATACCAGAAAATTGCTCTCGCATAACAAGATTCAGTAGAGTAGGTTTAATTTCAAAGAATTCTGCTGTAGTAGCAGGTGGAGCAATAGGTGTGCATAAGAAATCATTATTATTTGTGGTTGTGAAGTCACACAACTTAGTATTTTCAGGAGTACCCATTTTAGCAGTAGTAAAATAAAGCAAACTAGATAAAGTAAATGCAAGTAACTAATTTTTTTGTGTTTTTGATATAGCAAATAAGATAACAAATAAAGTAAAACTAGCAACTAATTTTTTTGTATTTTGATTTAGTGCAGCAAACAAAGTAGTAAATAAAGTAAAGCAAGACAAAAACAAAGTAAAGAGATTGCGATGTGGAGACCCCCTTGCAGCGTGTCTTGATCTCCCCGGCAACGGCGCCAGAAAAAGAGCTTGATACGCGTACAGCACGCGTCCGTTGGGAACCACAAGAGGAAGGTGTGATGCGTACAACGGCAAGTTTTCCCTCAGTATGAAACCAAGGTTTATCGAACCAGTAGGAGCCAAGAAGCACGTTGAAGATTGATGGCGGCGAGATGTAGTGCGGCGCAACACCAGGGATTCCGGCGCCAACGTGGAACCTGCACAACACAAACCAAGTACTTTGCCCCAACGAAACAGTGAGGTTGTCAATCTCACCGGCTTGTTGTAACAAAGGATTAGATGTATAGTGTGGATGATGATTATTTGCAGAAAACAGTAGAACAAGTATTGCAGTAGATTGTATTTCAGTATAGAGAATTGGACCGGGGTCCACAGTTCACTAGAGGTGTCTCTCCCATAAGATAAACAGCATGTTGGGTGAACAAATTACAGTTGGGCAATTGACAAATAGAGAGGACATGACCATGAACATACATATTATGATGAGTATAGTGAGATTTAATTGGGCATTACGACAAAGTACATAGACCGCTATCCAGCATGCATCTATGCCTAAAAAGTCCACCTTCAGGTTATCATCCGAACCCCTTCCAGTATTAAGTTGCTAACAACAGACAATTGCATTAAGTATTGCGCGTAATGTAATCAATAACTACATCCTCGGACATAGCATCAATGTTTTATCCCTAGTGGCAACAGCACATTCATAATCTTAGAGGTTTCTCTCACTCCCCCAGATTCACGGAGACATGAACCCACTATCGAGTATAAATACTCCCTCTTGGAGTTACTAGCATCAACTTGGCCAGAGCATCTACTAATAACGGAGAGCATGCAAGATCATAAACAACACATAGATATAAATTGATAATCAACATAACATGGTATTCTCTATTCATCGGATCCCAACAAACACAACATATAGAATTACAGATAGATGATCTTGATCATGTTCGGCAGCTCACAAGACCCGATAATTAAGCACAATGAGGAGAAGACAACCATCTAGCTACTGCTATGGACCCATAGTCCAGGGGTAGACTACTCACACATCACTCCGGAGGAGACCATGGCGGCGTAGAGTCCTCCGGGAGATGATTCCCCTCTCCGGCAGGGTGCCGGAGGCGATCTTCTGAATCCCCCGAGATGGGATTGGCGGCGGCGGCGTCTCTGGAAGGTTTTCCGTATCGTGGCTCTCGGTACTGGGGGTTTCGCAACGAAGGCTATTTGTAGGCGGAAGGGTAGGTCAGGGGGCGTCGCGAGGGGCCCAGGAGACAGGTCGGCGCGGCCAAGGGTGGGGCCGCGCCGCCTACCCTCGTGGCCACCTCGTGGCCCCACTTCGTTGACTCTTCGGTCTTCTGGAAGCTTCGTGGCAAAATAGGACCCTGGGCGTTGATTTCGTCCAATTCCGAGAATATTTCCTTACTAGGATTTCTGAAACCAAAAACAGCAGAAAACAGCAACTGGCACTTCGGCATCTTGTTAATAGGTTAGTTCCAGAAAATGCACGAATATGACATAAAGTGTGCATAAAACATGTAGATATCATCAATAATGTGGCATGAAACATAAGAAATTATCGATACGTCGGAGACGTATCAGGAGGACGAGTACGTCGTCCTCCTCGGCTGCCATTGAGGAGACGGCGGCGGCGACGACGGCATCTCCAGCCTTGGAGCGCCGTTGCGGATGCCGCGGATGACGTTGTCGAGGGTGCGCCTTTAAATAGCGGCGGCAGCGGGTGGTTGCACGCAATAACGCCGGCGCGGATGGCCACGCGGCCATGCACGACGAGACGCGTCCCTGCGTCGCCTGGGAAAACAGGGACGCCATTAACGTTGCTTGACCAAAGGTAGGCGACGGGGTTTTAGGCTTCCGAGCCGCTGACGAGTCGGCCCCGCCACTCCCCGCCTCGTTTTTCGTTGTGTCCGGCGTCCCCGGTGCGTCCCCTGTGGGACGGGGACGGGCTCGGGGCGCCGGACACCGTATGGGGGTGCGCCGGACAAAAATGGGCTTTGGGGGACGCTTTGAGGACGCGGCTGGAGATGCTCTAAGGTTCTGATGGCATTATCTTCCTCCTAATATCAGGTTTGTAAGTATTGTGTGGTTGCTTCACATTGTTTCATCTATACTCTTGCTAGATCTTTGTTGAATAATATTAAATAAAGCCCATCTGCATCTTTTCAATGTGGAGAAGGGTTTAACCTCCTTTAAAAAAAATGTATTTCAAATTAGGATAACTGCTAACATTTTGTATATAGATATAATTAATTGAATCTGAGAATATGAAAGGAAGAGAGTAGCTACTACATGGCAATCAATCAAGGGGAGTTGTTAGCATCAAATCTATCATCAGACTAAACGGGGGATTAGGACAAATAACCCGATCGACCACCGCCTGGCGCCTGCCGACGGTTTATTTTTTCAAATCCAGAAGGAAGGGAAGATCATAACGGGGAAGAAAATCTAGTGGTGGCTTTCTCAAAGGCGCCTCTCCTTTTTCACTTTACACGATCATATGTATTTCAGTTTCTCCAGCCGCTAAACTATCCCCTATTTTGGGGTGAATTTGACAGGAACAGATTTTCTTCGGATGAGCCTTTTGAATTTCGAATCGTAACCCACATGTAGCCGAGAATATACGGAGGAAAAATATACTGAAGGCATTTTTATTCCTCTGTTCCATTCTTTTTTTTTGAATCTCAGCAGGAGAGCTGCTGGTTTCGTTTATAGAAGGAAGAAAAAAACTGTACAAACAAGTCCGGTGGTTAAAACCAGCAAGGTACAAAGCCTACTCTCGCCTCACAAGGTGCCGCGCACCGGCAAGCACCCAACTATTAGCCTCGTCCGAGATGAGGTGGACAAGGCCAGACACACTCAACTCCTTATTACAGAAAACACGTCTGTTTCTCTCACGCCAAATTTCCCACGCTACCAGGGTGGTGATTGAGGCAGCACGCCTGTCCGCACCTGCGAGCTTGGACACCACCCAAGAGAGGGCGAGATCGTAGCCGGCCGGTTCCCTAATGGCTGGGCAGCGAAACAACGAGGCTGAACGCTCCCACACTTGCCTAGCCTAGGGACACTCCGCGAAGATGTGCGCCGGAGTCTCAAGGTTTCGCCGGCACAAGGGGCAGAAGTACTGGTTGGGCATCCGAAAACGTAGCAGCCTATCTGCTGTGAAGATCCGTCGCTGCATAAGGAGCCACATGAAGACTCCACGGGCAATGTTCCATTCCACGGGCAATGTTCAAAACTCGGGAGGGAGGTGAGCCTCCGTGGGCGTCCACCAACTGCCACCTACTCCATACAAGTTAGAGCATCTCCAGCCGCGTCCCCCGAAGCGTCCCCAAAGGGATTTGGGGCGCGCCGGACCAAAAATCCGTTCCAGCCGCGTCCCCCAAAGCCCATTTTTGTCCGGCGCGGCCCGATACGGTGTCCGGCGCCCCGAGCCCGTCCCCGTCCCACAGGGGACGCTCCGGGGACGCCGGACACACCGAAAAGCGAGGCGGGCTCCCACATGTCGGTGACTATTTGCATAAACCGTTGGTTCGCGCCTCTTTTCTCGTCGCTCCTTCCTTCCCGCGCCTCCCACCCCACCGCTGGATTTCCCGGCCGTTTGGGCGTCTGATCTCTGCTGAGAGTCAGCACCGTTGTCGCGACTGGGGCTCCCGCCGGTCGTGCCACCGCCGCCGCTTCGCCAGCGCGTCCTAGAACGCGCCGTCAAATCCGCCCCACCTCCGCGCACAGAAGGTGCTCGACGACTTGCCAGGTAGGCACGATTGGCCGCGCACGATGCATCTGCGGGAGGCTGCGTGCGGCTACTACCGGTGGATCGTCGACGTGATCTACGACGCGCGCGGCAAGATGTACCTCAACATCGGCTAGGAGAAGTTCGCGTGGCATCACAGCCTCGAAGCCGGCTTCATCCTCCTGTTCTCCTACTTCGGCGACAGGGACATGAGCGTCAAGGTCTTCGACGAGACGCGCTGCCGCCGGGACTACCACGGCGACAACACCGGCGAGGAGGACGACCGAGTGTTGTTTCTTCGCAGCGAACACGTGCACGGAAGTTTCTGGATGTTCGCCTCATCGGTAGAACCAACAAGGGCACCATCCTCCCGCTGGATTTTCCAGTTTAGGTGACTGGGTGTGCCCTCGAGTGTTCTTTCTTAGCAGCGAACACAGGAAACCTTCGATGCACGGCCTAGTTAGGTTTAGTTTCTTTGCAAAATTTTATATTTGTGTCCACCATGGTTCAAACTATGTATTAGTTTGTGGAAAACCATGTTCCAAACTGTGTCTTCGTGTAAACCACGTTCCTAATTATGTATTAGTTTGTGGAAATTGAAATAAAAATGTCAAAAAAAGTATTTTAAATGTTTGGGAGAGGCGTTTGGGAGACGCGGCTGGGCAAATTCCCCCAAACGCGACACGAACAAAACACGTCCCCCAAACGCTCAATCCGGCACGGTTTGGAGACGCGACTGGAGATGCTCTTAGACCTGATGCCGCTATGTATCCGTATAATACGTCGGTTTTAACTGGCGTTTATACCGGCCACCTCGAGGCGGCCAGCGATCATAATAACACGTGTCATCCCGAGAGCTAACTAGATGCTGACCAGGATGAATTTTCCTGATTATTTGGTGGTTAGCTGGCTGGCAGTTGGCCAGTGTTCCGTGCAGGTTGCTGAATTGATCTGCTAAGTGGATGGATGTGGACGAAGATGACTGGTTTCGTAGTTGTGTTGTGTGGCTCGCTTTCAGGGGAGAAGGAATTTTGTTTTCAAGTTGAGACTTGAAGGCTGTATGAAGTAGCTTGGAAAATTGATCTGCCAAATACCAGCACTGGAGACAAAGAGATACACTGGTACCCCGCGGGTCGCTTCCTAGGGCGACTCCGGGAGCGATCTCGCCGCGCCGCCGCCAAGTCCCCCACCGCGCCCTCCTCTCGCCGCCGATGCCGCCAGCCCTCGCCACGGTGGCGGCGGACCTAGCCGTCGAAGGTGGTCGGGGGTGGAGGTCGTCGGGATCCTAGCCATGGCCGCTAGGACGGGTCTTGTCGGGTCATCGCCGTGCAGCGTCCAGGGCGGCGCCCCTGGTCGGGGTGGAGGCGGAGATCTCTTACCGGCGGCGCCATGGTTGGAGTGATGATGCTAGGCCGGCGGGTGGTGGTGGTGATCCCAGATCTCGATCTGGATGCCTCCCAGGCTGTCCCCTCGATCTTGATCTTCGTTGCGCGTTAGGCTGGTTCCGGTGGAGGATCGATCGACCTTGCACTGCCGTCTATTTTCCTCTGCTGGCCTTGCCATTTGGGTCGCTGGTATGTTTTGGAGTGACGCCTTGCAGGTTTTCGACGGGTCGCGTGGGGGATGCTCGATCGGCATGAATAAAGGTGGTGGTCCTCGGATCTCTCTCACACCAAGACGAAGATCTTCCTTATGCATATCTGTCTGGATTTGGTTGGATGTTGAGTTTTGGAAGGCTCCGCTGGCAAATGTGACAATGCTTGTTCCTGCAGTTTGCTGGTTTGGGAGGTATTCGGTCGTGCGCACATATGGTTTTATTCTGACCGTTTATTCTGGAGGGAGCGACGCGAAGCTCTGTTCTGTGTTGCCAGCAGATGACATTCTGGTCCATGGTGTATCAGAGACGGATAATTTCTTGAAAGCCGGTTTGGAGTACTAACATCGGATGATTGAGTCGTGGTGTTGTTGAGGGATTTGCTTGGTATTCTGGGTCTCGTAAAAGCAATATGCAAGTGGGGGGCAGCAACACAGCCACACAGGTGAAGTTCAGAGTCTTACTTTCAAGGTGAAATGCAAGGTCTAGCTTTAATTGGTTGTGCTTGGCAATGGTCTTATTCAAGGCATTATTTTGAGAGTGCAGACTATCTCCATATTGAAAACCTAAGATCTTTGGATCGGGTGACGACATCGCTTGTGCACTGTTCCCTTCTTGAAGCCATTGCTTGTGGAAAGCTTGGATTTCAGGTGCCGTCTTGGTGAGGGTTGTACTATTGTTGTTAGGACTGACGTACCGTAGCGGAACTTCTTTTTCTTAGTTTTTTTTCTTTTTTGGTTGTGTGCCTCTATGTTATTGTAGATGCTGAGTGTAATTGGTATCTATCGATGTTAGAGATATATTCCGTGTACGTATAAACGGATAGTCTAGGATAGAGATAGGACTCTCGTGTCCTGTCTTGCACTCCAAGATGATCCATGTACGCCTATATATACTCGTCCACGAGGCTCAAACATCATCCAACATATTCCGCATATCCCTCTCTATCGTTCTACAATCGATATTAATATATTTCCTTTATAAAAAAAATACTAGCACCATACTCTACCTCCGGTAGATAACTCGTATTCCCTTGCTTGCAAAATCGGTAAATGCTAGGACAAGGGAACAAAACGTGTAAGAAGTAGACGGATACAAAAATGGAGCACACTTGTTTCTGTGTGAACTGAACCGCGCCAGATCGCTCACGGGCGCAACTCATTAGAACGGTGCACAGTAGTTTCTTAGACAGTGACTCGACAGTGAAGTACTACCACTCTGCCGATTCAGAAGTTTCTTGTACTGATTATAGCCCCCGATGATCGGATTCCACTTCAGAAGGGGCCATTTTACCGTTTCCATTTTGACCGCAACAAGGAAGATAGGAAGAGCTTTGGTTACTTTTCTTTTTACTACAACTAAAAGAACAAAGAAGTGGAGGTTAAAGTAAGGACGCCATGGATCTGACGGCGCCAAGTTCAGTTACCAACGCCGGATCACCAGTTCACCTCACCACCGCCTCCATCGTTCTTTTCTTTTTCACCGCATCGGGGGCAGTCGAAAACTTGCCTCGGAGGCAGCGACGGGTCAATTCCATGTCTTCTCCGGCTGGCCTCCTCTGAATTCACCCGATATGAACCTTCTTTCAATCCATCGAGAGTCCGAGACCAGAGTATGTTTTAACCGCCATTGGAGCAACTATGGAGTGCACGTCAGAGGATTTATTTTCAGAAATGCTTTGCGTACGATTGAATCTCTACAACTTCTGTACGACCAGACACACGATGAACTTCCCATCATCTGGCCCACGTACTGACCGACGCTCCGATGAGTCTGATCGTACCAACTATCGTACAAGTTCTGTCGTATGTATAGCATTGCTCATTTATTTTCACCGCATCGGTGGCAGTTGAAACTTGCATGTCTCGGAGGCAGCGACGAGTCAATCCGTGTGTTCTCTGGCTGGCGCTGACCTCTGAATTCACCCGATAGAACCTTCTTTCACTAAATCGAGAGTAAGTTTTAACCGCCGTTGGAGCAAAACTATGGAGTGCACGTGAGGCACTCCTCGAGCTTTGACAGACAGCCAGCTAAGTCCCACACATATGCTGTAATGTCAAGGCGAATCTTCAACCTTGGTGCAGCTTCTAGTCTAGGGTAAAAGAAATAACTTCAAGGCTCAAGGAGTGGTGATTGGTGAACATATGCTGGATCCAGTCTTGCATATGTACGCGCGTTAAAAATGTTGTGAGTTAAAAATCAGTTAGTGCATCCATTGATGAAGCTCCAGAACTAACGAAACTGTGTACTACTCCTAGGCAGTACGTGCGTGTTGTTAAGAATCGGTGGAGGGGAGACCTGCCAGCAGATCCAAAGTCCAAGATGCTTGGATTGCCAAGATTGACCTACAACGCACCTTCTCTCCTTAGACCATTTCATGTAATTTGTGGACCTATGGACGCGGCTTACTACCATACATCTCAACCCCGGGGTGAGCGATGAGATTTCTTGGAAGCTCACGGCAAATGGCCTCTACTCCACCAAATCGGCCTATGAGATGCAATTATTCGGCTCCACCACATCCCCCTTGAACAAGATGGTTTGGAAGGCTTGGGCACCGCCTAAGATCAATTTTTTTGCTTGGCTTACGAATCAAAATAGGCTTTGGAAGGCCGACCGGTTGGCGAAGAGAGGGTGGCCAAATTGCGGCCCTTGCCCCCTGTGCAAACAATGTGTGGAAACCGTTGACCACCTCTTCGTCCATTGCCGCTTCACTACTCGCTTATGGACCGCCGTCAAGCAATGGTTGGGTATATCCGAAGACGTCCAACATGATTCGACAAACTTCACCATCTCCGAATGGTGGCAATTCATGGCGGGGGGGGGGGGGGGGGGGTGCTGGGGAGCGCCAAAAACCGCAAGGCCATGGCTTCCATCACCCTCCTCGTTTCTTGGGAGATGTGGAATAAGCGTAATGATAGGGTCTTCCGCAACAAAAGTGCTCCATTTGATGTAGTTTTTGGTAGAGTTAAGAGAGAGGCTAGGCTTTGGGTTATTGCGGGCGCCAAAAGGTTGAGCGGAATGATGCCGGGAGAGTAATCCCTTGTAATTCATTTGCATGTACTTTCATATTAAACTTCTTCACTTAATCAATAGATTGGGGCAAAGCTTTTGCCCCCGTTTCAAAAAAAAAAAGTCTTGAAACACTAGTGTCTACTACAGGTACGAGGGTTGCTCCGGTGCTCCCCCTAAACTAAGTTGAAGAGTCATAATTGGCTTCTTTTTTTGTGTTGGGTCCACCAAAACCCATATCCAGACCATGTATATCCGTATGCATTGATACGGTATGTGTACGTCTAAGAAGAAAAATAAAAAAGGTCACATGACAAGTTATCGATCTCATCCGCCTAAGTACCGTCTCACGTCGTGCATGCCTTGTTTTGAAACCGAAGATACGTACAAAAAAAAGATACAACACAACTTCGGTCATACGGGCCTGTACAGGGTAGTATGGACGGTGAAAATACACTAAAAGTACGATCTTGTCCCACTTAGTATGGGAAAATCTCCACTGTTTTTGTGTTTAACCTCTCAGATTTTTTCCAGGGGAGGAGGACCGGAGCAGAAGTGTACAGGTACATTGGTGGTGGTACTGGTACATGGCCATTGATTGGCAAGTCCGCATGCTTTGATTCAGCGTTGATCGGCGGTTTGAGCTGAGTTCCCGCTATGCCATGCCAATTACGAAGCACGATCGATGTGCACGGCTACCTACTCGATGGAAAGCAAAAGGCGTGGCTAATTTTTGTAGACGATCGAGGGCGAAAGTTGTAACTTAAGGGGAGGGACTAAGAGTATCTCCAGTCACATCCTCCAAACGATGTCCGGCAATAGCGCCGAATTTTCGTTTGGGGACGTCCGGACGAAATTTTTGTTTGGAAGAGGTCTCTTTCCTAGCTACGTCCCCTAAACGCGACCTCCAAACAAAAAACAAGTGTAAAAACCGTGTCCGGCATCCCCGATGGAGCCTCTATACACAGGTGATGGGCTAGGGACGCCGGACAATATTTGAGGGACGTCCGGAGCGAAACGGCCTTTGGGGCATGCGACTGGGGCGATTTTTTGGCCGGCGTCCCCCAAAGGGATGCGACTGGGGCATGCGACTGGGGGACGCGGCTGGAGATGCTCTAATAGTTGCGTCTGCCTACTTTTTCTCCATTGAAATGGTTAACTAGATTCGTTGCTCCAGAGCTGAACGAATAACAACCGCACGTAGATGCAACAAAAGGAAATATACATACCCATATTTTTCCACCACGACGTGCATATCGTGTCCCTCTTTAGTTTAAGAGGATAAAGCAGCTTGGTAGCTCACAAAGCTCCATCTGGGGAAAAAGAATACCTAATCACGAGGATCCTCCAGAATCTTACAAAAATTTTGCAAAAAAAAACATAAACTCAAAAAAAAAAAAACAGAAGTAGATAGTCATCAACCATGGAGCAAGAGTAGATAGACATCGACCATGGAGCAAGAGTAGATATTCATCGACCATGGAGCAAGTGATAACCATCCGAGGCTAAAACGCTACGGAAAGCCCGTCCATGCAGGCTTTCCCCCCACCGCGCCTTCAGCTCCTGTACCGCCGCTTCGACCTCGTTCACCTGCGGGCAGTGCTTGCTTACCACCATTGCAGCATTCTCGACTCCCTGCAACAATTTAGTTGGCCTCCCACAGTCCCACTTGGTTTTCAGCTGGGTTCGTCACTAGCCTTCCTCCGTTTGCAGCACCGGCCACCGCTGCTAGCAGCAAGGCCAAACATTGTCTGCAGCACCAGCGAGCACGACTAGCACTGCCGCTCGCAGCACCACTATACACGGTTGGAAACACTAGCTGTAGCACAGCTGTATGTTGCATCATCTTCAGGCTTCTGCCAGGATCGGCAACACCGTTGCTTGGATTATTTGCACATGTTGCCAATTTCACCGGAAGCGGATAATTTAAACTAACGGTCATGTTTATGGGGCAATGAAAGGTCCATCAGGTCTGTTGCGAAATTCTACTAACGGTTACCATCATGAGGCACACTTTGTTGTTCCATGGTGAAGTTAGGTGAAGGAGAATGTCACAAAAGCCAAGATCTCAGGACTACCAATGGTGGTTCCAGTCTTTCTAGCGATGCGAAATTGGCTTGGTGATTAGCGTCTTGGAACAACAACACCGTAAGTGGGGGCAACAACGCGTGTTAAGTTCAAAGTCTTATCTTTCACGGTGAAAATTCAAGGTCTAAACTTAAGAGGTTGTGCATAGCAATGACCATGTTGAAGGCATTTATTTTATGAGCGAGGACTTTCTCGCCCCCACCTCATCCCTCCACTCTCCTCGGTCTTGTGTGTTTTTCTTTTTCTCCCCCTTGTATCCTCTCTGTACTCTGGTTCGTTTGAACCCATCTTGTTGAGGCTGAAAATCTTCATAGATAACTTGACTAAATATATGTTCAGGCTGGCTTATGCCCGTCGTAGTCACAGTAAAAAAAAGCGAGGACTTTCTCCGGGGTGAAAACCTAAGATCTTGATCTGTCAACGAATGACGATTGTGTACTGATTCCTTATAGGTGGCATTGTTTTTGGAGTGTTATAAAAGCGATAAGCAAATAACGAAGAACGATAAAGGAACACACGCAGGGGACACAAGACTTTAACGTGGAAAACCTTGTTCAACAAAGAGAGGTAAAAACCACGGGC
The DNA here is from genome assembly GCF_019359855.2 of Lolium perenne. Classification (NCBI taxonomy): domain Eukaryota; kingdom Viridiplantae; phylum Streptophyta; class Magnoliopsida; order Poales; family Poaceae; genus Lolium; species Lolium perenne. The sequence continues at coordinate 29,173,262 of NC_067248.2, read as the reverse complement.
GCCAGCCAATAAAACTTCACTATATTGGGGAGTGTTTACAAACGCTGTGGGATATCTTATAATTTGATAAACCCTAGCCGGCGGCTTACAAGAGGTAAAATAGACAGTGGCATCGATCCGTACCGACGACTTACAAGAGGTATAAATAGCCGGCGGCTTACAATAGGGATATCTTATAATCTGATAAACCCAAGCCTACCGACGAAGGGTCTCGCTCCGCTCGTCAGAAGTTAGCCTCCCTTTAGAATGAATTTAGATCACAACACAACATGGAGAAGCTAGACTTCTGATGCTGTGTTGGTGGTGTTAGTGCTGCTCTTTTGTTGTACTTGTTGTTCCTATTTTGGATGTGTGCATCAGCTCTGACAACATGTATGTCAAATACTCTATTATACCAACAAAATTGATATATTCGAAGTAATTCTTGGTAAAAAAAATTCTTAGAGCATCTCTAGTCGCGTCCCTCAAAAAACGTCCGGCAACAATGATTTGGGGCATGTTTAGGACCGCGCCGGACAAAAAGAGACTACAAATCTAGACCCTTTCCAGTCACGTCCCTCAAACAGCGTCTGGATGCATGCATTTTAATAGAAGAGACCACCCCATGTGGGAAAAGTAGGTGAAAGAAAATGTGAAAACAGAGAATGACATGTGGGGAGTAGGGGCTGCATGCATGCATCCGGACGTCTCTACCGGGGACGCCGGACATTAAATGAGACGCTATTTAGCTTTGGGGGACGCGACTGAAACGCGTTTTTCTCCATTTCTTGTCCGCCGTCCCCCAAATATTGTTTGGGGGACGCGACTGAAGATGCTCTCGACATGGAGGGAGTATGCTTTTGCTCGTACTCATTGCTAGTACTCTGTATGTACCGGTCTTGTAATGTGTAGTACATGCTAGCAGATCGAAGGAACACGGTCACGGAGTGGAGGAGATTGTTTGTGTATGAACTGAAGTGCGTCAGATCCGTTCACGGGCACGCCAGTCGTCAGCAGAAGGAAGCACGGCAGCAGCACGTACTTCTCTTCCGGCCGGTTCAGAACTTTCTTGTACTCCTAATTGTTGCCTCGTCGACTACACAACTGAAGGTGTCCGCGTCTGCTACAGTTGCATTCCAAAAGAGGCCGATTTACCAGCTCCTTTTTTAAGGCGACAAGATACGCATGACAGTTAAATCTGAAAGATGCAGCTTTTCCTTTACATTTCACACAAAGATCGAGCGGAGAAAAGAATGAACAGGTTGACCAACGACACCATGGATCTCACGGCGCCCAGTTCAGTTACCAAGGAATTTTCACCGTCTTGGGGGAGTTGAAAGTCGTCAAAGACGTACTTGCGGTGAATGACCATAGGAGGAAGGCAGCCACGAAGCTTCCACGCATGTAAAGCCACGTCCAGGGTAGCTTCAGTAACTGATGTAGTGACTGATAGTGCCATGGTGGCACGTGAAAACCAGTCCTCGATGGAGTCTTGACAAGCTAAATCAATCGAGTGTAGCTGTAGCATGTCAAGGCGAATCTTCAACTCTTGTATCAGCTTCAGTTCAACTGATTCCAATATTTGTATTGCCAGTAATATGATAATATAAGTTTTCAGTTTACTTGTGTTCTGGGAGAGTGCATTGACGCTGCCTTAATATTTTTATCCCTGCGATTTCAACCGCACAGTTGAAAGTTGACACAGGGTCATGTGGAAAAGTTTGTCACCGCAAGCACCGTACCGGTTGATTAAACTGCGATTGATCAACGGATCCAGAACTGAGGAGAGGCGACCCTGCCGGCCTGACAGCTGTGATAGCACGTGAGTTAAGTATCTTCACCACTAGATACACTAGATTAGTTATAAATAGATGGTATCTCAAGTTCTAACTAGCTAATGTTATTGAATTTTTGGGGATCTACCTAATTTGAGTGAGCTCCCGCCATGCCATGCAGTACTACACGGCAACTTGATTGAAACCAAGGAAAGCAAAAGGCATGGCTAGTTTGTAGTACGATCGAGGGTACACAAAAGCACTAGTTAGAGGGAAAAACTTACAATCAAGCCTTTGCCCCCATGACAGTGGGAAGGCTACACTATTGTTTTATTTTGGGTAAGGATATCTCCAACGGCCCAATCTAAAACGCGGATTTAAATGGTTCGTTTCTGTTCATTTGGTTCGGCCAGTAGATAGTTTGGTGGTGCACGACCCGGTCCGGCTTTGGCTAGTCCAGGCCAGTTGGCCATTGCTTTTCAAAGAGTAATATTACGAATAAGGCAATTCAAATTATAGAAAAGTAAATATTGTTCAAACAAAAAAGTTTACAATCACACATCACATAGTTTTACAAATAGGACAACTCAAATTTAATATCGAAACAGACTATGTAGGTTGATTTCCCACATGGATCCACATGTGCTCAATCAAATCAGCTTGAAGGCGATCATGGGTGGTTCGATCCCTGAATGAATTATACATATACGAGAAGTATTCCCAAGAAGTTGCCCCTGCCTGTGGCTCAACCAACTCACCCTGGATTCCCAGTCATCGTCATAGATGATGTCATCCCGCTCATCCTCAACGATCATCTTGTGCATGATGACACATACTGTCATGACCTCCCACATTCTCCCGCGCTCCATGTTTTTTGGTACATGGAAAAGCCAACCTTACCGGTGCAATCGAGCTTGGCACTGAAGTAGTCACCATATGTCCTCACGCCATGAAGAATATTCAGAAACAACTTTCTGGACATCCGATACCGGCAACGGAATGTCTTCGTGTCGTAAATCGGATTGGTATGGTGGAAATAGTCTCACATAAGCCCATTGTGTTGATGGCTCCCAAGTGCAGGAGGTCAATGATAGTACTTTTGAAATGTTATTGAACCCATGAGGAGTTGAAGGTATTGGTTAGCGAATTTAACAAGCAACAATAATAATAGAACCATAGTTTTGGTGTTCTGGGTGTGTAGTTTGCAATAAAGTAAAGTGCAGAAAGAAAATTGCAATATGTAAATGCTCTCAATGAGAGAAAGCTCCCAATCCTCTATGCAACAAGATTATAAGCTCAAGTGTGTGTGCTTATATGAGACAAATGTTTTCGAGGGCGGAATGGACTTACTAGCATTAGAGTTCTACACAACATGGTAAATATTTTGTCAAGTTTTATTCAATTAGGGGCAGAGCCTAAATTAAGTGCAGCCATAGATATGAGCAAACACACCCCTTATGATGGGTCCTCTAGAGCCATTTTTATGAACCAGTATATGAATCATTAAGACATAAATGTCCCACCATAACAATAAGATCATTAGTTCCCGACATAAATCACTCTAATACAACTCATAGTATTGAAAACGGTTTCTGTCATTCCGTCCCTTCCAACACACATTCATTACATTAAAGTGCATCCCTATGAGCTTATATATGTGAAGTAATATGCAGTCGATGTTCGCATAAAACCATCGTAGAACAACATAAAAGATAAAAAAAACTTGACCAAATACTCATTGCACATCATATAGAATCATAGCCAGATCATCCTATGCCCCAGGAATGTGGAGAACTACTCACAAGTGTCAAACATGATATGGACCAGCGACATACTGATTACAACACAATCTGAATATATAATCTCTCCGCCGAATAAAGATAGAGTACCAATCACAAACATGTAACTAGCCTCAAAACAATATATGGGGTTCAATTCAACACAAACTATGAGGGGGATGAAGTCGATCTCGTAGATGAAGATGATGCTGATGATGATGCTGATGGAGATGTTGATGGAGATGCCTTTTCCAAGCCAACACTAGTACAAATTCGTTATTTAGAGACGGTACCCAGAGCCGGTTTACCCTAAAAATGATACAAACCGACTGTGCTAAGTTAGCTCAAACGATCAAAATTTTAGAGCCATCTCTAATTTTTTTTTGGAGCCGGTTAAAAATAACCACCATCTCCAGTAGTATGTCCACCTCAGACGGTCATAAAAGCGAAGCGCCTCTAAAACTTTCTTGAGCCGCACGAGTAGATGTTAGCCGTCTCCCAGACTCTTACCTGCTTATTCCTAGTTTTCTCATTTCCTCTTCATCCCGCACCACTCATTATTCCTTATCCATATCCTTCTCCCGATCTGCCGCCATCCACACCAACCTCGCTGCTCACCATGGCTGTCCTCCCCTCTGCCTTCTCTTTTTCCACATCTCAATCATTGATATGATCTTATCTCCTCCGCCCCTCCTCTCCGACCCCATATTCGCCCAACCGGTGGTCGTCTCCCAGCTCGGCAGCGGCACCATGGAAGATGGAGACAGATGAGCTGAGCAGAGGAGCGGTGTGTGTTAGACTTGTAATTAGACCCGAACTCTATCCTGTCGTGTGTATCAAGTATACGTGTTGTATACGTTGTAATTGTATGATCATGTCAATATAAAGTGGAGATAGGTGCGGGGTTGTTTACCCACGCACAAACCCTAAACCCTCTTTTCAATCTTGGCATGTAGGCGGCGGCGGAGAGGTCTTCCTTGTGCGTCGACACAAGTTGGCGACGGATGTGGCGCACATTGGCGCAACTCTGCGCGCCGTACAGGTCATGGACGCTTTTCCAGACCGAGGCAGCGGTCGCGCGACCAATGAGCTGGTTGGCGATGTCGGGCTCCATGGAGCCGAGAAGAAGCCCGATGACGCGCTGGTCCTGGATCCACCAGCGTTCGTACTCGGGGTTAGCCACCGTAGTGGCCTTGTCACCCTCCCCCGTCGTGATGGTCTTCGCTAGCGCCGCGATGGTTGCGTCAAGGTGGCGATGAAGGCCGACACCAGCGAGATTGGGAAGGAGGTGCCCTTCCAGAGGTTGAAGTTCCCGGCCTCCAGCCGAACAGTGGTCGTGGGGGCGATCCCCGCGGAAGCGGAGGGCGGACGACGACGATGCCATGGACCCGACGGAAGTGGAGAGCTGGAGGGAGGACGTCATCGCAGCGGCGGCGGAGGGAACTCGCGGCGGCGGCGACGAACGGATCTTGCAGCGGCGGCGGGAGACTCGCGGCTGCTGCGGCTCTGATACCAAGATCTTACAAGTACTATGTTAGCTTTGTTGATGACTATTCTCGTTTTTGCTGGATTTATCTCCTTAACCACAAATCTGATGTAGAACAAGTTTTCTATTCCTTTCAAACTCATGTTGAGCGTCTTCTGAACGCTAAGATCAAGGCTTTTCAGTCTGACTGGGGTGGTGAATACCACTGTCTACATCGGTATTTTGAGCGCACCGGCATAGTTCATCGTGTCTCGTGTCCTCATACTTCCCAGCAGAACGGGATAGCTGAGCGTAAACATCGACATCTGGTCGAGACTGGTCTCACACTTCTTGCTCACTCGCAATTACCCTTGCGTTTTTGGGATGAGGCCTTCCTTACTGCATGTTATCTCATTAACCGTATGTCTACTCCCGTCATCAATAAGGAGACACCTTTATTCCGACTCATGAACATTCAGCCTAACTACTCCTTTCTCCGCATTTTTGGGTGCGCTTGTTGTCTTAGTGTCCGCAAATATAACTGTCACAAGTTAGAATTTCGGTCTAAGATGTGTGTGTTTCTGGGGTATAGTCCTATGCATAAAGGATACAAGTGTTTAGATCGATCCACGGGGCGAATTTATATTTCTCATGATGTTGTCTTTGATGAGTCTGTTTTTCCTTTCGCTACCCCCGGTGCATCAGTGGATATTACTTCTCTTGAGCATGCTATTCGCTTTCCCTCTGATGAACCAGTTACTAGTGAACCTGTGCGAAATTACAACCTATCGTACATGTCTACTGATCCGTCTGTGCCAGGTGTTGGTGTTTCCTCGCAGGTGGTCGCTGCTCTCCCGGATCAGGCGACGATCGACGTGGTTCCGATTGGCGTGCATGGAGATGCCATGCACGCGCCGTCCCCTGGCGCCAGCTCGCCTCCCTCTGCAACGGCCCATGAGCCGCCGGAGCCTCCTGTGACTGGTCAGCCCGCGTTGCCTTCCGCCGCACCGTCGGCCGCGACGCCCTCGGCTGACACGTCTGATGCTGCTGCGTCGCAACATGCGATGATGACCAGGCATCGTGATCAGACTCGACGGGAGAAGGTGTATACTGATGGTACGGTCCGGTATGATCCTCGTCGACGTGCCTTCTTTTCTGCCCCATCTTCGCATCGAGAGGCGCTTCTCGAACCGGCATGGCATTCAGCTATGACTGAAGAGTTCTCTGCGCTGAAGAAGACAGGTACATGGACTCTGGTTCCGCGGCCACCTGGCGTTAATATCGTCGGAAGCAAGTGGATTTTCAAGAGAAAGCATCGTCCAAATGGGTATATTGACAAGCATAAGGCGAGGTTGGTCGCTCGTGCTTTCACTCAGCAGCACGGGATTGATTATGGAGACACGTTTAGTCCGGTTGTGAAGCCAGTCCGTCTCGTCCTGTCTCTCGCAGTTTCTCGTTGGTGGACGCTTCGACAGATTGGTGTCAGCAATGCCTTTTTTTGCATGGATTTTTGGCTGAAACGGTATATATGCAGCAACCTCCTGGTTTTGAGGACGCCCAATATCCCTCTCATGTTTGCAAACTACAGCGGTCGATCTATGGTCTAAAGCAGTCTCCGCGTGCATGGTATGCACGATTGAGTCAGCATTTATATCGACTCGGGTTTGTTTCTTCCAAAGCTGACACGTCGCTCTTCATCTACTCGCATCATGGTGTGCAGATTTTCATGTTGGTTTATGTGGATGATATTGTTATTGCTGGGTCTACATCGGATGCAGTCGATGTTCTGGTTCGTTCTCTCGCTGCTACGTTTCCTATCAAGGACTTGGGCAAGTTGGAGTATTTTCTTGGATTGGAGGCCACTTACAATTCAATGGGAATGATCTTGACTCAGAAGAAGTATGCTCTTGACCTTCTGCATCGAGTCAACATGGAGAATTGTAATCCTGCTATTACTCCACTTGCATCGTCAGAGACTTTGTCCAGAAGTTCAGGTACTTTGCTCAATTCTGATGACTCTCACAGATACAGCAGTGTTGTCGGAGGACTACAGTATCTCACGCTCACTCGGCCTGATATCTCTTGCGCGGTGAACAAGGTTTGCCAGTTTCTATCACAATCGACTGATGTTCACTGGGAGTCTGTGAAACGTATTTTGCGTTATGTCAAAGGGATGTTGATGACTGGTTTGCGGATTCACAAGTCATCGTCAACAGTCATTAGTATCTTCACTGACGCAGATTGGGCTGGTTGTGTAGATGATCGGCGTTCCACCAGCGGTTTTGCAGTGTATGTTGGAGCAAATCTTATTTCTTGGAGCTCTAAGAAGCAACCAACAGTCTCGAGGTCAAGTACAGAGGCAGAATACAAAGCATTGGCTAATGGCGCTGCTGAAGCCATATGGGTCGATTCTCTTCTCAAAGAGCTTGGTGTGGTTCGGCAGCGTACCCCCATATTGTGGTATGATAATCTTGGGGCAACTTACCTGACGGCGAATCCAGTCTTTCGTGCTCGGACAAAGCACATTGAGATAGACTTTCATTTTGTGCGAGAACGAGTAGTCACCGGTGACTTGGATGTCAGATTCATCTACACTCGTGATCAACTGGCTGATGTACTTACTAAACCAGCCACCCGACAGATGATAGATAGATTTAAGTCCAATCTCAACCTTGTCACGGTTTAGATTGAGGGGGAGTGTTAGAACTGTAATTAGACCCGGACTCTATCCTATCGTGTGTATCAAGTATACGTGTTGTATACATTGTAATTGTATGATCATGTCAATATAAAGTGGAGATAGGTGCAGGGTTGTTTACCCACGCACAAATCGTAAACCCTCTTTTCAATCTGTGTGAGGTGAAGGAAGCGAGGGCGGGCGACTGTAGAAGGAGGCCAAGCAGGAGCGTGCGAGGACAACGACATGGAGGTGAGGTTGATCTCACTCGGGACCAGGTGCGGTGACGGCGCGGTTTCTTCCTCCGTGAATGTGGAGAACAAGTGAGAGGAAGGAGAGGCTGCAAGCTACTTCGATTCCAGCTTAACCGGATCTAGAAGATCTATGATCGGGCGACGACATCGTTTGTGACTATTTCTTTCTTGGAGGCGTCGCTTATGGAGAAGATGATCTTCTGGTGGTGTCAGTGTTAATGTTTCATGTTATGGATCTCTCTAGCGGGACCTTTCTTTTTTTGCAATTCTTTTCTCCTTTTTTGGCTGTGTGCATCCTTTATACCAGTAGGGCATGATATTGTTGCAGAGGCTGAGTGTAATTGGTATACTTTATTTTGATGGACATTGGCCTTTCTTATTTCATGCTATCATTGAAAGCCTTGATTTAAGAGAGGTGTTTATGTCTGGTCGACAGTTTACTTGGGCCAACAGTTTGCCTGAGCCCACATACGAAAAACTAGACCGCGTTTTGATGGATACCGAATGGGAAGATAAATACCCTATGGTGTCAGTCCGCGCACTAGAACGTATTGAAAAATTGTCTGTCCATGCTCCTATCCTCCTGACTACTGGGAATCCTCGACCGGTTTCTAAACGGCCGTTCAAATTCGAACTTGGCTGGCTACACCGAGAGGGTTTCCATGAGATGGTCCAGACGGTTTGGGAAAGACCGGTTGGTGGTGCCACTCCAATCTTGAGATGGAATAGTAAGATGGTGGGGAGGGAGATCTGCGAGGGGGCCTGTTAGACCTCTTGCTTCCGCCTTCGGATTCTCCACGACCTTCCCGGCGAAGTGATTACCATCACATCCTTAGCCGGAGATACTGCCACATCTGGGTTTTCCGGGTTAGCACCCTTTACCGAGGGTATCCGTAAGTGCTCAAGGAAAATTCCGGGAGGAATTGGTTTCCTGCCAGATCCGAACTTGGATAGCATATCAGTCGTTGTGTTATCATCTCTCCGGACGTACTTGACTTCGTATCCGAGGAAGCATTTGGCGATCTCATCAACTTCGTCTCTGTAAGCCGCCATAACGGAGTTTCTGGCGTTCCAGGTTCCGGCTACTTGTTGTGCCACCAGGTCGGAATCTCCGCAACATATGATGTGCTTGATCCCAATTTCCTTAGCGATGCGCAGACCGTGTAGTAGAGCATCGTATTCCGCCATGTTGTTTGTAGCTTCGAAGTGAATCTGCAGAACGTATTGCAGTTCTTATCCGGTTGGGGACTTCAGGGTGACTCCGGCTCCTGAGCTTTGATGCTGCTTGGATCCGTCAAAATGCATGACCCAAGTTTCAGGTTCCGGCTCTAGTTCGGCATCCGGAGCTTCTGTCCAATCCGCGAAGAAATCCGCCAGAATCTGGGATTTGATCACAGTCCTGGCTTTGTAATTGATGTCGAAGGCAGATAATTCTATGCCCCACTTTGCTGTTTATCTTGTTGCGTCAGCGTTGTTAAGAATCGTTGACAGTGGTGCCTTGCTCACAACTGTCATGGGGTGCTCTTGAAAGTAGTGTCTCATCCTGCTACCTACGAATACGCCGTAGACTAGCTTCTGAAAGTGTGGATATCTTTGTTTGGATTCTGTCAGTACATCGCTAATGTAATAGACTGGCCTCTGGACTCCATACTCATGACCTTCTTCCTTTCTCTCCACCATGATGACGAGACTGATAACTTTGTTGGAAGCTGCCAGGTAGAGGAGCATAGGCTCTGACTCTTCCGGAGCTGCTAGAATAGGTGGGGAGACGAGTATTTCCTTCAATCCCTGAAGTGCTGCGTCTGCTGCGTCATCCCAGACAAATTTTTCTATTTTCTTCAGCAGTTTGTGTAAAGGTAGTGCCTACTCGCCAAGACGGCTAACAAACCTACTGATTGCAGCAACACAACTAGTTAGTCGTTGCACATCTTTGAGACAAGTTGGCCTTTTGATGCACATGATTTCCTTGATTTTTTCTGGGTTAACTTCAATGCCCCTATGAGAGACGATGAAGCCAAGGAGTTTTCCGGCTGATACGCCAAAGACGCACTTCAACGGATTTAACATCATATTGTACCGTCGAAGGTTCTCAAAGGTTTCAGTGAGGTCGCTGATCAAGTCGGATCCTTTCCGGGTCATGACCGCGATGTCGTCGACGTAAGCATGCATGTTCCGACCAATCTGGTCCTTCAAGCACCGCTGCATCGTACGCTGGTAGGTGGCACCTGCATTTTTCAAACCAAAAGGCATGGTGACATAGTAGTAAGTGTCGAACAGAGTGATGAACGAGGTCTCCTTTTGATCGGACTTCTTCATCTGGATCTGGTGATACCCGAAATATGCGTCAAGAAAACACAGAAGTTCCGCCCCCGCCGTAGAATCAATGACTTGGTCAATGCGTGACAAAGGGAACGGATCCTTCAGACAATGCTTATTCAAGACAGAGTAATCGATGCACATTCTTAGTATTTTAGAATTCTTTTTGGGTACAAGGACGGGGTTTGCGACCCAATCAGTATGGATAGCTTCTACTACAAAACCTGCCTCTAGTAACTTTGCTAATTCCATCCCTATGGCGCGATGCTTCTTATCTCCAAAGCGTCGCATAGCTTGCTTCACCGGTTTAGCCCCCGGGTTGATGTTGAGGTAGTGCTCGGCGAGTTCCCTTGGTACTCCAAACATGTCAGAAGGTTGCCATGCGAAGATGTCCATGTTAGCGCGGAGGAACTCGACGAGCGCGTCTTCCTATTTGGGGTCCATGCTGGCTCCGATCGACACCTGCTTAGAGCTATCTCCTACCTTGAGGTCGATTTTCTTGGTGTCTATCGCGGCCTTGAACGAAGTTTTCTGTTTGGAGATCTGCTTCTTGGTGGTATGCATCTCTTTTGGATCCACCACGGCTCTGTAGCCTTGCAGCTCCTCTCCAGATATCACAGATTCTGCGAAGGCGGCTTCGCCTAACTCGCACTCGTGAGCTTTCTTGTAGTATCCGGATATGGTGATCATACCATTGGGACTCGGAATCTTGAGCTTGTTGTAGATGTAGCACGCTCTTGCATGAAACTTGTGGTAGGTGGGCCTGCCGAAGATGACATGGTAGGAGCTCTTGAAGGGCACGACCAGAAACGTGATCATCTCTTCGCGGAAATTATTAACATCGCTGAAGGCCATGGGAAGTCTGATGCTACCCAGGGAGTTGGATTTCTTACCCGGAACCACGCCGTGAAACTCGGTGTTGCTGTTCTTGAGCTGTTCCTTGGTAAGATGCATTCTCTCCAGAGTCTCCAGGTACATGATGTTCAAGTTGGCTCCGCCGTCCATGAGGCACTTGGAGAAATCATACCTGTCGATGCGGGGACTGACAACCAAGGCGTAGCACTCTTTCGGAATGATGGTGGGGTGATCCGACCTATCAAACGTACACGGAGTTTCCGACCACCTGACATACTGCAGCACAGCCGGAACTGTGGCGTTCAGGATCCGGAGCGCTGACTTGCTGGCGCAGACTGTCGGGGTTCCGAGAAAGGTGTGGTATGCACCAGCACTCTTTTTGATGAAGGGATTGGATTTGTTAGCTACGGAACCCTCCTTGGGATCCGGCGAAGCGTCATCCTCGTCCATCGCCTCGGAACAGTCCTCGTCCTTTTTCTTGTTCTTGCCCTTGCCTCTTTTGCCTTATGGGCGGTGCTTCTGGGCTCGCTTGTAGCCTGCTTCCGGGTCGACCTTCAGGTCATTGACCCATTTGCAGTTGCGGTTGGTGTGTGAGGATTTGCCGGTAGCCGGATCCATATGGGCCAGGCACGGCATGTCCCTGTATTCTTCGTAGGTTTGGGGAGCGCGGAACCCAGCAGCTGTGACCTCGTCAGCGCGCTCTTCCGCCTGACGAGGTCACAGAAACAAGCGGAAGAACCCAGCAGCTGTGACCTCATCAGCGCGGAACCCAGGTCTGCGGCCTCTTCCGCCTCCTTGACCTTCGCGTTGGAACGCCACGGCGACCATGTCAGATCCGTCGCTCCTTTGGTCATCGGTGGGATTCTTCCGCTTGTTTCTGTTGGTTGTGCCGCCGTTATCGCGGTTTTTCTTCTGTTGATGAAGGGGTAAGGTTGTAGCGGCAAGTTCTCCACCTGCGTCGTCGTCAGCGGCGGTGTGATTACTTGTGATGCCGATCATGTCATCCAACGTAAGATTGTTTTCATTGATCAGGCAGGTGAGCTTGTGCCGGAGCAGTCCTCCTCTCTGCAGTCCACCGATGAAGGTGTGCATAGCTGTGAGATTATCCACGTTTTCGCACTCGTTCCTGGTTGCCAACCATTGTGTGAGGAAGTGTCGCGATGTTTCGCCTTTTTTCTGAATACATGCTTGCAGGTCGCTTGTTGTGGCAGGCCTCTTGTAGGTACCCCTGAAGTGCTTCTCGAAGGCAATCTTCAAGTTGAACAAGCAAAAGATGGTGTTTTTCGGGAGGTCACCAAGCTAGGTACGAGCTGGACCTATAAGGTACATCTAAAGCATGCGGCATGCTATCCTTTGATTCCCTCCGGCGAAATTTACTGCATTGAAGTAATCCTCGATCCAGGTATCGGGTCTTTCACTGCCATCATAGTGCTTCAGATTTCCAGGTAGCTTAAGGTTCAAGCCCTTTGGATAAGGCTCCTCCCGAATCATCCTGCCAAAGCATTTTGGGCCAATGTATTCAGATCTGTACTCGTTGAGACGTTCCCTTGCATCGCGTGAGCCATTGCGAGGGGATTTCGAGCGGGAGCGGGATCTCCGGCCTCCGCCTCCGCCTCCACCTCCTCCACTAGGTGGTGGGGAGGGAGATCTGCGAGGGGGGCTGTTAGACCTCTTGCTTCCGCGTTCGGATTCTCCACGACCTTCCCGATGCTGGCTCCGGCTTCGACGGCTTCCTTCGCCATGGTGGCGGTCGCCGCTGTCGTTCCGGCTCCTACGGGGTTCCAGCTCGCGCTCTTCGTTACTTACCAGGGCGTTCCCGTCGGAATCGACGGTCTCGCCGATGAAGACGTGAATGCCGCCAATTGGGACGATGGAGAGCTTGATGGGGTTGGTCCTAGATGGAATCCATCACTCATCCTACGGGACGATCGGAAAGTTCCCGACGTAAAGAACACGCCCCGCAGCGATGGATTCGTCGTAGCTTCCCATGGCGGAACCCTCCCGGTTCCGGCCTCATGACGCCTCTGGCCCCACGGTGGGCGCCAACTGTCGTTTCCTTGGAGGAGGGATCCTCACGTGGGGGAGAAGAAGTAGGGGCCATAGGGCGGAGAGTCCTCGGGATGGTGGTACGCGATTTACTCAGCTTCGGAACACCTGCTCGAAGACAGGGCCTAGTGATGTTTGTCTGGAATTATCTAGACGCTTTCGCATTGTTACAATGAGTTGTGGTTGTGCCTCTAGGGCTCCCAGGATCCGGCTTATAAAGACGCATAGATCTAGGGTTTACATTGGAGAGTCCTAGCCGGAATACAAGTTACCTAACTACAGTACAATATCTTGCCGTGTACGTCAAAGATCCGCCCTCCACCAAGGCCATACTGGATCCGGATACTTCATGGGCTTTCACGGATCCGGCCTCCTTCGTAGGTCGGTCGGGATCCGGCTCCTTGCTCCTGGGCTGGACTTCATCCATCATGATCTACAGCAACTGGGCCGCCCGATGGACCACATGCCACATCACCATCTGTGGGCCACTCGGGCTTGCCGGATCTAGGCCATGTTGTTGATATACCCATAAAGTATACTCACAACACGTGCAATGCGTAAACATCTCTCTGGATGGGCTGCCCACATGGCTGGTGTTATTAAAAAATAGAAGGCTCACTTATCAAGTGTGATTGATGAGCTAGAGGCTGTTGCGGAGGTAAGACCGATGTCCATGCATTAGATTGAACTTAAGAATCAGTCCAATGCGCAGATGGCGAGTCTTCTTCGCGAAGAGGAACTCAAATGATATCAATGATCCAAATCCCAATTCATTTTGGAGGGAGACTCAAATACGCGATATTTTCATGGCTTAGCCAATGGGAGTCATCGGAAAAAACGTATTCACTCACTTAATCAAGAAGAAGGGTTGATTGAAGGCCATGAGCAACTCAAATCATACACTACTAATTATTATAAAGATCTGTTTGGTCCTCTGGAGGAAAGTTCCTTCTCTCTTAAAGAAAAAATGGCCTACTAACCGCACCCTATTCTGTGGAAGAGGTTCAGAAAGCAGTTTTCCAAATGGAATGCAACAAAGCACCGGATCCTGATGGTTTTCCAGCAGAGTTTTATCAAACTTTCTGGGATACCATTAAACAGGACCTTCTAGATCTGTTCAGTGCTCTACAAATTGGAAAACTAGGTAAATGGCTGTTTAATCTTCTTACAGAGGATGGGATTTGACAAACTATACTTAGGATAAAGTATATCGGCTCGAAGACGTTATCCCAAGTGGTTTGGAAACCCGGGGATTCTCACTTCTGGGCTGGTCTTATGGCGACAAAAAATGTCTTTTTCGCCATGGTACTTTTTCGATTAAGAATGGTGCACAGATACGGTTCTGGGAAGATGTTTGGTTACACAATGCACCCTTAAGTGAACAGTATCATTGCCACAGTAATGGCTACCTCACCCCCGAATGTGACGTTCATACGGGCTTTGCTTGGACAAAGGCCACATACATGGAATGCCCTAATTCACTGGCTGTCGAGGGGACTCCTCGGCAATGCCCTCCGATTGGGGCTTAGGGTTGACGGAATCCTGGAAGCTGACACGAGACATCGGTTCACAGACAAGCGGGGAGAGCGATTTACCCAGGTTCGGGGCCCTCGATGAGGTAAAACCCTTACGTCCTGCCTGTCTGTTCTTGATTATGAAGATAATGGGTTACAATGGGGTGCCGATGAAGGAGATATGCCCTAGAGGCAATAATAAAGTGGTTATTACTTATATCTCTATGTTTATGATAAATGTTTATATGTCATGCTATAATTGTATTAACCGAAACATTAGTACATGTGTGATATGTAGACAAACAAAGAGTCCCTAGTATGCCTCTTAACTAGCTTGTTGATTAATGGATGATTAGTTTCATAATCATGAACATTGGATGTTATTAATAACAAGGTTATATCATTGTATGAATGATGTAATGGACACACCCAATTAAGCGTAGCATAAGATCTCGTCATTAAGTTATTTGCTATAAGCTTTCGATACATAGTTACCTAGTCCTTATGACCATGAGATCATGTAAAATCACTTATATCGGAAAGGTACTTTGATTACACCAAACGCCACTGCGTAAATGGGTGGTTATAAAGGTGGGATTAAGTATCCGGAAAGTATGAGTTGAGGCATATGGATCAACAGTGGGATTTGTCCATCCCGATGACGGATAGATATACTCTGGGCCCTCTCGGTGGAATGTCGTCTAATGTCTTGCAAGCATATGAATAAGTTCATAAGAGACCACATACCACGGTACGAGTAAAGAGTACTTGTCAGGAGACGAGGTTGAACAAAGTATAGAGTGATACCGAAGATCAAACCTCGGACAAGTAAAATATCGCGTGACAAAGGGAATTGGTATTGTATGTGAATGGTTCATTCGATCACTAAAGTCATCGTTGAATATGTGGGAGCCATTATGGATCTCCAGATCCCGCTATTGGTTATTGGTCGGAGTGAGTACTCAAACCATGTCCGCATAGTTCGCGAACCGTAGGGTGACACACTTAAAGTTGGATGTTGAAATGGTAGAACTTGAATATGGAATGGAGTTCGAATATTTGTTCGGAGTCCCGGATGAGATCCCGGACATCACGAGGAGTTCCGGAATGGTCCGGAGAATAAGATTCATATATAGGAAGTCATATTCCAAGTTTGGAAATGATCCGGTGCATTTATGGCAGGTTCTAGAAGGTTCTAGAAAAGTCCGGAAGAAATCACCATGGAAAGTAGAGTCCCGGAGGGACTCCACCTTGCATGGCCAGCCAACCCTAAAGGGGAGGAGTCCAAGGTGGACTCCTCTAGGGTGGCCGGCCAACCCACCTCAAGGAAAGGTGGGAGTCCCACCTTGGGTAGGACTCCCTCCTTGAGTAGGTTTCCCACATATGGGAGGTTTTAGTGTTGGGGTCTTATTCGAAGACTTGGACTAGAACTCTTGGGGCTTCCACCTATATAATGAGAGGCATAGGAGAGGGGGCTGGCCACTTCAAGCCTCAGCCTTGGCCGCACCCCTTAGAGGGCCGGCGCCCAACCCCTCTCTCTCCCCAAACCCTAGCGGTCTCTCTCCTCCACCACATCCCGCACGCTTAAGCGAAGCTCCGCCGGATTTCTCCACCACCACCGACACCACGCCGTCGTGCTGTCGGATTCAAGAGGAGCTACTACTTCCGCTGCCCGCTGGAACGGGGAGGTGGACGTCGTCTTCATCAACAACCGAACGTGTGACCGAGTACGGAGGTGCTGCCTGTTCGTGGCGCCGGAAGCGATCGTGATCAAGATCTTCTACGCGCTTTTGCAAGCGGCAAGTGAACGTCTACCGCAGCAACAAGAGCCTCATCTTGTAGGCTTTGGAATCTCTTCAAGGGTGAGACTCGATACCCCCTCGTTGCTACCGTCTTCTAGATTGCATCTTGGCTTGGATTGCGTGTTCGCGGTAGGAAATTTTTTGTTTTCTATGCAACGTTCTCCTACAGCCGAATAGTTCGGCTGAGATCTCGTCGAGAGGCTAAGCACTGCGGCGACCTAGCTCTAGACTTTTTGGTGGCTAAGGCTGCTAAGATTGATTGTGTCCCTCGGTAGCCCCTCTCCTAGCCTTTATATAGGAGGCCAGGTCTCGAGAGGTCTTACCGAGTACGACTAGGTTTACAGTAGGTTTGAATCTAATCTTTCCTTGTTCGGCTGCGTCCTTGTCTTGCCCGTCAAGGATTCTTCTGATGTGCCGTCCAGGTGGCCCATGTCGCCTCCAATTGTCTTCATGGGCCTCCGATTATTCAATACAGGATAGGGCAATATCGGTTACCCGAAGGGTAATGCCCACGTCAGTAGCCCTCGAGTGTCTAGCCGAACTTTGTTCGGGTAGATACTGAAGCACGTCTCCTTCTGATGTTCTTCTCCTTGATTGTCCTTGTTCATCTTGAATCAGCATCGTCTTCTTTTGTCGGGTGCGCGTCAGCGCTCCCGATGGGAGTAGCCCCCGAGTCTAGGTACGGATGCTTGCAATCCGTGCGTAGACTCAAGTTGTACCACTCGAACATTCTTCTCTGCCGAAGTTTTCTGCAGGTCTTCATAGGTCATCCGATATATTTTTGCATGCAAGGGATGATGAGTAACGTGCCCAACTTTTGTTGGTTAACTACCGATGGCAAAACAACGTTACCCTACACAGAATCAAGTCCCCGGGCATGATCCTGGAGAACAAAAAAGTTCTGTCGGGTGCGCATCCAGCGCTCCCGATGGGAGTAGCCCCCGAGTCTGGGCACGGGTGCTTGCAACCGGGTGCAGACTAGAGCTGAGCAAAGGTTTTTTTCTCCATCTTTTTTTTTCTTCGAGTCCTCATTTTGTCGGGTGCGCGCTCAGTGCTCCCGATGGGAGTAGCCCCCGAGTCTGGACGTGAGACCATCCGATGCTTTTAAAAAAAAAATCTTCGGCTGCCCGTAACAGTCCTTATGACGTCACTGTTGACGTGTGACTGCTGCGGTTTGATTGACAGGACTTGACCTGACGGGCCCACCCTAGCTCTGCGCGGGCAGTTTTTAGGACTTGACCAGTGCACGCGCGGCGACCGAGGCGTCTCCTCGATTTTCGCACAACGTGGGAATAATGGGCCGCCGGTTCTGTTCCTTCTTCAAGCGCCACGTGTATAGCCAGATCCGCTCCACCTCCCACGACACCCGTGGAGTTATGGCCACGATCTTGCGCAAATTCCTACGGCATAAATAGAGGGCCTCCTCGTTTTTACCTTTCACACTTCTTACTGCTCATCTTCTCGCTCAAGCCTTCCTGCCTCCTCTGTTTCTTCGTCAGAAGTTCCGCACGCCATGGGCAAGAAGAAGAGCGCCAGCACCTCGGACGCGACCAAAGTTAGCCGCGATTGGAGTGCCTCCGCCATTTCCAATCGCGACATCAACAAGCTGCGCGCCCTCGGCTTCATCTCCGCATCTGAGGAGGACATTCGTCTTCCAGGTGCGGTCTCTCGCCCAAGGCCCCCGAAGGGCTTCACTGTCATGTTTGCTGCCTTTTTGTTCCGTGATCTCTCTCTTCCGGCCCACGAGTTCCTTCGCTCCCTTCTTTTCTTCTACGGGATCCAGCTCTGGCAGCTGACCCCAAACTCCATTCTCCATCTTTCCATCTTCATTACTGTTTGCGAGGCCTTCCTTGGCATTGATCCTCACTGGGGTCTTTGGAGGAAGATCTTCTACGTGAAGCGCCACAACGACAGCAATGGCCCCCCCGTCATCGGTGGCATTGGCTTTGTCGTCAGGAAGGAGGTCGACTACTTTGACTACCCAATGAAGGAATCCGTCCAGGGCTGGTGCAATAAGTGGTTCTACCTGCGAGATCCCATAGTGCCTGGACGGCGCTCGAATCTCCCTCCCTTTGATGACGTCTTGGTGGCTCACAAGAAGAAGTCCTGGCGAAACGCCCTTTCTCCCGAAGAGAGGGCGATAGCCGACAGACTGTTTGAGCAGGTCGTCGTCTTGAAGAATACGGGAGGCTTGACGATTAGCGGCACTGAAGTAGTTTCAGTGTTCTTGCAACGTCGAGTGCAGCCGCTAATGTCTCGACCTCACCAGTTATGGCTTTATACTGGCAAGGGCGACAAGTCGAGGATCAGTTCTGCCGACCTGTCGGCAGATGAGCTTCGGGACGAGGTTCGTCGCCTGACGAGCCTCAGTATGAAGGATAACATTGTATTGACATCGGCTCGCCCTCCTTACGATTTTGACCATCTCCCGTCTGAGGTAATCTTTGTTGCTCCTTGCTTGCTTTCATCTCTTCTTTCTTCGTTGCGTTTTGCAAACTTCCTTTTCTCTTCTTGATAGGCCTCCTCCATCGTTCGATGCTATCCTCCTACACCGGAAAGCGGCGTGGAGCCAGAGGATGATGATGACGATTCTGAAGGGACCGAGGATGCCCAGAAGGTCTTCGAGGACATCGATGTCCAAGAGGGCGACACTGGAGGAGGTCGCTTTCACTAGGAGCAAGCGTCGCTTGCAGATAGACAAAGATTTTATCACGACGGCTGAATCTAGTCCCAGCGACCAAGATAATGATGTCGTTGGAGCTTCTCCGCCTTCTCCTGCCGACAAGGGGCCATCAGGCTTTTTCGCTGCCGAGGATGACTTGGAACTATGAGCATCTTCACTCCTTTGTAATTTGACCTTTGTCATTTTGTATGCTAACCATTCTCTTTTCTGAAGTAGCTCCGATGATGATCTTGTTCCTCTCGCAAAGAGGGCTAAATTATCAGCTGAGAGAGCATCATCGGCTAAAGAACCGAATCCTTCTCCTGCCAAGTCGACGCCTCCTACGAGGACGACCGTGGAGAAAATTCCAGTGTCGAAGGTTATTCCTCCTGGCGACACTCCTATTTTGTCGGCTGCTCGCGACCACGTAAGTATTTATTCTACCTTGCTTTGCTGAATTTTCTTCATATCGACTGAGTCTCCCTGATCTCCCTTGCTGCAGCCGATTTATGCCACAATCGATGCTGTGGTAGATTTCGCCGAGCAGTTTACTCGACTGGAGGCTGAAAACGCCCAGCTTCGGAAGACTGTCAAGTCTTCGGCTGATCAGGTGCTGGAGGCCAACAGGCTTGCCACCGATGCCAAGAAGGAAAATGCCTTGCTGAAGGAGGAGCTGTCGAAGTTGAAGTGGCAGATGAAGGATGAGCAGGACGCCAGGCGCGCGGCAGCGGTCGCAGTCGATAAAAAGAAAGGCGTCCTCCGTGAATCCATCAAGGACTTATTGGGTAAAATTCACGATACAAAGTTTTCTTTTTTGGTATTTCCTTACTGGCTACTGATCTGTCTTTCTCTCAGAGGCCGCCAATATAACCGTCACTCAACGTCATCAGCTTCGGGAGGACTCCACATCCGATGCCCAGTCGCTTGCTGCTGAGTCTAATGTCCAAGTCCTTGGGCTTCTGCAAAAGACTAGAGGAGCATTGTCAAGGCTGTACTCGATGATCTTCCCGAAGATGAAGCAGGACAAGACCCTTGGCGACATGGTGGATGATTTTCTTGTCGACTCTTCTGAGCCTGTGGAGGTATTGAAACGCCGTTCTCGATTGTTTGGGGCGGTTCTTACTTTCCAGCTGCTAATGGGTCATGGGCTGGGGTCTGACTTGGAGAAGTTATCTAAGGCATTGCCTGTGGATGACAACAACCACTTAGTCGACCTTGAACCTTTCAAAAGATCGGCAGTAACTGATACGTCTCCAACGTATCGATAATTTCTTATGTTCCATGCTACTTTATTGATGATATCTACATGTTTTATGCATACTTTATGTCATATTTATGCATTTTCCGGCACTAACCTATTAACGAGATGCCGAAGAGCCAGTTGCTGTTTTCTGCTGTTTTTGGTTTCAGAAATCCTTGTAAGGAAATATTCTCGGAATTGGACGAAATCAACGCCCAGGATCTTATTTTTCCACGAAGCTTCCAGAAGTCCGGAGAGGAAACGAAGTGGGGCGACGAGGCGACGCCACACCAGGGCGGCGCGGCCCAGGCCCTGGCCGCGCCGGCCTGTGGTGTGGGCCCCTCGTGGCGCCCCCTGACCTACCCTTCCGCCTACTTAAGCCTTCGTCGAGAATAACTCCAGTACCGAGAGCCACGATACGGAAAACCTTCCAGAGACGCCGCCGCCGCCAATCCCATCTCGGGGGATTCAGGAGATCGCCTCCGGCACCCTGCCGGAGAGGGGAATCATCTCCCGGAGGACTCTACACCGCCATGGTCGCCTCCGGAGTGATGAGTGAGTAGTTCACCCCTGGACTATGGGTCCATGGCAGTAGCTAGATGGTCATCTTCTCCTAATTGTGCTATCATTGTTGGATCTTATGAGCTGCCTAACATGATCAAGATCATCTATCTGTAATGCTACATGTTGTGTTTGTTGGGATCTGATGAATAAGTGAATGCTATGTTATGTTGATTATCAATATCATCTATGTGTTGTTTATGATCTTGCATGCTCTCCGTTGCTAGTAGAGGCTCTGGCCAAGTTTTTGCTTGTAACTCCAAGAGGGAGTATTTATGCTCGATAGTGGGTTCATGTCTCCATTAAATCTGGGGGAGTGACAGAAACCTCTAAGGTTGTGGATGTGCTGTTGCCACTAGGGATAAAACATCAATGCTATGTCTAAGGATATATTCATTGATTACATTACGCACCATACTTAATGCAATTGTCTGTTGTTTGCAACTTAATACTGGAGGGGGTTCGGATGGTAACCTGAAGGTGGACTTTTTAGGCATAGATGCAGGCTGGATAGCGGTCTATGTACTTTGTCGTAATGCCCAATTAAATCTCACAATACTCATCATAACATGTATGTGCATGGTCATGCCCTCTTTATTTGTCAATTGCCCAACTGTAATTTGTTCACCCAACATGCTTATTCTTATCGGAGAGACACCTCTAGTAAACTGTGGACCCCGGTCCATTCTTTTACATCAAATACAATCAACTGCAATACTCGTTCTACTGTTTTCTGCAAAAATCATCATCCACACTATACATCTAATGAAGAAATACTACATGTAGTAATTGGTAGAATGTCTTGAATAATTTGATACTTGCCAATTTTTGTGCTCATGTTTAAGCTATTGCATCATATACTTTGCACCTACTAATGAAGAAATACATAAAGCTTGCTAAAATTTGGTTTGCATGATTGGTCTCTCTAAAGTCTAGATATTTTCTAGTAAGGGTCGAACAACAAGGAAGACGGTGTAGAGT
Source organism: Lolium perenne (assembly GCF_019359855.2). Classification (NCBI taxonomy): domain Eukaryota; kingdom Viridiplantae; phylum Streptophyta; class Magnoliopsida; order Poales; family Poaceae; genus Lolium; species Lolium perenne. Next base: position 29,151,357 of record NC_067248.2, on the reverse strand, counting down.
CTTATAATACTTACAATATGTCTTTTATGTGAGTTTTGCCATACCGCTTCATACTTGTGTTTGTTTCAAATAGCCTTGCTAGCCTAAGCCTTGTATCGAGAGGGAATACTTCTCATGCATCCAAAATCCTTGAGCCAAACACTATGCCACTTGTGTCCACCATACCTACCTACTACATGGTATTTCTCCGCCATTCCAAAGTAAGTTGCTTGAGTGCTACCTTTAAAATTTCCATTCTCTATCTTTGCAATATATAGCTCATGGGACAAATAGCCTAAAAACTATTGTGGTATTGAATATGTACTTATGCATTTTATCTCTTATTAAGTTGCTTGTTGAGCGATAACCATGTTCCTGGGGACGCCATCAACTACTCTTTGTTGAATATCATGTGAGTTGCTATGCATGTTCGTCTTGTCTGAAGTAAGGGCGATTTACCATGAGTTGAATGATTTGAGCATGCATATTGTTAGAGAAGAACATTGGGCCGCTAACTAAAGCCATGATCCATGGTGGAAGTTTCAGTTTTGGACAAATATCCTCAATCTCATATGAGAATATTAATTGTTGCTAAATGCTTATGCATTAAAGAGGAGTCCATTATCTGTTGTCTATGTTGTCCCGGTATGGATGTCTAAGTTGAGAATAATCAAAAGCGAGAAATCCAATGCGAGCTTTCTCCTTAGACCTTTGTACAGGCGGCATAGAGGTACCCCTTTGTGACACTTGGTTAAAACATATGTATTACGGTGATAATCCAGGTAATCCGAGCTAATTAGGACAAGGTGCGGGCACTATTAGTATACTATGCATGAGGCTTGCAACTTGTAGGATATAATTTACATAACACATATGCTTTATTACTACCGTTGAGAAAATTGTTTCTTGTTTTCAAAATCAAAGCTCTAGCACAAATATAGCAATCAATGCTTCCCTCTGCGAAGGGCCTTTCTTCTACTTTTATGTTGAGTCAGTTCACCTATTTCTCTCCCATCTCAAGAAACAAACACTTGTGTGAACTGTGCATTGATTCCTACATACTTGCATATTGCACTTGTTATATTACTTTACATTGACAATATCCATGAGATATACATGTTACAAGTTGAAAGCAACCGCTGAAACTTAATCTTTCTTTGTGTTGCTTCAATACCTCTACTATGAATTTATTGCTTTATGAGTTAACTCTTATGCAAGACTTATTGATGCTTGTCTTGAAAGTACTATTCATGAAAAGTCTTTGCTATATGATTCAATTGTTTACTCATTGCATTACCATTGCTTCGAATCGCTGCATTCATTACATGTGCTTACAATAGTATGATCAAGATTATGATGGCATGTCACTTCAGAAATTATCTTTGTTATCGTTTACCTACTCGGGACGAGTAGGAACTAAGCTTGGGGATGCTGATACGTCTCCAACGTATCGATAATTTCTGATGTTCCATGCTACTTTATTGATGATATCTACATGTTTTATGCATACTTTATGTCATATTTATGCATTTTCCGGCACTAACCTATTAACGAGTTGCCGAAGAGCCAGTTGTTGTTTTCTGCTGTTTTTGGTTTCAGAAATCCTAGTAAGGAAATATTCTCAGAATTGGACGAAATCAACGCCCAGGATCTTATTTTTCCACGAAGCTTCCAGAAGTCCGGAGAGGAAATGAAGTGGGGCGACGAGGCGACGCCACACCAGGGCGGCGCGGCCCAGGCCCTGGCCGCGCCGGCCTGTGGTGTGGGCCCCTCGTGGCACCCCCTGACCTACCCTTCCGCCTACTTAAGCCTTCGTCGAGAATAACTCCAGTACCGAGAGCCACGATACGGAAAACCTTCCAGAGACGCCGCCGCCGCCAATCCCATCTCGGGGGATTCAGGAGATCGCCTCCGGCACCCTGCCGGAGAGGGGAATCATCTCCCGGAGGACTCTTCACCGCCATGGTCGCCTCCGGAGTGATGAGTGAGTAGTTCACCCCTGGACTATGGGTCCATAGCAGTAGCTAGATGGTCGTCTTCTCCTAATTGTGCTATCATTGTTGGATCTTGTGAGCTGCCTAACATGATCAAGATCATCTATCTGTAATGCTACATGTTGTGTTTGTTGGGATCTGATGAATAAGTGAATGCTATGTTATGTTGATTATCAATATCATCTATGTGTTGTTTATGATCTTGCATGCTCTCCGTTGCTAGTAGAGGCTCTGGCCAAGTTTTTACTTGTAACTCCAAGAGGAAGTATTTATGCTCGATAGTGGGTTCATGTCTCCATTAAATCTGGGGGAGTGACAGAAACCTCTAAGGTTGTGGATGTGCTGTTGCCACTAGGGATAAAACATCAATGCTATGTCTAAGGATATATTCGTTTATTACATTACGCACCATACTTAATGCAATTGTCTGTTGTTTGCAACTTAATACTGGAGGGGGTTGATACGTCTTTGACGTATCGATAATTTCTTATGTTCCATGCCACATTATTGATGTTATCTACATGTTTTATGCACACTTTATGTCATATTCGTGCATTTTCTGGAACTAACCTATTAACAAGATGCCGAAGTGCCGATTCTTTGTTTTTACTGCTATTTTTGGTTTCAGAAATCCTAGTAAAGAAATATTCTCGGAATCGGACGAAATCAACGCCCAGGTTCCTATTTTGCCCGGAAGCATCCAGAACACACGAGAACCGCCAGAGGAGGGGCACAGGCCCACCAAACCCTAGGCCGGCGCGGCCAGGGGGGGGGGCCCGCGCCCCCCTATAGTGTCGGCGCCCCTTCGACCTTCTGACGCCGCCTCTTCGCCTATATAAAGCCCCTGGACCTAAAACCTCGATACGAAAAAGCCACGGTACGAGAAACCTTCCAGAGCCGCCGCCATCGCGAAGCCAAGATCTGGGGGACATGAGTCTCTGTTCCGGCACGCCGCCGGGACGGGGAAGTGCCCCCGGAAGGCTTCTCCATCGACACCGCTGCCATCTCCACCGCCGCTGCTGTCTCCCATGAGGAGGGAGTAGTTCTCCATCGAGGCTCGGGGCTATACCGGTAGCTATGTGGTTAATCTCTCTCCTATGTACTTCAATACAATGATCTCATGAGCTGCCTTACATGATTGAGATTCATATGAGCTTTGTATCGCTACTAGTTGTGTGCTACTCATGTGATGTTATTAAAGTAGTCTATTCCTCCTGCATGGTGAAAAGGTGACTAGTGTGTGCACCATGTGGTTCTTGTTGTAGGCTATGATCATGATCTCTTGTTGATGTGATCTATTCCTCCTTCATAGTGTAATGTGGACAGTGTGTGCACTATGTTAGTTCTTGGTTTATTTTGCAATGATCTATTATGCTCTAAGGTTATTTAAATATGAACATTGAATTGTGGAGCTTGTTAACTCCGGCATTGAGGGTTCGTGTAATCCTACGCAATGTGTTCATCATCCAACAAAAGAGTGTATGTAGCACATATGAGAAAGAGTTATTTATTATGCGATCAATGTTGAGAGTGTTCACTAGTGAAAGTGTAATCCCTAGGCCTTGTTCCTAAATACTGCTATCGCTGCTTGTTTACTGTTTTACTGCGTTACTACTGCTGCGTTACTACTGCTCATACTTATTCATACCACCTGTATTTCACTATCTCTTCGCCGAACTAGTGCACCTATTAGGTGTGTTGGGGACACAAGAGACTTCTTGCTTTGTGGTTGCAGGGTTGCATGAGAGGGATATCTTTGACCTCTTCCTCCCTGAGTTCGATAAACCTTGGGTGATCCACTTAAGGGAAAACTTTCTGCTGTTCTACAAACCTCTGCTCTTGGAGGCCCAACACTGTCTACAGGAAAAGGAGGGGGCGTAGACATCAAGCTATTTTCTGGCGCCGTTGCCGGGGAGGAAAGGTAAAAGGTACTCACACTCCGGATCTCGGCTACTAAGCTATTTTCGCCGTTGTAAGTACTCGAAGCTATTTCCTTTAGATCCTGCAATTGCATCTTTTTGTTTCTTGTTTACACTAGTTTGGCATAATGGACAAAAATGAGCTTCTTATTCTATTTCCTGATTTAAGACATGGATGGTTTGATGCGAAAATTAAAAAACCTATGGAACCTTATTTGCATGCTGGTAGTAATATTAGTATGAACGCTTTGAACACCATTGTTGATAATAATATAGAAAATTCTAAGCTTGGGAAAGCTGGTTTTGATGAGCATGATATTTTTAGTCCCCCAAGCATTGAGGAGAAAATTTTCTTTGATGATACTTTGCCTCCTATTTATGATGATTATAATGATAGTGGTCTTTTGGTGCCACCTACTATGGAGAGTAAATTTTGTTGTGATTATACTATGCCTCCTACACTTGATGAGAATAATAATGATAGCTACTTTGTTGAATTTGCTCCCACTAGTACTAATAAAATTGATTATGCTTATGTGGAGAGTAATAATTTTATGCATGAGACTCATGATAAGAATGCTTTATGTGATGGTTATATTGGTGAGTTTTCTCATGACACTACTGAAAGTTATTATGAGAGAGGAAAATATGGTGGTAGAAATTTTCATGTTACTAAAACACCTCTCTATATGCTTAAAATCTTGAAGTTGAGCTTGTCTAGTTTTTCTATGCTTGTTGCATTATGCTTCTTGAATTTGTTTATTTACAAGATTTCTTTGCATAGGAAGCATGTTAGACTTAAATGTGTTTTGAATTTGCCTCTTGATGCTCTCTTTTACTTCAACTACTATTTCTTGCGAGTGCATCATTAAAACTGCTGAGCCCATCTTAATGGCTATAAAGAAAGAACTTCTTGGGAGATAACCCATGTGTTATTTTGCTACAGTACTTTGTTTTATATTTATGTCTTGGAAGTTGTTTACTACTGTAGCAACCTCTCCTTATCTTAGTTTAGTGTTTTGGTGTGCCAAGTAAAGTCTTTGATAGTAAAGTGAATACTAGATTTGGATTACTGCGCAGTTTCAGATTTCTTTGCTGTCACGAATTTCGACCTGCCTCCCTGTAGGTAGCTCCGAAAATTAAGCCAATTTACGTGCCTGATCCTCAGATATGTACGCAACTTTCATTCAATTTGGGCATTTTCATTTGAGCAAGTCTGGTGCCATTTTAAAATTTGTCTTTACGAACTGTTCTGTTTTGACAGATTCTGCCTTTTATTTCGCATTGCCTCTTTTGCTATGTTGGATGAATTTCTTTGATCCATTAATGTCCAGTAGCTTTATGCAATGTCCAGAAGTGTTAAGAATGAGTGTGTCACCTCTGAACATGTTAATTTTTATTGTGCACTAACCCTCTAATGAGTTGTTTCGAGTTTGGTGTGGAGGAAGTTTTCAAGGATCAAGAGAGGAGTATGATGCAATATGATCAAGGAGAGTGAAAGCTCTAAGCTTGGGGATGCCCCGGTGGTTCACCCCTGCATATATCAAGAAGACTCAAGCGTCTAAGCTTGGGGATGCCCAAGGCATCCCCTTCTTCATCGACAAATTATCAGGTTCCTCCCCTGAAACTATATTTTTATTCCATCACAGCTTATGTGCTTTGCTAGGAGCGTCGGTTTGTTTTAGTTTTTGTTTTGTTTGAATAAAATGGATCCTAGCATTCTTTGTGTGGGAGAGAGACACGCTCCGCTGTTGCATATGGACAAGTATGTCCTTAGTTTCTACTCATAGTATTCATGGCGAAGTTTCTTCTTCGTTAAATTGTTATATGGTTGGAATTGGAAAATGATACATGTAGTAATTGCTATAATGTCTTGGGTAATGTGATACTTGGCAATTGTTGTGCTCATGTTTAAGCTCTTGCATCATATACTTTGCACCTATTAATGAAGAAATACATAGAGCATGCTAAAATTTGGTTTGCATATTTGGTCTCTCTAAGGTCTAGATAATTTCTAGTATTGAGTTTGAACAACAAGGAAGACGGTGTAGAGTCTTATAATGTTTACAATATGTCTTTTATGTGAGTTTTGCTGCACCGGTTCATCCTTGTGTTTGTTTCAAATAGCCTTGCTAGCCTAAACCTTGTATCGAGAGGGATTACTTCTCATGCATCCAAAATCCTTGAGCCAACCACTATGCCATTTGTGTCCACCATACTTACCTACTACATGGTATTTCTCCGCCATTCCAAAGTAAATTGCTTGAGTGCTACCTTTAAAATTCCATCATTCAGCTTTGCAATATATAGCTCATGGGACAAATAGCTTAAAAACTATTGTGGTATTGAATATGTACTTATGCACTTTATCTCTTATTAAGTTGCTTGTTGTGCGATAACCATGTTCGTGGGGACGCCATCAACTACTCTTTGTTGAATATCATGTGAGTTGCTATGCATGTCCGTCTTGTCTGAAGTAAGGGAGATTTACCACCTTATGGTTAGAGCGTGCATATTGTTAGAGAAGAACATTGGGCCGCTAACTAAAGCCATGATCCATGGTGGAAGTTTCAGTTTTGGACAATATCCTCAACCTCATATGAGAAAATTAATTGTTGCTACATGCTTATGCATAAAAGAGGAGTCCATTATCTGTTATCTATGTTGTCCCGGTATGGATGTCTAAGTTGAGAATAATCAATAGCGAGAAATCCAATGCGAGCTTTCTCCTTAGACCTTTGTACAGGCGGCATAGAGGTACCCCTTTGTGACACTTGGTTAAAACATGTGCATTGCGATAATCCCGGTAATCCAAGCTAATTAGGACAAGGTGCGGGCACTATTAGTATACTATGCATGATACTTGCAGCTTATAGGATATAATTTACACAATACATATGCTTTATTACTACCGTTGACAAAATTGTTTCTTGTTTTCAAAATAAAAGCTCTAGCACAAATATAGCAATCGATGCTTTCCTCTTTGAAGGACCATTCTTTTACTTTTATTGTTGAGTCAGTTCACCTATTTCTCTCCATCTCAAGAAGCAAACACTTGTATGAACTGTGCATTGATTCCTACATACTTGCATATTGCAATTGTTATATTGCTTTGCATTGACAACTATCCATGGGATATACATGTTATGAGTTGAAAGCAACCGCTGAAACTTAATCTTCCTATGTGTTGCTTCAATGCTTTTACTTTGAATTATTGCTTTATGAGTTAACTCTTATGCAAGACTTATTGATGCTTGTCTTGAAGTACTATTCATGAAAAGTCTTTGCTATATGATTCACTTGTTTACTCATGTCATATACATTGTTTTGATCGCTGCATTCATTACATATGTTTACAATATGATCAAGTTTATGATGGCATGTCACTCCAGAAATTATCTTTGTTATCGTTTACCTGCTCGAGACGAGCAGAAACTAAGCTTGGGGATGCTGATACGTCTCCGACGTATCGATAATTTCTTATGTTCCATGCCACATTATTGATGTTATCTACATGTTTTATGCACACTTTATGTCATATTCGTGCATTTTCTGGAACTAACCTATTAACAAGATGCCGAAGTGCCAGTTGCTATTTTCTGCTGTTTTTGGTTTCAGAAATCCTAGTAAAGAAATATTCTCGGAATCGGACGAAATCAACGCCCAGGTTCCTATTTTGCCCGGAAGCATCCAGAACACACGAGAACCGCCAGAGGAGGGGCACAGGCCCACCAAACCGTAGGCCGGCGCGGCCAGGGGGGGCCCGCGCCCCCCTATAGTGTCGGCGCCCCTTCGACCTTCTGACGCCGCCTCTTCGCCTATATAAAGCCCCTGGACCTAAAACCTCGATACGAAAAAGCCACGGTACGAGAAACCTTCCAGAGCCGCCGCCATCGCGAAGCCAAGATCTGGGGGACATGAGTCTCTGTTCCGGCACGCCGCCGGGACGGGGAAGTGCCCCCGGAAGGCTTCTCCATCGACACCGCTGCCATCTCCACCGCCGCTGCTGTCTCCCATGAGGAGGGAGTAGTTCTCCATCGAGGCTCGGGGCTGTACCGGTAGCTATGTGGTTAATCTCTCACCTATGTACTTCAATACAATGATCTCATGAGCTGCCTTACATGATTGAGATTCATATGAGCTTTGTATCGCTACTAGTTGTGTGCTACTCATGTGATGTTATTAAAGTAGTCTATTCCTCCTGCATGGTGTAAAGGTGACTAGTGTGTGCACCATGTGGTTCTTGTTGTAGGCTATGATCATGATCTCTTGTAGATTGTGGAGTTAATTATCATTATGATAGTATTGATGTGATCTATTCCTCCTTCATAGTGTAATGTGGACAGTGTGTGCACTATGTTAGTTCTTGGTTTATTTTGCAATGATCTATTATGCTCTAAGGTTATTTAAATATGAACATTGAATTGTGGAGCTTGTTAACTCCGTCATTGAGGGTTCGTGTAATCCTACGCAATGTGTTCATCATCCAACAAAAGAGTGTATGTAGCACATATGAGAAAGAGTTATTTATTATGCGATCAATGTTGAGAGTGTTCACTAGTGAAAGTGTAATCCCTAGGCCTTGTTCCTAAATACTGCTATCGCTGCTTGTTTACTGTTTTACTGCGTTACTACTGCTGCGTTACTACTGCTCATACTTATTCATACCACCTGTATTTCACTATCTCTTCGCCGAACTAGTGCACCTATTAGGTGTGTTGGGGACACAAGAGACTTCTTGCTTTGTGGTTGCAGGGTTGCATGAGAGGGATATCTTTGACCTCTTCCTCCCTGAGTTCGATAAACCTTGGGTGATCCACTTAAGGGAAAACTTGCTGCTGTTCTACAAACCTCTGCTCTTGGAGGCCCAACACTGTCTATAGGAAAAGGAGGGGGCGTAGACATCAGGGGTTCGGATGATAACCTGAAGGTGGACTTTTTAGGCATAGATGCATGCTGGATAGCGGTCTATGTACTTTGTCGTAATGCCCAATTAAATCTCACAATACTCATCATAACATGTATGTGCATGGTCATGCCCTCTTTATTTGTCAATTTCCCAACTGTAATTTGTTCACCCAACATGCGTATTCTTATCGGAGAGACACCACTAGTGAACTGTGGACCCCGGTCCATTCTTTTACATCAATACATTTAACTGCAATACTCGTTCTACTGTTTTCTGCAAACATCATCATCCACACTATACATCTAATCCTTTGTTACAGCAAGCCGGTGAGATTGACAACCTCACTGTTACGTTGGGACAAATTACTTTGGTTGTGTTGTGCAGGTTCCACGTTGGCGCCGGAATCCCTGGTGTTGCGCCGCACTACACTCCGCCGCCATCAACCTTCAACGTGCTTCTTGGCTCCTACTGGTTCGATAAACCTTGGTTTCTTGCGAGGAAAACTTGCCGCTGTACGCATCACACCTTCCTCTTGGGGTTCCCAACGGACGCGTGCTGTACGCGTATCAAGACCGTTTTCTGGCGCCGTTGCCGGGGAGATCAAGACACGCTGCAAGGGGAGTCTCCACCTCCAACCTCTTTACTTTGTTTTTGTCTTGCTTTACTTTTATTTTGTACTTTGTTTGCTGCACTAAAACAAAACACACAAAAATTAGTTGCTAGCTTTACTTTATTTACTGTCTTGTTTGCAATCTCCATATTAAAAACACAAAAAATATAGTTACTTGCATTTACTTTATCTAGTTTGCTTTATTTACTGTTGCTAAAATGGGTACTCCTGAAAATACTAAGTTGTGTGACTTCACAACCACAAATAATAATGATTTCTTATGCACACCTATTGCTCCACCTGCTACTTGATGACCCACAAGTATAGGGGATCGCAACAGTCTTCGAGGGAAGTAAAACCCAATTTATTGATTCGACACAAGGGGAGACAAAGAACACTTGGAAGCCTTAACAACGGAGTTGTCAATTCAGTTGCACCTGGAAACAGACTTGCTCGCAAGGGTTTATCAGTAGTAACATGTTTATAGCGATAGTGATAGTGAAATAACAGCAGCAGAGTAACAGAGACAGCAGTAGTGATTTTAGTAAACAGCAGGATTAAAATACTGTAGGCACGGGGACGGATGACGGGCGTTGCATGGATGAGAGAAACTCATGTAACAATCATAGCAGGGCATTTGCAGATAATAATAAAACGGTGTCCAAGTACAAAGCAATCAATAGGCATGTGTTCCATATATAGTCGTGCGTGCTCGCAATGAGAAACTTGCACAACATCTTTTGTCCTACCAGCCGGTGGCAGCCGGGCCTCAAGGGAAACTACTGGATATTAAGGTACTCCTTTTAATAGAGTACCGGAGCAAAGCATTAACACTCCGTGAACACATGTGATCCTCACATCGCTACCATTCCCTCCGGTTGTCCCGATTTCTGTCACTTCGGGGCCATCGGTTCCGGACAGCGACATGTGTATACAACTTATAGGTAAGACCATAAACAATGATTATCTTGATGAAACAATAACATGTTTAGATCTGAGATCATGGCACTCGGGCCCTAGTGACAAGCATTAAGCATAACAAGTTGCAACAATATCATCAAAGTACCAACTACGGACACTAGGCACTATGCCCTAACAATCTTATGCTATTACATGACCAATCTCATCCAATCCCTACCATCCCCTTCGGCCTACAGCGGGGGAATTACTCACACATGGATGGGGGAAACATGGCTGGTTGATGTAGAGGCGTTGGCGGTGATGGCGGTGATGATCTCCTCCAATTCCCCGTCCCGGCGGAGTGCCAGAACGGAGACTTCTGGCTCCCGCGACGGAGTTTCGCGATGTGGCGGCGTTCTGGAGGGTTTCTGGTGACTTCGACTTCTCCCCTGGCGTTTTTAGGTCGAGGCCGATAAATAGTCCGAAGGAGGGCGTCGGAGGCCGGCCGAGGGGGCCACACCACAGGGCCACGCGGGCCCCCCCCTGGGCCGCGCCGCCCTATGGTGTGGGGCCCTCGGGCCTCCACCTCAATTGTCCTTCTGGCTCCGTTAGTTTCCTGGGAAAATAGGGCCTTCTGCATAAATTCCGAGGATTTTCCCGAAAGTTGGATTTCTGCACAAAAACGAGACACCAGAGCAGTTCTGCTGAAAACAGCGTTAGTCCGTGTTAGTTGTATCCAAAATACACAAATTAGAGGCAAAACAATAGCAAAAGTGTTCAGGAAAGTAGATACGTTTTGGACGTATCAACTCCCCCCAAGCTTAGCTTATTGCTTGTCCTCAAGCAATTCAGTTAACAACTGAGCGATAAAAGAACTTCCACGAACACATTTGCTCATATGATGTATATATTCTCATGCTATGGCTAATACTCGAGCAGTTCATAATGAGATATATGCAAATAAGATCATCTAACAGCTATGTCAATCATGGAGAGGTACCAACAATTAATAAGAAGCATCATGAATCATGTATATAAGCAGAATTGTAATGTTCATAAGAGAGCATGATAAAGTGGTATCTCGCTTGCCTGTATTTGGTTGGCAAAACATAAATGCCCGGGCACCTCTGGAGTTCATAGAAAGACTAGAAGTAGTGATTGTCAAAAGATAAATGCATCAAAGTTATACCACAATCAATCATATTTTGAGACAAGCATATTGTACTAAGAATGACAGTTGTGCTCTCAAGATAGTGCTCAAAGAAATAATGGAGACACAACATAAAAGTAAAAGATTGACCCTTCGCAGAGGGAAGCAGGGATTAACATGCGCTAGAGCTTTTTATTTTTATAAAGACAGGAGTAAAATTATTTTGACAGGTGTTTGTTGTTGTCAACGAATGGTAATGGGTACACTAACTACCTCGCCAACCGGACTTTCAAGAGCGGCTCCCATGAATTATTGCATATTTATTTGGCACTCCTTCCAACCTTTCTTTCACAAACCATGGCTAACCGAATCCTCGGGTGCCTGCCGACAATCTCATACCATGAAGGAGTGCCTTTTTATTTAGTTTTATTATGATGATGACACTCCCCCCAACCTTTGCTTACACAAGCCATGGCTAACCGAGTCCTTCGGGTGCCGTCCAACAATCACAAACCATGGAGGAGTGTCTATTTAAGTTAATTAATTCGGGACTGGGAATCCCATTGCCAGCTCTTTTTGCAAAATTATTGGATAAGCGGATGTGCCACTAGTCCATATGAGAGTCCGTCAAAAGTAAATGACAAGGTTGAAAGTTAAACACCACATACTTCCTCATGAGCTATGAAACATAAACACAAATTGAGAAGCATTTTGAAGGGTTTAAAGGTAGCGCATGAGAATTTACTTGGAATGGTTTGAAATGCCATGCATAGGTATTTATGGTGGACACTCTGGAATAACTTGGTTTTCATGTGTTTGGAAGTACGAGCAGCGTTCCCGCTCAGTACAAGTGAAGGCTAGCAATAGACTAGGGAGCGACAAATCAAGAGAGCGATGCTTGTCATAATCATGCTTGCGGCAAAATAAATTAACGGAGGCATAAAAGTGATACAAGAACTCTGAAGCAATATAAATCATCGAGGCTTAATTGACTTTTTGTTCAGTCATATGCATGCGTGAGCATGTGCCAAGTCGATATAAATGAATTATTCAGAGGAGGATACCACAATGCCATACTTACTTATGAATAAAACAATGCAAACAAACATACATGACATGCTACTCATATTAATAAATTGGAGCTAAACATGAGAGGTCATGAACTACTAGACTTTCCCAAATAACATATACCTCACATGAACCAACTAAGCATGCTCACATGGATGAGTATATGTACAAAAATGAAAACAAATAGAGTTCATACCAGCCTCTCACCACAATCAGATTGTCGTAGATCGTCATTATTGCCTTTTCACTTGTGCAGCTTGGATAATATGAAATGAAAACCACGCTCCAGCCACCGAAGACCATTGAACTCATAAAGAACTTTACAAACCAGAGAAGAACAGCAAATATTTTTGGTGTTTTCAAATTGCAAATAAGAACAAGAGGAAACAAACAAACAAAGCAAAATCTTTTTGGGTTTTCTTATAGCAAACTAGCAATAGCAAATAAAGTGAAACAAATGCAAGAAACTAAAGCAAACAAATGGTGAAGAGAAATAACAGAAATATTTTTGGTCTTTTTGTGTTTTGGGAAGGAAACAAAGCGAAATCAAGAAATAGCAAACTAAAAGAAACACAGAAAAGCGAAATGGCAGAAATCTGCCAAAACCTGACAGCAGTACAGAAATCGATTTTAACAAAAATCTTACGTTGCTCAGATCGAAAAGTGTTCAACTAATGAAAGTTAGATAACAACCTGGGGAACCTACACAAAAATTTGCAGCTCAAAATGACGCTCTGGCTATTTTTGACGATTTTTACAGTAACGTTCCAGAATCTGTTTTCAGGCAGCATTTCCCCAAATATCATCTTCCTCTCATTAGAAAACCACTCAAACGAACAAAACAAGTATGTGCGAGTATCCAGCAACCATAATATGCAAAGAATGAGTGATGCCGGTATACCTCCCCCCAAGCTTAGGCTTTTGGCCTAAGTGGAGTTCAACCCCAACGAGGGTCGTTGTTCCTCGCCGGTGGGTAGTCCATGGAGTAGTCATAGTAAAGCTCCTGTGCAGAAGAAAAGCGTGGAGGCTCCGCATATCCACCATGTTGATGTGAGGAACTTGCTGCATCGGATGATGAGTCGAGGTGCTCCTCGACCTCTATGTCGTCTCTTGCATGATGGCCTCCTCTCTCTATGTGTGCATCCAGTGCACCTTCTGTGACCGACCAATCTCCCCTGGAATCAAGGTTAGACAGAACAGGCGCATGAGCAATCTTACTAGTTTCTCAGTTTTCTTAGTTATTCTCCAAACTTTCTTATAAAATATTATCTTATAATACAGGTTACCCAAGTTGGAGGAATCTGAAATAAATTCATGTTTAATCATAGAGGCTATGTCAAGTTTTTCTATGGGGAACGGAATATCAAAATGATGAGGTTCTACATTATGAAAAGCTAGTAAACGAGAGGCGATGAGACCTCCACAAATTCCACCTTTCTCACGGTTAGTAGCAAGTCTATAAGCTATTAATGCCCCCAAATTATAAGACCTACTATTTTGCAGTGCTGCAGCTAGAAAAGCCAAATCCGGGATAGAAAGTTTACCACCAATCCTTTTAGCGAGAACGCACTTGGTAATAAAATAGGCAAAGTAGCGGATAGCCGGGAGTTGAATACTAGTGATTTTACCACTTTCACCTGAGAAACTCCTTCCATCGCAAATCATCTTGTAGAGATCCGAGAGTTCTTGCGGCGATCCCTTTATCTTCTCACATGATCCCCATTGCGGTACTCTAATTGCTGCACAGAAAGCACTAAATGGCAAGTTGACAGCTTTATTGTAAATTTTATACTGGACCGTGGGGTTAGATCGCGACCAATTGAACTTGAAGTCCTGCACAAAAGACATAGTTAATTTCACATATTGTCTTGGCTCTCCTTCAACAAAGTCACTCAGCCCTGCACGAGAAATTAGAGTTTGAACATCTTCAAATATCCCCGCGCTTCTCATGAAATCCGCGCACGGGTAGTAAGAGGGGTAAACTCCCTCTTCACGATTGACTATCATAACTTGTTGGACTTCCAATTCTTGCTGGTTCAAGTGATATCTATTCCACTCCATTTTCTGAAATTTCAACAACCAATATAGAAATTTGATTTGGTGACATATAATTGAGGGAAACTACCATAGGAACTTGCTAGAGTACTAATCATGCATCAAAACTAGTTTCTACCACTTAGAACAAGCATGCAAGCTCACTAAACATGTTACCTACAGCAGCAAAATATTCAAGATATACTCAACCAAACGAAATTCTACTTGGATGGGTGGAGGAGTCACATACCGAAGAGCAAATGTGCCAAATTTCAGACAGAAATCTGGGCTGAGCAAAGAGATCGAAAAATGTGGAGTTCTGAAGCAAAAACGCGAGAGAGAGGAACTTGGTACGAGTTTTTTCGGGAGAGAGACTGTTCTGGGCGAAAGAGATGACAAAGTGGGGCAGAGGGGGACCCACACCACATGGTGGCGCGGCCACCTCCTTGGCCGCGCCGGCCTGTGGTCTGGCCCCCTCTGGTGCCCCACAGGTCATCCTCTGGTGCTCCCAGGTGCCTCGTCGAAAAATAGGACCAACGGTATAATTTTTGTGAATTTTTGAAAACTTTGAAAAACGCACATTTCTGGGTATTTAGTTTATTATTACTGGCCAGGAAATTTTTTGAAATCTTCAAATAACTAAAGAACTTTGCAAATTAAAAGTGCTACAGCAACTAGAGCAAGTGGAGGAAGAAAGAGATGTTGTTTACCCTCTCTATGCATACAAAAAGTATTTGTTAACAAGGTTGATCAAGTCTTGCCACCAAATAAATTTTACATAGCATAAGAAGAAATAAACCTCAAATCAATCATGTTACCTTGAATTGTATTGATATGGATCCAATCACGAGAGTTTGATATTCTTCCTTAGGCTCATATATAGGACAATCAATAGTTCCCACTTTGATAGTTCTCACATTAGAAATAGTATTGACTCCACATACTTTATCAATCTTCTTGGGGAAATAAACGGTATGCTCCCTATCATCAACATTGAAAGTAACCTTTCCTTTATTGCAATCAATAACAGCCCCTGCGGTGTTAAGAAAAGGTCTCCCAAGAATAATAGACATATTATCATCTTCAGGCATTTCCAACACAACAAAATCAGTTAATATCAAGCAGTTAGTAGTAACTTGAACAGGAACATTCTCACATATACCAACAGGAATAGCAGTAGATTTATCAGCCATTTGCAAAGATATATCGGTAGGTATCAGCTTATATAAGTAAAGTCTCTTATAAAGAGAAAAAGGCATAACACTAACACCAGCTCCCAAATCACATAGAGCAGTTTTAACATAATTATTCTTAATAGAACAAGGAATAGTAGGTATACCTGGGTCGCCCAACTTCTTAGGAACTTTGCCATTGAAAGAGTAATTAGCAAGCATAGTGGAAATTTCCTCATTGGGGATTTTCCTTTTGTTAGTAACAATATCTTTCATATACTTTGAATAAGGTGGCAATTTAATAGCATCGATCAAAGGGATTTGCAAGAATAAAGGTTTCATCCAATCGCAAAATTTATTATAGTGTTCTTCTTCCTTTGATTTTAATTTCTTAGCAGGAAAAGGCATTTGCTTTTGCACCCAAGGTTCTCTTTCATTACCATGTTTCTCAGCAATAAAATCTTCTTTAGTGTACTTTTTATTTTTAGCATGCTTTTCAGGTTCTTCTTCAACCTCTTCTTTTTCGGGAGTATCATTCTTATCATTATCATTATCATTATCATGTTCATTACCACTTTCGGTTTCAGCATCGAAATAGAAATACTATTAGGATCATTAACAGGTTCGAGAGGATTCTACAACATTTTTATGTTTCTTCTTCTTTTTCTTCCTAGAATGAGCACTAGGTTCAATGCGTTGAGAATCTTGTTCAACTCTTTTGGGATGCCCTTCAGGATATAGAGGATCCTGGGTAGAGACACCACCTCTAGTTGTTAATTCATAAGCATGTTTCTCTTTAGAATTATTCCCTAACAAGTCATTTTGCACTTTAGTGAGTTGATCAATTTGAGTTTGAATCATTTGAAAATGTTTAACAAGCATCTTAACATCATTGGAGGTTCTCTCCACAATATCATGCAATTCACTAATAGCTTGAGAATTTTCCATTAAATGATTCTCTACTCTCATATTAAAATTTTCTTGCTTAACAATATAATTATCAAACTCATCTAAGCATTGTGCAGGAGGTTTCGAATACGGAATATCTTCCCTAGTAAAGCGTTGAAGGGAGTTTACCTCAATCATGGATGAAGGGGGAATTATCTCACATATATCTTCAATAGGAGGTAGATTCTTCACATCTTCAGATTTAATACCTTTCTCCTTGAGAGACTTCTTGGCTTCCCTCATATCTTCATCATTCAATTTAATTAAACCCGCTTCTTCAATATTGGAGTTGGAGTCGGTTCGGGCGTAGTCCAATCATCATGATTCCGGCTTATTTTAGCCAATAATTCTTCGGCGTCGTGCGAGTTCTTTTCTGAAAACACAACCAGCACAACTATCCAAGTATGCCCTAGACTCAATGGTTAGTCCACTATAAAATATATCAAGTAAATCATGCTTTTCCAAATCATGCTCGGGTCGAGCTCTAATAAGAGAGCAGAATCTCGACCAAGCCTCAGGCAATTTCTCTTCATCTCCACGATTAAAATTATAAATTCTCTGCAAAGCAATATGTTGAGCACTAGCAGGAAAGTATTTGCGGAAGAAAACATCAAGCAATTCTTTCGGACTTTTAATAGAATTAGGTGGCAAATTATTATACCAAGTTTTAGCGTCATCCTTTAATGAGAATGGAAATATTTTAGCAACAAAGTAAGTACGCATCTTAACATCATCGAGAAAACAAGCTACTAAGAGTAGATAGCTCAGTCATGTGTTCAACAGCACTTTCTTTTTCAGTACCACAAAAGGGTGTTTTCTCAACAATAGCTATATGAGATAGATCAAGAGAAAAATCATAATCTTTATCCCTAATGTTTATAGGAGATGTGGCAAACTTAGGATCAGGAGACAGTTTATATCTAACGGCATGTTACGCAAGCAACTTTTTAATTTTTCTTGCATCAGTAGTAGCATTGCATTTTTCAATAAAATCATCATTAAGCTCCACATAATCTTCCTCAGGATCATCACTAAAATAACCAAGTTCAGGTGAACTAACAGTGTAGTAGCATTAGGAGTTTCAGTATTTTCAATTTGTCTAGACCTAGCAATTGTAGCATCTAGAAAAGATCCCAATGAACCACTATCATCAAGCACAGCAGAAACATTATCAATATTATGAGAGTGTTCAGATTCAGCAGATGTACCCGCATGCAAAGCATGTGGCGGTGAAACAAGTTTATCAATCACAGATGGTGAATCAAGAGCAAGCAGAGGTATTGAGAATTGTACCTTTTCTTGTAGTGGATGGTAATATGGCGATCTTAGTATCGCGAGGTTTACCCATGATGGAGAATTTGCAGCGAACAATATTAATCCAAGTGAACTTCCAAATAAAGCTATGCTCCCCGGCAACGGCGCCAGAAAATAGTCTTGATGACCCACAAGTATAGGGGATCGCAACAGTCTTCGAGAGAAGTAAAACCCAATTTATTGATTCGACACAAGGGGAGACAAAGAACACTTGGAAGCCTTAACAACGGAGTTGTCAATTCAGTTGCACTGGAAACAGACTTGCTCGCAAGGGTTTATCGATAGTAACAGGTTTATAGCGATAGCGATAGTGAAATAACAAAGCAGAGTAACGAGAGACGGCAGTAGTGATTTTAGTAAACAGCAGGATTAAAATACTGTAGGCACAGGGACGGATGACGGGCGTTGCATGGATGAGAGAAACTCATGTAACAATCATAGCAGGGCATTTGCAGATAATAATAAAACGGTGTCCAAGTACAAAGCAATCAATAGGCATGTGTTCCATATATAGTCGTGCGTGCTCGCAATGAGAAACTTGCACAACATCTTTTGTCCTACCAGCCGGTGGCAGCCGGGCCTCAAGGGAAACTACTGGATATTAAGGTACTCCTTTTAATAGAGTACCGGAGCAAAGCATTAACACTCCGTGAACACATGTGATCCTCACATCGCTACCATTCCCTCCGGTTGTCCCGATTTCTGTCACTTCGGGGCCATCGGTTCCGGACAGCGACATGTGTATACAACTTATAGGTAAGACCATAAACAATGATTATCTTGATGAAACAATAACATGTTCAGATCTGAGATCATGGCACTCGGGCCCTAGTGACAAGCATTAAGCATAACAAGTTGCAACAATATCATCAAAGTACCAACTACGGACACTAGGCACTATGCCCTAACAATCTTATGCTATTACATGACCAATCTCATCCAATCCCTACCATCCCCTTCGGCCTACAGCGGGGGAATTACTCACACATGGATGGGGGAAACATGGCTGGGTGATGTAGAGGCGTTGGCGGTGATGGCGGTGATGATCTCCTCCAATTCCCCGTCCCGGCGGAGTGCCAGAACGGAGACTTCTGGCTCCCGCGACGGAGTTTCGCGATGTGGCGGCGTTCTGGAGGGTTTCTGGCGACTTCGACTTCTCCCCTGGCGTTTTTAGGTCGAGGCCGATAAATAGTCCGAAGGAGGGCGTCGGAGGCCGGCCGAGGGGCCACACCACGGGGCCGCGCGGGCCCCCCACAGGCCGCGCCGCCCTATGGTGTGGGGCCCTCGGGCCTCCACCTCAATTGTCCTTCTGGCTCCGTTAGTTTCCTGGGAAAATAGGGCCTTCTGCATAAATTCCGAGGATTTTCCCGAAAGTTGGATTTCTGCACAAAAACGAGACACCAGAGCAGTTCTGCTGAAAACAGCGTTAGTCCGTGTTAGTTGTATCCAAAATACACAAATTAGAGGCAAAACAATAGCAAAAGTGTTCAGGAAAGTAGATACGTTTTGAACGTATCACTACTACAGCAGAATTCTTTGAAATTAAACCTGCTTTACTGAATCTTGTTATGCGAGAGCAATTTTCTGGTGTTAGTTCTGATGATGCTGCTGCCCATCTCAATAATTTTGTTGAACTATGTGAAATGCAAAAGTATAAGGATGTAGATGGTGACATTATAAAATTAAAATTGTTTCCTTTCTCATTAAGAGGAAGAGCTAAAGATTGGTTGCTATCTCTGCCTAAGAATAGTATTGATTCATGGACTAAATGCAAGGATGCTTTTATTGGTAGATATTATCCTCCTGCTAAAATTATATCTTTGAGAAGTAGCATAATGAATTTTAAACAATTGGATAATGAGCATGTTGCCCAAACTTGGGAAAGAATGAAATCTTTGGTTAAAAATTTCCCAACCCATGGACTGACTACTTGGATGATCATCCAAACCTTTTATGCAGGACTGAATTTTTCTTCGCGGAACTTATTGGATTCAGCTGCTGGAGGTACCTTTATGTCCATCACTCTAGGCGACGCAACAAATCTTCTTGATAATATGATGATTAATTACTCTGAATGGCACACGGAAAGAGCTCCACAAGGTAAGAAGGTAAATTCTGTTGAAGAAACCTCTTCCTTGAGTGATAAGATTGATGCTATTATGTCTATGCTTGTGAATGGTAGGAAAAATGTTGATCCTAATAATGTTCCGTTAGCTTCATTGGTTGCCCAAGAAGAACATGTTGATGTAAACTTCATTAAAAATAATAATTTCAACAACAATGCTTACCGGAACAATTCTAGTAACAACTATAGGCCATATCCTTATAATAATGGTAACGGTTATGGTAATTCTTATGGGAATTCTTACAACAATAATAGGAATTCACCCCCTGGACTTGAAGCCATGCTTAAAGAATTTATTAGTACACAAACTGCTTTTAACAAATCTGTTGAAGAAAAGCTTGGGAAAATTGATATACTTGCTTCTAAAGACGATAGTCTTGCTGCTGATGTTGATCTTTTGAAATCGAAAGTTATGCCTAATGAAAACAATGATATTAATTCATTTGCTACAGCAAACGCCATCCAAGTTAGAATTAATGAGAATATAAGATTGATGGCCGAATTGGGTGCTAGGTGGGAAAAAGAAGAAAATGCTAAAGAAGATAATATAGCTAAAGTTTGGACTATTACCACCACTAGTAATGCTAATGCTCCACATGTTGCTGCACCTCCTACTATCAATGGTAAAATAATTGGTGTTGGCAATGTTTCCACTTCTAATGCAAAGCGTGAAAAACTGCCTGAAACTGCTAAAACTGCGGAAACTACCTGTGATAAAACTGCTGAATTTTTTTCTAATGTTGGGGATAATGATCCCATTGCTTTAGATTATAATGGTTTAGATTTTGATGATTGTCACATCTCTGAAGTTATAAAGTTCTTACAAAAACTTGCTAAGAGTCCTAATGCTAGTGCTATAAATTTGGCTTTCACAAAACATATTACAAATGCTCTCATAAAAGCTAGAGAAGAGAAATTAAATCGTGAAGCTTCTATTCCTAGGAAGTTAGAGGATGGTTGGGAGCCCATCATTAAGATGAAGGTCAATGACTTTGATTGTAATGCTTTATGTGATCTTGGTGCAAGTATTTCCGTTATGCCTAGAAAAATCTATAATATGCTTGACTTGCCACCATTGAAAAATTGTTATTTGGATGTTAATCTTGCTGATAATTCGACAAAGAAACCTTTGGGGAGAGTTGATAATGTTCGCATTACGGTTAACAATAACCTTGTCCCCGTTGATTTTGTTGTCTTGGATATTGAATGCAATGCATCTTGTCCCATTATATTGGGAAGATCTTTTCTTCGAACTGTTGGTGCTATTATTGATATGAAGGAAGGTAATATTAAATATCAATTTCCTCTCAAGAAAGGTATGGAACACTTCCCTAGAAAGAGAATGAAGTTACCTTTTGATTCCATCATTAGAACAAATTATGATGTTGATGCTTCGTCTCTTGATAACACTTGATACACACTTTCTGCGCCTAGCTGAAAGGCGTTAAAGAAAAGCGCTTATGGGAGACAACCCATGATTTTACTACTGTACCTTTGTTTTATACTTGAGTCTTGGAAGTTGTTACTACTGTAGCAACCTCTCCTTATCTTAGTTTTGTTGCATTGTTGTGCCAAGTAAAGTCTTTGATAGTAAGGTTCATACTAGATTTGGATTACTGCGCAGAAACAGATTTCTTGCTGTCACGAATCTGGGCCTAATTCTCTGTAGGTAACTCAGAAAATTCTGCCAATTTACATGAGTGGTCCTCATATATGTACGCAACTTTCATTCAATTTGAGCATTTTCATTTGAGCAAGTATGGTGCCTCTTAGAAATTCGTCTTTACGGACTGTTCTGTTTTGACAGATTCTGCCTTTTATTTCGCATTGCCTGTTTTGCTATGCTTGATGGATTTTTCTATTCCATTAACTTTAAGTAGCTTTGTGCAATGTCCATAAGTGTTAAGAATGATTATGTCACCTCTGAACATGTGAATTTTGATTGTGCACTAACGCTCTAATGAGTTGTTTTAAGTTTGGTGTGGAGGAAGTTTTCAAGGATCAAGAGAGGAGGATGATACAATATGATCAAGGAGAGTGAAAGCTCTAAGCTTGGGGATGCCCCGGTGGTTCACCCCTGCATATTTCAAGAAGACTCAAGCGTCTAAGCTTGGGGATGCCCAAGACATCGCCTTCTTCATCGACAACATTATCAGGTTCCTCTACTGAAACTATATTTTTATTCCATCACATCTTATGTACTTTGCTTGGAGCGTCTGTTTGTTTTTGTTTTGTTTTGTTTGAATAAAATGGATCCTAGCATTCATTGTGTGGGAGAGAGACACGCTCCGCTGTTGCATATGGACAAATATGTCCTTAGGGTTTACTCATAATGTTCATGGCGAAGGTTGAATCTGCTTCGTTAAATTGTTATATGGTTGGAAACGGGAAATGCTACATGTAGTAATTGGTAGAATTTCTTGAATAGTTTGATACTTGGAAACTGTTGTGCTCATGTTTAAGCTCTTGCATCATATACTTTGCACCTACTAATGAAGAAATACATAAAGCTTGCTAAAATTTGGTTTGCATGATTGGTCTCTCTAAAGTCTAGATATTTTCTAGTAAGGGTCGAACAACAAGGAAGACGGTGTAGAGTCTTATAATACTTACAATATGTATTTTATGTGAGTTTTGTTGTACCGCTTCATACTTGTGTTTGTTTCAAATAGCCGTGCTAGCCTAAGCCTTGTATCGAGAGGGAATACTTCTCATGCATCCAAAATCCTTGAGCCAAACACTATGCCACTTGTGTCCACCATACCTACCTACTACATGGTATTTCTCCGCCATTCCAAAGTAAATTGCTTGAGTGCTACCTTTAAAATTTCCATTCTCTATCTTTGCAATATATAGCTCATGGGACAAATAGCCTAAAAACTATTGTGGTATTGAATATGTACTTATGCATTTTATCTCTTATTAAGTTGCTTGTTGAGCGATAACCATGTTCCTGGGGACGCCATCAACTACTCTTTGTTGAATATCATGTGAGTCTCTATGCATGTTCGTCTTGTCTGAAGTAAGGGCGATTTACCATGAGTTGAATGATTTGAGCATGCATATTGTTAGAGAAGAACATTGGGCCGCTAACTAAAGCCATGATCCATGGTGGAAGTTTCAGTTTTGGACAAATATCCTCAATCTCATATGAGAATATTAATTGTTGCTAAATACTTATGCATTAAAGAGGAGTCCATTATCTGTTGTCTATGTTGTCCCGGTATGGATGTCTAAGTTGAGAATAATCAAAAGCGAGAAATCCAATGCGAGCTTTCTCCTTAGACCTTTGTACAGGCGGCATAGAGGTACCCCTTTGTGACACTTGGTTAAAACATATGTATTTCGGTGATAATCCAGGTAATCCGAGCTAATTAGGACAAGGTGCGGGCACTATTAGTATACTATGCATGAGGCTTGCAACTTGTAGGATATAATTTACATAACACATATGCTTTATTACTACCGTTGACAAAATTGTTTCTTGTTTTCAAAATCAAAGCTCTAGCACAAATATAGAAATCAATGCTTCCCTCTGCGAAGGGCCGTTCTTCTACTTTTATGTTGAGTCAGTTCACCTATTTCTCTCCCATCTCAAGAAACAAACACTTGTGTGAACTGTGCATTGATTCCTACATACTTGCATATTGCACTTGTTATATTACTTTACATTGACAATACCCATGAGATATACATGTTACAAGTTGAAAGCAACCGCTGAAACTTAATCTTCCTTTGTGTTGCTTCAATACCTCTACTATGAATTTATTGCTTTATGAGTTAACTCTTATGCAAGACTTATTGATGCTTGTCTTGAAAGTACTATTCATGAAAAGTTTTTGCTATATGATTCAATTGTTTACTCATTGCATTACCATTGCTTCGAATCGCTGCATTCATTACATGTGCTTACAATAGTATGATCAAGATTATGATGGCATGTCACTTCAGAAATTATCTTTGTTATCGTTTACCTACTCGGGACGAGTAGGAACTAAGCTTGGGGATGCTGATACGTCTCCAATGTATCGATAATTTCTTATGTTCCATGCTACTTTATTGATGATATCTACATGTTTTATGCATACTTTATGTCATATTTATGCATTTTCCGGCACTAACCTATTAGCGAGATGCCGAAGAGCCAGTTGCTATTTTCTGCTGTTTTTGGTTTCAGAAATCCTAGTAAGGAAATATTCTCGGAATTGGACGAAATCAACGCCTAGGATCTTATTTTTCCACGAAGCTTCCAGAAGTCCGGAGAGGAAACGAAGTGGGGCGACGAGGCGACGCCACACCAGGGCGGCGCGGCCCAGGCCCTGGCCGCGCCGGCCTGTGGTGTGGGCCCCTCGTGGCGCCCCCTGACCTACCCTTCCGCCTACTTGAGCCTTTGTCGAGAATAACTCCAGTACCGAGAGCCACGATACGGAAAACCTTCCAGAGACGCCGCCGCCGCCAATCCCATCTCGGGGGATTCAGGAGATCGCCTCCGGCACCCTGCCGGAGAGGGGAATCATCTCCCAGAGGACTCTTCACCGCCATGGTCGCCTCCGGAGTGATGAGTGAGTAGTTCACCCCTGGACTATGGGTCCATAGCAGTAGCTAGATGGTCGTCTTCTCCTAATTGTGCTATCATTGTTGGATCTTGTGAGCTGCCTAACATGATCAAGATCATCTATCTGTAATGCTACATGTTGTGTTTGTTGGGATCTGATGAATAAGTGAATGCTATGTTATGTTGATTATCAATATCATCTATGTGTTGTTTATGATCTTGCATGCTCTCCGTTGCTAGTAGAGGCTCTGGCCAAGTTTTTGCTTGTAACTCCAAGAGGAGGTATTTATGTTCGATAGTGGGTTCATGTCTCCATTAAATCTGGGGGAGTGACAGAAACCTCTAAGGTTGTGGATGTGTTGTTGCCACTAGGGATAAAACATCAATGCTATGTCTAAGGATATATTCGTTGATTACATTACGCACCATACTTAATGCAATTGTCTGTTGTTTGCAACTTAATACTGGAGGGGGTTCGGATGATAACCTGAAGGTGGACTTTTTAGGCATAGATGCATTTTGGATAGCGGTCTATGTACTTTGTCGTAATGCCCAATTAAATCTCACAATACTCATCATAACATGTATGTGCATGGTCATGCCCTCTTTATTTGTCAATTGCCCAACTGTAATTTGTTCACCCAACATGCTTATTCTTATCGGAGAGACACCACTAGTGAACTGTGGACCCCGGTCCATTCTTTTACATCAAATACAATCAACTGCAATACTCGTTCTACTGTTTTCTGCAGACATCATCATCCACACTATACATCTAATCCTTTGTTACAGTAAGCCGGTGAGATTGACAACCTCACTGTTACGTTGGGACAAAGTACTTTGGTTGTGTTGTGCAGGTTCCACGTTGGCGCCGGAATCCCTGGTGTTACGCCGCACTACACTCCGCCGCCATCAACCTTCAACGTGCTTCTTGGCTCCTACTGGTTCGATAAACCTTGGTTTCTTACTGAGGGAAAACTTGCCGTTGTACGCATCACACCTTCCTCTTGTGGTTCCCAACGGACGCATGCTGTACGCGTATCAGTAACTTGTGCCAATAACCTGCTGAAGTTGGTAGACGAAGCACAGGCCAAGCCTACTCCTGAAGCTGCCCCTGGCTCATCATCAGCGCCTCCTTAAACTTGTTGCTTCATTACTTGTAAATAAGACCAACGTAACTTGAATTAGTCCTATTTATTTTGGCTCTGTTGCCAATTCGAACAACCTTTTGGATGTAATATATATGCCAGTGCTCCCGATGGGAGTTTTATGTTAATGTCTTTCTGAATCGAAGATTGTACTGCAGATTCCTTCATCTTCTTCTCGTGCCGAGCTTTTCTTGAATCCTTCGACTAACGATGAATCTGACCTTGTTCGACGCTTACGTGACCAAGTGTCTCGTTTAAATAAAGACATTACTTCTCTTCGGGCCATGGCAGCGTTGGTGAAGAAAAAGGGGGAAATAGCAACTGGTATTGAGCAATATGCTCTCGATGGTCTCCATATTGCCACCGAAAGTTTGGGCTGTAAGTGTTTTCCCCGTCTTCTGACTCCTGGCGTAGCTCGGATGTTCTTTTTAACTGATATTCGTTCCATTCCAGTTGTATCTTCAGATAAATCTGAGGAGGACAGGAAGATCCATGAGAAGGTCGAGGCGATGACTGATGCTGCTCACCCAAAGCACGATCTGTGGCTACATCGTCCAAAGGCCGTTATCATGGCGAAGTTTGAGCATCGAGTGGAGAAGGCGCATTACTACTTCGATAAGTTCCACGCCCATCTCACGATGGTTTGGAAGACTTTGTTTCCTCTGGATCAGGCTCCCGAAGCTTTGTCTGCCCTGTTTACCCGATTCAAGTCGCTCGAAAGGATTCGGCAGTTGGTGCGGAAAGAGCTTCTGGCTGGTGCTGAACTTGCCTTTGCTTCGGTATTGGCATGCCATCCATCCTTAGACTTGAGGGCCATAGCAAACACTGAGAGGAGTTTAGGCCAATATTATGATATTGCTAGAGGCCCTGCATATACCATTGTCTCTCGGATGGAGTCGTGCCTTGAGAGGGAAACGAGGGGGCAAGGGAACAGGGGAGTCCAGTCATGAATGTAACAACCTTGTACCTGTATAAGATTGTTTTGTACAAGTTCACCGCGTGCGCTACACGCTATACTAGTTTGATTGATAATTTATTGTCGAGGGCGGCTGAGTGATCAGTTCAACCTGCTCTCTCGACGACTTCGTTGAATTTTGCAATGTTATTGCGAAGTCGATATGTAAGTTTTTGTAAGATCGAGACCCATCGACTTAGTCGAGGGAATTAGACGCTTGGCTTCATCACGCGGTGCACCGGTTTGAGCCTTATTTTGTGATAATGTAACCATCGACTGCAGCACTCGCGTATTTTTTGAGGCTTGGATTGGTTGTTTTGGTGCGTCATTAATCTTAGCTCTCGTTGAGAGTATTTAATCAATGACACTGTGTAAGCGTATTCTTCAGGCCAGCGCTCCCGATGGGAGTAAGAGCCAAAGGTTTGGGGCCCCGAACGATATGTTCGGGTGGTAGGGCCTGAATTAAGAAAAAGGTAGAAAACCTGATTAGAACTTTATTCATAATGCAAAAGCAACCTTAAGGGCTGTCAAGTAAGTAAAAAAACAATTGTATCCTATGTATAGAACCGTCGCAACTGTGCGATGTTCCATGGATTCCTAACGTCTTTTCCTGAAGCTGGGTTTTTGAGCCGATATGCTCCTCCTGGTATCACCTCAGTGACGATGTATGGTCCTTCCCATGGGGATTCGAGTTTCAGGGGTCTTTCTTGCTTCAGCCGAAGTACCATATCCCCAACATTAAAGCTTCGACTGCGTATTCGTTGGCTGTGATAATTCCTCAACGCCTGTTGGTACACCGTCGTTCTTGCCAAGGCAATGTCTCGTGCTTCGTCGAGAAGGTCCACAGCATCCCGCAACGCGATGTTGGAAGAAGATTCTGTGTACGCTTGATGCTAGCACGCAGTCAACGTGCCCGTTGGGAACCCCAAGAGGAAGGTGTGATGCGTACATCGACAAGTTTTCCCTCAGTAAGAAACCAAGGTTTATCGAACCAGTAGGAGCCAAGAAGCACGTTGAAGGTTGATGGCGGCGGAGTGTAGTGCGGCGCAACACCAGGGATTCCGGCGCCAACGTGGAACCTGCACAACACAACCAAGATACTTTGTCCCAACGTAACAGTGAGGTTGTCAATCTCACCGGCTTGCTGTAACAAAGGATTAGATGTATAGTGTGGATGATGATGTTTGCAGAGAACAGTAGAACGAGTATTGCAGTAGATTGTATTCGATGTAAAAGAATGGACCGGGGTCCACAGTTCACTAGAGGTGTCTCTCCCATAAGAATAAGCATGTTGGGTGAACAAATTACAGTTGGGCAATTGACAAATAGAGAGGGCATGACCATGCACATACATGTTATGATGACTAGTGTGAGATTTAATTGGGCATTACGACAAAGTACATAGACCGCTATCCAGCATGCATCTATGCCTAAAAAGTCCACCTTCAGGTTATCATCCGAACCCCTTCCAGTATTAAGTTGCAAACAACAGACAATTGCATTAAGTATGGTGCGTAATGTAATCAATAAATATATATCCTTAGACATAGCATTGATGTTTTATCCCTAGTGGCAACAGCACATCCACAACCTTAGAACTTTCTGTCACTGTCCCAGATTTAATGGAGGCATGAACCCACTATCGAGCATAAATACTCCCTCCTGGAGTTACAAGCAAAAACTTGGCCAGAGCCTCTACTAGCAACGGAGAGTATGCAAGATCATAAACAACACATAGATGATAGATTGATAATCAACATAACATAGCATTCACTATTCATCGGATCCCAACAAACGCAACATGTAGCATTACAGATAGATGATCTTGATCATGTTAGGCAGCTCACAAGATCCAACAATGATAGCACAATTAGGAGAAGACGACCATCTAGCTACTGCTATGGACCCATAGTCCAGGGGTGAACTACTCACACATCACTCCGGAGGCGACCATGGCGGTGTAGAGTCCTCTGAGAGATGATTCCCCTCTCCGGCAGGGTGCCGGAGGCGATCTCCTGAATCCCCCGAGATGGGATTGGCGGCGGTGGTGTCTCCGGAAGGTTTTCCGTATCGTGGCTCTCGGTACTGGAACTATTATCGACGAAGGCTTCTTATAGGCAAAGAGGTAGGTTTAGGGGCGACGCGAGGGGCCCACACAACAGGCCGGCGCGGCCAGGGCTTGGGCCGCACCGCCCTGGCATGTCGCCGCCTCGTCGCCCCACTTCGTATCTCCCCCGGTGTTCTGGAAGCTTCGTGGAAAAATAAGATCCTGGGCGTTGGTTTCGTCCAATTCCGAGAATATTTCCTTACTAGGATTTCTGAAACCAAAAACAGCAGAAAACAGCAACTGGCTCTTCGGCATCTCGTTAATAGGTTAGTGCCGGAAAATGCATAAATATGACATAAAGTATGTATAAAACATGTAGGTATCATCAATAAAGTAGCATGGAACATAAGAAATTATCGATACGTTGGAGACGTATCAACGCTGTCACCCGAGGAGCTTCGAACCAAACATCGGCTGGTAGAACTGCTTCGGCTCCATGCACCAAGAAGAATGGGGTGTACTGAGTCGACCTGTTAGGCGTAGTGCGCAAACTCCATAGCACAGATGGTAGTTCCTCGACCCAGGCTCCAGCCGCACCTGTAAGGCGTTTCTTGAGGCCATCCCCTATTAGACCGTTGATCCTTTCCACCTGCCCGTTGGTCTGTGGGTGGCTTACTGATGCAAACTTCAATTTGATTCCTCCGTCGTCGCAGAACTTTCGGAACTCTTTGGAGTCGAAGTTGGCTCCGTTGTCTGTGACGATACTATGGGGCATACCAAACCGACAAGTTATTCCTCTGAAAAACTGAACTGTTGTTTCAGACTTTTGGTTTCGAACGGGTACTGCCTCGATCCATTTAGTGAACTTGTACAAAACAATCCGTCTGGAATGGGGGAGCACATGGACCCGATATTCGGCAGAGTGTCGGTTTCTTCATTGCTGGCTCTGCCGATATGTTTGAGCTCACATCCTTCAAACTTGGCTTCCATATTTTGATACAACTGTCGATAAGCGATCATGTTGTCGCTGACCGCGTCACATAGGTTCATCGACTGCTGCACCACCAAGTTTGAATCTCCGTAGATTTCTAGGCGAGTTGCCCCGCATGCTTTCGCCATCCTCATTCCGTGCAGCAACGCTTCATACTCTGCTTCATTGTTCATCGGCAGGGAGAAATTCATATGTAGTATGTATTTCATCTTATCTCCCTGTGGCGATATCAATATCACTCCTGCTCCTGCGCCCGTGCTCCGTTTTGACCCGTCGAAGTACATTGTCCATGATCCCGACATGTCGGGTGCCGCTGGTGTCTGCGACTGGATCCAATCTGCCACGAAATCTAGGAGGACTTCGGACTTTATCGTCGTTCGATTAATGTAAGTTATGTCGTGTGGCCCATTGGGACACCAAACCCGTGGCTTCTGGGTTAGTCATTATGTTCTTCAATGGCGCTTCACTTACGACGACAATCGGGTGCTCCGTGAAATAATGACGCAGCTTGCGAGCCGACTTCCATACTGCATATGCCAGCATCTGATGATGAGGGTATCTCTGCTTCGCGGGTGTGAGTACTTCACTGAGGTAGTAAACGGGCCTTTGAACACCGTGGACTTTTCCTGCCTCTTCTCGCTCGACAACCAAAACGCTGCTGAAGACTTGTGATGTTGCGGCTATGTACATAAGTAGCTTTTCTTTTTCGCGCGGGGTGACGAGGACTGGGGACGTCGACAGGATTTTCTTCAGGTTGTCGAAGGACTCATGCGCCTCTTTTGTCCACTCGAACTTTTCTGACTTTTTCATCAGGTTATAGAAAGGCAAAGCTTTTTCTCCCAGCTTGGCGATGAATCTACTAAGCGCTGCTAGTCGTCCTGCCAACTGCTGCACTTGGTGCAGATTCTTTGGCGGCTCCATGTCGAGAATATCTTTGATCTTCAAAGGATTGGCTTCAATCCCCCTGGCCGAAATGAAGTACCCGAGTACTTGTCCCCCTGGCACTCCGAAGAAACATTTTTTGGGATTCAGCTTGATTTTATACTTGTCTAAGTTGTCGAAAGTTTCCCGTAAGTCATCGATGAGAGTGGCAGCGTGCTTCGTCTTCACCATGATGTCGTCGATGTAAACATCGATGTTCCTCCCAATCTGCTCTCCAAGGCAAGCCTGCATGCAACGTTGATAGGTTGCTCCTGCGTTTTTCAACCCGAAGGTCATGACATTGTAACAGAAAACGCCGTGTGGGGTGATGAATGCGGTTAGCTCCTGGTCTTCTTTCTTCAGCTTGATCTGATTGTACCCGGAGTATGCATCAAGGAAGGAGAGGCGATCGCATCCAGCTGTAGAGTCGACTATCTGATCAATACGAGGCAGCGGGAAGTGGTGTTTTGGACAGTGTTTATTAAGGCTGGTGTAGTCGATGCACATGCGTAGAGCGGTGGTGTCCTTCTTAGGTACCATGACGGGGTTGGCCACCCACTCGGCTTCCTTGAGCTCCCGAATGAATCCTGCTTTATGGAGTCGACTGATTTCTTCGCCAATCGCTCTCCTCTTTGGTTCGGAAAACCGGCGCATTGACTGCTACACCGGTTTGGCTGTCGGGTCAACATTAAGGGCATGCTCAGCGAGTTCCCTGGGGATACCTGGCATGTCGGATGGTTCCCATGCAAATATCTCCCAGCGCTCATGGAGGAACTCGATGAGCGCGCCTTCCTATGCACTAGTAAGGTCAGCCGACGTATTGACCATTTTCTTCGGGTCAGTGGGATGCACCTGCAGCTTCTTGGTTTCCTTTGCAGTGTCAAACTCGTCGGACCTCACGTTTCGGTTGTCGGCTGGTGGTTGCGTGTGATCTGTAACGGTGTCAATTGCGTTGAGCTCTTCCTTCACTCCGAACTTTGAGGCGATCTTCTGGAACTCCCGGTCGCAGTTGTCCGATCGAGCAAAGCTTCCATGGACAGTTATTGGGGTCCCGTTGTTGCCTGGCATCTTCAGTTTCAAGTATGCATAGTGAGGTACGGCCATGAATTTGGCAAACGCGGGCCTGCCGAGGATGGCGTGATACTGAGACTCCTAGTCAACTACTTCGAACTCGATCTTCTCTTTCCTGAAATTGCTAGGCGTGCCGAAGACCACATCCAATGATGTTTTTCCAAGAGAATAAGCGGGTCGAGTCGGTATAATGCCGTGGAATCCTGTGTCGGATTATCTTAACATATCGACTGTTAAACCCATTGCTCTTATGGTGCTGGCGAACAATAGGTTCAGGCCACTTCCTCCATCCATGAATACTTTGCTCATATTGTATCCTCCGATCTGTGCTTCAAGAACAAGAGCTACGTGGCTAGGCCTCGAAACAGCTTTCGGGTGATCCGCCCTGCTGAAGGAAATACTCTGATCTGACCAGTCGATGAAGTCGGGTGTATCAACCATGGCAACATCCGCATATTTTACTTCCCGGGAGAACTTCTTGATCTCTCTCTTCGAAAAGATGGTCTTATGGATCATGTTGACTTGCCCGCATGGTTCCGGAAACACCTCAGTCGATATACGCTCGTCCCCTCCTGCTGGTACGTATGGTTCTGGTACGTATGGCTCTGGTGCATAACTATGGGATCCTGCCCTTCTCTCCATTGCCTGAACTCTCGACATGGCCTCGGCTCTGAGATCGTCGCAGAACTGCCGAATTTCCAAAAAGTGTCGACAGTTCCTTAACAGGTGACTGGACTTCTCTCGACCATCCTTCGGGTCGATGTAAGAGTGGAGGTAACATGGTGCCTCGAACTGCTCCGTAGCCGATAGATACGGCGAGCGGGTGCGACCCTTGATTGATAACGTGTCGTGGTATCCTTGCTCGAACTGCCGAAGGTGAGGTGATGATCGTCCTTCCTCCTCGCGGTGCGAGTCCCTTCGTCTTTTCCTTCGCCCTGCTGTAGCGTCGAAACTTCCTTGGTCACTCTCTTGTATGCTCCTGGGTGGAATTTTTAAGGTTGCCATTGGAGGAACGCTTGCCGGGACCGCGGCCTTTAGACCGGATGTGCTGGTCCTAGGAAGGCGAAGGAAACCTCCGGAGTCGATGATGAAGTGAACACCACCGAAGGTGGCATCCATGTTGCCAGACGATCCTGCAGGGATCAAGTGAGGCGCTTCGCGGTGCGGCACGTACTGGAAGGACCCGCAGCGGATTGAATCTCTTGGTTCTGCTGGCGTCGGCGACTCAAGTAAGAACGCCGCGGACGTGACTGGTGCTGCCGATGACTTGCCTGGTGCCGACAGGCTTCCCACATACGGCGCCAATTGTCGAGGGACTCCTCGGCAATGCCCTCCGATTGGGGCTTAGGGTTGACGGAATCCTGCAAGCTGACACGAGACATCGGTTCACAGACAAGCGGGGAGAGCGATTTACCCAGGTTCGGGGCCCTCGATGAGGTAAAACCCTTACGTCCTGCCTGTCTGTTCTTGATTATGAAGATAATGGGTTACAATGGGGTGCCGAATAGTTCGGCTGAGATCTCGTCGAGAGGCTAAGCGCTGCGGCGACCTAGCTCTAGACTTTTTGGTGGCTAAGGCTGCTAAGATTGATTGTGTCCCTCGGCAGCCCCTCTCCTGGCCTTTATATAGGAAGCCAGGTCTCGAGAGGTCTAACCGAGTACGACTAGGTTTACAGTAGGTTTGAATCTAATCTTTCCTTGTTCGGCTGCGTCCTTGTCTTGCCCGTCAAGGATTCTTCTGATGCGCCGTCCAGGTGGCCCATCTCGCCTCCAAGTGTCTTCATGGGCCTCCGATTAGTCAGTACAGGATAGGGCAATATCGGTTACCCGAAGGGTAATGCCCACGTCACCGGCTGGGAGATATTCACCTATCGCCTGAACCGGATGAATTTAGATGGAATCTTCATGTAGATGGCACTTTCTCGGTCAAATCTTTATACAATGAAATCCTTCATTCTGATATACCAGTTGATAATAATAAGCATTAAAAATTAAATTTTTTGGGTGGTATCTTCGTCGAGGAGTTATTCTTAGCAAAGACAATCTTGTTAAACGGAATTGGCACAGAAATACAGTGTGTTTTTTGTCATCATGATGAAACCATTAAGCACCTTTTTTTCCAGTGCCAATTTGCGATATCTATATGGTCAGTCATCCAAGTAGCGTCTACCTTGTATCCCCCCACCAGTGTGGCCAATGTCCTTGGCAATTGGCTTCATGACATCAGTTCAAGGTTTAAGTTGCTTCTTAGGGTGGGGGCGCTAGCAGTTATCTGTGCGCCTTGGCTAAGTAGAAATGACAAGATTTTTAATGATAAAAATTGTTCTTTGTTGTAGGTCATCTAAAGATGTACAGGTATTCTCCGTTCGTGGTTACCTCTTCAGCGAGTGGAGAACCGAGACCTATTTACGGAGGTCTGTACACGGTTGGAGGCTACGGCGAGGGATACTTTTTCCCTACATGGGTGGCAGCATAGCCTTCGGATTGCATCCCACCCTCACCTTATGCATTATATGATTCATCGCTTCGATATGTATTGCGCCTAGTTTCTTCTCTTTTGTTAATCTTTTGACTTGAGATCCTTAAAACGGCTGTATGCATCCTGGTTATGCAGAGGCTGGATATAATTGCCTCTAAAGTAATAAAGCATCCTTTATCAAAAAAAATCAAAGAAATTATATCCCTGTAGTCATGAGAGATTCAGACAAATGATAAGATAGGAGTTTGATCCATAGGCTGTTAGTGACCATTTACCTGCCCCATTTAGCTGATGTAGTTAAGGCCTCCAGGTCCAATAAGAGAACCAGCAAGTAGATAGCCAACAATAAATTGGAAAACAAACTCAAAAATCGGGCCTACTTTGGAGAGAAAAAGAACACAAGTGTGTGTGCTGAAAACCTCTGCATGTTTCTTGTCCAAGTGTATTCGTGTAAGTCTTCTTCCACCTTGTATTTGTGTGAAAGATCAAAGGAGAGAGGACAAAGCTATTATACTTTGCCTGCTGTGAATCATTCTTCTTGTCATGTGTAATAACAACAATGGTTCCAACAGCCTGAACAAACACAAGAGATAACTTTTACCATCTTGCAAACTACTTTGACAGGAAAGAGATAAATCAGATATAAAAAAATATGTGTGGGAGTGCTGGCGGCGCACGGCGGTGGCAAGGAAGAAACAACCTCCTAGAGCTCCTGCTCGCCGGCCAAGTTCATGACATGAAGATGTTGCTGCTCCCTGTGCTCGTCGGCCGAGTCCGTGGAGGTATAACTCCTCTTCTCCTAGGCCTGTTTCTAGTGCATCTCCTAGTATAGAATTGTTGTTTCATGTTCTTTTGGAAAAACTTCTTTATCAAGTGGAGGTGATTAGCACTAAGCAGATAAGTTTTAAATTGTGTCATATTATGAATTTTGCAAGCCAAGGGTGCTCCTGTGTGTTCTTTGTATCTATTTTAGGATTAGCGTTTCTTATAGTACTGTTAATGCAATTTTCACGAACCTGCTTAGTCATGTTTAGTCATTTTCCTATTTTTCATATTTAGTCATATTTATAACTGTTCAACTTGATCTATTATATTAGCATGATGTTGCAAGACTAGCATTTTTTCAAGGATTCTTCTGCTGTTATGTTCTTCTCTCACATGAAGTTTACAATGTGTTTCATAGCAGATTGTGATCAATCATGTTGAAACTATATGGAGCGGGAGTGCGATCTGTAGCAGGTGACCATCGCTAGGCCCTGACCCGTTGGCACCGGAGAAAATGTGGTTAGTTTGTGTAGTAAATCTTGGAGGAATTTTTGTTGCCTTAGAAGAATTTTTTATTTATCAATCTTGCTGTTCATGAAATTTCTGCTGTCTTAGTGCATTTTAGAATGAAAGTATCGGGAAATATAAAAAGTATTCTGTAACCTCTGTTTGTAAATGTATGGTTGTTGTAAATCATGTGTACTAGGAAGCCAAGGCGCAGCGGCACGCCGCGTCCGTGGTGTTGTTACTCTTAGGCATACAGAGTAGCGTTAATTTTTTAAGTGTGATGGTAAGAAAAATGTAGAGAAATCTTGTAATCAACCTTGCTATATAGTAGAAGTAAGGTAAGGTAGATGATATAACTGATCACATTAAGAAAGTTGCTCCATATTAGGACTGACGTAGTTGACAGCGGTAACAGATATTTAATTTGGATTACACGGTGAATAATGTTGAGTGAGACCACGTGGATACATTTGACTGAGCGACCGAGTTGGTACACATTTCTACTGGAATGAGCCAGACGTCGCATGAACACATTCCTGCTGGATATTGAGCGAGATAATGTTGTTGCACATTCCCATTACATCGTGCATAATTATCAGTAGTTCTGAATTTCTGATCTACACTATTGGTAACATTATTATCTAGATACTCTTCTTTGGAAATGTATCAGCTCTTGTAGGTAGCTTCAACACCGAGTGTTTGCAAGTATCGTTTGCAGACACCTGAATTTAGCTATCTGAACATCATCTTGGTACTGCAGTTAGTTTTGAACAATCAGTACTCATTTTGTGTAAACCAGTAGGAATCAAAATTCTATATAACGTATAAAATCTCACCACATCAGTACCTAAGCAAAATACTCCTCGTTTAATATTACTGTTATATGGTCTTGCCCCTGCAATTGATTTGATTGTTCAGTTCTTTGTATGTACATACCAATGAAAATTGTTGCATCAAACAGTACATGGAATATAGGAAACATACCGTAAGTATAAATATACAAAGCAATGTACAATTGCACTTGCCATCTCCATCTGGGAGATCTGTGTCAAATCTGTAAGATAGGAAAGTGACAGTTTGATCCGCACCATGGCTGCTGTAGCTTCAATAGCAACACACCATGCAGTACACTTATAAGCGGTGATTGTATTGCCAAGATCTAGTTAGAATTTCATTTTCTCGATTTCTTATGATTTTAATTTTGTTTGCAGTACCGAATATTCAATAGATCGCAGTTCATGAACAAAATATTTACATGGTAAAAACTAGCTATGTATGGTTGAAAGCAAATATCAATGGGTTGTTGTATAGATGAAGTTGCAGATATTTATAAAAGATTAAATATAAATATAAAGAAGGAGCACCCAAGATGGACAGATAATTGAAATATAATCAGAGTAGGCACGCCACCAACATGCAACAGGCCTAATGGTTTGTTCTTGTTTTGTTTTCCGTGCTCATTATGGTCTGCCTTTTCAGGTAAGTAGATCCTTCTCGAAGGATGCCCAAGAAAGGGAAATCTGCTACCCAAATAAACTTGGCATTCAATTGATTTTACATGAGCATGTTATAAAAGTGGTGGGCAGAAGAGGCGTTTAAGAAACTACAATCGAATGTTAAGAAGTATATGTCAATTGAAGTCTAGTTATATATGTATACCAACACCAGCATGACATTTTATCAAGCAAACATAAAAGGTGTTTCTGAACAAAGTAGAAGGAAGAGGTAAGCCCAATTCAACTTCTTGCTTAGCCCCTCCTCCTGAAGAGATTAAGTACTGCAATTAAGATGGCAGGCAAGACTACGATATCAAAGGTGCAAATGGTTTTAACATATTTTTTTACACTAAAAAACTTCTGTGCACATTATAATATTAGGTTGCCAACTGAAATTGCAGCTTGTAAACTACGTCAAATAGCAAAGAAGATGATTCACCATAATCACTCTATAATAGCATAATATAAAGACAAATATGCGACACCTCAGCATACCTCGCGAGTGGAAAAGGAAGGGCACGCCGACTCCGCGCGGGCTTTGCCCGGCAGCTAAGGTTCGTTTCCAGGTCGCCCCCGGAGGATGACATGGGACACTCTCGGTTTTGTCCTTTGCACATCTAATCTTCATTGGAATTTTATCATGATAATATTGAAGGACTTTTTTTCATGATATTTAAATATTGAAACAAATAAGAGTAGCTTGGTTCAGCAAGTTTGGGACATGGGGACACAATTAGATACTTGTAAATAAAGGTACATTATGATGAGCACACCGAAGACAGGATATCGAAGAAGCTGGACTATAACGAACCTGGAAAAACGGAGACCGCATTTTTTTGCCAGAACTTGAAATCTCGTGAATAAAACAACCATTAAATTGGGATAACTCCACATTCACTTTGCATGTAAGGGTGTAATGATAAGTAAATCAAGTGTTAAGTACTGAGTTGTGTGTCAAGTAGGATACCTCATGGTCAACAACAATGAAAACCAGTTAATACAAATTATTCCATGTTTCGTGATTTCTGTACTCGTAGACACGTGCAAATGATTCTCCACAAATGATTCTCCAGTAATGACTTCGACGCGATACATATTTCATTAATGTCTGCATTTTTCTACGACCTGTCTGCAAGTTCATGTATATTTAGTATATAGATTCCGTGAGGTAAAACAGAGAAGCACCGAGATTGACTCACAGGGTGTCATGGTTGGTGCGGTATTACCTGACATAGAGCGACAACAATTGCATGAAGAGTAGGAGAAAAAAAAAGTAAACAGATCCCAAGACCTGTAGGGTGGATTCCTACAGTGCCTCCAACGGGCAGGCCGGGCGAAGTCATTAAAGTCCTCAAGAGTGCACCCGGCAGCTCGCCGGCGGCCATCAGGCACCAGCACGTCGATTACTCATAGGAATTTGGGAGAAAGTTCAACAGCGTACATCCTGATGGGTAATCTTCAGTAAGACAAAATAAAGGAAAGAAAACAACACAAAGCAGCAAAGATCGCAGAGAAGAACAACGACCAAGCCAAGCCGCCACCAATAGCGACACATGAACACCCTTAAAACGGCTAGAGGTCCTGAATCAACAGAAAAACTACACGGAAGAATACCATAGTGGACGGAAAAGAAAAACGGTTGTCGCTCCCGGCTTGCCGTCCCGCCTCGATGTTGACAGAGGAAGGGAAAGAAAGAAACGCCCTCGTTGCTACCTGCTCCCCGTCCTGTATCAATGTCGACGGTGTCGCTGCTACCCCAACTCCCTCCCGAGGTCACGAGGCGGCCAGATGAGCACGCGCTGCCACCATGCCATGGCCGGCTCCAGGAACTTCGCGTGATGCCTCTCCTCCCCGCGTGCTGCTTGTGCCGGTCGCCGACATGGCAATCCGGCGTCCTCCTCCGCCGAATAGCCACCAGCGCGGCGGCGGCGGCCGTCGCCACCATCCCGGCCAGCCCTAAACTACTCGCAGGCTGCTGGTCGTGTGAGAGAGAAGACCGAGCTCACCTTAGAGAGCCCGCGAGAAATCCGCGGAGAGGCCCACGCGGAGGAGGGACAAAAATGAGAGAGAGGAGACGTGTATGAGGACGTGATTCGCCGGTTCTAGTAACTTCCCTTTGTTGTTGCAACCTCCACGCAGCCTTAAGCGGTGCTGATTCCAGGACACGTAATACAGAGATTACTATGACACGTAAGTAAAACGGAGACACACGTTGAAAATCTAACAAAAAAATCTATAACCGGCATAAACTGGAGAGAAACCGGAAAGATTGCACGAGGCAACCGGTGAATGCAAAAGATAATGCAAAGCAAAAAAAAATGAAAAACCCAAAACAAAAGGTAAGGGCCCACAGACCAGAATACAGCACATTGCGTCAATTTGTCTAACTTTTATATAGTGTATAATGTTCATCTAGCATTGTCTCATGCGTGAAATGATTGACCAACCTTGCCGTGGGGAAGGTATATATTTTTTATTCACCTAAAAATTATTGGACACAGTTCCTTTTAGGGATTTTTTTGCTAAAAGGGACCACATCTACGAGTGAATTGTCAAAAAGACCACCTCTGAGTGAAATTGTCAAAAAATACCACCTCCGTCGTGGCAGCAAGCTCCACAAAACGACACATGGCACCTGCCACCACAGCCTGTGGTGGCATGTACTGTTCACACACCGACAAATGACATGTGGCACTTGTCGCCACCACTCGTGGCGGCAGGCACTATTCAAAGGCTGTGGGTGAACAGTACGTGCCGGTGCCACGTGTCGCTTGGCGAGCTTGCCGCCATGGTGCAGTTGATCTTTTTTATCAATTTTACTCAGAGGTGATATTTTTTTGACAATTCACTCGTGGATGTGGTCTTTCTTGCCAAAAAAAAACCCGTCTAAGGATGCAATGATATTAGAGGCGGTTGCTACCTCAAAAGGTCTAAGTCGTCAGATGTGGGGGCCCAGACTTACCAGTCCGAAACTCCTATTATGCATACAATTTCACGATCCCAAGATCATTCCATCGTGAATACATAACCCAACTGATACCTTATTATTACTTCATCCATTACAGTACCGAATTAACATTATTACGGAAGTGTTACATCATAGGACATCAAGGCCGTAGTTCAACAAACAACAGTGGAACCCAAGTCAAGCCTTTACCCTACAGGCGACTGACTGGGAGAGCGTCCTAGTTCGCGTCTTCTGCATCGTACTCCTCTTCTTCGTAGTACTCCTCTTCAAAGTCTGTTCAAGTAAATAGCCAGGACAACAATGCCAATGAGTACGTTTGAATTTACTCGCACACCACCTTAGAGAGAAATAAAGGATATGCAGTAGGGCAGTAGCAAGGAACATGCACTAAACTAGGGCGACAAGGAGCGAGAGGTAGTTCCTCTCGAGAGTATGACATCTTTATGTCTTTGTCTTTGTTGAAAAATCTTTTTAAAAACAAGTTTTGTTTTGAAGACTAATAGGTAAGGAATACCCATTTTCATTTCCAGCCATCAGAGTGACCAAGACACTTTCAACTTTCCTCCGTACCTCGCAGGTACATCTCCACCAGTCCCACTAGTTATATATGTTTTATGCTTGACAAATTAAACACTAGTTTTATTCCGCATTTGTTAAGCCATATTCATAAAAGTTTAAACCGCCTATTCACCCCCCCTCCTCCCCCTCTAGACGGCATCCGTGTCCTTTCAAAGGTACCTCTAAACTGAGAATATTTGTGTGGAGGCTTGCACGTTTGTTGTTTCCTACTGGGAAGGAGAAACTTCGCCGCCATATGTCCACTTCGGCGACATGCCCAATATGCGGTGCATCGGATGATGATTGGAGGCACTCACTCATTAATTGCAATATGGTGAGTGATGTCTGGGCTCTAATGGAGGATGAAGTGGTCGACCCACTAATCATGGATGAGACAACTGACCCGAGGCTCCGACTCATGACGTTGTGCCACACGCTTAGTCAGCAGACATTTGTGCAGGTTCTAGTTACCTTATGGGCGATCTGGTGGGCACGAAGAAAGGCAATACACGAGGAAGAATTTCAGAGTCCCTTGTCGACACATCAGTTCATCAAGAGATATATTTCAGAACTTGTTTGGGAACAAGGAGTGCAGCCGGGTCCTCATGCTGAAGGTCGGCCAAATCCAGGAGCGTGGATTGCTCCTTCTTCTGGAGTTATGAAGCTGAATGTAGATGGTGTTGTTGCATAGACCAGGGCGAGAGGGGCAGTGGGTGTTGTTTGTCGTGATGACAAGGCCATGTTTCTAGGCGCTTCGGCTGTGGTCTTCGATGGCATTACAGAACCATCAATATTGGAAGCGCATGCATGTAGAGAAGCCCATGTGCTACTGCTAGCTGGTGATTTGCAACTACAAAGACTGAAGATAGCATCAGATTTCCTTTCGGTTGTAAATGATATTAATTCAGGAATGAGCTATGGGCAACACGCCAACACGACATGATCTTGCGAGATATTGCACATCTCAGGGCAGGTTTTTTGGAGACCAGTTATGGTCATGAACGGAAAGAAGCGAACGGGGAGGCGCATCGTCTAGCTAGATCAGCTACATCTTTAGAGCTAGGACGCCATGTTTGGTTTCTGGATCCTCTGGATCACTTATGTATTCCCCGGAACATCTTTTTTTTTTCTCTGAACCCCTCCCGAACCCTCTCCTCTCCCGAACCCCCTCCTCTCCCGAATCCCTCCCCAACCCTAACCGCCATCGTCGCCGCCAGTAGCATCGCCGGGGCAAAGACCCACGGGGCGTGGCGGCGGCGGGGGCCT
Organism: Lolium perenne; assembly: GCF_019359855.2. NCBI lineage: Eukaryota > Viridiplantae > Streptophyta > Magnoliopsida > Poales > Poaceae > Lolium > Lolium perenne. The sequence continues at coordinate 29,109,509 of NC_067248.2, read as the reverse complement.
TTCCTCGCCGACGTGGGGGACGGCGGACGAGCTCTCCCCTCCTCGACACACGCAGCGGCGGCCGGCGCGGATGGTAATGGGCGGCGGCGGCTCTTGCGCTGAGGTCCCCCCTCCCCTCCCGTAGGCTTCCATCCGCAGCACACCGGCAGGGGCTGGTGGTGGGCGGCGGCCAGGCCCTCGGTATGCGCCATGCCCCCCCCCCCCCCCCCCCGCCTCTCGTCGTTGCGTGGAGGCGATCTTGGGCTTCTTCCGCGTCACGAGGGCGCCCGGGGCAGCAACCTTGGGTTCGATGGAGGAGGTGGCTCTCTTCTACGCCGGAGAGGGTCGGCATGCGGTTGGTGGTGGTGGATCTTTTTATCTATCACCGCGATCCGGCGGCGAGATGGAGGAGCATGGAAGCAGGCGATGGTGTCGCCGGTGGAGGGTTGGATTGGCCAGCCTAGGATGGTCGCCGACGTGGGGGTCTGACCTGTATAAAGGCGGCGGTCCTAGGGCCTCTCTTGCGTGAAGAGGAGGACCTACCGGAGGCTTGGACTCGTGATCTGTCCGGTGGGTTGAGTTCCGGAAGGCTCCGCCGGCGAATGTAACAGTGATTTGTCTGGAGTTTGCTGGATCGGAGGTATTCGGTCGTGCGCACCCATGTTTTTATTCCGACCGATTGGTTCTGGAGGGAGCGGCGTGAAACTCTTTTTCTGTGTTGACATCAAGTGACTATGGATCCATGATTAATGTCGGAAGAAGAGAATTTCATGAAGGCCGGAGGGGAGGACTAGCTAAGGGAGGTTCAAGTATCCGCGCTGTTGAGAGGTTTGCTTGGTGTTCCGGGCTTCACAGGAGCGGTATGAAAGTGGGGGCGACAACACAGGTGAAGTGCAGAGTCCTACCTTTCAGGGTGAAAACCCAAGGTCTGGCCTTAACTGGTTGTGCCTGGCAATGGCCTTGGTGGAGGCATTGTTTTGAGAGTGGGGACTATCTTCAGGGTGAAAACCTAAGATCTTTGATCGGGCGACGACGGTGTTTCAGCACCGTTCCCTTCTTGGAGGCGTCGTTTTTTGGAGAGTCTGTAATTCAGGTGTTGTCTTGGTGGTGGATGTATTGCTGTTGTTAGGCCCGAGATATTGTAGCGGAACTTTTGTTTCTTAGTTTTCTTTTCCTTTGTTTGGCTGTGTGCATCCTTAGTGCCATTAGGGTGGTGCGTTGTTGCAGAGGCTGGGTGTAATTGGTATCTTCTTGATATTAATATATTCCCTTTATCGAAAAAAGATCGGTTGTCCCCCGAGACGGCAGTGGTACATGCGAGCATGGCTGACTGGGCGTTTCACCGGCGTCCAAGGGCGCGTTTGGTTGCCTGGGCCTAATTCGTGGTTCACTGGCGCAGCCGTGCAAGCACACCTGCGCGTTCAGAACGAGCCACATGCCGAACTTGGCCTGTTGTTTCGTAGGTCGGGCTGCATCGGCTGGGCCAAAAAGGACTTTCTATTTGTTTGCCTGCAGCCAAGCCCAAACCTCGATGGAGATGATATTATACCTATTTGGTACCATCCAGGGATGTCTACGGTTACCTCTTCTCTACTTTGGGTAGCCTTACCAATGCTATCACCTTCCATCACACAGAAATCACAGTTCATGATAGTTGCAATCAGTTGACAAAATCATCCCTAGCTACTACGAATGGTAGTTCATAACACGAGGCTCCCTAGCTACTACGAATTGCAGTTTATCATAACGGGGTTGTTCAATAAGCGGGGATCGAAAAGGGTTCTAGAAACACAGGACCATAGGGGTTCTTCTTCTTCTTCTTCACTTCCACTTCTTCACTTCTTCTCAGATGGTGGTGTTGCCTTTGGCTTCCCACATTGCGTCTGCCCACTCTTGCCTCTTCACCTTCCAGGCATCATTGTCGCCTGCTTCCACGCCATGGCCGGTCTCTACTTCATCAAAAGTGAACAACCTCTTCGAAGAACTCATCCTCACCCCAGCCTAGCTAGGATCCAGTTGTGAAGAATGCAGCAAGCAAGGACCAGCTTTACCTGAGTGTCAAACGTGTGGAACGGTTTCTGATCAAGGACCTTGAACCTGTTCTTCAATGCATCAAAGGCACTCTCAATGGTGACTCGAAGCTTGAGTGTCTGAGATTGAACAACTCTCTCGCATTCAGAGGTCGGTGCAGAGAACTCGTTGAGGTGGTACCTTGTTTTTCTGAAGGGAGGTAGAATTCCATGTTGGCATGCATATCCACCATCTCCAAGGTAGAACTTACCGTCAGGGATTTGCAACCCATCAGGCCTTGACAAGCTGCCGGCCAGGATGCTGGCATCATGAGCTAAACCCTCCCACCCAGCAAGCACGTAGGTGAACCTCATATCGAAATCCACATCTGCTAGCATGTTCTGGCTGGTGTAGTGCTTCCTCCCGCTGAATGCTGCAGACATTGATCTTGGTACATTTGCAGTGACATGAGTACCATCAATAGCCCCAATGCAATCTTGTAAAAAGATTAGCACACAATCATGTTTCTGACAGTAGCACACATCTGATAGGTAGAAGGAACATGATTTTGTACTCACCCTGAAATAGGGGGACCACATGTAGTTGTTCTTGATCTTGGTTGGTGTGTTCATTGATGCTGGCTTGATCATTTCACCTCTGAGCTCCCCAATTGCGTACAACACCTGCTGGAAGTACCGAGAGATAGTCTCTGTGGATCGCCTGAATGTGTTATGGATGACTCTGAATCTCTGGTTATGACCGACGACATGAAAAAACATTGCGACTTGTTCTTCGACAGATGTGTGGATGCTATTAGTCAGCAGTCCTCTTTCCCTGAATGTTTTCACAAGTGCATAGAAAGGGGCTCTTCTCATCCGTAGCATCTGGATGGCCTCTACGTCGTTGCAGTTGTACATGTTGTTTAGGTTGGCAATCCTCTCCTGATGTCTTTGTAACATAGGTCCGTAAGTCCCATGAGGATAAGCAGCATGCCTAACTGCTCTTTTGTGCACCATCAGGATCCAGGCTTGTACGCAAATGATGAGTGCTATGGCGTGATGCACAAGCCGGAACTGGACGGTCTACTCAAACAAGATCTATGCATTACGAACGGTCTTATCGAACCCAACTAGTTCTACGAACATGAATCGAACACTACAGTAGAGCAGAGGAGTTTCCCCTTACCTCCATCATGGCGAACGATGGACACGGCCGAAAGCCACCGCAGATGTGCGCAGGCTCCGCCACGGCTGGAGAAGAGGACCCTGGTCCGGCGCCGGAGACCGAAGTTAGATGCGCACTGCCATATCTGGGTCGCCGCAGCCGCTGGAGGTGGTGTCAGACGCATTTTCGGTCATGGCGGACGAAAACGATCGCTGAACGACCGTTTGCGTCGCGCCGCTGGAGATGCCCTTACACCTCACCTCAGGCACGCGAAGGACCGCATCAGCCCATGAAAGAGACGTGCAAAGCAACCAGGGGCACCCACAACCCTGGGAGCTTAGTGCTCTTTACGGATACTAGATGACCCGTTGCGTCCCGGCGCAAAGGCAAAAGCGAAACAATATTGCAACCATAAGTTTATCCATGGTAATATATGATTGAGATTTATATCTAAGCCATAAGCAGACACACATTGACCATAATATGTACACCATCATTTAATAATATATAAAAAAAATTGCCCAACTTACATGTCAATAACACTACAACCTGTGTACCTTACGAATAAAGCAGAAGTTGATCAAAAGACTGAAATAAACAAAATGTTCACACGTGATAAGACAAACAAACAAAAAAATTCAGGAAGAGGCAACCGAAAGGTTCTTTTCATTTCATCATAGCTGGAAGAGAGTAATCACAAGATTCATTACAAGATACCTCGACTGAATTAAAAGCATGTCTACTCAAAAGTCAAAACCCTGCTTATTGTTGTTTTTGGCACCTCCCACAAGGGTCTACCTGTAAATCTTGTTGTAAAGTTGCACTTGTACGATCAAAAGTCCCTGCATTCTTCCACATTACCAGAATCATCGTCATTGCCACCTCTTTGTGATTTGTTCTTGGGAATTTGGTCCACGAGTACAACCATTCTCGGACTGTACCCTGGTTTGTACTTTGTAGGCTCAAAACCTGTCTGCAAGTAGGAGAGCAAGTCGGTGCAAGATGGGCCTTATGCACGCTATCAGGCAAACAAAGCAGAGCATCATCAGTCCCCTCTCCTGCAACAAAAGCCGAGGGCCGAGGTAGGCGTAGTGACGGACATCTCAAAGCGGTTGCACATGGGGATGATGCCTTTCTCATTGGCTTCCCTTCCGCGGCGGATCTTCAGCGTGTTGATGGTTTCCAGATGGGAGTACCGGCTCACAAGGCTACAGCTACGGTCTCAGTTTGGAAGCCTCAGGACATACAACATAAATCTGAGCTCAAGCCTGTCTGGGTACATGTGGAGGGGGTTCCATACACAGTGAGGCACTTCCATGGTTTATGGGCGGTTGGGACTCTTCTTGGTGTTCCGCTTGATATTGACCTTGTCACTATGCGGAGCCGCGGGGTGGTGCGTATTCTTGTTGCTATGGTAAACTCCAAGGCGTTGGAGGCACAGGTGGATGATATTGGTCCGTTCCTTGCCGTGGCTTGTGCTGTTAAACTGAAGATTTTCAGTTTTGTGTTCCGTAGAGAGCCGTCTGAGTTTGTGGCGGATCCGTCCTTCTCTCAGTTTTTTTGGAGGCGGAAGGGTGATGATATGGATGGAGAGGACCTAGGTAATGATAAGGATGATGATACCACTGGACCATCTGGGGCACCGTCGACCGAGACTTCTAATATGGAGGTGGACTCTTCTGCGCCCTCTTCCTCTTATGGTCAAGGAAAGTCGGTACCGGTTTCTCATGTTTTATGGCCAGCCATTACTCCATATAATGCTAGTCCGAAGACTCCGAGAGGAAAGGAGATTGTTGACAGGATTCGTAGGGTGTCTCCGCAGCTAGTGGGGCGATCGGCGGGGTCTCCACTGGAGTTGGTTGTCCCCGTGGCCTCGCAGGTTGTGCAGGGGTCGCCGGGGGTGTGCTCTTCCTCACCTTGGCACGCGGCGGCTCAGCTGGTGGAGCCGGAGGAGAGGGGGCCTGTTTCGACGCCGCTGGTCTCTCCTCTATCTACTTCGACTCTGTTGGAGGGGGAGACCGCTGCGCCTTCGCCTCCCCTTACTGGTGCTGCGACGGTGGTTGAGGGGGCTGCTACATCGCCTGTGCCCCCTCCCACGGTCTCGGTTGCTGCGGCGGGGGTGTCGGTGGAGAAGGGGTGTGTAGAAGACGAGTTGGTGGTGGTGTGTGGGGTTTCTACATCGACCTTGCCCCACACCACCGCGGTGGAGACGTTGACCCTGGGTGGGGTGGGTTTGAGGCCGGATGCTGCGGCTCCCCATCCTACCTCACCAGAGGTGTCACCTACCTCACCGTCGGCGTCGGCTCCCGCGATGACGGAGTCACCTTCCACACCATCGGCTGCATGTTCCTCACCGACACCGATGACGCCCTGTGTGTCGCTTTCACAGCGACATAGGGGGGCGGTTGTTCAGCTGCCACCCACTCCTGTACCGTCGAGTGAATGCCATGCTGGGTATGTCACTCCGGTTAGGAGGAGTGGGAGGTTTGGTGTGGATGCGGATGGTGGGACTGTGACGGACGAGGATACCATGCAGAAGGCGATGCGCCGTAAGGCGGCGAAAAACCTCGACTTCGATGGTATGAGTTCTACTCATAAGTCTAAATCGTTTTTATCTTTTTCATCACCTGTTATTTCTTCTAGACTTAACGGTTTAGGAGTTAGTCTTGGTAGTTCCGAAAAGGAGATTTCTGTTTCAACTAGAGTCTTGAAGCATATGGAATTTGATCGTGTCACGGTTATTCCAAAAGCTTCGACTAGATTGGACTCCACTTACTTGGGTGAGGATGAAGCGATTGCCACATCAGATGGTCAGCTTCTTTCTCATCTAGTTGGTGAGGTGTCAGAGGTGAGTTTGGATGAGGACGACATGTACTCTTTATATGACTTAAAGGCATCTCGTCGGAAATCCAAATCTCCCTCTAGCAAAAAACCGCGGAAACGGTCAAAAATTCCCAAATATCCAATTGTTTCCCAATGAATGGCATGTTCGCGAATAGCAGAGGTCTTGGTGACTTGGCTAAACACTTACATTTTGCCGACTGCATTAGGGATCATAATTTGGATTTTTTGGCTATTTCTGAGACGGGGCGACGGGATTTCTCGCAAAGTCTTCTGAACCGTATATCCGGTGGTATAGACTTTACTTGGATATCCTGTCCGCCCCGTGGGCGCTCCGGGGGGATCCTACTCGGTGTCAAAACAGACTCCATGGAAGTGTTAGCACATTCGGTTGGGGAATACCATATCAAATTCCACATCCGTAATAGAGCTGACAATTTCATATGGAGTCTTGTAGCCGTGTATGGTGCTGCCCAGGAAGCTCATAAGGCCGCCTTCCTACGCGAGTTGGTGAATCTAGCAAAGGAAAACCCTCACCCTATTCTCATAGGGGGGGATTTTAATTTGCTGAGATTTCCATGCGAGAAGAGCAGAGGTAGTTTTGACAATCATTGGCCTTTCTTGTTCAATGCGGTCATAGACAGCTTGGATTTGAGGGAGGTGTCAATGACTGGCAGACAATTTACTTGGGCTAACAATCTTCCAGAGCCAACATATGAAAAGCTAGATCGCGTACTAATGGATACCGACTGGGAATTGAAATTTCCAATGGTGACGGTACGCGCGCTAGAACGTATTGTTGGGTTCTCGGATCATGCTCCCATATTATTATCCACTGGTTTACCTAGACCTCCGAATAACCGCCGTTTCAAATTTGAACTCGGTTGGCTGAATCGAGAAGGTTTTCAAACCATGGTTAAAAAGGTATGGGATAGGCCGGTTGTGGGTGCGTCTCCGATACAGAGGTGGAATAACAAAATGCGTGCGGTACGCAAACACCTATGTGGTTGGGCACGACATACAACTGGCATTCTTAGAAAAGAAAAACAGCGACTCTCATCTATTATAGATGACCTCGAAGCTAAAGCAGAAGTTAGACCGCTTTCCGCACAAGAGATTGAGCAAAAAAGCCAATCAAACGCGGAAATCGCAAAACTTCTGCGCGAAGAGGAGCTGAAATGGTACCAACGATCTAAGGCCCAATTTATTCTCGAAGGAGATTCGAATACAAGGTACTTTCATTGTGTGGCTAATGGCAGACACAGGAAGAAGCTTATTCGTACTCTCGTTCAGGATGAGGGGACGATTGAGGGTCATGAGCAACTAAAGTCATTTATTACAAGTTATTACAAAGGGCTTTTTGGTGCTCCAGAGGAAAGCAATTTCTCGTTGGATGAGACAAGAACGGAGGATATCCCCCAAGTCTCTCAAGCGGAGAATAATTTTCTCACTTCGCCTTACTCTAAGGAGGAAGTAAGAAAAGCTGTCTTCCAAATGGAGCATAATAAAGCCCCTGGCCCTGATGGTTTCCCAGCTGAATTTTATCAATCTTTCTGGGATGTCATCAAGGCTGATTTGCTAGCTCTTTTTACGGATCTGCATGCTGGGCAGCTAGAGCTTTTTAGGCTCAACTTTGGTGAAATTATCTTATTGCCCAAGGTTAATGAGGCAGAAAGGATTCAACAATACCGCCCTATTTGTCTTCTTAATGTGAGCTTTAAAATATTCACTAAAGTTGCCACGATCCGATTAAATTCGGTGGCAGATCATGTGATTAGGCCTTCTCAAACAGCTTTTATGCAAGGACGGAATATTCTGGATGGGGTTGTAGTCCTCCATGAAACTGTTCATGAATTGCATAGAAAGAAGTTGAATGGCGTCATTTTAAAGATCGACTTCGAAAAAGCATATGATAAGGTCAAGTGGCCCTTTTTGCAACAAACTCTCAGAATGAAAGGTTTCTCTGGTGAGTGGTGTGCGTTAATCAATAGTTTTATCTCAGGAGGAAGTGTTGCCATTAAAGTCAATGATGACGTGGGCAAATACTTCCAGACTAAGAAAGAACTAAGACAGGGAGATCCATTATCGCCAGTGCTATTTAATATAGTGGCTGATATGCTTGCTGTCTTGATTGAACGTGCAAAGTCTGAGGGCCAGATTGAAGGGGTTATTCCTCACCTGGTTGATGGAGGTTTATCCATTCTTCAATATGCCGATGATACAATTCTTTTTATGGATCATGACATAGACAAGGCTCGGAACCTGAAGTTAATTCTTTCTGCGTTCGAGCTTTTGTCTGGTCTGAAAATAAATTTCCATAAGAGTGAATTGTTTTGTTTTGGTGAGGCCCAAGATCATGTTACAGAGTATTCTGAGCTTTTCGGCTGCGGCCAAGGTCAATTTCCAATTAGGTACTTGGGAATTCCGATTCACTATCGGAGACTTACCAATGCTGAGTGGAAATTGGTTGAGGAAAGACTTCAGATTAGATTAACTAGTTGGAAAGGCAAATTGCTGTCCTTGGGAGGAAGATTAGTTCTCATAAATGCGGTACTGAGTAATATGGTACTATATATGATTTCTTTCTTCCAACTTCCCAGAGGAGTCTTAAAACGGTTGGATTATTTCCGATCAAGATTCTTCTGGCAAGGGGACTGCGAGAAGCGTAAATATCGGCTGGCTAAATGGAGTGTGCTGTGTCGGCCCAAAGATCATGGAGGACTTGGTATTCAAGACCTCCAGATCAAAAATAGGGCACTTCTCGGTAAATGGTTGTATAAACTACTTACCGAAGAGGGCATATGGCAAACACTCCTCAAGAGGAAGTATATTGGCTCAAAAGCTTTATCTCAGGTTATTTGGAAACCAGGAGATTCACATTTTTGGGCTGGTCTTATGGAAACAAAGAAGTTTTTCTTTCCATATGGATCTTTCTCTATTAAGGATGGATCGGAAATTCGTTTCTGGGAGGATATATGGTTGGGTAACACCACGCTCCGAGAACAGTATCCGGCATTGTACAATATAGTGCGCCACAAAAGCGATACTATCGCTAAGGTGTTGGAAGACTTCCCACCAAATGTGGATTTCAGAAGAAGTCTCATCGGTCTCAGACAAACCTCGTGGCAGGAATTGTTACAGCGTCTTGAGTTAGTTCAACTGACGCAGGGACCGGATGAATTTCGGTGGAACCTTACCGGGAATGGTACATTCTCAGTGGCTTCCATGTACAATGCTTTAATTCAGCCAGAACTCCCGATCGATAATAATTCAAAGATTTGGAAGATGAAAATACCGTTGAGAACAAAAATCTTTGCATGGTATCTTCGTCGGGGGGTAATCCTTACTAAAGATAATCTTGCCAAACGCAACTGGCATGGAAGTAAAAAGTGTGTCTTCTGTCATCAAGACGAGACAATTAACCACTTATTCTTCCAATGTAAGTTAGCTAGGTCTATATGGTCAGCTGTCCAAATAGGGTCTACCTTATACCCACCACGTAGTGTTGTCAATTTATTTGGCAACTGGCTCAATGGTGTGGATGTTAGGTTTAAACGTCTTATTAGGATGGGAGCGATTGCAATTATCTGGTCGCTATGGCTATGTAGAAATGACAAGATTTTCAATAATGTTTCTTCTTCTTTTTTGCAGGTCATCTACCGATGCACGGCTTTGCTCCGCTCATGGATACCGTTGCAGCGTGTCGAGCACCGGGACCTCTTTACGGAGGTGTCTTCACGGTTGGAGGATACGGCGAGGGATATTTTTTCCCAACATGGGTGGCAGCGTGACCTTCGGCTAGATCCTCCTACCTAGAATTTGCTTCTGTTTTTTGAACTTTTTTTATCCATTTGAACACCTTTCTGGTTTTGTAACGAATTTGTGTGCGGCTGTGTGCATCTTAGTTATGCAGAGGCCGGGTCTATTGCGCAAGTAATAAAGTGCCCATTTTCGAAAAAGGCTCAAAACCGCTGCACCCTTTCGCTTGACATGGTCTGAAGCAAACCTATGTATTGCATGAGTAGGTGGTTCACATCTTCCGGAGCTTGGTCGCATAAAGGGCATCGTTGAATGAAGGGCAGTCCTCTTCTGTAATATGTTTAATCGCATAAATTGCAAAAGTATATGCAGGTAATCAAAGCACAGTGCAAGTTTTCTTACTGAAAGAGGGCAATATATGTGCATAGGCATCCTTAATCCCCTAATTACCACCGACGCAAATCATTGCTCCTTAGCAATAGCCTGATGTGCATTAGCTATCATTGCTCCATAGCAAGAAATTGAAAAAGGCATACGTATATAACATGTTGCATCTTTGCAAAAAAGACAATGGATGATGTTTTCAGAGATTCTAGAGGAGCGCACATTGCTGTTCCTTTAGCACTTGATGTGCCATCAACCGAGGCTACTGCCTTGTGGATGAATTTGCGGAGCAGTTATGAATCCATTTATTGATAACTAAAAGTGGTTATATGGAGGTGGTTTAGGCAGTGCTCAATCCGTCAGAATGCAGAGCAGTAGGACAAGGCAAAATATGCTGACCTTAACTTATTAGAAGGACCAAAAGGTCTTTTGAAGTAAGCGATACTGCATTGGAAGGCAAGGAGAGGCTGGGAATTAAAGTTAATTTGTTATCATGCCACGGAAAATGGAAGAATAGAATCAGATAAAGCAGAAGGTCTGCAAATAGGAAAAATACAAAATTAGCGACAAATCACCTTATAACAATATCTCAGGTTCAGATCATTCTCGTTGTACTGGGCAGTAAGAATTCCATCTAAAAAATCAGCCAACAAATTTACCTTTGACCATCTTAGGCAATCGTCCAACAAAGGCAATGAGTGTTCCATATCTCCCATAGCACAAAGCCCTCAACTTCGATCATCCCAAAGAACCAGTTTGATCTTATGCTCTCTACATAATAATTGGCTGCAGAAAGCATATAGATACAAACAGAAAACTTGGAAAAACATAAATTTTAGTCCCGTTTCTAATTCTAAAAGGCATTAGCTTCAGTCACATGGAAATACCGTTACCATGAATGAAAAATGCAGTGTTTCATCAAGATTGCTATTTGTCTACTTTCGCAAACGGAACCAAATATAATTTCAGAAAACATAGGTTGTTCTCCCCTATGATACCTTAATGAGCTTACTGCATGTATTTATTTTGAATTCTACATCAGAGGAGCTTCATTTTAATTCTGACCATGTTGAACAGTACAGACTTGTTAATTACCTATATAGATCAAATAACCCAATTCTCATATTCAGAAAAATAGTTATTCCATACTGCAAAACCGAGTCAAGACCTGGATTCCAGATGAAAATCATTCACATATATATTCTGGTTTAATATCAACGGACCATAACATATGTGACCCCACAAAGACGGATCCTGAGGCAAAATTCGACCATTTGACAATCAGGTAACTAATATCAAATCTGAAGTTTCATTAAAATGAAGAATCCTGATGCCAAACAAAGCATGATGCCCCACCACCTTGTGACTTATAATGGCACTTGATACTACTACCGTAATTATTGTTTGTTGAATTAGGTTATTTATTAGCCGCAGACAGTACTATGTAGTTTGAATCATTTAGTTAGATGGAATTTGTAGGGGTAGGCCAAGAAACAAGCAAATACATCAACTATATACTCACAGTCCGATGGCCATTTAACTAATTTATATTTTCACATCCAGAAATAACAACAGGAAGTGTAAATTGCAATCAATTAGTTCGATGAATTTTTCAGGGGTAAGGTAAAAATACAATCAGTGCAAACTTCAACTTCTGGATAGTGGTTGAGTGGGTAATTATTATCAGAGGACTCAAATATGAACAAGCACAAGAACTTTGCTCGAGAACCAACCTCCCATTGTGTTGTTGCAGGTTCACCGAACGCCTTGTTGTGCATAGTGATGAGCAGGCCGGGCAAATTCTCCATGTAATTTGATTTATCTTCTTATAAGCTAGGGAATAAGATGAGCATATAAGATGTTGGCTGAAATGCTATCATGAACAGAATGCCAACATCATAAAATAAAAATGAAACACAAATATCCAAAATTAAATTCTTCCTAGCTTTATAAGGCATGTAAGCCACGAGGGACTCATAATTCTGTCCAAACAGTACAAGAACCTCTCCCTTTTACCAAAAGAGTAACAATAAGAATCTCTGCGGCATATGAAGCACACATTTGTTAATATCTATAATGATGAAGCCAACATATTTCCCTGTAAAAAATTGCAGCCTAGCTAAACGGAAGACGTAGAGAATACAAGTTTCGCAGAAATGAGCAGTGCACGAAAACATCTACAGTATACCCAAAATATGACCAAAGCTAGTCAGCAGCAAGGAATAACATTACACGTGGAGAGAAGCTTTGAACAGTACTTTAGACTTCTAACCTATATTTAGGTCCAGATCATAACAGCTGAGAAAATACATGAACTGCACTAACCATTCTTTGAGTCCACAATTTCAGATTTATCCCTTGTGTTTCTTTCTAGAAAGAATACATCATGAAAATCACTCTACCTGCTCAGCTCAGTACAATTCCAGTGGCTTGATTCCGATCTGGGCCACTTTCCTTACCACCTCGACCCCTATATATTGTTCTGGTTTCACCGTGAATTCAAGAACCAAACCAACAAAAGGAGATATAATTCAGTTAATGAGCAGTTGAGCACCAAATTTATCCATGATAACTAAATGGTCAACGAGTAGCAAGACCTCTGTTAGCTAACCATTTTCTTTTCATGGCTGGAAGGGAGGCAATGATCTTATCCTTGGCTTGTTTTGGGAGGCAAGATGCTGATGCAGAGAGGATGACGAGGCCAAGCGGCAAAGAGGCCCACAGGGCTCTGAAACCGAGCAAGATGAGCATCTCATCCTGGAGCTGCAGCAACACGAGGTGTGATCAGAATCTGCAAATCATATTTTCGTTCTTGAGCAGATTTGACGATTTGGCTTACAAAAATAAGAGGCTGTGCTGCTACCAACCAGCAGATTAAACGCGTCGTTATCATCGCTGACCTCCTCCCATCCGGCTGCGCACCGAATCCACCTCTCCTCTCGCTTTCTCTGCTCCAAGCAAACCATGTACAGAGGTTGGACGAGAACAAGGACGAGGAGCAAGCAAGCACGAGATGACTTAGGGCAGGGGAGGGCTGGTGACGATGAGGGTGCTGAAGGCCGTGGTGTTGCCGCCCCATCATCGCGTGGTATTCTTCCTCGGCTGGCCGCCCTCGCGCACAGCCACCTGCGGCTCAGTGGCGGCGGCATTGCCCAGCCGCCGGTCACCTGCGTGTGAGAATGCACCACCTGAGACCGCCGCCGTCCGCTGCACCAACACGCCTCCTCCTGCTGTGCGCTTGTCGCGGTCGCCTCGATTTGGAGAGCTGGAGGAGGAGCGCAGTGGGGAGAGAAAATGAGAGAGGTGGCTGATTGGCGGCGGGGGAGAGGATGCTGGGATTGGGGGAGGAGGGGAGGCGGCCGATTGGGGCTGGGAGGAGGTCAGGAACCACTCGCGACTCGCGATTGCTCTAGGGTTTTCACCATGGTTGGGAGAGGTGTGACACGGGCGAGAGCGCGTGCCTGCCACCGACTGGCGCCCCCCGCACGTAGCTGGTCCCATGTGTCATTGACTTGTTTCCATGATCAAAAGTGAGAAAAAAATTACCGTATCGAACGGTTGAGGTGAAAACTGAGGGAATAATTTTACTGTCGCATGGGCAAGGAACGATCACGATGGATTTGCCCCTTGAAGGCCCTCCAACAGCCGAGTAGCTTCGCAACCTTTATAAGAGAAATCCAGCTCCACGTGTTTTGACACTTGAGACCCAAAACTCGCACACGAATATTCAAGGACGTGGTTCATAATTGATATCTAGAGATCGCACATGATATCAGAGCTCGCACAGGGATACTAAATGCCTCGTGCATCAATAAGTACTACGTAGTATGCACACCGTACTAGTGCACTGATCTCTACTATTCACAATGACAAACACCAGCAGTTCAGTGAGTAACCAGTTAGGTACGACATGCATACGTATTTTGTGTAAGCATGTTATATTTTTTCGATAAAAGAAAAAATATTAATATTAAAAAGATACCATTTACACCTAGCCTGTGCAACTGCGCACTTCCCTAATGATAATACAGATGCACCTCCCAAAAAAAGAAAACTAAGAAAAAAAGTCCCTCTATGGTGGTTCAGCCCTAGCAGCAACAATACATCCATCACCAAGACAACACCTGAACTCCAGGCTCTCCAAAAATGATACCTCCAAGAAGGGAAACAGTGCATAAGCGCCGTTGTCTCAAGATCAAAGATCTTAGGTTTTCACCCTAAAAATAGTCCTGGATATGAAAATAATGCCTTCAACAAGGTCATTGTCAGTCACAACCAATTAAGACCATGCCTTGAATTTTCACTCTGAAAGGTAAAATTTTGAACTTCACATGTGCTGCCACCCCACTTGCATACTACTACTTAGAGAACCAGAACACCAAGCAAATCCCTAAACATTACAAAGACTCGAACCTCCATTGGTAGTCCTCCAATTCGGCTTCATGATATTCTCCGCCTCTGATTTTCACCATGATCAGAATGTCATCTGATGGCAACACAGAACAGAGTTTCGTGCCGCTCCCTCCAGAACCAAACGGTCGGAATAAAAGCATAGGTGCGCGCGACCGAATATCACCCGATCCAGCAAACTCCAAGCGAAAGATGCACCGTTCCATTCTCCGGCGGCGACTTCCGGAACTCATCACTCCGGCTAGATGAAGAAGGATCGGTATCCGAAAGGTCTTCATCTTCACAAAAGAAGAACCCTAGAACCACCACCTTTATTCAAGCCTTGCGAGCAGCCCCATGCCAACCGCCCGAAACCTGCAAGCAGCCACACCAAACCCTACCAATAACCCTGAGGCTAGACCAACACTGGGAAAGGAGACGGTCGAGCAGGGTCGGTCCCCCACCGGATCCGGCCCACCACGCGGCGAAGAGGATCCGGGCAGTGGTAGGGTACCCAGATCGAGATCTGAGGTTACGGCAACCACCCGCCGGCCCTGCTTCTTCACCGCCAGCCATGATGCCGTCGTGTGAGGATCTCCACCACCACCCCAACCAAGGGCGCCGCCCTGGTTGCTGCACGGAGATGAGCCGGCCACACCCGCCCTAGCAGCCATGGCAGCCTTCCCCGACAACCTCCGCCCCAAACCACCTTCGACGGCAGGGCCCACCACCGCAGCAAGGGCCGGCGGCAGCGGCGGCGTGGGGAGCAGCAACGGCGAGGGGCTCTGGAGGCAGCGGGTGGAGTCGCCCCCGGTGTCGCCCTAGTTCAGTATATCATTGAACAGCAGTACACCTAATGTTTGATTAGCGCAGTTCTGCTTTTTATCAACAGTTCGAGTGAAACCCCGCCATATCATGGCCACTAAAAGTTGGTAAAGGTCTCCCCATTTTTCCCTTTCAAAAAGCAAAAGTAGGTACTACGGCTAAAAAGCACATCTAATTTATTTGTCGGTGCTGCGATTAAACCTAACACTCCCTGATCATTCATATGCATGCAGCTGATGGAAGCCCAGTTGTCACTACTGAATTTAGGCCTAGCTACGTGCCCAAACTGCTAACTTGCAATATATTTCTCTTTGCTTCTTCAGTTCTTCATCTCTTCGATGTTTTTGAATTGCTGGCATGCAAAGTTCTGTGGTCCATGCATCTACGATAGACTTTTGACAGCATCGCTTTTCCCTGTAATTCAAAGCTAGGCATCATGCTAAAAATGGGCAAGCAAAAAAGGTGGCCTCTATATTTGAAATGCCATTCGGATTGATGGGCCCACCCTTGTTTTTTGACAAAAAGGATTGCCAATTGAAAATTTCAAAATGTAGGAATCTTAGCTCTATCTATGCTTTAACAAACAAACGATCCAAAAGCTGTAGTGGCATAGCTTAGTTGGAGCTACCGTGCATATCGATCGAGCTTAGAATGCCATCGAGTGGTACTATGTATTTACCCTCTCCGTTTCATATATCTCTGCATGTAAGTTTGGTCAAAGTAAAGATTATACTCCGTATTTATAATCATTGACCAATTATTTATGATAAAATATCAATATATAAAAAATAAATTTAAATAATGATAGTATATTAAAACATTATGTTACTAATGTTATCATTTTAGTTTATTTTTTGAGAAATACAGTACAAATGCAGACGCTCACATACACACGCATACACTCACTTCTATGAACGCACACACGCACACCCTACCCATGTGAGCACATCCAGAAGACTGAGCCGGCGGATTGGATTTTGAAATTGACGAAGTCACCATAGGCGCCTAGCTATCGATGGGAACATCGCCTCCCACTGAATGAATATTCCGCCTTTATGAGACATACAGATGTCAAACCTGGGGTTTGAACTTTGTTGGGCTAGGGGTACAACCACCCTCCTAACCACCTAACCTCAGGTTAGTTTATAAATAATATTAATATATTTTTACATATAATTGATAAAACTTGGCAATAAATTTAGTCCTAGTCCTAGAGGTAGGATTATTCATCGGCATTCACACTTTCGAAGGGTCCAGAGAGTGTACAAATCTCTTGTACACATATACTTAAACCAAAATAATAATAAAAATACACAATAAAGTCCTGCTTTTTTCTCGCCAATAAAAAATACTACATAATTAAAGTTAGCCAATTGCAACATGATGATTAAAGTGCACCGTTGCTAAATTGCGTCCTGGATGCCTCGCTGAACGCCGATGATGATGTGATATCGTAGTTGTGTGTCTTGCTTTCAGGAGATAATTTTTTTTATCTGAGGACGACACTTATAGGCTGTATAAAGTAGCTTCGAAATTTGATCTGGCAAATATGAGCACTGTACTCTACCCCGTCCACAGATAGATACATTGTTCCGACGACACGTATGTTTTTGCTTGCAATGCTAGCTAGCTACTCCGTATATAGTAGACTCGTTCATACTCTGTGTACAGGCTAACAGAAGGAACAAAGGAGACGTGGAAGACAGTTGTTTGTTTTTGAACTGCGTCAGAATGTCAGATACGTGCACGGTCACGGGCGCCAGTGATTAGTTTTATTAAGAGAGAAAATGGTCGAAGGGAAGCCAACGCAGCACCACTTCTACAGGAATAGGTTCGCCCTTGTGCTCAGGCGGTCGATGTCGGCGAGGTAAGCGAAGATCTTCAGCTTGGAGGGGAGACGGAGAGACCAAGCCACACAGGAGGAGGCATCAGTGGGGCGCGGAGGCGACATCATACGGTAAGCCTCCCGAGAGCTGAAACTGGCCTTCCGCACGGTGTCGATGAACCGTCTGTCAGCGCCAGGTCCGAGGGAGATGCCGGCTACCAGTCGCTGCACCTCAAGGAGCTCGCAGGCTGCAGCGGTAGAAAGGCGGGGCTGGAGGTCGATCCCGCCCTCGACCACCGTGGCCACCGTGGCGTGAAGGCGAGTACAGTGGGAGAAGATGGCGGGGAAGCGGGTAGCCAGGATGGGACCCAGCGTCCACTTGTCCAGCCAAAAGGACGTGGCGCGACCGTCCACCACCTCAACCCTGGTGATGGCGCGGTAGAGGGGGAGGCAGTGGTCGACGATCTTCTCGAGGAAGGAGGGGGACTTGGAGGATTCCCCCAAATCACGGCATGTAGATGAGAAAAACCAACTTTTCCAGGGGAGGGGGTTAGGTAAGTGGAGGCTATGAACAAAATTTAAAAGCAAACACCTGTTTTGCCGGTGGAGATCCTTAATACCGAAGCCGTCCTCCTGCGTAGGCAACATTACCTTGTCCCACGCAACTAGACAGCGGCCACCCGAGCAAGAGTCCTTCCCGGTCCAGAAGAAGGCGCGGCGCCTCTTGTCGATCCTGTCAATAACCCCACGGGGAAGCAAGTATGAGCACATATAATACGTAGCAAGATTATTCAGAACAGCGTTACACAAGACGAGCCTACCGCCAGCGGATAACAGGTTTGCGCGCCAACCAGAGAGACGACAGTCGAAGGAGAGGACAAGAGGTGCGAAAGCAGAGGCGGGGAGTTTCGTGGGGGACAAGGGGTGCCCGAGATACGGTTGGGGGAATGTCGAAATGGGGCACCCAAGGGTGGCCTCCATGGTAGCCGCATCTTCCGAAGAGAGATCCATGGGAACGAAGCACGAATTGTCGAAGTTGATAGCAAGCCCCGTGGCAGCGGCAAAGTCCTCCAGATCGGAGTCATTGGCGACGTTGTCGGTTATGTCCCGGGCAATGACGGGGAAGAAGAACCGGCGATGCAGACCGTGCAGGCCAAGGCGGCCGGCTGCGACGCAAACGGTGTCCCATGTGCATCGCGTGCAGCCGTGCCCCACGGTAGATGGAGGCGGGCCGGCCGAGGCGGAGACGATGTGGGCGAGCCGGTTGCGGCAGCCTACCAAGGCAGGCGCTGCAGCCAGCCAGCGAGTCGACCGCGGTGGCTGGTGTAGGGCGAATGATGGAGGAGAGCCGGTGCTAAGTCGACGCCGAGGTTGGAGTAGAGATGCGTGATGACGGCGGCGGTGGACGACTCAATCCGATCTATGATCGGCAAAACCAAAAAAGAAAACGCCGGTCGAGCGACCGGCGGATAAAAAGAAAACCGATCTAAAGATCGAAAAAAAGACTGGAGGGCATCGGATCAACATATCGGCAGACCAGTAGATCATGAAGATCGACCTCCCCGGGGGCGGCGCGGCGTGGAAGCTTGGGCGGCGGCTAGGTTAGGATCGGTGCCGCTCTGATACCATGTAGAATGATAGAGAGATGTTTGGCGTAATGTGTTGGATGTTGTATTGAGCCTCTCGAGTGAGTATATATAGTGATACAAACTTGGAGGCTAAGATAGCTCTCCTAGAGATATGATAGCCAGATATTACAAATCCTAGACTACCTAATATACATATACCAAATATATTTTTAACAGTTTGCATCATATTCCTTAAAATTTAAGTAATGAGGGCTTTGGTAGTTCCACTAGTAGAAAAATGGTCTTTAGTCCCGGTTGTGCAACCGGGACTAAAGGCCCCTCCCCCCTTTAGTCCTGGTTGCTTACGAACTGGGACTAAAGGTCCATCCACGTGGGTTCCGTCCGTCGGGACGAAAAATGTCCCTAGGTGAATTTTTTCTAATTTTACTATTTCTAATTTTTTTTCACTCCACTTTTTCCTATTTTTTCTTCAGAATTTCTATTATTTCAGTTATTTGCATAGTTTAGTCTCTATCTCTAACTACACGTATCTCTAGTCAAATTACATACTCGTGGTCAAACTTCTCGCTCGGTCACTCATCCTCCCACTACTCTAGCACTACCACGCTTAACTTCCGAGTTCCATCCCGTTCCGCATCCAAGTGCTTCGCGCGCATATATGTGATAGTAGTATCATATCAATCCTATTAACATGTTGGTCGATGTCACATTTCTTTATTGTTTGAATTTCAAATAATTATTTTAATAAACAAAAGTAATGATTTTTGTAATAATAATCTTGAATAAATAAATAAACATTAACTTTTTAATTTGTATTATTTTTAATTAATTAATTAATTTTTTTTGCCAAACCTAAAACCTAAAAATTTGAAAATATAACAATTGGGTAAAAATGATAGTAATCTTTATGCAGGATGCAATTAAAAAATTATTTGTTAAAAAAATAAAAAATATAGAATCCGAAATATATAGTAAAAACTAAAATCTTCCTGCTTTCGTATTTTCATTTGGAATTTTGAGAATCTAAAATTTGGCTAACCGGGTAAACCCGGGTGAATTCGGATGTAACTTTTTCCCACGATGATTTTGATATATTATACGTTTTTTTCCGATGTCGTATGCAAAAGTTAATGCTGTTTTACCATTTTTCAAACTTTTTTTGCACAAAAAGTGAAAATTCAAATTTGTTAATTTTCGCTAATAGTAGGTTGCATAACATACAAGACTCTGAAAAAAAATCTTTTTTAAATTTTCTATCATTTTCTTTTCTATTTTACAGTGTTAAAAAAGGCGATCCACGGGAGGTGGTGGAGGTGCGTGGGGAGGCAAAAAAATCTGAAAATCCTTTAGTCCCGGTTGGTAATACAAACCGGGACTAAAGGGTCCTGCGCCGGCCGCAGCCCACCATAGCTGTTTAGTCCCGGTTGGTGGAGCACTAGTCTCGGTTCACCTTCCGAACCGCGACTAATAGGGATACTATTAGTCGCGGTTCGAATATTTTGGGAACTAAAGAGGGTGTATGGAAGCCATTTTTTCTACTAGTGTTCGGTGTATCCGTTAAAAAGCATGTACCATTATCCAATAAACTCAGTAGAAGCACAATACTTACTTCAAGTAAAAGGACATGGGCTGCTAGCTCTCACCATCCACTGGCCGCTGGCGTTGACATGCACGTTGAGTGCGCCTGGTGCGGAGGGATGGGGGAACAGGTCGATCACCGGCATAGCGTCTGCGCCCCAAGTTTTGTGATCAGCTGACCCAAATATTAAACTACTTGTACCATGTCAACAAGTATATGTATCACTAGTTCTATTATATCGTAAACCTATTCTACTAGGGAACCTATGACATGGAAAATTGAATCTGGTAAAATAACATGAGATATCACGGTTGATGCATTGTAAAAAGTGAGGTTGACACTCCCAATCGAGTTACCGAGTATTAATCTGCTAAGTGGCACTTCCACCATTCCATTATGTAAGACGTTCCGGTGAAAAACTAAGTGTGGTAAAATAACATGAGATCACACGATTGAGGCATTGTAAAAAGTGAGGTTGATTCCCAATCGAAATACCGAGTAGCACTCTGCTAAGTATAGTACTTCCTCCGTTCCATTATATAGGCCATCTTGACAAACTAAGTTAGCTTGCCAAAACACGTCTCGTATAATGGAAGTTCATCTTATGAAAATGAGTAAAGATAAGGTACCAGGGACATTATTATGTGCCACAGCTAGGTAGATGCGTGCACGATCGAGAACACGCGATTGGAGCAATCAACAGACGCCCATGTAGCCCACGCAGCAGTCGGCGACGCACTGCCTGTGCTCACTGTATTGCCTCTGGCAGTCCGCGCATCTCCTGTCATTGCAAATGTCGGAGCACGCCATCTTCTCCTCGTTATCACAGACGTCGCAGGGGCTGCCATTGCATTTGTCCCAGATGCAACTATTCATCTTTCCGGACAAGCAGGCGGGGCACCTGGCACTGCCGCAGAGAAAGCTGCACTCCGGAGCCGTCGCACTTTGGGACGCAGTACGTAGCTGCGGTTGCATTGCACGGCGGGCGCCGGCGCAGGCGCTGAAGCTCTCACTGGTTTTGGGCCCAGCGACGGGCAACGCGCCGAGGAAGGCGCAGGACCAGCACGGCGAGGACGGCAGCTACGGCGGCCGCCTTGAGAACGATGGTGGCTGACCCTGAAGCCAGAGGAATGTGGAGATCGACGAAGTGGTACGTGTGCATAAGAAGAAGCACTTGCGCACCCAGCAACCCTAGCTAGCACTAGCATTCATCTAAGGCTGGTAGCTAAGTGGTACTTCCTCCGTTCCATACTTCCATTATATACTAGTACTACATGGAAAATTAAATATGGTGGAGATCACACGCTTGATGCATTGTAAACTGTGAGGTTGATTCCAAACTAAAATATCGGGTGCTAAGTGGTACTTCCTCCGTTCCATACTTCCATTATATATAAGACGTTTTGGTGGAAAACTAAATCTGCTAAAATAACAATGAGATCACACGATTGATGCATTGTAAAATGTGAGGTTCATTCCGAATCAAAATACAGAGTAATACTCCGCTAAGTGGCACTTCTTCCCTCGCACTATATAAGACACGCTTTGCCCAAGTAAATTAATTTGCCAAAACTTATATAATGAAAATACATCTTATGAAAATGAGTAAAGAAAAGGTACTCGGGACATTATTATGTGCCACAGCATACGTAGATGCGTGCACGAGAAGACGCCACTGGAGCAATCAACGGAAGCCCATGTAGTCTGATGCCGGCGGCCGGCCTAGTTTCATGCTTCTTGATTTTCTTCATGGGCAGGTCGCCCCGCAGCAGTCGGACACGCACTGGCTATGCCTACTGATTTGACTCTGGCAGCCGGCGCATTGCCTGTTATCGCAACTGGGGAAGCACGCCAAATTCGCCTCGAGATCGCAGGCGTCGCAGGGGCTGCCGTTGCATTTGGACCATATGCAACTATTCGTCTTCTCGGCCAAGCAGGCGGGGCACCTGGCACCGGCGCAGGAAAGGTCGCAATTCGGAGCAGGGCCGCACTTCGGGACGCAGTGGCTGCAGTTGCATTGCATAGCGGGCGCCGGTGCCGGCGACGCTGAAGCTGGCACTGGTTCTGGGCCCAGCGACGGGCAGCGCGCCGAGGAAGGCAGGATCAGCACGGCGAGGAGTGCAGCTATGGCGGCTGCCTTGAGAGCGATGGTGGCTGAACCTGAACCCATATTTCAGAGGAATATATGTGGAGATCGACGAAGTGGTGTGCATACGAAGTAGCACAACGATGCTATTTATAGGCACCAGCAACCCTAGCCAGTACTAGCATTCATCTAAGGTTGGTAGATCCTTCGATCTGGATCACTTGGCTATGCTACCCATATGTTGGTTGTTTCTTCATGTGCACCAAGTGTCCAAGTTGCACGTTAAGATCTGCGCTCTTCATAACTACGTACTGGTCTCAATTGACCGGCACCATTCCTTTTTTTTTTTGTGACTTGACCGGCACCATATTCCTTTTATTTTTGACCTGACCGGCACCATCCCTCATGTGCACATCAAAAAAGAAATAGAGACATGGGTGCTCACCATGGCCTCCAATGCATTTGGCAGTTTTGGCCGTCTGATCTTCACCGTGAGGCGATCACGGCTGTCCGTTTGCATTGTAAGTTTTGTCTACTTGTTTTCGGTCCCACCTGTCATTAGCTGTGTGCGTGAGAATTTGTGTGTAACATGTGGTCTCATAGAGACTTGCCATTCCTAACCGTACGATACATGGACTAACCATGTAGATCCGAACCGTTGGTTTGGTATTGTGTGAGGCGTGGTTGTTTAAGAGCATCTCCACCGGCAGCCCCCAAATAGGTGCCGGCAGGGGCGCCAGCACCTCCGTTTGGGGGACGCCGGCACTGTATCCTCTATTTGGGGGAGCTGTTTCCACACCGGCGTCCCCAAAACGGTGGCCCCAATTTTTTATTTTTCTTTTTACAATATTTTGTAGCAACATATTAATCACATTTTATTCATACAATCACACAAATAAAATTAAATTATTTGTACTATCAATCAAACAAATAGTACTTAAATTAGTCATACAACCCAACAAACAAATAGTACTTAAATTATTCATATAGGCAAACAAATAGAAATAAAATCATGCATTGTTGGCTGCTCCTCTCCTCGCCCATAAATGCGTAGCTAGATCCGCCTTCAACTGTGCATGGACATCTGCATCTCGAATTTCATTATGCATATGAAGAAAAGCAGCAAATTCTTGGGGTACATGCTCTACCTCAGCTAGTGGCCCTTGATAATGAATGATCATCATGCACAGGTGCGTCGCGCTCACTTTCAATGATCATGTTGAGGATGATCACACAGGCTCATCACCTCCCACATCTGTGCCTCAGACCAAGTGAGAGCAGGGTACCTGACAATGGTGAAACACTGTTGAAGCACCCCAAAAGCATGCTCAACATCCTTGCGTGCTGCTTCCTGGCATGTTGCAAAATAGGCTTCCATCTCGTTTGATGGAGAGGGAATTGTCTTCACAAATGTAGTATACGTCGGGTAGATACCATCAGCTAGATAGTACCCCTTGTTGTATGTGTGGCCATTTACCTCAAAGTTCACGGCAGGAGCTTGTCCCTCAGCTAGTCTGGCAAACACCGGAGAGCGCTGCAGCACGTTGATATCATTGTTTGTTCCTGCCATACCAAAAATATGTATGCCAAATCAAAAGTTCATGGTCTACCACCGCCTCAAGAATGACACTGCACTCACTAGTATGCCCCTTGTAGATCCCCTGCCAAGCAAAAGGGCAATTCTTCCAGCCCCAATGCATACAGTCAATGCTTCCGAGCATCCTAGGAAACTCTCTTGCTGCATTCTTTTACACGATCCGAGCTATGTTGGGATTCGTAGCATAGAAAACAAAAAATTTCCTACCGCGAGAACGCAATCCAAGCCAAGATGCAATCTAGAAGATGGGAGCAACGAGGGGATGAACGAGACTAACCCTTGAAGATTTCCAAAGCCTACAAGAGGAGGCTCTCGTTGCTGCGGTAGACGATCACTTGCCGCTTTCAAAAGCGCGTAGAAGATCTTGACGGTGCCACAATCGGGCAACACCTCCGTACTCGGTCACACGTTCGGTGTTGATGAAGACGTCCTTCTCCCCGTTCCAGCGGGCAGCGGAAGTAGTAGATCCTCCTCGGAATCCCGGCAGCACGACGGCGTGGTGGCGGTGGTGGTGGAGATCTCCGACAGAGCTTCGCCTAAGCTATGTGGGAGAAAGAGAGGGAGGAGGGAACCGCTAGGGTTTCTGGGAGAGGGGGCTCTTGGGGGGTGCGGCCAATGTGGTCTTGGTGTGGCCGGCCAGCCCCTCCCCTCCCCTCTTTATATAGGTGGAAGCCCCAAGGATTAGGTCAAAAGTCTCCGAATAAGACCCCAACATAAAACCTTCCATATGACCAAACCTAGGGGGAGTGGGACTCCCCCCTTTCCTTTGGTGGGGTGGCCGGCCACCATGGGGAGGAGTCCACTTGGGACTCCTCCTCCCTTAGGCTGGCCGGCCAAGGTGGGTGGAGTCCCTCTGGGACTCCACCTTCCATGCTTATTTCTTCCGGACTCTTCTAGAACCTTCCAGAGAAAATACCGAATCATTTTCAAACCTAGAAAATGACTTCCTATATATGAATCTTATTCTCCGGACCATTCCGGACCTCCTCGTGATGTCCTGGATCCCATCCGAGACTCCGAACAAAACTTCGAACTCTATTCCATATTTCCATATCTACTTAAACGACATCAAACCTTAAGTGTGTCACCCTACGGTTCGCGAACTATGTAGACATGGTTGAGACTTCTCTCCGACCAATAACCAATAGCGGGATCTGGAGATCCATAATGGCTCCCACATATTTAACGATGACTTAGTGATCGAATGAACCATTCACATACGATACCAATTCCCTTTGTCACGCGATATTTTACTTGTCCGAGGTTTGATCATCGGTATCTATCTATACCTTGTTCAACCTCGTCTCCTGACAAGTACTCTTTACTCGTACCGTGGTATGTGGTCTCTTATGAACCATTCATATGCTTGCAAGCTATTTAGACGACATTCCACCGAGAGGGCCCAGAGTATATCTATCCGTCATCGGGATGGACAAATCCCACTGTTGATCCATATGCCTCAACTCATACTTTCCGGATACTTAATCCCACCTTTATAACCACCCATTTACGCAGTGGCGTTTGATGTAATCAAAGTACCTTTCCCGTATAAGTGATTTACATGATCTCATGGTCAAAAGGACTAGGTAACTATGTATCGAAAGCTTATAGCAAATAACTTAATGACGTGATCTTATGCTATGCTTAAATGGGTGTGTCCATTACATCATTCATATAATGATATAACCTTGTTATTAATAACATCCAATGTTCATGATTATGAAACTAATCATCTATTAATCAACAAGCTAGTTAAGAGGCTTACTAGGGACTCATTGTTGTTTACATAACACACATGTATCAATGTTTCGGTTAATACAATTATAGCATGGTATATAAACTTTTATCATAAACATAAAGATATATAATAACCACTTTTATTATTGCCTCTTGGGCATATCTCCAACAGTCTCCCACTTGCACTAGAGTCAATAATCTAGATTACATTGTAAGGTACCTAACACCCCTGGCATTCTGGTGTTGGTCATACTTTGCCCTAGGGAGAGCTTTAGTCAACGGTTCTGACACACTCAGAAACGTATGTATTTTGCAATTCATTTACGTCTTCACGCATCACTCATTTTCCAAATGAGTCGGCATTAAATATGTTTGGTCTTCTGGTGGAACCTTAATTCCGCGGTCTGAAATATGTCACTAATATTGTCATACACAATACAGCTTCAAAGTTCTGACACTATCGGAACTACACCAAGTTCTCAAAGAACCTCTTGACTTAACATCCTCAGTCATTGTCAAAACAATGACATATTCTGCCTTCGTTTGTAGAATCCATCACAACATTTAGAACTCATCTAAATCTAGCATAGACAAATTCTAGCTCATTGTGCTACCTTTTAAACAACACTTAGCCTAATTTGAGATTGAAATTTTATTTTTATATGTGACCAAACTAATATCAGTGCAACACCTTACAGCGATTTGTTTGTCATTACTCATACAAAACTATATATCCTTGGTTCTTCTAAAGTACTCAGGGATATTCTTACTGTTTATCCAATGATCATCACATGAATCATTCTGGTATATGCTCCTAACCAGTTAGAGCATAGGACATCTGATATTGTACATATTATTCGTGATCTAAAATCACTCATGTGTTTTTACTCATTGAGTGTCAAATACACTCAAGTCTTGTAAAACCTTCACATGAAAAGAACACCTTCTTTATATTGAACTACTTCAATATTCATTCTATGTACTTTTTAACTTAATCTTTTATGTGTTTCAATCCATCTTCATAGATCTTGACACTAAATATGTTTCAGTTCATATCCTTTCATTGAAGTTTAATTCTCAATGAAACCTTTTTAATCAATTATATAATTACATTATTTATAATCAAAGATATGTCACCTACATAAAGTATTACAAATATGTCTCAGCGCTCCCACTTAATTTCTTGCAAATGCAAGCCTCTTCATCGTCTCTGATGAAATTATAACTCTTTGATCATTTCATCCGGTGAAGATTCCAACTCCGCAATACTCACTTCATCCAATTGAAGTTTGTATTCCTATCTAGTATTCTACGGACTAGCAAAACTCTTGGTTGTATCTTGTGTACACCTTTAATACACACTTCTGTTAAGTAATATATTTTTCCATCCTACTAACATATCTCATGAAAGAAATATGTAGTGGTTACTAGAATAATCCACATAGACTATAAGCATTGCTACGGAAGATCTAATCTTATCGTAGTCAACTCTTTGAACTTTGTCGTAAACAACTTTTCGACAAGCCTAGCTTCTTTAAGGACATTTCATCCAAGTCTATCAATTTCATAGATTTATTTACTTCCAAAAAGTATTTATCTATCTTGGATTTCATGACGTATAGCCATTTTAACGGAGTCAGGGCCCATCATAACTTCTTTGTTTGTAGTTGATTTATCATTGTTCAAAATCAATCCTTTGTTCACAAATCATTTATTTGATCACAAAGTAAATCATACCTACAAGGTTCAATATGTACTTCGATCTCCATGACTAAAACACTTTGTAGTCATGAGAGCTATGATCATCGTGACCGCTTCCGGAACCAATTCCAATGCTGCGCTACTCTGATCATTATGCTCAGGTTCATAAACCTTATCAAGTTCTATTGTCCTCCCACTCAAAAACTTCGCTAGAAAACAATTTCTTGGAAGTAAGCAAGTAACATTAACAAACACTTTTGTCTTTTACTTTATAGTGAAAAGAATTCCCAATCAATTCTTTGGGATAACCAACAAAGACATTCATCCGATTTTGGCTGTAAACTAATTTACTTTATGCTATGCATTCCAAAATTTAAGAAAGGACTATTAGGGTTCATACCCATGCCATAACTCGTATGGTGTCATTTCAACGGATCATGATGATGCTCTATTCAGTGTAAAAGCGGTAGTCTCTAAAGCATAATCCACAAAAATATAATGGCATCAATATTTTATCTCATCATTGATCCAACAAGGTTTGGATACATCTCTCGGATACTCCATCATCATTATGATACTCCAAGAAATGTGAGTTGTAGAACAATTTCATAACTCTCTTAGATGTTCGCTAAAACTCGTAATTCAAATATTTCCCCCATGATCCAATCATAGATATTTGACTTTTCTATTACGATGATTTCCACTTCATGCTGAAATTTATTTGAATCCATTCAAATGTTTCAAACTTCTTCCTTATCGAATATATCCACATTTATATACTCAATTTATTGTTGGAAGTTTTCATGAAGTAGAAGAATCTCTCGCACACAACTATGCCCAGTGAACCACATACATCATCATGTATATTTCCACTAAGTTAGTTGCCCATTCAACTCTTGGCCTATGAACGGTAATTCAGTCATTCTCTTTAGAAAAGATTTGCAAGCACCAAACGATTCAAAAATCGAATGACTCCAAAAATCCATTTGCATGGAGTTCCTTCATGCGTTCCTTTCTAACATGACCTAAATGGCGGTTCCACAAATAAGTGGAATTCAAATCATTTGCCTTATGGCATTTTAGCGTCAGTGTTATGTATGTGTGTTTCACCATTAAGATTTATAATAACTTATCCATCGTACATGGAGTAATGTCATAATTTGAACAACTCATTGTTTTTATTTGACCAGAGCAAAATAACAATTATTAAGTTCTTTATTATAAATTATAAGGGCTAGGTAGAATGACAATGACAAGCATAATAACACTTTATTATGTTCCAGATGTGCATTATTACCATATTTCTTATTAGTCACTTAGGCCATTGTATTCTTGTATTGCGTTGTTTTGTATGACACTTCATACCAACCAATGTGGTACTAATACCCAAGAATTTCATTGTGTGACCAAACTAGGAATACAACCATAATATGTATATCATGTATATACACCTGAGCTAGACTTTCTAGTCTTTTCTTTTCTTTCTGCCAAAATATCTTTTGTAGTTTCTCTTTTAACTTTCCTCATTATTCATAAAACACTTCACCTTCAATAACTTCTAGGTTTGTTGGTCAAATACCAATAACCTTGAGGTTCTTACTTTGAAGTTGATCATCATATGATAAGTGTTTCAGATTTCACTATTAGTAACTTTTTTAATATGATGAACAATTTCACTCATAATTTTATCCATCATATCATGACGACTTTTCCGAGACCATGTCAGTACATGCTAGGCTCGTAAAGTTTAACCTCAGTGCATGTGCAAATCTGGCTTGCACCCGTTGTAGGCACACGTAGAATCTATAACACCCGATCATCACGTGATGCTTCGAAACGACGAGTCTTAGCAACGGTGCATACTAAGGATGATAACTTCATGGATATGCGAATATCGTTAGTGCCCCAATAGTTGGAGGATTAGGACGCCTTGCGTCTTCAACCTTCGTACATTCCCATAAAACTTATGAGTTTATGTAGTCTCACCAAATTATATTCTATCATCTTGCAATAAGGTCTTAGATATCACATATATCTCATACCTTGATTATTTCTGAAAACTAAATTTCCAGCTCCTTACTTTTTCAAACAGATTTGAACTTCAAGTTTCATGGAGACAAGATAACTTTAGGTACTAATTGAAATCATAGCTCTTTGAATCAACAATGTGAGGTTTACTAAAAGTTTGCAATAGGACTTAAATAATTCTTGATTCTTGAACAATACGGTACCAGTCCGTAAAGTTTCTTGTCAGATTTTAACAGTATTTCTATCTCAATTACAAGACTAGCGAATGGTAGAAAAACGGATGCCAATACTACAAAATTAATTCAAAATACTACTCAGACTATGTTTATGATAATTAGTTCATGTTTTAATCTAATTACTAATGAACTCCCACTTAATACAACATCCCTCATAATTGTTAAGTGGTACACGATCCACATCCACTACACCAAAACCGATCATCACGTGAGATGATGTAGCTTCAATGGTGAACATCAACATGTTGATCATATCATCCATATGACTCGTGTTCAACCTTTCGGTTTCCGTTGTCCCGAGGCCATGTCTGTACATGCTAGGCTCGTCAAGCAAACCCAAGTATTCCGAGTGTGCAACATGGCTTACACCCGTTGTTTGTGAACGTAGAATCTATCACATCCGATCATCACGAGATGCTTCGAAACGACGAACTTTGGCAACGGTGCATACGAGGGGAGAACACTTTATTATCTTGATATTAATGTGAGGGACATCTTATAATGCTACCGTCGCGATCTAAGCAAAATAAGATGCATAAAGGATTAACATCACATGCAATTCATATGTGATATGATATGGCCCTTTAGTCTTTGCGCCTTCGATCTTCATCTCCAAAGCAAGGACATGATCTCCATCATCAACGGGCATGATCTCCATCATCGTCAGCGTAGCGTCAAGGTCCATGGCGCCGTCTTCATGGTTGTTCACCTCATGTAGCAACTATTACAACTACTTTGAAATACTACTCAACATGAAATTTAAAGACAACCATAAGGCTCCTGCCGGTTGCCACAATACAATAATGATCATCTCATACATATTCATCATCACATTATGGCCATATCACATCACCAAACCCTGCAAAAACAAGTTAGATGTCTCTAATTTGGTTTGCATATTTTACGTGGTTTAGGGTTTTCGAGTAAGATCTAATCTACCTACGAACATGAACCACAACGGTGATACTAGTGTTGTCAATAGAAAGAGTAAATTGAATCTTCACTATGGTGGGAGAGACAGACACCCGCAAAGCCACTTATGCAATACAAGTTGCATGTCGAACGTGGAGCAAGTCTCATGAACGCGGTGATGTAAAGTTAGCCCGAGCCGCTTCATCCCACCATGCCACAAAGATGCAAAGTACTCGAACTAAAGACAACAAAGCATCAACGCCCACAAAACAATTGTGTTCTACTCGTGCAACCATCTATGCATAGACATGGCTCTGATACCACTGTTGGGATTCGTAGCATAGAAAACAAAAATTTTCCTACCGCGAGAACGCAATCCAAGCCAAGATGCAATCTAGAAGATGGGAGCAACGAGGGGATGAACGAGACTAACCCTTGAAGATTTCCAAAGCCTACAAGAGGAGGCTCTCGTTGCTGTGGTAGACGATCACTTGCCGCTTTCAAAAGCGCGTAGAAGATCTTGACGGTGCCACAATCGGGCAGCACCTCCGTACTCGGTCACACGTTCGGTGTTGATGAAGACGTCCTTCTCCCCGTTCCAGCGGGCAGCAGAAGTAGTAGATCCTCCTCGGAATCCCGGCAGCACGACAGCGTGGTGGCGGTGGTGGTGGAGATCTCCGACAGAGCTTCGCCTAAGCTATGTGGGAGAAAGAGAGGGAGGAGGGAACCGCTAGGGTTTCTGGGAGAGGGGGCTCTTGGGGGGTGCGGCCATGGTGGTCTTGGTGTGGCCGGCCAGCCCCTCCCCTCCCCTCTTTATATAGGTGGAAGCCCCAAGGATTAGGTCAAAAGTCTCCGAATAAGACCCCAACATAAAACCTTCCATATGACCAAACCTAGGGGGAGTGGGACTCCCCCCTTTCCTTTGGTGGGGTGGCCGGCCACCATGGGGAGGAGTCCACTTGGGACTCCTCCTCCCTTAGGCTGGCCGGCCAAGGTGGGTGGAGTCCCACCTTCCATGCTTATTTCTTCCGGACTCTTCTAGAACCTTCTAGAACCTTCCAGAGAAAATACCGAATCATTTTCAAACCTAGAAAATGACTTCCTATATATGAATCTTATTCTCCGGACCATTCCGGACCTCCTCGTGATGTCCTGGATCCCATCCGAGACTCCGAACAAAACTTCGAACTCCATTCCATATTTCCATATCTACTTAAACGACATCAATCCTTAAGTGTGTCATGATACGTCCAATTTGCATCACTATTTTATATCATAATTTGCTGTTATTCATTGATATATTTCATATTTGGAAATGATACTTATGTTATTTCATCTATTTTGCATGTTTCATGATTATTTGGGGATCGCGCACCGGAGCCAGGATTCTGCTGGAAAAAGCACCGTCAGAATGCAATATTTCGGAAGATCAACAGTTGACGAAAATTATACGAAAAATCCTATTTTTCCAGATGATGAAGGGAGCCAGAAGGGGGACCCGAGGGGACCCGAGGTGGGCCCACCTCATAGGCCGGCGCGGCCCAAGGCCTGGCCGCGCCGCCCTGTGAGAAGGGGGCCCACAGCCCTCTCTCGCCTCCTTTTCTTCGCGTACGTCTTCATCCTGAAAACCTAAGCTCCAAAGGGTACATCGCGAAGAGCCACAGCCGCCTCTGCGGGGCGGAGAACACCAGAGAGAAAAGAGCTCTCCGGCGGGCAGGAATCCGCCGGGGAAATTCCCTCCCGGAGGGGGAAATCGATGCCATCGTCACCGTCGTCGAGCTGGACATCATCTCCATCACCATCGTCATCATCTCCATCATCATCACCGCCATCTCCACCGCTGCACCGCGTCACCGCTTTAACAATTCGGGTTGGATCTTGATTGTTTGATAGGGGAAACTCTCCCGGTGTTGATTTCTACTTGTTATTGATGCTATTAAGTGAAACCATTGAACCAAGGTTTATGTTCAGATTGTTATTCATCATCATATCACCTCTGATCATGTTCCATATGATGTCTCGTGAGTAGTTCGTTTAGTTCTTGAGGACATGGGTGAAGTCTAAATGTTAGTAGTGAACTATGGTTGAGTAATATTCAATGTTATGATATTTAAGTAGTGGTGTTATTCTTTTAGTGGTGTCGTGTGAACGTCGACTACACAACACTTCACCTTTATGGGCCTAGGGGAATGCATCTTGTACTCGTTTGCCAATTGCGGGGTTGCCGGAGTGACAGAAACCTGAGCCCCCGTTGGTATATCGATGCAGGAGGGATAACAGGATCTCAGAGTTTAAGGCTGTGGTTCGATTTATCTTAATTACTTTCTTGTAGTTGCGGATGCTTGCAAGGGGTATAATCACAAGTATGTATTAGTCCTAGGAAGGGCGGTACATTAGCATAGGTTCACCCACACAACACTTATCAAAACAATGAAGATTAATTAGCCGTATGTAGCGAAAGCACTAGACTAAAATCCCGTGTGTCCTCGAGAACGTTTGGTCATTATAAGTAAACAAACCGGCTTGTCCTTTGTGCTAAAAAGGATTGGGCCACTCGCTGCAATTATTACTCTCGCACTTTACTTACTCGTACTTTATTCATCTGTTACATCAAAACCCCCTGAATACTTGTCTGTGAGCATTTACAGTGAATCCTTCATCGAAACTGCTTGTCAACACCTTCTGCTCCTCGTTGGGATTGACATTCTTACTTATCGAAGATACTACGATACACCCCCTATACTTGTGGGTCATCAAGACTATTTTCTGGCGCCGTTGCCGGGGAGTGAAGCGCTATTGGTAAGTGGAATTGGTAAGGGAAATTTCTACTGTTTGTGCTGATTTTATTTCTGCCTGCTGCTATAATTCATTATGGAGAGATCTTCTCTTGAGTGTTTATTTGGGAAATCTACTACTACTGCAAAGGTAGTGGATGAGGCGCCAGGTAAGGAAGAAATACCATACAAAATACCTATGAAAATTATTGAACGTGTAGTGGGTAACCGTTATACAGGGGATGGAACTGTCCACCCTGGAGATCATTTACTGTTCTTACATGAATTATGCGGTTTATTCAAGTGTGCAGGTATTTCTATGGATGAAGTGAGGAAGAAACTATTCTCTATATCGCTGTCTGGTAAAGCGGTGCATTGGTATAAATTACTGGATAATGGGGATTCTCTTGAATGGAATGATATTGTGCCCCGGTTTTATTCTAAGTTCTATCCTCCAAGTGAGATTCACAAAGATCAGAATCGCATATATAATTTTTGGCCTCATGAAGGAGAGAGTATTGCCCAAGCATGGGGGAGATTGAAGTCTTTAATGCTCAAATGCCCCATTCATGAGCTTCCTGGTAATATTATTATTGATAATTTCTATGCAAGACTTTCTTTTCAAGACAAGACCTTGCTGGATACTTCTTGTTCTGGATCATTTACACGCAACAAGGAAGAGTTTAAAAGGGACCTTCTTAATCGGATCCAAGAAAATACTGAAGGATGGGAGAACGACAAGGATAGAGAATCAGGTATAAATTATGATTATAAATGCATTGAAGCTTTTATGGATATTGATAAATTTCGTAATATGAGTGCTACTTATGGTCTTGATTCTCAAGTTGCTGCAAATCTTTATAAAGCTTTTGCTTCTCATTATGAATAGCCTAAGAAGAACTTTGATAAGTATCATGAACCGTATAAAGATAAAATTGATTCATCTATAAATAAATGTGTTGTAGTGGAAACTGTTGATCATGTTATTCCTGAAGCTTATATTGAAAAAACTCCTTTCCCTGCTAAAATGAAGGAGTACTCTGTTATAAATAGTGCGGTTCATAAAAGTGAAAAGAAACCTATAGAACCTGAAGAACAAATAAAAGTTGAACCTACTGTTGCAATTATTAAAGATCTTGTGACTGAAAATGTGGAGGATGGTCATATTATTTTCTGTGAAGATGCCTCTAATATTGTTTCGCATCCTAATAAGTCTGGGAAAGCTAGTGTTCCTATGCTATCTGTTAGAATTGGTGATCATTGTTATTATGGTTTATGTGATATTGGTGCAAGTATTAGTGCTATTCCTTATGAGCTTTACACGGAGATTATTCACGAAATTGGTTCTTGTGAACTTGAAGATATTGATGTGGTTATCCTGCTGGCTAATAGAGAAACTATCTCTCCAATTGGTATTGTTCGAGATGTGGAAGTTCTATGTGGTAAGATTAAATATCCTGCTGACTTTTTGGTACTTGGTTCTGCTGCTAGTAAATATTGTCCTATCATTTTTGGTAGACCTTTTTTAAATACTTGTGGAGCTATTATAGATTGCAAGAAAGAGAAAATTTTGACTAAATTTGCTGGTGAATCTTATGAGTTTAACTTCTCTAAATTTACCAAAACTCCTTATAAAGCTGATTTGCCTAATAATGATTTTAAAGTTGAACAGTGTGCATCTATTGCTCTTGCTCCTAGTAATCCTTTGCAGCAACATTTGGAGAATAGTGAGAGTGAAGCTTTTAGGGAAGAAAGAGATGAGCTTGATGAAATTTTCCTTCGTCAACCTATTCTTAAGCATGATTTACCAGTGGAAGATCTGGGTAGAACACCACCACCAAAGGAAGATCCTGTCTTTGATTTAAAACCATTGCCTGATAATCTTAAATATGCTCATATTGATGATAAGAAAATATATCCTGTTATTATTAGTTCTAAGCTTTCAGAGTTTGAAGAAGAAAGGTTATTGGAAATACTGAAGAAACACCGAGGTGCTATTGGCTACACTCTTGATGACTTGAAGGGGATTTCTCCCTCTATTTGCCAACACGCCATTAATATGGAACATGATGCGAAGCCTGTTGTTGAACCTCAGCGTCGTCTAATTCCTAAGATGAAGGATGTGGTAAGAAATGAGGTATTAAGACTCCTTGAACCTGGTATTATATATCCTATTGCTGATAGTAGATGGGTTAGTCCTGTGCATTGTGTTCCTAAGAAAGGAGGAGTGACTGTTGTGCCTAATGATAATGATGAGCTCATACCTCAAAGAGTAGTTGTAGGGTATAGAATGTGCATTGATTATCGAAAAGTTAATAAGGTTACTAAGAAAGATCATTACCCTTTGCCTTTTATTGATCAAATGTTAGAAAGGTTATCTAAAAATACTCATTTTTGCTTTCTTGATGGTTATTCTGGGTTTTCACAAATTGTTGTTAAAACTAAAGATCAAGAGAAACCCACTTTCACTTGTCCCTATGGAACTTATGCTTATAGGCGTATGCCTTTTGGTTTATGTAATGCTCCTGCTACTTTTCAAAGATGCATGTCTGCTATTTTTCATGGCTTTTGTGAGAGTATTGTAGAGGTATTCATGGACGATTTTTCCGTCTATGGAAATTCTTTTGATAATTGCTTGCGGAACCTTGATAAAGTTTTGCAGAGGTGTGAAGAAACTAACCTTGTTCTTAATTGGGAGAAATGCCACTTTATGGTTAATGAAGGAATTGTATTGGGACATAAAATTTCCGAGAGAGGTATTGAAGTTGATAGAGCTAAAGTTGAAGCCATTGAGAAGATGCCCTATCCTAGGGATGTTAAAGGTATTCGTAGTGTTCTTGGTCATGCTGGGTTTTATAGGAGGTTTATTAAAGACTTCTCTAAGATTTCGAAGCCTCTTACTAATCTTCTTCAAAAAGATGTGCCTTTTGTTTTTGATGATGATTGTAAGGAAGCTTTTGAAACTCTAAAGAAAGCCTTAACAACTGCCCCTATAGTTGAACCTCCTGATTGGAACTTACCATTTGAAATTATGTGTGATGCTAGTGATTTTGCTGTAGGCGCTGTTCTTGGACAGCGAGTAGATAAAAAACTGAATGTTATTCATTATGCTAGTAAAACTCTTGATGCTGCTCAAAGAAATTATGCTACTACTGAAAAGGAATTGTTAGCTGTAGTCTTTGCTTCTGATAAGTTTAGATCTTATATTGTTGATTCAAAAGTTACTATTCATACTGATCATGCTACAATTAGATACCTTATGACAAAGAAAGATGCTAAGCCAAGGCTTATTAGATGGGTACTTCTTTTGCAAGAATTTGATCTGCATATTGTAGATAGGAAAGGTGCTGATAATCCTGTTGCTGATAATTTGTCTAGATTGGAAAATATTGCTTATGATCCTGTTCCTGTTAATGATAGTTTTCCAAATGAACAATTGGCTGTAATAAAGGTGAGTTCGCGAGACAGTTCTTGGTATGCTGATTATGCTAACTTTATTATTTCCAAGTACTTGCCTCCAACCTTTTCAGCTCAGCAAAGGAGGAAATTCTTTTCTGACTTGAGGCATTATTTTTGGGATGACCCACACTTATATAAAGAAGGACTGGATGGTATTCTGCGAAGATGTGTTCCCGAATATGAGCAACAAGAGATATTGAGTAAATGTCATGGGAGTGCTTATGGAGGACATCACGCCGGAGATAGAACCGCGCAAAAGGTTCTACAATCAGGTTTTTATTGGCCAACTCTCTTCAAAGATGCAAGGAAGTTTATTTTATCTTGTGATGAATGTCAAAGGGTTGGTAATATCTCCAGACGCAATGAAATGCCTATGAATTATACTCTTGTTATTGAACCATTTGATTGTTGGGGATTTGACTTCATGGGACCTTTTCCCTCTTCAGAAGGTAACACTCATATACTTGTTGTTGTTGATTATGTTACTAAATGGGTGGAAGCTATACCTACAAAAAGTGTTGATGGTGAGACCTCTTTAAGAATGCTTTTAGACATTATTTTTCCTAGATTTGGAGTTCCTAGATATATTATGACAGATGGAGGTTCTCATTTTATTCATGGTGGTTTTAGAAAAACTCTTGCTAAATATGGTATTAATCATAGAATTGCTTCCGCTTATCATCCTCAAACTAGTGGGCAAGTAGAACTATCAAATAGAGAAATTAAATCTATCTTGCAAAAGACTGTTAATAAAACTAGAAAGAATTGGGCTAGTAAATTGAAGGAAGCACTATGGGCTTATAGAACTGCTTATAAAAACCCCATGGGAATGTCACCTTATAAAATGGTTTATGGAAAAGCTTGTCATTTACCTTTAGAACTAGAGCACAAAGCTTATTGGGCTGTTAGAGAACTAAACAAAGATCCTAAACTAGCCGGTGATAAGAGGTTGTTGCAATTAAGTTCTCTAGATGAATGGAGAAGTGAAGCTTATGAAAATGCTAAACTCTTTAAAGAGAAAGTTAAGAAATGGCATGATAGAAGGATTATCAAAAGAGAATTTAATACTGGGGATAAAGTCCTATTGTATCGGTCTCGTCTCAGATTCTTTGCAGGGAAATTACTCTCGAAATGGGAAGGACCATATGTTGTTGAGGAGGTGTATCGTTCAGGAGCAATTAAAATTAGTTTCCTCCAAGGCAATGCCACGCAAGTGGTGAATGGACAAAGACTCAAGCATTATATCTCAGGTGATTCTTATAATGTAGATGTTGATGTTATTCGAGTGGAAACACCAGAGGCTTTCATCAAAGGTCAAATTGACAGTCCGCCAGAACTCGACTTTGAATAGGTAACAGTACAGGTAATAAAAAGTTCGCGATTTGCTTTCCGAACAATGATTTTGCTATTTTTGGAAAATATGAAAAATTACGAGATCGAAACGGAGTGGAGGAGACGCACGAGGGCGTGCCCCCATAGGCCGGCGCGGCCAGGCCTTGGCCCGCGCCGCCCTATGAGCTGGCCGCCTCGTCGCCCCTTTCCGACTCTGGTTCGACCTGGTACTTTCTGTTTGTCATAAAAATTCCTGCTATATAATCCCCCGGACCCCTGGAGGTCCGTATATCGTTTTCTCGACGTGTTTTGTTTCGAGCTGTTTCTGCCAGGTTCTATTTTCAATTTAGGAGCACCATGGCCTCCAACAATAAGGGCAAGGGGCTTTCGGATGAAGATATTCAAGATCCCGAGTGGAAAGAGGTGGACGAAAGCGTCAAGAAAGAAGATGAAGAAGAAGTGGAGGAAGACTCGCGCGCATACCCGCGTGCTACCGTCGCAAGCATCAAAGTGGTGGATAACCCTTTTAGTGCAAACAGGAGCGCAAGAATTCGCACCGGAGGAAGGTTCCCACGTCATTACCTAGCTCCAAAGACATCTTCTTCAGGCACTTACCATCCCTTCCGCAATCTAATCTACAATAATCAAATTGAAAGGACTCCCAAGGCGGCATTGCCTAGCAATTGGGATATAGATCGTTCTAACACTGCAGGAAGGACGAAGCCTGAAGCTGAAGGGTGGGGAAATAACTCCAAGAATTGGGACTCGCCGTCGGACATACTTCTTAATCGCGTCGAGCACAATTCGGAGATGATCCGCAACCTCATGTACAAGATTGATGAGCTTCAGGAGCTTGTGGAGAAGCTTGTCAGGAATTCATCACCACCATCGCCAAAGGAGTAATTCATCATCGGTATTGGCATCCCCTTGGTTTGTTCCAAGCTTGGGGGAGTGCCGCGGTATCACATCATCACTACCTTTTACCTTTTTACTATAAAGTAGTGTCATATCATGAGTAGGGAAGTTATCATATAAGATGGGTTGCAGTGTGGAAGTATCTCTCCTTTAGTTGGTTGTCTATGTATCCCTTGGTGTGAGGTATCGTTATGAAATATTAATGAGAAGTCTTATCATTTACATATTGCACACCTTATTTTAGTTTGCAATTTCTATTATATGATTGATCTTGATTTTAGTATTGGTACCACTTTGGGAGCATTGAGTAAATCTATTTGGTTTTGGCAAACTTAGCATTGGTCAATAGCAACAACACCTTGAGGTTTAAGTAGAAAAGAGAAATATATATAGTTGTTTCATTGTCTTCCTTTCTTGTTAGCTCATAGCTTATTATTCTGAAGTTAAAATTGTTTGTGCTTACAAGAAAGATGCATGATTGTTTCTATCACATGTATATTCGTTTGTTTCCCTCAACTTTTGTGCTTGCTAATTAACCTTGCTAGCCAAAGGCCTGTACTGAGAGGGAATGCTTCTCGTGCATCCAAACCTCAACCCAAACATATGCCATTTGTGTCCACCATATCTACCTACTACATGGTATTTCTCCGCCATTCCAAAGTAAATTGCTTGAGTGCTACCTTTAAAATTTCTATCCTTTACCTCTGCATTATATAGCTCATGGGACAAATAGCTTAAAAACTATCGTGGTGAAGAATATGTACTTATGTGTCTTATTTCTTAGTAAGTTGCTTGTTGAGCGGTAACCATGTTTTCTGGGGACGCCATCAACTCTTTTACCTTTGTTGAATATCATGTGAGTTGCTATGCATGTTCGTCTTGTCTGAAGTAAGGGCGGTTTTCACAATCAAATGGTTTGAGTATGCATACTGTTAGAGAAGAACATTGGGCCGCTAACTAAAGCCATAATTCATGGTGGAAGTTTCAGTATGGACAGCTAATCCTCAATCTCTTATGAGAATAATAATTTTTGTTGAATGCTTATGCATTAAAGAGGAGTCCATTATCTGTTGTCTATGTTGTCCCGGTATGGATGTCTAAGTTGAGAATAATCAAAAGCGAGAAATCCAATGCGAGCTTTTGTGGTGACCCTGCATACCACTGCATGTTGTAGTATGCCAGTCGTTGATATAACATTCACGAAGTACCATTCCGCAAATATTACATCCCTCGGAGTAGTACAACAGAACATAGCAGGGTCCATAACTCATTCACTTATTATTACAACTATCATACACATGTCATCTTGGAGCTCCTCTTGGGTCCTAAGAGGAATACTCCTGGGTTCGAGGCGAACCCATCTTAGCTTACAATATAAGAGTCTCATTAAGCTAAACATTTATTTCCTCGAGCAGCTAAATACTAGAGTTCGGGCTGCTCGGTTACTACTACTATCGGATATCTCTAGGCTTGATCTCCTCCGGAAGCCTCCCCGGATCCGTAGACTATGAGATAGTCTACGCCTTCAATACCTCCTGAGAGGTCTGGTTCCTCGTAGCCGATGATCTCGGCTCCTTCATTGTTGTTGTAGTCCTCCTCCAGATGATTCAGACAATCTAAGCATGGGATTTAAGAGTGGTATGAGTACGAGCGTACTCAACAAGTTCATTATAGATAAGAGGTGTTTAATGCACTAGCTACGATATTAGACCAGGAAGTCTAATACCAATGCAAGTTTTGATAAACATTTCTTCAAGAGATTGCTTTTATTTCAAAGAGCTATGTCCGTCAGCCTTCACCGGTTTACTAGAACTTCATGGAGCTCCTTTCCGGCCGCGTTCGTCATAGCTCCTCATCCCGGAACAGGAGTGACAGGTCACGCTTCTTTACACTCTGCAGAGGTGTGTTGCTTTACCCATAAGAGATCTTAACCTTGGTGCCAACCGGGCAGCTTTCCCGTCCACACTTCCTTCGGTGTGAGGCCCGGTATAAGGTCATAGCCAATCATATTCCTCCGCTACCTCGCACACCCACCCTTTGTTGCAAACCCCGACCACAGGTCCTCGTCGGTCCACTTACACCATTTATGGACGGACCCCTACCACGACAACGATGCAGGGGATCGAACCACACTCCTTCGCCGGTAGCTGCAACCCATCATAGACCACATTACCGTGGGGACTTAGAATGGGTTCCCCACCCACAAGTTGTTCCGCAAGCCGCAACCGCTACGGTATGCACAGCATAACCGTGGGGACTTACATGGGTTCCCCACCCACAAGTTGCTCCGCAAGATACAACTGCTACGGTAAGCGCATCCGTTGATGTACAAGAGGTGGAAATACAATTGACTAGTCCGTCCCACTCCAGATCTTATGGTTAACACGGGTATTACGGCACAAGAATCACTGGCGACATTTGTTGTTTAATCCTAGATGGATATAAACCCTTGCAATGGAACCTCCACCATATCAACACAATCCATGGTTCCATTGCCCACCACATAGTCATATTCATAGTTATGAAAATAGTGGTTTTGGTTTTTTATGCAATAGTGATAATCATAGTATTTTGCAAGTAATTTGATAAAAATACTCAAATGACATGAGCAAGTGATGAACTTGCCTGAACACTGCAAAGTTTTGCAGTTGGATGGTGTGGACTGACCCTTGTCCTCTGGTTCTGAAAAATAGCATCATTGTCCGATAAGGGCAATGGTTAAAGAAGCAATTATGCATGATTCCATTTTTAGGGTTTGTTCCCCCCTTCCGATGTCGTTATTATTTCATGTAAGAGGTTAATACTAAGAATAATTTGGGGATACTTGATTTAAAGTAAAAATACAACCTTGAAATGTTGTCAAGGTGTTTTTGATAATCCATTTGTATTAATGGACTTATTTTTTTATTATTGAAAATAGTATGTGTGGTTTAAATGATTATTTAAATCATCAAATGAAGACTTATTCTTATTTGCCTTCTAGAATTCTCTTTGATAATTTATTTAAATAGAGAATTTTATGTTGATCAAGTTTCATATTTTTATTATTTTTTTAGAGTTATAAATAATTTCCTATGAAATTTCGAAGTTTCTGGTTTAATTGGTATTTGTGAAATACCAAATTTGCCCCTGGGCCCACTTGTCAGGGTGGCCCAGCGGGTTGGGCTAAACCGGCTCGGGTCCAACCGACCCGAGCGGTCGCTCACTCGCCTACCTCCTCGCGCCGCTCGACCTAACCCTATTCCTCTCCCGTCGCTCTGGCGATCCGTGGTCGCCGCCGCCGTCGCCGAATTAATCCGGCCGTCTCCGGCCAGCTCCGGCGGTGAGATCGGTCGCATCTGACTCGCCTTTCGACGGCGCATCAGATGGTCCGCGTCGATTTGCGATTGGAGGCCCTCCCTGTTCGCCCCGAACCCTACTGCGACTAGGGTTGCGCGGGTTCGCGGCGATTCGCCGCTCGCCGGCGTCCCTGGCGTTGCGGTGCCCTCCGTGGTTCCGCCGCGGTGGTGCTGGGTGTTGCAGCGCTGGTCCGGGCTTGGCTTGGCCTGGCCTGGCGCCGCC
Organism: Lolium perenne; assembly: GCF_019359855.2. Taxonomy (NCBI): domain Eukaryota; kingdom Viridiplantae; phylum Streptophyta; class Magnoliopsida; order Poales; family Poaceae; genus Lolium; species Lolium perenne. The sequence continues at coordinate 29,066,827 of NC_067248.2, read as the reverse complement.
GTGCGCCCGGCGTGTGCCGTCGTGGTTGCCATGGCCGTGTCCTTCGTCTGCTCACCTGTAAGTGCTCTTCTCTCTCTCTCTCGCTTCTGTTCCTCCTCCTTCTTCTAGCTAGAGATGCGGCTGCTCCTTCCTATGGAGAGGCCATGCCTTGCTGCTACTACTGCGCTACTAATTTATTCTTCTTGTGTTGGCTGTTGTTGTGCGTATGCTGCTGTGCCTTTGCTGCTGCCATGGATTGCTAGCTGCTGCTGCTCTTCTAACTTTTCTCTATGCACTACTGTGGTATGCTATACTCCTACTGTGGCCCTCCTGTGATTGCTCATGGGCATCCAGTGATGCTCATGACCTACTGGCTGGCTCCTGTGATCATTACTGCTACTAGGATATCCCGTGTGTGCATAATCTTGTCCCTGGCTTGATCATTATGCATGATCCTTGTAGTATGCAAGTGCCAGTGTCTCTGTTCTTGATGCTATCTTCACCAACTACTCAAGTGTATTCATTTATGGTGTTCTGGCTTGTTTGCAGTGTGCAATTCTTGTAAATTTACAAGAGCTAGTACCCCAGAGTGCTCTTCTGTGTGCTATAATTTCTAGACATGCTCCCTTGAGCATGCTTGTTACAAGATGCCACCATCCTTGGATGGTTTGCTCCTGTATATGACTGATTTAATTATCTGTGATATATTTGTTCATGTCCTGTGGCTGATCTTATTGTCTGTTTCATGTGTTGATTATCTGTGGCCAATTAGATATCTGTCCTTGCTCTGTTGCTTAATGATGCTCTAGCATGCCCTAGGATGCTATGGCAGGCTCTGGTGTTCATGTGATCATTAACTGTTGGTCAGTGTATGGTTTAATTGTTGCCTGTGCCTTGCTGTTACTTGACTCTATGCATGTGTGTGGCACAGATCAGTGTAAGTGCTTGCTCAAGCATCAGCTGACACTTGCAGTGATCCACTGGATCAGTAGCATGTGTCTGTGTTATGATCTTGTTAATCTCAATTATCTATGTTGCTTTAATTGTTTCAGTGGATAATTGATGTGAACTATACAGTGATGATCATCACAGTTGGTTGGATTAGGCTAGATGGATGCCCACAGTGATTGGGAACCCTAGCCCTTCTTTGAACCCAATCAGGGTGATGATATATGTATTTGGCTTGTTGGTGTGATTGATCTAGGGTTTGAGGTGACCCTGGCAGTAGTCATGTGCTGCCCTAGGGTAGCTCCCCTATTTGTTGGCTTGCTGTTGCTTACCAAATGTTTTCTGGGTGATCCATTTATTGGATTTCCAGTGACTCTTGATGTTGAAATCAAACAGACAGTATTCTGTCTAAGTCTGATGGTCAATTAGCTGTAGGTGCTAGGTGTGTGGGCTAGGCTAGTCTATGACTTCATCTTTTGCTGGATTTCTTCAGTTATGCACTGATTTGCATGACTGATGTTCCCATAGGATGATTTCCTAGAGTCTTTACCCATATTTGCTTGCACCAAATGGCTTTGTAGCCAGATGATGACACAAACAGGGTATTCTACCCTTCTGTGCTCCTGTGATGCATTGTATGCTTATTTATGAGCAAAACTTGGTTTTGCTCAGGTTGATTTGGTGTATACCTCACTCCAGCTCCTAGATTGTTTGTTGGTGTAGAGGATTGCTTCAGGGTTGAGCTTGTGCTTGCCCTGCTCCTCCTTGCAATCTTGTGGGGCTTGATTCAGTGCTGTGGTGAGTTAGCAGATTGAACAGCAGTGGCTGTTCATGTGTTCTTGTGTTCTTGTGTTCTTGGTGACTTACCCAATGAAGCCTGTCGATGGATATGGCTTAGGGTTTACTGTGGAGGCTTTTATGTGGCCTTCTCCTTCCTCTCTGGTCGACAGCAAGGCTGCGGCTTGTAGTGACTCAACGCTGTGTGTCTTTGTTGAGCATGCACACCTTGCACAGTGAGCAGTTTGGCTGTGTGTAAGTGCACATGATACTCTGAACTTGGTTTGGAGAGGATCAGCTCGGCAGAGCTGTGAGCATATCCACTCTGTTGCTATTTTCTTTCTAACCTGCCAAGTGGCAATGCCACTTGGCATAATTGTTGCTTTGCTTTATTATGTGCAGGGAATCAAGATGATGATCAAATGAATATGGAGGTCATCATATCCAAGATCAAGTGAAGATAATCTTGTAGTATTTAGGATAGGGTCCATCCTTGTACTTTTCTTTTTATCTTCTTTTATTTTTCACTTTCTCCAATTCTTGTAATATGTTGTAAAATTCATTTATTTCCATTATGAATATTGTAAAGACAATGTATCTTGTGTGTTAATCAATAAAGCTCAAGGTTTTCTCTAATGAGCTTGTCTTATTGTTTAAATTATTCATAATGTGTGTTATGTATTATTTACTTAATGAATTACCTCACAATTCAAGTATTTATAGTATTTATTTAATATTTGAATTTGAAATTCAAATTCAACTTTGGTTTGAATTCAACCATGTCACTTAGTTTAGAATTCAATCATGCAACTTAAGTTTGATGCAAACTCTCCCCTCTCTTCTCAAAACCCTAAACTAGTTAGATGAGATGCAAGTTTGTCGCACTCTCGAAACCCTAACCCTGTAAGGTGTCGAGAGAGAAACTTGTTCCCCTTCGATGCAGTTTCTGTTTAAAAGCGCGAAATTTCCCCAGAATTTATCATGCAATGCACATCCCTTCCTAAAATCTACCCCTCGATCGTCTCTAAACCTGGGACATTACAGCCTTTCCCCTTTAAAGAAAACTTCGTCCCGAAGTTGTGGTTGTAATACCTGAAGAGTTCGGGGTATGTTTTCCTCAGGTCTTCCTCTTTTTCCCAGGTGGCTTCCCTCTCGGGGTGATGCTTCCATTGTATTTTGCAATACTTGATAGCTTTATTTCGGAGTTGTTTCCAGCTCTCCTCGAGAATCTTGGCTGGCTTCTCGATGTATGTCAAGTCGGGTTGTAACTCGAGCTCATCATGTGATACTGGTTCATCTGGGGTCTTTAAGCATTTCCGGAGTTGTGACACATGGAATATATTATGAACTTGAGCTAGCCTTCCCGGTAGATACAATTCAAAGGCTAAACCTCGGTTCTGACTCAGTATCTTGAAAGGTCCTATATATCTAGGACTGAGTTTTCCTTTTACTCCAAACCTCTGAAGTCCTTTCATCGGGCTTACCTTAAGATATACCATGTCTCCAACTCGTGGCTCCCATGTCCTCCTCTTCTGATCGGCATAACTCTATTGCCGACTTTGGGCTATCTTGAGCCTGTCTCTGATAATGTCAATGATTTGTTGTTTTTCCTTGACATAATCAGGGTTGAACTCTTTGCTTGCTCTGACTTCATACCAACATATCGGTGATCTACACTTCCTTCCATACAGAGCTTCAAATGGTGCCATCTTGATACTACTTTGATAGCTATTATTGTATGAGAACTCTGCTAATGGTAAGTGTTCTTCCCATGATCCTCCGAAGTCTAGGGCACAAGCCCTAAGCATATCCTCTAAGATCTGGTTGGTTCTCTCGGTTTGTCCACCTGTCTGGGGATGATAAGCGGTACTATAGTCCAACTTAGATCCTAAAGCTTCATGTAATTGCTTCCAGAATGCTGATGTGAACACAGATCCTCGATCCGACACGATCTTCTTAGGCACTCCATGCTTACTCACGATCTCTTTGATGTAAAGATCGATGAGTTTCTCTCCTTTATCCTGCTGATTTACTGCTAAGAAGTGTGCACTTTTCGTCAACCGGTCCACGATTACCCATATCATGTCCTTCTTTTTATTAGTCATGGGTAGTCCGGTGATGAAATCCATCCCTATTTCCTCCCATTTCCACTCTGGAATAGGTAAAGGTTGTAACTTTCCTGCCGGACTCTGGTGTTCAGCCTTCACTCTCTGGCAAGTATGGCATTCCGCCACATATTGTGCTATCTCTCTCTTCATATTATTCCACCAGAATAGTTCCTTTAGATCCATGTACATCTTTGTACTTCCCGGATGTATGGAATATGGTGTTTGATGCGCTTCCCGGAGTATTACTTCCTTAATTTCAGCAATATCCGGAACGCAAATTCTTTTCTGGAACCATAAAGATCCAGATTCTCCGCGGTGAAATTTTGATGGTCTACCTTCATCTATTCTTCTCATCTCTTCAACGATAAATGGATCGTCCAACTGACCCATCATTATCTCATTCTTCAGGTTAACATTCAACTCATCGGCTATTTGTAAAGCCGATAGTCCTTCATGGGCTTCCTTCTCCCAAAGTTGTATTTGGGCTTGACTTATTTCTTTCCTCAACTCCGGTGAGATTTCTTGTTCCACTCCGCCGGTACTCTTCCTGCTCAAAGCATCTGCTACAACATTGGCCTTCCCTGGAGTGTAATTGATTGTCAGATCATAATCCTTGATTAGCTCAAGCCATCTTTTCTGCCTCATGTTGAGTTCCTTCTGAGTGAAGAAATATTTGAGGCTTTTTATGGTCTGTATAGAGCTCACACTTAGCTCCATAGAGAAAATGTCTCCAAGTTTTGAGTGCAAATACGACTGCTGCTAATTCCAAGTCATGTGTTGGATAATTCACTTCATGAGGTCTGAGTTGCCTCGATCCATAAGATATCACTTTCCGATCTTGCATAAGTACGCAACCCAGTCCATGTTTGGATGCGTCACAGTACATGGTGTAATCCTTGCCAACTTCCAGAACTGCTAACACCGGTGCCGTGGTGAGTTTTTCTTTTAGAGTTTGAAAACTCTTCTCACACTCCTCTGACCACACAAATGGTGTGTTCTTCCTTAACAGCTTGGTCAATGGTCCAGCTATCTTAGAGAATCCTTCAATGAATCTCCGATAATATCCTGCCATTCCTAGGAATCCTCGGATTTCCTTGACAGTTTTGGGTGCTTCCCATTCTAGAACTGCTGCTACCTTACTCGGGTTAACAGCTATTCCATCTTTACTAATAACATGACCAAGAAATTCCACTTGATCTAGCCAAAATTCACACTTACTAAATTTGGCATAGAGTTGATGTTCCCTTAGTGTTTCCAACACTAACCTCAAATGTTCGGCATGTTCGGCCTTGTTCTTGGAATATATCAAGATATCATCGATAAATACGATGACAAACTTGTCTAGATATGGCATGAAGATCTTATTCATGAGATTCATGAATATTGCTGGGGCATTGGTCAATCCAAAAGGTACTACAAGGTATTCATGGTGTCCATACCTTGAGACAAAGGCAGTTTTCGGAACGTCTTCCTTCTTGATCTTTATCTGGTGATAACCGGATCTTAGATCAATCTTGGAAAAGACTCCCGCGCCTCTCACTTGATCAAATAGATCTTGTATTCTTGGAAGTGGGTACTTGTTCTTGATTGTGACGTTGTTTAGATTCCTGTAGTCTCCGCACATCCTTCTTCCTCCATCTCTTTTATCCACGAAGATCACAGGTGATCCCCATGGTGAAACACTCTCCTGAATGAATCCCTTTTGTTCCAAGTCATCCAGTTGCTCCTTAAGTTCTTTCAACTCCTTGGGCCCCATCTTATATGGTGCTTTGGCAATCAGAGCTGTTCCTGGAATTAGGTCGATAGTGAATTCTATCTCCCTATCACGGTGGCATACTGTAATTCCATGAGAAACACATCCTGGAATTCATTTACTACAGGTATATCTTCTAACTTCACCTCCTTCATACTGTTCAACTGTAGCTCAACTTCAATTTGTGTGTGTTTGTCGCCTTGGTAGATCATTCTACTTCCATCGGGGCTTTTCAAAGACACCATTTTGTTCACACAGTCGATCAATGCTCCATTAACTTCCAACCAGTTCATACCAAGAATGATATCAATGTCCTTCATCGGTAAAATGAACAGGTCCGCGTCAAACGCGCACTTATTGATCATGATGACTTGTTTTTGTTTGGTATGGGTTACTACTATCGTTCCCCCTTGAAAGTATGGTTATGGGTGTATCTAACTTAGTGCAACTAATCCCATGTTTGATGATGAATTGTTGAGAAATGAATGATGTAGTTGCACCAGTATCAAAAAGTACTTTGCCAGGATGAGTGAGTATCTGGAGCGTACCTATCACCGCCTGATCGGAGTTGACCACCTCCTCCAGACTGGTACAGTTCAGCTTGCCGAAGGGCTTCTTATTCTTCCAGTTACCTCCGGTGTTTCCTCCTCGACTTCCTCCTCCTCCAGATTGACCTCCTCCATTCTTCTTATTAGGGCAGTCTTTCATCATGTGCCCCTCCTGACGACACCCGAAGCAAATGATTCTGGGTTTACGACAATCCTTTGAAGTATGTCCTTTAAACCCGCAGATGCGACAAACTATTTGGTTAGCAGTTTGAAACGCTTGGTTCTTCCTGCTACCATAGTAGTTGCTGTTGTTGTTGTTGTTGTTGTATCTTGGCTTGAAACTCAAGCTGGTGTTGGGCTTGTTATTGGAAAATCTTTTAGGCTCAAACTTGGCCTTCTTCCTCTTTTCCTCCTGCAGTTGTTTGAAATCATCTTCCAGGGTGATGGCAGCATCCACCAACTCTTGAAACTCCGTAGCTCTCATCATACGGAGCTGTACTTTGAACTGGGGACTTAACCCCCTCAGAAACCTCTTCTTCTTCTTGTCCTCGGTGTTGACTTCTTCAACAGCGTACCGGGACAGCTTTGAGAATTCCCTGACATAAGTCAGGATTTCCTTGTCCTTCTGCTCGAGACTTTCAAATTCTCGACGCTTCAGTTCCACAATACTTTCAGGGACATTGGATTCCCTGAACTTCCTTGCAAATTCCTCCCAGGTAAATACCTTTCCAGCCGGATAAACGGCTACAATATTGTCCCACCATGATGCGGCAGGTCCACACAGCAGATGGGTAGCATAGCGAACCTTCTCTTGGTCGTTACATCCAACAGTATTGAGCTTTCGCTCAGTATCCATAAGCCAATCTTCCGCGTCCATTGGCTCGGGCGCGTATGCAAAAGATATAGGCTTGGTGTTTTGGAAGTCTGCTAATGTGACTCCCGGGTTCTCAGGTCTCTCCACCCTATTCTGCTGCAACAAATCTTGGAAGAATTTGTTCTGCTGCTCCAGTGTTACACGCTATCTCTCCTCTACCAGCTGCATGTACTGGATAAAATTTTGCTGCGTCATGGGTGGTGGTGGTGGTGGAAACTGATCTATGGCTGCACCCTCAGCCTCTTCCTTTTGTTTTGCTTCACGCTCCATGCGCTGCGCTTCGGTCTCATCTCCTAACGTTCCCGACATAACCCCCTAGTTCTGCAACACAAGATGATACTCATAATTACTCCATGCGCAAGTTTTCTGAGCTCAACATTGTGCACAGAACTAGTCACGCAATGGAAATCAAGAAGCAAATCCAAATCATACAAAACATATACCCTGTATATACATACTTAAGTGGTCTTATTACAATACTCAAGTCGATGTGAGTATGCAAACTCACTTATTAAAGTATATGTACAAATTTATACAAATATTACATACTATAATACACGTGGTACTTGTGTATTATAACCTCGCCTCCCTTGGTGGACTCTAGTCGATCTTCACTCCCGGTACATCCCAGGCTTCCATCCGGTCGAACGTGTCGTCCTCCTGATAGACCCTGGAACATAAGGTCTCCCCGTTGACTGGTAATCCGAATCAGATGATGATCCTAGGGAGAAATCAGTGTTCACAAACTGATCGTTGAGTGCATCATAGTCCACCCATCGGGTGTACTCCCCTGTAGCTCCACCATATGTGTTACCAACATTCATACCCGACTCAACGTGTGTCGGATACCCTCCATCAACTCCTTCATTACTGGGATAACTCTGGTTCTGGGTTGTAGCGTCATCATTCATCTCCCCATCATAATACACAGAAGTACTATGAGTTCCAGTATCCGATCCCCAACGCCAACCCGTGGAATTCTCGATAGGAGTCTCGGAACGCTGATTGTTTCTGGATTCCTCTCCGCCCTCGTATCCCCCATAGGAACTACCCAGATAGTTTCCAGGTGTAACAGTGTAGGTTCACGCTCAAGTGGATCAATGCGATGTAGTCACCGGTGAGTAAACTGGTGTGTGCACCACGTTCTCCATAGGTTCTTTCCCCCTACTCTCCTCCTTGGGTTCAGTAAATTCCTCTAGCATCGTATCAATTGCTCCTATCAGATGATGGTTCAACTGAAAGAGTAATGATATGAAGTTGCGACTATTATCCATATATTTTGCCGCTGCTATTGGTTTGCGTTTGGCATATTTGTAGTGGTTGAGCATGGGATCTTCTTCCTCCTGATTATGAGGAATATGGGAGAACTCGGAATCCATAAGCTCTTTCGTCTTATGTTCCCGTATGTCGGTTATGGCTCTCATAACAGCTATATGGTAGGCTGTGTTGGTTGTCCTAGCTTCCCCAGCTGGCATGACTACGCTCATTCCCAAAGATTCGGGAAGTCGCAGTCCTACCCTGCACTTGGCCAATACAGTACCATCATAGTACATGTATTTCTTTACTTGAATCTGGGGATCACACCCAAATTCAAGTAACATGGCTAAATAGGATATCCGCAAGTCCTCCTTGGTATTCGCTCAGTGTGGAATCCATCACTTTCACGTTTCTTCCGGGTCGTGAACTTGCCATGTTGGCTGTAGAAATAGAAAGATTATAAGATTAGTAAGAATGCATCATAATAGAGATAATAAAGAATTATCGCACTAAAAGATATGATTGTTGTATTCTCAATTGAATATACACCATATTTTTAGAGAATTCTTTACTAGTCCTATTTGACTCCTAACGTTTGGTCCCATTTACTAGGTTCCAACCTAAGGTCAAAGCTTTTGCTCTGATACCAACTGTGGTGACCCTGCATACCACTGCATGTTGTAGTATGCCAGTCGTTGATATAACATTCACGAAGTACCATTCCGCAAATATTACATCCCTCAGAGTAGTACAACAGAACATAGCAGGGTCCATAACTCATTCACTTATTATTACAACTATCATACACATGTCATCTTGGAGCTCCTCTTGGGTCCTAAGAGGAATACTCCTGGGTTCGAGGCGAACCCATCTTAGCTTACAATACAAGAGTCTCATTAAGCTAAACATTTATTTCCTCGAGCAGCTAAATACTAGAGTTCGGGCTGCTCGGTTACTACTACTATCGGATATCTCTAGGCTTGATCTCCTCCGGAAGCCTCCCCGGATCCGTAGACTATGAGATAGTCTACGCCTTCAACACCTCCTGAGAGGTCTGGTTCCTCGTAGCCGATGATCTCGGCTCCTTCATTGTTGTTGTAGTCCTCCTCCAGATGATTCAGACAATCTAAGCATGGGATTTAAGAGTGGTATGAGTACGAGCGTACTCAACAAGTTCATTATAGATAAGAGGTGTTTAATGCACTAGCTACGATATTAGACCAGGAAGTCTAATACCAATGCAAGTTTTGATAAACATTTCTTCAAGAGATTGCTTTTATTTCAAAGAGCTATGTCCGTCAGCCTTCACCGGTTTACTAGAACTTCATGGAGCTCCTTTCCGGCCGCGTTCGCAGTTCCTCATCCCGGAACAGGGAGTGACAGGTCACAGTTCTTTACACTCTGCAGAGGTGTGTTGCTTTACCCATAAGAGATCTTAACCTTGGTGCCAACCGGGCAGCTTTCCCGTCCACACTTCCTTCGGTGTGAGGCCCGGTATAAGGTCATAGCCAATCATATTCCTCCGCTACCTCGCACACCCACCCTTTGTTGCAAACCCCGACCCTGGGTCCTCGTCGGTCCACTTACACCATTTAAGGACGGACCCCGACCACGACAACAGTCTGGGATCGAACCAAACTCCTTCGCCGGTAGCTGCAACCCATCATAGACCACATTACCGTGGGGACTTAGAATGGGTTCCCCACCCACAAGTTGTTCCGCAAGCCGCAACCGCTACGGTATGCACATCATAACCGTGGGGACTTAGATGGGTTCCCCACCCACAAGTTGCTCCGCAAGATACAACTGCTACGGTAAGCGCATCCGTTGATGTACAAGAGGTGGAAATACGATTGACTAGTCCGTCCCACTCCAGATCTTATGGTTAACACGGGTATTACGGCACAAGAATCACTGGCGACATTTGTTGTTTAATCCTAGATGGATATAAACCCTTGCAATGGAACCTCCACCATATCAACACAATCCATGGTTCCATTGCCCACCACATAGTCATATTCATAGTTATGAAAATAGGGGTTTTGGTTTTTTATGCAATAGTGATAATCATAGTATTTTGCAAGTAATTTGATAAAAATACTCAAATGACATGAGCAAGTGATGAACTTGCCTGAACACTGCAAAGTTTTGCAGTTGGATGGTGTGGACTGACCCTTGTCCTCTGGTTCTGAAAAATAGCATCATTGTCCGATAAGGGCAATGGTTAAAGAAGCAATTATGCATGATTCCATTTTTAGGGTTTGTTCCCCCCTTCCGATGTCGTTATTATTTCATGTAAGAGGTTAATACTAAGAATAATTTGGGGATACTTGATTTAAAGTAAAAATACAACCTTGAAATGTTGTCAAGGTGTTTTTGATAATCCATTTGTATTAATGGACTTATTTTTTATTATTATTGAAAATAGTATGTGTGGTTTAAATGATTATTTAAATCATCAAATGAAGACTTATTCTTATTTGTCTTCTAGAATTCTCTTTGATAATTTATTTAAATAGAGAATTTTATGTTGATCAAGTTTCATATTTTTGATTATTTTTTTAGAGTTATAAATAATTTCCTATGAAATTTCGAAGTTTCTGGTTTAATTGGTATTTGTGAAATACCAAATTTGCCCCTGGGCCCACTTGTCAGGGTGGCCCAGCGGGTTGGGCTAAACCGGCTCGGGTCCAACCGACCCGAGCGGTCGCTCACTCGCCTACCTCCTCGTGCCGCTCGACCTAACCCTATTCCTCTCCCGTCGCTCTGGCGATCCGTGGTCGCCGCCGCCGTCGCCGAATTAATCCGGCCGTCTCCGGCCAGCTCCGGCGGTGAGAACGGTCGCATCTGACTCGCCTTTCGACGGCGCATCAGATGGTCCGCGTCGATTTGCGATTGGAGGCCCTCCCTGTTCGCCCCCAACCCTACTGCGACTAGGGTTGCGCGGGTTCGCGGCGATTCGCCGCTCGCCGGCGTCCCTGGCGTTGCGGTGCCCTCCGTGGTTCCGCCGCGGTGGTGCTGGGTGTTGCAGCGCTGGTCCGGGCTTGGCTTGGCCTGGCCTGGCGCCGCCGTGCGCCCGGCGTGTGCCGCCGTGGTTGCCATGGCCGTGTCCTTCGTCTGCTCACCTGTAAGTGCTCTTCTCTCTCTCTCTCTCGCTTCTGTTCCTCCTCCTTCTTCTAGCTAGAGATGGGGCTGCTCCTTCCTATGGAGAGGCCATGCCTTCTTTGCTACTCTTGCGCTACTAATTTATTCTTTCTTTGTGTTGGTATTCTTTGTGCGTATCTTCTTTGTGCCTTTTCTGCTGCCATGGATTGCTAGCTGCTGCTGCTCTTCTAACTTTGCTCTATGCACTACTGTGGTATGCTATACTCCTACTGTGGCCCTCCTGTGATTGCTCATGGGCATCCAGTGATGCTCATGACCTACTGGCTGGCTCCTGTGATCATTACTGCTACTAGGATATCCCGTGTGTGCATAATCTTGTCCCTGGCTTGATCATTATGCATGATCCTTGTAGTATGCAAGTGCCAGTGTCTCTGTTCTTGATGCTATCTTCACCAATTACTCAAGTGTATTCATTTATGGTGTTCTGGCTTGTTTGCAGTGTGCAATTCTTGTAAATTTACAAGAGCTAGTACCCCAGAGTGCTCTTCTGTGTGCTATAATTTCTAGACATGCTCCCTTGAGCATGCTTGTTACAAGATGCCACCATCCTTGGATGGTTTGCTCCTGTATATGACTGATTTAATTATCTGTGATATATTTGTTCATGTCCTGTGGCTGATCTTATTGTCTGTTTCATGTGTTGATTATCTGTGGCCAATTAGATATCTGTCCTTGCTCTGTTGCTTAATGATGCTCTAGCATGCCCTAGGATGCTATGGCAGGCTCTGGTGTTCATGTGATCATTAACTGTTGGTCAGTGTATGGTTTAATTGTTGCCTGTGCCTTTAACATTTACTTGACTCTATGCATGTGTGTGGCACAGATCGGTGTAAGTGCTTGCTCAAGCATCGGTGACACTTGCAAAGTGATCCACCGGATCAGTAGCATGTGTGCGTGTTTATGATTTACTTGTTAATCTCAATTATCTATGTTGCTTTAATTGTTTAGGTGGATAATTGATGTGAACTATCTGATGATGATCATCACAGTTGGTTGGATTAGGCTAGATGGATGCCCACAGTGATTGGGAACCCTAGCCCTTCTTTGAACCCAATCAGGGTGATGATATATGTATTTGGCTTGTTGGTGTGATTGATCTAGGGTTTGAGGTGACCCTGGCAGTAGTCATGTGCTGCCCTAGGGTAGCTCCCCTATTTGTTGGCTTCTTTGTTGCTTACCAAATGTTTTCTGGGTGATCCATTTATTGGATTTCCAGTGACTCTTGATGTTGAAATCAAACAGACAGTATTCTGTCTAAGTCTGATGGTCAATTAGCTGTAGGTGCTAGGTGTGTGGGCTAGGCTAGTCTATGACTTCATCTTTTGCTGGATTTCTTGATTATGCCTTGATTTGCATGACTGATGTTCCCATAGGATGATTTCCTAGAGTCTTTACCCATATTTGCTTGCACCAAATGGCTTTGTAGCCAGATGATGACACAAACAGGGTATTCTACCCTTCTGTGCTCCTTTGATGAATTGTATGCTTATTTATGAGCAAAACTTGGTTTTGCTCAGGTTGATTTGGTGTATACCTCACTCCAGCTCCTAGATTGTTTGTTGGTGTAGAGGATTGCTTCAGGGTTGAGCTTGTGCTTGCCCTGCTCCTCCTTGCAATCTTGTGGGGCTTGATTCAGTGCTGTGGTGAGTTAGCAGATTGAACAGCAGTGGATGTTCATGTGTTCTTGTGTTCTTGTGTTCTTGGTGACTTACCCAATGAAGCCTGTCGATGGATATGGCTTAGGGTTTACTGTGGAGGCTTTTATGTGGCCTTCTCCTTCCTCTCTGGTCGACAGCAAGGCCTGCAGCTTGTAGTGACTCACTGGCCTGTGTGTGCTGTTGAGCATGCACACTGCCTGGTGAGCAGTTTGGTTGTGTGTATGTGCACCTGATACTCTGAACTTGGTTTGGAGAGGATCAGCTCGGCAGAGCTGTGAGCATATCCACTCTGTTGCTATTTTCTTTCTAACCTGCCAAGTGGCAATGCCAAGTGGCAATGCCACTTGGCATAATTGTTGCTTTGCTTTATTATGTGCAGGGAATCAAGATGATGATCAAATGAATATGGAGGTCATCATATCCAAGATCAAGTGAAGATAATCTTGTAGTATTTAGGATAGGATCCATCCTTGTACTTTTCTTTTTATCTTCTTTTATTTTTCACTTTCTCCAATTCTTGTAATATGTTGTAAAATTCATTTATTTCCATTATGAATATTGTAAAGACAATGTATCTTGTGTGTTAATCAATAAAGCTCAAGGTTTTCTCTAATGAGCTTGTCTTATTGTTTAAATTATTCATAATGTGTGTTATGTATTATTTACTTAATGAATTACCTCACAATTCAAGTATTTATAGTATTTATTTAATATTTGAATTTGAAATTCAAATTCAACTTTGGTTTGAATTCAACCATGTCACTTAGTTTAGAATTCAATCATGCAACTTAAGTTTGATGCAAACTCTCCCCTCTCTTCTCAAAACCCTAAACTAGTTAGATGAGATGCAAGTTTGTCGCACTCTCGAAACCCTAACCCTGTAAGGTGTCGAGAGAGAAACTTGTTCCCCTTCGATGCAGTTTTTGTTTAAAAGCGCGAAATTTCCCCAGAATTTATCATGCAATGCACATCCCTTCCTAAAATCTACCCCTCGATCGTCTCTAAACCTGGGACATTACAGCTTTCTCCTTAGACCTTTGTACAGGCGGCATAGAGGTACCCCTTTGTGACACTTGGTTGAAACATATGCTATGCAATGATAATCTGTGTTAATCCAAGCTAATTAGGATAAGTTGCGAGCACTATTAGTATACTATGCATGAGGCTTGCAACTTATAAGATGTCTTATACATAACACATATGCTTTATTACTACCGTTGACAAAATTGTTTCTTGTTTTCAAAATGAAAAGCTCTAGCACAAAAATAGTAATCCATGCTTCCCTCTGCGAAGGGTTTGTCTCTTACTTTATGTTGAGTCAGTAAACCTATTCCTCTCCATCTTAAGCAAGCATTTGAGTTGTTGTGATCAAACCATTATATTGTGATTTACTTCATCATGTCTTTTACTCTTCCTTGTTTAGTACAAGTTTTATCTGAATGAATATAGCTTTGAAAGTTATCAATGATCACTATGATTGAGTATGCAAGTTTACCATAAGCTTTAATATGAAAGCGCTGCTCCATAGATAAGTATAATCATTAAGCTGTTCTCGACCAAGAACAAAGTTTGCCATCACCAACTATGATTTCTTATGCACCTTTATTTGTGATTACCTTATACTTGTTTCAAGTTGAGTTATATGAGGAAGTTGTTCACTAGAATGTCTTGTGTGAATGAATATGATGCTTCTTGTCTGTATTTGATTTATCGACTCTTCACTCCATAAACATGTGGTCCTGTTTACCGAGTTCAGTTTCGCTTGGGGACAAGCGAAGTCTAAGCTTGGGGGGAGTTGATACGTCCAATTTGCATCACTATTTTATATCATAATTTGCTGTTATTCATTGATATATTTCATATTTGGAAATGATACTTATGTTATTTCATCTATTTTGCATGTTTCATGATTATTTGGGGATCGCGCACCGGAGCCAGGATTCTGCAGGAAAAAGCACCGTCAGAATGCAATATTTCGGAAGATCAACAGTTGACGGAAATTATACGAAAAATCCTATTTTTCCAGATGACGAAGGGAGCCAGAAGGGGGAGCCGAGGGGACCCGAGGTGGGCCCACCTCATAGGCCGGCGCGGCCCAAGGCCTGGCCGCGCCGCCCTGTGAGGAGGGGGCCCACAGCCCTCTCTCGCCTCCTTTTCTTCGCGTACGTCTTCGTCCCGAAAACCTAAGCTCCAGAGGGTACATCGCGAAGAGCCACTGCCGCCTCGGCGGGGCGGAGAACACCAGAGAGAAAAGAGCTCTCCGGCGGGCAGGAATCCGCCGGGGAAATTCCCTCCCGGAGGGGGAAATCGACGCCATCGTCACCGTCATCGAGCTGGACATCATCTCCATCACCATCGTCATCATCTCCATCATCATCACCGCCATCTCCACCGCTGCACCGCGTCACCGCTGTAAAAATTCGGGTTGGATCTTGATTGTTTGATAGGGGAAACTCTCCCGGTGTTGATTTCTACTTGTTATTGATGCTATTGAGTGAAACCATTGAACCAAGGTTTATGTTCAGATTGTTATTCATCATCATATCACCTCTGATCATGTTCCATATGATGTCTCGTGAGTAGTTCGTTTAGTTCTTGAGGACATGGGTGAAGTCTAAATGTTAGTAGTGAACTATGGTTGAGTAATATTCAATGTTATGATATTTAAGTAGTGGTGTTATTCTTCTAGTGGTGTCGTGTGAACGTCGACTACACGACACTTCACCTTTATGAGCCTAGGGGAATGCATCTTGTACTCGTTTGCCAATTGCGGGGTTGCCGGAGTGACAGAAACCTGAGCCCCCATTGGTATATCGATGCAGGAGGGATAACATGATCTCAGAGTTTAAGGCTGTGGTTAGATTTATCTTAATTACTTTCTTGTAGTTGCGGATGCTTGCAAGGGGTATAATCACAAGTATGTATTAGTCCTAGGAAGGGCGGTACATTAGCATAGGTTCACCCACACAACACTTATCAAAACAATGAAGATTAATTAGCCGTATGTAGCGAAAGCACTAGACTAAAATCCCGTGTGTCCTCGAGAACGTTTGGTCATTATAAGTAAACAAACCGGCTTGTCCTTTGTGCTAAAAAGGATTGGGCCACTCGCTGCAATTATTACTCTCGCACTTTACTTACTCGTACTTTATTCATCTGTTACATCAAAACCCCCTGAATACTTGTCTATGAGCATTTACAGTGAATCCTTCATCGAAACTGCTTGTCAACACCTTCTGCTCCTCGTTGGGATCGACATTCTTACTTATCGAAGATACTACGATACACCCCCTATACTTGTGGGTCATCATGTCACCCTACGGTTCGCGAACTATGTAGACATGGTTGAGACTTCTCTCCGACCAATAACCAATAGCGGGATCTGGAGATCCATAATGGCTCCCACATATTCAACGATGACTTAGTGATCGAATGAACCATTCACATACGATACCAATTCCCTTTGCCACGCGATATTTTACTTGTCCGAGGTTTGATCATCGGTATCTCTCTATACCTTGTTCAACCTCGTCTCCTGACAAGTACTCTTTACTCGTACCGTGGTATGTGGTCTCTTATGAACCATTCATATGCTTGCAAGCTATTTAGACGACATTCCACCGAGAGGGCCCAGAGTATATCTATCCGTCATCGGGATGGACAAATCCCACTGTTGATCCATATGCCTCAACTCATACTTTCCGGATACTTAATCCCACCTTTATAACCACCCATTTACGCAGTGGCGTTTGATGTAATCAAAGTACCTTTCCCGTATAAGTGATTTACATGATCTCATGGTCAAAAGGACTAGGTAACTATGTATCGAAAGCTTACAGCAAATAACTTAATGACGTGATCTTATGCTATGCTTAAATGGGTGTGTCCATTACATCATTCATATAATGATATAACCTTGTTATTAATAACATCCAATGTTCATGATTATGAAACTAATCATCTATTAATCAACAAGCTAGTTAAGAGGCTTACTAGGGACTCATTGTTGTTTACATAACACACATGTATCAATGTTTCGGTTAATACAATTATAGCATGGTATATAAACTTTTATCATAAACATAAAGATATATAATAACCACTTTTATTATTGCCTCTTGGGCATATCTCCAACAAGCTATATCATCTTCTCTTGGTGCTCTCGTAATGTCTTTAGCAAACACCGCTATGACGGCTCGGCAGAACCTGTAGAGAGTCTCTGTACATGTCGACTCTGCCATTCGTAGGTAGTCATTGGCTGTATCTGGAGGAGCTCTTTATGCAAGACAGCGCATTGCAACAGTGCACTTCTGAATTGAGGTGAAGCCCCACAAACCTGTGCAATCTTTCTTGGCCATGAAGTAGTTGTCGTGCTCCCTGACACCGTGGACAATCTTCAAGAACAACTCCTTGTTCATCCTAAACCGGCGCCGAAATTCCTTCGGTGAACGAGTCGCGTAGTCGTTGAAGTAGTTGGTGTCAAGCTGCATTGCACCGGCTTCACGATGTCGGTTGATGTTCCTCCTCTTTCCTAGCTTTGAGCCGCCGCACCGAGGCACGACGAAGAAAGGTTGGCGAACGCGCATCATGTTCGTCATAATCAGCTGCTGCTATTGCCGCCGAACAGCCTGAGCTTCCTGCTCCTCCGTGAACAGCTGCACCATCATCTCGTCGTCGCTGTCCATCGCAGCAATCAGACGAACACCATGCGGGCGGGGAGATACTATCGCGGTGGCGGCAAGCTCTGTTCCGGGCGAAACAGCGGCCGCCGGTCGAGGGGGTGGCGGTCGTGTCGATGGACGGCGGTTCCTAGACAGTCGGCGGTGTCTATTGCAAGCAGGGAACGCAGCGGCGAAAACGACGGTGGCGATCTAGATGGGTGGGAGTCGGCTCGGGCGTGTGTAGGAGGTGAAAAATCGGTGTGTCTGGCTGCCAGGCGGAGCCCACGCTCGTTTTCAGACGTGCCGCGAGGTGCCGGCGCGCCCGATTCGTGCCCTTGGCGAAGGGGCCGGCACGGGATTGCCGGCGATTCTATTGGGCTCCAAAATTGGCCGGCGCCATTTGGGACGCACCGGTGCGAGCCTATTTTCGCAGCCGGCCCCCAAAATGCTATCAAGGGCGCCGGTGGAGATGCTCTAAGCACTTGCACCAAATTGCACGTTCAGATCTGCGCTACGAATGTTATTCCATAACTACCCATCTGAATTCATCGGGCATCATTCCTCACGTGCACATGGTTGTTGAGAGCCACGCAAGAAAGTTGACTACATACATCTGTGTTATATATGCAACACTAAAAAATCGCTGCTTCAAATTCAACATACATTTAGAGAGCCAAAAAAGATAAATCTGGAAATGAATAGTGTGAAATACTATTCACCCAAAGATGGCACTATTCACAATAGAATTTATCTTTTTTGTTTCTCTAAAAGTAGATTGAGTTTTGAGCTGATTTTTTTTTGGAGTTGTAGATACAGTCCATAAGTATGTTGTATAATTTTGTTTGATTTTTTGTGTTTCGTAAATATGTTTTTTATGATCTGATCTTACAATCCCACCTAAGAAGAAGATCCTATACAAGTCTCCCCCGTGAAAGAGTTTTACTCTTACAGAAATTATACTTTCCATACCACCTCGAAAAGGGCTAATTTTCACAGTCACCATAATAGTGGAACAAAAGAACAACACACAATGCAAACAGAAAATGAAACGAGGTTTTTCTACGAGAGACACTATACTGCTAGCGCCAGACTAAAGGTTTCTACGATGACAATATGGGAACAAACTTTTACATACATCGCAAACGGTTGCCAGAAGGGCCAAAAGCCATGCATGATCAAAGAAGACACGCCATAGGAGAGACCTCACACTAAGCATGCATTTCCGCGTGCCAAATTATTTCGTCTCATGTTTCGTTATAGGAGAGATCTCACACTAAGCCATGCTTATTGGGTGTTATTAATTCTTTGTTTGTGATGTAGAAGTCTTTAGCATACTAAATCTAAACACGTGTTTACATTTCTTTTATGGGAGTTCTCAAACGATGCATATGTTAGGGCTAAACCATCCTTTAAAAAAAGGCTTTTGTTGCGAGGGAAAAATAACTAGTACTTCAATATATTCAGCATTATATATTTCATATGTTTTTATTGAAGAAATAATTTATAGCAAACATTAGTGGTTGTATTATACTATTATATACACATTATGCACATTGTAGTTGCCATCAGGGGATAAAGAACACATCAAGTGGTACCACACATATAGGTGGGGATAAAGAACACAACAAGTGCTACCACACGTATAGGTGCTCCAAATTCCTGGCCGGCAAATGTCATTCGACATATATAGCAAATGGCCAATAAGTTGTTCCACGACCAATTTGTGCATAGAACTTTAAATGTAACCGAAATACAAGGAACAAACACTGGCATATCAGCCAATGCCAATTACATAGTGACAACTCGTAGATCATGTAGAGTACGTATATGTATCCGATGGCCGATACTGATTAGTATCTCAGCCTTTTAATAGCAGTGTGAGTATAATCCTGCCATATCATAGTCACGCTTAGCCCATGTCAAAGAAAAATAGTCACGCTTAGCCATTAATGCTCCTTTTCTCTTTAACAAATAAAGCTAGTAAATCTAAAAGCAGGCCTAGTTTACCCATCCCTGCTGCGACTAAGATAGACAATATCCAATCTGAAATCATATGCAGAGATACTTCATGTATAGGCTTACATGTCCCTGCAAAGATATTTGTTTTTGAGAGAGTTACTAAGATTGTCAAGGACACTAAGTATGTGTTTTTATAATGAACATTTATAAGTCAAAATATGCATCCAAGGCGACACAAACTAATCTACAAAGGCTATTATTATTCTTGTTGATTTTTTTATAAAATAAGATGTTTAACCAAATGCCTCTTAAGGGGCAGTTTCTCGCAGGGCAAGAAAATAATGGAATTTTTTAACAAAATAATGTTTCTTTGTAGTTTATGATGTTAAATCTTTAAAATCCATTTTGAGTACAAAAATACTTTTACTATGCACAAATGTTGTTATATAACTAGTTTTGCGGATGTATGAGAGAAGAACATAACAAATAAAGACCACCTTATTAAATTAATTAATTTTTAAAATAAAATTACTTGGTATAAATAAATAATAACCATGAAGAAATTGAAAAAGGTTGAAAAGTGGAGCCATAAGACTAACTATAATAGAGCAACTCTAGTGGATTTATTCCTTAATGCGTATGTGCATGTGGTGTGCTTCCTATGGGTCATATTATGTAGTGCTTTGGGAGTTTCATTGTGCTTGTGTTTACTTCTCTGAATTCAATCAAACCCCTTGTTTTCCACTGTGAAACTATAATGGTGTTCGCCCCCGACTGAGATCCAGTGCCTTGCCTCTATCAAGGCATGAATGAACAGTACTATGCCTTGTTGTTTTGGCTGTTGGATGAAAAATGAAGAGACATGATTAAGTACTGTAGCGGAAGTACTATAGATGTCCTGTAGCGCATGAACTGTGGACAACACGCTGTAGCAAAAGTCCTGTAGATGGGCCCCTATAGCAGTCAACTATTCATGTCCATCCATCCATCCATTTTAGATCCAACGGTTAGAAGTAGAAGCAAGGCACTGTACTATTCATAGGTGCCTTGTCTATGTCAAGGCACTGGATCTCAGTCCGTTCGCCCCATGATCGGGGAAGAAACTCTCAACCAATAGCAATTCACTAATCGGTCTATAAAAGGCTCTACCCATAGAACCCAGATACATACCCACTTACAAAAATATTGTACTCCCTCCGGTCCGGAAAAAATGTTGAGTTGTTAATACAAATGTCGTTTAACAGTTGAACCCTTCTAAAATCTGAAAAAAACGGTGGATCCCCTGGTCGCTATCTAGGTGGTCGGTTGGCTCTCGCCGGCGTGCTGGTACCTGCACCAGACTATCTCGGCGGGACGCAGGCAGGTGAACACGACGGTGCACCACGCACCTGCACGCGCGTGCCGGCAAGGAAGCCCGCCACATGGGCATGTTTTCTGGGCGGAGGTACCCTCACATCGGCGAGGATGGGCCGGCGGCCTCGATCTGACGGGGGAGAGCGGAGGCCGTCATACTGAGGGAGAAGGGGACGTCCAGATCCGGCGCAACGCCAGCGAAGCCCAGCCAGAGTTGTTCCGCCGGAGCCTCGTCGTCCTCGACGCGTTGCAAGAAGCTGAGCCGCCATGGATTCGTCATGGATGAACTGAGGTGCGGGGAAGGAGGGTACGGCGGCAGAGAGTACTGCCGGCAATGACGGGGGGCTTGGGCGGCCGGCGAGGATGGTCAGAGGCGGGGAGGGGCGGCGGGATTGGCTCGAAATCCAGCTCTGGTGGATGGGTCATGGGTGTAGGACAGAGAAGGAAGAGTGGGGAACGAGGGGAGTGGATCGCGTGCGTCTCCTCACTTCTTTTTTCTTTTTCCCGTGAGAGTGGACCGTGGGCTGAGGAGAAAACAAATGCAAAGGTTGTTTTTGTAAGATAGCCCGTCCGACGCTTTTTTCGGATCGGAGGGAGTACTATAATTTTTTTTTTAACAGAGGGAGTACTATAATTTAATAGAGTGATAAGGAATACGTACTTTGACAGATTTATTATATATTTTTATTTTATTCTTTCTACTCTTTGTGATTATAATCTTTACTATTAAACTCCATAATAAAACAAAATTATATGCAGCGTCGACTCATGCTCATGCTGTATGTGACTTCATCTTCCACCGCATAGTAGTTGACTTTTGGATGGCCCCTGCTGCACAGAAATGGGCAACATGGTCGGAGGTACTACATCCATCCCATTTTTTGGATGCGCAGAGGATATAGAGCACACAAGGGGGACCGGTGGCGTAACACGGAACATTAGTTGTCCAAAGCGAGGCTGCAAGGGGGCGAAGGGAGGCTCCTCCCATCGTGTGGGAAGGGGCAAATGTGTGGACCCAGTTCCTTCCATTAGCCCGCCGCCCGCCATTAGTGACAAGAATGGAAGCCAAATACAAGTAATATCTGTAATTTTATGAGAAACAGTTTGTGTTAAGGAACCTGACACAGTGGTGGTTTGCGTCATGTACCTTAAAATTTAAGTAACGAGGGCTTTGGTAGTTTGGTGTATCCGTTAGAACTCATGTACCATTATCCAATAAACTCAGTAGAACCACAATACTTACTTCAAGTAAAAGGACATGGGCTGCTAGCTCTCACCATCCACTGGCCGCCTGGTGTTAACATGCACGTTGAGTGCGCCAGATGCGGAGGGGTGGGGGAACGGATCGATCGCCGGCATAGCGGTCTGCGCCCCAAGTTTTGTGATCAGCTGACCCAAATTTTAAACTACTTGTACCATGTCAACAAGTATATGTATCACTAGTTCTATTACATCGTAAACCTATACCAGTAGGGAACCTATGACATGGAAAACTAAATCTGGTAAAATAACATGAGATATCACACGATTGATGCATTGTAAAAAGTGTAGTTGAGATCGACCATGTTTTCTTCACCGACGATTGGGATGTATGCAAACCTTCAGGCCATCACTTCGGCATGCTCCGACCACGCACCTCTACTATTGCAAGGCTCCATCTCCAATACCGGAAAAAGTTCCTTCAAGTTCGAGGAATTTTGGTTGAGGATAGAAGGTTTCAAGGAAATGGTCACTGAGGCATGGAACAATAGCATCCTGGCAATTGATCCCATCCGCCGCATTCACATAAAGTTGGCACGCATGGCAAAGGCTCTGTAGAAATAGCAAAAACAGAATGTGGGGATTCTTCGCACTCAGATTGCTGCCGCAAAAGAGATCATGTGGCGGCTAGATCAGGCTGAGGAGGCTAGACAGCTCTCGAATGGGGAGAGAGATCTCCGTCAAAGATCAAGGCTAACTTGGATCCATCTGGGTGACCCAAATTCGAGGCTCTTCCATGCTAGAGAAAATGGACGTAGGAGGAAAGTCTACATTCAGTCGATTACCTCTCCATCCGGCACCGGCGATCACAAAGGAAGACAAAGAGGTCGCCCTCCTCCAGCACTTCAAAGGTCAGCTTGGTACCAAGTCCATCAGACAACTTCACCTTGATTGGGAAGGGGTAAACTATTTGCCCCACGACCTCTCCGACCTGGACGCCCACTTCGAGGAAGCGGAAATTAAGGAGGCCGTTTTTGACCTCCCGTCCGTCAAAGCACCCGGCCCGGATGGCTTCATTGGCGCTTTCTTTTAAGTCATATTGGGACATCATCAAGGTTGACATTGTGGCTGCCATTCTCCATATGGAAAACCTTCGTGGCGAATAAGCAAATTTGGTCAACTCGGCAAATATCATCCTCATTCCGAAGAAGCCCGATGCCTCGTCTGTCAGCGATTATAGGCCTATAAGCCTCATCCACAGCCTCTCGAAGATTTTTCTCCAAGATCTTGGCAAATCGACAGTCTCCTATCCTGCCCGGCAATGTCTCCAAATGCAAGAGCGCCTTTATAAAGAAAAGGAGCATCCACGACAACTTCCTGCATGTCCATAATCTCATCAAGGAATTGCACTCCTCGAAGACACCAGTCTTTTCCTAAAGCTCGGCATTTCAAAGGCCTTCAACTCTGTAGGATGGGCCTACCTTATCGAGGTCATGGAGACTATTGGTTTAGGCCGCACCTGGCGAGATTGGGTGTGCATGTCTCTTGCTTCGACGGCCTCCAGGGTGCTCCTCAATGGTGAGCCTAGGATTCCCTTCTGGCACGCTTGTGGCCTTCATCTGGGCGACCCTTTGTCCCCCCTGCTTTTCATCATCGCCATCAACCCGCTTCAGCGCATTCTCTCACTGGCCACTGACCACGAAATCCTCAAGCCTAGTCGATCGCGCACGACACGTTGCAGAGTATCCCTTTATGCAGACATGCAGGGATTTTTGTTAACCCGACAAAAGAAGAACTGCAATCCATCTCTGCTATCTTAGACTGCTTTGGAAAAGCAAGCGGTCTGGTCACCAACATGGCTAATACGGAGGTCTTCCGATCCGTTGCGCTGATATTGACTTGGATGACGTTCTCTTGGCGTTTCCGGCGAAGGTTGCCGCCTTCCCCAGAAAATATCTTGGTCCCCTGATACGTCTCCGACGTATCGATAATTTCTTATGTTCCATGCCACATTATTGATGTTATCTACATGTTTTATGCACACTTTATGTCATATTCGTGCATTTTCTGGAACTAACCTATTAACAAGATGCCGAAGTGCCGATTCTTTGTTTCTGCTGTTTTTGGTTTCAGAAATCCTAGTAACAAAATATTCTCGGAATTGGACGAAATCAATGCCCAGGGGCCTATTTTGCCACGAAGCTTCCAGAAGTCCGAAGAGGAGACGAAGTGGGGCCACGAGGAGCCCAAACCATAGGGCGGCGCGGCCCCCCCCTTGGCCGCGCGGCCCTGTGGTGTGGGGCCCTCGTGCCGCCTCCTGACCTGCCCTTCCGCCTACTTAAAGCCTCTGTTGCGAAACCCCCAGTACCAAGAGCCACGATACGGAAAACCTTCCAGAGACGCCGCCGCCGCCGATCCCATCTCGGGGGATCCAGAAGATCGCCTCCGGCACCCTGCCGGAGAGGGGAATCATCTCCCGGAGGACTCTACGCCGCCATGGTCGCCTCCGGAGTGATGTGTGAGTAGTCTACCCCTGGACTATGGGTCCATAGCAGTAGCTAGATGGTTGTCTTCTCCCCATTGTGCTATCATTGTCGGATCTTGTGAGCTGCCTAACATGATCAAGATCATCTATCTGTAATTCTATATGTTGTGTTTGTTGGGATCCGATGAATAGAGAATACTTGTTATGTTGATTATCAAAGTTATGTCTATGTATTGTTTATGATCTTGCATGCTCTCCGTTACTAGTAAATGCTCTGGCCAAGTAGATGCTTGTAACTCCAAGAGGGAGTATTTATGCTCGATAGTGGGTTCATGCCTGCATTGACACAGGACGGTGTGAAAGTTCTAAGTTTGTGTTGTGCTGTTACCACTAGGGATAAAACATTGATGCTATGTCTAAGGATGTAGTTGTTGATTACATTACGCACCATACTTAATGCAATTGTCTGTTGCTTTGCAACTTAATACTGGAGGGGGTTCGGATGATAACCTGAAGGTGGACTTTTTAGGCATAGATGCAGTTGGATGGCGGTCTATGTACTTTGTCGTAATGCCCAATTAAATCTCACTATACTCATCATGATATGTATGTGCATGGTCATGCCCTCTTTATTTGTCAATTACCCAACTGTAATTTATTCACCCAACATGCTGTTTATCTTATGGGAGAGACACCTCTAGTGAACTGTGGACCCCGGTCCAATTCTCTATACTGAAATACAATCTACTGCAATACTTGTTCTACTGTTTTCTGCAAACAATCATCTTCCACACAATACGGTTAATCCTTTGTTACAGCAAGCCGGTGAGATTGACAACCTCACTGTTTCGTTGGGGCAAAGTACTTTGGTTGTGTTGTGCAGGTTCCACGTTGGCGCCGGAATCCCTGGTGTTGCGCCGCACTACATCCCGCCGCCATCAACCTTCAACGTGCTTCTTGGCTCCTCCTGGTTCGATAAACCTTGGTTTCTTTCTGAGGGAAAACTTGCTGCTGTGCGCATCATACCTTCCTCTTGGGGTTCCCAACGAACGTGTGAGTTACACGCCATCAAGCTCTTTTTCTGGCGCCGTTGCCGGGGAGATCAAGACACGCTGCAAGGGGAGTCTCCACTTCTCAATCTCTTTACTTTGTTTTTGTCTTGCTTAGTTTTATTTACTACTTTGTTTGCTGCACTAAATCAAAATACTAAAAAATTAGTTGCTAGTTTTACTTTATTTGCTATCTTGTTTGCTATATCAAAAACACAAAAAAAAATTAGTTACTTGCATTTACCTTACTTGATTCATCATGTTTCCTTTTAATTTTACCACGAAAGACATACCGGTAGGACGTGGGTCTATAATTGGGAGAAATAATATAGAAGAATTCTTCAACCATGTTAGTACCATTGACGATTTTGAGGATAGACACTTGGTAGACCTTGCCCCTACCTATGAAATTGCTGCTGCTGCTTTAGTTCGCATGTTGGAAACTAAATTTGTTAATCTCAATCCTATAATCTAACACATGTTTCTCACACTTGGTGATATGGAAGAAGGGGAAAAGAAAGATTTTGTTTTAGAAACCCTTCTTAGAGAATTTGGTGGTATAGCGAGAGAGGCTAGAAAGGTCTTTGCTAAATTTAATATGCTTGGTTCTTACACCAATTTTGTTAGTCTCTTTGAAAAGATGGATATGGATAGAATAAAGTACACTAATAATATTAATGATGGAGGGGAGATCAAAGCACCAATACCATGTAAACTCTTAGCTATGAATGATGCACTAGAAAATAACTATGCTTGGCTTGTTCCTGAAAATTTGTTTGATGAGAGTAGCACGCCTAAGACTAATGAAAAGGGAGATGCTAAAACTTATGTATCTAATATACTATGCCTGGTTGAGAAAACTCCACACTCCGCTGAGAATGCACCACCCTTTGATAATACTTGATACACACTTTCTGCGCCTAGCTGAAAGGCGTTAAAGAAAAGCGCTTATGGGAGACAACCCATGTTTTTACCTACAACACTTTGTTTTTATTTTGAGTCTTGGAAGTTGTTTACTACTGTAGCAACCTCTCCTTATCTTAGTTTTATGTTTTGTTGTGCCAAGTAAAGTCTTTGATAGTAAAGTAAGTACTAGATTTGGATTACTGCGCAGTTCCAGATTTCTTTGCTGTCACGAATCTGGGTCTACCTCCCTGTAGGTAGCTCAGAAAATTAAGCCAATTTACGTGCATGATCCTCAGATATGTACACAACTTTCATTCAATTTGAGCATTTTCATTTGAGCAAGTCTGGTGGCCTAATAAAATCCATCTTTACAGACTGTTCTGTTTTTGACAGATTCTGCCTTTTATTTCGCATTGCCTCTTTTGCTATGTTGGATGAATTTCTTTGATCCATTAATGTCCAGTAGCTTTATGCAATGTCCAGAAGTGTTAAGAATGATTGTGTCACCTCTGAACATGTTAATTTTTATTGTCACTAACCCTCTAATGAGTTGTTCTAAGTTTGGTGTGGAGGAAGTTTTCAAGGATCAAGAGAGGAGTATGATGCAACATGATCAAGGAGAGTGAAAGCTCTAAGCTTGGGGATGCCCCGGTGGTTCACCCCTGCATATATTAAGAAGACTCAAGCATCTAAGCTTGGGGATGCCCAAGGCATCCCCTTCGTCATCGACAACATTATCAGGTTCCTCCCCTGAAACTATATTTTTATTCCATCACATCTTATGTGCTTTTCTTGGAGCGTCGGTTTGTTTTTGTTTTTTGTTTTGTTTGAATAAAATGGATCCTAACATTCACTTTATGGGAGATAGACACGCTCCGCTGTAGCATATGGACAAGTATGTCCTTAGTTTCTACTCATAGTATTCATGGCGAAGTTTCTTCTTCGTTAAATTGTTATATGGTTGGAATTGGAAAATGATACATGTAGTAATTGCTATTAATGTCTTGGGTATTGTGATACTTGGCAATTGTTGTGCTCATGTTTAAGCTCTTGCATCATATACTTTGCACCCATTAATGAAGAAATACATAGAGCATGCTAAAATTTGGTTTGCATATTTGGTCTCTCTAAGGTCTAGATAATTTCTAGTATTGAGTTTGAACAACAAGGAAGACGGTGTAGAGTCTTATAATGTTTTCAATATGTCTTTTATGTGAGTTTTGCTGCACCGGTTCATCCTTGTGTTTGTTTCAAATAAGCCTCGCTAGCCTAAACCTTGTATCGAGAGGGAATACTTCTCATGCATCCAAAATACTTGAGCCAACCACTATGCCATTTGTGTTCACCATACCTACCTACTACATGGTATTTTCCGCCATTCCAAAGTAAATTGCTTGAGTGCTACCTTTAAAATTCCATCATTCACCTTTGCAATATATAGCTCATGGGACAAATAGCTTAAAAACTATTGTGGTATTGAATATGTAATTATGCACTTTATCTCTTATTAAGTTGCTTGTTGTGCGATAACCATGTTCACTGGGGACGCCATCAACTATTCTTTGTTGAATTTCATGTGAGTTTCTATGCATGTTCGTCTTGTCTGAAGTAAGGGAGATCTACCACCTTATGATTAAGCATGCATATTGTTAGAGAAGAACATTGGGCCGCTAACTAAAGCCATGATCCATGGTGGAAGTTTCAGTTTTGGACAAATATCCTCAATCTCATATGAGAAAATTATTAATTGTTGTTACATGCTTATGCATAAAAGAGGAGTCCATTATCTGTTGTCTATGTTGTCCCGGTATGGATGTCTAAGTTGAGAATAATCAATAGCGAGAAATCCAATGCGAGCTTTCTCCTTAGACCTTTGTACAGGCGGCATAGAGGTACCCCTTTGTGACACTTGGTTAAAACATCTGCATTGTGATGATCCGGTAGTCCAAGCTAATTAGGACAAGGTGCGGGCACTATTAGTACACTATGCATGAGGCTTGCAACTTGTAAGATATAATTTACATGATACATATGCTTTATTACTACCGTTGACAAAATTGTTTCATGTTTTCAAAATCAAAGCTCTAGCACAAATATAGCAATCGATGCTTTTCCTCTATGGAGGACCATTCTTTTACTTTCAATGTTGAGTCAGTTCACCTATTTCTCTCCACCTCAAGAAGCAAACACTTGTGTGAACTGTGCATTGATTCCTACATATTTGCTTATTGCACTTATTATATTACTCTATGTTGACAATATCCATGAGATATACATGTTACAAGTTGAAAGCAACCGCTGAAACTTAATCTTCCTTTGTGTTGCTTCAATGCTTTTACTATGAATTATTGCTTTATGAGTTAACTCTTATGCAAGACTTATTGATGCTTGTCTTGAAGTGCTATTCATGAAAAGTCTTTGCTTTATGATTCACTTGTTTACTCATGTCATATACATTGTTTTGATCGCTGCATTCACTACATATGCTTTACAAATAGTATGATCAAGGTTATGATGGCATGTCACTCCAGAAATTATCTGTGTTATCGTTTTACCTGCTCGGGACGAGCAGAACTATCCCCCACTACATGTCAGACGTCTTCGGAAAGTAGACTTACATCCCCTCATCGATAAGATCGCCGGAAAGCTCCCGGGATAGATTGGAAAGAACCTGGCACGCCCAGGTAGGATGACTCTGGTGAAGACCGTGCTCTTTGCAACGGTTTTCTATCATGCAATGCCACAAATGGGCCCGTGACAAAATCACAAGGATTGCCAGGAATTTCGTTTGGGTGGGGGACGAAGGTGAGCACGCTGCAAACGAAAAAGCGCTGGTGAATTGGAAGACGGTTTGCAGGCCGAAAGAGCTGGGAGGCCTTGGGATGCCCGACCTTGAGAGAATGGAAGGCCCCTTAGATTACGTTGGCCTTGGCTCTAATGGACAGATCTGGATCGCACCTGGTCTGGCTCAAAGCTACCCTGCGACAACTCAGACATGGCCCTTTTTAGGGCTGCCACGACAATCACCATCGGAAATGAAGAAACGGCCTCCTTCTGGCATGACAATTGGACTGCTCGTGGCCCCCTATGCACCTGGGCACCCGACCTCTACAAGATTGCTTCAAGGAAAAACAGATGTATCGCAAACGAGCTTAAGGATGCCAACTGGGTTCGCTTGGTCGCCAGGCTAATCACGCCAGTCCAGCTTGCTCAGTACCTCCAAGTCTGGGATGTGGTCACGGCCATGCATCTATTGCCCGACCAACCTGACGCGATCTCTTGGACATTGACAAATGACGGTGCATATTCCACAAGCTCCTCTTACAAGGCACAGTTCTTTGGCAGCCATCCCAGGTTCAGTCCATAGAAGATCTGGCTCGCCCAAGCTGAGCCAAAGTGCAAGCTTTTTGCATGGCTGGCCCAACATGGCAAGATCCTCACGGCTGACACGTTGGCCATTAGGGGATGGCCACATGCCCCTATGTGGCAGCTATGTCTACGCGCCCCCGAAACGGCACGCCACTTATGCATGTAATGCCCTTTCACCGCCGCTATTTGGAAGACAGTGCAAGAAGGGGAAAACCATGTCGGCGACCTTGACGATTTGGACTTCACAAATATCTCTGACATGTCGGATGGCCTTATCAAGGATAAGCCACGTGTCCAACAACGTAGTATTAGCAGAAGGCTTCTCTATGTCCTATGGAATGCCTAGAAGGAACGAAATAGAAGGGTCTTCATTGGCCAGCGCCTAACTTGCATCGAGGTGGCATCGATTGCAAAGGAAGATATCCTCTAGAGGGAACGGCCTACGCTATAGTTGCGCAATCTATCCCTGCCGCGCCAGACTAGTTTAGTCGGTTTCTGGGAGTCTTTATAGGTGTCTTTCCGGCATGTTTCACTATAAAAAAACATACCATCTTTGTACAGTGTTACGTTATTTCCCTCTTGCTAAATGAAAAGATAGTGCTCCTACCGGTTGCTCCAAAAAAAAGTGAGGTTGACTCCCAATCGAGTTACCTAGTACTACGTATTACTCTGCTAAGTGGCACTTCCTCCGTTCCATTATGCAAGACTTTCTGGTGGAAAACTAAACGTGGTAAAATAGCATGAGATCACACGATTGAAGCATTGTAAAAAGTGAGGTTGATTCCCAATGGAAATACTGAGTAGCACTCTGCTAAGTAGTACTTCCTCCGTTCCATTATATAAAGACATTTTGACAAACTAAATTAGCTGCCAAAACTCGTGTCATATAATGGAGTTCATCTTATGAAAATGAGTAAAGAAAAGGTACTCGGGATATTATTATGTGTCACAGCATACGTAGATGCGTGCACGATCGAGAAGACACGATTGGACCAATCAACAGACGCCCATCTAGCCCACGCAGCAGTCGGCTACACACTGCCTATGCTCTCTGTTTTGACTGGCAGTCGGCGCATCTCCTGTCATTGCAAATGGCGGAGCACGCCATGCCCGCCTCGCGATCGCGCAATTATTCATGTTCTGGGACAAGCAGGCGGGGTACCTGCCAAGCAGCTTGCACTGGCGCAGAAAAGGTCGCAATTCAGAGGAGGGTCGCCGCACTTCGGGCCGCAGTCGCTGCAGTTGCATTGCACAGCAGGCGCCGGCGCTGAAGCTGGCACTGGTTCTGGGCCCAGCGACCGGCAGCGCGCCGACGAAGGCAGGACCAGCACAGCGAGGATGGCAGCGACGACGGCCACCTTGAGAGCGATGGTGGCTGAACCTGAACCCATATTTCAGAGGAATGTGGAGATCGACGAAGTGGTGTGCATACGAAGGAGCACGTCGATGCTACTTATAGGCACCCAGCAAACCCTAGCCAGCACTAGCATCCATCTAAGGCTGGTAGCTCCTCCTGTATCACTTGGCTAAACTACGTATATAGTGGTTGTTTAGTCAAGTGCACCAAGTGTCCAAGTTGCACGTTGAGATCTACGCTCTTCATAACTACTCATCTGAATTGACCGGCACCATTCCTCATGTGCACGGCCTCCATTGCGTTTGTCAGTTTTGGCCACCTGATCTTCTTCGTGAGGCCATCACAGCTGTCCGTTTGCATTGTAAATATTCTCTACAGTTTTCGGTCCCGTCTATCATTGACTGTGTGGTTGAGAATTTGTGTGTATGTGGTCTCGTCACCGACTTGCCGTTCATAACCGTCCGATCCAGGACCAAACCCACGTCGATCTGAACCTTTGGTTTGTCACTGTGTGTGACATGGTTGTTTATGCACTTGCAGCAAGTTGCACGTTGAGATCTGCGCAGTGAACTTCCTTCATAACTACCCATCTGTATTAACCGGGCACCATTCCTCACGTGAACATGGTTGTTGAGAGCCACTCAAGAAAGCTCCCCGTGGCTTCAGCCTTCAAGTACCTTGACCATCATTTTAGGAGGGGCAAAAAGGCATTGATGGCAGCTGAAGGGGCCAACTTTAAATATTTATGGTTGTGTGTGGTCAAATATGACAAATACTAAGTGCTATTATGCAAATTTCAGTTTAGTTGAGGCAACAACAAAAACAAGGTGCGAAAATGGTGTTCAGAATCTATGATTTTCATACGACCTCTAAAAGGGCTAGGTTCCACTGTCACGACTATAACGGAATAAGAGAACAACATTCAATGCAAACAGAAAATGAAACGTGGTTTTTCTACGAGACCCTATACTGCTAGCGCTAGACTAAAGTTTTATAAGATAACAATATAGGAGAAAACTTATACATACAGCGCAAACGGTAGCCAAAAGGGCCAAAAGCAATGCATGATCAAAGAGGACACGTCATAGGAGCGACCTAATAGTAAGCATGCATTTCCTCGTACAAAATTATTTCATCTCATGTTTCGTTGCCGCTTAATGGTTGTTACTAAGTCTTTGTTTGTGATGTGGAAGTGTTTAGCATAATGATATTCACACATGTTTGCATTTTTTATTATCTTTTTCGCGAGTTCTCAAACGATGCATATGTTAGGGTTAAACCCTCCTATAAGAAAAAGTCTTTTGTTGCAAGGGAAAAAATGACTAGTACTTCAATGCATTTAGCAGTATGTATTTCATATGTTTTTATTGAAGATTTTTTTATAGCACACATTAGTGGTTGTATTATACACATTATGCACATTGTAGTTGCCATCACGGTATAAAGAACACATCAAGTGCTACCACACATATAGGTGCTACCAAATTCCTTGCCAGTTCGTGTCGTTCAATATATATAGCAAATGGCCAATGAGATGTTCCACGATTAATTTGTGCATAGAACTTTGAATTTAACTGAAATATAAGGGACAGACACTGGCTTATCAGCCAGTGCCAATTACATAGGGGCAACTCTCGTAGGTCATGGAGAGTACGTATATGTATCTGATGGCTGATGCTGATTAGTATCTCAGCCTTTTCATAGCATTGTGAGTACAATCCCCCATATCATAGTCACTCTTAGCCATTAATGCTCCTTTTTTCTCTTTAAAAACAAAGCTAGTAAAGCTAAAAGCAGGCCTAGTTTACCCATTACTGCTGCGACTAAGATACTACTCCAATATCCAATCTGAAATCATATGCAGAGATACTTCATGTATATGCTTACAACTCCCTGCAAAAATATTTGTTTTTTAGAGAGTAACTAAGATAGTCAAGGACATTACAATTGAACACATACACATGTCTATAACTTTCTTATTTCTCCCCTCAGATCCATGAGAATATAATGTGTTTTTACAATGAACAATTATGTGTTTTTACAATGAACATTTATGAG
This sequence comes from Lolium perenne, assembly GCF_019359855.2. Classification (NCBI taxonomy): domain Eukaryota; kingdom Viridiplantae; phylum Streptophyta; class Magnoliopsida; order Poales; family Poaceae; genus Lolium; species Lolium perenne. Next base: position 29,033,363 of record NC_067248.2, on the reverse strand, counting down.
TCAAAATATGCATCCAAGCGATACAAACCAATCTACAAAGGCTTTTAATATTCTTCTTGCTTTTTCATAGAAAAATATGTTTAACTAAATGATTCTTAAGGGGCAGTTTCTCGAAGGGCAACAAAATAAAGGAATTTTACAAAATAATGTTTCTTTGTAGTTTATGATGTTAATACGGAAATACTACTTACTGTGCACAAGTGTTGTTATATAGCTAGTTTTGTTGACGCATGAGACAAGTGTTGGAGATATGCCCAAGAGGCAATAATAAAATGGTTATTATAATATATCTTTGAGTTTATGATAATGTTTACATATCATGCTATAATTGTATTAACCGAAACATTAATACATGTGTACTAAGTGAACAACAAGGAGTCCCTAGTAAGCCTCTTGTATAACTAGCTTGTTGATTAATAGATGATCATCATTTCATGATCATGAACATCGGATGTTATTAATAACAAGGTTATGTCATTATGTGAATGATATAATGGACACACCCAATTAAGCGTAGCATAAGATCATGTCATTAAGTTATTTGCTATAAGCTTTCGATACATAGTTACCTAGTCCTTTCGACCATGAGATCATGTAAATCACTTATACCGGAAGGGTACTTTGATTACATCAAACGCCACTGCGTAAATGGGTGGTTATAAAGATGGGATTAAGTATCCGGAAAGTATGAGTTGAGGCATATGGATCAACAGTGGGATTTGTCCATCCCGATGACGGATAGATATACTCTGGGCCCTCTCGGTGGAATGTCGTCTAATTAGCTTGCAAGCATATGAATGGTTCATAAGAGATGACATATCACAATACGAGTAAAGAGTACTTGTCAGGAGACGAGGTTGAACAAGGTATAGAGATACCGATGATCAAACCTCGGACAAGTAAAATATCGCGTGACAAAGGGAATCGGTATCGTATGTGAATGGTTCAGTCGATCACTAAAGTCATCGTTGAATTTGTGGGAGCCATTATGGATCTCCAGATCCCGCTATTGGTTATTGGTCGGAGAGAAGTCTCAACCATGTCTACATAGTTCGCGAACCGTAGGGTGACACACTTAAGGTTTGATGTCGTTTAAGTAAATATGGAAATATGGAATGGAGTTCGAAGTTTTGTTCGGAGTCTCGGATGGGATCCAGGACATCACGAGGAGGTCCGGAATGGTCCGGAGAATAAGATTCATATATAGGAAGTCATTTTCTAGGTTTGAAAATGATCCGGTATTTTTTCTGGAAGGTTCTAGAAGAGTCCGCAAGAAATCAGCTTGGAAGGTGGAGTCCCAGAGAGACTCCACCCACCTTGGCCGGCCAGCCTAAGGGAAGAGGAGTCCCAAGTGGACTCCTCCCCATGGTGGTCGGCCACCCCACCAAAGGAAAAGGGAGAGTCCCACTCCCCCTAGGTTTGGTCATATGGAAGGTTTTATGTTGGGGTCTTATTCGGAGACTTTTGACCTAATCTTTGGGGTTTTCCACCTATATAAAGAGAGGAGGGGAGGGGCTGGCCGGCCACTCTTGCCACCACCTTGGCCGCACCCCTTTGAGGGCCGGCACCCAAGCCCCCTCTCCCAGACCCTAGCTACCTCTCCTCCACATACAACTCCCGCATACGCTTAGGCGAAGCTGTCAACACCCGGATTTTTAAGTCCAGATGCCTGTCATGTCATACATCGCAATCCCAGGAATATTGTTGTTGCGAGACATAACAGTTGAATATCATAAGTCATCATTCATTACATACCATAGCCGTCTTACACATAGAGATCACATGATCCATATTACACAAATAGTTGATCTATTGATCAACAGACACAAAGTTCATAGGGGAAGCGTAAATAGAAGGGACTCTCTAGTCCACAGGCCAACGTCTGATGTTAGAAGATTCCCTAGTTGTCGTAGACATCTTGGTTGCCGTCATCTTGATAGTTCTGCTCCTCTTCATAGTCTGGCCATTTGAATAGCCAGGGACACAGCCGTGAGTACTTTAAAGTACTCGCAAACTAATACTAATGTAAGTACTAACAGTTCTAGTAAGGGGGTGCTAAGCTCTAGTTTATTTGCATAAAGCCAATTTTAGTTCATAAGTATTTGAGAAAGACTTATTCAAGTGCTAACTAACTCAAGTGGGAACATTAGTGTCATTCCCACAACTCAGTTGTGATTCAAAAAACAAGTCACCATTCACCATTTACTTCACCAATATTTTTAAGAATCTGACACCGGAAACTGTATGGCCTTTCCAACCGTCCGTAACCGTAGACACGGCTATTCGAATAAATTTACACTCTGCAGAGGTTGCACACTTGTGCCACAACATTTGATTTCATCCGTCGGGATTACCCGAATCATCGTAACACAGTACGTGGATCATCAACCATAACCTTTCACTTACAAACCCTAGTATGAGCACCTCTCCCCATGAGCTTGGCCTCCCAGTGAAGACCAACTGTCAACCTGCGAACTGCACAGGGCTTGGCCGTACAATTCACATCATTTCTCAACAACGGAGGCAGCCTCGGCATAACCCCTATGATGTGTGTTCAGAGGGAACCCATACTAAGATGCATAAATTTCCAGTTAAGCCCTACCCATAATCAGGTATTGTGGGGGTACTCAAAATTGGAAAGGTATCGCATTCAAACCAATATCAGTTTTATCAAAAATCACCATCTTCTCCAAGTCATATTCACCTTCAAAATTCATTCAATGGAATGACTCATCATTCCAAGGTTTCAAAATCAGTTCAAGTCACATGTTCCCATCTAGAGTAGTCAAATTTTAGTATTTAGCACTAGCACTAATCATGAGGGGTGCTATCTTGCTTGGCTAGCTTGAGACTAAATTTGCTACTCTAGTAACCTTCTTGAACTTAGACTAAAGTTAACTATAAAAGTAACTCTTCAATAAAACAAGTAAAAACTTGTAGGGTAAAAACTTGGGATAGGATTGTGGTAAGAAAGGTAAGACTAATGGTGCCTTGCCCAAAAGGGCTTTGCACTTTGCAAGAATATTAGCTTGTAACCATAGAGCTTGCAAAGGTGTTAGCTTGCCTTGGTTGTTGAGGTGGTCAAAGTTCTCTTCTTCTTCTGGGTAGAATCCTTCCTCCTCCTGGTATTCTCTGGTACTAGCGTCTATACACGAATACGAGGATACAATCACCAAGCAATAATTAAGTAGTCTTAATTAGCCAGAATGGCTCACTCCAAATGATCTAGCATCATCACTTAGCATTGCTACCAAGAATTAAGCTAGGGTTTTCTTACTTAGGGTTAGAGAAATAAACTCCTCTCATTACATATGTAAATGATAGTTTCCATTTAGTTCTTGAGGAATAATTTCCTCTCATTGAATCTTCTTAAGATTTAACTTCTCAAACAATCATACATGAAATCATGTTGACCTAAGGCAACCATTCACTATCATCATTTGAGAAAATGATTTAAATGAGGTAGGATACCTCATACAATTTAATAATTCTAAATATGATTTAAATTCACCAAGTATTTCATGTGAGAGTATTTGACCAGGGGTTCAAACTTCATATGAAAGTACTTGGGACAAGATTTAAATGAAGTGAAACACTTCATATGATTTGCATAATAGTTTTGGACAATATCAACTAACTAAAATAGCCATATAGTCCTCTTATTTAATTTGGGCCATGATCACTCAAACTAACCATACCATATTTTTTCATAAACAATTAGTATAAGTGAAATGTGAGCTATGAGAGTTAAAATCAACTAAATATCATTTTTGGTTGATTATTAAGAATTGATTGAAGTCCCAAAAGTCCCTGCCTTGTTATTTTTGTCACATTAATTCTACCCAAGATTTCAAAGTGAGACCAGTGGGGTCGGATAGAAATTTTCAGTAGCTTTCCAACAATATAAAGTTTGTTAAATTTGGCCCAGCCAATTTGAAACTATTCCATTTCCAAGACAGGACCAGTATTTGAATTCTCTGAAACAATTTAGTTTGAAATTTGCTAAATGGGCTAGGCGGGAAATAGATGGGCCGAAAGATTTAAAAAGCAAGGGGGCCATCCCAACTAACGCTGCGGGCTAGCTGACAGAGGGGCCCGCGCGTTAGCGACTCAATCTTACCGAAACGGTATGGGTGAACGTGGGACGTAGGATCAGAACGAGATCGTGCAGCTGTGCGTCGTCGTCGTCGTCGGGGAGAAGGGGTTGCTACCGCGGAGGAGGTAGGGGGTCGGCGGCGAGCTGGAGCTCCGGCGAGGGTCGGCGACGATGCAGGGCGAGGTTGTCGTCGACGGCGAGTGCACTGGTACCGACGGCGGAGCTTGAGGTGGCCTATAGCGAGGGATTGATCTGCGGCTGCTTGCGGGTCTCCGGCGAGAAATTGGATGGCTAGCGGCGGCAATGCATAGTGGAGAGGAGCGGAGGAGGTTCAGAGAGAGGAGGGGAGCAAGATTGGTGTGGAGGAGGAAGTGCGGGGAGGGCTCTATTTATAGATGCTCGAGGTGGCCGAGGTTCCGCGGCGAGGGCGACAGCTGCGCAGCGATTCCGGCGAGCAATCGGGGTAGGCGATGGCAGCACTAGGTAGATGAGGTCAGTGCGGTGCTAGCGCGCTTGCTAGCTAGGTGGGGGACGGCCTGGCGAGCGAGGGCGATGGCGAGTTCTGGCGGCACGGGCGCGGAAGAACGGCGAGCTGGTCGTCGGCGACAGGCGGCGCGAGGGCAAGGGGGCGTGTCTGGCGGCTTGCAAGGTCGGTGGTTAAGCTCAACGTGTAGCCAGGGGGTCCGGGGGAGGCGCAGAAGGTTGGGGTGGCGCGTGGCCAGTGCACGTCCATGGGCGACGCCCTCGGCATGCGCTGGTCACCCTGGGCGCGCTCATTCTGGCGGTGGTCGGGTTGATCTCTGGCAATGGCGGTGCTAGGCAGCAGTAGGTGGTCGAGGTGGCGCCAGTAGACATGGTGGCCAGGGTTGAGGAGGTGAGGAGAGGAGGGAAGTGTGTGCACTTGTAAGGGGGCCGGCATGGCATGGCCATGGCTAGGTGTGGCCTCCTCTTAGGGTTGCTATGCTTGGAATAGGGAGAGAGGGGACAGGGGAACCAGTAGGTGTCAAGGTGGTGCACTAGGTTGGGCCAAAACACTATTTAGAATAGTGTTTGATTTTATGCCTATTTGCAAATTGCAAAATCTTTCCAACTTTGGTTGAGATCAAATGGATTCAAAATTTGAAAGTGGTTGGTTTGGTTGAGTTGCAAATGACCAGAGACAACCATGTGTGGTGGTGGAATTTTAAAAATCAAAGAAATGCAAATAAGCACAAAGTGAGATTGTTGCATTTGATAAAAAGTTCCAACTTGGCATGAGCATAGAATTTGATCCAAGATGAATTTGACATGGTGGTCTTTACCAAAGTTGTTCTCCTTCATGTGCTCTTGTATGAGGTGCAAAGAATTGGGAAAGTTTAGTTTGAAAAACTTGAGATAGAGGGGCTCAAAGTAGTGACCAGAATATAAATGGCAGATTTGACCATTATCATATGTGATCACAATTTGAGTTTGAATTTGATTTGATTTGTGTTTCTTTGATTCCAAAAGTTGTAATAAGTGTTTAGTAACATAATACAACTAATGGTGAAGGCCAAAATGGTCTAGGTCAAAGATTTGGAAAAATGGCATAAACCATATGTGAGGGTTTTGTGATTTTCTAACTTTTATTGTTTTATTTTTCTTTGCTTCACTTTGACAAGAGTGAGGTTTATTTGGTGTTAGATTGAGTTGGGTAAAAGGTTCAAACCAATTTTGGGGCAATGTGGGTGCCTAGGTCAAGATTTGATATTTTGGCTAAGTGCCACATATGCCTCTATGCATATGCTTTCATGATTTTTGTTTTCTTTTTGGTTTCACCAAGATTTGAGTGGTAAGCCTTAATTCAGGTTTGTTGAGGTATTTCCAACCCATCTACCAAGGTAGACAATCAAAGTTTTAGCATTTGCAAAAAGTAGCCATAGGCTTGCATATGCCTTTTTCTTATTTAAGATCATTTCTTTTTGTTTTATTTTACAAAGGTTGGTGAGAAGAGAGATGAGGTTTAGGGTTTGGTAAGTTTTGCAATGGTTCACCACCATTTAGCAAAGTAAGAAAGGTAGGGTTCAAAATTTACATATTAGGGCTATATGCCCATATATGTCTTTTTTCTTTATTTTGGGTTTCTCAAAATAGATCCAATTGATTTTTGAGAAGGTTAGAGTTTAGGGTTTTGGGAATGTTAAAAGAACATCTCTCACATTATGTTTTGTGTGTTTGATGTCAATATATGTGATACACTAATGTTTGTTTAAGTGGTACAGGGATTACATAGATACATGTTCATGTGTGTTGGATATGGTCGGTCTGTCAAAAGAAAACAGCAAAAAGTTGGTCAGGCCGGATAATCCGGGCCGGATATTGTGGAAATATCCGGCCCCCAGTTTTCGGCTAAGTCTTTGAGGAAAAGCAGCGCAGCATAGGGGCCGGACATTCGCCCGGATATTGTCCCGGTTTTGTACCAGGGCCGGAATATCCGGGCCGGATATTTTGGAAATATCCGGCCCCCTCGATTTTGGCTAAGGACCTGAAGAAAAACAAGTCTGGCATGGGGCCGGACATTTGGCCGGATTTTGTCATGGTTTTGTCCCAGAGGCCGGATTATTCGGGGGGGGGGGGCGGATTATCCGGCCCTTACTTAGGCCGGAATATCCGGCCCCCCGGAAGCTGCAACGGCTCATTTTCTGGGGGGGGGGGTATAAATACCCCCCTTCTTCTACCTTGGTTGCTTGCTCAATCATTGCACAAGAAATCTGCCAAGCCACCTCCATTAGAGCCACCTCAAGAAACACAAGATTTGCAAGATCTCCTTCCTCCCCCAACCAAAGCTCTTGATCTTTGGAGATTCGAAGGAGAAGACACCGATCTACATCCTCACCGAAGCGATTCTCATTTCCCCCTCTCTTGTTTGAGGGATCTCATGCTAGTGTTCCTATTTGGTTCCCTAGTTGATTTGTGTTGATGTATTGTTGTTGATTGTTGTGTTGTAACAGATTTGGGAGCCTCCAATTCGGTTGTGGATGTGTGCCCCAAGAACCTTGTAAAGGACCGGTTTCCGCCTCGAGGAAATCCCTTAGTGGAAGTGGGCTAGGCCTTCGTGGCGTTGCTCACCGGAGATCTGAGTGAAGCCTTCGTGGCTGTTGGTTTGGCTTTCGTAGCAACCACACTCCTCCAAACGTAGACGTACCTTCTTGCAAAGGAAGGGAACTACGGGAATCATCTCCGTGTCATCGCGTGCTCCACTCTCGGTTACCTCTATCCTATTCTATCTCTTATATTTCTTAGCTATATCTTGCTTAGTTGTTAGCCTTGTCATATAGGTAAATTCACTTAGTTGCATATCTAGAGAATTTACCTTTTGTGTCAAGCCTAAATTGAAAAAGAACTAAAAATTGGTTAGCACCTATTCACCCCCCCCCCCTCTAGGTGCGGCATACGATCCTTTCAATTGGTATCAGAGCCTCGGCTCTTATTTCGGGCTTAACCGCCTAAGAGTATGCCGGACGATGGACCTTCGGAAGGGGAGGCTAGGCCGGTCACCATGGATGATATCAACTCGTTGAAGTCATCCATGGATGCTCAAATGGAAAGCATGAGAAAAATGATTTCCGAGCTTTTGGCTCCTCCCCGTCCCGTGGCTCCCACCATAGAGGTTAATATCACGGATGCAGTTGTAGAGGGTGATACTTCGGTATTACCTTCCGCTACCACACCCATGGATGGTGATAACTTAAACACTATCAAACCCCCCATTGCATCTCCCAAGGGAACTAGTGGAAGTGAGAGCTACAATCGAGTACCTCCACCTTTCCAATCACCCGATATACCGGTTCCCCATCCTCATATAAACATCCGGGGCGACCCACCTAAGTTTTTCGTTAATGATTACGATACTTGGCAATTTGAGTTTAGCTCTCATGTTCGCAGTGCCTCCAATGAACTTTGGAGAATCATCGAGGAAGGCTTCAATCCTTACAACCCCAAGAAGTTGACTAGAAGAGAAGCGGTTGATAGTCAACTCAACAACACCGCCTTGCACATGATTCAAACTACTGCGGGGACAAAGGAGTTGTCTCGTGTTCGGCATTTCACCACTGCCAAGGATGCTTGGGATGCTTTGGCCGCGAGTTGCATTGGAAGTGAGAGCACAAGAAGGAACAAGTATAATGCTCTTCGGAATAAAGCCGAAGGATTCATGAGGCTTCCGGATGAAGATCATGAAGACATGTATGGAAGACTTCTCACTGTTGCCGACGCCTTCCGGATTGTTGGTGCCTCTCACATTAATGACTCTTGGATCAAGGAGAAGTACATTGAGTGCATGATGCCGTTTGAGCCTATTGATGTCAAGACTCTTGTCGGAAGAGAATGCTATGCCTCTCTCACCTCTCAACAAGCCGTGCACGAGATGCAAGCTCTCAAGGTGCTTGAGCAAAACTCTCATGATTCCCGCAATCGTGCCATTGGGATGACAAAAGGGTCCAACCTTGCCTTGGTGGTCAACCCCGTACAAGAAGTGATTCCTCAAGAATCTTATAGGGCATCTTGGAGCATGACCTATCCGGAAGACTTGGAACACCACTACCATGACCACATGGCGTTCCATGCAAACACCTTTTGGATTGATCCTTCCAAGGCCAAGGAGGACAACATCAAGAGAAACAACTCAAGGGGTCCCTCAAGCTCGGGCCCAAGAACAAGATCTTGCTACAATTGCAATAACAAGCGCCATTTCATTGCCGAATGTCCCTATGAAAATAGGGAGACTCATGGTGGAAGGCTCATCCCCAAGGACAAGAGCAAAGACTCAAAGGGCAAATATTCAAAGCCCCCCAACAAGAAATTCTATAACAAGAACAAGAAGGGCAAAAGGCCCTCGAGGATTGTGCTCGTGGCTAATGAAGAATACTCTTCCGATGAGATTGAAAGTGCTAGTGATGATGAAGAGGAAAGCTCAAGAGAAGTGGCCGCCATTGTCACCACCAACATTCCCTCTTCCTCTCTCTTTGATTCACCCAATGAGAACCCTCAACGCAAGAATGCGCATTGCTTCATGGCAAGGTCCACCTTGGACACATCTATTGTGCTATCAACTCAAGAAGAGTATACCTCCGGAGATGAAGATGTTGATGATGAAGAAGATGCAACCTCAAATGGATTGGTTGCCCTTGCCTCCCTCTCTACTAACTCTTCATCAACAAGTGAATCTCCCAATGAGGTCATTCATGTGGAGGAAGAAAGTTGCCTCATGGCTAAATCTTCCGAGGTATCATCTCCTAACCCCTCTATGCCTAACATTTCTAATGATCTAGGGGTTGACCCCGCTAGTCTAAAAGTGAAACAAGAAATGCTAGAGTTTGATGATTTCATTAGTAACCTACAAGGTAACACTAAGAAGCATGTTTCAAGTCTCATGGTTCGTATGGCTCAACTAAATGATACTCTTGAGAAAAAATGCCAAATAGAGAGAGAAGACTCTCTATAAATACATGCTCTTAAAAATGCTCTTGAGGAATGTCAAGAAACTATAGCTTCTCTTGAAGAGAAGCTAGAAAATCTTGAAGAACCTCAAGATAAACTTAACAAGCTCACTAAAGCTAGAGATCTTGCTAGAGCTAAGACTAAAGTGCTTATAAAGGAAAAGGCCAAATTTGGTGTTGATCATGAGAAACTTGTGAAGGATCTAGATGAACTAGACAAGGCTCACAAGGCCTTGAAGAGTGAATACTCTATCCTCTCCGAGTCTTATGAGCAACTTCAAATTAGGCTTGCTTCATATGACATACCTAGTACCTCTACTCCTTCATGTGAACATGCAAATATTATTGAGGAAAATGCTAGGTTGAAAGATGAACTTGCTAAGGCCTCCTCTCCCCAAAGTAAACTTTCCTTGGATGATCTTTTGAGTAAGCAAAGGTCAAACAATGGGAAGGAGGGACTTGGTTTTAATACCAAGGCTAAGAATGCAAACAAGAAAAAGGCTAAGCCCGCACATGAGAAAGCTAATGGTGAAACCCGAAAGGGCAAAACCATTAATTATGATGGTGCGGGAATAGATAACCCTCACTATGTTCTCTTTAAAGATTATTATGGTGATGTTTATGCTAAATATGTTGGTCCATATGATGGTTATGTTGCTTGGTCTATTTGGGTCCCAAAGACCCTTGTTGCTAACAAAAGAGGACCCATTGAAAAATGGGTACCTAAATCCAAGAATTGATCTCATGTAGGACTATGCCGCCGGAGGTTCAAAATGGGTACTTGATAGTGGATGTACAAGTCATATGACCGGAGGCAAGGACCTCGTCAAGGAGTTGAGGCCCAACATAAATCATATCACCGTCTCCTTTGGCGATAATTCTACATCCGAGGTATTGGGTTTTGGCAAGGTTGTGGTTGCACACAACATTACTCTTGTGGATGTCATGCTTGTCAAAACCCTTGGTTACAATTTGCTTTCCATTTCCGCCCTTGGCAAGATGGGTTTCGCCGTCTTTATTGATAATGATATTGTGGTCCTCTTGTGGAGCAAGACTCTAAAAGTCGCATTCGTTGGGTATCGCGAACACAACTTGTATGTGGTGGACTTTTCGGGGACCACCACGACAAGTGCGATGTGCCTATTCGGAAAGGCGGACGTGGGTTGGTTGTGGCATCGCCGCCTAGCCCATGTCAACATGAGAACTTTGCAAAGTTTTCACAAGGGGAACCATATTGTGGGACTAATGGAAAATGTGTCTTTTGCCAAAGATCGTGTTTGTAGGGCTTGTGTTGAAGGCAAAATGCATGACTCTCCACATCCAAGCAAGACCATCATCTCTTCCAAGAGGATCTTGGAGCTCCTTCATGTGGATCTCTTTGGTCCCGTTACTCATGCAAGTCTTGGTGCGAAGAAACATTGCTTGGTGATTGTTGATGACTACTCAAGATACACTTGGGTCTACTTTCTCAAGACGAAAGATGAGACTCAACAAATATTCATTGACTTTGCTACCGAGGTGCAACGCCAACCCAACCTCCTCATTATGGCAATAAGAAGTGACAACGGCTCCGAGTTCAAGAACTACACACTCAATGATTTTCTTAGTGATGAGGGGATTCGTCATCAATATTCCGCTGCTTACACCCCTCAACAAAATGGTGTTGCGGAGAGGAAGAACCGGACTCTTATGGATATGGCAAGGTCTATGATGGCGGAGTATAAATCCCGCTATAACTTTTGGGCCGAAGCCATCTCCACCGCTTGTCACTCCTCCAACCGGCTCTATCTCCGCAAGGGCTTGAACAAGACTCCATATGAAATACTCACCGGGAACAAGCCTAATATCTCATACTTCAAGGTGTTCGGGTGTAAGTGTTTCTACAAAATCAAAGGGGTTCGTTTATCTAAATTTGCTCCTAAAGCTTTGGAGGGTATATTTGTTGGTTACGGTGCCGAGTCTCACACTTATAGAATCTTTGATATAGCCTCCGGGATTATCATTGAATCTTGTAGTGTGAGGTTCGAAGAAAATGATGGCTCCCAAGTGGGGCAAGTTGATGTATGTGCAGGTGATGAAATACCTCAAGATGCCATAGTAAGAATGGGTGTGGGATTTTTCCGCCCCATTGAGGGACACGGTGTGGCGTCTCGGGAAGGACTATGCTCTACCACGGTGGAGCCCTCATCTTCTCAACATCAACAAACCCCATCAAGTGAAGCGAATGATGCACCAACCCAAGAACAAGAACAAAACCCTCCCTCTAGTGTGCAAGATCAAGGACAAGATCAAGGGCAAGATCAAGGACAAGATCAAGGACAAGATCAAGGCCAAGATCAACCAAGAATTCATGATGGTTCCGGCGAGTATCCATTTGATATTTGCTCCGCACCAAATGATGTCCAAGATCAAGCACATGATGTAGAGCACCCACAAGAAATTGTAGTTGCTCACAAGGTCAAGACGGGGACCCAAAAGATCAAGTTGATCAAGTGATACTGACATAGGCATCCCAAATGGGCCTGCCGAAGATAGTACCCGGGGTTTACTGAAGGCCCACTACCCGAAGAATAAGAAGATTCGGAAGCCCAAGATATTATTAAGGAAAGCTAGAGTTGTAATAGGATGTGTTATTTGTAATCTTGCGGGATGAGTTAGAAACCTTCCCGGACTCTGTAACTTGTACAACACGAATCCCTCGGCTCCGCCTCCTATATAAGGGGGAGTCGAGGGACGCAGAAATCATCGAATCATTGTTCTCAAACCCTAGTTTCATAATCGTCGAGTACTTTTCGGCTAAAACCTTCGGGATCTACTTGCCCTCTACTTCCAACTAAACCCTAGTCTACAATTCGTAGGCATTGACAAGTTGATACCTTGTCAATTGGTGCCATCTGTGGGAATTAGAGGCGTCAAGGATCTGGTCTCGATGGCACGTTCAAGATCGTCGACTTCACCGACCGCAAAATCATCGACTTCATCAACCCCAAGCAACGCAATGGATCGAGGTAAACAGATCGCTACTGGTCCTGTTGATTTTGTTCCTCACCCGCCCTCCCGTTTGTATGCATATGCGTATCTGGAGGAGCCTATGGAGATGACGTTTGGAAGGTTTCACTTTCGCGTCGAGAAAGAGGGATCGTATCGTGTCGAAATTCCGATTCGTCGGGATCGTCGGCGGTAGATTCCGATTTTTCAAGCTATACATCATCAACCAAATCAGGAGAGGAAGAAACTTCGTCGTCACGCTTCATCAGCACCAGGGCGAGAGAAAAACTCGCCAAGATCTTCAGCGACATGTCGTTTGAGTCATCTGCGGACTCATATATAAGCGATGGCTCAAGCAGTGTCGACAGCTACAACTTCATCGACAAATCTACTACAGTGGGCAAGGTCTTCACCAATCTTAACGATGGTGTCACCAAACCCAACATAGATCTGAATACAAACTATCATCATATTTATGTCATCGGAGAGCCAAGCCATGACCAAGAAGAAACATCTGAGGCTTTCGACGATTTGGGAAATCCGTACGTTGATCCCTCTGATTTGCGACGAGGTCTAGGCAATAAATATATCGGGCCACAGCCACGAGACAGAGTTCGAATCCCGCAAGCAGCATGGGATAGAGCCGCGAGAGCTATGGATGGCTCAGAACCAATGGCTACCACAGCCACACCAGAAGAATTACAAGCATATCAATATAGGCTCGCACGAGCTGCAAGAGAATTGGAAAAACAGACAGCTGAGCTAAACAGAAGAAAGGAGGCAGCCTCTGCATCCAGCAGGCGAAGAGCAGAGCTGAGTCGACAATCTAGAACTTCGGGCGATAGTCACAGGGAGGCTCGGAATAGAGCAAGATCGAGGTTACAACACGTACCCGAAGGAGAAAGAGAGCACTTGGTCCAAAACCTCGACATGTCTTTTATGTCAATAGACACGAGAGGGAACATCATCCCTAAGACACCAGAGGCTGGGTATATGGCGACACAAGCTTTTATCCTCGCATCTAAACCACCTCCAGGAGATCCAAGGGAAACACTATACAACATGGCGATAGCAGGAGTTGGGGCCATGGGGACGGCGTTTGTATCAACACCTCCCGAAGGAACGGCAAGGCAAAATAGTCCACGACCTGCGGCAGCAGCAGCAGCTCCCGAAGGACCAAGTGGAGCAAGGGACACGGCAGCACAAGCAAGGGTCGACAGAGCGTGACAGAGCAGAAGGGAACATCGGCAATCCCCAGAGTTAAACGACGAGGATATGTGTGGCTTGCCGTGCTTCACGAGGAGAGTTCGAAAAACTCGAGTCCCTTCAGGATTCAAGTTACCTGATAACTTCAAGAAATTCGACGGCCTTCAAGATCCAGAGGATTGGCTAGTGGATTATCTCGAGACAGTGAAGCTTACAGGAGGAACCAGAGCAACAGCTATGCAAAGTATCCAGGTGCATTTGAGTGGAGCCGCACGATCTTGGATAAAGAAACTTCCTCCAGGATCTATCGACAGCTGGGAAAGTTCGAGGACGTGTTCGTCAAGAACTTCCGGTCCACGTGCAAGAAACCGGCGTCATTAGAGGAGTTGAGAGCATGCCGACAAAAGCCAGACGAGCCAATGAGAAAATATATCCAAAGGTGGAACATCATCAAAAACTCGGCAGAAAATATATCTGACGAGAGAGCGATAGATGCGTTTGTCGCAGGGATCAGGCGTGGAGATTTTGTCGAGGATTTGGGGAGGACCAATCCAAAGATAGTATCTGCTTTAATGGAAATAGCAAACAGATGGGCAGATGGAGAAGATGCTGTTCACAACAAACGGCATAGGTCGCCAGAGGAAGATCGCAGTCGAAACTATCAACCAAGGCGACGATTTCCTCGGCAGTACCCGAGCTATGATGCTCCAGGACAAATTTCGGCAGGCTTCCGAGCAAACACCGGAGGAAACAACAGAGATGATTATCAGAGAAGCAATGAGCAGCGAGGCGACAATAGAGATGATTCTCGAAATAATAGGCAAAATAGTGGGCCGAGGTTCCCGAGGCCTTTCGTGTCTCCTGAAGAGATGATGAATGGGCCGTGTCGGATGCACTTTTTCCTCGATAGCAACAGAAAAAGACAGTCAGGACACATGCAGAAAGATTGTCGCAATTTTCAGGCAATGTTAAGGTGGGCAGAGCATGCTAATGCTCGGGCAGCACAGAGAAATCCTCGAGAACCTAGGAGTGAGATTCACTTACCACCCCCTCCCGCGATTACGGACGACAATCGACACCAGCTCAGAATAGCGGCAGCACCTCCACCACCGCCTTACGTTGATCCTAACTCTAACGGAGCGGTCTCGATGATTCAGAAGGGAAGGCCATCCAATAGGGCTCAGAAAGTAATCTCACGACAGGTGTTCATGGCAGAAAAAATGCCTCCACCAATAGTCGAGTATCTTAATTGGTCAGGGCAAGACATCGGCTTCACCATAGCAGATCACCCGCAGCAAGTTCCTCGACCAGGGCAGTCAGCACTTATTCTACCAGCAGTCATTGCGGGATTTGATGTCTCTCGAGTGTTCATAGATGGCGGCAACAGCTTAAACCTTATGTATGCAGATACATTGAGGAAGATGAACATATCCCTAGCAAACCTGAAGCAAACAGACACGAGGTTCCATGGTATCACACCGGAGAAACCAAGTTATCCACTGGGGAAGATTAATCTTGACGTTCAGTTTGGAACCCGAGAGAATTATAGAATCGAGAAGCTGGAGTTTGAAGTTGTGGATTTTCCGTCGCAGTATCACGCTCTGTTGGGACGACCAGCATATGCTAGATTTATGGCGGTACCACATTATACATACCTGTTGTGGAGGATGCCTGGACCTAAGGGACCAATCACAATCAAAGGAAGCTTCGCCTTAGCCGATAAATGTGATAAGGATTTTCATCGGATATCAGAAACTTTCGGGATGCAAGCTGAGTATTTGGCGTCAAGGAGTATGACTGACTACGACGTGCTGCCAGACGTTGGAAGGCCAAATAAAGAATCAACTTTCAATACTGAGAAAAATTCTAAGGAGGTGCAGATTCACCCGACAGACCCGAAAAAGACGACGTCCATCGCAAACGACATGGACCTCGCATAGGAAAGCGCGCTCGTCGAGTTCCTCCGTGAGAACTGGAAAATCTTCGCATGGTGTCCAGCTGACATGCCAGGAGTACCCAGGGAATTTGCCGAGCACCACCTAAACTTGGATCCACTAGCGAGACCAATCAAACAACCTTTGCGACGTTTTTCGGAACCAAATTGCAAGGCTATGCTGTCAGAAATCGATCGACTAAGAGAAGCTGGTTTTATCAAGGAGTTGCACACAGAAGCCACATGGGTAGCAAATCCCGTGTTGGTGCCGAAGAAAAACACTAAGGTCCTTCGCATGTGCGTCGACTTTACGTGTCTCAACAAACATTGTCCAAAGGATCACTTTCCCCTCCCGAGGATCGATCAAATTATCGACTCCACGGTAGGATGTGAACGTCTTTCCTTCCTGGACGCATATTCTGGTTATAACCAGATCAGATTAAAAGAAGAAGATGAAGTAAAAACAGCGTTCATCACACCTTACGGCGTGTTTTGCTACAGAACAATGCCCTTTGGTCTGAAAAACGCGGGAGCAACATATCAGAGGATGATGCAGAAGTGTTTGGCGACATAGATTGGGAAAAACGTGCAAGTATACATCGACGATGTCGTCATAACGTCAAAAAAGGGGGCGACGCTGATCGAGGATCTCAAGGAAACCTTTGACAATCTCGACAAATTCTGCCTCAAGCTGAACCCGACGAAGTGCTCCTTCGGCGTCCCAGCAGGAGAACTTCTGGGGTTTCTAGTTTCAGCAAGAGGGATTGAAGCAAATCCCGACAAAATACAAGCTATTGTAACAATGAGGAAGCCAACAAAGCTGAAAGAAATACAGCAATTAACTGGGCGAGTCGCAGCTTTGAGCAGATTCGTCGCCAGGCTGGGAGAAAAAGCGTTACCATTCTACGCTTTGATAAAGCAAGGGGAGAAATTCCAGTGGAACGAAGAAGCCGATAGAGCTTTTGAGGATCTGAAACGCACAATCTTGACACCACCAATCTTGGTGGCGCCGAAGGAAAAGGAACCTCTCCTGCTGTACATTGCAGCAACACCCCAAGTGGTTAGCACGGTGCTAGTTGTCGAAAGAGAAGAAGAAGGAAAACTCCATGGAGTGCAAAGGCCGGTATATTTCATCAGTGAAGTTTTATCGCCTTCGAAGCAACGGTACCCGCAGTAATTGCAACGGCAAGAAAGTTGCGCCACTATTTTTCGGCACACCCGATAATAGTAGTCAGTGAAGCACCTCTTTCAAATATACTGAACAATCCAGAAGCTACAGGGCGTGTCTCCCTTTGGGGAATAGAACTTTCCCCTCGGGACATCACGTATGAAAAAAGAAAGGCAATCAAGTCGCAAGTTCTGCCAGATTTCATTGCAGAGTGGATGGAGCTGCAAAACACGGGACCCCCAGATTTGTCGAGAACTTGGACCATGAACTTTGATGGGTCCAAGAGAGTAGAAGGAGCTGGCGCAGGAGTGATACTTATATCACCTGAAGGCGACAAGTTAAAATACGTCATCCGGATGACGTTCCCTAACGCATCCAACAATGAAGCAGAATATGAAGCCCTTATCCACGGGATGAAGATGGCGAAAGCTTGCGGTGCAACTCGATTAAAAATCTTTGGCGACTCACAATTGGTGGCTCAGCAAGTTATGAACCAATGTGATGCAGTCAACGATAGCATGATAGCATACAAGGAGGTGTACAATGAGCTCGAGAAGCTGTTCGATGGATGCGAGGTAAACCACATCAGTCGGTTGAGCAATGATGAAGCCGACGTTCTCGCAAACATCGGGTCGCAGTGCCTCCCAATCCCGCCAGGAGTATTTTGGGAAGAAATAGCAGAGAGATCCACGAAGCCGAAAAAGGTGCAGAAAAAAGCAAAGGAAGAAAAAACTTCGGCGCCCCTCAAAGAAACCACGGAGGACGAAGAGGACCAAGAGCTTGTGATGATGGTAGAAGTTCCTTGGATGCAAGCATACATATCATATATCCTCAGGAAAGAAATACCCGACGATCCAGTTGAGGCAAGGCGAGTTATTCGACAATCCAAAGCTTTCACTGTGGTCAAAGGGGAGTTATACAAGCGAAGTATTTCAGGCGTCTTGCAAAGGTGCGTCACACCCGAAGAAGGAAGAATAATTCTGAAGGATGTACACGAAGGAATATGTGGCCACCACGCAAGTAGTCGAGCCATTGCAGCCAAGGTTTTTCGGGCAGGATTTTATTGGCTGACAGCAATTGAGGATGCCAAGGAAATAGTACGAACTTGCGACGCGTGCCAAAGATTTGCTGCAAAACCTCACTCTCCGGCGGCAGAACTGACACCAATACCATTGTCATAGCCCTTTGCCCAATGGGGACTTGATATGGTGGGCAAGTTGCACAAAGCTTCGCCAGGAGGATATGAGTACCTGCTGGTCGCTGTCGACAAATTCACCAAGTGGGTAGAAGCGAAGCCAATAAATTCACCAGATGCAGCGTCGGCAATAAAGTTTGTGAAAGGCCTCGTTTTTCGGTTTGGAGTGCCTCATAGCATTGTTACAGATAACGGTTCAAACTTTACGTCCAAGGAATTCAAGGAGTACTGCACAGAAGTAGGCATTAAATTGCACTTTGCGTCAGTTGGGCACCCGCAAACTAATGGCCAAGTCGAGAAAGCCAATGGAATCATCTGCAACGGCCTCAAAAAGCGCCTGCTAGGACCTCTTGAAAAAGCTCGACATACCTGGCCAGAGGAATTGCCAAGTGTTTTGTGGAGCATCCGAACAACACCAAATACGGCGATACAAGAAACTCCGTTTTTTCTCGTCCACGGAGCCGAAGCAGTGTTACCAATTGAAATAGAGCATGATTCTCCAAGAGTAACCGAGTATGACGAAGAAACATCACAAAAAGCTCGGGAGGATGACATGGACGCACTCGATGAAGCTCGAGACGAAGTACTTTCACGAGTCACCAAATACCAGCAAGACCTCAAAAACTACCACAGTCGACGGTTAAGGCCAAGATCTTTCCAGGTCGGAGATTTGGTCTTACGGTTAAATCAAAAAAGTACTGAAAAGCTCGAATCACCATGGCTAGGCCCTTACGTCGTCACGGAAGTCATCGACGGAGGAACATACAGGATCAAGGACAAGAAGACAGGGGCTCCCGAGAAAAACCCCTGGAACGTGGCGCAGCTCAGGCGGTTCTATGCCTAGAGTCGAAATATAGTCTTCCTCTGTAAAAATACAATGTACTGAAACGCCCGCGAGTTTTCAGACGCACTCTTTTCCTTTTCGGGGCACCGAGTGGGGCCGGAAAGGTTTTTAATGAGGCGGGCTCGCGGTGCTGCAATATAATAAAGATAGTGGAGATATACTTCTTATTCTTCGACACGCTCGGGGGCTCAACGCCTTCAAGTCGCAAAATACGTACAATATAGATAATCTAGACTTACCGAAATATTTCGCCTTGGTAAGATAATACCTCGCCAAATATAATATCGGAAGCTAACAAGTTATAAATATAGTATACTCATTGCTTTGGTCTAAAAACCTCGCAACAAAAATATAGAACTTCGACACTAAGATACTCGGGGGTTCGTAACCCATCAATGGAAAAATAAAGACATCTTCTTACGACAAGAGGAAAAATCATCGAGATAGCAAAACAGTATAAACTCTAGCCAGAGGCTCGGGGGCTCCAGCAATTTAGACCACTTTACAATATAAACAAATTTCTTCGGAGCAAGAAAGAGATCAAAAAAAGATACAGACACAATGTCTCGCAATATAGTACAGCTCAATCGAGGCCTAAAATACTATCTATGGACAAGCCTCTGGTTGTTTTGTGTTCAGCATAGGTCCCCTTGACGAAGAATTCTGAATCCATCCGTAGAAGTTCATCCATCATCGACTCGGCCACAGGAGTTACCATCTCATTGATTGTGTCAATATCATTTTTTCGCCGCGATTTTTTGGCCAGGCAATCAGCAACAATCTTCGTCAGGTCCAATTTTGGATGGCAAATGTTTATCATAATCATGGTGAACCTTGCTCCAGCAGTCAATTGAGCTCGCACAAAATTATGAATGCGAGGGGCATCTCTAAATTTCTCCAGTAATCCAGGAAGAGTTTTGGGAGCCTCATCTCGAGGAAATAAAGTCTTGTAAACCAGGGTCAAGGTTCTCGTGCAAAAATTGAGAAATTCACGCACCTAGCAAGCGCGATCTTGGAACCTGACAATTTGCTGGGTCCGTTCAGGGGTGGCCCAGAACAGACAGCCATGGTTAAGGGAAAGATTGACAAGAAGATTCGTTCTCTCGTTCACTCTTTGGTCTTCGGCGGCAGCATCAAGAATCGAGCCTATTAAGCGACAAGGCAAGAAATTTGAGGGGAGGCACAGTAAAACAAAGAAGTGGCAGTGTGAGGTTGAAAAAACATACCTAGCATATCTGTGCTAGCTTCAGACATCAGCTCGAGCATGCTATTTTCTCGGGTAGTGGCTTTCTCAGCTTCCAACACAGCAGCATCCTTGGTAGCCATAGCCTCTTTGGCTTGTTGGAGAGCAATTTTCTCTTTTTCAGATGCTTTTCGAGATTGTTCCATCATTGCCAGAGTTTGTTTCTTCATGGATTGAAGCTGTTGTCGAAGTTCTTGCAAATCTTGCGACAAAGGTTCACTTGACAAATCTTCGATAAGGGTTTTCTTCGAGAATGAAGAAGCAGGCGAAGCATCGGCAGAGCAAGGATTGGTCGAGTAGTTATCAAATATTAACTGGAAAAGAAAGGCCTAGGATCAATGATAGCTCTAAGAAGAATTTCATTTGATCTTCAGAAAATTTACATGGATGTTGCAAAAGAAGTTCTCCAAAAGGGCTACTAGGATAATTGTCGCCAAAGCTATTATGGTGACAATAACAAAAGAAAAAAGAAGAAGCCAAGAAAGAAAAGAGGCATGCAACTAGACCTCCGGCCTTGATGAGCTAGGAGTTGCAGATGGCTTGATCCTGAGATAGGCCAAGATTTTCTTCGTGTTGGGCTTGGCTGCCTTGATCAACGACCGCCATTTTGTTTGGTCTATCTGTTCGGTGTCGCCAACCTTCATCCAGTCGACAGTCTGTTGGCTGGAAGCAACCAAGGCAACAGTGCTCTCGACAGCAATCTTCATGTTCTCTTGGCGCATCTTCAGTCCAAGATCCTCCGGTGGATTGAAGTCCTTGGCAAGGGCAAGGAAAGTCTTGGGCTCCTCTTTCTTCGGGAAGAAGTAGGGGAACAGCTTCGATAATCCTGCGTCAGCATTCACCACGCCTTCGCGAATTTCTTGGCCATGAAATTCCAGATAAGAGAGTGCGTCAAGGAGAGGATCATTGGTGGGATTCTCAAGATCAAACTCTTGGTTTGTTTGACCTGCCACAGAAAATATATGTTGGTCGACAGCAAGTAAAAAAAAAAGAGCAAGTCCTAAGAAAAATAGAAGGGATCGACAAAGTTACCGAGGAAGCGCCGATTTTGCATGTTCAAACGCTTGAGGATCCCCTTTTCACGAGTAGCCTGCGCGGCCTTGTGCTCGTTTAAAGAAGTTTCGGCATCCTCAAGTCTCTTTTGCAGATTTTCGACACCAGCAGCTTTTGCCTTGGCTTCATCAGCCTCTGCTTTGGCTTGGCTAGCGTCAAGTTCAGCTTTCTTGCGAGCCGTTTCACTTTGCTCCAGTTTCTGAGCAAGAGTGTCGACAAGCTTGTTGGCCTCTGCAAGTTTCTCTGCCAAAATAGAAAAGAATCGTCAAAATTGCGACAAAAACAGGAGCAAGAAGTTATAAACAAGGGGTAGCAAAAAAGTTACTACCTTCAGTCTTGCTGGCATACTCACGGTACCCAATGAATTGGGCTCCGATGCGAACAAGCTCTTTGATCATAGGCTGTCAAAGAAGAACAAAGAAAGAAAACATCGATACGGGAAAAATATGAAGGCATAAAAAAGCAAACAGAGGAAATATAGCTATTGGCGAGAAAATTAAAAACTTACGTCATCCAAGAGAGGATTAGAGGAGCTACCCAACTGAGGGGTAGGCTCCACGATCGTTTCCACCCTTGTCCTTTTTGGTGAAGGGACAAGAGGGCTTGAAGGAGGAGTGGTGGCGCCAACGTTTTGTTGAGGAGGCGAGGATTCTTCTCCCTCAACTGGCGTCTCCGAAACAATTACAGTATGTGACGTGCTCGTTCGAGGAGCCACGTCAAGAGTTGGTACTTCTTCCTCATCATCACTGTGATTAAAGATCGATAGCATAAAAAGCAAGATAAGACAAAAATCTTCGAGTACAAAAATAAGGGGAAATCAAAGTGACTTATGAGCTGATGAGGGATTCAAGATAGGGATCATAAGTTGCCTTCTGACGTGAAGGATCAACTTCTTCGGCTTTGGAGGTGCCGGAATCTTCGACATCATTCCTCTTCCTTTTGTTCCTTGGAGAAACAGCAGGAGGAGGAGACAGAGCCGACGCAGTGCCTTCGGAGGCAGCATCTTTTTCAGAAGATCCCGCAGATTTTAGAGAATCCATGGGTTCATTCACAAAAGAGGGGGCCTCTTGGTTGTCATCAGTGACAACGGCCCTTTCCTCGACTTCTCCACCTTCAGGAAGAGGAGGAAGCGAGACAAGGTTTGGATGGTTCTGTACAAAACAAAAATAAAACAAGGGAAGATATCAGAAAAGGAGTTACAAAAAAGATAGCAAAGCAATAACAAAACAATCGACAAAGGTTACCTTGGGAAGTGGATTGGCGGCGCTGAATGGTTTTACACGGCAAGAAGAAGGGACAGGATCTTTTTTGCTGAGAGACGAGATTTTTCGGACAAGTTTTTCTAAGTCCTTGACCTCTAAATCCACTGACACCCGATCTGCGTCCTTATCGCCAGCATATTTCCAGAGAGGGTATTTGCGCGCCTGAACTAGCTGCACTCTAGTCCTAAGAAAATATGCCGTGATTTGAATACCCGACAACTCTTTGCCGCGAGTATTTTGCAACTCATGGATGCGAGTCATCAAGGCTTCTGTCGATGTTTTCTCTTCTTCGGTAGCCTCTGCGTCCCAGGAGCGGCGACGAAGGATTTTTTCGGCGCCATCAAAAGGAGGGATGTTGTCTTCAGCACATCCGTGGTTCTCCTCCTGAATGTACAACCACTTCTTGCGCCACCCTTGAACTGAGTCAGGGAGTTTGACGTTGAAGTAGTCGACGGTGGGCCGAACAGAAATTACAACGCCGCCTATATTATAGGCGACATTGGGCGAGCCATTGCGGCGACAAAAGAAAATGCGCTTCCATAGCGCCCAGTTAGGCTGGACGCCAAGGAAGGCCTCGCAAAGGGTGATGAAAATGGAGATATGGAGGATTGAATTTGGCGTGAGGTGGTGGAGTTGCAGACCATAAATAAAGAGCAGTCCGCAGAGAAAAGGATGAATGGGGGCGGAAAGACCGCGGATGAGGTGGTCGACAAAACTTACCCGGTACCCCATTGGAGGGGTTGGGTAGCTCTCCTCACTGGGGAAGCACAGCGCTTTGGGCTTCTTGCTGATCCCCAGCTTCTTCAGCATATTGATGTCTTGGGTGGAAATCTTCGACCTTTCCCACTCCGCCGTCCCCAGATCCACGGCGGCCATGGAGGATTCCGGCGTACTGTGCCTTGTCAACCGACGTGGTGGCATCGACAATGGCGCAGGATTTTGCAGCTTGGAGACGAGGAGCTTAGGAGGCTGTGGGGCGCAGGAGGAAAATTCGTAGATGAGAGCAGGAGAACGGCGCGAGCGGAAGTGCTCGAGGAAGAAGAAGAAGATCTTATATAGAGGTGCGGCGAAGCGGCGGACCATTGGATGGGAAGAGTGTGCGGCAGATGATAGCCACGTGGAAACAAGGGTAAAAAAGTATTTTAACATTGAAGAAGTTACGGTGCGTGTGCCAGAAAAAGCGGAGGACGTGTGTCCCCCACTTGCACGACGTGTCAAGATAATGGATCAATTGGGCCCGCAAGGCAGCGGGAGAAGACTTCTTGCGATTTTTGACTCACAATCGTGGCTATCGTCAGCAATAACGTCACCTTGGCAGAAGAAAAAATTCGACTCAACAGCCTCATAAAAGGCGACATGGAAAAATAATGTTGAGCCTTTGATCAAATACAAGTTTTTGATCAAATGCTCGGGGGCTACTTTGGAAAAAAGAAAAAGATCCAGAAAGACAAAATAGAAATGGCGTGAGCCTATGATCAAATACAAATATTTGTTCATATCCTCGGGGGCTACTCCCATCGGGAGCGCTGTTCGCGCACCCGAGAAATTATAAAACTTCGGGAGATAAAAGAAAATATAGCGGCATAAGGTGTGGAGCCTACACCCAAGTACAAGTCCTTGGCTGTAGCCTCGGGGGCTAATCCCATCGGGAACGCTGCTCGCGTGCCCGATGAAATAATAAAAAAAAAAGAGGAGAAGAGAAAGAAAGAAAAAAGAAAAAGAGAGATAGCAGAGCAAAAGAGTATATTTCGAGTTATAAATAACTCTGCATATACTCCCATCGAGAGAGCAATATAAGTCATCTTTGACTCGATAAAATGTGCCATTCCAACAGCCGAAAAAGCACTCGACAATATATTCTCAGAACGCCAAAGTTGCGATCAATTTCTGAATGCCGCAAATTTGCGAAGGTAAGACCCCAGATCCGTTCTGTGAGGCGTGGCATCGCCGAAGACTGCGCTCTGCTACTTTTATCCGTATCAACAGATACGAAGAAAAATCCTAACGGACGCGTTAGGTACCCGATAAATTTTACTGGGACTCGACAGAATGGTAAGACCTTAAGCGGCACCTGTCGAAGTTTGCACCAGTATCCCGAGATCATGTCCAGGGATGTGATCTTGAAGTAGGTTTTTGCGGATTGCCACTAGAGCAGTTAACTAGTACCTGATCCATCAGATAAACTAGCCCCAACTACCATTATCCCTGTACAATATAGAAGTTTATGAGAAGAAATATAGAAAAGTTAAGGTTGTCGAATAAAAATAAATAGTGGAGATTTTCCTTGACTCTACGATTCAAGCAAAATCTCGGGGGCTACTGACATAGCCATCCCAAATGGGCCTGCCGAAGATAGTACCCGGGGTTTACTGAAGGCCCACTACCCGAAGAATAAGAAGATTCAGAAGCCCAAGATATTATTAAGGAAAGCTAGAGTTGTAATAGGATGTGTTATTTGTAATCTTGCGGGATGAGTTAGAAACCTTCCCGGACTCTGTAACTTGTACAACACGAATCCCTCGGCTCCGCCTCCTATATAAGGGGGAGTGGAGGGACGCAGAAATCATCGAATCATTGTTCTCAAACCCTAGTTTCATAATCGTCGAGTACTTTTCGGCTGAAACCTTCGGGATCTACTTGCCCTCTACTTCCAACTAAACCCTAGTCTACAATTCGTAGGCATTGACAAGTTGATACCTTGTCAGATACCTCCAAGGCCAAAAACAACCAAGGAGGAGATCGAGGCCCGTCGTCTAGCAAGAAGAGAAAGGAACCTTGAGCTTCGTGATCACACTCATGATAAGGTTCTTGGTGATATAAGGGCAAAGATTTCCACAAGAAGGCAATTGGCTAATTTTAGCAACCATCATGCTTATATCTCCTTAGTGGAACCCAAGAAAGTATTTGAAGCCCTTGAAGATTCGGATTGGTTGGAAGCTATGCACGAAGAACTCAACAACTTCAAGCGCAACAAAGTGTGGACCTTAGTAGAGAAGCCAAAGGGGTGCCGCAATGTTATTGGCACTAAATGGATATTCAAGAACAAGCAAGATGAGTTTGGAAATGTTGTGAGGAACAAGGCAAGATTGGTGGCTCAAGGGTTCTCTCAAGTTGAGGGAATTGACTTTGGAGAAACCTATGCTCCCGTGGCTCGACTTGAGTCCATCCGTATCCTTCTTGCTTATGCATCGCATCATAACTTTAAGTTACAACAAATGGATGTGAAAAGTGCATTTCTTAATGGTCCTTTGCATGAAGAGGTTTATGTTAAGCAACCCCCGGGGTTCGAGGATCTCAACTTCCCTAACCATGTCTACAAGCTCGATAAAGCTCTTTATGGTCTCAAACAAGCTCCTAGAGCTTGGTATGAGCACCTTAAGGAATTATTGGTAGACCGTGGGTTTGATGTTGGGCTAATCGATCCCACTCTTTTTACTGAGAGGGTCAATGGGGAGCTTTTCGTTTGCCAATTATATGTTGATGATATTATCTTTGGCTCTACTAACAAAGCTTTCAATGATGAATTCTCAAAGCTTATGACCGATAGGTTTGAGATGTCTATGATGGGAGAGATGAAGTTCTTCCTTGGTTTTGAGATCAAGCAATTGAGAGGAGGAACCTTCATCAACCAAGCAAAATATCTCCAAGACATGCTCAAGAGGTTCAAGATGACCGAGATGAAAGGTGTTGCCACTCCTATGGTTACCAAATGTCATCTTGCACTTGATCCCAATGGTAAAGAGGTGGATCAAAAGGTATATCGCTCCATGATTGGATCCTTGCTTTACCTTTGTGCATCTAGACCGGACATAGTGTTGAGTGTTGGTGTGTGTGCAAGGTATCAAGCTTCTCCTAAGGAGAGCCACATGATAGCTCTCAAGAGAATCTTTCGATATTTGGTTGATACCCCAAGATATGGTATTTGGTACCCCAAAGGCTCAAGTTTTATTCTCAATGGATACACCGATGCGGATTGGGCGGGAGACAAGGATGATAGGAAATCAACATCCGGGGCTTGCCAATTTCTTGGTAGGTCCTTGGTGTGTTGGTCATCTAAGAAGCAAAATTGTATATCTCTCTCCACCGCCGAAGCCGAATATGTTGCCGCCGCAAGTGGATGCACTCAATTGTTATGGATGAGGCAAACTTTAAAGGAATACGGTGTCATTTGTGACAAAGTGCCTCTATTATGTGACAATGAAAGTGCTATCAAGATTGCCTATAATCCGGTGCAATATTCAAGAACGAAGCATATTGAGATCCGGAATCATTTCATTAGGGATCATGTTGCCCGTGGTGATATTGAGCTTATCTATGTTCCTACCAAAGATCAACTTGCCGATATATTCACGAAGCCTCTTGATGAAGCAAGGTTCACTTATTTGAGGAATGAGCTAAATATCATTGATTCAAGGAGTATAGCTTGACCATCTTGCAAACACACCTTGGTCTCAAAACTTTATTTGGTTTAGATGTGGGCATGGAAATAGGGGGAGTGCGGTTTAAATTATTGAGTTATCCCTCCCCCCATAATGCCAACATTAAGAAATCATTCTCTTTATATCATATATTGATATGTGAGCTTCAATGATGAGTAGTGGCTTGGACCCAAGATATATCTTCGCGGTGCCATGCCACAACACTCATATATGGTGGCCTAGGCCACCACACTCTTCTTTGTGAAGAGTTGGAGTTATTTGGATCTTATCGCCTTTTATTTGACAACTCCATGTTCTTATGGGAAATCACTCTAGTTTGGCCTTATTTGCTCATATCTTGCAAACTTGAGTGATCATGTACCATTAACAGTTTGTATCTTCTAAAACCTAAGCCTACTCTCTCCTATAAGCCACTTCCATCTTGCTCATTTGTCATGTTTGGTAAAAAACTTGGAGTTTGAGGTTTTTCGGTCGGATGATCTAGGTTGCTCCATCTTATTGGTAAATTTTCATCTTATATGTGACGTGATACATTATTGCATCGCATATGGGTCTATGCAAATAACCAACAAAAGATGGGCCAGATTCCCGGTGTTCTGGAATTTCCCAGAAAACCGGATAATCCGGCCCCAGGGCACCCCGGAAAATCCGGCCCGGCCGGATTATCCGCCCTAAACTAGGGCCGGATTATCCGGCCTGGGCAGATCTTGAAAGGGCTAAGGACGAGGCCGCGGGGGGGGGGGGGGGGCAAACGGTTCACACCACCCCCACGCGCCTCTCTCTCCTCTCTCTCCTCTCAAGGTCGTCGGAACTCCTCCTCCTCGCCGGAGACGCTCCGTCCGCTCCCTCTCGGAGTTTCTGGGTGGATCGGGTGCATCTCCTCCCTAGCTACCTTCTCCTCCAAGCGGTTTCCACAATGGATGTGGGTATGATTCACAATCTCTAACCCTAGATGTTGTGTTTTATATGTGCTATTTTCTTGGTGGAATTGGTGTCTAGTTGTTCCAAATCAAGTGTAGTATACTCCTCTTGCATGCTATGAGGCCGATCTGGTCTTAGACAAGTTTTTGATTGGAAAACTGCAAGTTTCGCAGGGCCGGATTATCCGCTCCCCGCGCAGGCCGGATTATCCGGCCAGGCCGGATTATCCGCCCCCAGGGGACACCGGATTATCCGGCCTGGAGCTTCATCGCCGCTGCAGTTTTGTTTCAATCTATCATGTCTAGATTTGTACCGACTTATAGTATGTTTCTAGAGTATATTACTGTATCTTACATGACTTATGAGCATTACCTTCTCTTTGCTACCCGCCTTTGCTTCTCACAGGTGGTGCTTCTCGGGGTAGTCGGAGACGCCCTAGGCATGATCGCTCAAGTGACGAGTTTGCACCCAATGCACCTCGCAAGTCTGTCACTTCAAGGAGGAAGAACATGGAAGTGAGGGAAAACTACAAGACCATGGACCCAATCTCCTATTCCGCTATCCGCATGAAGAATTGGTATGAAGACCTCCCAAGGGATGAAGAGATAGAGGGCAGGAGATACTGGTGCATGGAGCAGGAGTTCATCTACAAGGACATCTATGAGCCCATGAAGAATCTGAGACCCATGCAGTCTATTGATGTGGACCTTCTAGCAGTCAACAATCACTTTGAAGATGCAATCTGGGTAGCTGGCAGGATGGGCTTGAAGGATATCATGAAGATTCAATGTGACTATAGCCCAGAGTTGGTGAAGCAATTCTTTGCCACATTGGCAATCAAGAAAGATGATGACCGCACTATGGAATGGATGACGGGCTCCACTCACTGTAGTGCCTCTCTACGCCGATTTGCTGGTTTTCTTGGAGTTCCTGCAGAAGGTGGTCGTCGCCTTCATGGACCACAGAAGACAGATAAAAATGCACTGATTCATCTCTATACCTCAGCGGGAACAGTTGGTTCTGCCAAGGGACTGCTTCCTATCTACAGCCAGTTGCTCCGGTTCTTTCGGGCAACCATTTGCCTAAGTGGTGGTAACAATGATGCTCTCCGGGGAGCCCTTGTGGATCTTATGCACCTCAGCTTTAGGTGTGCTCGTGATGTCGATGAGGAACGGGACTTCACTCTTGATGTCATGGACTTCATATTCCATGAGATCCATGATGCCATGGTCTCCCGGACCACCATACCTTATGCACCCTACATTCAGCTTCTCATCAACAACTCTGTGGCTTTGGGTGGTGAAGACTTGAGTGGGTACCCTTTGGTGAAGCACAATGTCAAGAAGGCCTACATGCTTAAGCCAGTCTCTTCTGCTGTACCTGCACCTGACTCTTTCATGGGTGATGCTCGTTCTAGTGGTTTTGCTCCTACTCGCCATCCTGATGTCCCGGCTATGAGGAAGCAAGTGAGCCGGCTTAGTTGGTTTCAGCGTCACATCCTTTGCATGAACATTGAGATCCATAAGGAGAACTATGCGGCTAGCCGAGAGCGTTCTGAGATTAAGCATACTCAGGTGGTTATTCTACACAAGCTCAGTGGTGATCAAGGACCCCCGCCTCAGCCTCCAGCTCACCAAGGTTACAGTGGATGGCATTCTGCACATGTTCCATGGAGTGATCTTGATGATTGCCTTCAAAGGTCCAACCTCACTCGCCGCTCTCCGGATGCACCTGACACTGAAGATGAAGATGAGGAAGCGGCATACCAGTCCGATGATGAAGATGCCTCCGAGTGATTCCCATGGGACGTGTAGCATCGCGCTTGTCCCCTTTTTGGCATCTCGATGCCAAAGGGGGAGAAGTGTTCTATTAGGACTCTCGGGGATTTGCATGGTTTGGGCACAAGCATATGCGTTTATCATTCTTATATTGCTTGTGTTCCCTCTTATTTGAACTATTTGGTTTGTTTGTGTGCCGTTCAAAACTATGTGCTATGTGGTGTGAGACATTGTTATGGTTTTCGGATTTCTATTTGTTGAGATCAAGGATATTACATTATGTGTGATGTTATATCTCCGTATTATATATCTACACATGGGTATGATTTCTTGCATCCTATCTCAACTTCATATTTGTCGATGTCTATTGTTAGAGCTCATGTTGGATATCTCTTGTGTTGAGGCACCTCACTCCTATGCGTTGTGTATTTGTATTCAAATGCAAATTACTTATATGCACACATGTAGGGGGAGTGCCTCTATGTTTTGCCATCATGCTTGTCTCTATAGTGGTTCTCTTGCAAATCCGTATATTGTCATCAAACACCAAAAAGGGGGAGATTAAAAGAACATCTCTCACATTATGTTTTGTGTGTTTGATGTCAATATATGTGATACACTAATGTTTGTTTAAGTGGTACAGGGATTACATAGATACATGTTCATGTGTGTTGGATATGGTCGGTCTGTCAAAAGAAAACAGCAAAAAGTTGGTCAGGCCGGATAATCCGGGCCGGATATTGTGGAAATATCCGGCCCCCAGTTTTCGGCTAAGTCTTTCAGGAAAAGCAGCGCAGTATAGGGGCCGGACATTTGCCCGGATATTGTCCCGGTCTTGTACCAGGGCCGGAATATCCGGGCCGGATATTTTCGAAATATCCGGCCCCCTCGATTTTGGCTAAGGACCTGAAGAAAAACAAGTCTGGCATGGGGCCGGACATTTGGCCGGATTTTGTTATGGTTTTGTCCCAGAGGTCGGATTATCCGGGGGGCGGATTATCCGGCCCTTACTTAGGCCGGAATATCCGGCCCCCCGGAAGCTGCAACGGCTCATTTTCTGGGGGGGGGGGGTATAAATACCCCCCTTCTTCTACCTTGGTTGCTTGCTCAATCATTGCACAAGAAATCTGCCAAGCCACCTCCATTAGAGCCACCTCAAGAAACACAAGATTTGCAAGATCTCCTTCCTCCCCCAACCAAAGCTCTTGATCTTTGGAGATTCGAAGGAGAAGACACCGATCTACATCCTCACCGAAGCGATTCTCATTTCCCCATCTCTTGTTTGAGGGATCTCATGCTAGTGTTCCTATTTGGTTCCCTAGTTGATTTGTGTTGATGTATTGTTGTTGATTGTTGTGTTGTAACAGATTTGGGAGCCTCCAATTCGGTTGTGGATGTGTGCCCCAAGAACCTTGTAAAGGCCCGGTTTCCGCCTCGAGGAAATCCCTTAGTGGAAGTGGGCTAGGCCTTCGTGGCGTTGCTCACCGGAGATCTGAGTGAAGCCTTCGTGGCTGTTGGTTTGGCTTTCGTAGCAACCACACTCCTCCAAACGTAGACGTACCTTCTTGCAAAGGAAGGGAACTACGGGAATCATCTCCGTGTCATCGCGTGCTCCACTCTCGGTTACCTCTATCCTATTCTATCTCTTATATTGCTTAGCTATATCTTGCTTAGTTGTTAGCCTTGTCATATAGGTAAATTCACTTAGTTGCATATCTAGAGAATTTACCTTTTGTGTCAAGCCTAAATTGAAAAAGAACTAAAAATTGGTTAGCACCTATTCACCCCCCCCCCCCCTCTAGGTGCGGCATACGATCCTTTCAAATGTGTTCAAAAATAATAAACACACAATCATGGCAAAACACCAGCATTAGGTAGGAGCACTATGCATAGCACTATATGTAAGAAAAGTTTATGTTGGTTCTCATTTTTGGAAAAAGGAAATTCATTTTCTCTTTGTTTTAAAATTTGGGTGTTACAGAAGCCCTGCCGGAGTTCTCCACCATCACCGCCACCACGCCGTCGTGCTGCCGGGATTCCAAGGAGGATCTACTACTTCCGCTGCCCACTGGAACGGGAAGAAGGACGTCTTCATCAACACCGAACGTGTGACCGAGTACGGAGGTGCTGCCCGATTGTGGTACCGTCAAGATCTTCTACGCGCTTTTGAAAGTGGCAAGTGATCGTCTATCGCAGCAACGAGAGCCTCCTCTCGTAGGCTTTGGAAATCTTCAAGGGTTAGTCTCGTTCATCCCCTCGTTGCTCCCATCTTCTAGATTGCATCTTGGCTTGGATTGCATTCTCGCGGTAGGAAATTTTTTGTTTTCTATGCTACGTATCCCTACAACAAGAACATAATGAATATGACCACCTTTTAAAATAAAATTTGTTTAGTAGAAATAACTAATAACCATAAAGAAACTGAAAAAGGTTGAGAAGTGGAGACATAAGACTAATTATAATAGAGCGACTCTAATGGATTTTATTGCTTAATGCGTATGTGCATGTGGTGTGCTTCCTATGGGTCATCTAAAGGTATAATTGCTGCACCCCTATGGGGCTCTCACAGCGCTCCTAGCTTCTCAGCCGTCGGATCTTCCCATCTGTTGCATCTGAGCCGTTTATTTTGAAGGAGATATGCCCTAGAGGCAATAATAAAGTGGTTATTATATATCTTTATGTTTATGATAAATATTTATATACCATGCTATAATTGTATTAACCGAAACATTGATACATGTGTGATATGTAAACAACAAAGAGTCCCTAGTATGCCCCTTAACTAGCTTGTTGATTAATGGATGATTAGTTTCATAATCATGAACATTGGATGTTATTAATAACAAGGTTATATCATTGTATGAATGATGTAATGGATACACCCAATTAAGCGTAGCATAAGATCACGTCATTAAGTTATTTGCTATAAGCTTTCGATACATAGTTACCTAGTCCTTATGACCATGAGATCATGTAAATCACTTATACCGGAAAGGTACTTTGATTACATCAAACGCCACTGCATAAATGGGTGGTTATAAAGGTGGGATTAAGTATCCGGAAAGTATGAGTTGAGGCATATGGATGAACAGTGGGATTTGTCCATCCCGATGACGGATAGATATACTCTGGGCCCTCTCGGTGGAATGTCGTCTAATGTCTTGCAAGCATATGAATAAGTTCATAAGAGACCACATACCACGGTACGAGTAAAGAGTACTTGTCAGGAGACGAGGTTGAACAAGGTATAGAGTGATACCGATGATCAAACCTCGGACAAGTAAAATATCGCGTGACAAAGGGAATTGGTATCGTATGTGAATGGTTCATTCGATCACTAAAGTTATCGTTGAATATGTGGGAGCCATTATGGATCTCCAGATCCCGCTATTGGTTATTGGTCGGAGAGAGTACTCAACCATGTCCGTATAGTTCACGAACCGTAGGGTGACACACTTAAGGTTTGATGTTGAAATGGTAGAACTTGAATATGGAATGGAGTTCGAATATTTGTTCGGAGTCCCGGATGAGATCCCGGACATCACGAGGAGTTCCGGAATGGTCCGGAGAATAAGATTCATATATAGGAAGTCATTTTATAAGATTTAAAATGATCCGGAAGTTTCTACGGAAGGTTCTAGAAGGTTCTAGAAAAGTCCGGAAGAAATCACTAAGGAAGGAGGAGTCCCGGAGGGACTTCACCTCCCATGGACGGCCAACCCTAGGAGGGGGGAGTCCACCTTGGTCTCCACCAAGGGGGCCGGCCAACCCCCCCCCCCCCATGGAAGGGGGGAATCCCACCCCAAGTGGGATTCCCACCTTGGGTAGGTTTCCCTATCACATGGAAGGTTTTTGGTTCGGGTCTTATTCGAAGACTTGTAGTCCAACACTTGGGGATCCACCTATATAATGAGGGGCATAGGGAGGGGCCGGCCACCATAGAGCCAGAAGTTGGCCGCACCCCTTGAGGCCGGCCACCCCCTCTCCCAAACCCTAGCCGCCCCCTCTCTCCTCCACCTCTCCCGCACGCTTAGCGAAGCTCCTCCGGAGATCTCCACCGCCACCGCCACCACGCCGTCGTGCTGCCGGATTCAAGGAGGAGCTTCTACTTCCGTTGCCCGCTGGAACGGGGAGAAGGACGTCGACTTCATCAACACCGAACGTGTGACCGAGTACGGAGGTGTTGCCCGATCGTGGCACCGTGATCAAGATCTTCTACGCGCTTTTGCAAGCGGCAAGTGATCGTCTACCGCAGCAATAAGAGCCTACTCTTATAGGCTTTGGAAATCTTCAAGGGTGAGTCTCGATCATCCCCTCGTTGCTCCCGTCTTCTAGATTGCATCTTGGCTTGGATTGCGTTCTTGCGGTAGGAAATTTTTTGTTTTCTATGCAACGAATCCCTACATATTTTGGCCCTCCTCTCACTAGATGACCCCATACAATGGCAAGTTGTTACCCGCCTCCGGCTGCATTTGGGTCCCACCTTTGCTGGCCCCACACGTCAGCCACTGCGGCTGGGATCTCTGTCAGTACGCATTGTCATCTGGCAGTGGATCTCAACCCGCAGGGATATTTTTGGTATTTCACTGCGGCTCGTATAAAAGCGAGCCCCAGGATGAAAAAAACCCTAGCCGCAGCCCACGCCCCTGCCCCTGCATCGCGCCCCCGCCCCGCACCTGCCCCGCCCCCCCTCGCGCCCCGCCCCCGCCCCGCCACCGCCACCCACGTCCTCCCGGGGATCTACGCGGCGCACCTCGCCGGCGCCGTCCTTGGGGAGGAGCGCGGAGACAGGCCTGGCGAGCGCGACGGCTTGGCGGGCGAGCGCGGCTGGGGAGGAGTTGAGGAGGCAGAGGACGTCGGTGAGTCCCGCCCGTCCAAGCACGGCGGCGCCGCGCGCGCGTGGCTGACGGCGACGCAGGAAGCGGCGGCTGCGCGGGGCCCCTGCCGGAGAGCGCCCCTGGTGAGCAAGGCGGCTGGGCGGGCGAGCGCGTCGGGGGACGAGCAGAGGAGGAAGAGGACGACGGCGGAGAGCGGCTCTTCCTAGCACGGCCGTGCTCGCCTCGTCTTCGTCGGCTCCTTCTATATTTCTTACTCAGCCGTCCTTCTATATTTCATCCTCTCTCTGTCTCTCTCGCATTTCGCATCTGACCAGGACATGGGTAATCTTCTGCTCTTGTTTTGTTTGTTCATCTTCAAGTCAGAAATTAGAATAGTTCATGCACCAATTTCTTAAGTACGTTTCTCCAGCGGCGGCAGGGACGGGGACTGGTTTTGGCTGTTGCTGCACTGGTACGGACAGATTTTGTGAGAGAGATGAGTTCCATCTAATTCCCCACCACTATTTTGGTTGTCTGTTTGTTATTTATATCATCTTTTTGTTGAATAATAGATTCATGGCTTAATTTCGTGCGGCTGGTGCAGGCAAGGTACAACAAGATGAGGGGGAAGAGGTGGTGGACAGGGACCGCAGCATGCTTCAGTGCTATAGCGGAGAGACTAGCGGCAGGTTGGCGGTGCAGGAAAAAAATAGTTGGGCGGTGCTGCTCCGCCTCTTATATGAGGCGATCATGACGATGATGTCTGAATTGAATCACACCACACCTCCTTCAAATTACGCCATTGATTTTAAGGTATACCTTTTCCGCTTTTTCTGCCATTTTCTTACCGTTCTTGTGTGTTTGAAGGTATACTGGAATGCTTGATGATATGCCTGCAGGAATATGGGTCTAAGGATGTACAATTTTGCAGCTGATGGTTTAATTCTTCAAATGGGAGTTTCACAGGGTCATGTTCTCTATGCCATTTCTTTTTCTAGATTGTTGTTTCGTGGTTGATGCAAAGTTAGTGGTGTAAAATTGGAGATTGACCTTTCATTTATGCTCACTAATAGGAACAACTCTACCTGATTACTGAAGATCAATTGTGGGATACGATGATTGGCATCCTTGCCCGAATCTTGTATCTACATCTGTACGCACTGTCCAACCTAAAAAAAGATCTTCAAGGTAAGTTATGCCTTTCTCTCACTTGCTGATTCTCTCTTGCCTTTTCTTTACATATGATCATTGTTTGTGTATGTTTCACTATGTATTCTTGTTTCTGTTGGCACAAAAGCTGCGAGTGTTGCCTACAGCGCATGTGATGGGCCATAATTTTTCGAGATGATGAGTTTTTACATGTAGTCTGTTTAGTTTTCTGGTTGCCTATTTGCAACGCATTTTCCCCAACGATTCAGCTCTTAGAGAGCTTATAGATCTTACAGAGCTTACTTGCCTTGTTGCGGCATGTTATTGCTCTATACTTTCATTTGCAAGAGTTTATATCATGAATTTTGTTACTTTATGAATTTGCAATACGAGGATATATTGGGTTTGACTAATTTTAGTTGTTCATGCAGCTCTGATCAGAACAGATCGAACTTATCAATTTCTTTGGTCTCAATGCAGGGTAGCTAATATGTAGTGTTAAACTTGAAGTTTTCCACGGGGCTTTTCATTGTAAGAAGTGTTTCTGGTGCTATTTGTTTTTGGCGCATGCTTCTTCAGGTTGGTGACTAATTAGTTGTGGTATTTTATCTTCAAATATAGAAGAAATTTCATGGATATAGTATGTATTTTATTCAGGTTTTGCAGTTTCTATGCAAAAGTATGCCCTCAGAATTGCTGCCTTCTACATAGTGTGATTTTGTAAGTGATCTACAACTTGTCCCCCTTATTGTTCAACATAGCACACTCATGATCACAGGTCCTGAAAGATATTTATTATTTATTATTCAAGCAGACCTAGACACCGAGGAGGTGTATGCACAGATGCCTCATCTAAAATTTGTGGTGTTCTCTGAAGTTTTCTATTTATATGTACCAATTGTGTTTCTTTTGGTTTGATCTTTATCAGTATGCAAAAGAACCATTCCGGCTGTCAGAGTTGCATGAAGCCGATGCCACAAATGCAGTTCTTCTATAAGACGCTCACCACGAGTGACACAATCACACATGGAGGTTTCTCCATCCCTCGCTGTGTTGCTCATCTTCCTCTTCTATGAGACAACGCGGATGGTCTCTGAATTGGAGCACACCACTTCTTCTTCCTCTCCATCTTCCTTCTTGAGTTCCTTATGTTATCTTTTCCCTCTGGTGACCTTGTAGATTGTTACTCTGCAAATGGTTCTTTACTTTTCATTTTGGTCAGCTGATTTGTCCATGGTCTCTCACACTGATGGTTATTAATTAAGCTAAGCAAAAGGGGACATCTAGGGATGCGACTGACTACACTAGGACGCCATGTGGTTTATTCTTTGTATCTATAGATTTCATTAATTACGGATAGCAACGGGGATCATTGATCCGTGTTGTTCTTCAAGTTTAGCAATATTTTCTTATTTGAGTTACTATCTTAAGGAATCTGAGCTAATTCAAAGGTTGAAGAGCACCAAAAAAATGATTATGAAACTTGATGATGACATACTAAAGGTTGCTCTGCTTCTTCATGTGATATTTCACATATTACCAGTTATCCTCTGAAGCTATATGCCTTCTGCATCTAATATTTATACTAAGGGTACCTGCACACATAGCTTGCTGAATGTATTAGGAAATAGGACTGCATGTTGTTTTCGAGTCTAATATGATTGCATGACAGAACACTTCGGCTGGACATACTTGGCTCTATCACTAGCACCTTTTGATTTGTTTGTCTTATTTCAGGTTAGCGCTGCAGTGCACAATACTACCACTATTCATTTAAATTGATTTAGTCCAAGATCAAGTGGTGGGAGTCCATTGATGCAACAAACCATAACCTTTCAGGTTATATATAATTATACATTGGTATCTATTTGAGTTATTTGTATTTGCTTTTGTTCTAGTGCTTCTTGCTTAATATTTCTTTATTGTACTCTCCTATACTTACAGGCTGCAACTGGAGAAGTTTACCCCTATGGGATGTCATGTGGTTACACCTCTGATGAAAGGTATCATGTTAATTAGGTGCATGCTTAGATAAACTGCAGCTCTGATGAGTCTCCTAAATTATTCGTTGGTTCACTACTTTTTTGCTTTCTTCCCTGGTTGCACTCCATTTACCATTTGTTCTCTAAATACTTACTATATATTTCTTCCCTTGGTTGTGCTCATGAAATATTTATTATTGGAAATATGGAACCAGAACAATATGTGTATTGCCTTCTGATAGACACATGTGTGTACTTTGCCTATTTGTTCTTTCACCTTTTTTTTTGAAGCTAACTACTGCAGGGGAGAATACCTTTGTGTACATGTCCTTGAACAATATATTAAAGTTTAATTATCTTAAATGCCTTTCCTTTTGCAACACTGCTATTATTTTGCATAAATCATCATTGTACTCAATTTTTTTTTCAACCGGATGTTGAACCCAGAGGTAATTGCACTTCGTTATATTTGACATGTGGGTGACATGGAAGAATCTGTAGATAGGAAAGAAATTACATTTAGAAGTCAATTATGTATTTGCACCAAAAAAGGGAGAATCCTAATGCGTATTTAGCAACCATTTACATCAGCTTGCTTTAAGATTCAGAGTTAGTTACTGAAGAACCAAAATGTAAAACCTGTAAGAAAAAAATCAGAACTTGGAGTGGAAAAGTTACAAATTATCATGGTTTACATGCAAAAAAATG
This sequence comes from Lolium perenne, assembly GCF_019359855.2. Classification (NCBI taxonomy): domain Eukaryota; kingdom Viridiplantae; phylum Streptophyta; class Magnoliopsida; order Poales; family Poaceae; genus Lolium; species Lolium perenne. The sequence continues at coordinate 28,995,125 of NC_067248.2, read as the reverse complement.
CTATTGGCTGAACCGTTTATTTATAAAAAAAACTCCATATAGATAGATACATCATTTTGTCTTGCTTAGGCTTGAAGCATTTATTTCTGGAATCTTTTATTTTCTTAGTCCGGAAAAAATGATTAATTTACTTGATTTCTTTACTGCCCTGTCTATCTCTTTAGTCTTGGAAATTATTCTTTGTACTTGATTTCTCCATTCCCGCATTTATCCTTGCATAAAAGAACTTTTTATCGGCTCTAAAAGCTCTTCGACTGCACCATCGATGTTCAATTAGACTGTATACCTCACCTGGGAAAATTAGACTGTATACTGCACCATCGATGTTCAATTAGAACTTTTTACCTCACCTTGCTTGGTTCCACTTTGTTATCTGGACCAGTTAATCCACCTTCCGAATCCCATGAACTTGCCCCTTATCGTTGAATCAGATGCCCTGATTTCTTAAAAATGAGCTTTTGTTAATCAGTCAATGGACTTCTTGGCACATCTCATTTGTTTGCATATAATATTTCATAACCTCCTAATTATTTTGATAGATACATAGATATGGAAACACGGCTACAATTTCAGTTTTTTCAACTCGAGTTTCTGGTTGTATCTGCAGCCGGTGTCACTAACTGAGGTTTGTCTGATCATAGCATCCATCTTATTCTTATTCACTACTTAAGAAGAAATAGGACAACAAGAAATAGTACTATAAAATAAGTATGATGGACGTCATGTAAATTTTAACAAGAGTATCAGAGGGTGTTGCCTGCTTCATCTGAGACACGAAGCAGTTCAATAATTGCAAGTTGACTTTTGGGTCTTCCTTTCCTTGACTAAACTTTTATGTTTCTGGTTAACTGAAAGAGATAACTGGTTATGCTTGGCACCATGGTTGCTGGCTCTGGATATCATTAAGCAGTATTCAGCCAGTTCTCTTTAAAGAAAAATTGCCTCGGATGCGATTGCCTATCCTAGGCCCCCACGTGATGTTGATTTTTAATAAATATATTTCACTTGTGAATAGAAAGAGAACACATTGATTTACTTTCTTCTCAAAGTCTAGCACTTCTTTGTGTTCCTTTTTTCTAACTCAAGAGTATGCTTATATGTTTTCCTTCAGTTTTTGGTATTCAGCTATGTATATGTTAATATATTTTGCCTCTAAATGAAGGAAATACACTTCATTTAATCCAGGACTGGAGTGATGCCGACACCATTCTGACGGTCACACTACTGCATCTCGTGGTCGTACTAGGTTTAGTCAAAGTCAAACTTTAGAAAGTTTGACTAAAAATATATATATGAAAATATACTAATATCTAAAATATAAATTGGTACTATTAGAATCACCTTGAAATGTACTCTAATATTATATAATAAATATGTAATCGTGGATGTTGATATTTTTTGTTACATCTTTGGTCAAACTTTAAATTTCTTGACTTTGACTAAAGCCAAAACGAAGGGTAAATAAAAACGGAGGGAGTACATTTTTCATCATTCTCTACTTACTTATTTGATGAATACTTATCATTGTTTTGTATTGAATGACAGGTCATGTGGTATTAAACTATTAATGATGATTAATATTGGATTTTACCAAACGACTACTACAGAAAAAATGGTGAATTATTTTTACCAAATGAATCTGTTTTCCTTTACATTGATGTTGACTCTTCCTGGGATAGATTGTAAGCAGATTGTAAGCACATTTAGGCCACTAATACCTTCCGTCATTCCCAGGGCTTGCTTCTTGTGCGGGCAGGAAAAGTTCTTGTTCTTTCATGAAATGTGCGATGGTGTTCAATGTGTGTGATATTGTATAAATGCAAGCTTGATATAGAATCTCTGCGCGATATGCATGTGAGTATATTTTGGTATGGCTATCTCTACTGAGCCCCTTTTTCCTTGTTCATTGTGCAATCACAAGGCAAAAAACAACCAGTCTAAAGGAATGTAGCATTTAGAAATAAAGCACATTGAAGCTTCCGGTAATTTCCGGCATTTTGATTGCACCTCTGTCTGCACAAAAATTATGAATCACTGATCTGTAGGTGTTTGTCCCTTATTGCCTCCTTCTTACTTTCTACTCAAAGTCTGTATCCTTTTGTGCAATGCCAAATATTTCATGAAATAAAAATGTTTATAGGGCTTTCTACCAAGTATCTGGATCTTACCTTGGTAATGGTCAGGTGCTAATCAACATCTTATAAAGAACTTGCATAGTCTCTTTGCCTTTTTGCTTCTGACCTAAAACTTGCTAAAACCACCCAAGTGTTGAGGAGCTTGCCTTCCATGTGACAAGAAGGTAGCAATTTTTATCCATGACAGTTAAACCACTCTATGCATGTGCCCTGCATCCTTTAGATACTGCTCGCTGTTATGACTAAATAGGTTAATAGTCGCTTGCAGCCATGGATCTTAGACTATGAGTTTGGTTGCTGGTCCTAGCATAGTTGTCCATTATTCTTAGCTACTGCTTATTTATGTTCAGAAAGATTCATTACTCATTGATTAGGCCTGTTGTGTCTTGGCTATACATATTATCCAATGGCTCCTCTTACATTCTCTAGGTGTACTTATTAACTCACAGCTTATCATTGATTTATGTTAATGCTTCACATATCATTTACCAGTTGTTTACCAGTGCGAATTACAGGGCAGCGCAGCAAGCCCGCGCTCTATCTCATTTCGGTTAAAAACTAGAATGTGAGGTGTGTAAATATTCACTATAGCTTTTCCAGCAAAAAAAATCACTACAGCTTGTGATCCAGCTGTATGCCATGGATTCTTTGTTATTTTTCTACTCAATAAATACAGATTATTTACGCATTCTGAGTAGGTTAATGCTCACAAGAACAGTAACTCAGTTTCTCAGATTTCATTTCTTGTGTTTTGATTTGAAAACTCTACTATGTTATTAGGGGAATATTTGGTGAGTGCAGCTGCTGTGCTATTTTTTGAACTAATATTTTCATTATTTCTACTAGGTGGGCATCTTTGAGCTGAAAGAAACTTGATGGTCGAAGTCTTGCCATCAGTATATTCATAAACACAATTACATCCAAAGGTTCAATATGTTCGATGTGTTTGCTCAACTCCTTCTTTGGTTCATTATCTCTACAGCAATATTGAGCCTGGTAATCTACTTGTCAGATAAGAATAGTCTTATAGTTGTTAGATTGCTCGAAATTCTTAACCTTGAACAAAAATGCGCCTATGCACATTGATTGAGCATACATGCTTCCTCGAGGCCAGAATCTTTTTTCCTCAACATTATTATTGAATCAAATGTTGACCTACGAATGTAATTGTCCTCTCTATAGTGTGTCAGTTGTTTTTTCAATGATATACTCTTTGGAATATATAATTGTTTACCTTACGACTTATCTATGAATCCTTGATACCAACTGTAATCTTGTGAAGGTTTGTACATACTTTGCGTGCTTGACTTTAGATCTTTCATACTCATTATTTCTTCTTGGGTTATTCATTTTGTTTTTCTTTAGATTTATTCTTCTTTGTTCTGTTCTTACTCTTTTGGGTCTTCTTACGTTATACAAAATTTGAATTGACGAATCCCACAGTATCGTGCACTAAGGCTCATCCCTAAAACTCCTTCGTTGTTTTTGTTGCTTTTGACTGAATCAATCAATGACTGTTTGTTGCTACTCTGTTTGTAATTTTTTTGTGAGCCACTATGTTTTGTAAGATAAAAAAATATTATTACTTTTCTATCTATACATGAGTCTCACAGGGTCGTGCGCCAAGGCGCACATTAAAATCTAGTATAACTGGAACTTGATCTGCAGCACGCTGCTAGAGGGGAGAGTGAATAGAATGAACCTGGAGGCATTTGCTCCCGTGTGAACTCCAAAGCCTATTGGTCCACGTTAGGGGTGGGCCCAACATGATGGCAGGGTATTTCTTCCATCAAAGTTGAATAACTCATGGGTATATTCATGCAGATACATGGGCCCCACACAGGGGAGATAATTACTCTCGTGACCATCGGTCTCTCCCACCTACCTCTCTCATCCAAGATCTCATCTTTCTCCACCAGGTGTGGCGGAGACGCGGGGGAGGAGCCAAGTACGGCGTGGACGCAGCGGCTCCGTCGGCCAGGTGCAGGCAGTTGAAGGCGCGGACGAGGCGGACTGCTCCGACGCAGCAGCTCCGTCGGCAAGGTGTGGCCAATTGACGGCGCGGACGAGGCGGACTGCTCCGACGCAGCAGCTCCGTCGGCAATGTGCGGCCGATTGACGGCGCGGACGAGGCGGACTGCTCCGACGCAGCAGCTACGTCGGCCAGGTGTAGCCGATTGATGGCGTGAGTGAGGCGGACTCCTCCGACGCAGCAGCTCCGTCGACCACTACGTATCCCATCGTCAGCGATGTCCCGTGCGCGTAGAACCACCGGAGAGTCCGAGCCGAGTCAGAGACGGCAACGAGCACGTGCGGCCCGACCATGGCCGACCCGTCCTGTTTGACGCCCTATGCCACCGACCCGGACGGCGAGATGAAGGAACCCGCTCATGCCGCTAGCTGGTGCTGTTCATCTCCTCGCTGTTGCATCTGTCGTGTCACTGTTGTCCGTCACAGGCCATGCGAGCTAGGAGTGTAGGGGAGCGAGAGAACACGTTCTGTCACCGAGCAGCAGATGCTCAGAGAGAGTCAATGGGAGGGTGGTTGGGAGTAAATTTGATCACTTTTTGTTCTCTCTCCTCTCAGTGGCGGGTCCCATCCTGTGTATTTATAGCTGTATTGTTGATTGTAATAAAAGAATTGATGTTAGGAAATATAATATGTGATCAATTGTGTATGGGAGGGATGCCTCCCAGGAGGTGTCTGTTGGGGAAGAGGTGTCTCCCCAACACACCCCTTCAGCCTGTATATAAGTGGGTCTCCCACATTGCAATAAAACAAGAGAATCATTTGCTCAATTCCTTTGTGTCTCTTCTCTCTATATTACAACACGTTATCAGCACTTCGCTCTCCAACAGAGAAATAGGCAACCTAGTTTCACGAACGAGCACTCGCCGGTCACGCCGCAGGAGCCGAAGAGCGACTCCTTGCCATGGATTGATTAGCACTTACCCTCCTCCATCAAAGAGCAGTCGGCCTCGTCGGAAATACGGCGAACGGAAAAGCAAATCATTCATCGATTATTCACGGGACATGCACGCACCCGTTCACAGGAGAAATCGATCAAGACATTGTCTATTTTGCTTGTCTTCTCATGATCAATCAATCGTCTAAGAACTGATTGGGTTTCCTGTACGGGATACACAGATAATTTCTTCCTGCACAAGACGGTTGCTTCAAACAAAGAGATCTCAGGATTTGATCAACGCGCGGACCAAAGGCACATCGATCCGGCACTAAGCGAAATTATCATCGGCAGTTCACGACAAGAACGACACAGCGTACCGGGGCGGACCAGCACCGAGTGCTGCATCAGCGAACTGCTACTTGGAGTCTCGGACCATTGATCGCACGGCTTCTCCAGCGCACGAACCGCGCGGACGCGGCGCCGAGAGTGATCGTCGGCCCCGTCCTGGCTCTGTCCGGCATGGCCGATTGCTTCTCCTTCATGGCAGCATGGCCACGGCTTTGGCCTGACTCCAAGAGGCGGCTTCAAGCAGCACGCGACCGTCGCCGACCGGCGGCGCGTCCTCCTCCCAAAGAGGCGGGTGACGAGGCAACGCACCAGGCGAGCAAGCGGGCGCGGATACCCTCGGCCCTGTTGCCGCTGCTCCCTGCGGAGACGGCAGCCCCCGACCTCGGCGCCGGTGCGGCTTTGATTCCGCACGGTAATGGCCCCATCAGCGGTGGCCAAAGGCGCCGTCTGTGGCTGCCGGCTCGCTGTGTAGTACTGCCCTCAACGCGGCGGCGAGGCTACCGGCGACGACGGCCAAAACCAATCGAGCGATTGGTAACCGCAAGGAACCTTATCCCTTCGGTTATTTTGCATTTTGATCCTAGATTTCTGTTAGCCACAGAAATGGCCCTGCTCTGTGATAAGCCAAGATGCTTATTAAATATTGCAGGAAGGCCTTCGGATTTTATGCAACCTTGTTTATGTTCCTGTAATTTCTAATGTAGCCTCAAGCTTGTTGGAAATTATAGTAGAGCAATATATAAATTCTCGTTGGACTTAGCAGTTAAGCTATCGAGCTTGCTGCTTTCAGCAGTTTGATCATTAGGTTATTGTTATTTGCGAGGCTTAAGAGCAAATACAGATAAACTATTGTGTCATGCTGAATTGCATTAAAAAAAATTATTATGCACCATTTTACGTGACGTAAAATGACATATGTATTACGTGAGTAATACTGTTGCAAAGCAAATATGCTGAATCCATTATTCAAATAAAATATGGAATTTGCTTGCAAATTTGGAAAACATCAGGTAGCAAAGTGTATGACACTTACGTAACTATGTCAAGTTTATACTTGTTAATTACAAGGTAATTGATAAGTGGCATCTACTACTTAACTGTAGATTATGCACCGTTACCTTGAAGTCTATATTGTGTCATTCATATATAATGACCCCTTCAATTTTGCACACAACTTATGGATTGCATGATGGCAACGAATTTATTTCGTTCACAACTGCGAGGTCTACACCGTCATCTGGTGATTACCTTCAATGTGTTTTAATTAACACAAGGTTGAAAAAGCTCCATAAGAGTGAGGTCTACACTACTTAGTAGTGATTATCTCCATGTGTTTCAAGCAAAAAATGAAGGCAATAGTTATGGCATAGTATCATAGCAACGAAATAATTTTTGTTTAACTATGATGTCTACACATCTCGTGACTACCTTGATGAAGTTTTTCCAAATGCTTCGCAACTTCATAGCATTTGTCATTGGTTGTGACTTTAGTGTCACGCACTCCATCAAATGTGGAACCAAGATATTGGCGACGATAACATCGCCATGTTATGCTCTGAAGAGAATTATGCAAAATACTTGCATAATTTGGTGATTACCTTCCATGGAAACACAACTTATGAGACGCCATCATAGCTACGAATTAATTTTCAGGCACAACTGAGAGGTTTAACACCATTTTATGGTGATTACCTTCATGTGTTATAAATAACATAAGGTTGTGGAGGCTATGATCAATGCGAATGTCCATAAGAGTGAGGCACCACTAGGTGGTTGACTACCTCCATGTGTTTTAAGGAAATTAAAGGTTTGTCCCTTTTGAGGTGACTAACTTTAATTTGAAGATCTACACCACATTATGGTGTTCTTATGGAAGGCTTGACTTATGGGTCACTACGAATCACCATGATCATGATTATGCTCAACCATAGCATTTTCATCCTACTTAATTTACTGATGGTAAATTAACGCATGAACATTCCATGCATCATATGGCTGACCTTTCTTGAAAGGTAATGCGATGAGATGACATTATGTGGGAGTAATCATTTAACATGGGTCCTGGACATTGATGATTTTGTCGACCCGTGGCCATGTCGCCATAGAAACTCCACATGTAGATAATGCCATGGCTATTTATAAGATAGCATAATCGCAAGGACTCGATTCTCAAATTGAGTATTTAAATGGATGGTGAATATCCATTGTCCCTTTTGGGACCCCCTTAATGAGATATATTATAAGCATCACACGAATGACTATTGATTCGTGTTTGGGACTGCAAGTCCGTTAAGGCTTATAAGTCTTTTTGTCTATAAATCAACATTGGGTTGAGATTATATGATAAGGAAATTTCAGATACATATCTGATTGTAAGCCCTTACTGCACTTTACATTCTCCTATGATGGTAAATATAAATATCAGTTTTATTTCAGGGCGAAAATATGATGAACTTCTTATGAAGGATCGTCATGTTTAATTGATGTTATACCATTGCCTGAAATTCATGCTTGCGCTCTTAGTGATATGCAATTTAGTGGTTAAAAACCACGGAGAGTTGAATGTAAAGTGAAGGCAAAATGACAAAAAAAATGGAGTATATATCTCAAAAGGGAATGGATCATTTAAGAGAAATGATCGCAATGACAACTCTCAAGTTTGTCAAAGGGGTGGTAGTACGAAATATCGTACAAATGGTTACCAATATGTCAAATATTGGATTGAATCATACCATCAACTCCTTATCGGAGAAGGCAAAGGAGTTTAATGGGATAAGATTGAAGTTCAACTTCAAAGGAACAACCAGAAATATTCTGGTACTGTAGAAGGAAAATTAAACTCCGCTACAGTGATGATATACTTGTGGATGGTTATTCCCAAGATGTCCTGGAGATCTCGTGTAGTCTCCTGGTTATCCCAAATATCATTAGCCTATAATTGTGCTAATACATGTAGTATAATTCGCAACATTATGTCCCGAGGACATGATAGTTGAGAAAATTGAGTGTATGAATCATTTCATACTCAATTTTGTTGCGTACACAATAATTTTTCCTCCTTTATCAGCATGGTATGGGAAGTTGGAAAAATTATTGAAAATTCTGTTGACCAACACTTGACTGTTGAAAATTCCCAACAATAATAAGATTTTATGTGCACTAGACGTGCCATAGGGGAATTAATTTTAAGGCACTCTCACCTTAAAATTCAGAATGAGCCACACATTACTCTTGAAAGCATTCAAGAATGTATGTGGATTACTCAACCATTGTGTGGGTTATGTTGGTGCTTCGTGGTTGCACATATGCATCTTTAAGATGGTCTTATGTGTGTACCATTCACACAAAACCATGTGAATACTGAATTAAGTGCTCAAATTGACAAATTTAGAGCAGTGTATCCTAACGTGGGATAATGCCATTGGAATGGAATTGTCGTTGAATTTGATTCACGAACATTCAATGGTCATATTCAGTATATTTTATACATACCCACAATGGTTTGGCTAGATCTCTTCTAAAAGAGAGTCAGAGTTGCATGGCCAATGTTACAGAATTGTGATTTGCCGACATTTAGTTGGTGGTAACATGCGGAATCACACGCCGCATGTTTAATACTGCGTCCCCTTGCAGTTGGTACGTGGAAATATGATTTCCCATCTGCGGTAATCGGTTGCATCCGATATCACCACTCCGGCGTATGTCATGGGCCCTCACATATATTTGGGATCTATGTGAGGAATAACTGTGGTATGATTGTTAATCCGTCACATACCTTAACCCTGAAAAGGGAGTTAGGGGCCTATACGCTGATTGCTTTTGCAATAAGGACATTTTCTGGCATTAGGGGGAGATGTGTACCACACGGAATGCCAGGAAATGGCTAAGAAATATCGTTGACATTTGATCCACGTATTTAAGAAACTGAACTAGAGGTTCAGGTTATGAGAAATTTGCATTTTATTGCAAATAATCTGCCAATATATTTACTAGTGACAAAGGTGTCATTTTGACAAAGGTGTCGTTTTTCTTTAGATTTATTCTTCTTTGTTCTGTTCTTACTCTTTTGGGTCTTCTTACGTTATACAAAATTTGAATTGACGAATCCCACAGTATCGTGCACTAAGGCTCATCCCTAAAACTCCTTCGTTGTTTTTGTTGCTTTTGACTGAATCAATCAATGACTGTTTGTTGCTACTCTGTTTGTAATTTTTTTGTGAGCCACTATGTTTTGTAAGATAAAAAAATATTATTACTTTTCTATCTATACATGAGTCTCACAGGGTCGTGCGCCAAGGCGCACATTAAAATCTAGTATAACTGGAACTTGATCTGCAGCACGCTGCTAGAGGGGAGAGTGAATAGAATGAACCTGGAGGCATTTGCTCCCGTGTGAACTCCAAAGCCTATTGGTCCACGTTAGGGGTGGGCCCAACATGATGGCAGGGTATTTCTTCCATCAAAGTTGAATAACTCATGGGTATATTCATGCAGATACATGGGCCCCACATAGGGGAGATAATTACTCTCGTGACCATCGGTCTCTCCCACCTACCTCTCTCATCCAAGATCTCATCTTTCTCCACCAGGTGTGGCGGAGACGCGGGGGAGGAGCCAAGTACGGCGTGGACGCAGCGGCTCCGTCGGCCAGGTGCAGGCAGTTGAAGGCGCGGACGAGGCGGACTGCTCCGACGCAGCAGCTCCGTCGGCAAGGTGTGGCCAATTGACGGCGCGGACGAGGCGGACTGCTCCGACGCAGCAGCTCCGTCGGCAATGTGCGGCCGATTGACGGCGCGGACGAGGCGGACTGCTCCGACGCAGCAGCTACATCGGCCAGGTGTAGCCGATTGATGGCGTGAGTGAGGCGGACTCCTCCGACGCAGCAGCTCCGTCGACCACTACGTATCCCATCGTCAGCGACGTCCCGTGCGCGTAGAACCACCGGAGAGTCCGAGCCGAGTCAGAGACGGCAACGAGCACGTGCGGCCCGACCATGGCCGACCCGTCCTGTTTGACGCCCTATGCCACCGACCCGGACGGCGAGATGAAGGAACCCGCTCATGCCGCTAGCTGGTGCTGTTCATCTCCTCGCCGTTGCATCTGTCGTGTCACTGTTGTCCGTCACAGGCCATGCGAGCTAGGAGTGTAGGGGAGCGAGAGAACACGTTCTGTCACCGAGCAGCAGATGCTCAGAGAGAGTCAATGGGAGGGTGGTTGGGAGTAAATTTGATCACTTTTTGTTCTCTCTCCTCTTAGTGGCGGGTCCCATCCTGTGTATTTATAGCTGTATTGTTGATTGTAATAAAAGAATTGACACTGCTATAGCAGGGTCCACCTATTATTCCCTGGCCAATGGGATGACGAGTTCCACCCGGAGCAAATACCGCCCGGTTCATTCGAGAGTTTTCCGCTAGAGGGTGAGTACTTCCTTGCTCCTGCCTCCGAGTTTCGGAAACTCTGTCGATGGTCCTGCACCTGTCGCCGGAATTCACGATCGGTAGACGACCAGCGGTTTTTCTCTGTTTCCTTGTTGCTTTCGTCGATGTTTGCCAACAACCTGCCGGGTAGCAATGTATACATACGCACGAACAGGCAAGACCACAACGGATTCTAAACGGACACTGAAATACAATGCTACTTGGTACGGCATGATTATGGAGTTCGTTCACGCGAGCTGAGTTAGAAAGAAAAGCTGCTGCTGATTTCGTCTAAGTCATCTCTTCGTGAGCTTGAACTGGGGTACTACTTGTCAAGGGAGACGAGCAGAGTTTATTTTATTTTTTGATTGAAGTGTGTACAAGGAGAAGAATATATGACCGACTAACCCGCAACCACAACATGAAGATGGCTGAAGTACTTCTGCAAATTGATGACATGCGTCAATCTGGAAGCGGGACTGAACTGATGCAGATTGGCATTTGAAGGGTAGGAGATGATCATTGCCACAGGGGAATAATAGAAGGTACAGTACTACGATACTAATTCAACTTTTGTGTGTCTAACAAATGAATGAAGTGCCATAGTTGGTGATTGGTACCAACAGTAATAGAAACGTCCTCTTTAGTTACATTAGTAAATGGGGTTCCCTAGATATTCTGAGATTAGTCAAAGTGAAAAAGAAAAATCATGATGATCCAATTGGCATGACTAATTAAATATACATCTTAGCTTGGCTGAATCTGAAAATAATTCAAGTCAAGGAGCTTGGATTAAAATCGCCGAACAGATACAATAGATATGTCCATCTAACTGCGTAGCAGTTCTAACCAAAACCAAATTTCAGAAAGTTGATGACATGCTCCGAATAATAAAACTAACAGTAGTACAATATATTAATGATAATCCTAAAGGGAATCAGGATTGGCAATGATATATTTGAAGACTAAATGACATCATCTAGCTACAAGCCTACAAGCCACCCATCACCATGCCTTTCTCAACCTGAACTGCCACCTGATAGAAACAAAAAAGAAAGCTCATGTTGTAACTGAATGAGAAAAGACAGTGCAATCATTATATCTATATAAATAAGGAATCTTAAATCATGGAAAGATGCACACAATGCAGCCAAGTTAAGTGTCTTTATAGCAAATGATGAATGCACATCAAACGTCGGCAAGTAAAAACAAACTGCAACCTAGAACATAGATTTCAGAGTATTATCTTCAAGGAGTACAATGAAATACTGACCTTTTTTGCCACTTTTAGAAAGCAAGCTTGGCAATTAGCTCCTTTAGAAGAGAGGGACAGGTTCTAGTTATGTCCTCCAAACCATCAGCTGCTGTTATCGCTTTCAAATTAGCAGGAGTCTTGAGGAAATCAAAGCATACGTCCTTCAATCCACGACAGTTGTGCTGCTCAGCTAGAGTAAGAATAGTAGTCACCGAGCTCATGTTGATATGTTCACACAACTTTTGTTCACATAGCACTTTCAGCCTTTGAAGATCATATCTATCTGCTGCTGCAAGCAAGTGTTGCAGCCACAATGCCTCCTGGGCTTCTCCTTCCTTCTCCATCACATCTACCTCCATCCTAGGCATTGAGTCAGTGTAAATGAAGCTAAGCAAGGCGCTGAACACTTTTGCTTCCATGTCTTCTATATGTATGACACTTGCTATTTTTCCCTCCTTCATGGGGCCAAAGAGCTCTGCCTTGAAGACCATAGACCGAGCCGCAAGCAAGCACCGGTGGGCGACAAACGTCTCACCGCCAACCTTGAATGTCACGTCAGTGCCCTCCTTGGATAGGAGGAGGTTACTCATATGTTGCTGTATGCTAGAGGGCGGTACCTTGATGAACATATCAACAATGGTGGCAACTGTGAGGTCACATCGAATGGTGAAACAGTCGTTCTTTAGATGCTTTGATTTCTCAAGCTCGTCTCTTTTCATGAACTTCTTGTGACCCCAAGGTGAATCAGTGCTGGAGTAGTTTCTTGGCTTTTTTGCACGAATATGTACTGAATCTTGCTTCTCAAGCTCATCGACGAAGCTAAATCTTTTATGCACCTTCAGAGCTGTCGAGATGTTTTTATCAACAAGGACAAGAAAGAGAGATACATAGTCAGAACACCTGGAGCTGTAACCATTAGGATAGTAGCGAATACACCAACAATGGCCTCCTATCATGAAAGGTAGAGAGCTAATCATCGTGCCATTGGGTGCAGCTTCTTTGGTCCGCGAGTAGCCGTTGACCACAAGAAGGTGGTACCCGCTGGGTGTGGCAACGCTGATGGAGTGGCCAATGGCCCTGTCGTCGCCGACGAGAGACACACCGGCAAATGACATGGTAGATGGGCAATGTTTTTAACTGAATCCAACAGGATCAGACTATGTGCCGGATTGCCGAGTGTAGAAGATTAATTAGCTAAGGAGGCTGTCCAATGTGCGCAGGTACCATTACTGAGATATACAACTTCTTCAACCAATTAATTCAAACTGCAGCTTGTAATCTTCAACAGCAAGCATCTCCAATAACAAATCTTTTTGACGAGTCAGTAACAAGTAGTAATCTCAGCAGAGTTGTCGTCACGTGCAAACAGCAATCAACCAACAGTAATATCTATAAATTGTCTGATGTAGCATTGAAGACTGCAAAGGTTACATTATTATGTCACGGGTCAGCAGCAAGAGGAACTCCCAGCTAGCAATCAGCAGCACGCACGAATAAATTCATAGCTAAATTTACCGGATGTGTGCAGATTCAACATAAGAACACGCATACCCTGCTAGCGTTGGATGATAGCGGTCGGGCTGACGTAGCTACCAGTGCCAGAGCTAAGAATCGACAAAGCCCCAGGCCAAGATTAGGATCCTACAATCATATAAAAAATTAGCTCATATTAAGTCATAACAAAAATTGCAGAATCGATACAAATTCTGGAGCTATTTTAGGATGTGATTGTGAAATACAAATAAAAATCTCTATGGTCTGTTAATTTAATGATAAGTTTAAACCAAAATGCATCAATTCAAGCTATAGCAGTTTTTTACCTACATTCAATTGAACTGACAGTCAGAGACGGACTACTGAAGTGACCATACCCTGAAGGATGGAACCGCGCGGAGAGCCAGTGAGGGGCAGGCGATGCAGCGGCGGAGCGACCTGCTAGGACGAAGCGTCGATGGCCGATGTGTGATGAATCGCGGCAGTGAGGCGGGGGGAGATCGGCCAGCAAGAAGCGGCACAGCCGCCCAACGAGTTCTACGAGGTACCGAGACAGCTAGCTTGCGGGCGGCGGCGGAGCAAGCTCCAGCAAGCGTGGGCGTGGCTATACCGGTAGGCGGCTACGCGGCGAGCTCGAGGAGGCGGCGGCGCTAGTTCCACTAGCGAGTAGCGAGTTAGGGTTCTTCGAGCGAGGCAACGAGAACTTTTCTACTGTATTTTCTTTTCGGTCATGGATTTGTTCGAAACCCGCATTCCTTTGGTGCTCAGAGCATCTCCACTCGTCTCCCCGACGAGGCCCCCGAGCAAAGTTTTTCCCATCTGAACGGCGAAATTCGGTCTAGTCGCGCCTTCGGTTTCTCGTTTTCGTCCGGATTTGGCCCTTCATCCATCCGGCGAGCCCACGTCATCCTCGGTCCCCCGGGGCGCGCTCGGGGACTCCGGACGAGTGAAAAGCGGGGAAGGGCCCGATCTTTCGGCGACTTGACACACGAACCCCACCGCCACCTCGCTCAAAATCTCCCCCACCCCTCGTATCTCTCTCGCCGCCGGCACCACCCCGCCGGCTTGTTGCCCAAATTCCGCCGTCCCTCCTTCTCCACCTGCCTATATTCCGCCGTCTTTCGACGAAGGCCTATCTGGCTGCTCCTCCGCCGGCCTGTTTTCCGACTTTAGCCTACTCCTCGTCGCTCGCGGCTCGGGTTGCCTCGACCACGCCCGTCAGGTGTTCGTCCATTTGCCTCACCGGCCATGGACTCGGACGAAGAGGAGGAGCAGATGTTCGTCGAGCTTATGCGAGAAGAGATGGCAGCCGCCGCCCAAGACGAGGAGCACATGATGATCCTCGGTTGCTTGTCAAGCATGTACGCCGGTCTGGCAACTGGTCGACGTGGTGGGTCGGTACCAGGTCGCCGGAAGTGCAAGCCGAGACAACGAATGGAGGGCTACTGCATGTTGTACGCCGACTACTTCGCCGACAATCCATTGCACGGTGAGAGTGTTTTTCGGCGTCGTTTCAGGATGATCAGAAATCTATTTCTGCAAATTGTGTATGCCATCCGAGACTTTGACCCCTACTTCAGATGCAAGGCGGATTGCACTGGTTTGGTTGGATTTTCGTCACTGCAGAAGTGCACAGTGGCTATGAGGATGATGGCGTATGGAACTCCCGCTGATGGTGCAGATGACTATCTTCGGATGGCAGAGTCCACCGCCCTTGATTGTTTCTACCGGTTCTGCAGGGCCGTCATAGCAGTGTTCGGGGACTTTTACTTGAGATCACCCACTGTCGAAGACACTCAGAGGATCCTTGCAACAAATGAAGCTAGGGGTTTTCCAGGGATGCTTGGAAGTATTGACTGCATGCATTGGAAATGGAAGAACTGTTCGTTTGCGTGGCAGGAAATGTACAAGGGTCACAAGAACGGCTGCACTGTGATACTTGAAGCAGTGGCTACCCATGATCTCTGGATTTGGCACTCTTTCTTTGGTATGCCTGGATCCAACAATGACATCAACGTCCTAAACTGCTCCTCGATCTTTTCCAAGCTTGTTGAGGGTCATGCTCCCCGGTGAACTATGTGATCAATGGTCGGCACTACAACAAAGGATACTACCTTGCAGACGGTATCTATCCAAAGTGGGCACCATTTGTGAAGACTATCTCGAAACCTAGCACCCCCAAACTTTGCGAGTTTGTGAAGAAGCAAGAAGCTTGCCGAAAAGACGTGGAGCATGCATTTGGTGTCCTCCAGCAAAGATTTGCTGTCGTCCGGTTCCCCGCTATGACTTGGTCCAAAGATCAGATGTGGGAGGTGATGAACTGCTGTGTGTGCCTACACAATATGATTATTGAAAATGAGCGAAAACATCCGGTTCCTCTGGCTTAGCAACAAGCACCATATGAGAGAGAGGGTCCTCTTGCACAGCCTAATCACCAGGTGCCTCCATCATGGGCAAGGATGGCAATGGGCAGGGTATGGGCAGGGTAGAGCAATACCATACCCATACCCATATAGTCCACGGGTAGAAAATTCTACCCATACCCGTACCCGCGGGTATGAAATTTTACCCACACCCATACCCGGCGGGTACCCGTACCCATTGGGTACCCGGCGGGTATATTCAAAAACATAATTTTCCCATAACTTTACTAGAGATTTGACAAACAAAAATCAATATCCTAAATCAATAATAGTTAGCTCATGCCACATATCAGATTTGGAAATGACGATCACATATAAGCCTTAATCTCATAGTAGTAAATCAAAAGTGACATGATAATTTGACAATGGTTGACACCACGACTTAACATAGTTCAGAGCATAATAGCCAGCAAGTAACAAATAACAACAGAAAGGTAAATTTCATAGTCTCAGCGAAAAGCCAACATCTAGCACCAGCATCAGCCAACGGAAATAGCTAGCGGACAACACAACGACAAGTGATGTTGGTTCTTTGGGCCATCTACACCAGCTACTCTAGACCAGCACAAACAGCAGCTTGCTGGACAGCATCTAGAGAGCACAAACACCAGCCGTCAACCGCCAACCCAACAGAGATAGAAGCAGTGCCGCATCTTCACTCTTGAGTGATGATTGAAGTAGACTCATCCTACAGACGCAACAAATGATAAAAAAAACATTAGTAAACTATGCACATCTAATTTTATATCAACGCATTTTAGTAATTTACCATATCTTCTTCATCATCCTCAAGAACACTCTGAAATGTAGCAAAGATAGTAGAATCCCATCCACCTGATGAAATAACCAACATTAGTAAATGGCAAGTTATCTGCAAAGTAGAGAAACAAATGCAAGTGCAAAACCATATTACCTAACATATCAGCACGAGACCAAGCTTGCATGCACATGAGAGCTTCAGCCACATTCGGAGTAAGTCTACTACGATGCGCACTTAGTACTCTTCAGATGTTATGGGAATAGGCAATATATCACGAGCAAGTTTTTGCAAGGTAGGAAACCTCGAGCCGCTAACCTTCCACCAAGTGATGATATCCAGTTCTTGTGTTCTAGGAAGACAAGCTTCTTCCAAATACAAGTCCAATTCTGTATGGATTGATGAAGAAGGTACAGTGGGACGACTAGACATATACAGATCATAGAGTTTCATGGCTTCATCTTCTTCTCCAACTGGCTCAGCAACATAAGCATCCCATGTATCCTCACCTTCAACTTCGTCTTTATATTGCTTCACTAATCCAATCAGTAACTTCCTCACCTTCTCTATTTCTGTGGTTGCATGCTCTCGTCCATAGAGGGGACCATAAAGAGCATTAAGAATATCGAGTTTATACCTTGGATCAAGAACTGTTGCAACGGACATAAGACCATGGATATCTTTCCAGTACTTCTCGAACTTATCCTTCATTTCCTCAGACATTTTTTGTATAAGCTCATTGTCACTGTTACCCCATTTCCTTATGGCTAAGCGAATGGTAATCACTTTAGGAAAAAAAATATTTGCCGTGACATACTTGGTGCCCGAGAATAACTCAGTTATATCAAAAAAGAGCTTCAACCTATCACATATTTCTTTTGCAAACTTCCAATCATCTTTGGTTGGGCAACACTTAAATTTCTTTTCACGTGCCTTTAATTTTTCAAATATCTCTATGTACTGTACTGCAATGCTAATCATGGTATAAGTTGAATTCCATCTAGTCTTACAATCAAGAGTTATCCTTTTGTTATACTCTATGTTCAAAGTTTTTGCCATCTTTTCGAACTTCTCATGCCTTTTAGGTGTGGCTGACCAAAATGCAACACTATCACGGACCCTTTCAATACCATGCTCTAAGACACTCATTTCATCTTTCACAATTAAGTTTAATATGTGAGCGACACAACGCATATGCATTAGTTGACCATTCATCATGAGAGAGCTTGTGTCCAACTTATCTGGTAATATATCCATAGCCTTGTCATTTGATGTGCAGTTGTCCAAAGTGATGGTGGAGATCTTCCTCTCAAGGTGCCACTCAACGAGACATTCATACAAGGCTTCACATATAACTTCAGCTGAATGTGGACATGGCAGGGTATGGGTATACCCGCGGGTATGGAGTCATACCCATGCCCTACCCACAACTTGACGAGCAGGGTATGGGTACCACCCATGGGTACAAAAACGTGCCCATACCCTCCCCATACGGGCAGGGTACCCGCGGGTACCCGTACCCATGGGTAAAATTGCCAACCTTGATCATGGGCCGCCTTCATTGCTATGCGCCAGGAGATTCGAGACTCTACAATGCATCAGCAGTTGCAAGATGATCTGGTGGAGCACATATGGACGCTCCGAGGCAACGCCAACGCCGACGCCAACTAGTCTGTCATAATTTGTTTGAAAAATTGTGAAATTGTGTGCTTCATTTGTTTCAGCACTTGTTAAACATTGTACTAATTATCGCCGAATTTGTTTCAGCAATTTTCGTACTCTTGCTCGCCGAACTTGTTAAATTTTATGTTGAATTTGTTTGAAATATGTCAAATGGTCGGGGTTGGGGGTTTCCTGCCGGGGGGACGGCTGGAACTTCGGCGCTCCCCAGGCCAAATCTTCCTCCAATCCGGACGAAAATTTCGCCGGATTTGGACGTGGGGAGCGCCAACGAGTGGAGATGCTCTCATACATGACGCTTGTACTATGTAGTGCTTTGGGGGTTTCATTGTGCTTGTGTGTACTTATCTGAATTCAATCAAACCACTTATTTTCCGGCATGAGAATCTAATGGTGTTGGCCCCATGATCAGGGAAGAAACTCTCAGCCAATAGCAATTCACTAATCGGTCTATAGAAGGCTCTACCCCTAGAACCCAAAGACATACCCACTTATAAATGAAATTGTACTATAATTTCATAGAGTGATAGGGAATAGGTACTTCCGCAGATTTATTATATATTTATTATTTTCTTCTTTCTTCTCTTTGTATAATATTTACTATTAAACTCCATAATGATACAAACTTATATGCCGTGTCAGCTCGTGCCGCATGTAACTTCATATTCCACCGCGGCACCGCGTAGTAGTTGACTTTTGGATGGCCGTTGCCGCACGAAAATAGGCAAAATGGTCGGAGGATGGAGTACACAAGGGGAACTAGTACATAATAGGCTACCAGTCGCGTGTGTATTTTAGCTGCGAGTCGCGTGTCCTGACCTGCGACTGGTACCTCACCACTGGTAGTCCAGGTACCAGTCACGTGTCGATTTTGGCGGGCTAATATTACTATACCAGTTGTGTGCGTGTTTTTGGTCCGTTGCTAGTGTGTGTTTTTTTATTTTTAAAAAGCCAGGACCAACGCCAAACTGTCCACGTGATTTTACACAGAACACCCTAAAAACAAAAGTAAAGCAATTAAGTCCATGTCGCCTCCTCTTGGAGTTCACGAGATCTAGAAGAGGAGAGGAGATGAAGCAGGGCGTTGGCGGTGGCGGAGCAAGGTGCCGGAGATGGGAAACGGAGCAGGGCATTGGTTTGGTGGCAACAGAAAGAAGGCGCTGGAAAAGTGAAAGAGGAGGATGGGAAAGAAGGTGAAGAAGCGAAAGAGTAGGAGAGGAGAAGCAGGCCCGGGCGGGCAGGAGTGCCAATTGTGCAGTTGCACAGGGCGCAATAAATTTTGGGGCCCCAAATTTTGGTATAGGCCTATACAATTATTCAGTGTAAAAAAATCAACATGTAAAAGTAAAATGGCCGGCCTTACCTGGACCCTTCCCAAGGAATCCCAACCGATGGGAGAGCGCGGGAAAACTCTAGAAAAAGGCCGACCTTCGCGAAGGAAACGCAACTCGCTCCGCACGCGACAAGTGGCGCGCTGTGGTGCCAGAAAATCTCTGGGAAGTGGTCTCCCTGCTCGCCACGTGTCACAAGGGGAAGCAAGGTGGGGATGAGGAAGGAAAGAGAAAGCAACGGGGAGGCTAGATTGTGTCAGTTTTTCCCTTTTTTTTGTAGATTCGTTTTTTCAAAATGAAATATCTCGAGAACCGTAAGTCCAAATCACGAACCGTTTTCACTTTTGAGATCCCCGCGTCGAGATCTTCAAAACTAGATCCCATGTTGATAGGTTTGGAGATACTTTTTTTTGTACTTCCAATAATATTGTGGTTGTACCTGTGGTCTGTACCTAACTGTATTCGTGTTTCAACTGATAAGTACTTCTGTTTTTAGTGTATTTGGTGTAATTTTTCCCTTTACTCGCTAACTGTACTCGTGCAGTAATGCGGGGGCTGTACTGTATTTACACGCGATCAGATCTGCTCGTGCGCTGAATCGTACTTGTACATGTACTTGCTTGTGTTCACGATCACCTTCGTATGCGCGTTTGTACTGCTCGTCTGCGATCGTACTTGTAGTCGCTCGTGTGTTTAATTGTACTCGTGTGTTGTGCGTATTGCTCGTGTGGACGATCACATGCTCGTGTGCGTGATCAGATTTGTACTTACTTCGCTGTGTGTTCAATCAGATTTCGTGTGTTGTGCGATCGCATCGCTCGTGTGCGTGAGTGTGCAGATTTCGCATGTGTGTTCAACTGTACTCCTGTGTTGTGCGTGACTGTACCTGCTTGTGTGCTGTTTTGTACTTGTACTCACTGTACCTGCGCGGTTACGCGCGTGGCCGGGACGAGTACGCGCGCGGCGCAGGACGAGTACGCGCGAGGCAACTTACGCGCGCGGCGCGGGACGAGTACGCGCGCGGCGACGTACGCACTGAGGCAACTTAAGCTGGCTCGTTTTGTGGACGCACGGACGAGGGCACTGCCCTTCGCGAAGGCAACCCTTTTAATAGTGATACCCGAGAGCGCGAGCAGCCAGGGCGATCCACAGAACATGGGGATGATCGATCAAGCCTACGATCAACTGACTCCCTTGCTCCCTTGACGAAGCGACGTGAGCGCGTCACTACTTAGTTCGTCTTCTGTCGCCGCCTCTTTCCGTGGACGGTGGATCCTGGCATTCTGCAAATGTTCTTCCTACGATCCTCCGATCGATTCTGTAGTTGATTTACCAGGCTACATCGGTACTAGCTAGGTGTTTCTCAATCCCAATTCTCAAATTTGTTTAACTGTGTTGTATTTTTGTTCATCTTTTTTTGTAGGAGTCAATATAGGAAAGCCTGATTCCAAATTCTATGTAATTAAGATACTCTGATTGACATGAATAGCTAACATTTTCTAGTGCTAAAGGGTCTTATTTTAAAATTTCGCATAGGGCCTCAATTTTTACCGGCTCGGCCCTGGAGAGAAGGTGGAGAAGTGGAAGAGGACGAGGAAAAGAGGATGAGAAAAGAAGGTGGAGAAGTGGAAGATGACAAGGGAAAGAGGATGGAGAAGCGAGAAAGAGAACTTTTTTAGATTTACATTATTTTTCATCGAAATCTAAAACCTCCCTACAAACTTTGTTTTCATTTTTGATTTTTTGGAATGTAAAAAATTGATAGACTTTCGTAGGCAGCTGAAATCGGATCGGATGTAAAATTTTCCGCATATATATTTTCATCACTGTTCAAAAAATCGTCCGATTCAACGATTAATCGCCCGATTAATCCCTATTCAGTTGTCACCGATTAGCCGATAAACTCATTTATCGCCCGATCAACTCATTTATTGCTCGATTAATCGGCCGATTTGCCTATTAATCGTTAATCGCCAGCCGACTGAGTTGACCGCGATAAACGATTTCCTCAACATTGATTTTCATATAAAAAGCTTTTTCATGGGAAGTCGTATGCAAATATCTAAAGCCATTTTACCAAAACATGGCGTTATTTTGAAAAATAGATCGAAATTAATGTTTGTTAATTTTTCTTAGAACTAGATGACATAACACATGTCCATCTCGAATGATTTTTTTTTATAAACTAATTAGTAGTACCATACGAAAATAGGACATGCTACAACGGCCATTTTACCTATTTTCGTGCGGCAATGGCCATCCAAAAGTCAACTACTATATTGGAAGCGGGTAAGTAAAAGGACATGCGACCGTTATGGAGTATGGACACAGTCACGTGTCTTCATTGGCGTCCGATGTGGGTACTTTCTAAACCTGATTGCATTTAGAGCCCATCTAGTACGGAGTAGTTGTGTGCGCTATCTCCTAAACGGTACCAGCACGAGCATACAAATCAATCGTGTGCACGTTTTCAGCCCACGACTGCTAATAGCAATCCTAAGCGTTTAGGGTTCCTTTGATTTGAAGGATAGGAAAAAATAGGAATAGGAAAGGTATAGGATTGAAATGACATGTCTACTTGAATCATATAGGAAGATGAAGTTTATTTGATTGTAGCAAAAGAATTTTTCCATGAGGTATGGGCTAATGCTTTTTTCCTATAGGAATTACATTCCTATAGGAATTTTTCCTATAGGCTATGTTCCTATGAATCAAACAACATGTATAGAAAATTTTCTCATAGGAACCAAATCCTACACAAACCCTTAAGCTTGTGCACTACCAGTGAGGGTCCCCTATAGTGTTTTTCCTAGTAGGGGAGCGGTGGCGCAACAAAGAATATTTGAGCATTTTCAGCCGCGTCTCTCAAAGCGGTCCTCAAACGGCGTCGGATTGAACGTTTGGGGGACACCGTGGTGCCGCGCTTTGGATGCGTCGCTCCCCAATCGCGCCCCCATTTAGAGGCTCCAAAACAATAAAGATGCACGAAAATAAAAGTTTTCATTCAAATTCGATTATATTTTACAAGTTTGAATGAAAACTGCTAAGGATCATCTAAAACCTAGCCTACTGGCCGCCCGGCAGTGCGTTTGACGTCCCGCGCCGTTCGCCTCCCCTCCGTCGCTGCTCGTTCGCCGCACGCCACCTCTCCCTTCGGAGCGTGATGAGAAGACGATGTCCCGCTGCGTCGTCGCCTCCCCTCCGCTGCTCCTCCTGCTGGAGGGAGAGTTCGACGCCGCCGCGAACCCGCGCATCATTTTCCTCCTCGAGGGCACGGGCGTTGTCATGAAGCTTCTTCTGCGACTCGAAGGACTCGACGATCGCCCGTTGATGCGCCGCCTGCTCCTCCGGGTCTAGCTCGTCATCGGACCAGGCGATGTCGCCATCCTCCTCCTCATCCTCGTCGTCCTGCTCCTCCTCCACCGCCGCTGCTGCCAACACTGTTGCTTCCGCCTCCCAGTCTGCCGCTTCCGCTGCCACTGCCTCCTCCTGCAGATGCTGCTTCAGCTCTTTCCGCCGCTACCGTTGCTGGAGCTTGCGCAGCCGCTGCCGCTCCCGCAGCTCCTCAATGCGTTCTGCTTGTGCAATCATGTGCACTCCACCGTAGCTCCGGCTCGTTCGGAGCGCGCCGCCGCTCGTCCATCTCCTCCCTCTGGCTGAGGCGTGTCTCTTCCGCCGCGGCAGCATCAAACGCCTCTATGGTGGCCGCTTGCGCTGCCTCCTCCCACACTTCGTTGTCCGCCAGCTCCGGGTCAACGTCAAACTTCGGTGGTTGTGGAGATGGAGGTGGAAGTAGAGACTGTGGTGGAGGCAACTGGCCGCCGCCGGCGTAGCTCATCATTGCGTAGGTGATGTGTAGGCAATGACGCATTTTTGCTGTGGAGAAAGGGATGCCGACGGCTGTGGTGGCGTCTGTTGAGCGGAGGCGACCTTTTATAGGCCCCGACGACGCGGGAAGGGAATAGGCGGGAAGAAAGCGCGAGAAGAGGCCAGAATCCGCGGGAAGAAAGAGCGGGAACAAGCGGTGGCGCGCGACCGGCGACGACGCGTGGAGGAGGCGCAGAGACACGTCGGGAAGGCGGGCAGCACCGATGGGGCGTCTCGCCTGCCCTCCGTCGCCATTAAGGCAAAGCTGCAGCGCTTCATTCGTGTGTCAATGACGCGTCGGGCCCGCCACTCCCTGCCTCGTTTCTTGCTCTGTTCGGCGCGCCCGAAGCGTCTCCTGTGGAGCGGGGACGTTTTCGAGATGCTGGACAACATCTTGGGATGCGCCGGATGGAAAGGACCTTTGGGGCGCCCAACCGGGGCCGGTTAAAGGTCCGGCGCGCCTCAAAAAGTTTTGGAGATCGCTTTAGAGAACGCGATTGGAGATACTCTTAATTGTCAAAGGCGAGGCTGAAGGGGCCGAAGGGAGGCTCCTCTCATCGCGTGGGAAGGGGCAACTATGTGGACCCAGTTTCTTCCATTAGCCCGCCGCCCGCCAACAGTGAGACAAGAATGGAAGCCAAATACAAGAAAGATCGGCAATTTTATGAGAAATAGTTTGTGTTAAGGAACCTGGCAGAGTGATGGTTTGCATCATATTCCTTAAAATTTAAGTAATGAGGGCTTTATAAGGAAGCGGTAGAAAGGAAAATGGAAGGTTTCAAACTGAGGACAAAAATGTGTCTGGACGAGTAGTACTGCAACCTCATGCTTGTCTTCCTTCCGCAAAACAAATTGACCTTTTGCTAATTAACCGCTGTCCTGCCCTTTTCGTACTTCTTCAGGTCCTTGCATTGCATTTGCGATCGGTCGTTTAAAGACATGCAAAGCTCAGCGGTCCACATGCAGTGTGCTATTTGCAGCATTACTTTGCCTGGAATTCAGAGCTAGCCACCATGACAAAGCGCCGCCAAAGGCAGAAATGAATCTGTGGTTTATGTTACAAACCATGAGTGCCAACTGAACTAATTGCAGGAAATTGTATTAGAGGAACATCACTAGTTACTTAGTTAGTTATTAGTTAGCATTACGCAAACAACACATCGACTTGAATCTTGATCTTGCATGCACCATATGATCATCAGCTCGACTTTTCAGGGTGAAAGTTTGCCTATCTGCAGCAACGAATTCTGCTAGTTCACAAGAATTTCAAATCTTGCTTGTCCTAGCGATCAAGTCTTCACTTCATTTCATAGTTTTTTTTATTCTGCAGCTATCAAAGGCAGAGCAACAAAAGAAGAGCCAGCTCATATCAAAAAGAAGAAGAAAAAGAGCCAGCTCAGTGCTCAGCTCTCTAACAAACTAGATCCCCTTGGGAAGCATTCCGTTCGCTTGGCCTATTTTGTTTGAACTAAAGCTCCTTGTTCTTCCAGAAAAAGGAACTAAATAAAGCTCACCTAACTAGTGAAACCTTTATTTCTAAGCGGGATCGTTGTGCTCGGTACCTCATCTGGCAGCAAAGTGAAGGGGGAAAAAAAAATGTTCTCAGAATCTCAGACAGTTGAAAGGTTAGACATGGATTAAATTACGGAGAACAAAAACTTTTAATCTTTTGTACGAAGAAGACCAAACACGACAGCATTGCTAGATGACTATTATCTGTCAGTACAAAATGATCACTTTTACCACACAAGGAACTGTGAAGGGATCCCACAATCCCCACACAGAAAAAGGGATCCGACCATGAGCTGCATATCCTGAGAAAAGAACACAAAATATGGTACAGAACAAAGAGAAACAAGCAAATGCGAAGCCAGTCATTAGAACTGGTCTAAAATCAACCAGCCTCGTCATACCATGACTTGGAGTTTAAAAAGAATGGAACTGATCACCTGAATACACCTGGTCTCTCTGTTCATTGTCCTCGTAAAATATTATGCCTAATTCATATCTGTCATTAGAGGCGGGTAATACAAGCCTAAAAATCCAAAAATACCCTCCAGGGCACCAAAGTTTGTATGAGCAACTATCCAGTCACCGAGAAACATAGCTTCAGGCGGGTGTCACTGAGGTCTTCTTATATAGCGTTGTTTCATTTCTGCTACCAAAAAACTCCAGCATTGCAGGAACGACATAAAGATTCAGGCGACTCGGGCATCTTCAATTTTAGTACACACACACGCGATCTCTGGGGAAGAAGCAGAAGGAAATGAAGGTTTGGAATAAATAAATAAGGGAACAGTTTGTCATCGGATCAAAAAAAATTGAGAATATTTAAAACCCTGTACCGTCATCTCGAACAGAACACAGTACCATCATTGAGGGAATCGTCTTCCATGTCCATCTCCATCTGTAGAAAACATGTAACAGTATTTAATTTGTAAGACCAAATAGAAATAAAAGAATAAAACATCACATAACGAACATAATATCTCAACAGCAAAATGTTACATGTTCTGTCACATATGCAAGGGAGAAAAGATAAATGAAATATCTATAGCCAGCAATCACACAAGATTCTAGCCTGAAGTGAATTGATGGCAATCTCTAGTTTGTAATGGTATCTAAAGCTATGCACATAATAACCTGAATTTTCGCAAGCTAGTGATATATGGAAATAGCTACTTCATCTTTCCTAAGTTGGCACTATACCATAAATAAATGCAACATGGCATAACCACCACAGAATGTGAATAACTTCCTAAACATATACAGATGTTCCCTTTTTAATTGATAACATGCAGTTATTGCTCCTCACAAACAAGAACTTTTCCCCGATAGTCAAGTTTCTATCAGGAGAATGAGATTAAAGTAATCACTCACTATGGAAGCATGTGTTTCATGATATAGCAAGCTGAAAGCTCAGAGCATAGGAAGTCGACCATACAATACTCAGGTTTTAAAACAAATAGGACACGTAAGATAAAATGAAGATGACTAATACCAGAAATGAATACAGCCATGCACATTTCAATACAGACAATGCCGATCATTTTTGACTAGTGACAGTAAATGAGAAACTAAAACAAAAACATCACATAGCAATTATTTCCCCAGAAAATATTCATCCTAAAGATATACAGACGAAAATGCCAACACGAAGATGCAGAGTACAAACTCAAAACCATAAATCATAGTCTTACTAAATATCTGATTGCATTTGTCACCATTCGTATATGCCAATACTCCTGCCATACACGAGAGTGCAGCATGCAGACAACAAATTCATAATGTGCTGTTCTAAAACTTCGACAACCTAATTTCCATGTAAGCTAAAAGCCTTACACTACAGAGGGCAAAATGGCATAGAAGCTCCACTTTCAAATCGTATTCAAGTCGTTTATATTGCTCGTGGGAATTATGGTATAACCTATAAGCACAGAATAGATGAGGTGAACAAGTGACCAGAATGACACCAAACACCTTAAACTAGACAAGAAATCCATGCAATTAATCGCAAGAAAGAAACCTATTAAAATTCACTGCAAATGCACTGAAAAAATAATGCCCAAATGATATGCTCCAGTCCTACATTCCTAAATGTTCTTCAGCTGGATACAAATAACATGATATCAGCGGTTAAAACTTAACTGATGTGAGCACATCTAACAAATCTAACGTAGTTATTCTCGCATTATGAACACAACAGAACAGAACAGAATGGCAAGGTTTGGATCAATCATATTCCTAATAGGAAGAATTTATACCTGACGGTTAACATGGCAAATCCTGATGCAGCTCAACTCTGCAGTGGAGGTGCATCCATCTCCGTAACCAGCCACATCGCATTGCATTTCCTCATGAGCTTATCAGACAGACAATATCATGACAGACACGTAGTACAAAATGTAGAATGCTAAAATTGATCATGTGCTCCCACAGCAAGTTATTCTCCGATTCAGGTCTTTGTGATATTTGTTGCCAAGTGATACTAAGAACATATTCATCTATACAAAATTTCATGGTTGGAACCTAAGTATCAGAAGCTGCTGCCAAGGAGTTGGTTGTACCTGTAAATTCGAGTTATGTCGATGACAAGAAATTGGAAAGGATTGATGACAGGGGCAATACTATTTTCTCTTGCTGACAATATCCAGCCCCTTCCGTTTATAAAAAATAAAATAAAAACCCAGCCCTTCTGGTTTGTTGCATGGCACGAAAATTAGCCAGAACAAGAAACGGAACAAAGCATAGGAGGAGACTGTAGCTAGATTCTTATTGTAACAGCGTACTCATATCAATGCAGACTCGTGAGGCGCAACCGGACAACTGGGATCCAATGGCAAGATAACATTTAGCGGCGAAATGCCAAAAATACTCGCACGGTTCAGGTACATTCTGAGAAAATTATTGAGGCTGTATGCAGCTCTAGACATATAACTTATGGAAGCCGCACAAATCTATGATGAAGTCGTTGGATCAGACTGTAGATACGGGGCGAAGTGCTTTAGTGTCTCCTCATACACAGGCTTCTTGAATTCAACAGCCTGCTCGACATGGAACTATATTAGGCACGTATCCCAGATTGAAGGAACAGGAGGGCGGGTATTATTGAGCTAGAAAGCAGCTCACCTTCTCTATCACTTGCTTAGGTGTCATCCATGTCCATTCCGAGAACTCTGGCTTCTCGGATCCATCACCCATCAGGTTGATCTCGTCATCGCTCCCAGTAAGTCTAAATAGAAACCTGCTCATTTGCATTATGAGTCCGCAGTTAAGTACAAACATGGTTAATTCATAAATGTTTTACGTATATAGATCAATGTTTCGATCAAGAACAACGGGAAGATTTAAGTGCCACTGACAGCAATTAACACATGATAACATCTGACCAAGTTGCAACTTACACAAGTCTAGCTGGACCTAAATGCACGACAAGATGAGTCAAGGCACAAGCCTAGAAGGACTAAATGGAAGAGTATCAAAGAGGTGAAGAGATGGTATAAGTGGGCTGTACCATACATCACTAAACCCTAAACTCGAGCCAAATTTGGGATACCCATATATACCAACTACCAACCACAAATTTCATACCAGTGACCAACGAAAGATAATAGGCATGTACAGTGCCGGAGCTAGGGGGGCAGCAGGGGCCACGGCCCACCCTATGCCAACATGCAGCAAAAAGAACTCCCAGGTTTAGAGGTGATTGGTGGGGCTAATCAGTGGAGATTACTTTGACCTGCCCCCCCTTATATGAAAATGAGCTTGCTCGGGCCCCTTTTGGTTCAATCCTGCCTCCACCCCTGGGCACGTACCCACTACCAAGCTATCAAAATCGTAAGACCATAAGATGAGAGAACAGAGGTGTAACTTAGAAAGAGTTTCAGTCGCCAACAAATGGATTGTGTTCCTATGTCAATCCAATATATAGGCTTTTTGCAAAAAAAAACAATATAGATGCATAGTTCGACCTTACTAGAGTTAATTTCGTGTAGCCTAACAATTTGCGGGCTTCGGATCCCAGAGTTCCACTGAAACCAAATATTGTCTAACAAGCACAGGCTACGGGAAACTACAAGTCCTGTACTAAAATTCATTAGGAAGCTTCCTACCAAGGGATGCATTACGAAAACTTGGATCAGTACCAAGTATGACCCTTGGATGCATGTGAGTGAGTTGGATAGATTCAAGCTGTCCATCACTCACAGCTAAATGGCTCCTCAGACTTTCCTACCTATGCTCACCTAAGGAGCTTCTTACTGAACTTTTGTCCATGATTCCCATATAAATTTATTCCAATGTGCTACAGCTGGAGACATGTATACATGCACATGCACACTGTGCAAGACAAGTGTGCACAATGTACCCGGCACATGCATACAAATGCATCAGTAGAATTAAAAATTGCAAGCTCAAATGCACAGGAGCATCCTGCTACGTGTAAGGCGTTAAACACAGACTTCTAACAATACAAAAGATGGTTTCTCGGAAATGGAATTGTGACATGTATGTCACATACAACTACGCATGTAAGATCTTGCATTGTAGTTATAATTCATAGTGTACTGCATAAAATGCATAGTGAAGCATGTTCTAATATCAGTAAGGATGCTGCTGTATAATAGGACGTTTTAAGATATCCGCAAGGATACTTACGATACAACATGTTTTAATGGGTTTTTCTAACAAGTCAACTGGTATCAGATTTAGTTTGCGAATCACTATATGTCAAGTATAATAGCGTGGTAGTTTGCAGAGAGGGCTATAGCTACCCAGTTGTATCTTGGGGTTGGAGTATGCTGTATGTTTATTGCAATGGCATCTGAAAATTGGGTGACTCAAACTCAATGGTTCTTTTAGAAAAAACAAACTAATGATGCTGATTAGGTATAACATGTTTCTTGTATGACTAATCTTGCAGGTCGAAACGGGAAAAGACCCACAGCAAACTGTGGTTACTGGGCATCATTCTTAGCTCAAGATAGTACCAGGCTTACCATTTCTGAGCCTGGCCCTTCCAGTTGGTCCCCCACCTCGCATTCAGCTTGTCTCTCACGTCCGCGGGGAAATCATACGTTAA
Source organism: Lolium perenne (assembly GCF_019359855.2). NCBI lineage: Eukaryota > Viridiplantae > Streptophyta > Magnoliopsida > Poales > Poaceae > Lolium > Lolium perenne. The sequence continues at coordinate 28,964,930 of NC_067248.2, read as the reverse complement.
CCAATTGGGAGCCTACACACACGCGGACGCACAGGACACGACCGATCAGCAGAAACCTCTTGTGGGGATAGTCATGGAAACGGATTAGTTCAACCGCATATTCGTAGAAGGCAGAGACAGTTTTATCAGTCTTTAGGACAGCTGGAAGTGGTCATTTCGTTTATGCTATGCTTGAAAATGATGACTGACCTCGGCGACGATCTCGGCGGATGTAACGCCGGTTTCTTCCCTCAGCTCCCTCACAGCGGCCGCTCTCGGCTCTTCGCCTGGGTCTATGCCACCCTGTGGGGACACAGAGCAGCCCGGAAAGTCAACTAGGGGTTGGGTTCGTGCGTAGCATAATGCAATACCGATGGAAGTAATCGGTAGTTAGGCTACTGAAAACGAATTCCCGAGTGGCAGTATAACAGTGCTAGTGGAGTCTTGAAACTTCGATTATACCTGAGGCATCTGCCACGCGGTGGGGATGTCGATCCTGGACGCGGAGAAAATCTGCGGCAGGAGAAGAGATCAGCGGGAGAGGAAGGGGTCAGTATAAACGGGAAGTACGGGGATAGGGGGCGGGTGCCTTGGTGAGGGAGGGGTCGGCGAGGCAGATGCCGACGTTGGTGCGGTAGCCCTCCGGCGGCGCGTCCATGGAGGCGAAGGGAGAGGCCGAGCAGGAGAGCGCGCGGCGGCGGCGGCGGACGGTCCTGGGGAACCGGAGGAGGGCGGAGCAGGAGGAGGCGGAGGAGGATATGGTGGGGGTCAGAATGAGGCAGCGTGCGGCGGCCACCGTCATCGAGAAGATGAAGATGGATTGGCAAGTGGAAGAGACGATAGTGGGGCCGCGGTATTGGGTGAAGTCAGTGTGGGCCTGCTTTCGTATTTGGCCTGGCCTGGCCTGGACTGGTTTGCCCTGTGGTCGCAACGTGGGCCTCGAGCACGTCTGCTCTTTTTCATTTTCTAGATAATTCCAAGGGTTCTCTCTAAAAAAGATAATTCCAAGGGCCAGAGAGAGAGTACCCTAAACAAAATTCAAAGGGTGAGTTAGAAGACTCAAAGACCCCAAATAAAAATGGTATCTACATCGATAAACTAGAGAATCATGTTACACGAGGAACCTTTGGAAAATGAATTTATGAGGGTATTAGTATGCCAAATTTGATGATGCCTTGCTGTTCCTTCGGGGAAAAACGAAGGGCGAGTTGGAAGATTCAAAGAATTAAAAAAATAATTTGGAAAATTGATGTAGTACTAGGGACGTGGGGGCCCTTTCCTTGCAGATCTTTGGTAAATTTATTTACCGGGGAATTAGTATGTCAAATTTGATGATCACCCCCATTTCAAATTTTATTTTGATGATCACCATCAGCATCCTATAGGGGATGATGACTAGAAGAACTCCCCATGTCCACTTCTCGATATCCAACTATACTTGGGATAGAGACTTTTGGCTCCTGGGTACCAGTCCCCCTGTTTTTTTAAAATAAAAATTTACACTTATATATTTCAAAAAAAAATTCATGGTGTACCAATGAATTATTCCGTAAACGTGCAAAATTTCAATTTTAAATACAAAATACTATGGGCTAAATAAAATGACAAACATGTGGATCTAGGTATGCATATTTCAAATTTCCAGATTTCAACAGATTTTGCCTTTATTTTGTAGCCTACAATATAAATAATTTCATATTAAATTTTTACACCCTTGTAGGTTACCGCATTTACTATGTCCAGATTTATTTTTAATTTTTTTAAAACAAATATATATGATTTTCCATTTTCTTTAAACAGCAGGAGCATTGATGCCGAAGAGCCAGAGACACTTTTCACTATAGGCTATATAATTTTTATACTCCAATAATATGTCACAAATGTTACTATTGTTTCTAGCGGATGCATTTAATTAATACATATTTTATCTTCTAGTTCTGATCCCCCAAACCCAATATGTAGATGAGTAGAACACATGTGACATAATGATGTACTACCTTCGTTTCAAGAAATAAGGCGTACGCGTATTTCAATATGAACTTTAACCATAAAAATTGAGCAACACAATTTTGATTATATTATATATATAATAGAACCATTGATTTCATATTGAAAAACACTTTCTAATATATTTAAAGTAATTAGCACCATTGATTTTGTCTCTAGTTAGGGGAGAGAGATTGGAGAAAGAGAAGGATGCCTTCGCTTAGCTATGGCATCATCTCTAATGAAACAAGAGAATACTATTTTATCCATTGTACCATTTGTCTTCTTCTCTTAGCAGTTCAGTTTTCTCTCTGAAATTGAATTGATTCTTATCTATTGCTTGGACGAAAAGCAATTATTAGAGAACTTGAATATCCGGCCCATTCAAGAGAAATGACTAGGTGGCAGTTACAGCAGCGTGCGTCGGCCTACTCGCCACAGCCCATACGAAGCAAAGCAAAGCAAACCGAGCAGAGCGTCTGGCCCAACCGTCCTTGCTTTTCCTCCAAGCAATACGTCCTCACCCACGGTTCCACCATTTCTACCCACTGACACCAGGGCTCACTAACTATACGGTCCCACTTGTCGGTGACATCAGTCGAAGTAGATATTTTGTCCCGTACGCGCGCGCCGGAGCCACAGAAATATCCGACGCCCTGCGCCTATTAACCCATTCCCTCTCGCCCGTTCCCCACTCCTCGGCTCCTCCACCTCAAAAAACCCTAAACCCCGACGCCGCCATAAACCCTAGCCGCCGCCGCCGCCGCCGCCCACGATGTACGCCATGATCCGCCGCGCGGAGCCGCTCCGCCGGCGCGCCGCGTCCGCCGTCCTGGCCGCGCTGCGCCACCGCCCGGCGGCCGCGGCTCCCTCCGCCGCCGCGGCGAAGGCGGCGGCCTTCGCCCCGCGGCCGCCGCCGGCGAACTGGTTCCACTCGGCCCCGGCGTTCCTCGGGTTCCGCGAGGCGGGCGCCGCGCGGGCCGGCGCGCGCCCGGAGTTCGCGGCGGACGAGGGGTGGAGCTACGAGGAGGAGAGCAGGCCTGCGGCGGGGGTCAGGGCTGGGGCCAAGGTTGGGGGTGGGGGTGGGGGCGTGGCCAAGGAGGAGGGGCTCGAGATCGCCAAGCTCGGGATCTCGCCCGAGATCGTCTCCAAGCTCGCCGGGAAGGGCATCACCAAGCTCTTCCCCATCCAGGTAACGGGAGCGGGCAGGGGCCGCCTCTTTTCCCCCTCCTCTCTCCGATTGGAGCGTGGTTATTACTTCGTCCTGTGATCGTCGGTGAATTGCTTGCTCTCTCGAGATACTGCTTGATTGCTGAACAATTAATTTCATTCCCGTATAAAATAACAATATAGCTAAGTGTTGGCAATTGTTTTGCATTTCTGCCTGTGGGGTGTCCTCAGTACTCCATCCCCGTCACAAAATAACTTGATCAATAAGTATATAGACACATTTTAGTTATAGATACATCCGTATTTACAAAAAAAATTGAGAGAGTTATTTGGAGACATAGGGAGTATGATATTTTTCAGATGCAGCAATCGTACGAAACATGTTAACTCCATGATTTAGCTTTGTGCTGTCTTCAACTGTCTCACTGCCAATGTGAAGCAAACTTGATCTTCGGTTGGTACTAATGGAGAAATTATTTGTTGCTAGAGAAATTTCTACATCATACATAACCTTAATTGTTATAACCAGAGACACAAATTGATGGTTGCGAGGAACTGCTCAGCAGTCGATGAATTGTTTCCATCACTTTGTACAATTGTCTGCCCGCTTGGTTGATTTACGCATACGTTAGTTATATGCATGCTCAGCACTTCTTACTTACTGCTTCTAGATTTGAACAATCAGAACATCCTTGTATAGATAAATGAAGCAAGAGCTCCCCTACAAGTATTTTCCTATTTTACATCCATATGTCATCACCGTGGCACTATTGTAGATTGTTTGCTGCTTACCTGATCACCCACCATTGCTGGACGTTTCAAATGTTTTGGATGTTAAATTTGGCTTCTTTTTTACATGTCATGTGTAGAAAGCTGTCCTCGAGCCAGCAATGGAAGGAAAGGACATGGTTGGTCGTGCCAAAACAGGGACAGGCAAAACTTTGGCATTTGGAATCCCCATTATGGATAAAATTATTCGCCATAACAAAGCTAACAAGTAAGTTGGACACTTTCAAGATCATATGCATTAATATTTTTCCTGTACACCTTTTGACGTGCTCTTGCGTCATACTTTCATCTTAATTGAATATTTGGATTCACAGACCTGGACGGGGCCCCCTGGCGATATGTTTGGCGCCTACAAGAGAACTTGCGAAACAAGTTGAGAAAGAATTTGTTGATTCTTCCAATCTGCAGACACTCTGTGTGTATGGAGGATCTCCGATTCAGCAACAAATAAGAGCACTTGACTATGGTGTTGATATAGTCGTTGGGACACCTGGGCGGGTAATTGATCTGCTAAAAAGAGGTACTCTGGATCTGTCAATGGTCCAGTTTGTTGTTCTTGATGAAGCAGATCAGATGTTGTCAGTGGGTTTTGATGAAGCTGTTGAGGTCATTTTGCAAAAGGTGCCTGTGAAACGTCAAACCTTGATGTTCTCTGCAACAATGCCACCCTGGATACGTAAGCTGACAGCCAAGTACCTCAAGAATCCTGTCGTAGTTGACCTTGTGAGTGCTACTTTCTGTTGTGTTCACACTTCTCTAATTGCTCAACCCTGCAACTTCAATTTCATTGCATAATTGGTGGAACCATATCAGAACTAGTTTGCCATGTATTTGCTGTGTCTATTTGGGATGGTCATCTTCTTAGAATTAGAGCTTATCCTTAGTAATAACTTCAATTCTCTTATGTTAGCATTTTACTTCTGCTGGGTACCCATATTCTTCATAACTGTTAATTCTGACTTCTGTTGTCTGTACATAAGCATATTGTTAGTATCGAGCTGTATATAAGGAAACTGTTATAGCGATGCCAATGTTTAAGTCTTCCTGCAAATTTCTCTTTTCTTACTGTTGTACTGAAATTGCAAAACTCAGCTTGAATTGTTAAGCGCTAGTGATGGGAAAGCTAGTATTGGCAAATTGTGGTATGGTACTTCCCCAGAGTAAAAAGCCAATTCACATCACTAACTGCAATGCTATGAACTGAGAAAAAAGTAGGGGTTAGCTTTGCTCTTGGTTTCAGCTGCACATTGTTCTATTAAGAAATCAGTAGCTACCATCTGGAACTGGTTTATGATACTTGTTGTTTTCTAGGTGGGTGAAGATGACCAGAAGCTGGCAGAAGGAATTACCCTGTTTACTATTGCCACGGAGAAACGTGAGAAACCTGCTGTCCTTGGACAACTGATTAAGGCAAGGGTGTTCTGTGTTTCTAGTACTTAATAAGTACTATGTAATTTCTATCTAGTTTTTTTGTGGCACTCAAGTAATTTTGTATTGTTCCAGGATCATGCTAAAGGCGGTAAGTGCATCGTGTTCACGCAAACAAAAAGGGATGCTGATAATTTGGCGTACGCCATGGGTCGGAGTATCCAGTGCCAGGCCCTTCATGGAGATATTACACAAGCCCAGAGAGAGAGGACACTTCAAGGATTTCGCGAAGGGCGGTTTAGTACTTTGATTGCTACAGATGTTGCTGCTCGTGGTTTGGATATTCCAAATGTAGATCTGGTTAGTGTTTTTCTGCCTTTTGAGTTCTTCATTTCTCATTTAGAACTGTGATTTGAACTGTTTGGTGTCGGCAAGTGCATCTGAGTAGAACATGTTCTGTCAACTCCTTGACTGGCTTTTGTTCCTTTTCAGGTGATACATTTTGAATTGCCAAACAATTCAGAGATATTTGTTCACAGGACTGGCCGTACTGGCCGTGCTGGGAAGAAGGGTACCGCAATTGCGATGCACACCTACAACGAAAGTCGAGCTGTCAGGGGGATTGAGAATGACGTTGGAGGCAAGTTTAAAGAGGTGAGGTTTTGCATCGTGTAGTTCTCTGTTAGAATTATGTTTCATGACATTACACTCAACTTGTTGATTTATTCCCAGCTTCCGAAGATCAATGTTGAAGGATCTGACTTGATGATGTCTGGTGGTTTCGATTCCTACGGAAGTGGAGGCGGTGGTTTTGGTGGGCGTGGTGGCGGCAGTTTCGGTGGGCGTGGTGGTGGCGGCGGTTTCGGTGGGCGCGGCGGTGGTGGTTATGGCAACTCTTCAAGCCGAGGTGGTGGGTTCGGTGATTCCGGAGGATTTGGTCGTTCAGGTGGTGGATTCAGCCGCTCAGGTGGATTTGGCGAATCAGGGTTCGGCCGTTCAGGTGGTGGCGGTGGATTCGGTGATTCAGGGTTTGGCCGCTCTGGTGGCGGCGGCGGTGGCGGTGGATTTGGCGATTCAGGGTTTGGTCGATCTGGTCGGTCCAGTGGTGGGTTTGGAGATTCTGGCTCAGGTGGGTTTGGTAGCGGCTCCGGTGGCTCTGGCTTCAGTGGATTTGGTAGCTTTGGAAGCAAAAGCTCTTAAAAGATTATCCACTGGGTTTGGCAACTCAGCATAGCCTAGCAACCCTTTAATTGGAGGAAACTGCCAAACCCAGCCAACTGGAGCTGTGATGGTTCTTATCAGAAGAGGTGACTATTCTTCTTATTCGGCCAAGGCCGAATTTCTAGCGCAACAAACACCATACGCTTGTCTGGAGCTGCCAGCTTTGAAGGCAGCCGGGAAATAATCACGAGGCTTTTTTGTGTTCTTTTTCTTTTGTGCTTTCCTGCTGCAAGTTATTTGCAGTAGGGTTCCTTGTAATATATGCAGTGTGTCTGTTCTTTGCGGATAACAGTATTATATCTGCTTTTCTTTTTTTTGTAGTTTTGTATTGTATTAAGCAGCCCTCAGCGGACCTATCTAATGACCCGAACTATAGTCTCTAGAAGAATATGTTACAGATGGTTATTTCTGCATTCGCTTCAGTTACTCCCTCCGTCCATGAAAGATGTTAGATTTTTCTAAATTTGGATGTATGGATAGAGGTAGTACTATTTATTGCTTATGTCGTGGCAAGTAAAACTATCACTGGTCTGTTTGAAGTCCAATGTTTGCTTCTCAAGTGCTGGAGTTCTAGCTTTATTTGTCAACAAATTTTTATTTTGCTCCTTACCAAGCATGCGTGCCTTAAGAGCATCTCTAACAGAGCCCGAAAAAGTGCAAACTGAAAAAGTGGTTTTCAGTCTTCTGAAAACGATAGTTCGTGCGAATTTGGCAGTGGTGCGGATTAGAAACCGTAAAACTGGAACTGAAAAGTAGAATTTGTAAAACTGGAACTGAAAAAGCAGAATTTGAAAGGGCGTGGGTAAATTCGGCGATGATCATAGTTTGACATCAAATTGATGCTCCGATTGAGCATCAAAAGTAAAATCAAACCTATAGTACTGGTACACCGGCGAGCGCTACTTAAGCTAAGCAAAATGCGGCCTATAAAGTGGCCTACGCGCGCGGCGGTGCCGGTGGTGGCGCAGCGTGTCGGCGGCAGATGGTGCCGACGCTGTCGAGGATGAGCTTCACGCGTCGTCCGCGTCAAGCTCGACGGTGGACGCGGGCCTCCCGGCGGGCCGCCTCGTATTCACGGATGAGGCGGACGGCTTCCGCCTCCTCCCGGCGGAAACGCTGGTGAGCCTCCGCCGCGCTGATGGCCTTGGTCTGCGCGAGGACGGCGTCCTCCTCGTCGCTGCCGTGGACATAGTCCCCGGCGGAGAAGGTGGGCGACCGCGCGGGGACGAGGTCGTCGTCGTCGCTGTTGTACGCGACGGGGAGCCGCGGTGCGCGGCATGACTGGCCGGACGAGGAGCCCTCGCCGGCGTTGCCGTACCTGGCGAGCTTCCCTGGGGGCGTGGGCCCCCAGTTCGTCCATCGGCGGGCGCTGCGCTTGCGCGCGCCCTCCGACCGGTTCCATTTGCGCCGCTCCGCACCGGTGCGGAAGACGGCGGACGCGGCGGCGAGTCGCCGCCGCCCAATCCGGCGCCACGGCCTGCGGAGCCGCCTCGGGACGCCATCGCCCACCGTCGGCCGGTGGATTGCTGCCTGGTGCTCGCTGGATTGTTCGCCGGAGATGGTGCTTGGCGGCGGCGGAGGGAGAGGAACGGCGGAGGGGAGTAGGGTTTGCGACCCGAACTCCCCTCCGCGAACCCTTTTAATAGGGGCCGTTCGGAGATTTGTTCGGTCCCCTGAACTTATTTTACCGGCCCATCTTTTCGATCACTGATCTGCGACACATTTGGCCTGAACCCGTAAATCCGCCGGAAAAGTTCGGTTCCGGCGGCTCGAAATCAAACTCTTTGTTTCGTAAGATGATGTCATTCCTGTTGTTGCCAGATGCCTTATTTATTGTCATTGCATATCACCTTTTCTTTTCCTAGGCATTAGTTGGCCCTCACCATTGCATAGATTCATAGCATCCTTTGCATCGCTTTTAGGATCAGCAGTTAATCATGTGCCATAGTTAATGGATTGAGCCTCCGTGAAAAAAGCGTCGTGCAACATACCTATGCCAAATGGCGCTGGATCTGATTAAGGCTGATCATAGTGGTAAGTATCATGTAGTAGTATCATGCATATGATATTTGTGTATGATACTATCTCTATAGTGGGTAATATCATAAAGTAGTATCATAGCCATGCTATATTTATTGTTTTTTAGAATCTCAATGCAAATTTGTGTATAAGATTTGTTTGTCATTAAATTTTCTTGTGATATGTGCTATGATACAGTATCCACCTATGTTACTCTAATCTCCTCTCTCCTCCTTAATTAGCTGCCACATCATCATTTTTGTGGGACCAATATGCATGATACTAGCTATGATACTAGCACTATGACCAGCCTAAGTTGGCCTAGTGCTATTGGTCTCTCACAATCAAACCTGCTGCCCTGCATGTCCCTCTCAACCGAACAAACGTTTGTGTTTATCTTTACGGTTCCTTCGACGTTCCGACAAGTATTATGCTCCGCCCGCACCACCCAACACCCACACTTTTCCCCTTCTTTATTTTCAGGGCATCTTCAATGGAGCGACGCAGACGCTGAGCGACCGTTTGTGTCCATCGTGACCGAAATTGCGTATGAGCCTTGCTCCAGCGGGGCGACGCAAAGTGATTGGTCCGTCCGCGGCGACGCATACCTGGCCCAAATATGCGCCAAATGGACCAACATAATGCTGAAAATCCAATACGAATTCTAGTTCTATTATTCTTATTCGTTCTATTTAACCAATTGCCAAACATATTGGTAACATTAGTTGGAGGAGGTATATTAAAATTGAAATAGACTATAAGCCAAATGATGTGTGCAAAAGGACATGAAATAAACAAGTGATCCACAGTCTCCAAAAAAATCACAAAAACAACACATCCTACAACCATTCCATTTTCGTTTTGCTAAATTATCTTTCGTGAGTACCACTTTATTATTTAGGAACAACATGAATATCTTACTTCAAGCGGGATTTTCATTTTTAAAGATATTTACGTAAAAATCTAGTATGCCATTCATCAAGTCCACGTACATAGATTTTACAAAAAAAATACATGTATCATTAAGGTTCCATTTAAAACTGTCAGGGGTAATGATAGCTAAACCGCCATAGGCCTACAACGTAAATGCAACCATTCATTCCCTTTATATTCATTCAACACTCTTCTAAAACCAATTTTCAACGGTGTTTGAGCCAGTCCATTTGCTACTAATACATTTCATTTGAACAATGTTATATAAGGATGGATGTTGCTACGATAGAGGTGTATCACCTAACCAAACATCCTTCCATAACCGGATTGCACTGGTGGAAAAAAGGGCTTTGGTCGCGGTTGGCAACTGCCATTAGTCGTGGTGGCCCAACCGCGACCAAAGCAGCGCGACTAAAGGCCCCCCCCTTTAGTCGCGGTTCCTTACGAACCGCGACTAAAGGCCCGTCCACGTGGGCCGCAGGGGAGCACCAGGGCGGAGGACCTTTAGTCGCGGTTCTTCTGGCCAACCGCGACTAAAGGCCTCCGCAGGGTTTAGGGTTTTAGCCCCCCTCCCCCTAAATCTGGTTTCTTTTTAATTTGTATTGTTTTATTTCTTTTGGGTTTTAATTTTGAAGGAGTTTCACATATTCTACGGTACTGTATACATACATGCATATGAATGTACAATTTCAAACAAATTTGAAATTAGAACCAAAAAGAATTCAAGAGGAATATACAATATATATTCAATATCGGATGACCATATACAATATATATTCAATATCGGATGACCATATACAATTTTGAACAAGTTAGTTACAAATTCTGGTGCATATAAAGTTCTACGTCATCGTAATAGTGTTCTCCTCTAGGATCGATGACTTCCCTCGCCAACCATCCAGCTAGTTCCTCTTGAAGTGGTCGGAAGCGAGCTTACTGGACTAAGCGTCTTCCGGAGGTTATTCCTCGGGATGTTGTTCTCACACGTCTGGTCCCGCTCATTGCGGTATCTCCGGATCCTCTCACAAACATAGTATCCACATAGATTGGTCCCCGGTGGCTGAATATCCCCGATCGTCCGCACCGCCATTTTAAAATGTAGCTCCTTTTCGAATTCACCGACCTTGGTATCTACGAACCGTCTCCAAACCCTACGAGGCAAAGAAAATTAAATAAACAAGAGAGTTATTAATTAGTTACTTGATATTAGGAAATGATGAACGAAATAGGCCGATCGATATAGAGCGCAAATGAATGAAAATAATTACTTTTGCATCATTTTTCTCATGTCGCCCCAAATCGCCGGATCCATATTCAGAGAGTCGTGGACGAGAACTGAGGAGGTCTGAACTTTAATTACCATAAGAATCCAGTGGAACCTGCGGACACGATACATGCACAGTCATGCATAACTCATCGATTAGCCACATACCATAAACAAAAGAGAATGTGCTCAAGACAGAAACACTCACCCAAAATGGTAAGGAAATAGAATATCACTTTTCTGTTGCTGTTTTCTAATAAACCGCCACAGGTCATCCTCCACGTCGGCGGGGTGGTGTTCTAACACATATGAATTAACGATGTGTGGGTCAATGAACCCAACATCATGGATGTTCCTTATTCGCATTTCCCGCTTCTTCATTCTGCATAATATATAGCGTACACAACAAGATAGTTAGGACATATATATATATATATATATATATATATATATATATATATATATATATATAGTGCAGGCCGGCAATGAACGAGATGGGGTAGAAATTAATAAATCACTTACAGAACGTAGCAACTGATGATAGATTTGTCGAGGTCGCGCAGATTGAACAGCTGGAACAATTCACTCAGAGGAATTTGTACCCAGTAATGTTTGAAGTGATGCTCATATCTAACTTCCGCATAGATATTCACTCAGCTCGTTCTCCATCTTCTCCCACTTAGGCTGCCAAAAGCGATACCCTCCTGGCCCCATTTTATGATTGTACTCCTTCTTGGCCGCATTTTCCTTATTTTTTTTCGATAGTTCAAGGAACTGCTCCGATTTCTTTTGCTTCACAAATTCTGGCCAATCATGTTGCAGTTTCTCATATTGTCCTTTGAAATCCGGAGTCTTGCCCTGGTTGACAAAGTCATGGGCTAGATTTTGCTTGTATTTCCGGAATGCGTTGGCCATCCTAGAAAGAAGCGAATCGTTTGACTAGCTTGCGCCTCTCCTTGTTTTCCGCAATCTTGTTACCCTCCTCATCGTATTTGCGGTATTCCGGAGGTAGAACGAAATGTTCCATAAGCTTGTTGAAGCAATCTTTTTTTTCTCTCTTATCGACAAAAGTGAAACCAACACGTGCCTTCTTTGGCTCATTCCACTCCTGGCGGGTGATCGAGACGTTGTCTCTAACAACGGCTCCGCATTGGCTGACAAACTTGGTGGCGTTCTTGCTGGGCTCCAGCGGCCTGCCGGTTGCTTCGTCGACAACATCGATGGTGCATGTTTCTCCTGCTTTCATCGTCTTGGTTGCGCCACGCTTTGACGACGTACTCGATTTTTTCGACGATCCGGCCGAGGGCTAAAATAAGAAAGAGAGTCGCGCGCGTTAGTACACACACATTTATTCAAATCAGTTAGTTGTATCACCAGACGCTCAATATGTATATATATATACCTCGGCGCCGGAGGTGGTTGCTACTTCCAATTGAAGATCGTCGTTTATCGACGTTTCTTCGGCATCATCTGCTTGCTGACGGCGCCCTTCATCTTCACCCTCAAGGTTCAGATAAGAAGAAATATCATCTTCTTCTTCTCCGGTCGGCACATATGGAATATCGCCTTTTATAATGCCGAACATATGGTCTTCAGCGTCCGGATCATAGTTGTCCAGAATCGGGTCAGCTCTATCGTCCGCCATATGTCAGTCCTGAAAACATGTAGTAAAAACAAATTAATTGTGTATATGCCAGCATTATCACATCTCTTCTACATATAAAGAGAGAGGGCGACGAGGGAGGCGAGAGAGGGGGGACGCTTGTATTAGATGTGTATATGCGGACGATCGACCTCGCCTCGCATGCAGTGACCGCGTGACCGAGAGACCGGTGGCGGTGGCGAAAGGACGGTGGCGAAAGGGCGGTGGCGGTGACGCGTATTAGATGTGTATATGCGGATGATCGACCTCGCCTCGCAGTGACCGCGTGACCGAGAGACCGGTGGCGGTGGCGAAAGGGCGGTGGCAGTGGAGGTGGCGGTGCCGATCCTCTCTCTCGTAAAAAAACAAAAAAAAACCCCGCGCGTATACGGAGGGGGCGGCGAGGGCCTCGCCGCCCCCTCCATATACACGCGGGGTCGGTGGCGAAAGGGCGCTGGCGAAAGGGGGGTGGCGAAAGGGCGGTGGCGGTGCCGAGGACACATAACCCTCGCCGAGGACACATAACCCTCGCCACGGTGGCAGTGGCGGTGGCGGTGTTAAGTAAATTTTTTGTTAAGTTAAATTTTTGTTATGTCAAAATTTTGTTAAGTCAAGATTTTGTTAAGTTTACGTAGGGGGCGACGAGGGGCTCGCTGCCCCCTCCATATATGCGCGCGCGGTGGTCAAATTTTAGTTTTTTTTTTACACAAACTTGAGTTTTTAGTTTTTCTAAGTCAAATTTTAGTTTTCCTAAGTCAAATTTTAGTTTTTTTTCACACTCTTTTTTAAGTCAAATTTTAGTTTACAATTTTGAGTTAATTATTCAAAATTTTAGTTTACAATTTTTAAGTCAATTTTAGTTTAAAATTTTAGTTTACAATTTTAGTTTACAATTTTTAGGTCAAATTTTAGTTTTTTTTCACACTCTTTTTTTCACACTCTCTCTCCTCCCTCCTCTCATCTCTCTGCCATGCGCGCATGACCGTGCGGCGCCGCGCGCGCGCGTGGCCGGAGCTAGGCCGGCGGGCCGGCGAGCAGAGATCGAGCGAGCGCGCGCGGCTGGCGAGGGCGCGCGCGCGGCGCCGGCCAGGGCGGCGGCGGGCGCGAGCCGGCGACGTGTACGGCGAGGGCCGGCGCGAGCAGAGATCGAGGGCGCGGAGCGCGCGCGCGCCAAAAATCGGCGAGGGCCGGCGGCGGGCGAGCAGATAGAGGGCGGCGCGCGCGCGACGACGCACGGCGAGGCGGCGGGCGACGGCGGCGGACGACGACGGGCGGCGACGACGGGCGGCGACGACGGCAGCCCGACGGGCGCGCGGAGAAGAAGTTCGCGGGCGGAGAAGACGAATGGGGCGCGCCCGCGCCCGCGCGTATAAATAGGGGTGGGCCTTTAGTCGCGGTTGGGGTCGCCAACCGCGACTAAAGGTTATTTTTTAGTCGCGGTTGGGGACCCCAACCGCGACTAAAGGTATTTTCGCTGTGTTTTTATTTTCCTCGCGCAAGGACCTTTAGTCGCGGTTGGCCGTGCCAACCGCGACTAAAGCTCTTTTTTGAAAATACTTTTCTTTTTTGAAAATCATATAATACATATAATATATCAAAAAAATCAGAAAAATAAAACTAATTCAATTCAAAATTTTAAAAATACAAATAATATATCAAAAAAATCAGAAAAAAAACTAATGCAATTCAAAATCTTAAAAATACAAATAATATATCAAAAAATTTCAGAAAAATAAAACTAATTCAAATAAAACTAATTCATTTCAATATGTTAAAAATACAAATAATATATCAAAAAACTAAGAAAAATAAAACTAATTCAATTCAAAATGTTTAAAATACATATAATATATCAAAAAATTCATAAAAATAAAACTAATTCAATTCAAAATCTTAAAAATACAAATAATATATCAAAAAATTCATAAAAATAAAACTAATTCAATTCAAAATCTTAAAAATACAAATAATATATCAAAAAATTCAGAAAAATAAAACTAATTCAATTCAAAATTTTAAAAATACAAATTATCAAAAATTCATAAAAATAAAACTAATTCAATTCAAAAGTTCGTTGGCCCCCTCTTCCCGCCTCTTTCCGCCGACCCCCTCTTCCCTCCTCGTCTTCCCGCCATTTCTTCCCTGTCTTCCCGCCTCTTTCTTCCCGCCAATTGTTTCCCGCCAATTTCTTCCGGCCTCTTTCTTCCCGCCAATTTTTTCCCGCCAATTTCTTCCCGCCACTTTCTCCCCGCCTCTTTCTTCCCGCCAACTGTCTTCCCGCTCCCATTTTTCCCGCCATTTGTTACTACATATAGGTAGCCCGCCTTGGCCAGCATCACATCTCTACAATCTCTCATCACTCTCTCATGGCTTCCACCGCACCCACTCTAACCTACCAGCAGGTGGAGGAGCTTTGCGCCTCGAACTACCCTTGCCCTCCGGGCTACCGCGTCTCGCCCGGGAGCCTAAGCGCCGGCGGCGTGCCGGTCCCTCCCGTCCCTCAGGGTACTGCACGCCGGGCGGCCATCACGAACCACTAATACCTCGACCTCACGCCGGAGCAGCGGATGAATCCCCGTTGGCATCCCGATAACCAGCATACTTGGGACGCCTTCTTCATCAATCGGCGTGAGAGGGCGCTCGCTGTATGAGGAGGACGGTCTGCCTCCCCGGAAACTTCCACGAGGCCGGCCGTCGGCTATGGTGGTACGGCCGGACTCTGCAGAGCGTCATGGACTACATCACGGCCGGCGATATCCCCCGCTGCGCTACCCTCGATTCGAGCCACGAGCGCCGCCCGACGAGCAGCGACGACAGCGGCACGACGCCGGCAACTTAGAAGGCGACGACTACCAGTACAACGGCGGCGGCTATGAAGACTACGAGTATGCATATTATACGCCTAGGCAGGAGTATGACTAAATCACTCCAAATTTCATGTATGCAGGAGTATGACTTAGTCACTCCAAATTTCCTGTATGAAGGAGTATGACTTAGTCACTCCAAATTTCATGTATGCATGCAGGAGTATGACTTAGTCACTCCAAATTTCATGTATCATCAGTGCTATCTCGAGTCAATTGAATCATTCGAAAATGGACACCAAACACATCACGGGTAATATAATTCACATGATTCATTCAACAAAGTTTGGTACAATAAATTATTACACATCATTTCTTCCCTTGTGTCCCTGCTTGCTTACGATTGTGCCGTATCCATGGAGCATCCTCATCATTTAACTTAATGCTTGGGTCGGTGTTCACTTTGAAGGGCGGAATTTCAGCAAACATATTATAATCTTCTCGACATGTCTGTCTTGTCCTCCACTCCCACGATGTTTCTTTTCCACTGAAAGAACAATGTGGCGCTTTGGATCATCGCATGATGTACTGATCGTTTTCTTATCTTTCCGTTTCCTCGGTTTGCTACTCATGTCCTTCACATAGAAAACCTGAGCGACATCTTTCGCTAGGACGAATGGTTCGTCAAGATAACCAAGATTGTTGAAATCCACCATTGTCATTCCGTATTGCTGGTCCACCTTTACCCCACCTCCTGTTAGCTTGAACCATTTGCACGGAACAAAGGGACCCTAAAGGAGGGTCCATAGTCAAGTTCCCATATCTCCTCTATGTAACCATAATATGTGACCTTTTGCCCATTCTCGGTTCTTGCATCAAAGCGGACACCACTGTTTTGGTTGGTGCTCTTTTTATCTTGGGCGATCGTGTAAAATGTATTCCCATTTATCTCGTACCCTTGGAAAGTCGTTATAGTCGAAGATGGTGTCTTGGCCAACATGTACAGCTGATCTACAACCTTATTGTCACTCATTAAATGTTTTCTCAACCAAGCTGAAAGTCTCCATGTGGGCCTTCCTAATCCAGGATTCGGGCTTCCCGGGGTTGTCCGAGCGTAAAATATTCTTGTGTTTCTCAAAGTACGGAGCCACCAAGCTGGAATTGGTCAGAGCGTGTGGTGTGCTTGAGTCGAGAGAATGGCCGTCCATACATATCATTGATTTCCTTCCGATCGTGCCTTTTCCACTTAGTCTCCCCTCGTGCCGCGATCGAGGAAGACCAATCGGCTTAAGGTCAGGAACAAAGTCAACACAAAACTCAATTACCTCCTCATTTCCATAGCCCTTGGCGATGCTTCCTTACGGCCTAGCACGGTTACGAACATATTTCTTTAATATTCCCATGAACCTCTCGAAGGGGAACATATTGTGTAGAAATACAGGACCGAGAATGGAAATCTCATCGACTAGGTGAACCAGGAGGTGCGTCATAATATTGAAGAAGGATGGCGGGAACACCAACTCGAAACCGACAAGACATTGGATCACATCGTTACGTAACCGTGGTAGAACTTCCGGATTGATTACCTTACGAGAGATTGCATTGAGGAATGCACATAGCTTCACAATGGGCGGTCGAACATTTTCCGGCAGGAGCCCCTCAAAGCAATCGGAAGCAATTGCGTCATAATCACATGGCGGTTGTGAGACTTCAGTTTTGGAACTTTTTCTCCGCCATGTTTATTATTCCCTTTATATTGGACGAGAATCTGACGGGACCTTCATACGCTCGAGGCATTCAAAAAGATGACCTTCTCTTCTTTGGTCGAGCGTAGCCGGCACGACCTTGAAACCGTTCCGGATGCCGGTCATCGTGGTCTTTCAAACTTTCTTTGGTCTGCCGTGCTTCCTTTGTATCATTTGACTTCCCATACACGCCCAAGAAGCTTAGGATGTTCACGCAAATATTGTTCGTAACGTGCATCACGTCGATTGCAGAGCGGACTTCTAGGACTTTCCAATATTCTAGCTCCCGTAATATAGATTTCTTCTTCCACATGGCTACGTGCCCGTCAGCTCCTTCGAACTGATTGTCCGCCAGGACCCTTTCCAAAGATGACTTTCAAATCCTTGACCATATCAAATACCTCAAGCACCGGTGTGTTCCGCAGGCTTCGGCCGGTGATCTGCCTTGCCGTTGTAATGCTTGCCTTTCTTTCTTCTTGGATGACCTTTCGGAAGAAATCGACGATGCCCAAGGTACACGTTCTTCTTACAATTTGGCAAATGTACACTTTCGGTCTCATGTAAGCGGTGCGTGCATGCATTGTATCCCTTATTTGACAGTCCCGAAAGGTTACTAAGAGCAGGCCAATCGTTGATGGTTACGAAAAGCAACGCTCGTAGGTCAAATTCCTCTTCTTTGTGCTCATCCCACACACGGACACCAGGTCTGCCCCAGCTGTAAAAGTTCATCACCTAATGGCCTTAGGTACACCTCGAAGTCGTTGTCGGGTTGCTTCGGACCTTGGATGAGCACTGGCATCATAATGAACTTCCGCTTCATGCACAACCACGGAGGAAGGTTGTAGATGCATAGAGTCACGGGCCAGGTGCTATGGCCGGAGCTACGCTCGCCAAAAGGATTCATGCCATCCGTACTTAGACCAAATCTTATGTTCCTTGCGTCGGCTACAAAATCTTTGAACTCTCTGTCGATCTTTCTCCATTGCGTTCCATCCGCGGGGTGTCTCAACTCCCCGTCCGACTTACGGTCCTCTTTGTGCCATCGCAACAACTTGGCATGCTCTTTGTTCCCGAACAGACATTTCAACCGTGGTATTATAGGAGCATACCACATCACCTTGGCGGGAACCCTCTTCCTGGGTTTCGGCCCTCAACATCGTCACCAGGGTCATCGCCTCGATCTTATAACGCAATGCGGTGCATACCGGGCATTCATTCAAATTCTCGTATTCACCGCGGTAGAGGATGCGGTCGTTGATGCATGCATGTATCTTCGAACCTCTAAACCTAGAGGGCGGACAACCTTCTTTGCTTCGTACGTAGTGGCGGGCAACTCGTTATTCTTTGGAAACATATTCTTCAACATTTTCAGCAAGTTTTCAAATGCCGAGTCAGCTACACCTGCTCGTGCCTTCCATCTCAGCAAATCCAAAGCAGTAGCCCAGCCTTTTTCAGACCATCATCGCATCCGGGTACAGCGCCTTCCCGTGATCCTCTAACATGCGATCCAAATTCTCCCTCTCTTTTCAGTTTCGCAGCGTCTCCGCGCATCAGCAATGGTCCGACCAAGATCATCAACGGGATCATCACGTGCCTCTTCTTCACCTTCCCCTTCACCTTCCCCTTCACCTTCAGCATCCTCCATGAAAGTATCACCGAAATGAGCAAGATAGCTTTCATCGATGAAATCATCCCCTTCTTCATCTTCTTCCATTATAACCCCTCTTTCTCCATGCTTGGTCCAACAATTATAGCTTGGCATGAAACCGTGCCGAAGCAGGTGCATGTGAACATCTCTTGAGGAAGAGTAACCCTTCCGATTCTTACATTTAACACATGGACAGATAACAAAACCCCCCGCTTGTTCGCATTGGCCACTACGAGGAAATCTTTCAAACCCGCACCGAACTCGCCGGAGAGTCGGTTACCGTACATCCATTGTCGATTCATCTCGCATTATTATAATATAAAATATATAATTAACCATCATGCATTTGTTAAACTAACTAGCTACAAACAATATAAATTAAACAATGAACTACACACACATGCACATTTTATCAACGACACATCAAAGGTTCAAGTTGCTAACCGCGATCGAGGAGGAAAAAATAAATGAGAAAGCTCAAGTGTGGCTCCAACACTTCATATCATGTTTGTTTCATGCTCTTGGGGCATTTCATCAAACACCTTATGTGCATAAGAGGAACCAAAAGCAAACCTAACACCCACTTGTGAAGCTTGTGAAGAGAATGGCACCAAATGGCTAAGTGTTGGCTGCTGGATGGGTATATATAGGGGAGGGGCTTTAGTCGCGGTTGGTCTGGCCAACCGCGACTAAACGCCTTCGGGCACCTTTAGTCGCGGTTGGCCTGGCCAACCGCGACTAAAGACCCCCACGTGCACCGGCTGGCCACCGAGCGCACAGGCTCAGGGCCTTTGGTCGCGGTTCTCCTCCCGAACCGCGACTAAAGGTACCATTAGTCGCGGTTCCTGCAGCATCGCGACTTATGGGGCTCACCCGAAGCCTGTTTTTCCACCAGTGTTGTTGATCCAGATCCTATATAGAAATGACATCTGCTACAGAAATTATTCTTAACTCGCGTAAGACCGTTCCAAAAAGGTGATTCCATTGGTTTTGCGTGAACTTGACAAAGAGTTTTTTTGTTAAGATATTTGTTGCGGAACAACTGTTGCCATAATCCTTCTTCGTTGAGCAATTTGAACAGCCACTTTCTTAATAAACATTTTTTTAAACTCGAGTACATTGATTTTTAGGCCTCCCTGATATTTTGGCTGACATAAAATAGTCCATTAGTTAACCTATATACTTTTCTTAGTACTACCTCCATCCCATGGCTTGAGGCCTATTTTTTTTCTTCAGAAAGTCAAACTATGTTAAGTTTGACCAAGTTTTTATCAAAAATTATTAACATGCAAAATACAAAATTAACATGCAAAGTACCATCTATTGCCAAAATAATCTAGACCTAAAATAGTCTAACCGCTTGCGCACACCAATGGGAACTTCAAGAAAAGATATAGCATGAACATTTGTAAGCTAGTTAGGAGTGAATTAATAAAGACAGTTGATCTCAGAAAGTAGTTTACTTTGCCAACAAACCGACTCTCTAGTCTCTAGATTCCATTCAGCATCGCGCAATTCTAAGGGTGTGTTCGTTTTTTGGATGGGGTGGATTTCCATTCTATCTGTCACGGAACTGTTCCATCCATGTGTTCGGTTTGGACAAATTTTTTTGTCACGGAACGGTTCCATCCCTGTGTTCGGTTTTGGAATGGGATGAGAATGGAATGGAATGGGTGAGATAGTCACCGATTAATTATTCTAACTCGATTATTTATTTGCTAAACTTGATTAAGTAGTGCTAAACTTGATTAATTATTGCTAAACATGGTTAATTATTGCTAAACTTAATTAATTATTGCTAAACTTAATTAATCAGCGTGTGACAGTCACCCGTTCCACCTCGTCTGGCCGAATCGGAGGAACCACTTCATTCCGGATCTAGGGGAATATTCCATTTGGAGGAACCACTTCATTCCATTCCAGTTTGCAACCGAACGCAGAAACGGGCTCTGGGTGCGGAACGGTTCCATTCCATTCCACCCCATCCCCAAACCAACCGAACACACCCTAAAAGGTTAGGAACAAAGAAATCCCTTAATATGTAGGAATACTGGAATCATGCACGCTGAAACACGAACTAGCGTAGATATATTTTATTGTGTCACACGGCTCGATTCCTTGGTTTCCTTTCCCTATAGTTCTGAATAAGCCCAATCTACTTTTTGATTGCACCCCCGTTGTGTTCACCAATCAGCACCATTGTGCTCCGTGTACATCTGTATTGGGCATTCTTCGCGTGTTGATATGATAGTACGTGCTTGGGGTTTAAAGGGTTAATCTCGTCTCAATTCGCAACATAACAACTGCCAGGCTACTGAAGTTACCCTGTCACCTGATACGATACTCTGTCAGCCTCGGCTCGTTCTTATCAACATAACAACATAGCAAGGATAAAGTAGCAGTACCGCAAATTCTCAAGGACAAGAGAACACGAGACACTTAACTGCATGTTAATTGTTATTCGAAACCACAGACACACAGACACACACAGAACACTGACAGAACACAGAAGCACCTACTTCAGTCCTAACACACTTACACTGCACGTTCATTGTTACTCCAAACCACAGACACACAGACATTGAACACTGACAGAAGCACCTCCTTCATTCCTAAACCTGGATACCCCTAACACGGACCTAGGACAACCTGGATCGATCTCTCTAATTAAGCAACACAAGCACACATACGGACTAGTGGCGACCGGCCGGCCGGCTGCTGCCCGGCGCGAAGGCGAATACATGGACTAGTTCTTGGATATGGCGACCCACGCGGAGTAGCTGTGCATGAGCATCATGAGCACCGTCAGGCTATTATCCCAGGGCGAGCTCGCGCTGTGCCCGTTGTGGCAGCCGCTCCGGTAGAGGTAGCCGTCCCCCAAGGCGCAAGCGGCGAGGAAGGACGCCTTGCCGGAGAAGAAGATGCCTGATAACAGCAGAGAGCGGACGAAGCGCAGGTCGGCCCAGCCGGCGGGGACGAAGGCGATGCCGTTGGCGGCGGCAGCCGCGGCCTCGTGGGCAGCGTCGAAGGCGCTGCCTTTGACGGCACGAGCGGCGGCGACGGCGCGGTCCTCGACCATGTTGACGGCCATCCGGACCACTAGGAGGTGGATGGCGGCCATGATGATGTTGGCGACGAGGCGATATTGGGTGTTGAGAAGGCGGCGGTAGAGGTCGCTCTCGCAGTGGTTGGCCGGCGGGTTCGCTGGGACTGTGTTGAGGCCGTTGCCCAGCATGAAGATGAGGACGAGCAGCCTCAGGTGCTCCGTCGCCACTCTCTTGATCATGGCCATGGCCGCGGCTCCCTCCCTCTGCTCTCACTGCCTCTGGCTGCTTGCTATCGAATGGTGCTCTTGGGCGCGCTTGGGGTGCTGGTTGGATGGATGGGGAAGGAAGGAGCACCTCGATCGTGTATTTATAGTCTGCTTGTAAGCATACTCCGTACCGTAGTTCCGGACGGGCACAGGAGTGCCGGAGAGATGGGGAAAAATGATTGATTGATCTCGATCTTCCGATTGACATAAAACTAAAGCGGGAGACGTCGAATATTTGAAAGACTCAGTCAGCCTCCGATCCGACGTAAAGCTGAGAGACAGGGAGGGAGGGGGGCATGCATGCATGAAGAGATCAAGGCGCGCATGGCTTGAACCTTGTGTCCAAACTCAAACGGCAACACGTTCTCAGCCATGCCATAGGATTCCCCTGGCCGATCCTTGTTCAGTCTGAAAAAAATGCGTCGTGGTTCTAAATTTTTAGAACTTTTCCAACTATAGTAGTTTGCGGTCTCCCGTTTAATTATTCTCTTCATGGGCGCTCCCTTTTGATTTGCTATACTTTGTTTTTTCTTCACCTTTGTCTTTGTAGAGGACAATATGGTTTCTTGGGAACTCTTTTTCTTTCGAAAAGAGAAATTGCCACAGGATTCCACGATAAAGGCATGAATAGGTCATTCCCTGGGCATCAACCATAGGAGAGGGAGGCAGGGATATGGGATCTCCGGATGTGTGACGAATGATCGATAATTCACAATGAATTCAAACTCCTCCCGACGACGCTGCCAGAAAATAAATTAAAGGAAACTCCTTCCCAGTGTGGAGTCTTCAGTCTTGTACCACGGGCAGCTTTCCATTATGTAGCTGACTTAAGGTTTTTCAAACCAATAGAACGACATGTG
The DNA here is from genome assembly GCF_019359855.2 of Lolium perenne. Taxonomy (NCBI): domain Eukaryota; kingdom Viridiplantae; phylum Streptophyta; class Magnoliopsida; order Poales; family Poaceae; genus Lolium; species Lolium perenne. The sequence goes on along the minus strand of NC_067248.2, from coordinate 28,942,189 downwards.
AACCTCCTTGCAATATCTCTACTACCTAAAAAGGACGAGAGCGTTCCGTTTCCTGCTACTCCGTTGATCCATTTCATCCTTCGTTCAATTCCCCCGCCCGTTGCTTCCTCTGTCCCGTGAACTCCGCCTCGTCGTGAAAAAATGTGTCGTGGTTCTAAATTTTTAGAGCTTTTGCAACTATAGTAGTTTTGATGTCTCCCTTTTAATTATTGTCTTCCTAGTTGGGAATAGCCTAGCTTGTAGGCGCTCCCTTTTGTTTGCTCTACTCTATTTTTTCTTTACCTTTGTCCTTGTAGAGGACACTGTGGTTTCTTAATATTAGTTTCCAAGGTAAATTAGATAGCAAGATATATATTTTTTGTAATTTTTCTTCATATAAGTGAAATAGGAAATCGGTTGTTCAGATACATATATCTTGTAACGCACTAATTAATGCGCGCGCATGGCCTGGACCTTCTCACCTTGTGTAATCTTGCCATGCCACAGGATTCCCCCTGGTAGCCGACTGGGAGGGAATCAGGGGATAAAGAAAAGAGAGGAGAGGACGAGAGGGTAGCACTTGTTGTGAAGTGTATATGTGGATTGCCTCTTCTCTTCCGCCACATTTCTGGGCTGAGGCTGTCGCTACGTCGGCCCACCTCATTAACATTCAGCCTTCCGCTGCTCTACAGGGTGGCATTTCTCTCGAGCGTCTCTCTGGTGTTTCTCCAGACTACTCGACTCTCCGTTCTTTTGGTTGCGTCTGCTATGTCCTTCTGCCTCCTCGCAAACGCACCAAACTGATCGCTCAGTCTGTTGAGTGTGTTTTTCTCAGATACAGTGATGAGCATAAGGGCTATCGCTGTTGGGACCCCGTTGGTCGTCGGATGCGCATCTCTCGTGACGTCACGTTTGATGAGACGCGTCCCTTCTATCCTCGCCCCACCTCGGGTACTTACCCGGTGGATGATATCTCTTTTCTTCTTTTTCCGGATGCACCCCCTGCTGTCCCTCCTCCCCTCCCTCCTACTTCTGATGCGCCCCCTTCGGCGCCATCCTCTCGTTCGTCTAGTCCACCTAGTACCCCTCGTTCTCCGGCTTCGGCTCCTTCCGATGCTGTCCCTTCTTCCTCTTCTTCTGATGACTTGTCTTCTGCAGATGAGCTTCCCCCTTCCCGACCTGTTCGTCAGCGTCGTGTTCCAGTTCGTTACTCTCCTAGTCAGTATGGTCTCTCTGTCGTTTCCGAGCCGACTTCTTATCGGGATGCCGAGCGTCATCCTGAATGGCAGCTTGCCATGGCTGAGGAGATCGCTGCGCTTGAGCGCACTGGCACTTGGGATCTTGTTTCTCCCCCTTCTGGTGTTCGTCCCATCACGTGTAAGTGGGTCTATAAAATTAAGACTCACTCTGATGGATCTCTTGAGCGCTATAAAGCGCGTGTTGTGGCTCGTGGTTTTCAGCAGGAGCACGGCCGTGACTATGATGAGACTTTTGCCCCTGTGGCTCATATGACTACTGTGCGTACCCTTCTTGTTGTTGCTTCTGTTCGCCGCTGGTCTGTTTCCCAGCTTGATGTTCAGAATGCTTTTCTTAATGGCGAGTTGAGTGAGGAGGTTTACATGCTGCCTCCTCCTGGGTATTCTGTTCCCAATGGGATGGTTTGTCGTCTTCGACGTTCTCTCTATGGTCTCAAACAGGCCCCTCGTGCCTGGTTTGAGCGCTTCGCCTCTGTCGTGACTGCTGCTGGTTTCTCTCCTAGTCTTCATGATCCAGCACTTTTCGTTCACACTTCTCCTCGTGGACGTACCTGACTGTGTAGAAAGTGGTGGTCGCGCAGTGCCAGAAGAGGCAGTCACAGAACCAGCAGCGCCCGGCGAGGAAGAGTCTGGAGTAGCGAGCAGACCACGATGACCCCTGAGAATGTCCTGATCAGAGAGTGCAACTGTAGAAGATCCTGAAGAGCCAGCCTGCTGACGATCCTGGAACTGCTGACGTAAACTGGGATCCCGCGTCCAACAGGTGGAGGAAGTGTGGCCAACCTTGCCACAGTAGGTGCAATGAGGACGAGGGCGGAGACTCGGACCGCGAGGCTGCTGACGTAAACTGGAATCCCAAGCATCAAGCAGGCGGTGAAGCTGCGCTATCTCATGCGCAGAGAGGGGCGCGACTGGAGAGGTCGACGTACAATCAGGTGCCGACGAGGAGCTATCACCCACACGCACAGAGGCCACCAAAGGGGATGACGGAGAGCAACACGCCGATGAAGACAGAGTCGGCAAAGCGCGGTCATAACCACGTGAAGAGGCCGCGAAAGTCGATGTAGAGCGGCAGGCCGATGTAGACGGAGTCGACGAAGCGCGGCCATAACCGCGGGAAGAGGCCGCAAAAGTCGATGTACAGCGGCGGGCCGACGTAGACGAAGTCGGCGAAGCGCGAGCAGAGCCGCATGAAGAGACCGCAAAAGTCGGTGAAGCGCGGGCAGAGCCGCATGAAGAGACCGACGTAGACGGAGTCGGCGAAGCGCGGGCAGAGCCGCATGAAGAGGCCGCAAAAGTCGGTGAAGCGCGGACAGAGTCGCGTGAACAGGCCGCAAACGGCGACGAAGAATGGCGAGCCGTCATACACGGAGGCAGCGAACAAATACCAAGTACCGATGGGAGGCCCAAAGATAAGGCGGGATCAGCGGAAGAAGACATCGGATAACAACAGCCGACGTTTTTTTTTCTTTTTTTTTTTGATTTTTTTTTACCTCAGATCAAGTCAACGAGCAGGAAAAAAAAAGAGGGCCGGCGCAGAAAAAAGAGGGCCGACGCGGGATCAAGAAGAGCAGGGGCGAGCGGGCCAAGCGGGCCAGGAGATCGATGAGATCGGGATCAGTCGATGGGCGACAGGAGCCTGGCGACGGGATCAGCGGATGGCGACGGGATCGGGAGGAGCCGATGGGGCGCCACGAGCGGGACAGGCGGAATCGGCCGGGCGCCACGCGCGGGACGGGCGGAATCGGCCGGAGACGGAGTCAGGCGGGCGTCGGGCGGGCGGAATCGGCCGGGCGCCACGCGCGGGACGGGCGGAATCGGCCGGCGGGGGCAGACTCCGCGCGAATCCCAGGAAGATCGGCCAGAGGAAGGACGGGGACGGGAATCGAGGCAGAGCAGAGGAGATCGACCAACTTCGGCCGGGAATCGAGCGGAGGAAGAACTTCGGCCGGGAACAAGCAACGTCGGCCGGGAACTAGAATCGATTTTGCTCTGATACCATGTTATGATAATATACTTGTTGTATTACCAGGGGGCCAAATGCCACAATATATAGTACATGTACAGGTGCACATATGCAGAAAACCCCCTAACATATGGAGAAACTACAATAGACAGATACATCTAACATCACTCAAGTTCATGTGCATGTATGGTGTAGCAGTAGCTACGCTAGCCTAGGCGATCCATCCATCATTCATTCGCCTCTCTGCTTTGCGTGTGATGCAGTGCCGGATTTTTCCTTTAATCGAGAAATGTGTGCTTGCTGGTCGTCGCAAAACAAGTGCATATGTGTGAAGATTATACTACCTCCATTTTAAGGAATAAGGCGCCATCGTTTTACGAGCATTTTGTTTGACCAAGAATTACTTCAAATAGATCAAGATTGTTTGTATGAAATTAGTATCATTAAAAAGTTCTTTTCAATACGAATCCAACGATGCTAATTACATATAATATAATCAAAATTTTATTGCTTATTTTTTATGGTCAAAGTTCATCTTGGAATGCGTGTGGGCCTTATTTCTTGAAACGGGGGTAGTAGTTGTTAGTTGATCCGTGGCATGTGGGTACTCACTATCCATACTCAATGAGGAGCCCGCTACAGAATTTTATTTTTAAAACCAAGTGTACATAATTAGTAGCCTTGTTTTTTTTAACATGAGACAAATGCCCATTAATTTCGAGGAAGTTGGTTTCCTAGTTAAAGGATGAATAACCAAATAAAAACTGATACAAGTATTAGCGACAACATGGGAAACACATAAACATAACACTACTCTCAACCAAGCGCGCACTAAACAATGCAAATCTGCAGCGCGCTGAAGTAGTCGACCTCACACTACTAGAGAGAAGAACTAGTGACTAATATGAAAAGCAGTAGATTTACGATGCACCCGCATAGGTGAGGACGCATGCACTCCCGTGCACGAGCACTATGCACCATGCATTGGCGGACTTAGTAGGTGGGCCGTGACCCACCAAAAATTTAGAGATTTTTAAAGATATGTGACCAAATTTCCCACGGGAGATCAAAAGTATGCTAGATGATGCACTTTATGAATAAATGAGGAAACCGTTATGGTCATAAAGCATCACACATTAAAACCAACCGGGCTGAGTTCAAAAAAAAAAAAAAAACCAACCGGGCTAGGCCAAACACCCAATAAATCATTTTACTTTTTCTATTTTTTCTTTTGAGAAAAAACATGAAAGCCAACACTTTTGTAAAAAATTATTATATTAATACATATGGACTTTAAAAAATATGAAAAATATATTTAACTGTTCATAATATTTAAATCCATCTACTCATGCCATTTTCATGCTATGTTTATTGTAGGATTTAGTTTCTTGTTAACCAAGTGGTCTAGTTCAAGAATAGCTTTCAATAGACAAACTTGGGGTGATCATGGGACCCTTTTGTATCAGATAGGAGGGGCTATTAACATTTTTATAAATAGTTTTGAAAGGTCCTACATATATAATGCATCTTTAGTTGCTATTTCAAAAATAGATATATTAATTATTCCATAACAACATGGATCTTGAAGTATCACTGGTTCATATTAGTGATAGAAGCTAGTCTGCACCTCAAGTGCAAATAATGAAGAAAATTTCATGGGGTTCAAACTTCATAGTTTGCCTTTGAACACAGTGATGCATTGAGAGAGATGCATGAGTTTGAATTTGTACAATCCAAATTTTCTAAAATTCATTTTTAACATAGTCTTATGAGGTCACACCTTGACACATGATAATTTTCATATTGTTTAGACCGCAACTAGATTTTATTATAAAAAAATGGAAAACCTGTAATATTCAAGTAAGATTTGTTTTCCCAAACTAAATTTTGATGTGTTTCCGGATAAGTGCTTATAAGAACATTTAAATTCATTTGTCATGAAAACATTTTCCAAGAGTATAATTGATAATTTGAGTATATTACTCCTGCTTAAGTACGGTAATATATCATGTTCGATGAAAGTCATGTGAAATGCAGTATTCTAGGAAATTATCAACATATTATGTAATATGGATGGACCATAGAATTGATTTGAGGAGACGCGCATGCGCGTGCATAGGTGCTAGGAGAGTGAAAGGAGAGGATTTCAGGAGCCATGCATAAAATTAGAGAGGAGGGCAAGGACTGGGTTCTTGCCGGTGCAAAAGGTCTTAGGGAACTTCTAGGCTGATAGCCTCTGTGGTGCAGACTAGCTTCTCCTATATTTTGGGTTCTTCTAGGCTGATAGCCTCTGTGGTGCAGATTAGCTTCTTCTAGGCTGATAGCCTCTGTGATAGCCCCCCTTGTTTCTCTTTTTCTTTTTGGCTTCGGCCATCCCCATGTTTTCTTCTCCTATATTAATATAAGGCAAAAGCTTTTTTGCCCGTTTCAAAAAAAAGAAAATATATTGTACAGGAGAATAGAAAGTTTCTACACTTGTATTTTGGGGCAAAATGTCCAAACCTAATGATCAAGGAGGACATGGAGTCCTTGATGTGACGATTTTTATAATAAAACTCTTGACGATGAATAATGTTCACAAAAATCTCATGATTTTCATACTATTAATATGGAGGGCACACCAACTGGGAAAAGTGAAGAATTAAACTTGGGGGACCTTTGTTGGTTTCTTTGGTAGGAACTAGAGCACCTGATCCTACCTGATCCTACTAAGAGCATCTCCACCGGCGCACCCATAGCTGTCCCGACAGAGTTATGGGGGCCGGCCTCGAAAATGGGCTCGCACCGGCGCGCCCCAAATAGAGTCGGCGCTTTTTCGAGCCCAATAGAAGTGCCAGCAACCCCGTGCCACCCCTTCGCGAAGGGCGCGAATCGGGCGCGCCAGCGCCTCGCGAGACGAATATTTTTGGCCGTGGGAGCCGCATGTCAGCCACACATCCCAAAAGTCGACGCCAGCGGGGAGTGGCGGGACCGACGCGTCAGCGGCACATTCAAGTTAAACCTAACCGTCGCCTACCTCGTGATGGAAGTTATTGGCGCGCAGCGACGGTGCAGTTTCCACAGAGGCGCATCAAAGTGTCTCGTCGCGCCTAGCTCTCCGTGCCAGCGTTAATGACCGCCACCGCTCCCCCGCCTCCCTCCGATCTATAAAAAGGGGCGCTCTCGCACCGTCCCTCACACAGAAACCCTAGCGCCTCTCTCCCCAACCCTAGCCGCCACCATCTCAAGAGTCGACGCCATGGCTGGTAGAGGCAGAGGCCGAGGCCTAGGTCACGGCCATGGTCGTGGTCATGGCCGCAGCAGAGCTGCACGGTCGCCGTCGCCTGCGACACCGTCGTCTTTGTCGTCGGACCTGCAGGAAGAGCAAGAAGTGTTGTTCGAGTTCGTCGTCATCCTCAAGGGTGACCCACTCAGCATCTAGAGGCTGCCGGACAAGTTCGCCAACTTCGTCGCCGGCAACGAGCCGGCCGCGCTACATCTGCGGGAGGCTGGCTACGACGACTGCCGGTGGACGTGCTCTTCGACGGGCGCGACAAGATATACCTCCACACCGGCTGGGATAAGTGCGCGCGCTACCACGACCTCGAAGCCAGCTGCGTACTCACATTCTCCTACCTAGGCGAGGCGGATATGAGCATCAAGGTGTTTGACGAAACGCGCTGCCGCCGGCAATACCACGGCGACGATAACGAGGAGGACGATTGAACACGCTGAGTGTTCTTTCTTCGCAGCGAAAATGGTAACGGAGGTTTCTGTATGTTCTCCTTGTAAAAGACTAACATGGCTATCATTACCAGCCGGATTTTTGTAATAACCCAGAACATAGGAACAACGAAGGGTAGATTTAGAAATGGGATGTGCATTTCATCGCAAAACGGGGGAAATTTTCGCACCTTATTGCAACTAAACCTAAGAGGGATCGAGGTTCTCTCTCATTTTGCACTTAGGGTTAGGCAAGGTGAATTAGGGAAATTTCGACATGATCTCTTTTGTATCTTGTTGTTTTGGGGAATTGATTTCATTTGACAAGCAAGATGCATTTGGAATATCAAACACTAAGTATAAAAGAATATGGAAATTGAATTCACAAATTCAAAAACAAATTATGAATTCAAATAACTTTGAATTTCAAAGTGAATAATAAATACAACATTTATTCCAGAATATAAACATTACACAGATCAAAAGCTCATAAGTAAAATTTGAGCTTTATTGTTAACATAACACAATTACATTGTCTTTACAATATTCTTGATACAAGAATTGATGAATAATAAACAGAAATGAAAAAGGAAGATTGCAATTTTTATCCTAAACTAAAACCTAGACTAAATGACTTGAAGAATATCTTCATGGTCATATTCATCTTCAAAACCTGCAACATAAAACAACAAGTAATAGCCAGAGAGTCAAGTGTTAAACAGAAATTCAGTTTGGACAGAGTTTAGTGTTGACAGAATTCAGTTTGGACAGAACCAACCGTCCTGCACACTTGTGCTTGTCCAAAGCCCTGGACAACACAAGATAAGGGCAACAGCAGACAAAACCTGAGCACCACCAGGGGCTCAAGTTTCAGCATATGAGAGCACACAGCTCATGTGTGCTGGGCAGGCCACAACAAGGCAATGCACAAGCTTAGTCACCAAAGCAAGCCAGGCTTGTGTGTCATTGCAAGAACAGAAGTAGAGTTCATATAAAAGGGGCACAAACCCTAGAAACAGTAACCAGTCGACCAGATAAGGATTCACAAGGTAAGGTGAAGGTAGCACAGCATAGTTCATCCAGTTCTTGCTCAAGAACAGAACCAACACACACAACCATTCAACCACCAGAAATCATGGTGACCTGAGAAGATCATCCAAGACCTGGAGGTGAAGAGCTGTGACACAAACCACAAGTCTGCATCAACACAAAATCTCACTCTAGGAGCTGGAACAAGGTATACCTAGTTCCTGGAGAAGACCCAATGGATCTAATCCATAAATCATGCATGACACAGTCATGGGATTGAGCAGATGCTCAAAAGGGTAAATCATCACTTGGTTTTCACCAAGGATCACTGGCAGTCTAGAAAGCCACTAGAACAGAAACCATCTAGATACAGATCTTGTGCACAGAAACTAGTAAACATGCACTGATGCACACACTAGCAAGATCTCATGCACAGATAGCACCAGTAGATGTATTGCAAGGATTAGCAGCTAACCAAGACTACACAGAAAATCCTAAGCATGCAACCATCAGGAAACCCTAGATTTCTTCACAGGCAAGCATATTGGCATTCATATTTATTATGACCCCCAAATATGCAAGCAAAGATGAGTAGCCAACAAGATCCAACCAATCATGTGAGCAACCAGTCAGTAGCAAGGCTACTGAGATCACAGCACACTTAGAACCATCCCAAGGTCAAGCCAAATACAAAGCATCACTATCCAGAAATGAATTCAGACTCTATTTGCTTGTTTGATAATCATGAACAGCAAATTCATATACAAGCAAGTAATTTAATCATCACTGCATAAGCAGTTCATCATTAATTAATTTATACACAGCACATGTCACTGCATCATAGCCACTGGATCAAGTCCAGTGAGCTAGGAAGAGCAACAACACATACATACAGTAGCAATAGCATGCTTGAGCATCAGCATCAATAAGGAAATAATTCACTTAGCCACAGAAATTAATCCACAACCAAGCCACTGACATTTAATTGATCAAATGGATCAATTAAACCAAGTCAAGCCACACAGATAGGCTAGCCAACATGAAATGGTTGATCCAATGGATCATTGGATTATACAGGAGGCACAGAGGCACCTCACAGGCATCACAGGCCTTCACAAGTGTCACAGATGCATAGCAGTACACCTAGACAAGCAAGTATAATATGCCAGTAAGCATAGCAAGCTCATAAGCATGAACAGCATGGCATAGCAAGCAGTAAGCAAGCAACACATGGCATGCACAGCCAGCAACACACACTGGCCAGTACCAGAGATTGGTAAATTGGCAAGAGCTTGCAGAAAATGAAAGCACATGTAGCTTAAGCAGCAGTAGAAAGGCTCTGCATGATCACAGGATCATCAGATAGCAGTAGAACAAGAGGAGAAGGAGCACAGAAGCTTGGGAGGCGCACAGGCATGGAGAGGAGAAGGAGAAGGAGCAGAGCAACTTACACGCGCCTGGTGGCAGAGGCTATGGCATGGCGAGGCAGTGCTCGCGCGGCCATAGCAGCTGCAAAGCCAGGGAAGACGCCGACGAACACCACCACAGCAGCACGGCACAGAGACGACGACATAGGCGCTGTGAGCAGCACCCGCGCCAGGTCGGTCTCGGAGGAGCACACGTCGACGGCGAGGGCGAGAGCTCGTCGGAGATCACCCAATCGCCCGAGGCGATTCTCCACGAGATCCAGAGAGGGGGCGATTCGCCAGGAGAGGAAGCAATCGGAGAAACCACGCGGACAGATCGATAGATCGTCTCGCGGCGGTCCAGATCAGGTAGGTGGCGAGGTCAGGGAAGCACGGAGATGGCCGGAGCACAGCGGCGGCCATGGCGGCGACGCCATCACCACGGGTGTCGCCAGAGGTTAGGGTTAGGTCGTGCGAGTGAGAGGAACGAGTGAGTGAGCGAGCGAGGTGGGCCGCTTCGGCGCCACTGACCCGTTATAGGGCACGCCTTAGTGGGCTGTCCCATGGGCCTTAGTAAGTGGGCTGGCCAATATGGGCCAGGGGGTATTTTAGTCATTTCACAATTAAGAAAATAGCCAGAATTTCACCAATTTTTAGTAAATAAAATACAACTCTAAAAATCCATTAAAAATTGGATTTGTGAATGAAAAATTATTCTTAACAAGAATAAGATATAAAATTGAATTTAAGAAACAAATTCAAATTTATGAATCTGATGTATTTAAAATAAAAGCTTGGTATTTCAAACTATTATTTTCCTTGTATTTAAAAATCAAGGAAAAATCTCAAATAAGTTAAAATACTTATTTTCAAACATTTTAAAATGAAATTCTATTATTCCAAGTCATTTCAATTTGAAAAAGGTATTTTCCAAAGGAAAATACTCTATTCCTCTTTATTCCAAAAATATAGAGGCAACTCTATTATTTTAAATTATTTTGGAATTAATAATGAATCACCAAGTTAAAGTAGTTTTACTTTGAATCATTTTACTTTATGAGAGTTAAAGTGGTTTACACATTAAAGCAATTGCAAATTACTGCCAAAGGCATAAATCTTAACTCAACCCTAAATTGTAATAACTCATTGGGGTAAAGGGATTCCACATAAAATAATACATACATGACTGCATTATTTGGATTTTATAACATTGTCCTTACCGGACAATGATGCTTCTTACAGAACCCGAGGTCCAGGTTCCATCAACTGCATTGAACTGCACTATCTCGCAGTCCACAGGAAAGTTCACCCTTGCTCATACCAACTTGAGTATTTTCTATTACTTTAAATGCAAAGCTATATACTTATCATTCCTGCATGGCAAATAAAATGTTACTTTTCCAACTATGAATATGACTATGTGGCTGGCAATGGAACCATGGTATGTGTTGATATGGTGGAGGTTCCATTGCATGGGTTATATTAACCTAGGATTAATTACCAATGCCGTCCAGTGATTCTAGCGCCGTACAAACCGCGTTAACCATGAGATCTATAATGGCTCTGGGGAAGCCAGCCGTATCTTTTCCCTCCTGCACGCCAACGGACTGGTAGAGCTGCGGGGTGTTGGAGGCACTGCCGTAGGTTGGGATAGCCTTTTAAATCCCCATCCATATGTGATGTCGAGCTCTACGGTCTATGATGGATTGTCCAAATTACACCGTGAGTAAAGCCGTATTATCGGGAGAAGTCTACTGGTGGTGTACGGGTGGACAAAAGGGTGGGTTTGCAGAGTCGCGGAGAAGGCGGTGTGGGCTTGGATTTTCATACCTGGCCTCACACCAAAGGAAGTGTGAACGGGGGCAAGTCCCTGCGGATGGCAAAAAGGATGTGATCTCTTGTGGGAAAAGTAACACACCTTTGCAGAGTGTATCAAATTGTGGCTGTCACTCCTTGTTCCGGGAAGGGAACTGCGAACGCGGCAGGAAAGGAACTCCATGAAGTTCTGGTCAACCTGTGAAGACTGACGGGCATAGTTTTCATAATAAAATAAACCTTTTGAAGAAATTGTTGCTGCCAAAACCCACCGGCGGGCAGCGACGGGCAACTCAGTAGAGCCGGGAACAACCTAGGGCTGCGGCTGGCCGAGGTCCCTCCGAGCGACGGCCCGCAAAGCCTTCTGGTACACACGTCCGATGCTGATGCAAGGGCGTGCCACCTGACCTATACCTGGTCAGGAAGGTGATGGAGATGCCTCGCTTAGTTTCCTGCATGGCATACACGTAAACATTAAATACGAGCCTCGATCGGCTCTCAGGTTATCCTGTGAATCGGCTCAAGGAGCCGATCCACCCATGATTCGTACGAGGTGCACGAATATATGGTGGTCCTGCTTGATCAAGATAAAGCTAATGAGATCTACGACGATCTGGGGTTTTCACCGCATAATCGGATCATCCTACTCACGATTGGGCCTCGCGGCCACGCACGGTGATCGTAAGCCGATCCTAGGTAGGGCCTAAAAACCAACACGAGGTTGATCCCCGGAACATCCTGTCTAGGACTAGCAAACGACACCCTACGTGCCGCTGGATCCTCCAACCCTTTGTAAGGCCTAACTATTGCAGATATTAAACTAATCCTCGATGAACGAGGAGCGATCGTAACGGATCGGATATACTAAATAAAGATCAAGCGGGGTGCCGCCCCCACACCTGAGATAGGTGTGAGGACGGCTAGATACGCAAGGGTTGCACTACGATAGCATGTTACGCGAAGAACTATGCTAACCCTAACACATCTATGATAACTACGTTGCTCGCCATCAACAAGGCTTCAGTACGAGCAACGCATGAACAACGTGGAGCTTGTGCTGCCTAGATCGCAAGATGCGATCTAGGCAGCATGTTGCTTACCGGTAGAAACCCTCGAGATGAAGGAGTTGGCGATGCGCCGAGATTGATTTGGTTGGTTGAACGTTGGTTGTTGTTTATTCCATAAACCCTAGATACATATTTATAGTCCAGGGGACTTTCTAATTCAGGCGTGCACCTAACCGTGCACGGGTAAAACTCTATCTTCTAATCTAAGATGTAATCTACTATAATTAAAGATACACGGGCAATCTAGCCCAAACTCTTCGTGCAAGGCCGCTTCAGAGATCTTCCATATGTAATCTTCCAAGCCCATCTCCCTTACGGCCCACCTCCTGATTTGGCCAAAATCTGGTGATAACACATGCCCCCCTGGTTTTGGTAATGATAATTTCAAAACCACTCTGTTTTTCCTTCGAAGGGTCATGTCGTGGCAGAGCAGACCTGTCGCAGTATTCTTCATCATGATGGCTTGCCTTCTCACCTTCTCTGTATGATTTGACAATTCTGGCCTCACCCCCTCGGAAACTGCAACGGCATTGAATCTCTACTAGGCTCCTCTTTATTTAACCGTGCCGATTGATTAGCCCTCTTCATCCTTTCTCTGTTCCAGCCATTGGCACCCAAAAAACCCTCTTACGCTACCATGTCTTCTTCCTCCTCTTCCTCTTCCGGTCTCTCCTATGGGTCTTCCTCCTCCCGCAAGACACCTCCGGACGTACGCGCACCAGAAGAATGGGACCAGGAGGACCATGCCTCCTCCGTCTGGTCCGAGGATGACAAGTCCCTGACCAGCGGGGATGAAGATCTCCAGTTCCTAGCCGATGGGGAACTGGAATCGGAAAGCGAGGATGACTTGCTCCCCTGGGACGGCTGTCCCTCTTCCGAAGAAGAGAAGGAGGAAGACGAAGACGACTCCCTCGAGGGCTACCCACCGGCGAAACGTCTCCGCATGTGGTGGGATGACGACGACAGCGATGATGACGAGGAGGATGAAGCTCCCATAGAGGGCTACGGAAGCAGCGACGAAGAGCCCATCGGCAGCAGTGCCGATGAGAGCTCCGAGGACGACGACGAGGGCAGCGACGGTCCGTAGATAGGATCCACTAGTGTAGGTCTAGTAGTAGCAGTTTGGTCAGCAGACCCTTCTTTTCGTACCTCTCCCTTTGAGCAATCGACTCATTCTTTGTAAGGAATCTTGTTTATCAATGAAGAATTCCTCCAGTTTTGACTTTGCCGATTCCTTTTATGCTAATTTAGCCGATTGTCAATTCGGTCAATGGCTAATGAGCCGATTGCCACGCACCAGTTCCTCAAAATTTTCTGCGCAGTCAGTTGCCCCCCGAGCCTTCATTAAGGCGAGAACAGCAGTGAGTCAACCAAATGCGCCACCATCTGCTTTCCGAGTCATGATGCAGAGCCAGCCGATTTCACCGAAATCGGCTCCCCAAAGCAGAGAACTTTCAGGGCGAGCTGCCCCCCGAGCCTCAATCACGGCGAGAATAGGCTCTGACCTTAGGTAATCTGGTAATCCGAGATAGCCACCATGAAGAATCAGCCAGACTTGCCCCCATCGATCAGTTTCCTTCCCCTGGGCGCCGATGTTCCACTGGTCTTGTGTAACTGTACTAGAGTCGATGGCTGTGCATCGGCTTCGCTTCTTGTGCAAATTTTTTTTATTGGCCGATTTTTCCTAATTGGCCCCCAATGTTTCACTGCACGCATGTTTACACATGTTTATCTGCACATGTTCATCTGACTATATGCCCCCCGAGCCGAATCTGCCAGATGACTGCAGATATCGGCTTTTGTGGTTAGCCAGGGCCCTGCACTTGCACGTCGGTTCCGCGAGGATTCGTGCTGATTTTCATCCGCCGACGTGGCCGCTGCCCAGTAGCTCGATGCTGAACACAAGCAAAACATGTGGTGAAGATAATTTTAGCCGATTGCTGGAATCGGCCTCCATATCGATTGAGGCGCTGACTGAAGGTTCTGTAATGCTCCTTCCTAATTTTTGGGGCCGATCACAAGGATCAGCCTTGCCACGTTTGCCCATCGCTTTGCTTCAGCTACTTGGTCAGGCTGGTGGATAAAACCAGCCCAACCTCTGACTTGATGCGCTTGCTGTCGTCCACCTTGAGTGCATCGTAGAATCGTGGAGCACTAAGCTCCGTCGGGAGGACGAGCACCATGTTTGTACCAGCCGATGTTTCATCATCGGCTTTCCTTTGCTTGGGATGCCACTCCATTTTCCGTGGACGACCCTCTTCGTCCAGGGTTCGCTGAACTTTCGCAGCCAGATCAGGTCGTGCCTTCCTTAACGTATGCAAGTATAACCTTTCGGCTTCCTCCAGGCCGCGCAATCGCTGAACCCTGCGCTTTTGGGAACGGCTGAGTCCATCAGGGCACCACCTTGGCCGGTGGTACCTGTCTTCTTCTTCTTCTTGTCCCTCATCTTCTGAATCCTCGAGATCTGCCCACCGAGGGGACTCAGCGCGTTTGCTTTGTGGCGGGAGAGGCCCTAAGCGCCTGAACACAGACACGTTGGCTGCCTCCTTCTTCTTCTGGTTGCATTCTGGGCAATTGCCGATTGTGGGCAATCGGCTCATTCCTGAATCCCAGCAGTGTCTGAAGAAGGGGCAGTCCCAGTGCCTGTCGTTGTCATCTTGCTCCCTTGATTCTCCTTTGGCACGGCGCTCGTGCTCCTCCTCATCGTGATTGTGCCGACGATGTCTTCTGGCTTCTCTAGCCAGACGATCTCTTTCATCATCATCACTGGATCGTCGGCGTTGGTCATACTGACTCACATACTTGTTAAGGAGGTGATCAGAGAGGGGTCGCTGATATCTCATGTTCTTCACTTCTCCCTCTGTGACGTAGCGCTTTCCATCATGACGGAGCCGATCGCGTGGAGCGGCCTCCTCTGTGTCCTTGCTACGGGAGCAGCTGCCCTCGTCTCCGTCTTTGCCAGAGTGATGCCCAGGTCCTACCATGTTGATGCTGAACGAGGACCCTGGCTGGCAACCTTCAGGGTAAGTACATTCTACCATGTTAACGGCGGGGAAGGGTTGGGTGTCGACCTTCATGGCGTACTGGTTGAAAATCAGCCGCCCTTTTTCTATCGCCGCTTGGATGTGCTGACGCCACACCCTGCAGTCGTTGGTGGTATGGGAGAGCGAGTTATGCCATTTGCAGTATGGCTTTCCGTTCAGCTCTTGCACCGTGGGGAATTTGAGACCTTCAGGAATCGTCAACTGCTTCTCCTTGAGCAGGAGGTTGAAGATTTGCTCAGTTTTGGTCACGTCAAAATCAAACCCCCTGGGCGGGCCTGGTGGCTTTACCCATTTGCAGGACACGGGGGCTCCCCCCCGAGTCCATTCAGCCACTGCTACCTCTTGATCTCCCGCAGAAACTTTGTCTTCCTCCGCCTCAACCAGGACTACTGCACGCTTGAATTTGTCCTGGTACAGGTTCGGGTGGCGCTGTTCATATCTTGCGCTTTTCTGAACCATGTGCGCCAGTGAGGGATAGTCTGCTTGGGAGGCCATGTCCTTGAGCGGTGTTGCGAGGCCCGCTACTGCCAACTCGACTGCTTCCTTTTCAGTTAAACGAACCGAATAACATCGGTTCCTAAGATTCCTGAAGCGCTGGATGTATTCTGTCACAGTTTCTCCACGCTTCTGACGTAGTTGTGCTAGATCGGCAATGCCAGACTCGGAAGCCTCTGAGTGGTACTGCGTATGGAACTGTTCTTCCAACTGCTTCCAAGTCCGGATCGAGTCTGGTGGCAACGAGGTGTACCACCCGAAAGCCGATCCCGTGAGGGACTGTGAGAAGAACCTCACGCGTAGTGGATCCGACACCGAGGCCGGTCCTAGTTGTGCCAAATATCGGCCCACGTGCTCGATGGAGCTGGAACCATCTGATCCACTGAATTTGGAGAAGTCAGGGAGCCGATATTTAGGTGGTAGCGGGATCATCTCGTAGTCGTCGGGGTACGGCTTGGAATAGCCGATTGCCCTCCGTTTCGGCACCATGCCGAACTGGTCTCTCAGTATGTTGCTGATCTGATCCGCTGTGCTGGCTGCAGGAGTTGAACTCTGAAGATTCGCCGGGGTGGCGTACTTAGCCAGCCATGTTTGCTTTTCCAGCTCTGAGCCAACTGCAGGAGCTGAGCTCTGGAGGTTCGTCGGGGTGGCATATTTAGTTAGCCACGTCTGCTTCTCAACATCTGTTGCTGACGTTCCTCCTGCTTTCCCAGAAGTCCCTGATGTCGCGGCCTGGTTTGTGAGCGCCCAGTTACCGCAATCTGGCACATATGTGCACGTATACCCATGAGGGATCTCCTTAGGCGCCTCTTGCAAGAACTGGCAGTCACTAGGGTCACCACCGATCTTGCATACGACGAATGCCAGTGAATTCGGCACTTCTGGTGCTGCCCACGCAAATGGCAGTGGTGGACGGGACTGGAGTGGCAACTCCCCTTGATGCGTCCCGAGAGCCGGTCCTGACGGCGAGTACTGGTGCCTCATGATCTCCTGGATCACGCGAAGAGCGACACGCTCCAACGTGTTGACCAGGTTCTCAGAGTGGCGGTGTAGCGAGTGAGCCACCATGTAGTTGATCTCCTGCCGCAGGGACCTGGTGCGTTCTTCTGACGGGGCAGAGAGGTCTATCCCATCGAGTGCACCATCAGGCGTGAACCCCTTCCACCTGATGCCATGTGAACGGGTTCTATGGAAAGAGCCGATGAGGTCGGCTTCGAGGATGACTTTTATCTCGTCATACTTCTTCTTGAGCTCGTCGGTCAGATCCTCGTACGTGACTGGCGTGCCGTCCGCCATCTCAGATGTAGATGGCGATGTGGTTGATGTAGAAGCTGGTCCCACCGGGCGTGCCAGAATGTGTTGCTGCCAAAACCCACCGGCGGGCAGCGACGGGCAACACAGTAGAGCCGGGAACAACCTAGGGCTGCGGCTGGCCGAGGTCCCTCCGAGCGAAGGCCCGCAAAGCCTTCTGGTACACACGTCCGATGCTGATGCAAGGGCGTGCCACCTGACCTATACCTGGTCAGGAAGGTGATGGAGATGCCTCGCTTAGTTTCCTGCATGGCATACACGTAAACATTAAATACGAGCCTCGATCGGCTCTCAGGTTATCCTGTGAATCGGCTCAAGGAGCCGATCCACCCATGATTCGTACGAGGTGCACGAATATATGGTGGTCCTGCTTGATCAAGATAAAGCTAATGAGATCTACGACGATCTGGGGTTTTCACCGCATAATCGGATCATCCTACTCACGATTGGGCCTCGCGGCCACGCACGGTGATCGTAAGCCGATCCTAGGTAGGGCCTAAAAACCAACACGAGGTTGATCCCCGGAACATCCTGTCTAGGACTAGCAAACAACACCCTACGTGCCGCTGGATCCTCCAACCCTTTTTAAGGCCTAACTATTGCAGATATTAAACTAATCCTCGATGAACGAGGAGCGATCGTAACGGATCGGATATACTAAATAAAGATCAAGCGGGGTGCCGCCCCCACACCTGAGATAGGTGTGAGGACGGCTAGATACGCAAGGGTTGCACTACGATAGCATGTTACGCGAAGAACTATGCTAACCCTAACACATCTATGATAACTACGTTGCTCGCCATCAACAAGGCTTCAGTACGAGCAACGCATGAACAACGTGGAGCTTGTGCTGCCTAGATCGCAAGATGCGATCTAGGCAGCATGTTGCTTACCGGTAGAAACCCTCGAGATGAAGGAGTTGGCGATGCGCCGAGATTGATTTGGTTGGTTGAACGTTGGTTGTTGTTTATTCCATAAACCCTAGATACATATTTATAGTCCAGGGGACTTTCTAATTCAGGCGTGCACCTAACCGTGCACGGGTAAAACTCTATCTTCTAATCTAAGATGTAATCTACTATAATTAAAGATACACGGGCAATCTAGCCCAAACTCTTCGTGCAAGGCCGCTTCAGAGATCTTCCATATGTAATCTTCCAAGCCCATCTCCCTTACGGCCCACCTCCTGATTTGGCCAAAATCTGGTGATAACAGAAATGTTTTCAAAACATGCATTGACCTGAGATTTCCTGATCAATGGTCGTAGCTAGTGCATCAAACACCTTTTACTCTTTTAGAACTTGCTGAGTACCTCTGTACTCACTTTCTTTCGACACCCTTGCTAGACTGTGATTCAGAAGTGGAGGCTATCGCCGATGGAGCACCAGAAGGAAGCTACGAGCTGGTCTACGAGGAACCTGATCTTACCGGAGGAGTTGAAGGGGTAGACTAAGGGATAGTCTACGGACCCGATGACACGGAGGTGGAGGAGTAGTGATATACCCTAGCATCATAGAGCCGAGCA
This sequence comes from Lolium perenne, assembly GCF_019359855.2. Taxonomy (NCBI): domain Eukaryota; kingdom Viridiplantae; phylum Streptophyta; class Magnoliopsida; order Poales; family Poaceae; genus Lolium; species Lolium perenne. The sequence goes on along the minus strand of NC_067248.2, from coordinate 28,923,594 downwards.
ACGTAGAACTTACCTAATTAAGTTGTTGAGCTCTTTCATCCTTAGTTATGAGTTGTAATCGTACTTTAGTAGTATCCTAGGGTGTTCTCATAGGACCTGTGAGAATACCAACTTGTTAAGACAATGTTTGTAATAATATATGGAATCTTATGACCTGCAATGTTTCTGTTGTACCACTCTGAGGGATATGGCAATTTGTGAAGAAGTTCCTTCACAAAGATCATATCAACGACTTGTATACTACAACATGCAGTGGTATGCTGGGTCACCGTAGCTGGTATCAGAGCAAATGTTGCGACCTTAGGTTGGAAAAACCTAGTATAGGGAAGAAACCTGTAGGAGTCTAGTAGAAATAGTAAAGGATTCTCTAGAAGTATGGTGATTATTCACTTGAGAATAGCAAAACCATATATTTTAGTGCGATAATTCTTTATTATAGCTATTGATACGTCTCCGACGTATCGATAATTTCTTATGTTCCATGCCACATTATTGATGATATCTACATGTTATATGCATATTTTATGTCATATTTATGTGTTTTCTGGAACTAACCTATTGACGAGATGCCGAAAGGCCAGTTGCTGTTTTCTGCTGTTTTTGGTTTCAGAAATCCTAGTAACGAAATATTCTCAGAATCGGACGAAATCAACGCCCAGCATCCTATTTTTCCACGAAGCTTCCAGAACACCCGGGAAGGACCAGAGGGGGGCCACAGGCCACCCAGACCATAGGCCGGCGCGGCCCAGGCCCTGGCCGCGCCGCCCTATAGTGTCAGCGCCCCTTCGACCTTCTGACGCCGCCTCTTCGCCTATATAAAGCCCCTGGACCTAAAACCTCGAGACGAAAAAAAGCCACGGTACGAGAAACCTTCCAGAGCCGCCGCCATCACGAAGCCAAGATCTGGGGGACATGAGTCTCTGTTCCAGCACGCCGCCGGGACGGGGAAGTGCCCCCGGAAGGATCCTCCATCAACACCACCGCCATCTTCATCAACGCTGCTGTCTCCCATGAGGAGGGAGTAGTTCTCCATCGAGGCTCGGGGCTGTACCGGTAGCTATGTGGTTAATCTCTCTCCTATGTACTTCAATACAATAATCTCATGAGCTGCCTTACATGATTGAGATTCATATGATGATGCTTGTAATCTAGATGTCATTATGCTAGTCAAGTGGGTTTTACTTATGTGATCTCCGGAGACTCCTAGTCCCACGTGTGTAAAGGTGACAGTGTGTGCACCGTGTGGGTCTCTTAGGCTATATTTCACAGAATACTTATTCACTGTTATGAATGGCATAGTGAAGTGCTTATTTATATCTCTTTATGACTGCAATGTGTTTTGTATCACAATTTATCTGTGTGCTACTCTAGTGATGTAATTAAAGTAGTTTTATTCCTCCTGCACGGTGTAATGGTGACAGTGTGTGCATCCGTGTTAGTACTTGACGTAGGCTATGATTGTGATCTCTTGTAGATTACGAAGTTAACTATTGCTATGATGGTATTGATGTGATCTATTCCTCCTACATAGTGTGAAGGTGACAGTGTGCATGCTATGTTAGTACTTGGTTTAGTCGTGTTTATCTGTCATGCACTCTAAGGTTATTTAAATATGAACATTGAATTGTGGAGCTTGTTAACTCCGGCATTGAGGGTTCGTGTAATCCTACGCAATGGTGTTCATCATCCAACAAGAGAGTGTAGAGTATGCATTTATCTATTCTGTTATGTGATCAATGTTGAGAGTGTCCACTAGTGAAAGTATGATCCCTAGGCCTTGTTCCTAAATACTGCTATCGCTGCTTGTTTACTGTTTTACTGCGTTACTACTACTTGTTTACTGTCCTGGGCAAAGCACTTTTCTGGTGCCGTTGCTACTTATTCATACCACCTGTATTTCACTATCTCTTCGCCGAACTAGTGCACCTATTAGGTGTGTTGGGGAGACAAGACTTCTTGCTTTGTGGTTGCAGGGTTGCATGAGAGGGATATCTTTGACCTCTTCCTCCCTGAGTTCGATAAACCTTGGGTGATCCACTTAAGGGAAACTTGCTGCTGTTCTACAAACCTCTGCTCTTGGAGGCCCAACACTGTCTACAGGAAAAGGAGGGGGCGTAGACATCAAGCTATTTTCTGGCGCCGTTGCCGGGGAGGAAAGGTAAAAGGCACTCATACTCCGGTCCCAGGTAAAGTACTTTTCTGACGCCATTGTGTTTGTGCTCGAAGCTATTTCCTTTAGATCCTGCAATTGCAACTTTTTGTTTCTTGTTTACACTAGTTAGGCATAATGGAAAACAACAAAAATATGAGAGATCTTTATGAACTTTATCTTGAATTAGGACATGATGTGTTTGAAGAGAGAATTAAAAAACCCATGGAACTTTATATGCATACTAATGGGAATGTTATTAATATGAATGCTTTGAACACTATTGTTGCTAATGCTATGGAAAATTCTAAGCTTGGGTAAGCTGGTTTTGATGAGCTTGATCTTTTTAGTCCCCCAAGAATTGAGGAGAAAATTTACTTTGATGATACTTTGCCTCCTATTTATGATGATTATAATGATAGTAGTCTTTTGTTACCGCCTGTTATGGAGGATAAATTTGATTATGATTACAATATGCCTCCTATATTTGATGATGAGAATAATAATGATAGCTACTTTGTTGAATTTGCTCCCACTAGTACTAATAAAATTGATTATGCTTATGTGGAGAGTAATAATTTTATGCATGAGACTCATGATAAGAATGCTTTATGTGATGGTTATATTGTTGAGTTTTCTCTACTGAAAGTTATTATGAGAGAGGAAAATATGGTGGTAGAAATTTTCATGTTACTAAAACACCTCTCTATATGCTTAAAATCTTGAAGTTGAGCTTGTCTAGTTTTTCTATGCTTGTTGCATTATGCTTCTTGAACTTGTTTATTTACAAGATTCCTATGCATAGGAAGCATGTTAGGTTTAAATTTGTTTTGAATTTGCTTCTTGATGCTCTCTTTTGCTTCAAATACTATTTCTTGCGAGTGCATCATTAAAACTGTTGAGCCCATCTTAATGGCTATAAAGAAAGAACTTCTTGGGAGATAACCCATGTGTTATTTTGCTACAGTACTTTGTTTTATATTTGTGTCTTGGAAGTTGTTTACTACTGTAGCAACCTCTTCTTATCTTAGTTTTGTTGCATTGTTGTGCCAAGTAAAGTCTTTGATAGTAAGGTTCATACTAGATTTGGATTACTGCGCAGAAACAGATTTCTGTCTGTCACGAATCTGGGTCTAATTCTCTGTAGGTAACTCAGAAAAATCTGCCAATTTACATGCGTGATCCTCAGATATGTACGCAACTTTCATTCAATTTGGGAATTTTCATCTGAGGAAGTCTGGTGCCACTTTAAAATTCGTCTTTACGGACTGTTCTGTTTTGACAGATTCTGCCTTTTATTTCGCATTGCCTCTTTTGCTGTGTTGGATGGATTTCTTTGTTCCATTGACTTCCAGTAGCTTTGGGCAATGTCCAGAAGTGTTAAGAATGATTGTGTCACCTCTGAACATGTGAGTTTTTGATTATGCACTAACCCTCTAATGAGTTTGTTTCGAGTTTGGTGTGGAGGAAGTTTTCAAGGGTCAAGAGAGGAGGATGATATATTATGATCAAGGAGAGTGAAAGCTCTAAGCTTGGGGATGCCCCGGTGGTTCACCCCTGCATATTTCAAGAAGACTCAAGCATCTAAGCTTGGGGATGCCTTGGGCATCCCCTTCTTCATCGACAAATTATCAGGTTCCTTCTCTTGAAACTATATTTTTATTCGATCACATCTTATGTACTTTACTTGGAGCGTCTGTGTGCTTTAGTTTTTGTTTTTGTTTGAATAAATGCTTGTGTGGGAGAGAGACACGCTCCGCTGGTTCGTATGAACACATGTGTTCTTAGCTTTTAATTTTCATGGCGAAGGTTGAAACTGCTTCGTTAATTATTATATGGTTGGAATTGGAAAATGCTACATGTAGTAATTGGTATGATGTCTTGAATAACTTGATACTTGGCAATTGTTGTGCTCTTGTTTAAGCTCTTGCATCATATACTTTGCACCTATTAGTGAAGAAATACATAGAGCTTGTTAAAATTTGGTTTGCATGAGTGGTTTCTCTAGAGTCTAGATATTTTCTAGTCAGGTGTTTGAACAACAAGGAAGACGATGTATAGTCTTATAATGCTTGTAATATGTCTTTTATGTAAGTTTTGATGTACTAGTTTATGCTTGTGTTCGCTTCAAACAACCTTGCTAGCCTAAGCCTTGTATCGAGAGGGAATACTTCTCATGCATCCAAAATACTTGAGCCAACCACTATGCCATTTGTGTCCACCATACCTACCTAATACATGGTATTTCTCCGCCATTCCAAAGTAAATTGCTTGAGTGCTACCTTTAAATTTCCATTCTTCACCTTTACAATATATAGCTCATGGGACAAATAGCTTAAAAACTATTGTGGTATTGAATATGTACTTATGCACTTTATCTCTTATTAAGTTGCTTGTTGTGCGATAACCATGTTTCTGGGGACGCCATCAACTATTCTTTGTTGAATATCATGTGAGTTTCTATGCATGTCCGTCTTGTCTGAAGTAAGAGAGATCTACCACCTTATGGTTAGAGCATGCATATTGTTAGAGAAGAACATTTGGCCGCTAACTAAAGCCATGATCCATGGTGGAAGTTTCAGCTTTGGACAATATCCTCAATCTCAAATGAGAAAATTAATTGTTGCTACATGCTTATGCATAAAAGAGGAGTCCATTATCTGTTGTCTATGTTGTCCCGGTATGGATGTCTAAGTTGAGAATAATCAATAGCGAGAAATCCAATGCGAGCTTTCTCCTTAGACCTTTGTACAGGCGGCATAGAGGTACCCCTTTGTGACACTTGGTTAAAACATGTGCATTGCGATGATCCCGGTAGTCCAAGCTAATTAGGACAAGGTGCGGGCACTATTAGTATACTATGCATGAGGCTTGCAACTTGTAAGATATAATTTACATGATACATATGCTTTATTACTACCGTTGACAAAATTGTTTCTTGTTTTCAAAATCAAAGCTCTAGCACAAATATAGCAATCGATGCTTTCCTCTTTGAAGGACCTTTCTTTTACTTTTATGTTGAGTCAGTTCACCTATTTCTCTCCACCTCAAGAAGCAAACACTTGTGTGAACTGTGCATTGATTCCTACATACTTGCATATTGCATTTATTATATTGCTTTGCATTGACAACTATCCATGAGATATACATGTTACAAGTTGAAAGCGACCGCTGAAACTTAATCTTCCATTGTGTTGCTTCAATGCCTTTACTATGAATTTATTGCTTTATGAGTTAACTATTATGCAAGACTTATTGATGCTTGTCTTGAAGTACTATTCATGAAAAGTCTTTGCTTTATGATTCACTTGTTTACTCATGTCATTACCATTGTTTTGATCGCTGCATTCATTACATATGTTTACAAATAGTATGATCAAGGTTATGATGGCATGTCACTTCTGAAATTATCTTTGTTATCGTTTTACCTGCTCGGGACGAGCAGAACTAAGCTTGGGGATGCTGATACGTCTCCGACGTATCGATAATTTCTTATGTTCCATGCCACATTATTGATGATATCTACATGTTATATGCATATTTTATGTCATATTTATGCGTTTTCTGGAACTAACCTATTGACGAGATGCCGAAAGGCCAGTTGCTGTTTTCTGCTGTTTTTGGTTTCAGAAATCCTAGTAACGAAATATTCTCGGAATCGGACGAAATCAACGCCCAGCATCCTATTTTTCCACGAAGCTTCCAGAACACCCGGGAAGGACCAGAGGGGGGCCACAGGCCACCCAGACCATAGGCCGGCGCGGCCCAGGCCCTGGCCGCGCCGCCCTATAGTGTCGGCGCCCCTTCGACCTTCTGACGCCGCCTCTTCGCCTATATAAAGCCCCTGGACCTAAAACCTCGAGACGAAAAAAGCCACGGTACGAGAAACCTTCCAGAGCCGCCGCCATCGCGAAGCCAAGATCTGGGGGATAGGAGTCTCTGTTCCGGCACGCCGCCGGGACGGGGAAGTGCCCCCGGAAGGCTCCTCCATCAACACCACCGCCATCTTCATCAACGCTGCTGTCTCCCATGAGGAGGGAGTAGTTCTCCATCGAGGCTCGGGGCTGTACCGGTAGCTATGTGGTTAATCTCTCTCCTATGTACTTCAATACAATAATCTCATGAGCTGCCTTACATGATTGAGATTCATATGATGATGCTTGTAATCTAGATGTCATTATGCTAGTCAAGTGGGTTTTACTTATGTGATCTCCACGTGTGTAAAGGTGACAGTGTGTGCACCGTGTGGGTCTCTTAGGCTATATTTCACAGAATACTTATTCACTGTTATGAATGGCATAGTGAAGTGCTTATTTATATCTCTTTATGACTGCAATGTGTTTTGTATCACAATTTATCTGTGTGCTACTCTAGTGATGTTATTAAAGTAGTTTTATTCCTCCTGCACGGTGTAATGGTGACAGTGTGTGCATCCGTGTTAGTACTTGGCGTAGGCTATGATTGTGATCTCTTGTAGATTACGAAGTTAACTATTGCTATGATGGTATTGATGTGATCTATTCCTCCTACATAGTGTGAAGGTGACAGTGTGCATGCTATGTTAGTACTTGGTTTAGTCGTGTTTATCTGTCATGCACTCTAAGGTTATTTAAATATGAACATTGAATTGTGGAGCTTGTTAACTCCGGCATTGAGGATTCGTGTAATCCTACGCAATGGTGTTCATCATCCAACAAGAGAGTGTAGAGTATGCATTTATCTATTCTGTTATGTGATCAATGTTGAGAGTGTCCACTAGTGAAAGTATGATCCCTAGGCCTTGTTCCTAAATACTGCTATCGCTGCTTGTTTACTGTTTTACTGCGTTACTACTGCTTGTTTACTGTCCTGGGCAAAGCACTTTTCTGGTGCCGTTGCTACTTATTCATACCACCTGTATTTGACTATCTCTTCGCCGAACTAGTGCACCTATTAGGTGTGTTGGGGACACAAGAGACTTCTTGCTTTGTGGTTGCAGGGTTGCATGAGAGGGATATCTTTGACCTCTTCCTCCCTGAGTTCGATAAACCTTGGGTGATCCACTTAAGGGAAACTTGCTGCTGTTCTACAAACCTCTGCTCTTGGAGGCCCAACACTGTCTACAGGAAAAGGAGGGGGCGTAGACATCAGCTATTATGATGCATCATCACTACTAATATTCTGCTTTTGTATTCAGCCATAATGGCGTACACGTTTCCTAAGAGGACTTTGAGGAAGGTTGAGGGTTGGTTCGGTGATTATGATGGACCAATCACAGCTCTCCTGTGTGGGATGCTGAAGGAACTTCATTGTGACCCACGGATACCTGTTATCAAGTATACCTATTATGACGGAGAGATCTTAACCAAGTGTAGAGTTCCGGTCCAACTACCGGCGCAACTGATGATGAGTCGTATAATGCCGTACGGGGAGGCCAAAACCATCACCACAACCTATCACATGGCCCTATTCAAGGCAATCCTTGAGATAAGGCAACACAAGTCAGTTGAACTGCTATGTTCAGAGTATTCCCATATACCTCATGCCGAGGAAGATGAGGATCCCACTCTGAATCATCTGGTGTTGGCACACAGAAGTCCTGAAGCTGCAGCAAAGCACATGGACAGTTGTAAGTCTTTATTGACCACGATGTACCTTTTACACATGAAGATGGTGGGTGAGATTGACCACATGCTAGCTGAGTTCATGGACCCTGATAAAGTCCAAGCTCGGATGCATGATCTGAGGGCACAACCCCAATACACAACACCCTTCTTTAGTCTCAACAGCCTTGTAGATTTGAGTGACCAGTTGCCCAAGAGAGATCCACTTACACCCAACTTTGTCCCACACTATACACATGTGTCAGCATCATATGATACTGGATATGGGGGAGATCATTCATGGAACTTAAACTGCTCGGAGTCACCGATCGAGAATTTGACTGGTTGGCGTTTTGGGGAACCTTTCGGAGATGAGGAGGAGCCTATTCCATGTGATACAGGAGATGAGAGTGGTGGGGTTAACCAATACGTTAACCAACACTATGGGCAGGAAGAGAAAGGTACTGATTCCATTTATTTAGACTTGGAGATGGGGTTACCAAAACCATCGCAGTACGAGGAAGGTGAGAGCTCTGGAGTAAAGAAGAAGAAGAAGAAGAAGAAGAAGAAGAAGAAGAAGAAGATGACGGGGCAGGTGAATAGAAACCCTTCATGGATGATGGAAGAAGGAGGTGTGTATCCTACTGGGGATACATACGAGTCATTGTCTAGCTACTTAGGCATGACTGATCTCTGTCTCGGCACTTCGTCTGATTCAGATTACATACCTACTGGAAGGACCTTCGTTCCGGACGGTGTCCGGAAGACAAGTCGCTGTACCGGATGGACCCCAGGAATGTATGCGGAGGCGAATGAAGACGATGAGGAGTAGAGATCCAAGGAGGAATGAAGTAGTATAGGTGGTATTGTAATAGAACGTATTTTAAATTCCGTTGGCTTGGGCTTGAAGCCAAATAAGTGGTTATATATGTACCACATGTAATATATGTGTGTATGTTATGTTATATACGGTGTATATACATAATAAATGTTTGTTTTGGAATTGCTTCTTGATTTCATTGTGTGACTAGTTCTGGGCAATGAGTTAAGCTCAGAAAACATTCGCATGGTGTAAGTATGAGTAATCGCTCTTTGTTACAGGACTAGGGGGGAATGGCGTTAGTTGAAACCGAAGAGGCTCGGAGAGAGCGGGAGGCGAGAGAAAAAGAGGAGGCAGATGCAGCAGCTAGAGCAGAGAATGGACCACCACCACCACACCCAATGATGCATCCAGATTTCCAACAGTACATGAGAGCAATGGAAGAAGATCGGAGGAGGTATCAAGAGAGTCAAAACAAGAACATGCAAGATTTCTTTACCCATGTCATCCACGATAGGGGTAATGAAGGCAAGGGAGTAACCTTATCAGACTTCCAAAATGCAAGACCACTACCTTTTGCATCAGCCCCAGAACCAATGGATGCAGAAGACTGGCTCATGGATACGGAAAGGAAGTTGAAGACCGTTGGTTGCAACGATAAGGAGAAGATTCGGTATACTACTTATCTGTTGTCAGGACCAGCAGCGTCATGGTGGGAGAATCTTGTAGCAGTACACCCTCCAGATAAGGTGTTCACCTGGGAGGAGTTCAAGAAGAAGTTCCGGGATGCCCATGTTCCGGAGAGCGTGGTGGAGCTGAAGAAGAGAGAGTTTGACGAACTGCGTCAGAACACTGTACCCATTATGCAGTATGTTCGGGATTTCAACAGGTTGTCCAGGTATGCACCTGAAGAAGTGGACACGGAAGAGAAAAGAAAGAAGCGGTTCATGAAAGGCATGAATCCATACATGAAGATGCAACTAAGGTTGGCACAGACTGTTGAATTCCAGGAACTGATTGACTCGGCAATCACTTTCGAGGATGACTATAGGCAAGTCCAAGAGGATAGAAGGAAGAGGGCTCGCATCGAGCCAAGGAAGTACCCAATTAGCAAACCAACACCTGATCGGAGTTTCAAACCCCGATTTCGACCTACTACTGGTAATCAATACAACCGGGGAGGTCAGAGTCAGAACCCAATCAATCAGATAATTTGCAACAATTGTGGCCAGAGAGGTCCAGAAGGATTGTCAGAAACCCAGAATCATCTGTTATGGTTGTGGGAAGGATGGACACATCAAGCCGGAGTGTCCAAACAAGGCGTCTTGGAGCAGACAGAGCTCAGGAGGACGAAGTGGAAGTGGCAACAACAACAACCGCAACAACAACAACCGCAACTACAACAACAACAACAACAACAACAACAAGAAGGGCAAGCCGTATGGAAAGCTGAATTGTACAACTTTGGAGCAAGCAGGAGAGTCGGAGCAAGCAGTTTTAGGTACGCTCAGTATTCTTACTCATCCTGGCAAAGTATTATTTGATACTGGTGCAACTACATCATTTCTTGCACGGGAATTTGTGGAAAAATTCGGGCTTAGATGTTCTAAGTTAGAAACCCCTATAACTGTCTTATCTGCGGGGGGAACGATCTTAGTAACCCACGTGAAAGAAGCACAGGTCATCACTATATGTGACTGTGTGTATTTCGCGGACCTATTCATTATTCCCATGAAGGACATATCAGTCATCCTAGGGATGGACTGGTTAACGGAGAATGGAGTAGTGATCAACTATGGAGACAAGACAGTGTCACTTCGCAACTCTATTGGAGGTCAGATAGTGTTTCAAGGAGACAAATATACTCAGTTGGAGATAGGATTGGAGTTGAATAGCTTGAAGGAGGTGAAGATTGAAGATATCCCTGTAGTAAATGAATTTCTAGATGTATTTCCCAAGGAACTACCAGGAATGCCACCCGATAGGGAGATCGAGTTTACAATAGATCTGATTCCAGGCACAACACCAATAGCTCAACCACCATATAAGATGGGACCAAAGGAGTTAGTGGAACTGAAAGCTCAGATAGATGAATTGGAATAGAAGGGATTTATTCAAGAAAGTGTGTCACCATGGGGTACACCAGTTATTTTTGTGGATAAAAGAGATGGAGGGAAGAGAATGTGTGGAGATTACCGGAATTTGAATAATGTAACAATCAAGAACAAGTACCCTTTACCAAGGATACAAGATCTTTTCGATCAAGTTCAAGGAGCTGGAGTCTTCTCAAAGATAGATTTAAGGTCAGGATACCATCAAATCAAGATCAAGAAAGAAGATGTACCAAAAACAACATTTGTATCAAGGTATGGACACCATGAATACTTGGTTGTACCATTTGGACTAACAAATGCACCAGCTATTTTCATGAATTTGATGAACAAGATATTCATGAAGTACTTGGACAAGTTCGTGATAGTGTTCATAGATGATATTTTAATCTATTCCAAAGATAAAGAAGAACATGCCAAGCATTTGAAGATAGTTCTGCAGATTTTGAGAGAACATCAGCTATATGCAAAGTTCAGCAAGTGCAAATTTTGGTTAGATAATGTTGAATTTCTTGGACATGTCATAACCAAAGATGGCATAGCGGTAAATCCAAGCAAGGTTCAGTCTGTATTAGAGTGGAAGTCACCCAAAAATGCTAAGGAGATACGAGGATTCCTTGGTATGGCAGGTTACTATCGGAGATTCATAGAAGGATTTTCGAAGATTGCCGGACCAATGACCAAGTTACTCAAGAAAAATACTCCATTTGTGTGGACTGATGAGTGTGAAGCCAGTTTCCAAACACTCAAAGATAAGTTAACCACAGCACCGGTGTTAGCAGTTCCTGAACCTGGAAAGGATTACACGGTGTATTGTGATGCTTCCAAGAATGGACTTGGATGTGTTCTTATGCAAGATCGGAAAGTAATAGCTTATGGATCAAGACAGTTGAAACCACATGAACACAACTACCCAGTACATGATTTAGAATTGATGGCAGTTGTGTATGCTTTGAAGAGTTGGAGACAATTTCTATATGGATCCAAGTGTGAGTTATACACCGATCATAAGAGCTTGAAATACTTCTTCACTCAGAAAGAATTAAACATGAGACAGAAGAGATGGTTAGAGTTGATTAAGGACTATGAACTGACAATCAACTATACACCAGGCAAGGCCAATGTAGTAGCAGATGCCTTAAGTAGGAAAAGTACCGAGAATCAACCTACAGAATGGGAGATTCCAAAAGAATTTCGAAAAGAACTAGAAGAAGCTCAGATTTTGTTTATCCAAGGTGATACATTGGGAAGTATAGCAACCATGAGAATCATGGATGAGATGTATTCAGACTTGAAATATGAGATTATTAGAAAACAAGTGGATGATCAATTTATTCAAGAAGAAATCAAAAGGATTGGAGAAGGTAAACCATCGGTATTCAATCTAGGGGAGTTTGATTCACTATACTTCTGTTATCACCAGAATTTGACCGAATCAGAGGTGGGCCGCGATCAAGATGGACTTGAAGAATATACATGGAAGATATACGTGAATCGGCCTTATATGCAAAGTTTGGGCTAGTTTGCCCGTGTATCTGTAATATAGTAGGATACGTGTCGATTAGTTAGAGTTTGACTCGTGCACGGTTGGGATTATTCCCACGTTAGAAAGTCTACGGACTATAAATATGTATCTAGGGTTTATGAAATAAACAACAATCACGTTCACCACAAACCAATCTAGGCGCATCGCCAACTCCCTTGTCTCGAGGGTTTCTTCCGGGTAAGCATCATGCTGCCTAGATCGCATCTTGCGATCTAGGCAGTACAAGTTTATTCGCTGTTCATGCGTTGCTCGTACTGAAGCCTTTTTGATGGCGAGCAACGTAGTTATCTTAGATGTGTTAGGGTTAGCATTGTTCTTCGTATCATATGCTGTCGTCGTGCAACCCTTAGACATCTAGCCGCCCTTACACCTATCTTAGGTGTAGGGGCGGCACCCCGCTTGATCATTATTTAGTAGATCCAATCCGTTATGGTTGCTCCTTGTTCTGCAAGGATTAGTTTAATATCTGCATAGTTAGGCCTTACAAAGGGTTGAAGGATCCAGCGGCACGTAGGGTGTAGTTTGCTAGCCCTAGACAGGATGTTCCGGGGATCAACCTCGTGTTGGTTTTTAGGCCTTGTCTAGGATCGGCTTACGATCACCGTGCGTGGCCGCGAGGCTCAATCACGAGTAGGATGTTCCGATTATGCGGTGAAAACCCTAAATCGTAGTAGATCGTTTTAGCTTTGTTTTGATCAAGCATGACCACCATATATTCATACACCTTGTGCGAATCATGGGTGGATCGGCTCTTTGAGCCGATTCACAGGATAACCTGAGAGCCGATCGAGGCTCGTATTTAATGTTTACGTGTATGCCATGCAGGAAACTAAGCGAGGCACATTCATCACCTTCCTGACCAGGTATAGGTCAGGTGGCACGTCCTTGCACCAGCATCGGACGTGCGTGCCGAATCTTTGCGGGCCGTCGCTCGGAGGGACCAGGGCCAGCCGCAGCCCTAAGTTGTTCCCGGCTCTACTGTGTTGCCCGTCGCTGCTCGCCGGTGGGTTTCTGACCGCAACACATTCTGGCACGCTCGGTGGGACGATCTTCGACATCAACCACCTCGCCATCTACATCTGAGATGGCGGACGGCACTCCAGTCACGTACGAGGATTTGACCGAGGAGCTCAAGAAGAAGTATGACGAGGTCAAAGCGATCCTCGAAGCCGACCTCATCGGCTCTTTTCACAGAACCTGCTCACATGGCGTCCGGTGGAAAGGGTTCTCACCTGAAGGCGCGCTCGATGGAGTGGACCTGTCCGCCCCGTCAGAAGAACGCACCAGGTCTCTGCGTCAGGAGATTAACTACATGGTAGCTCACTCGCTGCACCGCCATTCTGAGAGCCTGGTGAACACTTTGGAGCGTGTCGCTCTTCGGGTGATCCAGGAGATCATGAGGCATCAATACTCTCCGTCAGGACCAGCTCTCGGGACTTACCAAGGAGAGATGCCACTCCAGTCCCGTCCACCGCCGCCATTCGCGTTGGCAGCACCAGAAGTGCCGAATTCACCGGCATACGCCGTTGACATGGTGGAAGGCACGTGCCCTGGGAGGTGCCAGCCAAGATGCTCGTTCAACATCAACATGGTAGGACTTGGGCACCACCCTGGTAAGGATAGAGACGAGGGCAGCTGCTCTCATAGCAACGACAAGGAGGAAGCCGTTCCACGCGATCGGTCCCGACACTTCCAAAAAATCCTGGTGACAATCAAGAGGAAGGCCGATTCCGGCAATCGGCCCGTATTATCCGTACCACACGCTCTCCCTGCATTTGGTGTCGACCTCACAGGTGACGGGAAGCTAGGGTATGGGTTTACATCAACTGATGAGCTAGAGGAAATCGACATCGGACCTGGGGATAAGCCGCGACCGACTTTTATCAGCAAGAAGTTAGATCCACATCTCAGGGGTCAGATGATAGCTCTGTTAAAAGAATACCCAGATTGCTTTGCATGGGATTACACAGAGATGCCTGGTTTAGACAGGAGCATCATTGAACATCGGCTCCCCCTTAAGAAAGGATTTCGGCCGTTCCAACAACGAGCACGTCAGATGAAGGCCGAATTTCTGGAAGAAGTCAAGAAAGAGATCGAGAAGATGTTGGCCGCCGGGTTCATCAGGCCATGCAGGTATGCTGAGTGGATCTCCAGTATTGTTCCTGTAGAGAAGAAGGACGGCCGATGGCGTGTGGCCATCGATTTCCGAGATCTCAACAGAGCCACTCCAAAAGATGAGTATCTGATGCCTGTGGCAGAAACGTTGATCAATGCAGCGGCTGGCCACAAGGTGTTGAGCTTCATGGACGGCAACGCCGGCTATAATCAAATCTTCATGGCTCCAGAAGATATACACAAGACCGCATTCAGAGTACCAGGGGCAGTAGGCTTGTTTGAATATGTAGTCATGACCTTTGGGTTGAAGAATGCTGGTGCAACGTACCAACGAGCCATGAATTATATATTTCACGATCTGATCGGCAAGTTGGTGGAAATCTACATCGACGACGTGGTAGTCAAATCTGTCTCCATGGAAGGACACTTGGATGATTTACGATGCATCCTAGACCGAACTCGGAAGTTCGGACTGAGAATGAATCCGAAGAAGTGTGCCTTTGGTGTGACGGCTGGTCAGTTCCTAGATTTTCTGGTTCATGAACGGGGAATTGAGATCGGCCTGAAAAGTCAAGAGGCAGTGCGTACCATGCAGCCGCCCACCACGAAGAAGGAACTCCAATGTCTCATCGGCAAGATCAATTTTGTCCGACGATTTATCTCTAATCTGTCAGGACGAATCGAGCCGTTCATAGCACTGGTGAAAATTAAATCTGATGACGAGTTTCACTGGGGGGCAGAACAGCAGCAGGCGTTTGATGAGATTAAGCGGTATCTGACAACGCCGCCTGTGCTAGTTCCGCCCCAACAAGACAGGCCGTTCTATATCTACTTGTCAGTAGCTGACACGTCCATCGCTTCGGTGGTGGTGCAACTCTATGAGGGTGTTGAAAAGGTCGTTTTCTACCTTAGCAGAAGGATGTTGGACGCGGAGACAAGGTATCCTGAGGTCGAGAAGCTCTGCCTTTGCCTGTTCTTCACCTGCACCAAGCTTCATCACATCCTTTTGACGGCAGAGATCATCGTCATATGCAAGTCAGACGTTGTCAAGCACATGCTGTCGGCCCCTGTTTTGAAAGGCCGACTTGGTAAGTGGATGTTTGCATTGTCGGAGTTCGATCTTCGGTATCAGCCTGCGAAAGCAGTCAAGGGACAAGCGTTGGCCGATCTTATAGCTGAACGGATCAATACCAATATAGCAGCACTATCTATATGTGCATGGGCTATGTTCTTCGATGGATCGGCTTGTGAGGATGGTTGTGGCATCGGCATTCTGCTCGTGTCGCCTCGGGGGGCAACATACTCCTTTTCCATCAGACTATCTACCCCTTGCACCAACAATGTCGCTGAATATGAGGCGGTGCGTAAGGGAATGGAGTTGCTGCTGGAAGCCGGGGCAGAAGCAGTAGAGCTTTTTGGAGACTCAAAGTTGGTGATTAACCAGCTCACGGATGAATATAAGTGCGAGAGTGAATCGCTTTTCCCATATTGGATGGAATGCCGTGAGTTGATGACACAGTTTTGGTACATCAACTTTAATTGGGTCCCAAGATCCCAAAACACCGAGGCCAACGATCTCGCTCAAATGGCGTCAGGCTATAAGGGCATATCAGACGGGTCAGAAGTTCAGGTGCAGTTCTTGGAACAGGATGATTGGAGAGCCGAAATCTTCAATTACTTAAAAGATTCGGCTCGGGGGGCACCTAAACGGATAAGATACAAGGCCATGAAGTATGTCCTCATAGGAGACGACATGTTCTACAGGACGTTGGAAGGGTTACTACTCAAGTGCCTGGGACCAACTGAGTCTAATCGGCTCTTACATGAGGTGCATGAAGGCGCATGTGGAACTCACCAGTCGGCTCATAAGATGAAGTGGCTAATTGGGCGATCAGGGTTTTATTGGCCCACCATGCTTGAAGATTGCTTCAAGTACTACAAGGGGTGCCAAGCGTGCCAGATGT
Organism: Lolium perenne; assembly: GCF_019359855.2. NCBI lineage: Eukaryota > Viridiplantae > Streptophyta > Magnoliopsida > Poales > Poaceae > Lolium > Lolium perenne. The sequence continues at coordinate 28,907,307 of NC_067248.2, read as the reverse complement.
TCGGGAAGATTCAGATGGTACCCGCGTCAGCAATGAACCCTATCATCAAGCCTTGGCCGTTTCGAGGGTGGGGCATGGATATGATCGGCAAAATCCATCCGGCGTCAAGTAAAAAACATGAATGGATTTTGGTTATTACAGATTACTTCACCAAGTGGGTGGAGGCCGTCCCAATGAAGAAGGTGAAATCAGAAGATGTGATCAAGTTTGTGAAAGAACACGTCATTCATAGGTTCGGGATTCCCCAAACTATCACGACCGATGGAGGTTCGGTCTTTATTTCTAAAGAATTCAGAAAGTTCTGTGATGACATGGGGATTAAGCTGATCCGATCATTTCCATACTATGCTCAAGCCAACGGGCAAGCTGAAGCGTCCAATCAGAGCCTGATCAAGCTGATCAAGAGAAAAATTGACGAGAACCCTAGGAATTGGCATGAAACGTTATCAGAAGCTTTGTGGGCCTACCGCATGTCATGCCATGGAGCTATAAAAACTTCGCCATACCAGCTCGTCTATGGACAGGAAGCCGTATTACCTTGGGAAATTACGGCTGGATCAAGACGTGTCACGTTTCAGAATGATCTAACAGCTGAAGAATATGCAGCTTTGATGAGTGACACTATTGAGGATGCAACAGAACTGAGACTTTGGTCGTTGGAGAAGATTAAAGAAAACAAAGCCAGGGTAGCTCGGGCATACAATAAGAAGGTGAGACCAAAGGAGTTTCAAGTTGGTGATCTAGTATGGGAAGCCGTGTTGCCACTAGGAACCAGGGATAAAACATATGGCAAATGGTCTCCTAATTGGCACGGTCCTTACAAAGTCATCCAGGTTCTAAAGGGCAATGCCTACATGCTTGAACAGTTGGATGGTGCGAAGTTCCCAGTGGCCGTCAATGGCCAACATCTCAAGAAGTATTTCCCAAGCATGTGGGATGATGGGCAGTGAGGTATGAAGGCCGATTCTAAATCGGCCAGTAAAAAAAATCACAGTCGATGCACAGACATCGACTTGAGAAAACATGCGGAGACAACAGTATGCGAGTATAGCCGATGCACGGGCATCGACTTCAGAATAATAAAGCCGATGCATTGCCATCGACTCTAGAGGAACAAGCTCAATTAAGCAGGTTAGCAGATCGGTTTCAGACCAGAAATCATGATATTTGGGATGAATCTCCTAGTGGGTTTGCTGAGGAGTTCAATCTGCGCGTTTAAGGTTGGAGGATGGTTTGGACGTAAGTTAGACCTGTTGGACCGCGGAATAGGCAACGGCTTGGCCTCAAATCGCGTTTATAGTACAAGCCGATGCCCTGCCATCGGCTCTCTGTACAGCGGCTTCGTTCGACGATCGGCAAAGTTGACAAGAAAGCAAAACTGGGGAATATTTTCTTCATTAATAGTGGGATTTCTTACAAAGAAAGAGCCGATTGCTCAGGGAAGAAAGAACAAAAGCCGACTACTACTACTAGTCCCTAATCTAAGGGCCGTTGCTGCCCTCGTCGTCGTCGTCGCTGCCGCCGGCGCAGCTGCTGATAGGCTCCTCATCGTTGCTCCCGTAGCCTTCTACGGGAGCTTCATCTTCCTCATCGTCGTCATCGCTGTCGTCGTCCCACCAGGCGCGGAGGCGCTTCGCCGGTGGGTAACCTTCGAGGGAGTCGTCGTCGTCCTCCTCCGCCTCTTCCTCGGAGGAGGTGAAATCGTCCCAGGAGAAGCGGTCGTCCTCGCTCTCCTCCTCCTCCTCCCCGTCGACGAGGAATTGAAGGTCGCCCTCTCCGTCGGTCAAGGATTTGTCATCCTCGGACCAGATGGAGGAATCGTGTTCCTCCTTGTCCCACGTCGTTGGGGCGAGGATGTCGTGCGCCGCCAACGAGCCGCACTCTGGCGTTGGCTCACGGAAGGGAGATGATATGTAGGAGGGGTTCGAGGAGGCAGAAGAGGAGGAGGAGGAAGAAGACATGGCTACGGAGGAATGGGGGTTTTTTGCCGATGGCTAGTACGGAGCAGGAGGGTGAAGTGGCGAACGGTTTAGAGCGGTTAAATAAAGGGGATATAGTGGAGATTCAATGCCACAGCAGTTTCCAAGGAGATGGTGCCCAACAGGAGTAAATTTGCCAGATTGCGCATAGAAGTCGACAAGGCAAGGCATCATGATGAAGGATACTGCGACGGTTCTGCCACGACATGACCCGGCGGGGAAAAGCAGAGTGATTTTGGAATTATTAATTCCAAAACCAGGGGGGCATGTGTTATCACCAGAATTTGACCGAATCAGAGGTGGGCCGCGATCAAGATGGACTTGAAGAATATACATGGAAGATATACGTGAATCGGCCTTATATGCAAAGTTTGGGCTAGTTTGCCCGTGTATCTGTAATATAGTAGGATACGTGTCGATTAGTTAGAGTTTGACTCGTGCACGGTTGGGATTATTCCCACGTTAGAAAGTCTACGGACTATAAATATGTATCTAGGGTTTATGAAATAAACAACAATCACGTTCACCACAAAGCAATCTAGGCGCATCGCCAACTCCCTTGTCTCGAGGGTTTCTTCCGGGTAAGCATCATGCTGCCTAGATCGCATCTTGCGATCTAGGCAGTACAAGTTTATTCGCTGTTCATGCGTTGCTCGTACTGAAGCCTTTTTGATGGCGAGCAACGTAGTTATCTTAGATGTGTTAGGGTTAGCATTGTTCTTCGTATCATATGCTGTCGTCGTGCAACCCTTAGACATCTAGCCGCCCTTACACCTATCTTAGGTGTAGGGGCGGCACCCCGCTTGATCATTATTTAGTAGATCTGATCCATTATGGTTGCTCCTTGTTCTGCAAGGATTAGTTTAATATCTGCATAGTTAGGCCTTACAAAGGGTTGAAGGATCCAGCGGCACGTAGGGTGTAGTTTGCTAGCCCTAGACAGGATGTTCCGGGGATCAACCTCGTGTTGGTTTTTAGGCCTTGTCTAGGATCGGCTTACGATCACCGTGCGTGGCCGCGAGGCTCAATCACGAGTAGGATGTTCCGATTATGCGGTGAAAACCCTAAATCGTAGTAGATCGTTTTAGCTTTGTTTTGATCAAGCAGGACCACCATATATTCATACACCTTGTGCGAATCATGGGTGGATCGGCTCTTTGAGCCGATTCACAGGATAACCTGAGAGCCGATCGAGGCTCGTATTTAATGTTTACGTGTATGCCATGCAGGAAACTAAGCGAGGCACATTCATCACCTTCCTGACCAGGTATAGGTCAGGTGGCACGCCCTTGCACCAGCATCGGACGTGCGTGCCGAATCTTTACGGGCCGTCGCTCGGAGGGACCAGGGCCAGTCGCAGCCCTAAGTTGTTCCCGGCTCTACTGTGTTGCCCATCGCTGCTCGCCGATGGGTTTCTGACCACAACAACTTCCAGAAAAGGATATGTGTACCGGATGATCCAGAAGTGAAGTCAATCATATTAAAAGAAGCACATGAAACACCTTATTCAATACATCCGGGAAGTACTAAGATGTATATGGATTTGAAGGAGATGTTCTGGTGGAACAACATGAAAAGAGAGATAGCACAATATGTTTCTGAATGCCATACATGTCAGCGAGTGAAGGCAGAACATCAAAGTCCTGCTGGATTACTCAAACCACTAGAGATACCGGAGTGGAAATGGGATGAAATCGGAATGGATTTTGTTACTGGTCTACCAATGACTAGTAAGAGGAAGGATATGATATGGGTAATTGTGGATAGACTTACCAAGAGTGCTCATTTCATAGCAGTAAATACAAAGGATACTGCGGAGAAGCTTGTGGATATATATGTTAAGGAAATAGTTAGCAAACATGGAGTACCAAAGAAGATAGTCTCAGATAGAGGTTCAATTTTCACATCAGCATTTTGGAAACAACTCCAAGAAGCTTTGGGATCCAAGTTAGATTTCAGTACAGCATATCATCCACAAACCGAGGACAAACCGAAAGAACCAATCAGATACTTGAAGACATGCTTAGAGCTTGTGCTCTAAACTTTGGAGGCTCATGGGAGGACCATCTACCATTAGCGGAATTCTCATATAACAATAGTTATCAGAGTAGTATCCAGATGGCACCATATGAAGCATTGTACGGGAGGAAGTGTAGATCCCCAATCTGTTGGTTTGAAACAGGAGAAAACAAGGAGTTTACACCGGACTACATCAAGGAGAGACAAGGAGTCATCGAGGTGATCCGAAATAGACTCAAAATAGCTCAAAGTCGTCAAAAGAGTTATGCCGACCAAAGGAGAAGAGTTTGGGAAGCAAAAGTTGGAGACATGGTATATTTGAAGGTTAGCCCAATGAAAGGACTTAAGAGGTTCGGAGTAAAAGGAAAGTTAAGTCCTCGATATATAGGACCATTCAAGGTACTCAGTCAGAATCGAGAAACAGCTTTTGAATTGGAATTGCCGGAGCAGCTCAGTCTAGTTCACAATGTATTTCATGTATCACAACTCAGAAAGTGTTTGAAGGCACCAGATGATCCCATCACACATGAAGAAATAGAATTGCAATCAGACTTAACTTACGTGGAGAAGCCTGAAAAGATATTAGAAGTCCAGTGGAAGAAGTTAAGGAACAGAGCAATTAAATACTGCAAAGTTCAATGGCAACATCATCCTGAGCGAGAAGCAACTTGGGTGGGCCCTAAGAGGAAGTTTCACCTGGTCAATTGGCCTGCAGTTTGCAGACCTAAGGACTGTGGGGGTTTGGGGATTGTCAACTCAAGGCTCATGAATGTGGCGCTTTTGATGAAATGGGTGTGGAAGTTGTATCAAGACGGCAACCAACTGTGGAGACAGCTGATCAATGCCAAAGACATCAACGCTGATGACATTTTCACGGCGTCCGGGCAGCGGGGCTCTCAGTTTTGGTGCAGTATTCACAAAATTAAGCATCTGTTCAAATTAGGGGCTAAGCATTCCATAAGGGACGGTCGCCACACTAAGTTCTGGATGGACCGTTGGGTGGGGGAGGCACCTCTAAAAGATAGGTTTCCAGGTCTGTTCAACATTGCTTGCTCGCAGATGGATTCCGTGGCACAGGTTTGTGGTTCCAATGAGCCGATCAGTTTTCGTAGATAGCTTGACCAGGAGCTGGTTAGAGCCCTTGAAGAGCTGCAATCCTTGATTGACTCTACCGTGCTGGTCGAAGGCCCGGACAGGGTGTCTTGGCGCCTCGAGAGTGACGGGATTTTCTCTGTCAAATCCATGTATGCGCGATTGTCGAAAGGGGCGACTGTCGCGCACTTCAAGGACGTGTGGGCGGCCAAAGTACCGGTTAAAATCCGCATTTTTGCGTGGCAGCTAGTCCTCGATCGTCTCCCTTCTAGTGCCAACATCTTGTCGAGGCACGGACCAGGCAACGGCAACTGCTCTCTCTGTGGGGAAAGAGAGACGGCGGATCATATCTTCTTCACTTGTACTTTGGCCGTGTTCGCCTGGAGCGTCCTTAGACAAATTCTTCAGTGCAGCTGGTGCCCTGCCTCCTTCCCGCAATTCTTCGCGATTATTGCCAATTTCACGGGCCGGGCTCGTAGAACGATTTGGTGCCTCTTCCTGGCACAATCCTGGGCGCTTTGGCTTATCAGAAATAAGCTGACCATCGAGTCTAAGCTAATTAGGCACCCTGCTGACATAATCTTTAAAACCTTGTTTTGTCTGCAGCAGTGGCTCCTCCTGGCGAAACCTCTGGATCGTCCCTGGCTTAGATGGCTGATCTCCGAACTCAAACGGATGCATGCTATTCATCTTCCGGACGACACCTGAAGCTGCACCTTTCTTCTTCATCCCAGGGAGCGGATGTCGACTCAGCTGTTTTCTCTGGCTCTCGGTCTGTTAGGGGAGGCCGACCCCAAGTTTTTCGCTTATTCGTTCTGTCCTGGCTAAGCTGTACGCCGCAGCATGTAATGAATCTATGTGATATTGATCACCATTCCTACTACTCTTATTATTCGCTATCGTAATATTGATTTTGTGAATCTAGAGAGACATGCCGACAAAAGAGATGCCGGCGAATAAGCCTGAACCTTAGCGTGGAGAAATATTATACCCTTATAGTATGGCAAGTGCTGCCAAACGTAGAACTACGGTGAGATTGAAGACCCAACCACTAGATGAAAAATAGTGGAAGACCTTCAAGTAAGAAGATGAAGGATGCCTTGAAGTACTCTCATATTAGTTTTTCGTTTGATCCAAAGGGTGACCCTTCTATCAAAAGTAGTTCAGCCACCTGCCCATATGGATTAGAAGCCCAACTATGAGGAAACCTACTAAAGTTACCTTGAAGAGTTTTGTTATTCACTATGTGTGAATAAACAACCTCTATTGAAGGTCAGAAGCCATAGATATTCCAAGAGACGACCCAATGCCAAGTCATACCTAGGATGAACCCAACATGAGCCCAGACCTAGTCTAGCTACAAAGGTTTCTTTTAAGGGTGGTAGTCCACCTCGACATATGCCAAACCTATTTTCCTTTCTAGCCTCTTCAAATCTCGGGGACGAGATTTTTTTTAAGGGTGGTAGTCTGTCACATCCCAAAAATTTGGAATGTGAAAATAAAATACAGCGAGTGTTTGTTTGTTTGTTTGTCATAGTTGAAATTTCACAAGGAATTAAAACTTTTGTGTTTATTAAAAAGGTATTTCCGAAAATAGAGTTTTAATAAACCTTGGGATTCAAAATATTTGCCAATAATATTCTATTTTGTTCGGAGGAATTTGAAAATTATAAACATTATTTTGAGAAAACCTTAAAAAGGCAAGTGACACACCCTCACAACTGTCCCAGTTTTTTTTATCAATGCACCGTAGAAATTTTTGTAGTATGTCTAGGGTATGCTTTGCTTTTGTAATCCCAGTAGATAGCTACTTCTACCTGACTATATTTTGTCGCCATTGAATTTAGTTGATGCTTAGCTATGCTATGAAAATGTTTTAGTAGTGGTTATGGAAAAACAACTAAATTCAATGAACTACCTGGGTGGAATGTGGCTTTGATTGGGTTATGTTGAGTGGTTACTCTGGGGTCATGTCGTCGAACCTCTGAACCCCAGGTGTATCGCACTTGTGGACGGCCACCCAGGAACAAAGAGATAGTAGACAACGTTGCTCATTAGCTTACCGTACAACCACATGCTATATGGGCTCTGGCTTGACAGAGTATGTTGTGAGAACCCGGATCCTACGTGACAGATGATGTAGGGGATTGTAGGTTGGTACGGGTCCGTAGAGAAAGGTCTGGGGGATTACTTCGGAAAAGTCTCGTCCTAGTCAACATCTGTCCATTTGAGCAAAATGTGCATCATGGAAGAAGAGCAGACTAGGTCATGTGGGTAAATTTGTACAACCTCTGCAGAGTGTAAATCTAAGTACTTAGCCGTGTCCCCGGTTACGGACAATTTGAGCGAACTGACAAGGCACATGTTCGAAAGTCTCCTCATCCCAACTTCTTAAATAAAACTTGATGGGTAAACAGGGTTATGACAATTGGTGCAAGTGACTATCGGCTAGTAGGTCCCGTGCCATGTCTATGGTCTGAGTTTACAGGGGTAGTTCGCCCAAACCAAGTTGATCATGGGTAGGAGGATTCACCGGGGCTTTACCGGTGGTTTCCAGGTTCATTGATTTCTATCAATGGTACCGCTTAATTAGTATGAAAGAAAATGATTTGACAAATGATAGGAGAAAACTGGCTTTATGCAAATATGCCCGAGCTCTACCAGCCAAATGTACACTTAAGTGTTAGGTTGCCATTTGAGTCCACTATAGTGTCATCTTGCCAATACATTCAAAGTATTGACCATTCGTGGCTGTAACTTTTCATGTTGCAGATGTTTTGAAAGACGAGTGAGTTACGATGGTTAGGGTTGCGAGTCTATACTCAACATGCTCGCCTGTGGCACATGAAGACGAAGGACTCCATGCTGTCTATGTTTATTCGTTGTGAAACTCTGATGATATGCTAGCCTTGTGCTATGCAATTTGTATTCATTTATGTAAAATTCTGGATCATACGATGTAATAAAGACCTTTGTTTCTTGGTATTACATCTTGTACTGTGTGTGCTAGCGATTGATCCAGGGACTAGCACAGATACGCACAGAGATCGACACCTTAAAAGGTGAGGTCGCTACAAGAATATCTTCAATGGTCATATTCATCTTCAAAACCTCCAACATAAAACAACAAGTAATAGCCAGAGAGTCAAGTGTTAAACAGAAATTCAGTTTGGACAGAGTTTAGTGTTGACAGAATTCAGTTTGGACAGAACCAACCGTCCTGCACACTTGTGCTTGTCCAAAGCCCTGGACAGCACAAGATAAGGGCAACAGCAGACCAAACCTGAGCACCACCAGGGGCTCAAGTTTCAGCATATGAGAGCACACAGCTCATGTGTGCTGGGCAGGCCACAGCAAGGCAATGCACAAGCTTAGTCACCAAAGCAAGCCAGGCTTGTGTGTCATTGCAAGAACAGAAGTAGAGTTAATATAAAAGGGGCACAAACCCTAGAAACAGTAACCAGTCGACCAGATAAGGATTCACAAGGTAAGGTGAAGGTAGCATAGCATAGTTCATCCAGTTCTTGCTCAAGAACATAACCAACACACACAACCATTCAACCACCAGAAATCATGGTGACCTGAGAAGATCATCCAAGACCTGGAGGTGAAGGGCTGTGGCACAAACCACAAGTCTGCATCAACACAAAATCTCACTCTAGGAGCTGGAACAAGGTATACCTAGTTCCTGGAGAAGATCCAATGAATCTAATCCATAAATCATGCATGACACAGTCATGGGATTGAGCAGATGCTCAAAAGGGTAAATCATCACTTGGTTTTCACCAAGGATCACTGGCAGTCTAGAAAGCCACTAGAACAGAAACCATCTAGATACAGATCTTGTGCACAGAAACTAGTAAACATGCACTGATGCACACACTAGCAAGATCTCATGCACAGATAGCACCAGTAGATGTATTGCAAGGATTAGCAGCTAACCAAGACTACACAGAAAATCCTAAGCATGCAACCATCAGGAAACCCTATATTTCTTCACAGGCAAGCATATTGGCATTCATATTTATTATGATCCCCAAATATGCAAGCAAAGATGAGTAGCCAACAAGATCCAACCAACCATGTGAGCAACCAGTCAGTAGCAAGGCTACTGAGATCACATCACACTTAGAACCATCCCAAGGTCAAGCCAAATACAAAGCGTCACTATCCAGAAATGGATTCAGACTCTATTTGCTTGTCAGATAATCATGAACAGCAAATTCATATACAAGCAAGTAATTTAATCATCACTGCATAAGCAGTTCATCATTAATTAATTTATACACAGCACATGTCACTGCATCATAGCCACTGGATCAAGTCCAGTGAGCTAGGAAGAGCAACAACACATACATACAGTAGCAATAGCATGCTTGAGCATCAGCATCAGTAAGGAAATAATTCACTTAGCCACAGAAATTAATCCACAACCAAGCCACTGACATTTAATTGATCAAATGGATCAATTGAACCAAGTCAAGCCACACAGATAGGCTAGCCAACATGAAATGGTTGATCCAATGGATCATTGGAGTATACAGGAGGCACAGAGGCACCTCACAGACATCACTGGCCTTCACAAGTGTCACAGATGCATAGCAGTACACCTAGACAAGCAAGTATAATATGCCAGTAAGCATAGCAAGCTCATAAGCATGAACAACATGGCATAGCAAGCAGTAAGGAAGCAATACATGGCATGCACAACCAGCAACACACACTGGCCAGTACCAGAGATTGGTAAATTGGCCAGAGCTTGCAGAAAATGAAAGCACAGGTAGCTTAAGCAGCAGTAGCAAGGCTCTGCATGATCACAGGATCATCAGAGAGCAGTAGAACAAGAGGAGAAGGAGCACAGAAGCTTGGGAGGCGCACAGGCATGGAGAGGAGAAGGAGAAGGAGCAGAGCAACTTACACGCGCCTGGTGGCAGAGGCTATGGCATGGCGAGGCAGTGCTCGCGCGGCCATAGCAGCTGCAAAGCCAGGGAAGACGCCGGCGTTACGCCGACGAACACCACCACAGCAGCACGGCACAGAGACGACGGCACAGGCGCTGTGAGCAGCACCCGCGCCAGGTCGGTCTCGGAGGCGCACACGTCGACGGCGAGGGCGAGAGCTCGTCGGAGATCACCCAATCGCCCGAGGCGATTCTCCACGAGATCCAGAGAGGAGGCGATTCGCCAGGAGAGGAAGCAATCGGAGAAACCACGCGGACAGATCGATAGATCGTCTCGCGGCGGTCCAGATCAGGTAGGTGGCGAGGTCAGGGAAGCACGGAGATGGCCGGAGCACGGCGGCGGCCATGGCAGCGACGCCATCGCCACGGGTGTCGCCAGAGGTTAGGGTTAGGTCGAGCGAGTGAGAGGAACGAGTGAGTGAGCGAGCGAGGTGGGCCGCTTCGGCGCCACCGACCCGTTATGGGGCACGCCTTAGTGGGCTGTCCCATGGGCCTTAGTAAGTGGGCTGGCCAATATGGGCAGGGGGTATTTTAGTCATTTCACAATTAAGAAAATAGCCAGAATTTCACCAATTTTTAGTAAATAAAATACAACTCTAAAAATCCATTAAAAATTGGATTTGTGAATGAAAAATTATTCTTAACAAGAATAAGATATAAAATTGAATTTAAGAAACAAATTCAAATTTATGAATATGATGTATTTAAAATAAAAGCTTGGTATTTCAAACTATTATTTTCCTTGTATTTAAAAATCAAGGAAAAATCTCAAATAAGTTCAAATACTTATTTTCAAACATTTCAAAATGAAATTCTATTATTCCAAGTCTTTTCAATTTGAAAAAGGTATTTTCCAAAGGAAAATACTCTATTCCTCTTTATTCCAAAAATATAGAGGCAACTCTATTATTTCAAATTATTTCGGAATGAATAATGAATCACCAAGTTAAAGTAGTTTTACTTTGAATCATTTTACTTTATGAGAGTTAAAGTGGTTTACACATTAAAGCAACTAGCAAACTACAGGCACGGCGGCACGCCGCACCCTAAATGTGCCTGTGGGCTAAAGAATAATAAGTGGCATTTTTAGAGTGGTTGCATAGTTTTAATCGAGTGCTAATTCGTCACATCATTATTTATGTCCTAATTAATGGTTAGATAAATCTTCTATCAAGAAACCATGTAGACGCATGTGGTACATGTTTGAGATCTCATCGCAAATGTTATTACACCATCAAAGATAAAACTGACTATGCAATCCCTGAAAGCCATCATATGCACAACACACTTGGTGACCGGCGCCTATAAACATAGAACACAATTTTAGGAAAACCTTGATTGTCTCTATTTGGAAGGCAATCAGTATTTACCAAAGTCACCTCTTCTTTGTCAGAGAAAAGGAGGCTGATTTCCATGGCTATTTGTGAACCATGTTGGGGATCATGACTGTTGGGCTCTTTGTGAGAAGGTTGTGCTTTGTCATTCGTGTTGGGGATCACAACTGTTGGGGTCCAAGTGAAAAGGCTGGGCTTTGTCATCCTCTAGGCAGCCGGCATCTATGCAGTCACCGGACTTCTCACCTTCCTGAGATGGCACAGATGGTTTTGATGACGAGTTTCGGTTAAACCTACTCCTCGGCGGCACACCTTATATGTACTTCTTTGTTCTTCAGCTTGAACTTGTCCATTCTAAGAAAGGAAGCAACCCAGACTTAGTAAGAATGTGTTTTTTCAAACTACTTTAGAGATCATAAAGCTGCATATATTATAGATGAAAAAATAGAGAACTTCGAAATATTGAATTGCAAGAAATCAATAATAGATCCTAGATCTAAGTAAAAAAAGACAACTTCTTATGCTCAAGCTAATATATCTGCCACCTTTTAGAAGCGCGGAACTTGCACTGTAGCCTCCAGAAAAGATTGTTTAGTATACTGTTATAATGATACATGCGTAAAAAGAAGGAAATAATACATCTGAGGTAACAGCCAGCTTGAAAATGATAGCATGTTACCTAGGAAAAAAAGTCCAATATATTGACTAAGTGTAATGGTATGAAATTTTTTATGATATGAAGATATCCAGATATAGAAGAATCGGTTTATCTTCGTCCATGAATACAACATTCTAAAACCAGAGACAAAAAAATGAGGGAAAGCAACATAGGAGATGGCGTGCACAATGCAAGGCGGTTCAACATAATGTGTCAGATCATAAAACAGTACCTCATCGACAATGAAGTCTATCTCATAAAAATTCAGCTTTGTTTTGCTGATCCTTCACTTCCATATTCTAGCAACACACACAAAAACCTTCCAGTTGAATCTTTGGGATGATAAATCTTTTAGAGTCGAGACTTCCATATTTAGCACTTTTTGGTTTGTATTTAAGTGAAAATTTCGAGCAGAGAATTGTAGGCAGCATACCAGTGAAGGTCTAATTACACAATAATGAAAATAAGTTCTTAGGATGATTTTGTTCAACTTCGTTTTGGGAGATTTTGCTCAGCAGATCAGCAAGGAAATTAAGAAGATGAAAGAACCTGTACCAGTTTTTGCTCATTGTAATGAGAACACCAAAACGGTCCATACATCTCAGAATCAATAGTGTGTAGGTGTCTTGCAAGTGAAACAACAAATGGGGTTGATTCAGTTGTTATCTAATACAAAATCATCTGTGGTGTATAAAAAGAAAAAAAAATACATAAGTTAGTGATGATGCTTTTAAAAGAAACAGAACACGCGGGCTACAAATTGAAGTTGACTACCTGGCACGAAACTAACCTCACCCCTTTAATTGAATAGTAATGCATATTTTTATAACTTTTAAGGAAAATCCCTTGCCTATTTAACTTGTAGGTTTGGCGTACTTTACATTGCATTAATGCTTGTGACTCCCATCCAACAATCTCATTAGTGTCATAGGTTTTTTTGTCACCTGAAAATTCTGTAGATTCCAACACTGGGATCAATCATATTACTTAAGCTTCTGAGGTTGTGCGGCAGAAAAGTATATACCTAACCGGTAATTAATGTAAGCAGTAGGTTTATTTGGGAATTTTACATATGTCCTTTTATTGGATTGATTATATGGAAGATAAAAATTCGCACGATTCACTTTCTTAAAATACATGTACTATCAAAGTATACTCTATAAATGCATCGATACACAAGGCTTTTGCGCTTTCTGAAAAATTTAGCTGTTCAAAAATATAGAGGCCATCCTAAGCCTTCAGCAAGTCTAAGTTTGTATTTAAAAATAATAACTTGTCCACAATCTTCCATAAAAAGAATTGCTACATTGATATCACTATTGATGTGATGCAATCATGCAATGCAGAATAGTATCTTTATCATCTTAGACTTTTAGATTCCAGAGAAAATGATTTAATAAAAGAATATTAGTTCACATCAAAAATACGTAGCATTATAAACCAAAGGGATGAGAATGAGAGAACCTCGTTCGGATGTCATCTTCAGTAGTACCTGAAATGAGTTTACCATGTCATATATTCCCCAACATATCTGTATTTCCTTGATTTTCTCAATCTACCACCAAGTATTCGTAAATATCACATATACTACTACATGCACACAAATTTCAGTGTTGGATTTCTCTAGGTAGCTCCCAAGTAAACTCTGATCCTTCTAAGTGCCCTATGCAGTGATCTAAACAAATTACCTCTGGGCTCGTTCAAAACCTCTACTTCAACAACTCCATCAGTACATTGCCAAAGCTCTGACCAGTACATGATTTTTTGAACCAAAATGATAACATAACCACAACACCATTCTTATATAAACATATATGATGTGACATAGTGTAATTTGATTGTCTTCCAAATGTGACGGTAAATTCTAAGGCTGCTCTGGTTTCGTATATCGATCGCTAAGTAACTTGGGACAATGTGTCGATGCTCCTAATTTTTTAAGCAAGAAGCTACTCATCTAAGGTTTTATTTAGTACTTGTCAGAGCAAAATATATGAAGTAAAGCTATTAAGCCATCGTTTTGTTTACTACTCGTCAGATGAAGATAAATAAATTCCTTTCAACTGCGGGCTCAATAGCTGAAATACTAATTAATTCATTTTTCCACAAGAATTAGAAAAGGTGAACATACTAACTTGATATTCCTGATGTTGGTTCTAATAACAATACCTTCTAGCACTGTTACATGAAAATTATGTAGTAGGTCAATGAATTTTATCCAATGAGCAGAAAACAGAAAAAAATCACCCCTCTTACTTTTTTTGCTGAATATTGTTTTGGTAATACGAACTTATTTTCCAAAGGCCAACTATCCTAATATGAATATGGCAATGAAAATAAACACAACCTACAATGTCAATCACCAGACATTGTGTATCTCTCCAACTAAGAGCAGCGACCATTCCACAGTTTACGGCATGAAGGTATTTCAGTAAGAAATGAATACCCATCCACAATAGGCCAAGGTACAGTAAGAGTCGCATCTCTCCAACTAAGGGCATCTCCAACCGGGCGACCCAAACGGACGCGCTGGGCCGTCCGTTTTGGGCCGTTTGGGTCGCCGCCAGGACACGCGGACAGCGCCCCGCGTCCGCGTGTCCGTTTGGGTCGCGCGGTGCGCCCAACGCGGCGACCCAAAGAGACGCCACGTGGTTCGTCTTCCTTGCGCGGCGCTGCGCCATGGCAGGCCTCGACGGGACAGCCATGGTGGGCGGTGGAACGCGCGGGAAAGATCCCGCGCGCAGCAAGGTTCCCGCGCGCGCGAAAACGACATTGGCGCGCGCTCGCGCCCAAGTTTCCCGCCAGACCGCCGGCTATAAAAGACGGCGGCGGTCTCACACAGACCGCCAGACCTTCCTCTCCCACTCCACCTTCTCCGGCGGCCACTCCACCTTCTCCGTCGCCATGCCGCGCACCCTGCAGGCCACATGGGCCAAGCTCTCCCTCACCGCCCGGGCCAGGTTCCCGCGGACGGTGGAGGAGGAGCGCGCGGACTCGCGGTGGGTCGCCGACGACGAGGCGCTCCGCGTCGCTGCCGAGGCGGCGGCAAAGAAGGCCGGTGACGCGGAGATGGTGGAGGCGGCCGCGGAGGGCTGGCACGAGACCGCAGACGGCTGGTACGAGGCCGCGGAGGAGGGGGCGGCCGCCGCGGAGGAGCCCGTCAACGAGGAGGACCTCGCGCTGGCGAACATCAACGCCGCCATCGAGGAGCGACTCGCCGACCTCACGCGCGTGACGAAGGAGCACGAGGGCATCTGGCGGGCCGGCCGCCGCCGCTAGGCGACCTCTCGGCCGTAAGAACGAGCTGCTCGCTATGCGAGCAGCCCGTCACCTCATCCAGATGCCGTCCCCCGAGCGGCGCGCCCGGGAGGATGCTGAGTCGGCGGAGCGCGGCCGGCAAGAGCGCATGCGCCGGCGGCAGGAGATCCACGAGGCCCAGGCCCCCGCCTGCGTCCGCATTGAGGCGCGCAACGCTGTGGAACGCGCCGCTCTGCAGGAGGTGGAGCTATGCGGGAAGCGGATGATTCCGCCGCAGGAGGCGGAGCGCGAGCGCGCCCGAGGTGCGCGGACGGAAAGGAGGAGGATGACGGCCTCCTTCCAAGCTGCCGCGGCCCGCGCCGCCGCCCGCGCCGACGCCGACGCCCGCGCCTTCGCCGACGCGCCACCCAGCCCGTAGTAAGCTGGAGTGGAATCCTCACGCGTACAGGCCGCCCGCGTCGAGTGAAATCCACGGCCCCGACGGCGAGCCGACGAGGAGTCGCCGGCGAGGCCGCCGGCCCCGTACGTATTTAGGATAGAAGTAGTAGCTAAAAAAAATGTAATGAGTTCTTTTTAATGAAAAATATTATTTATGCCTATGACACGCGGGCCAGGGGCGGACAAGGGGCGGACGCGAGCGACCAGCCTTTCGCGTTCATGCCACGCAAACCCGGCCAAGATTTGGGCCGGGTTTGCGTCGATCGGGACGCCGCGGGCATCCGTTTTAGGGATGGGTCCGCGCGCTGGGCCGGGTTTTTGTCCGGCTGGACCCATCCGGACGCGCGGGCGCGGGATGGGTCGCCCGGTTGGAGATGCCCTAAGAGCAGGGACCTCTCCAGTCACCCACATAATGTTCTGCGTTATGGTACAGTAAGAGTCAATGATATCATAATTGATAAACGATGTGAGGAACATAAAAACAACAATATTTTGAAATCCCCTGTAACTTATCCATCCTGCAATTAGCTAGTATTCAATTTTGGATAATAATCAAACCTAACAATTTACTGTAATGCCTTGAGGTAGCTCCAAGCGTGCAAGCATAAGTTAATATTAATACTTATGGATGTGCTCATGTGCAATGATTATGAGAAGGATACCCATATTAGTAATATTAGATATGTATAAGCATATGAGAAAAATCTGCACATTTAAGACAACTGAAATGAAGTTACAAGTGATTCTTTTTACGTGATTGCTAATTTCAACGTTCTACTACTAATTACTGGAATGCAAGAAGTGTACATTCGCATAAGGGAGACGATATCACATTTTATCTAACCTATGAGAAGAACCCGGTCAGGACATCTAGGCCTATCAGTAATCATCCACATAGACGAATTGAGTTCAAGCCGTGATGTGAAATCAAAGTAACACAGTTGGCTAAATGTCTGCATACAGAATAGCTTGTTGTTAGTTCACCTCAAACAATAGTGCCGAGCAGATCGCAGTAAGTTACCTGTAAGACATGAAGTGCTCCGAAAAGTGTTTGAGCCTACGGAAATTTGCAAGGCGATGGAGGTGGCTGATTCCGTTAAAAACTGTTTTGAAGTGCTCAACACCACCTTGGTGGCACCCCCGTCCTGCAAGCTCGATTCCCTCCACACCGGCACCTTTGACAGTCAGGATCCTCGGTCACACCTGCCGCAACAACCTGTCGACCCCTGCTGTGCCTGCACCAGCCGCCTCGGCTAGGATACGGCAGCGGGCGTCTCCACGCTAACTGGTCCAGCAGGAAATAAGAAACATGACAGAGTAAAGATAAGTGATGATTTGGTCAATCAAATCTGAATCTATCACCACACAATAAGCCAGATGAAAACTCTGATTCGGATATGTTTTTTTCCAAATTGATTCATGTACGCTAGAAAATCTAGAAATTAAATCCAAATCTTGCCCAGCCTTTGTGGAGGGACCATACTGCTTCATGAATCGTTAGGGATAAATTATATTCAAATCCGCAGATCTGCAAAAAAATCTTTCTATTGGATTGAAGCGAATGTATTAGCATGGCACCATGTCAACTTTTCTTTGCTGCTAGTACAACAAAATTTGTAACTGACTGGTATCGAGTATTCAGTATAGTCTTTAATAGATCTCAAGAAAAGAGTGTGAGGCAGAAAGATAGAAACATCGCAAATTATAAATCAAGTGATATCAGTGGATGAATCTTTCTTGTGTGGAGATCATAAAATTTAACCTATCAGCATTAACTGTAATATCCAAAACTGATTACGTTAGCACTATCTTCAGCCTGAATTAACAATGCACAGTACTATTTAAATAATAAGGGATGGTAAGATGTTTTGCTGCATAGGTACATGATACACGCAGATTGAATGGTAAAATAAAAGTTGATTTCCGTCCCGGTGCAACATTGGTTGAGTACAGAACCTCGAATCAGGTATCCACTTCCATTTCATCAAATGGAACAATATTCCGCAGCCAAAGAATGAAGGTAAAGGTGCGAGAAGCGAACACCCGCAAGCGTTACTAATTCAAAGTGGGCAGCTACATGTATTTCCCATCGTGGGCATACAGTGTGTGCGTTTATAAAATGAAGTGCGGTTCAAAAACACACTTTTGCAAAGGATATGTGCAGCTCGAGCTTGTGTTTCAAACTACTTACTGAACATTTTAATTCCAGCCCTTGGCAGATACTTTGCAACATCTTATGGATGTAACTATGTGCTACACTACTGGGGGTTTGCATCTTTGGCCGGGATGAATACTTGTACTAACTTAAAAAAATAAACCCGCTGCTCAATCCCATCGATCAAGTAAATATGTTGAACGCTTCAGTGAATGAAGACAGTAATGCATCAGTAGCATTGTTGTTAACTCTCAACGAAAATGGAAAGGTGAATCGAGAATATTTTGTAACTGAAGCTAGCTGCTGACTGCTGATCAAGATATTGCCGAAACATGGAAACGGTAAAGACGATGAAAGTTCAGTACGGACTGAAACAGGCAAGGAAAATAAAGAGACAAAGCGGATAACTTGGTACCTGACTTACCTGAGGATGGGGGTCGTCATACTGGATGGAGGCTTGTCTGAGCATTTCGACAAAGTGGGGCCGCCCATACGCCATTTCCTCCAAGGATTTGGCGTCTGATCGACGCACTTGGGGTTCCGCTTCGAGTTCCAGGCAGTGGATTGGCAGGTAACAGAAGTATATGTCGGCGCTAGCATGGGGCGACCCGCCACGGAGGGAGACTGGGCGGCGGCAGCGACCCCATCTGGTCCGAGTCAAGCAGGGTCCAGGCGCGCGGCGTCTACTCCTCTGGAATCACCAGGAGGTGGTCGTCTCCGCGGTCAGCGAACTGCTCAGAAGAAGTAGGATCCTCCATAGTCCACAACCACCAGAAGACGACGACCGGCCACCGGCGCGGCGAGGTGGAGGGCAATGAAAACCGCCGGAAGGCGTGCAAAGGGCGCGCACCACAGGCACGCCCAGAATCCGCGGCAGGTTCTCGCCGCCGCCGTGACGCCCACAATACTCTTCCCGTTGGAGCCAAATGCGGGGACCGAGCTCAGCCACTCGACCTCGTCCCCTCCAAGACCTCCACCCCTCCGCATGTTGCCCCCAATCACGCCACATCGCCGGTAGTGACACATTCCCCCGCCGCCGCCGCAACGCCTCATATGAGCGAGTTGCTGGGCCCAGGAACCCCGGGGTTGGCCAGACCTCCGCAGTACCCTTGCTCGATGACCATAAACGGCGGTACGGGCGCGGGATCTAGAGAGGAATTGGCTAGGAAAAATCTCAGGCAGTGAGAGGACGATGGACATGGAGAACAAGGGAGTTGATCTGAACAAATTGATTCCCTTCGATCTGGTTAAAACGGACGGAAAGAGCCGAGCACAGCGGTGGCTGGGAAATGGAAGAGGAGAAGACGGCGGCACTGGACGTGCAGGATGGCGAGTGGAGGACCACCGGAGAAACGGGAGGAAGACGATGGGGCCATGCCTCGCCGGAGGTTCGCCGTGTAGTCCACTGAAGGAGGAGGAAGAAAAGGATGGGCACAGAAAGAGACATCGCGGGAGGAAATCGAGGGAGCTGAGGATCTCTCCAGAAAAAGTTAAAGAAAGAGTCAAAGCGGTGGTTCAATAAAATGGTACATCCACCCAGAATAAAAGGAAACTCAACACAGAAGAAAGAAAAGGAAAAACAGAATGTGCAATAGGACGCCCAAACTGCACACAAGAAATTCACAGCGGGAATAAACACAAAATCACATACGTGTAAACCTATTATTAATCTAAAAATAAATTCAAAATTAGGAGAAAAAAGATGTTTGTTAAGGTTTAATATAGTAGTTATTGCAAATTACTACCAAAGGCATAAATCTTAACTCAACCCTAAATTGTAATAACTCATTGGGGTAAAGGGATTCCACATAAAATAATACATACATGACTGCATTATTTAGATTTTATAACATTGTCCTTACCGGACAATGATGCTTCTTACAGAACCCGAGGTCCAGGTTCCATCAACTGCATTGAACTGCACTATCTCGCAGTCCACAGGCAAGTTCACCCTTGCTCATACCAACTTGAGTATTTTCTATTACTTTAAATGCAAAGCTATATACTTATCATTCCTGCATGGCAAATAAAATGTTACTTTTCCAACTATGAATATGACTATGTGGCTGGCAATGCAACCATGGTATGTGTTGATATGGTGGAGGTTCCATTGCATGGGTTATATTAACCTAGGATTAATTACCAATGTCGTCCAGTGATTCTAGCGCCGTACAAACCGCGTTAACCATGAGATCTATAATGGCTCTGGGGAAGCCAGCCGTATCTTTTCCCTCCTGCACGCCAACGGACTGGTAGAGCTGCGGGATGTTGGAGGCACTGCCGTAGGTTGGGATAGCCTTTTAAATCCCCATCCATATGTGATGTCGAGCTCTACGGTCTATGATGGATTGTCCAAAGTACACCGTGAGTAAAGCCGTATTATCGGGAGAAGTCTACTGGGGGTGTACGGGTGGACAAAAGGGTGGGTTTGCAGGGTCACGGAGAAGGCGGTGTGGGCTTGGATTTTCATACCTGGCCTCACACCAAAGGAAGTGTGAACGGGGGCAAGTCCCTGCGGATGGCAAAAAGGATGGGATCTCTTGTGGGAAAAGTAACGCACCTCTGCAGAGTGTATCAAATTGTGGCTGTCACTCCTTGTTCCGGGAAGGGAACTGCGAACGCGGCAGGAAAGGAACTCCATGAAGTTCTGGTCAACCTGTGAAGACTGACGGGCATAGTTTTCATAATAAAATAAACCTTTTGAAGAAATGTTTTCAAAACATGCATTGACCTGAGATTTCCTGATCAATGGTTGTAGCTAGTGCATCAAACACCTTTTACTCTTTTAGAACTTGCTGAGTACCTCTGTACTCACTTTCTTTCGACACCCTTGCTAGAATGTGATTCGGAAGTGGAGGCTATCGCCGATGGAGCACCAGAAGGAAGCTACGAGCTGGTCTACGAGGAACCTGATCTTACCGGAGGAGTTGAAGGAGTAGACTATGGGATAGTCTACGGACCCGATGACACGGAGGTGGAGGAGTAGTGATATACCCTAGCATCATAGAGCCGAGCAACATAGAACTTACCTAAATAAGTTGTTGAGCTCTGTTATCACCAGATTTTGGCCAAATCAGGAGATGGGCCGCGAGGGAGATGGACTTGGAGGATATACACGTGGATCGTATCTGAAGCGGCCTTGTACGAGAATTTGGGCTAAATTGCCCGTGTATCTGTACATTATAGTAAATTACAGTTAGAATTAAGAGATAGAGTTTAGCCCGTACACGGTTAGGTTTATTCCCGAGTTAGAAAGTCTACGGACTATAAATATGTATCTAGGGTTATTGAGAAAGGAGGACAATCACGTTCACAACAAACCAATCTAGGCGCATCGCCACCCCTTGTTTCGAGGGTTTCTCCCGGGTAAGCATCATGCTGCCTAGATCGCATCTTGCGATCTAGGCAGTACAAGTTTATTCGTTCTTGGTGTTGCTCGTGCTGAAGCCTTGTTGATGGCGAGCAACACCCTTATCTTAGATGTTTTGGGGTTTACGTCGACGTGTTATGTTATGCTTGCTTAGCTACGTTGCCCCTCGATATCTAGCCGCCCTTACATCTATTTTAGGTGTGAGGGCGGCATCTTGCTTTATCTTTGTTTAGTAGATCCGATCTGTTATAGTCGTTCCTTGTTCTACAAGGATTAGTTTAATATCTGAATGGTTAGGCCTTACAAACGGGTTGAACGATCCGGTAGTGCGTAAGATGTGGTTTATTAAACCCTAAAGGGATTGTTCCGGGGATCAACTTCATGTTGGTTTTTAGGCCTCGTTAAGGTTGGTTTTCATCATCATACGTATCTGCTAGGCTCAATTACGCGTAGGATGTTCCGGTTATGCAGTGAAAACCCTAGACTATCGTAGATTAGCTTAGCCTGATATTGATAAAGCATGATCCCCGTGTCATTGTAAATCTAACGTGAACCACGGGGCAATCGACTCTTTGAGCCGATCCACAGAACAACTTAAGAGCCGATCGGGGCTCGTATTTGATGTTTACGTGTTTGCCATGCAGGAAACTAAACGAAGCAATCCATCACCTTCCTGACCAGGTATAGGTCAGGTGGCACGCCCTTGCAACCGCCAGGACGTGTGCCGGAGCATTGCGGGACGACGACCGAGGGATTAGGGCCCACCAGCAGTCTTGGTACCCTCCCGGCTCTTCGTGTTGCTCGCCGCTGCCCGCCGGTGGGTTTTGACAGGCAACACATTCTGGCACGCCCGGTGGGACAATCTGCGACAACTACGTCAACATCTGCAGCTGAGATGTCGGGCGAACCAGTCAAGTACGAAGATCTGCTTGAAGAGCACAAGAAGAAGTATGATGAGCTTAAAGCACTCTTCGAAGCCGATCTCATCGGCTCTTTCGAGAAAACCCGTTCACATGGCATTAGGTTCAAAGGATTCACACCTGAAGGCGTGCTCGATGGAGTAGATCTGTCTCTGCCTTCGGAAGAGCGCACCAGAGCCCTGCGCCAAGAAACCAATTATATGGTGGCTCATTCTCTACATCGTCATTCTGAGAGCCTGGTGAACGCTTTTGAGCGTGTTGCGCTGCGTGTGGTCCAGGAAATCATGAAGCATCAGTATTCTCCGTCAGGACCTACCTTAGGGACTCACCAAGGAGAAGTACCGTTCCACACCAGACCACAACTGCCATTCGCGCTTGCAGCTCCACAGCAACAAGGTTCACCGGCATACGTCGTCTACAAGGTTGGAGGTGATCCTGGCAATTACCAATTCTTGTATGAGCCACCCAAAGAGATTCCACATGGATACGTGTGCACATACGTGCCGGACTGCAACAACTGGACGCACACGAACCAGATTACTGCAGGAGGGATCGCGGCAACAGGAGGGAGTTCTGGAGCAGACGCTGAGAAACAGGCGTGGCTAGCTAAATATGCCACCGGAACGAGTCATGAAAGCTCAGCCCCTGCACCTCATACCATGGATCAAATCAGTGCAATCTTGAGAGATCAGTTCGGCATCCTGCCGAAGAGGAGAACAATCGGCTATTCCAAGCCGTATCCCAACGAATTCGACCTGATCCCGCTGCCACCCAAGTATCGGCTCCCTGACTTCACCAAGTTCAGCGGGTCAGAAGGGTCTAGCTCAATTGAGCATGTGAGCCGATATTTGGCACAGTTGGGCATGGTTTCAGCATCAGACCCGCTACATGTAAGGTTCTTTGCGCAATGTCTCACGGGTCAAGCTTTTGGGTGGTACACCTCGTTGCCACCAGATTCAGTTCGGACATGGAAGCAACTGGAAGAGCAGTTCCATGTACAATATCACTCAGAAGCTACTGAATCTGGCATTGCCGATCTGACACAGGTGCGGCGAAGGCGGGGAGAGACGGTGTCTGAGTACATTCAGCGTTTCAGAACTGTCAAGAACCGATGTTATTCGATTCGTTTAACTGAGAAGGAAGCAGTCGAGCTGGCCGTGGCAGGCCTCGCAGCGCCGCTCAAGGATCTGACTTTCCAAGTGGAGTACAATTCACTGGCACACATGGTTCAGAAGTTAACATTATATGAACAGCGCCACCCGGAATTGTATCAAGACAAGTTCAAGCGCCCGATAGGCCTAGTCGAGGCAGATGAAGTTGAAGACTTTGCAGAAGATCAGGAAGTCGCCGTGGCTGAATGGACTCGGGGGCAGGCCCCGTGTCCTGCAAATGGGTAAAGCAACCAGGGCCTTCGAAAGGGTTTGACTTTGATATAAGCAAAACTGAGCAGATTTTCGATCTGCTGCTAAAGGAAAAACAGCTGAAGTTACCCGAGGGCCATAAAATCCCTACGGTGCAAGAGTTGAACGGGAGATCATACTGCAAATGGCACCACACGTTCACCCACGCCACCAACGACTGCAAAGTGTTGCGTGGACAGATTCAAATGGCGATAGAACAAGGCCGATGGATCTTCGGTCAGTTTGCCATGAAAGTAGACATGCAACCGTTCCCTGGTGTCAACATGGTGGAGCTCAACCATTCCACGACGCATCCACTGGGTTTCTCTTTCGATATCAACATGGTAGGGCCTGTAGACCGCCATGGTAAAGATAAAGGGGAGAGCAGCCACTCCCGTGGCAAAGATAAGAAGGAGGCCGATCCACGCGACCGGCCCCAATATGATGACAAACGGTACCTCACCGAGGAAGAAGTGAGAAGCGTGCGATACCAACGACCACTCTCCGCGCATCTCCTCAACAAATATGAGTACCAATATGACCGACGTCGGCGGTACGACATAGATGACGACAGATATCGTCGGTCTGGTGCAGATAACAGGAAACATCATCGATATGGAGACGATGAAGGATATGAGCGTCGCGCCAAAGGAAGATCAAGGGAGCTGGAGGACATGGACCGGCACTGGGATTGTCCTTTCTTTAAGCACTGCTGGGACTCAGGAATGAGCCGATTGCCAACAATCGACAATTGCCCAGAATGTAGACAACAGAGGAAGCGCACAAGCGAGGTGTCAGTGTTCAAGCGTCTAGGGCCTCTCCCCCCTCAGAGCCGACGAGCTGAGTCATCTCGAGATGAAGACTCCGAGGAGTCAGAGGATGAAGAAGATAGGTACCACCGGCCAAGGTGGTGCCCCGATGGTCTCAGTCATTCCCAGAAGCGTAGGGTTCAGCGGCTACGTAACTTGGAGGAGGCTGAAGTGCAGTACTTGTACACGTTGAGGAAAGCACGGCCCGATCTGGCCGTGAAAATTCAGCAAACTTTGGAGACAGAGGCGCGTCCACAGAAGAAAGAATGGCACCCCAAGCAGACGAAAGCATATGCAGGGGCATTGGCTGATACAAACATGGTGTTCATACTCCCGTCAGAGTTTCATGCTCCAGGAACCGAAGAAGCGCCAATGGCACAGCTTGACTGCGGTCCACGGCCAGTTATCTTTGAAAAGCCACGAGAGAGGAGCTACAGGCACCTGAAGGCCCTATACCTAAAAGGTTATATCAATGGGAAGCCTGTCAACAAGATGTTGGTTGACACGGGAGCAGCAGTCAACATAATGCCATACTCCATGCTGCGACGTTTGGGACGCTCTAACGAAGATCCGATCAAGACCAACGTCACATTAAGCGATTTCAACGGCCAAGCGTCAGAAGCACAAGGTGTTCTGAACGTAGATTTAACCGTGGGCCGAAAAACAATCCCTACGTCGTTCTTCATCATCGACAGCAAAAGCACTTACGTTGTCCTGCTAGGAAGGGATTGGATTCACGCTAACTATTGCATTCCATCCACAATGCACCAATGCATCATACAGTGGGATGGAGATGAAGTAGAGGTCGTTCATGCAGATGACTCGGTCGAGGTCTCCATAGCCGGCATGAATATTTGGGACTCGGTAGACCAAGAGCCGCTCTCCGGAATCAGTTTGGACGGCTGTGATCGCATCGAGGTGTCAAAAAACGGGGTGAGGCTGGTCTTATCCACCGGCCTGACGGAGTAGCGAGACTAAGATCAATGGACGTACGTGGCAAGGCCGATCCCTGCGATCGGCCCCAAAAAATAAAAAGCAATGAGTTTACCTCAAGCATGTCACGTGGTCATAGTAGAGCACCAATAAATTGTAAACCCTCATTGAGCATTACAATGATAAAGGAGGCCGATTCCAGCAATCGGCCAAAATTATCCTCAACATGCATTTTGCCTGTGTTCAGCATTGATCTAGCAGGCGACGGAAAGCTAGGATACGGGTTTACATCAGCTGATGAGCTAGAAGAGATTGACATTGGTCCTGGGGATAAGCCACGACCAACATTTATCAGCAAAAAGTTAGATCCACATCTGAGGGACCTGATGATAGCTTTGCTGAAAGAGTACCCAGATTGTTTTGCATGGGATTATACAGAGATGCCTGGGTTAGACAAGAGCATCATTGAGCATCGGCTCCCTCTGAAGAAAGGATTTCGGCCGTTCCAGCAGCGAGCACGACAAATGAAGGCCGAAATTATGGTGGAAGTCAAGAAAGAGATCGAGAAAATGCTGAACGCTGGATTCATCAGGCCATGCAGGTACGCTGAGTGGATTTCTAACATCGTACCTGTAGAGAAAAAAGATGGCCGATGGCGCGTCGCCATAGATTTTCGGGATCTCAACAGAGCCACTCCAAAGGATGAGTACCCAATGCCGGTAGCAGAGACACTGATCAATGCAGCTGCTGGTCATAAGGTTCTAAGTTTCATGGATGGCAATGCCGGCTACAACCAAATTTTCATGGCTCCAGAAGATATACACAAGACTGCATTCAGAGTACTAGGCTCGGTAGGCTTGTTTGAGTATGTAGTCATGACCTTTGGGCTGAAAAATGCCGGCGCAACGTACCAAAGAGCCATGAATTACATCTTTCATGATCTAATCGGCAAATTGGTGGAGATTTACATTGATGACGTGGTGGTCAAGTCTGTTGCAGTGGAAGGGCACTTGGAGGATTTACGACATGTCCTGGACCGAACTAGAAAGTTCGGACTAAGAATGAATCCAAAGAAGTGTGCTTTTGGTGTGACGGCCGGTCAATTCTTGGGTTTCTTGGTTCATGAACGCGGAATTGAGATCGGCCTGAAAAGCCAAGAGGCGGTGCGAACAATGAAGCCACCTACCACGAAGAAAGAACTCCAGTGTCTCATCGGCAAAATCAACTTCATTAGACGATTCATCTCCAATCTGTCAGGGCGAATCGAGCCATTCATGGGCTTGGTGAAAATTAAGGCTGATGAAGAGTTTCGCTGGGGGGCAGAGCAACAGCAAGCATTCGACGAGATCAAGGCATATCTAACGAAGCCACCTGTGTTGGTTCCGCCACAGCAAGACAGGCCATTCTACATTTATTTGTCAGCAGCTGACACCTCCATCGCCTCAGTGGTGGTGCAAGTTTACGATGCTCTGGAGAGAGTAGTTTTCTACCTCAGCAGAAGGATGTTGGATGCAGAGATGAGGTACCCTGAGATCGAGAAGTTGTGCCTCTGTTTGTTTTTTACCTGCACCAAGATTCAGCATATCTTGCTGTCAGCAGAAATTATCGTCATATGCAAATCAGACGTCATCAAGCATATGTTGTCGGCTCCTGTGTTGAAAGGCCGACTTGGTAAATGGATGTTTGCATTGTCGGAATTTGATATCCGGTATCAACCTGCAAAAGCAGTCAAAGGACAGGCGTTGGCCGATCTTATCGCTGAACGAATAAACACTGATATAGCAGCACTCTCTGTGCGTGCATGGGCCATATTCTTCGATGGATCGGTCTATGAGGATGGTTGTGGCATCGGCGTGCTACTCGTGTCGCCTCGGGGGGCAACATATTCCTTCTCCATCAGGTTACCTATCCCTTGCACCAACAATGTCGCTGAGTATGAAGCAATTTGCAAGGGAATGGAGTTGCTGTTTGAAGCCGGGGCAGAAGCAGTGGAGATCTTTGGAGATTCCAAATTGGTTATTTCTCAACTCACGGAGGAATACAAATGTGAGAGCGAGTTGCTCTTCCCATTGTGGGTGCAATGCCGTGAGCTGATGGCACAGTTCAGGTATATAAATTTCAATTGGATCCCAAGGTCGCAGAATACCGAGGCGAACGATCTCGCACAGATGGCATCGGGATACAAAGATGTAGCCGATGGAAGCGATGTCCAGGTGCAGTTCATGGAACC
This sequence comes from Lolium perenne, assembly GCF_019359855.2. Classification (NCBI taxonomy): domain Eukaryota; kingdom Viridiplantae; phylum Streptophyta; class Magnoliopsida; order Poales; family Poaceae; genus Lolium; species Lolium perenne. The sequence continues at coordinate 28,879,755 of NC_067248.2, read as the reverse complement.
AGATGACTGGAGAGCCGATATTTTCAATTACTTGAAAGATTCGGCTCGGGGGGCACCTAAACGGATAAGATACAAGGCCATGAAGTACGTCCTAATTGGGGATGACATGTTCTACAGGACGTTGGAAGGGTTACTTCTTAAATGTTTGGGACCAGCCGAGTCCAATCGGCTCTTACACGAGGTACATGAAGGTGCCTGTGGAACGCATCAATCGGCTCATAAGATGAAATGGCTGATCAGACGATCGGGATTTTATTGGCCCACCATGCTTGAGGATGGTTTTAAGTACTATAAAGGGTGTCAAGCATGTCAGAAGTTTGGGAGTATTCAGATGGTACCTGCATCAGCGATGAATCCCATCATCAAACCTTGGCCATTTCGGGGTTGGGCATGGATATGATCGGCAAAATTCATCCTCCATCGAGCAAAGGCCATGAGTGGGTTCTGGCCATCACAGATTACTTCACTAAATGGGTGGAGGCCGTCCCTATGAAGTCAGTAGCATCGAAAGATGTCATCAGTTTCGTGTTGGAGCATGTCATTCATAGATTCGGGATTCCCCAGACTATCACGACCGATGGAGGTTCGATCTTCGTTTCTAAGGAGTTTAGAAAGTTCTGCGAAGATACGGGAATCAAGCTGATCCGATCGTCTCCATACTATGCTCAAGCAAATGGGCAGGCTGAAGCATCCAACAAGAGTCTGATCAAGCTGATTAAGAGGAAAATCGACGAGCATCCTAGACGTTGGCACGAGGTATTGTCAGAAGCGCTGTGGGCTTATCGCATGTCGTGTCACGGAGCAATAAAAACCTCGCCATATCATCTGGTCTATGGACAAGAAGCTGTGTTGCCCTGGGAAATCAAGGCTGGGTCGAGACGGATGATACGTCCAATTTGCATCACTATTTTATATCATAATTTGCTGTTATTCATTGATATATTTCATATTTGGAGATAATACTTATGTTATTTCATCTATTTTGCATGTTTTATGATTATTGGAGGATCGCGCACCGGAGCCAGGATTCTGCTGGAAAAAGCATCGTCAGAACGCAATATTTCGGAAGATCAACAATTGACGGGAATTACACGAAAACTCCTATTTTTCCAGATGACGAAGGGAGCTAGAAGGGGGAGCTGAGGAGGGCCGCCATGGGCCCCCCTCACAGGCCGGCGCGGGCCCTGCCCTGGCCGCCCCGCCCTATGAGGAGGGGGCCCACAGCCCCCTCTCGCCTCCTTTTCTTCGCGTACACCTTCGTCCCGAAAACCTAAGCCAGAGGGGGTACGTCGAACAGAGCCACAGCCGCCTCTGCGGGGCGGAGAACACCAGAGAGAAAAGAGCTCTCCGGCGGGCAGGAATCCGCCGGGGAAATTCCCTCCCGGAGGGGGAAATCGACACCATCGTCACCACCATCGAGCTGGACATCATCTCCATCACCATCACCATCATCTTCATCATCATCACCGCCGTCTCCACCGCTGCACCTCGTCACCACTGTAGCAATTTGGGTTTGATCTTGATTGTTTGATAGGGGAAACTCTCCCGGTGTTGATTTCTACTTGTTATTGATGCTATTGAGTGAAACCATTGAACCAAGGTTTATGTTCAGATTGTTATTCATCATCATATCACCTCTGATCATGATCCATATGATGTCTCGTGAGTAGTTCGTTTAGTTCTTGAGGACATGGGTGAAGTCTAAATGTTAGTAGTGAATTATGGTTGAGTAGTATTCAATGTTATGATATTTAAGTTGTGGTGTTATTCTTCTAGTGGTGTCGTGTGAACGTCGACTACATGACACTTCACCTTTATGGGCCTAGGGGAATGCATCTTGTACTCGTTTGCCAATTGCGGGGTTGCCGGAGTGACAGAAACCTGAGCCCCCGTTGGTATATCGATGCAGGAGGGATCGCATGATCTCAGAGTTTAAGGCTGTGGTTAGATTTATCTTAATTACTTTCTTGTAGTTGCGGATGCTTGCAAGGGGTATAATCACAAGTATGTATTAGTCCTAGGAAGGGCGGTACATTAGCATAGGTTCACCCACACAACACTTATCAAAACAATGAAGATTAATTAGCCGTATGTAGCGAAAGCACTAGACTAAAATCCCGTGTGTCCTCAAGAACGTTTGTTCATTATAAGTAAACAAACCGGCTTGTCCTTTGTGCTAAAAAGGATTGGGCCACTCGCTGCAATTGTTACTCTCGCACTTTACTTACTCGTACTTTATTCATCTGTTACATCAAAACCCCCTGAATACTTGTCTGTGAGCATTTACAGTGAATCCTTCATCAAAACTGCTTGTCAACACCTTCCGCTCCTCGTTGGGATCGACATTCTTACTTATCGAAGATACTACGATACACCCCCTATACTTGTGGGTCATCGAGACTATTTTCTGCCGCCGTTGCCGGGGAATGAAGCGCTATTGGCAAGGGAAATTTCTACTGTTTGTGCTGATTTTATTTCTGCCTGCTGCTATAACTCATTATGGAGAGATCTTCTCTTGAGTGTTTATTTGGGAAATCTACTACTACTGCAAAGGTAGTGGATGAGGCACCAGGTAAGGAAGAATTACCATACAAAATACCTATGAAAATTATTGAACGTGTAGTCGGTAGAATCAAGTTATACGGTGGGATGGAACTGTCCACCGTGGAGATCATTTACTGTTCTTACATGAATTATGCGGTTTATTCAAGTGTGCAGGTATTGCTATGGATGAAGTGAGGAAGAAACTATTCTCTGTATCGCTGTCTGGTAAAGCGGCGCATTGGTATAAATTACTGGATAATGGGGATTCTCTTGAATGGAATGATATTGTGCCCCGGTTTTATTCTAAGTTCTATCCTCCAAGTGAGATTCACAAAGATCGGAATCGCATATATAATTTTTGGCCTCATGAAGGAGAGAGTATTGCCCAAGCTTGGGGGAGATTGAAGTCTTCAATGCTCAAATGCCCCATTCATGAGCTTCCTGGTAATATTATTATTGATAATTTCTATGCAAGACTTTCTTTTCAAGACAAGACCTTGCTGGATACTTCTTGTTCTGGATCATTTACACGCAACAAGGAAGAGTTTAAAAGGGACCTTCTTAATCGGATCCAAGAAAATACTGAAGGTTGGGAGAACGACAAGGATAGAGAATCAGGTATAATTTATGATTATAAATGCATTGAAGATTTTATGGATACTGATAAATTTCGTAATATGAGTGCTACTTATGGTCTTGATTCTCAAGTTGCTGCAAATCTTTATAAAGCTTTTGCCTCTCATTATGAATTGCCTAAGAAGAACTTTGATAAGTATCATGAACCGTATAAAGATAAAATCTATTCATCTATAAATAAATGTGTTATAGTTGAAACTGTTGATCATGTTATTCCTGAAGCTTATATTGAAAAAACTCCTTTCCCTTCTAAAATGAAGGAGTACTCTGTTATAAATAGTGCGGTTCATAAAAGTGAAAAGAAACCTATAGAACCTGAAGAACAAATAAAAGTTGAACTCATTGTCGCAATTGTTAAAGATCTTGTGACTGAAAATGTAGAAGATGGTCATATTATTTTCTGTGAAGATGCTTCTAATATTGTTTCGCATCCTAATAAGTCTAGGAAAGCTAGTGTTCCTATGCTATCTGTTAGAATTGGTGATCATTGTTATTATGGATTATGTGATATTGGTGCAAGTATTAGTGCTATTCCTTATGAGCTTTACACGGAGATTATGCACGAAATTGGCTCTTGTGAACTTGAAGATATTGATGTGGTTATTCGGCTGGCTAATAGAGAAACTATCTCTCCAATTGGTATTATTCGAGATGTGGAAGTTCTATGTGGTAAGATTAAATATCCTGCTGACTTTTTGGTACTTGGTGCTGCTGCTAGTAAATATTGTCCTATCATTTTTGGTAGACCTTTTCTGAATACATGTGGAGCTATTATAGATTGCAAGAAAGAGAAAATTTTGACTAAATTTGCTGGTGAATCTTATGAGTTTAACTTCTCTAAATTTACCAAAACTCCTTATAAAATTGATTCGCCTAACAGTGATTTTAAAGTTGAACAGTGTGCATCTATTGCTCTTGCTCCTAGTAATCCTTTGCAGCAACATTTGGAGAATAGTGAGAGTGAAGTTTTTAGGGAAGAAAGAGATGAGCTTGATGAAATTTTCCTTCGTCAACCTATTCTTAAACATGATTTACCGGTAGAAGATCTAGGTACAACACCACCACCAAAGGAAGATCCTGTCTTTGATTTAAAACCATTGCCTGATAATCTTAAATATGCTTATATTGATGATAAGAAAATATATCCTGTTATTATTAGTTCTAAGCTTTCAGAGTTTGAAGAAGAAAGGTTATTGGAAATACTGAAGAAACACCGAGGTGCTATTGGCTACACTCTTGATGACTTGAAGGGGATTTCTCCCTCTATTTGCCAACACGCCATTAATATGGAAGATGATGCGAAGCCTGTTGTTGAACCTCAGCGTCGTCTAATTCCTAAGATGAAGGATGTGGTAAGAAATGAGGTATTAAGACTCCTTGAAGCTGGTATTATATATCCTATTGCTGATAGTAGATGGGTTAGTCCTGTGCATTGTGTTCCTAAGAAAGGAGGAATGACTGTTGTGCCTAATGATAATGATGAGCTCATACCTCAAAGAGTAGTTGTAGGTTATAGAATGTGCATTGATTATCGAAAAGTTAATAAGGTTACTAAGAAAGATCATTACCCTTTACCATTTATTGATCAAATGTTAGAAAGGCTATCTAAAAATACTCATTTTTGCTTTCTTGATGGTTATTCTGGGTTTTCACAAATTGCTGTTAAAACTAAAGATCAAGAGAAAACCACTTTCTCATGTCCCTATGGAACTTATGCTTATAGGCATATGCCTTTTGGTTTATGTAATGCTCCTGCTACTTTTCAAAGATACATGTCTGCTATTTTTCATGGCTTTTGTGAGAGTATTGTAGAGGTATTCATGGATGATTTTTCTGTCTATGGGAATTCTTTTGATAGTTGCTTGCGAAACCTTGATAAAGTTTTGCAGAGATGTGAAGAAACTAACCTTGTTCTTAATTGGGAGAAATGCCACTTTATGGTTAATGAAGGAATTGTATTGGGACATAAAATTTCTGAGAGAGGTATTGAAGTTGATAGAGCTAAAGTTGAAGCAATTGAGAAGATGCCCTATCCTAGGGATGTTAAAGGTATTCGTAGTGTTCTTGGTCATGCTGGGTTTTATAGGAGGTTTATTAAAGACTTCTCTAAGATTTCAAAGCCTCTTACTAATCTTCTTCAAAAAGACGTACCTTTTGTTTTTGATGATGATTGTAAGGAAGCTTTTGAAACTCTAAAGAAAGCCTTAACAACTGCCCCTATAGTTGAACCTCCTGATTGGAATTTGCCTTTTGAAATTATGTGTGATGCTAGTGATTTTGCTGTAGGCGCTGTTCTTGGACAGCGAGTAGATAAAAAACTGAATGTTATTCATTATGCTAGTAAAACTCTTGATGCTGCTCAAAGAAATTATGCTACTACTGAAAAAGAATTGTTAGCTATAGTCCTTGCTTGTGATAAATTTAGATCATATATTGTTGATTCAAAAGTTACGATTCATACTAATCATGCTGCAATTAGATACCTTATGACAAAGAAAGATGCTAAGCCAAGGCTTATTAGATGGGTACTTCTTTTGCAAGAATTTGATTTACATATTGTAGATAGGAAAGGTGCTGATAATCCTGTTGCTGATAATTTGTCTAGATTGGAAAATATTGCTTATGATCCTGTTCCTGTTAATGATAGTTTTCCAAATGAACAATTGGCTGTAATAAAGGTGAATTCGTGAGATAGCCCTTGGTATGCTGATTATGCTAACTTTATTGTTTCCAAGTACTTGCCTCCAACCTTTTCAGCTCAGCAGAGGAGGAAATTCTTTTATGACTTGAGGCATTATTTTTGGGATGACCCACACTTATATAAAGAAGGAGTGGATGGTATTCTGCGAAGGTGTGTTCCCGAATATGAACAACAAGAAATATTGAGTAAATGTCATGGTAGTGCTTATGGAGGACATCACACCGGAGATAGAACCGCGCAAAAGGTTCTGCAATCAGGTTTTTATTGGCCAACTCTCTTCAAAGATGCAAGGAAGTTTATTTTATCTTGTGATGAATGTCAAAGGGTTGGTAATATCTCCAGACGAAATGAAATGCCTATGAATTATACTCTTGTTATTGAACCGTTTGATTGTTGGGGATTTGACTTCATGGGACCTTTCCCCTCTTCAGAAGGTAACACTCATATACTTGTTGTTGTTGATTATGTTACTAAATGGGTGGAAGCCATACCTACAAAAAGTGCTGATGGTGAGACCTCTTTAAGAATGCTTTTAGATATTATTTTTCCTAGATTTGGAGTTCCTAGATATATTATGACTGATGGAGGTTCTCATTTTATTCATGGTGGTTTTAGAAAAAATCTTGCTAAATATGGTATTAATCATAGAATTGCTTCTGCTTATCATCCTCAAACTAGTGGGCAAGTAGAATTATCAAATAGAGAGATTAAATCTATCTTGCAAAAGACTGTCAATAAAACTAGAAAGAACTGGGCTATTAAATTGAAAGACGCACTATGGGCCTATAGAACTGCTTATAAAAATCCTATGGGTATGTCGCCCTATAAAATGGTTTATGGAAAAGCTTGTCATTTACCTTTAGAATTAGAGCACAAAGCTTATTGGGCTGTTAGGGAACTAAACAAAGATCCTAAACTAGCCGGTGATAAGAGGTTGTTGCAATTAAGTTCTCTAGATGAATGGAGAAGTGAAGCTTATGAAAATGCTAAACTCTTTAAAGAGAAAGTTAAGAAATGGCATGATAGAAGAATTATCAAAAGAGAATTTAATGTTGGGGATAAAGTCCTATTGTATCGGTCTCGTCTCAGATTCTTTGCAGGGAAATTACTCTCGAAATGGGAAGGACCATATGTCATTGATGAGGTTTATCGGTCAGGAGCAATTAAAATTAGTTCTCTCCAAGGCAATGCCACGCAAGTGGTGAATGGACAAAGACTCAAGCATTATATCTCAGGTGATTCTTATAATGTAGATGTTGATGTTATTCGAGTGGAAACACCGGAGGCTTTCATCAAAGGTCAAATTAGCAGTCCGCCAGAACTCGACTTTGAATAGGTAACAGTACAGGTAATAAAAAGTTCGCGATTTACTTTCCGAACATTGTTTTTGCTGTTTTTGGAAAATATGAAAAATTACGAGATCGAAACGGAGTGGAGGAGGCGCACGAGGGCGTGCCCCCATAGGCCGGCGCGGGCCCCAGCCTGGCCGCGCCGCCCTATGAGGACACCGCCTCGTTGTCCCTCTCCGACTCTTGTTCGACCTGGTACTTTCCTTCTGTCGTAAAAATTACTGCTATATAATCCCCCGGACCCCTGGAGGTCCGTATATCGTTTTCTCGACGTGTTTTGTTTCGAGCTGTTTCTGCCAGGATCTATTTTTGATCTAGAAGCGCCATGGTCTCCAACAACAAAGACAAGGTGCCTATGGAGGAAAATATTCAAGATCCCGAGTGGAAAGAGGTGGACGAGAGCGTCAAGGAAGAAGATGAAGAAGAAGTGGAGGAAGACTCGTGCGCGTACCCGCGTGCTACCATTGCAAGCATCGAGGTGGTGGAGAACCCTTTTAATGCAAAGAAGAGTGCAAGAACTCGCACCGGAGGAAGACTTCCACGTCACTACCTAGCTCCAAAGACATCTTCTCCAGGCACTCATCACCCCTTCCGCAATCTAATTTTCAATAATCAAATTGAAGGGACTCCCAAGGCAGCATTGCCTAGCAATTGGGATATAGATCGTTCTAACACTGCAGGAAGGATGAAGCCTGAAACTGAAGAGTGGGGAAACAACTCCAAGAGTTGGGACTCGCCGTCGGACATACTTCTTAACCGCGTCGAGCATAACTCGGAGATGATCCGCAACCTCATGTACAAGATTGATGAGCTTCAGGAGCTTGTTGAGAAGCTTGTCAAGAATTCACCATCACCACCGAAGGATTAATTCATCATCGGTATTGGCATCCCCTTGGTTTGTTCCAAGCTTGGGGGAGTGCCGCGGTATCACATCATCACTATCTTTTACTTTTTATTATCAAGTAGTGTCATATCATGAGTAGGGAAGTTATCATATAAGATGGGTTGCAGTGTGGAAGTATCTCTCCTTTAGTTTGTCTATGTATCCCTTGGGGTGAGTTATCATTATGAAATATTAATGAGAAGTCTTATCATTTACATATTGCACACCTTATTTTAGTTTGCAATTTCTATTATATGATTGATCTTGATTTTAGTATTGGTACCACTTTGGGAGCATTGAGTAAATCTATTTGGTTTTGGCAAACTTAGCATTGGTCAATAGCAACAACACCTTGAGGTTTAAGTAGAAAAGAGAAATACATATAGTTGTTTCATTGTCTTCCTTTCTTGTTAGCTCATAGCTTATTATTATGAAGTTAAAATTGTTTGTGCTTGCAAGAAAGATGCATGATTATGTCTATCACATGTATATTCGTTTGTTTCCCTCAACTCTTATGCTTGCTAATTAACCTTGCTAGCCAAAGACCTGTACTGAGAGGGAATGCTTCTCGTGCATCCAAACCTTTAAACCAAAACCCATGCCATGTGTGTCCACTATGACTACCTATTATGTGGTATTTCCTGCCACTCCAAGTAAATACTTCATGTGCTACCTTTAAACAATTCAAAACTTTATTACTCCTTATTTGTGTCAATGTTCTATAGCTCATGAGGAAGTATGTGGTGTTTATCTTCCAATCTTGTTGGGCAACTTTCACCAATGGACTAGTGGCTTCATCCACTTATCCAATAACTTTGCAAAAAGAGCTGGCAATGGGATTCCCAGTCCCAAACTAATTAACCAAAATAGACACTCCTCCATGGTATGTGATTGTTGGACGGCACCCGAAGGATTCGGTTAGCCATGGCTTGAGAAAGCAAAGGTGGGGAGGAGTGTCATCTAAAATAAAACTAAAATAAAAAGACACTCCTTCATGGTATGAGATTGTTGGCAGGCACCCGAGGGTTCGGTTAGCCATGGTTTGTGAAAGCAAAGGTTGGAAGGAGTGTCAACCAAAAATAAAACTTTATGGGAGCCGCTCTTTGAGAGTTTGTTTGGCAAGGGGGTTAGAGTACCCGCTACCATTCGTTGACAACAACAAACATCTCTCAAAACTTTACTTTTATTCTCTTTATATGATTTCAAAACTGAAAAAGCTCTAGCACATGATTTAATCCCTGCTTCCCTCTGCGAAGGGCCTCTTTTACTTTATGTTGAGTCAGTACACCTATTTCCCTCCATCTCAAGCAAGCATTTGAGTTGTTGTGATCAAACTTTTATATTGTGATTTGCTTCATCATGTCTTTACTCTTCCTTGTTTAGTACAAGTTTTATCTGAATGAATATGGCTTAGCAAGTTATCAATGATCATTATGATTGAGTATGCAGGATGAGCCACATAAGCTTTAATATGAGAGCGCTCCTCAATAGATAAGTATAATCTGTTAACTGTTCTCTGACCAAGAACAAACTTTGCCATCACCAATTATGATTTCTTATGCACCTTTATTTGTGATTACCTTATACTTGTTTCAAGTTGAGTCATATGAGGAAGTTGTTTACTAGAATGTCTTGTGTGAATGAACATGATGCTTCTTGTCCGTATTTGATTTATCGACTCTTCACTCCATAAACATGTGGTCTTGTTTACCGAGTTCAGTTTCGCTTGGGGACAAGCGAGGTCTAAGCTTGGGGGGAGTTGATACGTCCAATTTGCATCACTATTTTATATCATAATTTGCTGTTATTCATTGATATATTTCATATTTGGAGATAATACTTATGTTATTTCATTTATTTTGCATGTTTTATGATTATTGGAGGATCGCGCACCGGAGCCAGGATTCTACTGGAAAAAGCATCGTCAGAACGCAATATTTCGGAAGATCAACAATTGACGGGAATTACACGAAAACTCCTATTTTTCGAGATGACGAAGGGAGCCAGAAGGGGGAGCTGAGGAGGGCCGCCATGGGCCCCCCTCACAGGCCGGCGCGGGCCCTGCCCTGGCTGCGCCGCCCTGTGAGGAGGGGGCCCACAGCCCCCTCTCGCCTCCTTTTCTTCGCGTACGCCTTCGTCCCGAAAACCTAAGCCAGAGGGGGTACGTCGAACAGAGCCACATCCGCCTCTGCGGGGCGGAGAACACCAGAGAGAAAAGAGCTCTCCGGCGGGCAGGAATCCGCCGGGGAAATTCCCTCCCGGAGGGGGAAATCGACGCCATCGTCACCGCCATCGAGCTGGACATCATCTCCATCACCATCACCATCATCTTCATCATCATCACCGCCGTCTCCACCGCTGCACCTCGTCACCGCTGTAGCAATTTGGGTTTGATCTTGATTGTTTGATAGGGGAAACTCTCCCGGTGTTGATTTCTACTTGTTATTGATGCTATTGAGTGAAACCATTGAACCAAGGTTTATGTTCAGATTGTTATTCATCATCATATCACCTCTGATCATGATCCATATGATGTCTCGTGAGTAGTTCGTTTAGTTCTTGAGGACATGGGTGAAGTCTAAATGTTAGTAGTGAATTATGGTTGAGTAGTATTCAATGTTATGATATTTAAGTTGTGGTGTTATTCTTCTAGTGGTGTCGTGTGAACGTCGACTACATGACACTTCACCTTTATGGGCCTAGGGGAATGCGTCTTGTACTCGTTTGCCAATTGCGGGGTTGCCGGAGTGACAGAAACCTGAGCCCCCGTTGGTATATCAATGCAGGAGGGATCGCAGGATCTCAGAGTTTAAGGCTGTGGTTAGATTTATCTTAATTACTTTCTTGTAGTTGCGGATGCTTGCAAGGGGTATAATCACAAGTATGTATTAGTCCTAGGAAGGGCGGTACATTAGCATAGGTTCACCCACACAACACTTATCAAAACAATGAAGATTAATTAGCCGTATGTAGCGAAAGCACTAGACTAAAATCCCGTGTGTCCTCAAGAACGTTTGGTCATTATAAGTAAACAAACCGGCTTGTCCTTTGTGCTAAAAAGGATTGGGCCACTCGCTGCAATTGTTACTCTCGCACTTTACTTACTCGTACTTTATTCATCTGTTACATCAAAAACCCCTGAATACTTGTTTGTGAGCATTTACAGTGAATCCTTCATCAAAACTGCTTGTCAACACCTTCTGCTCCTCGTTGGGATCGACATTCTTACTTATCGAAGATACTACGATACACCCCCTATACTTGTGGGTCATCAACGGATTACGTTTCAGAATGATTTAACTACTGAAGAATATGCAGCCCTGATGGGTGACAGCATTGAGGATGTAACGGAGCTCAGACTATGGTCGCTTGAGAAAATCAAGGAGAATAAAGCCAAAGTGGCTCGCGCATATAATAAGAAGGTGAAACCAAAGGAGTTCCAAGTTGGTGATCTGGTATGGGAAGCTGTACTACCGTTGGGGACTAAGGATAAAGTGTATGGTAAATGGTCTCCAAATTGGCACGGCCCGTACAAAGTCGACCAAGTTTTGAAGGGTAATGCATACATGCTTGAGCAGTTGGATGGTGTGAAGTTCCCAGTGGCTGTCAATGCCCAGCATCTCAAGAAGTATTTCCCAAGTATGTGGGATGATGGGCAGTGAGATATGTAGGCCGATGCACGAAATCGGCCAGTAAAAAAAAATCTTGGGAAACAGCCGATGCACAGACATCGACTTGAGAACAAAACAGCCGATGCACAGCCATCGACTTTAGAGTTACAAAATATTATGGTCAGATATCAAGATACATTCTGAATTCGAGGAGTATTTACTCGGATATCTGTCTAATTTGGTATTTGAGTTTGGCCTTATGGGTGTTTGATGGTGAAAGACCGATACGTTGCTATCGGTTCTTGGTGCGTTGACCTGTTTTGACAATCGGGAGATTTGAAATTGGACAATTGAAGAATCAAATTGGAAGAACAATTTTTATTGATTCAATGACGTGGGCATAACCCTTCGGGTACTCGACATTGCCATACCCGGTGCAAACTATGAAGCTGGACCAGCACAATGACTCGACAAGCAGGACCTGCACGCGCCTCAACTTGGACTACAAGGAAAGAAGACTCCAATACGAATCCTACTGGGACTCTTGTAAACCCTAGCTTGGCTGATATATAAAGCCAGGCAGGGGCACCCCTTAGACGCACAATCAGAAACATAATTTTAGAGGCAACACGCCTAGACACCGCAACCCGCGGGTAGAACTATACTAGATCCAACAACTCCGCCTATGGCGGCCCCCTGTATACATATATTCATATAGTGGATTGCTAGCAGGACGTAGCGACCCTCCACCGCGGGGGCGTGAACCTGGGTACGTCGTGTACCGCCTCGCTCCCGGAACTTCCGTCGTCGCCTTTCTCTAAAACCCAAGCCCCTCATGGTGGGTAATAAAACTATGATGGGCAGCGTAACCCTAGACAAGGGCCGCGATCTTCTTTATATAGCAACAGGACATACAACGTATGATACAAGGACTCTGTCTACCGACAGAGACATACACGGTACACACAGGAGATAATTACATCGTTTAACACTCCCCCTCAATCATAACTTATCTAAGTTAAGATTGCGACGAAACGATACTAACTGTCGTACTGAAAGTGACTTAGTGAAACCATCAGCCACTTGATCTCCTGAAGGAACAAACCGTATGTCCAAGAGCCTCCGAGCTACTCTCTCACGTACAAAGTGATAGTCCACTTCAATGTGTTTTGTCCGTGCATGAAACACTGGATTAGCAGAGAGATATGTAGCTCCAATATTATCACACCACAAACATGCCACGCGATCCTGTGACACACCTAACTCGGTGAGTAAACTTTGCACCCAAATCACCTCAGCCGTAGCATTTGCTAATGCCTTATACTCAGCTTCTGTAATGGATCTAGACACAGTGGCTTGCTTCCGTGCACTCCATGAGATCAGATTTGACCCAAAAAACACAGCAAATCCTCCAGTAGACCTTCTATCATCAGGGCAACCAGCCCAATCAGCATCAGAAAAAGCACTAACAACAGTAGAGGAAGATCTACTCAAACGCAAGCCAAGAGCTACAGTGCCTTGGAGATATCTCAATATCCGTTTAACAGCTGTCCAATGAACTGTAGTTGGTGCATGCAAGAACTGACAAACCTTGTTCACAGAAAAAGCAATATCCGGTCTTGTCAGAGTAATGTACTGAAGCGCACCAACAATGCTTCGATAGCGAGTAGAATCCTCACTACTCAACACTTCCCCATCCATCACAGACAGCTTTTCAGACACTGACAGAGGAGTATCAACCGACTTGCACATCTTCATATTCACATGCCTAAGCAGATCATTAGCATATTTTTCCTGAGATAGAATAATACCATCATGTACCTTCTTCACCTCAATACCAAGAAAATAGTGCAAACCACCCAAATCCTTCAATGCAAAATCAAGTCCAAGATCATGCAGAAGAGCAGCAACAGCCTTCTCTGATGAGCTAGCAACAACAATATCATCAACATAGATGAGCATAAAGATAGACACTCCCCCTTTGTTGTAGAAAAACAGAGAAGTATCAGCCTTAGAAGCAGAAAAACCAAGAGACTGAAGTTTAGAACTGAGGCGATAGTACCAAGCTCGAGGTGCCTGTTTCAAACGATACAAAGCTTTATCAAGCTTGCACACAAGCCCTGGGCGCCCCTCATAGCCAGGAGGCTGCCGCATATAGACCTCCTCTTCCAGAACACCATGTAAAAACGCGTTCTTCACATCTAGCTGACGCAGGTGCCACCCACGAGAAACTGCAATAGAAAGTACCAATCGGATAGTGGCTGCCTTGACAACAGGACTGAAAGTATCCTCATAATCAATGCCATAGCGCTGCTTGAACCCTTTTGCAACCAAACGAGCTTTATACCGATCAACTGAGCCATCAACACGACGCTTCACTTTGTAAACCCATTTGCAATCAATCACATTCTTGCCAACACCAGCAGGAACTAGATGCCAGGTATTATTGTGCTGCAATGCCTGGTACTCCTCATCCATAGCAGCCTTCCACTTAGGATCGGCAAGTGCTTCACCAATACTGGTAGGTTCACCAGAACTGCTAAAATTTGCAAAACGATCACGATCATACCGAACACGACCATCAGTAATTTGCTTGGGTTGAGATATACCACTTTGAAGCCGTGTATGAGGACGACCAGGCACACCAGAGGCTACAGGCACACTTTCCGCAGTAGATCCAGGAGCAGACACATGAGACGAACTGGCCGCACCAGATCCTGTGTGCTGTTGTGCATCAGAGGAAATAGCCACAGAAGATCCCGTGGCAGAAGAATCTGCGGAGGCAGACTGCCCGGCAGACTGCGACGGGCCACCACGCGGGCCCAGAGATGCCCCGACGGGCGAACCCGCGTCCTCCACGCGCGCGGAGATAGCGTTGCCTGCCGACGACGCACGGCCCGAGGACGGCGTGCGATCCGAAGTGGATACACGTCCAGATCCCGAGGGAGGCAATGATTGGTCGGTTTGAGCGGGAGAATTGTCTCCGGGATTCGCACCAGAACCCGGAAAATCACCAGAAACACCATCTGGAGCAGAATTTTGACCTGATTCCTGCGCAAATGACTCAGCAGAAGCACTGTTAGCAGGATTAGCATTAACATCATCAAACTGTAAAACATGCCCCTCATGATCATGCATGTGGATAGGTTGTAGATTGGAAGGCAAAAGAAGAATTTCTGCTTTCAATTGGGCACCGGCATTAGAATGAAGTGAAGCAAATGGAAAGACAGATTCATCAAACACAATGTCACGTGAAATATACACACGACCAGTTGAAATATCTAGACACTTGTAGCCCTTGTGTTGATTGCTATAGCCAAGGAAGGCACACTATTTGGAACGGAATTCTAGTTTGCGCTTATTATATGGTCTAAGATTTGGCCAACACGCACACCCAAAGATGCGCAGAAAGCTATAGTCCCCTTTATGTCCAAAGAGACGCTCAATGGGTGTTTGAGAATTAATTACTTTGCTAGGAAGACGATTAATAAGGTACACCGCCGTAAGAAACGCCTCATCCCAAAACTTAAGAGGCATGGATGCATAAGCAAGGAGAGACAGGCCAACCTCAACAATATGCCTATGCTTGCGCTCAGCTAGGCCATTCTGCTGATGTGCATGAGGACAAGACACAAGATGAGATATGCCTGTTGCCTGCCAAAACCCACCGGCGGGCAGCGGCCTGTCAACACAGGTAGAGCCGGGAAGAGCCTAGAGCTGCGGCTGGCTGAGACCCCTCCGAGCGACGGCCCGCAATGCTCTTCTGGTCACACGCGGCGATGCGAAGTGCAAGGGCGTGCCACCTGACCTATACCTGGTCAGGAAGGTGATGGGGATGCCTCGCTTAGTTCCTGCATGGCATACACGTAAACATTAAATACGAGCCTCGATCGGCTCTCAGGTTATCCTGTGAATCGGCTCAAAGAGCCGATTCACCCATGATTCGTATGGGGTGCACGAATACTTGGTGATCCTGCTTGATCAAGATATAGCTAATGAGATCTACGACGATTTAGGGTTTTCACCGCATAATCGGATCATCCTACTCCAGGTTGGGCCTCGCGGCCACGCACGGTGCTCATAAGCCGATCCTAAACAAGGCCTAAAAACCAACATGACGTTGATCCTCGGAACATCCTGTTTAGGACTTGCGAACGCCACCCTACGTGCCGCTGGATCCTCCCCCCCCTTTGTAAGGCCTAACTATTGCAGATATTAAACTAATCCTTGCAGAACAAGGAGCAATCGTAACGGATCAGATCTACTAGATGATGAACAAGCAGGGTGCCGCCCCCACACCTGAGATAGGCGTGAGGGCGGCTAGACATGCAAGGGTTGCACTACGTAAGCATGTTATACGAAGAACTATGCTAACCCTAACACATCTATGATAACTACGTTGCTCGCCATCAAAGACGCTTCAGTACGAGCAACGCTTGAACAACGTGGAGCTTGTGCTGCCTAGATCGCAAGATGCGATCTAGGCAGCATGTCGCTTACCTGATTGAAACCCTCGAGATGAAGGAGTTGGCGATGCGCCGAGATTGGTTTGTTTTGGGTTGAACGTGAGTTGTTGTTTATTCCATAAACCCTAGATACATATTTATAGTCCAGGGGACTTTCTAACGTGGGAATATCCCACCGTGCACGATACAAACTCTAAATCTTGATCTAAGATATAATCTACTATAATTAAAGATACATGGGCAAACTAGCCCAAATCCTCCGTGCAAGGCCGCTTCAGAGATCTTCCACGTGTAGTCTTCCAAGCCCATCTCTCTTACGGCCCACCTCTGGATTTGTCCAAAATCTGGTGATAACACATGCCCCCCTGGTTTTGGAAATAATTTTTCCAAAATCATTATGCTTTCCTTCGTCGGGTCATGTCGTGGCAGAGCAGAGTTGTTGCAGTATCCGTTATCATTATGCCCTGTCTTCTCAGCTTCTCTGCAAAATTCGATAGCTCCGGCGTCACCTCCTTGGAAACTGTAATGACATTAAATTTCCACCAGGCTTCTCATTATTTAACTGTGCCGATCAACTAGCTTTCTTCCTCCCCTTCCTCTGTTCCAGCCATCGGCACCCAAAAAACCCTCTTCTCCCCCAGCCATGTCTTCCTCTTCCTCCTCCTTCTCAAACCTCTTCCCCCCATTCTCGCCGAAGAAGAACGAGGACAAGCCTCATTCCGAGGTGAACCCCCTCCCCTCCGACAATGAGAAGAAAGAAGGAGAAGTAGCGAAGGCCAAGACCTTCCCCTCCGCCAAGCTCCCGCTGAAGAAGCGCTCCCGTATGTGGGCGGACAGCGAGGATGAAGATGACGACGAAGAAGAAGAAGAGGAGGAGGAAGATGAATCTTCCTCTTCCGCCGGGTACCCGCCAACCAAGCGCTTCCGCTCCTGGGCGGACAGCGAGGACGATGATGATGACGAGGAGGAAGAAGCTCCGGCCACGGGCTGGGGTAGCAGCGACGAGGAGCTCCCTGGGAGCAGCGCCGACGACATCGATGGCGGTGACGACGAGGACAGCGACGACTAGTAGAATAGGACTAGTAGTAGTAGTGCGCTAGGTACTAGATCCCTCTTTTGAGAGCCAATCGGCTCTTTCTTGTAAAGCTGCTCCTCTGAATTAATGAAATTGTTCTTTTGATTCATCCTTCAATTGCCCCAATTTCATTCCTTCCGCCTGTCTTGTCAAGACCGATAGCAATGTATCGGATTTTTTCTTTTGGACGCCCATGAAGCCGGACCCTCATGTCGATAAGCTCGTAGGCCAAGAACTTCTCAATTTCAGGCTGCGATTTGGTATCTGACCACAATTTTTCGCAATCCCTTAGCCGATGACTATTCATCGGCTATTTTGAGAATCTGGTCCCTTTCTTCCTCTTGCAGCGACAAGACGGTCCAAACCTGTAAAAACTGATGGCCTCCTACCCCGATTCAGAGGAGATCACAATGCAGGGCCAGTCAATGCGACTCCAATCGGCTTCCCAAAACAGAGCAGTCACCTGCCAGCTGCCCCCCGAGTCTCAGTCGAGGCGAGAACGGTAATGGATCAGCCGAATGTGCCGCCTACGCAGAGTTAGCCGATTTCAACAAAATCGGCTCCCCAAAGCAGAGTGAGCTGCCCCCCGGGCTTCTTCAGTCTACTTCGCGCCTTGTAGGTTACTGACCGTCGATGCCGGTCTTGCTTCGCTTCTTAATTCTGAAGTCGATGCCCTTCCATCGGCTGATTTTTTTTTTTATTTGGCCGATTTTTCTTAATCGGCCCCCAATATTCCACTGCACGCACGTCTGCACATGTTTTATTTGCATATGTTCATCTGACTATATGCCCCCCGAGCCGAATCTGCCAAATGACTGCAGATATCGGCTTTCATGGTTAGTCAGGGCACTGTACTTGCACGTCGGCTTCGCAAAGATTCATGCTGACTTTCATCTGCCGACGTGGCCGCTGCCCAGTAGATCGTTGCTGACCATAAACAGAATATGTGCAGAAGATAATTTCGGCCGATTGCTGGAATCGGCCTCCACATTGCTTGTTCGATGAAGGTTTTGTAATGTCCCTCCATAAATTTTTTGGGGCCGATCACAAGGATCAGCCTCGCACGGTTCGCTCATTGGTTTAATCTTGCTACTCGGTCAGGCTGGATAAAACCAACCCAACCTCTGACTTGATGCGCCTGCTTTCGTCCACCTTGAGTGCATCATATAATCGTGGAGCACTAAGCTCTGTCGGCAAGACGAGCACCATGTTTGTGCCAGCCGATGTTTCATCATCGGCTTTCTTTTGCTTGGGACGCCACTCCATTCTCCGTGGACGACCCTCTTCACCCAGGGCTCGCTGAACTTTTGCAGCCAAATCAGGCCGTGCCTTCCTTAGCGTATGCAGGTATAACCTTTCGGCTTCCTCCAGGCCGCGCAACCGCTGAACCCTGCGTTTTTGTGAACGGCTGAGTCCGTCAGGGCACCACCTTGGACGGTGGTACCTGTCTTCTTCTTCTTCTAGTCCCTCGTCTTCGGAATCCTCAAGATCTGCCCAACGAGGTGACTCAAAGACGTTTGCTCGTGGCGGGAGAGGCCCTAAGCGCTTGAACACAGACACGTTGGCTGCCTCCTTCTTCTTGGTTGCATTACGGGCAATTGCCGATTGTGGGCAATCGGCTCATTCCTGAATCCCAGCAGTGTCTGAAGAAAGGGCAGTCCCAGTGTCTGGCGTTGTCATCTTGCTCCCTTGATGTGTCCGTGGCACGGCGCTCGTGCTCCTCCTCATCGCGATCCTGCCGACGATGTCTTCTGGCTTCTCTAGCCAGACGATCTCCTTCATCATCATAGTTGGACCGTCGGCGTTGGTCATACTGACTCACATATTTGTTGAGGAGGTGATCAGAGAGAGGTCGTTGATATCTTATGTTCTTCACTTCTCCCTCTGTGACGTAGCGCTTGCCATCATGATGGAGCCGATCGCGTGGAGCGGCCTCCTCTGTGTCCTTGCTATGAGAGCAGCTGCCCTCATCTCCATCTTTGCCAGAGTGGTTCCCAGGTCCTACCATATTGATGCTGAACGTGGGACCTGGCTGGCAACCCTCGAGTAGGTGACTTCCACCATGTTAACGGCGGGGAAGGGTTGGGTGTCGACCTTCATGGCGCATCTTGGTTGAAAATTAGACGCCCCTTCTCTATCGCCGCTTGGATGTGCTGACGCCACACCCTGCAGTCGTTGGTGGCATGGGAGAGCGAGTTGTGGAATTTGCAGTACGGCTTTCCGTTTAGCTCTTGCGCCGTGGGGAACTTGAGACCTTCAGGAATCGTCAACTGTTTCTCCTTGAGCAGGAGGTCGAAGATTTGTTCAGTCTTGGTCACGTCAAAATCAAATCCTGGGCGGCCCCGGTGGCTTTACCCATTTGCGGGACACGGGGCTCCTCCCCGAGTCCACTCAGCCATCTACTTCTTGGTCTCCCGCAGGAACTTCGTCTTCCTCTGCATCGACCGGGACTACCGCACGCTTGAACTTGTCTTGAGTACAGTCCGGGTGGCGCTGTTCATATGCTGATAGTTTCGAACCATGTGCGCCAGCGAGGGATAATCTGCTTGGGAGGCCATGTCCTTGAGCTGTGTTGCAAGGCCAGCTACGCCAACTCGACCTTCCTTTTCAGTTATACGAACCGAATAACATCGGTTCCTAAGATTCCTGAAACGCTGGATGTACTCTGTCACCGTTTCTCCGCGCTTCTGACGTAGTTGTGCTAGATCGGCAATGCTAGACTCGGAAGCTTCTGAATGGTATTGCGTATGGAATTGTTCTTCCAATTGCTTCCAAGACTGGATGGAGTTTGCTGGCAAAGAGGTGTACCATCCAAAAGCCGATCCCGTGAGGGAGTGTGAAAAGAGCCTCACGCGTAGCTGATCCGACACTGAAGCCGGTCCTAGTTGCGCCAAATATCGGCCGACGTGCTCGATGGAGCTGGAGCCATCTGATCCACTGAATTTGGAGAAGTCAGGGAGCCGATATTTAGGTGGCAGCGGGATCATCTCGTACTCGTCAGGGTACGGCTTGGAATAGCCGATTGCCCTTCCTTTTCGGCACCATGCCGAACTGGTCTCTCGGTATGGTACGATCTGATCCGCCGTCTTGGCCGCGAAGTTGCACTCTGAAGATTCGCCGGGGTGGCGTACTTAGCCAGCCATGTTTGCTTTTCCAGCTCTGAGCCAACTGCAGGAGCTGGGCTCTGGAGTTTCGTCGGGGTGGCGTACTTAGTTAGCCACGTCTGCTTTTCAAGCTCTGTCGCTGACGTTTCTCCTGTTTTCGCCGGAGTCCCTGATGTTGTGGCCTGGTTTGAGAGTGCCCAGTTGCCACAATCTGGCACATACGTGCACGCGTATCCTTGAGGGATCTCCTTAGGCGCCTCGGCCAAGAACTGGTAGTCACTAGGATCACCACCAATCTTGTAGACGACGAATGCCGGTGTAGCCGGCACTTCAGGTGGTGCTGCCAACGCATATGGCAGCGGTGGACGGGACTGGAGCGGCAACTCTCCTTGATGCGTCCCGAGAGCTGGTCCTGACGGCGAGTATTGGTGGCTCATGATTTCCTGGATCACGCGCAGCGAGGCGCTCCAACACGTTGACCAAGTTTTCAGAGTGGCGGTGTAGCGAGTGAGCCACCAAGTAGTTGATCTCCTGCCGCAGCCCCTGGTGCGTTCCTCCGACGGGCGCAGAGGTCTATCCCATCGAGTGCACCTTGCGGTGAGAATCCCTTCCATCTCGATGCCATGGGAACGGGTTCTGCGAAAGAGCCGATGAGGTCGGCTTCGAGGGTGACCTTGATCTCGTCGTATCTCTTCTTGAGCTCGTCGAGGCAGCTCCTCGTAGGTGATCGGCGTGCCGTCCGCCATCTCAGATGTAGATGGCGATGTGGTTGATGTAGATGATTGTCCCACCGGCGTGCGTAATGTGTTGCCTGCCAAAACCCACCGGCGGGCAGCGGCTGTCAACACGGGTAGAGCCGGGAAGAGCCTAGAGCTGCGGCTGGCTGAGACCCTCTCGAGCGACGGCCCGCAATGCTCTTCTCGGTCACACGCGGCGATGCGAAGTGCAAGGGCGTGCCACCTGACCTATACCTGGTCAGGAAGGTGATGGGGATGCCTCGCTTAGTTCCTGCATGGCATACACGTAAACATTAAATACGAGCCTCGATCGGCTCTCAGGTTATCCTGTGAATCGGCTCAAAGAGCCGATTCACCCATGATTCGTACGGGGTGCACGAATACTTGGTGATCCTGCTTGATCAAGATATAGCTAATGAGATCTACGACGATTTAGGGTTTTCACCGCATAATCGGATCATCCTACTCCAGGTTGGGCCTCGCGGCCACGCACGGTGCTCATAAGCCGATCCTAAACAAGGCCTAAAAACCAACATGACGTTGATCCTCGGAACATCCTGTTTAGGACTTGCGAACGCCACCCTACGTGCCGCTGGATCCTCCCCCCCTTTGTAAGGCCTAACTATTGCAGATATTAAACTAATCCTTGCAGAACAAGGAGCAATCGTAACGGATCAGATCTACTAGATGATGAACAAGCAGGGTGCCGCCCCCACACCTGAGATAGGCGTGAGGGCGGCTAGACATGCAAGGGTTGCACTACGTAAGCATGTTATACGAAGAACTATGCTAACCCTAACACATCTATGATAACTACGTTGCTCGCCATCAAAGACGCTTCAGTACGAGCAACGCTTGAACAACGTGGAGCTTGTGCTGCCTAGATCGCAAGATGCGATCTAGGCAGCATGTCGCGTACCTGATTGAAACCCTCGAGATGAAGGAGTTGGCGATGCGCCGAGATTGGTTTGTTTTGGGTTGAACGTGAGTTGTTGTTTATTCCATAAATCCTAGATACATATTTATAGTCCAGGGGACTTTCTAACGTGGGAATATCCCACCGTGCACGATACAAACTCTAAATCTTGATCTAAGATATAATCTACACTATAATTAAAGATACATGGGCAAACTAGCCCAAATCCTCCGTGCAAGGCCGCTTCAGAGATCTTCCACGTGTAGTCTTCCAAGCCCATCTCTCTTACGGCCCACCTCTGGATTTGTCCAAAATCTGGTGATAACAATGCCCACCTTCTGGAAAAAGGAGTTAAGTTTTTGATACTCACCACTGATACGTCTCCAACGTATCGATAATTTCTTATGTTCCATGCCACATTATTGATGTTATCTACATGTTTTATGCACACTTTATGTCATATTCGTGCATTTTCTGGAACTAACCTATTAACAAGATGCCGAAGTGCCAGTTGTTGTTTTCTGCTGTTTTTGGTTTCAGAAATCCTAGTAACGAAATATTCTCGGAATTGGACGAAATCAACGCCCAGGGTCCTATTTTGCCACGAAGCTTCCAGAAGACCAAAGAGGAGACGAAGTGGGGCCACGAGGTGGCCACACCCTAGGGCGGCGCGGCCCCCCCTTGGCCGCGCGGCCCTGTGGTGTGGGCCCCTCGTGCCGCCTCCCCGACCTGCCCTTCCGCCAACTGAAAGCCTCCGTCGCGAAACCCCCGGTACCGAGAGCCACGATACGGAAAACCTTGCATCGAGACGCCGCCGCCGCCAATCCCATCTCGGGGGATTCAGGAGATCGCCTCCGGCACCCTGCCGGAGAGGGGATTCATCTCCCGGAGGACTCTACGCCGCCATGGTCGCCTCCGGAGTGATGTGTGAGTAGTCTACCCCTGGACTATGGGTCCATAGCAGTAGCTAGATGGTTGTCTTCTCCCCATTGTGCTTCATTGTCGGATCTTGTGAGCTGCCTAACATGATCAAGATCATCTATCTGTAATTCTATATGTTGCGTTTGTTGGGATCCGATGAATAGAGAATACTTGTTATGTTGATTATCAAAGTTATGTCTATGTGTTGTTTATGATCTTGCATGCTCTCCGTTATTAGTAGATGCTCTGGCCAAGTTGATGCTAGTAACTCCAAGAGGGAGTATTTATGCTCGATAGTGGGTTCATGTCTCCGTGAATCTGGAGGAGTGACAAGAACCACTAAGGTTACGGATGTGCTGTTGCCACTAGGGATAAAACATTGGTGGAGAGTGGATTTGGTGACCGCGTGTATACGTGAGCACGCATCCATTACCGTTGGATTTGCTTTAAGATGCTGACCTCACAAACGGAGCCAAACGGCGTGAAACCTCAATAATGCAATTTCGTCGGAGGATCCGTCGCTCCCAACCTCCGCCTCGTGCTGTTGACTCCCAGCCCCCTGACCTCAGCCATCGCCGGTGCCGGCCGTTGCGCGGAATATAGGCGGCCCCCGTCGAGCTGGTGTTGCACGACGA
The DNA here is from genome assembly GCF_019359855.2 of Lolium perenne. Taxonomy (NCBI): domain Eukaryota; kingdom Viridiplantae; phylum Streptophyta; class Magnoliopsida; order Poales; family Poaceae; genus Lolium; species Lolium perenne. The sequence continues at coordinate 28,856,177 of NC_067248.2, read as the reverse complement.
GCTCTGGGCCAGATGCGAGCAGGTGTTGCGGTGATACCACCGTCTTCGACGCCCGCTCGGTGAACTGCTAGAGACGCACTCGATTTGGGTCGTCATGGCCAGCCCTCGAGCTCCTCGAGTTGGAGTTGGAACCCCACAGCTTGACCGTCCCTCCAGCAGCAGCGGCTCCACGTAGGACGCCGCCGACCACCATGGCAATCTCGATGAATATCTCGAGCCTGAGCTCGGCGGACGACGCCGCGCTGTCCAGACACGCGTAAGCTGTAGCTGGCCAGCCACAACAACCACACACGCTTGTTAAGAAGAAAAGGGGCCAAAATCAAGTTCCGCCAATTCGTATGAGAGGAGCAAAATCAAGTTCCGCCAGCGACAACTAACACACGCAAACAAAATCAAGAAAAAAGAAAAGAAGAACGACGAGAGGAGCTCAGGTCAATGCTGCCGCCAGAACTGCGACCAGGTGGAACGCCACCGGCTGCACAGGACCGCCGCCGCTTCACGGGGTACCTGGAACCTCCAATCCCACACAGTCCTTAGGTCCTCCGTCGCCAATCGCGCCCGCACGCATGCCGGCCGCCGCCGGCTAGCATCAACACTAGCTCCGTGCGAGCTAATTTTCCTAGCAGCGCAAACCACCGAGCCGCCCTTGCCCCGCTCCCGCGTCGCTTCCGCGCGTGCGTGAGCTGCGTTGCCACAGCCCAGCTGCCTCCTGCCCTGGCCGCGGCGAGCTCGTAGCCTGGTAGCGGAGGAAGGTCAGATCCGTATGAGCTTGCCACCGGCTGGGCCCGGTGGCGGCGGCGGCAGAAGCCCAGTCAGCCAAGAGCCCATCATCCATGTTGCGTTTCCGTTGATCTCTATCAATGCTCCGAGTTGATTCGTGCCACCCGAGGAGGAGAGGTCCGACCCACCTTAGCTGCTTCGCGAGCAGCCGCCACCGCAGGTGGCCGTGGAGCTCGTCGGGGAAAGGTGTGAGAGATGGGATGGAGCTCGAGGAGGAGATGGCCGACCGCCTTATCTGCTTCGCGAGCGTACGGTGAGGCGGCGTGCGGCGGTCGATTTTTGGGAAGGCGGGTGACAAGGTATCAACTTGTCAATGCCTATGGATTGTAGGCTAGGGTTTAGTTGGAAGTAGAGGGTAAGTAGATCTCGAAGGTTTCAGCCGAAAAGTACTCGACGATTATGAAAACTAGGGTTTGCAGACAATGATTCGATTGATTCTTCGTCCCTCGACTCCCCCTTTATATAGGAGGTGGAGCCGAGGGATTCGTGCTATACAAGTTTACAGAGTCCGGGACGGTTTCTAACTCATCCCGCCAGATTACAAATAACACTTCCTATTACAACTCTATCTTTTCCTTAAATACATCTTGGGCTCTCGAATCTTCTTATTCTTCGGGTAGTGGGCCTTCAGTAAACCCCGGGTACTATATTCGGCAGGCCCATTTGGGATGCCTATGTCAGTAGCCCCCGAGATTTTGCTTGAATCATAGAATCAGGGAAAATCTCCACTGTTTATTTTTATTCGAAAGCTTTAACTTTTTTATATTTCTTCATATAAGATTCTATATTGTACAGGGATAATGGTAGTTGGGGCTAGTTCATCTGACGGATCAGGTACTAGTTAACTGCTCTAGTGGCAATCCGCAAAAACCTACTTCAAAATCACGTCCCTGGACATGATCTCGGGATACTGGTGTAAACTTCGACAGGCGCCGCTTAAGGTCTTACCATTCTGTCGAGTCCCAGTCAAATTTATCGGGTACCTAACGCGTCCGTTAGGATTTTTCTTCGTATCTGTTGATACGGATAAAGGTAGCAGAGCGCAGTCTTTGGCGATGCCACGCCCAGCAGAACGGATCTGGGGTCTTACCTTCGCAAATTTGCGGCATTCAGAAATTGATCGCAACTTCGGCGTTCTGAGAATATATTGTCGAGTACTTTTCCGGCTGTTGGAATGGCACATTTTATCGAGTCAAATATGACTTATATTGCTCTCCCGATGGGAGTATATGTAGAGTTAATTATAACTCGAAATATACTCTCTTACTTTCCTATTTTTCCTTTGTTAATTTCATCGGGCACGCGAACAGCGTTCCCGATGGGAGTAGCCCCCGAGGCTACAACCAAGAACTTGTGCTTGGTTGTAGGCTCAACATTTTAGTCCACCTTGTCGCTATATTGTCATTATTTCCCAATATGATCTCTTTCTTCTTCTTTTTTTATCTCTCGGGTGCGCGAACAGCGCTCCCGATGGGAGTAGCCCCCGAGGCTACAGCCAAGAACTTGTGCTTGGTTGTAGGCTCCCGCAATTTCTATATTGCCATAGTCGAAATTTTACTTTTTGTCGAAGTAGCCCCCGAGCATTTGGGGAAAAACTTGTTTTTGATCAAAGGCTCCCGAAGTATTGAATAATTCTTCCTGTCGCCAATCTTCTTTTATTTTTCTTGTCGACATGCTTCCCTTAATCAAATTTACTTCATCCTTCTCGAATAGTCGTGATTTTTCTGCCCTGTGGGTCCATTGCTTCCACCACGTTGACACGTCGTGCAAGTGGGGGACACACGTCCTCCGCTTTTAAGGCGCACGTACGGTAACGCCTATCTCGATAAAAATACCTTTTTGCCCTTGTATCTAGAAGATCTATTCTCACCACACGATTTCTTCATCCAACGGCACACTGCTTCACCCGATTCTTATATAAACCTTTCTTCAACCTCCGTTCATCCCCTCGCTTGCGCCGCTCACCTGTTCCTCTTCGCAAAACTTCCCCTGCGTCCAATCTTTCTCTGATCTTCCGCACTCACACACATTGCTCTGCCATTGCCATTGATGCCACCGCGCGCGCGTCTGACTCACCACAGCACTCCGGAATCCAAGATGGCCGCCGAGGATCTTGAGTGGGAGAGATCCAAAATCTCCAACCAAGACACCAACATGCTGAAGAGGCTTGGCCTCATGAAGAAGGAGGACGCCATCCGCTTTCCTAGCGAAGAAAGCTACCCCAAGCCTCCAATGGAGTATCGGGTTAGTTTTGTTGATCATCTCATCCGCGGCCTTTCGACCCCAATCCACGATTTCCTCCGCGGTCTTCTTTTCGTTTATGGGATTCAACTGCACCAATTGACCCCCAATTCCATCCTTCACATTTCTATTTTCATCACACTTTGCGAATGCTTCCTCGGAATCCCTCCCAATTGGGCTCTGTGGAAACGCATTTTCTGCCTCCGCCGCAATGGCTCCCACAACGTCACTTATAACATAGGTGGCGTTGTTATCTGTGTTCGTACTGATGTCGACTATTTCGACGTCAAATTTCCTGATTCTGTCCAAGGATGGCGCAAAAAGTGGCTCTACATTCACGAAGAAAGCGCCAACTCCGTTGAGCACAACATAATTCCTTTCGATGGAAGTGCCAGAATTCAGCGCCGCCGCTCCTGGGATGCCGAAGCTTCCGAGGAAGAGAAAAAGGAGACAGAGGCACTGATGTCTCGTATTCGCCAGCTTCAAAACACTCGAGGCAAAGAGCTGTCTGGTGTTCAAATCACTGCCTACTTCCTTAGGATTAGAGTGCAGCCTCTTCAGGCTCGCAAAAATCCCCTTTGGACGTATTCTGGTAAAAATGATGCCAACAGAATCTCCGGTGATCTTTCCACCAAGGACTTGGAGAAGTTGGTTCGAAGACTTTCTCGCCTGGGCAAGGACCCAGTTCCTTCCTCTTGTCGCGTGGAACCATACAGCTCCGCCAATCCACTCCCCGAGGTATTTTGTCTTCCCGAATTTTTATCTTGTTCCGCACTTTCTCTGCATCTCATTGTATTGTCATCTCTTTAATTTTCCTTTGGTCACTATTTTTTACAGAACCATCCTACTATGACTTCCCTTCCTCCTCTTCCTGAGGGTGGAGAAGTCGAAGAACAGGCCATCGTTGCCGAAGATACTCAAGGTTCTTCTATTCCTGAAAGTGAAGTCGCGGGTTCTCACAAATCTGCGGCTTCTCATGAAAAAGAAGTTGAGTCTGAAGCCAGTGAGTCGACGCAATCCCTTCCTCCTGCTGTTTCTCCAAGGAACAAAAGGAAAAGGACTGATGCCGAGGATTCTGGCACCTCTAAGGCTGAAGAAGTTGTTCCTTCTCATCCGAAGGCAGCTTACGATCCTTATGTTGAATCCCTCGTCAGCTCGTAAGTCGTCTTTATTTCTCCCTATTTTTGTACTCGAAATATTTATCCTGTCTTGCTTTTTATGCTACCGATTTTTGACCAACAGTGATGACGAGGAAGAAGTACCAATTACTGACGTGGCTCCTCGGACAAGCACGTCACGTACTGTACTTGCCTCAGACATGCTAGTTGAGGGAGAAGAAACCTCGCCTCCTCAACAAAACGTCGTCACCACTACTCCACCATCAAGCCCCCTTGCTCCTTCACCAAAAAGGACAAGGGTTGAAAAGATTGTTGAACCTGCCCCTCAGTTGGGCAGTTCGTCGACTCTGCTCTTAGATGATGTAAGTTTGTTGATATCTATATTTTTTATTTTGCTTTTTTCACGCCTTCTCGCTCTTTTTCATGCCGATGTTTCTCTTGCTGTGTTCGTCTTGAACAGCCCATGATCAAAGAGCTTCTCCGCATCGGATCCCAATTTATTGGGTACCGTGAATATGCGAACAGAGCCGAAGGTAACGACTTCTATGCTTGCCGTTTTTCCTTGGCTTTTTGCTCCAGTTGTTTGTCGCGATTTTTGATCTTTCTTCTCTCTCTTTTTCATATCTCGACAGAGAAACTTGCAGAGGCCAACGAACGTGCCGACGCACTTGCTCAAAAACTTGAGCAAAGTGAGGCGGCTCGCAAGAAAGCCGAACTCGCTGCTAGCGAAGCCAAGGCCGAAGCTGATGAAGCCAAGGCAAAAGCTGCTGGTGTCGAGGAACTGCAGAAAAAACTTGAGGATGCTACATCTGCCTTAAACGAGCACAAAGCTGCGCAAGCTTCTCGTGAACAAGGAATCCTCAAGTGCCTGAAAACCCAAAGTCGCCGCACTTTCAGTAATTTTGCTGATCCCTTCTATTTTTATGAGAATCGTTGTTTCTTGTCTTTTGACTAATGCTTTGTTTTCTTGACAGCCCAAACAAACCAGGATTTTGATCTGATGAATCCTGTCGATGACCCGCTCCTTGACGCACTTTCCTATCTGGAGCTTCATGGGTCCGAGATTCGTGAAGGTGTGTCAAATGCTAACGCAGTATTGTCGGCATTGTTCCCCTACTTCTTCCCGAAGAAAGAGGAGCCCGCGACTTTCCTCAACCTTGCCAAGATGTTCAATACGCCGGAAGACCTTGGACTAAAGATGCGCCAAGAGAATATGAAGGTTGCCGTTGAAAACACTGTCGCTTTGGTTGCTGACAGTCGACAGACTATTGACTGGATGAAAGTTGGCGACACCGAGCAAATAGAGCAATCAAGGTGGAAGTCGCTGATCAAGGCAGCCAAGCCCAACACGAAGAAGATCTTGGCCTATCTCGGGATTAAGCCAGCGTCAACTCCTAGCTCATCAAGGCCGGAGGTCTAGTTGCATGCCTCTGTTTTTCTTTCTGTTTCTTTTGCTCTTGTCGCCAAAGTAGTCGTTTGGCGACACGTATTTCCTTAGCTCCACTGTAATGCCCTTGTAATTATTCCAAGAGATTAATGAAAAACTCTATCTTTGCTTGTCGTTTGATGTTGTCCTGTTTAAATTTCAGTTGATATTTGATAACTATACTCCAACTTCCGCTCCTTCCAATGTGTCGCCTTCTTCTTCTTGCGCGAGGAGAGCTTTTGCTGATATTGCACCTGTCGACGATACCTTGTCGCAAGAACTGGACGAACTTCGACAGCAGCTTCAGTATGCGAAGAAGCAAACACTTGTGATGATGGAACAATCTCGTAAGTCATCTGAAGCCGAAAAAGTTGCTCTCCAGCAAGCTCGCGAGGCCGTGGTTGCTAAGGAAATTGCTGCTTCCGAGGCTGAAAAGGCGACTACTCGAGAAAATTTCATGCTCGAATTAATGAATGAAGCCAGTGCAGATATGTCGGGTATGCCTGTTTCATCCTCTGATATCTTTCATCTTCATGCTATTGTCTCTTAAAGGTTTCCACTTCTTTGTTTTGATAGGTGCCTTTACTGATGCTGCTGCCGAGGAAGAGAGGGTAAATGCTAGGACAAACCTCCTTGTTAATCTTTCCCTGGACCATGGTTCTTTGTTTTGGGCTACCCCAGAGAGGACCCGCCAAATTGTCAGATTTCAAGATCGCACCTCTCAAACTCGCGATTTCCTTGACTTCTGTACCAAGACCTTGTCCATGGTTTACAACTCCATGTTTCCTCGGAACGTCCAACCAAAAACTCTTCCTGAATTGATGGAAAGGTTCAAAGATGCTCGCAGTATCCATGATTTTGTCAAAGCTCAACTGGTAGCTGGCGCCAGATTTGCTCTTATCATGCTCCAGATTTGCCACTCGAATCTTGACCTTACCCAAGTTGTCGCGAAAGTTCATCAAAAGGTAAAACGTCGAAGAGTCGGTGTCGACAGGATTAACACGAAGGTTACGCCTATAGCCGAAGAAATGATTGAGGACCTTCTTCGGATGGATGCTGACTTTTTTGCCGATGGCCATTATGCCGATTTTCTTGGTGCTGCTCCTGAAGAAAACAGAGTTACTCTTGATGACATATTGAATCAAGACTAGTTATTTTCCTCTTGTAGATAATTCTTCTTTGTGACCCATGACTGTGATTATATTGTGAAGCAATCATTATATTTGTATGTTTGTCTAGCCCCCGAGTATTTCGGTGACTCTTTACTGTATTTGCATATTGCGAGGTTTTGAACCAAGGCATTTATGTATTTATGTCGGATATGAGCCCCCGAGCTTCTTTATTGAGTACTATTTTGTATTTTTACTGACTCACGAGGTATTTTAATACCAAGGCAAGGTTTTTTCTTTTTTGATGAACTATATTGAAATTTGTCGGAGCGAAGACTTTGAACATATCGATAAAGAGAAAGGTATATTGACACTATCTTTATTATATTGCAGCACCGCGAGCCCGCCTCATTAAAAACCTTCTCCGGCCCCACTCGGTGCCCCGAAAAAGGAAAAGAGTGCGTCTGAAAACTCGCGGGCGTTTCAGTACATTGAAGTTTTACAAGGACTATATTTCGACTCTAGGCGTAGAACCGCCTGAGTTGCGCCACGTTCCAGGGGTTTGGTTCCTCCACCCCTGTCTTCTTGTCCTTTATCCTGTATGCTCCTCCTCCGATTACTTCCGTGACAATGTAAGGGCCAAGCCATGGTGACTCGAGTTTTTCATGACTTTTTTGCGTGAGCCGAAGAACTAGGTCTCCCACCTGAAAAGATCTTGGCCGCAAACGTCGACTGTGGTAATTCTTCAAGTCCTGTTGATATTTGGTTACCCGAGATAATACTTCATCTCGAGCTTCATCAAGTGCGTTGACGTCATCTTCTAGCGCTCTTCTCGACGTTTCTTCATCATATTCAACGACACGTGGAGAGTTGTGCTCTATCTCGATTGGTAGTACTGCCTCTGCTCCATGAACCAGGAAAAACAGAGTTTCCTGCGTTGCTGTGTTTGGTGTTGTTCGGATGCTCCACAACACGCTTGGTAGTTCTTCTGGCCAGGTATGTCGAGCTTTTTCCAATGGTCCTAACAAGCGCTTCTTGATGCCATTGCAAATGATGCCATTGGCTTTCTCGACTTGCCCATTGGTTTGAGGATGTGCAACTGACGCAAAGTTCAGCTTGATACCCACCTCTTCGCAATAATCTTTGAATTCATGGGATGTGAAGTTACTGCCATTGTACTCAGACGATGCTGTGGGGCACTCCAAATCTGAAGACGAGGCCTTTTACGAATTTTACTGCGGATGCTCCGTCTGGTGAATTTATCGGCTTCGCTTCTATCCACTTTGTAAACTTATCGACAGCTACTAGCATGTACTCCTTTCCTCCTGGCCAGGATTTGTGTAACTTGCCCACCATATCAAGTCCCCATTGAGCAAAGGGCCATGACAATGGTATTGGTGCTAGCTCTGCTGCTGGAGAGTGAGGTTTTGCGGCAAACCTTTGACACGCGTCGCAAGTTCTCACTATGTCCTTGGCGTCCTCGATTGCTGTCAACCAGTAGAATCCTGCCCGAAAAACCTTGGCTGCGATAGCTCGACTACTTGCGTGGTGGCCACATATTCCTTCGTGTACATCCTTCAGAATTATTCTTCCTTCTTCGGGTGTGACGCACCTTTGCAAGACGCCTGAAATACTTCGCTTATACAATTCTCCCTTGACCACCGTGAAAGCTTTGGAGCGTCGAATTATTCGCCTTGCCTCAACTGGATCATCGGGTATTTCTTTCCTGAGGATGTATGATATGTACGGCTGCATCCACGGTATCTGTATCACCATGACCAGGTCCTGATCTTCTTCTTCGTCCTCTTGCTTTTCCTTGGTAGCCCCCGAGGGTTTCTTCTCCTTCTTTTTTGATTTTGTCGATTTAGTGGATCTCTCTGTTATCTCTTCCCAAAATACACCTGGCGGGACTGCAAGGCATTGCGACCCGATGTTTGCAAGAACGTCGGCTTCGTCGTTGCTCAATCTGCTAATATGATTTACTTCGCATCCATCGAACAATTTCTCGAGCTCGTTGTACACCTCCTTGTATGCCATCATGCTATCATTGACTGCGTCACATTGGTTCATAACTTGCTGAGCCACCAATTGTGAGTCGCCAAAGATTTTTAGTCGAGTTGCACCGCAGGCTTTCGCCATCTTCATCCCGTGTATAAGAGCCTCATATTCTGCTTCGTTGTTAGATGCGTTGGGGAACGTCATCCGAAGGATGTACTTCAACTTGTCGCCTTCAGGTGATATGAGTACTACTCCTGCGCCAGCTCCTTCTAGTCTTTTGGACCCGTCGAAGTTCATGGTCCAGGTTCTCGACAAATCTGGAGGTCCTGTATTTTGCAACTCCATCCACTCTGCGATGAAGTCCGGCAGTATTTGCGATTTTATTGCTTTTCTTTTTTCATACGTGATGTCCCGAGGGGAAAGTTCTATTCCCCAAAGGGAGACACGACCCGTAGCTTCTGGGTTGTTCAGTATATTTGACAAGGGAGCTTCATTGACCACTATGATCGGATGTGCCGAAAAATAGTGGCGCAATTTTCGTGCTGTCGTGAACACTCCATATGCTATCTTTTGGTACTGCGGATACCTTTGTTTTGAGGGCGATAAAACTTCGCTAACGAAGTATACTGGCCTCTGCACGCCGTGGAGTTTTCCTTCTTCTTCCCTTTCGACAACTAGCACCGTGCTCACCACTTGGGGCATGGCTGCGATATACAGCAGGAGAGGTTCTCTTTCTTTTGGCGCCACCAAAATTGGTGGTGTCGAAATTGTGCGCTTCAAATCCTCGAAAGCTCTGTCGGCTTCTTCGTTCCACTGGAATTTATCTCCTTGTTTTATCAAAGCGTAGAACGGCAGCGCTTTTTCTCCCAGCCTAGCGACGAATCTGCTCAAAGCTGCGACTCGCCCCGTTAGCTGTTGTATCTCCTTCAACTTTGTTGGCTTCCTCATTGTTACGATAGCTTGTATTTTGTCGGGATTTGCTTCAATCCCTCTTGCTGAGACTAGAAACCCCAGAAGTTCTCCTGCTGGGACGCCAAAGGAACACTTCGTTGGGTTCAGTTTGAGGCAGAACTTATCAAGGTTGTCGAAGGTTTCCTTGAGATCCTCGATCAGCGTTGCCCCCTTTTTTGATGTTATGACGACATCATCAATGTATACTTGCACGTTCTTCCCAATCTGTGTCGCCAAACACTTCTGCATCATCCTTTGATATGTTGCTCCCGCATTTTTTAGACCAAAGGGCATTGTTCTGTAGCAAAACACGCCGTAAGGTGTAATAAACGCGGTCTTTACTTCATCTTCTTCTTTCAATCTGATCTGGTTATAACCAGAGTATGCATCCAGGAAGGAAAGACGTTCACATCCAGCCGTGGAGTCGATAATTTGATCGATCCTCGGGAGGGGAAAGTGATCCTTTGGACAATGTTTATTGAGACACGTAAAGTCGACGCACATGCGAAGGACCTTAGTATTTTTCTTCGGCACCAGCACGGGATTTGCTACCCATGTGGCTTCTGTGAATATCTCTTTGATAAAACCAGCTTCTTGTAGTCGATTGATTTCTGACAGCATGGCTTTGCGGTTTGGTTCCGAAAAACGCCGCAAAGGTTGTTTGATTGGTCTCGCTAGTGGATCCAAGTTTAGGTGGTGCTCGGCAAGTTCCCTGGGTACTCCTGGCATGTCAGCTGGACACCATGCGAAGATTTTCCAGTGCTCATGGAGGAACTCGACGAGCGCGCTTTCCTATGCGATATCCATGTCGTTTGCGATAGATGTCGTCTTTTTTGGGTCTGTCGGGTGAATCTGCACCTCTTTTGAATTTTTCTCGGTACTGAAAGTTGATTCTTTGTTTGGCCTTCCAACGTCTGGCAGTACGTCGTAATCAGTCATGCTTTTTGACGCCAAGTACTCAGCTTGCATCCCGAAAGTTTCTGACAACCGGTGGAAATCTTTGTCGCACTTATCGGCTAAGGCGAAGCTTCCTTTGACTGTGATTGGTCCCTTTGGTCCAGGCATCCTCCACAACAAGTATGTATAATGTGGCACCGCCATAAATCTAGCATATGCTGGTCGTCCCAACAGAGCGTGATATTGCGACGGAAAATCCACGACTTCAAACTCGAGCCTCTCGATTCTATAATTTTCTCGGGTCCCAAACTGAACGTCGAGATTGATCTTTCCCAATGGATAACTTGGTTTCTCCGGTGTGATGCCGTGGAACCTTGTGTCTGTTGGTTTCAAGTTTGCTAAGGATATGTTCATCTTCCTCAATGTATCTGCATACATAAGGTTTAAGCTGCTGCCGCCATCTATGAACACTCGAGAGACATCAAATCCCGCGATAACTGCTGGCAGAATAAGTGCTGACTGCCCTGGTCGAGGAACTTGCTGCGGATGATCTGCTATTGTGAAGCCGATATCTTGTCCTGACCAATTAAGGTACTCGACTGTTGGTGGAGGCATTTTCTCTGCCATAAACACCTGTCGTGAGATTACTTTCTGAGCTCTATTGGACGGTCTTCCCTTTTGAATCATCGACATTGCTCCATTGGAGTTAGGATCAACATAAGGTGGTGGTGCAGGTGCCGCCGCTATTCTGAGCTGATGCCGATTGTCTTCTGTAATCGCTGGAGGAGGTGGCAAGTGAATCTCGCTTCTGGGTTCTCGAGGATTTCTCTGTGCTGCCCGCGCATTAGCGTTCTCTGCATACCGCAACATAGCTTGAAAATTTCGACAGTCTTTCTGCAAGTGCCCCGACTGTCTTTTACCGTTCTTTGTCGAGGAAAAATGCATCCGGCACGGTCCATTCATCATCTCTTCGGGGACACGAAAGGTCTTGGGAACCTAGGCCCGCTATTTTACTGTTGCGTGAATCATCCCCGTTATCACCTCGCTGTTCACTTGCTTCTCTGGTAATCATCTCTGTTGCTTCCTCCCGTGTTTGTCCGAAAACCTGCCGAAATTTGTCTGGAGCGTCGTAGTTCGGTAATGCCGAGGAAATCTTCGCCTCGGTTGATAGTTTCGACCGCGGTCCTCCTCTCGGCGACTGTGTCGTTTGTTGTGGACAGCGTCTTCTCCATCTGCCCATTTATTTGCTATCTCCATTAACGCGGATACCGTCTTTGGATTGGTCCTTCCCAAGTCCTCGACAAAATCTCCACGCCCGACTCTGCGACAAACGCATCTATTGCTCTCTCGTCGGATATATTTTCCGCGAGTTTTTGATGATATTCCACCTCTGGATGTACTTTCTCATTGGCTCATCTGGCTTTTGTCGACACGCTCTCAACTCCTCTAACGACGCGGGTTTTTTGCACGTGGACCTGAAGTTCTTGACGAACACATCCTCGAAACTTTCCCAGCTGTCGATGGATCCTGGAGCGAGTTTCTTTATCCAAGATCGTGCGGCTCCACTCAAATGCACCTGGATGCTTTGCATGGCTGTTGCCCTAGTTCCTCCTGTCAGCTTCACCGTCTCTAGATAGTCGACTAGCCAGTCCTCTGGATCTTGAAGGCCGTCGAACTTCTTGAAATTATCGGGTAACTTGAATCCTGAGGGGACTCGAGTTTTCCGGACTCTCTTCGTGAAGCATGGCAAGCCACACATATCTTCGTCGGTCAGCTCCGGAGATTGCCGATGATCCCTTCTGCTCTGCCGCGCTCTGTCGACTCTTGCTTGTGCTGCTGTGTCTCTTGCTCCACTTGGTCCTTCAGGTGCTGCCGCTGTTGCTGCTGCGGGTCGTGGACTATTTTGTCTTGCCGCTCCTTCGGGAGGCGTTGATACAAACGCTGTCCCCATAGCTCCAACTCCTGCTACCGCCATATTGTACAGTGTTTCCCTTGGATCACCTGGAGGTGGTTTAGATGCAAGGATAAAAGCATGTGTCGCCATATACCCAGCCTCTGGTGTCTTAGGGATGATGTTTCCTCTTGTATCTATCGACATAAAGGACATGTCGAGGTTTTGGACCAAGTGCTCTCTTTCTGCTTCGGGTATGTGTTGCAGCCTTGATCTTGCTCTATTCCGCGCCTCCCGGTGGCTATCACCCGTAGTTCTAGATTGTCGACTTAGATCTGCCCTTCTTCTGCTGGATGCAGAAGCTGCCTCCTTTCTCCTGTTCAACTCAGCTGTCTGTTTTTCCAATTCCCTGGCAGCTCGTGCGAGCCTATATTGATATGCTTGCAATTCCTCTGGTGTGGCTGTGGTAGCCATTGGTTCTGTGCCGTTCATAGCTCTCGCGGCTCTGTCCCACGCTGCTTGTGAAAGTTGAACTCTATCTCGCGGCTCTGGCCCGACGTATTTGTTTCCCGTGCCTTGTCGCAGATTGGAGGGATCGACGTATGGATTTCCTGCATCGTCGAAAGCCTCAGATGTCTCCTCTTGATCTTCAATGGCGTAAATCTGATGATACTTTGTACTCAGATCTACGTTGGGTTTGGTGACATCATCATTGAGATTGATGAAGACCTTGCCCACTGTGAGAGATTTGTCGATGAAGTCGTAACTGTCGACATCGCTTGAGCCATCGCTTATATATGAGTCCGCAGATGACTCAAACGACATGTCGTTGAAGATCTTGGCGAGTTTCTCTCTTGCTCTGGTGCTGACGTAACGTGTCGCCGAGGTTTCTTCTTCTCCTGACTCGGTTGACGATGCATATTTTGAAAAATCGGAATCGACCACCGACGATCCCGACGAAATCGGAATCTCGACACGATACGATCCTTCCTTCTCGACGCGAAAGTGAAACCTTCCGAACGTCATCTCCATGGGCTCCGCCAGATACGCATATACATCCAAACGGGAGGGTGGGTGAGGAACAAAATCGACAAGACCAGCAGCGATCTGTTTACCTCGATCCATTGTGTTGCTTGCGGTTGACGATGTCGAAGATCTTGAGCGTGCCATCGAGATCAGCTCCTTACGCCTCTAGTTCCCACAGACGGCGCCAATTGACAAGGTATCAACTTGTCAATGCCTATGGATTGTAGGCTAGGGTTTAGTTGGAAGTAGAGGGTAAGTAGATCTCGAAGGTTTCAGCCGAAAAGTACTCGACGATTATGAAAACTAGGGTTTGCAGACAATGATTCGATTGATTCTTCGTCCCTCGACTCCCCCTTTATATAGGAGGTGGAGCCGAGGGATTCGTGCTATACAAGTTTACAGAGTCCGGGACGGTTTCTAACTCATCCCGCCAGATTACAAATAACACTTCCTATTACAACTCTATCTTTTCCTTAAATACATCTTGGGCTCTCGAATCTTCTTATTCTTCGGGTAGTGGGCCTTCAGTAAACCCCGGGTACTATATTCGGCAGGCCCATTTGGGATGCCTATGTCAGCGGGCGTGCGGCGACCGATTTTGGGGAAGGGGCGGGCGTGCGGCCGTCGATTTTGGGGAGTGTGGCGTCCGAGGAAGGAGGCGTATAGCCTACGGGGCGGCGTACGACCACGATCACGGGACAAACGGCAGAACACCGTTAGACACGTGTTGAGTAAAGACCGCGTGCTCACATATACACCCGGTCACTAGGCTTCTTTTGAACATTGGTGCTATGTTTAAGGATGTAGTCACTGATTACATTACGCGCAATACTTAATGCAATTGTCTGTTGTTAGCAACTTAATACTGGAGGGGGTTCGGATGATAACCTGAAGGTGGACTTTTTAGGCATAGATGCATGCTGGATAGCGGTCTATGTACTTTGTCGTAATGCCCAATTAAATCTCACAATACTCATCATAATATGTATGTGCATGGTCATGCCCTCTTTATTTGTCAATTGCCCAACTGTAATTTGTTCACCCAACATGCTGTGTATCTTATGGGAGAGACACCTCTAGTGAACTGTGGACCCCGGTCCAATTCTCTTTACTGAAATACAATCTACTGCAATACTGTTCTACTGTTTTCTGCAAACAATCATCATCCACACTATACATCTAATCCTTTGTTACAGCAAGCTGGTGAGATTGACAACCTCACTGTTTCGTTGGGGCAAAGTATTTTGGTTGTGTTGTGCAGGTTCCACGTTGGCGCCGGAATCTTTGGTGTTGCGCCGCACTACATCCCGCCGCCATCAACCTTCAACGTGCTTCTTGGCTCCTACTGGTTCGATAAACCTTGGTTTCATACTGAGGGAAAACTTGCCGCTGTACGCATCACACCTTCCTCTTGGGGTTCCCAACGGACGCGTGTTGTACGCGTATCAAGCTCTTTTTCTGGCGCCGTTGCCGGAGAGATCAAGACACGCTGCAAGGGGAGTCTCCACTTCCCAATCTCTTTACTTTGTTTTTGTCTTGCTTAGTTTTATTTACTACTTTGTTTGCTGCACTAAATCAAAATACAAAAAAATTAGTTGCTAGTTTTACTTTATTTGCTATCTTGTTTGCTATATCAAAAACACAAAAAAATTAATTACTCGCATTTACTTTATTATCATGTCTAGTCCCGTAGTTGTTACTCTATCACCTGAGGAATCGATCTTCACTTTTAAACAAGGAGGTGAAGAGAATTTTAAAGAAGCATGGTCTAGAATTTTTGATGCTTATAGTAAAACTGAACCTAAAATGACCTTAAGTTTGCTTCTTAGTAATTTCTATTTCGGGCTTATTCTTCGCTATAGATATGCCTTAGATGCTGTAGTGGGAGGAGATTTCCTTCATTGTGATGGGGATCAAGCTTTTAATGCCATAAGGAAATTGATTACATCATTTAGTTCCGATAATAATTTTGATCCATCTCATGCTAGCATGCATAATAGATTAAACACTATTGAAACAAATATATCCTGTTTAAAAGAAGTGTATAACCGAATTCGCGAATATTATGATTATGTTCCATTAAGCATCGAACCTTCAATGTGGGTGCCTACCGTTAAAGCTACTATTGGTGGTGAAACTTTTCCTGCTCGTTGTGATATTATGTCCGAGTTTTGCCTCATGCCTGAAATTTTTTATAAATTTTTGACACTTTGGGGACTTACTGAAGGGGGAGAAGAAATAACTCTTACGGATAACTCTATTGTAATTCCTAAGGGTATAGCTGAAGGTGTTTTCACAAACTTTCTTGGAAGGACGGTATCCACTGATTATCTCGTTATTGAATGTGTAGGGACAGGACAAATCACGCTTGGAAGATCCCTGCTGAAACTCATGGGAGCAGTCATAGATGTTGGGAAAGGCACTCTAAATTTTACCTCTACACCCGGATGCGGTCATGTATTCCCTAGACCAAAGAGTGGGAATAAGAGTAAGAAAGGTAAGAGCAACACCCCTGGTAAGAATGCCGACGCATCATCTCTTGATAATACTTGATGCACACTTTCTGCGCCTAGCTGAAAGGCGTTAAAGAAAAGCGCTTATGGGAGACAACCCATGGTTTTTACTACAGTACTTTGTTTTTATTTTGTGTCTTGGAAGTTTTTTACTACTGTAGCAACCTCTCCTTATCTTAGTTTAGTGTTTTGTTGTGCCAAGTAAAATCGTTGATAGAAAAGTTCATACTAGATTTGGATTACTGCGCAGTTTCAGATTTCTTTGCTGTCACGAATCTGGGCTAAATTCTCTGTAGGTAACTCAGAAAATTATGCCAATTTACGTGAGTGATCCTCAGATATGTACGCAACTTTCATTCAATTTGGGCATTTTCATTTGAGCAAGTCTGGTGCCATTTTAAAATTCGTCAATACGACTGTTCTGTTTTGACAGATTCTGCCTTTTATTTCGCATTGCCTCTTTTGCTATGTTGGATGAATTTCTTTGATCCATTAATGTCCAGTAGCTTTATGCAATGTCCAGAAGTGTTAAGAATGATTGTGTCACCTCTGAGCATGTTAATTTTTGTTGTGCACTAACCCTCTAATGAGTTATTTCGAGTTTGGTGTGGAGGAAGTTTTCAAGGATCAAGAGAGGAGTATGATGCAACATGATCAAGGAGAGTGAAAGCTCTAAGCTTGGGGATACCCCAGTGGTTCACCCCTGCATATTCTAAGAAGACTCAAGCGTCTAAGCTTGGGGATGCCCAAGGCATCCCCTTCTTCATCGACAACATTATCAGGTTCCTCCCCTGAAACTATATTTTTATTCCGTCACATCTTATGTGCTTTGCTTGGAGCGTCGGTTTGTTTTTGTTTTTGTTTTGTTTGAATAAAATGGATCCTAGCATTCACTTTGTGGGAGAGAGACACGCTCCGCTGTAGCATATGGACAAGTATGTCCTTAGTTTCTACTCATAGTATTCATGGCGAAGTATCTTCTTCGTTAAATTGTTATATGGTTAGAATTGGAAAATGATACATGTAGTAATTGCTATAAATGTCTTGGGTAATGTGATACTTGGCAATTGTTGTGCTCATGTTTAAGCTCTTGCATCATATACTTTGCACCCATTAATGAAGAAATACATAGAGCATGCTAAAATTTGTTTTGCATATTTGGTCTCTCTAAGGTCTAGATAATTTCTAGTATTGAGTTTGAACAACAAGGAAGACGATGTAGATTCTTATAATGTTTACAATATGTCTTTTATGTGAGTTTTGCTGCGCCGTTCATCCTTGTGTTTGTTTCAAATAAACCTTGCTAGCCTAAACCTTGTATCGAGAGGGAATACTTCTCATGCATCCAAAATACTTGAGCCAACCACTATGCCATTTGTGTCCACCATACCTACCTACTACATGGTATTTTCTGCCATTCCAAAGTAAATTGCTTGAGTTCTACCTTTAAAATTCCATCATTCACCTTTGCAATATATAGCTCATGGGACAAATAGCTTAAAAACTATTGTGGTATTGAATATGTACTTATGCACTTTATCTCTTATTAAGTTGCTTGTTGTGCGATAACCATGTTTCTGGGGACGCCATCAACTATTCTTTGTTGAATATCATGTGAGTTGCTATGCATGTTCGTCTTGTCTGAAGTAAGAGAGATCTACCACCTTATGGTTAAGCATGCATATTGTTAGAGAAGAACATTGGGCCGCTAACTAAAGCCATGATCCATGGTGGAAGTTTCAGTTTTGGACAAATATCCTCAATCTCATATGAGAAAATTATTAATTATTGTTACATGCTTATGCATAAAAGAGGAGTCCATTATCTGTTGTCTATGTTGTCCCGGTATGGATGTCTAAGTTGAGAATAATCAATAGCGAGAAATCCAATGCGAGCTTTCTCCTTAGACCTTTGTACAGGCGGCATAGAGGTACCCCTTTGTGACACTTGGTTAAAACATGTGCATTGTGATGATCCGGTAGTCCAAGCTAATTAGGACAAGGTGCGGGCACTATTAGTATACTATGCATGAGGCTTGCAACTTGTAAGATATAATTTACATGATACATATGCTTTATTACTACCGTTGACAAAATTGTTTCATGTTTTCAAAATCAAAGCTCTAGCACAAATATAGCAATCGATGTTTTTCCTCTATGGAGGACCATTCTTTTACTTTCATTGTTGAGTCAGTTCACCTATGTCTCTCCACCTCAAGAAGCAAACACTTGTGTGAACTGTGCATTGATTCCTACATATTTGCATATTGCACTTATTATATTACTCTATGTTGACAATATCCATGAGATATACATGTTACAAGTTGAAAGCAACCGCTGAAACTTAATCTTCCTTTGTGTTGCTTCAACACCTTTACTTTGAATTATTGCTTTATGAGTTAACTCTTATGCAAGACTTATTGATGCTTGTCTTGAAGTACTATTTATGAAAAGTCTTTGCTATATGATTCACTTGTTTACTCATGTCATATACATTGTTTTGATCGCTGCATTCACTACATATGTTTTACAAATAGTATGATCAAGGTTATGATGGCATGTCACTCCAGAAATTATCTTTGTTATCGTTTTACCTGCTCGGGACGAGCAGAACTAAGCTTGGGGATGCTGATACGTCTCCAACGTATCGATAATTTCTTATGTTCCATGCCACATTATTGATGTTATCTACATGGTTTATGCACACTTTATGTCATATTCGTGCATTTTCTGGAACTAACCTATTAACAAGATGCCGTAGTGCCAGTTGCTGTTTTCTGCTGTTTTTGGTTTCAGAAATCCTAGTAACGAAATATTCTCGGAATTGGACGAAATCAGCGCCCAGGGTCCTATTTTGCCACGAAGCTTCCAGAAGACCGAAGAGGAGACGAAGTGGGGCCACGAGGTGGCCACACCCTAGGGCGGCGCGGCCCCCCCTTGGCCACGCGGCCCTGTGGTGTGGGCCCCTCGTGCCGCCTCCTGACCTGCCCTTCCGCCTACTTAAAGCCTCCGTCGCGAAACCCCCAGTACCGAGAGCCACGATACGGAAAACCTTACTGAGACGCCACCGCCGCCAATCCCATCTCGGGGGATTCAGGAGATCGCCTCCGGCACCCTGCCGGAGAGGGGATTCATCTCCCGGAGGACTCTACGCCGCCATGGTCGCCTCCGGAGTGATGTGTGAGTAGTCTACCCCTGGACTATGGATCCATAGCAGTAGCTAGATGGTTGTCTTCTCCCCATTGTGCTTCATTGTCGGATCTTGTGAGCTGCCTAACATGATCAAGATCATCTATCTGTAATTCTATATGTTGCGTTTGTTGGGATCCGATGAATAGAGAATACTTGTTATGTTGATTATCAAAGTTATGTCTATGTGTTGTTTATGATCTTGCATGCTCTCCGTTATTAGTAGATGCTCTGGCCAAGTTGATGCTAGTAACTCCAAGAGGGAGTATTTATGCTCGATAGTGGGTTCATGTCTCCGTGAATCTGGAGGAGTGACAAGAACCACTAAGGTTACGGATGTGCTGTTGCCACTAGGGATAAAACATTGATGCTATGTTCAAGGATGTAGTCACTGATTACATTACGCGCAATACTTAATGCAATTGTCTGTTGTTAGCAACTTAATACTGGAGGGGGTTCGGATGATAACCTGAAGGTGGACTTTTTAGGCATAGATGCATGCTGGATAGCGGTCTATGTACTTTGTCGTAATGCCCAATTAAATCTCACAATACTCATCATAATATGTATGTGCATGGTCATGCCCTCTTTATTTGTCAATTGCCCAACTGTAATTTGTTCACCCAACATGCTGTTTATCTTATGGGAGAGACACCTCTAGTGAACTGTGGACCCGGTCCAATTCTCTTTACTGAAATACAATCTATTGCAATACTGTTCTACTGTTTTCTGCAAACAATCATCATCCACACTATACATCTAATCCTTTGTTACAGCAAGCCGGTGAGATTGACAACCTCACTGTTTCGTTGGGGCAAAGTATTTTGGTTGTGTTGTGCAGGTTCCACGTTGGCGCTAGAATCTCTGGTGTTGCGCCGCACTACATCCCGCTGCCATCAACCTTCAACGTGCTTCTTGGCTCCTACTGGTTCGATAAACCTTGGTTTCATACTGAGGGAAAACTTGCCGCTGTACGCATCACACCTTCCTCTTGGGGTTCCCAACGGACGCGTGTTGTACGCGTATCAACCACCCCAATCAGTTTGCATGGCAATAATTTTCTTGTCAAAGAGTCGCTCAACAAGATGCTGAAAGTCATGAAATCTCTGAAACACATCAGACTTATTTTTAAGAAGATATATCCAGGTAAACTTGCTATAATCATCCATGAAACTAACATAGTATTTATATCTTCCAACAGAGCCTGGAGCAGGGCCCCAAACATCAGAAAATACAAGTTCAAGAGGAAAAGTAGACACACTTGATGATGTAGGATAAGGTAACTGATGGCTCTTAGCCTTCTGACAAGCATCACAAACTGACTCTTTTTCTGACTCACTAAACTGAATATTATTATCACGAAGAACTTGTCGAACTACAACTGAAGATGGATGACCTAGACGTCTATGCCAAAGCGAGGATGATGACTTGGCTACACCATGGGCTTGCCGACCGGAAGATGGAGATGATGGCGCCAGCATGGGATATAGGCCTCCCATACATTTACCTTGGAGGAGGATTTCCCTCGTGTCCTGATCCTTGACAAAGAAAGAGTTCGGCCAATACTCAACAAAAGCATGATTATCAGTGGCTAGGCGACTAGTAGATAAGAGACTCTTGGTGGCTTTGGGAACATGCAGAATATTTTTGAGATGCAAATCATGATTAGGGGTATGCATTACAGAATGACCAATGTGATGTATATCCATACCTGCTCCACTGGCTGTGTGAATTTGCTCGTTCCCATTATAGCGATCACGAACATGAAGCTTTTCTAGCTCGCCCGTGACATGATCCGTAGCACCAGAGTCATTATACCAGTTTGTATCGACCCCATAGGATCCATAGGCCGCACCCGCTGACTTGTCAGGTCCATGGTAGCTTTTCTGAAATCGCTTCCAACAGTTTAGAGCCGTATGGCCAGTCTTGCCACAAACCTGGCAAGTTTCATCACTTCTCCCAGGTGCATATGAGCGGCCACCATTGCCACGGCCACCTCTGTATCCTCCACCATCATTACCTCGGCCACCTCTGTAGCCTCCACGGTAGTTGTTGCTTCGCTGGTCATAATTGTTCCGCTGATCACGATACTGGAACTGACCACCTTGATCACGATACTGATCAGGAAACGGTCCTCGACCACGGCCACCATTGCGACCACCACGGTGTGCGGCATTCACCGATGCTCCGCCACCACTGTTTCTAGCCTCCATCCGAGACTCATATGACATGAACTGAGAATAAACATCACTCAGACTCACATTCTTTTCCGCCTTCATCAAGGCAGTGATCGCCGCAACAAAGCCATCATAATCATCATCGAGCCCAGCTAGGATGTAAGAGATCACATCCATAGTGTCCATGGGCTTGCCCGCCGCAGCCATCTCATCTGAGAGACTCTTGATCTCATCCAGGTAAGCCTGACCTGACTTGTCATCCTTGCGACATTGGTTCAGCTTGGTGCGAAGGTGCACCACGCGCGACTGAGATTGGGCAGAGAACATCTCCACCACGGCTTTCCAAACTGTTGCGGACGTCGAGAGACCCACCATCTGCGTGAGAACCTCCTTTGCCATGTTTCTGACCAAGAACCCTAGTACGGTCTGGTCCTGCGCGATCCACCGCGCATGCTCGGGGTTGGGAACAGTCACCTCAGCCCCATCCTTGTCCGTAGTCTTCACGGTCTTCACCGGTTCCTGCACAGATCCATCGAGGAAGCCAAACAGTTGAGCTCCATGAATTTCTGGAAGAACTTGAGTCTGCCAGAGCAGGAAATTGTCTCGGGTAAGCTTTTCCGAGATCGTGATGTTGAGGGCTGCTGCACCACTCGCCGAAGTTCAGGATGACGCTGAGAACGACATGATGCGATCGGCGGCGGTGGCGGCAGACTTGCGATCGGCGGCGGCGGCGGCGGACTTTCGACTAGATGTGTTTAGGAAGAGTTAGCTCTGATACCATAATAAAACTATTATGGGCAGCGTAACCCTAGACAAGGGCCGCGATCTTCTTTATATAGCAACAGGACATACAACGTATGATACAAGGACTCTGTCTACCGACAGAGACATACACGGTATACACAGGAGATAATTACATCGTTTAACAGTGGGCATTGCCGAGGAACCACCTCGTCAATTGGCGTCGTCTGTGGGAAAAGCGACGCTGGATTTTGTCATCTGGGCGGGATCCGTCAAATTCATCATCATCAACAACGTCAGATCAAGTCGCCATGTGTATTCGCCTGGGCTTGGCCGCTCGTATGCGTACGTACACTGGTGGAAAAAAGGGCTTTGGTCGCGGTTGGCAACTGCCATTAGTCGCGGTGGCGCAACCGCGACCAAAGCTGCGCGACTAAAGGCCCCCCCCTTTAGTCGCGGTTCCTTACGAACCGCGACTAAAGGCCCGTCCACGTGGGCCGCGAGGCGGCGCCAGGCGGAGGACCTTTAGTCGCGGTTCTTCTGGCCAGCCGCGACTAAAGGCCTCCGAAGGGTTTAGGGTTTTAGCCCCCCTCCCCCTAAATCTGGTTTCTTTTTAATTTGTATTATTTTATTTCTTTTGGGTTTTAATTTTGAAGGAGTTTCACATATTCTACGGTACTGTATACATACATGCATATGAATGTACAATTTCAAACAAATTTGAAATTAGAACCAAAAAGAATTCAAGAGGAATATACAATATATATTCAATATCGGATGACCATATACAATATATATTCAATATCGGATGACCATATACAATTTTGAACAAGTTAGTTACAAATTCTGGTGCATATAAAGTTCTACGTCATCGTAATAGTGTTCTCCTTTAGGATCGATGACTTCCCTCGCCAACCATCCAGCTAGTTCCTCTTGAAGTGGTCGGAAGCGAGCTTCTGGACTAAGCGTCTTCCGGAGGTTATTCCTCAGGATGTTGTTCTCACACGTCTGGTCCCGCTCATTGCAGTATCTCCGGATCCTCTCACAAACATAGTATCCACATAGATTGGTCCCCGGTGGCTGAGTATCCCCAGTCGTCCGCACTGCCATTTTAAAAGATAGCTCTTTTTTGAATTCACCGACCTTGGTATCTACGAACCGTCTCCAAACCCTACGAGGCAAAGAAAATTAAATAAACAAGAGAGTTATTAATTAGTTACTTGATATTAGGAAATGATGAACGAAATAGGCCGATCGATATAGAGCGCAAATGAATGAAAATAATTACTTTTGCAACATTTTTCTCATGTCGCCCCAAAGCGCCGGATCCATATTCAGAGAGTCGTGGACGAGAACTGAGGAGGTCTGAACTTTAATTACCATAAGAATCCGGTGGAACCTGCGGACACGATACATGCACGATCATGCATAACTCATCGATTAGCCACATACCATGCATGGAGTAAACAAAAGAGAAAGAGCTCAAGACAGAAACACTCACCCAAAATCGTAAGGAAATAGAATATCACTTTTATGTTGCTGTTTTCTAATAAACCGCCACAGGTCATCCTCCACGTCGGCGGGGTGGTGTTCTAACACATGTGAATTAACGATGTGTGGGTCAATGAACCCAACATCATGGATGTTCCTTATTCGCATTTCCCGCTTCTTCATTCTGCATAATAGCGTACACAACAAGATAGTTAGGACGGTGCGAGGCAATGAACGAGATGGGGTAGAAATTAATAAATCACTTACAGAACGTAGCAACTGATGATAGATTTGTCGAGGTCGCGCAGATTGAACAGCTGGAACAATTCACTCAGAGGAATTTGTACCCAGTAATGTTTGAAGTGATGCTCATATCTAACTTCCGCATAGATATAGTCTTTGGCGTTTTTATGTTTTATGTAACCCTTGTACCAATTTAGCAGACCTAGCATTTGTCGAGGTAGATCCCCTTCTGCGCAGGCTCGACGAGAGGGCCATTCTTCACATATGTAAATACTACGTCCTTCATTGGCGCCTCATCAAGGCCTAGCAGTGCACGAAGAGTGATACCTAACTCGGCCGCTTGTTCTCTGGCACTCGTTACAGTCAATCCATGTGCTGCCGCAGCTGCTATGATATCGGGGGCATCCGGATCGGCGGCTTGCACTATGAGCGGGGCGATCGATTGTTTACTTTGTTCCCCGAGCTGGGCAACTTCTTTCCCCCTTTCTAATTTTGACTCGGCCTCGTCCTTCACGGCTTTCTTCTCCGCCAACTCTTTCCTGTTCTTGAACGCGAGTGCTTGCCTACGAAGTTCACGTAAATAGTCGTCAGGCAGATTCTTCGCGGCTTGGGACGGTGTGTTCAAAAATGACTTAGCCCACTGCTTTTCCTTGTCAGAATATACTGGCTTGGGCTCGCCCTCTATTTTCCTCTTGACGCTCGCCTTCCATTTCTCTAAATCAGCAGCCGCGCCCGCCTCGACTTCCTCGGCACTACTTTCCCAAGGCCTCGTGGGGAGAGGCTTCAGTGATACCTCCGGTACCTTTGTTTTCTTAGGTACGTAAGGGTCCGGGTTAATAACCCAGGACTGCTTCTGCTTCTTCGCCGGAGGTGGATTGGGGGGCGGTACCGGTGTCTGATCACCCGCCGGACGAGGACTGGGGGCGGCGGCGTGGGCTGACGTGAATGAGGTGTATTAGGTGAAGCACCACCGCCACCGTCACCGCCACCGCCACCCTCACCGCCACCGCCACCGCCACCGTCACCCCCACCGCCACCACCACCACCGTAACGGGGTGGACTTGTTGGCGCCTCGCCTGGAAACTTGATAAATTTCTTCTGCCATAGAATGAACTGGCGCTTGACATCTCCAAGTCTTTTCACCCCTTCAGGTGTAGCAATGTCAATGTCCAGGTTCTCAAACCCTTGGACTATCTCCTCCACCGTCACACGAGCATAGCCATCTTGAATGGGGTTGTTGTGGTGGAGTGCTCCAGGTGGTAAAGCACTGCCGATGGCTACCTTCATGGACATGTTCCCGATAGGATAATACAGATGACATGCTTTCATCTCCTTTATATCGTCCACGGGGTAGCGAGGAGGCTCCGGTGCAGTAATTTCGACCACCGAGGCTCCGGTGCAGTAATTTCTATCGTGGGTGCACCAGCCGGTGAGGCCTCCGTGGAAGCCACGCTGCTTCTTCTCTCGCTGGCTTCCGAGATCCATTGGATGATCTTCAGCATGCTGCGCCCGAGCTGCATCTCTTTCGGCGACTAGTACACTCACGGTTTTCTTCATCACATCCATTTCAGTTACCAACTTCGCCACAACATCTCGCATCCCGATCCATCTTTCTCTTACGGCTTCGTAACCGTACGGGTCATCGTTCCGGGGAACCCTATTTTCCACGGAATGGGCCCCATGCCTCGTATACGTCCTCCGTGTTCAGGATTCCCGAGGGCTTTTGTCGGGCGTCGTTCTCTCTGTTGAACCTGATCCTCCCTCTTGAGCCTCCCTCATTGCCTCAATAAGCTTTTGGGTGGGTGTAATTATTTTGCCCTGATAAACACACTCCCCTCGTCTCCGGGTTCAGCGATCCCCCATGCCCGTACCACCAGCTTTTGGCCCTTGGGTCCCATCCCTCCGTACCTGGACGGATTCCTCGCGCCCTCAGCTCGTTCTCCATCTTCTCCCACTTAGGCTGCCAAAAGCGATACCCTCCTGGCCCCATTTTATGATTGTACTCCTTCTTGGCCGCATTTTCCTTATTTTTTCTCGATAGTTCAAGGAACTGCTCCGATTTCTTTTGCTTCACAAATTCTGGCCAATCATGTTGCAGTTTCTCATATTGTCCTATGAAATCCGGAGTCTTGCCCTGGTTGACAAAGTCATGGGCTAGATTTTGCTTGTATTTCCGGAATGCGTTGGCCATCCTAGAAAGAGCGAACTGTTTGACTAGCTTGCGCCTCTCCTTGTTTTCCGCAATCTTGTTACCCTCCTCATCGTATTTGCGGTATTCCGGAGGTAGAACGAAATGTTCCATAAGCTTGTTGAAGCAATCTTTTTTCTCTCTTATCGACAAAAGTGAAACCAACACGTGCCTTCTTTGGCTCATTCCACTCTGGCGGGTGATCGAGACGTTGTCTCTAACAACGGCTCCGCATTGGTCGACAAACTTGGTGGCGTTCTTGCTGGGCTCCGGCGGCCTGCCGGTTGCTTCATCGACAACATCGATGGTGCATGTTTCTCTGCTTTCATCGTCTTGGTTGCGCCACGCTTTGACGACGTACTCGATTTTTTCGACGATCCGGCCGAGGTCTAAAATAAGAAAGAGAGTCGCGCGCGTTAGTACACACACAATTATTCACATCAGTTCGTTGTATCACCCGCCGCTCACTATGTATATATATATATATACCTCGGCGCCGGAGGTGGTTGCTACTTCCAATTGAAGATCGTCGTTTATCGACGTTTCTTCGGCATCATCTCGCTTGCCGACGGCGCCCTTCATCTTCACACTCAAGGTTCAGATAAGAAGAGATATCATCTTCTTCTTCTCCGGTCGGCACATATGGAATATCGCCTTTTATGATGCCGAACATATGGTCTTCAGCGTCCGGATCATAGTTGTCCAGAATCGGGTCAGCTCTATCGTCCGCCATATGTCAGTCCTGAAAACATGTAGTCAAAACAAATTAATTGTGTATATGTCAGCATTATCACATCTCTTCTACATATAAAGAGAGAGGGCGACGAGGGAGAGGCGAGAGGGGGACGCGTATTAGACGGTGGCGGTGGCGAAAGGGCGGTGGCGGTGACAAAAAATACCCCGCGCGTATACGGAGGGGGCGGCGAGGCCTCGCCGCCCCCTCCGTACACGCGCGGGGTCGTGTGGCGAAAGGGCGGTGGCGAAAGGGGGACGGTGGCGAAAGGGCGGAATGCATTAAAATCTTGCGCGGGATCGAAGTGAGAAGGGGGAGACGCGCGCGCGGCGGCGGACGACGGCGACGCATTTAACTGAGGCGGAATGCATTAAAATCTTGCGCGGGATCGAAGTGAGAAGGGGGGAGAGGCGCGCGGCGGCGGACGACGGCGACGTACGAACTAGGCGGAATAATGCATTAAAATCTTGCGCGGGATCGAAGTGAGAAGGGGGAGAGAGCGCGCGGCGGCGGATGACGGCAACGTACGAGCCGAGGCGGTCAAGGGCTAGGCGGCGGGCCGGCCGGCGTCGATTTTTAGTTTTTTTAAGTCAAATTTTAGTCTTTTTAAATTAAATTTTAGTTTTTTTTTCTTATGTACTTAGTTACAAATTTTAAAAAACAAAAAAAAAACAAAAAAATGGGACGGCCAGCGCCCCGGCGCGCCCTTCTCCTTTCTCTTTCTCCCTCTCTCGTCACGGGCGCGCGGCGGCGCGCGCGGCGCGCGCGGCGGTCACGGCCGGTGCGTGAGCGGCCGTCGGCGCGGTCACGGTTGCACACGGGCGCGGCGGAGCGCGGCGGCGGTCACGGGCGGGGCGGGCGCGCGGGAGGCACACGCGCGTACGGGCGCGGCGGCGGTCACGGCGGACGGCGGCCGGGATGCAGCCGGGCGGCGGCGCGGCGAGACTCACGGGCGACGAAGAGGAGGGTGCGGCGGCGGCGGCGGTCACGGGCGGCGCGGCGAGACGTCTCGTTGGCGGCGTCGTCGAGGGCGCGCGGCGGCAGCGTGACGGCGACGAAGAGGAGCTCCTGTGCGCGCGGATGAAGACGAAGTGAACCGCCTCGCGCAGGTATTTAAAGGGAGGGACCTTTAGTCGCGGTTGGGGTCCCCAACCGCGACTAAAGGGGCACCTTTAGTCGCGGTTAGGGACCCCAACCGCGACTAAAGGGTATTTTCGCCGCGTTTTAGTTTCCCGCGGAAAAATGCCCTTTAGTCGCGGTTGGTGAGGCCAACCGCGACTAAAGCCACCTTTTCAAATTTCTTTTCTTTTTCAGAAATATATCAATAAAAATAAAACTAATTCAATTCAAAATTTTAAAAATACAAATAATATATCAAAAAATTTAGAAAAATAAAACTAATTCAATTCAAAATGCTAACAATACAAATAATATATCAAAAAATTCAGAAAAATAAAACTAATTCAATTCAAAATGTTAAAAATACAAATAATATATCAAAAGGATTCATGCCATCCGTACTTAGACCAAATCTTATGTTCCTTGCGTCAGCTGCAAAATCTTTGAACTCTCTGTCGATCTTTCTCCATTGCGTTCCATCTGCGGGGTGTCTCAACTCCCCGTCCGACTTACGGTCCTCTTTGTGCCATCGCAACAACTTGGCATGCTCTTTGTTCCTGAACAGACGTTTCAACCGTGGTATTATAGGAGCATACCACATCACCTTGGCGGGAACCCTCTTCCTGGGTTTCTGGCCCTCAACATCGTCACCAGGGTCATCGCCTCTGATCTTATAACGCAATGCAGTGCATACTGGGCATTCATTCAAATTCTCGTATTCACCGCGGTAGAGGATGCAGTCGTTGATGCATGCATGTATCTTCAGAACCTCTAAACCTAGAGGGCAGACAACCTTCTTTGCTTCGTACGTAGTGGCGGGCAACTCGTTATTCTTTGGAAACATATTCTTCAACATTTTCAGCAAGTTTTCAAATGCCGAGTCAGCTACACCTGCCTGTGCCTTCCATCTCAGCAAATCCAGTGTGCAGCCCAGCTTTTTCAGACCATCATCGCATCCGGGGTACAGCGCCTTCCTGTGATCCTCTAACATGCGATCCAAATTCTCCCTCTCTTTTTCAGTTTCGCAGCGTCTCCGTGCATCAGCAATGGTCCGACCAAGATCATCAACGGGATCATCACGTGCCTCTTCTTCACCTTCCCCTTCACCTTCCCCTTCACCTTCAGCATCCTCCATGAAAGTATCACCGAAATGAGCAAGATAGCTTTCATCGATGAAATCATCCCCTTCTTCATCTTCTTCCATTATAACCCCTCTTTCTCCATGCTTGGTCCAACAATTATAGCTTGGCATGAAACCGTGCCGAAGCAGGTGCATGTGAACATCTCTTGAGGAAGAGTAACCCTTCTGATTCTTACATTTAACACATGGACAGATAACAAAACCCTCCTGCTTGTTCGCATTAGCCACTACGAGGAAATCTTTCAAACCCGCACTGAACTCGCCGGAGAGTCGGTTACCGTACATCCATTGTCGATTCATCTGCATTATTATAATATAAAATATATAATTAACCATCATGCATTTGTTAAACTAACTAGCTACAAACAATATAAATTAAACAATGAACTACACACACATGCACATTTTATCAACGACACATCAAAGGTTCAAGTTGCTAACCGCGATCGAGGAGGAAAAAATAAATGAGAAAGCTCAAGTGTGGCTCCAACACTTCATATCATGTTTGTTTCATGCTCTTGGGGCATTTCATCAAACACCTTATGTGCATAAGAGGAACCAAAAGCAAACCTAACACCCACTTGTGAGCTTGTGAAGAGAATGGCACCAAATGGCTAAGTGTTGGCTGCTGGATGGGTATATATAGGGGAGGGGCTTTAGTCCCGGTTGGCCTGGCCAACCGCGACTAAAGGCCTTCGGGCACCTTTAGTCGCGGTTGGCCTGGCCAACCGCGACTAAAGACCCCCCACGTGCACCGGCTGGCCACCGAGCGCCCTGGGCCCAGGCCTTTGGTCGCGGTTCTCCTCCCGAACCGCGACTAAAGGTACCATTTGTCGCGGATCCTGCAGCATCGCGACTTATGGGGCTCACCCGAAGCCTGTTTTTCCACCAGTGGTACGTACACAGTAAAATTCCAGGGAAGAAGAAGCACACACTTCACAAGTTTCAAGATTCACCAGTAGCATGTCTTGATCACGATCGGGAGAGGCAGCGCTGGGAGAACCCCATCGGCAGTTTCCGTCCAGACTGTTCGTTCACGTCGCACTGGCCGGCGTGGTTCCGATTTCTTTTTTCTATTCGCCATTTACCTTCCTGGTTTACTCGTTCTTGCGGGCAGAACCATCGACGGTGGGCCTCGGAGGCGTGAACAGCTGCAGCAGATCGATCAGGCCCCCGCTTTGCCGCGCCCGAGTTTTAACGAAACTACCAATCAGCAATCATGGATCAAATAAGCACCAGGGCTCCTAAATCTTGGAGACGGGCTGTTTGGATTCTCCAATAAACAAGACCAGATCGATCAAACTCAACAGCGAGGTGATTAAACAAGGCGCAAGGTGATAAGTACTGCCGCGGACGCACTCATGGATCAGCAAGGAAAACGACGTATCAAACATCAGCAAGCCAAACATCACGTGGAGCATGCTGAATGCCGTGCCGAATTCAAGAAGCGCAGACGTGTGCCTCAGAGACAACTTATTCGATTTCCGAAGAGAAGAGAAGTTGACGTTATGGAAAAAAGGAAACCAAGCCGGCAGCAACTAGCCCGTCGCGGACTCGCCGATCCACTTCACCGTGTTCACTCCGTTGTGTCAAAATATTTTCGGTTAAACAGCACACGGTACAAGAACATTAGATAGAAACAAAGCTTCGACTGCTCTGCTCGGTCGACCGCGCTCGTCATGGCGCACTCATCTTACTCGGGAGTTCGCCGGTTATGGACCCAACATCGCGGATCCGATATATTTGGGTGCTCGCCCCATCAACAGCTCTGCTCGGCTGACTGCGCCCACCGTCACGCACTCGTTATACTGGGGCTCGCCCGCCGCGGACCCGACATTACGGACCCGATATATTCGGATGCTCACCCGTCGCGGATTGGCCGCATCAGCTGCGTCCTCTTCATCGGCCACGTCAGCCAAGGCGCCGCACCGACTATCTTGGATGGCGCAATTACTTCAGCTACGCCCGTCGCATGGACTATCGGGAGCGCCGGTTCGCTGGAACCCAAGAAAACGTACCTGACGATCGACTCTCTGCTGCTCCTAAGCAGCTAGACCAAGCTTCAACGAGTTCAGCTATTCAAGTAATCTTATGCAATATGGATCAAGCGCTATTCATATAAAGCCAAAAAGAAAGGAAAAGGGGAGATTGATCCAATGTAACTGGCAGCATGCGTATGCACGCCATCCCCGAAGAAGACAATGCGACATCATATTTTTGCGAGCATCTACTGTATACTGCTTCGTCGGGTAGCATGGATAACATGAAGAAATACCTGGATTTTGCCATCGACTGCTACTCTCCTGCATGGATTAAGCCAACCAAGTTCATCACGAGTTCGCCATCCGATAAAAAAAAATACCAGATTGAAACAAAGCTTCGACTACTCTGTTCGGTCGACCGCGCCCGCTGTCGCGCACTTACCGTACTCGGGGGCTTGCGTGTCACAGACCCGACATTATGGACTTATTCGGGTACTCACCTGTCGCGGGTCCGCTACATCGACTGCGTCCTCTTCATCGACCATGTTTTCCTGGCGCCGCATGGACTATCTTGGATGGCGCAATTACTTCGGCTGCGTCCGCCGCAGCGCCGGTTCGCTGGAATTACTCTGGGGCTCCTGGAATATCTTCGAACTATTGCAGTTACTCTCATCGGGAGCGCTGGTTCGTTGGAATTCAAGAAGATTTGAAGACTATTACTCCCATCGGGAGCGCCGGTTCGCTGGAACCCGAGAAGACATGAAGACTATTACTCCCATCGGGAGCACCGGTTCGCTAGAACCCAAGAAGATATGAAGACTATTACTCCCATCGGGAGCGCCGGTTCGCTGGTGACATAGGCATCCCAAATGGGCCTGCCGAAGATGGTACCCGGGGTTTACTGGAAGCCCAATACCCGAAGAATAAGAAGATTCGGGAGCCCAAGATTTACTAAAGAAAGATAGAGTTGTAATAGGAAGTGTTGTTTGTAATCTGGCGGGATGAGTTAGAAACCGTCCCGGACTCTGTAAACTTGTATAGCACGAATCCCTCGGCTTCACCTCATATAAGGGGGAGTCGAGGGACAAAGAATCAATCGAAACATTGTCTGCAAACCCTAGTTTTCATAGTTGTCGAGTACTTTTCGGCTGAAACCTTCGAGATCTACTTGCCCTCTACTTCTAACTAAACCCTAGCCTACAATCCATAGGCATTGACAAGTTAATCCCTTGTCAATTGGCGCCGTCTGTGGGAATTAGAGGCGTAAGGAGCTGATCTCGATGGCACGCTCAAGATCTTCGACATCGTCAACCGCAAGCAACACAATGGATCGAGGTAAACAGATCGCTACTGGTCTTGTCGATTTTGTTCCTCACCCACCCTCCCGTTTGGATGCATATGCGTATCTGGCGGAGCCCATGGAGATGACGTTCGGAAGGTTCCACTTTCGCGTCGAGAAGGAAGGATCGTATCGTGTCGAGATTCCGATTTCGTCGGGATCATCAGTGGCCGATCCCGATTCTTCAAGCTATGCATCGTCAAACGAGTCAGGAGAAGAAGAAACCTCGGCGACACGCTACGTCAGCATCAGAGCAAGAGAGAAACTCGCCAAGATCTTCAACGACATATCGTTTGAGTCATCTGCGGACTCGTATATAAGCGATGGCTCAAGCAATGTCGACAGTCATGACTTCATCGACAAATCTCTCACAGTGGGCAAGGTCTTCATCAATCTCAACGATGATGTCACCAAACCCAACGTAGATCTGAGTACAAAGTATCATCAGATTTACGCCATTGAAGATCAAGAAGAGACATCTGAGGCTTTCGACAGTTTGGGAAATCCATACGTCGATCCCTCCAATCTGCGACAAGGCTTGGGCAACAAATACGTCGGGCCAGAGCCGCGAGATAGAGTTCAACTTTCACAAGCAGCGTGGGACAGAGCTGCGAGAGCTATGAACGGCACAGAACCAATGGCTACCACAGCCACACCAGAAGAATTGCAAGCATATCAATATAGGCTCGCACGAGCTGCCAGGGAATTGGAAAAACAGACAGCTGAGTTGAACAGGAGAAAGGAGGCAGCTTCTGCATCCAGCAGGAGAAGGGCAGATCTAAGTCGACAATCTAGAACTACGGGTGATAGCCATCGGGAGGCGCGGAACAGAGCAAGGTCAAGACTGCAACACATACCCGAAGCGGAAAGAGAACACTTGGTTCAAAACCTCGACATGTCCTTTATGTCGATAGATACAAGAGGAAACATCATCCCTAAGACACCGGAGAAATTTGGGTATATGGCGACACATGCTTTTATCCTTGCATCTAAACCACCTCCGGGTGACCCAAGGGAAACACTGTACAATATGGCGGTAGCAGGAGTTGGAGCTATGGGGACAGCGTTTATATCAACGCCTCCCGAAGGAGTGGCAAGGCAAAATAGTCCGCGACCCGCAGCAACAGCGGCAGCACTGAAGGGCCAAGTGGAGCAGGAGACACAGCAGCACAAGCAAGAGTCGACAGAGCGCGGCAAAGCAGAAGGGATCATCGGCAATCCCCGGAACTTAACGACGAAGATATGTGCGGCTTACCATGCTTCACGAGAAGAGTCCGAAAAACGCGAGTCCCCTCAGGATTCAAGTTACCCGATAATTTCAAGAAATTCGACGGCCTTCAAGATCCAGAGGATTGGCTAGTCGACTATCTGGAGACGGTGAAGCTGACAGGAGGAACTAGGGCAACAGCCATGCAAAGCATCCAGGGGCACCGGAGTGGTGCCGCACGATCATGGATAAAGAAACTCGCTCCAGGATCCATCGACAGCTGGGAAAGTTTCGAGGACGTGTTCGTCAAGAACTTCAGATCCACGTGCAAAAAACCCGCATCGTTAGAGGAGTTGAGAGCGTGTCGACAAAAGCCAGATGAGCCAATGAGAAAGTACATCCAGAGGTGGAATATCATCAAAAACTCGTGAGAAAACATATCTGACGAGAGAGCAATAGATGCGTTTGTCGCAGAGTCGAGCGTGGAGACTTTGTCGAGGATTTGGGAAGGACCAATCCAAGGACAGTATCCGCGTTAATGGAGATAGCAAATAAATGGGCAGATGGAGAAGACGCTGTCCACAACAAACGACACAGATCGCCAGAGGAGGACCGTGGTCGAAACTATCAACCGAGGCGAAGATTTCCTCGGACGTACCGAACTACGACGCTCCGGGACAAATTTCGGCAGGTTTTCGGACAAATACGGAGGCAACGAGAGATGATTACCGGAGAAGCGGTGAACAGCGAGGTGATAATAGGGATGATTCACGCAACGAGGCAAAATAGTGGGCCGAGGTTTCCAAGACCTTTCGTGTCCCCCGAGGAAATGCTGAACGGACCGTGCCGGATGCACTTCTTCCTCGACGACAACGGAAAAAGACAGTCGGGGCACTGCAGAAAGACTGTCGAAATTTTCGTGCAATGTTCGGATACGCGAGAAAATGCTCACGCTCGAGCAGCACAGAGAAACCCTCGGGAGCCTAGGAGCGAGGTTCATCTACCGCCACCTCCCGCGATTACAGAGGACAATCGACACCAGCTAAGAATAGCGGCAGCACCTGCACCACCACCCTATGTTGATCCTAACTCCAACGGAGCAGTGTTGATGATTCAGAAGGGAAGGCCGTCCAATAGAGCTCAAAAAGTAATCTCACGACAGGTGTTTATGGCAGAGAAAATGCCTCCACCAACGATTGAGTACCTTAATTGGTCAGGACAAGATATCGGCTTCACAATAGCGAGATCATCCGCAGCAAGTTCCTCGACCAGGGCAGTCGGCACTTATTACGCAGCGATTATCGCAGGATTTGATGTCTCTCGAGTGTTCATAGATGGCGGCAGCAGCTTGAACCTCATGTATGCAGATACATTGAGGAAGATGAACATATCCTTAGCAAACTTGAAACCAACAGACACAAGGTTCCACGGCATCACACCAGAGAAACCAAGTTATCCATTGGGAAAAATCAATCTCGATGTGCAATTTGGGACCCGAGAAAATTATAGAATCGAGAAGCTCGAATTTGAAGTCGTGGATTTTCCATCACAATACCACGCTCTGTTGGGACGACCAGCATATGCTAGATTTATGGCAGTACCACACTATACATACCTGTTGTGGAGGTTGCCCGGACCAAGAGGACCAATCACAGTCAAGGGAAGCTTTGCCTTAGCCGATAAGTGCGACAAGGATTTTCACAGGTTGGCGAAACTTTCGGGATGCAAGCCGAGTACTTGGCGTCAAAAAGCATGACTGATTACGACGTCTTGCCGGACGTTGGAAGGCCAAATAAAGAATCAACTTTCAACACAGAGAAAAATTCTAAGGAGGTGCAGATTCACCCGACAGATCCAAAAAAGACGACATCTATCGCAAACGATATGGATATCGCATAGGAAAGCGCGCTCGTCAAGTTCCTCCGTGAGAACTGGAAAATCTTTGCATGGTGTCCAGCTGACATGCCAGGAGTACCCAGGGAACTTGCCGAGCATCATCTAAATTTGGATCCAACAGCGAAACCAATCAGACAACCTTTGCGGCGTTTTTCGGAACCAAACCGCAAAGCCATGCTTTCAGAAATAAATCGACTCGAAGAAGCTGGTTTTATCAGAGAAATATCTACAGAAGCCACATGGGTAGCTAACCCAGTGATGGTGCCGAAGAAAAACACGACAGTCCTTCGCATGTGCGTCGACTTTACGTGTCTCAATAAACATTGTCCTAAGGATCACTTTCCCCTCCCAAGGATCGATCAAATTATCGACTCCACGGCAGGTTGCGAACGTCTTTCCTTCTTGGATGCATACTCTGGTTATAACCAGATCAGATTAAAAGAAGATGATGAAGCCAAGACAGCGTTTATTACACCTTACGGCGTGTTTTGCTACAAGACAATGCCCTTTGGTCTAAAAAATGCGGGAGCAACATATCAGAGGATGATGCAGAAATGTTTAGCAACACAGATCGGGAAAAACGTGCAAGTATACATCGATGATGTCGTCATAACATCAAAAAAGGGGACAACGTTGATCGAGGATCTCAAAGAAACTTTTGACAACCTCGACAAATTCTGCCTCAAACTGAACCCGACGAAGTGTTCTTTTGGCGTCCCAGCAGGAGAACTTCTGGGGTTTCTAGTTTCGGCAAGAGGGATTGAAGCAAATCCCGACAAAATACAAGCCATAGTAACAATGAGAAAGCCAACAAAGTTGAAAGAAATACAGCAGCTAACTGGGCGAGTCGCAGCTTTGAGCAGGTTCGTCGCCAGGTTAGGAGAAAAAGCGTTACCATTTTATGCGGCGATAAAACAAGGAGATAAATTCCGGTGGAACGAAGAGGCCGACGAGCTTTCGAGGATCTGAAGCGAAAAATCTCGACACCACCAATCCTGGTGGCTCCAAAGGAAAAGGAACCTCTCTGCTGTATATTGCAGCCACGCCCCAAGTGGTTAGCACAGTATTAGTTGTCGAAAGAGAGGAAGAAGGGAAAATCCATGGAGTGCAGCGGCCAGTATACTTCGTGAGCGAAGTCTTGTCACCTTCAAAACAAAGGTACCCTCAGTACCAAAAGCTAGCATATGGAGTGTTCACGACAGCACGAAAATTGCGCCACTATTTTTCGGCACACCCGATCATAGTGGTCAATGAAGCTCCCTTGTCGAATATCTTGAATAACCCGAAGCTACGGGTCGTGTCTCCCTTTGGGGAATAGAACTTTCCCCTCGGGACATCACGTATGAAAAAAGAAAAGCAATAAAGTCGCAAATACGCCGGACTTCATCGCAGAATGGATGGAGTTGCAAAATACAGGACCTCCAGATTTATCGAGAACTTGGACCATGAACTTTGATGGGTCCAAGAGACTAGAAGGAGCTGGCGCAGGAGTAGTACTCATATCACCTGAAGGCGACAAATTGAAGTACATCCTCCGGATGACGTTCCTTAACGCATCTAACAATGAAGCAGAATATGAGGCTCTCATACACGGGATGAAGATGGCGAAAGCCTGCGGAGCAACTCGATTAAAAATCTTTGGCGACTCACAGTTGGTGGCTCAGCAAGTTATGAACCAATGTGATGCAATCAATGATAGCATGATGGCATACAAGGAGGTGTACAACGAGCTTGAGAAGTTATTCGATGGATGCGAAGTAAATCATATTAGCAGGTTGAGCAATGACGAAGCCGACGTTCTTGCAAACATCGGGTCCACGGTGCCTTCCGGTCCGCGAGGTGTATTCTGGGAAGAGATAACAGAGAGATCCACTAAGCCAACAAAGTCAAAAAAGAAGGAGAAGAAACCCTCGGGGGCTGCCAAGGAAAAGCAAGAGGACGAAGAAGAGGATCAGGACTTGGTCATGGTGATACAGATACCGTGGATGCAGCCGTACATATCATACATCATGAGGAAAGAAATACCCGATGATCCAGTTGAAGCAAGGCGAGTAATTCGACGCTCCAAAGCTTTTACGGTGGTCAAGGGAGAATTGTATAAGCGAAGTATTTCAGGCGTCTTGCAAAGGTGCGTTACACCCGAAGAAGGAAGAATAATCCTGAAGGATGTACACGAAGGAATATGTGGCCACCACGCAAGTAGTCGAGCTATCGCAGCCAAGGTTTTTCGGGCAGGATTCTACTGGTTGACAGCAATCGAGGACGCCAAGGACATAGTAAGAACTTGCGACGCATGTCAAAGGTTCGCCGCAAAACCTCACTCTCCAGCAGCAGAGCTAGCACCAATACCATTGTCTTGGCCCTTTGCTCAATGGGGACTTGATATGGTGGGTAAGTTACACAAATCCTGGCCAGGAGGAAAGGAGTACATGCTAGTAGCCGTCGATAAGTTTACAAAGTGGATAGAAGCGAAGCCGATAAATTCACCAGATGGAGCATCCGCAGTAAAATTCGTAAAAGGCCTCGTCTTCAGATTTGGAGTGCCCCATAGCATCGTCACAGACAACGGCAGTAACTTCACGTCCCATGAATTCAAAGATTATTGCGAAGAGGTGGGTATTAAGCTGAACTTTGCGTCAGTCGCACATCCTCAAACCAATGGGCAAGTCGAGAAAGCCAATGGCATCATCTGCAATGGTATCAAGAAGCGCTTGTTAGGACCACTGGAAAAAGCTCGACATACCTGGCCAGAAGAACTACCAAGCGTGTTGTGGAGCATCCGAACAACACCAAACACAGCAACGCAGGAAACTCCGTTTTTCCTGGTTCATGGAGCAGAGGCAATATTACCAATCGAGATAGAGCACAACTCTCCACGTGTCGCTGAATATGATGAAGAAACGTCGAGAAGAGCGCTAGAAGATGACGTCGATGCACTTGATGAAGCTCGAGATGAAGTATTATCTCGGGTAACTAAATATCAGCAGGACTTGAAAAATTACCACAGCCGACGATTGCGGCCAAGATCTTTCCAGGTGGGAGACCTAGTCCTTCGACTCACGCAAAAAAGTCATGAAAAACTCGAGTCACCGTGGCTTGGCCCTTACATCGTCACGGAAGTAATCGGAGGAGGAGCATACAGAATAAAGGACAAGAAGACAGGGGTGGAGGAGCCAAACCCCTGGAACGTGGCGCAACTTAGGCGTTTTTACGTCTAGAGTCAAAATATAGTCTTTGTAAAGCTTCAATGTACTGAAACGCCCGCGAGTTTTCAGACGCACTCTTTTCCTTTTTCGGGGCACCGAGTGGGGCCGGAGAAGGTTTTTAATGAGGCGGGCTCGCGGTGCTGCAATATAATAAAGATAGTGACAATATAACTTTTCTTCTTTATCGACATGACCAAAGTCTTCGCTCCGACGAATTTCAATATAGTTCATCGACAAAAGAAAAACCTTGCCTTGGTATTCAGATACCTCGTGAGTAAACAAAAATACAAAATAGTACTCAATAAAAAGCTCGGGGGATCATATTCGCCTTAAAAATATAAATGCCTTGGTTCAAAACCTCGCAAACATACAAATATAGTAAAGAGTCACCGAAACACTCGGGGGCTAAACAAACAGAGAAATATAATGATTGCTTTACAATATAGTCATGGATTACAAAGAAGAAATATCTACAAGAAGAAAATAACTAGTCTTGATTCAATATGTCATCAAGAGTAATTCATTTTCCTCAGGAGCGGCACCAAGGAAATCGGCATAATGGCCATCGGCAAAAAAGTCGGCATCCATCCGAAGCAGGTCCTCAATCATTTCTTCGGCTATAGGCGTAACCTTTGTGTTAATCCTGTCAATACCAACTCTCCGACGTTTTACTTTTTGATGAACCCTCTCGACAACCTGGGTAAGGTCAAGCTTCGAGTGGCAGATCTGGAGCATGATAAGAGCAAATCTGGCGCCAGCTACCAGTTGGGCTTTGACAAAATCATGGATACTGCGCGCATCCTTGAACCTTTCCATCAATTCAGGAAGAGTTTTTGGTTGGACGTTCCGAGGAAACATGGAGTTGTAAACCATGGACAAGGACTTGGTACAGAAGTCAAGGAAATCGCGAGTTTGAGAGGCGCGATCTTGAAATCTGACAATTTGGCGGGTCCTCTCCGGGGTAGCCCAAAACAAAGAACCATGGTCCAGGGAAAGATTAACAAGGAGGGTTGTCCTAGCATTTACCCTCTCTTCTTCGGCAGCAGCATCAGCAAAGGCACCTATCAAAACAAAGAAGTGGAAACCTTTAAAAGACAGTAGCATGAAGATGGAAGATATCAGAGGATGAAACAGGCATACCCGACATATCTACACTGGCTTCATTCATTAATTCGAGCATGAAATTTTCTCGAGTAGTCGCCTTTTCAGCTTCAGAAGCAGCAATTTCTTTGGCAGCCACGGCTTCGCGAGCTTGCTGAAGCGCAACTTTTTCGGCTTCAGATGACTTACGAGATTGCTCCATCATCACAAGTGTTTGTTTCTTCGCATACTGAAGTTGCTGCCGAAGTTCATCCAGTTCTTGCGACAAGGTATCGTCGACAGGAGCGGTATCAACAAAAGCCCTCCTCGCGTGGGAAGAAGAAGGCGAAACATTCGAAGGAGCGGAAGATGGAGTATAATTATCAAATATCAACTGAAATTTAAACAAGACAACATCAAACAACAAGCAAGGATAGAAGTTTTCATTAATTTCTTGGAGTAATTACAAGGGCATTACAGTGGAGCAAAGGAAGTACGTGTCGCCAAAATGACTACTTTGGCGACAAGATCAAAAGAAACAGAAAGAAAAACAGAGGCATGCAACTAGACCTCCGGCCTTGACGAGCTAGGAGTCGAAGCTGGCTTGATCCCCAGATAGGCCAAGATCTTCTTTGTGTTGGGCTTGGCTGCCTTAATCAGCGACCTCCACCGTGATTGTTCTATCTGCTCGGTGTCGCCAACTTTCATCCAGTCAATAGACTGTTGACTGTCAGCAACCAATGCGACAGTGCTCTCAACGGCAACCTTCATATTCTCTTGGCGCACCTTTAGTCCAAGGTCTTCCGACGTATTGAACATCTTGGCAAGATTAAGGAAAGTCGCGGGTTCTTCTTTCTTCGGGAAGAAGTAAGGGAACAACGCTGACAATCCTGCATCAGCATTCGCCACGCCTTCACGAATTTCGCGCCCGTGAAACTCCAGAAGAGAAAGTGCGTCAAGGAGAGGATCGTTGACAGGATTATCCAGATCAAAATCCTGGTTTGTTTGGGCTGCCACACGAGACAAGACATCAGTCAACAACCAAGAAATAGGAAGTGCAGTAAAATAAAAGGGATTGATAATATTACTCAGAGTACGTCGACTTTGCGATTTCAAACGCTTGAGGATTCCTTCGTCACGAGAAGCTTGTGCAGCTTTGTGTTCATCCAAGGCAGCTGTCGCATCCTCAAGTTTCTTCTGCAGTTCCTCGACACCAGCAGCTTTCGCCTTAGCTTCATCAGCTTCGACCTTGGCTTTGCTAGCAGCGAGTTCGGCTTTCTTGCGAGCCGCCTCACTTTGCTCAAGTTTTTGAGCCAGTGCGTCGGCGCGTTCGTTAGCCTCTGCAAGTTTCTCTGTCGAGATATGGAAAAAAGAGAGAAGAAAGATCAAAAAATCGCGGCAAGTAACAGGAGTGACAAATTAAGGAAAAACGACAAGTATGAAAGTCGTTACCTTCGGCTCTATTAGCATATTCACGGTACCCAATAAATTGGGAACCGATGCGGAGAAGATCCTTGATCATAGGCTGTTCAACGTGAACACAGTAAGAGAAACATCGGCATAAAAAAAAAAAAAAAAAAAAAAAAAAAAAAAAAGAAGAGATGTGAAGAAACAAAATAAAGAAAATATAGATGTCGACAAACTTACATCATATAGGAGCGGGGGCGACGAAATGCCAAAATGAGGGGCAGGATCAACAATATTTTCAACCCGTGCCCTTTTTGGTGAAGGGGCACGGGGGCTCGAAGGAGTAGATGTATCAACATTTTGTTGAGGAGGCGACGATTCCTCCCCTTCAACTGGTTTTTCTGAAATAACTAAAGTATGTGACGTGCTCGTTCGAGCAGCCACATCTAAAGTTGGTGTTTCTTCATCATCACTGTGACAAAATAGTGGCAGCATAAAAGCAAGGCAAAATAAAATTCTTCAAATAAAAAAGGAAAAGAGCAAGGAACCTACGAGCTGATGATACTCTCGATGTATGGATCATAAGCTGCTTTTCGAGGTGCAGGAGCAGTTTCTTCGGGTTTCGAGGTCCCGGAATCTTCGGCATTGCTCCTTTTCCTTTTGCTCTTCGGAGAAACAGCAGGAGGAGGAGATTGCGCTGATGTTGTATCTTCAGAGGCAGCATCCTTCTCAGTAGATCCCGCAGATTTTCGAGAATCTGCGGGTTCATTCACAAAAGAGGGGGTCTCCTGGCTGACATCATCGACAACGGCTCTTTCTTCGACCTCTCCATCCTCAGGAAGAGGAGGAAGGGAAGCCATAGTAGGATGATTCTACAAGGAAATAGTGACAAAAGAGAATAAGTGAGATACCACTGCAATAAGATACGAGGAACGATTCAGAACAAGATAGAACTTCGAGAAGAGAAATTACCTCGGGAAGAGGATTGGAAGCACTGTATGGTTCCACTCGACAGGAGGAGGGAATAGGATCCTTCTTGCCTAGTCGAGAAATTCTTCGAACCAATTTTTCCAAGTCCTTTACAGAAAGATCACTGGAGATTCTGTTGGCGTCATTTTCACCAGAATACGTCCAAAGGGGATTTTTGCGAGCCTGAAGAGGCTGCACTCTAATCCTAAGGAAGTAGGCAGTAATTTGAACACCAGATAGCTCTTTGCCTCGAGTGTTTTGAAGATGACGGATACGAGCCATGAGCGCCTCTGTCGCCTTTTTCTCTTCTTCAGAAGCTTCGGCATCCCAGGAACGGCGACGCTGAATCCTGGCACTTCCGTCAAAAGGAACTATGTTGTGCTCCACCAATTGGCGCTTTCTTCGTGGATGTAGAGCCACTTTTGCGCCATCCTTGGACAGAATCAGGAAACTTGACGTCGAAATAATCGACATCAGTCCGAACACAGATAACAACGCCACCTATGTTATAAGTGACGTTGTGGGAGCCATTACGGCGGAGGCAGAAAATGCGCTTCCACAGAGCCCAATTGGGAGGGATTCCGAGGAAGCATTCGCAAAGTGTGATAAAAATAGAAATGTGAAGGATGGAATTGGGAGTCAATTGGTGCGGTTGAATCCCATAAACGAAAAGAAGGCCGCGGAGGAAATCGTGGATTGGGGTTGAAAGGCCGCGGATCAGGTGATCAACAAAACTAACCCGATACTCCATTGGAGGCTTGGGGTAGCTTTCTTCGCTAGGAAAGCGGATGGCGTCCTCCTTCGTCATGAGGCCGAGCCTCTTCAGCGTGTTGATGTCTTGATTGGAGATTTTGGATCTCTCCCACTCAAGATCCTCGGCGGCCATCTTGGATTCCGGCGTCTTGTGGCGAGTCGACGTGTGCGCGGTGGCATCAACGGCGGTGGGCGAGCAATGTATGTGCGTACGGAAGATTGGAGAGAGTTGGGCGCAGGGAAGTTTTGCGAAGAGGAACAGGTAAGCGGCGCAAGCAAGGATGAACGGAGGTTGAAGAAGGGTTTATATAAGAATCGGGTGAAGCAGTGTGCCGTTGGATGAAGAAATCGTGTGGTGAGAATGGATCTTCTAGACACAAGGGAAAAACAGTATTTTTATTGAGATAGGCGTTACCGTACGTGCGCCAGGAAAAGCGGAGGACGTGTGTCCCCCACTTGCACGACGTGTCAACATGGTCGAAGCAATGGACCCACGGGGCAGAGAACTCACGACTATTCGAGAAGGATGAAGTAAATTTGATTAAGGGAAGTATGTCGACAAGAAAAATAAAAGAAAAGTGGCGACAGAAAGAATTATTCAATACTTCGGGAGCCTTTGATCAAATACAAGTTTTTGCCCAAATGCTCGGGGGCTACTTCAGAAAAAAGTAAATTTTCGAGTATGACAAATATAGAAATTGCGGGAGCCTACAACCAAGCACAAGTCCTTGGCTGTAGCCTCGGGGGCTACTCCCATCGGGAGCGCTGTTCGCGCACCCGAGAGATAAAAAAAGAGAGAAGAAGAAAGAGATCATATTGGGAAGTAATGAAAATATAGCGACAAGGTGGACTAAAATGTTGAGCCTACAACCAAGCACAAGTTCTTGGTTGTAGCCTCGGGGGCTACTCCCATCGGGAACGCTGTTCGCGTGCCCGATGAAATTAACAAAAATAGAAAAACAAGAGAGTATATTTCGAGTTATAATTAACTCTACATATACTCCCATCGGGAGAACAATATAAGTCATATATGACTCGATAAAATGTGCCATTCCAACAGCCGGAAAAGCACTCGACCATATATTCTCAGAACGCCGAAGTTGCGAGCAATTTGTGAATGCCGCAAATTTGCGAAGGTAAGACCAGATCCGTTCTTTGGCGTGGCATCGCCAAAGACTGCGCTACGCTACTTTTATCCGTATCAACAGATACGAAGAAAAATCCTAACGGACGCGTTAGGTACCCGATAAATTTGACTGGGACTCGACAGAATGGTAAGACCTTAAGCGGCACCTGTCGACGTTTACACCAGTATCCCGAGATCATGTCCGGGGACGTGATTTTGAAGTAGGTTTTTGCGGATTGCCACTAGAGCAGTTAACTAGTACCTGATCCGTCAGATGAACTAGCCCCAATTACCAGTATCCCTGTACAATATAGAATTTTATGTGAAGAAATATAAAAGGTTAAAGCTTTCGAGTAAAAATAAACAATGGAGATTTTCCCTGACTCTACGATTCAAGCAAAATCTCGGGGGCTACTGACATAGGCATCCCAAATGGGCCTGCCGAAGATGGTACCCGGGGTTTACTGGAAGCCC
Source organism: Lolium perenne (assembly GCF_019359855.2). Lineage (NCBI taxonomy): Eukaryota > Viridiplantae > Streptophyta > Magnoliopsida > Poales > Poaceae > Lolium > Lolium perenne. The sequence goes on along the minus strand of NC_067248.2, from coordinate 28,811,767 downwards.
AATACCCGAAGAATAAGAAGATTCGGGAGCCCAAGATTTACTAAAGAAAGATAGAGTTGTAATAGGAAGTGTTGTTTGTAATACTGGCGGGATGAGTTAGAAACCGTCCGGACTGTAAACTTGTATAGCACGAATCCCTCGGCTTCACCTCATATAAGGGGGAGTCGAGGGACAAAGAATCAATCGAAACATTGTCTGCAAACCCTAGTTTTCATAGTTGTCGAGTACTTTTCGGCTGAAACCTTCGAGATCTACTTGCCCTCTACTTCTAACTAAACCCTAGCCTACAATCCATAGGCATTGACAAGTTAATCCCTTGTCAGCTGGAACCCGAGAAGATATAAAGACTGAAGTTTTGAAGAATTGCAGTAATTCGGGACACCCGAACTGCATCATCAGGAACCTTGTTCGTATATTACAACGAACCTCGGGGCTCACAGTCCCTTGAAGATTTGACTGTGCTCACGGTCCCTTGAAGATTTGACTGTGCTCACGGTCCCTTGAAGATTTGACTGTGCTCACAGTCCCTTGAAGATTTGACTGTGCTCACAGTCCCTTGAAAATTCGACTGTGCTCACGGTCCCTTGAAGATTCGACTGTGCTCGCAGTCCCTTGAAGATTTGAATATGCTCACAGTCCCTTGAAGATTTGACTATGCTCACGGTCCCCTGAAGATTATTTCGAGGACCTTGCTCTTGTCCTTTGCTATAGATGCCTCAAAGAGTGCCGCAGATAGCAAGGATCATGAAGCAATGGTGACCTTGCTCTTGTCCTTTGCTATAGATGCCTCAAAGAGTGCCGCAGATAGCAAGGATAATGAAAAAGCCTCTGAAATTACGAGTGCTATGATGCAAAATCAACGAAGACCTTGCTCTTGTCCCTTGCTATAGATGCCTCAAAGAGTGCCGCAAATAGCAAAGATCATGAAGCAACAGGGACCTTTTCTCTTTTCCTTTGCTATAGATGCCTCAAAGAGTGCCGCAGATAGCAAGGATCATGAAACACATACGAAAACGACCCACGGTCAAGACATGCATCGGTTGAAAGCAAAGTTGCACATACAACGGGTTTAGCAAGACCTGCAACACGAGCTGATCACTCAAAGAATTTGCTGACCAACGAATACACATACGTCTAAACGGGCAATTAAGATTTGCTCCTTCAAAAGTTGCCAACGGCATTAACACGGTAAAAGTACATATACATGTATCTACCGAACAAAAGGTCTCGACTACGCAATCCAAACACTTGGATGAAGTAGCCAAAATACCTATTTCGACGTGAGTTTATTCACGGTTGCAAGCATCAGTGCCCAGACTCGGGGGCTACTTCCTTCGGGAGCGCTGGACGCGCACCCGATAAAAATCATCGGCTCCTCCCGGGTATCATCTGAATTATCGGCTCCTCCTGGGCCATCATCCCAATCATCGGCTCCTCCCGGGTATCATCTGAATTATCGGCTCCTCATGGGCCATTATCCCAATCATCGGCTCCTCAGGGCCATCATCCCAATCATCGGCTCCTTAGGGCCACCATCTCAACCATCAGCTCCTCAGGGCCATCATCTTCATCATCGGCTCCTCTGGAATATCATCTGAATCATCAACTCCCCTATCTATGGCATCATCAGAGTCATCGGCATCAAGTTCTCGGAACTTGAAAAAGTTTACGGTGTTTGACTTAGCATTTTTTACACCCTATACATAACTATTTCATATTTATCTACAGGCTCGGGGGCTACTCCCATCGGGAGCGCTAGTCGCGCACCCGATAAAAAATATGGCAACCTCGCCAACAAAGAAAAAGACGTCTGCATCAACAATCAAGATCTTCGAGTAGTACAACTTGAGTCTATGCGTGGCTGCAAGCACCCGCCCATAGACTCGGGGGCTACTCCCATCGGGAGCGCTTCACGCACCCGACCAAAAGCAACTTCGACTCTACATCAAGCACAAGATTCAACATATGATCAAGACATTCGGCAATGACAACTTTAGTCTCTGCCCGAAGCTTCACTTCGGCCAGACACTCGGGGGCTACTGACATGGGCATAACCCTTCGGGTACTCGACATTGCCATACCCGGTGCAAACTATGAAGCTGGACCAGCACAAGGACTCGACAAGCAGGACCTGCACGCGCCTCAACTTGGACTACAAGGAAAGAAGACTCCAATACGAATCCTACTGGGACTCTTGTAAACCCTAGCTTGGCTGATATATAAAGCCAGGCAGGGGCACCCCTTAGACGCACAATCAGAAACATAATTTTAGAGGCAACACGCCTAGACACCGCAACCCGCGGGTAGAACTAGACTAGATCCAACAACTCCGCCTATGGCGGCCCCCTGTATACATATATTCATATAATGGATTGCTAGCAGGACGTAGCGACCCTCCACCGCGGGGGCGTGAACCTGGGTACGTCGTGTACCGCCTCGCTCCCGGAACTTCCGTCGTCGCCTTTCTCTAAAACCCAAGCCCCTCATGGTGGGCATTGCCGAGGAACCACCTCGTCATTCAAAGAAGGATTTTTTACAAGGAAGAGCCGATGGCTCTCAAAAGGATCATCTGATGCCTAATGCACTACCACTACTAGCCCTGCACTACTTCCTAATCTACGGGCCGTCGCTGCCCTCGTCGTCGCCGTCGTAGCTGCCGTCGGCGCTGCTGCCAGCGGGCTCCTCGTCGCTGCTGATGAAGCCGCCGGCAGGGGCTTCATCCTCCTCCTCCTCCTCGTCGTCGTCGTCCGACCCGGTGCGGAAGCGCTTGGCTGGTGGGTACCCCGCGGAGGAGGAGTCCTCCTCCGTCTCCTCCGCCTCCTCGTCCTCCTCGTCGGAGGAGAGGTCCGCCTCCCACGAGAAGAGGTCGTCATCGCTCGCAGCCTCCAGCTCCCCGTCGACGAGGAACCGGAGGTCTTCTTCCCCGTTGGTGAGGGGCTCGTCGTCCTCCGACTCGATGGAGGAGTCCCAATCTCTTGCGTCCCAGTACTCGGGGGCGAGGGCCTCATAGATTGCCATCAGGTTGACCTCCGGCTCCAGCTTGCTGGAGGAGGAGGAGTCGAAGGAAAGGCCGGAAGAGGCAGAGGAGGAAGAGGAGGCCATAGATGCGGAGAAGGACTTTTTGCCGATGGCTAGTACGGAGCAGGGGAATGAGGAGATGAACTGCTCAATGCGGTTAAATAAAAGGGGATATAGTGAAAATTTAATGCTTGAGCAGTTTTCGAGGATGCGGTGCTAAAACTGTCAATCAGGCAGAAGTTGAGAAGACAGGGTATCATGATGGAAAGATACTGAAGCGGTTCTGCTCTGCCACGACATGACCCTACGAAGGAAAAACAGAGTGGTTTTGAAATTATCATTACCAAAACCAGGGGGGCATGTGTTATCACCAGATTTTGGCCAAATCAGGAGATGGGCCGCGAGGGAGATGGACTTGGAGGATATACACGTGGATCGTATCTGAAGCGGCCTTGTACGAGAATTTGGGCTAAATTGCCCGTGTATCTGTACATTATAGTAAATTGCAGTTAGAATTAAGAGATAGAGTTTAGCCCGTACACGGTTAGGTTTATTCCCGAGTTAGAAAGTCTACGGACTATAAATATGTATCTAGGGTTATTGAGAAAGGAGGACAATCACGTTCACAATAAACCAATCTAGGCGCATCGCCACCCCTTGTTTCGAGGGTTTCTCCCGAGTAAGCATCATGCTGCCTAGATCGCATCTTGCGATCTAGGCAGTACAAGTTTATTCGTTCTTGGTGTTGCTCGTGCTGAAGCCTTATTGATGGCGAGCAACACCCTTATCTTAGATGTTTTGGGGTTTACGTCGACGTGTTATGTTATGCTTGCTTAGCTACGTTGCCCCTCGATATCTAGCCGCCCTTACACCTATTTTAGGTGTGAGGGCGGCATCTTGCTTTATCTTTGTTTAGTAGATCCGATCTGTTATAATCGTTCCTTGTTCTACAAGGATTAGTTTAATATCTGAATGGTTAGGCCTTACAAACGGGTTGAACGATCCGGTAGTGCGTAAGATGTGGTTTATTAAACCCTAAAGGGATTGTTCCGGGGATCAACTTCATGTTGGTTTTTAGGCCTCGTTAGGGTTGGTTTTCCATCATCTTACGTATATGCTAGGCTCAATTACACGTAGGATGTTCCGGTTATGCAGTGAAAACCCTAGACTATCGTAGATTAGCTTAGCCTGATATTGATAAAGCATGATCCCCGTGTCATTGTAAATCTAACGTGAACCACGGGGCAATCGACTCTTTGAGCCGATCCACAGAACAACTTAAGAGCCGATCGGGGCTCGTATTTGATGTTTACGTGTTTGCCATGCAGGAAACTAAACGAAGCAATCCATCACCTTCCTGACCAGGTATAGGTCAGGTGGCACTCCCTTTCAACCGCCAGGACGTGTGCCGGAGCATTGCGGGACGACGACCGAGGGACTAGGGCCCACCAGCAGTCTTGGTACCCTCCCGGCTCTTCGTGTTGCTCGCCGCTGCCCGCCGGTGGGTTTTGGCAGGCAACAAGCTCTTTCATCCTTAGTTATGAGTTGTAATCGTACTTTAGTAGTATCCTAGGGTGTTCTCATAGGACCTGTGAGAATACCAACTTGTTAAGACAATGTTTGTAATAATATATGGAATGTTATGACCTGCAATATTTCTGTTGTACCACTCGGATATGGCAATTTGTGAAGAAGTCCCTTCACAAAGATCCGCAATTTTCCAGAGTGTTCTTTCTTGGCAGCGAACAGACGAAATCTGCGATGCCAACACTAGTTAGGTTTCCTCATTTTGCAATGTTTTATTATGTATTAGTTTATGGAAACCATATTCCAAACTATGTATTAGTTTGTGTAAAACCATGTTCCCAATTATGTATTAGTTAGTGTAATGTTCCTCTTCTCTATTGGAGTTTCTATACTTTTGTTTGAGTTTTTTTAATTCAAATCATCTACCAGAGTTGTCGTATGGAACGCCGGTGTGAGAGAATTAAAGCTCTCCTAAATGGAGAGTGCTGTGTCGGCGTCCCCCATACGGTAGTGCCGATGCTCCAGCCGACGACCATTTGATGCACGCCCATGGAGATGCTCTAACTATGAAGGGTGGCTGTCTGGCCTGGTAGCCATGTGCGTGCGTTGTGTACATGTGTTTGTGTGAGACTGTCATCGTGATGGGTCGAAGTGTACAGAAAATTTACTCTGCACCACATACGTGCCATAAATAAAGCGGTTGCCTTTCTCGTCATATGGTGCCAAATAAGTCCGTCGTCGGTCGCACGCTCGTGACATAAGTTGCATGATTTCATGCTGCAAGAGAGGCGGAGAGGTAGTATTCAAGTTTATGTGCAGCCATGGTGCAGCTGCTATGTATATGCTAGGCTAGCGGCTATCCACCCCTCAATCAATCGCGTCTCTGCCTTGCGTGTGATATTGTAGGACCGGATTTTACTTTTGATCCAGGAACGCGTATATGTAAGAAGATTATACTCCCTTACTTGATCTGTGTACTATGGGTACTACTGTCCCTTCACGCCTCCCCGAAAACCAAATTCATACTCACTGAGGAGCCCGCTCTAGGATTTTCTTTTTAAGACAAAGTGGGGAAAGAAGCAAATATTTGCAATATCAGCGCTCGCTATAACTCAACTATAACATTATTGGTCCCAAAGGTAAAAAAGATGCAATATTGATGTGGGCAGTTGTTCTAATGTGCACCATGATGACTTATGCTGCTCATTTCGCGGTTCGATTGTCCACCATGGATTCCTCTGCATGCCTCGTGATGCGTGGTGTTAAGATAAATTAAACAATAGCCTTAAGTTTTGTGATATTACTGTGACTCCCTAGATGATAATCACAATATCATAATGTCACCTGAGCATATCATCAAATCATGCAACTAACTCTACTTAAGCCTTAATATATTTACCGATATTATCGGTTTGAGTACCTGTCAAATGGATCTTTACTCCTTTATTGCACAATATCCAACAAAAGTTAAATCAACATATTGCTGGGAGGATTAGGGCTCGGCCCATAGCTTAAGTGGACTGCTCACACATAATGGGGTGAACAATAGTAAACATTGCATGACAAATTTTCAAGAGATGAATGACGAGTCTTACAATGCCCCCAAATGAATATCAAATCTAGATTACAAGTAGATGGAGAAGAGATGAAGGTGATGAAGCGTTGAGGAAGTGTTGAAGTCGGCGGCGGTGGCTTCGAGGCTTCGGTGGAGATGAGACTTGCAGTTTTCTCAGTGTGTTCTCTAAATGCCTCGGGGAACTTCACGTTTTATACTGGGTTTCCCGAGGCGGAGCCACCGACACATGGTACGGTCATCCGGTACGGGCGGGGTGACTGTACCATTGGTTGTTAAAGATTATGTTGATCATCTCGCGACCCTGGTTGACTTGTTGATGATTTTAGCCTGCAATTCTTCATCAAATGCCCTTGATTCCCTCCTATTTTATTCCATTTATGCACAAAACAATTAAAGCATAGTATTTAGACACCCCAGTGTGAATTATAGAGATAGGAAGATATTCGCTGCATATTGTAACGAAATCCCGGATTACATGGAGACAATGCGGTCATTTTCACAAGCCATCAACATGCATATGAGGGATGGATCAATGCTAGTAAAAATTATGTAATAAATAGAGAAAATTCAATTGTTTCTCAACGATGGTTTATAAAAACAAACACTTACCAATCTAGCAAAGCTAGGAAAATTCTCCTTAGGTTTCTCCCGATGACAGTTGAAGCCCCTACCCCTTCAATCTTAGTCACCAGGCGCTGCCGTCCCAGAGCCGACGCCGGAGCTACCGTCTGGCTAGGTCTTCGCTTGCTGCTGCTCGGTCCTGGATTTTTGCATGACTTCTAGTTTTTCTTCTGGCTCGCAGCTCATGCATATTCCGTCCGCATAGCACCTCGCGTCGATGAGGGCAGTAAGCTACTCCCTTCAACATGCTAGCCATACACCGTGCCAAATTCGTTGCAAGCCTTGGGGTCTAGGGTTTGGATGAACAATGAAGGGGGATTTCGTTTGTAGTAACAATAGGTTGAGTTGACATGTTGTCACATAACTAAGGTACATGACAGAGACTGTTGGGCACATAGCGTTGAGTGCTGATAAGTGGGTCGCAGTGACTCCATAGCGGGATATCATGACAACATTTCGTTTGACCTATATTTGCTAAAACATGCCCCTCAGAGCAATTGGCTACTCAACGTTTTGAAAGTTATGTATTACAAGCAACTTAGGTACTTGTGGGCGCTTGGTAAGAAATGGACAGTCCACCTAGCAATTTTTTTCGATAAAGGGAATATATTAATATGAAAAGATACCAATTACACCCAGCCTCTGGAACAACGCACCACCCTAATGGCACTACGAATGCACACAGCCAAAAAATAGAAAAGAAAATTAAGAAACAAAAGTCCCGCTATAGTATCTCGGGCCTAACAACAGCAATACATCCACCACCAAGACAACACCTGAAATATAGACTCTCCAAAAACGACGCCTTCAAGAAGGGAACAATGCTCTAACACCGTCGTCGCCCGATCAAAGATCTTAGGTTTTCATCCTGAAGATAGTCCCCGCTCTCAAAACAATGCCTCCAACAAGGTCATTGCCAGGCACAACCAGTTAAGGCCAGACATTGGGTTTTCACCCCGAAAGGTAGGACTCTGAACTTCACATGTGTTGTCGCTCCCACTTTCATACCGCTGTTGTGAAGCCCGGAACACCAAGCAAGTCTCTCAACAGCGCGGAGACTTGAACCTCCCTTAGCTAGTCCTCCCATCCGGCATTCATGAAATTCTCTTCTTCCGACTTTCATCATGGATCCATAGTCACTTGATGTCAACACAGAAAAAGAGCTTCGCGTCGCTCCCTCTAGAACCAAACGGTCGGAATAAAAGCATCGGTGCGCGCGACCGAATACCACCCAATCCAGCAAACTACAGGCAAAAGATGCGCTGATGCATTCGCCGGTGGAGCCTTCCGAAACTCAACACTCTGGCTAGATGAAGAAGGATCAGCATCCGGTAGGTCTTCATTTTCGCAGAAGAAGAACCCTAGGACCACCAGCTTCAAACCCGAAGCAGACGAACATGCCCCCACGCCGCCATCCGCTGACCAACGATGATGAAGGAGAATTCGGTGGACGGCGGAAGCCGCAACCACACTATCCTCGCCCCGGACATCGCCGTCCCCTTCCTCGCGCCGCCAGCAGAAGCCTACGATGGATCTCGGCGGGCACAAGATCCAACAGCCGCCGCCACCACCATCCATCACCGGGGGCTGTGGTGGAGGAGCCGCCTCCGCACATCTAGGGACGCCACCCTAGACGCGGAGCACGCCGAAGCCGGAGGTCGCCGCCCCATCCGTCATCGCCGGTCACCGCCTCCAACAACCCTCCGGGCACTTTGGCGCCGGGGCGCGCCGCCACCGTGGCCAGCGCCGCCGGCAACGGCGGAGGGAGAGAAACGGAGGGAGGGGCGGCGGAACGAGGGAGATCGGCCCCCGGCGGCGCCCTGGGGAGCGCCACGGGAGGGGTTTTCGCGGGGAGATATAGCCTATGATAGCCTAGTGTTCGTCTCGTTGGCCGAGACATACCGATTTCCGAGCTACTCCCTTAGATTTACCATGGTTGAAATTAATATTTAGTCATATTATCGATATGGAGGGTTCCACCAACTGTGAAAGGTGAAGAATGCGACCCCCTCTGTTTTATTGAACTTGTGTGAATTTAACTAAATGCACTTATGTACGTATAATAGAAATTATCTAGATACATCTAAATTTTGATAAATCTAAGATTATTTTCATGGGAGCGGAGGGAGTAGTATAATACAACTACACTGAATGTTCGTGTTTACTCCAAATCACAGACACACAGAGACGGAAACGGAACAACAGTGAGACTGAGAGAAGGACGTTGTTCATTCCTACCAGATCGACCCACACTGAGAACACGTGCGAAGCTAGGACAACCTCGATCTCTCTAACTAAGCAAGCTAACAGCTTGAACACGACTGACTACTGGCGGCTAGTTCTTGTACCAGGCTACATCCGCGGAGAAGCCGAGCATGACCGCCACGAGACACATGAGGATATACTCGAAGGGCGAGGCCTCGTCGTACCCGCCGTGGCAGCCGGCCCGGTAGCGGAAACCGTCCTCGAAGGCGGCGATGGCGTGCAAGCACGCGGCGCCGGAGAGACAGACAGCGAGGTAGAGCAGCGCGCGGAGGGGGCCCCTCGCCCACCAGGCGGGGACGGAGGCGCCTATGCCCCTGCCGGCGACAGCCGCGGCCTCCTTGCTGGCGTCGAAGGCCTCTCCTCTGGCGGATGCGGCGGCATGGGCGGCGGCGACGGCGTTGACCTCGGCGGTGTTGACGAGCACCAGGACCGCCAGGAGGAGCATGGAGGCGGTGAAGCTTTCGAAGACGAGGCGGCGGTGGGTGCTGAGGAGGCGGAGGTAGAAGTTGCTCCCGCAGGTGTTGGCCGGGGCAGGGCTCGGCGGGAGGGGGAAGGCGTGGAAGGAGTTGCCCAGCAAGAAGGCGAAGAATACCACCTTGAGCTGCTCCCTCGCGACTGCCTTGAACCTGGCCATGGGCGCCGGCTCGCTCGACGGTGTTGCGCTCTCTCTACTCTCACCACCGGCTCTGCTGGTTGCTTGCAATGGGTGGCTTTAAAGGAAGAGGAGCTGGGAAGGGGCCTCGCTTAAATGTCTGCTCTCACCGGCTCAGGCTGCTTGGGTAGGAACATCGGCAACTCGATCCTACTGTGAAGTGTGAACTATGAAGGGTGGCTCTCTGGCCTGGCAGCCATGTGGATGCTGTGTGAGACGGTGCCATCGTGATGGGTTGAACTGTGCACACACGCTGCCGTGCCACAGTGCACAGAAAATTTACTCCACAACTCATGTTTTTAGATAAAGGGAATATATTAATATCAGAACATATCAATTACACCTAGATTCTGCAACAACGCCCCACCCTAATAGCAGTACGGATACACATAGCCAAAAAAGAGTAAAGAAAACTAAAAAATAAAAGTCCCGCTACAGTCTTCTAGACCTAACAACAGCAATACAACCACCACCGTAACAACACCTGAAGTACAGACTCTCCAAAAGCGACGCCTCCAAGAAGGGAACAGTGCACCAGCGCCGTCGTCGCCCGACCAAAGGTCTGAGGTTTTCACCCTGAAGATAGTCCCCACTCTCAAAACAATGCCTCCAACAAGAACATTGCCAGGCACAACCAGTTAAGGCTAGACCTTAGGTTTTCACCCTGAGAGGTAAGACTCTGAACTTCCCTTGTGCTGCCGCCCCCACATGCATACCACTGCTGCTGCAGAGCCCGGAACGCCAAGCAGATCCCTCAGCCTCACGGAGACTCGAACTTCCTTTAGCCAGTCCACCAATTCGGCCTTCATGATATTCCTTCTTCTGACTTCACCATGGACCAAAAAGTCACCTGATGTCAACACAGAATAGAGCTTCGCGTCGCTCCCTCCAGAACCAAACGGTCGGAATAAAAACATGTGTGCGCGCGACCAAATACCACCCGATCCAGCAAACTGCAGGCAAAAGATGCACTGTTCCATTCGCCAGCGAAGCTTTCCGGAACTCATCTCTCGAGCCAGATCAAAGCAAACCGACCTCCGAAAGATTTTCATCCTCGCATGCGAGAAATCCGAGGACAGCCACCAAAAACAAAGCAAGATCAGCAACCCCCAAGGTACCAATCCCTCCTGCCGGATCACCAAAGAAGATGACAGCGACACGGATCATGGCCGTCGAACCGTTACCGGGGGCGGAGGTCGCCACCGCTCCACCAAATCCTCCATGGCTACTTACGGAGAGCCTCAGGCCCCGGCCAAGTAGCCGTGCCGCCCGGCTTTCTCCACCGGCGCTACATCACCTCCCATGAAACGCCGCCGCGGAAACCCTCTTCTCCCCCTCGTCGATTCGACAGAGGGGGTGCCGCCACCACTGCCATAGCCAGGCCGGGACCAGGGCCATGGCTGGGGCCAAGGCACGGGGCCAGGGTCGAGGACAGCGTCGGGGTCGGGGCCGCGGCCGGCAGCGGCAGAGGGCGACGGGTGGCGGGTGGCTGTGGGGCGCGGGCGGAGGAGCGGCCTTCGCCGCCGCCCGGGAGGGGCCGGGAGAGGGAGGCAGCGGGTTAGGGTTTTTCCCCTACAGCTCATGTACTGGAAAAGGTAGGACTGATCGAGTCGATTGCATCACATACGTGCTATAATAAAGAGGTTTCCTTTCTCGTCATATGGCGCCAGGCCCGTCGTCAGCTCGCTCGTACGCTCGTGACAAACGTTGCATGCGTTCATGCTGTAAGAGAGACGGAGAGGTAGCAATCAAGTTTATGTGGTGCAGGTGCAGCAGCCATATATGCTAGGCCAGCGGGCGATCCATCCATTAATCAATCGCGTCTCTGCCTTGGGTGTGATGCAGGACTGGACTTCATTTCTGATCCATCCATCAATCAATCGTGTCGTTTGGTGGATGTTGTTGCTTGGTGTCGTGTTTGAGGCCGTCGCTGTTTAGTCACACACCAAACAAAGCCTTAATTTTTTAGAGTATTCGAAAACACAATCATTTTATTAAACATAGCATATAAATAAATATGTTTTCTAAAAAAAATCAAATTAAATTACAATAAATAATAAGAAATTAAACAAATATAATAAGTCGGGCTAGATCAAGGCGTCGCCGCATTTACTGATAATACTTTACCCCTCCACATATATTTAACGAGATTGTTGAAGTTACTCGTGAACATTGTTATCACATGCATGGTGAGAAAATTAGCAAAATCTGCATGCACCTCAGGATCAACCTCCTCAAGAGGGCCCTGACACTCATAGGGACCAACATGTGTCCTGGCCCGATTCTTGTGGTCATCCTCGATGATCATGTTGTGCATGATCACATAAACCTGCATCACCTCCTATATTTGGTCGTTAGATCAGCTTAGCGTAGGGTATCGAACAATAGTAAATTGAGCTTGAAGCACATCAAATGCCCTCTCGACATCCTTCTTGCAAACATCCTGTCGCGAAGCAAAGTGGCAATTATTCTGACCTGATGGCACCGAGATTGTTTTGATAAAAGTCGTCCATTTTGGATATATACCATCGGCTAGATAATAGCCTTTGGTATATTAGTGGCCATTGATCTCACAGTTGCATGGTGGAGCATGGCCTTCCCTAGTTTGCTGAACACCAGAGACTGTTGCAACATGTTGATGTTATTGTATGATCCCGCCATGCCAAAAAAAGAATGCCAAATCTATAGGTCATAATTTGCCACAGCTTCAAGCACCACCCTGCAATATCCTTGACGCCCTTTATATATATCTTGTTCCATGACCAGTGCATACAATCGATGCTTGCAAGCATCCTAAGGAATCCTCTCGTTGCATTTTGCGTCATGATCCTTGCAGTATCTTTTTCAGTTGGCCCTCTCAAGTAATATTTGCCAAACTTTCCCAACACAGCTTGACAAAATTTATACATACACTCAATGACAGTAGACTCACTCATGTGTATCGGCAGGTGCTCCGTATGCAAGCATCATCATGGCGTCGGTGCACTTCTGAATCGACGATAACCTGGCCATCCCAACAACTTCGTGCTTCAGCTTGAAGTAGGGGTCGAACTCTCGAACGTCGTGGAGGATATTCATGAACAAAGTCATGATCATCCTATAAGGGCACCGAAAATTGTTGGCCTATGTTGCGCCATCTACGAAGTAGTCGTCGTGCAGCATGGTATGCCCCTCCATCCTTGTCGGGGCTTCGACTTATTTCCTCTCTCCTTTGAACCTCTGCGCCGCGACCTCTTCCTCTTCTCACCGTCGGTGTCAAGCATGTTTTGGAGGGACGCGATGATTGAAAAAATGCTCCCGAATGTCGTTGTCGAAGGGTTGCTCGTCCTCCATCATTTGGATGATCATCTTGTCCTCGCTATCCATGTCTAAAGAAAAAAATGGTTAAAATTCAACTGCGGCAGAGGAGGCAACGAACAACGACCTGCCGCCCCTACCAGACAAGCCGCCATACACCTTATATGCACGGATGAGGGGCAGATTTACCGGCACATTCTGGGACGCGTTGGCGAAGAGGTGACGGCAAAAAGGACAATGGCGACCGGCAAATCGAGCAGCGACGGAGGGGTGGGAGGCGTGGGAGGGGAGGCGCGACGAGAAATAAAAGGCGGGAACCACCGTTATGGGTTTGGTCGCCGGCAGGTGGGTACCCACCTCTTTTCTCGCTCTGTCCGGCGCGCCTGGAGTGTCCCTGTGGAGCGGGGACGACATCGGGGCGCCGGACAACATATTGGGCCCCGCCGGGCGGAACGGGGCTTTGGGGCGCCTGACTGGGGGCGATCAAACATTGCTTCATTTACCTCCTCAGCAGTGTATGGTTTAAGTAGAGAGGCATTCATCTTCGGGGTAACTCGAGGAATAACTCGAGATAATAATTCCTCGTTGGTATGTTGTACTTCAGACGTGAAGAACGTCGAGTAGTAATCATGTATCAACTCTCCCATCTCTTTATTTCCTTCAATCCACTCCACATTCTCATCCTTCAATTTCAGAATGGTATTCCGTTTCCGACGCGCTTTCGCATAATTATGGAAAAATGTCGTGTTTCTATCACCATGCACGAGCCAATTAGCACAACTCCGTTGCATCTAGTACACTTCTTGCTCAAGGGCCACTTCAATCTGCATCGTAACATCCTTCTGGTGTTGGTCTGACTCCTCCTTCATCGGCCCACTCAGCAACTAATCCAACTTCTTAGTGAGCTCCTTGATCTTTTTATGTGGTGCCTTCAGCACCGACCGATCCCACTCGTGTAATTCCGAGTGGACAACTGAGAGTTTTGACATCATAGGAGCATTGGGTGGAGCATGCATCCAAGCTATCGATACCACCTCTCCAACTTTCTCTTCTTTTAGCCATCATCCCTCAAAGTGATGACGGTTCTTTGGTACGCTCAATTTTGCAGCATATGTTTCAGTATCAACTAGGTTAGGCATATGGTCCAAGCCCGTCACGGTTAAATTGTGGACACCTGTGTGGGGAAACAAACCCGACCACCATGCATTTCCGACCGCTCTATCAAACCGTTCTCATAATTGTCCACGTTTTCATGTAAACTTATTCCCTATATAGCCAAGATCCTCCAAACCGCAATCGGTGAGGCAATCACAGAAGGCCTGCATATAAACTAGGGGCGAGGAGAATCTCGTTCTTATTACCCAACACCAGCCAAGGGATGTTTGCTTGATGGTGTAAATCGCGCAGATAGCACCACGTACGATGTTTGTGTCGCCAAACCGATTCCCCATACAGCCCGGTTAGCCTCCAATCTTTTTCTGGTGTCTCTCCAGATACTAGCACATCAATATAGTTCTTGTGCTGGTATTTGAGTTGTATGTTCACGTGCTGATCCCACAGCCCTGCCATTACTCGGCACCACATGAGCATAACCAAGTTTAATTCTTAGTCTTTCACCACTCTCTCTATCCAGATGAGTCTCAGATAGAAAGAGTATCTCATGCCTATGTTGCTTCCAAATTTTCTAAAGCGATCTAATTGCCGGGAAGTTGCCCAGTCCCTGACAATTATAACCACATGAATTCATGCTCCTGGCGGCACTCCTCGGAGGAGCTCGCCAATCTTGTAGATAGATCACCAGCTTTGTGCCTCTTTGTTATTCGTACTTTCTGTGGGGTTGTTTCTCCCACCGCCTTCCCCTCCAGGTTTTCCACCACACTAGCCACATGGGAAGCAGGCATGATTGCAAGGGGATTCCCTTTTGTGTGGTAATCTCTCGTGCCCATGTCACGCTTCCTCAGCCATCTCCTATCATCCCTCTCCATAGAACGACCAAACTCAGTGTTGTCTTCATCCATCTCCTTTTGATCCTGGTTAGGACCGGTATGGCCACCACGGCTCCTGCCACATGTGCCCCTCGAGCTGCTAGCCTGCGGCCTGATAACAAATTCCCTTTTTGGTTAGTACCAAAAATATTCTAGGGCACCGTCATGAAATCACCATACTGAAAGTTCTTCGAATCATGTGACCCATCTCTGCACTCATCGGCCACATGGCCTATAGCACCACATTGAACACAGAACCTTGGCATCTTCTCATAAAGCACGCGAAATTTCTGCGGTTCCTTTCCCTGCTGAACACTTCCGGTCACAAACCTCATCAAAGGTTTCTTTAGATTAATCCTCACGAAGATGCTCACAAATTTGACATAATTCATACCATTGGTGCCCATCTCCACTTCCAGCACCCGTCCAATCTCCCTTGCGATTAGCCTAGCAACAACAGGATTACGAACGAGGTCTGGCAACCCCATAATTCAAACCCATGCTCGTATGGAATCCAAAGCAATAGTTTCAGTGTTTAGTAGTCCATCATATTCCCCAATGACCACCGCATTACGCCTAAATAGCCACGGACCACCATGCATTGCCGTCTTCCAATCACCAAGGCAATTAAATTGTGCAATAAAAGTGAAATCATCAAGATCTCGAAGCGAAACTTCCTGGGCAACAACCCATGCCACCTGCATCTTCTGGTAAAAAGTAGTATGACTAAACGAGGTTTTTAGACAAACCCTCATAATCACCGCCCACTTCATGGATGAGTGATTCTCCTCGATAAAACCAGAGAGATCGGCTGCATCTTCTTCCTTCGTCGTAATTTCCAGGCGATTGAGTAATTCCTCGATATTTCCCGAGTTTCCCTGGGTAGAAGACTCACCCAGTTCTTCCCCCACCTCCTTCGAAGTGGATCTATCAGGCGATGGCGCCCCTCCCTTCATTACATCTGCAACGCCATCCGTACACTCCACCATTGTCGGCGATCAACAAGATCGCCTAAACGTGCAGACAATTCCCAGCAGGTCTGGCGTGGTTCATTCGTTGTCGATCAGCAGAGATCTCCAATTGGCGGCGATTTTTGGTGGACTCCTACGTGGTCGCAGGAGGAGAACCTAACCCTAGGCGAAAGGGTACCGCAAAGGAAAATCTTCCCCTGTTAAAACCTCACAGGTTGTTGCACAAATAATTTATTCCCTTTATAAAAAATTCCAAACTTAGCTACAGCCAAGAAAATTATCCGTTTGAATCTCCTCGTTTTACCTCACTATGAGGTGGCATCAAGAAGCGCAAGCTGGGAGAATCACTATGCCAACACCACAAAATCGCTTAACTAAATGTGCAATACACGGTCGAAATAAATAATTTACATGCAATGGAATACAAATCTTTGATTACAGATCCCATTCAGCAATAAACTATTCCTAATACAAGACATCTTTTTTTTAGGTGTAATACAAACCATCTCGAATAGTCTTTATTGTACCTACTAGTGCGGAAATGCTTCTGGCAGTATTAGACTACCCACAATGAGAGTATCATAGGTAGTATCATGCATCATATGCATGCAAAAAGCTGATGTGGCAGTGCAATTAAAGATAAGAGAGATGATAGTAGTATCATAGGTAGATACTGTATCATAGCACGTAGTACTAGAAAATTTAATGCCAAACAAATCTTGTACATATATTTGCATTGAGATTCTACAAATCAATTAATATAAGAAGATTATGATACTAACATATGATACCATGCATTATGGACATAATAACATATAGTAGTATCATGTACATGATACTTCTATATGATACTATGCATTGTGACTAGTCTTATGGTATTCATCTGAACAACATGTCCCAACCAATTCTCCATCCTTGTTAATCACAAGACCTCTGTACCCGACGTAATGAGTCAGGTTGCAGTTAACGGAAAAGCGGTGGCGGTCAAATCTCTCAATTCCCCTGAGTACGAAGAGAATTGGCAGTTTATAAAGATATTGACAGGATGGAAAGATTGAAAGTTATGTGATGTAAGAATACATAAGTCACAGATCCTGGTGTTCACCCCTTCATACACATGAACTGATTCAGGCCGATGAGACTTTTCAATCTTCTGAGCACGGGAGTCAATTTCATCATCGAAATCACACCGGATTCCAACTATACCATTCTGTATATGAAACCAGTCAGGATGGCACAACTTTTGCTGACCTTGAACTTCAACAAAGATCGTTTTAACTCCGACCTTACTCACAAAACACCGAGCATCAGCATACTACAAATGGAGTCTCTAGAGCGATCAATGATAAGACCGGCCATATTCTCACCTCCTCGATGGGAATGTGAACCATACCTCTACTAATTCGATCGTCCAACTGTTCAAAACCAAGAGAATCTACATTAATAACTAACAACAATTATTTTCCAAATATAGCATTGAAGACATTAGAAAATATTTAGTTGTATACTAGGTCAGGAATAGAAAGACTCACGACGTCCGCATCCGGATTCATGATAAGGAAAGAAATGTAAGAGGGTCCACGGAGCGGGGGGGGTGGGGGGGGGCGCTGGAGTAAGGGTAACGGCGCGGGAAACCTATCGGAGGTGGCGGCGGCGCTGGAAAGTGGGGGAGAAACCTAGTGGCAGGAGTTATCGTGCCCATCAGGTCGGGCCGGCGCGTCCTAGCTAGGCACGATCCTCTTCATGTTGGGCCGGACAGACATGTGGGCCTCAATTAGGAGAAAAACACGGCTAATAAAATTTCCTATACCAGGCCACGAAGCCCAGGTTACCGAGCCGCCTGTCGACCGAGACCCAAAACACCGCTCTCCTGATGCAGTGATGGGACTTGGGAGAGGTACCAATTCTAAAAAAAAATTTGGGAGAGCAACCAATTCTCAAAAAACTGAACCTGGGAGAGGAACCAAACAGAGATTTGGTGCACTCAAGCACCAGCGGTTTGGTTTTTGTAATATTTTAAAATTATATTTTTATGATTTAAAAAATTATAAATTTTATTCCATGGATACATACGCATGTTCTGAATACACGTGCAAAGTTTCAGTAGAAATTACGTTGGATTTTGAGCTATAGAAAAATAACAAATTTGTGGCTGTGTATAGGCATGGAAAATTTCAATTTATATGTATGTACACATTTATTTTCAGATTTTTTAGAGTAGTAGAAATATATTTTTCAAAAATCAGGAGCACTCCTGCTCATGTGGCAAAGCCATTTTTTTTTTTTTTTTTGGAGAGGAACCGTTCTCCTTTCTCTATATCGTGCCCTTCCACCGGTAACGACGCCCGGAGGCACCAGTGCGGTTGCTGCGACGCAACCAGCCAGGTCTTTCACGGGCGGTTGGACACTAGGTACGCATCCCTCAACATCCCCCCTCCCTCCCTCTGCCGTTTCTTGCGACGCCGGGCACCTGAAACCCTAGTTGAATCCCTTGGCACCTCAAATTCTCGTGGTATCGGAGGTTGGATGCTGTTTGTTGTTGGTAGCTCCACAAGTTACGTGTTGATTCCTTCGAAATTGGGTAGATCTGGTTAGCAGTTCGACTCTCTCTTAACAAGCCCCCTATAATCGCTTGATTTGGTGCTATAATGTGATCACTGTACTGCATTCAGCTAGAAATCTGCTTTAAATCTGGCATGTTTTCTAGTGTTATTAGTAGTATAAAAATAAATGCAGGTAGCAGCAGCACTGACGTATCCTTGTGCAGTTTCAGATTATGCGGAGTTTCCATACTATTCCCTTTTTGCATTTTATTATATTGAACTTCTTCTGGTTGCAGCAAAATTAACCGCATTTACCTTATTTAGGACTAGGATCTGGAACCTCCCAACTCTCATATACAATGCTAAACACTCCTTTTTTTTTCTTGCATACATATTTGCATTATCTTGAGTAATCGTCTATGGGAAAGAGCAACCGAAAAAAAAAGTGTAAAGATGCCGCACCTTGTTAGTGCTGAAGGCGGCATAGTTTTGCTAAGTAATAGAGGGAAATGCATTCCATATGATCCAATGAACGAATGTTACGAGTCTAGAATTGACTATGTGGATAATATGATTGAGTTAAGCACTTTTTTGTTGAACAAAAACTTACGGGCTTAAGTCAGCTCGTTTCTTTTGTTGTATCAGATTTTGAGGCAACATTCATTTCTCCGTGGCAGACACCACAGGTGTAGTAACCTCAAGTTCCAGGATACAGCTGGACGCAACCAAGGTATGGGATATTTGGTGCAAAATTCAATAGATCAGGTGAAACAGTTGCCTTGTATTTGAGGATAGTCATCCATGCCATAGTTGAGCTGAGAAATGAGCTTACGTGCCCACCTACTATTGGGTAATTGGGACCCCTACCAAAACTGTCAAAGACAGCGAATTTTGTGCTGTGCATACCCGATCGATGTACCCCTTGTGCATTGTCATGAGCCATCAGCCTTGACAGGAAACCTGTATTTGCGACCTTTGTTTTAGTAGACATGTGTTAGCCTTTAGGAGCTGTGACCCACATTTTTCATATTTTTTTTTGTGTGTACAAGAGCTGCAGCTTCCATGTTGGAAAGATGCTGGGAAGTAATAAGGGTGCTGCTGATCTCACAAGAAACTTGAAGAGGAATGAAAGAACTGGTCATCTCAAAAGAAGCCCGGCCAAAAAAAATAGAATTTGCGATGGAGGAGAACCAACTGAGTTATTGATTTCAGGTCTGCTGGTCCTTCCTCTTTCCTGCACATGTTTCTTATACCTTTATCTGAGCACTCACAGTTGTGTTATCTCACTTTATTTTAACTAGGCGACTTGCTCCGGAACTCAAATCAAGGTGTCCCCAGTGAGATCAACAAACAAATTGCATCAAATTTGTCAAAAAGTGTTGTTTCAGTTGCTCTGTTTAATGGTGATCTTATGTGCAGTTATACTCTTCTTACTTCTCCAAATATATATCTAAGCATTGCTAATTTAAATTGATTTTGTTACGATTTTGTGTAGGAGAAACACTGTTACTTGCATTATCGGGCATACCTGTACAACGTCTGGGGAATGTTACAAGGTTTCTGACCTCAGCAAGCTTGGCTAAAGCTTTCAACGATGGAAGAAAAGTCTATCCGGATTTGAAGGTGGGGCTGCTAATTATCCTTTATTATTTTCTCCTTTTACATAAGAGAATTGTGACCATTGTTTACTCCTTCCTTCTTTATCGCCATAGGTGGTAGTGCGCCATGAAAACAAAGTCGTCCCTGGGTTTTTGGACAAACATGATCCACATCTCAACATTGCTGCTGTGAACGTCATGGACTTGTCTGATCTTCACACCGTACTCCTGAGTCGTGATCTGAAATTTCCGCCCCATAAGAAAGTAGTAGCTGTAGGCTGTGATGTCAGTGGGAACTTAATATCCACACAGGGGATACTGAATGAAGGTTCATGCGGATCTCGGTATATGTCGTCCACTTGTAAAATCTCTGAGGTACACTTGCATTGCATAAGGGTATTTTAATCTGGTTCTGTTACTATACGCAGTAAAGTATACCTCATAGGAAATGAAATGATGTTTTTTCTATGCATCTCTTGTTTGATTTCCCTTTATTGCTTGTAACTTTCTTTGGGTGTTAGGTTTACGAAGGTGGGCCACTTTTTGATTTTGATGGGAACTTGGTTGGCATAAACCTTTCTTTGGATAAGGAAACAACCCTTTACCTGCCAATGATCGTAGCTCTTATATGGCTCGATCGTTGTGGATCCCTGGAAAATACTAAATTTCCAGTCAGGTATGTCATACATTTCCAATGGGAGATCTATTCTCTACTATCCCTCTCCCCTCCTTCTGTATGCAATTTAATAAGGTTAGCTGTTCTGTATGCCAAACAACTTACAATGCTTATGGGTTTTGCAGTAATCTGGATCTCAGGGAGTTGTTTCTTTCGTACTAGAGTTCCATTGTTTTGCCCTTAATAACAATTTAATGTTCGTGTACCAAGATATTTGTTGTCCTAGTGGCATATGCCACTGCAGCCCCATACTAATTTAGTCATATTGTTTCAGCGTTGAAGCCAATGCATTTATCTAGTTTATTAAGTAAAGGATTTTTTGGTCCAGATTAAATGTGCACACTAGAATGGATTATGGTGTCTCCTGACTGTAGGTTTTATTATATTTGCTCAATTTCTCTGTAGTTTTCTTGAAATACTTAATTTCATACTTTTTTGGGTCCTCTTGTCTCCGTTTCGCTATTTTCCTACAACTATATTCATATATATGTTTCATTCTAATGTGCTGGTTCGATCCATTGTACTTTGGGGGTTAGTACTCATGTTGACATTCGTCCACAGAGATGGTCTCAGCATGTATCAGGTTGAGGATCTAGAATCCTTGGGTTATCCCAAGCCTAAATATTGTGAGTGGCCTCTAATATTGCGACTTTTCATGCATTGCACCCTTCTACGCTTCTTATGTACAACTAACAAACTGTTGATCTTGTATCTTCAACCAGATGGCATGATTTTGGTAAATACCTTTGAAGAGCCTTTTGGCAATAAATGTGGTGAAGGTGTCTGGAGAAAACTAAGTGAAACAACTTCAGACATATTAAAGAGAAATGTTGTTGCACTTGCTTCATTCCGTGGTGATTCTGCAGTACTGTGATGTTTACTAGTATTTCATAGTTGTATCTGATCATAACTAATGATGGAAATTATGACATGCAGGAAAGGAAAGGTTTTTTGCATGCACTGGTCTGTTTATTGAATGGAATGGGCGTGCAATAATCTTGACTTCAGCGAGCTTGCTTAGAGAATCTGGTTATAAAGATCAGAAGATTGTTACAAACTTGAGGGTTGGTACTTCTAATTATTCCGTGAACCCTGTTATTTTAGTGCGCTGTTTAAGTGATAACTGTGCCATTTGCAGATTGAAGTGTTGCTTCCAAACAAAAACTGCACAGAAGGGAAATTAGAATATGTTAATTTGCATTACAATGTCGCTCTGGTCAGCGTCAAGGATTTTAGTGCTTGCCAACCAGTAAAAGTTGAAGAGCGGTGGCCTGGTTCTGGTGAAGTACTAGCTTTAGGGCGCTACTTCAGTTCGGGCATACTGATGGCTGCAAAAGGGCAAAGGTATTCTAGGCCGGGGGGCAGTTTTGATTGCAAATATCTTGGATACTCTACTTGCAAAATCACTAAGGTATGGCTTCTATTTTTCCCACCTACTTGTACATGGTTGAATAAAATAGTTCTATCAGAATGTGGGTTAAACTAGCATACCTGTTTGGCGTTACAAATGCCTGACAATTTCTCCATGTCTCCTGGTTAGGCTGGGATTGGAGGTCCCCTTCTTGATTATGATGGGAAATTTGTTGGCATGAACTTCTATGACAAGTACGTAGGTCACACACCATACCTGTCATGGTGTGAGATTCTCCCTCTCCTGGAATATTTCAAGACAAAAGGGTATGGTCTTGATTTCATGTTGGGAATTCATTCAAGCGCCTGTCGTGTAATGTTTTTTAATTTCATTTAGAGGGTCTTAGAGTCTTATGGAAGCATGCAGGTCCAGTCATGGGTAACCTCAATTTATATTTTTTCTTGTCTTTCATAGGGCTGTTGCTGAAGGCGATTATTGTGGTAATCCATCTGATAAGCCTGACTGGGCCAAGGAAGGAGATAACAGTGTTTTCTGTAATAGGTATCCTGATACATTTCATTAATATCATAAATATTTCGCATTAAATTGTGAATCACATAACATTGTGTGCAAATTACTGAATGACAGCTGGCATGTACCAAGTCCATGTTGGTATGATCCTGAAGTTCTGGAAAAGGTCGAGAATGAAGCTCAATCAAGAGTCCCGCGCTATCTGATTGAATTGGAGTGGGATTCTGATTCTGATTCTGATTCTGAATGATGTTGACTGAAGCCCCCCACGTTATCCACTGTCTGAGTTCTGTAGTATTATGTGCATTGTGCTTGTCTTCTTAATTTGTGAGTCTGACTTGGCCAGTACTTGGGTTGTGCCACTTGTTTGTTTTTGCTGTGCCTTCTTTGATGGTTGTAATGCCCCGACGGTGGTACTAATGCTTTGTGCATACTACCGTGCATACGTCCAATAATGGCGAATGAAATAATAAGCAATGGAGTGTATTGCCAAATGATAAGTCAAATAAGCATTGTGGATGCAGGAACGAAAAGGTAATACTCAATCTGATGCCCCATGTATTCAACACTTAAAACCGGCTAACCAAATCGAAGCACTCAAAGTAACCCATCAAGTTTTGAAACAAACTAAGAATATTCGAGTCTCCTATCACCAACTTGAAGACAACCGGTTATGTCTTTTTCCCCTCTTCTCACTAGGTTGTGCTGTTAGTTTTATTCTAGCTAAACTCTTAAATGATGTAACTACTATTAGTAATAAAATCCTGCAGTAGAATCTTGCTACGTTCCTCAAAAAAAAAAAAAAAGAAGGTTGCGGTGTTCTTTTTGTGTTCTATCACACTTTCCAAAGGGTAGTCACATTCTGGCCTTTCCCATCCTTCCTTATTCGATACAACATACTCCTGCCCGATTTGTAGTATATGGCTGTTGCAATCGCTGGCTTCTCATCGATTTGACGGTGCCATCGTCGTGTGGGGCCGCCACCGACCACCCTTTCATTTTCTTTCTCCTGCGTGCACACAGCGCACCACCCGCACACAGCCACCATTTTCTTCTTTTTCGGTCAACCCTCGGAGCAGCGCTCACTCCTCTCTCTTGCTTGTCCCGACCAAGGAGCCCTGGGCAGTAGCAGCCCGACCAGGGACAAGAACTCATGAAGAGCGGCGGCGACGGCCGGAATCGGGTGGTCATCGACCAGATCGGGGCCGGGGGGCCTAGGGAGGCGTCGGTCAATGGCCAAAACGAGGCGGCGACAGTCGGGGAAGGCCCGGCGGCTTCTGCAATGGAGCGGCAGCGGTCGGACTATGCTGGCCGGATCGGAGCCAAATTGGGCCCAATTGAAGCCCATCGCTTGATTTGTCGGCTTTGTGTACAGAGGCATCCTGCCCGCCATCTGTTTGCCGAATGCGCTTCGGTTTTGGCGTCTTCACCATCCGGTGTTGGTTTCATGGGTTGTCAATTGCGAGTTCTTAATTCTTCTCTTCTCCGTTGGTCCATTTTTTTATATAGCAAAATATTTGATACTTAATAGCAGAACCGGGCACTCAAGTATTCTGGTATTGGGATTCAGATCTCTGCGACTATGTTATGCGTTGTTCGATTCATTTTTCTGATACCATACCTCATGCTGATTTTTCTAGAATAAGATGGAAAAGCTCACTCAAACCAAGTACTTTTGTATTTACATTCGGATGTATGCTTCTCTGATAAGCTTTTAGTTTGCAAAAACAAAACAAAAAAAGCTTTTATTGATGTTGATCTCTTTTTTTGTTTGGGCAATGTCTCCTTTTTGTTTGACAAGCAGAGCACTCTTTAGAGAAGAATATAAGATGAGGGGATTCTCTTGGAGATTTGGTACTTACATATCCTGATGGATACATATGTATATGAGTCATACTGTGATGACCAGTGTCTGATTCATGACTTTTCGGCAAAGGAGGTCAAGAGAAGAAAAGAAACAGAGGAACGGTATGTTTTTCCTATATGCAGCATGACCAATCGATAGTACACCTTCATTTACTTTATAGTTCGATCTTATTTATCCATTAGTTCATCATGCTTGAATCACACAAGCACCACGACTAAAAAATTGGTCCAAAGCTAGCATTCAAATCCACAATGTATGAGGTGGTAAATGACAGCCTGATGAATACTACTATCTCTGTTCCAATTTTTAAGACGTTCTGGCAGGCTAAAATAGTCTACCAAAACATCTTATAATTTGGAACGGAGATAGTAGAATATATGGGTGTTTATGTGTAGCTACCCTACCAAGACGATACTCTTTGTCCAAGCATCACAACTGACTGTGTTGCAGTCTGCACCAGCTCACATTTGATGTTCTATCCCTTGTCCTCCAGTGTTACAGCCTTCAGTTTGTACAATTTAAGAGTTGGCTTATTTCTTTATGCTATACACATTCTTCTTGAATATTAACTGCAAATGTACTCCAGAACATATTGCTCCAGGAATGTTAGCCTTCGGGAGTACATGCCTCAGATGGTACATCAATGTCCACCTAGAGATGACAGCATTTCAGCAAGGGTAAGATGCAGCATATTCATGCAACCTTCTGCTGTTCTGCTACACTTCATCTGAAAAACATAAGATAGTGTTTGTGTCTAGATATACAGGCAACTTGTTTTTTATATGCTGCAAAATAAAAGCTATCCTGCAGCAGCCAATTTGAATCTTGGAACACGAAAACTTGTACCTAAAAATAAAGTGAGTTGATACCGTGGAGTTTATATAAATTACTATATGAAAATTGTTTGCCTATATTTCCAACCAGTTGTTCTATTAGCTCTGTACATATTACCCACTGAATGCTTCAGATTATGAGGAGTTACCCAATGAATGCTTCCTATGGCACGGTCATGTTTGTTACTACACAGGTCAGCATTGGCGATGCGGTGATATTGTGGACATTGGTACTAGGAATATTCTCTTTATTTTGGTTTCTATTCCAAAAATGTTTGTACAGTGTCGCTATTTCTCATTTTCCTGGTTATGCTTCCCTGTTATTAACATACTGTGTAATGCTTCTTGGTGGGATAAGCCTGTCGTTGCAGGTTCATCATAATCCATCTTTGCAAAAAAATATTTTCCTTTTTGCTAAAAAGCCAGAATTCAATATCCATATGCTTGGAGCTTTTGCATTTCTGACTTTTTCAGTTGGTCCCTTAATCTCTAAAATGATATTGCATGCAGTAAATACCTCCTGGAAATTATCTAAGTAAACAGTACGTACCAAGTTTAGAAAATGGAAAGTCTTAAAAAGGAAGCACTATATGTAATAACCATGATACCTAATACTACAACAGTATTGTCTTTATGTCTTCCACTTAACTCCATTTTTTTAGCTAAGTGTTATACCTAGATCAAATCCCTAGGTATATGCAGCCAGCAGGCCTTGTGACAACGTGATGCAGGCGGCGTGGCGAAGCGCGCATTTCTATCTAGTACATAATTTGACTTTCTCGCTTACTAATTGCCCGCAAGCGCCTCAACCCCATTGACTGAGCCTCATAGATTCCTCAAGGCATACATTAGAAGTTCTCCGAACCTTATTTGTGTGTGTCCGTCCCCACTCTAATAAAGCATTGGGCCCAACGAGTGTTGACTATGAAAGCTACCTATGTCAATCAGTATAGCCACTAGAGAGACCATTTTTTGGAACTGGCATTTCCTTTCTTAAATAGTACTTTTAGACAAACACGTTTTACAAGGAGGATTTTCTACCCCCACCACTATAATAAATAAGGCATATGGCCATGAAATTTGTCTTATCTTCTCATAGAGAAAGAGGATGCATCAAACAGACTATGTAAGTGATTTTGAGAGAGAACCAACCTGTGGTTGGACTCAGTCTCTTGAGGATGTTCATAAGGATAGGATGTGCGTGCGTTTATATGAGCGAGTGTATGTACGTATGTGTGAGCGTCTGCGTCTATTGTTTTTTTTGTAAAAAAAAAGATTTGAGAGACAAGATCCAACTTCGAACCTTTCGTTGGTTCAAGTGAGGCATGAAGCATACTTATTAACTAAACATATTAATGTTGTTGCGATCCTTGCCTTCTCAGAGCTTTGCTGGTGCGCACATCACCGTGTTGGCCAGCGTAGTGTTGGATTTAGATGGGCTGCAGTCCAGTAAAGCAGCCCATATAGTATACAATTTCTGAAATCTCAAGGCCCATCACGTTGGTAGCTTGGGAAAAACCTTGGGGGATAAAGTTTAGTTCCACATTGATAGTTGGGAGGGAGTTGGAGTGGTTTATAAGGACTTCTCTTCTAGTCCTTCCAAGCGAGTGAGAAGAGAAGGAGCCCTTGCACACTCCTCCTTCTCTGCCGCCCGCCTTGCCACGCAACGCACGCACTGATGGGATTCGTAGCATAGAAAACAAAAAATTTCCTACCGCAAGAACGAAAACCAAGCCAAGATGCAATCTAGAAGATGGTAGCAACGATGGGATCACGAGACTAACCCTTGAAGATTTCCAAAGCCTACGAGATTAGATCTCGTTGTTGCAGAAGATGATCACTTGCCGCTTTCAAAAGCGCGTAGAAGATCTTGACGATGCCACAATCGGGCAGCACCTCCGTACTCGGTCACACGTTCGGTGTTGATGAAGACGACGTCCTTCTCCCCGTTCCAGCGGGCAGCGGAAGTAGTAGATCCTCCTTGGAATCCCGGCAGCACGACGGCGTGGTGGCGGTGGTGATGGAGAACTCCGGAAGGGCTTCGCCTATGCGCCGCGTGAGTTGTATGTGGAGGAGGGGCGCTAGGGTTTGGGGAGAGGGGGGGTCTTGGGCGCCGGCCTCAAGGGGTTGCGGCCAAGGTGGGAGGCTTGAGTGGTCGGCCCCCTCCCCTTGCTCCTCATTATATAGGTGGAAGCCCCAAGTGTTGGACTACAAGTGTTCGAATAAGACCCCAACCCAAAACTTCCCATATGGTGGGAAACCTACTCAAGGGGGGAGTCCTACTCAAGGTGGGACTCCCACCTTTCCTTGAGGTGGGGTGGCCGACCACCTTAGGTGGAGTCCACCTGGGACTCCTCCCCTTTAGGGTTGGCCGGCCATGCTAGTGGAGTCCCTCCGGGACTCCACCTTCCATAGTGATTTCTTCCGGACTTTTCTAGAACCTTCTAGAACCTTCCATAAATGCACCGAATCATTTTCAAACTTATAAAATGACTTCCTATATATGAATCTTATTCTCCGGACCATTCCGGAACTCCTCGTGATGTCCTGGATCCCATCCGAGACTCCGAACAAAAACTTCGAACTCCATTCCATATTCCATATCTACTCAAACGACATCAAACCTTAAGTGTGTCACCCTACGGTTCGCGAACTATGCAGACATGGTTGAGACTTCTCTACGACCAATAACCAATAGTGGGATCTGGAGATCCATAATGGCTCCCACATATTCAACGATGACTTAGTGATCGAATGAACCATTTACATATGATACCGATTCCCTTTGTCACGCGATATTTTACTTGTCCGAGGTTTCATCATCGGTATCTCTATACCTCGTTCAACCTCGTCTCCTGACAAGTACTCTTTACTCGTACCGTGGTATGTGGTCTCTTATGAACCATTCATATGCTTGCAAGATAATTAGAAGACATTCCACCGAGAGGGCCCAGAGTATATCTATCCGTCATCGGGATGGACAAATTCCACTGTTGATCCATATGCCTCAACTCATACTTTTCGAATACCTAATCCCACCTTTATAACCACCCATTTACGCAGTGGCGTTTGATGTAATCAAAGTACCCTTCCGGCATAAGTGATTTATATGATCTCATGGTCGAAAGGACTAGGTAACTATGTATCGAAAGCTTATAGCAAATGAACTTAATGACGTGATCTTATGCTACGCTTAATTGGGTGTGTCCATTACATCATTCACATAATGATATAACCTTGTTATTAATAACATCCAATATTCATGATCATGAAACTATGATCATCTATTAATCAACAAGCTAGTTATACAAGAGGCTTACTAGAGAATCCTTGTTGTTCACATAACACACATGTATCAATGTTTTGGTTAATACAATTATAGCATGGTATGTAGACATTTATCATAAACATAAAGATATATAATAACCAATTTATTATTGCCTCTTGGGCATATCTCCAACAGTCTCCCACTTGCATTAGAGTCAATAATCTAGATTACATTGTAAGGTACCTAACACCCATGGCATTCTGGTGTTGGTCATGTTTTGCCCTAGGGAGAGCTTTAGTCAACGGATCTGCCACATTCAGATCAGTGTGTACTTTGCAAATCTTTACTTCTCCATCTTCGATGTACTCGCGAATCGAATAAAAACGCAGCTTGATATGCTTCAGCTTCTTGTGTGACCTTGGTTCTTGTGCATTGGCGATGGCACCCATGTTGTCACAATAGATGACTAGTGGGTCCAATGCACAAGGAACCACACCAAGCTCAACAATGAACCTCTTCATCCATACCGCTTCCGATGAAGCCTCTGAAGCTGCTATGTATTCTGCTTATGTTGAAGACTTCGCCACCGTGCACTGCTTCGAGCTACACCAGCTTACTGCAGCACCATTCAATATAAACACGTACCCAGACTGAGACTTAGAGTTATCAGGATCAATGTTCCAACTTGCATCGGTGTAACTGGTTACAACGAGCTCTTGGTCACCGCCATAACAAAGAAACATATCCTTAGTTCTTTTCAAGTACTTCAGGATATTCTTGACCGCTGTCCAGTGTTCCATTCCTGGATCACTTTGATATCTGCTAGTCAAATTAACAGCATGTGCTATATCCGGTCTAGTACACAGCATGGCATACATGATAGAGCCTACCGCCGAGGCATAGGGGATCTGATTCATCCTCTCTCTTTCTTCAGCCGTAGCCGGACCTTGAGTCTTACTCAAGACCTTACCTGGCAACATCGGTAAGAATCCTTTCTTACTTTCATCCATTCTAAACTTCTTTAGAATGTTGTCCAGGTATGTACTCTGTGAAAGCCCTATTGGGCGTCTTGATCTATCTCTATAAATCTTGATGCCTAAAATGTACGCTGCTTCACCAAGGTCTTTCATTGAAAAACACTTATTCAAATAACCTTTTACACTGCTTAATAGTTCTATATCATTCCCAATCAATAATATGTCATCTACATATAATATCAGGAATGATACAGAGCTCCCACTCACTTTCTTGTAAATACAAGCCTCTCCATGACACTGTATAAACCCGAAGTCTTTGATCACTGATACGTCTCAAACGTATCTATAATTCCTTATGTTCCATGCTACTTTTATGATGATACTCACATGTTTTATACACACATTATGTCATATTTATGCATTTTTTGGCACTAACCTATTGACAAGATGCCGAAGAGCCAGTTGCTGTTTTCTGCTGTTTTTGGTTTCAGAAATCCTACAAAGGAAATATTCTCGGAATTGGACGAAATCAACGCCCAGGGTCTTATTTTTCCACGAAGCTTTCAGAAGTCCAAGGGAGATACGAAGTGGGGCCACGAGGTGGCGCCACACTAAGGCGGCGCGGCCTAGGGGGGCCGCACCGCCCTACTGTGTGGGCCCCTCATGACGCCCCCTGACCTGCCCTTCCGCCTACTTAAAGCCTTCGTCGAGAAAACCCCAGTACCGAGAGCCACGATACGGAAAACCTTCCAGAGACGTCGCCGCCGCCAATCCCATCTCGGGGGATTCAGGAGATCGCCTCCGGCACCCTGCCGGAGAGGGGAATCATCTCCCGGAGGGCTCTTCATCGCCATGATCGCCTCCGGATTGATGTGTGAGTAGTTCACCCCTGGACTATGGGTCCATAGCAGTAGCTAGATGGTTGTATTCTCCTCATTGTGCTATCATTGTTGGATCTTGTGAGCTGCCTAACATGATCAAGATCATCTATTTGTAATACTACATGTTGTGTTTGTTGGGATCCGATGAATATGGAATACTACGTCAAGTTGATTATCAATCTATCATATATGTGTTGTTTATGATCTTGCATGCTCTCCGCTGCTAGTAGAGGCTCTGGCCAAGTTGATACTTGTAACTCCAAGAGGGAGTATTTATGCTCGATAGTGGGTTCATGCCTCCATTAAATCTGGGACAGTGACAGAAAGTTCTAAGGTTTTGGATATGCTGTTGCCACTAGGGATAAAACATCAATGCTTTGTCTAAGGATATTTGTGTTGATTACATTACGCATCATACTTAATGCAATTGTCTGTTGTTTGCAACTTAATACTGGAAGAGGTGCGGATGCTAACCCGAAGGTGGACTTTTTAGGCATAGATGCAAGTTCGATAGCGGTCTATGTACTTTGTCGTAATTCCCAATTGAATCTCACAATACTCATCATGATATGTATGTGCATTGTCATGCCCTCTCTATTTGTCAATTGCCCAACTGTAATTTGTTCACCCAATATGCTATTTCTTACCGGAGAGACACCTCTAGTGAACTGTGGACCCCGGTCCATTCTTTTACATCGAATACAATCTACTGCAATACTTGTTCTTACTGTTCTTCGCAAACATCATCTTCCACACTATACATCTAATCCGACTATACATCTAATCCTTTGTTTACAGCAAGCCGGTGAGATTGACAACCTCACTGTTACGTTGGGGCAAAGTACTTTGATTGTGTTGTGCAGGTTCCACGTTGGCGCCGGAATCCATGGTGTTGCGCCGCACTACACTCCGTCACCAACAACCTTGATACGTCTCAAACGTATCTATAATTTCTTATGTTCCATGCTACTTTTATGATGATACTCACATGTTTTATACACACTTTATGTCATATTTATGCATTTTCCGGCACTAACCTATTGACAAGATGCCGAAGAGCCAGTTGTTGTTTTCTGCTGTTTTTGGTTTCAGAAATCCTAGTAAGGAAATATTCTCGGAATTGGACAAAATCAACGCCCAGGGTCTTATTTTTCCACGAAGCTTCCAGAAGTCCAAAAGGGAAACGAAGTGGGGCCACGAGGCACCGCCACACTATGGCGGCGCGGCCCAGGCCTTGGCCGCGCGGCCCTAGCATGTGGGGCCCTCGCATCGCCCCTGACCTGCCCTTCCGCCTAGTTAAAGCCTTCGTCGCGAAAACCCCAGGACCGAGAGCCACGATACGGAAAACCTTCCAGAGACGCCGCCGCCGCCAATCCCATCTTGGGGGATTCAGGAGATCGCCTCTGACACCCTGCCGGAGAGGGGAATCATCTCCCGGAGGGCTCTTCATCGCCATGATCGCCTCCGGATTGATGTGTGAGTAGTTCACCCCTGGACTATGGGTCCATAGCAGTAGCTAGATGGTTGTCTTCTCCTCATTGTGCTATCATTGTTGGATCTTGTGAGCTGCCTAACATGATCAAGATCATCTATTTGTAATGCTACATGTTGCGTTTGTTGGGATCCGATGAATATGGAATACTATGTTATGTTGATTATCAGTCTATCATCTTTGTGTTGTTTATGATCTTGCATGCTCTCCGTTGCTAGTAGAGGCTCTGGCCAAGTTGATACTTGTAACTCCAAGAGGGAGTATTTATGCTCGATAGTGGGTTCATGCCTCCATTAAATGCAGGACGATGTGATGAAAGTTCTAAGGTTGTGGATGTGCTGTTGCCACGAGGGATAAAACATCAATGCTTTGTCTAAGGATATTTGTGTTGATTACATTACGCACCATACTTAATGCAATTGTCTGTTGTTTGCAACTTAATACTGGAAGGGGTGCGGATGCTAACCCGAAGGTGGACTTTTTAGGCATAGATGCATGTTGGATAGCGGTCTATGTACTTTGTCGTAATTCCCAATTGAATCTCACATTACTCATCATGATATGTATGTGCATTGTCATGCCCTCTCTATTTGTCAATTGCCCAACTGTAATTTGTTCACCCAACATGCTATTTCTTACCGGAGAGACACCTCTAGTGAACTGTGGACCCGGTCCATTCTTTTACATCGAATACAATCTACTGCAATACTTGTTCTTACTGTTCTTCGCAAACATCATCTTCCACACTATACATCTAATCCCACTATACATCTAATCCTTTGTTTACAGCAAGCCGGTGAGATTGACAACCTCACTGTTACGTTGGGGCAAAGTACTTTGATTGTGTTGTGCAGGTTCCACGTTGGCGCCGGAATCCCTGGTGTTGCGCCGCACTACACTCCGTCACCAACAACCTTGATACGTCTCAAACGTATCTATAATTTCTTATGTTACATGCTACTTTTATGATGATACTCACATGTTTTATACACACTTTATGTCATATCTATGCATTTTCCGGCACTAACCTATTGACAAGATGCCGAAGAGCCAGTTGCTGTTTTCTGCTGTTTTTGGTTTCAGAAATCCTAGTAAGGAAATATTCTCGGAATTGGACGAAATCAACGCCCAGGGTCTTATTTTTCCACGAAGCTTCCAGGAGTCCAAAAGGGAAACGAAGTGGGGCCTCGAGGCGCCGCCACACTAGGGCGGCGCGGCCCAGGCCTTGGCCGCACGGCCCTAGCGTGTGGGGCCCTCGCGTCGCCCCTGACCTGCCCTTCCGCCTAGTTAAAGCCTTCGTCGCGAAAACCCCAGGACCGAGAGCCACGATACGGAAAACCTTCCAGAGACGCCGCCGCCGCCAATCCCATCTCGGGGGATTCAGGAGATCGCCTCCGACACCCTGCCGGAGAGGGGAATCATCTCCCGGAGGGCTCTTCATCGCCATGATCGCCTCCGGATCGATGTGTGAGTAGTTCACCCCTGGACTATGGGTCCATAGCAGTAGCTAGATGGTTGTCTTCTCCTCATTGTGCTATCATTGTTGGATCTTGTGAGCTGCCTAACATGATCAAGATCATCTATTTGTAATGCTACATGTTGCGTTTGTTGGGATCCGATGAATATGGAATACTATGTTATGTTGATTATCAGTCTATCATCTATGTGTTGTTTATGATCTTGCATGCTCTCCGTTGCTAGTAGAGGCTCTGGCCAAGTTGATACTTGTAACTCCAAGAGGGAGTATTTATGCTCGATAGTGGGTTCATGCCTCCATTAAATCTGGGACAGTGACAGAAAGTTTTAAGGTTGTGGATGTGCTGTTGCCACTAGGGATAAAACATCAATGCTTTGTCTAAGGATATTTGTGTTGATTACATTACGCACCATACTTAATGCAATTGTCTGTTGTTTGCAACTTAATACTGGAAGGGGTGCGGATGCTAACCCGAAGGTGGACTTTTTAGGCATAGATGCATGTTGGATAGCGGTCTATGTACTTTGTCGTAATTCCCAATTGAATCTCACATTACTCATCATGATATGTATGTGCATTGTCATGCCCTCTCTATTTGTCAATTGCCCAACTGTAATTTGTTCACCCAACATGCTATTTCTTACCGGAGAGACACTTCTAGTGAACTGTGGACCCCGGTCCATTCTTTTACATCGAATACAATCTACTGCAATACTTGTTCTTACTGTTCTTCGCAAACATCATCTTCCACACTATACATCTAATCCCACTATACATCTAATCCTTTGTTTACAGCAAGCCGGTGAGATTGACAACCCACACTGTTACGTTGGGGCAAAGTACTTTGATTGTGTTGTGCAGGTTCCACGTTGGCGCCGGAATCCCTGGTGTTGCGCCGCACTACACTCCGTCACCAACAACCTTGATACGTCTCAAACGTATCTATAATTTCTTATGTTACATGCTACTTTTATGATGATACTCACATGTTTTATACACACTTTATGTCATATTTATGCATTTTCCGGCACTAACCTATTGACAAGATGCCGAAGAGCCAGTTGCTGTTTTCTGCTGTTTTTGGTTTCAGAAATCCTAGTAAGGAAATATTCTCGGAATTGGACGAAATCAACGCCTAGGGTCTTATTTTTCCACGAAGCTTCCAGGAGTCCAAAAGGGAATCGAAGTGGGGCCTCGAGGCGCCGCCACACTAGGGCGGCGCGGCCCAGGCCTTGGCCGTGCGGCCCTAGCGTGTGGGGCCCTCGCGTCGCCCCTGACCTGCCCTTCCGCCTAGTTAAAGCCTTCGTCGCGAAAACCCCAGGACCGAGAGCCACGATACGGAAAACCTTCCAGAGACGCCGCCGCCGCCAATCCCATCTCGGGGGATTTAGGAGATCGCTTCCGACACCCTGCCGGAGAGGGGAATCATCTCCCGGAGGGCTCTTCATCGCCATGATCGCCTCCGGATCGATGTGTGAGTAGTTCACCCCTGGACTATGGGTCCATAGCAGTAGCTAGATGGTTGTCTTCTCCTCATTGTGCTATCATTGTTGGATCTTGTGAGCTGCCTAACATGATCAAGATCACCTATTTGTAATGCTACATGTTGCCTTTGTTGGGATCTGATGAATATGGAATACTATGTTATGTTGATTATCAATCTATCATCTATGTGTTGTTTATGATCTTGCATGCCCTCCGTTGCTAGTAGAGGCTCTGGCCAAGTTGATACTTGTAACTCCAAGAGGGAGTATTTATGCTCGATAGTGGGCTCATGCCTCCATTAAATGCAGGACGATGTGAGAAAGTTCTAAGGTTGTGGATGTGCTGTTGCCACTAGGGATAAAACATCAATGCTTTGTCTAAGGATATTTGTGTTGATTACATTACGCACCATACTTAATGCAATTGTCTGTTGTTTGCAACTTAATACTGGAAGGGTTGCGGATGCTAACCCGAAGGTGGACTTTTTAGGCATAGATGCATGTTGGATAGCGGTCTATGTACTTTGTCGTAATTCCCAATTGAATCTCACATTACTCATCATGATATGTATGTGCATTGTCATGCCCTCTCTATTTGTCAATTGTCCAACTGTAATTTGTTCACCCAACATGCTATTTCTTACCGGAGAGACACCTCTAGTGAACTGTGGACCCCGGTCCATTCTTTTACATCGAATACAATCTACTGCAATACTTCTTCTTACTGTTCTTCGCAAACATCATCTTCCACACTATACATCTAATCCCACTATACATCTAATCCTTTGTTTACAGCAAGCCGGTGAGATTGACAACCCACACTGTTACGTTGGGGCAAAGTACTTTGATTGTGTTGTGCAGGTTCCACGTTGGCGCCGGAATCCCTGGTGTTGCGTCGCACTGCACTCCGTCACCAACAACCTTGATACGTCTCAAACGTATCTATAATTTCTTATGTTACATGCTACTTTTATGATGATACTCACATGTTTTATACACACTTTATGTCATATTTATGCATTTTCCGGCACTAACCTATTGACAAGATGCCGAAGAGCCAGTTGATGTTTTCTGCTGTTTTTGGTTTCAGAAATCCTAGTAAGGAAATATTCTCGGAATTGGACGAAATCAACGCCAGGGTCTTATTTTTCCACGAAGCTTCCAGGAGTCCAAAAGGGAAACGAAGTGGGGCCTCGAGGCGCCGCCACACTAGGGCGGCGCGGCCCAGGCCTTGGCCGCGCGGCCCTAGCGTGTGGGGCCCTCGCGTCGCCCTGACCTGCCCTTCCGCCTAGTTAAAGCCTTCGTCGCGAAAACCCCAGGACCGAGAGCCATGATACGGAAAACCTTCCAAAGACGCCGCCGCCGCCAATCCCATCTCGGGGGATTCAGGAGATCGCCTCCGACACCCTGCCGGAGAGGGGAATCATCTCCCGGAGGGCTCTTCATCGCCATGATCGCCTCCGGATCGATGTGTGAGTAGTTCACCCCTGGACTATGGGTCCATAGCAGTAGCTAGATGGTTGTCTTCTCCTCATTGTGCTATCATTGTTGGATCTTGTGAGCTGCCTAACATGATCAAGATCATCTATTTGTAATGCTACATGTTGCGTTTGTTGGGATCCGATGAATATGGAATACTATGTTATGTTGATTATCAATCTATCATCTATGTGTTGTTTATGATCTTGCATGCTCTCCGTTGCTAGTAGAGGCTCTGGCCAAATTGATACTTGTAACTCCAAGAGGGAGTAATTATGCTCGATAGTGGGTTCATGCCTCCACTAAATCTGGGACAGTGACAGAAAGTTCTAAGGTTGTGGATGTGCTGTTGCCACTAGGGATAAAACATCAATGCTTTGTCTAAGGATATTTGTGTTGATTACATTACGCACCATACTTAATGCAATTGTCTGTTGTTTGCAACTTAATACTGGAAGGGGTGCGGATGCTAACCCGAAGGTGGACTTTTTAGGCAAAGATGCATGCTGGATAGCGGTCTATGTACTTTGTCGTAATGCCCAATTGAATTTCACACTACTCATCATGATATGTATGTGCATTGTTATGCCCTCTTTATTTATCAATTGCCCAACTGTAATTTGTTCACCCAACATGCTATTTCTTATCGGAGAGACACCTCTAGTGAACTGTGGACCCCAGTCCATTCTTTTACATCGAATACAATCTACTGCAATACTTGTTCTTACTGTTCTTCGTAAACATCATTTTCCACACCATACATTTAATCCTTTGTTACAGCAAGCCGATGAGATTGACAACCTCACTGTTAAGTTGGGGCAAAGTATTTTGATTGTGTTGTGCAGGTTCCACGTTGGCGCCGGAATCCTTGGTGTTGCGCCGCACTACACTCCGTCACCAACAACCTTCAACGTGCTTCTTGACTCCTACTGGTTCGATAACCTCGGTTTCTTACTGAGGGAAAACTTGCTGCTGTACGCATCACACCTTCCTCTTGGGGTTCCCAACGGACGTGTGCTTTACCGTCACAAGCAACTCTTTTTCTGGCGCCGTTGCCGAGGAGATCAAGACACGCTGCAAGGGGAGTCTTCCACTTCCAATCTCTTTACTTTGTTTTTGTCTTGCTTTACTTTATTTTATTTACTGCTTTGTTTGCTTTCTTTATATCAAAATACAAAAAAAAAATTAGTTACTTGTTTTATTTTACTTAATTTAGTTTGCTTAGTTTATTTTTATTGCTAAAATGAGCAATCCTGCAATTGCATCTTTTTGTTTCTTGTTTTTATTTCACTAGTTAGGCATAATGGAAAACAACTATGAGCTTTTTAATCTATTTCCTGATCTAAGACATGGATTGTTTGATGCGAAAATTAAAAAACCTATGGAACCTTATTTGCATGATAGTAGCAATGTTATTAGCATGAACCATTTGAACAATATTATTGCTAATGCTATGGAAGAATTTAAACTTGGGGAAGCTGGTTTTGATGAGCATATTTTTAGTCCCCCAGGCATGGAGGAGGAAATTTACTTTGATGATACTTTGCCTCCCAATTATGATGATAATAATGATAGTGGTATTTTGGTGCTACCTACTATGGAGGATAAAAATTATTATGATTATACTATGCCTCCTATATTTGATGATGAGAATAATAATGATAGCTACTTTGTTGAATTTGCCCCCACTACAATTAATAAGAATGACTATGCTTATGTTGGGAGTAGCAATTATTTTATCCATGAGACTTATGATAAGAATGCTTTATGTGATAGTTATATTGTTGAGTTTTTTCATGATGCTACTGGAAATTATTATGAGAGAGGAAAATATGGTTGTAGAAATTTTCATGTTACTAAAACACCTCTCTACATGCTGAAAATTTTGAAGTTACCTGTGTTTTATTTTCCTATGCTTACCACTTTGTTCTTCATGAATTTGTTTATTTACAAGATTCCTTTTCATAGGAAGTGGGTTAGGCTTAAATTTGTTTTGAATTTGCTTTTTGATGCTCTCTTTTGCTTCAACTCTTATTTCTTGTGAGCATCATTAAAATTACTGAGCCCATCTTAATGGCTATAAAGAAAGCACTTCTTGGGAGATAACCCATATTTTTATTTTGCTACTGTTTTGTTGTGTCTTGGAAGTTGTTACTACTGTAGCAACCTCTCCTTATCTTTATTTTATTGCATTGTTGTGCCAAGTAAAGTCTTTGATAGTAGAGTTGATACTAGATTTGGATTGCTGCACAGAAACAGATTTCTTACTGTCACGAATTTGAGTCGCCCCGTCTGTAGGTAACTCAGAAAAATATGCCAATTTACGTGCGTGATCCACAGATATGTACGCAACTTTCATTCAATTTGAGTATTTTCATCTGAGCAAGTTTAGTGCCCCAGAAAAATTCGTCTTTACGTACTGTTCTATTTTGACAGATTCTGCCTTTTATTTCGCATTGCCTGTTTTGCTATGTTTGATGGATTTCTTTATTCCATTAACTTTCAGTAGCTTTGTGCAATGCCCAGAAGTGTTAATAATGATTATGTCACCTCTGAACATGTGAATTTTTGATTATGCACTAACCCTCTAATGAGTTTGTTTTGAGTTTGGTGTGGAGAAAGTTTTCAAGGATCAAGAGAGGAGGATGATATAATATGATCAAGGAGAGTGAAAACTCTAAGCTTGGGGATGCCCCCGTGGTTCATCCCTGCATATTTCAAGAAGACTCAAGCATCTAAGTTTGGGGATGCCCAAGACATCCCCTTCTTCATCGACAAATTATCAGGTCACCTCTAGTGAAACTATATTTTTATTCGGCCACATCTTATGTGCTTTACTTGGAGCGTCTTTATGTTCTTGTTTTTGTTTTGTTTGAATAAAATTGGATCCTAGCATTCATTATATGGGAGAGAGACACTCTCCGCTGTTGCATATGAACACATATGTTCTTAGCTTTATTCTTAATGTTCATGGCGAAGGTTGAAACTGCTTCGTTAATTGTTAAATGGTTGGAAACAGAAAATGCTACATGTGGTAATTGGTATAATGTCTTGAATAATTTGATACTTGGCAATTGTTGTGCTCATATAGATCATGTTTAAGCTCTTGCATCATGT
This sequence comes from Lolium perenne, assembly GCF_019359855.2. NCBI lineage: Eukaryota > Viridiplantae > Streptophyta > Magnoliopsida > Poales > Poaceae > Lolium > Lolium perenne. The sequence goes on along the minus strand of NC_067248.2, from coordinate 28,772,281 downwards.
ACTTTGCACCTATTAATGAAGAAATACTGTAGAGCTTGTTGACATTTGGTTTGCATGATTGGTCTCTATAAAGTCTAGATATTTTCTGGTGAGGGTTTGAACAACAAGGAAGTCAATGTAGAGACTTATAATGCTTGCAATATGTTCTTATGTAAGTTTTGTTGTACCGGTTCATACTTGTTTTTGCTTCAAACAACCTTGCTAGCCTAAGCCTTGTATTGAGAGGGAATACTTCTCGTGCATCCAAAATCCTTGAGCCAAAAACTATGCCATTTGTGTCCACCATACCTACCTACTACATGGTATTTCTCTGCCATTCCAAGTAAATACTTCATGTGCTACCTTTAAACAATTCAAAATTTATTATCTCTTATTTGTGTCAATGTTTTATAGCTCATGAGGAAGTATGTGGTGTTTTATCTTTCAATCTTGTTGGGCAGCTTTCACCAATGGACTAGTGGCTTCATCCGCTTATCCAATAATTTTGCAAAAAGAGCTGGCAACGGGGTTCCCAGCCCCAGTTAATTAAAATTCATTAATAATTCTCTTCACATGTTTTGCTCTGATTCGTCAGTAAGTAACTTAATTTTGCAAATAGACACTCCTCCATGGTATGTGAAAGGTTGGAAGGCACCCGAGGATTCGGTTAGCCATGGCTTGAGAAAGCAAAGGTGGGGAGGAGTGTCACCTAAATAAAACTAAACTAAATAGACACTCCTTCATGGTATGTGATTGTTGGAAGGCACCCGTGGATTCGGTTAGCCATGGCTTGTGAAAGCAAAGGTTGGAAGGAGTGTCACCCAAAAATAAAAATAAACTACACTAAAGTACATGTGTAAACAAAAGAGAAGAGGGATGATCTACCTTGGTGGTAGAGATAACGTCCTTCATGGGAGCCGCTCTTTAAAAGTATGTCTGGCAAGGGGGTTAGAGTGCCCATTACCATTCGTTGACAACAACAAACACCTCTCAAAATTTTACTTTTATGCTCTCTATATGATTTCAAAACTTGAAAAGCTCTAGCACATGATTTATCCCTGCTTCCCTCTGCGAAGGGGCCATTCTTTTACTTTTATGTTGAGTCAGTTTACCTATTTCCTTCCATCTTAGAAGCAAACACTTGTGTTAACTGTGCATTGATTCTTACATACTTGCTTATTTTCATTCATCATATTACTTTGTGTTGACAATTATCCATGAGATATACATGTTGAAGTTGAAAGCAACCGCTGAAACTTATATCTTCCTTTGTGTTGCTACAAAGCTTTCTACTAAGAATCTATTGCTTTATGAGTTAACTTCTATGCAAGACTTATTGATACTTGTCTTGAAAGTACTATTCATGAAAAGTCTTTGCTATATGATTCAGTTGTTTAATCATTGTCTTTACCATTTCTTCGAATCACTTCATTCATTACATATGCTTACAATAGTATTGATCAAGATTATGATAGCATGTCACTTAAGAAATTATCTTTGTTATCGTTTACCTACTCGAGGACGAGTAGGAACTAAGCTTGGGGATGCTTGACACGTCTCAAACGTATCTATAATTTCTTATGTTCCATGCTACTTTTATGATGATACTCACATGTTTTATACACACTTTATGTCATATTTATGCATTTTCCGGCACTAACCTATTGACAAGATGCCGAAGAGCCAGTTGTTGTTTTCTGCTGTTTTTGGTTTCAGAAATCCTAGTAAGGAAATATTCTCGGAATTAGACGAAATCAATGCCCAGGGTCTTATTTTTCCACGAAGCTTCCAGAAGTCCGAGGGAGATACGAAGTGGGGCCACGAGGTGGCGCCACACTAAGGCGGCGCGGCCTAGGGGGGGCCCGCGCCGCTCTACTGTGTGGGCCCCTCGTGACGCCCCCTGACCTGCCCTTCCGCCTACTTAAAGCCTTCGTCGAGAAAACCCCAGTACCGAGAGCCACGATACGGAAAACCTTCCAGAGACGCCGCCGCCAATCCCATCTCAGGGGATTCAGGAGATCGCCTCCGGCACCCTGCCGGAGAGGGGAATCATCTCCCGGAGGGCTCTTCATCGCCATGATCGCCTCCAGATTGATGTGTGAGTAGTTCACCCCTGGACTATGGGTCCATAGCAGTAGCTAGATGGTTGTCTTCTCCTCATTGTGCTATCATTGTTGGATCTTGTGAGCTGCCTAACATGATCAAGATCATCTATTTGTAATACTACATGTTGTGTTTGTTGGGATCCGATGAATATGGAATACTATGTCAAGTTGATTATCAATCTATCATATATGTGTTGTTTATGATCTTGCATGCTCTCCGTTGCTAGTAGAGGCTCTGGCCAAGTTGATACTTGTAACTCCAAGAGGGAGTATTTATGCTCGATAGTGGGTTCATGCCTCCATTAAATGCAGGACGATGACGAGAAAGTTCTAAGGTTGTGGATGTGTTGTTGCCACTAGGGATAAAACATAAATGCTTTGTCTAACGATATTTGTGTTTATTACATTACGCACCATACTTAATGCAATTGTCTGTTGTTTGCAACTTAATACTGGAAGGGGTGCGGATGCTAACCCGAAGGTGGACTTTTTAGGCATATATGCATGCTGGATAGCGGTCTATGTACTTTGTCGTAATGCCCAATTGAATCTCACATTACTCATCATGATATGTATGTGCATTGTCATGCCCTCTCTATTTGTCAATTGCCCAACTGTAATTTGTTCACCCAACATACTATTTCTTATCGGAGAGACACCTCTAGTGAACTGTGGACCCCGGTCCATTCTTTTACATCGAATACAATCTACTGCAATACTTGTTCTTACTGTTCTTCGCAAACATCATCTTCCACACTATACATCTAATCCTTTGTTTACAGCAAGCCAGTGAGATTGACAACCTCACTGTTACGTTGGGGCAAAGTACTTTGATTGTGTTGTGCAGGTTCCACGTTGGCGCCGGAATCCCTGGTGTTGCGCCGCACTACACTCCGTCACCAACAACCTTCACGTGCTTCTTGACTCCTACTGGTTCGATAACCTTGGTTTCTTACTGAGGGAAAACTTGCTGCTGTACGCATCACACCTTCCTCTTGGGGTTCCCAACGGACGCGTGCTGTACGCGTATCAATCACCTTATCAAAGCGTCGGTTCCAACTCCTGGATGTTTGCTTCAGTCCATAAATAGAACGCTGAAGTTTGCATACCTTGTTAGCATTTTTAGGATCGACAAAACCTTTGGGTTGTACCATATACAACTCTTCCTCAATGTCACCATTAAGGAACGCCATTTTGACATCCATCTGCCAAATCTCATAATCGAAAAATGCATCTATTGCTAACAAAATCCTCACAGACTTTAGCTTCGCTACAGGTGAGAAAGTCTCATCGTAGTCAACACCTTGAATTTGTCGGAAACCCTTTGCGACAAGTCAAGCTTTATAGACAGTAACATTACCATCATCATCTGTTTTTCTCTTGAAGATCCATTTATTCTCGACAGCCTTGCGGCTATCAGGTAAGTCTACCAAAGTCCACAATTTGTTATCATACATGGATCCCATTTCGGATTTCATGGCTTCTTGCCATTTGTTGGAATCTGGGCTCATCATCGCTTCTTCATACGTCCCAGGGTCCTCATCATTGTTGTCCACAATCATGACATTTAGACAAGGATCATACCAATCAGGAGTGGTATGTTCCCTTGTCGATCTACGAGGTTCAGTAGCTATCTCGCTCGAAGTTTCATGATCATTATCATTAGCTTCCTCTGTCACCGGTGCAGGTGGCATAGGAACATCTTCCGGTACTGCGCTACTCTGATCAACGAGAGAAGGTTCAGTAACCTCATCGAGTTCTACTTTTCTTCCAGTCACTTCTTTAGTGAGAAACTCTTTCTCAAGAAAGGTTCCGTTCTTAGCAACAAAGATTTTGCCTTCGGATCTTTGATAGAAAGTATACCCTATAGTTTCCTTAGGGTATCCTATGAAGACACATTTCTCCGCTTTGGGTTCTAGCTTGTCCGGTTGTAACTTTTTTACATAGGCTTCGCAACCCCAGACTTTAAGGAACAACAGCTTAGGTTTCTTATTAAACCATAATTCATACGGTGTCGTTGCAACAGATTTAGATGGTGCCCTATTTAAAGTGAATGCAACTGTCTCTAATGCATAACCCCAAAACGATAACGGCAAATCAGTAAGAGACATCATAGAACGAACCATATCTAAGAGAGTTCGATTACGACGTTCGGACACACCATTACGTTGTGGTGTTCCCGGCGGTGTCAACTGTGAAAGTATTCCGCATTTCTTTAAATGCATGCCAAACTCATAACTCAGATATTCGCCTCCGCGATCAGAACGCAGAAACTTGATCTTCTTGTTACGTTGATTTTCTACTTCACTTTGGAATTCCTTAAACTTCTGAAAAGTTTCGGATTTATTTTTCATGAAATAGATATACCCATATCTACTCAGATCATCTGTGAAGGTTAGAACATAACGATAACCATCGCGTGAGGCTACACTCATTGGTCCGCACACATCGGTATGTATGATTTCCAATAAGTCTGTAGCTCGCTCCATAATACCAGAGAATGGAGTCTTAGTCATTTTTCCCATTAGACATGCTTCGCATCTATCAAGTGACTCAAAGTCAAGTGACTCAAGTAGTCCATCGGAATGGAGTTTCTTCATCCGTTTCACTCCAATATGACCAAGACGACAGTGCCACATATAAGTAGAATTATCATTCAATTTAATTCGCTTAGCATCAATGTTATGAACATGTGTATCACTACTATCGAGATTTAATAGAAATAAACCATTCTTCTCAGGCGCTTGACCATAAAAGATATTATTCATAAAAATAGAACAACCATTATTCTCAGACTTGAATGAATAACCGTCTTGCATTAAACAAGATCCAGATATAATGTTCATGCTCAATGCAGGCACTAAATAACAATTATTGAGGTTTAAAACTAATCCCGAAGGTAGATGTAGAGGGAGCGTGCCGACAGCGATCACATCGACCTTGGATCCATTTCCAACGTGCATCGTCACTTCGTCCCTCGCAAGGCTTCGTTTATTCCGTAGTTCCTGTTTCGAGTTACAAATGTGAGCAACCGAACCAGTATCAAATACCCAAGCACTAGTACGAGAACCAGTAAGATAGACATCTATAACATGTATATTAGATATACCTTTCTTCTTCTTGACAAGGCCGCTCTTCAGATCAGACAAGTATTTGGGGCAATTACGCTTCCACTGCCCCTTCTCCTTGCAGTAATAGCACTCAGTATCAGGTTTAGGGCCAGCCTTAGGCTTCTCAGGAGGCGCAGCAACTTTCTTGCCGCCCTTCTTGAAGTTTCCCTTCTTAGGTTTGCCTTGTTTCTTGAAACTGGTGGTCTTGTTGACCATCAACACTTGGTGCTCTTTCTGTATCTCAATCTCAGCAGATTTTAGCATGGAGAAGAGTTCAGGTAACTCCTTGTTCATGTTCTGCATATTGTAGTTCATCACAAAGTTCTTGTAACTAGGTGGCAGTGATTGGAGGACACGATTAATCTCCAGCTTGTTAGGAATCACTACCCCCAAGTCACTGAGTTTCTTCGCATGCCCGGTCATGGCGAGCATGTGCTCACTTACGGAGCTGCCCTCTTCCATCATGCAACTGAAGAAGTGTTTCGATGCTTCATAGCATTCCACAGCCGCATGAGTTTCAAAGATAGCTTTCAGCTCATTGACCAGCTCATACGGATCATGGTGCTCAAAACGTTTTTGAAGATCGGCTTCCAGACTGCATAGGATGGCACACTGAACTTGAGAGTACCGAGTTTTCCGAGTCACGTAAACATTCTTTACTTCATCGGATTCAGTTTCTGCAGGTGGGGCACCTAGCGGTGCATCGAGCACATATTGCAGGTTTCCACCAGCGAGGAAAATCCTCACATGAAGAAACCAGTCGGTGAAGTTGCTACCGTTGCTCTTAAGCTTTTCTTTCTCTAGGAACTGATTAAAATTGATTGATGAGGATGCCATGATCTACAACATATATTTGCAATAGTTTAGACTAAGTTTATGACAGATTGAGTTCAAATTTTAATTCAACAAAATTAAAAACTAGGTGAACTCCCACTCAAAACAATATCCATCGCATTGTCTTAGTGATCACACGAACCAAATCCACTACACCAAGTCCGATCATCACGAGACAAGATGTAACTTCAATGGCGAACACTCAAAGTGTTCATCATATCAATCATATGACTCATGCTCTACCTTTCGGTATCCCATGTTCCGAGACCATGTCTGTACATGCTAGGCTCGTCAAGGCAACCTTAGTATCCGCGTGTGCAAATCTGGCTTGCACCCGTTGTATGCACATGTTGAATCTATCACACCCGATCATCACGTGATGCTTCGAAACGACAAGTCTTAGCAACGGTGCTACTAAGGATGAACACTTTATTATCTTGATATTTAGTGAGAGGGATCATCTTATAATGCTACCGTCGCGATCTAAGCAAAATAAGATGCATAAAAGGATTAACATCACATGCAATTCATATGTGATATGATATGGCCCCGTTGTCTTTGCGCCTTTGATCTTTATCTCCAAAGCACGAACATGATCTCCATCATCAACGGGCATGATCTCCATCATCGTAGGCGTAGCGTCAAGGTCAATTGCGTCGTCTTCATGATTGTTCTCCCATGTAGCAACTATTACAACTTCTTTGAAATATTACTCAACATGAAATTTAAAGACAACCATCAGGCTCCTGCCGATTGCCACAATACAATAATGATCATCTCATACATATTCATCATCACATTATGGCCATATCACATCACCAAACCCTGCAAAAACAAGTTAGACGTCTCTAATTTGGTTTGCATATTTTACGTGGTTTAGGGTTTTCGAGTAAGATCCAATCTACCTACGAACAAGAACCACAACGGTGATACTAGTGTTGTCAATAGAAAGAGTAAATTGGATATTCACTGTAGTAGGAGAGACAGATACCCGCAAAGCCACTTATGCAATACAAGTTGCATGTCGAGCGTGCAGCAAATCTCATGAACGCGGTCATGTAAAGTTAGCCCGAGCCGCTTCATCCCACTATGCCACAAAGATGCAAAGTACTCGAACTAAAGACAACAAAGCATCAACGCCCACAAAACAATTGTGTTATACTCGTGCAACCAATCTATGCATAGACACTGCTCTGATACCACTAATGGAATTCGTAGCATAGAAAACAAAAAATTTCCTACCGCAAGAACGAAAACCAAGCCAAGATGCAATTTAGAAGATGGTAGCAATGAGGGGATCACGAGACTAACCCTTGAAGATTTCCAAAGCCTACGAGATTAGATCTCGTTGTTGCAGAAGATGATCACTTGCCGCTTTCAAAAGCGTGTAGAAGATCTTGACGGTGCCACAATCGGGCAGCACCTCCGTACTCGGTCACACGTTCGGTGTTGATGAAGACGACGTCCTTCTCCCCATTCCAGCGGGCAGCGGAAGTAGTAGATCCTCCTCGGAATCCTGGCAGCACGACGGCGTGGTGGCGGTGGTGATGGAGAACTCCGGCAGGGCTTCGCCTATGCGCTGCGGGAGTTGTATGTGGAGGAGGGGCGCTAGCATTTGGGGAGAGGGGGGTCTTGGGCGCCGGCCTCAAGGGGTTGCGGCCAAGGTGGGAGGCTTGAGTGGCCGCCCCCTCCCCTTGCTCCTCATTATATAGGTGGAAGCCCCAAGTGTTGGACTACAAGTCTTCGAATAAGACCCCAACCCAAAACTTCCCATATGGTGGGAAACCTACTCAAGGGGGGAGTCCTACTCAAGGTGGGACTCCCACCTTTCCTTGAGGTGGGGTGGCCGGCCACCTTAGGTGGAGTCCACCTGGGACTCCTCCCCTTTAGGGTTGGCCGGCCATGCTAGTGGAGTTCCTCCGGGACTCCACCTTCCATAGTTATTTCTTTCGGACTTTTCTAGAACCTTCTAGAACCTTCCATAAATGCACCGAATCATTTTCAAACTTATAAAATGACTTCCTATATATGAATCTTATTCTCCGGACCATTCCGGAACTCCTCGTGATGTCCTGGATCCCATCCGAGACTCCGAACAAAAACTTCGAACTCCATTCCATATTCCATATCTACTCAAACGACATCAAACCTTAAGTGTGTCACCATACGGTTCGCGAACTATGCAAACATGGTTGAGACTTCTCTACGACCAATAACCAATAGCGGGATCTGGAGATCCATAATGGCTCCCACATATTCAACGATGACTTAGTGATCGAATGAACCATTTACATATGATACCGATTCCTTTTGTCACGTGATATTTTACTTGTCCGAGGTTTGATCATCGGTATCTCTATACCTCGTTCAACCTTGTCTCCTGACAAGTACTCTTTACTCGTACCGTGGTATGTGGTCTCTTATGAACCATTCATATGCTTGCAAGCTAATTAGACGACATTCCACCGAGAAGGCCCAGAGTATATCTATCCGTCATCGGGATGGACAGAACCCACTGTTGATCCATATGCCTCAACTCATACTTTCCGAATACCTAATCCCACTTTTATAACCATCCATTTACGCAGTGGCGTTTGATGTAATCAAAGTACCCTTCCGGCATAAGTGATTTATATGATCTCATGGTCGAAAGGACTAGGTAACTATGTATCGAAAGCTTATAGCAAATAAACTTAATGACGTGATCTTATGCTACGCTTAATTGGGTGTGTCCATTACATCATTCACATAATGATATAATCTTGTTATTAATAATATCCAATGTTTATGATCATGAAATTATGATCATCTATTAATCAACAAGCTAGTTATACAAGAGGCTTACTAGGGACTCCTTGTTGTTCACATAACACACATGTATCAATGTTTCGGTTAATACAATTATAGCATGGTATGTAGACATTTATCATAAACATAAAGATATATAATAACCAATTTATTATTGCCTCTTGGGCATATCTCCAACACGCACGCGCATTGCGTTTCGTGACTCGAGTTCGAGTTCGAAACACCTTTTGTGGAAGCCTAAATTTGGTATCAAAACATGCCTTGGCTTTCCAGGAACTCTTGCTATATTCTTTTCTAAAATATTGAAACTACTTATGGGTTATTTATGAACAAATTTAGTTACTTATGCTATTTCTTAACAAATTTTATTTTACCATTTTTTGATGAATAGAGATGATGATAAGGGTGAATGGATGGTACAATTTGAAACTAACTTATATTTCAAACTCTTGTACAGTGCTAGTAGTATACTCCTGAATTTTTAAGAAATTTCTTAACAGAGATACACATATGCAAAACAAACTTAACAGATCTTAAGAAATTTCTTAACACAGATACACATATGCGAAACTAACTTATATTAACGGATATATAATTAACCATTATTTTGCTGATTGAGACTGAAAATAACTCACCACAACATTCTCAACCTCTGCGAAGTTCATGACGATGCTGAACGATTCTACATTCCTCTTTGCTGGAAGCAATTCTCATGTGGCTGGTTGCAGATGCGACAGATCTCGATCGCTAAAATACAAGAAGTCGAGTCAGAAGAAGATTGAGAAGAAAATAAAAATAAAGCATGAACTGAAAAAACCCTTTCCGAAATGGGGAAAAATCAAATCAACGTGGAGAATAAACTAGATTGAACGAAATGTTGAAGAACATTGTACTTAATCATACGAGTAATCGAAGAATTCTTGGTGAATTCCGGAGAAAACAAAGAGGATGAACTGGCGGAGGTTACTGTACTGCCATCGTCGCTGGAACTAGCGGGCGCACATTTTTCAGATTTATCCCGCAAGCGGTTGTTAATGGAGCCCGTCTGTGCGGTTCTCTTTGAAGCGGTTTACTTTAGTAACTGCCTATGGAAGATAAGGTAGGCGGTCTCCTGTATTTTTCACCTTTGGTCACCATATTCTTTAAGGCGCTTCATTTTAATAACCGCCTAAGATATATAAGTTAGGCGGTCTCCTATACCATCCGTCTCAGGTGCCCCGCTTCTTTCAGGCATGCATTATTAATCAGGGCCTCTAAGAGTTATTCCCGACCGTCTAAGGGGTGCTTGCAGAATCGGCTTTCAATTACTTGGGACAAAACCGTCTCTAAGTAGCGAGTTTGTACTAGTGATGGTTCTTGTAGAAAAGAAAAGGCACAAGAGAAGCTTGATTTTATTTTTGAGAAGAAAAAAAGAAATTCTAACAAAGCATGATTTTTTAAGAGCTCGCAACTTGGAGTTTTGATTTTCAAGCAACACCATCACACAAACATTGCAAAAGAAGCACTCAAATTAGTCACGCAAGATTTTTGAAAAGTTTATGTTGGCTCAAAATTCTTAACTACCATACTACTACTGCTCTGAATTTGATAAGTTGGGAGTAATATAGATTTTTAGAGCAAGTTGCTAAATCCAACTCGGAAAATGCTACCTTAGTCGATTTTTTAAAGGAAAACGCTGAGGTTCCCCCGGGGTAACAGCGCTCGGATCCTCCGCCTCGAGAGTCTGCCGCGTGTCAACATGAGTCCCACCTTCGGGCTCATCCTCGTCCAGCTTTTTTCTCTCGCACGATAGGATAAGGAATCCCCAACCACGCCGGGCCACTCGTCCCCTACCTCCGCCTGCTGGCCGGTAGACTGCCTCACTACCACCGCCCGCGCCGATAGCCCTCCGCCACTAACGTGCACCACCTTGCAGAGCTCCGCCGTCGCACGCTTCCACCGCTGTCGAGCATCCCGTCGTCGAGTACCACCGCCGCGCGTCCCCCGCACAGCCAAGCCTGGAGAAGATGTCGGCGCGCGGGGGGAAAGGCCCTAGTGCAAGGAGGCGGCGGCGATTGGCCCGGAACAGGACCCTGAAGGCCTCCGCCTCTTTAGGCCGCCGTCGCCGCGGCCTCGTTGCCGAATCCACCACCTCGGCCGTGCTCGTCGTGCAGGTCACCGACCATGGCGTAGCAGCGGGGAGTCGCCCTGCAGGTCCGCAGGCACGGCCATGGCCAAGCCCTGTAACCCAAGCTACTGTAATAACCCAGAACATAGGAACAACGAAGGGTAGATTTAGAAATGGGATGTGCATTTCATCGCAAAACGGGGAAAATTTTCGCGCTTTATTGCAACTAAACCTAAGAGGGATCGAGGTTCTCTCTCATTTTGCACTTTGGGTTAGGCAATGTGAGTTAGGGAAATTTCGACATGATCTCTTTTGTATCTTGTTGATTTGGGGAATTGATTTCATTTGACAAGTGTTAATACATTTAACAATAAGCATTGAACAATATAAAATGGAATTCATAATTTAAACAACTTATGAATTCAAACAACTTTGAATTTCAAAGTGAATCATAAATACAATGTTTATTCCAGAATATAAATGTTACATAAATCAAAAGCTCATAAACAAAAACTTGGGCTTTATTGATATCACAACACACATTACATTGTCTTTACAATATTCTTGATACAAGATTTGATAAATAATAAACAGAAATGAAAATAAAGATTACAATATTATTCCTAAACTAAAACCTAGACTATATGACTTGAAGTATTTCTTCATGGTCATGTCCATCTTCAAAACCTGCAAAATAAAGAACCAACACTAGCCAGAATGTTAGTGTTAGTCAAATAATTCAGTTTGGACAGAACCAAGTGACATGCACACTTGTGCTTGTCCAAAACCAGGGACAGCACAAGATAAGGGCAGCAGCAGACCAAACCTGAGCACCACCAGGGCTCAAGTTTCAGCATATGAGAGCACACAGCTCAAGTGTGCTGGGCAGCAACAGCAAGGCCATGCAACAGATTAGTCACCAAGCAAGCCAGGCTTGTGTGTCAATGCAGGGATAGAAGCAGGGTTCATATAAAAGGGGCACAAACCCTAGAAATCATAACCAGTCGACCAGATAAAGATTCACCAGGTAAGGGTGAAGCAAGAACAAGCTCAGTTCATCCAGTTCTTGAGCAAGAACAGAACAAACACACACAACCACTTAAGCCACCAGAAATCATGGTGACCTAGAAGATCATCCAAGATCTGGAGGTGAAGGGCTGTGAACAAACCCAAGTCTGCATCAACAAAACATTTCTTTCTAGGAGCTGGAACAAGGTATACCTAGTTCCTGGAAAAGATCCAAGGGATCTAATCCATCATATGCATGACATAGTCATGGGGTTGAGCAGATGCTCAACAGGGTGAATCATCACTTGGTTTTCACCAAGGATCATTGCTAGTCTAAAAAGCCACCAAAATAGAAACCATCCAAATACAGATCTTGTGCACAGAAGCAAGATCTGATGCACAGATAGCACCAGTAGATGAGTTACAATAAATAGCAGCTAATATAGACTACACAGAAAATCCTAGGCACATAACCATCAGAAACCCTAGATTTCTTCACAGGCAAGCATATTGGCATTCATAGTTACTATGATCCCCAAATATGCAAGCAAAGATGAGTAGCCAACAAGATCCAACCAATCATGTGAGCAACCAATCAGTAGCAAGGCTACTGAGGTCACATCACACTTAGCATCAAATAAGAGAAAGCCAAATATATCACATCACTATCCAGAAATGGATTCAGATTCTATTTTGCTTGCTAGATAATCATGAACAGTCAAATCATTTGCAAGCAAGTAACTTAATCATCACTGCATAAGCAGTTCATCATAATTTAAGTAATACAAGCATGAGTTTATCACAGATCCATGCTAAGCATGACAGTAGCATACTGTTAAGCAACACAATTTAATTCATAGCCACTAGAGCAAGTCTAGATAGCTAAGGTGAGCAACAGCACAAGTAAGCAACAGCACAGTGATGCTTGAGCATCAGCATCACCAGATAATTGATTCCTGTAGCCACAGTATTAGCCAGTAAGCAATCACTGACAATCAATTGATCAAATGGATCAATTATAGCAAGCCAAGTTACACAGAGAGGTTAGCCAACAAGCAAGGAATGATCCAATGGATCATTGGCTTGCAGAGGTAGTACTGAATCATATCACAGGCACCTCTGGCACACACACAAGTGTCACAGATGCATCACAAGTACACCTAGACAAGCAAGCATGATAGACCAGTAAGCATAAGCCAGTCGTAACCAAGCACAGCATGAACAGCAAGCAAAGAAGCATGTGCCAGTACCAGTAAATGGTAATTGGGCCATGAACTTGCAATTAACAGAAGCACAGGCAATTTGCATAGGAATAGCATGGCTCTGTGTGATCATAGGATCATCAGAGAGCAGCAGAGCATGAGGAGGAAGAAGAACAGTAACGAGGGGAGGCGCACAGAAGAGAAGAGAAGATGCAACACTTACTTGCGCCTGGAAGCAGAGGCTAGGGCATGGCGAGGCAGTGCTCGCGCGGCCCTAACAGCTGCAAATCCAGGGTAGGCGCCGACGTTACGCCGGCGAACCCAGACACGAACCAGCACCACCGTAGCAGCACCTGAGGGGACGGCACTGGTATCGTGCAAGCAGCACCGCACCAGGTCGGTCTCGGTGGGCGCGTACGTCGACGGCGAGGACGAGAGTTCGCGGAGACCACCAAATCGTCCGAGGCGATTCTCCGGTGGATCCAGATCGGAGGCGATTCGCCAGAGAGGACGAGAAGGGAGAAAGCTGCGCGGACAGATCGATAGATCTGCTCGCGGCGGTTCAGGATCGGTTGGTGGCTACGGCGGAGAAGGCCGGCGATGGCCGGAGCAGGGCGGCGGCCATGGCGGCGACGCCATCGCCACGGGAGTCGCCAGAGGTTAGGGTTAGGTCGAGTGAGTGAGAGGGCCGAGTGAGAGTGAGTGAGGTGGGCCGCTTCGGCGCCACCGAACCCAAAAAGGGGGCCAGCCTTATTGGGCCGTCCCTGGGTTAAGTTATTGGGCTGGGCCCAATAGGGGTCCAGAGGGGTATTTTGGTCTTTTACATTTAATAAAAGATCAAAACTTTACCAAATTTTAATAAATCATAAACAACTCTAAAAATCCAATAAAAATTGGATTTATGAATGAAAATAAATCTTAACAAGAATAAAATATGAAATGGAATTTATGAAACAAATTCAAAATTATGAATTTTTAGAATTTAAATAATAACTTGGAATTTAAAATTATTATTTCCTTGTAATTCAAATTCAAGGAAAAATCTCAAATAAGTTCAAATATTTATTTTCAAACATTTCAAAATGAAATTCTACTAATCCAAGTCATTTCTTTTGAAAGAGGGTATTTTTCCCAGAAAAATACTATACTCCTTTTTATTCCAAAAACTATAGAGTTCACTCTATAATTTCAAATTATTTTGGAATGACTAAGGTAATCATCAAGTAAAATCATTTTACTTTGAATTGTTGTACTTTGTGTGAATCACAATGATTAATACTTTTAAATCAATTGTAAATTACCGTCAAAGACATAAATCTTAAATACAACCCTAAATTGTAATAACTCATTGGGGTAAAGGGATTCAACATAAAATAATCCATCCATGATTGCATTATTTGGATTTTTATAACATTGTCCTTACCGGACAATGATGCTTCTTACAGAACCCGAGGTCCAGGTTCCATCAACTGCATTGAACTGCACTATCTCGCAGTCCACAGGCAAGTTCACCCTTGCTCATGTCAACTTGATTATTTTCTATTACTTTAATGCAAAGCTATATACTTATCATTCCTGCATCGCAAATGAAATGTTATTTTCCAACTATGAATATGACTATGTGGCTGGCAATGGAACCATGGTATGTGTTGATATGGTGGAGGTTCCATTGCAATGGGTTATATCACCCTAGGATTAAATTACCAATGCCGTCCAGTGATTCTAGCGCCGTACAAACCGCGTTGACCATGAGATCTATAATGGCTCTGGGGAAGCCAGCTGTATCTTTTCCCTTCTGCACGCCAACGGATTGGTAGAGCCGGCGGGGTGCTGGAGGCACTGCCGTAGGTTGGGATAGCCTTTTAAATCCCCATCCATTAGTGATGATGGCTCTACGATCTATGAAGGATTGTCCAAAGTACACCATGAGTAAAGCCGTATTATCGGGGGAAGTCTACTGGAGGTGTGCGGGTGGACAAAAGGGTGGGTTTGCAGTCGCGGAGAAGGCGGTGTGGGCTTGGATCTTTATACCTGGCCTCACACCAAAGGAAGTGTGAACGGGGGCAAGTCCCTGCGGATGGCAAAAAGGGTGAGATCTCTTGTGGGAAAAGTAACGCACCTCTGCAGAGTGTATCAAATTGTGGCTGTCACTCCTTGTTCCGGGAAGGGAACTGCGAACGCGGCAGGAAAGGAACTCCACGAAGTTCTAGTCAACCTGTGAAGACTGACGGGCATAGTTTTCATAATAAAAGCAACCTTTTGAAGAAATGTTTTCAAAACATGCATTGACCTGCGATTTCCTGATCAATGGTCGTAGCTAGTGCATCAAACACCTTTTATTCTTTTAGAACTTGCTGAGTACCTCTGTACTCACTTTCTTTCGACACCCTTGCTAGACTGTGATCCGGAAGTGGAGGCTATCAACGATGGAGCACCAGAAGGAAGCTACGAGCTGGTCTACGAAGAACCTGATCTTACCGGCGGAGTGGAAGGCGTAGACTATGGAATAGTCTACGGACCAGATGACACGGAGGTGGAGGAGTAGTGACATACCCTAGCATCATAGAGCCGAGCAACGTAGAACTTACCTAAATAAGTTGTTGAGCTCTTTATATTTGTTATGAGTTGTAATCGTACTTAAGTAGTATCTTAGGGTGTTCTCATAGGACCTGTGAGAATACCAACTTGTTAAGACAATGTTTGTAATAAAGTATGGAGTGTTATGACCTGCAATGTTTCTGTTGTACCACTCGGAGGGATTTGGCAATTTGTGAGGGAGCCCCTGCTCTAAGATCATATCAACGACTTGTATACTACAACATGCAGTGGTATGCTGGGTCACCGCAGCTGGTATCAGAGCAAATGTTGCGACCTTAGGTTGGAAAAACCTAGTATAGGGAAGAAACCTGTAGGAGTCTAGTAGAAATAGTAAAGGATTCTCTAGAAGTATGGTGATTATTCACTTGAGAATAGCAAAACCATATATTTTAGTGCGATAATTCTTTATTATAGCTATTATGATGCATTATCATTACTAATATTCTGCTTTTGTATACAGCCATAATGGCGAACACTTTTCCTAAGAGGACTTTGAGGAAAGTTGAGGGTTGGCTCGGTGATTATGATGGACCAATAACAGCTCTCCTGTGTGGGATGCTGAAGGAACTTCATTGCGATCCACGGATACCTGTTATCAAGTATACTTACTATGATGGGGAAATCCTGGCCAAGTGCAGAGTATCGGTCCAACTACCGGAAAAACTGCTGATGAGTCGTATAATGCCATACGGAGAAGCCAAAACTATCACCACAGCTTACCATATGGGCCTATTCAAGGCAATCCTTGAGATAAGGCAGCACAAGTCAGTAGAACTGCTATGTTCAGAGTTTTCTCATATACCTCATGCCGAGGAAGATGAGGATCCCACTCTGAATCATTTGGTGTTAGCACACAGAAGTCCTGAAGCTGCAGCACAGCACATGGATAGCTGTAAGTCTTTATTGACCACGATGTACCTTTTACACATGAAGATGAGAGGTGAGATTGACCACATGCTAGCTGAGTTCACGGACCCTGATAAAGTCCAAACTCGGATGCGTGATTTGAGGGCACAACCACAACATACTACACCTTTCTTTAACCCAGACAGCGATGTAGATTTGAGTGACCAGTGGTCCAAGAGAAATCCACTTACAAGAGATCCACTTACACCTAACTTTGTCCCGCACTATCCACACGTGTCAGCATCGTATGATACTGGATATGGGGGAGACCATTCATGGAACATAAACTGCTCGGAGTCACCGATCGAGAACTCGACGGGTTGGCGTTTCGGGGAACCTTTCGGTGATGAGGAGGAGCCAATTCCATGTGATACAGGAGATGAGAGTGATGCGGTTAACCAGAATGTTAACCAAAGCTTTGAGCAGAAAGAGAAAGACACCAACTCCATTTCTTTAGATTTGGAGATGGGATTACCCAAAACATCCCAGTACGTCGTAGGTGAGAGTTCTGGAACAAAGAAAAAGAAGAAGAAGAAGATGAGGGGTCAAGTGAATAGGAATCCTCCATGGATGACTGGAGAAGAGGAGCTGTATTCCACTGGGGATATGTATGAGTCTTTATCTAGTTACTTTGGCATGACATATCTCTGTCTCGGCACTTCGTCCGATTCAGACTACATACCTACGGGAAGAACCTTCATTCCGGACGGTCTTCGGAGGACAGACCGCTGTACCGGATGGACCACAGGGATGTACGCGGAGGCGAGCTATGATGATGAGGAGTAGAGCTCCAAGGAAGAATAAAGTAATCTAGGTGGTATTGTATTAGAACGTATTTTAGATTTCCGTTGGCTTGGGCTTTGAGCCAAATAAGTGGTTTATATGTACCACATGTAATATAAGTTTGTGAGTGTGTTATGTATTATACGGTGTATATACATAATAAATGTTTGTTTTGGATTTGCTTCTTGATTTCATTGTGTGACTAGTTCTGGGCAATGAGTTGAGCTCAGAAAACATTTGCATGGTGTAATTATGAGTAATCGCTCTTTGTTACAGGACTAGGGGGAAATGGCGTTAGTAGAAACCGAAGAGGCTCGCAGAGAGCGGGAAGCCAGAGAGAAAGAGGAGGCAGATGCAGCAGCTAGAGCAGAGAACACACCACCACCACCACACCCAATGTTGCACCCAGACTTCCAACAGTATATGAGGTCAATGGAGGAGGATAGGAGGCGTTACCAGGAAAGCCAGAGCAAGAATATGCAGGATTTCTTTACCCATGTCATTAATGATAGGGGTAATGAAGGCAAGGTAGTAACTCTATCGGACTTCCAAAATACAAGACCACTACCATTTACATCAGCTCCAGAACCAATGGACGCTGAAGATTGGCTCATGGATACTGAACGGAAATTGAAGACCGTTGGTTGCAACGATGAGGAGAAGATCAGATATACCACTTATCTGTTGTCAGGACCAGCAGCATCATGGTGGGAGAACCTTGTAGCAGTACACCCTCCAGATAAGGTATTCACCTGGGAGGAGTTCAAGAAGAAGTTTCGGGATGCTCATGTTCCGGACAGCGTGGTGGAGCTGAAAAAGAGAGAATTTGAAGAACTGAGACAGAATACTGCACCAATCATGCAGTATGTTCGGGATTTCAATAGGTTATCCAGGTATGCACCTGAGGATGTAGATACAGAGGAGAAGCGGAAGAAGCGGTTCATGAAAGGCATGAATCCATACATGAAGATGCAACTGAGGTTGGCACGGACTGCCGAATTCCAGGAACTGATTGACTCGGCAATCACTTTCGAGGATTATTACCGGCAAGTTCAGGAGGACAGGAGGAAGAGGGCTCGTATAGAGCCAAGGAAGTACCCAATCAGTAAACCAACACCTGATCGGAGTTTCAAACCCCGATACCGACCTACTACTGGTAACCAATACAACCGGGGAGGTCAGAGTCAGAACCCAATCAACCAGATCATCTGCAACAATTGTGGCCTAAAGGGTCATTTGCAGAAGGACTGTCAGAAACCCAGAATCATCTGCTATGGTTGTGGGAAGGAAGGACACATCAAGCCGGAGTGTCCAAACAAGTCATCTTGGAGCGGACAGAGCTCTGGAGGACGAGGTGGAAACAACAACAACCGCAACAACAACAACAACAACCGCAACTACAACAACAACAACAATAAGAGGGGAAAGCCTTATGGAAAGCTGAATTGCACATCTTTGGAACAAGCGGAAGAGTCGGATCAAACAGTCTTAGGTACGCTAAGCATTCTTACTCATCCTGGCAAAGTATTATTTGATACTGGAGCAACCACATCATTTCTTGCATTGGAGTTTGTGGAAAAGTTCGGGCTTAGATGTTCTAAGTTAGAAACCCCTATAACTGTTCTATCCGCGGGGGGAACGATCTTAGTAACCCACGTGAAAGAAGCACAAGTCCTAACCATATGTGACTGTGTGTATTTCGCGGACCTATTGATCATACCCATGAAGGACATATCAGTCATCTTAGGGATGGATTGGTTGACAGAAAATGGAGCGGTGATTAACTGTGGAGACAAAACAGTATCACTTCGCAACTCCATAGGAGGTCGAATAGTGTTCCAAGGAGATAAGTACAGTGAGTTGGAGATCGGATTGGAACTCAATAGCTTGAAGGAAGTGAGAATTGAAGATATTCCTGTAGTGAATGAGTTTAAGGATGTATTTCCTAAGGAACTACCGGGAATGCCACCCGATAGAGAGATAGAATTCACAATCGATCTGATTCCAGGCACATCACCAATAGCACAACCACCATATAAGATGGGGCCAAAGGAGTTAGTGGAGCTGAAAGCTCAGATAGATGAACTGGAACAGAAGGGATTTATTCAAGAAAGTATGTCACCATGGGGTACACCAGTTATTTTTGTGGATAAAAGAGATGGAGGAAAGAGAATGTGTGGAGATTACAGAAATTTGAACAATGTAACCATCAAGAACAAGTATCCTTTACCTAGAATTCAAGACCTTTTTGATCAAGTTCAAGGAGCGGGAGTCTTCTCGAAGATAGATTTAAGGTCAGGATACCATCAAATCAAGATCAAGAAGGAGGATGTACCAAAAATAGCGTTTGTATCAAGGTATGGACACCATGAATACTTGGTTGTACCATTTGGACTAACAAATGCACCAGCAATTTTCATGAATTTGATGAACAAGATATTCATGAAGTACTTGGACAAGTTTGTGATAGTGTTCATAGATGATATTCTAATCTATTCCAAAGATAAAGAAGAACATGCCAAGCATTTGAAGATAGTTCTGCAAACTTTGAGGGAACATCAGCTATATGCGAAGTTCAGCAAGTGCAAATTTTGGTTAGATAGTGTTGAATTTCTTGGACATGTTATAACCAAAGAAGGCATAGCGGTGAATCCAAGCAAGGTTCAGTCCGTATTGGAATGGAAATCACCTAAAAATGCTAAGGAGATACGAGGATTTCTTGGTATGGCAGGCTACTATCGGAGATTCATAGAGGGATTTTCGAAGATTGCAGGACCAATGACCAAGTTACTCAAGAAAAATACTCCATTTGTATGGACTGATGAGTGTGAAGCCAGCTTCCAAACACTCAAAGATAAGTTAACCACAGCACCGGTATTAGCAGTTCCTGAACCTGGAAAGGATTATACGGTGTATTGTGATGCTTCCAAGAATGGACTTGGATGTGTTCTTATGCAAGATCGGAAGGTAATAGCTTATGGATCAAGACAGTTGAAACCACATGAACACAACTACCCAGTACATGATCTCGAATTAGCGGCAGTTGTATATGCTTTGAAGAGTTGGAGACAATTTCTATATGGATCCAGGTGTGAGTTATACACCGATCACAAAAGTTTGAAATATTTCTTCACCCAGAAAGAATTAAACATGAGACAGAAGAGATGGTTGGAGTTGATTAAGGATTACGACCTTAAGATCAACTATACACCAGGCAAAGCTAATGTAGTAGCAGATGCCCTAAGTAGGAAGAGTACGGAGAATCAACCTACGGAATGGGAGATTCCAAAGGAACTTCGGAAAGAGTTAGAAGATGCTCAGATTTTGTTTATTCAAGGTGATGAGAAGGGAAGTATAGCAACCATGAGGATTATGGATGAGATGTACTCAGACTTGAAATATGAGATTATCCGAAAGCAAGCGGATGATTTGTTCATCCAAGAGGAAATCAAGAGGATTGGCGAAGGAAGACCATCGGAATTCTATCTAGGGGATTTTGATTCATTATACTTCCAGAAAAGGATCTGTGTACCAGATGATCCAGAAGTGAAGTCAATCATATTAAAAGAAGCACATGAAACCCCTTATTCCATACATCCGGGAAGTACTAAGATGTATATGGATTTGAAGGAGATGTTCTGGTGGAACAACATGAAAAGAGAAATAGCACAATATGTCTCGGAATGTCATACATGTCAACGAGTGAAGGCAGAGCATCAGAGTCCTGCGGGATTACTCAAACCACTAGAGATACCGGAATGGAAATGGGATGAAATAGGAATGGATTTTGTTACTGGTTTACCAATGACCAGTAAGAAGAAGGATATGATATGGGTAATAGTGGACAGACTCACCAAGAGTGCTCATTTCATAGCCGTAAACACAAAAGATACTGCAGAAAAGCTTGTGGATATTTATGTGAAGGAAATTGTGAGTAAACATGGAGTACCAAAGAAGATAGTCTCAGATAGAGGTTCGATTTTCACATCAGCATTCTGGAAACAACTACAAGAATCTTTGGGATCCAAGTTGGATTTCAGTACAGCATACCATCCACAAACCGGAGGACAAACCGAAAGAACCAATCAGATACTTGAGGACATGCTTAGAGCTTGTGCTCTGAACTTTGGAGGCTCATGGGAGGACCATTTACCTTTAGCGGAGTTCTCATATAACAACAGTTATCAGAGTAGCATCCAGATGGCACCGTACGAAGCATTGTACGGAAGGAAGTGTAGATCACCAATTTGTTGGTTTGAAACCGGAGAGAACAAAGAATTTACACCGGACTACATCAAGGAGAGACAAGACGTCATCGAGGTGATCCGGGATAGACTCAAAATAGCCCAGAGTCGTCAGAAGAGTTACGCTGACTTAAAGAGAAGAGATTGGGAACCGAAAGTGGGAGACATGGTTTATCTGAAGGTTAGCCAATGAAAGGACTTAAGAGGTTCAGAGTGAAAGGAAAGTTAAGCCCTCGATATATTGGACCATTTAAGATAATCAGTCAGAATCGAGGAACAGCTTTTGAGTTGGAGTTACCGGCACAACTAAGTCAAGTTCATAATGTATTTCATGTATCACAACTCAGAAAGTGTTTGAAGGCACCGGACGATCCTATCACATATGAAGAAATAGAACTGCAATCTGATCTAACCTATGTGGAAAGACCGGAAAAGATATTAGAAGTACAGTGGAAGAAGTTAAGGAACAGGGCAATCAAATACTGTAAAGTACAATGGCAACATCATCCTGAGCGAGAAGCAACTTGGGAGACAGAAGAAGAATTAAGGAAGTCTTACCCCGAGATGTTCAGGTACCAATCTTAACTTCGAGACGAAGTTTCTGTTAAGGGGGAGAGGCTGTAATAACCCAGAACATAGGAACAACGAAGGGTAGATTTAGAAATGGGATGTGCATTTCATCGCAAAACGGGGGAAATTTTCGCGCTTTATTGCAACTAAACCTAAGAGGGATCGAGGTTCTCTCTCATTTTGCACTTTGGGTTAGGCAATGTGAGTTAGGGAAATTTCGACATGATCTCTTTTGTATCTTGTTGATTTGGGGAATTGATTTCATTTGACAAGTGTTAATACATTTAACAATAAGCATTGAACAATATAAAATGGAATTCATAATTTAAACAACTTATGAATTCAAACAACTTTGAATTTCAAAGTGAATCATAAATACAATGTTTATTCCAGAATATAAATGTTACATAAATCAAAAGCTCATAAACAAAAACTTGGGCTTTATTGATATCACAACACACATTACATTGTCTTTACAATATTCTTGATACAAGAATTGATAAATAATAAACAGAAATGAAAATAAAGATTACAATATTATTCCTAAACTAAAACCTAGACTATATGACTTGAAGTATTTCTTCATGGTCATGTCCATCTTCAAAACCTGCAAAATAAAGAACCAACACTAGCCAGAATGTTAGTGTTAGTCAAATAATTCAGTTTGGACATAACCAAGTGACATGCACACTTGTGCTTGTCCAAAACCAGGGACAGCACAAGATAAGGGCAAAGAGAGACCAAACCTGAGCACCACCAGGGCTCAAGTTTCAGCATATGAGAGCACACAGCTCAAGTGTGCTGGGCAGCAACAGCAAGGCCATGCAACAGATTAGTCACCAAGCAAGCCAGGCTTGTGTGTCAATGCAGGGATAGAAGCAGGGTTCATATAAAAGGGGCACAAACCCTAGAAATCATAACCAGTCGACCAGATAAAGATTCACCAGGTAAGGGTGAAGCAAGAACAAGCTCAGTTCATCCAGTTCTTGAGCAAGAACAGAACAAACACACACAACCACTTAAGCCACCAGAAATCATGGTGACCTAGAAGATCATCCAAGATCTGGAGGTGAAGGGCTGTGAACAAACCCAAGTCTGCATCAACAAAACATTTCTTTCTAGGAGCTGGAACAAGGTATACCTAGTTCCTGGAAAAGATCCAAGGGATCTAATCCATCATATGCATGACATAGTCATGGGGTTGAGCAGATGCTCAACAGGGTGAATCATCACTTGGTTTTCACCAAGGATCATTGCTAGTCTAAAAAGCCACCAAAATAGAAACCATCCAAATACAGATCTTGTGCACAGAAGCAAGATCTGATGCACAGATAGCACCAGTAGATGAGTTACAATAAATAGCAGCTAATATAGACTACACAGAAAATCCTAGGCACATAACCATCAGAAACCCTAGATTTCTTCACAGGCAAGCATATTGGCATTCATAGTTACTATGATCCCCAAATATGCAAGCAAAGATGAGTAGCCAACAAGATCCAACCAATCATGTGAGCAACCAATCAGTAGCAAGGCTACTGAGGTCACATCACACTTAGCATCAAATAAGAGAAAGCCAAATATATCACATCACTATCCAGAAATGGATTCAGATTCTATTTTGCTTGCTAGATAATCATGAACAGTCAAATCATTTGCAAGCAAGTAACTTAATCATCACTGCATAAGCAGTTCATCATAATTTAAGTAATACAAGCATGAGTTTATCACAGATCCATGCTAAGCATGACAGTAGCATACTGTTAAGCAACACAATTTAATTCATAGCCACTAGAGCAAGTCTAGATAGCTAAGGTGAGCAACAGCACAAGTAAGCAACAGCACAGTGATGCTTGAGCATCAGCATCACCAGATAATTGATTCCTGTAGCCACAGTATTAGCCAGTAAGCAATCACTGACAATCAATTGATCAAATGGATCAATTATAGCAAGCCAAGTTACACAGAGAGGTTAGCCAACAAGCAAGGAATGATCCAATGGATCATTGGCTTGCAGAGGTAGTACTGAATCATATCACAGGCACCTCTGGCACACACACAAGTGTCACAGATGCATCACAAGTACACCTAGACAAGCAAGCATGATAGACCAGTAAGCATAAGCCAGTCGTAACCAAGCACAGCATGAACAGCAAGCAAAGAAGCATGTGCCAGTACCAGTAAATGGTAATTGGGCCATGAACTTGCAATTAACAGAAGCACAGGCAATTTGCATAGGAATAGCATGGCTCTGTGTGATCATAGGATCATCAGAGAGCAGCAGAGCATGAGGAGGAAGAAGAACAGTAACGAGGGGAGGCGCACAGAAGAGAAGAGAAGATGCAACACTTACTTGCGCCTGGAAGCAGAGGCTAGGGCATGGCGAGGCAGTGCTCGCGCGGCCCTAACAGCTGCAAATCCAGGGTAGGCGCCGACGTTACGCCGGCGAACCCAGACACGAACCAGCACCACCGTAGCAGCACCTGAGGCGACGGCACTGGTACTGCAAGCAGCACCGCACCAGGTCGGTCTCAGGGGGCGCGTACGTCGACGGCGAGGACGAGAGTTCGCCGGAGACCACCAAATCGTCCGAGGCGATTCTCCAGTGGATCCAGATCGGAGGCGATTCGCCAGGAGAGGACGAGAAGGGAGAAACTGCGCGGACAGATCGATAGATCTGCTCGCGGCGGTTCAGGATCGGTTGGTGGCTACGGCGGAGAAGGCCGGCGATGGCCGGAGCAGGGCGGCGGCCATGGCGGCGACGCCATCGCCACGGGAGTCGCCAGAGGTTAGGGTTAGGTCGAGTGAGTGAGAGGGCCGAGTGAGAGTGAGTGAGGTGGGCCGCTTCGGCGCCACCGAACCCAAAAAGGGGGCCAGCCTTATTGGGCCGTCCCTGGGTTAAGTTATTGGGCTGGGCCCAATAGGGGTCCAGAGGGGTATTTTGGTCTTTTACATTTAATAAAAGATCAAAACTTTACCAAATTTTAATAAATCATAAACAACTCTAAAAATCCAATAAAAATTGGATTTATGAATGAAAAATAAATCTTAACAAGAATAAAATATGAAATGGAATTTATGAAACAAATTCAAAATTATGAATTTTTAGAATTTAAATAATAACTTGGAATTTAAAATTATTATTTCCTTGTAATTCAAATTCAAGGAAAAATCTCAAATAAGTTCAAATATTTATTTTCAAACATTTCAAAATGAAATTCTACTAATCCAAGTCATTTCTTTTGAAAGAGGGTATTTTTCCCAGAAAAATACTATACTCCTTTTTATTCCAAAAACTATAGAGTTCACTCTATAATTTCAAATTATTTTGGAATGACTAAGGTAATCATCAAGTAAAATCATTTTACTTTGAATTGTTGTACTTTGTGTGAATCACAATGATTAATACTTTTAAATCAATTGTAAATTACCGTCAAAGACATAAATCTTAAATACAACCCTAAATTGTAATAACTCATTGGGGTAAAGGGATTCAACATAAAATAATCCATCCATGATTGCATTATTTGGATTTTTATAACATTATCCTTACCGGACAATGATGTTTCTTACAGAACCCGAGGTCCAGGTTCCATCAACTGCATTGAACTGCACTATCTCGCAGTCCACAGGCAAGTTCACCCTTGCTCATGTCAACTTGATTATTTTCTATTACTTTAATGCAAAGCTATATACTTATCATTCCTGCATCGCAAATGAAATGTTATTTTCCAACTATGAATATGACTATGTGGCTGGCAATGGAACCATGGTATGTGTTGATATGGTGGAGGTTCCATTGCAATGGGTTATATCACCCTAGGATTAAATTACCAATGCCGTCCAGTGATTCTAGCACCGTACAAACCGCGTTGACCATGAGATCTATAATGGCTCTGGGGAAGCCAGCTGTATCTTTTCCCTTCTGCACGCCAACGGATTGGTAGAGCCGGCGGGGTGCTGGAGGCACTGCCGTAGGTTGGGATAGCCTTTTAAATCCCCATCCATTAGTGATGATGGCTCTACGATCTATGAAGGATTGTCCAAAGTACACCATGAGTAAAGCCGTATTATCGGGGGAAGTCTACTGGAGGTGTGCGGGTGGACAAAAGGGTGGGTTTGCAGTCGCGGAGAAGGCGGTGTGGGCTTGGATCTTTATACCTGGCCTCACACCAAAGGAAGTGTGAACGGGGGCAAGTCCCTGCGGATGGCAAAAAGGGTGAGATCTCTTGTGGGAAAAGTAACGCACCTCTGCAGAGTGTATCAAATTGTGGCTGTCACTCCTTGTTCCGGGAAGGGAACTGCGAACGCGGCAGGAAAGGAACTCCACGAAGTTCTAGTCAACCTGTGAAGACTGACGGGCATAGTTTTCATAATAAAAGCAACCTTTTGAAGAAATGTTTTCAAAACATGCATTGACCTGCGATTTCCTGATCAATGGTCGTAGCTAGTGCATCAAACACCTTTTATTCTTTTAGAACTTGCTGAGTACCTCTGTACTCACTTTCTTTCGACACCCTTGCTAGACTGTGATCCGGAAGTGGAGGCTATCAACGATGGAGCACCAGAAGGAAGCTACGAGCTGGTCTACGAAGAACCTGATCTTACCGGCGGAGTGGAAGGCGTAGACTATGGAATAGTCTACGGACCAGATGACACGGAGGTGGAGGAGTAGTGACATACCCTAGCATCATAGAGCCGAGCAACGTAGAACTTACCTAAATAAGTTGTTGAGCTCTTAATATTTGTTATGAGTTGTAATCGTACTTAAGTAGTATCTTAGGGTGTTCTCATAGGACCTGTGAGAATACCAACTTGTTAAGACAATGTTTGTAATAAAGTATGGAGTGTTATGACCTGCAATGTTTCTGTTGTACCACTCTGAGGGATATGGCAATTTGTGAGGAAGCCCCTTCACAAAGATCATATCAACGACTTGTATACTACAACATGCAGTGGTATGCTGGGTCACCGCAGCTACCCGGCACCCTGCTGTAGCTGGATTCGGCGCTGCACGCCGCCGCTACCAAATCCGTGCCCCACCGTTGCTACAGGAAGCCTCCGCCGCTGCTACATGCGGCCTCCATGCCTGCTACATCTGGTTTGCCGATTTGATATGCGACCAGCGTCGGCCTCTGCTACTTGTGGCGGCGGAGGCTGCTACATAAGACGTCGGCGTCTGCTACAAACGGTCGTCTGCAATTTATGGCAGCGGCGGCTGCTACAATCGCCGTCAACGTCTGCTACCAAGGGCGTCGTCGTCTGCTACTTGTGGCGGCGGCGGATGCTACAATCGGCGGAGGCGGATGCTACTTCTGCGGCGGATGCTGCTACAAAGGGCGCCGGCGGCTGCTACTTGTGGCGGTGGCGGATGCTCCAATCGGCGGCAGAGGTGCGGTGGCGAATTTCTACAAGCGACGCCGACAGTTGCTGCAAAGGCGACGGCGGTGCTGCCGTAGTAGGCGTTGCTGCCGGAGCGGGCGGTGATGGTGCCGGAGCAGGCGGTGGCGCTGCCGGAGAGGTCGGAGTTGCTGCCAGAGCGGGCGGCGGTGCTTCCGAAGCAGCTTCTGGCGGAGCGGGCGGCGGTGCTGCCGGAGCCGCAGTGGTTTTGCCGGCGGGCAGGACTCGACATCGTCCGCGTGTTACAGGTCGTGCGGGTCGGAGGAGGAGATTCTTTTCTATTTTCCTTTCCGTGTGAGAGCGTTGACTACAATCTGACGTTTCTTATCATTTGCATCGTGTGGCTAGCGACCCGGGGATCGGGGATTTGATCTCCCGGGGACGCTCAGCGCTGCCCTTTTTTAAAATACAAAACTGATCCTAGTAATGTTGGCTTTCAAGTCCGGTATGATAAAAATTAACTCGTAACATCTTCGATAATTAAGAAATAAAAGAAAACGGTTCACCAGCCGCACCAACATAGAGTACGATGATATTATCACATGGCACATGTGGTGAGCAACGACATGGCCAATGTAACTTGATGTGGATGCTTTTGCAAGGTATTCAAGGATGTTACCATCGTAGGCGACACCGATATTTGTTAATGTGCGGTTCAGCGACTTGCCTATTCTGCGATGCATGACTACTGGCTCCTCCCGATTGATATCGTTGCACCTGTCTTCTTGGTCTTCGTCACAAGCCATCGGCTTCCTTGCGTGTATCAAGTCGTCACGGGTTACAACTTACAACATGTGGTGCCCCGAGACTGGCTTTTCAGAACCATGTGAACCCACTTTTCCAAAAATGCGTTTGTGATATAAAAATATGTTTTAAAAATCGAAACACAAAATAAATGCAAAGGTGATCTCAAACATGTGCCCTGGACATGAGTTTCGTGACGAAAAAACCTTTTATTTTGCCTCGGCAAAAAAGTGAAATTTTGCAGGGCTATATAGCAGTATATATGTGACGTATTTTGTCTTTTTTAATTCTGAAATAAAAAAGTGGTTTCTCCGCGAAAACTTTGCACACCTAGGACATGCATACGTACCCCGTTATTTTTATTTCAGAACTTTTTAACATTTGGAAAATGCATTTCTCACCTGGGTTCACGTGCACCCAGGTTCAACTGGGACTTTTCCGTTGTGCCCCTCATATTATATGGGAGTCCTAAGACTAGAGTTCGACTCGAATACTACCTGCAAACTATCCACACCTAATACAACTCAGAATCTAAACGTAACCCAACTTGTACATAATATTCGATACAAAAACAACACACTCCACCTTGGCGAATATCCTCCGCCACCTTGAGTTCATCTAAATGTCAAACCTCCATATACTCCGGACTCGAGCTGTCTTCCACGAGCTTCGCTTCTACTCCCTGACTCCAAGTCACTCCACCAGCAACTGTAATCTCTTTTTCCTATTCATCACCATCACACACCGATTACTGATCTGCGTGAAATTTATATAACTTGAAGAAATTCCACCACCGCCCTTGAATCACTCCGAGTCAAATTCACAGTCGTCTCATCAACACTTTGCAGATCCCCCGTGGCCGACTCCTATCCATCACTTGACGTTAGTCCCCATAGACTCGGTCACCACACTGAACCTGGTTACTCGCCAACACTGCTCCAGCACCCTTGCACGCTTGTTAGACCACATGTCCAACCACCAATGCATTGCTTTCCATCGCTGTGTTCCGTACATAGTGCACGCCTCGCCGCTATTACCACGTCGAGCATCCGCAATCTTGGCCAAGATCTCCTAGGTCGCGTACCCACACCATCTTAGCCCCACTGCAAATCCATCAGTCATACCCGACCGATGCCGAGTTTCACGCATCTCTTGAACCCCAAGCTCCAGTCCGAACAACGTACCTCTCGCTTCCTGATGAAATAGGGTTCAACTCTCTAAGTTCTTACACCGTAGCCCCTCCATCAGCCGAGTGGAATCTTCCATCAGACTGCAGCTCCACCTTCAACATGAATTTTTTTGCGAGGAAGAGGACGGATTCATTAAAGCTTCGATCTTACAGAAAAGCCTATAAAACAAGAAAAATTACAAAGAAGTCCCTCTGAGCTCCGATCTCGCCGGCAACCAGAACGAGAAGGTGGCGCGCCGCTGTAGCTACTCGTCATCTTGCCTTGATTCGACGAAGCCAGCCCCATGGCAGTCGGGAAATCAGCCTTCACCGCCCCAGGAGGGGTAACGCCATGGACCATCGGCTCCGCCGCGAAGCCCCATCCCGTCGTCTTCGATTTCTTCAACATCGCCGGAATCCGTCGCCTAACCGGATCCGGCAGGGGCTGCTCAAAGTGCACCACAAATCCGAAGATCTGCGAGCACGGGAAAGGAGGGCTCGACGCAAAAGCGCTCCAAAGAACACCACCACCGGAGGGGACGAGCTGCTCCACCAAAATCTAGATCGGCGGCGACACCACCTCCTCGCCGCCGACACCCGGAGACCAGCTAGCTACTACCTTATATACACACCGTAGCACGGGGATCCCCCACCCTCCCGCCGCCGAAGCAGCCGGCGGAGGAGGAGGAATCCCGCGAGCTCCCGGTGGCGAGGAGGACCTAGCGCCTGAAATCACCCTCTCCACACTGTAGACGAGAGAGGGGAAGTCACCTTCAACATGATTTCATGGATGATCATGTTAGGGCAATATGCTTGATGTATTACCAGGGGGCCAAAGGCCACAATATATAGTACATGTACAGGTGCAAATATGCAGGAAGCCCCCTAACATGGGGAAACTACAATATACAGATATATACATCTAACACCCCCCCCCCCCCCCCCCGCAAACTCATGTTGGATCCACAACACTTAGTTTGGAGAGTAAAAAGTCATGTTGCGCTCGGGTCTGTGCCTTTGTAAAGAAATCCGCCAACTGCAAATATGAAGGACATAATGAACCGCAACAACCTCATCCCGCACCTGAGCACGTGTATAAAAAGCATCAACACCAATATGCTTGGTCAGCTCATGCTTGACCGGATCACGTGCAATACTGATAGCACCTGTACTGCCAGACAAAAGTGGAGTGGGTGTCATAACAGAGACCCCAAAATCTGCAAGCAACCACCGTAACCAGGTCACCTCAGCAATCAACAAAGCCATAGCCCGCAACTCAGCCTCAACACTCGAACGGGAAACTGCTACCTATTTATTCGTCTTCCAAGCAACAAGCGAACCACCAAGAAACACACAGTAAGCAGAAAGTGAACAACGATCCGTAGGATCACTCGCCCACGTAGCATCCTAGTAGCACTGGAGCTGGAGAGAGCTGGAACGGGGAAAGAAAAGGCGACGAGTGATCGTGCCACGAAGGTAACGAAGAAAACGGAGGAGATGACTGTAGTGAACAGTGGTAGGAGCTGAGACAAACTGACTCAGAATATGAACAGGATAAGAAATATCAGGATGAGTGACAGCAAGATAAACAAGACTCCCAACAAGATGGCGATAACGGGTGGGATCAGGAAGAGGATAACCATCAGTAGGACGAAGCTTAACATTAAGCTCCATAGGAGTATCAACCGTGCGCTCATCCCCAAGAGCAGCACGAGCAAGAAGATCCTGAATGTACTTTTCCTGAGAGATAGAAAAGCCATTAGAAGTGGAGGAAACCTCAATGCCAAGAAAATAGCGAAGAGGACCAAGATCAGTCATAAGAAACTGATCTCGAAGACGAGCCTTGACAAATGCAATATACTCAGGATCATCACCAGTAATGATCATATCATCAACACAGAGAAGAAGAAGAGTACGTCCACGAGAAGAAGTGTGAACGAAAAGTGCTGGATCATGAAGACTAGGAGAGAAACCAGCAGCATTCACCACAGAGGTGAAGCGCTCAAACCAGGCACGAGGGGCCTGTTTGAGACCATAGAGAGAACGTCGAAGACGACAAACCATCCCATCGGGAACAGAATACCCAGGAGGAGGCTGCATGTAAACCTCCTCACTCAACTCGCCATTAAGAAAAGCATTCTGAACATCAAGCTGCGACACAGGCCAGCATCGAACAGAAGCAACAGCAAGAAGGGTACGCACAGTGGTCATATGAGCCACAGGGGCAAAAGTCTCATCATAGTCACGGCCGTGCTCCTGCTGAAAACCACGAGCCACAAGACGCGCTTTATAGCGCTGAAGAGATCCATCAGAGCGAGTCTTAATTTTATAGACCCACTTACACGTGATAGGACGAACACCAGAAGGGGGAGAAACAAGATCCCAAGTGCCAGTGCGCTCAAGCGAGCAATCTCCTCAGCCATGGCAAGTTGCCATTTAGGATGACGCTCGGCATCCCGATAAGAAGTCGGCTCGGAAATGACAGAGAGACCATACTGACTAGGAGAGTAACGGGCTGGAGCACGACGCTGACGAACAGGCCGTGAAGGGGGAAGCTCATCGGCAGAGGACAACTCATCAGAAGAAGAGGAAGAAGGGACAACATCGGAAGGATCCGAAGCCGGAGAACAAGGAGTACTAGGTGGACTAGACGGACGAGAGGATGACGCCGAAGGGGGCGCATCAGAACTAGGAGGGGGAGGAGAAGGGACAGCAGGGGTGCATCCGGTAAAAAGAAGAAAAGAGATATCATCCACCGGGTAAGTACCCGAGGTGGGGCGAGGATAGAAGGGACGCGTCTCGTCAAACATGACGTCACGAGAGATGCGCATCCGACGACCAACAGGGTCCCAATAGCGATAGCCCTTATGCTCATCACTGTATCCGAGAAAAAAACACTCAACAGACTGAGCGGTCAGTTTGGTGTGTTCGCGAGGAGGGAGAAGAACATAACACACGAATAGGCGTGGAATACTGAGTACGAACCATGGCTGCAAAACGCTGATAAATAGAGAGCACCTCACAGCGAGAGTGCATAAGAACCAACCAGGTGTATCGCGAAAAATCATCAATAAACAAAATATAGTATCGATGACCCCCTTTCGAAGGAAAGGGACCCGGACCCCATGATACGTCTCCAATGTATCTATAATTTCTGATGTTCCATGCTTGTTTTATAACAATACCTACATGTTTTGTTCACACTTTATGATGATTTTATGCGTTTTTCGGAACTAACCTATTAACAAGATGCCGAAGTGCCAGTTCCTGTTTTCTGCTGTTTTTGGTTTCAGAAATCTTACACAGGAAATATTCTCGGAATTGGACGAAATCAAGGCCCACGATCTTATATTTCCACGAAGCTTCCAGAACACCGAAGAGAGACCAGAGGGGAGCCAGGGGGCCCACACGCTAGGGCGGCGCGGCCAAGGGGGGGGCGCCCCCCTATGGTGTGGCTCCACCAGGGCCCCTCCGAGGCTGCCTTTCCGCCTACTTAAGGACTCCGTCGCGAAAACCCTAGAGGAATAAGCCACGATACGAGAAAAGTTCTGCAGCCGCCGCCATCGCGAAGCCAAGATTCGGGGGACAGAAGTCTCTGTTCCGGCACGCCGCCGGGACGGGGAAGTGCCCCGGGAAGGCATCTCCATCGACACCACCGCCATCTTCATCAACGCTGATGTCTCCTATGATGAGGAGGGAGTAGTTCTCCCCCGAGGCTGAGGGCTCTACCGTAGCTATGTGGTTCATCTCTCTCTTTGTGATCTAGTTGAATATTATCTATGTGCTACTCTAGTGATGTTACTAAAGTAGTCTATTCCTCCTCCATGATGTAACGTTGACAGTGTGTGCATCATGTAGTACTTGGTATAAGCTATGATTGTGATCTCTTGTAGATTATGAAGTTAACTATTACTATGATAGTATTGATATGATCTATTCCCCCTTTCAGAGCCTGACGTTGATAGTGTGCATGCTATATTAGTACTCGGTCTAAATTGCAATGGTCTATCATGCACTCTAAGGTTACTTAAATATGAACTCCGGATGTTGTGGAGCTTGTTAACTCCGGCTTGAGGGAGCTCTTGTAGCCCTACACAATGAATGGTGTTTGTTATCCAACAAGAGAGTGTAGAGTAGTTTTATTATGTGATCATTGTTGAGAGTGTCCACTAGTGAAAGTAGGATCCCTAGGCCTTGTTTCCGAATATTGAATCTCCATTTATTTAATGTTTTACCGCGTGTTTACTTGCTGCCATCTTTATTTCAGATTGTTATTACCACTCACAATAATCCATATTACTTGTATTTCACTATCTCTTCGCCGAACTAGTGCACCTATACATCTGACAAGTGTATTAGGTGTGTTGGGGACACAAGAGACTTCTTGTATCTTAATTGCAGGGTTTCTTGAGAGGGATATCTTTGACCTCTACCTCCATGAGTTCGATAAACCTTGGGTGATTCACTTAAGGGAAACTTGCTGCTGTTCTACAAACCTCTGCTCTTGGAGGCCCAACACTGTCTACAGGAATAGAAGCGTGCGTAGACATCAAGCTATTTTCTGGCGCCGTTGCCGGGGAAGTAAGGTAAAAGGTATTCACATCCTCCGACTACTAAGCTATTTCCTAGCATTGTTGCCGGTGTGTGAGTGCTCGAAGCTATTTCCTTTAGATCCTGCAATTGCATCTTTTTGTTTCTTGTTTTTATTTCACTAGTTAGGCTTAATGGAAAACAACAAAAAAATTAGAGATCTTTATGAACTTTATATTGAATTAGGACATGCCGTGTTTGAAGAGAGAATTAAAAAACCCATGGAACTTTGTTTGCAAAATAGTTGTAGCAATGTTATGAGCATGAACTCTTTGAACAATATTATTGCTAATGCTATGGAAGAATTTAAGCTTGGGGAAGCTGGTTGTGATATTTTTAGTCCCCCAAGTTTTGAGGAGAAAATTTACTTTGATGATACTTTGCCTCCCATTTATGATGATTATAATGATAGTGGTATTTTGGTGCCACCTACTATGGAGGATAAAGTTTATTATGATTATACTATGCCTCCTATATTTGATGATGAGAATAATAATGATAGCTACTTTGTTGAATTTGCTCCCACTACAATTAATAAGAATGACTATGCTTATGTTGGGAGTAGTAATTATTTTATGCATGAGACTCATGATAAGAAAGCTTTATGTGATAGTTATATTGTTGAGTTTGTTCATGATGCTATTGGAAATTATTATGAGAGAGGAAAATATGGTTGTAGAAATTTTCATGGTACTGAAACACCTCTCTACATGCTAAATTTTTTGAAGTTACTCGTGTTTTATCTTCCTATGCTTGTCACTTTGTTCTTCATGAATTTATTTGTGTACAAGATTCCTTTTCATAGGAAGTGGGTTAGACTTAAAAGTGTTTCTTATTTGCTTTTGATGCTCTTTTTTTTTGCTTCAACTCTTATTTCTTATGTGAGCATCATTAAAATTAATGAGCCCATCTTAATGGCTATAAAGAAAGCACTTCGTGGGAGATAACCCATGTTTTTATTCTGCTACTGTTTTGTTGTGTCTTGGAAGTTGTTACTACTGTAGCAACCTCTTCTTATCTTTATTTTATTGCATTGTTGTGCCAAGTAAAGTCTTTGGTAGTAAAGATGATACAAGATTTGGATTACTGCGCAGAAACAGATTTCTTACTGTCACGAAATTCAGCAGCCCCGTCTGTATGTAACTCAGAAAAATCTGCCAATTTACGTGTGTGATCCTCAGATATGTACGAAACTTTCATTCAATTTTAGCATTTTCATCTGAGCAAGCTAAGTGCCCCAGAAAAATTCGTATTTACGTAATGTTCTGTTTTGACAGATTCTGCCTTTTATTTCGCATTGCCTATTTTGCTATGTTTGATGGATTTCTTTGTTCCATTAACTTTCAGTAGCTTTGTGCAATGTCCAGAAGTATTAAGAATGATTTTGTTACCTCTGAACATGTGAATTTTTAATTATGCACTAACCCTCTAATGAGTTTGTTTTGAGTTTGGTGTGTTGGAAGTTTTCAAGGATCAAGAGAGGAGGATGATATATGATCAAGAAGAGTGAAAAGTATAAGCTTGGGGATGCCCCCGTGGTTCATCCCTGCATATTTCAAGAAGACTCAAGCGTCTAAGCTTGGGGATGCCCAAGGCATCCCCTTCTTCATCAACAATTTATCAGGTTTCTTCTATTGAAACTATATTTTTATTCAGTCACATCTTATGTGCTTTACTTGGAGTGTCTTTATGTTCTTGTTTTTGTTTTGTTTGAATAAAATTGGATCCTAGCATTCTTTGTGTGGGAGAGAGACACGCTCCGATGTTGCATATGAACACATATGTTCTTAGCTTTATTCTTAATGTTCATGGCGAGGGTTGAAACTGCTTCGTTAATTGTTATATGGTTGGAAACAGAAAATGCTACATGTGGTAATTGGTATAATTTCTTGAATAATTTGATACTTGGCAATTGTTGTGCTCATACAGATCATGTTTAAGCTCTTGCATCATGTACTTTGCACCTATTAATGAAAAATAGTGTAGAGCTTGTTGACATTTGGTTTGCATGATTGGTCTCTCTAAAGTCTAGATATTTTCTGGTGAGGGTTTGAACAACAAGGAAGATAGTGTAGAGTCTTATAATGCTTGCAATATGTTCTTATGTAAGTTTTGCTGTACCGGTTCATACTTGTGTTTGCTTCAAACAACCTTGCTAGCCTAAGCCTTGTATTGAGAGGGAATACTTCTCGTGCATCCAAAATCCTCGAGCCAAAAACTATGCCATTCGTGTCCACCATACCTACCTACTACATGGTATTTCTCTGCCATTCCAAGTAAATACTTCATGTGCTACCTTTAAACAATTCAAAATTTACTATCTCTTATTTTTGTCAATGTTTTATAGCTCATGAGGAAGTATGTGGTGTTTTATCTTTCAATCTTGTTGGGCAGCTTTCACCAATGGACTAGTGGCTTCGTCCGCTTATCCAATAATTTTGCAAAAAGAGCCGGCAACGGGGTTCCCAGCCCCAATTAATTAACCTTCATTAATAATTCTCTTCACATGTTAATTTTGCAAATAGACACTCCTCCATGGTATGTGAAAGGTTGGAAGGAACCCGAGGATTCGGTTAGCCATGGCTTGTGAAAGCAAAGGTTGGAAGGAGTGTCACCCAAAATAAAAATAAACTACACTAAAGTACATGTGTAAACAAAAGAGAAGAGGGATGATCTACCTTGGTGGTAGAGATAACGTCCTTCAAGGGAGCCGCTCTTTGAAAGTCTGCTTGGCAAGGGAGTTGGCTGACTTCTTTTGGGCTTATAGAGTAGCTTCTAGGTGGCAAACCGCTGAAGCCCAAAAGATCAGCCCAATTTCTACAAGCTTCCTCCCACTGTGAAGCCCATTTTCTGTGTGTAACGAGAAACTGGTCCTGAGCAGTTTCTGAGGAATTTCCCGAGCTTCTCCAGCCCTAATCGACGAGTCACGACCAACGCGCATCGCTCCAACCCCACCTCCCGCATCGCTCCATCCCCGACCTCCCGCATCGCTCCAGCCCCGACCTCCCCGACCTAGGGTTCCGCCCCCGCCGCCGCTCCCCGGCCGCTCACCCCGCCGTCGTCACCGCAGCCCCGGCAGGGCAGCAGCGCCGCCGCCCCCCGCCGCGTCCCTCCTTTTCTCGCCCCGCAGCGACCGCTTCTCCATCTGCAGCGCCGCCGCCCCCCGCCGCATCCACGCCGACGATCTCTTTGCTCTGCTCCCGCCGGCCGACCGTCGACGCGTTCCTCCTCCAACGGTGATCTTCCCCACCGACGCTGACCTCCAGCTCGTCCAGCTCGAGCTCGCCCCAACGACCTCGATCTCTCTGCTCCGCTCCATCGATGTCGTCCTCACAGCCACCGGTACTAGCTCCTTCCAACGTTTGTTCTTGTTAATTTGACATTGTGCTAGTCATTGATCTTCTGCTAGTATGATTCTACTAGTAATGCCCGCTGTGCTAGTCATTTATTCCTTGTATGATTCTGTTATGTCACCCGATTTCCCCTTTCCTATATGTGTACCAATAAGGAGAAAACATTGGCAGATTAGATGGTCAGAAGCTTATTTTAACATGCACATTTATAACTCAAATAGATGGTCAGAATCTTATTTTAAGTATGGAACCAGAGGATATATTTGCCGAATATCATGCTTCCAAACAGAAATATAACTTGTGCATCGTATTGCTATACTTGTGTGTCTCTATCTATTGCCAAATATGTGCCAGGGTATGATTTAGCATGGCAAAAATGACACATTTTTTACATCAGCAATAACCGATTCATAATCCTATACGAATTCATTTGCCAAATTAATGTTGTCATTCATCTAGATGGACAAGCCAAAACATGTGAAAGCAACTTGGGATGATGTTGCTCACCGTGTTTTTCTTGATGT
Source organism: Lolium perenne (assembly GCF_019359855.2). Lineage (NCBI taxonomy): Eukaryota > Viridiplantae > Streptophyta > Magnoliopsida > Poales > Poaceae > Lolium > Lolium perenne. The sequence goes on along the minus strand of NC_067248.2, from coordinate 28,734,248 downwards.
GTGCATCGAGGAAGTGAATGCAAATAATCGCCCTGTGCAAGTTTTGAATGCAATTGGTTACAAAAATTTGGTTGAAAATTTTAACAAGCGCACAAAGAGGAACTATGATCGGAAGCAAATGAAAAATAGATGGGAAACTCTCAAAAAAGATTACACGGTTTGGAAGGGATTGATCCAACATGCGTCCGGTCTAGGAAGAGATCCAATCACTCACACCATTGATGCTAGTGATGATTGGTGGACACATGAGATACAGGTACTGATGTTTTTATATGCTTCTATACGGTTGTTATCTTGCTATGATGTACTGATGTTTTTGTATGCTTCTATATGTGCAGATGTGTCCGGAGGCAGCCAAGTTTCGGATAGCCCCACTGCAAGACGAGGAGGACATGAGGATAATTTTTGACAAAAATGTTGTGACCAATGTGACAGCTAGAGTGCCTCCATCATCTGAAGATCGAGCTTCTCAGTCGAGGATCAACATTGATGAAGTTGAAGGCTCGGGGTGTGAAGGTGAAGATGAGACTCTTGTTACACCTTCGCGTGCACGTGGTACAAAGAATAAGAGATGCCCTTACTCACCTAGCCCCGCAGCAACACCAAGATTGAGAACTGGCAGTGGCAGTGTTTCGAGGTTGGACCGTGTCATTGATTTAATAGAAAAGAAAGCGAAGGCGAAGGAGGAGGAGAAAAGTAGGAATTCTATGACGTCTCCGGGTCCTGGTATTGATCCTGTGAGGGAGGAGATTAGGAGAATGCTAGCATTAATAGTTCAAGATGGAGCAAAACCTGGGAGTGATGACTACTTCTATGCCACACAAATTTCCTCACAAAGGAATACCGTGATGTATTCACTTGTTTAGAAGAGGAGGTGGAGCCTACTGTTAGGCTTGATTGGATCAGGAGGACCTGGGCACAAAAGAACAAGGCGTAGTCATTTGAATTTGTGTTGTTGTGACTATGTCATTTGAAATTCTATTTGTACCAGTACATGTCAACCTATGTCATTTGAATTTCTATTTGTACCAGTACATGTCAACCTATGTCATTTGAATTTCTATTTGTACCAGTACATGTGAACCAATGTTATTGATTTTATATTGTCATGAATTTGTACCAGTACATGTGAATCTATGTTGCTGATTTGATTTATCTACATACAGATGGATTCTGGCAATGATGATTCTGATGATGATATGGATATGTATTATCGTCTAGCGGCTTCTATTGCAGAAGAGTGTGAGAAGGCCCCCTATGCACCCAGAACATTGCCTTTGATGACAGGGATACAATATGTCGAACAGAGGATGAAGAATCCAAAGAAATTCTACAAGTGTTTTAGAATGAGGAGGTCAGTTTTCACAATGCTACATGATACTCTTGTTGCTAACTATGGTCTGGAGTCAACTTCTCAGATGTCCAGCAAAGAATCACTAGCTCTGTTTCTATACATGTTGGGAGCTCCTGGGTCGAATAGTCAAGCTGCAGACCGGTTTGAGCGTAGTGTTTCTACTGTTAGCAAAAAGTTTCATCATGTGCTAGATTGTGTAGACCTTATGGCGGGTGATTATATTACACCTAATGATCCTACTTTCACCCAAGTACATGATAAACTAAAACAACCAAGATTTTGGCCCCATTTTAAAGATGCAATTGGAGCGATAGATGGAACACATATTCCTGTCCAAGTTGCGGAGAAGGACAAAATCAAATACACTAACAGAAAAGGTTTTACAAGTCAGAATGTCCTTGCAATATGCGATTTTGACTTGAGGTTCACATTTGCTGTTCCCGGATGGCCCGGGTCTGTTCATGATACCCGTGTATGGACTGATGCTCGGCCTAGGTTCCACAATTATCCACACCCTCCTCATGGTAATCCTTTTGCATATGTAGTTACTACTCACAAATATCATAGTTTAGTTCTTATATATTTTTTACTTGTAGGAAAATACTATCTTGTTGACTCTGGATACCCAAATAGAACTGGTTATCTTGCTCCTTTCAAAGAGCAGCGGTACCATGTTCCAGATTTTCAAGGTGCGCCTCCGCAGAACATGGAAGAGAAATTCAACCATCTTCATTCGTCTCTACGAAATGCCATTGAAAGAGCATTTGGCGTTCTAAAGTTGAAGTGGCGCATTCTACTTTCTATACCACATTACCACGACCCTCTGACACAAACAAAGATCATCACTGCATGCATGTGTTTGCATAACTTCATCCGAGATAGCAAGTTGTACGATGACCATTTTGACAGGATGGAGAGAAGCTCATATATCTATGAGGATAGCGCGTCTTTTCCTGGTGGACACGCTTCTTCTTCATCTGATGGCGTAATGGGTGCTCTACGACAAATTATTGCTGAAAGTTTGGTTGCTTGAGTTGTTATTGTTGTTGTTTCGGATCCATTAAGACATTTATTTTATTTTGGCATGTACCAAATTATACTATGATACCATATTTCTATTGGCGTCTGACTTCTCATAATTTTCTTGATTCAATTACACTTCATTATGCACTAAAAAGTAAGGTATATATGATATCATCACTTATTTAAAGCACACAACAAATCTTGGGGCTTTATATACATTTTACAACTCACTCATACAAATGAGCTATAATAAGCAGAAGCCCGAAAGAATAGAAGAGCTTCTAGGAGCTTCTAGCCACCACAGCTTCTTCCCACCGAAACAGAGAAGCTGGCTTATGCATAAGCAGAAGCCCAAAAGAAGTCACCCTTAGAGTGCCCACTACCATTCGTTGACAACAACAAACACCTCTCAAAACTTTACTTTTTATGCTCTCTATATGATTTCAAAACTTAAAAAGCTCTAGCACATGATTTAATCCCTGCTTCCCTCTACGAAGGGCCTTTCTTTTACTTTATGTTGAGTCAGTTTACCTACTTCCTTCCATCTTCGAAGCAAACACTGGTGTCAACTGTGCATTGATTCTTACATACTTGCTTATTTGCACTTATCATATTACTTTGTATTGACAATTATCCATGAGATAAACATGTTGAAAGTTGAAAGCAACTACTGAAACATATATCTTCCTTTGTGTTGCTTCAATGCCTTTACTTTGAATTTATTGCTTCATGAGTTAACTCTTATGCAAGACTTATTGATGCCTGTCTTGAAAGTACTATTCATGAAAAGTCTTTGCTATATGATTCAGTTGTTTAGTCATTATCTTTAACATTGCTTTGAATCACTTCATTCATCTCATAAGCTTTGCAATAGTACGATCAAGATTATGTTGGTAGCATGTAACTTCAGAAATTATTCTTGTTATCGTTTACCTACTCGAGGGCGAGTAGGAACTAAGCTTGGGGATGCTGATACGTTTCCAACGTATCTAAAATTTCTGATGTTCCATGCTTGTTTTATGACAATACCTACATGTTTTGTTCACACTTTATGATGATTTTATTCGTTTTCCGGAACTAACCTATTAACAAGATGCCGAAGTGCCTGTTCCAGTTTTCTGCTGTTTTTGGTTTCAGAAATCTTACACAGGAAATATTCTCGGAATTGGACGAAATCAAGGCCCACGATCTTATATTTCCACGAAGCTTCCAGAGCACCGAAGAGAGACCAGAGGGGAGCCAGAGGGCCCACACGCCAGGGCGGCGCGGCCAAGGGGGTTGTAACATCCCAAATTTTCAGACAAAGAAGAAAATGACTTTCCTTTTTCCAAATTTTGGAACCAACAAAAACTTTTATTAAATTTAGTTTGATGCATAGTGATCTTTCTTATTGGTTGTGTAATTGCCATGTTTGATTGTTGAAATAGTTTGAGATGATCTAAAACCCTAAACCCTACTCTTGCACTTTACCCTTCAAAATAAAACCAAATAAGAAGAAATCAAATTAAAAGGAAAGGGCCTATGTGCCTATACTATTTTTGGGTAAAACTTTTACCTAGGACTTTTTACCTTGTTTAGATGTTTTGAAAACATCAACAAACCTAACCTAGTATCTACCAACTAAATCAAGTGAGAAACCAAAATTCAAATAAACATATGCATAGAGGCGTATGTGGCACTTAGCCACTTTTACCAAATCTTGACCTATGCCCTTTTTGCCTTACCCAAATGGTTGGAAACCATGAGTAACCCTAACCAACCTCTTTGAAATCCAAAACTATGATCCTTGGGATCAAAGTTCAATAAAGAAAAAGGTTTGAGAAATTGCAAAACCCTCACATAAGGTTTATGGCCATTTTTGAAAATCTTTAACCTAGGCCATATAAAATTTTGCCAATGGTTGGGAAACCCTTTTTAACTAAAAAGAATCCCTTTTGCATCAAAGAAACCAAAATCAAATCAAAGAAAAATCAAAAACTTAGTTGCATGTGATAATGGTCACATGTGACAATTTTAACATCTTACCCACTTTGAGCCCTTCTATTAAGAAATTTTCAAACCAAACCCTGCCAACTCTTTGCACCTCATCCAAGACCTCATCAAGATGAACACTTTTGATGTTGACCACTTTGACCAGAGAGTTGACCATTGCTTAGAATAGTCAAGCCAAGTTGCAACTTTGAACTCAATTCTAGTTTCTCTCAAAATTTAGAAATTTTGCAAACCAACTCCAAACCTCAAACCAAGACCACCAATGAGTGCCAAACATTATTTGGAACCCATCCATGCAGAAATTTGGTCAAAATCCCACACATAGGAGACCTTTGCTTGTATTATATGTGGAGCACATAGATTAAAAATTAGGGTACAATCCCCCCCCACCAACTTTGTACTTCCCCTCTCTCCCTCACTTGTACCTCTCTATAGTGAACCTTGTACCCCCAATCACTGCCAATGACCTCACACAGCCTTGCCATGATCGACCTCACACACACTTGCAAAGTACATGGGGTATGTCACATACACTTTGCCAAAACTTAATTGTGCACACCCCTAGACCTCTCTCCCCTTGCTCACCTTGCCAAACCAGCTCCTCTCACCTCACACAACAGAGCCATGACCTCAGAGACCCAAGGAGATGCACAAAGAATCCTAGAACAAGCCATGCCGGCCACCATAGTCACCACCATGCCATCCTCTTCTCCTCTCACCTCAGCCCTGTCACACCATGTCCTGGACCTTCCCTTTTCACTGCTGATGACGCCAGACACAGTCCTTAGCCAAGGAGACGACGCCAGAGCCCTAGCCGCGACGTGGTCACCGCCCTCGGCCTCGCCAGCGCGTGCATCGGCATGGCCACGGGCGCCTCAGTACACGCACACGACCCGCTGACTCTGACCACCTCGCGACCTCCCCTCTCGCCCACAGGACCGCCATGACCTCAGCAACCTCCTGGACACTGCCATTGGCTCGCCGACGCCCTGTAGACGACGACACGGTCGACGTCCGCCGCCACTGTCCGCCAGTACATGCTGACCGCCCATCTGTTCTCGTCCACCCCTGTCCTCACCAAGACGCTCGTCGTGACCGCCTCGACATCGCCAACACCTCCCTGACGTCGCCCTGCCCCTTCAGCCACCGTAGCGTCACGTCCATGGTCGACCTGCCCCGCACCCTTGGCCTCTCCTCGCCGCTATAAAAGGAGCACCCCGCGCCTCAAATTGAACACACCTCTCGCCTCCCCTCTTCTCCCTGAGCAGCCCAGCCACCTCGCCTCGCCACATTGCCCACCAGATCGCCCCAATCGCTAGATCACTGCCGCGCTCCGTCGCAGAAGATCGCTGGAGAAAGACGCCGCCCCAGGAGACGCCACTGCTACCAGGCGCTTCGTCATCGTTGACAACGCTGCTACGCACCTCTCCGGTGACCGCCGGAGCTCCATCAAGCTCGCCCACCGTCCACCGTCGCCGCCAGTAAGCCCTCTCTCGCCGCGGTAGACGACGCACGTAAGCCGTCGATCTCCCCTCTAATCCTACGGCCACCGTCGCCCTTTTAAAACAGGCTGACAGCCTTGCCCCACCGGTCAGCAGGCCCGCCACGGGCAAGCCACGCTAGCTAGGCTGGCCCAACTATTTTCCCCCTCTGTGGCCCAAACCCTTTCCCGCCTAAGCCCAGCTTTTGAATTTAAATTTAAATCTTTTCAGTTAGTTTTGCTCACAGATGCTTGTTTCAAAATCAAATATCTCCAAATCTACTGGGCCAAAATTTATGAATTGGGTATTGTTGGAAAGCTTAGAGTTTCCTCTACACAATGGCACTGGTTTGAACTCTAGAGGTGTTATAGAATTAAAGGGAGAAAATAAATAATACAGGGACTTTTCTGCCTTAGTTTAATTGTTAAAAATCAACCAAAAATTATTTTGAGTTGATTCCAACTCCTATAATCCACATTTCACTTGCACTAATTGTTTCTGCAAAAATATGCCATGCCTACTTTGGATGATCATGGCCTAGATGAATTAGAGGACTTTTTGGCTATGTATAGTCAAAGATATTGTCCAAAACTATTTAGAAATTTTATGAGAGTGCTTATCTCATTTAAATCTTGTCACAAACATTCCATTATGAGATAGATACTTTGGTCATTTAGTTCACATATGATTTGTTTGATGATATTAAATCATCACCATGTTAGGATTAAAAGGTATGAAGTGCTCCACCTCATTTAAATCATTTTCTTAAATGATAAGTATGAAGAGGTTGACTTTGGACAACCTAGGTCATATCCTTTTTCATGAGAGAAATTAAATCTTAATAAGTTAATGAGAGGAATCTATTTCTCTAAAGAAGGAGAAGAAACACCTAAATTTAGTATGAGAGGAAATTATTGTTTCTTAATTAAGAAAACCAATCCACCAACTTAATAGTAGTGTTTGATGATAGCCTAGCTTGTGTGACTTATGTTGTGCTTAGTTTAGTATTTAAGATTAGTGTGGTGATTGTATACCTCGTATTCAATTTTAGATGCTAGTACCGGAGACTATCAGGAGGAGGCGGTATTCTACCAAGAAGAAGGAGAAGAAGATCACTTTGATCATTTCCCCAACCAAGGCAAGCTAATACACTTGCAAAGTGCAAAGCTCTTCAAGAGCAATGCATCACCCTATTTTATTTTATGCTTAGTGGTCCTATCCCAAGTTTACTATACAAGTTCTACTACTTTTGATTTATTTCAAAGTTACTTTTTGATTCATGTTTCACTTGGTCTAGAGTAGCACAAGAGTACCACCTTAGCCTAGAGCAAGAAAAGCTAAGTTAGCACCCCTCATGATTAGTGCTATTGCTAACAAATAAAACTTGACTACTCTAGATGGGAACTTGGTGAAGTGAAGTTGTTTTTGAATGATGTTTGAAAGGTGATACGACTAAGAGAAGATGGTGATTTTTGATTTAAAACTGATATTGGTTTGGATGCGATACCTTTCCAAATTACAAGTACCCCCACAATACCTGATTATGGGTAGGGCTTAACTGGAAGTTTGTGTGTCTTAGTATGGGTTCCCTCTGAACAAGCATCATAGGGGTTATGCCGAGGCTGCCTCCGTTGTTGAGAAATGATGTGAACTGAGGTGAATTGTCCGGCCAAGCCCTGTGCAGTTCCCAGGCTGACTGTCTGTCTTCACTGGGAGGCCAAGCTCATGGGGAGAGGTGCCTATACTAGGATATATAAGTGAAAGGTTAAGGTTGATGATCCGCGTACTGAGTTACGATGATTCGGGGTTATCCCCGACGGATGTAATCAAATGTTGTGGCACAAGTGTGCAACCTCTGCAGAGTGTAAACCTATTCGAATAGCCGTGTCCACGGTTACGGACGGTTGGAAAGGCCATACAGTTTCCGGTGTCAGAATTTCTTGAAAAGGTTGAATGGTGAATGGTGACTTGACTTGAATCACAATTAAGTTATGGGAATGACACTAATGTTCCCACGTGAGTAAGTTAGGCAAATGAAGAGGTTTTGTTTACTAAAGTGCTTGTGAAATAAAACTGGCTTTATGCAAATGAAACTAGAGTTTAGAACCCCCTTATTATAGTTGATAGTACTTACATTAGTATTAGTTTGCGAGTACTTTAAAGTACTCACGGCTGTGTCCCTGGCTATTCAAATGGCCAGACTATGAAGAAGAGTACCGGAACCCGGAAGAAGGACAGCAGGACGTCTACGACAACTAGGATCACTCCTGACGTCAACAGTTGCCTGTGGAATAGATGGACTACTACTACGCTACTTCGCTTATGTGTTTTGTAATGGATCAATAGATCAACTATTATTGTAATGAGACTGGATCATGTGATCCTTTGTTGTGAGACAATTATGTGTTGTAATGAATGATGTGTTGTGATATCAATCTATTATGTCTTGCAAAAACAATATTCCTGGGATTGCGAGGAATGGCATAATAGGCATCTGGACTTAAAAATCCGGGTGTTGACAAGTTGGTATCAGAGCCATTGTTGATCTTAGGAGACCCTAGTTAGAATGGACGTCTGCAAAACTTAGTTTCAAAAACCAAATAAGTGAATATTAGTGAAAAACTTATTCTCACCCTTATCCTTGAAATCTTTTTCAAAATGAGAAATTCATGCTCTACTTTTTCTTTGTAGCACTATCTAAAATTTTGCACACTTGAATACTTCTCTAATTTACTCCTCCTCTTTGTTCATAGATGGAATACAAATGGGAGTGCTATCAGCTTGGTCACAGAGGAGAACTGAGGTTCGAAAAGGATTTGAAGCAACTAGTGGAATATCTAGGACACCCGTATCCCGAGTTCTTCGGAATACCCCGCAACAATCACTCCGGAGAACCCCCTCGGTGGGAAGTTTCAACTGATCTACGAAGAAAGCTTGGAGCCCCGGTATGGGAAACCATCTGGTTTTCTGTAACGGGAAACACTTGGAAGGAAGGACTAGTCAGGGCTATGCAAGAAGCAATTTCCCGTCTGTGTGGACAAAATGAGAACAAGATCAAGAACACTCGCTTCATCTACTACCCAAGACATGACTCCATGGGAAGATCGATGACCATGCCACCACACACGGAGATGAACCACTATGTAGCACATCAGGACTTTAGGCTGTACAAAACCCGCAGGGATTTGGACAACGCCCTCGCCTCTCGCCAAGCACATCACCCGTGAAGACGAAGAATCCCCCCCTGAAGAGTAGTATCACCTCAGCACGTAAGTAGGTGTGAGTTGTATCAGGATCCCCTTGTATCGTAGAACGAATGAATGGTTCTTCAAACCAACGGTGTGTTAGCTTTGTAATGTATGATGCTTGGTATGAATGAAAAAGTGTTGTTGGTTTTTACCTCCGCAACACTACTCAAATTTTCAAGTTATGAACTTTTTAAACCGTAACAAAACAAACCTTAGAAATTTCCCTCTTATCTTATCATCTACCTCAATGATTTAGATGGCCCCACCAACCCGCAACGCCACCCAAGACGCCATGATGCAGATGCTACAGATGATGATGGCTGACCGGGAAGCCGAGAGAGCTGAACGCCAAGCCAACATTGTTGCACTGCAGCAGCTTGCTCTGAACAACAACGGCCATGGAAACCACGACCACCCGGGGTCAAAGTTGAAGAACTTTCAGAACACCAACCCACCCATGTTCAACAAGACTGAAGAGCCCCTAGATGCTGATGACTGGCTCCAGACAATGGAGAACAACCTAGAAGTTGCGGGGGTAGAAGCTGCAGAAAAAGTACTGTTCGCCACCCACTACCTGTCAGGACCTGCACGAGCCTGGTGGACAAGCGCCCGCGCAATGAATGCGGGACAGATGATGACCTGGGAAGACTTCAAGACCAAGTTTAGTAAATACCATGTGCCCCAAGGACTGATCAAGAAGATGAGAGACGAGTTCCGCGAACTCAAACAAGGAAGGATGTCCGTGGTGGAATACCGCTACAGGTTCCTCACCCTGTCAAGGTACGTGATACGTCTCCGACGTATCGATAATTTCTTATGTTCCATGCCACATTATTGATGTTATCTACATGTTTTATGCACACTTTATGTCATATTCGTGCATTTTCTGGAACTAACCTATTAACAAGATGCCGAAGTGCCAGTTCTGTTTTGCTGTTTTTGGTTTCAGAAATCCTAGTAACGAAATATTCTCGGGAATCGGACGAAATCAACGCCCGAGGTTCCTATTTTTCCCGGAACCATCCGAGAACACCCGAGAGCCGCCGTAGGAGGGAGCCCTGGGGGCCCCACACCACACCCTGGCGCGGCCAGAGGGGGGGCCGCGCCGCCCTATGGTGTGGGCCCCCCAGAAGCCCTCCTGCGCCGCCTCTTCGCCTATTTAAAGCCTCCGTCGCGAAAACCCTGATGCGTTTGGACGAAACCCATAGAAACCTTCCAGAGCCGCCGCCATCGCGAAGCCAAGATCTGGGGGACAGGAGTCTCTGTTCCGGCACGCTGCCGGAACGGGGAAGTGCCCCCGGAAGGCTTCTCCATCGACACCGCTGCCATCTTCACCGCCATCTTCATCACCGCTGCTGCTCCCATGAGGAGGGAGTAGTTCTCCATCGAGGCTCGGGGCTGTACCGGTAGCTATGTGGTTCATCTCTCTCCTATGTGCTTCAATACAATAATCTCATGAGCTGCTTTACATGATTGAGATTCATATGATGATGCTTGTAATCTAGATGTCATTATGCTAGTCAAGTGAGTTTTACTTATGTGATCTCCGGAGACTCCTTGTCCCACGTGTGTAAAGGTGACAGTGTGTGCACCGTGTGGGTCTCTTAGGCTATATTTCACAGAATACTTATTCACTGTTATGAATGGCATAGTGAAGTGCTTATTATATCTCTTTACGATTGCAATGTGTTTGTATCACAATTTATCTATGTGCTACTCTAGCAATGTTATTAAAGTAGTCTATTCCTCCTGCACGATGTAATGGTGACAGTGTGTGCATCCGTGTTAGTACTTGGTTTATGCTATGATCATGATCTCTTGTAGATTATTAAGTTAACTATTGCTATGATAGTATTGATGTGATCTATTCCTCCTACATATGCATGAAGGTGACAGTGTGCATGCTATGTTAGTACTTGGTTTAGTCTTTTGATCTATCTTACACTATAAGGTTACTAAAATATGAACATTAATTGTGGAGCTTGTTAACTCCGGCATTGAGGGTTCGTGTAATCCTACGCAATGTGTTCATCATCCAACAAAAGTGTAGAGTAGGCATTTATCTATTCTGTTATGTGATCAATGTTGAGAGTGTCCACTAGTGAAAGTGTAATCCCTAGGCCTTGTTCCTAAATACTGCTATCACTGCTTGTTTACTGTTTTACTGCGTTACTACTGCTGCAATACTACCACCATCAACTACACGCCAGCAAGCTATTTACTGGCACCGTTGCTACTGCTACTATATATTCATACCACCTGTATTTCACTATCTCTTCGCCGAACTAGTGCACCTATTAGGTGTGTTGGGGACACAAGAGACTTCTTGCTTTGTGGTTGCAGGGTTGCATGAGAGGGATATCTTTGACCTCTTCCTCCCTGAGTTCGATAAACCTTGGGTGATCCACTTAAGGGAAAACTTGCTGCTGTTCTACAAACCTCTGCTCTTGGAGGCCCAACACTGTCTACAGGAAAGGAGGGGGAACGTAGACATCAAGCTATTTTCTGGCACCGTTGCCGAGGACCAGAAAGCTACACAACAGGGATTTCCTCCCTCGTCAACCACGCGCCAGTCCTGGACAGCATCAAGTATTTTCTGGCGCCGTTGCCGGGGAGGAAAGGTAAAAAGGCACTCATACTTCGGTTCCAGGTAAAGTACTTTTCTGGCGCCATTGTGTTTGTGCTCGAAGCTATTTCCTTTAGATCCTGCAATTGCATCTTTTTGTTTCTTGTTTTTATTTACACTAGTTAGGCATAATGGAAAACAACAAAAAAATTGGTGAGCTTTTTAATCTTTTTCCTGATTTAGAATTGTTTGATGCGAAAATTAAAAAACCTATGGAACCTTATTTGCATGCTAGTAGCGATGTTATTAGTATGAATGCAATTACTGCTAATGCTATGGAGAAGTCTAAGCTTGGGGAAGCTAGTTTTTGTGATCTTTTTAGCTTCCCATCTTTAGGGGAGAAAATTTGCTCTGATAATACTTTATCTCCCATATGCAATAACTCTAATGATGCTTGTGATATTTTAAATCCACCTGCTGAAAGTATTCCGTATAAAATACCTATGAAAATTATAAAGGGGATGGAACTGTCCACCCTAGAGATCATTTACTGTTTTTGCATGAATTACGTGGGTTATTCAAGTGTGCAGGTATCTCTATGGATGAAGTGAGGAAGAAGCTATTCTCTGTTTCGCTATGCAGTAAGCGGCGCATTGGTATAAATTGTTGGAGAATAGTCAATCTCTTGGTTGGGAGGAAATTGCATCTCTCTTTTATTCTAAATTTTATCCTCCTCATGAAGTGCATATTGATAGGAATTATATTTATAACTTTTATCCTCGTGATGGAGAGAGTATTTCTCAAGCGTGGGGGAGATTGAAATCACTAATGCTCAAATGTCCCATTCATGAGCTCCCCCGTAATGTTATTGTTAACAATTTTTATGCGAGGCTTTCAGGACAACATAAGGACTATCTGGATGCCTGTTCGGAAGGATCTTTCACAAGCAAAGAGGTTGAAGCTAGGTGGGATCTTCTTGATCGGATTGAGGACAACGCTGAAGGATGGGAGAACGACAAAGGTAAAGAGTCAGGTATAAATTATGATTATGAATGCATTGAAGCTTTTATGGATACCGATAAATTTCGAAATATGAGTGCTACTTATGGTCTTGACTCTCAAGTTGCTGCAAATCTTTATAAAGTTTTTGCTTCTCATTTTGAATTGCCTAAAAAGAATTTTGATAAGTATCATGAACCTTTTAAAGAGGTTTGCATGAAGAATGAAATTGTTGTTAATTATTGCAATAAGCATGCTCAAACTCCTAAGAATGCTATTTCCTATAAGCATGTTAATTTTTGTGGAATACATAGACCTTGTGGAATTAATCAAATCAAAGATGAATATTGTATCCATCATGCTAATGAAAAAACTAGAAAGTGGTTTAGGGCTCTAGATGATCTTGGTAAAAAAGTTTGTGCCCTCTATCCTTTTATTTGTGAAGTTTGCCATGAAGTGGGTCATTTTAATTTTCAATGCTCCTCCAATGATAATTTGAACCCAATGAGTGCTGCAAATTTGTATTGTGATGGTGAAATTACTCCTAATCAGCATGATGAACTTACTTTATTTTTGGGGTGTGAAGAACTGTCGAGAAAAATCTCTTTGTTACATATGAGTGATCTTGATATTGATGATGTCCTGCATGGGTGTTTTTCTTATTGCGTTGATAATATCCATACAAATACTTACATACAAAATATTTTAGAAGATGACACCTTGCCAAAATATGATAGGACCGCTGTGTGTTTTCAACTAATTAATGAAAAGGAGGGATCCTCCCAAGTTTCTTCTATTGTTTCTGAAAGTAAATCAGGTTATGCGGACAAGCCACCCTTCAAGCCTCTTCCTCCTAGAGAAGGGAACGAGGAGAAGGAAGAGAAGAAGAAAAAGGGGACGAAGAAGAAGAAGGAGAATAAAAATAAAGAGGTAACGGCGTATCCCCGCGTATATGAGATAACGATAGGTAACCGTAAGTATGTTGCTCCTGATGATTATTGTGATAATGAATCTGAATACGATGATCTTCCAATGCCCTTTACATACATTAGCAATCATGATTTGAATGAGCACACTACTTTTGATATTGCAAATCTCTGGGAAATTAATTCTGAAAATGATGATGATAATAATTGCCATAGTGTCAGTGCTATCCATGCTTCCTCCCATAATGATATAGAAAGCTCTAAGCTTGGGGAAGAGGTGTTTGAAAATCCTTTAGCTACTGGTCATTATGTTCTTGATACATCTCCTTCTAATAACAATGATGGTGTGGACACAGATAAACCGACTGTGAAAGATAACTATTCTATTTCCTATGATGACACTGTGCTTCCGATCTCTGATGATTATTACAAAGAATGCTATGATATAGGTTCTAACTATCCTTATGAAACTTGTCATAGTCATGATTGGGTTACCAAAAACAATTCCCTTAATATGCAACTTGTTTACCATGTTCAAATTCTTGATAATAATCCTGCTCCAATCACTATTAATGAAAAGAACTCTCCTTATGCCAAAATTAATGATACTTCTATGCATATGAACCATGATATAAGTGATTGGTATATTGTGGATTTCATCAATGATGTTACTGAAAGTTATTATGAGAGAGGGAAATATGGTTATATGCATCTTAATAATATTAAGTTTCCCCTCTTTATGTTGAGAATCTTGAAGTTACTCGTGTTTTATCCTCTTATGCTTGTCACTTTGTTCTTCATGAATTCATTTGTGTACAAGATTCCTATGCATAGAAAGCATGTTAGGCTTAAATGTGTTTTGAATTTGCCTCTTGAAGCTCTCTTTTGCTTCAAATACTATTTCCCGCGAATGGATCATTAAAACTGCTGAGCCCATCTTAATGGCTATAAAGAAAGAACTTCTTGGGAGATAACCCATGTGTTATTTTGCTACAGTACTTTGTTTTATATTTGTGTCTTGGAAGTTGTTTACTACTGTAGCAACCTCTCCTTATCTTAGTTTTGTGTTTTGTTGTGCCAAGTAAAGTCTTTGATAGTAAAGTCAATACTAGATTTGGATTACTTCGTAGAAACTGTTTTCTTGCTGTCACGAATCTGGGCCTAATTCTCTGTAGGTAACTCAGAAAATTATGCCAATTTACGTGAGTGATCCTCAGATATGTACGCAACTTTCATTCAATTTTAGCATTTTCATCTGAGCAAGTCTGGTGCCCTTTTAAAATTCGTCTTTACGGACTGTTCTGTTTTGACAGATTCTGCCTTTTATTTCGCATTGCTTCTTTTGCTATGTGGGATGGATTTCTTTGTTCCATTGACTTCCAGTAGCTTTGGGCAATGTCCAGAAGTGTTAAGAATGATTGTGTCACCTCTGAACATGTGGATTTTTGATTATGCACTAACCCTCTAATGAGTTTGTTTCGAGTTTGGTGTGGAGGAAGTTTTCAAGGGTCAAGAGAGGAGGATGATATACTATGATCAAGAAGAGTGAAAAGTCTAAGCTTGGGGATGCCCCGGTGGTTCATCCCTGCATATTTCAAGAAGACTCAAGCATCTAAGCTTGGGGATGCCCAAGGCATCCCCTTCTTCATCGACAAATTATCAGGTTCCTTCTCTTGAAACTATATTTTTATTCGGTCATATCTTATGTACTTTACTTGGAGCATCTGTGTGTTCTTGTTTTTGTTTTTGTTTGAATAAATGCTTGTGTGGGAGAGAGACACGCTCCGCTGGTTCGTATGAACACATGTGTTCTTAGCTCTTAATTTTCATGGCGAAGGTTGAAACTGCTTCGTTAATTGTTATATGGTTAGAAACGGAAAATGCTACATGTAGTAATTGGTATGATGTCTTGAATAACTTGATATTTGGCAATTGTTGTGTTCTTGTTTAAGCTCTTGCATCATATACTTTGCACCTATTAGTGAAGAAATACATAGAGCTTGTTAAAATTTGGTTTGCATGAGTGGTTTCTCTAGAGTCTAGATATTTTCTAGTGAGGTGTTTGAACAACAAGGAAGACGATGTATAGTCTTATAATGCTTGTAATATGTCTTTTATGTGAGTTTTGCTGTACTAGTTCATACTTGTGTTTGTTTCAAACAACCTTGCTAGTCTAAACCTTGTATCGAGAGGGAATACTTCTCATGCATCCAAATCCTTGAGCCAAACAACACTATGCCATTTGTGTCCACCATACCTACCTACTACATGGTATTTCCTGCCATTCCAAAGTAAATTGCTTGAGTGCTACCTTTAAACAATTCAAAATTTATCACCTCTGATTTGTGTCAATGTTTTATAGCTCATGAGGAAGTATGTGGTGTTTATCTTTCAATCTTGCTGGGCAACTTTCACCAATGGACCTAGTGGCTTCATCCGCTTATCCAATAATTTTGCAAAAAGAGCTGGCAATGGGATTCCCAGTCCCAAATTAATTAACAAAAAATAGACACTCCTCCATGGTATGTGATTGTTGGACGGCACCCGAAGGATTCGGTTAGCCATGGCTTGTGTAAGCAAAGGTTGGGAGGAGTGTCATCATAATAAGACTAAAATAAAAAGGCACTCCTTCATGGTATGAGATTGTTGGCAGGCACCCGAGGATTCGGTTAGCCATGGTTTGTGAAAGAAAGGTTGGAAGGAGTGCCACCCAAAAGTAAAATAAAATGGGAGCCGCTCTTTGAAGGTTTGCCTGGCAAGGGGGTTAGAGTACCCGCTACCATTCGTTGACAACAACATACACCTCTCAAAACTTTATTTTTATGCTCTCTTTATGTTTTCAAAATAGAAGCTCTAGCACAAATATAGCAATCGATGCTTTCCTCTTTGAAGGACCATTCTTTTACTTTTATTGTTGAGTCAGTTCACCTATTTCTCTCCATCTCAAGAAGCAAACACTTGTGTGAACTGTGCATTGATTCCTACATATTTGCATATTGCATTTGTTATATTGCTTTGCATTTACAACTATCCATGAGATATACATGTTACAAGTTGAAAGCAACCGCTGAAACTTAATCTTCCATTGTGTTCTTTCAATACCTTTACTAAGAATTTATTGCTTTATGAGTAACTCTTATGCAAGACTTATTGATGCTTGTCTTGAAAGTACTATTCATGAAAAGTCTTTGCTATATGATTCACTTGTTTACTCATGTCATATACATTGTTTTGATCGCTGCATTCGCTACATATGCTTTACAAATAGTATGATCAAGTTTATGATGGCATGTCACTCCAGAAATTATCTGTGTTATCGTTTTACCTGCTCGGGACGAGCAGAACTAAGCTTGGGGATGCTGATACGTCTCCGACGTATCGATAATTTCTTATGTTCCATGCCACATTATTGATGTTATCTACATGTTTTATGCACACTTTATGTCATATTCGTGCATTTTCTGGAACTAACCTATTAACAAGATGCCGAAGTGCCAGTTCCTGTTTTCTGCTGTTTTTGGTTTCAGAAATCCTAGTAACGAAATATTCTCGGAATCGGACGAAATCAACGCCCAGGTTCCTATTTTTCCCGGAACCATCCAGAACACCCGAGAGCCGCCAGAGGGGAGCCCTGGGGGCCCCACACCACACCCTGGCGTGGCCAGAGGGGGGGCCGCGCCGCCCTATGGTGTGGCCCCCCCAGAAGCCCTCCTGCGCCGCCTCTTCGCCTATTTAAAGCCTCCGTCGCGAAAACCCTGATGCGTTTGGACGAAACCCACAGAAACCTTCCAGAGCCGCCGCCATCGCGAAGCCAAGATCTGGGGGACAGGAGTCTCTGTTCCGGCATGCTGCCGGAACGGGGAAGTGCCCCCGGAAGGCTTCTCCATCGACACCGCTGCCATCTTCACCGCTGCTGCTCCCATGAGGAGGGAGTAGTTCTCCATCGAGGCTCGGGGCTGTACCGGTAGCTATGTGGTTCATCTCTCTCCTATGTGCTTCAATACAATAATCTCATGAGCTGCTTTACATGATTGAGATTCATATGATGATGCTTGTAATCTAGATGTCATTATGCTAGTCAAGTGAGTTTTACTTATGTGATCTCCGGAGACTCCTTGTCCCACGTGTGTAAAGGTGACAGTGTGTGCACCGTGTGGGTCTCTTAGGCTATATTTCACAGAATACTTATTCACTGTTATGAATGGCATAGTGAAGTGCTTATTTATATCTCTTTACGATTGCAATGTGTTTGTATCACAATTTATCTATGTGCTACTCTAGCAATGTTATTAAAGTAGTTTATTCCTCCTGCACGATGTAATGGTGACAGTGTGTGCATCCGTGTTAGTACTTGGTTTATGCTATGATCATGATCTCTTGTAGATTATGAAGTTAACTATTGCTATGATAGTATTGATGTGATCTATTCCTCCTACATATGCATGAAGGTGACAGTGTGCATGCTATGTTAGTACTTGGTTTAGTCTTTTGATCTATCTTACACTATAAGGTTACTAAAATATGAACATTAATTGTGGAGCTTGTTAACTCCGGCATTGAGGGTTCGTGTAATCCTACGCAATGTGTTCATCATCCAACAAAAGTGTAGAGTATGCATTTATCTATTCTGTTATGTGATCAATGTTGAGAGTGTCCACTAGTGAAAGTGTAATCCCTAGGCCTTGTTCCTAAATACTGCTATCCTTTGCTTGTTTCTTGTTTTCTTTGCGTTACTACTGCTGCAATACTACCACCATCAACTACACGCCAGCAAGCTATTTACTGGCACCGTTGCTACTGCTACTATATATTCATACCACCTGTATTTCACTATCTCTTCGCCAAACTAGTGCACCTATTAGGTGTGTTGGGGACACAAGAGACTTCTTGCTTTGTGGTTGCAGGGTTGCATGAGAGGGATATCTTTGACCTCTTCCTCCCTGAGTTCGATAAACCTTGGGTGATCCACTTAAGGGAAAACTTGCTGCTATTCTACAAACCTCTGCTCTTGGAGGCCCAACACTGTCTACAGGAAAGGAGGGGGAACGTAGACATCAGTATGCCCCGGATGAGACCAACACCAACGAGAAGCGGAAGGAAAGATTTCTGAACGGACTACATGACGAGATGCAAACTGTGTTAGTGAACATTCCGTTCGCTGACCTCGAAGCCCTAGTAGACTCATCCATCCAAATGGAAGGGAAGCTGCATCAAGCCAACGAGAACCACAAGAGAAGAATGATGAACCAGAATGGTCCCAACAATGCCCAGAAGTACCGCAACAACTCCTCTGGAGGATTCACCCCAAGATACAACAAGCCAGCCACTCAGAATTATCGCCCCAACTACACCAACAACAACGGAGGACCCCCGAAGCCCGGAGGCAACAACACCAACAACCACCCCAACAACAACATCAGCAACAACAACCAGAATGGCAACAATAACAACCCCAATAATGGCCCAAGAACTGGAAGCAATGCCATCCCCGTCACCCCGAAGGACAAGTCAACGATAACCTGCTATGAATGTGGCACTGTCGGACATTACTCCAATGAATGCCCCAAGAAGCTTGCAAAGACAGCCCCCAATACCACTGCACCTGCTCAGAACCAGCGCCGCTTTGCCGCAAGAAGGAACTAGAACAACAACACCGGCCGCCTCTACAACATGACTGCCACAGAAGCCCAGGAAGCACCTCGGGCCATGCCAAGTATGTTTTCCTGTTAATCAAGTTGCTCAATCTCTCTTAGGAACCTAACTTTTCTTAAAATCTCGGGACGAGATTCGTTTAAGGGGGAAGGGTTTGTAACATCCCAAATTTTCAGACAAAGAAGAAAATGACTTTCCTTTTTCCAAATTTTGGAACCAACAAAAACTTTTATTAAATTTAGTTTGATGCATAGTGATCTTTCTTATTGGTTGTGTAATTGCCATGTTTGATTGTTGAAATAGTTTGAGATGATCTAAAACCCTAAACCCTACTCTTGCACTTTACCCTTCAAAATAAAACCAAATAAGAAGAAATCAAATTAAAAGGAAAGGGCCTATGTGCCTATACTATTTTTGGGTAAAACTTTTACCTAGGACTTTTTACCTTGTTTAGATGTTTTGAAAACATCAACAAACCTAACCTAGTATCTACCAACCAAATCAAGTGAGAAACCAAAATTCAAATAAACATATGCATAGAGGCGTATGTGGCACTTAGCCACTTTTACCAAATCTTGACCTATGCCCTTTTTGCCTTACCCAAATGGTTGGAAACCATGAGTAACCCTAACCAACCTCTTTGAAATCCAAAACTATGATCCTTGGGATCAAAGTTCAATAAAGAAAAAGGTTTGAGAAATTGCAAAACCCTCACATAAGGTTTATGGCCATTTTTGAAAATCTTTAACCTAGGCCATATAAAATTTTGCCAATGGTTGGGAAACCCTTTTTAACTAAAAAGAATCCCTTTTGCATCAAAGAAACCAAAATCAAATCAAAGAAAAATCAAAAACTTAGTTGCATGTGATAATGGTCACATGTGACAATTTTAACATCTTACCCACTTTGAGCCCTTCTATTAAGAAATTTTCAAACCAAACCCTGCCAACTCTTTGCACCTCATCCAAGACCTCATCAAGATGAACACTTTTGATGTTGACCACTTTGACCAGAGAGTTGACCATTGCTTAGAATAGTCAAGCCAAGTTGCAACTTTGAACTCAATTCTAGTTTCTCTCAAAATTTAGAAATTTTGCAAACCAACTCCAAACCTCAAACCAAGACCACCAATGAGTGCCAAACATTATTTGGAACCCATCCATGCAGAAATTTGGTAAAAATCCCACACATAGGAGACCTTTGCTTGTATTATATGTGGAGCACATAGATTAAAAATTAGGGTACAATCCCCCCCCACCAACTTTGTACTTCCCCTCTCTCCCTCACTTGTACCTCTCTATAGTGAACCTTGTACCCCCAATCACTGCCAATGACCTCACACATCCTTGCCATGATCAACCTCACACACACTTGCAAAGTACATGGGGTATGTCACATACACTTTGCCAAAACTTTATTGTGCACACCCCTAGACCTCTCTCCCCTTGCTCACCTTGCCAAACCAGCTCCTCTCACCTCACACAACAGAGCCATGACCTCAGAGACCCAAGGAGATGCACAAAGAATCCTAGAACAAGCCATGCCGGCCACCATAGTCACCACCATGCCATCCTCTTCTCCTCTCACCTCAGCCCTGTCACACCATGTCCTGGACCTTCCCTTTTCACTGCTGATGACGCCAGACACAGTCCTTAGCCAAGGAGACGACGCCAGAGCCCTAGCCGCGACATGGTCACCGCCATCGGCCTCGCCAGCGCGTGCATCGGCATGGCCACGGGCGCCTCAGTACACGCACGCGACCCGCTGACTCTGACCACCTCGCGACCTCTCCTCTCGCCCACAGGACCGCAATGACCTCAGCAACCTCCTGGACACAGCCATTGGCTCACCAACGCCCTGTAGACGACGACACGGTCGACGTCCGCCGCCACTGTCCGCCAGTACACGCTGACCGCCCATCTGTTCTCGTCCACCCCTGTCCTCGCCAGGACGCTCGTCGTGACCGCCTCGATGTCGCCAACACCTCTCTGACGTCGCCCTGCCCCTTCAACCACCGTAGCGTCGCGTCCATGGTCGACCTGCCCTGCACCCTTGGCCTCTCCTCGCCGCTATAAAAGGAGCACCCCGCGCCTCAAATTGAACACACCTCTCGCCTCCCCTCTTCTCCCTGAGCAGCCCAGCCACCTCGCCTCGCCACATTGCCCACCAGATCGCCCCAATCGCTAGCTCACTGCCACGCTCCGTCGCAGAAGATCGCCGGAGAAAGACGCCGCCCCAGGAGACGCCACTGCTACCAGGCGCTTCGTCATCGTCGACAACGCTGCTGCGCACCTCTCCGGTGACCGCCGGAGCTCCGTCAAGCTCGCCCACCGTCCACCGTCGCAGCCAGTACCGCGGTAGACGACGCACGTAAGCCGTCGATCGCCCCTCTAATCCTACGGCCACCGTCGCTCCTTACCGTTTCGGGTTTTAAAACAGGCTGACAGCCTTGCCCCACCTGTCAGCAGGCCCGCCACGGGCAAGCCACGCTAGCTAGGCTGGCCCAACTATTTTCCCCCTCTGTGGCCCAAACCCTTTCCCGCCTAAGCCCAGCTTTTGAATTTAAATTTAAATCTTTTCAGTTAGTTTTGCTCACAGATGCTTGTTTCAAAATCAAATATCTCCAAATCTACTGGGCCAAAATTTATGAATTGGGTATTGTTGGAAAGCTTAGAGTTTCCTCTACACAATGGCACTGGTTTGAACTCTAGAGGTTTTATAGAATTAAAGGGAGAAAATAAATAATACAGGGACTTTTCTGCCTTAGTTTAATTGTTAAAAATCAACCAAAAATTATTTTGAGTTGATTCCAACTCCTATAATCCACATTTCACTTGCACTAATTGTTTCTGCAAAAATATGCCATGCCTACTTTGGATGATCATGGCCTAGATGAATTAGAGGACTTTTTGGCTATGTATAGTCAAAGATATTGTCCAAAACTATTTAGAAATTTTATGAGAGTGCTTATCTCATTTAAATCTTGTCATAAACATTCCATTATGAGATAGAGACTTTGGTCATTTAGTTCTCATATGATTTGTTTGATGATATTAAATCATCACCATGTTAGGATTAAAAGGTATGAGGTGCTCCACCTCATTTAAATCATTTTCTTAAATGATAAGTATGAAGAGGTTGACTTTGGACAACCTAGGTCATATCCTTTTTCATGAGAGAAATTAAATCTTAATAAGTTAATGAGAGGAATCTATTTCTCTACAGAATTAGAAGAAACACCTAAATTTAGTATGAGAGGAAATTATTGTTTCTTAATTAAGAAAACCAATCCACCAACTTAATAGTAGTGTTTGATGATAGCCTAGCTTGTGTGACTTATGTTGTGCTTAGTTTAGTATTTAAGATTAGTGTGGTGATTGTATACCTCGTATTCAATTTTAGACGCTAGTACCGGAGACTATCAGGAGGAGGAGGTATTCTACCAAGAAGAAGGAGAAGAAGATCACATTGATCATTTCCCCAACCAAGGCAAGCTAATACACTTGCAAAGTGCAAAGCTCTTCAAGAGCAATGCATCACCCTATTTTATTTTATGCTTAGTGGTCCTATCCCAAGTTTACTATACAAGTTCTACTACTTTTGATTTATTTCAAAGTTACTTTTTGATTCATGTTTCACTTGGTCTAGAGTAGCACAAGAGTACCACCTTAGCCTAGAGCAAGAAAAGCTAAGTTAGCACCCCTCATGATTAGTGCTATTGCTAACAAATAAAACTTGACTACTCTAGATGGGAACTTGGTGAAGTGAAGTTGTTTTTGAATGATGTTTGAAAGGTGATACGACTAAGAGAAGATGGTGATTTTTGATTTAAAACTGATATTGGTTTGGAGGCGATACCTTTCCAAATTACAAGTACCCCCACAATACCTGATTATGGGTAGGGCTTAACTGGAAGTTTGTGTGTCTTAGTATGGGTTCCCTCTGAATAAGCATCATAGGGGTTATGCCGAGGCTGCCTCCGTTGTTGAGAAATGATGTGAACTGAGGTGAATTGTCCGGCCAAGCCCTGTGCAGTTCCCAGGCTGACTGTCTGTCTTCACTGGGAGGCCAAGCTCATGGGGAGAGGTGCCTATACTAGGATATATAAGTGAAAGGTTAAGGTTGATGATCCGCGTACTGAGTTACGATGATTCGGGGTTATCCCCGACGGATGTAATCAAATGTTGTGGCACAAGTGTGCAACCTCTGCAGAGTGTGAACCTATTCGAATAGCCGTGTCCACGGTTACGGATGGTTGGAAAGGCCATACAGTTTCCGGTGTCAGAATTTCTTGAAAAGGTTGAATGGTGAATGGTGACTTGACTTGAATCACAATTAAGTTGTGGGAATGACACTAATGTTCCCACGTGAGTAAGTTAGGCAAATGAAGAGGTTTTGTTTACTAAAGTGCTTGTGAAATAAAACTGGCTTTATGCAAATGAAACTAGAGTTTAGAACCCCCTTATTATAGTTGATACTACTTACATTAGTATTAGTTTGCGAGTACTTTAAAGTACTCACGGCTGTGTCCCTGGCTATTCAAATGGCCAGACTATGAAGAAGAGTACCGGAACCCGGAAGAAGGACAGCAGGACGTCTACGACAGCTAGGATCACTCCTGACGTCAACAGTTGCCTATGGAATAGATGGACTACTACTACGCTACTTCGCTTATGTGTTTTGTAATGGATCAATAGATCAACTATTATTGTAATGAGACTGGATCATGTGATCCTTTGTTGTGAGACAATTATGTGTTGTAATGAATGATGTGTTGTGATATCAATCTATTATGTCTCGCAAAAACAATATTCCTGGGATTGCGAGGAATGGCATAATAGGCATCTGGACTTAAAAATCCGGGTGTTGACAGGGGTGGCGCCCCCCTATGGTGTGGCTCCACCAGGGCCCCTCCGAGGCTGCCTTTCCGCCTACTTAAGGACTCCGTCGCGAAAACCCTAGAGGAATAAGCCATGATACGAGAAAAGTTCTGCAGCCACCGCCATCGCGAAGCCAAGATTCGGGGGACAGAAGTCTCTGTTCCGGCATGCCGCCGGGACGGGGAAGTGCCCCCGGAAGGCATCTCCATCGACACCACCGCCATCTTCATGAACGCTGCTGTCTCCTATGATGAGGAGGGAGTAGTTCTCCCCCGAGGCTGAGGGCTCTACCGTAGCTATGTGGTTCATCTCTCTCTTTGTGATCTAGTTGAATATCATCTATGTGCTACTCTAGTGATGTTATTAAAGTAGTCTATTCCTCCTCCATGATGTAACGTTGACAGTGTGTGCATCATGTAGTACTTGGTATAAGCTATGATTGTGATCTCTTGTAGATTATGAAGTTAACTATTACTATGATAGTATTGATGTGATCTATTCCCCCTTTCATAGCCTGGCGTTGACAGTGTGCATGCTATGTTAGTACTCGGTCTAAATTGCAATGGTCTATCATGCACTCTAAGGTTACTTAAATATGAACTCCGGATGTTGTGGAGCTTGTTAACTCCGGCTTGAGGGAGCTCTTGTAGCCCTACACAATGAATGGTGTTTGTTATCCAACAAGAGAGTGTAGAGTAGTTTTATTATGTGATCATTGTTGAGAGTGTCCACTAGTGAAAGTAGGATCCCTAGGCCTTGTTTCCGAATATTGAATCTCCGTTTATTTACTGTTTTACCGCATGTTTACTTGCTGCCATCTTTATTTCAGATTGTTATTACCACTCACAATCATCCATATTACTTGTATTTCACTATCTCTTCGCCGAACTAGTGCACCTATACATCTGACAAGTGTATTAGGTGTGTTGGGGACACAAGAGACTACTTGTATCTTAATTGCAGGGTTGCTTGAGAGGGATATCTTTGACCTCTACCTCCCTGAGTTCGATAAACCTTGGGTGATTCACTTAAGGGAAACTTGCTGCTGTTCTACAAACCTCTGCTCTTGGAGGCCCAACACTGTCTACAGGAATAGAAGCGTGCGTAGACATCACCCCAAACATCCGAATGAAATGAATCAAAAGGTCGCTGAGATACAGACGCACTAGTAGGATAGGGAAGCTGAATCTGTTTGCCTAACCTACAACCCTGACACGAATGCAAAGACATATCTCCTAAGACAGACCCCATAAGACCACTACGAACTAATGACGATAAACATGAGCCACAGAGGTGACCCAGGCGATGATGCCACTGCAGAAAAGATCCAGTGATAGAAGCAACAACCGCAGGAGAACTGGCAGATGAAGTGTCAGCAGAAGGAACGCGAAGCCAGTCTAACTCCCACAGCCCCGGGGACTCAAGGCTGCGAGGGCCAGCTCCAACCAGGGCCTGTGTAAGGCGGTCCTGAACAGCACAAGAATCAGCGTCAAGGATGACGCGAAAACCAGAATCAGTAAGCTGACTAGGAGAAAACAGGTTCATCTTAAGACTAGGAACATGAGAAACATCAGGAACAGAGAAAGAAGAAGTAGAAAGGGTTCCTCGACTGGAAACAAGAAGAGAGGTACCATCAGCCGTGATAACACGGACATGAGAAACAAGAGAGCGAAGAGCAGAGAGAATAGAAGATGCAGATGTCATATGAAAAGAAGCTCCAGAATCCAGATACCACGGGGATGACGTACCTGACTTTGTAGAAGGTGGTGGTCTGATACGTCTCCGACGTATCGATAATTTCTTATGTTCCATGCCACATTATTGATGTTATCTACATGTTTTATGCACACTTTATGTCATATTCATGCATTTTCTGGAACTAACCTATTAACAAGATGCCGAAGTGCTAGTTGCTGTTTTCTGCTGTTTTTGGTTTCAGAAATCCTAGTAACGAAATATTCTCGGAATTGGACGAAATCAATGCCCAGGGTCCTATTTTGCCACGAAGCTTCCAGAAGTCCGAAGAGGAGACGAAGAGGGGCCACGAGGGGGCCACACCCTAGGGCGGCGCGGCCCCCCTTGGCCGCGCGGCCCTGTGGTGTGGGGCCCTCGTGCCGCCTCCTGACCTGCCCTTCCGCCTACTTAAAGCCTCCGTTGCGAAACCCCCAGTACCGAGAGCCACGATACGGAAAACCTTACTGAGACGCCGCCGCCGCCGATCCCATCTCGGGGGATCCAGGAGATCGCCTCCGACACCCTGCCGGAGAGGGGAATCATCTCCCGGAGGACTCTACGCCGCCGTGGTCGCCTCCGGAGTGATGTGTGTGTAGTCTACCCCTGGACTATGGGTCCATAGCAGTAGCTAGATGGTTGTCTTCTCCCCATTGTGCTATCATTGTCGGATCTTGTGAGCTGCCTAACATGATCAAGATCATCTATCTGTAATTCTATATGTTGCGTTTGTTGGGATCCGATGAATAGAGAATACTTGTTATGTTGATTATCAAAGTTATGTCTATGTGTTGTTTATGATCTTGCATGCTCTCCGTTACTAGTAGATGCTCTGGCCAAGTAGATGCTTGTAACTCCAAGAGGGAGTATTTATGCTCGATAGTGGGTTCATGCCTCCATTGATATCTGGGACGTGATGTAAAAGTTCTAAGGTTGTGGATGTGATGTTGCCACTAGGGATAAAACATTAGTGCTATGTTCAAGGATATAGTTACTAGTTACATTACGCGCAATACTTAATGCAATTGTCTGTTGTTAGCAACTTAATACTAGAGGGGGTTCAGATGATAACCTGAAGGTGGACTTTTTAGGCATAGATGCAGTTGGATGGCGGTCTATGTACTTTGTCGTAATGCCCAATTAAATCTCACTATACTCATCATAATATGTATGTGCATGGTCATGCCCTCTTTATTTGTCAATTGCCCAACTGTAATTTGTTCACCCAACATGCTGTTTATCTTATGGGAGAGACACCTCTAGTGAACTGTGGACCCCGGTCCAATTCTCTATACTGAAATACAATCCCATCGCAATACTTGTTCTACTGTTTTCTGCAAACAATCATCTTCCACACAATACGGTTAATCCTTTGTTACAGCAAGCCGGTGAGATTGACAACCTCACTGTTTCGTTGGGGCAAAGTACTTTGGTTGTGTTGTGCAGGTTCCACGTTGGCGCCGGAATCTCTGGTGTTGCGCCGCACTACATCCCGCCGCCATCAACCTTCAACGTGCTTCTTGACTCCTACTGGTTCGATTAAACCTTGGTTTCTTACTGAGGGAAACTTGCCGCTGTGCGCATCACACCTTCCTCTTGGGGTTCCCAACGGACGTGTCAACTGCACGCATCAAGCAAATTTCTGGCGCCGTTGCCGGGGAGATCAAGACACGCTGCAAGGGGAGTCTCCACTTCTCAATCTGTTTACTTTGTTTTTGTCTTGCTTAGTTTTATTTACTACTTTGTTTGCTGCACTAAATCAAAATACAAAAAAAAATTTAGTTGCTAGTTTTACTTTATTTGCTATCTTGTTTGCTATATCAAAAACACAAAAAAAAAACAATTAGTTACTTGCATTTACTTTACTTATTTCATCATGTTCCCTTTTAATTTTACCACGAAAGACATACCGGTAGGACGTGGGTCTATAATTGGGAGAAATAATATAGAAGAATTCTTCAACCATGTTAGTACCGTTGACGATTTTGAGGATAGACACTTGGTAGACCTTGCCCCTACCTATGAAATTGCTGCTGCTGCTTTAGTTTGCATGTTGGAAACTAAATTTGTTAATCTCAATCCTATAATCCAACACATGTTTCTCACACTTGGTGATATGGAAGAAGGGGAAAAGAAAGATTTTGTTTTAGAAACCCTTCTTAGAGAATTTGGTGGTATAGCGAGAGAGGCTAGAAAGGTCTTTGCTAAATTTAATATGCTTGGTTCTTACACCAATTTTGTTAGTCTCCTTGAAAAGATGGATATGGATAGAATAAAGTACACTAATAATATTAATGATGGAGGGGAGATCAAAGCACCAATACCATGTAAACTCTTAGCTATGAATGATGCACTAGAAAATAACTATGATTGGCTTGTTCCTGAAAATTTGTTTGATGAGAGTAGCACGCCTAAGACTAATGAAAAGGGAGATGCTAAAACTTATGTATCTAATATACTATGCCTGGTTGAGAAAACTCCACACCCCGCTGAGAATGCACCACCCTTTGATAATACTTGAGACACACTTTCTGCGCCTAGCTGAAAGGCGTTAAAGAAAAGCGCTTATGGGAGACAACCCATGTTTTTACCTACAGTACTTTGTTTTTATTTTGTGTCTTGGAAGTTGTTTACTACTGTAGCAACCTCTCCTTATCTTAGTTTAGTGTTTTATTGTGCCAAGTAAAGCCGTTGATAGAAAAGTTCATACTAGATTTGGATTACTGGGCAGAAACAGATTTCTTTGCTGTCACGAATCTGGGCTGTTTTCTCTGTAGGTAACTCAGAAAATTATGCCAATTTACGTGAGTGATCCTCAGATATGTATGCAACTTTCATTCAATTTGAGAATTTTCATTTGAGCAAGTCTGGTGCCTCGATAAAATTCGTCAATACGAACTGTTCTGTTTTGACAGATTCTGCCTTTTATTTCGCATTGCCTCTTTTGCTATGTTGGATGAATTTCTTTGATCCATGAATATCCAGTAGCTTTATGCAATGTCCAGAAGTGTTAAGAATGATTGTGTCACCTCTGAACATGTTAATTTTTATTGTCGCTAACCCTCTAATGAGTTGTTCTAAGTTTGGTGTGGAGGAAGTTTTCAAGGATCAAGAGAGGAGTATGATGCAACATGATCAAGGAGAGTGAAAGCTCTAAGCTTGGGGATGCCCCGGTGGTTCACCCCTGCATATATCAAGAAGACTCAAGCGTCTAAGCTTGGGGATGCCCAAGGCATCCCCTTCTTCATCGACAACATTATCAGGTTCCTCCCCTGAAACTATATTTTTATTCCATCACATCTTATGTGCTTTACTTGGAGCGTCGGTTTGTTTTTGTTTTTTTTGTTTTGTTTGAATAAAATGGATCCTAGCATTCACTTTATGGGAGAGAGACACGCTCCGCTGTAGCATATGGACAAGTGTGTCCTTAGTTTCTACTCATAGTATTCATGGCGAAGTTTCTTCTTCGTTAAATTGTTATATGGTTGGAATTGGAAAATGATACATGTAGTAATTGCTATAAATGTCTTGGGTAATGTGATACTTGGCAATTGTTGTACTCATGTTTAAGCTCTTGCATCATATGCTTTGCACCCATTAATGAAGAAATACATAGAGCATGCTAAAATTTGGTTTGCATATTTGGTCTCTCTAAGGTCTAGATAATTTCTAGTATTGAGTTTGAACAACAAGGAAGACGATGTAGATTCTTATAATGTTTACAATATGTCTTTTATGTGAGTTTTGCTGCACCGGTTCATCCTTGTGTTTGTTTCAAATAACCTTGCTAGCCTAAACCTTGTATCGAGAGGGAATACTTCTCATGCATCCAAAATACTTGAGCCAACCACTATGCCATTTGTGTCCACCATACCTACCTACTACATGGTATTTCCCGCCATTCCAAAGTAAATTGCTTGAGTGCTACCTTTAAAATTCCATCATTCACCTTTGCAATATATAGCTCATGGGACAAATAGCTTAAAAACTATTGTGGTATTGAATATGTACTTATGCACTTTATCTCTTATTAAGTTGCTTGTTGTGCGATAACCATGTTCACTGGGGACGCCATCAACTATTCTTTGTTGAATATCATGTGAGTTGCTATGCATGTCCGTCTTGTTTGAAGTAAGAGCGATCTACCACCTTATGGTTAAGCATGCATATTGTTAGAGAAGAACATTGGGCCAGTTGCTGTTTTCTGCTGTTTTTGGTTTCAGAAATCCTAGTAACGAAATATTCTCGGAATTGGACGAAATCAACGCCCAGGGTCCTATTTTGCCACGAAGCTTCCAGAAGTCCGAAGAGGAGACGAAGAGGGGCCACGAGGGGGCCACACCCTAGGGCGGCGCGGCCCCCCTTGGCCGCGCGGCCCTGTGGTGTGGGGCCCTCGTGCCGCCTCCTGACCTGCCCTTCTGCCTACTTAAAGCCTCCATTGCGAAACCCCCAGTACCGAGAGCCACGATACGGAAAACCTTACTGAGACGCCGCCGCCGGCGATCCCATCTCGGGGGATCCAGGAGATCGCCTCCGGCACCCTGCCGGAGAGGGGAATCATCTCCCGGAGGACTCTACGCCGCCATGGTCGCCTCCGGAGTGATGTGTGAGTAGTCTACCCCTGGACTATGGGTCCATAGCAGTATCTAGATGGTTGTCTTCTCCCCATTGTGCTATCATTGTCGGATCTTGTGAGCTGCCTAACATGATCAAGATCATCTATCTGTAATTCTATATGTTGCGTTTGTTGGGATCCGATGAATAGAGAATACTTGTTATGTTGATTATCAAAGTTATGTCTATGTGTTGTTTATGATCTTGCATGCTCTCCGTTACTAGTAGATGCTCTGGCCAAGTAGATGCTTGTAACTCCAAGAGGGAGTATTTATGCTCGATAGTGGGTTCATGCCTCCATTGATATCTGGGATAGTGACAGAAAGTTCTAAGGTTGTGGATGTGTTGTTGCCACTAGGGATAAAACATTAGTGCTATGTTCAAGGATATAGTTACTAGTTACATTACGCGCAATACTTAATGCAATTGTCTGTTGTTAGCAACTTAATACTGGAGGGGGTTCGGATGATAACCTGAAGGTGGACTTTTTAGGCATAGATGCAGTTGGATGGCGGTCTATGTACTTTGTCGTAATGCCCAATTAAATCTCACTATACTCATCATAATATGTATGTGCATGGTCATGCCCTCTTTATTTGTCAATTGCCCAACTGTAATTTGTTCACCCAACATGCTGTTTGTCTTATGGGAGAGACACCTCTAGTGAACTGTGGACCCCGGTCCAATTCTCTATACTGAAATACAATCTACTGCAATACTTGTTCTACTGTTTTCTGCAAACAATCATCTTCCACACAATACGGTTAATCCTTTGTTACAGCAAGCCGATGAGATTGACAACCTCACTGTTTCGTTGGGGCAAAGTACTTTGGTTGTGTTGTGCAGGTTCCACGTTGGCGCCGGAATCTCTGGTGTTGCGCCGCACTACATCCCGCCGCCATCAACCTTCAACGTGCTTCTTGACTCCTACTGGTTCGATTAAACCTTGGTTTCTTACTGAGGGAAACTTGCCGCTGTGCGCATCACACCTTCCTCTTGGGGTTCCCAACGGACGTGTCAACTGCATGCATCATGGTCGCGCGGTGCTAGAAGAGCCAGGCACAGAACCAGCAGTACCTGTCGAGGAAGAACCTGTAGCAGCGAGCAGACCACGAAGAACACGGATAATGTCCTGATCAGATAGTGCAACAACAGAAGATCCTAAAGAACCAGCCTGCCGGCGAGTATAGTACCGCAGACGTAAGCTGGGATCCCTCTGCCAGCAAGTAGAGACAGTGTGGCCAGTCCTGCCACAGTAGGTGCATGGAGGTGTTGTCATACCACGAGGCTGCTGGGGCTGACTCTGGCCCTGAACTGGAGGAGTAGAGAGTATCGGCGGTGCTGGAGACCGCAATAAAGCCGACGGCGTAGGAGGTCTACGAGCAGACGACACAGGAGGGCCACGAGTAGCAATTACAGAGGGAACCTCAAGAAGACCAACACCACTAAGACGAGTCTCCTCAGCATGAAGCTCAGCCAGTACCTCAGAGAGCGGAACACGACCACGGGCAAGCAGATGTGCACGGCGCGGCTCAAACTCCTTACGGAGCCGCGACAAGAACTCAAAAATGCGCTGAAACTCCAGATCCGCGCGCACAGTCAGACAGCAGGGACATGTGGCACACACAGCTGCACGAAGAGAATCAAGCTGACGCCAAAAAGCAGCACTCTGAGTGTAGAACTCATCAATAGTAGAATCACCCTGCTGAAGGGCATGCTCCTGGCGGACCACAGACAGGTAAAGAGCATCCTCATACGGCTGATAGCGCTGACGAAGAAAAGCCCACTGAGCAGCAGCAGTGGGAAGACTCATGAACTCAGCAGCATACTGAGGCAGAACACTGGAGGTGAGAACAGCAGCAGCACGAGCATCCTCATCTATCCACTGAGTGTAGTCAGTCAGATACAGCCGGTAAGTCGCAACAGCAGTAGAGTGGTCCTGGACCTTCCGGTCATAATCAGCCAGAGCAGTATCATCAGCACTCGTGGCTGCATCCTTATCCGCCTGAGTAGCATCAGGAGTAAGGGCAACATGAGTCGGTGCAGTAGGTGCCGTAGGAGCAACGGGGCGCGGCGGACAGGAGACCTCGTCCGAAAGCACACCCCAAAGACGAAGACCGCGCATGTGGACGCACATGAAGGCAGCGAAATTAGGATAATTCGCTCCATCAAAAATCACCGGGCAGCGAGGAATCGCAACATAGCCCGATGACGAAGACATAACTCTTTTTTTCTCTCTTTTTTTTTGGATCAAATCGAAGTCAAACCGAACAGTTTCTCTGCGGGACGGAAAGCGAAAGCAGCCGGCGGCGGGAGAGGACCTGGCCGGGGAAGAAGACCGGCGGTGGAGCGGACCGGTGAAGAAGCAGGCGGCCGGCGGCGAGGACCTGGCGCTGGCGATTCCCGAACTTGGCGGGGACGAGCGGGGCGGGGACCTGGCGAGCGGGGAGGGAAGGCGAGCGGGGCGGGGACCTGGCCGGGGAAGAAGACAAGCGGCGGAGCGGGCCGATGACGAAGCTGGCGGCCGGCGGCGAGGACCTGGCGCCGGCGATTCCCGGACTTGGCGGGGACTAGCGGGGCGGGGACCTGGCGAGCGGGGCGGGTGAAAGAGCAAAGTCTAAACCCCTGGTTTTGTGTGTTTGATGACAACACTCGAATAATCTCACGGTGTGCTTTGAGTATCTTTGTTAGATTTGCAAGTGCACGGTGACCTCGCTGGACACGTCAAGATCGGAGGACTGAAGCATAGCTTATAGGTTTTCTGGTTTTGTGTGTATATCGCGAGGTGACATGGTTGGAGAGAAAAAGAGGAGAAAAACAGTCTATGTCAGGCCGGTACTACCGATACCAGTAGCGGTAGTACCGCTACCCCTACTGGTACCGCCCCGCGGTACCGCTCTGAGTTCTGCGCTGGAATTGACCCACAATACGAGTTACGGTACCTCTGCGGTACCTGGAGCGGTAGTACCGCCCATGGTACCGCTCAAGTACCGTAACTAGTTACGGCAGTACCGCTTCGGTACCGCTGTGGTACCGCTTTGGATCCAGTAAGGTTTGGACCCCATTGCGGTACCTCAAGCGGTACCGCCAGCGGTAGTACCGCTCTGTGTCCACGTGGACAAGATCTGTGGGATTTCGAACTCAGAGCGGTAGTACCGCTTACCCAAAGCGGTAGTACCGCTTAGGCAAAAACTGGACATAACGGTTGGATTTGGGAGGGCCTATTTAAAGGGCCCTTCTTCCCCAACTCGTTTTTATCTCTCCTCTCTCTCTCTCTCCTCCATTGTTGCTGAGCTTAAACCTTGAGGATCTCCCCAACCATCCAACCAATCTTGCCCAAATTTTGAGGAGTGGTGGAGGAGACCCCGATCTATAGTTCTACCAAGAGAGATTTCACCAATACTTGCTATTCCTTAGTGGATCTTTGTGTTAGGGTTCCTATGGTGGGATCTTGGAGAAAGTGCACCTATGGAGGCTAGCTTGGTGTTGTACTAGCTCCATAGGTTGTTGGGAGCCTCCTTGTTGTGTGGAGCTCGCCCCAACCTTGTGAAGGAATCACCGCCTCGACCGGTGCCATAGTGGAGAAGGGGGAGCCCCTTTGTGGAGCTCTCTCGAGGAAGAAGGTGAGGCCTTCCTTCGTGGTGTGGCCGCCTAGCCTCTTGTGTGAGGCTAGCACCTCCTCAACGCAGATGTACTCTCTTCTGTGAGAGGAACTGCGGGAAACAAACCTCGCCTCGTCTCCGCGCCATCCGGTTGTCCCGCTCCTTACTCTTACTATCTTGTTTGTTCCTTTGCTTGTTGCACTTTGATACGTCTCCGACGTATCGATAATTTCTTGTGTTCCATGCCACATTATTGATGATATCTACATGTTTTATGCACACTTTATGTCATATTCGTGCATTTTCTGGAACTAACCTATTAACAAGATGCCGAAGAGCCGATTCTTTGTTTTTGCTGTTTTTGGTTTCAGAAATCCTAGTAACGAAATATTCTCGGAATTGGACGAAATCAACGCCCAGGGTCCTATTTTGCCACGAAGCTTCCAGAAGACCGAAGAGGAGACGAAGTGGGGCCACGAGGCAACCAAACCATAGGGCGGCGCGGCCTGGCCCTTGGCCGTGCCGACCTAGGGTGTGGGGCCCTCGTGCCCCCTCCTGACCTGCCCTTCCGCCTACTTAAAGCCTTCGTCGCGAAACCCCCAGTACCGAGAGCCACGATACCGAAAACCTTACTGAGACGTCGCCGCCGCCAATCCCATCTCGGGGGATTCTGGAGATCTCCTCCGGCACCCTGCCGGAGAGGGGATTCATCTCCCGGAGGACTCTTCACCGCCATGGTCGCCTCCGGAGTGATGAGTGAGTAGTTCACCCCTGGACTATGGGTCCATAGAAGTAGCTAGATGGTTGTCTTCTCCTCATTGTGCTTCATTGTTGGATCTTGTGAGCTGCCTAACATGATCAAGATCATCTATCTGTAATACTATATGTTGTGTTTGTCGGGATCCGATTTGTAGAGAATACTATGTTATGTTAATTATCAAGTTATTACCTATGTGTTGTTTATGATCTTGCATGTTCTCCGTTATTAGTAGAGGCTCTGGCCAAGTTTTTGCTCTTAACTCCAAGAGGGAGTATTTATGCTCGATAGTGGGTTCATGCCTCCATTGAATCTGGGACAGTGACAGAAAGTTCTAAGGTTGTGGATGTGCTGTTGCTACTAGGGATAAAACATTGATGCTATGTCTAAGGATGTAGTTATTGATTCCATTACGGACGATACTTAATGCAATTGTGTGTTGTTTTGCAACTTAATCTTTGGAAGGGGTTCGGATGATAACCTGAAGGTGGACTTTTTAGGCATAGATGCATGCTGGATAGCGGTCTATGTACTTTGTCGTAATGCCCAATTAAATCTCACTATATTTATCATGACATGTATGTGCATTGTTATGCCCTCTCTATTTGTCAATTGCCCGACTGTAATTTGTTCACCCAACATGCTTTTATCTTATGGGAGAGACACCTCTAGTGAACTGTGGACCCCGGTCCTATTCTTTACATCGCATACAATCTCTTGCAATACTTGTTTTCTTGTTTTTACGCAAACAATCATCTTCCACACAATATGGTTAATCCTTTGTTACAGCAAGCCGGTGAGATTGACAACCTCACTGTTTCGTTGGGGCAAAGTACTTTGGTTGTGTTGTGCAGGTTCCACGTTGGCGCCGGAATCTCTGGTGTTGCGCCGCACTACATCCCGCCGCCATCAACCTTCAACGTGCTTCTTGACTCCTACTGGTTCGATTAAACCTTGGTTTCTTACTGAGGGAAACTTGCCGCTGTGCGCATCACACCTTCCTCTTGGGGTTCCCAACGGACGTGTCAACTGCACGCATCAAGCAAATTTCTGGCGCCGTTGCCGGGGAGATCAAGACACGCTGCAAGGGGAGTCTCCACTTCCCAATCTCTTTACTTTGTTTTTGTCTTGCTTTATTTTATTTACTACTTAGTTTGTTGCACTATATCAAAACACAAAAAAATTAGTTGCTAGCTTTACTTTATTTACTGTCTTGCACTCTATATCAAAAACACAAAAAAATTAGTTACTTGCATTTACTTTACTTGATTCATCATGTTTCCTTTTAATTTTACCACGAAAGACATACCGGTAGGACGTGGGTCTATAGTTGGGAGAAATAATATAGAAGAATTTTTCAATCATGTCAGTACCGTTGAAGATTTTGAAGATAGACACTTGGTAGAATATGAAATTGCTGCTGCTGCTTTAGTTCGCATGATGGAAACTAAATTTGTTAATCTCAATCCTATAATCGAACATATGTTTCTCACACTTGGTGATATGGAAGAAGGGGAAAAGAAAGATTTTGTTTTAGAAACCCTTCTTAGAGAATTTGGTGGTATAGCAAGAGAGGCTAGAAAGGTCTTTGCTAAATATAATATGCTTGGTTCTTATACCAATTTTGTTAGTCTCCTTGAAAAGATGGATATGGATAGAATAAAGTACACTAATAATATTAATGATGGTGGGGAGATCAAAGCAACAATACCATGTAAGCTCCTAGCGATGAATGATGCACTAGAAAATAACTATGCTTGGCTTGTTCCTGAAAATTTGTTTCATGAGAGTAGCAAGCCCAAGACTAATGAAAAGGGAGCCGCTGAAACTTATGTATCCAATATACTATGCATGGTTGAGAAAACTCCAAACCCCTCTGAAGATGCATCGTCTCTCGATAATACTTGATATACACTTTCTGCGCCTAGCTGAAAGGCGTTAAAGAAAAGCGCTTATGGGAGACAACCCATGTTTTTACTACAGTATTTTTGTTTTAAATTTGAGTCTTGGAAGTTGTTTACTACTGTAGCAACCTCTCCTTATCTTAGTTTTGTGTTTTGTTGTGCCAAGTAAAGTCGTTGATAGTAAAGTTCATACTAGATTTGGATTACTGCGCAGTTTCAGATTTCTTTGCTGTCACGAATCTGGGCAAAATTCTCTGTAGGTAACTCAGAAAATTATGCCAATGTACGTGAGAGATCCTCAGATATGTACGCAACTTTCATTCAATTTGAGCATTTTCATTTGAGCAAGTCTGGTGCCTCGATAAAATTCGTCAATACGAACTGTTCTGTTTTGACAAATTCTGCCTTTTATTTCGCATTGCCTCTTTTGCTATGTTGGATGAATTTCTTTGATCCATTAATGTCCAGTAGCTTTATGCAATGTCCAGAAGTGTTAAGAATGATTGTGTCACCTCTGAACATGTTAATTTTTATTGTCCACTAACCCTCTAATGAGTTGTTTCGAGTTTGGTGTGGAGGAAGTTTTCAAGGATCAAGAGAGGAGTATGATGCAATATGATCAAGGAGAGTGAAAGCTCTAAGCTTGGGGATGCCCCGGTGGTTCACCCCTGCATATATCAAGAAGACTCAAGCGTCTAAGCTTGGGGATGCCCAAGGCATCCCCTTCTTCATCGACAACATTATCAGGTTCCTCCCCTGAAACTATATTTTTATTCCATCACATCTTATGTGCTTTGCTTGGAGCGTTGGTTTGTTTTTGTTTTTGTTTTTAGTTTTGTTTGAATAAAATGGATCCTAGCATTCACTTTATGGGAGAGAGACACGCTCCGCTGTAGCATATGGACAAGTATGTCCTTAGGCTTTACTCATAGTATTCATGGCGAAGTTTCTTCTTCGTTAAATTGTTATATGGTTGGAATTGGAAAATGCTACATGTAGTAATTCTAAAATGTCTTGGGTAATGTGATACTTGGCAATTGTTGTGCTCATGTTTAAGCTCTTGCATCATATGCTTTGCACCAATTAATGAAGAAATACATAGAGCATGCTAAAATTTGGTTTGCATATTTGGTCTCTCTAAAGTCTAGATAATATCTAGTATTGAGTTTTGAACAACAAGGAAGACGGTGTAGATTCTTATAATGTTTACAATATGTCTTTTATGTGAGTTTTGCTGCACCGGTTCATCCTTGTGTTTGTTTCAAATAGCCTTGCTAGCCTAAACCTTGTATCGAGAGGGATTACTTCTCATGCATCCAAAATCCTTGAGCCAACCACTATGCCATTTGTGTCCACCATATCTACCTACTACATGGTATTTCTCCGCCATTCCAAAGTAAATTGCTTGAGTGCTACCTTTAAATTTCCATTCTTCACCTTTACAATATATAGCTCATGGGACAAATAGCTTAAAAACTATTGTGGTATTGAATATGTACTTATGCACTTTATCTCTTATTAAGTTGCTTGTTGTGCGATAACCATGTTTCTGGGGACGCCATCAACTATTCTTTGTTGAATATCATGTGAGTTGTTATGCATGTCAGTCTTGTCTGAAGCAAGAGCGATCTACCACCTTATGGTTAGAGCATGCATATTGTTAGAGAAGAACATTGGGCCGCTAACCAAAGCCATGATTCATGGTGGAAGTTTCAGTTTTGGACATATATCCTCAATCTCATATGAGAAAATTAATTGTTGCCACATGCTTATGCATTAAAGAGGAGTCCATTATCTGTTGTCCATGTTGTCCCGGTATGGATGTCTAAGTTGAGAATAATCAATAGCGAGAAATCCAAAATGCGAGCTTTCTCCTTAGACCTTTGTACATGCGGCATGGAGGTACCCCATTGTGACACTTGGTTAAAACATGTGTATTGCGATGATCTGGTAGTCCAAGCTAATTAGGACAAGGTGCGGGCACTATTAGTATACTATGCATGAGGCTTGCAACTTGTAAGATATAATTTACATAACTCATATGCTTTATTACTACCGTTGACAAAATTGTTTCATGTTTTCAAAATAAAAGCTCTAGCACAAATATAGCAATCGATGTTTTCCTCTTTGAAGGACCTTTCTTTTACTTTTATTGTTGAGTCAGTTCACCTATTTCTCTCCATCTCAAGAAGCAAACACTTGTGTGAACTGTGCATTGATTCCTACATACTTGCATATTGCACTTATTATATTACTCTATGTTGACAATTATCCATGAGATATACATGTTATAAGTTGAAAGCAACCGCTGAAACTTAATCTTCCTTTGTGTTGCTTCAATACCTTTACTTTGATTTATTGCTTTATGAGTTAACTCTTATGCAAGACTTATTAATGCTTGTCTTGAAGTACTATTCATGAAAAGTCTTTGCTTTATGATTCACTTGTTTACTCATGTCATTACCATTGTTTTGATCGCTGCATTCATTACATATGTTTACAAATAGTATGATCAAGGTTATGATGGCATGTCACTCCAGAAATTATCTTTGTTATCGTTTTACCTGCTCGGGACGAGCAGAACTAAGCTTGGGGATGCTGATACGTCTCCGACGTATCGATAATTTCTTGTGTTCCATGCCACATTATTGATGATATCTACATGTTTTATGCACACTTTATGTCATATTCGTGCATTTTCTGGAACTAACCTATTAACAAGATCTTTGAAGAGCCGATTCTTTGTTTCTGCTGTTTTTGGTTTCAGAAATCCTAGTAACGAAATATTCTCGGAATTGGACGAAATCAACGCCCAGGGTCCTATTTTGCCACGAAGCTTCCAGAAGACCGAAGACGAGACGAAGTGGGGCCACGAGGCAACCAAACCATAGGGCGGCGCGGCCTGGCCCTTGGCCGCGCCGACCTAGGGTGTGGGGCCCTCGTGCCCCCTCCTGACCTGCCCTTCCGCCTACTTAAAGCCTTCGTCGCGAAACCCCCAGTACCGAGAGCCACGATACGGAAAACCTTACTGAGACGCCGCCGCCGCCAATCCCATCTAGGGGGATTCTGGAGATCTCCTCCGGCACCCTGCCGGAGAGGGGATTCATCTCCCGGAGGACTCTTCACCGCCATGGTCGCCTCCGGAGTGATGAGTGAGTAGTTCACCCCTGGACTATGGGTCCATAGCAGTAGCTAGATGGTTGTCTTCTCCTCATTGTGCTTCATTGTTGGATCTTGTGAGCTGCCTAACATGATCAAGATCATCTATCTGTAATACTATATGTTGTGTTTGTCGGGATCCGATGGATAGAGAATACTATGTTATGTTAATTATCAAGTTATTACCTATGTGTTGTTTATGATCTTGCATGCTCTCCGTTATTAGTAGAGGCTCTGGCCAAGTTTTTGCTCTTAACTCCAAGAGGGAGTATTTATGCTCGATAGTGGGTTCATGCCTCCATTGAATGCAGGACGGTGTGAGAAAGTTCTAAGCTTGTGGATGTGCTGTTGCTACTAGGGATAAAACATTGATGCTATGTCTAAGGATGTAGTTATTGATTACATTACGCACCATACTTAATGCAATTGTCTGTTGTTTTGCAACTTATTACTGGAAGGGGTTCGGATGATAACCTGAAGGTGGACTTTTTAGGCATAGATGCATGCTGGATAGCGGTCTATGTACTTTGTCGTAATGCCCAATTAAATCTCACTATATTTATCATGACATGTATGTGCATTGTTATGCCCTCTCTATTTGTCAATTGCCCGACTGTAATTTGTTCACCCAACATGCTTTTATCTTATGGGAGAGACACCTCTAGTGAACTGTGGACCCCGGTCCTATTCTTTACATCGCATACAATCTACTGCAATACTTGTTTTACTGTTTTCTGCAAACAATCATCTTCCACACAATACGGTTAATCCTTTGTTACAGCAAGCCGGTGAGATTGACAACCTCACTGTTTCATTGGGGCAAAGTACTTTGGTTGTGTTGTGCAGGTTCCACGTTGGCGCCGGAATCTCTGGTGTTGCGCCGCACTACATCCCGCCGCCATCAACCTTCAACGTGCTTCTTGACTCCTACTGGTTCGATTAAACCTTGGTTTCTTACTGAGGGAAACTTGCCGCTGTGCGCATCACACCTTCCTCTTGGGGTTCCCAACGGACGTGTCAACTGCACGCATCACACTTGTCTAGCATCATTGTAGGAACACCGACACCACTAAAGGATTCACCTTTACCTTCCGCGGCGCTTGATACGTCTCCGACGTATCGATAATTTCTTATGTTCCATGCCACATTATTGATGTTATCTACATGTTTTATGCACACTTTATGTCATATTCGTGCATTTTCTGGAACTAACCTATTAACAAGATGCCGAAGTGCCAGTTCCTGTTTTCTGCTGTTTTTGGTTTCAGAAATTCTAGTAACGAAATATTCTCGGAATTGGACGAAATCAACGCCCAGGTTCCTATTTTGCCCGGAAGCATCCAGAACACCCGAGAGTCGCCAGAGTGGACCCACAAGGGGCCCAGACCATAGGCCGGCGCGGCCCAGGCCCTGGCCGCGCCGCCCTATAGTGTCGGCGCCCCTTCGACCTTCCGAGGCTGCCCTTCCGCCTATTTAAAGCCTCCGTCGCGAAAACCCTGATGCGTTCGACGAAACCCACAGAAACCTTCCAGAGCCGCCGCCATCGCGAAGCCAAGATCTGGGGGACAGGAGTCTCTGTTCCGGCACGCTGCCGGGACGGGGAAGTGCCCCCGGAAGGCTTCTCCATCGACACCGCTGCCATCTTCACCGCCATCTTCATCAC
Organism: Lolium perenne; assembly: GCF_019359855.2. Lineage (NCBI taxonomy): Eukaryota > Viridiplantae > Streptophyta > Magnoliopsida > Poales > Poaceae > Lolium > Lolium perenne. The sequence continues at coordinate 28,692,697 of NC_067248.2, read as the reverse complement.
TGCTGCTGCTCCCATGAGGAGGGAGTAGTTCTCCATCGAGGCTCGGGGCTGTACCGGTAGCTATGTGGTTCATCTCTCTCCTATGTGCTTCAATACAATAATCTCAGGAGCTGCTTTACATGATTGAGATTCATATGATGATGCTTGTAATCTAGATGTCATTATGCTATTCAAGTGAGTTTTACTTATGTGATCTCCGGAGACTCCTTGTCCCACGTGTGTAAAGGTGACAGTGTGTGCACCGTGTGGGTCTCTTAGGCTATATTTCACAGAATACTTATTCACTGTTATGAATGGCATAGTGAAGTGCTTATTTATATCTCTTTATGATTGCAATGTATATGTATCACAATTTATCTATGTGCTACTCTAGCAATGTTATTAAAGTAGTTTTATTCCTCCTGCACGATGTAATGGTGACAGTGTGTGCATCCGTGTTAGTACTTGGTTTATGCTATGATTATGATCTCTTGTAGATTATGAAGTTAACTATTGCTATGATAGTATTGATGTGTACTATTCCTCCTACATATGCATGAAGGTGACAGTGTGCATGCTATGTTAGTACTTGGTTAGTCGAATTGATCTTTCATGCACTCTAAGGTTACTTAAATATGAACATTGAATTGTGGAGCTAGTTAACTCCGGCATTGAGGGTTCGTGTAATCCTACGCAATGTGTTCATCATCCAACAAGAGTGTAGAGTATGCATTTATCTATTCTGTTATGTGATCAATGTTGAGAGTGTCCACTAGTGAAAGTCTAATCCCTAGGCCTTGTTCCTAAATACTGCTGCGTTACTACTGCTTGTTTCTTTGTTTCAACGTGTTACTACTGCTGCAATACTACCACCATCAACTACACGCCAGCAAGCTATTTTCTGGCACCGTTGCTACTGCTCATATATATTCATACCACCTGTATTTCACTATCTCTTCGCCGAACTAGTGCACCTATTAGGTGTGTTGGGGACACAAGAGACTTCTTACTTTGTGGTTGCAGGGTTGCATGAGAGGGATATCTTTGACCTCTTCCTCCCTAAGTTCGATAAACCTTGGGTGATCCACTTAAGGGAAAACTTGCTGCTGTTCTACAAACCTCTGCTCTTGGAGGCCCAACACTATCTACAGGAAAAGGAGGGGGAAGTAGACATCAAGCTATTTTCTGGCGCCGTTGCCGGGGAGGTAAGGTAAAAGGTATTCACATCCTCCGACTACTAAGCTATTTCCTAGCACTATTGCCGGTGTGTGAGTGCTCGAAGCTATTTCCTTTAGATCCTGCAATTGCATCTTTTTGTTTCTTGTTTACACTAGTTAGGCACAATGGAAAACAACAAAAAAATTGGTGAGCTTTTTAATCTTTTTCCTGATTTAGAATTGTTTGATGCGAAAATTAAAAAACCTATGGAACCTTATTTGCATGCTAGTAGCGATGTTATTAGTATGAATGCAATTACTGCTAATGCTATGGAGAAGTCTAAGCTTGGGGAAGCTAGTTTTTGTGATCTTTTTAGCTTCCCATCTTTAGGGGAGAAAATTTGCTCTGATAATACTTTATCTCCCATATGTAATAACTCTAATGATGCTTGTGATATTTTAAATGCACCTACTGAAAGTATTCCGTATAAAATACCTATGAAAATTATTGAACGTGTTATGGATAACCACTATAAAGGGGATGGAACTGTCCACCCTAGAGATCATTCTTGTTTTTGCATGAATTATGCGGGTTATTCAAGTGTGCAGGTATCTCTATGGATGAAGTGAGGAAGAAGCTATTCTCTGTTTCGCTGTCTGGTAAAGCGGCGCATTGGTATAAATTGTTGGAGAATAGTCATTCTCTTGGTTGGGAGGAAATTGCATCTCTCTTTTATTCTAAATTTTATCCTCCTCATGAAGTGCATATTGATAGGAATTATATTTATAACTTTTATCCTCGTGATGGAGAGAGTATTTCTCAAGCGTGGGGAGATTGAAATCACTAATGCTCAAATGTCCCATTCATGAGCTCCCGTAATGTTATTGTTAACAATTTTTATGCGAGGCTTTCGGGACAACATAAGGACTATACGGACGCATGTTCGGAGGGATCTTTCACAAGCAAGGAGGTTGAAGCTAGGTGGGATCTTCTTGATCGGATTGAGGACAACGCTGAAGGATGGGAGAACGACAAAGGTAAAGAGTCAGGTATAAATTATGATTATGAATGCATTGAAGCTTTTATGGATACCGATAAATTTCGAAATATGAGTGCTACTTATGGTCTTGACTCTCAAGTTGCTGCAAATCTTTATAAAGCCTTTGCTTCTCATTTTGAATTACCTAAAAAGAATTTTGATAAATATCATGAACCTTTTAAAGAGGCTTGCATGAAGAATGAAATTGTTGTTAATTATTGCAATAAGCATGCTCAAACTCCTAAGAATGCTATTTCCTATAAGCATGTTAATTTTTGTGGAGTACATAGACCTTGTGGAATTAATCAAATCAAAGATGAATATTGTATCCATCATGCTAATGAAAAAACTAGAAAGTGGTTTAGGGCTCTAGATGATCTTGGTAAAAAAGTTTGTGCCCTCTATCCTTTTATTTGTGAAGTTTGCCATGAAGTGGGTCATTTTAATTATCAATGCTCCTCCAATGATAATTTGAACCCAATAAGTGTTGCAAATTTGTATTGTGATGATGAAATTACTCCTAATCAGCATGATGAACTTACTTTATTTTTGGGGTGTGAAGAACTGTCGAGAAAAATCTCTTTGTTACATATGAGTGATCTTGATATTGATGATGTCCTGCATGGGTGTTTTTCTTATTGCATTGATAATAGCCATACAAATACTTACATACAAAATATTTTAGAAGATGACACCTTGCCAAAATATGATAGGACCGCTGTGTGTTTTCAACTAATTAATGAAAAGGAGGGATCCTCCCAAGTTTCTTCTATTGTTTCTGAAAGTAAATCAGGTTATGCGGACAAGCCACCCTTCAAGCCTCTTCCTCCTAAAGAAGGGAACGAGGAGAAGGAAGAGAAGAAGAAGAAGAAGGGAACGAAGAAGAAGAAGAAGAAGAAGAAGGAGAATAAAAAGAAAGAGGTAACGGCGTATCCCCACGTGAATGAGATAACGATAGGTAACCGTAAGTATGTTGCTCCTGATGATTATTGTGATAATGAATCTGAATACGATGATCTTCCTATGCCCTTTACATACATTAGTGATCATGATTTGAATGAGCACACTACTTTTGATATTGCAAATCTCTGGGAAACTAATTCTGAAAATGATGATGTTAATAATTGCCATAGTATCAGTGCTATCCATGCTTCCTCCCATAATGATATAGAAAGCTCTAAGCTTGGGGAAGATGTGTTTGAAAATCCTTTAGCTACTGGTCATTATGTTCTTGATACATCTCCTTCTAATAACAATGATGGTGTGGACACAGATAAACCGACTGTGAAAGATAACTATTCTATTGCCTATGATGACACTGTGCCTCCGATCTCTGATGATTATTACAAAGAATGCTATGATATAGGTTCTAACTATCCTTATGAAACTTGTCATAGTCATGATTGGGTTACCAAAAACAATTCCCTTAATATGCAACTTGTTTACCATGTTCAAATTCTTGATAATAATCCTGCTCCAATTACTATTAATGAAAAGAACTCTCCTTATGCCAAAATTAATGATACTTCTATGCACATGAACCATGATAAGAATGTTTTAAGTGATGGTTATATTGTGGATTTCATCAATGATGCTACTGAAAGCTATTATGAGAGAGGGAAATATGGTTATATGCATCTTAATAATATTAAGTTTCCCCTCTTTATGTTGAGAATCTTGAAGTTACTCGTGTTTTATCCTCTTATGCTTGTCACTTTGTTCTTCATGAATTCATTTGTGTACAAGATTCCTCTGCATAGGAAGCATGTTAGGCTTAAATGTGTTTTGAATTTGCCTCTTGAAGCTCTCTTTTGCTTCAAATATTATTTCTTGCGGGTGCATCACCAAAACTGCTGAGCCCATCTTAATGGCTATAAAGAAAGAACTTCTTGGGATATAACCCATGTGTTATTTTGCTACAGTACTTTGTTTTTATTTTGTGTCTTGGAAGTTGTTTACTACTGTAGCAACCTCTCCTTATCTTAGTTTTGTGTTTTGTTGTGCCAAGTAAAGTCTTTGATAGAAAAGTTCATACTAGATTTGGATTACTGCACAGTTTCAGATTTCTTTGCTGTCACGAATTCCGACCTGCCTCTCTGTAGGTAGCTCAGAAAAATATGCCAATTTACGTGCGTGATCCTCAGATATGTACGCAACTTTCATTCAATTTGGGCATTTTCATTTGAGCAAGTCTGGTGCCATTTTAAAATTCGTCAATACAAACTGTTCTGTTTTGACAGATTCTGCCTTTTATTTCGCATTGCCTCTTTTGCTATGTTGGATGAATTTCTTTGATCCATTAATGTCCAGTAGCTTTATGCAATGTCCAGAAGTGTTAAGAATGATTATGTCACCTCTGAACATGTTAATTTTTATTGTGCACTAACCCTCTAATGAGTTGTTCTAAGTTTGGTGTGGAGGAAGTTTTCAAGGATCAAGAGAGGAGTATGATGCAACATGATCAAGGAGAGTGAAAGCTCTAAGCTTGGGGATGCCCCGGTGGTTCACCCCTGCATATTCTAAGAAGACTCAAGCGTCTAAGCTTGGGGATGCCTTGGGCATCCCCTTCTTCATCGACAAATTATCATGTTCCTTCTCTTGAAACTATATTTTTATTCGGTCACATCTTATGTGCTTTACTTGGAGCGTCTGTGTGCTTTTAATTTTGTTTGTGTTTGAATAAATTGGATTACATCATGCTTGTGTGGGAGAGAGACACGCTCCGCTGTGGCATATGAACACATGTGTTCTTAGCTTTTAATTTTCATGGCGAAGGTTGAAACTGCTTCGTTAAATTTTTATATGGTTGGAATTGGAAAATGCTACATGTAGTAATTGCTATAATGTCTTGGGTAATGTGATACTTGGCAATTGTTGTGCTCATGTTTAAGCTCTTGCATCATATACTTTGCACCCATTAATGAAGAAATACATAGAGCTTGCTAAAATTTGGTTTGCATATTTGGTCTCTCTAAAGTCTAGATAATTTCTAGTATTGAGTTTGAACAACAAGGAAGACGGTGTAGAGTCTTATAATGTTTTCAATATGTCTTTTATGTGAGTTTTGCTGCACCGCTTCATCCTTGTGTTTGTTTCAAATAGCCTTGCTAGCCTAAACCTTGTATCGAGAGGGAATACTTCTCATGCATCCAAAATACTTGAGCCAACCACTATGCCATTTGTGTCCACCATACCTACCTACTACATGGTATTTCTCCGCCATTCCAAAGTAAATTGCTTGAGTGCTACCTTTAAAATTCCATCATTCGCCCTTACAATATATAGCTCATGGGACAAATAGCTTAAAAACTATTGTGGTATTGAATATGTACTTATGCACTTTATCTCTTATTAAGTTGCTTGTTGCGCGATAACCATGTTCACTGGGGACGCCATCAACTACTCTTTGTTGAATTTCATGTGAGTTGCTATGCATGTTCGTCTTGTCTGAAGTAAGAGAGATCTACCACCTTATGGTTAAGCATGCATATTGTTAGAGAAGAACATTGGGCCGCTAACTAAAGCCATGATCCATGGTAGAAGTTTCAGTTTTGGACATATATCCTCAATCTCATATGAGAAAATTATTAATTGGTGTTACATGCTTATGCATAAAAGAGGAGTCCATTATCTGTTGTCTATGTTGTCCCGGTATGGGTGTCTAAGTTGAGAATAATCAATAGCGAGAAATTCAATGCGAGCTTTCCCCTTAGACCTTTGTACAGGCGGCATAGAGGTACCCCTTTGTGACACTTGGTTAAAACATGTGCATTGTGATGATCCGGTAGTCCAAGCTAATTAGGACAAGGTGCGGGCACTATTAGTATACTATGCATGAGGCTTGCAACTTGTAAGATATAATTTACATGATACATATGCTTTATTACTACCGTTGACAAAATTGTTTCATGTTTTCAAAATCAAAGCTCTAGCACAAATATAGCAATCGATGCTTTTCCTCTATGAGGACCATTCTTTTACTTTCATTGTTGAGTCAGTTCACCTATTTCTCTCCACCTCAAGAAGCAAACACTTGTGTGAACTGTGCATTGATTCCTACATACTTGCATATTGCACTTGTTATATTACTCTATGTTGACAATATCCATGAGATATACATGTTACAAGTTGAAAGCAACCGCTGAAACTTAATCTTCCTTTGTGTTGCTTCAATACTTTTACTATGAATTATTGCTTTATGAGTTAACTCTTATGCAAGACTTATTGATGCTTGTCTTTAAGTACTATTCATGAAAAGTCTTTGCTGTATGATTCAGTTGTTTACTCATGTCATTACCATTGTTTTGATCGCTGCATTCACTACATATGCTTTACAAATAGTATGATCAAGTTTATGATGGCATGTCACTCCAGAAATTATCTTTGTTATCGTCTTACCTGCTCGGGACGAGCAGAACTAAGCTTGGGGATGCTGATACGTCTCCGACGTATCGATAATTTCTTATGTTCCATGCCACATTATTGATGTTATCTACATGTTTTATGCACACTTTATGTCATATTCATGCATTTTCTGGAACTAACCTATTAACAAGATGCCGAAGTGCCAGTTCCTGTTTTCTGCTGTTTTTGGTTTCAGAAATCCTAGTAACGAAATATTCTCGGAATTGGACGAAATCAACGCCCAGGTTCCTATTTTACCCGGAAGCATCCAGAACACCCGAGAGTCGCCAGAGTGGACCCACAAGGGGCCCAGACCATAGGTCGGCGCGGCCTAGGCCCTGGCCGCGCCGCCCTATAGTGTCGGCGCCCCTTCGACCTTCCGAGGCTGCCCTTCCGCCTATTTAAAGCCTCCGTCGCGAAAACCCTGATGCGTTCGACGAAACCCACAGAAACCTTCCAGAGCCGCCGCCATCGCGAAGCCAAGATCTGGGGGACAGGAGTCTCTGTTCCGGCACGCTGCCGGGACGGGGAAGTGCCCCCGGAAGGCTTCTCCATCGACACCGCTGCCATCTTCACCGCCATCTTCATCACCGCTGCTGCTCCCATGAGGAGGGAGTATTTCTCCATCGAGGCTCGGGGCTGTACCGGTAGCTATGTGGTTCATCTCTCTCCTATGTGCTTCAATACAATAATCTCATGAGCTGCTTTACGTGATTGAGATTCATATGATGATGCTTGTAATCTAGATGTCATTATGCTAGTCAAGTGAGTTTTACTTATGTGATCTCCGGAGACTCCTTGTCCCACGTGTGTAAAGGTGACAGTGTGTGCACCGTGTGGGTCTCTTAGGCTATATTTCACAGAATACTTATTCACTGATGAATGGCATAGTGAGGTGCTTATTTATATCTCTTTATGATTGCAATGTATTTTGTATCACAATTTATCTATGTGCTACTCTAGCAATGTTATTAAAGTAGTTTTATTCCTCCTACACGGTGTAATGGTGACAGTGTGTGCATCCGTGTTAGTACTTGGTTTATGCTATGATCATGATCTCTTGTAGATTGCGAAGTTAACTATTGCTATGACAGTATTGATGTGATCTACTCCTCCTACATATGCATGAAGGTGACAGTGTGCATGCTATGTTAGTACTTGGTTTAGTCGAATTGATCTTTCATGAACTCTAAGGTTACTTAAATATGAACATTGAATTGTGGAGCTTGTTAACTCCGGCATTGAGGGTTCGTGTAATCCTACGCAATGTGTTCATCATCCAACAAGAGTGTAGAGTATGCATTTATCTATTCTGTTATGTGATCAATGTTGAGAGTGTCCACTAGTGAAAGTCTAATCCCTAGGCCTTGTTCCTAAATACTGCTGCGTTACTACTGCTTGTTTACTGTTTCACTGTGTTACTACTGCTGCAATACTACCACCATCAACTACACGCCAGCAAGCTATTTTCTGGCACCGTTGCTACTGCTCATATATATTCATACCACCTGTATTTCACTATCTCTTCGCCGAACTAGTGCACCTATTAGGTGTGTTGGGGACACAAGAGACTTCTTGCTTTGTGGTTGCAGGGTTGCATGAGAGGGATATCTTTGACCTCTTCCTCCCTGAGTTCGATAAACCTTGGGTGATCCACTTAAGGGAAAACTTGCTGCTGTTCTACAAACCTCTGCTCTTGGAGGCCCAACACTGTCTACAGGAAAAGGAGGGGGAAGTAGACATCAGCGCTAAAATTGAAAAAGACTAAAACTTGACGTAGCGTCCATTCACCCCCCTCTTGTTCGCTACGACCCATTCAAGTGGTATCAGAGCAAGGTTTTCTTGCTCGGGCTTTACCGCGTAAGATATGGCCGAACAAGAGACGGTTGTGAATGGGTCACCTTCCCTTGTGCCACCCGCTCCATCATCTCCCGTCGATAGCTCAACGGCTACGTTCGATGACCTCAAGAAATTGGAGTCATCCATCGTTAACCAAATGAATGTAATGATGATGGAGTTGGTTGCTCAAAAACCAACCCCTATCGTAGATCCTAAGGCAAGTGCCGAGGATCCCCCACCAAAAGTTGACCAATTTCCTCTTGTTGATTTTGTCGCGCAATCGACAAAAGATCCACAAAAGGAAGGGCTTGGGGAGACCGGCACTTCAACAAAGGGGAAGGATGAGACACCGGTTGCGGAACGTCTAGGGAGTAATCATGCGGTGCCACCACCAAGTGATTACACCATAAACGTTCCAATACCTATGCCACATATCTTGTCGCATGGTTCACCACCGTTACGTGAATCAAATAGCTTTGAAAATTGGCAATTCTTAATGCGTTCTCATGTGCGCAGCGCATCTACCAAGCTTTGGCGCATCATCGAGGAGGGCTACTCACCACGAGACCCAAAGAGCTTGACAAGAAGAGAAGTGGTGGATGACCAACTCAACGCCACCGCTATCAACATGATTCACATGGCAGTCACGCCCAAGGACCGCACTCATATCCGCTCGCTCAAGACCGCCAAGGAAGCATGGGATAAACTCGACAAGCTCTTCCTCGAAAATGAGAGCATCCAAAGCTCTCGTTTTGATGAAGTGAACAACATGGCCGAAAACTTCGTCATGAATGAAGGAGAGACCCCCGAAGAAATGTATCGGCGCCTCATCGCTCTCGCCGTACAAATGCAAGATCTTGGAGCGACATTTGTGGATGACCATTGGATCAAGCGCAAGTTCTACAACACTCTCCTCCCTTATGAGGAAGTGAAGTTGACGGCCATCCGCCAAAATGCCTCCTTTCGCGCTATGACATCCGATGAAGTTCTTAGCGAAGTCATCGCTTTGGACATCTCCAAGAAGAATGTGGAGGATCTTGTTGCTCGCGCCCACAACACCCGCAAGCCCAACCTTGCATTGAAGATGAAGGTAAATGAGGCTAGTGAAAGCGATGAGGATCCCATTGAGTGGGGACCGGATGATCTCAAGACCAACTATCATGAGCACATGGCTCTCTCCGCCAAGAAATTTTGGGAGGGAAACAAGTCCCGAAGCACAAGACCAAGAAGATCACGTGATTCTCCAAGAAGCTTCTCCAAGAGCCCAAGGGAGGGGCAAAGGGGGAGAACATGCTACAATTGCAGCGACAAGAATCATTTTGTCGCGGATTATATGTTTGAGAGAAGAGAAGATAATGGTGGAAGGCTTGTCCGCAAGGAAAAGTTCAAGTCACTCTCCAAAGGATTCTCCAAGTTCTCCTCCAAGCCCGATGACGACAAGGTCTCCTTCACCAAGAAGCCTAGAGCCTTCATCATTCGAGAAGAGTACTCCTCCGATAAGGATGAAGAACATGAGGACAAGAGCTCCAACAAGGAATGAGAGGGAGTGGCCGCCATCGCCATTACCACTCCCTCTATCTCCCTCTTCGACTCTCCTAATGAGAACCTCGTCACCAACAATGCTCATTGCCTTATGGCAAAGGTATCCACGGAGATAAAACCCCCTCCCAAACTCTCATCTTCAACTAATGCTTTATATATTGATGATGCCACTAGTCTCACCATTAAGCGTGAGATTATGGGTCTGGATTCTTTTCTCACTAACATGCAAGGGGATACCAAGACTCGTGTTGGGGCTCTCTTGGCCCAACTTGGTGCGGCACAAGACCTTATAGAGGAGAAGGAGAGGCTTGAAAGGGAGGCGGCAAATGAGATTGCCTCTCTCAATGAAGCGCTTGAAGAAGAACAAAATTTGCGCATGTCTCTTGAAGCTAGTGTCATCATCCTTGAAGACTCCAACAAGGCTATTATCTCCCAACTCACCAAGGACCAAGACCATGCTCTTGGTTTGATGGGTGAGCTCAAGAAGAAGATGCTCTCTCTCGAGGAAACCAATAAGGAGAAAGATGAGGAAGACCCCAACTCTTGCCATGACGAGCTTGTTGATCAAGTTGCTTCCTTGAGGAAGCACAATGCTCTTCTCTTGGTGGTCAATGCTCTTCAAGAAGAAGCCTTGGATGAGTATTACCGTTTGTGCAAGGAGAAGACCTCATGTTGCAATCATGAAGAAGAAATTGCCACTCTTGAGACCACCAAGGCCAAGCTATTGAGTTTGAGTAGCATGCAAGAAGAGTCTTTGGTGGAATGCCTCCGCATGAGCAAAGAGAAGGCCACTTGTTGTGATGATGAGGAAGAAATAGCCGCCTTGAAGAGGAGGGAAGCCAAACTCATGGAGGTCAATTCCATGCAAGAGGAAGCATTGAAGGAGTATTTTCCTTTGAGCAAGGACCGTGCGTGTTGCACTCATGAAAGTGACATTGCCAAGATGGAGAGTGACAAGCATATATCTTTACTATTAAATCTCAATCCGTTGGTACGTACGTCGCTCAGGAATCAGGATCGGATCGATCGCTAATACCTCCTCTCGAGTCAGGCCCAGTTCAGGCCCAGTTCGAATTTACGTATTACACAGAACTACGAGCGTTCTTTTTTTTTTCCGCTCCCTTGCCCGCCGCTGCCTGGAATAAATCCCCCATGGCTGCTCATGTCTCCTCCGGCCCGCGCCTCCCGCTTCCCCGCGCCCAGATCATGCGACTACCTCCTCCCTTCCAAGCTCCGTTGCGAGCTCCTCTGCACCCCGCCCCGCGAGCTTCCCTGTGCGCCACTAGGCACGGCCCACTCCATGGCCGAGTCCGCGTCGAGGCGCTCCACTACGAGGACACATCGGCGCTCCCTCGCCCAAATCCACGCAACACCACTCCATGTATGCCGTCGTTGCTTGCCTCCGGGCTCAAGCAGCACCTGCCCCACAGGTCCGCCTCTCACCTCTTGGCAATCTACCAAGGGAATCAACATGGATGCTACATGTCTCGGACGGTGCTTCTCTCTCCTCTGAACCTACTCTCTGAAATCTAATGGGCTATTATTTATAATATAAGATGGACATGTTTTCTTGTCTGCCAGCCATTGCTGTGAGTTAGCTAAGTATTGTTTATGTATCCTTTATGTGCACTGATCACTCATTTGATTTCTCAAGCTTTCATAATTTTTGTTGTTCAAAATGGAGCTGAAAAATATCTGAAAGCAAAGCATTCAGAATATAGTACAGCACAAGCATTCTTGCCAAGATTCAGCGATACATTGGATTTGGTACAGCCGGCTCGCAGGAGAAATGAGAAAAAGGATATTTTTGAGACCTAAGAATTCCTTTTACAATAAAATTATAAAAGCAAAGGAGTTGCATTGAGCTTGATACAATACATCTTCGTGTCGGCTTCTCCTTTTTTACCCATGATTCATGTAACTTCTTGAAAATAGGCTTTTCCCGCTATACTAATATAGCAAACACACAGTACAACTATTGGAACCACCACACAAACACATCCAAAAAAAGCAGAAAAGAGAAACTAACGTCGAGAAGGTTGGATCGACGAAAATGAATATGTCACACAATCGCTGCACCGTCCGAAGAATTTCCACCATGCTCATAACACTATGTTGTGTTGCATACAAACCAACCTTTTCGAGAAACAATGCGACGATGATGATATTATTTAGGCTTTTTCATTGGAACCAAGGATTTCGGCTGGGCAACAAACCAATCGGGTGATATTCTCGCGTTTGCTCCGTAGCGAAGCACGGGTTTTGTCCTAGTACTCATGAAGATGAACGCTCTCCAAGAAGAATCTTTGATGGAACACTTCCGGGTGAACAAGGCAAATGAAGTTCAAGTGTTTGATATTTGTCACCCTCACCCGGAGCATGAAGATGAAGTCAATCGTTTGAATGCCAAAATTGATAGAATCCAAGTTCAAGCCAAGTACTTGTAAGGAGTTATTGAAGCCAAAGATGGAGCCAAAGAGGGCTCCAATGAAGGAGGAGTGGCTACCAAGCCAAAGAGGAAGAGGAATAGGAGGACCAAGAAGAAGAAGAACAAGGAGAACATGGAGATCAACCATGAGGAAAGCGATGCTAGCCCAAGAAGGGATGGAGTACTCAACTTCGCCTCGAAGGGTTTCGCCGGCTCTAACAACCCTTCTCATGTTCTTTTTGCTGATTACTATCGACATATTCGTGCTCGCTTTATTGGTCCTCAAGAGGACAATGTTGATTGGACCATTTGGGTTCCCAAACCCCTTGTTACTAACATGATAGGACCCATTGGAAAATGGGTACCTAAATCCAAGACTTGATTCCTTGTAGGACTATGCTTCCGGTGGGGCTAAGTGGGTGGTCGATAGTGGAGCCACAAGTCATATGACCGGAAGCAAGAATATTGTTGTCGACCTCGAGCCTTCTCACTCTACCGTATCATATGGCGACAACACGTGCTCTAAGTTATTGGGTCTTGGCAAGGTGGTGGTAACACCCGACATCTCACTTGTAAATGTACTCCTTGTTGATACGTCTCCAACGTATCTATAATTTCCGATGTTCCATGCTTGTTTTATGACAATACCAACATGTTTTGTTCACACTTTATATCATTTTCATGCATTTTCCGGAACTAACCTATTAACAAGATGCCACAGGTGCAGTTCTGTTTTCTGCTGTTTTTGGTTCCAGAAAGGCTGTTCGGGCAATATTCTCGGAATTGGACGAAATCAACGCCAAACCTCCTATTTTCCCCGGAAGCGTCCAGAACACCGAAGAAGAGTCGGAGAGGGGCCAGGGGGCCACCACACCACATGGCGGCGCGGGCCAGGCCTAGGCCGCGCCGGCCTAGGGTGTGGCGCCCCCAGGTGCCCCCCTGCGCCGCCTCTTCGCCTATAAAAGCCCTTTCGACCTAAAAACGCAGTACCAATTGACGAAACTCCAGAAAGACTCCAGGGGCGCCGCCGCCATCGCGAAACTCCAATTCGGGGGACAGAACTCTGTTTCGGCACCCTGCCGGGACAGGGAATTGCCCCCGGAGCCATCTCCACCGCCGTCTTCACCGCCATCTTCACCGCCATCGCTGTCTCCATGATGAGGAGGGAGTAATCCACCCCCGAGGCTGAGGGCTCCGCTGTAGCTATGTGGTTCATCTCTCTCCCATGTACCTCAATACAATAATCTCATGAGCTGCTTTACATGATTGAGATTCATATGAGTTTTGTATCACTACTATCTATGTGCTACTCTAGCAATGTTATTAAAGTAGTTTTATTCCTCCTGCACGTGTGTAAAGGTGACAGTGTGTGCACCGTGTTAGTACTTGGTTTATGCTATGATCATGATCTCTTGTAGATTGCGAAGTTAACTATTGCTATGATAATATTGATGTGATCTATTCCTCCTACATATGCATGAAGGTGACAGTGTGCATGCTATGTTAGTACTTGGTTTAGTCTATTGATCTATCTTACACTATAAGGTTACTTAAACATGAGCATTATTGTGGAGCTTGTTAACTCCGGCATTGAGGGTTCGTGTAATCCTACGCAATGTGTTCATCATCCAACAAAAGTGTAGAGTATGCATTTATCTATTCTGTTATGTGATCAATGTTGAGAGTGTCCACTAGTGAAAGTGTAATCCCTAGGCCTTGTTCCTAAATACTGCTGCGTTACTACTGCTTGTTTACCCCTCGTGGCCCCTCTTCGTCTCCTCTTCGGACTTCTGGAAGCTTCGTGGCAAAATAGGACCCTGGGCGTTGATTTCGTCCGATTCCGAGAATATTTCGTTACTAGGATTTCTGAAACCAAAAACAGCAGAAAACAGGAACTGGCACTTCGGCATCTTGTTAATAGGTTAGTTCCAGAAAATGCACGAATATGACATAAAGTGTGCATAAAACATGTAGATAACATCAATAATGTGGCATGGAACATAAGAAATTATCGATACGTCAGAGACGTATCAGCATCCCCAAGCTTAGTTCTGCTCGTCCCGAGCAGGTAAAACGATAACACAGATAATTTCTGGAGTGACATGCCATCATAAACTTGATCATACTATTTGTAAAGCATATGTAGTGAATGCAGCGATCAAAACAATGGTAATGACATGAGTAAACAACTGAATCATAAAGCAAAGACTTTTCATGAATAGCACTTCAAGACAAGCATCAATAAGTCTTGCATAAGAGTTAACTCATAAAGCAATAATTCAAAGTAAAGGCATTGAAGCAACACAAAAGAAGATTAAGTTTCAGCGGTTGCTTTCAACTTGTAGCATGTATATCTCATGGATATTGTCAACATAGAGTAATATAACAAATGCAATATGCAAGTATGTAGGAATCAATGCACAGTTCACACAAGTGTTTGCTTCTTGAGGTGGAGAGAAATAGGTGAACTGACTCAACAATGAAAGTAAAAGAATGATCCTCCATAGAGGAAAATCATCGATTGCTATATTTGTGCTAGAGCTTTGATTTTGAAAACATGAAACAATTTTGTCAACGGTAGTAATAAAGCATATGTATCATGTAAATTATATCTTACAAGTTGCAAGCCTCATGCATAGTATACTAATAGTGCCCGCACCTTGTCCTAATTAGCTTGGACTACCGGATCATCACAATGCACATGTTTTAACCAAGTGTCACAAAGGGGTACCTCTATGCACTTTGTACAAAGGTCTAAGGAGAAAGCTCGCATTGGATTTCTCGCTATTGATTATTCTCAACTTAGACATCCATACCGGGACAACATAGACAACAGATAATGGACTCCTCGTTTATGCATAAGCATGTAACAACAATTAATAATTTTCTCATATGAGATTGAGGATATATGTCCAAAACTGAAACTTCCACCATGGATCATGGCTTTAGTTAGCGGCCCAATGTTCTTCTCTAACAATATGCATGCTTAACCATAGGGTGGTAAATCTCTCTTACTTCAGACAAGACGGACATGCATAGCAACTCACATGAAATTCAACAATGAATAGTTGATGGCGTCCCCAGTGAACATGGTTATCGCACAACAAGCAACTTAATAAGAGATAAAGTGCATAATTACATATTCAATACCACAATAGTTTTTAAGCTATTTGTCCCATGAGCTATATATTGCAAAGGTGAATGATGGAATTTTAAAGGTAGCACTCAAGAAATTTACTTTGGAATGGCGGAAAATACCATGTAGTATAGGTAGGTATGGTGGACACAAATGGCATAGTGGTTGGCTCAAGTATTTTGGATGCATGAGAAGTATTCCCTCTCGATACAAGGTTTAGGCTAGCAAGGCTTATTTGAAACAAACACAAGGATGAACCGGCGCAGCAAAACTCACATAAATGACATATTGTAAACATTATAAGACTCTACACCGTCTTCCTTGTTGTTCAAACTCAATACTAGAAATTATCTAGACCTTAGAGAGACCAAATATGCAAACCAAATTTTAGCATGCTCTATGTATTTCTTCATTCATGGGTGCAAAGCATATGATGCAAGAGCTTTAAACATGAGCACAACAATTGCCAAGTATCACATTACCCAAGACATTTATAGCAATTACTACATGTATCATTTTCCAATTCCAACCATATAACAATTTAACGAAGAAGAAACTTCGCCATGAATACTAAAAGCTAAGAACACATGTGTTCATATGCAACAGCGGAGCATGTCTCTCTCCCACACAAGCATGATGTAATCCAATTTATTCAAACACAAACAAAAATGAAAGCATACAGACGCTCCAAGTAAAGCACATAAGATGTGATGGAATAAAAATATAGTTTCAGGGGAGGAACCTGATAATGTTGTCGATGAAGAAGGGGATGCCTTGGGCATCCCCAAGCTTAGACGCTTGAGTCTTCTTGATATATGCAGGGGTGAACCACCGGGGCATCCCCAAGCTTAGAGCTTTCACTCTTCTTGATCATAGTATATCATCCTCCTCTCTTGACCCTTGAAAACTTCCTCCACACCAAACTCGAAACAACTCATTAGAGGGTTAGTGCACAATAAAAATTAACATATTCAGAGGTGACACAATCATTCTTAACACTTCTGGACATTGCATAATGCTACTGGACATTAATGGATCAAAGAAATTCATCCAACATAGCAAAAGAGGCAATGCGAAATAAAAGGCAGAATCTGTCAAAACAGAACAGTTCGTATTGACGAATTTTAAAATGGCACCAGACTTGCTCAAATAAAAATGCTCAAATTGAATGAAAGTTGCGTACATATCTGAGGATCATGCACGTAAATTGGCTTAATTTTCTGAGCTACCTACAGGGAGGTGGACCCAGATTCGTGACAGCAAAGAAATCTGGAACTGTGCAGTAATCCAAATCTAGTACTTACTTTTCTATCAACGGCTTTACTTGGCACAACAAAACACAAAACTAAGATAAGGAGAGGTTGCTACAGTAGTAAACAACTTCCAAGACACAAATATAAAACAAAGTACTGTAGCAAAATAACACATGGGTTATCTCCCAAGAAGTTCTTTCTTTATAGCCATTAAGATGGGCTCAGCAGTTTTAATGATGCACTCATAAGAAATAGTAGTTGAAGCGAAAGAGAGCATCCAGAGGCAAATTCAAAACACATTTAAGTCTAACATGCTTCCTATGCATAAGAATCTTGTAAATAAACAAGTTCATGAAGAGCAAAGTAACAAGCATAGGAAGATAAAACAAGTATAGCTTGAAAAATTTCAGCACATAGAGAGGCATTTTAGTAACATGAAAATTTCTACAACCATATTTTCCTCTCTCATAATAACTTTCAGTAGCAACATTAGCAAACTCAACAATATAACTATCACATAAAGCATTCTTATCATGAGTCTCATACATAAAATTATTACTCTCCACATAAGCATAATCAATTTTATTAGTTGTAGTGGGAGCAAATTCAACAAAGTAGCTATCATATATAGGAGGTATATTGTAATCATAATCAAATTTATCCTCCATAACAGGTGGCAACAAAAGACTACTATCATTATAATCATCATAAATAGGAGGCAAAGTATCATCAAAGAAAATTTTCTCCTCAATGCTTGGTGGACTAAAAAGATCATGCTCATCAAAACCAGCTTCCCCAAGCTTAGAATTTTCCATATCATTAGCAACAATGGTATTCAAAGTATTCATGCTAACATGTTCCATGGGTTTTTTAATTTTCGCATTAAACCATTCATGTCTTGACTCAGGAAATAGTACAAAGAGCTCACAGATGTTTTCCATTATGCCTAACTAGTGTAAACAAGAAACAAAAAGTTGCAATTGCAGGATCTAAAGGAAATAGCTTCGAGTACTTACGACGCCGGGAAATAGCTTGGTAGCCGAGGTCCGGAGTGTGAGTACCTTTTACCTTTCCTCCCCGGCAACGGCGCCAGAAAAGTAGCTTGATGTCTACGTTCCCCCTCCTTTCCTGTAGACAGTGTTGGGCCTCCAAGAGCAGAGGTTTGTAGAACAGCAGCAAGTTTTCCCTTAAGTGGATCACCCAAGGTTTATCGAACTCAGGGAGGAAGAGGTCAAAGATATCCCTCTCATGCAACCCTGCAACCACAAAGCAAGAAGTCTCTTGTGTCCCCAACACACCAAATAGGTGCACTAGTTCGGCGAAGAGATAGTGAAATACAGGTGGTATGAATAAGTATGAGCAGTAGCAACGGTGCCAGAGAATAGCTTGCTGGCGTGTAGTTGATGGTGATAGTATTGCAGCAGTTGTAACACAGCAGTATTTAGGAACAAGGCCTAGGGATTAGACTTTCACTAGTGGACACTCTCAACATTGATCACATAACAGAATAGATAAATGCATACTCTACACTTTTGTTGGATGATGAACGCATTGCGTAGGATTACACGAACCCTCAATGCCGGAGTTAACAAGCTCCACAATTTGTTCATATTTAAGTAACCTTATAGTGTAAGATAGATCAACAGATTAAACCAAGTACTAACATAGCATGCACACTGTCACCTTCATGCATATGTAGGAGGAATAGATCACACAATATTATCATAGCAATAGTTAACTTCGCAATCTACAAGAGATCATGATCATAGCATAAACCAAGTACTAACACGGTGCACACACTGTCACCTTTACACACGTGTAGGAGGAATAGAACTACTTTAATAACTTTGCTAGAGTAGCACATAGATAGTAGTGATACAAAACTCATATGAATCTCAATCATGTAAAGCAGCTCATGAGATTATTGTATTGAGGTACATGGGAGAGAGATGAACCACATAGCTACAGCGGAGCCCTCAGCCTCAGGGGTGGATTACTCCCTCCTCATCATGGAGGCAGCGATGGCGGTGAAGATGGCGGTGAAGACGGCGGTGGAGATGGCTCCGGGGGCAATTCCCCGTCTGGCAGGTGCCTAGGAGCAGAGTTCTGTCCCCCGAATTGGAGTTTCGCGATGGCGGCGGCGCCCCTGGAGTCTTTCTGGAGTTTCGTCAATTGGTGCTGCGTTTTTAGGTCGAAAGGGCTTTTATAGGCGAAGAGGCGGCGCAGGAGGGTCGAAGGGCTGGCCAAACCATAGGGGGGCACGGGCCCCCCCTAGGCCGCGCCAGGGTATGGTGTGGTGGGCCTGTGCCCCCCCTCTGGTCCCTCTCGTGTGTTCTGGATGCTTCCGGGGATTCTAAGATCTTTGGCGTTGATTTCGTCCGATTCCGAGAATATTTCGTTACTAGGATTTCTGAAACCAAAAACAGCAGAAAACAGGAACTGGCACTTCGGCATCTTGTTAATAGGTTAGTTCCAGAAAATGCACGAATATGACATAAAGTGTGCATAAAACATGTAGATAACATCAATAATGTGGCATGGAACATAAGAAATTATCGATACGTCAGAGACGTATCACCCCCCTATGGTGTGGCCGCCTCGTGGCTCCTCTTCGTCTCCTCTTCGGTGTTCTGGAAGGCTCCGTGGAAAATAAGACCGTGGGCTTTTGTTTCGTCCAATTCCGAGAATATTTCCTGTGTAGGATTTCTGAAACCAAAAAACAGCAGAAAACAGGAACTGGCGCTTCGGCATCTAGTTAATAGGTTAGTGCCGGAAAATGCATAAAAATGATATAAAGTGTATATAAAACATGTGAGTATTGTCATAAAACTAGCATGGAACATAAGAAATTATAGATACGTTTGAGACATATCACTAGCCCATGTCAACATGAGGACTTTGCAAAGTCTCCACAAGGGTGGCCACATTCTCGGACTAAAAGAAGATGTCTCCTTTTGTAAAGATCGTGTTTGTAGGGCTTGCGTACAGGGAAAGATGCATGGAGCTCCTCACAAGGCCAAGACTATCATCTCTACCACAAGATGCTTGGAGCTCGTACATGTTGATCTCTTCGGTCCACCGTCTCATGAAAGTCTTGGAGGAAAGAAGTATTGCCTCGTCATTGTTGATGACTATTCACGCTATTGTTGGGTATTCTTCTTCAAGTACAAGAGTGAGACTCAGCGGACCATGATGGAGTTTGCCAATCAAGTTCAACGCAAGTACAACAACAAGATCCTCGCAATAAGGAGCGACAATGGAACGGAGTTCAAGAATTACACCTTGGATGACTTCCTCGGCGAAGAAGGAATCCAACACCAATCATGAAGCGACCCGATCATAGCCGCAATGTTATCGACACCAAATGGGTCTTCAAGAACAAGCAAGATGAACATGGCATCGTCATCCGCAACAAAGCAAGATTGATGGCACAAGGCTATTCTCAAGTCGAAGGCGTGGACTCTGGTGAAACCTTTGCACCCGTTGCAAGGCTTGAGTCCATCCGTATCCTTTTGGCCTTTGCCTCTCATCATGGCTTCAAGTTGCAACAAATGGATGTTAAGAGTGCTTTTCTTAATGGTCCTTTACATGAGGAGGTATATGTGAAGCAACCCCCGGGGTTCGAGGACCCCCATTTCCCGGACCATGTCATCAAGCTCAAAAAGGCCCTATATGGACTGAAACAAGCTCCTAGAGCTTGGTATGAGCATCTAAAGGAGTTGCTTGAAGACCGTGGTTTCGAAGTAGGGAAAATCGATCCCACTCTTTTTACTAAGAAAGTCAATGGGGAGCTTTGATACGCGTTCAGCACGCGTCCGTTGGGAACCCCAAGAGGAAGGTGTGATGCGTACAGCGGCAAGTTTCCCTCAGTATGAAACCAAGGTTATCGAACTAGTAGGAGCCAAGAAGCACGTTGAAGGTTGATGGCGGCGGGATGTAGTGCGGCGCAACACCAGAGATTCCGGCGCCAACGTGGAACCTGCACAACACAACCAAAGTACTTTGCCCCAACGAAACAGTGAGGTTGTCAATCTCACCAGCTTGCTGTAACAAAGGATTAACCGTATTGTGTGGAAGATGATTGTTTGCAGAAAACAGTAGAACAAGTATTGCAGTAGATTGTATTTCAGTAAAGAGAATTGGACTGGGGTCCACAGTTCACTAGAGGTGTCTCTCCCATAAGATAAACAGCATGTTGGGTGAACAAATTACAGTTGGGCAATTGACAAATAAAGAGGGCATGACCATGCACATACATATCATGATGAGTATAGTGAGATTTAATTGGGCATTACGACAAAGTACATAGACCGCCATCCAACTGCATCTATGCCTAAAAAGTCCACCTTCAGGTTATCATCCGAACCCCCTCCAGTATTAAGTTGCAAAGCAACAGACAATTGCATTAAGTATGGTGCGTAATGTAATCAACAACTACATCCTTAGACATAGCATCAATGTTTTATCCCTAGTGGCAACAGCACAACACAACCTTAGAACTTTCTGTCACTGTCCCAGGTGTCAATGTAGGCATGAACCCACTATCGAGCATAAATACTCCCTCTTGGAGTTACAAGCATCTACTTGGCCAGAGCATCTACTAGTAACGGAGAGCATGCAAGATCATAAACAACACATAGATATAACTTTGATAATCAACATAACAAGTATTCTCTATTCATCGGATCCCAACAAACGCAACATATAGAATTACAGATAGATGATCTTGATCATGTTAGGCAGCTCACAAGATCCGACAATGAAGCACAATGGGGAGAAGACAACCATCTAGCTACTGCTATGGACCCATAGTCCAGGGGTAGACTACTCACACATCACTCCGGAGGCGACCATGGCGGCGTAGAGTCCTCCGGGAGATGAATCCCCTCTCCGACAGGGTGCCGGAGGCGATCTCCTGGATCCCCCGAGATGGGATCGGCGGCGGCAGCGTCTCAGTGAGGTTTTCCGTATCGTGGCTCTCGGTACTGGGGGTTTCGCGACGGAGGCTATTTGTAGGCGGAAGGGCAGGTCAAGAGGCGGCACGAGGGCCCCACACCACAGGGCCGCGCGGCCAAGGGGGGGGCCGCGCCGCCCTAGGGTGTGGCCCCCTCGTGGCCCCTCTTCGTCTCCTCTTCGGACTTCTGGAAGCTTCGTGGCAAAATAGGACCCTGGGCGTTGATTTCGTCCAATTCCGAGAATATTTCGTTACTAGGATTTCTGAAACCAAAAACAGCAGAAAAACAAAGAATCGGCACTTCGGCATCTTGTTAATAGGTTAGTTCCAGAAAATGCACGAATATGACATAAAGTGTGCATAAAACATGTAGATAACATCAATAATGTGGCATGGAACATAAGAAATTATCGATACGTCGGAGACGTATCAGCATCCCCAAGCTTAGTTCTGCTCGTCCCGAGCAGGTAAAACGATAACACAGATAATTTCTGGAGTGACATGCCATCATAATCTTGATCATACTATTTGTAAAGCATATGTAGTGAATGCAGCGATCAAAACAATGTATATGACATGAGTAAACAAGTGAATCATATAGCAAAGACTTTTCATGAATAGCACTTCAAGACAAGCATCAATAAGTCTTGCATAAGAGTTAACTCATAAAGCAATAATTCAAAGTAAAGGTATTAAAGCAACACAAAAGAAGATTAAGTTTCAGCGGTTGCTTTCAACTTATAACATGTATATCTCATGGATATTGTCAACATAGAGTAATATAATAAGTGCAATATGCAAATATGTAGGAATCAATGCACAGTTCACACAAGTGTTTGCTTCTTGAGGTGGAGAGAAATAGGTGAACTGACTCAACAATAAAGTAAAAGAATGGTCCTCCATAGAGGAGAAGCATCGATTGCTATATTTGTGCTAGAGCTTTGATTTTGAAAACATGAAACAATTTTGTCAACGGTAGTAATAAAGCATGTGTATCATGTAAATTATATCTTACAAGTTGCAAGCCTCATGCATAGTGTACTAATAGTGCCCGCACCTTGTCCTAATTAGCTTGGACTACCGGACCATCACAATGCACATGTTTTAACCAAGTGTCACAATGGGGTACCTCTATGCACTTTGTACAAAGGTCTAAGGAGAAAGCTCGCATTGGATTTCTCGCTATTGATTATTCTTCAACTTAGACATCCATACCGGGACAACATAGACAACAGATAATGGACTCCTCTTTTATGCATAAGCATGTAACAACAATTAATAATTTTCTCATTTGAGATTGAGGATATTTGTCCAAAACTGAAACTTCCACCATGGATCATGGCTTTAGTTAGCGGCCCAATGTTCTTCTCTAACAATATGCATGCTTAACCATAAGGTGGTAGATCGCTCTTACTTCAGACAAGACGAACATGCATAGCAACTCACATGAAATTCAACAAGGAATAGTTGATGGCGTCCCCAGAAAACATGGTTATCGCACAACAAGCAACTTAATAAGAGATAAAGTGCATAAGTACATATTCAATACCACAATAGTTTTTAAGCTATTTGTCCCATGAGCTATATATTGTAAAGGTGAATGATGGAATTTTAAAGGTAGCACTCAAGCAATTTACTTTGGAATGGCGGAGAAATACCATGTAGTAGGTAGGTATGGTGGACACAAATGGCATAGTGGTTGGCTCAAGTATTTTGGATGCATGAGAAGTATTCCCTCTCGATACAAGGTTTAGGCTAGCAAGGCTTATTTGAAACAAACACAAGGATGAACCGGTGCAGCAAAACTCACATAAAAGACATATTGTAAACATTATAAGACTCTACACCGTCTTCCTTGTTGTTCAAAATCAATACTAGAAATTATCTAGACTTTAGAGAAACCAAATATGCAAACCAAATTTTAGAATGCTCTATGTATTTCTTCATTAATGGGTGCAAAGCATATGATGCAAGAGCTTAAACATGAGCACAACAATTGCCAAGTATCACATTACCCAAGACATTTATAGCAATTACTACATGTATCATTTTCCAATTCCAACCATATAACAATTTAACGAAGAAGAAACTTCGCCATGAATACTATGAGTAGAAACTAAGGACATACTTGTCCATATGCTACAGCGGAGCGTGTCTCTCTCCCATAAAGTGAATGCTAGGATCCATTTTATTCTAACAAAACAAAAAACAAAAACAAACCGACGCTCCAAGCAAAGCACATAAGATGTGATGGAATAAAAATATAGTTTCAGGGGAGGAACCTGATAATGTTGTCGATGAAGAAGGGGATGCCTTGGGCATCCCCAAGCTTAGACACTTGAGTCTTCTTAGAATATGCAGGGGTGAACCACCGGGGCATCCCCAAGCTTAGAGCTTTCACTCTCCTTGATCATGTTGCATCATACTCCTCTCTTGATCCTTGAAAACTTCCTCCACACCAAACTCGAAACAACTTATTAGAGGGTTAGTGCACAATAAAAATTAACATGTTCAGAGGTGACACAATCATTCTTAACACTTCTGGACATTGCATAAAGCTACTGGACATTGGTGGATCAAAGAAATTCATCCAACATAGCAAAAGAGGCAATGCGAAATAAAAGGCAGAATCTGTCAAAACAGAACAGTTCGTATTGACGAATTTTAAAATGGCACCAGACTTGCTCAAATGAAAATGCCCAAATTGAATGAAAGTTGCGTACGTATCTGAGGATCACTCAAGTAAATTGGCTTAATTGTCTGAGCTACCTACAGGGAGGTATACCCAGATTCGTGACAGCAAAGAAATCTGTTTCTGCGCAGTAATCCAAATCTAGTACTTACTTTTCTATCAAAGACTTTACTTGGCACAATAAAACACTAAACTAAGATAAGGAGAGGTTGCTACAGTAGTAAACAACTTCCAAGACACAAAATAAAAGCAAAGTACTGTAGGTAAAAACATGGGTTGTCTCCCATAAGCGCTTTTCTTTAACGCCTTTCAGCTAGGCGCAGAAAGTGTGCATCAAGTATTATCAAGAGACGAAGTGTCAACATCATAATTTGTTCTCATAATAGAATCAAAAGGTAACTTCATTCTCTTTCTAGGGAAGTGTTCCATACCTTTCTTGAGAGGAAATTGATATTTTATATTACCTTCCTTCATATCAATAGTAGCACCAACAGTTCGAAGAAAAGGTCTTCCCAATATGATGGGACAAGATGCATTGCATTCAATATCCAAGACAACAAAATCAACGGGGACAAGGTTATTGTTAACGGTAATGCGAACATTATCAACTTTCCCCAAAGGTTTCTTTGTAGAATGATCAGCAAGATTAACATCCAAATAACAATTTTTCAGTGGTGGCAAGTCAAGCATATTATAAATTTTCTTAGGCATAACAGAAATACTTGCATCAAGATCACATAAAGCATTACAATCAAAATCTTTAACCTTTATCTTAATGATGGGCTCCCAACCATCCTCTAGCTTTCTAGGAATAGAAGCTTCGCGCTCTAGTTTCTCTTCTCTAGCTTTTATGAGAGCATTTGTAATATGTTGCGTGAAAGCCAAATTTATAGCACTAGCATTAGGACTTTTAGCAAGTTTTTGTAAGAACTTTATAACTTCAGAGATGTGGCAATCATCAAAATTCAAACCATTATAATCTAAAGCAATGGGATCATCATCCCCAATGTTGGAAAAAATTTCAGCAGCTTTATCACAGGCAGTTTCAACAGTTTTAGCAGTTTCAGGCAGTTTCTCGCGCTTTGCATTAGAAGTGGAAACATTGCTAACACCAATTCTTTTATTAGTAGGAGGTGCAGCAACATGTGTAGCATTAGCATTACTAGGGGTGGTAATAGTCCAAACTTTAGCTACATTCTTCTCTTTAGCTAGTTTTTCATTTTCTTCTCTATCCCACCTAGCACGCAGTTCAGCCATTAATCTTATATTCTCATTAATTCTAACTTGGATGGCATTTGCTGTAGTAGTAATTTTGTCATCTAAATCCTCAGGTTTAGCAGCCATTTTATTAATTAAAGAAGATTGTGATGCAGACATGTATGAGATTCGATTTTCAGCATTAGCAAGTTTAGTTTGCAACCCAGAAATCTCCATATTCAGATTTTCAAGTTGATTTCCTATATTCTTCAACAAGGTAGATTGTTCATTCATAGTTTTAGTAAACAATTTATTTTGCTCATATTGTGATTGCATAAAGCTCTTGGTGGATCTTTCAATTTCTAACATCTTTTCCTCATTAGGTGAAACATATCTACCATAAGAGTTACCATTAGCAGGATATGGGCTAGAATTTTGAGCAACCAATGAGGCTAACGGAACATTATTAGGATCAAAATTGGTCCTACCATTCACAAGCATAGACATAATAGCATCAATCTTATCACTCAAGGAGGAGGTTTCTTCGACAGAATTTACCTTCTTACCTTGTGGAGCTCTTTCTGTGTGCCATTCAGAGTAGTTGATCATCATATTATCAAGAAGCTTTGTTGCTTCACCAAGAGTGATGGACATAAAGGTACCTCCAGCAGCTGAATCCAATAAATTCCGTGAATAAAAATTTAGTCCTGCATAGAAGGTTTGGATGATCATCCAAGTAGTCAGTCCATGTGTTGGGCAGTTTTTAACCAAAGATTTCATTCTTTCCCAAGCTTGAGCAACATGTTCAGTATCTAATTGTTTAAAATTCATTATGCTACTCCTCAAAGATATAATTTTAGCAGGGGGATAATATCTACCAATAAAAGCATCCTTGCATTTAGTCCATGAATCAATACTATTCTTAGGCAGAGATAGCAACCAATCTTTAGCTCTTCCTCTTAATGAGAAAGGGAACAATTTTAATTTTATAATGTCACCATCTACATCCTTATACTTTTGCATTTCACATAATTCAACAAAATTATTAAGATGGGCAGCAGCATCATCAGAACTAACACCAGAAAATTGCTCTCGCATAACAAGATTCAGCAAAGCAGGTTTAATTTCAAATAATTCTGCTGTAGTAGCAGGTAGAGCAATAGGTGTGCATAAGAAATCATTATTATTTGTGGTTGTGAAGTCACACAACTTAGTATTTTCAGGGTTGGCCATTTTAGCAACAGTAAATAAAGCAAACTAGATAAAGTAAATGCAAGTAACTAATTTTTTTGTGTTTTTGATATAGCAAACAAGATAGCAAATAAAGTAAAACTAGCAACTAATTTTTTTGTATTTTGATTTAGTGCAGCAAACAAAGTAGTAAATAAAACTAAGCAAGACAAAAACAAAGTAAAGAGATTGAGAAGTGGAGACTCCCCTTGCAGCGTGTCTTGATCTCCCCGGCAACGGCGCCAGAAAAAGCTGCTTGATACGCGTTCAGCACGCGTCCGTTGGGAACCCCAAGAGGAAGGTGTGATGCGTACAGCGGCAAGTTTCCCTCAGTATGAAACCAAGGTTATCGAACCAGTAGGAGCCAAGAAGCACGTTGAAGGTTGATGGCGGCGGGATGTAGTGCGGCGCAACACCAGAGATTCCGGCGCCAACGTGGAACCTGCACAACACAACCAAAGTACTTTGCCCCAACGAAACAGTGAGGTTGTCAATCTCACCGGCTTGCTGTAACAAAGGATTAACCGTATTGTGTGGAAGATGATTGTTTGCAGAAAACAGTAGAACAAGTATTGCAGTAGATTGTATTTCAGTAAAGAGAATTGGACCGGGGTCCACAGTTCACTAGAGGTGTCTCTCCCATAAGATAAACAGCATGTTGGGTGAACAAATTACAGTTGGGCAATTGACAAATAAAGAGGGCATGACCATGCACATACATATCATGATGAGTATAGTGAGATTTAATTGGGCATTACGACAAAGTGCATAGACCGCCATCCAACTGCATCTATGCCTAAAAAGTCCACCTTCAGGTTATCATCCGAACCCCCTCCAGTATTAAGTTGCAAAGCAACAGACAATTGCATTAAGTATGGTGCGTAATGTAATCAACAACTACATCCTTAGACATAGCATCAATGTTTTATCCCTAGTGGCAACAGCACAACACAACCTTAGAACTTTCATCCTTTGTCCTGTGTGTCAATGCAGGCATGAACCCACTATCGAGCATAAATACTCCCTCTTGGAGTTACAAGCATCTACTTGGCCAGAGCATCTACTAGTAACGGAGAGCATGCAAGATCATAAACAACACATAGATATAACTTTGATAATCAACATAACAAGTATTCTCTATTCATCGGATCCCAACAAACGCAACATATAGAATTACAGATAGATGATCTTGATCATGTTAGGTAGCTCACAAGATCCGACAATGAAGCACAATGGGGAGAAGACAACCATCTAGCTACTGCTATGGACCCATAGTCCAGGGGTAGACTACTCACACATCACTCCGGAGGCAACCATGGCGGCGTAGAGTCCTCCGGGAGATGAATCCCCTCTCCGGCAGGGTGCCGGAGGCGATCTCCTGGATCCCCCGAGATGGGATCGGCGGCGGCGGCGTCTCGATGGGTTTTCCGTATCGTGGCTCTCGGTACTGGGGGTTTCGCGACGGAGCCTATTTGTAGGCGGAAGGGCAGGTCAAGAGGCGGCACGAGGGCCCCACACCACAGGGCCGCGCGGCCAAGGGGGGGCCGCGCGGCCAAGGGGGGGCCGCGCCGCCCTAGGGTGTGGCCCCCTCGTGGCCCCTCTTCGTCTCCTCTTCGGACTTCTGGAAGCTTTGTGGCAAAATAGGACCCTGGGCGTTGATTTCGTCCAATTCCGAGAATATTTCGTTACTAGGATTTCTGAAACCAAAAACAGCAGAAACAAAGAATCGGCACTTCGGCATCTTGTTAATAGGTTAGTTCCAGAAAATGCACGAATATGACATAAAGTGTGCATAAAACATGTAGATAACATCAATAATGTGGCATGGAACATAAGAAATTATCGATACGTCGGAGACGTATCAAGCTTTTCGTATGCCAACTCTATGTAGATGACATCATATTTGGCTCGACTAACACAAAGTTCAATGATGAGTTTGCTAAGTTGATGACAAATAGGTTTGAGAGGTCGATGATGGGTGAACTCAAGTACTTCCTTGGGTTCGAGATCAAGCAAATGCGACAAGGCACCTTCATCAATCAAGCAAAGTACCTTCAAGACATGCTCAAGCATTTCGACATGAAGGACGCCAAGGGGATTGGAACTCCGATGCATCTCAAGTGTCAACTCTCCCTTGACGAGACCGGCAAGGCGGTGGATCCCAAGCTCTACCGTTCGATGATAGGTTCGCTTCTTTACCTTTGTGCCTCTCGCCCGGACATAATGTTGAGCGTTGGTATGTGTGCACGGTTTCAAGCAAGTCCGAAGGAAAGCCACATTGTGGCGGTCAAAAGGATCTTTCGATATTTAGTTGATACCCCACACTTCGGACTATGGTACCCAAGGGACACGGACTTTGCTTTGGTTGGCTTCACCGACTCCGATTGGGCAGGCGACAAGGTTGATAGGAAGTCTACATCCGGAGCTTGTCACTTTTTTGGAAGATCCTTGGTGTGTTGGTCCTCGAAGAAGCAAAATTGTGTCCCCGTCTCCACCGCAGAAGCCGAGTATGTTGCCGCGGCAAGTAGTTGTGCTCAAATCTTGTGGATGAGGCAAACCTTGCGGGATTATGGACTCAAGTATAGCAAGGTGCCTCTTTTGTGTGACAATGAGAGTGCAATCAAGATCGCCTACAATCCGGTTCTTCATGGCAAGACGAAGCACATTGAGATAAGGAACCACTTCATCCGGGATCACATTGCTCGCGGAGATATTGTTCTATCCTTGATTGGTACCAAGGAGCAATTGGCGGACATCTTCACGAAGCCCTTGGATGAGAAGCGTTTCATTGAGTTGAGGCATGAGCTAAATATCATTGATCCATCGAACTTTGCTTGACCGTCGTGCGCACATACCACTCCCAAACTATATATATAGATGAAAGGCACGCATGAACATAGGGGGGGTGCGTTTTAAACTTATTGAGCTATCCCTCCCCCCATAATGCACAAAGAAATCCAAAGCATATGCTATTTGTCAATCAAGTGACTAATGAGCTTCATGTTGAGTTGTAGTCATGAGTCCTAGATACATCTACGCGACCTCACACTACTATACTCTTACACGGTGGCTTCGGCCACCAACCTCCTCATTGAGGAGTTTTTCGGTTCTTCGTGTTTCTTTGTGACCTTTTTTGTCCTTCTTCTTTGTTATCTTTTTCTCCATTTTTTTGAGAGTCTCATCCAAGCTTTGTTTTCCTTTTGGTTTTTGCAAGCTTGGTTGTATATTCTCTCTTACCATCCTTATAGTTTTCTTACCCTCCTTTTTTGGTGTTCCGATGGCAAAGGGGGAGAAGTTCCTATTCGGATGGGTTTTTTGCATGGGGACTTTCGTTGATTGTAGCCTTTTGCTCCTCGTTGTTTATCGTTTCTTGTGGCTACATCAACTCTATGGAGGCATCGTACGGTGAGTTTGGGTTTTCTCAAGGCAAAGGTATAATAACTTCACCCAAAACTCCTTGCATGATCTTGTGTTGCCTCCATATTGCGCATATGCTATTTGAACATGTCAAGTATACTTGTTGCATATGTGCTTGGTTTGTAAAATCTAGGGGGGAGTTATGCCTCTAGGACGTGTGTATTTGTATTCAAATACATATTCAAATAATGCACATGTTTAGGGGGAGCTCCGTCGAGCTTTTGCAAATCTAAGTATCTCATCATAATATCATATGCTATTGCAAAGTCTTGTGTTGTCATCAAACACCAAAAAGGGGGAGATTGAAAGAGCAAAGTCTAAACCCCGGGTTTTGTGTGTTTGATGACAACACTCGAATAATCTCACTGTGTGCTTTGAGTATCTTTGTTAGCTAGATTTGCAAGTGCACGGTGACCTCGCTGGACAGGTCAAGATCGGAGTACTAAAGCGTAGCTTATAGGTTTTCTGGTTTTGTGTGTGTATCGCGAGGTTACATGGTTGGAGAGAAAAAGAGGAGAAAAAACAGTTTATGTCAGGCCGGTACTACCGGTACCAGTAGCGGTAGTACCGCTACCCCTACTGGTACCGCCCCACGGTACTGCTCTGAGTTCTGCGCTGGAATTGACCCACCGTACGAGTTACGGTACCTCTGCGGTACTTGGAGTAGTAGTACCGCCCATGGTACCGCTCAAGTACCGTAACTAGTTACGGCAGTACCGCTTCGGTACCGCTGTGGTACCGCTTTCGATCCAGTAAGGTTTGGACCCCATTGCGGTACCTCAAGCGGTACCGCGGGCGGTAGTACAGCTCTGTGTCCACGTGGACAAGATCTGTGGGATTTCGAACTCAGAGCGGTAGTACCACTTACCCAAAGCGGTAGTACCGCTTAGGCAATAACTGGACATAACGGTTGGATTTGGGAGGGCCTATTTAAAGGACTCTTCTTCCCCAACTCGTTTTTATCTCTCCTCTCTCTCTCCTCCATTGTTGCTGAGCTTAAACCTTGAGGATCTCCCCAACCACCCAACCAATCTTGCCCAAATTTTGAGGAGTGGTGGAGGAGACCCCGATCTATAGTTCTACCAAGAGAGATTTCACCAATACTTGCTATTCCTTAGTGGATCTTTGTGTTAGGGTTCCTATGGTGGGATCTTGGAGAAAGTGCACCTATGGAGGCTAGCTTGGTGTTGTACTAGCTCCATAGGTTGTTGGGAGCCTCCTTGTGGTGTGGAGCTCGCCCCAACCTTGTGAAGGAATCACCGCCTCGACCGGTGCCATAGTGGAGAAGGGGGAGCCCCATTGTGGAGCTCTCTCGAGAAAGAAGGTGAGGCCTTCCTTCGTGGTGTGGCCGCCTAGCCTCTTGTGTGAGGCTAGCACCTCCTCAACGCAGATGTACTCTCTTTTGTGAGAGGAACTGCGGGAAACAAACCTCGCCTCGTCTCCGCGCCATCCGGTTGTCCCGCTCCTTACTCTTACTATCTTGTTTATTCCTTTGCTTGTTGCACTTGTCTAGCATCATTGTAGGAACACCGACACCACTAAAGGATTCACCTTTACCTTCCGCAGCGCTAAAATTGAAAAAGACTAAAACTTGACGTAGCGTCCATTCAGCCCCCCCTCTTGTTCGCTATGATCCATTCAGCGGGGACCTGCAGGGCGTGGGCGAGATCGATCGAGATCGATTGGATCGATCAGGAACAGTAGTGGCGGATGGCGACGGAGACGGGAAGAATTACGGCCGGAGGAAGAGGAGACAGCCGGGGGCGGACAGAGACGAGCCGGCCGGAGGCGGCAAGGTCGGCTGGAGGAGCGGCAATGACGACCGGGTAGATGTACAGACTAGAGGACCAAGTTTTGCTCTGATACCATGTTAGGGAAATATGTTTGATGTATTACCAGAGATCAAAGGCCACAATATATAGTACATGTACATGTGCAAATATGCAGGAAGCCCCCCCTAACATATGGAGAAACTATAATATACAGATATATACTATACAGATATATACATCTAACAGATCAGTCTGTCCACTCGCACCGTGTTAACTTCAAGCTCTCCTGCATATGCATGTTGAATCAACCCCGTGCCATTGTCATGTCGAAAAATGCACCACATAATTTGGACACCATCAATCATCACGCTCCTATGTCGTCGTCGTCGATCCTCACCGTCTTCTGTTCTGTTCTGTCAGACTATCTAGTCCGACCTAGCCGAATCGTATCGACTGCAACCATACTCCCTGTCGCGCCTTATCAGCCCGAACAAAATCGTGCACTACTTGATGCCTTTTGATACATGATCATTCATGACGCATTCACACTCGTCTCCCCGAAAGAATATTGCCACTGCCTTAGTAATTCTCTTGAGAGCTCCATCGTACAGTACTTGATCTACATCAGCAAACTGACCAAAAATTATTTCGTGCAAACAGCTCACTTTTGTCCAAATCGCACAATATATTCCTTTAATTATTTGCGGTACCGCTTTAACCATACTTGCCGAGCCTGTCCACAACTACACTTGCATGCTACTATTCATCTTAGGGCTTTTTTTTTGCGAGGAAGAACAAGTGATATTAATCCAGAACCCTTACAGAACAGTCCACCAGATAAAGCAAAAATACAAACAAGTCCTGAAGGATAACGAAGACGACGCGGACGAAGAAGCCGTGCCGCTAGCGCGCCGCCGCCGCTCCTCCTCTGCAACCTTGGATCGGACGGAGTCCCATGGCGTGCGGGAAGTCAACGAACCTCGAACCCGAAGGGCCTCCACCTTGCATCGCCACTATCGTCTTCAATCTGGATCGCATCACCTGCAGCTTCCATACCTTCAAACTCCGGAGCCGCCGCAGTAGATCTCCGGCATGGGAGGTAGGCGCACGGCACCTCCACCGAGATGCGAGCACCGGGAAGGAGGCAGAGATGTGGTGGGGATCCGCAGAACACCACCACCGGAGAAGATCTCCGCCGCCACAAACCACCAGATCGACCGCGCCATCCTCTCCCCAGCGCCGCCGACAGGACACCCACTCACACCTAGCTATGAACCAATGAGATCTGTGGTTTCCCCGGCCTCCCGCCGCCGGAGCGGCCGACGGGGGGGGGGGGGGAGGGAACCGGCGAATCGCCGCCGGCGAGCTGGAGCGAACGAGAAGGGGAAAAAAAATCGCCTCTCCTACTATAGCGGGGGAGAGAGCCTAGTCAAGGTTCTCCTGTCTAGGGCTTTCTTAACAAATCTCTTTGGCTGATTTGCGCACTGCGCACGCCTGCAGCTTGTACGGCTGGCTGTACTTTTTTTTTTTTTTTTTTGAGGGGGGCTGGCTGTACATGATCTGCGACTGTCGCTACTCGCTAGCACTGCAACCGCGCATCTCCTCCAGGCCGCTGGCCTTGCTGCGCCGCACATGGGCCTTGAGCCTTAGAGCATATCTAACAGGTCCCTTAAAACCCGCTCACCCCGTAAATTTTCGGTGGGATACGGGGTAAGCGTAGTTTGAGCCGTCTAGCATGTCCCGTATTCGGGCCGGTCCGTTTCGGTGGAATACGAGGGCCATCAAAGCCACACCGCCACCCCCTACATATACTGGGCGAAGGTGCGAGTGGGGGTCGCACTCACTCCCAACCCTAGCTCCGCCGTGCACCGCCGCATCCCCGCTAAGCTCCGGCGAGCAATTCTGAGCCACTCGCCGCCGCATTTCCACCGCCGCTCGCCATGTCTTCACGCCGCTCTAGTTCCGCGTCGTCCGCGAGCGGATCGAAGCGATCCCGCTCGCCGGACACGCTCGAGGAGGCGTGGCGGCAGCACTGCCGCCGCCGGGAGCCGGCGCGCGGCGTGTAGGTACGGCGGCGCCCTGTACGTGCCGCCGTCGCTCCGCGAGTTCGCGCCGGGCGGGCGCTGGTACAAGGCGGATCCGCCGCTCAAGCCGATGAGCGGCCCCGCCTTCGAGAAATGGCGCGCCGAATGGGAGAGGAACCATCGGGCGAAGACGGCGTGGGAGGCGAGCACCAGCAGCAGATTCGCGCAGCTAGCCGGCGAGGAGGCGGAGGAGGGGGAAGACCCCCTCTTCTTGCAGGCGCTGGCCGCGTCCCTCAAGGACGATGCCGACAAGATCCGGGCGGAGGAAGAAGAGAAGGCGGCGGCCATTGCCGCCGTGAAGGAGATGGAGGCGCGGGAGGTGGAGGAGAACGCCGACATCATCTTCATCGACGACTAGATAGGTTCCGAGAAGTCGCGATCCATTAGGATTGCGTAATTCTATATGTATGATCCGTATGTATGATCAGCTATGAACTATGAACTATGAACAATATTTTCGGGGTTTTAAAATTTTTAAATATACGCGGTAAAATACGGAACCTGCTAAACGGAATGATCTAGCTATGAACATTTTTTTGATACGGGTGGAAATCTCACGTTTTACGGACCAAAAAAGTAGAGAGCGTGTTAGACATGCTACCCGCACTGCCCGTCTGCGCCATGCCAGCTCCAACGAATCGCCCCTGATGGATCTCCAAGACCGAATCGGTCTGGAACGCCCCGTCTCACGCACAACTGCCGGCCGTACACGCATCTGCTTCTGCGGAACAGATCGAACCGATCTTGCCGATGGCGTGCGATCGATCTCCTCTTCCCGTCGCGCCTTGCTGCACACACGGAGCACCCGCTTTGTAATTGCTTGTGTGGGTTTTTTTTTGAACAGTGGAGCGTCCTAGAAGGGGCTCAAACCTTTCAATAAAACTAGACGAAACCCCGCGCGTTGCAGCGGAAATTCATATAAATTAAACTGTTACATTACATGATTATGTTGTGTGAGAATGTAATTCAAGTTGCATTCAATCCATCGGCAGTAAGCGCTTAGAATACTGATATCCAAATGCTAAAATATTATAGCTTTAGGGACTCCCAAATAAAAAAAAACTAAATTTTTAATCAAGATAAGTGACATATCAATTGCAACAGAAGGTGGTAAGATAACCGTGAGAACATGAAATCATCATGGTCATACACTCGTATCGATCGGGACTCTCTTCGAAATGTCCTGCATGTTGTACATGATTTGGGAAAAGAAAAATCATGTGAAAAGTCCTTGGAAGTCGTTCTGTAGCACTTGCCACTATACAGTATCTCATACAGCACATGTATTAGCGCCTACCCAGTCACTAAACATTGGCTGTAGCCCAGAAGATAGTAATCTCCGGCCACACATTAGATAAAACTCCTAGATAAAAAAAAGATAACCTTGCCAAAGTACCTTATTTCTTCTCATGTAGAAATCAAGAATATAATTTCCAAGAGTACATAAGCACTGTGTCAGCTTACTTTCTAGAGAGCGTACAGATTGAGTTGGAACTTGGAAGAGAGCCACCGGATAAAAATAACCTATGAAGATTAATAAGCTTGATAGAAGATACTCTGTGCATTCTTCATGTAGAGATGTATAGGATACCAAGGTGACAAATAGCAGGATAGCCAGGACCAAACTTCTAAATTAATCGACCACACATTAGCTATTTAGCAACTGAAAGAGGCACGAAAAAGGTCATGAAAATGATGGAGATTTAGGCAGCCACATCCGTTCAGTTGTAATTCCACTCAAGAATAAACCGGTGTAGGAGATTGCCATGTGGATGAGAATCATCAGCAAGATTCAATTTGGAGGAAACAATTGTGGAGAAATCAACCGAAGCAGGCCTCACCAAGAACAAATTAAAGAGAGGAACACCGTTTTTGCAGACTGCCTTGGCTCTCATATGTTGCTTGCTCGCCCCAGGTCGACCCAGGTCGACCAATGGAAGAGGTGATGACTCTAGATGGGGGAGACGGTGGATCATGGAAGAGGATTCGGAAGGTGTGAGTATGATGTGCTCTTGGACACAATATGGGAATCAGCGAGTGCACGCTGTGATTGAACATGAGATTTACCTGTGGGAAAGTTAATATAAAGGAGGAAGGAGAAGTGGATTGGTTGACTCATCATGATAGTGGAAGAGATAATAATTAAATTTCAATTGACAGCCAATTCAACGCTTTTTCAGTTTCCAATTGAGAGAGATACATAGCCTTGAAAGACGGGGATGAGTGGGAGTTATGAATGAGGAGGCGTGCGAGTGCTACATCAACCTCTACCGTAACAGAAGATTGCTCGTTGAAATCAATACAATCAACTTGAGACCGCATGAGAGGAGAAATCGGCCAGCCCTCAGATAACTATGACCCTATATTTGAAATCCAATGGATAAAAATAATTGGGATGATGTGGCTGCACCATGTATCAGCTTGCAAACATTAAATGCTTTTAGTGGTTCACCTATATTTGAAATGTGGCTGCACTATTATCTATAATATCTATAAAGTTCATCCCCACTAAACGGAAATTCAATTCGGCTCCCGGGTGCGTATGCTCCCTCTACTAAAAATATATATTTCAAAACGTCGAAAAATTTGGACAAAAAATTCTACATGTACATCTTCATAATATACGTGCGTTCGTCAAGTTTCACGAAAAACCAATATTTTGTGTGGTCTATATAAAAAAGAGAAAGTTTATCTTGTGAAAAGCATTATTTTTAGCACTGAATTTTGACTTTTTTACACACGTTACATGATAAGTCGATTTTTTATGAAACGACTTTGTGAGCATGTAACACGTGAAGATGTACGTGCGAACTTTTAGTTTCAATTTTTTCTAAAATTTAAAATGTATGTAAGATGCATTTCAAAATATAGAGAGCATATGGACCCATGTTCCAAAACACCGCTCCCCTAAACGGGGATGAACTTTATAGATATTATAGATAATAGTGGAGGTACAAATTTGTTACAAAGGACCTCAAGAAATAAGAAAAAGATACATATATCCCTAGTATTTGTAGAAAGGAACTTGCTAAAATGATAGAGATTGGAATCTAGTCCATCCTCTTCCCCACTGTGGAGCATAGAACGCAGCACGCTGCAGCCATGGACGACGATGGGGACGAAACCACTTGCCTCCGGCCTGGCGAAGCTCTCAGTGCCTGCGTTGAAGAAGGGCCGGAACACACCGATGTTGATAAGGCCATCTTGGCCAAAGATTTCAGCGCCCTCTTTCGGGACGCAGAAGAGATACTCTGAGAAGAACAGGTTCTTGAACTCCAAAGCCACTCAAGCAGAGCATCCGATGCATGACGACACCATGGTAGGAGAATCGACCTGCCTTTTAACCCAGAGTTTCTGCCACGAACCTAGGGAGGCAAGCAAAGGTGATGTCGGTGACGACGAGCTTGAGTGCTCAGAAGAGTTGCTTCACTGGTACCAAGCCAGAGCCGTTTGGAGGAGGCTAGAACTCCAACACTTCCTCTTCCCATTCCACCACAGCAGGATTGAGGATGAATCAGGATGGAGTCCCACCTCCGCAGACGACGCTGATCACACCTACTGGCACATCTTGTTACAGCAGAGGAAGAGATAGCAGCAGAAAAACGATTCCCCCCTCGCCGCCATGGTCGGCCAGGGAAATCGGTTTGCTGTTACCATCGATGCCACCATGCCTCTCCCCCTCGCCGCCGCGGCCGGCCAGCAGAAGCAGGGCGGCCTCCGGCCGCTGAAACAGAGAGAGGCGCCTAGAGAGCCTTTTATTCATCACGAGGGGCTTCACCATCCAAGACAAAACCGGCCTCTTTCACCATGGAAGCTCACTGGGAAGCTCAGATAGGAACCACCCAGCACCGCTCCCAAGTGCTGGAACTAACCCCCACCACCCTGGACTAGCAAAACCTCCATCGCTCCTCCTCCTCTCCTCACCACCACGGTAGGACAGTAGGAAGAGCAGCAGCAGGAGAGCATCCCAGATCAAAGGGTGGGCGAAGCTGGCTTTATTCACGGAGATCCCGTACCTGGTACTGCCCGTCGTCTGCTCCGACCACCGAAGGTCGACGCCGGCGCAGTACACCCGCCGGATGCACCAGTTCCGGCCAAGAAACATTGGCGCCATACTCCAATCTACCGGCAAACAACCGAAAAATAGAAAACTACCCCTATTCCCTACTCCGGCACCTCCCCTCCACCATCTCCGGCCGGCAAAGCCGCCAGGGAAGGCTCGGGATCGGCCCGGTCGACCTTGGGCAAAGCTCAGGCGAAGAGATAAGGTTGGGAGGGGGAAGAAAGAAGAGCCCGATGTATATGAACTTAATTGCTTGTGTGGGTAGGCAAGGTAGTTCTGTGTACCCTTACGATGGTGGTGTTATATGACGGTCGGCCCGGAGGTGTTACTGTTTTAGGCTGATTTATCGCTAATTAACCAATCACAAATATTTTGTCTTGTAAAAAATATACAATAATGTGACCATCTTATTCCAGGACTACATTAATTAGGATCGGTGTATCGTATAAACTGATGGATGGATTCAAGCAAGAAACAGCGGTCAGACTATCTACAAACCTCTGCTCCTTCGGATTTCCACGATACCACTCTGAGTGATATGGCAATTGTGAAGAAGTCCATTCACAAAGATTTTATCAACGACTTGTATACTACAACATGCAGTGGTATGCTGGGTCACCGCAAAACCGGCCTCTTCCACCTTGGAAGCTCACTAGGAAGCTCAGAAAGGAACCGCCCAGCACCGCTCCCAAGTGCTGGAACTAACCCCCACCACCCTGGACTAGCAAAACCTCCATCGCTCCTCCTCCTCCCCTCACCACCACGGTAGGCCAGTAGGAAGAGCAGCAGCAGGAGAGCATCCCAGATCAAAGGGTGGGCGAAGCTGGCCTTATTCACGGAGATCCCGTACCTGGTACTGCCCGTTGTCTGCTCCGACCACCGAAGGTCGACGCCGGCGCAGTACGCCCGCCGGATGCACCAGTTCCGGCCAAGAAACATTGGCGCCATACTCCATTCTACCGGCAAACAACCGAAAAACAGAAAACTACCCCTATTCCCTACTCCGGCACCTCCCCTCCGCCATCTCCGGCCGGCAAAGCCGCCAGGGAAGGCTCGGGATCGGCCCGGTCGACCTTGGTTAAAGCTCAGGCGAAGTGATAAGGTTGGGAGGGGGAAGAAAGAAGAGCCCGATGTATATGAACTTAATTGCTTGTGTGGGTAGGCAAGGTGGTTCTGTGTACCCTTACGATGGTGGTGTTATATGACGGTCGGCCTGGAGGTGTTACTGTTTTAGGCAGATTTATCGCTAATTAACCAATCACAAGTATTTTGTCTTGTAAAAAATATACAATAATGTGACCATCTTATTCCAGGACTACATTAATTAGGATCGGTGTATCGTATAAACTGATGGATGGATTCAAGCAAGAAACAGCGGTCAGACTGAATCAAGCTATCTACAAACCTCTGCTCCTCCGGATTTCCACGATACCACTCGATCACAAGAACAGCGCAGATGGACAGGAACCAGCCGGAGAGGAACAGCGCCAGCATCCCAACGATGGCGACCGCGACGTCGAGCATGGTGCACGAGGCCGGGCGGGAATCGCTGAACTCCACCGAGTACTGGAAGACGATGACGAGCGCGAGGGCGGCGATGCCCAGCAGGCACGTGAACATGCACCGGCTGCAGTCGGCGGGCTCCGCCTCCGTTTCCGTCGCAGTCGCGCCGGCGCCGCCATGAACGTTGGGATTCTCTATGTCGCCCATAACTGTGGTCGATCGATCTGTGTCTCGTTAGTCATATACGGCCGCCACGTCTCTGTGGCTTTACATACCGTCGACATCGATCGATCTACCGGCCGAGGCCGTGGCCCGTGGGTGCATGCTCAATCCGCAGCGGCCTCTTGTTCGGTTCGGGTGCATAGTTCCCCCGACCGTGAGTTTGTGTCCGTGTAGAATATTTTTCCCTTTTTTAGCAAAAATAAAAAAGTGGTCTGGTTGGGTAACTTCGGTTGTATTGTATTTCCGAAAACTTTTCATATTTGTTTATCAATTTTCTTTTGCTGGAATTGGCTCCCCTTTTTCGTTTACACTAGTACGTAACACGCTATCACACACGGTCATGGTTAAATAAACCGATCAGGCCTCTTTTCACACACGTTCTTGTTCCCATAAGAATTTGCGATCAGAAGGGTTGTCATAAATGTTTTGTTCCACATACCCTTAAGCCACTCGTCAGAATGCATATGATGTATTTTTAAGAAGTCGTATGTGCTTATATCCGATGTCACATGTTTATTTCAACCAGTTGTATGCTTTCTGCAAGCATTGTAGTCGTTTTATCTATGCAACAATAAGTACTCAACTCTACGATGTACCTAGTAGCCAATAACTCAAAATTGTATGCAAATACATTAGCAAAACTCATCTCTATTTGATTGTACACTTCATACAGCACATGTAACATGTATTTAGACGTAGATTCACTACATAGCTATGCATGTTCTTTGCTACGTCGTTGTCTCTATAATAAAGGTTATGCTGGCAATAATGTGTTACACCGTATCTAGTAATAGTCCTTTGTTCAGAACATGTGTAGCCCATATATTCGAATGCTTCTCAACTATTTATATGAGCCTACATATGAGAAGCTAGATAGAGTTTTAGCATCCATTTCGTGGGAACATAAATTCCCTTTGGTAACTGTTAGAGCTTTATCCAGAGCTGATTCTGATCATACTCCTATACTTATTGACTCAGGAGTGAAAGCACACCTGGGTAACCAAGCAAAATTCTCTTTTGAGTTACATTGGTTGCGTCAAGAAGTTTTTTTTGATATGGTAGTAAAGGAGTGGAACTCAGTTATTGGTGGAGCTAATCCTATGGAGATTTGGTTGAATAAATTAAGACATCTAAGGAGATTTCTTAGAGGGTGGGCAAAGAACCAAAGTGGAAAGTATAAGAAAGAAAAAGAGCGATTATTGAATATCACCGACAAGTTGGATGTGAAAGCCGAAACAGATATTTTAAATATAAATGAAAGAGATGCATTAAAAAGAGCAAATGATAGTCTGAATAAATTAAGAAGAGATGAGGAATCTAAATGGGCCCAAAGAGCAAAGGTTAAGCATATCCAGGAAGGGGGTAATAATACGAGATATTTTCACTTAATAGCTAATGGTAAACACCGAAAGAAGAAAATCTTCCAACTTGAACAGCAAGAGGGGACTATTGCTGGGGAAGATAATCTAAAAGTTTATATTACGGAGTTCTATAAGAAATTATTTGGAGCACCCAATCCAACAAATATTTCTTTAAATGAAACGGAGTTACATGATATTACGCAAATTTCACCAATTGAGAATGAAATTTTGACAGCCCCTTTTACTGAAGAGGAGGTTTTTCAAGCGATTTCTCAGATGGAACTTAACAAAGCGCCGGGGCCTGACGGGTTTCCCGCTGAGTTCTACCAGACATTTTGGGGAGTAATAAAGAATGATCTGATGGCCTTATTCTCACAGTTTTCTAATGGGGATTTGCCCCTTTATAAACTGAATTTCGGGGTCATCACACTACTACCCAAAAAAGAAAATGCGGTTCAGATTCAACAATATAGACCTATTTGTCTTCTTAATGTCTGTTTCAAAATATTCACTAAAGTTGGTTCTAATCGCATATCGGGGATTGCCCCGAAAGTCATTAAACCGACTCAATCAGCTTTCATGCCAGGTAGGAATATTTTGGAAGGGGTGGTAATTCTTCATGAAACAATTCATGAGTTACATACAAAGAAGATGGAGGGGGTATTATTTAAGATCGATTTCGAAAAAGCATATGACAAAGTGAAATGGCCTTTTTTACAACAAACATTAAGGATGAAAGGTTTTGCTCCAGAGTGGAGTAGGATAGTGGAACAATTCGTACAAGGTGGTAGTGTTGGTGTTAAGGTGAATGATGATATTGGTCATTATTTCCAGACAAGAAAAGGCCTAAGGCAAGGAGACCCGTTGTCTCCGATCCTTTTTAATATTGTAGTTGATATGCTTGCCATCTTAATTGAACGTGCCAAACAAGATGGTCAAGTTGGAGGACTTATTATTTAGTTGAGGGAGGTCTCTCTATACTACAATACGCTGATGATACAATTCTTTTTTTGGAGCATGACTTGAGCAAAGCCGTTAACATGAAATTAATTTTATGTCTCTTTGAAGAATTATCGGGACTAAAGATTAATTTTCATAAGAGTGAGATTTTTTGTTTTGGAAAGGCTAAGGAGGAGGAGACTCAGTATAAACAAATCTTTGGATGTGATGCTGGACAACTACCATTTAGATATTTGGGTATTCCAATCCATTACAAGAAACTCAAGAACTCTGATTGGTATCCGGTAGAAACACGGTTTGAGAGTAAATTAGGATGCTGGAAAGGGAAGTTACTATCCTATGGTGATAGGTTAGTTCTTATTAATTCAGTATTAACTAGCTTACCGATGTTTATGTTGTCTTTCCTGCAAATACCTGTTGGGGTCAGGAAACGTTTGGACTTCTATAGATCAAGATTCTTTTAGCAGTCCGACGAAAACAAAAGAAAATACGGCTTACAAAATGGAACATAGTCTGTAGACCTAAAGATCAAGGGGGATTGGGTATTGAGGTTCTGGAAATAAAAAACAGATGTTTATTGAGTAAGTGGCTTTTTAAACTTATTAACGAGGAAGGAGTTTGGCAAGAATTATTAAATAATAAATACCTAAGTCATAAGACATTGTCGGAGGTTCAAGCAAAACCTACTGATTCCCCTTTTTGGAAAGGTATAATGGAGGTAAAACAGGAGTTTTTTTCTAGGGGATTCTTCAAAGTGGGTAATGGTAGCAGTACTCGTTTTTGGGAAGATACCTGGTTAGGGAAGACTCCTTTAGCCCAACAATACCCGTCGTTATATAATATTGTGCATCATAAGAATGTCAGAATTGCTCAAGTACTAGGTCAGACGCCATTGAATATTACTTTTCGGAGAATTTTAAATGGTAATAAATGGACTTCATGGTTGCAGCTA
The DNA here is from genome assembly GCF_019359855.2 of Lolium perenne. Lineage (NCBI taxonomy): Eukaryota > Viridiplantae > Streptophyta > Magnoliopsida > Poales > Poaceae > Lolium > Lolium perenne. The sequence continues at coordinate 28,649,512 of NC_067248.2, read as the reverse complement.
TGTAGAAAACTAATGGTGGTACAATTAACTGACGAAGAAGATCATTTTGTTTGGAACTTGTCGTCTAATGGTCTGTTTACAGTAAAGTCGATGTATGAAGATCTTATGTGTGATCATACCCCTTTTCTGAGAAAATATCTATGGAAGGTGAAAATTCCGCTAAAAATTAAAATTTTCATGTGGTTCTTGAGTAATAAGGTTTTGTTAACCAAAGATAATTTAGTTAAACGGCATTGGAATGGATGTACAAAATGTGTCTTCTGTGGGGAACAGGAGACCATTCAACACCTTTTTATTGAATGTCCCTTAGCTAAACTCTTATGGCGTACGGTGAACTTTACTTATGATCTTCCATCTCCCACCAATATTACCAATATGTTTGGTAATTGGTTAAATGGAGTAGATAGACAATCTAAGGCATACATCCGGATTGGGGTGGCTGCTTTATGTTGGTCTATTTGGAGGGTCAGGAATGATATGATTTTTAATAAAAAACCTTCTTTTCATTTCTTGCAGGTTATTCATATGGTCTCCCATTGGGTTCAACTTTGGGCTCTACTATCTCCGGTAGGACAACGGGATGCCATGGTTTCTGGATGCACACGGCTCCTGATGGTCGCTCAGGATATCTTGTGCCAGGCTGGTTGGCGTCATACTAGAAGGCTATGTTGATATGTAGTCTTTCTTCTTTTTGTTTTTCGTTCATGGATTGATTGTTGTATCAATCCTTGATCCTGCGTGCCGTGTAATGATTTAATACTCAGAACCTTTTTTGCTTAATAAAGGGCTGTGTGCATCGTCACGATGCAGAAGCCGGGGCATATCCCCATTTCGAAAAAAAAACTATTTATAGAGAAATACATAAGTGAATCAGTGGAATGACTAAATTAAAATATATCAATTTTTTCGCATCGACGTAGACACTTACTAGGTGTGTCACCTATGTTCCTAAATCTAAAGTGGCGGCTATCATGGAAGCGCTTCTACTCCACCGAGCTAAAGGATAGGTGTCCCAGTCAAGAGCCAATAGGTGTGGATTCTAGCAGTTCAGCAAAATGACTAATCAAGTTACCCTCACGGGAAAACTTCATAGAATCGCCGTGGATCAATTTAGATATGCGAACAAATATCCTTTTCCTGGAGAGGGTCGTTCCATCTATATGAGAAATCCTTGATTAAGGTTGTGTTGCTCTAGCGCATCCGTTTTGGGGCGCAACACAGCATTGGAATGCACTTGGCATAGCATTAAAATTATTAACTAACATGTGAGCCTACTTAAGTGACTACGGTACTTTATCTAGATATAAATCCTGAATAGCTTACCTATATGGGAAAAAGATTGTAAGGTTACGTTTCCTGGGACCGAATTGCTCCATTTTCACACATGTTCTACTTATCAAAAACTGCATGTGTTTCACCTGCATCGCACACAGTTCGTGCATGGAAAGCCGGATGTGTTTATTCGCACACAAGTGTGCTGCACCTGCACCTACACCGGCTTCACCCACGAGTTACCAATGGAAAGATGTTTGCGTTACGTTACATTGCACACGTATGTGTTACACCTAGAATCTTTGTCTTCCTCTTTCGAAACTATTTGAGCATAAAAGGTAGCAAATTGGTAGCACATCGTACACACAGTTCATCTTTAATATTATATTTAGGCTTAGAACAGAATGGAACAAATTAATCAAACATGGTTTCCCTTATTTATACAAAAGACCGTCAATAATATTTGGGCATCAGGCGTGAAAGAACATGAAGCCCCCATGTGTTGTTTCACTAATTGATGATAATCCCTATGGATGCCGGTCACGTCCAAATCGCCGAGATTTCTGATATTGCATTTGTTGTCTGCTTCGAGGAAGCAGGTCTAGGGCGGTACTTGGCGGCTTCGGTGCGGCGGACGTGAGCATTGGACAAGCAGATCTGCTGCCATGAACGGAGAGGACGGTGAAGCGCATCAGGTGCGGTGGATGAAGGACTCGGTGAACTAGTTCCCGTGCGGTGGAAGCCGATGAAGCGTTTGCGGTGGAGTTGCCGTAGCGGTGGGCGACGGTGAAGCCGATCTGGGCCGGTCGATGACAGCTTTGGCGCGGTGTACAAGAGCGTTGATGAAGCGGATCCATTGCAGTGCACAACGGTGTTGGTAAAGTTGGTCGCTTGCTGTAGACGAGGCACATGGTGAACAAGATTCGATGCGGTGGTCGACGCGGTGCGGTGAACGAGACCGCAGCTGAAGCAGTTATAGTACAGTGGTGTATGAAGAGTATTTGGTTTCAAAGTGCATGTGGCGGCTAGGTAGGGGATGTGCGGCGGGCATGTTCCGGTTCGGTGATCCTCCTGGATGTGAGGGAGAGCTTTTTTTGGAGGATTTTAGGGGTGGAGGATGGAGGAAGTGGATAAGGATAGGGGAATAAAGGAAAGGGTTGGTTTAGCACCATAGGGGGAAACATATTTCCTAATGTTTGAAATTTGAAACTTGGAGCGCGAGATTTTGGCGATCAGCACAAATTTTGTATCTTCTTTACAGCTATAGTTATGTGTACTCTCTCTCTTAATGAATGCATGCTCCTGGCCACATTTCCCCCACCGTTCAAAATAATCACTTTTCGGTGTATGAAAAAATTCTGAAATAAATAATACATGTAAATGCACCATTAGTACTTGTGTCATACAAGTTTTGTTTTTGGAAATATGTATTCACATGGCCAGAACACACAAAATTTTATTGGAGGTTGCACAGTGAAAATATGTAATACCTTGTACTACTCATCAGAAAATTTTCGTTTTTCCCCACATTGCATACTTCCAAATTTAAGTTTGAGACTTGCTACGAGGCACATGCCTGCAAACATCCTTAAAATGCTAAATTTAATTCATATTTTCTGATTTTGTTTACTGTTTTTTTAGGAGTACCCCTATGTCCAGAATATTCTGTTTCTATGTCGAAGATACGTGGCTACGCCCAAGCACTACTATGTCATCACGATCCATTATACTTCATAGTCTCGAGTATAAGTAGGAGAACATGAAATAGTACTACCTCCATTCTGATTTAATCAAGTACAACCCAACTTCATCTTTTGTTCTGATTTATTTTTAGTTTCTATTTGATGGTTTCCCAGCAGAGTTCTATCAAAACTTCTGGGACATTATCAGGACGGACCTGTTAACTTTGTTCTCTGCATTGCACGATGATCAATTAGAGTTGTTTCGTCTTAATTTCGGTGAGATAATCTTATTGCCAAAAGTTATGGAAGCAGAACAGATTCAACAATTCCGACCTATCTGCCTCCTTAATGTGAGCTTTAAGATATTCACAAAAACCGCAACCTTAAGACTTAACTCAGTTGCTGATCATGTTGTGCGACCGTCTCAGACGGCTTTTATGCAAGGAAGGAATATCCTAGACGGGGTAGTAACTTTGCATGAAACAGTGCATGAGCTTCATAGGAAAAAGTTAAATGGTGTTATTTTAATGATTGACTTTGAAAAGGCTTATGATAAAGTCAAGTGGTCTTTCCTGCAACAGACACTCAGGATGAAAGGTTTTTCTGATGAGTGGCGCGCTTTAATTCATAATTTCATTTTCGGAGGAAGTGTTGCCATCAAAGTTAATGATGATGTGGGCAAATACTTTCAAACGAAAAAGGGATTACGGCAAGGAGATCCATTATCGCCCATGTTGTTTAACATAGTGGCGGATATGCTTGCTATTATTATTGAGCGTGCAAAAGCGGATGGTCATATTGAAGGGGTAGTACCACATCTTGTTGATGGTGGTCTTTCGATCCTTCAATACGCCGATGACACAATTCTATTTATGGAACATGATCTTGAAAAGGCAAAGAATCTTAAGTTGATCCTATCAGCTTTTGAGAAGCTATCAGGTCTAAAAATAAACTTCCATAAAAGTGAATTGTTTTGTTTCGGTGAAGCCCACGATGAGGCCTATTTATATGCTGAACTTTTTGGCTGTGAGATTGGTCAGTTTCCTATCAGCTACCTGGGCATTCCGATTCATTATCGGCGGCTCACTTTAGCTGAATGGAAACATGTCGAGGAAAGACTTCAGAAGCGTTTATCAAGTTGGAAAGGAAAGTTACTATCTCTAGGTGGGCGATTGGTTCTCATTAACTCAGTACTAAGTAATATGGTACTGTATATGATTTCCTTCTTCCAGTTGCCTAAAGGAGTATTGCGACGGTTGGATTATTTCCGATCTACATTCTTTTGGCAACGAGATAGGGAGAAAAAGAAATACCGACTGGCTAAATGGAATGTGGTTTGCCGACCAAGAGACCAGGGAGGACTTGGAATTCATGATCTCGAGATCAAGAATCGAGCCCTACTTGGAAAATGGTTATTCAAGCTTCTTTCAGAAGAAGGTATATGGCAAACAATTCTCAAAAGAAAGTATGTAGCCTCAAAGGCTTTGTCCCAGGTGATATGGAAACCTGGAGACTCACACTTTTGGGCTGGTCTGATGGCGACTAAGAAATTCTTCTTCCCATATACATCTTTCTCAATTAAGGATGGATCTCAGATAAGGTTCTGGGAAGACAAGTGGTTAGGAAACACCACTCTTCGAGAACAATATCCAGCTTTATATAGTATTGTACGCCACAAATCTGATACCCTGGCAACGGTGATGCAAAATTCACCATTGGAAATGGCTTTCAGACGTGACCTCATAGGTCCCAGGCTTGTGGCCTGGAATACCTTGCTTCAACGACTCGAGAGGGTCCAGTTGTTGCACGGGTCTGATGTGGTTCGATGGAATCTAAATGAGAGCGGTAAATTCTCTGTTGATTCTATGTATAATGCGTTGATCCAATCCGATACGCCAGTTTTTAAGAATACAAAAATCTGGTCTATGAAGATTCCATTGAAGACGAAGGTCTTTGCTTGGTATCTTCGTAGGGGGGTAATTCTTACTAAGGACAATCTTGTTAAGCGTAATTGGCAAGGTAGTAAAAAGTGTGTTTTTTGTCTTCATGATGAGACTATCAACCACCTTTTCTTCGAGTGTCAATTCGCGAGATCTATATGGTCAATAACCCAAATAGGTTCTACCTTATACCCACCTCGGAGCGTGGCACATCTTTTTGGTAGCTGGCTCAATGGGGTGGAGCGTAGGTTCAAAACTTTTATTCGGGTGGGGGCGATCGCCATTATTTGGTCGCTATGGCTATGTAGAAATGACAAGATTTTCCATGATATTAACTCTTCATGTTTGCAGGTTATCTACCGGTCCACCGCTTTGCTCCGTTCGTGGTCTTTGCTTCAACGTATAGAGAACCGAGACCTCTTTATGGAGGTATCTACACGATTGGAGAATGTGGCGAAGGATATTTTTTCCCAACATGGATGGCGGTGTAATCTACGGATAGAGCCTTCTGCGCTCTAGGCGCTCTCTTTGTTTTCGGTGTTTTCAGTTTTTCATGTGATGGTTTGATACTATGTGTGAATACGGCTGTGTGCATCATGTTATGCAGAGGCCGGGTGTAATACTTTTTCTAAAGTAATGAAAGCGCCCTTTATCGAAAAATTAAAAGTGATTAAACCACAATGCATCCTCAGGAGGACACAATGGTGCAACCTGTTTAATAGACTAGAAATGCACGGTGTCTAGTATTCCTACATATGATCCTAGTAAGCTTAGGAATATTTTAAGCAAGTTCCAACATTTTATTAGTCCATCCTAAATGAATACAATATGAGCTCTTGCTGTTCTAGGATAAAAACTAGTACTTCATAAATCATCAAACTTGTTATGTTTTGTACAACACACATTGAAGATCAGCTTCATCATAAACAATACAACAACACAAGTTGTTGGATCCGATATACACGGTGTCTAGTATTCCTACAACAACACAATGCATTTAGACCGAATACAGAGCAATTATGCCAAAAGACGAAGGCACAGGAGGAAGAGGTCTTGCTACATTGCACAATAAATCCAAATTCAACTTTTCATCAGATTTAGCGATTACAAAGTTGTGGCTGCAATTAATACACCCATGTCCACTAATGTCGGCCTGGTTGGCGGTTGGGCACGAAGATACCTAACTTCCTTCTTCAAGTTACCGCACTCACTGCGAACTTCCAAGTACTTTGTCTCAAAAGAATGTGCAAATTCAGCATGCAACTCCACTTCCTCTCCGAGTCTATCACAATCACAGTTGCGATCACACTGACTAGCCGCGTCAGTGACCACACTCATCGTTGGTTGGGCGCGTAGATCCTTGACTTTCTTGTTCAACTTGTTACACTCAACGTGAACGTCTGAGTATTGTTTCCCACAAGATCGTGCGGTACGAGTATTAGTCTTCGATACCGTAGGGAACCACACCTACCCACTAGGTGGAGGATTTTCTTCTTAAGGATTGTGTTGTGGCCCCTTATCTCATCCACTTTCACCGAGAATCTTGTTATCATATCCTGCATTGCATATTCATCAGCAATAAAGCATCCGGAGTGCAGATGAGGAAGAAGAAATAAACAATGGAGTGCCAACCTTTTTAATATGCATGAGAGCTCCAAAGTCCTTGTCCATAGCAATCACCTTCTTGGATCCTAGGGTAGGAAGGGCAACGTTGGATCCACCATCCCTGGAAGAAAGATGGTTAAGTAGTTGGAGCTGGCAACTGATACGTCTCAAACGTATCTACAATTTTTTATGCTACATGCTTGTTTTACACTAATTCATATATGTTTTGCTTACACTTCGTTGCACTTTTACATGATTTTCGGCACTAACCTATTAACAAGATGTCATAGTGCCTGATACGCGTACAGCACGCGTCCGTTCGGAACCCCAAGAGGAAGGTGTGATACGTACAGCGGCAAGTTTTCCCTCAGTAAGAAACCAAGGTTTATCGAACCAGTAGGAGCCAAGAAGCACGTTGAAGGTTGTTGGTGACGGAGTGTAGTGCGGCGCAACACCAGGGATTCCGGCGCCAACGTGGAACCTGCACAACACAACCAAATTATTTTGCCCCAACGTGACAGTGAGTTTGTCAATCTCACCGGCTTGCTGTAACAAAGGATTAGATGTATAGTGTGGATGATGATTGTTTGCAGAGAACAGTAGAACGAGTATTGCAGTAGATTGTATTCGTTGTAATAGAATGGACCGGGGCCCACAGTTCACTAGAGGTGTCTCTCCGATAAGAAATAGCATGTTGGGTGAACAAATTACAGTTGGGCAATTGACAAATAAAGAGAGCTTGACCATGCACATACATGTTATGATGAGTAGTGTGAGATTTAATTGGGCATTACGACAAAGTACATAGACCGCTATCCAGCATGCATCTATGCCTAAAAAGTCCACCTTCAGGTTATCATCCGAACCCCCTCCAGTATTAAGTTGCAAACAACAGACAATTGCATTAAGTATGGTGCGTAATGTAATCAACAAATACATCCTTAGACATAGCATTGATGTTTTATCCCTAGTGGCAACAGCACATCCACAACCTTAGAACTTTCTCACATCGTCCTGCATTTAATGGAGGCATGAACCCACTATCGAGCATAATTACTCCCTCTTGGAGTTACAAGTAACGACTTGGCCAGAGCCTCTACTAATAACGGAGAGCATGCAAGATCATAAACAACACATAGATAGATTGAGAATCAACATAGCATAGTATTCCATATTCATCGGATCCCAACAAACGCAACATGTAGCATTACAGATAGATGATCTTGATCATGTTAGGCAGCTCACAAGATCCAACAATGATAGCACAAGAGGAGAAGACGACCATCTAGCTACTGCTATGGACCCATAGTCCAGGGGTGAACTATTCACACATCAATCCGGAGGCGATCATGGCGATGAAGAGTCCTCCGGGAGATGATTCCCCTCTCCGGCAGGGTGCCGGAGGCGATCTCCTGAATCCCCCGAGATGGGATTGGCGGCGGCGGCGTCTCTGGAAGGTTTTCCATATCGTGGCTCTCGGTACTGGAACTATTATCGACGAAGGCTTAAGTAGGCGGAAGGGTAGGTCAGGGGGCGCCACGAGGGGCCCACACAGTAGGCCGGCGCGACCAGGGACTGGGCCGCGCCGCCCTAGTGTGGCGTCGCCTCGTCGCCCCACTTCGTATCTCCCCCGGTTTTCTGGAAGCTTCGTGGAAAAATAAGATCTTGGGCGTTGATTTCGTCCAATTCCGAGAATATTTCCTTACTAGGATTTCTGAAACCAAAAACAGCAGAAAACAGCAACTGGCTCTTCGGCATCTCGTTAATAGGTTAGTGCCGAAAAATCATAATAATGACATATAATGTGTATAAAACATGTGAGTATCATCATAAAAGTAGCATGGAACATAAGAAATTATAGATACGTTTGAGACGTATCAAGCATCTCCAAGCTTAGTTCCTACTCGTCCCGAGTAGGTAAACGATAACAAAGATAATTTCTTAAGTGACATGCTATCATAATCTTGATCAATACTATTGTAAGCACATGTAATGAATGCAGCGATTCGAAGCAATGTAAATGCAATGAGTAAACAATTCAATCATATAGCAAAGACTTTTCATGAATAGTACTTTCAAGACAAGTATCAATAAGTCTTGCATAAGAGTTAACTCATAAAGCAATAAATTCATAGTAAAGGCATTGAAGCAACACAAAGGAAGATTAAGTTTCAGCGGTTGCTTTCAACTTATAACATGTATATCTCATGGATATTGTCAGCATAAAGTAATATAACAAGTGCAATATGCAAGTATGTAGGAATCAATGCGCAGTTAACACAAGTGTTTGCTTCTTGAGATAGAAGGAAATGGGTAAACTGACTCAACAATAAATGTAGAAGAAAGGCCCTTCGCAGAGGGAAGATTGATTGCTATGTTTGTGCTAGAGCTTTTATTTTGAAAACAAGAAACAATTTTGTCAACGGTAGTAATAAAGCATATGTATCATGTAAATTATATCCTACAAGTTGCAAGCCTCATGCATAGTATACCAATAGTGCCCGCACCTCGTCCTAATTAGCTTGGATTTACATGGATTATCATTGCATAACATATGTTTCAACCAAGTGTCACAAAGGGGTACCTCTATGCCACCTGTACAAAGGTCTAAGGAGAAAGCTCGCATTGGATTTCTCGCTTTTGATTATTCTCAACTTAGACATCCATACCGGGACAACATAGACAACAGATAATGGACTCCTCTTTAATGCATAAGCATTCAACAACAGATAATATTCTCATAAGAGATTGAGGTTTGTTGTCCAAACTGAAACTTCCACCATGGATCATGGCTTTAGTTAGCGGCCCAATGTTCTTCTCTAACAATATGCATATTCAAACCATTTGATCATGATAAATCACCCTTACTTCAGAAAAGACGAACATGCATAGCAACTCACATGATATTCAACAAAGAAATAGTTGATGGCGTCCCCAGGAACATGGTTATCGCTCAACAAGCAACTTATAAGAGATAAGATGCATAAGTACATATTCAATACCACAATAGTTTTTAGGCTATTTGTCCCATGAGCTATATATTGCAAAGATAATGAATGGAAATTTTAAAGGTAGCACTCAAGCAATTTACTTTGGAATGGCGGAGAAATACCATGTAGTAGGTAGGTATGGTGGACACAAGTGGCATAGTGTTTGGCTCAAGGATTTTGGATGCATGAGAAGTAATCCCTCTCGATACAAGGTTTAGGCTAGCAAGGTTGTTTAAAGCAAACACAAGTATGAACCGGTACAACAAAACTCACATAAAAGACATATTGTAAGCATTATAAGACTCTACACCGTCTTCCTTGTTGTTCGACCCTTACTAGAAAATATCTAGACCTTAGAGAGACCAATTGTGCAAACCAAATTTTAGCAAGCTCTATGTATTTCTTCACTAATAGGTGCAAAGTACATGATGCAAGAGCTTAAACATGAGCACAACAATTGCCAAGTATCACATTATTCAAGATATTATACCAATTACCACATGTAGCATTTCCCGTTTCCAACCATATAACAATTTAACGGCGATTCAACCTTCGCCATGAATATTATGAGTAAAGCCTAAGGACATATTTGTCCATATGCAACAGCGGAGCGTGTCTCTCTCCCACACAATGAATGCTAGGATCCAACTTTATTCAAACAAAACAAAAACAAAAACATACAGACACTCCAAGTAAAGCACATAAGATGTGGCCGAATAAAAATATAGTTTCACTAGAGGAACCTGATAATGTTGTCGATGAAGAAGGGGATGCCTTGGGCATCCCCAAGCTTAGACGCTTGAGTCTTCTTGAAATATGCAGGGATGAACCACCGGGGCATCCCCAAGCTTAGAGCTTTCACTCTCCTTGATCATATTGTATCATCCTCCTCTCTTGATCCTTGAAAACTTCCTCCACACCAAACTCAAGACAAACTCATTAGAGGGTTAGTGCATAATCAAAAAATTCACATATTAAGAGGTGAAAAAATCATTCTTAACACTTCTGGACATTGCACAAAGCTACTGAAAGTTAATGGAATAAAGAAATCCATCAAACATAGCAAAACAGGCAATGCGAAATAAATGGCAGAATCTGTCAAAACAGAACAGTATGTAAAGACGTATTTTTCTTGGGCACTAAACTTGCTCAGATGAAAATTCTCAAATTGAATGAAAGTTGCGTACATATCTGAGGATCACGCACGTAAATTGGCATAATTTTCTGAGTTACCTACAGACGGGGCGACTCAAATTCGTGACAGTAAGAAATCTGTTACTGCGCAGCAATCCAAATCTAGTATCAACTCTACTATCAAAGACTTTACTTGGCACAACAATGCAATAAAACTAAGATAAGGAGAGGTTGCTACAGTAGTAACAACTTCCAAGACTCAAATATAAAACAAAAGTACTGTAGTAAAATCATGGGTTGTCTCCCATAAGCGCTTTTCTTTAACGCCTTTCAGCTAGGCGCAGAAAGTGTGTATCAAGTGTTATCAAGAGATGAAGCATCAACATCATAATTTGTTCTAATGATAGAATCAAAAGGTAACTTCATTCTCTTTCTAGGAAAGTGTTCCATACCTTTCTTGAGAGGAAATTGATATTTAATATTACCTTCCTTCATATCAATGGTAGCACCAACAGTTAGAAGAAAAGGTCTTCCCAATATGATGGGACAAGATGCATTGCATTCAATATCCAAGACAACAAAATCAACGGGGACAAGGTTATTGTTAACCATAATACGAACATTATCAATCCTCCCCAAAGGCTTCTTTATAGCATTATCAGCAAGATTAACATCCAAATAACAATTTTTCAATGGTGGCAAGTCAAGCATATCATAAATTTTCTTAGGCATAACAGAATTACTTGCACCAAGATCACATAAAGCATTACAATTAAAATCATTGACCCTCATCTTAACGATGGGCTCCCAACCATCTTCTAACTTCCTAGGAATAGAAGTTTCAAGTTTTAGTTTCTCTTCTCTAGCTTTTATGAGAGCATTTGTAACATGTTTTGTAAAGGCCAAATTTATAGCACTAGCATTAGGACTCTTAGCAAGTTTTTGAAAGAACTTTATAACTTCAGAGATGTGGAAATCATAAAAATCTAAACCATTATAATCTAAAGCAATGGGATCATTGTCCCCAATGTTGGAAAAAAATTCAGCAGTTTTATCACAGGCAGTTTCAGCAGTTTTAGCAGTTTCCGGCAGTTTTGCAGGCTTTGCATTAGAAGTAGAAACATTGCCAATACCAATTATTTTACCATTGATAGTAGGAGGTGTAGCAACATGTGGAGCATTAGCATTACTAGTGGTGGTAATAGTCCAAACTTTAGCTACATTATTCTCTTTAGCTAGTTTTTCATTTTCTTCTCTTTCCCACCTAGCATGCAATTGAGCCATTAATCTTATATTCTCATTAATTCTAAGTTGGATGGCATTTGCTGTAGTAACAATTTTATTTTCATTATCCTTATTAGGCATAACTTTCAATTTCAAAAGATCAACATCAGCAGCAAGACTATCAACTTTAGAAGCAAGTATATCAATTTTCCCAAGCTTTTCTTCAACAGATTTGTTAAAAGCAGTTTGTGTACTAATAAATTCTTTAAGCATGGCTTCAAGTCCAGGGGGTGTATTCCTATTATTATTGTAAGAATTCCCATAAGAATTATCATAACCGTTACCATTATTATAAGGATATGGCCTATAGTTGTTACTAGAATTGTTCCGATAAGCATTGTTGTTGAAATTATTATTTTTAATGAAGTTCACATCAACATGTTCTTCTTGAGAAACCAATGAAGCTAACGGAACATTATTAGGATCAACATTAGATCTACCATTCACAAGCATAGACATTATAGCATCAATCTTATCACTCAAGGTGGAGGTTTCTTCAACAGAATTTACCTTCTTACCTTGTGGAGCTCTTTCCGTGTGCCATTCAGAGTAATTAATCATCATATTATCAAGAAGCTTTGTTGCGGCGCCTAGAGTGATGGACATAAAGGTACCTCCAGCAGCTGAATCCAATAGGTTCCGTGAAGAAAAATTTAGTCCTGCATAAAAGGTTTGGATGATCATCCAAGTAGTCAGTCCATGGGTTGGGCAATTTTTAACCAAAGATTTCATTCTTTCCCATGCTTGTGCAACATGCTCAGTATCTAATTGCTTAAAATTCATTATGCTACTTCTCAAAGATATAATTTTAGCAGGAGGATAATATCTACCAATGAAAGCATCCTTACATTTAGTGCATGAATCAATACTATTCTTAGGCAGAGATAGCAACCAATCTTTAGCTCTTCCTCTTAATGAGAAAGCAAACAATTTTAACTTTATAATGTCACCATCTACATCCTTATACTTTTGCATTTCACATAGTTCAACAAAATTATTAAGATGGGCAGCAGCATCATCAAAACTAACACCAGAAAATTGCTCTCTCATAACAAGATTTAGTAAAGCAGGTTTAATTTCAAAAAATTCTGCTGTAGTAGCAGGTGGAGCAATAGGTGACTGATGTCTACTTCCCCCTCCTTTTCCTGTAGACAGTGTTGGGCCTCCAAGAGCAGAGGTTTGTAGAACAGCAGCAAGTTTTCCCTTAAGTGGATCACCCAAGGTTTATCGAACTCAGGGAGGAAGAGGTCAAAGATATCCCTCTCATGCAACCCTGCAACCACAAAGCAAGAAGTCTCTTGTGTCCCCAACACACCAAATAGGTGCACTAGTTCGGCGAAGAGATAGTGAAATACAGGTGGTATGAATAAGTATGAGCAGTAGCAACGGTGCCAGAAAATAGCTTGCTGGCGTGTAGTTGATGGTGGTAGTATTGCAGCAGTAGTAACGCAGTAAAACAGTAAACAAGCAGCGATAGCAGTATTTAGGAACAAGGCCTAGGGATCAGACTTTCACTAGTGGACACTCTCAACATTGATCACATAACAGAATAGATAAATGCATACTCTACACTTTTGTTGGATGATGAACACATTGCGTAGGATTACACGAACCCTCAATGCCGGAGTTAACAAGCTCCACAATTAATGTTCATATTTTAGTAACCTTATAGTGTAAGATAGATCAAAAGACTAAACCAAGTACTAACATAGCATGCACACTGTCACCTTCATGCATATGTAGGAGGAATAGATCACATCAATACTATCATAGCAATAGTTAACTTCGCAATCTACAAGAGATCATGATCATAGCATAAACCAAGTACTAACACGGATACACACACTGTCAACATTACATCGTGCAGGAGGAATAGAACTACTTTAATAACATTGCTAGAGTAGCACATAGATAAATTCTGATACAAACACATTGCAATCGTAAAGAGATATAAATAAGCACCTCACTATGCTATTCATCAGTGAATAAGTATTCTGTGAAATATAGCCTAAGAGACCCACACGGTGCACACACTGTCACCTTTACACACGTGGGACAAGGAGTCTCCGGAGATCACATAAGTAAAACTCACTTGACTAGCATAATGACATCTAGATTACAAGCATCATCATATGAATCTCAATCATGTAAAGCAGCTCATGAGATTATTGTATTGAAGCACATATGAGAGAGATGAACCACATAGCTACCGGTACAGCCCCGAGCCTCGATGGAGAACTACTCCCTCCTCATGGGAGCAGCAGCGGTGATGAAGATGGCGGTGAAGATGGCAGCGGTGTCGATGGAGAAGCCTTCCGGGGGCACTTCCCCGTTCCGGCAGCGTGCCGGAACAGAGACTCCTGTCCCCCAGATCTTGGCTTCGCGATGGCGGCGGCTCTGGAAGGTTTCTGTGGGTTTCGTCGAACGCATCAGGGTTTTCGCGACGGAGGCTTTAAATAGGCGAAGAGGCGGCGCAGGAGGGTCGAAGGGGTGACGACACCATAGGGCGGCGCGGCCAGGGCCTGGGCCGCGCCGGCCTATGGTCTGGGGGCCCAGTGCCCCCCCTCTGGTCCTTCCCGGGTGTTCTGGATGCTTCCGGTGAAAATAGGAACTTGGGCGTTGATTTCGTCCGATTCCGAGAATATTTCGTTACTAGGATTTCTGAAACCAAAAACAGCGACAGGAACGGCACTTCGGCATCTTGTTAATAGGTTAGTTCAGAAAATGCACGAATATGACATAAAGTGTGCATAAAACATGTAGATAACATCAATAATGTGGCATGGAACATAAGAAATTATCGATACGTCGGAGACGTATCAGCATCCCCAAGCTTAGTTCTGCTCGTCCCGAGCAGGTAAAACGATAACACAGATAATTTCTGGAGTGACATGCCATCATAACCTTGATCATACTATTTGTAAAGCATATGTAGTGAATGCAGCGATCAAAACAATGTATATGACATGAGTAAACAAGTGAATCATAAAGCAAAGACTTTTCATGAATAGCACTTCAAGACAAGCATCAATAAGTCTTGCATAAGAGTTAACTCATAAAGCAATAATTCATAGTAAAGGCATTGAAGCAACACAAAAGAAGATTAAGTTTCAGCGGTTGCTTTCAACTTGTAACATGTATATCTCATGGATATTGTCAACATACAGTAATATAATAAGTGCAATATGCAAGTAGGTAGGAATCAATGCACAGTTCACACAAGTGTTTGCTTCTTGAGGTGGAGAGAAATAGGTGAACTGACTCAACAATAAAAGTAAAAGAATGGCCCTTCGCAGAGGGAAGCAGGGATAAATCATGTGCTAGAGCTTTTCAAGTTTTAAAATCATATAGAGAGCATAAAAGTAAAGTTTTGAGAGGTGTTTGTTGTTGTCAACGAATGGTAATGGGTACTCTAACTACCTCGCCAACCAGACTTTCAAGAGCGGCTCCCATGAAGGACGTTATCTCTACCAGCAAGCTAGATCATCCCTCTTCTCTTTTGTTTACACATGTATTTTAGTTTTTATTTATTTATGGGTGACACTCCTCCCAACCTTTGCTTACACAAGCCATGGCTAACCGAATCCTCGGGTGCCTACCATCAATCTCATACCATGGAGGAGTGTCTATTTGCAAAATTAAGTTGCTTGCTGATGAATCAGAGCAAAACATGTGAAGAGAATTATTAATGCAAGTTGTAATTAATTGGGGCTGGGAACCCCATTGCCAGCTCTTTTTGCAAAATTATTGGATAAACGGATGTGCCACTAGTCCATTATGAAAGTCTGTCAAAAGTAAATGACAAGGTTGAAAGATAAACACCACATACTTCCTCATGAGCTATAAAACATTAACACAAATTGAGAAGCATTTTGAAGGTTTAAAGGTAGCACATGAAGTATTTACTTGGAATGGCAGAAAATACCATGTAGTAGGTAGGTATGGTGGACACAAATGACATAGTGGTTGGCTCAAGGATTTTGGATGCATGAGAAGTATTCCCTCTCGATACAAGGTTTAGGCTAGCAAGGCTTATTTGAAACAAACACAAGGATGAATCGGTGCAGCAAAACTTACATAAAAGACATATTGAAAACATTATAAGACTCTACACCGTCTTCCTTGTTGTTCAAACTCAATACTAGAAATTATCTAGACCTTAGAGAGACCAATTATGCAAACCAAATTTTAGCATGCTCTATGTATTTCTTCATTAATGGGTGCAAAGTATATGATGCAAGAGCTTAAACATGAGCACAACAATTGCCAAGTATCACATTACCCAAGACATTAATAGCAATTACTACATGTATCATTTTCCAATTCCAACCATATAACAATTTAACGAAGAAGAAACTTCGCCATGAATATTATGAGCTAAGAACACATGTGTTCATACGAACCAGCGGAGCGTGTCTCTCTCCCACACAAGCATGATGTAATCCAATTTATTCAAACACAAACAAAAACAAAAACAAACAGACGCTCCAAGTAAAGTACATAAGATGTGACGGAATAAAAATATAGTTTCAGGGGAGGAACCTGATAATGTTGTCGATGAAGAAGGGGATGCCTTGGGCATCCCCAAGCTTAGACGCTTGAGTCTTCTTGATATATGCAGGGGTGAACCACCGGGGCATCCCCAAGCTTAGACTTTTCGCTCTTCTTGATCGTAGTATATCATCCTCCTCTCTTGATCCTTGAAAACTTCCTCCACACCAAACTCGAAACAAACTCATTAGAGGGTTAGTGCATAATCAAAAACTCACATGTTCAGAGGTGACACAATCATTCTTAACACTTCTGGACATTGCCTAAAGCTACTGGAAGGTAATGGAACAAAGAAATCCACCCAACACAGCGAAAGAAGCAATGCGAAATAAAAGGCAGAATCTGTCAAAACAGAACAGTCCGTAAAGACGAATTTTAAAATGGCACCAGACTTGCTCAGATGAAAATGCTCAAATTGAATGAAAGTTGCGTACATATCTGAGGATCACTCACGTAAATTGGCATAATTTTCTGAGTTACCTACAGAGAATTTTGCCCAGATTCGTGACAGCAAAGAAAACAGTTTCTGCGCAGTAATCCAAATCTAGTATTGACTTTACTATCAAAGACTTTACTTGGCACAACAAAACACAAAACTAAGATAAGGAGAGGTTGCTACAGTAGTAAACAACTTCCAAGACACAAATATAAAACAAAGTACTGTAGCAAAATAACACATGGGTTATCTCCCAAGAAGTTCTTTCTTTATAGCCGTTAAGATGGGCTCAGCAGTTTTAATGATGCACTCGCGAGAAATAGTATTTGAAGCAAAAGAGAGCATCAAGAGGCAAATTCAAAACACATTTAAGTCTAACATGCTTCCTATGCATAGGAATCTTGTAAATAAACAAGTTCATGAAAAGCAAAGTAACAAGCATAGGAAGATAAAACAAGTATGGCTTCAAAAATTTCAGCACATAGAGAGGTGTTTTAGTAACATGAAAATTTCTACAACCATATTTTCCTCTCTCATAATAACTTTCAGTAATTTCATGAGAAAACTCAACAATATAACTATCACATAAAGCATTCTTATCATGAGTCTCATGCATAAAATTATTACTACTCCCAACATAAGCATAGTTATTCTTATTAATTGTAGTAGGAGCAAATTCAACAAAGTAGCTATCATTATTATTCTCATCAAGTGTAGGAGGCATAGTATTATCATCATAAAAATTACTCTCCATAGTAGGCGGCACTAAAAGACCAATATCATTATAATCATCATAAATAGGAGGCAAAGTATCATCAAAGAAAATTTTCTCCTCAATGCTTGGGGGACTAAAAAGATCATGAAAACCAGCTTCCCCAAGCTTAGAACTTTCTATATTATTATCAACAATGGTGTTCAAAGCGTTCATACTAATATTACTACCAGCATGCAAATAAGATTCCATAGGTTTTTTAATTTTCGCATCAAACAATCCATGTTTTAAATCAGGAAATAGAATAAGAAGCTCATTCTTGTCCATTATGCCAAACTAGTGTAAACAAGAAACAAAAAGATGCAATTGCAGGATCTAAAGGAAATAGCTTCGAGTACTTACAACGGCGAAAATAGCTTAGTAGCCGAGATCCGAGTGTGAGTACCTTTTACCTTTCCTCCCCGGCAACGGCGCCAGAAAATAGCTTGATGTCTACTTCCCCCTCCTTTTCCTGTAGACAGTGTTGGGCCTCCAAGAGCAGAGGTTTGTAGAACAACAGCAAGTTTTCCCTTAAGTGGATCACCCAAGGTTTATCGAACTCAGGGAGGAAGAGGTCAAAGATATCCCTCTCATGCAACCCTGCAACCACAAAGCAAGAAGTCTCTTGTGTCCCCAACACACCAAATAGGTGCACTAGTTCGGCGAAGAGATAGTGAAATACAGGTGGTATGAATAAGTATGAGCAGTAGCAACGGTGCCAGAAAATAGCTTGCTGGCGTGTAGTTGATGGTGGTAGTATTGCAGCAGTAGTAACGCAGTAAAACAGTAAACAAGCAGCGATAGCAGTATTTAGGAACAAGGCCTAGGGATCAGACTTTCACTAGTGGACACTCTCAACATTGATCACATAACAGAATAGATAAATGCATACTCTACACTTTTGTTGGATGATGAACACATTGCGTAGGATTACACGAACCCTCAATGCCGGAGTTAACAAGCTCCACAATTAATGTTCATATTTTAGTAACCTTATAGTGTAAGATAGATCAAAAGACTAAACCAAGTACTAACATAGCATGCACACTGCCACCTTCATGCATATGTAGGAGGAATAGATCACATCAATACTATCATAGCAATAGTTAACTTCGCAATCTACAAGAGATCATGATCATAGCATAAACCAGGTACTAACACGGATGCACACACTGTCACCATTACATCGTGCAGGAGGAATAGAACTACTTTAATAACATTGCTAGAGTAGCACATAGATAAATTCTGATACAAACACATTGCAATCGTAAAGAGATATAAATAAGCACCTCACTATGCTATTCATCAGTGAATAAGTATTCTGTGAAATATAGCCTAAGAGACCCACACGGTGCACACACTGTCACCTTTACACACGTGGGACAAAGAGTCTCCGGAGATCACATAAGTAAAACTCACTTGACTAGCATAATGACATCTAGATTACAAGCATCATCATATGAATCTCAATCATGTAAAGCAGCTCATGAGATTATTGTATTGAAGCACATATGAGAGAGATGAACCACATAGCTACCGGTACAGCCCCGAGCCTCGATGGAGAACTACTCCCTCCTCATGGGAGCAGCAGCGGTGATGAAGATGGCGGTGAAGATGGCAGCGGTGTCGATGGAGAAGCCTTCCGGGGGCACTTCCCTGTTCCGGCAGCGTGCCGGAACAGAGACTCCTGTCCCCCAGATCTTGGCTTCGCGATGGCGGCGGCTCTGGAAGGTTTCTGTGGGTTTCGTCGAACGCATCAGAGTTTTCGCGACGGAGGCTTTAAATAGGCCAAGAGGCGGCGCAGGGCCGCGCCGGCCTATGGTCTGGGGGCCCAGTGCCCCCCCTCTGGTCCTTCCCGGGTGTTCTGGATGCTTCCGGTGAAAATAGGAACTTGGGCGTTGATTTCGTCCGATTCCGAGAATATTTCGTTACTAGGATTTCTGAAACCAAAAACAGCAGAAAACAGGAACTGGCACTTCGGCATCTTGTTAATAGGTTAGTTCCAGAAAATGCACGAATATGACATAAAGTGTGCATAAAACATGTAGATAACATCAATAATGTGGCATGGAACATAAGAAATTATCGATACGTCGGAGACGTATCAATGACAAGGTATTAACTTGTCAATGCCTACGGATCGTAGACTAGGGTTTTAGTTAGAAGTAGAGGGCAAGTAGATCTCGAAGGTTTCAGCCGAAAAGTACTCGACGATTGTAAAGCTAGGGTTTGGGAAAACAATGATTCGATCCTTTCTTCGCCCCTCGACTCCCCCTTATATAGGAGGCGGAGCCGAGGGATTCGTGTTGTACAAATTACAGAGTCCGGGAAGGTTTCTAACTCATCCCGCAAGATTACAAATAACACTTCTTATTACAACTCTAGCTTTCCTTAATAACATCTTGGGCTTCCGAATCTTCTTATTCTTCGGGTAGTGGGCCTTCAATAAACCCCGGGTACTATCTTTGGCAGGCCCATTGGGGATGCCTATGTCAGTAGCCCCCGAGATTTTGCTTGAATCGCAGAGTCAGGGAAAATCTCCACTGTTTATTTTTATTCGACAACTCTAACTTTTCTATATTTCTTCACATAAATTTCTATATTGTACAGGGATGATGGTAGTTGGGGCTAGTTCATCTGACGGATCAGGTACTAGTTAACTGCTCTAGTGGCAATCCGCAAAAACCTACTTCAAGATCACGTCCCTGGACATGATCTCGGGATACTGGTGTAAACTTCGACAGGTGCCGCTTAAGGACTTACCATTCTGTCGAGTCCCAGTAAGATTTATCGGGTACCTAACGCGTCCGTTAGGATTTTTCTTCGTATCTGTTAATACGGATAAAAGTAGCAAACCGACGTCAGAGACGGCGCCACGCCACACAGAACGGATCTGGGGTCTTACCTTCGCAATTTTGCGGCATTCAGAAATTGATCGCAACTTTGGCGTTCTGAGAATATATTGTCGAGTGCTTATTCGGCTGTTGGAATGGCACATTTCATCGAGTCAAAGATGACTTATATCTTTCCCCCGATGGGAGTATATGCAGAGTTATTTATAAGTCGAAATATACTCTTTTGCCCTGCTATCTTTCTTTTTCTCTTTCTTTCCATCTTTTTTATGATTTCATCGGGTACGCGAGCAGCGTTCCCGATGGGAGTAGCCCCCGAGGCTACAGCCAAGGACTTGTACTTGGTTGTAGGCTCCACGCCTTATGCCACTATATACTTCTCTTTTTTTTAAATCTCCCGATACTTTCATAATTTCTCGGGTGCGCGAACAGCGCTCCCGATGGGAGTAGCCCCCGAGGCTACAGCCAAGAACTAGTGCTTGGTTGTAGGCTCAACACTTTAATGCATCGTGTCGCTATATTGTCATTCCTTCTCGAACATTTATATCTATCAGGTGCGCGAACAGCGCTCCCGATGGGAGTAGCCCCCGAGGCTATGAACAAATGCTTGCGTTTGATCATAGGCTCCCGTCGTTTCTATATTGTCACACTCGAACTTTTTCTTTTCTTCAAAGTAGCCCCCGAGCATTTGGGCAAAAACTTGTATTTGAACAAAGGCTCACCAATATTTTTTTTATGTCGCCTTTTATGAAACTCTTGAGGCGAATTTTTTCTTCTGCCAAGATGACGTTATTGCTGACTATAGCCATGATTTCGAGACCGAAAATCGCGAGAAGTTTTCTCCCGCTGCCTTGCGGGCCCAAAGTACCCATTATCTTGACACGTCGTGCAGGTGGGGGACACACGTCCTCCGCTTTTCCTGTCGCACGTACCGTAACTTCTCAATGTTAAAATACTGTTTTACCCTTGTCTCCACGTGGTTATCATCTGCCGCACACTTTTTCCATCCAACGGTCCGCCGCTTCACCGCACCTCTATATAAGATCTCCTTCTTCTTCCTCGAGCACTTCCGCTCGCGCCGTTCCCCTGCTTTCATCTGCAAAACTTCCTCCTGCGCCCCACAACTCCTAGAGCTCATCTCTTCCCAGCTGCATTCCTGCGCCATTGTTGATGCCACCGCGTCGCTTAACCAGGCACAGCACGCCGGAATCCTCCATGCCCGCCGTAGATCTGGGAAGCGCCGAGTGGGAAAGGTCTAAAATTTCCACCCAGGACGTCAATCTTTTGAAGAAACTGGGAATCAGCAAGAAGCCGAAGGCGCTGTGCTTTCCTAGTGAAGAAAGCTACCCAACCCCTCCAATGGGGTATCGGGTAAGTTTTATCGACCATCTCATCCGTGGTCTTTCCTCCCCCATTCATCCTTTCCTCCGTGGATTGCTTTTTGTTTATGGTCTTCAACTTCACCACCTCACGCCCAACTCTATCCTCCATATCTCCATTTTCATCACCCTCTGTGAGGCCTTCCTTGGCGTCCAGCCTAACTGGGCGCTATGGAAGCGCATTTTCTTTTGTCACCGCAATGGTTCCCCCAATGTCGCCTATAATATAGGCGGCGTTGTAATTTCTGTTCGCCCCACCGTCGATTACTTCGATGTCAAGCTCCCTGACTCGGTTCAAGGGTGGCGCAAGAAGTGGTTGTACATTCAGGAGGAGAACCATGGATGTGCTGAAGACAACATCCCTCCTTTTGATGGTGCCGAGAAAATTCTTCGCCGCCGCTCCTGGGACGCGGAGGCTGCCGAAGAAGAAAAAATAGCGACAGAAGCCCTGATGACCCGTATCCATGAGTTGCAAAATACTCGCAGCAAAGAGTTATCAGGTATCCAAATCACGGCATACTTTCTTAGAACCAGAGTGCAACCGCTTCAGGCTCGCAAACACCCTCTCTGGGAATATGCTGGCGACAAGGACGCAGATCGGTTGTCAGCGGATTTAGAGGTCAAGGATTTGGAAAAACTTGTCCGAAAAATCTCGTCTCTCAGCAAAAAAGATCCTGTCCCTTCTTCTTGTCGTGTAAAACCATTCAGTGCCACCAATCCACTTCCCCAGGTAAACTTTGTCGCGTAATTTGCTATTGCTTTGCTGCCTTTATTTCCCTGCTTTTTGACATCTTCCCCTGCTTTTTATACAGAACCATCCAAATCTTGTCTCGCTTCCTCCCCTTCCTGAAGGTGGAGACGTCGAGGAAAGGGCCATTGTCACTGACGACAATCAAGATGCTCCTTCTTTTGTGAATGAACCCGTGGATTCTCTAAAATCTGCGGGATCTTCTGAAAAGGAAGCTGCCTCCGAAGGCACTACATCGGCACAATCTCCTCCTCCTGCTGTTTCTCCAAGGAACAAAAGGAAAAGGAATGGTGCCGAAGATTCCGGCACCTCCAAAGCCGAAGAAGTTGGTCCTTCACGTCAGAAGGCAATTTATGATCCATATCTTGAATCCCTCATCAGCTCGTAAGTCACCTCTAGTTCCCCTTATTTTGTACTCGAAGATTTTTGCCTGTCTTGCTTTTTATGCTGTCGCCTTTTAATCCCAGTGATGATGAGGAAGAAATACCAACTCTTGATGTGGCTGCTCAAACGAGTACGTCACATACTTTAGTTGTTTCGGAGACGCCAGTTGAAGGAGAGGAATCCTCGCCTCCTCAACTAAACGTTGGCGCTCCTACTCCTCCTTCAAGCCCCCTTGTCCCTTTACCAAAAAGGACGAGGGTGGAAACGGTCGTGGAGCCTACCCTCCAATTGGGTAGCTCCTCCAATCCTCTCTTGGATGATGTAAGTTTTTAATTTGCTTGTTACTACCTTAACTTCCTCTGTTTTGCTTCTTTATGCTTTTATTTTTCCCATACCGACGTTTTCTTTCTTTGTCCTTCTTTGACAGCCTATGATCTAAGAGCTTGTTCGTATCGGTACCCAATTCGTTGGGTACCGTGAATATGCCAGCAAGACTGAAGGTAACACCCTTATAATGACTTGTTTTATAACTTCCTGCTCCTGTTTTGTCGCAATTTTGACGATTCTTTACTATCTTGACAGAGAAACTTGCAGAGGCCAACAAGCTTGTCGACACGCTTGCTCAAAAACTAGAGCAAAGTGAAACGGCTCGCAAGAAGGCTGAACTCGACGCTAGCCATGCTAAAGCGGAGGCTGAGGAAGCCAAGGAAAAAGCTGCTGGCGTCAAAGTTCTGCAGAAAAGACTTGACGACGCCGAAATTGCTCTGAATGAGCATAAAGCCACCCAGACTACTCGCGAAAAGGCGATCATCAAGCGCTTGACCGCGCAGAATCGGCGCTTCCTTGGTAATTTAGTCAATTCCTTCTATATTTCTTATACTTGATTTTCCTCGCATGCTGTCGACCAACATATTTTTTCTTCGGCAGGTAAAACAAACCAAGATTTTGAGCTTGAAGATCCCGACAATGATCCTCTCCTTGACGCACTCTCGTTCCTGGAGTTTCATGGGACCGAAGTTCGCGAAGGCATGGAACATGCTGACGCAGGACTATCAAGGCTATTCCCTTACTTCTTCCCGAAGAAAGAGGAGCCCAAGACTTTCCTTGCTCTTGCCAAGGACTTCAATCCACCCGAAGATCTTGGACTGAAGATGCGCCAGGAGAACATGAAGATTGTCGAAACCTTTGTTGCCTTGGTTGCGGATAGCCAACAAACTGTTGACTGGATGAAAGTTGGCGACACCGACCAGATAGAGCAAGCAAAATGGCGATCCTTGATCAAGGCAGCTAAACCCAATACGAAGAAAATCCTGGCCTATCTCGGGATCAAGCCATCTTCAACTCCTAGCTCATCAAGGCCGGAGGTCTAGTTGAATGCCTCTTCTTTTTCTTTATTTGTTGCTTCTGTTTCTTTTGCTATTGTCGTCATGTTAGCTTTGGCGATAATTACCTTAGTAGTCCTTTTGGAGAACTTCCTTCTGTAATATCTATGTAAATATCTTGAAGATCAATGAAATTCTACCTTGCACCATCATTGATCCTGAGAATTTCTTTTCCAGTTAATATTTGATAACTACTCCACCAATCCTTGTTCTGCCGAAAGTTCGCCTGCTTCTTCAATCTCGAAGAAAGCACTAGTCAGTGATAACCTTGTCGAAGGTTCTTCAAGCAAACATTTGTCGCACGATTTGCAAGAACTTCGACAACAACTTCAATCCATGAAAAAACAAACTTTCGCAATGATGGAACAATCTCGAAAAGCATCTGAAAGAGAGAAAATTGCTCTCCAACAAGCCAAAGAGGCCATAGCTGCCAAGGACGCTGCTATTTCTGAAGCTAAAAAAGCAGCTTCTCGAGAAAATTCCATGCTTGAATTGATGAATGAGGCTGCTGTCGATATATCTGGTAATTTACTTCGAACCAGAGCTTCTTCTATGTGTCTGCTGTATCCTTTTTTGAGATCTTCATGCTATCGTTAAATAGGTTCCTTTCTCGACGCTGCTGCCGAAGATGATAGGGTAAATACGAGGACCAACTTACTCGTCAATCTCTCCCTTGACCACGGCTGTTTGTTCTGGGCTACTCCAGAAAGGACCCGACAGATCGTCAGATTCCAAGACCGCGCCTGCCAGGTTCGCGATTTCCTGGATTCCTGTACCAAAACCTTGTCATTGGTTTATAAAACATTGTTTCCTCGGAACGAAACACCCAATACTCTTCTTGGCTTGATGGAGAAGTTTAAAGATGCCCCGAAGATCCACGACTTTATTCGGGCACAGCTCTGTGCTGGTGCTAGGTTTGCTATGATCATGATCAAAATCTGCCACCCTAAGTTTGATATGAGCCGAATTATCCCCAAGTGCTTGGCGAAGATGGTGAAAAAGAAAAGGGATGTTAGCAAATTTGACGATCATGTAACTTGATGGCGAAGCTATGATGGACGAACTTCTTCGGATGGATTCTGAGTTCTTCGTGAGAGGCAGCTATGCTGAGCATAGCACTCGTTCTTCAAATCGGATGTCCATAGATAACATACTAGGCCATCACTAACTTCTCTTCTTCGTTGAATTTTTCTTCAAGAATTGTTTCTTGTATATTGTCGTCATGTTCTATATTGTACAGTCGATAAACTATTTTTTCCTTGTTGAGGCCCCAAATGTCTTGGTGTCGACTTTATTTATTGTATGCGCGAGGTTTTCAAACCAAAGCGTCTAAATTATATTGAGCATACTATATTTGCGGGTATGAGCCCCCGTGCCTTTTATTGTTTGCGATCTTGTATCTTGGTCTTATTGTGCGAGGTGTTTGTGCACCAGGGCGAAATATTGTCGGAAGTATGTTTTTTGCAAGTCTGAGGCATAAGCCCCCGAGCCTGCCGAAGAAATGTACATCTCCACTATCTTTATTGAGTACGCTATGTTTACGGGTGCAAACCCCCGTGTCTTGCTTGATCGCTATCTTGTTTCTTGATTTATTTTCACGAGGTATTTTGTACCAAGGCGAAATATTTTCAAGTTTATTGTAAGTTGGAGGCATGAGCCCCTGAGTCTGTCGAAGAAATATATATCTCAACTATCTTTACTATATTGTAGCACCGCGAGCCCGCCTCATTAAAAACCTTTTCCGGCCCCACTCGGTGCCCCGAAAAAGGAAAAGAGCGCGTCTGAAAACTCGCGGGCGTTTCAGTACATTGTATTTTTACAAGGACTATATTTTGACACTAGGTGTAAAAACGCCTTAGCTGTGCCACGTTCCAGGGGTTTTTCTCGGGAGCCCCCGACTTCTTGTCCTTGATTCTGTATGCTCCTCCTTCGATGACTTCCGTGACGACGTAAGGGCCAAGCCATGGTGATTCGAGTTTTTCAGTGGTTTGTTGATTGAGTCGTAGAACCAGATCTCCCACTTGAAAGGATCTTGGTCATAAATGTCGGCTATGGTAATTCTTCAGATCCTGCTGATACTTGGCTACCCGTGAAAGTACTTCGTCTCGAGCTTCATCGAGTATATCGACATCGTCCTCTAGTGCTTTCCTCGATGCCTCTTCATCATACTCCACGACTCGTGGAGAATCATGTTCTATTTCGATTGGCAACACCGCTTCCGCTCCATGGACCAGGAAAAACGGCGTTTCTTGTGTCGCTGTATTTGGTGTTGTTCATATACTCCATAACACACTGGGCAACTCCTCTGGCCAGGTGTGTCGTGCCTTCTCCAATGGTGCTAACAAGCGTTTCTTGATGCCATTGCAGATGATGCCATTGGCTTTCTCGACTTGACCGTTAGTTTGTGGGTGTGCAACTGATGCAAAGTGTAGTTTGATGCCCACTTCTTCACAGTAATCCTTGAATTCATGGGATGTGAAGTTGCTACCGTTGTCTGTGACGATGCTGTGAGGCACTCCAAACCTGAAGACGATGCTTTTTATGAATTTGACGGCAGATGCCCCGTCTGGTGAATTTATCGGCTTTGCTTCTATCCATTTTGTGAATTTGTCGACAGCTACGAGCATATACTCCTTTCCACCTGGCCAGGACTTGTGTAGTTTCCCTACCATATCTAGGCCCCATTGAGCAAAGGGCCACGACAATGGTATTGGCATCAGCTCTGCTGCCGGGGAGTGCGGTTTTGCGGCAAATCTCTGACACGCATCGCAAGTTCTTACTATCTCCTTCGCATCCTCGATTGCTGTTAGCCAGTAAAATCCAGCTCGAAAGACCTTGGCTGCAATAGCTCGACTACTTGCGTGGTGGCCGCATATTCCCTCGTGCACATCTTTCAAGATCATCCTGCCTTCCTCGGGTGTGACGCACCTTTGAAGTACTCCCGAAATACTTTGTTTGTACAACTCCCCTTTGACCACGGTGAAAGCTTTAGATCGTCTGATAACTCGCCTTGCTTCAACTGGATCGTCGGGTATTTCTTTCTTTAGGATGTATGATATGTACACCTGCATCCACGGTATCTGTACCATCATAACCAGGTCCTGTTCCTCTTCTTCATCCTTTGGTGTTTCCTGAGCCCCCGAGGGTTTCTTGTCCTTCTCCTTCATTTTTGATTTTGTCGACTTCGTAGACCTCTCCGCTATCTCTTCCCAAAATACACCTGGTGGAATTGCAAGGCATTGTGACCCGATGTTTGCGAGAACGTCGGCTTCGTCATTGCTTAACCTGCTTATATGATTTACTTCGCACCCATCAAACAGCTTCTCAAGCTCGTTGTAGACTTCCTTGTATGCTATCATGCTATCATTGACTGCATCGCATTGGTTCATGACTTGCTGAGCTACCAACTGCGAGTCGCCAAAGATTTTTAATCGAGTTGTGCCACAAGCTTTCGCCATCTTCATCCCGTGTATTAGGGCTTCATATTCTGCCTCATTGTTGGATGCGTTTGGGAAAGTCATCCTCAAAACGTACTTCAGTTTGTCGCCCTCAGGTGAGAATAGTATCACGCCAGCTCCAGCTCCTTCTAATCTCTTGGACCCGTCGAAGTTCATAGTCCAAGTTCTCGATAAATCTGGTGGTCCCGTGGTTTGCAGCTCCATCCATTCTGCGATGAAGTCTGGTAGAATCTGTGACTTTATTGCCTTTCTTTTTTCATACGTGATGTCCCGAGGGGAAAGTTCTATTCCCCAAAGGGAGACACGACCCGTAGCTTCTGGATTGTTGAGTATATTGGACAAAGGTGCCTCATTAACCACTATTATCGGATGTGCCGAAAAATAGTGTCGCAATTTTCTTGCTGTTGTGAGCACTCCATATGCTAGCTTTTGATACTGAGGATACCTCTGTTTTGAAGGCGATAAAACTTCGCTGATGAAGTATACTGGCCTCTGCACTCCGTGGAGCTTTCCTTCTTCTTCTCTTTCCACGACAAGTACTGTACTTACCACCTGAGGTGTGGCCGCAATATACAGCAACAGAGGTTCTTTTTCTTTCGGCGCCACCAGAATTGGTGGTGTCGAAATTTTGCGCTTGAGATCCTCAAAGGCTCTGTCTGCTTCTTCGCTCCATTGGAACTTATCTCCCTGCTTGATCAAGGCGTAGAACGGTAGCGCCTTTTCTCCTAACCTGGCGACGAACCTGCTTAAAGCTGCGACTCGCCCGGTTAACTGCTGTATTTCTTTTAACTTTGTTGGCTTCCTGATACGTCTCCGACGTATCGATAATTTCTTATGTTCCATGCCACATTATTGATGTTATCTACATGTTTTATGCACACTTTATGTCATATTCGTGCATTTTCTGGAACTAACCTATTAACAAGATGCCGAAGTTCCAGTTCCTGTTTTCTGCTGTTTTTGGTTTCAGAAATCCTAGTAACGAAATATTCTCGGAATCGGACGAAATCAACGCCCATGTTCCTATTTTGCCCGGAAGCATCCAGAACACCCGAGAGCCGCCAGAGAGGGGGCACTGGGCCCCCAGACCATAGGCCAGCGCGGCCAGGGGGGCCCGTGCCACCCTATGGTGTGGGCACCCCTTCGACCCTCTGGCGCCGCCTTTCCGCCTATTTAAAGCCTCCGTCGCGAAAACCCTGATACGTTTGACGAAACCCACAGAAACCTTCCAGAGCCGCTGCCATCGCGAAGCCAAGATCTGGGGGACAGAAGTCTCTGTTCCAGCACGCCGCCGGAACGGGGAAGTGCCCCCGGAAGGCTTCTCCATCGACACCGCTGCCATCTCCACCGCCATCTTCATCACCGCTGCTGCTCCCATGAGGAGGGAGTAGTTCTCCATCGAGGCTCAGGGCTGTACCGGTAGCTATGTGGTTCATCTCTCTCCTATGTACTTCAATACAATAATCTCATGAGCTGCCTTACATGATTGAGATTCATATGATGATGCTTGTAATATAGATGTCGTTATGCTAGTCAAGTGAATTTTACTTATGTGATCTCCGGAGACTCCTTGTCCCACGTGTGTAAAGGTGACAGTGTGTGCACCGTGTGGGTCTCTTAGGCTATATTTCACAGAATACTTATTCACTGATGAATGGCATAGTGAGGTGCTTATTTATATCTCTTTATGATTGCAATGTATTTTGTATCACAATTTATCTATGTGCTACTCTAGCAATGTTATTAAAGTAGTTTTATTCCTCCTACACGGTGTAATGGTGACAGTGTGTGCATCCGTGTTAGTACTTGGTTTATGCTATGATCATGATCTCTTGTAGATTGCGAAGTTAACTATTGCTATGACAGTATTGATGTGATCTACTCCTCCTACATATGCATGAAGGTGACAGTGTGCATGCTATGTTAGTACTTGGTTTAGTCGAATTGATCTTTCATGAACTCTAAGGTTACTTAAATATGAACATTGAATTGTGGAGCTTGTTAACTCCGGCATTGAGGGTTCGTGTAATCCTACGCAATGTGTTCATCATCCAACAAGAGTGTAGAGTATGCATTTATCTATTCTGTTATGTGATCAATGTTGAGAGTGTCCACTAGTGAAAGTCTAATCCCTAGGCCTTGTTCCTAAATACTGCTGCGTTACTACTGCTTGTTTACTGTTTCACTGTGTTACTACTGCTGCAATACTACCACCATCAACTACACGCCAGCAAGCTATTTTCTGGCACCGTTGCTACTGCTCATATATATTCATACCACCTGTATTTCACTATCTCTTCGCCGAACTAGTGGACCTATTAGGTGTGTTGGGGACACAAGAGACTTCTTGCTTTGTGGTTGCAGGGTTGCATGAGAGGGATATCTTTGACCTCTTCCTCCCTGAGTTCGATAAACCTTGGGTGATCCACTTAAGGGAAAACTTGCTGCTGTTCTACAAACCTCTGCTCTTGGAGGCCCAACACTGTCTACAGGAAAAGGAGGGGGGCGTAGACATCAAGCTATTTTCTGGCGCCGTTGCCGGGGAGGAAAGGTAAAAGGTACTCACACTCCGGATCTCCGCTACTAAGCTATTTTCCGGCGCCTTGTAAGTACTCGAAGCTATTTCCTTTAGATCCTGCAATTGCATCTTTTTGTTTCTTGTTTACACTAGTTTGGCATAATGGACAAGAATGAGCTTCTTATGCTATTTCCTGATTTAAAACATGGATTGTTTGATGCGAAAATTAAAAAACCTATGGAATCTTATTTGCATGCTGGTAGTAATATTAGTATGAACGCTTTGAACACCATTGTTGCTAATGATATGGAAAATTCTAAGCTTGGGGAAGCTGGCTTTGATGAGCATGATCTTTTTAGTCCCGCAAGCATTGAGGAGAAAATTTTCTTTGATGATACATTGCCTCCCATATATGATGATTATAATGATAGTGGTCTTTTGGTGCCACCTACTATGGAGAGTAAATTTTGTTGTGATTATACTATGCCTCCTACACTTGATGAGAATAATAATGATAGCTACTTTGTTGAATTTGCTCCCACTACAACTAATAAAATTGATTATGCTTATGTGGAGAGTAATAATTTTATGCATGAGACTCATGATAAGAATGCTTTATGTGATAGTTATATTGTTGAGTTTGCTCATGATGCTACTGAAATTTATTATGAGAGAGGAAAATATGGTTGTAGAAATTTTCATGTTACTAAAACACCTCTCTATGTGCTGAAATTTTTGAAACTATACTTGTTTTATCTTCCTATGCTTGTTACTTTGCTCTTCATGAACTTGTTTATTTACAAGATTCCTTTGCATAGGAAGAATGTTAGACTTAAATGTGTTTTGAATTTGCCTCTTGATGCTCTCTTTTGCTTCAAATATTATTTCTTGCGAGTGCATCATTAAAACTGCTGAGCCCATCTTAATGGCTATAAAAAAAGAACTTCTTGGGAGATAACCCATGTGTTATTTTGCTACAGTACTTTTTTTTATATTTGTGTCTTGGAAGTTGTTTACTACTGTAGCAACCTCTCCTTATCTTAGTTTTGTGTTTTGTTGTGCCAAGTAAAGTCTTTGATAGTAAAGTCAATACTAGATTTGGATTACTGCGCAGAAACTGTTTTTTTGCTGTCACAAATCTGGGCCTAATTCTCTGTAGGTAACTCAGAAAATTATGCCAATTTACGTGAGTGATCCTCAGATATGTACGCAACTTTCATTCAATTTGAGAATTTTCATCTGAGCAAGTCTGGTGCCATTTTAAAATTCGTCTTTACGGACTGTTCTGTTTTGACAGATTCTGCCTTTTATTTCGCATTGCTTCTTTCGCTGTGTTGGGTGGATTTCTTTGTTCCATTACCTTCCAGTAGCTTTGGGCAATGTCCAGAAGTGTTAAGAATGATTGTGTCACCTCTGAACATGTGAGTTTTTGATTATGCACTAACCCTCTAATGAGTTTGTTTCGAGTTTGGTGTGAAGGAAGTTTTCAAGGGTCAAGAGAGGAGGATGATATACTATGATCAAGAAGAGTGAAAAGTCTAAGCTTGGGGATGCCCCGGTGGTTCACCCCTGCATATATCAAGAAGACTCAAGCGTCTAAGCTTGGGGATGCCCAAGGCATCCCCTTCTTCATCGACAACATTATCAGGTTCCTCCCCTGAAACTATATTTTTATTCCATCACATCTTATGTGCTTTGCTTGGAGCGTCGGTTTGTTTTTGTTTTTTGTTTTGATTGAATAAAATGGATCCTAGCATTCACTTTATGGGAGAGAGACACGCTCCGCTGTAGCATATGGACAAGTATGTCCTTAGTTTCTACTCATTGTATTCATGGCGAAGTTTCTTCTTCGTTAAATTGTTACATGGTTGGAATTGGAAAATGATACATGTAGTAATTGCTATTAATGTCTTGGGTAATGTGATACTTGGAAATTGTTGTGCTCATGTTTAAGCTCTTGCATCATATGCTTTGCACCCATTAATGAAGAAATACATAGAGCATGCTAAAATTTGGTTTGCATATTTGGTTTCTCTAAGGTCTAGATAATTTCTAGTATTGAGTTTGAACAACAAGGAAGACGGTGTAGAGTCTTATAATGTTTACAATATGTCTTTTATGTGAGTTTTGCTGCACCGGTTCATCCTTGTGTTTGTTTCAAATAACCTTGCTAGCCTAAACCTTGTATCGAGAGGGAATACTTCTCATGCATCCAAAATCCTTGAGCCAACCACTATGCCATTTGTGTCCACCATACCTACCTACTACATGGTATTTTCTGCCATTCCAAGTAAATACTTCATGTGCTACCTTTAAACAATTCAAAATGCTTCTTAATTTGTGTCAATGTTTTATAGCTCATGAGGAAGTATGTGGTGTTTTATCTTTCGATCTTGTCATTTACTTTTGACAGACTTTCACAATGGACTAGTGGCTTCATCCGCTTATCCAATAATTTTGCAAAAAGAGCTGGCAATGGGGTTCCCAGCCCCAATTAATTACAACTTGCATTAATAATTCTCTTCACATGTTTTGCTCTGATTCATCAGCAAGCAACTTAATTTTGCAAATAGACACTCCTTCATGGTATGTGAATGTTGGAAGGCACCCGAGGGTTCGGTTAGCCATGGCTTGTGTAAGCAAAAGGTTGGGAGGAGTGTCATCAATAATGAAACTAAAATACATGTGTAAACAAAAGAGAAGAGGGATGATCTACCTTGCTGGTAGAGATAACGTCCTTCATGGGAGCCGCTCTTGAAAGTCTGGTTGATAAGGTAGTTAGAGTACCCATTACCATTCGTTGACAACAACAAACACCTCTCAAAATTTTACTTTTATGCTCTCTATATGATTTCAAAACTTGAAAAGCTCTAGCACATGATTTATCCCTGCTTCCCTCTGCGAAGGGCCATTCTTTTACTTTTATGTTGAGTCAGTTCACCTATTTCTCTCCACCTCAAGAAGCAAACACTTGTGTGAACTGTGCATTGATTCCTACATACTTGCTTATTGAACTTATTATATTACTCTATGTTGACAATATCCATGAGATGTACATGTTACAAGTTGAAAGCAACCGCTGAAACTTAATCTTCCTTTGTGTTGCTTCAATGCCTTTACTTTGAATTATTGCTTTATGAGTTAACTCTTATGCAAGACTTATTGATGCTTGTCTTGAAAGTACTATTCATGAAAAGTCTTTGTTTTATGATTTAGTTGTTTACTCATGTCATTACCATTGTTTTGATCGCTGCATTCATTACATATGTTTACAATATGATCAAGTTTATGATGGCATGTCACTTCAGAAATTATCTTTGTTATCGTTTTACCTGCTCGGGACGAGCAGAACTAAGCTTGGGGATGCTGATACGTCTCCGACGTATCGATAATTTCTTATGTTCCATGCCACATTATTGATGTTATCTACATGTTTTATGCACACTTTATGTCATATTCGTGCATTTTCTGGAACTAACCTATTAACAAGATGCCGAAGTGCCAGTTCCTGTTTTCTGCTGTTTTTGGTTTCAGAAATCCTAGTAACGAAATATTCTCGGAATCGGACGAAATCAACGCCCATGTTCCTATTTTGCCCGGAAGCATCCAGAACACCCGCGAGCCGCGCGAGAGGGGGCACTTTGGGCCCCAGGACCATAGGCCGGCGCGGCCGGGGGCCCGCGCCACCCTATGGTGTGGGCACCCTTCGACCCTACGGCGCCGCCTTTCCGCCTATTTAAAGCCTCCGTCACGAAAACCACGATACGTTCGACGAAACCCACGAAACCTTCCAGAGCCGCCGCCATCGCGAAGCCAAGATTCGGGGGGACAGGAGTCTCTGTTCTGGCACGCCGCCGGAACGGGGAAGTGCCCCCGGAAGGCTTCTCCATCGACACCGCTGCCATCTCCACCGCCATCTTCATCACCGCTGCTGCTCCCATGAGGAGGGAGTAGTTCTCCATCAAGGCTCGGGGCTGTACCGGTAGCTATGTGGTTCATCTC
Source organism: Lolium perenne (assembly GCF_019359855.2). Taxonomy (NCBI): domain Eukaryota; kingdom Viridiplantae; phylum Streptophyta; class Magnoliopsida; order Poales; family Poaceae; genus Lolium; species Lolium perenne. Next base: position 28,615,144 of record NC_067248.2, on the reverse strand, counting down.
TCTCCTATGTACTTCAATACAATAATCTCATGAGCCGCCTTACATGATTGAGATTCATATGATGATGCTTGTAATCTAGATGTCGTTATGCTAGTCAAGTGAATTTTACTTATGTGATCTCCGGAGACTCCTTGTCCCACGTGTGTAAAGGTGACAGTGTGTGCACCGTGTGGGTCTCTTAGGCTATATTTCACAGAATACTTATTCACTGATGAATGGCATAGTGAGGTGCTTATTTATATCTCTTTATGATTGCAATGTATTTTGTATCACAATTTATCTATGTGCTACTCTAGCAATGTTATTAAAGTAGTTTTATTCCTCCTACACGGTGTAATGGTGACAGTGTGTGCATCCGTGTTAGTACTTGGTTTATGCTATGATCATGATCTCTTGTAGATTGCGAAGTTAACTATTGCTATGACAGTATTGATGTGATCTACTCCTCCTACATATGCATGAAGGTGACAGTGTGCATGCTATGTTAGTACTTGGTTTAGTCGAATTGATCTTTCATGCACTCTAAGGTTACTTAAATATGAACATTGAATTGTGGAGCTTGTTAACTCCGGCATTGAGGGTTCGTGTAATCCTACGCAATGTGTTCATCATCCAACAAGAGTGTAGAGTATGCATTTATCTATTCTGTTATGTGATCAATGTTGAGAGTGTCCACTAGTGAAAGTCTAATCCCTAGGCCTTGTTCCTAAATACTGCTGCGTTACTACTGCTTGTTTACTGTTTCACTGTGTTACTACTGCTGCAATACTACCACCATCAACTACACGCCAGCAAGCTATTTTCTGGCACCGTTGCTACTGCTCATATATATTCATACCACCTGTATTTCACTATCTCTTCGCCGAACTAGTGCACCTATTAGGTGTGTTGGGGACACAAGAGACTTCTTGCTTTGTGGTTGCAGGGTTGCATGAGAGGGATATCTTTGACCTCTTCCTCCCTGAGTTCGATAAACCTTGGGTGATCCACTTAAGGGAAAACTTGCTGCTATTCTACAAACATCTGCTCTTGGAGGCCCAACACTGTCTACAGGAAAAGGAGGGGGGCGTAGACATCACTTCCTCATTGTTACGATGGCCTGGATTTTTTCGGGATTCGCTTCGATCCCTCTTGCTGAAACTAAGAACCCAAGAAGTTCTCCTGCAGGGACGCCGAAAGAACACTTTGTCGGGTTAAGCTTGAGACAGAACTTATCGAGATTGTCGAAAGTTTCCTTCAAATCCTCGATTAGTGTGTCCCCCTTCTTTGTTGTTATGACGACGTCATCGATGTATACTTGTACGTTCTTCCCAATCTGTGTTGCCAAGCACTTCTGCATCATCCGCTGATATGTTGCTCCCGCGTTTTTCAGACCGAAAGGCATTGTTCGATAGCAGAACACGCCATACGGTGTGATGAACGCTGTTTTGACCTCGTCTTCTTCTTTTAACCTGATCTGGTTATAACCAGAGTATGCGTCCAAAAAGGAAAGACGTTCACATCCTGCCGTGGAGTCGATAATTTGATCGATCCTTGGGAGGGGAAAGTGATCCTTTGGACAATGTTTGTTGAGACACGTGAAGTCGACGCACATGCGAAAGACTTTTGTGTTTTTCTTCGGCACCAGCACTGGGTTAGCTACCCACGTGGCTTCTGTATGTAATTCCTTGATAAAACCAGCTTCTCTGAGTCTATCAATTTCCGACAGCATAGCCTTGCGGTTTGGTTCCGAAAAACGCCGCAGAGGTTGTTTGATTGGTTTTGCAATTGGATCCAAGTTTAGGTGGTGCTCGGCAAGTTCCCTGGGTACTCCTGGCATGTCGGCTGGACACCATGCGAAGATTTTCCAGTGCTCACGGAGGAACTTGACGAGCGCGCTTTCCTATGCGAGGTCCATGTTTGTTGCAATGGACGTCGTTTTCTTTGGGTCTGTCGGGTGGATCTGTACTTCCTTGGAATCCTTTGCAGTATTGAAAGCTGACTCGTTATTAGGCCTCCCTACATCTGGCAATACGTCGTAATCAGTTGTAAGCCTCGACTCCATGTATTCTGCTTGCATCCCGAAGGTTTCTGAGAGCCGATGAAAATCCTTATCACATTTATCGGCCAGTGCGAAGCTGCCTTTAATTGTGATTGGCCCCTTAGGTCCAGGCATCCTCCACAACAAGTATGTGTAATGCGGCACTGCCATGAACCTGGCGTATGCTGGGCGCCCTAGCAAGGCGTGGTATTGCGATGGGAAATCCACGACTTCAAACTCCAGCCTTTCTATCCTGTAGTTTTCTCGGGTACCAAACTGAAAGTCGAGATTGATCTTCCCCAATGGGTAACTTGGCTTTTCTGGCGTGATGCCGTGAAAATGCGTATCCGTTGGCTTGAGGTTTGCCAGGGATATGTTCATCTTCCTTAGTGTATCTGCATACATAAGGTTTAGACTGCTTCCTCCGTCGATGAAAACTCGGGAAACATCGAATCCTGCGATTACTGCTGGCAAAATAAGCGCTGATTGCCTTGGTCGAGGAACTTGCTGCGGGTGATCCGCAATTGTGAAGCCAATATCTTGTCCCGACCAATTGAGGTACTCGACTGTTGGTGGAGGCATCTTCTCTGCCATGAACACCTGTCGCGAGATTACTTTCTGAGCTCTGTTGGATGGTCTGCCTTTCTGAATCATCGACACCGCTCCATGAGAGTTAGGATCCACATAAGTAGGTGGTGCTGGTGCTGCCGCTATTTTGAGCTGATGTCGATTTTCATCTGTAATTGCGGGAGGAGGTGGTAGGTGGATCTCACTCCTAGGTCCCTGGGGATTGCGACTTGCTGCCTGGGCATTGGCTTGCCCAGCGAACCTCATCATTGCTTGAAAATTTCGGCAGTCCTTCTGCAAGTGTCCTGACTGCCTCTTCCCGTTATTGTCGACATAAAAATGCATCTGACACGGACCGTTCATCATATCCTCGGGGGACACGAAAGGCTTCTGGAACCTGGGCCCATTATTTGTCCTGTTATTTCGGGAATCATCTCTGTTGTCGCTTCGCTGCTCGCTGCTTTGTTGATAATTATCTCCATTGCTTCCTCCGAAGTTTGTTCGAAACCCTGCCGATATTTGGCCTGGTGGATCATAACTCGAGAATCGAGAAAATCGTCGTCTATTTTGCAAATTTCGACTACGGTCCTCCTCAGGTGACCTGTGTCGTTTATTCTGCACAGCACCCTCGCCATCTGCCCATCTATTTGCTATCTCCATTAATGCTGATACTGTTCTTGGGTTGGTTCTCCCCAAGTCCTCCACAAAATCTCCTCGTCGAACTCCTGCCACAAACGCATCTATCGCTCTCTCATCCGATATGTTCTCTGCCGATTTTTTGATGATGTTCCACCTTTGGATGTACTTCCTCATTGATTCATCATGTTTTTGTCGACAGGACCTCAGTTCCTCGAGTGTCGCAGGCTTTTTGCAGGTAGACCGGAAGTTCTTGACGAATATGTCCTCGAAGTCCGTCCAGCTATCGATGGAACCGGAAGGAAGCTTCTTTATCCAGGATCTTGCGGCTCCACTCAAGTGCACCTGAATACTTTGCATCGCCGTTGCCCTTGTTCCGCCTATCAATTTCACTGTCTCGAGATAATCTACCAGCCAATCCTCAGGATCTTGCAATCCGTCGAATTTTTTGAAATTATCGGGCAACTTGAACCCTGAAGGCACCCGAGTTTTTCGGACCCTCCTCGTAAAACATGGCAGCCCACACATGTCCTCTTCAGCTATCTCTGGAGAATATCGATGTTCCCTTCTATGTTGTCGTGCTCTGTCTACCCTTGCTTGGATTTCTGTCAACACCCGGATTTTTAAGTCCAGATGCCTGTTATGCCATACATCGCAATCCCAGGAATATTGTTGTTGCGAGACATAACAGTTGAATATCATAAGTCATCATTCATTACATACCATAGTCGTCTTACAAATAGAGATCACATGATCCAGTATTACACAAATAGTTGATCTATTGATCAACGGACACAAAGTTCCTAGTTTCATGGCGGAAGCGTAAATAGAAGGGACTCTCTAGTCCACAGGCCAACGTCTGACGTCAGAAGGCTCCCTAGTTGTCGTGGGCGTCCTGCTGGTCGTCTTCTTCATACTGCTGTTCTGCTTCATAATCTGGCCATTTGAATAGCCAGGGACACAGCCGTGAGTACTTTAAAGTACTCGCAAACTAATACTAATGTAAGTGCTAACAATTCTAGTAAGGGGTGCTAAGCTCTAGTCTATTTTGCGTAAAGCAAATTTTGTTTCACAAACATTTTTGTAAACAACTCTTTCTGTGCTAACTAACTCAAGTGGGAACATTAGTGTCATTCCCACAACTCTGTTGTGATTCCAAGTCAAGGTCTCAATTTCGAAAACATAAGTCACCCTTCACCATTCATAGTTTTCGAAAAGTTCTGATGACGGAACAGTATGGCCTTTCCAACTGTCCATAACCGAGGACGCGGCTATTCGAATAGGTTTAACTCTGCAGAGGTTGTACACTTGTGCCACAACAATTGCAATAGCTCGTCAGGGGTAACTGGCCCTGATTTATCGTACGCAGTACGCGAACTACCAATCATAACCTTTCATTTACATACCCTAGTATAGGCACCTCTCCCCATGAGCTTGGCCTCCCAGTGAAGACAGTCAGTCAGCCTGGGAACTGCACAGGGCTTGGGCCGGACATTCACCTCATTTCGCATCATATCGTATCGTTTCTTTTTGTGGTAGAGGCAGCTTTCGGCATAACCCCGATGATGCTTGTTTAGAGGGAACCCATACTAAGACACACAAACTTCCAGTTAAGCCCTACCCAGATTCAGGTATTGTGGGGGTACGGTAAAATTGGAATGGTATCGCATCCGAACCCAACCATCAGTGTTTTTGTAAAATTCACCAAGTCATTCACCAGTCATATTCACCTTCAAAAGAAATCATTCAATGGAATGCATCTTCATTCCAGGGTTTCAAAACTCCTTCAAAATCTCTCAATAGAATGACTCGTCATTCCAAGGTTTTCGAAATCATTTTAGTTCCCAGTTTCCCAAATGGAGTAGTCATTTTCAAAATCAGCACTAGCATCTATGTATGGGGGGTGCTAAGTATTTTGCTTTGCTTCTAGGCTAAGTTTGATACTCTTGTACTAATCCAATACTAACCAAGTGAATCATGAATCAAAAAGTACTTTGACAAAACAAAAGTACATAAGGCTTGTAAAGTAAAACTGGAAAAGTAGGATCATAGGTATAAAGTAGATAAGGTAAAGCCTTGGGTATAGTGAGCTTTGCAAGTTGCAAGATTATTATCTTGCATTGGGGGTCAACTTGCAAAGGTCTAGTTTGGATTGGTAATAGCTGGCTAACTTTACTTCTCTAGTAACCAACTTGTACTTTGACCAAAGTTAACTATAAAAGTAACTCATTTAGAAAACAAGTAAAAACTTGTAAAGTAAAAACTTGGGATGGGTTCACATAAGAAAAGGTAAGAAACATGGTGCCTTGCCCCAAGGGGCTTTGCACTTTGCAAGAATATTAGCTTGCATTGGTAGTAGCTTGCAAACAATATCATTGATAATAGCTTACAAACACTATCATTGATAATAGCTTGCCTTGGTTGAGGTGAGGGTCCAAGTTCTCTTCTCCCTTCTCTTTGTAGAAGTCCTCCTCTTCCTGATGGTCTCCGGTACTAGCGTCTAAAAAAAATACGAATACGGGATACACGATCATCATACCAAACTTACATACTAAACTAATCACACACCAGCTTCACACAACTTAACCAGCATCACACACTACTATTAAGTGGGTGGATGTGTTCCTCTTATTTAAGGAAGAAAGATAATTTCCTCTCATTATCTTATTAAGATTTAATTTCTCTTATGAACAATATATGACCTAGGTTGACCAAAGTCAGCCTCTTCATACTCCTCATTTTGAGAAACTGATTTAAATGAGGTTCCATACCTCATACAATTTAACATGGTAGTGATTTAATGTCACCAAATACTCAACATGATATTATATATATCATGGTCATCACCTCATGTTGAAATATTTGAGACCAAGATTTAAATGAGAGGGGAATCCCTCATAAGATTTAACACATAGTTGTAACTAGGTTAACAACTACCAGTGAGGTGATTTCACATCCTCAACAATTCATTGGCTATTCTAACAATACTTATATTTACACCAATTATTCTATTCACACAAATACTACAATTAGGGTGCATTGGTTGTGTGGCTCGAGGAAAGTAATCTCCTCACCTTACATGTAAGTGATAGTTTCTATCTAGGGTTTGAGAAATACTTCTCTCTTATTGAAAACTTCTTAAGATTTAATTTCTCAAACAATCATGCATGAGATCATGTTGACCCAAGTCAACCATTCATCATCATCATTTGAGAAATAGATTTAAATGAGGTAAAAATACCTCACACCATTTAATAAAACTACAAATGATTTAAATCTCTTAGTAATTCATATAAGTGAGTTTGTCCAGGGGTCCAAACATCACATGAATTCATTTGAGACAAGATTTGAATGAAACATAAGGCTTCATATGAATTACTTAATAATTTTGGACAATATCAACTAGTTAAACTAGCCATATTATCCACTACTTAAACTAGGGCATGATCATGCAAAGTGACCACACCCTTTTCTTGCATAAACAACTAGTGTAAGTCAAATGTGAGCTAAAGGAGTTGGAATTAACTTAAAATCACTTGTGGTTGATTTTTAAGAATTATTCTAAGGCAGAAAAGTCCCTGTCTTGTTATTTTTGTCAGATTAATTCTACACAAGAACTTGGGGTGGGACCAGTGGCATTGGATAGATCTTTTCTTAAGCTTTCCAACGGTATAAAATTCACTAGATTTGGTTTAGCCAATTTGAAATGGTTGAATTCCAAAGTGGAGGCAGTATTGGAAAAGTTTGAATTGGATTTAAATAAAATCGACTAGGCGGGCTGGCGGGAAACTAAACGGGCCGAAAGATTTGAAAAGCCAGGGGGCAGAGTTGGGCCGGCCCGCCAGTGCGTCCAGCGCTCCGTGGGCCAGCTGACAGGGGGAGGTCCACATGTCAGCGGGTGACACTCACCGAATCGGTACGGGATGATGCGGGCCGTAGGATTAGATGGCGATCGGGCGGCTGTGGATCGTCGTCGTCGTCGACGCGAGGGCTTGCTGGCACGGCGGCGGTAGGGGGTCGGAGCAGTCGTCGGAGCTCCGGCGGTCGACGGCGAGGTGCGCAGCGACGTTGTCGAAGACGGCGGTCCTTCTGGTAGCAGTGGCGTCTCTGGGGAGGGCTCCAATCGGCGGCGGCGTCTGCGTCAGCTTGCGGGTCTCCGGCGTGCAATTGGGCGACGGTGGTTGCTAATTCGAAGTGGAGAGGGTGCGAGGAGATCGAGAGGATGGAGAGGAGCAAGTTTGGTGTGGAGATGGAGGCGCGGGAGACGGTGTATTTACAGGGCGCGAGGTGGCCGTGGGGTGTGCGGCTGGGCGACATCATCGCGGCGTCTCCGGCGAGCGAATCGGGTCAGCGAGGTAGGCAGTCGCTAGGTGAGGTCGAGGCGGTGCTAGGGAGCTAGCGGGCGAGGTGGGGGACGGTCTGGTGACGACGCCTTGCGTCCGTGTCTGCGGCGGCGTTCACGGGATCGTGTCGCCGTCTCCGGCGGCGGCAGTCCAGGGCCGTGGTCGCGAGTGTGTCTGGCGGGTTCGCGGTGCGGCGCTGATGCTCAGGGAGAAGAGAGGGGGCCAGGGGTGGCGAAGAGCGTCGGGACGACGGGTGGCCGTGGCGCGCACTGGCGGACACGCGAGAGCGTGGCCATGCCGCTCCTGTCGCACCAGAACTTCGCGGGCGCGTGCTGGCCTGGGCTCTGTGGTCCACCTTTCGACCCATGGCGCGTATGAGCTGGCTCAGGGGACCAAGGGGATCCAATGGGACACGGTGGTCGGTGCTAGAGTGGAGAGAAGAGAGGGAGAGCAAGAGGGCATGTCCATGGCCGGCATGGTTAGGTCTTGGCTAGCTAGCCTCCCCCTCCTAGGGTTTCTGTGGTGGTGTGAGGCAGAGAGGGGGCAAGGGGACAGAATGGTGCAGGTGGGGGTAGGTTATGGGTAGTAGAACACTATTTCAAATAGTGTTGTATTTATGTCATATTTGTACTTTGCAAAATTTGCTCAAATTTGCTTGAGTTCAAAAGGTTGACCAAATTGAAAAGAGTGTATTTGGTTTGGTTCTAAATGACCAGAGGCAAAGAAAGGTGGTGGTGGAATTTAGAAAATCGAAATATGGCAATTTTCACTAAGTGGGAGATTGTTCCACTTAATTAAAAGTGCCAACTTTGGATGAGCATAGCAATTGATCAAGAAGGATTTTGGCAAGGTGGTCTTTACAAAAAGTGTTCACCTTGATGTGCTCTTGGATGACATGCAAGGGGTTGGGAAAGTTTAGTTTGAAAAACTTGAGATAGAGAGGCTCAAAGTAGGGACCAGATTATAAATGGCAGATTTGACCATTATCACATGTGATCCCCAATTGAGTTTGAAAAACATTTGAATTGGGTTTCTTGGATTCCAATAGTTGTGAGAAATGTTTAGTAACATTATACAACTAATGGGGAAGGCCAAAATGGTCTAGGGTCAAATTTTATAAAAATGGCATAAGCCCTATGTGAGGGTTTTGTGATTCTCTCACTTTTATCCTTTTATTTTTCTTTGCTTCAAATTGACAAGAGGGAGGTTTGTTTGGTGTTGGACTGAGTTAGGTGAAAGGTTCCAACCCTTTTGAGACAAGGTTGGTGCCTAGGTCAAAGTTTGATAAATTGGCCCTAAGTGTATGTGAGGGAAAAATGGAGTTATCCCTCTATTGGATTTCTCTCCATTTGATTGGGCTTGTCTTGACTCTACTGTGATTCCTATTAGTTTAGAAACATTTTCAAACCATTGAAACCATTCCAAAAGGTCTAGCTCCAAGATTTGTAAAATTGGCCAAACACATGAGAGGGGACATGTCAATTTTTCTTATTCTTGGAAGGTGCTCCCCTTGCTTTACTTGAGCAAGGGTGAGGGTCAATTTTAGGGTTAGATTGGATTCAGAGATGGTTTCACACCATTTGGTCAGGGTAGAAGTGCATAGGACAAGAATTGGTGAAAATGGCTATGGGTCACATATGCCTCTATGCATATGTGGCACTTGATTTTTACTTTGACTAGGCTTGACCCAATTGAGAGTTGAAATGGTATATAGGAGTGATCCCACCATTCAACTCCAAGTCTAGAGTCAAGATCCTTAATTTCACAAAGTTGATATTTTGCTCTCATATGCCTCTATGGCATTATTACTTTCTTTTTGAAAACTTTTGTTCCTCTTGGAAATGTGTGGGAAAAGTACTAGATAAAGTTTAAGAAGGTTTTCCAAACCTCTAAAGAAAGTAGAAAGGCCTAGGGTAAGGTTTTACCCAAATAGCCATAGGCACATATGCCTCTTTCTTAAATAAGATTTTTCCTTTTTATTTTATTTTTCAAAGATTAAAGAAAAGAAGGATGAGGTTTAGGGTTTAATAAGTTTTGCAATGGTTCACCACCATTTAGCAAAATAAGAAAGGGTAGGGTTCCAGATTTACATATTAAGGCTATAGGCCCACATATGGCTTTTCCTTTATTTTAGGTTTCTCAAAAAAGATCCAAATGTCTTTTGAAAAGGTTAGGGTTTTTAGGGTTCTTCTTATTTGATTTCTTTCTTCTTTAATTTTGTTTGGGTTAGTGATCTTAACTTGATCACTTTAGGGTTTTAGGGTTTATCACATAAGCATAATCACACTCATCAGGGCAAAACACCAATAATAGGGAGGAGCACTAAGCATAGCACTCTAATTCAGAAAAGTTTTTGTTGGTTCTCATTTTTGGAAAAAGGAACTTCAGTTTTGCTCTGTTTTGAAATTTGGGGTGTTACAAACCCTTCCCCCTTAAACAAATCTCGTCCCGAGATTTTAAGAGGAGTTAGGTTCCTAAGAGAGATTGGGTGATAAGATTTAGTAGGGCACATACTTGGCATATTCTGAGGTGCTTCTTGTGCCTCGGTGGCCTTCATGTTGTAGTAGCGACCGTTGCGGTTGTTCGGGTAGTTTGGAACAAACTTTCTTCTAGTTGCGATACGGCGCCGCTGCTGTGCGGTGCAGAGGGGTTGGCGGCGATCTTGGCAAGCTTCTTGGGGCATTCATTGGAGTAATGACCCACGGTTCGACATTCATAGCAGGTTACCGTTGACTTGTCTGTTTGTGCAATGGGTACAACATTGCTTCCAGTCCTTGGGGCATTGTTGGCGGTTTTCCTCGGGCACGTGCTAGAGTAATGACCAGTAACACCACACTCATAGCAAGTCACATTGGACTTGCCTCTGGGAGCATGGTGGGATATTGGGATGAGCTGCTCTAGTGATGCTATCTTCACACGGAGGCGGGCAATGAGGTAGTCCTTCTTGGCGTGTTGATGGCGAAGTGCCTTGCGCTCCATTGCAAGGATGTTGATGGTGTCAGTCATCTTGGCGTGCTCAGTGTGCATCTGGTTAGCCTGGGCACGGGGGTTATTGCGGGTAGGAGGGGCCATCTGAACATTTGGAAGTAGATGATAAGATAAGAGGGAAACTTCTATGGTTTGTTTGAGTTAAAGTTCCGAAATTTAAAACTTGAAAACTTGAGTAGTGTTGAGGGGGTAAAAACCAGCAACACTTTTTCATTCATACCAAACATCACACATTACAATTCTAACACACCGTTGGTTTGAAGAACCATTCATTCGTTCTACGATACAAGGGGGATCCTGATACAACTCACACCTACTTAAGTGCTGGGGTGATACTACTTTTCTGGGTGGAATCTTCTTCTTCACGGGTGAGGTGCTTGGCGAGAGGCGAGGGCGTTGTCCAAATCCCTGCGGGTTTTGTACTGCCTGAAGTCCTGAGGTGCTTCATAGGGGTTCATTTTTGGTTGGGGTGGGGGCATGGTCATCGGTCTTCCCATGGAGTCATGTCTTGGGTAGTAGATGAAACGAGTGTTCTTGATCTTGTCCTCATTTTGTCCACACAGACGAAAAATGGCTTCTTGCATAGCTTTGGCTAGCCCTTCCTTCCAAGTGTTTCCCGTTACAGAAATCCAAATGGTTTCCCATACCGGGGCATCAAGCTTCCTTCGTAGATCCGTAGAAACGTCCCACTGAGGTGGTTCTCCTGACTTAGCTTTGAGTGGTATTCCGAAGAACTTGGGGTACGGGTGTCCTAGATAATCTACTAGTTGCTTCAACTCTTTTTCGAACTTGAGGTCGCCTTCGGGACCAAGCTGATAAGACTCCCATTGGTACGTCATCTGTGAGCAAAGAGGAGTAAATTAGAGAAGTAGTCAAGTGCGCAAAATTTTAGGTAGGCTTGCCAAGGAAGTATAGATTGCTCATCTTTTTGAAAAAGGATTTCAAGGATAAGAGTAAGAACAAGTTTTCCCAAATATTCACTTCATTGGTTTTTGAAACTAAGTTTTTCAGACGTCCATTCTAACTAGGGTCTCCTAAGGTCAAACAATCGCTCTGATACCAACTTGTCAACACCCGGATTTTTAAGTCCAGATGCCTGTTATGCCATACATCGCAATCCCAGGAATATTGTTGTTGCGAGACATAACAGTTGAATATCATAAGTCATCATTCATTACATACCATAGTCGTCTTACAAATAGAGATCACATGATCCAGTATTACACAAATAGTTGATCTATTGATCAACGGACACAAAGTTCCTAGTTTCATGGCGGAAGCGTAAATAGAAGGGACACTCTAGTCCACAGGCCAACGTCTGACGTCAGAAGGCTCCCTAGTTGTCGTGGGCGTCCTGCTGGTCGTCTTCTTCATACTGCTGTTCTGCTTCATAATCTGGCCATTTGAATAGCCAGGGACACAGCCGTGAGTACTTTAAAGTACTCGCAAACTAATACTAATGTAAGTGCTAACAATTCTAGTAAGGGGTGCTAAGCTCTAGTCTATTTTGCGTAAAGCAAATTTTGTTTCACAAACATTTTTGTAAACAACTCTTTCTGTGCTAACTAACTCAAGTGGGAACATTAGTGTCATTCCCACAACTCTGTTGTGATTCCAAGTCAAGGTCTCAATTTCGAAAACATAAGTCACCCTTCACCATTCATAGTTTTCGAAAAGTTCTGATGACGGAACAGTATGGCCTTTCCAACTGTCCTTAACCGAGGACGCGGCTATTCGAATAGGTTTAACTCTGCAGAGGTTGTACACTTGTGCCACAACAATTGCAATAGCTCGTCAGGGGTCCCTGGCCCTGATTTAGCGTACGCCGTATGCGAACTACCAATCATAACCTTTCATTTACATACCCTAGTATAGGCACCTCTCCCCATGAGCTTGGCCTCCCGGTGAAGACGGTCGGTCAGCACAGGAAGCGCACGAGGCTTGGGCCGGACATTCACCTCATTTCGCATCATATCGTATCGTTTCTTTTTGTGGTAGAGGCAGCTTTCGGCATAACCCCGATGATGCTTGTTTAGAGGGAACCCATACTAAGACACACAAACTTCCAGTTAAGCCCTACCCAGATTCAGGTATTGTGGGGGTACGGTAAAATTGGAATGGTATCGCATCCGAACCCAACCATCAGTGTTTTTGTAAAATTCACCAAGTCATTCACCAGTCATATTCACCTTCAAAAGAAATCATTCAATGGAATGCATCTTCATTCCAGGGTTTCAAAACTCCTTCAAAATCTCTCAATAGAATGACTCGTCATTCCAAGGTTTTCGAAATCATTTTAGTTCCCAGTTTCCCAAATGGAGTAGTCATTTTCAAAATCAGCACTAGCATCTATGTATGGGGGGTGCTAAGTATTTTGCTTTGCTTCTAGGCTAAGTTTGATACTCTTGTACTAATCCAATACTAACCAAGTGAATCATGAATCAAAAAGTACTTTGACAAAACAAAAGTACATAAGGCTTGTAAAGTAAAACTGGAAAAGTAGGATCATAGGTATAAAGTAGATAAGGTAAAGCCTTGGGTATAGTGAGCTTTGCAAGTTGCAAGATTATTATCTTGCATTGGGGGTCAACTTGCAAAGGTCTAGTTTGGATTGGTAATAGCTGGCTAACTTTACTTCTCTAGTAACCAACTTGTACTTTGACCAAAGTTAACTATAAAAGTAACTCATTTAGAAAACAAGTAAAAACTTGTAAAGTAAAAACTTGGGATGAGTTCACATAAGAAAAGGTAAGAAACATGGTGCCTTGCCCCAAGGGGCTTTGCACTTTGCAAGAATATTAGCTTGCATTGGTAGTAGCTTGCAAACAATATCATTGATAATAGCTTACAAACACTATCATTGATAATAGCTTGCCTTGGTTGAGGTGAGGGTCCAAGTTCTCTTCTCCCTTCTCTTTGTAGAAGTCCTCCTCTTCCTGATGGTCTCCGGTACTAGCGTCTAAAAAAAATACGAATACAGGATACACGATCATCATACCAAACTTACATACTAAACTAATCACACACCAGCTTCACACAACTTAACCAGCATCACACACTACTATTAATTGGGTGGATGTGTTCCTCTTATTTAAGGAAGAAAGATAATTTCCTCTCATTATCTTATTAAGATTTAATTTCTCTTATGAACAATATATGACCTAGGTTGACCAAAGTCAGCCTCTTCATACTCCTCATTTTGAGAAACTGATTTAAATGAGGTTCCATACCTCATACAATTTAACATGGTAGTGATTTAATGTCACCAAATACTCAACATGAGATTATATATATCATGGTCATCACCTCATGTTGAAATATTTGAGACCAAGATTTAAATGAGAGGGGAATCCCTCATAAGATTTAACACATAGTTGTAACTAGGTTAACAACTACCAGTGAGGTGATTTCACATCCTCAACAATTCATTGGCTATTCTAACAATACTTATATTTACACCAATTATTCTATTCACACAAATACTACAATTAGGGTGCATTGGTTGTGTGGCTCGAGGAAAGTAATCTCCTCACCTTACATGTAAGTGATAGTTTCTATCTAGGGTTTGAGAAATACTTCTCTCTTATTGAAAACTTCTTAAGATTTAATTTCTCAAACAATCATGCATGAGATCATGTTGACCCAAGTCAACCATTCATCATCATCATTTGAGAAATAGATTTAAATGAGGTAAAAATACCTCACACCATTTAATAAAACTACAAATGATTTAAATCTCTCAGTAATTCATATAAGTGAGTTTGGCCAGGGGTCCAAACATCACATGAATTCATTTGAGACAAGATTTGAATGAAACATAAGGCTTCATATGAATTACTTAATAATTTTGGACAATATCAACTAGTTAAACTAGCCATATTATCCACTACTTAAACTAGGGCATGATCATGCAAAGTGACCACACCCTTTTCTTGCATAAACAACTAGTGTAAGTCAAATGTGAGCTAAAGGAGTTGGAATTAACTTAAAATCACTTGTGGTTGATTTTTAAGAATTATTCTAAGGCAGAAAAGTCCCTGTCTTGTTATTTTTGTCAGATTAATTCTACACAAGAACTTGGGGTGGGACCAGTGGCATTGGATAGATCTTTTCTTAAGCTTTCCAATGGTATAAAATTCACTAGATTTGGTTTAGCCAATTTGAAATGGTTGAATTCCAAAGTGGAGGCAGTATTGGAAAAGTTTGAATTGGATTTAAATAAAATCGACTAGGCGGGCTGGCGGGAAACTAAACGGGCCGAAAGATTTGAAAAGCCAGGGGGCAGAGTTGGGCCGGCCCGCCAGTGCATCCAGCGCTCCGCGGGCCAGCTGACAGGGGGAGGTCCACATGTCAGCGGGTGACACTCACCGAATCGGTACGGGATGATGCGGGCCGTAGGATTAGATGGCGATCGGGCGGCTGTGGATCGTCGTCGTCGACGCGAGGGCTTGCTGGCATGGCGGCGGTAGGGGGTCGGAGCAGTCGTCGGAGCTCCGGCGGTCGACGGCGAGGTGCGCAGCGACGTTGTCGAAGACGGCGGTCCTTCTGGTAGCAGTGGCGTCTCTGGGGAGGGCTCCAATCGGCGGCGGCGTCTGCGTCAGCTTGCGGGTCTCCGGCGTGCAATTGGGCGACGGTGGTTGCTAATTCGAAGTGGAGAGGGTGCGAGGAGATCGAGAGGATGGAGAGGAGCAAGTTTGGTGTGGAGATGGAGGCGCGGGAGACGGTGTATTTATAGGGCGCGAGGTGGCCGTGGGGTGTGCGGCTGGGCGACATCATCGCGGCGTCTCCGGCGAGCGAATCGGGTCAGCGAGGTAGGCAGTCGCTAGGTGAGGTCGAGGCGGTGCTAGGGAGCTAGCGGGCGAGGTGGGGGACGGTCTGGTGACGACGCCTTGCGTCCGTGTCTGCGGCGGCGTTCACGGGATCGTGTCGCCGTCTCCGGCGGCGGCAGTCCAGGGCCGTGGTCGCGAGTGTGTCTGGCGGGTTCGCGGTGCAGCGCTGATGCTCAGGGAGAAGAGAGGGGGCCAGGGGTGGCGAAGAGCGTCGGGACGACGGGTGGCCGTGGCACGCACTGGCGGACACGCGAGAGCGTGGCCATGCCGCTCCTGTCGCGCCAGAACTTCGCGGGCGCGTGCTGGCCTGGGCTCTGTGGTCCACCTTTCGACCCATGGCGCGTATGAGCTGGCTCAGGGGACCAAGGGGATCCAATGGGACACGGTGGTCGGTGCTAGAGTGGAGAGAAGAGAGGGAGAGCAAGAGGGCATGTCCATGGCCGGCATGGTTAGGTCTTGGCTAGCTAGCCTCCCCCTCCTAGGGTTTCTGTGGTGGTGTGAGGCAGAGAGGGGGCAAGGGGACAGAATGGTGCAGGTGGGGGTAGGTTATGGGTAGTAGAACACTATTTCAAATAGTGTTGTATTTATGTCATATTTGTACTTTGCAAAATTTGCTCGAATTTGCTTGAGTTCAAAAGGTTGACCAAATTGAAAAGAGTGTATTTGGTTTGGTTCTAAATGACCAGAGGCAAAGAAAGGTGGTGGTGGAATTTAGAAAATCGAAATATGGCAATTTTCACTAAGTGGGAGATTGTTCCACTTAATTAAAAGTGCCAACTTTGGATGAGCATAGCAATTGATCAAGAAGGATTTTGGCAAGGTGGTCTTTACAAAAAGTGTTCACCTTGATGTGCTCTTGGATGACATGCAAGGGGTTGGGAAAGTTTAGTTTGAAAAACTTGAGATAGAGAGGCTCAAAGTAGGGACCAGATTATAAATGGCAGATTTGACCATTATCACATGTGATCCCCAATTGAGTTTGAAAAACATTTGAATTGGGTTTCTTGGATTCCAATAGTTGTGAGAAATGTTTAGTAACATTATACAACTAATGGGGAAGGCCAAAATGGTCTAGGGTCAAATTTTATAAAAATGGCATAAGCCCTATGTGAGGGTTTTGTGATTCTCTCACTTTTATCCTTTTATTTTTCTTTGCTTCAAATTGACAAGAGGGAGGTTTGTTTGGTGTTGGACTGAGTTAGGTGAAAGGTTCCAACCCTTTTGAGACAAGGTTGGTGCCTAGGTCAAAGTTTGATAAATTGGCCCTAAGTGTATGTGAGGGAAAAATGGAGTTATCCCTCTATTGGATTTCTCTCCATTTGATTGGGCTTGTCTTGACTCTACTGTGATTCCTATTAGTTTAGAAACATTTTCAAACCATTGAAACCATTCCAAAAGGTCTAGCTCCAAGATTTGTAAAATTGGCCAAACACATGAGAGGGGACATGTCAATTTTTCTTATTCTTGGAAGGTGCTCCCCTTGCTTTACTTGAGCAAGGGTGAGGGTCAATTTTAGGGTTAGATTGGATTCAGAGATGGTTTCACACCATTTGGTCAGGGTAGAAGTGCATAGGACAAGAATTGGTGAAAATGGCTATGGGTCACATATGCCTCTATGCATATGTGGCACTTGATTTTTACTTTGACTAGGCTTGACCCAATTGAGAGTTGAAATGGTATATAGGAGTGATCCCACCATTCAACTCCAAGTCTAGAGTCAAGATCCTTAATTTCACAAAGTTGATATTTTGCTCTCATATGCCTCTATGGCATTATTACTTTCTTTTTGAAAACTTTTGTTCCTCTTGGAAATGTGTGGGAAAAGTACTAGATAAAGTTTAAGAAGGTTTTCCAAACCTCTAAAGAAAGTAGAAAGGCCTAGGGTAAGGTTTTACCCAAATAGCCATAGGCACATATGCCTCTTTCTTAAATAAGATTTTTCCTTTTTATTTTATTTTTCAAAGATTAAAGACAAGAAGGATGAGGTTTAGGGTTTAATAAGTTTTGCAATGGTTCACCACCATTTAGCAAAATAAGAAAGGGTAGGGTTCCAGATTTACATATTAAGGCTATAGGCCCACATATGGCTTTTCCTTTATTTTAGGTTTCTCAAAAAAGATCCAAATGTCTTTTGAAAAGGTTAGGGTTTTTAGGGTTCTTCTTATTTGATTTCTTTCTTCTTTAATTTTGTTTGGGTTAGTGATCTTAACTTGATCACTTTAGGGTTTTAGGGTTTATCACATAAGCATAATCACACTCATCAGGGCAAAACACCAATAATAGGGAGGAGCACTAAGCATAGCACTCTAATTCAGAAAAGTTTTTGTTGGTTCTCATTTTTGGAAAAAGGAACTTCAGTTTTGCTCTGTTTTGAAATTTGGGGTGTTACAATTTCCTCGTCCCTTGCTTCACCTGTTCTTTCTGGAACTGCTTCTACGACAGCAGGGCGTGGACTATTTTGCCTTGTTGATCCTTCGGGAGGTGAATTTACGAACGCCGCTCCCATGGCTCCAATTCCCGCCATGGCCATGTTGTACAGTGCCTCTCTAGGATCCCCGGTAGGTGGTTTGGACGCCAGGATGAAAGCTTGCGTCGCCATGTACCCCGCTTTTGGTGTTTTCGGGATAATGTTTCCCCTTGTGTCTATCGTCATAAAGGACATGTCGAGATTTCGGACTAGGTTTTCCCTCTCTGCTTCAGGTATATTGTTTAGTCGAGACCTTGCCCTGTTGCGAGCTTCTCTGTGATTGCTTCCCGAAGTTCCTGATTGTCGACTTAAATCTGCCCTTCGCCTGCTTGAAGCGGAAGCTGCCTCCCTTCTTCTGTTCACAGCGGCTGTCTGTTTTTCCAATTCCCTTCCAGCTCGAGCGAGTCTATATTGGTATGCCTGCAATTCTTCAACCGTGGCAGTTGTCGCCATTGGTTCTGAACCATCCATGGCTCTTGCGGCTCTGTCCCACGCTGCTTGTGGCAGTTGAACTCTCACACGTGGTGTAGGCCCAACGTACTTGGTGCCTAAACCTCGCCTTAGGTCAGATGGATCGACGTATGGATTTCCCAAATCGTCGAACGCCTCCGATGTTTCCTCCTGATCGCGACTTGCTTCTCCAATGGCGTAGATTTGATGATATTTTGAATTCTGCGCCTTGCTGGATTCGGTGACACCATCATAGAGATTAGTGAAGACCTTTCCAATGGTGATGGACTTGTCGATGAAATCGAAGCTATCAACACTCTCAGAATCGCTGCTTATATAGGAGTCCGCAGACGACTCGAACGACATGTCGCTGAAGATCTTGGCGAGTTTTTCGCTTGACCTGGTGCTGATGAAGCGTGGCGAAGAGGTTTCTTCGTCGCCAGACTCGACCGATGATGCCGAGCTTGAAGATTCAGTATGTTCCACAGAAAACCTCGAGAAGGTTGGAATTTCGAGACGATACGTTCCTTCCTTCCCGATGCGATAGTGGAACCTTCCGAACGTCATCTCCATGGGCTCCTCCAGATACGTATATGCATCCACACGGGAGGGCTTTGTCCATGATGTTGCTTGTTGTCGATGAAGTCGACGATCCTGAACGTGCCATCGAGATCAGCTCCTTGTCGCCTCTAATTCCCACAGACGGCGCCAATTGACAAGGTATTAACTTGTCAATGCCTACGGATCGTAGACTAGGGTTTTAGTTAGAAGTAGAGGGCAAGTAGATCTCGAAGGTTGATGTCTACGCCCCCTCCTTTTCCTGTAGACAGTGTTGGGCCTCCAAGAGCAGAGGTTTGTAGAACAGCAGCAAGTTTCCCTTAAGTGGATCACCCAAGGTTTATCGAACTCAGGGAGGAAGAGGTCAAAGATATCCCTCTCATGCAACCCTGCAACCACAAAGCAAGAAGTCTCTTGTGTCCCCAACACACCTAATAGGTGCACTAGTTCGGCGAAGAGATAGTGAAATACAGGTGGTATGAATAAATAGTAGCAGTAGCAACGGCACCAAAAAAGTGCTTTGCCCAGGACAGTAAACAAGCAGTAGTAACGCAGCAGTAGTAACGCAGTAAAACAGTAAACAAGCAGCGATAGCAGTATTTAGGAACAAGGCATAGGGATCATACTTTCACTAGTGGACACTCTCAACATTGATCACATAACAGAACAGATAAATGCATACTCTACACTCTCTTGTTGGATGATGAACACATTGCGTAGGATTACACGAACCCTCAATGCCGGAGTTAACAAGCTCCACAATTCAATGTTCATATTTAAATAACCTTAGAGTGCATGAAAGATCAACACGACTAAACCAAGTACTAACATAGCATGCACACTGTCACCTTCACACTATGTAGGAGGAATAGATCACATCAATACCATCATAGCAATAGTTAACTTCATAATCTACAAGAGATCATAATCATAGCCTACGCCAAGTACTAACACGGATGCACACACTGTCACCATTACACCGTGCAGGAGGAATAAAACTACTTTAATAACATCACTAGAGTAGCATGCAGATAAATTGTGATACAAAACACATTGCAATCATAAAGAGATATAAATAAGCACTTCACTATGCTCTTCATAACAGTGAATAAGTATTCTGTGAAATATAGCCTAAGAGACCCACACGGTGCACACACTGTCACCTTTACACACGTGGGACAAGGACTCTCCGGAGATCACATAAGTAAAATTCACTTGACTAGCATAACGACATCTCGATTACAATCATCATCATATGGATCTCAATCATGTAAGGCAGCTCATGAGATCATTGTATTGAAGTACATAGAGAGAGAGATGAACCACATAGCTACCGGTACAGCCCTTAGCCTCGATGGAGAACTACTCCCTCCTCATGGGAGACAGCAGCGTTGATGGAGATGGCGGTGGTGTCGATGGAGAAGCCTTCCGGGGGCACTTTCCCGTCCCGGCAGCGTGCCGGAACAGAGACTCCTGTCCCCCAGATTTTGGCTTCGCGATGGCGGCGGCTCTGGAAGGTTTTTGCGGGTTTCGTCGAACGTCCTAGGGTTTTTGCGACGGAGGCTTTAAATAGGCGGAAGGGCAGCCTCGGAGGGGGCCTGGGGCCACCACACCATAGGGCGGCGCGCCTGGCTTCTTGGCCGCGCCGCCACCATGTGTGGGCCCCCTGTGGGTCCACTCTGGCGACTCTCGGGTGTTCTGGATGCTTCCGGAGATTCTAAGATGCTGGGCGTTGTTTTCGTCCGATTCCGAGAATATTTCCTTACTAGGATTTCTGAAACCAAAAACAGCAGAAAACAGCAACTGGCCCTTCGGCATCTCGTCAATAGGTTAGTTCCGGAAAATGCATAAATATGACATATAATGTGTATAAAACATGTAGATATCATCAATAATGTGGCATGGAACATAAGAAATTATCGATACGTCGGAGACGTATCAGCATCCCCAAGCTTAGTTCCTGCTCGTCCCGAGCAGGTAAACGATAACAAAGATAATTTCTGGAGTGACATGCCATCATAACCTTGATCATAATATTGTAAGCATATGTAATGAATGCAGCGATCAAAACAATGGTAATGACATGAGTAAACAATTGAATCATATAGCAAAGACTTTTCATGAATAGTACTTCAAGACAAGCATCAATAAGTCTTGCATAAGAGTTAACTCATAAAGCAATAATTCAAAGTAAAGGTATTGAAGCAACACAATGGAAGATTAAGTTTCAGCGGTTGCTTTCAACTTGTAACATGTATATCTCATGGATAGTTGTCAATGCAAAGCAATATAACAAGTGCAATATGCAAGTATGTAAGAATCAATGCACAGTTCACACAAGTGTTTGCTTCTTGAGGTGGAGAGAAATAGGTGAACTGACTCAACGTAAAAGTAAAAGAAAGGCCCTTCGCAGAGGGAAGCAGGGATAAATCATGTGCTAGAGCTTTTCAAGTTTTAAAATCATATAGAGAGCATAAAAGTAAAATTTTGAGAGGTGTTTGTTCTTGTCAACGAATGGTAATGGGGACTCTAACTACCTTATCAACCAGACTTTCAAGAGCGGCTCCCATGAAGGACGTTATCTCTACCAGCAAGGTAGATCATCCCTCTTCTCTTTTGTTTACACATGTACTTTAGTTTTTATTTATTTATGGGTGACACTCCTCCCAACCTTTGCTTACACAAGCCATGGCTAACCAAATCCTCGGGTGCCTACCATCAATCTCATACCATGGAGGAGTGTCTATTTGCAAAATTAAGTTGCTTACTGATGAATCAGAGCAAAACATGTGAAGAGAATTATTAATGCAAGTTGTAATTAATTGGGGCTGGGAACCCGATTGCCAGCTCTTTTTGCAAAATTATTGGATAAGCGGATGAAGCCACTAGTCCATTGTGAAAGTCTGTCAAAAGTAAATGACAAGATCGAAAGATAAAACACCACATACTTCCTCATGAGCTATAAAACATTAACACAAATTGAGAAGCATTTTGAATTGTTTAAAGGTAGCACACGAAATATTTACTTGGAATGGCAGAAAATACCATGTAGTAGGTAGGTATGGTGGACACAAATGGCATAGTGGTTGGCTCAAGGATTTTGGATGCATGAGAAGTATTCCCTCTCGATACAAGGTTTAGGCTAGCAAGGTTGTTTGAAACAAACACAAGGATGAACCGGTGCAGCAAAACTCGCATAAAAGACATATTGTAAACATTATAAGACTCTACACCGTCTTCCTTGTTGTTCAAACTCAATACTAGAAATTATCTAGACCTTAGAGAGACCAATTATGCAAACCAAATTTTAGCATGCTCTATGTATTTCTTCATTAATAGGTGCAAAGTATATGATGCAAGAGCTTAAACATGAGCACAACAATTGCCAAATATCACATTATCCAAGACATTTTACCAATTACTACATGTAGCATTTTCTGTTTCCAACCATATAATGATGAACGAAGCAATCAACCTTCGCCATGAACACTAAAAGTAAAGCTAAGAACACATGTGTTCATATGCAACAGCGGAGCGTGTCTCTCTCCCACACAAGCATGATGTAATCCAATTTATTCAAACACAAACAAAAATAAAAGCACACAGACGCTCCAAGTAAAGCACATAAGATGTGACCGAATAAAAATATAGTTTCAGGGGAGGAACCTGATAATTTGTCGATGAAGAAGGGGATGCCTTGGGCATCCCCAAGCTTAGATGCTTGATTCTTCTTGAAATATGCAGGGATGAACCACTGGGGCATCCCCAAGCTTAGACTTTTCACTCTTCTTGATCATAGTATATCATCCTCCTCTCTTGACCCTTGAAAACTTCCTTCACACCAAACTTCTCATAAACTTCATTAGAGGGTTAGTACATAATCAAAAACTCACATGTTCAGAGGTGACACAATCATTCTTAACACTTCTGGACATTGCTCAAAGCTACAGGAAGGTAATGGAACAAAGAAATCCACCCAACACAGCGAAAGAAGCAATGCGAAATAAAAGGCAGAATCTGTCAAAACAGAACAGTCCGTAAAGACGAATTCATAATAAATACTTCCGTTGCTAAGATCATAAAACTCAAAACTAATGAAAGTTGCATACATATCTGAGGAACACGTACGTAAATTGGCAAATTTTTCTGAGTTACCTACAGAGAAAACAGCCCAGATTCGTGACAGATAGAAATCTGTTTCTGCGCAGAAATCCAAATCTAGTATCAACCTTCGATTAGAGGCTTCACTTGGCACAACAAAACAGAAAACTAAGATAAGGAGAGGTTGCTACAGTAGTAAACAACTTCCAAGACACAAATATAAAACAAAGTACTGTAGAAAAATAACACATGGGTTATCTCCCAAGAAGTTCTTTCTTTATAGCCATTAAGATGGGCTCAGCAGTTTTAATGATGCACTTATAAGAAATAGTATTTGAAGCAAAAGAGAGCATCAAGAGGCAAATTCAAAACAAATTTAAGCCTAACATGCTTCCTATCAAAAGGAATCTTGTAAGTAAACAAATTCATGAAGCATAATGCAACAAGCACAGAAAGATAAAACAAGTGCAGCTTCAAGATTTTCAGCAAAAAGAGAGGTGTTTTAGTAACAGTAAAACTTCTACAACCATATTTTCCTCTCCCATAATAATATCCAGTGGCATCTTGAGCAAACTCAACAATATAACTATCACATAAAGCATTCTTATCATGAGTCTCATGCATAAAATTATTACTCTCCACATAAGCATAATCAATTTTATTAGTTATAGTGGGAGCAAATTCAACAAAGTAGCTATCATCAAATATAGGAGGCATATTGTAATCATAATCAAATTTATCCTCCATAACAGGTGGTAACAAAAGACTACTATCATTATAATCATCATAAATAGGAGGCAAAGTATCATCAAAGTAAATTTCCTCCTCAATGCTTGCGGGACTAAAAAGATCATGCTCATCAAAACCAGCTTCCCCAAGCTTAGAATTTTCCATATCATTAGCAACAACGGTATTCAAAGTATTCATGCTAATATGTTCCATGGGTTTTTTAATTTTTGGATCAAACCATCCATGTCTTAAATCAGGAAATAGAACAAGAAGCTCATTGTTGTCCATTATGCCAAACTAGTGTAAACAAGAAACAAAAAGATGCAATTGCAGGATCTAAAGGAAATAGCTTCGAGCACAAACACAATGGCGCCAGAGAAATCTTTGTTACCTGGAACCGGAGTATGAGTGCCTTTTACCTTTCCTCCCCGGCAACGGCGCCAGAAAATAGCTTGATGTCTACGCCCCCTCCTTTTCCTGTAGACACTGTTGGGCCTCTAAGAGCAGAGGTTTGTAGAACAGCAGCAAGTTTCCATTAAGTGGATCACCCAAGGTTTATCGAACTCAGGGAGGAAGAGGTCAAAGATATCCCTCTCATGCAACCCTGCAACCACAAAGCAAGAAGTCTCTTGTGTCCCCAACACACCTAATAGGTGCACTAGTTCGGCGAAGAGATAGTGAAATACAGGTGGTATGAATAAATAGTAGCAGTAGCAACGGCACCAGAAAAGTGCTTTGCCCAGGACAGTAAACAAGCAGTAGTAACGCTTGTAGTAGTAATGTGATAAAACGATAAACAAGCAGCGATAGCAGTATTTAGGAACAAGGCCTAGGGATCATACTTTCACTAGTGGACACTCTCAACATTGATCACATAACATAATAGATAAATGCATACTCTACACTCTCTTGTTGGATGATGAACACATTGCGTAGGATTACACGAACCCTCAATGCCGGAGTTAACAAGCTCCACAATTCAATGTTCATATTTAAATAACCTTAGAGTGCATGAAAGATCAACACGACTAAACCAAGTTCTAACATAGCATGCACACTATCACCTTCACACTATGTAGGAGGAATAGATCACATCAATACCATCATAGCAATAGTTAACTTCATAATCTACAAGAGATCATAATCATAGCCTGCGCCAAGTACTAACACGGATGCACACACTGTCACCATTACACCGTGCAGGAGGAATAAAACTACTTTAATAACATCACTAGAGTAGCATGCAGATAAATTGTGATACAAAACACATTGCAATCATAAAGAGATATAAATAAGCACTTCACTATGCTCTTCATAACAGTGAATAAGTATTCTGTGAAATATAGCCTAAGAGACCCACACGGTGCACACACTGTCACCTTTACACACGTGGGACAAGGAGTCTCCAGAGATCACATAAGTAAAATTCACTTGACTAGCATAACGACATCTAGATTACAATCATCATCATATGGATCTCAATCATGTAAGGCAGCTCATGAGATCATTGTATTGAAGTACATAGAGAGAGAGATGAACCACATAGCTACCGGTACAGCCCTTAGCCTCGATGGAGAACTACTCCCTCCTCATGGGAGACAGCAGCGTTGATGGAGATGGCGGTGGTGTCGATGGAGAAGCCTTCCGGGGGCACTTCCCCGTCCCGGCAGTGTGCCGGAACAGAGACTCCTGTCCCCCAGATTTTGGCTTCGCGATGGCGGCGGCTCTGGAAGGTTTTTGCGGGTTTCGTCGAACGTCCATGGTTTTCGCGACGGAGGCTTTAAATAGGCGGAAGGGCAGCCTCGGAGGGGGCCTGGGGCCACCACACCATAGGGCGGCGCGCCTGGCTTCTTGGCCACGCTGCCACCATGTGTGGGTCCCCTGTGGGTCCACTCTGGCGACTCTCGGGTGTTCTGGATGCTTCCGGAGATTCTAAGATGCTAGGCGTTGATTTCGTCCGATTCCGAGAATATTTCCTTACTAGGATTTCTGAAACCAAAAACAGCAGAAAGCAGCAACTGGCCCTTCGGCATCTCGTCAATAGGTTAGTTCCGGAAAATGCATAAATATGACATATAATGTGTATAAAACATGTAGATATCATCAATAATGTGGCATGGAACATAAGAAATTATCGATACATCGGAGACGTATCAAAGGTTTCAGCCGAAAAGTAATCGACGATTGTAAAGCTAGGGTTTGGGAAAACAATGATTCGATCCTTTCTTCACCCCTCGACTCCCCCTTATATAGGAGGCGGAGCCGAGGGATTCGTGTTGTACAAATTACAGAGTCCGGGAAGGTTTCTAACTCATCCCGCAAGATTACAAATAACACTTCTTATTACAACTCTAGCTTTCCTTAATAACATCTTGGGCTTCCGAATCTTCTTATTCTTCGGGTAGTGGGCCTTCAATAAACCCCGTGTACTATCTTTGGCAGGCCCATTGGGGATGCCTATGTCAATAGGTGTGCATAAGAAATCATTATTATTTGTGTTTGTGAAGTCACACAACTTAGTATTTTCAGGAGTACCCATTTTAGCAATAGTAAATAAAGTAAACTAGATAAAGTAAACGCAAGTAACTAATTTTTTTGTGTTTTTAATATGGAGATTGCAAACAAGACAGTAAATAAAGTAAAACTAGCAACTAATTTTTTTGTGTTTTGTTTTAGTGCAGCAAACAAAGTAGTAAATAAAATAAAGTAAAGCAAGACAAAAACAAAGTAAAGAGATTGGAGGTGGAGACTCCCCTTGCAGCGTGTCTTTATTTCCCCGGCAACGGCGCCAGAAAAAGAGCTTGATACGCGTACAACACGCGTCCGTTGGGAACCCCAAGAGGAAGGTGTGATGCGTACAGCGGCAAGTTTTGCCTCAGTAAGAAACCAAGGTTTATCGAACCAGTAGGAGCCAAGAAGCACGTTGAAGGTTGTTGGTGACGGAGTGTAGTGCGGCGCAACACCAGGGATTCCGGCGCTAACGTGGAACCTGCACAACACAACCAAATTACTTTGCCCCAACGTGACAGTGAGGTTGTCAATCTCACCGGGTTGCTGTAACAAAGGATTAGATGTATAGTGTGGATGATGATTGTTTGCAGAGAACAGTAGAACGAGTATTGCAGTAGATTGTATTCGATGTAAAAGAATGGACCGGGGCCCACAGTTCACTAGAGGTGTCTCTCCGATAAGAAATAGCATGTTGGGTGAACAAATTACAGTTGGGCAATTGACAAATAAAGAGAGCATGACCATGCACTTACATGTTATGATGAGTAGTGTGAGATTTAATTGGGCATTACGACAAAGTACATAGACCGCTATCCAGCATGCATCTATGCCTAAAAAGTCCACCTTCAGGTTATCATCCGAACCCCCTCCAGTATTAAGTTGCAAACAAAAGACAATTGCATTAAGTATGGTGCGTAATGTAATCAACAAATACATCCTTAGACATAGCATTGATGTTTTATCCCTAGTGGCAACAGCACATCCAAAACCTTAGAACTTTCTGTCACTGTCCCAGATTTAATGGAGGCATGAACCCACTATCGAGCATAATTACTCCCTCTTGGAGTTACAAGTAACGACTTGGCCAGAGCCTCTACTAATAACGGAGAGCATGCAAGATCATAAACAACACATAGATAGATTGATAATCAACATAGCATAGTATTCCATATTCATCGGATCCCAACAAACGCAACATGTAGCATTACAGATAGATGATCTTGATCATGTTAGGCAGCTCACAAGATCCAACAATGATAGCACAAGAGGAGAAGACGACCATCTAGCTACTGCTATGGACCCATAGTCCAGGGGTGAACTACTCACACATCAATCCGGAGGCGATCATGGCGATGAAGAGTCCTTCGGGAGATGATTCCCCTCTCCGGCAGGGTGCCGGAGGCGATCTCCTGAATCCCCCGAGATGGGATTGGCGGCGGCGGCGTCTCTGGAAGGTTTTCCGTATCGTGGCTCTCGGTACTGGAACTATTATCGACGAAGGCTTAAGTAGGCGGAAGGGTAGGTCAGGGGGCGCCACGAGGGGCCCACACAGTAGGCCGGCGCGGCCAGGGACTGGGCCTTGCCGCCCTAGTGTGGCGTCGCCTCGTCGCCCCACTTCGTATCTCCCCCGGTTTTCTGGAAGCTTCGTGGAAAAATAAGATCCTGGGCGTTGATTTCGTCCAATTCCGAGAATATTTCCTTACTAGGATTTCTGGAACCAAAAACAGCAGAAAACAGCAACTGGCTCTTCGGCATCTCGTTAATAGGTTAGTGCCGGAAAATGCATAATAATGACATATAATGTGTATAAAACATGTGAGTATCATCATAAAAGTAGCATGGAACATAAGAAATTATAGATACGTTTGAGACGTATCAGTGCCAGCTCCATGTTTTTTGTTGTTTTTGTATTTCAGAAAAGTTGTACAAGAATTGGACGAAACAAAAGCCAAAGTCAATATTTTACCGAACCGAAGACGAAGTCCAGAGGGGGGGTCGAAGAGGCGCCACAGGGCGGCAAGACCACCCCATGGCACGGGCTGGGCCTGGCCCGCGCCAAGGGGGGTGTGGCCCCCCAGGCACCCCACCGACCTAAATCCTCTGCCTATTTATACATCTTCTCGGAAAAACCCTGGATACCCGAGCCTCCATCCACGAAAAGTTCCGTCGCGGCCACCATCGTAGAACCCATCTCGGGGGGTTCTGAAGCTCTTCCCGGCACCCTACCGGAGGGGGAAATCATCGCCGGAGGCATCTACATCGCCATGCCCGCCTCCAAAGTGATGCCTGACTAGTTCATCCCTGGAATATGGGTCCATAGCAGTAGCCAGATGGTTGTCTTCTCCACTTTGTGCTTCATGTATAGATCTTGTGAGCTGCCCTACATGGTCAAGATCATTTTTATGCAATCTTGTATGTTGTGTTTGCTGGGATCTGATGAATATTGTAAACTATGTTGAGATTGATTATATATTCATGTCATATGTTATTTGTGATCTTACATGCTCTCCGTTGCTAGTGGAAACTCTAGCCAAGTGGATACTTGTGACTCCAAGAGGGGGTGTTTATGCTCGATAGTAGGTTCATGCATCTAGTTTTCTGGGAGAGTGACAATAACTTTTAAGATTTTAGATATGTTGTTGCTAGTAGGGAGAAAACAACAATGTTTTATCCAAGGGTAATTCTATTGTTTACTTTACACACATTGCTTAATGTGATAATCTGTTGCTTACAACTTAATACTGAAAGGGGTTCCGACGATAACCGGAAGGTGGATTGTTAGTCATAGACGCAATTCGATTACGGTCTATGTATTATGTTTTAATGCCCAATCAAATTTCATAGTAATCATATTGTCATGTATGGTCGATATTCTGTCAATTGCCCAGCTGTAATTTGTTCACCCAACATGCTATTTATCTTTATGGAGAGACACCTCTAGTGAACTGTGGACCCCGGTCCTTTTTCCTTTACATTGATAAATTCATCTACTGCAATCTTGTTCTGTTTATTTCTTCAAACATCTCATTCCACTCGATACGTCCAATCCTTTGTGTTCAGCAATCCGGTGAGATTGACGACCTCACTGCAAGTTGGGGCAAAGTACTTTGGTTGTGTTGTGTGCAGGTTCCACGTTGTTGCTGATGTCGGTAGTGTGCCCTACCACTAGTCAGCTAGCAACACCTTCAGAAGTCACGCATTTCTCCTACTGGTCGATTAAACCTTGGTTTCTTACTGAGGGAAAACTTGCTGTTGTGCTTATCACACCTTCCTCTTGGGGTTTCCCAACCGCTTCCACAACAACTGCCAACAAGATTGTCTGGCGCCATCACCGGAGCACCGTCAACAGCCAGCAAGGATGCGATGAAACTGCGGCACGATGATGGAAACATGCACAACCGAAGATGCACACATGCACACTGGATGCTCCTCTTTTGCAAACTGAGCATTCGTCTCTGATTCTGCATTGAGGATACCACACCTAAGCAAGAGTTGGAGGTTTCTATTCTGAAGGCTGGTGTTGTGGGCCTTGATCTCGGTGGCTCTCGCCGATAATCTCATAATCCCTTCCGGCATGAAAAATTCACCAGTAACGAATCATGCAGTGCATAGATGAAGAGGACGAACAAAAAGCAATGGATATATAGTGCATACATTATTAATGCTCTCGAGAGCTAACCAGTGCTCATCAAACAACGGGTCATCGATAGCTAAGTGTGAAGTTGATCCTGCAGGAGAAAGAACGATGTTGGAACCGCCAGCCCTAGAAGAAAGCCGGTTTAGTTGGCTCCACCTGCCAGAAAGCATGCAAATATTTCAAGGAAAAGGCTTGCTGCCAAAGCACCAAAAAACACTACTGCCGGCGCACCAGCATCCGCCGGTGAGAACGGGCCGGTGGTAAAGGCTTATCACCGGCGCACCATCTAGTGCGCCTGCGGTAACTTGATTTATCACCGACGCACCAGCCTGGTGCGCCGGCTGTATGTTTTCCAGGATTAAAAAAAGAAGATCTAGATCTAGGTCGGTCGAGTTCTAGGTCGTGCTCTGGGAGATGTAGCGCCGCCACTGTGGTCATCTTCTTACATAGAGGAGGTGGTCGCCGATGTGGGAGGAGGTGGTCGCCGGGCTGAGAGGAGGTCGTCATCGAGAAGCTCGCCGGTGAGATGCTTGAGGAGGTGCTCCGGTGAGTAGCTTGAGGAGGTGCTCCGAAGAGTAGCTTGAGGAGGTGCTCGTCAGAGGGAGGGATTAGAGGGGTAAGAAGGTAGAAGAGGGGGGAAAGTGGAGGAGATGAGAAGGTGGCCGGAGGGAGGAAGAGAGGAGGAGGAGGAGGAGGAGGAGGAGAAGTGAAAGAGAACATGGGGGAAATGGAAGAGACATAAGGTGCGCCGGGCTGGTTTGGCATATATAGCCAAGGTTACTGTTGGCGCACCAATATGGTGGTGCGTCGGGGGTATTTTTTAATTTTTTCATCAAAATCTAAAACCTGAAAAAATTCCTGTTTCTATTTTGAACTTTCTGAATCCATTTTTTGTCCAAACGACCATATGTCGTTGAATTTGGATAGGAAATTTCGCGTAGATAGATTTTGATATAAAAAAGTTTTACCGAAAGATGACGCCATTTTGCATAATATATCAAAATTCATTTTTCAAAATTTTCATTAAAACTAGATTACATAATACATGGTCAGTTCAAAAGATTTCATTTTTAAAATTTTCTATCATTTTCTTTTATTTGTTTTCAAAACTCAAAAGGCGGTCCACTAGGGGAGGGGAGGAAAAAATCAGGGCACCCCTTACCGCCGGCGCATCATCATGTTGCAACGCCGGTGGTAAGCAACTTACCACCGGCGCACAACCATGGTGGTGCACCGGCGGTAAGGGGTGCCCTGATTTTCGGATTTGCCCGGACCTACTTCACCCTTATCCCCGGTGCACCCCGTGGCCTGGTGCGCCGGCATTAGGACTTCTTCGCTGGCGCGGCAGGATAAGGGTGCACCGGCGGTAGTATCCACCGGCGCATGGGAAATCAGGTGCGCCGACATCATGTTTTCCATCTATAGACATTTTCCTAGTAGTGAAAGAAACTCCGGCATGGCGATGGAAATATACCCAGGTGGTTTGTACCCACCAAGTGTAGGATAACGTTGCATAGAAAACAAAAAATTTCCTACCGCGAACACGCAATCCAAGCCAAGATGCAATCTAGAAGGCGGTAGAAACGAGGGGGTATCGAGTCTCACCCTTGAAGAGATTCCAAAGCCTACAAGATGAGGCTCTTGTTGCTGCGGTAGACATTCACTTGCCGCTTGCAAAAGCGCGTAGAAGATCTTAATCACGATCGCTTTCGGCGCCACGAACGGGCAGCACCTCCGTACTCGGTCACACGTTCGGTTGTTGATGAAGACGACGTCCACCTCCCGTTCCAGCGGGCAGCGGAAGTAGTAGCTCCTCTTGAATCCGACAGCACAACGGCGTGGTGTCGGTGGTGGTGGAGAAATCCGGCGGAGCTTCGCTAAGCGTGCAGGATGTGGTGGAGGAGAGAGGCCGCTAGGGTTTGGGAGAGGGGGGCGCCGGCCACTAAGGGGTGCGGCCACCTTGGTGGTTCTTGGGTGGCCGGCCCCCTCCCCTTGGCCCCTCATTATATAGGTGGAACCCCAAGTGTTGGTCTCCAAGTCTTCGAATAAGACCCGAACCAAAAACCTTCCATATGGTGGGGAAACCTACCCAAGCTAGGACTCCCACTAGAGGTGTGAGTTCCACCTCCCATATGGGGGGTGGCCGGCCTCCTAAGGGGGAGTCCACTTGGGACTCCACCCCCACTAGGGTTGGCCAGCCATGGAGGTGGAGTCCCATGTGGACTCCACCTTCCTTGGTGGTTTCTTCCGGACTTTTCTAGAACCTTCTAGAACCTTACATAGAACCTTCCGCATCATTTTAATTCACATAAAATGACATCCTATATATGAATCTTATTCTCCGGACCATTCCGGAACTCCTCGTGATGTCCGGGATCTCATCCGGGACTCCGAACAAATATTCGAACTCCATTCCTTATTCAAGTTCTACCATTTCAACATCCAACTTTAAGTGTGTCACCCTACGGTTCGTGAACTATGCGGACATGGTTGAGTACTCACTCCGACCAATAACCAATAGCGGGATCTGGAGATCCATAATGGCTCCCACATATTCAACGATGACTTTAGTGATCGAATGAACCATTCACATACAATACCAATTCCCTTTGTCACGCGATATTTTACTTGTCCGAGGTTTGATCTTCGGTATCACTCTATACCTTGTTCAACCTCGTCTCCTGACAAGTACTCTTTACTCGTACCGTGGTATGTGGTCTCTTATGAACTTATTCATATGCTTGCAAGACATTAGACGACATTCCACCGAGAGGGGCCAGAGTATATCTATCTGTCATCAGGATGGACAAATCCCACTGTTGATCCATATGCCTCAACTCATACTTTCCGGATACTTAATCCCACCTTTATAACCACCCATTTACGCAGTGGTGTTTGGTGTAATCAAAGTACCTTTCCGGTATAAGTGATTTACATGATCTCATGGTCATAAGGACTAGGTAACTATGTATCGAAAGCTTATAGCAAATAACTTAATGACGAGATCTTATGCTACGCTTAATTGGGTGTGTCCATTACATCATTCATATAATGATATAACCTTATTATTAATAACATCCAATGTTCATGATTATGAAACTAATCATCCATTAATCAACAAGCTAGTTAAGAGGCATACTAGGGACTCTTTGTTGTTTACATATCACACATGTATCAATGTTTCGGTTAATACAATTATAGCATGGTATATAAACATTCATCATAAACATAAAGATATATAATAACCACTTTTATTATTGCCTCTTGGGCATATCTCCAACAGTCTCCCACTTGCACTAGAGTCAATAATCTAGATTACATTGTAAGGTACCTAACATCCATGGCACTTTGGTGTTGGTCATGCTTTGCCCTAGGGAGAGCTTTAGTCAACGGATCTGCTACATTCAGATCAGTGTGTACTTTGCAAATCTTTACTTCTCCATCTTCGATGTACTCGCGAATCGAATGAAAACGCAGCTTGATATGCTTCAGCCTCTTGTGTGACCTTGGTTCTTGTGCATTGGCGATGGCACCCATGTTGTCACAGCAGATGACTAATGGGTCCAATGCACTAGGAACCACACCGAGCTCTACAATGAACCTCTTTATCCATACCGCTTCTGATGAAGCCTCTGAAGCCGCTATGTACTCCGATTCTGTTGAAGACTTCGCCACCGTGCACTGCTTTGAGCTTGCCCAGCTTACTGCAGCACCATTCAATATAAACACGTACCCAGACTGTGACTTAGAGTCATCAGGATCAGTGTTCCAACTTGCATCAGTGTAACTGGTTACAACGAGCTCTTGGTCACCTCCATAACAAAGAAACATATCCTTGGTTCTTTTCAAGTACTTCAGGATATTCTTGACCGCTGTTCAGTGTTCAATTCCTGGATCACTTTGATATCTGCTAGTCAAACTGACAGCATGTGCTATATCCGGTCTAGTACATAGCATGGCATACATGATAGAGCCTACTGCCGAAGCATAGGGGATCTGACTCATCCTTTCTCTTTCTTCTGCCGTAGCCGGTCCTTGAGTCTTACTCAAGACCTTGCCTGGTAACATAGGTAAAAATCCTTTCTTACTTTCGTCCATTCTAAACTTCTTTAGAATCTTGTCCAGGTATGTACTTTGTGATAGCCCTATTAGGCGTCTTGATCTATCTCTATAAATCTTGATGCCTAATATTGTTGACTGCCAAAACCCACCGGCGGGCAGCGGCCTGTCAACACAGGTAGAGCCGGGAAGAGCCTAGAGCTGCGGCTGGCTGAGACCCCTCCGAGCGACGGCCCGCAATGCTCTTCTGGTCACACGCGGCGATGCGAAGTGCAAGGGCGTGCCACCTGACCTATACCTGGTCAGGAAGGTGATGGGGATGCCTCGCTTAGTTCTTGCATGGCATACAGGTAAACATTAAATACGAGCCTCGATCGGCTCTCAGGTTATCCTGTGAATCGGCTCAAAGAGCCGATCCACCCATGATTCGTACGGGGTGCACGAATACTTGGTGATCCTGCTTGATCAAGATATAGCTAATGAGATCTACGACGATTTAGGGTTTTCACCGCATAATCGGATCATCCTACTCCAGGTTGGGCCTCGCGGCCACGCACGGTGCTCATAAGCTGATCCTAAACAAGGCCCTAAAACCAACATGACGTTGATCCTCGGAACATCCTGTTTAGGACTTGCGAACGCCACCCTACGTGCCGCTGGATCCTCCCCCCCTTTGTAAGGCCTAACTATTGCAGATATTAAACTAATCCTTGCAGAACAAGGAGCAATCGTAACGGATCAGATCTACTAGACGATGAACAAGCAGGGTGCCGCCCCCACACCTGAGACAGGCGTGAGGGCGGCTAGACATGCAAGGGTTGCACTACGTAAGCATGTTATACGAAGAACTATGCTAACCCTAACACATCCATGATAACTACGTTGCTCGCCATCAAAGATGCTTCAGTACGAGCAACGCATGAACAACGTGGAGCTTGTGCTGCCTAGATCGCAAGATGCGATCTAGGCAGCATGTCGCTTACCTGATTGAAACCCTCGAGATGAAGGAGTTGGCGATGCGCCGAGATTGGTTTGTTTTGGGTTGAACGTGAGTTGTTGTTTATTCCATAAACCCTAGATACATATTTATAGTCCAGCGGACTTTCTAATTCGGACGTGCACCTAACCGTGCACGAGTAAAACTCTAACTTTTAATCTAAGATGCGATCTACTATATTACAGATACATGGGCAATTCAGCCCAACTTCGTATATAAGGCCAATTCTTGTTCTTCCTTCCATGTATATCTTCAAGTCTATCTCAATCGTGGCCCACCTCTGACTCGGTCAAATTCTGGTGATAACACATGCCCCCCTGGTTTTGGAATTGGTAATTCCAAAATCACTCTATTTTCCTTCGTCGGGTCATGTCGTGGCAGAACCGTTGCAGTATCCTTCATCATGATGCCCTGCCTTCTCAACTTCTCCGCGTGATCTGGCAGTTTTTTTTTTTTTCTCTCTAGGCACCACTTCCTCGGAAACTGCTGTGGCATTGAATTTCCACTATATCCCCTTTTATTTAACCGCCATGAACAGTTCTCCTCTGCATCTCTTCCGCATTAGCACTCCAAAAGCCCTCCTGCCACCATGTCTTCTTCCTCCTCTGCTCCATCGGATCCTTCCAGCCAGTCCTCCACATCCCGTGAGCCGACGCCGGAGTACAACCCGGCAGAGGTCCACGCGGCGAACACCCGCCGCGCCATTGCGGCCGGGGAGGAGTCAGACCACGACTTCTCCATCTGGTCCGAGGACGACCAATCCTCGACGGACGGGGAGAGCGACCTCCGCTTCCTCGCCGTTGGGGAAACGGAGGAGGAGAGTGACGACGACAGCTTCTCCTGCGACTTCACCTCTTCCGGGGAGGAGGAGCAGGAAGAGGAGGAGGAGGACGACGACGAGAGCTCCTCCGACGAGCCGCCGGCCAAGCGGTTCTGCCCTTGGCCGGGCAATCTTAGCGACTTCGACAGCGACGAGGACGACGCTGACGAAGAAGATGAAGACAACGAGGGCCCGGTCGGCGGCCATTGGAGCGACGACGAGCCCGCCGGGAGCAGCGCCGATAGTGGCGACGACGGCGACGACGAGGGCAGTGATGGCCCATAGATAGGGCCTCTAGAATAGGGCCAGTAGTAGTAGATGGGGCAATGGATCCCCTAGTATTTCCCTTTTGAGAGCAATTAGCTCTTTATGTAAGAAATCTCATCTAATCAATGAAGAACTTTTCCCCAATTTTGATTTTGCCGATTCCTTCTGAGTTTAATTGAGCCGATTCCCTCCTCTACTGACCTTGCCGATTCGTCCCCTTTGCCAATGCGTATTGAACCGATAGCCCCGCATCGGTTCTTTGAAATTCACCTTTCCCTTCTTCAACTGATGATTTTCAAAATCTGGTGGAAAATGCAGGATCTTCAGGGAAACCTTTGAACTTTTCCAACCAAATACAATAATCCTCTTCAGTACTCATCATTGTGAAGAAAGTTGCAATGAAGGAGCAGCCGATGGTATCCCCATCGGCTCTTTAAACAGAGTAAAACCAGGCCTGCTGCCCCCCGAGCCCTACTCGAGCCTGCTGCCCCCCGAGCCTTACTCGAGGCGAGAATATCAGAGAGAATGCGCCAAAGCCGATCTTCTTTCTTCCTCAGACAGCCGATAATCTTCCGTTTCAGCTGAACTAGCCCCAGAGATTGGAAATCCTCGACCAAAAGGTTCAGAATCCCGGATCGGCTCGAAGCCGCTGAAGAAATTCCCATTGTTTTATTCCCTCGAAGCAACAGAAGGCACCACCGTTGGCCTGGATTTGGTGGAGACTCGATAAACATCGCATAATTCCACTAGAGTCGATGGCTGCGCATCGGCTGTTTCTCAATTCTAAAGTCGATGCCCTTGCATCGGCTGTAAAAAAATTTTTTTTTTTTACCGGCCGATTTTCTCCTATCGGCCCCCAGTGTTTCATTGCACACATGTACCCCTGCATCTGTTCCCATGTTTAGGTGCCCCCCGAGCCGAAGCTGTCAAAGAATGGCAGGTATCGGCTCTGTAATTCGCGCGTCGGCTCCTGATAGGGTCAAGGGCGAACACAAGCAGAACATGTGGTGAGGATAATTTTGGCCGATTGCTGGAATCGGCCTCCATATCCGTTGAAGCGTTGACTGAAGGTTCTGCAATGTCCCTTCATAGATTTTTGGGGCCGATCACAAGGATCAGCCTCACCCGGTTTGCTCATTGGTTTAATCTCGCTACTCGGTTAGGCTGGATAAAACCAACCCAACCTCTGACTTGATGCGCCTGCTGTCGTCCACCTTGAGTGCATCGTATAATCGTGGAGCACTAAGCTCTGTCGGCAAGACGAGCACCATGTTTGTGCCAGCCGATGTTTCATCATCGGCTTTCTTTTGCTTGGGACGCCACTCCATTCTTCGTGGACGACCCTCTTCATCCAGGGCTCGCTGAACCTTTGCAGCCAGATCAGGCCGTGCCTTCCTTAGCGTATGCAGGTATAACCTTTCGGCTTCCTCCAGGCCGCGCAACCGCTGAACCCTGCGCTTTTGTGAACGGCTGAGTCCGTCAGGGCACCACCTTGGACGGAGGTACCTGTTTTCTTCTTCTTCTAGTCCCTCGTCTTCGGAATCCTCAAGATCTGCCCAACGAGGTGACTCAGCACGTTTGCTCTGTGGCGGGAGAGGCCCTAAGCGCTTGAACACAGACACGTTGGCTGCCTCCTTCTTCTTCTGGTTGCATTCTGGGCAATTGCCGATTGTGGGCAATCGGCTCATTCCTGAATCCCAGCAGTGTCTGAAGAAAGGGCAGTCCCAGTGTCTGGCGTTGTCATCTTGCTCCCTTGACTTGTCCGTGGCACGGCGCTCGTGCTCCTCCTCATCGCGATCATGCCGACGATGTCTTCTGGCTTCTCTAGCCAGATGATCTCCTTCATCATCATAGTTGGACCGTCGGCGTTGGTCATACTGACTCACATATTTGTTGAGGAGGTGATCAGAGAGAGGTCGTTGATATCTTATGTTCTTCACTTCTCCCTCTGTGACGTAGCGCTTGCCATCATGATGGAGCCGATCGCGTGGAGCGGCCTCCTCTGTGTCCTTGCTATGAGAGCAGCTGCCCTCATCTCCATCTTTGCCAGAGTGGTTCCCAGGTCCTACCATGTTGATGCTGAACGTGGGACCTGGCTGGCAACCCTCAGGGTGGGTGACTTCCACCATGTTAACGGCGGGGAAGGGTTGGGTGTCGACCTTCATGGCGTACTGGTTGAAAATTAGACGCCCCTTCTCTATCGCCGCTTGGATGTGCTGACGCCACACCCTGCAGTCGTTGGTGGCATGGGAGAGCGAGTTGTGGAATTTGCAGTATGGCTTTCCGTTCAGCTCTTGCGCCGTGGGGAACTTGAGACCTTCAGGAATCGTTAACTGTTTCTCCTTGAGCAGGAGGTCGAAGATTTGTTCAGTCTTGGTCACATCAAAATCAAATCCCCTGGGCGGCCCTGGTGGCTTTACCCATTTGCAGGACACGGGGGCTCCTCCCCAAGTCCACTCAGCCACTGCTACTTCTTGGTCTCCCGCAGGAACTTCGTCTTCCTCTGTATCGACCATGACTACTGCACGCTTGAACTTGTCTTGGTACAGGTCTGGGTGGCGCTATTCATATGCTGATAGTTTCTGAACCATGTGCGCCAGCGAGGGATAATCTGCTTGGGAGGCCATGTCCTTGAGCTGTGTTGCAAGGCCAGCTACTGCCAACTCGACTGCTTCCTTCTCAGTTATACGAACCGAATAACATCGGTTCCTAAGATTCCTGAAGCGCTGGATGTACTCTGTCACCGTTTCTCCGCGCTTCTGACGTAGTTGTGCTAGATCGGCAATGCTAGACTCGGAAGCTTCTGAATGGTATTGCGTATGGAATTGTTCTTCCAATTGCTTCCAAGACTGGATGGAGTTTGCTGGCAAAGAGGTGTACCATCCAAAAGCCAATCCCGTGAGGGACTGTGAAAAGAGCCTCACGCGTAGCTGATCCGACACTGAAGCCGGTCCTAGTTGCGCCAAATATCGGCCGACGTGCTCGATGGAGCTGGAGCCATCTGATCCACTGAATTTGGAGAAGTCAGGGAGCCGATATTTAGGTGGCAGCGGGATCATCTCGTACTCGTCGGGGTACGGCTTGGAATAGCCGATTGCCCTTCTTTTCGGCACCATGCCGAACTGGTCTCTCAGTATGGTGCGATCTGATCCATTGTCTTGGCTGCAGAAGTTGCACTACGAAGATTCGCCGGGGTGGCGTACTTAGCCAGCCATGCTTGCTTTTCCAGCTCGAGCCAAGCTGCAGGAGCTGGGCTCGGGAGTTTCGTCGGGGTGGCGTACTTAGTTAGCCACGTACGCTTTCAAGCTACGTCGGCGACGTTTCTCCTGTTTTCGCCGGAGTCCCTGATGTTGTGGCCTGGTTTGAGAGTGCCCAGTTGCCACAATCTGGCACATACGTGCACGCGTATCCTTGAGGGATCTCCTTAGGCGCCTCGGTCAAGAACTGGTAGTCACTAGGATCGCCACCAATCTTGTAGACGACGAATGCCGGTGTAGACGGCACTTCAGGTGGTGCTGCCAACGCATATGGCAGCGGTGGACGGGACTGGAGTGGCAACTCTCCTTGATGCGTCCCGAGAGCTGGTCCTGGCGGCGAGTACTGGTGGCTCATAATCTCCTGGATCACGCGCAGAGCGAGACGCTCCAACACGTTGACCAAGTTTTCAGAGTGGCGGTGTAGCGAGTGAGCCACCAAGTAGTTGATCTCCTGCCGTAGGCCCCTGGTGCGTTCCTCCGACGGGGCAGAGAGATCTATCCCATCGAGTGCACCTTGCGGTGAGAATCCCTTCCATCTGATGCCATGGGAACGGGTTCTCTGAAAAGAGCCGATGAGGTCGGCTTCGAGGGTGACCTTGATCTCGTCGTATCTCTTCTTGAGCTCGTCAGGCAGCTCCTCGTAGGTGACTGGCGTGCCGTCCGCCGCCATCTCAGATGTAGATGGCGATGTGGTTGATGTAGACGATTGTCCCACCGGGCGTGCCAGAATGTGTTGACTGCCAAAACCCACCGGCGGGCAGCGGCCTGTCAACACAGGTAGAGCCGGGAAGAGCCTAGAGCTGCGGCTGGCTGAGACCCCTCCGAGCGACGGCCCGCAATGCTCTTCTGGTCACACGCGGCGATGCGAAGTGCAAGGGCGTGCCACCTGACCTATACCTGGTCAGGAAGGTGATGGGGATGCCTCGCTTAGTTCCTGCATGGCATACACGTAAACATTAAATACGAGCCTCGATCGGCTCTCAGGTTATCCTGTGAATCGGCTCAAAGAGCCGATCCACCCATGATTCGTACGGGGTGCACGAATACTTGGTGATCCTGCTTGATCAAGATATAGCTAATGAGATCTACGACGATTTAGGGTTTTCACCGCATAATCGGATCATCCTACTCCAGGTTGGGCCTCGCGGCCACGCACGGTGCTCATAAGCCGATCCTAAACAAGGCCTAAAAACCAACATGACGTTGATCCTCGGAACATCCTGTTTAGGACTTGCGAACGCCACCCTACGTGCCGCTGGATCCTCCCCCCCTTTGTAAGGCCTAACTATTGCAGATATTAAACTAATCCTTGCAGAACAAGGAGCAATCGTAACGGATCAGATCTACTAGACGATGAACAAGCAGGGTGCCGCCCCCACACCTGAGACAGGCGTGAGGGCGGCTAGACATGCAAGGGTTGCACTACGTAAGCATGTTATACGAAGAACTATGCTAACCCTAACACATCCATGATAACTACGTTGCTCGCCATCAAAGACGCTTCAGTACGAGCAACGCATGAACAACGTGGAGCTTGTGCTGCCTAGATCGCAAGATGCGATCTAGGCAGCATGTCGCTTACCTGATTGAAACCCTCGAGATGAAGGAGTTGGCGATGCGCCGAGATTGGTTTGTTTTGGGTTGAACGTGAGTTGTTGTTTATTCCATAAACCCTAGATACATATTTATAGTCCAGCGGACTTTCTAATTCGGACGTGCACCTAACCGTGCACGAGTAAAACTCTAACTTTTAATCTAAGATGCGATCTACTATATTACAGATACATGGGCAATTCAGCCCAACTTCGTATATAAGGCCAATTCTTGTTCTTCCTTCCATGTATATCTTCAAGTCTATCTCAATCGTGGCCCACCTCTGACTCGGTCAAATTCTGGTGATAACAAATATATACGATGCTTCACCAAGGTCTTTCATTGAAAAACTATTATTCAAATAACCTTTTACACTGCTTAATAGTTCTATATCATTCCCAATCAACAATATGTCATCTACATATAATATCAGGAATGCTACAGAGCTCCCACTCACTTTCTTGTAAATACAGGCCTCTCCATGACACTGTATAAACCCGAAGTCTTTGATCACTTTATCAAAGCGTCGGTTCCAACTTCTCGATGCTTGCTTCAGTCCATAAATTGAACGCTGAAGTTTGCATACTTTGTCAGCATTTTTAGGATCGACAAAACCTTTGGGTTGTACCATATACAACTCTTCCTCAATGTCTCCATTAAGGAACGCCATTTTGACATCCATCTGCCAAATCTCATAATCGAAAAATGCAGCTATTGCTAACAAAATCCTCACAGATTTTAGCTTCGCTACAGGTGAGAAAGTCTCATCGTAGTCAACACCTTGAATTTGTCGGAAACCCTTTGCGACAAGTCGAGCTTTATAGACAGTAATATTACCATCAGCATCTGTTTTTCTCTTGAAGATCCATTTATTCTCGACAGCCTTTCGGCTATCAGGTAAGTCTACCAAAGTCCATACTTTGTTATCATACATGGATTCCATTTCGGATTTCATGGCTTCTTGCCATTTGTTGGAATCTAGGCTCATCATCGCTTCTTCATACGTCGCAGGGTCCTCATCATTGTTGTCCACAATCATGACATTTAGACAAGGATCATACCAATCAGGAGTGGCACGTTCCCTTGTCGATCTGCGAGGTTCAGTAGCTATCTCGTTTGAAGTTTCATGATCATTATCATTAGCTTCCTCTGTTGTTGGTGTAGGCAGCACAGGAACAACTTCGATGCTTGCGCTACTGATCAACTAGTGAAGATTCATCAATCTCATCGAGTTCTACTTTTCTTCCAGTCACTTCTTTAGTGAGAAATTCTTTCTCAAGAAAGGTTCCGTTCTTAGCAACAAAGATTTTGCCTTCGGATCTGTGATAGAAAGTGTACCCTATAGTTTCCTTAGGGTATCCTATGAAGACGCATTTCTCCGCTTTGGGTTCTAGCTTGTCCGGTTGTAACTTCTTTACATAGGCTTCGCAACCCCAAACTTTAAGGAACGACAGCTTAGGTTTCTTGTTAAACCATAATTCATACGGTGTCGTTTCAACGGATTTTGATGGTGCTCTATTTAAAGTCAATGCGGCTGTCTCTAATGCATAACTCCAAAATGATAACGGCAAATCAGTAAGAGACATCATAGAATGAACCATATCTAAGAGAGTTCGATTACGACGTTCGGACACACCGTTACGTTGTGGTGTTCCCGGCGGTGTCAATTGTGAAAGTATTCCGCATTTCTTTAAATGCATGCCAAACTCATAACTCAGATATTCACCTCCGTGATCAGATCGTATAAATTTGATCTTCTTGTTACGTTGATTTTCTACTTCACTTTGGAATTCCTTAAACTTCTCAAAAGTTTCGGATTTATGTTTCATGAAATAGATATACCCATATCTACTCAGATCATCTGTGAAGGTTAGAACATAACGATAACCACCGCGCGAGGCTACACTCATTGGTCCACACACATCGGTATGTATGATTTCCAATAAGTCTGTAGCTCGCTCCATAATACCAGAGAATGGAGTCTTAGTCATTTTTCCCATTAGACATGCTTCGCATCTATCAAGTGACTCAAAGTCAAGTGATTCAAGTAATCCATCGGTATGGAGTTTCTTCATGCGTTTCACTCCAATATGACCAAGACGACAGTGCCACATATAAGTAGAATTATCATTTAATTTAATTCGCTTAGCATCAATGTTATGTATATGTGTATCACTACTATCGAGATCTAACAGAAATAAGCCATTCTTTTCAGGTGCTCGACCATAAAAGATATTATTCATAAAAATAGAACAACCATTATTCTCAGACTTGAATGAATAACCGTCTTGCATTAAACAAGATCCAGATATAAAGTTCATGCTCAACGCGGGTACAAAATAACAATTATTTAGGCTTAAAACTAATCCCGAAGGTAGATGTAGAGGAAGTGTGCCAACAGCGATCACATCGACTTTGGATCCATTTCCAACGCGCATCGTCACTTCATCTTTTAGTAGTCTTCGTTTATTCTTTAGTTCCTGTTTCGAGTTACAAATATGAGCAACCCAACCAGTATCAAATACCCAGGTACTAGTACGAGAACCAGTAAGATAAACATCTATAACATGTATATCAGATATACCTTCCTTCTTCTTCTTGACAAGGCCGCTCTTCAGATCCGCCAAATACTTGGAGCAATTACGCTTCCAGTGTCCCTTCTCCTTGCAGTAATAGCACTCAGCATCAGGTTTAGGGCCAGTCTTAGGTTTCACAGGAGGCGTGGCAGCTTTCTTGCCACCCTTCTTGAATTTGCCTTTAGACTTGCCCTGTTTCTTGAAACTGGTGGTCTTGTTGACCATCAACACTTGGTGCTCTTTCTTGATCTCAATCTCAGCAGCTTTAAGCATGGAGAAGAGTTCAGGTAACTCTTTGTTCATGTTCTGCATATTGTAGTTCATCACAAAGTTCTTGTAACTAGGTGGCAGTGATTGAAGGATACGATTAATCCCCAGTCTGTTAGGAATAGCTATTTCCAAGTCACTGAGTTTCTTCGCATGCCCGGTCATAACGAGCATGTGCTCACTAACGGAGCTACCTTCTTCCATCATGCAACTGAAGAAGTATTTCGATGCTTCATAGCATTCCACGGCCGCATGAGTTTCAAAAATAGTCTTCAACTCTTCTATCAACTCATGTGGATCATGGTGCTCAAAACGTTTTTGAAGATCGACTTCCAGACTGCATAGGATGGCACACTGAACTTGGGAGTACCTAGTTTTCCGAGTCGCGTAAACATTCTTTACTTCATCGGTTTCTGTTTCTGCAGGAGGGTCACCTAGCGGTGCATCAAGCACATATTGCAGATTTCCGCCAGCGAGGAAAATCCTCACATGACGGAACCAGTCGGTGAAGTTGCTACCGTTGCTCTTAAGCTTTTCTTTCTCTAGGAACTGGTTAAAATTGATTGGGGACGCCATATCTACAACATATATTTGCAATAGTTTAGACTAAGTTTATGACAAATTGAGTTCAAATTTTAATTCAACTTAATTAAAAACTAGGTGAACTCCCACTCAAAACAATATCCCTCGCATTGTCTTAGTGATCACACGAACCAAATCCACCGCACCTAAGTCCGATCATCACGAGACAAGGTGTGATTTCAATGGCGAACATTCAAAGTGTTCATCATATCAACCATATGATTCATGCTCTACCTTTCGGTATCTCGTGTTTCGAGACCATGTCTGTACATGCTAGGCTCGTCAAGGCCACCTTAGTATCCGCATGTGCAAAACTGTCTTGGACCCGTTGTATGCACTTGTTGATTCTATCACACCCGATCATCACGAGATGCTTCGAAACGACAAGTCTTGGCAACGGTGCTACTAAGGATGAACACTTTATTATCTTGAGATTTTAGTGAGGGATCATCTTATAATGCTA
Source organism: Lolium perenne (assembly GCF_019359855.2). NCBI lineage: Eukaryota > Viridiplantae > Streptophyta > Magnoliopsida > Poales > Poaceae > Lolium > Lolium perenne. The sequence continues at coordinate 28,570,427 of NC_067248.2, read as the reverse complement.
CCGTCGCGATCTAAGCAAAATAAGATGCATAAAAGGATTAACATCACATGCAGTTCATATGTGATATGATATGGCCCTTTTGTCTTTGCGCCTTTGATCTTCATCTCCAAAGCATGGACATGATCTCCATCATCATCGGGCATGATCTCTATCATCGTCGGCGTAGCGTCAAGGTCAATGGCGCCGTCTTCATGATTGTTCTCCCATGTAGCAACTATTACAACTTCTTTGAAATACTACTCAACATGAATTTTAAAGACAACCATAAGGCTCCTGCCGGTTGCCACAATACAATAATGATCATCTCATACATATTCATCATCACATTATGGCCATATCACATCACCAAACCCTGCAAAAACAAGTTAGACGTCTCTAATTTGGTTTGCATATTTTACGTGGTTTAGGGTTTTCGATATAGATCTAATCTACCTACGAACATGAACCACAGCGGTGATACTAGTGTTGTCGATAGAAGAGTAAATTGAATCTTCACTATAGTAGGAGAGACAGACACCCGCAAAGCCACTTATGCAATACAAGTTGCATGTCGAGCGTGGAGCAAATCTCATGAACGCGGTCATGTAAAGTTAGCCCGAGCCGCTTCATCCCACTATGCCACAAAGATGCAAAGTACTCAAACTAAAGATAACATAAGCATCAACGCCCACAAACCATTGTGTTCTAACTCGTGCAACCATCTATGCATAGACCTGGCTTTGATACCACTGTAGGATAACGTTGCATAGAAAACAAAAAATTTCCTACCACGAACACGCAATCCAAGCCAAGATGCAATCTAGAAGACGGTAGCAACGAGGGGGTATCGAGTCTCACCCTTGAAGAGATTCCAAAGCCTACAAGATGAGGCTCTTGTTGCTGCGGTAGACGTTCACTTGCCGCTTGCAAAAGCGCGTAGAAGATCTTGATCACGATCGCTTCCGGCGCCACGAACGGGCAGCACCTCCGTACTCGGTCACACGTTCGGTTGTTGATGAAGACGACGTCCACCTCCCGTTCCAGCGGGCAGCAGAAGTAGTAGCTCCTCTTGAATCCGACAGCACGACGGCGTGGTGTCGGTGGTGGTGGAGAAATCCGGCGGAGCTTCGCTAAGCGTGCAGGATGTGGTGGAGGAGAGAGGCCGCTAGGGTTTGGGAGAGGGGGGCGCCGGCCACTAAGGGGTGCGGCCACCTTGGTGGTTCTTGGGTGGCCGGCCCCCTCCCCTTGGCCCCTCATTATATAGGTGGAACCCCAAGTGTTGGTCTCCAAGTCTTCGAATAAGACCCGAACCAAAAACCTTCCATATGGTGGGGAAACCTACCCAAGCTAGGACTCCCACTAGAGGTGGGAGTTCCACCTCCCATATGGGGGGGGGGCTGGCCGGCCCCCTAAGGGGGAGTCCACTTGGGACTCCACCCCCACTAGGGTTGGCCGGCCATGGAGGTTGAGTCCCATGTGGACTCCACCTTCCTTGGTGGTTTCTTCCGGACTTTTCTAGAACCTTCTAGAACCTTCCATAGAACCTTCCGCATCATTTTAATTCACATAAAATGACATCCTATATATGAATCTTATTCTCCGGACCATTCCGGAACTCCTCGTGCTGTCCGGGATCTCATCCGGGACTCCGAACAAATATTCGAACTCCATTCCTTATTCAAGTTCTACCATTTCAACATCCAACTTTAAGTGTGTCACCCTACGGTTCGTGAACTATGCGGACATGGTTGAGTACTCACTCCGACCAATAACCAATAGCGGGATCTGGAGATCCATAATGGCTCCCACATATTCAACGATGACTTTAGTGATCGAATGAACCATTCACATACAATACCAATTCCCTTTGTCACGCGATATTTTACTTGTCCGAGGTTTGATCTTCGGTATCACTCTATACCTTGTTCAACCTCGTCTCCTGACAAGTACTCTTTACTAAATCTTGTGGTATGTGGTCTCTTATGAACTTATTCATATGCTTGCAAGACATTAGATGACATTCCACCGAGAGGGCCCAGAGTATATCTATCCGTCATCGGGATGGACAAATCCCACTGTTGATCCATATGCCTCAACTCATACTTTCCGGATCCCACCTTTATAACCACCCATTTACGCAGTGGTGTTTGGTGTAATCAAAGTACCTTTCCGGTATAAGTGATTTACATGATCTCATGGTCATAAGGACTAGGTAACTATGTATCGAAAGCTTATAGCAAATAACTTAATGACGAGATCTTATGCTACGCTTAATTGGGTGTGTCCATTACATCATTCATATAATGATATAACCTTGTTATTAATAACATCCAATGTTCATGATTATGAAACTAATCATCCATTAATCAACAAGCTAGTTAAGAGGCATACTAGGGACTCTTTGTTGTTTACATATCACACAAGTATCAATGTTTCGGTTAATACAATTATAGCATGGTATATAAACATTCATCATAAACATAAAGATATATAATAACCACTTTTATTATTGCCTCTTGGGCATATCTCCAACACCAAGTTGGTGGGACAAGAGCGATTTCTCACCTTGGGTAGGAATGGCGCTGAAACCAGCCACCATGGAAGAAAGACGGTTAAATAGTTTGATCCGCTAGCCAGCCAAAAGGCAAAGAAACTACAGCATGGGGATGGAAACATATCGGGAAGCTTCGTACCCACCATCTTGGCAAAGTACGGATGATCCTTGGCATCGGTAGGAAGGGCGACACTTGAACGGGCGGCCCTGGAAGAAAGAAGGTCAAATAGCTGGATCTATAGGGGTCAATAAAATAGTAGCTGGATCTATTTTATTGACTGTAATCTACGAGCATGGAGTCAAAGAAAGCACATGGCGATGGAAACTTACCATGACTCTTGCTGCATTATTTTGCCCTGGTCAACAAGCCTGAAGCAGACTGATCTTACGATAAAAACGCTGACATAAATGGTTAGTACATACTGAAAGACAAAGCTTGCAACTCTTCCAGCGGGATGGATTTCACCACGGATTTAGTATGAGACACCAATGTCTCCTTCTTCTTCCCTCTTCTTTGTCTTCTTATTCTTCATGTTTTTCTTAGACAACTTGTTAAACAATGGATGCAGCACTAGAAGAAGTAGGAAGTTATTCATCATTGGAGGAAGTAGGAAGGTACAAGCAGGAGGTGTGAAGAGAAGGGGTCGATGTAGAGCTCTCTGGGGAGGCGGAGGAAGACTGGAATGAAGATCTAAAGGTCTCGGAATCCATTGTTTACACCCGTCTCGTCGCCTCCATTTGAGCAATCTTATCCGTCCATCCAAAATCAAAGAGCACATAAGACTTTGGGCCATTGACATGCTAGTCCTGCCTCTAACGGACCCCAAGTTGCAGTGACTCAATGTGAAAGAAAAGATATAGGGGCAATTAATGTAAGAGAATCGGGCGCGGAAGCCAAATCATTGTGTCCCAAAGTTTACTAGACTATATAGGTTAGGTATAACTATATAGCCCATCATACCATTGCATTGATCGAGCTATACGCCTGTACCATTCTGATTCAAGTCCAAAATATTAGTGTTCCCTTTTCAAATCAATGGTCATGTCAGTTTGATGAGAGCGATATTATTTATCTCACAAACTACTCCAATGAAATCGTTTACAGAGTACTCGGTTCAGCAAAAAGATCTTGAAGCCACTAGCATATTTTCTGGGTTGATTAGTTATTTGCTACGACTTTAATTTTATTTTGAATTTTCAGCAATTTATTTGAATTTAAAGATTTTACTGTTTAATTTGTATAATTGATATGTGAAGGAAAAGATAGAGAAAAGAACTTGTGTATACATGACCAATTAATTTGACTAAATAAATTTTATAGAGGCCACTTGCATCACCCAAACTGAGTGGGTATGTTTGATTCGTAGGATAGGAAATTGGAGGATTGCTATGACATATGCTCCACTGAATCATATGGGAATTGGTACAACTAGTTATTTGATGGTAGCATCGGAAAGACAAAGGATATTACTATAGATATTGAGTGCATAGCATAGTCGTCATAGACACATTGGAATTTTTCCAAGAGGTCTAACCTCTTGTTATAAATCGTATAGGATTGTACTAGTATGTTAAAACAATCCAAAGGAATTTTGGAGGGTTCAATCTTTTGAATCAAACAAACTTTATCTATAGGAAAATTCCTATGGGTAAAAATCCTAAAAGGTTCCTTTCAGAAATCCCTTGAATCAAACAAGCCATGAGTGTTGAGAGAACACTATAAGAAAAGATTCCATGGGTGACCAATTTCGAGTCGGGCCGTGGTTGTTGATGCACCATCCCTGACGATTTTTTCTCTCTCCGTGGTGCATCTCAAAACTTTTTTTTCTAGTTTTTAGGCAATCTAGCACCACGGAATCATGAAAAACATCGCGCATGGTGTCCCGGGATGTGGTGCATGATGCATTGTCACACTACAAAGGAAAACATTTTTTTGACAAATCACTTTCGTCATGTTAAGGCCAATTTTCGTCAAGGATTACTTCGCGGTGACAAAATTTGATCGTCATGGGGTTCGTCAAGGAAGCTCCGTCATAAAATATCGGGGGTGACGGTATGCATTTTTTCGTCAACGTCAAATGTTTGATGGTGACGACCTGCAAATTCGTCAACATCAAAGGTTCATTGTTGACAGACAGGTTTGTCACGAAAAATTGCAACTTTCGTCAATATCTAAATCTTGGGAAGCTTCTAATTGGTCCAAAAAAAGCATACGTGGCCTTACATGTGGGTCCATTTGGCTTCTGACAACATGGGTCCGACGGCGCTGACATGGATATCTGGTGGGACCCACAAAATATTATGACAAGCTGGACCCACAATATTCTGACCGGTGGGATCCACAAAATTCAGACAAGTGGGACCAGGTTGTTGCCGACATATGGGTCCCAATAATGCTGACTGGTGGGACCCACAAATTCTGACAAGTGGGACCAGAAATTGGTGCCACGTGGTTTCATTTAATAGTGACGTTGTGACATTTTCCGTCACCTTTTGAATTTGACAAAATTTGAGAGCATTTGAATTATTTGCGAAATTTGGGAAACAAAAAAACTGGCGAAATATCAAAAAGTAGACAATAAATATCATACTTAAATGGTGGCACAAGAAGTATATATGTCTCTCACAGACCGAAAGATTCATAAGAAAATTACAATTGGAACACAAAGAAATTAAAAGACCTATGATTAATAATGTTGTAGGACGGTGGTGCAATAGATTAGTTGCCCTGGGATTGAGACATGGATGGTGGCTGGGATGTCCTCAAAAGCAAATTAAGCACGGCATCTATTTCTGTCAGCCTCTTTTCATAAGCCAGAGTCTTTTCTTCTTGGGCTTTCTTCACAGCTTCAAGTTCTTCCTCCTGCTTCTTCCTGATCTCTTCAAATTTTTCATCTTGTTCTTGCAGTCTTGCCTGCATCTCACTGTGGTACGTTTCAGCTGCCTGTATGGAGTTCTGCTCTTGATCTGCCAGTCTTTGTTGTAGCTCTCGGATGCGTGTAGGCGAGACGAGAAGACTTCCTGGAACTTGTTGCGACGCCCAATCTTGGTAGGAATGTCTTTGTTGCGAGGTGGTGGATGGGCTTTTCTCGCTCAGAACTAGCTGAACAATTTGCAAATCAGTCAAATCAGGTTCATCTTCATTGCGTGGCGCCGCTTTTTTTGCCACCATTTGATCCTGCATAAAGATTACAATCATTGCATGGACAACATACAAAACTGGATTATATTATATTGTGCTAATAAGAAATATTTCTTACATATGCACTTTTTGCTTCAGCACTCATAATGTTATCCTTGTTAGTGTGTGTGATTCTAAAAAATTCAATTGGAGAGGTTTCTTCTTCCTGCTGCTTAGCCTTCTGCTTGAAAAAATGTAGAATGCACATTACCATTGTACACTGTGTATGACAGAAGTATGAACTGTATTGGGAAATTCAGAACACTTACTAGATGTTCCCAGTGAGCAACATAGCTTCGAGATCCAGTGGTATGGAACTGTTTCACAGCTTCTTTGTTCTTTCCATTTATTACACACAGTCCCTATGTTCAGTACATGCATTTTATTTATCCAGATCAGAGAAATGTAAGAATTCAGTAGCTGTTATTGAAAGGAATAACGTTTATGTACCTGGTACTTCTCATCAAACCATCTTTTCACCAGTTCTTTCCAGCTTTTCTCTTCTACATGATCTGGCTTCTTGAGATATGCTTGCTCCAGTGTGAGATTTTTAATTTTCGGCCAATACTCCTTTTTAAGCCTATATCGGAACTGCCGAATACTAACTTGCAGCATATCAGTGCACACATCTTGAGCCACCTCATCATTTTTGTCCATATTAAACTTTCCCTTCAAAATAGTGATGCATTAATCGGTAGAGATTCTTAGATAGTTGATCATGTAGCATACTAATTAGGTTAAACCAAGATTGTACAGGACTCACCACTACTGTACTTATAGCATGAGGAATGACATGTTTGAGAGTTTCATCTTTCTTGTACTGTGTCCAGTGTGTTGCAAGCGGCATTTTTTCACGAATGTGAATACCAACCTCATTGCTCAGCTTTGCTGACTGGACATAATCCTTGGGTCTCCCGACACCAAAGTGAATTCAATTGGCATCTTATTGCCACCATGTCTTCTTGTGTACTCATGTAGTCCATGGTCCATGGTACGTCTGCGTCCACCTCTCTTTCTCTTACTACCGCTGAGATGTTGTCAATGTCTACGAAAGAAGATATATGAAATGATTCTCTTTTATATGAAAATATGCGGTACAGTGTTTAGTTTTTACAAATTTTCATACCTTGCCGCTCAAAGTTTACAATTTGATTGTCCTCAGGAGATGAGGTGCTGCCTCCAGATGTCATGATCTGGTTAGGTGAGGGTGCTCCTTCAGTGTTCACACCAGCAGTGGCCGTCGGCTCATCAGATGACCCAGCTTCAGGTTCAGTTGTTGCCATTGATCTTGTTGCAATGTTGGATGGTGCAACTTCAGGTATGGATCGCTTCTTCTGTGCAACTATTGCAGAAGAAGCAACTATCTACAAGCAAAGTAGAGGCTACATTAGTAGGAAACATTTAGCATGTACGTATTTCCTATCATAGTTCGAGACATAGTTCCACGGACACAGCTGAAGTTTTGCCGATAGTGCATGATCCTCATCTGAATGAAGATCATCATCAGCAGTAGCTATCTCTTCTGGATTCGGTTCATACGAAGGGTCCTCTTCGACCTCCATCTCTTTGCAGTCTGTGTCCTTTAGATTGTTACTAGTTCCTATTTGTACCCCACCATACACTAATGTACGTGCAAAACCAGAGAAATCTTTCTAAAATTTGTGGGCAGGTCCATATCTTTCAGCGAATTTTTTTTCCATGCGTACTACATTTTCTTGCATTTGTTTCTCCTTGGCAAGCTCATATGCCAGCTTGACGGGGTTTTGTGTCTCCGCTGAAATAATCGGAAGAGCGGAGCGTGAACAAAACATAAGAGGGGGCCAATTCCATAGAAAACAGCAAATAATTGTCTTTGCAAAATATTGTACAGCAGCAAATGATTGAAAACATAAGAGTCTACGTATGATGTCGGCGAACAAAACATAAGAGGGGGCATATGCCAGGCTAAGGGACATCATGTGCTTTTAGATATCTACTCGTAACAAATAATTGACACATGAGACTCCCCTCGCACACTGAATTATGCATGTCTGTTGATAGCTGGTTTCAGTCTGTTATTGGACAACTACCACCTCACATGGTGGATACTACCCTTCTGGTTGCTTGGCGGGCTTGGTATGCACGTAATAAGGTATCGGTAGTTCAGTCCTATACCGATAGAAGTTCAGATATGTGCTGATAGAAGTTCAGATATGTGCTGATAGAAGTTCAGATTTGTGCTGATAGAAGTTCAGATATGTGCTGAAATTTGATTTTTGACTTTTGAAAGACATAGATAAACAAAAATTGTGGAAATAAATAGACTGATGAAACAAAGTACATGATTAAAAAAACTTCATTACATTGTTAAGACGTGCATTGCACGTGCAAACTAACTAGTTCCATAGAAAACAGCAAACAATTGTTCTAGATCAAACTCTGCTTCCCTCTGAAACTGAGGAATAAAAGTCTGAAGCAATGTCGTTGTTCACTGTAGCTCGTCGGGCTGTTTTCGGCAACGGCTGGAATTAGTTCAGTTAAGTGTTTCGGCAAACAATTGTCTATGCAAAAGATTGTACAGCAGCGGGATGGCAAAGATTGTATAGCACGACATGATTGTCTCTGCAATAAAAACGATAAACCCTATACGTATGATGTCGGGATTGGATCTATCAAATATGCAAGATCTAGATATAGGTCAAACGGGCGTGGTAGACATGTAAAACCGATCTCTCGATCTAACCATCCGAAAAACACAACAACAAGCCGATCACCGACAGATTTACCTTGGCGTTTCTTCGAGCCGGGCGCCTTCTTCGGCGTGTGTGTGCGATTTTCCTTCCCCCCGATGTTTCGACGACTGCCGGCCATGGCGACCACCGGCCGGGGAGAGATGCGAGATGGATGAACGTCCGGCGAAGACACCGGATCGGGGTGAGCACGAGAGGATGAGGTCGGGGGGGGGGGGGTAGTTAAGATGCTCGTAAATCATGGGGTAGAGGCACGACGTATATAAGGGAGGGCGAAATATTTGATAGGTGGGGTGCGCGGGAGGAGTGGAGGGAACAAAAAATTTGGACCTTGGCAGCCGGCGTACTACAATTTGGAGGGAACAAGTTTTTGCCGTGAAAGAAAAAATATTACTCTGAAAATGGAACTGTACATGTATATTTTAATTAAAAAATGACAGAAAACGAGTAAAACTCATAATAAATGCTAAATTCAATGTAAAATCATCAGTAACTAGTGGGACTGAGTAAATGTTGTGACATTCATGTGCAAAATTCAAATTTAAATTTTTCATGAGGTTTGGTGTAGTTTGATGTGAATTTACACAAGTGAGGGCATTTTCGGCATAACGGTCGAATCGTCGACCCCGGAAGTTGTAAAACCTTTTGCATGTGAGGTATATGTGAGAACACATCCCACATATACATGTTATTGTTCACACATGTGAGATTTTGTCTGAAAACACTTGTGGAACCTCATGTTGGTTGGGTCGATCCATGTGTGGACCCACATCGATCATGTCGGTGAAGGGCTCTTTTTCAAGCAAGCTGCACTTCAAATACTCAGATTGAGCTGCAAATTTTTGTGAGTGGTCATGAAGGGTAGGTATGTGTGCCTAAGGAGTTTCAGATTTTTCTGACAATTTTAGGTGTTTGTTGATTTTTTTATTAAAAAATGACAGAAAATGAGTAAAACTCATAATAAATGCTAAATTCAATGTAAAATCATCAGTAACTAGTGGGACTGAGTAAATGTTGTGACATTCATGTGGAAAATTCAAATTTAAATTTTTCATGAGGTTTGGTGTAGTTTGATGTGTTGAAGTGATGCCTACTTTGGTATAATTGTGCACTTCGTCCACAAATGAGCATTTGTTTTTTATGTATGTTGAAAAAATGACTAACATGCCATAATTGTTCTGAACTAACCTATAGTCCGAACAAAGGCATGTAGTCAACATTTTGTTGTACATTTGAAGTTGTAAATCATATGGTTTTAAATAATTTTGAAGTGCAACTTTATGATTCAATGTATTTTTCTGTGTGCTGATGTTTTGCCATTGTGAACTTATTGTGAGTTTACATAATAGCGATGGGCTCCATTTTTGCATGAGATACTTTGTGTTTGACTTTTGAACTTACGGGATAGCAACCACCATCTACCCCACAGCCTCATTAAATAGCGGTTGTAGGCGATTACTACTACTTATTGTATTTATAAGGGCCCTGGTTGGTTTTGCCTTCTGCCCTCCCTTGTTCATGCGGTGAAGCAAGTCTCCTTCATCTTCTTTCTCTCTCTTTTGTGCTGAAAAACTCTTTTCTCTCTGAAGATTTTCGTTTGTTTTGAGAGGTAGGAAAATATGTTTTTACATGTCACTACTTCACCTCACCTCCTTTTTCTCTGTTTGTTGAAAATCCTTTTTGTCCTCTGAATAATCTTGTTTGTTCAGATCTATGGATATATGTGTGTATGGTTTCAGATCTATGGATAGATTTCTATGAATATGCCCTACCTACCTGTATTTTTTACTAGCTTTGGTAATTGCTAAATATACACAGGATGAACTGTGTTGTTTGTGGTTCGATGGGCAATCATTGTCAGCAGAGGCGGGAGACTCTCAGTTCATTTCGTTGTTATCTTGGAAGCAGATTTGATGACTTTATGGTATATATCCTTTTTTAGAATGTATCTTTTTTGTTGACAGATTCTAGACTATATCCTTATTTTCTGCATTTTTGTTCTACTGTTTTTTCAGTTGTGCCTTGTTTTGTGAGGAGGCAGTTCAACAACCTTGTTGGTAATATCTTTTTTGTCGTTACATCGGATGAAGTGAAGTACAAATTTCATGTTAAGAAAGGCAGTTCGAAGACACGTGTTTTTGGTACTGGATACCAAAAATTTCTTCATGACTACGACCTGAAAGTTGGTGACTGTATCATGTTTGGGTTTGATAGTGCTCCTGAACTGTTTGGGATTTTTGCAGTAGGTCCTGATGGCACTGAAAAGCATCGTGTCGATGGTAATTCTGTTTTATCCTTTACCATGTGTTGCCCATTTTTTTAATATAACTGATGTTATATCTCCTCTTTTTTATTCTTTTATTAATTTTAAATTTGTATGCAGAAATTCCAACTGCAGTTGTCCACACTAAAGGTGTTATGCTTACTACTGCTCAAACATTGAAGAAGGAACAACTTCTCCGTGAGCGTGGTCTTGGTCTTGGTGTTGTTTTTGTGCACACCTTGACGAATACTGATTTGAAGGGCAATGGACTGGTATAATTCTCCTTTTCTTTATGTAATCTTAGTTATCCTTTATATCCTTCCCATATATAATTTAATTTTTATTATTCAGCGTATACCGAAGGAAGTTGTTAGGTCCTTGAATATCTACGAAAGCGGGGAGGCATGTTTTTTTGTTGATGACTATGGCTACCACCCTCGGGGTGCATACTACACTACTACGATGGAAGGATGAAGTTCGATTCTGTTGGTCGGAGTTTACTAAGGAGTATAACTTTGAATCTGGGAATGTTGTTCTCATTCTTTTCAACCAGGGCGGCCGTGGTGGTATTGAAGTTTCAGTTGATATCCTATGATATAATCTTTATCATATGATATAATTGTTTTAGTCTACAATTTGTGTGTGCCCATTGTGTGTTTATGTCATATCGCTACCCTGGCCGCTCTTGTGTGAAGGGATTGTATAGTGGGATTATGTAGGGGGTACACTTTACGATTGACTATTTGGTCCTGCATTTTTTCTACTGCCAGTTCAATTTTCACTGATTTTAATTGTTCATTTTTTGCAAATTAATATGTACTTCCCTGGGCCTTGGGAAAAACAGAACAAGCCCACTAGGCTGGAAGTTAAACAACTGGGTATGATTGCCCAGGTTCCAAATAACAAAAGTAGAACATAGTCTTTGAAACATGACATAGTTTAACCATGAACCTCCAGGGGAACAACTAAACAGAAACTAAATTTAGTGGAGAACATGAGGGCCAACAGCTGGACCGACGAGCGGGATGAGGCCGATCTGACGTAGTCCCTGAGGAACTTGCCAAAGGCAGCGTGCTTCGCCTTGCTAGCAGGATTGTGCTTCTGCTTGCTACCTTTTCCAACTCCCATCGCGTGCTGGATCAGACACACGAGATCGTTCAGGAAAACCCTGCCGCAGAATGGGCAATGTGGCTTTCCGTTACGACGGAAAGGGATCTGGCCAGTCTTCAGCTTCTTCAGAACGAAGCGGCTCTTCCGGTCCCGGTCCTCCTTGTCGCTGTCAACGTCCTCAGAGTCTTCCTGCGATTTTGAAAGTAAAGAAGAAGTGAGAGAAGGAAATTAACTGAAATACAATTGAAGCATTAAATATTTTTGTATGAACATTATTAAGAATTAATCATGTAGAATCAACATTTATGATCCAGATCCAACCATACATAATTACTTCACTAATATAAATAACCACCAATTTAAACTGTTGTCACAACTTGTTCATGGGTAGTCCAATCATTATTTCAGTATTATAAGTAAGCTCCAATTTAAGAGAAAATGGTGATTATAAATTTCATGGATCAGGGATCAATCATTTGTTCCCTGAAGATGTACTGATTCATAAAACAATATGGATTCATGACGTCAATAAGCAGGAATTGAACAAAAATTATGGTCATAAATTACATGCAACTGATAATTCACTTGTTCCCCAAATTAAAATGATGTACACACTATGGTTTCATCGTATAAATAAGCACCAGTTTAAGACAAATGGTGATTATAAAATCCATGTATCAGATCAATTAATAGTACCTATAATATAATTCTTGTAATCATAATCACTCTGGTATGATTCATATTCGGATGAATTTAAGTTTGAAATGCAGTGAGCGTTACACTAAGCAGGTATCATTCATCACACAAAAGGAATCATTACAGTTGAATCAAGATGTGCATCAAATATTACAGATCTAGTAACTACAAACAATAAATCAGATGAGCAAGAACCCCAGAATCATCAATTTGTACAAGAAGTCGCAGACAGGGCAAATCAATCTACCCTATGAGCAAACCCTATGGTGAACAGTAAGATCAAGAAAAACAGGGGATCGATCGGAATAGTAGAGTACCTCGCTGCAGTTGTCGGAGGCCTCCTCTTCGAACTCGTCGCACTCTCTGGGGCCATATAGCTCGCGGTACTGCCTGGAGTGGCGGTAGAACGGGTCATTCGGATCGAAACCCTGGTCATCTGCTTGTGCCGCGGGAGCGAGGACGTCTCCCTTGGCCTCATCAGCGACGGCGACCACGGCCGGTTGGGCGGAGCCCTCCACGGTCACGGCGCGGCGAAGAGCGGCTCCAGTTCCGGAAGAAGATCCCGCCTCCGCGACGTCGACTACTACCGGACCCTCGCCGTCGCCTCTATCGACATTGACGACCGCACTCGCCTCCGGCTCGTCTCCGCGAACACGCTTCATCTTCGGGATCTTCGGTGGAAGGGGAGGTCGGTGTTGCGCTGGTGGAGGTGCAAGCAGGGTTTTTCGCCAGAGATTGGGGAATAGAAGTTGCGGGTGGGAGAGACGATGGGGCCGATGGATATACAGTAGGTGCTGCCGTTTGGGTTCCTCTACGACGCGTGGGTGTGAAAACGTGGATTGCTGCATGTAGTCAGTCCACTTTCCCATTACTTTGACATGGGTCCCACGCATGACGGATGGGCTGGCACAGAATTTTCAGTATGGGTATTAAAAACTCTAAAATATTTGAAATACGAATTAGTGATCACACATAGCCTCTTCTTGAGTTTAGGGGATGAATTTTTGAAAATTTTCAAACCAAACTGCCAAGATAGCATGCTAGCGTCATTACCCACATGTTGATGCACCCTTATGCCAAAAAAAATTCTAGTTTGTTATTTTCCATGGAAAGTGTTAGCCACACATTGGCCAATACACAAGGTTTGGAAAGATTTCAACAAATTTTCAATTTTATATGAAAGTTTGAGTGTTTGGTGAAACCTAGGTTGACCTAATTGCACTAAGAGGTTGTCAAACCTTTTTCCAAGTGAAACTTCTGTTGTAGGGTAATGTGGTGACGTTAAATGCCCCAAATCCATGGTGGTTTGGTCAGTTTTTGGCGATTTCCCCCTCTTTTCATCCGAAAACCCCTCGTTCGACACATGTCCACCATGGGGACACCAAGCCACCAAATCCAAAAAATCAGAACCCATAGCAACCAAGGTGTCATATCACAATGTGCACAAGTGTGCCAAATCATGCCCCAAATCCATGGTGGTTTGGTGAGTTTTTGGCGATTTCCCCCTCTTTTCGTCCGAAAATCCCTCGTTCGACACATGTCCACCATGGGGACACCATGCCACCAACTCCAAAAAATCAAAACCCATAGCAAGCTAGGTGTCATATCACAATGTGCACAAGTGTACCAAATCATGCCCCAAATCCATGGTGGTTTGGTGAGTTTTTGGCGATTTCCCCCTGTTTTCGTCCGAAAACCCCTCGTTCGACACATGTCCACCATGGGGACACCATGCCACCAACTCCAAAAAATAAAACCCATAGCAACCAAGGTGTCATATCACAATGTGCACAAGGGTGCCAAATCATGCCCCAAATCCATGGTGGTTTGGTGAGTTTTTGGCGATTTCCCCCTCTTTTCGTCCGAAAACCCCTCGTTCGACACATGTCCACCATGGGGACACCAAGCCACCAACTCCAAAAAATCAAAACCCATAGCAACCAAGGTTTCATATCACAATGTGCACAAGGGTGCCAAATCATGCCCCAAATCCATGGTGGTTTGGTCAGTTTTTGGCGATTTCCCCCTCTTTTCGTCCGAAAACCCCTCGTTCGACACATGTCCACCATGGGGACACCATGCCACCAACTCCAAAAAATCAAAACCCATAGGAACCAAGGTGTCATATCACAATGTGCACAAGGGTGCCAAATCATGCCCCAAATCCATGGTGGTTTGGTCAGTTTTTGGCGATTTCCCCCTCTTTTCGTCCGAAAACCCCTCGTTCGACACATGTCCACCATGGGGACACCAAGCCACCAACTCCAAAAAATCAAAACCCATAGCAAGCAAGGTGTCATATCATAATGTGCACAAGTGTGCCAAATCATGCCCCAAATCCATGGTGGTTTGGTTAGTTTTTGGCGATTTCCCCCTCTTTTCGTCCGAAAACCCCTCGTTCGACACATGTCCACCATGGGGACACCAAGCCACCAACTCCAAAAAATCAAAACCCATAGCAACCAAGGTGTCATATCACAATGTGCACAAGGGTGCCAAATCATGCCCCAAATCCATGGTGGTTTGGTCAGTTTTTGGCGATTTCCCCCTCTTTTCGTCCGAAAACCCCTCGTTCGACACATGTCCACCATGGGGACACCATGCCACCAACTCCAAAAAATCAAAACCCATAGCAACCAAGGTGTCATATCACAATGTGCACAAGGGTGCCAAATCATGCCCCAAATCCATGGTGGTTTGGTGAGTTTTTGGCGATTTCCCCCTCTTTTCGTCCGAAAACCCCTCTTTCGACACATGTCCACCATGGGGACACCATGCCACCAACTCCAAAAAATCAAAACCCATAGCAACCAAGGTGTCATATCACAATGTGCACAAGGGTGCCAAATCATGCCCCAAATCCATGGTGGTTTGAGTCGGTTTTTGGCGATTTCCCCTCTTTTTCGTCAAAAAACCCCTCGTTCGACACATGTCCACCATGGGGACACCAAGCCACCAACTCCAAAAAATCAAAACCCATAGCAAGCAAGGTGTCATATCACAATGTGCACAAGTGTGCCAAATCATGCCCCAAATCCATGGTGGTTTGGTGAGTTTTTGGCGATTTCCCCCTCTTTTCGTCCGAAAACCCCTCGTTCGACACATGTCCACCATGGGGACACCAAGCCACCAACTCCAAAAAATCAAAACCCATAGCAACCAAGGTGTCATATCACAATGTGCACAAGGGTGCCAAATCATGCCCCAAATCCATGGTGGTTTGGTCAATTTTTGGCGATTTCCCCCTCTTTTCGTCCGAAAACCCCTCGTTCGACACATGTCCACCATGGGGACACCATATTATGTTATTGTTCACCACTTTGAGATTTTTTCGATGAAAAATTTCAGATAAATGAGTAAAAGTCATATAGAAAATTTGAATCACAATTTTTGGTGATTTTAACGTCTGGTATGTTTTGATTTTGAAGAACTCTACTGCTTTGAACATTTAGTTTACTAGCACTTTGAAGTACTAGGATGTACACAACATAAAATTGAAACCTCCCAAGACAATTGTTAACATATCATGGCAAAATATTTACAGTTACAAAAGAACGGACTACTAGCCAAAAGCACCTCACGCAGGAGGGAGACCAAACCAAAAGATCAGGGGGTCATGCAGCAGAAGAGATGATCAATCCACCATCAGCAGGACTCTGTCGACCACGATCTTGCGGTAGAGCTCGTACGAGACCCAAGCATCAATGGCTGCATACTCGATGTTCATATTTGGAAGTGGGAAGTCCCCACGATCTGTGCCGATGGTGGTGGAACTTCTTCTTCATATCACCGAACCATGAATCAATGAGTCTTGCTGCCATGGTAGCCATGCCAGCCCTCGCATGACCGGTGTACTTGAAGTACTCGTCACGGAGATCGACGTAGTACTCGGAAGGAATCTCCATGTGCCATGTCCTCCACAGAACTCTCTTGTCACCACGGATGTCAACACTCGCAAACGTAGCGCCTTCTCGAAAGAAATCGCAGATTGCCGGAGACTCCCACCGATTAGCACTGCGATAAACAAAGTAATGTACTAGTCACAGATCAGTTACAAATATGCAAGAACCTACGGAGGAGACGAAGATGAAACAAATTAATAAATCGGGAACAATGTGTAGCAGATTTAGATCGGGAATGTCTTGCTTTTACGGAACAATGTGTAGCAGATTTAGATCGGGAATGTACTGATTTTCGGGAACAATGTCTAACGAAAATCAAAGAGAGACAGAACGGCGGCAAGTAAAAAACCCCAATCGAAAGATTAAAAAAGGGGATTAGTTCTTACGCTGCGTAGTGGAACACCAGCACATGTCGACGCATGCAGAGTTGAACCACGGCGATCTTCTTCTCGTCCTCGGCTCGATGGTTGGTGTACTCGAAGTCGAGGCCGACGAACTTGTGCTCGTCCTCCATGAGCCACTCCGTGTACATGTCGAGGACGCGGCGCACTACCCAGGGGTCGTTGGTGTAGACCACCTCCAGGTCCTCCTCGTCGTGGATGTGGACTGCGCGCGTGCTAGTCCAGTTGTACATTTGCTGCTCATCCATGTCCATGGCGACGCAGCGGCGGGAGACGAAGATAATGAGGGAGAGGAGACGACGAGAAGTGTGGAAAGTGGAAACCAGGATGCGGTGCGAATATTGAGACGGTAGGGGAGGGGGAAGGGGATAAATATCATCCCCATTAATTACTCCGTGCGAATATTGACACGGCAGACGAAGAGAAAACGACGGGTCTAGTCCAAGCGACGCGCATTCGACCGTGTTGTCACGTCTAAACCCAGCACCGCCCATTTGCACTCCTATTGACCTACCGAAATTTACTCCACGATATAACTTGCCATCATATCGCGACCTCCTTCAGCCGCCGCCAGATCTCGCCACGTCTCTCGCCGCCAGATCTCGCCACGTCTCTCGCCGCCACAGCTCGCCACGTCTCACGCCGGCGAGACTTGTAAGACTCTCGCTCCGCGTCGAGACCAAGGATGGCGCCTACTAGTGGAGTACGTAAATAACATGTACGTCTCGCGATCGATCGTTGTTTTCGATTTGTAATCTTTCTTCATATTTTTTGCAGTGTCCAGTTTGCTTTGACAAGAAGGGGATGTGCGGCGGAGGGGGAGTCGCGTTAGGTTTTTTCGTGCAAACACTACAAGAGGGTTTTGAGGAGAAGACGGTACATGCACTTATAAGTTTAAAATTCATTCAGATGTTTTATTAATTCGCCGCCACATCAAAGTTTAACACGTGATCCTAGTAGTTATTGCTAGTTTAGTACTATTATTCAGATGTGTGTAATAATTGTTGGTCACCATATGTATTAACCGCTTATTTATGGTTGAGTTTTACGATAGTTGTGATAACTTTTACGTTCATACCAGTTTTACGATAGCTGATAGAAGTTTAGATATGTGCTGATAGAAGTTCAGATATGTGCTGATAGAAGTCCAAGATCTGAGACTCGGTGATTATCCGAGTAGACGCATATTTAACATACTTTTGTATTAACTCTACTGAATTTAGGTCATCCCTTGCTACTATAGACCGTATTTCCTTAAGAAGTATGGTGTCCAGACCTCCCACGGGACAACTTTTGAAGCTGCACTCAAAACCAAAGATGGCCATGCATTTGTTGTTAATGTTACCAACAGAGCTGGCAGAACCTATATCAACGGAAGATTTTGGAACGAATTTGCTAGAGTGTACAATTTTAAGGTTGGCATGGAGTTAATTTTCAGAGTTAACTCATCTGGTCAGGATACTCTTGTAATAACTGGAACTGAACCACTAATCCATCCAGGTAATTTTCCACCTTTGGACACAATGATTGATCATATTAATTATTCCATCTTATGTCAGTTATTTTAATTATGCAGCTTACTACCAGTTGTCCCGTACGAAGCGTGACATTGTTGACTCGCTCAGTAGTACTGATGGAACAATGGTAAATTGGAGGATGATGCATACCGTCATTCTTCAGGTGGACAACTTGGACTACCTTGTTGAGTACCACAATGCTGGAGATTATGATCAAGGAGCACTAGTTGTCCCAATGCTGCATACTCTGAATTGGACAAACAGCGAAAATTACAACAAACACGTGGTAAGCAGTAGATCATATCATTTCATTAAGTTTGCGACCTACATTACGTACAAGTGTTAACTAAACTATGTCCCTACTGTTGGAACAGAAAATCCCTAGCCGTTTGGTTCCTAAAGATATGGAACAATATGGTGCAATCAGTATTGTGTGCCATCCCAGTACTTTGGTGCATGCGTCCTACGCAATTTCTTGAACGATGGTCGTCTGCGTCGATGGGTGGAAGGAGTTCATGGACAAGGAAAAGCACCTTCAGATGGGTGACAAGATGCTGTTCTTGCTTTACCTGGGAAATGCAGGGGTTTACTTGTTTGCTACCCATGTGCCTGAAATCGATCTGGAGTAGCTAGTCCGTGATTCATGGTGCCCGTGTGTCCAACTATGCAGCCCCTTTAGGTTTAAATTAAGTTGTAAGACTCTTTATGCACTTGTCGATTTTGCTTGTGTTAAAACAATAGTTAGTCATATCGTGCTGCTGGTTGTAATCGTGTCAAGTGTCGATTAATTAAAACCATTGTCAAAGTTATGTTACCGACATGTTGGCTTTCTTATATTTGTCCATATTTTTGCTTATATTAATTTGCTCTTAAACCCTTCTGGATAATTCAATGACAAGTTCGAGATCGTAAACATCTAAATAAGAACATTTCAAATGTTTGGAACAAAACATATAGTTGTATGCATTACATGTTTCTATCAATCTAAATCACTATCTTCTTCTGAATTTTTTCCCTCGTCATCATGTATGTTCTCTTCCAAAATGAGACTATCTTCCTGATTCTCTAGTTCATCTTCGCTCATATCCATGTCAACATTGGGACTATCTTCCCCATTCTCTAGTTCACGGATTGTACGAGCATCATGAATACGTACAACTTCAGCAGCACGATGATCATCCTCCTCTGCTTCCACCTCTGCTTCCTCGTCTAGGTCGACAACATCATGAAATGTATGGTCGACTGAACCTTCATCCTCCTGGTATGCGTCTTCATTCCGTACAAATGCATCATCGTTACCATCTTCTAATTCTGGAACGTCGTACACATGTCTATGGCTGAACTTCTGCACCACTTTCCACGGATCACCAAACTTTGTATCCTCCAAATAGAAGCATGTTTCAGCTTGACTGGCCAATATGAATGGTGAATTCTTGAACCATAGGATAGAAGTGTTAACGCTTTTAAAAAAACCATCATCTTTTATCTTGGAACCCTTGCTCGCAAGGTCGAACCAGTCGCAACGAAACAAGTACACGGACCTGTCAGCGTGTTTGTTAGTCCCGTACTGCAGTTCAAGAACTTCTTGCAGAACACCATAGTAGTCGGTCTCATCTGCATCACCAAAAGATCCCTTAGTCGCTACGCCCGAATTTTGAGTCTTCAGGTCTTTATCCCGAGTAAGCGTGCGAAACCTCGCACCCTTTACGTTGCAACCAGCGTATACTACTACACGCCGGTCTTGCCCAGCAGCCAGAGACTTCAAATCTTTTGATGCATTGTCCAATTGTCTCACATGGTTTGCAAACCAACCTGCAAACTCTCTCTGAACCGTCTCCTCGATGTCACGCACACCCCTACCTCCCAATTCTTGTCGGAATTCACTGAAACATAGAAAAAACACATATGAAATACAGGACAATTATGTCTGCAACATTGAGAAGTAGTTATTAAAGTGAAGCTAACTACTTACTTGATATAACGTTCTACATCGTCACAGTTGTTCAGCACATACCAAACCATTTTGTCAAATTCCTTGTCAAAATGTTTCAAAATGGATTTCCCAAGACCTTTAGCTCCAACTGAAAATACTTCCATCTCGTCAGGATCAGGTTTTCTCCGAATGTCTTGGTTCCTATCATCTTTGTTAAATCTTGTTTCTGTGCCATCCTTGAAAAATCTAGAGCAAAAAATCAAACACTCATCAACAATGTAGCTCTGCGATAGAACCTTCGGCCTTGCTTTGTTACGGACCGTAGACTTTAGATAACCTAATCTTCTCTCAACTGGATACATCCAACCATAATGAACAGGACCCCTCGAAAGAGCCTCCTCAGGAAGATGAATAGCTAAGTGCACCATTACATCAAAAAAAGCTGGGGGGGAAGAGCTTCTCAAGTTTGCATAGGATCACAACAATTTCAACCTTCAATCGATTCAGCACATCAACTTTCAGGGTTTTGGCACACAGCTCCCTAAAAAATCTTCCTAGCTCTGCAATAGCCACATACATTTCCTTAGATGCAATTCCCTTGAGCCCAGCCGGCAACACTCGCTGCAGAAGTATGTGGCAATCATGCGTCTTCATACCGGTAACCTTACAACCATCAATATTCACACATCTTCCCCAGTTTGCGCAATAACCATCTAGGAACCTAGTGTTTGCCAAATACCTACACAAATGTCTCTTCTGTTCCTTCGAAAGCGTCCACGGTGCAGGGGGCTTCGCATAAGTTACTGCTGCATCATCATCATCATCCTTCACAATTTTGTCCAACCAATACTTCTTCCACATTTTGAATTTCTTCAAATCAATTCTAGCACTAACAGTGTCCTTATTCCTACCCTCAAGTTCAAGTAGTGTACCAACAATATTGTCACATATGTTCTTCTCAATATGCATCACATCTAAGTTGTGATCTATCTTAAGTTCTGGCCAGTACGGTAGATGATGTAAGCTGACTTTCAGGTGCCATGTTGGTTCACCGGGTACAGTTGCACGCTTCCGCTTTCTACTTATTGGATTTTTCCCATGTTCAAAATCCTTAACCCTTTCTACCTTCGCAGCTACCTCTTTGGGTGTGTACTTCCTTGGTGGATCTCTAGTCTCAGTTGTACCATTGAAAAGTCTGCTTTTCCTGTATGGGTGATTTTTATCAAGAAATCGCCGATGCCCAATATATCCAATTTTGTTTTTCAAAGGTTCAGCGCAAGGATTCTCATCGCAATGCACACACGCATGAAATCCTCTTGTGCTTCGGCCTGACATAGTGGCATATCCAGGATAATCATGAATAGACCAAAGAAACGCAGCATGCAATGGGAAATATTCCTCTGTGCATGCATCAAATGTCTCCACACCACTCCATAGCTGCATCATATCTTTTATCAGTGGCTGCATAAATACATGAAAATCTTTCCCTGGGGAATACTTTCCGGGGATTAGCAATGCCATCATGTAATTCGATTGATCCATGCACATCCATGGTGGGAAGTTGTAAGGAATCACAAAAACAGGCCACATACTGTAAGGATTACTCATACTTCCAAAAGGACTGAAGCCATCTGTGGCAAAACCTAGTCTTATGTTACGAGGATCTTTAGCAAACCAATCAAACTTGCCATCAAAGTGCTTCCATGCCTCACCATCAGCAGGGTGCCTCAGTACATTGGGCTCAACAACCCTCTTCTCTTTGTGCCATCTAGTATGTGTCGACATTTCCTTTTTAACAAATAGTCTCTGCAACCTTTTAATTATAGGAAAGTACCTTAACACCTTGTGAGGGATTTTCTTTTTTCCAGTAGGGTCTCTATATCTTGATAATCCACAAACATGGCAGTTCATATCGTCCTTGTTATCTCCCCAAAATAAAGAACAATCAAACTTGCATGCATGAATTGTCTCATAACCAAGCCCAACATCAGAAAGAACACTCTTAGCATCAGCATATGATTTGGGAAAGTCCACATCTGGCAAAGCTGTACGTAAAAGCTGAAGTAAGAGATCAAATCCTCTGTTTGTTATCCGGCTGTATGATTTGACATGAAGGAGCTTAATAATGAACGACAACCTAGTGAAAGAGGTGCATCCCTCATAAAGTTCTTTTTTCGCTGACTCAATTAGATTAGCATACAGATTTGGCAGGTCAGGACCTTTATTTCCAGACTTCTGCAATTCATTGATCATACTAGACGAATCATCAACATAACAATCACCATTGTCTTCCTCTTCATCGTTGTCACTATCATACGCACCATCATCGTTTCTATCCCGCCCTTCGTCATCACTAAAACCTTCCCCATGTCTAGTCCATCTTGTATACGTCATGGACATGCACGAACAATTGCGGTGATCCTCGATTGTTTTTATATCTGACGTATCAGATTTAGGCAGTCCTTGCAAGGGCACAAGATTGGTTCATCTGTATTGTCCAAGTGTTCTCGCGCAAACTTGATGAAATCCCTAACACCTGCCATGTACTTTGTTGTGAACTTCTTGGTGCCATCAGTTATCCAACTTCGATCCATTGCCTACAATTCAGTTAAGAACATGCCAACGTTCTTCAGAACAGATCTTGACAACTGATTAAAAAATCTAGACCTAACGAATAATCAGGAGAACTCACCGATGATGCGTCTCGCCGCCACCACAATGGAGCCTTCACGGAATTCTTCTCTCCTCGACGAGAACCCTAGTCGATTCGACTGTTAGCAAGAGCACCTATATAGGCCGTGTCTGCTAGCGGCGCGACTTAAACGAGGCACCCTCGGCCGACATAAATATTAATAAGGGAATTATTATGTCGTAACATCTAGATCACACCATTGAAATAAATATGTAGAATAGACTAGTTACGGATCTAGATCAAAATTCCATATCTACCTTAGCGGTAAGACTCCGCGTCGGTCACGCCAAAGCCCTTGTTCGATTCTTCCAAACCACAATTTTTACTTAATTAAATATGTTCCTGACAAGTGGGTCACGCATGATATATAAAACTAATAACATTTAATAAAGTAACTTAGTATTATTTCGTCACCACGATCTTTGATTTCGTCACCTATTAACAGACACGATGGAAGCCCTTCCCGCTTGGGTAATGGGTGACGATTTTTTGTTGACGAAAAATCATGTCGTCAAGCATTACCTTAAATGCTTGACGAAAGATGAATTCCTCACCTATAAGGACACATCCATGACGGTATGCATTTTTGTCACCAGGGTTTTCGTCAACAAATCCCCCATCTCTTGTAGTGTCAGGTGCGCCAGCCGAGTCAAAGAAAATCCGAACTCCCAGGGCTATAGGGCCCATATGGCAGCGTCTCTAGCGATGTTTTTTCGATCACGCCCTCTCGTTCACATTCTCCGATCGAGCCGTTTATGCTGCTGGCTCATGGGTCCCGCATGTCACCCTCTCTGAACGATACATGTTTCTTTTATTGGATTTTTTACCCCATGATTTTTGGCTACTTGGCATTTTCTTTCAATCCCATGCCGCCTTCGAAACGTTCAGACCGCTCCTGAAAAATGGGACCCATATGTTATACTCTATGTACAAAATGCCGCCTTCGAAACATTGAGACTGCTCTTGGATTATTTTTGGCACCTCATGTTTGGCTACTTTCCTCTTTCTTTCAATCCCCTGCCGCCTGGTTAACGTTGAGAACGCTCCTGCCAAATGGGTCTCATATGTCAGCCCCTTTGAACTATAAACGTTTTCTTTCTTGGATTTATTTTTGACCCCTAGTTTCGGGCTACTTGCCTTTTCTTTTGATCCACTGCCGCCTAGTTAACGTTGAGGACGCTGATGGCTCATGGGTCTCACATGTCAGCCTCTTTGAACGATAAATATTTCCTTCTTGGATGTTTTTCACCCGTGACTTTTGTCTACATAGTTTTTTTTCTTCAGATCCCTGCCATCTTGCTAATGTTGAGGACGTTGCTGCAAAATGGGTACCACGTGTCATCATCTCTGAATGACAAATGTTTCCTTTCTTGGTTGTTTTTCAATCGCGCTTTCTAGCAAATTAACTTTTGCTTTGGATCCATGCCGCCTTGGTAAGGTTGAGGTGGGTGCTCTCTCATGGGACCCATATGTCAATCTCTATGTCTAATAAATCTTTCCTTTCTTGGATTATTTTTGATCCCTGATTTTGGGATAGTTGACTTTTTATTTCAATATCATGCCGCCTTGTTGATGACTCCCAAGTGCAGGAGATCAATTGTAATACTTTTTAATAAGAAAGGTAGTCGAAACCACGAGGAGCTGAAGGTATTGGTTAGCGTAATCGACAAGAAAGCGGTAATAATAAAATAGCAGTTTTGGTGTTTTTGGCTGTATAGTTTGCAATAAAAATAAAGTGCAGAAAGTAAATAGCAAATAAGTAAATGCTCTCAGTGAGGAAAAAGCCTAATCATCTATGCAGCAAGAGGACAAGCTCAAGTGTGTGTGTGTGCTTATATGAGACTAAAGTTTTCGAGGGCATTATGGATTTACTAGCATCTGAGTCCTAAACAACATGGTAAATATTTTGTCAAGCTTTATTCAAATTGGGGCGGAGCCTAAGTTAGGTGCATCCATAGATATGTGAAAACACACCCCTTATGATGGGTTCTAGAGCCATTTTCATGTGCAAGTATAGGAATCATTAAGACATAAATATCCCACCATAGCCATGAGATCATTAGTCCCCGACATCTCTAATACAACCCATAGTATTGGAAAACGGCTTCTGTCAGTCCGTCCCTTCCAACACTTATGCATTACATTAAAGTGCATCCCTATGAGGCCATATAGGTGAAGTAATATGGAGTCGACGTTCGCATAAAACCATCATAGAACAACATAAAAGATATAAAACTTGACTAAATACTCATTACCCATCATATAGAATCATAGCCAGATCATATGTAACATCCCAAAAATTCAAAACAAAACAAATGAATTTCCCTAGTTCCAAATTTTGGAACCAACAAAAACTTTTATCAAATTAAGTTTGATGCTTAGTGATCTTGCTTAATTCTTGTGCTATTGCCATGATTGCTTGTTATTAGTATTTAAAGTGATCTTAAACCCTAAACCTCACCCCTCTTTCACCATACTAGTTAAAATGAAATAAAAGGAAATTAAATAAGAAAAAGGTATATGTGCCTATGGCTATTTTTATAAATCTTTACCCTATGCTTTTCTACTTTGTTTAGAGGTTTGGAAAACCTTCATACACCTTACCTAGTACCTATCAAACCAATTCCAAGTGGTTTCCATAGAAATTAAAAAGAAACTAAAAATGCCATAGAGGCATATGAGAGCAAAATAGCAAATATGTGAATTTAAGAACCTTGACCCTCATACATGTTGTGAATGGTTGGATCACTCCTATATATCATTTCAACACTCAACAACACCAATTGGGTCAAGCCAAGTCAAAGTAAAACTCAAATGCAACATATGCATAGAGGCATATGTGACACATAGCCATAATACCCAATTCTTGCCCTAAGCCTTTAAACCTTGACCAAATGATGTGAAACCATCCCTCAACCTAATATAACACTAAATTGACCCTAACCCATGCCCAAGTAAAGCAAGGGGAACAATTTACAAGAATAATAAAATTTAACACATCACTTCTTATGTGTTATGGTCATTTTTGCAAATCTTTGATCAAGACCTTGTGAAATGGATTCAATGGTTTGAAAATGTTTCTAAACTAAGAAGAATCACATTAGAGTCAACAAAAGTCAAATCAAATGGAGAGAAACCAAATATTGAGAAAATCCCAATTTTCACTCACATACACTTAGGCCAAAATTGCAAATCTTCACCAAAGGCCACCATAGCTCCATCTTTGGTTTCTAAAATACTTATATAACTCAAACAAACCCAAATGCATCAAAGAAACCAGAATCAATTCAAAATTTAACTCAAAACCATCTCACATGTGATGATGGTCATTTGTGTGATTTTTAACATGATCCCCTCTTTACCCCTCTGGCTTTGACTTTTCTTCAACCAAACTTGGTCAACTATGACCATGTCATCCAAGACCATATGAAAGTGAACAACTCTCATGTTGACCATTAGTGCTGATGTTGAACAGGTTGACCAGTAGAGAGGTGACAAGTAGGGACTTTGAAACTATGTGAAGATTACCCCAAATTTGAGAACTTGCAAAACTTTGTCAAATTGACCACCACCACCATCAATCCCTTTCTATATTTATATAAATGAGTTGCACCAAAAAGAATTTCAAATTTTGAAAAGAAGTTTCATGCGGCCATTGTGTCGAGCACCTTGCAGGCATGATTCTGGTTTTGGCATACACCCTTTTAACCTCTGGTCCAAAGCC
This sequence comes from Lolium perenne, assembly GCF_019359855.2. NCBI lineage: Eukaryota > Viridiplantae > Streptophyta > Magnoliopsida > Poales > Poaceae > Lolium > Lolium perenne. Next base: position 28,543,746 of record NC_067248.2, on the reverse strand, counting down.
TAAACCCCTTTAGTTCTGAGATGATAATTGCCTCTCTGTGTCTCCTGCATCAAGCCATGTCCCTGCATTGGTGATTAAAGCTGTAGAAAGCCACAAACCTTCCCATGCCGTGTACCATGCACACCCCACAAGCACTTGATCGCCCTGGTCCTCTCCTGCCTCTCTCATCATGTCTAACAGCTTCCCTACCCTCCCCTGAGCATGATCGTACCAGCCCTACGCAAAGAGACACACACATTTGTCCAGAACATGCGCGCCCAGAACCTCGCCACGGCATGCCAGCGCACGCGGTGAGCGCGCCCAGACAATGTCCTGGACGCGCCAGAGCGTCAAGCGCTCGAGCACCCTCGCGCACCCCTGCAAAGGCTACGCCTGTATCGAGCATCGCCGCAGCACCCTCTAGCCACCAGACAACCTCAAGTGCCCACGCCCACGCTGTCGCCGTCGTCCTCCTCCGCTTTTGGCCGCGCATGCCGTGACAGAACTCGCATGCGCCCGAGCCACTCCATCGCGCCCTGGACGCGCTAGCTGTACCTAAAGCATCGCCGTGATGTCGCCCACCCGTAGCCGTCCTTACCTCGCCCTTTGGCACGCCAGAACGGCCGCGCCATGGACACCCTCTCACAGCACCCGCCGGTCACACATCCCTCTATAAATAGAGGCCACCAGAGCACACCTCCTTCACACCATTCGCTTCCCCACTTCTCCCTCGCTCTCCTCGACCCCTTCTCCACTCCAATTACTGCCTCCAGCGCCGGAATTGCGAGATCATCTCCGCCGGAGTCCGCAGATCAGCGCCGCCGACTGACGCCTCCCCAAGCCTCGCCGACGGTGCCAGTCGCTTCCTCGTCCACGCCAACATCGACCAGCAGCCAGCAGAACCCCGCGGGAGCCTCCGTCACGCCGCCGACCCCCAACCTCCGTCGCCAGCACGCCCTCCTCTCGCCGGAGAAGAAGACGAACCACAACCGTGCGATCTGGTTCTAATCTGACGGTCGACGTGGCCAGGTACCGCTTCGGCAAGTTTAAGTCGCTGACGCGTGGGACCGCTTGTCAGCAGGCCCGCGCCGTTACTGGGCTGTTGTTTCCCTTTTTCAAATCAAATCGGCCCAGTTACTTTCCCGCCTAGCCCACTTAGCCTTTTTAAATTAATTCATTTCTGCTGAATTTCAATACTGGTCCCTTACTATAAATTGAATAGTTTAAAATCTAGAAATCCAATTTGAGTGATTCAAAATGTTCCATAAAGCTTATGAATTTATCTAGCCAACACCACTGGAATTAACCTCATAGCTTTTGTAGAATTTAAATAGCAAAAATAACAAGTCAGATACTTTTCAGTATTCAAATAAATCTTAAAAATCAACCATTGTGAATTTTAAAGTGAATCCAATTGCAATAACTCACACTTAACAAACTCTAATTTAGTATGTAAAAATATGATATATGTTCTGTATATGATCATGGGCTAGAAGCAGAATATTGGCTATGTAGTCAATACTAGCCCATTTAAACTATATCCAAATTTTAGAATTTAAAGCTATGAGGTGTAGCACCTCATTTAAATCATTCTCACAAGTGATATGAAGTAATGTGTTGACCTTTAAATGCTTAGGCTCATACTTGCCCACTTGTAGAATTTTTAAATCTAAATAGTATTTACATTTGCCATGGTTATTTAAATCACCTGAGATGATGAATCTCATTTAAATCATTTTCTCAAATACTAAGTGTGAAGTGTTGACCTTGGTCAACATGGGATCATCCCTGGTTATTTGAGAATAGTGAATCACCTCAATAGTAGTTTTTACTAAATTAGTTACAACTATGTGTTAAATCATATGAGAGGTTTTCCTCTCATTTAAATCTTGTTCTCAAGTAATTCAACATGAGGTAGTGACCATGGTCTATATAATCTCATATTGAGTTATTTGGTGACATTAAATCACTACCATGCTAGTATTAAATTGTATGAGGTATGGAACCTCATTTAAATCATTTTTCTCAAATGATAAGTATGAAGAGGTTGACTTTGGTCAACCTAGGTCATATATTATTCATAAGAGAAATTAAATCTTAAGAAGAATTCAATGAGAGGAAATTATTTCTCCAAACCAAAGAGAAACCTTAATTTAAATTTTCAATGAGAGGAAATTATTTCTCCTAATATTAAAAAGGGAAACCCTAGAATAATTGTTGGATAAATGTTAAGTAGTGATACTAGATCAATTGTGTGAGCCAATAAGGCTAATTAAGACTACTTAAGTGTTGTTTGGTGATTGTATCCTCGTATTCGTTTATAGACGCTAGTACCGGAGACTATCAAGAGGAAGAGGTCTTCTACCAAGAGGAAGAGCAAGAGAACTTTGGTCACATCACCAACCAAGGCAAGCTAACACTCTTGCAAGGTTCCCTTGTGCAAAGCTCTACAAGAGCAAGGCACCATTATTTTTATTTTATGCTTAATGCTCCTATCCCAAGTTTTTACTTTACAAGCTATACTAAATTTTGTTTATCAAAGTATCTTTTTGATTCCTGACTCACTTAGTCTAGTTATGGAGTAGTGCAAGAGTATCAAACTTAGCCTAGAGCAATCCAAGATACTTAGCATCCCTCATAAGTAGTTGCTTGTGCTAAACTAAAATTGACTACTAGAGATGGGAACTTGTGAAAACCAATGACTTTGAAAAACCTTAGAATGATGAGTCATTCTATTGAAAGATTTTGAAGGTGAATATGACTGGTGAATGACTTGGTGAATTTTACAAAAACTGATGGTTGGGTTCGGATGCGATACCATTCCAATTCTACAAGTACCCCCACAATACCTGAATCTGGGTAAGGCTTAGCTGGAAACTTATGTATTTTAGTATGGGTTCCCTCTAAACAAGCGTCATAGGGGTTATGCCGAGGCTGCCTCCGTACTGGTGAAGTGATGTGAAATGACGTGAAATGAGGTGAATGTCCGGCCCAAGCCCTGTGCAGTTCCCAGGCTGACCGTGTGTCTTCACTGGGAGGCCAAGCTCATGGGGAGAGGTGCCTATACTAGAGTATGTAAATGAAAGGTTAGGATTGGTAGTTCGCGTCTTGCGTACGATAAATCAGGGCCGATTACCTGACGAACTATTGCAATTATTGTGGCACAAGTGTACAACCTCTGCAGAGTTAAACCTATTCGAATAGCCGCGTCCGCGGTTATGGACAGTTGGAAAGGCCATACTGTTCCGTCATCAGAACTTTTCTAAAAATATGAATGGTGACTTGCGATTTGAATTGAAAGGGGACATTGACTTTGAATCACAACTGGGTTGTGGGAATGACACTAATGTTCCCACTTGAGTTAGTTACGCAAATGAGGATTTTTTATTACTAAAGTGCTTATGAAATAAATTTGGCTTTATGCAAATGAAACTGGAGCTTAGAACCCCCTTACTATAGTTGATAGTATTTACATTAGTATTAGTTTGCGAGTACTTTAAAAGTACTCATGGCTGTGTCCCTGGCTATTCAAATGGCCAGACTATGAAGACGAGTACCAGAACCCGGAAGAAGGACAGCAGGACGTCTACGACAACTAGGATCACTCCTGACGTCAACAGTTGCCTGTGGAATAGATGGACTACTACTACGCTACTTCGCTTCCGCTATGTGTTATGTAATTGATCAATAGATCATCTACTATTGTAATGAGACTGGATCATGTGATCCTTTGTTGTAAGACAATTACGATGTTGTAATGAATGATGTTCTGTGATATCAATCTATTATGTCTCGCAAAAACAATATTCCTGGGATTGCGAGGAATGGCATAATAGGCATCTGGAATTAAAAATCCGGGTGTTGACAAGTTGGTATCAGAGCCATTGTTTGACCTTAGGAGACCCTAGTTAGAATGGACGTCTGTAAAATTTAGTTTCAAAACCAAAGAAGTGAATATTTGTGAAAAAAACTTATTCTCACTCTTATCCTTGAGATCTTTTTCAAAATAAGAAATTCATGCTCTACTTTTTCTTTATAGCAATATCTAAAATGTTGCACACTGGAATACTTCTCTAATTTACTCCTCCTCTTTGTTCATAGATGGAATACAAATGGGAGTGCTATCAGCTTGGTCACGGAAGAGAACTGAGGTTCGAAAAGGATTTGAAGCAACTAGTGGAATATCTAGGACACCCGTATCCCGAGTTCTTCGGAATACCCCGCAACCACCACTCCGGAGAACCCCCTCGGTGGGAAGTTTCTACGGATCTACGAAGACAGCTTGGAGCCCCGGTATGGGAAACCATCTGGTTTTCTGTAACGGGAAACACTTGGAAGGAAGGACTAGTCAGAGCTATGCAAGAAGCAATTTTCCGTCTGTGCGGACAAAATGAGAACAAGATCAAGAACACTCGCTTCATCTACTACCCAAGACATGACCCCATGGGAAGACCGATGACCATGCCCCCGCACGCGGAGATGAACCCCTATGTAGCCCACCAGGACTTCAGGATGTACAAAACCCGCAGGGATTTGGACAATGCCCTCGCCTCTCGCCAAGCACAACACCCGTGAAGACGAAGAATCCACCCTGAAGAGTACTATCACCCCAGCACTTACGTAGGTGTGAGTTGTATCAGGATCCCCTTGTATCGTAGAGCGATGAATGGTTCTTCAAACCACCGGTGTGTTAGTTTTGTAATATGTGATGCTTGGTATGAATGAAAAAGTGTTGTCAGTGTTACCCCTGCAACACTACTCAAATTTTTAAGTTGTGAACTTTTTAAAAACATTACCAAAACAAAACATAGAAATTTCCCTCTTATCTTATCATCTACCTCGATGTTCAGATGGCCCCACCAACCCGCAACGCCACCGAGGATGCCATGATGCAACTGTTGCAGACAATGATGGCAGACCAAGAAGTCGAGAGAGCTGAACGCCAAGCCAACATCGCTGCGCTACAACAGATAGCTCAGAGCAATCAAGGCCATGGGAACCACGATCACCCTGGGTCAAAGCTGAAGAATTTTCAGAACACCAACCCTCCGATGTTCAACAAGACTGAAGAGCCCCTCGATGCTGATGACTGGCTCCAGACCATGGAGAACAACCTCGAAGTTGCGGGAGTTGAAGCCGCAGAAAAAGTACTGTTCGCCACCCACTACCTGTCAGGACCTGCAAGAGCCTGGTGGACAAGTGCCCGTGCAATGAATGCGGGACAGATGATGACATGGGAAGACTTCAAGATGAAATTCAGCAAGTACCATGTGCCCCAAGGACTGATCAAGAAGATGAGAGACGAGTTCCGCGAACTCAAGCAAGGAAGGATGTCCGTGGTGGAATACCGCGACAGGTTTCTCACCCTGTCAAGGTACGCCCCGGATGAGACCGACACCAATGAGAAGAGGAAGGAGAGATTTCTGAACGGACTGCACGACGAGATGCAAACGGTGTTAGTGAACATTCCGTTCGCTGACTTGGAAGCTCTCGTGGACTCAGCCATACAGATGGAAGGAAAGATGCATCAGGCCAATGAGAACCGCAAGCGAAGGATGATGAACCAGAGTGGACCCCACCATAACCAGAAGTATCGCAACAACTCCTCTGGAGGATTCCCCCAGAGAAACAACAAGCCAACTGCTCAGAGTTATCGCCCCAACTACCCCAATAACAACGGAGGACCCCCGAAGACCGGAGGCAACAACAACAATAGCCCCAACAACAACAACTCTAATGGAAACAACAATAACACCAATACTGCCCCGAGGACTGGAAGCAATGCCATCCCCGTCACCCCGAAGGACAAGTCAACTGTAAACTGCTATGAATGTGGAGTGGTGGGCCACTACTCCAATGAGTGTCCCAAGAAGCTTGCCAAGATCGCCGCCAACACTGCTGCACCTGCCCAGCAACAGCGTCGCTTCGCGGGAAGAAGGAACCAGAACAACAACAACGGCCGTCTCTACCATATGACTGCCACTGAAGCTCAGGAAGCACCCCAGACTATGCCAAGTATGTCTTCCTATTAATAAAATGCTCAATCTCTCTTAGGAACCTAACTTTTCTTAAAATCTCGGGACGAGATTTGTTTAAGGGGGAAGGGTTTGTAACATCCCAAAAATTCAAAACAAAACAAATGAATTTCCCTAGTTCCAAATTTTGGAACCAACAAAAACTTTTATCAAATTAAGTTTGATGCTTAGTGATCTTGCTTAATTCTTGTGCTATTGCCATGATTGCTTGTTATTAGTATTTAAAGTGATCTTAAACCCTAAACCTCACCCCTCTTTCACCATACTAGTTAAAATGAAATAAAAGGAAATTAAATAAGAAAAAGGTATATGTGCCTATGGCTATTTTTATAAATCTTTACCCTATGCTTTTCTACTTTGTTTAGAGGTTTGGAAAACCTTCATACACCTTACCTAGTACCTATCAAACCAATTCCAAGTGGTTTCCATAGAAATTAAAAAGAAACTAAAAATGCCATAGAGGCATATGAGAGCAAAATAGCAAATATGTGAATTTAAGAACCTTGACCCTCATACATGTTGTGAATGGTTGGATCACTCCTATATATCATTTCAACACTCAACAACACCAATTGGATCAAGCCAAGTCAAAGTAAAACTCAAATGCAACATATGCATAGAGGCATATGTGACACATAGCCATAATACCCAATTCTTGCCCTAAGCCTTTAAACCTTGACCAAATGATGTGAAACCATCCCTCAACCTAATATAACACTCAATTGACCCTAAACCATGCCCAAGTAAAGCAAGGGGAACAATTTACAAGAATAATAAAATTTAACACATCACCTCTTACGTGTTATGATCATTTTTGCAAATCTTTGATCAAGACCTTGTGAAATGGATTCAATGGTTTGAAAATGTTTCTAAACTAAGAAGAATCACATTAGAGTCAACAAAAGTCAAATCAAATGGAGAGAAACCAAATATTGAGAAAATCCCAATTTTCACTCACATACACTTAGGCCAAAATTGCAAATCTTCACCAAAGGCCACCATAGCTCCATCTTTGGTTTCTAAAATACTTATATAACTCAAACAAACCCAAATGCATCAAAGAAACCAGAATCAATTCAAAATTTAACTCAAAACCATCTCACATGTGATGATGGTCATTTGTGTGATTTTTAACATGATCCCCTCTTTACCCCTCTGGCTTTGACTTTTCTTCAACCAAACTTGGTCAACTATGACCATGTCATCCAAGACCATATGAAAGTGAACAACTCTCATGTTGACCATTAGTGCTGATGTTGACCAGGTTGACCAGTAGAGAGGTGACAAGTAGGGACTTTGAAACTATGTGAAGATTACCCCAAATTTGAGAACTTGCAAAACTTTGTCAAATTGACCACCACCACCATCAATCCCTTTCTATATTTATATAAATGAGTTGCACCAAAAAGAATTTCAAATTTTGAAAAGAAGTTTCATGCGGCCATTGTGTCGAGCACCTTGCAGGCATGATTCTGGTTTTGGCATACACCCTTTTAACCTCTGGTCCAAAGCCTAAACCCCTTTAGTTCTGAGATGATAATTGCCTCTCTGTGTCTCCTGCATCAAGCCATGTCCCTGCATTGGTGATTAAAGCTGTAGAAAGCCACAAACCTTCCCATGCCGTGTACCATGCACACCCCACAAGCACTTGATCGCCCTGGTCCTCTCCTGCCTCTCTCATCATGTCTAACAGCTTCCCTACCCTCCCCTGAGCATGATCGTACCAGCCCTACGCAAAGAGACACACACATTTGTCCAGAACATGCGCGCCCAGAACCTCGCCACGGCATGCCAGCGCACGCGGTGAGCGCGCCCAGACAATGTCCTGGACGCGCCAGAGCGTCAAGCGCTCGAGCACCCTCGCGCACCCCTGCAAAGGCTACGCCTGTATCGAGCATCGCCGCAGCACCCTCTAGCCACCAGACAACCTCAAGTGCCCACGCCCACGCCGTCGCCGTCGTCCTCCTCCGCTTTTGGCCGCGCACGCCGTGACAGAACTCGCATGCGCCCGAGCCACTCCATCGCGCCCTGGACGTGCTAGCTGTACCTAAAGCATCGCCGTGATGTCGCCCACCCGTAGCCGTCCTTACCTCGCCCTTTGGCACGCCAGAACGGCCGCGCCATGGACACCCTCTCACAGCACCCGCCGGTCACACATCCCTCTATAAATAGAGGCCACCAGAGCACACCTCCTTCACACCATTCGCTTCCCCACTTCTCCCTCGCTCTCCTTGACCCCTTCTCCACTCCAATTACTGCCTCCAGCGCCGGAATTGCGAGATCATCTCCGCCGGAGTCCGCTGATCAGCGCCGCCGACTGACGCCTCCCCAAGCCTCGCCGACGGTGCCAGTCCCTTCCTCGTCCACGCCAACGTCGACCAGCAGCCAGCAGAACCCCGCGGGAGCCTCCGTCGCGCCACCGACCCCCAACCTCCGTCGCCAGCACGCCCTCCTCTCGCCGGAGAAGAAGACGAACCACAACCGTGCGATCTGGTTCTAATCTGACGGTCGACGTGGCCAGGTACCGCTTCGGCAAGTTTAAGTCGCTGACGCGTGGGACCGCTTGTCAGCTGGCCCGCGCCGTTACTGGGCTGTTGTTTCCCTTTTTCAAATCAAATTGGCCCAGTTACTTTCCCGCCTAGCCCACTTAGCCTTTTTAAATTAATTCATTTCTGCTGAATTTCAATACTGGTCCCTTACTATAAATTGAATAGTTTAAAATCTATAAATCCAATTTGAGTGATTCAAAATGTTCCAGAAAGCTTATGAATTTATCTAGCCAACACCACTGGAATTAACCTCATAGCTTTTGTAGAATTTAAATAGAAAAATAACAAGTCAGATACTTTTCAGTATTCAAATAAATCTTAAAAATCAACCATTGTGAATTTTAAAGTGAATCCAATTGCAATAACTCACACTTAACAAACTCTAATTTAGTATGTAAAAATATGATATATGTTCTGTATATGATCATGGGCTAGAAGCAGAATATTGGCTATGTAGTCAATACTAGCCCATTTAAACTATATCCAAATTTTAGAATTTAAAGCTATGAGGTGTAGCACCTCATTTAAATCATTCTCACAAGTGATATGAAGTAATGTGTTGACCTTTAAATGCTTAGGCTCATACTTGCCCACTTGTAGAATTTTTAAATCTAAATAGTATTTACATTTGCCATGGTTATTTAAATCACCTGAGATGATGAATCTCATTTAAATCATTTTCTCAAATACTAAGTGTGAAGTGTTAACCTTGGTCAACATGGGATCATCCCTGGTTATTTGAGAATAGTGAATCACCTCAATAGTAGTTTTTACTAAATTAGTTACAACTATGTGTTAAATCATATGAGAGGTTTTCCTCTCATTTAAATCTTGTTCTCAAGTAATTCAACATGAGGTAGTGACCATGGTCTATATAATCTCATATTGAGTTATTTGGTGACATTAAATCACTACCATGCTAGTATTAAATTGTATGAGGTATGGAACCTCATTTAAATCATTTTTCTCAAATGATAAGTATGAAGAGGTTGACTTTGGTCAACCTAGGTCATATATTATTCATAAGAGAAATTAAATCTCAAGAAGAATTCAATGAGAGGAAATTATTTCTCCAAACCAAAGAGAAACCTTAATTTAAATTTTCAATGAGAGGAAATTATTTCTCCTAATATTAAAAAGGTAAACCCTAGAATAATTGTTGGATAAATGTTAAGTAGTGATACTAGATCAATTGTGTGAGCCAATAAGGCTAATTAAGACTACTTAAGTGTTGTTTGGTGATTGTATCCTCGTATTCGTTTATAGACGCTAGTACCGGAGACTATCAAGAGGAAGAGGTCTTCTACCAAGAGGAAGAGCAAGAGAACTTTGATCACATCACCAACCAAGGCAAGCTAACACTCTTGCAAGGTTCCCTTGTGCAAAGCTCTACAAGAGCAAGGCACCATTATTTTTATTTTATGCTTAATGCTCCTATCCCAAGTTTTTACTTTACAAGCTTTACTAAATTTTGTTTATCAAAGTATCTTTTTGATTCCTGACTCACTTAGTCTAGTTATGGAGTAGTGCAAGAGTATCAAACTTAGCCTAGAGCAATCCAAGATACTTAGCATCCCTCATAAGTAGTTGCTTGTGCTAAACTAAAATTGACTACTAGAGATGGGAACTTGTGAAAACCAATGACTTTGAAAAACCTTAGAATGATGAGTCATTCTATTGAAAGATTTTGAAGGTGAATATGACTGGTGAATGACTTGGTGAATTTTACAAAAACTGATGGTTGGGTTCGGATGCGATACCATTCCAATTCTACAAGTACCCCCACAATACCTGAATCTGGGTAAGGCTTAGCTGGAAACTTATGTATTTTAGTATGGGTTCCCTCTGAACAAGCGTCATATGGGGTTATGCTGAGGCTGCCTCCGTACTGGTGAAGTGATGTGAAATGACGTGAAATGAGGTGAATGTCCGGCCCAAGCCCTGTGCAGTTCCCAGGCTGACCGTGTGTCTTCACTGGGAGGCCAAGCTCATGGGGAGAGGTGCCTATACTAGAGTATGTAAATGAAAGGTTAGGATTGGTAGTTCGCGTAGTGCGTACGATAAATCAGGGCCAGTTACCCCTGACGAACTATTGCAATTATTGTGGCACAAGTGTACAACCTCTGCAGAGTTAAACCTATTCGAATAGCCGCGTCCGCGGTTATGGACAGTTGGAAAGGCCATACTGTTCCGTCATCAGAACTTTTCTAAAAATATGAATGGTGACTTGCGATTTGAATTGAAAGGGGACATTGACTTTGAATCACAACTGGGTTGTGGGAATGACACTAATGTTCCCACTTGAGTTAGTTACGCAAATGAGGATTTTTTATTACTAAAGTGCTTATGAAATAAAATTGGCTTTATGCAAATGAAACTAGAGCTTAGAACCCCCTTACTATAGTTGATAGTATTTACATTAGTATTAGTTTGCGAGTACTTTAAAAGTACTCATGGTTGTGTCCCTGGCTATTCAAATGGCCAGACTATGAAGACGAGTACCAGAACCCGGAAGAAGGACAGCAGGACGTCTACGACAACTAGGATCACTCCTGACGTCAACAGTTGCCTGTGGAATAGATGGACTACTACTACGCTACTTCGCTTCCGCTATGTGTTATGTAATTGATCAATAGATCATCTACTATTGTAATGAGACTGGATCATGTGATCCTTTGTTGTAAGACAATTACGATGTTGTAATGAATGATGTTCTGTGATATCAATCTATTATGTCTCGCAAAAACAATATTCCGGGGATTGCGAGGAATGGCATAATAGGCATCTGGACTTAAAAATCCGGGTGTTGACATCATACTATGCCCTTAGGAACATGGGGAACTACTCATAAGTGTCAAACACAATCTGTATACATAATCTCCCCACCAAATAATGACAAAGTACCAATCACGAACATGCAATAGCACTAAAAACAATATTCGGGGTTCAATTAACAGAAACTATGAGGAGGATGACATCAATCTCGTATATGGAGATGGTGGTGATGGTGGTGCTGATGGAGAAGTTGATGAAGATGCCTCCTCCCAAGCCAAGGAGGAGTGGGGATGTCAATGGAGTCGATTTGCCCTTGTAACATCCCAAGTTTCAACAATAATAAACAAGAAAGAGAAATTCCCCAAACCCAAAATTTGCAATTAACAAAAACTTTTTCTATGCATATAGTGCCACATATAGATAAATGCATTTGAGTGATATTCTTTGTGCAATTGCCATGATAAGTGCTAGTATGTGTAAACCTTGCTATGTGAACCCTAACCAAGTTCACTAAACCCTAAATTGGGGAGAAATAAAGAAATTGGGAAAAACCCCTCTCTCACTCACATACACTCTTTGTAAAATAACCAATCCTCAACCAAGGCCAAGTTTGCTTGCCCCATTGCTTCTAAAATGCTTCAATGTGATAAACTAACCCTTTTGCATCCTTGGATCAAGAATCAAATCAAAAGAAATCAAGAATTCATCACACATGTGATAATGGTCACTTAGCCCAAATTTATTTTCTTCACCACTTTACCCCTCTGTTTTTCTCAAATCTTGAACTAAGCAAGGTCAACTAAAGCCAGGTCATCCAAGACCATGTCAAGGTGAGTAACTCTGATGTTGACCACCCTCCCTAAAGTTGACTAGGTTGACCAGAATAAGAGGGCAAAGAGGGAACCCGGGAGAGAAAAGAAGATCACCCCAAATTTTGAAAAGTTGCAATTCAATTCCAAATTGAGTGCCACCACCACCAATACATCACAATATTTATATAAATGAGATTCACCAAAAAGAATTTCAAAATTCAAAAGAAAAGTTCATGCGGCCATATGATCGAACACCTTGCAGGCAGCTTTTCCAATTTGAGACACACCCTTTTACACACTGGTTTCTTCCCTAAACCCCTTTAATTCTTGATCATCACACTCTCTTACAACCCCTGCTTCACCCTAGTACCTGCCCTGGTCGATTAAAGTGAGAGGAGGAAGAAGAAAAACCCTAAAACTATGCCGTGCCATGTACCCCGGCCACCTTTGGGCATCCCTCTCTCTGGCCTCCCTCTCAACCTTTCCTCTTGTCCTTGAGCATCTCTGGAGCACCAGGATCACGCCCGTACCGCTCGATCGATCGCCACTGCACGGCACTGCCCAGAACGCCCGTGTCCAAACCTTGCCAGGACGTGCCAGCCGGCGTGGTGATCACGCCCTGGACGCGCAAGGACGTCGTCCACTTGCACGCCACCGTCCTCGCCCTGCATCCCTAGCACCGCCTCGAGCATCGCCTCTGCACCCTCTACAAGCTAGACGAACGCCCGTGCCTGCCCTGCACCGTCGCCGTCGCCCGAGACGAAATGATGCCGCGCGCCCAGTGATAGACATTGCACGCGCCCGAGCAATCCCATCCCCCTTTTGCTGCGCCAGCTACTCCTCGAGCATCGCCAGGACAAGGCCTACACGCTCCCGTCCTTCGCTTGCCCTTTCACTCGCTGGAAACGCCACGCCATGGCCGCGCCCTTGCAGCACCCCGCGGCACCCCTCGCCGCTATAAATAGAGGCCCTCCCAGCAAGCTCCTCTCACACCACTCGACTCCCCTCTCACCACTGATCTTCCTCACCACCTTAGTTTGATCGATTGCCGCCGGAGGAGGAGCAATTTCAAGATCGGAGCCGCCGGGGGACGCAGCTCACCGTCGACGATTGGCGCCACCCCAAGCGCCGCCGCTGCTCCCAACCTCTTCCCCATCGACTACACCTTCACCGCGCATACTGCCTGAGTCCTGCATCGGCCTGGTAGGTTCCCCGACCCCCTACTGCCGCCGTGCCCTCGTCGGAATCCCGCCGGGGACGACGACGCTCCCCAGCCGTAGATCTCTGTTCTAATCCTACGGCCATTCTTTCGCGTACCGTTTCGCCGTGTAAAGAGGCGCCGACAGGTGGCCCCCACCCTGTCAGCGCGGCCCGAGCGCGCCAGCCGCGTGTTGGGCTGCGAAGTGCTGCCGAATTTCGTTTCGGCCCAATAGCTTTTCCCGCCTAGCCCACCAATTCAAATTCCATTTATTCTTTATCCAAATTTTGCTCTGCTGAATGTTTAGTAAAATTTGAATAGTTTGAATTCTACCAAACCAAATCTAGCAAACTTTATACCGTTGGAAAGCCCATGAATTTATCTATCCAATGCCACTGGCCCCTTCTCCATTTTCGTTGTAGATTTAATTTGACAAAAAAGACAAGACAGGGACTTTTGCACATTCAAACTTTATTTAAAATTCAACCAAAATAGATTTTTGAGTAATTCCAATTCTAATAAATCACAAATGATGTCCTCTAATTGATTATGCAATAACATAGCCCTGTTGTTTGTATGATCATGGACTAGATCAAATAAAATGGCTATGTAGTCATTTCTATAGCATTTTAAAGTGGAATTCAAACTCAACCCCAATATGAGAATTACCTCTCATTTAAATTTTGATCCTAAGTACTAATAACCAGGGGGAATGACTTAGGCTAATGAACCCTTGAGAATTATTACTTAGAGATTTTAATTCATTTAAATGTTAAGTTTTAAAACTATGTGAAGTATAGCACTTCAATTAAAATGAACTCACATATAATAGATATGAAATGTTGACTTTGGGGTCAACCTAGATTTCATACCCTATTATTATATGGAGAGATTAAATCTTAATATTAGGTAATGCAAGAAATGAAATTCTTTTAAAGACTTAATTACCAAATATCAGAAATAGGAATAATGAGAGGAAATTACTTTCTCTCTACTAAAGACAAATCAAATAACCCACCATGCCATGTTTGATTGATACTAGGACTAGTGTGTGAACTCTTTGAGTGTTTCTAGTTTAGTATGTGAGCTTGGTTTAGTATTTATACCTCGTATTCGTATATAGACGCTAGTAACGAGGAATACCAAGAGGAGGAGGGCTACTCTCAGGAAGAAGAAGAGAACTTCGATAACTACCCAGCTCAAGGCAAGCTAACCCTTGCTAAACACAAGTGCTTAGCTCTACAAGAGCAAAGGCACCATCACCATTTACTTTTATGTATTACCTATCCCATGTTTTTACTTACTTTTGCTTTTGCTTATTTATTTTCAAAGTACTTTTGATTTATGATTCTCTTGTCTAGAATAGAACAAGAGCATCAAAGTTAGCCTAAGCAAATAAAGCTAGATAGCACCCCCTCATGACTAGTTGCTATTGCTAAGAACTAAAATTGACTACTCTAGATGGGAACATGTGTGTTTTTGAACTGAAGTGAAAGATTTTTGAAGGTGAATATGACCAAGAGAAGATGGTGATTTTTGACAAAATAGATGATTGAGTTGGAATGCGATACCCTTCCAATTATACAAGTACCCCCACAGTACCTGATTATGGGTAGGGCTTAACTAGAAACTTGTGTATTTTAGTATGGGTTCCCTCTGAACAAACATCATAGGGGTTACGCTGCGGCTGCCTCCGTTACTTGTGGATTGATGTTGAAATGAGGTGAATGTACGGCCCAAGCCCTGTGCAGTTCCGGGTTGTGCGGTTTTCACCGGGAGGCCAAGCTCATGGGGAGAGGTGCTCATACTAGCATATATAAGTGAAAGGTTTCGATTGATGATCCGCGTACTGTGTTACGATGATTCGAGGTTACCCTCGACGGATGTAATCAAAAGTTGTGGCACAAGAGTACAACCTCTGCAGAGTGTTAAACCTATTCGAATAGCCGTGTCCACGGTTACGGACGATTGGAAAGGCCATACTATCTCCGTTATCATTAAAATGTTTTGGTTCTAGAAATGAATGGTGGTTTGAAAGGTGACATTATGGTGATCCATAATGAGTTGTGGGAATGACACTAATGTTCCCACTTGAGTTAGTCTAGCACATGATTTAGGTTTTACCAAAGATTTATGAAACTAAAACTTGGCTTTATGCAAATAAACCTAGAACTTATCACCCTCTTACACTTAATGAGTATGCTATCTTAGAGTTAGTTTTGCGAGTACTTTAAAAGTACTCATGGCTTTGCCCTGGCTATTCAAATGCCAGACTATGAAGGAGAGCACCAGTATCAGGATGACGGACAACAGGACGTCTACGATAACTAGGATCGTCTTCTAACGTCAAGCGTTGCCTGTGGAATAGATCGTCCACTACTACTTCGCTTCCGCTACTATTTGTGATGTTGAACAATATATTCGTGTAATATTGGATCATGTGATCTATGGTTGTAAGACAATATGTGTTGTAATAAATGATGACTCTATGCTACTTACTATTATGTCTCGCAAAAACATTATTCCTGGGATTGCGATGTACGACATAATAGGCATCTGGACTTAAAAATCCGGGTGTTGACAAGTTGGTATCAGAGCCATTGTTTGACCTTAGGAGACCCTAGTCAGAATGGACGCTCAAAAACTTAGTTTCAAATTTCATGATTTGACTAGTTATGAAAACCTTATTCACCTCCTTACCTTGAAGAGTCTTTTACAAACTTTAAATTCATGCCCTTCTTCTAAGAGAATTAAAATTTGGAACACTTGCACCTATCTAACCTAATCATCTCATCTCTCTACAGATGGATCACGTCGTGGACGCACAGCCCTTTCTCCAGACTGAGTTCTATCAGTTGGGGAACGGTGGAGAGATCATCTTCGAGAGGGACCTCTTCTCCCTCTCCGAGTTCCTCGGGCGCCCACCACCGGAAGTCTTTGGCGGAATGCTGAATGACCAACCCGGTGGTCAACTTCAGTGGGTGATCATGGTGGACCTTTGTGGAAGGTTCACGCTCCCAATGAGCGCAAGGATCCAGTTCTCCTTCAGGGAGAACAACTGGGCGGATGGTCTCGCAAGGGGACTTCAGGAAGGACTCGCACGTCTGTGCGGGCAAAACTTCATGGACTTCACCGACAGTCGCTTTGTGCACTATGCAAGGCACAACTCACTCGGAGTGCCAATGAACCTGCCGTCACACCCGCAGCTTCGCCACCATGTTGATCATCTTGACTTCATGCTGAGCGAGACCCGCATCGACCTCGACAACTCCCGCGAATACGCCAACCACACTCACATCCAGTTGGCGCAGCAGGCGGACACCATCAAGGTGATCGCCGGAGAACGCAGGGCACTCCGCCGTGCCAACCAGAAGAAGGATCACGCCATCAACCGCCTGAAGACCAGGATCGCCACTCTGAAGGCGACCATCGCTGCCCAAGCTGAGCAGATCCAGGAGCTGGAAGGCGAAGGTGAAGGGGAGGACATCCAGGGGACGGCTACTCCTACGTCAGCAACGACGACGACTACGAGGAGGAGGAAGACGACGACTTGGAGTTCCACCCTTATGAGGATGGCCACGAGCACCTCGATGCCGGGGTAGACAATGTCTACCCTATCAACGTCGATGGCGAGTAGTCCCGTCTGAGCACTTGCGCCCCGTGTTATGTATTGGTCCTTTGTACCCGCCCCATGTATCGTAGATTGTTGAAAGGGTTCTTAAAACCCTCCTGAACAATTGGCTTGTAATATGTGCTACCTCCATGACTATGTTTGTGTGTGTGTAATATTATTATTATTATGAATCAAGTTAAGTTGTATTTTTATCCCAAAATGAGCCATAGACATTTCCCTCTTATCTCATGATCCCTATCACTGTTCAGATGGCACCCCCAACTCGCAACATGACTCAGGAGGCAATGATGCAGATGTTGCAACAGATGTTGGCTGATAGAGAAGTTGAGAGAGCTGAACGGCAAGCCAACCTAGCTGCACTTCAACAACTTGCTCAGGGAAATCAAGGCCACGGAAACCACGACCACCCAGGGTCAAAGCTGAAAAACTTCCAGAACACTAACCCACCTGTGTTCAACAAGACCGAGGAACCCCTCGATGCTGATGATTGGCTCCAGACTATGGAGAACAATCTCGAGGTTGCCGGAGTGGAGGACAACGAGAAGGTGTTGTTCGCCACCCACTATCTGGCTGGACCTGCACGTGCCTGGTGGACAAGTACCCGCGCCTTACATGCGGGGAACCTGATGACTTGGGAGGACTTCAAACTCAAGTTTAGCAAGTATCATGTGCCCCCGGGTTTGATTAAGAAGATGAAGGATGAGTTCAGGGAACTGAAGCAAGGAAGAATGACCGTGGTAGAATACCGCGACAAGTTCCTCACTTTGTCAAGGTACGCCCCGGATGAGACGGACACCGTCGAGAAGAGGAAGGAGAGGTTTCTGAATGGACTGCATGATGAGATGCAGACTGTGCTGATCAACATCCCCTTTGCTGACTTAGAAGCACTCGTGGACTCCGCCATCCAGATGGAGGGGAAGATACACCAAGCCAATGAGAACCGCAAGCGCCGTATGATGAACCAGAGTGGGCCCAGCAACAACCACAAGTATCGCCCCAACTCAGGTGGAGGGTTCGCCCCAAGAAACAACAAACCCCCGATGCAGAATCCACGTCCGAGTTATCAGAACCGGAGTGGAGGAAACCCCAGGTCAGGAGGACACAACAACTACAACAACAACAACAGCAACTTCAACCGCGCCCCACCTCGCGCCCCCAACAATAACTCCAACACTCCTCCAAGGACTGGGAGCAACGCTGTTCCCATCACCCCCAAGGACAAGTCCACCTACAACTGCTACGAGTGCGGAGTGGCCGGGCACTTCTCCTATGAGTGCCCCAAGAAGCTCGCCAAGACCGCCGCCAACACCTCAGGCCCTGCGCAGCAGCAGCGTCGTGTCACCACCAACCAGAAGTTCGCCCCCAACAACCCGAACAACCGCAACGGCCGCCTCTACCACATGAATGCAGAAGAAGCTCAGGAAGCCCCAGACGTTGTGCTGGGTATGTTTTCTGTTAACTCAATACCCGCAAGAGTGCTGTTTGATTCTGGAGCATCGCATTCATTCATTACCGAAGATTTTGCATGCACTAGTAAGATTCAACCCATCAGTTTGAAGCATGTCATGATAGTTCAAATTCCTGGATCAACAACTAAAGCTAGAAAAATTTGCAAAGATGTGCCAATCAGAATACATGAAATAGAATTCTATGCAAACTTGATTGTTCTGGGAGCCAAAGGTTTGGAAGTAGTCCTGGGAATGGACTGGATGGCGAAACATCATGGACTGATTGATTGTGCCAAGAAGGCCATCACCATGACTAGTAGCACCGGAATAATAGTCGAACACATATCTGAAAAGATGCCCCGAAAGTTTACCTGTAACCAAAGCCTAGCCAAACCCACTTTGGATCAGATCAGGGTCGTTTGTCGATATCCTGATGTGTTCCCGGATGATCTACCCGGTATGCCCCCAGATCGGGATATCGAGTTTATCATCGAGTTAATCCCCGAAACCGGACCTATAGCCCAGAGAGCCTACAGCATGAACCCGGCAGAGTTAGTGGAACTAAAGAAGCAGCTGGATGATATGCTATTCAAAGGTCTGATTCAACCAAGTGCGTCACCCTGGAGGTCGCCAGTTTTGTTTGTGGATAAAAAGGACGGTGCCACTCGTTTGGTTACGGACTATCGTAAGCTTAACGATGTCACCATTAAGAACAAGTATCCATTGCCCAAGATAGAAGATCTGTTTGACCAGCTGACCGGAGCCCGAGTATTCTCAAAGATTGATCTGCGGACAGGATACCATCAGTTGAAGATTCGTGCCACCGATATCCCCAAAACTGCCTTTACCACCAGATATGGATTGTATGAGTACAATGTCATGTCCTTTGGATTGACCAATGCCCCCGCTTACTTCATGAATCTCATGAATAAGATCTTTATGAACTTCCTGGACAAGTTTGTGGTTGTCTTCATCGACGACATCCTCATATACTCCAAGTCCGAGGAAGAACATGAGCAACATTTAGAAGTGGTCCTAGATACCCTTCGGGAACATCAGTTGTATGCCAAGTTCAGCAAGTGTGAATTCTGGTTGAAAGAAGTCGGATTCTTGGGTCACATCTTGTCAGCCGGAGGAATTGCCGTTGACCCCGCAAAAACCAAGTCTGTTGAAGAATGGAAAGCCCCAACCACTCAGACCGAGGTCCGTGCATTTCTTGGATTGGCGGGATATTACCGCCGATTCGTTGAAGGATTCTCGAGTATAGCAAGACCGATGACTCAATTATTGAAGAAGGACCGGAAGTTCGAATGGACCGACAAGTGTGAAGAGAGCTTTCAACAGCTCAAGTTAAGATTGACAACAGCCCCAATACTGGTTATGCCGGACATTACCAAGCCCTTTGATGTGTACTGTGACGCCTCCAAGATTGGTCTTGGATGTGTGCTGATGCAAGAAGGCAAAGTGATATCCTACCTATCAAGACAGCTGAAGCCGCATGAACAGAACTACCCAACCCATGACTTAGAGCTAGCAGCGGTGGTGTTAGCACTGAAAGTTTGGCGTCATTACCTCATGGGTAATCGATGCGAGGTTTATTCGGATCACAAGAGCCTGAAGTATATCTTCACGCAGAAGGAGCTGAATATGAGACAGCGCAGATGGATAGAGTTAATCAAGGATTACGACATGGAAATCCACTATCACCCCGGCAAGGCCAACGTGGTAGCAGATGCTCTGAGTAGACTGCCGTGTCAGTTGAACTCCATGTTAGCAATTGAGCAACCTAGCCTGTTTGAAGAGTTTGAACAGTTTAGACTTGAACTGGTTAGCGAAGGATACCTCGCCAGCATTGAACTCCAACCCACCCTGATTAGTCAGATCAAAGAAGCTCAGAAAGGAAATGCTAGCATTGACGGAATCAAGAACCAAATAGCCGCCGGAAAAGCACCGGGATTCACCGTAGATGAAGAAGGAGTGCTATGGTATAACAAGCGCCTTTGCGTACCATCAGACTCAGAATTGAAGCAAGTTATCCTGAAAGAAGCTCACGACACCCTATACTCCATTCACCCCGGAGGAACCAAGATGTACCAGGATTTGAAGGAACAATTCTGGTGGCATGGAATGAAGAGAGAAATTGGAAGCTACATCGCCAAGTGTGACATCTGTCAAAGAGTCAAAGCAGAACACCAACGCCCGCGAGCTGTTGCAACCCCTACAGATTCCCGAAGGAAAGTGGGATTCCGTAGGAATGGACTTCATCACCGGACTGCCCAAATCTAGTAAAGGAAATGATTCCATACGGGTAGTGGTCGACAGTGACCACCAAAGTCGCCCACTTCATCCCCGTCAAGACCACCTATCAAGGACCAAGACTCGCAGAGCTATATATCTCAAGGATAGTCAGCCTGCACGGAACCCCGAAGTCAATAGTATCCGACAGAGGATCCCAATTCACCTCCCGATTCTGGCAGAAAGTACATGAAGGACTCGGAACTCGTCTGAATTTCAGCACAGCCTATCACCCGCAGACAGATGGACAGACTGAAAGAGTCAACCAAATATTAGAAGATATGTTGAGAGCATGTGTGCTAGAGTATGGATCTAAGTGGGAAGACTGCTTGCCGTACGCAGAATTCTCGTACAACAACAGCTACCAAGCCAGCTTGCAGATGGCCCCCTTCAAGCTCTTGTATGGAAGGAAGTGCCGTACCCCTCTGAATTGGTCGGAAGTAGGAGAGAGTCAAATCTTTGGACCAGACATTCTCCGAGAAGCCGAAGAGAAGGTTCACAAGATTCGTGAGTACCTCAAGACAGCCCAATCAAGACAGAAGAGCTACGCCGACAAGAGACGCCGAGAGATGACCTTCGAGATCGGAGATTTCGTATATCTCAAAGTGTCCCCTCTTAAGGGAATGCAGAGATTCCAGCTTAAGGGAAAGCTCGCACCCCGATATGTCGGACCCTTCAAGGTCCTGAGTCGCCGAGGAGAAGTATCCTATCAGCTGGAGTTACCGGAAGAAATGTCAGCGGTACACAATGTGTTTCACATCTCGCTACTCCGGAAGTGTTTAGAAGTGCCTGAGAAGACCGAAGTTTTTAAGAACATCGACCATCGAGCTGTCGATATCAACTCAGATCTGACCTACCGCGAAGTACCTATTCGCATCCTGGAAGAAGCTTTCAGAACCACCCGTACCCGAAGTATCAAGTTTCTGAAGATCCAATGGAGTAATCACACCGAAGAAGAAGCCACTTGGGAGAGAGAAGACTTTATGAGGACTGAGTACCCAGATCTCTTTAGTACCTAGTTTTCTCAGATCTCGGGACGAGATCTTTTGTAAGGGGGAAGGGTTTGTAACATCCCAAGTTTCAACAATAATAAACAAGAAAGAGAAATTCCCCAAACCCAAAATTTGCAATTAACAAAAACTTTTTCTATGCATATAGTGCCACATATAGATAAATGCATTTGAGTGATATTCTTTGTGCAATTGCCATGATAAGTGCTAGTATGTGTAAACCTTGCTATGTGAACCCTAACCAAGTTCACTAAACCCTAAATTGGGGAGAAATAAAGAAATTGGGAAAAACCCCTCTCTCACTCACATACACTCTTTGTAAAATAACCAATCCTCAACCAAGGCCAAGTTTGCTTGCCCCATTGCTTCTAAAATGCTTCAATGTGATAAACTAACCCTTTTGCATCCTTGGATCAAGAATCAAATCAAAAGAAATCAAGAATTCATCACACATGTGATAATGGTCACTTAGCCCAAATTTATTTTCTTCACCACTTTACCCCTCTGTTTTTCTCAAATCTTGAACTAAGCAAGGTCAACTAAAGCCAGGTCATCCAAGACCATGTCAAGGTGAGTAACTCTGATGTTGACCACCCTCCCTAAAGTTGACTAGGTTGACCAGAATAAGAGGGCAAAGAGGGAACCCGGGAGAGAAAAGAAGATCACCCCAAATTTTGAAAAGTTGCAATTCAATTCCAAATTGAGTGCCACCACCACCAATACATCACAATATTTATATAAATGAGATTCACCAAAAAGAATTTCAAAATTCAAAAGAAAAGTTCATGCGGCCATATGATCGAACACCTTGCGGTGACTTTTCCAATTTGAGACACACCCTTTTACACACTGGTTTCTTCCCTAAACCCCTTTAATTCTTGATCATCACACTCTCTTACAACCCCTGCTTCACCCTAGTACCTGCCCTGGTCGATTAAAGTGAGAGGAGGAAGAAGAAAAACCCTAAAACTATGCCGTGCCATGTACCCCGGCCACCTTTGGGCATCCCTCTCTCTGGCCTCCCTCTCAACCTTTCCTCTTGTCCTTGAGCATCTCTGGAGCACCAGGATCACGCCCGTACCGCTCGATCGATCGCCACTGCACGGCACTGCCCAGAACGCCCGTGTCCAAACCTTGCCAGGACGTGCCAGCCGGCGTGGTGATCACGCCCTGGACGCGCAAGGACGTCGTCCACTTGCACGCCACCGTCCTCGCCCTGCATCCCTAGCACCGCCTCGAGCATCGCCTCTGCACCCTCTACAAGCTAGACGAACGCCCGTGCCTGCCCTGCACCGTCGCCGTCGCCCGAGACGAAATGATGCCGCGCGCCCAGTGATAGACATTGCACGCGCCCGAGCAATCCCATCCCCTTTTGCTGCGCCAGCTACTCCTCGAGCATCGCCAGGACAAGGCCTACACGCTCCCGTCCTTCGCTTGCCCTTTCACTCGCTGGAAACGCCACGCCATGGCCGCGCCCTTGCAGCACCCCGCGGCACCCCTCGCCGCTATAAATAGAGGCCCTCCCAGCAAGCTCCTCTCACACCACTCGACTCCCCTCTCACCACTGATCTTCCTCACCACCTTAGTTTGATCGATTGCCGCCGGAGGAGGAGCAATTTCAAGATCGGAGCCGCCGGGGGACGCAGCTCACCGTCGACGATTGGCGCCACCCCAAGCGCCGCTGCTGCTCCCAACCTCTTCCCCATCGACTACACCTTCACCGCGCATACTGCCTGAGTCCTGCATCGGCCTGGTAGGTTCCCCGACCCCCTACTGCCGCCGTGCCCTCGTCGGAATCCCGCCGGGGACGACGACGCTCCCCAGCCGTAGATCTCTGTTCTAATCCTACGGTCATTCTTTCGCGTACCGTTTCGCCGTGTAAAGAGGCGCCGACAGGTGGCCCCCACCCTGTCAGCGCGGCCCGAGCGCGCCAGCCGCGTGTTGGGCTGCGAAGTGCTGCCGAATTTCGTTTCGGCCCAATAGCTTTTCCCGCCTAGCCCACCAATTCAAATTCCATTTATTCTTTATCCAAATTTTGCTCTGCTGAATGTTTAGTAAAATTTGAATAGTTTGAATTCTACCAAACCAAATCTAGCAAACTTTATACCGTTGGAAAGCCCATGAATTTATCTATCCAATGCCACTGGCCCCTTCCATTTTCGTTGTAGATTTAATTTGACAAAAAAGACAAGACAGGGACTTTTGCACATTCAAACTTTATTTAAAATTCAACCAAAATAGATTTTTGAGTAATTCCAATTCTAATAAATCACAAATGATGTCCTCTAATTGATTATGCAATAACATAGCCCTGTTGTTTGTATGATCATGGACTAGATCAAATAAAATGGCTATGTAGTCATTTCTATAGCATTTTAAAGTGGAATTCAAACTCAACCCCAATATGAGAATTACCTCTCATTTAAATTTTGATCCTAAGTACTAATAACCAGGGGGAATGACTTAGGCTAATGAACCCTTGAGAATTATTACTTAGAGATTTTAATTCATTTAAATGTTAAGTTTTAAAACTATGTGAAGTATAGCACTTCAATTAAAATGAACTCACATATAATAGATATGAAATGTTGACTTTGGGGTCAACCTAGATTTCATACCCTATTATTATATGGAGAGATTAAATTTTAATATTAGGTAATGCAAGAAATGAAATTCTTTTAAAGACTTAATTACCAAATATCAGAAATAGGAATAATGAGAGGAAATTACTTTCTCTCTACTAAAGACAAATCAAATAACCCACCATGCCATGTTTGATTGATACTAGGACTAGTGTGTGAACTCTTTGAGTGTTTCTAGTTTAGTATGTGAGCTTGGTTTAGTATTTATACCTCGTATTCGTATATAGACGCTAGTAACGAGGAATACCAAGAGGAGGAGGGCTACTCTCAGGAAGAAGAAGAGAACTTCGATAACTACCCAGCTCAAGGCAAGCTAACCCTTGCTAAACACAAGTGCTTAGCTCTACAAGAGCAAAGGCACCATCACCATTTACTTTTATGTATTACCTATCCCATGTTTTTACTTACTTTTGCTTTTGCTTATTTATTTTCAAAGTACTTTTGATTTATGATTCTCTTGTCTAGAATAGAACAAGAGCATCAAAGTTAGCCTAAGCAAATAAAGCTAGATAGCACCCCCTCATGACTAGTTGCTATTGCTAAGAACTAAAATTGACTACTCTAGATGGGAACATGTGTGTTTTTGAACTGAAGTGAAAGATTTTTGAAGGTGAATATGACCAAGAGAAGATGGTGATTTTTGACAAAATAGATGATTGAGTTGGAATGCGATACCCTTCCAATTATACAAGTACCCCCACAGTACCTGATTATGGGTAGGGCTTAACTAGAAACTTGTGTATTTTAGTATGGGTTCCCTCTGAACAAACATCATAGGGGTTACGCTGCGGCTGCCTCCGTTACTTGTGGATTGATGTTGAAATGAGGTGAATGTACGGCCCAAGCCCTGTGCAGTTCCCGGGTTGACTGCGGTTTTCACCGGGAGGCCAAGCTCATGGGGAGAGGTGCTCATACTAGCATATATAAGTGAAAGGTTTCGATTGATGATCCGCGTACTGTGTTACGATGATTTGAGGTTACCCTCGACGGATGTAATCAAAAGTTGTGGCACAAGAGTACAACCTCTGCAGAATGTTAAACCTATTCGAATAGCCGTGTCCACGGTTACGGACGATTGGAAAGGCCATACTATCTCCGTTATCATTAAAATGTTTTGGTTCTAGAAATGAATGGTGGTTTGAAAGGTGACATTATGGTGATCCATAATGAGTTGTGGGAATGACACTAATGTCCCCACTTGAGTTAGTCTAGCACATGATTTAGGTTTTACCAAAGATTTATGAAACTAAAACTTGGCTTTATGCAAATAAACCTAGAGCTTATCACCCTCTTACACTTAATGAGTATGCTATCTTAGAGTTAGTTTTGCGAGTACTTTAAAAGTACTCATGGCTTTGCCCTGGCTATTCAAATGCCAGACTATGAAGGAGAGCACCAGTATCAGGATGACGGACAACAGGACGTCTACGATAACTAGGATCGTCTTCTAACGTCAAGCGTTGCCTGTGGAATAGATCGTCCACTACTACTTCGCTTCCGCTACTATTTGTGATGTTGAACAATATATTCATGTAATATTGGATCATGTGATCTATGGTTGTAAGACAATATGTGTTGTAATAAATGATGACTCTATGCTACTTACTATTATGTCTCGCAAAAACATTATTCCTGGGATTGCGATGTACGACATAATAGGCATCTGGACTTAAAAATCCGGGTGTTGACAGCCCTTCACAGGAGGCACCGGTGCAGCAGGATTT
Source organism: Lolium perenne (assembly GCF_019359855.2). NCBI lineage: Eukaryota > Viridiplantae > Streptophyta > Magnoliopsida > Poales > Poaceae > Lolium > Lolium perenne. The sequence goes on along the minus strand of NC_067248.2, from coordinate 28,517,645 downwards.
GCCCTCTCCAGGAGTAGGAGATGACTTCTCCTCCGTCGCCACCTCAATAAATCTCGGTAAAAATATGGCTTAGATTTTAGGCGAAACAGAAATTCCGGTATAAAAGGGGGGCCAGGGAGATGTCCGAGGCGCAAATAGCCTTGGGTGGCATGCGCAAACATGTAGGGCGCGCAATGTGGGTCCGTTTGGCCCTCATGGCTCCCCTCACGTGGTTCTTTCGCTCAAGGTCCTTCTCCAGGTGAAAAACTGATAAGGTATTTTTTCTCTCGATTTTTAGCAATCCAGAAAGTTCTGAAATAAATAAAATATGAAAAAGGAGTTTTTATGCCTCCCAGGAATTAAATACCAACAAAGTGGACTTTGTAGGAAAGTCCCGGAAATCGACTAAAAATGCGTAGATAATGATGTATGATGACAAATAACAATTAAAACTAATCATATATGTAGAAATAATGATGATGCAAAATGCACGCATCAGCTCCCCCTAGCTTAAACCTTTGCTCATCCTTGAGAAAATAACCGAATAGATCATATCATGCATCAATGAACTTATGGTTGATAAAAGAAATATGAGCAACGCATCATCAACTTATGCATATTCAATTGTAATGCAAGATTTATGAACCAACAATCATACAAACATGGACTTCATGATAGAAACTCAAGCAATTACCTCTTACCGTTTGAACAAGATCAACCATTGCATGTTGGATAATTGAAGAATGTCTCATGTGTGTCTATAAGTATAGATCACTTCTATGCTTGGCCTTTTACCAGATTGTTCTTATTTACTCGACATTTGCACTGAAGATAAACTCTCATAGAGCAACTAGTTACAAGAATAGGATGTTAAATGACAAGAAGAGCATGAAGTTTGATGTTATCAAACACTTTTCTTTTTTCCTTTATATGACCAGTTAATAGTATTGACCCTTAGTAACCAGTATAAACCTTATTCATGGATCTTTCAATCATGTCATGTGCCTTACACTTTCACTTTTCATGGCTAACCAAATCCTCGGGTGTCAACATTTTCTTTCACAAACTTGTTGGAGCATATTTATTGAAATATTGATGGTGTTGTGACTCCAAGTGTAGAGTATTTCCCCACAACAGTGACTCGAGGGTTTTATATCGAACTCTCGAGGAACTGGACAAAGAATATTCTCTTCTCCCTTCTTCTAGCAATCCTGCAAGTAAAATAAAAGCATTGTGTCCCCAACTCCACCATGTGGTGGTCAAGCACAAGGTTTCGTGTAAGTAATAAAACACAAGTAAAAACAAAGCAAGTAAAACTAGACTAGATAATATAACTAAGTAAAAACTGTAAAGAGGGTTGATTGTTTTTGGTGTTTTGGATGCAAATAAGAAAAGTAAATATTTTTGTATTTTCGGATTAAAATAGTGAAGAAAATAGAAAACAAGATAAAAGCAATATAAAGGTGTTTCTTATGATAAAAAGTGGACCGGGGTTCATGGGTTCACTTGACTATTCCCTGTTTTAAGTTGTAGTGGATAAATAGTAATTCATCAATGAGATATGACGGTGCAAATAATAGTATGTGTAAGATCATAATTAATATGGGCTTCACGTCATAATATAGAGATGATGCAACACATCTCTCTTATAGTCCACAAGAAAGGGAAAAATCCATGTAATCTTGTATGAAAAATTAATTAGTAGAGCATAGCCATAAGTACTTTGACATGATGTTTGAATATCAAATATGCTACCTTGAACAAACAAGATCATCACTACTGTCACGTGATGAAAATACCACATGCATTCACTTTATCCCTAGTGGGGTAGCAAAAGAAAAGGCAAAGCCATAATAGATCATGAAAATATTGTCACTATCCAATCACTGAAACCGTGCTACTCTATCTAATACACACATCACCCCACACACACTCTTGCATAGATGTTGGATCAGAACAAATACTTAAGAATGGGGTACATAATATGCATCTATCAATAAATTTTACACATAATTTGATCAGCTCTCATAGCATAATATTATACAATAACGATCCACCACATAGGTATTACAAATATAGCAGTAATCATGTGAGGAAGCCCATATGGCACTAAGAACTATGAAGAACATGAGAGAAATAGATCAAGATACCGCCACAAACCTGTAGTTTAGAGGTGGACTACTCTCCCTTGATCATGGTGATGATGAAGACGTTGGAGAAGGTGGAGATCCATCTGGCGGTGATCCCGGCGGAGTTTTCCCCTCTAATCTTCTCTGTTGCAGCCTTCGTTTTTCTGTTTCTGTGTTTGTGCGGCACTCTCCTCCCGAGAACTCTTCGGGCCATCTATATAGTGATTTCTAGGTCAAAATACATCGGTGGGAAAAAGTATCAGGTCGATTAAACGATCGACGTCTGAAAGAGAACAGGTGGCGCGCCCTAAGTGTTTGGGTGCGACACCTGAGGTCTTTTGGGCGTCTGGCCCATCCAGGTGTCCTCCCAGGCTCCAGGGTGCTTCTCCCGATGAAAAGTGACGCTTCAAAAATCACAGGTCAGTTTGACTCCGTATAGGTCCGTGAAAGTGAAAAATACACAAAAAACTAGGTTTTCCTATTATGCAGAGTTATAAACCAAATAAAGGAGATCATTGGTAAATCCCCATAAATCAATGTAAAACATGGTATTATCATCATATATGTTGCAAATATGTGGGAATTCAATATGATAAAGGTCAAAGTTCATGTATACATTTTACATGCATCTACATCCCCAAGCTTAACCTATGCTCGTCCCGAGCATGAAGGTGATAAAACTAACATGAACTTTGGAGTTTATAATATATAGCTTCTAAATAATCATGCAAAGCATCACAAGGTTCACTCAATAAAGAATGAAAATAAGTAATATGAACTCATCAAGTGATAACTCTTACATCCTACAAATCATGCATAATAGTAAATAACATTGTAAGAAACATATGAATGATAAGTAATTTGAATCATAAAGCATACTTAGGAGAATCCTATAGAATTGTTGGAAGAATTTTTTTCCTCTCTTTTCAGGAATATCTCTTTTGACTCTTGAACACACGAAAGTAAGAAGGGAATGTATGTGCTAAATCTCCAACAAAATAAAAAGTAGAGAGCATAAAACATGATTTTGAGCTATGATATTCATGTCAAAAATAATAGTAAGGATGGTTTACCAAGCATCTCATGTATAAAGATATCTATGTGTCATGAGTTTGACCTCTTATGAGTAAGTGTTGCCTCACTTCCTTTAATGCTAAGGACTACATCTCTACTTTCACAACTTTGAGTTACCAAGACCTTTCAACGTACATGTTTCAACCAATTATCGCAATAGGGTATCTTCATACCGCCTGTACAAAGGTCCAAAGGAGATGTGTATCTCAACTATAGTCCATCCATACCGAGACAACATGGACAACAGACGTTGAGCTTCCTCTCTAACTCTCACTATTTTCTCATACTCTTTTTTTTCTTACTTTTCTCACTCTTCCTATTGAGGATGCTCGTTGCTGAAACTTCCACCATGAGTAGGTATGGCTTCGGTTAGCGGCCCATTGCTCTTCTTTAACAATGCAGGCCTACTTGCTTAAAATAACCTCTATTAATTCCACAAGTGATAGCCATCAACAAAATAAAATAAATAATGATCAACGCAGGGTGCAATACCCCAAAACTACAATGTTGAAAGACTTCTCTAGTAAACATGGTTACGGTCTAGCTCATTACTCATAATCAACCAACATGCATAGTGGTATTTTCCTACCAAACCTTACTTTCTTATGAGCTTTAAATTACAAAAAAATGAAATTTTGAAAAGGTTGAAGGCAAAACACGCACATTATACTTGGAATAGCAAGTGCTATATAGGTAGGTATGATAGACATTGGATTTGAGTTGATCTTGGAAACAAGTCTATGCTTGTGTAAGAATTCAAATCTTTTGGATATCAAGAGGTCTAAAAGCATGCAATAGTATCCATAGACTATTCATTCATCATCAGTTAATGATACTTAAAATTAAATATCTATATATAGTAGCAGGAAGTAGCACTGGACAAGGCACATAACAAATCATCAGTCAATAGAGCATGTGAAACTAGAAATATCATACACAAAATAAATTTCAGTTTTTAGGCATTCCTTCTTTTTTTATGAGCATGCAATTTGTTTTACTTTGAACATTCATAGATAAAGAGTTTGGTCCAGTAGCTCATGAATATTCAATATGATGCTCCTCTCATTAAAAAAATAAAGCTAAACACAAATAAAACAAGGACCCTTCAATTTTTTGCAAAAATTCTATGTTGCTCAAAAAACATAGTTTAGATGTGCTCAAACCAGGAGTTTTTTGAATGAGTCCAGTGGGCTGTAGTGGTCACCTCAATCTTATGATATTCATCATACTTTAATCATCTTAGTGTGATATTCCTCCATTTCCTGTGAAAAAACTTTAACACCAACTTTTCTGCCAATTCTTCTCTATGCGATGATGTTAGAGGTACAAAGAAATCATGCTTGCTGCTATTTTACTCAAGAATAAAATTGTATATTTATGAAATAGAGAGCACAAAATGTTCTAATTATTCTAGTATATCAAAAGTTCCAAGTAAAAACTAATTTGATACTCAAAAAATGGATCTAACAAAGTAAGGCAGTTGTCCAAATTTTTTTGCTGCAGCAAAACTGAATTTTTGGCATGAGTTAGACAACTAATTTTTTTAGCAAATTTACGTTCATATAGAGCATGAAAATTTACAGATACTGTGATTTTATCGAGATGTTAGGAGTTACCAAAATAAATACAAAAATCGTGCACCAAAAAGTGCAGCGTAGAAATCAGCAACTCCATATTATGTTTGCAACTTTAAACATTCAAATGGGTAAAAAATTGATACTTTATTTAAAAACCAGAGAGTAAGAAAACTAACATTCTACAACAAACGTGCAAGTAAAAACCAAACGTAGAAACATCTCGGGTTGCCTTTCGTAAAGCGTTTTCTTTATAGCTATATAGCTAGGCTTACTTACTTGATTCAAGTGCCATGGAAATTATGTGGTGGCATGAATCCTACCTCCTTCTTCCTTGGAACTTTCTCCATACACTTCTTGTGTGGGAATTGAACTTGACATTCCCTTCTTTCGAGTCAATGATAGCTCTTGTTGTCTCAGAAAAGGTCTTCCAAGGATTATAGGACTAGAGGTATTTCTCCCCATGTCCATAACAATGAAATCAACAGGTAGATATGTCATATGCAATTCAACAATTATATCATTTACTTTTCCTAGAGCCTTTTTGGTTGAATCATCAACAAGTAATAAATAAATAGAGTATTTTTCAATATTTTTTAGATTAAGTAATTCATATAGCTCTTTTGATACGACAGAAATACTAGATCCTAAATCTAGAATGGCGTGATGTGTTTCTTTATCGATAGATATTAAAATAATGGGGTCCACATATCCACAAGCTTATATTAGGTGGTATCATATCCTCATTATTGAACCTCTGAATCTTTTCTTTAATGATATAGTTAGCAATATAGGAACCAAAACCAGCTTTATTAATATTAGTAGTGGGATCTTTAGAAAAATTCTCAAGTATAGCAATCAATTCATGCAAGCTACATTTATCAAGATCCAATAGTGGGTCCCTAGCTTGACTAAGCATTTAAATTTCTTTAATATGTTTATTATTAGTAAGCATAAGAATTCGTTTTTCATCCATAGCCTTCAAAGTTCTCAAGATTTATCTATAACTTCTTATACATACTTAATTGCTTCTTCATGACTCTTTTGTTGTAAGATATTTTTGAAAGACACAACTTCTTGTGTTAAGAGCTCAACTTTATCAATCAAAGCATCTTGTCTTTCAAATTTTTCTATGAATTTCTTATTCAATTCTTTTTGTGAAGTAGTAAAAGATGTAATGGTGTTTTCTAATTCATTCGAGTTACTACCACTAGCATATTTGTTTGGCACATAGGGTGGCCGGCTATAATTATTGTTACTCTCATACCCATTGTTGCCAAAGTTTCTTATAAAATTAACATCCACATTTTTATTGTTGTTTCCAACTAATTCTTGGAAAGGGACATTGTCATTATTTTCTTTGGTTATGTAGGCAAGTATGGCATCAATTTTATTAGATAAAGGATTTTCTTCTTCAATTGAATGCATTTTCTTTGTGGGATTAGGTGCTCTTTCAGTATGACATTGACTATGATTATGTAACATGCTTTCTAATATGGCTTTAGCTTCAGGCACGGTCTGACGGTATAAGGATTAGGTTACAATATTACATGTTAGTATCGCAATACTGAACTTTGTTACTTGATCACATTGCTATACTTTATATGGGTGTGAGTCCATCATGTTATTCATCCAATAACATGACTCTATTGTTAATGACATTGTTGTCCATAATCAGAAAACCTCGATCATCTTATTAACCAACGGACTATTATTAATAGGGACAGGGTTTTGTTTACATACTACATGTGCATTAGTGTTTTTGCTTAATACAGTTATAGCATGTCATAAAACATATTATAAAAAAACACATATATGATAATAAAACATCTTTATTTATTTGCCTCTAGGGCACATATCAAGCAGTGTATTCACACCATTTTATAGTGAAAATACTTGCATGGTTTTTTCTAGTAATCCAAGTTTGGAATATGCATCATGAAATTAATTTTTTCATCAAATATATGAATAAACATAATCAATCATTATGATGAACCACTACGGAAATAAACGTTGAATTTAATTCACCTGTGAAGAAATATCCATAATGTTATCAATTAGTTACCATCTGCACATTAACTTTCTAAGTTTTTAGTTAATACTTTATAGATTTTGTGTGTTTCTACCAACTGGTTTCACACCTACTAATTCTGGTACATTATCTGCCACACACTATATTTATGAGTTACAAAAAGCTAGACAGTATATAAATAGATGATCTCGTCCTTCTAATGGATATTTTTGTAGAAACACCTGTTGTCAAACAGAACATCAAAGTGTAATCCATTTTCAGTTATCTTTGTTTCAGAGATCCTCAGAAATATATCCCGATTTGACATGTTCTGGTGATATCTTTTCTACTGCATTTCACATTAGTTTACATTACTTTTTATGCTCGTTGCCAACGCATTTTTTTGTACAATGTTTTGCACTAATCTGTGTTCTCCTTTTGAGCTAAATTGAGCACTGCCTATTTACAATAATGTGTATTGTATTTGTGTGAGAATGTACTAAATATTTTGAGCCAGTTCACTACATTTTTTATGGGTGTACTGTATTTTTTTTTAGAGAAAGTGTACTATTTTTTGGAGCATGTGTAGCTGCATTTTTTAGTCAATATACGTTTTTGGTAGTAATTTAAATTTTCAAACAGGGGAACAAAAAACTTATAAAAATAATAGGGAATAATTTTTATTTGGTCATGTAAAATAGATATCCTATTTTGTTATCATAGGCATTGGCTTTCCTTGCCATGGCCAATCAATATTTTGAGGTTCAGGAGAGAAAATGTGCATGAACATAATTCCGTGTGTAATTATGGGAATACTATTCTTGGCTTTGTTCACGTTCAAGAGAGTTTGGGTGAAGCGAGAGAGTGTGGGTGTATGGACGAATTGGAGGGAAAGGGTGTAAACTGAAGGACGTGTATATGGTTTTGTCTAGTATAAAAAGAGAAGTGGAGTCTCTCGAGTTCTTGTACAGTATAAACGGGAAGGGACTAGGGCTGGATGAATAACTTGTGGACCTAGCGCGAGGTTTCTTGCTGGAGTCGATACAAATCTCAAAGCAATATCTCATCTCAATTGTAAGAGAATCTATACGTGCGTCGGTGAGTAGCATAAAAGACACAAAGAAACTCTACGATTAGCTAGGCATGTAACGTAGAATACGGCTAAAGCAGTTCGTTAATGTTTAGTTCTTGCGGGCGGTCATAACTTAGCTACTGGAGTTCTACGTAGTTCAGCCATAATGCCAGGTCATAACTGATCTGATAGATCGGCAGGCATCAAGCCCTCTCTCCCTGCTCTGGCAATGCGGTGTTCACCTGGGCGACCTTGCTCGGTGAGCAATCCTTGGACGCCACCACTTGCGCCGGCTTGACCTCGATGATGTCGGTGACGACCTCATCTTTCTGGCGAACGACCACAACCTGGTCAATGGTATCACCATTCTTCTCCGCCCGGTCGTGCTGGCTGTCCTCGAGCAGCAGGAGGTTCTTGAGGTTTATGGTGTCGTTCTTGTCGTGGCGGATGTCCTCCTGACCGTGCTGGATGTCCTGGTGCTGCAGGAGGTTCTTGAGGTAGATGGTGTCGTTCTTGTCGTGGTGGATGTCCTCCTGGTCGTGCTGGATGTCCTGGGGCAGCATGAGGTTCTTGAGGTTGATGGTGTTGTTTTTGTCGTGGCGGATGTCCTCCTGAACGTGGCGGCTGTCCTGGGGCAGCACGAGGTTCTTGAGGTTGACGGTGTCGTTCTTGTCGTGGCCGATGCCCTCCTGACCATGCTCGCTATCCACGGGCAGCAGGAGGTTCTTGAGGTCAATGGTTACGTTCTTGGTGTCGGCCACCTCCTCCAATGACCGTATGTCCACCCGGGCAACTCCTCGCTCACGGGTTGTGAGCGAAGACAAGGTGGCAAGGTGGCCATCTGCGTGTCTCGGCGAGGAGATCAAGCTTGACGTGTAGTGGGACAGTGACCGGTTAAATTGGTTCGACGTGAAGACTGTCTGTGTGTCAAGTCTTGCATGTTGCACGCGTAGATGCGACCGTGTGGGCTGGTAGTCCGGATCATGCGTTGAAGTTGAGTCGACAAGTCGCGAATCTGCAAGGAGTCAAGAGCAGGAGTACAAGGAGATGACAAGTCAAGATTAGGAAGAGATTGTTAGTAATAATCTTGCCTTAGTTTGTTTGAGTCTAATTAGGAATTGGCAAGAGTTTATTCAGCAAGGTTGTAGGTTAGTCTAGCCTAGCTTGCATGGCATAGACGATGAGTGCTAGTTCTAGTAGCAGTAGGTTTGTCGTGTCTTAGGTAGTAGCACGTGTTAGTTTAGGTAAGAGTCATGTTCTGGTCCGGTTTGCTGTTTGTGTCCGGCCAGGGTTATACTAGCAAGTTGTGTCGTGTCAGTTTAGGAAGTCATGTACCGGTCGGTTAATAAGGTTGGGGCTGCTCGTGTATATATACATGAGGTTGGCTGCCGCTTGTAACACAGAAGTTGTATCGTGAGTTCAGAAAACAGAAAATAAAGACAAGGCACGATATGTGCCTTTGGCGATAAACTTTGTGTTTGCGTGTGTTCGTCTAGTATTGATGTGATTGATCTGTGGGCGAATTCCAACAGTCTCACGTCGATCCTTGCTCCCGGGCAACTCCTCGAACGTGACGCGCTTCAACTGCAATGGATCCTCACAGAAACAAGCACTTGGACACAACGACGCTCACGGACTCGACGCCGACTCGACGTGCAGACGTGCACACACTTGACTCTTTGACTCATCGGACTCCTCCGAACACGATCTTGACGAGACTCCCGGCACCGCACCTCGGCACCACCTCTCCCGTCAACGATCATCCGCAGCCCCACCACCTTGCGACGACAACTCTCCGCCGTCTCCTCCTTGTCGCTCCGCCGAGCGACAGTCGCCCGCCCCGAGGCGCTAGTAGGGTCGCCTCCCCGGGGCAAGCGTAGCTTCAAATCTTCGACCTTGCTCTGATACCAATTGTTGGGATTTGCCCACGGATCAATCACATGAAACTAGGCAAAAATAGCAAGAAAAACAGAACACAGAAATAAAGAGGAAAATTATAGGGTGCGACAAGCACCCTTGGCCAAAGTTTTTCGTGTGCGTGTTTTTGCCTAGTTTCATGTGATTGATCCGTGGGCAAATCCCAACACGCGTCTCACTCTCGCTGGCACCATTGGTGTCGTCCTTGGCTGACTTGCTTCCATCGTCGAGCCTGTGGCCACTCCCCCCAGTCTCCGCCTGGTGCTGAAGCAACGGTCTCTTAATCTCAGAGACGGCTGGTGGTGGTGGTGGTGCCAGCGGTGGCAGCTGCGGCACACAACAAAACACTAGGTGTAGGACCAGCTGCACCAGCGCGGAGAAGAGGGCAACACCACTTGGTATCTGCAGTAACACCATTGAATACACGATGAAATCTCACTGGCATTGCTCAGCCGAAAAGCCCAGGATCGAGTTCAGATGAAATATAGAATGCTTGTACAAGGGGAGTGAGTGGGGAGCTATCGACTTACGGCGAGGTTCAAGTTGACGTTCTCAGCACCAAGTGTATTGCGCGCGGTAGAGATCATAGCGTTTAGCAGCGACAGGCCCGCGACGATGTCTGATGGCATGGTGGCCATGCTCTTGGTCCGGCGCACGGTCGGCTAAGAAATCCAATGAACTTGCATTAGGTGGGAACAGTAACCATACATGATATATACTGCTTTCTATTTTGTGAACACTTAACTATATACTTACAGAATGAAGCTAGAGTTTGATAGGATGGAAGTCAGGTTGATTAATTACCAGGTTCCATAGAGGCGCTAAGGAGGTACAGCATGCGACTGTGGTGCAGAAGTTGTCATACGCGGCGTGGCTGGCGAAGATGCGGAGCACGAGGCCGGTGAGGAGGACGGCCACGCTGCCGCCGGCAACGTAGCTTAGCAGATAGGTCCGCCGAGGGTCCGCAGCATCGGACTTCCAGATGAAGAGCATGAGGTACACGGCGAATGCGAGAAGGCCAAAGGAGCTAAGACGCCACAGGACGGCGAGGTGGCCGTGGACTCCGAAGTCCGAACTCGATCCACAGGGCGCAGCTCGTGAGGCCGAACGCGTACGAGTAGGGGGCATAGCGGACCGTGGATCGAGCCACAAGCATGGCGATCCTGCGTGCATCAACATGTAATGTAACCGTGCACAGAAGATACAGATCAGATTAGTAGCTAGCTGCTCATATATATGAAGCTAGCCGCATGCATGTGTGCACTAGTAGAGAACTAGAGCGCACCCCGGGGAAGAGAAAGCAAGCATTGCGCTGACGATGGACGCAACCAAAAAGAAGTCCGCCATCTGTCGCCTCTTCGTTCTCAAGTATTGCACTAAATAATTCTTGGGGTGCACTAAGCGCGGCTCTCTTTTTTCTTCACGTGTACGTCCCATAAGTTTTTGTTTTCGTTTTCTGCATCCAAATGGAATCAGTTCATATATATAATGGCGTTTTAGCTTTTTCAAGGGAACAGTTTTTTGTATTATTGCATGCGAAAGACACGTCCCGCTGAGAAGAGCACTAGCACGAACTTGAGGTAACATATTTCCCATAAGATAGCTTTTGTTCTTTGCCAATTTTTCTTGTTGTATCTTTGTGCAACTCTGTCCATAAGTCCATTGCATCGCAATTTGTGCATCGTGTGAGTTGTAAGTTGATTTATAACTAGGATTTTTAGTTGCAAATCAGATATCAACTCGGAACTTTCAGTTGAAAGTGGTGTTTTTAACTATTTTGTTCAAGTTGGTTGCAACTTGCATATGTGATTTTTAAATCGCATTGAACCTACAAAAGAGTTCGAAGTAGTACAAAAATATATTCCAATTAAAAATTTATGGGAAAACAACGCTCGCATCGTCCCTCCTCCACTGAATGACACGTGTCTCCATGGGTCCCACCTACGTGCATCCTTGGACATTTCCTTCCCCCTTCTCCGTTCTTATCCACAATGCCCAAACTAGTCGCATTGCATCGCACCGCCCCAAGCCCTCTCCCTCTCCCGCCTCCTCCTCATTTTGCCATGAGCCGGTTTGTTTTCCCACGACAAAAAGCTTACATGTATCACACGATTCTTAAATCAGCTTAGAGCTTGTATGAGGAGGCACGCTCGATTCGGCCGTCTCTGGCGAGCGAACATCTTCTCGCGCTCGCTAGGGAAAATTTGCGCCGAGCTGGTGGGACGGAATACGGTCTAGAGTGATAGGGCTTGCAGCCCTTTCTAGTGTAGCTTGGTGGGTCCGAGGAGATGATGTCCAACGATATCACAAGATGGCATAGTTTCATCTCTAGCCGGTTGTCTTGGGTGTGTCTTGGAGGGTGTGGCTTCTCATGTATCTTTCTTTTACCTTGGACCTAATGAATTTGCATTCAAACCAAGATCGATCTCAAGCCGATAGATTTCGGTGAAGCTAGGCCATCATATAGTTCAATGAACACTACATTTTTTATGAACAGCCACGACCCTTCCTGTTCCACCTTCAGCCAATGATCAGCTAGACAAAAACACTGAATTGTGAACAAATTTTCCTCCACGGGATTGACCTTCACCTCCTTAGCAGGACTCTATGCTACCCTTAAGTGTTTCTCAGAGTTTTGTGGGTTAAAATGGTTTGTTATCTGTACCCTGGCCAACACCATCAACTTGATGCCGTCATTTCGAACCTGTGATTCGCCCTCTAAAATTAGATCGTCAATCGCACCCTTATATATGCCGAGACGTTGCAGCATATCATCTAGGGCTCAACATTTCTTGCTCTTTGATCCTTCTGCATATATGCCTCGTTGCGCTTGAAGATGTGCTGGAATTTTTGGGCATTTGGCCTTTGGCCAATGGCCCATTATCAAATTCTGAAACTCACATGACCCATTTCAAAAATCAGTGGCAGCACTAGTGGGGGGCTGAAGTTTAGTCCCACATTGCTAGTTGGAAGAGAGTTGGAGTGGTATATAAGGTGGGTTGTTCTAGTCCTAGTAAGTGAGTGAGAAGAGAGAAAGCCCTCGCGCACTCCTTCTTCTCCGCCGCCCGCCACGCCTCGTCGCGACGCAACGCACCGCGGGTTGCGGGAATCTCGCCGAGCCGAGCTTATCTTTTTGATGTTGGTTTTTCAGGATCGTGGCTGTGCCGACTCAGACGTGGGCTGCGCCCCACGACCTTCCCGAACCGCATTACATAAGACCCTGCACAACCCTAGCCGCCACGACTAGACGCATACGTGACTACCTGTTTCCAGTTCATTGCGCCGCCGCCTTCGTCTTCCTCATCCCGTCCGTCAGCGTGCACCGACTGCCGGGACAGTAGGCCTCCGGAGTCCTGCCTCTAGTGAATTTGTACGGGTGAGGGGCAATCAGGTTTTTGGGTAGCGCGACTACTGGCATCACGATGTCGTCATCGGACGACGAGTTCCTCCACACCGACAACTTCTTCCCGGACCTCAGCGACTTCTTCGACAACCTCAACATGGGCGACAACGACGCTGCTACGAAGTATGTGATCTTGTCGTTTCTCGTTCAGCTTCTGTTAGAGTTTCTTCTTCTAGTTTCTGTGGTAGATGCGATCTGTTTGTCTTGTTTACATGTGATATGTTCATCTATCTTACTAGTCTGGACGATTAGTTTATTTGTTGCCTTCATAGTCATGATTTATCATTTACTTGTACGGATTATTTCATATGGATATTTGCTTATATATTCAACAATCCAAAAACCTGATTATAGGAAAATCAATTCAAGCAGCGTTGCTGCCGCTACTCGACCTCCCCTCTTTGATGGTATGCATTACAAGAGGTGGCGCACAAAGGCAGTTCTATGGTTTACAAACCTAGGCTGTTTTAGCGCCACAGATGCTAGACCTGAGAGGCCTCTCTCTGTAGAGGAGCAGGAAAAGTTTGAGAAGGTCGACGCCATGTTTAAGGCGGCCTTGTTCAACATTCTCGGGGACAACATTATTGACCCGTACATGGCGTTCGACCATGGTAAAGATGTGTGGGATGCGCTCGAGGCCAAATTTGGGGTCTCGGACGTTGGCACTGAATTGTATGTCATGGAGCAATATTATGACTATAGGATGACTGATGAGCGCTCCGTGGTTGAGGAGTCTCATGAGATTCAGTCCCTTGCCAAAGAACTCGAGCAGTTTAAGTGTACCTTACCGGACAAATTTGTGGCCGGTGGCATTATTGCCGAGCTTCCTCCCTCGTGGAGGAACTTTGCTACTTCTCTGAAATATAAGAGACAAGAGTTTTCCGTTTTGGATCTCATTGGCTCGCTTCATGTGGAAGAGAAGGCGAGAGCAAAGGACACACGCGCTCGTAGTTTTGAGGGGGGTTCTAGTGCCAATGTGGTACAGAAGAAGAACTTTCAATCTCACAAGTCTAAGAATAAGAACAATGGAAAAGGCAAGTTTGACGAGAAGAACAAAGCCTCCAACTCAACCAACTTCAAGAGGAAGACTCCTTATAAGAAGAAAGGGAACTGCCATGTTTGTGGCGCTCCTGGACATTGGGCTCCTAATTTCCCAGAACGCCATGATCGGCGTGGGAACAGCGGCAAGTCCGCAAATGTTCTTATTGGCGTTGATACTAAGATGAAGGACATTGGGTACGGTATTTCTCCTAATATCCTTTCAGTATGTAATTCTCCTGATTGGTGGATAGACACCGGAGCCAATACACATGTATGTTTTGATGTCTCTATGTTTTCTTCTTATCAGGTCGCAAGGACTTCCTCCGTGCTGATGGGAAACGGCTCACGTGCTTCTGTTCATGGTGTTGGTACGGTGGATCTGAAGTTTACTTCGGGAAAGACCATCCAGCTGAAGAATGTGCAGCACGTTCCCTCCATTAATAAGAATCTCGTTAGCGGATCGCTTTTATGTCGAGATGGTTTTAAGTTGGTTTTTGAGTCCAATAAAGTTGTAATCTCCAAGTGTTGACAATTTGTTGGAAAGGGTTATGTGTGCGGAGTCTTGTTCCGCTTATCTTTGTCAGACTTATGTACTCAAATTATTAATCATGTTTGCAATGATAGTGAGTCCGATATTTGGCATTCACGACTTTGTCATATTAATTTTGGATGCATGACGCGACTAGCTAATATGAATATAATTCCAAAATTAGCTATTGTAAAGAAATCCAAGTGCCAAGTATGTGTACAAGCTAAGTAACCACGTAAGTCTCATCAGACTGCGGAGGCAAGAGACTTGGCACCGCTGGAGCTTATACATTCGGATCTTTGTGAAATGAATGGTGAATTGAAAAAAGAAAGGAAAAGATACTTCATGACTTGAATTGATAACTCTACTCGATATTGTTATGTGTACCTCCTGAGATCTAAAGAAGAAGCTCTTAATCACTTCAAAATCTTTAAAGCTGAAGCAGAAAACCAACTTGATCGAAAGATCAAGCGGCTAAGGCCTGATCGTGGTGGAGAGTATTTTTCCAACGAGTTTGATTCTTTTTGTGCGGAACATGGTATTATCCATGAGAGGACGCCTCCCTACTCACCTCAGTAAAATGGGGTGGCTGAAAGAAACAACCGTACTCTAATTGATTTGGTTAACGCCATGTTAGATACATCGGGTCTATCCAAGGCATGGTGGGGGAGGCGATATTGACTGCATGTCATGTCTTAAACCGTGTCCCCACAAAGAACAAAACCATTACCCCGTTTGAGGAATGGGAAAGGAAAAGACTAAAAATCTCTTACCTACGAACTGTCAACACCCGGATTTTTAAGTCCAGATGCCTATTATATCATACATCGCAATCCCAGGAAGATTGTTTTTGCGAGACATAATAGTAAGTAGTTCAGAGTCATCATTTATTACAACACATACTTGTCTTACCACCATAGGATCACCTGATCCAATATTACACAAATAGAATTGTTCAACATAACACATAAGTAGTGGAAGCGTAGTAGTAGTGGACTATCTATTCCACAGGCAACGCTTGACGTTAGAAGACGATCCTAGTTATCGTAGACGTCCTGTTGTCCGTCTTCCTGATACTGTTGCTCCTCTTCATAGTCTGGCATTTGAATAGCCAGGGCAAAGCCATGAGTACTTTTTAAAGTACTCGCAAATTAACACTAAAGGAATTACTTAATTGGTGTAATAAGGGGTACTAAGCTCTAGGTTTATTTGCATAAAGCCAAGTTTAGTTTTAGCGACATATAGTAAAGAATCATCATTTTCTAGACTAACCCACGTGGGAACATTAGTGTCATTCCCACCAATCATGGTGATTCAATTCCATATCACCTCTCAATTCAACATTCCTTTTTTTAAGACCAAAATTCTGATAACGGAGCAGTATGGCCTTTCCAAATGTCCGTAACCGTGGACACGGCTATTCGAATAGGTTAAACACTCTGCAGAGGTTGTACTCTTGTGCCACAACTTTTGGTTACATCCATCGAGGATAACCCCGAATCATCGTAACTCAGTACGCGGATCACCAACCTTAACCTTTCACTTATATATACTAGTATAGGCACCTCTCCCCATGAGCTTGGCCTCCCGGTGAAAACCAACTGTTAACCCGGGAACTGCATAGGGCTTGGGTCGTACATTCACCTCATATTCACATCATTTCTCAAATACGGAGGCAGCCTCAGCGTAACCCCTATGATGCTTGTTTAGAGGGAACCCATACTAAAATACACAAGTTTCTAGTTAAGCCCTACCCATAATCATGTATTGTGGGGGTACTTGTATAATTGGAAGGGTATCGCATTCAAACCCAATCATCAGTTTTATCAAAAATCACCATCTTCTCTTATTCAATTCCACCTCCACTTTACTTTCTTTCAAAGTCATTTCACTTCACCATGTTCCCATCTAGAGTAGTCAATTTTAATTGATTAGCACTAGCAACTATATGAGGGGTGCTATCTAGCTTTGAGTTGTGCTAATCTAACTTCAGGTATTGTTCTACTCTAGACCAAATGAAACATAAATCAAAAAGTACTTTGAAATAAATAAGCAAAAGTAAAGGTAAGTCAAAAACATGGGATAGGTAGTACATAAAATAAAGTGTGATGGTGCCTTTGCTCTTGTAGAGCTAAGCACTTGTGTGTAGCAAGGGTTAGCTTGCCTTGAGCAGGGTAGAGATCAAAGTTCTCCTCTTCTTCTTGAATGTAGCCCTCCTCCTCTTGGTAATCCTCGTTACTAGCGTCTATATACGAATACGAGGTATAAACACCCAAACCAAATCTTGTATACTAAACTAAAACACACCAAAGAGTTCACTCAAGTCATACTACATCACTTTATTCAAGGCAGGGTGAATTACTTGGTTCTTTCTTATTTAAGTGAAAGAAAATAATTTCCTCTCATTATAATTATTCATTTGAGTTGTTATTTAATCTTTTGGAGGGAACATAATTTCCTCTCATTCTACCCTTTCAAGATTTAATCTCCACTCATAATAAAAAGGTATGAAATATAGGTTGACCATGGTCAACATTTCATATCTATTATGAGGGAAAACAATTTAAATAAGGTGCTACATCTTATGCCATTTAAACTCAACATCAAAATGATTTAAAATCTTTAAGTAAATACAATCAGAGGTTTATTAACCCAAGGTCATTACCTCTTCTTATATTACTTAAGATCAAGATTTAAATGAGAGAGGTACTCTCATAGTACTTATAGAATTTAAATTTTTAAGTTTGAAATGGACTAGAAATGGCTCCATAACCACTAGTTTGATCTAGTCCATGATCATGCAAACAACCTGGCTAGATTATTGCATATCAATTAGAATACAACATTTGTGAACTATGAGAGTTGGAATCAACTCAAACTCAATCTTGGTTGAATTTTAAATAATGTTTGAATCTGCAGAAGTCTCTGTTTTGTTATTTTTGGCAGATTAATTCTGTTTCGAAATTGGAGATGGGACCAGTGGCATTGGCTAGATAATTTCTTGGGCTTTCCAACGGTATAAAATTTGCTAGATTTTGTTTGGTAGAATTCAAACTATTCAAAAATTACTAAAGCATCTGCAGGACAATTTGACTAATTATAACTCTGTTATTGAATTCGTGGGCTAGGCGGGAAAATGCTATTGGGCCGAAACGATTTGAAATACACTGCGCAGCCCAACTAGCAACTGGTGCCGTGGGCTGCCCTGACGAAGTGGGACCACCTGTCAGTGGCCTTTAAAACCGCGAAACGGTACGCGTGATTTAGACCGTAGGATTAGAACAGAAATCGACGGTGGGTGAGTGTCGTCGTCTCCGACGAGCGACGGGTGTACTGGCGGCGGGCCTAGGGGGTCGACGGCCTTACCGGCGTTCCCGCGGGGCTCTGCTAGTGGCGAGGTGGCGTTGTCGAGGATGCTGAGGCTCCTGGTAGCAGTGGCGAGGCTCGGGGTGGCGTCAATCGATGGCGAGGATCTGCGAGCTCCGGCGGCCTTCGTCTTGCGATTGGAGCAGCTCCGGCGGTGTGGTGTCAAATTGATGGGTGGAGAGGAGGCAGGGATGAGAGGGGAGCAGATGTTGTGAAGAAATGGAGCTCAGAGATCCTCTATTTATAGCGGGCGGAGATGGCCGTGAGGTGCTGTGGGGGAGCGGCCATGGCGCGGCTCGTGTGGCGATCCAAAGGGCAAGGAAAGGACGGCAGCGTGTAGGCGGTGTCCTGGTGATGCGCTAGGTGCAGCTGGCGCAGGAAAAAGGAGATGGGATCGATCGGTGGCTCGTTTCGAGTGCGGCAGTACCCGCGGTACTTATCCGGCGAGGACGACGGTGACCATGCGGCGGCAGGCGTTCGAGTATGTCTAGGCTGTAGAGGGCAGGGAGGCGATGCTCGACGCAGGCGTAGAGATGCAGGGGGAGGACGACGTCGCTCGAGTGCTCGACGTACTGGCGCGCTCCAGAGCGTGGTGATCACGCTGGCTGGCATGTACTGGGCGTGCTGGGCACGTCCTGGCTTGGCCAATGCCAGCCTCTCGCGAGCTCCAGCTGGGCACCGTGATGATCAGCATTGCAAGGGGATTCTCCAGGACAAAGTGGTGCAGAGAGGAGAGGACCAGAGAGAGAGAAAGCATGGTGGCCGGCATTGCCACGGCATGCCACTAGTTTAGGGTTTCTCTCCCCTTTCCCTCACTTTAATCGACCAAGGCAGGTACTGGTTTGATGCAGGTGATGCATGGAGGCTTAATGATCACAAGAAAAAGAGGTTTAGGCAAGAAACCATTGGACAAAAGGATGTATGATCAAATCAGAGAAGTGCATGCCAAGTGTTTGATTAAATGGCCGCATGAACATTTTTGATGAATTTTGAAATTATTTTTGGTAGATCTTAAACATAAAATTAAAGAGTTGGAAAGGTGGTGGTTTGGTTCAATTTGGAGTGGTTTTGCAAAATGGCAAAAGTGGGATGATCTAGATTTCAATCTTAGGTTCCATCTTGGCACTTAATTTCTGGTCAACCTAGTCAACTCTAGCAATGGTGGTCAACATGAAAGTTACACACCTTGACATGGTCTTGGATGACCTGGCTTTGGTTGACCAAGTTTAGTTTAGGTTTCCAGAAATAAAGTGGTGCAAAGCAGGGAAGAAAATAAAAGGGTGACATATGACCATTATCATATGTGTTTAAGTTTTGAATTTTTCTTTGATTTGAATCTTGTTTATTTTATTTTATGCATTTGTTTTTGTTTTTGTTATATATGAGTTTTAGAAGCTATAGGGCAAGCAATGGTGGCCTCATATGAAGATTTGCAAAATTGCCCTTAGGTGTATGTGAGAGATTTTGGGATTATTTCCCAATTCTTGTGTTTTTTCCCAAATTAGGGTTTTGTGATCTTAATTTAGGGTTTAATAGCAATTGATCATTATACTAACACTCATCATGGCATTTGCTCAAAAGAAAATCACTCAAATGCATGAAACTATATGTGGCATTATATGCATAGAAAAAGTTTTTGTAAATTGCCAAAATTGAGTAATTGATCTCTCTTTCTTTATTTATTTTTGGTTGAAACTTGGGATGTTACAAACCTTTCCCCCTTACAAAAGATCTCGTCCCAAGATCTTAAAGAAAAACTAGGTATTAAAGAGATCTGGGTACTCAGTCTTCATAAAGTCTTCTCTCTCCCAAGTGGCTTCTTCTTCGGTGTGATTACTCCACTGGATCTTCAGAAACTTGATACTCCTAGTACGGGTGGTTCTGAAGGCTTCTTCCAAGATACGAATAGGTACTTCGCGGTATGTCAAATCTGAGTTGATATCCACAGCTCGGTGATCGATGTTCTTGAAAACCTCTGTCTTCTCAGGTACCTCTAAGCACTTCCGGAGTAACGAGATGTGAAACACATTGTGTACCGCTGACATTTCTTCCGGTAACTCCAGTTGATAAGATACTTCTCCTCGGCGGCTCAGGACTTTGAAGAGTCCGACATATCGGGGTGCAAGCTTTCCTCTAAGCTGGAATCTCTGCATTCCTTTAAGGGGGGACACTTTGAGATATACGAAATCTCCGATCTCGAAAGTCATCTCTCGGCGTCTCTTGTCGGCGTAGCTCTTCTGTCTTGATTGGGCTGTTTTGAGGTACTCGCGGATCTTGTGAACCTTTTCTTCCGCTTCTCGGAGAATATCTGGTCCAAAGACTTGACTCTCTCCGACTTCCGACCAATTTAGAGGGGTACGACACTTTCTTCCGTACAGTGCTTCGAAGGGGGCCATTTGTAAACTGGCTTGATAGCTGTTGTTGTACGAGAATTCTGCGTATGGCAAACAGTCTTCCCACTTGGATCCATACTCTAGCACACAGGCTCTCAACATATCTTCTAGTATCTGGTTGACTCGTTCAGTCTGTCCATCCGTCTGCGGGTGATAGGCTGTGCTGAAATTCAGCCGAGTTCCGAGTCCTTCATGTACTTTCTGCCAGAATCTGGAGGTGAATTGGGATCCTCTATCAGATACTATCGACTTCGGTGTTCCGTGCAAACTGACTATCCTTGAGATATATAACTCTGCGAGTCTCGGCCCTTGATAGGTGGTCTTGACGGGGATGAAGTGGGCGACTTTGGTCAGTCTGTCGACCACTACCCAAATAGAATCATTCCCTTTACTAGATTTGGGAAGTCCGGTGATGAAGTCCATTCCGACAGAATCCCACTTCCATTCGGGAATCTGTAGGGGTTGCAACAGTCCTGCGGGGCGTTGATGTTCTGCCTTGACTCGCTGACAGATATCACACTTGGCGATGTAACTTCCAATTTCTCTCTTCATTCCATGCCACCAAAATTGCTCTTTCAATACTTGGTACATCTTGGTTCCTCCGGGGTGAATGGAATACAGGGTGTCATGGGCTTCTTTCAGAATACATTGCTTTAACTCTGAATCCGAAGGCACGCAAAGGCGTCCGTTGTACCGTAGTACACCTTCTTCATCTATGGTGAATCCCGGTGCCTTTCCCGCAGCTATTTGGTTCTTGATCCCATCAATACTGGCATTTCCTTTCTGAGCTTCCTTGATCTGACTAATCAGGGTGGGTTGAAGTTCCATGCTGGCTAGAAATCCTTCACTAACCAATTCAAGTCTAAACTGTTCAAACTCTTCAAACAGGCTGGGTTGCTCTTCTGCGATCATGGAGTTCAACTGACACGGCAGTCTACTCAGAGCATCCGCTACCACATTGGCCTTGCCGGGGTGATAGTAGATTTCCATGTCGTAATCCTTGATTAGCTCTAACCATCTTCTCTGCCTCATGTTCAACTCCTTCTGAGTGAAGATATACTTCAGACTCTTGTGATCCGAATAGATCTCGCATCGATTACCCATGAGGTAATGACGCCATACTTTCAAGGCTAAGACCACTGCTGCTAGTTCTAAGTCATGGGTTGGATAGTTCTGCTCATGTTGCTTCAGTTGCCTTGACAGATAAGATATCACTTTGCCCTCTTGCATCAATACACACCCAAGACCAATCTTGGAGGCATCACAATACACATCAAAGGGCTTGGTGATGTCTGGCATAATCAGTATTGGGGCTATGGTCAATCTAAGCTTGAGTTGTTGAAAACTCTCTTCACACTTCTCCGTCCATTCAAACTTCTTATCTTTCTTTAAGAGTTGAGTCATTGGTCTTGCTATGCTCGAGAATCTTTCAACGAATCAGCGGTAATATCCCGCCAATCCAAGAAATGCACGGACCTCAGTCTGAGTGGTTGGAGCTTTCCATTCTTCAACAGTCTTGATTTTTGAGGGGTCAACGGCAATTCCTCCTGCTGACAAGATGTGTCCCAGGAATCCTACTTCCTTCAACCAGAACTCACACTTGCTGAACTTAGCGTACAACTGATGCTCCTGAAGGGTATCTAAGACAACCTCCAAGTGGTGCTCATGTTCTTCTTCGGACTTGGAGTAGATAAGGATGTCGTCGATGAAAACAACAACAAACTTATCCAGGAAGTTCATAAAGATCTTATTCATGAGATTCATGAAGTAAGCGGGGGCATTGGTTAATCCAAATGACATGACATTGTACTCATACAATCCATATCTGGTGGTGAAGGCAGTTTTGGGGATATCGGTGGCGCGAATCTTTAGTTGATGGTAACCCGTCCTCAGATCAATCTTCGAGAATACTTTGGAACCTCTCAGTTGGTCAAACAGATCTTCTATCTTCGGCAAGGGATACTTGTTCTTGATGGTGACATCGTTGAGCTTACGATAATCCGTGCATAAACGATTTGCACCATCCTTGTTGTCCACAAACAAAACTGGTGATCTCCAAGGCGACGCACTTGGTCGAATCAAACCCTTGAATAGCATATCATCCAATTGCTTCTTCAGTTCCACTAACTCTGCCGGGTTCATACTATAGGCTCTCTGGGCTATAGGTCCGGTTCCTGGGATTAACTCGATGATAAACTCGATATCCCGATCTGGGGGCATACCGGGTAGATCATCCGAAAACACATCAGGATATCGACAAACGACCCTGATCTGATCCAAGGTGGGTTTGGCTAGACTTTGGTTGCAGGTAAACTTTCTGGGCAGTTTTTCAGATATGTGTTCGACTATTATTCCGGTGCTACTAGTCATGGTGATGGCCTTCTTGGCACAATCAATCAGTCCATGATGTTTCGCCATCCAGTCCATACCCAGGACTACTTCCAAACCTTTGGCTCCCAGAACAATCAAATTTGCATAAAATTCTATTTCATGAATTTGGATAGGCACATCTTTGCAAATTTTTCTAGCCTTAGTTGTTGATCCAGGTATTTGAACTACCATGACATGCTTCAAACTGATGGGTTGAATCTTACTAGTGCATGCAAAATCCTCAGTAACAAACGAATGCGATGCTCCTGAATCAAACAGCACTCTTGCAGGTATTGAGTTAACAGAGAACATACCCAGCACGACATCTGGAGCTTCCTGAGCTTCTTCCGCACTCATGTGAAAGAGGCGGCCGCTGCGGTTGTTCTGGTTGTTGGGGGCGAACTTCTTGCCGTTGGCGACCCGGCGTTGTTGCTGAGCAGGTCCAGAGGTGTTGGCAGCAGTCTTGGTGAGTCTCTTGGGGCACTCGTTGGAGTAGTGCCCCACCACTCCACACTCGTAACACGTGATGGTGGACTTGTCCTTGTCGGTGATGGGAACGGCGTTGCTCCCAGTCCTTGGAGCAGTGTTGGAGGTGTTGTTGTTGTGGTTTGGGGCTCGAGGTGGAGCGCGGTTGAAGTTGTTGTGGTTGCTGTTGTAGTTGCTGTTGTTGGGGTGGCCTCCTGGCCGGGGGTTTCCTCCACTCCGGTTCTGATAACCCGGGCGTGGGTGCTGCATAGGGGGTTTGTTGTTTCTGGGGGCGAAGCCTCCGCTTGAGCTAGGGCGATACCTGGGGGTATTGCTGGGCCCACTCTGGTGCATCATTCTGCGCTTGCGGTTCTCATTGGCTTGGTTCAGTTTCCCCTCCATCTGGATGGCGGAGTCGACAAGGGCTTCCAGGTCAGCAAAGGGGATGTTGACCAACACAGTCTGCATCTCATCGTGCAGACCATTCAGAAACCTTTCCTTCCTTTTCTCGGTGGTGTCCGTCTCGTCCGGGGCGTACCTTGACAGAGTGAGGAATCTGTCGCGGTATTCTACCATGGTTAAGCGGCCTTGCTTTAGTTCCCTGAACTCATCCCTCATCTTCTTGATCAAGCCCGGTGGCACATGATACTTGCTAAACTTGAGCTTGAAATCTGCCCAAGTCATCATTTGCCCCGTATTTAATGCGCGAGCACTTGTCCACCAGGCACGTGCAGGTCCTGCCAGATAGTGGGTGGCAAACAGCACCTTCTCGTTGTCTTCCACTCCGGCAACCTCAAGATTGTTCTCCATTGTCTGGAGCCAGTCGTCAGGGTCAAGAGGCTCCTCCGTCTTGCTAAACACCGGTGGGTTGGTGTTCTAGAAGTTCTTCAATTTTGATCCTCGATGGTCGTGGTTGCCATGGCCTTGATTGCCCTGAGCAATCTGTTGAAGTGCTGCTAAGTTGGCTTGCCGTTCAGCTCTCTCAGCTTCTCTATCAGCCAACATCTGTTGCAGCATCTGCAGCATTGCCTCCTGAGTCATGTTGCGGGTTGGGGGTGCCATCTGAACAGGGATAGGGATCATAAGATGAGAGGGAAGTTTCTATGGCTCATTTTTGGGATAAAAATTTCACACAATTTAAAACTTGATTCATAATATAATAATAATATTACACACACAAACATAGTCATGGAGGTAGCAAATATTACAAGCCAACAATCCGGAGGGTTTGAAGAACCCTTTCAACAATCTACGATACATGGGGCGGATACAAAGGACCGATACATAACACGGGACGCAAGTGCTCAGACGGGACTACTCGCCATCAATGCGGATCGGGAAGGTGGTATCCATCCCGGCAGGCAGGCGCCGGTGGAAGTCCAGATCTTCATCTTCCTCCTCCTCGTAGTCGTTGTCGTTGCTCACGTAGGAGTAGCCATCTCCTTGGATGTCTT
This sequence comes from Lolium perenne, assembly GCF_019359855.2. Classification (NCBI taxonomy): domain Eukaryota; kingdom Viridiplantae; phylum Streptophyta; class Magnoliopsida; order Poales; family Poaceae; genus Lolium; species Lolium perenne. The sequence continues at coordinate 28,492,868 of NC_067248.2, read as the reverse complement.
CTCCCTCGCCTTCCTCTTCCAGAGCCTGGAGCTGTTCCGCCTGAGTGGCTACGGTCTCCTTCAGCTTGGTGATCCTGGCCCTGAGGCGGTGGATGGTGGAGTCCCTCTTCGAGACCAGCTGGTGGAGTGCCCTACGCTCCTTGGCGAGGACCTTGATGGTCTCCGCATGCTGATCCAGCTGGAGGTAGGTGTGGTTGGCGAAAGCACGGGAGTTGTCCAGCTCGGCGCGAGTCTCGAACAGCATGAAGTCGAGATGATCCACGTGGTGCCTCAGCACGGGGTGGAACGGCAGGCTGATGGGTACCCCAAGAGAGGTGTGCCTTGCAAGGTGTGCAAAGCGCTCTCCTTCGATAGCCATCGCGTTTTGCCCGCACAGACGTGCGAGGGCCTCCTGCAGAGCGCGGGCGAGTCCTTCAAGCCAGCTGTTCTCCCGGAGAGAGAACTGAATCTGGCGGAACATGGGGGATTCCGGCTTCCCGGGGATGTTGGCCATGATGACCCATTGAAGCTGTCCCCCGGGCTGGTCAGCGACCTGGCCTCCGTAGAACACCGGCGGGGTGCGTCCGAGAAACTCTGCGAGGGCAACCAAGTCCCTCTCAAAGACCAGCTCCCCACCGTTCGCCAGGTCGTACACCTGGGTTTGGATGAACGGCTCCATCGGGATGATAGGCTCCATCTGTAGAGGGATGTATGAGCAAGTTAGAGAAGTGCAAGTGTTCAAAATTTTAAGTAACTTTTAGTTAAGAGCAATGAAATTGGCTATTTAAAAAGGTCGCAAAGGTAAGGGTATGAATGTATTTTTCATAGCTATTCAGTTGGTTTATTTTGAAACTAAATTTGTCAAACGTCCATTCTAGCTAGGGTCTCCTAAGGTCAAACAATGGCTCTGATACCAACTTGTCAACACCCGGATTTTTAAGTCCAGATGCCTATTATATCATACATCGCAATCCCAGGAAGATTGTTTTTGCGAGACATAATAGTAAGTAGTTCAGAGTCATCATTTATTACAACACATACTTGTCTTACCACCATAGGATCACCTGATCCAATATTACACAAATAGAATTGTTCAACATAACACATAAGTAGCGGAAGTGTAGTAGTAGTGGACTATCTATTCCACAGGCAACGCTTGACGTTAGAAGACGATCCTAGTTATCGTAGACGTCCTGTTGTCCGTCTTCCTGATATTGTTGCTCCTCTTTATAGTCTGGCATTTGAATAGCCAGGGCAAAGCCATGAGTACTTTTTAAAGTACTCGCAAATTAACACTAAAGGAATTACTTAATTGGTGTAATAAGGGGTACTAAGCTCTAGGTTTATTTGCATAAAGCCAAGTTTAGTTTTAGCGACATTTAGTAAAGAATCATCATTTTCTAGACTAACCCACGTGGGAACATTAGTGTCATTCCCACCAATCATGGTGATTCAATTCCATATCACCTCTCAATTCAACATTCCTTTTTAAGACCAAAATTCTGATAACGGAGCAGTATGGCCTTTCCAAATGTCCGTAACCGTGGACACGGCTATTCGAATAGGTTAAACACTCTGCAGAGGTTGTACTCTTGTGCCACAACTTTTGGTTACATCCGTCGAGGATAACCCCGAATCATCGTAACTCAGTACGCGGATCACCAACCTTAACCTTTCACTTATATATACTAGTATAGGCACCTCTCCCCATGAGCTTGGCCTCCCGGTGAAAACCAACTGTTAACCCGAGAACTGCACAGGGCTTGGGTCGTACATTCACCTCATATTCACATTATTTCTCAAATACGGAGGCAGCCTCAGCGTAACCCCTATGATGCTTGTTTAGAGGGAACCCATACTAAAATACACAAGTTTCTAGTTAAGCCCTACCCATAATCAGGTATTGTGGGGGTACTTGTATAATTGGAAGGGTATCGCATTCAAACCCAATCATCAGTTTTATCAAAAATCACCATCTTCTCTTGTTCAATTCCACCTCCACTTTACTTTCTTTCAAAGTCATTTCACTTCACCATGTTCCCATCTAGAGTAGTCAATTTTAATTGATTAGCACTAGCAACTATATGAGGGGTGCTATCTAGCTTTGAGTTGTGCTAATCTAACTTCAGGTATTGTTCTACTCTAGACCAAATGAAACATAAATCAAAAAGTACTTTGAAATAAATAAGCAAAAGTAAAGGTAAGTAAAAAACATGGGATAGGTAGTACATAAAATAAAGTGTGATGGTGCCTTTGCTCTTGTAGAGCTAAGCACTTGTGTGTAGCAAAGGTTAGCTTGCCTTGAGCAGGGTAGAGATCAAAGTTCTCCTCTTCTTCTTGAATGTAGCCCTCCTCCTCTTGGTAATCCTCGTTACTAGCGTCTATATACGAATACGAGGTATAAACACCCAAACCAAATCTTGTATACTAAACTAAAACACACCAAAGAGTTCACTCAAGTCATACTACATCACTTTATTCAAGGCAGGGTGAATTACTTGGTTCTTTCTTATTTAAGTGAAAGAAAATAATTTCCTCTCATTATAATTATTCATTTGAGTTGTTATTTAATCTTTTGGAGGGAACATAATTTCCTCTCATTCTACCCTTTCAAGATTTAATCTCCACTCATAATAATAAGGTATGAAATATAGGTTGACCATGGTCAACATTTCATATCTATTATGAGGGAAAACAATTTAAATAAGGTGCTACACCTTATGCCATTTAAACTCAACATCAAAATGATTTAAAATCTTTAAGTAAATACAATCAGAGGTTTATTAACCCAAGGTCATTACCTCTTCTTATATTACTTAAGATCAAGATTTAAATGAGAGATGTGCTCTCATAGTACTTATAGAATTTAAATTTTTAAGTTTGAAATGGACTAGAAATGGCTCCATAACCACTAGTTTGATCTAGTCCATGATCATGCAAACAACCTGGCTAGATTATTGCATAATCAATTAGAATACAACATTTGTGAACTATGAGAGTTGGAATCAACTCAAACTCAATCTTGGTTGAATTTTAAATAATGTTTGAATCTGCAGAAGTCTCTGTTTTGTTATTTTTGGCAGATTAATTCTATTTCGAAATTGGAGATGGGATCAGTGGCATTGGCTAGATAATTTCTTGGGCTTTCCAACGGTATAAAATTTGCTAGATTTGATTTGGTAGAATTCAAACTATTCAAAAATTACTAAAGCATCTGCAGGACAATTTGACTAATTATAACTCTGTTTTTGAATTCGTGGGCTAGGCGGGAAAATGCTATTGGGCCGAAACGATTTGAAATACACTGCGCAGCCCAACTAGCAACTGGTGCCGTGGGCTGCCCTGACGAAGTGGGACCACCTGTCAGTGGGCTTTAAAACAACGAAACGGTACGCGTGATTTAGACCGTAGGATTAGAACAGAAATCGACGGTGGGTGAGCGTCTTCGTCTCCGACGAGCGACGGGTGTACTGGCAGCGGGCCTAGGGGGTCGACGGCCTTACCGGTGTTCCCGCGGGGCTCTTCTGGTGGCGAGGTGGCGCTGTCGAGGATGCTGAGGCTCCTGGTAGCAGTGGCGAGGCTCGGGGTGGCGTCAATCGATGGCGAGGATCTGCGAGCTCCGGCGGCCTTCGTCTTGCGATTGGAGTAGCTCCGGCGGTGTGGTGTCAAATTGATGGGTGGAGAGGAGGCAGGGATGAGAGGGGAGCAGATGTTGTGAAGAAATGGAGCTCAGAGCTCCTCTATTTATAGCGGGCGGAGATGGCCGTGAGGTGCTGTGGGGGAGCGGCCATGGCGCGGCTCGTGTGGCGATCCAAAGGGCAAGGCAAGGACGGCAGCGTGTAGGCGGTGTCCTGGTGATGCGCTAGGTGCAGCTGGCGCAGGAAAAAGGAGATGGGATCGATCGGTGGCTCGTTTCGAGTGCGGCAGTACCCGCGGTACTTCTCCGGCGAGGACGACGGTGACCATGGGGCGGCAGGCGTTCGAGTATGTCTAGGGTGTAGAGGGCAGGGAGGCGATGCTCGACGCAGGCGTAGAGATGCAGGGGGAGGACGACGTCGCTCGAGTGCCCGACATACTGGCGCGCTCCAGAGCGTGGTGATCACGCTGGCTGGCATGTACTGGGCGTGCTGGGCACGTCCTGGCTTGGCCAATGCCAGCCTCTCGCGAGCTCCTGCTGGGTACCGTGATGATCAGCATTGCAAGGGGATTCTCCAGGACAAAGTGGTGCAGAGAGGAGAGGACCAGAGAGAGAGAAAGCATGGTGGCCGGCATTGCCACGGCATGCCACTAGTTTAGGGTTTCTCTCCCCTTTCCCTCACTTTAATCGACCAAGGCAGGTACTGGTTTGATGCAGGTGATGCATGGAGGCTTAATGATCACAAGAAAAAGAGGTTTAGGCAAGAAACCATTGGACAAAAGGATGTATGATCAAATCAGAGAAGTGCATGCCAAGTGTTTGATTAAATGGCCGCATGAACATTTTTGATGAATTTTGAAATTCTTTTTGGTAGATCTTAAACATATAATTAAAGAGTTGGAAAGGTGGTGGTTTGGTTCAATTTGGAGTGGTTTTGCAAAATGGCAAAAGTGGGATGATCTAGATTTCACTCTCAGGTTCCATCTTGGCACTTAATTTCTGGTCAACCTAGTCAACTCTAGCAATGGTGGTCAACATGAAAGTTACACACCTTGACATAGTCTTCGATGACCTTGCTTTGGTTGACCAAGTTTAGTTTAGGTTTCCAGAAATAAAGTGGTGCAAAGCAGGGAAGAAAATAAAAGGGTGACATATGACCATTATCATATGTGTTTAAGTTTTGAATTTTTCTTTGATTTGAATCTTGTTTCTTTTATGCATTTGTTTTTGTTTTATTTATATATGAGTTTTAGAAGCTATAGGGCAAGCAATGGTGGCCTCATATGAAGATTTGCAAAATTGCCCTTAGGTGTATGTGAGAGATTTTGGGATTATTTCCCAATTCTTGTGTTTTTCCCAAATTAGGGTTTTGTGATCTTAATTTAGGGTTTAATAGCAATTGATCATTATACTAACACTCATCATGGCATTTGCTCAAAAGAAAATCACTCAAATGCATGAAACTATATGTGGCACTATATGCATAGAAAAAGTTTTTGTAAATTGCCAAAATTGAGTAATTGATCTCTCTTTCTTTATTTATTTTTGGTTGAAACTTGGGATGTTACACGAACTTGGGGCTGTATTGCGAAAGTAAATGTGCTGATACCCAAGAAGCGCAAGCTTGGACCAAAAACCGTGGATTGTGTTCTTCTAGGATATGTATTTTGATGACCCACAAGTATAGGGGGTGTATCGTAGTACTTTCGATAAATAAGAGTGTCGAACCCAACAAGGAGCAGAAGGTGTTGACAAGCAGTTTCGATGAAGGATTCACTATAAATGCTCACAGACAAGTTTTCAGGGGGTTTTGATATAGCAGATAAATAAAATACAAGTAAGTAAAATGCGGGAATAGTAATTGCAGCAAGTGGCCCAATCCTTTTTAGCACAAAAGACAAGCCGGTTTGTTTACTTATGATGACCAAACGTTCTTGAGGACACACGGGAATTTAGTCTAGTTCTATCGCTTCATATAGTTGATTAATCTTCATGGTTTTGATAAGTGTTGTGTGGGTGAACCTATGCTAATGCACCTCCCTTCCTAGGACTAAAACATACTTGTGATTAAACCCCTTGCAAGCATCCGCAAATACAAGAAAGTAATTAAGATAAATTTAACCACAGCCTTAAACTCTGAGATCCTGCTATCCTTCATGCATCGATATACCAACGGGGGTTCAGGTTGCTGTCACTCCGGCAACCCCACAATTAGCAAAGGAATACAAGATGCATTCCCCTAGGCCCATAAAGGTGAAATATCATGAAGTCGACGTTCACATGATACCACTAGAAGAATAACACCACAACTTAAATCAAACCATTAAATATTACTCAACATAGTTCACTACTAACATTTAGACTTCACCCATGTCCTCAAGAACTAAACGAACTACTCACAAGACATCATATGGAACATGATCAGAGGTGATATGATGATGAATAATAATCTGAACATAAACCTTGATTCAATGGTTTCACTCAATAGCATCAACAAAAAGGAGTAATCAACACCGGGAGAGTTTCCCCTATGAAATAATCAAGATTCAACCCTAGATGTTACAGCGGAGACGAGGTGCAGCGGTGGAGATGACGGTGTCGGTGGTGGAGATGATGATGATGATCCCAATGAAGTCCGGCTCGATGACGGTGATGATGGCGACGATTTCCCCCTCCGGGAGGGAATTTCCCCGGCAGATTTCAGCCTGCCGGAGAGCTCTTTTCTCTCTGGTGTTTTCCGCCCCGCAGAGGCGGCTGTGACTCTCCTCGATGATCTGTCGCACCTTTGGGTTTTCGGGAGATGAAGTACGCGAAAGGGAGATGGCCGAGGGGGTCGTGGGAACCCTCCCCACATAGCGGCGCGCCAGCCCTGGTGGCCACGCCGGCCTATGGGGAGGACCCATGGCGGCCCTCCTCGGCCTCCTCTTTTGGCTGGCTCCGTTTTCTGGCAAAATAGGAGCTTCGGTATATTTTCCGTCAATTGTTGATCTTCAGAAATATTGTATCCTAACGGTGCTTTTTCCAGCAGAATCCTGACTCCTGTGAGTAATTCTCCAATAATCATGAAACATGCAAAATAGGTGAAATAACATAAGTATTATCTCTAAATATGAAATATATCAATGAATAACAATAAATTATGATATAAAATAGTGATGCAAAATGGACGTATCAACTCCCCCAAGCTTAGACCTCGCTTGTCCCCAAGAGAAACTGAACTCAGTAAACAAGACCACATGTTTATGGAGTGAAGAGTCGATAAATAAAATACGAACAAGAAGCATCACATTTATTAATTCACACAAGACATTCTAGTAAACAACTTCCTCATATAACTCAACTTGAAACAAGTAAAGGGAAATCACAAATAAAGGTGCATAGGAAATCATAATTAGTGATGGCAAACTTCGTTCTTGGTCAAAGAACAATTAACAGGTTGTACTTATCTTTCGAGCAGAGCCTTTGTATTAGAGCTCAGATCTTACATGCTCAGTCATAACAATCTCCTCATAATCATTGATAACCTTCAAAGTCATATTCATTCAGATAAAATTTGTACTAAACAAGGAAGAATAAAAGACATGATTAATAGATCACAATATAAATGGTTGGATCACAACAACTCAATTGCTTGCTTGAGATCAAGGGAAATAGGTTTACTGACTCAACATAAAAGTAAAAGATAGGCCCTTCGTAGAGGGAAGCGGGGATTAAATCATGTGCTAGAGCTTTTTAAGTTTTGAAATCATATAGAGAGCATAAAAGTAGAGTTTTGAGAGGTGTTTGTTGTTGTCAACGAATGGTAGTGGGCACTCTAATACCCTTGCCAAATAGACTTTCAAAGAGCGGCTCCCATGAAGGATGTTATCTCTACCAGCAAGGTAGATGATCCCTCTTCTCTTTTGTTTACACATGTACTTTAGTTTTATTTATGGATGACACTCCTCCCAACCTTTGCTTTCACAATCCATGGCTAACCGAATCCTCGGGTGCCTTCCAACATTTCACATACCATGGAGGAGTGTCTATTTGCAAAATTAAGTTGCTTACTGATGAATCAGGGCAAAACATGTGAAGAGAATTATCAATTAAAGTTAATTAATTGGGGCTGGGAACCCCGTTGCCAGCTCTTTTTGCAAAATTATTGGATAAGCAGATGTGCCACTAGTCCATTGGTGAAAGTCTGCCCAACAAGATTGAAAGATAAAACACCACATAATTCCTCATGAGCTATAAAACATTGACACAAATAAGAGATAATAACTTTTTGAATCGTTTAAAGGTAGCACATGAAATATTTACTTGGAGTGGCGCAAAATACCACATAATAGGTAGTTATGGTGGACACACATGGCATGGGTTTGGTTTAAGGTTTTGGATTTACGAGAAGCATTCCCTCTCAGTACAGGTCTTTGGCTAGCAAGGTTGGTTAGCAAGGATAAGGGTTGAGGGAAAACAAACAAATATACATGTGATAGAAACAATCATGCATCTTCCTTGTAAGCACAAACAATTTTAACTTCAGAATACTAAACTCATTAGCTAACAAGAAACAAAGATAAAGAAATAATATATCTACATGTATTTCCCTCTTTTCTACTTAAGCCTCAAAGTATTGTTGCTGTTGACCAATGCTATGTTTGACAAAACCAAATAGATTTACTTGATGCTCCTAAAGTGATACCAATACTAACAACAAGATCAATCACATAACAGAAATTTCAAACTAAAATAAGGTGTGCAAAACGTAAATGATAAAAAATCTCATTAATATTCCATAATGATAACTCACACCAAGGCATACATAGATAACCAACTAAAAGAGACATACTTCCACACTGCAACCATCTTATATGATAACTTCCCTACTCATGATATGACACTACTTGACAGTAAAAAGGTAAAAGATAGTGATGATGTGATACCGTGGCACTCCCCCAAGCTTGGAACAAACCAAGGGGGTGCCAATACCAATGATGAATTACTCCTTCGGTGGTGATGGTGAAACGACCCTAACGGGAGTGAGGAATTGCTCTAGCATTCTGCGAAGTTGGTTGTTCTCCTCTTGAAGTATTTCCAATTCCCTTCTCAGAACACGGTATTGATCACAAAACTCATCGGTAACCCGAAAAGCTTCCTCCACAGCAGGGGAAGAGTTGAGGCTATGAGCAGGTGGTAAAGGTCCCTGCAAGTTATGAGAGAAAGAACGTCGGGTGTTAATCGATCCCACCAAGATTGGCTTACTCTCCATAGCTTGCCGCTCTCTTTTTATTGATGACATCTTCTTCACTTCCTCCTTGACACTCTCATCCATCTCTTTCCGTCTTGTCACGACCCTTTCCTCTTTCGCCCATCCAACGAAAGTTCCTTGATCTAGATCCTGGAGGAGCTCACGGTTGCGACGCATTGCATAATCTTCTGAGGATGAACCTTGCGACGACATCTGAACAGAGACAGGTCGAAACAAAACACGACGAGAAGATGGTATACGGACCTCGGGGGATTATATAGAAAAAAAATTACGACAGAAGGAAATTACCAGGTCGAACCTGAGTGGGAGAGGGACTCCGAGGAGCCGTCCCCATATGGCGGCGCAGCCAGGGTGGGGTCCGCACCACCACGTGGGGACACGCCCTCGCGCGTCTCCTCCGCTCCGATTCGATCTCGTAATTTTTCATATTTTCTAGAAATAGCAAAAACATTGTTCGGAAAGTTAAACGCGAACTTTTTATTACCAAAACTGTTACCTACTCGAAGTCGAACTCTGCAGAACTATCAATTTGATCTTTGATGAAAGTTTCCGGAGTCACCACTCGAACAACATCAACATCTTCATTATAAGAATCTCCAGAGATATAATGCTTGAGTCTTTGTCCATTCACCACTTGTGTGGCATCACCTTTCCGAGAAGCAATATTTATTGCCCCTGAACGATACACCTCCACAATGACATATGGCCCCTCCCATTTTGAGAGTAATTTCCCTGCAAAAAATCTGAGACGAGACCGATACAATAGGACTTTATCTCCAACATTAAATTCTCTTTTAATAATTCTTCTGTCATTCCATTTCTTAACTTTCTCCTTAAAAAGTTTAGCATTTTCATAAGCTTCACTTCTCCACTCATCTAAAGAACTCAATTGTAGCAACCTTTTCTTACCGGCAAGTTTAAAATCTCTATTAAGTTCTCGTACAGCCCAATAAGCTTTGTGCTCTAGTTCTAAAGGTAAATGACAAGATTTTGCATAAACCATTTTATAAGGAGACATACCCATAGGATTTTTATAAGCAGTTCTATAGGCCCACAATGCTTCCTTCAACTTACTAGCCCAATTTTTCCTAGATTTATTAACAGTCTTTTGCAAGATAGATTTAATTTCTCTATTTGATAACTCTACTTGCCCACTAGTTTGAGGATGATAAGCTGAAGCAATTCTATGATTAATACCATATTTAGCAAGAGTTTTTCTAAAACTACCATGAATAAAATGAGAACCTCCATCAGTCATAAGATATCTAGGTACTCCAAACCTAGGAAAAATAACATCTAAAAGCATTTTTAAAGAGGTCTCACCATCAGCACTTTTTGTGGGTATGGCTTCCACCCATTTAGTAACATAATCAACAGCGACAAGTATATGAGTGTTACCTTCTGAAGAAGGGAAAGGACCCATGAAGTCAAATCCCCAACAATCAAATGGTTCAATAACAAGAGTATAATTCATAGGCATTTCATTGCGTCTAGAGATATTACCAACTCTTTGACATTCATCACAAGATAAAATAAACTTTCTTGCATCTTTAAAGAGAGTTGGCCAATAAAAACCTGACTATAGAACCTTTTGTGCAGTTCTATCTCCGGCATGATGTCCTCCATAAACACTACCATGACACTTACTCAATATCTCTTGTTGTTCATATTCGGGGACACATCTTCGCATAATACCATCCACTCCTTCTTTATATAAGTGTGGGTCATCCCAAAAATAATGCCTCAATTCATAAAAGAATTTCCTCCTTTGCTGAGCTGAAAAGGTTGGAGGCAAGTACTTGGAAACAATAAAGTTAGCATAATCAGCATACCAAGGACTATCTCGCGAGCTCACCGTTATTGCTGCCAATTGTTCATTTGGAAAACTATCATTAACAGGAACAGGATCATAAGCAATATTTTCCAACCTAGACAAATTATCAGCAACGGGATTATCAGCACCTTTCCTATCTACAATATGTAAATCAAATTCTTGCAAAAGAAGCACCCATCTAATAAGCCGTGGCTTAGCATCTTTTTTTCCATAAGGTACCTAATTGCAGCATGATCAGTATGAATTGTGACTTTTGAATCAACAATATAAGGTCTAAACTTGTCACAAGCAAAAACTACAGCTAATAATTCTTTTTCAGTTGTAGCATAATTTCTTTGAGCAGCATCAAGAGTTTTACTAGCATAATGAATAACATTCAATTTTTTATCTACTCGTTGTCCAAGAACAACACCTACAGCAAAATCACTAGCATCACACATAATTTCAAAAGGTAAATTCCAATTAGGAGGTTCAACTACAGGAGCAGTTGTTAAGGCTTTCTTTAGAGTTTCAAAAGCTTCCTTACATTCATCATCAAAAACTAAAGGTACATCTTTTTGAAGAAGATTAGTAAGAGGCTTTGAAATTTTAGAGAAATCTTTAATAAATCTCATATAAAAACCGGCATGACCAAGAACACTACGAATACCTTTAACATCCCTAGGATAGGGAATCTTCTCAATTGCTTCAACTTTAGCTCTATCAACTTCAATACCTCTCTCAGAAATTTTATGTCCCAATACAATTCCTTCATTAACCATAAAGTGACATTTCTCCCAATTAAGAACAAGGTTAGTTTCTTCACATCTCTGCATAACTTTATCAAATTTCGCAAACAATTATCAAAAGAATTCCCATAGATAGAAAAATCATCCATGAATACCTCTATAATCTTTTCACAAAAGCCATGAAAAATAGCAGACATGCATCTTTGAAAAGTAGAAGGAGCATTACATAAACCAAAAGGCATACGCCTATAAGCATAAGTTCCATAGGGACAAGTGAAAGTGGTTTTCTCTTGATCTTTAGCTCTAACAGCAATTTGTGAGAACCCAGAATAACCATCAAGAAAGCAGAAATGAGTATTTTTAGATAACCTTTCTAGCATTTGATCAATAAAAGGTAAAGGGTAATGATCTTTCTTAGTAACTTTATTAACTTTTCAAAAATCAATGCACATTCTATATCCTACAACTACTCTTTGAGGGATGAGCTCATCATTATCATTAGGTACAACAATTATTCCTCCTTTCTTAGGAACACAATGCATAGGACTAACGCATCTACTATCAGCAATAGGATATATAATACCAGCTTCAAGAAGTTTTAATACCTCATTCCTTACCACCTCTTTCATCTTAGGAATTAGACGGTGTTGATGTTCAACAACAGGCTTTGCATCATCTTCCATGTTGATGGCATGTTGGCAAATAGAGGGAGAAATCCCCTTCAAGTCATCAAGAGTGTAGCCAATAGCTCCTCGGTGTTTCTTCAATATCTCCAATTATCTTTCTTCCTCAAAATCTGAAAGCTTAGCACTAATAATAACAGGATATGTTTTCTTATCATCTATATAAGCATACTTAAGATTATCAGGTAATGGTTTCAAATCAAAAACAGGATCTTCCTTTGGTGGTGGTGTTGTACCTAGATCTTCAACCGGTAAGTCATGTTTAAGAATGGGTTGATGAACGAAAATTTCATCAAGCTCATTCCTTTCTTCCCTAAAGACTTCACTCTCATGATCCTCCAAATGTTGCTGCAAAGTATTATTAGGAGCAAGAGCAATAGATGCAAGCTGTTCAACTCTAAAATCATCATTAGGCAATTCAGCTTCATAAGGAACTTTGGCAAATTTAGAGAAATTAAACTCATAAGATTCACCAGCAAATTTAGTCACAATTTTCTCCTTCTTGCAATCTATAATAGCTCCACAAGTATTTAGAAAAGGTCTACCAAAAATGATAGGACAAGTCTTACTAGCAGCAGAACCAAGTATCAAAAAATCAGCAGGATATTTAATCTTACCACATAGAACTTCCACATCTCGAACAATACCAATAGGAGAGATGGTTTCTCTATTAGCTAACCGAATAACCACATCAATATCTTCAAGTTCACAAGAACCAATTTCATGCATGATTTCCCTGTAAAGCTCATAAGGAATGGCACTAGTACTTGCACCGATATCGCATAAACCATAATAACAATGATCACCAATTCTAACAGAGAGCATAGGAACACTGACTTTCCTAGACTTACTAGGATGTGAAACAATATTAGAAGAATCTTCACAGAAAATGATGTGACCATCTTCTACATTTTCAGTCACAAGGTCTTTAACTATTGCAACAGCAGGTTCAACATTTATTTGCTCCTCGGGTTCTATAGGTTTCTTTGCACTTTTGTTAACCACACTAGTTATAACAGAATACTCCTTCTTTTTAGCAGGAAAAGGAATTTTTCAATATAAGCTTCAGGAAGAATGTGATCAACAGTTGTAACTTCAATACATTTACCTATAGGTGAATTAGTTTTATCTTTGTAGGGTTCATGATACTTATTAAAATTCTTCCTAGGCAATGCAAAATGAGAGGCAAAAGCTTTATAAAAATTTGCAACAACTTGAGAGTCAAGACCATAAGTAGCACTCATATTTCGAAATTTATCAGTATCCATAAAAGTTTCAATGCATTCATAATCATAATTTATACCTAACTCTCTACCTTTGTCGTTCTCCCAACCTTCAGTATTCTCCTGAATCCGATCAAGAAGGTCCCATTTAAACTCTTCTTTGTTGCGTGTGAATGATCCAGAACAAGTAGTATCCAGCAAGGTTTTATCTTGAAAAGAAAGTATTGCGTATAAATTATCAATGATGATATTACCAGGAAGCTCATGAATGGGGCATTTGAGCATTAAAGACTTCAATCTCCCCCATGCTTGGGCAATACTCTCTCCATCATGAGGCCACAAATTATATATGCGGTTTCGGTCTTTGTGAATTTCACTTGGAGGATAGAATTTAGAATAAAATAGAGGCACAATATCCTTCCAATCAAGAGAATTCCGATTCTTCAGCAATTTATACCAATGCGCTACTTTACCAGACAACGATATAGAGAATAGTTTCTTCCTAAATTCATCCATAGAAATACCTACACACTTGAACAACCCGCATAATTCATGTAAAAACAGTAAATGATCTCCAGGATGGACAATTCCATCCCCTTCATAGCGGTTATCCACAACGCGTTCAATAATTTTCCTAGGTATTTTATATGGAATAACTTTCTCACCTGGCGCCTCATCCACTACCCTTGCAGTAGTAGTAGATTTCCCAAATAGGAATTCAAGAGAAGATCTCTCCATAATGAATTATAGCAGCAGGCAGAAATAAAAACAGAACGTACAATAAAAGTTTTCCTTACCAATTCCACTTACCAATAGCGCTTCACTCCCCGGCAATGGCGCCAGAAAATAGTCTTGATGACCCACAAGTATAGGGGGTGTATCGTAGTACTTTCGATAAATAAGAGTGTCGAACCCAACGAGGAGCAGAAGGTGTTGACAAGCAGTTTCGATGAAGGATTCACTGTAAATGCTCACAGACAAGTTTTCAGGGGGGTTTTGATATAGCAGATAAATAAAATACAAGTAAGTAAAATGTGGGAATAGTAATTGCAGCAAGTGGCCCAATCCTTTTTAGCACAAAGGACAAGCCGGTTTGTTTACTTATGATGACCAAACGTTCTTGAGGACACACGGGAATTTAGTCTAGTGCTTTCGCTTCATATAGTTGATTAATCTTCATTGTTTTGATAAGTGTTGTGTGGGTGAACCTATGCTAATGCACCGCCCTTCCTAGGACTAATACATACTTGTGATTAAAACCCTTGCAAGCATCCGCAAATACAAGAAAGTAATTAAGATAAATCTAACCACAGCCTTAAACTTTGAGATCCTGCTATCCTTCATGCATCGATATACCAACGGGGGTTCAGGTTGCTGTCACTCCGGCAACCCCACAATTAGCAAACGAATACAAGATGCATTCCCGTAGGCCCATAATGGTGAAGTATCATGTAGTCGACGTTCACATGACACCACTAGAAGAATAACACCACAACTTAAATATCAAACCATTAAATATTACTCAACATAGTTCACTACTAACATTTAGACTTCACCCATGTCCTCAAGAACTAAACGAACTACTCACAAGACATCATATGGAACATGATCAGAGGTGATATGATGATGAATAACAATCTGAACATAAACCTTGATTCAATGGTTTCACTCAATAGCATCAATAACAAGGAGTAATTGACAAGGTATTAACTTGTCAATGCCTACAAGTAGTAGACTAGGGTTTCGTTGGATGTGGAGGGCAAGTAGATCTCGAAGGTTTCAGCCGAAAAGTACTCGACGATTGTAAAACTAGGGTCTGGAAAACAATGATTCGATCCTCTCTTTGTCCCTCAACTCCCCCTTATATAAGAGGCGGAGCCGAGGGATTCGTAGTACACAAGTTTACAGAGTCCGGGAGGGTTTCTGACCCGTCCCGCAAGATTACAAATTACACTTCCTATTACAACTCTATCTTTCCATAATAACATCTTGGGCTTCCGAATCTTCTTATTCTTCGAGTCATGGGCCTTGAATAAATCCCGGGTACCATCTTCGGCAGGCCCATTGGGGATGCCTATGTCAGTAGCCCCCGAGATTTTGTTTGAATCGTAGAGTCAAGGAAAATCTCCACCTTTATATTTATTCAATAACCTTGAACTTCACCATATATCTTTGCCTATAAATTTCTATATTGTACAGGGATAATGGTAGTTGGGGCTAGTTCATCTGACGGATCAGGTACTAGCTAACTGCTCTAGTGGCAATCCGCAAAAACCTACTTCAAGATCACGTCCCTGGACATGATCTCGGGATACTGGTGTAAACTTCGACAGGTGCCGCTTAAGGTCTTACCATTCTGTCGAGTCCCAGTCATATTTATCGGGTACCTAACGCGTCCGTTAGGATTTTTCTTCGTATCTGTTGATACGGAAAAAAGTAGCAAACCGATGTCAGAGACGGCGCCACGCCACGCAGAACGGATCTGGGGTCTTACCTTCGCAAAGTTTTGCGGCATTCAGAAATTGTTCGCAACTTTGGCGTTCTGAGAATATATTGTCGAGTGCTTATTCGTTCTGAGAATACATAGCCGAAGGCACCCGAGTTTTTCGGACCCTCCTTTGTGAAACATGGTAGCCCACACATATCCTCTTCGGCTATGTCTGGAGAATGTTGATGCTCTCTTCTACTTTGTCGTGCCCTGTCTACCCTTGCTTGTGTTTCCGTGTCCCTTGCTTCGCCTGTTCTCTCGGGAACTACCGCTGCGACAGCAGGACGTGGACTGTTTTGCCTTGCTGATCCTTCAGGAGGTGAATTTACGAACGCTGCTCCCATGGCTCCAACTCCCGCCATGGCCATGTTGTACAATGCCTCTCTTGGATCTCCGGCAGGTGGTTTGGACGCGAGGATGAAAGCTTGCGTCGCCATGTACCCTGCTTCTGGCGTTTTCGGGATGATGTTCCCCCTTGTGTCTATTGACATAAAGGACATGTCGAGATTTTGGACTAAGTTCTCCCTCTCAGCTTCAGGTATATTGTTTAGTCGAGACCTTGCCCTGTTGCGAGCTCCTCTGTGACTGCTGCCCGAAGTACCTGATTGTCGGCTCAATTCTGCTCTTCGCCTACTCGACGCCGATGCCGCTTCTTGCCTCCTATCTAACTCGATCTTTTGTTTCTCGAGTTCTCTCCTGGTACGTGCGAGCTTATATTGGTATGCCTGTAAATCCTCTGGTGTTGCCGCGACAGTCATTGGTTATGTCCCATTGATAGCTCTTTCCACTCGATCCCATACTGCCTGCGGAAATCGCACCATCTCTCGCGTTGCCGTGCCGATATATTTTGTCCCCAGTCCACGCGTAAGATCCGCAGGATCAACGAACGGATTTCCCGCCTCGTCGAAGTTTTCTGATGTCTGTTCTTGAGGTCGGCTTGAATCTCCGATCGCGTAGATCTGATGATACTTTATTTTTTCTATTTTTTCGAGATCGGTGACACCGTCATGTAGACTGGCGAAGACTTTTCCCAGAGTAGTAGATTTGTCGATAAAGTCGAAGCTATCGACACTATCAGAATCGCTGCTTATATTAGAGTCCGCAGACGACTCGAAAGACATGTCACTGAAGATCTTGGCGAGTTTTTCGCTTGCCCTGGTGCTGATGAAGCGTGGCGAGGAGATTTCTTCGTCGCCTGACTCGACCGATGATGCCGAGCTTGAGGATTCAATATCGACCACTGAAAATCTCGAGAAGATTGGAACTTCGAGACGATACGTTCCCTCCTTTCCGACGCGAAAGTGGAACCTTCCGAACGTCATCTCCATGGGCTCCTCCAGATACGAATATGCATCCAAACGGGAGGGCGGGTGAGGAACAAAATCAACGAGACCAGTTTCGATCTGTTTACCTCTGTCCATGATGTTGCTTGCTATCGAAGAAGTCGACGATCTTGAACGTGCCATCGAGATCAGCTCCTTGTCGCCTCTAAATCCCACAGACGGCGCCAATTGACAAGGTATTAACTTGTCAATGCCTACAAGTAGTAGACTAGGGTTTCGTTGGATGTAGAGGGCAAGTAGATCTCGAAGGTTTCAGCCGAAAAGTACTCGACGATTGTAAAACTAGGGTCTGGAAAACAATGATTCGATCCTCTCTTTGTCCCTCGACTCCCCCTTATATAAGAGGCGGAGCCGAGGGATTTGTAGTTCACAAGTTTACAGAGTCCGGGAGGGTTTCTGACCCGTCCCGCAAGATTACAAATTACACTTCCTATTACAACTCTATCTTTTCATAATAACATCTTGGGCTTCCGAATCTTCTTATTTGAGTCATGGGCCTTGAATAAATCCCGGGTACCATCTTCGGCAGGCCCATTGGGGATGCCTATGTCAGTAATCAACACCGGGAGAGTTTCCCCTATGAAATAATCAAGATTCAACCCTAGATGTTACAGCGGAGACGAGGTGCAGCGGTGGAGATGACGGTGACGGTGGTGGAGATGATGATGATCCCAATGAAGTCCGGCTCGATGACGGTGATGATGGCGATGATTTCCCCCTCCGGGAGGGAATTTCCCCGGCAGATTTCAGCCTGCCGGAGAGCTCTTTTCTCTCTGGTGTTTTCCGCCCCGCAGAGGCGGCTGCGACTCTCCTCGATGATCTGTCGCACCTTAGTGTTTTCGGGAGATGAAGTACGCGAAAAGGCGATGGCCGAGGGGGTCGTGGGCCCCTCCCCACATGGCGGCGCGCCAGCCCTGGTGGCCGCGCCGGCCTATGGGGAGGGCCCATGGCGGCCCTCCTCGGCCTCCTCTTTTGGCTGGCTCCGTCTTCTGGAAAAATAGGAGCTTCGGTATATTTTCCGTCAATTGTTGATCTTCAGAAATATTGTATCCTGACGGTGCTTTTTCCAGCAGAATCCTGACTCCGGTGAGTAATTCTCCAATAATCATGAAACATGCAAAATAGGTGAAATAACATAAGTATCATCTCTAAATATGAAATATATCACTGAATAACAGTAAATTATGATATAAAATAGTGATGCAAAATGGACGTATCACATTTCATAGCATTGTCTACATATTTTTTATAGTAAAATCTGAGGTATCCGACATGCATGTTGGTACAATTATGGAGTCGAATGATGCGACTTTCTTCGAGGACATCTTTCATGTGAAAAAGAGATGCCCATTTCATCTACTCAGGAATTATTTCCTGAACCTACCATGGCTACAGAACACTTTGATAATCCTGTGGAGGATGACAATGAAGCTCCCAAAAGTAGCAAGAGACAGAGGACTGCAAAGTCCTTGGACATGATTTCATTGTGTACCTCGTGGATGACACTCCCACTTCTATTTCAGAAGCCTATGCATCTCTGGATGCTGACTACTGGAAGGAAGTTGTCCGTAGCGAGATGGATTCCATCTTAGCCAATGAAACTTGGGAAATTACTGATCGTCCTTATGGGTGCAAACCTGTAGGATGTAAATGGGTGTTCAAGAAAAAGCTTAGGCCCGATGGTACTATTGAAAAGTACAAGGCACGTCTTGTGGCCAAGGGTTACACCCAGAAAGAAGGTGAAGATTTCTTTGATACTTACTCACCTATTGCCAGACTGACCACCATTCGAGTGCTACTATCCTTGGCTGCCTCACATGGTCTTCTCGTTCATCAAATGGATGTTAAGACTGCTTTCCTAAATGGAGAGCTTGAAGAGGAAATTTATATGGAGTAGCCTGATGGATTTGTAGTAGATGGTAAAGAAGGAAAGGTTTGTAAATTACTGAAGTCTTTGTATGGGCTTAAGCAAGCACCTAAGCAGTGGCATGAGAAGTTTGAAGAACTTTAACCGCTGAAGACTTTGTGGTAAACGAAGCTGACAAGTGTGTATACTATCGCCATGGTGGGGGGCGAGAGAGTTATTCTTTGTCTCTATGTCGATGACATATTGATATTCAGGACCAACCTTACCGTGATTAAGGAGGTCAAGGAGTTCCTATCTCGTTGTTTTGAGATGAAGGACTTGGGAGTAGCTGATGTGATCTTAAACATCAAGTTGCTGAAGGATGACGATGGTGGGATTACATTGCTTCAGTCCCACTATGTGGAAAAGATCCTAAGTCGCTTCGGGTATAGCGACTGCAAATCTTCTCCGACGCCTTATGATCCTAGTGTGATAATTCGTAAGAATAAAAGAATTGCTAGAGATCAATTGCGATATTCGTAGATCATTGGCTCGCTTATGTATTTAGCCAGCGCCACGAGGCCTGACATCTCCTTTGCTATAAGTAAACTCAGCCGTTTTGTGTCTAGACCTGGAGATGTTCATTGGCATGCTCTTCAGAGAGTTTTGCGCTATTTGAAAGGCACTGCGAGTTATGGCATTCACTATACTGGGTATCCAAGGGTACTTGAGGGTTATAGTGATGCAAATTGGATATCTGATGCTGATGAGACTGCTTGCGCACAGTTGACGTGGGCGTAGTAGCTTCCTTGTGACGGTAAAGCACTCGTCTGTTGGGAACCCCAAGAGGAAGGTATGATGTGTACAGCAGCAAGTTTTCCCTCAGTAAGAAACCAAGGTTTATCGAACCAGTAGGAGCCAAGAAGCACGTTGAAGGTTGATGGCGGCGAGATGTAGTGCGGCGCAACACCAGGGATTCCGGCGCCAACGTGGAACCTGCACAACACAACCAAAGTACTTTGCCCCAACGAAACAGTGAGGTTGTCAATCTCACCGGCTTGCTGTAACAAAGGATTAGATGTATAGTGTGGATGATGATTGTTTGCAGAGAACAGTAAAACAAGTATTGCAGTAGATTGTATTCGATGTAAAAGAATGGACCGGGGTCCACAGTTCACTAGAGGTGTCTCTCCCATAAGATAAATAGCATGTTGGGTGAACAAATTACAGTTGGGCAATTGACAAATAGAGAGGGCATGACAATGCACATACATGACATGATGAGTATTGTGAGATTCAATTGGGCATTACGACAAAGTACATAGACCGCTATCCAGCATGCATCTATGCCTAAAAAGTCCACTTTCAGGTTATCATCCGAACCCCTTCCAGTATTAAGTTGCAAACAACAGACAATTGCATTAAGTATGGTGCGTAATGTAATCAATAACTACATCCTCGGACATAGCATCAATGTTTTATCCCTAGTGGCAACAGCACATCCACAACCTTAGAACTTTCATCCTTTGTCCCATTTAATGGAGGCATGAACCCACTATCGAGCATAAATACTCCCTCTTGGAGTTAAGAGTAAAAACTTGGCCAGAGCCTCTACTAATAACGGAGAGCATGCAAGATCATAAACAACACATAAGTAATAGATTGATAATCAACATAGCATAGTATTCTCTATCCATCGGATCCCAACAAACACAACATATAGCATTACAGATAGATGATCTTGAGCATGTTAGGCAGCTCACAAGATCCGACAATGAAGCACAATGAGGAGAAGACAACCATCTAGCTACTGCTATGGACCCATAGTCCAGGGGTGAACTACTCACTCATCACTCCGGAGGCGACCATGGCGGTGAAGAGTCCTCCGGGAGATGATTCCCCTCTCCGGCAGGGTGCCGGAGGCGATCTCCTGAATCCCTCGAGATGGGATTGGCGGCGGCGGCGTCTCTGGAAGGTTTTCCGTATCGTGGCTCTCGGTACTGGGGGTTTCGCGACGAAGGCTTTAAGTAGGCGGAAGGGCAGGTCAGGGGGCCACACGAGGGCCCCACACGCCAGGTCGGCGCGGCCAAGGGCCAGGCCGCGCCGCCCTAGTGTTTGGGCGCCTCGTGGCCCCACTTCCTTTCCCCCCTCGGTCTTCTGGAAGCTTCGTGGAAAAATAGGCCCCTGGGCGTTGATTTTGTCCAATTCCGAGAATATTTCCTTACTAGAATTTCTGAAACCAAAAACAGCAGAAAACATCAACTGGCTCTTCGGCATCTCGTTAATAGGTTAGTGCCAGAAAATGCATAATAATGACATATAATGTGTATAAAACATGTGAGTATCATCATAAAAGTAGCATGGAACATAAGAAATTATAGATACGTTTGAGACGTATCAAGCATCCCCAAGCTTAGTTCCTACTCGTCCCGAGTAGGTAAACGATAACAAAGATAATTTCTTAGTGACAATGCTACCAACATAATCTTGATCAATACTATTGTAAGCACATGTAATGAATGCAGCGATTTGAAACAATGGTAAATGACATGAGTAAACAATTGAATCATAAAGCAAAGACTTTTCATGAATAGTACTTCAAGACAAGCATCAATAAGTCTTGCATAAGAGTTAACTCATAAAGCAATAATTCAAAGTAAAGGTATTGAAGCAACACAAAGGAAGATGAAGTTTCAGCGGTTGCTTTCAACTTGTAACATGTATATCTCATGGATATTGTCAATGTAAAGTAATATAACAAGTGCAATATGCAAGTATGTAGGAATCAATGCACAGTTCACACAAGTGTTTGCTTCTTGAGGTAGAGAGAAATAGGTGAACTGACTCAACACAAAAGTAAAAGAAAGGTCCTTCAAAGAGAAAAGCATCGATTGCTATATTTGTGCTAGAGCTTTAGTTTTGAAAACAAGAAACAATTTTTGTCAACGGTAGTAATAAAGCATATGAGTTATGTAAATTATATCCTACAAGTTGCAAGCCTCATGCATAGTATACCAATAGTGCCCGCACCTTGTCCTAATTAGCTTGGATTTACATGGATTATCATAGCATAGCACATGTTTCAACCAAGTGTCACAAAGGGGTACCTCTATGCCGCCTGTACAAAGGTCTGAGGAGAAAGCTCGCATTGGATTTCTCGCTTTTGGTTATTCTCAACTTAGACATCCATACCGGGACAACATAGACAACAGATAATGGACTCCTCTTTAATGCATAAGCATTCAACAACAGATAATATTCTCATAAGAGATTGAGGTTTGTTGTCCAAACTGAAACTTCCACCATGGATCATGGCTTTAGTTAGCGGCCCAATGTTCTTCTCTAACAATATGCATGCTCAAACCATTTGATCATGATAAATCACTCTTACTTCAGACAAGACGAACATGCATAGCAACTCACATGATATTCAACAAAGAGTAGTTGATGGCATCCCCAGAAACATGGTTATCGCTCAACAAGCAACTTAACAAGAGATAAAGTGCATAAGTACATATTCAATACCACAATAGTTTTTAAGCTATTTGTCCCATGAGCTATATATTGTAAAGGTGAAGAATGGAAATTTTAAAGGTAGCACTCAAGCAATTTACTTTGGAATGGCGGCAAAATACCATGCAGTAGGTAGGTATGGTGGACACAAATGGCATAGTGGTTGGCTCAAGGATTTTGGATGCATGAGAAGTATTCCCTCTCGATACAAGGCTTAGGCTAGCAGGGTTGTTTGAAACAAACACAAGGATGAAGCGGTGCAGCAAAACTCACATAAAATACATATTGTAAATATTATAAGACTCTATACCGTCTTCCTTGTTGTTCAAACTCAATACTAGAAATTATCTAGACCTTAGAGAAACCAAACATGCAAATCAGATTTTAGCATGCTCTATGTATTTCTTCATTAATAGGTGCAAAGTATATGATGCAAGAGCTTAAATATGAGCACAACAATTGCCAAGTATCACATTATTCAAGATATTATACCAATTACCACATATATCATTTTCCAATTCCAACCATATAACAATTTAACGAAGAAGAAACTTTCGCCATGAATACTATGAGTAAAGCCTAAGGACATATTTGTCCATATGCAACAGCGGAGCGTGTCTCTCTCCCACACAATGAATGCTAGGATCCATTTTATTCAAACAAAACAAAAACAAAAACAAACAGACGCTCCAAGCAAAGCACATAAGATGTGATGGAATAAAAATATAGTTTCACTAGAGGAACCTGATAATGTTGTCGATGAAGAAGGGGATGCCTTGGGCATCCCCAAGCTTAGACGCTTGAGTCTTCTTGATATATGCAGGGGTGAACCACCGGGGCATCCCCAAGCTTAGAGCTTTCACTCTCCTTGATCATATTGTATCATTCTCCTCTCTTGATCCTTGAAAACTTCCTCCACACCAAACTCAAAACAACTCATTAGAGGGTTAGTGCATAATCAAAATTCACATATTCAGAGGTGACACAATCATTCTTTATACTTCTGGACATTGCACAAAGCTACTGAAAGACAATGGAATCGAAAAATCCATCAAGCATGGCAAAACAGGCAATGCAAAATAAAAGGCAGAATCTGTCAAAACAGAATAGTTCGTAAAGACGTATTTTTAACAGGCACCAGACTTGCTCAGATGAGAAAACTTAAAACTAATGAAAGTTGCGTACATATCTGAGAATCACTCACGTAAATTGGCATAATTTTCTGAGTTACCTACAGAGAATTAGACCCAGATTCGTGACAGCAAAGAAAATTGTTTCTGCGCAGTAATCCAAATCTAGTATCATCCTTCTATTAGAGACTTTACTTGGCACAACAATGCAATAAAACTAAGATAAGGAGAGGTTGCTACAGTAGTAAACAACTTCCAAGACTCAAATATAAAACAAAAGTACTGTAGTAAAAACATGGGTTGTCTCCCATAAGCGCTTTTCTTTAACGCCTTTCAGCTAGGCGCAGAAAGTGTGTATCAAGTATTATCAAGAGATGGTGTATCAACCTTACCTTGGGCTTTGCCCTTACCTTTCTTGTTCTTTTTCTTACCCTTTGCTTTAGGGAATATATGTCTTCCCCCTGGTGTAGAGGTGAATTTCATGGTGCCTTCTCCCATATCTATGACTGCTCCCAATAGTTTCAGCAGGGATCTTCCAAGTGTGATTTGTCCTGTTCCTACACATTCAATAACAAGATAATCAATGGATATTGTTCTTCCAAGAATGGTTGTATGCACACCTGCAGCTATTCCCTTAGGGTTTATAACAGAGTTATCAATAAGAGTTATTCCTTCTCCCCCTTCGACGAAATCCCAAAGTTTCAAAGATTCGTGAATACTCTTAGGCATTAGGCAAAATTCAGACATAATATCACAATTGGCATGAAGAGTTTGGTCACCGATAACAATTTTAATAGTAGGATCCCATAATGAAGGTTCAGAGTTCACTAAAACTTGATCAAGACGGTTACGAACATATCTATAATTTTCATTCAAGCAAGATGCACTTGTCTCAAGAGTATTTAATCTAATATAAATGCTAATAAGGGCTGAATCAAAGTTATTAGCTGAATCATGTGATGCAACCAACTTCTTTATGGCATTAAAAGCTTGATCCCCATTGCAATGAAGGAAATCTCCTCCCACTAAAGCATCCAAAGCATATCTATAGCGAATCATAAGCCCAAAATAAAAGTTACTAAGGAGTAAACTTAGAGTCATTTGTGGTTCAGTTTTGCGATAAGAAGTAAAAATTCTGGACCAAGCATCTTTAAAACTCTCCTCATCCCCTTGTTTAAAAGTGAAGACTAATTCTTCAGGTGAAGAAGTAACAAGTGCAGAACTAGACATGGTAACAAAAATAAAATGCAAGTAACTAATTTTTTTTTGTGTTTTTGATATAGCAAACAAGATAGTAAATAAAGTAAAGCAAGACAAAAACAAAGTAAAGAGATTGGATTGTGAAGACTCCCCTTGCAGCATGTCTTGATCTCCCCGGCAACAGCGCCAAAAAAGAGCTGCTTGCGCACAGTTGACGTGGGCGTAGTAGCTTCCTTGTGACGGTAAAGCACTCGTCTGTTGGGAACCCCAAGAGGAAGGTATGATGTGTACAGCAGCAAGTTTTCCCTCAGTAAGAAACCAAGGTTTGTCGAACCAGTAGGAGCCAAGAAGCACGTTGAAGGTTGATGGCGGCGAGATGTAGTGCGGCGCAACACCAGGGATTCCGGCGCCAACGTGGAACCTGCACAACACAACCAAAGTACTTTGCCCCAACGAAACAGTGAGGTTGTCAATCTCACCGGCTTGCTGTAACAAAGGATTAGATGTATAGTGTGGATGATGATTGTTTGCAGAGAAACGATAAAACAAGTATTGCGATGGGTGTATTCGATGTAAAAGAATGGACCGGGGTCCACAGTTCACTAGAGGTGTCTCTCCCATAAGATAAATAGCATGTTAGGTGAACAAATTACAGTTGGGCAACTGACAAATAGAGAGGGCATGACAATGCACATACATGACATGATGAGTATTGTGAGATTCAATTGGGCATTACGACAAAGTACATAGACCGCTATCCAGCATGCATCTATGCCTAAAAAGTCCATTTTCAGGTTATCATCCGAACCCCTTCCAGTATTAAGTTGCAAACAATAGACAATTGCATTAAGCATGGTGCGTAATGTAATCAATAACTACATCCTCGGACATAGCATCAATGTTTTATCCCTAGTGGCAACAGCACATCCACAACCTTAGAACTTTCTGTCACTGTCCCAGATTTAATGGAGGCATGAACCCACTATCGAGCATAAATACTCCCTCTTGGAGTTAAGAGTAAAAACTTGGCCAGAGCCTCTACTAATAACGGAGAGCATGCAAGATCATAAACAACACATAAGTAATAGATTGATAATCAACATAGCATAGTATTCTCTATCCATCGGATCCCAACAAACACAACATATAGCATTACAGATAGATGATCTTGATCATGTTAGGCAGCTCACAAGATCCGACAATGAAGCACAATGAGGAGAAGACAACCATCTAGCTACTGCTATGGACCCATAGTCCAGGGGTGAACTACTCACTCATCACTCCGGAGGCGACCATGGCGGTGAAGAGTCCTCCGGGAGATGATTCCCCTCTCCGGCAGGGTGCCGGAGGCGATCTCCTGAATCCCCCAAGATGGGATTGGCGGCGGCGGCGTCTCTGGAAGGTTTTCCGTATCGTGGCTCTCGGTACTGGGAGTTTTGCGACGAAGGCTTTAAGTAGGCGGAAGGGCAGGTCAGGGGGCCACACGAGGGCCCCACACGCCAGGTCGGCGCGGCCAAGGGCCAGGCCGCGCTGCCCTAGTGTTTGGGCGCCTCGTGGCCCCACTTCCTTTCCCCCTCGGTCTTCTGGAAGCTTCGTGGAAAAATAGGCCCCTGGGCGTTGATTTCGTCCAATTCCGAAAATATTTCCTTACTAGGATTTCTGAAACCAAAAACAGCAGAAAACAGCAACTGGCTCTTCGGCATCTCGTTAATAGGTTAGTGCCGGAAAATGCATAATAATGACATATAATGTGTATAAAACATGTGAGTATCATCATAAAAGTAGCATCGAACATAAGAAATTATAGATACGTTTGAGACGTTGTTATCACCAGAATTTGACCGGATCAGAGGTGGGCCGCGATCAAGATTGGGCTTGAAGAATATACATGGAAGAAATACGTGAACCGGCCTTGTACACGAAGTTTGGGCTAGTTTGCCCTTGTATCTGTAAATATAGTAGGATACGTGTCGGTTAGTTAGAGTTTGGCTCGTGCACGGTTGGGATTATTCCCACGTTAGAAAGTCTACGGACTATAAATATGTATCTAGGGTTATTCGAGAAGGAAGACGATCACGTTCACAACAAATCAATCTAGGCGCATCGCCACCCCTTGTTTCAAGGGTTTCTCCCGGGTAAGCATCATGCTTCCTAGATCGCATTGCGCGATCTAGGCAGTATCGGTTTATTCGTTCTTGGTGTTGCTCGTGCTGAAGCCTTTTTGATGGCGAGCAACACCCTTATCTCAGGTGTTTTGGGGTTGACGTCGTTACCTTCACGATGTACTTGTTTAGCTACGCTATCCCTCAATACCTGGCTACCCTTACACCTACGCTAGGTGTAAGGGTAGTGTCTTGCTTGTTCATTAGCTAGTAGATCTAATCTGTTATAGTCGCTCCTTGTTCTTCAAGGATTGGTTTGATATCCGCATGGTTAGGCCTTATAAACGGGTTGAACGATCCGGTAGTGCGTAAGGTGTGGTTAGCGAGATCCTAGAGGGATTGTTCCGGGGATCAACTTCACGTTGGTTTTTAGGCCTCTTTAGGGTTAGTTTTTCCTATCATCTCACGTATCTGCTAGGCTCAATTACGCATAGGATGTTCCGATTATGCGGTGAAAACCCTAGACTATCGTAGATTAGTTTAGCTTGTTTTGATCAGGTAGGATCCCCATGTTAATGTAAAATCCAATGTGTGTCATGGGGCAATCGGCTCTTAGAGCCGATCCACAGAGCAACCTAAGAGCCGATCGGGGCTCGTATTTAATGTTTACGTGTTTGCCATACAGGAAACTAAGTCGAAGCAATCCATCACCTTCCTGACCAGGTATAGGTCAGGTGGCACGCCCTTGCATCAGCATCGGACGTGCGTGCTAGGAGCATTGCGGGCCGTCTCCCGAGGGACCAGGGCCAGCCGTAGTCCTGGGAGCCTCCCGGCTCTACGGTGTTGCTCGTCGCTGCTCGCCGGTGAGTTTCTGACGGCAACACATTCTGGCACGCTCGGTGGGACAGTCAACAACAACGGCATCGACATCTTCTTCTGAGATGGCAGACGAGCCGGTCAAGTACGAAGAGCTGCCTGAGGAGTTCAAGAAGAAGTATGATGAGATCAAATCCATCCTCGAAGCCGATCTCATCGGCTCTTTCACAAAACCCCGTTCACATGGCATCAGGTGGAAAGGATTCTCGCCCGATGGTGCTCTTGATGGAATAGATTTGTCTACCCCTTCAGAGGAGCGCACCAGAGCTCTGCGCTAAGAACTTAACTATATGACAGCTCATTCTGTTCATCGGCACTCTGAGAGCCTGATAAACACTTTGGAGCGCGTCGCGGTCCGCGTGGTCCAGGAAATAATGAAGCACCAATACTCCCCGTCAGGCCCAGTCCTAGGAACTCACCAGGGGGGACTGCCGTTCCAGACCAGACCGCCGATACCGTTCGCGCTTACAGCTCCAGAGCCACGTGGTTCGCCGGCTTTCGTCGTCCACAAAATTGGAGGCGATCCTGCTGATTACCAGTTCATGCTGGAGCCACCTAAGGAAATCCCGCACGGATACACGTGCATATATGTGCCAGATTGCAACGATTTGGCGCGCACGAACCAGATAACAGCAGGAGGAATTTCGGGAGTTACAGGAGGAATTGCTGGAGGAGACACCGATAAGCAGGCGTGGCTAGCCAAGTACGCCACCGTAGCAGATCAGCAAAATTCAGCCCCTGCAGCTCCTACAGTGGACCAGATCAGTGCAATCTTGAGAGACCAGTTTGGCATGGTACCAAAAAGAAGGGCAATCGGCTATTCCAAGCCGTACCCAAACGAATATGATCTAATACCGCTGCCACCCAAGTATCGGCTCCCTGAGTTCTCAAAGTTCAGTGGGTCGGAGGGCTCTAGCTCAATTGAGCACGTCAGCCGGTATTTGGCACAGTTGGGCATGATCTCAGCTTCAGACCAACTACGTGTCAGGTTCTTCGCGCAGTCCCTTACAGGATCGGCTTTTGAGTGGTACACTTCGCTGCCACCAGACTCAATCCGGATGTGGAAGCAAATGGAAGAGCAGTTCCACGTACAGTATCATTCAGGAGCTTCCGAGGTTGGCCTTGCCGATTTGGCACAAGTGCGACAGAGGCGTGGAGAAGCAGTGTCAGAGTACATTCAACGCTTCAGGACCGTGAGAAACCAGTGCTATTCGTCTCGTTTGAGTGAAAAAGAAGCCGTTGATCTGGCAGTGGTAGGTCTTACGTCGCCGATCAAAGACATAGCCTCTCAGGCAGAATATACCTCCCTGGCTCACATGGTGCAGAAACTATCATTATATGAACAGCGCCATCCAGAATTATACCAGGACAAGTTCAAACGCCCAGTAAGCCTGATCGAGGTAGAAGAGGTTGAAGACTCGGCAGGAGATCAAGAAGTGGCCGTGGCTGAATGGGCTCGGGGGGCAAACCCTGTGTCCTGCAAATGGGTCAAACCACAAGGTCCTACAAAAGGGTTTGACTTCGACGTGAGCAAGGCAGAACAAATTTTCGATCTCTTGCTCAAAGAAAAGCAGCTGAAGTTACCAGAAGGCCATAGGATCCCTATGGCCCAAGAGATGAACGGAAGGCCATACTGCAAGTGGCATCATTCGTTCACACATACCACCAGCGACTGCAAAGTGTTGCGTCAGCAGATACAGATGGCGATAGAACAAGGCCGTCTTATTTTCAGCCAGTATGCCATGAAAGTGGACACGCACCCGTTCCCTGCTGTCAACATGGTGGAGGGTAGTCACCCTGCGAGGCACCAGCCAGATTTTTCGTTCAGTATCAACATGGCAGGGCCTGCATACCACTCTGGTAGCGACAGAGAAGAAAGCAGTCGTTCTCGTGGCAAGGACAAGGAGGAGGCCGGTTCTCGCGATCGGCCCCGATACAATGACAAACGGTACGTGACCGAGGATCAAGTGAGAAGCGTGCGGTACCAGCGACCACTCTCAGAGCACCTTCTTAACAAATATGAACGTCAGTATGACCAACACCGACGGCACGATACAGCCGATGACATGGCTCATCGGCCTGACATAAACGATAGAAAGTATCGTCGGTATGATAGGGATGACGAAAGATTTTAGCGCCGCACCAGGGGAAGGTCAGGCGAGCAAGAGGACATGGACCGTCACTGGGACTGCCCGTTCTTTAAACATTGCTGGGACTCAGGAATGAGCCGATTGCCAACAATCGAAAGCTGCCCAGAGTGTAGATCAAGGAAGAAGTACGCGACAGATGTGTCAGTGTTCAAACGTCTAGGACCTCTCCCGCGTCAGAACAAACGAGCTGAGTCCTCTCGAGAGGAAGAGTCTGAGGAGTTAGACGATGAAGAAGAAGAAGACAGGTACCACCGACCAAGGTGGTGCCCTGACGGACTCAGTCATTCTCAGAAACGCAGGGTACAGCGGTTACGCAGCTTGGAGGAAGCCGAGAGATTATACCTGCACACATTGAGGAAGGCACGGCCAGATCTGGCCGCAAAGATTCAACAAACTTTGGATGAGGAGAGCCGCCCACAAAAGCAAGAGTGGCGTCCCAAACCAAAGAAAGCCGATGATAAGACATCGGCTGGCGCCAACATGGTGTTCATACTCCCGTCAGAGTTTTGCGCTCCGAGATCAGAGGAAGCATCTGTGGCACAACTAGACTGCGGTCCACGGCCAGTTGTCTTCGAGAAGCCACGAGAAAGAAGCTACAGGCATCTGAAGGCCTTGTACGTAAAGGGATATATCAACGGACAACCTGTCAGCAAGATGCTAGTGGACACAGGAGCGGTAGTCAACATAATGCCATACTCCATGCTACGTCGCCTGGGACGCTCTAGCGCGGATTTGATCAAAACCAACGTCACATTGAGTGATTTCAACGGCCAAACATCAGAAGCGCAAGGTGTTTTTAGCGTGGATCTGACGGTAGGCCGAAAAACCATCCCCACGTCGTTCTTCATCGTCGACAGCAAGAGCATGTACGCCGTCCTACTAGGGAGAGATTGGATTCACGCTAATTGCTGCATTCCATCCACAATGCACCCATGCCTGATACAGTGGGATGGCGATGAGGTGGAGGTCGTCCACGCAGATGACACAGCCGAAATTTCAACGGCTGGCATGAGTATTTGGGACGCGGTGGACCAAGAGCCACTCTCTGGAGTAAGGCTGGACGATTGTGAGCGCATTGAGGTTACAAAAAACGGGGTGAGGCTGGTCTTATCCACTGGCCTAACAGTGTAACCGCATCAAAA
The DNA here is from genome assembly GCF_019359855.2 of Lolium perenne. Taxonomy (NCBI): domain Eukaryota; kingdom Viridiplantae; phylum Streptophyta; class Magnoliopsida; order Poales; family Poaceae; genus Lolium; species Lolium perenne. The sequence continues at coordinate 28,461,743 of NC_067248.2, read as the reverse complement.
TCACTAGATCTGTGTAGCAAGGCCGATCCATGCGATCGGCCCCAAAAAATAAATGATAAATCCACATCAAGCAGTGCATTGACAAAGGAGGCCGATTCAGGCAATCGGCCCATATTACCCTTATCATATATTTTGCCTGCATTCAGCGTCGATCTAGCAGGTGATGGAAAGCTAGGGTATGGGTTTACATCGGCTGATGAGCTAGAAGAAATTGACATTGGTCCTGGGGATAAGCCACGACCAACATTTATCAGCAAGAAGTTGGGTCCACATCTGAGGAGTCTGATGATAGCTCTGTTGAAAGAATACCCAGATTGTTTTTCCTGGGATTATACAGAGATGCCCGGGTTAGACAGGAGCATCATCGAGCATCGGCTCCCTCTTAAAAGGGGATTTCGGCCATTCCAGCAACGAGCACGACAAATGAGGGCCGAAGTTTTAGAAGCAGTCAAGAAGGAGATCGAAAAAATGTTGGCTGCAGGCTTCATCAGGCCGTGCAGGTATGCTAGGTGGATTTCCAGTGTTGTACCTGTGGAGAAAAAGGACGGCCGAATGCGCGTCGCCATAGATTTTCGGGATCTCAACAGAGCTACCCCAAAGGATGAGTACCCAATGCCGGTGGCAGAAACCTTGATCAACGCAGCCGCTGGTCATAAAGTGTTGAGTTTCATGGATGGCAATGCCGGTTACAACCAGATTTTTATGGCTCCAGAAGATATACACAAGACTTCATTTAGAGTACCAGGAGCATTGCGGGCCGTCGCCCGAGGGACCAGGGCCAGCCGCAGTCCTGGGAGCCTCCCGGCTCTACGGTGTTGCTCGTCGCTGCTCGCCGGTGAGTTTCTGACGGCAACACATTTTGGCACGCCCGGTGGGCTTGTTTGAGTATGTGGTCATGACTTTTGGGTTGAAGAACGCCGGTGCAACATACCAACGAGCCATGAATTACATCTTTCATGACCTGATCGGCAAATTGGTGAAAATCTACATCGATGATGTGGTAGTTAAGTCCGTCTCGATGGAAGGACACTTGGAGGACTTGCGTCATATTTTGGACCGAACTAGGAAATTCGGACTAAGGATGAATCCCAAGAAGTGTGCCTTTGGTGTGACGGCCGGTCAATTCTTGGGTTTCTTGGTTCATGAAAGAGGAATCGAGATCGGCCTGAAGAGTCAGGAGGCAGTGCGCACAATGAAGCCGCCTACCACAAAGAAAGAACTGCAATGTCTCATCGGCAAAATCAACTTCGTCAGAAGGTTCATCTCAAACTTGTCAGGACGGATCGAGCCGTTCATGGGATTGGTAAAAATCAAAGCCGATGAGGAGTTTCACTGGGGGGCAGAGCAACAGCGAGCGTTCGACGAGATTAAAGAATATCTAACGAAGCCACCTGTGTTGGTGCCACCTCAGCAAGACAGACCATTCTTTATTTATCTGTCAGTAGCCGATACTTCTGTCGCCTCAGTAGTGGTGCAAGTCTATGATGGTCTAGAGAAAGTCGCGTTCTACCTTAGCAGAAGGATGTTGGATGCAGAAACCAGGTACCCTGAGATTGAAAAGTTGTGCCTCTGCCTGTTCTTTACCTGCACGAAGCTTCGTCCTATTCTGCTGAACGCGGAGGTTATCATTATATGCAAATCAGACGTCATTAAACACATGCTGTCGGCTCCTGTATTGAAAGGCCGACTTGGTAAGTGGATGTTTGCGCTATCAGAGTTTGATCTCCGGTATCAACCAGCGAAGGCCGTCAAGGGACAAGCGTTAGCCGATCTTATTGTTGAACGAATCAACACGGATGTAGCAGCCCTGTCAGTTCGTGCTTGGGCCATGTTTTTCGATGGATCGGTTTGCGAAGACGGTTGTGGCATCGGGATACTGCTCGTATCGCCTCGGGGGGCAACATATTCTTTCTCCATCAGGTTACCTACCCCTTGCACCAACAATGTTGCTGAGTACGAAGCGATATGCAGAGGTATGGAGTTGCTTATAGAAGCCGGTGCAGAAGCAGTGGAAGTTTTTGGAGACTCCAAGTTGGTTATTTCCCAGCTCACAGAAGAATACAAATGCGAGAGTGAGTCCCTGTTCCCATTATGGATGCAATGCCGCGAGCTGATGATACAGTTCAGGTATATAAATTTCAATTGGATACCAAGGTCGCAAAATATCGAGGCTAATGATCTAGCCCAGACGGCATCAGGCTACAAGGACGGTGCAGAAGGAGCCGATGTCCAGGTATATGCCTTGGAACCAGATGACTGGAGAGCCGATATCTTCAATTACTTGAAAGATCCGGCTCGGGGGGGCACCTAAACGGATAAGGTACAAAGCCATGAAGTATGTCCTTATAGGAGATGATATGTTTTACAGGACTCTGGAAGGATTACTTCTCAAATGTTTGGGAACAGCCGAGTCGAATCGGCTCCTACACGAGGTACATGAAGGCGCTTGTGGAACCCATCAATCGGCTCATAAAATGAAATGGTTGATCAGGCGATCGGGGTTCTACTGGCCCACCATGCTTGAGGATTGCTTTAATTATTATAAAGGGTGTCAAGCATGTCAGATGTTTGGGAAGATTCAAATGTTACATGTTACACCGGTAAAAAAAATTTACATGTTACAGCCGATGCAAGGACATCGACTTCAGACCAAAAAGCCGATGCATAGCCATCGACTCTAGAGGAATAAGCGCAACAGATTATCTTCAGGCCAGAGACCGTTATTTTCAAGAGGGGTGGCATGGTCTCGAATTAGACCTGTTTGAACGACAAGTTACCACCGTGGATCTGACCGTGGATCTGAGTTTATTTTCTCAGACGGAGGTTGCAATTATCGTATGAATAGGCAACTAAATCGACAATCTGGACTGGGTTGCGTTTTATGAGAAAAAGCCGATGCACTACCATCGGCTTGTTGCACATTAACTTACCTCGACAATCGGCAAAATTGACAAGGAAGCAGAATCAATGGAAGAATATTTTCTTCATTAATAAAGGATTTCTTACAAAGAAAGAGCCGATTGCTCAGAGGAGGAAGAACAAAAGAAAGGCCTATTGGCCAATCTACTACTACTACTAGGCCTATTCTACGGGCCGTTGCTACCCTCGTCGTCGCCATCGGAGCTCTCGTCGGCGCTGCTGCCGGCGGGCTCCTCGTCGCTGCTGTAGCCCTTGGCGGGGGCTCCGTACTCCTCCTCGTCGTCATCATCGTCGGTGTCGTCGCACGACCCGGCGCGGAAGCGTTTCGCCGGAGGGTAGTCTTCGAAGGAGTCGTCGTCGTCCTCCTCCTCTTCATCCTCCTTGTCGGAGGAGGTGTAGCCGTCCCAGGAGAACGAGTCGTCCTCGCTCTCCGATTCCGGTTCCCCGTCGGCGAGGAATTGGAGGTCTTCATCTCCGCTGGTCAAGGACTTGTCGTCCTCGGACCAAACGGAGGAGGCGTGGTCCTCCTGATCCCACTCCTCTGGGGCGCACTCGTTGTGCGCCGCCATTGGATCAGGTTCCGGCGTGGACGCGCGGGAGGAAGAAGAAGAGGACTGGAAGGAGAGTCCCGATGAGGCGGAGGAAGAGGAAGAGGAAGACATGGTTGCAGAGAGAAAGAGGTTTTTTGGTGCCGATGGCTAGAACAGAGCAGGGGGATGAAGGGGTGAATCGTTCGGCACAGTGAAATAAGGGGAGCATAGTGGAAATTTAATGCCATTACAGTTTCCGAGGGAGTGATGCTAAGGCTATCAAATCTTGCAGAGAAGTTGAGAAGGCAAGGCATCATGATGAAGAATACTGCGACGGTTCTGTTCTGCCACGACATGACCCGACGAAGAAAAAGCAGAGTGATTTTAGAATTATCAATTCCAAAACCAGGGGGGCATGTGTTATCACCAGAATTTGACCGGATCAGAGGTGGGCCGCGATCAAGATTGGGCTTGAAGAATATACATGGAAGAAATACGTGAACCGGCCTTGTACACGAAGTTTGGGCTAGTTTGCCCTTGTACCTGTAAATATAGTAGGATACGTGTCGGTTAGTTAGAGTTTGGCTCGTGCACGGTTGGGATTATTCCCACGTTAGAAAGTCTACGGACTATAAATATGTATCTAGGGTTATTCGAGAAGGAAGACGATCACGTTCACAACAAATCAATCTAGGCGCATCGCCACCCCTTGTTTCGAGGGTTTCTCCCGGGTAAGCATCATGCTGCCTATATCGCATTGCGCGATCTAGGCAGTATCGGTTTATTCGTTCTTGGTGTTGCTCGTGCTGAAGCCTTTTTGATGGCGAGCAACACCCTTATCTCAGGTGTTTTGGGGTTGACGTCGTTACCTTCACGATGTACTTGTTTAGCTACGCTATCCCTCAATACCTGGCTACCCTTACACCTACGCTAGGTGTAAGGGTAGCGTCTTGCTTGTTCATTAGCTAGTAGATCTAATCTGTTATAGTCGCTCCTTGTTCTTCAAGGATTGGTTTGATATCCGCATGGTTAGGCCTTATAAACGGGTTGAACGATCCGGTAGTGCGTAAGGTGTGGTTAGAGAGATCCTAGAGGGATTGTTCCGGGGATCAACTTCACGTTGGTTTTTAGGCCTCTTTAGGGTTAGTTTTTCCTATCATCTCACGTATCTGCTAGGCTCAATTACGCATAGGATGTTCCGATTATGCGGTGAAAACCCTAGACTATCGTAGATTAGTTTAGCTTGTTTTGATCAGGTAGGATCCCCATGTTAATGTAAAATCCAATGTGTGTCATGGGGCAATCGGCTCTTAGAGCCGATCCACAGAGCAACCTAAGAGCCGATCGAGGCTCGTATTTAATGTTTACGTGTTTTCCATGCAGGAAACTAAGTCGAAGCAATCCATCACCTTCCTGACCAGGTATAGGTCAGGTGGCACGCCCTTGCATCAGCATCGGACGTGCGTGCTAGGAGCATTGCGGGCCGTCGCTCGAGGGACCAGGGCCAGACGCAGTCCTGGGAGCCTCCCGGCTCTACGGTGTTGCTCGTCGCTGCTCGCCGGTGAGTTTCTGACGGCAACAGACGTATCAGAGACTAAGGCCACAAGTAGTCATCTGTTTACACTTCGAGGTGGCGCTGTTTCCTGGAAGTCTTGCAAGCAGACCATCATTACGAGGTCAACTATGGAAGCAGAACTCACAGCATTAGACACAACCACTGTTGAAGCAGAGTGGCTTTGTGAGCTCTTGATGGACTTACCTGTGGTTTAGAAACCAATACCCGCTATTCCCATGAACTGTGATAATCAAACTGTGATCGTCAAAGTAAACAGTTCTAAGGATAATAGGAAGTCATCAAGACATGTGAAGAGGAGACTGAAAAGTGTCAGGAAAATGGGAAACTCCGGAGTTATAGCGTTGGATTATATCCATACCTCTAGAAACCTGGCAGACCCCTTCACAAAGGGACTATCACGAAATGTGATAGAAAATGCATCGAGGGTGATGGGTATGAGACCCACACTATGAGCTGCCCACGGTGGTAACCCACTCTATGTGATCGGAGATCCCGTGAATTAGAGCTGGGAGACAAGTTGTTGGTCAGCTGGGAGGAGAGTATATATCCTTATAGCAATTTTACCACTTCGTAAGATGCAATACTCTCGTAATCTGCATGGCAGGTTGATAATTATCTTAATGTGTTCTAAGTGGCTTATTTTAGCAGAGATGTTGTTCTGTAGAACATCTTTTGAAGAACACACATATATGAGTCTGATTGTTAAACATCGCAATCTATGAGAGTTGGGTGCTCTCTATAAACTCATGAAAGGCCCTGGAGTATGACGTATAAGCTCCAAACCACGAGGAAGCCTCGCGGCAGCCTAGTATCGGTCTAGGCTTTGTATGAAGCTAGTGCGCAGAAAACTTGTAGTTCAAGGCATAGTCCACTATCCAAGTTGCAATCTAGTGTAATATGAAGCTTTAAGTGGAAGTTCAACTTAACAGTCTCCACGACATACCGGTATATAAAACAATGTTCTGGAAACTTATTGATAAGATGTGCCAATGAGAGTTTGTGGGGGATTGCTGGAATTTTTGGGCATTTGGCCTTTGACCCATGACCCATTATCAAATTCTGAAACTCACATGGCCCAGTCCAAAAATCAGTGGCAGCACTAGTGGGGGGCTGAAGTTTAGTCCCACATTGCTAGTTGGAAGAGAGTTGGAGTGGTATATAAGACGGGCTGATCTAGTCCTAGTAAGTGAGTGAGAAGAGAGAGAGCCCTCACGCACTCCTCCTCCTCCGCCGCCCGCCTCTCCTCGCCACGCCTCGTCACGACATGTCCCGATGCGCCGCGGGTTGCGGGAATCTCGCCGAGCCGAGCTTATCTTTTTGTTGTTTGGAAAATTAATTGTGTAATCAATTTTGTGTTATTAAAGGACGCGTTACTCAGCCGTTTTGCCTTCCGGTTTTTCTGGATCGTGGCTGTGCCGACTGGGACGTGGGCTGCACCCCACGACCTTCCCGAACCGCACTACATAAGACCCTGCACAACCCTAGCCGCCACGACTAGACGCATACGCGACTACCTGTTTCCAGTTTATTGCGCCGCCGCCTTCGTCTTCCTCATCACGTCCGTCGGCGTGCACCGACTGCCGGGACAGTAGTCATTCGGAACCCTGCCTCTAGTGAACCTGTACGGGTGAGTGGCAATCAGGTTTTTGGGGAGCGCTCCGGCGCGACTACTGGCATCACGATGTCGTCATCGGACGACGAGTTCCTCCACACCGACAACTTCTTCCCGGACCTCGACTTCTTCGACAACCTCAACATGGGCGACAACGACGCTGCTGCGAAGTATGTGATCTGTCCGTTTCTCGTTCAGCTTCTGTTAGAGTTTCTTTTTCTAGTTTTTGTGGTAGATGCGATCGGTTTGTCTTGTTTACATGTGATTTATTCATCTATCTTACTAGTCTGCACGATTAGTTTATTTGTTGCCTTCATAGTCATGATTTATCATTTACTTGTACGGATTATTTTATATGGATATTTACTTATATATTCAAGAAGATGATCATGCCACCATGTCGTCCATCGCCAAGCAACCTGCAAACCCTAGAAGAACTAGGGGCCGCGAGCGTGTCACCTTCCTCGAGCTGCCGGGCACCATGTCCACGGCGGCCTCCTCCGGCTATAGGCGTTCCGACGCGAAGACCGATGGCACGGCCCTCGTCATCGGTGGCCACAGCAGGAACGGGCAGATGTACAGCATCAGCGCCGTGTTGCTGCATATATCCGGCCTTTTCAGGTAAGCGTCGCCCTGGACGTACGCGCATGGCGATGTCGGGCTTGGGCCGTCCGGGTGCACCTCCCGATCGACGACGTTGTGGTACGTTCTGTCTTCCATCTCCTGCCTGCACGAGCCGCCGAGTGCCCGACTCCCGAGGTTGGCCCGGCCTCGCTGTTGACGGGCACGTCACCTACCACTGAAAGCATATCGCCGAGAGACCGGGCAGTGCAGCTTGTCAAGGTCAGCTTGACATCGTGCCATCTAGCTTGTCCCCGTCTTTAAACTAATCATCAGGACAAGATTGCTTCTCTAGGAGGCAGTAGACAGGAACCATTTCTCTCCCGACCTAACCTCTCCCCCGAGGCGGCGGCGCCGCCCGCCGTCGCCGGGGAGTTTGCCTCCACTCCGCCCTCCTCCCCTCCCCTGCAGGCACCCCACCTCCGCCGCCATCGCCGAGGACGCCGCGGGGCAAAGCCCCTGTGGTGAGGCGGCGGTGGCGGATCGGTCCTCCGTCGGCAGAGCGCAGCGCGGCCTGCGGGAGCGTGTGGGGGCGGCGGCCTACACCCTCCTCCTCCGTCGACTGAACGCAGCGGGATGGCGGTGGCCGGCGGATCTCCGGCGGCCGGCGGCGGATGTTGGCTGCGGTGTGGTCGGATCTGGGCCGGAGGTTCGGATCGCGATCCATCGCGGCTGCGTCTCGTCAATGGCACGAGGAGGCTTCGCTGGGTCTTCTTCGCGGCTTGAGGACGTCCGGGTCTTCGGCCCGGGCATGGTGGTGGTGGCTGACTTCATCCACCGAAGGCAGTCGGCCAGGCTGGCTGTGTTGGATTTCATCCCACTTTCAGCGCCGGCAGCGAGACGGGAGGCATAGTAGCCGATGAAAACCGAGCCGACTCCGGTCATGGCGGGCGATGGCGGCGTCTGCGCCGTTATCTTGTTGAAGGCATCGTCAAGCAACTATCGCTAACCTACTCGTTTCGGCGGCGAGTTGGAGGAGCTTGGAAGCCGGCGATGGTGTCGCCGGTGGTGGGTTGGAGTGGCCAGCCCAGGATGGTCGCCGACGTGGGGGTCCGACCTGAATAAAGGCGGCGGTCCTAGGGCCTCTCTTGCGTGAAGAGGAGGACCTACCGGAGGCCTGGACTCGTGATCTGGCCGGGGTGTTGAGTTCCGGAAGGCTCCGCCGATGAATGTAACAGTGCTTTTGCCTGGAGTTTGTTGGATCGGAGGTATTCGGTCGTGCGCACCCATGTTTTTATTCCGACCGATTGGTTCTGGAGGGAGCGGGGTGAAGCTCTTTTTCTTTGATTGACATCAAGTGACTATGGATCCATGATGAAAGTCGGAAGAAGAGAATTTCATGAAGGCCGGAGGGGAGGACTAGCTAAGGGAGGTTCAAGTCTTTGCGATGTTGAGGGACTTGCTTGGTGTTCCGGGCTTCACAGCAGCGGTATGAAAGTGGGGGCGACAACACGGGTGAAGTGCAGAGTCCTACCTTTCAGGGTGAAAACCCAAGGTCTGGCCTTAATTGGTTGTGCCTGGCAATGTTCTTGGTGGAGGCATTTGTTTTGAGAGCGGGGACTAGTCTGTAATTCAGGTGTTGTCTTGGCGGTGGATGTATTGCTGTTGTTAGGCCCGAGATACTGTAGCGGGACTTTTGTTTCTTAGTTTTCTTTTCTTGTTTTTGGCTGTGTGCATCCGTAGTGCCATTAGGGTGGTGCGTTGTTGCAGAGGCTGGGTGTAATTGGTATCTTCTTGATATTAATATATTCCCTTTATCGAAAAAAAGGAACCATTTCTCTGAACTGAACCTATTCCTGCAACTGTCCTTTTGTTTTATCATCAAAAATAAAAAGGATTGTTGCGATTGTTGCTGGATAAAACTGGTGTTCGAAGTTGATATGTACAATGTTCTGATTGTTGCTTCTAGATTTACTTACATGCTTATAACTGGATGCAGATCACTTTGTTCAAGAAGACTGAGACTTCTGAAGCTGTTAATAGTTAATAACTACCATGGAGTCAAGCAAACATGTTATTTTTCAAGGACCAGCAACCAAATGTTGCTTGTCATTTTCAAAGGAAGAGAAATGGATTTACAAGGTTTAACATGCGGCACAGCCACCCAAACCCATAACAGCTATTTCTACAACAAAGAAATCTACCCCACCCTAGTAAGCAAACATGTTTTCGGATCGAGCAAATTTGAATGACCAAATAAGTGTTGTGTTTTATCTCATCTTTGTCGGTTTGCAATGTAAGGATGCAGGAGGTTCTCTGAAATCCAGTCTCACCTCTACTATTCTACATTGCCATGGACACCTTGACATGGATTATTCATTCAAAATCTGAGACCGTTGGAGACTTGGGAGTTCTTAGTTCTATTGCTGCATGTAGTGCTATGCAACAAGTCTATCGGTATATGCTGACGATGTAGTTCTTTTTATCAAGCCAACTGTGAGTGATCTCTCTTTGGTGCAGCAGGCACTTGAGGTATTTGGACAGGCTACAGGACTTTGCATGAACTATAACCATTATCAGAGGGGTTCAAAAGTTAGTTGCCTAAATCTCAAATCTCTCATTTTCCGTGCAAGTGCATGGGATCACAACTGTCGGTCAGGCAACTGACAAGAGGAGATTGGCAGTCAATTCTTGAAAGTATGTTAAATAATTAAAACTTATGCTTGGGTAGCAAGCCGGAATGACCAATAGAGGAGGAAGGAAAATTATCATAGTAGATTCAGTTATATCAAGAAACGACAGGATCGCTTCTCATGGATTCCGTAATCGTCACGAACCTTTGAACTGAAGTTATTCCTGCAAGTTAACTGCATTTTTCCACAGCACTGAATGCAAAAGCTGGTACTAGTTCAGTGACATGAAGTCAAGCAAACATGTTTGTGCATGGGAAAACTAGGAATGATCTGTTCAGAGTTCGATCATAGCAAAAACTGACATCAGTGAACATCCACGTGAATCCCGGCTCAAGGAACGATGTCCACGCCAAATAGCCTCAGGGAGTGGCTCACCACGGCTGATCTAGCGGTGCTCCCGGAAGAAGACGGACGCTGGACATCCCACTCGACATCAAGCTTCTGCCACAGGTAGTCGTTGATGACTCTGATTGTCCCCTGCTTGGACATGAGCTTGTGCGGCAGCTCCTCGTGCACGACGCCTGGTCGCACAACCCCGGTGTCGCAGGTCACACGCATACCCAGCTTCCATTCCCTCCTGCACGCCTCGTCCACCTCCTTGCACGGCAGGACAAACTCGGCTCCACGGCGGGGGCACCAACTGACGGTGAAGGCCATGCCCTCCGCCGCGAGCCGAGTTGCCTCAGCAACTTGGTCGCCACACACAAAGGGGGCAGGCATGTCAGATCGCTGCAGGGTGATCCGGAGGTTCTAGCCGAACCGAATGAACATCAGCAGATCGCCTTTCTTTGGTTGCTTGGTGTTGACGAAGTTGTTCCAGCCAGACGTCAACAGGTGCGTCCGCCTGCCCCCGGGCAAGCCACTGTGCGCGTGGTTGAAGATGAAAGCCCTCCCTCCCAAATCAACCATCCGGAGTGTCTGCATTGGGTTATCGTGCAGCGGCGGGAAAATTGCAGTGGCGCATGCCTTGGCGACATGGAAGGCACCAGGGCGGGCCTTGGCAACCTCGCGCTGAGTAAGAACCTTTGGGAAGATGAGGAGCACGTCGAGGCCGCTGTCTTCGGTGGCGGCCTGCACCGGCTGCACGACGAGGTCGACGCAGGTCTTGGGGTGGCGCGGAGCATGGCTGGGGAAGAGTACGCCGACGGAGCAAGAGCCATTCGAGGCGCGGCCGGCGTGGTCGTGCACGCCGACGGCGTCCTTGTCGCGCCGGGCCTGCTCGCGAACGTCAATGCCTTCCTTGGGATCGCGCACGTCGGTGATGTCCTTGTTGCGGCGGCCGCGATCGCGCACGGCGACGACGTCCATGTCGCGGCGGCCGTGGTCGAGCACGGAGTGGTCGTGCACGCCCTCAGCGTCCTTCTCGCGCAGGTTGACGGAGCCCTTGAGGGCGCGGCGGGCGTCGTCGTGCACGTCGACGGCGTCGTTGTCCCCGCGGTCCTGCTCGTGCACGTCGATGGGGAGGTCGCGCACATCGGCGACGTCCTTGTCACGGAGACCGTGATAGCGCACGGCGACGACGTCCACGTCATCTACGTCCTTGTCGAGCAGGTCGACGGCGGCCTTGAGAGCGCGGCCGGCGTGGTCGCGCACGGCGACGACGTCCTTGTCGCGGCGCCCATTTTCGCGCACGTCGATGGGGCCCTTGGGGTCGAGGAGGAGGTCGGCGCGGTCGACTGGCGCCAAGCCGATGGCCGCGTAGACGTCGTCGCCGCGGACGAGTAGGTCGACGCTGGTCACGGCGCAGAGGAACTTGGCGTCGGCGGTCTGCCCCGTCGCCGTCGGAGCAGCGCCGTCGCACTGGTGCGCGTATCCACGGGGAAAGTAGTAGGTAAGGTCACCCACCTCCGGGACGCGGGTGAGCGGGGGCGCGCACGCTAGCCAGAGGCGGCGCTCCAGTGCCGCCGGCGCCGGGTGACCTGCGTCAGCTTCCGATTGCGCCATCTCTCCCCTTCGCTCGCCGGTCGCCGGTTCGGGTTCGCTTCCGAGTGGAGTTGTGCTTTGGCTACCGGCTACCTCGCGTCGCGTGCACATAATATATGTGCGGATCTGCCAGGCTGGCGACATAACAGAATTGTTACCTCGCCGGCGGCTACCGATTCACCTCGCCGCGGTGAAATATTGTTCGTGAGCGACTTCTGCTTGTACAGCAGGGCCATATGAGCGCGGTAAATAATTTGTTCTTTGCCAACTTTTGCAACTCTGTTCCTTTCTTTGTTTACCGAGCTTTTAAACCTTTTGTTCCCCGCGGTAAATAATTATTACTACGGCTTTTGAAACATTCGCTTCTCCTTTCTTTGTTGTGCGAGTAGTTGATAATATCAGCATCATCAGTAGACAAAAGCAACAATATTAACCTATTAGCGGAAATTTAGCCGCCGCCTCAACCCTAGCCGTCTCCAGTTCATCCTTCTTCATAGATTGGTTTCCCCTCCTCCGGTCGGCTTCGCCGGCGTCGGGAGGAGTGGGGAACCCGATCTATGCGTGGAGTTTCGAATAAAAGTATTGTTTTTATTAGAGTATGTTAGAATTTTGGTAGCCGCCTTCTTGTTGGTTTCCCCTCAATGAAGATGACATCGTCTGCAATAAGTGATCTTCGGTCTTTCGTTCGGCGACGAGATCTTCTTCCCGGCGTCAATGGTGGTGTTGAACAATCACAATTTTCTAGGTATGAGTCTTCGGATCTTGCTTCGCCATATCGATTTTGGATCTTTTGTCGTTGTTGTCGCGAGGAGGATTATCCTCGCAGTTTTTGTCCCGGCTGCTATGTCCTCGACAATGGTGATTCGTACTCTCAGCTCTCCATCGACAATGAAAAAGCTAGTCGGTTATTATTCCTTGACATACTGGTGTTGGTACTCTTACTGATGTTGTATGACTGTTTTAATGGTTACGTGCGTGCACGCAGCCTTGGCATTGCGGCTCAAAGAATTATGGGAGAACTTTCGTCGGTATCTACAGGTCTATGGTTCTTTATCTATCTTTGGCTGCCTTCAGAAGAGTACAAGATTGTGTTCTGGAAGAAGAAAGAAATTGAAGATCTCGAAGATTTGTTACTATCTTTTAGACTTTATTTTGTAATCGTTGGAGTCAGTTCATGTATCTCTACCATGTACTATTTGTTGCTATGAATATATGTGGTATTGATTGTCTAAAAAAAAAACCTATTAGCGGAAATTATGCCAAAATAGCTACATTTTGAACTGGATTTCTAAAAGAAACTCATTAACCTTTTCTAGATACGGTTGTATCTATAATTAAAATATGTGTATACCTTTGTGATGCATCAGTTCCTTCCTGACCAGCGCCATGACCTACCACTTCCGCATCGCGTCGCCCCAGGGAAGATCTCTCCTCAGGAGCGCGGCACCCGGTTTTGATCAAAGATCTGATCGGTTCTTAGGTTTAGATTAGATCTAAATTTCAAATTCTCAATTCTATAGATTATATAGATTAGATCCACCGAGACAAATAAATCCCTAAGCATCCACCCAGAAATTTTCCGCGAAAGCAGTGCAAATCGGTGGTAACATGGCGTATCTACCACTCCCTGCGGCTCCAGCTTCGCAGGGTTGGTGGTTTCGGTCTAGCGGACTGCTGCACGCGCGACGCGACGTCCCTGGACTCAACACCTGCATCGCCATGGAGCCCTGCCGACCTGCACCTGCCGCACGACACGCGGCCGGGACACAACTCCATGCAGGCGACAGCAGCGGCCCGCGCGCATCAACAGGTCGACTACACGCAGCCATGCACTCCCCTGCAGGTGCAGCTACATCGATCGAGATCTCCATGAGGTACACGCACAGTGCATCAGCAACAATGATAGGTAATCTATATGCAACCTCATCCGTGGCAAGAAACATGCACGGTACATCATTCTCCGACATCCGACGACATGCCGCAATACGCCGGTCCGCGCAACTACGACATCAACGACAATGTGCACTGCATCGAGCTGAACTACACCGACCCGAACAACTGCGTCAAGCAAGTTGTACGACTACATCAAGATCTACGTCGAATTCTACATCGCCAAGTCTACATCAACATGGTCTCCGCCACATCCTCGTCAACACTGCCGTCGCCGCCTACGACACAAAAACCCCGCCGTCGCCGCAGAACCGTTGTTGCCGCCGCGCTACGATAAAAACCTGCCGTCTCCGCAGACCCGCTGCCGCCGCCGCGCTACGACAAAACCCGCCGCCGCCGCGGCGCTACGACAAAACCCGCTACCGCCGCAGAATCGCTGCCGCCGCCGCGCAAAACCTAAAACCCTACGACCAAAAAAGCGTATTTTTTTGCGCCTTCGGCGAATACGGCTACACCACATACGACAACTACGACATCGACCACATCTCGACCACGGCTACATCATGATCGGCTACCTCGGCAACTCAAGAACTCCAGTCAACAGCGTCTGCATCGTCACTTTCGTCCACTACACTCCCGCTGTGCCGCGGGAGGGAAGAGGAGGTACCAGAAAGGGACGCCGATGATGACAAGGAGGAGAAGAGGATGGAAGCGCAAGACTTCAAATCCAGTCACAAGCGTCCGCTTCACTCCCGCTACGACTGAGGGAGGATGTTAGACTACATGTACGGCTGAGATTAGACTAGGATTAGATCATCTTGTACTCCAAGTCTACCTCCCCTTGTACCTCTATATATACCCCCAAAGGGTCATGAAATACAACATACAATTCTAGGGTTCTATTATTCTATATTTTTTACAGGGCAAATAAACAGACCGCGGTCAACATGTGCCCTCACATGCCCGACTGAGTGAGTAGAGGAAGGAAAAACAAAGACAGTGTCTGGCGACACCGCTCTCCCCCTTCCCTCAAATCTCTGCCCCAAAACAACGGTGGATTCCCCCCCCCCCCTTCATCCCTTGAGGTGTTTCACTACGATTCCCTCGATTTTGTTGGTTGAAATTGTCCCATTGACATAGTTTTGTTAACCCTAGTTCATCCAAATAAAAATTGAAGTTCTTTCGATCTTAACCTTAGTTGAGGATAGCCCTACCGTCCCCAACCTCTACCTCCCCCTCCCACAATCGCAAGATCCAAGCTTGGCAAAGCCCATGGGAGGGGGGTAGGAGGAGGCTGATGCGGCGGCAGGACTTCCCTCCATCGCAGCTTGGAGGCATGGATGCAACGGTGGATCTTATGTGGGCGCCTCGGTTCGGCGTGTGTGTGGCCATCACCGGTCACATGGCGAGGTGACCTCCTTCGGTGTTGGCTGCTATCCTCGCAAGATCCAGTCAGTGGTGGTGTTGCCTCGCGGCATCTTCCTAACAATGGATTGCTTGACAGTGGGGTGTGGCGGTCCACAGTGTGGAGAAGATGGTTGACTAGCTGGTGAAGCAGGTGAGGATGCCATCATCAGCGGCAGCGCTCGTGGGCGTTGTATTCCTTGTTGGAGGCGATGGTGGTGTCGTATCTCGCTCCACTGTTTTGGATGGAAACATCAGATTTTAAGGAGACCACCATTGGCGGCGACGTCCGTGGGTGTCGTGGTCCTCGTTGGAGGTGTTGTGTGGGTGAAAGTTCAGATATGGTAAACCTAGAGGGGGTGAATATGTTTCTACAAATTTTAATTCTTTCTTTGCAATATTATGTTTTGCGGAATATAAAGGTGAGCCTAATGCAAACTAGGTGAGACACCCTATATGATGATACAAGTAACTCAAGCACGAAGGCTCTCACAGGCAAATATAACACAAGTAAATAGTTCGATTAGGGATAACCGATAGCACGCGGAGACGAGGGTTTATTCTCGCATTCCCTTCCTTTGCAAGAAGGTACGTCACGTTTGAAGGGGTGGAGGTCCCATGAAGGATTCCCCAACGCCACGAGGCTCACCATATTCTCCGGAGTCTATCCCACGACGAAATAGCTCACTCACTAGTGGTAGACTTTGAGGCAGCCTCCAAACCTTCACAATCTTGTTAGGAGAAAATCCACAGCCTGGATGCTTTCAGACCTCTTTTGCCCACCTAGGGTTTCCAAGGAACCCTAGAGAGCAAGTATCTCGATGAATACAAGGGGAACAAGATTTGGCTCGGTGTAACTATAGATCAAGGCCTCCTCTAGCTTTTCCCCAGAGGGATTTGAGTTTGGGTGAAGGAGGAGGGAGATCTGAAGGATTTAGAGCTCAACAATTTAGTATGAGAGAGAGGGAAATGTCTTGAGCTTTTGCACTGGTCTACTTACCCCTTCAAGGAAGAAGAAGGGGCTTATATAGTCGTCCCGGAAAAATAGCCGTTTGTCACTTCAGAGTCGAGGCACCCGGCAGCTGACCCGGTGGTACCGGGCCACATGCGGGGTGCTTGTGCGTAGTTGACGTAGGAGTTGGATTGCAACAGCGCCAGAAAGTAGCTTCCTTGTGACGGTAAAGCACTCGTCCGTTGGGAACCCCAAGAGGAAGGTATGATGAGTACAGCAGCAAGTTTTCCCTCTGTAAGAAACCAAGGTTTATCGAACCAGTAGGAGTCAAGGAACACATGAAGGTTGTTGGTGGCGGAGTGTAGTGCGGCGCAACACTAGGGATTCCGGCGCCAACGTGGAACCTGCACAACACAATCAAAATACTTTGCCCCAACTTAACAGTGAGGTTGTCAATCTCACCGGCTTGCTGTAAACAAAGGATTAAATGTATGGTGTGGAAAATGATGTTTGTATGCGAAGAACAGTAAAGAACAATGTTTGCAGTAGATTGTATTCAGATGTAAAAGAATTGGACCGGGGTCCACAGTTCGTGTCTCTCCAATAAGAAATAGCATGTTGGATGAACAAATTACAGTTGGGCAATTGACAAATAAAGAGGGCATAACAATGCACATACATATCATGATGAGTAGAGTGAGATTCAATCGGGCATTACGACAAAGTACATAGACCGCTATCCAGCATGCATCTATGCCTAAAAAGTCCACCTTCGGGTTAGCATCCGCACTCCTTCCAGTATTAGGTTGCGAACAACAGACAATTGCATTAAGTATGGTGCGTAATGTAATCAACACAAATATCCTTAGACAAAGCATTGATGTTTTATCCCTAGTGGCAACAGCACATCCACAACCTTAGAACTTTCTGTTACTGTCCTAGATTTAATGGAGGCATGAACCCACTATCGAGCATAAATACTCCCTCTTGGAGTTACAAGTATCAACTTGGCCAGAGCCTCTACTAGCAACGGAGAGCATGCAAGATCATAAAAAACACATATATGATAGATTGATAATCAACTTGACATAGTATTCCATATTCATCGGATCCCAACAAACACAACATGTAGCATTACAAATAGATGATCTTGATCATGATAGGCAGCTCACAAGATCTAACATGATAGCACAAGAGGAGAAGACAACCATCTAGCTACTGCTATGGACCCATAGTCCAGGGGTGAACTACTCACACATCAATCCGGAGGCGATCATGGTGATGAAGAGTCCTCCGGGAGATGATTCCCCTCTCCGGCAGGGTGCCGGAGGCGATCTCCTGAATCCCCCGAGATGGGATTGGCGGCGGCGGCGTCTCTGGAAGGTTTTCCGTATCGTGGCTCTCGGTACAGGGGTTTTCGCGGCGAAGGCTATAAGTAGGCGGAAGGGCAGCGTTGGAGGGCTGACGAGGGGGCCACACCATAGGGCGGCGCGGGCCCCCCTTTGGCCGCGCGGCCCTATGGTGGCAGCGCCTCGTCGCCCCACTTCGTATCCCCTTCGGTCTTCTGGAAGCTTCGTGGAAAAATAAGACCCTGGGCGTTGATTTCGTCCAATTCCGAGAATATTTCCTTTGTAGGATTTCTGAAACCAAAAACAGCAGAAAACATAAACTGGCTATTCGGCATCTCGTCAATGGGTTAGTGCCGGAAAATGCGTAATAATGACATAAAGTGTGTATAAAACATGTGAGAATCATCATAAAAGTAGCATGGAACATAAGAAATTATAGATACGTTTGAGACGTATCAAGCATCCCCAAGCTTAGTTCATACTCGCCCTCGAGTAGGTAAACGATAACAAGGATAATTTCTGAAGTGACATGCTATCATAATCTTGATCAATACTATTGTAAAGCATATGAGATGAATGATGTGATTCGAAGCAATGGTAAAGACAATGAATAAGCAACTGAATCATATAGCAAGGAATTTTCATGAATAGTACTTTCAAGACAAGCATCAATAAGACTTGCATAGGAGTTAACTCATAAAGCAATAGATTCTTAGTAGAAAGTTTTGAAACAACACAAAGGAAGATATAAGTTTCAGCAGTTGCTTTCAACTTCAACATGTATATCTCATGGATAATTGTCAACACAAAGTAATATGATGAATGCAAATAAGCAAATATGTAGGAATCAATGCACACGGTTGACACAAGTGTTTGCTTCTAAGATAGAAAGAAGTAGGTAAACTGACTCAACATAAAAGTAAAAGAAAGGCCCTTCGCAGAGGGAAGCATGGATTGCTATATTTGTGCTAGAGCTTTTATTTTGAAAACATAGAAACAATTTTGTCAACGGTAGTAATAATTCATATGTGTTATGCATAAGACATGTTATAAGTTGCAAGCCTCATGCATAGTATACTAATAGTGCCTGCACCTTGTCCTAATTAGCTTGGATTTACATGGATTATCATTGCATAACATATGTTTCAACCAAGTGTCACAAAGGGGTACCTCTATGCCGCATGTACAAAGGTCTAAGGAGAAAGTTCGCATTGGATTTCTCGCTTTTGATTATTCTCAACTTAGACATCCATACCGGGACAACATAGAAAACAGATAATGGACTCCTCTTTAATGCATAAGCATTCAACAACAAATAATATTCTCATATGAGATTGAGGATTGTTGTCCAAACTGAAACTTCCACCATGGATCATGGCTTTAGTTAGCGGCCCAATGTTCTTGTCTAACAATATGCATACTCAAACCATTTGATCATGATAAATCACCCTACTTCAGACAAGACGAACATGCATAGCAACTCACATGATATTCAACAAAGGTGAAATATTTGATGGCGTCCCCAGGAACATGGTTATCGCTCAACAAGCAGCTTATAAGAAATAAGATACATAAGTGACATATTCAATACCACAATAGTTTTTAAGCTATTTTTCCCATGAGCTATATATTGCAAAGACAAAGAATGGAATTTTAAAGGTAGCACTCAAGCAATTTACTTTGGAATGGCAGAGAAATACCATGTAGTAGGTAGGTATGGTGGACACAAGTGGCATAGTTTTTGGCTCAATGATTTGGATGCACGAGAAGTATTCCCTCTCAATACAAGGCTTAGGCTAGCAAGGTTGTTTGAAGCAAACTCAAGTATGAACCGGTACAGCAAAACTTACATAAGAACATATTGCAAGAATTATAAGACTCTACACTGTCTTCCTTGTTGTTCAAACCATCACCAGAAAATATCTAGACTTTAGAGAGACCAATCATGCAAACCAAATTTCAACAAGCTCTATGGTAGTTCTTCATAAATAGGTGCAAAGTACATGATGCAAGAGCTTAAACATGATCTATTTGAGCACAACAATTGCCAAGTATCAAATTATTCAAGACATTATACCAATTACCACATGAAGCATTTTCTGTTTCCAACCATATAACAATGAACGAAGCAGTTTCAACCTTCGCCATGAACATTAAGAGTAAAGCTAAGAACACATGTGTTCATATGCAACAGCGGAGCGTGTCTCTCTCCCACACAAGGAATGCTAGGATCCGATTTTATTCAAACAAAAACAAAAATAAAAATAAAAATAAAAACATACAGACGCTCCAAGTAAAGCACATAAGATGTGACGGAATAAAAATATAGTTTCACTAGAGGTGACCTGATAAGTTGTCGATGAAGAAGGGGATGCCTTGTGATGGGGATATGCCCATAGGGGGTGGGTCGCCTGTCCCACTCGCCACAAGGACGAAGGCCCAGGAAGGACCGCCAGTCGCCTAGTCGACTGGACCCGAAGGCGACTGGGCCGAAGACCCAAGGAGATGATCTGCTCGGCTGGAGAAGGAGATTACTTGCCAAAGGGTGTGGTATCCCGGATTAGTAGTAACTGATACGATTCGGAGTTATCCCCTTGTAACCCTAGGCCGGGGGTGGATATATAAACCCCCGGGCTAAACCCTAGAAGGGACATCATCTGAGATCGGATCTCCCCTGTAAAGCTCTTGGCTCGACGCCGACTGAGCCCCCCCATTGTAATTCTCCACTGAGCAATAAGATCTAGCAGGACGTAGGCCTTTTACTCTCCGGAGGGGCTGAACCTGGGTAAAACCTTGCGTCCCTTGCACCTCGACCCGTAGATGGCGATGTTCCCTTGCCCTCGCATCAACGAAGTTCTACCCCCTGTAGCATCTGCCGTGGTTACATCCACGACAGTGGCGCCCACCGTGGGGCATGGGACATCAAGCCTCCGAGCTACGGCGAGGCCCTACTCGCCAATACGGCGGCCGGTCGCTTCCGGCAGGATGATCGCCACCGGCAACTTCTTCCACATCCAGCCAAGCACCTACCGGCCCGCCTCGTCACCTCTCAAGCACACCTGGATGGTGCCGATTGGCTCCATCAACCTCTTCGTCGGGCTCGCCGGCGTCAGCAACCCCACCGAGCCCCGCCCCGGTCGATCGCATGACCCCTTCGCGCCGGGTCAACTCCTCACCGCCACTCGCCCAGTTACCGGCGAGGTGTACGCGGAGGCTGAGTCGGCCTTGGAGGACGACGCCGACTCGGCGGCCGTGGCACCGATCGCCAACCCCATCGTCACCGCGTCAGCCGCCGACTCCGTCGTCACCATCCCAGCCGCTGACTTCGGCGTCGCGACGTTCGACGCCGACTCCGTCGCCACGGCATCGGTCGCCGGGTCCGCCGCTGTGTCCCCGACTGCTGGCTCTATCGCCGCGGCGTCGTTCAAAGACTCCATCTCCTTAGTCTCTCACCCAAGCGACTTCGAGGATGACTCCGTCCTCTCCCTCTTCGGCAGCGACTCCGACTCGGACTCCGTCGAGGCCCCACGCTACCGCTACCCGACCGCAGTCTTCATGGCAGGAGGCGAGGAGGAGCCTCCGGTCGACGCCTTCACCACCCCCCTCCCTGCAACCGCCACCGCGACCGAGCCGCCGCCAGCAGCCTCCTCCGTCGTCGCCCTCCGCCGTCGCCCTCCGCCATACGCTGCGGCAGCCCGCACCTCCGCCGAGAACAGCCGCCGCCAAGCCTCGCCGTCGCCGCCGGACCGAGCTCCACAAGCCCCTAGGAGCACCGCCGCCGACCGCGCCTGCCTCGCGCAGGGCCCCTGCGAGCGGGTAAGGTATGTCCCGCCGCCGCCAGCACCGCGCGGGCTTTGCCCGGCGGCTCTCGCCGGCGGCGGCGGAGGAGGAGGGAGGAGGGGAGGTCGGGACGCGCAGGAGCTAGGGTTCGCCCCTGGCGGCGCCCGCGGGAGCGACGCGCAGGAGCGGAGCGTTTTTTCGGTCGGGTTTGTCGAAATTGAAATAATTCCACACACCAAGAGAAACCAAGGAATCGCAAAGCTAATTTGTTGCAAGCAGCAGGCGAAACAGATCCGTCAGATATATGGATGCATCGATCGCGCGCGAGCATGTACACAGATCGAAATGGATCAGCCAAGATAATAAATCGATCGAGAGATAATTTGTTCCGTGCATCACCGGCCAACTCGAATCAGCCAAGGTCGATCTTATCATCAGAGAAGGAAACCAAGCAAAAGTATAATCACACTGCGACGACTGACCTGCAGGAACCAACAAACCAAGCATCATGTACTAACGAATTGATCGGGGTCCGAGAAATCAAGCAAGGGAAGCGGCTCTGGATAGATCGATCGAGAGCTAATTAATTTGTTCCGGCCGTATCAAGCAGCAGGGGTGATGATCGATCGGGACGACGACGAGGAAGAAGAAACGCAAGAGGCCGGAGGGGTTTGGATCGGGAGGGGGCGCAAGCAAGCAGAAGCAAAGCGAGCAGCGCGTACGTACCAGTGTTGGATCTCAACGCGCGTCGCTCCCTCCCTGATGGAATGGATAGACGATGGAGCGTCTTGGCTTTGCTACACATCCACCGCGAGGGGAGGCGATGTGTGGGACGAAGATATCTGGGGCTGTTCTAGTTCTACTGCGCCGGCTTTTATACTCCTGCTCTCCCATTGCCTCGGCCTTCGGCCGCCATCTCCTCTCTCTCTCTCTCCACCCACGCACACACGCACAGTACAACTGGGGCCCAGCTTCCTCAGAGCTTTGAGCAAGTATAATAAGTTCTAGTTCTTGTCAAAAAAAAAAAAAAGTATAATAAGTTCTAGTCAGCTGACTATAAGGATTAAAATAATATATTCATGCTTAGTTGGAGGAGAGAGAGAGGAGGAGAGAGAAGAGGAGTGGGCTCTCATGCAAGAGCCAGCTGTAGCACGTGCTCCTAGACACTTTGTGAGAGTGAAATGTGGGTCATCCATTGATAAAGTATTACATGATTATAGCTCACTATTATACATGTTGACTCTATGTTAGAGCATCTCCACTCGTCTCCCCGAGAAGCCCCTCACGAGCCGTTTTTTTACATCCGGACGGCGAAATCCGGCCCCGTCGCGCCCCGGGTTCCTCGATTTCCTCCGGATTTGGGCCTAAATTCATCCGACGATCCCACGCCATCCCCGGCCCCCCGGGGAGCGCTCGGGGACTCCGGATGGAGCAAAACCAACCGCCCACGTGTCTCTTCTTTCGTCCGGAGTACTCCCCGGGCCATCCTCTTTTTCCCCAAGAAATGCCGCTTGGGGAGCACACGACTGGAAATATACTGCCTCCCATGCCAAAAATTGATCCAATCCGGACGAAAATTTCACCGGATTTGGGCGTGGGGAGCGCCAACGAGTGGGAATACTCTTAGCTACAAATGACATGGTATATGGCTTATAGCCAGCAGCTGGCTATACTATTAAACTTGCTCTAAAAGGCGAACAAGTTTGTTACGGCCGGTTTTAATTGATCGAGCCGCTCAGACTAACATTCTTCTAATCACCCAACGGACATGCATGTCTGTATCCCATTTCCTACACCGGCACCGCCTCCATCTCATCCCTCGCCTGCCTCTTCTTGGAAATTAAGACACGTACAGTTTGAACTTTTTTTATTTAAACAAACGCACAAAAACCTGGCATGTAGTACAATCATCATTTTTATTATCTCTGATTCTGTTTTTCTTTCGCACATCACAAAAATGCAAACTCTACACCTACTTTAGAAGGCCATGCATGCATGGACATCAAACTAGTCTGCTACCTCCGTTTTGTTTGAGATTAATGTTGTTTCTTTGGATCTTTTTGACTAATCCCAAAAGATTCAATGAGATATACAACAATATCCATGCATGCGATATTTGGATTTGACGTCCTCGTGTCAAAAAAAAAAAATCATGTGTAATCTGGGTATGATGCATGATGCGTCTTGCAGAGTTTGAGTTGGGCTTTCGGTAGTCGGTTTTCGGTTCTCGGGCATGTCTGATGGTTGTGTCGCTCTAGGATCAAAGCTGCGGTTGAGCGACTCTATATATGGGCAGCGAAGACATGCAATTGGTGGTCTTTTATAGAGGACTCGGTCAGCGCAAGCCCGGTGTGTTAATTTTTCTTGCCAAGCTTGTTGTCAAAGCCAAAGTTACATGTCGTTAGCTCATGTGTGGCTGACTTCTGGCATACAGCGACATGGGCTCCGGCGTTGTTTGCGGCAATGGTTTTTATCGATGGTCCTCGAAGTTCAAGTCAGATTCGCTAGCTTGAGGAGAAGAAACGACATTGATATGTGATGGTAATCTCCACGATGGACTCTCAATTCGATGGAACACGTGTGTGCTTTGTGTAGGTTGCCAATGTGCTCACATTCCATGGTGACGCTGTTGCATTTGTACTGGTTTTCGGCTATGGTTCCTCGTAAATAAATCGGTCAATTCTTTTAATTTTTGAAAAGAAAAAATGAGGCAATATTGCTCGGTTTGTTCATAAAATTACAGATTGGGAGTCACACACATATATATATGGTTAATGGTTTGCAGTCTTTGCACTAAATAATTCTTGGGGTGCACTAAGCGGCTCTCTTTTTTTCTTCACGTATACGTCCCATAATTTTTGGCAACTTTTACGGTACCTTTTACCTCTCATGGTAAAGGGTGTGGTATGATTTACATTGACGGCTCAGATTAAACGGCGGAGTTTAGGCCCAAGCCCAACATCTGTAAGTTGCGGTTACAAAAAAAAGGTGGGAGGACTGCAATCGATCTAACATTCACATGCCGCGCCGCCTCTAACGCCACCGCCGCCGTCGTGTAGGCGAACCCTGCGGGGACCTTCTGTTGGTGCGAGTATGAGCAGAGTCCTACGGTGGCGCGCCATAGAGTCGTAGGATCATCACAATTTCTTCTTCTTTGGTTTGCTTCATGGCTGCACTCTACTCTCTCCGTTAGCGCGATGAATCCGGTGAAGTCCAACAGATAACCGCCACTGCCATCCGACGACGCCATCGGCCATCGCCCATGGACGCGAAGATGGCGCTCAGCTCGGTGCCATGTCGAAGCACTGAAAGATCATCAATAGCTCGAACTTCCTCTTCCCGCCATTGTTGCCAGTTCCGAACGACCTCTCCGCTTGCATGTCATTCGTCGAGCACAAGGATGCCAAGGCTGCTCGTCCAGCGTCCAGGTGTGGCAGACTTGCAGCTTGAACCCATGCGCATGCGGGGGCGACAAAGAACCATAGGTGCCGCGAGCAACTAATCCAAACATAATTTTTCATAAGCTAATTAGTAACAGAAATTTTGTCAAAACCAGTTCCGCTAAAAATCAGCTAAAAACTCGACTGCCATAAACTGACGCCTAGCAGCAACTAAGAGGGGATGGACGATATGATCCTGTCATCAGAACGGAGTAATAATCTTGAACGTTTTTTTTCTCCAAAGGACAGCACTTAGTTGAACTCTCTTGGCTTTTGGGCCAGGCCCGTCTACACTCTCTTTAGCTGGGGTGCCGAAATTAGCCAGTGGTATGGATCATACCTCTCATGTTTTTAGCAGTAGTATGAATTGTTGTAGGCCTTTGGATAGACTAAAATGGATGGCTGATATTTATTTGAAGGTACCATAGAACATCTCTAATTTTTTGTTTTCGTTCTCTACATCCAAATGGAATCAGTTCATATATATATATATATATATATATATATATATATATATATATATATATATATATATATATATATATATATATATAGTGGTGTTTTTAGCTTTTTCGAGGGAACAGTTTTTTGTATTATTGCATGCGAAAGACACGTCCCACCGAGAAGAGCACTAGCACAAACGCGAGGTAACATATTTCCCGTAAGATCGCTTTTGTTCTTTGCCAAATTTTCTTGTTGTACCTTTGTGCAGCTCTGTCCATTGCATCGCAATTTGTGCATCATGTGAGTTGTAAGTTGATTTATAACTAGGATTTTTAGTTGCAAATCGGATATCAACTCGGAACTTTCGGTTGCAAGTGGTGTTTTTAACTATTTTGTTCAAGTTGGTCGCAACTTGCATATGTGATTTTAAATCGCATTGAACCTACAAAATAGTTTGAAGTAGTACAAAAATATATTCCAATTAAAAACTTATGGGAAAACAACGCTTGCATCGTCGCTCCTCCACTGAATGACACGTGTCTCCATGGGTCCCACCCACGCACATCCTTGGACGTTTCCTTCCTTCTCCGTTCTTATCCACAACGGCACATACCACTGTGAGGCGCCGCCGCGCGCATGCTAGTGGTGATACACCGCGCCCAAACTAGTCTCATTGCATCGCACCGCCCCAAGCCCTCTCCCTCTCCCGCCTCCTCCTCATTTCACCATGAGCCGGTTTGTTTTCCCACAAAAAAAATCTTCCATGCATCCCATGATTCTTAAAGTAGCTTAGAGCTTGTATGAGGAGGCACGCTCGATTGGGCCGTCTCTGGCGAGTGAACATCTTCTCGCGTTCGCTAGGGAAAATTTGCGCCGAGCTGGTGGGACGGAATACGGACTAGAGTGACAGGGCTTGCAGCCCTTTCTGGTGTTGCTTGGTGGTCCGAGGAGATGATGTCCAACGATATCACAAGATGGCATAGTTTCATCTCTAGCCGGTTGTCTTGGGTGTGTCTTGGAGGGTGCGGCTTCTCATGTATCTTTCTTTTATCTTGGACCTAATGAATTTGCATTCAAACCAAGATCGAGCTCAAGCCGATAGATTTCGGTGAGAAGCTAGGCCATCATATAGTTCAATGAACACTACATTTTTTATGAACAGCCACAAGCCTTCCTGTTCCACCTTCAGCCACTAGACAGAAACACTGAATTGTGAACAAGTTTTTCTCCACGGGATTGATTTTCACCTCCTTAGCAGGACTGTATGCCACCCTTAATTAAGTGTTTCACAGAGGTTTGTGGGTTAAAATGGTTTGTTTATCTGTACCCTGGCCAACACCATTCACTTGATGCCCTCATTTGGAACATGTGATATATTCATCCTCTAAGATTAGATTGTTAGCAAATAAACCGCGATTTATGTTTGTCGCGTGCGTCGCGTGTGTGCACGACTTTTGTGCTCGTGTAGTTCCAGTACGTAGCATGCAATACGGGCTGTTTAGAGCTGATTGACCCATGCTGTTTAGAGCTGTTAGAGCAGCCGGGTCATACGCGTATGTGCGCGTCGTGCGTGTGCGCCGGCCGGATCGCAGCGGCAGAGTGGAGGGGGTGGAGCTTGTACTCCTTAGAGCATCCCAGCCATCTCCCGAGAAGCCCCCATGATCGCTTTTTTTTATCCGGACGGCGAAAAATGGCCCAGTCAGGTCCCCGGTTTCTCGTTTTCCGGATTTGAGCCTATTTTCGTCCGGACTCCCCATGCCATCCTCGGTTTTCCGGGGTTCTCCTGGGGACTCCGGATGGACGAAAACAAGTCGTGTGGTCCATCGGCAGTGGCCATTAGCCAAATAATTGCCACACCCACGCCTCTCCACGCCCACGCCCACGCTCGCCGCCGGGGCCACACTCTGCTGCTGCCCCTTGCCCCGCGCGTCGCCGCCCGCCCCTGGCCCCGCGCTCCAACTCCCGCCACTGGCCCAGTGCGCCGCCGCCCTCCCCTTGCCTCGTGCACCGTCGCCGCAGCAACCTGCGCGCCGCCGGCCTTGGTCCTGTGCGCCGCCGCTGCCCCTTGCCCCGCGCGCCGTCGCTGCCGAGCGTGAGGACCGACGGGTCCTCCCCGTCAGGCACGCACACGATGCCGGCGTAGGCACACGGAGTGGCGGCGGCGGTGTCCCAGGAGTCGAAGAAGCGCGAGCCCGGCAGGTCCATGCGCGTGGCGTCGAGGTGAGCTCGGAGAAGGACGACGCGTGGCGGCGAAGAGGAGGCTTGGGCGAGGCACGGCTGGGAAAACCCTCCTCCCCAGTGCAAAAATTCATCCGGATTAGGTTCATCCGGACGGAAATTTGGCCCCATGGAGTTCCAACGAAATTAGCGTCACCTCCTAGTTAACTATAAAACCCCACGTATGTGCGTGCTTGCATGTACTTGTACGAGCCAGCTGAAAAGGAAAAAGGATTAGGACGTTGGTGCGCTCGCCGACAAGAAATCTGTGTTGTCCCCCTTCTACCTCCATCTGTGCGAGAGAGAGAGAGAGAGAGAGAGGGTAGCGGTGTTTGTCGCCGGAGGGCTGGTTTGGCGTTTGTCGCCGGAGGGCTGGTTCGGGATGTGTCACCGAGGCCAGCCCCAACATAGATCGTCAGTCTCACCCTCATATATGCCGAGACGTTGCAGCATATCATCTAGCGCTTAACATTTCTTGCTCCCTGATCCTTCTGCATGGCTCTTTGCGCTTGAAGATGATCGCGCCGCCATGTCGTCCGTCGCCAAGCAAGCTGCAAACCCTAGAAGAACTAGGGGCCGCGAGCGTGTCACCTTCCTCGAGCTGCCGGGCACCATGTCCACGGCGGCCTCCTCCGGCCACAGGCGGTCCGACGCGAAGGCCGACGGCACTTGGGCAGCAGCAGGAGCTGATAGCCAGCATCGAACTCAGGCAGGCAGACAGCGCAGGTGAACTCTGGAGCGCGTCAGTGAAGGCCTGGTTTGAACTTTGGCGTCGTGCGCAGGTGCAAAGCTAATTTCAGGCTGCGGACTGCAAGCAAGGAGAACGCACGCCCAAGTGGCGGCCTGCAACTGCTGCGTGCATCGAGAGACCGGGCAGTGGAGCTTGTCAAGGTCAGCTTGATATCGTGCCATCTAGCTTGTCCCCGTCTTTAAACTAATCATGAGGACAACATTGCTTCTCAGGGAGGCAGTAATCGTCTCTGCAAGTTAACTGCATTTTTGTTTTACATGAAAAAGAAAACAAAAAGGACAGTTGCGATTGTTGCTGGATAAAAAATGGTGCTCAAACTTGATACAGTGTCTGATTGTTGTCTCTAGATTTACTTACTTTCGTGATCATAATTTGGATGCAGATCATTTTATTCCACAGCACTGAATGCAAAAGCTGGTACTAGTTCAGTGACATGAAGTCAAGCAAACATGTTTGTGCATGGGAAAACTAGGAATGATCTGTTCAGAGTTCGATCATAGCAAAAACTGACATCAGTGAACATCCACGTGAATCCCGGCTCAAGGAACGATGTCCACGCCAAATAGCCTCAGGGAGTGGCTCACCACGGCTGATCTAGCGGTGCTCCCGGAAGAAGACGGACGCTGGACATCCCACTCGACATCAAGCTTCTGCCACAGGTAGTCGTTGATGACTCTGATTGTCCCCTGCTTGGACATGAGCTTGTGCGGCAGCTCCTCGTGCACGACGCCTGGTCGCACAACCCCGGTGTCGCAGGTCACACGCATACCCAGCTTCCATTCCCTCCTGCACGCCTCGTCCACCTCCTTGCACGGCAGGACAAACTCGGCTCCACGGCGGGGGCACCAACTGACGGTGAAGGCCATGCCCTCCGCCGCGAGCCGAGTTGCCTCAGCAACTTGGTCGCCACACACAAAGGGGGCAGGCATGTCAGATCGCTGCAGGGTGATCCGGAGATTCTTGCCGAACCGAATGAACATCAGCAGATCGCCTTTCTTTGGTTGCTTGGTGTTGACGAAGTTGTTCCAGCCAGACGTCAACAGGTGCGTCCGCCTGCCCCCGGGCAAGCCACTGTGCGCGTGGTTGAAGATGAAAGCCCTCCCTCCCAAATCAACCATCCGGAGTGTCTGCATTGGGTTATCGTGCAGCGGCGGGAAAATTGCAGTGGCGCATGCCTTGGCGACATGGAAGGCACCAGGGCGGGCCTTGGCAACCTCGCGCTGAGTAAGAACCTTTGGGAAGATGAGGAGCACGTCGAGGCCGCTGTCTTCGGTGGCGGCCTGCACCGGCTGCACGACGAGGTCGACGCAGGTCTTGGGGTGGCGCGGAGCATGGCTGGGGAAGAGTACGCCGACGGAGCAAGAGCCATTCGAGGCGCGGCCGGCGTGGTCGTGCACGCCGACGGCGTCCTTGTCGCGCCGGGCCTGCTCGCGAACGTCAATGCCTTCCTTGGGATCGCGCACGTCGGTGATGTCCTTGTTGCGGCGGCCGCGATCGCGCACGGCGACGACGTCCATGTCGCGGCGGCCGTGGTCGAGCACGGAGTGGTCGTGCACGCCCTCAGCGTCCTTCTCGCGCAGGTTGACGGAGCCCTTGAGGGCGCGGCGGGCGTCGTCGTGCACGTCGACGGCGTCGTTGTCCCCGCGGTCCTGCTCGTGCACGTCGATGGGGAGGTCGCGCACATCGGCGACGTCCTTGTCACGGAGACCGTGATAGCGCACGGCGACGACGTCCACGTCATCTACGTCCTTGTCGAGCAGGTCGACGGCGGCCTTGAGAGCGCGGCCGGCGTGGTCGCGCACGGCGACGACGTCCTTGTCGCGGCGCCCATTTTCGCGCACGTCGATGGGGCCCTTGGGGTCGAGGAGGAGGTCGGCGCGGTCGACTGGCGCCAAGCCGATGGCCGCGTAGACGTCGTCGCCGCGGACGAGTAGGTCGACGCTGGTCACGGCGCAGAGGAACTTGGCGTCGGCGGTCTGCCCCGTCGCCGTCGGAGCAGCGCCGTCGCACTGGTGCGCGTATCCACGGGGAAAGTAGTAGGTAAGGTCACCCACCTCCGGGACGCGGGTGAGCGGGGGCGCGCACGCTAGCCAGAGGCGGCGCTCCAGTGCCGCCGGCGCCGGGTGACCTGCGTCAGCTTCCGATTGCGCCATCTCTCCCCTTCGCTCGCCGGTCGCCGGTTCGGGTTCGCTTCCGAGTGGAGTTGTGCTTTGGCTACCGGCTACCTCGCGTCGCGTGCACATAATATATGTGCGGATCTGCCAGGCTGGCGACATAACAGAATTGTTACCTCGCCGGCGGCTACCGATTCACCTCGCCGCGGTGAAATATTGTTCGTGAGCGACTTCTGCTTGTACAGCAGGGCCATATGAGCGCGGTAAATAATTTGTTCTTTGCCAACTTTTGCAACTCTGTTCCTTTCTTTGTTTACCGAGCTTTTAAACCTTTTGTTCCCCGCGGTAAATAATTATTACTACGGCTTTTGAAACATTCGCTTCTCCTTTCTTTGTTGTGCGAGTAGTTGATAATATCAGCATCATCAGTAGACAAAAGCAACAATATTAACCTATTAGCGGAAATTTAGCCGCCGCCTCAACCCTAGCCGTCTCCAGTTCATCCTTCTTCATAGATTGGTTTCCCCTCCTCCGGTCGGCTTCGCCGGCGTCGGGAGGAGTGGGGAACCCGATCTATGCGTGGAGTTTCGAATAAAAGTATTGTTTTTATTAGAGTATGTTAGAATTTTGGTAGCCGCCTTCTTGTTGGTTTCCCCTCAATGAAGATGACATCGTCTGCAATAAGTGATCTTCGGTCTTTCGTTCGGCGACGAGATCTTCTTCCCGGCGTCAATGGTGGTGTTGAACAATCACAATTTTCTAGGTATGAGTCTTCGGATCTTGCTTCGCCATATCGATTTTGGATCTTTTGTCGTTGTTGTCGCGAGGAGGATTATCCTCGCAGTTTTTGTCCCGGCTGCTACGTCCTCGACAATGGTGATTCGTACTCTCGGCTCTCCATCGACAATGACAAAGCTAGTCGGTTATTATTCCTTGACATACTGGTGTTGGTACTCTTACCGATGTTGTATGACTGTTTTAATGGTTACGTGCGTGCACGCAGCCTTGGCATTGCGGCTCAAAGAATTATGGGAAACTTTCGTCGGTATCTACAGGTCTATGGTTCTTTATCTATGTTTGGCTGCCTTCAGAAGAGTACAAGATTGTGTTCTGGAAGAAGAAAGAAATTGAAGACCTCGAAGATTTGTTACTATCTTTTAGACATTATTTTGTAATCGTTGGAGTCAGTTCATGTATCTCTACCATGTACTATTTGTTGCTATGAATATATGTGGTATTGATTGTCTAAAAAAAAAACCTATTAGCGGAAATTCAGCCAAAATAGCTACGTTTTGAACTGGATTTCTAAAAGAAACTCATTAACCTTTTCTAGATACGGTTGTATCTATAATTAAAATATGTGTATACCTTTGTGATGCATCAGTTCCTTCCTGACCAGCGCCATGACCTACCACTTTCGCATCGCGTCGCCCCAGGGAAGATCTCTCCTCGGAAGCGCGGCACCCGGTTTTGATCAAAGATCTGATCGGTTCTTAGGTTTAGATTAGATCTAAATTTCAAATTCTCAATTCTATAGATTATATAGATTAGATCCACCGAGACAAATAAATCCCTAAGCATCCACCCAGAAATTTTCCGCGAAAGCAGTGCAAATCGGTGGTAACATGGCGTATCTACCACTCCCTGCGGCTCCAGCTTCGCAGGGTTGGTGGTTTCGGTCTAGCGGACTGCTGCACGCGCGACGCGACGTCCCTGGACTCAACACCTGCATCGCCATGGAGCCCTGCCGACCTGCACCTGCCGCACGACACGCGGCCGGGACACAACTCCATGCAGGCGACAGCAGCGGCCCGCGCGCATCAACAGGTCGACTACACGCAGCCATGCACTCCCCTGCAGGTGCAGCTACATCGATCGAGATCTCCATGAGGTACACGCACAGTGCATCAGCAACAATGATAGGTAATCTATATGCAATCTCATCCGTGGCAAGAAACATGCACGGTACATCATTCTCCGACGTCCGACGACATGCCGCAATACGCCGGTCCGCGCAACTACGACATCAACGACAATGTGCACTGCATCGAGCTGAGATACACCGACCCGAACAACTGCGTCAAGCAAGTTGTACGACTACATCAAGATCTACGTCGAATTCTACATCGCCAAGTCTACATCAACATGGTCTCCGCCGACATCCTCGTCAACACTGTCGTCGCCGCCTACGACATAAAAACCCCGCCGTCGCCGCAGAACCGTTGTTGCCGCCGCGCTACGATAAAAACCTGCCGTCTCCGCAGACCCGCTGCCGCCGCCGCGCTACGACAAAACCCGCCGCCGCCGCCGCGCTACGACAAAACCCGCTACCGCCGCAGAATCGCTGCCGCCGCCGCGCAAAACCTAAAACCCTACGACCAAAAAAGCGTATTTTTTTGCGCCTTCGGCGAATACGGCTACACCACATACGACGACTATGACATCGACCACATCTCGACCACGGCTACATCATGATCGGCTACCTCGGCAACTCAAGAACTCCAGTCAACAGCGTCTGCATCGTCACTTTCGTCCACTACACTCCCATTGTGCCGCGGGAGGGAAGAGGAGGTACCAGAAAGGGACGCCGATGATGACAAGGAGGAGAAGAGGATGGAAGCGCAAAACTTCAAATCCAGTCGCAAGCGTCCGCTTCACTCCCGCTACGACTGAGGGAGGATGTTAGACTACATGTACGGCTGAGATTAGACTAGGATTAGATCATCTTGTACTCCAAGTCTACCTCCCCTTGTACCTCTATATATACCCCCAAAGGGTCATGAAATACAACATACAATTCTAGGGTTCTATTATTCTATATTTTTTACAGGGCAAATAAACAGACCGCGGTCAACATGTGCCCTCACATGCCCGACTGAGTGAGTAGAGGAAGGAAAAACAAAGACAGTGTCTGGCGACACCGCTCTCCCCCTCCCCTCAAATCTCTGCCCCAAAACAACGGTGGATTCCCCCCCCCCCCCTTCATCCCTTGAGGTGTTTCACTACGATTCCCTCGATTTTGTTGGTTGAAATTGTCCCATTGACATAGTTTTGTTAACCCTAGTTCATCCAAATAAAAATTGAAGTTCTTTCGATCTTAACCTTAGTTGAGGATAGCCCTACCGTCCCCAACCTCTACCTCCCCCTCCCACAATCGCAAGATCCAAGCTTGGCAAAGCCCATGGGAGGGGGGTAGGAGGAGGCTGATGCGGCGGCAGGACTTCCCTCCATCGCAGCTTGGAGGCATGGATGCAACGGTGGATCTTATGTGGGCGCCTCGGTTCGGCGTGTGTGTGGCCATCACCGGTCACATGGCGAGGTGACCTCCTTCGGTGTTGGCTGCTATCCTCGCAAGATCCAGTCAGTGGTGGTGTTGCCTCGCGGCATCTTCCTAACAATGGATTGCTTGACAGTGGGGTGTGGCGGTCCACAGTGTGGAGAAGATGGTTGACTAGCTGGTGAAGCAGGTGAGGATGCCATCATCAGCGGCAGCGCCCGTGGGCGTTGTATTCCTTGTTGGAGGCGATGGTGGTGTCGTATCTCGCTCCACTGTTTTGGATGGAAACATCAGATTTTAAGGAGACCACCATTGGCGGCGACGTCCGTGGGTGTCGTGGTCCTCGTTGGAGGTGTTGTGTGGGTGAAAGTTCAGATATGGTAAACCTAGAGGGGGTGAATAGGTTTCTACAAATTTTAATTCTTTCTTTGCAATATTAGGCTTTGCGGAATATAAAGGTGAGCCTAATGCAAACTAGGTGAGACACCCTATATGATGATACAAGTAACTCAAGCACGAAGGCTCTCACAGGCAAATATAACACAAGTAAATAGTTCGATTAGGGATAACCGATAGCACGCGAAGACGAGGGTTTATTCTCGCGTTCCCTTCCTTTGCAAGAAGGTACGTCACGTTTGAAGGGGTGGAGGTCCCATGAAGGATTCCCCAACGCCACGAGGCTCACCATATTCTCCGGAGTCTATCCCACGAAGGAATAGCTCACTCACTAGTGGTAGACTTTGAGGCAGCCTCCAAACCTTCACAATCTTGTTAGGAGAAAATCCACAGCCTGGATGCTTTCAGACCTCTTTTGCCCACCTAGGGTTTCCAAGGAACCCTAGAGAGCAAGTATCTCGATGAATACAAGGGGAACAAGATTTGGCTCGGTGTAACTATAGATCAAGGCCTCCTCTAGCTTTTCCCCAGAGGGATTTGAGTTTGGGTGAAGGAGGAGGGAGATCTGAAGGATTTAGAGCTCAACAATTTAGTATGAGAGAGAGGGAAATGTCTTGAGCTTTTGCACTGGTCTACTTACCCCTTCAAGGAAGAAGAAGGGGCTTATATAGTCGTCCCGGAAAAATAGCCGTTTGTCACTTCAGAGTCGAGGCACCCGGCAGCTGACCCGGTGGTACCGGGCCACATGCGGGGTGCTTGTGCGTAGTTGACGTAGGAGTTGGATTGCAACAGCGCCAGAAAGTAGCTTCCTTGTGACGGTAAAGCACTCGTCCGTTGGGAACCCCAAGAGGAAGGTATGATGAGTACAGCAGCAAGTTTTACCTCAGTAAGAAACCAAGGTTTATCGAACCAGTAGGAGTCAAGGAACACATGAAGGTTGTTGGTGGCGGAGTGTAGTGCGGCGCAACACTAGGGATTCCGGCGCCAACGTGGAACCTGCACAACACAATCAAAATACTTTGCCCCAACTTAACAGTGAGGTTGTCAATCTCACCGGCTTGCTGTAAACAAAGGATTAAATGTATGGTGTGGAAAATGATGTTTGTATGCGAAGAACAGTAAAGAACAATGTTTGCAGTAGATTGTATTCAGATGTAAAAGAATTGGACCGGGGTCCACAGTTCACTAGTGGTGTCTCTCCAATAAGAAATAGCATGTTGGGTGAACAAATTACAGTTGGGCAATTGACAAATAAAGAGGGCATAACAATGCACATACATATGATGATGAGTAGAGTGAGATTCAATCGGGCATTACGACAAAGTACATAGACCGCTATCCAGCATGCATCTATGCCTAAAAAGTCCACCTTCGGGTTAGCATCCGCACCCCTTCCAGTATTAAGTTGCGAACAACAGACAATTGCATTAAGTATGATGCGTAATGTAATCAACACAAATATCCTTAGACAAAGCATTGATGTTTTATCCCTAGTGGCAACAGCACATCCACAACCTTAGAACTTTCTGTTACTGTCCTAGATTTAATGGAGGCATGAACCCACTATCAAGCATAAATACTCCCTCTTGGAGTTACAAGTATCAACTTGGCCAGAGCCTCTACTAGCAACGGAGAGCATGCAAGATCATAAAAAACACATATATGATAGATTGATATTCAACTTGACATAGTATTCCATATTCATCGGATCCCAACAAACACAACATGTAGCATTACAAATAGATGATCTTGATCATGATAGGCAGCTCACAAGATCTAACATGATAGCACAAGAGGAGAAGACAGCCATCTAGCTACTGCTATGGACCCATAGTCCAGGGGTGAACTACTCACACATCAATCCGGAGGCGATCATGGTGATGAAGAGTCCTCCGGGAGATGATTCCCCTCTCCGGCAGGGTGCCGGAGGCGATCTCCTGAATCCCCCGAGATGGGATTGGCGGCGGCGGCGTCTCTGGAAGGTTTTCCGTATCGTGGCTCTCGGTACAGGGGTTTTCGCGGCGAAGGCTATAAGTAGGCGGAAGGGCAGCGTTGGAGGGCTGACGAGGGGGCCACACCATAGGGCGGCGCGGGCCCCCCTTTGGCCGCGCGGCCCTATGGTGGCAGCGCCTCGTCGCCCCACTTCGTATCCCCTTCGGTCTTCTGGAAGCTTCGTGGAAAAATAAGACCCTGGGCGTTGATTTCGTCCAATTCCGAGAATATTTCCTTTGTAGGATTTCTGAAACCAAAAACAGCAGAAAACATAAACTGGCTATTCGGCATCTCGTCAATGGGTTAGTGCCGGAAAATGCGTAATAATGACATAAAGTGTGTATAAAACATGTGAGTATCATCATAAAAGTAGCATGGAACATAAGAAATTATAGATACGTTTGAGACGTATCAAGCATCCCCAAGCTTAGTTCCTACTCGCCCTCGAGTAGGTAAACGATAACAAGGATAATTTCTGAAGTAACATGCTATCATAATCTTGATCAATACTATTGTAAAGCATATGAGATGAATGATGTGATTCGAAGCAATGGTAAAGACAATGAATAAACAACTGAATCATATAGCAAGGAATTTTCATGAATAGTACTTTCAAGACAAGCATCAATAAGACTTGCATAGGAGTTAACTCATAAAGCAATAGATTCTTAGTAGAAAGTTTTGAAACAACACAAAGGAAGATATAAGTTTCAGCAGTTGCTTTCAACTTCAACATGTATATCTCATGGATAATTGTCAACACAAAGTAATATGATGAATGCAAATAAGCAAATATGTAGGAATCAATACACACGGTTGACACAAGTGTTTGCTTCTAAGATAGAAAGAAGTAGGTAAACTGACTCAACATAAAAGTAAAAGAAAGGCCCTTCGCAGAGGGAAGCATGGATTGCTATATTTGTGCTAGAGCTTTTATTTTGAAAACATAGAAACAATTTTGTCAACGGTAGTAATAATTCATATGTGTTATGCATAAGACATGTTATAAGTTGCAAGCCTCATGCATAGTATACTAATAGTGCCTGCACCTTGTCCTAATTAGCTTGGATTTACATGGATTATCATTGCATAACATATGTTTCAACCAAGTGTCACAAAGGGGTACCTCTATGCCGCCTGTACAAAGGTCTAAGGAGAAAGTTTGCATTGGATTTCTCGCTTTTGATTATTCTCAACTTAGACATCCATACCGGGACAACATAGAAAACAGATAATGGACTCCTCTTTAATGCATAAGCATTCAACAACAAATAATATTCTCATATGAGATTGAGGATTGTTGTCCAAACTGAAACTTCCACCATGGATCATGGCTTTAGTTAGCGGCCCAATGTTCTTGTCTAACAATATGCATACTCAAACCATTTGATCATGATAAATCACCCTACTTCAGACAAGACGAACATGCATAGCAACTCACATGATATTCAACAAAGGTGAAATATTTGATGGCGTCCCCAGGAACATGGTTATCGCTCAACAAGCAACTTATAAGAAATAAGATACATAAGTGACATATTCAATACCACAATAGTTTTTAAGCTATTTTTCCCATGAGCTATATATTGCAAAGACAAAGAATGGAATTTTAAAGGTAGCACTCAAGCAATTTACTTTGGAATGGCAGAGAAATACCATGTAGTAGGTAGGTATGGTGGACACAAGTGGCATAGTTTTTGGCTCAATGATTTGGATGCACGAGAAGTATTCCCTCACAATACAAGGCTTAGGCTAGCAAGGTTGTTTGAAGCAAACTCAAGTATGAACCGGTACAGCAAAACTTACATAAGAACATATTGCAAGAATTATAAGACTCTACACTGTCTTCCTTGTTGTTCAAACCATCACCAGAAAATATCTAGACTTTAGAGAGACCAATCATGCAAACCAAATTTCAACAAGCTCTATGGTAGTTCTTCATAAATAGGTGCAAAGTACATGATGCAAGAGCTTAAACATGATCTATTTGAGCACAACAATTGCCAAGTATCAAATTATTCAAGACATTATACCAATTACCACATGAAGCATTTTCTGTTTCCAACCATATAACAATGAACGAAGCAGTTTCAACCTTCGCCATGAACATTAAGAGTAAAGCTAAGAACACATGTATTCATATGCAACAGCGGAGCGTGTCTCTCTCCCACACAAGGAATGCTAGGATCCGATTTTATTCAAACAAAAACAAAAATAAAAATAAAAATAAAAACATACAGACGCTCCAAGTAAAGCACATAAGATGTGACGGAATAAAAATATAGTTTCACTAGAGGTGACCTGATAAGTTGTCGATGAAGAAGGGGATGCCTTGTGATGGGGATATGCCCATAGGGGGTGGGTCGCCAGTCCCACTCGCCACAAGGACGAAGGCCCAGGAAGGACCGCCGGTCGCCTAGTCGACTGGACCCGAAGGCGACTGGGCCGAAGACCCAAGGAGATGATCTGCTCGGCTGGAGAAGGAGATTACTTGCCAAAGGGTGTGGTATCCCGGATTAGTAGTAACTGATAGGATTCGGAGTTATCCCCTTGTAACCCTAGGCCGGGGGTGGATATATAAACCCTCGGGCTAAACCTTAGAAGGGACATCATCTGAGATCGGATCTCCCCTGTAAAGCTCTTGGCTCGACGCCGACTGAACCCCCCCATTGTAATTCTCCACTGAGCAATAAGATCTAGCAGGACGTAGGCCTTTTACTCTCCGGAGGGGCTGAACCTGGGTAAAACCTTGCGTCCCTTGCACCTCGACCCGTAGATGGCGATGTTCCCTTGCCCTCGCATCAACGAAGTTCTACCCCCTGTAGCATCTGCCGTGGTTACATCCACGACAGTGGCGCCCACCGTGGGGCATGGGACATCAAGCCTCCGAGCTACGGCGAGGCCCTACTCGCCAGTACGGCGGCCGGTCGCTTCCGGCAGGATGATCGCCACCGGCAACTTCTTCCACATCCAGCCAAGCACCTACCGGCCCGCCTCGTCACCTCTCAAGCACGCCTGGATGGTGCCGATTGGCTCCATCAACCTCTTCGTCGGGCTCGCCGGCGTCAGCAACCCCACCGAGCACCGCCCCGGTCGATCGCATGACCCCTTCGCGCCGGGTCAACTCCTCACCGCCACTCGCCCAGTTACCGGTGAGGTGTACGCGGAGGCTGTGTCGGCCTTGGAGGACGACGCCGACTCGGTGGCCGTGGCACCGATCGCCAACCCCATCGTCACCGCGTCAGCCGCCGACTCCGTCGTCACCATCCCAGCCGCTGACTTCGGCGTCGCGACATTCGACGCCGACTCCGTCGCCACGGCATCGGTCGCTGGGTCCACCGCTGTGTCCCCGACTGCTGGCTCTATCGCCGCGGCGTCGTTCAAAGACTCCATCTCCTTAGTCTCTCACCCAAGCGACTTCGAGGATGACTCCGTCCTCTCCCTCTTCGGCAGCGACTT
Source organism: Lolium perenne (assembly GCF_019359855.2). Classification (NCBI taxonomy): domain Eukaryota; kingdom Viridiplantae; phylum Streptophyta; class Magnoliopsida; order Poales; family Poaceae; genus Lolium; species Lolium perenne. The sequence continues at coordinate 28,422,464 of NC_067248.2, read as the reverse complement.
CGACTCGGACTCCGTCGAGGCCCCACGCTACCGCTACCCGACCGCAGTCTTCATGGCAGGAGGCGAGGAGGAGCCTCCGGTCGACGCCTTCACCACCCCCCTCCCTGCAACCGCCACCGCGACCGAGATCGAGGCGCACCGGGCGGCCCTCGAAGAGCAGAGGAAGAAGGAGCTCGCCGAACGGCAGAAATTTCGTCTCAAGCAAGACGAAGTGAGGGCCGTATCCCACTATCGCCAGCAGCGCAATCGCCTGCGCATGGAGCGTGCCCGCGCGAACGATTTCCCCAGCGCGCGCCTTAACTTCGACGATCCAGACGGAGTGATTCGCGTCGCCCGAGCCCAGAACCCCGACATCCCGGAAGGAAGCCGGGCCGCCGCCGACAGAGCGGCACACGGAGCACCGCCACCACCACCGCCACCACCACCACCCGAAGTCCCGCGGGCGGAAGTTGATGCCAATGGCCTACCATTGCACTCGTCTCCAGCCGACAACGTCGCAGCCGCTCAATCCGTCCTTGCGAGGCTCCCTGAAACGGGAGACGGCGCCATCCTCGTCCAGCACGCCAAGGCCCTGGTTGCCAAGGCATTGGAGCAGCAACATGCCGCCGCCGACTCGCAAGGGCGACTTTATTCGCGCACATCCGCCAGTCGCGCGGCGTCATCGGGTGCGGCAAATCGCGCAGTCGTCAACGCCAACAACGGTCCACCTCCAGCACCGTGTGCAGCCCACTCGACCAATAACCGAATCGAGCCGCGCCCTGCGCGAGTGATGGTCGCCGCCAACGGACAGGCCGTTGATGCGCGAACTCACATCGTCAACGATCAAGAATGGCGGGCGCGAAACCGGCTGAACAACCGCTACGCCGACGAAGCCCCGTGCCCACTCGAGTCGGCCCCGCCTGCTTCGGGCCGATGATCAGAGGCGAGCCATACCCCGCTGGGTTGAAGGGGCCCCGCGACATCGAGAAGTACGACACACATATCGACCCCACGGTCTGGATCGATTCGTACGCCATGGCAATGGGGATCCAAGGCCACTCCGAGTTGCTCGGGGCACGCTACCTGCCTCTCATGATGGACGGCGTCAATCGCCACTGGTTCAACACCCTCACCGCCAACAGCATCAATTCCTGGGAAGAAGCCCGCGCTGCATTTATCCAGCACTTTGCCAGCGCGTACACTCGGGCGACAACTATAGAAGACCTGGATCGCTGTGTCCAGGGCCCGCGCGAGTCGACTCGTCGGTGGGTGCAGCGCTGGCAGGACATGTGGACGACCTCCAGCGGCATCAGCACGAATACGGCAATCTACTGCTTCCGACGGTGCTGCCGGTACGAACCGCTAAGCGCCAAGCTCCGTCGCGTCAGCAGAGATAACATCTCAATCTCCGAGCTCTTCGACATCGCCACCCGCTACGCTGACGAAGACCCTACAGTCGACTCGGACGACGAGTACGGCCAGCGACGCAATCGCCGCCCCGTGCACATGGAGCCCCGACGTGGCGACTACCGGTTCGCCGGCCGGTCCAGCAACGGCAAGCGTCGCGCCGACGGAGGACACAACGAGCTCGTCGCCAACGCCGACTACGAGCAGCGCGAGCCAAAATCCTTCCGGCGCGACAACCGCGCACCACGAGACGATCGGCCTCAGCCTAAGCGCTTCGACGCCCGCAGCCTCCTAGACGCCCCGTGCATCTATCACAGCAGGGAGGGCAAGCCCTCAACTCACACGACGGGAAACTGCTACTCTCTGAAGCAAATAGAGAAGGCCCGCCGCGCCAAGGAAAACGACGGCGGAAATCAGCACAAAGACCGCGCCAAGGACCCAGACCAGCACAAGGGAGAAGGCTTCGGTCGCAGCGTCGGCTCGCTCCACACCTTCACCGGGGTCGGTGATCGTCGGGACAGGAAGGTCCTCGCAAGGGCAGTGGCAGTACATGCGGTCATCCTTTCTGACGTACCCCGGTGGCTCAACTGGTCCGAGCAGAGCATTACCTGGAGCCGCGAAGACCACGCTCCCCGCATCGAGTATCCCGGCCGAGTGGCACTGGTCGTCAGGCCCAAGGTTGCCGACTACTGGCTGCCGAAAACACTGATGGACGGAGGAAGCTCCATCAACATCTTGTATTACGAGACCTTCCAGCGACTCGGTTTACCAGACTCACGCCTCGAAAACACCAAGGTTACGTTCCATGGCATCGTCCCCGGGCGGAAGGTCTTCCCGATCGGCAAGGTTACGCTGCCAGTCACCTTCGGCACGCCCGTGAACTACCGCACCGAGCGGATAACATTCGAGGTGCTGAACTTCCGCAGCTCCTACCATTGCGTGCTCGGCCGGCAGGCGTTCACCCGGTTCATGGCGGCACCCCATTACGCATACAACATGATGAAGATGCCAGGGCCTCGCGGGGTCATCACCGTCCACGGCGACCCGGAGATGGCACTGGAGTGCGAGGACGTCAGCGCCAAGCTCGCCGACGCCGTCATCGCCGACGAACAAGACAACTCCGCCGAGCTCGCCAAGTACCCAGTCGACCGCAACGACCCCGCCATCCTGGAGAAACCAACCGAGCTCGACTCGTCCGCAGCAGCTTTCAAGCCTGCGACCGACACTCGTCGAGTAGATCTTGTAGAGAATGATACAAGTAAGCAAATTACCATTGGGACGGGCCTGTCCGCCCAATAGGAAAGCGCGCTCATCAAGTTCCTCCGTGAGAATCGAGATATCTTTGCATGGAAACCATCTGACATGCCGGGTGTCCCGAGAGAACTTGCTGAGCACAAATTACACGTCGATCCCTCCGCACGCCCCGTTAGGCAGGCAATGCGCCCTGTAGGAGAAGAGCGGCGGCGCGCAATCGCTGAAGAAGTGAACCGACTACTCGCCGCCGGTTTCATCATTGAAATCAAACACCCCAAGTGGCTGGCAAACCCAGTCCTGGTGCTAAAGAAGAACAAGACATGGCGAATGTGTATCGATTACACCAGCCTCAATAGCGCATGCCCCAAGGATCCATTCGTCCTGCCGCGAATCGACCAGATCATCGACACGGTCGCCGGCTCCGAGTCGCTGTGCTTCCTTGATGCTTACTCCGGGTACAATCAAATAAAGATGGCTGATACGTCTCCAACGTATCTATAATTTCCGATGTTCCATGCTTGTTTTATGACAATACCAACATGTTTTGTTCACACTTTATATTATTTTCATGCATTTTCCGGAACTAACCTATTAACAAGATGCCACAGTGCCAGTTCCTGTTTTCTGCTGTTTTTGGTTCCAGAAAGGCTGTTCGGGCAATATTCTCGGAATTGGACGAAATCAACGCCAAACCTCCTATTTTTCCCGGAAGCGTCCAGAACACCGAAGAAGAGTCGGAGAGGGGCCAGGGGGCCACCACACCACATGGCGGCGCGGGCCAGGCCTAGGCCGCGCCGGCCTAGGGTGTGGCGCCCCCAGGTGCCCCGCTGCGCCGCCTCTTCACCTATAAAAGCCCTTTCGACCTAAAAACGCAGTACCGATTGGCGAAAACCACAGAAACCTTCCAGAGCCGCCGCCATCGCGACGCCAAGATCTGGGGGACAGGAGTCTCTGTTCCGGCACCCTGCCGGAGCGGGGAAGTGCCCCCGGAAGGCTCCTCCATCGACACCGCTGCCATCTCCACCGCCATCTTCATCACCGCTGCTACTCCCATGAGGAGGGAGTAGTTCTCCATCGAGGCTCGGGGCTGTACCGGTAGCTATGTGGTTAATCTCTCTCCCATGTACCTCAATACAATGATCTCATGAGCTGCTTTACATGATTGAGATTCATATGAGTTTTGTATCACTACTATCTATGTGCTACTCTAGCAAAGTTATTAAAGTAGTTCTATTCCTCCTGCACGTGTGTAAAGGTGACAGTGTGTGCACCGTGCTAGTACTTGGTTTATGCTATGATCATGATCTCTTGTAGATTGCGAAGTTAACTATTGCTATGATAATATTGATGTGATCTATTCCTCCTACATATGCATGAAGGTGACAGTGTGCATGCTATGCTAGTACTTGGTTTAGTCTTTTGATCTATCTTACACTAAAGGTTACTAAAATATGAGCATTATTGTGGAGCTTGTTAACTCCGGCATTGAGGGTTCGTGTAATCCTACGCAATGTGTTCATCATCCAACAAGAGTGTAGAGTATGCATTTATCTATTCTGTTATGTGATCAATGTTGAGAGTGTCCACTAGTGAAAGTGTAATCCCTAGGCCTTGTTCCTAAATACTGCTGCGTTACTACTGCTTGTTTACTGTTTTACTGTGTTACTACTGCTGCAATACTACCACCATCAACTACACGCCAGCAAGCTATTTTCTGGCACCGTTGCTACTGCTCATACTTATTCATACCACCTGTATTTCACTATCTCTTCGCCGAACTAGTGCACCTATTAGGTGTGTTGGGGACACAAGAGACTTCTTGCTTTGTGGTTGCAGGGTTGCATGAGAGGGATATCTTTGACCTCTTCCTCCCTGAGTTCGATAAACCTTGGGTGATCCACTTAAGGGAAAACTTGCTGCTGTTCTACAAACCTCTGCTCTTGGAGGCCCAACACTGTCTACAGGAAAGGAGGGGGAACGTAGACATCAAGCTTATTTTCTAGCGCCGTTGCCGGGGAGAAAAGGTAAAAGGTACTCACACTCCGGACCTCGGCTACTAAGCTATTTTCCGTCGTTGTAAGTACTCGAAGCTATTTCCTTTAGATCCTGCAATTGCATCTTTTTGTTTCTTGTTTTACACTAGTAAGGCATAATGGAAAACATCTGTGAGCTCTTTGTACTATTTCCTGAGTCAAGACATGAATGGTTTAATGCGAAAATTAAAAAACCCATGGAACATATTAGCATGAACACATTGAACACTATTGTTGCTAATGATATGGAAAATTCTAAGCTTGGGGAAGCTGGTTTTGATGAGCATGATATTTTTAGTCCCCCAAGCATTGAGGAGAAAATTTTCTTTGATGATACTTTGCCTCCTATTTATGATGATTATAATGATAGTGGTCTTTTGGTGCCACCTACTATGGAGAGTAAATTTTGTTGTGATTATACTATGCCTCCTACACTTGATGAGAATAATAATGATAGCTACTTTGTTGAATTTGCTCCCACTACAACTAATAAAATTGATTATGCTTATGTGGAGAGTAATAATTTTATGCATGAGACTCATGATAAGAATGCTTTATGTGATAGTTATATTGTTGAGTTTGCTCATGTTGCTACTGAAAGTTATTATGAGAGAGGAAAATATGGTTGTAGAAATTTTCATGTTACTAAAATGCCTCTCTATGTGCTGAAATTTTTCAAGCTATACTTGTTTTATCTTCCTATGCTTGTTACTTTGCTCTTCATGAACTTGTTTATTTATAAGATTCCTATGCATAGGAAGCATGTTAGACTTAAATGTGTTTTGAATTTGCCTCTTGATGCTCTCTTTCGCTTCAACTACTATTTCTTATGAGTGCATCATTAAAACTGCTGAGCCCATCTTAATGGCTATAAAGAAAGAACTTCTTGGGAGATAACCCATGTGTTATTTTGCTACAGTACTTTGTTTTATATTTGTGTCTTGGAAGTTGTTTACTACTGTAGCAACCTCTCCTTATCTTAGTTTTGTGTTTTGTTGTGCCAAGTAAAGCCGTTGATAGAAAAGTAAGTACTAGATTTGGATTACTGCGCAGTTCCAGATTTCTTTGCTGTCACGAATCTGGGTCCACCTCCCTGTAGGTAGCTCAGAAAATTAAGCCAATTTACGTGCATGATCCTCAGATATGTACGCAACTTTCATTCAATTTGAGCATTTTCATTTGAGCAAGTCTGGTGCCATTTTAAAATTCGTCAATACGAACTGTTCTGTTTTGACAGATTCTGCCTTTTATTTCGCATTGCCTCTTTTGCTATGTTGGATGAATTTCTTTGATCCATTAATGTCCAGTAGCATTATGCAATGTCCAGAAGTGTTAAGAATGATTGTGTCACCTCTGAATATGTTAATTTTTATTGTGCACTAACCCTCTAATGAGTTGTTTCGAGTTTGGTGTGGAGGAAGTTTTCAAGGGTCAAGAGAGGAGGATGATATACTATGATCAAGAAGAGTGAAAGCTCTAAGCTTGGGGATGCCCCGGTGGTTCACCCCTGCATATATCAAGAAGACTCAAGCGTCTAAGCTTGGGGATGCCCAAGGCATCCCCTTCTTCATCGACAACATTATCAGGTTCCTCCCCTGAAACTATATTTTTATTCCATCACATCTTATGTGCTTTACTTGGAGCGTCTGTATGCTTTCATTTTTGTTTGTGTTTGAATAAATTGGATTACATCATGCTTGTGTGGGAGAGAGACACGCTCCGCTGTTGCATATGAACACATGTGTTCTTAGCTTTTAGTATTCATGGCGAAGGTTGAAACTGCTTCGTTAAATTGTTATATGGTTGGAATTGGAAAATGATACATGTAGTAATTGCTATAAATGTCTTGGGTAATGTGATACTTGGCAATTATTGTGCTCATGTTTAAGCTCTTGCATCATATGCTTTGCACCCATTAATGAAGAAATACATAGAGCATGCTATAATTTGGTTTGCATATTTGGTTTCTCTAAGGTCTAGATAATTTCTAGTATTGAGTTTGAACAACAAGGAAGATGGTGTAGAGTCTTATAATGTTTACAATATGTCTTTTATGTGAGTTTTGCTGCACCGGTTCATCCTTGTGTTTGTTTCAAATAAGCCTTGCTAGCCTAAACCTTGTATCGAGAGGGAATACTTCTCATGCATCCAAAGTACTTGAGCCAACCACTATGCCATTTGTGTCCACCATACCTACCTACTACATGGTATTTTCCGCCATTCCAAAGTAAATTGCTTGAGTGCTACTTTTAAAATTCCATCATTCACCTTTGCAATATATAGCTCATGGGACAAATAGCTTAAAAACTATTGTGGTATTGAATATGTAATTATGCACTTTATCTCTTATTAAGTTGCTTGTTGTGCGATAACCATGTTTACTGGGGACGCCATCAACTATTCATTGTTGAATTTCATGTGAGTTGCTATGCATGTCCGTCTTGTCTGAAGTAAGAGCGATCTACCACCTTATGGTTAAGCATGCATATTGTTAGAGAAGAACATTGGGCCGCTAACTAAAGCCATGATCCATGGTGGAAGTTTCAGTTTTGGACATATATCCTCAATCTCAAATGAGAAAATTATTAATTGTTGTTACATGCTTATGCATAAAAGAGGAGTCCATTATCTGTTGTCTATGTTGTCCCGGTATGGATGTCTAAGTTGAAGAATAATCAATAGCGAGAAATCCAATGCGAGCTTTCTCCTTAGACCTTTGTACAGGCGGCATAGAGGTACCCCTTTGTGACACTTGGTTAAAACATGTGCATTGTGATGATCCGGTAGTCCAAGCTAATTAGGACAAGGTGCGGGCACTATTAGTATACTATGCATGAGGCTTGCAACTTGTAAGATATAATTTGCATGATACATATGCTTTATTACTACCGTTGACAAAATTGTTTCATGTTTTCAAAATCAAAGCTCTAGCACAAATATAGCAATCAATGCTTTTCCTCTATGGAGGACCATTCTTTTACTTTCAATGTTGAGTCAGTTCACCTATTTATCTCCACCTCAAGAAGCAAACACTTGTGTGAACTGTGCATTGATTCCTACATACTTGCATATTGCATTTGTTATATTACTGTATGTTGACAATATCTATGAGATATACATGTTACAAGTTGAAAGCAACCGCTGAAACTTAATCTTCCTTTGTGTTGCTTCAATGCCTTTACTATGAATTTATTGCTTTATGAGTAACTCTTATGCAAGACTTATTGATGCTTGTCTCGAAAATACTATTCATGAAAAGTCTTTGCTATATGATTCACTTGTTTACTCATTGCATTTACATTGTTTCGAATCGCTGCATTCATCTCATATGCTTTACAATGGTATGATTAAGATTATGTTGGTAGCATGTCACCTCAGAAATTATCTTTTATCGTTTACCTACTCGAGGACGAGTAGGAACTAAGCTTGGGGATGCTGATACGTCTCCAACGTATCTATAATTTCCGATGTTCCATGCTTGTTTTATGACAATACCAACATGTTTTGTTCACACTTTATATTATTTTCATGCATTTTCCGGAACTAACCTATTAACAAGATGCCACAGTGCCAGTTCCTATTTTCTGCTGTTTTTGGTTCCAGAAAGGCTGTTCGGGCAATATTCTCGGAATTGGACGAAATCAACGCCAAACCTCCTATTTTTCCCGGAAGCGTCCAGAACACCGAAGAAGAGTCGGAGAGGGGCCAGGGGGCCACCACACCACATGGCGGCGCGGGCCAGGCCTAGGCCGCGCCGGCCTAGGGTGTGGCGCCCCCAGGTGCCCCGCTGCGCCGCCTCTTCGCCTATAAAAGCCCTTTCGACCTAAAAACGCAGTACCGATTGGCGAAAACCACAGAAACCTTCCAGAGCCGCCGCCCTCGCGACGCCAAGATCTGGGGGACAGGAGTCTCTGTTCCGGCACCCTGCCGGAGCGGGGAAGTGCCCCCGGAAGGCTCCTCTATCGACACCGCTGCCATCTCCACCGCCATCTTCATCACCGCTGCTACTCCCATGAGGAGGGAGTAGTTCTCCATCGAGGCTCGGGGCTGTACCGGTAGCTATGTGGTTAATCTCTCTCCCATGTACCTCAATACAATGATCTCATGAGCTGCTTTACATGATTGAGATTCATATGAGTTTTGTATCACTACTATCTATGTGCTACTCTAGCAAAGTTATTAAAGTAGTTCTATTCCTCCTGCACGTGTGTAAAGGTGACAGTGTGTGCACCGTGCTAGTACTTGGTTTATGCTATGATCATGATCTCTTGTAGATTGCGAAGTTAACTATTGCTATGATAATATTGATGTGATCTATTCCTCCTACATATGCATGAAGGTGACAGTGTGCATGCTATGCTAGTACTTGGTTTAGTCTTTTGATCTATCTTACACTAAAGGTTACTAAAATATGAGCATTATTGTGGAGCTTGTTAACTCCGGCATTGAGGGTTCGTGTAATCCTACGCAATGTGTTCATCATCCAACAAGAGTGTAGAGTATGCATTTATCTATTCTGTTATGTGATCAATGTTGAGAGTGTCCACTAGTGAAAGTGTAATCCCTAGGCCTTGTTCCTAAATACTGCTGCGTTACTACTGCTTGTTTACTGGTTCTTTACGCGTTACTACTGCTGCAATACTACCACCATCAACTACACGCCAGCAAGCTATTTTCTGGTACCGTTGCTACTGCTCATACTTATTCATACCACCTGTATTTCACTATCTCTTCGCCGAACTAGTGCACCTATTAGGTGTGTTGGGGACACAAGAGACTTCTTGCTTTGTGGTTGCAGGGTTGCATGAGAGGGATATCTTTGACCTCTTCCTCCCTGAGTTCGATAAACCTTGGGTGATCCACTTAAGGGAAAACTTGCTGCTGTTCTACAAACCTCTGCTCTTGGAGGCCCAACACTGTCTACAGGAAAGGAGGGGGAACGTAGACATCAATGGCCAAGGAAGACCAAGAGAAGACAGCGTTCATCACGCCCTTGGGTGCCTACTGCTACACATCCATGACCTTCGGCCTCAAAAACGCCGGAGCGACATACCAACAGTGCATGAACAGCTGCCTGGAGAGCCAAATCGGCCGCAACGTACACGTCTACATCGACGACGTGGTAGTCATGTCGACTCATCAGGCCGACCTCATCACCGACCTCGCTGAGACATTCGCCAACTTACGGCGATACAAGATCAAACTCAATCCTCTGAAGTGCACCTTCGGGGTCCCTTCTGGACAGCTGCTCGGCTACGTCGTCTCCAAACGAGGCATCGAGCCCAACCCGGAGAAGACACTAGCGGTCATGCGCACCAAGCAACCAACCTGCCTGGTCGACGCACAAAAACTCGCCGGCCGGGTCGCCGCCCTCAGTCGCTTCATACCCCGGCTCGGCGACAAGGCCATGCCACTCTACCGCTTGCTCAAGAAGTCAGAATCATTCAGGTGGACAGACGAAGCGCAACAGGCTCTGGAAGAACTCCAGCACGCCCTTCGGAACGCCCCTATCCTCGCGGCCCCGCTACCAAAAGAGACTGCTATTATACGTCGCCGCGTCGAACCGCGCGATAAGCGCGGTCATGGTCGTCGAACGCAAGGAAGAGGGAAAGGAGCAGCTGGTACAGCGCCCGGTCTACTACATCAGCGAAGCCCTAATCGAATCCAAGCAACGGTACCCGCATTACCAAAAGCTGGTGTACGCAGTCCTCAGGGCCCAGAGGCGACTGGCCCCCTACTTCCATGAGCACCCCATCAAGGTAGTCGCCTCAACACCACTCGCCGACATCATCCGCAACCGCGACGCAACTGGCCGAATCGCCAAGTGGGCAGTCGAACTCGGCGTCCACAACATCACCTACGAGTCGCACCATGCCATCAAATCTCAGGCACTCGCCGACTGGGAAGAGGCCCAGCAACCAAGCTCCCCCGCGGACCTCAAGCATTGGACACTGCACTTCGACGGTTCCAAGAACCTCGAGGGGCCAGGCGCGGGAGCCGTCCTCACATCGCCAAAGGGCGACACCGTGAAGTATGTCCTGCAACTCAGGTTCGAGCCCTGCACCAACAACATGGCTGAATACGAAGCGCTTCTGCACGGCATGCGAGTAGCAAAAGAGATGGGCGCAACAAGGCTGCGCTGTCTCGGCGATTCCGACCTGGTCGCCAGCCAGACTTCCGGCACCTGCGACGCCACCGACGCCAACATGATTGCATACAAGCGCGCGGTCGATCAAGCCGGCGCTAGCTTCGCCGGCCACGTCGTCGAATGGGTCGACATGCGTAAGAATGAGGAAGCTGATGCGCTAGCCAGAATCGGGTCCAAGCGACTCCAACCTCCTCCAGGCGTCGTCCTGGATATCCACAGCCACCCCTCGGTGCGCGCACCTCGCGAGCTGGAGACTGCTGAACCTCCTGCTCCCGACTCCACCCTAGTTGCACTCGCCTCCGACAGCGTCGACTGGACGGAGCCGTACCTGAGCTACCTCGAACGCCAGATACTGCCGATGGACGAAGCCAAAGCACGAGCTATCGTGCGCAGGTGCAAGTCTTTCACCATTATCAATAAAGAGCTATACAAGCGCAGCGTCTCGGGAGTGTTCCAGCGATGCGTCGCCACCGACGAAGGGCGCAAGATCCTGCGCGATATCCATGCAGGGGACTGCGGCCACCACGCAGGCGCGCGTTCCATAGTCGCCAAAGCTTTTTGCCACGGCTTCTATTGGCCGACAGCCCATGAGGACGCAATCGCGCTCGTCCGCTCGTGCGCTGGGTGCCAGAAGTATGCAAGCTAGTTGCACATGCCGGGATCAGCACTGAAGACCATCCCCCTCACCTGACCATTCGCCGTCTGGGGCCTGGACATGGTAGGGAAGTTCAAAACGGCCCCCGGTGGGTACACTCACCTCCTGGTCGCGGTGGACAAGTTCACCAAATGGGTAGAAGCAAAACCCATCAAGAAGTGCGACGGAAAGACAGCCATAAAGTTCCTACGCGAGCTTATCTATCGGTATGGCTACCCTCACAGCATCATAACCGACAATGGCACCAATTTCGCCAAAGGGGAGATGGCCGATTTCTGCGAAGAGAAAGGCATCCGACTCGACCTAGCGTCAGTCGCACACCCCGAGTCGAACGGCCAAGCAGAAAGAGCGAACCAGAGCATCCTCCACGGACTCAAGCCGCGCCTGGTCGTGCCCCTGGAACGCGCAGCCAGTTGCTGGGCAGAAGAGCTCCCCTCAGTATTATGGGGCATCCGCACAACACCAAACAGGTCGACCGGCTTCACGCCTTTCTTCCTGGTGTATGGCGCCGAGGCAGTCATGCCTACGGATATCGCCTACGACTCGCCACGGGTCGCTCACTACGCCGAAGAAGATAACGAGCGAGCTCGCCAAGACGACGTCGACCTCCTCGACGAGGCCAGGGACCTCGCCCTCTCAAGGACCGCCATCTACCAGCAAGATCTCCGCCGCTACCATAGCCGTCGCGTTCGGAGTCGCTCATTCCAAGTCGGGGACCTCGTGTTGCGGCTAATTCAAGACAAGAAAGGCATGCACAAGCTATCCCCCCCTTGGGAAGGACCATTCGCCATCAGCCGCGTACTCGGCAACGACTCCTACTACCTCACCGACGTCCGCAAGGACGACAAAGGCGAACCGCTCACCCGAGAGGTGGAGCGCCCCTGGAACGTCAACCTCCTCCGACGGTTTTACACCTAAGGAAAATGTGTAACCCACAAATTCAGAGATTAATCAAAGTCGCCGACCGCATCAATCTCCAACTCCGATTGCCTCTCCATCGCCCACTAGCTATCTGCATCTCTCATCTCAGCACACACCGGCCCAGTCGCCATGACAAGCGACTTGGTACTGAGAGACCTTCGGTCGCCGCTGCTGGAAGAGTGAAGTCCACGATCGGCCAAGTAGCCGGGCTAACAAGGCCACAACGGGTCCCCCGGGCGCAACACCAGGCCCGGTTACCTACCACCCCTTACGCCGTCAGGTGAAAACGGCGACTGGAACCCACAGCAGGGTCGCATGCCCGACCAGCCCCCCGGGCCACGGCGACCGTCTCGTGCTACGCTATACAGCACACCAACGCCCTCCTCTACCTTAGGCTGGTGACTTGAATGGCCAAGTACTTCGACCAGGGACCCCGCAAAACGGACCGGCTGCTCGCGAAGGAACAACGCCCGCAAGAACCCCCTTTGGAGTCGCCTAGCGACTGGCTCACCGAGCCACGACGAGTGGCGCGCTACATGCAAACAGCGCAACTATAAACCAACCGCTACTCCACCCATGAGGCTGCTATTCGCACTATAATGACTACGTACTGCGACTGGGGACGCCCAGCTCGACAAGGAAAACAGTCAAGTCGATAGCCTTCATCGGGGTCGCATGGCGACTGGCCTGTTAGCCATGGAGAGTCGGACCCAACTCCAAAATGAAAACATCGCCGTCACACTCACAAAATTCAAAGGCGATCACCAAGTTATAATTAAGCAAAAGCTGACACTTTATGTACAACTAGCACCCGCTCGCGGGAATTTGAGTTACATCATACACAGGGGTCCAAGATTCTACTGGGAAGGCCCCGGAGCTTCCTCCACAATAGGCTCGGCGCCGCCATCGCCATGACGAAACTTCGGCGTATACAGGACGACCGGGTACGTGGACAAGGAGTTGGTGGCCGCGGCGTGGAAGAGACGCTCCGCAGGGAAGTCCACCGGGCCGGCCTGCTTCTCCGCGTCCCCAGGCGCCGCCTGGCTGGGGATGTGAGTCTCCAAGTCAGCGGTCGCCAACACCCGGTCGGCGTACGGGCGCACTGCCTCCATCAGACGCAGCACCTCGGCGACGTCAAATTCGCCGGTCTCCGAGGGGAAGCCAGCAGTGACCTCCTCCACGTCAAACCCCTCCGAGTAGTGCGCTAGCACCATACTCAACGCCATGGTAATGCCAACGCGGCAGGAGGAGCGGCGAAGCCAGTCAACGACAGCCCGGATATTGGATACAGCCTTGAAGACGGACGGCGTGTCCCGCGGAATCACCTCCCGCGGACTCAGGTACTGGAGCGCCGCCAAGATCTCCCCCGCGCAGGCAATGATGCGCGCGGTCGCAGTCGACAGGCACTCCCGCGGGGTCGCCGTCTCCGTGAAGTCGCTTGTACCTACCACCAACAACAAGAAGGAAGTGAAGTGAGAGCTCGCCCCCGACGCCGACTCGCCATGCTCGGGGACTGGCCCCCGACGCCGACCCGCCACACTCGGGGACTGGCCCCCGACGCCGACTCGCCATGCTCGGGGACTGGCCCCCGAAGCCGACTCGCCATGCTCGGGGACTAGCCCCCGACGCCGACTCGCCACACTCGGGGATTCGCCGCCACGGCAATCGACACATAAAACAACGGAGGGACACGGAAACTTGCCAAGGAGCTGCCGCGACATCTCGCGGACAAATGCCTCGAAGTTGGTCTTCTCGGCTTGCACCGCCAGGACGATGCCCTCGGACGCCTCCTTCTCCGCGGCCAGCTCCTTGGCGTGTTGCAGCTTCAAGGCCGCGACCTCTTCTCGCAGGGCTGCGGCAGCCCCCCGCGCGGCATCACGCGCATCCGGCGCGGCCTCCAGCTTCCCCTTGTACTCGGCGATTACGTCTTCCAGTTCCCGGCCCTGTTCCTCCAGGACCTTCGTCAGGTCCGCCACTTCTGCCTTCGCCTTCTTCCGGGCCTCTTCGGCCTGCTTCGCCCGGAACTCAGCTTCGTGGTAGAAGGACTCCTTGATGAATCCTTCCCGAGCCTCGGCGAGCGCCTTCGCCTGCGCCTCTGCTACAACAAAAGGGGGGCAGTGAGAACAAAAATACAACCGCACGAGCGCGACTAGGAGGGGAAAGCGCATGGGTGTGACTTACTGCCCAGGGCGATGAGCTTCCGGTTCTTCTGCGCCGCCTCCTCCACGAGCGCCGTCAGTCGCTTAACCTCCGCCTGCACAAAAAACAACGCGAAGATCAAAAAAAAGCAGTCCAGGCAGAAAGGAAGAGACTCGACTTGCCCCTCCAGGCCAAGTCGACCCTCGGGGACTGGGGGGAGACTGGACTGCGAGTACAGAAGTACTTACCACGTGTGCTTCACCGAGCGCCGTATGGAGCTCAGTGAAGGTCAAAGTAGAAGGCGGAGGGCGGCGCGACTCGGCCGCCTCACCCGCCTGCATCACCGCGTCGGTCGACGGCGCCCCATCCGTTCGCGTCTCGGGGTCGCTGGGGTGGACTCGGTCCCTAGCGGCCTTGGATCGGCGCTCCTTCATCGGCACCGAAAGGCCGCCTTCCTCGGCGGTGTCATCTTCGACTTCGGGCGTCCTCTGGCCTTCAGTCGATCCGACGCCCGCCGACTCCTCGTCTATCACGGGGGGAGCGTCGCTCGGTCCCTTCGCCGCGCTCGCCGCGCCCCCGCGGCCCATGCTGGGCAAGGGGAAAACGTCGGCGGAGGGTTCGACACGGCCGGCGCTCGCCTTCTCCGCCTGGCTCGCCGCGACAGGCTCCTCTTGAGCCGACCCCGCGCCCCCAAGGTCGGAAGGCGCCACCTTGTTCTCCGCGGCCTTCTTCAGCTCGGCCGCCTTCTTTGCCTCGGCCGCCCTTGTGGCTGCCGCCCCAATCGTAGCAGGTCTTGCCAAGACCTTCCTCTTGGACCTGCGGGGAAGCGGGGCGGGTCGTTAGCAAATCTCGCCATGAAGGAAGCAAGCTCGACAAGAGGCACTTACTTCACAGTGGGGATCGTCTTCACGCCCGGACCGGCTCGGGCTCCAGCGTCGATCGCGTCCTTCAGGGGGCGCTGGAGCTTTATGGAGCCCTCCAGGATAGTCGGGCGCAGCCGCTTGGGCTGTGGCTCGGCCCCTTCCTTTGAGGGCTCCCCCTCCTCCAGGTGAGAGGTCGCCTCTTCGTCCCCCTCGCCCTCTTGCGGCTTCGGAGCACCCTGCGATGAAGATCCGGCGCCTCTCTTCGCTCCGCGCGGGAGTCGGACGAAGTCTCTCGCTTCGGAGTCCGACTCGGTGCGCTCCTCCTCGTCGTCAACCTCCTCCTCCTCGCCTTCGGTCAATTCCGGAGGCTCTTTCCCGGCGAGAGGGGGGAGATGGTCGGCGATCTTCTGCCACCGCTGCATTCGGGTCAAGGAAGTGAGTCAGAAAGGGAGAGGAGCTACCTAGGCGTTGGCGGGCCGCAGCACTGAACAAATCAATACCTGAGGCGCCGGGTTGTCCTCGGAGAAGGGCAGCAGGCCATCCTCGAAGGAGGTAAAGGCGGTCGTGGTGATCTTGGCGAGCGCCTTCCGGTACTCGCCCTCGTCCCACTCGGTCGCCGTCGACCTAGTGCAGTCGTTTTGCCCCCGGTACTCCCACATAGGGTGGGCTCGGCACCGCAGGGGGATCAGCCGGCGGCCGAGCCAGCAGTTGTACATGTTGGCCGCCGTCAGACCATTGTCCTTCAGAGCCTGGATCACCTGGCGCATCCCCCTCACCACCTCCTCCTGCTCGCGCGGCAGCGACCGGACGTTGAGACGCCGCGGGAAGCTGGGCTCGGGGTCGTACTGAGGGATGCAGACCTCGCCCGGGGGAGTGTACTCCTTGGCGTAGAACCAGAAGTGGCGCCACTGCGACTGCGCCTTCTTGGGGAGCGCCATGTCGATGAAGCTCTCCCCGGACTTCACCTGGAAGGTAATCCCGCCATTCGGGATATGCGCCTCGCTGCTCTTGCTGGCCCGGGTCGCCCGCCCATGGAAGATCGACACCCACAGCGGGAAGTATGGCGGGCAACCCAGGTAGCACTCGCACAGTGCCACGGACAGAGAGATCTGCTGCACACTATGCGGCCCCAGGTCGCATATCTTTATGCCGTAGAAGGCCAGCAGTTGCCGGATGAAGTCGGAGGAGGGGAGCGCGAATCCGCGATCCAAGAAGCTGAGGAAGAGCACGAATTCGCCCGGCCTCGGGAGCGGCTCCACCTCGTTCGCCGGCGGGACCCGCCAGCGCTCCTGCTTGAATTCGGGGATGACCCCGGAGGCGACGTACGGGAGAAGAGACTCGCGCGTGACCTTGGATTTGCCCCAGGCTCTCGCCGCCATGGTTGCGCTCGGGAACTCTCGGCAGGAAGCAGATGGAATAGGAATGGGGGAAGAATGTGGCAGAGTGGTGAGCCCTAACCCCCGGGTCCGACCTTTTATATCGCCGCACTCGCTCAAGATAGGCATCAAATCCGCCCGTTGATCTGTCGCGAGATTATCGCCCCGCAGTTAACGGTCAAGATCAGCGACGGGATCGGCGGAACGGACGTTAAAACTAGCCGTTAGCGGTCACATCAGGCCCAACGGTCAACTTCGTGCAAACGGCTCGCGCCTCGGTCAACGTGAAATCTAGCCGTTGGCTCCTCCACGTGTCCGCACCCGGGACTTACGCCGACTGGCCTGCAACGACTGGCGCACGCCGACTGTCATACGACGACTGGCATACGCCGACTGTCATGCGCCGACTGGCTTATCAAGTTCATGCGATTGAAGACTGGCGGCCAGCTGATGTTTACTTGGGGAGCCCGGCGGCGATTCATCTTAATCTGCCCCAGTGCCTCTTTGTGACCCGCGCCGGATCTATGCTTCATCACCACCGCGCTCGGGGACTACTGATGGGGATATGCCCATAGGGGGCGGGTCGCCAGTCCCACTCGCCACAAGGACGAAGGCCCAGGAAGGACCGCCAGTCGCCTAGTCGAATGGACCCGAAGGCGACTGGGCCGAAGACCCAAGGAGATGATCTGCTCGGCTGGAGAAGGAGATTACTTGCCAAAGGGTGTGGTATCCCGGATTAGTAGTAACTGATACGATTCGGAGTTATCCCCTTGTAACCCTAGGCCGGGGGTGGATATATAAACCCCCGGGCTAAACCCTAGAAGGGACATCATCTGAGATCGGATCTCCCCTGTAAAGCTCTTGGCTCGACGCCGACTGAGCCCCCCCATTGTAATTCTCCACTGAGCAATAAGATCTAGCAGGACGTAGGCCTTTTACTCTCCGGAGGGGCTGAACCTGGGTAAAACCTTGCGTCCCTTGCACCTCGACCCGTAGATGGCGATGTTCCCTTGCCCTCGCATCAACGAAGTGCTACCCCCTGTAGCATCTGCCGTGGTTACATCCACGACACCTTGGGCATCCCCAAGCTTAGATGCTTGAGTCTTCTTGAAATATGCAGGGATGAACCACGGGGGCATCCCCAAGCTTAGAGTTTTCACTCTTCTTGATCCTATTGTATCATCCTCCTCTCTTGATCCTTGTAAACTTCCTCCACACCAAACTCAAAACAAACTCATTAGAGGGTTAGTGCATAATCAAAAATTCACATATTCAGAGGTGACATAATCATTCTTAACACTTCTGGACATTGCACAAAGCTACTGAAAGTTAATGGAACAAAGAAATTCATCAAACATAGCAAAACAGGCAATGCGAAATAAAAGACAGAATCTGTCAAAACAGAACAGTACGTAAAGACGAATTTTTCTGGGGCACTTAACTTCCTCAGATGAAAATGCTCAAATTGAATGAAAGTTGCGTACATATCTGAGGATCACGCACGTAAATTGGCAGATTTTTCTGAGTTACCTACAGACGGGGCTGCTCAATTTCGTGACAGTAAGAAATTTGTTTCTGTGCAGTAATCCAAATCTAGTATCATTTTTACTATCAAAGACTTTACTTGGCACAACAATGCAATAAAATAAAGATAAGGAGAGGTTGCTACAGTAGTAACAACTTCCAAGACTCAAATATAAAACAAAAGTGCAGTAGTAAAATAATGGGTTGTCTCCCATAAGCGTTTTTCTTTAACGCCTTTCAGCTAGGCGCAGAAAGTGTGGATCAAGTATTATCAAGAGGTGAAGCATCAACATCACTAGTGGTGGTAATAGTCCAAACTTTAGCTACATTATTCTCTGTAGCATTTTCTTCTCTTTCCCACCTAGCATGCAATTCAGCCATCAATCTAATATTTTCATTAATTCGAACTTGTATGGCGTTTGTTGTAGCAAATGACTTAATATCTTTATCTTCATTAGGCATAACTTTCAATTTCAAAAGATCAACATCAGCAGCAACACTATCAACCTTAGAAGCAAGAATATCAATTTTACCAAGTTTTTCTTCAACAGATTTGTTAAAAGCAGTTTGTGTACTAATAAATTCTTTAAGCATGGCTTCAAGATCAGGGGGTACACTCCTATTATTTTTGTAAGAATTACCATAAGAATTAACATAACCATTGTCATTATTTGAAGGATATGGCCTATAATTGTTACCGGAATTATTCCTATAAGCATTGTTGTTGAAATTATTATTTTTAATGAAGTTCACATCAACATGCTCTTCTTGACCAACCAATGAAGCTAAAGGAACATTATTAGTATCAACATTAGATCTACCATTCACAAGCATAGACATAATAACATCAATCTTATCACTCAAGGAGGAGGTTTCTTCAACAGAATTTACTTTCATACCTTGTGGAGTCCTTTCAGTGTGTCATTCAGAGTAATTGATCATCATATCATCAAGAAGCTTTGTTGCGGCGCCTAAGGTGATGGACATAAAAGTACCTCCAGCAGCTGAATCCAATAGGTTCCGTGAAGAAAAATTCAATCCTGCATAAAAGGTTTGGATGATCATCCAAGTAGTCAGTCCATGGGTAGGGCAATTCTTGACCAAAGATTTCATTCTTTCCCATGCTTGGGCAACATGCTCATTATCCAATTGTTTAAAATTCATTATGCTACTTCTCAAAGATATAATTTTAGCAGGAGGATAATATCTACCAATGAAAGCATCCTTACATTTAGTCCATGAATCAATACTATTCTTAGGCAAAGATAGCAACCAATCTTTAGCTCTTCCTCTTAAGGAGAAAGGAAACAATTTCAATTTTATAATATCACCATCTACATCCTTGTACTTTTGCATTTCACAAAGTTCAACAAAATTATTAAGATGGGCAGCAGCATCATCAGAACTAACACCAGAAAATTGCTCTCTCATAACAAGATTTAGTAAAGCAGGTTTAATTTCATAAAATTCTGCTGTAGTAGCAGGTGGAGCAATAGGTGTGCATAGGAAATCATTATTATTTGTGCTTGTGAAGTCACACAACTTGGTGTTCTCAGGAGTATTCATTTTAGCAATAGTAAATAAAGCAAACTAAATAAAGTAAATGCAAGTAACTAATTTTTTTGTGTTTTTAATATAGAGAACGCAAACAAGACAGTAAATAAAGTAGGGATTTCTATTTTCGTGCACCCGGTTTCTTCGTTGTGCTCAGTTTTCCCCAGCTCCTTAGTTTTTCCTCAGTTTCCCCAAGACCTTGTCTGAAACCATCACAGGTGTTGTAAACGATCGGTTGCCCGACGGTTGACCGTTATCTTCTGACTAGTGGGGCCACGTAGAGCCCTCAAAGACACGTCAGACCATCCATCTTTGTTTGACCGTAAGCATCGCTGTATCCTTGACCAAAACACGCACGAGTGGGGCTTCGATATATCGAATGACAAGTGGGCCATGGCGCTGATACAAGGGGCAATACACAGGTAGGAATAGATTTTTAAACGGAGCTCTACAGCGATGGCACAGAGGAGGTGGCCTGCGGGGTACCGAGATGAGATCGACGTCCACAAAGAACTGCATGAGGCGAGACCAGATGCAT
This sequence comes from Lolium perenne, assembly GCF_019359855.2. Classification (NCBI taxonomy): domain Eukaryota; kingdom Viridiplantae; phylum Streptophyta; class Magnoliopsida; order Poales; family Poaceae; genus Lolium; species Lolium perenne. Next base: position 28,402,073 of record NC_067248.2, on the reverse strand, counting down.
TAGATATATATGAACTAGACGCGTTTAACCATGCAAAGAAGAGAAGAAATGGTCGACGACATCGACGACTACCTCAAAACTTTGACTGACCTTGTCCGACACGAACGCGAGCAATGTAGAGAAAACTAGTGTCTCTCCTTTCTGGCGTGTGATACGTCTCCGACGTATCGATAATTTCTTATGTTCCATGCCACATTATTGATGATACCTACATGTTTTATGCATACTTTATGTCATATTTATGCATTTTCTGGAACTAACCTATTGACGAGATGCCGAAGGGCCAGTTGCTGTTTTCTGCTGTTTTTGGTTTCAGAAATCCTAGTAAAGAAATATTCTCGGAATTGGACGAAATCAACGCCCAGGTTCCTATTTTGCCTGGAAGCATCCAGAACACCCGAGAGCCGCCAGAGAGGGGGCACTGGGCCCCCAGACCATAGGCCGGCGCGGCCCAGGCCCTGGCCACGCCGCCCTATAGTGTCGTCGCCCTGTTGACCTTCTGACGCCGCCTCTTCGCCTATATATAGGTCCCAGACCTAAAACCACGATATGGAAAAGCCACGGTACAAGAAACCTTCCAGAGCCGCCGCCATCGCGAAGCCAAGATCTGGGGGACAGGAGTCTCTGTTCCGGCACGCCGCCGGGATGGGGAAGTGCCCCCGGAAGGCTCCTCCATCGACACCACCGCCATCTTCATCAACGCTGCTGTCTCCCATGAGGAGGGAGTAGTTCTCCATCGAGGCTCGGGGCTGTACCGGTAGCTATGTGGTTAATCTCTCTCCTATGTACTTCAATACAATGATCTCATGAGCTGCCTTACATGATTGAGATTCATATGAGTTTTGTATCACAATTCATCTATGTGCTACTCTAGTGATGTTATTAAAGTATTCTATTCATCCTGCATGGTGTAAAGTGGACAGGGTGTGCATCATGTAGTACTTGGCGTAGTTTATGATCGTGATCTCTTGTAGATTGTGAAGTTAACTATTACTATGATGGTATTGATGCGATCTATTCCTCCTTTCATAGTGTGAAGGTTACGGTGTGCATGCTATGTTAGTACTTGGTTTGGTTGTGTTGATCTATCTTGCACTCTAAGGTTATTTAACTATGAACATTGAATTGTGCAGCTTGTTAACTCCGGCATTGAGGGTTCGTGTAATCCTACGCAATGGTGTTCATCATCCAACAAGAGTGTAGAATATGCATTTATCTATTCTGTTATGTGATCAATGTTGAGAGTGTCCACTAGTGAAAGTATGATCCCTAGGCCTTGTTCCTAAATACTGCTATCGCTGCTTGTTTATTGTTTTACTGCGTTGCTACTGCTTATTCATACCACCTGTATTTCACTATCTCTTCGCCGAACTAGTGCACCTATTAGGTGTGTTGGGGACACAAGAGACTTCTTGCTTTGTGGTTGCAGGGTTGCATGAGAGGGATATCTTTGACCTCTTCCTCCCTGAGTTCGATAAACCTTGGGTGATCCACTTAAGGGAAAACTTGCTGCTGTCCTACAAACCTCTGCTCTTGGAGGCCCAACACTGTCTACAGGAAAAGGAGGGGGGCGTAGACATCAGCGTGTATAGATGGGTGCTAGAAGAGTGTGGTGGTGAAGGGAAAGACCTCGCGGTGGTCTGTGGCGTCCAGCATAGCGGGGCGGTGTGGCCGTGCCCACAGCGGCGTGCATGCATGTTCGGCATTGGCATCAGCATGTACGTTCGGCATTGGCCTCGGCGGTATCTCAGGTGTGTCAGTGATCGAATGAGGGGACGGGATTGAGGGTGCATCCCGACGGTGACCTAGCAGTGGCGGCGAGCATAGCCGTTCTGACCATGCCGATATCGGCATCGGCATCGTTTGGAGGCTGTGGTGCTCGAATCAAGGTGGGATTTGTTTCTTGTACGCTAAAAGTGATTTGAAACAAGTTTCGTGTTCAAGGTTAGGTAACGAAAGTTTGTAACTAAGCCCAAAATTATACTAGCGCCATGGTAAGGTTCTTTTTGATAGAACTATACGGTTGGGCAAACTTTTTTGACACTATTTAGATGGGGTTTCTTGTTGTTACACGTATGGCATCATGTATGGCAAATTTGGGGTCATTTGGAGATGTTCAAAAAAATCACTTTGCTTAAACGCATGCCGTTTCGTCTCACTGAAACCAGCTTTTCTAACAAGGTGATTTATTCTACCTTCTCTAAATGACCTCAAATTTCATACAGCTGATCTTCTATACATAGATAGATAGATTGTTTCATTTTTATATTTTTCGAACTTTTTATTTCCCTTTATAATACCCAATTGATTTTCAGGTCAAAGCCTCAAAAACAGCATCATGTATGGCATCATTTTCGCCCTAAATTTCAAATTTTATTAAACTTTCCCTTTTAGATATTGCTTGTTGTTATAGATATGGCATAATGTATGCCAAATTTGGTTAGGTCTCACGGAAACCAGCTTTTGTAACAAGTTAGGTTTTTTCGACCTTCTCAAAAGGGATTTTTTCTACCTTCTCTAAATGACCTCAAAAATCATACAGACGATCTTCTATACAAAGATAGGTAGATTGTTTCGTTTTTACATTTTTTTGAACTTTTATTTCCCTTTATAATACCCATTTGTTTTCAGGTCAAAACCTCGAAAGTTAACATAAGTAGATGGTGAACCCTTCCAAACTTCAAATACAGAGATAAATAGATTGGTTCGTTTATCATTTTTACCGTGAATAGTAATTGGCTACAAGAAATCGGTGATGGTTTATCATTTTTTGCGTGAAAAGTAATGGATACAACAAATCGGTGATGATTTATCATTTTTTTCGTGGCTACAACAAATCGGTGATGGTTTATCATTTTTTTCATGAAAATTAATGGCTACAACAAATCGGTGATGGTTTATCATTTTTGCGTGAAAATTAATGGCTACAACAAATCGGTGATGGTTTATCATTTTTTTCGTGAAAAGTAATGCCTAAAAGAGTTTATAATTTTTAGCGCGTGAAAATGATAGAGAGAGAGGGGTTATCCTGCCCGTTAGCATACTTAGAGAGTGTAAGGTAACCGCCGACAGAGAGAGAGAGAGGGGTTATCCTGCCCGTTAGATCATACGATCAACGGTCGGCGTGCACGATCCGCGTGACATGGGCTAGACCAATCAGGGCAATGTTGCACGTGTAAGAGAATTTGTGGAGGGAGAGGGCAAAACTGAGTAGTATCAAGAAACCAAGGGCACCTATGTAATAAACAGACTAAGGGATTCAAATATGAGATTTAAAAAATGGAAAATGCGTGTTTTGTACAATGAAACCCATCTTGGCCTATCTCAAACTATTTGCAATACAAATATACATGAGTGTGAGAATTGTGGCCTCATTTAGACAAAGTATGTTTTGGGGAAAGCTGTTTTGGGAAGGGCTTATTGTGGAAAACCATGCACCTTCATAGCTACTAGGTGATTTGAGAAGGCCTTTGAGAAGTGGCAATTTGTGGTAAAACTTGATTTATCTATGACTTATCTATGTTTTGAGAACTGGCAATTTGTGGTAAAGACTCCATGAGTATGTGCCACTATTTTTCGGAATTTTTTGCACATTAAATGACTCATTTAACTAGTTAATCCTATTTGTTGACTGTCTGTTGACCAGCTACTTGAGGGTAAAACTGAGCATATTGCACTAGCCAGTATTAGCACTCAAGGGGAAAACTGAGCATACAAAAAATGCTAGTATAATACTCGAGGTTATACCTGAGTATATCTAAATTTCCAGGGTTAGACTCGAGGACGCGTGTTGCGGTGCAGAAATGGAAGACGTGCAATTGTTGACGCGTAGACGCGGGTCGCGGTGCAGAAGTCGAAGACGTGCAATCGTGGACGCGTGTCGCATTGTAGAAGTCCAAGACGTGCAGACGTGCAGCGGTAGACGCGTAGGACGCGGGTCGCATTAACCACCCCTTGCCTTTATAGACGCCTCCTCCCACTATCTCTGTCACTCTCACTCGCCTACGCAACGCCGCCTCTCTCACGTCCCATCATCTTCTCCAAAGCAAAAAACCCTCTCCCTCTCCCTCTCCTCTACCGGCGAGATGGACAAGGAGAATGCCAATCCCATCGTCCACGGCGCCCTCGGCTCCAAGCGCGACGCCTCCCTCTTCGACGCCGTCCCCTCAACGGACGTCGCCGCCTCCTCCGCCGGTGCATCGGAGGCTACTACCGCCGGTCGCGGTCAGATCCCGCCGGGATATGACCCCTACGAGTATGTGCCGTACGTCCTGCCCCCGAACCCCTACGACACCTCCATGGAGGACGCATGGAACGAGGTAACTACGGTTTGCTTCCTTTTTTGATCCCCATTCCTTTTTGAACCCTATTTTTGCTGGTGTAGATGGATCTGTGGATGGATGAGTATTGGGCTAATATTTGCGCCGATTTTATTCCATTTTGGTTTGATCCCTCCTTGATTTCGTTTAAGATTTGGGGTTCGACCGTTCGGTTAATTTATGCAAGTAATAATGGGATCTCAATCAGTTAATTTATGCAAATAATCATAGGATCTCAATCAGTTATTTTATGCACGAATCAAAAGATATCAACCGTTTAATTTTGCAAATAATCTGGAATGTGTTCAGATTCAGATCTGGAATCTGTTTCTTTGCCTATGATGAATCGGTGGGCACAGATTTTTACAGGGAGGGTTCAGCGAACCATTTCTGTGTACAAATCTATTGTGCATGAGCTTTGGTTCGCTGACTACATCCCTGTAGACATATAATCGTGTCCACTCTAACTGAGGCTGCCTCTGTTTTTCCTAACTTTGTTATCATGCACGTTAGTCATCGTTGCAACTCATTCACTAATAGTTCCCGTTTGATATGGATCAGCTGTCTGGCAGCGACGTTGGCAGCGACGACGAGCACCATGACATCAAGACTCGCCAGGTGCTGCGGAGGCTGCAGGTCGGCCAGTACGTCTCCTACTTCGTCATCGCCAAGGGTGTCTACAGGTGCCCCTTCTGCACTAGGAGGCTCGGCGGCACTGACTTCAACTGCCTCCTCACGCATGCCGAGAACATCGGCAACACCAACCCCAAGGTCGGCGCGTCGGTGAACCCCCACTCCTTCCGCGCCAAGCACTTGGTGCTCAGCATGCACCTCCGCAGCATCCAGCGGGTGGAGATCTCCGCCGGGCGCATGCCTCCGCTCAAGCCCAAGGCTCCCAAGGGGAGCAACAAGTGGAGGCAGAGGCAGATGGGGTAGGCGGAGTCCTGGACGTGTACTGCTGCTGCCTCCTCCATTTTGTTGTTGGGATCCCTTTGTTGTTAGCTAGGGATCCCTCGTTGTTATGTTGTTAGTATGATGATGTTGTGAAGAACCTCGAACCCTACTATGTTTGGCTGCTGAATGCAGCTTATTATCTAGGGAGGGATCCCTATTATCTATCCCTATTCTACTATATGACCTTGTAAATTTATCGTACATTCCCTGTAGATTTGCTTCTAGATTTAACTACATACATATGGACCAGATGGAGTACTAGATTGGGCTCCCTACTAGATTTGCTGCCATATTGGGCAAACAACGAGGGCCAAAAGGCACAAATAATAATTGAAGAAAGACAGAAATGCAAGCTTCTCTAGATTTGATACTAATTAGGTGAAAAAATGCAGAGAGAAGGAGGCAGAAAAGGTACTCTTAAAAGGGAAATGCCAATGGCCGAGAGAGACAAAACCCAGCTCCTGCTCACGTGCAACCAAACGCTATCTCGTCCTGTCCCACGCGGTCCCTTTCTATCAGCCCCACGCGACGCGGGCCCACACGATGCGGCCCCACACGTAAGCACGGAACGGTCAACTTAACGGGAATCCTGCCGTCTGAGCTGCTTCTGCGGGTTTCACACAAGCACTTGGGGAAAACTGAGGAAAAACTAAGGAGCTGGGGAAAACTGAGCACAACTAAGGAACCGAGGGCACGAAAATAGAAATCCCAATAAAGTAAAGCAAGTAACTATTTTTTTGTGTTTTTGATATAAAGAAAACAAACAAAGCAGTAAATAAAATAAAGTAAAGCAAGAAAAAAACAAAGTAAAGAGATTGGAAGTGTGAGACTCCCCTTGCAGCGTGTCTTGATCTCCCCGGCAACGGCGCCGGAAAAAGAGCTGCTTGTGCGTAGTTGACGTAGGAGTTGGATTGCAACAGCGCCAGAAAGTAGCTTCCTTGTGATGGTAAAGCACTCGTCCATTGGGAACCCCAAGAGGAAGGTATGATGAGTACAGCAGTAAGTTTTCCCTCAGTAAGAAACCAAGGTTTATCGAACCAGTAGGAGTCAAGGAACACGTGAAGGTTGTTGGTGGCGGAGTGTAGTGCGACGCAACACCAGGGATTCCGGCGCCAACGTGGAACCTGCACAACACAATCAAAATACTTTGCCCCAACTTAACAGTGAGGTTGTCAATCTCACCGGCTTGCTGTAAACAAAGGATTAAATGTATGGTGTGGAAAATGATGTTTGTATGCGAAGAACAGTAAAGAACAATGTTTGCAGTAGATTGTATTCAGATGTAAAAGAATTGGACCGGGATCCACAGTTCACTAGTGGTGTCTCTCCAATAAGAAATAGCATGTTCGGTGAACAAATTACAGTTGGGCAATGGACAAATAAAGAGGGTATAACAATGCACATGCATATCATGGTGAGTAGAGTGAGATTCAATCGGGCATTATGATAAAGTACATAGACCGCTATCCAGCATGCATCTATGCCTAAAAAGTCCACCTTCGGGTTAGCATCCGCACCCCTTCCAGCATTAAGTTGCAAACAACAGACAATTGCATTAAGTATGGTGCGTAATGTAATCAACACAAATATCCTTAGACAAAGCATTGATGTTTTATCCCTAGTGGCAACAGCACATCCACAACCTTAGAACTTTCTGTCACTGTCCCAGATTTAATGGAGGCATGAACCCACTATCGAGCATAAATACTCCCTCTTGGAGTTACAAGTATCAACTTGGCCAGAGCCTCTACTAGCAACGGAGAGCATGCAAGATCATAAACAACACATATATGATAGATTGATAATCAACTTGACATAGTATTCCATATTCATCGGATCCCAACAAACACAACATGTAGCATTACAAATAGATGATCTTGATCATGATAGGCAGCTCACAAGATCTAACATGATAGAACAAGAGGAGAAGAAAACCATCTAGCTACTGCTATGGACCCATAGTCCAGGGGTAACTACTCACACATCAATCTGGAGGCGATCATGGTGATGAATAGTCCTCTGGGAGATGATTCCCCTCTTCGGTAGGGTGCCGGAGGCGATCTCCTGAATCCCCCGAGATGGGATTGGCGGCGGCGTCTCTGGAAGGTTTTCCGTATCGTGGCACTCGGTACAGAGGTTTTCGCGACGAAGGCTATAAGTAGGCGGAAGGGCAGCGTTGGAGGGCTGACGAGGGGCCCACACCATAGGGTGGCGCGGGCCCCCCTTTGACCGCGCGGCCCTATGGTGGCGGCGCCTCGTCGCCCCACTTCGTATCCCCTTCGGTCTTCTGGAAGCTTCGTGGAAAAATCAGACCCTGGGCGTTGATTTCGTCCAATTCCGAGAATATTTTCTTTGTAGGATTTGTGAAACCAAAAACAGCAGAAAACAACAACTGGCTCTTCGGCATCTCGTCAATAGGTTAGTGCCGGAAAATGCGTAATAATGACATAAAGTGTGTATAAACCATGTGAGTATCATCATAAAAGTAGCATGGAACATAAGAAATTATAGATACGTTTGAGACGTATCACCGGGCTGCCCGGCAGCAGCACCCGGTGGGCCGGGCTGACTACGAACTGCCCGGCAGCAGCACCCGGCCTGTCGGGCTGTGTGCCGGCTTCTCCTACGCTTTGGACCTTTTCGGAAGTCCGGCAGCAGCACCCGGTGGGCCGGGCTGTCTGTCGACTTTTCCGGCAGCAGCAACCAGCGGGTCGGGCTGCGTGTCGACTTTTCCGGCAGCAGCACCCGGTTGGCCGGGCTGCCTGCCAACTTTTCCTGGAGCTTCAGAACTTCTTCTTCTTTTCAGCAATTCTTCCTCTCAGCATTTTTGGTGTGAAGATTATGTGTATATGTGGCCTTGAGCAACCTTCTCTTTAGAGAAAAAGAGTCAACACACCGTCACTAGTTGAGAACAACAATTGGGGGGTCTCTCATCACTTCGCATCCTCGTATCCCGACTGAAAACCTTTCTCACCACCTTGCAATCTCATATGTGGACTAAAACCTGTGTATATACTTATAGAAACCATTAGTCCACACAATAGCACCAGTGTCATTGTTAACCAAAATAATGGTTAAGGGTAAAATACCCTTACAGTGGGCTTCCCAGAATGGATGATGGCGGTGTATGCATCGTCATCCCCATGGGAGCATCATCTTTTGAGACTTACATGTGTTGGATGGACGTGTAAACGGCTTTGGTGGCCTAGCGACGGTCCCCGGGTGCTTCTCGTGTGGGGAACAAGGTGGAGTGTCGTGGCATCTACCATCTACGATGACGAGTCACGGCGGCATGATGCGGCGGGGTGCCAGCGACGAGTGTGTGACAATGGACGTGTGCACGGAGGTGGCGTTATCCAGTTCGTGGTAGCATTGACGGCATGAACAACGAAGATTAGGCCGAGTTTTACCTGAAGATTGATCGGTGGTTCGATGTAGGTGACGGCTTTTGTAGCGTGTGCATGAGGTCTCGCTACGAGCCTACTAGACTGAATGAGACCGTTTCTCTTGGAGGGTGTGTCGAGCTACACGATGTTCCCGGCTCCTCGGCTCTTAGTTGATGAGGGGTTTTCACGTCTTAAGGGCACAAGGCCCGTTTTTTTCTCCCATTGTCGGGTGTGTAGATGACTAGTAGAAGTGGAGAAAAATGCTATCGGAGGCATGCCCACTGGCAGCGGGCCATATTTTCCGCTCGCGACTGCTATCGGGTACGCAACCCTAGAAAGGAACGTGCGTAATGTTTTGCCAGAGTCCAACATCATATATAGGTTTATCATATGGAATTGCGAAAACCACTCATCAACTCAGACGAGTCTCGGTGGCATGATGCAGCGGGGTGCCAGCGACGAGTGTGTGACAATGGACGTGTGCAAGGAGGTGGCGATGTCTAGTTCGTGGTAGCATTGATGGCAGGAACAACGAAGATTAGGCCGAGTTTTACCCAAAGATTGATTTGTGGTTCGATGGAGGTGACGGCTTTTGTAGCGTGTGCATGAGGTACTCGCTACGAGCCTACTAGACTGAATGAGCCCGTTTCACTTAGAGGGTGTGTCGAGTTATACGATGTTCCCAGCTCTTAGTTGATGAGTGGTTTGCGCGTCTTAAGGGCACAAGGCATGTTTTTCCGTAGATGATTAGTAAAAGTGTAGAACAAACGCAATAGGGGCATGCCCACTGGCAGCGAGCCATATTTTTCGCTCGCGACTGCTATCGTGTACGCAACCCTAGAAAGGAACATGCGTGATGTTTTGCCAGAGTCCAACATCATATATAGGTCTATCATATGGAATTGCGAAAACCACTCTTCAACTCAGACAATTATCGGCGGCATGATGCAGCGGGGTGCCAGCGATGAGTGTGTGATAACAAACGTGTGCAGGGAGGTGGCGCTGTCTAGTTCATGGTAGCGTTGACGGCAGGAACAACGAAGATTGGGCTGAGCTTTATCTGAAGATTGATCGGTGGTTCGATGGAGGTGACAGCTTTTGTAGCGTGTGCATGAGGTACTCGCTACGAGCCTACTAGACTGAATGAGCCTGTTTCGCTTAGAGGGTGTGTCAAGCTATACGGTGTTCCTGGCTCTTAGTCGATGAGTGGTTTTCGCGTTTTAAGGGCACAAGGCATGTTTTTCTCCCGTTGTCGGGCGTGTAGATGATTAGTAGAAGTGTAGAACAAATGATATAGGGGACAAGCCCACTGGCAGCGGGCCATATTTTCCGCACGAGGTGACTGCTATTAGTTACGCAACCCTAGAAAGGAACGTGCGTAATTTTTTGCCAGAGTCCAACCATATGATATATAGATTGATCATATGGAATTGCAGGATGGGTTTCTTAGCTTGTCAACTACTCCATATAGGAAACGCACAAGGTGCTAAAGTCAGCCAGCCGTTGGCACAGCCAGGGATACCGTTGGCATAGGCATGTGCCGACGGTCGGCACACCCCCGTAGGCACCTTAGGTTCTCGGCACAGACAGTTTGGTCGCCGACACAGTCTGGCCGCTGGCCTAGAAGGTTGTGCCGACGGCAAAACCGTCGGCGTAGGAACTAACGGCCGTTAAGCGTAGCAAGTTGTGCCGACGGCATAGGATTTTATTTTTAATTTTTAAAAAAAAAATCTTTTTTTTCATTTTTTTAATTGTTTGACTCGCTAATTTCTCACAGGGGATATTTCTATAATCTTAGATCACATTGCACTCGTGGTTAACTTTCCGGTAAGTCACTCATCCTTACATTGCTCTAGTCCCAGCACACTTAACACTTAACGTCTTTGTTTCTTTCGGACAAACTTTCGTGAAAGAAATGACGCCTTGTTGATAATGCTACCATATCAATCCTATTAACCCCTATGCCTTGATGTCTCGCCTCTTTATTTTTCTGAATTCGAAACATGTAACATCCCAAGATTTCAACAATAATAAATAAAGAGAGAGAAGTCAATAACCCAAATTTCTCAACAAACAAAAACTTTTCTCATGCATATAGTGTTACATATAGTGCTATGCATAGTGTGCTTTTCTATTTGTGCAATTGCCATGATGGGTGCTTATTGTTAATCAAGTGTGTTTAAACCCTAACCCAAGATCACTAAACCCTAATTTGATAAGAAGAAAAGATTTAAAAAATAATTCAATTCTCACTCACATACAACTTGGGCCAATTTTGCAAAACTTCAATCAAGGCCACCATTGCTTGCTCCCTTGGTTGTAAAACCCTTGGATATCAATTACAAACCCAAATGCATCAAAGAAACCAAATTCAAATCAAAGAAAATTTCAAATTCAACCAACATATGATAATGGTCATATGGCCACTTTTTAATTTCTTCACCACTTTGCACCCCTGGATCTTTTGATTCCTAAACCAAAAAATTTCAACTCTTGCCACCTCATCCAAGACCATGTGAAGATGAACAACTTTGGTGTTGACCATCAGTGCTGAAGTTGACTAGGTTGACCCTGGTAATTAGGACAAAATTCTATATGAGAGTAAAGTGAAGATGACCACATTTTGGAAACTTTGCAAATCAACTCCAAAATGAATACCACCACCATTCTAACACATTAATTATATGTTTGAGTTCCACCAAAAAGAATTTCGAAATTCAAATATTTTTCTCATGCAGCCATTTCGTCAAGCACTTGGCAGGCAGTAATTCTGAAGGGCAACACACCTCATTGTCCAGCAGATTTTGGGCTAAACCCCTTTTGATTTGTGATGATGAGCCTCTCTTGCATCCCCTGCACCTCTGCTTGTCCTTGCCCCGTCGATTAAAGCATCGCAACCCACCTAAACAATGCAAAACTTTGCAATGCCGGCCACCTTTGGTCACCCTCTCTCTGGCCCTCCCCTCTCTCGCCAACCTTGTCCAGTACCTGCCCCTGACCATGGTGATCACAACGGTGCACGGCCCAGGCTCGAGCATGCACGGCATTGGCCAGGCAACGCGCGCCCAGCACCATGCCAGAGCATGCCAGGCACGCGGTGAGCGCGCCCTGGACGCGCCAGAGCATCTCGTGTGTTGTCGCCCTCGTCCTCCCCCTGCATCCGTACGACTGTAATGAGCACCTCCACCCTCTCCTCTACCGCGTAGACACACTCGAACGCCTGCCGCCGCCTTGTCGCCGTCGTCCTCGTCGGAATCGTGCCGCAGTACTGCCGCACTCAATTCATACCCCTGAACGATTCCGTCCAGCTTTGGCAGCGCCGAAAGACGATTCAGCATCGCCATGCCACCGCCCATCGAGTGCCGTCCTCGTCTTTCCCTTTCGCACGCTGGAGACTCCGCGCCATGCTTGACCCCTCTCAGCACCCACGGCACACCATCGACACTATAAATAGAGGAGCCCCCAGCACGATCACTTCACACCATTCGACTCACCTCTCTTCACTGCTTCTTCTCACACCCGTAGTTCATCCAATTACCGCCGGAGTCGCCGCAATTTGAAGCTGAAGGCCGCCGGAGTCCGCAGATCATCGCCATCGACTGGAGCCTCCCCACGCCTCGCCGCCGATACCAGGAGCTTCCTCATCTACGTCAACGTCGCCGCGCACCTCGCCAACGCCCGCGGGAACGCCGGTAGGCTCTCCGACCCCCTAGCTCGCCGCCAGACCCTCTCCCTCTCGCCGGAGAAGACGACGATCGTGCACCGCACGATCTCGTTCTAATCCAACGCCTCCCAGTCATCCATACTGTTTCAGCGTTTATGTCTCGCTGACAGGTGGAGCCACCTGGTCAGGCGGCCCGCTTGCACTGGTAGCGTTGCTGGGCCGTGCTTAGCGGTTTAAATCCATTTGGGCCCGTAGGCTTTTCCCGCGTGGCCCAACAATTCAAAAATCCGTTTAATTCTATTTAGTTCAAATGCTTACTGGTGTCTTTTTCAAATTTGAATAACTTTCAAACTACTGCACCAAATTTAGCAAACTTCATATCTCTGGAAAGCCCAAGATTTTATCTAACCAATGCCACTGGTCCCACTCCCAAATTCGTAGTAGAATTCAAATGCTAAAAATGACAAGTCAGGGACTTTTACACATTCAAACTTTATTTAAAATTCAACCATAATTGATTTTGAGTTGACTCCAACTCTCATAAATCACAAATGTTGTCCTCTAATTGATTATGCAATAATCTAGCCAGGTTGTTTGTATAATCATGGACTAGATCAAAATAATGGCTAGGGGGCCATTTCTACTGCATTTAAATCTTGAAATTCAAATTCTATAAATAGTATGAGAGTTACTCTCTCATTTAAATTTTGATCCTAAGTAATTCCATCATTTACGGCATGGACTACCAGGGTATCTAATCCTGTTCGCTCCCCATGCTTTCACACCCGAGCGTCGGTAGGGACCCAGAGAGCTGCCTTCGCTTTTGGCGTTCCTTCGTAGATCTACGGATTTCATAAGAGGTAATGACCTTGAGCTAATGAACCTCCTATGCCATTACTTAGTGATTTTAAATCATTATCAAGTTATTCTTAAATTGCATGAGGTATAGCACCTCATTTAAATTATACTCCCCTATAATAGATATGAAATGTTGACCTTGGTCAACCTATATTTCATACCTGATTATTACTGAAGGAGATTAAATCTTGATAGGGCTAATGAGAGTAAAGTAGTTTCTCTAAAGATTTAATTAAGCAAACCAAATGAATAAGTATAATGAGAGGAAATTATTTTTCTCTTAAATAAGAACTAACCAAGTAATTCACCATGCCATGTTTGTGTGTTGCTAGAATAATATGTGTGAACCACTTTGGTGTGTTTTAGTCAAGCATGTAAGATTGGCTTAGTGATTATATACCTCGTATTCGTATCTAGACGCTAGTAACGAGGAATACCAAGAGGAGGAGGCCTACTCTCAAGAGGAGGAGGAAAACTTTGACAACTACCCCACTCAAGGCAAGCTAACACTCTTGCCAAGTCCTAAGTGCAAGGCTCTACAAGAGCAAGGCACCATCACACTTTATTTTCTGTCTTACCTATCCCATGTTCTTACCTTGCAATTATTTTTGCTTATTTTATTTCAAGGTTTATTTTGATTCATGATTCACTTGGTCTAGATTAGCACCAGAGTATCAAATTTAGCCTAGAGCAAATAAAGCTAGATAGCACCCCTCATGACTAGTTGCTATTGCTAAATAACTAAAAGTGACTACTCTAGATGGGAACATGTGGATTGCCTTTGAAAGATTTTGAAGGTGAATATGACCTGAATGACTTGGTGAATTTTGGTGAAAACTGATGATTGGGTTTGAATGCGATACCCTTCCAATTTTACAAGTACCCCCACAATACCTGATTATGGGTAGGGCTTAACTAGAAACTTGTGTATCTTAGTAGTTCCCTCTAAAAAAACATCATAGGGGTTACGCCGAGGCTGCCTCCATTACAAGTGAAATGATGTGAATATGAGGTGAATGTACGACCCAAGCCCTGTGCAGTTCCCGGGTTAACAGTTGGTTTTCACCGGGAGGCCAAGCTCATGGGGAGAGGTGCCTATACTAGGGTGTATAAGTGAAAGGTTGAGGTTGATGATCCGCGTACTGAGTTACGATGGTTCGGGGTTATCCTCGGCGGATGTAATCAAAAGTTGTGGCACAAGAGTACAACCTCTGCAGAGTGTTAAAACTATTCGAATATTCGTGTACACGGTTTCGGACGATTGGAAAGGCCATACTATTCCGTTGTCAGAACTTTTGTCTTGAAAAGAGTTGTTGAATTGAAAGGTGATTTGACTTGAATGGTGGGAATGACACTAATGTTCCCACTTGAGTTTAGTCTAGCAAATAAAGAGTCTTTACTAAATGCTTATTAAACTAAAACTTGGCTTTATGCAAATAAACCTAGAGCTTAGCACCCCTTACTACAATTGTTGAGTTATTACATTAGTATTAGTTTGCGAGTACTTTAAAGTACTCATGGCTGTGTCCCTGGCTATTCAAATGCCAGACTATGAAGAGGAGCAACAGTATCAGGATGACGGACAACAGGACGTCTACGATAACTAGGACATCTTCTAACGTCAAGCGTTGCCTGTGGAATAGATAGTCCACTATTACTTCGCTTCCGCTACTATTTGTGTTGTTGAACAATCTATTTGTGTAATATTGGATCATGTGATCCATTGTTGTAAGACAAGTATGTGTTGTAATAAATGATGACTCTATGCTACTTAACTATTATGTCTCGCAAAAACAATCTTCCTGGGATTGCGATGTATGATATAATAGGCATCCGGACTTAAAAACCTGGGTGTTTACAAGTTGGTATCAGAGCCATTGTTTGACCTTAGGAGACCCTAGTTAGAATGGACGTTTGACAAATTAGTTTCAAATTCAATAAAGGAAATAGTTACGAAAACATATTCACGCTCTTATCTTTGAAGATCTTTTGTAAAATAAGTCATGCTCTTCCTTTTGAGTTAATTCAAATTTTGAACACTTGCACATCTCTAACTTACTCATCTAATCCCTCTACAGATGGAGCCATTCACCCAGACGGAGTTCTACCAGCTTGGGAATGGTGGCGGTCTGGTCTTCGAAAGGGATCTCTTCGCCCTGACGGAGTTTCTCGGACGCGCACCCCCAAAATTCTTCGGGGGTCAGGTCAATGACCAGCCCGGAGGGGAGCTCCAATGGTTCATTATGGTCGACCTTCGCGGAAAGCTCACGTCCCTCCTAACTGACAGGATCCAGTTCTCCTTCAGGGAGAACAACTGGGTCGATGGACTCGCTCGTAGGATGCAGGAAGCGCTCGCACGTCTGTGCGGGCAAAACGCGATGGACCTCGAGGGGGGACTGATGTCTACGTTCCCCCTCCTTTCCTGTAGACAGTGTTGGGCCTCCAAGAGCAGAGGTTTATAGAACAGCAGCAAGTTTTCCCTTAAGTGGATCACCCAAGGTTTATCGAACTCAGGGAGGAAGAGGTCAAAGATATCCCTCTAATGCAACCCTGCAACCACAAAGCAAGAAGTCTCTTGTGTCCCCAACACACCTAATAGGTGCACTAGTTCGGCGAAGAGATAGTGAAATACAGGTGGTATGAATAAGTATGAGCAGTAGCAACGGTGCCAGAAAATAGCTTGCTGGCGTGTAGTTGATGGTGGTAGTATTGCAGCAGTAGTAACGCAGAAAAAAGAAAACAAGCAGCGATAGCGATATTTAGGAACAAGGCCTAGGGATTACACTTTCACTAGTGGGCACTCTCAACATTGATCACATAACGAGTAACGTATAAATGCATACTCTACACTCTTGTTGGATGATGAACGCATTGCGTAGGATTACACGAACCCTCAATGCCGGAGTTAACAAGCTCCACAATTTGTTCATATTTAAGTAACCTTATAGTGTAAGATAGATCAACAGACTAAACAAAGTACTAACATAGCATGCACACTGTCACCTTCATGCATATGTAGGAGGAATAGATCACATCAATATTATCATAGCAATAGTTAACTTCGCAATCTACAAGAGATCATGATCATAGCATAAACCAAGTACTAACACGGTGCACACACTGTCACCTTTACACACGTGCAGGAGGAATAAAACTACTTTAATAACATTGCTAGAGTAGCACATAGACAGTAGTGATACAAAACTCATATGAATCTCAATCATGTAAAGCAGCTCATGAGATTATTGTATTGAGGTACATGGGAGAGAGATGAACCACATAGCTACAGCGGAGCCCTCAGCCTCGGGGGTGGATTACTCCCTCCTCATCATGGAGGCAGCGATGGCGATGAAGATGGCGGTGAAGACGGCGGTGGAGATGGCTCCGGGGGCAATTCCCCGTCCGGCAGGGTGCCGGAACAGAGAGTTCTGTCCCCCGAATTGGAGTTTCGCGATGGCGGCGGCGCCCCTGGAGTCTTTCTGGAGTTTCGTCAATTGGTACTGCGTTTTTAGGTCGAAAGGGCTTTTATAGGCGAAGAGGCGGCGCAGGGGGGCACCTGGAGGCGCCACACCCTAGGCCGGCGCGGCCTAGGCCTGGCCCGCGCCGCCATGTGGTGTGGTGGCCCCCTGGCCCCTCTCCGACTCTTCTTCGGTGTTCTGGACGCTTCCAGGAAAAATAGGAGGTTTGGCGTTGATTTCGTCCAATTCCGAGAATATTGCCCGAACAGCCTTTCTGGAACCAAAAACAGCGTAAAAACAGAACCGGCACTGTGGCATCTTGTTAATAGGTTAGTTCCGGAAAATGCATGAAAATGATATAAAGTGTGAACAAAAGATGTTGGTATTGTCATAAAACAAGCATGAAACATCGGAAATTATAGATACGTTGGAGACGTATCAGCATCCCCAAGCTTAGTTCCTACTCATCCTCGAGTAGGTAAACGATAAAAGATAATTTCTGAGGTGACATGCTACCAACATAATCTTAATCATACCATTGTAAAGCATATGAGATGAATGCAGCGATTCGAAACAATGTAAATGCAATGAGTAAACAAGTGAATCATATAGCAAAGACTTTTCATGAATAGTACTTTCGAGACAAGCATCAATAAGTCTTGCATAAGAGTTACTCATAAAGCAATAAATTCATAGCAGAGACATTGAAGCAACACAATGGAAGATTAAGTTTCAGCGGTTGCTTTCAACTTGTAACATGTATATCTCATGGATAGTTGTCAATGCAAAGCAATATAACAAATGCAATAAGCAAGTATATAAGAATCAATGCACAGTTCACACAAATGTTTGCTTCTTGAGGTGGAGAAAGATAGGTGAACTGACTCAACAATAAAAGTAAAAGAATGGTCCTTCAAAGAGGAAAGCATCGATTGCTATATTTGTGCTAGAGCTTTTATTTTGAAAACATGAAACAATTTTGTCAACGGTAGTAATAAAGCATATGTATCATGTAAATTATATCTTACAAGTTGCAAGCCTCATGCATAGTATACTAATAGTGCCCGCACCTTGTCCTAATTAGCTTGGACTACCGGATCATCACAATGCACATGTTTTAACCAAGTGTCACAAAGGGGTACCTCTATGCCGCCTGTACAAAGGTCTAAGGAGAAAGCTCGCATTGGATTTCTCGCTATTGATTATTCTCAACTTAGACATCCATACCGGGACAACATAGACAACAGATAATGGACTCCTCTTTTATGCATAAGCATGTAACAACAATTAATAATTTTCTCATATGAGATTGAGGATATATGTCCAAAACTGAAACTTCCACCATGGATCATGGCTTTAGTTAGCGGCCCAATGTTCTTCTCTAACAATATGCATGCTTAACCATAGGGTGGTAGATCTCTCTTACTTGAGACAAGACGGACATGCATAGCAACTCACATGAAATTCAACAATGAATAGTTGATGGCGTCCCAGTGAACATGGTTATCGCACAACAAGCAACTTAATAAGAGATAAAGTGCATAATTACATATTCAATACCACAATAGTTTTTAAGCTATTTGTCCCATGAGCTATATATTGCAAAGGTGAATGATGGAATTTTAAAGGTAGCACTCAAGCAATTTACTTTGGAATGGCGGAAAATACCATGTAGTAGGTAGGTATGGTGGACACAAATGGCATAGTGTTGTTTGGCTCAGGATTTGGATGCATGAGAAGTATTCCCTCTCGATACAAGGTTTAGGCTAGCAAGGTTGTTTGAAGCAAACACAAGCACGAACTAGTACAGCAAAACTCACATAAAAGACATATTACAATCATTATAAAACTATACATCGTCTTCCTTGTTGTTCAAACATCTTACTAGAAAATATCTAGACTCTAGAGAAACCACTCATGCAAACCAAATTTTAACAAGCTCTATGTATTTCTTCACTAATAGGTGCAAGGTATATGATGCAAGAGCTTAAACAAGAGCACAACAATTGCCAAGTATCAAGTTATTCAAGACATCATACCAATTACTACATGTAGCATTTTCCAATTCCAACCATATAATAATTTAACGAAGCAGTTTCAACCTTCGCCATGAATATTATGAGCTAAGAACACATGTGTTCATACGAACCAGCGGAGCGTGTCTCTCTCCCACACAAGCATTTATTCAAACACAAACAAAAACAAAAGCATACAGACGCTCCAAGTAAAGCACATAAGATGTGACCGAATAAAAATATAGTTTCAAGAGAAGGAACCTGATAATTTGTCGATGAAGAAGGGGATGCCTTGGGCATCCCCAAGCTTAGACGCTTGAGTCTTCTTGAAATATGCAGGGATGAACCACCGGGCATCCCCAAGCTTAGAGCTTTCACTCTTCTTGATCATAGTATATCATCCTCCTTTCTTGACCCTTGAAAACTTCCTCCACACCAAACTCGAAACAACTCATTAGAGGGTTAGTGCACAATAAAAATTAACATATTCAGAGGTGACACAATCATTCTTAACACTTCTGGACATTGCATAATGCTACTGGACATTAGTGGATCAAAGAAATTCATCCAACATAGCAAAAGAGGCAATGCGAAATAAAAGGCAGAATCTGTCAAAACAGAACAGTTCGTATTGACGAATTTTAAAATGGCACCAGACTTGCTCAAATGAAAATGCTCAAATTGAATGAAAGTTGCGTACATATCTGAGGATCATGCACGTAAATTGGCTTAATTTTCTGAGTTACCTACAGGGAGGTGGACCCAGATTCGTGACAGCAAAGAAATCTGGAACTGCGCAGTAATCCAAATCTAGTACTTACTTTTCTATCAACGGCTTTACTTGGCACAACAAAACACAAAACTAAGATAAGGAGAGGTTGCTACAGTAGTAAACAACTTCCAAGACACAAATTTAAAACAAAGTACTGTAGCAAAATAACACATGGGTTATCTCCCAAGAAGTTCTTTCCTTTATAGCCATTAAGATGGGCTCAGCAGTTTTAATAATCCATTCGCGGGAAATAGTATTTGAAGCAAAAGAGAGCTTCAAGAGGCAAATTCAAAACAAATTTAAGTCTAACATGCTTCCTATGAAGAGGAATCTTGTACACAAATGAATTCATGAAGAACAAAGTGACAAGCATAAGAGGATAAAACACGAGTAACTTCAAGATTCTCAACATAAAGAGGGGAAACTTAATATTATTAAGATGCATATAACCATATTTCCCTCTCTCATAATAACTTTCAGTAGCATCATTGATGAAATCCACAATATACCCATCACTTAAAACATTCTTATCATGGTTCATATGCATAGAAGTATCATTAATTTTGGCATAAGAAGAGTTATTCTCATTATTAGTAATTGGAGCAAGATTATTATCAAGAATTTGAACATGGTAAACAAGTTGCATATTAAAAGAATTGTTTTTGGTAATCCAATCATGACTATGACAAGTTTCATAAGGATAATTATAACCTATATCATAGCATTCTTTATAATAATCATCAAAGATCGGAGGCACAGTGTCATCATAAGAAATAGAATAGTTATCTTTCACAGTCGGTTTATCTATAACCATACCATCATTGTTATTAGAAGGAGATGTATCAAACACATAATGATCAGTAGCAAAAGGATTTTCAAACACCTCTTCCCCAAGCGTCCAGCTTTCTATATTATTATGGGAGGAAGCATGGATAGCACTGACACTATGGCAATTATTATCATCATTTTCAGAATTAGTTTCCCAGAGATTTGCAATATCAAAAGTAGTGTGTTCATTCAAATCATGATTGCTAATGTATGTAAAGGGCATAGGAAGATCATCGTATTCAGATTCATTATCACAATAATCATTAGGAGCAACATACTTACGGTTACCTAGCGTTATCTCATTCACGCGGGGATACGCCGTTACCTCTCTCTTTTTATTCTCCTTCTTCTTCTTCTTCTTCGTTCCCTTCTTCTTCTTCTTCTCTTCCTTTTCCTCGTCCCCTTCTTTAGGAGGAAGAGGCTTGAAGGGTGGCTCGTCCGCATAACCTGATTTACTTTCAGAAACAATAGAAGAAACTTGGGAGGATCCCTCCTTTTCATTAATTAGTTGAAAACACACAGCGGTCCTATCATATTTTGGCAAGGTGTCATCTTCTAAAATATTTTGTATGTAAGTATTTGTATGGCTATTATCAATGCAATAAGAAAAACACCCATGCAGGACATCATCAATATCAAGATCACTCATATGTAACAAAGAGATTTTTCTCGACAATTCTTCACACCCCAAAAATAAAGTAAGTTCATCATGCTGATTAGGAGTAATTTCATCATCACAATACAAATTTGCAGCACTCATTGGGTTCAAATTATCATTGGAGGAGCATTGAAAATTAAAATGACCCACTTCATGGCAAACTTCACAAATAAAAGGATAGAGGGCACAAACTTTTTTACCAAGATCATCTAGAGCCTTAAACCACTTTCTAGTTTTTTCATTAGCATGATGGATACAATATTCATCTTTGATTTGATTAATTCCACAAGGTCTATGTATTCCACAAAAATTAACATGCTTATAAGAAATAGCATTTTTAGGAGTTTGAGCATGCTTATTGCAATAATTAACAACAATTTCATTCTTCATGCAAGCCTCTTTAAAAGGTTCATGATACTTATCAAAATTATTTTTAGGCAATTCAAAATGAGAAGCAAAGGCTTTATAAAGATTTGCAGCAACTTGAGAGTCAAGACCATAAGTAGCACTCATATTTTGAAATTTATCGGTATCCATAAAAGCTTCAATGCATTCATAATCATAATTTATACCTGACTCTTTACCTTTGTCGTTCTCCCATCCTTCAGCGTTGTCCTCAATCCGATCAAGAAGATCCCACCTAGCTTCAACCTCTTTGCTTGTGAAAGATCCTTCCGAACACGCGTCCAGATAGTCCTTGTGTTGTCCTGAAAGCCTCGCATAAAAATTGTTAACAATAACATTACGGGGGAGCTCATGAATGGGACATTTGAGCATTAGAGATTTCAATCTCCCCCACGCTTGAGAAATACTCTCTCCATCACGAGGATAAAAGTTATAAATATAATTCCTATCAATATGCACTTCATGAGGAGGATAAAATTTAGAATAAAACCGGGGCACAATATCATTCCATTCAAGAGAATCCCCATTATCCAGTAATTTATACCAATGCGCCGCTTTACCAGACAGCGATATAGAGAATAGTTTCTTCCTCACTTCATCCATAGCAATACCTGCACACTTGAATAAACCGCATAATTCATGCAAGAACAATAAATGATCTCCAGGGTGGACAGTTCCATCCCCTGTATAACGGTTATCCATAACGCGTTCAATAATTTGCATAGGTATTTTATACGGAATACTTTCGGCAGGTGGATTTAAAATATCAGAAGCATCATTAGAGTTATCGCATATGGGAGATAAAGCATTATCAGAACAAAAATATTTCTTCCAAAGCTGAGGAGCAAAAAAGATTATTTTTATATAAACTAGCTTCCCCAAGCTTAGACTTATCCATAGTATTAGCAGTAATTGCATTCACACTAATAACATCACTACTAGCATGTAAATAAGGTTCCATAGGTTTTTTAATTTTTGCATCAAACAATTCTAAATCAGGAAAAAGACTAAAAAGCTCATCAATTTTTTTGTTGTTTTCCATTATGCCTAACTAGTGTAAACAAGAAACAAAAAGTTGCAATTGCAGGATCTAAAGGAAATAGCTTCGAGTACTTACAATGGCGGAAAATAGCTTAGTAGCCGAGATCCGGAGTGTGAGTACCTTTTACCTTTCTTCCCCGGCAACGGCGCCAGAAAAGTGCTTGATGTCTACGTTCCCCCTCCTTTCCTGTAGACAGTGTTGGGCCTCCAAGAGCAGAGGTTTATAGAACAGCAGCAAGTTTTCCCTTAAGTGGATCACCCAAGGTTTATCGAACTCAGGGAGGAAGAGGTCAAAGATATCCCTCTAATGCAACCCTGCAACCACAAAGCAAGAAGTCTCTTGTGTCCCCAACACACCTAATAGGTGCACTAGTTCGGCGAAGAGATAGTGAAATACAGGTGGTATGTATAAGTATGTGCAGTATCAACGGTGCCGAAGAAAATAGCTTGCTGGCGTGTAGTTGATGGTGGTAGTATTGCAGCAGTAGTAACGCAGTAAAACAGTAAACAAGCAGCGATAGCAGTATTTAGGAACAAGGCCTAGGGATTACACTTTCACTAGTGGGCACTCTCAACATTGATCACATAACAGAACAGATAAATGCATACTCTACACTCTTGTTGGATGATGAACGCATTGCGTAGGATTACACGAACCCTCAATGCCGGAGTTAACAAGCTCCACAATTTGTTCATATTTAAGTAACCTTATAGTGTAAGATAGATCAACAGACTAAACCAAGTACTAACATAGCATGCACACTGTCACCTTCATGCATATGTAGGAGGAATAGATCACATCAATATTATCATAGCAATAGTTAACTTCGCAATCTACAAGAGATCATGATCATAGCATAAACCAAGTACTAACACGGTGCACACACTGTCACCTTTACACACGTGCAGGAGGAATAAAACTACTTTAATAACATTGCTAGAGTAGCACATAGATAGTAGTGATACAAAACTCATATGAATCTCAATCATGTAAAGCAGCTCATGAGATTATTGTATTGAGGTACATGGGAGAGAGATGAACCACATAGCTACAGCGGAGCCCTCAGCCTCGGGGGTGGATTACTCCCTCCTCATCATGGAGGCAGCGATGGCGGTGAAGATGGCGGTGAAGACGGCGGTGGAGATGGCTCCGGGGGCAATTCCCCGTCCGGCAGGGTGCCGGAACAGAGAGTTCTGTCCCCCGAATTGGAGTTTCGCGATGGCGGCGGCGCCCCTGGAGTCTTTCTGGAGTTTCGTCAATTGGTACTGCGTTTTTAGGTCGAAAGGGCTTTTATAGGCGAAGAGGCGGCGCAGGGGGGCACCTGGAGGCGCCACACCCTAGGCCGACGCGGCCTAGGCCTGGCCCGCGCCGCCATGTGGTGTGGTGGCCCCCTGGCCCCTCTCCGACTCTTCTTCGGTGTTCTGGACGCTTCCGGGAAAAATAGGAGGTTTGGCGTTGATTTCGTCCAATTCCGAGAATATTGCCCGAACAGCCTTTCTGGAACCAAAAACAGCAGAAAACAGGAACTGGCACTGTGGCATCTTGTTAATAGGTTAGTTCCGGAAAATGCATGAAAATGATATAAAGTGTGAACAAAAGATGTTGGTATTGTCATAAAACAAGCATGGAACATCGGAAATTATAGATACGTTGGAGACGTATCAGGGACGCTTTGCGTCCTACGCAAGGCACAACTCCCTTGGAGTTCCCCTGAACCTGCCGTCTCACCCCCAGCTGAGGCACCATGTGGACCACCTCGACTTCATGTTGAGTGAGGTTCACATCCAGCTGGATGACTCCCGCGCCCGCATCAACTTCACCCACCTCCAGCTGCTTCAGCATGCCGAGACCATCAAGGTCCTCGCCAAGGAGCGCCGGACTCTTCACCGTGAGAACGCGAAGAAGGACTACACCATCCACCGCCTCAAGGCCCGGATCGCTGCACTGAAGGAGACCATCGAGACCCAGGCGGAACTGCTCAGGGATCTGGAAGGAGAAGGCGAGGGAGAAGACATCCAGGGGGATGGCTACTCCTACGTGAGCAACGACAACGACTACGAGGAAGACGACGACGAAGACCTGGCTTTCCACCCCTATGAGGATGGCCATGAGCACCTGACTGCCGGGATGGATACCACCGTCCCGATCAACGTCGATGGAGAGTAGTCCCGTCTGAGCACTTGCGTAGCATGAGTTGTATAGGTCCTTTGTATCCGCCCCATGTATCGTAGATTGTTGAAAGGGTTCTTCAAACCCTCCGGTTTGTTGGTTTGTAATATTTGCTACCTTAATGACTATGTTGTGTGTTTAAGTTTAATATATCAAGAATTCAAGTTTTAAACTTTGTGAACTTCATCCAAAATGAGCCTTAGAAATTTCCCTCTCGTCTCATGATCTATATCCATGTTCAGATGGCACCCCCAACTCGCAGCATGAATCAAGATGCGATGATGCAAATGTTGCAAATGATGATAGCTGATCGAGAGGTAGAGAGGGCTGAAAGACAAGCCAATCTCGCTGCACTTCAACAGATTGCTCAGGGCAATCAAGGCCATGGAAACCACGACCATCCAGGGTCAAAACTGAAGAACTTCCAGAACACCAACCCACCGGTGTTTAGCAAGACGGAAGAGCCTCTTGACGCTGATGACTGGCTCCAGACAATGGAGAACAATCTTGAGGTTGCGGAGTTGAAGACAACGAGAAGGTGCTATTTGCCACCCACTATCTGGCAGGACCTGCACGTGCCTGGTGGACAAGTGCCCGCGCATTAAATGCGGGGCAAATGATGACTTGGGCAGATTTCAAGCTCAAGTTTAGCAAGTATCATGTGCCACCGGGTCTGATCAAGAAGATGAGGGACGAGTTCAGGGAACTCAAACAAGGCCGACTGACCGTGGTAGAATACCGCGACAGATTCCTCACTCTGTCAAGGTACGCCCCGGACGAGACGGACACCACCGAAAAGAGGAAGGAGAGATTTCTGAATGGACTGCACGATGAGATGCAGACTGTGCTGGTCAACATCCCTTTTGCTGACCTAGAAGCCCTTATTGACTCCGCCATCCAGATGGAGGGGAAACTCAACCAAGCCAACGAGAACCTCAAGCGCCGAATGATGAATCAGAGTGGGCCCAACAATACCCACAAGTATCGCCCCAGCTCAAGCGGATGGTTTGTCCCAAGAAACAACAAGCCCCAGATGCAGAATTCACGTCCGGGTTATCAGAACCGGAGTGGAGGAAACCCTAGGCCAGGAGGCCACAACAACAACAACAACAACAACAACTTCAACCGCGCTCCACCCCGAGCCCCCAACCCCAACAACAACAACTCCAACACTGCTCCGAGGACTGGGAGCAACGCTGTTCCCATCACCCCCAAGGACAAGTCCACCATCACTTGTTACGAGTGCGGAGTGGTGGGGCACTACTCCAACGAGTGCCCCAAGAGACTCGCCAAGACTGCTGCCAACACCTCTGGCCCTGCTCAGCAGCAACACCGTGTCGCCAAAGGCAAGAAGTTCACCCCCAACAACCCGAACAACCGCAGCGGCCGCCTCTTTCACATGAGTGCGGAAGAAGCTCAGGAAGCCCCAGATGTTGTGCTGGGTATGTTCTCTGTTAACTCAATACCCTGCAAGAGTGCTGTTTGATTCTGGAGCATCGCATTCGTTCGTTACTGAAGATTTTGCATGCACTAGTAAGATTCAACCCATCAATTTGAAGCATGTCATGATAGTTCAAATACCTGGTTCAACAACTAAAGCTAGAAAAATTTGCAAAGATGTGCCTATCAGAATTCATGAAATAGAATTTTATGCAAATTTGATTGTTCTGGGAACAAAAGGTTTGGAAGTAGTACTGGGTATGGACTGGATGTCAAAACATCATGGACTGATTGATTGTGCCAATAAGGCCATCACCATGACTAGTAGCACCGGAGTGTTAGTAGAGCACATATCTGAAAGACTGCCCTGAAAGTTTACCTGCAACCAGAGTTTAGCCAAACCCACCTTGGATCAGATCAGGGTCGTTTGCCGATACCCCGATGTGTTTCCTGATGATCTGCCTGGTATGCCCCCAGATCGGGATATCGAGTTTATCATTGAGTTAATCCCTGGAACCGGACCTATAGCCCAGAGAGCCTATAGCATGAACCCGGCAGAATTAGTGGAACTGAAGAAGCAACTGGATGATATGACATTCAAAGGTCTGATTCGACCAAGTGCGTCGCCTTGGAGATCACCAGTTTTGTTTGTGTACAAGAAGGATGGTGCCAATCGTTTATGTACGGACTACCGTAAGCTTAACGATGTCACCATCAAGAACAAGTACCCCTTGCCGAAGATAGAGGATCTGTTTGACCAATTGACCGGTGCCAAAGTATTCTCGAAGATTGATTTGAGGACTGGTTACCACCAACTGAAGATTCGTGCCACCGATATCCCCAAAACTACCTTTACCACCAGATATGGATTGTATGAGTACAACGTCATGTGTTTTGGATTGACCAATGCCCCCGCTTACTTCATGAACCTCATGAATAAGATCTTTATGAACTTTCTGGATAAGTTTGTCGTTGTCTTCATCGACGACATCCTTATCTACTCCAAATCCGAAGAAGAACATGAGCATCATTTGGAAGTTATTTTAGATAACCTTCGGGAGCATCAGTTGTACGCCAAGTTCAGCAAATGTGAGTTTTGGTTGAAGGAAGTAGGATTCCTGGGACACATCTTGTCCGCAGGAGGAATTGCCGTTGACCCCTCAAAAATCAAGACTGTTGAAGAATGGCAGGCCCCAACCACTCAGACTGAAGTCCGTGCTTTTCTCGGATTGGCGGGATACTACCGCCGGTTCGTTGAAGGTTTCTCAACCATAGCAAGACCAATGACTCAGTTGCTGAAGAAGGATAAGAAGTTTGACTGGACTGACAAGTGTGAAGAGAGTTTCCAACAACTCAAGCTCAGATTGACCACAGCCCCAATACTGATCATGCCGGACATCACCAAGCCCTTCGACGTCTATTGTGATGCATCCAAGATTGGTCTTGGATGTGTGTTGATGCAAGAAGGCAAAGTGATATCTTACCTGTCAAGACAACTGAAGCAACATGAGCAGAATTATCCAACCCATGACATAGAGCTAGCAGCCGTGGTTTTAGCCCTGAAGGTATGGCGTCATTACCTCATGGGTAATCGATGCGAGATCTATTCTGATCACAAGAGCTTGAAGTATATCTTCACTTAGAAGGAGCTGAATATGAGGCAGCGCAGATGGTTAGAGTTAATCAAGGATTATGATATGGAAATTCACTATCACCCCGGCAAGGCCAATGTGGTAGCGGATGCCCTGAGTAGACTGCCGTGTCAGTTGAACTCCATGATCGCAGAAGAGCAACCCAGTTTGTATCACGAGTTTGAGCAGTTTAGGATGGAGCTAGTTAGCGAAGGTTTTCTAGCCAGCATTGAACTCCAACCTACCTTCATTAGTCAGATTAAGGAAGCCCAGAAGGGAAATGCTAGCATTGATGGGATCAAGAGCCAAATTGCTGCGGGAAAGGCACCGGGATTCACTGAAGATGAAGAAGGAGTGCTATGGTACAACGGACGCCTTTGTGTGCCGTCAGATTCAGAGTTGAAGCAAGTTATTCTGAAAGAAGCCCATGACACCCTTTACTCCATTCATCCCAGAGGAACCAAGATGTACCAAGATTTGAAGGAACAATTTTGGTGGCATGGAATGAAGAGAGAAATTGGAAGCTACATCGCCAAATGTGATATCTGTCAAAGAGTCAAAGCAGAACATCAACGCCCTGCAGGATTGTTGCAACCCTGCAGATTCCCGAATGGAAGTGGGATTCTGTCGGAATGGACTTCATTACCGGACTGCCCAAATCTAGTAAAGGAAATGATTCTATCTGGGTAGTGGTCGATAGATTGACCAAAGTCGCCCACTTCATCCCCGTCAAGACCACCTATCAAGGACCAAGGCTCGCAGAGTTATATATCTCAAGGATAGTCAGCTTACACGGAACACCGAAGTCCATAGTATCCGACAGAGGATCCCAATTCACCTCCAGATTCTGGCAGAAAGTACATGAAGGACTCGGAACTCGGCTAAATTTCAGCACAGCCTATCACCCGCAGACGGATGGACAGACTGAACGAGTCAACCAGATACTAGAAGATATGTTGAGAGCATGTGTGCTAGAGTATGGATCTAAGTGGGAAGACTGCTTGCCATACGCAGAATTCTCGTACAACAACAGCTATCAGGCCAGTTTGCAAATGGCCCCCTTTGAAGCTCTGTACGGAAGGAAGTGTCGTACCCCTCTGAACTGGTCGGAAGTCGGAGAAAGTCAAGTCTTTGGACCAGATATTCTCCGAGAAGCTGAAGAGAAGGTTCACAAGATCCGCGAGTACCTCAAGACAGCCCAATCAAGACAGAAGAGCTACGCCGACAAGAGACGTCGAGAGATGACCTTCGAGATCGGCGATTTCATCTATCTCAAAGTGTCCCCCCTTAAAGGAATGCAGAGGTTCCAGCTTAGAGGAAAGCTTGCACCCCGATATGTAGGACCCTTCAAGGTCCTGAGTCGTCGAGGAGAAGTATCCTATCAACTGGAGTTACCAGAAGAAATGTCAGCGGTGCACAATGTGTTTCACATCTCGTTACTCCGGAAGTGCTTAGAGGTACCTGAGAAGACCGAGGTTTTCAAGAACATCGATCATCGAGCTGTGGATATCAACTCAGATTTGACATATCGCGAAGTACCTATTCGCATCTTGGAAGAAGCTTTCAGAACCACCCGCACCAGAAGTATCAAGTTTCTGAAGATCCAATGGAGTAATCACACCGAAGAAGAAGCCCCATTTGGGAGAGAGAAGACTTTATGAAGACTGAGTACCCAGATCTCTTTAGTACCTAATTTTCTTTAAGATCTCGGGACGAGATCTTTTGTAAGGGGGAAAGGTTTGTAACATCCCAAGATTTCAACAATAATAAATAAAGAGAGAGAAGTCAATAACCCAAATTTCTCAACAAACAAAAACTTTTCTCATGCATATAGTGTTACATATAGTGCTATGCATAGTGTGCTTTTCTATTTGTGCAATTTCCATGATGAGTGCTTATTGTTAATCAAGTGTGTTTAAACCCTAACCCAAGATCACTAAACCCTAATTTGATAAGAAGAAAAGATTTAGAAAATAATTCAATTCTCACTCACATACAACTTGGGCCAATTTTGCAAAACTTCAATCAAGGCCACCATTGCTTGCTCCCTTGGTTGTAAAACCCTTGGATATCAATTACAAACCCAAATGCATCAAAGAAACCAAATTCAAATAAAAGAAAATTTCAAATTCAACCAACATATGATAATGGTCATATGGCCACTTTTTAATTTCTTCACCACTTTGCACCCCTGGATCTTTTGATTCCTAAACCAAAATTTGTCAACTCTTGCCACCTCATCCAAGACCATGTGAAGATGAACAACTTTGGTGTTGACCATCAGTGCTGAAGTTGACTAGGTTGACCCTGGTAATTAGGACAAAATGCTATATGAGAGTAAAGTGAAGATGACCACATTTTGGAAACTTTGCAAATCAACTCCAAAATGAATACCACCACCACCATTCTAACACATTAATTATATGTTTGAGTTCCACCAAAAAGAATTTCAAAATTCAAATATTTTTCTCATGCGGCCATTTCGTCGAGCACTTGGCAGGCAGTAATTCTGAAGTGCAACACACCTCATTGTCCAGTAGATTTTGGGCTAAACCCCTTTTGATTTGTGATGATGAGCCTCTCTTGCATCCCCTGCACCTCTGCTTGTCCTTGCCCCGTCGATTAAAGCATGGCAACCCACCTAAACAATGCAAAACTTTGCAATGCCGGCCACCTTTGGTCACCCTCTCTCTGGCCCTCCCCTCTCTCGCCAACCTTGTCCAGTACCTGCCCCTGACCATGGTGATCACAATGGTGCATGGCCCAGGCTCGCGCACGCACGGCATTGGCCAGGCAACGTGCGCCCAGCACCATGCCAGAGCATGCCAGGCACGCGGTGAGCGCGCCCTGAACGCGCCAGAGCATCTCGCGTGCTATCGCCCGCGTCCTCCCCCTGCATCCCTACGACTGTAACGAGCACCGCCACCCTCTCCTCTACCGCGTAGACACACTCGAACGCCTGCCGCCGCCTTGTCGCCGTCGTCCTCGTCGGAATCGTGCTGCAGTACTACCGCACTCAATTCATACCCCTGAACGATTCCGTCCAGCTTTGGCAGCGCCGAAAGACGATTCAGCATCGCCATGCCACCGCCCATCGAGTGTCGTCCTCGTCTTGCCCTTTCGCACGCTGGAGACTCCGCGCCATGCTTGACCCCTCTCAGCACCCACGGCACACCATCGACACTATAAATAGAGGAGCCCCCAGCACGATCACTTCACACCATTTGACTCACCTCTCTTCACTGCTTCTTCTCACACCCGTAGTTCATCCAATTACCGCCGGAGTCGCCGCAATTTGAAGCTGAAGGCCGCCGGAGTCCGCAGATCATCGCCATCGACTGGAGCCTCCCCACGCCTCGCCGCCGGTACCAGGAGCTTCCTCATCTACGTAAACGTCGCCGCGCACCTCGCCAATGCCCGCGGGAACGCTGGTAGGCTCTCCGACCCCCTAGCTCGCCGCCAGACCCTCGCCCTCTCGCCGGAGAAGACGACGATCGTGCACCGCACGATCTCGTTCTAATCCAACGCCTCCCAGTCATCCATACCGTTTCAGCGTTTATGTCTCGCTGACAGGTGGAGCCACCTGGTCAGGCGGCCCGCTTGCACTGGTAGCGTTCCTGGGCCGTTCTTAGCGGTTTAAATCCATTTGGGCCCGTAGGCTTTTCCCGCGTGGCCCAACAATTCAAAAATCCGTTTAATTCGATTTAGTTCAAATGCTTACTGGTGTCTTTTTCAAATTTGAATAACTTTCAAACTACTGCACCAAATTTAGCAAACTTCATATCTCTGGAAAGCCCAAGATTTTATCTAACCAATGCCGCTGGTCCCACTCCCAAATTCGTAGTAGAATTCAAATGCTAAAAATGACAAGTCAGGGACTTTTACACATTCAAACTTTATTTAAAATTCAACCATAATTGATTTTGAGTTGACTCCAACTCTCATAAATCACAAATGTTGTCCTCTAATTGATTATGCAATAATCTAGCCAGGTTGTTTGTATGATCATGGACTAGATCAAAATAATGGCTAGGGGGCCATTTCTAGTGCATTTAAATCTTGAAATTCAAATTCTATAAATAGTATGAGAGTTACTCTCTCATTTAAATTGTGATCCTAAGTAATTCCATAAGAGGTAATGACCTTGAGCTAATGAACCTCCTATGCCATTACTTAGTGATTTTAAATCATTATCAAGTTATTCTTAAATTGCATGAGGTATAGCACCTCATTTAAATTATACTCCCCTATAATAGATATGAAATGTTGACCTTGGTCAACCTATATTTCATACCTGATTATTACTGAAGGAGGTTAAATCTTGATAGGGCTAATGAGAGTAAAGTAGTTTCTCTAAAGATTTAATTAAGCAACCCAAATGAATAAGTATAATGAGAGGAAATTATTTTTCTCTTAAATAAGAACTAACCAAGTAATTCACCATGCCATGTTTGTGTGTTGCTAGAATAATATGTGTGAACCACTTTGGTGTGTTTTAGTCAAGCATGTAAGATTGGTTTAGTGATTATATACCTCGTATTCGTATCTAGACGCTAGTAACGAGGAATACCAAGAGGAGGAGGCCTACTCTCAAGAGGAGGAGGAAAACTTTGACAACTACCCCACTCAAGGCAAGCTAAAACTCTTGCCAAGTCCTAAGTGCAAGGCTCTACAAGAGCAAGGCACCATCACACTTTATTTTCTGTCTTACCTATCCCATGTTCTTACCTTGCAATTATTTTTGCTTATTTTATTTCAAGGTTTATTTTGATTCATGATTCACTTGGTCTAGATTAGCACAAGAGTATCAAATTTAGCCTAGAGCAAATAAAGCTAGATAGCACTGATGTCTACTTCCCCCTCCTTTTCCTGTAGACAGTGTTGGGCCTCCAAGAGCAGAGGTTTGTAGAACAGCAGCAAGTTTTCCCTTAAGTGGATCACCCAAGGTTTATCGAACTCAGGGAGGAAGAGGTCAAAGATATCCCTCTCATGCAACCCTGCAACCACAAAGCAAGAAGTCTCTTGTGTCCCCAACACACCTAATAGGTGCACTAGTTCGGCGAAGAGATAGCGAAATACAGGTGGTATGAATATATATGAGCAGTAGCAACGGTGCCAGAAAATAGCTTGTTGGCGTGTAGTTGATGGTGGTAGTATTGCAGCAGTAGTAACACAGTGAAACAGTAAACAAGCAGTAGTAACGCAGCAGTATTTAGGAACAAGGCATAGGGATTAGACTTTCACTAGTGGACACTCTCAACATTGATCACATAACAGAATAGATAAATGCATACTCTACACTCTTGTTGGATGATGAACACATTGCGTAGGATTACACGAACCCTCAATGCCGGAGTTAACAAGCTCCACAATTCAATGTTCATATTTAAGTAACCTTAGAGTGCATGAAAGATCAATTCGACTAAACCAAGTACTAACATAGCATGCA
This sequence comes from Lolium perenne, assembly GCF_019359855.2. NCBI lineage: Eukaryota > Viridiplantae > Streptophyta > Magnoliopsida > Poales > Poaceae > Lolium > Lolium perenne. The sequence goes on along the minus strand of NC_067248.2, from coordinate 28,369,025 downwards.
CACTGTCACCTTCATGCATATGTAGGAGGAATAGATCACATCAATACTGTCATAGCAATAGTTAACTTCGCAATCTACAAGAGATCATGATCATAGCATAAACCAAGTACTAACACGGATGCACACACTGTCACCATTACACCGTGTAGGAGGAATAAAACTACTTTAATAACATTGCTAGAGTAGCACATAGATAAATTGTGATACAAAATACATTGCAATCATAAAGAGATATAAATAAGCACCTCACTATGCCATTCATCAGTGAATAAGTATTCTGTGAAATATAGCCTAAGAGACCCACACGGTGCACACACTGTCACCTTTACACACGTGGGACAAGGAGTCTCCGGAGATCACATAAGTAAAATTCACTTGACTAGCATAACGACTTCTAGATTACAAGCATCATCATATGAATCTCAATCATGTAAGGCAGCTCATGAGATTATTGTATTGAAGCACATATGAGAGAGATGAACCACATAGCTACCGGTACAGCCCCGAGCCTCGATGGAGAACTACTCCCTCCTCATGGGAGCAGCAGCGGTGATGAAGATGGCGGTGAAGATGGCAGCGGTGTCGATGGAGAAGCCTTCCGGGGGCACTTCCCCGTTCCGGCAGCGTGCCGGAACAGAGACTCCTATCCCCCAGATCTTGGCTTCGCGATGGCGGCGGCTCTGGAAGGTTTCTGTGGGTTTCGTCGAACATATCAGGGTTTTCGCGACGGAGGCTTTAAATAGGCGAAGAGGCGGCGCCAGAGGGTCGAAGGGGTGCCCACACCATTGGGTGGCGCGGGCCCCCCTGGCCGCGCCGACCTATGGTCTGGGGGCCCAGTGCCCCCTCTCTGGCGGCTCTCGGGTGTTCTGGATGCTTCCAGGCAAAATAGGAACATGGGCGTTGATTTCGTCCGATTCCGAGAATATTTCATTACTATGATTTCTGAAACCAAAAACAGCAGAAAACAGGAACTGGCACTTCGGCATCTTGTTAATAGGTTAGTTCCAGAAAATGCACGAATATGACATAAAGTGTGCATAAAACTTGTAGATAACATCAATAATGTGGCATGGAACATAAGAAATTATCGATACGTCGGAGACGTATCAGCATCCCCAAGCTTAGTTCTGCTCGTCTCGAGCAGGTAAAACGATAATACAGATAATTTCTGGAGTGACATGCCATCATAACCTTGATCATACTATTTGTAAAGCATATGTAGCGAATGCAGCGATCAAAACAATGTATATGACATGAGTAAACAAGTGAATCATATAGCAAAGACTTTTCATGAATAGCACTTCAAGACAAGCATCAATAAGTCTTGCATAAGAGTTAACTCATAAAGCAATAATTCAAAGTAAAGGTATTGAAGCAACATAAAAGAAGATTAAGTTTCAGCGGTTGCTTTCAACTTGTAACATGTATATCTCATGGATAATTGTCAACATAGAGTAATATAACAAGTGCAATATGCAAATATGTAGGAATCAATGCACAGTTCACACAAGTGTTTGCTTCTTGAGGTAGAGAGAAATAGGTGAACTGACTCAACAATGAAAGTAAAAGAATGGTCCTCATAGAGGAAAAGCATCGATTGCTATATTTGTGCTAGAGCTTTGATTTTGAAAACATGAAACAATTTTGTCAACGGTAGTAATAAAGCATATGTATCATGTAAATTATATCTTACAAGTTGCAAGCCTCATGCATAGTATACTAATAGTGCCCGCACCTTGTCCTAATTAGCTTGGACTACCGGATCATCACAATGCACATGTTTTAACCAAGTGTCACAAAGGGGTACTTCTATGCCGCCTGTACAAAGGTCTAAGGAGAAAGCTCGCATTGGATTTCTCGCTATTGATTATTCTCAACTTAGACATCCATACCGGGACAACATAGACAACAGATAATGGACTCCTCTTTTATGCATAAGCATGTAACAACAATTAATAATTTTCTCATATGAGATTGAGGATATTTGTCCAAAACTGAAACTTCCACCATGGATCATGGCTTTAGTTAGCGGCCCAATGTTCTTCTCTAACAATATGCATGCTTAACCATAAGGTGGTAGATCTCTCTTACTTCAGACAAGACGAACATGCATAGCAACTCACATGAAATTCAACAAAGAGTAGTTGATGGCGTCCCCAGTGAACATGGTTATCGCACAACAAGCAACTTAATAAGAGATAAAGTGCATAATGACATATTCAATACCACAATAGTTTTTAAGCTATTTGTCCCATGAGCTATATATTGCAAAGGTGAAGAATGGAATTTTAAAGGTAGCACTCAAGCAATTTACTTTGGAATGGCGGAGAAATACCATGTAGTAGGTAGGTATGGTGGACACAAATGGCATAGTGGTTGGCTCAAGTATTTTGGATGCATGAGAAGTATTCCCTCTCGATACAAGGTTTAGGCTAGCAAGGTTATTTGAAACAAACACAAGGATGAACTGGTACAGCAAAACTCACATAAAAGACATATTGTAAACATTATAAGACTTTACACCGTCTTCCTTGTTGTTCAAACTCAATACTAGAAATTATCTAGACCTTAGAGAGACCAAATATGCAAACCAAATTTTAGCAAGCTCTATGTATTTCTTCATTAATAGGTGCAAAGTATATGATGCAAGAGCTTAAACATGAGCACAACAATTGCCAAGTATCACATTATCCAAGACATTTTACCAATTACTACATGTATCATTTTCCAATTCCAACCATATAACAATTTAACGAAGAAGAAACTTCGCCATGAATACTACGAGTAAAGCCTAAGGACATACTTGTCCATATGCAACAGCGGAGCGTGTCTCTGTCCCACACAAAGAATGCTAGGATCCATTTTATTCAAACAAAACAAAAATAAAAGCACACAGACGCTCCAAGTAAAGCACATAAGATGTGATGGAATAATAATATAGTTTCAGGGGAGGAACCTGATAATGTTGTCGATGAAGAAGGGGATGCCTTGGGCATCCCCAAGCTTAGACGCTTGAGTCTTCTTAGAATATGCAGGGGTGAACCACCGGGGCATCCCCAAGCTTAGAGCTTTCACTCTCCTTGATCATGTTGCATCATACTCCTCTCTTGATCCTTGAAAACTTCCTCCACACCAAACTTAGAACAACTCATTAGAGGGTTAGCGACAATAAAAATTAACATGTTCAGAGGTGACACAATCATTCTTAACACTTCTGGACATTGCATAAAGCTACTGGACATTAATGGATCAAAGAAATTCATCCAACATAGCAAAAGAGGCAATGCGAAATAAAAGGCAGAATCTGTCAAAACAGAATAGTTCGTATTGACGAATTTTATCGAGGAACCAGACTTGCTCAAATGAAAATGCTCGAATTGAATGAAAGTTGCGTACATATCTGAGGATCACTCACGTAAATTGGCATAATTTTCTGAGTTACCTACAGAGAATTTTGCCCAGATTCGTGACAGCAAGAAATCTGTTTCTGCGCAGTAATCCAAATCTAGTATTGACTTTACTATCAAAGACTTTACTTGGCACAACAAAACACAAAACTAAGATAAGGAGAGGTTGCTACAGTAGTAAACAACTTCCAAGACACAAATATAAAACAAAGTACTGTAGCAAAATAATACATGGGTTATCTCCCAAGAAGTTCTTTCTTTATAGCCATTAAGATGGGCTCAGCAGTTTTAATGATGCACTCGCAAGAAATAGTATTTGAAGCAAAAGAGAGCATCAAGAGGCAAATTCAAAACACATTTAAGTCTAACATACTTCCTATGAAAAGGAATCTTGTACACAAATAAATTCATGAAGAGCAAAGTGACAAGATCAGGAAGATAAAACAAGTGTAGTTTCAAAAATTTCAGCACATAGAGAGGTGTTTTAGTAACATGAAAATTTCTACAACCATATTTTCCTCTCTCATAATAACTTTCAGTAGCATCATGAGCAAACTCAACAATATAACTATCACATAAAGCATTCTTATCATGAGTCTCATGCATAAAATTATTACTCTCCACATAAGCATAATCAATTTTATTAGTTGTAGTGGGAGCAAATTCAACAAAGTAGCTATCATTATTATTCTCATCAAGTGTAGGAGGCATAGTATAATCACAACAAAATTTACTCTCCATAGTAGGTGGCACCAAAAGACCACTATCATTACAATCATCATAAATAGGAGGCAAAGTATCATCAAAGAAAATTTTCTCCTCAATGCTTGGGGGACTAAAAAGATCATGAAAACCAGCTTCCCCAAGCTTAGAACTTTCTATATTATTATCAACAATGGTGTTCAAAGCGTTCATACTAATATTACTACCAGCATGCAAATAAGATTCCATAGGTTTTTTAATTTTCGCATCAAACAATCCATGTTTTAAATCAGGAAATAGAATAAGAAGATCATTCTTGTCCATTATGCCAAACTAGTGTAAACAAGAAACAAAAAGATGCAATTGCAGGATCTAAAGGAAATAGCTTGAGTACTTACAACGGCGAAAATAGCTTAGTAGCCGAGATCGGAGTGTGAGTACCTTTTACCTTTCCTCCCCGGCAACGAGCGCAGGAAAATAGCTTGATGTCTACTTCCCCTCCTTTTCCTGTAGACGGTGTTGGGCCTCCAAGAGCAGAGGTTTGTAGAACAGCAGCAAGTTTTCCCTTAAGTGGATCACCCAAGGTTTATCGAACTCAGGGAGGAAGAGGTCAAAGATATCCCTCTCATGCAACCCTGCAACCACAAAGCAAGAAGTCTCTTGTGTCCCCAACACACCTAATAGGTGCACTAGTTCGGCGAAGAGATAGTGAAATACAGGTGGTATGAATATATATGAGCAGTAGCAACGGTGCCAGAAAATAGCTTGTTGGCGTGTAGTTGATGGTGGTAGTATTGCAGCAGTAGTAACACGGTGAAACGATAAACAAGCGATAGTAACGCAGCAGTATTTAGGAACAAGGCCTAGGGATTAGACTTTCACTAGTGGACACTCTCAACATTGATCACATAACAGAATAGATAAATGCATACTCTACACTCTTGTTGGATGATGAACACATTGCGTAGGATTACACGAACCCTCAATGCCGGAGTTAACAAGCTCCACAATTCAATGTTCATATTTAAGTAACCTTAGAGTGCATGAAAGATCAATTCGACTAAACCAAGTACTAACATAGCATGCACACTGTCACCTTCATGCATATGTAGGAGGAATAGATCACATCAATACTGTCATAGCAATAGTTAACTTCGCAATCTACAAGAGATCATGATCATAGCATAAACCAAGTACTAACACGGATGCACACACTGTCACCATTACACCGTGCAGGAGGAATAAAACTACTTTAATAACATTGCTAGAGTAGCACATAGATAAATTGTGATACAAAATACATTGCAATCATAAAGAGATATAAATAAGCACCTCACTATGCCATTCATCAGTGAATAAGTATTCTGTGAAATATAGCCTAAGAGACCCACACGGTGCACACACTGTCACCTTTACACACGTGGGACAAGGAGTCTCCGGAGATCACATAAGTAAAATTCACTTGACTAGCATAACGACATCTAGATTACAAGCATCATCATATGAATCTCAATCATGTAAGGCAGCTCATGAGATTATTGTATTGAAGCACATATGAGAGAGATGAACCACATAGCTACCGGTACAGCCCCGAGCCTCGATGGAGAACTACTCCCTCCTCATGGGAGCAGCAGCGGTGATGAAGATGGCGGTGAAGATGGCAGCGGTGTCAATGGAGAAGCCTTCCGGGGGCACTTCCCCGTTCCGGCGGCGTGCCGGAACAGAGACTCCTGTCCCCCAGATCTTGGCTTCGCGATAGCGGTGGCTCTGGAAGGTTTCTGTGGGTTTCGTCGAACATATCAGGGTTTTCGCGACGGAGGCTTTAAATAGGCGAAGAGGCGGCGCCAGAGGGTCGAAGGGGTGCCCACACCATAGGGTGGCGTGGGCCCCCCCTGGCCGCGCGACCTATGGTCTGGGGGCCCAGTGCCCCCTCTCTGGCGGCTCTCGGGTGTTCTGGATGCTTCCGGGCAAAATAGGAACATGGGCGTTGATTTCGTCCGATTCCGAGAATATTTCGTTACTAGGATTTCTGAAACCAAAAACAGCAGAAACAGAAGCGGCACTTCGGCATCTTGTTAATAGGTTAGTTCCAGAAAATGCACGAATATGACATAAAGTGTGCATAAAACATGTAGATAACATCAATAATGTGGCATGGAACATAAGAAATTATCGATACGTCGGAGACGTATCAAGCACCCCTCATAACTAGTTGCTATTGCTAAATAACTAAAATTGACTACTCTAGATGGGAACATGTGGATTGCCTTTGAAAGATTTTGAAGGTGAATATGACCTGAATGACTTGGTGAATTTTGGTGAAAACTGATGATTGGGTTTGAATGCGATACCCTTCCAATTTTACAAGTACCCCCACAATATCTGATTATGGGTAGGACTTAACTAGAAACTTGTGTATCTTAGTATGGGTTCCCTCTAAAAAAACATCATAGGGGTTACGCCGAGGCTGCCTCCGTTACAAGTGAAATGATGTGAATATGAGGTGAATGTACAACCCAAGCCCTGTGCAGTTCCCGGGTTAACAGTTGGTTTTCACCGTTAGGCCAAGCTCATGGGGAGAGGTGCCTATACTAGGGTGTATAAGTGAAAGGTTGAGGTTGATGATCCGCGTACTGAGTTACGATGATTCGGGGTTATCCTCGACGGATGTAATCAAAATTTGTGGCACAAGAGTACAACCTCTGTAGAGTGTTAAAACTATTCGAATATTTGTGTCCACGGTTACGGACGATTGGAAAGGCCATACTATTCCGTTGTCAGAACTTTTGTCTTGAAAAGAGTTGTTGAATTGAAAGGTGATTTGACTTGAATGGTGGGAATGACACTAATGTTCCCACTTGAGTTTAGTCTAGCAAATAAAGAGTCTTTACTAAATGCTTATTAAACTAAAACTTGGCTTTATGCAAATAAACCTAGAGCTTAGCACCCCTTACTACAATTGTTGAGTTATTACATTAGTATTAGTTTGCGAGTACTTTAAAGTACTCATGGCTGTGTCCCTGGCTATTCAAATGCCAGACTATGAAGAGGAGCAACAGTATCAGGATGACGGACAACAGGACGTCTACGATAACTAGGACATCTTCTAACGTCAAGCGTTGCCTGTGGAATAGATAGTCCACTATTACTTCGCTTCCGCTACTATTTGTGTTGTTGAACAATCTATTTGTGTAATATTGGATCATATGATCCATTGTTGTAAGACAAGTATGTGTTGTAATAAATGATGACTCTATGCTACTTAACTATTATGTCTCGCAAAAACAATCTTCCTGGGATTGCGATGTATGATATAATAGGCATCCGGACTTAAAAACCCGGGTGTTTACAAGTTGGTATCAGAGCCATTGTTTAACCTTAGGAGACCCTAGTTAGAATGGACGTTTGACAAATTAGTTTCAAATTCAATAAAGGAAATAGTTACGAAAACATATTCACGCTCTTATCTTTGAAGATCTTTTGTAAAATAAGTCATGCTCTTCCTTTTGAGTTAATTAAAAATTTGAACACTTGCACTTCTCTAACTTACTCATCTAATCCCTCTACAGATGGAGCCATTCACCCAGACGGAGTTCTACCAGCTTGGGAATGGTGGCAATCTGGTCTTCGAAAGGGATCTCTTCGCCCTGACGGAGTTTCTCGGACGCGCACGTCCCTCCTGACTGACAAGATCCAGTTCTCCTTCAGGGAGAACAACTGGGTCGATGGACTCGCTCGTGGGATGCAGGAAGCGCTCGCACGTCTGTGCGGGCAAAACGCGATGGACCTCGAGGGGGGACGCTTTGTGTCCTACGCAAGGCACAACTCCCTTGGAGTGCCCCTGAACCTGCCGTCTCACCCCCAGCTGAGGCACCATGTGGACCACCTCGACTTCATGTTGAGCGAGGTTCACATCCAGCTGGATGACTCCCGCGCCCGCATCAACTTCACCCACCTCCAGCTGCTTCAGCATGCCGAGACCATCAAGGTCCTCGCCAAGGAGCGCCGGACTCTTCGCCGTGAGAACGCGAAGAAGGACTACACCATCCACCGCCTCAAGGCCCGGATCGCTGCACTGAAGGAGACCATCGAGACCCAGGCGAAACTGCTCAGGGATCTGGAAGGAGAAGGCGAGGGAGAAGACATCCAGGGGGATGGCTACTCCTACGTGAGCAACGACAACGACTACGAGGAAGACGACGACGAAGACCTGGCTTTCCACCCCTATGAGGATGGCCATGAGCACCTGACTGCCGGGATGGATACCACCATCCCGATCAACGTCGATGGAGAGTAGTCCCGTCTGAGCACTTGCGTAACATGAGTTGTATCGGTCCTTTGTATCCGCCCCATGTATTGTAGATTGTTGAAAGGGTTCTTCAAACCCTCTGGTTTGTTGGTTTGTAATATTTGCTACCTTAATGACTATGTTGTGTGTTTAAGTTTAATATATCAAGAATTCAAGTTTTAAACTTTGTGAACTTTATCCAAAATGAGCCTTAGAAATTTCCCTCTCGTCTCATGATCTATATCCATGTTCAGATGGCACCCCCAACTCGCAGCATGAATCAAGATGCGATGTTGCAAATGTTGCAAATGATGATAGCTGATCGAGAGGTAGAGAGGGCTGAAAGACAAGCCAATCTCGCTGCACTTCAACAGATTGCTCAGGGCAATCAAGGCCATGGAAACCACGACCATCCAGGGTCAAAACTGAAGAACTTCCAGAACACCAACCCACCGGTGTTTAGCAAGACAGAAGAGCCTCTTGACGCTGATGACTGGCTCCAGACAATGGAGAACAATCTTGAGGTTGCCGGAGTTGAAGACAACGAGAAGGTGATGTTTGCCACCCACTATCTAGCAGGACCTGCACGTGCCTGGTGGACAAGTGCCCGCGCATTAAATGCGGGGCAAATGATGACTTGGGCAGATTTCAAGCTCAAGTTTAGCAAGTATCATGTGCCACCGGGTCTGATCAAGAAGATGAGGGACGAGTTCAGGGAACTCAAACAAGGCCGACTGACCGTGGTAAAATACCGCGAAAGATTCCTCACTCTGTCAAGGTACGCCCCGGACGAGACGGACACCACCGAAAAGAGGAAGGAGAGATTTCTGAATGGACTGCACGATGAGATGCAGACTGTGCTGGTCAACATCCCTTTTGCTGACCTAGAAGCCCTTATTGACTCCGCCATCCAGATGGAGGGGAAACTCAACCAAGCCAACGAGAACCGCAAGCGCCGAATGATGAATCAGAGTGGGCCCAACAATACCCACAAGTATCGCCCCAGCTCAAGCGGATGGTTTGTCCCAAGAAACAACAAGCCCCAGATGCAGAATTCACGTCCGAGTTATCAGAACTTGAGTGGAGGAAACCCTAGGCCAGGAGGCCACCACAACAACAACAACAACAACTTCAACCGCGCTCCACCCCGAGCCCCCAACCCCAACAACAACAACTCCAACACTGCTCCGAGGACTGGGAGCAACGCTGTTCCCATCACCCCCAAGGACAAGTCCACCATCACTTGTTACGAGTGCGGAGTGGTGGGGCACTACTCCAACGAGTGCCCCAAGAGACTCGCCAAGACTGCCGCCAACACCTCTGGCCCTGCTCAGCAGCAACACCGTGTCGCCAACGGCAAGAAGTTCACCCCCAACAACCCGAACAACTGCAGCGGCCGCCTCTTTCACATGAGTGCGGAAGAAGCTCAGGAAGCCCCAGATGTTGTGCTGGGTATGTTCTCTGTTAACTCAATACCTGCAAGAGTGCTGTTTGATTCTGGAGCATCGCATTCGTTCGTTACTGAAGATTTTGCATGCACTAGTAAGATTCAACCCATCAGTTTGAAGCATGTCATGATAGTTCAAATACCTGGTTCAACAACTAAAGCTAGAAAAATTTGCAAAGATGTGCCTATCAGAATTCATGAAATAGAATTTTATGCAAATTTGATTGTTCTAGGAACAAAAGGTTTGGAAATAGTACTGGGTATGGACTGGATGTCGAAACATCATGGACTGATTGATTGTGCCAAGAAGGCCATCACCATGACTAGTAGCACCGGAGTGTTAGTAGAGCACATATCTGAAAGACTGCCCAGAAAGTTTACCTGCAACCAGAGTTTAGCCAAACCCACCTTGGATCAGATCAGGGTCGTTTGTCAATACCCCGATGTGTTTCCTGATGATCTACCCGGTATGCCCCCAGATCGGGATATCGAGTTTATCATTGAGTTAATCCCTAGAACCGGACCTATAGCCCAGAGAGCCTATAGCATGAACCCGGCAGAATTAGTGGAACTGGAGAAGCAACTGGATGATATGCTATTCAAAGGTCTGATTCGACCAAGTGTGTCGCCTTGGAGATCACCAGTTTTGTTTGTGGACAAGAAGGATGGTGCCAATCATTTATGTACGGACTACCGTAAGCTTAACGATGTCACCATCAAGAACAAGTACCCCTTGCCGAAGATAGAGGATCTGTTTGACCAATTGACCGGTGCCAAAGTATTCTCGAAGATTGATTCGAGGACTGGTTACCACCAACTGAAGATTCGTGCCACCGATATCCCCAAAACTGCCTTTACCACCAGATATGGATTGTATGAGTACAACGTCATGTCATATGGATTGACCAATGCCCCCGCTTACTTCATGAACCTCATGAATAAGATCTTTATGAACTTTCTGGATAAGTTTGTCGTTGTCTTCATCGATGACATCCTTATCTACTCCAAATCCGAAGAAGAACATGAGCATCATTTGGAAGTTATTTTAGATACCCTTCGGGAGCATCAGTTGTACGCCAAGTTTAGCAAATGTGAGTTTTGGTTGAAGGAAGTAGGATTCCTGGGACACATCTTGTCTGCAGGAGGAATTGTCGTTGACCCCACAAAAATCAAGACTGTTGAAGAATGGAAGGCCCCAACCACTCAGACTGAAGTTCGTGCTTTTCTCGGATTGGCGGGATACTGCCACCGGTTGGTTGAAGGTTTCTCAAGCATAGCAAGACCAATGACTCAGTTGTTGAAGAAGGATAAGAAGTTTGACTGGACTGACAAGTGTGAAGAGAGTTTCCAACAACTCAAGCTCAGATTGACCACAGCCCCAATACTGATCATGCCGGACATAACCAAGCCCTTCGACGTCTATTGTGATGCATCCAAGATTGGTCTTGGATGTGTGTTGATGCAAGAAGGCAAAGTGATATCTTACCTGTCAAGACAACTGAAGCAACATGAGAAGAATTATCCAACCCATGACTTAGAGCTAGCAGTCGTGGTTTTAGCCCTGAAGGTATGGTGTCATTACCTCATGGGTAATCGATGCGAGATCTATTCTGATCACAAGAGCTTGAAGTATATCTTCACTCAGATCGAGCTGAATATGAGGCAGCGCAGATGGTTAGAGTTAATCAAGGATTATGATATGGAAATTCACTATCACCCCGGCAAGGCCAATGTGGTAGCGGATGCCCTGAGTAGACTGCCGTGTCAGTTGAACTCCATGATCGCAGAAGAGCAGCCCAGTTTGTATCACGAGTTTGAGCAGTTTAGGATGGAGCTAGTTAGCGAAGGTTTTCTAGCCAGCATTGAACTCCAACCTACCTTGATTAGTCAGATCAAGGAAGCCCAGAAGGGAAATGCTAGCATTGATGGGATCAAGAGCCAAATTTCTGCGGGAAAGGCACCGGGATTCACTGAAGATGAAGAAGGAGTGCTATGGTACAACGGACGCCTTTGTGTGCCGTCAGATTCAGAGTTGAAGCAAGTTATTCTGAAAGAAGCCCATGACACCCTTTACTCCATTCATCCTGGAGGAACCAAGATGTACCAAGATTTGAAGGAACAATTTTGGTGGCATGGAATGAAGAGAGAAATTGGAAGCTACATCGCCAAATGTGATATCTGTCAAAGAGTCAAAGCAGAACATCAACGCTCTGCAGGATTGTTGCAACCCCTGCAGATTCCCGAATGGAAGTGGGATTCTGTCGGAATGGACTTCATTACCGGACTGCCCAAATCTAGTAAAGGAAATGATTCTATCTGGGTAGTGGTCGACAGATTGACCAAAGTCGTCCACTTCATCCCCGTCAAGACCACCTATCAAGGACCAAGGCTCGCAGAGTTATATATCTCAAGGATAGTCAGCTTACACGGAACACCGAAGTCGATAGTATCCGACAGAGGATCCCAATTCACCTCCAGATTCTGGCAGAAAGTACATGAAGGACTCGGAACTCGGCTGAATTTCAGCACAGCCTATCACCCGCAGACGGATGGACAGACTGAACGAGTCAACCAGATACTAGAAGATATGTTGAGAGCATGCATGCTAGAGTATGGATCTAAGTGGGAAGACTGCTTGCCATACGCAGAATTCTCGTACAACAACAGCTATCAGGCCAGTTTGCAATGGCCCCCTTTGAAGCTCTGTACGGAAGGAAGTGTCGTACCCCTCTGAACTGGTCGAAAGTCGGAGAAATTCAAGTCTTTGGACCAGATATTTTCCGAGAAGCTGAAGAGAAGGTTCCCAAGATCCGCGAGTACCTCAAGACAGCCCAATCAAGACAGAAGAGCTACGCCGACAAGAGACGCCGAGAGATGACCTTCAAGATCGGAGATTTCGTCTATCTTAAAGTGTCCCCCCTTAAAGGAATGCAGAGGTTTCAGCTTAGAGGAAAGCTTGCACCCCGATATGTAGGACCCTTCAAGGTCCTGAGTCGCCGAGGAGAAGTATCCTATCAACTGGAGTTACCAGAAGAAATGTCAGCGGTGCACAATGTGTTTCACATCTCATTACTTCGGAAGTGCTTAGAGGTACCTGAGAAGACCGAGGTTTTCAAGAACATCGATCATCGAGCTGTGGATATCAACTCAGATTTGACATATCGCGAAGTACCTATTCGCATCTTGGAAGAAGCTTTCAGAACCACCCGCACCAGAAGTATCAAGTTTCTGAAGATCCAATGGAGTAATCACACCGAAGAAGAAGCCACTTGGGAGAGAGAAGACTTTATGAAGACTGAGTACCCAGATCTCTTTAGTACCTAATTTTCTTTAAGATCTCGGGACGAGATCTTTTGTAAGGGGGAAAGGTTTGTAACATCCCAAGATTTCAACAATAATAAATAAAGAGAGAGAAGTCAATAACCCAAATTTCTCAACAAACAAAAACTTTTCTCTTGCATATAGTGTTACATATAGTGCTATGCATAGTGTGCTTTTCTATTTGTGCAATTGCCATGATGAGTGCTCATTGTTAATCAAGTGTGTTTAAACCCTAACCCAAGATCACTAAACCCTAATTTGATAAGAAGAAAAGATTTAGAAAATAATTCAATTCTCACTCACATACAACTTGGGCCAATTTTGCAAAACTTCAATCAAGGCCACCATTGCTTGCTCCCTTGGTTGTAAAACCCTTGGATATCAATTACAAACCCAAATGCATCAAAGAAACCAAATTCAAATCAAAGAAAATTTCAAATTCAACCAACATATGATAATGGTCATATGGCCACTTTTTAATTTCTTCACCACTTTGCACCCCTGGATCTTTGGATTCCTAAACCAAAATTTGTCAACTCTTGCCACCTCATCCAAGACCATGTGAATATGAACAACTTTGGTGTTGACCATCAGTGCTGAAGTTGACTAGGTTGACCCTGGTAATTAGGACAAAATGTTATATGAGAGTAAAGTGAAGATGACCACATTTTGGAAACTTTGCAAATCAACTCCAAAATGAATACCACCACCACCATTCTAACACATTAATTATATGTTTGAGTTCCACCAAAAAGAATTTCGAAATTCAAATATTTTTCTCATGCGGCCATTTCGTCGAGCACTTGGCAGGCAGTAATTCTGAAGTGCAACACACCTCATTGTCCAGCCGATTTTGGGCTAAACCCCTTTTGATTTGTGATGATGAGCCTCTCTTGCATCCCCTGCACCTCTGCTTGTCCTTGCCCCGTCGATTAAAGCATGGCAACCCACCTAAACAATGCAAAACTTTGCAATGCCGGCCACCTTTGGTCACCCTCTCTCTGGCCCTCCCCTCTCTCGCCAACCTTGTCCAGTACCTGCCCCTGACCATGGTGATCACAACGGTGCACGGCCCAGGCTCGCGCAGGCATAGCATTGGCCAGGCAACGCGCGCCCAGCACCATGCCAGAGCATGCCAGGCACGCGGTGAGCGCGCCCTGGACGCGCTAGAGCATCTCGCGTGGTGTCGCCCTCGTCCTCCCCCTGCATCCCTACGACTGTAACGAGCACCACCACCCTCTCCTCTACCGCGTAGACACACTCGAACGCCTGCCGCCGCCTTGTCGCCGTCGTCCTCGTCGGAATCGTGCTGCAGTACTGCCGCACTCAATTCATACCCCTGAACAATTCCGTCCAGCTTTGGCAGCGCCGAAAGACGATTCAGCATCGCCATGCCACCGCCCATCGAGTGTCGTCCTCGTCTTGCCCTTTCGCATGTCGGAGACTCCGCGCCATGGTTGACCCCTCTCAGCACCCACGGCACACCATCGACACTATAAATAGAGGAGCCCCCAGCACGATCACTTCACACCATTCGACTCACCTCTCTTCACTGCTTCTTCTCACACCCGTAGTTCATCCAATTACCGCCGGAGTCGCCGCAATTTGAAGCTGAAGGCCGCCGGAGTCCGCAGATCATCGCCATCGACTGGAGCCTCCCCACGCCTCAACGCCGGTACTAGGAGCTTCCTCATCTACGTCAACGTCGCCTCGCACCTCGCCAATGCCCGCGGGAACGCCGGTAGGCTCTCCAACCCCCTAGCTCGCCGCCAGACCCTCTCCCTCTCGCCGGAGAAGACGACGATCGTGCACCGCACGATCTCGTTCTAATCCAACGCCTCCCAGTCATCCATACTGTTTCAGCGTTTATGTCTCGCTGACAGGTGGAGCCACCTGGTCAGGCGGCCCGCTTGCACTGGTAGCGTTGCTGGGCCGTGCTTAGCGGTTTAAATCCATTTGGGCCCGTAGGCTTTTCCCGCGTGGCCCAACAATTCAAAAATCCGTTTAATTCGATTTAGTTCAAATGCTTACTGGTGTCTTTTTCAAATTTGAATAACTTACAAACTACTGCACCAAATTTAGCAAACTTCATATCTCTGGAAAGCCCAAGATTTTATCTAACCAATGCCACTGGTCCCACTCCCAAATTCTTAGCAGAATTCAAATGCTAAAAATGACAAGTCAGGGACTTTTACACATTCAAACTTTATTTAAAATTCAACCATAATTGATTTTGAGTTGACTCCAACTCTCATAAATCACAAATGTTGTCCTCTAATTGATTATGCAATAATCTAGCCAGGTTGTTTGTATGATCACGGACTAGATCAAAATAATGGCTAGGGGGCCATTTCTAGTGCATTTAAATCTTGAAATTCAAATTCTATAAATAGTATGAGAGTTACTCTCTCATTTAAATTTTGATCCTAAGTAATTCCATAAGAGGTAATGACCTTGAGCTAATGAACCTCCTATGCCATTACTTAGTGATTTTAAATCATTATCAAGTTATTCTTAAATTGCATGAGGTATAGCACCTCATTTAAATTATACTCCCCTATAATAGATATGAAATGTTGACCTTGGTCAACCTATATTTCATACCTGATTATTACTGAAGGAGATTAAATCTTGATAGGGCTAATGAGAGTAAAGTAGTTTCTCTAAAGATTTAATTAAGCAAACCAAATGAATAAGTATAATGAGAGGAAATTATTTTTCTCTTAAATAAGAACTAACCAAGTAATTCACCATGCCATGTTTGTGTGTTGCTAGAATAATATGTGTGAACCACTTTGGTGTGTTTTAGTCAAGCATGTAAGATTGGTTTAGTGATTATATACCTCGTATTCGTATCTAGACGCTAGTAACGAGGAATACCAAGAGGAGGAGGCCTACTCTCAAGAGGAGGAGGAAAACTTTGACAACTACCCCACTCAAGGCAAGCTAACACTCTTGCCAAGTCCTAAGTGCAAGGCTCTACAAGAGCAAGGCACCATCACACTTTATTTTCTGTCTTACCTATCCCATGTTCTTACCTTGCAATTATTTTTTCTTATTGTATTTCAAGGTTTATTTTTATTCATGATTCACTTGGTCTAGATTAGCACAAGAGTATCAAATTTAGCCTAGAGCAAATAAAGCTAGATAGCACCCCTCATAACTAGTTGCTATTGCTAAATAACTAAAATTGACTACTCTAGATGGGAACATGTGGATTGCCTTTGAAAGATTTTGAAGGTGAATATGACCTGAATGACTTGGTGAATTTTGGTGAAAACTGATGATTGGGTTTGAATGTGATACCCTTCCAATTTTACAAGTACCCCCACAATATCTGATTATGGGTAGGACTTAACTAGAAACTTGTGTATCTTAGTATGGGTTCCCTCTAAACAAACATCATAGGGGTTGCGCCGAGGCTGCCTCCGTTACGAGTGAAATGATGTGAATATGAGGTGAATGTATGACCCAAGCCCTGTGCAGTTCCCGGGTTAACAGTTGGTTTTCACCGGGAGGCCAAGCTCATGGGGAGAGGTGCCTATACTAGGGTGTATAAGTGAAAGGTTGAGATTAATGATCCGCGTACTGAGTTACGATGATTCGGGGTTATCCTCGACGGATGTAATCAAAAGTTGTGGCACAAGAGTACAACCTCTGCAGAGTGTTAAAACTATTCGAATAGCCGTGTCCACGGTTACGGACGATTGGAAAGGCCATACTATTCCGTTGTCAGAACTTTTGTCTTGAAAAGAGTTGTTGAATTGAAAGGTGATTTGACTTGAATGGTGGGAATGACACTAATGTTCCCACTTGAGTTTAGTCTAGCAAATAAAGAGTCTTTACTAAATGCTTATTAAACTAAAACTTGGCTTTATGCAAATAAACCTAGAGCTTAGCACCCCTTACTACAATTGTTGAGTTATTACATTAGTATTAGTTTGCGAGTACTTTAAAGTACTCATGGCTGTGTCCCTGGCTATTCAAATGCCAGACTATGAAGAGGAGCAACAGTATCAGGATGACGGACAACAGGACGTCTACGATAACTAGAACATCTTCTAACGTCAAGCGTTGCCTGTGGAATAGATAGTTCACTATTACTTCGCTTCCGCTACTATTTGTGTTGTTGAACAATCTATTTGTGTAACATTGGATCATGTGATCCATTGTTGTAAGACAAGTATGTGTTGTAATAAATGATGACTCTATGCTACTTAACTATTATGTCTCGCAAAAACAATCTTTCTGGGATTGCGATGTATGATATAATAGGCATCCGGACTTAAAAACCCGGGTGTTTACAAAACAATTACTTATGTAGACAGCAATATTAATCATGAATTCAAATAACAATAAAGTAATTTTATTTTTTTATATTTTTCTATTTAATATGTAATAATAATATCTTTAAATCCGTAAATCGGAATTTGATAATATATCTAAATCGATCAGAAAAATGAGAGGAATCCAAATATGATATCCATATCATATTGTGAACCTAAAAATGATTTTCCAAAAACTCATGAGCATTAGATCATGTACTTGTAATTCAAATCTGACCGACTTCTTACCGATTTGGAAGGAATTTATCCTTTTCACACTACAAGAAAAGTTGCCATGGCCGACGAAGTTGAAGTCGCGCCGTGGTTGCTGGTGTACCATGGCCGACGATTTTGGGTCCCTCCGTGGTGCATGTCAAAACTTTTTTTTTCTCGTTTTTGAGGCCACCTAGCCCGACGAAAGCGGCCAAAACGTCGCGTATGGTGGCCCGGGACGTGGTGCATCTCGAAATCTCGGGTTCGCCGGCCGAGTCAACGCAAATCCACACCGCCGAGGGATGTAGGGCCCAGATGGCAGCCTCTCTGGCATTGTTTTTTTTCTCGATCGCGCCATCTCGTTCAACGTTCTCCGATCGAGCCGTTTACGATGCAGGATCATGGGTCCCGCATGTCATCCTCTATGAACCAAAATTCTTTCTATTCTTGGATTTTTTTGACCCCACGATTTACGGCTACTTCCTTTTTCTTTTGATCCCTTGCCGCCTTGGAAACGTTGAGACCGCTGCTGCTAAATGGGACCCGCATGTCATCCTCTATGTGCAATCAACTTTCTTTTCTTGGAGTTTTTTTTGGCACCTCATATTTGGTCACTTGCCTTTTTTTTTCAATCCCCTGTCGCCTCTCAAACGGTGATACCGCTGCTGCTAAATGGGACCCGCATGTCATCCTCTATGTACTATAAAACTTTCTTTTCTTGGATTTTTTTTGGCACCTCATATTTGGTCACTTGCCTTTTTTTTCGATCCCCTGCCGCCTCTCAAACGGTGATACCGCTGCTGCTAAATGGGACCCACATGTCATCCTCTATGTACAATAAAGTTTCTTTTCTTGGATTTTTTTTTGGCACCTCATATTTGGTCACTTGCCTTTTTCTTTCGATCCCCTGCCGCCTCTCAAACGGTGATACCGCTGCTGCTAAATGGGACCCGCATGTCATCCTCTATGTACTATAAAACTTTCTTTTCTTGGATTATTTTTGGCACCTCATATTCGTTCACTTGCCTTTTTCTTTCGATCCCCTGCCGCCTCTCAAACAGTGAGACCGCTGCAGCTAAATGGGACCCGCATGTCATCCTCTATGAGCAATCGACTTTCTTTTCTTGGAGTTTTTTTTGGCACCTCATATTTGGGCACTTGCCTTTTTCTTTCGATCTCATGCCACGTTTGAAACGTTGAGGAACCTGCTGGCTCATGGGACCCGCATGTCATCCTCTATGTGCTATAAAAGTTTCTTTTCTTGAATTATTTTTGGCTCCTCATATTTTTTCACTTGCCTTTTTCTTTCGATCTCATGCCACGTTTGAAACGTTGAGGAACCTGCAGGCTCATGGGACCCGCGTGTCATCCTCTATGTAGTATAAAAGTTCATTTTCTTGGTTTTTTTCACCCTCTGATTTTTGGCAATTTCCTTTTTCTTTTGAACCCCTGCCGCCTCTCAAACGGTGATACCGCTGCTGCTAAATGGGACCCACATGTCATCCTCTATGTACAATAAAGTTTCTTTTCTTGGATTATCTTTTGCTCCTGATATTTTGTCACTTGCCTTTTTCTTTCGATCTCATCCGCCTTTGAAACGTTGAGTAAGCTGCTGGCTCATGGGTCCCGCATGTCATCCTCTACGAACAATAAAAGTTTCCTTTCTTGGAGTTATTTTTTACCCCTAATTTCTGGCTATTTGCCTTTTTCTTTTGATCTCCTGCCCCTTTGAAACGATGAGGACGCTGTTGGCAGGTCGGTCCCACAAGTCATCCTCTATGAACAATAAAAGTTTCCTTTGATGGATTTTTTTTGAACCCCTAATTAATTTCTGGATATTTCCTTTTTTTTCTTTGATCCCCTGCCGCCTTGGAATCGTTGAGGATGCTGCTGCCTCATGGGTCCCGCATGTCATCCTCTCAGAACGGTAAATGTTTCTTTTCTTGGATATTGTTTACCAAATGATTTTTGGCTTATTTTTTCTTTCGATATCCTGCCGCCTTTAAAACGTTGAGGACGCTGCTGGCTCACGGGTCCCACATGTCAGCCTCTATGAACAAAAAACGCTGAGGATGTTGCTGCCTCATGGGTCCCGCATGTCATCCTCTCAGAACGAAAATGTTTCTTTTCTTGGATTTTTTACCAACAGATTTTTGGTTTATTTTTTCTTTCCATCCCCTGCCGCCTTTAAAACGACGCTGCTGGCTCATGGGTCCCCGATGTCAGCCTCCCCGTACAAGAAACATGTGATATCTTGATTATTTTGCAGACAATAAACAGTGTATTGCGCTCTGAGCTATTTCAACGGATAAATTAAATATTTATTTTTACATAAACAAATTTATATGCTGAATCTCCTTGTTTTTGTTTTTGCGAAGCATAGGACTTTCCTGTTTTTTTTAGAAAAATCCGAACTATCCTGTTTTGGAGTGGGCTGAAATTGTACGAGTCAAAAGGCCCAGCAGGATAGTTCGAATGCCCAGATGTCCACATGCAGCCCAATTGAAATCGTTCTTTTTTTGGAATTTTTTCACCCCCTGATTTCTGGCTACTTCATTTTTCTTTTGGTCCTGTGCCGCCTTGGAAACGTTGAGACCGCTGCTGCAAAATGGGACCCGCATGTCATCCTCTATGTACAATAAAACTTTCTTTTCTTCGATTTTTTTTGGCACCTCATATTTGGTCACTTGCCTTTTTCTTTCGATCCCGTGCAGCCTCTCAAACGGTGATACCGCTGCTGCTAAATGGGACCCGCATGTCATACTCTATGTACAATCAAGTTTCTTTTCTTGAATTATTTTTGGCTCCTGATATTTGGTCACTTGCCTTTTTCTTTCGATCTCATGCCACGTTTGAAACGTTGAAAAACCTGCTGGCTCATGGGACCCGCATGTCATCCTCTATGTACAATAAAACTTTCTTTTCTTCGATTTTTTTTGGCACCTCATATTTGGTCACTTGCCTTTTTCTTTCGATCCCCTGCCGCCTCTCAAACGGTGATACCGCTGCTGCTAAATGGGACCCGCATGTCATACTCTATGTACAATCAAGTTTCTTTTCTTGAATTATTTTTGGCTCCTGATATTTGGTCACTTGCCTTTTTCTTTCGATCTCATGCCATGTTTGAAACGTTGAAAAACCTGCTGGCTCATGGGACCCGCATGTCATCCTCTATGTACAATAAAACTTTCTTTTCTTCGATTTTTTTGGCACCTCATATTTGGTCACTTGCCTTTTTCTTTCGATCCCCTGCCGCCTCTCAAACGGTGATACCGCTTTGCTAAATGGGACACGCATGTCATACTCTATGTACAATCAAGTTTCTTTTCTTGAATTATTTTTGGATCCTAATATTTGGTCACTTGCCTTTTTCTTTCGATCTCATGCCACGTTTGAAACGTTGAAAAACCTGCTGGCTCATGGGACCCGCATGTCATCCTCTATGTACTATAAAAGTTCATTTTCTTGGTTTTTTTTTATACCACTGATTTTCGGCTATTTCCTTTTTCTTTTGATCCCATGCCGCCTTTGAAACGTTGAGGACTCACTTTGGCTCATCGATAAAACTTTCCTTTCTTGGAGTTTTTTTACCCCTAATTTCTCGGCTACTTTCTTTTTCTTTTGATCTCAAGCCGCATTTGAAACGTTGAGACCGCTGCTGCTAAATGGGACCCGCATGTCATCCTCTATGTACAATAAAGTTTTCTTTTCTTGGATTATCTTTGTCTCCTGATATTTTGTCACTTGCCTTTTTCTTTCGATCTCATGCTGCCTTTGAAACGTTGAGTAAGCTGCTGGCTCATGGGTCCCGCATGTCATCCTCTACGAACAATAAAAGTTTCCTTTCTTGGAGTTATTTTTGAACCCTAATTTATGGCTACTTCCTTTTTCTTTTGATCCCGTGCCGCCTTGGAAACGTTGAGACCGCTGCTGCTAAATGGGTCCCGCATGTCATCCTCTATGAACAATAAACACTTCCTTTCTTGGAATTATTTTGTACCCCTAATTTCTGGCTATTTGCCTTTTTCTTTTGATCCCCTGCCGCCTTTGAAACGTTGAAGACTTTGCTGGCTCATGGGTCCCACATATCAGCCTCTATGAACAATAAACACTTCCTTTCTTGGAGTTATTTTGTACCCCTAATTTCTGGCTATTTGCCTTTTTTCTTTCGATCCCAGTCGCCTTCTAAACGTAGAGGACGCTGCTGGCTCGTGGGTCCCAGATGTCAGCCTCCATGGACAATAAACCTCTCCTTTGTTGGATTTATTTTTCACCCTCTGATTTTGGCTATTTCCTTTTTCTTTTGATCCACTGCCGCCTTGGAAACATTGAGTAAGCTGCTGACACATGGGGCCCGCATGTCATCCTCTATGTACAATCAACTTGCAAGATCTTCGAGCAAAAGAGCTTGTATTAATGGGACCCATATGTCAACCTCTATGTACAATAAAAGTTTCCCTTCTTGGATTATTTTTAGCTCCTGATATTCGGTCACTTTCCTTTTTCTTTCGATCTCAAGCCGCCTCTGAAACGTTGAGTAAGGTGCTGGCTCATGGGACCCACATGTCATCCTCTATGTACAATAAAGTTCCTTTTCTTGGATTTTTTTTTACCCCTGATTTTTGGTCACTTGCCTTGACGCGCTTTGGCTCATGGGTCCCACATGTCAGCATCTATGAACAATAAACCTTTCCTTTGTTGGATTTATTGTTTACCCCTAATTTCTGGCTATTTGCCTTTTTCTTTTGATCCCCACCGGCCTTTGAAAACGTTGAGGAACCTGCTGGCTCATGGGACCCGCATGTCATCCTCTATGTACTATAAAATTTCTTTTCTTGTTTTTTTTCACCTCTGATTTTTGGCTATTTCCTTTTTCTTTTGATCCCCTGCCGCCTTGGAAACGTTGAGTAAGCTGCTGACTCATGGGACCCGCATGTCATCCTCTATGTACAATCAACTTTCTTTTTTTGGAGTTTTTTTACCCCCTAATTTCTGGCTACTTTCTTTTTCTTTTGATCTCAAACCGCATTTGAAACAATGAAACCGCTGCTGCAAAATGGGACCCGCATGTCATCCTCTATGTACAATAAGTTTCATTTCTTGGATTATTTTTGGCTCCTGATATTTGGTCACTTGCCTTTTTCTTCCGATCTCATGCCGTCTTTGAAACGTTGAGTAAGCTGCTGGCTCATGGGTCCCGCATGTCATCCTCTACGAACAATAAAAGTTACATTTCTTGGAGTTATTTTTGACCCCTAATTTCTAGCTACTTCCTTTTTTCTTTTGATCCACTGCCGCCTTTGAAACGGTGAGGATTCTGCAGACTAATACAAGCTTTTTCTCTCCAAGATCTTGCAAGTTGATAGATTAAATCATGGAATTATTTGGATATGTTTTAAATTTCAAATCCACTTTATGAATTATTAAAAATACTGTTATCCATGTGGGTATGGAGCGAACAAGGATTTTCATATTGGGCATGAGCAGTTTCAAAAATTGGAACCCAATAATTCAAAATAAATAAAAACAACTTTTATGTAGAATCTCCGCGTTTTTTTTCTTTTGCCATTCATAGGATCTGTGTTTCATTAGAAAAGGGCCGAAATTGCATGAGCAGAAAGGCCCATTTGTAGTTATTGGGCTTCGACAGCCAGAGCAAGTAGGCCGAGAGCAATTACCATGTAGATGGCCGTTGGCAACCCAAAGTGAAATATTGGGCCCAACAGGGGAAGGCTGAACAGTACTATTTACTAATTGGAAGGTGGTACATGGCGTAATCCTGCCAAAAAAAAAGATGGACACGGGTTGCTGAAATTTTCCCATCTGCGCCTAATATCGCCGCCGCGGCTCCGCTTCCGCCGCCGCCGCCATGCCTCGTCTCGCGTCGAGCTCGCGGTACTGCCGCGTCTCGGGCACGGGGTACCGCGGCATCCGCGCGCGCCCCAAAGGTATGTATTACGCGGAGATACGTGACGGCGGCGAGCGCATCGGCCTCGGCACCTACGAGACCGCGCACGAGGCCGCGCGCGCGTACGACGCCGTGGCGTGGCGGCTCGGGCGCCCGCGATCGTCGATGAATTTCCATGACGTGTGGACGCGCCAGCAGGCCGAGGATCTCGCGCCGCCGCCGTACATCGTTAGACAGGAGGAACAGCACCGCCGCCGCGAGACGGAGCGCCGTTTGCGCATCTCCGAGCGGGACGAGCGCGCGGCGCGCGAGTGGGCGGCCCGCTTCCCCGAGGACGTTGCCGCCGAGAACGAGCACTTCCGCAGACGGAGGGCGGAGAAGGCGACGAGGCGGGCAGCGAAGAAGGAGGACCGCGCACGACGGAGGGCGGAGAAGGCGACGAAGCGGGCCTTCATCGAAGCGCAGCTCGCCGGGCCGACCACCATTGGCGAGGACGACCCTCGTTGGATTGACCTCTTCTCGTCGGATCCGGTGTCGGGCACGACACCGGACTCGTCAGATGTCGAGTTTTAGTTTAGTTTTATCGCACTACTTTGTAAAAATATGAACTACGGAGTATCTATCAAGCTAATTTTATCCTATTTTATGTCTATTTCTAGTCTTTGTTTGATCTTCTGTTTTACTGCACTCTATTTTTCATTATATTCTGTTTTTGGCGCTGGATTTATAGCGCTCCGAAAATACGCTGTTTCAGCCCTGCATTTGGCCGCCACGGTTTGCAGCTTCCGGTGAAGCTATTGCCGGCTCCATGCGCAAAGCATCAGCCATTCAGCCCACAGCGCCAAAATATAGAGCCACTCGCTGGAGTTGCTGTAATATGTTTGTCACAGGAGCTTACCTAATTAGTTAAAAAAAGATGTTCAGCGTGGGATTCGAAAAAAAGATCTTCATGTTTTTTTCCTAGCTATCCTAGTTCGGACTTTTTATTGTGTTGGCTAGTGCATGAAGCTTGACACCTGTATTATTTGATCCTGATATGAGGATAAGAACACCTTCAGCTTGCATTGCTAATGGTGTCTACTGCAAAGACGATGGCGTACATTCAATGGAGACCGATGCAAGAGAGTTGGTCTTGGTGAGCTCGCACTTGACATCATCGTACCACCTGAAGTAGGTGGTGTATTGGGATTAGACTGATAAGCATAGCACCTTGCAAAGAACAAGATGATGCTAGTGTTGGTTAACGTGATTTTACGCCAAAAGTCATGTATGCTCAACAGGTGCCGTACCTAGTTTGGATATTGTGTTGTTACCCTTTTGTGGTTTGGTGTTTGTCCAACAGAGAAAGCTACTCTTTTCCCGTGTAAGTGTTATTATGTGAACAAAAGTTGTGTGTACATATATATCGGCCAGAGAACCAAGATTGCATATTCTTGCCTGGTTATAACACATAAGTCATAATAACAATTAAAGAGAAAAGGAACATTTGCCTTTGCAATGTGATTGTGCCAAGTAGATTAGACAACCAACCACAAACATTACAGGTCAACAGCCAAACGCATGCGAAAGTCCTAAGGTAAGCTCCATAATACATGTTGAAACCAAAAGCCTAGAAACCATAAGAAAGGTAGCTCCACATCACAGTTCCACGACAGCAACATACTGATCATAAAACATATATCAAGTCAGGACAGCTGCACCACTGGGTAAGCATCCATGGGGTCTGGCTCAAGAGCGAAGACTCGTGTGAATCTTGCAAAATGTGGCTCTTGCCTCACCCCACCCATACATCTTATCATGGAACCTTACCAAATCAGCATGAATCATCTTGACATAAACATAGCTCCTCTCTCCATGCTGATGGGATTGAACAATGCGCCAGTTGCAGTGCTTCAGCTTGTCAAATAGTATGCAGGAGATGACGAAGCATGCTGGCTGGTCTTTTGTAGTGACAATGGCTTGGAGTAGCTGGTCCTGTGAACCACCCAACTGGATCTTTAGAGCTTGAAGGACAGTCCGTGCTATATAAGCTACCGTTGCTGACTTCAGCTCAGGTTCAGGTGAATGACAGCTGACATCTTGTCCTAGAGATGCAGATCCTTCTTGATCAGATTCAGCGGAATCATCACCACTACTTACAGGTGCGTCAGGTTCTACAGAAGGCACATCAGGTACATGCTCCAGTTCATAGGAGTCGGGTGGGACAGCACCGTTTGCTGAAATCTCTACAATACCAGCTCCAGGTAGACCACTAGTCTCTACAGAGGGTAAACCACCAATATCCACTTCAGAGGATTCTCGTGGCACGACACCTTTCGCTAGAGGCTCTACCCTACCAGCTCCAGGTCCACCACCAGTCAGTACTGTGGGCATAGTCATGACGGGTTCTACCAATACAAAACCTCCTTCGGGTGCAGGATCATCAGTAGCAACTCCAGCATCAGCACCAGTTAAATCGGTCTTGACAATAGGTAAACCGTTTTGCTCCAGTTCAGAGAATTCCCATGGCGCGACACCGTTCACTAGAGGCTCTACACTAGCAGCTCCAGCTGCACCACCAGTTTCTACAGCAGGGGGTAAACCCAATCCACAACTTTCTTCATGTGGCACGATGATGCCAGGTATAGGCTCACCAGTACCAGGTCCAGATGCATCAGTCTCCATAGACAGTAAACAAGGTGGCGTCGGAGGTTTAAAAGACTGGCATGCCATTTCACCTTTGTCATCAGACAATATAGAGTTTTCTTCAACTCTATGTTTCTACAATAATAAGCACATGAACAGAAATTAGACCAGAGCATCTAGCCATCTAACAGGGGCAGCGGCAAAACAAGCGTCGGTCAATATGTTTACCTTGTCATCTGGGATATCAGAACACACAGATTTAGAAGTCATTTCACATAGCATCCGCTTTTTCGTTCCTTCCCCTACGTCCATCTAGAATAAGTAATACTATTGACCACATAAAACTAATTAATCAAATATATGCATATGTTGAGAAGTTTGCACGGCAAATTGTGGATTCTGCTTTTATCACCTACGAATCGTCGTTCTATATATTTACCTTGTTATCTGGGATATCAGAAGTCACAGAATGAGAAGTCATCTCACTAAGTATCGGTTTTTTCGCTCTTTCCCCTCCATCCATCTGCAATAAGAAGTACTATTGATCACATAAAGCCAATTCATTGAATATATGCATATGTTGAGAAGTTTGCACAACAAATTGTGGATTCTACTTCCAATCACCAAGTAATCTCGTGAGAAATGCATGATCAAGATATGTTTCTCCCTCTTGATCGACATCTGCATCTCCATTAAGACTAATCATCGTGCGATGGTGCTAGCGCATACACTTCCAATCACCAGACAAGCAAAAAAATTGTTGATTCTAGTAATGCTTAATCAGCAGTGGCCATGGAACGACCACAGATCGACCAAGCAAAAAAATAAATCATCAGCCTACTGACCACCAGGCAAAACAAACTAGGCCCATACATGGCCTCACAAATCATCATCAAACGTCGATCAAACTAGCAAGTTTGAACATGGATTACTAATTTATTTTCTGATAAAGTGAGTATATTAATATCGAAAGATATTGATTACACTGAGCCTCTGCAACAACGCAATACCTTACTGGTAGTACGGATGCACATGGATTCCTAATACTCCCTCTGTTCGGTTTTAATTAGTCGACGCGAGGGAGAGAAGAAAATGAACTGTCGATGCTTTCAACTAGAGTCAATTAAATACGAACGGAAGAAGTACGTAGTAGTATTGACAAATATCCGGATCTAGTCTAAAAACAAATTGGCATGTAAATCCTAGTAGTCTACTAAACTAGGATCAATACCCTAGATTAGGGTTGCAAGCGGCGTCCGCGAATCGTCCCAAAGCAGAAAATTAGAGCAAATAGTGGTTGAGATTAGAGCAGATTTAAAGCACTCGCACTGAAACTAGCTAGCCCGCTACCCACCCCGCTTGACACCCTGCCCTAGATGTGAATCTACACCAAATATTCAAACAAGGATGAGCAACCGCCAATAAAATTTTATCCGCACATCATCATCTCTACCATACACAAGGGTATGGTGATTTCACATACAGCCATTGTTGCCGCGGGACGAGGATGAGTGATGCGCCGCGGAGAAGGTGCCTCACGCCTCCGCCGCCGCCGTCGAAGAGGAAGTCGAAGCCGCGCGATTGTGGTCCGTCGCCGATATGGAGGTGGAGCTACTAGGGAAGAGATGGAGGTGGAGGTGGAGAGGGAGTGATGGTTTGTACTAGTGGCGGCCGGTGAGGTAGTTATAAATACAGCCTCTCTCTCTTTTTTGGCAAGGAATGCAGCTTCTCTTGGAAGGCAACGAGGCAACGCACTCCAGATTTCGTATATTACTATAATAATATGGGCGGAGAAATTTGGACGCATCTGTGTTGTCTTGTCAAATGAATCACCAGGATTTGCTTTTAGAACTCCAGATTTGGGCGACCCAAGGAAGTAGAGATAGTAATGTACGCCATCTAGCTGCACGCTATCAAATCAAATAAATGGTCATGCCATTTACTTTTAAGATGGTGCAGCAGTTATTCTGACCAAAGAAACATGCACGTCTGCTGATTATTTCTGATGGGTATACATTTACCGTCCGCTAGCAAAGATTGTTTGGCACATTGTTCTTATGGCTTTCAACATCACACCCCTTAATATATTATTAATCAATGTTTGGGCAATCAATTGAGTGTGTTAATAAAAAATTAAAACCCACAAATCCAACTGTACTATTTTTAGGGCCATATGAAGGACAAGGAATGATTTTAAATGCCATATGGAGTACCTCCAACCATGTGAAATATGGTTGTCATGCGTGTGATACCCATGGCTTCGCATTGGATCTGTATATTATCCTACATACAGTCAACTATGAAGTACCACGATTTGGTTTTTGGGTGCAACCGGCTAGAGAATGATGCACGGGTTTGTACAGCCAGTACAATTCACATTAAGATTTTTTGATAGGATGTTGATGTGTATATGTAAGAATCATACACTAGAATGTCTTCTATGTTTAGATGGTTGATCTACGTTTATATTTTCTGTGAACCATGAGGTTAAGACCTTTGTACTGTAATAACGATTGCTAAATAACAGTATATATGTATGCCTCCAGGAACACTGAAACAGCCAAACAACCATGCATGTGCATAGACCGTATTTGATCAAATTAAAAGAAGCACCTCGGTTCATGCAAATAGCATCAGTTAATCACCTAAGTCCATTAGCTATAAATAGTTAAATAGGAGTCAAGACCAACTGAGCTAGCTAGTAGTATGATCCTACTATTACATAAATATCCCTAACTCTGATTGTCTTTGTTCCAGTCCAGTAGCGTTGGTGTAGCTTGGGATGAACCAAAACCCCGTATGCCGCTTGGCCCTGGACCGCTGCTTGAGAAAGAGATGCTTTGGTGGTCTTCGCCATTTAGACTGAAGCGGAAAATTTCTTGATGTGATGTGTCAAACTGAGAGCCAATGGTCTGAGGCGTGGTGTAGATGCAGTTTCTTCTTGTCAAATATCCTGGGGGAAATGTTGCACCACCCACTGGCATGAAAATCGGATAGTTCAACCCAAGGAACATAGAATAGTCTCCAAGATTAGTAACGCTTTCCCACGGGTTGGCTGGAAGTAACCGACTAGTGTCATTCGAGAATACCATGCAGGTATACCCCGAATAGCTGTGAACAGTGCGACCGCAATGGACAGAAGGGATACTATCATAATAAGTTGGAGCACCGTCAGCGTCAAAATCCATTGCGCCACGTGCATAGACCAGGAGAAGTCTAGAACGATCTTGAGATCTTGCCAGCCACCACGTACGACTATTAAAGTCAAAATCATCATCGATATCAAATCCAGCCGTCCACGGAATGAATGGAGCAGGGAGCACTATAGGACCTTGAAAAAGGAAAGAACACGTCACATGAAAATATATTTCATGATTTATCTACTAGTGATATTGATTTGATATTGGGATGCCAATACTAGTACTTTAAAAAATAATGGTCGAACATAAGATGGTTTGAAATATATTTCGAACATCTTGGTAAAACTTCATATGGATTAAAAACATGTTCCCCAAAATATTGGTCCAAATTTTAGATGGTTTGAATATAGTACTCCTTATTCTCTAGAACCGGGGGAATATAAACAAATGAAAGTCTTTATCAATATTGCATGGCAGCTTTATTGATTCTATTTCTACTCTACCTTAAATTTTCTAGGGAGTAATAATAAAGAAACTTAATTACTAGGGGGCCTTTTTCCTAAGGAACAACATGCACATTAGACCATACTAAAATTCCTATAGATGTTAAATTCTAAATATGTCCATACCACAAGAGGGTTATGGTGTGCGCCTATGGAATTCCTTTAAGCCAAAAGATGCCAAGACAGTTCAACAAATAAGAGGTGATATAAGTTACGTATATAAAAAAGATAGGGAGGAAATGTTACCAAATTGATTAGGATCCCATGCATAAACATTTCCAAGCTCGAACGGCGAACACAAGTCCGTTATGTATAATTGCATCGCAAGATATGGCGCCGCATCGAAACTGGTTTTCAAGAAATATCCATGTACGAGGATATTCGCCATGGAGGTAGGCAATTGCAAAGTCGAAGATTGCGACAAGGGAGAAATCTTTATACCCCCTAGCAGCTGTAGGAACTTGGCAAATAGCTATCTTCTCAGCTTGAATAGCGTAACGCTGATACTCGAATATAAGTGGATTGCGTGTGGTTTCCAACTTCTTCCTCAAAGATGGAAGCTTAATCTTGCGATGAGTGTAGACATTGAGGAGGTTCCACTTGCCTTCGGGGCCAACCATGGCGATCCAATCTCCATTGGCGCCTGCCCGCTCCTCATCCTTACCGTGTGGCATTAGGCCATCAAAGGAGAACCTGTCCAGCGGCAGTAGTTTGCACTTGCTGTGCACCGGCAAATCCTCCTTGAACACCCATGCTTTATCTGCCGGGTCACAACAGAGAACACACGGAAGGCCAAACGGCTGAGAAGCAGGCAGAGTGGCACTGTATTTGGCTGACTGAAAAATACTTTTGGAGGAACCGACTAGGGACGCGGCGGTGATGGCGTCGCACTGGCTGATGAGCACTTCAAGGGGGCCTTCCGTAAACACCTTGTGAAACAGCCCAGATCCACAGACCCTGCTCGATTTCGCCATCGCAATGAGGCAGGTGGTACAATGGGGTTGGTATTTTCTTGGGAGATCTATTGATTCGAACTTTGGGAGAGAGATGGCGATCAATGGCGGCAGGTGGGGGTTTGAGTTGGAGAACAGAGGCTCTCAAACTGGGCACTGCTGGATAGGATGCGAAAGCGCCATGGCGGAGACGCAGGCGCGTGCTATGGAAGCTGGGCGGAGTGGGGATAGACGACGGAGGTGAACCGAGACGCTACTCCTGCCTACTGCAGTTTCGAGGAGAGTGTGAATGTGTTCAAAAAAAGAGGAGAGTGTGACTGTGACCCGACACCCGAGTAGGAGCAGACGGACTATAGGAGTAGCCCCATCATTACAGAACATTAATCGTGCTTCCTACAATAAATAAGTGAAACATCCCAGGCTTGTGTTGTCTAATCAAATCGATGGCCATGTCAGTATTATGGTGAACAAATAAAACAAATACACACCAACCTTGTTCTTTTTGCAACGTACACCAACCTAGCAAGGCATCAACCTTCTCGCCATCAACTATGACTCCGTGGCTACTCCATGCTAGTATCGGCCACTAATTCAAATTTCAACTGAAGGCGTGCTATTTTATGGTCCTGAAAATTGCCAAAAAAAATACAACCCAAAAATGCAACAGATCCATGTTAAGGGGGTACACCCTACGCAATATACATGAAACTTCGAAACTTCAGCGACCTTGTAAGAATGCCCATGACAGTGCAGTTTTGCCAAATTAGGAAGAGACGAAATATGAATTCAACCAAAGAAATCTAGACGAATCCTTAGACAATAGCATAGTTAACACGTTCAGAAAAATGATGACTCCAAAAGAACAACATTAGCAAGAAATACTCCATTTTAGTTTGAATTTGCAGTCACATACATATACTAGTAGTACTGCCAAAATACTATAATACTCCGAGCTGCATTCTAGCACTCCAACTAGCTAGCTAATAGTTCTGGAGTAGTAGTACTACTATACAAGTCCAAAATACATCCGAACGAACCCTACTTCGAACTAAACTACTCCCTCCGATCTTCGAGTAACTACATTGCAGAAAGACTAAACGAATAGTATTGTATAACCGACGTGTTGATGCAAACGCAGAAAGGCAACACACGCAGCCCTCCATTCTCGCTCACAGAACGGGGCGGCACCGCCAGGAAAGAAGTGAGCTGCTGCAACATGATCGAGCTAGGCGTCGGGGAGCTCGTCGGCTCGATTACCGCCATCAAGGTGTCCGTCGAGAGGTCACTGGTCCCAGCCGTCGCCGGCGCCGGCGGACCAATCACCAGCAGCTGCGCCTTGTACATCGGAAACAAGCACGCGGCCGACCTGATGCACACACAGGACACAATGGTGGTCGGGCCGAGCGCGCCAACGGTGATGGCGAACACGCTACCGTCTTCTTCCCCACTGCCGATGAACAGGTGTCCCCGCGGTTGTACCGGAACACGAACTATGCACCAGGCGGGTATGCCATACTGGAACGTAAACACTGGGATGGAGTGGGATGCTTGGAGGTGTACCAGGAGCTCCCGCGGCGGGCCGGTGAAGCTGCAGCCGGTATTGATGGCCTCTGTGCAGCCGCACGGACCATGCGGGCACGCGATATAGTGCTTGTAGGACTCCGTGGAGGCGACCAAGCTCTGGCAGCCGACGCACTTGACCATTGCCCCAGATCGATTCGACGGCGGCAATCTTGCCCCAGATCGATTCGACGGCGGCAACCTCGCCGGCTGCTCGCACTTCTTGCACGGGTTCGGCGCAAGCTCGCCGACGCAGCGCCGACAGCCCATATGACCGCCCTTGCACTGCACGGAACAACGTACGTGGCATCAGTTGTCATTGACATTTCTCACAGGTGAACCTAAGAATGAAATCGGAAGGGAGCGACCTTGGATATGGGGGGTTTGAAGGGCAGCAGGCAGAGGGGGCACAACAAGAGGGCCTCCTCCATCTTCAGAGAAGAGTGATCGGGAAAACGAGAACGGGATGGGTTCTTTTTTTTATACATGCCTTGGAGTGGAGTATGGATACTACTACTTATAGGAAGAACTTCCTTGCTAAGAAACGGCGTCGGCCGTACGCAACCATAGATGCACCAGCGGCTCTGCAGTTTGTCAAAATAAAAGGACAGAGCTGCAGTGACTTGAAGTCTCCAAATCTCATTGTGACTTGGTGCCACCATCTACCAACCATTTGAGATCCAACGTTCCAAACTATCTCTTATTTTGAACCTAAAAACAAAAATTATGAAAAAAATCCAGTAAAATGTAGATGCCTTGTTCTAAAATCTGTGAATATTTCATCCCACTCGGACGATTAGTTTGTGATTAAAGAGCTTTTTACGTATACGAGCACTAGTTTAAACTAAATACTCCCTCTGATTCATATTAATTGACTTCAATATGGATGTATCTAGAACTAAAATGTGTCTAGTACATCCATATTAGAGTCAATTAATATGAACCGGAGGGAGTATATATTTGCTCACAAACCTTTGATTCAAATCGAATGAAACTTCACCAAAATATAAATCAAAATATGCACGATTAACTGGAAGTTCTTGAAATATTTCTGAGCAATTATAATAATTATTTAGTTTAAATTCTAAGTCTATCGCATACATTGGATCTGAGATGGATGGTGGATGGTGGCACCAAGTCACTGTGAGACTTGGAAGTATCAAGTCAGTGAAGCTCTATCCCAAAATAAAAGCTTCGTGAAGGGGGCAGTTTGGTTCGAAAAAGAAGACAGTGCCAAGCAGTTGTCAAACAATACCCATATAGTCAAATGTACTCCCTCTGATTCAAATGAATTGACTTTTGTCTAGATATATGGATGTATCAAGTCACTGAAGCTAAAATAAAAGCTTCATGAAGGGGGAAGTTTGGTTCGAAAAAATACAGTGCCAAGCAGCTGTCAAATAGTACCATAACGTCAAATGTACTCCCTCCGATTCAAACGAAATGACTCAACTTTGTATTTTGCATGTTAAAGGTTTTTCGTAAAACTTGGCCAATCTTAACATAGTTTGCCTTTCTAAAAAAAAGATATAAGCCCTAAGGCTCCGTTGATTCATAGGATGGGAAAACCATAGAAATATGAAAAACATAGGATTGAGATTTAATGGCTAGTTGAATCATATAGGAAGATGAGTTGTGTTTGATTGTGCCAAAGGAAATTTTCCATGAGGTATGACCTAATGTTTTATTCTTATAGGATTTGCACTGCAAGATTCCTATAGGATATGTTCCTATGAATCAAACAACTAGTGTGGGGAAAATTCACATGTGATCTAAATCCTACATAATTCCTATACAAATCCTATATATGAATTTTAGTTGTTAGGTCACTTAAAATGACTTCACTTGAAGGGTTACATTTTTGTTTTTTCTGAATTAGCAGTGATGCCTAACCATATATGTACCTAAACCAAGAGAATCAGCATAAACTTATGTATATTAATAGTAAGCGCATATATGAATGTTTTTTATCTACAAACCCAGGGTCATATATATGTACATAGAAACATGCATATATGCTAGTTTTTGTACCTTGGCGTGTTCCTCTTTTGGGCTATCTCTTTTTTGTTCACCGGTTCACAACCAACGCCCTAGATTAATTTGGCACTTAGAAAATAACATTTTGTTTTTGGCGCACTAACACAAATAGTAGTAGCACGGTCAACACTGTAGAGAAGTACAAAATAAATGTGTGTGGGTAATAATAAAATCCTTAATATGCCTTGAAAACCCACACGTACGCTCTTTCTAGGACAGAGGCAGTATGAGGTAATGCACCCACGCGCTGTCATCTGCCCGTTCGTGCTATATCTCCCAAATCTTGAAATATCGTCAGTTATCCATTTCACGTCCACACTTCTCCCTCTCTCCACGGACTAGGAAAAAACCCTCTCTTCACTTCCCCTTCCCATTCCACCGATGGAGAGCCCAACCGACGCCGTCAACGCAGCGAAAGCGAAAGCCGCGCGGCTGGCCTTAGCCGCAGAGGAGGCGTCCAGAGCCGCGACCGCAGCACGCATGGCCGCAACGGCGGCGATCATCGCCGCAGCGGATGCCAAAGACGAAGCGGAGGCCATTGCCGAAGGTCGGGCCATCGGTCGCTCATCGGCATCTGATGCTGTTGGTAGATGGGTCCACTCTCTTGGGAAGCATCCCCTAGATGACGAGGACGAGGTTGAACTCATCTTTGAACCGCCGCCGCCGACCTTCGACGAGAATATCGTCGACGAGGGGGAGGAAGTATGTTCCGATTCACCTCTCTCCCTTATTCAACATAGCCCTGTATCGATTTGCGCTATGGTCTCTCCCTCTTTTTTGCGCTATAGCATTTTGAATTAGCGTCGAATCTTTTTAGATTCATATTCAGTATTAGTTGCAACTGCTACATATTTGCTTCACATCCGATTCACCTCTCTCCCTTATTCAACATAGCCTGTATCGATTTGCTCTATGGTCTCTCCCTCTTTTTTTTGCGCTATAGGGTTTTGAATTAGCGTCGAATCTTTTTAGATTCATATTCATTATTAGTTGCAACTGCTACATATTTGCTTCACCTGTTTATTTGGCATGTATCAAAGTTGCTTATCGATGAGGTTGACAGCGATGTTGAGTCGCGTCATAGGAAGGCCAGGGCCACTCTCAACAAGCTTAAGGCGGGGAAGTTCGACAAGTATTGGAGTGAACCTGGACTGGTGCCAGAACAGCTGCCCCTTACGCACAAAGAGCATAAAGGTTGACTTTCGAAGCGTCTGCCGAAGCATGCCGAAGCCGGTGGGTCCGGCTGTCTCAAAGTTGGGGAAACTGTTAACCGATCCGGCTTCATAGCCAACCACATGGCCTATGGGCTATTCCTAAGGAAGAAATTGAACCAAGCTATCGAGACCGGTCGTGTGCCTCCTCCCAACCCCAAGCCACCAAAGATTAAAGGTATGGGCAGCAAGAAGCAGAAGAAGCGGGACCGGGAGGAGGCGACAGGAAGACGATGGTAAATATACTCCGTAACAGTTGTGCAGGAGTGTCTCTCCTACTTCTTCAAAAGCAGCATCTTTTGTTGAACTCTGTTTATGTTTGCTGCTCAGCAGCGTTTGTGGTGAACCTATTAGCTTAATTAGGGGTTGTTGAACTATGTTTGTGTTGAACCTTGCTTAATTAGGTTGTGTTGAACTCTGTTTGTGTTGGCATGGGAAGGGGGGCATGATGCTACCCTGAATTTGCGGGACCCCCAAAAAACTTGCAAATACGAGTGATGCATCCAAAAGGAACAAACTTTTACATGGTAGACCCCAGTCTGAAAGCAAGAAATGCGATCGGGTCCTTAACATCCACCGCCCGGATTGATCGGGTATTTTGCCTGCCTACCGCATGTGACTTGTGCTCACTGAAGTTTGGGACCTCACGCATGGGCACCACACGTAAGTGACAGACCTGTTGGTGTAAAAACTCGGGTGATTATTATACGTCATTAGTACAAAGTTTCCTATGGATTCAAGGGTTGGAAAGCCAAGTTAACTCATTTTCATGACTAAGAAGGAGCCAGGCTTACTTTTTCATTTTCATGTTTTAACTTGTTTAAATCTTGGTCAAACAAAGGATTTGACCAGGATTCAAATGGGCATAAAAATTCAAAAAAGAAATAAAAAAAAACCAAAGCACGTAAGCTTCTTATGTCATATAGTAAGCATTACAGTTGATCAACGAGTCTAGACATATTCAAACCAGAAAAATCATGTATATACCCCCTAACCCTAAACTCTGTCTTATGAAGTCAAGCATGAAGAAAAGTGGTATTGGGTTTCAAACATTGGAAATTGAAAAAACTCCCAAAAGCTTCATTTTGGAGTGACTAAGAAGAATCCAGGCTTACATTTTCATTTTCATGTTTTAAACTGGTTTAAATCTTGGTCAAACCTAGGATTTGACCAAGATTCAAGTGGACATAACAAATTCAAAAAAAATCAAAACCAAACACATAGTCTTTTGATGTCATATAGTAAGCATTCAAGTTGATAAACAAAGTCTAGACATATTTAAACAAGAAAAATCATGTATATACTTGGCCCCTAACCCTAAACTCTGTCTTATGAAGTCAAGCATTAAGAGAAGTGGTTTTGGGTTTCAAACATGGAAATTTAAAAAACCTCCCAAAAGCTTCATTTTGGAGTGACTAAGAAGAATCCAGGCTTACTTTTCATTTTCATGTTTTAAACTGGTTTAAATCTTGGTCAAACCTAGGATTTGACCAAGATTCAAATGGGCATAACAAATTCAAAAAAACCAAACACATAGTCTTTTGATGTCACATAATAAGCATTCAAGTTGATAAACAAGGTCTAGACATATTCAAACCAGAAAAATCATGTATCTACCCCCTACCCCTAAACTTTGTCTTATGAAGTAAAGCACGGAGAGATATCATTTTGGGTTTCGAACATGGAAAATTAAAAAAAAAACTCCCAAAAGCTTCATTTTGGAGTAAATAATAAGAAGGATCCAAACTTACTTTTCATTTTCATGTTTTAAACTTGTTTAAATATTGGTCAAACCTGCTAGGATTTGACCAAGATTCAAATGGGCATAACAATTTAAAAAAATTAAACCGAAAACCACTTCTCTTCGTGCTTGACTTCATTAGACAGAGTTTAGGGTTTGGGGTATATACATGATTTTTAATGTTTAAATATGTCTAGACTCCGTTGATCAACATGAATGCTTACTATAACTTAAGAAGCTTATGTGCTTTGGTTTTTCATTTTTTGAATTCTTTATTGAATTTTTATGCCCATTTGAATCTTGGTCAAATCCTAGGTTTGACCAAGAATTAAACAAGTCAGTAACATGAAAATGAAAAAGTAAGCATGGATCCTTCTTATTCACTCAAAAAATGAAGCTTTTGGGAGGGTTTTTGAATTTTCCATGTTTGAAACCCAAAACCATTCCTCTTGTATGCTTGACTTCATATATATGACAGAGTTTAGCCTTAGGGGGTATATACATGATTTTTCTAGTTTGAATATGTCTATACCTTGTTTATCAACTTGAATGCTTACTATAAACCAAAAATTCATGTATCTACCCCTAACCCTAAACTATGCATGAAGAGAAGTGGTTTTGGGTTTCAAACCTGGATATTTCAAAAAACCTCCCAAAAGCTTCATTTTGGAGTGAATAAGAAGGATCAAGGCTTAATTTTTCATTTTCATGTTTTAATCTTGTTTAAATCTTGGTCAAACCTAGGATTTGACCAAGATTCAAATGGGCATAATTTAAAAAAATGAAAAATCTAGGCACATAGTCTTCTTATGTCATATAGTAAGCATTCAATTAAGTTGATAAACAAGCTCTAGACATATTCAAACCAGAAAAATCATGATGTATCTACCCCCTATATATCCCTAAACCCTGACTTATGAAGTCAAGCATGAAGAGAAGTGGTTTTTGGTTTCAATCATGGAAATTTCAAAAACCCTCCCAAGAGCTTCATTTTGGAGTGACTAATTAAGAAGCATACATGATTACCTTTTCATATTCATGTTTTAAACTTGTTCAAATCTAGGACAACAAACCTAGGATATGACGAAGAATCAAATGGGTATAAAAAAATTAAAAACAAGCTCTAGACAAGCTCAAGTTGGAAAACAAGTTCTAGACATATTCAAACCAGAAAAATCATGTATCTACCCCCTATATATCCCTAAACCCTGACTTATGAAGTCAAGCATGAAGAGAAGTGGTTTTTGGTTTCAATCATGGAAATTTCAAAAACCCTCCCAAGAGCTTCATTTTGGAGTGGCTAAGAAGGATAGATGCTTAATTTTTCATATTTATGTTTTAAACTAGTTTAAATCATGGTCAAACCCAGGATTTGACCAAGATTCAAATGGACATAAAAATTCAAAATAAATGAAAATAAATGAAAAACCAAGGCACGTAGTCTTCTTATGTCATATAGTAAGCATTCAATTAAGTTGATAAACAAGGTCTAGACATATTCAAACCAGAGACATCATGTATCTAGTACCCCTAGCCCTAAACTCTGTCTTATGAAGTCAAGCATGCATGAAGAGAAGTCATGGTTTTTGGTTTCAAACATGGAAATTTCAAAAACCCTCCCAAGAGCTTCATTTTGGAGTGACTAAGAAGGACATATGCTTAATTTTTCATATTCATGTTTTCAACTTGTTTAAATCATTGTCAAACTTAGGATTTGACCAAGATTCAAATGGGCATAAATTAAAAAAACAATAAAATGAAAAACCAATGCACATAGTCGATCTTCTTATGTCATATATATAGTAAGCATTCAATTAAGTTGATAACAAGGTCTAGACATATTCAAGCCAGAAAAATCATGTATCTACCCCCTAACCCTAAACTTTGTCTTATGAAGTCAAGCATGAAGAGAAGTGGTTTTTGGTTTCAAGCATGGAAATTTCAAAAACCTCCCCAAACTTCATTTTAGAGTGACTAAGAAGGATACAAGCTTCCCTTTTCATTTTCATGTTTTAAACTTGTTTAAATTATCTTGGTCCGCCCATGCTATAGTCTGGATCCGCCCATGCTATAGTCTGGATCCGCCCATGCTATAGTTTGAGGCCATTTGGATGACGTCGAAAAAATTCTTTGATTAGAAATGGGGTTGTTCGAACCCCGTAGTTGGATTTTTTTGAACCTTGATCTGTAGTACTGGGCAAAACCCTAGTTTAACCTATTTAATTATAGATTCGTAGGTCGATTTTTCTACGTTCCTTTTTATTAGTATTACTCTACTATGCAGCACATATGTGTTTGCCCGTCGAGTGAAACTCGGAGGAAGAGGGATCACTCGGAAGGAGAGAAGAAGGAGGGAGAGCATTATGGTGTCTCCTCTTTTTCGGGTGATGATGTTGACTGTTGTGCAGGGTTTGTCAGTGAGCAGGAGGTGCGAGCGAGCGAGCGAGTCGAGCGAGGCCGAGAATGAGAGAGATTTGTTTTTTTTTGTGAGAGGGACAACCGAAGGATCCTGAAGGACCCAGAGACTTCCAATACGCATCCTGATGCGTCTTCTCTTGACAAAGAAAATGGCTGGGAGTTTGTGTACCTATTGCACGTGACTTGTGCTCACTGAAGTGTGGGACCTCACGCATGGGCACCACACGTAAGTGACAGACCTGTTGGTGTAAAAACTCGGTTGATTATTATAGTGCATTAGAACAAAGTTTCCTATGGATTCAAGGGTAGGAAATCCAAGTTAACTCATTTACATGACATTATTTTTTCCATGAAGCAAAGTTAACACATCTATCAATTGGTACATTTTGGAGTGACTAAGAAGGATCCATGCTTACTTTTTTGTTTTCACCTGTTAAACTTGTTTAAATCTTGGTCAAACCTAGGATTTGACAGAGATTCAAATGGGCGGAAAATTAAAAAAAAAACAGAAAAATGAAAAACCAAAGCACATACGTAGTTTTCTTATGTCATATAGTAAGCATTCAAGTTGATAAACAAGGTCTAGACATATTCAAAACATACAAATCATGTATGTACCCCTAACCCTAAACTATGTCTTATGAAGTCAAGCATGAAGAGAAGTGGTTTTGGGTTTCAAACATGGAAATTTCAAAAACCTCCCAAAAACTTCATTTAGAGTGACTAAAAAGGATAAATGCTTCCCTTTTCATTTTCATGTTTTAAACTTGTTTAAATCTTGGTAAAACCTAGGATCTGACCAAGATTCAAATGGGCATCAAAAATAAAAAAAATCAGAAAAATGAAAAACCAAAGCACATAGTCTTCTTATGTCATATAGTAAGCATTAAAGTTGATAAACAAGGTCTAGACGTATTCAAACCAGACAAATCATGTATCTACCCCTAACCCTAAACTCTGTCTTATGAAGTCAAGCATGAAGAGAAGTTATTTTGGGTTTCAAACATGGAAATTTCAAAAACCCTCTCAAAGAGCTTCATTTTGGAGTGACTAAGAAGGATCCATAGGAAACTATGTACTAATACAGTATAATGATCACCCGAGTTATTAGAGCAACAAGTCTGTCACTTACGTGTGGTTCCCATGCGTGAGGTCCCACACTTCAGTGAGCATAAGTCACGTAGTCTTCTTATGTCATATAGTAAGCATTCAATTAAGTTGATAAACAAGGTCTAGACATATCAAACCAGAAAAATCATGTATCTACCCCCTATATATCCCTAAACCCTGACTTATGAAGTCAAGCATGAAGAGAAGAAGTGGTTTTTGGTTTCAAACATGGAAATTTCAAAAATCCTCCCAAGATCGAGCTTCATTTTGGAGTGACTAGTTAAGACGCATACATGCTTACTTTTTCATATTCATGTTTTAAACTTGTTCAAATCTTGGTCAACAAACCTAGCTACGATTTGACGAAGATTCAAATGGGTATAAAAAATTAAAACCAAGGTCTGCTCATGTCATATAGTAAGCATTCAATTAAATTGATAAACAAGGTCTAGACATATTCAAACTAGTAGGAAAATCATGTATCTACCCCCTAACCCTAAACTATGTCTTATAAAGTCAAGCATGCATGAAGAAAAGTGGTTTTTGGTTTTCAAGCATGGAAATTTCAAAAACCCTCCCAAGAGCTACATATTGGAGTGACTAAGAAGGATAGATGCTTAATTTTTCATATTCATGTTTTAAACTTGATTAAATCATGGTCAAACCTAGAATTTGACCAAGATTCAAATGGGCATAAAAATTCAAAAAAATGAAAAACCAATGCACATAGTCATCTTATGTCATCTAGTAAGCATTCAATTAAGTTGATAAACAAGGTCTAGACATATTCAAACCAGAAAATTCATGTATCAAGCTACCCCTAACCCCAAACTCTGTCTTATGAAGTCAAGCATGAAGAGAAGTACGTGGTTTTTTGGTTTCAAACATGGAAATTTCAAAACCCCTCTCAAGAGCTTCATTTTGGAGTGACTACGAAGGATACATGCTTAATTTTTCATATTCATGTTTTAAACTTGTTTAAATCATGGTCAAACCTAGGATTTGGCCAAGATTCAAATGGGCAAAATTTTAAAAAAATGAAAAATCAAGGCACATAGTCTTCTTATGTCATATAGTAAGCATCATTCAATTAAGTTGATAAACAAGGTCTAGACATATTCAAACGAGAGAAATCATGTATCTACCCCTAACACTAAACTCTGTCTCATGAAGTCAAGCGCATGCATGAAGATATGTGGTTTTTGGTTTCAAACATGGAAATTTCAAAAACCCTCCCAAGAGCTTCATTTCGAAGAGATTAATTAATTAAGAAGCATACATGCATGCTTACTTTTTCATATTCATGTTTTAAACTTATATTCAAATCTTGGTGAAACCTAGGATTTGACCAAGATTCAAATGGGTATAAAAATGAAAAAAAAACAAAAAAGGTCTTCTTATGTTATATAGTAGGCATTCAATTAAGTTGATAAACAAGGTCTAGACATATTCAAACAAGAAAAATCAAGCATGTATCTACCCCTAACCCTAAACTCTGTTTCATGAAGTCAAGCATGAAGATATGTGGTTTTTGGTTTCGAACATGGAAATTCAAAAACCCTCCCAAGAGCTTCATTTTGAAGTGACTAAGAAGCATACATGCTTACTTTTTCATATTCATGTTTTTAACTTATTCAAATCTTGGTGGAACCAAGGATTTGACCAAGATTCAAATGGGTATAAAAGTTCAAAAAAACAAGGTCTTCTTATATGTTATATAGTAAGCATTCAATTAATTTGATAAACAAGGTCTACACATATTCAAACCAGGAAAATCATGTATCTACCCCTAACCCTAAACTCTGTCTTATGAAGAAGTCAAGCATGCATGAAGAGAAGTGGTTTTTGGTTTCAAGCATGGAAATTTCAAAAACCCTCCCAAGAGCTACATATTGGAGTGACTAAGAAGGATAGATGCTTAATTTTTCATATTCATGTTTTAAACTTGTTTAAATCATGGTCAAACCTAGGATTTAACCAAGATTCAAATGGGCAAAATTTTAAAAAATGAAAAATCAAGGCACATAGTCTTCTTATTTTTGGTTTCAAACATGGAAATTTCAAAAACCCTCCAAAAGAGCTTCATTTTGGAGTGACTAAGAAGGATCCATAGGAAACTATGTACTAATACAGTATAATGATCACCCGAGTTATTAGAGCAACAAGTCTGTCACTTACGTGTGGTTCCCATGCGTGAGGTCCCACACTTCAAAGTGAGCACAAGTCACGTACGCTAGGTAGGCAAACTCCAGCCATCTTCTTTGTCAAGAGAGAGGCATCAACACTCTCTCTCTCTCTCTCTCTCTCTCTCTCCAATTATCCACCTCCGTTGGCTGCCGGTTTTGGCAGGTCGTTTCTAGCTCAGCTCGTAGGCCATGGTGTGCAGGCTCTGTAGCCATGGCGATTTGGTCGCGCCAAGTGGTTCGTCCCCGGCTCCGACGAGGATCAATCCGGACGGTGCCTATTAAGGACCCGATCGCATTTCTTGCTTTCAGCATGGGGTCTACCATGTAAATCTTAGGGATTTAGACGTAATTTCTGTTTATTTTGTGTCTGTTTGTAAACTCCGCTCGATGCATATTGGAAATCCGGGTCCTTCGGGATCGTTCGGTTGTCCCTCTAAAAAAACATCTCTCTCATTCTCGGCCTTTCTCGCTCGCTCGCACCCCCCTGCGCACTGACAACCCTGCACAACAGTCAACATCACCAGAAAAAGGACAGACACCATAAATAAGTGGGGCCCCGTGACTGCTCTCCCTTCGTCTCCTCCCGTGTGATCCCTCTTCCTCCGACTCCCGACCTTGCGGAAAAGAAAAATGAAATGAAAGAGTTTCACTGGACGGGCAAACACATGTGTTGCCTAGTAATAATAATAATAACGTAAAAAAAATCGACCTACGAATCTATTATTAAATAAGCTAAACTAGGGTTTTGCCCAGTACTACGGATCAATTTCTGAAAATCCAACTACGGGGTTCGATTTTGGCCTGCTAATATAAAATTATATAATCCGAA
Source organism: Lolium perenne (assembly GCF_019359855.2). Taxonomy (NCBI): domain Eukaryota; kingdom Viridiplantae; phylum Streptophyta; class Magnoliopsida; order Poales; family Poaceae; genus Lolium; species Lolium perenne. The sequence goes on along the minus strand of NC_067248.2, from coordinate 28,325,101 downwards.
CTAGTATTCCTCTAAAAATCATTTTGGTATGCATCGTTTGGTACTTTTCATAGCTAGAGTGCTTACTCCCTCCGTTAGCAAATAGTCTTCGTATGTCATATAGTAAGCATTCAAGTTGAAAAACAAGCTCTAGACATATTCAAACCAGAAAAATCATGTACCTACCCCCTATATATCCCTAAACCCTGACTTATGAAGTCAAGCATGAAGAGAAGTGGTTTTTGGTTTCAATCATGGAAATTTCAAAAACCCTCCCAAGAGCTTCATTTTGGAGTGACTAATTAAGAAGCATACATGCTTACCTTTTCATATTAATGTTTTAAACTTGTTCAAATCTTGGTCAACAAACCTAGGATTTGACGAAGAATCAAATGTGTATAAAAAATTTAAAACCAAGGTCTGCTCATGTCATATAGTGAGCATTCAATTAAATTGATAAACAAGGTCTAGACATATTCAAACTAGCAGGAAAATCATGTATCTACCCCCTAACCCAAACTCTATCTTATGAAGTCAAGCATGCATGAAGAGAAGTGGTTTTTGGTTTTCAAGCATGGAAATTTCAAAAACTCTTATGTCATCAAGTAAGCATTCATCAATTAAGTTGATAAATAATGTCTAGACATATTCAAACCAGAAAGTTTATGTATCAAGCTACCCCTAACCCCAAACTTTGTCTTATGAAGTCTAGCATGAAGAGAAGTACGTGGTTTTTTGGTTTCAAACATGGAAATTTCAAAAACCCTCTCAAGATCGAGCTTCATTTTGGAGTGACTACGAAGGATACATGCTTAATTTTTCATATTCATGTTTTAAACTTGTTTAAATCATGGTCAAACCTAGGATTTGACCAAGATTCAAATGGGCATAAAAATTCAAAAAAAACAATAAAATGAAAAACCAATGCACATAGTCATCTTATGTCATCTAGTAAGCATTCAATTAAGTTGATAAACAAGGTCTAGACATATTCAAACCAGAAAATTCATGTATCAAGCTACCCCTATCCCCAAACTCTGTCTTATGAAGTCAAGCATGAAGAGAAGTACGTGGTTTTTTTTGGTTTCAAACATGGAAATTTCAAAAACCCTCTCAAGAGCTTCATTTTGAAGCGATTAATTAAGAAGCATACATGCATGCTTACTTTTTCATATTCATGTTTTAAACTTATTGATATCTTGGTGAAACCTAGGATTTGACCAAGATTCAAATGGGTATAAAAATTAAAAAAAAACAAAAAAGGTCTTCTTATGTTATATAGTAGGCATTCAATTAAGTTGATAAACAAGGTCTAGACATATTCAAACCAGAAAAATCATGCATGTATCTACCCCTAACCCTAAACTCTGTTTCATGAAGTCAAGCATGAAGATATGTGGTTTTTGGTTTCGAACATGGAAATTCAAAAACCATCCCAAGAGCTTCATTTTGAAGTGACTAAGAAGCATACATGCTTACTTTTTCATATTCATGTTTTAACTTATTCAAATCTTGGTGGAACCAAGGATTTGACCAAGATTCAAATGGGTATAAAAATTCAAAAAAAAACAAGGTCTTCTTATGTTATATAGTAAGCATTCAATTATTTTGATAAACAAGGTCTACACATATTCAAACCAGGAAATTATGTATCTACCCCCTAACCCTAAACTCTGTCTTATGAAGTCAAGCATGCATGAAGAGAAATGGTTTTTGGTTTCAAGCATGGAAATTTCAAAAACCCTCCCAAGAGCTTCATTTTGGAGTGACTAATTAAGAAGCATACGTACGTGCTTACTTTTTCATATTCATGTTTTAAACTTGTTCAAATCTTGGTCAAACCTATGATTTGACCAAGATTCAAATGGGTATAAAAAACGAAAACCAAGGTCTTCTTATGTCTGTAAGGGTACATTGCCCCTATGTGTGGTTTTGGTAATTAATGACAACCCCTATGGACTAATGTTTTCATTGAGTTTATATGAAGGAATATTCCATAGGTACTACTTGTACTCCATGTGTTGGATTCAAGTATGGATGCCATGAAGATAAAAAAATATCTTGTGTATTGGCATCATGATCATCGGTTTGAAGATAAATATGTGATATGATCAACAAGAAGAAATGAAGATGGAGTTCTTATGTGGAACTCAATATTAGCCATGCTCTATCTTAAGTGAGTATGAGAAGATACAAGGTTGAGTCGTGCAAGTTCAAGTTGAGCATCTCAAGTGGATCACATGCTTGTAGCTTGCCGTCCATTTGGTGATAATGGACATGTGAAGATGTGCATCAATGGGGCTTTCCCATCATAGTGTATGGGGGAGCATTTGTGAGTCTTCACGAAGCAACATTGGTCAAGAGTGGCATTCCGGCTTGAGTGAAGCTTGAAGAGTTATCATCAAGATCAAGCGGGATGCGCAAGGCAAAGGTATGGCCTTGCTAGGTTTTCCTTTTACCGGTCTCAAGGTGGATGTTGGGAGACCGGATTATAGGATAGATAGCCGCACTATTAAGAGGGGCTTTCGGTTGGGTAACTTGATCACATCGTCTTAGGGAGCTCAACCCTTTGCATACTTTGCATATCCTTATTGCTTCTTGGTGTTTCTCTATGTGAGGTTCTTGAGCTTGTTGCTAGCTTTACAACAAGCCCAAGTTCATCGAAAACGGAGTTCACATGCATCTTCTATTGCGTTTTCGAGGTTGGGTGATTTTACCGGTTATTCATGATATAAGGTTCTACCCTTTATATTCATGATAAAATCCCCTCCTACAGATTCTTGGGTTTTCACTTTTTATTAGATAGCATTCGTTGTTATCTTCCAAACAAAATTGGTTTCATGCGATTCGGAGTTCGGGAGCATTTGCTATTAAAGAAAAGGGAAAAAGGAGAAAAGAATAAAAAGAAAAGAAAAAGAAAAAAAGGGGGGGCTGCTGCCGACCGCCTGACCGGCCCACACGCCGGCCCACCCGGCCGAAACCGGCCCGGACGCTGACGCCAACCGGGCGGCATACTGTGCCGCCCCCAACCCCTTTTGGCCCAAGTCCGGTCACAGGCCCGGTCCGTGACCGGCCTGCCCGGCGCACCTTCCGGCCGGACCGGCCTCCCCGCCGGACTGGGCCACACCGCCCACGCGGCCCACCTGCTCGCCTCGCGCAGCCCACTCGCCCGCGCGCCCAGCACCTCTCCCTTACGCGCCGCCCATGCGCGCTGGCGCGCCCGACTTGCCCCGCCTGGGCCTGGCTGCTCCGCGCGGCCCACGCGCCCCGCCCGGCTGGCAGGCCGGCCTGACCGGACAGGCCACTGGCCTCCTCAGCGCCTGGGCCGGTCGGCCGGCTGGGCCGCCGGCTGGGCAACTTTCTCTGCCCGTTTCTCTTCCCTTTCTCTTGTCTTTTTCCCCCCAACGGTTTTATTTGCTCCTAGACTATAAATAGCCCGTCTTCCACCTTGAGCACTAACTTCTTCCCCTTTCTCTCACCTCCATTGTTGCATTTGAAGAAGTTGCTCTCTCTCTTGTTCCCCCCATGATTCTTGCTCATATTTGAGGATTTGAGAGAGGAGATCTAGATCTACACTTCCACCAAACCATTTCTTCTCTAAGTGAGGGAATCTCTTGGGATCTAGATCTTGGAGTCTTTAGTTGACTTTCCCCCTTGTTCTTCCTCTCCAATCTCATCCTAGCATTCGTTGCTTTGGTGGGATTTGAGTGTGAAGGACTTGAACACCTCCGGTGTTCTTGCTTTGCATCATTGCATAGTGTTGAGCTCTCCACCACGATTTGTTCGAGTGAGAGACCGTGAGCTTGTTACTCTTGGAGGGAAACCTCCTAGTTGGCTTGGCGGTTGGTGCTCCGGTGATGTCTTCAAGAAGATTGTGAAGAGGCCCGGGCTTCTCCTTCGTGGAGCTTGTTAAGTGGTTGTGGAGCTTGCCATCTCCGGAGCGGAGGAAAAGCTAACCATAAGGAAAGGGCCATTATCCTTCGTGGGTGTGGTTCGGAGAATAGGGTGAGCCTTCGTGGCGCGGGGAATCCTTCGTGGGACCTCCACTCCTCCAAACGTGACGTACCTTGTTGCAAAGCAAGGGAACACGGGAATACATCCTCGTCTCCGCGTGCCTCGGTTATTTCTATACCCGAGCTCTCTTTCCTTGTGATAGCCATCGTGCTTGAAGTACATATATCTTGCTATCACTTGTGCTATATATATCTTGTGCCTATCTTGCTTAGCTCTAGTTGCTATTGTTACACTTAGTTGAGCTTAGCATATTTAGGGTTTGTGCTTGTAAACTAAACGATAGTTTAATTCCGCATTCTTACAAGACAAATCCGCAAGAGTTTGTAATTGCCTATTCACCCCCCCCCTCTAGGCGACATCTCGATCTTTCAATTGGTATCAGAGCAAGGTCTCTCCTTGTTTAAGGCTTCACCGCCTTGAGAGTAAAGATGTCGGCTAGTATAGTGCACAATGACACAATTGTATTTAATGGCACAAATTATCTTTTGTGGCGAAATTGCTTGCTTTGTAATCTTCGGACCTTGTGTCCACATATAGAGCAATTTCTAGATGTTGGTTTTTCTCCTCCGATGGATTCTCAAAATCTATCTTTAGAGGATGAGAAAAACTTACATCTTGAAGCTCAAGTATCTAATGAGCTTTTATTCTCCTTGAGACCCGATTTTCGTAGGTTCTTGATATATATAAAGAGAAAATCGTCTCATGAGATGTGGATCAAGCTTAAGGAAATGTTTGGTGGATCCACTTCTAAATTGGTCGGTGGTGACTCCGAGGAGCTCTCTTCCTTCACATCATGAAGAGCTCCAAGTTGCTTCCACCTCCGGTCGTGATGATATATCATCTTCTTCCACTTCACCAACGTGTTGCAAGACACAAGGTAATGATATGGTGAGTGGTGAGGGAAATTGCAATGTTGATATTGTGCTCATTAGTGATGACTCTTCATCTCTATCTCATTGCAATGGTTCCTCTTTGGACTTAAACACATCTTGCATTGAAAATAATATACATGCTTGTGTTGATAGTCCTTGCATATCATGTGTAAATTGCTTACATAGATCTCATGAGGATATGCTTGCCTTGTCTTGCTCCCATAATCAAAATGTTTCTATTTCCTCTAGTTGCTTGTTGACTAACATTTTAGAGGAAACCGAACACTCTATGGATCAAGACATGTTTTCAAATGAGGATTCAAGAATATCTTCATCTTCATTCTCCGGTATGCACATGTGCCTTATGGCAAATGGATCAAAGGTATCTCCTACTTTGACTCCTAACACTTCCTCTAATGATGAGAGTGATGATGATGATAATGATGAAGAATATAATACCTTGGTGCATAATATGGCAACGATATATGCTTCTCTTCATGGTAATAAAAAGGCTCGTGCTAATCTCGAACACTCTATGGATATCTTGAATAAATATAAGGAAACCATAGTGAAGTTGGAGTCCCATGTTGAAAATGAGGAAATGAGATTCACTCTCCTCAAGCATGAGCTAAAAGATGAGAAGCATGCTAATTTCATGCTTACACAAAAAATTGAATCCTATATGCATGAAAATGAGAAAACTATTGTTGATGCTTGTGCTACTAACTCTAATTCTTGTGAAGCATCGACCTTAAAGGAGAATGTTGAGCTAAGGGCTAAACTTGAGTTGCTAACTAGCAATTATAGGGAATTGGAAGAAAGTCATAAAAAGCTCTCAAGCTCTCATGATGAACTTCTAATTTCCTATGATGGGCTAAAGTTAGCTCATGAGGCAAGTATCACTAAGGGAACATCTTGTGAGCCTCATATGGACATTAGCACAATCTCTACCCAAAATGTTATATTGCCATGTGCTAGTCCTTGTAATCCATCTAGTCAAACTAGTGATACACCTTGTGTTGGATTACTTGATTTGCCTTGTTGCTCTAACAATGAAGCTTCTACTTCCTCTAGTACTTGTATTTCTACTAACCATGTAGAGGAAATAAAAGAGCTCGAGGCTCAAGTTCTTTCTTTGAAGAAAGACTTGGAAAAGCGTCATGAAGGGAAATCCGCACTTGACAAGATGTTGAGTATGCAACAATCCCCCAATGACAAGAGTGGACTTGGATTCAACTCCAATAACAAGAACAAGTCCAAGAGCAAGAGCAACAAGAAGAAGGGCCAAGACAAAGTCAAGGATCCGGCCAAGTTGGTTTGCTTCAAGTGCAAGGTTGAAGGGCATCATGTTAAATCATGCCCATTGAAGAAGAAGAAGCACTTGAGTGAGAAACAACAAGGGAAACGGCCAAAGGTCAAGGTCAAGCTCATGCTCGACCTCAAGTTGAAGATAGGCCACTTCCCAAGAAGAATCAAGATATTGTTCCCCAAGAGAAGAAATCAATAAAGAAGAGAAAGGGGAACACTTGCTACTTATGTCGTGAGAAGGGGCACTTTGCTTCTTCTTGCTTAGGTGGTACCTTATCTAACCCTATAATTGTTGATGATGATTATTCTCTAGGGAAGGATAAGAATGGCAATGTGTTTGCCAAGTTTGTTGGAACTCAAAGTGGTTTCAAGAAAAGAACCATTTGGGTTGCCAAGCCTATTGTGATTAACCTCTTAGGACCCAACTTGGTTGGGGACCAACAATCTCAAACTTGATCAATAGGTACAAGTGGAGGTCATTGGAGACTTGGCTACTTCATGAAGAATTAAGGGACCTTCATATATTATATTTTGACCAAGCCAAGTCGTATGGATTATCATCTATATCTTATATCCAATGTTCCTCTTTGCGGTAACTTATACTTCAACTCATCATATTTATTGTAAGTTACTTGCCCCTTTGCATGTTTGGTTTTGTACCAAATATTTGTGTGTATGTGTTGTGCCTTACTTACCTATCTTTTGTATTCAAGTATGTTTGTTTGACTCATCATATACGTGTGTATTGTCTTGGAGCCTAATGCATCTTGATGATATCTTATTTGGCTCTCTTTGAGTGATTAATGGAACATCCCATTTTGGGGGAGTGATATGCTTTGTGCATCTCTCCTTCTATAAAATGTGGGTATATGGGTACCACCACTTAGTATTGATATTGCAAGATTATCTAGTCACTATGTGTTGTGTCATACTCATGAGAAATTCAAATTCTAAATATCCATTAATCATCTCTAGTTGAATTTTAGTTGCCTCTTATTTAGAAGAAATGTTTTATCACATTATGGGGGAGTAATATGTTTTGTACATATCACAAGCCTAGAAAATGTGAACATATGAGGTTATGCCACTTAGAGTTGATGATCTTAATTATCTTGCTCCTAGGTGGCATGTTTGCTCAAACAAGCTCCATTCCTAATAAAAATATTTTATTACTCATCTTGTGGGCTCTTGTTTGAATATGAAATTCTTGGTGCGGTTTTTCCTCAAATACATATCTCTATATCTTATTTGGGACACCGTTTGCTTCAAGTTATTCTAATCATTGCCGTGCGTGATTGTGTGACTAGTTGAAGTTATCAAGAATCTTCATCCTTGCATAGTGCTTAATTCTATATACTTATCCTATGCCTTTTATTGTGAAATTGATCCTTACTATCCTTGTTGATATACCACCGGAAGCTAATTCCAATATTCTCATTGTCTTTGACAATTGATAACCTTGTATGTGGTTGAACTTATGGATCATCTTCACTTTGGATTGTTTCTTATTGCCTTATTTTATTTCCAACAAATCTTTGTTGCTCCCATATGTCTTCCTTGTCCCTTTGAAAAATCTTTTGATAAATCCTCTTGATTCATATCAAGTGTTTGTTTTGGAATACATACCTTTTCCTTACGGTACATTGTGCCATTGTGAAAAGTGAGGGTTTGGTTTATTTGTTCGAACCTTGCTCTTTTGGGAAGTTTGCTATCTCATTCCTTCTTACATATTTTATTAGCTTGAATGAGATAAATCTTTGAGCATGTTTGCTTTATTTCATCCTCTATGCTCAATGGTTTCTTCTTAGTTCACTTGTTGAACTTTGTTGAACAAATCTTTTGTGATTTGCTTCTTAGATATAATTTAGACAACAAATTTGTTTTGTGACACCTCTATGCCTTATTTAATTCTTTTGGTGTTTTGTCCAAAGTATATCTTTCTTGGATCTTTAAAAGTTTTGGTGCATGCTTATATGTAATTTGTTTATGCTTGTAGCATGCTTGCTTTCTTTCGATCCATTATGTAGGATATACTCCATCAAATCCTAAATGGCTAAGATGTGCATGAAATTCGAATTTCATCTAAATATGCACATGTTTATATGGAGTGTGTTCTATATATTGTGGTTAGTCTAACCATGTTGGACCCAATAAGTTTGGGGACCAAGATGTACTTGAATGATGTTTTAGGTACATTGGAGATGCAATGGAGGCTTGTCTCATCTATAAGGAAGGTGTTGTCACCATATGACGATTGGAGTGAAGCTAGGATGATCGATGAACTCTTATCCACTACATCAAGCCATTGCCATCTCGGTAACAAGTATCTTATTCATGCACTCTCATATAGCATCCAACCTCTTGTAGGTTGTATCTTGGCATGAATTTATTTATTTCGAAAATATTGCGGTTCTTGAAAAACCCTTTTTAAGTAAAACTTCTTATTGAACACTTGAGTAATTTGAGAAGATGCATATGATAGGTTATATATATATATCATATTTTATGATTCACCTATCACAAATATGCCCTCTAGCAATTTATTGCATATCAATTCCTCAAAGAGCTCTTGTGTACAATATTGATGAAATTGTGAAATAAATCCGTATTTGTGATACTTGTTGCCTCTCTCTCAAAACATTCCAACTAGCTTTACTTCCCTTATTGTTAGTTGTGATGTTTTTGAGATTTTCTTGGTTGAAGCTCATTCATATACCACAAGTGTGTAAATTGGAGCCATAGGCTATATATGCTTTTTAAGCAAACATCCTTGGTATATTTTATGACTTCATCTTGGATATCATGTCTTATTTATTTTGTTAACCTATTGTGTGTGCATGTTTCTTTATGGATCACTATGTCCACTTTAGAAACTTATATACATGAGAGCGTTAATCCATCAACTTGATATCCTTGTTCCTTGCCAATCATCTTTTACCCTTTTGCTTTTAGTGGTGTTGGTAAAGAAGATTTATGAGTGCTTGGTTTACTTGTTTTTCTTCATGCACTCATATCTCGTGATTGTTGGACTCAAGTTATTCTTGATAAGCATATTATTTTTATCTTGGGTATGTTCTAAATAATATAGAGGGAGTGAGGATTCCATGTTTGTGCATATTGTATTCAAATGCAAACATTATAAATTGTGCACGAATCTTGGGGAGCTTTCTTATTTTATTTAGAGCACTATATCTCTCTTATCATGATATCTTTGTTTGTCCAATTGGATCTTTGATTGCTCGCTTTATTTGTTTAAGCTCACTTCACCATGTTATCTTTATGCAATCTTTGATCCTCAATATAGTTTGACTTCCTTCAAGTATTCATCATTGGATATGTGCACTTGATTCCACTCAAATTATGAGAAGTGCACACTTTGGGGAGGAACTCACATTATATTGGCCTTCTAAATTTTTCACCCATTTTGACAATCGATGCCAATGGGGGAGAAGTTTAGAGGGTTTAAGGGAATGGTTTTATACTTAAGTTTGGTTTGTGCTTAAGTGTTTTGTCCTCTCATGCATTCCATATTTATATGTCTTGCATGGTTGTATATATATATAGTGGAAACTATCCCAAAGGTTAATCTTGACAATATATGCAATGAATTCATGTTCATCACACGTGCATACATTGTGGGGGGAGTTTTCTCTATATATATTGGTTCTACTCACATCTCTTGCATTTGTTGTAGTTGTGTGAGTAGAGCCGGTTTTGATATGGGCTAGTAGCTTTGTGTTACTTGACCATATCAAATACAACCTCTTGTATACAACTTATTCTCGGATAAGTTGCGTACTTGTCACTAATATTCATTATATAAACCCTCTTATTGTGGTTGTCATCAATTACCAAAATGGGGGAGATTGTAAGGGTACATTGCCCCTATGTGTGGTTTTGGTAATTAATGACAACCCCTATGGACTAATGTTTTCATTGAGTTTATATGAAGGAATATTCCATAGGTACTACTTGTACTCCATGTGTTGGATTCAAGTATGGATGCCATGAAGATAAAAAAATATCTTGTGTATTGGCATCATGATCATCGGTTTGAAGATAAATATGTGATATGATCAACAAGAAGAAATGAAGATGGAGTTCTTATGTGGAACTCAATATTAGCCATGCTCTATCTTAAGTGAGTATGAGAAGATACAAGGTTGAGTCGTGCAAGTTCAAGTTGAGCATCTCAAGTGGATCACATGCTTGTAGCTTGCCGTCCATTTGGTGATAATGGACATGTGAAGATGTGCATCAATGGGGCTTTCCCATCATAGTGTATGGGGGAGCATTTGTGAGTCTTCACGAAGCAACATTGGTCAAGAGTGGCATTCCGGCTTGAGTGAAGCTTGAAGAGTTATCATCAAGATCAAGCGGGATGCGCAAGGCAAAGGTATGGCCTTGCTAGGTTTTCCTTTTACCGGTCTCAAGGTGGATGTTGGGAGACCGGATTATAGGATAGATAGCCGCACTATTAAGAGGGGCTTTCGGTTGGGTAACTTGATCACATCGTCTTAGGGAGCTCAACCCTTTGCATACTTTGCATATCCTTATTGCTTCTTGGTGTTTCTCTATGTGAGGTTCTTGAGCTTGTTGCTAGCTTTACAACAAGCCCAAGTTCATCGAAACGGAGTTCACATGCATCTTCTATTGCGTTTCGAGGTTGGGTGATTTTACCGGTTATTCATGATATAAGGTTCTACCCTTTATATTCATGATAAAATCCCCTCCTACAGATTCTTGGGTTTTCACTTTTTATTAGATAGCATTCGTTGTTATCTTCCAAACAAAATTGTTTACATGCGATTCGGAGTTCGGGAGCATTTGCTATTAAATAAAAGGGAAAAAGGAGAAAAGAAAAAAAACAAAACAAAAACAAAAAAAGGGGGGGGGGCTGCCGGCCGGCCGACCGGCCTGACCGGCCCACACGCCGGCCCACCCGGCCGAAACCGGCCCGGACGCTGACGCCAACCGGGCGGCATACTGTGCCGCCCCCAACCCCTTATGGCCCAAGTCCGGTCACGGGCCCGGTCCGTGACCGGCCTGCCGGCGCACCTTCCGGCCGGACCGGCCTCCCGCCGGATCGGGCCACACCGCCCACGCGGCCCACCTGCTCGCCTCGCGCAGCCCACTCGCCCGCGCGCCCAGCACCTCTCCCTTACGCGCCGCCCATGCGCGGGCCGGGCGCGCCCGACTTGCCCCGCTCGGGCCTCGGCTGCTCGCGCGGCCCACGCGCCCCGCCCGGCTGGCAGGGCCGGTCGACCGGACAGGCCACCGGCCTCCTCGGCGCCGGGCCGGTGGCCGGCTGATGCCGGGCTGGGCAACTTTCTCTGCCCGTTTCTCTTCCCTTTCTCTTGTCTTTTTCCCCCCAACGGTTTTATTTGCTCCTAGACTATAAATAGCCCTTCTTCCACCTTGAGCACTAACTTCTTCCGCTTTCTCTCACCTCCATTGTTGCATTTGAAGAAGTTGCTCTCTCTCTTGTTCCCCCCATGATTCTTGCTCATATTTGAGGATTTGAGAGAGGAGATCTAGATCTACACTTCCACCAAACCATTTCTTCTCTAAGTGAGGGAATCTCTTGGGATCTAGATCTTGGAGTCTTTAGTTGACTTTCCCCCTTGTTCTTCCTCTCCAATCTCATCCTAGCATTCGTTGCTTTGGTGGGATTTTAGTGTGAAGGACTTGAACACCTCCGGTGTTGTTGCTTTGCATCATTGCATAGTGTTGAGCTCTCCACCACGATTTGTTCGAGTGAGAGACCGTGAGCTTGTTACTCTTGAAGGGAAACCTCCTAGTTGGCTTGGCGGTTGGTGCTCCGGTGATCTCTTCAAGAAGATTGTGAAGAGGCCCGGGCTTCTCCTTCGTGGAGCTTGTGAAGTGGTTGTGGAGCTTGCCATCTCCGGAGCGGAGGAAAAGCTAACCATAAGGAAAGGGCCATTATCCTTCGTGGGTGTGGTTCGGAGAATAGGGTGAGCCTTCGTGGCGCGGGGAATCCTTCGTGGGACCTCCACTCCTCCAAACGTGACGTACCTTGTTGCAAAGCAAGGGAACACGGGAATACATCCTCGTCTCCGCGTGCCTCGGTTATTTCTATACCCGAGCTCTCTTTCCTTGTGATAGCCATCGTGCTTGAAGTACATATATCTTGCTATCACTTGTGCTATATATATCTTGTGCCTATCTTGCTTAGCTCTAGTTGCTATTGTTACACTTAGTTGAGCTTAGCATATTTAGGGTTTGTGCTTGTAAACTAAACGATAGTTTAATTCCGCATTCTTACAAGACAAATCCGCAAGAGTTTGTAATTGCCTATTCACCCCCCCCCCATCTAGGCGACATCTCGATCTTTCAATGTCATATAGTAAGCATTCAATTAAGTTGATAAATAAGGTCTAGACATATTCAAACCAGAAAAATCATGTATCAAGCTACCCCTAACCCCTAATTAACTCTGTCTTATGAAGTCAAGCATGAAGATAAGTATGTGGTTTTTTGGTTTCAAACATGGAAATTTCAAAAACCCTCTCAAGATCGAGCTTCATTTTGGAGTGACTACAAAGGATACATGCTTACTTTTTCATATTCATGTTTTAAACTTGTTTAAATCATGGTCAAACCTAGGATTTGACAAAGATTCAAATGGGCATAATTTAAAAAAAAACAAAAAATGAAAAACCAAGGCACATAGTCTTCTTATGTTATATTGTAAGCATTCAATTAAGTTGATAAACAAGGTCTAGACATATTCAAACCAGAGAAATCATGTATCTATCCCCTAACCTAAACTCTGTCTCATGAAGTCAAGCATGATGATATGTGGTTTTTTGGTTTCAAACATGGAAATTTCAAAATCAATCCCAAGAGCTTCATTTTGAAGTGATTAATTATGAAGCATACATGCATGCTTACTTTTTCATATTCATGTTTTAAACTTATTCAAATCTTGGTGAAACCTAGGATTTGACCAAGATTCAAATCCGTATAAAAATTAAAAAACAAAATAAAAAACAAGGTCTTCTTATGTTATATAGTAAGCATTCAATTAAGTTGATAAATAAGGTCTAGACATATTCAAACCAGAAAAATCATGTATCTACCCCTAACCCTAAACTTTGTCTTATGAAGTCAAGCATGAAGAGAAGTGGTTTTTGGTTTCAAGCATGGAAATTTCTAAAACCTCCCCAAACTTCATTTTAGAGTGACTAAGAAGGATACAAGCTTCCCTTTTCATTTTCATGTTTTAATCTTGTTTAAATTATCTTGGTCCATCCATGCTATAGTCTGGATCCGCCCATGCTATAGTTTGAGGCCATTTGGATGACGTCGAAAAAATTCTTTGATTAGAAATGGGGTTGTTCGAGCCCCGTAGTTGGATTTTTTTGAACCTTGATCTGTAGTACTGGGCAAAACCCTAGTTTAACCTATTTAATTATAGATTCGTAGGTCGATTTTTCTACGTTCCTTTTTATTAGTATTACTCTACTATGCAGCACATATGTGTTTGCCCGTCGAGTGAAACTCGGAGGAAGAGGGATCACTCGGAAGGAGAGAAGAAGGAGGGAGAGCATTATGGTGTCTCCCCTTTTTCGGGTGATGATGTTGACTTTTGTGCAGGGTTTGTCAGTGAGCAGGAGGTGCGAGCGAGCGAGCGAGCGAGCGAGGCCGAGAATGAGAGAGATTTGTTTTTTTTGTGAGAGGGACAACCGAAGGATCCAGAAGGACCCACATACTTCCAATACGCATCCTGATGCATCTTCTCTTGACAAAGAAGATGGCTGGGAGTTTGCGTACCTACTGCACGTGACTTGTGCTCACTGAAGTGTGGGACCTCATGCATGGGCACCACACGTAAGTGACAGACCTGTTGGTGTAAAAACTCGGTTGATTATTATAGTGCATTAGAACAAAGTTTCCTATGGATTCAATGGTAGGAAATCCAAGTTAACTCATTTACATGACATTATTTTTTCCATGAAGCAAAGTTAACACATCTATCAATTGGTACATTTTGGAGTGACTAAGAAGGATCCATGCTTACTTTTTCGTTTTCACGTGTTAAACTTGTTTAAATCTTGGTCAAACCTAGGATTTGACAGAGATTCAAATGGGCGGAAAATTCAAAAAAAATAACAGAAAAATGAAAAACCAAAGCACATACGTAGTTTTCTTATGTCATATAGTAAGCATTCAAGTTGATAAACAAGGTCTAGACATATTCAAAACATACAAATCATGTATGTACCCCTAACCCTAAACTATGTCTTATGAAGTCAAGCATGAAGAGAAGTGGTTTTGGGTTTCAAACATGGAAATTTCAAAAACCTCCCAAAAACTTCATTTAGAGTGACTAAGAAGGATAAATGCTTCCCTTTTCATTTTCATGTTTTAAACTTGTTTAAATCTTGGTAAAACCTAGGATCTGACCAAGATTCAAATGGGCATCAAAAATAAAAAAAATCAGAAAAATGAAAAACCAAAGCACATAGTCTTCTTATGTCATATAGTAAGCATTAAAGTTGATAAACAAGGTCTAGACGTATTCAAACCGGACAAATCATGTATCTACCCCTAACCCTAAACTCTGTCTTATGAAGTCAAGCATGAAGAGAAGTTGTTTTGGGTTTCAAACATGGAAATTTCAAAAACCCTCTCAAAGAGCTTCATTTTGGAGTGACTAAGAAGGATCCATAGGAAACTATGTACTAATACAGTATAATGATCACCCGAGTTATTAGAGAAACAAGTCTGTCACTTACGTGTGGTTCCCATGCGTGAGGTCCCACACTTCAGTGAGCACAAGTCACGTAGTCTTCTTTTGTCATATAGTAAGCATTCAATTAAGTTGATAAACAAGGTCTAGACATATCAAACCAGAAAAATCATGTATCTACCCCCTATATATCCCTAAACCCTGACTTATGAAGTCAAGCATGAAGAGAAGAAGTGGTTTTTGGTTTCAAACATGGAAATTTCAAAAATCCTCCCAAGAGCTTCATTTTGGAGTGACTAGTTAAGACGCATACATGCTTACTTTTTCATATTCATGTTTTAAACTTGTTCAAATCTTGGTCAACAAAACCTAGCTACGATTTGACGAAGATTCAAATGGGTATAAAAAATTAAAACCAAGGTCTGCTCATGTCATATAGTAAGCATTCAATTAAATTGATAAACAAGGTCTAGACATATTCAAACTAGTAGGAAAATCATGTATCTACCCCCTAACCCTAAACTATGTCTTATGAAGTCAAGCATGCATGAAGAAAAGTGGTTTTTGGTTTCAAACATGGAAATTTCAAAAACCCTCTCAAGAGCTTCATTTTGAAGCGATTAATTAAGAAGCATACATGCATGCTTACTTTTTCATATTCATGTTTTAAACTTATTGAAATCTTGGTGAAACCTAGGATTTGACCAAGATTCAAATGGGTATAAAAATTAAAAAAAAACAAAAAAGGTCTTCTTATGTTATATAGTAGGCATTCAATTAAGTTGATAAACAAGGTCTAGACATATTCAAACCAGAAAAATCATGCATGTATCTACCCCTAACCCTAAACTCTGTTTCATGAAGTCAAGCATGAAGATATGTGGTTTTTGGTTTCGAACATGGAAATTCAAAAACCCTCCCAAGAGCTTCATTTTGAAGTGACTAAGAAGCATACATGCTTACTTTTTCATATTCATGTTTTTAACTTATTCAAATCTTGGTGGAACCAAGGATTTGACCAAGATTCAAATGGGTATAAAAATTCAAAAAAAACAAGGTCTTCTTATGTTATATAGTAAGCATTCAATTATTTTGATAAACAAGGTCTACACATATTCAAACCAGGAAATTATGTATCTACCCCCTAACCCTAAACTCTGTCTTATGAAGTCAAGCATGCATGAAGAGAAGTGGTTTTTGGTTTCAAGCATGGAAATTTCAAAAACCCTCCCAAGAGCTTCATTTTGGAGTGACTAATTAAGAAGCATACGTACGTGCTTACTTTTTCATATTCATGTTTTAAACTTGTTCAAATCTTGGTCAAACCTATGATTTGACCAAGATTCAAATGGGTACAAAAAATGAAAACCAAGGTCTTCTTATGTCATATAGTAAGCATTCAATTAAGTTGATAAATAAGGTCTAGACATATTCAAACCAGAAAAATCATGTATCAAGCTACCCCTAACCCCTAATTAACTCTGTCTTATGAAGTCAAGCATGAAGATAAGTATGTGGTTTTTTGGTTTCAAACATGGAAATTTCAAAAACCCTCTCAAGATCGAGCTTCATTTTGGAGTGACTACGAAGGATACATGCTTACTTTTTCATATTCATGTTTTAAACTTGTTTAAATCATGGTCAAACCTAGGATTTGACAAAGATTCAAATGGGCATAATTTAAAAAAAAAATGAAAAACCAAGGCACATAGTCTTCTTATGTTATATTGTAAGCATTCAATTAAGTTGATAAACAAGGTCTAAACATATTCAAACCAGAGAAATCATGTATCTACCCCTAACCTAAACTCTGTCTCATGAAGTCAAGCATGATGATATGTGGTTTTTTGGTTTCAAACATGGAAATTTCAAAAACCCTCCCAAGAGCTTCATTTTGAAGTGATTAATTATGAAGCATACATGCATGCTTACTTTTTCATATTCATGTTTTAAACTTATTCAAATCTTGGTGAAACCTAGGATTTGACCAAGATTCAAATCCGTATAAAAATTAAAAAACAAAATAAAAAACAAGGTCTTCTTATGTTATATAGTAAGCATTCAATTAAGTTGATAAATAAGGTCTAGACATATTCAAACCAGAAAAATCATGTATCTACCCCTAACCCTAAACTTTGTCTTATGAAGTCAAGCATGAAGAGAAGTGGTTTTTGGTTTCAAGCATGGAAATTTCAAAAACCTCCCCAAACTTCATTTTAGAGTGACTAAGAAGGATACAAGCTTCCCTTTTCATTTTCATGTTTTAAACTTGTTTAAATTATCTTGGTCCGCCCATGCTATAGTCTGGATCCGCCCATGCTATAGTTTGAGGCCATTTGGATGACGTCGAAAAAATTCTTTGATTAGAAATGGGGTTGTTCGAACCCCGTAGTTGGATTTTTTTGAACCTTGATCTGTAGTACTGGGCAAAACCCTAGTTTAACCTATTTAATTATAGATTCGTAGGTCGATTTTTCTACGTTCCTTTTTATTAGTATTACTCTACTATGCAGCACATATGTGTTTGCCCGTCGAGTGAAACTCGGAGGAAGAGGGATCACTCGGAAGGAGAGAAGAAGGAGGGAGAGCATTATGGTGTCTCCCCTTTTTCGGGTGATGATGTTGACTTTTGTGCAGGGTTTGTCAGTGAGCAGGAGGTGCGAGCGAGCGAGCGAGCGAGCGAGGCCGAGAATGAGAGAGATTTGTTTTTTTGTGAGAGGGACAACCGAAGGATCCAGAAGGACCCACATACTTCCAATACGCATCCTGATGCATCTTCTCTTGACAAAGAAGATGGCTGGGAGTTTGCATACCTACTGCACGTGACTTGTGCTCACTGAAGTGTGGGACCTCACGCATGGGCACCACACGTAAGTGACAGACCAGTTGGTGTAAAAACTCGGTTGATTATTATAGTGCATTAGAACAAAGTTTCCTATGGATTCAATGGTAGGAAATCCAAGTTAACTCATTTACATGACATTATTTTTTCCATGAAGCAAAGTTAACACATCTATCAATTGGTACATTTTGGAGTGACTAAGAAGGATCCATGCTTACTTTTTCGTTTTCACGTGTTAAACTTGTTTAAATCTTGGTCAAACCTAGGATTTGACAGAGATTCAAATGGGCGGAAAATTCAAAAAAAAAACAGAAAAATGAAAAACCAAAGCACATACGTAGTTTTCTTATGTCATATAGTAAGCATTCAAGTTGATAAACAAGGTCTAGACATATTCAAAACATACAAATCATATATGTACCCCTAACCCTAAACTATGTCTTATGAAGTCAAGCATGAAGAGAAGTGGTTTTGGGTTTCAAACATGGAAATTTCAAAAACCTCACAAAAACTTCATTTAGAGTGACTAAGAAGGATAAATGCTTCCCTTTTCATTTTCATGTTTTAAACTTGTTTAAATCTTGGTAAAACCTAGGATCTGACCAAGATTCAAATGGGCATCAAAAATAAAAAAAAATCAGAAAAATGAAAAACCAAAGCACATAGTCTTCTTATGTCATATAGTAAGCATTAAAGTTGATAAACAAGGTCTAGACGTATTCAAACCAGACAAATCATGTATCTACCCCTAACCCTAAACTCTGTCTTATGAAGTCAAGCATGAAGAGAAGTTGTTTTGGGTTTCAAACATGGAAATTTCAAAAACCCTCTCAAAGAGCTTCATTTTGGAGTGACTAAGAAGGATCCATAGGAAACTATGTACTAATACAGTATAATGATCACCCGAGTTATTAGAGCAACAAGTCTGTCACTTACGTGTGGTTCCCATGCGTGAGGTCCCACACTTCAGTGAGCACAAGTCACGTAGTCTTCTTATGTCATATAGTAAGCATTCAATTAAGTTGATAAACAAGGTCTAGACATATCAAACCAGAAAAATCATGTATCTACCCCCTATATATCCCTAAACCCTGACTTATGAAGTCAAGCATGAAGAGAAGAAGTGGTTTTTGGTTTCAAACATGGAAATTTCAAAAATCCTCCCAAGAGCTTCATTTTGGAGTGACTAGTTAAGACGCATACATGCTTACTTTTTCATATTCATGTTTTAAACTTGTTCAAATCTTGGTCAACAAAACCAAGCTACGATTTGACGAAGATTCAAATGGGTATAAAAAATTAAAACCAAGGTCTGCTCATGTCATATAGTAAGCATTCAATTAAATTGATAAACAAGGTCTAGACATATTCAAACTAGTAGGAAAATCATGTATCTACCCCCTAACCCTAAACTATGTCTTATGAAGTCAAGCATGCATGAAGAAAAGTGGTTTTTGGTTTTCAAGCATGGAAATTTCAAAAACCCTCCCAAGAGCTACATATTGGAGTGACTAAGAAGGATAGATGCTTAATTTTTCATATTCATGTTTTAAACTTGATTAAATCATGGTCAAACCTAGAATTTGACCAAGATTCAAATGGGCATAAAAATTCAAAAAAAATGAAAAACCAATGCACATAGTCATCTTATGTCATCTAGTAAGCATTCAATTAAGTTGATAAACAAGGTCTAGACATATTCAAACCAGAAAATTCATGTATCAAGCTACCCCTAACCCCAAACTCAGTCTTATGAAGTCAAGCATGAAGAGAAGTACGTGGTTTTTTGGTTTCAAACATGGAAATTTCAAAACCCCTCTCAAGAGCTTCATTTTGGAGTGACTACGAAGGATACATGCTTAATTTTTCATATTCATGTTTTAAACTTGTTTAAATCATGGTCAAACCTAGGATTTGGCCAAGATTCAAATGGGCAAAATTTTAAAAAAATGAAAAATCAAGGCACATAGTCTTCTTATGTCATATAGTAAGCATCATTCAATTAAGTTGATAAACAAGGTCTAGACATATTCAAACGAGAGAAATCATGTATCTACCCCCTAACACTAAACTCTGTCTCATGAAGTCAAGCGCATGCATGAAGATATGTGGTTTTTGGTTTCAAACATGGAAATTTCAAAAACCCTCCCAAGAGCTTCATTTCGAAGAGATTAATTAAGAAGCATACATGCATGCTTACTTTTTCATATTCATGTTTTAAACTTATATTCAAATCTTGGTGAAACATAGGATTTGACCAAGATTCAAATGGGTATAAAAATTAAAAAAAAGGTCTTCTTATGTTATATAGTAGGCATTCAATTAAGTTGATAAACAAGGTCTAGACATATTCAAACAAGAAAAATCAAGCATGTATCTACCCCTAACCCTAAACTCTGTTTCATGAAGTCAAGCATGAAGATATGTAGTTTTTGGTTTCGAACATGGAAATTCAAAAACCCTCCCAAGAGCTTCATTTTGAAGTGACTAAGAAGCATACATGCTTACTTTTTCATATTCATGTTTTTAAATTATTCAAATCTTGGTGGAACCAAGGATTTGACCAAGATTCAAATGGGTATAAAAGTTCAAAAAAAAACAAGGTCTTCTTATATGTTATATAGTAAGCATTCAATTAATTTGATAAACAAGGTCTACACATATTCAAACCAGGAAATCATGTATCTACCCCCTAACCCTAAACTCTGTCTTATGAAGAAGTCAAGCATGCATGAAGAGAAGTGGTTTTTGGTTTCAAGCATGGAAATTTCAAAAACCCTCCCAAGAGCTACATATTGGAGTGACTAAGAAGGATAGATGCTTAATTTTTCATATTCATGTTTTAAACTTGTTTAAATCATGGTCAAACCTAGGATTTAACCAAGATTCAAATGGGAAAAATTTTAAAAAATGAAAAATCAAGGCACATAGTCTTCTTATTTTTGGTTTCAAACATGGAAATTTCAAAAACCCTCCCAAAGAGCTTCATTTTGGAGTGACTAAGAAGGATCCATAGGAAACTATGTACTAATACAGTATAATGATCACCCGAGTTATTAGTGCAACAAGTCTGTCACTTACGTGTGGTTCCCATGCGTGAGGTCCCACACTTCAGTGAGCACAAGTCACGTACGCTAGGTAGGCAAACTCCCGGCCATCTTCTTTGTCAAGAGAGAGGCATCAACTCTCTCTCTCTCTCTCTCTCTCTCTCTCTCTCTCCAATTATCCACCTCCGTTGGCTGCCGGTTTTGGCAGGTCGTTTCTAGCTCAGCTCGTAGGCCATGGTGTGCATGCTCTGTAGCCATGGCGATTTGGTCGCGCCAAGTGGTTCGTCCCCGGCTCCGACGAGGATCAATCCGGACGGTGCCTATTAAGGACCCGATCGCATTTCTTGCTTTCAGCATGGGGTCTACCATGTAAATCTTAGGGATTTAGACGTAATTTCCTGTTTATTTTGTGTCCCGTCAGAACTCCGCTCGATGCATATTGGAAATCTGGGTCCTTCAGGATCGTTCGGTTGTCCCTCTAAAAAACATCTCTCTCATTCTCGGCCTTTCTCGCTCGCTCGCACCCCCTGCGCACCGACAACCCCGCACAATGTCCAACATCACCGTAAAAAGGACAGACACCATAAATAAGTGGGGCCCCGTGACTGCTCTCCCTTCGTCTCCTCCCGTGTGATCCCTCTTCCTCCGACTCCCGACCTTGCGGAAAAGAAAAATGAAATGAAAGAGTTTCACTGGACGGGCAAACACATGTGCTGCCTAGTAATAATAATAATAACGTAAAAAAATCGACCTACGAATCTATTATTAAATAAGCTAAACTAGGGTTTTGCCCAGTACTACAGATCAATTTCTGAAAATCCAACTACGGGGTTCGATTTTGGCCTGCTAATATAAAATTATATAATCCGAACTAGTATTCCTCTAAAAAATCATTTTGGTATGCATCGTTTGGTACTTTTTATAGCTAGAGTGCTTACTCCCTCCGTTAGCAAATAGTCTTCGTATGTTATATTCTAAGCATTCAATTAAGTTGATAAACAAGGTCTAGACATATTCAAACAAGAAAAATCAAGCATGTATCTACCCCTAACCCTAAACTCTGTTTCATGAAGTCAAGCATGAAGATATGTGGTTTTTGGTTTCGAACATGGAAATTCAAAAACCCTCCCAAGAGCTTCATTTTGAAGTGACTAAGAAGCATACATGCTTACTTTTTCATATTCATGTTTTTAACTTATTCAAATCTTGGTGGAACCAAGGATTTGACCAAGATTCAAATGGGTATAAAAGTTCAAAAAAAACAAGGTCTTCTTATATGTTATATAGTAAGCATTCAATTAATTTGATAAACAAGGTCTACACATATTCAAACCAGGAAAATCATGTATCTACCCCCTAACCCTAAACTCTTTCTTATGAAGAAGTCAAGCATGCATGAAGAGAAGTGGTTTTTGGTTTCAAGCATGGAAATTTCAAAAACCCTCCCAAGAGCTACATATTGGAGTGACTAAGAAGGATAGATGCTTAATTTTTCATATTCATGTTTTAAACTTGTTTAAATCATGGTCAAACCTAGGATTTAACCAAGATTCAAATGGGCAAAATTTTAAAAAATGAAAAATCAAGGCACATAGTCTTCTTATTTTTGGTTTCAAACATGGAAATTTCAAAAACCCTCCCAAAGAGCTTCATTTTGGAGTGACCAAGAAGGATCCATAGGAAACTATGTACTAATACAGTATAATGATCACCCGAGTTATTAGAGCAACAAGTCTATCACTTACGTGTGGTTCCCATGCGTGAGGTCCCACACTTCAGTGAGCACAAGTCACGTACGCTAGGTAGGCAAACTCCCGGCCATCTTCTTTGTCAAGAGAGAGGCATCAACACTCTCTCTCTCTCTCTCTCTCTCCAATTATCCACCTCCGTTGGCTGCCGGTTTTGGCAGGTCGTTTCTAGCTCAACTCGTAGGCCATGGTGTGCAGGCTCTGTAGCCATGGCGATTTGGTCGCGCCAAGTGGTTCGTCCCCGGCTCCGACGAGGATCAATCCGGACGGTGCCTATTAAGGACCCGATCGCATTTCTTGCTTTCAGCATGGGGTCTACCATGTAAATCTTAGGGATTTAGACGTAATTTCCTGTTTATTTTGTGTCCTGCTGTAAACTCCGCTCTGATGCATATTGGAAATCTGGGTCCTTCAGGATCGTTCGGTTGTCCCTCTAAAAAAACATCTCTCTCATTCTCGGCCTTTCTCGCTCGCTCGCACCCCCCTGCGCACTGACAACCCTGCACAACAGTCAACATCACCAGAAAAAGGACAGACACCATAAATAAGTGGGGCCCCGAGACTGCTCTCCCTTCGTCTCCTCCCGTGTGATCCCTCTTCCTCCGACTTCCGACCTTGCGGAAAAGAAAAATGAAATGAAAGAGTTTCACTGGACGGGCAAACACATGTGCTGCCTAGTAATAATAATAATAACGTAAAAAAATCGACCTACGAATCTATTATTAAATAAGCTAAACTAGGGTTTTGCCCAGTACTATGGATCAATTTCTGAAAATCCAACTACGGGGTTCGATTTTGGCCTGCTAATATAAAATTATATAATCCGAACTAGTATTCCTCTAAAAATCATTTTGGTATGCATCGTTTGGTACTTTTCATAGCTAGAGTGCTTACTCCCTCCGTTAGCAAATAGTCTTCGTATGTCATATAGTAAGCATTAAAGTTGATAAACAAGGTCTAGACGTATTCAAACCAGACAAATCATGTATCTACCCCTAACCCTAAACTCTGTCTGATGAAGTCAAGCATGAAGAGAAGTTGCTTTGGGTTTCAAACATGGAAATTTCAAAAACCCTCTCAAAGAGCTTCATTTTGGAGTGACTAAGAAGGATCCATAGGAAACTATGTACTAATACAGTATAATGATCACCCGAGTTATTAGAGCAACAAGTCTGTCACTTACGTGTGGTTCCCATGCGTGAGGTCCCACACTTCAGTGAGCACAAGTCACGTAGTCTTCTTATGTCATATAGTAAGCATTCAATTAAGTTGATAAACAAGGTCTAGACATATCAAACCAGAAAAATCAGGTATCTACCCCCTATATATCCCTAAACCCTGACTTATGAAGTCAAGCATGAAGAGAAGAAGTGGTTTTTGGTTTCAAACATGGAAATTTCAAAAATCCTCCCAAGAGCTTCATTTTGGAGTGACTAGTTAAGACGCATACATGCTTACTTTTTCATATTCATGTTTTAAACTTGTTCAAATCTTGGTCAACAAACCTAGCTACGATTTGACGAAGATTCAAATGGGTATAAAAAATTAAAACCAAGGTCTGCTCATGTCATATAGTAAGCATTTAATTAAATTGATAAACAAGGTCTAGACATATTCAAACTAGTAGGAAAATCATGTATCTACCCCCTAACCCTAAACTATGTCTTATGAAGTCAAGCATGCATGAAGAAAAGTGGTTTTTGGTTTTCAAGCATGGAAATTTCAAAAACCCTCCCAAGAGCTACATATTGGAGTGACTAAGAAGGATAGATGCTTAATTTTTCATATTCATGTTTTAAACTTGATTAAATCATGGTCAAACCTAGAATTTGACCAAGATTCAAATGGGCATAAAAATTCAAAAAAATGAAAAACCAATGCACATAGTCATCTTATGTCATCTAGTAAGCATTCAATTAAGTTGATAAACAAGGTCTAGACATGTTCAAACCAGAAAATTCATGTATCAAGCTACCCCTAACCCCAAACTCTGTCTTATGAAGTCAAGCATGAAGAGAAGTACGTGGTTTTTTGGTTTCAAACATGGAAATTTCAAAACCCCTCTCAAGAGCTTCATTTTGGAGTGACTACGAAGGATACATGCTTAATTTTTCATATTCATGTTTTAAACTTGTTTAAATCATGGTCAAACCTAGGATTTGGCCAAGATTCAAATGGGCAAAATTTTAAAAAATGAAAAATCAAGGCACATAGTCTTCTTATGTCATATAGTAAGCATCATTCAATTAAGTTGATAAACAAGGTCTAGACATATTCAAACGAGAGAAATCATGTATCTACCCCCTAACACTAAACTCTGTCTCATGAAGTCAAGCGCATGCATGAAGATATGTGGTTTTTGGTTTCAAACATGGAAATTTCAAAAACCCTCCCAACAGCTTCATTTCGAAGAGATTAATTAAGAAGCATACATGCATGCTTACTTTTTCATATTCATGTTTTAAACTTATATTCAAATCTTGGTGAAACCTAGGATTTGACCAAGATTCAAATGGGTATAAAAATTAAAAAAAAAGGTCTTCTTATGTTATATAGTAGGCATTCAATTAAGTTGATAAACAAGGTCTAGACATATTCAAACAAGAAAAATCAAGCATGTATCTACCCCTAACCCTAAACTCTGTTTCATGAAGTCAAGCATGAAGATATGTGGTTTTTGGTTTCGAACATGGAAATTCAAAAACCCTCCCAAGAGCTTCATTTTGAAGTGACTAAGAAGCATACATGCTTACTTTTTCATATTCATGTTTTTAACTTATTCAAATCTTGGTGGAACCAAGGATTTGACCAAGATTCAAATGGGTATAAAAATTCAAAAAAAAACAAGGTCTTCTTATGTTATATAGTAAGCATTCAATTATTTTGATAAACAAGGTCTACACATATTCAAACCAGGAAATTATGTATCTACCCCCTAACCCTAAACTCTGTCTTATGAAGTCAAGCATGCATGAAGAGAAGTGGTTTTTGGTTTCAAGCATGGAAATTTCAAAAACCCTCCCAAGAGCTTCATTTTGGAGTGACTAATTAAGAAGCATACGTACGTGCTTACTTTTTCATATTCATGTTTTAAACTTGTTCAAATCTTGGTCAAACCTATGATTTGACCAAGATTCAAATGGGTATAAAAAATGAAAACCAAGGTCTTCTTATGTCATATAGTAAGCATTCAATTAAGTTGATAAATAAGGTCTAGACATATTCAAACCAGAAAAATCATGTATCTACCCCTAACCCTAAACTTTGTCTTATGAAGTCAAGCATGAAGAGAAGTACGCGGTTTTTTGGTTTCAAACATGGAAATTTCAAAAACCCTCTCAAGAGCTTCCATTTTGGAGTGACTACGAAGGATACATGCTTAATTTTTCATATTCATGTTTTAAACTTGTTTAAATCATGGTCAAAACTAGGATTTGGCCAAGATTCAAATGGGCAAAATTTAAAAAAAAAATCAAGGCACATAGTCTTCTTATGTCATATAGTAAGCATTCAATTAAGTTGATAAACAAGGTATAGACATATTCAAACGAGAGAAATCATGTATCTACCCCCTAACCCTAAACTCTGTCTTATGAAGTCAAGCATGCATGAAGAGAAGTGGTTTTTGGTTTCAAGCATGGAAATTTCAAAAACCCTCCCAAGAGCTTCATTTTGGAGTGACTAAGAAGCATACGTACGTGCTTACTTTTTCATATTCATGTTTTTAACTTGTTCAAATCTTGGTCAAACCTATGATTTGACCAAGATTCAAATGGGTATAAAAAATGAAAACCAAGGTCTTCTTATGTCATATAGTAAGCATTCAATTAAGTTGATAAATAAGGTCTAGACATATTCAAACCAGAAAAATCATGTATCAAGCTACCCCTAACCCCTAATTAACTCTGTCTTATGAAGTCAAGCATGAAGATAAGTATGTGGTTTTTTGGTTTCAAACATGGAAATTTCAAAAACCCTCTCAAGATCGAGCTTCATTTTGGAGTGACTACGAAGGATACATGCTTACTTTTTCA
The DNA here is from genome assembly GCF_019359855.2 of Lolium perenne. Classification (NCBI taxonomy): domain Eukaryota; kingdom Viridiplantae; phylum Streptophyta; class Magnoliopsida; order Poales; family Poaceae; genus Lolium; species Lolium perenne. Next base: position 28,298,541 of record NC_067248.2, on the reverse strand, counting down.
TATTCATGTTTTAAACTTGTTTAAATCATGGTCAAACCTAGGATTTGACAAAGATTCAAATGGGCATAATTTAAAAAAAACAAAAAATGAAAAACCAAGGCACATAGTCTTCTTATGTTATATTGTAAGCATTCAATTAAGTTGATAAACAAGGTCTAGATATATTCAAACCAGAGAAATCATGTATCTACCCCCTAACCTAAACTCTGTCTCATGAATTCAAGCATGATGATATGTGGTTTTTGGTTTCAAACATGGAAATTTCAAAAACCCTCCCAAGAGCTTCATTTTGAAGTGATTAATTATGAAGCATACATGCATGCTTACTTTTTCATATTCATGTTTTAAACTTATTCAAATCTTGGTGAAACCTAGGATTTGACCAAGATTCAAATCCGTATAAAAATTAAAAAACAAAATAAAAAAACAAGGTCTTCTTATGTTATATAGTAAGCATTCAATTAAGTTGATAAATAAGGTCTAGACATATTCAAACCAGAAAAATCATGTATCTACCCCTAACCCTAAGCATGTATCTCGTTGTTTGCGCTATGATACAATATCTACCTATGTTACACTAATCTCCTCTATCCTACTTAATTAGCTGCCACATCAGCAGTTTTGTGGGACCAATTGATACGTCTCCGACGTATCGATAATTTCTTATGTTCCATGCCACATTATTGATGTTATCTACATGTTTTATGCACACTTTATGTCATATTCGTGCATTTTCTGGAACTAACCTATTAACAAGATGCCGAAGTGCCAGTTCCTGTTTTCTGCTGTTTTTGGTTTCAGAAATCCTAGTAACGAAATATTCTCGGCGTTGGACGAAACCCACAGAAACCTTCCAGAGCCGCCGCCATCGCGAAGCCAAGATCTGGGGGACAGGAGTCTCTGTTCCGGCACGCCGCCGGGACGGGGAAGTGCCCCCGGAAGGCTTCTCCATCGACACCGCTGCCATCTCCACCGCCATCTTCATCACCGCTGCTGCTCCCATGAGGAGGGAGTAGTTCTCCATCGAGGCTCGGGGCTGTACCGGTAGCTATGTGGTTAATCTCTCTTCTATGTACTTCAATACAATGATCTCATGAGCTGCTTTACATGATTGAGATTCATATGAGTTTTGTATCACAATTCATCTATGTGCTACTCTAGTGATGTTATTAAAGTATTCTATTCCTCCTGCATGGCTTAGTTTATGATCGTGATCTCTTATGGATTGTGAAGTTAACTATTGCTATGATGGTATTGATGTGATCTATTTGGTTGAGTTGATCTATCTTACACTATAAGGTTACTTAAATATGAACAAATTGTGGAGCTTGTTAACTCCGGCATTGAGGGTTCGTGTAATCCTACGCAATGCGTTCATCATCCAACAAAAGTGTAGAGTATGCATTTATCTGTTCTGTTATGTGATCAATGTTGAGAGTGTCCACTAGTGAAAGTCTAATCCCTAGGCCTTGTTCCTAAATACTGCTGCGTTACTACTTCTTGTTTACTGTTTCACTGTGTTACTACTGCTGCAATACTACCACCATCAACTACACGCCAGCAAGCTATTTTCTGGCACCGTTGCTACTGCTCATATATATTCATACCACCTGTATTTCACTATCTCTTCGCCGAACTAGTGCACCTATTAGGTGTGTTGGGGACACAAGAGACTTCTTGCTTTGTGGTTGCAGGGTTGCATGAGAGGGATATCTTTGACCTCTTCCTCCCTGAGTTCGATAAACCTTGGGTGATCCACTTAAGGGAAAACTTGCTGCTGTTCTACAAACCTCTGCTCTTGGAGGCCCAACACTGTCTACAGGAAAGGAGGGGGAACGTAGACATCAAGCTATTTTCTGGCGCCGTTGCCGGGGAGGAAAGGTAAAAGGCACTCATACTCCGGTTCCTGTGTATGCATTTTCTGGCGCCATTGTGTGTGTGCTCGAAGCTATTTCCTTTAGATCCTGCAATTGCAACTTTTTGTTTCTTGTTTACACTAGTTAGGCATAATGGAAAACAACAAAAATATGAGAGATCTTTATGAACTTTATCTTGAATTAGGACATGATGTGTTTGAAGAGAGAATTAAAAAACCCATGGAACTTTATATGCATGCTAATGAGAATGTTATTACTATGAATGCTTTGAACACTATTGTTGCTAATGCTATGGAAAATTCTAAGCTTGGGGAAGCTGGTTTTGATGAGCATGATCTTTTTAGTCCCCCGGGCAATGAGGAGGAAATTTACTTTGATGATACTTTGCCTCCTATTTATGATGATTATAATGATAGTAGTCTTTTGTTACCACCTGTTATGGAGGATGAATTTAATTATGAATACAATATGCCTCCTATATTTGATGATGAGAATAATAATGATAGCTACTTTGTTGAATTTGCACCCACTACAACTAATAAAATTGATTATGCTTATGTGGAGAGTAATAATTTTATGCATGAGACTCATGATAAGAATGTTTCATTTGATAGTTATATTGTTGAGTTTTCTCATGTTGCTACTGAAAGTTATTATGAGAGAGTAAAATATGGTTGTAGAAATTTTCATGTTACTAAAATACCTCTCTATGTGCTGAAATTTTTGAAGCTACACTTGTTCTATCTTCTTATGCTTGTTACTTTGCTTTTCATGAACTTGTTTATTTACAAGATTCCTATGCATAGGAAGCATGTTAGACTTAAATGTGTTTTGAATTTGCCTCTAGATGCTCTCTTTTGCTTCAAATACTATTTCTTGCGAGTGCATCATTAAAACTGCTGAGCCCATCTTAATGGCTATAAAGAAAAGAACTTCTTGAGAGATAACCCATGTGTTATTTTGCTACAGTACTTTGTTTTATATTTGTGTCTTGGAAGTTGTTTACTACTGTAGCAACCTCTCCTTATCTTAGTTTTGTGTTTTGTTGTGCCAAGTAAAGTCTTTGATAGTAAACTTCATACTAGATTTGGATTACTGCGCAGTTTCAGATTTCTTTGCTGTCACGAATCTGGGCCTAATTCTCTGTAGGTAACTCAGAAAATTAAGCCAATTTACGTGAGTGATCCTTAGATATGTACGCAACTTTCATTCAATTTGGGCATTTTCATTTGAGCAAGTATGGTGCCTCGATAAAATTCGTCAATACGAACTGTTCTGTTTTGACAGATTCTGCCTTTTATTTCGCATTGCCTCTTTTGCTATGTTGGATGAATTTCTTTGATCCACTAATGTCCAGTAGCATTATGCAATGTCCAGAAGTGTTAAGAATGATTGTGTCACCTCTGAATATGTTAATTTTTATTGTGCACTAACCCTCTAATAAGTTGTTTCGAGTTTGGTGTGGAGGAAGTTTTCAAGGATCAAGAGAGGAGTATGATGCAACATGATCAAGGAGAGTGAAAGCTCTAAGCTTGGGGATGCCCCGGTGGTTCACCCCTGCATATTCTAAGAAGACTCAAGCGTCTAAGCTTGGGGATGCCCAAGGCATCCCCTTCTTCATCGACAACATTATCAGGTTCCTCCCCTGAAACTATATTTTTATTCCATCACATCTTATGTGCTTTACTTGGAGCGTTGGTTTGTTTTTGTTTTTGTTTTGTTTGAATAAAATGGATCCTAGCATTCACTTTATGGGAGAGAGACACGCTCCGCTGTAGCATATGGACAAGTATGTCCTTGGTTTCTACTCATAGTATTCATGGTGAAGTTTCTCCTTCGTTAAATTGTTATATGGTTGGAATTGGAAAATGATACATGTAGTAATTGCTATAAATGTCTTGGGTAATGTGATACTTGGCAATTGTTGTGCTCATGATTAAGCTCTTGCATCATATGCTTTGCACCCATTAATGAAGAAATACATAGAGCATGCTAAAATTTGGTTTGCATATTTGGTTTCTCTAAGGTCTAGATAATTTCTAGTATTGAGTTTGAACAACAAGGAAGACGGTGTAGAGTCTTATAATGTTTTCGATATGTCTTTTATGTGAGTTTTGCTGCACCGGTTCATCCTTGTGTTTGTTTCAAATAACCTTGCTAGCCTAAGCCTTGTATCGAGAGGGAATACTTCTCATGCATCCAAAATACTTGAGCCAACCACTATGCCATTTGTGTCCACCATACCTACCTACTACATGGTATTTCTCCGCCATTCCAAAGTAAATTGCTTGAGTGCTACCTTTAAAATTCCATCATTCGCCTTTACAATATATAGCTCATGGGACAAATAGCTTAAAAACTATTGTGGTATTGAATATGTACTTATGCACTTTATCTCTTATTAAGTTGCTTGTTGTGCGATAACCATGTTTCTGGGGACGCCATCAACTATTCTTTGTTGAATATCATGTGAGTTGCTATGCATGTCCGTCTTGTCTGAAGTAAGAGAGATCTACCACCTTTATGGTTGGAGCATGCATATTGTTAGAGAAGAACATTGGGCCGCTAACTAAAGCCATGATCCATGGTGGAAGTTTCAGTTTTGGACATATATCCTCAATCTCATATGAGAATAATAATTGTTGCCACATGCTTATGTATTAAAGAGGAGTCCATTATCTGTTGTCCATGTTGTCCCGGTATGGATGTCTAAGTTGAGAATAATCAAAAGCGAGAAATCCAAAATGCGAGCTTTCTCCTTAGACCTTTGTACAGGCAGCATGGAGGTACCCCATTGTGACACTTGGTTAAAATATGTGCATTGCGATGATCCGGTAGTCCAAGCTAATTAGGACAAGGTGCGGGCACTATTAGTATACTATGCATGAGACTTGCAACTTGTAAGATATAATTTACATAACTCATATGCCTTATTACTACCGTTGACAAAATTGTTTCATGTTTTCAAAATCAAAGCTCTAGCACAAATATAGCAATCGATGCTTTTCCTCTATGGAGGACCATTCTTTTACTTTTATGTTGAGTCAGTTCACCTATCTCTCTCCACCTTAAGAAGCAAACACTTGTGTGAACTGTGCATTGATTCCTACATACTTGCATATTGCACTTATTATATTACTCTATGTTGACAACTATCCATGAGATATACATGTTACAAGATGAAAGCAACCGCTGAAACTTAATCTTCCATTGTGTTGCTTCAATACCTTTACTTTGAATTATTGCTTTACGAGTTAACTCTTATGCAAGACTTATTGATGCTTGTCTTGAAGTGCTATTCATGAAAAGTCTTTGCTTTATGATTCATTTGTTTACTCATGTCATTACCATTGTTTTGATCGCTGCATTCTCTACATATGCTTTACAAATAGTATGATCAAGGTTATGATGGCATGTCACTCCAGAAATTATCTTTGTTATCGTTTTACCTGCTCGGGACGAGCAGAACTAAGCTTGGGGATGCTGATATGTCTCCGACGTATCGATAATTTCTTATGTTCCATGCCACATTATTGATGTTATCTACATGTTTTATACACACTTTATGTCATATTCGTGCATTTTCTGGAACTAACCTATTAACAAGATGCCGAAGTGCCAGTTCCTGTTTTCTGCTGTTTTTGGTTTCAGAAATCCTAGTAACGAAATATTCTCGGCGTTGGACGAAACCCACAGAAACCTTCCAGAGCCGCCGCCATCGCGAAGCCAAGATCTGGGGGACAGGAGTCTCTGTTCCGGCACGCCGCCGGGACGGGGAAGTGCCCCCGGAAGGCTTCTCCATCGACACCGCTGCCATCTCCACCGCCATCTTCATCACCGCTGCTGCTCCCATGAGGAGGGAGTAGTTCTCCATCGAGGCTCGGGGCTGTACCGGTAGCTATGTGGTTAATCTCTCTTCTATGTACTTCAATACAATGATCTCATGAGCTGCTTTACATGATTGAGATTCATATGAGTTTTGTATCACAATTCATCTATGTGCTACTCTAGTGATGTTATTAAAGTATTCTATTCCTCCTGCATGGTGTAAAGTGGACAGGGTGCGCATCATGTAGTTCTTGGCTTAGTTTATGATCGTGATCTCTTATGGATTGTGAAGTTAACTATTGCTATGATGGTATTGATGTGATCTATTTGGTTGAGTTGATCTATCTTACACTATAAGGTTACTTAAATATGAACAAATTGTGGAGCTTGTTAACTCCGGCATTGAGGGTTCGTGTAATCCTACGCAATGCGTTCATCATCCAACAAAAGTGTAGAGTATGCATTTATCTGTTCTGTTATGTGATCAATGTTGAGAGTGTCCACTAGTGAAAGTCTAATCCCTAGGCCTTGTTCCTAAATACTGCTGCGTTACTACTGCTTGTTTACTGTTTCACTGTGTTACTACTGCTGCAATACTACCACCATCAACTACACGCCAGCAAGCTATTTTCTGGCACCGTTGCTACTGCTCATATATATTCATACCACCTGTATTTCACTATCTTTTCGCCGAACTAGTGCACCTATTAGGTGTGTTGGGGACACAAGAGACTTCTTGCTTTGTGGTTGCAGGGTTGCATGAGAGGGATATCTTTGACCTCTTCCTCCCTGAGTTCGATAAACCTTGGGTGATCCACTTAAGAGAAAACTTGCTGCTGTTTTACAAACCTCTGCTCTTGGAGGCCCAACACTGTCTACAGGAAAGGAGGGGGAACGTAGACATCACCAATGTGTATGATACTAGCTATGATACTAGCACTATCATGTGGGTACCTAAATCTCGAGTCAAAGTTTGACACGAGACCGATGTGGACTTTATTAATGGTGGAAGGGAGTAACAATCTTAAGCACATTATTATTATTGATTGAACAACATTTTATTTGATGTGCCATAAGAAGTTTAGAAACTCCTAGCCCCTGGAGGTGGCGTTTTGGCACACACGTGCATATGCACCGATTATTTGAAATAATAAAAAAACAATTATATAAATGTTAAAAAAATCTGATATAAATTTTTTGGTATACATTGTGACATCCTATGTTCGTTCATAAGTTTTCGTGGAAAAACAACATTTTGTGTGGTGTGTACAAAAAAGGCAAAAAATGTACGTAGTCGTGTTACAGCATCAAAATTTGTCTTTTTTTACAGGAGCCACATATTTTTTAAAAAAACTTATGTACCAACATAAAATGTCTAGATATACATGTAAAATTTAAGTTTAGAATTTTTGGACACTTTGAAATGTGGATTCACATAATGGATTCCTCTACCTCGCCCCCCTTGGATTACTGAACAGACTTACAGTACTACTAGTAGGGCCTACTATTTATTATTATTACCTACTGCAGGCAAAATTTAATCTCATCGAGCGGTAAAATTCCCCGCCAACGCCCAAATATCTCGCGCCGCAAAGTTTCAGATCTGCGAATATTTTTTTCCCTCAAAAGAAGGACTGCGAAATTCCCTTTTTCTCCTCTATCGCCCAGCTTCGCCCTAGTTTCGCCCGCAAGCCCTCAGAGAAACCGCTCCTCTTACCTACCTCCCACCTTCACGGCCGCCGCACCGGAAAATCACCGCCGTACTTCGCCGTTCAAGCTGCCACGGCTTCAAACCTCGAGGCTGCCCTATCCGCTTGATCTGCACCTACTCCGGCGTCCACCGCACCGTATCTCGTTCGCCGACTCTATCGACCACCGCACCTGACCAGCTTCGCCGACACCGACGTCCCCGTGCACTGCACATCATCTGCTTCACCGACCTTCTACTTCGTCCGGCGCGCTGAACACTTCATCGACCGCCCAGCATGTCCTTCTCCGACCCCCCAAGATCTGCTTCCCCGGCACCCACCGCAACAGCAGTCCCCTCGCCGACCTCCACGTCACCCGTAAGAACGCGGAACACGTCTAAACGCCGCCTGTAAATAGGTAACCAGACATCCCCGCGCGTTTTGTTCTCATAGGAGTATTGCAGTGATCGTATTTCTGAATTCGTGCTAGTATATTTTTAACTTACAAGTGCTTTCGTTTGTAACCACCTCATCCTTTAGATTTAAACACGACGCATAAGTATTTTTTTCCGTGACCTAACCCACCCATTTGCTGAAACTCTACATGGTATCAGAGCCTAGGTTTCCTTCCTGCTAGTGCTAGCCGCCCCAAACAGTACCATACAAGTTCTTCCTTTGACCACAAAAACCACCGTTGAGATGTAGAAATCCAGGCGGCGGGAGGCCGCATCAGGTGCTCTGCGTGGGTTGCGGCTATCACACACAGCGATGCGAGTTGTGTGAGATCGATGCTGCTCGCGCTGGGACAAAGAAGAGGGTCAAGATCGTTTTGGTTTAGAAAGGAGAGAAGAGGAAGTGAATCCGTGGCAGAGAGATCTGGATCCGTGCGAGGGGGAGATGTTGGAGGCGTGCGGAGTGGGCCGAGCCTTTGAGCGCAGGGCGGAGCCGGAGGTTGGTGCTGGACGTTGACCAGCGCGAGCCGGTCGATGTGGCCAGGTGCGGTCCGGCTGTGTTGGCTGTGGGCGCGCAGACGAGGCGCCATCCGAGTGGAAGTGAGGAGAAAATGGAGATGTGAGGCTGTGAGGATATGTTGTGATGGAGTTGATGAGGCTGCGATTGAGTCGTGATGGAGTTGATGAGGCTGCGGTTTAGTGGTGATGGTGATGGTTGTGGATATGTCCAGGGAAAGGCATGCGTGCCTCGAGGTGAGACCGGTTGAGGCCTGACCGGGGATAGGCATGGGTGCTTGAGGAGTGGATGGTTGAGGCAGGAGTTGGCTGGGGGTTTGTGGGAGAGACGGAAGAGGTCAGTGGCCGGGCAGAGTGGAGAAGAGAGGCTGAGGACATTGAGGCGAGTGTGGATGGTTCTGCGGAACTTGTGTGGTGAGGCAGCCGGGGTTGTTGAGGATGTGTATGGTTAGGAGTTGTGCGTATCCCAGATGGTTGAAGCTGGATGTCTTCGCTGCTGATGAAGAGATGAATCGAGATGACAAGATGATGGAAAGTGCAATGCTGTCATGTATCCTAGGAGTTATGCTGAAAGTTCATTACTTGTAGTTGTCATATGTGTCATGTTGTTGCAAGATGGCCATGGTTGTTTACCCATGATCATCTTGAGGGGGTGTGTTGGACCATGAGTGAGTTTAGTAGTAGCGCTGTAGTAATATTGTATCCAGTGTGAGGCCCATAGAGGCCCATGTCCAAGTGGTATTGTAACCCTACCTCAGAGGCTATAAATACAGAGTGTCGTGGTCTGAGTGACCTAACCCACCCATTCGCTGAAACTCTACAAAATATGAGCCACCAATCATGAGCCGTTGAATGCTCTACATGTCCACGATTGACAACAACAACAACACCACCAACAACAAAGCTTTATTCCCAAACAAGTTGGGGTAGGCTATACAAGTCCACCATTGACACGATTACAATTTCTCACTATTTGGCCGTAGGCTACTGCTCTAGTTACATCATGTTTGATATCTTTCTGCGATCCTGTATTACATGTTTATGCACGTCATAATGTTTCTACTACTGTTTGGTGTCAATTTAATTATAGCAAATCCTTGACTCAGAATCGTTTGTTGTTATTACACGTGCAGCAGTGCACATCTTACACTCGAAACGTAGAGTAAAGCTCGCCTATAATCATGTAAGTACTGCTGTTTTTTGTATATTGCTTAATGCAAACTTCTATATCTTGGATCCTGTTTCTGTTTACAATTGGCCTCTCCTTCATGCAGAGGAGAAACAGTGTGGCACTGTGTTCTTACGCCCAAGTACCCGATGAGGTCCGTGTGACTCAAAAAAAAAAGCTCACGTAAGTTCCCTGTTTTTTTTTTGGAATGTTAATTTACCTCCTGTGCGTAGTTCAATTGCATCATTTTCTGTATGTTGCACTACCTAAGTTGCCTAATGGAATCTAATAAAATATAAACAATGACCATATGGAACATTGCACACTGCCTTTGACCCATCTGGCATCCGGCATGCCTGGGATAAGTTACATGATTTGGCTATGTTAAACAAGTCCTAAAATTCTATTATGTTAATTTTTTGCCTGTTGCTTCATTGAGTTTGCCTGTTGTTCCATGGCTAGTGCATGAAGTTTGATAGAAATGATCCTAGCTGAAATGATGCACTTCGTGTTTTTTTATTGCTTTATTCCTAACCTAGCTTCCTATTCTACTTGAAACATGATTGCTTTATTCCTAACCTAGCTTCCTATTCTACTTGAAACATGATTGCTTTATTCCTAACCTAGCTTCCTATTCTACTTGAAACATTGTGAAAAAATAGTTATATTACTTGTTTAAATGTCTAGCTTTGTTTTTCTGAGTCCCATTGACATGATGTGGTATATCCATATTCAAATGATCTGGCTGTTTATATAATACGCTTCATGTTCAATTGCTTCATTCATTTTCTAGTAATCTACTAGTAAGTAGCACGTTTTGACTGTATTTGGCTATTTTCTAGATTTCTTCTGTGCAGTGACCTGGCTTCGTTATTGGGCACATGATGTCTAGTTGCTTGGTTCATTGTATACATCATCGCCATGATCTAGTTTGGTTTGTTCTAAGAGGCATGTGGCTTAACTGGTTTCTTTGTTATATCTGCCCATGGTTCTTTCAAAATTATGTCAACAGTCTTTGTTTGTTTGTCGTGTATTGTATTGCATTTTAACTTGTTTTGTCTTAGTTTCAGCTGCAAAACAAAGCTGTAATGTCGTAGGGACAACCCATTTATCAAGTGTTGCGGTCATTTCACAGAAAGCAACAAGTGATACAGCACGTGTTCTCATTGGTCCACTGAGTCCAGTACACCAACCGTTCCAGAAGAAATAGATGTACGAGTCTCTATTTTGGATTGCTTGCTATGTTATATCAGCTCAATGATGCTCTTGAAATTGGAGGTCTTTTATTGCATCATATGATGTTGTAACTTGTTTTATCTAAATTTCAGGCTTCAAATAAAGCTACAAAGCCAGAAGCAAGGGCCAATGCCTCAAGTATTGATGTTTCACAAAGCAGCAGTGAGAGTGCATATTGCTCGCATAGGCCCATGGTATCTATTGCTCAACTTAATCCGGCACAAAGAGATTTGGGGGATGCACTCCAAGAGGCAGTTGATATATTTGGGCGGGAAAACAAAGATGCTGATGAAATAATTGCCAACACACACCAAGAGATACATGAATTGAAAAATAGGCAAACTTTGACAAAAAATGTTCTAAAGAATCTCCTATGCACTTGTCATGGTAAGCCAGTTGTGATGTGTCTGGGAATTGAAGGTGTCTAAATAAACTTTGATTCTTTGTTCACCAAGTGGACTCGATGCCAATGCTGTAATTAATTACTGCTCAAAATTTCGTTCAAAATTTCCTGGTCTGTAATAATTGCAAATTTTGTTGTTGTACTAAAATTAGATATGTTCCATGTGGCTGCTGTATTTTGTGTGAAATAATATAATGATGTGTACTTCAATTAAACCATAAATCGGCTGCATGCTGAAAATTTGAATACTGAGCGCACGTGTGAACTGTTTTCTGCTCGTAATGCAATAAAGGCTGTTTCTTCAAGACTATGAACATGGTAGCCCATTAATAATACCTTAATAATTATGCCTGCTAGCAAGATAGACGGTCCTTATTATAGTCAGGCATGCCAACTTGTATGATTAAAAGTAGTTCGTACACATTAAATCCACCATCTGCATTTTTCTTTGTAATAACTTTTCTTTTTACACAACTCAAAACTTGTCATGCTAATATGAAATTCGAGATGGCAAAACATGGGAAAGATAAAGATATCTCTTTCTGCGAAAAATGCTGGGTTTTGAAGCCCAAGTCCAAGTCTTTCTCTCGCTCAAGTTTTGGAGGAACAACTCCAAGTAGAACGAGTTGCAACAGACTATGCTAAGAACAAAAGTTAACATGTTGAGATCGAGATTAGAAGCATGTGATGCCCTATTGCACGAGGCCAATCAAGTTCGTTATAATCTTCCAAAGACTTAGAAAATGCCATAGATAATTGGAGATGAACACTACATAGTGAGTACATTGGTCTTGTGAAATGTTTCCTTAGAATAAGGCACCGTTCCTACTATTGTTGGTGGATGCATTTATCTGCGGTTGGGATCAACTTGGTAGTTGTTCTGTGGATGTTATATAAATTAATTGCATAGCCTTTTTCAATCAGTTCGAACTTAAATGGTATCATAGCCTTGGTCTCAAGTTTGAATTGTCGAACGCGTGGTTTAATTTAATCTCAGTCGGGCGGCAAAATCTCCCACCAATCCTGAAATATTTCAAACGCATTTTTGATTGGGATTAAGAAGATAGGGACATAGATCCCGTGCCCCCACGTTCACAGGGCACAGCAAACTTGAGATTAAATTATGCGTTCTAGTTCTATACAAAACCCCGTAGGAGGTTGAGCGGCCGCGGCTCGGGGTTAGTGTGGGAGGAGATGATATGCGTACGCTCCTGTTTATATAGGTCGGAGGCACGCGACGGCCGCTGCACGCATGGCATCGCCATTCGCAGAGGTAGGTGACGACGCGTGCCACCCGAGGCATCGCCATTTTACGCGACCGCAGACTGCCGAAGCGGCGCCGCTGAGAAGACGCATCGACGCTGGGTCACTGCCAAGCGGGCCCGACGAAACGTTCTCCAGACGCGAGCGGACACTTTACGCGTCCACGCAGCATCCGCGCGACGGATCCGAGACACATATTTGGGCATGTTTGCGTCGCTGCGAACGGCCCAGTCACTATGCGTCGTCCCGCTGGAGTTTGTACCAGATACATTTTTGGCCCGGACAGATGCGCTCGGAACCGAAATCATCTTGTTCCCTTCTCTATTTCTTCAGTTCGAGAGAACACAGCAGCTCTTCAGCTTAGCAGAAATTAATCGGGTCACGCTGTTGCTTTCCTTGCCGTTGGATTGAAACGAATGGTGGATGGGAAGCCTCAGGTCACGTTGTGCCCTGTGAACGTGGGGGCACTGGATCTCTGTCCAGAAGATAGATCATGATCATGGTAGTGACCTATATTCAACGTGATGATGATTTGATTTTGCACTCGGCCTTGAACAGAGGTACTAGTACGGTGTCACAATTTTTTATCATTATACTTGGACGGTGGCCAAATTCAAAATCTCATAGCGGCAAAACTTGCCGCCCACAAAATACAAAAATTTCACACGCTTCCAAATTCATATTCTACCCCTGTGGAGATGGCAGCAAAGTCGGTTGGTGGGGGGGTCTGCCCGTCATTTTTTGGATCACCACCTCCCTAGCCCGGAAACCCTCCCAAAAAAAATTCATTTCCCTCAGACCACCCACCGGAACTTCCCAAGTCCCTCTCTCCCACCTCCACGACCACCGCACCGGAACATCCCCGCCGGACTTCCCTGGCCTACCCGAGCCCTCGCGATCCTCGTCATCCGGCTGCCTGCCGGAGCCGCTTCATCGACGCCGTCATCAACCGGATCGGATCATCCCCGCCGAACCTCGAAACCATATGCTCATCTAGCAGTCTACCGCAGTCGCTTCAGCTGCGGTATCGTCCACCCCACCGGAGCCGCTTCGCCGGATCCGTCGTCCACCGCATCGGATCTTGCTCACCGACACCGCTGTGCACGAACCGGATCTGCTTCACCGGCGCCGTGCATGATCTAAACTCTTCTACTGTCGCTTTTCTATTGCTTGCCTGCAAGCTCTTGTTTAATCTTGGGGGAACCTGTTTGTGCTAATGACGCGCCGTTACGTTTTTGCAGATGAGATGAGTAATCATGAAGTGTAATGGCCGTCTCTCCAACCCCAAGTAGCACATGTAGCGTACTTCATCACCGGATCTATCAACCCCAGGAAGATCTGCTGTGACTCCCACAGAGTGCTTCTCCTAATGTAAGTCCCTTGTTTTAGCGCCATGTTCTGGGTTCAGATGCTTGTTTGTCTGAAGCTCTTTTAGTTCATTCCTAGCTATGACCGTAACACGTTGCTATTTTCTACTTCATTGCTAACTTTAAGCGATTGAACATTTTGGTTTGCATTCCCTGCTCTGTAGATGTAGCCATCATAACTTCTATCTTGCTCAGTCGTTGTTACAAAAATTATAGGTTTACATTCCCTGCTCTGTAGATCTAGCCATCATAACTTTATCTTGCTCAGTCGTTGTTACAAAAATTATGGCCTGCTACTATGTTGTTTGTGCCAATTTTTTACTCCATGAACATGTTGGCTTGCATTCCCTGTACTACAGGTGATGCCATTTTTTTGTATCTAGTTCATTGTAAGCTAATAAAGTAAGGACTTAGTTTGGCATGCTATCACTCTGCTATCTAGCCTGTAGTACAAATAAACTTGTCATACTACTTGATAATAATTTTGCGTGCCATCTTGTTCTTCAAAAGCTGCATTATTGACTTGTTTCTCTGACTTGGCATGACGCTCACATATGGAAAGCTGAACATATTGGTTTGCATTCCCTCTTATACAAGTTCACAGGTGATCCCACAATATTCTGTATCTGGTCCATCCTAAGCTCCAGCATTAACTATCCTCTATGTGTTGCTTATTACAAGTTTATATCCCGAAACATCTTGATTTGCATCCCCTTCACTATAAGTTCAGGAGTATTATTTAGTTCACGGCCAAAATGAAGTAATTGCACTTGGCACATGTTGGTTCACATTCCCTCCTCTTTAGCTTTTGCCATCGTAACTTCTATTTTTGGTTTACATTCCCTCGCTTCGTAGATGTAGCCATCATAACTTCATCTTGCTCGATCGTTGTTACAAAATTTATAGCTCGCTACTATGTTGTTCATGCCAATTTTGTACTCCACGAACATGTTGGTTTGCATGGGACTCGGCGGTAGTAAGTCTATTTGTTTCATTCTAACATGCTCGTTATATTGGCTTGTTGGTATGCGGCATGCACTCTTTGTTTGCTTATTGTGCGCATTACAATGATCTTGTTATAACGACGAAATGATGAGTTCCAAATTCTTCGGCAAACAATATTGTAGTGTCTTTGCCTTTCCATTGTTCTTTGTCTTAACTTGTAATGTCTTTGTTTCGGATATAGGTGCTGCATGGACAACTTAAAAGATTGCGGATCCCTTCATTGTATTGCTAGGTTTAATTACCATTCAATTTCTCTCGGGTTACGTAATATTTTTTCAATGCCTTGCAGCTGATGTAATATTTAGTTAGTTTTTATAGTTCTTTCGCGCATCTTTTCTTTGGTGCTTGTGGTAAGTGAGGCTATCCGACAGAAATCAATGCTGCGAAAATATTCTCAGTATCTAAATCACGAATTCCCATCCCTTAAACGGCCCAATTAAGCGAAATCACATATGTGCCGGCCCGCAAAATCCTAAAGCGCCTATTACGCCGGCATATAAACAGCAACTAAACGGGCTGGCCCACTTACTTATTGGGCCAGCCCACTTGATTTACTGTGGACCCCACACTTTTATTGGGCCGGCCCACTTGCTTTAAGGTGGACCCCACCCACTGCTGGGCCGGCCCACTAACTAGTTGGGCCAGCCCAGTTGCTTTTGTGGTGGTCCCCACATACTAAACGGGCCGGCCCTTTAAGACGAAAGTGGGACCCACCTGTCTTTTTGGCCCGGCCCACTAGCGTGTTGGGCCAGCCCACTTGCTATATGGTGGACCCCACATACTAAATGGGCCGGCCCTTTAATAGGAAAGTGGGACCCACCTGTGTTTTTGGCCCGGCCCACTAGCGTGTTGGGCCGGCCCACTAGCGTGTTGGGCCGGCCCACTTGCTATACGGTGGACCCGACATATTAAATGGGCCGGCCCTTTAACAGGAAAGTGGGACCCGCTGTGTTTTGGCCCGCCCACTATCTTGTTGGGTCGCCACTTGCTATATGGTGGACCCCACATATTAAATGGGCCAGCCCTTTAAGTGGAAAGTGGGACCCACCTGTGTTTTTGGCCCGGCCCACTATCTTGTTGGGCCGGCCCACTTACTATATGGTGGACCCCACATACTAAATGGGCTGGCCCTTTAACAGGAAAGTGGGACCCACCGGTGCTTTTGGCCCGGCCCACTGGCTTGTTGGGCCAGCCCATTTGATCAAATGTGGACCCCACGTACTAAATGGGCCAGCCCGATAGCAGGAAAGTGGGACCCACATGCTAATTGGGCCGGCCCAATAACTTCTTGGGCCGGTCCAGTTGCCTTAATGTGGACCCCACTTTGTAAATGGGCCGGCCCGATACCAGGAAAGTGGGTCCCACATGTCTTGTGGGCCGGCCCTTTTGCCTCGTTGACCTGGTCAAACGAGTGCATTCGGCCCGCCCACATGCTTAGTGGGCCGGCCCATTAAAGTTTTGACCACCAACTTTAGAGGTTAGGCCCGGCCCACGTAACTAATGGACCAGCCCAGGCTATATAGTTGACCGGTCAAACTAAGTCACTGCCCGGCCCGTAGAACTTAATGGGCCGGCCCGCTTAAGACGTGGCAGGCCTCGTGTGGGCCTACCATCTACCACGGGTTTCAGCGGTTAACGCCGTTAATCGCGCTAACGGCGTACGCCACGTGTCGCTTGCATGACGTCGCAGTCAACGGGCTCCCGGAAACACTTGGGCAACGGTCCGATTTTCCGTGGCGGAAGGGCGCCCAAGCGCAACGGACCGAAAAAATCGTCGTAGGACTTTGCCTGACGCAGTTTCCACAACAGAACCCATATCGTCGGGTTAGGCCCATAGGCGACGAAAAATACCCCTTAGCGGACGATTTTGAGACGTTGTCTATCAGAACTTTTCTTGTAGTGTCATGAGGGTTGGATGAAAATGTTTAAGATACCCTGGTTCAGAAATTGTGCATGTAAGGTGGTCTAGTATTATTGAAAAATGGGGTGGTACCATTGTGAAACTTTCATTTGGTGGTTGTTTCAAAAAACACCCCGTTTTTGGAACTTGAAAAATGGAAAATGGCTTTTTGGTGCGACAAAAAAAAAACCTTCCTCCTACAATATTGTTCGTCATCCCAAGCTGCACATGTGTGGATAATATGGGCACATTATCACAAACTATACCCCAATTATAGACATAACATTGGTCCTTGGCCTAAAAGCCATGAAATCTCGAGCATGGTAGCTCAATTCTGAGAAGGTTTATTTGATATATTTACAATATTTCAATTTTTATATTTTCCCTGCAAATATGTCACATAATATGACATCACCCGAAGGCTTTTCATTGTTTCGATCGTTTTTTAATTTCTTATGCCCATTTCAAACTATGGTCAAAACGGCGGGCATGAAGATTCTTAGCTCAAGGCTGAGCCTCGCTAAACTTGGAGTGGATCTCTGATGAAATAACATATTTTTAACCTTAAAATGATTTTTCCAAAAAATCATGAGCATTAGATCATGTACCGGTAGTTCAAATCTGGCCGACTTCCTACCGATTTGGCAGAAATTTTTCTTTTTCACGAGGAGATGATGGAAATATTTAAGATACCCCGTTTGGAAAATTCTAAATTTAAGGTGGTCTAGTATTTTTGAAAAATAGGGCGATACCACTGTGAAACTTTCATTCGATGGTTGCTTCACCAAACACCCCGTTTTTAGGACTCGAAAATGGAAAATAGCTTTTTGGTGCGACAAAAAGAAAAGCTTCCTCCCGCAATATTATTCGCCATCCTAAGATGCACATGTGTGCACAATATTGACACATTATCACAAACTATGCCACGATTCTAACCATAACATTGGTCGTTCAGCCTGAAAGCCATGAAACATCGAACATGATAGCTTATTTTTGAGAAAAAAATTTGAGATATTTGAAATATTTTAAGTTTGATATTTTTCCAAGATATATCTTCTTTTCTGCAAATTTTGATATATTATTTGTATTTTTCTGAATTATAATGATTTAGTTATGATTTTTCTAAGATCAATGTGATAAAATGGAAAATAGGAAGAAAAAAAAAGCTATGCCAACGGCTTTATAGCACAGAGCTTTATGTGCCGACGGCTATGCCGATGGCTTGCCTGCTACCCTGGCTGGAACTAGCCCTATGCCGACGGCTCTAATATTTATCCATCGGCATAGAGAACGGCCATCAGCACCTTGTATATTTCCTCTAGTGACTTCTCTCGTGTGTGATGATTGATTGTTTTCTTTGCAGGAGCTAACTACAATTGCATGCAGGTCGATCGTTATGCAAGTGGTAAAAGTTGAGGTTGCTAGGCACAGTTGCATTTACAATGAAGTTTGATGACACCAGCACCACTCTCAGAATTACCGACAGGTACCCATGTAGAACTCAAGTCCTCGTTGTTAAATATTGTGTATGGTAATTTTCGCAACAAAAAATCGCATGAGTAAAAATGCGATGTTATCCATTCTTGCTTAACATTTGTATGTCTAATTTAGATACGCATCGTCGTCAATAGTCAGCATGGAAAATTAAATTTGGCGGTAGATAAATAAGTGGGTGAAAACTCTTAACTTTGGAGGTTTTGCTAGGCACAATTCAATTGTTAAATACTACATCCATCCAGGGGCGGAGCTCTCCTTTGGGCAAGGTATGGCACTTGCCCTACCTTGATTTTTTGGCAAAAAATCAAGTATATATATGCATATGTGAATATACCATCAGTTTTTTTTACAGTTTTTGAGAGAAAACAAAGAAAAAAAGAGTAGGTGGGCCGGTAGGAGGAGATAAGCAACCGAACTAGGCTTCAGCTAGCTGGGCCGTGCCTGCGCGTGATGCAGTCCTGGCGTGATACGCCCGCGCTCGCTCTGATCGTGAGAAAAATCCAGCTATCCGCGATCGTGAGTAGTTTTCGTCTGTTTCTCTTTGACGCGAGTCGTGCCAGACACGACTCGCCATTTCGATGCGCCGCCAGCCGACGCCCTGGCTGCTTCTCCTGACGAGATCCCTCTGATCTGACCCCCCCCCCCCCCCTGCCAGGACACCCGGCCGCGCGCCCCTAGTCCTCCAAATCACGCGGTGCCGGCGGATAGACACCTCTCTTACTGTGTAGGTTTTGTGGAGACTACGAAGCTGTTTTTGATTTTGTACTCGATATTTGCGAAGAATTAAGATGTACAGGAAAGGGAAGAACACTGCAGCTAAGGGGGAGGTACAATTTTTAAAGTTTTTTGCCAATTGGCTGAAGTTTAAAACTTTAAATTTATGAATTGTGAGCTCGGTAACATGGACAAACTACTAATGTTCGAACTTGAAAGGCACATCATGTTTCCTACACTTTATCGCCTTATTGAGTTGGCAATACTTTTACCGGTGGAGACGGCAACAGTTGAAAGAACATTCTCGGCTATGAAGATTATCAAGATAGAGTTGCGCAACAAGATGGTTGGATTAATGATTTGATGGTGTGCTACATCGAGCGAGTGAGATTCAAAAGTCTTGATCTTGATGAAATTTAAAAATATTTTCAAATGGAAGGTAGAGCTTTGCTATTGCCTGGAACTTTTAAACAGCATTAAAGCTTCATTATCGGTACGTTTTTAGGTTCTACTTATATTTGAATATGTTGCTGTTACCATAGTACTAAGTGACTGTGATTACCATCATATAAAACATTAATGTGTCGAGACACTTTATTCTTTTGCGTCATTTTTTTATGTTTAAATTTTTGCCCGACCTCAAAAAAAATTCGTTCTCCGCCACTGCATCCATTTATCAAAGCTTAAGGCTTATATTTTTTAAAGTCAAACCAAGTAAAGTTTGATCAAAATTTTAGAATAATCTATCAATAAATATAATATTTTATAGATATCATACAAAAATATATTTCATTATCTATTTAATGATATTAATTTTATATTTTGCATATTGATGATTTTTGGTAAAAGCTTAGTCAACCTTGACATTGTTTAACTTTCTAAAAATAATATAAGCCTTAAGTTTTGGGATGAAAGTAGCATTGTGTACGATGGTTTGCTATAAAAAAAAATGCATGAGTCCATGCTGGCCAACACGCCATGCCTGTTGGGCAAATAAACGGACCGCGTCCAACCTGTGCCCTCACATGCCCGATCGCGTAAGCTGAGGAAGGAAGAACACAGACAGCGCCCGACGACATACCTCTCCCCTCCCCTCAAATCTCTACCCCCAAACCCACAGTGGACTTTCTCCCTTTCACCCCTTGAGGTATTGCACCACGATTCCCTCGTTTTTGTTGGTTCAAATTGTCCCATTGACATTGTTTCGTTAACCCTAGTTCATCTAAAACAAAAGTTGAAGTTCTTTCGACCTTAACCTTAATTGAGGATACCCCTCCCATCTCCAACCTCCCGCTCCCACCGTCTCAGGATCCCAGCCTGGCAAAACCCATGGGGATGGGGGATAGGAGGAGGAGGAGGATGGTGTGGCGGCAGCGGGACTTCCCTCCATCGCGGCTTGGAGGTGCGTATGCGGTGGTGGACCTGAGGTGGCATGGATCAGATGCAAGAAGCAGCTCACGGATGGATGACACAGCAGCATGGATGATCTAGGCTTACGGGATGATGTGTTGGCTTGGGCCCAGTTGCTTCGTGAATGGCGTCTTATGTGCCCAAGAAGCACTGCTCACGGATGGAC
The DNA here is from genome assembly GCF_019359855.2 of Lolium perenne. Lineage (NCBI taxonomy): Eukaryota > Viridiplantae > Streptophyta > Magnoliopsida > Poales > Poaceae > Lolium > Lolium perenne. The sequence continues at coordinate 28,278,051 of NC_067248.2, read as the reverse complement.
TGCACTTGGGTGCCCGCCGCCAGCATCTCTCGACCGCTCCCGTGCGCGCCTACTCCTGCCGCCACCCATGACGTCGCCAGGTAAAGCATGTGCAGCGCTGTGGCGGACTTTCCTCGGGCGCCGATCTGGAGAGCGGTGGCAGCGCACGCTCCTACGGTGGTGCTGCGGGGCGGCGGCGGCGACCTAGGCATGGCGGGAGACTACTATAGGCGGCACATCAGTTGTTGCTGACCTCCGGGGGCGTTTCGCAGACACGCTCCTCGACCTGTGGCCATTCCCGCAGTACAAGAAATCCGGGGCATCGACCCTGGACATGGTTGTGGCGACTTCCTTCTCGCCGGCTAGTGCATGAAGCTTAACATGGTATCAGAGCCCCAGGTCTTGAGTTCAAATACTGGCTTTCACGTGGTTTTCGCAATTAAGTCTAAAAATTGTTGTTGCCCCCCTCTTTAGCCACCGCTGTTTCGGTGTGCTCTTCTTCTTTCACGTGTTGACTTTCTCTTCTCCCGTCACACGCGAGTGGGGGTGTTGTGAAGTGTATATGTGGATTGCCTAGCCCTTTCCATCAGTTCGGACTTTTGGTTCAAATGGCTAGTGCATGCACCCGTCGTCGAGACCTCCTCTACTAGTCTACTCCGACATGGCGCGCACTTTGTAATGTTCCCTACCCCGCACGCCCGGTACTGGCAACACCGGTACGTGCCTTCGTCCCCGATGCGTCCCCGGGCCTGGCAAGCTCGGACCGGCGCCTCGTCTTCATCGGCTTCGACGACGTCTTCATCGGCATCGCCTCTACGACTGCTTCGACGCGTCACCGCCGAGTTCTTCTATGCGTACTCGGTTCTGGCAAAACCAGAGTATGCCTTCGTCCCCGATGTGCGCCTGGTTCTGGCAAAACTATGGTTGCACTTCGTCCTCGACGGCTCCGACTGAGCGAGGGGCGAGTTTATGAGGGGTGGTGGCAGCGGTACTAGGGAAACAACGACAACCAATAATGCGGAGACCGTCGTATGAGGGGGGGTGAGCCAAACAGGAGGTTATGTGGTGTGTAATTCCAGCGAGGGCGACACGGGCGTAGGTTGAGTAGGAGGGTGGCGGTGGAGAGGGCATCCGGCCAGAACTGGGGGGGCATGTGAGCGTGGAACAGGAGGGTACGGACACAGTCATTAAGGGTGCGTAGGACGCGCTCGGCGCGGCCGTTCTGCTGGGAGGTGTATGGGCAAGTTAGGCGGAATATGGTGCCGTGGGTGGAGAGAAGGGTGCGGATGGTGGTGTTGTCGAACTCCTTGCCGTTGTCAGTTTGGAGGGCGAGGATGGGGCGTCCGAACTGCGTAGACACATAAGAATAAAAGGCGGTGAGTGTCGAGGCGACGTCAGATTTCTTACGAAGAGGAAAAGTCCAGACAAAGTGAGAAAAATCATCGAGAATAACGAGATAATAAAGAAAACCAGAATGACTCGGTATAGGGGACGTCCATACATCACTATGAAGTAATTGAAAAGGAAGAGATGCAACTGTGGATGAAGTACTAAAAGGAAGCCGAACATGTTTGCCTAGTCGGCAGGCATCACATGAGTGAGCCGCCAGTTTATTACATGAAAAAGAAAAGCCTCTCATTATTTGTCGAAGCGAGGTGGAGCTGGGATGGCCAAGATGAGCGTGCCAAAGATCGACGCCGGCAGAGAGCGCCCGAGGTGCAACGTGAGTGGAGGGAGACGGCTGAACGGGGTACAGGTCGTCGGGACTCTCACAGCGGTGCAAAACCATCCGGGTACGGGCGTCCTTTACAGAAAAACCAAACTCGTCAAATTCCACAGTTACAGAGTTATCACGAGAAAGAGTTTTGACGGAAACTAAATTCTGAACAAGTTGTGGGGAAACTAAGACATTATTAAGAGACAATGGTGTGGAACTAGAAGGAAAATGAGTGGAGCCAATATGAGAGATGGGAAGACCAGCACCGTTACCGACGATGATGCGAGAGGAAGTGGATGTCGGAGATGAAGTGGAAAGGTTACCCGGGTGAGCAGCCATGTGTGCGGCGGCTCCGGTGTCCATGAACCAGTCGCCACCGCCAGAGTAACCGCCTGGCGAGGGGGCGTGCTGAAGGGCGGTGTACAGCGCGGGGTCCCAGTGGGCCATCGGGGCCGGCGGCATCATGCCGCCGTAGGCGGGAGCGTAGGGCAGGCCGGCGGGAGCCTGCGGTGGCGCGGCGATGAAGGCCTGGTGTGTAGCCTCTCTTCTCTCTATCTCACGATCCAAAAACCTGAGAAACAAAGAACAGAGAGGCGAGGTGTTTGTGCTGCGTGCAATCTGATTGCAGCTTTTCTGGTTTCTCCGTTTATTAGCAAAACAAAGGGAAGTGCACAACCTCCTTGATGCCCACTACTTGAACGTGCCATCCCACGTCCAGGCAACGAGGAGATCTGGTCAAGCACAAGACCAATTCCTAGCTTATCTGTTCCTAAAAGATAGCTGAAACCAAACTAACCTAACTGTCGAACAGGTGACAGTGCTAACTGACGAAACTGACAAAGAGAATTAAGCTAACAGCTAGATTAACCAACAAACTCCCCCTAATCTAGATGTCCTTCACCTGAACAATGCCAATTCGCCGTCGCAGTTCCTGGAGCTGGACACGGCCAAGAGACTTTGTCAGAGCGTCGGAGAGCTGGTCCGCCGTGTGTACGTACTGGACGTCGATGTCGCCATCCTCTACGCATTGGCGGATGAAGTGGAACCTGATCTGGATGTGCTTGCTTCGGTCGTGGAAGACCGGGTTCTTCGTCAGCGCGATCGCTGATTTGTTGTCGACGCGAAGCTCGGTCGCGCTGTCGTCGTGGCCAAGCAACTCGCCCAGGAGTCGCCTGAGCCAGATCCCCTGGCACGCACCGCTCGTAGCAGCGACGTACTCCGCCTCGCACGAGGAGAGAGCCACGATCTTCTGCTTCGACGATTGCCAGGAAATGGGGCTCTGCCCATAGAAGTGCAGCACCCCACTAGTGCTCTTGCGATCATCAATGTCCCCCCGTGGTCGGCGTCGCTGTAGCCCACCAGCCTGACCTTGCCCTCCTGGTGCGTGTACTCACACCCGAGGGTCTTCGTGCCGGCGATGTAGCGCAGCAGATGCTTCACCGCCGCCATGTGCTCGCTCGTCGGCTTCTCCATAAACCTGCTCAGAAAACCCACTGTGAAGCAGATATCTGGCCGGGTATGGACGAGGTAGCGCAGCCCCCCCCCCCCCCCCACAACGCTGCGGTAGAGTGAGGGGTCTACCACCGTGCCGGTGCCGTTCTTGCTCAGCTTCAGCCGCAGCTCCATCGGAGCCGCCGTCGCGTTGCAATCGCTCATGCCCATTCTGTCGAGCAGCTTCTCTGCATAAGCTGCCTGCCCCAACCGGATGCAACCAGGCCTTTGTGTCACCTCGATGCCGAGGTAGTATGACAGGAGGCCCAAATCGCTCATCCGGAACAGGGAGGTCATCTCTTGCTTGAACTCACCGATGGCGGCCGTCGAGGTTCCGGTGATGATCAGATCATCGACGTACACGCCGAGGAGCAGCCTCCCGCCGTTCTTCGTGCGCGCGTACACGGCATGGTCGGAGGGGCACTTGATGAAGCCAAGCCTCGCGAGGCTCATGTCCAGCTTGGCGTTCCATGCCCGCGGTGCCTGTCGGAGGCCGTACAGGGCCTTGTGCAGCCGGAGTACCTTCCCCTCCGATCCAGATTTGGCGAATCCGGGCGGCTGCGCGACGTAGACCTCCTCCTTGAGCTCCCCGTTGAGGAAGGCGCTCTTCACGTCGAGGTGGTGCACCTCCCACCTCTCTTGTGCGGCGACGGCGAGGAGAAGCCGCACGGAGTCAAGCCGTGCGACGGGGGCGAAGACTTCCTCGAAGTCAACTCCCTCCCGCTGCACGAACCCTTTGGCGACGAGGCGGGCCTTGTGTTTCACGACGGTGCCGTTCTCGTCCCTTTTGACCTTGAAGACCCACTTCAGCCCAATGGGCTTGTGGCCTGGTGGCAGGTCAGCGAGGGTCCAGGTCTCGTTCTCCTCGATGCAGCCCATCTCCTCCTCCATGGCCTTGCTCCAGCTCGCGTCCTGCAGGGCCTCAGCCACACTGCTTGGCTCGTCGGCGGTGGTGAGCAGCAGACGTTCAGCACGGCCTGGTGGAGCGAGGTCGTCGCCGAGCAGATCCGAAACGCGGCGGTATCGGTGTTCTTCCCCATCGTCCTCTCCATCCACCAGAGAGGGATCAGGGACAGCTGGTGGAGTTGCAAACTCCACCCCTGGTGGCGGCAAAGCAGCGGCGTCCTGTTGTGATGGCGATGGAGCTGAAGGAGTGGCTGGGGGCGAGGCTGAGTGTGTCTGCTCGCTCCCTTCCTCCAGATCTTCCAGCCTTGAGGTGGGATTGGGCACGAAGGTGTACTCCACGACGAATTCCTCACCCAAGTCCTCTGCTCCCGAGCCATCCTTGCTCCAGTCCCAGCTTTCTCCCTCGTCGAAGACCACGTCGCGGGAGATGTGCACGCGGCGGGTGACTGGGTTGTACACCCTGTACGCCTTGGAGCCAGGCTCGTACCCGATGAAAATCATCGGCGTACTCCTGTCATCAAGCTTGCGAAGGAGTGGCCGCGCGCTCTTGACATGGGCGACGCAGCCGAACACACGAAGGTGCTCGACCGATGGCTTCTTCCCGTACCACGCCTCGTACGGTGTCTTCCCCTCGACACTGCGTGTGAAGGAGCGGTTGAGCACGTACACGGCCGTCGTCACCGCCTCACCCCAGAAGAAACTGGGCAAGTTCTTCGCCTTCATCATGCTTCTCGCCATGCCCACCACCATCTGGTTGCGACGCTCGACCACGCCATTCTGCTGTGGTGAGTAGGGCGCCGTCAGGTGGCGCTTGACACCGGTGTCGGCGAAGTGGGCGGCGAGCGTGGACGACGTGAACTCCCCGCCACGGTCCGTTCGCAAGGTGCGCAGCTGTCGGCGTGCCTCTGTCTGCGCCTCGGCCTGGAAGCGCTTGAGAGCCGCGGCAGCCTCGTCCTTCGTCGAGAGCAGCACCAACCACATGAAGCGGCTGTGGTCATCGACAAGGAGGAGGAAGTAGCGCCGTCCAGCTGGCGTCGGTGGCGTGATCGCGCCGCATAGGTCGGCGTGGACGAGTTCGAGCGGCTCCTCCGCTCGAAACTTCGCCTGCTGAGGGAACGGCGTTCGCCGTTGCTTGCCTGCGAGGCAGGCCTCGCACAGCTCTCCAGTGGGCTCGACGGCAGGCAGTCCTTGCACCATGCCGTTCCGCGCCATCCTCTGCAGCGCCTCGAGGTGCAGGTGGCCGAAACGAGCATGCCAACGCCATGGGACCGTGTCCTTCCTCATCGCGAGGCACACGGGCTGTACGGGCTGCATTGTCAGCTTGTAGAGACGGTTGGGAGCCCGCTTTACCTTGAGCAGGAGCTTGTCGCGGCGGTCGAGGATCGTCAGCACGCCACGGCGAATGCGAATGTCGCAGGCCAGCTCGTCGAGCTGACCGAGGCTCACAACGCTGCTCTTCAGCCTCGGGATGTAGTACACATCCGAGAAAGCGCGCTGCGGTCTGCCGTCGATGCAGAAGGCGATGGTGCCGCGCCCTCTGATCTGCACCACCGAGCCGTCGCCGAAACGAACGTTGCCGGTGATGGTCTCGTCGAGCGTGGCGAAGACGGCGCGGTCACCAGTCATATGGTTCGACGCGCCGGTGTCGAGGTACCATGTCGTGTCGAGCCGCTCGTCGGCGCGCCCTGGGACGACCATGGCCTTCTCCTCATTGAGGAACACGAGCGCGCGCTCTGGCGCCCTCTGTTCCATCGCTGTCGCGGACGACGTGGCCGCAGCTGGCGGTGGTGGAGCCGGCGCAGGTGGATGCGCGTCGAGCTCGATTTCCGCGAGCAGCATCGCAGGATCGGCGTCGTCGTCCTCCTTGACGAGGTGAGCCTCCTCCTCGCACTTCTTCTTGCGACACTCGCGGGCCCAGTGGCCCTTCTTGCCGCAGTAGTGACAGACGTCGTCGCGTTTGGCGCCGCCGGCGTCGCGAGCCGGGCGCCTGTCATCGCGGCCCTTGCCGCGGTTCCTTGGCTGACGGTTGTCACCGCCTGAGCCGCTGCCGCGCGCGTCGTGGGTGGCGCGCTGTTTCTGTCGCGAGCGCCACTCCTCCTCAGTGAGGAGAAGCTGCCCCGACCCGCCCTCAGTGTCGAGAGCGTCGTTCTCCTCCACCACTTGCAACCACCCGCACAGCTCCTCAATGGACATCTGCTTTATATCTAACAGAGACTCAATTGAGGAGGCCATCTGGCGATACTTACGGGGCAAGACGCGGAGGAACTTTCTGACAGCCTTGTGTTCGTCCTCCGGGTCGCCGAGGATCTCCAGGTCAGCGAGGATAGTGGAGAGTCGCAGCGCGAAGTCCTCGACGCTTTCCCCTTCCTTGAAGGCGAGGCGATCGTACTCGCGGCGGCGCGTCTGTGCTTTGGCGTCGCGGACGCGTTCTGCTCCGACGCGCAGCGTCCTGAGCATGTCCCACGCGGCCTTGGCGTTGTCCTTGGCGGCGAGGGTGCGCACGAGCTCCGGCGGCACGGCGCGGAGGAGAGCCGACAGAGCTGCACGGTCTTCGTGCTCGTCGCACTCGTCCTCGTTCACGGCGTCCCAGAGGCCATGAACCTGGAGTTGCACTCGCATGAGTACCGCCCAGTCCGCGTAGTTGGTCCGCGTCAAGGTTGGCCACTGCGAGCCGGTGACCTCACGCGCGACCTTCTCCCTCACCACCAGCTCGCGCCCATGGTGCTGGCTCCGACCACGGCGAGCTGGCGATCGAGACGGCGAGCGAGCTTTTGAGCGCGCTGGAGACTTGGAGCCTGACACGGTCGCATCCGTGGGCTTCTTCTTCCCTCCTTGCGCCGCTGGCTTCACCGGCGGTGGCGGCGTACCTACCATGATCGGCAGGCTCTGATACCACTTGTAGCCTCTCTTCTCTCTATCTCACGATCCAAAAACCTGAGAAACAAAGAACAGAGAGGCGAGGTGTTTGTGCTGCGTGCAATCTGATTGCAGCTTTTCTGGTTTCTCCTTTTATTAGCAAAACAAAGGGAAGTGCACAACCTCCTTGATGCCCACTACTTGAACGTGCCATCCCACGTCCAGGCAACGAGGAGATCTGGTCAAGCACAAGACCAATTCCTAGCTTATCTGTTCCTAAAAGATAGCTGAAACCAAACTAACCTAACTGTCGAACAGGTGACAGTGCTAACTGACGAAACTGACAAAGAGAATTAAGCTAACAGCTAGATTAACCAACATGGTGCGTCGGCGGACGGGGGCCGACAGTGCCGGGGACGGGGGGCGCGGAATGGGCATGGTGTAGGCGTGCACGACCCCCGTCCAGGGGTTGTGTCCGCCCGCCCACGGCGGAGTGGGGTGTGAGTACCCGGGGCGCGGTCCGACGATGCCAGGGCCGCCGTTGTTGCCACCGCCACGGCCACCACCACGGCCACGGCGACGGCCGCGGCCACCGCCCCCTCCTCCTTGGTGTTGTTGCGGCTGAGGCGCAGGGTGTGGAGAGGCGGGGGTGGGCGCCGGTGGAGCTCCTCCGCCATGAGGAAGAACGCTGTTGCCGCTGGCCCATAGAGCGGTGTGAACCGCCCGGGTGCGCACACCCTTCAGCCGGCGTTCCTCCAGCCGGAGGTAGTCGACCGCCCGCTCGAACGTAGGGTTGGTCATGAGGGTGAGGTTGGAGGCGGCGTTGCCGAGGTCCTCGTTGAGGCCGGCGGTGAGGGTGGAGAGGAGGAGCTCGTCGCCAATCCGGAACCCAAGGTCCTGGAGCTCGTCGGAGATGGCCTTGAGGCGCAGGCAGTAGGCGTCCAAGGTTTGATCGCCCTGGGGTGTGCCGAAGAATTCCTGCTGCAAAAAGACAACACGTTGGAGCTTGTTATTGGTGAAGAGGCCGTTGATCTTTCCCCACACCGTGCGGGCGTCATCGCCTTCCGAACGACGGTCTTGAAGATGTCCGGCGAGACGGTGAGGAAGAGCCAGCGGATGATGGTGGCGTCGATAGCCAGCCAGTCGGCGTCGCAGGCGAGGAGGTCGGCGGTGCCGTCGATGTGATCGCGCAGGTTGTACTCGCGGAAGAGGAGGTAGAAGTACGTCTTCCAGGCGAGGTAGTTGGCGGCGGTGGTGGACAGCTTGACGGGGACATGGTCGGTGATGGCGACGGCGCGGAGCTGGCCGGGGTCGGGGATGGAGGAGTCGGCGAAGGGGTTGGAGCTAGGGGTTGACATGATGAGGAAGGGGAGGCGGCGCGCGGCTAGAGAGGGAGGAGAGGCGGCGCTGCTAGGGTTTAGGGGTTGAGGGGTGCGGCGCACGGGGAAGAGAGGCGGCGCGCGGCTAGGGTTTAGGATCTAGGAGGTGTCTGATACCATGTGGAGAGAGATGCAATGCTCGATGTATTGATCGGATGCATATGGCGGTACATATATAGGCCACGTCCTCGACTATACAAGGAAGGAGGCGGGCCCAATAGTAAATACAAGGATATGTATCGCTATACAATAACTACAGAGGATACACATCCGGATATACAAGATATGTATCTCAACAGGCCGGTTGGTGGCTGGTTGTGGCAGATCTAGGGATCCCATCTAGTCCAGGATATGCGATCAAGTTTGGGAGGCATGGTTGCCGGTGAAAACCGTGCTCCGCCATGGCGTTAACTTGTTGAAGGCATCTTCTATGCAACCATGGCCTTCTTTCTTGATCTGCACGGTTGGCAGAGGGCGTCCGTAGGGGCTTACTTGTCTACGTCGGAGAATAAAGGTGGTCTGACCCTGCTGTTCTTCAAGCTCCAAGGCATCGATCTGCTGCTTGTAGGCCGCCTTGATCTGGTTGCCAATGAGTTATGTTCTTTGTCTTGGAGATTCCTCAGTTTGCCGCAGAGAGGAGAATTGATCTGGCTGCTGAATATCTAGAGAGGAATCGATGCGGTCGTGCGCACCCTTCAGCCAAAGTGGCTTCTTTTGGGCGAGGCACGAAGCTTCGTCTTTTGTCAGTGCCATGTGACATGTCTTAATATAGATTTCCATGAAACTCAAAGAGGTGAAGAAAGTTATGAAATGGCGGAGAGGGTTCTAGATGCGATGGGATAATGCGATGGGGAATTGAAACAAACAACTAGTTTCAGTTCGGCAACTTATTGGGCCATTAGCTATTCCATCCCATGTACGTACTCCCATCAGAAGGTCTCTACATAATATAAATGTAAAAAACAACAACAGGTTTTTCCACCCAGCTTGGGTTTGCTCTTGTGGGCAAGCGGTAACTAGTACTTCCAATAGTATGTCAGTGTGTGGGAACATGACAACATATCATGGAGCGCCAGCTCCGGCAGACACACATAAGCCTTCCAATTGTGCGTTGTGGCAGGAGTTGTAGCTGCAGGACCAGCCATAGAGCCTGCGTAGACGGTGAGGAGATCAACACGGTATCTTTACAAGGCTGCCGTCCCGGGGAGGCGATGCTTTCCTCGTATACAGCAGCACCGTTTATGCCCAAGTAGGAGTTAGGGATGGACCAATCGAGGAGGTTCTCAGTCTTCTTGGTGAGAGGGTCGTATGCATATATTTGGTTAGGGCAAGAATTTTCCGTGAGGACTATGCGTCGGCCGTCATCGATAATGGCGAGGGGGCTGCCCCCCCATGGCATGACCTCTAGTGGTATGTCGATTCGGTATCGCAGATCCCATGTAGCTCCTCCTGGTCCATACCGATCCAGCAGCCAGATGTTATATCTATTTTTGTAGGGGGTGAAAAGGCAGAGTCGTCCGCCAAGCTCCGTCAGCTCATGAGTCATGTCCTTCGTGTCCAATGGCGGTGGCTGTATAGTCCCAAGCTTCTCATCTCTGAACGAGAAGGACATGATGAATATCCTTTTGGGTCGAGGATAGAGCTCGTGGTACGCTAACCAGTACACATGTTCTTGCGCGAAGACACTGATACTGCCTCTGTCTATCCAACCCATTGGCTTCTCACCGGTCGGCCGCCACATTTCTGTGGGGCCGTTTATCTCAAAGACTTCACAGCCACTGGACGTCGACATGGGCTGGCCACTGTAGTAGATGCGCACAACTTTGTGTTTCTTGGTGTGGACGTCGTAGCCGAGCCCTAGGCTCTCATACTTTTCTATGTAATCTATGGAGGTACCACGGCGGCCCGTTGTCCGTCCCTCCGGCAGAGCCGTCATCTGCCTGGTAGCCGGGTTGCAAACAAAGGACATGTCTGGGCGAGAGGCCTTTCCTCTTGGGGTGGCAGTCACTATGACGAGGCCGCGGCACTGCGACGTGACGAAGCTCGCTGCTATTGGACGGATATCTTCTTCTTCTTCTTCTTCTTCTTCTTCTTCTTCTTCCTCCTCCTCCTCCTCCATGGACGGCAACTCCATGGCGAAGCGTGGGAAGCTGTTCACAGTGATAACGCGCAGGGTCCTTGTAAGTGGCGCGAGCACCTTGGGCTCATGGCCGTCTAGCAAGTCCTGGACGCCAAAGATCCTGGGGCCGCCGTGGATGTTGGCTACGTGGTGGTAGGAGTTCGCAAAATCGCCCGAGGAGAGCGTGGCGGCCCAGGCACGGGAGAGGCAGCGGCAACGAATCAGTGACTTCTGCGGCAAGCGCATGAGGATTTGCTCTATGAGATGGTCGGGGAGCACCATGGGCTCGTCGAGGACGGCACATCGCTGACGCTTAGCAGCCATGAGCACTGTTTCGCACCCGATATATACAGTGCAGGACGGCGAATCGCCGACGCTGGAGTTGAGCAAGCTTTGAGGACAGAGCTGGTGCTCTAATCAAGAGCTGTTGAGATATATGTAGTGCCCCGCCAGAGTTCGAGCTAGTCCGTGTCCGGCCGTGTTGCCCACGAATTCGGCCGCACCATGCTGATATTCCAGTACATAGCTACTTGATGAGCCAACCTATACGGACAACGGATCCTAATATCAGGCATCGTTACTCTCTCATAGGTGGACACGGATTGTAACATAGAATTTGTATGCACTCCTACTACTGTATTTCCTTCCCTCCTTTGCTTCGGAGCTACACGAATCCGACTACATGTTGATCTTCTTTTTTTTCTTGTTTTCTCAACTACGGCATCGATCAGCAACAATTTTAGTTTGGGTTTGTCTAGGGAGCGCAGCGGCGCTCAATCGGCAATCCGAGCGCACCACGGAAAGACATTAAATGCGTCTGTCGGTATTCCAGAAATAGAATTTAATGTTCCTTTTCACGCATGCGCTAGCTGACAGCTCGCTCAAATCTGCTGCAAAAAAATCCAGCAACTCACGAACATGCATCCACTATGGCTGCACAAGGTTGACGTCATACATATTAAATATGTTTTCCAAAAACTTAAAATGATATAACTTTTGCACGGAGCATCAAAATTCTATGTTTTTATTTTTGGAGGCTTGGCGATGAGCTCTTCAAAATTAGAGCCCACTTGTATGTATTTTGATCGAATTTTTTACAAACAACTTTAGTGTGCGATAAAGCAACTTTGGTCCGCGAAGGAGCAACTTTGATGCACAACGAAAATACTTGATGCACAATGAAGGGTGGGTAGGTTTCATGGACAACTTCATAACAAGTAAAAAAAATTCACAACAACATCGAAAATAGTGATACATGTAGTTCTGGGTTGTCACTTGCGCTCATGATCTTCTTTAGAAAGGTCTAGTAATATAATGATCGATCCATGAAAGTTGGTGGGTCCACTAAGAGCGGAAGTTACGCCTAGGGCGATCGGGAGGCGATCGTGACCAGCTAGGGTTTTCCTCTCTCGCGTGGTGGTTTTCGGCGGCGATTTGGACTCGACGGCGAGATTCTAGTCGTGCGCTGGTGGGTTCTGAGCCTCATCGGTGGCGCTCCAGGAGTTCTGCTAGAGGGCTTAGGGTTTTCTGATGGTTTCACCGGTGAGATCGTCGGGGGGGGGGGGGGGTCTGGTGGAGGCCGTCGTGCTCCATCGAGGTCGCCTGCAAAAGCGGGTGGATCCGAATCGGCAGATGGCCTATCAGCGAGGTTGGGGGATCTCCTCCTCACGGACAAGGAGGCGACGGGCCTGGTGATCAAGGATGCAGGAGCAACGAGGATCCATCCGCGCTGGGCGGCGGTGGGCAAGGTGTGCTCGCCACGCAAACTGGTGATCAGCGCCCTGGAACGGGCGTTGCACCGAGCCTGGGGTCTCCACCATGCCGCCACGTTCAGGGAGATCGGTGACAACAGGTTTGTGGTCAAGTTCTCGTCGGAAGGAGATTACAGGCATGTGATGAAAGGAGGGCCGTGGCAATTTGATTTCAATGTGGTTCTGTTGAAGAAATTCGATGGCGCTATACGACCCTCGGATATGGTGTTTGATGAGTTGGAGTTGTGGGCAAGGGTTTTGGATTTGCCTATGGATATGATTGGGTTGGGAGGTTTATCAGTGTGGAGACGGATGAAGATGGGATGGCGTGGGGGAAGGATTTACGCATTCGGGTGGCTGTAAAAGTTGATCAGCCGCTAATGAGGGGTGTGTGCCTCAGAACGTCGAGCGATGAAGCGGAGGGTGCGTGGTTCGACATCAAGTATGAGAAAGTGCCGCACTTTTGTTTTGATTGTGGGCGTCTAGTCCATCCTGAGGGTGACTGTACGGCTGAAAAAGAATAAGTGCAACAGTGGGGTGAATGGCTCCGAGCCTCTCCGAGACGCAACCAGAGGCCGCCACCACCTGTCCGTCCGGATGTTTCCTTGAGCAGCTACACTAGCAGGTCGGCAGGGACGGAAAATATGTTCAGAGGTGAGGCGTCAGTTCGTGATGTGCCTCCGAGGAGGAACTTGTTTAATGATTATTCCTACTCCAGCTCTTCTCGCACTGGCGATAGAGTGAGGAGGGAAGATACGGTGGACATCACTAGTCCAGGGAGGAATCAGAAGGCATAGGCTAAGGAGAAGCAAGCAGCGACAGAGCCACTGGGCCCTACGCTGAAGAAAAACCAGGGAGGTACTTATGTTAAGCGAGCTCGGAGAACGGATATTCCCGCGAAAGCTGGGGTGAATCAAGAGCCACTGGGCGCAACCAAGAATAAGAAGAGGAGCTCCAAGATGGTTTGGATGCCTGTGACTGTGCAAGTCGTGGGGGATGAGACGTCCGGGTCAGCCGGCAAACGACAACGGGTAAACTCCGTTTTTGACAGGCTAAATGGACAGGAGGAGGAGGGACAGAGAACCAACTCGGTGTTTGATGTGCTTGAAGATCCAGCGGCGGACCCTGCTGCGCAGGGCCGCCGAGAGCAATGAGTATTCTCGGCCTTAACTGTCGCGGCTTGGGGTTGGACGCGGCGGTAGGCGAACTTCGTGATCTGGTTAGATCATACAACCCGGCGGTGGTTTTCTTGTCCGAAACAAAGATGAAATCAAGGGCTATAAACAAGATCAAATGGAGTATGGGGTTTCAAAATGGGGTGGCAGTGGAATGTGTGGGCAGATCGGGTGGCATGGCACTTTGGTGGAGGGAAGGGGTGGACGTGTATGTTCGCCCGTGGTGCCAGTACTATATTGATGCAAAGATATCGTTGGATGGCAGAGTGTGGCAGTTTACTGGCATATATGGTGAGCCACGGACAGAACTGAGGCACAAAACGTGGGACGCGCTCAGATATCTGCGACGTCAGGACGACTTACCATGGATATGCGCTAGTGATTTCAATGAGGTGTTGCGGCAGGATGAGCAGATTGGTGGGAACCCAAGAAATGAGGGGCAGATGCAGGCTTTTCGCGATTGTCTGATGGACTGTGGATTCACTGACTTGGGTTACACGGGCTACCCCTTCACATGGAATAACAAACGGGAGGGTGAAGCGAACATACATGTTAGGCTGGATAGGGGAGTGGCGACAGCGCCCTTCCTCGTATTATTTCCAGATACCAAGGTTGAGCATATAATGACTGAAGAGTCGGATCATATGGCATTGTTGATAAGGACAGAGGCGACTGCGCCGTGGAAGAGACCGAGTCAACAGAGAGGTTTTATGTTTGAAGAAATGTGGCTTAAGCATGATAGCTATGATCATATGATACAGGAGGCATGGGATCATAATCCAACTGCGGATCCGGGCATACAGGGTTTTTGGAAGAAGCTGCAGGACATGTCCAGAGACATAAAGAGGTGGAGTCTCGACACTTTTGGGTCGGTACAGGCCGAGCTCAAGTCTCTGAAAGGCAAACTGGAGGAGGCAAAAGTGCAGCAGCTAGTGTCTGGGGCCTCGGCTGAAGTCAGAGATATCGAGAAGAAGCTGCATGATATGTACGAGAAGGAAGAGGTGATGTACCGGCAGCGATCGCGCCAGGAATGGCTAAAGGCGGGTGACCGTAATACTAAGTATTTCCAGAATAGGGCGTCTCACAGGAAACGCAAGAACACGGTCAAGTCGCTGCGCCGAGAGGATGGTTCCAGGTGCGACAGAAATGATGGCATGGTAGAAATGGCACTGGCCTTCTACAAGAACCTTTACACATCAGAGGGATCGAGCAATAGCGAGGGCATCTTAGCTCTGATTGAGAGGTCGGTGGATGATGATATGAACAGGGAACTTGTGGGGCATGTCACAGATACAGAGATTGAGTTGACGCTGTTCCAGATGGGGCCGACGAAGGCGCCGGGTAAGGATGGTCTGCCAGCCTTGTTTTACCAGAGACACTGGCCCCTGTTAAAATCCCATGTATGTAGGGCGGTGAGAGATTTCTTGTCTGGCAAAGACTGTCCCGAGGATTTCAATGCTACGATTCTTGTGCTAATTCCGAAAGTGAGCCAGCCACAATTACTGTCTCAGTTCAGACCGATCAGTCTGTGTAATGTTCTATATAAAATTGCTTCGAAGGTACTCGCCAATAGGCTTAAGGGGATTCTCCCCATTCTCATTTCGGAGGAGCAAAGTGCCTTTGTGCCAGAACGGCTTATCACAGACAATGTATTGGTAGCATATGAGTGTGTACATGCAATTCGGAAGAGGAAGAGGAAGACACCGCTCTGTGCTGTCAAACTCGACATGATGAAAGCGTACGATAGAGTGGACTGGGTATTTTTGGAGCAGATTATGGAGAAGATGGGTTTTGCAAGGGGCTGGATTGATATGGTCATGAGATGTGCCACCTCAGCCCGGTTTTCTGTTAAGTTGAATGGAGTGATCTCTGAGATGTTCTTGCCATCCAGAGGCTTGCGACAAGGGGACCCGTTGTCCCCATATTTATTCCTGTTCTGTGTGGAGGGTTTCTCCGCTCTCCTTCATCGTGCTCAGGTGGAGAAGCAGATCAAGGGGGTGGGCTTTGGACCACTGGGTCCAACGGTCACACATCTACTCTTTGCCGACGACAGTGTCGTATTCCTGGAGGCAACTAGGGAGAGTATGGATGCGTTGAAGCATGTGTTGCAGGCATACGAGGTCAGCTCAGGGCAACGGGTCAACAGAGACAAATCATCAATATTCTTTGGGAAAGGGTGTCTGGTGGAGAGGAAGGCGGAGCTCAAGGCGTCCATAGGCATCAGATGCGAGGCTTTATCGGAGAAATACTTGGGCCTCCCTACGGTGGTGGGAAGATCTAAAGAGGGCGCGTTCAAGCACTTACCAGAGCGGTCGTGGAGTAAGGTGCATGGCTGGAAAGGTCAGGGCTTGTCGATGGAGGGTAAGGAAATATTGATAAAATCGGTCCTGCAGGTTGTACCTACATATCCAATGGGGTGCTTCAAATTGTCACAGAAGACGTGCTCCAAGTTAACCTCCATTGCCACTGGGTTATGGTGGGGGTCAGCTGAAGGGAAGCGCAAGGTTCCTTGGATAAGTTGGGAGAGGATGTGTGCTTCCAAGCGAAGAGGAGGAATGGGGTTCCGCAACTATTCCGTTTTCAACCAAGCTCTCCTAGCCAAACAAGCATGGAGAGTGCTTACCATGCCTCTGTCATTGTGCTCCCGAGTTCTCCGTGCAAGGTATTTCAGAGATGAGAACTTCTTGACAGCAAGTTGTCCCAAAGGGGCGTCTTATACGTGGAAAAGTATTATGCATGGAAGGGAACTGCTCCGGGCAGGTTCGGTTTGGCGCATTGGTGATGGGAAATCGGTGGATGTGTGGTCAGACAACTGGATACCAAGGGATGGGTTGATGAGACCTTTTGGGCACAAACCGAATACAGAGATCAGGAAAGTAGAGGAAGTCCTGTTGGACGGTGGGCAAGGCTGGGACGAGGAGAAACTGCGTGAAATTTTCTTCGATGGTGATGTTGATGACATAATGAAGATACCCGTGGGTAGAGCTGGATCAGAGGATTATTTAGCTTGGAATTACACCAAAAATGGGATCTTCAGTGTACGGTCGGCATACCATTTGAAGATGCATATTGACGCGGTGCGCTCAGGGACAGCAAGCTCATCAACCAATTTGGATGATCATAGGGGATGGCTGGCTCTGTGGGCGGCTAATATCCCGGGGAAGGCTAAGATCCATGCATGGCGTCTAGTCAAGAACGGACTGGCGGTGGGCGAGGAGTTACAGAGGAGAAAGATCAAGCTAGGGGTGTGGTGTATTGTCTGTGATCGAGGGGAGTCGCTGATGCACAGATTCTGGGAGTGCGCACATTCAGCGGAGGCGTGGGAGTGTGCTAGTCGCTAGACAGGGTTACCGCTACGCCGCCCGAGGATGGTCGTGCGACGTCATCGCGACCTGCATGGGTGGCTCCTTGAGTGGTTCAGTGGGATGAAGGAGGATGAGCTCTGCCTTAGTGTCATGATCTTGTACCAGCTCTGGCTAGCAGGCAATGAGGCCAGGGAGGAGGTGCAAATAGCTAGTCCGCAGGACATTATAAGGAAATCAATGTTCCTTGTGGAGGAGTGGCAGGGAATTAAGCCGGCGCGAACAGTAGGCGTGACCAGGGTGGTGGAGCACTGGCTTCCACCTCAAATGGGTTAGGCAAAACTGAATGCAGACGGAGCTTTTTCGGCAACGGATGGGACGGGAGGGTGTGGCGTGGTCTTGCGAGATCACGATGGTCGTTTCCTAGTGGGAGCAAGCCATTTTTTCCACTCATCTCCGGATCCGGAGCGAACTGAGCTCATGGCCTGCAAGCATGCGCTGTTGCTGGCAAGGACGAAGGGGCTGGGTAAGGTGATTCTTGAATCTGATTGTCTAGGTGCGGTGGCAAAGATCCGAAGCTGCGACGTTGACAGGTCTATCCATGGGCCGTTAGTTGAGGAAATAAAGTCGATGCTGAAGGATTTCGCCGATCACACTGTTAGGCACGTGCGCCGTACTGGTAACAAGGTAGCGCATGAATCAGCTCGTTATGGCTGCGAGAATAAGTGTAATGTGATTTGGGGGACTTATCCTCCTGAATTCCTTGCAACTGTTTTAGCACCTGAGTGTGCCGTTTAATTGATCGCAGCTTTTTATCTCAAAAAAAAGAAAGGTCTAGTACTGGCTAGTTGTAGTAGCAACATTACGGAACATGGCATCCCTGCCCTTTCCACCAACGAGGAAACATCACATAAACAACCTTGGTGCGTTAGAAAGCAACTTGGATGTGTGATTAAGAAACTTTGGTTCGTCCGGAAGTAACTCTGGTACGCGACATAGCAACTTTGATCCGTGACAAACATACTTGATACACCAACGGGTGGGCAGGTTTCATCGGCAATTACATAACAAATAAAACGAACTTCACAACAATATTTATGTGGTTTCTCAATAAAAAAATATTGTTAATCAAAGATAATTTTGCAAAAAGAAATTGAAAAGGGTGTACGAAGTGTTGTTTTTGTGGTGCACAAGAATCTATCGAACACCTTTTTTTAGCTTGTCCTTTTGCAAAGTTACTGTGGCGCATGCTTTACTTTTCTTTTGATCTTCCACCTCCAACTAATATTACTAATATGTTTGACAATTGGTTGAATGGAGTTGACAAAAGAAAGCAAAGGATCGGATACGCGTTGGTGTATCGGTCTTGTGCTGGTCAATATGGAGGTGCCTAAATAATATTCTGTTTAACAAATCAACTTCTTTCAATATTTTGCAGGTTATTCATATCGTGGTCCATTGGGTGCGGCTCTGGTTGTTGCTTCTACCTCAAGACCAGCAGGATAATATGGATACTGGATGCAACCATCTCCAGACGGTTGCTCAGGGTATCTTATCCCAGACTGGTTGGTGTCACATTAGTCGACTACAGGATGCTTAGTTGGCTTTGTTTTCGAGTTTTGTTGTTTCGTTGGTTGATATATGTATCGACTATGAGAGATTCGTGACTCTTGTATTGAGTACTATGTGGCGTTGAGACTTATTAATAAAGGTCGTGTGCACCAGCATGATGTAGAGGCTGGGGTATTCTCCCCTTTTTGGAAAAAAAATGTGCCATGATGCAATGAAAATGGTGATGGATGTAGTTCTAGGACATCATTTGCCCATAATCTAGTTTTGAAATGTCGGTTACTCCTGCAATAGCTACCATACGAAACATGGCATCCCAGCCATTGCCACTTTGGGGAAACATTACATAAAGAATCTTGACGTGCCAACGTTGGTATGCAACGAAGCAAATTTGGTACAATGAAGCAACTTTGGTGGATGACGGAAAAACTTAAATTGACACCAACAAATAGGCAACTTTGGAACAACTATAGGCAACTAAAAAACAACCGAAAGCAACTTAACATCTTTCTAATGGTAGTAGAAAACTTCACGAACAACAACGAGTAGGCAACTTCGCTCCGACGGTAGGAACATTTGCTGCGATGGGAGGCAACTTCACTGCAAAAATAGGCAATCACAAAATCACTAGGCAACACCGCTATAGGAAACTTGGGTGCAGCGATAGGCAACTTTGGTTCATTATTAAGAAACTTTGGTTCATCGGTCGGCAAGTTGGGCGCTGCAGCAGGGGTAGGTAATTCTCGTGCAGTGGTAGACAACTTTGATTTAGCGGTACGCAACTTTGGTGCAGCAGTAGGAAACTTTGATCCAGCGATAGGCAAGTTCGATTCAGCTGTAGGCAACTTTGGTGCAGCGTTAGGGAACTTCAGTGTAGTGGTACGCAACATCAGAAGAATACTAGGCAACTTCGATGCAGTGGTAAGCAACTTCTGCAGAACTTTGGTTCATCGGTTGGCAACTTCCCTAACCTCTAGCGACGGGACCGTAGCCAGATAGTGGAGAAGCATTGCCTTGTGCTAGAGCTTGTCATGCCAATACCCTCGCCGCCTCCTCCGCACCTCGACGCATTCCACCATCCCGATGTCAACATGCCCCTCCGCAAGCAGGTGCGGCGGACCTGCTAGTACTCTCTAGGGAACCATCATCTCTGTGCTCCACCATCGTCCTCTATTCCATCGACGAGAAACTGAGGATTTGGTCGTGGCGAAGTTGGGTAATTCTGGTTGTGGTGACAGGAGACCTAGGGTTTTGACTTGAGGAGGTGCGAGGGCAAACATGGGAGGAAAGAAAAGTTGGGGGATGTGAAAAAACCACGCCGCTCCGACAACAACCAGTCAAACAAACACTGACAGCATGTCCGCGGAGTGCCACGTAAGCGATACTTGCGGCAAAATATTGGTAGTGACCATGTACAACGCAAGGACGTGTATTCAGTTGCCCTATTTTGCACAAGGGGCTTGAATCTAGTGACTAAAGATGTATTTTAATCCTCAAAGAAAGTTGAAGCAACTAGCAGCGACTACCAAGATTTGGCTGGTAAAAGAATTCCCAAAGCAGATGATCTTGTATTCGTGTGAGAGCTTCTGCCTATGTGTATGCATACATCCGGCAACGCCGCCTGGTGAGAGGCAGCACGGAAGTAATCAGGGGTTGAGTCCACCGAGGAGTGGGGACAGATGTGCAGCGGCCTGCGCGGGGTGGACTCCCGTGTGTGCGGGGGAGAGAATTTGGCCTGCTGGAGATTGTGGAAGCCGGGTCGTCGTGTTTCGGCGCTCCGCCACCGCCCATCCCAGCGCCGGTGACGAGGAGGTCCGGAGATTGCTAGCTACCACAGCAGCTTCGACATGTTTTATGACAGCGGCACGGAGTTTGGCCTCCGCTTGCTGTCGGAGAGCGTGTTAAACTTCGTCATGGGATCCTAATAGCGCGGTGTGCGTGGTGGATGGCCCGGCAACAATTTGGAAAGGACGAGCGAGGCGGTTTGTTGTTGGGAAGACGAGTGCGTCCGTTCGCTTGTCGCCTAGCGGATGTACTTGATATGACGAATGGGTGGAGCTGCGCTTTGAAGAGTTTAGGTTTTAGTTTATCAATTGAAAATCTAATCATAGAACGGTCCACAACTAGTTTGTTTCCAATGGAGCCGGCATCGGCGCAATGATGCTGCTCGGTAGACTATACTTATTAGCTAGGGTGTGTTTGGGTCCTCGTAAGGTTTTGTGTATCTGAGGAGGAAAAAGCTGGCAATCCCCGGGAGGATTGCACGCACCGCATCCTCCTCCTCCAACGAACGCCACGCGTCTCCAGCAGGCCCACGCACCACCAATGCTTTCTTATCTGCTCGTTTCTCTTTCCCGTCCCGTACATCTTCTCTTCTTTGATATTTTCCCAAATTCACGGGTTCCCTTCCATGGAGAGGATGAAGTGAGATGGAGCTCGCAAAGCGCTGCCGAGCTGCCGTCGGTTCTCCATGCTGCAACGCCGCCATCATCGTTTCCAGCGTCACCACGCCACCGTCGCCCAAGCCTTCCTTCCCCTGCCTTTCTCTACTGATGTAACCGTTGCTTCCGGTAGGACAGAGCCGCTGCTAGGGCATGGTGGCACTGCTCTCAAGTGCATAGAAGCTGCTAGCTGTCCGCCACCACTCGCCATCGCCGCCTGCTGATGCAAGCCATCTCTCCATCTACCGCAAAGTTAGTTCGCATCTGCTTCCATCGTTCACCGATGCTGCTAAGAACCGCCACCGGAAATGCTAGGTCGCCGACGCTGCTACAAACCGCCGCAGACACTGCTACATACGGCCGGCCTCTGGCACTGCTACGAACAGCTGACGGGCAGATGCAAGCCATCCACCACCGGTGGTGCTACAAACTGCTGCTGGCTCTGCTACGAACCACCACCGTCACTGCTACATAAGGCCGGCGCTGCTACGAACCGCCGCCAGCACTGCTACATGCGGCTGTCGGGCTGCTGCAGGCCATCCACCACTGGTGGTACTACAAACCTCCGCCGGCGCTGCTACGTACGGCCCCCGGCGCCGCTGCAAACCACCCAGACCGTCATTGCTACGAACGGCCGGCGGTGGTGCTATGAAAGGTATTTGGCTCTGCTACGAAACAGCCTGCGACAGTGGTACGAAAGGCCACCGGAGTTGGTACAATGCCGGCGCTGCTGCACTGCTGCGAACCTCCACCGAGCTGCATCAAGTTGCCGTCTTCTTCCCTGCAGGTTGTATCAACTATGTTTTTTTTGCTGCAAGTAGGGTTGCAACTATGATTTTTCCTAGTTTCAAGTGAGGTTGCAATTGTGATTTTTCTAGTTGCAAACAGGGTTGCAACTAATATTTTCCAAGTAAAATGAATTTTTCCCGTTACAAATTACTTGGAACTAATATTTTTGTATGTGGGTTGCACCAGGTTAAGAATTAACAAAACAATTACTTAACTTATTTAAAAGAATTAGTGCATTACGTAGAAGACTAGTAATAACAGTATCAAATTGAAAGCAACAACCAAATGGAGAAGAATTAAATTTAAATGTTGCACCCAACACTTCAACGAGGTGGAGAATAAGCATTACGTAGTACTAGTTGCTAGCCTGTAGTGGCCAGCCGGCCTGGCGCGTGCCTACAATGCCTCTGTCCGGGCATAGGTACGATGGGAACTAAACCAAGTAGCCAGTTACGTGAGGAGTTCGATACTTTGGCGCGCACGACTACGACTCGGCGGACACGACTGACGTCATTTAGCGAGACTTAGCCTAACTAGATGGACCTTTATACTAGATTCCAAACTTCGAACTTAATTTCTATTATTCTTCTTGGAGGGGAAGAGGGTGAAATGAGTTTGAGGGAGACAATCAACAAGCCTTAAGCCAATATTTTTATGTGTGTGTGTGGGAGGAGGGGGCAATTTCCCTACATATATGAATGAAGATGTGCTGCCTAACATAACAACCAGTATACACTGCTTGTAGGTATCTTGCAGAGCGGATGAAATAAAGAGAGTGTTGATTCTTTAAGCAGTAGAGTGTGTTATCCACCAGGGAGCCTCCCTGATTCTGGTAGCAGCTTGCCATGGGTTGCTTGCCAGAAATTTGCCGGATCTAGTGCAATTCCTCACCCATTTGAAGAAATCTTATTTCTAATCAATAACCATTGATATATTTATGTGTTTTATGTCTAGTATATGTTATTTGATTTGAGGACGTCGTTGACTTTCCACTATCGTTCCATGCTATGCAACGAAGCAAATTTGGTACAATAAAGCAACTTTGGTGGATGACAGAAAAGCTTAAATTGACACCAACAAATAGGCAACTTCGGAACAACTATAGGCAACTACAAAACAACCAAAAGCAACTTAACATCTTTCTAATGGTAGTAAACAACTTCACAAACAACAATGAGTAGGCAACTTCGCTCCGACGATAGGAACATTTGCTGCGACGGGAGGCAACTTCACTACAAAAATAGGCAATCACAAATTCACTAGGAACACCGCTATAGGAAACTTGGGTGCAGCGATAGGCAACTTCGGTTCATCAGTAGAAACTTCGATTCATCGGTCGGCAAGTTGGGTGCAGCAGCACGGGTAGGTAACTTAGACAACTTTGATTCAGCGGTACGCAACTTTGGTGCAGCTGTAGGAAACTTTGATCCATCGATAGGAAAGTTTGATGCAGCTGTAGGCAACTTTGGTGCAACGTTAGGGAACTTCGGTGTAGTGGTATGCAACATCAGAACAATACTAGGCAACTTCAATGCAATGGTAAGCAACTTTTGCTGAACTTTGGTTCATCGGTAGGAAACTTCCCTAACCTCTAGCGACGGGACCGCATCCATATAGTGGAGATTGATTGCCTTGTGGTAGAGCTTGGCATGCAAATACCCTCGCCGCCTCCTCCGCACCTCGATGCCTTCCACCATCCCGATGTCAACACGCCCCTCCGCAAGCAGGTGCAGCGGACAACTCTCTAGAGAACCCTCATCTCTGTGCTCCACCATCGTCCTCTATTCCATTGACGAGAAACTGAGGATTTGGTTGTGGCGAAGTTGGGGGAATTCTGGTTGTGGCGACAGGAGACCTAGGGTTTTTACTTGAGGAGGTGCGAGGGAAGACATGGGAGGAAAGCAAAGCTGGGGGATGTGAAAAAACCACGCCGCTCCGACGACAACCCGTCAAACAAACACTGACAGCATGTCTGCGGAGTACCATGTAAGCGATACTTGCAGCAAAATATTGGTAGTAATCGTGTACGACGCAAGGACGTGTATTCAGTTGCCCTATTTTGCACAAGGGGCTTGAATCTAGTGACTAAAGATGTATTTTAATCCTCAAAGAAAGTTAAAGCAACTAGCAGCGACTACCAAGATTTGGCTGGTAAAAGAATCCCCAAATCAGACGATCTTGTATTCCTGTGAGAGCTTCTGCCTATGTGTATGCATACATCCGGCAACGCCGCCTGGTGAGAGGCAGCACGGAAGTAATCAGGGGTTGAGTCCACCGAGGAGTGGGGACATATGTGCGGCGGCCAGCACGGGGTGGACTCCCGTGTGCGCGCGGGAGAGAATTTGGTATGCTGGAGATTGTGGAAGCCGGGTCATCCTGTTCCGGCGCTCCGCCACCGCCCATCCCATCGCCGGTGACAAGGAGGTCCAGAGCTTGCTAGCTACCACAGCAGCTTCGACACGTTTTATGACAGCGGCGCGGGGTTTGGCCTCCGCTTTTCGCTGGAGAGCATGTTAAACTTTGTCACGGGATCCTGATAGCACGGTGCGCGTTGTGGATGGCCCGGCAGAAATTTGGCAAGGACGAGCGAGTCGGTTTGTTGTTGGGAAGACGAGTGCATCCACTCGCTTGTCGCCTAGAGGATGCACTTGATATGACGAATGGGCGCAGCTGCGCTTTGAAGAGTTTAGGTTTTATTTTTTCAATGGAAAATCTAATCATAGAACGGTCCACAACTGGTTTGTTTTTAATTCTGCTGCTGCTTAGGCATTACTGCGTATTTGATTAGTCAAAGAGTAATTCCTAGACTAAAAGTAAGCCTATGTAGTTTGCTAACTGTACATCTACTTGCTCTAATTGTTGTTGTGTACTTATGATGCCTCTATTTGGATGGCTCACTCGTCCTAGGCATGAGTCTCATCAGAAGAGACTTGCATAGGATCTACCAAATAGGTAGGATCATAGAATCAACTCAAGAAGTCATACTTTCAAAATGTGAACAAATCTGAAAATAATAAACAACATGTATATAGGTTGTATCTACAACTCCAACAAATTTCAGCTCAAAATCTGGTCTACACTTGGAGAAACAAAAAAGACAATTTTTATTGTGAATAGTGTCAAATCTGGTTGAATAGTATTTCACACTATTCACACCTAGATTTATCTTTTTTTGTCTCTCTAAGTGTATGTCGAATTTGAAGTTGCAAATTTTGGCATTGCATATATAACACAGATGTGTGTTGTAATTTTTTTCAGAATTTTTGAACATGTTTTGTCTTTGCCAAAAAAAAATTCTCATAGATCCTATCTAAGACCTGATCCTACCTAAGTCTTCCCCAGTCTGATCTGCTGTTACTATTACAGGTGAACTGAATATTTTCTGTACTGGTACTGTGGTACATGAATCTATTTACTTATAAGCATGTTGGTGTAAGCTTGAGCTGAAGCTTAAGCTTCAGCTGGCTGAGATAGTTTAGTGTTTTGCTGATTATTATGGGAGTGCAGATAAGTAAGATGCAATTATTATTGCTTGCAGCTTAGTCATTTACTTGGTTGGCCTTATGAACTTGTATGATTATTAATGGTAGCTTAAATGCTGCTAGGGTACTACTTAGTTGTCCTGGGAGTAATTCTTGGACCCTAAGTAGTTCCATGTAGCATGTTGAATTGTTGATTAATATTTGTTGCTTATGGTGATGACTAAATCATGTGCATAAATGATCCTGGACAGTAGATGTTGGAATGCACAAACTAATACCTTCCTGATTCCTTGAATATGATCTAGTTGCTGATTAGCAACTAGAGATGATTTTTGTAGGGTTGGATTTTACTGGTGGATCTGGTTGTACTTTTCTTTAAGATTTATAAACTGATAAGAACATACCTGGCTTGATCTTGTAGCCTTGCCAATGATGCAAAGACTGAGGCTCAACTTTTATAAGAACGGACGGATTCTAATGTTTTGGCTTTCCAAATCTGTGATGAGCTAAGCATAGCACTTCTATACCAATCTGAGAGTAATCCTCCTTCTAATCCCCCTAGATAGAGTCTAGTTGAAGGGTAGATGATGGAAGTGTTGTACTTGTTTCCCTTTATTTCCCCTGATCCTAGTTGTGCAAGCTAGTATGCAGAGAGGCTAGCTTGTGGTGAATTTTGATCAGCTGTGACTTGTGTTTGTTGGCATGTTCCTCCTCTCCTTCACCTTCTTGATCTACTCAAGTTGATCATGCTCCTCTTCTGGGAGCCTTCTTCCATGATGTAGTCTTGCCCTGAGGCTGAATCTATGTAACCATAGTGGTTGTAGTAGTTTTGGTATTTTGATGAGCAATTGTGGATGAACTCTGAGAGTAGTCAATGGATGTGTATGGTCGTGGTGTTTAAGCGGCTTTTTGGTCTGCAGGCAACTTGCTTTTATATGGTGGCCTAGTGTTGCCTTTGGTCGGCAGCACAACCATGTGTTGTGAAAGCTGCATGTGCGGCTGATGGTTGCTTTGCTTCTAAGAAAAGTTGGATAGGCTCGGCTAAAAATATCTACCTATGTCGATGTTATGGAACCCAGGGTACCATCCACTATTGTTGAGCCCTCGCGGTGGCCCACTAACATAAGACAAGGATCACCTCTTCGAGAGAGACAGGAAGTCTCCGCGAGGGGTGGCATACCTCACCAAGGGGCACCTCGCGAAGGGTTCAAGACTTAGCCATTTAAAGGCTAACACAAGTCCTCGCAGAGCTTCCCTCCGTGAGAGGTATCTCGGGAGATGCCATTTAGATGCCAGCACAGGACAATGGCGTAGGAGCAACACCACCCAAGGATGACGCCATCCATGACGCACGCAGAAGAGGAAGGTCCAAGTTTTCCTGCATAAAGTGAGTTGGTTGTTTCCCCCTTTCCTAAAGGTGCGGGGTAGATGGTACAAGTGCAGCAGGGGTATCGACATCAAGCACAACCACCCCTTGTGAGCCAGGCTAGACAGGTTTACCATGGGTTAAACCCCTTGTTAGTTTAGGACAGTTGTCCACTTCCTTGGGTCATTCTGTGGTTACTCCTCGGCCAAGTTTCCTTGGAAGGAGGACCAAGGCCTCTATAAAAGGAAGGGCAGGTGCCCAGTAGTGGGTTCAATTCCGGGGATGCTCCTTAGATGTCATCGTCTTCTACCTAGAGAAGATCCCATCTAGAAATGTGAGAAGAGAAGCTCCACCACCTTGTACACCATACTCCTCTCGGAGCAATATCAAGACCACTCCAAGGCAGGACGTAGGGGTTTTACCTCACCACGAGGACCCTGAACCTGGGTAAACACCGTGTCTCCCTCTGTCATGTTGTTCTCGCGCTGCTCCTGATTCCTTGTGGGCCCTCAAGGGTCTTGACGAGGTATCCGTTTGTCGTCGGATACCGAAACCCTCAACAACCTCTACTTTACCTCTTATTTTTAATCCTCTACCATTTGGCATGTCCATTTGTTTGACTTTGATGTGCAGGTTTCCAATTTGAGAAGAAAAGGATGATCAAAACTTAGTTTAGCCTTTTATTTAGAAGAGGCGTTTTGGCTCATAGTAGCATTTGCACCCATTACCCATTATGCAAAATAATTAAAAACAATTTTAAAAATGTTAAAAATTCTGACATAAAATTTATGGTGTACATTATGAAATTTTATGTTAGTACATAAGTTTTCGTGAAAAAACAACATTTTATATGGCATGTAAAAAAAAGACAATAAAATGTCATGTACATAGTAGCATCAAAATCTGTATTTTTTACAGGAGACACAAAAAAAATTCTGGAAACTTGTGTACAAACAAAAAATGTCTAGATGTACATGCAAAATTTTATTTCGGAATTTCTTGACACTTCAGATTGTATTTTCGCACAACGGATTCATATGCTCCTACAAGTCAAAGTGGATTTCCCCTTTTATTTTTCATTTTCAGAACTTGTAGTTATATTTTTATATTATTTTATTTATTTGTAAAGATATTGTATTATTGTGTGAATATCAATAAAGAAATGTTTTCCTTATTGTATAATATCATTATTCTCGAATTACTTATCTTTATGAAACTTGTAAATATGGGATGATGTAATTAAATGTTAAGCACTATATCTATTTTGTTTGATTAAACATGTTGTAGTTTATATGATGATTTAGAATTCAAATTTCATTTTAAATTTTTATTTGAACTTCTATAATTCAAATTTGAATTGAATTGAAATTGTGTTCTCCCAAACTAGATAGTTTGACAAAGGTCATGTCGAAATTTATCGCACTAACGTCGATGACGTAGATCAATTCCACTGACGTAAAAGAAACCTCGATCTCTTTATGTTTTAAATAAATGCGCGAAATTTCCCTAGATTTTCGACGTACGGATTCAATTCACATAGTTGTTTCCTCTCTATTTCTAGCCGCTAAACTTGGGATATTACATAGTCGTCCTTGTCATCAACCTCAGGGTCGTGATGAAGTCCTCTCGTACAACGTCTAGTGCCACAAGTGCAGCACCTTGTAGTGCCGTACACATACGGTGATCAACGACACTCACGTCTCTGTTCCAGCGGAGGAAGATGATCTTCTGGATCCTAATTTCGGCAACGCCTCCGCGTATCGGGTGGAGTACTCCCTCCGTGTGCAACTCTTCGAGGAACCACGCGTGGGAGAGAGAACTAGAGAGAGAGGGGAAGAAAAGCTCCCAAAGGGGGAGGTGGCCTTTTGGCTCATAGGTGCATATCCACCTATTATATAACATAATAAAAAAAGTTTTAAAATATTAAAAATCTGAAATAATTTTTTTGGTGTACATCCTCACAGTCTATGTTCGTACACAAGATTTTGTGAGAAAAAAACATTTTATGTGGCATGTATGAAAAAGAAAAATAAATGTCATGTACATAGTCATGTTGGAGCATCAAAACTTGTTTTTTTTATATAAGATTCGGAAAATATTATTTTTCCCGAAAACTTGTGTGTGAACGTAGAATGTCTAGATATACATGCAAAAATTTACTTTTAAATTTTTTGACACTTCAACATATATTTTCACACAACAAGTTCATATGCACCCATGAGCTGATTTGGATTCTCCCCCCCCCCCCAAGGGGGCTCTCCTTTTTCCCACAAGGGGAATTGTGTGCTCCACCTCCCCCCAAGCCTCCATCTTATATAGGGTGGGAGGGAAGGATTGGGGCGGCCAAAACCCTAGGGTGGCCGGTTGGGCCAAGGGGAGGTGGTCGGATGGGCCACAAAGGGCCCACACGTCTCCCCCACCCGAAACCTTAGCCACCCCCATAAGCCCATGGGGTGATCGTCCTCTTTAATGGGCTCCCCTCTATGAGAGGGGCCCATTAAGGGTGGGATGTCTTTATTTATTAAATAAACCAATATATTTAATATTAATTAAATTATTTAATATATAATACATATTATTTAATTCTCGATGATTTGAGAGACCTCTCCAATCACTCCGAACATCCTTCGGATTCTCCCCGAACCCTTTTTGGTTCTCTCTTCTGTATTCTCTGGTGTTTCCAGTGAATTCAAAACAATCTTAAGTTTCGTTGAACCATTAAGTGTGTTTCCCTACGGTTCGACAATGACATAGACATGATCAAGACAATCTCTGATCAACAATCATTAGGGTGTTCTGGAGAACAATAATGACACATGTGTATTCTACGAAGATGTGGTCGTCGTTTGAACCATTATGTCGAATCACATTCCCTTTGTTACTTTGATACTGACACCCATCCAAGAATTGATCATCGGTATCATCATACCTAGTTCGATCTCGTTATCGATAAGGCTATTCAACTCGTTCCCGTGTGATTCTATCTTCATGAGCGAATAATGTGTTGCAACTTGGATTCCTTGTGAGAGATCCATCTTTGGGTCCTCGCGCACCCGTACTCCGGTGTCGTCTCCTCTACTTTGCTAGAGAGCACTGGTGTCCTATAGGGACGCTTCGGCACAATAATCCTTCAGACCTCTTGCACGCACTGGCGACATATGTGCCTAATCAAATTCCAAACAATTGCCTAAACAAAGTCCCAAACAACCGCCTAATTAGATCTCGTCCGCCTCATATTCCTCAAAGCAAACAAAAAAAATGTAATCATCCCACTAACATCAACCAAACAGTAAACAGGGACCATCTCATCCCATGCATTCCATCCTAATACATGCCTTTAACCAAACATACCCCCGGCGCGCAATCCCTACTCCCTGCGCTCAGTTTTGGTCCCCTTTCGCTCTGTTGCCCACTCTATTTTCATCGACTTCTGGAGCTCCGCGCGGCAGATGCAATGCAAGATTTAGGTCATTGTCCGGGTTTCTTGTTTCTGAGTGGTTTTAGGGTATAGACTCGCGAGAGCGCCGCCGACCGCCGGATTTCCTACCCTGCCAGCGACCTGGAGCTCCAAACACCTTCCAAGACCGTCGTGCACTAGGCGGAGTCCGTCGTCCCCGACCCCAAGCACATCACCGTCCGGCTCCTCCTCCCCGGATCTTCCCTCCGCCACCAAGCCTGAAGTAGAGCCCCGGCGCCGTCGCCACCCTGATCCACCTCGAAGTCACCCTCATAGACCTGCAGCTGCCTCCAGCCTCCCCCTGCCCTACCCGTACATCTGGCCAGCATCCTCCCCGGCCCACGGTATGCAGCTATCCATCCTCTTTTCTGTGCTTATGGAGTCATGGTTGCGTTTATTAGCTGCTCATGGCGGAAACAAACGTGCTATATGGTGGATTGCCGCGGCGATTGCTTATGGTTCTTATGGCGCAGGGGAGGCCATTTTGCTTCCATTTACTACATATTTAGCTCGCTGTTTATTGAACTTTTATTCAAGAACTTCCTGCAGCTTGCAATTAATTTCATGGAGCTTTCAACTGAAACTGGAACAGATGCGGAATGGGGCGGCGTTCTGGAACGAGTACGACACCAGGTTTTCTGTGAGATGTGCAAAGAGGAGGTGGATGTTGGTCACAGGGTCGCGGCTACCTGAGTGCGGAAGGTTACAGGAACCTCCAGCTCAAATTCAACGCCAGAACCCAGAGAGGGTATGTTAAGGAGCATTTCAAGTACAGATGGAACTCGCTAAAGTACGAGTACACGAGGTTCAGAAGTAGGCCACCGGACAACTTATCTTTGTTGGACAAAATGTTCGGGGAGGCACATGTCGATAAATCATTCGCCATCCCCGTAGAGGACATAGGTGAAGAAAAGGAAGAGGCTGCTCGAGTTACCATTCATGGGTCAGACGAGGATGCTGAAATCACACTATCTGCCATGAAAAAAGTGAATTTGGCGAACAAGGTCTCCTCCCCAATGATCAATGTGTTGACAAAGGAGGACAAGAACTTGCCTCTGCTGGAGTACAAAAAAGGTATGCAATGATTCTACCGCAACTGCTGGAGCATTAGAATGAACTGTACTGATTCTGAGTTGTTCCTCATTAGTTTGTGTTCTAACTAACTAACTCATTCTTTTTTTCTATTGTTTTCACTTTTCAGAACAACCAAGAACATGCAAAATTCAGAAATGGGCTGCCCGACAACTTATCCTTGTTGGACGAAATATTTGGTAAGTCAGATGTGGGTAAATCAACCGTCATCCTGGAAGAGGACTTAGGTGAAGACAAGCAGGAGGCTACTCGAGTTAACATTGATGGGTTGGACAAGGATGTTGAACTCACACAATCTGCCATGAAGATAGCAAAATTGCTACCTCCCATCCCCCAGAGAGGACTAGGTGAAGACAAGGAGGAGGCTACCCGAGTTAACTTTGATGGGTTTGACAAGGAGGTTGAACTCGCACAATCTGCCACAAAGAAAGCAAAATTGTCCATCCCCGGAGAACACTTGGATGAGTACAAGGAGGTGGCTGCTCCAGTTAACATTGATGGGCGGGACAAGGATGCTGAACTCACACCATCTGCCATGGAGAAAGCAAAGTCGACGAAGCGCAAGACCTCCTCCCCAATGGTTAATGTGCTGACAGAGGACAAGAACCCAGTTCCACAGAAGTGCAAAAGGGCACACACGACTGCTGAAGTGTCTTCTTGTGACTCTAACATGGTCCCGACTATAAGGGAAGCAGTAGGGCTCATCCGGGGATGCGGAGTATTGGAAGGAACTGCCCTCTTTTATACGGCCACCAAGATTGTCGCCATGAACCCAGAGTACAGAGAGGTGTTTTCCCTTATTCAGACAAGAGAAGGGAGGCTTGACTGGCTCCAGAGGGCGCATGATGACGCCGCCGTGAGTGTGCATATTTGTTCTAGTAAATGACGGTGACTCCTGGTTACTATCTTTGTTCTAGCAGATGACACTGACTCCTGGTTATTTCAGCGAGGTCTTTGTCATGCAGCACGTGCAAGTGTCTCCATTGTCTACCACTAATGCATTATCTATGAACCAATATATTTTATGTACACCGCCACTTCCAAGACTTTGTTGACAAAATATACCTTAATTTATTCCAGCTCCCTCAATAGGATATATAATAAGAATTATGCTTGACCATTTTGACACATTGTAAAGAAGCTGCATGGCCAGAGGATTTGGACAAAATTATTACTGTGGACAAAAAAACTGAGCATGGTCTAGGCCAGGTATTATCCATTAGAAAATAAATCGAAACCGTGTCACTGCATTTTGTCCCTCAAAGTATTCCTGAATTCTTTCCAGCGGACGCGTGCCAAATCAAAGTTCTGGGCGGACGCACCAGCTTCATGTGAGATCCCGCTGTCACATAAATGGTAGGCTAGCTGATATTACGTTTTGTTATTTAAAAAGCTGTAACTTTAAAATCGTGCGGCGAAATTACAATCCGTTTTCACTTCTAGAATCCCTACGACGAGAGCTTTAAAACTAGACCACATTTTCATATGTTTTGACGAATTTTTATAAACAGCAACTTTGATGTGCGACAGAGCAACTTTGTTGTGTAGCAAAACAACTTTCGTGTGCGGAAAAGCAACTTTTGTGTGCAACGAACATGTACATTTTTTGGTTCATGAAAGCACAATTTTGGTGCTCGACAACAATTTTGGTGTCCATTGGAGCAATTTCAATGTGTGGACGAGTGGTGCCCGACGACATAACTTTGGTGCCAACATAGCAACTTTGGTGCCCGGGGACACAACTTTGGTGCCAACACAGGAACTATCATGCGCGACCGAGCAACTTTGGCGCCCGACCGAGCAATTTTAGTGTCCTGCAGAGCAACTTTGGTACTTGACAGAGCAAATTTGGTTTGTGACGGCCCAATTTTAGCGTCCATCGAAGCAACTTTGGTGCCCACTGAATAATTTTTGATGGACGGCTGAGCAACTTTGGCATCCAGCGATGCAACTTTCGTTGTGAATGTAGATTTACGCTGTGCAGCAAAGTTGCTTCGCCCCACACTAAAGTTGCATCGTCTCGCATTATAATTGCTTTGTCGCACGTAGAAGTTGCTTTAGAAAAAACTTTATCAAAATACATAGAAATGAGATCTAGTTTGGAAGAGCTCACCGCAAGAAATTCAAAAGTGAAAGCGGATCCTAATTTCGACATCTGGTGCAAAAGTTATATGATTTTGAATATTTGAAAAGGAAATTTAATGTGCATGCAGTCATTATTGTGCATGTGCTATAATTACTGGATGTGTCACCATAAATAGCAGGCGTTCACACTGACAAAGCTAGCATGTTTCCTTTTTAAGTTGCCCGCTCAGATTTTCTAACGGGCATGCGGCCGCTCCCTAGACGCTCCCCAAAGTATTCAGGCTGAAATGATTTATTGACTTGCATGAGAAGGAATATGGGGACCATTCAACGCAGCAACTTGAGCGGAACCGTTCTGATTGACACTCCTTGACCCAGACAAGTCTGCTGCTTAATACAGCTGGCTCAGAGACTCGTCTTGTGGATGCATACACTTCTGTCTTACTGTCCTTGAGTATTCTATTCGATGTTCGTCGCCTTTTTTCGATGATTGGAACTTCAAAGAGAGATATCTCCCAGCTGAAGTTTACAGCTATATGAGTTTTGAAATCTGAAACGATAAACTATACTTGACCTGCAAGCGTATTTCTAGAAATGGAAGCACTCAATGCATTGCATCAAAAATTCAACAGGCTGCTTATGTCAACAAAAAATGAAGTATTTTTTGCCATGATAGTCATAATGTTGACCAAGAGTACATTAATGTAAATGAGATTGGGAGAGAACTAAGGATGACTTTATCTACCATGAGATGTGGTCAGTGGCAGATTTCCTTTCTATTTATTGTACAATGCAAAATCTTGAAGATTTCTTATGTCGAGCTGACATCATTATGAACAGTGATTAAATTGCCCTTTCATAGCCAGGAAAGGGTGCTCAGGAGTGTTCTCAAGTTTAACACTCCAGTGCAGATAAAAAAACTGTCACAGCTCGCTAATGCCGGTAACTTCTTTTACAGTGATATTGTAAGTAGGTAGACTAGAGTATTTACAAGACAGTTTTGCAAACGTAGAGATAAACTGGATTTTTTTTATAGCTGCAGCTTCATAATAGTACAACCACTGAACCTAGTTCGTACTACTAGTCAAAGAAAGATCTGTCATTATATTTTTTTCAAGTACTTCCTCCATTGGATAATGCATGCACATGGTATATATTATTACAATCATGTTGATGAATGTAGGCGCCGCGACGCTCACTTTGATTTGATGTTCGGAAAGTAGGTCGATCAATGCATACCGTTTTCAGATCTGGCAGTAGGCCACACTTCAACTTCATGTCGACTTGTATTAGTCCAAATCACTGAAATGTCACACCGGGAAAACCTGCATGTCAAACTGCAATTAATGAGCAGATAGGATCGGGTTTGGTGAAGCTAGCCATTGTGGAAGAAGGGCGGGAGCATTCAGGACCTTTCTGACTGTCCTTTTAACAACCCTTTCTGAGGTGAAATACAAGCATGTAGCCTATACCTCGCTTAATTGTTGTAAGATGGAGTTTACGCTGATGCGGTGCAGTATTTCTGTTACATCTCAGTATTGTAAACAAAAGACTGACTATTTAGAAAGCAAAGCATACATGTTTCTGTTCTTTAAGAGCAAGTCCTTTTCAATTCACAGTGTTTAGTTTATATGGCTGGTGGACAGTGAACACGCTGTACGACGACTCAATGACCCGTCGACCAGTCTCCAGCCATAGCATTATAATAAAGTCAGGACTTGGGCATCAAGAATAAGCTTAACATGAAGGAAAAATAAGCATTCTTCCCAATCCTCGCTCATATTTTTATTTGTTTTCTAGTGGGAGCTGAGCACAAGTCTTTCCATGCTACTTCCCAAGTGGCAACCAGCTAAGCTCTCCAAGGTGAGAACAGGCCAAGTCAATTCCGGCCAGTGGGACCTTGGGTCCCATATATATAGAGCACAGAGTAACACTTTTGCTTCTAAAACTACACTTCTCATACCACCACCATCCAGAACTTGATAGATGTTCTTGGCTCTTCATACCACATCACAGTGGAGCTTCCACCGACCAACTGCTCCTAATCCTTGGGTGAGTTCAGTTTCCTGGTTTCCTTTTCTCCCTTCTCCTGAATCTAATCAACTGCTCTGGCCAGATTTATTTTGAGGATTTTAAATTTTCTGATTCTTACCGAATACTGCAATTCATCCACGGCTGTTTCTCATGATTTTTTTTTGTTTCTAGTTCCTTCCATTTCTTTGTTTCCTTGAATCATCAGCTCGCTCACCTGGTTCTGTTAGAATGATCCATTTTCTGTACCATGACTTCCTTTCCTCATTGATTTTGGTGTTCAAACGCAGAGTTCTCGGTACAAGATATTCTTCATCTTTCCACTAGCTGTACCTATTTGACTTGTGCTCTGAACAAGTAAACTCTGAAGAGCTAATCGGCCTACTTAATCTGTACCTTTTTTCAATTACTGCTGGGCTAAAGAGGAAGAAAAGCCATCTCTGAATTATCTGTTAGTTATGAGCACCACCTGCCATGCGGTTTTCTTCTATTTGAGGGCATCTTAGCAGCTTTGTTTCTTATAAGTTACAATATAGATAGCTAGCTTCATTTTGACTTGTCTTCTTTTCAGGAATTGTTTTCTGCCTGAAAGGGAAGGAAACTATTTGCATGAGACACTTACATGATTCATTTTATTTGTCTTCATTTCCTCAGGTTGAGCTTCTGAAGGCAAATCTGAAGCTTCTAAGAAGCAAATTTCTACACTCTAGCAAT
This sequence comes from Lolium perenne, assembly GCF_019359855.2. Taxonomy (NCBI): domain Eukaryota; kingdom Viridiplantae; phylum Streptophyta; class Magnoliopsida; order Poales; family Poaceae; genus Lolium; species Lolium perenne. Next base: position 28,242,350 of record NC_067248.2, on the reverse strand, counting down.
GGCTTGCTTCCCTCTGTTCCGGTGGAAGAAAAATTCCAGAAGCCAAACTGTGTCAGCATTCTGGTGGAACAAAAAGTGCAGAAAACATGCTGTGCAGCAGGTCACAGGTAAACTTGCATATCTCATTAGCTTTTGTTCTTCTGAAGCATCCCGAAACCCTCCAAACTCACACTATTTGATTCGCAGACATGCCAACATACGGAAACGTGAAGATTTACTCCTCCAAGGAGCTCAAAAAGGCCACGAGGAATTTCTGCTCTGCAAACAAACTTGGACAGGGCTCTTTCGGCTGCGTCTATCTGGTAGGTTTAGTTGCGGAAATCCCTAGAAGTCTTGAAATTTCAAAGTCAAAACACAACAACCTCTTGCTCTGTAGCATGGTATATGCACTAATCATTTACTCAATAAGTCGAGAATCCTGAACTATAGGGAAGATACATATTACACTTTTCATCCTGAAGTGAGTACTGTTAGCACTTGGACTAGCCATTGAATCCAAAACATGTAGTACTGTTTCATGAGTGCTTAGGCTCTCGTCTATTACGCAGGGAAAACTGAAGAATGGCCAGAAAGTTGCCATCAAGGTGCTCTCCTCAGAGTCGAAGCAAGGGACAAAAGAGTTCTTGAATGAGTTGAGTGTCATATCCAACATAACGCATCCCAACCTTGTTAAACTGTATGGCTGCTGTGTCGACGGAGGTCAAAAAATGCTGGTCTACAATTATCTGGAGAACAACAGCATTGCAAAGACCCTCTTTGGTATGTCTTAACCACAGATTCTCAAATCATGGTGATAAGTTTATTCCTAACAACTCTGACTTTGAATTTTCATGATGTTCTTAAGGCAATTCCCGCAGTAGTATCCGGTTTGACTGGAGGACAAGGGTGAAGATCTGCATCGGTGTAGCCGACGGTCTCTCTTATCTGCATGAAGAAGTCCGGCCACCTATCGTCCACCGTGACATCAAGGCAAGCAACGTTCTGCTTGATAAGGACCTGAACCCCATGATATCGGATTTTGGGCTAGCAAAGCTCTTCCCAGGCAATATGACACATATCAGCACCAGGGTTGCAGGAACATTGTAAGCAAAGTGGCACTTCTTGTTGCTGCTCTGGTTTAATCTTGCATACTTACCTTGTGGTTAAGACTAGCTGACACTCCCATTTGTCAGAGGGTATCTGGCACCTGAGTACGCGATCCGAGGGCAGCTGACAAAGAAGGCTGATGTCTACAGCTTCGGAGTTCTGCTCCTGGAAATTGTCAGTGGCAGGTGGCACACTGACCCGAGATTGCCTCTTCAAGATCAGTTCCTCCTAGAAACGGTAAAGCTCAGAAAACAAAACTTAATTATGCATTATATAAACGTTGTATGATTTTGCCCGGTCTAGTGTCTGAAATCTCTAGTAAGTAGAGAAAAAAAATATTCAGGCAGAACAATTGTTTCCTCAAGTACATAACTAAAAAGATCAGGAATACAGCTGACAGATTCTAGAGACTCCCCATTAGACCATCAGTAATCAAAATATATGTTCGCATGATTGATCAATTTAGATAATCATACGTAGATATGCATAATACACTTGCCACAATGGAAGTATTCAGACGGAAGGTACCAGGAAGTTTCTCTTCTGTCCGAAATGGGCTACAGGGACTTGTCTGATTATTATTATTTTTGTCAACTGGTTATGGATTTATTTAAATAAATGTTTTCCATGTCACTTGCATTGACTAGTCCTCCCATTCGTTTGGGCATATCTCTTAGTTTTTGCCAAATTATTCTACCGTGCTGATGCATTGCCAATCAATTTTAGAAAGATCAAATCATGTATCTGGAAGCAGAAAAATGCTACCATCTTCAACAACACGCTGTCCAGCATCGCCAGCTTGTTCGACGCGATCAGAGGGCGAAGTCAAGGCTCTGATCGTGGGCGAAGGCAGTGGCGGTGGGGCTTGTGAAGCTACTTAAATTGTTGCTAAAGTTGATGTTCATAGAAATGGCTGAAGCACTCAATTCATGGCATGGGAATTATTAATTCTTATATGTGATTAAAGCACAGATAACATAAATCTCCACTCCGTCTTTTCCAGGCTTGGACACTCTACGAGTCTGGTGATCTTGAGAGCATCATCGACAAGACTTTAAAAGATGGTTTCAGCACCGAGGAAGCACATCGGTTTTTGAGAATAGGGCTTCTGTGCACACAGGATACTGCAAAGATCAGGCCCTCCATGTCGATGGTCGCCAAGATGCTAAAGGGCGAGTGCACCGTCAGCGACAAGATCATGAGGCCAGGCCTGATCACAGATGTCATGGACCTGAAAGTCAGAGCAATTGAGCCTCCCCAGTTAACTGCATCTCCCTCAATGTCTCCTATGGACCACTCACGGGTGTCTACACTTGCACTCGCCGGTAGCACTGTGATAAGAGAGAGCCCCTGATGAAAATTTGAAGACACGTGGAGGACCATATATGCATGGGTAACGACAAGAATGACGAGAAGAATGACAAGATAGACACTTAATTTTGTTTGTATAAGTAGGGTGTCAGTTAGATATATTGTCAGTTGTTTGTACATGTAATAGCTGGGTTTTTGATGATCAACAACTGAAGATCCTAAGGTCACATGTTCCAGTTTTAACGACTGATAACATGTTCCAGCATAACAAGATTTAAGGGCTCATAATACCATCATAGCATGATCTAAGTATATTATCTAATATTAATGTCCACATCAGCAGCAAAGGCTATAACAAACAAACCAGGATTGGATAACTCACAAAATTAAAAGAATCAAACAGAAAAATCACACGTTTTGGTTAAGGAACAAACCCAGCAATCAGAAGTCAGCGAGATCACCCTGGAGTTCCAGAAATAGAAGCAACCAATGCTGGAATAAAATTAGGTTCACAACAAAAGTCAAAAACCATTCAGGAAGACATCAAATGGTCATCCAGGGCCATTAATTACATAACAGTACAATGAACCCACTGCAGTAGTTTGATTCCTGAATAAATGACTGATCCAACTTCCTCGCGCAATTGAGTTATGGTCATTCGGGACAGATCAGAGCATAAACAAAATGGCAATTATGGATAACATAAACCCAAATAGGAACAAGACCACATGGAAATATAGTCAGATAATGACAGTGGTAATTTACTCCTTTTTGTGTGCACTACATGAATGCTTAGTCAAGTAAGTATACAGCAGAGATCTCACACAGATAATGGAAACCATATGACTTCGCTGCCTAAAACAGCCTGTGTAAAATGGTATTCTGAAATCTGGATAGTTCAAACTTAAAATTGACAATGTCAACTCTGTCCATCAAACATACATCAGCAGGTTATTGGCAATGACTATGACTTAAGCAATATATATGGCCATAGAGCAAAACAAGTAAAGATATCTAGGTACAAAAGAATAGTTACATTTTTAATATGAAGATCTCTTACCAGATCAGGTTCAGAAATAAAGAGGAACCGCCAAACTGTAGTTCCAAAATATGCCCCTTAGGGCAAAGCTCGAACGCTGAAAGCAAGGGTTGACAAAGGAACCTTCAAAATACTGAAACGCATTATCAAATTAGCCTTGACAGGACTACCCTAATAAATTCAAGTGTAAACCACCTTGTATATAAATAGACAGGACATCTAGTTTCCGAACCTTAAAAGAGTAGGAGTTAAATATGAGACGAACAGTCTAGCTAAGCTTGATTTAAGCAAGAGTACTTGTATGTAAAGGAGAAATAAACTGGATAAGAAGATACCACCAACAAAAATTTAAGTTATATGCACCGGACACAGCAAAAGCTATGCAGTAATAACCCAGAAGGTCATATTAACAGCTGAACAAGGCATCAAACAAACAAAAAATCATCCATCCAAAAGTAGGTATTATGTGGTAGTTTCCTGGTTCTATTATACTACATGGTGATAAAAGCTAGGTGCACATTAATAATCTTAGTGGGGGGCATTCGATTATGTCAGGAAACACAACAAGACATGAACTTAGCAAAATAACAACCAACCTCAAGAAATAACCAATGTCTCAATGTAGCTAGAAACAGTTCTGCATCAACTATTCATTCTAGGGCAATAACACCCGAGTTCCATGTTGAAATGTGGAAAATCACATTCAGATACATCATCAAAACTTTCTTCTATAATTTTACAACAATGCTCACAAGCCACATTTGAAGACTTCTTTTTTTTTTGGAGAAAACCACTTGAAGACTACCTACGCGGCAGGAAAAATCGATCACATGAAACTGCCAAGCTATAGATGATCTCCTAGCGTGGTCTCGCCATCCTGTTCATTTCCAGCAATTGCGTAAGAGACACAGAACTCCACCGTTCAGCTCCCTCTTGTAGTTGCGCATAGAGTAGTCGCTTGGCGGAATCTATGCAAACACTCACTGTGCCGAATTCATACACTGGCATGCCCTTATAAAATTTGCCAACCCTAGGCATAAACAGCAAACCTTGGTCAACTGCATATTCCTGAATAGAGTCCTTGAAGCTCATATCTGACATGGCTGCTCCTGGCACAGCACGGTGTGATGCTTGCTGTGCTGCATCAAATTGCCGCTTCTCTGTTGCTCTCAAAAAGCCCACATTCTCCCTTGCCCCTGGCTGCACCAACTCAAGTCCTTCCGCAGCTTGGTTCATCATCTCAAGACCAGACGTTAGAAGCATCCGTATGCGCTCATTAGCAAGTAACTCTGGTGGGAAAAGCCCCCTCCAGCCCTTGTACCAATTCATGATCTCATTGAAATCCGGATTCGGTGAACACAGCCAGTGGTAGAGGACCTGCTGCCACTTGCTAAAGAAATCAACTTCCAACATATGGACCATATGGTGCACCGGGACAGCAGAAGCCCAAATCATAACCCAGTTAAACTGATCGAACTTCTGGCTTGCTGGGTTGATCTGAAACTCCTGGAGTGCCATTTGCAGTTTAGGAACGATATAGCGCAGTATCAAGTCTTCCCAACTTGCCGTATCAAATACACCCTTCCATGGGGATAGAACAGCATAAGCTGATGAATCGTGAGCTTGCCATACATGGAGGACGCTACTCAGCTTGTACCGAATAGAGTGGCACAATGTCTCTATCCTTTGCCCTAGAGTAGGCAACCATGGGTGCACCCATACATGGATTGGTACCTTCTCCCTCCGCGGGTCCCAAGAGTCGACTGCAGCTGTGAGCTTTGGCATGATCACATGCTCCAATATTGAATGGAGCACGATAGGGGGCAGCAACCGTTCCCATGATTCGAGAAAGCGGAGCATTGGTTCCGGATCCCTAGCCTCCCATGAATTAGTTCCTGATATCCTCACAGCTGGTAGGATGACCTCACTGACCAGCTGCGCATATGGAGCCATTGATTCAGTAGCATCTGAGAAGTCGTATGGCTGGTCTCCCTGCAGCAGATCCTTCCACGATGACATGACCTCCAAGCCAAACGACGGATTCTGCAGCGGCTGCCACCCCTGAAAGACCCGGATCAACAGCGGATGCGCGAATCGGCAAGCAACCCATGCAACGCTGCACATTTTGAACTCCTCCTCATAGCTCAGCTTCAGTTCCTGGAAGGTCTTAAGCAAGCCTCCCAGAGTGAGCAAACCAGTGGTGTCATCCACCCGGACCTGCTCCAGCACACCGGCAATTGCCTCCATAACTTGCAGCTGGTGTTTCTGCAAAGCCTCCTGCTTTGCTGCTTTCTCCTTCTCGCGCACCAAACTAGCAACCTTCTCCTGCTCCCGCCGCAGCTGCCCATCCAACCTGACAATATCAGCCTCAGTCTCCTCAACAAGCAGCCGCACATTGTACTGCAACTCCGGCATCGGCACGTCATTTGCCTCCATCTCGTGTTCAGTACTGAGACCCTTCAGGTCCGTCAGCACACGAGCCTGAGGCCCACGCATGTCAATAACCTTCTGGACAAACGCAGGCTGCTCGTCATGCTCCTGCTCGGCACGCCTCGCCAGCAGCTCATTCTTCGTCATGACCTGATCTTTCTTCACGCTGGCCTTCTTGGACCACCGTTGTTTTTCCTTCTTGGCAGGCGGTGGAGGCGGCGGGGCTGGCAGCTTCTCCTTGGGGGTGAACGCTTTGGGCTCCTTAAACCCCTCGACGCTGCCGAGCCCGGCGTTCTTGGGGCGCAAGGTGGTCTCCACCGGCGCGGTGATTCCCTGAGCATTCTTGCCTAGGCCTTCCCCTCTCTTGTACCCCATCATAGCCATCATCTTGGCCACCTTCGCGTTGGACTCCAGGCTCCCAGGGGCCGGTGCAGGTTTCCCAGGCTCAAACCCTGCCGACTGCGCCTTGCGGCGGCGCTTGGCTGACTCCTCCTGCCGCTCCTTCTCCTCCCGCCTCGCGCGCGCACCCTCGGCAATCCGCTGCCCGAACCCCGTCGGCAGGTCGATGTACCCTTCTTCCTGGTCCTCCTCCTCGGATGCGACGGCAGCGGTGCGCGAGGAGGACGCAGCCTGGCCAAGCCCATGCCGCTGCTCCTCCTCCGGCTCGTCGGGCTGTTGGGGGTCAGTGACGCCCTTGGAGACGAACTGCACGGGCCTGGTGAGGTCAGGCTCGGCCTCGTCCCTGCGGCGCTTGAACCGTCGGCGGCGGCGCGACGCCTCGTCCTCATCGGAGTCGTAGTCGGAGTCCCCGTCGGCGAAGACGCCGTAGAGGGCGTCGTCGCGGGTCTGGGGCGCGCGCTCGCGGCGGGCCTCGTAGTAGAACTCCCCGTCGCGGCCGAAGCGGCCGCCCACGAAGTCGCCGTCCATGTCGAGGCGGTCCATGCCCTCGGCGTCCTCCTCCATGGCGTCCCCGACACGCGGCCTGAGATACCAATCAACCCGGACGAATCTCGGATCAGAACCTAGGGTTTCGCGGAGGGCTTCGGGTAAACGAAAACGACGGGGCGGGACAAGCGGGGAAGGGGAGTGGAAGGGGATGGCGGCGTTTACCTTCCCGCCGGTGACTGACGCCGAGTTCGCGGGAGGTGGCCGCCGGTCGCCGAGCAGAGTTGGGCGGCGCGACGAACGGAGGGAGAGAGAGAGCGAGTGCTTTCTGGTGACGGCGCGGTCTGACTATAGCCCGTAAGTAAGGTCGGTTGTGGGCTGAATATGAGCCTTTTTCCTTTCGGATTCGCGAAGCCGTGATGTAGTCCTATTCGGCCTTTTAAAGGGTGGGCCTTTTGGGTATCCGGTAACATATCGGAAAGTGTCATTTGCTCTCGAGCACCAGTGCTCTCGCCGTTAAAAAACATTTAAAATCATGGTTTAAAAGTTTCAAAAAAATATGAAAATAATTCGGCACATAGTTAGTGTTGTATCCCACAAACATGTAAAATCGTGACTCTATATTTGTTGTATTATGGGCTACACAAAAATGACAAATCTGATAAAATTTTGAGATTTCAAACATATTTCTACAGATCTACATTTTTGTTATTTTTGTACAGCTCAGGATACAAAATATTTGAAAGTGATATTTTACACGTTTGTGGGATAATTCATGAGCTACATTCGAATGTTTTTTTCAATTTTTTTTGAAACTCACAAATATGATTTTGAATTTTTTAATCTAACCAGGAGCACTGGAGCTCGGGAGCAAGAAATCTTCATCCGTAACATATGAAAAACTTATTTGTGTTTTTTGATATTAGATTTTTTATCGGTTTATCTTTAATAGAAAGATAAAAATCTTCATTATTTGGTATCATCTTCATTTGCTGAAGTATTAGCTTGTTGTTATCTACAAAACAAGCATGTCAAAATCGAAATCCGATGCTTAAGTTATGCATGGCCGTTTTATTTTGGTGTTACTGCCAGATTTCACGCGGGCATGTCTGAGAGCCGCCCGGGTGAAATGGGTTCACTAAAACTTCCATTAGGGAGGTAGAGATTCCGTCCTGGCCAGAATGTTTGGTGTAAGTTACACCGAAATCTCCGGTCTCGCGGGCCTACAACAGTCATATGGTGTGTTTGTGTGCCTGCGTGTGTGTGTGGCGGAATGGGTGGGGGGCTATAAAGGCCCCCTTCTTCCCCAAGGGAAAGTTGGCTTCTCCATTTCTTTCTCCTCCATTGACAACCTCGATTAGCTTGTCGTTTCTCTCCATTCCTTCCATGATTTTTGGATCTTTTGAGAGAAGAGAGAGGAGATATATATCTATATTTCAACCAATCACTCTCGGTGCGCGAAACATGGTGGATCTAAATCTTGGAGTTCTTGATTTCCTTTAGCAAACCTCTTTTATTCCTCATAGCTTTTGTAGCTCTGATGAAATTTGGGAGCTTCTTCACCTTGTTATCTTTTTACAATGTTAGACTCTCAATATGTTTTGATTCCCTTAGAATACTCATCATTGGATACGTGTATTCAATTTCACTCAAATTATGAAAAATGCACACCTTAGGGAGAAACTGGCTATATTGGTATTCTAAATTTTTCACCCATTTCAGTAATTGGTGAAGAAGTTTCGAGGTTATAAGGGAGTTGGTTTTTATGCTTTTGTTTTGGTTCTTAAGGATTTTCCTTTCTTGCTTTTCATCTTGTTACTTTGCATGGTTGAATATTTAGAGGAAACTCTACTAGGCTTTGATTGTCAATATGCAATGATGAAAGATCGAGATGTCGCCTAGATGGGGGTGAATAGGCAATTAAGAAATTCTTACGAATTTGTCTTGTAAGAATGCGGAATTAAACTAACGTTTAAATTACAAGCACAAACCCTAAATATGCTAAGCTCAACTAAGTGTAACAATAACAACTAGAGCTAAGCAAGATAGGCACAAGATATATGTAGCACACGTGATAGCATGATATATGTACTTCAAGCACGATGGCTATCACAAGGAAAGAGAGCTCGGGTATAGAAATAACCGAGGCACGCGGAGACGAGGATGTATTCTCGTGTTCCCTTCCTTTGCAAGAAGGTACGTCACGTTTGGAGGAGTGGATGTCCCACGAAGGATTCCCCAACGCCACGAAGGCTCACCCTATTCTCCGAGCCACACCCACGAAGGATAATGGCCCTTTCCTTATGGTTAGCTTTTCCTCAACTCCGGAGATGGCAAGCTGCACAACCACTGCACAAACTCCACGAAAGAGAAGCCCGGACCCCTTCACAATCTTCCACGAAGAGATCACCGGGACACCAACCAAGCCAACTAGGAGGTCGTCTCCTTCCAAGAGTAACAAGCTCACGGTCTCTCACTCGAACTAATCATGGTGGAGAGCTCAACACTATGCAATGATGCAAAGCAAGAACACCAAAGGTGTTCAAATCCTTCACACTCAAATCCCACCCAAGCAATGAATGCTAGGAAGAGATTAGAGAGGAAAAACAATGGGGAAAGTCAACAAAAGACTCCAAGATCTAGATCCAAATGGTTCCCCTCACTTAGAGGAGAAATGAATTGGTGGGAATTATAGATCTAGATCTCCTCTCTTAGATCCCTCAAGAATGAGCAAGAATCATGGGGGGATGATGTCTACGCACGCTTCTATTCCTGTAGACAGTGTTGGGCCTCCAAGAGCAGAGGTTTGTAGAACAGCAGCAAGTTTCCCTTAAGTGAATCACCCAAGGTTTATCGAACTCATGGAGGAAGAGGTCAAAGATATCCCTCTCAAGCAACCCTGCAATTACGATACAAGAAGTCTCTTGTGTCCCCAACACACCTAATACACTTGTCAGATGTATAGGTGCACTAGTTCGGCGAAGAGATAGTGAAATACAAGTAATATGGATGTATATGAGCGATAATAGCAATCTGAAATAAATATGGCAGCAAGTAAACATGTAGCAGAACAGTGAATAAACGGAGATTCAATATTCGGAAACAAGGCCTAGGGATCCTACTTTCACTAGTGGACACTCTCAACATTGATCACATAACTGAAACTACTCTACACTCTCTTGTTGGATGACAAACACCATTAATTGTGTAGGGCTACAAGAGCACCTCAATGCCGGAGTTAACAAGCTCCACAACATTCGATGTTCATATTTAAGTAACCTTAGAGTGCATGATAGACCAACGCAATTATACCGAGTACTAACATAGCATGCACACTGATGACCCACAAGTATAGGGGGTGTATCGTAGTATTTTCGATAAATAAGAGTGTCGAACCCAACGAGAAGCAGAAGGTGTTGACAAGCAGTTTCGATGAAGGATTCACTGTAAATGCTCACAGACAAGTATTCAGGGGGTTTTGATATAGCAGATAAATAAAGTACGAGTAAGTAAAATGCGAGAGAAATAATTGCAGCGAGTGGACCAATCCTTTTTAGCACAAAGGACAAGCCGATTTGTTTACTTATAATGACCAAACGTTCTTGAGGACACACGGGAATTTAGTCTAGTGCTTTCGCTTCATATAGCTGATTAATCTTCATTGTTTTGATAAGTGTTGTGTGGGTGAACCTATGCTAATGCACCGCCCTTCCTAGGACTAATACATACTTGTGATTATACCCCTTGCAAGCATCCGCAACTACAAGAAAGTAATTAAGATAAATCTAACCACAGCCTTAAACTCTGAGATCCTGTTATCCCTCCTGCATCGATATACCAACGGGGTTTAGGCTTTGTCACTCCAAAGAACCCCGCAATTGGCAAACGAATACAAGATGTATTCCCCTAGGCCCATAAAGGTGAAGTATCATGTAGTCGACGTTCACATGACACCACTAGAAGAATAACACCACAACTTAAATATCATAACATTGAATATTACCCAACATAATTCACTACTAACATTTAGACTTCACCCATGTCCTCAAGAACTAAACGAACTACTCACGAGACATCATATGGAACTTGATCAGAGGTGATATGATGATGAATAACAATCTGAACATAAACCTTGGTTCGATGGTTTCACTCAATAGCATCAATAACAAGTAGAAATCAATACCGGGAGAGTTTCCCCTATCAAACAATCAAGATCCAACCCTAATTGTCACAGCGGTGACGATGTGCAGCGGTGGAGATGGCGGTGATGATGATGGAGATGATGGTGATGATGATGGAGATGTTGTCCAGCTCGATGACGGTGACAATGGCGTCGATTTCCCCCTTCGGGAGGGAATTTCCCCGGCAGATTTCAGCCTGCCGGAGAGCTCTTTTTTCTCTGGTGTTTTCCGCCCCGCAGAGGCGGTTGTGACTCCTCGCGACTATCCTCTGGAGCTTAGGTTTTCGGGACGAAGAAGTACGCGAAGGAGAGGAGGCCAGAGGGGGCTGTGGGCCCCCTCCCCACAAGGCGGCGCGGCCTGGCCTGGGCTCGCGCCGGCCTATGGGGGGCCCATGGCGGCCCTCCTCGGCTCCTCCTTTTGGCTATCTTCATCTTCTGGAAAAATAGGATTTTCAGTATAATTTCCGTCAATTGTTGATCTTCCGAAATATTGCATTCTGACGGCGCTTTTTCCAGCAGAATCCTGACTCCGGTGCGCGATTCTCCAACAGTCATGAAACATGCAAAATAGATGAAATAACATAAGTATCACCTCTAAATATGAAATATATCAATGAATAATAGTAAATTATGATATAAAATAGTGATGCAAAATGGACGTATCAACTCCCCCAAGCTTAGACTTCGCTTGTCCCCAAGCGAAACTGAACTCGGTAAACAAGACCACGTGTTTATGGAGTGAAGAGTCGATAAACCAAATACGGACAAGAAGCATCATATTAATTCACACAAGACATTCTAGTGAACAACTTGCTCATATAATTCAACTTGAAACAAGTAGAAGGTAATCACAAATAAAGGTGCATAGGAAATCATAATTGGTGATGGCAAACTTCGTTCTTGGTCAGAGAACAATTAACAGATTGTACTTATCTATCGAGCAATGCTCTTATGTTAAAGCTTATATGGCACAACTTGCATACTCAATCATAATAATCTCCTCATAATCATTGATAACTTTCAAAGCTATATTCATTCAGATAAAACTTGTACTCAACAAGGAAGAGTAAAAGGCATGATTAAGCAGATCACAATATAAATGATTTGATCACAATAACTCAAATGCTTGCTTAAGATGGAGGGAAATAGGTTTACTGACTCAACATAAAGTAAAAGACAGACCCTTCGCAGAGGGAAGCAGGGATTAAATCATGTGCTAGAGCTTTTTCAGTTTTGAAATCATATAAAGAGCATAAAAGTAAAATTTTGAGAGGTGTTTGTTGTTGTCAACGAATGGTAGTGGGTACTCTAACCCCCTTGCCAGAAAAACTCTCGAAGAGCGGCTCCCATAAAATTTTATTTTTGGTTGACACTCCTTCCAACCTTTGCTTTCACAAACCACGGCTAACCGAATCCTCGGGTGCCTTCCAATCATTCTCATACCATGAAGGAGTGCCTTTTTATTTTAGTTTTATTTAGATGACACTCCTCCCCACCTTTGCTTTCTCAAGCCATGGCTAACCGAATCCTCGGGTGCCTTCCAACAATCACATACCATGGAGGAGTGTCTATTTGTAAAATTATGAAGGTTAATTAATTGGGGCTGGGAACCCCATTGCCAGCTCTTTTTGCAAAATTATTGGATAAGCGGATGAAACCACTAGTCCATGGGTGAAAGTTGCCCAACAAGATTGAAAGATAAAACACCACATACTTCCTCATGAGCTATAAAACATTGACACAAATAAGAGATATTAAATTTTGAATTGTTAAAAGGTAGCACATGAAGTATTTACTTGGAATGGCACAAAATACCATGTAGTAGGTAGGTATGGTGGACACAAATGGCATAGGTTTGGGTTAAGGTTTGGATGCACGAGAAGCATTCCCTCTCGGTACAGGTTTTTGGCTAGCAAGGTTGATTAGCAAGCATAAGAGTTGAGGGAAACAAACAAATATACATGTGATAAAAACAATCATGCATCTTCCTTGTAAGCACAAACAATTTTAACTTTAGAATAATAAGCTAAGAGCTAACAAGAAAGAAAGACAATGAAACAACTACATGTATTTCTCTTTTCTACTTAATCCTCAAAGTGTTGTTGCTATTGACCAATGCTAAGTTTGCCAAAACCAAATAGATTTACTCAATGCTCCCAAAGTGATACCAATACTAATAACAAGATAAATCATATAATAGAGATTGCAGACTAAAATAAGATGTGCAATATGTAAATGATAAGACTTCTCATTAATATTCCATAACGATAACTCACACCAAGGGATACATAGACAACCAACTAAGGAGAGATACTTCCACACTGCAACCCATCTTATATGATAACTTCCCTACTCATGATATGATGCTACTTGACAGTAAAAAGTAAAAGATAGTGATGATGTGATACCGCGGCACTCCCCCAAGCTTGGAACAAACCAAGGGGATGCCAATACCGATGATGCATTACTCCTTCGGCGGTGGTGTTGATGATGGGACAACCTTGATGGGAGTGAGGAACCGCTCTAGCATTCTTCGAAGTCGGTGATTCTCCTCCTGAAGTATCTCCATGTAATATCCCAGGTTTAGAGGCAATAAAATGAGAGAACACCAAAGTGTGCATTGCATTCATGCATAGAAAATCCGGGGAATTTACGCGCTTCAAATAAAACTTACCACAGTAACTGAAGTTTCACTTGACTTGCTGGAATTGAAGTAGATCATCAAGTCAAGCGCTATAAACTTCATTGTGATCTTTGCTAAAACCTTGTTTTGGGTAGTGATGATTTGATCTATGGGCTAGATCAAATAGAATTAGTTTTCCAACAAACAACACCTAAGTAAGGATCAACTACAAGATCTTATAAAGGATCTCAACATGACATTCCTTACAACAACACATGAATAATTATTCAATCCTAAATCAAAGAACACAATTAATTAAGAAACTATTCTATACTTATCTTATCCATGTTTTCTGCTAAATAAATGTTCCTACCATGAGTCACATGGTATATCTTTTCAACCACAATGCTTGAACCCAAGCCAAGGACAATCATATTCATTCTTCATTAACTTTGACCATTCCAACCTTGTTTCCTAACTCATACCATTAAACCTAGAGAAAGGAGAGAATCATTCATATGCTTATTCTATCCATTGAATATAACCTAGATTATTATTTAAACCTTGTCCAACTAAGGTACTTGTTGATACTAACCAATGATACAAGAACTATAAGTCAAGTACTAAACCCTACTTGACCTAGCTAACACTTGATAGTAAGTAAGAACCTCTTTTGCTAGTGATTCAAGAAAGAGACAAGTGTTGTGATCATTACAACTTGGTAATGATCATAAACCCTAGAGAAAAACCTACCTATTCAGAAGAGCTCAACTTAAAGAGGTATACTCAAGTATATAGACTTATACTTGATCTTGGAGAGAGAACCATAATTCACCAATGAATGGTTATGCAGCCAATACTTTGATCATTACAAATTGGGTGATGATCATAAACCCCAAGAATCTAAGTGAGTGTGTTGAGAGAAGTATTAAAGAAGTGAGATTAGTAAGGAGTAAGTGGGTCATGTTTAATGCATGATCTTACTTTATAAATTGAGATGATAAGTTAAACCTATATATGTGAGGTATAGATCTCATTCTTTCCATGAAACAATAAGTAATTCATTAGTAGTTAACCAAACCAATACTCATGCCTTGTATAGAGTAGTATTGATATGGTATCTAAACCTTACCTATTCAAACACTTGAGACAAACCTAACATTACCTTGATACAATAATTCTACCTAAGTGAGGAGGATAACCCTAACCACTAAAACATGATCAAAGCTTATGCCATATAGTAATCCTAGTTGTGTATCACATTGGTGATCACTACTAAAACCCTAAACCATATTTGAATTCCAACCCAAGTATCACTTTGGATCATAAGTAGAACCCTGCCATGCCTCATGCCTATTTCCTACTTCAATTAGTGAAGCATATGCAAAACCCTAAACCCTTTCATATAGGATCCACCCCACATAAAATAACATGTCCTAACTTGTGTATCATGGAACACAAGAATAAAACCAATCCCTAGATACTTAGTATTAAATACCATTTGGTGAGTAGGATGAAACCAAGATCCTATTCTACTTTGTAATCCAAATACTTTGCCTTAGTGAACCAAATGAATGGTATTTATATAGTAGCATCACCTTAACAAGTGAATTAACCATAATGAGCTTAGGATATATTTTTAAATGATTCAAGTTAGAAATTTGCTAACCAAGATTAACAAACATAAAGTTATCCAACCATCTTCTTAAACCCTAAGAAATAATCCTTCACATAAAATGATGAATTCATCTCATTCTCATTACCATTTAAATTAAAACTTCAACCATAATTATATTACATGTAAACAATACATATTGTTAAACCTAATAATATTTTCACTATGCACATGTTATAAATTTCAAACCATTTAAATAGACCTGGTTCCTAAATTAAAAAGGGAATTGAAATAAATAACTAAACCATTTCTATTTTACTTAAGCTTCACAAGATATTAATTAAAACCTAAACTAAATATTTGTTTAAACAACAAGATTATACAGTGAGCATTGTTATCAAGTTATATTTATATTCAAATGTTTTAGAACCTGTAAAACAAAACAGAATTCAAATTTGAATTCAAATAACAAATTCAAAACAGAAAATAAAAATAGAAAATAGAAAAAGGAGAAAAGGAAGAGTCTTACCTGGCAGGCCGCAGCAGCCCAGGACCAGCACCACCTCGACAGCCCAGTACTAACCCAGCCCACCAACGAAAACGACCCAACCCACCTTACCGATTCTACGAGGAAGAAAAGGAGCATCGTCTTCTTCCTCAACGTCGACAGCGCGACGAGCTCGCCGGCCACGTCTCTCGACGATGATAAGGATGCCCTGGACGTCGTCAGACCTCTCAGAACCGCGCCCAACTCCTCTCGTGTCCGAGCCTATCCAAAAGCATCTCGATTCGTGCTCGTTTACAGTACTATTGTCACCGCCACATCCCGGCCGTCGCCGGCGGTGAACTTCCTAAATTGACCTCCTCTGGCACTATAAATACCACCAGGAGGAACGCCGTGCTTCTCTTGTTCACCTCGCCACTCCATTCCCTCTCTAACCCTCTACATCTCTTGCAATCAACAAAGGTCGCCGACGGCTATTCTCCGGCTAGCCGCCGATTAAGACCACCCCGGCGCATGATCTCTGGTCGAGGAGGAGCGCCTGGTTCTGTTGATCATCCTCGAGCGAGGAATCGAAGAATGGAGCCCCAAATCGACACCATCGACTCGTTCCCTTTCCCCGGTGATCATCGAAACCCTTGATCGTGTCGTCACCACCGTCAACGATCAACGCCGTCGAGCAGGCCATCAGAATCACGGTGAGCTTGCGCCTCCTCCGAGCTATCTATTGCATCCTAGGATCCACCGTAGCGTTTTTCCCGAGTTCGCCGGAGTTGAGCCGCCGCAGCACATGCTCGCCGTCGCTGCTCCGGTGACCATATCCTGGTGGTGTCACCACTATCGTGCTCAGCATGACGAGGCGGTTCGTTTGGCGATCTCCGCGCACTCGCGGGATGGCCAGAACGCCGACGCCGTCGTTCACCGGCGCGTCTCCGGCGTGGTTGACGTGGCAGGTGGGACCTCAAGGTGTATTTGTCTGGTCTTCGCCCTCGTGTCATTTGACCTGGTCAAAGGACCCACCTGTCGGTCACTATGGTTAGATCCAGATCGGTACAATTAGTATTTTCTGTTTAATTTAAAAACCAGTAAATTGCTGAAACTTTGCAAAATCATATAAAATTCATTTTAGCTCAGAAAAATATAAATAATATATCAAAATTCTCACAAAAATAAACTCTATTCAAATAAAATATAAAACAAAAATGTGTGTGAGAATAAAAATTTCCTTATTTTTAACCTTATTAAATATGCAATTACAATTATTTAAAATACAATTTGAATTCAATAATTAGTGGAGTTTAAAATTTAAATTTTAACTATTCAGTAACTAAGTAAAATGTTAAGATTAATTTTCTTTATCATAATTGCATCCACTTAAGTATTAGTGATAATTCATAAACCCTAATGTGCAAATTGCCATTTACTATTTCTTTAAATAGTAATAACTTAAGAAAATATTATAAGTCAATATTATTTTGGTAAATCAAAACTTATTTACTTAAACATCTTTAGTTAACAAGTTAATTATTTTAAACCCTAATAACAATTATTAAACCCTGATTCTTAATTAAACCAAAATAGGAGTACTCTAATTATTAAATCTTGTGAAGATTAATAAAATATCAAACCATCACTAATTTTGATTCAAAGTAATTAGTAACCACCACTCTATTACCAATTATCATTTTAGGAGTTATACCATAACTTAGAAACCCTAGTTTCAATTTGAGTAAGACCTTGATCGCATTATTTCATGTGATCATTCTAAATTAGTGCAACCCTAAAACCCTAGGGGTTTAGCCCATATGATTATATCCACTTCACCTTTAGGTGTAGGAACTTAATAAACAACCAATGAGTGCATACTCATGATCCACTAAAATAAAAGTAGGTACAATTCACAGGAGACCATCATCTCATATGTTTATTTTTAGTTAACACTTGTATGATCCTCTAGTACCACTTAATTGCAAACCCTAACTTGTGAATTGAATTAGTACCACTAACCACTATCCTATATACCATACCATTAAGGTCAACCTCAATCATCAAACCCTAGTAGCACCATAATGATAAACCCTAATACCAATTTTGTGTAGTAATGCACATCACATGCTCCTATTCCACTACACCTTACTTAGGAAATGATAAACCACTTAGCTGGGCAACCATTAGAGATTACTTAGTTAAGTAGTTGTGAAGTCATAGTAAAACCTAACTCATAGCAACACCTTGATCATCATTCTTTAATATGATACCCATAATCAACCTTAGTAATAAACCTGCTAATACTTGCTACATATAGACCAATTCTATTTAAGAACCCAACTAGTTCCTATTAGTGAAACTAAATGAATCCAATAGTAAACCCTAGAATCCATAGCACCTATATATAGTAGTTCATGTTCTTATTTAACCTGTTCTTCAAAAGTTATTCTTTTGAAGTACAAATGTCAATCAAACCTTAGAAGCCCTAATCCTTCTTTGAAATACTAAATATTTCTTAAACAACATGTTCTTCAAAAGTTATTCTTTTGAAGTATAGTATAAGTAAACATCAACCATGTTCTGTAGAACCTAAAATTGACAACTGTTCTTTATATTATTCCACCACTACTTTTTATGTGTATGATTGTTATGATGTCTTATATCACTTGGATATGATACTAATATAACCAAACCCTAATAAGAACCTTGTTTGAGAACCATTCTAAAAGTGCAACCAACCCTAAAGAAATCTTTACAACTCATACATCTTAAATCATCGAGGTTAGGTTACGCTCGGGACGATTGCATCTCATACTATGCATTATAGCATTTTTCCCGTTCTTTAAACATTGTCCTTACCGGACAATGATGGTATTTCAGAATTCGGAGTTATCACGTATCGAAGCTTTTTGCCTGCATAATCTTGCAGTCAAGAAAGGCAAGTTCATCGCTTGCTCATGTCATTTAATTATTTGTATCAAACTATATGCAAAGTACTATACTTATCACTCATGCATTGAAAAGCAAAGTATTATTTTACAATTATGAATATGACTATATGGTGGGTAATGGAACCATGGTATGTGTTGATATGGTGGAGGTTCCATTGCATGGGTTATATCACCCTAGGATTAATTACCAATGCCGTCCAGTGATTCTAGTGCCGTACAAATCGCGTTAACCATGAGATCTATAATGGCTCTGGGGAAGCCAGCCGTATCTTTTCCCTTCTGCACGCCAACGGATTGGTAGAGCTGGCGGGGTGTTGGAGGCACTGCCGTAGGTTGGGATAGCCTTTTAAATCCCCATCCATTAGTGATGATAAGCTCTACGATCTATGATGGATTGTCCGGAGTACACCGTGAGTAAAGCCGTATTATCGGAAGAAGTCTACTGGGGGTGTAGGGTCGGACAAAAGGGTGGGTTTGCAGTCGCGGAGAAGGCGGTGTGGGCTTGGATCTTACACCTGGCCTCACACCAAAGGAAGTGTGGACGAGCATGCTACTCGGTTGGCAACAAGGATAAGTTCTCTTATGGGAAAAGTAACGCACCTCTGCAGAGGATCTTGAATTGTACTGTCACTCCTGTTCGGAAGGAAGCGCGAACGCGGCAGGAAAGGAACTCCACGAAGTTCTGGTCAACCTGTGAAGACTGACGGGCATAGTTTTCATAATAAAATAAACCTTTTGGAGAAATGTTTATGAAAACTTGCATTGGCCTATGACTTTCTGGTCTATGGCTGTAGCTAGTGCATGATACACCTATTTCCTAATATGAACTTGCTGAGTACGCTCGTACTCATTCTATCCCATTTGAACCCCTTCTTAGATCAAGGCATCGAAGGAGAAACTACCGTGGAACTCGAAGACAAAGGAGTCAACTGCAACAAGATGAAGAATTCAATCAAAGAAGCCAATGGATTCAACTTCTGCATCAACTATAATGGAAACCTAGACTAGTAATAGAAGGGAACCTTTCCCTAATCCTAGCACCTAAGTAGCTAGAGTTCTATAGCAAGCCAATTAGCTCTTAAACTTGAGTTAGCTATAAGATAGACTACGAGTCGTTGTTCTGGAGCTTTATTTGAAGTTTTACCTCACTATAAAGTAGGAGGCTGTGTTGATCTTCTGTAAACAGCTCGTGTGTACTTCTATAGACATACCTTGGACTCACATATGTTTATGTTGTACCACTCTGAGAGATGTAATATGAGTGGAACGGTGTTTCACTTGTGTTATGTCAACGACTTGTGTACTACACCATGCAGTGGTACGCGGGGTCATCACACTCCACTTCCCTTCTCAGAGCACGGTATTGATCACAAAACTCATCGGTAACCCGTAGAGCTTCTTCCAACACAGGGAAATAGTCGAGGCTAGGGGCAGGTGGTAAGGGTCCCTACAAGTTATGAGAGAAAGAACGTCGAGTGTCAACAGATCCCACCAAGATTTGCTTACTCCCAACGGCTTGTTGCTCTTGTTTTGACGACATCTTCTTCACTTCTTCCTCCGAAAGCTCCTTGCCCTTGTTGTTGGAGACCATGGTGCTTCTAGATCAAAGACAGATCCTAGCAGAAAACAGCTCGGAACAAAACGCGTCGAGAAAACGATATACGGACCTCCAGGGGTCCGGGGGATTATATAGCAGGAATTTTTACGACAAAAGGAAAGTACCAGGTGAAAGATCATATCTCATTTTATATGTGTTTTGGTGTTGATGACAATGATAATATATGAACATTTCGGTTTATAAGATTTGTAGGTTATTACATTCTCTAGATGCTTAAAGAGTGAAGAGTATACAAGATATTGGAAGAGAAAAGAAAGAGAAGAAGAAAGAAAGAAAAGAGAAGGAGAAGAGAAAGAAGAAAACAAAGAAAAGAAGAAGAAGGAGGGTGCCTGGGCGGTACCGCCGGCCTGGCCACGGCCGGAGGCTCCGGCCTTGGTACCGCCCTTGGTACCGGGGAAGGGGGGGCGCCTCTGTGATGTTCCAGGGAGGTTGGGGCACCCGGCGGTACCACGGCCGGTACCCCGGGCCGGAGGCTCCGGCCTCCCCCCCCGGGCCGAACCTTCTTGGCCACGTGGCCGCCCCCGGCTGGCCTCGCGCGCGCGCCCAAGACCGGTAGTACCGGCCCAAACTCGCCGGTACTACCGGCCACCCCTCCCCAGCTCTCCAACGGCCAAATCAGCTGCCCTTTTTAAGGGCTTCTTCTCCATTGAGCTAGGGTTGCTCATTCCCTTCTAAAAAAGAGATACACCATTGTTGAGCCACCAAGAACATCAAATCCATCGGATCTCCTTCCTCAACCATCCAAATCCCTTGTGCTTTGGAGAATCGACGGAGAAGACCCCGATCTACATCCTCACCGAAGCGTTTTTCATTTCCCCCTCTTATGCTTGAGGGCCCCCCTTGCTAGTGTTCCTCTTTGGATCCCTAGTGATTGTTGTTGATGTATGCTTGTTGATTTGTTGTGTTGTAACAGATTTGGGAGCCTCCAATTTGGTTGTGGATGTGTGCCCCAAGAACCTTGTAAAGGCCCGGTTTCCGCCTCGAGGAAATCCCTTAGTGGAAGTGGGCTAGGCCTTCGTGGCGTTGCTCACCGGAGATCTGAGTGAAGCCTTCGTGGCTGTTGGTTTGGCTTTCGTAGCAACCACACTCCTCCAAACGTAGACGTACCTTCTTGCAAAGGAAGGGAACTACGGGAATCATCTCCGTGTCATCGCGTGCTCCACTCTCGGTTACCTCTATCCCACTCTATCTCTTATATATTGCGTAGCTATATCTTGCCTAGTTGATAACCTTGTCATATAGGTAAATTCACTTAGTTGCATATCTAGAGAATTTACCTTTTGTGTCAAGCCTAAATTGAAAAAGAACTAAAAATTGGTTAGCACCTATTCACCCCCCCCCCTCTAGGTGCGGCATACGATCCTTTCAATTGGTATCAGAGCCTCGGCTCTTATTTCGGGCTTAACCGCCTAAGAGTATGCCGGA
The DNA here is from genome assembly GCF_019359855.2 of Lolium perenne. Taxonomy (NCBI): domain Eukaryota; kingdom Viridiplantae; phylum Streptophyta; class Magnoliopsida; order Poales; family Poaceae; genus Lolium; species Lolium perenne. Next base: position 28,220,697 of record NC_067248.2, on the reverse strand, counting down.
CGAGGAGTCCTCGGAAGGGGCCGCCAAGATGGTCTCCGTGGAAGACTTCAATTCGTTGAAGTCCTCCGTGGAAGCCCAAATGGAAAGCATGAAAAGATGATTGCCGAGCTTTTGGCTCCGGCCCTTCCCAAGGCTCCTAGTGTAGAGGTTAAAGACACGGGTGTGTTACATGAGGGAGAGGCTTCGGACTTACCCTCATCTACCAAACCCGTGGAAGGTGATAACTTAAACACTATCAAATCCCCCATTGCATCTCCCAAGGGAATTAGTGAAAGTGAGAGCTACAATCGAGTACCTCCACCTTTCCAATCACCCGATATACCGGTTTCCATGCCTCATTTGAACATTAGGGGCGACCCACCTAAGTTTTCTATTGAGGATTTCGATACTTGGCAATTTGAGTTCCGCTCTCATGTTTGTAGTGCCTCCAATGAATTATGGAGAATCATCAAGGTGGGCTTCAAGCCATACAACCCCGACAATTTGACTAGAAGAGAAGCCATTGAGAGTCAACTCAACAACACCGCCTTGCACATGATTCAATCAAGTGTGGGGACAAAGGAATTGCATCGTGTCCGGAACTACACCACCGCCAAGGAAGCTTGGGATGGTTTGACCGCGAGTTGCATTGGAAGTGAGAGCACAAGGAGGAACAAGTATAATGCTCTCAAGAATAAAGCCGAAGGGTTCATGAGGCTTCCGGATGAAGATCATGAAGATATGTATGGAAGACTTCTCACCGTTGCCGATGCCTTCCGGCTCGTTGGTGCCACCCACATCAATGATTCTTGGATCAAGGAGAAGTACATTGAATGCATGATGCCATTTGTACCCATTGATGTCAAGACTCTTGTGGGAAGGGAATGCTATTCCTCTCTCACCTCTCAACAAGTTGTGCACGAGTTGCAAGCTCTCAAGGTGCTTGAGGAAACCTCTCATGATTCTCGCAATCGTGCTATTGGGATGGCAAAAGGTTCCAACCTTGCCTTGGTGGTCAACTCCGTTGAAGAAGTGGTTCCTCAAGAATCTTATAGAGCATCTTGGAGTATGACTTATCCGGAAGACTTGCAATGCCACTACCATGATCACATGGCCTTCCATGCAAAATCCTTTTGGGTTGATCCCTCCAAGGCCAAGGAAGACAACATCAAGAGGAACAACAAAAATGGGTTCACAAGCTTTGGTCCAAAGACAAGATCATGCTACAATTGTGATGACAAGCGCCACTTCATTGCCGAATGCCCCTATGAGAATAGAGAGCTTCATAATGGGAGGCTCATTCCCAAGGACAAGAGCAAAGACTCAAAGGGCAAATATTCAAAGCCCCTCAACAAGAAGTTCTACAACAACAAGACCAAGAAGGGCAAGAGGCCCTCAAGAGTTGTGCTAGTAACAAGGGAAGAATATTCTACCGATGAAGTTGAAAGTTCTAGTGGCGATGAAGATGAAGAAAGCTCAAAGGAATTAGCCGCCATCGTCACCACCAACACACCCTCATCATCTCTCTTTGAATCTCCCAATGAGAACCCTCAAATCAAGAATGCACATTGCTTCATGGCAAGGTCCTCCTTGGACACACCTATTGTGCTATCAACTCAAGAAGAGTATACCTCGGAGATGATGATGTTGATGATGAAGAAGATGCCACCTCTAATGGATTGGTCGCGCTTGCCTCCCTTTCCACCAACTCTTCATCACCAAGTGAATCCCCCAATGAGGTCATTCATGTGGAGGAAGAAAGTTGCCTTATGGCTAAATCCTCCGAGGTATCATCCCCTAACCCCCCTATGCCTAACTTATCTAGCGATCTAGGGGTTGATGATGCTAGTCTAAAAGTGAAACAAGAAATGCTAGATTTTGATGATTTCATTCTTAACCTACAAGGTAACACTAAGAAGCATGTTTCTAGCCTCATGGTTCGTTTAGCTCAACAAAGTGATATGCTTGAGAAAAAGGGTCAAATAGAGAGAGAAGACTCTCTTGAAATCCATGCTCTTAAAAATGCTCTTGAGGAAAGTCAAGAAACTATAGCTTCTCTTGAGGAGAGGCTAGAAACTCTTGAAGAGCCTCAAGATAAAATTAACAAGCTCACTAAAGCTAGAGATCTTGCTAGGGCTAAGTTTAAAGTGCTTAAAAAGGAAAAGGCCCAATTTGAGGTTGATCATGAGAAACTTGTGAAAGATCTAGATGAACTAGACAAAGCTCACAAAGCTTTGAAGAGTGAATACACTCTCTTATCCAAGTCTTATGAGCAACTTCAAATTAGGCTTGCCTCATATGATGTGCCTAGCTCCTCTACTCCTTCATGTGATCATGCAAATGTTATTGAGGAAAATGCTAGGTTGAAAGATGAACTTGCTAGGACCTCCTCTCCCCAAAGTAAACTTTCGTTGGATGATCTTTTGAGTAAGCAAAGATCAAACAATGGGAAGGAGGGACTTGGTTTTAATTCCAAGGCTAAAAAGGCAAACAAGAAAAGAACAAGCCCGCACATGAGAAAGCTAATGGTGAACCCCGAAAGGGCAACACCATTAATGATGATGGTGCGGGAATAGATAATCCTCACTATGTTCTCTTTAAAGATTATTATGGTGATGTTTATGCTAAGTATGTTGGTCCATATGATGGTTATGTTGCTTGGTCTATTTGGGTCCCAAAGACCCTTGTTGCTAACAAAAGAGGACCCATTGAAAAATGGGTACCTAAATCCAAGAATTGATCTCGTGTAGGACTATGCCGCCGGAGGTTCAAAATGGGTACTTGATAGTGGATGTACAAGTCATATGACCGGCGGCAAGAACCTCGTCAAGGAGTTGAGGCCTAATGTAAATGATATCACCGTCTCCTTTGGCGATAATTCTACATCCGAGGTATTGGGTTTTGGCAAGGTTGTGGTTGCACACAACATTACTCTTGTGGATGTCATGCTTGTCAAAACCCTTGGTTACAATTTACTTTCCGTTTCCGCCCTTGGCAAGATGGGTTTCGCCGTCTTTATTGATAATGATATTGTGGTCCTCTTGTGGAGCAAGACTCTAAAAGTCGCATTCGTTGGGTATCGCGAACACAACTTGTATGTGGTGGACTTTTCGGGACCACCACGTCAAGTGCGATGTGCCTATTCCTGAAAGGCGGATGTGGGTTGGTTGTGGCATCGCCGCCTAGCCCATGTCAACATGAGAACTTTGCAAAGTCTTCACAAGGGGAACCATATTGTGGGACTAATGGAAAATGTGTCTTTTGCCAAAGATCGTGTTTGTAGGGCTTGTGTTGAAGGCAAAATGCATGACTCTCCGCATCCAAGCAAGACCATCATCTCTTCCAAGAGGATCTTGGAGCTCCTTCATGTGGATCTTTTTGGTCCCGTTACTCATGCAAGTCTTGGTGCGAAGAAACATTGCTTGGTGATTGTCGATGACTACTCAAGATACACTTGGGTCTACTTTCTCAAGACGAAAGATGAGACTCAACAAATATTCATTGACTTCGCTACCGAGGTGCAACGCCAACACAACCTCCTCATTATGGCAATAAGAAGTGACAACGGCTCCGAGTTCAAGAACTACACACTCAATGATTTTCTTAGTGATGAGGGGATTCGTCATCAATATTCCGCTGCTTACACCCCTCAACAAAATGGTGTTGCGGAGAGGAAGAACCGGACTCTTATGGATATGGCAAGGTCTATGATGGCGGAGTATAAATCCCGCTATAACTTTTGGGCCGAAGCCATCTCCACCGCTTGTCACTCCTCCAACCGGCTCTATCTCCGCAAGGGCTTGAACAAGACTCCATATGAAATACTCACCGGAAACAAGCCTAATATCTCATACTTCAAGGTGTTCGGGTGTAAGTGTTTCTACAAAATCAAAGGAGTTCGTTTGTCTAAATTTGCTCCTAAAGCTTTGGAGGGTATATTTGTTGGTTACGGTGCCGAATCTCACACTTATAGAATCTTTGATGTATCCTCCGGGATTATCATTGAATCTTGTAGTGTGAAGTTCGAAGAAAATGATGGCTCCCAAGTGGGGCAAGTTGATGTTTGTGCAGGTGATGAAATACCTCAAGATGCCATAGTAAGAATGGGTGTGGGATTTTTCCGCCCCATTGAGGGACACGGTGTGGCGTCTCGGGAAGGACTATGCTCTACCACGGTGGAGCCCTCATCTTCTCAACATCAACAAACCCCATCAAGTGAAGCAAATGATGCACCAACCCAAGAACAAGAACAAAACCCTTCCTCTAGTGTGCAAGATCAAGGACAAGATCAAGGACAAGATCAAGGTCATGATCAACCAAGAATTCATGATGGTTCCGACGAGTATCCATTTGATATTTGCTCCGCACCAAATGATGTCCAAGATCAAGCACATGATGTTGAGCACCCACAAGAGATTGTAGTTGCTCAAGTTGAAGGTCAAGACGGGGACCCAAATGATCAAGTTGATCAAGTGACACCTCCAAGGCCAAGAAGAACCAAGGAGGAGATCGAGGCCCGTCGTTTGGCAAGAAGAGAAAGGACCCTTGAAATTCGTGGACACACTCATGATAAGGTCCTTGGCGATGTTCGAGCAAAAGTCTCCACAAGAAGGCAATTGGCTAACTTTAGCAATCATCATGCTTATATCTCCGTAGTGGAACCCAAGAAAGTGTTTGAAGCCCTTGAAGATTCGGATTGGGTGGAAGCTATGCATGAGGAACTCAACAACTTCAAGCGCAACAAAGTGTGGACCTTAGTAGAGAAGCCAAAGGAGTGCCGCAATGTTATAGGCACTAAATGGATATTCAAGAACAAGCAAGATGAGTTTGGAAATATTGTGAGGAACAAGGCAAGATTGGTGGCTCAAGGTTTCTCTCAAGTTGAAGGGATTGACTTTGGAGAGACCTATGCTCCCGTGGCTCGCCTTGAGTCCATCCGTATCCTTCTTGCTTATGCATCGCATCATAACTTTAAGTTACAACAAATGGATGTGAAAAGTGCTTTTCTTAATGGTCCTTTGCATGAAGAGGTTTATGTTAAGCAACCCCCGGGGTTCGAGGATCTCAACTTTCCTAACCATGTCTACAAGCTTGATAAAGCACTTTATGGTCTCAAACAAGCTCCTAGAGCTTGGTATGAGCACCTTAAGGAATTGTTGGTAGACCGTGGGTTTGATGTTGGGCTAATCGACCCCACTCTTTTTACTAAGAGGGTCAATGGGGAGCTTTTCGTTTGCCAATTATATGTTGATGATATTATATTTGGCTCTACTAACAAAGCTTTCAATGATGAATTCTCAAAGCTTATGACCGATAGGTTTGAGATGTCTATGATGGGAGAGATGAAGTTTTTCCTTGGTTTTGAGATCAAGCAATTGAGAGAAGGAACCTTCATCAACCAAGCAAAATATCTCCAAGACATGCTCAAGAGGTTCAAGATGACCGAGTTGAAGGGTGTGGCCACTCCTATGGTTACCAAATGTCATCTTGCACTAGATCCCAATGGTAAAGAAGTGGATCAAAAGGTATATCGCTCCATGATTGGATCCTTGCTTTACCTTTGCGCATCTAGACCGGACATAGTGTTGAGTGTTGGTGTGTGTGCAAGGTATCAAGCTTCTCCTAAGGAGAGCCACATGATGGCTCTCAAAAGAATCTTTCGATATTTAGTTGATACCCCAAGATATGGTATTTGGTACCCCAAAGGCTCAAGTTTTATTCTCAATGGATATACCGATGCGGATTGGGCGGGTGACAAGGATGATAGGAAATCAACTTCCGGGGCTTGCCAATTCCTTGGTAGGTCCTTGGTGTGTTGGTCTTCTAAGAAGCAAAATTGCATATCTCTCTCCACCGCCGAAGCCGAATATGTTGCCGCCGCAAGTGGATGCACTCAATTGTTATGGATGAGGCAAACTTTAAAGGAATACGGTGTCATTTGTGACAAAGTGCCTCTATTATGTGACAATGAAAGTGCTATCAAGATTGCCTATAATCCGGTGCAACATTCAAGAACGAAGCATATTGAGATTCGGAATCATTTCATTAGGGATCATGTTGCCCGGGGTGATATTGAGCTTATCTATGTTCCTACCAAGGATCAACTTGCCGATATATTCACGAAGCCTCTTGATGAAGCAAGGTTCACTTTTTTGAGGAATGAGCTAAATATCATCGATTCAAGGAGTATAGCTTGACCATCTTGCAAACACACCTTCGTCTCAAAACTTTATTTGGTTTAGATGTGGGCATGGAAATAGGGGGAGTGCGGTTTAAATTATTGAGCTATCCCTCCCCCCATAATGCCAACATTAAGAAATCATTCTCTTTATATCATATGATGATATGTGAGCTTCAATGATGAGTAGTGGTTTTTGGGCCCAAGATATATCTTCGCGGTGCCATGCCATAACACTCATATATGGTGGCCTAGGCCACCACACTCTTCTCTATGAAGAGTTGGAGTAATTTGGATCTTTATTGGACTTCATTTGCCTATCTTTTGTTTTTAGGGGAATTGGCTCAACGTTTGGTTTCTATTGATTTGCTCCTTGCAAACTTGAGTTCATATTACCTTACCTCTCTTTGTGTCCAACCTAAGCCATTCTCTCACCTCTAAAACATTCTATATCTTGCACAAGCTCGTCTCAAAAACAAAACAAAAAAATGCATATCAAAATTGTTTGTTTTGAAGAGGGTGTCTTTATAAAAAAAAAGGGGGAGTTTTTTTTTGTTTAAAACAGCCTACAAAAAAAAAAAAAAAAAAAAAAAAAGGGGCGGGGCTGGCCGACCCGGGCCTGACCAGGCCGGTAGTACCGCCTGGGGCCTGGCCGGTACTACCGCCGGCCTCGGGCCGGTGCCCCAAGTGCGGGCGGGTCGAGCACAGCTCCCCAATCCCTCCCCACTCGCCCCTCTTTCTCCCAGCTCCAAACGCTCCAGCCGCCGGCCGCCCCTGCCGCCTCCCCGCCTCCCCCGGCCTCTCTCCGGCCATCTCCGGCCGGATCGGCTCCGTGGGAGCCTTCCCCCACCCCTCCTCCTCCATGGCTCCCGGTATTAGCCTCTTTCCCCATGTATTTTGCTCGCATTTTTGGCCCACATGTGTGTTGGTTAGTGGTACTACATGCTTAGATTTTTGGCTAAATCTTACTCTTAGAGGTTGTATCTATTGCTGATCTATGCCCTCTAGTATGTAGCACCGTTAACCTCTACTTTGTACCATTTTTTTCTACCCATTGTGTGTGGCCTTATTTTTTTTTATCATGCATGTGTATTTTGGGTCAAAATTTTGTTAAGTTGAGATGAGCTTGTGTCCTTATCCCATATGTCCCTCGGCTCTGTTCGTCTATTCCACAGGTACTAGTCGGAAGAGGAGAGGGGATCCGCCCCTTGAGGATGAGTTTGTTGAACAAGATGAAGTGTTACCCCGTGCCACCACTGCGCGTGGTGCTTCTTTGGCAAATAAAAAGAAAGGGAAAAAGGCTATTGAGTCCTATGGCAGCGTCCGCCTTCATGCATACATGGCTATTCGCACCGCTAACCCCTATTTGGGGCCTCGGTCTTCTCGCACCCACCACCGCCACTTCTACACCGAGGTGCAAGAACGCATATTCAATGAAGTCTATCCTCCCAACAAGGTGAAGGTGGTTGATCAACGGTATATCAACATTGACCATTTGCAGAAGGATGCCTACTTTCATGAAGCTCTTGGTATTTGCGAGGAGTTTGGGTTGCTTCCCATCATGACTTTCCAATGCAACTATGATCCTTACCTTGTGACTCAGTTCTTTGCCACAGTTTATTTTCATGAGGATGATGCTCGCTCCATCACTTGGATGACTCGTGATGTGGTACTCACTACCACTTGGAGCACATTTGGACAGATTCTTGGCTATCCTCTTCCGGAAGATTGTGAACATGACACTGATAGTGGTTGGAGGTTTCATGGGCAGACTAATGCAAGCACCAAAGATGTTCTTGAGCCGCTCTATATGCCCGCTCGATGCAAGCTTGGATTCACTTCCGGTCTCCAACCCGTCTATGATATTATGCTTCGCATCTACCGTGAGACTGTTGCCGTCAAAGTGGGTAATGTTGATGAGATCCATTCTTTTGTCATTGACTTGATGCTTCAAACGCATCTCCGCAAGGGCAAGGGTGTGAAGATGGATGTCATGGATTGCCTGTGGAACCAGATTTTCCTGCGTATGGTTGAGAAGAGGTCTCCTGCCTTTGGTCCTTTCATCATGAAGCTTATTTCTGAGGTGTGGCGTCAGAAGTTTGAGGGTGCCATTCTGGAACCATTTTCTACACTCACTGTTCATAAACGCAAGAACCTTCTTATCAAAGATCATGAGCTCCTTGCTTCTACCTCAGCCCCTGCAGCTCCTTCTGCCTCAGCAGCACCTTCTGCCTCAGCACCTCCTCCAGCAGGTCCTGCAGATCCTCGTGCTGATCGCCGGTTTGCTCACATTAGACTCATTGATGGTTTTACTCCTCATATGGCCCTTGGAGGGCCTCCGGCTCACTCCGCATATGATCCCATGCTCGAGCCCTCTTGGTACACCAAACTCAAGATCAAGGTAAAGAAGACCTTCTGTCTTCAGCTGGATATTCAGGAGCGCATGTATGACGCCTATGTGGCAGAGAAGAAAGCTCGACGCCGTCAGAAGAGCATCATGGCAAAGCTTGGTGTGGAAGTGTCTCCTCCAGGATCTGAAGAGAATATCCTTCCGAAGCCTCAGTGGATTTCTGCTCATAGCCAGTGGTCTGATGGCGAGGATGGTCCCTCCTATGATGTCGACTCCGATGTTGCCGAGGACTTCCTTGATGGCTAGGGACGGTAGCATCGCTCTTCAACCTTTTTGGCATCTTGATGTCAAAGGGGGAGAAGAGTTCTATTAGGTTCGGGATTTGCATGGGAAGTCACAAGCTTGCGTTTTCTTTGACTTTTTATGCTTGTGACTTATGGTTATCTATTGTTGAGAACTACTTATCTTGTTTTATGCACCTTATCTATGTGTGTGAGACATAGGGGCTATCTATTTATGTATGAGACATTATCTATCTATCTATCTATGGTAAAGACTAAGTGAACTTCATGTGGTATGATCTCTAAACTCATCACTAGTCTTTACTCACATATGGTTGTCTCTCCTCTCTTCAAGTGATGAATTTATTTGCTTACTAAGCATCTTTGCACTTGTTGGTGATTCATATTTTCTTGAGTAGTTTGATCCTAGATTATGTGCATATCACTCATATGTTAATTCTATTAGATGCACATGTCTAGGGGGAGCCTTTTATGCATATCTTATATTTTCTCTGCTCATATACTCTCTTCTTTTGCAAATCTTATATTGTCATCAAGAAACCAAAAAGGGGGAGATTGAAAGATCATATCTCATTTTATATGTGTTTTGGTGTTGATGACAATGATAATATATGAACATTTCGGTTTATAAGATTTGTAGGTTATTACATTCTCTAGATGCTTAAAGAGTGAATAGTATACAAGATATTGGAAGAGAAAAGAAAGAGAAGAAGAAAGAAAGAAAAGAGAAGGAGAAGAGAAAGAAGAAAACAAAGAAAAGAAGAAGAAGGAGGGTGCCTGGGCGGTACCGCCGGCCTGGCCACGGCCGGAGGCTCCGGCCTTGGTACCGCCCTTGGTACCGGGGAAGGGGGGGGCGCCTCTGTGATGTTCCAGGGAGGTTGGGGCACCCGGCGGTACCACGGCCGGTACCCCGGGCCGGAGGCTCCGGCCTCCCCCCCCCGGGCCGAACCTTCTTGGCCACGTGGCCGCCCCCGGCTGGCCTCGCGCGCGCGCCCAAGACCGGTAGTACCGGCCCAAACTCGCCGGTACTACCGGCCACCCCTCCCCAGCTCTCCAACGGCCAAATCAGCTGCCCTTTTTAAGGGCTTCTTCTCCATTGAGCTAGGGTTGCTCATTCCCTTCTAAAAAAGAGATACACCATTGTTGAGCCACCAAGAACATCAAATCCATCGGATCTCCTTCCTCAACCATCCAAATCCCTTGTGCTTTGGAGAATCGACGGAGAAGACCCCGATCTACATCCTCACCGAAGCGTTTTTCATTTCCCCCTCTTATGCTTGAGGGCCCCCCTTGCTAGTGTTCCTCTTTGGATCCCTAGTGATTGTTGTTGATGTATGCTTGTTGATTTGTTGTGTTGTAACAGATTTGGGAGCCTCCAATTTGGTTGTGGATGTGTGCCCCAAGAACCTTGTAAAGGCCCGGTTTCCGCCTCGAGGAAATCCCTTAGTGGAAGTGGGCTAGGCCTTCGTGGCGTTGCTCACCGGAGATCTGAGTGAAGCCTTCGTGGCTGTTGGTTTGGCTTTCGTAGCAACCACACTCCTCCAAACGTAGACGTACCTTCTTGCAAAGGAAGGGAACTACGGGAATCATCTCCGTGTCATCGCGTGCTCCACTCTCGGTTACCTCTATCCCACTCTATCTCTTATATATTGCGTAGCTATATCTTGCCTAGTTGATAACCTTGTCATATAGGTAAATTCACTTAGTTGCATATCTAGAGAATTTACCTTTTGTGTCAAGCCTAAATTGAAAAAGAACTAAAAATTGGTTAGCACCTATTCACCCCCCCCTCTAGGTGCGGCATACGATCCTTTCACCAGGTCGAACCAGAGTCGGAGAGGGGCAACGAGGGGCTCTCCTCATAGGGCGGCGCGGCCAGGCAGGGGCCCGCGCCGGCCTATGGGGGCACGCCCTCGTGCGTCTCCTCCACTCCGTTTCGATCTCGTAATTTTTCATATTTTCCAAAAACAGTAAAAACATTGTTCGGAAAGTTAAACGCGGACTTTTTATTACCAGTACTGTTACCTATTCAAAGTCGAACTCTGCCGGACTGTCAATTTGACCTTTGATGAAAGCTTCCGGAGTTACCACTCGAATAACATCGACCTCTTCATTATAAGAATCTCCAGAGATATAATGCTTGAGTCTTTGTCCATTCACCACTTGTGTGGCATCGCCTTGGAGAGAACTAATTTTAATTGCTCCTGAACGATACACCTCCACAATGACATATGGTCCTTCCCATTTTGAGAGTAATTTCCCTGCAAAAAAATCTGAGACGAGACCGATACAATAGGACTTTATCCCCAACATTAAATTCTCTTTTGATAATTCTTCTATCATGCCATTTCTTAACTTTCTCTTTAAAGAGTTTAGCATTTTCATAAGCTTCACTTCTCCATTCATCTAAAGAACTCAATTGTAGCAACCTCTTCTTACCGGCAAGTTTAGGATCTTTATTTAGTTCTCTTACAGCCCAATAAGCTTTGTGCTTGATGCGTGCAGTTGACACGTCCGTTGGGAACCCCAAGAGGAAGGTGTGATGCGCACAGCGGCAAGTTTCCCTCAGTAAGAAACCAAGGTTTAATCGAACCAGTAGGAGTCAAGAAGCACGTTGAAGGTTGATGGCGGCGGGATGTAGTGCGGTGCAACACTAGAGATTCCGGCGCCAACGTGGAACCTGCACAACACAACCAAAGTACTTTGCCCCAACGAAACAGTGAGGTTGTCAATCTCACCGGCTTGCTGTAACAAAGGATTAGATGCATAGTGTGGATGATGATTGTTTGCAGAAAACAAGAGAACAAGATTGCAAAGAGATTGTATTTTAGTAAAGAGAATTGGACCGGGGTCCACAGTTCACTAGAGGTGTCTCTCCCATAAGATAAACAGCATGTTGGGTGAACAAATTACAGTTAGGCAATTGACAAATAGAGAGGGCATAACAATGCACATACATATTATGATGAATATAGTGAGATTTAATTGGGCATTACGACAAAGTACATAGACCGCTATCCAGCATGCATCTATGCCTAAAAAGTCCACCTTCAGGTTATCATCCGAACCCCTCGGTATTAAGTTGCTAACAACAGACAATTGCATTAAGTATTGCGCGTAATGTAATCAGTAACTACATCCTCGAACATAGCACCAATGTTTTATCCCTAGTGGCAACAAGACATCCATAATCTTAGAGGTTTGTCACTCCCTGCATTCACGGAGACATGAACCCACTATCGAGCATAAATACTCCCTCTTGGAGTTACAAGCATCTACTTGGCCAGAGCATCTACTAGTAACAGAGAGCATGCAAGATCATAAACAACACATAGACATGAATTGATAATCAACATAACATAGTATTCTCTATTCATCGGATCCCAACAAACGCAACATATAGAATTACAGATAGATGATCTTGATCATGTTAGGCAGCTCACAAGACCCGACAATTAAGCACAATGGGGAGAAGACAACCATCTAGCTACTGCTATGGACCCATAGTCCAGGGATGAACTACTCACTCATCACTCTGGAGGTGACCATGGCGGCGTAGAGTCCTCCGGGAGATGATTCCCCTCTCCGGCAGGGTGCCGGAGGCGATCTCCTGAATCCCCCGAGATGGGATTGGCGGCGGCGGCGTCTCTGGAAGGTTTTCCGTATCGTGGCTCTCGGTACTGGGGGTTTCGCGACGGAGGCTTTAAGTAGGCGGAAGGGCAGGTTAGGGGGCCACACGAGGGCCCCACACCACAGGTCGGCGCGGCCAAGGGCCAGGCCGCGCCGCCCTAGGGTTTGGCCACCTCGTGGCCCCACTTCGTCTCCTCTTCGGTCTTCTGGAAGCTTCGTGGCAAAATAGGACCCTGGGCGTTGATTTCGTCCAATTCCGAGAATATTTCGTTACTAGGATTTCTGAAACCAAAAACAGCAGAAACAAAGAATCGGCTCTTCGGCATCTTGTTAATAGGTTAGTTCCAGAAAATGCACGAATATGACATAAAGTGTGCATAAAACATGTAGATATCATCAATAATGCGGCATGGAACACAAGAAATTATCGATACGTCGGAGACGTATCAGTGCTCTAGTTCTAAAGGTAAATGACAAGCTTTTCCATAAACTATTTTATACGGTGACATACCCATGGGATTTTTATAAGCAGTTCTATAATCTCATAATGCTTCCTTCAATTTACTAGCCCAATTCTTTCTAGATTTATTAACAGTCTTTTGCAAGATAGGTTTAATCTCTCTATTTGATAGTTCTACTTGCCCACTAGTTTGAGGATGATAAGAGGAAGCAATTCTATGATTAATACCATATTTAGCAAGAGTTTTTCTAAAACCACCATGAATAAAATGAGAACCTCCATCAGTCATAAGATATCTAGGAACTCCAAATCTAGGGAAAATAATATCTAAAAGCATTCTTAAAGAGTCTCACCATCAGCACTTTTGTGGGTATGGCTTCCACCCATTTAGTAACATAATCAACAGCAACAAGTATATGAGTGTTACCTTCTGAAGAAGGGAAAGGACCCATGAAGTCAAATCCCCAACAATCGAATGGCTCAATAACAAGAGTATAATTCATAGGCATTTCATTGCGTTTGGAGATATTACCAACCCTTTGGCATTCATCACAAGATAAAATAAACTTTCTTGCATCTTTGAAGAGAGTTGGCCAATAAAAACCTGATTGTAGAACCTTTTGCGAAGTTCTATCTCCGGCGTGATGTCCTCCATAAGCACTACCATGACACTTACTCAATATCTCTTGTTGTTCATATTCGGGAACACATCTTCGCAGAATACCATCCACTCCTTCTTTATATAAGTGTGGGTCATCCCAAAAATAATGCCTCAAGTCATAAAAGAATTTCCTCCTTTGCTGAGCTGAAAAGGTTGGAGGCAAGTACTTGGAAACAATAAAGTTAGCATAATCAGCATACCAAGGACTATCTCGTGAGCTCACCTTTATTACAACCAATTGTTCATTTGGAAAACTATCATTAACGGGAACAAGATCATAAGCAATATTTTCCAATCTAGACAAATTATCAGCAATAGGATTATCAGCACCTTTCCTGTCTATAATATGCAAATCAAATTCTTGCAACAGAAGCACCCATCTAATAAGCCTTGGCTTAGCATCCTTCTTTTGCATTAGGTATCTAATTGCAGCATGATCAGTATGCAAGATCATAAACAACACATAGACATGAATTGATAATCAACATAACATAGTATTCTCTATTCATCGGATCCCAACAAACGCAACATATAGAATTACAGATAGATGATCTTGATCATGTTAGGCAGCTCACAAGACCCGACAATTAAGCACAATGGGGAGAAGACAACCATCTAGCTACTGCTATGGACCCATAGTCCAGGGGTGAACTACTCACTCATCACTCCGGAGGCGACCATGGCGGCGTAGAGTCCTCCGGGAGATGATTCCCCTCTCCGGTAGGGTGCCGGAGGCGATCTCCTGAATCCCCCGAGATGGGATTGGCGGCGGCGGCGTCTCTGGAAGGTTTTCCGTATCGTGGCTCTCGGTACTGGGGGTTTCGCGACGGAGGCTTTAAGTAGGCGGAAGGGCAGGTTAGGGGGCCACACGAGGGCCCCACACCACAGGTCGGCGCGACCAAGGGCCAGGCCGCGCCGCCCTAGGGTTTGGCCACCTCGTGGCCCCACTTCGTCTCCTCTTCGGTCTTCTGGAAGCTTTGTGGCAAAATAGGACCCTGGGCGTTGATTTCGTCCAATTCCGAGAATATTTCGTTACTAGGATTTCTGAAACCAAAAACAGCAGAAAACAACAACTGGCTCTTCGGCATCTTGTTAATAGGTTAGTTCCAGAAAATGCACGAATATGACATAAAGTGTGCATAAAACATGTAGATATCATCAATAATGTGGCATGGAACACAAGAAATTATCGATACGTCGGAGACGTATCAGCATCCCCAAGCTTAGTTCTGCTCGTCCCGAGCAGGTAAAACGATAACAAAGATAATTTCTGGAGTGACATGCCATCATAACCTTGATCATACTATTTGTAAAGCATATGTAATGAATGCAGCGATCAAAGCAATGGTAATGACATGAGTAAACAAGTGAATCATAAAGCAAAGACTTTTCATGAATAGTACTTCAAGACAAGCATCAATAAGTCTTGCATAAGAGTTAACTCATAAAGCAATAAATCAAAGTAAAGGTATTGAAGCAACACAAAGGAAGATTAAGTTTCAGCGGTTGCTTTCAACTTATAACATGTATATCTCATGGATAATTGTCAACATAGAGTAATATAATAAGTGCAATATACAAGTATGTAGGAATCAATGCACAGTTCACACAAGTGTTTGCTTCTTGATGTGGAGAGAAATAGGTGAACTGACTCAACATAAAAGTAAAAGAATGGTCCTCCATAGAGGAAAAGCATCGATTGCTATATTTGTGCTAGAGCTTTGATTTTGAAAACATGAAACAATTTTGTCAACGGTAGTAATAAAGCATATGTATCATGTAAATTATATCTTACAAGTTGCAAGCCTCATGCATAGTATACTAATAGTGCCCGCACCTTGTCCTAATTAGCTTGGACT
This sequence comes from Lolium perenne, assembly GCF_019359855.2. NCBI lineage: Eukaryota > Viridiplantae > Streptophyta > Magnoliopsida > Poales > Poaceae > Lolium > Lolium perenne. The sequence goes on along the minus strand of NC_067248.2, from coordinate 28,205,278 downwards.
ACCGGATCATCGCAATACACATGTTTTAACCAAGTGTCACAATGGGGTACCTCCATGCCGCCTGTACAAAGGTCTAAGGAGAAAGCTCGCATTTTGGATTTCTCGCTTTTGTTTATTCTCAACTTAGACATCCATACCGGGACAACATGGACAACAGATAATGGACTCCTCTTTAATGCATAAGCATGTGGCAACAATTATTATTCTCATATGAGATTGAGGATATATGTCCAAAACTGAAACTTCCACCATGAATCATGGCTTTAGTTAGTGGCCCAATGTTCTTCTCTAACAATATGCATGCTTAACCATAGGGTGGTAGATCTCTCTTACTTCAGACAAGACGGACATGCATAGCAACTCACATGATATTCAACAAAGAATAGTTGATAGCGTCCCCAGAAACATGGTTATCGCACAACAAGCAACTTAATAAGAGATAAAGTGCATAAGTACATATTCAATACCACAATAGTTTTTAAGCTATTTGTCCCATGAGCTATATATTGCAAAGGCGAATGATGGAATTTAAAGGTAGCACTCAAGCAATTTACTTTGGAATGGCGGAGAAATACCATGTAGTAGGTAGGTATGGTGGACACAAATGGCATAGTGGTTGGCTCAAGTATTTTGGATGATGAGAGGTATTTCCTCTCGATACAAGGCTTAGGCTAGCAAGGTTATTTGAAACAAACACAAGGATGAACGGTGCAGCAAAACTCACATAAAAGACATATTGTAAACATTATAAGACTCTACACCGTCTTCCTTGTTGTTCAAACTCAATACTAGAAATTATCTAGACCTTAGAGAGACCAAATATGCAAACCAAATTTTAGCATGCTCTATGTATTTCTTCATTAATGGGTGCAAAGCATATGATGCAAGAGCTTAAACATGAGCACAACAATTGCCAAGTATCACATTATCCAAGACATTTTAGCAATTTACTACATGTATCATTTTCCAATTCCAACCATATAACAATTTAACGAAGAAGAAACTTCGCCATGAATACTATGAGTAGAGCCTAAGGACATACTTGTCCATATGCTACAGCGGAGCGTGTCTCTCTCCCACACAATGAATGCTAGGATCTATTTTATTCAAACAAAACAAAAACAAAAACAAACCGACGCTCCAAGAAAAGCACATAAGATGTGATGGAATAAAAATATAGTTTCAGGGGAGGAACCTGATAATGTTATCGATGAAGAAGGGGATGCCTTGGGCATCCCCAAGCTTAGACGCTTGAGTCTTCTTAGAATATGCAGGGGTGAACCACCGGGGCATCCCCAAGCTTAGAGCTTTCACTCTCCTTGATCATGTTGCATCATACTCCTCTCTTGATCCTTGAAAACTTCCTCCACACCAAACTTAGAACAACTCATTAGAGGGTTAGTGGACAATAAAAATTAACATGTTCAGAGGTGACACAATCATTCTTAACACTTCTGGACATTGCATAAAGCTACTGGACATTAATGGATCAAAGAAATTCATCCAACATAGCAAAAGAGGCAATGCGAAATAAAAGGCAGAATCTGTCAAAACAGAACAGTTCGTATTGACGAATTTTATCGAGGCACCAGACTTGCTCAAATGAAAATGCTCAAATTGAATGAAAGTTGCGTACATATCTGAGGATCACTCACGTAAATTGGCATAATTTTCTGAGTTACCTAAAGAGAAAACATCCCAGATTCGTGACAGCAAAGAAATCTGTTTCTGCGCAGTAATCCAAATCTAGTATGAACTTTACTATCAACGACTTTACTTGGCACAATAAAACACTAAACTAAGATAAGGAGAGGTTGCTACAGTAGTAAATAACTTCCAAGACACAAAATAAAACAAAGTACTGTAGTAAAAACATGGGTTGTCTCCCATAAGCGCTTTTCTTTAACGCCTTTCAGCTAGGCGCAGAAAGTGTGTATCAAGTATTATCAAGAGACGAAGTGTTGTTATCACAAGCTCCCCCATCCGTAGTGGTACTAAGGGCTTTGTCAATTTTAGGCCTATAATAATATTTCTTTGGTTTAGGCACTTTAGAGACATACATAAACTTTTGCTCCTTACCCACATAAGCTTTCTCCTTATATTTAAGAGAAGAAAATGTTGAACCCAAGGTTCCCATAGCTTTTTCAAGTTCGTCAATCCTATTGATTTGATCATCATGGACAGCACAAGTTCCTAGGACACTAATTCTTTCATCAATTTCTCCTAAGGATTTATCAAGTTCATCAGTTTTATCAAGTAACATCTCCAATTTAGCTTCAATACTTGGAAAAATTTTCTCTATGGTTTCCAATTTTTTCATAACATCTTCAAGAGAGATTTCAGTTTTAACTTCATCGACAGGAGGTATTCCAAATAGACTCTCAATAATGCAGCTAGCTTCTAATGCAGGAGTACTTAGGAAGTTACCTTTCGCGAGACTATCAAGAACATACCTATTCCAGCTAGAGATACCAACATAAAAATTCCTGAGTAAGATAGTGGTGGAGTGTTTCTTAATGCACCTATTATGAGCATCACTAATTCTATACCAAGCATCTCTTAAACATTCTCCCCCTCGTTGCTTAAATGTACGAACTTCAACTTCAGGATTACTCATTTTAGCAACAGTAAATAAAGCAAACTAGATAAAGTAAATGCAAGTAACTAATTTCTTTGTGTTTTTGATATAGCAAACAAGATAGCAAATAAAGTAAAACTAGCAACTAATTTTTTTTTGTATTTTGGTTTAGTGCAGCAAACAAAGTAGTAAATAAAACTAAGCAAGACAAAAACAAAGTAAAGAGATTGGGAAGTGGAGACTCCCCTTGCAGCGTGTCTTGATCTCCCCGGCAACGGCGCCAGAAATTTGCTTGATGCGTGCAGTTGACACGTCCGTTGGGAACCCCAAGAGGAAGGTGTGATGCGCACAGCGGCAAGTTTCCCTCAGTAAGAAACCAAGGTTTAATCGAACCAGTAGGAGTCAAGAAGCACGTTGAAGGTTGATGGCGGCGGGATGTAGTGCGGCGCAACACCAGAGATTCCGGCGCCAACGTGGAACCTGCACAACACAACCAAAGTACTTTGCCCCAACGAAACAGTGAGGTTGTCAATCTCACCGGCTTGCTGTAACAAAGGATTAGATGTATAGTGTGGATGATGATTGTTTGCAGAAAACAGTAGAACAGTATTGCAGTAGATTGTATTTCAGTAAAGAGAATTGGACCGGGGTCCACAGTTCACTAGAGGTGTCTCTCCCATAAGATAAACAGCATGTTGGGTGAACAAATTACAGTTAGGCAATTGACAAATAGAGAGGGCATAACAATGCACATACATATTATGATGAATATAGTGAGATTTAATTGGGCATTACGACAAAGTACATAGACCGCTATCCAGCATGCATCTATGCCTAAAAAGTCCACCTTCAGGTTATCATCCGAACCCCCTCCAGTATTAAGTTGCTAACAACAGACAATTGCATTAAGTATTGCGCGTAATGTAATCAGTAACTACATCCTCGAACATAGCACCAATGTTTTATCCCTAGTGGCAACAGCACATCCATAATCTTAGAAGTTTCTGTCACTCCCCCAGATTCACGGAGACATGAACCCACTATCGAGCATAAATACTCCCTCTTGGAGTTACAAGCATCTACTTGGCCAGAGCATCTACTAGTAACGGAGAGCATGCAAGATCATAAACAACACATAGACATGAATTGATAATCAACATAACATAGTATTCTCTATTCATCGGATCCCAACAAATGCAACATATAGAATTACAGATAGATGATCTTGATCATGTTAGGCAGCTCACAAGACCCGACAATTAAGCACAATGGGGAGAAGACAACCATCTAGCTACTGCTATGGACCCATAGTCCAGGGGTGAACTACTCACTCATCACTCTGGAGGCGACCATGGCGGCGTAGAGTCCTCCGGGAGATGATTCCCCTCTCCGGCAGGGTGCCGGAGGCGATCTCCTGAATCCCCCGAGATGGGATTGGCGGCGGCGGCGTCTCTGGAAGGTTTTCCGTATCGTGGCTCTCGGTACTGGGGGTTTCGCGACGGAGGCTTTAAGTAGGCGGAAGGGCAGGTTAGGGGGCCACACGAGGGCCCCACACCACAGGTCGGCGCGGCCAAGGGCCAGGCCACACCGCCCTAGGGTTTGGCCACCTCGTGGCCCCACTTCGTCTCCTCTTCGGTCTTCTGGAAGCTTCATGGCAAAATAGGACCCTGGGCGTTGATTTCATCCAATTCCGAGAATATTTCGTTACTAGGATTTCTGAAACCAAAAACAGCAGAAACAAAGCTGGCTCTTCGGCATCTTGTTAATAGGTTAGTTCCAGAAAATGCACGAATATGACATAAAGTGTGCATAAAACATGTAGATATCATCAATAATGTGGCATGGAACACAAGAAATTATCGATACGTCGGAGACGTATCAGTGCTCTAGTTCTAAAGGTAAATGACAAGCTTTTCCATAAACCATTTTATACGGTGACATACCCATGGGATTTTTATAAGCAGTTCTATAATCCCATAATGCTTCCTTCAATTTACTAGCCCAATTCTTTCTAGATTTATTAACAGTCTTTTGCAAGATAGGTTTAATCTCTCTATTTGATAGTTCTACTTGCCCACTAGTTTGAGGATGATAAGAGGAAGCAATTCTATGATTAATACCATATTTAGCAAGAGTTTTTCTAAAACCACCATGAATAAAATGAGAACCTCCATCAGTCATAAGATATCTAGGAACTCCAAATCTAGGGAAAATAATATCTAAAAGCATTCTTAAAGAGTCTCACCATCAGCACTTTTGTGGGTATGGCTTCCACCCATTTAGTAACATAATCAACAGCAACAAGTATATGAGTGTTACCTTCTGAAGAAGGGAAAGGACCCATGAAGTCAAATCCCCAACAATCGAATGGTTCAATAACAAGAGTGTAATTCATAGGCATTTCATTGCGTTTGGAGATATTACCAACCCTTTGGCATTCATCACAAGATAAAATAAACTTTCTTGCATCTTTGAAGAGAGTTGACCAATAAAAACCTGATTGTAGAACCTTTTGCGAAGTTCTATCTCCGGCGTGATGTCCTCCATAAGCACTACCATGACACTTACTCAATATCTCTTGTTGTTCATATTCGGGAACATATCTTCGCAGAATACCATCCACTCCTTCTTTATATAAGTGTGGGTCATCCCAAAAATAATGCCTCAAGTCATAAAAGAATTTCCTCCTTTGCTGAGCTGAAAAGGTTGGAGGCAAGTACTTGGAAACAATAAAGTTAGCATAATCAGCATACCAAGGACTATCTCGCGAGCTCACCTTTATTACAGCCAATTGTTCATTTGGAAAACTATCATTAACGGGAACAAGATCATAAGCAATATTTTCCAATCTAGACAAATTATCAGCAATAGGATTATCAGCACCTTTCCTGTCTATAATATGCAAATCAAATTCTTGCAACAGAAGCACCCATCTAATAAGCCTTGGCTTAGCATCCTTCTTGTGCATTAGGTATCTAATTGTAGCATGATCAGTATGAATTGTAACTTTTGAATCAGCAATATAGGATCTAAACTTGTCACAAGCAAAGACTACAGCTAACAATTCCTTTTCAGTTGTAGCATAATTTCTTTGAGCAGCATCAAGAGTTTTACTAGCATAATGAATAACATTCAATTTTTTATCTACTCGCTGTCCAAGAACAGCGCCTACAGCAAAATCACTAGCATCACACATAATTTCAAAAGGTAAGTTCCAATCAGGAGGTTCAACTATAGGAGCAGTTGTTAAGGCTTTCTTTAGAGTTTCAAAAGCTTCCTTACAATCATCATCAAAAACAAAAGGTACATCTTTTTGAAGAAGATTAGTAAGAGGTTTTGAAATCTTGGAGAAGTCTTTAATAAATCTCCTATAAAACCCAGCGTGACCAAGAACACTACGAATACCTTTAACATCTCTAGGATAGGGCATCTTCTCAATTGCTTCAACTTTAGCTCTATCAACTATCAATACCTCTCTCGGAAATTTTATGTCCCAATACAATTCCTTCATTAACCATAAAGTGGCATTTCTCCCAATTAAGAACAAGGTTAGTTTCTTCACATCTCTGCAAAACTTTATCAAGGTTCCGCAAGCAATTATCAAAAGAATTCCCATAGACAGAAAAATCATCCATGAATACCTCTACAATATTCTCGCAAAAGCCATGAAAAATAGCAGACATGCATCTTTGAAAAGTAGCAGGAGCATTACATAAAACAAAAGTCGTACGTCTATAAGCATAAGTTCCATAGGGACAAGTGAAAGTGGTTTTCTCTTGATCCTTAGTTTTAACAGCAATTTGTGAAAACCCAGAATATCCATCAAGAAAGCAAAAATGAGTATTTTTAGACAACCTTTCTAACATTTGATCAATAAAAGGTAAAGGGTAATGATCTTTCTTAGTAACCTTATTAACTTTTCGATAATCAATGCACATTCTATACCCTACAACTACTCTTTGAGGGATGAGCTCATCATTATCATTAGGTACAACAGTCATTCCTCCTTTCTTAGGAACAATGCACAGGACTAACCCATCTACTATCATCAATAGGATATATAATAACAGCTTAAAGAAGTTTTAATACCTCATTTCTTACCACATCCTTCATCTTAGGAATTAGACGACGCTGATGTTCAACAATAGGCTTTGCATCATCTTCCATATTAATGGCATGTTGGCAAATAGAGGGAGAAATCCCCCTCAAGTCATCAAGAGTGTAGCCAATAGCTCCTCGATGTTTCTTCAATATTTCCAATAACCTTTCTTCCTCGAACTCTGAAAGCTTAGAACTAATAATAATAGGATATATTTTCTTATCATCAATATGAGCATATTTAAGATTATCAGGCAATGGTTTTAAATCAAAAACATGATCTTCCTTTGGTGGTGGTTTTGTACCTAGATCTTCTACCGGTAAATCATGCTTAAGAATAGGTTGACGAAGGAAAATTTCATGAAGCTCATTTCTTTCTTCCCTAAAGACTTCACTCTCACTATTCTCCAAATGTTGCTGCAAAGGATTATTAGGAGCAAGAGCAATAGATGCACACTGTTCAACTCTAATATCATTATTAGGCGAATCAGCTTTATAAGGAGTTTTAGCAAATTTAGAGAAATTAAACTCATAAGATTCACCAGCAAATTTAGTCAAAATTTTCTCTTTCTTGCAATCTATAACAGCTCCAAGAGTATTTAGAAAAGGTCTACCAAAAATGATAGGACAATACTTACTAGCAGCAGAACCAAGTACCAAAAAGTCAGCAGGATATTTAATCTTACCACATAGAACTTCCACATCTCGAACAATACCAATTGGAGAGATAGTTTCTCTATTAGCTAGCCGAATAACCACATCAATATCTTCAAGTTCACAAGAACCAATTTCATGCATGATCTCCGTGTAAAGCTCATAAGGAATAACACTAATACTTGCACCAATATCGCATAAACCATAATAACAATGATCACCAATTCTAACAGATAGCATAGGAACACTAGTTTTCCTAGACTTATTAGGATGTGAAACAATATTAGAAGCATCTTCACAGAAAATAATATGACCATCTTCCACATTTTCAGTCACAAGATCTTTAACTATTGCAATAGCAGGTTCAACCTTTATTTGCTCTTCAGGTTCTATAGGTTTCTTTGCACTTTTATTAACAACACTATTTATAACAGAATACTCCTTCATTTTAGCAGGGAAAGGAGTTTTTTCAATATAAGCTTCAGGAAGAATATGATCAACAGTTTCAATTACAACACATTTATTTATAGATGAATCAATTTTATCTTTATACGGTTCGTGATACTTATCAAAATTCTTCCTAGGCAATTCAAAATGAGAGGCAAAAGCTTTATAAAGATTTGCAACGACTTGAGAATCAAGACCATAAGTAGCACTCATATTACGAAATTTATCAGTATCCATAAAAGTTTCAATGCATTTATAATCATAATTTATACTTGACTCTCTATCTTTGTCGTTCTCCCATCCTTCAGTATTCCCCTGAATCCGATCAAGAAGGTCCCTTTTAAACTCTTCTTTGTTGCGTGTAAATGATCCAGAGCAAGAAGTATCCAGCAAGTTCTTATCTTGAAAAGAAAGTCTTGCATAGAAATTATCGATGATAATATTACCAGGAAGCTCATGAATGGGGCATTTGAGCATTAAAGACTTCAATCTCCCCCACGCTTGGGCAATACTCTCTCCATCATGAGGCCATAAATTATATATGCGGTTCCGGTCTTTGTGAATTTCACTTGGAGGATAGAATTTAGAATAAAATAGGGGCACAATATCATTCCATTCAAGAGAATCCCCATTCTTCAGTAATTTATACCAATGCGCCGCTTTACCCGACAACGATATAGAGAATAGTTTCTTCCTAACTTCATCCATAGAAATACCTGCACACTTGAATAAACCGCATAATTCATGTAAGAACAGTAAATGATCACCAGGATGGACAGTTCCATCCCCTTCATAGCGGTTATCCACAACACGTTCAATAATTTTCATAGGTATTTTGTATGGAACCTCTTTCTCACCTGGCGCCTCATCCACTACCTTTGCAGTAGTAGTAGATTTTCCAAATAAAAATTCAAGAGAGGATCTCTCCATAATGAATTATAGCAGCAGGCAGAAATAAAATCAGCACGAACAGTAAAAGTTTCCCTTACCAATTCCACTTACCAATAGTGCTTCACTCCCCGGCAACGGCGCCAGAAAATAATCTTGATGACCCACAAGTATAGGGGGTGTATCGTAGTATTTTCGATAAATAAGAGTGTCGAAACCAACTAGGAGCAGAAGGTGTTGACAAGCAGTTTCGATGAAGGATTCACTGTAAATGCTCACAGACAAGTATTCAGGGGGTTTTGATATAGCAGATAAATAAAGTACGAGTAAGTAAAATGCGAGAGAAATAATTGCAGCGAGTGGCCCAATCCTTTTTAGCATGAAGGACAAGCCGGTTTGTTTACTTATAATGACCAAACGTTCTTGAGGACACACGGGAATTTAGTCTAGTGCTTTCGCTTCATATAGCTGATTAATCTTCATTGTTTTGATAAGTGTTGTGTGGGTCAACCTATGCTAATGCACCGCCCTTCCTAGGACTAATACATACTTGTGATTATACCCCTTGCAAGCATCCGCAACTACAAGAAAGTAATTAAGATAAATCTAACCACAGCCTTAAACTCTGAGATCCGGCTATCCCTCCTGCATCGATATACCAACGGGGGTTTAGGTTTCTGTCACTCCGGCAACCCCGCAATTGGCAAACGAATACAAGATGTATTCCCCTAGGCCCATAAAGGTGAAGTATCATGTAGTCGACGTTCACATGACACCACTAGAAGAATAACACCACAACTTAAATATCATAACATTGAATATTACCCAACATAATTCACTACTAACATTTAGACTTCACCCATGTCCTCAAGAACTAAACGAACTACTCACGAGACATCATATGGAACATGATCAGAGGTGATATGATGATGAATAACAATCTGAACATAAACCTTGGTTCAATGGTTTCACTCAATAGCATCAATAACAAGTAGAAATCAATACCGGGAGAGTTTCCCCTATCAAACAATCAAGATCCAACCCTAATTGTTACAGCGGTGACGATGTGCAGCGGTGGAGATGGCGGTGATGATGATGGAGATGATGGTGATGATGATGGAGATGATGTCCAGCTCTATGACGGTGACGATGGCGTCGATTTCCCCCTTCGGGAGGGAATTTCCCCGGTAGATTTCAGCCTGCCGGAGAGCTCTTCTCTCTGGTGTTTTCCGCCCCGCAGAGGCGGCTGTGACTCCTCGTGACTATCCTCTGGAGCTTAGGTTTTCGGGACGAAGAAGTACGCGAAGGAGAGGAGGCCAGAGGGGGCTGTGGGCCCCCTCCCCACAAGGCGACGCGGCCAGGCCTGGGCCCGCGCCAACCTATGGGGGGGCCCATGGCGGCCCTCCTCGGCTCCTCCTTTTGGCTATCTTCGTCTTCTGGAAAAATAGGATTTTCAGTATAATTTCCGTCAATTGTTGATCTTCCAAAATATTGCATTTTGACGGCGCTTTTTCCAGCAGAATCCTGACTCCGGTGCGCGATTCTCCAACAATCATGAAACATGCAAAATAGATGAAATAACATAAGTATCACCTCTAAATATGAAATATATCAATGAATAACAGTAAATTATGATATAAAATAGTGATGTGAAATGGACGTATCACACACCGTCACCGACAGACTATGAAAGAAGGAATAGATCACATCAATACTATCATAGTAATAGTTAACTTCATAATCTACAAGAGATCACAATCATAGCTTATGCCAAGTACTACATGATGCACACAGTGTCAACATTACATCATGGAGGAGGAATAGACTACTTTAATAACATCACTAGATTAGCACATAGATCATATTCAACTGTAGGATAACGTTGCATAGAAAACAAAAAAATTCCTACCGCGAACACGCAATCCAAGCCAAGATGCAATCTAGAAGACGGTAGCAACGAGGGGTTTATCGAGTCTTACCCTTGAAGAGATTCCAAAGCCTACAAGAGGAGGCTCTTGTTGTTGCGGTAGACGTTCACTTGCCGCTTGCAAAAGCGCGTAGAAGATCTTGATCACGATCCCTCCGGCGCCACGAACGGGCAGCACCTCCGTACTCGGTCACACGTTCGGTTGTTGATGAAGACGACGTCCACCTCCCGTTCCAGCGGGCAGCGGAAGTAGTAGCTCCTCTTGAATCCGACAGCACGACGGCGTGGTGTCGGTGGCAGTGGAGAACTCCGCCGGAGCTTCGCTAAAGCACGCGGGAGCTATGGAGGAGAGGGGGGCGGCTAGGGTTTGGGAGGGGGTGGCCGGCCACTTGGGGGGTGCGGCCAGGTGGTGGTCTTGAGGTGGCCGGCCCCCTCCCCTTGTCCCTCATTATATAGGTGGAAGCCCCAAGGGTTGGACTACAAGTCTCCGAATAAGACCCGAACCCAAAACCTTCCATATGATTGGGAAACCTACCCAAGCTAGGACTCCCACTAGAGGTGGGAGTTCCACCTTCCATGGAGGGGGTGGCCGGCCCCCCTTGGGGGAGTCCACTTGGGACTCCTCCCCCTCTAGGGTTGGCCGGCCATGGAGGTGGAGTCCCTCCGGGACTCCACCTTCCTTGGTGGTTTCTTCCGGACTTTTCTAGAACCTTCTAGAACCTTCCATAGAACCTTCCGCATCATTTTAATTCACATAAAATGACATCCTATATATGAATCTTATTCTCCGGACCATTCCGGAACTCCTCGTGATGTCCGGGATCTCATCCGGGACTCCGAACAAATATTCGAACTCCATTCCATATTCAAGTTCTACCATTTCAACATCCAACTTTAAGTGTGTCACCCTACGGTTCGTGAACTATGCGGACATGGTTGAGTACTCACTCCGACCAATAACCAATAGCGGGATCTGGAGATCCATAATGGCTCCCACATATTCAACGATGACTTTAGTGATCGAATGAACCATTCACATACGATACCAATTCCCTTTGTCACGCGATATTTTACTTGTCCGAGGTTTGATCTTCGGTATCACTCTATACCTTGTTCAACCTCGTCTCCTGACAAGTACTCTTTACTCGTACCGTGGTATGTGGTCTCTTATGAACTTATTCATATGCTTGCAAGACATTAGACGACATTCCACCGAGAGGGCCCAGAGTATATCTATCCGTCATCAGGATGGACAAATCCCACTGTTGATCCATATGCCTCAACTCATACTTTCTGGATACTTAATCCCACCTTTATAACCACCTATTTACGCAGTGTCGTTTGGTGTAATCAAAGTACCTTTCCGGTATAAGTGATTTATATGATCTCATGGTCATAAGGACTAGGTAACTATGTATCGAAAGCTTATAGCAAATAACTTAATGACGAGATCTTATGCTACGCTTAATTGGGTGTGTCCATTACATCATTCATATAATGATATAACCTTGTTATTAATAACATCCAATGTTCATGATTATGAAACTAATCATCCATCTCTTTGTTTGTCTACATATCACACATGTACTAATGTTTCGGTTAATACAATTATAGCATGACATATAAACATTTATCATAAACATAGAGATATAAATAATAACCACTTTATTATTGCCTCTAGGGCATATCTCCTTCAGTCTCCCACTTGCACTAGAGTCAATAATCTAGATTACATTGTAATATACCTAACACCCATGGCATTCTGGTGTTGGTCATGCTTTGCCCTAGGGAGAGCTTTAGTCAACGGATCTGCTACATTCAGATCAGTGTGTACTTTGCAAATCTTTACTTCTCCATCTTCGATGTACTCACGAATCGAGTGGTAACGCAGCTTGATATGCTTCAGCCTCTTGTGTGACCTTGGCTCTTGTGCATTGGCGATGGCACCCATGTTATCACAGTAAATGATTAATGGGTCCAATGCACTAGGAACCACACCGAGCTCTACAATGAACCTCTTCATCCATACCGCTTCTGATGAAGCCTCTGAAGCCGCTATGTACTCTGATTCTGTTGAAGACTTCGCCACCGTGCACTGCTTCGAGCTTGCCCAGCTTACTGCAGCACCATTCAATATAAACACGTACCCGGACTGTGACTTAGAGTCATCAGGATCAGTGTTCCAACTTGCATCGGTGTAACTGTTTACAACGAGCTCTTGGTCACCTCCATAACAAAGAAACATATCGTTAGTTCTTTTCAAGTACTTCAGGATATTCTTGACCGCTGTCCAGTGTTCCATTCCTGGATCACTTTGATATCTGCTAGTCAAACTAACAGCATGTGCTATATCCGGTCTAGTACATAGCATGGCATACATGATAGATCCTACTGCCGAGGCATAGGGGATATTACTCATCCTTTCTCTTTCTTCTGTCGTAGCCGGTCCTTGAGTCTTACTCAAGACCTTGCCTGGTAACATAGGTAAGAACCCTTTCTTACTTTTGTCCATTCTAAACTTCTTTAGAATCTTGTCCAGAAATGTACTCTGTGATAGCCCTATTAGGCGTCTTGATCTATCTCTATAAATCTTGATGCCTAATATATACGATGCTTCACCAAGGTCTTTCATTGAAAAACTATTATTCAAATAACCTTTAACACTGCTTAATAGTTCTATATCATTCCCGATCAATAATATGTCATCTACATATAATATCAGGAATGCTACAGAGCTCCCACTCACTTTCTTGTAAATACAGGCCTCTCCATGACACTGTATAAACCCGAAGTCTTTGATCACCTTATCAAAGCGTCGGTTCCAACTTCTTGATGCTTGCTTCAGTCCATAGATTGAACGCTGAAGTTTGCATACTTTGTCAGCATTTTTAGGATCGACAAAACCTTTGGGTTGTACCATATACAACTCTTCCTCAATGTCTCCATTAAGGAACGTTGTTTTGACATCCATCTGCCAAATCTCATAATCGAAAAATGCAGCTATTGCTAACAAAATCCTCACAGATTTTAGCTTCGCTACAGGTGAGAAAGTCTCATCGTAGTCAACTCCTTGAATTTGTCGGAAACCCTTTGCGACAAGTCGAGCTTTATAGACAGTAATATTACCATCAGCATCTGTTTTTCTCTTGAAGATCCATTTATTCTCGACAGCCTTTCGGCTATCAGGTAAGTCTACCAAAGTCCATACTTTGTTATCATACATGGATCCCATTTCGGATTTCATGGCTTCTTGCCATTTGTTCGAATCTGGGCTCATCATCGCTTCTTCATACGTCGCAGGGTCCTCATCATTGTTATCCACAATCATGACATTTAGACAAGGATCATACCAATCAGGAGTGGCACGCTCCCTTGTCGATCTACGAGGTTCAGTAGTTTCCTCGTTCGAAGTTTCATGATCATTATCATTAGCTTCCTCTGTTGCCGGTGTAGGCGGTACAGTACAACTTCCGATCGCGCTACTCTGATCAACAAGTATAGATTCATCAATCTCATCGAGTTCTACTTTTCTTCCAGTCACTTCTTTAGTGAGAAATTCTTTCTCAAGAAAGGTTCCGTTCTTAGCAACAAAGATTTTGCCTTCGGATCTGTGATAGAAAGTGTACCCTATAGTTTCCTTAGGGTATCCTATGAAGACGCATTTCTCCGCTTTGGGTTCTAGCTTGTCCGGTTGTAACTTCTTTACATAGGCTTCGCAACCCCAAACTTTCAGGAACGACAGCTTAGGTTTCTTATTAAACCATAATTCATACGGTGTCATTTCTACGGATTTTGATGGTGCTCTATTTAAAGTGAATGCGGCTGTCTCTAATGCATAACTCCAAAATGATAACGGCAAATCAGTAAGAGACATCATAGAACGAACCATATCTAAGAGAGTTCGATTACGACGTTCGGACACACCGTTTCATTGAGGTGTTCCCGGCGGTGTCAATTGTGAAAGTATTCCGCATTTCTTTAAATGCATGCCAAACTCATAACTCAAATATTCACCACCACGATCAGATCGAAGAAATTTAATCTTGATAACCCACAAGTATAGGGGATTGCGGCAGTCTTCGAGGGAAGTAAAACCCAAATTTATTGATTCGACACAAGGGGAGGTAAAGAATACTTATAAGCCTTAACAACTGAGTTGTCAATTCAGCTGCACCTGGAAAAGCACTAGTAACAGGGGTGATGTGAAAGTAGCAGTAATATGAGAGCAATATTAACAGTAACACAGCAACAGTAACACAGGAGCAATGGCACCGGAAAATAGTTGATACTACTTCCAATGACATATAGAACGAGTATATGATGATGAGAGATGGACCGGGGTTCCCAGCGATCTACACTAGTGGTAACTCTCCAATAACAAGTGACAAGTGTTGGGTGAACAAATTACAGTTGGGCAATTGATAGGATTGATAAAGCATTAAGAAAGAACATCAATTCATTAATCATGTAGGCATGTTTTCCATACATAGTCGTACGTGCTCGCAATGAGAAACTTGCACAACATCTTTTGTCCTACCAGCCGGTGGCAGCCGGGCCTCAAGGGAATCTACTGGATATTAAGGTACTCCTTTTAATAGAGTACCGGAGCAAAGCATTAACACTCCGTGAAAACATGTGATCCTCACATCACCGCCATCCCCTCCGGTTGTCCCGATTTCTGTCACTTCGGGGCCTTTGGTTCCGGACAGTGACATGTGCATACAACTTGTAGATACAATCTAAGCAATAAGTATAGAGCTCAAATCTAAGATCATGCCACTCGGGCCCTAGTGACAAGCATTAAACATAACAAGATTGCAGCAACAATAACTTCACAAACTTTATAGATAGACTAATCATAATGTATCATCCATCGGATCCCAACAAACACAACACCGATTACATCAGATGGATCTCAATCATGTAAGGCAGCTCATGAGATCATTGTACTGAAGTACATGGGATAGAGAGTACCAACTAGCTACTGCTAGAACCCGTAGTCCATGGGGGAACTACTCACGGAGCATGATGGAGGCGGTGGCGTCGATGGAGATGGCTTCCGGGGGCACTTCCCCGTCCCAGCAGGGTGCCGGAACAGAGACTTCTGTCCCCCGAATTGGAGTTTCGCGATGGCGGCGGCGCCCCATGAGTCTTTCTGGAGTTTCGTCAATTGGTACTGTGTTTTTAGGTCGAAAGGGGTTATATAGGTGAAGAGGCGGCGCAGGAGGGTCGACAGGGTGGCCTCCCCATAGGGGGGCGCAGCCAGGGTGTGGCCCGCGCGGCCCACCCGTGTGGTGGCCCCCTGGCTCTCCTCCGACTCTCCTTCGGTGTTCTGGATGCTTCCGGGAAAAATAGGATGTTTGGCGTTGATTTCATCCAATTCCGAGAATATTGCCCGAACAGCCTTTCTGGAACCAAAAACAGCAGAAAACAGAACTGCACCGTGGCATCTTGTTAATAGGTTAGTTCCGGAAAACGCATAAAAACATTATAAAGTGCAAGCAAAACATGTAAGTATTGTCATAAAACAAGCATGGAACATCAGAAATTATGGATACGTTGGAGACGTATCAGCATCCCCAAGCTTAGTTCCTACTCGTCCTCGAGTAGGTAAACGATAAAAAGAATAATTTCTGTAGTGACATGCTACTTACATAACCTTGATCATACTATTACAAAGCATATGAAATGAATGAAGTGACTCAAGGCAATGATCTATAGTTGCTAACAAATAGATAACATATAGCAAAACTTTTCATGAAGAGTACTTTCAAGACAAGCATCAAAAGTCTTGCATAAGAGTTAACTCATAAAGCAATAGATTCAAAGTAAAGGCATCGAAGCAACACAAAGGAAGATATAAGTTTCAGCGGTTGCTTTCAACTTTGAACATGCATATCTCATGGATAATTGTCAACATAAAGTAATATGATGAATGCAAATAAGCAAGTATGTAAGAACCAATGCACAGTTGACACAAGTGTTTGCTTCTAAGATGGAAGGAAGTAGGTAAACTGACTCAACATAAAGCAAAAGAAAGGCCCTTCACAGAGGGAATCATTCATTGCTATATTTGTGCTAGAGCTTTGGTTTTGAAAACATAAAGAGAGCATAAAAGTAAAGTTTTGAGAGGTGTTTGTTGTTGTCAACAAATGGTAGTGGGCACTCTAACCCCCTTGCCAGACAAACCTTCAAAGAGCGGCTCCCATTTTATTTTATTTTTGGGTGGCACTCCTTCCAACCTTTCTTTCAAGAACCATGCCTAACCGAATCCTCGGGTGCCTGCCAACAGTCTCATACCATGAAGGAGTGCCTTTTTATTTTAGTTTTATTATGATGACACTCCTCCCCACCTTTGCTTTCTCAAGCCATGGCTAACCGAATCCTTCGGGTGCCGTCCAACAATCACATACCATGGAGGAGTGTCTATTTTGTTAATTAATTTGGGACTGGGAATCCCATTGCCAGCTCTTTTTGCAAAATTATTGGATAAGCGGATGAAGCCACTAGTCCATTGGTGAAAGTTGCCCAACAAGATTGAAAGATAAACACCACATACTTCCTCATGAGCTATAAAACATTGACACAAATCAGAGGTGATAAATTTTGAATTGTTTAAAGGTAGCACTCAAGCAATTTACTTTGGAATGGCGGAGAAATACCATGTAGTAGGTAGGTATGGTGGACACAAATGGCATAGTGGTTGGCTCAAGTATTTTGGATGCATGAGAAGTATTCCCTCTCGATACAAGGTTTAGGCTAGCATGGTTTATTTGAAACAAACACAAGTATGAACCGGTACAGCAAAACTTACATAAGAACATATTGCAATCATTATAATACTCTACACTGTCTTCCTTGTTGCTCAAACGCTTTTACCAGAAAATATCTAGACCTTAAGAGAGACCAATCATGCAAACCAATTTTAACAAGCTCTACGGTAGTTCTCCACTAATAGGTTTAAACTACATGAAAAAACTTAATCATAATCTACTTGAGAGCTCAAAACAATTGCCAAGTGTCAAATTATCCAAGACAATATGAGGCATTTTCTGTTTCCAACCAAATAACCATAAGTATTATAGCTTCCAACTTTTATCATTGAACATTAAAAGTAAAACGAAAAACAAGTGTTCATATGAAAAAGCGGAGCGTGTCTCTCTCCCAAACAAGGATTGCTAGGATCCGATCTTATTCGAACAAAAACAAAAATAAAAGCACACAGACGCTCCAAGTAAAGCACATAAGATGTGACCGAATAAAAATATAGTTTCAATAGAAGTGACCTGATAAGTTGATGAAGAAGGGGATGCCTTGGGCATCCCCAAGCTTAGACGCTTGAGTCTTCTTGAAATATGCAGGGATGAACCACGGGGGCATCCCCAAGCTTAGACTTTTCACTCTTCTTGATCATATATCATCCTCCTCTCTTGACACTTGAAAACTTCCTTCACACCAAACTTCTCATAAACTTCATTAGAGGGGTTAGTACTCAAAAAATTTGAATCAACCTTGGTCATGTAGTGACACATTGCAAGAACTCAATAAAACATTAGCTACAGCTCTCCACGTGTAGAAAGCCTTGCTTAAAGTCCACAAGAGACAATGCAAAAAACAGAGACAGAATCTGCCAAAACAGAACAGCCAGTAAAGACGAATTTTAAAAAGGTACTTCCGTTGCTCAAATCAGAAAACTCAAAACTAATGAAAGTTGCGTACATATCTGAGGAACACGCACGTAAATTGGCATATTTTTCTGAGTTACCTACAGAGAAAACAGCCCAGATTCGTGACAGATAGAAATCTGTTTCTGCGCAGAAATCCAAATCTAGTATCACCCTTCGATTAGAGGCTTCACTTGGCACAATGATGACCCACAAGTATAGGGGATCGCAACAGTCTTCGAGGGAAGTAAAACCCAATTTATTGGTTCGACACAAGGGGAGACAAAGAACACTTGGAAGCCTTAACAGCGGAGTTGTCAATTCAGCTGCACCTGGAAACAGACTTGCTCGCAAGAGTTTATCAGTAGTAACAGTTTTATAGCAGTAGCAGTAGTGAAATAACGGCAGCAGAGTAACAGAGACAGCAGTAGTGATTTTAGTAAACAGCAGGATTAAAATACTGTAGGCACGGGGACGGATGACGGGCGTTGCATGGATGAGAGAAACTCATGTAACAATCATAGCAGGGCATTTGCAGATAATAATAAAACGGTGTCCAAGTACAAAGCAATCAATAGGCATGTGTTCCATATATAGTCGTGCGTGCTCGCAATGAGAAACTTGCACAACATCTTTTGTCCTACCAGCCGGTGGCAGCCGGGCCTCAAGGGAAACTACTGGATATTAAGGTACTCCTTTTAATAGAGTACCGGAGCAAAGCATTAACACTCCGTGAACACATGTGATCCTCACATCGCTACCATTCCCTCCGGTTGTCCCGATTTCTGTCACTTCGGGGCCATCGGTTCCGGACAGCGACATGTGTATACAACTTATAGGTAAGACCATAAACAATGAATATCATGATGAAACAATAACATGTTCAGATCTGAGATCATGGCACTCGGGCCCTAGTGACAAGCATTAAGCATAACAAGTTGCAACAATATCATCAAAGTACCAACTACGGACACTAGGCACTATGCCCTAACAATCTTATGCTATTACATGACCAATCTCATCCAATCCCTACCATCCCCTTTGGCCTACAGCGGGGGAATTACTCACACATGGATGGGGGAAACATGGCTGGTTGATGTAGAGGTGTTGGCGGTGATGGCGGCGATGATCTCCTCCAATTTCCCGTCCCGGCGGAGTGCCAGAACGGAGACTTCTGGCTCCCGCGACGGAGTTTCGCGATGTGGCGGCGTTCTGGAGGGTTTCTGGCGACTTCGACTTCTCTCCTGGCGTTTTTTAGGTCGAGGCCGATAAATAGTCCGAAGGAGGGCATCGGAGGCCGGCCGAGGGGGCCACACCACAGGGCCGCGCGGGCCCCCCTGGGCCGCGCCGCCCTATGGTGTGGGGCCCTCGGGCCTCCACCTGGTTCGTCCTTCTGGCTCCGTCGCCCTTCTGGGAAAATAGGGCCTTCTGCATAAATTCCGAGGTTTTTCCCGAAAGTTGGATTTCTGCACAAAAACGAGACACCAGAGCAGTTCTGCTGAAAACAGCGTTAGTCCGTGTTAGTTGCATCCAAAATACACAAATTAGAGGCAAAACAATAGCAAAAGTGTTCGGGAAAGTAGATACGTTTTGGACGTATCAACTCCCCCCAAGCTTAGCTTATTGCTTGTCCTCAAGAAATTCAGTTAACAACTGAGCGATAAAAGAACTTTCACGAACACATTTGCTCATATGATGTATATATTCTCATGCTATGGCTAATACTTAAGCAATTCATAATGAGATACATGCAAATAAGATCATCTAACAGCTATGTCAATCATGGAGAGGTACCAACAATTAATAATAAGTATCATGAATCATGTATATAAGCAGGATTGCAATGTTCATAAGAGAGTATGATAAAGTGGTATCTCGCTTGCCTGTATTTGGTTGGCAAAACATAAATGCCCGGGCACCTCTGGAGTTCATAGAAAGACTAGAAGTAGTGATTGTCAAAAGATAAATGCATCAAAGTTATACCACAATCAATCATATTTTGAGACAAGCATATTATACTAAGAATGACAGTTGTGCTCTCAAGATAGTGCTCAAAGAAATAATGGAGACACAACATAAAAGTAAAAGATTGACCCTTCGCAGAGGGAAGCAGGGATTAACATGCGCTAGAGCTTTTCATTTTTATAAAGACAGGAGTAAAATTATTTTGAGAGGTGTTTGTTGTTGTCAACGAATGGTAATGGGTACACCAACTACCTCGCCAACCGGACTTTCAAGAGCGGATCCCATGAATTATTGCATATTTATGTGGCACTCCTTCCAACCTTTCTTTCACAAACCATGGCTAACCGAATCCTCGGGTGCCTGCCAACAATCTCATACCATGAAGGAGTGCCTTTTTATTTTAGTTTTATTATGATGATGACACTCCCCCCAACCTTTGCTTACACAAGCCATGGCTAACCGAATCCTTCGGGTGCCATCCAATAATCACAAACCATGGAGGAGTGTCTATTTAAGTTAATTAATTCGGGACTGGGAATCCCATTGCCAGCTCTTTTTGCAAAATTATTGGATAAGCGAATGTGCCACTAGTCCATATGAGAGTCCGTCAAAAGTAAATGACAAGGTTGAAAGCTAAACACCACATACTTCCTCATGATCTATGAAACATAAACACAAATTGAGAAGCATTTTGAAGGTTTTAAAGGTAGCGCACGAGAATTTACTTGGAATGGTTTGAAATGCCATGCATAGGTATTTATGGTGGACACTTTTGGAACAACTTGGTTTTCAGATGTTTGGAAGCACGAGCAGCGTTCCCGCTCAGTACAAGTGAAGGCTAGCAATAGACTAGGGAGCGACAAATCAAGAGAGCAGTAACTGTCATAATCATGCTTGCGGCAAAATAAATTAACGGAGGCATAAAAGTGATACAAGAACTCTGAAGCAATATAGATCATCGAGGCTTAATTGACTTTTGTTCAGTCATATGCATGCGTGAGCATGTGCCAAGTCTATATAAATGAATTATTCAGAGGAGGATACCACAATGCCATACTTACTTATGAATAAAACAATGCAAACAAACATCCATGACATGCTACTCATATTAATAGATTGGAGCTAAACATGAGAGATCATAAACTACTAGACTTTCTCAAATAACATATACTTCACATGAACCAACTAAGCATGCTCATATGGATGAGTATATGTACAAAAATGAAAACAAATAGAGTTCATACCAGCCTCTCACCACAATCAGATTGTCGTAGATCGTCATTATTGCCTTTTCACTTGTGTAGCTTGGATAATATGAAATGAAAACCACGCTCCAGCCACCGAAGACCATTGAACTCATAAAGAACTTTACAAACCAAAGAAGAACAGCAAATATTTTTGGTGTTTTCAAATTGCAAATAAGAACAAGAGGAAACAAACAAACAAAGCAAAATCTTTTTGGGTTTTCTTATAGCAAACTAGTAATAGCAAATAAAGCGAAACAAATGCAAGAAACCAAAGCAAACAAATGGTGAAGAGAAACAACAGAAATATTTTTGGTCTTTTTGTGTTTTGGGAAGGAAACAAAGCAAGAACAAGAAATAGCAAATTAAAAGAAACACAGAAAAGCGAGATGGCAGAAATCTGCCAAAACCTGACAGCAGTACAGAAATCGATTTTTACAAAAATCTTAAGTTGCTCAGATCGAAAAGTGTTCAACTAATGAAAGTTAGATAACAACCTGGGGAACCTGCACAAAAATTGGCAGCTCAAAATGACGCTCTGGCTATTTTTGAGAATTTTTACGGTAACGTTCCAGAATCTGTTTTCAGGCAGCACTTCCCCAAATATTATCTTCTTCTCATTAGAAAACCACTCAAACGAACAAAACAAGTATGCACAAGTATCCAGCAACCATAATATGCAAAGAATGAGTGATGCCGGTATACCTCCCCCCAAGCTTAGGCTTTTGGCCTAAGTGGAGTTCAATCCCATCGATCCCATGAGGTAGTGTCTCCGTAATATGACGAAGATGGATCGTATTCCGGGTATGTGCTAGAAGAAGCACCCGGATATGTGACGATGTGGTCATAGGAGGCCCCGACGTCCTCGGAGTCATGTTGCTGGTGGAAGTCTTTTATCTTCAAATGCTCATCCACTTCCTCCTTAGTGCACGACCATGATTGCCTGTCAATACTTAACAAACCTGGTTGGGGAAGAGGAATTACTTTCTCATCCCCGTCAGAAAACAACATTCTATACACCATATTATCTAAAGTAGAATCAGTGGTAACAAAATGATGACTCTTCATAGCAACAATATCAAGTTTCCTAGAGGCCAATGGCACATCATTAGGATCAATAGGAAGATTAAGATATGTTAAAACACGCAGTGCGATAGTTCCTCCAAAAATAGGCCCCCTGGTAGTCAGGCGGCGAGCAATAAGAGCACCAAGGTGATAAGATGTCTGACCAGTAAGTGCAATATTCAAGAAAGCAAGATGGTAACTAGAAATGTTGCTAGTGTTCTCTCTACCAAGAATGCTAGTAGCAATGTAGTATGCAAAATACTTAATGGCGGGGAGTTGAATGTTCCTTATCTTGCCACGCTGAATGGTGCGACAATCATCATCGGTAATCCCTCGATAGAGCTCCAACAAGTCCCGGGGGTTGTCATCAATCCTACTTGCTGTACCTACAGGGGCAATATCCAAGGCACGACAAAAATCCTTCAATTGCATAGTAACAGGGTTACCATAGATCCTGAATGCAACCGTCGGCTCATATTGTTTGTTGTTGAACTGGAAACTCTCGACGAAGATTTTGGTGAGCATATAGTATTGCTCCCTTTCATCTCCCATATAGGTGGTTAACCCTGCCCTGTTGACAAGGGTTAAAAAATCCTCCAATATCCCTGCATTCCTTAGAAAATCATAGCATGGAAAAGTAGAAGCATTAGGAGGCCCGTTGTCCTCTTCGGGCGCGAAGCTAGGCGCGATGATGTCTTCATTGTATGATCGCCTAATCCGGGTGGCGGCCCTAGAAGGCCTCCCGGTGCTGGTTGTCCCTTTCTTGAACAACTCTCCAAAGTTGAACTTCTTCATAGCTTCTCTGAAATTTTCAACAAATGATATAAAAATTTGATTTGGTGACATATAATTGAGGGAAACTACCATAGGAACTTGCTAGAGTACTAATCATGCATCAAAACTAGTTTCTACCACTTAGAACAAGCATGCAAGCTCACTAAACATGTTACCTACAGCAGCAAAATATTCAAGATATACTCAACCAAACAAAATTCTACTTGGATGGGTGGAGGAGTCACATACCAAGGAGCAAATGTGCCAAATTTCAGCAGGAAATCTGGGCTGAGCAAAGAGATCGAGAAATCTGGAGCTCTGGAGCAAAAACGCGAGAGAGGGGAACTTGGTACGAGTTTTTTCGGGAGAGAGAAGGTGCTGGGAGAAAGAGATGACAAAGTGGGGCAAAGGGGGGCCCACACCACATGGTGGCGCGGCCACCTCCTTGGCCGCGCCGGCCTGTGGTTTGGCGCCCTCTGGTGCCCCACAGGTCATCCTCTGGTGCTCCCAGGTGCCTCGTCGAAAAATAGGACCAACGGTATAATTTTTGTGAATTTTTGAAAACTTTGAAAATGCACATTTCTGGGTATTTAGTTTATTATTACTGGCCAGGAAATTTTTTGAAATCTTCAAATAACTAAGGAACTTTGCAAATTAAAAATGCTACAGCAACTAGAGCAAGTGGAGGAAGAAAGAGATGTTGTTTACCCTCTCTATGCATATAAAAGGTATTCGTTAACAAGGTTGATCAAGTCTTGTCACCAAATAAATTTTACATAGCATAAGAAGAAATAAACCTCAAATCAATCATGTTACCTTGAATTGTATTGATATGGATTCAATCACGAGAGTTTGATATTCTTCTTTAGGCTCATATATAGGACAATCAATAGTTCCCACTTTGATAGTTCTCACATTAGAAATAGTATTAACCCCACACGCTTTCTCAATCCTCTTGGGGAAATAAACGGTATGTTCCCTATCATCAACATTGAAAGTAACCTTCCCTTTATTGCAATCAATAACAGCCCCTGCGGTGTTAAGAAAAGGTCTCCCAAGAATAATAGACATATTATCATCTTCAGGCATTTCCAACACAACAAAATCAGTTAATATCAAGCAGTTAGTAGTAACTTGAACAGGAACATTCTCACATATACCAACAGGAATAGCAGTAGA
Source organism: Lolium perenne (assembly GCF_019359855.2). NCBI lineage: Eukaryota > Viridiplantae > Streptophyta > Magnoliopsida > Poales > Poaceae > Lolium > Lolium perenne. Next base: position 28,180,795 of record NC_067248.2, on the reverse strand, counting down.
TTTATCAGCCATTTGCAAAGATATATTAGTAGGTATCAACTTATCTAAGTAAAGTCTCTTATAAAGAGAAAAAGGCATAACACTAACACCGGCTCCCAAGTCACATAGAGCAGTTTTAACATAATTATTCTTAATAGAACAAGGAATAGTAGGTATACCTGGGTCGCCCAACTTCTTTGGAATTTTGCCATTGAAAGAGTAATTAGCAAGCATAGTGGAAATTTCCTCATTGGGGATTTTCCTTTTGTTAGTAACAATATCTTTCATATACTTTGAATAAGTGATGTCTATGTTCCCCCTCCTTTCATGTAGACAGTGTTGGGCCTCCAAGAGCAGAGGTTTGTAGAACAGCAGCAAGTTTTCCCTTAAGTGGATCACCCAAGGTTTATCGAACTCAGGGAGGAAGAGGTCAAAGATATCCCTCTTATGCAACCCTGCAACCACAAAGCAAGAAGTCTCTTGTGTCCCCAACACACCAAATAGGTGCACTAGTTCGGCGAAGAGATAGTGAAATATAGGTGGTATGAATATATAGGAGCAGTAGCAACGGTGCCAGAAAATAGCTTGCTGGCGTGTAGTTGATGGTGGTAGTATTGCAGCAGTAGTAACGTGATAAAACAAGAAACAAGCAGCGATAGCAGTATTTAGGAACAAGGCCTAGGGATTACACTTTCACTAGTGGACACTCTCAACATTGATCACATAACAGAATAGATAAATGCATACTCTACACTTTTGTTGGATGATGAACACATTGCGTAGGATTACACGAACCCTCAATGCCGGAGTTAACAAGCTCCACAATTACTGTTCATATTTTAGTAACCTTATAGTGTAAGATAGATCAAAAGACTAAACCAAGTACTAACATAGCATGCACACTGTCACCTTCATGCATATGTAGGAGGAATAGATCACATCAATATTATCATAGCAATAGTTAACTTCGCAATCTACAAGAGATCATGATCATAGCATAAACCAAGTACTAACACGGTGCACACACTGTCACCTTTACACACGTGCAGGAGGAATAAAACTACTTTAATAACTTTGCTAGAGTAGCACATAGATAAATTGTGATACAAACTCATATGAATCTCAATCATGTAAAGCAGCTCATGAGATTATTGTATTGAGGTACATGGGAGAGATGAACCACATAGCTACCGGTACATCCCCGAGCCTCGATGGAGAACTACTCCCTTCTCATGGGAGCAGCAGCGGTGATGAAGATGGCGGTGGAGATGGCAGCGGTGTCGATGGAGAAGCCTTCCGGGGGCACTTCCCCGTTCCGGCGGCGTGCCGGAACAGAGACTCTGTCCCCGCATCTTGGCCTCGCGATGGCGGCGGCTCTGGAAGGTTTCTGTGGTTTTCGTCAATCGTATCAGGGTTTCCGATCCAGGGGCTTTATATAGGCGAAGAGGCGGCGCAGGAGGGTCGAAGGGGCGACGACACCATAGGGCGGCGCGGCCAGGGCCTGGGCCGCGCCGGCCTATGGTCTGGGGGCCCAGTGCCCCCCCTCTGGTCCTTCCCGGGTGTTCTGGATGCTTCCGGTGAAAATAGGAACTTGGGCGTTGATTTCGTCCGATTCCGAGAATATTTCGTTACTAGGATTTCTGAAACCAAAAACAGCAGAAAACAGGAACTGGCACTTCGGCATCTTGTTAATAGGTTAGTTCCAGAAAATGCACGAATATGACATAAAGTGTGCATAAAACATGTAGATAACATCAATAATGTGGCATGGAACACAAGAAATTATCGATACGTCGGAGACGTATCAGCATCCCCAAGCTTAGTTCTGCTCGTCCCGAGCAGGTAAAACGATAACACAGATAATTTCTGGAGTGACATGCCATCATAATCTTGATCATACTATTTGTAAAGCATATGTAGTGAATGCAGCGATCAAAACAATGTATATGACATGAGTAAACAAGTGAATCATAAAGCAAAGACTTTTCATGAATAGCACTTCAAGACAAGCATCAATAAGTCTTGCATAAGAGTTAACTCATAAAGCAATAATTCATAGTAAAAGCATTGAAGCAACACAAAAGAAGATTAAGTTTCAGCGGTTGCTTTCAACTTGTAACATGTATATCTCATGGATATTGTCAACATAGAGTAATATAATAAGTGCAATAAGCAAGTATGTAGGAATCAATGCACAGTTCACACAAGTGTTTGCTTCTTGAGGTGGAGAGAAATAGGTGAACTGACTCAACAATAAAAGTAAAAGAATGGTCCTTCAAAGAGGAAAGCATCGATTGCTATATTTGTGCTAGAGCTTTTATTTTGAAAACATGAAACAATTTTGTCAACGGTAGTAATAAAGCATATGTATCATGTAAATTATATCTTACAAGTTGCAAGCCTCATGCATAGTATACTAATAGTGCCCGCACCTTGTCCTAATTAGCTTGGACTACCGGATCATCACAATGCACATGTTTAAACCAAGTGTCACAAAGGGGTACCTCTATGCACTTTGTACAAAGGTCTAAGGAGAAAGCTCGCATTGGATTTCTCGCTATTGATTATTCTCAACTTAGACATCCATACCGGGACAACATAGACAACAGATAATGGACTCCTCTTTTATGCATAAGCATGTAACAACAATTAATAAATTTCTCATTTGAGATTGAGGATATATGTCCAAAACTGAAACTTCCACCATGGATCATGGCTTTAGTTAGCGGCCCAATGTTCTTCTCTAACAATATGCATGCTTAACCATAAGGTGGTAGATCGCTCTTACTTCAGACAAGACGAACATGCATAGCAACTCACATGAAATTCAACAAAGAGTAGTTGATGGCGTCCCCAGTGAACATGGTTATCGCACAACAAGCAACTTAATAAGAGATAAAGTGCATAATTACATATTCAATACCACAATAGTTTTTTAAGCTATTTGTCCCATGAGCTATATATTGCAAAGGTAAATGATGGAATTTTAAAGGTAGCACTCAAGCAATTTACTTTGGAATGGCGGAAAATACCATGTAGTAGGTAGGTATGGTGGACACAAATGGCATAGTGGTTGGCTCAAGTATTTGGATGCATGAGAAGTATTCCCTCTCGATACAAGGTTTAGGCTAGCAAGGTTGTTTGAAGCAAACACAAGCACGAACTAGTACAGCAAAACTCACATAAAAGACATATTACAAGCATTATAAGACTATACATCGTCTTCCTTGTTGTTCAAAACACCTCACTAGAAAATATCTAGACTCTAGAGAAACCACTCATGCAAACTAAATTTTAACAAGCTCTATGTATTTCTTCACTAATAGGTGCAAGGTATATGATGCAAGAGCTTAAACATGAGCACAAAAATTGCCAAGTATCACATTATTCAAGACATCACACCAATTTCTACATGTAGCATTTTCCAATTCCAACCATATAATAATTAACGAAGCAGTTTCAACCTTCGCCATGAATATTATGAACTAAGAACACATGTGTTCAGACGAACCAGCGGAGCGTGTCTCTCTCCCACACAAGCATTTATTCAAACAAAAACAAAAACAAGAAACATACAGACGCTCCAAGTAAAACACATAAGATGTGACCGAATAAAAATATAGTTTCAAGAGAAGGAACCTGATAATTTGTCGATGAAGAAGGGGATGCCTTGGGCATCCCCAAGCTTAGACGCTTGAGTCTTCTTGATATATGCAGGGATGAACCACCGGGGCATCCCCAATCTTAGAGCTTTCACTCTTCTTGATCATAGTATATCATCCTCCTCTCTTGACCCTTGAAAACTTCCTTCACACCAAACTTCTCATAAACTTCGTTAGAAGGGTTAGTACATAATCAAAAACTCACATGTTCAGAGGTGACACAATCATTCTTAAAACTTCTGGACATTGCTCAAAGCTACTGGAAGGAAATGGAACAAAGAAATCCACCCAACACAGCGAAAGAAGCAATGTGAAATAAAAGGCAGAATCTGTCAAAACAGAACAGTCCGTAAAGACGAATTTCTAATAAATACTTCCGTTGCTCAGATCAGAAAACTCAAAACTAATGAAAGTTGCGTACATATCTGGGGAACACGCACGTAAATTGGCATATTTTTCTGATTTTTCTACAGAGAAAACAGCCCAGATTCGTGACAGATAGAAATCTGTTTCTGCGCAGAAATCCAAATCTAGTATCAACCTTCGATTAGAGGCTTCACTTGGCACAACAAAACACAAAACTAAGATAAGGAGAGGTTGCTACAGTAGTAAACAACTTCCAAGACACAAAATAAAAACAAAGTACTGTAGCAAAATAACACATGGGTTATCTCCCAAGAAGTTCTTTCTTTATAGCCATTAAGATGGGCTCAGCAGTTTTAATAATCCATTCGCGGGAAATAGTATTTGAAGCAAAAGAGAGCTTCAAGAGGAAAATTCAAAACAAATTTAAGTCTAACATGCTTCCTATGAAGAGGAATCTTGTACACAAATGAATTCATGAAGAACAAAGTGACAAGCATAAGAGGATAAAACACGAGTAACTTCAAGATTCTCAACATAAAGAGGGGAAATTTAATATTATTAAGATGCATATAACCATATTTCCCTCTCTCATAATAACTTTCAGTAGCATCATTGATGAAATCCACAATATACCCATCACTTAAAACATTCTTATCATGGTTCATATGCATAGAAGTATCATTAATTTTGGCATAAGAAGAGTTATTCTCATTAATAGTAATTGGAGCAAGATTATTATCAGGAATTTGAACATGGTAAACAAGTTGCATATTAAAAGAATTGTTTTTGGTAATCCAATCATGACTATGACAAGTTTCATAAGGATAATTATAACCTATATCATAGCATTCTTTATAATAATCATCAAACATCGGAGGCACAGTGTCATCATAAGAAATAGAATAGTTATCATTCACAGTCGGTTTATCTATGACCATACCATCATTGTTATTAGAAGGAGATGTATCAAACACATAATGATCAGTAGCAAAAGGATTTTCAAACACCTCTTCCCCAAGCTTAGAGCTTTCTATATCATTATGGGAGGAAGCATGGATAGCACTGACACTATGGCAATTATTATCATCATCATTTTCAGAATTAGTTTCCCAGAGATTTGCAATATCAAAAGTAGTGTGCTCATTCAAATCATGATTGCTAATGTATGTATAGGGCATAGGAAGATCATCGTATTCAGATTCATTATCACAATAATCATTAGGAGCAACATACTTACGGTTACCTAGCGTTATCTCATTCACGCGGGGATACGCCGTTACCTCTTTCTTTTTATTCTCCTTCTTCTTCTTCTTCGTTCCCTTTTTCTTCTTCTCCTTCTCTTCCTTCTCCTCGTTCCCTTTTTTAGGAGGAAGAGGCTTGAAGGGTGGCTTGTCCGCATAACCTGATTTACTTTCAGAAACAATAGAAGAAACTTGGCAGGATCCCTCCTTTTCATTAATTAGTTGAAAACACACAGCGGTCCTATCATATTTTGGCAAGGTGTCATCTTCTAAAATATTTTGTATGTAAGTATTTGTATGGCTATTATCAATGCAATAAGAAAAGCACCCATGCAGGACATCATCAATATCAAAATCACTCATATGTAACAAAGAGATTTTTCTCGATAGTTCTTCACACCCCAAAAATAAAGTAAGTTCATCATGCTGATTAGGAGAAATTTCATCATCACAATACAAATTTGCAGCACTCATTGGGTTCAAATTATCATTGGAGGAGCATTGAAAATTAAAATGACCCACTTCATGGCAAACTTCACAAATAAAAGGATAGAGGGCACAAACTTTTTTACCAAGATCATCTAGAGCCCTAAACCACTTTCTAGTTTTTTCATTAATATGATGGATGCAATATTCATCTTTGACTTGATTAATTCCACAAGGTCTATGCATTCCACAAAAATTAACATGCTTATAAGAAATAGCATTCTTAGGAGTTTGAGCATGCTTATTGCAATAATTAACAACAATTTGATTCTTCAAGCAAGCCTCTTTAAAAGGTTCATGATACTTATCAAAATTCTTTTTAGGCAATTCAAAATGAGAAGTAAAGGCTTTATAAAGATTTACAGCAACTTGAGAGTCAAGACCATAAGTAGCACTCATATTTCGAAATTTATCGGTATCCATAAAAGCTTGAATGCATTCATAATCATAATTTATACCTGACTCTTTACCTTCATTGTTCTCCCATCCTTCAGCGTTGTCCTCAATCCGATCAAGAAGGTCCCACTTAGCTTCAACCTCCTTGCTTGTGAAAGATCCCTCCGAACACGCGTCCAGATAGTCCTTGTGTTGTCCTGAAAGCCTCGCATAAAAATTGTTAACAATAACATTACGGGGAAGCTCATGAATGGGACATTTGAGCATTAGTGACTTTAGTCTCCCCCACGCTTGAGAAATACTCTCTCCATCACGAGGATAAAAGTTATAAATATAATTCCTATCAATATGCACTTCATGAGGAGGATAAAATTTAGAATAAAACCGGGGCACAATATCATTCCATTCAAGAGAATCCCCATTATCCAGTAATTTATACCAATGCGCCGCTTTACCAGACAGCGATATAGAGAATAGTTTCTTCCTCACTTCATCCATAGCAATACCTGCACACTTGAATAAACCGCATAATTCATGCAAGAACAATAAATGATCTCCAGGGTGGACAGTTCCATCCCCTGTATAACGGTTATCCATAACGCGTTCAATAATTTGCATAGGTATTTATACGGAATACTTTCGGCAGGTGGATTTAAAATATCAGAAGCATCATTAGAGTTATCGCATATGGGAGATAAAGCATTATCAGAGCAAAATATTTCTTCCAAAGCTGAGGAGCAAAAAAGATTATTTTTATATAAACTAGCTTCCCCAAGCTTAGACTTATCCATAGTATTAGCAGTAATTGCATTCATACTAATAACATCACTACTAGCATGCAAATAAGGTTCCATAGGTTTTTAAATTTTTGCATCAAACAATTCTAAATCAGGAAAAAGACTAAAAAGCTCACCAATTTTTTTGTTGTTTTCCATTATGCCTAACTAGTGTAAACAAGAAACAAAAAGTTGCAATTGCAGGATCTAAAGGAAATAGCTTCGAGTACTTACAATGGCGGAAAATAGCTTGGTAGCCGAGGTCCGGAGTGTGAGTACCTTTTTACCTTTCCTCCCCGGCAACGGCGCCAGAAAATAGCTTGATGTCTACGTTCCCCCTCCTTTCCTGTAGACAGTGTTGGGCCTCCAAGAGCAGAGGTTTGTAGAACAGCAGCAAGTTTTCCCTTAAGTGGATCACCCAAGGTTTATCGAACTCAGGGAGGAAGAGGTCAAAGATATCCCTCTTATGCAACCCTGCAACCACAAAGCAAGAAGTCTCTTGTGTCCCCAACACACCAAATAGGTGCACTAGTTCGGCGAAGAGATAGTGAAATACAGGTGGTATGAATATATAGGAGCAGTAGCAACGGTGCCAGAAAATAGCTTGCTGGCGTGTAGTTGATGGTGGTAGTATTGCAGCAGTAGTAACGCAAAGAAACAAGAACAAGCAGCGATAGCAGTATTTAGGAACAAGGCCTAGGGATTACACTTTCACTAGTGGACACTCTCAACATTGATCACATAACAGAATAGATAAATGCATACTCTACACTTTTGTTGGATGATGAACACATTGCGTAGGATTACACGAACCCTCAATGCCGGAGTTAACAAGCTCCACAATTACTGTTCATATTTTAGTAACCTTATAGTGTAAGATAGATCAAAAGACTAAACCAAGTACTAACATAGCATGCACACTGTCACCTTCATGCATATGTAGGAGGAATAGATCACATCAATATTATCATAGCAATAGTTAACTTCGCAGTCTACAAGAGATCATGATCATAGCATAAACCAAGTACTAACACGGTGCACACACTGTCACCTTTACACACGTGCAGGAGGAATAAAACTACTTTAATAACTTTGCTAGAGTAGCACATAGATAAATTGTGATACAAACTCATATGAATCTCAATCATGTAAAGCAGCTCATGAGATTATTGTATTGAGGTACATGGGAGAGATGAACCACATAGCTACCGGTACAGCCCCGAGCCTCGATGGAGAACTACTCCCTCCTCATGGGAGCAGCAGCGGTGATGAAGATGGCGGTGGAGATGGCAGCGGTGTCGATGGAGAAGCCTTCCGGGGGCACTTCCCCGTTCCGGCGGCGTGCCGGAACAGAGACTCCTGTCCCCCAGATCTTGGCCTCGCGATGGCGGCGGCTCTGGAAGGTTTCTGTGGTTTTCGTCAATCGTATCAGGGTTTCCGATCCAGGGGCTTTATATAGGCGAAGAGGCGGCGCAGGAGGGTCGAAGGGGCGACGACACCATAGGGCGGCGCGGCCAGGGCCTGGGCCGCGCCGGCCTATGGTCTGGGGGCCTGCCCCCTCCGGTCCTTCCCGGTGTTACGGATGCTTCCGGTGAAAATAGGAACTTGGGCGTTGATTTCGTCTCGATTCCGAGAATATTTCGTTACTACGATTTCTGAAACCAAAAACAGCAGACAGAACCGGCACTTCGGCATCTTGTTAATAGGTTAGTTCCAGAAAATGCACGAATATGACATAAAGTGTGCATAAAACATGTAGATAACATCAATAATGTGGCATGGAACACAAGAAATTATCGATACGTCGGAGACGTATCAATAAGGTGGCAATTTAATAGCATCAGTCAAAGGGATTTGCAAGAATAAAGGTTTCATCCAATCGCAAAATTTATTATAGTGTTCTTCTTCCTTTGATTTTAGTTTCTTAGCAGGAAAAGGCATTTGCTTTTGCACCCAAGGTTCTCTTTCATTACCATGTTTCTCAGCAATAAAATCTTCTTTAGTGTACTTTTTATTTTTAGCATGCTTTTCAGGTTCTTCTTCAACATCTTCTTTATCAGGAGTATCATTCTTATCATTATCTTTATCATTATCATGTTCATTACCACTTTCAGTTTCAGCATCAGAAATAGAAATACTATTAGGATCATTAACAGGTTCAGAGGATTCTACAACATTTTTATGTTTCTTCTTCTTTTTCTTCCTAGAATGAGCACTAGGTTCAATGCGTTGAGAATCTTGTTCAATTATTTTGGGATGCCCTTCAGGATATAGAGGATCCTGGGTAGAGACACCACCTCTAGTTGTTACTTCATAAGTATGTTTCTCTTTAGAATTATTCCCTAACAAGTCATTTTGCACTTTAGTGAGTTGATCAATTTGAGTTTGAATCATATGAAAATGTTTAACAAGCATCTTAACATCATTGGAGGTTCTCTCTACAATATCATGCAATTCACTAATAGCTCGAGAATTTTCCATTAAATGATTCTCTACTCTCATATTAAAATTTTCTTGCTTAACAATATAATTATCGAACTCATCTAAGCATTGTGCAGGAGGTTTCGAATACGGAATATCTTCCCTAGTAAAGCGTTGAAGGGAGTTTACCTCAATCATGGATGAAGGGGGAATTATCTCACATATATCTTCTATAGGAGGTAGATTCTTCACATCTTCAGATTTAATACCTTTCTCCTTGAGAGACTTCTTGGCTTCCCTCATATCTTCATCATTCAATTTAATTAAACCCCTCTTCTTCAATATTGGCGTTGGAGTTGGTTCAGGCGTAGTCCAATCATCATGATTCCGGCTTATTTTAGCCAATAATTCTTCAGCGTCGTCTGGAGTTCTTTTCCTGAAAACGCAACCAGCACAACTATCCAGGTATGCCCTAGACTCAATGGTTAGTCCGCTATAAAATATATCAAGTAAATCATGCTTTTCCAAATCATGATCAGGCTGCGCTCTAATAAGAGAGCAAAAACTCGCCCAAGCCTCAGGCAATTTCTCTTCATCTCCCTGGTCAAAATTATAAATTCTCTGCAAAGCAATATGTTGAGCACTAGCAGGAAAGTATTTGCGGAAGAAAACATCAAGCAATTCTTTTGGACTTTTAATAGAATTAGGTGGCAAATTATTATACCAAGTTTTAGCGTCATCCTTTAATGAGAATGGAAAGATTTTAGCAACAAAGTAAGTACGCATCTTGACATCATCAGAAAACAAGCTACTAAGAGTAGATAACTCAGTCATGTGTTCAACAGCACTTTCTTTTTCAGTACCACAAAAGGGTGTTTTCTCAACAATAGCTATATGAGATAGATCAAGAGAAAAATCATAATCTTTATCCTTAATGTTTATAGGAGATGTAGCAAATTTAGGATCGTGGAGACAGTTTATATCTAACGGCATGTTACGCAAGCAACTTTTTAATTTTTCTTGCATCAGTAGTAGCATTGCATTTTTCAATAAAATCATCATTAAGCTCCACATAATCTTCATCAGGATCATCACTAAAATAATCAAGTTCGGGTGAACTAACGGTGTGTAGTAGCATTAGGAGTTTCAGTATTTTCAATTTGTCTAGACCTAGCAATTGTAGCATCTAGAAAGGATCCCAATGAACCACTATCATCAAGCACAGCAGAAACATTATCAATATTATGAGAGTTTTCAGATTCAGCAGAAGTACCCGCATGCGAAGCATGTGGCGGTGAAACAAGTTTATCAATCACAGAGATGGTGAATCAAGAGCAGAGGTATTCAGAATTGTACCTTTTCTTGTAGTGGATGGTAATATGGCGATCTTAGTATCGCGAGGTTTACCCATGATGGAGAATTTGCAGCGAACAATATCAATCCAAGTGAACTTCCAAATAAAGCTATGCTCCCCGGCAACGGCGCCAGGAAAATAGTCTTGATGACCCACAAGTATAGGGGATCGCAGGTCTTCGAGGGAAGTAAAACCCAATTTATTGGTTCGACACAAGGGGAGACAAAGAACACTTGGAAGCCTTAACAGCGGAGTTGTCAATTCAGCTGCACTGAAACAGACTTGCTCGCAAGAGTTTATCAAGAGTAACAGTTTTATAGCAGTAGCAGATAGTGAAATAACGGCAGCAGAGTAATGAGACAATGCGTAGTGATTTTAGTAAACAGCAGGATTAAAATACTATAGGCACGGGGACGGATGACGGGCGTTGCATGGATGAGAGAAACTCATGTAACAATCATAGCAGGGCATTTGCAGATAATAATAAAACGGTGTCCAAGTACAAAGCAATCAATAGGCATGTGTTCCATATATAGTCGTGCGTGCTCGCAATGAGAAACTTGCACAACATCTTTTGTCCTACCAGCCGGTGGCAGCCGGGCCTCAAGGGAAACTACTGGATATTAAGGTACTCCTTTTAATAGAGTACCGGAGCAAAGCATTAACACTCCGTGAACACATGTGATCCTCACATCGCTACCATTCCCTCCGGTTGTCCCGATTTCTGTCACTTCGGGGCCATCGGTTCCGGACAGCGACATGTGTATACAACTTATAGGTAAGACCATAAACAATGAATATCATGATGAAACAATAACATGTTCAGATCTGAGATCATGGCACTCGGGCCCTAGTGACAAGCATTAAGCATAACAAGTTGCAACAATATCATCAAAGTACCAACTACGGACACTAGGCACTATGCCCTAACAATCTTATGCTATTACATGACCAATCTCATCCAATACCTACCATCCCCTTTGGCCTACAACGGGGGAATTACTCACACATGGATGGGGGAAACATGGCTGGTTGATGTAGAGGTGTTGGCGGTGATGGCGGCGATGATCTCCTCCAATTCCCCGTCCCGGCGGAGTGCCAGAACGGAGACTTCTGGCTCCCACGACGGAGTTTCGCGATGTGGCGGCGTTCTGGAGGGTTTCTGGCGACTTCGACTTCTCTCCTGGCGTTTTTAGGTCGAGGCCGATAAATAGTCCGAAGGAGGGCGTCGGAGGCCGGCCGAGGGGGCCACACCACAGGGCCGCGTGGGCCCCCCTGGGCCGCGCCGCCCTATGGTGTGGGGCCCTCGGGCCTCCACCTGGTTCGTCCTTCTGGCTCCGTCAGTTCTCTGGGAAAATAGGGCCTTCTGCATAAATTCCGAGGTTTTTCCCGAAAGTTGGATTTCTGCACAAAAACGAGACACCAGAGCAGTTCTACTGAAAACAGCGTTAGTCCGTGTTAGTTGCATCCAAAATACACAAATTAGAGGCAAAACAATAGCAAAAGTGTTCGGGAAAGTAGATACGTTTTGGACGTATCACACAACAAGGCACAAAACTAAGATAAGGAGAGGTTGCTACAGTAGTAACAACTTCCAAGACTCAAATACAAAATAGAGGTACTGTAGCAAAATAAACACATGGGTTATCTCCCAAGAAGTTCTTTCTTTATAGCCATTAAGATGGGCTCAGTAGCTTTAATGATGCACTCGCAAGAAATAATAGTTGAAGCAAAAGAGAGCATCAAAAAGCAAATCCATAACACATTTAAGTCTAACCCACTTCCTATGCATAGGAATCTTGTACACAAATAAATTCATGAAGAACAAAGTGACAAGCATAAGAAGATAAAACAAGAGTAACTTCAAAATTTTAAGCATATAGAGAGGTGTTTTAGTACCATGCAGATTTCTACAACCGTATTTTCCTCTCTCATAATAATTTCCAGTAGCTTCATGAATAAACTCAACAATATAACTATCACATGCAGCATACTTTTCATGATCCACAAACATATAATTTTTATCAAGCTCAAAAATAGTGGAATTAAAACTTTCAAACTCACTTTTATCAATTATATGACAAGATGATTGATCAATCTCAAGAGATATGGGACTCATAGAACAAGTCAAGAACTCTCCAATCCCATTTTCATTAGTAGTACAATTAATAGTATCAAGTAACATAGGACCATCATCAAGAGATTTATCATAAACATTTGCTAAACAAAATTCTTTAGTACCATGCATTTCGACATCAGGCACAAACAAAGCATTATCATAAGATTTATCAAAGTAGCATGGATTATCATAGATAACAGTAGCATAATTATTCTCACAAGTTTTACTCATAGGTAGTATTTCAAGAGAATCCACAGGAACATAACATTCAACCTCTTTTGGTAAGCATGGAGGACAATCAAATAGTGTAAGAGATAAAGAGTTACTCTCATTAGAAGGTTGGCATGGGTAGCTAATCCATTCTTCCTCCTTTTGTTCATCACTCTCCTCTTCTTTTTCATCTAATGAGCTTTTAGGTTCATCAATTTCCTCCTCTTTTTCATCCAATGAGATTCCAGGTTCATCAGCTTCTTCTTCCACAAGTTCCTGCAAATTGTGAGTGCATTCTTGTGCATTAATGAGTCTCTCTTTATAATCAATGATATAAGGATTATCACTGTAGCATTCTATGCAAGAATTAAGGATAAAAGAGACATAATCTTCAAGGTCCTTACAAACAACACAAGTTTCATAATTCTTAACCATGAAGGATTCTATCTCAGAGGTTCCCATAAATAAGACAAATTGTTCTACCTCTTCGAACCCATAATGAATATAGCAATTCCGATTATAGTTCTTAATTAAAAATTCCTCACTAAAGCCACATTGAAATTTAAGATGTTTAGTATCCTGTTGAGAGCAACAGTTTATATCATGGCGTTTAAGCAAGATTTTAGCAATTGTATTCAATTTTTCTATCATAGCACTCATTACTTTACCAGTTCTTGATTCTCTATAATTATTATAATATTCTATAAGCTCCAAGTAGGTTATAGGTTCTCCCATAATAGCAGTTTTTAATTTTTAGATTTTTCAAATTTTTATGGATTTTTGGGTATATAGGAAAAGTAAAACAAGACAAAAAGAAACTAGAGAAAAGTAAACTAAACAAAGTAATACTAGACAGAAATAAACTAAGCACAAATAAACTAAACAAAAGTAAACTAAGCAAAACAAAATAAAATAAAAACAAGAGAGAGGTAGAGTGTACTCCCCAGGTGAACTTATGAGTAGAGCTATGCCTCCCCGGCAACGGCGCCAGAAAACAGTCTTGATAACCCACAAGTATAGGGGATCGCGGCAGTCTTCGAGGGAAGTAAAACCCAAATTTATTGATTCGACACAAGGGGAGGTAAAGAATACTTATAAGCCTTAACAACTGAGTTGTCAATTCAGCTGCACCTGGAAAACCACTAGTAACAGGGGTGATGTGAAAGTAGCAGTAATATGAGAGCAATATTAATAGTAACACAACAACAGTAACACAGGAGCAATGGCACCGGAAAATAGTTGATACTACTTCCAATGACATATAGAACGAGTATATGATGATGAGAGATGGACCGGGGTTCCCAGCGATCTACACTAGTGGTAACTCTCCAATAACAAGTGACAAGTGTTGGGTGAACAAATTACAGTTGGGCAATTGATAGGATTGATAAAGCATTAAGAAAGAACATCAATTCATTAATCATGTAGGCATGTTTTCCATATATAGTCGTACGTGCTCGCAATGAGAAACTTGCACAACATCTTTTGTCCTACCAGCCGGTGGCAGCCGGGCCTCAAGGGAATCTACTGGATATTAAGGTACTCCTTTTAATAGAGTACCGGAGCAAAGCATTAACACTCCGTGAAAACATGTGATCCTCACATCACCGCCATCCCCTCCGGTTGTCCCGATTTCTGTCACTTCGGAGCCTTTGGTTCCGGACAGTGACATGTGCATACAACTTGTAGATACAATCTAAGCAATAAGTATAGAGCTCAAATCTAAGATCATGCCACTCGGGCCCTAGTGACAAGCATTAAACATAACAAGATTGCAGCAACAATAACTTCACAAACTTTATAGATAGACTAATCATAATGTATCATCCATCGGATCCCAACAAACACAACACCGATTACATCAGATGGATCTCAATCATGTAAGGCAGCTCATGAGATCATTGTATTGAAGTACATGGGATAGAGAGTACCAACTAGCTACTGCTAGAACCCGTAGTCCATGGGGGAACTACTCACGGAGCATGATGGAGGCGGTGGCATCGATGGAGATGGCTTCCGGGGGCACTTCCCCGTCCCGGCAGGGTGCCGGAACAGAGACTTCTGTCCCTCGAATTGGAGTTTCGCGATGGCGGCGGCGTCCCTGGAGTCTTTCTGGAGTTTTGTCAATTGGTACTGCGTTTTTAGGTCGAAAGGGGTTATATAGGCGAAGAGGCGGCGCAGGAGGGTCGACAGGGTGGCCTCCCCATAGGGGGCGCGGCCAGGGTGTGGCCCGCGCGGCCCACCCGTGTGGTGGCCCCTCGCTCTCCGCCGACTCTCCCTCGGTGTTCTGGATGCTTCCGCGAAAACTAGGAAGATTGGCGTTGATTTCGTCCAATTCCGAGAATATTGCCCGAACAGCCTTTACGGAACCAAAAACAGCAGAAAACAGGAACTGGCACTGTGGCATCTTGTTAATAGGTTAGTTCCGGAAAACGCATAAAAACATTATAAAGTGCAAGCAAAACATGTAAGTATTGTCATAAAACAAGCATGGAACATCAGAAATTATGGATACGTTGGAGACGTATCAGGAGGCGTGGTAGCTTTCTTGCCACCCTTCTTGAATTTTCCCTTAGACTTGCCTGTTTCTTGAAACTGGTGGTCTTGTTGACCATCAAAACTTGGTGCTCTTTCTTGATCTCAATCTCAGCAGCTTTTAGCATGCCAAAGAGTTCAGGTAACTCCTTGTTCATGTTCTGCATATTGTAGTTCATCACAAAGTTCTTGTAACTTGGTGGCAGTGATTGAAGGACACGATTAATCCCCAGTTTGTTAGGAATCACTATTCCCAAGTCACTGAGTTTCTTCGCATGCCCGGTCATGGCGAGCATGTGCTCACTAACGGAGCTGCCTTCTTCCATCATGCAGCTGAAGAATTGTTTCGATGCTTCATAGCATTCCATGGCCGCATGAGTCTCAAAAATAGCTTTCAGCTCTTTCATCAACTCATGAGGATCGTGGTGCTCAAAACGTTTTTGAAGATCGGATTCCAGACTGCACAGGATGGCACACTAAACTTGAGAGTACCGAATTTTCCGAGTCTCGTAAACAGCTTTTACTTCATCGGTTTCAGTTTACGGGGAGGGTCACCTAGCGGTGCATCAAGCACATATTGCAGATTTCCGCCAGAGAGGAAGATCCTCACATGACGGAACCAGTCGGTGAAGTTGCTACCGTTGCTCTTAAGTTTTTCTTTCTCTAGGAACTGGTTAAAATTGATTGGGGACGCCATCTCTACAACATATATTTGCAAAAGTTTAGACTAAGTTTATGACAAATTGAGTTCAAATTTTAATTCAACATAATTAAAAATCTAGGTGAACTCCCACTCAAAACAATATCCCTCGCATTGTCTTAGTGATCACACGAACCAAATCCACCGCACCTAAGTCTGAATATCACGAGACAAGGTGTGATTTCAATGGCGAACACTCAAAGTGTTCATCATATCAACTATATGATTCATGCTCTACCTTTCGGTATCACGTGTTCCGAGACCATGTCTGTACATGCTAGGCTCGTCAAGGCCACCTTAGTATCCGCATGTGCAAAACTGTCTTGCACCCGTTGTATGCACTTGTTGATTCTATCACACCCGATCATCACGAGATGCTTCGAAACGACAAGTCTTGGCAACGGTGCTACTAAGGATGAACACGTTATTATCTTGAGATTTTAGTGAGGGATCATCTTATAATGCTATCGTCGCGATCTAAGCAAAATAAGATGCATAAAAGGATTAACATCACATGCAGTTCATATGTGATATGATATGGCCCTTTTGTCTTTGCGCCTTTGATCTTCATCTCCAAAGCACGGACATGATCTCCATCATCTTCGGGCATGATCTCCATCATCGTCGGCGTAGCGTCAAGGTCAATGGCGCCGTCTTCATGATTGTCCTCCATGTAGCAACTATTACAACTACTTTGAAATACTACTCAACATGAAATTTAAAGACAACCATAAGGCTCCTGCCGGTTGCCACAATACAATAATGATCATCTCATACATATTCATCATCACATTATGGCCATATCACATCACCAAACCCTGCAAAAACAAGTTAGACGTCTCTATTTTGGTTTGCATATTTTACGTGGTTTAGGGTTTTCGAGAGAGATCTAATCTACCTACGAACATGAACCACAACGTTGATACTAATGTTTTCAATAGAAGAGTAAATTGAATCTTCACTATAGTAGGAGAGACAGACACCCGCAAAGCCTCTTATGCAATACAAGTTGCATGTTGAACGAGGAACAAGTCTCATGAACGCGGTCATGTAAAGTTAGTCCGAGCCGCTTCATCCCACTATGCCACAAAGATGCAAAGTACTCAAACTAAAGATAACAAGAGCATCAACGCCCACAAAACCATTGTGTTCTACTCGTGCAACCATCTATGCATAGACCTGGCTCTGATACCACTGTAGGATAACGTTGCATAGAAAACAAAAAAAATTCCTACCGCGAACACGCAATCCAAGCCAAGATGCAATCTAGAAGACGGTAGCAACGAGGGGTTTATCGAGTCTTACCCTTGAAGAGATTCCAAAGCCTACAAGAGGAGGCTCTTGTTGCTGCGGTAGACGTTCACTTGCCGCTTGCAAAAGCGCGTAGAAGATCTTGATCACGATCCCTCCGGCGCCACGAACGGGCAGCACCTCCGTACTCGGTCACACGTTCGGTTGTTGATGAAGACGACGTCCACCTCCCGTTCCAGCGGGCAGCGGAAGTAGTAGCTCCTCTTGAATCCGACAGCACGACGGCGTGGTGTCGGTGGCGGTGGAGAACTCCGCCGGAGCTTCGCTAAAGCACGCGGGAGCTATGGAGGAGAGGGGGGCGGCTAGGGTTTGGGAGGGGGTGGCCGGCCACTTGGGGGGTGCGGCCAGGTGGTGGTCTTGAGGTGGCCGGCCCCCTCCCCTTGTCCCTCATTATATAGGTGGAAGCCCCAAGGGTTGGACTACAAGTCTCCGAATAAGACCCGAACCCAAAACCTTCCATATGATTGGGAAACCTACCCAAGCTAGGACTCCCACTAGAGGTGGGAGTTCCACCTTCCATGGAGGGGGTGGCCGGCCCCCCTTGGGGGAGTCCACTTGGAACTCCTCCCCCTCTAGGGTTGGCCGGCCATGGAGGTGGAGTCCCTCCGGGACTCCACCTTCCTTGGTGGTTTCTTCGGACTTTTCTAGAACCTTCTAGAACCTTCCATAGAACCTTCCGCATCATTTTAATTCACATAAAATGACATCCTATATATGAATCTTATTCTCCGGACCATTCTGGAACTCCTCGTGATGTCCGGGATCTCATCCGGGACTCCGAACAAATATTCGAACTCCATTCCATATTCAAGTTCTACCATTTCAACATCCAACTTTAAGTGTGTCACCCTACAGTTCGTGAACTATGCGGACATGGTTGAGTACTCACTCCGACCAATAACCAATAGCGGGATCTGGAGATCCATAATGGCTCCCACATATTCAACGATGACTTTAGTGATCGAATGAACCATTCACATACGATACCAATTCCCTCTGTCACGCGATATTTTACTTGTCCGAGGTTTGATCTTCGGTATCACTCTATACCTTGTTCAACCTCGTCTCCTGACAAGTACTCTTTACTCATACCGTGGTATGTGGTCTCTTATGAACTTATTCATATGCTTGCAAGACATTAGACGACATTCCACCGAGAGGGCCCAGAGTATATCTATCCGTCATCGGGATGGACAAATCCCACTGTTGATCCATATGCCTCAACTCATACTTTCCGGATACTTAATCCCACCTTTATAACCACCCATTTACGCAGTGTCGTTTGGTGTAATCAAAGTACCTTTCCGGTATAAGTGATTTATATGATCTCATGGTCATAAGGACTAGGTAACTATGTATCGAAAGCTTATAGCAAATAACTTAATGACGAGATCTTATGCTACGCTTAATTGGGTGTGTCCATTACATCATTCATATAATGATATAACCTTGTTATTAATAACATCCAATGTTCATGATTATGAAACTAATCATCCATTAATCAACAAGCTAGTTTAGAGGCATACTAGGGACTCTTTGTTTGTCTACATATCACACATGTACTAATGTTTCAGTTAATACAATTATAGCATGACATATAAACATTTATCATAAACATAGAGATATAAATAATAACCACTTTATTATTGCCTCTAGGGCATATCTCCTTCATCAACTAGATCACAAAGAGAGAGATGAACCACATAGCTACGGTAGAGCCCTCAGCCTCGGGGGAGAACTACTCCCTCCTCATCATAGGAGACAGCATCGGCGATGAAGATGGCGGTGGTGTCGATGGAGATGCCTTCCGGGGGCAATTCCCCGTCCCGGCGACGTGCCGGAACAGAGACTTCTGTCCCCCGAATCTTGGCTTCGCGATGGCGGCGGCTCTGGAAGGTTTCTCGTACCGTGGCTTATTCTTTTAGGGTTTTCGCGACGGAGACCTTAAGTAGGCGGAAGGGCAGCCTCGGAGGGGCCCTGGTGGGGCCACACCATAGGGGGGCGCGCCTGATACGTCTCCGACGTATCGATAATTTCTTATGTTCCATGCCACATTATTGATGATATCTACATGTTTTATGCACACTTTATGTCATATTTATGCGTTTTCCGGAGCTAACCTATTGACGAGATGCCGAAAGGCCAGTTGCTGTTTTCTGCTGTTTTTGGTTTCAGAAATCCTAGTAAGGAAATATTTTCGGAATCGGACGAAATCAACACCGGAGATCTTATAATTTCGGGAAGCTTCCAGAGCACCGCAGAAAAGTCATAGGGGAGCCAGGGGGCCCCACCCCACAGGGCGGCGCGGCCCAGGGGGGGCGCGCACCCTATCATCTGGGCACCCCGTGGCCCCTCCGACTCCGCCTCTCCGCCTATATAATCGTACCTGACCTAAAAACCTCGACCAGTTCGACGAAACCAGAGAAAACCATCCAGAGCCGCCGCCATCACGAAAGTCCAATTCGGGGGACAGAAGTCTCTGTTCCGGCACCCTGCCGGGACGGGGAATTGCCCCCGGAGCCATCTCCACCGCCGTCTCCACCGCCATCTTCACCGCCATCGCTGTCTCCATGATGAGGAGGGAGTAATTCACCCCCGGGGCTGAGGGCTCCGCTGTAGCTATGTGGTTCATCTCTCTCTCTTTGTGATCAAGTTGAATATCATCTATGTGCTACTCTAGTGATGTTATTAAAGTAGTCTATTCCTCCTGCACGGTGTAATGTTGGCAGTGTGTGCATCGTGTAGTACTTGGCGTATGCTATGATTGTGATCTCTTGTAGATTATGAAGTTAACTATTACTATGATGGTATTGATGCGATCTATTCCTCCTTTCATAGTGTGATGGTAGAAGTGTGCATGCTATGTTAGTACTTGGTTTGGTTGTGTTGATCTATCTTGCACTCTAAGGTTATTTAAATATGAACATTGAATATTGTGGAGCTTGTTAACTCCGGCATTGAGGGTTCGTGTAATCCTACACAATGGTGTTCATCATCCAACAAGAGGGTGTAGAGTAGTCCTATTATGTGATCATTGTTGAGAGTGTCCACTAGTGAAAGCAGGATCCCTGGGCCTTGCTTCCAAGCATCGAATTTCCGTTTGTTTACTGTTTTGTTGAATGTTTACTCGCTGCCATATTCCATTCAGATTGCTATTATCACTCATACTCATCCATATTACTTGTATCTCACTATCTCTTCGCCGAACTAGTGCACCTATACATCTGACAAGTGTATTAGGTGTGTTGGGGACACAAGAGACTTCTTGCTTTGTGGTTGCAGGGTTGCTTGAGAGGGATATCTTTGACCTCTTCCTCCCTGAGATCGATAAACCTTGGGTGATCCACTTAAGGGAAACTTGCTGCTATTCTACAAACCTCTGCTCTTGGAGGCCCAACACTGTCTACAAGAATAGAAGCTCCAGTAGACATCAAGCACTTTTCTGGCGCCGTTGCCGGGGAGGAAAGGTAAAAGGCACTCATACTCCGGTTCAGTGTAAGATTTTTCTGGCGCCATTGTGTTTGTGCTCGAAGCTATTTCCTTTAGATCCTGCAATTGCAACTTTTTGTTTCTTGTTTACACTAGTTAGGCATAATGGAATACAACTATAAGCTTTTTGATTTATTTCCTAAGTTAGGACATGAATTGTGTGATGCGAAAATTAAAGAACCTATGGAGCCTCAATTGCATGCTAGTAGCAATGTTATTAGTATGAACGCAATCACTACTAATGCTATGAATAAGTCTAAGCTTGGGGAAGCTAGTTTATATAAAAATAATCTTTTTTGCTCTTTAGCTTTTGAAGAAATATTTTGCTCTGATAATGCTTTATCTCCCATATGCGATAACTCTAATGATGCTTCTGATATTTTAAATCCACCTACTACAAGTACTTCTTTCAAGATACCCATGAAAATTATTGAACGTGTTATGGATAACCGCTATGAAGGGGATGGAACTGTCCATCCTGAAGATCATTTACTGTTTTTGCATGAATTATGCGGGTTATTCAAGTGTGCAGGTATCTCTATGGATGAAGTGAGGAAGAAGCTATTCTTTGTTTCGCTGTCTGGTAAAGCGGCGCATTGGTATAAATTGTTGGAGAATAGTCATTCTCTTGGTTGGGAGGAAATTGCATCTCTCTTTTATTCTAAATTTTATCCTCCTCATGAAGTGCATATTGATAGGAATTATATTTATAACTTTTATCCTCGTGATGGAGAGAGTATTTCTCAAGCGTGGGGGAGATTGAAATCACTAATGCTCAAATGTCCCATTCATGAGCTCCCCCGTAATGTTATTGTTAACAATTTTTATGCGAGGCTTTCAGGACAACACAAGGACTATCTGGATGCCTGTTCGGATGGATCTTTCACAAGCAAGGAGGTTGAAGCTAGGTGGGATCTTCTTGATCGGATTGAGGAGAACGCTGAAGGATGTGAGAACAATGAAGGTAAAGAGTCAGGTATAAATTATGATTATGAATGCATTAAAGCTTTTATGGATACTGATAAATTCCGAAATATGAGTGCTACTTATGGTCTTGACTCTCAAGTTGCTGCAAATCTTTATAAAGCCTTTGCTTCTCATTTTGAATTGCCTAAAAATAATTTTGATAAGTATCATGAACCTTTTAAAGAGGCTTGCATGAAGAATGAAATTGTTGTTAATGATTGCAATAAGCATGCTCAAACTCCTAAGAATGCTATTTCCTATAAGCATGTTAATTTTTGTGGAATGCATAGACCTTGTGGAATTAATCAAGTCAAAGATGAATATTGCATCCATCATATTAATGAAAAAACTAGAAAGTGGCTTAGGGCTCTAGATGATCTTGGTAAAAAAGTTTGTGCCCTCTATCCTTTTATTTGTGAAGTTTGCCATGAAGTGGGTCATTTTAATTTTCAATGCTCCTCCAATGATAATTTGAACCCAATGAGTGCTGCAAAGTTGTATTGTGATGATGAAATTACTCCTAATCAGCATGACGAACTCACTTTATTCTTGTGGTGTGAAGAGTTATCAAGGAAAATTTCTTTGTTAGATATTAATGATCTTGATATTGATGATGTCCTGCATGGGTGTTTTTCTTATTGCATTGATAATAGCCATACAAATACTTACATACAAAATATTTTAGAAGATGACACCTTGCCCAAATATGATAGGACCGTTGTGTGTTTTGAACTAATTAATGAAAAGGAGGAATCCTCCCAAGTTTCTTCTATTGTTTCTGAAAGTAAATCAGGTTATGCGGACAAGACACCCTTCAAGCCTCTTCCTCCTAAAGAAGGGAACAAGGAGAAGGAAGAGAAGAAGAAGAAGAAGGGAACGAAGAAGAAGAAGAAGAAGAAGAAGAAGAAGGAGAATAAAAAGAAAGAGGTAACGGCATATCCCCGCGTGAATGAGATAACGTTAGGTAACCGTAAGTATGTTGCTCCTAATGATTATTATGATAATGAATCTGAATACGATGATCTTCCTATGCTCTCTACATACACTAGTGATCATGATTTGAATGAGCACACTACTTTTGATATTGCAAATCTCTGGGAAACTAATTCTGAAAATGATGATGATAATAATTGCCATAGTGTCAGTGCTATCCATGCTTCCTCCCATAATGATATAGAAAGCTCTAAGCTTGGGGAAGAGGTGTTTGAAAATCCTTTTGCTACTGATCATTATGTGTTTGATACATCTCCTTCTAATAACAATGATGGTATGGTCATAGATAAACCGACTGTGAAAGATAACTATTCTATTTCTTATGATGACACTGTGCCTCCGATCTTTGATGATTATTATAAAGAATGCTATGATATAGGTTATAACTATCCTTATGAAACTTGTCATAGTCATGATTGGATTACCAAAAACAATTCTTTTAATATGCAACTTGTTTACCATGTTCAAATTCTTGATAATAATCTTGCTCCAATTACTATTAATGAGAATAAATCTTCTTATGCCAAAATTAATGATACTTCTATGCATATGAACCATGATAAGAATGTTTTAAGTGATGGGTATATTGTGGATTTCATCAATGATGCTACTGAAAGTTATTATGAGAGAGGGAAATATGGTTATATGCATCTTAATAATATTAAGTTTCCCCTCTTTATGTTGAGAATCTTGAAGTTACTCGTGTTTTATCCTCTTATGCTTGTCACTTTGTTCTTCATGAATTCATTTGTGTACAAGATTCCTCTGCATAGGAAGCATGTTAGACTTAAATGTGTTTTGAATTTGCCTCTTGATGCTCTCTTTTGCTTCAAATACTATTTCTTGCGAATGCATCATTAAAACTGTTGAGCCCATCTTAATGGCTATAAAGAAAGAACTTCTTGGGAGATAACCCATGTGTTATTTGGTACAGTACTTTGTTTTATATTTGTGTCTTGGAAGTTGTTTATTACTGTAGCAACCTCTCCTTATCTTAGTTTTGTGTTTTGTTGTGCCAAGTAAAGTCGTTGATAGCAAGGTTGATACTAGATTTGGATTACTACGCAGAAATAGATTTCTGTCTGTCACGAATCTGGGCAAAATTCTCTGTAGGTAACTCAGAAAATTATTCCAATTTACGTGAGTGATCCTCAGATATGTACGCAACTTTCAATCAAGTTGAGCATTTTCATTTGAGCAAGTCTGGTGCCTCAATAAAATTCATCTTTACGGACTGTTCTGTTTTGACAGATTCTGCCTTTTATTTCGCATTGTTTCTTTTACCATGTGGGATGGATTTCTTTGTTCCATTGACTTCCAGTAGCTTTGAGCTATGTCCAGAAGTGTTAAGAATGATTGTGTCACCTCTGAACATGTGAATTTTTGATTATGCACTAACCCTCTAATGAGTTTGTTTCGAGTTTGGTGTGGAGGAAGTTTTCAAGGGTCAAGAGAGGAGGATGATATACTATGATCAAGAAGAGTGAAAAGTCTAAGCTTGGGGATGCCCCGGTGGTTCATACCTACATATTTCAAGAAGACTCAAGCATCTAAGCTTGGGGATGCCCAAGGCATCCCCTTCTTCATCGACAAATTATCAGGTTCCTTCTCTTGAAACTATATTTTTATTCGGCCACATCATATGTGCCTTACTTGGAGCGTCTGTATGTTTCTTGTTTTTGTTTTTGTTTGAATAAATGCTTGTGTGGGAGAGAGACACGCTCCGCTGGTTCGTATGAACACATGTGTTCTTAGCTTTTAGTATTCATGGCGAAGGTTGAAACTGCTTCGTTAATTGTTATATGGTTGGAATTGGAAAATGATACATGTAGTAATTGCTATAATGTCTTGGATAATGTGATACTTGGCAATTGTTGTGCTCATGTTCAAGCTCTTGCATCATATACTTTGCACCTATTAATGAAGAAGTACATAGAGCATGCTAAAATTTGGTTTGCATATTTGGTCTCTCTAAAGTCTAGATAATTTCTAGTATTGAGTTTGAACAACAAGGGAGACGGTGTAGAGTCTTATAATGTTTACAATATGTCTTTTATGTGAGTTTTGCTGCACCGCTTCATCCTTGTGTTTGTTTCAAATAGCCTTGCTAGCCTAAACCTTGTATCGAGAGGGAATACTTCTCATGCATCCAAATACTTGAGCCAACCACTATGCCATTTGTGTCCACCATACCTACCTACTACATGGTATTTCTCCGCCATTCCAAAGTAAATTGCTTGAGTGCTACCTTTAAACAATTCAAAATTTATCACCTCTGATTTGTGTCAATGTTTTATAGCTCATGAGGAAGTATGTGGTGTTTATCTTTCAATCTTGTTGGGCAACTTTCACCAATGGACTAGGGGCTTCATCCGCTTATCCAATAATTTTGCAAAAAGAGCTGGCAATGGGATTCCCAGTCCCAAATTAATCAAACTAAATAGACACTCCTCCATGGTATGTGATTGTTGGATGGCACCCGAAGGATTCGGTTAGCCATGGCTTGAGAAAGCAAAGGTGGGGAGGAGTGTCATCATAATAAAACTAAAATAAAAAGGCACCCCTTCATGGTATGAGATTGTTGGCAGGCACCCGAGGATTCGGTTAGCCATGGTTTGTGAAAGAAAGGTTGGAAGGAGTGCCACCCAAAAATAAAAATAATTCATGGGAGCCGCTCTTTGAAGGTTTGTCTGGCAAGGGGGTTAGAGTGCCCATTACCATTCGTTGACAACAACATACACCTCTCAAAACTTTATTTTTATGCTCTCTATATGTTTTCAAAACCAAAGCTCTAGCACAAATATAGCAATCAATTCTTCCCTCTACGAAGGGCCATTCTTTTACTTTCATGTTGAGTCAGTTCACCTATTTCTCTCTATCCCAAGAAGCAAACACTTGTGTGAACTGTGCATTGATTCCTACATACTTGCATATTGCACTTATTATATTACTTTGCATTGACAATTATCCATGAGATATATATGTTACAAGTTGAAAGCAACCGCTGAAACTTAATCTTCCTTTGTGTTGCTTCGATGCCTTTACTATGAATTTATTGCTTTATGAGTTAACACTTATGCAAGACTTATTGATGCTTGTCTTGAAAGTACTATTCATGAAAAGTCTTTGCTATATGATTCATTTGTTTACTCATGTCATTACCATTGTTTTGATTGCTGCATTCATTACATGTGTTTACAATAGTATGATCAAGGTTATGATGGCATGTCACTCCAGAAATTATCTATGTTTATCGTTTACCTGCTCGGGACGAGCAGAAACTAAGCTTGGGGATGCTGATACGTCTCCGACGTATCGATAATTTCTTATGTTCCATGCCACATTATTGATGATATCTACATGTTTTATGCACACTTTATGTCATATTTATGCGTTTTCCGGAACTAACCTATTGACGAGATGCCGAAAGGCCAGTTGCTGTTTTCTGCTGTTTTTGGTTTCAGAAATCCTAGTAAGGAAATATTTTCGGAATCGGACGAAATCAACACCGGAGATCTTATAATTTTGGGAAGCTTCCAGAGCACCGGAGAAAAGTCATAGGGGAGCCAGGGGGCCCACCCCACAGGGCGGCGCGGCCCAGGGTGGCGCCCCCCTATCATCTAGGCACCCCGTGGCCCCTCCGACTCCGCCTCTCCGCCTATATAATCGTACCTGACCTAAAAACCTCGACCAGTTCGACAAAACCAGAGAAAACCATCCAGAGCCGCCGCCATCGCGAAAGTCCAATTCGGGGGACAGAAGTCTCTGTTCCGGCACCCTGCCGGGACGGGGAATTGCCCCCGGAGCCATCTCCACCGCCGTCTCCACCGCCATCTTCACCGCCATCGCTGTCTCCATGATGAGGAGGGAGTAATTCACCCTCGGGGCTGAGGGCTCCGCTGTAGCTATGTGGTTCATCTCTCTCTCTTTGTGATCAAGTTGAATATCATCTATGTGCTACTCTAGTGATGTTATTAAAGTAGTCTATTCCTCCTACACGGTGTAATGTTGGCAGTCTGTGCATCGTGTAGTACTTGGCGTATGCTATGATTGTGATCTCTTGTAGATTATGAAGTTAACTATTACTATGATGGTATTGATGCGATCTATTCCTCCTTTCATAGTGTGATGGTAGAAGTGTGCATGCTATGTTAGTACTTGGTTTGGTTGTGTTGATCTATCTTGCACTCTAAGGTTATTTAAATATGAACATTGAATATTGTGGAGCTTGTTAACTCCGGCATTGAGGGTTCGTGTAATCCTATACAATGGTGTTCATCATCCAACAAGAGGGTGTAGAGTAGTCCTATTGTGATCATTGTTGAGAGTGTCCACTAGTGAAAGCAGGATCCCTGGGCCTTGCTTCCAAGCATAGAATCTCCGTTTGTTTACTATTTTGTTCAATGTTTACTCGCTGCCATATTCCATTCAGATTGCTATTATCACTTATACTCATCCATATTACTTGTATCTCACTATCTCTTCGCCAAACTAGTGCACCTATACATCTGACAAGTGTAATAGGTGTGTTGGGGACACAAGAGACTTCTTGCTTTGTGGTTGCAGGGTTGCTTGAGAGGGATATCTTTGACCTCTTCCTCCCTGAGATCGATAAACCTTGAGTGATCAACTTAAGGGAAACTTGCTGTTGTTCTACAAACCTCTGCTCTTGGAGGCCCAACACTGTCTACAAGAATAGAAGCTCCAGTAGACATCAAGCACTTTTCTGGCGCTGTTGCCGGGGAGGAAAGGTAAAAGGCACTCATACTCCGGTTCAGTGTAAAGATTTTTTATGGCGCCATTGTGTTTGTGCTCGAAGCTATTTCCTTTAGATCCTGCAATTGCAACTTTTTGTTTCTTGTTTACACTAGTTAGGCATAATGGAATACAACTATGAGCTTTTTGATTTATTTCCTAAGTTAGGACATGAATTGTGTGATGCGAAAATTAAAGAACCTATGGAGCCTCAATTGCATGCTAGTAGCAATGTTATTAGTATGAACGCAATCACTACTAATGCTATGAATAAGTCTAAGCTTGGGGAAGCTAGTTTATATAAAAATAATCTTTTTTGCTCTTCAGCTTTTGAAGAAATATTTTGCTCTGATAATGCTTTATCTCCCATATGCGATAACTCTAATGATGCTTCTGATATTTTAAATCCACCTACTGCAAGTACTTCTTTCAAGATACCCATGAAAATTATTGAACGTGTTATGGATAACCGCTATGACGGGGATGGAACTGTCCATCCTGAAGATCATTTACTGTTTTTGCATGAATTATGCGGGTTATTCAAGTGTGCAGGTATCTCTATGGATGAAGTGAGGAAGAAGCTATTCTCTGTTTCACTGTCTGGTAAAGCGGCGCATTGGTATAAATTGTTGGAGAATAGTCATTCTCTTGGTTGGGAGGAAATTGCATCTCTCTTTTATTCTAAATTTTATCCTCCTCATGAAGTGCATATTGATAGGAATTATATTTATAAATTTTATCCTCGTGATGGAGAGAGTATTTCTCAAGCGTGGGGGAGATTGAAATCACTAATGCTCAAATGTCCCATTCATGAGCTTCCCCGTAATGTTATTGTTAACAATTTTTATGCGAGGCTTTCAGGACAACACAAGGACTATCTGGATGCCTGTTCGGATGGATCTTTCACAAGCAAGGAGGTTGAAGCTAGGTGGGATCTTCTTGATCGGATTGAGGAGAACGCTGAAGGATGGGAGAACAATGAAGGTAAAGAGTCAGGTATAAATTATGATTATGAATGCATTGAAGCTTTTATGGATACTGATAAATTCTGAAATATGAGTGCTACTTATGGTCTTGACTCTCAAGTTGCTGCAAATCTTTATAAAGCCTTTGCTTCTCATTTTGAATTGCCTAAAAATAATTTTGATAAGTATCATGAACCTATTAAAGAGGCTTGCATGAAGAATGAAATTGTTGTTAATGATTGCAATAAGCATGCTCAAACTCCTAAGAATGCTATTTCCTATAAGCATGTTAATTTTTGTGGAATGCATAGACCTTGTGGAATTAATCAAGTCAAAGATGAATATTGCATCCATCATATTAATGAAAAAACTAGAAAGTGGCTTAGGGCTCTAGATGATCTTGGTAAAAAAGTTTGTGCCCTCTATCCTTTTATTTGTGAAGTTTGCCATGAAGTGGGTCATTTTAATTTTCAATGCTCCTCCAATGATAATTTGAACCCAATGAGTGCTGCAAAGTTGTATTGTGATGATGAAATTACTCCTAATCAGCATGACGAACTCACTTTATTCTTGTGGTGTGAAGAGTTATCAAGGAAAATTTCTTTGTTAGATATTAATGATCTTGATATTGATGATGTCCTGCATGGGTGTTTTTCTTATTGCATTGATAATAGCCATACAAATACTTACATACAAAATATTTTATAAGATGACACCTTGCCCAAATATGATAGGACCGCTGTGTGTTTTGAACTAATTAATGAAAAGGAGGAATCCTCCCAAGTTTCTTCTATTGTTTCTGAAAGTAAATCAGGTTATGCGGACAAGACATCCTTCAAGCCTCTTCCTCCTAAAGAAGGGAACGAGGAGAAGGAAGAGAAGAAGAAGAAGGGAACGAAGAAGAAGAAGAAGAAGGAGAATAAAAAGAAAGAGGTAACGGCATATCCCCGCGTGAATGAGATAACGTTAGGTAACCGTAAGTATGTTGCTCCTAATGATTATTATGATAATGAATCTGAATACGATGATCTTCCTATGCTCTCTACATACACTAGTGATCATGATTTTAATGAGCACACTACTTTTGATATTGCAAATCTCTGGGAAACTAATTCTGAAAATGATGATGATAATAATTGCCATAGTGTCAGTGCTATCCATGCTTCCTCCCATAATGATATAGAAAGCTCTAAGCTTGGGGAAGAGGTGTTTGAAAATCCTTTTGCTACTGATCATTATGTGTTTGATACATCTCCTTCTAATAACAATGATGGTATGGTCATAGATAAACCGACTGTGAAAGATAACTATTCTATTTCTTATGATGACACTGTGCCTCCGATCTTTGATGATTATTATAAAGAATGCTATGATATAGGTTATAACTATCCTTATGAAACTTGTCATAGTCATGATTGGATTACCAAAAACAATTCTTTTAATATGCAACTTGTTTACCATGTTCAAATTCTTGATAATAATCTTGCTCCAATTACTATTAATGAGAATAAATCTTCTTATGCCAAAATTAATGATACTTCTATGCATATGAACCATGATAAGAATGTTTTAAGTGATGGGTATATTGTGGATTTCATCAATGATGCTACTGAAAGTTATTATGAGAGAGGGAAATATGGTTATATGCATCTTAATAATATTAAGTTTCCCCTCTTTATGTTGAGAATCTTGAAGTTACTCGTGTTTTATCCTCTTATGCTTGTCACTTTGTTCTTCATGAATTCATTTGTGTACAAGATTCCTCTGCATAGGAAGCATGTTAGACTTAAATGTGTTTTGAATTTGCCTCTTGATGCTCTCTTTTGCTTCAAATACTATTTCTTGCGAATGCATCATTAAAACTGTTGAGCCCATCTTAATGGCTATAAAAAAGAACTTCTTGGGAGATAACCCATGTGTTATTTTGCTACAGTACTTTGTTTTATATTTGTGTCTTGGAAGTTGTTTATTACTGTAGCAACCTCTCCTTATCTTAGTTTTGTGTTTTGTTGTGCCAATTAAAGTCGTTGATAGCAAGGTTGATACTAGATTTGGATTACTGCGCAGAAACAGATTTCTGTCTGTCACGAATCTGGGAAAAATTCTCTGTAGGTAACTCAGAAAATTATTCCAATTTACGTGAGTGATCCTCAGATATGTACGCAACTTTCATTCAATTTGAGCATTTTCATTTGAGCAAGTCTGGTGCCTCAATAAAATTCGTCTTTATGGATTGTTCTGTTTTGACAGATTCTGCCTTTTATTTCGCATTGTTTCTTTTGCTATGTGGGATGGATTTCTTTGTTCCATTGACTTCCAGTAGCTTTGAGCAATGTCCAGAAGTGTTAAAAATGATTGTGTCACCTCTGAACATGTGAATTTTTGATTATGCACTAACCCTCTAATGAGTTTGTTTCGAGTTTGGTGTGGAGGAAGTTTTCAAGGGTCAAGAGAGGAGGATGATATACTACGATCAAGAAGAGTGAAAAGTCTAAGCTTGGGGATGCCCCGGTGGTTCATCCCTGCATATTTCAAGAAGACTCAAGCATCTAAGCTTGGGGATGCCCAAGGCATCCCCTTCTTCATCGACAAATTATCAGGTTCCTTCTCTTGAAACTATATTTTTATTCGGCCACATCTTATGTGCTTTACTTGGAGCGTCTGTATGTTTCTTGTTTTTGTTTTTGTTTGAATAAATGCTTGTGTGGGAGAGAGACACGCTCCGCTGGTTCGTATGACCACATGTGTTCTTAGCTTTTAGTATTCATGGCGAAGGTTGAAACTACTTCGTTAATTGTTATATGGTTGGAATTGGAAAATGATACATGTAGTAATTGCTATAATGTCTTGGATAATGTGATACTTGGCAATTGTTGTGCTCATGTTCAAGCTCTTGCATCATATACTTTGCACCTATTAATGAAGAAATACATAGAGCATGCTAAAATTTGGTTTGCATATTTGGTCTCTCTAAAGTCTAGATAATTTCTAGTATTGAGTTTGAACAACAAGGAAGACGGTGTAGAGTCTTATAATATTTACAATATGTCTTTTATGTGAGTTTTGCTGCACCGCTTCATCCTTGTGTTTGTTTCAAATAGCCTTGCTAGCCTAAACCTTGTATCGAGAGGGAATACTTCTCATGCATCCAAATACTTGAGCCAACCACTATGCCATTTGTGTCCACCATACCTACCTACTACATGGTATTTCTCCGCCATTCCAAAGTAAATTGCTTGAGTGCTACCTTTAAACAATTCAAAATTTATCACCTCTTATTTGTGTCAATGTTTTATAGCTCATGAGGAAGTATGTGGTGTTTATCTTTCAATCTTGTTGGGCAACTTTCACCAATGGACTAGTGGCTTCATCCGCTTATCCAATAATTTTGCAAAAAGAGCTGGCAATGGGATTCCCAGTCCCAAATTAATCAAACTAAATAGACACTCCTCCATGGTATGTGATTGTTGGACGGCACCCGAAGGATTCAGTTAGCCATGGCTTGAGAAAGCAAAGGTGGGGAGGAGTGTCATCATAATAAAACTAAAATAAAAAGGCACTCCTTCATGGTATGAGATTGTTGGCAGGCACCCGAGGATTCGGTTAGCCATGGTTTGTGAAAGAAAGGTTGGAAGGAGTGCCACCCAAAAATAAAAATAATTCATGGGAGCCGCTCTTTGAAGGTTTGTCTGGCAAGGGGGTTAGAGTGCCCATTACCATTCGTTGACAACAACATACACCTCTCAAAACTTTATTTTTATGCTCTCTATATGTTTTCAAAACCAAAGCTCTAGCACAAATATAGCAATCAATGCTTCCCTCTGTGAAGGGCCATTCTTTTACTTTCATGTTGAGTCAGTTCACCTATTTCTCTCTATCCCAAGAAGCAAACACTTGTGTGAACTGTGCATTGATTCCTACATACTTGCATATTGCACTTATTATATTACTTTGCATTGACAATTATCCATGAGATATATATGTTACAAGTTGAAAGCAACCGCTGAAACTTAATCTTCCTTTGTGTTGCTTCGATGCCTTTACTATGAATTTATTGCTTTATGAGTTAACTCTTATGCAAGACTTATTGATGCTTGTCTTGAAAGTACTATTCATGAAAAGTCTTTGCTATATGATTCATTTGTTTACTCATGTCATTACCATTGTTTTGATTGCTGCATTCATTACATGTGTTTACAATAGTATGATCAAGGTTATGATGGCATGTCACTCCAGAAATTATCTTTGTTTATCGTTTACCTGCTCGGGACGAGCAGAAACTAAGCTTGGGGATGCTGATACGTCTCCGACGTATCGATAATTTCTTATGTTCCATGCCACATTATTGATGATATCTACATGTTTTATGCACACTTTATGTCATATTTATGCGTTTTCCGGAACTAACCTATTGACGAGATGCCGAAAGGCCAGTTGCTGTTTTCTGCTGTTTTTGGTTTCAGAAATCCTAGTAAGGAAATATTTTCGGAATCGGACGAAATCAACACCGGAGGTCTTATAATTTCGGGAAGCTTCCAGAGCACCGGAGATAAGTCATAGGGGAGCCAGGGGGCCCACCCCACAGGGCGGCGCGGCCCAGGGGGGGCGCCCCTATCATCTGGGCACCCCGTGGCCCCTCTGACTCCGCCTCTCCGCCTATATAATCGTCCCTGACCTAAAAACCTCGACCAGTTCGACGAAACCAGAGAAAACCATCCAGAGCCGCCGCCATCGCGAAAGTCCAATTCGGGGGACAGAAGTCTCTGTTCCGGCACCCTGCCGGGACGGGGAATTGCCCCCGGAGCCATCTCCACCGCCATCTTCACCGCCATCGCTGTCTCCATGATGAGGAGGGAGTAATTCACCCCTGGGGCTGAGGGCTCCGCTGTAGCTATGTGGTTCATCTCTCTCTCTTTGTGATCAAGTTGAATATCATCTATGTGCTACTCTAGTGATGTTATTAAAGTAGTCTATTCCTCCTGCACGGTGTAATGTTGGCAGTGTGTGCATCGTGTAGTACTTGGCGTATGCTATGATTGTGATCTATTGTAGATTATGAAGTTAACTATTACTATGATGGTATTGATGCGATCTATTCCTCCTTTCATAGTGTGATGGTAGAAGTGTGCATGCTATGTTAGTACTTGGTTTGGTTGTGTTGATCTATCTTGCACTCTAAGGTTATTTAAATATGAACATTGAATATTGTGGAGCTTGTTAACTCCGGCATTGAGGGTTCGTGTAATCCTACACAATGGTGTTCATCATCCATCAAGAGGGTGTAGAGTAGTCCTATTGTGATCATTGTTGAGAGTGTCCACTAGTAAAAGCAGGATCCCTGGGCCTTGCTTCCAAGCATCGAATCTCCGTCTGTTTACTGTTTTGTTGAATGTTTACTCGCTGCCATATTCCATTCAGATTGCTATTATCACTCATACTCATCCATATTACTTGTATCTCACTATCTTTTCGCCGAACTAGTGCACCTATACATCTGACAAGTGTATTAGGTGTGTTGGGGACACAAGAGACTTCTTGCTTTGTGGTTGCAGGGTTGCTTGAGAGGGATATCTTTGACCTCTTCCTCCCTGAGATCGATAAACCTTGGGTGATCCACTTAAGGGAAACTTGCTGCTGTTCTACAAACCTCTGCTCTTGGAGGCCCAACACTGTCTACAAGAATAGAAGCTCCAGTAGACATCAGCGCCCCACCCCTTGGCCGCGCCGCCCTGGCGTGTGGGGCCCCTGGCTCTCCTCTGGTCCCTCTCTGGATCTCTGGAAGCTTCCGTGAAATATAAGATGCTGGGCGTTGATTTCGTCCAATTCCGAGAATATTTCCTGTGTAAGATTTCTGAAACCAAAAACAGCAGAAAACAGGAACTGGCACTTCGGCATTTCGTTAATAGGTTAGTTCCGGAAAATGCAAACGATATAAAGTGTGAACAAAACATGTAGGTATTGTCATAAAACAAGCATGGAACATCAGAAATTATAGATACGTTCGAGACGTATCAACATCCCCAAGCTTAGTTCCTACTCGTCCTCGAGTAGGTAAACGATAACAAAGATAATTTCTATAGTGACATGATACCAACATAATCTTGATCCAATAATGATGTAAAGCATATGAACTGAGATCAAATCACTCAAAGCAAATGTCTATATTGATATAAGAGATGATAATGCAAGAGTTAAACAAGCTAGAAGTTTTCATGAACTATTGCTTTAAAGACATGAAACCGTACAAAGTTCATTAAAGATGTGTTAAGTATCCAGCGTAGCAGTTCTATCCTTCATTCCAAGCATCAGTCAAGTAAAAATAAACATGAACGTCATGAATCAACTGTTTCGAAGTCTACTCAACCGGTGAGCGCAAGCATTTGGTATTAGCACCAGGATGTTATGGCATAAAGAACGTTAATGGGGGTTTGGAAGGCCAAATGGAAGAAAGTCTTACAAAGCTATAAGTGATTATTAGACAAGAGGAAGTCTTATAATCGAAGCTATGCAAGGAGTAGTGATTGCCATGCAACGGATGCACATAGAGCTATATGTGTATGAAAGCTCTTTAATGGAACTAGTGGGGGTGCATCCAACTTGGTTGCTCACGAAGACCTAGAGCACTTTTGAGGAGGCTCATCATTGGAATATACAACCCAAGTTCTATAGTGTAATTCCCCACATAGTTATACTAGTAAAACATGAAAACTCTCTCACATGGAGTATAGGTACTAAACATGAGCACAAATGATGACTATGAATATGCAGGTGCTAAACATGAGCACAAGTGTGGATAAAAGATAGTGATGTTGCCCCCTTTTTCTTTATTCTTTTTTTTCTTTTTTCTTTTCTATTTTTTTTCTTTCTTTTCTTTTTCTCTTTTTGATGGCCTCCATGGCTCTTTTCACTTTTAGGGGCAACATACTAATATGATAACACACTTTTTGGTACAAATAACTCATAATGAACAAAACATGATGTATAAAACTGTATGCCTCTGCCAGTGTAGCAGGATGTACAATGATCTAGCGTAACATGGGTAAACCACACATCAGCTGTATAGAATCATGCAAAGCAATGTATAAATAATGAATGACAACAAGTCATGTAATGTAAAATGGAATTTGCATGGAAATATATCTCGGAACAGCTATGGAAATGCTGTGGTAGGTAGGTATGGTGGCTGTTTTGAGGAAGATGTATGGCTTATGTGTAGGAGAACAAGAGAAAGTCCTCCCACGGGTTTGGATGTACTAGCGAAGTATGCACAATTCTCAATGTGAGCAAAATACAATGCACAGTACCGAAGAGGCTAGCAAATTTGGATGGTGGAAGTGTCAAAAACCGTAGCTTAACATTAGTCAAAAAGAACTCACAAGCTTATTGCAAACAACTAGCAGGTTCATCATTAAGAGCATGATTAAAATTCACTCCAAGGAGGGCCGTTCACGGTGGCACAAGTACCCCGCTAGCTCCCTCGACCTTCAGCACAACTTAGTTATTAATAGACATGGAAAGCTATCAAGTCCAACTACACCTTCAACTATTTAAGTAGAGTTTGTAGTACGGCACAAGCTTAAAAACAACAATCCACTACTAATTTTAACTTATTTATCCAGCAAGCCTTACCATCTAAATACCTCAAAACGCTTGCAAAGAATCAAGTTATCAAAGCTCAATGATCTACAAGATTATGCAAGTACTTCATTATACCACTACCATATGCAACATTTTCTGAACCAACCAAATAACAATGAACGAAGCAGTTTTCAACCTTCGCCATGAACATTAAAAGCTAAGAACACATGTGTTCATATGCACGAGTGGAGCGTCTCTCTCTCCCACACAAGCATGAATTTATTCAAACAAAACAAAAATAAAAACAAACAGACACTCCAAGTAAAGCACATAAGATGTGACGGAATAAAAATATAGTTTCAATAGAAGAAACCTGATAAATTGTTGATGAAGAAGGGGATGCCTTGGGCATCCCCAAGCTTAGACTTTTCACTCTTCTTAATCATATATCATCCTCCTCTCTTGACCCTTGAAAACTTCCTTCACACCAAACTCAAAACAAACTCATTAGAGGGTTAGTGCATAATCAAAAATTCACATGTTCAGAGGTGACACAATCATTTTTAACACTTCTGGACATTGCCCAAGGCTACTGAAAGTTAATGGAATAAATAAATCCATCCAACACAACAAAAGAGGCAATGCGAAATAAAAGGCAGAATTTGTCAAAACAGAACAGTCCGTAAAGACGAATTTTTCTGGGGCACTAAACTTGCTCAGATGAGAAAACTCAAAACTAATGAAAGTTGCGTACATATCTGAGGATCACTCACGTAAATTGGCAGATTTTTCTGAGTTACCTACAGAGAACCCTACCCAAATTCGTGACAGCAAGAAATCTGTTTCTGCGCAGTAATCCAAATCTAGTATCAACCTTACTATCAAAGACTTTACTTGGCACAACAATGCAATAAAATAAAGATAAGGAGAGGTTGCTACAGTAGTAACAACTTCCCAGACTCAAATATAAAACAAAATTACTGTAGTAAAACAAAAACATGGGTTATCTCCCAAGAAGTGCTTTCTTTATAGCCATTAAGATGGGCTCAGCGATTTTAATGATGCACTCCCAAGAAATAATAGTTGAAGCAAAAGAGAGCATCAAAAAGCAAATTCAAAACAAATTTAAGCCTAACCCACTTCCTATGAAAAGGAATCTTGTAAATAAACAAGTCATGTAAGCATAATGCAACAAGCATAGAAAGGCAACATAAGCGCAACTTCAATATTCTCAACATAAAGAGGGGAAACTTAATATTATTAAGATGCATATGACCATGTTTCCCTCTCTCATAATAACTTTCAGTAGTATCATGAGCAAACTCAACAATATAACTATCACATAAAGCATTCTTATCATGAGTCTCATGCATAAAATTATTACTCTCCACATAAGCATAATCAATTTTATTAGTAATAGTGGGAGCAAATTCAACAAAGTAGCTATCATTATTATTCTCATCAAGTGTAGGAGGCATAGTATAATCATAATAAAATTTATCCTCCATAGTAGGCGGCACCAAAATACCACTATCATTATAATCATCATAAATAGGAGGCAAAGTATCATCAAAGAAAATTTTCTCCTCAATGCTTGGGGGACTAAAAATATCATGCTCATCAAAACCAACTTCCCCAAGCTTAGAATTTTCCACAGTATTAGCAACAATGGTGTTTGAAGCGTTCATACTAATATCATTGCTACTAGCATGCAAATAAGGTTCCATTGGTTTTTTAATTTTCGCATCAAACAATCCATGTCTTAACTCAGGAAATAGATTAAAAAGCTCACTGTTATTTTCCATTATGCCTAGCTAGTGAACAAGAAACAAAAAGATGTAATTGCAGGATCTAAAGGAAATAGCTTCGAGCACTCACACACCGGCAACAGGGCTAGGAAATAGCTTAGTAGTCGGAGGATGTGAATACCTTTTACCTTACCTCCCCGGCAACGGCGCCAGAAAATAGCTTAGTTGCCGGGGACCGGAGTGTGAGTGCCTTTTACCTTACCTCCCCGGCAACGGCGCCAGAAAATAGCTTGATGTCTACGCACACTTCTATTCCTGTAGACAGTGTTGGGCCTCCAAGAGCAGAGGTTTGTAGAACAGCAGCAAGTTTCCCTTAAGTGAATCACCCAAGGTTTATTGAACTCAGGGAGGAAGAGGTCAAAGATATCCCTCTCAAGCAACCCTGCAATTACGATACAAGAAGTCTCTTGTGTCCCCAACACACCTAATACACTTGTCAGATGTATAGGTGCACTAGTTCGGTGAAGAGATAGTGAAATACAAGTAATATGGATGTATATGAGCGGTAATAGCAATCTGAAATAAATATGGCAGCAAGTAAACATTTAGCAGAACAGTGAATAAACGGAGATTCGATATTCGGAAACAAGGCCTAGGGATCCTACTTTCACTAGTGGACACTCTCAACATTGATCACATAACTGAAACTACTCTACACTCTCTTGTTGGATGACAAACGCCATTAATTGTGTAGGGCTACAAGAGCACCTCAATGCCGGAGTTAACAAGCTCCACAACATTAGATGTTCATATTTAAGTAACCTTAGAGTGCATGATAGACCAACGCAATTATACCGAGTACTAACATAGCATGCACACCGTCACCGACAGACTATGAAAGGAGGAATAGATCACATCAATACTATCATAGTAATAGTTAACTTCATAATCTACAAGAGATCACAATCATAGCTTATGCCAAGTACTACATGATGCACACACTATCAACATTACATCATGGAGGAGGAATAGAATACTTTAATAACATCACTAGAGTAGCACATAGATGATATTCAACTAGATCACAAAGAGAGAGATGAACCACATAGCTACGGTAGAGCCCTCAGCCTCAGGGGAGAACTAGTCCCTCCTCATCATAGGAGACAACAACGACGATGAAGATGGCGGTGGTGTCGATGAAGATGCCTTCCGGGGGCAATTCCCTGTCCCAGCAGCGTGCCGGAACAGAGATTTCTGTCCCCCGAATCTTGGCTTCGCGATGGCGACGGCTCTGGAAGGTTTCTTGTACCGTGGCTTATTCTTTTAGGGTTTTCGCGACGGAGACCTTAAGTAGGCGGAATGGCAGCCTTGGAGGGGCCCTGTGGGGCCACACCATAGTGGGGCGCGCCCCACCCCTTGGCCGCGTCGCCCTGGCGTGTGGGGCCCCTGGCTCTCCTCTGGTCCCTCTCTGGCTCTCTGGAAGCTTCCGTGAAATATAAGATTGATTTCGTCCAATTCCGAGAAATTTCCTGTGTAAGATTTCTGAAACCAAAAATAGCAGAAAACAGGAACTGGCACTTCGGCATCTCGTTAATAGGTTAGTTCCGGAAAATGCATAAAAACGATATAAAGTGTGAACAAAACATGTAGGTATTGTCATAAAACAAGCATGGAACATCAGAAATTATAGATACATTGGAGACGTATCAGGGGATCAAAAGAGAGAGCAAGTTCTTCAAAGACAACAATGGAGGAGAGAGAATAGGAAGAACTACTCAGCCCAAGGTGGAAGAAATGCTATTTATAGCCCAAGAGCAAATATAACCGTTGGGAAAAAGTTGGGCTGAGTCAGCCATCGAGGAGGCCGGTCAACCGGGCCTGGGACCGGGCCGTGCGGTTCAGGACCCGGTCAGACCGGGCCACAGACCGGGCCATCCGGTCCACAGACCGGTCGACCGGGCTAGTGACCGGACCAAGCTGGAAAGCTTACTGGATAGTGCCCGGTTGGCACCGGTCCAGGGGCCGGTTTGAACCGGGCCATCAGGTCGAATGGCCGGTCACGCCGGGCTAGAAACCGGGCCAGCAGGAAAGCATGTTATACAAAAACTGTGATAACTTTTGTGTTTGGACCCCGATTGACACGAAACCCCAACAAAAACTGGAAATATGGAGACTCCTCACAGAACATTTTAGATGATTTTAGAGAGGGAGTCTCTCACCGTCAAGAAACGGTGAAGACGTCCAAACTCGAAAACGCAATAGAAAACGCAATCGAAAATGCAATATTGTAAATGATACACCTTGTAAAATGCTATTCCAATTAGTGATCGGTTTACACCGTAAATTTGTCTTGATAAAGGTTTTAAACTTAGATCTCATCTTGTTATGTTTTGAATGATATTGAATGAAACCGACACCAAGCTAATTTTAATTAGGCAAATGCACACAATTTTGAAATTATGTGACAACAATCTAGCATCTACTATCAAACAAATTATTTTAGCCCCGCAACCAAGTAGTGCATAACATATAAATATGTGTGAATAATCTTGGAAGTACCGATGACCATATTATTTTTTAATTGGGTAACTAAGTAGTGCATACTCTAACAAATATGTTATAATAACATGATAATCACTGATGAAAGCATACCAACATGAGATTTAGTTATAAAAATATCTATACGAGGATGCCAAGGATTAAAATGGATAACCAATCGATATAACTATTTAAGGTCTCCTTTGATTTAAAGGATAGGAAAAACATAGGAATAGGAAAGGTATAGGATTGGAATGACATGTCTTCTTGAAACCTATAGGAAGATGAAGTTTGTTTGATTGTAGCAAAGGAATTTTTCCATGAGGTATGAGCTAATGCTTTTTTCCTATAGGAATTACACTACAAGATTCCTATAGGAATTTTTCCTATAGGATATGTTCCTATGAATCAAACAACATGTATAGGAATTTTTCCCATAGGAACCAAATCCTACACAATTCCTATGCAAATCCTTTGAATCAAAGGAGCCCTAAGAGGTATAACTTAAAAATTCAAAATTATAAGGATTTTGGTGAAACATATTTATTTGTGCATGCAAGAAAGATGGAGAATGTAGGACAATGCTGCATAGAAAACAAAAATTTTCCTACCGCGAACACGCAATCCAAGCCAAGATGCAATCTAGAAGACGGTAGCAACGAGGGGTTTATCGAGTCTCACCCTTGAAGAGATTCCAAAGCCTACAAGAGGAGGCTCTTGTTGCTGCAGTAGATGTTCACTTGCCGCTTGCAAATGCGCGTAGAAGATCTTGATCACGATCCCTCCGGCGCCACGAACGGGCAGCACCTCCGTACTCGGTCACACGTTCAGTTGTTGATGAAGACGACGTCCACCTCCCGTTCCAGTGGGCAGCGGAAGTAGTAGCTCCTCTTGAATCCGACAGCACGACGGCGTGGTGTCGGTGGTGGTGGAGAACTCCGGCGGAGCTTCGCTAAAGCACGCGGGAGCTATGGAGGAGAGGGGGCGGCTAGGGTTTGGGAGGGGGTGGCCGGCCACTCAAGGGGGGCGGCCAGGTTGTGGTCTTGGGGTGGCCGGCCCCCTCCCCTTGGCCCCTCATT
Organism: Lolium perenne; assembly: GCF_019359855.2. Lineage (NCBI taxonomy): Eukaryota > Viridiplantae > Streptophyta > Magnoliopsida > Poales > Poaceae > Lolium > Lolium perenne. Next base: position 28,139,128 of record NC_067248.2, on the reverse strand, counting down.
ATATAGGTGGAACCCCAAGTGTTGGACTACAAGTCTCCGAATAAGACCCGAACCCAAAACGTTCCATATGATAGGGAAACCTACCCAAGGTGGGAATCCCACTTGGGGTGGGATTCCCCCCTTCCATATGGGGGGGGTGGCCGGCCCCCATAGGGGGAGTCCACTTGGGACTCCTCCCCCACTAGGGTTGGCCGGCCATGGAGGTGGAGTCCCTCCGGGACTCTACCTTCCTTGGTGGTTTCTTCCGGACTTTTCTAGAACCTTCTAGAACCTTCCATAGAACCTTCCGCATCATTTTAATTCACATAAAATGACATCCTATATATGAATCTTATTCTCCGGACCATTCCGGAACTCCTCGTGATGTCCGGGATCTCATCCGGGACTCCGAACAAATATTCGAACTCCATTCCATATTCAAGTTCTACCATTTCAACATCCAACTTTAAGTGTGTCACCCTACGGTTCGTGAACTATGCGGACATGGTTGAGTACTCACTCCGACCAATAACCAATAGCGGGATCTGGAGATCCATAATGGCTCCCACATATTCAACGATGACTTTAGTGATCGAATGAACCATTCACATACGATACCAATTCCCTTTGTCACGCGATATTTTACTTGTCCGAGGTTTGATCTTCGGTATCACTCTATACCTTGTTCAACCTCGTCTCCTGACAAGTACTCTTTACTAAATACCGTGGTATGTGGTCTCTTATGAACTTATTCATATGCTTGCAAGACATTAGACGACATTCCACCGAGAGGGCCCAGAGTATATCTATCCGTCATCGGGATGGACAAATCCCACTGTTGATCCATATGCCTCAACTCATACTTTCCGGATACTTAATCCCACCTTTATAACCACCCATTTACGCAGTGGCGTTTGGTGTAATCAAAGTACCTTTCCGGTATAAGTGATTTACATGATCTCATGGTCATAAGGACTAGGTAACTATGTATCGAAAGCTTATAGCAAATAACTTAATGACGAGATCTTATGCTACGCTTAATTGGGTGTGTCCATTACATCATTCATATAATGATATAACCTTGTTATTAATAACATCCAATGTTCATGATTATGAAACTAATCATCCATTAATCAACAAGCTAGTTTAAGAGGCATACTAGGGACTTCTTGTTGTCTACATATCACACATGTACTAATGTTTCGGTTAATACAATTATAGCATGACATATAAACATTTATCATAAACATAGAGATATAAATAATAACCACTTTATTATTGCCTCTAGGGCATATCTCCTTCAGTCTCCCACTTGCACTAGAGTCAATAATCTAGATTACATTGTAATATACCTAACACCCATGGCATTCTGGTGTTGGTCATGCTTTGCCCTAGGGAGAGCTTTAGTCAACGGATCTGCTACATTCAGATCAGTGTGTACTTTGCAAATCTTTACTTCTCCATCTTCAATGTACTCACGAATCGAGTGGTAACGCAGCTTGATATGCTTCAGCCTCTTGTGTGACCTTGGCTCTTGTGCATTGGCGATGGCACCCATGTTATCACAGTAAATGATTAATGGGTCTAATGCACTAGGAACCACACCGAGCTCTACAATGAACCTCTTCATCCATACCGCTTCTGATGAAGCCTCTGAAGCCGCTATGTACTCTGATTCTGTTGAAGACTTCGCCACCGTGCACTGCTTCGAGCTTGCCCAGCTTACTGTAGCACCATTCAATATAAGCACGTACCCAGACTGTGACTTAGAATCATCAGGATCAGTGTTCCAACTTGCATCGGTGTAACCACTTACAACGAGCTCTTGGTCACCTCCATAACAAAGAAACATATCCTTAGTTCTTTTCAAGTACTTCAGGATATTCTTGACCGCTGTCAAGTGTTCCATTCCTGAATCACTTTGATATCTGCTAGTCAAACTAACAGCATGTGCTATATCCGGTCTAGTACATAGCATGGCATACATGATAGATCCTACTGCCGAGGCATAGGGGATGTTACTCATCCTTTCTCTTTCTTCTGCCGTAGCCGGTCCTTGAGTCTTACTCAAGACCTTGCCTGGTAACATAGGTAAGAACCCTTTCTTACTTTCGTCCATTCTAAACTTCTTTAGAATCTTGTCCAGATATGTACTCTGTGATAGCCCTATTAGGCGTCTTGATCTATCTCTATAAATCTTGATGCCTAATATATAAGATGCTTCACCAAGGTCTTTCATTGAAAAACTATTATTCAAATAACCTTTAACACTGCTTAATAGTTCTATATCATTCCCGATCAATAATATGTCATCTACATATAATATCAGGAATGCTACAGAGCTCCCACTCACTTTCTTGTAAATACAGGCCTCTCCATGACACTGTATAAACCCGAAGTCTTTGATCACCTTATCAAAGCGTCGGTTCCAACTTCTTGATGCTTGCTTCAGTCCATAGATTGAACGCTGAAGTTTGCATACTTTGTCAACATTTTTAGGATCGACAAAACCTTTGGGTTGTACCATATACAACTCTTCCTCAATGTCTCCATTAAGGAACGCCGTTTTGACATCCATCTGCCAAATCTCATAATCGAAAAATGCAGCTATTGCTAACAAAATCCTCACAGATTTTAGCTTCGCTACAGGTGAGAAAGTCTCATCGTAGTCAACTCCTTGAATTTGTCGGAAACCCTTTGCGACAAGTCGAGCTTTATAGACAGTAATATTATCAGCATCTATTTTTCTCTTGAAGATCCATTTATTTTCGACAGCCTTTCGGCTATCAGGTAAGTCTACCAAAGTCCATACTTTGTTGTCATACATGGATCCCATTTCGGATTTCATGGCTTCTTGCCATTTGTTGGAATCTGGGCTCATCATCGCTTCTTCGTACGTCGCAGGGTCCTCATCATTTTTATCCACAATCATGACATTTAGACAAGGATCATACCAATCAGGAGTGACACGTTCCCTTGTCGATCTGCGAGGTTCAGTAGTTTCCTCGTTCGAAGTTTCATGATCATTATCATTAGCTTCCTCTGTTGCCGGTGTAGGCGGTACAGGTACAACTTCCGGTACTGCTCTACTCTGATCAACGAGTATAGATTCATCAATCTCATCGAGTTCTACTTTTCTTCCAGTCACTTCTTTAGTGAGAAATTCTTTCTCAAGAAAGGTTCTGTTCTTAGCAACAAAGATTTTGCCTTCGGATCTGTGATAGAAAGTGTACCCTATAGTTTCCTTAGGGTATCCTATGAAGACGCATTTCTCCGCTTTGGGTTCTAGCTTGTCCGGTTGTAACTTCTTTACATAGGCTTCGCAACCGCAAACTTTAAGGAACGACATCTTAGGTTTCTTATTAAACCATAATTCATACGATGTCGTTTCTATGGATTTTGATGGTGCTCTATTTAAAGTGAATGCGGCTGTCTCTAATGCATAACTCCAAAATGATAACGGCAAATCAGTAAGAGACATCATAGAACGAACCATATCTAAGAGAGTTCGATTACAACGTTCGGACACACCATTTCGTTGTGGTGTTCCCGGCGGTGTCAATTGTGAAAGTATTCCGCATTTCTTTAAATGCATGCCAAACTCATAACTCAGATATTCACCTCCACGATCAGATCGTAAAAATTTAATCTTCTTGTTACGTTGATTTTCTACTTCACTTTGAAATTCCTTAAACTTCTCGAAAGTTTCGGATTTATGTTTCATGAAATAGATATACCCATATCTACTCAGATCATCTGTGAAGGTTAGAACATAACGATAACCACCGCGCGATGCTACGCTCATTGGTCCGCACACATCGGTATGTATGATTTCCAATAAGTCAGTAGCTCGCTCCATCATACCAGAAAATGGAGTCTTAGTCATTTTACCCATTAGACATGCTTCGCATCTATCAAGTGACTCAAAGTCAAGTGATTCAAGTAATCCATCAGTATGGAGTTTCTTCATGCGTTTCACTCCAATATGACCAAGACGACAGTGCCACATATAAGTAGAATTATCATTCAATTTAATTCGCTTAGCATCAACGTTATGTATATGTGTATCACTACTATCGAGATCTAACAGAATAAGCCAATCTTTTGTGGTGCTCGACCATAAAAGATATTATTCATAAAAATAGAACAACCATTATTCTCAGACTTGAATGAATAACCGTCTTGCATTAAACAAGATCCAGATATAATGTTCATGCTCAACGCAGGTACATAATAACAATTATTTAGGCTTAAAACTAATCCTGAAGGTAGATGTAGAGGAAGTGTGCCGACAGCGATCACATTGACCTTGGATCCATTTCCAACGCGCATCGTCACTTCATCTTTCAGTAGTTGTCGTTTATTCTTTAGTTCCTATTTCGAGTTACAAATATGAGCAACCGAACCAGTATCAAATACCCAGGTACTAGAACGAGAACCAGTGAGATAAACATCTATAACATGTATATCAGATATACCTTCTTTCTTCTTCTTGACAAGGCCGCTCTTCAGATCAGCCAGATACTTGGAGCAATTACGCTTCCAGTGTCCCTTCTCCTTGCACTCAACATCAGGCTTAGGGCCGTTCTTAGGTTTCACAGGAGGCGTGGCAGCTTTCTTGCCACCCTTCTTGAATTTTCCCTTAGACTTGCCCTGTTTCTTGAAACTGGTGGTCTTGTTGACCATCAACACTTGGTGCTCTTTCTTGATCTCAATCTCAGCAGCTTTTAGCATGCCAAAGAGTTCAGGTAACTCCTTGTTCATGTTCTGCATATTGTAGTTCATCACAAAGTTCTTGTAACTTGGTGGCAGTGATTGAAGGACACGATTAATCCCCAGTCTGTTAGGAATCACTATTCCCAAGTCACTGAGTTTATTCGCATGCCCGGTCATGGCGAGCATGTGCTCACTAACGGAGCTGCCTTCTTCCATCATGCAGCTGAAGAATTGTTTCAATGCTTCATAGCATTCCACGGCCGCATGAGTCTCAAAAATAGCTTTCAGCTCTTTCATCAACTCATGAGGATCGTGGTGCTCAAAATGTTTTTGAAGATCGGATTCCAGACTGCACAGGATGGCACACTGAACTTGAGAGTACCGAATTTTCCGAGTCTCGTAAACAGCTTTTACTTCATCGGTTTCAGTTTCTGCAGGAGGGTCACCTAGCGGTGCATCAAGCACATATTGCAGATTTCCGCCAGAGTGGAAGATCCTCACATGACGGAACCAGTCGGTGAAGTTGCTACCATTGCTCTTAAGTTTTTCTTTCTCTAGGAACTGGTTAAAATTGATTGGGGATGACATCTCTACAACATATATTTGCAAAAGTTTAGACTAAGTTTATGACAAATTGAGTTCAAATTTTAATTCAACATAATTAAAAATCTAGGTGAACTCCCACTCAAAACAATATCCCACGCATTGTCTTAGTGATCACACGAACCAAATCCACCGCACCTAAGTCCGATCATCACGAGACAAGGTGTGATTTCAATGGCGAACACTCAAAGTGTTCATCATATCAACCATATGATTCATGCTCTACCTTTCAGTATCACGTGTTCCGAGACCATGTCTGTACATGCTAGGCTCGTCAAGGCCACCTTAGTATCCGCATGTACAAAACTGTCTTGCACCCGTTGTATGTACTTGTTGATTCTATCACACCCGATCATCACGAGATGCTTCGAACCGACAAGACTTGGTAAGGTGCTACTAAGGATGAACACTTTATTATCTTGAGATTTTAGTGAGGGATCATCTTATAATGCTACCGTCGCGAGCTAAGCAAAATAAGATGCATAAAAGGATTAACATCACATGCAGTTCATATGTGATATGATATGGCCCTTTTTGTCTTTGCGCCTTTGATCTTCATCTCCAAAGCACGGACATGATCTCCATCATCTTCGGGCATGATCTCCATCATCGTCGGCATAGCGTCAAGGTCAATCGCGCCGTCTTCATGATTGTCCTCCAAGTAGCAACTATTACAACTACCTTGAAATACTACTCAACATGAAATTTAAAGACAACCATAAGGCTCCTGCCGGTTGCCACAATACAATAATGATCATCTCATACATATTCATCATCACATTATGGCCATATCACATCACCAAACCCTGCAAAAACAAGTTAGACGTCTCTAATTTGGTTTGCATATTTTACGTGGTTTAGGGTTTTCGAGAGAGATCTAATCTACCTACGAACATGAACCACAACGTTGATACTAATGTTTTCAATAGAAGAGTAAATTGAATCTTCACTATAGTAGGAGAGACAGACACCCGCAAAGCCTCTTATGCAATACAAGTTGCATGTCGAACGAGGAACAAGTCTCATGAACGCGGTCATGTAAAGTTAGTCCGAGCCGCTTCATCCCACTATGCCACAAAGATGCAAAGTACTCAAACTAAAGATAACAAGAGCATCAACGCCCACAAAACCATTGTGTTCTACTCGTGCAACCATCTATGCATAGACCTGTGTAATGTCCCAGGTTTAGAGACGATCGAGGGGTAGATTTTAGAAAGGGATGTGCATTGCATGGTAAATTCTGGGGAAATTTCGCGCTTTTAAACAAAAACTGCATCGAAGGGGGACAAGTTTCTCTCTCGACACCTTACAGGGTTAGGGTTTCGAGAGTGCGACAAACTTGCATCTCACTTCACTAGTTTAGGGTTTTAAGAAGAGAGGGGAGAGTTTGCATGATTGAATTCTAAGTAAAGTGACATGGTTGAATTCAAACCAATGATGATTTTGAATTTCAAATTCAAACATTAAATAATTACCTAAATAATTCAATTGTGAGGAAAGTCATTAAGTAAATAATCAATAATAAACAAAATGAACAATTATAATAAAGTAAAGCTCATTAGGGAAAACTTTGAGCTTTATTGATCATCACACAAATTACATTGTCATTACAATATTCATAAGAGAAATAAATGATTAATAAAACACATTACATAAATGGGCAAAATAGAAGAAAGAAAATAAAGAAAATTACAAGTGAATGATCTATCCTAAACTATACAAGATGATCATCATGGAGATCTTGCCAAGAGGATCTTGATCTTCATCCAGAGTATCACATTGTTCCCTGTAATCACACAAACAAAGACCAAAGACAAGTGTTATGCCAAGTGGCATTGCCACTTGGCAGGTTAGCAATAAAATGAGAAGTTGAGAGGATATTATCAAGATCAGCCGAGCTGATCCACCAAATGGACCAAGTTCCAACCAGGAACCACACAGGCAGCTCACAAGGCAGTGTGCATGTCCACCAGCACATACACAGCCAGGGAGAGTCACCAAGATGACCAGGCCAAGCTGTCGACCAGGGAGAGCAAGAGGGCACATATTTAAACTTTTCAGAGCCAAACCCTAGCCATTTGCTTCATCCAACGACAGCAACAGGGTAAGTCACCAAGAACACCAAGAACAGCTAGAACAAGAGGAACAGCCAGTGCTGTTCAACCTGTCCAACCTCACCACTGAATCAAACCAAGAATCACAAGCCACAAGGAGGAGCAGGGCAAGTCCAGCAAATCACCAGAAGCAAATCCTCTACAACAACACTTTAATCTAGGAGCTGGAGTGAGGTATACACTTCATCATGAGCAAACCAGATGGTTTTGCTCATAAATTGCACAGGCATGATCTCAAACACACCACAAGGGTAGAAACCCTATATGTGAGTCATCATATGGCTACTGGCCAAATTGGTGCAAGTGAACAAGAGAGAAACAAATAGGAAAGCACCCTGGGAACATTGGCTATGCCAAACCAGTGATATAATCAAAGAAATCCAACAAGGGATGATCCTATCTAGCTAGTCAGTTTCACTCAGCACCTATAGCCACTACACCATCAGACAGATAGACTATAAAGTGTCTATTCTTGTTTATCAACATCAAAGGAAACTGGAAAAACCACAAGGATTCTTCCAGTGAAGTATTTCCCAAATCACAGCAAGCCAACACAGGTAGGAGCAACCATTTCTAAGGCATGGAGCCTGCTAGGGTCACAACAGCTACCTATCCACACAAGAAATTCACCAAAGCATCACTTCATTATCCAGGGGATTCAGTATGAGCTAGGGTACACCAACCAGTGGTTGGCATCCCTCTAGCTACATCAAATTCATCCATATGATCATCACTGTATCACAGTTCACATCATTTATCCAAATAACAAGGCAAATTAAGCAGATAAATGAAACAGATAAGCTACTGATGCACAGGGTCTTGCTGATGATCCAAGGGATCATTGCACGCAGTCACTGATGCTTGGACAAGCACCAGCACACCCAGACTAAGTCGGTAGGAAGCACAAATAGCACTGAATGAGCATCAGTGAGTCACAGAGAGGGGCACCCACTAATTCACAAACCAGAAATGATCAGATGATCATCAGGGCTTGCTATAGCATGCCAATACATATTAGAGCATCACTGATCAGCAAAGCATAGTACCAGATAATTAAATAGCCACACATAATCCATAGTTGCTTCACAGATAACCAAATGGATAATCATATGATTGTATCCAGAAGCACATCCAAGGTTGGATGAACCACTGGATCATGATAAACAAGTAAAGCACTTAGTGCTCATCAATGAATCATACCAGTAAGCCAACAGCAATGCTCAGATGAGCATACGCATTAATTTGAGCACAAGAACTAGCCACAGAAGCCCAGGCACTTGCAAATTTGCAAGAATTGCCTACTGCAATTAAGCCATTGAAGCGTATATGAATACACATGAGTGTCAGGCAAGCATAGAAACAAGAACAGAGGCACAGAGAAGAAATTCTAGCAAGTAAAGCAAGCTTTCACAGGCACATAGCTTAGCAATCTTGCACAGCAGCACAAGCAGCACATCAGCATCAACAGCACACGCAGCACAGCAGCATAAGCACGGCTAGCCACTCCATGAGGAGGAGAGACTGTGACCAGAGCTTAGGAAGGAGGAAGGAGAACAAGCACACGAGAGAGAGGGAGAGATGGCGAACGTACCGGGGTCGAGCAGGCAGACGACCATGGCGGCCATGGCGGCACACGCCACGGCGCGGCGGCGCCAGGCCAAGCCAGGCCATGGTGGCGCCACAGCACCACCCCATCATGGCAGCATAGCCACGGCGGCGCCATCACGTCAGGAGCCTGGGGAGCCGCGGGATCACGCGGATCCCGTAACCCTAGCCGCCACGAGGGAGGTCGAAGACGAGCTGGAGCCACACCCGCTCCAGATCGACGTGGATGAAGATGACCGCCGTCGTGAGGCGCGGCGATTGCGCATCATGGCGGGGGCCAGTTCCGGCGGAGCTCGCCGGAATCGAGCGGCGACGGCGGTGGCGACGCGAATCGCCAGAGAGGGATTAGGGTTAGGGTTCGGTCGCGCGTGAGAGGGAGAGAGAGGAGTGGAGCTGGTCGAGCTGGACCAGGCAGGTCGGTTCGAGTAAATAATGATTTAAATCACACATATTATTTTCATTAATGAAAATAAGTCCATCAATGCAATTGGACTTTCAAAACACCTTGACAACATTTCAAGGTTGTATTTTACTTTAAATCAAGTATCCTCAAATTATTCTTAGTATTAACCTCTTACATGAAATAATAACGACATCAGAAGGGGGGAATAAACCCTAAAAATGGAATCATGCATAATTGCTTCTTTAACCATTGCCCTTATCGGACAATGATGCTATTTTTCAGAAACAGAGGACAAGGGTCAGTCCACACCTTCCAACTGCAAAACTTTGCAGTGTTCAGGCAAGTTCATCACTTGCTCATGTCAATTGAGTATTTTTATCAAATTACTTGCAAAGTATTATGGTTATCACTATTGCACAAAAATCAAAACCACTACTTTCATAACTATGAATATGACTATGTGGTGGGCAATGGAACCATGGATTGTGTTGATATGGTGGAGGTTCCATTGCACGGGTTTATATCCATCTAGGATTAAACAACAAATGTCGCCAGTGATTCTTGTGCCGTAATACCCGTGTTAACCATAAGATCCGGAGTGGGACGGAGTAGTCAAAAGTGTTTCCACCTCTCGTTCATCAACGGATGCGCTTTACCGTAGACACTTGTATCTGTCGGTGGCAAGCGGTAGGCTGGGGAAGCCTTAAGTCCCCACGGCACAGTCCGTAGACACTTGTCGTTCGAAGAACAAGCGGTAGGCTGGGGAAGCCTTAAGTCCCCACGGTATTGCGGTCTATGATGGGTTGCAGCCACCGGCGTAGGAGTGTATGGTAGAGCCCAAAGATCGTTGTCGTGGTCGGGGTCCACCCTGAAATTACGGGAATAATGGGACCGACGTGGACCCAGGGTCGGCGCATGCAACAAAGGGTGGGTGTTCGAGGTAGCGGAGGAACATGATTGGCTAGACCTTATACCGGGCCTCACACCTAAGGAAGTGTGGATGGGAAAGCTGCCCGGTTGGCACCAAGGTTAAGATCTCTTATGGGGTAAAGCAACACACCTCTGCAGAGTGTAAAGAACTGTGACCTGTCACTCCCTGTTCCGGGATGAGGAACTGCGAACGCGGCCGGAAAGGAGCTCCATGAAGTTCTAGTAAACCGGTGAAGGCTGACGGACATAGCTCTTTGAAATAAAAGCAATCTATTGAAGAAATGTTTATCAAAACTTGCATTGGTATTAGACTTTCTGGTCTAATATCGTAGCTAGTGCATTAAACACCTCTTATCTATAATGAACTTGTTGAGTACGCTCGTACTCATACCACTCTTAAATCCCATGCTTAGATTGTCTGAATCATCTGGAGGAGGACTACAACGACAATGAAGGAGCCGAGATCATCGGCTACGAGGAACCAGACCTCTCAGGAGGAGTTGAAGGCGTAGACTATCTCATAGTCTACGGATCCGGGGAGGCTTCCGGAGGAGATCAAGCCTAGAGATATCCGATAGTAGTAGTATCCGAGCAGCACGAACTCTTAATATTTAGCTGCTCGATGAAATAAATGTTTAGTTTAAGGAGACTCTGGTATTGTAAGTTAAGTTGGGTTCGCCTCGAACCCAGGAGTAATCCTCTTAGGACCCAAGAGGAGCTCCAAGACGACATGTGTATGTTAATTGTAATAATATGTGAATGAGTTATGGACCTGCTATGTTCTGTTGTACTACTCTGAGGGATGTAACATTTGCGGAATGGTACTTCGTGAATGATATATCAACGACTGGCATACTACAACATGCAGTGGTATGCAGGGTCACCACAGTTGGTATCAGAGCAAAAGCTTTGACCTTAGGTTGGAACCTAGTAAATGGGACCAAACGTTAGGAGTCAAATAGGACTAGTAAAGAATTCTCTAAAAATATGGTGTATATTCAATTGAGAATACAACAATCATATATTTTAGTGCGATAATTCTTTATTATCTCTATTATGATGCATTATTACTAATCTTATAAACTTTCTATTTCTACCGCCAACATGGCAAGTTCACGACCGGGAAGAAACGTGAAAGTTATGGATTCCACACTGAACGAGTACCAAGGAGGACTTGCAGATATCTTACGAGCGATGTTACTGGAATTTGGGTGCGATCCCCAGATTCCAGTAAAGAAGTACATGTTCTATGATGGTCCTGTACTGGCCAAGTGCAGGGTAGGACTGCGACTTCCCGAATCTTTGGGAATGAGCATAGTCATGCCAGCTGGAGAAGCTAGGACAACCAACACAGCCTACCATATAGGTGTTATGAGAGCCATAACCGACATACGGGAACATAAGACAAAAGAGCTTATGGATTCCGAGTTCTCCCATATTCCTCATAATCAGGAGGAAGAAGATCCCATGCTCAACCACTACAAATATGCCAAACGCAAACCCATAGCAGCGGCAAAATATATGGATAATAGCCGTAACTTCATATCATTACTCTTTCAGTTGAACCATCATCTGATAGGAGCAATTGATACGATGCTTGAGGAATTCACTGAACCCAAGGAGGAGAGTAGGGGGAAAGAACCTATGGAGAATGTGGTGCACACACCAGTTTATTCAGCTGGTGACTACATCAGTATTGATCCACTTGCACGTGAACCCACACCTACTACACCTGGGAACTACCTGGGTAGTTCCTATGGGGGATACGAGGGCGGAGAGGAATCCGGAAACAACCAGCGTTCCGAGACTCCTATCGAGAATTCCAGGGGTTGGCGTTGGGGATATGATACTAGAACCCATAGTACTACTGAGTATTATGATGGGGATATGAATGATGATGCAACAACCCAGAACCAGAGCTATCCTAGTAATGAAGGAGTGGATGGAGGATATCCGACACAGGTTGAGTCGGGTATGGGTTTTGGTAACCCTTATGGTGGGGCTACAGGGGAGTACACCCGATGGGTGGACTATGATGCACTCAACAATCAGTTTGTGAACACTGACTTCTCCTTAGGATCATCATCTGATTCGGATTACAAGCCAACGGGGAGACCTTATGTTCCAGGGTCTATCAGGAGGACGACACGTTCGACCGGATGGAAGCCTGGGATGTACCGGGAGTGAAGATCGACTAGAGTCTACCAAGGGAGGCGAGGCTATAATACACAAGTACCACGTGTATTATCGTTTGTAATATTTGTATAAATTTGTACATATACTTTAATAAGTGAGTTTGCATACTCACATCGACTTGAGTATTGTAATAAGACCACTTAAGTATGTATATACAGGATATAAGTTTTGTATGATTTGGATTTGCTTCTTGATTTCCATTGCGTGACTAGTTCTGTGCACAAAGTTGAGCTCAGAAAACTTGCGCATGGAGTAATTATGAGTATCATCTTGTGTTGCAGAACTAGGGGGTTATGTCGGGAACGTTAGGAGACGAGACTGAAGCACAGCGCATGGAGCGCGAAGCAAAACAAAAGGAAGAGGCTGAGGGTGCAGCCAGAGATCAGTTTCCACCACCACCACCACCCATGACGCAGCAAAACTTTATCCAGTACATGCAGCTGGTAGAGGAGAGACAGCGTGTAACACTGGAGCAGCAGAACAAATTCTTCCATGATTTGCTGCAGCAGAACAGGGTGGAGAGACCTGAGAACCCAGGAGTCACATTAGCAGACTTCCAAAACACCAAGCCTATATCTTTCGCATACGCGCCCGAGCCAATGGACGCGGAAGATTGGCTGATGGATACTGAGCGCAAGCTCAACACCGTTGGATGTAACGACCAAGAGAAGGTTCGTTATGCTACCCATCTGCTATGTGGACCTGCCGCATCATGGTGGGACAATATTGTAGCCGTCTATCCGGCTGGGAAGGTATTTACCTGGGAGGAATTTGCAAGGAAGTTCAGGGAATCCAATGTCCCTGAAAGTATAGTGGAACTGAAGCGTCGAGAATTTGAAAGTCTCGAGCAGAAGGACAAGGCAATCCTGACTTATGTCAGGGAGTTCTCAAAGTTGTCCCGATACGCTGTTGAAGAAGTCAACACCGAGGACAAGAAGAAGAAGAGATTTCTGAGGGGGTTAAGTCCCCAGTTCAAGGTACAGCTCCGTATGATGAGAGCGACAGAGTTTCAAGAGTTGGTGGATGCAGCCATCACTCTGGAAGATGATTTCAAGCAATTGCAGGAAGAGAAGCGAAAAAAGGCCAAGTTTGAGCCTAAGAGGTTTGTTAGTAGCAAGCCTAATACCAACTTGAGTTTCAAGCCCAGATACAACAACAACACCAACAACAACAATAACAGCAACTACTACGGTAGTAGGAAGAACCAAGCATTCCAGACTGCAAATCAAATAATTTGCAGAAGCTGTGGATTCACAGGGCATTTTGCCAAAGACTGTAAGAAGCCAAAGATTATATGCTTTGGTTGTCGCCAGGAGGGGCACATGCTGAAGGATTGTCCCAAGAGAAATACCGGAGGAGGTCAGTCAGGAGGTGGAAGTCGAGGAGGAAACACCGAAGGCAACTGGAAGAATAAGAAGCCCTTCGGCAAGCTGAACTGTACCAGTCTGGAGGAGGTGGTCAACTCTGACCAGGCGGTGATAGGTACGCTCCAGATACTCACTCATCCTGGCAAAGTACTTTTTGATACTGGTGCAACTACATCATTCATTTCTCAACAATTCATCACCAAACATGGGATTAGTTGCACTAAGTTAAATACACCCATAACCATACTTTCTGCGGGGGGAACGATAGTAGTAACCCATGCCAAACAAAAACAAGTCATTATGATCAATAAGTGCGCGTTTGACGCGGACCTGTTCATTTTACCGATGAAGGACATTGATGTCATTCTTGGTATGAACTGGTTAGAAACTAATGGAGCATTGATCGACTGTGTGAACAAAACGGTGTCTTTGAAAAGCCCCGATGGAAGTAGAATGATTTACCAAGGCGACAAGCATACGCAGATTGAAGTTGAGCTACAGCTTAACAACATGAAGGAGGTGAAGTTAGAAGATATACCTGTAGTAAATGAATTCCAGGATGTGTTTCCTGCGGAATTACCTGGTATGCCACCAGATAGGGAGATAGAATTCACTATCGACCTAATTCCAGGAACAGCTCCAATTGCCAAGGCACCATACAAAATGGGGCCCAAGGAGTTGAAAGAACTTAAGGAGCAACTGGATGACTTGGAACAAAAGGGATTCATTCAAGAGAGTGTTTCACCATGGGGATCACCTGTGATATTCGTGGATAAAAGAGATGGAGGAAGAAGGATGTGCGGAGACTACAAGAATCTGAACAACGTCACAATCAAGAACAAGTACCCACTACCAAGAATACAAGATTTATTTGATCAAGTAAGAGGCGCAGGAGTCTTTTCCAAGATTGATCTAAGATCCGGTTATCACCAGATAAAGATCAAGAAGGAAGACGTTCCGAAAACTGCCTTTGTCTCAAGGTATGGACACCATGAATACCTTGTAGTACCTTTTGGATTGACCAATGCCCCAGCAATATTCATGAATCTCATGAATAAGATCTTCATGCCATATCTAGACAAGTTTGTCATCGTATTTATCGATGATATCTTGATGTATTCCAAGAACAAGTCTGAACATGCTGAACATTTGAGGTTGGTGTTGCAAACACTAAGGGAACATCAACTCTATGCCAAACTTAGTAAGTGTGAATTTTGGCTAGATCAAGTGGAATTTCTTGGTCATGTCATTAGTAAAGATGGAATAGCTGTCAACCCGAGTAAGGTAGCAGCAGTTCTAGAATGGGAAGCACCCAAGACTGTCAAGGAAATCCGAGGATTCCTAGGAATGGCAGGATATTATCGGAGATTCATTGAAGGATTCTCCAAGATAGCAGGACCAATGACAAAGCTGTTAAGGAAGAACACACCATTCGTGTGGTCAGAGGAGTGTGAGAAGAGTTTTCAAACTCTAAAGGAGAAACTCACCACGGCACCGGTGTTAGCAGTTCCGGAAGTTGGCAAGGACTACACCGTGTACTGTGACGCATCCAAACATGGATTGGGTTGCGTACTCATGCAAGATCGGAAAGTAATATCTTATGGATCGAGGCAACTCAGACCTCATGAAGTGAATTATCCAACACATGACTTGGAATTAGCAGCAGTCGTATTTGCACTCAAAACTTGGAGACATTTTCTCTATGGAGCTAAGTGTGAGCTCTATACAGACCATAAAAGCCTCAAATATTTCTTCACTCAGAAGGAACTCAACATGAGGCAGAAAAGATGGCTAGAATTGATCAAGGATTATGACCTGACAATCAATTACACACCAGGGAAGGCTAATGTTGTAGCAGATGCCCTGAGTAGGAAGAGTACCGGAGGAGTGGAACAAGAAATATCACCGGAGTTGAGGAAGGAAATAAGTCAAGCCCAAATACAACTTTGGGAGAAGGAAGCTCATGAAGGACTATCAGCTTTACAAGTAGCCGATGAGCTAAATGTCAACCTGAAGAATGAGATAATGATGGGTCAGCTGGACGATCCATTCATCGTGGAGGAGATGAGAAGAATAGATGAGGGAAGACCATCAGAATTTCACTGCGGAGAATCTGGATCCTTATGGTTCCAGAAAAGAATTTGCGTTCCGGATATTGCTGAAATTAAGGAAGTAATACTCCGGGAAGCTCATCAAACCCCATATTCCATACATCCGGGTAGTACAAAGATGTACATGGACCTAAAGGAACTATTCTGGTGGAATAACATGAAGAGGGAGATAGCACAATATGTGGCAGAATGCCATACCTGCCAGAGAGTGAAGGCTGAACACCAGAGTCCGGCAGGAAAGTTACAACCTTTACCTATTCCAGAGTGGAAATGGGAGGAAATAGGGATGGATTTCATCACCGGACTACCCATGACTAATAAAAAGAAGGACATGATATGGGTAATCGTGGACCGGTTGACGAAGAGCGCCCACTTTTTAGCGGTAAACCAGCAGGATAAAGGAGAGAAACTCATTGATCTTTACATCAAAGAGATCATGAGTAAGCATGGAGTGCCTAAGAAGATCGTATCGGATCGAGGATCCGTGTTCACATCAGCATTCTGGAAGCAACTACACGAAGCTTTAGGATCCAAGTTGGACTATAGTACCGCTTATCATCCCCAGACAGGTGGACAAACGGAGAGAACCAATCAAATCCTAGAGGATATGCTTAGGGCTTGTGCCCTAGACTTCGGAGGATCATGGGAAGAGCACTTACCACTAGCAGAGTTTTCATATAACAACAGCTATCAAAGCAGCATCAAGATGGCACCATTTGAAGCTCTATATGGAAGAAAGTGTAGATCACCGATATGTTGGTATGAAGCCGGAGCAAGCAAAGAGTTCAATCCTGATTATGTCAAGGAAAAACAACAAATCATTGACATTATCAGAGACAGGCTCAAGATAGCCCAGAGTCGGCAAAAGAGTTATGCCGATCAGAAGAGGAGGACATGGGAGCCACAAGTTGGAGACATGGTTTATCTTAAGGTAAGCCCGATGAAAGGACTCCAGAGATTTGGAGTAAAAGGAAAACTCAGTCCTAGATATATAGGACCTTTCAAGATACTGAGTCAGAACCGAGGTTTAGCCTTTGAATTGGATCTACCTGGAAGGCTAGCTCAAGTTCACAATGTTTTCCATGTGTCACAACTTCGGAAATGCTTAAAGACCCCAGATGAACCAATATCACATGATGAGCTCGAGTTACAACCAGACTTGACATACATCGAGAAGCCAGCCAAGATTCTCGAGGAGAGCTGGAAACAACTCAGAAATAAAGCGATCAAGTATTGCAAGATACAATGGAAGCATCACCCTGAGAGGGAAGCCACCTGGGAAAAAGAGGAAGACCTGAGGAAAACATACCCCGAGCTGTTCAGGTATTACAACCACAACTTCGGGACGAAGTTTTCTTTAAGGGGGAAAGGCTGTAATGTCCCAAGTTAAGAGACGATCGAGGGGTAGATTTTAGAAAGGGATGTGCATTGCATGGTAAATTCTGGGGAAATTTCGCGCTTTTAAACAAAAACTGCATCGAAGGGGGACAAATTTCTCTCTCGACACCTTACAGGGTTAGGGTTTCGAGAGTGCGACAAACTTGCATCTCACTTCACTAGTTTAGGGTTTTAAGAAGAGAGGGGAGAGTTTGCATGATTGAATTCTAAGTAAAGTGACATGGTTGAATTCAAACCAATGATGAATTTGAATTTCAAATTCAAACATTAAATAATTACCTAAATAATTCAATTGTGAGGAAAGTCATTAAGTAAATAATCAATAATAAACAAAATGAACAATTATAATAAAGTAAAGCTCATTAGGGAAAACTTTGAGCTTTATTGATCATCACACAAATTACATTGTCATTACAATATTCATAAGAGAAATAAATGATTAATACAACACATTACATAAATGGGCAAAATAAAGAAAATTACAAGTGAATGATCTATCCTAAACTATACAAGATGATCATCATGGAGATCTTGCCAAGAGGATCTTGATCTTCATCCAGAGTATCACATTGTTCCCTGTAATCACACAAACAAAGACCAAAGACAAGTGTTATGCCAAGTGGCATTGCCACTTGGCAGGTTAGCAATAAAATGAGAAGTTGAGAGGATATTATCAAGATCAGCCGAGCTGATCCACCAAATGGACCAAGTTCCAACCAGGAACCACACAGGCAGCTCACAAGGCAGTGTGCATGTCCACCAGCACATACACAGCCAGGGAGAGTCACCAAGATGACCAGGCCAAGCTGTCGACCAGGGAGAGCAAGAGGGCACATATTTAAACTTTTCAGAGCCAAACCCTAGCCATTTGCTTCATCCAACGACAGCAACAGGGTAAGTCACCAAGAACACCAAGAACAGCTAGAACAAGAGGAACAGCCAGTGCTGTTCAACCTGTCCAACCTCACCACTGAATCAAACCAAGAATCACAAGCCACAAGGAGGAGCAGGGCAAGTCCAGCAAATCACCAGAAGCAAATCCTCTACAACAACACTTTAATCTAGGAGCTGGAGTGAGGTATACACTTCATCATGAGCAAACCAGATGGTTTTGCTCATAAATTGCACAGGCATGATCTCAAACACACCACAAGGGTAGAAACCCTATATGTGAGTCATCATATGGCTACTGGCCAAATTGGTGCAAGTGAACAAGAGAAAAACAAATAGGAAAGCACCCTGGGAACATTGGCTATGCCAAACCAGTGACATAATCAAAGAAATCCAACAAGGGATGATCCTATCTAGCTAGTCAGTTTCACTCAGCACCTATAGCCACTACACCATTAGACAGATAGACTATAAAGTGTCTATTCTTGTTTATCAACATCAAAGGAAACTGGAAAAACCACAAGGATTCTTCCAGTGAAGTATTTCCCAAATCACAGCAAGCCAACACAGGTAGGAGCAACCATTTCTAAGCAGACAGAGCCTGCTAGGGTCACAACAGCTACCTATCCACACAAGAAATTCACCAAAGCATCACTTCATTATCCAGGGGATTCAGTATGAGCTAGGGTACACCAACCAGTGGTTGGCATCCCTCTAGCTACATCAAATTCATCCATATGATCATCACTGTATCACAGTTCACATCATTTATCCAAATAACAAGGCAAATTAAGCAGATAAATGAAACAGATAAGCTACTGATGCACAGGGTCTTGCTGATGATCCAAGGGATCATTGCACGCAGTCACTGATGCTTGGACAAGCACCAGCACACCCAGACTAAGTCGGTAGGAAGCACAAATAACCTTTGAATGAGCATCAGTGAGTCACAGAGAGGGGCACCCACTAATTCACAAACCAGAAATGATCAGATGATCATCAGGGCTTGCTATAGCATGCCAATACATATTAGAGCATCACTGATCAGCAAAGCATAGTACCAGATAATTAAATAGCCACACATAATCCATAGTTGCTTCACAGATAACCAAATGGATAATCATATGATTGTATCCAGAAGCACATCCAAGGTTGGATGAACCACTGGATCATGATAAACAAGTAAAGCACTTAGTGCTCATCAATGAATCATACCAGTAAGCCAACAGCAATGCTCAGATGAGCATACGCATTAATTTGAGCACGAGAACTAGCCACAGAAGCCCAGGCACTTGCAAATTTGCAAGAATTGCCTACTGCAATTAAGCCATTGAAGCGTATATGAATACACATGAGTGTCAGGCAAGCATAGAAACAAGAACAGAGGCACAGAGAAGAAATTCTAGCAAGTAAAGCAATCTTTCACAGGCACATAGCTTAGCAATCTTGCATGTTAAAGACAAGCAGCACATCGGCATCAACAAGACACGCAAAGACAAAGAAAGATAAGCACGGCTAGCCACTCCATGAGGAGGAGAGACTGTGACCAGAGCTTAGGAAGGAGGAAGGAGAACAAGCACACGAGAGAGAGGGAGAGATGGCGAACGTACCGGGGTCGAGCAGGCAGACGACCATGGCGGCCATGGCGGCACACGCCACGGCGCGGCGGCGCCAGGCCAAGCCAGGCCATGGTGGCGCCACAGCACCACCCCATCATGGCAGCACAGCCACGGCGGCGCCATCACGTCAGGAGCCTGGGGAGCCGCGGGATCACGCGGATCCCGTAACCCTAGCCGCCGCGAGGGAGGGCGAAGACGAGCTGGAGCCGCACCCGCTCCAGATCGACGCGGATGAAGATGACCGCCGTCGTGAGGCGCGTCGATTGCGCATCATGGCGGGGGCCAGTTCCGGCGGAGCTCGCCGGAATCGAGCGGCGACGGCGGTGGCGACGCGAATCGCCAGAGAGGGATTAGGGTTAGGGTTCGGTCGCGCGTGAGAGGGAGAGAGAGGAGTGGAGCTGGTCGAGCCGGACCAGGCCGGTCGGTTCGACCTAACCCACTGGGTTCCACTGACAGGTGGGCCCAGGGGCAAAAAGGACTTTTCACAATTCAATTAAAACATGAAACTTTGAAAATTCAATAGAAAAATATTAAAGGCTTTTAAAAATAATTTAAAAATATGAAAAAGGATCAGCATAAAATTCTCTATTTTAATAAAATATCAGAGAGAATTTTTGAAGATAATTAAGAATAAGTCATATTTTAAGGATTTAAATAATGATTTAAATCACACATATTATTTTCATTAATGAAAATAAGTCCATCAATGCAATTGGACTTTCAAAACACCTTGACAACATTTCAAGGTTGTATTTTACTTTAAATCAAGTATCCTCAAATTATTCTTAGTATTAACCTCTTACATGAAATAATAACGACATCAGAAGGGGGGAATAAACCCTAAAAATGGAATCATGCATAATTGCTTCTTTAACCATTGCCCTTATCGGACAATGATGCTATTTTTCAGAAACAGAGGACAAGGGTCAGTCCACACCTTCCAACTGCAAAACTTTGCAGTGTTCAGGCAAGTTCATCACTTGCTCATGTCAATTGAGTATTTTTATCAAATTACTTGCAAAGTATTATGGTTATCACTATTGCACAAAAATCAAAACCACTACTTTCATAACTATGAATATGACTATGTGGTGGGCAATGGAACCATGGATTGTGTTGATATGGTGGAGGTTCCATTGCACGGGTTTATATCCATCTAGGATTAAACAACAAATGTCGCCAGTGATTCTTGTGCCGTAATACCCGTGTTAACCATAAGATCCGGAGTGGGAGGGAGTAGTCAAAAGTGTTTCCACCTCTCGTTCATCAACGGATGCGCTTTACCGTAGACACTTGTATCTGTCGGTGGCAAGCGGTAGGCTGGGGAAGCCTTAAGTCCCCACGGCACAGTCCGTAGACACTTGTCGTTCGAAGAACAAGCGGTAGGCTGGGGAAGCCTTAAGTCCCCACGTATTGCGGTCTATGATGGGTTGCAGCCACCGGCGTAGGAGTGTATGGTAGAGCCCAGCACTGTTGTCGTGGTCGGGGTCCACCCTGAAATTACGGGAATAATGGGACCGACGTGGACCCAGGGTCGGCGCATGCAACAAAGGGTGGGTGTTCGAGGTAGCGGAGGAACATGATTGGCTAGACCTTATACCGGGCCTCACACCTAAGGAAGTGTGGACGGGAAAGCTGCCCGGTTGGCACCAAGGTTAAGATCTCTTATGGGTAAAGCAACACACCTCTGTAGAGTGTAAAGAACTGTGACCTGTCACTCCCTGTTCCGGGATGAGGAACTGCGAACGCGGCCGAAAAGGAGCTCCATGAAGTTCTAGTAAACCGGTGAAGGCTGACGGATATAGCTCTTTGAAATAAAAGCAATCTATTGAAGAAATGTTTATCAAAACTTGCATTAGTATTAGACTTTCTGGTCTAATATCGTAGCTAGTGCATTAAACACCTCTTATCTATAATGAACTTGTTGAGTACGCTCGTACTCATACCACTCTTAAATCCCATGCTTAGATTGTCTGAATCATCTGGAGGAGGACTACAACGACAATGAAGGAGCCGAGATCATCGGCTACGAGGAACCAGACCTCTCAGGAGGAGTTGAAGGCGTAGACTATCTCATAGTCTACGGATCCGGGGAGGCTTCCGGAGGAGATCAAGCCTAGAGATATCCGATAGTAGTAGTATCCGAGCAGCACGAACTCTTAATATTTAGCTGCTCGATGAAATAAATGTTTAGTTTAAGGAGACTCTGGTATTGTAAGTTAAGTTGGGTTCGCCTCGAACCCAGGAGTAATCCTCTTAGGACCCAAGAGGAGCTCCAAGACGACATGTGTATGTTAATTGTAATAATATGTGAATGAGTTATGGACCTGCTATGTTCTGTTGTACTACTCTGAGGGATGTAACATTTGCGGAATGGTACTTCGTGAATGATATATCAACGACTGGCATACTACAACATGCAGTGGTATGCAGGGTCACCACAACCTGGCTCTGATACCACTGTAGGACAACGTTGCATAGAAAACAAAAATTTTCCTACCGCGAACACGCAATCCAAGCCAAGATGCAATCTAGAAGACGGTAGCAACGAGGGGTTTATCGAGTCTCACCCTTGAAGAGATTCCAAAGCCTACAAGAGGAGGCTCTTGTTGCTGCGGTAGACGTTCACTTGCCGCTTGCAAAAGCGCGTAGAAGATCTTGATCATGATCCCTCCGGCGCCACGAACGGGCAGCACCTCCGTACTCGGTCACACGTTCGGTTGTTGATGAAGACGACGTCCACCTCCCGTTCCAGCGGGCAGCGGAAGTAGTAGCTCCTCTTGAATCCGACAGCACGACGGCGTGGTGTCGGTGGTGGTGGAGAACTCCGGTGGAGCTTCGCTAAAGCACGCGGGAGCTATGGAGGAGAGGGGGGCGGCTAGGGTTTGGGAGGGGGTGGCCGGCCACTCAAGGGGGGCGGCCAGGTTGTGGTCTTGGGGTGGCCGGCCCCCTCCCCTTGGCCCCTCATTATATAGGTGGAACCTCAAGTGTTGGACTACAAGTCTCCGAATAAGACCCGAACCCAAAACCTTCCATATGATAGGGAAACCTACCCAAGGTGGGAATCCCACTTGGGGTGGGATTTCCCCCTTCCATATGGGGGGGTGGCCGGCCCCCATAGGGGGAGTCCACTTGGGACTCCTCCCCCACTAGGGTTGGCCGGCCATGGAGGTGGAGTCCCTCCGGGACTCCACCTTCCTTGGTGGTTTCTTCCGGACTTTTCTAGAACCTTCTAGAATCTTCCATAGAACCTTTCGCATCATTTTAATTCACATAAAATGACATCCTATAAATGAATCTTATTCTCCGGACCATTCCGGAACTCCTCGTGATGTTCGGGATCTCATCCGGGACTCCGAACAAATATTCGAACTCCATTCCATATTCAAGTTCTACCATTTCAACATCCAACTTTAAGTGTGTCACCCTACGGTTCGTGAACTATGCGGACATGGTTGAGTACTCACTCCGACCAATAACCAATAGCGGGATCTGGAGATCCATAATGGCTCCCACATATTCAACGATGACTTTAGTGATCGAATGAATCATTCACATACGATACCAATTCCCTTTGTCACGCGATATTTTACTTGTCCGAGGTTTGATCTTCGGTATCACTCTATACCTTGTTCAACCTCGTCTCCTGACAAGTACTCTTTACTCGTACCGTGGTATGTGGTCTCTTATGAACTTATTCATATGCTTGCAAGACATTAGACGACATTCCACCGAGAGGGCCCAGAGTATATCTATCCGTCATCGGGATGGACAAATCCCACTGTTGATCCATATGCCTCAACTCATACTTTCCGGATACTTAATCCCACCTTTATAACCACCCATTTACGCAGTGGCGTTTGGTGTAATCAAAGTACCTTTCCAGTATAAGTGATTTACATGATCTCATGGTCATAAGGACTAGGTAACTATGTATCGAAAGCTTATAGCAAATAACTTAATGACGAGATCTTATGCTACGCTTAATTGGGTGTGTCCATTACATCATTCATATAATGATATAACCTTGTTATTAATAACATCAAATGTTCATGATTATGAAACTAATCATCCATTAATCAACAAGCTAGTTTAAGAGGCATACTAGGGACTTCTTGTTGTCTACATATCACACATGTACTAATGTTTCGGTTAATACAATTATAGCATGACATATAAACATTTATCATAAACATAGAGATATAAATAATAACCACTTTATTATTGCCTCTAGGGCATATCTCCTTCAGAGAATGCCATCCCCGTATGCATATGATATGATACGACGTCGCTGCCCTTCAATTAAATGTATTTTCTATAAATTACACTGGTACTAGCTCGGTCTGTTACTCCCCCCGTCCCGGTTTAAAGGGCTTACACGGAGGAGGTGGCGTTTTGGCTCCTAGGAGCAAATGCTCCCATTATACAAAATAATTAAAAAATAATTTTAAAAATGTCAAAAAATTCAGACATAATTTTTTTTGGTGTACATCGTGATATTCTATGTTAGTGCACAAGGTTTCATGGAGAAACAATATTTTATGTGGCGTGTACAAAAAAGATAAAAAAATGTCCTGTACGTAGTTGTGTTATAGCATCAAAATTTGTCTTTTTTTACAGGAGCCACAATTTTTTTAGTTTTTTTCGAAAACTTGTGTACGAACATAAAATGTCAAGATGTATATGAAAAATTTTACTTTAAATTTTTTTAACACTTTGAAATGTAGATTCACACAACGGGAGCAAATACTCCTATGAGTCAAAGTGAATATCCCTTACACGCATCCCTACCAAGATCTTTAATTTGACCAACATTATATAAATTATATAACATAAAAGTTATATCATTAAAAATTAGAACATATGAACTATTTTTGTAAATATACATTTATTACGTTGATCAAGTTTACGATTTAGAAATACATGCATAACCTATAAAATGGAAGAGAGGCAGTAAAAGGAAAGGCTAAAGATAGATAGTAAGGCTTCTCAGTAATTGGTCTCACGTTTTTCTTACCATCTTCAAGGAAGGGAGGGGAAACGATTTCCAAGCCAAAAAATAGGATCTACAAAAGGGGTTAAATTCTGCCCATTTTCTATCATCACGGTCTCCTGTAACATGTGACGAAACACAAGGAAAAGAAGAGGAGAAGAGTGAGACCGACGCAACGCAACGCAACGCGGTCTCCGCCGTCTCCAACCTCTCGTCCGCCTCCGCCTCCCAAATAAATCCGACCCATAATTTTTTTCTTCTGCCGCTGTGTCCGCCATTATTCCTCCGCGAGGAACGCCTCGAGGTGCCCGTGCTAGATCGGTGGCGCCTCCCTCCTCTCCCGAGAAAAAGTTCCCAGGCCGGTTCTTGGGAGGGATTTCTCGGACGGTCCGGTTCTTGAGGTGAGCGTCCAATCCCATGCTTCTCTTGCTGTCCCGTCGATTTCCCGGCACGGTCTTCGTGCCGGGATCGCGACGCGTCGCATTTCGTGGAGAAATCGGCGTGCGGTGTTTGCTGGAGTAGTAGCAGGATTTGGGTCCTTCCAGAATTGGAGCTTCCCTTAATTTCTGCTAATTAATCGCATTTCAGCAATAGAGCAGGTTCTTGGATGAAACAGTGGGCATGGTAGTATCGAATCGGTATGAAATTGTTGTGCTGCTACGCGCTGACAGCCCCGGTCGGAATTTCGCAGGCATGCAGAGCCAGATCGTGTGCCATGGGTGCAGGAGCGTTCTACTCTACCCGAGAGGGGCGCCCAGCGTGTGCTGCGCGGTGTGCCACGCCGTCACCAGCGCGCCTCCTCCAGGTAATTTATTTAACACCAAACATTGGCTCTGGAATTAGAGGAACAAAGATCGTGTGATGTTCAATTTTGTTCGATGATGGTCTGGATTATATGCTATATATGTAGAGCGCTTGCTAGGATGAATGGGGTAAGGAAATGAAGGACACACCTCACATGGCAATTATATATATAGCCTAAGATAGTAGATTCCTGTAATGTGCTGCCCATTTCTGGGTTTGATTCTGCTAGCTTACCAGGCACATGCATCCATCATGCTTCTCGTTGTTTGGTGAATCAGTGATGTATCATTTGGTTTGCTACCTGCCAACTTTGTTTGGAGCGGTGTGGGGGTCAGAAGAAAATGGCAAATTTGACATCTACATTTTCTAAGTCCTGCAGTCCAAAGAACCCTACATTTGAATGTAAATGTTGTCAGATCTCTGTGACATGGTGGTGTGTTATAGAGGTAACGATACCAGTGCCGGTTATGTCATTTTGCATGACTGATGGCAGAAGGATGAGCTTTTCCCTTCCAGATAATATATGACCAGTCTACCTACTTTTGTGCGGGTATTTTGAACCCTCTTATGGACACCTCCCTTACAAATTAGTCTTTTGTTTAATCCATATTGGTCTGTCTTAGCAAAATTGGGTAAGCTGATAGAGCTTTTTTTTTAAATTATTTCTAGCTGCCATTGCTTAAATCGTCTTGTTGTCTACATTAGAGACACTGCAAACCTTCTCTGCCTCATATTTTGACTGTATATTCTGCTTTGCCATGTATGATGCCTCTCCCTTGCTTGCTCTGGGCAGCTCTATCCTTCACGTGCTTGTTCTATCTTTTAAGATTTCTCACCGTATAGCAAGTACAGTGGTAGCAAGTTACAATGTTATGTTGTTGATTAGAAGGGACAACTCATGTATTCAAATTAGACTGTGATCTTGTTTGTACCCATTGCTAGCTTTGTAGCTGCATACTATTCTGAGCTCTTGGTTTGTTGATAGTGCTTCAAACATCTAGTTGACGTGCTTATGAAAGAATAAAGTAAATTTCTTCTGCAGGAATGGAGATGGCTCAGCTTATATGTGTCGGTTGTCGAACCTTGTTGATGTATGCTCGCAATGCAACTACCGTCAGATGCTCATGTTGTGATACAGTCAATCTTGCCAGACCAGCACCGCCAGGTACTGATGTATGTGTTCAATTATTTTGTAGACCCTTGAGCTTGTAAGTTGAATTGGTAGTCTCATGGGCATGTTACCACACATGAGTGGAGTATATGTTCTAGAAACTCAGAAAGGGTTACTCAGGCACAAAACCCTGAGAGCAAAATGGATGCTACGAGACCCTACAAAGTATTGTCGTTAACATAAACTTTTTAGGTGTTGAAATCGGCTGATTTTCTAGTATGTTTGACCGCAGCAGTTTCACAATGTCTGTAGCTATAGTTAAGATCTAGTATTTGTGAGCCAATTATATTGAGACCTATAGTGCATTGATGCTTGTTTTCTTTTTATAAAACAAAATTCGCATCATTGACTTCTTGGTCATAGAGTGAAGACCAGCCTTAAAATTCAGCCCACCATTAAGAAAGATATTATTGACATCAAGCTCAGAGACAGACCAGTGGTGATCATAAACCACAACAGGAAGAGTGAGGACAGTGGTCATGAGAGCCATAGGAGCAAATGTCCATATGCCACAAGACAAGCCTTGTTGGAGGTGGCGCATCAGGAGGAGATCCCTCACTAAGTGAAAGAGGCACACCGAAAGGAGATGGTGCAACCGGGGAAGATGACTCATCAAGAGAAGATTGCGCATCAGGAGAAGATGCCTCACTATGGGAAAGAGGCACATCAAATGATCAAAAGGAGGCAGTCGAACCGGGGAAGATGAGTTATCAAGAGAAGATGGTGCATCAGGAGAAGATGGCTCACCAGAAAGTGGCGCATCAGGAGAAGAAGGTGCATGAAGAGAAGACAGTGCATCAGGAGAAGATGGTGGCGGCAGTGGGTAGAAGAGGATGATGCAGACTCTAGAGGCCAGGCGGGTTGGTTGATCCAATCTGAAGCATGGAAATTGGAAACGTGTGGCGGCATGCCGAGGCAGGACGTACGGTGGTGCGTCGAGGCAGTAGAGCCGGCGGGCGGCGCGTCGGTGCAGAGGAAAAGCTGGCAGTGCGGAAAGAGCATGATAGGGCATGCGTGTAGTGGAAAGAGACCCTGGATGCTCTGATATCATGTGAAGAAATATGCAACATGTATTTCCTTGAGGCCAAGGCCCAAGGGCTAGTTATAACAATGGGGGATAGAACATCCTATACAGGAACTAGTATATACATCTCTAACAGTATCATGCGCTTTGTGGATTTGGCAATGTATGTTCCTGAAAAGTTGACATGTATTGTTTGTCCCTGTTACCGTTGTCGTGTGCAAGGATTGTGTTTTTTCTATAGTGCTATTAACCTAATCTGACCAAGGAAGATATAAGAACTGTAAGGACAATAAAATGCTAACATTTTAGCATGTTCTCTCCTTCTCTGTTGCTCTGTCTCCTCTCACGTTTAAGCTCCCTTTGTGTGTGCGCACATGTTGTGTATCATATGTGTTCTACTTATCTGCTCTCCACTTCATGGATTCTGTTTGTTCATCATGCAGTGAGTAGTATAGCTCATGTGAACTGCGGCCAGTGCCAGACGGTGTTAATGTATCCATACGGAGCATCTTCAGTCAAATGCGCTATCTGCAATTTCATTACAAATATTGGGGTATGTCAACTTCTTCCATGGATCTCTTCATGCTGCTTGGTCAAATGCTCAGTGAAACTGGCTGATTTTAGACTATTTACTCTCTTAATCCCAGATGAATACCATAAGACCGTTGCCACATACAATGCCTGCACCAAACGGAACTTCATATATTGTCCCATCGACTTCTGCGGTATGTCCAAAATCATGAGCTCTTCCAGCATTTACAGTGAAAATCCAAGTTGATTTGCCTCTTCTAATTCCTCTTTTCCTCATCTTTTTTGGCAGCCATCCGCTCAATCACAGAATGTAACCGTGGTTGTCGAAAATCCAATGACAGTAGATGACAAGGGAAAACTGGTAAGCTGTATCTTAATTTCGCTACCGCCTGTCAATTGGGTAGCATGTGTATTTGCATTGCATTCCCCAGTGAAGCTATTCTGCATGGTCACACTACCTGTTAACATCTATGCAGGTGAGCAACGTCGTGGTTGGGGTAACGTCTGGTGGGAAAAAGTAGCAAAATATGTCGGCAGCACACAAGTGTGGTCCTGTTCTATGTGTTTATAATCTGGAGTTGGAAACACTTTGTACTATACCCTTGTCGGGCGATCTATCAATCTGTTGCTCAGAAGCAAGAAAAATCCGAAGAGCCTAAAGATGTTTTGTGCCCGACAAAAAACAAAAAACAAAAAAGAGAGTGCGGGAGTGCGAACTGAGAAAACTGCAAAAACTGTAGTTTGTTTACACCTTGATTCTTTTGTATGTAATATATGGGACCTCCCTATGTGATCAAATTCCTGCCCCGATTAAGGGTCCTCTCTCATCCTGGATGAATAACAGCAGATAACTTTGCACATGGCTGGCTCCAGCTGTTGATGATTTAGTGAACGGTAATTATTGTGATGACTAATTCTTTGAAGGATAAATACGTACTACATGTATACATCAGAAGTGTAAAATCAACTATTGGTCAAGGGACAACGTGTAATTGCGGTTGCATTGTACGTGTAATAGTAGCTGTGGGTATTTATTTACACATTGCACGTTACGAAAGTACTGGTCAAGGGACCTTGTGAATAGGTGCAGTTACTGTTGATGGTAAGAGGACAAGTTGTGATGTTGGAATGTAGTTTCTGAATGATGTTTCACCTGTACTTTTATGTACAGTAATAATCAGGACTTTATACATTGATAATCGCAGAAGCACAAAACTCCAAATTAGATGGTTTGTTACAAAAGTGCGTGGTTAAATTTTTGTGACTATGGATATTGTTATTGAGATATGTCAAAAGAAAATTGATCTTGTTGTTTTTTTTCTGCTGTTAACAAGTCCTTCATTTGGGGGTGATCTGCACTACATTTTGAACTTGTTGGTTAAAAAATAAAAAAGAGTTATTGTGTATTGAGAAAGCTTGCCTTATTTTAATTTTGAGAGTAAGAAATGAATAATATATTTTTCAATGAAGCGACAAAAAGTTGGGGTGAGAGAGGCTCGAACTCTCGACCTCAGGATCACTCGCTTTAGCTATGAGACCTACGCGCTAGCCAACTGCGCCACCACCCCGTTGTGATATGTTACTCATGTGTCCATATTTGTCAGCGCGCACATTTTCAGCAAGGTCAAATCCACATTATTCTTGTTAGCTGTACCTAACAAGGAAAAATGATATCCTTTCCAAGCCACATTTTGCACCCACTTCACATTCCTTCTCTCACACAAGAGATTCAAACTCCTGAAAAACAATTCTTCTTTGACACTTCACTTTCTACTCCTATCACAAGTTTCAAACAACTCTTATAAAAAACTTCCTTTCTTGACTAATCAATTGAGCTTACACGAGAAGTTGAAACAGCTATCCCTTGAAGTGTTTTGGAATTTTGCAAGTAACCCAAACTTGCAAGATCTGATCAGCTAAAATTTGGGACAAAAATGGCAACCGTGCGTCAGCAGTATATATAATGTCCACCCAAAATCCCAGTCGAATCACCCAAATCTCCTAAACTCAATGGACATTGAGCATGGCAAGAAGCCCTCCACAGATGCTTCAGAACCCTGCATAGTCCAGCAAGTGAAGCACAAGCTCACCGGCCTGCATCCGACCCTGCTGCGAGCATCGGCCCTCTTGGCGTCGACGGTGGCGGCTGTGGTCATGGGGCTCAACAAGCAGTCCTACACCGCAGTGGTGGCAATTGTGGGCACCAAGCCACTCAAACAAACCTTCACTGCGCAGTTCAAGGATACTCCTGCATTTGTGTAGGTCCACTTTCCTGTTTACCATCCTCTGTGGAATTTATCGACGCCGTAATTCAGGTGACTGCTTCTTGTTTCTGCAGGTACTTCGTCATAGCCAATGCTATTGCCAGTCTGTATAACCTAGTGGTAGTTCTGGCTGTGAGGCGCCTTGTGCAGGGAAGGGTCCAGCGTTTGGTACTACTGGTGCACATGACTGACATGGTAACTTCTGTTTCCTTATCACGTTCATCAGTTAAATTAAATGCCACTTGACAATCTTAAATGTTATGCAGTAGTAATTTCGCACTTTCATCATATAGAACCTTTGGCTACCTATTCCCTCAGAATAATAATGTATATTCTACTTGAATGTAATTGCTGTGATTAAATGCCACTTGACAATCTTACTTGCAGAAAATCTTATGCAGTAGTAATTTCGCACTTTCATCATAGAACCCTTGGCTAGCTATTCCCTCAGAATAATGATGAATATTCTACTTGAATGTAATTTCTGAGAGATTCAAAATACAATGTAATTGGTCATTTACAATCACGCTGCATAATCTCCTGCGGGTTCTCGAAAAAAAACAGCCAAATCTGACCAGAGAACTGATATTTGGAGCCTTCTGAAGGTGTTACTATAAAAATACAGCACTCAATCTAATCAAGAATCTTCTGCATCTATAAAAAGACAGCACTCAATCTAATCAAGAATCTCTTGCAACTATCCAGAACCAGTGGCTTGAGTGAAAAATGCTGGTGCTGTACTTGTATAGACAACTTGTAATACTGTAGCATATCTAGCAAAAACTTCAAACAAGTGTCTGATTGACAGCAACACATGCTATTTTGTTGAGTCCTCCTTCTGTTTGTCCATGTCCCAGGTCATCATGGTTCTATTGGCCACCGGTGCCGCAACAGCGGCCTCGATGGCCGAGTTAGGAAAGAACGGCAACCTGCATGCGCATTGGAACCCGCTATGCAACAAGTTCGGTTCCTTCTGCGCCCGTGGAGGCGTGTCGATCGTGTCCTCGTTCGTCGGCGTCGCGCTCATGCTGGCCATAAACCTGCTCTACGCCGCAGCCAACTCTCCCCATGGCGCCGTCGTTGCAGGAGGCCAATGAGCAGTCCTCATCTCATACAGCCCAAAAGTACAGTGCTAATGTCATGTCATGTGAAATGGCAGTCAGCCAATCTGGTGCATGTGGGAGCTGCCGTGATATTTGCTTAATATGGCATTAAGCTGTATCACCTTGCCTGGCCTGAAAATGTGCAGGCACATAAAACCCAGTTGGTTATGGGGGATCTTAATTGGATCAGCTCTTACATAGATAAAGTGGTTGCGCCATTAAACCCTACCACTTTGTGGTTGCAAATTAGTACTTACAACTGTCCCAGCATTTGGATGCATTTCCTCAATGGATGATACGTTGCATCAATTTGGATGTATGTCTGGTGAGGCCTGGTCTTTCAATGCTGTTTGTACCTGTTGTACTGCATGTAGCTTTTGTTTTTATTACCTGAACAGTGAAGTTGTTTGGGATTGCTTGGGATGATTCATCCAGCACCAGCCTTGCTTATGCGCTCAATGAGGAAAAAATTCAGAGTTGGTCAGTTGATGTAGATTTGTCAGCATGCATGTCAGTCTATGAGGATGCTCAAGAAACAAATTCAGTCAACATGCAACGAGGAGCTAAGGGCATCTCCAACCGGCTGACCCAAACGGACGCGCTGGGCCGTCCGTTTTGGGCCGTTTGCGTGGCCGGCCGGACACGCGGACAGCGCTCCGCGTCCGCGTGTCCGTTTGGGTCGCACGCTGCGCCCAACGCAGCGGCCACCCATTTGGCCATTTGGCCTATTTCCAAAGAAATAGGCCATCTGGCCACACATAGTTATAAATAGTATGTAACAAATATAGAAATAATATCTAACAATTATAAAATAATATCAAATAGCATAAAACAATATCAAATAAAATGTTGCATGATGAAGAAATAAAATGTGCCATAGTTCGAACAAATATAAAAATTACAAATTGAGATTGTCAACTCAATTTGGACGCTCTAGGATCTCCTTCTGCCTCTTCTCGAACCAAGCTCTCTTCGCCTCGCTCATGTTGGTCAAGTCGGCGTTCATGATCAGGTTGTCCTCGGCTTGGCGTTTGAGCTCAACTTCCTTCGCCTTCAACTCCACCTCTTGGGCCCCTGCCAGTGCTGTGAGCTCAATTTCTCTCTCTTTGAGCTCAATTTCTCTAACTTTGGTCTTGGCCTTGACCTCTTCTATCTCAAGCTTCTTCTTTTGGACATCGAAGTAGTTCTTCCTGTCCTCCTCTTTCTCCCGGCGCCTTCTCTCATCCCTCTTGTCCGTGGACACCTCTCTATCGGCATGCAGCTCCTTCAAAGTGCCAAACAATAACATGGACGAGGCATCACGCTTCAAGTCGGCTTTGGTTGCCTTGTGGCCGCGAGGACGACTTGCACGAGAAGCGGAGCTACCGCAAGGCTGGCCACCATCAAGGTCAATGACCGTCGGATCTTTGGCGGTCTTGTTGCCAGTCAAGGTCGCCATGTACCCCTCGTACCCCTCCTTGAACTTGGGGGTGCCTTCGAGTATCTTCCAACAATGAGGGAAGGCAAAGGTCTTTTCTCCATTGACCGATTTGTACCAATCCAAAGCTTGCCACGCCTAGAGCAAAGCGAGACAAGAACGATAAACATATGTGCAAACACCGAATGAACGAGTTGAGGTTAAGAATCATACCAAGTCCTTCATGCCCATGCCGCTAACGGGGAGCCGCTTCACGTGATCATACGCCGCCTGGAATTTGTTGCATTCCGTTTGAATTGTTCCCCACCTCTTTTGGAGCGATATTTCGCTGCGGTCGCTCTCAAATGGATCCTGTCCGTATTTGCGATGCTCATGAAAGTATTCATAGATCCGGCGCCAGAATGCGGTCCCCTTCTGCTCGGCACCCGTCAATGCATCTTGCCCGATGGTCAACCATCCTTCGACCAGCACCTTGTCCTCCTTCTCCGTGTAGTTGCTGGTTCGTTTGCTTACGCGGCGAGCTCGAGCTTGTGCAGCTGCGGCTTGCGTCAACTCCTGAGCGAACAACAGCTCCTCCTCGATGTTAATGCTGCCAGGACAGGCAGTGCTGTCCTGATGTGTGTCAACGGTAGGCGGTTGGGGAGCCTGCTCGGTCGAAGCAGAGGGCATGGTGGTCGGCATTGGCTGCGTGTACACCGGAGGGGCCTGCACGGTGGACAAATCGTCGAGAAGGTTCCGTGCGCCGGCCATCGCTGCTGCTCCCATGTTCTTGGGGCCTTTGGAGTTCGCCGGCGCATGGTTCAGGTCAATGGACGAAGGAGACGGCCCCGTGAACGACTCGCCCACCTCCGGTGACCCATCCCGTGACGGGTACGCGTACCGCGCCGACTGCGTCCCCAATTCGTGCGCGCCGGGCGTGTACCCAAACGGGGCTACCGGCAGGGATGTTGACCTTGGAGGAAGGGGCCGGGTCACGGACGAGGACGAGCTCACCCCCGAGGCCGTGCCGGCGGCAGGGAGGATCAAGTGCTGAGCGAGCGCTTGGTGGCCATAAAAGAGCATGGCATGCTCTTGCAAGACGTCCGCCTTGGCCTCCGTCTTGAGTTGGAGAAGCTGCTCCGCCGCCCGCTACCGCTCCTCCGCGGCAGCGATATCCCTCTTCCTTTGGTCGAGCGCCCTGCGGCGGTCGGCCTTCTTCTTGCTCTCGATCTTCCTCTGCTCCGCGGTGAGGTCGGGCTTCGCCTTCTTCGTCGCTGGCCCGGGCTCCACGACCACCGGAGCGTCCAGTTGAGGAGCCTCCGCCAAGGGAGGAGCGGCAACGGCCGCGAGCTCTGCCTCGTCTCCGATGGTGGCGGTGGCGGCGGTAGTCGCTTCGTCGGCCATCTCTTGGTTTGGGAGTGGAGTGGACTGGGTGTGTTTTGGGAGACAGACAGGCGGGCTAGGGGCGGACAAGGGGAGGACGCGAGCGACCAGCATCCGGCGTCCGCGGCCACGCAAACTCGTCCTAGATTTGGACCGGGTTTGGGTCGTCCCGGACGCCGTGGCCATCCGTTTTAGGGATAGATCCGCGCGCTGGGCCGCGTTTTTGTCCGGCTCGACCCAAACGGACGCGCGGGCGCGGTTTGGGTCGCGCGGTTGGAGATGCCCTAAGTGATGGCCCTTGGTTCAGCACATCAGCCTAAACAATCTATTCAAATCACAGGCCTAGATATGTTCATCATATGCTGGGGTGACCATTTGTGTAAGAAAATGTTGGACTGAGATGGGTTTTTTACAAAAAATCAAAGTTAATATTAGGTGGGCAAATTTGATTGTTAGGGTAAGACTAATCTATGCTCTATATTGGTACTGATTTTTATATCTACTATTTTAAACTTTACTTCAAGATCAGCAAATTTTCTGAAAGTCAAGTGGTCCGAGTAATAAATCACAAAATTGGGAAAAGAAATCCTGTGTGAGCATAAGAGCAGATAGGACCAGATAGCAGCTACCACATTGATCCAGGTACAGATTACCCTTGTTTTCTGCACTTTACTCTTCCACATGAAGAGTATTGATGTACAAGACTTGCTGCCATACGCATACGGTACTAGTGTTGATGACCTGAGGTACCATGAAAGGTACCATCAAGTAGAAAAAGATGGTCACTCTCACTCATGCAGCTGGTCAGCATATCAAGAACCAGGTACTGAAAGAAAAACAGGGCATTTCAACATACTGTTCACCAATTTATATGTTGTCATTGCAAAAAAAAAAAGGATACAGAATGCGCAGACGATCTGCACATAAATTTGCATCTTTGTCATTGTAACAGTCTACCTAGTGTCTAAAACTAGTAGTGTCTAAAACTAGTAGTATAATGTTTTGGACACCCACAGTGTCCAAAATGTAACTTTTACCATTCATTGTTACTACAATATATTAGTAAAACCTAAAAAATGTTATATTATATAAATTGTGATACAAATCTAAAAACATATGATTTACAGACATCCAATCAAAAATCGATGTTCCTTTTAAGTTTAACCAAAACTTGCCGAAAATTTTCTGCAACTAAAGCCTGCATCCACGCTGACCTTGGCCCAATCGGTCGGTCGCGGTGTGCATTTCTCACTCACATTTGACTCCTTATGTGGCTTATCATGGTGAGCACCCATGTAAAAAATTCAGATATGTTTTTTCACAAAACCAACGAGTGGGCAAAGAAAAGAGAGAATGTAGGTTGTGTGCTCTACCAAGCAAAATCTAGGTTTGAAAAAATAGTGAGTTTTATGCATGCTTTTCTAAAATGAATTTAAGTGATGCACCGGTTCTGTATCTGGACTGGTTATGAATCTTATGATTGTTGCACAAGCTCCAATGCTTCTACTATTCATCTGGACTGATTTGTGGAATCACTAGTTTGTTCTTGGAATCAGGAGCAGCATGTTGGTAAGGCTATTGAGGATACCTTCCTCAATCAACCTTGCAGTTTCATGAAAATAATAAGTTACATTTACATGTAATTCGACTGAAATATTCTTACGTCAATTCTGCAAAATGTTACTTCAGTTTGGTGAAAAGTACAACTTCCACTTCTTCACCAAGTTTCTACTTTCCAAAAAAGTGAAAGTTGTACTTTTCAGAAATTTATTTGGGTATAAAAAGTATTACACAATTTAGAACTAGTAAAACACCGGAAAAAAATCTGATTACACAAACCTTCTACTTATGAATATACACACCGAGTACTTTCCTAGAACAAAATGTAATCACTTTGGAGTTTTCAATAGTCCTCCTAAATTGATGGGGGGAAAAAATTGCTGTGTGCTCTATTGATACTCACACTTAGAAAAAACATTGTACCAAACGTACATAAGTACAAACTTCATATAAAATCATCATACACACGCTGCAGATTAACTACTATAGCTAGCTCTTATGTTGTCTGATTATAATAAATATACAAATATCCCTAGAAATGGTTCATCCAATTGGAGCTCACTGCAGCGGCCATTTCAGGAGGAAGGCTCGGCACCACCTCACCCCCCATGGAGCTCAGCTGGCTCAGCACTGCCTTGAGCACCTTCTTGTCACAGTTCATGGCCGGGTCCAGGTAGCTCCCATAGTCAGGCAGGCCATGGTCCAGGTAGCTCATGCCATTGCTGCCTGCCACCATGGGGAGGTAGCTGCTGGCACTGTTATTGTTGAAGCTGGAGAAGCAGGGCACTTGCTCAAGTGCAGTGGCGGCAGAGGTGGAGTTCATGGTGGCATGGAGCTGTGCTAGGGTGGTGTCCATGAGAGGTGGCAATGGCGGTGAGGAGGTGTCTGTGCATAAGCCATGGCCAATGGTGGTGAGGCTCCTTGGCTTGGGGGTGGCACCAACTCCTGATTTCTTCTTGCAGATGACCCTGCACAGGACCCAATCTTCCTGCTGAAAATACACATGTGGGATCAACAAGAGCATTTATTGGTTAGTAGTTCGATGGTAGGTGCAAATTTTACAATGCAAATCTTGTTGGTCACTATCAGTGTACTTGCTCTCCATTGCATCACTTGTCAAAGTGATGTACTGATGTGGACCTTCTTCTACAACCCTGATTGGTCCATGCATGTTTGCATTCATGGATACATCCAGGCATATTTTGGGGGGTTGTATTAGTTTTACTTCTTCTTTTTTTTTTTTTACTTTTTGGTTGCTTGGTTTGAGAAATTAAGATGACCAATGATGAAATATGCACCTATTTGCAGCTTGATAGGAATCTAACCAACCACTTCAGCATCTCACACACATATCTTTGCAAACTCCGCCACAAGTAAATAAATAATATCTCTGCAAAAACTACATATGAAATATATTTACACAACATAAGAAACATCCAGAATTGCCTCTTAATAGAATTTCCTCTTAATATATTTACACAATTCATCTATATCTTAAGATCAACCAACCCTTTTATTTTAAACAGGCCAATTTTTATTAGTATATGACGGTCTGTTAAATCGGTGAATGAAAATGACCTGAAAATGACCGAAACCCCAAGAAAAATGGCCAGTAGCAACCGATAAATATCTTGAAAATTTTCTCCAGAGATAAATAAATGAATAGAAAGTGACAGGTCAAGAAGTCCATCTAATGCGTACAGTATGTCAAACTTGAAAAGAACTATTAAATACAACGTGTACACATTACAACGAATCTCATATACGGTTGGTTGTGCTCACAATTTTGTACCTAGCTATGCCATATATCTATGCAAATGTATATTTTTATGGAAAAGGAAAAAATAAAAATTATAGTTCAACAATACAATGCATTGAAATTTCAGAGCAAGATAAATTAATGGATTATTATTTGAAGAATTATCCAGGGTTAATTAGTAGCTATGATATAGGTGTACAATACCTTGGAGTTGAACTTGGAGGCTTGTTCATGTGCACCCTCCAACCTGTACTCGTGCATCACCCACTCCGTCTTTCGTCCCTTAGGGGCCCTCCCCTGGTAGAACACCAATGTCTTCCTCATTCCCACCAACGCACCCCTACGTGCCACCACCCTGTCCTTACCAGTCGCCTTCCAATACCCTGATATGGTTGCTCGGTTTGTGCGCTGCCCCGTCGCGTATTTCCGGTCCTTCAGGCTGAAGAAATACCACTCCTTGCCACCCACTGAGGCAACCACTGATCACCAAAGCCAATATACACGACGTTAATAACATATTACTAGGTCGAAGTCTTAACCACTAAGCTATCAAATAAACCTCACAAATACTAGGACAAAACCCTAGCCAAAATCATTTATCCAGATGTAGAGATTCTTTTCACACCATTTAGTCTTTTGACAACAAGATTGACATTTTGATAAAAATGCGCATTCCAAGGGCAAGCTTATTGATCCTTCCCCGCCTTCTCTTTGACCACTAATATATCAAGCAAATATTACGGAAAATCAAGACAAGATGCTAGAACAAATTCTAGGTGCAGAAGTTTTCTTGTGCCCCCTCTATTCCCTCGATGTGACATCGACACGTTTCGATAAAACCACGCATTTTGAGGGTAGGATGCCTGATCCAATTGACCCTCCCCACCTTTCATTTTCTTTTGGTCACAATCAGACCCTTTAATAGAAGTCGG
Source organism: Lolium perenne (assembly GCF_019359855.2). Taxonomy (NCBI): domain Eukaryota; kingdom Viridiplantae; phylum Streptophyta; class Magnoliopsida; order Poales; family Poaceae; genus Lolium; species Lolium perenne. The sequence goes on along the minus strand of NC_067248.2, from coordinate 28,100,276 downwards.
CTTGTTATCACTAGATAGATGAAAGCTATGGAGCAAGTGCTAGACAGTAGTGTATAGATGGAGACACGTCCTCATTCGAGATAGTAAATGAAAACACATCAGGTACGGCCCACTCTAATTGTGTGCAGAGATCTCGCGCACAAGGTGTGATTTTACTGGTTTGTTCCTCCCGATCGTGGTAGCCGTCGCGTCCGTGCGCGCCACGTGTTGGGATTTGGCAAGGAAAAACAGGCCTAGGCTGACGTCATAATCGGTCAAATAATAATTTCGAAACAAAATAAATATACCGCTGTATTAACTATAAAAGGTGTCGTGGTGTAGTGGTCTAGCACATCTGTCTTACACACAGAAGATCTCCGGTTCAAACCCGGACGATACCAATATCTTTTTCTTTGTTTTAATTACAATTTACTGTTTGCTTTTCCCGTTTCCTGGACTGACGACATTAAGAAGGTGTATCTCATTTTTTTCTTTATTATAAGATAGTAGTATAGATATTTGTCAATAAACAAATAATTTGGCAGTTAAAGGCTCCATCCTGACAAAGTCTATTGTTTTGGTTACAAACTAAATGCACAGGAGAAAGATCTAGCCTTCAAAGTAGCTTAAGTTTTTTTATGAGATTTTTTACAGTGCATTATACTCACATATCTTAAGGTCGTTAATTTGATCTATATAGTATAAATTTTACAATACGAATGTTATATCACTAGAAAATGTAACAACTGAAGTTTCTAATGATTTTTTTTTAAATATATAGCTCGTATTACATTGGTGAAATGGACGATCTAGGGATCTATAAACCTGAACGAAGAGATTCTTTCCTGAAATAACATAAATTTGGTATGTATATATGGGGAATACTGACGCTTATATGGGGCACAACAAATTATTACAAGATCCACTCTCTCTCTCTCTCTGCAATTGTTTTCCCAAACTATGGCTACAGATATCGGTGTGAAACTAATAGTTTCCACATACTAGCCCTAATTGGGCAAGAGGTTTCTCTTCCCATCTAATAAAAGTGGAACAAGCTAGAGATCATACATTCACAAAGGGTGCATCAAAATAATATATAACTTTTGCAAAATACGCCAAAGTATATGGGATATTCAGTGTTGAGCTGGGCCAGCAAACGTGTGTAGTCAGTTTAGAACTGTGTACTCAAATACATGTATTTATATGATTTTTTCATTATTTTTTTGCATATGTTTAGTCTGTATTGCCAAAAAACAGTGTAGTCAATTGCCTACACTGCTTAGGCGCACTGGGGATATTATTACAAAAACATATATATAAGCTTGAGATATTTGCATCTTAGATCATATATACACTTGCATACTTTTTAAAAGGATCTTGATCTTTACGTGGCAATTTGAAACCAGGGTCGCTTTCAGGTAGGCTCTCATGGAAGAATATATCAAGTGGGGACTTCCAAGAATGAAAGTTTTTAAAGCCTACCAGTTCCACTTTGCTAAAAGATTTGAAATAGCAAATATTTTCTCCTTGTTGGAAAAAATCCAAATAATAAGAAAAAATGTAACCGCCCCAGAATATGGACTGCCCACTACAGTAGTTCCTTTTGTGAATGTTTTTATATTAACTCCATCTCAAGAATTAAGAATTAGTCCTTTGAAAATTCAAAGTCGACTTTTACTTTTGAAAGTCTACAATAAACCTGTAGATTTCTGTGCGGGAGAAAGGATTTTGCGTGGAAAATATGCTATACATTTTTCAAGTTAAGGGGTTCAGAAGAAAAAAAAAAATAGGTGCAGCTTAGTCGAAAAGTCTATTTGGCACATGAGCTCCAGTGATCCCAGTATTTAAAAAACATATTTCTGTAATTCTACAAAATCTGAAATTAAATGCGTACATATATATAAACATTCCGAAGGTATGCTGTAAATTTCGGATGAAAATATGTTGTATTTTGAGCCATACGAAAAAGATAAATTTCTGACAAAAATCTAAAGTTTCCATCCCTATAAATTTGTTAATTTTCCTGAGCTCAAAATACAAGGCAATTTCTACCAAAAATTTACACGAGTGTTCAGAACATGTGTATGTATTTTGTGGAATAAAATTTATGATTTTTTGAAAAAACATAAATATAATTTTTAAATATTACAAAAATCAGGAGCACTGGCACCTGGGTGCACCAAATCTGCTCCCCAGCTTAGTGTGCATGCTATGTGCACAACTCATTTCGAATATGTTTCTTAGCACAGAAGCAAAACGAAAAAAAAAACAAGATCGTTGCATGTGAAACACATTCTCCCTCCTAATTATTTCTCTCGCTTTCTCTCCCTCTCCTTCCAAATTTATATCCATGCATGATCTTATATGGAATTCTGATTAATTACGTATAATTAATAGTTGTCATTTTCACATCGATGCACAGAGAGAGAGAGAGAGAGAGAGAGAGAGAGAGAGAGAGAGAGAGAGAGAGAGAGGCGTGTGTTCTTGTGCACGTACCAGGGAGGTCCCATGGCTCAACCTTGTTGAGGTCGACGTCGACCATGGGTGGGCGGCGACCGGAGAAGCCGACCTTGCCGGTGACCTTAGGCGCTAGGTAGTCGCAGATGAGCTCATCGTCCCTCGGGTGGAATCGGAACCCTGGAGGCAGCTCCGTCTCCACCATGCTCAAGAAGCTCATCGACATCTGCCCCTCTCTCTCCCTATGATGTGCTGCTGTGAAGAGAGAAGAACAGTAGAGAGAGAAACGGACAGGCCAAGCAAGAGAGACAGAGAGAGTTGTGCTTGTCTCATGAGTTTGCAACTTGTGGAAGAAAGAGGGGTTTATAAGGTGGTTTAGGTGGTGGGTCTACCTCAGGCCTTTTCCTCTTCTCTTTTTATTCCTTTTTCTTTATTTCCATTTCGCCCTTTTCTTTCCACAAATAAGAGGAGCACTTCCACGTCAGCGCAAGAGACAACCGGCCGGTCACAAGCTTCACACATGCACATGCATATGCCACTCACAAGAGATCTTTTTATCTCTCTACGTTTTTTCAAAGTTATAAGAAACTGCTCTCCTAAAAAAAGAAAAAAAAAGGACAAAAGGGAATATATCATCTTATATTAGTGGAACTGAAAAAGGCTGGATTGCTCAGCTATCCAACACCAAGCATAACCAAGTGGCCCCACTTGTCAAGGTGTAGCTATCCTTCTCGTTTCTGGGTAATGTTAAATACTACTTTGGGAGGAAAACCAAAGAAACGGTCAATCTTGTGGCATATCTAGTTTGTTCCTCTAGGACGAGAAGTACTCCCTCTGGTCTTGTAAAAGGGTGTTGTTTTGGCAAGAATAAATTAAGTCAACCCTTTAAAACTTTGGCTAATAATAACTTTACGAATATTTAGAATTGATGTCACAAAATTATGTTTTAAATTCTTCTGAAAATGTACCTTCGTAATTTTATTTTATTTCAGTTCACACATATAGAGTAATACAAATAAATAGTTAATGTTCTATGTCTAAGACGGTGGCAGTGTCCAAAAGCACAACTTCTATAGGACCGAAAAGTAAATAAAATCAACTAATATGTTTGTAGTTCGAATCCTAGCAATACACAAAAATAAAACTCATGCAATAGTCAGTGCCAATGAACCAGGCCATCAGTTTTGTCCTACTTGCAAACTAAAATAATTATAATACATAGTAAGCAAGTGGAACTTGACTAATAGATCAATTTGTCATGTTCTTATCTTCTGAAGATTCATGAGCTTTATTAATTAGGCAAAATATATTGTGACCAACATCGGCATGCAAGCCGGCATTGAGTCAATTAAAACACCACTAGCACCACCCTTGCCTAGTTGTGTTAAAGCAAGTGCCACAACGTTTCTCACCTGGTCCGCTTTGATAACGCGAATAGTTCGATGATCCAGCTTGATGATCTCTGCTTCTTCCGCATTAATTTGCATGCAGTTTTTTTTTTAGTTTGTGTGTTTGTGTGGAAATCGACGGATCATTCTTCTATTTTTTAAGCTCAATGAACACTAATTAGACAACCAAAAAAATCCTATGAAAAACTGTTTTATCAAACAAGATAACCTTCTGCATGCACCGTCAAAAAAAAACCCATTTGTTTGTTTTTAACTAAAGCATGGGCCTACCTAGTTTGTTTCTCTAGGACGAGAAGTACTCCCTCTGGTCTTGTAAAAGATGTTGTTTTGGCAAGATTTGGCTAGTAATAACTTTACAAATATTTAAATTTGCTATCTCAACATCACATGTTCAAATTATTCTCGAAATACCTTCATGTTGTTATTTTATTTTCATTTCTACAAATATAGTGCAATCCAAACAAATAGTTAAAGTTTTATGTTCAAGGCGGTGCCCATGTCGAAAAGCACAACTTTTATAGGACCGGTGGGAGTAAAGAAAATCAATCAATACGTTTGTAGTTCAAAGCCTAGTCATACACAATAGTAAAACTCATGCAACACTTGTGCCGGTGAGCAACACCATTTTTTTTGTTCTACTTGCAAGCTAAAATAGTTATAATGCATCATAAGCAAGTGGGACCTGACTAACACTAGTAGATCAATTTTGTCCTATTCGTATCTCCCTTAGGAATCGTGAGCTTTATTAATTAGGCAAAAATATTTTGTGACCAACATGGCACGCAAGCCGGTGTTGAGTCAATTAAAACACCACTAGTTGGTACTCCCTCCTTCACAGTTTATTAGGCGCGCGCGTACCCCTAGGTCACCAATTTAACCTATATAATTTAAATTATATAATATAAAAATTATATCATTAGAAAATAGAACATCTGAACTTTCTAATGATATAATTTTTATAACATATAACTAATGCTAACTTGATCAAATTTGCAACCTAGGGGTACGCGCGTGCCTTATAAACTGTGAGAGAGGGAGTACTAGTAGTTGTGCTAAAGCGTGTGCCACACCGTTGCTCGCGCGGATTATTTGGTAAATTTTCGGATGCTCATGCCCTTCACAATCCCGTTGGGCAATCTATTCTTCCTACATGCTAATTTGCGCACCGTTATTACTTTTTAGTGTGGGAAGGGATGGATCATTCTTCTAGTTTCTTGGAGCTGTACGAACATCAAATTAGTCAACCAAAAAATCCTAGTAAAAACAGTTTTATCAAACAAGAGTACTGTCTGCACGCACTGTCAAAAGGAAACCATTTGGTCAAAAGGAAACTTGTATTGATAAGTTTGTCATGTTCATATCTTTCTTTTGCAGCATCATGAGCTTTATTAATTAGGCAAAAACACATCGTGACCAACATCGGCATGCAAGCCGGAGTTGAGTCAATTAAAACACCACTAGCACCACCCTTGCCTAGTTGTGTTAAAGCAAGCGCCACAACGTTTCTCACCTGGTCCACTTTGATAACATGGATAGTTCGGTAAATCTTCGGAAGCTCCTGTCCTTCACAATATATGATCCAGCTTGATGATCTCTACTTCATCTGCACTAATTTGCACGCAGTTATCTTTTTAGTGTGTGTGTGTGTGTGTGTGTGTGTGTGGAAATCGACTGATAATTCTTCTATTTTTTAAGCTCTGCGAACATTGATTAGGCAACCAAAAATATCCTATGAAAAACAATTTTATCAAACAATATTACCATCTGCATGCACTGTAAAAAAAAAGAAACCATTTTGTTTGTTTTTACTAAAGCATAGGTCTATCTAGTCTGTTTCTCTAGCACGTGAAGTACTCCCTCTGGTCTTGTAAAAGATGTTGTTTTGGCAAGATTGGGCTAGTAATAACTTTACAAGCATTTAAATTTTCCATCTCAGCAGCAGGTGTTCAAATTCTTCTCGAAATGCACCTTAGTTATTTATTTTTATTTTCAGTTCTACAAATATAGTGCAATCCAAATCAATAGTTAAAGTTTTATGTTCAAGGTGGCACCAGTGTCGAAAAGCACAACTTTTGTAGGACCAGTGGGAGTAAAGAAAATCAATCAATTAATACGTTTGTACTTCAAAGCCTAGTGATACACAAAAGTAACACTCATGCAATAGTCAGTGCCGGTGAGCAACACCATTATTTTTGTCCTACTTGCAAGCTAAAATCTCTACTATTAAGAGCAAACTGGTGAATGCCTGGTGTCACATTTTCAGGATGGACAATAATACCCCCCACGTCCAAAAATTACAAACAACATGCCACCCCGCACTCCCTCCAATCCTCTCCTAAAAACGCTCTCACCTCTTTGTAATCCCAACCGCATACCATAATCCGCTCATCTCCCCCGGAGTGGTTTTTTTCTGTTCCAAACTAACCTCAACGGGAGAGATATAAGGAAGACTTATCCACACGACTTGGCATCTAACAAACTCTATCTATACCCCTAATAATAAAGGGAAACACGTTTCCGTGGTTTGGTCCGTCCGTTAGGGCGCCTTCGTCCGTCGTCATAAGCTTGCTCGCGCTTTACCGTTGCCGGCGCGGACTCTTCCTAACCAGAGTCGTAGTTTTTATTTCCTAAGCAGAGTCGTAGTTACGTACGTCCGGCTTTATCTTGGCTTGTGCTGGCTCTAATCTGTGTACGACACGACCACACAACACGATGGATCCAGCTCAATACAAGCCTGTACGTCACGAGCACACGAGCTGTCAAATCCGTCCGGCTACAAGAAAAAAGCACAAATCAATCTATTTCAAGCCGGCGGTCCCGCCCTGTGGTCTCTGTTGCCGGTCCGGTCAACCTCGCCATCTGCTGCCGATGAAGTCAATCTTGCCTACTGATTCACGTCGCGTTATATTGATCCTGGTGGCCGATCGCGTCGCCCGACTACCGCCGCTAGAGATCGATCGCCCGCCCGACTATCGTCAGGTACGACGAGTCGGAGGTGCTACGGTTGTGGAGGAGGAGCTTGCATAGGCTGCACCATCGTCGGCACTGGCCGTACAAATCCCGCCAGCCGTTCTTCGCTGTGGGTCGTCGATCTGCCAAGAGCAATTTTATCAACAGAAGAACAGAGTGGACATGCCCAGCGGACATGATTGGGCAGAAAACGAAGGTAAACTGTACCTCAAACCGACATATCTGAGGCATGAACGCGTACTTCCGCGTGGTAAGGAACAGTGAAGAACTTACCTCACTTGCTGATGGCATCCGCCCAACAATGGACTCATCGACCGCTAGATAAGCGACTACAGAAATTTGGAGGAGGTGAGTACAGAGCGACGAGAAGCGGCATTAGAGCAGGAACGAACTTATAAGCAAAGCAGAGCTAGCAGCAACGAGCTCCGGCAAAAATGAGACCAAACTTTTGTTGAACATAGAGGGAGCTAAGGACGAAGAATAATACAGAGCAAAGATTCAGCAAGGGCTTGAACTTTAATAAGTACATAGCTTGTTTCTTGAACACATTGTCGTTGCACTGAGTGAACGACCAAGCAACGGATTTCCTACGTCAAGTAATTAATTATTCATGTTTGTTGTTCACAGCTCTATAATTTACTATTTTCGCTCCTGTGTATAATACACAGTATAGTATACAGATTATTGTTCATATATTTGCAGTGAATCGAAATAATAATAGGTTGATTGGTGCGAATTAAATGTTTGTGTGATTTTATAAGGCATGATGTATTCATTATGTTTTCCTAACTATAGTTCGGATCTGTCAGCTCCGGCATCTTCGAGAGCGTTGTCATGCCCTATTATTAATAATTATGTTTGCATTAATTGGATTTAATTGGTTCATCAGTTCGGTATTGCGAAAAAATAAAATAAATAAAAAATAATTGTCTTTCGCGACGGAACTTCTTATGTTCTTCCGGTGCAACGCACGGGCAATTTTCCTATCTGATTCTAAAGAAATCCGCTTAACAAACTCTCTTTGTATCTTTGTTTCAAAAAAAAAAACTCTCTCTACATCTTTCTGCACAGCTGCCCAAACCCACCGTCTCCGTCGCAAATCGCTTGTGCCTATGAAACCCTCCCCAGCCGCTGCCTGGGCTTCACTCCTGTGTATAATACACAGTATAGTATACAGATTATTGTTCATATATTTGCAGTGAATCGAAATAATAATAGGTTGATTGGTGCGAATTAAATGTTTGTGTGATTTTATAAGGCATGATGTATTCATTATGTTTTCCTAACTATAGTTCGGATCTGTCAGCTCCGGCATCTTCGAGAGCGTTGTCATGCCCTATTATTAATTATTATGTTTGCATTAATTGGATTTAATTGGTTCATCAGTTCGGTATTGCGAAAAAATAAAATAAATAAAAAATAATTGTCTTTCGCGACGGAACTTCTTATGTTCTTCCGGTGCAACGCACGGGCAATTTTCCTATCTGATTCTAAAGAAATCCGCTTAACAAACTCTCTTTGTATCTTTGTTTCAAAAAAAACTCTCTCTACATCTTGAAGCACAGCTGCCCAAACCCACCGTCTCCGTCGCAAATCGCTTGTGCCTATGAAACCCTCCCCAGCCGCTGCCTGGGCTTCATTGCGCTTGCGTGCCGACGATCGCTGGTGCCCATGAGGTCGGTCTTGGACTACTCTCCTTCGCAGTGTGGGTGCGCTAGCCAGCGCGACAAACAAAGCGGTAGTCATCAGCATACCGTACTACAAGATGCTCGAGCAACAGGCATGCTCCGCTCGCTCGAATGCAAGTATGTACCACGACATGCTCCGGTGAGGCGGTGCAGCAGGGGACAGGTTAGCGGCAAGTCGGCAACATGACTTGGAGAGAGGAGAAGAGTCGAAGGTGGCTGGGACGATGTCGAGACTTGAGCGTTGGGCGCAGGCGTTTCCGTTCTGGTCAGGTTCTAGACCAATACCTTTTTTCTAGACCAATACCTATGTGTTTCGCAAGGTATTTGGGGCTGATCAGAGTCCAAAGATGGGTGGAAGCAACGGCGACTGAGGAATGCACACATCACCTACTTCGCTTCTTGTTGTTTGCATCTGACAGTCTCACCATGGTCGTTGGGGAACCGAAGCGAGATCGTGGGAAATGTTTTGGCTCTCATATGCGGTGAGTTCTTGCTCCCTGAAATTTTCCTGCATGCTCCAGCGTTCAGCCGTGAAGAAGGTGGCCGGAGGTAAAACTAGCACAGCCACGGTCAAGGGCTCAAGGCCATGCTCTCCAAGACTCCAACGCAGACTGAAAGCTATTTGTGTTGGGTGGTGCCTGTCACTCTGTCAGCCTACGTTGTCCTCTCCCGTGCTGGCGGAGGCCTCCATGGGAACACACTAGAGTATGAGCAGTCACTCCGAGGATGTTTGTCCAAGAACAATCAGAGGCTCAGGCTCTGCATGCGCAGCGTACCGGAGGAAGCTTCGCTTTCTTGGGTGTCCACAAATCTGAACTTTTGTAGTTGTCTGTGCCTTCTGTCAACCTTCGGTCAGACGATGGCGTGGTACTATTCTCCACAGCATGGATGCCAAACGATGGATTACCGGTGTGACAATACATGGAGTTGGACATGGTTTTGAAGGTGGCTCTGAACATGCATATGATCAAGAGATAGGGATATTGTTCTACATGTTTCCCCTCTTCATCACTCTTCCGCTCAATCTGATACTATAGGTGTAATGCATGATGGTGCAGTGGTGTCTCTAATGCACAGAGATGGAGATGAGCAATCATGGTGTGGTGTCGTCCTTGTGCTCTTTTTTTAGATGACCATCCTTTTGTGTTGGTAAGCATTCTGGGTTTCTTTGTTGCCATAGGTTTAATACTTTGCTCTAAAGTACAGAGGATTCTCTTTGATCCGGTACGAAACAGAATGCCCGTGCGTTTGTGTATGCTCAAAGGAAGCATTTATATTTAAATCGGATGTTTACAGGGTGTTCTAACTATCATGCACTTAATATTTTGTAATATCTCCGATGAAGAATATATGTTATATTGTACACAGTGAAGGACTGAAGGTTAAATATCCTTGTCTCTACCGAACAAATCCGTCCTCTTAACAAACTATCTTTTTTTTGAAACCTTAACAAACTATCTTATTACAAAGAAAATTCACGTAATAAAATTTATCTCTTTTTTAAAGCAAAAACTCATGTAACCTATTAAGTCTAGAGAGTTCATGTGTATCTTCTTTTTTCGATATTTGACATAGATTGACAGGGTCAATGAGTGTGAGGAGCACCATCTGGTTGCTCAATGGCGGGTTGGTAACAAAGGACTCGAGAAAGTGAGCAGAGATTGTTGCCAAGCGAAATTTCTCTAAAATTGACAAGTTCCAACTTTACATAAAACGTGTTTTTATGAAAAAGAATAATAGTGATAGGGAAGCTGGCTGGAGGTGCCGGTGTTGTGCTGCCCAAGCGAGCTGTTTGGAAGCTTGACAACAATGCCAGGGAACGGAAGCTCCAAATAATTCATGTGTAAATCAGTTTGTTTGTAAAGGTTATTTGACACGTGCTTCTAAAGGTTATGTGACATATACCCGAATTTGTGGTGCTCGACGATGACGAGGAGTAGGCTAGGGTAGCAGGCGTTACATGCACATTTTAGTATTATATTTTTTTATTTTCCTTTGTTCCCTATGTAAATTATGTTTATATTGAAACAATGCAAAACCAAAAAAAAATTTGCGTCGTGCCGCTTGGGCCCCCCCGCACAAGCAGACGCGTAGTACCAACTCACACTCGGCGTCTAAGAAGAGGTGGCATTGCAACAAGCTGAGCTCCATCGTCCTCCCCAAGCTGGTCATCAACAACAACTTTCAGATCGCTTGGCTTAGATGGAGTCAGCCTCATCTCACGCCAGATTCATCCACATAATAGAAAATGAACCCGTAGCAACCGCACTGATATTTGTGCTATATAGGCTCTAGGAAAGTTTGATGTTATTTTTTCCGTAGTAACCAATCATACAACCAAAATGAGTTGTATATGGCATTTCACATATTTAACGCATAACTAATTAAGCATAAATTTTGTGTTTTACAATTAATTTTTTTAGTTGTATCAGTTTATTGAGCCGTGGCGAAGCACGGGCATTCAACTAGTAGTTATAATGCACCATAAGCAAGTGGAACTTTACTAATAGATCATGTTTGTCCGATTCTTATCTTTATTTTAAGGAATCCTGAGCTTTATTGATTAGGCAAAAATATTTCGTGACCAACATGGCACGCAAGCCAGCGCTGAGTCAATGAAAACACCACTACTTGGTACTAGTAGTTGTGCCAAAGCATGCACCACACCTTTGCTCGCGCGGATTATTTGGTAAATTTTCAGATGCTCCTGCCCTTCACAATCCAGCTGGGCGGTCTGTGCTTCCTCCACGCTAATTTGCACGCCGTTATTACTTTTTAGTGTGGAAAGTGACGGGTAATTCTTCTATTTTTTTGGAGCTGTACGAACATCAAATTAGTCAACCAAAAAATCCCTACAAAAAACAGTTTTATCAAACAAGATCACCTACTTGCACGCACTGTCAAAAGGAAACCATTTGTTTTTAACTCAAGCTGAAATCAGCCAGGAGTTCGGTCCACATCTTGGGCTCCCGGCATAAATTAACACTTTGATGACACTTGACCGGGGACCTGTGGTAGTGGTAGAGGGGCCAGGTTGAACAAGGACGCCGAATTGGTCAAGATCACGGCGGTACCGAAAAGTACTAGTAGTACCATGGCAACATCGAGACGAGAATGGGTGGAGATATTGCGCATTTCCGGAGCCGTTTTCCCGTGTCTCTCCCCAGCGCGGTGCAGGCCTTTTCTTTCCAAAACAAAGGGCTGCTGGAGGTCAAGCTCGCTGCATCCATCCAAGAACATACTCCTACTTACTTGTATTGAAGATTCACGCAAAAATAGTTTCAGACCAAATATCATCGAGAAAACGCGCAACGTCGCATGGTCAGATCAGGCAAAATGCACAAAGGAAGAAAGGGAGGGCGACATTGCGTGTCGATACACGCCACGTCGTCTGGCAGGAACTTTTAGGCAGGCTGACGTGCACCACGAAACGGAAGCTGAGAGCAAGGCACGGAGGCACAATAAAATAGCACTCCGATCTCTTTTAATTAACTCAGATTTAGTATAACTCTGTAATCAATTTAAGTCAGTTAAAAAGGACCGGAGGGAGTAGATATTAGAGAAGGAATGACCCGGCCATCCGGTTAAGCGCAGCCAGGGAGGGAGGGCGTACGATCAGATTCACAGAATGTTAACAAACATGCATACTCCTTTCAGGAAAAGTGCATTTTAGTTCTCAGCAAAGACTATCTGAGGCGACGCTTTTGCAAAAGCAGAATGTTAACGAACACAACTAGAATCTAAAGAAACAACCGGTTTGGCAAAGGAACGCGGCTACACGAAACACGACTGGCCGACCGTTGTGCCGCAATCGGATGCGGTACAACTGGCGTGTACCATGAAACGGAAGCTGACATGCTCCTGACACCGAGGCGCTGCTCGCAGACATAACGGCCACATTGGAGGAAAGGAGATTTGGAGAAGGCATTGGCCGTTCAGTTACGCGAAGGCAGGGGAGGGAAGGGGCATATGCATGCATGCAGGCGGCGCACGCCACGACACCACACACACACACACAAACCTCATGAGCTCTGCTGGTTCCCACCCTCCCGCCCTCTCCCAAATAGCGCCAAAACAATCAGGCCAGTCCAGAGCCCAGAACGGACGGCAGAGATACACTGCAAGACCGCTTCGTCGGTTCGATCCCCACCATGATCATCCACCGTCCAAGATGTCGGTCATCCAAACCACGTGTGCTCATCTCAAGTGATGGCAAGATGAAGCCTTTTCTTTCTCCAACAGTAGCAGATCTCCTCTTCAAAATCTTGTCCTACGATCAGAGGCACTATAGCTAAGGCACTGACCAAATAGTGAAGCCATGCACTTCCGAGACAAAGTCAAGCCTCTCAAAAGGCAGTGACGCACGCGAATGCAGAGACGCTATATTCCATATGCAAGAAGGCAAAATACCAACAGAGCTCCTGCAAGTCTTGAGATGATAAATTGTCCTCGCAGTAGTAATGGGGGAATTTATGCTGTGCTCTACCACCACCAAGTGAAAGGGACCTGGAAATGGGCAACGACAGCAACAGCAGCAAGCTCATCCACATAACCCCATCTACGCACGCCCGGCCTAACACCGCACCCGGTTCAAATCACCTTTTCAGTTAGTTACCATGAACTGGTCGATCGGTCAATCAGCTGGTGCCAGGCACGCAACCGGAGAACGGAACGGTCAGTGTTGCAGCGATACTGAAGATCTAGCTGCGGCTCACTGGCTGGCTGGGATCAGAACACTACAGCCAGCAAAAAATGAAGTGAGCTTCCAGGTCCAAGTGAGGTTCGTGTCATTACCTTTCAGATGATGGGTGCTTCAGTGAAAAGCAGAGGGAATTGACCACTGGCCTTGCAGGGAACCTCCGAGTGTACAAATCTGGATAAGGGTTTGCGGACGGAAGAGTCGCGACGGCTCTGGGTGGCCACCTCGACGCTGACACATCACCGCAAGTACAGGGCGCCGTCATTTTCACGAACCAATCCTGCACAGAGGAAAAAGAAAACGGAGGCAAAACTAGTGGGGAGTACTGCACAGCTCTCTCACCTTCAAGATGACATACTGACCTGGCAAGTGAAGCCTGAATTGACGCATGGAAGTGAGATCAGCCAGTTATTGCAGTGGTAATGCAGCCAAAAAAGATGAACACTAGCTGACAGTTGAGTTCCAGTGTAAATTCTCATCTATCAAATGAAGGCCTGTTGCTATTGAGCTGCCACGACACGCGGTTAGGTTCTGCAGAGATCTTATCTATCTACCAGTGATCCTGGGTTATTTTAAATCCCTCACTTGCATATAATATGCTTGTGCTCTCATCACTTTCCTCTGAGCTATCAAACTATGACTGGTGCCAAATAAGAATGATAAAAGGACTGGTCAACAAGGACATACAGAAGTGTAACTACAATTCCTTTTCCCCACGAGGAGTTGTCACTGGTCACTACAAAGCACATCTTGAGGCTGCTAAGCTTACAGCACAAGAATTTTAAACAGTTCTACTTTACAGGGTACAAAAAAATTCCATGGAGTTAAAAAGCATTTTGCAAACTAGAGCAGAAAACTCAGTGCTCTGGAAGGAAAATATGCACACATGCCAGACACAAAAACACACAAGGATAAGATATGGCAAACCTGAAACCACAGACCATACTGATGGGATCATGTGGTAGCACATGCTTAATAAACGCAAGTCAACCTCTTGCAATAGTATTCATCATCCCCATGTTGGTAGCATCACATCAGAGATCCAGCAGGATTTGATATTTTATGAGACAACACCTAACTTCATCGACAAATGGTCAATGTTGTAAGGGAAGTTAAAGAACATAATGCTTATTTGTCTCTCCGCCAAAATGATTAATGATTTGGCCTACATCTCTAAGAGAAAACACAACCTTGTTGTATCAAGATATGCAGGGGGTAACATTTGAAAACAATTGGCTCTTTTGTCCTTCCTTCCTTTTCCTAATTATAATTTGCATGCAGCAGTATGGTAGTAAAGCAATCATTCAACTTTACGGCAATACAGAAAATGATTAATGTAAAACGATTCCACTCTACAACTTGCCAGTCTTGCCCAAATTGCATGCAACATTGAAGTACAGCATCAACTTGTTTCATGATCATTTTACTTCAAAGAAACAAGCAAGCATGTAATGAAAGTGAAAGGGGATGGAATCGATCTAGAAGTTGACCTAGCATTTATATTGGATAAAGGCACACTGCTCGATGGCAAACTCTTGTACATACAATATCTGCATACCATATCTGTTCAAAATGAGAACAGATAACGTCAGCTTGTACAAAATACTATATGCCCCAAGCAGACTATAAAATCAGGCAAGGAAAGGTTACACCTTTGCAAAGGAGCAGTTGGCATATATGGCAAGCACCATCAAAAAGAAGAGATATGGCTCTAAAGTTTTACAGCAAAGATCATCTTCAGCGTAAAATCAAGACAAACCTGCATGTTCTGCAGGCCACATGTCAGTTGGCAAGCAAAAAGACAGCTACATGTCCTTCTAGAACTCTCACTGCACAGAAGCTATAAATTCTTCACATGATAATTGAGTAGCCCATAAGGACAAAAATTCTCTCTATATCTAAAGATAGAACCAGTTCTGCCACAGTAGTTGTCTCTCTTACTCTTCAGCACCAATACACCATTCCATCAACCTAAGTATTCAGGCATGAGAAGTGTTACCATGTCATGCTTACAAAGCATCTCCTGTTAACTTCCGAGCAACTACTGCCATATTCCTTGGAGACATAGCAGGATCAAACAGAGGAAACAATGATGCTTGAACTGCACTTCCTTGTTCTTGAAGAAACAGTAAGCGATCAAGCAAGATATATGTTTCCACCAATGGACCTAAAGCAGCCCGAAGACACCAAAAGGGACCTATGAACTCCTGCAAGAATTAAAAGAAAATTGTTGCACTAGTAAGAACTAAGAATATCATTAGCATACTGCTACATTTTTGCGAATATGGTTCAGTGGACAGCACTGTTTTAATTGTGAAGATAGTTTAGAAAAGCATATGCATGAATGTTTAAGAATTAGCTGTTGAAGTACGGACAACCTTAATATCTGATAGCCCCACTGCGGTAAGGCATAAAATGGTATCTAGTCTAGTTTCTAGAATTTTTTTGTAACATCAGAAAGATAAGAGTGCTAGTAGTCACCATATTCATTTCGCCCTAGCAATTAAATGTACCACTTAGGGTATGTCTGCAACAGAATTTCACGTATTCACTTTGAGAATTCTTTGAGGAATTAATAGGATATTAGGGATTACAGTGCATTGCTGAATACTAGCACAGTTGAAATGATCTTAACGTACTCATTAACAGTATCACAATGACATTAGGCTTCACCCAGCCTTGCGTCCAGCCCAGTACATGCTTACCTAAACTCCTAAAGCATCATCTCGAACAGGATAGCACCCTTTTTCTTTTGATTGAACAAACAGTTGAAAAATAGGTACTACATTTAACTTCTTGGGATCATCCTATAGCAAGAAGGCATAATAGAAATCCCTAATAGAAAAGGGCATTCCAATTAAACTTACAGTGAAGTGCTGCACGCTCTTCCATATTTCAAATAGATGAAGATCTTCGACGAAACCACAGCCAAGACGACCGAATGCAGAGGCGGTGAAATCTTTGAAAAGAGTGAACTTGTGACATTCATCAAGATGTATCTCACTTGGTCTCACGTTAACTTTTGATATGAATGAATCATCGACTCGTGAAGTTGAGTATGTATCACCTGCCAGCCATATGCTGCCAGCATTATTAATTGCCCACTTATAAACTCGAAAATCTATGTTTTATAGCCAATCCAAAATGGTTGTTGCTTATGAGGAACAAAAGGTAATAACCTGTAAATTGTACGCTGCTACAACATCTGACAGCCCCTTCAGGATCAGTTGGCTCTGTTGGCAATGAACCATCTGTGTTCATGGTTTGTTCCTTGGGATTTGAATAGGATAAATCATCAGTTTTCCCCACAGCTGAACAGGATTCCACAACTTTCCGAAGCCTTTGACGGCGGAGAGCTTTTCCTTGCCTTCCAATTGATGGACTCAATTTTGACACTTCTGGAAAATATTTCTCAAGTACCTACAGGAAAAGACAGTTAGGTGACTAAAGCCTTCAATGTGACAAGTAGTGCTGATTTACAAAATAGTGCTGGTTTATGAATCTGAAACCCAAACAGCCGAGATTAGAAGTGTAGCAATTAGTGGGTTCTGACCCACTAATGAGTCGAATCATTTGACTAAAAAAAGTGTAGCAAGTACTGCTGGTTTACAAAGTAGGTTTTGAGTCGCTTAACTAAAAATACTGGACTAGTCGAGGTTATTCATGACTAGTCGAATGAGTCGCCCGACTCATCCAATGAGTCGAGTCGAGACATTGAGTGGCCTCGCAGTTGCGACTCATCGACTAGTCGCGACTAGTCGAGCGACTTAAAATCCTTGGACAGAACCTAAAGCAAGAATCGACGCCAAAAAGGTACTGATACATGAGATGCATAAGTTAACTAACGTGGGCGGAGTCGATAAAAAGAGACCTGAGGGATTGGAATGTACCTAAAGTCTTGGCTCTTGATAGGACTGCATGGAGATCAGCGATCCATGTGCCAGAACCTTAGTCACTTGCTTCCTTTCTCTTTCCTTTTTTCCCTTTTTTTTTTCTTTTTTTCTTTTTCTTTCTTTCTCCTTGTTTTGGTTCTCTTTTCTGTTGGGTTTCATATCTAGCCTACCCCAACTTGCTTGGGAAAAAGGCTTTGATGTTGTTGTTGTTGTTGGCGTCATATATCAGTTTGTGTGCCACACATAGGGTCCATGTGGTGTGGTGTAGTTAGTTTTCGTCAAGTCCGTCCTCAATGCCAACTCCTCGTCATCGCACTGCCTAGGAAGACAAACAAGCAACTGGAAAAGATTGAGCGAGGATTCTTGTGGGAGGGTCGTGCGGAAGCAAAGGGCGGAAACTGACATGTGAATTTGCATCATGTATGCAGGCCAACCACCCTTGGCGGCCTGGGGGTGCACGTTCTGGAGCGTGCTGGCCTGGTATTGAGTCTACTGCTTTAGCTGTGCCACACTGACACCGACAGAGCTTGGAGCAGAGCTGCAGTTCTCTGCTGAGGAAAGGGCCCTTTTCTTTGCAGCTACTACAATCCACAATGGCTCTAGGCAACAGACGCAAGGCACGCTTCTGGGAGGACCAATGGATCAGTGGATGCTCAATCAGCAAGATCGCACCGCAGCTATACGCCTGCATCCCCAAGCGCCGCAAGAAACTGCACACGGTTGCTGATGGGGTCCAGGCAAATAGCTGGGCACGTGGCATACATGGGGTTCTAGGCATTCAGGAGATTGGCCAATACCTCCTCATCTGGCAAGCCATCCAATACACCACCCTCTCGACAGAGCCTGACCATCTCTTCTGGAAGTGGACTACTGGTTCGTACTCAGCACAATCTTGGTACAAGGCTACCTTCCAGTGGTCCATCTTGTGTAGTGCATGGAAGCTTATTTGGAGAAACTGGGCGCCACCACGTGTGAAATTTTTCCACTCGCTTGCCCACCAAGATCGATGCTGGACGGCTGATCACCTGCCTCACCGAGGACTACAACATAACCCAGCCTGCCTCCTCTGTGGACAAGCTGCCGAGACGATGGTTCACCTGATCCTCTCATGCCCATTCTCCAAACAAATGTGGCATGAGGTTCTCTCCTGGCTGCGGATGACTTGTGCGCCACCAGCCCAGGAATCCTAGCTAGCAGAGTAGTGGACCAAGGCTAAGCAGGGCACCTCAAAACCTCTACGCAAGGGCCTCACCTCCCTGAAACTTATAGCCCCTTGGATGATCTGGAAGCAGCATAACAGTGTGTCTTCGAGGGTGCTCAGCCATCGATCGATGGCCTTGTCTCCCACATCAAAAGACGAAGCTGCGCTCTGGGCACAAGCCGGTGCCACAGGCCTTAGGGTAGTTCTGCCATCAACCTGGGACATGCATTGAGAGAACTATGTCGTAACTCTGCACTCCTAGGATGATTGTAACAAACTCTATCTTTTCAATGAGATGAAACGCAATGGTCCTTTGCGTTTTCTCGAAAAAAAAAGTTCTATCACTATTGTGCCAGCTTTCTATCCTACACTCTGGAGTCTCGACACAACTTTGGGGAGGCCAGAAAGGCTGCTTGCTGTAATTATAAACCAACAGACATGTTATGTACCGGAATATATGGCCCCACCAGGCAGTTCCCAATTGGAACTGGTTCCCTATTCTGATAAGGTCAGAGCATATAGTTTTTGGCACGGAGAACGCACGTGGAGGTTAAAGTACATCAGTTTTGGGTAGGATTTTTCCTATATTCTGGGTGGGATTATATCTAATCAAATCCCTATATTCTGGATTTTTCCCTCAAAAACAAATATGCCTTATATCTAGGAACGGAGGAGATAACTATGTCTCAGTGGTTACAACTGATACGAAGAATTTGCTGATGCAACTGGCCAAAAAGAAGCACGCCCACTAGCAAGTTAGGGCTGAACAAGTAGACCAAATTGGCGAGGTTTGTATTCACATACAAAAGGAGCTCATTCTCATTGTTGTTACTTGGTGATGTTCCCGAAGATGACTAGAATGTTCACTCTCAAGTGTGGTGCTAAGAAAGGACAAGAGGCTCTTAGATATGTAGCCAATAGAAAGGTACGTCAAGGGTAGTAAATACGAATCAAGAATGCCACTCAATTATCCATAACGCTTGGAAGTGATCACATAAGCATACTACATGGCATCAACAATCATACTTGACAACACTGTTCTTATTTTAAGCACACAAGGTCTTCTTTTCAGCACACGTTGTGTGTCTGGTTGTTAAATAGTATATTAAATAACATGTGTACAAATTATAAAATGAAGAGCAAACAAAAGTAAGAAAATGGGTGGAAAATCAACCATTCAAATTGACAGGCTGAATTAACAGAGCATTTACCATCTGAAAAGCTGCTCGGAAGGCATGTATGTCAAAATTTTGTAGGGCCATTTCCTTGGTGAGGTTTCTCCATCTCTCTGCACTCTAGAAAGGATTCACAGAAGGACTTTTCAATAAAGAGCATACTGCTTAAAGCTACCAATTTGGAAAATAAATTTAGTCGAACACAAAGCATCCATCTTGAGCAGTAGTAAATTACTAATAAAAGAACAACTAGTTGGATAATGGACTTAAAACTAAAAATGTCTGACAGCTTGTTGATGCCCCCAGTTTCCCTTTAGTAAACGTTAAATGGTACAGAGTTATGTGGTTTAAAATATCATTCCCTTAAGTAAGAGAACTTATGGTCCATCATTCATCTCTATTCTTAATTCTGTTAGGAGAACTTATTTGATGCTATGTTGTGCAGTTTACATGCAAAGTATGTTTGCCGCTAGTCCTGATTTGTAATCATTTCTGAAACTCATTGTTTTGCCACATTTAGCAGAACGTCTGAAGCTATTCTTTTTCTTAGATGCATCTGAAGCTATTCTTCTAGCTTGTTCTATTATGCTTTGTACTCTTGTACATGTCCCAACTCCTGACCACCTTAAAGTATGAGTACCAGCACCGAAATTTGGTTAAAGCATGTCATACAACACTATGAACAAGGAAGAGTTGCTATTATACCTGGCAAGCAAGGTCGCGGATGCTTTTGCCAAGCACTAATCTAGATGATTTAGCAGCCTTGCTAATAGGAAAACCAGGGCAAGTGTCTGTACCCGCATAACAATCCTCGGACAAAAAGTTATAACAGCATCCAACGCTTACCAATGCTTGTACTTGTTCACATGACGCAAAAACCCTGCCCACAGGACACAGTAAACATGTTGTTAGAAACTTTCCATGCAAAGGGAAAGGTGTAGCTGTAGCATTTTATGAGTTTGGAGCACTACATCAATTCACAGCATTCCGATTATTGAGCACAAAAGATCAACCTTAGCATGTTAACTGAAAGGTCACCACAGGCATGAAGACCAGCGAGGACTAATTGAGGAACGTTATGGTTTGGTTTCCCATTTTGAGGACTAGTCTCAGTACAGTTGTTAGTTTTTGTTACATGTTGACCATGATCATCTTGAAATGCATCCAATGTCACAGCTGCCAACATGTCACTAGAAAGAACATGACAAGTGACAGTTCTAGGCACAGTGAACTGCTGCTTCTCTACACTGCAAAAGCAATGGGAAACAATTTATAGCAAGAGAAATTAACTCTCAAGATATCAAGGTAGTAAAACTAGAATTCAGTATGACAAAATTCGTACCATTTAGCAGCATAGTGCTTCTTTATCCTCTCTGCACGAGTATTCGTAACAGATGCATGATGTGATGAAGCATCTATTGCGACAACAGGGAGTTGGTACTCAAAAGATAAAGCTTGTGCGAGATAACCCTGATAAGGCGATTCAAATGGATAAGAAACAAATAAATGAAAACACAAAATAACATTTGTTTGCTGTCATTCCCGACAAATTTTTTTTTAATGGAAAATCAAGGTATGGCATCCAACAATAAATATAGGACAGCAGTCGCTACACTGTAAATCCAGATGCCTTTACTCATCCGAAGATAGGCCCAGGAAGAGGTAGCACATACTAGTACTGTAGTACTTTCAAATTGCAACACCTAGCATGCATGTGTGCTTTCTAATTGCAATACCTAGAAAAGAAATAGCCAATATAATCTGGCCTTCACTAGAACCTTATCTTTATCATAGCTATATTCAATACGAAATACTTGGTCAGACTTGACCAATACAAAATTCTGATATTAAAATGGCATACTCATGAATGAAAGCAATGAAGTAGAGCTGTTTAACATTCAAGTATTCATCGCATAAATTAAATTATTTTGCTCAAATGGAATCTGGTTACAGGTGCAAAGCTTCTTCCAGGGACAGAACTGCAGATGACATACCTGGCCAGAACCCACATCAACCACTGTCTTGGCTCCACAACTCCTCGCAACTGCATCAACCATCGCAGATAGATGTTCAATCTGCATCAAACAACTTCTCCGATCATGAGGATGCAAAGAACAAATAATTGAGCTTGAAAAAAGAAGACTAACAGAAATAACTAACATTACAAGCTAATTACCTACTTCGTGCTTCTTCTTTGTGTTCATGCCTTGAGCGAGAACAGTACCAATTGATGCTACACGTGAATCAGGTAGAAACTGCGGGTATTCAAGGAAAGGTGAGTCAGAATAAGGCAAATGCCACAATATATGTATATTTTAAAAACTTGATAGATCAGTCAACATGTAAAGCATGAAATTCGAGAATTGCAACGTAAGCTAATATCAACTAAATACAAGAACTGGATACTTGGATACATGCGTTCGTCAAGACTAGGCAACAGGACTGCAGGTGCAGCATTCAGAGGATTTGTTCATATATTAAGTAGTCCTACTGAATCAAATGTGCGTAAATACAAACACTTCACCATGTGTATTGCTGTTTCAAATAAATTCTAGCATAAGCAAATCTGGTAAGTGCAGGAAACGTACCGACTGTGGCGATTTCTGGTCGCGCGGGAGAACAAGTGACCTCGCGTTTAGAATAAATTCTTGAAGTGAACTTGGCCAATGGTCCTGCAAGAGAGCACAGAGTTGGAACAAGCCGAGCTGGTATCTGACGTAGGAGCGAATTGCTGAAACTGGGATGCGAGGACCTGCCTGGACACAACCGGAGGGCAGCATGAGCAGGCGCTCCACGGGCTCCCCGCGCAGGCACTCCATCCACTCGGCGTCCACCGTCTCCCACAGCCTATCCTGGTCGGGCAGAACCAAAACCAAACACCTGGAAGGCGTCAGTCAGATGCAAATGCAACGGTTCATGCACATCACCAGCAACAAGGGGGGATCTCCGTGATCACAGGGCGCACCGAGCATGGCCGAACGGCCGGAGGAAGTGCGGGTGCTAGAATCTCGGTTTCAGAAGAGATGGGAGATGGGGGCAGGGGAGGGGAGGGGACCTTGAAGAAGTTGACGACGTGGGCCTCGAGGAGCGGGCGGTGGCGGCCGAGGAAGGCGGCGATGGCCTCCATCCACTCGCGCGTCTGCTCCGCCGTCTCGCACGAGCGCGCCCCGACGCCGAGGCTCGCCGGTGGCGCCGCCATCGCCAGCGGAGGGGAGGAAAAAATGGTGAGGGAGGCTAGGCACAAAGTTTCTGTTTACAGGGGAAAAAAATAACTAAAACCTCAACAGCGAGTTCGCGGAAGCCATTCTGGGCCCAAACTTCGGCCCACTACGTGCGACCCGAAAGGCACTGGGTGCCGACACCGGCACGTGGGCCCGGCGACGCGACGCGAAAGGAAAGCTGCCGATGCGTGTGTAGCGTTTATCGCCAGCAGCGGCAGCGGCCGAGAGAAAAACAGCCTGCTGAAAGCACAGCACAGCACATGAACGCTGCTTCGGATCAGCAGGAGGCTGTCGGAAAAAGCGGAGCCCCGGTGGAAGAGTCGATTCTGGGCAACCTAAGTCCAATTTCCGGAGATACCCAATCCATGGACACTGAAGAGTTCGACCGCAGGGTGAAGGAATATGGATACGGTGATCAGTCTGAAGTTGACTCCGCCCAGCCAAAGCAGGTACTTGCGATTGTAGCGGCGCTGGGAGAACATGGAGGGACAGCCACCCAATCCGATCCCCAGCCATCCCATCAGGGATCTCCAATGTCGCGGAGAGACCCCGCAAGGATTCTTCCTCGGAGGACCTCCTTTCGCCTGAAGAGATGGTTGCACAAGCAGGCATGGATGCGGTTTATCGCTCGGATATTCTTAACAAACCCATCACTCCCGAAGACATAGAAGCATTAGAAGCTAAGAGACTGGAGCTGCTGGCCACAGCCAAGAAGTTTAAGGACACTGCAGCCGCCATGCTGGAGGAAAGGAAGCACGCCGCAGTTTTTGTGGAGGACTTCATCCAGCGCGAGCAGGAGGTGGACGAAGGACTGGCAAAGGTCAATGAACTCCGAAAGCATTGGGAGGACAAGATCGTTGAAGCTCATCATGAGGTCGAAAGGGTCCGGCGTGAGTTGATAGCTCCCCGCAGGATCACCTTCGCAACTCCAACGGAGCAGCAGCCGTTCGCAACCTCAAAGGACAATATGACGAAGGTTGCAGAGATCTTGAAGAAAAAGAACGAGGAGATCGATATCGACTACGTTCGCACGCTCGTCGCTTCAGCAATGATGCAGCAGAGCAAGGCAGACACTTCGCGCAAGTTGGAATCTAACCCGGAGCATTGCGTCTCCACTGCGCAGAAGGACGCCCACGATAATCGCCATCGAGATGACGAATCGCGAACCGGCTCTTCGGAACGCACAAGGAAAGCCAGAGAACACCCAAATCCAATCCCCGTCCCATCAAGGACGCCTCCGTCAGATCCAAGAAAGGGAAAGGATGCAATGTACTCTGGACAGGACAAGTACCGCAACCCCTCTCCTCCGCCTAATGGTTACCCGCGTCCCCCTCGCCGCCGTAGTCCAGCCGGAAACATCAGGCCCCAGGGGCATGGTGGAATTGTTATCCGCGACAACGTGCTGCCCTCAAGAAACAGAAACAGGGAGCGCACGCCGGAACCTCGCCGGAACCAGAACAACGATCGTGAGCCCGAGCCTAGGAGGAGTCGGAATGAGGAGCGCGACCCGGAGCCTCGCCGGAGCCGGAACGGCCAGGGCAGCCAACGCCATGACGAAGGCAGCCGCAGGAGCCGGAGCCACCGGGAAGGCCGCGGAGAATCTGAAGGCGGAAGCAAGAAGTCAGATCGACCCCCTCGCAGGTCTCCCTCACCACCACCTAGCGGTGGCGGCGGAGGTGGAGGCGGAGGCGGCGGCCGAAGATCTCGCTCTCGTTCACAGTCTCCTCGCCACGGTTCGCGCGACGCGCGGGAACGCCTCAACGAATACAGAACTGATTACATCGGTCCGAAGTGCTTTGGCAGGATGATTCGAGAGGAACCAAAGCCAAGGATGAACCTCAAACTACCCGGAAACCTGAAGCATTATGATGGCACCGAAAGGCCGGATACCTGGATTGAGGATTACTATAATGCAGTAACCTTTGCCGGAGGAACCCCTAATATCGCCTGCCGCATGCTCCAGTTATACCTTGTAGGTCCAGCCCGGATCTGGCTCAGCGACCTCGAGAATAACTCCATCTTTTGCTGGTTTGACCTGAAGACCGCTTTCGAGAAACACTTCAGTGGCACCTACAAAAGACCCGCCACGGCAAGCGACTTACAAGCTTGTATCCAGAAGAAGGGAGAATCCTCAAGACACTTCCTCACACGATGGTTGGCATGCAGGAACGAGTGCGAAAACGTCGACCACACCACTGCCATGTACGCCTTCATTGGAGGATTGCAGAGAGGAGGATTGCTGAGGCATAAGCTCACTTGTTTGGCTAATGCAAATAAGTTGACTTTGGATGAAATGATCTCCATTGCCAGTGACCATACTGCCGCCGATGATGACGCAGGCGGTGATCTTGCAGCTACAGCAATCCCCCTACACCAACAAAAGAAGAACCGTGATAACGGCAGCAGCAGCATCCATAAACGCAAGAACCCTGAGGACCAGAAGAGTGGCGGATCCGGGATGGTCGCCATGGCGTTTCAACGCGGAGGTTCAGGAGGCGGAAGAGGACGCGGCCGTGGAGGCGGAGCCGGCAGGGGTCAGCAGCATGGCACTGAGGTCACGGGCCCGGCGTGATCCCGCGCCCGCAAACCTACGAGGAGTACAGAGACATGCCACTGCCTCGGCCCACCTCGGATCCGATTGTGGAAGTCCACTCACAC
Organism: Lolium perenne; assembly: GCF_019359855.2. Classification (NCBI taxonomy): domain Eukaryota; kingdom Viridiplantae; phylum Streptophyta; class Magnoliopsida; order Poales; family Poaceae; genus Lolium; species Lolium perenne. Next base: position 28,074,926 of record NC_067248.2, on the reverse strand, counting down.
AAACCGCAACTGCAAGTGGGTCAATGATCTAAAGAGCGACCTGGAGGCAGGATACAAGCGAGCCCGAAAGCACCGCCCACGCGGCAAGGGAGGCAAGGGCAAGAACAAAGACAAGGAGGAGGACAGTTCCGAAGCGATGGATGAAGATGATAACTCGCCGGATCCCAAGGCAGGGTCCGCAGGTAAATCCAACCCATTCGAGAAAAAGAGCGTGGGGGCTTACCACACTTTCCTCGGAACCCCAACAGTCCGCGCTACCAAGTCAGCTACCGGATCTGAACGCCACGGTTCGGGCTGTGCATGATATGTCAGGTGGTCGGAAGTCCCGTGCACATTTGACAGGAAGGATCACCCTGCCATTGTGCCAAAAGAATGCTACGCCTTGGTTGTAAGTCCCCGCATAGACGGGTAAGACTTCTCCAAGTGCCTCATGGATGGTGGGGCCAGCTTGAACATCATGTACCTGGAGACTCTAGAGCGGATGAACCTCACCAAGGAACAGCTCAAGCACAGCAACACTGAGTTTCATGGCGTAGTTCCGGGTAAGAAGGCAAATTCTCTCGGCAGCATCACACTTCCCGTGGCCTTCGGCGATGTTCACAATTTCCGCGAAGAGAAGATCACGTTCGAAGTTGTGCCCTTCAAGAGCTCCTACCACGTCATTTTCGGCAGGCCCACCTACCACAAGTTCCACGCGAGAGCATGCTACATCTACAACAAGCTCAAGATTTCGGGTCCTAAGGGTATGATTACCGTATCCGGAGACTACAAAAAGGCTCATGAGTGCAAGTTGGGCGAAGCCGCCTTCGCAGAGTCTGTGATATCTGGAGAAGAGCTGAAAGGCTACAGAGCCGCGGTGGATCCGACTGAAATGCAGACCACCAAGAAGCAGATCTCCGAACAGAAAAACTCCTTCAAGGCCGCGATAGAGACCAAGAAAGTCAACTTCAAGGAAGGCGACGATTCCAAGCAAGTCTCAGTCGGAGCCAACATGGACCCCAAATAGGAAGACGCGCTCATCGAGTTCCTCCGCGCTAACATGGATATCTTCGCATGGCAACCTTCTGACATGTCCGGAGTACCTAGGGAACTCGCCGAGCACTACCTCAACATAAATCCGGGGGCTAAACCGGTGAAGCAAGCTATGCGACGCTTTGGAGATAAGAAGCGCCGCGCCATAGGAATGGAACTAGCTAAGTGATGGCGTGTAACTCACACGTTCGTTGGGAACCCCAAGAGGAAGGTATGATGCGCACAGCAGCAAGTTTTCCCTCAGAAAGAAACCAAGGTTTATCGAACCAGGAGGAGCCAAGAAGCACGTTGAAGGTTGATGGCGGCGGGATGTTGTGCGGCGCAACACCAGGGATTCTGGCGCCAACGTGGAACCTGCACAACACAACCAAAGTACTTTGCCCCAACGAAACAGTGAGGTTGTCAATCTCACCGGCTTGCTGTAACAAAGGATTAACCGTATTGTGTGGAAGATGATTGTTTGCAGAAAACAGTAGAACAAGTATTGCAGTAGATTGTATTTCAGTAAAGAGAATTGGACCGGGGTCCACAGTTCACTAGAGGTGTCTCTCCCATAAGACGAACAGCATGTTGGGTGAACAAATTACAGTTGGGCAATTGACAAATAAAGAGAGCATGACCATGCACATACATATCATGATGAGTATAGTGAGATTTAATTGGGCATTACGACAAAGTACATAGACCGCCATCCAACTGCATCTATGCCTAAAAAGTCCACCTTCAGGTTATCATCCGAACCCCTGATACGTCTCCGACGTATCGATAATTTCTTATGTTCCATGCCACATTATTGATGTTATCTACATGTTTTATGCACACTTTATGTCATATTCGTGCATTTTCTGGAACTAACCTATTAACAAGATGCCGAAGTGCCAGTTGCTGTTTTTGGTTTCAGAAATCCTAGTAAGGAAATATTCTCGGAATTGGACGAAATCAAAGCCCAGGGGCCTATTTTCTCACGAAGCTTCCAGAAGTCCGAAGGAGAGACGAAGAGGGGCCACGGAGGGGCCACAGCATAGGGCGGCGCGGCCCCCTTGGCCGCGCCGGCCAGTAGTGTGGGGCCCCGTGCCGCCTCTTGACCTGCCCTTCCGCCTATATAAAGTCTCCGTGACGAAACCCCCGGTCTGAGAACCACGATACGGAAAACCTTCCAGAGATGCCGCCGCCGCCGATCCCATCTCGGGGATCCAGAGATCGCCTCCGGCACCCTGCCGAGAGGGGAATCATCTCCCGGAGGACTCTACGCCGCCATGGTCGCCTCCGGTGTGATGTGTGAGTAGTCTACCCCTGGACTATGGGTCCATAGCAGTAGCTAGATGGTTGTCTTCTCCCCATTGTGCTATCATTGTCGGATCTTGTGAGCTGCCTAACATGATCAAGATCATCTATCTGTAATTCTATATGTTGCGTTTGTTGGGATCCGATGAATAGAGAATACTTGTTATGTTGATTATCAAAGTTATGCTATGTGTTGTTTATGATCTTGCATGCTCTCCATTACTAGTAGATGCTCTGGCCAAGTAGATGCTTGTAACTCCAAGAGGGAGTACTTATGCTCGATAGTGGGTTCATGCCTGCATTGACACAGGACGATGTGACAGAAAGTTCTAAGGTTGTGTTGTGCTGTTGCCACTAGGGATAAAACATTAGTGCTATGTTCAAGGATGTAGTCACTAGTTACATTACGCACCATACTTAATGCAATTGTCTGTTGTTTGCAACTTAATACTGGAAGGGGTTCGGATGATAACCTGAAGGTGGACTTTTTAGGCATAGATGCAGTTGGATGACGGTCTATGTACTTTGTCGTAATGCCCAATTAAATCTCACTATACTCATCATGATATGTATGTGCATGGTCATGCTCTCTTTATTTGTCAATTGCCCAACTGTAATTTGTTCACCCAACATGCTGTTCGTCTTATGGGAGAGACACCTCTAGTGAACTGTGGACCCCGGTCCAATTCTCTTTACTGAAATACAATCTCATGCAATACTTGTTCTACTGTTTTCGCAAACAATCATCTTCCACACAATACGGTTAACTCTTTGTTACAAAGAAGCCGGTGAGATTGACAACCTCAATGTTTCGTTGGGGCAAAGTACTTTGGTTGTGTTGTGCAGGTTCCACGTTGGCGCCGGAATCACTGGTGTTGCGCCGCACTACATCCCGCCGCCATCAACCTTCAACGTGCTTCTTGGCTCCTCCTGGTTCGATAAACCTTGGTTTCTTTCTGAGGGAAAACTTGCTGCTGTGCGCATCATACCTTCCTCTTGGGGTTGCCCAACGAACGTGTGAAATACACGCCATCAAGCTCTTTTTCTTGCGCCGTTGCCGGGGAGATCAAGACACGCTGCAAGGGGAGTCTCCACTTCTCAATCTCTTTACTTTGTTTTTGTCTTGCTTAGTTTTATTTACTACTTTGTTTGCTGCACTAAATCAAAATACAAAAAAATTAGTTGCTAGTTTTACTTTATTTGCTATCTTGTTTGCTATATCTAAAACACAAAAAAAATAGTTTACTTGCATTTACTTTATCTAGTTTGTTTTATTTACTGTTGCTAAAATGGCCAACGCTGAAAACACTAAGTTGTGTGACTTCACAACCACAAATAATAATGATTTCTTATGCACACCTATTGCTCCACCTGCTACTACAGCAGAATTCTTTGAAATTAAACCTCGCTTTCTTGAATCTTGTTATGCGAGAGCAATTTTCTCGTGTTATTTCGATGATGCTGCTGCCCATCTTAATAATTTTGTTGAATTATGTGAAATGCAAAAGTATAAGGATGTAGATGGTGACATTATAAAATTAAAATTGTTCCCTTTCTCATTAAGAGGAAGAGCTAAAGATTGGTTGCTATCTCTGCCTAAGAATAGTATTGATTCATGGACTAAATGCAAGGATGCTTTTATTGGTAGATATTATCCCCCTGCTAAAATTATATCTTTGAGGAGTAGCATAATGAATTTTAAACAATTAGATACTGAACATGTTGCTCAAGCTTGGGAAAGAATGAAATCTATGGTTAAAAATTGCCCAACCCATGGACTGACTACTTGGATGATCATCCAAACCTTCTATGCAGGACTAAATTTTTCTTCGCGGAATTTATTGGATTCAGCTGCTGGAGGTACCTTTATGTCCATCACTCTTGGTGAAGCAACAAAGCTTCTTGATAATATGATGATCAATTACTCTGAATGGCACACGGAAAGAGCTCCACAAGTTAAGAAGGTAAATTAAATGAAGAAACCTCTTCCTTGAGTGATAAGATTGATGCTATTATGTCTATGCTTGTGAATGATAGGACTAATATTGATCCTAATAATGTTCCGTTAGCTTCATTGGTTGCACAAGAAGAACATGTTGATGTAAACTTCATTAAAAATAATAATTTCAACAACAATGCTTACCGGAACAATTCTAGTAACAACTATAGGCCATATCCTTATAATAATGGCAACGGCTATGGTAATTCTTATGGGAATTCTTACAACAATAATAGGAGTTCACCCCTGGACTTGAAGCCATGCTTAAAGAATTTATTAGTACACAAACTGCTTTTAACAAATCTGTTGAAGAAAAGCTTGGGAAAATTGATATACTTGCTTCTAAAGTCGATAGTCTTGTCTGATGTTGATCTTTTGAAATCAAAAGTTTTGCCTAATGAGAATCATCATAATAAAATTACTACTACAGCAAATGCCATCCAAGTTAGAATTAATGAGAATATAAGATTAATGGCTGAACTGCGTGCTAGGTGGGATAGAGAAGAAAATGAAAAACTAGCTAAAGAAAAGAATATAGCTAAAGTTTGGACTATTACCACCACTAGTAATGCTAATGCTACACATGTTGCTGCACCTCCCACTAATACTAATAAAAGAATTGGTGTTAGCAATGTTTCCACTTCTAATGCAAAGCGCGAAAAACTGCAAATCGCTAAAGCTGCTGAAACTGCTGTGATAAAGCTGCTGAAATTTTTTCCAACATTGGGGATGATGATCCCATTGCTTTAGATTATAATGGTTTGAATTTTGATGATTGCCACATCTCTGAAGTTATAAAGTTCTTGCAAAAACTTGCTAAAAGTCCTAATGCTAGTGCTATAAATTTGGCTTTTACACATCATATTACAAATGCTCTCATAAAAGCTAGAGAAGAGAAACTAGAGCGCGAAGCCTCTATTCCTAAAAAGCTAGAGGATGGTTGGGAGCCCATCATTAAGATGAAGATTAAAGATTTTGATTGTAATGCTTTATGTGATCTTGGTGCAAGTATTTGTTATGCCTAAGAAAATTTATAATATGCTTGACTTGCCACCATTGAAAAATTGTTATTTGGATGTTAATCTTGCTGATCATTCTACAAAGAAACCTTTGGGGAAAGTTGATAATGTTCGCATTACCGTTAACAATAACCTTGTTCCCGTTGATTTTGTTGTCTTGGATATTGAATGCAATGCATCTTGTCCCATTATATTGGGAAGACCTTTTCTTCGAACTCGTTGGTGCTATTATTGATATGAAGGAAGGTAATATAAAATATCAATTTCCTCTCAAGAAAGGTATGGAACACTTCCCTAGAAAGAGAATGAAGGTACCTTTTGATTCTATTATGAGAACAAATTATGATGTTGACACTTCGTCTCTTGATAATACTTGATACACACTTTCGGCGCCTAGCTGAAAGGCGTTAAAGAAAAGCGCTTATGGGAGACAACCCATGTTTTTACCTACAGTACTTTGTTTTTATTTTGTGTCTTGGAAGTTGTTTACTACTGTAGCAACCTCTCCTTATCTTAGTTTTGTGTTTTGTTGTGCCAAGTTAAGCCGTTGATAGAAAAGTAAGTACTAGATTTGGATTACTGCACAGTTCCAGATTTCTTTGCTGTCACGAATCTGGGTCCACCTCCCTGTAGGTAGCTCAGAAAATTAAGCCAATTTACGTGCATGATCCGCAGATATGTACGCAACTTTCATTCAATTTGAGCATTTTCATTTGAGCAAGTCTGGTGCCATTTTAAAATTCGTCAATACGAACTGTTCTGTTTTGACAGATTCTGCCTTTTATTTCGCATTGCCTCTTTTGCTATGTTGGATGAATTTCTTTGATCCACTAATGTCCAGTAGCATTATGCAATGTCCAGAAGTGTTAAGAATGATTGTGTCACCTCTGAATATGTCAATTTATAATGTGCACTAACCCTCTAATGAGTTGTTTCGAGTTTGGTGTGGAGGAAGTTTTCAAGGATCAAGAGAGGAGTATGATGCAACATGATCAAGGAGAGTGAAAGCTCTAAGCTTGGGGATGCACCCGGTGGTTCACCCCTGCATATATCAAGAAGACTCAAGTGTCTAAGCTTGGGGATGCCCAAGGCATCCCCTTCTTCATCGACAACATTATCAGGTTCCTCCCCTGAAACTATATTTTTATTCCATCACATCTTATGTGCTTTTTCTTGGAGCGTCGGTTTGTTTTTGTTTTTTTTGTTTTGTTTGAATAAAATGGATCCTAGCATTCACTTTATGGGAGAGAGACACGCTCCGCTGTAGCATATGGACAAGTATGTCCTTGGTTTCTACTCATAGTATTCATGGCGAAGTTTCTCCTTCGTTAAATTGTTATATGGTTGGAATTGGAAAATGATACATGTAGTAATTGCTATAAATGTCTTGGGTAATGTGATACTTGGCAATTGTTGTGCTCATGATTAAGCTCTTGCATCATATGCTTTGCACCCATTAATGAAGAAATACATAGAGCATGCTAAAATTTGGTTTGCATATTTGGTTTCTCTAAGGTCTAGATAATTTCTAGTTTTGAGTTTGAACAACAAGGAAGACGGTGTAGAGTCTTATAATGTTTTCAATATGTCTTTTATGTGAGTTTTGCTGCACCGGTTCATCCTTCTGTTTGTTTCAAATAAGCCTTGCTAGCCTAAACCTTGTATCGAGAGGGAATACTTCTCATGCATCCAAAATACTTGAGCCAACCACTATGCCATTTGTGTCCACCATACCTACCTATACAACATGGTATTTTCCCGCCATTCCAAAGTAAATTGCTTGAGTGCTACCTTTAAAATTCCATCATTCACCTCTGCAATATATAGCTCATGGGACAAATAGCTTAAAAACTATTGTGGTATTGAATATGTAATTATGCACTTTATCTCTTATTAAGTTGCTTGTTGTGCGATAACCATGTTCACTGGGGATGCCATCAACTTTTCGTTGTTGAATTTCATGTGAGTTGCTAAGCATGTTCGTCTTGTCTGAAGTAAGAGAGATCTACCACCATATGGTTAAGCATGCATATGTTAGAGAAGAACATCGGGCCGCTAACTAAAGCCATGCTCCATGGTGGAAGTTTCAATTTTGGACAACAATCCTCAAATCTCAAATGAGAAAATTATTAATTGTTGGTATATGCTTATGCATAAAAGAGGAGTCCATTATCTGTTGTCTATGTTGTCCCGGTATGGATGTCTAAGTTGAAGAATAATCAATAGCGAGAAATCCAATGCGAGCTTTCTCCTTAGACCTTTGTACAGGCGGCATAGAGGTACCCCTTTGTGACACTTGGTAAAAACAATGCATTGTGATGACCCGGTAGTCCAAGCTAATTAGGACAAGGTGCGGGCACTATTAGTACACTATGCATGAGGCTTGCAACTTATAAGATATAATTTACATGATGCATATGCTTTATTACTACCGTTGACAAAATTGTTTCATGTTTTCAAAATCAAAGCTCTAGCACAAATATAGCAATCGATGCTTTTCCTCTATGGAGGACCATTCTTTTACTTTCAATGTTGAGTCAGTTCACCTATTTCTCTCCACCTCAAGAAGCAAACACTTGTGTGAACTGTGCATTGATTTCTACATACTTGCTTATTGCACTTATTATATTACTCTATGTTGACAATATCCATGAGATATACATGTTACAAGTTGAAAGCAACCGCTGAAACTTAATCTTCTTTTGTGTTGCTTCAATGCCTTTACTTTGAATTATTGCTTTATGAGTTAACTCTTATGCAAGACTTATTGATGCTTGTCTTGAAGTGCTATTCATGAAAAGTCTTTGCTATATGATTCACTTGTTTACTCATGTCATATACATTGTTTCGATCGCTGCATTCACTACATATGCTTTACAAATAGTATGATCAAGATTATGATGGCATGTCACTCCAGAAATTATCTGTGTTATCGTTTTACCTGCTCGGGACGAGCAGAACTAAGCTTGGGGATGCTGATACGTCTCCGACGTATCGATAATTTCTTATGTTCCATGCCACATTATTGATGTTATCTACATGTTTTATGCACACTTTATGTCATATTCGTGCATTTTCTGGAACTAACCTATTAACAAGATGCCGAAGTGCCGATTCTTGTTTTCTGCTGTTTTTGGTTTCAGAAATCCTAGTAAGGAAATATTCTCGGAATTGGACGAAATCAAAGCCCAGGGGCCTATTTTCTCACGAAGCTTCCAGAAGTCCGAAGGAGAGACGAAGAGGGGCCACGGAGGGGCCACACCATAGGGCGGCGCGGCCCCCCCTTGGCCGCGCCGGCCTGTAGTGTGGGGCCCCCGTGCCGCCTCTTGACCTGCCCTTCCGCCTATATAAAGTCTCCGTGACGAAACCCCCAGTACCGAGAAACACGATACGGAAAACCTTCCAGAGACGCCGCCGCCGCCGATCCCATCTCGGGGGATCCAGGAGATCGCCTCCGGCACCCTGCCGGAGAGGGGAATCATCTCCCGGAGGACTCTACGCCGCCATGGTCGCCTCCGGTGTGATGTGTGAGTAGTCTACCCCTGGACTATGGGTCCATAGCAGTAGCTAGATGGTTGTCTTCTCCCCATTGTGCTATCATTGTCGGATCTTGTGAGCTGCCTAACATGATCAAGATCATCTATCTGTACTTCTAGATGTTGCGTTTGTTGGGATCCGATGAATAGAGAATACTTGTTATGTTGATTATCAAAGTTATGCTATGTGTTGTTTATGATCTTGCATGCTCTCCGTTACTAGTAGATGCTCTGGCCAAGTAGATGCTTGTAACTCCAAGAGGGAGTACTTATGCTCGATAGTGGGTTCATGCCTGCATTGACACCGGGACAAAGGATGAGAAAGTTCTAAGGTTGTGTTGTGCTGTTGCCACTAGGGATAAAACATTAGTGCTATGTTCAAGGATGTAGTCACTAGTTACATTACGCACCATACTTAATGCAATTGTCTGTTGTTTGCAACTTAATACTGGAAGGGGTTCGGATGATAACCTGAAGGTGGACTTTTTAGGCATAGATGCAGTTGGATGACGGTCTATGTACTTTGTCGTAATGCCCAATTAAATCTCACTATACTCATCATGATATGTATGTGCATGGTCATGCTCTCTTTATTTGTCAATTGCCCAACTGTAATTTGTTCACCCAACATGCTGTTCGTCTTATGGGAGAGACACCTCTAGTGAACTGTGGACCCCGGTCCAATTCTCTTTACTGAAATACAATCTACTGCAATACTTGTTCTACTGTTTTCTGCAAACAATCATCTTCCACACAATACGGTTAACTCTTTGTTACAGCAAGCCGGTGAGATTGACAACCTCACTGTTTCGTTGGGGCAAAGTACTTTGGTTGTGTTGTGCAGGTTCCACGTTGGCGCCGGAATCACTGGTGTTGCGCCGCACTACATCCCGCCGCCATCAACCTTCAACGTGCTTCTTGGCTCCTCCTGGTTCGATAAACCTTGGTTTCTTTCTGAGGGAAAACTTGCTGCTATGCGCATCATACCTTCCTCTTGGGGTTGCCCAACGAACGTGTGAAATACACGCCATCAACCCCCTCCAGTATTAAGTTGCAAAGCAACAGACAATTGCATTAAGTATGGTGCGTAATGTAATCAACAACTACATCCTTAGACATAGCATCAATGTTTTATCCCTAGTGGCAACAGCACAACACAACCTTAGAACTTTCTGTCACTGTCCCAGGTGTCAATGCAGGCATGAACCCACTATCGAGCATAAGTACTCCCTCTTGGAGTTACAAGCATCTACTTGGCCAGAGCATCTACTAGTAACGGAAAGCATGCAAGATCATAAACAACACGTAGATATAACTTTGATAATCAACATAACAAGTATTCTCTATTCATCGGATCCCAACAAACGCAACATATAGAATTACAGATAGATGATCTTGATCATGTTAGGCAGCTCACAAGATCCGACAATGATAGCACAATGGGGAGAAGACAACCATCTAGCTACTGCTATGGACCCATAGTCCAGGGGTAGACTACTCACTCATCACACCGGAGGCGACCATGGCGGCGTTGAGTCCTTCGGGAGATGATTCCCCTCTCCGGCAGGGTGCCGGAGGCGATCTCCTGGATCCCCCGAGATGGGATCGGCGTTGGCGGCGTCTCTGGAAGGTTTTCCGTATCGTGGCTCTCGGTACTGGGGGTTTCGTCACGGAGGCTTTAAGTAGGCGGAAGGGCAAGTCAGGAGGCGGCACGGGGGGCCCAAACTATAGGCCGGCGCGGCCAGGGTGGGGCCGCGCCGCCCTAGGGTTTGGCCACCCCGTGGCCCCTCTTCGTTTCGTCTTCGGACTTCTGGAAGCTTCGTGGAAAAATAGGCCCCTGGGCTTTGATTTCGTCCAATTCCGAGAATATTTCCTTACTAGGATTTCTGAAACCAAAAACAGCAGAAAACAGGCACTTCGGCATCTTGTTAATAGGTTAGTTCCAGAAAATGCACGAATATGACATAAAGTGTGCATAAAACATGTAGATAACATCAATAATGTGGCATGGAACATAAGAAATTATCGATACGTCGGAGACGTATCAGCATCCCCAAGCTTAGTTCTGCTCGTCCCGAGCAGGTAAAACGATAACACAGATAATTTCTGGAGTGACATGCCATCATAATCTTGATCATACTATTTGTAAAGCATATGTAGTGAATGCAGCGATCAAAACAATGTATATGACATGAGTAAACAAGTGAATCATAAAGCAAAGACTTTTCATGAATAGCACTTCAAGACAAGCATCAATAAGTCTTGCATAAGAGTTAACTCATAAAGCAATAATTCAAAGTAAAAGCATTGAAGCAACACAAAAGAAGATTAAGTTTCAGCGGTTGCTTTCAACTTGTAACATGTATATCTCATGGATATTGTCAACATAGAGTAATATAATAAGTGCAATAAGCAAGTATGTAGGAATCAATGCACAGTTCACACAAGTGTTTGCTTCTTGAGGTGGAGAGAAATAGGTGAACTGACTCAACATTGAAAGTAAAAGAATGGTCCTCCATAGAGGAAAAGCATCGATTGCTATATTTGTGCTAGAGCTTAGATTTTGAAAACATGAAACAATTTTGTCAACGATAGTAATAAAGCATATGCATCATGTAAATTATATCTTATAAGTTGCAAGCCTCATGCATAGTGTACTAATAGTGCCCGCACCTTGTCCTAATTAGCTTGGACTACCGGATTATCACAATGCACTGTTTTAACCAAGTGTCACAAAGGGGTACCTCTATGCCGCCTGTACAAAGGTCTAAGGAGAAAGCTCGCATTGGATTTCTCGCTATTGATTATTCTTCAACTTAGACATCCATACCGGGACAACATAGACAACAGATAATGGACTCCTCTTTTATGCATAAGCATGTAACAACAATTAATAATTTTCTCATTTGAGATTGAGGATATATGTTCAAAACTGAAACTTCCACCATGGATCATGGCTTTAGTTAGCGGCCCAATGTTCTTCTCTAACATATGCATGCTTAACCATAAGGTGGTAGATCTCTCTTACTTCAGACAAGACGGACATGCATAGCAACTCACATGAAATTCAACAATGAATAGTTGATGGCGTCCCCAGTGAACATGGTTATCGCACAACAAGCAACTTAATAAGAGATAAAGTGCATAATTACATATTCAATACCACAATAGTTTTTAAGCTATTTGTCCCATGAGCTATATATTGCAAAGGTGAATGATGGAATTTTAAAGGTAGCACTCAAGCAATTTACTTTGGAATGGCGGGAAATACCATGTAGTAGGTAGGTATAGTGGACACAAATGGCATAGTGGTTGGCTCAAGTATTTTGGATGCATGAGAAGTATTCCCTCTCGATACAAGGTTTAGGCTAGCAAGGTTATTTGAAACAAACACAAGGATGAACCGGTGCAGCAAAACTCACATAAAAGACATTATTGAAAACATTATAAGACTCTACACCGTCTTCCTTGTTGTTCAAACTCAATACTAGAAATTATCTAGACCTTAGAGAAACCAAATATGCAAACCAAATTTTAGCATGCTCTATGTATTTCTTCATTAATGGGTGCAAAGCATATGATGCAAGAGCTTAATTATGAGCACAACAATTGCCAAGTATCACATTACCCAAGACATTAATAGCAATTACTACATGTATCATTTTCCAATTCCAACCATATAACAATTTAACGAAGGAGAAACTTCGCCATGAATACTATGAGTAGAAACCAAGGACATACTTGTCCATATGTTACAGCGGAGCGTGTCTCTCTCCCATAAAGTGAATGCTAGGATCCATTTTATTCAAACAAAACAAAAACAAAAACAAACCGACGCTCCAAGCAAAGCACATAAGATGTGATGGAATAAAAATATTGTTTCAGGGGAGGAACCTGATAATGTTGTCGATGAAGAAGGGGATGCGTTGGGCATCCCCAAGCTTAGACGCTTGAGTCTTCTTAATATATGCAGGGGTGAACCACCGGGGCATCCCCAAGCTTAGAGCTTTCACTCTCCTTGATCATGTTGCATCATACTCCTCTCTTGATCCTTGAAAACTTCCTCCACACCAAATTCGAAACAACTCATTAGAGGGTTAGTGCACAATAAAAATTAACATATTCAGAGGTGACACAATCATTCTTAACACTTCTGGACATTGCATAATGCTACTGGACATTAGTGGATCAAAGAAATTCATCCAATATAGCAAAAGAGGCAATGCGAAATAAAAGGCAGAATCTGTCAAAACAGAACAGTTCGTATTGACGAATTTTAAAATGGCACCAGACTTGCTCAAATGAAAATGCTCAAATTGAATGAAAGTTGCGTACATATCTGAGGATCATGCACGTAAATTGGCTTAATTTTCTGATCTACCTACAGGGAGGTAGACCCAGATTCGTGACAGCAAAGAAATCTGGAACTGTGCAGTAATCCAAATCTAGTACTTACTTTTCTATCAACGGCTTAACTTGGCACAACAAAACACAAAACTAAGATAAGGAGAGGTTGCTACAGTAGTAAACAACTTCCAAGACACAAAATAAAAACAAAGTACTGTAGGTAAAAACATGGGTTGTCTCCCATAAGCGCTTTTCTTTAACGCCTTTCAGCTAGGCGCAGAAAGTGTGTATCAAGTATTATCGAAGGGTGGTGCATTCTCAGCGGGGTGTGGAGTTTTCTCAACCAGGCATAATATATTTGATACATAAGTTTTAGCATCCCCCTTTTCATTAGTAGTAGGCGTGCTACTCTCATCAAACAAATTTTCAGGAACAAGCCAAGCATAGTTATTTTCTAGTGCATCATTCATAGCTAAGAGTTTACATGGTATTGGTGCTTTGATCTCCCCACCATCATCAATATTATTAGTGTATCTTATTCTATCCATGTCCATCTTTTCAAGGAGACTAACAAAATTAGTATGTGAACTAAGCATATTAAATTTAGCAAAGACCTTTCTAGCTTCCCTTGCTAGACCACCAAATTCTCTAAGAAGGGTTTCTAAAACAAAATCTTTCTTTTCCCCTTCTTCCATATCACCAAGTGTGAGAAACATGTGTTGGATTATAGGATTGAGATTAACAAATTTAGTTTCCAACAGGCGAACTAAATGCGCAGCAGCAATTTCATAAGTAGGCGCAAGGTCTACCAAGTGTCTATCTTCAAAACTTTCAATGGTACTAACATGATTGAAAAATTCTTCTATATTATTTCTCCCAACTATAGACCCACGTCCTACCGGTATATCTTTTGTGGTAAAATTAAAAGGAAACATGATGAGATAAGTAAAGTAAATGCAAGTAACTAATTTTTTTGTGTTTTTGATAGCAAACAAGATAGCAAGTAAAGTAAAACTAGCAACTAATTTTTTTGTATTTTGATTTAGTGCAGCAAACAAAGTAGTAAATAAAACTAAGCAAGACAAAAACAAAGTAAAGAGATTGAGAAGTGGAGACTCCCCTTGCAGCGTGTCTTGATCTCCCCGGCAACGGCGCCAGAAAATATGCTTGATGGCGTGTAACTCACACGTTCGTTGGGAACCCCAAGAGGAAGGTATGATGCGCACAGCAGCAAGTTTTCCCTCAGAAAGAAACCAAGGTTTATCGAACCAGGAGGAGCCAAGAAGCACGTTGAAGGTTTATGGCGGCGGGATGTAGTGCGGCGCAACACCAGGGATTCCGGCGCCAACGTGGAACCTGCACAACACAACCAAAGTACTTTGCCCCAACGAAACAGTGAGGTTGTCAATCTCACCGGCTTGCTGTAACAAAGGATTAACCGTATTGTGTGGAAGATGATTGTTTGCAGAAAACAGTAGAACAAGTATTGCAGTAGATTGTATTTCAGTAAAGAGAATTGGACCGGGGTCCACAGTTCACTAGAGGTGTCTCTCCCATAAGACGAACAGCATGTTGGGTGAACAAATTACAGTTGGGCAATTGACAAATAAAGAGAGCATGACCATGCACATACATATCATGATGAGTATAGTGAGATTTAATTGGGCATTACGACAAAGTACATAGACCGCCATCCAACTGCATCTATGCCTAAAAGTCCACCTTCAGGTTATCATCCGAACCCCCTCCAGTATTAAGTTGCAAAGCAACAGACAATTGCATTAAGTATGGTGCGTAATGTAATCAACAACTACATCCTTAGACATAGCATCAATGTTTTATCCCTAGTGGCACCAGCACAACACAACCTTAGAACTTTCTGTCATCGTCCCGGTGTCAATGCAGGCATGAACCCACTATCGAGCATAAGTACTCCCTCTTGGAGTTACAAGCATCTACTTGGCCAGAGCATCTACTAGTAACGGAAAGCATGCAAGATCATAAACAACACGTAGATATAACTTTGATAATCAACATAACAAGTATTCTCTATTCATCGGATCCCAACAAACGCAACATATAGAATTACAGATAGATGATCTTGATCATGTTAGGCAGCTCACAAGATCCGACAATGATAGCACAATGGGGAGAAGACAACCATCTAGCTACTGCTATGGACCCATAGTCCAGGGGTAGACTACTCACTCATCACACCGGAGGCGACCATGGCGGCGTTGAGTCCTCCGGGAGATGATTCCCCTCTCCGGCAGGGTGCCGGAGGCGATCTCCTGGATCCCCCGAGATGGGATCGGCGTTGGCGGCGTCTCTGGAAGGTTTTCCGTATCGTGGCTCTCGGTACTGGGGGTTTCGTCACGGAGGCTTTAAGTAGGCGGAAGGACAAGTCAGGAGGCGGCACGGGGGGCCCAAACTATAGGCCGGCGCGGCCAGGGGTGGGGCCGCGCCGCCCTAGGGTTTGGCCACCCCGTGGCCCCTCTTCGTTTCGTCTTCGGACTTCTGGAAGCTTCGTGGAAAAATAGGCCCCTGGGCTTTGATTTCGTCCAATTCCGAGAATATTTCCTTACTAGGATTTCTGAAACCAAAAACAGCAGAAAACAGCAACTGGCACTTCGGCATCTTGTTAATAGGTTAGTTCCAGAAAATGCACGAATATGACATAAAGTTTGCATAAAACATGTAGATAACATCAATAATGTGGCATGGAACATAAGAAATTATCGATACGTCGGAGACGTATCACTAAGTTACTAGAGGCAGGTTTTGTAATAGAAGTTATCCATACTGATTGGGTCGCAAATCCAGTCCTTGTACCCAAAAAGAACACTGAAATACTAAGAATGTGCATCGATTACTCTGGCGTGAACAAGCATTGCCCGAAGGATCCGTTCCCCTTGCCGCGCATTGACCAAGTCATTGATTCGACGGCGGGGGCGGAACTTCTGTGTTTTCTTGATGCATATGAAGGAGATATGCCCTAGAGGCAATAATAAAGTGGTTATTATTTATATCTTTATGTTTATGATAAATGTTTATATATCATGCTAGAATTGTATTAACCGAAACATTAGTACATGTGTGATATGTAGACAAACAAGAAGTCCCTAGTATGCCTCTTAAACTAGCTTGTTGATTAATAGATGATTAGTTTCATAATCATGAACATTGGATGTTATTAATAACAAGGTTATGTCATTGTGTGAATGATATAATGGACACACCCAATTAAGCGTAGCATAAGATCTCGTCATTAAGTTATTTGCTATAAGCTTTCGATACATAGTTACCTAGTCCTTATGACCATGAGATCATGTAAATCACTTATACCGGAAAGGTACTTTGATTACACCAAACACCACTGCGTAAATGGGTGGCTATAAAGGTGGGATTAAGTATCCGGAAAGTATGAGTTGAGGCATATGGATCAACAGTGGGATTTGTCCATCCCGATGACGGATAGATATACTCTGGGCCCTCTCGGTGGAATGTCGTCTAATGTCTTGCAAGCATATGAATGAGTTCATAAGAGACCACATACCACGGTACGAGTAAAGAGTACTTGTCAGGAGACGAGGTTGAACAAGGTATAGAGTGATACCGAAGATCAAACCTCGGACAAGTAAAATATCGCGAGACAAAGGGAATTGGTAATATATGTGTATGGTTCATTCGATCACTAAAGTCATCGTTGAATATGTGGGAGCCATTATGGATCTCCAGATCCCGCTATTGGTTATTGGTCGGAGTGAGTACTCAACCATGTCCGCATAGTTCTCGAACCGTAGGGTGACACACTTAAAGTTGGATGTTGAAATGGTAGCACTTGAATTATGGAATGGAGTTCGAATATTTGTTCGGAGTCCCGGATGAGATCCCGGACATCACGAGGAGTTCCGGAATGGTCCGGAGAATAAGATTCATATATAGGATGTCATTTTATGTGAAATAAAATGTCGCGGAAGGTTCTATGGAAGGTTCTAGAAGGTTCTAGAAAAGTCCGGAAGAAACCACCAAGGAAGGTGGAGTCCACAAGGGACTCCACCTCCATGGCCGGCCAGCCCTAGATGGGGTGGAGTCCCAAGTGGACTCCACCATAGGGGGCCGGCCACCCCCACATGGGAGGTGGGAATCCCACCTTTGGGTGGGAGTCCTAGTTGGGCTAGGTTTCCCCCTCCTATGGAAGGTTTTGGTTTCGGGTCTTATTCGAAGACTTGGACACCAACACTTGGGATCCACCTATATAATGAGGGGCCAAGGGAGGGGGCCGGCCACCCCAAGACCACAAGCTGGCCGCCCCCATAGAGTGGCCGGCCACCCTCCCAAACCCTAGCCAAGCTCCTCCACGCCATAGTGCCCGCATCGCAGAGCGACGCTCCGCCGGACTGCTACACCGCCCCCGACACCACGCCGACGTGCCGTCGGATTCAAGAGGAGCTACTACTTCCGCTGCCCGCTGGAACGGGGAGGTGGACGTCGTCTTCATCAACAACCGAACGTGTGACCGAGTACGGAGGTGCTGCCCGTTCGTGGCGCCGGAACCGATCGTGATCAAGATCTTCTACGCGCTTTTGCAAGCGGCAAGTGATCGTCTACCGCAGCAACAAGAGCCTCCTCTTGTAGGCTTTGGAATCTCTTCAAGGGTGAGACTCGATACCCCCTCGTTGCTACCGTCTTCTAGATTGCATCTTGGCTTGGATTGCGTGTTCGCCGTAGGAAAATTTTTGTTTTCTATGCAACGTTATCCTACAAAGTGGTATCGAGCCGTGTCTATGCATAGATGGTTGCACGAGTAGAACACAATGGTTTGTGGGCGTTGATGCTCTTGTTATCTTTAGTTTGAGTACTTTGCATCTTTATGGCATAGTGGGATGAAGCGGCTCGGACTAACTTTACATGACCGCGTTCATGAGACTTGTTCCTCGTTCGACATGCAACTTGTATTGCATAAGAGGCTTTGCGGGTGTCTGTCTCTCCTACTATAGTAAAGATTCAATTTACTCTTCTATTGAAAACATTAGTATCAACGTTGTGGTTCATGTTCGTAGGTAGATTAGATCTCTCTCGAAAACCCTAAACCACGTAAAATATGCAAACCAAATTAGAGACGTCTAACTTGTTTTTGCAGGGTTTGGTGATGTGATATGGCCATAATGTGATGATGAATATGTATGAGATGATCATTATTGTATTGTGGCAACCGGCAGGAGCCTTATGGTTGTCTTTAAATTTCATGTTGAGTAGTATTTCAAAGTAGTTGTAATAGTTGCTACATGGAGGACAATCATGAAGACGGCGCCATTGACCTTGACGCTACGCCGACGATGATGGAGATCATGCCCGAAGATGATGGAGATCATATCCGTGCTTTGGAGATGAAGATCAAAGGCGCAAGAACAAAATGGCCATATCATATCACATATGAACGCATGTGATGTTAATCCTTTTATGCATCTTATTTTGCTTAGATCGCGACGGTAGCATTATAAGATGATCCCTCACTAAAATCTCAAGATAATAAAGTGTTCATCCTTAGTAGCACCGTTGCCAAGTCTTGTCGTTTGAAGCACCTCGTGATGATCGGGTGTGATAGATTCAATAAGTACATATGACGGGTGCAAGACAGTTTTGCACATGCGGATACTAAGGTGGCCTTGACGAGCCTAGCATGTCTGAGACATGGTCTCGGAACACGTGATACCGAAAGGTAGAGCATGAATCATATGGTTGATATGATGAACACTTTGAGTGTTCGCCATTGAAATCACACCTTTTCTCGTGATGATCGGGTTTAGGTGCGGTGGATTTGGTTCGTGTGATCACTAAGACAATGCGAGGGATATTGTTTTGAGTGGGAGTTCACTTAGGTTTTTAATTATGTTGAATTAAAATTTGAACTCAATTTGTCATAAACTTAGTCTAAACTATTGCAAATATATGTTGTAGAGATGGCGTCCCCAATCAATTTTAATCGGTTCCTAGAGAAAGAGAAACTTAAGAGCAACGGTAGCAACTTCACCGATTTGGTTCCGTCATGTGAGGATCTTCCTCTCCGGCGGAAATCTGCAATTTGTGCTTGATGCACCGCTAGGTGACCCTCCTGCAGAAGATGAATCCGATGAAGTAAAAGCTGTTTACGCGACTCGGAAAACTCGGTACTCTCAAGTTCGGTGTGCCATCTGTGCAGTCTGGAATCCGATCTTCAAAAACGTTTTGAGCACCATGATCCTCATGAGTTGATGAATGAGCTGAAAGCTATATTCGAGACTCATGCGGCCGTGGAATGCTATGAAGCATCGAAACATTTCTTCGGTGTATGATGGAAGAAGGCAGCTCCGTTAGTGAGCACATGCTCGCCATGACCGGGCATGCGAAGAAACTCGATGACTTGGGAATAGTGATTCCTAACAGATCGGGGATTAATCGTGTCCTTCAATCACCGCCACCAAGTTACAAGAACTTTGTGATGAACTACAATATGCGAGAACATGAACAAGGAGTTACCTGAACTTTTTGGCATGCTAAAAGCTGCTGAGATTGAGATCAAGAAAGAGCACCAAGTGTTGATGGTCAACAAGACCACCGGTTTCAAGAAACAGGGCAAGTCTAAGGAAAATTCAAGAAGGGTGGCAAGAAAGCTGCCACGCCTCCTATGAAACCTAAGAACGGCCCTAAGCCCGATGCTGAGTGCTATTCTTGCAAGGAGAAGGGACACCGGAAGCGTAATTGCTCCAAGTATCGGCTGATACTGAAGAGCGGCCTTGTCAAGAAGAAGAAAGAAGGTATATTTGATATACATGTTATAGATGTTCATTTCACTGGTTCTCGTTCTAGTACCTGGGTATTTGATACCGGTTCGGTTGCTCATATTTGTAACTCGAAACAGGAACTAAAGAATAAACGACAACCGCTGAAAGATGAAGTGACGATGCGCGTTGGAAACGGATCCAAGGTCAATGTGATCGCAGTCGGCACACTTCCTCTACATCTACCTTCGGGATTAGTTTTAAGCCTAAATAATTGCTATTATGTACTGCGTTGAGCATGAACATTATATCTGGATCTTGTTTAATGCAAGACGGTTATTCATTCAAGTCTGAGAATAATGGTTGTTCTATTTTTATGAATAATATCTTTTATGGTCGAGCACCACAAAAGAATGGCTTATTTCTATTAGATCTCGATAGTAGTGATACGCATATACATAACATTGATGCTAAGCGAATTAAACTTAATGATAATTCTACTTATATGTGGCAATTGTTGTCTTGGTCATATTGGAGTGAAACGCATGAAGAAACTCCATATCGATGGATTACTTGAATCACTTGACTTTGAGTCACTTGATAGATGCGAAGCATGTCTAATGGGTAAAATGACAAAGACTCCATTTTCTGGTATGATGGAGCGAGCTGCGACTTATTGGAAATCATACATACCGATGTATGTGGACCAATGAGCGTAGCATCGCGCGGTGGTTATCGTTATGTTCTAACCTTCACAGATGATCTGAGTAGATATGGGTATATCTATTTCATGAAACATAAATCCGAAACTTTCGAGAAGTTTAAGGAATTTCAAAGTGAAGTAGAAAATCAACGTAACAAGAAGATCAAATTTCTACGATCTGATCGTGGAGGTGAATATCTGAGTTATGAGTTTGGCATGCATTTAAAGAAATGCGGAATACTTTCACAATTGACACCGCCGGGAACACCTCAACGAAACGGTGTGTCCGAACGTCGTAATCGAACTCTCTTAGATATGGTTCGTAGTATGATGTCTCTTACTGATTTGCCGTTATCATTTTGGAGTT
This sequence comes from Lolium perenne, assembly GCF_019359855.2. Lineage (NCBI taxonomy): Eukaryota > Viridiplantae > Streptophyta > Magnoliopsida > Poales > Poaceae > Lolium > Lolium perenne. Next base: position 28,053,878 of record NC_067248.2, on the reverse strand, counting down.
ATGCATTAGAGACAGCCGCATTCACTTTAAATAGAGCACCATCAAAATCCGTAGAAACGACACCGTATGAATTATGGTTTAATAAGAAACCTAAGCTGTCGTTCCTAAAAGTTTGGGGTTGCGAAGCCTATGTAAAGAAGTTACAACCGGACAAGCTAGAACCCAAAGCGGAGAAATGCGTCTTCATAGGATACCCTAAGGAAACTATAGGGTACACTTTCTATCACAGATCCGAAGGCAAAATCTTTGTTGCTAAGAACGGAACTTTTCTTGAGAAAGAATTTCTCACTAAAGAAGTGACTGGAAGAAAAGTAGAACTCGATGAGATTGATGAATCTATACTCGTTGATCAGAGTAGCGCAGTACCGGAAGTTGTACCTGTACCACCTACACCTGCAACAGAGGAAGCTAATGATAATGATTATGAAACTTCGAACGAGGAAACTACTGAACCTCGCAGATCGACAAGGGAACGTGCCACTCCTGATTGGTATGATCCTTGTCTAAATGTCATGATTGTGGATAACAATGATGAGGACCCTGCGACGTATGAAGAAGCGATGATGAGCCCAGATTCCAACAAATGGCAAGAAGCCATGAAATCCGAAATGGGATCCATGTATGATAACAAAGTATGGACTTTGGTAGACTTACCTGATAGCCGTAAGGCTGTCGAGAATAAATGGATCTTCAAGAGAAAAACAGATGCTGATGGTAATATTACTGTCTATAAAGCTCGACTTGTCGCAAAGGGTTTCCGACAAATTCAAGGAGTTGACTACGATGAGACATTCTCACCTGTAGCGAAGCTAAAATCTGTGAGGATTTTGTTAGCAATAGCTGCATTTTTCGATTATGAGATTTGGCAGATGGATGTCAAAACGGCGTTCCTTAATGGAGACATTGAGGAAGAGTTGTATATGGTACAACCCAAAGGTTTTGTCGATCCTAAAAATGCTGACAAAGTATGCAAACTTCAGCGTTCAATCTATGGACTGAAGCAAGCATCAAGAAGTTGGAACCGACGCTTTGATAAGGTGATCAAAGACTTCGGGTTTATACAGTGTCATGGAGAGGCCTGTATTTACAAGAAAGTGAGTGGGAGCTCGTAGCATTCTGATATTATATGTAGATGACATATTATTGATCGGGAATGATATAGAACTATTAAGCGATGTTAAGGGTTATTTGAATAATAGTTTTTCAATGAAAGACCTTGGTGAAGCATCGTATATATTAGGCATCAAGATTTATAGAGATAGATCAAGACGCCTAATAGGGCTATCACAGAGTACATATCTGGACAAGATTCTAAAGAAGTTTAGAATGGACGAAAGTAAGAAAGGGTTCTTACCTATGTTACCGAGGCAAGGTATTGAGTAAAACTCAAGGACCGGCTACGGCGAGAAGAAAGAGAAAGGATGTGTAACATCCCCTATGCCTCGGCAGAGGATCTATCATGTATGCCATGCTATGTACTAGACCGGATATAGCACATGTTGTTAGTTTGACTAGCGAGATATCAAAGTGATCCTGGAATGGAACAGTGGACAGCGGTCAAGAATATCCTGAAGTACTTAAAAAGTACTATGGATTTGTTTCTTTGTTTGGGAGGTGACCAAGAGCTCGTTGTAAACGGTTACACCGATGCTAGTTGGAACAACGATCCCGATGACTCTAAGTCACAATCTGGGTACGTGTTTATATTGAATGGTGCAGTAAGCTGGGCAAGCTCGAAGCGGTGCACGGTGGCGAAGTCTTCAACAGAATCGAGTACATAAGCGGCTTCAGAGGCTTCATCGAAGCGGTATGGATGAAGAGGTTCATTGTAGAGCTCGGTGTGGTTCCTAGTGCATTGGACCCATTAATCATTTCTTGTGATAACATGGGTGCCATCGCCAATGCACAAGAGCCAAGGTCACACAAGAGGCTGAAGCATATCAAGCTGCGTTACCACTCGATTCGCGAGTACATCGAAGATGGAGAAGTAAAGATTTGCAAAGTACACACCGATACGAATATAGCAGATCCGTTGACTAAAGCTCTCCCTAGGGCAAAGCATGACCAACACCGAATGCCATGGGTGTTAGGTATATTACAATGTAATCTAGATTATTGACTCTAGTGCAAGTGGGAGATCAAGGAGATATGCCCTAGAGGCAATAATAAAGTGGTTATTATTTATATCTTTATGTTTATGATAAATGTTTATATATCATGCTAGAATTGTATTAACCGAAACATTAGTACATGTGTGATATGTAGACAAACAAGAAGTCCCTAGTATGCCTCTTAAACTAGCTTGTTGATTAATAGATGATTAGTTTCATAATCATGAACATTGGATGTTATTAATAACAAGGTTATGTCATTGTGTGAATGATATAATGGACACACCCAATTAAGCGTAGCATAAGATCTCGTCATTAAGTTATTTGCTATAAGCTTTCGATACATAGTTACCTAGTCCTTATGACCATGAGATCATGTAAATCACTTATACCGGAAAGGTACTTTGATTACACAACACCACTGCGTAAATGGGTGGCTATAAAGGTGGGATTAAGTATCCGGAAAGTATGAGTTGAGGCATATGGATCAACAGTGGGATTTGTCCATCCCGATGACGGATAGATATACTCTGGGCCCTCTCGGTGGAATGTCGTCTAATGTCTTGCAAGCATATGAATGAGTTCATAAGAGACCACATACCACGGTACGGGTAGAGAGTACTTGTCGGGAGACGAGGTTGAACAAGGTATAGAGTGATACCGAAGATCAAACCTCGGACAAGTAAAATATCGCGAGACAAAGGGAATTGGTAATATATGTGTATGGTTCATTCGATCACTAAAGTCATCGTTGAATATGTGGGAGCCATTATGGATCTCCAGATCCCGCTATTGGTTATTGGTCGGAGTGAGTACTCAACCATGTCCGCATAGTTCTCGAACCGTAGGGTGACACACTTAAAGTTGGATGTTGAAATGGTAGCACTTGAATTATGGAATGGAGTTCGAATATTTGTTCGGAGTCCCGGATGAGATCCCGGACATCACGAGGAGTTCCGGAATGGTCCGGAGAATAAGATTCATATATAGGATGTCATTTTATGTGAAATAAAATGTCGCGGAAGGTTCTATGGAAGGTTCTAGAAGGTTCTAGAAAAGTCCGGAAGAAACCACCAAGGAAGGTGGAGTCCACAAGGGACTCCACCTCCATGGCCGGCCAGCCCTAGATGGGGTGGAGTCCCAAGTGGACTCCACCATAGGGGGCCGGCCACCCCCCACATGGGAGGTGGGAATCCCACCTTTGGGTGGGAGTCCTAGTTGGGCTAGGTTTCCCCCTCCTATGGAAGGTTTTGGTTTCGGGTCTTATTCGAAGACTTGGACACCAACACTTGGGATCCACCTATATAATGAGGGGCCAAGGGAGGGGGCCGGCCACCCCAAGACCACAAGCTGGCCGCCCCCCATAGAGTGGCCGGCCACCCCTCCCAAACCCTAGCCAAGCTCCTCCACTCCATATTGCCCGCATAGCTTAGCGAAGCTCCGCCGGACTTCTACACCGCCACCGACACCACGCCGTCGTGCTGTCGGATTCAAGAGGAGCTACTACTTCCGCTGCCCGCTGGAACGGGGAGGTGGACGTCGTCTTCATCAACAACCGAACGTGTGACCGAGTACGGAGGTCTTTGCCGTTCGTGGCGCCGGAACCGATCGTGATCAAGATCTTCTACGCGCTTTTGCAAGCGGCAAGTGATCGTCTACCGCAGCAACAAGAGCCTCCTCTTGTAGGCTTTGGAATCTCTTCAAGGGTGAGACTCGATACCCCCTCGTTGCTACCGTCTTCTAGATTGCATCTTGGCTTGGATTGCGTGTTCGCCGTAGGAAATTTTTTGTTTTCTATGCAACGTTATCCTACAGCATACTCCGGGTATCATCAGATCCTGATGAAGGAGTCTGGCCAAAAGGCGACCTCATTCATCACCCCATTTGGTACTTACTGCTATGTTACTATGCCCTTTGGCTTGAAAAACGCAGGTGCCACCTACCAACGTACGATGCAGCGGTGCTTGAAGGACCAGATCGGCCGGAACGTACAAGCCTACGTCGACGACATCGCGGTCATGACTCGGAAAGGATCCGACTTGATCAGCGATCTCACAGAAACTTTTGAGAATCTCCGTCGGTACAAGATGATGTTGAATCCGCTGAAGTGCGTCTTTGGCGTACCAGCTGGAAAACTCCTTGGCTTCATTGTCTCTAACAGGGGCATTGAAGTGAACCCGGAAAAAATAAAGGCAATTTTGTGCATAAAAAGGCCAACTTGTCTCAAAGATGTGCAACGACTCACTGGTTGTGTCGCAACAATCAGCAGGTTTGTTAGCCGTCTTGGCGAGAAGGCACTCCCCCTGTACAAGCTATTGAAGAAAACAGACAAGTTTGTCTGGGACGAGGCAGCAGATGCAGCTCTTCAAGGGTTGAAGGACATACTCACCTCCCCACCTATCCTAGCAGCTCCAGGAGAGTCAGAGCCTATGCTCCTTTACCTGGCAGCTACCAACAGGGTCATCAGCCTCGTCATCGTGGTGGAACGACAGGAAGAAGGTCACGAGTATGGAGTCCAAAGGCCAGTATACTATATTAGCGAAGTCCTTACGGAGTCCAAACAGCGCTACCCTCACTTTCAGAAGTTGGCCTACGGAGTTTTCCTAGGCAGCAGGAAGCTGAGACACTACTTCCAAGAGCATCCAGTAACAGTCGTGAGCAGGGCTCCGCTGTCAACGATTCTCAACAACGCTGACGCAACATGACGCACAGCAAAATGGGGCATTGAATTATCCGCCTTTGACATCAACTACAAAGCCAGGACCGCGGTCAAATCCCAGGTCTTGGCAGATTTCGTCGCAGATTGGACAGAAGCTCCGGATGCAAACCTGGAGCCGGAACCAGAAACATGGGTTATGCACTTCGATGGATCCAAACAGCATCAAGGCTCAGGAGCCGGAGTCACCCTGAAGTCCCCCACCGGAGAAGAACTGCAGTATGTCCTGCAGATTCACTTCGAAGCTACAAACAATATGGCGGAATACGAGGCTCTACTACACGGATTGCGCATCGCCAAGGAAATAGGGATCAAGCACATTATATGTTGCGGAGATTCAGACCTGGTGGCACAGCAAGTAGCCGGAACCTGGAACGCCAGAAACTCAGTCATGGCGGCCTACAGAGACGAAGTTGACGAGATCGCCAAACATTTCCTCGGATACGAAGTCAAGTACGTCAGACGAGATGACAACACAGCGGCAGATATGCTATCCAAGCTCGGATCCGGCAGGAAGCTAATTCCGCCTGGAATTTTCTTGGAGCATCTCCGGATACCCTCAGTGAAGGGCGCTAACTCAGAAAACCCAGAGGTGGCAGTATCTCCGGCTAGAGAAGTGATGATCATCATTCCGGCTTGGACACAGCCTTTCCTGGACTACCTCATCGATCAGAAGTTGCCAAAGGACGAGGTCCTCGCGCGACAGATCATCAGGCGAGCACGATCCTACACAATTGTTGATGGACAGCTCTACAAACGAAACGCAACAGGGGTATTTCTCAAATGCGTCTCTAATCAAGATGACATTGAAATCCTCAGAGAAATCCATGCAGGGGATTGCGGGCATCATGCCGCTCCCAGGTCACGCGTTGCAAAAGCTTTTCGGCTAGGCTTTTATTGGCTCACAGCTAAAGAAGATGCTGATAAGATAGTCAAGACCTGCCGAGGTTGTCAGTACTACGCTACTCAACCAAACGCTCCAGCCCAAGAGCTAAAGACCATACCTATCACCTGGCCGTTTGCGGTCTGGGGGCTCGATATGGTTGGTAAGTTAAAAAGATCATCTCCTGGCGGTTTTGAATACCTCCTGGTCGCTGTTGACAAGTTCAGCAAATGGATCGAGGCTAAGCCAGTGAGAAGAGCCGATGGTGCTACGGCACTAAAATTCGTCTGCAGCCTCGTGATGAGATTCGGCATCCCACACAGCATAATCACAGATAATGGCACAAACTTCGCACAGGGAGAATTGAAGGATTATTGTGAGACAGTAGGGATTCGACTGGACCTTGCATCTGTGGCTCACCCACAATCCAATGGTCAAGTTGAAAGGGCTAACGGCCTAATATTATCAGGAATTAAGCCACGCCTTGAAGAACCGCTGCGACGAGCAGCTGGAGCTTGGGCTGACGAGTTGGAAGCTGTCTTGTGGAGTTTGCGAACTACCCCTAACAGGTCAACAGGGTTTACCCCATTTTTTCTGGTATACGGATCCGAAGCCGTGCTTCCCTCCGACATCATCCACGATTCGTCGCGAGTTTCCGCCTTCAATGAAGAAACAGCTGACGAGGCCAGACAGCTATCCGTGGACCTGATCGAGGAAGCTCGGAATTTAGCTCACCAGCGCTCCGCCATTTACCAGCAGAAGCTCCGACGTTATCACAGTCGTCGAGTTCGGAATCGCTCTTTCATGACAGGAGACCTGGTCCTCCGCCTTCGGCAGGTGAAAGACCATAAGCTGCAGTCTCCATGGGAAGGACCCTTCGTCGTTAGCAAAGTGCTTCATAATGGATCGTACTACCTTGTTGATTTCCGAGAGCTGAAGGACAAACCTGCTAATTGGCACCGGAAACGCAAGCGTGAGGATCCGGATGACATCTACGACGAGACAGATCGCCCCTGGAACATCGCACAGCTACGTCCTTTCTACACTTAGCGTATTTTTTCCGAGTTACAAACTCTGTAATAATTATACATGATCAATGAAATAAAGCTTATGGTTCACTCTTTGAGTCTTTTACCTCCTTTACTTTTTCATTTTAGATCGTGTATGCTTTTTCCGACTAAAACCGCAGAGCTGGATGTTTCCGCCTAGGCGTGTATAAAAGTAGTGATTTTCAAAAATCGTCCTTTAGGACGTAAGCTTAAGTTTTCTGATTAAATTGTTATCTGTTGCGAACTCGTGGATTCCTAGCAACGATTTCCGGCACCTATGCTTGGGGGCTTGTTTCCGCGGTTATTGACGGATTGCCATTGGGCTTCGTCGCCGCTGGCAAGTGTTTCCGGCTAAGGTCTTCCGGCTCGCGGAAGGTCAAGCGGGCAAGCCGGAAAACAACGAAGTCAGCACTTGCTTTCCAACACAAAAACGAAACATGCATATAATATTAAACGGATAGCAGGATAAGTGTTCTCCGCCCGCGCATAACATGTTTTCGTCCCTAGCTACTTAAAAATTTAAGTTATTCATTACAAACCCACTCCGGGGTCAAAAGTGATGCATCGATTCTCATTGTTTCACAGGTTCTCGGAGGACTGCTCCTCGTCAGAAGCTATGTAGGCGGAGCCATCATCCGAGCCACCGCCTGAGCCGCCGTCGTCAAAGTCGGAGCCTTCCTCGTCGTGGTCAGCACTTGACCCGGAGCCTTCCTCATCGCCCTCCTCGGCAGCTTCTTGTTCCTCCTCCTCCGGGTCGGAAAAGCCTTTGGGAAGATCATATTTGTTGTACCAGAACGAGTGGTTAACTCGTCCAGCAAAAAGGCGATCAAATCCCATGGCTTCCGCGAGGAGATGTCTCATGACGGTATCCTTGGGGACTCCGCGTGCGACATCTGCAAATCTCATGGTGGGGAAGTGCGCCTTGCAGGTGGCTAGCACGAGGGCAGCGACTCCGCGAGATGAAGATTCCTGCCAATCCTTGATAAGTTCCGGCACGTTCTGCATGAGTTTCTTCATGCGGTCAATCACTGTTGTCTTGGCTTTCTTCAGGTTAAGGGACTTGGCGATTCCGTGGCATGCTTCGACGAGGTCATCGATGGAGCTCCATGCTTCCTCATATGCCTCAGTTCTTTTGAGGGTTGAATCTTTGGTCCATTCAAAGCCTAGGCTTGCTGCAAAGTAAAAAGGATCAGTTTCTTCCGCGGACAGAGAAAATTTTGAGGAAGCCAGAGTCAAGACAGTAACAAAAAGGGTCCTTACGGAAGATCAACTTGTCAACTGCTTCCGCCTCTGCCTCATGGCTCTTGTTCTTGGCCGCCAGGGTGGTCACCCTTTGCTGGCTCTTCTTGAGTTTGTCAGCCAGTTCCGCCATCTCGCGGGAATGTTTCTCGGAGAGCTCCTTCTTTTCTTTAGTTTCCTTCTCGGAGGAGTCTTTCAAGAAGTTCTTTAAAGTTTCATTCTCCGCCTCCAATACTTGGACCTTGGCGGATAAGGCATCGATGGTGGGACGCTTGTCAGTTTCTTCTGAAAACAGAACATCACACAAGTTATACACTATGGTGGCTCACACAGTACAAATTTAAGCATCCCGGATTTCTCACCCTTCAATCGGGTCTCCAGGCGGAGCACAGCTTGACGACTACTCTCAGCAGTCTGGCGTAGCCCTTCTATTTCCGTCATCTGCTCCAGCACATGGACGCGCAGATCTTCGTGCAGCTTCCGCGTGCTCTGAAACGCAGAGAGGATTTAGCCGGAAATTCAAAATTCTGGGGGCTGGCGAGGAGTTCAAAGTTCTGGATTGAGAAAATTTCAAATTTCCGTCTAAGACTAATGTTGAGAGAAGCATCGGCTAACACATGTTACACGGAAAAATGTCTGAACCAATGCTTGGGGGCTAGTGTTACCTGGCGCACCTCCTTATGCTTAGCAAAAAAGACCTTGAGTTCGCTTTCAAGGTCAGAGAGCTCCTTCATCTCCGTATCCGCGGGCCCCCATACTTTCTCCATCATGGCTGAAATTTCCGCGTGACGTTGAGAAAGGGGGAGCTTCTGCAGCGACGAAGTTTGGGACGCGCCAGTGGCATGGATCAGCTGCACTTTCTGCTCGTATTGTTCGGCCGTTGGCTCGGCGGAAGTAGCGGTGGGTTGCTCAGGCGGAGGAGCAGATGAGGAGGCACCCTTGCCGGAATCGCCTTGCGCAGTCTCGGTGGCCGGATCTTCAGGGATGTCATCAACGTTGATGACGTCCTTAGGATCCGGCTTGGCGGCTGAAGCAGCCTTGGGTGGAACTCCGACTTCTGGTGTGACTGGTATGGAAGCCGGAGATGGCTTAGTCTTCTTCTTGGGGGCTTTAGGGGCCTTGGGGGGCTGGTTTTCGGAACTTCTGTTGCGAAAAGAAAAGAGCATTACGATTAAGTATGTGCTGATTCACGATAGCGGAAGAATTTTCCTTTGAAGACTTTGCACTTACCAGGAAGGTCTGAAGAACTGCTGGATATCCGTTTGGGATCGGTTGCTGGTATCGATGAGCTTGAGGCGCTTTTTCTCCGCCTCCGCCTTGCGAGTTGCCGCAATGCTGAGCACGTCGCGGGCACGTTTGGCCGAAGGGCTGGAGGGGGCAGCCCTTTTCCTCTTAGAAGGGCGCGGAGCCTCGTGAGCTTCCGCCTCTGATGCAGCTTCCGGATCTGTGTTGCCGGTGGAAGGAACCCGTAGGAGAGTTCCGAGTTCACTTTCTTCAAGCGCCTCGAGCTAATGCATAGAGTTAAACACTTAGACAAAAAATTTGAATGCGAAGAAACACAATGGGCTAAAGTCAAGGCGACGTACCGCGGTTCCGGAGCCATTCATGTGAATGTCTTTGTTGCACACGTGAACGTGAAGTTCACGCGGAATCTTGATGAGGACCCGGATCCTCTTGTCGATGGCGTCGGTGGAAAGATTGTCTTTTGTGGCGCGCATTGGGTCGTCGCGCCCTGTGTACTGGAACATCAGCTGGTCCCTGTGTTGGAGCGGCTGGATCCGCTTGGTGAACCAGGAAAGGGTCAAGTCCTTCCCTGTCAGCCCCTCTTCCGTCGACTTTCGAGATCCGCTGACGGCGCGTGTGAGCTGGGGCGAGTCGGAGAGGTGGGGGCGGTGTGACCATGCCGGAAGCTCGGTGGCGGGGCAGTTCTTGAACGGCGGCAACTTCCTTGTGCTCGTTTGGGTCGGAGACGTCCTTCAAGTAGAAGAAGCCCCCAGACCAGTACCGCGCGGATTCGTGGCGGTCGGTGTGGGGGTAGACGCGGCCTGGGCGGATCATGAAGGTGATGGATCCGCATGTTGCTAGCTCGGTGGACTGCCGGATCCTCTCCTTCTTGACAGTAAAGTAATATTAGAACAGGGAGAGCTCGGGAGTTAACCGGAGATGGCCCTCACAGAGGGTGACGTGATTGCTGATCGCAAGCACGCTGTTCGGAGAAATGTTATGGGGCTGGAGCCCATAGACCTTCAGGATTTCCAGGAAGAAGTCCGAAGGCGGAAATGAAAAGCCCCGCTCCACCAGTGCTTTCGTCAGCACCATCTCGTTGTCCTCCGGAGCTGGAGCTAAAGCGCTTGGAACTGACCTCCAGCTTCCGGGTTGCAGGAAGCCCTCCGCCTCGAGGTTCTTCAGCTCCATCTCAGTGGTGGTACAGGGCCACCATTTTCCCTTGGCTTCAGAGTCTCGTTGGCGAGCCTTCGATTTTTTGACGACTTCTTCCGCCTTATGCTCCGCCTGATCCGCCCCGGAGGCTTTCTCCGGGTTAGCAGAAGTCCCTTCAGCCTCCTTGCCGGAATCCTTTGAAGGATCCAGCCTGACTGGGACGAAGGGTGGAGGGGCGGAGGAGATTGGGGTTGCCAGGATTGGTTCAGAGGTTGGAGGCGGAGTCGTTGAAGACATCTGAAGAAAAGACATTGGCGGAAACATTCCTTAGTCGGATCCAGCGTCGTCAACCTAACGTTCATCCCTACCGACTACGGCGCGAGAGTGAAGCTCGAAAACTCACCGTGATGGAGTCCGTGGTGGCCGGAGTCACCGGTGACGAGGTTTCTGCGCGGTGGCTCGCCGAAGTTAAGAACAGGACGAACTCCGTGCGGCGGCGAAGCAGCTCCGGCGAGATTCCGGCACGGCGGAGAGAAAGCTCGAGGCGGCGCTTCGCAGAGAGGTAGAAAGGGGGGTGAATGAGGATTATGGGGTCGACGGCGGATATTTATAGGCCGAAGGGACGAGATTCGTGTTCCGCATCCTATGGTCGGAACGCAAGCGTCGCACCGTTGGATGCGTGACACGTGTCCCAAACCCTAAACGGTAAAAATGGCTAGAGATAAGTTACCGCACAAATCGCGCGAAAATGGCGCCAGAATTGGCGGAACCGTTTGAGCCTTTTAAGGTTCCAGGTAATTGCGTGAAAATAAGTTGGCACTCGTTCGCAAGCAGGGAAGTAACCCGGAAACGTATTTCGAATCGTCGATGGATGAAGTCCCGCAGAATGGGAGCATTTTCCGACTAAAAGTTGGGAAAAGAAGAAAATGTGAAGTTGGAGTTCTTCAAGTTTCTCCGCGTTACCCATATTATCGGAAACCATGGTGGACTAGCGAGGCGGAAACAGCAGGCGAAACTCGGAGAACTCTGGGGGCTACTGTTGTGGGTATACTTCATGGGTGTACCATCGACAGTGCCTAGATCCGGCAAGCCCGGGTGGCCTGAGATGGTGATGAGGCATGTGGCCCATCGGGCGGCCCGATTCTTTGTTGATCTTGACGGAAGATGTCCGGCCCAGGAGCAGGGAGCCGGATCCGACCGACCTTTGGAGGAACCCGGATCCATGAAGGCCCAGTAGGGACCCGGATCCGGTACGACATAGATGGAAGGGTGGATCCTTGACGTACACGGCAAGACATTGTACCGTAGCTAGGCAAACCTGTAATCCGGCTAGGACTCTCCATGTAAACCCTAGATCCGTGCGTCTTTATAAGCCGGATCCTGGGAGCCCTAGAGGCACAACCACAACTCATTGTAACAACGCGAAAGCGCCTAGATAATTCCAGACAAGCAGCAGTAGACTCTGTCCTCGTGCAGGTGTTCCGAAGCTGAGTAAATCGCGTACCACCGTCCCGAGTGCACTCCGCCCTATGGCCCCTACTTCTTCTTCCCCTCGTGAGGATCCCTCCTCCGAGGTACTGTCGAATAGGCAACGACACTGCCTGTTTTATGGTCACAAGCTGAGTGTTCCATAGGCTAGCCGCCGTTTGTAAGTTAACACGGATCGTCAAATACATGCCAAATACTTACATAGCTTTATCACTATTGCTAGCTGGTAGCCATCCGATCGATAGTGAACCAAGTAGACGTACATGGCTAGTACAAGGGATATAGGGTATGTTTGGTTGGTGCCTAAATTTCATCATTGGTGAACAGTAGTGAACGGTACATTAAAATCTAGATTTTATCATTCTGTGAGATTTTGTCAATTTTACTGAGGGAAAATAAAATGTATTTCAATCTGAAAATTTACACACTGATAGATTATAACATTCTCTATATCTATGTTTTTTAATAAAACATTGAAATTAAAAAATTTGAAGTTTGAAAAAAGAAAAAGAAAAAGAAAACCGGGCTACATTTGAGGTTTTTGGAGGGACATATCACTAACATGGACTGCAACAGCAAAACGGGAAGCTATATGGAAAACAGACCGCATGATTCGACTTTTCTAAACAAATTTTGCCTTTTTTAGTTGTGCTCGCACAACTCCAATTGAATACCTAACAATCGAACTGCTTTGCTTTGTCAGTTGTGCTCTAGCTAGATCTAGAGTATTCTAATGTGGTAGTTTGTGCATTAATATCAAACAAATATACTGAAAAAAGCATATGCGATCTTACCGTGCACGACAGCTAGATCCTCCTACGGGTCTATAAATTGATGATACCGCTTGATGTTAACAAGCTACTCCACTAAACAGAGAGAGAAAGAGACACTGATCGACTAGCGTGGCAGCTATGTCCTCCGCTACAAGGAGATGCATTGCTTTTATCATGGTGCTGGTACTTTCGCTTCAAGCCACTGTTGATGCCGGCCGGCTCTTCCCCACCAACTGGTGGGGTAGTGGTTGTGGAGATGGAGAAGTAGTATCATGTATAGAATATCTCCCGCCAATTGGGTGCCACTGTGTACCGAAAAACATCCTTTCATTTGTGGAGCACCGAGCATACATGGCGGCAGTTGGCGATGGCTCTAATGTTCGTCGGCTTCCGGGCAATGGGGATTTTAATTAAGTGTTTTGCCCCATGTTTCTGCGGCTAGTTAATGTTTGTCATACATACATATATAGCAATAAGGGCCATACATTATATATCCATGTACATGAATGTATGCGTGCTATTCTGTACATTGTATATGCATGGACATGCATGCTATCCTGGAGTGCCAATGAATAAGATAAGGTCTGCCATTAAAATTCATGCCATTTGCCGCTCCAAGTATTCATATTTGTCGTTGTACTTGGTTCCGTCGAGTAAATATGTTACTCTGTGAAATCTTTTCGAAAACAGATTATTTTGTGATGAATTTCTGTGAATAGCTTAGTTTTCTCAAAATAGTGAGCGAAGTTTGGCACAACCATTCTGTTTCTACAAGAGAGAAAAAAAATCCTAAAACCTCAACAGTGAGGTCGTAGAAGCAAGAAATGGAACAGGCTATCATGGGCCCAAATGTCAGCCAACAACGGCAAGCCCTATGTTCGGAAGTACAGGACTACTGCTTGAGGGATATATGATACTCCCTCCGTCCCAAAATATAAAGCGTCTAAGGATTGGTCAAAAGTCAAACCTTACAAACTTTGATCAAATATTTAGAAAAAATATTTACATCTACAATATCAAATTGACATATTAAGAAAATATACTTTAGGGTGAATCTATTGATAATGATTTAGTATTGTAAATATTTATATTTTTGTGTATAAATTTGGTCAAACTTTAAAAACATTGACTTTTAACTAATCCTTATACGCCTTATATTTTAGGACGGAGGGAGTATATCACTATATAGACTGCAGGGGCAAAACGGGAAGCTATATGAAAAACATACCACATGATTCGATTTTTCTAAACAAATTTTGGCTTTTTCACTTGTGCTCGCATAAGTCCAATTAAATACGTAAGAATTGAACTTCTTTGGTTTGTCGGTTGTGCTCTGCACAGTTCTAGAGTATTCTAATCTGGTAGTTTGTGCATTAATATGAAACAAAATATATGAAAAAAAGCATCTGAGATCTTGCTGTGCACGTCAGCTAGCTCCTCCTACGGGGTCTATAAATTGATGATGCCGCTTGCTGTTAACAGCATCTCCAGCCACGTCCCCCGAAGCGTCCCAAACGGCGCCGGATTGAGCGTTTGGGGGACGTGTTTCATTCGTGCCGCGTTTGGGGGACGTCGCTCCCCAGTCGCGTCCCCCAAACAAAATTTCGCAAATTTTAAACTTAACTAGATTCGATTAGATTCGTCCAAATTTACATAGATTCGAACGAAATTTTACTAACTTTAAACTAAACCTAATCTAGAACCACTTGCGGCGGCCGGAGGTGTCGTAGTACTGCTGGAAGTTGTACATGTCGTCGGTGACGACCTCCTGCTTGACGCGCTCGTCGACGGGCTCGTCGACGGGCTCGTCCTTCACCAAGCCGCTTGGTCCTGCCTCGCCGTCGTCGGTGAGGTCCACCAGCGGCTTGCCGGAGTCGCGGATGGACATGGCGATCGCCGCGTCCAGGTCGCCCCTCCAAGCGTCCTTGTCGTCCATGGACGCCAAAAACGCCGCCCGCAGCCCTGGGCAGTCCTCGGGGTCGTCGCTGCTGGCGATGAGCCGCTGCTGCCGCTCGTACTCCGCCAGCAGCGCCGCCTGCGACGCTTCCTCCGGCTCCTCCTTCACCTCCGGCTTCGGGATGAGGAGGGCGCCGCCGCGCCTCCCTTGCTGCCGCCCGCTGCCGCTGCCGCCACGCCTCGTGTTGACGGGCGTCGCCGGCTCCTCCTTGACCTCCCGTTTGGGGACGGTGTAGGGCGCCGACCGGTACGACGAGGACGGCGTCGATCGCGCCGGTCCCGAGGAAGAAGAGTGCGAGGAGGACGAGTACGTCGTCCTCCTCGGCTGCCATTGAGGAGACGGCGGCGGCGACGACGGCATCTCCGGCCTTGGAGCGCCGTTGCGGAGGCCGCGGATGACGTTCTCGAGGGTGCGCCGGAACGCCCGGAACGGGCGCGGCCTTCCCTGTTCCAGCTGTTGGGGCCGCCGACGAGGTTGTCGGTGCTGTGCATCTCGACGTCGTACTTCGCCTGGAAGTACGACGTCCACCAGGCATCGTTGTCGTTGACCGCCCATGTCGGATCCAACCGCTCCTCGGCGGTGAGTTGAGCCCGACGGGCCTTGATGGCGTCCCTCCATTGGTCCGTGCGCGGCTTCGGCGGCGGCGGAACGCCAATGCCGTTCACGGCCATCTTCCAGCCGCCGCTGCCAGTGCCGCATGTCCGGCGGGGCCGGATACCGGGCGTGGTACGGCGCCCACCCTCCGCCACGGTGAGGCTGCCGCGGCCGAAGCCGTTCGCCGCGGCGATCTTGCGGGAGGACGAGGTCGACATTTTTTGAGCGGCGAGGAGAAGATCGGGGAGGGGGGAGGCGGCGGCGACGATATGGATTATGAGCGGCGAGAACTGCAGGGCGTCTTAAAACAGCGGCGGCAGCGGGTGGTTGCACACAATAACTCCGGCGCGGACGGCCACGCGGCCATGCACGACGAGACGCGTCCCTGCGTCGCCTGGGAAAACAGGGACGCCATTAACGTCGCTTGACCAAAGGTAGGCGACGGGGTTTTAGCCTTCCTGTGCCGCTGACGGGTCGGCCCCGCGTCGGTTCGCCTCGCTTTTCGTTGTGTCCGGCGTCCCCGGAGCGTTCCCTGTGGGACGGGGACGGGCTCGGGACGCCGGACACCGTATCGGGCCGCGCCGGACAAAAATGGGCTTTGGGGGACGCGGCTGGAACGCTTTTTTTGTCCGGCGCGCCCCAAATCCCTTTGGGGGACGCTTTGGGGGACGCGACTGGAGATGCTCTAACCCACACAATAACAAGCTACTCCACAAGACGGAGAGAGAGATACCGATCGACTAGTGAGGCAGCCATGTCCTCCGCTTCCATGAAATGCATCGCTATTATCATGGTGCTGGTACTTTCGCTTCAAGCCACTACTGATGCCGGCCGGTTCTTCCCCGCCAACTGGTGGAGTAGTGGTTGTCCAGATGGTGAAACAGTAAAATGTGAAGAAGTATTCCCGCCAATTGGGTGTCGCTGTGTACCGGAAAACAAGCTTCCACTTGTGCATCACCAAACATACATGGTGGCAGCTCTTGGGCCTTGGCGATGGCTCTAACACTCATCGGCTCTCGGGCTTTCGTGATTTCTGATCAGGAGAAATAAGAGTCGTGATTTTGGCCCCTGCTTCTGCGGCTAGCTCGTGTCTTGGCATACATGCATATATAGCAATAGTGGTCATATATTATATATGCGTGCATGCTATTCTGTACCGATGCTACCCATGAATCGTTGTAAGCCAGCTGCTCCTGGAGCACCAACGTGAATAAGATTTTTCGATAAAGAGCATATATTAATGTTAAATGTTATGGAGATACCAATTACATCTAGGCTCTGCAATAATATCATGCCTTAGTGCTATAAAGGATGCACACAGCCAAAAAAAGAGAGAGGAGAATTACAAAAAATAAAAGTCCCGCTACAGAGATTGAATTCTTGAAACAGCAACACTGACACCACCAAGACAACACCAGAAGATCAGCTTCTCCATAAGCGACGCCTCCAAGAAGGAAACCGTGCACAAACGATGTCGTCGCCCGATCATAGATCTTAGGTTTTCACTCTGAAGAAAGTCCTCACTCTCAAAACAATGTCTTCAATAAGAACTTTGCCAGGCACAACCAATTAAGGCTAGACCTTGCATTTTCACCCTGAAAGATAGAACTCTGAACTTCTCATGTGCAGTCGCCCCCCACATACAAGTCGTTGTTTGAAGTCAATCACGAAGCACCAAGACAATTCCACCCCACCACCAAGATCCGATCACCATTGCTCTTCCATCGATCTCGGCTTTCATGACCTTCTCCGCTAGCAACATGGAAAGAAAACAAGCTCCATAATATTAACAGCCAGCAGAGATTCGAAGCGCTCCCTCTGAAACCAAACGGTCAGATAAAAACATGGGTGTGAACGACCGAAAACACCCAATCCAGCAATCTTCCGGCATTGATCGCACAATAAATTTCTCCGATAGGGCCTTCCGGAACACGACAATCCAGTCAGTCCGGTGGGAAGAAGCTTTCCCGATCTTCACTTGGCGCAAGATGAAATCTTAGAACCACCACCCTTATTCAAGCCGTGCTACTAGATGGGGGGATGATAGCCCAGCACGGCTACATAACCACGGGCGTGGTCAAGCCACCACCAAATCCCGGCAACATGTGATGGCCGAGCCCAATGGCCAAGATCTTGGTCCAAAGACCAGATCGTGGCCCTGCGGCCAGATCCCTGCTACGAGCAGCATCGGCGGATCACCTTCACCTCCTCATCGTTGCTCAGCCAGGGGAGGACCAGCCGGTGAAACGGCCGCATCTCCCGAAGCCCCACCGCGCCGCCTCATGGTGACGGGACTAAGCGGGGAGCCTAGACCCGCAGCTTGCCTCCACCGCCCGCCGAAGCCGAGGTAGATGCCGCCGCGAAGCCCCAATGTGAATAAGATAAGGGCTGCTACTATATATATATGTTTATAGCCCATCCATCAAATTCTTGCGATTTACCGCTCCAAGTATTCACACCCGTCGGCAACGGCGTCATGCTGTGGCGCTTGGCTCGCCGTGTAAATAGCTTGAAATGTTGAGCCAAGCTTGGCACAAGGATTCCCATATGCCAGCCCACTACGGGCGATTTCTTTTGGGCTCCTGCTTATGCATAAGCCGGCTTATAGAAAACGGTGGGTAGAAACTATGGTGGGAAGAAGTTGCTAGAAGCAGGTTTCTCCTATTCTTTTGGGCTTCTGAAAATTTGGCTTATTCAATGGGTTGAGTTGTGAAATATCTATAATGCCCCTAAATTAGATATTTGTTCTAGATAAATGATTATAATACATATGTGTGCTAGTTTTTAGTGAAAATGAGCTATAAACGCATCAAAGATATTATGAGAATACAAATAATAATAAAAATTACCAGCAGTGCAACATATATGACCAAATCAAAATTAGCACTGTCACAGCCATGAACATCTACAGAAAGCATGAACAAATTGAGATGATTCTGAAATTAGAGGCAGTCCATGGTGCTTGAGGAGAGCCGGACGCAAGTAGCTGAGGGCAGGGCCGGTAGCGGTGGCGGGCGGGCCGGCTGCGAGCGGCGCCGTTCCGTGCGGCGTGAGGAGAGCCGGCCGTGAGGAGCTGAGGGCAGGCCGGCGGCGACGCGGCGGGGGTAGGCGGCTACAAGCGGGCGGTTCCGTCCGCGAGCGGCGGGCGCAGCGATGGGGATATGCGGCTGCGAGCGGGCGGTTCCGTCTGCGAGCGGCGGGCGCGGGGGTGGGGGTAGGCGGCTGCGAGCGGCGGTGGGGTGGGTCGTTTGGGGGAGAGATGCGTTCGATGCGGCCAGTTTTGGCTTCTCGACAACTTTGGAGTGGCATCTGCCGTAAATTGTATTGAACGTGAGGGGCTGGTTGATGTACCGGTTAGGTTGCCTCGCCCAGAAGCTCGCGAAACTGGTCTTGGGCAGTTTCTCCAATTGCACTGCACGCTCGCTTCTCGGTGAAAATAAACTGGGCATGAGCTAGACAGTTCTTTTAGGCTTCAATGATTTGTTAGCGAGAAGCAGGCCTATAAGTCTAAAAGAAGTCGCCCTACAAGACGTCCCTACGTCCCAGCCCATGTGTCGAAGGCGTCCTCACGTGCCCTCCGCAGGTAGGACTCCCCGGCGGGCCCGGCCAATGAGAGAGCACCATGTCGCTGACTGACCCGAAAAGCGCGGCAGTACCGACACCGACACGTGGGCCCGGCGACGCGACGCCAAGGGAAAGCTGCCGTTAACGCCAGTAGCAGCAGCGGTTGAGAGAAAACCAGCCAGCCGAAAGCACAGCACATCAGCATCTCACATCACATGGGTCGCATCACCGTCAGATCTCATCAACCCATCTCCGTCGCCACTGTTTCTTCAGAGAAAAGAAAATCCAGAGTTATAACTTATAACTACCGCTCTTGGCCTCATTCAATCTTGCCATTTTCAACATATTTGAAGCCATTCTTTATACGGGTACTAGCATGGGAAGCTGGGCCTTTTTGTTTGGTATCTGGTTTCCCCGATCATGTTTGGTTTTGTTTATGTGATTTGTGTGTGGAGTTGACGTTATTCTAATGGGTTAATTAGCTAGCATTAGGACGGTGGACGGTGACAGGAGATAGGTGCAAAAGGAGATATTGCTAAGCGTCAACCAGGAGAGACTGTGCCTTCCAAATACTAATAACATACTACAAGGGTATGAATTTGACTGTTTGTCAATTGTGAACCCAAATAGAGTGAGTGTATATAAAGTGCGGACTAAAAAATGTACCCCCCACTTCACAAAAGTTGTTTTAGATTTGTTAAAATTTGGATGTTTCTAGATAATATTTATTCTATACTAATTGACTCAACTTTGTCTAAATACAAATGTATCTAGTGAACAAGCACGTCTAGATATATCCGTATCCGGACAAAGTTAAGTTAATTATTTTAAATTGAAATGAGTAGTATATATATACACATATAGATTTAGTCAAATATCATATAAGTTTCATGAGATGGAGGGAGTAATGGTCACTTGTATCAACTTACGAAAATGCGAGGGCACAATAAAATTCGAAATTTACAAAGATTAAAGAAAATTATATCAACATATACAATATAAAAACCAATATTATTAGAGTTATCATAAACCTAGATGGAAAAAATGCTAAGCGTAGACGAGGCGTTGGCGTTCGCCTAGTACCTAGGCGGCGCTGAAGTGCCCTGGACATGCATATAGGTTTTACCAACAAGTGTGTATATATGAGTTATTGTACACGTGGATACACATTAATTTAGATTATGCAAATGAGTAAATTACTAACAACTACAATTCAAATATGGCCCATCTAGCTCATCAATAAAATATGACATGCTTTTTTTTAGGAAGACAATCTCTTGGATGCACTAACTAGGTTTTTCCTTACGCTCTAGGCGAGGTGTGTTTCCATTGCCTTGTGCCTAACAGCGGGTGTAAAAGTCCCTCTATTTTCCTAATAGACAATTTTTTTTGTCATAGCAAGACAATGTAACTACAAGCAAGTCAATATTATAATGCAAACATACAATTGTTTGTGGCTTTTGATGATTCTCATTCGCGCCAGGATTAAGTTGGAGCTCATTCAACTCTACAATCGTCAAATTTGCACCGTGATTTGTGTGTCATTTAAGTTGCACATGGGTTGCAATTGACTAGATTTCTCTTGTTTAATATGGGTTGCACGGGACCGACGTGCAATTTTCCATAGCACGTAAAACTAAAAAAGTTAATAGGAAATACATCGTGTACACACATTTGCATTGAGATTGTACGAAACATTGACGACACTATGATAATAACATACTCCCTCCGTTCCTTTCTATAATGCCTATAGATTTTTGGCATTTGTTTCAGAATATAAGGTTGTAGCATATCTTTTTTTCAATTACCCCCTTCCCGTTCAGCTCTCAAATCGTTCAGCTCCTAAAATTGTTATAGCAAGTTAGGAAGATATGGATTTTCCAAATTTTACGTTGATCTCAAATCGTTCAGCTAGGGGTCTTGTGTAAAAAATACTATTGCGCTAATTTCCGTGCCAAAAAACAATAGGCACTATAGAATGGAACAGAGGGAGTATGATACTATGCATTGTGGGGTGGTATCATAAACTAGTACCATATGCATGATACTAGTGTATGATATTTTCCATTGTTTACTAGTCTAACTAGCTATGTTACCATAACATCACACATTTCAAAGCAATATGAGTCTACAATATAATAAATGATACAATGTATGAAACCACATCTAAGTTACTACCCACTATGGAGGTAATAAGTTACAATAGGAACATATATTTCCCACGGTGAGTAGCCTAACAGGAGCTGTAGATGTCAATAGTTTTGTAGGGGGAGTGGTGTTTTGGAACATGGGAGCATATGCTCCCTATATTTTGAAATGCATCTTACACATATTTTAAATTTCAAAAAAATTGAAACAAAAAATTCGCACGTACATCTTCACGTGCTACGCGCTCACAAAGTCGTTTCATAAAAAATGAACTTATCATGTGACGTGTGTAAAAAAGATAAAATTCAGTGCCGAAAACAATGCTTTTCAAAGGATAAGTTTTCTCTTTTTTACATAGGCCACAAAAAATATTATTTTTTCGTGAAACTTGACGCATACATATATATTATGGAGATGTACATGTAGAATTTTTTATCAAAATTTTTCCACATTTCAAAATATGTTTTGTTGGTAGAGGGAGCATACGCACCCGGGAGCCGAATTGAATTTCCGAATAGTTTTGTAGTATAAAGTTGTACTTACTACATTATCTTGACAGGATTTTTCATTAGCAGGGGGAGTAGACCAATGATGATGATAAAGATAAACAGTGGCACGCCTAAGAGCAATTCCAATAGTATAGCCAACTGCTGGCTATAACAAGATGCTATATCATTTGTAGTCATCATATAGCTAATATGTATAATAGTTGGCTATAAGAATGTAGTACTATACTAATATATGGCCCACCTTTCACTCTCACAAAGTCGCTTGGGAAGACGCGCAGAAAGAAATTAGCTATCGTGACAAGAAATTTCACCTCCCTTCTCTCCTCTTATCTCTCCTCCAACTCATCTAAAATATATTATTTAATATCTTATAGTCGCTACTGGATTCTATTGTACATGCTCTAATTCTACAGTCCACCCGCACATAGTCACATCCAACTCGACGCCACCCCAACGAAACAACTCGAATCAAGGAGACGACTCTGCTCCGGACGGACACCTTTCCCAACACACGCATCACACACGCCGTCGTCCTCTCTTTTGTTTCCTTGCGCATCTTCCGCCACACGCAGCCCAACGAAGCAGAGGCACCGCGCAGCACAGCACCACTCCCGACGCCACCACCGAGCGAGGCACCGCGTCCCCCGCCGCAGATGGCTTCCGCAGCGGCCTCGCGCCCGCCCGCCCCGCCGCCGCCGCCTCCCCCGCCCCCGCCGTCGGCCGCCGCCATGCAGTGGCTCGCCCCGCGCGTCTCCTTCAGCCTCGACGACGCCGGCGGGTCGATGGCCGCGGGAGCGGGAGGAGCGGGCAAGGCCAGCGCCGACTTCGAGTTCTTCCTCGCCGGATGCTCCGCGGTCTCCACCATGCTCCCCGCCGACCAGCTCTTCTCCGGGGGCAAGCTCGTGCCGCTCCGCATCCCCGCGGCCTCTTCTACCAGCTCGACCGCTGACGGCATCTCCACGCGGCCTCCGCTCGCGCCGGCGGCGGCGCAGCCGGAGACGCCGAGGCCGGAGGAGCCGACCAAGGATGCGGCGGAGTCGACGGCTGAGGTGGAGCCTAAGGTCGTCCCTGCGAGGCGGTGGCGGGATCTGCTGCGGATGCGGAAGCAACAGGCCTCGTCCTCCTCCTCTTCATCCTCTACAACGGACACCAAGCCGCTGCGCCGGCTCCTGCGCCGCGGCCCGAAGCCGCCGGAGCAGGAGCCGTCGCTCAACCACCCGCTCCTCCGCGATCCCGACGAACCCGAGAAACCCGAGAAGGCCCCCGCTGCAGCACCCACCTCCACACCACCTCCCTCACAGCAGCAGCACCAGCTGCCGCCCAAGATCCGTCTGACGCCGGCGCAGGCGACCGCGCCCCCGCCCCCGCCACCTCCCCCGCCGCCGACAGCCGTGGCCGCCGACAGCCCGCGCCTGAACGCGGCCGGCAAGGTGGTGTTCAACGGCCTCGGCCGCAGCTCCAGCAGCCCCAGCAGCCTGGCGGGCGGGCGGCGCCACCGGGCCGGCAGCGGGTCCGGGGGCGGCGGGATGGAGCGGTCCTACTCGGCGCACGTGCGCGTCACGCCCGTGCTGAACGTGCCCGTCTGCCGCAAGTCCGTGTCCGTCTTCGGGATCGACCGCCTCTTCTCGCCGTCCTCCGCGTCCACCGCCGCCGCGGCGCACGCGGCTGCTAAGAAGGGGAAGGTGGCCAAGAAGGAGGCGGTAACGGCAGCGCCACCGCCATCGTCCAAGTAACTTATCCTTTCGTCGATGGCCATACGTAGGCAATGCCATTGGTGAACTCTCGGTCTCTTCCTCTCTGATCTTGATCTTGGTTTTGGTTTTGGTTTTTGGTGAGCGGCGCTGCTTAATTAGGTTTATTGGAGAATTAAGCTAGCTCTTGAGGACGTACTACTACTAAATTAGCGGTGAGAATTGTTCAACTGGCATGTAAATACAGGGGAGTGAGTTCTTGTTCTTGATCTTGGTTCTTTTCATGGGATTTTTTGTGTGTGCTAGTGAGGAATTACTGATGATGATTATAATAAGTATGTGATGAACTAAATCATGATGATGAGGATTTAGATGCTCATCGGAATTGGGAGCCTATCATCGCCTTTTGTTGTTTGTTTGTGCCGCTCAAAAGGTCCATGAAAAGCGAAAAGCTAGACGGATTTGGCCCCCGAAAAGTTGAGTTGAGCAAGCTACAAGTACGAGTCGTGCGTTACGTCTATCTGGATAGACAAACAAAACTAGACGAGCGTACGTACGGGCAGACCGGCGGAACGGTCGTCGACGGCGACGGGCGGAGGAGACCGGTCGTCGTGCGCGGTGGCCCCCGCCCGCCGGCGATCGAATGCATGCATGCGCGATCTGCTCTACGCTGCACTTGCCTCGCGGGTAGTGGTGGTGGTCCAGATTAATCACTCGATGGATCGATCTTCAAGAGACATGACCACCACCCTCGCCTCGCTGGTAGCTGCATGTGCATGGGCCTGTCCTCCGATCGTCTCCTTGCAATCAATCTGACTGATTCGTTCATCCGTTAATAAAGCTTCTCGTTGGCGCCATTACTAGTAGCCACGAGTAGCTGCGTCGTCGTGCTTCTCCCTACTCCTTGGGGCATCTCCAGCAAGATATATTTCAGACATCAAATGTGTCGAGTTTGATTTTGGGTTGCCAGGATCATTAGCTTGGGCTGGGGCTGCCCAAACGGCTCGACGCATTTGGTTCAGATGGTGTATGTTTTTTCCCCTTAGCATCGCGTTGGAGGGTGATGGCTCGCTTCTTCTCGAGCTAAACCCTTTATCGAACAGGACAACCGGCGACGACAATCGCGACCCGCTGTGGCGTGATTGCGACGCCTAGACCTGCAGGGTGTACATGCCAGCAAATGGGATGGCCATCGTTGTTGAGGTGGCCGTGCGACATGGGAACTTACACAGCTCACCGACGACGTCCAGGTAAGGCCACCGAGCGCCTCCCATTTTAAGATGAGGATAGCGCAACGGTAGGGGAGAGCCCAAGTTAGACGTTGCCTTTGGCCTGGATCTCTATTCCATCACCAATTGAGTGGCCGCCCTTGATGGGGCATCAGACATCAAACTAGGTTTTCCTCGCCCTCACGACGGCGCCTCGGCCAACACGTTTCTTAGTCTGCACCGCTTTCGCCTCCGCCATCATACTTTTTTGGTGTCCTGGCCTTTTTTTTACGGCCGACGACGCGATAGGCGGCTGGGTTCGGTGTCGACAAATTTCGACCTTTGGGTGACGGGAGAGAAAGTGACTTCTGTACCTCTGGCTGGCGAGTCATGTATATAGAGGAGGGGATGCGCGCGAGGACATGCGTGGACGCGCTTGCTATCCGCATGAACACATTTGGAGACCAAATTTAGCCACAATTCCACAAATGCGTTGAGACGAAAATACTATTCATTTTGCATCGAGACGCTAGGCTAAGATTTTAGTCATTTCAATCCAGAAGAACCGAAACAAACACCCAAAATATATTTATGTCGGGCCGGTAGAGATGGCCAGCTAATGCAGTGCCGACAGAAACTAAGACGAAATAAAATACAGCAAGAATTATGTAGGAGTACAGGGTTTTGTTTATTGACTGCAGTCGTGTAGGGGTGGCGAGTACAACGTGAGAGTTGAGACAGTACATCGTGAGGCACGGCCTGGTGAAGTTCCAGCACCACATGGCCGGCCGGTGCTGTCTGACTGACATGCACGCATGTCAGCATGTGCTGTTGTGGAGTCGTCCGGCCATCTGCCTGGCTGCTGGTAGTTGCTGCCAAAGAAAAATGATCTGGCTGCTGGCAACATCAGTCGACGGCGGATCTTTCTTCTTCATCCTTCTCTTTCTTTTCTCGTGCTCCTTGGCCATACATACACGAGTTCTTTCTAATCTTGTGTGAGCTCGACGAGCTTGCCAGTGGAATGGCCAATGACGCTCTGGACGTCCTCCGACACTAGCCGCCAGTTTTCCTCGACGTGTAACGACGAATAGGCGGTCATGGCTCTGTAGTCTGTCCATTGCTTTTTATGAGTAGTACAAGTTGTACCGAAAATTTTATGGTGGTGTGCCTAGAAACGTGGAACTTTTACGGCATCAACTTGGGCGGCGGTGCAATGTCGTCTCCCACTTCGGCCCGTCCGGCATCTGCCATCGGTACCGACGCAACTATCAGTTGATCGAAATATTCAACCAGATGTACGTGCCTGATGAGGCTGACAGGAACAGCGCTGGCTGTGACCAGACTGCGCGGCTCAGCGCATCGCACGTACACGGTTGGATCGACACGACGTACAGTCTGACGACAACTGTGTGTGCAAAGGAATCGCTACCAAAGGGTCTGCATCGAAGAGACCATGTTGTCAAGTAAACTGTACAAGAGTGTACCTCGGGTCTTTATTTTCTCCCGAGCTTTCTGACCGAGCACGGCATAGCTATAGCATTTGTTTTTTCCTTGGTACTGTAGCCCATTTTATCAGCTGGTGCAAAATGACCATGTTGTGATTTTCACCACTTCACTTTGTTTTGCCTTTCCTTTACCGCGGACACCAACTTTTTGTTAGATTTCTTCTCATCTTTAGGATTTTTTTCTAAAAAAACAAGGTAAGACTTGCCATTTTCATTCATGAAGAAGAAGGCCGATTTATTAGCCGAAAAACCAGAAAAAAAACCGATACAGTGCACCAATATGATCATGGAACACAGCCACATTGGACACAACCCCAGACAGAGCTGGCCAAATGCCAACAATCGGCCACATACACCAACAAGAGACATCCCCGACTTGGCCGTCGAGCATCACAAGAGAAATATGTTGGGCTTCCGACGATCAAATCGTCTGCCACACCACCGGTTCCCGGTCATCGTTGCTGCAGGGGCACACTCCACCGCAGCTCCGACTCCACAACGACACACCGAAGCACGAGAAGACCCATCGGACACGCCGGTAATAGACTATCGAAGCCCAAGCCGCGACCCAAGCTCTGCTTGACGCATCATCGTTGCCAAACTTCCTGTAGCGCCCCAAGTGAGCCGTCTCAGCAACCATCCATCCTCTAGTCCCCAAGACGAAGCCAACTCCAGAACGATGCTCTCAACAAGGAGAAAGACGAAAAGCGCCTGCATCTTCCGAACCCAAGGATCCGAGGTTTCCCCGGAGGCAAAACTCCGAGGTGATGAGAGGAGCCCTGAACAACGCTTCCAAGAAATTTAACGGCACCCACGGGTGTTGCCATCGCCAGTCAGGGCAAGGATTTCTCCTAGGAGCCTCCACCTTGAACCACCCGAGCAGACAGGCGACGAACTGCAACCAAACTTCCGCAGCCAAGACCGGCACAACTCCACCTCCCAGTCGCTGCCAAGCCTCAACAAATCCAAGATGGAATGAAACTGAGCCAGCAACACAACCACCCAAGCTACCACCGGCCACCATTCACGGCAACACGCTGAAGCACGTCACCACGCCCACCACCCGAGCCCTCGCCGCCGAAGTGTCATCGACTCGCCCAGGGCCGCCGTCCTGGCCTCCTCGCGCTAGTCAGCCCGCTGCCGCCTCACCCCACAGATGCCACCACCAGCGTTGCGTGGAGAGAACCACCCACCACCTTCGGTGGCGGATGGACTACGGTTTCCACCGCCGCCGCGTGAGGAGCGACACGAGGGAGTCGGGACCTTCAGGATTATCACGCTGCAAGATAAAGTTTATTAGTCAAAACTGAATCTCAAGATACACGAATACACGATTGTCTTTCATAAAATTCAACGCAAAAATACTAGACACGGCAATCGATCGATCAAAAGTCTGAATAAGCATGATGGGAGTCCGATAAATGTCAATAACGGGAACCATGGAGGCGTCGATGGCTCCATGGCTTCGCATCTGGCAACAGTAACTGCTTACTGTTCCGCTGACAGGCGACGTGTCTGCCCAACACGGCGCTACCCCCGGCCAGGGCCACCTACACTGTTATTGCGTACCCAGCTAGGCTGCTTTGGCATGAACAGCGACGCCCGCCCCTGGCTAGCATGGCATCCATCGCATGCACAGCGAACGGGAGAAGAGCCTAGTCAGTGGTCATCCTGCTTCGTTGGCCATGCATGTTGCAGGAGCTCAATCATTACAGAGACGATTAAGAGCAAGATTAATAAGAGAGCCCGCTGCTGGCTATAGTAGCCATGCCATTTTTTCACATAAAGTCATCATATAGCCTATTCATACAATAGGCTAACTATTAGCTAATTCTTAGGTAGGTTTTAATTAGGAGTTGTTTATTAAAAGCAAGCATACTATTGGGGCTAGGTTGCATGCAGTCACTTTTTCTTTGGTTTTCTGTGCTATCGCCCGGCGATACTGCAAGCGCCGGCTCGGCTCTCTTTCCTCCCTCCTCTCTCTTCCATGCAATATTTTAATACCTTTTAAGTTGTTATAGTCAGCTGACTCAGCATTGTTGTACTTGCTCTAATGAGTTTCACGACGAAAAATCATTGGAGAGATGAAGATCAATGCACCGTTGATCTTTGTTGCGAGGGGTGCACTCTTGTGGATCGGATGTAGTACTAGTAGTAAGATGATTATTAGAGTTAATCAGCCGTTTCTTTTCAGATGTCCTAGGTGTAGGAATTCTTTGTTCACGACTTTCAGGATCATGAGTATAGGAAGAGACACGCGACTGCTGGGGTTCTTTTTTTTTTTCTTCCATTTTCCTGTGCATTTTAATAATTTAATTGGTTTCATTCTTTTTAGATGGGTTCACTTAAATTCTAAGTGTAAGATATAATCTCTCCATATTCCTTTCTAATCGACTCTAAATAGTATTACAAATTAGATTAAATTAGAATCAATTAAGAAAGGAAGTAATGTTGACATGGGTCACTACCATACCATGCATGAGCAGCAAGCTCATATGAGGTAATGGCAATCCTAGTGAACACCATAAAATCGCGTGCCGTAAAAATAGTTTAGTATACACTGTATAGTGTTTTCTGTATAAAGTGGTGATCTTCGAGAACAAACACCAAAAAGAATAGGGATTTCTACCCTGGGCCCACTGGTCAGCATTTTTTTCTATTATGTGTTTGTTTTCTCATTTTCCCTATTTCCCTCTCGTCCCGCTTCTTCTTTCTCTGGAGCTGTGCCCCAGAAATCAAGGGGCCCCGACACTAGTGAAAAAAGAGCTAACTGTGGCGCACCAAATCTGGATTCTGTGGCGCATATGGCCGTCGCCACAGATGCCACGCGACTAGTATTTAAATTCTGTGGCGCAGCCCTGGGTGCGCCACAGAAGTTTGGAATTCTGTGGCGCATGTGCACCAGTGCGCCACAGAATCTTAGATAATTCTGTGGCGCACCAGCGCACATGCGCCACAGAATCTGGCGCAAGTTTTTATGGCGCACAGGAGTATACGTGCGCCACAAAATGCTTATAATTTTTTATGGCGCACTGCGAGCGCATGCGCCACAGAATGTTAATTTTTGGATTTTCGAATTTTTTCCATTTCTGCAGTATATACTGGTATTTGACAGGAAATATACAGGTATATACAGGAAATACATAGCACATTCCAGAAATAACAGAAATAGTCAGAAATGACACACAAATGACATGATACACACAAATCTTCATCATCACATCATTTAGATCCAAATTATTACACAAGTAGAAATGTGTTCATCGTCGCATACACATACATGTGTTCATCGTCGCATACACATGCATCGTCACCGGCCACCTAGACTAAAGTAAAGTAGAGTACAACCGCGGTGGCGGTGAGTAAGAGGGGGACCAAGAACTTCAGCCGGTTCTTCTTCTTCCCCACGTGTGCCCTCCACTGTGCTACCGCCTCCTCTCTAGTCGCGTATCCCTTGTAGTTGTTCCCGCTGAACTTGTGCACCTGTTCGAGACAGTCCTGCCACTCCTCGTAGACACCTGGAACCCGACCCTTGTACACAACGTACGTCGGCATCTCTATTGACAAGGCATATTAGTATATCATATTAGTACATCATGCATATATATATATATGTTGATAAATATTAGAGCAAAATATATAGTAAAGTTGAGCACGGCAACAATAAGTTTGCGACGCGCACACACAAGACGACGTCCACCGATACACATAAACCGATGAATATAGTACTTAGAGTTTAATTACGACCCACACAAAAGACGACGTCCATCGATATATATACAAACTAACCGATGAAGATAGCTAGTACTTAGAGTTTATCACACACTAAGTCAAGGCTCGCAGGGCTCCGGGAACGGCTTGTACAGATCTTTCGTAATCCACGTCCTCGTGTCACCCTGCGCTTTGAGGCGGTGTTCGATGTCCCTCTTGCATAATGCTCTACCCTGGTTCAAGGGCCCTCCCCCTGTGATGACGTCTTGAATGATGATATGTGATAACTTGACCTAGGTATCATGGAAGTCTTCTCTGAGGTCATCATCGTTGATCCGCGCCAATTTTTCGGCCCATCCTCGGAGAGCAGATGGCAGCAACAAGTTCTGGCTATCCCGGACAAACCCTTTTAGGTGATGCATGATGTAGAAGGCCTCTAGAGTGCTGTTTTCCGGCTGCTTGACACAGGGGAACTCGAACACGTGCTTGAACTTGTGTTTACCATCATCCCCGAAACATTCCGCCTTTTCTTTGAAGGCGCCTCCCTTTTTGAAGTAGCCCTCGAGAGCATCATCTAGCACACCCCTTATTCTGGCGTAGTTCTTCTTTTCGCACTCCCCGAGTCGAAATAGGTGGCAAGAGAATACTTCGGGGCGATGGAGATGAGTACGCAGTACGTGTCTCTGCGCAACACAAATTTGGAACAAGATCGATGTTGGAAATGAGCAATGGAAAAGAATTTATTACAGGGCTAGCGGATGTGTACTTACTCGGGAAAGTAAGCCAAGAGGATGTTGGCCTTCCTCTTGTTGTCCAAGAAGCACTTCTGTAGGTACAACGAAGCCCGGACCCGCACCGCTATAAGGCCAACTGGCTTTCACGCATGTAGTAGGGATCCGCTATCGCGATGTCCGGGGTACTCTCTCTCTTGATCTTCATCGCCAGATTGAGCGCGAATAGGCGGACCAAGTTATAGTCCAGCCTTCTCGAGTGGAATAGCTTGAAGATGTCCTCGTGCGCTATAAAGAATATATCCGCGGGGGCATCAGTGACGAAGCCCACATCTCTTGGCACCCTGACCGTGAAGACCGGGTAATTTGGATCTTTGTCCTTAAGAAGGATATTCTCTAGGACCAGGATACTGTCCTGCAGACGCAGCATATCTCCGGAAGCGAGGTGGTGCAACTCCGGACCCAGTATTGGTTTGCCAGCTTCATGCATTCTGGTCAAGCCATCCTTGCTGGGAGGTACCATGGAGTCCCGATGACGGATCGTCGGAGGTGGCTGGCTCGCAGACTTCTCCTTGTTCTTACTAGGTCTTTTACGGGGCTTCTTCGGAGCAACGGCCCCTGACGCTTCAAACTGCTTGTTGACCTTCTTGAGTAGCGTATTAGGGCTGAAGATGTTTGCGGCGGTTGGCTCTTGTGTATCGGCTGCCGGAGGCGTCTCTTCAGAGAAGCCGCGGAACACCAGGCGCTGTTTGGTTGCCTTGGGCGGGCCAGCTTGTTCGTCGCGAGCGCGGAATGGTTCTTCATCCGCGCCCGCCATGTACAAATCATCTATGTCGGTGCCGGTGTTGAGGTAGGCATCGACGTCTACCGGCCCATCATCATCAATGTCATCTTCCTTGGGTGATGGGATGGGCGATAGCGGTGCAGCGGCCTTGCCTTTAGGCACCGCCGGTGGCGGTTGAGGCGTAGACGCTCCCAGCAGTTTCTTGTGGCGGCTTGTTGTGGCGGTGACGACGGGAG
Organism: Lolium perenne; assembly: GCF_019359855.2. NCBI lineage: Eukaryota > Viridiplantae > Streptophyta > Magnoliopsida > Poales > Poaceae > Lolium > Lolium perenne. The sequence continues at coordinate 28,022,602 of NC_067248.2, read as the reverse complement.
GAGCTGCCCACCGAGGAGGCGGCCGGACGATCGGCTGCTGGACGATCGAGGAGGCGCCGGTGGAGCGACCCCCAAGACAGATCTAGGTCTTTGGCCATACCATGGTATAGCCATGGCAGTTCTCAAGTGTCAGGTGCTCGTCTGCTCCCTCGGGTTGCATTGGGGGTCCATGTCTTCGCACCCCGGCAACACCCAACCCAAAGTGACCTTCAGGACGTTGGCGTCCATAGCCACAGTGTGCAACGTGGTGCTCTTCGGTTGTATGATCATTCCCGTGGCAACATCCTTCAACTCGCCGCCGGGCGCGCAATGAAGGAGCACGCAAGGAGTGTCCTGAGTAATGTTGGGCATCATTAATTAGATAGCCGGGTATCAAAACGCATGAAGGAGATGGCATCGAATAACTAATTAGTTAACTACCTTGGTGATGGCGTTGAGCTGTGCTAATGTGGAGACAGGGGCGGCCGGCCTATCAATCTTCTGCAGCTCGGGTGCATTATGAAGCACCACCGCCGCCGGCTGCGCCTTGGTAGCCTCGGCAGGAGCGGGGGCCACCGGTTCATCCAACTCCATCGGCTGCCCCGCGGCAATGGTGGGCGGCGGGGTAACCAGATCCGGAGATGGCGACACGTTGAAGATCGAGTTGCTGGCCCCGGCGCTAGGCACTTGTATCGGCCCCACCTGACCGGCCGCATTCCACGCAGCTATCCCCTCGAGGACCTGAGGGGGCAGGAAATCGCGGAGCTTCTTCTCGAAAAGCTTGCCCACCTCTTCTTTGTCCATCGAGTTTGCCTGTTTTCCCTCGAGCATGGAGACCTTCTGCCTCAGCTCTTCCACCTCGGCTTTATCCTCTGATGACATCGCGCTCCTCCTTCTCTTCTTGCTGCTTTCCTCTTTGTAGTACTCGCGAAACTTCATGCTTGTACCAAAGCCGCAGACACGGCCAGCCGACGTCGGCGGCTTGGATATTGGCCTCTCCTTGTAGGCATTCAACGCCCTGTTGAAAGGCGTGTCCCACGGCTCCGTCGAGCCCTAGGACGACGATTCGTCCTCGGGGCGATCGGCCGCCGCGAACTGCTCGTTCTGCAGACAAGGATAGGGTGAACACATTTAGGGCATTGCATTCACGTCATATATGTAATATGTGCAGCAATGGACCGCGCGAGTAAATTCCCTTACCAGCTTTTCCTCAAACTTCTTCACATTTTTATCCTCGGTAATGAATTCCATGGTAGTCCTGTCCAGAGTGTAGCGGGCCCGGACAAAGTACCTCACCTGCAAGTTGGTCATTTTCAACCATGGGTTCGGTTTCCCAGCACGTGCAAGTTCTTTGTCCTCCTTTTCCCAAATGGGAATCTTTCCTCTATAACCGCCGCTTCCAAGGTGATGTGCTCCTAAGTTGAGCTCATGCATTTGTCTACCCCACTCCGTCCATGCTTTCGCATCCTCGCTTTCCAGCTGCTCCTTGAATATCTGGAACTCTGCTTCATCGAGCATCGGCTTACCCTTCTTAATACTCTCAAAGCTTTCACCTTTGTCGATCTTGGCCTTCACCCGGCTTTTCCAGCTGCTCAGGGCGTTGCTCATCTTCGTGATGGCCAATCTATTCACCGGGTTGGATCTTTCCAAGGTATTGTATGGCGCCGGGAACGTGTACCGTCGGTGAAGCTTCCGAAGGTAGAGCTCGACCAAATGCTCATTGTTGTCACCTCGGAGATTCACCGTGTTGATCGACATGCTTTCCCGGACAATGCACCCGAGTTGCACGCCGTACCCAGCGGCAACATCCAAAGGCTCCTTTGGCTGCCCACTTTCGGAGACCAATGTGATCTCGCTGGTGGTGTTGGCGAGCACCGTCGGCTTCCGATCCTTCCGCGGCTTCTTCTTCTTCTTAGCAGCCGGGTTGCCGCTGCCGTCATCCTCCCCGACGCCGTCACCCCCAGTGTGGTCGCCGCCGTCGGTGGTGGGTTCATACTCCTCCTCCTCCCCGGCTTCAGTCATCTGACGGTCAGCTCCGACTTCCTCCGCCGCCAAGTCCACCTCCTCCTCCTCTTGTCGCTGGGAGGGGCCGAATTCCCAGAACGCGACGTTCACCGCTCTGGCTTCCTCTTCGAGGCTCATGGCGGCCTTACAAGTGCCGGCCACGTTGTCGTTGGCCGACATATTTGCAATTTCTATAAAGAAGAGGATGAAATCTATTAGTACAATTGTCGGCCGAAAAATTCGACATGACCTTTGCTAATTTTTGGACATAGGAGCCCCATTTCTCAACCGAAACGGAAGTGAATCAACGTTTCGGGAGAAATGGGCAGCTCATTTGAAATCCCTGCAAAAATTCACATAATAAAATGCACCAGGTCCATCACCAACAACACCACACCAGCATACACCATACCACCAGGTCCATCACCAACAACACCACACCAGGTCATCACCAACAACACCACACCAGCATATATACCACCATATACACCACACCAGCATATATACCACACCAGCATATATACCACACCAGCATATAACACCACACCAGCATATATACCACATTTGCAATGCTACTGCCAACCAAACAGACTGTAGCATATCAGTATAAATGAATACCACATTTGCAATGCTACTGCCACTGAAATTGAAATTGTATGCTTCATATTCAAAATCACAGTACATAATCAGTTTTGGGCAAATCTATTAGACATCCAAATCATAATACATCAACAAGTCAGTAACAGCTGTGTACATGATTGGACTTAACTATCATAAAATGGACACACCAAAATAAAATATTTCCCTTTCTTTTCTCTGATGAATACTGATACGTCCCAAACGTATCTATAATTTCTTATGTTCCATGCTACTTTTATAACAATACTTGCATGTTTTATACACACTTTACATCATTATTATACATTTTCCAGCACTAACCTATTAACAAGATGCCGAAGCGCCAGTTGCTGTTTTCTGCTGTTTTTGGTTTCAGAAATCCTACGAAGGAAATGTTCTCGGAATTGGACGAAATCAACGCCCAGGGTCTTATTTTTCCGCGGAGCTTCCAGAAGACCGGAGGGGTTACGAAGAGGGGCCACGAGGGCCCGGCACCATAGGCCGGCGCGGCCAGAGGGGGGCCCGCGCCGCTCTATGGTGTGGGCCCCTCGCGCCGCCTCTTGACCTACCCTTCCGCCTACTTAAAGCCTTCGTCGCGAAAACCCCTGTACCGAGAGCCACGATACGGAAAACCTTCCAGAGACGCCGCCGCCGCCAATCCCATCTCGGGGGATTCAGGAGATCGCCTCCGGCACCCTGCCGGAGAGGGGAATCATCACCGGAGGGCTCTACATCATCATGCCCGCCTCCGGATTGATGCGTGAGTAGTTCATCCTTGGACTATGGGTCCATAGCAGTAGCTAGATGGTTGTCTTCTCCGCTTGTGCTATCATTGTTTAGATCTTGTGAGCTGCCTAACATGATCAAGATCATCTATTTGTAATGCTACATGTTGTGTTTGGTGGGATCCGATGAATCTAGAATATTATGTCAAGTTGATTATCAATCTATTATATATGTGTTGTTTATGTTCTTGCATGCTCTCCGTTGCTAGTAGAGGCTCTGGCCAAGTTGATACTTGTAACTCCAAGAGGGGGTATTTATGCTCGATAGTGGGTTCATGCCTCCATTTAATCTGGGACAGTGACAGAAAGTTCTAAGGTTGTGGATGTGTTGTTGCTACTAGGGATAAAACATCGATGCTTTGTCTAAGGATATTTGTGTTGATTACATTACGCACCATACTTAATGCAATTATCTGTTGTTTACAACTTAATAATGGAGGGGGTGCGGATGCTAACCCGAAGGTGGATTATTTAGGCATAGATGCATGCTGGATAGCGGTCTATGTACTTTGTCGTAATGCCCTGATTAAATCTCATAGTAATCATCGTTGATATGTATTGAATCTTTATTTGTCAATTGCCCACCTGTAATTTGTTCACCCAGCATGTTAGTTATCTTATTGGAGAGACACCACTAGTGAACTGTGGACCCCGGTCCATTCTTTTACATCTGAATACAATCTACTGCAATCATTGTTCTTTACTGTTCTTTGCAAACAAACATCATCTTCCACTCGATACGTTTAATCCTTTGTTTTCAGCAAGCCAGTGAGATTGACAACCTCACTGTTACGTTGGGGCAAAGTATCTTGATTGTGTTGTGCAGGTTCCACGTTGGCGCCGGTTTCACTGGTGTTGCGCCGCACTACACTCCTCCACCAACAACCTTCACGTGCTTCTTGGCTCCTACTGGTTCGATAACCTTGGTTTCTTACTGAGGGAAAACTTGCTGCTGTACGCATCACACCTTCCTCTTGGGGTTCCCAACGGACGTGTGCTTCACGCGTTATCAAGCTCTTTTTTCTGGCGCCGTTGCCGGGGAGATCAAGACACGCTGCAAGGGGAGTCTCCACATCCAATCTCTTTACTTTGTTTTTGTCTTGCTTTACTTTATTTTATTTACTGTCTTGTTTGCTTCATACTAAAAACACAAAAAAATTAGTTGCTTTACTTTCTGTCTTATTTACTTGCTCTATATCAAAAACACAAAAAAAATTAGTTACTTGTCTTTACTTTACTTTATTCTGTTTGCTTAGTTTACTTTTACTACTCCTACAATGAATACTCCTGAAAATACTAAGTTGTGTGATTTCACTAGCACAAATAATAATGATTTTATAAGTACTCCTATTGCTCCACCTGCTACTACAGCAGAATTCTATGAAATTAAACCTGCTTTACTGAATCTTGTTATGAGAGAGCAATTTTCTGGTGTTAGTACTGATGATGCTGCTGCCCATCTTAATAATTTTGTTGAACTTTGTGAAATGCAAAAGTATAAGGATATAGATGGAGATATTATAAAACTGAAATTGTTTCCTTTCTCATTAAGAGGAAGAGCTAAAGATTGGTTGCTTTCTTTGCCTAAGAATAGTATTGATTCATGGACTAAATGTAAAGATGCTTTTATTAGTAAATATTATCCTCCTGCTAAGATTATATCTTTGAGAAGTAGCATTATGAATTTTAAACAATTTGATAATGAACATGTTGCTCAAGCATGGGAGAGAATGAAATCTTTGGTAAAGAATTGCCCTACCCATGGACTGACTACTTGAATGATCATCCAAACCTTTTATGCAGGATTGAATTTTTCCTCGAGGAACCTATTGGATTCAGCTGCTGGAGGTACTTTTATGTCCATCACCTTGGGCGCCGCAACAAAGCTTCTTGATGATATGATGATCAATTACTGTGAATGGCACACTGAAAGAACTCCTCAAGGTAAGAAGGTAAATTCTGTTGAAGAAACCTCTTCTTTGGGTGATAAGATTGATGCTATTATGTCTATGCTTGCAAATGGTAGATCTCATATTGATCCTAATAATGTTCCTTTAGCTTCATTGGTTGCTCAAGAAGAAAATGTTGATGTGAATTTCATTAAGAATATTAATTTCAACAAAAATGCTTATAGGAATAATTATGGTAACAACAACTATAGGCCATATCCTTCTAATAATGGTAGTGGTTATAGTAATTCTTATGGTAATTCTTACAACAATAATAAGAGTGTACCCTCTGGTCTTGAAGTCATGCTTAAAGAATTTATTAGTACACAAACTGCTTTTAATAAAACTGTTGAAGAAAAGCTTGGTAAAATTGACGTTCTTGCTTCTAAGGTTGATAGTCTTGCTCTTGATGTTGATCTTTTAAAACTGAAAGTTATGCCTAAGGAAGTTAAAGATGCTAGGTTTGCTAAAACAAATGCCATCCAAGTTCAAATTAATGATAATATTAGAATGTTGGCTGAATTGCATGTTAGGTGGGATAGAGAAGAAAAAGAAAAACTTGCTAAAGAGAATAATGTAGCTAAAGTTTGGACTATTACCACCACTAGTAATGTTGATTCTACACATGTTGCTACACCTCCTACTATCAATGGTAAAATAATTGGTGTTGGCAATGTTTCTACTCCTAGTGCAAAGCGTGCAAAAATGCCTGAAACTGCTGAAACTGCTTGTGATAAAACTGCTGAAATTTTTCAAAATATTGGGGACAATGATTCCATTGCTGTAGATCATAATGGTTTAGATTTTGATGATTGTCATATTACTGAAGTTATAAAGTTCTTAAAAAACTTGCTAGAAGTCCTAATGCTAGTGCTATAAATTTAGCCTTTACAAAACATATTACAAATGCTCTCATTAAAGCTAGGGAAGAGAAATTAAAACTTGAAGCTTCTATTCCTAGGAAGTTGGAAGATGGTTGGGAGCCCATCATTAAGATGAAATTCAATGATTTTGAATGTAATGCTTTATGTGATCTTGGTGCAAGTATTTCTGTTATGCCTAAGAAAATTTATGATATGCTTGACTTGCCACCATTGAAAAATTGTTATTTGGATGTTAATCTTGCCGATAATTCTAAAAAGAAACCTTTGGGGAGGATTGATAATGTTCGCATTGCGGTTCACAATAACCTTGTCCCCGTTGATTTTGTTGTCTTGGATATTGAATGCAATGCATCTTGTCCTATTGTCTTGGGAAGACCCTTTCTTCGAACTGTTGGTGCTGTTATTGATATGAAAGAAGGAAATATTAAGTATCAATTTCCTCTCAAGAAAGGTATGGAACACTTCCCTATAAATAGAATGAAGTTGCCTTTTGATTCTATTATTAGAACAAATTATGATGTTGATGCTTCTTCTCTTGATGTTACTTGATTTGCACTTTCTACGCCTAGCTGAAAGACGTTAAAGAAAATCACTTCTTGGGAGATAACCCATGTTTTTATTTTGTTACTGTATTGTTGAGTCTTGGAAGTTGTTACTACTGTAGCAACCTCTCCTTATCACGTTTTTGTGCCAAGTAAAGTCTCTATGGTAAAGTTGATGCTAGATTTGGATTGCTGCGCAGAAACAGAATTGTTGTCTGTCACGAATTTGCGTAGAACTCTCTGTAAAAAAATCAAAAAATCTGCCAATTTACGTGCGTGATCCTCAGATATGTACGCAACTTTCATTAGTTTTGAGTTTTTCCGTTTGAGCAAGTTAAGTGCCTCTGTAAAATTCGTCTTTACGGACTGTTCTGTTTTGACAGATTCTGCCTTTTATTTCGCATTGCCGCTTTTGCTATGTTGAATGGATTTCTTTGTTCCATTAACTTTCAGTAGCTTTGTGCAATGTCCAGGGGTGTTAAGAATGATTATGTCACCTCTGAATATATGAATTTTTGATTATGCACTAACCCTCTAATGAGTTTGCTTGAAGTTTGGTGTGGAGGAAGTTTTCAAGGGTCAAGAGAAGAGGATGATACAATATGATCAAGAAGAGTGAAAGGTCTAAGCTTGGGCATGCCCCGGTGGTTCATCCCTGCATATTTTAAGAAGACTCAAGCATCTAAGCTTGGGGATGCCCAAGGCATCCCCTTCTTCATCGACAACTTATCAGGTCACTTCTAGTGAAACTATATTTTTATTCCATCACATCTTATGTTCTTTACTTGGAGCGTCTGTTTGCTTTTATTTTTGTTTTGGTTTGAATAAAGTTGGATCCCACCATCCTTATATTGGAGATATTACGCTCCGCTTTTTCATATGGAACACCTGTGTTCTTAGTTATGCTTTAATGTTCATGGCGAAGGCTGAAAATTGCTTCGTTGATTGCTATTTGGTTGGAATCAGAAAATGCTTCATATGGTTTGGAATAACTTGAGACTTGGCAATTGTTTTGAGCTCTCATAGATCATGTTAAACTCTTGCATCATGTAGTTTAATCTATTAGTGGAGAACTACCGAAGAGCTTGTTAAAATTCGGTTTGCATGATTGGTCTCTCTAAGTCTAGATATTTTCTGGTAAAGTGTTTGAATAACAAGGAAGACAGTGTAGAGTCTTATAGTGCTTGCAATATGTTATTGTGTAAGTTTTGCTGTACCTGTTCATACTTGTGTTTGCTTCAAACAACCTTGCTAGCCCTAACCTTGTACTGAGAGGAAATGCTTCTCGTGCATCCAAACACCTTGAGCCAAAACCCATGCCATTTGTGTCCACCATATCTACCTACTATGTGGTATTTTTCTGCCATTCCAAAGTAAATTACTTGAGTGCTAACTTTAAAATTTCATTCCTTTATCTTTGCAATATATAGCTCATGGGACAAATAGCTTAAAAACTATTGTGGTGATGAATATGTAGTTATGTGTCTTAGTTCTTATAAGTTGCTTGTTGAGCGGTAACCATGTTTCTGGGGACGCCATCAACTTTTTACCTTTGTTGGATATCATGTGAGATGCTATGCATGTTCGTCTTGTCTGAAGTAAGGGTGATTTTCATGATCAAATGGTTTGAGTATGCATATTGTTAGAGAAGAACATTGGGCCGCTAACCAAAGCCATGTATCATGGTGGAAGTTTTCAGTTTGGACATACAACCTCACTCTCTTATGAGAATATTATCTGTTGTTGAATGCTTATGCATTAAAAGAGGAGTCCATTATCTGTTGTCTATGTTGTCCCGGTATGGATGTCCTAAGTTGAGATCTATTAAAAACGAGAAATCAAATGCAATTGATCTCCTAGGACCTTTGTATAGGCGGCATAGAGGTACCCCTTTGTGACACTTGGTTGAAACATATGTCATGCAATGATAATCCGTGTTAATCCAAGCTAATTAGGACAAGGTGCGAGCACTATTGGTATTCTATGCATGAGGCTTGCAACTTGTAGGAAGTATTATGCATAGCACATATGAATTATTACTACCGTTGACAAAATTGTTTCTATGTTTTCAAAATAAAAGCTCTAGCACAAAAATAGTAATCCATGCTTCCCTCTGCGAAGGGCCATTCTTTTACTTTATGTTGAGTCAGTCTACCTACTTCTTTCTATCTTAGAAGCAAACACTTGTGTTAACTGTGTGCATTGATTCTTACATGATTACTTATTGCACTTGTTATATTACTCTATGTTGACAAATATCCATGAGATATACATGTTACAAGTTGAAAGCAATTGCTGAAACTTAATCATCCTTTGTGTTGCTTCAATGCATTCTACTTTGAATTTATTGCTTATGAGTTAGCTCTTATGCAAGTCTTGTTGATGCTTGTCTTGAAAGTACTATTCATGAAAAGTTTTGCTATATGATTCATTTGTTTAGTCATTATCTTTTGTTAGCAATCTTTTGCTTCAGATCACTCCATCCCTCTCATATGCTTTACAATAATGTTGATCAAGGTTATGTTGGTAGCATGTCACTTCAGAAATTATTTGTTGTTATCGTTTACCTACTCGAGGGCGAGTAGGAACTAAGCTTCGGGATGCTTGATACGTCCCAAACGTATCTATAATTTCTTATGTTCCATGCTACTTTTATAACAATACTTGCATGTTTTATACACACTTTACATCATTATTATACATTTTCCGGCACTAACCTATTAACAAGATGCCGAAGCGCCAGTTGCTGTTTTCTGCTGTTTTTGGTTTCAGAAATCCTACAAAGGAAATATTCTCGGAATTGGACGAAATCAACGCCCAGGGTCTTATTTTTCCGCGGAGCTTCCAGAAGACCGGAGGGGTTACGAAGAGGGGCCACGAGGGCCCGGCACCATAGGCCGGCGCGGCCAGAGGGGGGCCCGCGCCGCCCTATGGTGTGGGCCCCTCGCGCCGCCTCTTGACCTAACCTTCCGCCTACTTAAAGCCTTCGTCGCGAAAACCCTTGTACCGAGAGCTACGATACGGAAAACCTTCCAGAGACGCTGCCGCCGCCAATCCCATCTCGGGGATTCAGGAGATCGCCTCCGGCACCCTGCCGGAGAGGGGAATCATCACCGGAGGGCTCTACATCATCATGCCCGCCTCCGGATTTATGCGTGAGTAGTTCATCCTTGGACTATGGGTCCATAGCAGTAGCTAGATGGTTGTCTTCTCCGCTTGTGCTATCATTGTTTAGATCTTGTGAGCTGCCTAACATGATCAAGATCATCTATTTGTAATGCTACATGTTGTGTTTGGTGGGATCCGATGAATCTAGAATATTATGTCAAGTTGATTATCAATCTATTATATATGTGTTGTTTATGTTCTTGCATGCTCTCCGTTGCTAGTAGAGGCTCTGGCCAAGTTGATACTTGTAACTCCAAGAGGGGGTATTTATGCTCGATAGTGGGTTCATGCCTCCATTTAATCTGGGACAGTGACAGAAAGTTCTAAGGTTGTGGATGTGTTGTTGCTACTAGGGATAAAACATCGATGCTTTGTCTAAGGATATTTGTGTTGATTACATTACGCACCATACTTAATGCAATTATCTGTTGTTTACAACTTAATAATGGAGGGGGTGCGGATGCTAACCCGAAGGTGGATTATTTAGGCGTAGATGCATGCTGGATAGCGGTCTATGTACTTTGTCGTAATGCCCTGATTAAATCTCATAGTAATCATCGTTGATATGTATTGAATCTTTATTTGTCAATTGCCCACCTGTAATTTGTTCACCCAACATGTTACTTATCTTATTGGAGAGACACCACTAGTGAACTGTGGACCCCGGTCCATTCTTTTACATCTGAATACAATCTACTGCAATCATTGTTCTTTACTATTCTTTGCAAACAAACATCATCTTCCACTCGATACGTTTAATCCTTTGTTTTCAGCAAGCCGGTGAGATTGACAACCTCACTGTTACGTTGGGGCAAAGTATCTTGATTGTGTTGTGCAGGTTCCACGTTGGCGCCGGTTTCACTGGTGTTGCGCCGCACTACACTCCTCCACCAACAACCTTCACGTGCTTCTTGGCTCCTACTGGTTTTATAACCTTGGTTTCTTACTGAGGGAAAACTTGCTGCTGTACGCATCACACCTTCCTCTTGGGGTTCCCAACGGACTTGTGCTTCACGCGTTATCAAATACTTACACCCTATCAATTGATAACAAGAAAGGGCCAAGGTCCCCTGTATCAATTGTCCTTGATGTAAATTGGTAAATGTTATGTCCCAGTACTGCTAGCTGCTAGGGAAACAGCAGCCATCAACATCAACAGGCTATACCAGTACTGCTAGCTGCTAGGATTTTACAAATTAACACCAAACAATATTAGTTGAGTATCTCAGTAAATAAATGAGCTAAATCTTGAATGGTGGACTAAAACAGAAGTAAAATTCCTATGCAGTATAAAAAATTAACACCAAACAGAACATCTTTTGCTAGCAGCTGTTATCATTTTTTTTATGATGCAATGCCTATTCAACAGAGATACATACAAAGATAATTTCACTAATTAACACTCATGTACTTGCTACACAATCAACTCTGCACAACACATAATAAATTTAAGATGATCCATGGACCATCTCAATCCAACAACAAAAGCATACCCATAAGCTCACCAACAAGCCATCAAGTAAATCATTATATAAGCAAAACCATTTCTATTTTGCAGTACAAACTCAACCAGGAGTTCAATAGAGCATCAAGATATCTTTACCAGATCCTTTAGAATAGACATATATAATCACAGTAATTATATTCTTCAATGGAATTCAGTTAACACTATAAATGCAGAACATTATATTCAGTTCATGGAACCAGTATTGCTACACATAAATGGTAATCCATGACATACACACATACACACATTTACTGTAGCATATCAAAATGAGCCACATTGACTGTAGCATATCAGATATCAACTGCTGCATATCAAAATCCCCCAATTTACTACATCAATTTTAAGAACAGAAGCAATTCAACTTTAAGAACAGAAGGAGGCGGCGCAGCGCACGGCAAAGAGGGCGAGGGGGACAGTGGAGGGGGAGAGGGGAGGGGGAGAAGCTTACCAGGGGATCGAGGTGCGGTGGTCGTCGACGAGGTGGGGGCAGCGGGCGGCAGCGGTCCTCCTCCTCCTCCTAGTCCTGCGGGCGAGCCTCCTCCTCCTGTGGGCACGCGGTCCGGCTGCTCCTGCTCCTCCTCTCCTCGATCTCCTCTCTCTCCAGCAGGATCTCCTTGATGACCCACAAGTATAGGGGATCGCAACAGTCTTCGAGGGAAGTATTACCCAATTTATTGATTCGACACAAGGGGAGACAAAGAATACTTGTAAGCCTTAACAGCGGAGTTCTCAATTCAGCTGCACCTGGAAACAGACTTGCTCGCAAGAGTTTATCAGTAGCAACAGTTTTATGGCAGTAGGAATAGTGAAATAACAGCGACAGTGAAATAAAGACAGCAGTAGTGATTATAGTAAACAGCAGGATTAAAATACTGTAGGCACAGGGACGGATGAACGGGCGTTGCATGGATGAGAGAATTCATGTAACAATCATGGTAGGGCATTTGCAGGTAATAATAAAGCAGTATCCAAGTACTAATCAGTCAATAGGCATGTGTTCCATATATAGTCGTACGTGCTCGCAATGAGAAACTTGCACAACATCTTTTGTCCTACCAGCCGGTGGCAGCCGGGCCTCTAGGGAAACTACTGGAAATTAAGGTACTCCTTTTAATAGAGTACCGGAGCAAAGCATTAACACTCCGTGAACACATGTGGTCCTCACATCACCGCCTTCCCCTCCGGTTGTCCCAATTTCTGTCACTTTGGGGCCTCGGGTTCCGGACAGCAACGTGTGTATACAACTTGCAGGTAAGATCAATAAACAATGCATATCATGATGAAACAATAACATGTTCAGATCTGAGATCATGTCACTCGGGCCCTAGTGACAAGCATTAAGCATAACAAGTTGCAACAATATCATAAAAGTAACATCTACGGATACTAGGCACCATGCCCTAACAATCTTGTGACTATTACATGATCAATCTCATCCAATCCCTACCATCCCCTTCAGCCTACAGCGGGGGAATTACTCACACATGGATGGGGGAAACATGGCTGGTCGATGGAGAGACGTCGGTGGTTATGGCGGTGAAGATCCCCTCCAATTCCCCGTCCCGGCGGAGTGCCAGAACTGAGTTTCTGGTCCCGAGGCGGAGTTTCGCGATGGCGGCGGCGTACTGGATGGTCTCTGGAAATATCGACGTACCCCCTGGCGTTTTTTAGGTCGAAAGACGTATATAGTACGAAGGAGAGCGTCGGGGGGGGGGGGGCCGCCGAGGCGCCCACACAACAATGCGGCGCGCCCCCCCCCCTTGGGCCGCGCCGGCCTAGTGTGTGGGGGCCTCGGGCCCCCACCTGGCTTGCCCTTCTGGCTCCGTCAGTATTCTGGGAAAATAGGGCCTTTCGCATAAATTCCGAGAATTTTCCTGAAAGTTGGATTTCTGCACAAAAACGAGACACCAGAGCAATTTTGCTGAAAACAGCGTTAGTCCGTGTTAGTTGTATCCAAAATACACAAATTAGAGGCAAAACAATAGCAAAAGTTTTCGGGAAAGTAGATACGTTTTGGACGTATCAACTCCCCCCAAGCTTAGCTTATTGCTTGTCCTCTAGCAATTCAGTTAACAACTGAGTGCGATAAAAGAACTTTCACGAACACATTTGTTCATATGATGTAGATATTCTCATGATATGGCAAGTGCTTAAGCAATTCATAATAAGGTACATGCAAATAAAGTCATCTAGTAACTGTGTCAATCATAAAAGAGATACCAACAAACTAATAACAAGCATCATGAAGCACTTCAATAAGCAGGATTGCAATGTTCATAGAAGGATATGATAAAGTGGTATCTCGCTTGCCTGTATTTGTAGCAAAACATAAATGCCCAGGCACCTCTGAAGTTCATAGAAAGACTAGAAGTAAATTTGTCAAAGATAAAAGCATCAAAGTTATACCACAGCTGATCATATTTTGGGACAAGCATATTATACTAAGAATGACAGTCATGCTCTCAAGAAAGTGCTCAAAGAAAGGATGGTGACTCAACATAAAAGTAAAAGATTGACCCTTCGCAGAGGGAAGCAGGGATTAACATGTGCTAGAGCTTTTTCATTTTTCAAAGACAGAAGTAAAATTATTTTGAGAGGTGTTTGTTGTTGTCAACGAATGATAGTGGGTACTCTAACCACCTCGCCAACCAGACTCTCAAGAGCGGCTCCCATGAAGGACGTTATTTCTACCAGCAAGGTAGATCATCCCTCTTCTCTTTTGTTTACACATGTATTTTAGTTTCATTATGGATGACACTCCCCCCAACCTTTGCTTACACAAGCCATGGCTAACCGAATCCTCGGGTGCCTTCCAACATTCACATACCATGGGGAAGTGTCTATTTGCAGGTTAAGTTGCTTACTGATGAATCAGAGCAAAACACGTGAAGAGAATTATTAATGAAGGTTGATTAATTGGGGCTGGGAACCCCGTTGCCAGCTCTTTTTGCAAATTTATTGGACAAGCGGATGTGCCACTAGTCCATTGGTGAAAGTCTGTCCGGAGTAAATGACAAGGTTGAAAGATAAAACACCACATATTTCCTCATGAGCTATAAAACATTAACACAAATTGAGAAGTAGTTTGAAGGTTTAAAGGTAGCACATGAGAATTTACTTGGAATGGTTTGAAATGCCATGCATAGGTATTTATGGTGGACAATTTGGAATACTTGGTTTTCAGGTGTTTGGAAGCACGAGCAGTGTTCCCGCTCAGTACAAGTGGAGGCTAGCAATAGACTGGGAAGCGACAATCAAGAGAGCAATAACTGTCATAATCATGCTTGCGACAAAATAAAATTAACTGAGGCATAAAAGTGATACAAGAACTCTGAAGCAAAGTAAATCATCGAGGCTTAATTGACTTTTGTTTAGTCATATGCATGCGTGAGCATGTGCCAAGTCGATTCAAGTGAATTATTCAGAGGAGGATACCACAATGTCATACCGATCTATGAATAAAACAATGCAAGCAAATATCCATGACATGCTACTCATTATTAATAAATTGGAACTAATTATGAGAGATCATAAACTACTAGACTTTCATTAAATGACATATACCTCATATGAACCAACTAAGCATGCTCACATGGATGAGTATATGTACAAAAATGAAAACAAATAGAGTTTATACCAGCCTCTCACCACAGTCAAATTGCCGTAGATCGTCATTATTGCCTTTCACTTGTGCAGCTTGAATAATAATATGAAATGAAACCAAGCTCCAACCACTGGAGACCTCTGAACTCCCTAATGAACTTTACAAAACCAAAGAAGAACAACAAATATTTGTGGTGTTTTCGGGTTAGAACAAGAACAAAAGGAAACAAGAAAACAAAGCAAAATCTTTTTGGGTTTTCTCATAGCAAACCAACGATAGCAAATAAAATGAAATAAGAGCAAAGAACCAAATAAACAAATGATGAAGAGAAACAACAGAAATATTTTTGGTCTTTTTGTGTTTTAGGAAAGAAACAAAGCGAAAACAAGAGAATGCAAACTAACAGAAACACAGAAAAGCAGGATGGCAGAAATCTGCCAAAACCTGACAGCAGTACAGAAATCGAAATTAAAAAAAATCTTCCATTGCTCAGCTCAAAAAGTGTTCAACTAATGAAGTTATATAACAACCTGGGGCATATGCTCAAAAATTTGCAACTCAAAATAACGTTCTGGCTGTGCGTACGAATTTTTTTGGTAACAGCACAGAATCTGTTTTTGGACAGCACTTCCCCAAATATCATCTCCCTCTCATTAGAAAACCACTCTAAGAAACTAAACAAGTATGTACAAGTATCCAGCAACCATAATATGCAAAGAATGAGTGATGCCGGTATACCTCCCCCCAAGCTTAGGATTTTGGCCTAAGTGGAGTTCATTCCCAACGAGGGTCGGGGTTCCACGCCGGTGGATCGTACATGGAGTGATAATAAGGCCCCTGCGCAGAAGAATGTCGTGGAGGCTCCATATGACCATAATGTTGATATGAGGAGCTCGCTGCATCGGATGAAGAGTCGAGGTGCTCCTCGACCTCCTCCGTGCCATCCCTTGCATGATGGCCTTCCCTTTCTATGTATGCATTTAGCTCAATTTCCGTGACCGACCACCCTTTCCTGGAATCAAGGTTAAGCAGAACAGGTGCAGGCAATCGTACTAGTTTTTCAATTTTCTTAGTTATTCTCCAATTTTTCTTATAAAATGTTATCCTATAATACAGGTTGTTCAAGTTAGATGCATCTGAAATAAACTCATGTTTAATCATGGAAACAACATCAAGTTTCTCCATGGAGAGCGGAATATCTAGGTGGTGAGGTTCTACACCATGCATAGCTAATAAGCGAGAGGCGATAAGACCTCCACAAATTCCTCCCTTCTCACGGTTAGTAGCAAGTCTACAAGCTATTAAAGCACCCAAATTATAAGTCCTATCCTGTTGCAAAGCGGCAGCTAAGAAAGCCATATCTTGGACAGACAACTTACTTGCATTCTTTCTAGCAAGAACACACTTTGTAACGAAATAAGCAAAGTAGCGGATAGCTGGGAGTTGAATGCTACTGATCTTACCACCATCATCGGAGAAGCTTCTCCCATGACAAATCATTGTATAAAGATTCGAGAGCTCCCGCGGCGTTCCCCTGACCTTCTCACAGGATCCCCACTGCGGCACTCTAATTGCTGCACAAAAGTCACTAAAGGGCAAGTTGATAGTTTTGTTATAAATCTTGTATCGGACCATGGGGTTAGTTTGAGACCGATGAAATTCGAAATCCTGCACCACCGACATTGTTAGTTTCGCATATTGGTAAGGTTCACCAACAGTAAAACTTTCCAACCCTGCATTGGAAATCAGTGTTTGAACATCTTGCAGGATTCCTGCATTCCTCATAAAATCAGTACATGGGTAATAAGAGGGGTATACTCCCTCTTCGCGGTGAACTCTCATGACTTGCTGCACCTCCAATTCTTGTTGGTTTAGTTGGTGCCTTCTTCCTTCCATTTTCTGAAATTTTTCAACAATCATTATAAAATTTGATTTCAAGGTATATGATTGAGGGGAACTACTACAGGAACTTGCTAGAGTACTAAACATGCATCAAAACTAGTTTCTACCACTTAGAACAAGCATGCAAGCTCACTAAACATGTTACCTACAGCAGCAAAATATTCAAGATATACTCAACCAAACAAAATTCTAATTGGATAATCAAAGGAGTCACATACCGGAGAGCAAATGTGCCAAATTTCAGACAGAAATTTGGGCTGAGCAAAGAGATCGAGAAATCGCGAGTTCTTGAGCAGAAACGCGAGTGAGAGAAAGTGAGTACGAGTTTTTTCGGGAGAGAGAGTGCAGTGAGTGAAAGGGATGATGGAGTGGGGCAAGGAGGGGCCCACACACCAGGGTGGCGCGCCCCCCTTGCTGGCCGCGCCGGCCTGTGGGGTGCCACCCTGGGGTGCCCCACTGGTCATCCCCAGGTGCTCCCAGGTGCCCCTTCGAAAAATAAGACTACCAGTATAATTTTTGTAAATTTTTGAGAACTTTGAAAAATGCACATTTCTGGGTGTTAAAGTAATTATTACTGCGTAGGAAAATGATTTCCAAAATCTTAAACAACTAAAGCATATTGCAAAACAAAAGGTGCTACAGTAAGTAAAACAAATGGAGGGAGGAAGAAAGAAAGAAATGTTGTTTAGCTCTCTTATGCATTAAAATATACTTGTTAACAAGGTTGATCAAGTCTTGCTACCAAATAAATTTTATATGACATAAGAAGAAATAAACCTCAAATCAATCATGTTACCTTATATTGAATTGATATGGATCCAATCACAAGAGTTTGATATTCTTCTTTAGGCTCATATATAGGACAATCAATGGATCCCACTTTGATAGTTTTCACATTAAAAATTGTATTAACTCCATATACTTTATCAATCCTCTTTGGAAAATAGACGGTATGTTCCTTATCATCAACATTGAAAGTAACTTTGCCTTTATTGCAATCAATAACAGCCCCTGCAGTATTAAGAAAGGGTCTCCCAAGAATAATGGACATATTATCATCTTCAGGAATTTCCAACACAACAAAATCAGTTAATATCAAGCAATGTTGAGTAACTTGAACAGGAACATTTTCACATACACCAACAGGAATAGCAGTAGATTTATCAGCCATTTGCAAAGAAATATCAGTTGGTATCAACTTATCTAAATCAAGTCTCTTGTAAAGAGAAAAAGGCATTACACTAACACCTGCTCCCAAATCACATAGAGCAGTTCTAACATAATTATTCTTGATGGAACAAGGAATAGTCGGTATACCTGGGTCTCCCAGCTTCTTTGGAACCTTACCATTGAAGGAGTAATTAGCGAGCATAGTGGAAATCTCCTCATTGGGAATTTTCCTTTTGTTAGAGACAATATCTTTCATATACTTTGAATAAGGAGGCAATTTAATAGCATCAGTCAAAGGGATTTGCAAAAATAAAGGTTTCATCCAATCACAAAATTTATTATAATGTTCCTCCTCCTTTGATTTTAGTTTCTTAGCAGGAAAAGGCATTTGCTTTTGAACCCAAGGTTCTCTTTCATTACCATGTTTCTTTGTAATAAAATCTTCTTTAGTGTACTTTTTATTTTTATCATGCTTTTCAGGTTCTTTTTCAATTTCTTCTTTATCAGGAGCATCATTCTTATCATTATCTTCATCATGTTCATTACCACTTTCAGTTTCAGCATCAGAAATAGAAATACTATTAGGATCATTAACAGGTTCAGAGGATTCTACAACAATTTTATGTTTCTTCTTCTTTTTCTTAGAAGGACTACTAATTTCTTTAGTTCGTTGAGAATCTTGTTCAATTCTTTTGGGGTGCCCTTCAGGATATAGAGGATCCTGGGTAGAAACACCGCCTCTAGTTGTTACTTCATAAACTTGTTTCTCTTCATGATTATTTTTTAACAAGTCATTTTGCACTTTAGTAAGTTGATCAATTTGAGTTTGAATCATATCAAAATGTTTAACAAGCATCTTAACATCATTGGAGGTTCTCTCCACAATATCATGCAATTTACTAATAGCTTGAGAATTTTCCATTAGATGATTCTCTACTCTCATATTAAAATTACTTTGCTTAACAATATAATTATCAAATTCATCTAAACATTGATCAGGAGGTTTTGAATATGGAATATCTCCTCTATCAAAGCGTTGAAGAGAATGTACCTCGATTGTGGATGAAGGGGGAATTATCTTACATAGGTCTTCTATTGGAGGTAAATTCTTCACATCTTCAGATTTAATACCCTTCTCCATAAGAGATTTCTTGGCTTCCCTCATATCTTCATCATTTAATTCAATCATACCCCTCTTCCATGATTTTTGCTTATCTTTGCCAATAATTCTTCAGCTTCGTCCGGAGTTCTCTTCCTGAAAACACAATCAGCACAACTATCCAGGTATGCCCTAGACTCAATGGTTAGTCCACTATAAAATATATCAAGTAAATCATGCTTTTCCAAATCATGTCCAGGCCGAGCTCTAATAAGAGAGCAAAATCTTGCCCAAGCCTCTGGCAATTTCTCTCCATCTTCTTGATCAAAACTATAAATTCTCTGCAGAGCCATATGTTGAGCACTAGCGGGAAAGTATTTCCGAAAGAAAACATCAAGCAAACAACTTGGACTATTAATAGAATCAGGAGGCAAATTATTATACCAAATCTTAGCATCATCCTTTAATGAGAAAGGAAAAATCTTAGCAACAAAATAAGTACGCATCTTAACATCATCAGAAAACAAGCTACTTAAAGTAGAAAGCTCGTTCATATGTTCTACAGCACTTTCTTTTTCAGTGCCACAAAAAGGTGTTTTCTCAACAATAGATATATGAGAAAAATCAAGAGAAAAATCATAATCTTTATCTTTAATGTTTATAGGAGATGTGGCAAATTTAGGATCAGGAGACGGTTTATATCTAACAGCATGTTGTGCAATAAGTTTTTTAAGGTTACTTGTACTAGTAGTAGCATTGCATTTATCAATAAAATCATCATCAAGTTCCACATAATCTTCATCAAGATCATCAATCTCAGGTGAATTAACAGGTGTAACAGTATTTTCATTAGGAGTTTCAGTAATTTCAATTTGTCTAGACCTAGCGATTGTAGCATCTAGAAAAGGACCTAATGAACCAGCATTATCAAGCACAGTAGAAGCATCATCAAAATTATCAGAGGAATTTTCAGATTCAGCAGAAATACCAACACGTGAAGTTTGTGGTGGTGAAACAAGTTGACTTATCACAGATGGTGAATCAAGAGCAGCGGAGGTACTCAGAGTTGTACCTTTTCTTGTAGTGGATGGTAATATGGCGACTTTAGTATCGCGAGGTTTACCCATGATGAAGAATTTGCAGCGAACAATATCAATCCAAGTGAACTTGCAAATAAAGCTATGGAACTGCAACGGCGCCAGAAAATAGTCTTGATGACCCACAAGTATAGGGGATCGCAACAGTCTTCGAGGGAAGTATTACCCAATTTATTGATTCGACACAAGGGGAGACAAAGAATACTTGTAAGCCTTAACAGCGGAGTTGTCAATTCAGCTGCACCTGGAAACAGACTTGCTCGCAAGAGTTTATCAGTAGCAACATTTTTATGGCAGTAGGAATAGTGAAATAACAGCGACAGTGAAATAAAGACAGCAGTAGTGATTATAGTAAACAGCAGGATTAAAATACTGTAGGCACAGGGACGGATGAACGGGCGTTGCATGGATGAGAGAATTCATGTAACAATCATGGTAGGGCATTTGCAGGTAATAATAAAGCGGTATCCAAGTACTAATCAGTCAATAGGCATGTGTTCCATATATAGTCGTACGTGCTCGCAATGAGAAACTTGCACAACATCTTTTGTCCTACCAGCCGGTGGCAGCCGGGCCTCTAGGGAAACTACTGGAAATTAAGGTACTCCTTTTAATAGAGTACCGGAGCAAAGTATTAACACTCCGTGAACACATGTGGTCCTCACATCACCGCCTTCCCCTCCGGTTGTCCCAATTTCTGTCACTTTGGGGCCTCGGGTTCCGGACAGCAACGTGTGTATACAACTTGCAGGTAAGATCAATAAACAATGCATATCATGATGAAACAATAACATGTTCAGATCTGAGATCATGGCACTCGGGCCCTAGTGACAAGCATTAAGCATAACAAGTTGCAACAATATCATAAAAGTAACATCTACGGATACTAGGCACCATGCCCTAACAATCTTGTGACTATTACATGATCAATCTCATCCAATCCCTACCATCCCCTTCAGCCTACAGCGGGGGAATTACTCACACATGGATGGGGGAAACATGGCTGGTCGATGGAGAGACGTCGGTGGTGATGGCGGTGAAGATCCCCTCCAATTCCCCGTCCCGGCGGAGTGCCAGAACTGAGTTTCTGGTCCCGAGGCGGAGTTTCGCGATGGCGGCGGCGTACTGGATGGTCTCTGGAAATATCGATGTACCCCCTGGCGTTTTTTAGGTCGAAAGACGTATATAGTCCGAAGGAGAGCGTCGGGGGGCCGCCGAGGCGCCCACACAACAAGGCGGCGCGCCCCCCCTTGGGTCGCGCCGGCCTAGTGTGTGGGGGCCTCGGGCCCCCACCTGGCTTGCCCTTCTGGTTCCGTCAGTATTCTGGAAAAATAGGGCCTTTCGCATAAATTCCGAGGATTTTCCTGAAAGTTGGATTTTTGCACAAAAACGAGACACCAGAGCAATTCTGCTGAAAATAGCGTTAGTCCGTGTTAGTTGTATCCAAAATACACAAATTAGAGGCAAAACAATAGCAAAAGTGTTCGGGAAAGTAGATACGTTTTGGACGTATCACTCCTGTGGGCGGCGGGCGGTGAGGCGAGGCGAGCGTGTGGTGAGGCGGCGGCGGGCGGCGAGGCGAGCGTGTGGTGAGGCGGCGCGACGTGGTTCAGCAGGGGCGCGGCGAGCAGCGGTTCAGCAGGCGCGGTGGTTGGGGAAGAATGCTAGGGTTGGGGAAGAAGAATAGGGGCGAACCGCGTAAATGGCTAAGTGTCAAAATTCTGTGGCGCACCGCAGCCAACATGCGCCACAGAATCTTTAAATTCTGTGGCGCATGTTGGCATTGGTGCGCCACAAAATTTTGGCCATATAGTAACCGTGTGGGTTCTGGAATATGGCTAAGTGTGGAATTTCTGTGGCGCACTAAAGCCAACATGCGCCACAGAATTTAAAGATTCTGTGGCGCATGTTGGCTTTGGTGCGCCACATAAATTCCACACTTAGCCATATTTCTAAATCCCTGCATCATATTAGCTAGTGCTTTATTAATTTTTAATAGTATTTCCTTTAATACATTCCTAGTGTATTATTCCAAGAAATAAATGAAGGTTCAATTATGCAAGTTAATTAATATAGATAATTCAAAAAAATCACCACACATCCACACACACATGCATGTATGGATGCTTGTGTGTCATACACACACATATACACACATGTGTTTTTGCCAAAGTACATAGTACACAAAAAAAGCCACAATTGAACTTCTCGGTTCCGATCGGTGGCTAGCTAGAGTTTCTTGACAATGTTCTTGCCCTTCTTCATCGCGGTTGTTAAATACTTTAGCCCGGCCACCCTGAGATTTCTTCTCGTGTACGGGCAACCTTTAGCCGGTAGGGTGGTCTTCCTTCTTACTTTCGAATAAGTAGTAGGATTGTCGAAGTACTTGTCAAATTCCTCCTCGAGCTTCGGATCGCCGTTCTTGTCGATGTCTTGCTTGTCGGCTTCTCCTTCCATTCCGATGATGCTCCTCTTGCCCCTCCTCACGACCACATGGCTGGGCTTTGACGGGTCGGTAATGAAGAAGCATTGGTAAACTTGGCTAGCGAGCACCCACGGCTCATTTTTCGTGGAGGGGGTCTTCGATTTGGCATCGGGTATAACCATGGTGGTGAAATATAGTCCACCTTTTTCAACGCTCTTGGCCCATCTCACACGGAACATCGGCATCATCACTCCAACGTAGTCGAGTTCCCAAATCTCCTCGATCCTTCCGTAGAATCTTTCCTTGACATCAGTCTTGTCATCGGTGTAGGATAGCATAGTTACTCCTGAGTTTTGATATTCGCTATTCTTGTCCTTTTCCTCGGTGTAGAATCTATAGCCGTTGATGTCGTACGACTGATAGGTCCTTACGTTGTGCCCGGGTCCCTGTGACAGGGAGAATATGAGTTTCTGCTCTTCAGTAGAAGGTATCGGCGTGGGACTTTTCAGTAGCCTTTTCTTGAACCACCCCGTGAAGATGGAGTTTTGCTCTTTCGTAACGTCCCCCGTTTTCCTCGGCCGTCCTAGGTCGATGAACTTCTGCCCGATTAAGCTTTTGTGCTTATCCACCCAAGGGCTGACCAATTCTATGTGTTGTAGCGCGACTCGGTGTGCCCTGTCAAAGTCGGCGTGTCGACCAGCGATGCCGACATGCATTGCGCGGTAGCCCTCGCGGTGACCAAACCCTGCTAGCCTGCCGACGTGCTTCCTGGTGGGCAGACCGACATCCTCGTTCTCGGTGCTTAGGTAGTTCTTGATCATAGTATATCATCCTCTTCTCTTGACCCTTGAAAACTTCCTCCACACCAAACTTCAAGCAAACTCATTAGAGGGTTAGTGCATAATCAAAATTCACATGTTCAGAGGTGACACAATCATTTTTAACACTTCTGGACATTGCACAAAACTTCTGAAAGTTAATGGAACAAAGAAACTCATTCAACATAGCAAAAGCGGCAATGCGAAATAAAAGGCAGAATCTGTCAAAAACAGAACAGTCCGTAAAGACGAATTTGGCAGGGGCACTTAACTTGCTCAAATGGAAAAACTCAAAACTAATGAAAGTTGCATACATATATGAGGATCACGCTCGTAAATTTGCAGATTTGTTTGATTTTTCTACAGGGAGATCTGTACAAATTCGTGACAGACAGCAATGCTGTTTCTGCGCAGCGATCCAAATCTAGCATCAACTTAAACATAGAGACTTTACTTGGCACAAAAACATGATAAGGAGAGGTTGCTACAGTAGTAACAACTTCCAAGACACAACAAAACAGTAGCAAAATAAACGCATGGGTTATCTCCCAAGAAGTTCTTTCTTTATAGCCATTAAGATGGGCTCAGTAATTTTAATGATACTCTCGCAAGAATTAAGAGTTGAAGCAAAAGAGAGCATCAGAAAGCAAATTAAAAACACATTTAAGTCTAACCCACTTCCTATGCATAGGAATCTTTTACACAAATAAATTCATGAAGAACAAAGTGGTAAGCATAGAAAAGCAACACAAGCGCAATTTCAAGATTCTCAACATAAAGAGGGGAAATTTAATATTATTAAGATGCATATAACCATGTTTCCCTCTCTCATAATAACTTTCAGTAGGATCATGAACAAACTCAACAATATAACTATCACATAAAACATTCTTGTCATGAGCCATATGCATAAAATTATTACTCTCCACATAAGCATAATCAATTTTATTAGTTGTAGTGGGAGCAAATTCAACAAAGTAGCTATCATTATTATTCTCATCAAGTGTAGGAGGCATAGTATAATCATAATAGAATTTACTCTCCATAGTAGGCGGCACCAAAAGACCACTATCATTATAATCATCATAAATAGGAGGCAAAGTATCATCAAAGAAAATTTTCTCCTCAATGCTTGGGGGACTAAAAATATCATGCTCATCAAAACCAGCTTCCCCAAGCTTAGAATTTTCCATATCATTAGCAACAATGGTGTTCAAAGCGTTCATACTAATATCATTGCTACTAGCATGCAAATAAGATTCCATAGGTTTTTTAATTTTTGCAGCAAACAATCCATGTCTTAACTCAGGAAATAGAATAAGAAGCTCATTGTTGCTTTCCATTATGCCTAACTAATGTAAACAAGAAACCAAAAGATGCAATTGCAGGATCTAAAGGAAATAGCTTCGAGCACTTACAACGGCAACAGAAAATAACTTAGTTACCTGGGACCGGAGTAAGAGTGCCTTTTACCTTTCCTCCCCGGCAACGGCGCCATAAAATAGCTTGATGTCTACTCACGCTTCTTTTCCTGTAGATAGTGTTGGGCCTCAAAGAGCAGAGGTTTGTAGAACAGCAGCAAGTTTTCCCTTAAGTGGATCACCCAAGGTTTATCGAACTCAGGGAGGAAGAGGTCAAAGATATCCCTCTCAAGCAACCCTGCAATCACGATACAAGAAGTCTCTTGTGTCCCCAACACACCTAATACACTTGTCAGATGTATAGGTGCACTAGTTCGGCGAAGAGATAGTGAAATACAAGTAGTATGGATATATATGAGTGGTAATAGTAATCTGAATAAAATATGGCAGCGAGTAAACATGCAACAGAACAGTAAATAAGCGGTGTTTGCAGTATTGGAAACAAGGCCTAGGGATCATACTTTCACTAGTGGACACTCTCAACATTGATCGCATAATAAATAATAACTTCTCTCATTTGTGCTACATACACTCTTTTGTTGGATGACAAACACCATTCATTGTGTAGGGCTACAAGAGCTCCCTCAAGCCGGGTTAACAAGCGCCACAACATTCAGCATTCATATTTAAGTAACCTTAGAGCATAGTAGATCTTTGCAAAATAAACCGAGTACTAACATAGCATACACACTGTCACCATTACACTATGAAAGGGGGAATAGATCACATCAATACTATCATAGCGATAATTAACTCCATAACCTACAAGAGATTATGATCATAATCTACGACAAGAACCACACGATGCACACACTGTCACCT
Organism: Lolium perenne; assembly: GCF_019359855.2. NCBI lineage: Eukaryota > Viridiplantae > Streptophyta > Magnoliopsida > Poales > Poaceae > Lolium > Lolium perenne. Next base: position 27,996,808 of record NC_067248.2, on the reverse strand, counting down.
TTACACCATGCAGGAGGAATAGACTACTTTAATAACATCACATGAGTAGCACATAGACTAGTAGCGATACAAAGCTCATCATATAGATCTCAATCATGCAAGGCAATTCACGAGATCATTGTATTGGAGTACAGAGAGAGAGATTAACCACATAGCTACCGGTACAGCCCTTAGCCTCGGGGGAGAACTACTCCCTCCTCATCATGGGAGCAGCAACGTTGATGGAGATGGCGGTGGTGTCGATGGAGAAGCCTTCCGGGGGCACTTCCCCATCCCGGCGGCGTGCCGGAACAGAGACTCCTGTCCCCCAGATCTTGGCTTCGCGATGGCGGCGGCTCTGGAAGGTTTCTCGTACCGTGGCTTTTCCGTATAGAAGATTTAGGTCAGGGGGCTTATTATAGGCGAAGAGGCGGAGTCGGAAGGGCTACGGGGGGCCCACACAGTAGGCCGACGCCCCCCCTCTGGCCGCGCCGCCTTGTTGTGTGGGGCCCCTGTGGCCCCCCTCTGGTTCCTCTCGGGTGTTCTGGAAGCTTCGTGGAATTCTAAGATGCTGGACGTTGATTTCGTCCAATTCCAAGAATATTTCATTACTAGGATTTCTGAAACCAAAAACAGCAGAAAACAGGAACTGGCACTTCGGCATCTCGTCAATAGGTTAGTTCCGGAAAATGCATCAAAACGATATAAAGTGTGAACAAAACATGTAGGTATTGTCATAAAACTAGCATGGAACATCAGAAATTATAGATACGTTTGAGACGTATCAAGCATCCCCAAGCTTAGTTCCTACTCGCCCTCGAGTAGGTAAACGATAACACAAATAATTTCTGAAGTGACATGCTACCAACATAACCTTGATCAACATTATTGTAAAGCATATGAGATGAATGGTATGATTCAAAGCAATAGATTGCTAACAAAAGATGATGACTAAACAAATGAATCATATAGCAAAACTTTTCATGGATAGTACTTTCAAGACAAGTATCAACAAGACTTGCATAAGAGCTAACTCATAAGCAATAAATTCAAAGTAGAATGCATTGAAGCAACACAAAGGATGATTAAGTTTCAGCGGTTGCTTTCAACTTGTAACATGTATATCTCATGGATATTTGTCAACATAGAGCAATATAACAAGTGCAATAAGTAAACATGCAAGAATCAATGCACACAGTTCACACAAGTGTTTGCTTCTAAGATGGAAAGAAATAGGTAAACTGACTCAACAATAAAGTAAAAGATAGGCCCTTCGCAGAGGGAAGCAGGGATTAAATCATGTGCTAGAGCTTTTCAAGTTTTGAAATCATATAGAGAGCATAAAAGTAAAATTTTGAGAGGTGTTTGTTGTTGTCAACGAATGGTAATGGGTACTCTAACTACCTTATCAACCAGACTTTCAAGAGCGGCTCCCATGAAGGACGTTATCTCTACCAGCAAGGTAGATCATCCCTCTTCTTTTTTGTTTACACATGTACTTTAGTTTTATTTATTAGATGACACTCCTCCCAACCTTTTGCTTACACAAGCCATGGCTAACCGAATCCTCGGGTGCCTTCCAACAATCACATACCATGAAGGAGTGTCTATTTGCAAAATTAAGTTGCTTACTGATAGATCAGAGCAAAACATGTGAAGAGAATTATTAATGCAAGTTAATTAATTGGGGCTGGGAACCCCATTGCCAGCTCCTTTTGCAAAATTATTGGATAAGCGGATGAGCCACTAGTCCATTGTGAAAGTCTGTCAGAAGTAAATGACAAGATCGAAAGATAAAACACCACATACTTCCTCATGAGCTATAAAACATTGACACAAATAAGAGATAATAGCTTTTGAATTGTTTAAAGGTAGCACATGAAGTATTTACTTGGAATGGCAGGAAATACCACATAGTAGGTAGATATGGTGGACACAAATGGCATGGGTTTTGGCTCAAGGTGTTTGGATGCACGAGAAGCATTTCCTCTCAGTACAAGGCTTTGGCTAGCAAGGTTGTTTGAAGCAAACACAAGTATGAACCGGTACAACAAAACTTACATAAGAACAAATTGCAAGCATTATAAGACTCTACACTGTCTTCCTTGTTGTTCAAACACTTTACCAGAAAATATCTAGACTTAGAGAGACCAATCATGCAAACCAAATTAAACAACTCTACGGTAGTTCTCCATTAATAGATTAAACTACATGATGCAAAAGCTTAAACATGATCTATGAGAGCTCAAAACAATTGCCAAGTATCAAGTTATTCCAAACCATATGAAGCATTTTTCTGATTCCAACAAAATAACAACAAGTGAAGCGATCAACTTTCGCCCTTGAACATTAAAAGCAAAAATGAAGAACACTAGTGTTCATATGAAAAAGCGGAGCGTGTCTCTCTCCAACATGAGCATGAATTTATTCAGAGAATGAAAATAACAAAACAAAAATAAAAGCACACAGACGCTCCAAATAAAGTACATAAGATGTGATGGAATAAAAATATAGTTTCACTAGAAGTGACCTGATAAGTTGTCGATGAAGAAGGGGATGCCTTGGGCATCCCCAAGCTTAGATGCTTGAGTCTTCTTAAAATATGCAGGGATGAACCACCCGGACATCCCCAAGCTTAGACCTTTCACTCTTCTTGATCATAGTATATCATCCTCTTCTCTTGATCCTTGAAAACTTCCTCCACACCAAACTTCAAGCAAACTCATTAGAGGGTTAGTGCATAATCAAAATTCACATGTTCAGAGGTGACACAATCATTTTTAACACTACTGGACATTGCACAAAACTTCTGAAAGTTAATGGAACAAAGAAACTCATTCAACATAGCAAAAGCGGCAATGCGAAATAAAAGGCAGAATCTGTCAAAAACAGAACAGTCCGTAAAGACGAATTTGGCAGGGGCACTTAACTTACTCAAATGGAAAAACTCAAAACTAATGAAAGTTGCGTACATATATGAGGATCACGCTCGTAAATTTGCAGATTTTTGTGATTTTTCTACAGGGAGATCTGTACGAATTCGTGACAGACAGCAATGCTGTTTCTGCGCAGCGATCCAAATCTAGCATCAACTTAAACATAGAGACTTTACTTGGCACAAAAACATGATAAGGAGAGGTTGCTACAGTAGTAACAACTTCCAAGACACAACAAAACAGTAGCAAAATAAACGCATGAGTTATCTCCCAAGAAATTCTTTCTTTATAGCCATTAAGATGGGCTCAGTAATTTTAATGATACTCTCGCAAGAATTAAGAGTTGAAGCAAAAGAGAGCATCAAAAAGCAAATTCAAAACACATTTAAGTCTAACCCACTTCCTATGCATAGGAATCTTGTACACAAATAAATTCATGAAGAACAAAGTGGTAAGCATAGAAAAGCAACACAAGCGCAATTTCAAGATTCTCAACATAAAGAGGGGAAATTTAATATTATTAAGATGCATATAACCATGTTTCCCTCTCTCATAATAACTTTCAGTAGCATCATGAACAAACTCAACAATATAAATATCACATAAAACATTCTTGTCATGAGCCATATGCATAAAATTATTACTCTCCACATAAGCATAATCAATTTTATTAGTTGTAGTGGGAGCAAATTCAACAAAGTAGCTATCATTATTATTCTCATCAAGTGTAGGAGGCATAGTATAATCATAATAGAATTTACTCTCCATAGTAGGCGGCACCAAAAGACCACTATCATTATAATCATCATAAATAGGAGGCAAAGTATCATCAAAGAAAATTTTCTCCTCAATGCTTGGGGGACTAAAAATATCATCCTCATCAAAACCAGCTTCCCAAGCTTAGAATTTTCCATATGATTAGCAACAATGGTGTTCAAAGCGTTCATACTAATATCATTGCTACTAGCATGTAAATAAGATTCCATAGGTTTTTTAATTTTCGCAGCAAACAATCCATGTCTTAACTTAGGAAATAGAATAAGAAGCTCATTGTTGCTTTCCATTATGCCTAACTAGTGTAAACAAGAAACCAAAAGATGCAATTGCAGGATCTAAAGGAAATAGCTTCGAGCACTTACAACGGCAACAGAAAATAACTTAGTTACCTGGGACCGGAGTAGGAGTGCCTTTTACCTTTCCTCCCCGGCAACGGCGCCAGAAAATAGCTTGATGTCTACTCACGCTTCTTTTCCTGTAGACAGTGTTGGGCCTCCAAGAGCAGATGTTTGTAGAACAGCAGCAAGTTTTCCCTTAAGTGGATCACCCAAGGTTTATCGAACTCAGGGAGGAAGAGGTCAAAGATATCCCTCTCAAGCAACCCTGCAATCACGATACAAGAAGTCTCTTGTGTCCCCAACACACCTAATACACTTGTCAGATGTATAGGTGCACTAGTTCGGCGAAGAGATAGTGAAATACAAGTAGTATGGATATATATGAGTGGTAATAGTAATCTGAATAAAATATGGCAGCGAGTAAACATGCAACAGAACAGTAAATAAGCGGTGTTTGCAGTATTGGAAACAAGGCCTAGGGATCATACTTTCACTAGTGGACACTCTCAACATTGATCGCATAATAAATAATAACTTCTCTCATTTGTGCTACATACACTCTTTTGTTGGATGACAAACACCATTCATTGTGTAGGGCTACAAGAGCTCCCTCAAGCCGGATTAACAAGCGCCACAACATTCAGCATTCATATTTAAGTAACCTTAGAGCATAATAGATCTTTGCAAAATAAACCGAGTACTAACATAGCATACACACTGTCACCATTACACTATGAAAGGGGGAATAGATCACATCAATACTATCATAGCGATAATTAACTCCATAACCTACAAGAGATTATGATCATAATCTACGACAAGAACCACACGATGCACACACTGTCACCTTTACACCATGCAGGAGGAATAGACTACTTTAATAACATCACATGAGTAGCACATAGACTAGTAGCGATACAAAGCTCATCATATAGATCTCAATCATGCAAGGCAATTCACGAGATCATTGTATTGGAGTACAGAGAGAGAGAGAGATTAACCACATAGCTACCGGTACAGCCCTTAGCCTCGGGGGAGAACTACTCCCTCCTCATCATGGGAGCAGCAGCGTTGATGGAGATGGCGGTGGTGTCGATGGAGAAGCCTTCCGGGGGCACTTCCCCGTCCCGGCGGCGTGCCGGAACAGAGACTCCTGTCCCCCAGATCTTGGCTTCGCGATGGCGGCGGCTCTGGAAGGTTTCTCGTACCGTGGCTTTTCCGTATCGAAGATTTAGGTCAGGGGGCTTATTATAGGCGAAGAGGCGGAGTCGGAAGGGCTACGGGGGGCCCACACAGTAGGCCGGCGCCCCCCCTCTGGCCGCGCCGCCTTGTTGTGTGGGGCCCCTGTGGCCCCCCTCTGGTTCCTCTCGGGTGTTCTGGAAGCTTCGTGGAATTCTAAGATGCTGGGCGTTGATTTCGTCCAATTCCGAGAATATTTCCTTACTAGGATTTCTGAAACCAAAAACAGCAGAAAACAGGAACTGGCACTTCGGCATCTCGTCAATAGGTTAGTTCCAGAAAATGCATCAAAATGATATAAAGTGTGAACAAAACATGTAGGTATTGTCATAAAACTAGCATGGAACATCAGAAATTATAGATATGTTTGAGACGTATCAGAGTGCCCAGTTGGCTCTCGGTATCGCTTTTCATGATGTGCATTACATTGAGGCTATGGGGCGTGTGGAGGACCTTCCAGTACGGCAGGTCCCAGAAAACAGACCTCGCTTTCCATACGCCCAGCAGCGGCGATTCCCGCGGTCGCTTCTTTCCCGGCGCGGGGCACTCTTCCCAATTTTCCAAAAGCTCGGATATTTCTTCGCCGCTCCACGGTCGTGGGGCTCTTCCGAGCTCCTCTTCGCCATTGAACAGATCCTTGCGTTTTCTCCACGGGTGATTGAAGCGAAGCCACATTCGAGTCGAACACAGTTTTACAAGACCCGGGAGCCTTCGGCAGCTGCAGATGCGGGGTCTTATCCATGCACTTGACACATGCCTTGAATCCGTGGTTCACCTGACACGATACATATGCGTAACCAGGATAGTCCTGCACTGTCATTAGCAATGCGCTCTGAGAGGGAAATAATCTCTTTTGTACGAGTCCCAAGTACGGGCCGACGTCTGCCACAGCGTGGCTAACTCCTCTTTCAACAGACCGAGATACAGATGCATGTCCACACCCGGTTGTTTCGGCCCCTGAATAAGAATACTCATGTGTACGTACCGCTGCTTTGTGCACAGTCAGGGGGGGAGGTTGTATGGCCATACAAACACGGGCCAGGTGCTATGCGTGCTACTCTGGTTTCCAAAGGGATTGAGTTCGTCGGTGCTCATGCCCAGACGAATGTTCCTCGGTTCGCTCCCGAACTCATCTGCGAACTCAATGTCCAACGCATTCCACTGGCTAGCGTCTGCAGGGTGTGTCAGGATCTTGCCCTTCTCTAGATCATCTGCGGGCTTCTCCCTTTCCGCGTGCCATTGCATGAGATTTGCTTCCTTAGGATCTACGAAATACCGCTACAGACGGGGAGTGATAGGAAAGTACCAGACAACATTCAGAGGAACTTTCTTGTTCCCTCTCTTGTACCGTCCTTGGACGCACACCGGACATGTGGTTCTGTCCTTGTACTCATTCCAAAAAGTGCACAATCATTGATGCATGCGTGGTACTTTACGTGCGGTAGGTCGAGTGGACAAAATACTTTCTTGGCCTCGTCGATACTTGTCGGCAATGTGTTGTCCTTGGGAAGACGAGCATGCCAGGATTTCATGTTATCGCTGAAGCTGCTGTCGGTCCATTTGTGTTCCGCCTTCATCTCCAGACACTCGAGCGTTACACTCAAGCGTGTATCCTCGGGCCGGCACCCTGGATACAATGGAGTCATCCCGTCTACCTCCATTTGCGCCAGCTTGGCTTCAGGTTTGGCGTTGCCCGTGTCCTTCAGGAGAAGCTCTTGAACATGAGGGTCCCGCAAGGCCGATGTTAGCAGCGTCTGCTTGCTCTCGGCATCTCCACCACCATCTCCTCCGGCATCATCATCTCCTTCATCGGCCTCTCCTTCCTCATGATGAACACCATGTTCGGGAGACTCTTCGTCTTCTCGCCCGATGTCGGCCTCTTCTTCATGACCAACATTTGCCGCCGGCTCCTCGTTGAAGCCGAGCATGAAACTGCGCCTGAGCAGGTGTTCCTCCAGTTGTCCAGAATCAGGGTCGATCCACTGCCGGAGTCCGCATTTTCGACACGGACATCTTATCAGGGTCATGTTGTTCCTAACCATGTCGGCCTTCGCGTTCACCTTGTATCTAACCACTTGTCCTTCCCTCATATGGACGACCATGGTTGACTGCGTCATACACATATAGAGCAAAAGAGAGTTAATTAGAACCACACACACCATGCACAAACACACATGCATGCATGATCGCCGGAAAATTTCGGCATGCCTATCCTAAAAGTAGGACATATGGCTAGTGCAAGAATTTGCCGAAGTGGAAATGAATCAACATTTCGGCAAACATCCATGCACCACACGCCGGCACAAACCAACAACACAAATAAGCTTCTTCGCAAGCAAACATTCAACCACAACACAAAGCTCAACACATATAAACATCATCGTCTCGCCACCGCAAACCGTCCGGGAGCGCGATAATCTTCACCTACAAAACATCCATACACACAAAACATGCATCCAATAGTACTCAACCTCTCACAAATCTACCAATCATGGTGGAGCAAGAGGATGGGGTGGTGGAGAGAAAACAATGGACCATGCAAGAGGGAAAGTGGAAGAGGAGAGAAAGAGAATTGTGGTTTTTAGTACCCCTCTACAAGTTGGAGTGGCTTCCCCTCACAAATATACCAACAAAATAGGCTTAGAGCTATCAACAATGGAGAAAAGTATGACCAAAATGGAGTGGGAGAGAGGAGCAACACGGGCTGGTTGGAGGAGACAAGAATGGAAAGGGTGGTGGGTGGAAGATAAGAGGGGGAAAGCTGCCTAAAAGGTAGATCTATTATTCACATTCTGTGGAGCATATGCTGATATGCGCCACAGAAACATGAACTTCTGTGGCGCATATCAGCACATGCGCCACAGAACCTTGGTGGCGTGAGCCGGGGTGGTCCCCACAGGATAGGTTCTGTGGCGCACGTTGATCCATGCGCCACAGAATATCCTTCGGCCATGTGCAGTGGTGGACCCCAGTGGGCCCCACAAAATTTCTGTGACGCACAGCCCACGGTGCGCCACATAATCTCTATCTTCTGTGGCGCATGAGCTGGCAAATGCGCCACAGAAACTGCAACTTTTTTATGGCGCATTATAGTGGTGCGCCACAGAAATATTTTTGTGACGCATGGGTCCTTTGGTGCGCCACAGTGGTGGTTTTTACCTGTAATGGTTTTCCTACTAGTGCGAGTCCATCCTAGCGAAGGCATATGTACCAGGAATGGAAGTCATGCCGGGTCGCCATTAGAACATGTTGGAGTTTTTCGTTTCTGATGGACTTCAGGAGAGGAGGACGAACCTATTTGCATGTTCGGCTGGAAGAGCCCTTTTCCTTTGGTTATACTAGCCTTTTTTCGTTGGTTGGCTTGGGCCTGTTTTCCTTGGTCAGCTTGGGCATTTTCTTTTAATCAACTATGTGGCTGGGGCCGGTCCAGTAGTTAACCGTCTTGGATATGAGCACATCACATTAGAGATAATTTTAAAAGTCACAAGGTTTAAGGCTGATTTTAGTTTATTGCTCCATCGGACCAAAACATCCCTTCACCATTTTATGTAAATAAACAGCTTGTCTCTGAACCCCTAGTTCCCCTTGTGGCTTTGTGTAAACATGTAACACTAATAGCTTTAATATATTCAAAAATCAGTATTTGGAGGTTTAAAAAATCAATTTGAAAAAAGTGCGGAATTTTTGTTTAGGCATGAAAAGTGAGATCCAAATAAATAACCACATGTATTTGCTCAAAGATCCCTATATGATGATGTAGGTTTCCATACTTGGCTAGTTAATCCCCGAGAGTGCATTGGGGAGTTTTTTTTTATATCATCCATTAGCACCAAAACAAATCTTCGAGATGAGATTGCACTACGCCGACGGTGATTGCCACGCAGTTGTTCTAGTTAGAGTCAATGTAATACTCGGTAAGATAGATATGGAAATACCATCGCTATCGGAAATTCAATTCGGCTCCCGGGTGCATATGCTCCCTCTATCAAAAAGTTATATTTTGAAATGTCAAAAAAATTTGACAAAAAATTCTACATGTACATCTCCACAATATACGTACATTCGTCAAGTTTCGCGAGGAACCAATATGTTTTGTGGTCTGTGTAAAAAAGAGAAAATTTATCTCCTGAAAAGACTTATTTTCAGCATTGAATTTTGTCTTTTTTACACACGTCACACGACAAGTCGGATTTTTATGAAACAACTTTGTGAGCGTCTAGCACGTGAAGATGTACGTTCGAATTTTTCGTTTCAATTTTTTGAAATTTCAAAATGTATGTAACATGCATTTTAAAATAAAAGGAGCATATGCTCCCATGTGCCAAAACACCATTCCCCATCGCTATGGACTTTTCATCTAGAAATGTTAGAACTTTTGTAAGACAATAAGCGTTATTTGGTATCAATATTGCTTTAAATGATTATTGGCAATATTTCTTATACATAGATTACCATTTGACGCCTTTTGGCCCTAGGATATAGTTTTGCCCCGGGCCCTTGAAAGACCGGCGTTGTCCACCCTCCGGTGTGGCCCACATCTATTGCAAAATCGCGGCCATTGCCCACTGTGTCTGGCCGCGTGAGCATGCTTGATGCTGCGCTCCGCCCCTCCAACCATGTTTGCCCGATTTGATAATTTGAACTCGCATCAAATTGAACAATCGAGTACTGCCGAACCTGACACCCCAACATGTGTAGAGAAAAGATGTGTTCCGATCCAAAGATATCATTAGTTCGTGAACCCCACACACCTTTTCTTTTCTTTTTCTGCTGAGTAATGAGGTAAAATAAATATGTATTATACTAAACATTTATACTTCAAGCATCATCAATTGGTAATCTAGAAAATTCCATAACATGACGAATTCAAAACATCTTTATCTATGTTTCTAAGTCCTCCACTGGTGGAAAAACAGGCTTCCGGGAAGCCCCATAAGTCGCGAAGGTAAAGGAACCGCGACTAATGGGGTCTTTAGTCGCGGTTCGTATGGCGAACCGCGACCAAAGGCCTGGGCCCAGGGCGCACGGTGGCCAGCTGGTGCACGTGGGGGGTTTTAGTCGCGGTTGGCCAGGCCAACCGTCGCGGTTGGCCAGGCCAACCGGGACTAAAGCCCCTCCCCTATATATACCCATCCAGCAGCCAACACTTAGCCATTTGGTGCCATTCTCTTCACAAGCTTCACAAGTGGGTGTTAGGTTTGCTTTTGGTTCCTCTTATGCACATAAGGTGTTTGATGAAATGCCCCAAGAGCATGAAACAAACATGATATGAAGTGTTGGAGCCACACTTGAGCTTTCTCATTTATTTTTTCCTCCTCGATCGCGGTTAGCAACTTGAACCTTTGATGTGTCGTTGATAAAATGTGCATGTGTGTGTAGTTCATTGTTTAATTTATATTGTTTGTAGCTAGTTAGTTTAACAAATGCATGATGGTTAATTATATATTTTATATTATAATAATGCAGATGAATCGACAATGGATGTACGGTAACCGACTCTCCGGCGAGTTCAGTGCGGGTTTGAAAGATTTCCTCGTAGTGGCTAATGCGAACAAGCAGGAGGGTTTTGTTATCTGTCCATGTGTTAAATGTAAGAATCAGAAGGGTTACTCTTCCTCAAGAGATGTTCACATGCACCTGCTTCGGCACGGTTTCATGCCAAGCTATAATTGTTGGACCAAGCATGGAGAAAGAGGGGTTATAATGGAAGAAGATGAAGAAGGGGATGATTTCATCGATGAAAGCTATCTTGCTCATTTCGGTGATACTTTCATGGAGGATGCTGAAGGTGAAGGGGAAGGTGAAGGGGAAGGGGATGCTGAAGCTGAAGGTGATGATGATCCCGTTGATGATCTTGGTCGGACCATTGCTGATGCACGGAGACGCCGCGAAACCGAAAAAGAGAGGGAGAATTTGGATCGCATGTTAGAGGATCACAGGAAGGCGCTGTACCCCGGATGCGATGATGGTCTCAAGAAGCTGGGCTGCACACTGGATTTGGCTGAGATGGAAGGCACAGGCAGGTGTAGCTGACTCGGCATTTGAAAACTTGCTGAAAATGTTGAAGCATATGTTTCCAAAGAATAACGAGTTGCCCGCCACTACGTACGAAGCAAAGAAGGTTGTCTGCCCTCTAGGTTTAGAGGTTCTGAAGATACATGCATGCATCAACGATCGCATCCTCTACCGCGGTGAATACGAGAATTTGAATGAATGCCCGGTATGCACCGCATTGCGTTATAAGATCAGAGGCGATGACCCTGGTGACGATGTTGAGGGCCGTAAACCCGTGAAGAGGGTTCCCGCCAAGGTGATGTGGTATGCTCCTATAATACCACGGTTGAAACGTCTGTTCAGAACAAAGAGCATGCCAAGTTGTTGCGATGGCACAAAGAGGACCGTAAGTCGGACGGGGAGTTGAGACACCCCGCAGATGGAACGCAATGGAGAAAGATCGACAGAGAGTTCAAAGATTTTGCAAATGACGCAAAGGAACATAAGATTTGGTCTAAGTACGGATGGCATGAATCCTTTTGGCGAGCAGAGCCCAGCCATAGTACCTGGCCCGTGACTCTATGCATCTACAACCTTCCTCCTTGGTTGTGCATGAAGCGGAAGTTCATTATGATGCCGTGCTCATCCAAGGTCCGAAGCAACCCGGCAACGACATCGATGTGTACCTAAGGCCATTAGTTGATGAACTTTTACAGCTGTGGGGCAGACCTGGTGTCCGTGTGTGGGATGAGCACAAAGAAGAGGAATTTGACCTACGAGCGTTGCTTTTCGTAACCATCAACGATTGGTCTGCTCTTAGTAACCTTTCGGGACCGTCAAATAAGGGATACAATGCATGCACGCACCGCTTACATGAGACCGAAAGTGTACATTTGCCAAATTGTAAGAAGAACGTATACCTTGGGCATCGTCGATTTCTTCCGAAAGGTCATCCAAGAAGAAAGAAAGGCAAGCATTACAACGGCAAGGCAGATCACCGGCCGAAGCTCATGGAACACACCGGTGCTGAGGTATTTGATATGGTCAAGGGTTTGAAAGTCATCTTTGGAAAGGGTCTCGCGGACAATCGGCTCCGAAGGGAGCCGACGGGCACGTAGCCATGTGGAAGAAGAAATCTATATTCTCGGGGAGCTAGAATATTGGAAAGTCCTAGAAGTCCGCTCCGCAATCGACGTGATGCACGTTACGAAGAATATTTGCGTGAACATCCTAAGCTTCTTGGGCGTGTATGGGAAGTCAAATGATACAAAGGAGGCACGATAGGACCAAAGCAAAGTTTGAAAGACCCCGATGACCAAAGCATCCGGAACGGTTTCAAGGTCGTGCCAGCTACGCTCCGACCAAAGAAGAGAAGGTCATCTTTTTTGAATGCCCGAGCAAAGATGAAGGTCCCGTCAGATTCTCGTCCAATATAAAGGGAATAATAAACATGGCGGAGAAAAAGTTCCAAAACCTGAAGTCTCACGATCGCCACGTGATTATGACGCAATTGCTTCCGATTGCTTTGAGGGGCTCCTGCCGGAAAATGTTCGAGTAGCCATTGTGAAGCTATGTGCATTCCTCAATGCAATCTCTCGAAGGTAATCAATCCAGAAGTTCTACCACGGTTACGTAACGATGTGATCCAATGTCTTGTCGCTTCGAGTTGGTGTTCCCGCCATCCTTCTTCAATATTATGACGCACCTCCCGGTTCACCTAGTCGATGAGATTTCCATTCTCGGTCCTATATTTCTACACAATATGTTCCCCTTCGAGAGGTTCATGGGAGTATTAAAGAAATATGTTCGTAACCGTGCTAGGCCGTAAGGAAGCATCGCCAAGGGCTATGGAAATGAGGAGGTAATTGAGTTTTGTGTTGACTTTGTTCCTGACCTTAAGCCGATTGGTCTTCCTCAATCGCGGCACGAGGGGAGACTAAGTGGAAAAGGCACGATCGGAAGGAAATCAATGATATGTATGGACGGCCATTCTTCGATCGAAGCACACCACACAGCTTCGACCAATTCCAGCTTGGTGGCTCCGTACTTTGAGAAACACAAGAATATTTTACGCTCGGACAACCCTGGGAAGCCTGAATCCTGGATTAGGAAGGCCCACATGGAGACTTTCGGCAGTTGGTTGAGAAAACATTTAATGAGTGACAATAAGGTTGTAGATCAGCTGTACATGTTGGCCAAGACACCATCTTCGACTATAACGACTTTCCAAGGGTACGAGATAAATGGGAATACATTTTACACGATCGCCCAAGATAAAAAGAGCACCAACCAAAACAGTGGTGTCCGCTTTGATGCAGCAACCGAGAATGGGCAAAAGGTCACATATTATGGTTACATAGAGGAGATATGGGAACTTGACTATGGACCCTCCTTTAGGGTCCCTTTGTTCCGGTGCAAATGGTTCAAGCTAACAGGAGGTGGGGTAAAGGTGGACCAGCAATACGGAATGACAATGGTGGATTTCAACAATCTTGGTTACCTTGACGAACCATTCGTCCTAGCGAAAGATGTCGCTCAGGTTTTCTATGTGAAGGACATGAGTAGCAAACCGAGGAAACGGAAAGATAAGAAAACGATCAGTACATCATGCGATGATCCAAAGCGCCACATTGTTCTTTCAGTGGAAAAGAAACATCGTGGGGAGTGGAGGACAAGACAGACATGTCGAAGATTATAATATGTTTGCTGAAATTCCGCCCTTCAAAGTGAACACCGACCCAAGCATTAAGTTAAATGATGAGGATGCTCCATGGATACGGCACAATCGTAAGCAAGCAGGGACACAAGGGAAGAAATGATGTGTAATAATTTAATATTGTACCAAACTTTGTTGAATGAATCATGTGAATTATATTACCCGTGATGTGTTTGGTGTCCATTTTCGAATGATTCAATTGACTCGAGATAGCACTGATGATACATGAAATTTGGAGTGACTAAGTCATACTCCTGCATACATGAAATTTGGAGTGACTAAGTCATACTCCTGCATATAGGAAATTTGGAGTGACTAAGTCATACTCCTGCATACATGAAATTTGGAGTGATTTAGTCATACTCCTGCCTAGGCGTATAATATGCATACTCGTAGTCTTCATAGCCGCCGCCGTTGTACTGGTAGTCGTCGCCTTCTAAGTTGCCGGCGTCGTCGTCGCTATCGTCGGGCGGCGCTCGTGGCTCGAACTGAGGGTAGCGCAGGCGGGGGATATCGCCGGCCGTGATGTAGTCCATGACGCTCTGCAGAGTCCGGCCGTACCACCATAGCCGACGGCCGGCCTCGTGGAAGTTTCCAGGAGGCAGACCGTCCTCCTCATACCTGGCGAGCGCCCTCTCACGCCGATTGATGAAGAAGGCGTCCCAAGTATGCTGGTTATCGGGATGCCAGCGGGGATTCATCCGCTGCTCCGGCGTGAGGTCGAGGTAGTAGTGGTTCGTGATGGCCGCCCGGCGCGCACTCGAGGGACGGGAGGGACCGGCACGCCGCCGGCGCTTAGGCTCCAGCCGGCAGGGACGCGGTAGCCCGGAGGGCAAGGGTAGTTCGAGGCGCAAAGCTCCTCCACCTGCTGGTAGGTTAGAGTGGGTGCGGTGGAAGCCATGAGAGAGTGATGAGAGATTGTAGAGATGTGATGCTGGCCAAGCCGGGCTACCTATATGTAGTGACGAATGGCGGGAAAAATGGGAGCGGGAAGACAGGAGGCGGGAAGAAAGAGGCGGGGAGAAAGTGGCGGGAAGAAATTGGCGGGAAAAAATTTGGCGGGAAGAAAGAGGCCGGAAGAAATTGGCGGGAAACAATTGGCGGGAAGAAAGAGGCGGGAAGACAGGGAAGAAATGGCGGGAAGACGAGGAGGGAAGAGGGGGTCGGCGGAAAGAGGCGGGAAGAGGGGGCCAACGAACTTTTGAATTGAATTAGTTTTATTTTTATGAATTTTTGATAATTTGTATTTTTAAATTTTTGAATTGAATTAGTTTTATTTTTATGAATTTTTTGATATATTATTTGTATTTTTAAGATTTTGAATTGAATTAGTTTTATTTTTATGAATTTTTTGATATATAATTTGTATTTTTAACATATTGAATTGAATTAGTTTTATTTTTATGATTTTTTGATATATAATTTGTATTTTTAAGATTTTGAATTGAATTAGTTTTATTTTTATGATTTTTTTGATATATTATTTGTATTTTTAACATATTGAATTGAATTAGTTTTATTTTTCTTAATTTTTTGATATATAATTTGTATTTTTAACATATTGAAATGAATTAGTTTTATTTTTCTGATTTTTTTGATATATAATTTGTATTTTTAAAATTTTGAATTGAATTAGTTTTATTTTTCTGATTTTTTTGATATATTATTTGTATTTTATGATTTTGAAAAAGAAAATCAATTTGAAAAAGACTTTTAGTCGCGGTTGGCCTCGCCAACCGCGACTAAAGGTCTCTGCGCGCGGAACGCGAAACTCGCTGAAATATTTAGTCGCGGATGGGGAGGCCAACCGCGACTAAAGGGTACCCTTAGTCGCGGGTCGCCTCCCCATCCGCGACTAAAGGGGGGCTATAAATGTCGGCGCCGAACCGCCGCCGCCATCTTCTTCTCCGCGCGACAGACTCTCGCCGAAGCTCGCCGTCGCCTCCTTCTCCGCTGCCGAAGCCCTCGTTGCCGCTCGCCGCCGTCGCGCCGCTCGTCCACGCCGCCGTCGCCGAACGCCGCCGTTACGCGCCGCGCCGCCAGACGTGTCGTCGCCCTCGTCCGATCTCGCCGCCCCGGCCCGTCGCACCGATCGCGATCTCACAACCGCCGCGCATCCGCTTCGATCAGCCGCGCGCCGCCGCTCGCGCTGCGCCGCCGCTTGCCCGCCGCCGCGCTTGCGCCCGGCCGGGAGAGAGAGAGATCGAGGGCGATCGAGGCCGGCGCCCCCGGCCCCTGCCTCTCTTTTTTTTTTGTTTTTTTTTTGTTTTTTTAACTTAACTAAAAATTTAACTTAACGTACTTAACAATTGTTAACAATCGTAAACTTTAACAAAGTTAACAAAATTTAAAAAATTTAACAATTTTCAAATTTAACAAATTTAACAATCGTAAACTTTGTTAAATTTTGTTAATTTTGTTTTTTTAACTTAACTAAAAATTTAACTTAACTTAACAAAATTGTTTTTGTTGCTAATTAATTAATACAAAAAAACTAATGTTGTAAACTTATAAATTTTACATTGTTAACGTTGTTATTTTTACTTACAGTAGTTCTCTTGCATACACAACAACATCATATGTAGTATTTTTTCCAAAATGTAGAACAAATTAATGTTGTAAACTTATTGATTTTACATTGTTAACATTGTTAATTTACTCACAGTTATCTTGCATACACAACAATTAATCTCATACACAACAATTACACACATCATCTGTAGTGAATTTCGTCCAAAATGTAGAACAACACCGGTCTCTCGGTCACCGCCACACCGGTCTCTCGTCCCCCTTTTCGCCACCGCCACCGGTCTCTCGGTCACGCGGTCACCGCCACACCGGTCTCTCGCGTCCCCTTTCGCCACCGCCACCGGTCTCTCGGTCACGCGGTCACTGCGTCCCTTTCGCCACCACCACCGTTCTCTCGGTCACGCGATCACTGCGTCCCCCCTCTCGCCTCCCTCGTCGCCCTCTCTCTTTATATGTAGAAGAGATATGATAATGCTGGCATTTACACAATTAATTTGTTTTGACTACATGTTTTCAGGACTGACATATGGCGGACGATAGAGCTGACCCGATTCTGGACAACTATGATCCGGACGCTGAAGACCATATGTTCGGCATCATAAAAGGCGATATTCCATTTGTGCCGACCGGAGAAGAAGAAGATGATATCTCTTCTTATCTGAACCTTGAGTGTGAAGATGAAGGGCGCCGTCAGCAAGCAGATGATGCCGAAGGAACGACGATAAACGACGATCTTCAATTGGAAGTAGCAACCACCTCCGGCGCCGAGGTATATATATATACATATTGAGCTAGCGTCTGGTGATACAAACTAACTGATTTGAATAAACGTGTGTGTACTAACGCGCGCGACTCTCTTTCTTATTTTAGCCCTCGGCCGGATCGTCGAAAAATCGAGTACGTCGTCAAAGCGTGGCGCAACCAAGACGATGAAACCAGGAGAAACATGCACCATCGATGTTGTCGACGAAGCAACCGGCAGGCCGCTGGAGCCCAGCAAGAACGCCACCAAGTTTGTCAGCCAATGCGGAGCCGTTGTTAGAGACAACGTCTCGATCACCCGCCAGAGTGGAATGAGCCAAAGAAGGCACGTGTTGGTTTCACTTTTGTCGATAAGAGAGAAAAAAGATTGCTTCAACAAGCTTATGGAACATTTCGTTCTACCTCCTAATACCGCAAATACGATGAGGAGGGTAACAAGATTCAGGAAAACAAGGAGAGGCGCAAGCTAGTCAAACAGTTCGCTCTTTCTAGGATGGCCAACGCATTCCGGAAATACAAGCAAAATCTAGCCCATGACTTTGTCAACCAGGGCAAGACTCCGGATTTCAAAGGACAATATGAGAAACTGCAACATGATTGGCCAGAATTTGTGAAGCAAAAGAAATCGGAGCAGTTCCTTGAACTATCGAAAAAATAAGGAAAATGCGGCCAAGAAGGAGTACAATCATAAAATGGGGCCAGGAGGGTATCGCTTTTGGCAGCCTAAGTGGGAGAAGATGGAGAACGAGCTGAGGGCGCGAGGAATCCGTCCAGGTACGGAGGGATGGGACCCAAGGGCCAAAAGCTGGTGGTACGGGCATGGGGGATCGCTGAACCCGGAGACAGGGGAGTGTGTTTACCAGGGCAAAATAATTACACCCACCAAAAAGCTTATTGAGGCAATGAGGGAGGCTCAAGAGGGAGGATCAGGTTCAACAGAGAGAACGACGCCCGACAAAAGCCCTCGGGAATCCCGAACACGGAGGACGTATACGAGGCATGGGGCCCATTCCGTGGAAAGTAGGGTTCCCTGCAACGATGACCCGCACGGTTACGAAGCCGTAAGAGAAAGATGGATAGGGATGCAGATGTTGTGGCGAAGTTGGTAACGGAAATGGATGTGTTGAAGGAAACCGTGAGTGTACTAGTAGCCGAAAGAGATGCAGCTCGGGCGCAGATGCTGAAGATCATCCAATGGATCTCGAAGCCAGCAGCGGAGAAGAAGCAGCGTGGCTTCCACGGAGGCCTCACCGGCTGGTGCACCGACGATAGAAATTACTGCACCGGAGCCTCTGGTGGTCCAAATTACTGCACCGGAGCCTCCTCGCTACCCCGTGGACGATATAAAGGAGATGAAAGCATGTCATCTGTATTATCCTATCGGGAACATGTCCATGAAGGTAGCCATCGGCAGTGCTTTGCCACTGGAGCACTCCACCACAACAACCCCATTCAAGATGGCTATGCTCGTGTCACGGTGGAGGAGATAGTCCAAGGGTTTGAGGACCCGTACATTGACATTGCTACACCCGAAGGGGTGAAAAGACTTGGAGATGTCAAGCGCCGCTCATTCTATGGCAGAAGAAATTTATCAAGTTTCCGTGCGAGGCGTCAACAAGTCCACCCCGTACGGTGGTGGTGGTGGCGGTGGCGGTGACGGTGGCGGTGGCGGTGGCGGTGACGGTGGCGGTGGCGGTGACGGTGGCGGTGGTGCTTCACCTAATACACCTCATTCACGTCGCCCGACGCCGCCGCCCCCAGTCCTCGTCCGGCGGGTGATCGACACCGGTACCGCCCCCAATCCACCTCCGGCGAAGAAGCGTACAGTCCTGGGTTATTAACCCGGACCCTTACGTACCTAAGAAAACAAAGGTACCGGAGGTATCATCGAAGCCTCTCCCCAGGAGGTCTCGGGAAAGTAGTGCCGAGGAAGTCGAGGCGGCGCGGCTGCTGATTTAGAGAAATGGAAGGCGAGCGTCAAGAAGAAAATAGAGGGCGAGCCCAAGCGCATATTCTCGACAAGGAAAAGCAGTGGGCTAAGTCATTTTTGAACACACCGTCCCAAGCCGCGAAGAATCCGCTCGACGACTATTTACGTGAACTTCGTAGGCAAGCACTCGCGTTCAAGAACAGGAAAGAGTTGGCGGAGAAGAAAGCCTTGAAGGACGAGGCCGAGTCAAAATTAGAAAGGGGGAAAGAAGTTGCCCAGCTCGGGGAACAAAGTAAACAATCGATCGCCCCGCTCATAGTGCAAGCCGCCGATCCGGATGCCCCGATATCATAGCAGCTGCGGCAAAGACATGGATTGACCGTAACGAGTGCCGAGAACAAGCGGCCGAGTTAGGTATCACTCTTCGTGCACCGCTAGGCCTTGATGAGGCGCCAATGAAGGACGTAGTATTTAGATATGTGAAGAATGGCCCTCTCGTCGAGCCTGCGCAGGAAGGGGATCTACCTCGACAAATGCTAGGTCTGCTAAATTGGTACAAGGGTTACATAAAACATAAAAACGCCAAATACTATATCTATGCGGAAGTTAAATATGAGCATCACTTCAAACATTACCGGGTACAAATTCCTCTCGAGTGAATTGTTCCAGCTGTTCAATCTGCGCGACCTCGAAAAATCTATCATCGCTGCTACGTTCGTAAGTGATTTATTAATTTCTACCCCATCTCGCTCATTGCCTCGCACCGTCCTAACTATCTTGTTGTGTACGCTATTATGCAGAATGAAGAAGCGGGAAATGCGAATAAGGAACATCCATGATGTTGGGTTCATTGACCCACACATCGTTAATTCACATGTGTTAGAACACCACCCCGCCGACGTGGAGGATGACCTGTGGCGGTTTATTAGAAAACGACAACAGTAAAAGTGATATTCTATTTCCTTACCATTTTGGGTGAGTGTTTCTGTCTTGAGCACATTCTCTTTTGTTTACTCCATGCATGGTATGTGGCTAATCGATGAGTTATGCATGATCGTGCATGTATCGTGTCCGCAGGTTCCACTGGATTCTTATGGTAATTAAAGTTCAGACCTCCTCGCTTCTCGTCCACGACTCTCTGAATATGGATCCGGCGCTTTGGGGCGACATGAGAAAAATGATGCAAAAGTAATTATTTTCATTCATTTGCGCTCTATATCGATCGGCCTATTTCGTTCATCATTTCCTAATATCAAGTAACTAATTAATAACTCTCTTGTTTATTTAATTTTCTTTGCCTCGTAGGGTTTGGAGACGGTTCGTAGATACCAAGGTCGGTGAATTCAAAAAGAGCTACACTTTAAAATGGCAGTGCGGACGATCGGGGATACTCAGCCACCGGGGACCAATCTATGTGGATACTATGTTTGTGAGAGGATCCGGAGATACCGCAATGAGCGGGACCAGAACTGTGAGAACAACATCCTCGAGGAATAACCTCCGGAAGACGCTTAGTCCGTAAGCTCGCTCCGACCACTTCAAGAGGAACTAGCTGGATGGTTGGCGAGGGAAGTCATCGATCCTAGAGGAGAACACTATTACGATGACGTAGAACTTTATATGCACCAGAATTTGTAACTAACTTGTTCAAAATTGTATATGGTCATCCGATATTGAATATATATTGTATATGGTCATCCGATATTGAATATATATTGTATATTCATCTTGAATTCTTTTTGGTTCTAATTTCAAATTTGTTTGAAATTGTACATTCATATGCATGTATGTATACAGTACCGTAGAATATGTGAAACTCCTTCAAAATTAAAACCCAAAAGAAATAAAACAATACAAATTAAAAAGAAACCAGATTTAGGGGGAGGGGGGCTAAAACCCTAAACCTCAAGGAGGCCTTTAGTCGCGGTTGGCCAGAAGAACCGCGACTAAAGGTCCTCCGCCCGGCGCCGCCATGCGGCCCACGTGGATGGGCCTTTAGTCGCGGTTCGTAAGGAACCGCGACTAAAGGGGGGGGCCTTTAGTCGCGCTGCTTTGGTCGCGGTTGCGCCACCGCGACTAATGGCAGTTGCCAACCGCGACCAAAGCCCTTTTTTCCACCAGTGCTCCATAAAAAAATTCCAAAACCAATAATGGTGGCAGCTCATCATGAGGACAACATTCAAGCATTTCAGAGAATCTACGGTAACATTTTATCAAGTCCTCATTTAGTAGAGGTTTAAAATTAATACTAATGCGCCTTGTCCCATAAATTTTATTCTCGGGATAAAAATAAGTTACAAAGGTAATAAATAAATTATCCCAATTCTTAATTTTGTCCGTTGGAATTTTTTGTACGAAATGAGTGCATCTTTTTCTAATGTTATACCAAAGAAGCTTAGTCTGACATCTTAGTTAATAAAGGCATTCATTTTAAAGTTAGAACATACTTCATCGAAATAAGCAACATGTGTATATGGTTCTTCAGTTATGCGGTTTAATTTCAGTGAAAGTATTAGTGTGCAACAAATCAAGCAAGTAAAGGATTGATTGCATACCCTTCGAGGTTTACCTCCGCTGTGCATAACCGAACTGAAACCAAAAACCAAACCGGAAAAAATCTAACCGAAACCGTTTTTTGGTTTTTACAGTTAATGGTTATAGTTTAAGTTAGTAAAAGGTGAAACCGAAATGCCATCGGTTATTTCGGTTTTTTACCAAAAACCGAGGTTAAACCGAAATAAACCGAATGCCTAGCCTAGCACAAAATCGTGCATTCTAGGCCAGAATAACTTTGCGTGCTCAGTTAATCTAGAACGTAAAGTGAGTAATATACAAGTTAGCTGCTGCAGCGTGTTGGTTTTGGTCCCTGGTTGTTGTCACGGTAGGTTGCTAGTTCGATAGTTCGATTCCTTAGTACATCTAGATGACCGGTTGCGCCCCGGCGCAAAGATAAAAGCAAAACAATATTATAACCATCATTTTATATAAGCATATTACAGAACATAAGTGGTGGAACTCGTATGCACATTAGGTCCAATAACATGGTCGCGCAGACAACAACATTTCATAGCCAGGTTGACTGCCCATCCACGTGGAGCTACAGCAACATCCGCTAGTGTCCCTGACGGTTCCTTGCACCCCTCCTATATCCTCTTCCGACCCCTTGGACCCACCCAGCATCCTTGCCGCTGTAGTGATTCTCAATAAAATTTCGGTTAGCTCTACTGCAATTCGGACAACAATTTCAGTTAACTCGAGGTACACAATGAAGACATCCAGGCAAACAACGATCCAGCTAAATGTACCGCAGTTCAGCAAAACAGTTGAAATTTTGATAATGGCTTTGACAACAATGATCGGATACATGATTTTTCTTCCCACTCAAAAGTAGCAGGACATGGTTCAGTTCAGCAGGAAAACAACATCGAAATAATTGTTCAGTTCAGCACAAAAACAGTGTGTTGTGCAGCAAAATAGCAGAAGTTCTGGAAAACGACAATATTACAAGGATGTAAACAACACCAACACATTGCAATACAGTTTAGCAAAAAATAACAACTCAGTTTAGCGGTAAGCAAAAATGGAAAACACTACAATGAAAGATTGTACAAGCAAAATCTGGACAGCTCTACTTCAAAAAATAAAATCTGGACAGCTGAAATTTCTTAAGGATAAATTCTACAAGCAAAAACACAGTTTAATATCGAAATATTTTCTTACATAGTCATCAAAGTACATAGATTCCTTTCAGTATACAAATAATACTAAAATGGTAGAAAAAAAGCTGCTTTAGAAAAGAAAACATGTACCCGCTATTTATCGGTCGTTATGGTCATAATACAACTATTTGGAATTCGTATTTAGAACTTAGTACTTAGTATTATCATAATACTATAGTTGCTGCAACATGTGTACATAAAGCAGTAAAGCGCATGCACCAAAAGAAACATCCCTTGGTTTCTTTTGAGGCACGTAATTAAACATGACAGTGCAAAACAAAGGCAACACTAACGATATCGGTACCGTTGTTCAGTCCACTGGGTTACTATGAAGATCACTTAAAGAAGAGGTCAATTGGACTTGACTCGTTCAGCTTACAGTTTATATATTTGCACAATTATAGTGAACTACACAAAGGCTTACTTCAACTCTAAATATTCAATAGTGTTCAGAAAATGGATGGGATTAATATCGAGCAAACAGTACAAATCAATCACTAAACCACCAAGGGAAATTAACAGTTCATACATCTCAGTACGAAAGGCACCGCGGCAAAATGAAAATGCCACTGGGAAGTTAAAACTATCTCTATACATACAAGGAATTCCACCTCGTAAATAGGAAACTACTACCTCTGTTCTGTATTAATCAATGCAGCTACACACACTACTGTGCTGGGTGTTGGTTCCAATTAGCGTCAATTAAATATGAATGGACGGAGTATAGATAGATGCTTTTAAATATGACCTGTGTTGTAATTGGTAAAACAAAGCTGAATATTCCACAGTTTACTTGAAACAAAACCAAATATGAAATAGCACCAATAAAATGATACCTGAAGCAAAAGTGGGGGTAGTTTATCAAATTACGCACCCCCTATATTATTCGAGTACTAAACAAAACAAAGTAACCTAAGTAACTAACTGCACATGTGGTTGCATGAAATGGCATTCATCAACCTGATCATGTCCCAAGCCCTATGCACTATGCAGATAGCTAACAACTAAACTGAAATAATCATATCTGTCACGAGTGAACAAGAGCTCACCAGGGGAGGGGGAGATAAAAAGGGGAAACGAGGAACAGTGAGCCTGCAAACTAACCAATTAGGTGGTTTAACAGAATGACTGTCAGAATTACCGAGAGTTGCTTATCTAAGTTACATACGGCAATCAAGTTTGCTAAATGAGAACTCATCCCACAATGCATTGGTGTATACATGAATAAGAAATTGAAAAAATAAATCGATTAGCATGCTCGCGAACTGAAACTCTTAAAACTGCCTTGCTAGGCCCAACCCCTGTAATATTTGTGGCACGCATTCTGCAAAACCTTAGGCATCTCATTGAAGAAAGAGACATGTTGTGAGTCTTAACTCCCTAAACCGTTTGTGCTTTTATTTTGAGGTGCAACTTGTTAATAGGGAAGCACAGTGAATGTGTTCCAAAAATTACCTAATAGTATTGGATACTTTCTTTATTTATGCTTGCCTGATGACATGGAGTAGCAGTAGCAAATGCTCGAAGAAAACGGAATTTTTATCCAAGTACTCAAGCAAGAACATAGTGAATGAGTTCTCCGGTCACCTGGACCCCAACTGTTTGGACATGCAAAACCATAACAGAAGCCAGCCAAATTGTATCATAGAGGCCTGCATCTTTAATTGTTTGAACAAATATCTCATCCACTTGAAAGGCGTGAACGGAGAAGCTCACAATTAAAACCAAAAAAAGGAGTGAACCTATAAATCTGTTAAAAGTGCAACATAAATACTCACCTTCCCACGCGAAAGAATGTGGATAGCACTGGGGGTTTGCCTGGAGCGACGACAATGTGCTACCACGATAACACGAGCTCATACTTTTTGCTGGTCGCTCGATAGCCATTGTTGTGCTTTAGCTGAGGCCGTGCACACCCACCTACAGCCGACACCAGGAAGCCGCAAGAATAAACTTCAATCGTTTTTGGCATAATGTGCTTGGCTGGAAGCTCTACATTTAACCTGATGAAATTTAAGAAGAGTGGTGAAATTAGAAAGACATATTCCGCAAAAAACAGAATTGCGACCAAACATAGGAAAATACTAAAACTATCGCATGGCAATAGCGGTAAGCCATCCTAAACCTGATAAGGAGAAGAGAATAATCCTAATTAGCTCGGGTTGAATCAGCTTCAATGGGTAGGATACTATGCCATCGGGCTCATCAAGATCTGTACAAGGAAAACTATCAACCATTCAGATTATATATCATGTTGGCACAAATACAATCCCAGCAAAGCGGCAACTAAACATCTACAGAAAATCTAAGTCAGGAACAGGGTGTTGTCAGAATTATTTTCAACAAGCTAGCTTAACTTTGTAACCAAATTATCTACTATTGGTGCAGAAACCCCAGTTTTTGGTTGCTAATTATTTTCAACACCACAGACAGATCACCAAGCACACAAAAACATCATGAGGCAGTACATAGGCATAAATTTAAACATGCATAAATCATTCTATCCCCAACATTCCTGGGTGCTCACTGATGAGAAAAGGAAGATATTAGCTGTAAACTGTAGAAGACCTGGAGGTCAGGATAAAGTTGGTATAGTAAAGAAGATAGGGGAAAAGAAAAGAGTAGGGGATGAGTATACCTGCAGCAGCAATATACGACATGAACAACAATGTTTGTTGCTACCCTGCAGCGTGCTTCAGGCTCCGGTTCAGCCAGCCCACCGCTGGGCTGGGGGCGGGTGGGGATGGGCGGCACCATGGAATGGATGTGTCCGAGAAAGCATGTGGATATCACTGGGGGTTTGCCTGGAGCGACGACAATGTGCTACCACGATAACACAAGCTCATACTTTTTGCTGGTCACTCGATAGCCATTGTTGTGCTTTAGCTGAGGCCGTGCTCACCCACCCGCAGCCGCCGCCAGGAAGCCGCAAGAATAAACTTCAATCATTTTTGGCATAATGTGCTTGGCTGGAAGCTCTACAATTAACCTGATGAAATTTGAGAAGAGTGGTGAAATTAGAAAAACATATTCCGCAAAAAACATAAGTGCGACCAAACATAGGAAAATACGAAAACTACCGCATGGCAAGGGCAGTAAGCCATCCTAAACCTGATAAAGAGAAGAGAATAATCCTAATTAGCTCGGGGTGAATCAGCTTCATTGGATAGGATACTACGCCATCGGGCTCATCAAGATCGGTACAAGGAAAACTATCAAGCATTCAGATTATATGTCATGTTGGCACATACAATACCAGAAAACCGGCAACTAAACACCTACAGAAAATCTAAGTCAGAAACAGGGTGTTGTCAGAATTATTTTCAACAAGCTAGCTTAACTTTGTAATCAAATTATCTACTATTGGTGCAGAAAAAAGAGTCAACTCAAAGGTATATAATCCCCGCTTCTCTAACCAGAGGAAAACTTCAGATTGGTGTTCAATCCTTCTAAAACTTTTACCATGAAATACTAATATATTAAACATATTTTTTTCTAAACCAAATAATTTCATTTGATTTTTATTTCTATGGTTCAGGTGAACAAAAGGGACAGTGTTTTGTTGTTGAATTCTTTCGCATTGGACTGGACGAAAGCTACTACTTCGAGGATTAATTGTCTATAAGCTGGCCTCCTCTTCACTGAAGAACACAAATATCCATATGATGTTTGCTTCACATATAACGGCACATGTAAGGGCATAATCGATCAGAATGAGTGAAGGTTGAAGCTTTTATTGTCAGGATTATATAATTGCACAATACATCTATTTAACCAAAGATTTCGTGAGTTGCTGAGTTTCTGTAAGTTGGATCTTTTATGCACAATACACTGTAAATTGCATTATTCGGAACCATGTACATCGGTACAAATCCAGAATCTGACCTACAAGTCCATCATTGGCAACCCAAAGATAAGAATTACTATTAACCTTGCAAGGATAGCACTATGGACATGAAGGATCAACTTATTAAGAGCAGGTTGTGGAGCATCTCGTGCACCCAATATTCAAACATATGCTGAATCTGACATGTGTTGAAGACTGAAAACACTCAATGATACAATAGATTTGAACCAAACTACTTTAGAATTGTGGTGTTGAAACTAAGTTGTATCACATTTATCATTCTTAAGGTTTTATTCAAAATTAAGTTGAATAATGGAAAGTACACTTATATTTACTATGATATACTTATAACTTAAGCACTCAGAGCAAAACATTTAGGAGGTCTAGTTTTGTTAACCTTCTCTTCAGTACTACCAATGTCAACAAAGGCATTATCTAAGATCCATTCATGGAGGAACATTAGAGTTCACTGCTTTCAGAATCACCTACCCGTGGCCTCACCGTTTACCAAAGAAATAAATCTGGTTTGATAGAACAACATGATAATCATAGAATTAGTCCACACATACCCTGAAGGTTTAGAATTAAATCTGTAAATGCCAAAAAAATGCAAAAACTAAGCACTCACCAGGAAGCTTTGTTGGGAGAGAAGCAAATCAGTTGCACGAATGGATCTGGAAAGCCAGAATGCACAGTTAAATACACAAATACCTCCCTGTTATCACCAGAATTTGACCGAGTCAGAGGTGGGCCGCGATCAAGATGGATTTGAAGAATATACATGGGAGAAATATGTGAATCGGCCTTTATATGTAAAGTGTGGGCTAGTTGGCCCGTGTATCTGTAACATATTAGGATACGTGTCGGTTAGTTAGAGTTTTACCCGTGCACGGTTAGGTGCACGCCGCAATTAGAAAGTCCCTCGGACTATAAATATGTATCTAGGGTTTATGGAATAAACAACAACCAACGTTCACCACAAACAAATCTCGGCGCATCGCCAACTCCTTCGTCTCGAGGGTTTCTACCGGTAAGCACCATGCTGCCTAGATCGCATCTTGCGATCTAGGCAGCGTAATGCCTATCCCCGTTGTTCATGCGCTGCTCGTGCTGAAGCCTTTTTGATGGCGAGCAACGTAGTTATCGTAGACATGTTAGGGTTAGCATTGTTCTTCGTATCATATGCTATCGTAGTGCAACCCTTGCATGTCTAGCCGCCCTTACACCTGTCTCAGGTGTAGGGGCGGCACCCCGCTTGATCTTTATTTAGTAGATTCGATCCGTTACGGTTGCTCCTTGATTCTTCAAGGATTAGTTTAATATCTGCAATAGTTAGGCCTTACAAAGGGTTGGAGGATCCAGCGGCGTGTAGGGTGTAGTTTGCTAGCCCTAGACAGGAAGTTCCGAGGATCAACCTCGTGTTGGTTTTTAGGCCCCGTCTAGGATCGGCTTACGATCACCGTACGCGAGCGCGAGGCCCAATCGTGAGTAGGATGATCCGATTATGCGGTGAAAACCCTAAATCGTCGTAGATCTCATCAGCTTTATCTTGATCAAGCAGGACCACCATATATTCGGACACCTTGTCTGAATCATGGGTGGATCGGCTCTTTGAGCCGATTCACAGGATAACCTGAGAGCCGATCGAGGCTCGTATTTAACGTTTACGTGTGTGCCCTGCAGGAAACTAAGCGAGGCATCATCCACACCTTCCTGACCAGGTATAGGTCAGGTGGCACGCCCTTGCAATTAGCATCGGACGTGTGACCAGGAGGCTTTGCGGGCCGTCGCTCAGAGGGACTGGGGCCAGCCGCAGCCCTAGTTGTTCCCGGCTCTACTGTGTTGCCCGTCGCTGCCCGCCGGTGGGTTTCTGACGTCAACACATTCTGGCACGCCCGGTGGGACCATCTTCGACATCCACCGCATCGCCATCTACATCTGAGATGGCGGAAAGCACTCCGGTCAAGTACGAGGATCTGACTGACGAGCTCAAGAAGAAACATGACGAGATCAAGACAGTCCTCGAGGCCGAACTCATCGGCTCCTTTGGAAAGACCCATTCACACGATGTCAAGCTCCATGGGAACGCACGTCCATGGCCTGGCGTCAACATGGTGGATCTCAGCCACTCCGTAAGGAAGCCAGAGTTCTCCTCTGGTATCAACATGGCAGGGCTTGGAAGCCGCCATGGCAGAGATGAAGCAGAAAGCAGCCACTCCCGTAGCAAGGATAAAGAGGAGGCCGATCCACGCGACCGGCCCCAAGATGACGATAGACGGTACCTAACCGAAGGAGAAGTGGGAAGCATGCAGTATCAACGTCCACTCTCTGCACATCCCTTCAACAAATATGAGCACCAGTATGACCGACGCCAGCGCTACGACGTGGACGATGAGAGGTATCGTCGGTCTGATGCAGAGGGTAGAGGGTATCGTCGGCATGATATGAACGACGACAGGTACAATCATCACGCTAGAGGGAGGTCAAGGGAACAGGATGACGTGGATAGGCACTGGGACTGCCCCTTCTTCAGACACTGCTGGGATTCAGGAATGAGCCGATTGCCCACAATCGGCAACTGCCCAGAATGCAAACAAAGGAAGAGGGATACAGCTAACGTGTCCGTGTTCAAACGTCTAGGGCCTCTCCCGCCTCGGTACAGACAAGTGGAGCCTGCTCAGGTGGAAGATCTCAAGGAACTAGAGGACGATGATGAAGAAGACAAGTATCATCGGCCAAGGTGGTGTCCTGATGGGCTCAGCCGTTCCCAGAAGCGAAGGGTTCAGCGACTACGTGGATTGGAGGAAGCTGAAAGGTTATACCTGCACACGTTGAGGAAGGCGCGGCCTGACTTGGCCGCTAAAATTCAGCGAACCCTGGACGAAGAAGGTCGGCCACAAAGAAGAGAGTGGCGCCCCAAGCAAAGGAAAGCCGATGATGAAACATCGGCTGGCACGAACATGGTGTTTATCCTTCCAGCGGAGTTTAGCGCTCCAGGATTTGACGAAGCACCCGTGGCACAACTTGACTGCGGCCCACGGCCGGTCATCTTCGAGAAGCCACGAGAAAGAAGCTACAGGCATCTGAAGGCCCTATACTTGCGAGGTTACATCAATGGGCAGCCTGTCAACAAGATGTTGGTAGACACCGGAGCGGCAGTTAACATTATGCCATACTCCATGCTACGTCGGTTAGGACGCTCCAGCTCGGATCTGATCAAGACAAACGTGACACTGAGCGATTTCAACGGACAAGCATCTGACGCACAAGGTGTTCTGAGTGTGGATTTGACCATAGGAAGGAAAACTGTCCCTACGACGTTCTTCATCATCGACAGCAAGAGTACCTATGCTGTCCTGCTAGGGAGAGATTGGATCCACGCCAACTGTTGCATCCCATCCACGATGCACCAATGCCTGATACAGTGGGATGGAGATGAAGTAGAAGTCATCCACGCAGATGATTCAGCCGAGATTTCAACGGCTGGCATGAACGTTTGGGAGACATCAGGCCAAGAGCCACTCTCAGGCATCAATTTGGACGACTGCGAGCGCATCGACGTAACAAAGAACGGGGTTAGGCTGGTTTTATCCACCGGCCTGACCGTGTGACAAGAGCAACATCAATGAGTAAATGTGGCGATGCCGATCCAAGCGATCGGCCCCAAAGGTTTCTGAAGGAAGCAAAAACCTTCATCGAGCAAAGCAACGTGGAGGCCGATTCCAGCAATCGGCCAAAATTATCCTCGACATACGTTTTGTCTGTGTTGAGCATTGGTCCAACAGATGCCTGAAAAGCCGATACCATCAATCACTTGACAGAATCGGCTCGGGGGGCACATAGACGGATAGAACACGAGGATACGAAGTTGGAAGTGGCTGTCAAATGCCCGGCAGCTCAAGATATATTCTTTGATGATGATGGGTATGGAAGTATGGGGGCCGATACATGAGTAAATCGGCCGTGAAAAATTGAATTTTTTTAAGCACAGCCGATGTGCAGACATCGACTCAAGGGTGGCTCAGCGGTGCCAGCAGAAGCGAGCAGGTGACTTGGCATCCAGAGATTGTGGAGAACATCACTGGAAGTTGCGCCAGGATGCCAAAGATGATGAGCCGATAGGAGCAGCAAGGCGCAAGAGTTGAACTGGAAAAGCTCGGGGGGCAGTTCGCCCTAGAAATTCTTCGTTCTGGCAAGCCGATTTTGTTGAAATCGGCTAGCTCACTATTGTCCTCGCTCTGACTGAGGCTCGGGGGGCAGCTTGCCCTGAAGGATCCTTTGCTACAGGAAGCCGGTTTTGTTGGAATCGGCTGGCTCTGCATCACAACTTGTCTGAAGCTGGTGTTGCTAAATTATCAGTTTCAGCATGCAAGTCGATTCAGCGACAAACCCAGAGCTCTGTTGAAGACACCTGCCTAAAACCAGATTGCTAGCCTATGGGGTCGGCTGGTAAGATTCATAATCGGGTTTTATGATCTTTTTTGAGGTGTTTCATGATGCAAAGCCGATGCACAGTCATCGACTCTAGTACAAGCACGCAAAGTTGCCAGGTTGCCGGTTCGGCGGGGCTATCAGGGGAGTGTTGGCATACAAGACAGCTTTTTGCTCATTGAACTGTGGGTGATCATCTGCAGTATCGGCTGACAACGGAAGAAAGGTGATTGACTGGTTGGCCCCGCATGATAGCTCTCTCAAACATGATCGAGCCCGGGTCTGTATATCTGAATTACGTGTCGTCATCACTGTTTTCACCTCGGCTGAGACTCGGGGGGCAGCTGGCCTCGTGGATACTCTGTTTTTAGAAGCCGATTGGAGAATCATCGGCTGGTCCCGCAACGCAATTACTCTCAAAGGCGATGAGTTCTTGCAAAAGAGAGATCCATCATCACCGATGAAGAATTGACTCTGGGCTATCTGGTTGCTGTAAAGGAACAGAACAGGAGATATCTGTACTACAGGAGTCTCGGTTTCAACGGCAAGTTGTTTCAGCAGTGTTTTTAGGACTCTTTGGAAGGCATGGTCTGCCTCATTGTCCACCAGGGCTCCGATTCATCTGTCAAAGAAATGAAAAATGGATCATGAGAGACCGGTGCGTTGTCATCGGCACATTAAGCATTGGCTAAGTGACGATCGACGGGATCAGTATGAAGGGGCAAACCGGCGAGATCAGTATGAGGGGAAATCGGCTAAATTGGCATAAGGGAAATCGGCAGAATCAAATTGGGGAATTTCTTCATAAGCAAGATTTCTTACAAAAAGAGCTGATTACTCTCAAAAGGAAGCATTAGGGGGTACATTGCCCCATCTACTACTGGTCCTATGCTAGAAGTCCTATCTACGGGCCGTCACTGCCCTCGTCATCGCCATCGTCGCCGCTGTCGGCGCTACTCCCGGCGGGCTCGTCGTCGCTGCTCCAATGGCCGCCGACCGGGCCTTCGTTGTCCTCGTCCTCCTCTTCAGCGTCGTCGTCGCTGTCGAAGTCGCTGAGGTTCCCCGACCAGGGGCAGAACCGCTTGGCCGGCGGCCCGTCGGAGGAGGTGTCGTCCTCATCCTCCTCCTCCTCCTCCTTCTCCTCCTCCTCCTCCTCGGGAGAGGTGAAGTCATAGGAGAAGCGATCGTCGTCGCTCTCCTCCTCCGTTTCCCCGTCGGCAAGGAAGCGGAGGTCGCTTTCCCCGTCGGTCAGGGACTTGTCGTCCTCCGACCAAATGGAGAAGTCATGGCTAGACTCCTCCCCGGCCTCAATGGCGCGGCGGGTGTTGGCTGCGTGGACCTCCGCCGGGTTCGGCTCCGGCGTCGGCTCGCGAGACGAAGAGGACTGGGTGGAAAGATCCGATGAGGCAGAGGAGGAAGAGGACATGGTGGCGCAGGAGGGCTTTCGGAGTGCTAATGCGAAGAAGATGCGGGAATAAACTGTGCGGAGCGGTTAAATAAAAGGGGATATAGTGGAAATTCAATGCCACAGCAGTTTCCGAGGAAGTGGTGCCTAAAAAAAAAACTGCCAAGTCACGCGGAGAAGTTGAGAAGGCAAGGCATCATGATGACGGATACTGCAACGGTTCTGCCACGACATGACCCAACGAAGGAAAGCAGAGTGATTTTGGAATTACCAATTCCAAAACCAGGGGGGCATGTGTTATCACCAGAATTTGACCGAGTCAGAGGTGGGCCGCGATCAAGATGGATTTGAAGAATATACATGGGAGAAATATGTGAATCGGCCTTTATATGTAAAGTGTGGGCTAGTTGGCCCGTGTATCTGTAACATATTAGGATACGTGTCGGTTAGTTAGAGTTTTACCCGTGCACGGTTAGGTGCACGCCGCAATTAGAAAGTCCCTCGGACTATAAATATGTATCTAGGGTTTATGGAATAAACAACAACCAACGTTCACCACAAACAAATCTCGGCGCATCGCCAACTCCTTCGTCTCGAGGGTTTCTACCGGTAAGCACCATGCTGCCTAGATCGCATCTTGCGATCTAGGCAGCGTAATGCCTATCCCCGTTGTTCATGCGCTGCTCGTGCTGAAGCCTTTTTGATGGCGAGCAACGTAGTTATCGTAGACATGTTAGGGTTAGCATTGTTCTTCGTATCATATGCTATCGTAGTGCAACCCTTGCATGTCTAGCCGCCCTTACACCTGTCTCAGGTGTAGGGGCAGCACCCCGCTTGATCTTTATTTAGTAGATTCGATCTGTTACGGTTGCTCCTTGATTCTTCAAGGATTAGTTTAATATCTGCAATAGTTAGGCCTTACAAAGGGTTGGAGGATCCAGCGGCGTGTAGGGTGTAGTTTGCTAGCCCTAGACAGGAAGTTCCGAGGATCAACCTCGTGTTGGTTTTTAGGCCCCGTCTAGGATCGGCTTACGATCACCGTACGCGAGCGCGAGGCCCAATCGTGAGTAGGATGATCCGATTATGCGGTGAAAACCCTAAATCGTCGTAGATCTCATCAGCTTTATCTTGATCAAGCAGGACCACCATATATTCGGACACCTTGTCTGAATCATGGGTGGATCGGCTCTTTGAGCCGATTCACAGGATAACCTGAGAGCCGATCGAGGCTCGTATTTAACGTTTACGTGTGTGCCCTGCAGGAAACTAAGCGAGGCATCATCCACACCTTCCTGACCAGGTATAGGTCAGGTGGCACGCCCTTGCAATTAGCATCGGACGTGTGACCAGGAGGCTTTGCGGGCCATCGCTCAGAGGGACTGGGGCCAGCCGCAGCCCTAGTTGTTCCCGGCTCTACTGTGTTGCCCGTCGCTGCCCGCCGGTGGGTTTCTGACGTCAACACTCCCTGATCTAGTTTGTTAGGCTTTTAGATCTTTATATTGTCTACGTCTGCCTATTTAGATGAGAAGATTGGAATTGGAGAGTACATGAAGACTGGCAGCAAACCAAAACACAAGATCGAAACAATCACTCCTTCTGCCTAGGTGCGCCCCTCCCACTTTTGTATTGATTATCCAATCGGCCAGTGTTCAGGTCGAGGGGGGAGAGGGAAAGGGGAGAGACGAGTTTGAGGGTGGGTAGAGAGAGCACAGGCTGAGAGAGAGGGAGACTGGGAGCAGCTCGGCTTGGCGTATGAACCGTAGCCATCGTCTCTGCTCGCTGCTCGTTGACATCAAACCCTACAATTAAAATAGAATCAGAATGAGGAGCTCACATAGATGTACGCGGGCTTTCCTTCCGTAGCAGCCGCTCCTCCTCTTCCTCGCGTCCAGTCTCCTCCTTTACTCTCCCCCGCGCTGGGCCTCTGCTCTGTGACGCCATAGCACCTCGGAGGGGATCTGAGGGGGAGGCGTCACCCTGGGCGCCTAAGGTGGGGACTGGGCATGGAGGAGACGCACTCCATGGCGCTGGCAGACGACGGCGCAGGGGGTGGTCGGCCATGGCGTGGAGGAGCCGTGACGGCGGCTGACGTCGATGCCAGCGACCTGGAGGAGCCTCGACGGCGGCTGACGTCGACGCCAGCGATCGGCGGCGACCCACGGCGCCTCCTCCAGCCCACGACCGTGGCCGTCCGGCTCCATCCAGGGGAGAGGCGGCGCGGCGCTCGCCTCCACGCACCTCCGAGATGCGCTGGTCCAACGCCTTCTGCGACTGGGAGAGTGCCTCTCGCGCTTCTCCAGCGCCTGGGGAGTGCCCTCTCCGGCCTCACGCGCGGCTGCAGCGGGAGAGAGAGGTCGGCCGGCGATTGGGGGAGGAGAAGAGACGTGGATTGGAGAGGAGAGGAGGAGCGGGGAGTGGGGAGTGGATTGGGTGTGCCCCCGATCTAGATTTTCACCGTCAGGCGCTGGAGACGAAAGGCGAGCGAATTAATACCCGTAGCTGTCTCTGACCGTTGGGCCCCAGACATAGCTGGACCCAGGCGTCATGGACTCGTAGGGAAGATGAGCAGGTGAGGAAAAAACTCACCGATCGGACGGCTGCAGTTGAAAGAACATTTCCCGCCCTTTTGGGTTTTGTGTGTTTGACGTCAACACTATGTATATTTTTATGAGTGTTATTGTAGACAGGTACAAGCTATCAAAGATTATGTTGGATCGGTGAATTGCTTTAGCTGTTCTGGAGTTCTGCAGTTTTTCTGTGACTAGCGGAAGTTCCGCCCAACAGGAAGTTCCGCCCTGGCTTTTTTCAGCAGAAGCTCCTCAGCGCAGTTTGGCCACAACTCTTTTCTTCCTGACCGGAAGTTCCGGTGAAGTTGGCCGGAAGTTCCGCCCGGCGGAACTTCCGCCCAACTTCCGGACAAGTTTCGGAATTCCGAGTTTGTGGCTCAGTATAGTCCTGTAAGGTTTTCGCAAGTTTCCGGAACTTGGCCGGAACTTGGCCGGAACTTCCGGCCACCGGAAGTTCCGCCCAAGTTCCGCCCCTTCTTTTGCTTTGCAGGATATTTATCAGAGGCGGAAGTTCCGGCCTGAATGGCGTACTTCCGGTGGAAGCCGGAACTTCCGGCCATCCTGGCCGGAACTTCCGGTGTAAGTGAAATTCGTCCCCAACGGTCAGATCTGAAAGCTCCACCCATATAAATAGCTTTCTTCTCCAAAGGGATAGGTTGCTCAATCATTATACAAGAAATCTGCCAAGCCACCTCCATTAGAGCCACCTCAAGAAAGTCAAGATTTGCAAGATCTCCTTCCTCCCCCAACCAAAGCTCTTGATCTTTGGAGATTCGAAGGAGAAGACACCGATCTACGTCCTCACCGAAGCGTTCTTCTTTTCCCCCTCATTTGTTTGAGGGATCTCATGCTAGTGTTCCTATTTGGTTCCCTAGTTGATTTGTGTTGATGTATTGTTGTTGATTGTTGTGTTGTAACAGATTTGGGAGCCTCCAATTTGGTTGTGGATGTGTGCCCCAAGAACCTTGTAAAGGCCCGGTTTCCGCCTCGAGGAAATCCCTTAGTGGAAGTGGGCTAGGCCTTCGTGGCGTTGCTCACCGGAGATCTGAGTGAAGCCTTCGTGGCTGTTGGTTTGGCTTTCGTAGCAACCACACTCCTCCAAACGTAGACGTACCTTCTTGCAAAGGAAGGTAACTACTGGAATCATCTCCGTGTCATCGCGTGCTCCACTCTCGGTTACCTCTATCCTATTCTATCTCTATATTGCTTAGATATATCTTGCTTAGTTGTTAGCCTTGTCATATAGGTAAATTCACTTAGTTGCATATCTAGAGAATTTACCTTTTGTGTCAAGCCTAAATTGAAAAAGAACTAAAAATTGGTTAGCACCTATTCACCCCCCCTCTAGGTGCGGCATACGATCCTTTCAATTGGTATCAGAGCCTCGGCTCTTATTTCGGGCTTAACCGCCTAAGAGTATGCCGGACGAGGTGCCCTCGGAAGGGGCCGC
Source organism: Lolium perenne (assembly GCF_019359855.2). Lineage (NCBI taxonomy): Eukaryota > Viridiplantae > Streptophyta > Magnoliopsida > Poales > Poaceae > Lolium > Lolium perenne. Next base: position 27,960,189 of record NC_067248.2, on the reverse strand, counting down.
CAAGACGGTCTCCATGGAAGACTTCAATTCGTTGAAGTCCTCCATGGAAGCCCAAATGGAAAGCATGAAAAAGATGATTGCCGAGCTTTTGGCTCCAGCCCTTCCTAAGGCTCCTAGTGTAGAGGTAAAAGACACGGGTGCGTTAGATGAGGGAGAGGCTTCGGACTTACCCTCATCTACCAAACCCGTGGAAGGTGATAACTTAAACACTATAAAAAATCCCATTGCATCTCCTAGGGGAACTAGTGGGGGTGAGAGCTACAATCGAGTACCTCCACCTTTTCTATCTCCCGATATACCGGTTCCCCATCCCCATTTGAACATTCGAGGCGACCCACCTAAGTTTTCCGTTGAGAATTTCGATACTTGGCGATTTGAGTTTCGCTCTCATGTTTGCAGTGCCTCCAATGAACTTTGGAGAATCATCTTGGAAGGCTTCAACCCTTACAACCCCGACAAGTTGACTAGAAGAGAAGCGGTTGATAGTCAACTCAACAACACCACCTTGCACATGATTCAAACTAGTGTGGGGACAAAGGATTTGCCTCGTGTTCGGAACTACACCACCGCCAAGGAAGCTTGGGAAGGTTTGGCCGCTAGTTGCATTGGAAGTGAGAGCACGAGAAGGAACAAGTTTAATGCTCTTCGGAATCAAGCCGAAGGATTCATGAGGCTACCGGATGAAGATCATCAAGACATGTATTCAAGACTTCTCATCGTTGCCGATTCCTTCCGGCTTATTGGTGCCACCCACATCAATTACTCTTGGATCAAGGAGAAGTACATTGAATGTATGATGCCGTATGTACCCATTGATGTCAAGACCCTTGTTGGGAGAGAATGCTATTCCTCTCTCTCTTCTCAAGATGCCGTGCACGAGATGCAAGCCCTCAAGGTGCTCGAGCAAAACTCTCATGATACTCTCAATCGTGCCATTGGTATGTCAAAAGGGAACAATCTTGCCTTGGTGGTCAACCCCGTAGAAGAAGTGTACCCTCAAGAGCAATATAGGGCATCTTGGAGTATGTCCTATCCGGAAGATTTGCAATGCCATTACCATGATCACATGGCCTTCCATGCAAAGTCCTTTTGGGTTGATCCCTCCAAGGCCAAGGAAGACAACATCAAGAGAAACAACAAGAGTGGGTTCACTAGCTTTGGTCCAAAGACAAGATCATGCTACAATTGTGATGACAAGCGCCACTTCATTGCCGAATGCCCCTATGAGAATAGAGAGCTTCATAATGGAAGGCTCATTCCCAAGGACAAGAGCAAAGACACAAAGGGCAAATATTCAAAAGCCTCCAACAAGAAATTCTACCACAACAAGACCAAGAAGGGCAAGAGGCCCTCAAGAGTTGTGCTAGTAACAAGGGAAGAATATTCTTCTGATGAAGTTGAAAGTTCTAGTAGTGAGGAAAGTGAAGAAAGCTCAAAGGAATTGGCCGCCATCGTCACCACCAACATTCCCTCTTCATCTCTCTTTGACTCTCCCAATGAGAATCCTCATAACAAGAATGCACATTGCTTCATGGCAAGGTCCTCCTTGGACACATCTATTGTGCTATCAACTCAAGAAGAGTATACCTCCGGAGATGATGATGTTGATGATGAAGAAGATGCAACCTCTAATGGATTGGTCGCTCTTGCCTCCCTCTACACTAACTCTTCATCACCAAGTGAATCCCCCAATGAGGTCATTCATGTGGAGGAAGAAAGTTGCCTCATGGCTAAATCCTCCGAGGTATCATCCCCTAACCCCTCTATGCCTAACATATCTAGTGATCTAGGGGTTGATGATGCTAGTCTAAAAGTGAAACAAGAAATGCTAGAGTTTGATGATTTCATTCTCAACCTACAAGGTAACACTAAAAAACATGTTTCAAATCTCATGGCTCGTATAGCTCAACAAAATCATACTCTTGAGAAAAAGGGTCAAATAGAGAGAGAAGACTCTCTTGAAATCCATGCTCTTAAAAATGCTCTTGAGGAAAGTCAAGAAACCATAGCTTCTCTTGAAGAGAGGCTAGAAAATATTGAAGAGCCTCAAGATAAATTTAACAAGCTCACTAAAGCTAGAGATCTTGCTAGGGCTAAGAATAAAGTGCTTAAAAAGGAAAAGGCCCAATTTGGGGTTGATCATGAGAAACTTGTGAAGGATCTAGATGAACTAGACAAAGCTCACAAAGCTTTGAAGAGTGAATACACTCTCCTATCCAAGTCGTTTGAGCAACTTCAAATTAGGCTTGCTTCATATGATGTGCCTAGTTCCTCTACTCCTTCATGTGATCATGCAAATGTTATTGAGGAAAATACTAGGTTGAAGGATGAACTTGCAAAGGCCTCCTCTCCCCAAAGTAAACTTTCTTTGGATGATCTTTTGAGTAAGCAAAGATCAAACAATGGGAAGGAGGGCCTTGGTTATGGAGCCAAGGCAAAGAAGGCAAACAAGCAAAAGGCCAAGCCCGCACAAGAGAAGAAGAAAGATATCACTAATGGTGAAGCTCCTAAGGGCAAAACCATTAATGATGATGATGCGGGAAATGCTAACCCTCACTATGTTTTATTTAAAGATTATTATGGTGATGTTTATGCTAAATATGTTGGCCCATATGATGGTTATGTTGCTTGGTCTATTTGGGTCCCAAAGACCCTTGTTGCTAACAAAAGAGGACCCATTGTTGAATGGGTACCTAAATCCAAGAATTGATCTCATGTAGGACTATGTCACGGAGGTTCAAAATGGGTACTTGATAGTGGATGTACAAGTCATATGACCGGCAGCAAGAATCTCGTCAAGGAGTTGAGGCCCAACATAAATGATATCACCGTCTCCTTTGGCGATAATTCTACATCCGAGGTATTGGGTTTTGGCAAGGTTGTGGTTGCACACAACATTACTCTTGTGGATGTCATGCTTGTCAAAACCCTTGGTTACAATTTGCTTTCCGTTTCCGCCCTTGGCAAGATGGGTTTCGCCGTCTTTATTGATAATGATATTGTGGTCCTCTTGTGGAGCAAGACTCTAAAAGTCGCTTTCGTTGGGTATCGGGAACATAACTTGTATGTGGTGGACTTTTCGGGGACCACTACTTCAAGTGCGATGTGCCTATTCGGAAAGGCGGATGTGGGTTGGTTGTGGCATCGCCGCCTAGCCCATGTCAACATGAGAACTTTGCAAAGTCTTCACAAGGGGAACCATATTGTGGGTCTAATGGAAAATGTTTCTTTTGCCAAAGATCGTGTTTGTAGGGCTTGTGTTGAAGGCAAAATGCATGACTCACCGCATCCAAGCAAGACTATCATCTCTTCCAAGAGGATCTTGGAGCTCCTTCATGTGGATCTCTTTGGTCCCATTACTCATGCAAGTCTTGGTGCGAAGAAACATTGCTTGGTGATTGTTGATGATTACTCAAGATACACTTGGGTCTACTTTCTCAAGACGAAAGATGAGACTCAACAAATATTCATTGACTTTGCTACCGAGGTGCAACGCCAACACAACCTCCTCATCATGGCAATAAGAAGTGACAACGGCTCCGAGTTCAAGAACTATACACTCAATGATTTTCTTAGTGATGAGGGGATTCATCATCAATATTCCGCTGCTTACACCCCTCAACAAAATGGTGTTGCGGAGAGGAAGAACTGGACCCTTATGGATATGGCAAGATCTATGATGGCGGAGTATAAATCCCGCTATAATTTTTGGGCCGAAGCCATCTCCACCGCTTGCCACTCTTCCAACCGGATCTATCTCCGCAAGGGATTGAACAAGACTCCATATGAAATACTCACCGGCAACAAGCCCAATATCTCATACTTCAAGGTGTTCGGTTGTAAGTGTTTCTACAAAATCAAAGGAGTTCGTTTGTCTAAATTTGCTCCTAAAGCTTTGGAGGGTATATTTGTTGGTTACGGTGCCGAATCTCACACCTATAGAGTCTTTGATGTATCCTCCGGGATTATCATTGAATCTTGTAGTGTGAAGTTCGAAGAAAATGATGGCTCCCAAGTGGGGCAAGTTGATGTATGTGCAGGTGATGAAATACCTCAAGATGCCATAGTAAGAATGGGTGTGGGATTTTTCCGCCCCATTGAGGGACACGGTGTGGCGTCTCGGGAAGAACTATGCTCTACCACGGTGGAGCCCTCATCCTCTCAACATCAACAAACCCCATCTCTTGAAGCTAATGATGCACCAACCCAAGAACAAGAAGAAAACCCTCTCTCTCATGAACAAGATCAAGGACAAGATCAACCAAGAATTCATGATGGCTCCGATGAGTATCCATTTGATATTTGTGCTTCACCAAATATTGTCCAAGATCAAGCACATGAGGATGAGCAATCTCAAGAAATTGAGGAAGCTCAAATTCAAGGTCAAGACGGGGACCCAAATGATCAAGTTGATCAAGTGACACCTCCAAGGACAAGAAGAACCAAGGAGGAGATCGAGGCCCGTCGTTTAGCAAGAAGAGATAGGACCCTTGAAATTCGTGGACACACTCATGACAAGGTCCTTGGTGATGTTCGAGCAAAAGTCTCCACAAGAAGGCAATTGGCTAACTTTAGCAATCATCATGCTTATATCTCCGTAGTGGAACCCAAGAAAGTGTTTGAAGCCCTTGAAGATTCGGATTGGGTGGAAGCTATGCACGAGGAACTCAACAACTTCAAGCGCAACAAAGTGTGGACCTTAGTAAAGAAGCCAAAGGAGTGCCGCAATGTTATAGGCACTAAATGGATATTCAAGAACAAGCAAGATGAGTTTGGGAATATTGTGAGGAACAAGGCAAGATTGGTGGCTCAAGGTTTCTCTCAAGTTGAAGGAATTGACTTTGGAGAGACTTATGCTCCCGTGGCCTGCCTTGAGTCCATCCGTATCCTTCTTGCTTATGCATCGCATCATAACTTTAAGTTACAACAAATGGATGTGAAAAGTGCTTTTCTTAATGGTCCTTTGCATGAAGAGGTTTATGTTAAGCAACCCCCGGGGTTCGAGGATCTCAACTTTCCTAACCATGTCTACAAGCTTGATAAAGCACTTTATGGTCTCAAACAAGCTCCTAGAGCTTGGTACGAGCACCTTAAGGAATTGTTGGTAGACCGTGGGTTTGATGTTGGGCTAATCGACCCCACTCTTTTTACTAAGAGGGTCAATGGGGAGCTTTTCGTTTGCCAATTATATGTTGATGATATTATATTTGGCTCTACTAACAAAGCTTTCAATGATGAATTCTCAAAGCTTATGACCGATAGGTTTGAGATGTCTATGATGGGAGAGATGAAGTTCTTCCTCGGTTTTGAGATCAAGCAATTGAGGGAAGGAACCTTCATCAACCAAGCAAAATATCTCCAAGACATGCTCAAGAGGTTCAAGATGACCGAGATGAAGGGTGTGGCCACTCCGATGGTTACCAAATGTCATCTTGCACTAGATCCCAATGGTAAAGAGGTGGATCAAAAGGTATATCGCTCCATGATTGGATCCTTGCTTTACCTTTGTGCATCTAGACCGGACATAGTGTTGAGCGTTGGTGTGTGTGCAAGGTATCAAGCATCTCCTAAGGAGAGCCACATGATGGCTCTCAAAAGAATCTTTCGATATTTGGTTGATACCCCAAGATATGGTATTTGGTACCCCAAAGGCTCAAGTTTTATTCTCAATGGATACACCGATGCGGATTGGGCGGGTGACAAGGATGATAGGAAATCAACTTCCGGGGCTTGCCAATTCCTTGGTAGGTCCTTGGTGTGTTGGTCTTCTAAGAAGCAAAATTGCATATCTCTCTCCACCGCCGAAGCCGAATATGTTGCCGCCGCAAGTGGATGCACTCAATTGTTATGGATGAGGCAAACTTTAAAGGAATACGGTGTCATTTGTGACAAAGTGCCTCTATTATGTGACAATGAAAGTGCCATCAAGATTGCCTATAATCCAGTGCAACATTCAAGAACGAAGCACATTGAGATCCGGAATCATTTCATTAGGGATCATGTTGCCCGTGGTGATATTGAGCTTATCTATGTTCCTACCAAAGATCAACTTGCCGATATTTTCACGAAGCCTCTTGATGAAGCAAGGTTCTCTTATTTGAGGAATGAGCTAAATATCATTGATTCAAGGAGTCTAGCTTGACCATCTTGCAAACACACCTTTGTCTCAAAACTTTATTTATTTTAGATGTGGGCATGGAGATAGGGGGAGTGCGGTTTAAATTATTGAGCTATCCCTCCCCCCATAATGCCAACATTAAGAAATCATTCTCTTTATATCATATGTTGATATGTGAGCTTCAATGATGAGTAGTGGCTTGGACCCAAGATATATCTTCGCGGTGCCATGCCACAACACTCATATATGGTGGCCTAGGCCACCACACTCTTCTTTGTGAAGAGTTGGAGTTGTTTGGATCTTCATTGGATTTTATTGACATCTCCTTGTTTATGGGAAATCACTCATTTTTGGCCTTCATTTGCATTATTTGCAAAAATGAGTGATCATGTACCATCTCACAGTTTGGCGTATCTGTCCTAAGCCTATCTCATCTAAGACATATCCTTCACCTTCTCAAGTGCACCTTGTTCGTGTCAAAATCCTGTTTTTAGGCACAGTTTCCTGTTCCACCGGAAGTTCCGGTCATTTCGACCGGTACTTCCGGCTGGTATCTTTTCGCCTGTTCTGCCTTGTTCGTGTCCTGCCTGGGTGGTTCCTGCGAGACCGGAAGTTCCGGCTCCAACGAGCGGAACTTCCGGCCTTAAGTGGCCACTATATAACTGGGCCGAACGGGTGAGCAGTTCCATCTTCCTCATTTTTCCCTTTTCCAAGATCTATTTGGTTGTGCTCCTTCCCTGTGACGGCTGCTGCTCCTCCGGCCGGATCTCCCTCCTCCGGCGCTCCCCGCCGGATCCTCTCCGTGGATCGGCATCCTCTCCCTCTTCTCCTCCATGGCTCCCCCCGGTTTGTGCCTTCTCCCTCTCTATGTGTGGGTAGACCTCACTAGATGAAATATAGGGCATACTCTAGGCAAAGCTATGGTAGAAATCCTCTAGATGCCTTTCCTCTACTAGATCGTGCGTAGGATGTCGTGGTAATGCGGTCCTCTTAGCCATTGCCTAAGATCTGGTGAGAAACTGCCGCTGTCTTCGAATAGCCGGAAGTTCCGGTCCTTCACGCCGGAACTTCCGCCCGGGGCGGAACTTCCGCCGGTTCTCACCGGAACTTCCGGCCTGGCGTTTTATCTGCTGTTACCCGATATCCTGTGCATGCTCAGTGCTTGGCCTCCTTGCTTATTTACACTCATTCATCACTCCTATCTTTTTGATTCCGTTATCAGGTAGTTCCAAGAAGAGAGGCAAGGGTCATGTGGATGAGGTTGAGGAAGAGCTTGAGCAAACCCGACCATCCAAGCTCACCGCTCGCCAAAGAAGCTGCTCAGAGGCTCAAGTCACCGGCTGTTCGTGGGAAGAACATACATATATCCGTGAAGGGCATGCAATATAATGAGTACAAGGAGCTCCGTGACATGAACCCTTACCTCACCCCTCGGAACAATAGGGTTGGGGATAAGCGGTTCCACAACAAGACCCAAGAGGAGATATTCTATGAGATCTACATACCATTCAAGAAAGGGGTAGCCCCTCAACATGCTATTGACACCGGGAAGATGGCTGCTAATAAGTACTTTGAAGAAGCCTATGCCATGTGTGGAGAGTTTGGGCTCTATCCCATTATGGAGCTCAACAAGGACTATGATGTTGGGTTGATTCAACAATTCTTTGCCACCGTCCACTTTGAGCAAGATGAAGCAAAAACATTTCGGTGGATGACTCATGAGAGGCTCCTTGAGTCTAACTTGGCAAAGTTTGGAACCGCCCTTGGATATCCTCGCTTCCCGGGCGTTGATGCAGATGGTTGGAGGTGCCATGATAGCTCATGGGCTCAAACAAGGGAGGTCTTGGAGCACCTCTACATCCCCGGCTGGGGTGTACCGGGCAAGAGTGCGGATCTTCTCCCTACTTGGGATATTATGCTTAGAGTCTACCGGGAAACCATTGGACCGAAGGGTGGCAACCTTGATGAGCTACATCTTTATGAAGTGGATCTTATGGCCAACTCTTTTGCTAAGAAGGGCACCGGTGAGAAGCTTGATGTGATGGACTACATCTATCATGAGATGTGGTCATGTGTGATGGAGAAGAAGCTTCCCGCCTATGCTCCGTACATTATGAAGCTCATTGAGGACACTTGGATGGAGACTTGTCAGGCTAGACTCGTTCAATCCATTCCACTCACTCTCACATCCCATGAAGTGAAGTCATTGAGGGCCAAGCGCCACAACTCTCCTCTTGAAGAGGTTAACCCCGTGGATGAGAAGCCACCAAGCTGGGCTTCTAAGCTTGCTCGCCGCATGAGACAGATTTTTTGCCTCACCTCTGCAGTCAACCACCGTCAGTATCAGCAGCATGCAGAAGCCAAGAAGTCTCGGGTTCGTCAGAAGAGCATCATGAGGGCACTTGCGGTGGACGTGTCTCCTCCCGGATCCGAGGAGAACATCACTCCGGAGGCGGAGTGGGTCTCTCAGCATGGCATGCCTCTCCCTCCAGATGGTCTTGAGATCGAGTCTCCTCCGCACACTCCTCCCTACCCCGGCGCTACATCGAACCTCCCTCCCGGCTGGGCTAACGCCGACCCTTGGGACGTGTAGTTTCTCCTTTCCCCTTTTTGGTGCCTTGGTGCCAAAGGGGGAGAGCGAGAACCTTATTAGGTTGCTCTCCGTTGGGTATTTGCTTGGGGGAGTCACAAGCTCGTGTTGGCTTTGATTTTTATCGCTTGTGATTCTATTTATCTTGTGGTGTTGAACTATGTTCTAGTTTATTTGGTTTGTAAACTCTATCTATGTGCTTGGAACCTTATTTGTGTATGGTAAACTCCGTATGTGAGTCTTCCTTGGTTATCTATGTGTGCATGATCTTATTATCCATATGCTTATCACCATGTTGTATTGCTAATCCTTGGAAGACGGATGCAAGATATAGGGGGAGCTTCTTATGTACCATTGCTCATATCTAGGGGGAGCTCCTCTATATCTCTCACTTTGTTGTTTACATTATCCATTCCTTGCAAATACGTGTGTTGTCATCAAACACCAAAAAGGGGGAGATTGAAAGAACATTTCCCGCCCTTTTGGGTTTGTGTGTTTGACGTCAACACTATGTATATTTTTATGAGTGTTATTGTAGACAGGTACAAGCTATCAAAGATTATGTTGGATCGGTGAATTGCTTTAGCTGTTCTGGAGTTCTGCAGTTTTTCTGTGACTAGCGGAAGTTCCGGCCCCAGCAGGCGGGAGTTCCGCCCTGGCTTTTTTCAGCAGAAGCTCCTCAGCGCAGTTTGGCCACAGATCTTTTCTTCCTGACCGGAAGTTCCGGTGAAGTTGGCCGGAAGTTCCGCCCGGCGGAACTTCCGCCCAACTTCCGGACAAGTTAGTTTTTATTCTAAAATTCGCGTCAACTTTGGTTAGTTTGGTTATTACCCAAACCGAACCGAAGTTTAATGGTTATTACCGAATCTGTACCGTATTTTTATATGTAACCGTATTAACAAAAGTATTCAAATTGTATTTACCGTATAACCGAATTAACTGAACCGAATTAACCATATTAACCGAACGCGCAGCCGGAGGTTTACCTCTGGAGATACCTTTATGAAAGTATCATGATGTGGTCCTCACGGTGCTCAAAGTGCACACAGCTTAGAAATGTGATCAATTGGCAGTACAAAATTTAGATAATCCATGGTGTTTTCCATGAAACGGCAACGTAGTAAAATAAAATATCTTAAAGCAAAAAATCATAAGCGCTAAGCTCCCCGGCAATGACGCCGGAAAACAGCTTGATATCTGCAAGGTCATAGATCGCGTTTAGATAGTTTTTAAAAGTAAGAGTATCGAATCCACGAAAAGCTTGATTGGTAATGGTTTATTACTTCGCACTACCATCAATAAATTATATACTGTAGATCTATTATTTATTCCAGGCAAGAAAAATAAAGATGTTTGTAAAGAGGCAGTAAAATTATACTAAATAACTATAAAGAAAACAAGATAATGCTTGTAAAATAAAGTGCTTGGAGCTCAATAGGGGTAAAACGTTTTCGGGGAGTTCCGGATTTCCCACTACCATGTGTACTATGTTGATTGGGACGTAATGCATGAGTTGTAATATGTTGGTAATGTGAGGAGAGGGCCATTTAAAGGTGCTCCCAAAAGCACTATTTCACACCCCTCATAAGCACTACATTCTCCTCCGCATGAGGCGTGTCGGTCAAGTAATTAAGGGTCTCCCTATGGCTATGGTCATATGCCCTTGTACCTCGTACCCCCTGTTAAGACATGATTGAAAGAGGTGGTGGATTAGTGTCACCTGTACGCCCACGTACTTCCAACCAAGGTTAACGATGATTGCATTCATTGTCCCTAATGAAAAATATTGCAATGGTGCATAACATACAACATCACTGAAGACAACCACCACTTTCACATATTGCAACAAATAAACATAAATCTTTATTTCAGTTCATACAAATGCTAGGGTTCCTCCATCTCCCCAAAAACAAATGAAACTACTCACACATGGGGGTAAATAACATCATCATGAATTGAAATGGAGTACTATGACTCAAATAAGTACAAGTGCAAACCAATCTAACAATTGGAAATACAAGATGGATGAAGAGGATGAAATCGACGATGGTTGTGATGGTGTTGTTGAAGATGATGCCCAAGCCTCCAAGATACAATTAGCAACGCAGTGGATCCCATTTGGTGATGAGTTCCCCGTCCAGATACCTTCTGGAGGTGAGGTTTCATGGTTTTTCTTTGTCTCTGTAACTCTAATCTGAGATACACCTTCGCAGGGTTAATATACTTGACGAGGCGGTTCACCGACACATGGTACAATCACACCATACGGGCGGGTGTGACCATACCAGTGGTCGTTAACTCCACGATCTTCACAAGTTTGTGATTTTTTCCTCTGTTCCGATTTGGAGGTGGTACATGCGTGGAAGGTGTGTTAATGCCTTCAATCATCATAATTGTGGCCATATATGATCTCTTTTATTGATTTGTTGATCTTCCTCCTTAAGTGTACGATCCTAGTGAAATACACAAGATAGGGGTGCGCTAACGCGAAAAAATGACAAAACCTCCAACTTCTAATGTCGCGTCCGCGAGACGGTAGGCACCGGAGGTTTTCACCTCCTTTGTTTGTTCGGTAGTGGGTGCTAGGCTGCTAACCTGGATCACACAAGAGACATAAACACACGATTTTTACCCAGGTTCAGGGCCCCAAATGTGAACCCCTATCTCTTGCTTATTTGATTATACTATGGATATTTGGTGTACACGAGGAGCTACGACTCCACCTTCATTTGCCTCCTTTACAGCCTTTAGCTTATACCTCCGGCTGATGGCCTCCTACACTACTAAGGCCCTCCTTTTATATCGCAAGGGGATACCATGGGGTAAATTTGCATGTACAACAAGTGGCAGCCAGTGGGATGGGCGGCAAGATGGACAAACACTGGTAGAAAAAAGAGCTTCCGTCCAGCCCCATTAGTCGCGGAAATATTCGAACCGCGACTAAAGGGGGCTTTAGTCGCGGTTCGGGAGGCAACCCGCGACTAATGCTCCATCCGAGACGAAAGGGTACCCCTTTAGTCGCGGTTGGTAACACCAACCGGGACTAAAGGGCTATGGAAGGATGCGGCCGGCGGAAAAACCTTTAGTCGCGGTTGGGGACACCCTTTAGTCGCGGTTGGTGTCCCCAACCGCGACTAAAGGTTTTTCCGCATTTTTCACTCCCCACGCACCCTGCACCCCCCCCTTGGATCGCCTTTTTTTGCTTTGTAAAATACAAAAGAAAATGATAGAAAATTCAAAAAAAAATTGTTTTCAGATTCTTGTATGTTATGCAACCTACTATTCGGAGAAATTAAAAAATTCGAATTTTCATTTTTTTTGCAATTTTTTTAAAAAAATGGTAAAACCGCAATAACTTTTGCATACGATGTCGGAAAAAAACGTATAATATATCAAAAAAATCCTGGGAAAAAGTTACATCCGAATTCACCTGGGTTTACCCGGTTAGCCAATTTTTTGATTCTCAAAATTCCAAATGAAAATATGAAAGCAGGAAGATTTTAGTTTTTGCCAGAAATTCCGTATTTTTTATTTTTTTAAAATTTTAAATTAATAATTGCATCTTGCATAAAGATTACTATTACTTAACCATAAAGTTAGCTAATTTTTAGATTTTCAAATTTTCAGGTTTTAGGTTTGGCAAAAAAAATATTTTAAAAAATAAAAAATTAATTATAATATAAATTTAAAAAGTTAATATTTATTTATTTATTCAAGATTATTATTACATCATTACTTTTGTTTATTAAAATAATTATTTGACATTTAAACAATAAAGAAGTGTGACATCGACCAACATGTTAATAGGATTGATATGATACTAGTATCAACAACATGTGCGCGAAGCACTTGGAAGGAGGATGGGAAAGGAACTTGAAAGTTAAGCGTGCTAGTGCTGGAGTAGTGGGAGGATGGGTGACCGAGCGGGAAGTTCGACCACAGGTAAGGATTAAGTGTAGTTAGTGACTAAACTATGCAAATAACAGAAATAGTAGAAATTCTAAAAAAATAGAAAAAAAAGAGGGAGTGAAAAATAATTAGAAACCCAAATAAATTAAAAAAATAACTCGAAATAGCCTTTAGTCCCGGTTCGTGTTACAAACCGGGACTAAAGGTCCTTCGCCCCGGCGCATGCCAGCCGCCCACGTGGCGGGGCCTTTAGTCGCGGTTGCCTTTAGTCGCGCATCGTTAGTCGCGGTTGCGTAACCGCGACTAATGGCTGTTGCAAACCGCGACCAAAGCCGTTTTACCCGTGCACGGTTAGGTGCACGCCGCAATTAGAAAGTCCCTCGGACTATAAATATGTATCTAGGGTTTATGGAATAAACAACAACCAACGTTCACCACAAACAAATCTCGGCGCATCGCCAACTCCTTCGTCTCGAGGGTTTCTACCGGTAAGCACCATGCTGCCTAGATCGCATCTTGCGATCTAGGCAGCGTAATGCCTATCCCCGTTGTTCATGCGCTGCTCGTGCTGAAGCCTTTTTGATGGCGAGCAACGTAGTTATCGTAGACATGTTAGGGTTAGCATTGTTCTTCGTATCATATGCTATCGTAGTGCAACCCTTGCATGTCTAGCCGCCCTTACACCTGTCTCAGGTGTAGGGGCGGCACCCCGCTTGATCTTTATTTAGTAGATTTGATCCGTTACGGTTGCTCCTTGATTCTTCAAGGATTAGTTTAATATCTGCAATAGTTAGGCCTTACAAAGGGTTGGAGGATCCAGCGGCGTGTAGGGTGTAGTTTGCTAGCCCTAGACAGGAAGTTCCAAGGATCAACCTCGTGTTGGTTTTTAGGCCCCATCTAGGATCGGCTTACGATCACCGTACGCGAGCGCGAGGCCCAATCGTGAGTAGGATGATCCGATTATGCGGTGAAAACCCTAAATCGTCGTAGATCTCATCAGCTTTATCTTGATCAAGCAGGACCACCATATATTCGGACACCTTGTCTGAATCATGGGTGGATCGGCTCTTTGAGCCGATTCACAGGATAACCTGAGAGCCGATCGAGGCTCGTATTTAACGTTTACGTGTGTGCCCTGCAGGAAACTAAGCGAGGCATCATCCACACCTTCCTGACCAGGTATAGGTCAGGTGGCACGCCCTTGCAATTAGCATCGGACGTGTGACCAGGAGGCTTTGCGGGCCGTCGCTCAGAGGGACTGGGGCCAGCCGCAGCCCTAGTTGTTCCCGGCTCTACTGTGTTGCCCGTCGCTGCCCGCCGGTGGGTTTCTGACGTCAACACTCCCTGATCTAGTTTGTTAGGCTTTTAGATCTTTATATTGTCTACGTCTGCCTATTTAGATGAGAAGATTGGAATTGGAGAGTACATGAAGACTGGCAGCAAACCAAAACACAAGATCGAAACAATCACTCCTTCTGCCTAGGTGCGCCCCTCCCACTTTTGTATTGATTATCCAATCGGCCAGTGTTCAGGTCGAGGGGGGAGAGGGAAAGGGGAGAGACGAGTTTGAGGGTGGGTAGAGAGAGCACAGGCTGAGAGAGAGGGAGACTGGGAGCAGCTCGGCTTGGCGTATGAACCGTAGCCATCGTCTCTGCTCGCTGCTCGTTGACATCAAACCCTACAATTAAAATAGAATCAGAATGAGGAGCTCACATAGATGTACGCGGGCTTTCCTTCCGTAGCAGCCGCTCCTCCTCTTCCTCGCGTCCAGTCTCCTCCTTTACTCTCCCCCGCGCTGGGCCTCTGCTCTGTGACGCCATAGCACCTCGGAGGGGATCTGAGGGGGAGGCGTCACCCTGGGCGCCTAAGGTGGGGACTGGGCTTGGATGAGACGCACTCCATGGCGCTAGCAGACGACGGCGCAGGGGGTGGTCGACCATGGCGTGGAGGAGCCGCGACGGCGGCTGACGTCGACGCCAGCGACCTGGAGGAGCCTCGACGGCGGCTGACGTCGACGCCAGCGACCGGCGGCGACCCACGACGCCTCCTCCAGCCCACGACCGTGGCCGTGGCCGTCCGGCTCCATCCAGGGGAGAGGCGGCGCGGCGCTCGCCTCCACGCACCTCCGAGATGCGCTGGTCCAACGCCTTCTGCGGCTGGGAGAGTGCCTCTCGCGCTTCTCCCGGCGCACGGGAGTGCCCTCTCCGGCCTCACGCGCGGCTGCAGCGGGAGAGAGAGGTCGGCCGGCGATTGGGGGAGGAGAAGAGACGTGGATTGGAGAGGAGAGGAGGAGCGGGGAGTGGGGAGTGGATTGGGTGTGCCCCCGATCTAGGTTTTCACCGTCAGGCGCTGGAGACGAAAGGCGAGCGAATTAATACCCGTAGCTGTCTCTGACCGTTGGGCCCCAGACATAGCTGGACCCAGGCGTCATGGACTCGTAGGGAAGATGAGCAGGTGAGGAAAAAACTCACCGATCGGACGGCTGCAGTTGAAAGAACATTTCCCGCCCTTTTGGGTTTTGTGAGTGTTATTGTAGACAGGTACAAGCTATCAAAGATTATGTTGGATCGGTGAATTGCTTTAGCTGTTCTGGAGTTCTGCAGTTTTTCTGTGACTAGCGGAAGTTCCGGCCCCAGCAGGCGGAAGTTCCGCCCTGGCTTTTTTCAGCAGAAGCTCCTCAGCGCAGTTTGGCCACAGCTCTTTTCTTCCTGACCGGAAGTTCCGGTGAAGTTGGCCGGAAGTTCCGCCCGGCGGAACTTCCGCCCAACTTCCGGAAAATTTCGGAATTCCGAGTTTGTGGCTCAGTATAGTCCTGTAAGGTTTTCGCAAGTTTCCGGAACTTGGCCGGAACTTCCGGCCACCGGAAGTTCCGCCCAAGTTCCGCCCCTTCTTTTGCTTTGCAGGATATTTATCAGAGGCGGAAGTTCCGGCCTGAATGGCCGGTACTTCCGGTGGAAGCCGGAACTTCCGGCCATCCTGGCCGGAACTTCCGGTGTAAGTGAAATTCGTCCCCAACGGTCAGATCTGAAAGCTCCACCCATATAAATAGCTTTCTTCTCCAAAGGGATAGGTTGCTCAATCATTATACAAGAAATCTGCCAAGCCACCTCCATTAGAGCCACCTCAAGAAAGTCAAGATTTGCAAGATCTCCTTCCTCCCCCAACCAAAGCTCTTGATCTTTGGAGATTCGAAGGAGAAGACACCGATCTACGTCCTCACCGAAGCGTTCTTCTTTTCCCCCTCATTTGTTTGAGGGATCTCATGCTAGTGTTCCTATTTGGTTCCCTAGTTGATTTGTGTTGATGTATTGTTGTTGATTGTTGTGTTGTAACAGATTTGGGAGCCTCCAATTTGGTTGTGGATGTGTGCCCCAAGAACCTTGTAAAGGCCCGGTTTCCGCCTCGAGGAAATCCCTTAGTGGAAGTGGGCTAGGCCTTCGTGACGTTGCTCACCGGAGATCTGAGTGAAGCCTTCGTGGCTGTTGGTTTGGCTTTCGTAGCAACCACACTCCTCCAAACGTAGACGTACCTTCTTGCAAAGGAAGGTAACTACTGGAATCATCTCCGTGTCATCGCGTGCTCCACTCTCGGTTACCTCTATCCTATTCTATCTCTATATTGCTTAGATATATCTTGCTTAGTTGTTAGCCTTGTCATATAGGTAAATTCACTTAGTTGCATATCTAGAGAATTTACCTTTTGTGTCAAGCCTAAATTGAAAAAGAACTAAAAATTGGTTAGCACCTATTCACCCCCCCTCTAGGTGCGGCATACGATCCTTTCAATTGGTATCAGAGCCTCGGCTCTTATTTCGGGCTTAACCGCCTAAGAGTATGCCGGACGAGGTGCCCTCGGAAGGGGCCGCCAAGACGGTCTCCATGGAAGACTTCAATTCGTTGAAGTCCTCCATGGAAGCCCAAATGGAAAGCATGAAAAAGATGATTGCCGAGCTTTTGGCTCCGGCCCTTCCTAAGGCTCCTAGTGTAGAGGTAAAAGACACGGGTGCGTTAGATGAGGGAGAGGCTTCGGACTTACCCTCATCTACCAAACCCGTGGAAGGTGATAACTTAAACACTATAAAAAAATCCCATTGCATCTCCTAGGGGAACTAGTGGGGGTGAGAGCTACAATCGAGTACCTCCACCTTTTCTATCTCCCGATATACCGGTTCCCCATCCCCATTTGAACATTCGAGGCGACCCACCTAAGTTTTCCGTTGAGAATTTCGATACTTGGCGATTTGAGTTTCACTCTCATGTTTGCAATGCCTCCAATGAACTTTGGAGAATCATCTTGGAAGGCTTCAACCCTTACAACCCCGACAAGTTGACTAGAAGAGAAGCGGTTGATAGTCAACTCAACAACACCACCTTGCACATGATTCAAACTAGTGTGGGGACAAAGGATTTGCCTCGTGTTCGGAACTACACCACCGCCAAGGAAGCTTGGGAAGGTTTGGCCGCTAGTTGCATTGGAAGTGAGAGCACGAGAAGGAACAAGTTTAATGCTCTTCGGAATCAAGCCGAAGGATTCATGAGGCTACTCTGGATGAAGATCATCAAGACATGTATTCAAGACTTCTCATCGTTGCCGATTCCTTCCGGCTTATTGGTGCCACCCACATCAATGACTCTTGGATCAAGGAGAAGTACATTGAATGTATGATGCCGTATGTACCCATTGATGTCAAGACCCTTGTTGGGAGAGAATGCTATTCCTCTCTCTCTTCTCAAGATGCCGTGCACGAGATGCAAGCCCTCAAGGTGCTCGAGCAAAACTCTCATGATACTCTCAATCGTGCCATTGGTATGTCAAAAGGGAACAATCTTGCCTTGGTGGTCAACCCCGTAGAAGAAGTGTACCCTCAAGAGCAATATAGGGCATCTTGGAGTATGTCCTATCCGGAAGATTTGCAATGCCACTACCATGATCACATGGC
Source organism: Lolium perenne (assembly GCF_019359855.2). Classification (NCBI taxonomy): domain Eukaryota; kingdom Viridiplantae; phylum Streptophyta; class Magnoliopsida; order Poales; family Poaceae; genus Lolium; species Lolium perenne. Next base: position 27,942,633 of record NC_067248.2, on the reverse strand, counting down.
CTTCCATGCAAAGTCCTTTTGGGTTGATCCCTCCAAGGCCAAGGAAGACAACATCAAGAGAAACAACAAGAGTGGGTTCACTAGCTTTGGTCCAAAGACAAGATCATGCTACAATTGTGATGACAAGCGCCACTTCATTGCCGAATGCCCCTATGAGAATAGAGAGCTTCATAATGGAAGGCTCATTCCCAAGGACAAGAGCAAAGACACAAAGGGCAAATATTCAAAAGCCTCCAACAAGAAATTCTACCACAACAAGACCAAGAAGGGCAAGAGGCCCTCAAGAGTTGTGCTAGTAACAAGGGAAGAATATTCTTCCGATGAAGTTGAAAGTTCTAGTAGTGAGGAAAGTGAAGAAAGCTCAAAGGAATTGGCCGCCATCGTCACCACCAACATTCCCTCTTCATCTCTCTTTGACTCTCCCAATGAGAATCCTCATAACAAGAATGCACATTGCTTCATGGCAAGGTCCTCCTTGGACACATCTATTGTGCTATCAACTCAAGAAGAGTATACCTCCGGAGATGATGATGTTGATGATGAAGAAGATGCAACCTCTAATGGATTGGTCGCTCTTGCCTCCCTCTCCACTAACTCTTCATCACCAAGTGAATCCCCCAATGAGGTCATTCATGTGGAGGAAGAAAGTTGCCTCATGGCTAAATCCTCCGAGGTATCATCCCCTAACCCCTCTATGCCTAACATATCTAGTGATCTAGGGGTTGATGATGCTAGTCTAAAAGTGAAACAAGAAATGCTAGAGTTTGATGATTTCATTCTCAACCTACAAGGTAACACTAAAAAACATGTTTCAAATCTCATGGCTCGTATAGCTCAACAAAATCATACTGTTGAGAAAAAGGGTCAAATAGAGAGAGAAGACTCTCTTGAAATCCATGCTCTTAAAAATGCTCTTGAGGAAAGTCAAGAAACCATAGCTTCTCTTGAAGAGAGGCTAGAAAATATTGAAGAGCCTCAAGATAAATTTAACAAGCTCACTAAAGCTAGAGATCTTGCTAGGGCTAAGAATAAAGTGCTTAAAAAGGAAAAGGCCCAATTTGGGGTTGATCATGAGAAACTTGTGAAGGATCTAGATGAACTAGACAAAGCTCACAAAGCTTTGAAGAGTGAATACACTCTCCTATCCAAGTCGTTTGAGCAACTTCAAATTAGGCTTGCTTCATATGATGTGCCTAGTTCCTCTACTCCTTCATGTGATCATGCAAATGTTATTGAGGAAAATACTAGGTTGAAGGATGAACTTGCAAAGGCCTCCTCTCCCCAAAGTAAACTTTCTTTGGATGATCTTTTGAGTAAGCAAAGATCAAACAATGGGAAGGAGGGCCTTGGTTATGGAGCCAAGGCAAAGAAGGCAAACAAGCAAAAGGCCAAGCCCGCACAAGAGAAGAAGAAAGATATCACTAATGGTGAAGCTCCTAAGGGCAAAACCATTAATGATGATGATGCAGGAAATGCTAACCCTCACTATGTTTTATTTAAAGATTATTATGGTGATGTTTATGCTAAATATGTTGGCCCATATGATGGTTATGTTGCTTGGTCTATTTGGGTCCCAAAGACCCTTGTTGCTAACAAAAGAGGACCCATTGAGAAATGGGTACCTAAATCCAAGAATTGATCTCATGTAGGACTATGCCGCCGGAGGTTCAAAATGGGTACTTGATAGTGGATGTACAAGTCATATGACCGGCGGCAAGAATCTCGTCAAGGAGTTGAGGCCCAACATAAATGATATCACCGTCTCCTTTGGCGATAATTCTACATCCGAGGTATTGGGTTTTGGCAAGGTTGTGGTTGCACACAACATTACTCTTGTGGATGTCATGCTTGTCAAAACCCTTGGTTACAATTTGCTTTCCGTTTCCGCCCTTGGCAAGATGGGTTTCGCCGTCTTTATTGATAATGATATTGTGGTCCTCTTGTGGAGCAAGACTCTAAAAGTCGCTTTCGTTGGGTATCGAGAACATAACTTGTATGTGGTGGACTTTTCGGGGACCACTACTTCAAGTGCGATGTGCCTATTCGGAAAGGCGGATGTGGGTTGGTTGTGGCATCGCCGCCTAGCCCATGTCAACATGAGAACTTTGCAAAGTCTTCACAAGGGGAACCATATTGTGGGTCTAATGGAAAATGTTTCTTTTGTCAAAGATCGTGTTTGTAGGGCTTGTGTTGAAGGCAAAATGCATGACTCACCGCATCCAAGCAAGACTATCATCTCTTCCAAGAGGATCTTGGAGCTCCTTCATGTGGATCTCTTTGGTCCCGTTACTCATGCAAGTCTTGGTGCGAAGAAACATTGCTTGGTGATTGTTGATGATTACTCAAGATACACTTGGGTCTACTTTCTCAAGACGAAAGATGAGACTCAACAAATATTCATTGACTTTGCTACCGAGGTGCAACGCCAACACAACCTCCTCATCATGGCAATAAGAAGTGACAACGGCTCCGAGTTCAAGAACTATACACTCAATGATTTTCTTAGTGATGAGGGGATTCGTCATCAATATTCCGCTGCTTACACCCCTCAACAAAATGGTGTTGCGGAGAGGAAGAACCGGACCCTTATGGATATGGCAAGATCTATGATGGCGGAGTATAAATCCCGCTATAATTTTTGGGCCGAAGCCATCTCCACCGCTTGCCACTCTTCCAACCGGATCTATCTCCGCAAGGGATTGAACAAGACTCCATATGAAATACTCACCGGCAACAAGCCCAATATCTCATACTTCAAGGTGTTCGGTTGTAAGTGTTTCTACAAAATCAAAGGAGTTCGTTTGTCTAAATTTGCTCCTAAAGCTTTGGAGGGTATATTTGTTGGTTACGGTGCCGAATCTCACACTTATAGAGTCTTTGATGTATCCTCCGGGATTATCATTGAATCTTGTAGTGTGAAGTTCGAAGAAAATGATGGCTCCCAAGTGGGGCAAGTTGATGTATGTGCAGGTGATGAAATACCTCAAGATGCCATAGTAAGAATGGGTGTGGGATTTTTCCGCCCCATTGAGGGACACGGTGTGGCGTCTCGGGAAGAACTATGCTCTACCACGGTGGAGCCCTCATCCTCTCAACATCAACAAACCCCATCTCTTGAAGCTAATGATGCACCAACCCAAGAACAAGAAGAAAACCCTCTCTCTCATGAACAAGATCAAGAACAAGATCAACCAAGAATTCATGATGGCTCCGATGAGTATCCATTTGATATTTGTGCTTCACCAAATATTGTCCAAGATCAAGCACATGAGGATGAGCAATCTCAAGAAATTGAGGAAGCTCAAATTCAAGGTCAAGGCAGGGACCCAAATGATCAAGTTGATCAAGTGACACCTCCAAGGCCAAGAAGAACCAAGGAGGAGATCGAGGCCCGTCGTTTAGCAAGAAGAGATAGGACCCTTGAAATTCGTGGACACACTCATGACAAGGTCCTTGGTGATGTTCGAGCAAAAGTCTCCACAAGAAGGCAATTGGCTAACTTTAGCAATCATCATGCTTATATCTCCGTAGTGGAACCCAAGAAAGTGTTTGAAGCCCTTGAAGATTCGGATTGGGTGGAAGCTATGCACGAGGAACTCAACAACTTCAAGCGCAACAAAGTGTGGACCTTAGTAAAGAAGCCAAAGGAGTGCCGCAATGTTATAGGCACTAAATGGATATTCAAGAACAAGCAAGATGAGTTTGGGAATATTGTGAGGAACAAGGCAAGATTGGTGGCTCAAGGTTTCTCTCAAGTTGAAGGAATTGACTTTGGAGAGACTTATGCTCCCGTGGCTCGTCTTGAGTCCATCCGTATCCTTCTTGCTTATGCATCGCATCATAACTTTAAGTTACAACAAATGGATGTGAAAAGTGCTTTTCTTAATGGTCCTTTGCATGAAGAGGTTTATGTTAAGCAACCCCCGGGGTTCGAGGATCTCAACTTTCCTAACCATGTCTACAAGCTTGATAAAGCACTTTATGGTCTCAAACAAGCTCCTAGAGCTTGGTACGAGCACCTTAAGGAATTGTTGGTAGACCGTGGGTTTGATGTTGGGCTAATCGACCCCACTCTTTTTACTAAGAGGGTCAATGGGGAGCTTTTCGTTTGCCAATTATATGTTGATGATATTATATTTGGCTCTACTAACAAAGCTTTCAATGATGAATTCTCAAAGCTTATGACCGATAGGTTTGAGATGTCTATGATGGGAGAGATGAAGTTCTTCCTCGGTTTTGAGATCAAGCAATTGAGGGAAGGAACCTTCATCAACCAAGCAAAATATCTCCAAGACATGCTCAAGAGGTTCAAGATGACCGAGATGAAGGGTGTGGCCACTCCGATGGTTACCAAATGTCATCTTGCACTAGATCCCAATGGCAAAGAGGTGGATCAAAAGGTATATCGCTCCATGATTGGATCCTTGCTTTACCTTTGTGCATCTAGACCGGACATAGTGTTGAGCGTTGGTGTGTGTGCAAGGTATCAAGCATCTCCTAAGGAGAGCCACATGATGGCTCTCAAAAGAATCTTTCGATATTTGGTTGATACCCCAAGATATGGTATTTGGTACCCCAAAGGCTCAAGTTTTATTCTCAATGGATACACCGATGTGGATTGGGCGGGTGACAAGGATGATAGGAAATCAACTTCCGGGGCTTGCCAATTCCTTGGTAGGTCCTTGGTGTGTTGGTCTTCTAAGAAGCAAAATTGCATATCTCTCTCCACCGCCGAAGCCGAATATGTTGCCGCCGCAAGTGGATGCACTCAATTGTTATGGATGAGGCAAACTTTAAAGGAATACGGTGTCATTTGTGACAAAGTGCCTCTATTATGTGATAATGAAAGTGCCATCAAGATTGCCTATAATCCGGTGCAACATTCAAGAACGAAGCATATTGAGATCCGAAATCATTTCATTAGGGATCATGTTGCCCGTGGTGATATTGAGCTTATCTATGTTCCTACCAAAGATCAACTTGCCGATATTTTCACGAAGCCTCTTGATGAAGCAAGGTTCTCTTATTTGAGGAATGAGCTAAATATCATTGATTCAAGGAGTCTAGCTTGACCATCTTGCAAACACACCTTTGTCTCAAAACTTTACTTGGTTTAGATGTGGGCATGGAGATAGGGGGAGTGCGGTTTAAATTATTGAGCTATCCCTCCCCCCATAATGCCAACATTAAGAAATCATTCTCTTTATATCATATGTTGATATGTGAGCTTCAATGATGAGTAGTGGCTTGGACCCAAGATATATCTTCGCGGTGCCATGCCACAACACTCATATATGGTGGCCTAGGCCACCACACTCTTCTTTGTGAAGAGTTGGAGTTGTTTGGATCTTCATTGGATTTTATTGACATCTCCTTGTTTATGGGAAAACACTCATTTTTGGCCTTCATTTGCATTATTTGCAAAAATGAGTGATCATGTACCATCTCACAGTTTGGCGTATCTGTCCTAAGCCTATCTCATCTAAGACATATCCTTCACCTTCTCAAGTGCACCTTGTTCGTGTCAAAATCCTGTTTTTAGGCACAGTTTCCTGTTCCACCGGAAGTTCCGGTCATTTCGACCGGTACTTCCGGCTGGTATCTTTTCGCCTGTTCTGCCTTGTTCGTGTCCTGCCTGGGTGGTTCCTGCGAGACCGGAAGTTCCGGCTCCAACGAGCGGAACTTCCGGCCTTAAGTGGCCACTATATAACTGGGCCGAACGGGTGAGCAGTTCCATCTTCCTCATTTTTCCCTTTTCCAAGATCTATTTGGTTGTGCTCCTTCCCTGTGACGGCTGCTGCTCCTCCGGCCGGATCTCCCTCCTCCGGCGCTCCCCGCCGGATCCTCTCCGTGGATCGGCATCCTCTCCCTCTTCTCCTCCATGGCTCCCCCCCGGTTTGTGCCTTCTCCCTCTCTATGTGTGGGTAGACCTCACTAGATGAAATATAGGGCATACTCTAGGCAAAGCTATGGTAGAAATCCTCTAGATGCCTTTCCTCTACTAGATCGTGCGTAGGATGTCGTGGTAATGCGGTCCTCTTAGCCATTGCCTAAGATCTGGTGAGAAACTGCCGCTGTCTTCGAACAGCCGGAAGTTCCGGTCCTTCACGCCGGAACTTCCGCCCGGGGCGGAACTTCCGCCGGTTCTCACCGGAACTTCCGGCCTGGCGTTTTATCTGCTGTTACCCGATATCCTGTGCATGCTCTGGTGCTTGGCCTCCTTGCTTATTTACACTCATTCATCACTCCTATCTTTTTGATTCCGTTATCAGGTAGTTCCAAGAAGAGAGGCAAGGGTCATGTGGATGAGGTTGAGGAAGAGCTTGAGCAAACCCGACCATCCAAGCTCACCGCTCGCCAGCAAGCTGCCCAGAGGCTCAAGTCACCGGCTGTTCGTGGGAAGAACATACATATATCCGTGAAGGGCATGCAATATAATGAGTACAAGGAGCTCCGTGACATGAACCCTTACCTCACCCCTCGGAACAATAGGGTTGGGGATAAGCGGTTCCACAACAAGACCCAAGAGGAGATATTCTATGAGATCTACATACCATTCAAGAAAGGGGTAGCCCCTCAACATGCTATTGACACCGGGAAGATGGCTACTAATAAGTACTTTGAAGAAGCCTATGCCATGTGTGGAGAGTTTGGGCTCTATCCCATTATGGAGCTCAACAAGGACTATGATGTTGGGTTGATTCAACAATTCTTTGCCACCGTCCACTTTGAGCAAGATGAAGCAAAAACATTTCGGTGGATGACTCATGAGAGGCTCCTTGAGTCTAACTTGGCAAAGTTTGGAACCGCCCTTGGATATCCTCGCTTCCCGGGCGTTGATGCAAATGGTTGGAGGTGCCATGATAGCTCATGGGCTCAAACAAGGGAGGTCTTGGAGCACCTCTACATCCCCGGCTGGGGTGTACCGGGCAAGAGTGCGGATCTTCTCCCTACTTGGGATATTATGCTTAGAGTCTACCGGGAAACCATTGGACCGAAGGGTGGCAACCTTGATGAGCTACATCTTTATGAAGTGGATCTTATGGCCAACTCTTTTGCTAAGAAGGGCACCGGTGAGAAGCTTGATGTGATGGACTACATCTATCATGAGATGTGGTCATGTGTGATGGAGAAGAAGCTTCCCGCCTATGCTCCGTACATTATGAAGCTCATTGAGGACACTTGGATGGAGACTTGTCAGGCTAGACTCGTTCAATCCATTCCACTCACTCTCACATCCCATGAAGTGAAGTCATTGAGGGCCAAGCGCCACAACTCTCCTCTTGAAGAGGTTAACCCCATGGATGAGAAGCCACCAAGCTGGGCTTCTAAGCTTGCTCGCCGCATGAGACAGATTTTTTGCCTCACCTCTGCAGTCAACCACCGTCAGTATCAGCAGCATGCAGAAGCCAAGAAGTCTCGGGTTCGTCAGAAGAGCATCATGAGGGCACTTGCGGTGGACGTGTCTCCTCCGGATCCGAGGAGAACATCACTCCGGAGGCGGAGTGGGTCTCTCAGCATGGCATGCCTCTCCCTCCAGATGGTCTTGAGATCGAGTCTCCTCCGCACACTCCTCCCTACCACGGCGCTACATCGAACCTCCCTCCCGGCTGGGCTAACGCCGACCCTTGGGACGTGTAGTTTCTCCCCTTTTTGGTGCCTTGGTGCCAAAGGGGGAGAGCGAGAACCTTATTAGGTTGCTCTCCGTTGGGTATTTGCTTGGGGGAGTCACAAGCTCGTGTTGGCTTTGATTTTTATCGCTTGTGATTCTATTTATCTTGTGGTGTTGAACTATGTTCTAGTTTATTTGGTTTGTAAACTCTATCTATGTGCTTGGAACCTTATTTGTGTATGGTAAACTCCGTATGTGAGTCTTCCTTGGTTATCTATGTGTGCATGATCTTATTATCCATATGCTTATCACCATGTTGTATTGCTAATCCTTGGAAGACGGATGCAAGATATAGGGGGAGCTTCTTATGTACCATTGCTCATATCTAGGGGGAGCTCCTCTATATCTCTCACTTTGTTGTTTACATTATCCATTCCTTGCAAATACGTGTGTTGTCATCAAACACCAAAAAGGGGGAGATTGAAAGAACATTTCCCGCCCTTTTGGGTTTTGTGTGTTTGACGTCAACACTATGTATATTTTTATGAGTGTTATTGTAGACAGGTACAAGTTATCAAAGATTATGTTGGATCGGTGAATTGCTTTAGCTGTTCTGGAGTTCTGCAGTTTTTCTGTGACTAGCGGAAGTTCCGGCCCCAGCAGGCGGAAGTTCCGCCCTGGCTTTTTTCAGCAGAAGCTCCTCGGCAGGTTTGGCCACAGATCTTTTCTTCCTGACCGGAAGTTCGGTGAAGTTGGCCGGAAGTTCCGCCCGGCGGAACTTCCGCCCAACTTCCGACAAGTTCCGAATTCCGAGTTTGTGGCTCAAGATAGTCTGTAAGGTTTTCGCAAGTTTCGGAACTTGGCCGGAACTTCCGGCCACCGGAAGTTCCGCCCAAGTTCCGCCCTTCTTTTGCTTTGCGGGATATTTATCGAGGCGGAAGTTCCGGCTGAATGGCCGGTACTTCCAGTGAGCCGGAACTTCCGGCCATCCTGCCGGAACTTCCGGTGTAAGTGAAATTCGTCCCCAACGGTCAGATCTGAAAGCTCCACCCATATAAATAGCTTTCTTCTCCAAAGGGATAGGTTGCTCAATCATTATACAAGAAATCTGCCAAGCCACCTCCATTAGAGCCACCTCAAGAAAGTCAAGATTTGCAAGATCTCCTTCCTCCCCCAACCAAAGCTCTTGATCTTTGGAGATTCGAAGGAGAAGACACCGATCTACGTCCTCACCGAAGCGTTCTTCATTTCCCCCTCATTTGTTTGAGGGATCTCATGCTAGTGTTCCTATTTGGTTCCCTAGTTAATTTGTGTTGATGTATTGTTGTTGATTGTTGTGTTGTAACAGATTTGGGAGCCTCCAATTTGGTTGTGGATGTGTGCCCCAAGAACCTTGTAAAGGCCCGGTTTCCACCTCGAGGAAATCCCTTAGTGGAAGTGGGCTAGGCCTTCGTGGCGTTGCTCACCGGAGATCTGAGTGAAGCCTTCGTGGCTGTTGGTTTGGCTTTCGTAGCAACCACACTCCTCCAAACGTAGACGTACCTTCTTGCAAAGGAAGGGAACTACGGGAATCATCTCCGTGTCATCGCGTGCTCCACTCTCGGTTACCTCTATCCTATTCTATCTCTATATTGCTTAGATATATCTTGCTTAGTTGTTAGCCTTGTCATATAGGTAAATTCACTTAGTTGCATATCTAGAGAATTTACCTTTTGTGTCAAGCCTAAATTGAAAAAGAACTAAAAATTGGTTAGCACCTATTCACCCCCCCCTCTAGGTGCGGCATACGATCATTTCAGCAGTGAAAAGTGGGACTGAGAATGTACTGTGTAGAGTGAAACGAGCGATCATGATTGTTTTGCCCCCTTGAAGTGGCCTGGTTGGCCGGGTATGCTAGCATCATTTATAGGAAGAATAGGTATAATCTTGGTCATTATTTTTTAGTTCATTCTGTCCCTCTTTTGCAAAACCTTTAGTATGGTCATACAAAATACATATATTTTTTTATTTGTCTGAAATTTCTTTATTTATTGTTTTCGTCTTTTCCGAAATCTTTAGTATGATCATACAAAATACAAAAATGAAATATATGACCATAAAAGTTAGTTTTTATTCTAAAATTCGCGTCAACTTTGGTTAGTTTGGTTATTACCCAAACCGAACCGAAGTTTAATGGTTATTACCGAATCTGTACCATATTTTTATATGTAACCGTATTAACAAAAGTATTCAAATTGTATTTACCGTATAACCGAATTAACTGAACCGAATTAACCATATTAACCGAACGCGCCGCCGGAGGTTTACCTCTGGAGATACCTTTATGAAAGTATCATGATGTGGTCCTCACGGTGCTCAAAGTGCACACAGCTTAGAAATGTGATCAATTGGCAGTACAAAATTTAGATAATCCATGGTGTTTTCCATGAAACGGCAACGTAGTAAAATAAAATATCTTAAAGCAAAAAATCATAAGCGCTAAGCTCCCCGGCAATGACGCCGGAAAACAGCTTGATATCTGCAAGGTCATAGATCGCGTTTAGATAGTTTTTAAAAGTAAGAGTATCGAATCCACGAAAAGCTTGATTGGTAATGGTTTATTACTTCGCACTACCATCAATAAATTATATACTGTAGATCTATTATTTATTCCAGGCAAGAAAAATAAAGATGTTTGTAAAGAGGCAGTAAAATTATACTAAATAACTATAAAGAAAACAAGATAATGCTTGTAAAATAAAGTGCTTGGAGCTCAATAGGGGTAAAACGTTTTCGGGAGTTCGGATTTCCCACTACCATGTGTACTATGTTGATTGGGACGTAATGCATGAGTTGTAATATGTTGGTAATGTGAGGAGAGGGCCATTTAAAGGTGCTCCCAAAAGCACTATTTCACACCCCTCATAAGCACTACATTCTCCTCCGCATGAGGCGTGTCGGTCAAGTAATTAAGGGTCTCCCTATGGCTATGGTCATATGCCCTTGTACCTCGTACCCCCTGCTAAGACATGATTGAAAGAGGTGGTGGATTAGTGTCACCTGTACGCCCACGTACTTCCAACCAAGGTTAATGATGATTGCATTCATTGTCCCTAATGAAAAATATTGCAATGGTGCATAACATACAACATCACTGAAGACAACCACCACTTTCACATATTGCAACAAATAAACATAAATCTTTATTTCAGTTCATACAAATGCTAGGGTTCCTCCATCTCCCCAAAAACAAATGAAACTACTCACACATGGGGGTAAATAACATCATCATGAATTGAAATGGAGTACTATGACTCAAATAAGTACAAGTGCAAACCAATCTAACAATTGGAAATACAAGATGGATGAAGAGGATGAAATCGACGATGGTTGTGATGGTGTTGTTGAAGATGATGCCCAAGCCTCCAAGATACAATTAGCAACGCAGTGGATCCCATTTGGTGATGAGTTCCCCGTCCAGATACCTTCTGGAGGTGAGGTTTCATGGTTTTTCTTTGTCTCTGTAACTCTAATCTGAGATACACCTTCGCAGGGTTAATATACTTGACGAGGCGGTTCACCGACACATGGTACAATCACACCATACCGGCGGGTGTGACCATACCAGTGGTCGTTAACTCCACGATCTTCACAAGTTTGTGATTTTTTCCTCTGTTCCGATTTGGAGGTGGTACATGCGTGGAAGGTGTGTTAATGCCTTCAATCATCATAATTGTGGCCATATATGATCTCTTTTATTGATTTGTTGATCTTCCTCCTTAAGTGTACGATCCTAGTGAAATACACAAGATAGGGGTGCGCTAACGCGAAAAAATGACAAAACCTCCAACTTCTAATGTCGCGTCCGCGAGACGGTAGGCACCGGAGGTTTTCACCTCCTTTTTTTGTTCGGTAGTGGGTGCTAGGCGCTGCTAACCTGGATCACACAAGAGACATAAACACACGATTTTTACCCAGGTTCAGGGCCCCAAATGTGAACCCCTATCTCTTGCTTATTTGATTATACTATGGATATTTGGTGTACACGAGGAGCTACGACTCCACCTTCATTTGCCTCCTTTACAGCCTTTAGCTTATACCTCCGGCTGATGGCCTCCTACACTACTAAGGCCCTCCTTTTATATCGCAAGGGGATACCATGGGGTAAATTTGCATGTACAACAAGTGGCAGCCAGTGGGATGGGCGGCAAGATGGACAAACACTGGTAGAAAAAAGGGCTTCCGTCCAGCCCCATTAGTCGCGGAAATATTCGAACCGCGACTAAAGGGGGCTTTAGTCGCGGTTCGGGAGGCAACCCGCGACTAATGCTCCATCCGAGACGAAAGGGTACCCCTTTAGTCGCGGTTGGTAACACCAACCGGGACTAAAGGGCTATGGAAGGATGCGGCCGGCGGAAAAACCTTTAGTCGCGGTTGGGGACACCCTTTAGTCGCGGTTGGTGTCCCCAACCGCGACTAAAGGTTTTTTCGCATTTTTCACTCCCCACGCACCCTGCACCCCCCCTTGGATCGCCTTTTTTTGCTTTGTAAAATACAAAAGAAAATGATAGAAAATTCAAAAAAAAAAATTGTTTTCAGATTCTTGTATGTTATGCAACCTACTATTCGGAGAAATTAAAAAATTCGAATTTTCATTTTTTTTGCAATTTTTTTAAAAAAATGGTAAAACCGCAATAACTTTTGCATACGATGTCGGAAAAAAACGTATAATATATCAAAAAAATCCTGGGAAAAAGTTACATCCGAATTCACCTGGGTTTACCCGGTTAGCCAATTTTTAGATTCTCAAAATTCCAAATGAAAATATGAAAGCAGGAAGATTTTAGTTTTTGCCAGAAATTCCGTATTTTTTATTTTTTTAAAATTTTAAATTAATAATTGCATCTTGCATAAAGATTACTATTACTTAACCATAAAGTTAGCTAATTTTTAGATTTTCAAATTTTCAGGTTTTAGGTTTGGCAAAAAAAAAATTTTAAAAAATAAAAAATTAATTATAATATAAATTTAAAAAGTTAATATTTATTTATTTATTCAAGATTATTATTACATCATTACTTTTGTTTATTAAAATAATTATTTGACATTTAAACAATAAAGAAGTGTGACATCGACCAACATGTTAATAGGATTGATATGATACTAGTATCAACAACATGTGCGCGAAGCACTTGGAAGGAGGATGGGAAAGGAACTTGAAAGTTAAGCGTGCTAGTGCTGGAGTAGTGGGAGGATGGGTGACCGAGCGGGAAGTTCGACCACAGGTAAGGATTAAGTGTAGTTAGTGACTAAACTATGCAAATAACAGAAATAGTAGAAATTCTAAAAAAATAGAAAAAAAAGAGGGAGTGAAAAATAATTAGAAACCCAAATAAATTAAAAAAATAACTCGAAATAGCCTTTAGTCCGGTTCGTGTTACAAACCGGGACTAAAGGTCCTTCGCCTTCCCCGAGCGCATGCCAGCCGCCCACGTGGCGGGGGCCTTTGAGTCGCCGGTTGCCTTTAGTCGCGCATCGTTAGTCGCGGTTGCGTAACCGCGACTAATGGCTGTTGCAAACCGCGACCAAAGCCGTTTTACCCGTGCACGGTTAGGTGCACGCCGCAATTAGAAAGTCCCTCGGACTATAAATATGTATCTAGGGTTTATGGAATAAACAACAACCAACGTTCACCACAAACAAATCTCGGCGCATCGCCAACTCCTTCGTCTCGAGGGTTTCTACCGGTAAGCACCATGCTGCCTAGATCGCATCTTGCGATCTAGGCAGCGTAATGCCTATCCCCGTTGTTCATGCGCCGCTCGTCTTTGAAGCCTTTTTGATGGCGAGCAACGTAGTTATCGTAGACATGTTAGGGTTAGCATTGTTCTTCGTATCATATGCTATCGTAGTGCAACCCTTGCATGTCTAGCCGCCCTTACACTGTCTCGGTGTAGGGCGGCACCCCACTTGATCTTTATTTAGTAGATTTGATCCGTTACGGTTGCTCCTTGATTCTTCAAGGATTAGTTTAATATCTGCAATAGTTAGGCCTTACAAAGGGTTGGAGGATCCAGCGGCGTGTAGGGTGTAGTTTGCTAGCCCTAGACAGGAAGTTCCAAGGATCAACCTCGTGTTGGTTTTTAGGCCCCATCTAGGATCGGCTTACGATCACCGTACGCGAGCGCGAGGCCCAATCGTGAGTAGGATGATCCGATTATGCGGTGAAAACCCTAAATCGTCGTAGATCTCATCAGCTTTATCTTGATCAAGCAGGACCACCATATATTCGGACACCTTGTCTGAATCATGGGTGGATCGGCTCTTTGAGCCGATTCACAGGATAACCTGAGAGCCGATCGAGGCTCGTATTTAACGTTTACGTGTGTGCCCTGCAGGAAACTAAGCGAGGCATCATCCACACCTTCACGACCGGGTATAGGTCAGTGGCACGCCTGCAATTAGCATCGGACGTGTGACCAGGAGGCTTTGCGGGCCGTCGCTCAGAGGGACTGGGGCCAGCCGCAGCCCTAGTTGTTCCCGGCTCTACTGTGTTGCCCGTCGCTGCCCGCCGGTGGGTTTCTGACGTCAACACTCCCTGATCTAGTTTGTTAGGCTTTTAGATCTTTATATTGTCTACGTCTGCCTATTTAGATGAGAAGATTGGAATTGGAGAGTACATGAAGCGGCAGCAAACCAAAACACAAGATCGAAACAATCACTCCTTCTGCCTAGGTGCGCCCCTCCCACTTTTGTATTGATTATCCAATCGGCCAGTGTTCAGGTCGAGGGGGGAGAGGGAAAGGGGAGAGACGAGTTTGAGGGTGGGTAGAGAGAGCACAGGCTGAGAGAGAGGGAGACTGGGAGCAGCTCGGCTTGGCGTATGAACCGTAGCCATCGTCTCTGCTCGCTGCTCGTTGACATCAAACCCTACAATTAAAATAGAATCAGAATGAGGAGCTCACATAGATGTACGCGGGCTTTCCTTCCGTAGCAGCCGCTCCTCCTCTTCCTCGCGTCCAGTCTCCTCCTTTACTCTCCCCCGCGCTGGGCCTCTGCTCTGTGACGCCATAGCACCTCGGAGGGGATCTGAGGGGGAGGCGTCACCCTGGGCGCCTAAGGTGGGGACTGGGCTTGGAGGAGACGCACTCCATGGCGCTGGCAGACGACGGCGCAGGGGGTGGTCGACCATGGCGTGGAGGAGCCGCGACGGCGGCTGACGTCGACGCCAGCGACCTGGAGGAGCCTCGACGGCGGCTGACGTCGACGCCAGCGACCGGCGGCGACCCACGACGCCTCCTCCAGCCCACGACCGTGGCCGTGGCCGTCCGGCTCCATCCAGGGGAGAGGCGGCGCGGCGCTCGCCTCCACGCACCTCCGAGATGCGCTGGTCCAACGCCTTCTGCGGCTGGGAGAGTGCCTCTCGCGCTTCTCCAGCGCCTGGGGAGTGCCCTCTCCGGCCTCACGCGCGGCTGCAGCGGGAGAGAGAGGTCGGCCGGCGATTGGGGGAGGAGAAGAGACGTGGATTGGAGAGGAGAGGAGGAGCGGGGAGTGGGGAGTGGATTGGGTGTGCCCCCGATCTAGGTTTTCACCGTCAGGCGCTGGAGACGAAAGGCGAGCGAATTAATACCCGTAGCTGTCTCTGACCGTTGGGCCCCAGACATAGCTGGACCCAGGCGTCATGGACTCGTAGGGAAGATGAGCAGGTGAGGAAAAAACTCACCGATCGGACGGGTGCAGTTGAAAGAACATTTCCCGCCCTTTTGGGTTTTGTGTGTTTGACGTCAACACTATGTATATTTTTATGAGTGTTATTGTAGACAGGTACAAGCTATCAAAGATTATGTTGGATCGGTGAATTGCTTTAGCTGTTCTAGAGTTCTGCAGTTTTTCTGTGACTAGCGGAAGTTCCGGCCCCAGCAGGCGGAAGTTCCGCCCTGGCTTTTTTCAGCAGAAGCTCCTCAGCGCAGTTTGGCCACAGCTCTTTTCTTCCTGACCGGAAGTTCCGGTGAAGTTGGCCGGAAGTTCCGCCCGGCGGAACTTCCGCCCAACTTCCGGACAAGTTTCGGAATTCCGAGTTTGTGGCTCAGTATAGTCCTGTAAGGTTTTCGCAAGTTTCCGGAACTTGGCCGGAACTTGGCCGGAACTTCCGGCCACCGGAAGTTCCGCCCAAGTTCCGCCCCTTCTTTTGCTTTGCAGGATATTTATCAGAGGCGGAAGTTCTGGCCTGAATGGCCGGTACTTCCGGTGGAAGCCGGAACTTCCGGCCATCCTGGCCGGAACTTCCGGTGTAAGTGAAATTCGTCCCCAACGGTCAGATCTGAAAGCTCCACCCATATAAATAGCTTTCTTCTCCAAAGGGATAGGTTGCTCAATCATTATACAAGAAATCTGCCAAGCCACCTCCATTAGAGCCACCTCAAGAAAGTCAAGATTTGCAAGATCTCCTTCCTCCCCCAACCAAAGCTCTTGATCTTTGGAGATTCGAAGGAGAAGACACCGATCTACGTCCTCACCGAAGCGTTCTTCTTTTCCCCCTCATTTGTTTGAGGGATCTCATGCTAGTGTTCCTATTTGGTTCCCTAGTTGATTTGTGTTGATGTATTGTTGTTGATTGTTGTGTTGTAACAGATTTGGGAGCCTCCAATTTGGTTGTGGATGTGTGCCCCAAGAACCTTGTAAAGGCCCGGTTTCCGCCTCGAGGAAATCCCTTAGTGGAAGTGGGCTAGGCCTTCGTGGCGTTGCTCACCGGAGATCTGAGTGAAGCCTTCGTGGCTGTTGGTTTGGCTTTCGTAGCAACCACACTCCTCCAAACGTAGACGTACCTTCTTGCAAAGGAAGGTAACTACTGGAATCATCTCCGTGTCATCGCGTGCTCCACTCTCGGTTACCTCTATCCTATTCTATCTCTATATTGCTTAGATATATCTTGCTTAGTTGTTAGCCTTGTCATATAGGTAAATTCACTTAGTTGCATATCTAGAGAATTTACCTTTTGTGTCAAGCCTAAATTGAAAAAGAACTAAAAATTGGTTAGCACCTATTCACCCCCCCTCTAGGTGCGGCATACGATCCTTTCAATTGGTATCAGAGCCTCGGCTCTTATTTCGGGCTTAACCGCCTAAGAGTATGCCGGACGAGGTGCCCTCGGAAGGGGCCGCCAAGACGGTCTCCATGGAAGACTTCAATTCGTTGAAGTCCTCCATGGAAGCCCAAATGGAAAGCATGAAAAAGATGATTGCCGAGCTTTTGGCTCCGGCCCTTCCTAAGGCTCCTAGTGTAGAGGTAAAAGACACGGGTGCGTTAGATGAGGGAGAGGCTTCGGACTTACCCTCATCTACCAAACCCGTGGAAGGTGATAACTTAAACACTATAAAAAAATCCCATTGCATCTCCTAGGGGAACTAGTGGGGGTGAGAGCTACAATCGAGTACC
Source organism: Lolium perenne (assembly GCF_019359855.2). NCBI lineage: Eukaryota > Viridiplantae > Streptophyta > Magnoliopsida > Poales > Poaceae > Lolium > Lolium perenne. The sequence goes on along the minus strand of NC_067248.2, from coordinate 27,925,607 downwards.
TCCACCTTTTCTATCTCCCGATATACCGGTTCCCCATCCCCATTTGAACATTCGAGGCGACCCACCTAAGTTTTCCGTTGAGAATTTCGATACTTGGCGATTTGAGTTTCACTCTCATGTTTGCAATGCCTCCAATGAACTTTGGAGAATCATCTTGGAAGGCTTCAACCCTTACAACCCCGACAAGTTGACTAGAAGAGAAGAAGGCTTCAACCCTTACAACCCCGACAAGTTGACTAGAAGAGAAGCGGTTGATAGTCAACTCAACAACACCACCTTGCACATGATTCAAACTAGTGTGGGGACAAAGGATTTGCCTCGTGTTCGGAACTACACCACCGCCAAGGAAGCTTGGGAAGGTTTGGCCGCTAGTTGCATTGGAAGTGAGAGCACGAGAAGGAACAAGTTTAATGCTCTTCGGAATCAAGCCGAAGGATTCATGAGGCTACCGGATGAAGATCATCAAGACATGTATTCAAGACTTCTCATCGTTGCCGATTCCTTCCGGCTTATTGGTGCCACCCACATCAATGACTCTTGGATCAAGGAGAAGTACATTGAATGTATGATGCCGTATGTACCCATTGATGTCAAGACCCTTGTTGGGAGAGAATGCTATTCCTCTCTCTCTTCTCAAGATGCCGTGCACGAGATGCAAGCCCTCAAGGTGCTCGAGCAAAACTCTCATGATACTCTCAATCGTGCCATTGGTATGTCAAAAGGGAACAATCTTGCCTTGGTGGTCAACCCCGTAGAAGAAGTGTACCCTCAAGAGCAATATAGGGCATCTTGGAGTATGTCCTATCCGGAAGATTTGCAATGCCACTACCATGATCACATGGCCTTCCATGCAAAGTCCTTTTGGGTTGATCCCTCCAAGGCCAAGGAAGACAACATCAAGAGAAACAACAAGAGTGGGTTCACTAGCTTTGGTCCAAAGACAAGATCATGCTACAATTGTGATGACAAGCGCCACTTCATTGCCGAATGCCCCCATGAGAATAGAGAGCTTCATAATGGAAGGCTCATTCCCAAGGACAAGAGCAAAGACACAAAGGGCAAATATTCAAAAGCCTCCAACAAGAAATTCTACCACAACAAGACCAAGAAGGGCAAGAGGCCCTCAAGAGTTGTGCTAGTAACAAGGGAAGAATATTCTTCCGATGAAGTTGAAAGTTCTAGTAGTGAGGAAAGTGAAGAAAGCTCAAAGGAATTGGCCGCCATCGTCACCACCAACATTCCCTCTTCATCTCTCTTTGACTCTCCCAATGAGAATCCTCATAACAAGAATGCACATTGCTTCATGGCAAGGTCCTCCTTGGACACATCTATTGTGCTATCAACTCAAGAAGAGTATACCTCCGGAGATGATGATGTTGATGATGAAGAAGATGCAACCTCTAATGGATTGGTCGCTCTTGCCTCCCTCTCCACTAACTCTTCATCACCAAGTGAATCCCCCAATGAGGTCATTCATGTGGAGGAAGAAAGTTGCCTCATGGCTAAATCCTCCGAGGTATCATCCCCTAACCCCTCTATGCCTAACATATCTAGTGATCTAGGGGTTGATGATGCTAGTCTAAAAGTGAAACAAGAAATGCTAGAGTTTGATGATTTCATTCTCAACCTACAAGGTAACACTAAAAAACATGTTTCAAATCTCATGGCTCGTATAGCTCAACAAAATCATACTGTTGAGAAAAAGGGTCAAATAGAGAGAGAAGACTCTCTTGAAATCCATGCTCTTAAAAATGCTCTTGAGGAAAGTCAAGAAACCATAGCTTCTCTTGAAGAGAGGCTAGAAAATATTGAAGAGCCTCAAGATAAATTTAACAAGCTCACTAAAGCTAGAGATCTTGCTAGGGCTAAGAATAAAGTGCTTAAAAAGGAAAAGGCCCAATTTGGGGTTGATCATGAGAAACTTGTGAAGGATCTAGATGAACTAGACAAAGCTCACAAAGCTTTGAAGAGTGAATACACTCTCCTATCCAAGTCGTTTGAGCAACTTCAAATTAGGCTTGCTTCATATGATGTGCCTAGTTCCTCTACTCCTTCATGTGATCATGCAAATGTTATTGAGGAAAATACTAGGTTGAAGGATGAACTTGCAAAGGCCTCCTCTCCCCAAAGTAAACTTTCTTTGGATGATCTTTTGAGTAAGCAAAGATCAAACAATGGGAAGGAGGGCCTTGGTTATGGAGCCAAGGCAAAGAAGGCAAACAAGCAAAAGGCCAAGCCCGCACAAGAGAAGAAGAAAGATATCACTAATGGTGAAGCTCCTAAGGGCAAAACCATTAATGATGATGATGCAGGAAATGCTAACCCTCACTATGTTTTATTTAAAGATTATTATGGTGATGTTTATGCTAAATATGTTGGCCCATATGATGGTTATGTTGCTTGGTCTATTTGGGTCCCAAAGACCCTTGTTGCTAACAAAAGAGGACCCATTGAGAAATGGGTACCTAAATCCAAGAATTGATCTCATGTAGGACTATGCACGGAGGTTCAAAATGGGTACTTGATAGTGGATGTACAAGTCATATGACCGGCGGCAAGAATCTCGTCAAGGAGTTGAGGCCCAACATAAATGATATCACCGTCTCCTTTGGCGATAATTCTACATCCGAGGTATTGGGTTTTGGCAAGGTTGTGGTTGCACACAACATTACTCTTGTGGATGTCATGCTTGTCAAAACCCTTGGTTACAATTTGCTTTCCGTTTCCGCCCTTGGCAAGATGGGTTTCGCCGTCTTTATTGATAATGATATTGTGGTCCTCTTGTGGAGCAAGACTCTAAAAGTCGCTTTCGTTGGGTATCGGGAACATAACTTGTATGTGGTGGACTTTTCGGGGACCACTACTTCAAGTGCGATGTGCCTATTCGGAAAGGCGGATGTGGGTTGGTTGTGGCATCGCCGCCTAGCCCATGTCAACATGAGAACTTTGCAAAGTCTTCACAAGGGGAACCATATTGTGGGTCTAATGGAAAATGTTTCTTTTGCCAAAGATCGTGTTTGTAGGGCTTGTGTTGAAGGCAAAATGCATGACTCACCGCATCCAAGCAAGACTATCATCTCTTCCAAGAGGATCTTGGAGCTCCTTCATGTGGATCTCTTTGGTCCCGTTACTCATGCAAGTCTTGGTGCGAAGAAACATTGCTTGGTGATTGTTGATGATTACTCAAGATACACTTGGGTCTACTTTCTCAAGACGAAAGATGAGACTCAACAAATATTCATTGACTTTGCTACCGAGGTGCAACGCCAACACAACCTCCTCATCATGGCAATAAGAAGTGACAACGGCTCCGAGTTCAAGAACTATACACTCAATGATTTTCTTAGTGATGAGGGGATTCGTCATCAATATTCCGCTGCTTACACCCCTCAACAAAATGGTGTTGCGGAGAGGAAGAACCGGACCCTTATGGATATGGCAAGATCTATGATGGCGGAGTATAAATCCCGCTATAATTTTTGGGCCGAAGCCATCTCCACCGCTTGCCACTCTTCCAACCGGATCTATCTCCGCAAGGGATTGAACAAGACTCCATATGAAATACTCACCGGCAACAAGCCCAATATCTCATACTTCAAGGTGTTCGGTTGTAAGTGTTTCTACAAAATCAAAGGAGTTCGTTTGTCTAAATTTGCTCCTAAAGCTTTGGAGGGTATATTTGTTGGTTACGGTGCCGAATCTCACACTTATAGAGTCTTTGATGTATCCTCCGGGATTATCATTGAATCTTGTAGTGTTAAGTTCGAAGAAAATGATGGCTCCCAAGTGGGGCAAGTTGATGTATGTGCAGGTGATGAAATACCTCAAGATGCCATAGTAAGAATGGGTGTGGGATTTTTCCGCCCCATTGAGGGACACGGTGTGGCGTCTCGGGAAGAACTATGCTCTACCACGGTGGAGCCCTCATCCTCTCAACATCAACAAACCCCATCTCTTGAAGCTAATGATGCACCAACCCAAGAACAAGAAGAAAACCCTCTCTCTCATGAACAAGATCAAGAACAAGATCAACCAAGAATTCATGATGGCTCCGATGAGTATCCATTTGATATTTGTGCTTCACCAAATATTGTCCAAGATCAAGCACATGAGGATGAGCAATCTCAAGAAATTGAGGAAGCTCAAATTCAAGGTCAAGACGGGGACCCAAATGATCAAGTTGATCAAGTGACACCTCCAAGGCCAAGAAGAACCAAGGAGGAGATCGAGGCCCGTCGTTTAGCAAGAAGAGATAGGACCCTTGAAATTCGTGGACACACTCATGACAAGGTCCTTGGTGATGTTCGAGCAAAAGTCTCCACAAGAAGGCAATTGGCTAACTTTAGCAATCATCATGCTTATATCTCCGTAGTGGAACCCAAGAAAGTGTTTGAAGCCCTTGAAGATTCGGATTGGGTGGAAGCTATGCACGAGGAACTCAACAACTTCAAGCGCAACAAAGTGTGGACCTTAGTAAAGAAGCCAAAGGAGTGCCGCAATGTTATAGGCACTAAATGGATATTCAAGAACAAGCAAGATGAGTTTGGGAATATTGTGAGGAACAAGGCAAGATTGGTGGCTCAAGGTTTCTCTCAAGTTGAAGGAATTGACTTTGGAGAGACTTATGCTCCCGTGGCTCGTCTTGAGTCCATCCGTATCCTTCTTGCTTATGCATCGCATCATAACTTTAAGTTACAACAAATGGATGTGAAAAGTGCTTTTCTTAATGGTCCTTTGCATGAAGAGGTTTATGTTAAGCAACCCCCGGGGTTCGAGGATCTCAACTTTCCTAACCATGTCTACAAGCTTGATAAAGCACTTTATGGTCTCAAACAAGCTCCTAGAGCTTGGTACGAGCACCTTAAGGAATTGTTGGTAGACCGTGGGTTTGATGTTGGGCTAATCGACCCCACTCTTTTTACTAAGAGGGTCAATGGGGAGCTTTTCGTTTGCCAATTATATGTTGATGATATTATATTTGGCTCTACTAACAAAGCTTTCAATGATGAATTCTCAAAGCTTATGACCGATAGGTTTGAGATGTCTATGATGGGAGAGATGAAGTTCTTCCTCGGTTTTGAGATCAAGCAATTGAGGGAAGGAACCTTCATCAACCAAGCAAAATATCTCCAAGACATGCTCAAGAGGTTCAAGATGACCGAGATGAAGGGTGTGGCCACTCCGATGGTTACCAAATGTCATCTTGCACTAGATCCCAATGGTAAAGAGGTGGATCAAAAGGTATATCGCTCCATGATTGGATCCTTGCTTTACCTTTGTGCATCTAGACCGGACATAGTGTTGAGCGTTGGTGTGTGTGCAAGGTATCAAGCATCTCCTAAGGAGAGCCACATGATGGCTCTCAAAAGAATCTTTCGATATTTGGTTGATACCCCAAGATATGGTATTTGGTACTGATGTCTACGTTCCCCCTCCTTTCCTGTAGACAGTGTTGGGCCTCCAAGAGCAGAGGTTTGTAGAACAGCAGCAAGTTTCCCTTAAGTGGATACCCAAGGTTTATCGAACTCAGGGAGGAAGAGGTCAAAGATATCCCTCTCATGCAACCCTGCAACCGCAAAGCAAGAAGTCTCTTGTGTCCCCAACACACCTAATAGGTGCACTAGTTCGGCGAAGAGATAGTGAAATACAGGTGGTATGAATATATATGAGCAGTAGCAACGGTGCCAGAAAAGTGCTTGGCGCGTAGTTGATGGTGGTGGTATTGCAGCAGTAGTAACGCAGTAAAACAGTAAACAAGCAGTGGTAACTCAGCAGTATTTAGGAACAAGGCCTAGGGATTACACTTTCACTAGTGGACACTCTCAACATTGATCACATAACAGAACAGATAAATGCATACTCTACACTTTTGTTGGATGATGAACGCATTGCGTAGGATTACACGAACCCTCAATGCCGGAGTTAACAAGCTCCACAATAATGCTCATGTTTTAGTAACCTTTAGTGTAAGATAGATCAACGCTACTAAACCAAGTACTAGCATAGCATGCACACTGTCACCTTCATGCATATGTAGGAGGAATAGATCACATCAATATTATCATAGCAATAGTTAACTCCATAATCTACAAGAGATCATGATCATAGCACAAACCAAGTACTAACACGGTGCACACACTGTCACCTTTACACACGTGCAGGAGGAATAGAACTACTTTAATAACACATCACTAGAGTAGCACATAGATAGTAGTGATACAAAACTCAGATGAATCTCAATCATGTAAAGCAGCTCATGAGATCATTGTATTGAAGTACATGGAGAGAGATTAACCACATAGCTACCGGTACAGCCCCGAGCCTCGATGGAGAACTACTCCCTCCTCATGGGAGCAGCAGCGGTGATGAAGATGGCGGTGGAGATGGCAGCGGTGTCGATGGAGAAGCCTTCCGGGGCACGTCCCCGCTCCGGCAGGGTGCCGGAACAGAGATCCTGTCCCCCAGATCTTGGCTTCGTGATGGCGGCGGCTCTGGAAGGTTTTCGTGGGTTTCGTCAATTGGCGTAGGGTTTTCTGATCCAGGGGCTTCTTATAGGCGAAGAGGCGGCGCAGGAAGGTCGAAGGGGGGCCCACACCCTAGGGGGGCGCGCCCCCCCCCCCTAGGCCGCGCCGGGGTGTGGTGTGGTGGTCCTGCCTCCCTTCTCTGGCGGTTCTCGTGTGTTCTGGATGCTTCCGGGTAAAATAGGAACCTGGGCGTTGATTTCGTCCGATTCCGAGAATATTTCGTTACTAGGATTTCTGAAACCAAAACAAAGCAGAAACAGAACTGCACTTCGGCATCTTGTTAATAGGTTAGTTCGAGAAAATGCACGAATATGACATAAAGTGTGCATAAAACATGTAGATAACATCAATAATGTGGCATGGAACATAAGAAATTATCGATACGTCGGAGACGTATCAGCATCCCCAAGCTTAGTTAATCTCCTCCCCAGCAGGTAAAACGATAACACGGATAATTTGCGGAGTGACATGCCATCATAATCTTGATCATACTATTTGTAAAGCATATGTAGTGAATGCAGCGATCAAAACAATGTGTATGACATGAGTAAACAAGTGAATCATATAGCAAAGACTTTTCATGAATAGCACTTCAAGACAAGCATCAATAAGTCTTGCATAAAAGTTAACTCATAAAGCAATAATTCAAAGTAAAGGTATTGAAGCAACACAAACGAAGATTAAGTTTCAGCGGTTGCTTTCAACTTGTAACATGTATATCTCATGGATATTGTCAACATAGAGTAATATAATAAGTGCAATAAGCAAGTATGTAGGAATCAATGCATAGTTCACACAAGTGTTTGCTTCTTGAGGTGGAGAGAAATAGGTGAACTGACTCAACATTGAAAGTAAAAGAATGGTCCTCATAGAGGAAAAGCATCGATTGCTATATTTGTGCTAGAGCTTTGATTTTGAAAACATGAAACAATTTTGTCAACGGTAGTAATAAAGCATATGCATCATGTAAATTATATCTTATAAGTTGCAAGCCTCATGCATAGTGTACTAATAGTGCCCGCACCTTGTCCTAATTAGCTTGGACTACCTGGATTATCACCGCAATACATATGCTTTAACCAAGTATCACAAAGGGGTACCTCTATGCACTTTGTACAAAGGTCTAAGGAGAAAGCTCGCATTTGGATTTCTCGCTTTTGATTATTCTCAACTTAGACATCCATACCGGGACAACATAGACAACAGATAATGGACTCCTCTTTTAATGCTTTAAGCATTCAACAACAATTAATTCTTTTCTCATTAGAGATTTGAGGATGTTTGTCCAAAACTGAAACTTCCACCATGGAACATGGCTTTAGTTAGCGGCCCAATGTTCTTCTCTCACAATATGCATGCTCAAACCATTCAACTCAGAGTAGATCGCCCTTACTTCAGACAAGACGAACATGCATAGCAACTCACATGAAATTCAACAATGAGTTGATGGCGTTCCCCAGTAAACATGGTTATCGCACAACAAGCAACTTAATAAGAGATAAAGTGCATAATTACATATTCAATACCACAATAGTTTTTAAGCTATTTGTCCCATGAGCTATATATTGCAAAGGTGAATGATGGAATTTTAAAGGTAGCACTCAAGCAATTTACTTTGGAATGGCGGAAAATACCATGTAGTAGGTAGGTATGGTGGACACAAATGGCATAGTGGTTGGCTCAAGTATTTTGGATGCATGAGAAGTATTCCCTCTCGATACAAGGTTTAGGCTAGCAAGGCTTATTTGAAACAAACACAAGGATGAACCGGTACAGCAAAACTCACATAAAAGACATATTGAAAACATTATAAGACTCTACACCGTCTTCCTTGTTGTTCAAACTCAATACTAGAAATTATCTAGACCTTAGAGAGACCAATTATGCAAACCAAATTTTAGCATGCTCTATGTATTCTTCACTAATAGGTGCAAAGTATATGATGCAAGAGCTTAAACATGAGCACAACAATTGCCAAGTATCACATTACCCAAGACATTATAGCAATTACTACATGTATCATTTTCCAATTCCAACCATATAACAATTTAACGAAGGAGAAACTTCGCCATGAATACTATGAGTAGAAACCAAGGACATACTTGTCCATATGCTACAGCGGAGCGTGTCTCTCTCCCATAAAGTGAATGCTAGGATCCATTTTATTCAAACAAAACAAAAAACAAAAACAAACCGACGCTCCAAGAAAAAGCACATAAGATGTGATGGAATAAAAATATAGTTTCAGGGGAGGAACCTGATAATGTTGTCGATGAAGAAGGGGATGCCTTGGGCATCCCCAAGCTTAGATGCTTGAGTCTTCTTAATATATGCAGGGGTGAACCACCGGGGCATCCCCAAGCTTAGAGCTTTCACTCTCCTTGATCATGTTGCATCATACTCCTCTCTTGATCCTTGAAAACTTCCTCCACACCAAACTCGAAACAACTCATTAGAGGGTTAGTGCACATTATAAATTGACATATTCAGAGGTGACACAATCATTCTTAACACTTCTGGACATTGCATAATGCTACTGGACATTAGTGGATCAAAGAAATTCATCCAACATAGCGAAAGAGGCAATGCGAAATAAAAGGCAGAATCTGTCAAAACAGAACAGTTCGTATTGACGAATTTTAAAATGGCACCAGACTTGCTCAAATGAAAATGCTCAAATTGAATGAAAGTTGCGTACATATCTGAGGATCATGCACGTAAATTGGCTTAATTTTCTGAGCTACCTACAGGGAGGTGGACCCAGATTCGTGACAGCAAAGAAATCTAGAACTGCGCAGTAATCCAAATCTAGTACTTACTTTTCTATCAACGGCTTTACTTGGCACAACAAAACACAAAACTAAGATAAGGAGAGGTTGCTACAGTAGTAAACAACTTCCAAGACACAAATATAAAACAAAGTACTGTAGCAAAATAACACATGGGTTATCTCCCAAGAAGTTCTTTTCTTTATAGCCATTAAGATGGGCTCAGCAGTTTTAATGATGCACTCGCAAGAAATAGTATTTGAAGCAAAAAGAGAGCATCAAAAGGCAAGTATGAAACAAATTTAAGCCTAACATGCTTCCTATGCATAGGAATCTTGTAAATAAACAAGTTCAAGAAGCATAATGCAACAAGCATAGAAAGATAAAACAAGTATAGCTTCAAAAATTTCAGCACATAGAGAGGTGTTTTAGTAACATGAAAATTTCTACAACCATATTTTCCCCTCTCATAATAACTTTCAGTAGCAACATGAGCAAACTCAACAATATAACCATCACATAAAGCATTCTTATCATGAGTCTCATGCATAAAATTATTACTCTCCACATAGGCATAATCAATTTTATTAGTTGTAGTGGGAGCAAATTCAACAAAGTAGCTATCATCAAATATAGGAGGCATATTGTAATCATAATCAAATTCACTCTCCATAGTAGGTGGAACCAAAAGACCACTATCATTATAATCATCATAAATAGGAGGCAAAGTATCATCAAAGTAAATTTCCTCCTCAATGCTTGGGGGACTAAAAATATCATGCAAACCAGCTTCCCCAAGCTTAGAACTTTCTATATCATTATCAACAATGGTGTTCAAAGCGTTCATACTAATATTACTACCAGCATGCAAATAAGATTTCATAGGTTTTTTAATTTTCGCATCAAACAATCCATGTTTTAAATCAGGAAATAGAACAAGAAGCTCATTGTTGTCCATTATGCCAAACTAGTGTAAACAAGAAACAAAAAGATGCAATTGCAGGATCTAAAGGAAATAGCTTCGAGCACACACACGACGGCAACAGAAAAATACTTTACCTGAGACCGTAGTATGAGTGCCTTTTACCTTTCCTCCCCGGCAACGGCGCCAGAAAAGTGCTTGATGTCTACGTTCCCCCTCCTTTCCTGTAGACAGTGTTGGGCCTCCAAGAGCAGAGGTTTGTAGAACAGCAGCAAGTTTCCCTTAAGTGGATACCCAAGGTTTATCGAACTCAGGGAGGAAGAGGTCAAAGATATCCCTCTCATGCAACCCTGCAACCACAAAGCAAGAAGTCTCTTGTGTCCCCAACACACCTAATAGGTGCACTAGTTCGGCGAAGAGATAGTGAAATACAGGTGGTATGAATATATATGAGCAGTAGCAACGGTGCCAGAAAAGTGCTTGGCGCGTAGTTGATGGTGGTGGTATTGCAGCAGTAGTAACGCAGTAAAACAGTAAACAAGCAGTGGTAACTCAGCAGTATTTAGGAACAAGGCCTAGGGATTACACTTTCACTAGTGGACACTCTCAACATTGATCACATAACAGAACAGATAAATGCATACTCTACACTTTTGTTGGATGATGAACGCATTGCGTAGGATTACACGAACCCTCAATGCCGGAGTTAACAAGCTCCACAATAATGCTCATGTTTTAGTAACCTTTAGTGTAAGATAGATCAACGCTACTAAACCAAGTACTAGCATAGCATGCACACTGTCACCTTCATGCATATGTAGGAGGAATAGATCACATCAATATTATCATAGCAATAGTTAACTCCATAATCTACAAGAGATCATGATCATAGCACAAACCAAGTACTAACACGGTGCACACACTGTCACCTTTACACACGTGCAGGAGGAATAGAACTACTTTAATAACACATCACTAGAGTAGCACATAGATAGTAGTGATACAAAACTCAGATGAATCTCAATCATGTAAAGCAGCTCATGAGATCATTGTATTGAAGTACATGGAGAGAGATTAACCACATAGCTACCGGTACAGCCCCGAGCCTCGATGGAGAACTACTCCCTCCTCATGGGAGCAGCAGCGGTGATGAAGATGGCGGTGGAGATGGCAGCGGTGTCGATGGAGAAGCCTTCCGGGGGCACTTCCCCGCTCCGGCAGGGTGCCGGAACAGAGATCCTGTCCCCCAGATCTTGGCTTCGCGATGGCGGCGGCTCTGGAAGGTTTTCGTGGGTTTCGTCAATTGGCGTAGGGTTTTCTGATCTAGGGGCTTCTTATAGGCGAAGAGGCGGCGCAGGAAGGTCGAAGGGGGGCCCACACCCTAGGGGGGCGCGCCCCCCCCCCCTAGGCCGCGCCGGGGTGTGGTGTGGTGGCCCTGCCTCCCTTCTCTGGCGGTTCTCGTGTGTTCTGGATGCTTCCGGGTAAAATAGGAACCTGGGCGTTGATTTCGTCCGATTCCGAGAATATTTCGTTACTAGGATTTCTGAAACCAAAAACAGCAGAAAACAGAAGCGCACTTCGGCATCTTGTTAATAGGTTAGTTCCAGAAAATGCACGAATATGACATAAAGTGTGCATAAAACATGTAGATAACATCAATAATGTGGCATGGAACATAAGAAATTATCGATACGTCGGAGACGTATCAGGTACCCCAAAGGCTCAAGTTTTATTCTCAATGGATACACCGATGCGGATTGGGCGGGTGACAAGGATGATAGGAAATCAACTTCCGGGGCTTGCCAATTCCTTGGTAGGTCCTTGGTGTGTTGGTCTTCTAAGAAGCAAAATTGCATATCTCTCTCCACCGCCGAAGCCGAATATGTTGCCGCCGCAAGGGGATGCACTCAATTGTTATGGATGAGGCAAACTTTAAAGGAATACGGTGTCATTTGTGACAAAGTGCCTCTATTATGTGATAATGAAAGTGCCATCAAGATTGCCTATAATCCGGTGCAACATTCAAGAACGAAGCATATTGAGATCCGAAATCATTTCATTAGGGATCATGTTGCCCGTGGTGATATTGAGCTTATCTATGTTCCTACCAAAGATCAACTTGCCGATATTTTCACGAAGCCTCTTGATGAAGCAAGGTTCTCTTATTTGAGGAATGAGCTAAATATCATTGATTCAAGGAGTCTAGCTTGACCATCTTGCAAACACACCTTTGTCTCAAAACTTTACTTGGTTTAGATGTGGGCATGGAGATAGGGGGAGTGCGGTTTAAATTATTGAGCTATCCCTCCCCCCATAATGCCAACATTAAGAAATCATTCTCTTTATATCATATGTTGATATGTGAGCTTCAATGATGAGTAGTGGCTTGGACCCAAGATATATCTTCGCGGTGCCATGCCACAACACTCATATATGTGGCCTAGGCCACCACACTCTTCTTTGTGAAGAGTTGGAGTTGTTTGGATCTTCATTGGATTTTATTGACATCTCCTTGTTTATGGGAAAACACTCATTTTTGGCCTTCATTTGCATTATTTGCAAAAATGAGTGATCATGTACCATCTCACAGTTTGGCGTATCTGTCCTAAGCCTATCTCATCTAAGACATATCCTTCACCTTCTCAAGTGCACCTTGTTCGTGTCAAAATCCTGTTTTTAGGCACAGTTTCCTGTTCCACCGGAAGTTCCGGTCATTTCGACCGGTACTTCCGGCTGGTATCTTTTCGCCTGTTCTGCCTTGTTCGTGTCCTGCCTGGGTGGTTCCTGCGAGACCGGAAGTTCCGGCTCCAACGAGCGGAACTTCCGGCCTTAAGTGGCCACTATATAACTGGGCCGAACGGGTGAGCGATTCCATCTTCCTCATTTTTCCCTTTTCCAAGATCTATTTGGTTGTGCTCCTTCCTGTGACGGCTGCTGCTCCCGGCCGGATCTCCCTCCTCCGGCGCTCCCCGCCGGATCCTCTCCGTGGATCGGCATCCTCTCCCTCTTCTCCTCCATGGCTCCCCCCCGGTTTGTGCCTTCTCCCTCTCTATGTGTGGGTAGACCTCACTAGATGAAATATAGGGCATACTCTAGGCAAAGCTATGGTAGAAATCCTCTAGATGCCTTTCCTCTACTAGATCGTGCGTAGGATGTCGTGGTAATGCGGTCCTCTTAGCCATTGCCTAAGATCTGGTGAGAAACTGCCGCTGTCTTCGAACAGCCGGAAGTTCCGGTCCTTCACGTCGGAACTTCCGCCCGGGGCGGAACTTCCGCCGGTTCTCACCGGAACTTCCGGCCTGGCGTTTTATCTGCTGTTACCCGATATCCTGTGCATGCTCTGGTGCTTGGCCTCCTTGCTTATTTACACTCATTCATCACTCCTATCTTTTTGATTCCGTTATCAGGTAGTTCCAAGAAGAGAGGCAAGGGTCATGTGGATGAGGTTGAGGAAGAGCTTGAGCAAACCCGACCATCCAAGCTCACCGCTCGCCAGCAAGCTGCTCAGAGGCTCAAGTCACCGGCTGTTCGTGGGAAGAACATACATATATCCGTGAAGGGCATGCAATATAATGAGTACAAGGAGCTCCGTGACATGAACCCTTACCTCACCCCTCGGAACAATAGGGTTGGGGATAAGCGGTTCCACAACAAGACCCAAGAGGAGATATTCTATGAGATCTACATACCATTCAAGAAAGGGGTAGCCCCTCAACATGCTATTGACACCGGGAAGATGGCTACTAATAAGTACTTTGAAGAAGCCTATGCCATGTGTGGAGAGTTTGGGCTCTATCCCATTATGGAGCTCAACAAGGACTATGATGTTGGGTTGATTCAACAATTCTTTGCCACCGTCCACTTTGAGCAAGATGAAGCAAAAACATTTCGGTGGATGACTCATGAGAGGCTCCTTGAGTCTAACTTGGCAAAGTTTGGAACCGCCCTTGGATATCCTCGCTTCCCGGGCGTTGATGCAAATGGTTGGAGGTGCCATGATAGCTCATGGGCTCAAACAAGGGAGGTCTTGGAGCACCTCTACATCCCCGGCTGGGGTGTACCGGGCAAGAGTGCGGATCTTCTCCCTACTTGGGATATTATGCTTAGAGTCTACCGGGAAACCATTGGACCGAAGGGTGGCAACCTTGATGAGCTACATCTTTATGAAGTGGATCTTATGGCCAACTCTTTTGCTAAGAAGGGCACCGGTGAGAAGCTTGATGTGATGGACTACATCTATCATGAGATGTGGTCATGTGTGATGGAGAAGAAGCTTCCCGCCTATGCTCCGTACATTATGAAGCTCATTGAGGACACTTGGATGGAGACTTGTCAGGCTAGACTCGTTCAATCCATTCCACTCACTCTCACATTCCATGAAGTGAAGTCATTGAGGGCCAAGCGCCACAACTCTCCTCTTGAAGAGGTTAACCCCATGGATGAGAAGCCACCAAGCTGGGCTTCTAAGCTTGCTCGCCGCATGAGACAGATTTTTTGCCTCACCTCTGCAGTCAACCACCGTCAGTATCAGCAGCATGCAGAAGCCAAGAAGTCTCGGGTTCGTCAGAAGAGCATCATGAGGGCACTTGCGGTGGACGTGTCTCCTCCCGGATCCGAGGAGAACATCACTCCGGAGGCGGAGTGGGTCTCTCAGCATGGCATGCCTCTCCCTCCAGATGGTCTTGAGATCGAGTCTCCTCCGCACACTCCTCCCTACCACGGCGCTACATCGAACCTCCCTCCCGGCTGGGCTAACGCCGACCCTTGGGACGTGTAGTTTCTCCCCTTTTTGGTGCCTTGGTGCCAAAGGGGGAGAGCGAGAACCTTATTAGGTTGCTCTCCGTTGGGTATTTGCTTGGGGGAGTCACAAGCTCGTGTTGGCTTTGATTTTTATCGCTTGTGATTCTATTTATCTTGTGGTGTTGAACTATGTTCTAGTTTATTTGGTTTGTAAACTCTATCTATGTGCTTGGAACCTTATTTGTGTATGGTAAACTCCGTATGTGAGTCTTCCTTGGTTATCTATGTGTGCATGATCTTATTATCCATATGCTTATCACCATGTTGTATTGCTAATCCTTGGAAGACGGATGCAAGATATAGGGGGAGCTTCTTATGTACCATTGCTCATATCTAGGGGGAGCTCCTCTATATCTCTCACTTTGTTGTTTACATTATCCATTCCTTGCAAATACGTGTGTTGTCATCAAACACCAAAAAGGGGGAGATTGAAAGAACATTTCCCGCCCTTTTGGGTTTTGTGTGTTTGACGTCAACACTATGTATATTTTTATGAGTGTTATTGTAGACAGGTACAAGCTATCAAAGATTATGTTGGATCGGTGAATTGCTTTAGCTGTTCTGGAGTTCTGCAGTTTTTCTGTGACTAGCGGAAGTTCCGGCCCCAGCAGGCGGAAGTTCCGCCCTGGCTTTTTTCAGCAGAAGCTCCTCAGCGCAGTTTGGCCACAGATCTTTTCTTCCTGACCGGAAGTTCCGGTGAAGTTGGCCGGAAGTTCCGCCCGGCGGAACTTCCGCCCAACTTCCGGACAAGTTCCGGAATTCCGAATTTGTGGCTCAGTATAGTCCTGTAAGGTTTTCGCAAGTTTCCGGAACTTGGCAGGAACTTCCGGCCACCGGAAGTTCCGCCCAAGTTCCGCCCCTTCTTTTGCTTTGCAGGATATTTATCAGAGGCGGAAGTTCCGGCCTGAATGGCCGGTACTTCCGGTGGAAGCCGGAACTTCCGGCCATCCTGGCCGGAACTTCCGGTGTAAGTGAAATTCGTCCCCAACGGTCAGATCTGAAAGCTCCACCCATATAAATAGCTTTCTTCTCCAAAGGGATAGGTTGCTCAATCATTATACAAGAAATCTGCCAAGCCACCTCCATTAGAGCCACCTCAAGAAAGTCAAGATTTGCAAGATCTCCTTCCTCCCCCAACCAAAGCTCTTGATCTTTGGAGATTCGAAGGAGAAGACACCGATCTACGTCCTCACCGAAGCGTTCTTCATTTCCCCCTCATTTGTTTGAGGGATCTCATGCTAGTGTTCCTATTTGGTTCCCTAGTTAATTTGTGTTGATGTATTGTTGTTGATTGTTGTGTTGTAACAGATTTGGGAGCCTCCAATTTGGTTGTGGATGTGTGCCCCAAGAACCTTGTAAAGGCCCGGTTTCCGCCTCGAGGAAATCCCTTAGTGGAAGTGGGCTAGGCCTTCGTGGCGTTGCTCACCGGAGATCTGAGTGAAGCCTTCGTGGCTGTTGGTTTGGCTTTCGTAGCAACCACACTCCTCCAAACGTAGACGTACCTTCTTGCAAAGGAAGGGAACTACGGGAATCATCTCCGTGTCATCGCGTGCTCCACTCTCGGTTACCTCTATCCTATTCTATCTCTATATTGCTTAGATATATCTTGCTTAGTTGTTAGCCTTGTCATATAGGTAAATTCACTTAGTTGCATATCTAGAGAATTTACCTTTTGTGTCAAGCCTAAATTGAAAAAGAACTAAAAATTGGTTAGCACCTATTCACCCCCCCCTCTAGGTGCGGCATACGATCCTTTCAGCAGTGAAAAGTGAGACTGAGAATGTACTGTGTAGAGTGAAACGAGCGATCAGGATTGTTTTGCCCCCTTGAAGTGGCCTGGTTGGCCGGGTATGCTAGCATCATTTATAGGAAGAATAGGTATAATCTTGGTCATTATTTTTTAGTTCTTTCTGTCCCTCTTTTGCAAAACCTTTAGTACGGTCATACAAAATACATATATTTTTTTATTTGTCTGAAATTTCTTTATTTCTTGTTTTCGTCTTTTCCGAAATCTTTAGTATGATCATACAAAATACAAAAATGAAATATATGACCATAAAAGTTAGTTTTTATTCTAAAATTCGCGTCAACTTTGGTTAGTTTGGTTATTACCCAAACCGAACCGAAGTTTAATGGTTATTACCGAATCTGTACCATATTTTTATATGTAACCGTATTAACAAAAGTATTCAAATTGTATTTACCGTATAACCGAATTAACTGAACCGAATTAACCATATTAACCGAATGCGCCGCCGGAGGTTTACCTCTGGAGATACCTTTATGAAAGTATCATGATGTGGTCCTCACGGTGCTCAAAGTGCACACAGCTTAGAAATGTGATCAATTGGCAGTACAAAATTTAGATAATCCATGGTGTTTTCCATGAAACGGCAACGTAGTAAAATAAAATATCTTAAAGCAAAAAATCATAAGCGCTAAGCTCCCCGGCAATGACGCCGGAAAACAGCTTGATATCTGCAAGGTCATAGATCGCGTTTAGATAGTTTTTAAAAGTAAGAGTATCGAATCCACGAAAAGCTTGATTGGTAATGGTTTATTACTTCGCACTACCATCAATAAATTATATACTGTAGATCTATTATTTATTCCAGGCAAGAAAAATAAAGATGTTTGTAAAGAGGCAGTAAAATTATACTAAATAACTATAAAGAAAACAAGATAATGCTTGTAAAATAAAGTGCTTGGAGCTCAATAGGGGTAAAACGTTTTCGGGGAGTTCCGGATTTCCCACTACCATGTGTACTATGTTGATTGGGACGTAATGCATGAGTTGTAATATGTTGGTAATGTGAGGAGAGGGCCATTTAAAGGTGCTCCCAAAAGCACTATTTCACACCCCTCATAAGCACTACATTCTCCTCCGCATGAGGCGTGTCGGTCAAGTAATTAAGGGTCTCCCTATGGCTATGGTCATATGCCCTTGTACCTCGTACCCCCTGCTAAGACATGATTGAAAGAGGTGGTGGATTAGTGTCACCTGTACGCCCACGTACTTCCAACCAAGGTTAATGATGATTGCATTCATTGTCCCTAATGAAAAATATTGCAATGGTGCATAACATACAACATCACTGAAGACAACCACCACTTTCACATATTGCAACAAATAAACATAAATCTTTATTTCAGTTCATACAAATGCTAGGGTTCCTCCATCTCCCCAAAAACAAATGAAACTACTCACACATGGGGGTAAATAACATCATCATGAATTGAAATGGAGTACTATGACTCAAATAAGTACAAGTGCAAACCAATCTAACAATTGGAAATACAAGATGGATGAAGAGGATGAAATCGACGATGGTTGTGATGGTGTTGTTGAAGATGATGCCCAAGCCTCCAAGATACAATTAGCAACGCAGTGGATCCCATTTGGTGATGAGTTCCCCGTCCAGATACCTTCTGGAGGTGAGGTTTCATGGTTTTTCTTTGTCTCTGTAACTCTAATCTGAGATACACCTTCGCAGGGTTAATATACTTGACGAGGCGGTTCACCGACACATGGTACAATCACACCATACCGGCGGGTGTGACCATACCAGTGGTCGTTAACTCCACGATCTTCACAAGTTTGTGATTTTTTCCTCTGTTCTGATTTGGAGGTGGTACATGCGTGGAAGGTGTGTTAATGCCTTCAATCATCATAATTGTGGCCATATATGATCTCTTTTATTGATTTGTTGATCTTCCTCCTTAAGTGTACGATCCTAGTGAAATACACAAGATAGGGGTGCGCTAACGCGAAAAAATGACAAAACCTCCAACTTCTAATGTCGCGTCCGCGAGACGGTAGGCACCGGAGGTTTTCACCTCCTTTTTTTGTTCGGTAGTGGGTGCTAGGCGCTGCTAACCTGGATCACACAAGAGACATAAACACACGATTTTTACCCAGGTTCAGGGCCCCAAATGTGAACCCCTATCTCTTGCTTATTTGATTATACTATGGATATTTGGTGTACACGAGGAGCTACGACTCCACCTTCATTTGCCTCCTTCTGACCTTTAGCTTATACCTCCGGCTGATGGCCTCCTACACTACTAAGGCCCTCCTTTTATATCGCAAGGGGATACCATGGGGTAAATTTGCATGTACAACAAGTGGCAGCCAGTGGGATGGGCGGCAAGATGGACAAACACTGGTAGAAAAAAGGGCTTCCGTCCAGCCCCATTAGTCGCGGAAATATTCGAACCGCGACTAAAGGGGGCTTTAGTCGCGGTTCGGGAGGCAACCCGCGACTAATGCTCCATCCGAGACGAAAGGGTACCCCTTTAGTCGCGGTTGGTAACACCAACCGGGACTAAAGGGCTATGGAAGGATGCGGCCGGCGGAAAAACCTTTAGTCGCGGTTGGGGACACCCTTTAGTCGCGGTTGGTGTCCCCAACCGCGACTAAAGGTTTTTTCGCATTTTTCACTCCCCACGCACCCTGCACCC
This sequence comes from Lolium perenne, assembly GCF_019359855.2. Taxonomy (NCBI): domain Eukaryota; kingdom Viridiplantae; phylum Streptophyta; class Magnoliopsida; order Poales; family Poaceae; genus Lolium; species Lolium perenne. Next base: position 27,906,132 of record NC_067248.2, on the reverse strand, counting down.
CCCCTTGGATCGCCTTTTTTTGCTTTGTAAAATACAAAAGAAAATGATAGAAAATTCAAAAAAAAAAATTGTTTTCAGATTCTTGTATGTTATGCAACCTACTATTCGGAGAAATTAAAAAATTCGAATTTTCATTTTTTTTGCAATTTTTTTAAAAAAATGGTAAAACCGCAATAACTTTTGCATACGATGTCGGAAAAAAAGTATAATATATCAAAAAAATCCTGGGAAAAAGTTACATCCGAATTCACCTGGGTTTACCCGGTTAGCCAATTTTTAGATTCTCAAAATTCCAAATGAAAATATGAAAGCAGGAAGATTTTAGTTTTTGCCAGAAATTCCGTATTTTTTATTTTTTTAAAATTTTAAATTAATAATTGCATCTTGCATAAAGATTACTATTACTTAACCATAAAGTTAGCTAATTTTTAGATTTTCAAATTTTCAGGTTTTAGGTTTGGCAAAAAAAATATTTTAAAAAATAAAAAATTAATTATAATATAAATTTAAAAAGTTAATATTTATTTATTTATTCAAGATTATTATTACATCATTACTTTTGTTTATTAAAATAATTATTTGACATTTAAACAATAAAGAAGTGTGACATCGACCAACATGTTAATAGGATTGATATGATACTAGTATCAACAACATGTGCACGAAGCACTTGGAAGGAGGATGGGAAAGGAACTTGAAAGTTAAGCGTGCTAGTGCTGGAGTAGTGGGAGGATGGGTGACCGAGCGGGAAGTTCGACCACAGGTAAGGATTAAGTGTAGTTAGTGACTAAACTATGCAAATAACAGAAATAGTAGAAATTCTAAAAAAAAAGAAAAAAAAGAGGGAGTGAAAAATAATTAGAAACCCAAATAAATTAAAAAAATAACTCGAAATAGCCTTTAGTCCCGGTTCGTGTTACAAACCGGGACTAAAGGTCCTTCGCCCCGGCGCATACCAGCCGCCCACGTGGCGGGGCCTTTAGTCGCGCATCGTTAGTCGCGGTTGCGTAACCGCGACTAATGGCTGTTGCAAACCGCGACCAAAGCCGTTTTTTCTACTAGTGAAACTGGTGTCGAGTACGCGCTTTGCACCGCCGGCCTCGACGCGATGCCTTCGATATGTCTTGTCGCCTTGCTCCCACACTGGCAGTGCACACTGTTTTTGCCGCGGAGTAAATGCGTTCGTAGGCCGCCTCAGGGGAGTGGCGCCAGCTGTCACACATGCGCTCCCAGGCAAGGGCATGTCCCGGGGCTCCAGGAACACACCATCCATTGAAGATGTGACCTCCCCCGTCAAGGCTTGTTCACGTGCCATCGTTACGGTCGAGGCTTGTTCCAGTCATGGCCCCAGGTTGCTGCCCACAGGCTCCTAGGAGACTGCTCCCGTGGTGCGCTCCCTAGGGCTGCACTTCATGAAGGAGTTCATGATGAACATAGCCTAGGAGGGCACGACGGCTTACCGGCTCTCCTCCTCTCGTACCCTGAAGATGTAGATCTTGTAGATCTCCACGCTCTTCTTACAGTTGGGTATTGCCTCCACCCAGGCGTTCGACACAGTGGGGACCCTATTTTCCACTACGTCGACATCTAAGGAGATTTTAGTGTCGGAAAACAAGTCAATTTTTGCACTCATCACTCTCCTCCTTGTGGCAGTGACGAGAAGGTCTAGAGTAGGGGCTCGAGGTGGCGGCGTCGTCTCCCGCGGCATGAGGGAGCCAGAGGAGAGGACACGGTGTGCCACGGATATATTTGAATTTGTTTGTTGCAGCCAACAAAACGTCCCAGAACTCTATTTTTGTTTTGAAATTTGAGGATTCTAAAAAAGCTCCGGCGCATCCGAGCATGCTTCGGAATTAGAGCGAAAAGCTCTGGCGCTATCCCATAAATGGTTTTACCTCCCTTCCTCCGAGTTTGCGAGCGTGCGGGGATCCATCAGAGCCGCAGTCTCCATCTTTAGGGGAAATGGAGGGAGAGGAGGGGGAGGTGGGGCCGGTGCCGGAGTGGTGGCCGGCAGGGGAGGGGTGGGCGCCACGGCGAGCGGAGAGGGAGGTGGGGGTGGAGGGATCACCCGCTCTGAGGTAGGAGAGCGATATTCCTGGATTCTTAAATCTCACAGGTATTTTTTTAGAGCAACTGGCAGGAAGCAAGAGGGGAAAACCGACCAAACTGTACACGAGGGCATATTTAGATTATGGTGGAAATATGCCCACGAAAACCACCAATGGTAAAAATAAAAAAAAGGGAGAAACTAGTCCGGTTCGGCCGGGATAGCCGGCCCGAAGCCAGTTATGGAGCGGTCCCTCTGAAGGATGTCTTCCCTCGTGATATCCGCCACGTCCCGGTAGGTGAGCCATCGTACAGTGGAGATGCGCCTGTTCCGTTCCTTCCACGCATTCCAGAGCACGTATAAGAAGCGGCCGCTGATGCGTTTCTGATCCTTCTTAGGATTTTCGTCGATCATGGCCTCCTACCACTCTGAAATGGAGTGGTAATCAAGGCGATTGTCACCCATCGTTGTCCTGGGATTTCACCAGGTTCCATATGGCCATAGTGTATGGGCAGTCTTTGCAGAGGTGGTCGGCCGTCTTGGGCGCGCGAAGACATAAAGGACATAGGGGATCATGGGGCCAACCCCTGATGGCGAGCATATCCGCAATGCACAACTTTCCGTGGAGGGTGAGCCATCCAAACATCTTGCACTTGGGCTCGGCGTGGGAAGCCTAGATCTTCGTGGAGTGGAATCTAGCGTGACCACCGAAGAACTGAGCATTGTAAGCGGATGCACTGTAAGTCGCATCGGAAGTGAGGGTCCATGAGATGGAGTCCGGTTGCTCGGGGATGAGGGTAATGGATTGGATGATATCCCATAGCTCTAAATATTGAGCCAGCTGGGTAGGCGTACTAATCGTGGTGACGGAGCGAATCCAGTTGTTATCGCTCATCTCTTTGGCAACCGTGCGATTTTGCCGGGAGGCAATTTTGAAGAGGTTAGGTGCCCAAAGGGAGAGGAGGCCCCGTCCGAACCAGTTGTCATGCCAGAAGGAGGCCAACTCCCCGTTGCCAATGGTGATCTTGGTAGAAGCCCTGAAGAGAGCCATGTCAGCATTGTCGCAGGGTAGTTTAGAACTAGTTCATGTGCGCTCGGGATCAGTCCATTGGAGCCAAAGCCAACGCAGACGCAGAGTGCGTCCAGATCTCTCGATATCCGGCAGTCCCAGTCCCCCAAGAATCTTCGGCATGCACACCGTTTTTCAGTTAACCAGTGCTTTCCCCTGGACCGCATGCTCGCCCTCGTCCCCCCCGCCCAAACGAAGATCCTTGCAATCTTGTTGATCCTATCCCGAGCCCATTTAGGCAGCGAGATGGCGTGGCGTGGTATATACCGGTAGCCATGAGCACCGTCTTTGCGAGGATGACCCTTGAAGGCCGTGCACAGGTATCAAAATAAGAAAAATATACTTAGTAGGGGCCATATTTGAATATGTCCACTTCTTGCTGAACCGTGTTGGACCCTCCAACTTGGACGAGATGCGAACAGCAGAGGAACGGCAGGGCCACACACAGCGAATGTAGGGCAAAGCACCCACACTAAGAAAAGTCGCGGAAACGAGTGCTGAGGCTGAGACGCGCCACGACGACTGGTCATTCAAGAGGAGATACATCCATATTCCCTTGAACTCCTGGCCTCCTAGGCAACGTCTAGAGCAACAAGAACAAGACTAGAACAGCTGATAGAGGAGAGAACAAACAAAACTGCTTGGTTGATCTGACCACGATAGCATAATGGCACAGGTGCTGATAGTTGGGATGATGTCGGGTGTGGCGGGTCGACTTGTAGTCGTCCTTAAGGATGCACTCCAGCTGCAAGGCGCTCGAGGGCTCGAACTGGAACGGGCAACGAGTGGAGATACGCCCTCGTACGAGGTACCGGAGCTGCAGCTTAACATCTGCATGGTATCCGAGCTGTTCGTGCAGATCCTTGCCACGGGGCTCGGCGCCCTCGCCTTAGTCTGGGCGACTGTCGTCCTGCTCGGCGGTTTCTCCACTTCTCTACAGAGAGCTGATTTCTGGGTCATCACCGTTATCGTCTTCATACAAACAGCCAGGTACCTCCTCAATCTTCATCCTCTTATGGCACTTTACTTCATACAAATAGATGGAGTAATTGGTTTGCCGGTGTTGAGCAACAGGGTCGTGGGCATAAATGTTAGCCCCGAGGCAGAATTTTTCAATCAAGTTCCGCCCGCATTCCTTGAATTGGGTGCCGAGCACTACTCGACATGGGGGCGAAGAAGGCCGTTGACTGGCCAAGCAACTGGCCGAAATTTCGTTTACTATCTCATGATTGCACTCGGAAGTGCACGGGATTTCATAACCATTATGGCCTTCTTAGCAGTATTGGTCCTTGCAGTTCCTATGATCGCAGGGTTAGGCTGCATATCACTTTCCATTTATCGTCTTGTTGCCCTCCTGTCGAGACATCACGAAAACTCCAACGTGTTCCGTGCACTCATCTTGTTCTATGCTCTCGTGCTTCTCCAAGGTGGATTGTTCATCATCTGGTTGTTTCTGAGGCTCCAACGTGCTTATCTTGCGATTCGCCTGAGCTTGAAGTATAGACTTGAGGACAAGAGAGAATTGATTGACAAATATATGGACAAAACCTTGAGCACGGCCATAAAAAATGGGGTGTCGACTACCATCAACAGGAACCTGGCTTCCTTCGCCGCAGACTTGATAAAATCTGACTACAGTCGAGACCATATTGATGCAGTTTTGGTGATACATACATTGGCATCACAAGAGGACCATAGAACAAGAACCCTATCCCAGATACAATCCTCACCGCTGTGTGTTTCCAGGCTGCTTGACATGGTTACCTCAAAGAGCCGCACTGATCAGAGGACAAAAATATGCATCGCAGAAATTGTGGCACATCTTGCTAGCAACTTGCACCTGGCTGACATATCAGGAGCAACGGAGTCCATATCTTCCATGATTGATCCCTGTTTTACAAAAATATCAACAACAGCTGCCAGTGTCAACATTGACCATCAGACAGCTATTGGCATCACAATTGACCAGCAGGGGACTATTCAGTCAGCTAGTGCTACCAATAGAGCAGAAAACAGCGGACTTTGTATTTCCATTAAACAACTAATGGAAAGGCAAACAGCTTGGTGGAAAGAACTCATCAGAAATAACCAGCAGAGAACTCTTTGGAGCCACCGTAATACTAGTGGAGAAGACAGCCTCACAGATGACAATCAGGGAACTCTTCGATCTTCCAGCACTACCAGTGGAGCAGAAAGTAAACCTTTAATTATTCATGGCCTGATGATTCTTGCCAAGCTTGCTGTTAATCCGGACAACTGCAAACAGATATATGATTCCAAGGGTCTCTTCTCCAAGATCATATCGCCAGTCAAAATAAGAGTGTATTTGATCCCCGGACATGATGGTATCGCCATGGAAATAGCTGAGAAGGCCCTGGAGGTAGTGAGCATGCTTGTCAGCGGCACAGATGAAACCAATGGAAGGATACGTGAAGATATTTGTAGCAATGGGATAGCAGTGAACGATATCTGGCCAATCTTGCAAAGGGACCACATGTACAACAAGCTAAAAGTTCCAGCAACCAGGATCCTTACAGAGCTATATTTGGATATATCTACTCGGGCTACCATTGGACTTGATAACATATCTGTATTCATCGAGGTCTTGGTAAACATTTTCTTTGATGCTGATAATGAGCGTGGACTCAGGAAGACTGCAGGAACAGCATTGGCCGGACTGGCGATGGACAATGCTAATTGTATGACAATCATCAATTTCCCAACAGAGACAGGAACTTCAGTTGAGCTGCTCACAGCTATGATTCCTAAGGCAGAGGACAGGTTATATCGAACTGCCATAGCACAGCTGCTGATGCAATTTTGTGCAAATTCCAATTCCAACGAAGAAAGGGAACATCTCAAATCAGTCAAAACAATTCTACATGAAGTAAGAGTAAATATAAATGTCCAACTTATTTTTTCAATGGCCTATTAGTATTCCATAAATTACACAACTATGCTTCATAGATATGAAAGAGCTATTCAGAAGGGAGAATATAATTAAAAATAGCCACGAGTTTATTTTATCTTATAAACTTTCTCATCTGCATCACATTCTTCGGATAGAGAATATAATTAAAAATACTGGACAAAACATAAAATAAATTAGTGAATTTAATCTGAAATTTCAGTAAACTTTGAAGACCTGTCTCTAGATATGCAAAGTGTTTTTAGGGAAGAATTTAAGAAGTGTTGGAATATATGGGTTAACCACATATTGTATATAACCTAAACCCAGATAGTCACATAAGGCCACTCAGTAAGTGGAACCCTTTGGTGCCATATTGCTAATGGAGATCTGTTCTAGCTCTTTGAAGCATGGAAAAAAAATACAAACTTATGCTTTAATGTCATGATTTATTTGCTCAGTGTTAAATTAGCACTAAGAGTGTACAGTATTACAAAGATACACAAGATGTAGCTTCGTTACAATTTCAATTCAGTTCTGCTTGCTGCTACAATGTATTGTCAGCACAATATTTGCCATATATTTATTTATTTTGTCTCAAACTAGGTTGCTGTAGTATCTAAGTTCGATCCAACACAACAATTCGCAATCCTAATCGTCAATGTAGTGTAAAACCAACCTCCATGAAGGCCCCGTTCGGGTGTTCGGTACAATAAAATTTCCGAAAATCTGCTTAAGTTCAAATGGGGGCTAGCATTGAATAGTTATTTGGAACCCGGGAACGTCTGTTATTGAAATAATAGCCGCTAGACTAGATCGCAATTCGGGGCTTCGGGCTAGCAGATTCTTGAAACCTAGATACACCAAAGTGACTTATAAAACTTATAAGGTAAGCGATAAGTTTTGAAACTTAAACTGTAGCATCTCATTGTAAAAAAACATAGTTGATGGTCATATTATTTTAAGAAAAAAATACATGGATAAGTTTCACCTCAATATATATGCGCGTGATTCTTTTCAAGAACTTTCAAAAAGCTTACAAATCTGTTTTTTTCTAAGATCTAGAAAATGAGTGGACCTGAACCTAGGTTTATTTTTTGGCATGAATCCCCAAAGGGAATTGATCTACTGGTCTAGATTTTGTGACCAGGCGTCCCTAGGCCAAACAATGATATTCCGGATCTGCCCCTATTTTTCAAGCCCATACCAGATGGTCTACACCCACGTGAGAACAAACATGGGATCCGCGTGATGAAGGCCGGAGTACCGGGACGCCTGAAGGTGGCTGACAGCGTCGTCGATTCAGTCGAAATGGCGCGTCGCAGAATTATCCGTCAGCTAGGCAACCATGGATGTGGGCTTTAGTAGATGGCCCATTTTTCGGGGCCTAGATATATTTAACGGGGGTTCAGTAGAGGCTCTGTTGAACTTAATGTTTCGGCCTCAGGCTCAAAAGTCATTTGAGGGTCTGTTTAGGGGCCTGCCGGAGATGCTCCTAGGTTTTGTTTTTAACCCATTAGGCATTTTTAGTTAGGTATGTTTCAAGTGTTAATTGCACATAGTTTATCTTCAACTGTTGACTTTTGAATATTTTTTCCTAAAAAATAAGTCGGATTTCCTTGAGGATTAAATTAATATAGGTTGACAAATATATTTTCTTCTATGAAACTTGCAACCATTCATATTTGGAGTAATTAAATAGTTTGTCATAATCAAGCAACCTATGCAGTATATGTTTGTTATTAATGATGACCTCGATTGATAGTCGGACTTATAGTTAGGTAATAAGGAGTTATGACAATTATATGTTGCTACGCCAATTTCATTCAGTTCAAGCCTAACTAATTCAAATTTGTTTTCAACTAATTATTAGTGCGTGGATATCAGATACTACAAATTTCAGGTACGTGTATATACCATCTATCTTATTGAGTTTCTCTAGTACGTTTGTATCCGATTAAGCCTCTTAGTTAGTATGTGTGCACAGCCGTGCCCCCGATGGATTCCTCTTTTTTTTTTCTCATAACCCAACATTTTTTTTTTTTACATCTAGTTAGTCAAGCGTATCTAATGGTATAAACTTCTTTTCTTAGAACATCCCATGAACTTTACGCTCTATGCTTTGGATGGAAAAAAAAACACCCTATAGACCTTTAAACTTCTAGGACTACTAACTTTATGTGGCCAAACGTAACTTCATCTCTCTAATTAAGCGGTAGAACTTAGATTCCACGCATGGTTAACAACAATCAAACTTCTCATGTATACCTGATAAGCTGCAGAACAACATAATTCATGTAGTAGAACCTGATGTTATAACAGATAAGAATGCAATACACATGTGTGATTCATTTGTGATTTGAGAAGACATAGCTAATAGTCGTGGAACTAAATCATTTTTTTTGTTAAAAGCAAAATATTTTATAACCTAGGGCCCTGGGAATGAATAAAAAATTGAGATCTGCATTGTTGAGAATTATCATCTGAAATCTTTTTGAGGAGGACAACCACAAATAGATAACCTAACAGAGACATGCAGACAAATTATATCGGAGTTGTCGTTGTTATACAGAAGCAAGATATGAGGAATAACTTACTGCTGAGTTTCCTCCAAATTCCTCTTTGATGTTTTAATCGGATGCGTTCCTTCAACCCGGACGAAGCACATCCACGCAGTCAATCAGCAGACAATGGAAGGTCACCATGGTCAAACTTGATCAAAGGAGAATACCTGTGAGAGCATGAAATAATTGTCAATCTTACCGGAAACTTGTAGGCGCGCGCGTACGTGAGGATGGTCTTTACTAGTATCTCTGAACTCAGAGGAAGATCGGACGTAGTTGCATTAGATGGCTGCAAGAACATGATCTTAAAGAAGCAAACTTGGGTAGCTACCGCCTCGCCGGCGAGCAATCCGCACAACGCGGATAGGTCACCTGGAGAACTTCTCTTCTATTTGTACGATCGGGGACGGCATGGCTGCCGGATTGGATCTCGTTCAGGGGAAAGCTCCTTTATATTACTCCCTCCGAGGGAGTATTATTTTTTCTTCTTAGTGTGAATCAGGGAAGATCGCGGAGGAAAAGGAGGGCTGCTCCGGTGGTGCTCCCCCTAAACAAAGTTGGAGGGTCATAATGCGCTTGTTTTTTTTCTGTGTTGGGTTCGTCGAAACCCATATCCAGTCCACGTATACCCGTATGTATTGATACGGCATGTGTATGTCGAGTAAGAAAAAATAGAGGTGACGTGAGCAAGATTTTTATAGGACCTTTCTATTTCGGTAGATGCACGTGACCGTAGATACATACAAAAATGAGGTACAACACAATACAGGCCATATGTACCTTTACAGGGTTGTACGAACGGTGAACCTACACTAAAATTACAATCGTGCTCTCGCTTACAAACATGTATGAAAAAATCTCCATCGTTGTTGTGTTTTGCGCGCCTAAAAATTTTACATGGGAGGAGCACCGGAACAGAAGTGGAGGAAAAGATGCGCGTATGCGAGGACTTTTCATCCAACCGTTATTGATATTTATTAGGCTAATAGAACGGATAATTATGTCTAGACTAGTATCAAAATTAACGTGGGGGCTTCCTCCAGTTAGTAAATAATAATAATATACCTAGCTAGACTAACCTTGAGAAACACCTCTTGGTGTGTTGGTGGAGTCGCAGAGCCATGATTGGATCCACCAGAGTTACAATCTTGGTGCTAACAATCATACCGCGGAGGTCTCCCTTACAGTAATTATATCAAAAGATATGTAAAGTAACCTAGTTATTTTAAACCCCAAAACATAATAAAACCTAGAAGAATTGATTAACCTGTCAATCAAACAGTTGGCCTTTGAGACAATAAAACACTTGTGCCTAACGCCACATTATCAAATTGTTGAAATTTATCATCAATATTTAAAATGTAATTTGATCATTTTACAGATTTCATCACTGTATTTTCATATAGCTATTCATGTGTTATTTGGTTTTGTTTTCTTCACGTGTAAAATTGTTGGGACCTTGCGTACTCCATAGAGGAAATCCAACAAAAAGCGTCAGCCTTGCCGATTTTGTATATGGAAAAATGTAATGACAAATGAATGTTATCACGCCTCATTTTAAAATTAGTACCTATGCACGACCTTTCTTCCTTTTTACCTGATGGCATTGCTGTTAAAATCTCTTTCATGCATCCTTGTTCTTAGGGTAAGAGGTTTCGGCTTTACTAAAATGTTTTTGGCATGGCAGGTGCTCAAAGTTATATGTGATGTTGACCAAGCAGCAAACACAAATCATGCGAGTTCTCCACAACACAACCCGAGCCAGCAACAAGCAGCAAACGCAGATCAGGCGGGTTCTCCACAGCAGAACTCAGGCCAGCAACAAGCAGCAAACACAAATCAGGCGGGTTCTCCGCACAACCCAGGCCAGCAACAAGCAGCAAACGCAAATCAGAGAGGTACTCCACAGGACAACCTGGGCCAGCCTCCGTTTACTCGGGCACTCCATCGCTTGAACAGTCTTCTCGGGGCTCCTCGTTCTCGTGTTGCTAACAGAAACACTCCTGGTAACAATTTGCCGGCTGTTGCTCAGCTCGTAGGTGGTAGAAGAATATCCCTGGTAGCCTTCTTAGGCCTTGCCATGCAGATATGTGACCGACTGAAGATCAGTGCAGATGATTTTGATACCGCACTTGCAGACATTCCTCTTGCCATGGGTGAGTTCGTAGATAAACTGAACGATATAATAGAACAGTGCAAGGGCCAATCTGTTGATAGCTTGGAAGGGGAGGGTCCCTCAGTTGATTATCTGATAATAATCAAGACCTTGACAAAGTTATGTACATGGATGATGCAACACAAGCCAGACTGCATCGCAGAATTCCAGAACAAGAACACTAGCACAAAACTGCAAGGTGCCCTGGAGGATATGAGAGAACTGGAACTGGGTATGCTCCTTACTGGCAGTGGAGGGGACATTGCTAATTACCAGACACTTTCTACTATCGTGGCTGTTGCACGGCAGAAAATGGATGCTAATGTGCGAGGTTAAATACTAAATAGGGAGGATGTATTGTAAGTGTGAAATTTTGTTTCGGTGCCTACTGTTCAAAGAATTGTTTCACTATGTCTACCCGCCTGTGTCAAGAATTAGCTGCTTGACTGTGCATGTTATCTGGGGGAAGACGTTCTGGTTTAGGAGGAGGTGCGGAGACGCACAGGGTGTAGCACCAACCCATCTGTAGATATGTATTACTTTCTATTTTTAATTACTAGAAAAAATACCCGTACGTTGAATCAGGAAAAAACAAATACTCAAATGCTTTAATAAAATAATTATTTTTATTGATACTTCACCTCTTTGTCACCATAATTGTAAGAAAATTAGATTGTGAGCCCCTCACTCGATTTGTAATACCGCATACTTGAAATAATGATGGGCAGCCCGTGTATGATCTACACATGGCGTCATTGTGGCTTCTAATTCTGCCTCTCATTTAATCTTGCACCATATCGCCGGGCTGTCCTTGTGAAGGAATGGTATATCGGGAGTGGTGTTTTGGAACATGGGATCATATGCTCTCTATATTTTGAAATGCATCTTACACATATTTTAAATTTTAAAAAAATTGAAACAAAAAATTCACGCGTACATCTTCACGTGCTACACACTCACAAAGTCGTTTCATAAAAAATAAACTTATCATGTGACGTGTGTAAAAAAGACAAAATTCAGTGCTGAAAACAATGCTTTTCACAGGATAAGTTTTCTCTTTTTTACATAGGCCACAAAAAATATTATTTTTTCGTGAAACTTGACGCATACACATATATTATGGATATGTACATGTAGATTTTTTTATCAAAATTTTTCCACACTTCAAAATATGTTTTATTGGTAGAGGGAGCATACGCACCCGGGAGCCGAATTGAATTTCCGTGGTATATCCTCTTTTTATCCATCAGTATGGACTATAATTCTGCCTCTCATTTAATCTTTTTTTTTACGGTAGGCTCAAGACGAGTCCTGCTTTAACTTAATAAAACCACACACGTCAGAATACAAAGTCGAAACAACCAAACAGAGTTCACACATACAAAGAACAGAACAGGTCCAGGTCTCAGACCCATCTAAACCCACACACAAAACCAAGAGACACCAACCCCCAAGCTGGGATCCTAAGAGCTGACGATACAGATGTAGATGAAGACTCAGACCGGTGCCGGATCCTCCCGTACCGCAGCATGAAGGGAGCGAATCTGCCCGATCGTCATCTCCAGCGCCTCGCGATCCTGCCTCCTAGCCACAAGCTTCCATACCTGTAGGTACATAGACATTTTATAAAGAACATCAGCCGGCTGCGAAGGAAACTTGCCCTCGATGGAGAACTTGTTCCGCAGATTCCACAAGGACCACAGCAACGCCGCACAACAGGTCGAGAACACGCGTCTAGTCTGACCCACGCACCCGTCAAGGGATCTAAAGATAGCGGCGACACAACGGGGGTTCCAGGAGCAGCCCAGTAGCTCCGTACTGCGCTCCACATAAAGCTCGCCAGCGAGCAAGAGAAGAAGATATGGTTCGTATCCTCCCACTCATCACACATGGCACATCTGCCCGTTGACGGACCCTTTCTAGAGCGAATATTATCACGATAAGGTAGTCGCTTTCTGACCAGCTGCCATAAGAAAACCCTAATCTTAAGTGGCACGGAGACTTTCCAAAGTTCTCCGAAGTGCTTGCGCGGTGTCCCCTGACATGGTCTCCTATAAAGGGACCAGACCATAAACCTCCCCGAGGGTTCGAGCGCCTAGGATATGATATCCGGGTCGTGAGAAAAATCGGGGGCTCCTAGAGCCCTGAAGAGGTCGACCCACTCCGAACGCTCGCGTCACCCCAACGCTTGCCGGAAGGGGATATGCCAAATTCCGCTCATGTACGCCCTAGCCACCGAGACCGCCGGGTCTAGGGCCAGAGAATAGAGGGTCGGCCTTGAGGGGACCCCTCCCCTGCCACCAGTCTACCCAAAGCCTGGTGGAGGTACCGCTGCGCACCCGATGACGTGCACCCAAGCCGAACAGAGGTTTAATTTTCTGGATAGCGTTCCAGAATTGGGAACCACTCTGATGCGAGTCAACCAGAAGGCCCTTGGTTTGTAGGTACTTATTGTGTAGGATGTCTGCCCAAAGCCCCTGCTCAGCAGCATACAGCCTCCAGATCCACTTCGCCATCAGGCGGATGTTCATAAGTTTGGTGTCGACGATCCCAAGTCCTCCCAAGCATTTGGGTTTACAAACCGCGTCCCAATGCACCCAATGGTACTTGCGTTTCGTACCGGAGCCCTCCCAGTAGAAGCGCGATCTGTGCTTGTTGAAAACCTGGTGCACCCCGTCACCAAGTAGGAACACTCCCATGGCATGCATGGGGAGGCTCGACAGGCAGGCATTTGTGAGAATTAGCCTAGCCGCCGAGGATAGGAACTTGCCTAGCCAGGGATTCGCTCTCTTGCCGACTTTTAAGCCAAGAGGCTCCCAATCACTGACCACTAGGGCCCTATCACTAATTGGCAGACCTAGGTACATGAAGGGGAAGGATCCGAGTTTGCAGTTGAGCATATTCGCGACCAGTTGTTGCTCCTCCTGAGTAACCCCAACAGTCATCACCTCACTCTTATGAAAATTGATGCGCAGCCCCGACATGCACTCAAAACATAAGAGCAATAATTTAAGGTTGGCAATCGCCAACGCCTCTGGTTGGATCATTATGATCGTGTCATCCGCATATTGCAGGTGTGACACCCCCCCCCCCCCCGGGATAAGGTGTGGCACGACCCCCTGAATGTGCCCCGCCGCCTTGGTCGCCGAGAGCATGGCGTCTAAGGAGTCTACCGTGAAGTCAAACAGGATGGGGGAGAGGGGGTCGCCTTGCCCCACACCCCTCCCATTCTGGAAAAAATTGCCCACTTCCCTGTTTAGGGCAATAGCCGTTTGCCCCCCCCCCCCCCCCGAGACCAAACCAAGGGCACGATGGACCCACCCAGGGTCAAAGCCCTTCCGGGTAAGCACTTACCGAAGGAAGGCCCAATCCACACGATCGTAAGCTTTCTCGAAATCCAGCTTAAGAAAGACTCCCCGAAGTCTCCTAGCCTTTGTTTCATGGATGATCTCTTGAAGCGAGACCACACCCTCATGGATATTCCTACCTCTACTGAAAGCCAACTACGCTCGGCTAATAGTACGGTGGGCGATGGGGGAGAGCCGAGTAGCGTATGCTTTCGCAATAAATTTGAAGATCACATTAATTAGGCCTATCGGTCTAAACTGGCGAATGTCATCCGCACCATGCACTTTCGGGATGAGAGTGAGGATCACAAAGTTAAGCCTCGCTACATCCACTCTCCCAAGAGTATAGTCATTAAGGATGGATAGGATGTCGGGTTTAGTCAAGGTCCAGAATTTCTTAAAGAAAATCACCGGAAACCCATCCGGACCAGGGGCGGTGTCGACCTTCATACTAGCAAGAACCGAATCCAACTCCTACGGTGTGAAGGTTAGCAACAACCCGTCATTCTCGACCTGTGACACCCGCCCCTGCGTGTGCCAGACCAACGGAGATAGCCTAAACGGCCTGGGTTCCCCAGCAGCTCCCATAAGGCCCTGGTAGAACCCGAGCACATGCTGCTGGAGGAGCGCCGAGTCGGAGATGGTCTCCCTCTCATGGACCAATCTAGTGATAAGGCATTTGCGCTTGCGTCCATTGGCCATGGCGTGGAAGTAAGCCGTGTTGGCATCGCCTTTGAGGATCCAGTTTTGTCGACTACGTTGCTTCCAATAGGCCTCCTCCACTCTAGCCAAGTGGGTGAGTTGGCTCTCCAGATGGTATCTAAGAGCCCACCCATCATCATCGAGACCTTGCCCATCAGCCAGGGTATCCAAGGCTTGGATCTGAGAAAGGATGCTCTCCTTGGGAACCCACTCGTCTCTTCCTAAGTTACCTCCCCAACCTTTAAGGAATTGACGGATGCCGATGGCCATGTGCTACCAGGCGTCGATAGAGTCAAGGAAAACAAATCCCTGATCCTGAATGTCGAGCCACTTAGAGTGCACCAGGTCCCCAAACTTAGATCGGTCAAGCCACCCCATCTCGAAGAAAAACCGGGGGTTGCGTTTTCTGAATTCCTCCCCGGAGTTCAGAATAAGCAGAGAGTGGTCGAATCCAATGATGGTCCCCGCCAGTAGGGTCGCAAGAGGGAAGAGGATCTCCCATCCGGACGAGACAAACACACGGTCCAGCACGCTGTTGACTGCCAAAACCCACCGGCGGGCAGCGGCCTGTCAACACAGTGGAGAGCCGGGAAGAGCCTAGAGCTGCGGCTGGCTGAGACCCCTCCGAGCGACGGCCCGCAATGCTCTTCTGGTCACACGCGGCGATGCGAAGTGCAAGGGCGTGCCACCTGACCTATACCTGGTCAGGAAGGTGATGGGGATGCCTCGCTTAGTTCCTGCATGGCATACACGTAAACATTAAATACGAGCCTCGATCGGCTCTCAGGTTATCCTGTGAATCGGCTCAAAGAGCCGATTCACCCATGATCCGTACGGGGTGCACGAATACTTGGTGATCCTGCTTGATCAAAATATAGCTAATGAGATCTACGACGATTTAGGGTTTTCACCGCATAATCGGATCATCCTACTCCAGGTTGGGCCTCGCGGCCACGCACGGTGCTCATAAGCCGATCCTAAACAAGGCCTAAAAACCAACATGACGTTGATCCTCGGAACATCCTGTTTAGGACTTGCGAACGCCACCCTACGTGCCGCTGGATCCTCCACCCCTTTGTAAGGCCTAACTATTGCAGATATTAAACTAATCCTTGCAGAGCAAGGAGCAATCGTAACGGATCAGATCTACTAGATGATGAACAAGCAGGGTGCCGCCCCCACGCCTAAGATAGGCGTGAGGGCGGCTAGACATGCAAGGGCTGCACTACGTAAGCATGTTATACGAAGAGCTATGCTAACCCTAACACATCTATGATAACTACGTTGCTCGCCATCAAAGACGCTTCAGTACGAGCAACGCATGAACAACGTGGAGCTTGTGCTGCCTAGATCGCAAGATGCGATCTAGGCAGCATGTCGCTTACCTGATTGAAACCCTCGAGATGAAGGAGTTGGAGATGCGCCGAGATTGGTTTGTTTTGGGTTGAACGTGAGTTGTTGTTTATTCCATAAACCCTAGATACATATTTATAGTCCAGTGGACTTTCTAATGTGGGCGTGCACCAAACCGTGCACGAGTAAGATTCTAACTTCTAAACTAAGATGCGATCTAATATTTTACAGATACACGGGCAATTAAGCCCAACTCGGTATAAAAGGCCGATCTTCGTGTTCTCTCCAAAAATAACCTTCAGGCTTATCTTGATCGTGGCCCACCTCCAACTTGGTCAAATTCTGGTGATAACACATGCCCCCCTGGTTTTGGAATTGGTAATTCCAAAATCACTCCGTCGGGTCATGTCGTGGCAGAACTGTTGCAGTATCCTTCATCATGATGTCCTGCCTTCTCAACTTCTCCGCATGATCTGGCAGTTTTTTTCTTTTTCTTTAGGCACCACTTCCTCGGAAACTGCTGTGGCATTGAATTTCCACTATATCCCCTTTTATTTAACCGCCATGAACAGTTCTCCTCTGCATCTCCTCCGCATTAGCACTCCAAAAGCCCTCCTGCCACCATGTCTTCTTCCTCCTCTGCTCCATCGGATCCTTCCAGCCAGTCCTCCACATCCCGTGAGCCGACGCCGGAGTACAACCCGGCAGAGGTCCACGCGGCGAACACCCGCCGCGCCATTGCGGCCGGGGAGGAGTCAGACCACGACTTCTCCATCTGGTCCGAGGACGACCAATCCTCGACGGACGGGGAGAGCGACCTCCGCTTCCTCGCCGTTGGGGAAACGGAAGAGGAGAGTGACGACGACAGCTTCTCCTGCGACTTCACCTCTTCCGGGGAGGAGAAGCAGGAAGAGGAGGAGGAGGACGACGACGAGAGCTCCTCCGACGAGCCGCCGGCCAAGCTGTTCTGCCCTTGGCCGGGCAATTTTAGCGACTTCGACAGCGACGAGGACGACGCTGACGAAGAAGATGAAGACAACGAGGGCCCGGTCGGCGGCCATTGGAGCGACGACGAGCCCGCCGGGAGCAGCGCCGATAGTGGCGACGACGGCGACGACGAGGGCAATGACGGCCCATAGATAGGGCCTCTAGAATAGGGCCAGTAGTAGTAGATGGGGCAATGGATCCCCTAGTATTTCCCTTTCGAGAGCAATTAGCCCTTTATGTAAGAAATCTCATCTAATCAATGAAGAACTTTTCCCCAATTTTGATTTTGCCGATTCCTTCTGAGTTTAATTGAGCCGATTCCCTCTTCTACTGACCTTGCCGATTCGTCCCCTTTGCCAATGCGTAATGAGCCGATCGCACCGCATCGGTCCTTTGAAATTCACCTTCTCTTCTTCAGCTGATGATTTTCCAAATCTGGTAGAAAATGCAGGATCTTCAGGAAAATCTTTAAACTTTTCCAACCAAACCCAATAATCCTTTTCAGTACCCATCATTGTGAAGAAGGTTGCAATGAAGGACCAGCCGATGGTATCCCCATCGGCTCTTTAAGCAAAGTATCCACTAGGCCTGCTGCCCCCCGAGCCTTACTCGAGCCTGCTGCCCCCCGAGCCTCACTCGAGGCGAGAATGTCAGCGAGAACGCGCCACAGCCGATCCTCTTTCTTCCTCCAACAGCCGATAATCTTCCGTTTCAGCTAAACTAGCTCCAAAGATTGGAAATCCTTGACCAAAAAAGGTTCAGGAACCCGGATCGGCTCGAAGCAACTGAAGGAGTTTCCATTGTTATACTCCCTCGAGGCAACAGAAGGCACCACCGTTGGTATAGATTTGGTGGAGACTCGATAAACGTTGCATAATTCCACTAAAGTCGATGGCTGCGCATCGGCTGCCTCTCAATTCTAAAGTCGATGCCCTTGCATCGGCTGTCAATTCTAAATTCTAAAGATTTTTGTTTTTTTACTGGCCGATTTTTTCCCTATCGGCCCCCAGTATTTCATTGCACATGTACCCTTGCATCTGGTTCCCCTGTTTAGGTGCCCCCCGAGCCGAAGCTGTCAAAGAATGGCAGATATCGGCTCTGTAATTCGCACGTCGGCTCCTGATAGGGTCGAGGGTGAACACAAGCAGAACATGTGGCGAGGATAATTTTGGCCGATTGCTGGGATCGGCCTCCATAATGATTGGAGCGCTGACTGAAGGTTCTGTAATGTCCCTTCATAGACCTTTGGGGCCGATCACAAGGATCAGCCTCGCCAAGTTGCACATCGCTTCGCTTCAACTATATGGTCAGGCCAGTGGATAAAACCAACTTAACCCTTCCCTTTGTCACATCGATGCGCTCGCAGTCATCCAAGTTGATGCCTGAAAGGGGCTCTTGGCCTGCTGCTTCCGATGCGTTCATGCCAGCCGTTGAAATTTCGGCTGAGTCATCGGCCTGGACGACCTCTACCTCATCTCCATCCCACTGTATTATGCATTGGTGCATCATGGAGGGAATACAGCAGTTGGCGTGGATCCAATCTCTTCCCAGCAGCACAGCATAACTGCTTGTGCTATCGACGATGAAGAACGTTGTAGGGATAGTTTTCCTTCCTACGGTCAGATCCACGTTCAGAACTCCTTGTGCCTCAGACGCTTGGCCGTTGAAATCGCTCAAAGTTACGTTGGTCTTGATTAGATCCGAGCTAGAGCGTCCCAGCCGACGTAGCATAGAGTACGGCATGATGTTAACTGCCGCTCCGGTGTCCACCAGCATCTTATTTATAGGCCTCCCATCGATATATCCTCGCAAGTACAGGGCCTTCAGATGCCTGTAGCTCCTTTCTCGTGGCTTCTCAAAGATAACCGGCCGTGGGCCGCAGTCAAGTTGTGCCACGGATGTCTCATCTAACCCTGGAGCACTGAACTCTGAAGGGAGGATGAACACCATGTTCGTGCCAGCCGATGTTTCACCATCGGCTCTCCTTTGTTTGGGGCGCCACTCCATTCTCCGTGGACGACCCTCTTCATCCAGGGCTCGCTGAACCTTTGCAGCCAGATCAGGTCGTGCCTTCCTTAGCGTATGCAGGTATAACCTTTCGGCTTCCTCCAGGCCGCGCAACCGCTGAACCCTGCGTTTTTGTGAACGGCTGAGTCCGTCAGGGCACCACCTTGGACGGTGGTACCTGTCTTCTTCTTCTTCTAGTCCCTCGTCTTCGGAATCCTCAAGATCTGCCCAACGAGGTGACTCAGCACGTTTGCTCTGTGGCGGGAGAGGCCCTAAGCGCTTGAACACAGACACGTTGGCTGCCTCCTTCTTCTTCTGGTTGCATTCTGGGCAATTGCCGATTGTGGGCAATCGGCTCATTCCTGAATCCTAGCAGTGTCTGAAGAAAGGGCAGTCCCAGTGTCTGGCGTTGTCCTCTTGCTCCCTTGACTTGTCCGTGGTACGGCGCTCGTGTTCCTCCTCATCGCGATCCTGCCGACGATGTCTTCTGGCTTCTCTAGCCAGACGATCTCCTTCATCATCATAGTTGGACCGTCGGCGTTGGTCATACTGACTCACATATTTGTTGAGGAGGTGATCAGAGAGAGGTCGTTGATATCTTATGTTCTTCACTTCTCCCTCTGTGACGTAGCGCTTACCATCATGATGGAGCCGATCGCGTGGAGCGGCCTCCTCTGTGCCCTTGCTATGAGAGCAGCTGCCCTCATCTCCATCTTTGCCAGAGTGGTTCCCAGGTCCTACCATGTTGATGCTGAACGTGGGACCTGGCTGGCAACCCTCAGGGTAGGTGACTTCCACCATGTTAACGGCGGGGAAGGGTTGGGTGTCAACCTTCATGGCGTACTGGTTGAAAATTAGACGCCCCTTCTCTATCGCCGCTTGGATGTGCTGACGCCACACCCTGCAGTCGTTGGTGGCATGGGAAAGCGAGTTGTGGAACTTGCAGTACGGCTTTCCGTTTAGCTCTTGCGCCGTGGGGAACTTGAGACCTTCAGGAATCGTCAACTGTTTCTCCTTGAGCAGGAGGTCGAAGATTTGTTCAGTCTTGGTCACGTCAAAATCAAATCCCCTGGGCGGCCCTGGTGGCTTTACCCATTTGCAGGACACGGGGCTCCTCCCCGAGTCCACTCAGCCATCGCTACTTCTTGGTCTCCCGCAGCACCTCATCTTCCTCTCGTATCGACCATGACTATCGCACGCTTGAACTTGTCTTGGTACAGTCTGGGTGGCGCTGTTCATATGCTGATAATTTCTGAACCATGTGCGCCATCGAGGGATAATCTGCTTGGGAGGCCATGTCCTTGAGCTGTGTTGCAAGGCCAGCTACGCCAACTCGATCGCTTCCTTTTCAGCTTATACGAACCGAATAACATCGGTTCCTAAGATTCCTGAAGCGCTGGATGTACTCTGTCACCGTTTCTCCGCGCTTCTGACGTAGTTGTGCTAGATCGGCAATGCTAGACTCGGAAGCTTCTGAATGGTATTGCGTATGGAATTGTTCTTCCAATTGCTTCCAAGACTGGATGGAGTTTGCTGGCAGAGAGGTGTACCATCCAAAAGCTGATCCTGTGAGGGACTGTGAAAAGAGCCTCACGCGTAGCTGATCCGACACTGAAGCCGGTCCTAGTTGCGCCAAATATCGGCCGACGTGCTCGATGGAGCTGGAGCCATCTGATCCACTGAATTTGGAGAAGTCAGGGAGCCGATATTTAGGTGGCAGCGGGATCATCTCGTACTCGTCAGGGTACGGCTTGGAATAGCCGATTGCCCTTCTTTTCGGCACCATGCCGAACTGGTCTCTCAGTATGGTACTGATCTGATCCGCTGTGCTGGCTGCAGAAGTTGCACTCTGAAGGTTCGCCGGGGTGGCGTACTTAGCCAGCCATGCTTGCTTTTCCAGCTCTGAGCCAACTGCAGGAGCTGGGCTCGGGAGTTTCGTCGGGGTGGCGTACTTAGTTAGCCACGTCTGCTTCTCAAGCTCTGTTGCTGACGTTTCTCCTGTTTTCGCCGGAGTCCCTGATGTTGTGGCCTGGTTTGAGAGTGCCCAGTTGCCACAATCTGGCACAAACGTGCACGCGTATCCTTGAGGGATCTCCTTAGGCGCTTCGGTCAAGAACTGGTAGTCACTAGGATCACCACCAATCTTGTAGACGACGAATGCCGGTGTAGCCGGCACTTCAGGTGGTGCTGCCAACGCATATGGCAGCGGTGGACCGGATGGAGCGGCAACTCTCCTTGATGCGTCCCGAGAGCTGGTCCCGACGGCGAGTACCGGTGGCTCATGATCTCCTGGATCACGCGCAGCGAGACGCTCCAACACGTTGACCAGGTTTTCGAGTGGCGGTGTAGCGAGTGAGCCACCAAGTAGTTGATCTCCTGCCGTAGGCCCTCGGTGCGTTCCTCCGACGGGGCAGAGATCTATCCCATCGAGTGCACCTTGCGGTGAGAATCCCTTCCATCTGATGCCATGGGAACGGGTTCTCTGGAAAGAGCCGATGAGGTCGGCTTCGAGGGTGACCTTGATCTCGTCGTATCTCTTCTTGAGCTCGTCAGGCAGCTCCTCGTAGGTGACTGGCGTGCCGTCCGCCGCCATCTCAGATGTAGATGGCGATGTGGTTGATGTAGACGATGGTCCCACCGGGCGTGCCAGAATGTGTTGACTGCCAAAACCCACCGGCGGGCGGCCTGTCAACACGGTGGAGAGCCGGGAAGAGCCTAGAGCTGCGGCCGGTGAGACCCCTCCGAGCGACGGCCCGCAATGCTCTTCTGGTCACACGCGGCGATGCAAAGTGCAAGGCGTGCCACCTGACCTATACCTGGTCGGGAAGGTGATGGGGATGCCTCGCTTAGTTCTGCATGGCATACACGTAAACATTAAATACGAGCCTCGATCGGCTCTCGGAGTTATCCTGTGAATCGGCTCAAAGAGCCGATTCACCCATGATCCGTACGGGGTGCACGAATACTTGGTGATCCTGCTTGATCAAAATATAGCTAATGAGATCTACGACGATTTAGGGTTTTCACCGCATAATCGGATCATCCTACTCCAGGTTGGGCCTCGCGGCCACGCACGGTGCTCATAAGCCGATCCTAAACAAGGCCTAAAAACCAACATGACGTTGATCCTCGGAACATCCTGTTTAGGACTTGCGAACGCCACCCTACGTGCCGCTGGATCCTCCACCCCTTTGTAAGGCCTAACTATTGCAGATATTAAACTAATCCTTGCAGAGCAAGGAGCAATCGTAACGGATCAGATCTACTAGATGATGAACAAGCAGGGTGCCGCCCCCACGCCTAAGATAGGCGTGAGGGCGGCTAGACATGCAAGGGCTGCACTACGTAAGCATGTTATACGAAGAGCTATGCTAACCCTAACACATCTATGATAACTACGTTGCTCGCCATCAAAGACGCTTCAGTACGAGCAACGCATGAACAACGTGGAGCTTGTGCTGCCTAGATCGCAAGATGCGATCTAGGCAGCATGTCGCTTACCTGATTGAAACCCTCGAGATGAAGGAGTTGGCGATGCGCCGAGATTGGTTTGTTTTGGGTTGAACGTGAGTTGTTGTTTATTCCATAAACCCTAGATACATATTTATAGTCCAGTGGACTTTCTAATGTGGGCGTGCACCAAACCGTGCACGAGTAAGATTCTAACTTCTAAACTAAGATGCGATCTAATATTTTACAGATACACGGGCAATTAAGCCCAACTCGGTATAAAAGGCCGATCTTCGTGTTCTCTCCAAAAATAACCTTCAGGCTCATCTTGATCGTGGCCCACCTCCAACTTGGTCAAATTCTGGTGATAACACACGCATCGAATAGGGCTGAGCTGCCGGTTGGTCCACGTAAACCGTGACCCACCCCGACGAATTTCCCTGAGCGCCATGTTGGCAATACAGTCATTAAACATGTGCACCCTAGGCCGGCAGATATTTTCGTTATTTTTGTCCTCTGATCCCCTGATCAGGTTGAAATCGCCTCCCGCCACCAACGGGTAGGGACACGCCGCCACCACCGCCAAACTCTCCGACAAGAATTCCTGGGATCAGCGGTGATCTGCGGGACCGTAGATCACGAACTGATACCACGTCTTAGTCATATCTAGCTGAAGCACATCAGCTCGAATGAAGAAGGAGCCCGTGGTCCAACCAAGCACATCAAAAGCATCCTCTCTAACCCCAACCAAAATGCCCCCCGATCTCCCATGCGCCGGGATCGAGCACCGGGAGAAGCCACCCCGTGGTTCTAAACCCAGTAAATCGGCGGGGGAAAAGGAGTCCATCATGGTCTCCTGAAGGCCAACAAAATCGAGCCTCTCCTTATGTATGAGTTCCCTAACTTGGGCTTGCCGCTGCCGGAAGCCCCGAATATTGTAGATGCCTGCCCGCATCAGGACAACTTCCTGG
This sequence comes from Lolium perenne, assembly GCF_019359855.2. Classification (NCBI taxonomy): domain Eukaryota; kingdom Viridiplantae; phylum Streptophyta; class Magnoliopsida; order Poales; family Poaceae; genus Lolium; species Lolium perenne. Next base: position 27,882,572 of record NC_067248.2, on the reverse strand, counting down.
GTCTCCGTCCATGACGGGGCGCCAACATCGGCAGCTAATCACCCCCGTTATTGGCGATAGGGGGGAACGTCTCCTCCTCCAACGAATGGTCCTGAAGGGGCACCGTAGAGGGACTCTTTGGACCAGAATGGTCCAGGTGCATCTCCGCTGGTTGTGCCGCCCCTGCGCGCAACAACTCAGCTTTGCGAAAAGCCTGCCTGGCTAGCGAAGCTTGCGCCGCCTCTTTCGCCCTAACTAGCGAAAGGATTTGTGAAACAGACCCAGCCTCACAAGAGAAAGCCAGACCAGAATCATGAGCAACCTCGGCTAAGTGCGAGTCTGGAATATCATGTGATGGTGCTTATCGTAATGCCGACTTCACACTGTTGGGGAACCTCAAGAGGGAGGTATGATGAGCACAACAACAAGTTTTCCCTCAGTAAGAAACCAAGGTTTAATCGACCATCAGGAGAAAGGCGTGACTTCTAAAGGTGTTGCTGGCTGACTAGTGGCAGGGCGCACTACCGGCTTCAGCAACAACGTGGAACCTGCACACAACACAACCAAATTACTTTGCCCCAACTTGCAGTGAGGTTGTCAATCTCACCGGTTTGCTTAACACAAAGGATTAGACGTATCGAATGGAAGGAGATGTTTGCAGAAAGTAAATAGAACATGATTGCAGTTAAATTTATCAGTAAAGGAAATAGGACCGGGGTCCACAGTTCACTAGAGGTGTCTCTCCATAAAGAAATAACATGTTGGGTGAACAAATTACATCTGAGCAATTGACAGAATATCGATCGATACATGACAAGATGATTACTATGATAATTTGGTATTGGGCATTACAACATAATACATAGACCGTAATCCAACTGCGTGCGTCTATGACTAATAATCCACCTTCAGGTTAGCGTCCGCACCCCTTCCAGTATAAAGTTGCAAGCAACACACTATCGCATTAAGCAATGTGTGTAAAGTAAACAATAGAGTTACCCTTGGATAAAACATTGTTGGGTTATCCCTAGTAGCAACCACACATCTACAACCTTATAAGTTATAAAGTCACTCTCCCAGGAAACTAGAGGCATGAACCTACTATCGAGCATAAATACCCCCTCTTGGAGTCACATGTATCCACTTGGCCAGAGTTTCTACTAGAAATGGAGAGCATGCAAGATCACAAATAACATATGACATGAATATATAATAAGTCTCAACATAGTACACAATATTCATCGGATCCCAGCAAACCAAAGATAGAGGATTACATAAAGATGATCTTGATCATGTAGAGCAGCTCACAAGATCGATACATGAAGCACATGGTGGAGAAGACAACCATATAGCTACTGTGATGGACCCATAGTCCAGGGATGAACTACTCACACATCACTTCGGAGGCGGGCATGGCAACGTAGATGCCTCCGGTGATGATTTCCCCCTCCGACAGGGTGATGGGAAGAGCTTCAAAACCCCCCGAGATGGGTTCTGCGATGGCGGCTGTCGTTTCCTATTCGATGGTGCCTCAGAGGAGGGATCCTCACGAGGGGGAGAAGAAGTAGGGGCCATAGGGCGGAGAGTCCTCGGGATGGTGGTACGTGATTTACCCAGCTTCAGAACACCTGCTCGAGGACAGGGCCTACTGCTGCTTGTCTGGAATTATCTGGGTGCTTTCGTGTTGTTACAATGAGTTGTGGTTGTGCCTCTAGGGCTCCCGGGATCCGGCTTATAAAGGCTCTCGGATCTAGGGTTTACACGGAAAGTCCTAGCCGGAATACAAGATGCCTAACTACGGAATATTACATTGCCATGCGCGTCAAGGATCCACCTTTCTTTACATGCCGTAGTGGATCCGGATACTTCATGGGCCTTCACAGATCTGACTTCCGCATAGGTCGGTTGAGATCCGGCTCCTGTTCCTGGGCTGGACTTCATCCATCTTCTATCAACAGCAACTGGGCCGCCCGATGGGCCATATGCCACCATCACCATCTGTGGGCCACCCGGGCTTGCCGTATATAGACCACGTCGTTGATATACCTATAAAGTATACCCACAACAGTAGCCCCTGAATTTCTCCGAGATTCATCATTCCTCCGTCTAGCTTTCTCCGGATCCGAAGAGAATCTTGAAGAGCTTCCAAAACTTCCTTGTTTCCGACTTCAATCAACCGGAAATCATTCGTTATTCTGTAACGGTAAATTAGCAGATTTTTCGCCCACGTCGCACACAACTTCCTTTTTTCCCACGCTAATTTTTCGGAGATGTGAATCTTCAGCCGGAAATTTCGGTGGTGCACAGTTAGGTCACCACTGCGTCGATTTCACCGCTTTGAGCTAAGACACGTGGCTGTCATCCAACAGTGCGGCCGTTCCGTTCCCACCGTTGGATTCGGCTCACGAATCTCCGCGCGGGGTCTATAAATACCCCTCGCGTTCGGTAAGTTCCATGTTTTCACCGCATTCACCACTTCATCCTCTACCTCGCGCCAGCGCCGCCCGACAGATCTCGTCTCTGGCGTACTTCTCCCCGAGAAACTTCATCCGTCGCCGCTCCAAGGCCGTCCTCGACCCGAGCTACGCACGGTTGACCGGGAAATTTTGTCCGCCGCCGATTCGCGGTCAGCCGAAGTTCTGCGCGCCAAGTCCGACGACCTCGACCTCGCCGGCGCCACGGGGAACCACCACGCCATTGCCGGTAAGTCCACCAGACCCGTTGAAGATGACCTAGCTAGCTAGTTTAGTTCCGGATACTCAAACCATTTCACCATATGCATGCAGCCGGAAACATGTCCACTAATTCACCTAAGTGCACCGATAGTTGTCCGAGTAGCCCAGACCCAAACTCATCAGATCCAAGTTTCCATGAGCCATTAGTTTCCTTCCATCCCACATTTCCGATACCAGATTAGCTCGATCGTTCTCCGCCTCTTCCAGCAACATCTTAGGTCGGATCCCAACAGTTGAAGAGATCCGGGAAGAGCTAGAAGGACAAGCGTGAATTGTTGCCGAAGTACTAGAAGTAGAGCAGAAGAAAGGATCCAAGGCCCGTAACCGCGAAGGAAAAAAGGGCCAATGGTGGCCGTGCGAAGTAATAGACTCGGAGCTCAGAGCTTTCCAGAAGGAGGGCCTGATTGCTCCGGATTGGAGCTTTATGAAGGATTCCATCGCCCCCAAGCCGGATCCCGACAAACGCGTCTTCACCAAGGCTTGGGTGGAGCGCGGCCTGTCGCTTCCCTGTTCCGAGTTCTTCCTCTCCGTCCTCAACACATACAACCTCCAACCACATAACATATTCCCCAACTCCTATCTTCTTCTCTCCAACTTCGTGACGCTCTATGAAGGGCATCTCGGAATCCGCCCCGACATTCGCCTTTGGTAATTTTTCTTCCGCGTCAAAAAGGAGACCAAAGACAAGATCACTACAAGAAAAGTTGCCATGGCCGACGAAGTTGAAGTCGCGCCGTGGTTGCTGGTGTACCATGGCCGACGATTTTGGTCCCTCCGTGGTGCATGTCAAAACTTTTTTTTTTCTCGTTTTTGAGGCCACCTAGCCCGACGAAAGCGGCCAAAACGTCGCGTATGGTGGCCCGGGACGTGGTGCATCGCGAATTCTCGGGTTCGCCGGCCGAGTCAACGCAAATCCGCACCGCCGAGGGATGTAGGGCCCAGATGGCAGCCTCTCTGGCATTGTTTTTTTTCTCGATCGCGCCATCTCGTTCAACGTTCTCCGATCGAGCCGTTTACGATGCAGGATCATGGGTCCCGCATGTCATCCTCTATGAACCAAAATTCTTTCTATTCTTGGATTTTTTTTGACCCCCTGATTTCTGGCTACTTCCTTTTTCTTTTGATCCCTTGCCGCCTTGGAAACGTTGAGACCGCTGCTGCTAAATGGGACCCGCATGTCATCCTCTATGTGCAATCAACTTTCTTTTCTTGGAGTTTTTTTTGGCACCTCAAATTTGGTCACTTGCCTTTTTCTTTCGATCCCCTGCCGCCTCTCAAACGGTGATACCGCTGCTGCTAAATGGGACCCGCATGTCATCCTCTATGTACTATAAAACTTTCTTTTCTTGGAGTTTTTTTTGGCACCTCAAATTTGGTCACTTGCCTTTTTCTTTCGATCCCCTGCCGCCTCTCAAACGGTGATACCGCTGCTGCTAAATGGGACCCGCATGTCATCCTCTATGTACTATAAAACTTTCTTTTCTTGGAGTTTTTTTGGCACCTCAAATTTGTTCACTTGCCTTTTTCTTTCCCCTGCCGCCTCTCAAACGGTGATACCGCTGCTGCTAAATGGGACCCGCATGTCATCCTCTATGTACTATAAAACTTTCTTTTCTTGAATTATTTTTGGCACCTCATATTTGGTCACTTACCTTTTTCTTTCGATCTCATGCCACGTTTGAAACGTTGAGGAACCTGCTGGCTCATGGGACCCGCATGTCATCCTCTATGTGCTATAAAAGTTTCCTTTGTTGGATTTTTTTTCACCCGCTGATTTTTGGCTTACCTTTTTCTTTTGATCCCCTGCCCACTTTGAAACGTCGAGTAAGCTGCTGGCTCAAGGGACCCGCATGTCATCCTCTATGTACTATAAAACTTTCTTTTCTTGAATTATTTTTGGCTCCTCATATTTGGTTACTTGCCTTTTTCTTTCGATCTCATGCCACGTTTGAAACGTTGAGGAACCTGCTGGCTCATGGGACCCGCATGTCATCCTCTATGTGCTATAAAAGTTTATTTTCTTTAAAAAAAATTTCACCCTCTGATTTTTGGCTATTTCTTTTTTCTTTTGATCCCCTGCCGCCTTGGAAACGTTGGGTAAGCTGCTGACTCATGGGACCCGCATGTCATCCTCTATGTACAATCAACTTTCTTTTTCTTTTGATCTCAAGCCGCATTTGAAACGTTGAGACCGCTCGCTAAATGGGACCCGCATGTCATCCTCTACGTACAATAAAGTTTCTTTTCTTGGATTATCTTTGGCTCCTGATATTTTGTCACTTGCCTTTTTCTTTCGATCTCATGCCGCCTTTGAAACGTTGAGTAAGCTGCTGGCTCATGGGTCCCGCATGTCATCCTCTACGAACAATAAAAGTTTCCTTTCTTGGAGTTATTTTTTACCCCTAATTTCTGGCTATTTGCCTTTTTCTTTTGATCTCCTGCCCCCTACTGAAACGATGAGGACGTCATTTGTTGGCAGGTCGGTCCCACATGTCATCCTCTATGAATAATAAAAGTTTCCTTTGATGGATTTATTTTGAACCCCTAATTAATTTCTGGATATTTCCCCCGCCTTGGAATCGTTGAGGATGTCGCTGCCTCATGGGTCCCGCATGTCATCCTCTCGTAACGGTAAATGTTTATTTTCTTGGATTTTGTTGACCAAACGATTTTTGGCTTATTTTTTCTTTCGATCACCTGCAGCCTTTAAAACGTTGAGGACGACTGCGGCTCACGGGTCCCACATGTCAACCTCTATGAACAATAAACGCCGAGGCTGCTTGCCTCATGGGTCCCGCATGTCATCCTCTCGTAACGAAAATGTTTCTTTTCTTAGATTTTTTACCAACAGATTTTTGGTTTATTTTTTCTTTCCATCCCCGCCGCCTTTAAAACGTTGACGACGCTGTTGGCTCATGGGTCCCCGATGTCAGCCTCCCGTACAAGAAACATATGATATCTTGATTATTTTGCGAGACAATAAACAATGTATTGCGCTACGAGCTATTTCAAACGGATAATTAAATCTTTATTTTTACATAAACAAACTTATATGTTGAATCTCCTTGTTTTTTTGTCTTTGCGAAGCATAGGACTTTCCTGTTTTTAGAAAATTCGGAACTTTCCTGTTTTGGAGTGGGCTGAAATTGTACGAGTCAAAAGGCCAAGCAGGATAGTTCGAAGGCCCAGATGTCCAGATGCAGCCCAATTGAAATCTTTCTTCTTGGATTTTTTTCACCCCCTGATTTTAGGCTACTTCATTTTTCTTTTGGTTCTGTGCCGCCTTGGAAACGTTGAGACCGCTGCTGCAAAATGGGACCCGCATGTCATCCTCTACGTACAATAAAATTTCTTTTCTTGGATTATTTTTGGCTCCTGATATTTGGTCACTTGCCTTTTTCTTTCGATCCCGTGCAGCCTCTCAAACGTTGATACCGCTGCTGCTAATTGGGACCCGCATGTCATCCTCTATGTACAATCAAGTTTCTTTTCTTGAATTATTTTTGGCTCCTGGTATTTGGTCACTTGCCTTTTTCTTTCGATCTCATGCCACGTTTGAAATGTTGAGGAACCTGCTGGCTCATGGGACCCGCATGTCATCCTCTATGTACTATAAAAGTTCATTTTCTTTGTTTTTTTTTCACCCTCTGATTTTTGGCTATTTCCTTTTTCTTTTGATCCCCTGCCGCCTTGGAAACGTTGAGTAAGCTGCTAGCTCATGGGACTCGCATGTCATCCTCTATGTCCATCAACTTTATTTTCTTGGATTTTTTTTGACCCCCTAATTTCTGGCTACTTTCTTTTTCTTTTGATCTCAAAGCCGCATTTGAAACGTTGGGACCGCTGCTGCAAAATGGGACCCGCATGTCATCCTCTATGTAAATAAAGTTTCTTTTCTTGGATTATCTTGGGCTCCTGATATTTTGTCACTTGCCTTTTTCTTTCGATCTCATGCCGCCTTTGAAACGTTAAGTAAGCTGCTGGCTCATGGGTCCCGCATGTCATCCTCTACGAACAATAAAAGTTTCCTTTCTTGGAGTTATTTTTTACCCCTAATTTCTGGCTATTTGCCTTTTTCTTTTGATCTCCTGCCCCCTTTGAAACGATGAGGACGCTATTGGCAGGTCGGTCCCACATGTCATCCTCTATGAACAATAAAACTTTCCTTTGATGGATTTATTTTGAACCCCTAATTAATTTCTGGATATTTCCTTTTTTTCTTTTGATCCCATGCCGCCTTGGAATCGTTGAGGATGCTGCTGCCTCATGGGTCCCGCATGTCATCCTCTCAGAACGGTAAATGTTTATTTTCTTGGATTTTGAATACCAAATGATTTTTGGCTTATTTTTTCTTTCGATCTCCTGCCGCCTTTAAAACATTGAGGACGCTGCTGGCTCACGGGTCCCACATGTCAGCCTCTAACATTAAACGCTGAGGATGCTGCTGCCTCATGGGTCCCGCATGTTATCCTCTCAGAACGAAAATGTTTCTTTTCTTGGATTTTGTACCAACAGATTTTTGGTTTATTTTTTCTTTCCATCCCTGCCGCCTTTAAAATGTTGACGACGCTGCTGGCGCATGGGTCCCCGATGTCAGCCTCCCCGTATAAGAAACATGTGATATCTTGATTATTTTGCAGACAATAAACAGTGTATTTTGCTCTGAGCTATTGCAAAGGGATAAATTAAATCTTTATTTTTACATAAACAAACTTATATGCTGAATCTCCTTGTTTTTTTTTCTTTGCGAGGCATAAGACTTTCCTGTTTTGGAATGGGCTGAAATTGTACGAATCAAAAGGCGTCCAGCGGGATAGTTTGAAGGCCCAGATGGCCAGAAGCAGCCCAATTGAAATATTCCATTTCTTGGATTTTTTGACACCCTTATTTCTGGCTACTTCCTTTTTCTTTTGGTCATGTGCCGCCTTGGAAACATTGAGACCGCTGCTGCTAAATGGGACCCGCATGTCATCCTCTATGTACTATAAAGATTCTTTTCTTAGATTATTTTTGGCTCCTGATATTTGGTCACTTTCCTTTTCCTTTCGATCTCATGCCGCCTTTGAAACGTTGAGGAAGCTGCTGGCTCATGGGTCCCGCATGTCATACTCTATGAACAATAAAGTGTCCTTCATTGGATTTATTTTTACCCCTAATTTACGGCTATTTACCGTTTTCTTTTGATCCCCTACCCCCTTTGAAACGATGAGGACGCTCGGCAGGTCGGTCCCACATCCTCTATGAACAATAAAAGTTTCCTATGATGGATTTATTTTTGACCCCTTTTGATCCCCTGCCGCCTTGGAATCGTTGAGGATGTCGCGCCTCATGGGTCCCGCATGTCACCTCTCGGAACGGTAAATGTTTCTTTTCTTGGATTTTTTTACCAACTGATTTTTGGCCTTTGTCCTTCTATTTCCTGCCGCCTTTAACACGTTGGGGACGCCGCCGGCTCGGGGTCCCACATGTCAGCCTCTATGAACAATAAACCTTTTGTTTGATTTATTATTGACCCATAATTTCTTGGTATTTGCCTTTTTCTTTCGATCTCATGCCGCCTATGAAATGTTGAGACGCAGCAGGCACATGGGTACCAGTCAGCCTCTATGAACAAAAAGTTTCCTTTGTTTGATTTATTTTTGACCCTAATTATCGGCTATTTGCCTTTTTTTATCCCCTGCCGCCTTTGAAACTAAGAGGACGCTGCTGGCCCATGGGTCCCACATCTCAGCCTCTCTGAACGATAAACCGTTCCTTTCTTTTTTTTCGATCCCGTGCCGCCTTGGAAAATGTGAGACCGCTCTGCAAAACGGGACCCATATGTCATCCTCTATGTACAATAAAAGTTTCTTTCCTTGGATTATTTTTGGCACGATATATGGTCACTTGCCTTTTTTCGATCCCCTGCCGCCTTTGAAACGTTGAGGACGCTGGCTCGTGGGTCCCACATGTCAGCCTCTATGAACAATAAACATTTCATTTCTTGGATTTATTTTTGACCGTGATTTCTGGGAACTTTGCTTTTTCTTTCGATCCCCTGCCGCCTTTGTTAAAGTTGAGGACGCTGCTGCAAAATGCGTCCCACATGTCAGCTTCTCTGTACGATAATTGTTTCCTTTCTTGGATTTTTTCCACGGCTGGCCGATGGGTCCACGATGTCAGCCTCTATGTACAAGAAATATGCGATTTCTCGATATGTTTTAACCCGAGATATGTAGGATACTTGCTTTTTTCGATCCCTTTTGTTTGTCTTTACCTTCAAATGTTGAGGGACGCTACTGGCAAATGGGTCCTGCTCTAGCATTCTCAACTGAAGGAAAAACTGAAATATTGCCTATTCATTTGTTCTTCGTACTCCATGCACATAATCCATACTAACTGTTGATCCGGGTTAATTTTAGTTCAACTTAATTAGTTCAAATTTGATCTACGAGGAAGTATGTAATATATTTTGGGTTCACAACACTACACTTGTTAACAACAATCTGATGAAGAGGTTTGTCATTTTTTTAAACTACAAATACACTCTAAGATCTTGCAAACCGATAGAATAAATCTTGGAACTTTAAATAATTTATGAAAATTTTGAAATCAACTATATGAATATATCAAAATATAGAGCCCATGTAGATGCGCATACGGCTATGCGCATTTAAAAGAATCATAATCATAATTGATACGAAATAAAAATAACTTTATATTTAGAATCTCGGTTTCTTGAGGGCCAATCATAGGATCTCCGTGTTTAAATTAGGAAGGGCCCCAATGGCATGAGTCGGAGGCCCATTAAATGTTTTTGGATTGTTATCAGCGAAGCAAGCAGGCTGACAGCAATCACCATGTACATTGCCGGCGGCAGCCCAAAAGTACAAACAATTGGCCCATGCAGGGAAGGTAGTACTTTTTTTTATTGGGAAGGTTGTCTGGGCTAACCCAAAAAAAAAAGTGGTGCTACATGGGGTAGCACTTGAACCCGGAATGAGACCATGAACAGTACATATGCTACATGCTACAGTACTTAGTTCTTAGCTATCTATTTTCGATCCAACGTCCAAATCTACAAGTCAACCAACTGTTCATCTGTGCTTGCTGATGTCAAGGCAGTGGATCCTGGACGCTTGAACCCATGATCGTTACTGAGGGTTGCCTATTTGCGCATAATATGTTTTGTCACGGGCACTTCACTAGTTTGTGCAAAACATATCCAGCGCAGGATTCGAAAAAACAACACGTTTTTTCTTTACGGAAACAACAGAACATCTCATGTTCATCACAATCCAGCCAACATAAGCACATAATAATTAATAGTACAACTAGAGAGCTGTACATATAAATAAGGTTTGTCAAGCTTCATGCACTAGCCAACGCAACCAAAAGTCCGAACTGATGGAAAGGGCTAGGCAATCCACTTATACATCTGAACACCCCTCCTCACGTGTGACCGGAAGAAGGGAAGAGGTCAACACAAGGAGACTCTCAAGAGGCATATACGTGGACTCCGAGGAGGGCAACGGAGGGCAGCACCAATTTTTAGGATAAATTACGAAAGCCAGGTCTCGAACTCGAGACCCTGGGCTCTGATACCATGCCAAGCTTCATACACAAGCCAACGCAACCAAAAGTCCGAACTAATGGAAAGGGCTAGGCAATCCACTTATACACCCCCCCCTCACATGTGACCACAATCCAGTAATGGTACCATCATGTTCACCACAATACATCATCATTATAGTACAGAACATTTGTAAGACAACTTAATGCAGCTGTGATTCATTTTGTTGCCCCAGCGATGGGTGATAACCTGAACACCATATAACCTTCTCACAGCAATTGTAACCAAATATGAGCACCTGCAATGATTTGGTGTCAATCTTCTTGAAGGTCAGGAGGTATCCTACCTTCAAGTCATGTGCTTTGACAAACTCTGGCCATCCTGCGTCCATTAAAACATTGCCATCTTGTTGCTTCAGTCCACAATCCAGTGCATGCAGTGGACATCTTCAGGTTGATGGACTCTGGACACCCACCGTAAAACCAGGGTAGAACACGACTGGGGATGGTAATCACCTCTAACTCCGATGTACATAGTACCTTGCAGAAGCTGTCAGCGGTATTCTCCTCATCGATGCGCCTAAACACCTTGCACAGGGCTGGCTCTCTGAGATGTCTCCTTCCATGATAAGCTCTCTCCAAGCTTGAGCTTCTTGTTTGAACACTGCAAAAAAGAGGCCTCAATTAGATAATGCCTCTAGCTTCTGACCGTAATTCCAAGCAAATGCATAATCAAAGGCACCTAGCAAAGTCAGCGGATCATTGTTCTTATCGAACACACAGTCTGAACAATAAGCTTCTGAATCTAGCTAGGCTGATATGTACAACCTTGTATCATCAAATTATTTAGCATAGTGTATCATTGTATCGCAGAAGCCAAATCGATATAAATAGTAGCTATGAGAATAGAAATCAAGCTAGCATGAGCCATGCATGCTTGCTGGCTAGGTCTAGCATCAGAGTAATGCATCTGCAGTTCATCATCCGCCAGTACAGATCGACCAAGCAAACAAAAAAAAAAAAATCAGCGTCGGCCTAAAGAGTCCATAAGCCAGACATGCATGCTCGGTGTCCTCATATGTGATTATCGGCCGTGGATTGACCAATATCATATTTGAACGATTATTATTGCACACATTAGATCCAGTCCCAACCTAGCTAGCATGCGTGCATGTGTAGCCCGAGTCTTTACCAGAGGATTAATATATACACTGGATGAGAGAAATAGTCTATATCAAACAATGCTAAGCAACCGGCAATACATCTTAGATATAATAAAGATGTGACCGGCAACCCTAGTGATTCGGGGGAAACATACCGCCATTGCAGCCATGGACCGAGAGAATCGGGGATGCCGCGCCGCCTTAGTGGAGTTTTTATGTGCGACGTCGCCGCATCCGTAGAGGACGGAGTCCAAGCCGCGTAGTCCGAGCAGTGGTGGACGCCGGTGGTGTAGGGAGAGGACTCAGGGGAGATGGACGGCGAGGGATCTGGGGAGATCTGAACATGAGGGGACTGTGAGAAACTGAGAATTATACATCAGCAAGGGAATAAATGCGCGTGTCCCCCGGTCAAAAAAAATGCGCGTTTCTTGGAGGAACGAAGCTGTGTACGCAGGAATCCACACAAAAAACTTCACCCGGCGGGTCACCGGGCTTTATCGATCTGGTGGGGCCCGGACCTACATACCAGTGAGACAGGTCGTGTGGGTTATGATCCGATCAGTGTGCACACAGAAATTGCATTCAGAGCTAAGGGCCTCAGACTACGTTGTACTATACAGTATATCCGTTTCTTTTGGTAAAATGAAAACGATACTCCATCTGATCCTCATTACTTGATGATAAAATGGATGTCTCTACAACTAATATGTGTCTAGATACATCTATATGAGAGCGTACGTGTTTGTCTTGTGTATCTCAAAAAATATGGATCGGAGGGAGCATTAAGAGGTGTCAAAAAAACTGCAAACAAACATGGATGTAAGCGGTTGAGTATTAAACCAGTGCGTAAAATACCTTTATATCTCGACCATGTAACAATGAATATGAGAAGTTTTGGGGGTTTGACCATCTGCACTTGTGTTCGCTACAATCAGATCAAAAAAATTGGTCACTTTTACACTTCCTAAAATAAAATGTATTTTGCCCTGAGATTTTACAAGCTCGTACAAGAAAGCATTGACTACATATGGGATATATCACATTTACACTTACAAATCTATGAATATTTCAAAATGTTGAGCTCCATGTAGCTAGGTATAATACAAATCATCAGACCGCACATTGAAACTACCGCAGCATATCACAGTAAATTAAAGTAAAATAAAACATGTCTAACATATACTATATTAGCTAATTAACAAAGTCTCATCACAGTGTATCCGATCCCAGTTCAGCTTAATACAAAAACCAAGTTCAGCATGAACATCAGCAGGGCACTACCCCAGGTCCAAAAGCAGCATCTAGTTAATTCAATAAAATATTGAGGTGTTTCTGATCCCCTCTTCCTAAAAGCACTGCAGATCATGCATGCAACTAAGGGTGATCAGCACAAAATATTACCCTCTGGGTGGAGGTGTTACAGTCGTAGATCAACACATTCATCAAGGAAGTGTCTTTCACCTCGAAGACGAGAATGTCATCGAGCTGCAGTTCATGCGCCTCTGCAAACCCGAACCAACCATCCTTCAAGACCAGTTCACCCTGGTACTCATCGATGTGCACATACCAGGCGCAGCCTACGCTCGTCTTGAGCTTGATAGGCCTGGGAAGAATCCCTTTCAGACATTGCTTGAATTCTCTGGGGATGACCAACATATACATGTCATCGTTGCCATCCAGTTGCACATAGAAGCGCGAGGGCTGAGGAGGGTCCGCCGAGTGACAAACCCGTTTAGGGCGGCCTTTCCCTCGCCCTTTTAATATAAAACGTTGAATTGCTGCATCACGCCTGCCCGTCACCTTCGGCTTTTTGGCTAGTGAGTTTCTTTGAATTCTGAACTCGGGGGGGGTGCAGAGGACATGTACAATCGACAGTCCTAAGACGTAGTTGCTCATTGACGTTGGAGCGAGTTTGCTTCTGCATCTAGTTAAGCACGGTATATATCAATCAACAGCATATAAATCAGAACATAACATACATGGAGAAAATGCATCTAGCTATCTCTTTAATTAGTTTGCACAAAATCTAGCAGCAGCAAGACAATTTGATTTTACAGTGCTTGAGCAAGCTTTCAGACTTTCTGAAACAGGTAACATGGAGCATATATTTGTATGTTCAGACTGCCAAACCCTGCTCTGTGATGGATACTATTACTTAACATCTTTTTTTGCCAGAACTAGTACTTAACATCTACTGTTTCCTGTCATTAAAAAAACATTTGCAGAAGAATACTAGTTTCCCATCATTAAAGAAAACAGAACTTGTTTAAAACCCCAACTATCATTGACTACTTACACCTGCATCCTAGTGAGTTCAGGACAACTTACAGCCACTTTTGGTGGTGCCGCCACCGGAGAAGACCGTGCCGCGGGGGTTGGGGTCGGCGCAGCCGGAGAAGCTGGTGCCGCCGCCAGGGAAATCAGTGCCGAGCCAGATGGTGCTTCCAGCGGAGAAGAAAGTACCGCGAGAGATGGAACCGACGCTGCCAAAGGGTAAGAAACGGATGTACTCGTAGATCCTTCTCTAGTCACGATCTGGATAGAAGAGACTGGACGTCCATCAAGCTGCTGGAGGATGCGGTGGATCAAATCGGCTGAGTTCAGGAAATATCGGCGATGTTCATCTGTGTCGGCGGCCGTTACCGCCAGGCAGCTGCCGGTGGAGGGAGGAGGCGAGCCGTTCATGGCAGTCATTAGTGTAAAAGAGGTGAAGTAGGTGGGAGAGATAGAGGGTTCGGGACTGAAGTAATTGTAGTCTGCTCTCTCATTTTTACAAGCATGCGTCCTCAGGCAGATTTTTTTTTTAGATGCGTACTCAGGCTGCTTTGTCAAACCAGGGCCTCAATGAAGCCCAGTTAACTATTTCTCCGCTAAAAGCGCACTATAGCATATCTAGAGGGTCCACGCTTAGTAATTTTGCACGCTGTGGCGCTATTTGCGAAACAGCATGCTATATCGTCCTACTTCATAGTGTTAGCGCTATTTTTTTCAGGCAAGTTGCTTTCACTTTTTCGTGGTGATGAACTACAATCTGTTGGTTCCACTTCTAAGTCAGAAGATAATATCGCTCATGCTAATATGTTTTAATAAATAATTTATACTATGTTGTTGCCTTGTGAAATGTTGATGTTAGCCTTCTAAAATACTTGAGATCTATTTCTATATGTGGTTATGTATGTATGATTCTGTCACTTTTGGACTATATATATCTATTCGCTCTAGTAAAATTATTTATTTTTAGGCTATATTTAGTATTATTTTGAAAATGCTATTTAAAATATACCACACTATTACCACGATATAGCGTTCATATCGTTTGAAGGAGGCTGCCGCTAATTCATTTAACACGCTATTTTAAACATTGGTTAAGACGCGTTTGGCGGCCTGCATCCAGTGGTGGGGAAATACCGTACCCAAGTGCTTAAAAGATTGCAATTTTTAGCAGGAAAACATTAGGGCACGTCCAACACGGCGCTACGCAAGGGGCGTGAAACTCTTTTCACCAGTCATAGATACAGCACCGGAACCAACAGGAAGTCAGTCTGCCATCAGCAATTAGCACTGTAAGGAGAGTACCTGGAGGATTTTACAATCTTTTCACATTCATTTGTTCTCTATTAGCGCCATATAGTATATAGCATTGTAATGCCCTTATACTCCTCTCAACATTAAAAAAAAGGTGTGCATATACTAATAATAGTTGCTGAAATGAAACTAAAAATAAACAGACATGCACGGTTTACGAAGGATGGAAATACAGAGTTCATCACCATCCGTTTAAATAAGATTAGATTACTTCAATGTGGGCTACATACACACTAAAATGAGTAAACAGAGACACCTTGAAATGGGTCAAGGTATATAAGATTCAGAAAAAAGGAAGAGCATATTAAGATACGGAACAGGTTACTGAATTGTTCAAATATATCGTACAAAAAAGATTATTTTCTCCAGAAAGATTCATGGCTCAGTTTAGGGTTGCATCAACATGCGGATATTTTTCAGACTAGGCTTAAACCACATTGTCGCCTGTCGGGGAAATCCCCAACCTTCTTTTGGAAGGGTGATAACTCCCATGAGCTCATTTTCCCCTTGCTGCAGGTTACAACGACAAATACAACTAAATGCTGGTTCCCGAAATGCATAGTACGCGATGTACACACAATTTGACCTCATGAATGGAGTCAATTTTCCATCAGGAGCATTGCCATCATTTATCTTCAGGTTCATTGGATAATTCAGTCCAATGAACAGAGTGTGTGCCAAGGCTGTCAACTCGACTCCAATTGGGTCCAATCAGGGATAGATCTTTCTCAAAAATATGTATGACAGGGGCAGGACACTCCCGCAGGATAAGGCCATTACCATCATGCAGAACTTCTGCAGGCTCAAGGTGATCATTGCTACGTATATACCGATCTTCATGGATGATCATCAAGCGCTTGCCATCAGCTGATCGAGCTAAAAACCATCTGCCAAATGGATCCTCCATCGGTGATGGGATCACGAATGGCAGGGCAAGGTGTGCATCTGCATTGTAAACGGAGACCAAAAAAAATTAGTGTTTGAATGGCTCAGGAAGACAATAATACCAATAGCTGCAACTTCACATTTGTTGGATCAAATGGAAGATGCAGTCATTATACTTGTATAAAAACTCGAAGAAATAAAGTTGTTCCCATTTGAGATGTATGTTAATTACACTCATATTCATTGATGGTAGATACATGTCTCAACCTTATCTGATCCATGATTGTAAAGCTTTGAGTACATCGAATATTCAAATAAATTGAAAGTTTGCATGCATCAATTGATGAAGAGGCCAGGGCTAAGCTCCTTATTCATATTCTGACAAGAGCATGCAGTAACTAATTCAGGAATGCATTCATATACTGCAATAATCTGGTTTGGGTTGAGAGATTAGTGCACCGCATATAGTACTTGTAATTCGTTTGTAGCAATGGTTCGATCAGGTTTGGATAATTAAATGGTGCACAGTCATTTGAAAGGTGAAAAAAATCTTATTGAGCAATTAGTTAATTCAGTTACAATATATCATGAATGCGCTTGATATTAAAATTTATTGCGAAGTATATCATATGGATTGAAGAATTACCGGCCTGTGATTGATCCCAGCAATATGTGGTGCCGGTCCACCCATCCACCGCAACAATGAAGCCGTTGTGCTCGATGGCGTCACTGTAATCTACACCCCAACTAGCAAGAGAGAATAACCTCCACTCCTGGCTACCATTAGCCAGGTAAGCGAGTCCAGAATTGAATAGAGCGATGAGCTTGTAATCAGCTTTTGTGGGCACTTCGCAAATTACAATCTTCAACAAAAACATGGCACGCCCATACGTCATGTACCTTTCAGGGAGGCAAGTCGGGAAGCCAATCCATTCCTCCCGAAAAATGTTGCAAGTTTCCGACGATGGTAGGGAGATTTCTTGGTGCGTGTAGATGTTCGCGAGGAACCAGTTCCCACCACCGTCCACGCCGGCGATCCGGTCGCCGTTCATGCCAACCCGTAATCTATTGTCCATGAACGGCAGGATGGCTGTGCGCCGAGGATGGTCGAGGGCACAACGTGGTACACCGTGTGGTGCGCACTACTATCATCATAGTGCCAATGGGCAGAATCGGGCATCAGCAAGCAGGGTCCATCCCAATGGTGTAGATTCATGTTGTCGGCGACATGGCGGCACAGCGTTTTGGAGCATGCGGCCAGCCGGACGTCGACTGTAACGTCCAGACTCTGGGCAATGAGATTGAACAGCTCGGCGGGGAGCTTCCCCGGCCGCCATACAGCTGGTCGTCGTTCGATGCCGCCATGGAGACGAGATGGATTTAAGAGGGCGGAAGCAAGTATGTGTGATTGGAGATTTGTAGGAGAGTCGAGCGGGAAGGAGGAGTGCTGCGGTTCTGCGGAGGGGTGAGGAGAGAAAGCTATGCAAATGGGAGATCTAGAGGATGAAAAATTTGCTAGCAGCGCTTGGCGAGTGGAGAACGATGATGGAAGTGGAGAGCCAAGGATGGAAACGATGGAGGTGAAGAGTAGGAGTGGATATGACTTTTTTATTCTTCAAAGCTGCATCGATGCGCCGAGTAAAACTTCGGCTAGGATAGCACGCCACTACGTCCCGGTGCGATTCTTGTCCGTCAAATCAGTTTGACCACGAAATGGTTTCTTTATTAGTACAAGATAACTTAATTTTTCGAACAATATATACTAATCCATTTAATATACTCACTCCGATTCATATTACTTGTCAAATGATATGGATGAATCTTGAACTAAAATGTGTCTAGATATATCCATATTATAGTCTACTAATATGAATCGGAGTTTGTTTGGTTCAAAGGATTTCTAAAGGTATCTTGTACGGAGTAACCCTCCAAAATACCTATGGATTGCTTTCTCTACAATCCTATCTCTTGGTAATATTGCTATGTGTCTATAACAACTATGAAATGAACTCAATCTCAATAGAAATTTCCTTTGTCTTTCCTAATCAAACAACTAGTTATTTTATGTCTTCGTTTACAAATTAAGATAATTTTTAGGTTATAGGTAATCATCGAGCTTATGTGATCATCTTTTATGATCAAACTTACTTGATCAGCCATGAGGCGCAAAGGACTAAAGGAGCAGTGGTGTGCATTAATACGGCCGCATGGGGAAGGCACAATAGCGACGATGAGACGTATCGCCAGCATTGGCCTAGGGAACCGTCGCCACCATTAATAAAAGCTATCCCTTTGGGCACCATGTCTCCCACTACTCGTGTCACGCGCGCATGTAGATTACGGATGGATGAGCTGGGGAAGACGGACAGAAAACATGACAACCAGGGGGGAAATGAATAAAAATAATACAAAGTCGAAAATATTTCGAAAAATAAACTTTGTAAGAAACTCCATGCGTTTAGAAAATGCGAAGGTAATATGTTGAAACACGTCTAGACCACGTCTAGAACCACCGTCCCAAAGCTTAAGGATTAAATTGATTTTTCGAAAGTCAAACTAAGTTAAGTTTGACTAAGTTTTTACCAAAAGCATTAATATGCAAGATACAAAATCAATATTATTAGATAGAAAATAAATTATAGTTTCATATGGTGTCTACAAAATATTATATGTGCTGATAGATTCTTTTAAGAGTTTTGTCGAACTTTACTTGGTTTGACTTTTCAAGATAAATATACTAAGCTTTAAGCATTGGAACGGAGGTATTTTTCGAAGCACCTACATGTCTTTAGAAGACAAAAGAAAACATGGAGTAAGGTTGTTTTTTGTGCAAAAGTTAACGTCAAAATCTTGTTATTTGTGTAAAAAGAATCTCAAATTGTGTTATGTGCAAAAACTGCACCAACAAGTGGTGGTATGTGCAATTTCCTCCGTCACACAAAAGGCAAGCCATTGATACATACTTAATTGTGAATAATTACAAAAGTAGTAGGCAACTAATAAGCGCACATGATTAAACTGCTATGCGAGATCTTCAGCCACCAGAAGTCGTTCCCGCGCCTCTCTAGCATTGAAAATCACGCGTTCTGCGACTTCCATCAAAGAGACAAGCTGAGCTTTGATCCGTTCTCCCAGATGAATGGCCTCGTCACAACTCCTACGAGCACAAAGCCGTGATCTCATCCACTTCTAGGAAAGACACCGCCTGCTGTACCGAAATATCTTGATCCCTAACTCTCTGTTCTCCTCCCGCATGCTGGCAAGATCCAACTTCATCCTTCGACAGGATAAGCAAGGGGAGTGATCCTGCCAAAGGTAACAACAAACATATCGAGCGTTACCGGCAAACGAAGGGCACAAATTGGCTGATTAACGAATGTGGTCACAAACATGTAGGACAGACTTAAGTGGTGTCTACATGTCAGTGACTCGAAGTACCCAAAAACCAGCAACCCAAAGTCAGCTAATATTAACCTCCGTCTTCAGCTCCTTCATCCTCTTGAACGGCGGGAAGCGGCAACTTATCTTCTTCTACGACCTCTCGCTGGAACCCGACGTCGAAGGATGAGAGATCCTGCGAACGGATGTGCTGCGCTGCGCGTGCGATTCACCAGGGCGCTCGGCGTAACTCGGAGTTCTCGGCGCCGAGATGCGGAAGTTCCGCTCCCGGGGCCTTGTTGACCCTAAGCCGAGATAGCTCCTGTGTAAGCCGACGAAAAAGTTCAAAATGTTACAGATCAGGCATATCATTACCAGTGCAAACGAGGTAAGTGAATCTCCGGGATCTCGCCCAACGACCGCGGTTGGTCCAATGCCACCACATCTTCTCCGAGATTGACTAACTCATTTACATCATCTTCTCTGACATTTACTATCTCCTTTACATCATCTTCTGCTCCGAGCTTGACCATCTCCTTTACATCATCTTCAACTGCGAGCTTGATCATCTGCCTCACATCATCTTCTCCGGCGATATCGACACTCTCCTGCGGAAGATAACAGATATAAGTCCGAGTATTAGCAGCAAAACGAAGGTAATTAAAAGAGGCGTAGTAACCCTTGTGTCCTGGCTCATCAACGGCGGGGACGCTGAGCCCGCATCGTCTCCTCCGAGATCTCCCTTCGGAGGCAGGATTGTTAGAGACAGTGTACTTCGGTAGTAGTATTTATGCGTGGGCGCCGGGGCCGAGAAGCTAGGACCGCATCTTCTCCTCCGAGCTCTTCCTTGGTAGACATGACAATGAAACGAGGTGTGAGGGGCGTAAGGTATAAAAATGGCGGACGGCCGCCCCGCCTCGGCCCTCCAAGGCTTATTTTTTTGCCTTACTAAACTAAAAAACATATTTTGCGTCTCACACGTCTGCCCTAAGAGGGCTGCAGGGTCCCATACATGCAGGTCCCACACTTTAGTGAGCACAAGTCATGTGCGGTAGGTAGGCAAACTTCCAACAATCTTCTTTGTCAAGTACTCAAGTGAAAACACGTCGTCAAGACTCTCTCTCTCTCTCCCCCTTTTGTCATTGAAAAAAAAGAATATTAGACGGGCGCGTAGCCTGCACTGCAGGGGGCGATTTTGACAAAGTAACCCTTTTGGCGAAGAAAAACACAGAATGAGCCACACAAAAAGGTTAGTCCAGTGAAATAGATTGCTCAGAGGCTCAGTCCGTGTTTTTCTTTGCCAAAAGGGTTATTTCTGTCAAAATCGCCGCAATGCAGGTTTGCAGCACTGAAAAACCTTGCGTGCCAGTCAACATCACTTCCCGGAAAGGTTGAAGCATTTCGAGGCCGTGACTGCTCTCCCTTCCTCTTCTCCTTCCGTGTGACCCTCTTCCACCTTTTATCCTTTGCAACATTTGCAAAAAAGTGTCCGTGACTTGTGCTCACTGAAGTGTGGGACCTCACGCATGGGAACCACACGTAAGTGACAGACCTGTTGGTGTAATAATTCGGGTGATCATTATACTGTATTAGAACTCCGTACAAAGTTTCGTATGGATTCAAGGGTAGGAAAGCCAAGTTAACTCATTTACATGACATTATTTTTTCCATGAACCCAAGTTAACTCATCTAACACTTGGTACATTTTGGTTATATATTCGAAATTTTAATTGAAACTTGTTGGTCATGCCATTTTACTACTCGCCTAACACTTTTCCGCGTGTGAAGGGATGGTGGGACCCCAAAAAACTTGCAAATACGAGCTAAATTTGTGGGACCCCAAAAAACTTGCAAATACGAGCGCTTCATCCAAAAGAAACACACTCGTGTCCCCTACCACCACCACCACCCCATGATTTTGACCTAAATTTGAAATCAAGCCAAAGGTGGTTCAAAACCGGCAATCGGAAAGCATGGATTGTGCGTCTTTTTTCTATATAGCTAGGGAAAATAGCAGACATGCCATACCAATGTTTTAGAAAAGAGAGCTTTTACTTGTGCATTTTGGGTTGTCGCGCATAAATGTGCTTTTACTTGTCTGCCACCAATTAATCCAATTCTCATTTGTGGGGAAACATGAAACTAGATGGCCATTTCCAAAGTTTCATGAATTATCTCAATGTGAATCCATATATGTACCATTTTTGGGGGCTAAATTGCTTAAATGCAAATTTGAACAGTGCATAGATGAAGTACATATCAAACAAATAACTGAAAAAAATACAGAGGTGTGTGACCCGAATGTCTGGAGCCATGGTACAAGAGATATAATGGCTAACCACACGAGCCCCTTCGTCCAACTAGCTAGCACAAAACAAGGGTGAGCGTCATGAGATTGATCGACATCAATTTCAGAACATGCCAAAGTTATTGTGGGGCTCGATATAAAAAAGCTCGAAACAAAGCATGAATATTGAGTCATATCATTTGTGGTTTACATACTACCTCTATATATATATATATGACAATACCAAATGAACGTGTGGCATATATATACACACTTGTATATCCTCTTTTAGAAGAACCCTGCACAGTTTTCGGCACCACATGTGTGTTTGAGTACAAGTTCCACTCACTTCCCAAAAGTGTGTGAGCATTGTATTAAGTACTACAAGAAAACAATGGCAAACCTTTGAATCCCATGACTGATTTTTTGTTGTAGTGATATATAGATTTATAAGTGTTTAGGGTTAGGGGTTAGGGTTTATAGAGATGATGCACATATTTTGATTTCACGCTTGTGATGTACAATACTACATAAGTAAGAAATTAATTAAACAAGCATGACCTTTGTTAGAATAACATTTAACATGTTCTCTCACCATTCATATATGTTGGAGTTTGCCTTGCTTCTTCAATTTCCCACGTGCACATGTTACTACGAGAACCAAGGCAAACTTTTAAATCATTGTTGGGACCGGCTAGATGCACCACCATGCCCAATTTGGGCACATTATAATAAAATATGTCACAAATATGGCCATATATAACTATATATATTATTCGGCTTGAAACCCATGAATCTTCATACACGATAGTCCATTTTGTGAAGAAAAAATGTTTTTTATTACCCTATCACGGGTTTCTTATTTTCCCTGTCCACTAGTACACCTACATATGAGCACTCAATGCGGAAGGGTTTCATTTTTTTTATTTCAAAACCAGATCAAAATGGTCGACATGATTATCCATTCAAAGGGGTTGAATATTTCAGTACTATCATTGGTTTATGTATATAGTGTAAGTAATATGAATCTAAAAATGATTTTGGGGGATTTCTATGACCAAGTTATAACACACCTACATTTCAAATTTGAATTACTTCCAATAAATCAGCATATAGTCATTTAAATGTGTGAAACTGGCTAAAAACACTAAAAATCGTAGAGAGTTGGGAATTGGCACTAAAATATGGCCTAGTTTATCTTAAAAATGTAGAGGCGCCATTTTGACCCGTATCTTATGTACCCCACTCGAAAATGATAAACTATCACGAATTACCATTTATTGTAGGCATTACTTTTCACGGTAAAATGATAAACTATATCACGAAGTTCCATTTCCGTCAAGATAGTCCGCATTACTTTTTTGTTGAGATATAAACCCCCACAACGGCAGTGTTACAGATTTGGGGTTTTGGGTTTCAAAATGGAAATTTCAAATTGATGAACAAGTTCTAGGCATATTCAAAATAGAAAAATCATGTATCTACCCCCTAACCATAAAGTCGGTCGATCTTACGAAGTCTATTGGTTTCAAACATGGAAATTTCAAGAACCTCCCAAAAGCTTCATTTTAGAGTGACTAAAAAAGATCCATGCTTGCCTTTTCATTTTCATGTTTTAAAATTGTTTAAATCTTGGTCGATCAAACCTAGCTATTATTCAACAAAGATTCAAATGGGCATAAAATTAAAAAAAAACAGAAAATGAAAACCAAAGCACATAGCCTTCTTATGTCATATATAGTAAGAATTCAAGTTGATCAACAAGGTCTAGACATATTCAAAACAGAAAAAAGCATGTATCGATCTACCCCTAACCCTTAACTTTGTCTTATGAAGTCAAGCATGAAGAGAAGTGGTTTTGGGTTACAAACATTATATTGAGATTTCAAGATCGACCCCCCCAAAAGCTTCATTTTAGAATGACTAAGAAGGATCCATGCTTGCCTTTTCATTTTCATGTGTTTTAAGCTTGCTAAAATCTTGGTCAAACCTAGGACTTGACCAAGATTCAAATGGGCATAAACATTCAGAAAAAATCAAAAAATGAAAACCAAAGCACATAGCCTTCTTATGTCATATATATATAGTAAGCATTCAAGTTGATCGATATGAACAAGGTCTAGACATATTCAAAACAGAAAAAGCATGTATCTACCCCTGGCCCTTAACTATATATGTCTTATGAAGTCAAGCATGAAGAGAAGTGGTTATTTTGGGTTTCAAACATGGAAATTTCAAAAACTTCCCACCAAAAGCTTAATTTTAGAGTGAATAAGAAGGATCCAAGCTTAATTACCTTTTCATTTTCAGGATTTATGCTTGTTTAAATCTTGGTCAAACATAGGATTTGACCAACACACATATAGTCTTCTTATGTCATATAGTAAGCATTCAAGTTGATAAATAAGCATGCATGTCTAGACATATTCAAATTAACCCGACAAATCATGTATCTACCCCTAACACCCTAAACTCTGTCTTATGAAGTCAACCATGAAGAGAAGTGGTTTTGGGTTTCAAACATTGAGATTTCAAGAACCCCCCAAAAGCTTCATTCTAGAATGACTAAGAAGGATCCATGCTTACCTTTTCATTTTATGTTTTAAACTTGTTTAAATCTTGGTCAAACCTAGGATTTGACAAGATTCAAATGGGCATAAACATTAATTCAGAAAAAACAAAAAATGAAAATACAACGCACATATAGTCTTCTTATGTCATATAGTAAGCATTCAAGTTGATAAACAAGCATGTCTAGACATATTCAAACCCGACAAATCATGTATCGATCTACCCCCTAACCCTAAACACTCTGTCTTATGAAGTCAACCATGAAGAGAAGTGGTTTTGGGTTTCAAACATTGAGATTTCAAGAACCCCCCAAAAGCTTCACTTTTGAATGACTAAGAAGGATCCAGACTTACCTTTTCATTTTCATGTTTTAAACTTGTTTAAATCTTGGTCAAACCTAGGATTTAACCAAGATTCAATGGGCATAAAAATTCAAAAAACTAGAAAATGTACAAAGCACATAGCCTTTTTATGTCATATAATGAGCATTCAAGTTGATAAACATGGTCTAGACATATTAAAACAAGAAAAATCGTGTATCTACCATGTCCCTAACCCTAAACTCGATCTGTCTTATGAAGTCAAACATGAAGAGAAGTGGTTTTGGGTTTCAAACATGGAAATTTCAATAACCTCCCAAAAACTTCATCTTAGAGTGACTAAGAAGGTTCAATGCTTACCTTTTCATTTTCATGTTTTAAATTAACTTGTTTAAATCTTGGTCAAACATAGGATTGACCAAGATTCAAATGGGCATAAACATTTAGCAAAAATTTAAAAATAAGAAACGAACGCACATATAGTCTTCTTATGTCATATAGTAAGCATTCAAGTTGATAAACAAGCATGTGTAGACATATTCAAACCCGACAAATCATGTATCTACCCCCTAACCCTAAACTAGATTTGTCTTATGAAGTCAAGCATGAAGAGAAATGGTTTTGGGTTTCAAACATGGAAATTTCTAGACCCCCCCCAAAGCTTCATTTTAGAGTGACTAATTAAGAAGGATTCAGGCTTACCTTTTCATTTTCATGTTTTAATCTTGTTTAAATCTTGGTCAAACCTAGGATTTGACCAAGATTCAAATGGGCATAAAAATTCAAAAAAACATAAAAAATGAAAAACTAAAGCACATAGCCTTCTTATGTCATATATATATAGTAAGCCTTCAAGTTGATGAACAAGGTGTAGACATATTCAAAATAGAAAAAGCATGTATCTACCCCCTAACCCTTAACTCTGTCTTATGAAGTCAGGCATGAAGAGAAGTGGTTTTGGGTTTCAAACATGGAAATTTCAAAAACATCCCAAAAGCTTAATTTTAGAGTGACTAAAAAGGATCGAAGCTTACCTTTTCATTTTCATGTTTATGCGTGTTTAAATCTTGGTCAAACATAGGATTTGACCAAGATTCAAATGGGCATAAACATTCAGAAAAAAATAAAAAATAAAAAACCAACGCACATTAGTAGCCCAAAATCGAACCAGTAGTTGGATATTTTTGAACTTGATCTGTAGTAGTGGGCAAAACCCTAGATTAACCGATTTAATCATAGATTCGTAGGTCGATTTTTCTACTTTTTTATTATTACTATGCAGCACATGTGTGTTTGCCCGTCGAGTGATACTCGAAGGAAAAAGAGGGATCACTCGAAAGGAGTGAAGAAGGGAGTGCATTATGGTGTCTCCCCTTTTTCGGGTGATGATGTTGACTGTTGTGCATGTTTTGTCAGTGAGCAGGAGGTGCGAGCGAGCGAGTCGAGCGAGGCCGAGAATGAGAGAGGTTTTTTTTTTTTGTGAGAGGGACAACCGAAGGATCCTGAAGGACCCAGAGACTTCCAATACGCATCCTCATGCGTCTTCTCTTGACAAAGAAGATGGCTGGGAGTTTGCGTACCTACTGCACGTGACTTGTGCTCACTGAAGTGTGGGACCTCACGCATGGGCACCACATGTAAGTGACAGACCTGTTGTGTAAAAACTCAGTTGATTATTATAGTGCATTAGAACAAAGTTACCTATGGACTAAAGGGTAGGAAATCCAAGTTAACTCATTTACATGACATTAATTTTTCCATGAAGCAAAGTTAACACATCTATCAATTGGTACATTTTGGAGTGACTAAGAAGAAGCCATGCTTACTTATTCGTTTACACGTGTTAAACTTGTTTAAATCTTGCTCAAACCAGACAAATCATGTATCTACCCCCTAACCATAAACTCTCGGTCGATCTTATGAAGCCTAGCATGAAGAGAAGTCGTATTGGTTTCAAACATGGAAATTTCAAGAACCTCCCACGAGCTTCATTTTAGAGTGACTACAAAAGATCCAGGCTTGCCTTTTCATTTTCATGTTTTTAAATTGTTTAAATCTTGGTCAAACCTAGCTAGTATTTGACCAAGATTCAAATGGGCATAAAATTAAAAAAACCAGAAAAATGAAAAACCAAAGCACATAGCCTTCTTATGTCATATAAAATAAGCATTCAAGTTGATAAACAAGGTCTAGACATATTCAAAATAGAAAAAGCATGTATCTACCCCTAACCCTTAACTCTGTCTTATGAAGTCAAGCATGAAGAGAAGTGGTTTTGGGTTTCAAACATGGAAATTTCAAAAACTTCCCAAAGGCCTAATTTTAGAGTGACTAGGAAAGGATCCAGGCTTAACTTTTAATTTTCATGTTTCAAGTTTGTTTAAATCTTGGTCAAACCTAGGATTTGACCAACAAGATTCAAATGAGCATAATAATTTAGAAAAAAAACAAAAAAAACAAAGAACATAGTCTTCTTACGTCATATATATAGTAAGCATTCAAGATGATAAACAAGGTCTAGACATATTCAAACCCGACAAATCATGTATCTACTCCTAACCCTAAACTCTGTCTTATGAAGTCAACACCGTGAAGAGAAGTGGTTTTGGGTTTAAACATTGAGATTTCAAGAACACCCCAAAAGCTTCATTTTTAGAATGACTAAGAAGGATCCATGCTTACCTTTTCATTTTCATGTCTTAAACTTGTTTAAATCCTGATCAAAACTAGGATTTGAACGAGATTCAAATGGGTATAAAAAATAAAAAAATGCACATAGCCTTTTTATGTCATATAATGCATGAGCACTCAAGTTGATAAACATGGTCTAGACATATTCAAACTAGAAAAATCATGTATCTACCCTGCTGGCCCTAACCCTAAGAAGGATCCAGGCTTACCCTTTTCATTTTCATGTGTTTTAAACTTGCTTAAGTCTTGGTCAAACCTAGGATTTGACCAAGACTCAAATGGGCATAAAAACTCAAACCCGATAAACATTCACCTTTTTCTATATAGTTAGGGTTAGGGTTTATGGTTTATAGAGATCGATGCACATATTTTCATTTCACATTTGTGATGTACAATAATACATAGGTAAGATTCCAAGCATGACCTTTGTTAGAATAACCTTTAACGTGTTCTCTCACCGGCCTTTAGATTCAAATGGGCATAAACATTCAGAAAAAATCAAAAAAATGAAAAACCAAAGCACATAGTCTTCTTATGTCATATAGTAAGAATTGAAGTTGATAAACAAGGTCTAGACATATTCAAACCAGCCAAATCATGTATCTACACCTAACCCTAAACTTTATCTTATGAAGTCAAGCATGAAGAGAAATGGTTTTGGGTTTCAAACATGGAAATTTCAAAAACCTCCCAAAAGCTTCATTTTAGAGTGACTAAGAAGGATACAGGCTTACCTTTTCATTTTCATGTTTTAAGTTTGTTTAAATCTTGGTCAAACCTAGGATTTGACCAACAAGATTCAAATGAGCATAAAAATTTAGAAAAAAATCAAAAAAAATAGAAAAGAAAAACCAAAGCATATAGTATTCTTAAGTCATATATATAGTAAGCATTCAAATTGATAAACAAGTTCTAGACATATTCAAACCCGACAAATCATGTATCTACCCCTAACCCTAAACTCTTTCTTATGAAGCCAACCATATGAAGAGAAGTGGTTTTGGGTTTCAAACATTGAGATTTAAAAAAAAAACCAAAAGCTTCATTTTAGAATGACTAAGAAGGATCCAGGCTTACCTTTTCATTTTCATGTGTTTTAAACTTGCTTAAATCTTGGTCAAACCTAGGATTTGACCAAGATTCAAATGGGCATAAACATTCAGAAAAAAATCAAAAATTGAAAACCAAAGCACATGAATCTTCATACACACTATAGTCCGTCTTGTGAAGACATTTTGTTTTTTACTACCCTATGTCCCTATCACAGGTTTCTTATTTTCCCTGTCAACTAGTACACCTATAAGCACTCAATGCGGAAGGGTTTCATTTTTGAGGTTTTCTTCATTTTCATTTATTTATTTCAAAACCAGGTAAAAATGGTCGACATGATTATCCATGCAAAGGGGTCGAATATTTCTAGGCAGCACATGTGTTTGCCCGTCCAGTGAAACTCGGAGGAAGAGGGATCACACGGAAGGAGACGAAGGGAGAGAAGTGAGTGGGGCCCTCTTATTTATGGTGTCTGACCTTTTTCAGGTTTTGTCACTGCGCAGGAGGTGCGAGCGAGCGAGCGAGGCCGATAATGAGAGAGATGTTTTTTCTTTTTTTGAGAGAGAGAGAGGGACAACCGAAGGATCCTAAAGGACTCAGACTTCCAATACGCACCAGAGCACAGTTTACAACAAGACACAGAATAAACATGAAATTTCATCTAAATCCCTAACTTTTACATGGAAGACCCCCAAAGGTGTATCAAAAAAGGCAATCGAAAAGCATGGATTGTTCATCTTTTTCTATATAGTTAGGGTTAGGGTTTATGGTTTATAGAGATGCACATATTTTCATTTCACATTTGTGATGTACAATAATACATAGGTAAGATTCCAAGCATGACCTTTGTTAGAATAACCTTTAACGTGTTCTCTCACCTTTAGATTCAAATGGGCATAAACATTCAGAAAAAAATAAAAAAATGAAAAACCAAAGCACATAGTCTTCTTATGTCATATAGTAAGAATTGAAGTTGATAAACAAGGTCTAGACATATTCAAACCAGTCAAATCATGTATCAACACCTAACCCTAAACTTTATCTTATGAAGTCAAGCATGAAGAGAAATGGTTTTGGGTTTCAAACATGGAAATTTCAGAAACCTCCCAAAAACTTCATTTTAGAGTGACTAAGAAGGATACAGGCTTACCTTTTCATTTTCATGTTTTAAACTTGTTTAAATCCTGGTCAAAACTAGGATTTGAACGAGATTCAAATGGGTATAAAAAAATAAAAAACGCACATAGCCTTTTTATGTCATATAATGCATGAGCACTCAAGTTGATAAACATGGTCTAGACATATTCAAACTAGAAAAATCATGTATCTACCCTGGCCCTAACCTTAAACTTTGTATTATGGAGTCAAGCATGAAGAGAAGTGGGGTTTTGGGTTTCAAACATGGAAATTTCAAATTGATGAACAAGTTCTAGGCATATTCAAAACAGAGAAAGCATGTATCTCTACCCCCTAACCATAAAGTCGGTCGATCTTACGAAGTCTATTGGTTTCAAACATGGAAATTTCAAGAACCTCCCAAAAGCTTCATTTTAGAGTGACTAAAAAAGATCCATGCTTGCCTTTTCATTTTCATGTTTTAAAATTGTTTAAATCTTGGTCGATCAAACCTAGCTAGTATTCAACCAAGATTCAAATGGGCATAAAATTAAAAAAAAACAGAAAATGAAAACCAAAGCACATAGCCTTCTTATGTCATATATAGTAAGAATTCAAGTTGATCAGATCAACAAGGTTTAGACATATTCAAAACAGAAAAAAGCATGTATCGATCTACCCCTAACCCTTAACTTTGTCTTGTGAAGTCAAGCATGAAGAGAAGTGGTTTTGGGTTACAAACATTATATTGAGATTTCAAGATCGAACCCGCCCCCAAAAGCTTCATTTTAGAATGACTAAGAAGGATCCAGGCTTGCCTTTTCATTTTCATGTGTTTTAAACTTGCTAAAATCTTGGTCAAACCTAGGACTTGACCAAGATTCAAATGGGCATAAACATTCAGAAAAAATCAAAAAATGAAAACCAAAGCACATAGCCTTCTTATGTCATATATATATAGTAAGCATTCAAGTTGATCGATATGAACAAGGTCTAGACATATTCAAAACAGAAAAAGCATGTATCTACCCCTGGCCCTTAACTATATATGTCTTATGAAGTCAAGCATGAAGAGAAGTGGTTTTGGGTTTCAAACATGGAAATTTCAAAAACTTCCCGCCAAAAGCTTAATTTTAGAGTGAATAAGAAGGATCCAAGCTTAATTACCTTTTCATTTTCAGGATTTATGCTTGTTTAAATCTTGGTCAAACATAGGATTTGACCAACACACATATAGTCTTCTTATGTCATATAGTAAGCATTCAAGTTGATAAATAAGCATGCATGTCTAGACATATTCAAATTAACCCGACAAATCATGTATCTACCCCTAACACCCTAAACTCTGTCTTATGAAGTCAACCATGAAGAGAAGTGGTTTTGGGTTTCAAACATTGAGATTTCAAGAACCCCCAAAAGCTTCATTCTAGAATGACTAAGAAGGATCCAGGCTTACCTTTTCATTTTATGTTTTAAACTTGTTTAAATCTTGGTCAAACCTAGGATTTGACAAGATTCAAATGGGCATAAACATTAATTCAGAAAAAACAAAAAAATGAAAATACAACGCACATATAGTCTTCTTATGTCATATAGTAAGCATTCAAGTTGATAAACAAGCATGTCTAGACATATTCAAACCCGACAAATCATGTATCGATCTACCCCCTAACCCTAAACACTCTGTCTTATGAAGTCAACCATGAAGAGAAGTGGTTTTGGGTTTCAAACATTGAGATTTCAAGAACCCCCCAAAAGCTTCACTTTTGAATGACTAAGAAGGATCCAGACTTACCTTTTCATTTTCATGTTTTAAACTTGTTTAAATCTTGGTCAAACCTAGGATTTAACCAAGATTCAATGGGCATAAAAATTCAAAAAACTAGAAAATGTACAAAGCACATAGCCTTTTTATGTCATATAATGAGCATTCAAGTTGATAAACATGGTCTAGACATATTAAAACAAGAAAAATCGTGTATCTACCATGTCCCTAACCCTAAACTCGATCTGTCTTATGAAGTCAAATATGAAGAGAAGTGGTTTTGGGTTTCAAACATGGAAATTTCAATAACCTCCCAAAAACTTCATCTTAGAGTGACTAAGAAGGTTCAATGCTTACCTTTTCATTTTCATGTTTTAAATTAACTTGTTTAAATCTTGGTCAAACATAGGATTGACCAAGATTCAAATGGGCATAAACATTCAGCAAAAATTTAAAAATAAGAAACGAACGCACATATAGTCTTCTTATGTCATATAGTAAGCATTCAAGTTGATAAACAAGCATGTGTAGACATATTCAAACCCGACAAATCATGTATCTACCCCCTAACCCTAAACTAGATTTGTCTTATGAAGTCAAGCATGAAGAGAAATGGTTTTGGGTTTCAAACATGGAAATTTCTAGACCCCCCCCAAAGCTTCATTTTAGAGTGACTATAATTAAGAAGGATTCAGGCTTACCTTTTCATTTTCATGTTTTAATCTTGTTTAAATCTTGGTCAAACCTAGGATTTGACCAAGATTCAAATGGGCATAAAAATTCAAAAAAACATAAAAAATGAAAAACTAAAGCACATAGCCTTCTTATGTCATATATATATAGTAAGCCTTCAAGTTGATGAACAAGGTGTAGACATATTCAAAATAGAAAAAGCATGTATCTACCCCCTAACCCTTAACTCCGTCTTATGAAGTCAGGCATGAAGAGAAGTGGTTTTGGGTTTCAAACATGGAAATTTCAAAAACATCCCAAAAGCTTAATTTTAGAGTGACTAAAAAGGATCGAAGCTTACCTTTTCATTTTCATGTTTATGCGTGTTTAAATCTTGGTCAAACATAGGATTTGACCAAGATTCAAATGGGCATAAACATTCAGAAAAAAATAAAAAATAAAAAACCAACGCACATTAGTAGCCCAAAATCGAACCAGTAGTTGGATATTTTTGAACTTGATCTGTAGTAGTGGGCAAAACCCTAGATTAACCGATTTAATCATAGATTCGTAGGTCGATTTTTCTACTTTTTTATTATTACTATGCAGCACATGTGTGTTTGCCCGTCGAGTGAAACTCGAAGGAAAAAGAGGGATCACTCGGAAGGAGTGAAGAAGGGAGTGCATTATGGTGTCTCCTCTTTTTCGGGTGATGATGTTGACTGTTGTGCAGGTTTTGTCAGTGAGCAGGAGGTGCGAGCGAGCGAGTCGAGCGAGGCCGAGAATGAGAGAGGTTTTTTTTTTTTGTGAGAGGGACAACCGAAGGATCCTGAAGGACCCAGAGACTTCCAATACGCATCCTCATGCGTCTTCTCTTGACAAAGAAGATGGCTGGGAGTTTGCGTACCTACCGCACGTGACTTGTGCTCACTGAAGTGTGGGACCTCACGCATGGGCACCACACGTAAGTGACAGACCTGTTGTGTAAAAGCTCAGTTGATTATTATAGTGCATTAGAACAAAGTTACATATGGACTAAAGGGTAGGAAATCCAAGTTAACTCATTTACATGACATTAATTTTTCCATGAAGCAAAGTTAACACATCTATCAATTGGTACATTTTGGAGTGACTAAGAAGGAGCCATGCTTACTTATTCGTTTACACGTGTTAAACTTGTTTAAATCTTGCTCAAACCAGACAAATCATGTATCTACCCCCTAACCATAAACTCTCGGTCGATCTTATGAAGCCTACCATGAAGAGAAGTCGTATTGGTTTCAAACATGGAAATTTCAAGAACCTCCCACGAGCTTCATTTTAGAGTGACTACAAAAGATCCAGGCTTGCCTTTTCATTTTCATGTTTTTAAATTGTTTAAATCTTGGTCAAACCTAGCTAGTATTTGACCAAGATTCAAATGGGCATAAAATTAAAAAAACCAGAAAAATGAAAAACCAAAGCACATAGCCTTCTTATGTCATATAAAATAAGCATTCAAGTTGATAAACAAGGTCTAGACATATTCAAAATAGAAAAAGCATGTATCTACCCCTAACCCTTAACTCTGTCTTATGAAGTCAAGCATGAAGAGAAGTGGTTTTGGGTTTCAAACATGGAAATTTCAAAAACTTCCCAAAAGCTTAATTTTAGAGTGACTAGGAAAGGATCCAGGATTAACTTTTAATTTTCATGTTTCAAGTTTGTTTAAATCTTGGTCAAACCTAGGATTTGACCAACAAGATTCAAATGAGCATAATAATTTAGAAAAAAAACAAAAAAAAACCAAAGAACATAGTCTTCTTACGTCATATATATAGTAAGCATTCAAGATGATAAACAAGGTCTAGACATATTCAAACCCGACAAATCATGTATCTACTCCTAACCCTAAACTCTGTCTTATGAAGTCAACCGTGAAGAGAAGTGGTTTTGGGTTTAAACATTGAGATTTCAAGAACACCCCAAAAGCTTCATTTTTAGAATGACTAAGAAGGATCCATGCTTACCTTTTCATTTTCATGTCTTAAACTTGTTTAAATCCTGATCAAAACTAGGATTTGAACGAGATTCAAATGGGTATAAAAAATAAAAAAACGCACATAGCCTTTTTATGTCATATAATGCATGAGCACTCAAGTTGATAAACATGGTCTAGACATATTCAAACTAAAAAATCATGTATCTACCCTGCTGGCCCTAACCCTAAGAAGGATCCAGGCTTACCCTTTTCATTTTCATGTGTTTTAAACTTGCTTAAGTCTTGGTCAAACCTAGGATTTGACCAAGACTCAAATGGGCATAAAAACTCAAACCCGATAAACATTCACCTTTTTCTATATAGTTAGGGTTAGGGTTTATGGTTTATAGAGATCGATGCACATATTTTCATTTCACATTTGTGATGTACAATAATACATAGGTAAGATTCCAAGCATGACCTTTGTTAGAATAACCTTTAACGTGTTCTCTCACCGGCCTTTAGATTCAAATGGGCATAAACATTCAGAAAAAATCAAAAAAATGAAAAACCAAAGCACATAGTCTTCTTATGTCATATAGTAAGAATTGAAGTTGATAAACAAGGTCTAGACATATTCAAACCAGCTAAATCATGTATCTACACCTAACCCTAAACTTTATCTTATGAAGTCAAGCATGAAGAGAAATGGTTTTGGGTTTCAAACATGGAAATTTCAAAAACCTCCCAAAAGCTTCATTTTAGAGTGACTAAGAAGGATACAGGCTTACCTTTTCATTTTCATGTTTTAAGTTTGTTTAAATCTTGGTCAAACCTAGGATTTGACCAACAAGATTCAAATGAGCATAAAAATTTAGAAAAAAATCAAAAAAAATAGAAAAGAAAAACCAAAGCATATAGTATTCTTAAGTCATATATATAGTAAGCATTCAAATTGATAAACAAGTTCTAGACATATTCAAACCCGACAAATCATGTATCTACCCCTAACCCTAAACTCTTTCTTATGAAGCCAACCATATGAAGAGAAGTGGTTTTGGGTTTCAAACATTGAGATTTAAAAAAAAAACCAAAAGCTTCATTTTAGAATGACTAAGAAGGATCCAGGCTTACCTTTTCATTTTCATGTGTTTTAAACTTGCTTAAATCTTGGTCAAACCTAGGATTTGACCAAGATTCAAATGGGCATAAACATTCAGAAAAAAATCAAAAATTGAAAACCAAAGCACATGAATCTTCATACACACTATAGTCCGTCTTGTGAAGACATTTTGTTTTTTACTACCCTATGTCCCTATCACAGGTTTCTTATTTTCCTTGTCAACTAGTACACCTATAAGCACTCAATGCGGAAGGGTTTCATTTTTGAGGTTTTCTTCATTTTCATTTATTTATTTCAAAACCAGGTAAAAATGGTCGACATGATTATCCATGCAAAGGGGTCGAATATTTCTAGGCAGCACATGTGTTTGCCCGTCCAGTGAAACTCGGAGGAAGAGGGATCACACGGAAGGAGACGAAGGGAGAGAAGTGAGTGGGGCCCTCTTATTTATGGTGTCTGACCTTTTTCAGGGTTTGTCACTGCGCAGGAGGTGCGAGCGAGCGAGCGAGGCCGATAATGAGAGAGATGTTTTTTCTTTTTTTTTGAGAGAGAGAGGGACAACCGAAGGATCCTGAAGGACTCAGACTTCCAATACGCACCAGAGCACAGTTTACAACAAGACACAGAATAAACAGGAAATTTCATCTAAATCCCTAACTTTTACATGGAAGACCCCCAAAGGTGTATCAAAAAAGGCAATCGAAAAGCATGGATTGTTCATCTTTTTCTATATAGTTAGGGTTAGGGTTTATGGTTTATAGAGATGCACATATTTTCATTTCACATTTGTGATGTACAATAATACATAGGTAAGATTCCAAGCATGACCTTTGTTAGAATAACCTTTAACGTGTTCTCTCACCTTTAGATTCAAATGGGCATAAACATTCAGAAAAAATAAAAAAATGAAAAACCAAAGCACATAGTCTTCTTATGTCATATAGTAAGAATTGAAGTTGATAAACAAGGTCTAGACATATTCAAACCAGTCAAATCATGTATCAACACCTAACCCTAAACTTTATCTTATGAAGTCAAGTATGAAGAGAAATGGTTTTGGGTTTCAAACATGGAAATTTCAAAAACCTCCCAAAAACTTCATTTTAGAGTGACTAAGAAGGATACAGGCTTACCTTTTCATTTTCATGTTTTAAACTTGTTTAAATCCTGGTCAAAACTAGGATTTGAACGAGATTCAAATGGGTATAAAAAAATAAAAAAACGCACATAGCCTTTTTATGTCATATAATGCATGAGCACTCAAGTTGATAAACATGGTCTAGACATATTCAAACTAGAAAAATCATGTATCTACCCTGGCCCTATCCTTAAACTTTGTATTATGGAGTCAAGCATGAAGAGAAGTGGGGTTTTGGGTTTCAAACATGGAAATTTCAAATTGATGAACAAGTTCTAGGCATATTCAAAACAGAGAAAGCATGTATCTACCCCCTAACCATAAAGTCGGTCGATCTTACGAAGTCTATTGGTTTCAAACATGGAAATTTCAAGAACCTCCCAAAAGCTTCATTTTAGAGTGACTAAAAAAGATCCATGCTTGCCTTTTCATTTTCATGTTTTAAAATTGTTTAAATCTTGGTCGATCAAACCTAGCTAGTATTCAACCAAGATTCAAATGGGCATAAAATTAAAAAAAAACAGAAAATGAAAACCAAAGCACATAGCCTTCTTATGTCATATATAGTAAGAATTCATGTTGATCAGATCAACAAGGTCTAGACATATTCAAAACAGAAAAAAGCATGTATCGATCTACCCCTAACCCTTAACTTTGTCTTATGAAGTCAAGCATGAAGAGAAGTGGTTTTGGGTTACAAACATTATATTGAGATTTCAAGATCGAACCCGCCCCCAAAAGCTTCATTTTAGAATGACTAAGAAGGATCCAGGCTTGCCTTTTCATTTTCATGTGTTTTAAACTTGCTAAAATCTTGGTCAAACCTAGGACTTGACCAAGATTCAAATGGGCATAAACATTCAGAAATAGTCAAAAAATGAAAACCAAAGCACATAGCCTTCTTATGTCATATATATATAGTAAGCATTCAAGTTGATCGATATGAACAAGGTCTAGACATATTCAAAACAGAAAAAGCATGTATCTACCCCTGGCCCTTAACTATATATGTCTTATGAAGTCAAGCATGAAGAGAAGTGGTTTTGGGTTTCAAACATGGAAATTTCAAAAACTTCCCGCCAAAAGCTTAATTTTAGAGTGAATAAGAAGGATCCAAGCTTAATTACCTTTTCATTTTCAGGATTTATGCTTGTTTAAATCTTGGTCAAACATAGGATTTGACCAACACACATATAGTCTTCTTATGTCATATAGTAAGCATTCAAGTTGATAAATAAGCATGCATGTCTAGACATATTCAAATTAACCCGACAAATCATGTATCTACCCCTAACACCCTAAACTCTGTCTTATGAAGTCAACCATGAAGAGAAGTGGTTTTGGGTTTCAAACATTGAGATTTCAAGAACCCCCCAAAAGCTTCATTCTAGAATGACTAAGAAGGATCCAGGCTTACCTTTTCATTTTATGTTTTAAACTTGTTTAAATCTTGGTCAAACCTAGGATTTGACAAGATTCAAATGGGCATAAACATTAATTCAGAAAAAAACAAAAAATGAAAATACAACGCACATATAGTCTTCTTATGTCATATAGTAAGCATTCAAGTTGATAAACAAGCATGTCTAGACATATTCAAACCCGACAAATCATGTATCGATCTACCCCCTAACCCTAAACACTCTGTCTTATGAAGTCAACCATGAAGAGAAGTGGTTTTGGGTTTCAAACATTGAGATTTCAACAACCCCCCAAAAGCTTCACTTTTGAATGACTAAGAAGGATCCAGACTTACCTTTTCATTTTCATGTTTTAAACTTGTTTAAATCTTGGTCAAACCTAGGATTTAACCAAGATTCAATGGGCATAAAAATTCAAAAAACTAGAA
Source organism: Lolium perenne (assembly GCF_019359855.2). Taxonomy (NCBI): domain Eukaryota; kingdom Viridiplantae; phylum Streptophyta; class Magnoliopsida; order Poales; family Poaceae; genus Lolium; species Lolium perenne. The sequence goes on along the minus strand of NC_067248.2, from coordinate 27,844,754 downwards.
AATGTACAAAGCACATAGCCTTTTTATGTCATATAATGAGCATTCAAGTTGATAAACATGGTCTAGACATATTAAAACAAGAAAAATCGTGTATCTACCATGTCCCTAACCCTAAACTCGATCTGTCTTATGAAGTCAAACATGAAGAGAAGTGGTTTTGGGTTTCAAACATGGAAATTTCAATAACCTCCCAAAAACTTCATCTTAGAGTGACTAAGAAGGTTCAATGCTTACCTTTTCATTTTCATGTTTTAAATTAACTTGTTTAAATCTTGGTCAAACATAGGATTGACCAAGATTCAAATGGGCATAAACATTTAGCAAAAATTTAAAAATAAGAAACGAACGCACATATAGTCTTCTTATGTCATATAGTAAGCATTCAAGTTGATAAACAAGAATGTGTAGACATATTCAAACCCGACAAATCATGTATCTACCCCCTAACCCTAAACAAGATTTGTCTTATGAAGTCAAGCATGAAGAGAAATGGTTTTGGGTTTCAAACATGGAAATTTCTAGACCCCCCCCCAAAGCTTCATTTTAGAGTGACTAATTAAGAAGGATTCAGGCTTACCTTTTCATTTTCATGTTTTAATCTTGTTTAAATCTTGGTCAAACCTAGGATTTGACCAAGATTCAAATGGGCATAAAAATTAAAAACAACATAAAAAATGAAAAACTAAAGCACATAGCCTTCTTATGTCATATATATATAGTAAGCCTTCAAGTTGATGAACAAGGTGTAGACATATTCAAAATAGAAAAAGCATGTATCTACCCCCTAACCCTTAACTCTGTCTTATGAAGTCAGGCATGAAGAGAAGTGGTTTTGGGTTTCAAACATGGAAATTTCAAAAACATCCCAAAAGCTTAATTTTAGAGTGACTAAAAAGGATCGAAGCTTACCTTTTCATTTTCATGTTTATGCGTGTTTAAATCTTGGTCAAACATAGGATTTGACCAAGATTCAAATGGGCATAAACATTCAGAAAAAAATAAAAATAAAAAACCAACGCACATTAGTAGCCCAAAATCGAACCAGTAGTTGGATATTTTTGAACTTGATCTGTAGTAGTGGGCAAAACCCTAGATTAACCGATTTAATCATAGATTCGTAGGTCGATTTTTCTACTTTTTTATTATTACTATGCAGCACATGTGTGTTTGCCCGTCGAGTGAAACTCGAAGGAAAAAGAGGGATCACTCGGAAGGAGTGAAGAAGGGAGTGCATTATGGTGTCTCCCCTTTTTCGGGTGATGATGTTGGTATTGTGCAGGTTTTGTCGGTGAGCAGGAGGTGCGAGCGAGCGAGTCGAGCGAGGCCGAGAATGAGAGAGGTTTTTTTTTTTGTGAGAGGGACAACCGAAGGATCCTGAAGGACCCAGAGACTTCCAATACGCATCCTCATGCGTCTTCTCTTGACAAAGAAGATGGCTGGGAGTTTGCGTACCTACTGCACGTGACTTGTGCTCACTGAAGTGTGGGACCTCACGCATGGGCACCACACGTAAGTGACAGACCTGTTGTGTAAAAACTCAGTTGATTATTATAGTGCATTAGAACAAAGTTACCTATGGACTAAAGGGTAGGAAATCCAAGTTAACTCATTTACATGACATTAATTTTTCCATGAAGCAAAGTTAACACATCTATCAATTGGTACATTTTGGAGTGACTAAGAAGGAGCCATGCTTACTTATTCGTTTACACGTGTTAAACTTGTTTAAATCTTGCTCAAACCAGACAAATCATGTATCTACCCCCTAACCATAAACTCTCGGTCGATCTTATGAAGCCTACCATGAAGAGAAGTCGTATTGGTTTCAAACATGGAAATTTCAAGAACCTCCCACGAGCTTCATTTTAGAGTGACTACAAAAGATCCAGGCTTGCCTTTTCATTTTCATGTTTTTAAATTGTTTAAATCTTGGTCAAACCTAGCTAGTATTTGACCAAGATTCAAATGGGCATAAAATTAAAAAAACCAGAAAAATGAAAAACCAAAGCACATAGCCTTCTTATGTCATATAAAATAAGCATTCAAGTTGATAAACAAGGTCTAGACATATTCAAAATAGAAAAAGCATGTATCTACCCCTAACCCTTAACTCTGTCTTATGAAGTCAAGCATGAAGAGAAGTGGTTTTGGGTTTCAAACATGGAAATTTCAAAAACTTCCCAAAAGCTTAATTTTAGAGTGACTAGGAAAGGATCCAGGCTTAACTTTTAATTTTCATGTTTCAAGTTTGTTTAAATCTTGGTCAAACCTAGGATTTGACCAACAAGATTCAAATGAGCATAATAATTTAGAAAAAAAACAAAAAAAACCAAAGAACATAGTCTTCTTACGTCATATATATAGTAAGCATTCAAGATGATAAACAAGGTCTAGACATATTCAAACCCAACAAATCATGTATCTACTCCTAACCCTAAACTCTGTCTTATGAAGTCAACCGTGAAGAGAAGTGGTTTTGGGTTTAAACATTGAGATTTCAAGAACACCCCAAAAGCTTCATTTTTAGAATGACTAAGAAGCGGATCCAGGCTTACCTTTTCATTTTCATGTCTTAAACTTGTTTAAATCCTGATCAAAACTAGGATTTGAACGAGATTCAAATGGGTATAAAAAATAAAAAAACGCACATATCCTTTTTATGTCATATAATGCATGAGCACTCAAGTTGATAAACATGGTCTAGACATATTCAAACTAGAACAATCATGTATCTACCCTGCTGGCCCTAACCCTAAGAAGGATCCAGGCTTACCCTTTTCATTTTCATGTGTTTTAAACTTGCTTAAGTCTTGGTCAAACCTAGGATTTGACCAAGACTCAAATGGGCATAAAAACTCAAACCCGATAAACATTCACCTTTTTCTATATAGTTAGGGTTAGGGTTTATGGTTTATAGAGATCGATGCACATATTTTCATTTCACATTTGTGATGTACAATAATACATAGGTAAGATTCCAAGCATGACCTTTGTTAGAATAACCTTTAACGTGTTCTCTCACCGGCCTTTAGATTCAAATGGGCATAAACATTCAGAAAAAAAACAAGAAAAAACCAAAGCACATAGTCTTCTTATGTCATATAGTAAGAATTGAAGTTGATAAACAAGGTCTAGACATATTCAAACCAGCCAAATCATGTATCTACACCTAACCCTAAACTTTATCTTATGAAGTCAAGCATGAAGAGAAATGGTTTTGGGTTTCAAACATGGAAATTTCAAAAACCTCCCAAAAGCTTCATTTTAGAGTGACTAAGAAGGATACAGGCTTACCTTTTCATTTTCATGTTTTAAGTTTGTTTAAATCTTGGTCAAACCTAGGATTTGACCAACAAGATTCAAATGAGCATAAAAATTTAGAAAAAAATCAAAAAAAATAGAAAAGAAAAACCAAAACACATAGTATTCTTAAGTCATATATATAGTAAGCATTCAAATTGATAAACAAGTTCTAGACATATTCAAACCTGACAAATCATGTATCTACCCCTAACCCTAAACTCTTTCTTATGAAGCCAACCATATGAAGAGAAGTGGTTTTGGGTTTCAAACATTGAGATTTCAAAAAAAAACCAAAAGCTTCATTTTAGAATGACTAAGAAGGATCCAGGCTTACCTTTTCATTTTCATGTGTTTTAAACTTGCTTAAATCTTGGTCAAACCTAGGATTTGACCAAGATTCAAATGGGCATAAACATTCAGAAAAAATCAAAAATTGAAAACCAAAGCACATGAATCTTCATACACACTATAGTCCGTCTTGTGAAGACATTTTGTTTTTTACTACCCTATGTCCCTATCACAGGTTTCTTATTTTCCCTGTCAACTAGTACACCTATAAGCACTCAATGCGGAAGGGTTTCATTTTTGAGGTTTTCTTCATTTTCATTTATTTATTTCAAAACCAGGTAAAAATGGTCGACATGATTATCCATGCAAAGGGGTCGAATATTTCTAGGCAGCACATGTGTTTGCCCGTCCAGTGAAACTCGGAGGAAGAGGGATCACACGGAAGGAGACGAAGGGAGAGAAGTGAGTGGGGCCCTCTTATTTATGGTGTCTGACCTTTTCAGGGTTTGTCACTGCGCAGGAGGTGCGAGCGAGCGAGGCCGATAATGAGAGAGGTGTTTTTTCTTTTTTTGAGAGAGAGAGAGGGACAACCGAAGGATCCTGAAGGACTCAGACTTCCAATACGCACCAGAGCACAGTTTACAACAAGACACAGAATAAACAGGAAATTTCATCTAAATCCCTAACTTTTACATGGAAGACCCCCAAAGGTGTATCAAAAAGGCAATCGAAAAGCATGGATTGTTCATCTTTTTCTATATAGTTAGGGTTAGGGTTTATGGTTTATAGAGATGCACATATTTTCATTTCACATTTGTGATGTACAATAATACATAGGTAAGATTCCAAGCATGACCTTTGTTAGAATAACCTTTAACGTGTTCTCTCACCTTTAGATTCAAATGGGCATAAACATTCAGAAAAAAATAAAAAAATGAAAAACCAAAGCACATAGTCTTCTTATGTCATATAGTAAGAATTGAAGTTGATAAACAAGGTCTAGACATATTCAAACCAGTCAAATCATGTATCAACACCTAACCCTAAACTTTATCTTATGAAGTCAAGCATGAAGAGAAATGGTTTTGGGTTTCAAACATGGAAATTTCAAAAACCTCCCAAAAACTTCATTTTAGAGTGACTAAGAAGGATACAGGCTTACCTTTTCATTTTCATGTTTTAAACTTGTTTAAATCCTGGTCAAAACTAGGATTTGAACGAGATTCAAATGGGTATAAAAAAATAAAAAAACGCACATAGCCTTTTTATGTCATATAATGCATGAGCACTCAAGTTGATAAACATGGTCTAGACATATTCAAACTAGAAAAATCATGTATCTACCCTGGCCCTAACCTTAAACTTTGTATTTTGGAGTCAAGCATGAAGAGAAGTGGGGTTTTGGGTTTCAAACATGGAAATTTCAAATTGATGAACAAGTTCTAGGCATATTCAAAACAGAGAAAGCATGTTTCTACCCCCTAACCATAAAGTCGGTCGATCTTACGAAGTCTATTGGTTTCAAACATGGAAATTTCAAGAACCTCCCAAAAGCTTCATTTTAGAGTGACTAAAAAAGATCCATGCTTGCCTTTTCATTTTCATGTTTTAAAATTGTTTAAATCTTGCTCGATCAAACCTAGCTAGTATTCAACCAAGATTCAAATGGGCATAAAATAAAAAAAAATAGAAAATGAAAACCAAAGCACATAGCCTTCTTATGTCATATATAGTAAGAATTCAAGTTGATCAGATCAACAAGGTCTAGACATATTCAAAACAGAAAAAAGCATGTATCGATCTACCCCTAACCCTTAACTTTGTCTTATGAAGTCAAGCATGAAGAGAAGTGGTTTTGGGTTACAAACATTATATTGAGATTTCAAGATCGAACCCGCCCCCAAAAGCTTCATTTTAGAATGACTAAGAAGGATCCAGGCTTGCCTTTTCATTTTCATGTGTTTTAAACTTGCTAAAATCTTGGTCAAACCTAGGACTTGACCAAGATTCAAATGGGCATAAACATTCAGAAAAAATCAAAAAATGAAAACCAAAGCACATAGCCTTCTTATGTCATATATATATAGTAAGCATTCAAGTTGATCGATATGAACAAGGTCTAGACATATTCAAAACAGAAAAAGCATGTATCTACCCCTGGCCCTTAACTATATATGTCTTATGAAGTCAAGCATGAAGAGAAGTGGTTTTGGGTTTCAAACATGGAAATTTCAAAAATTCCCGCCAAAAGCTTAATTTTAGAGTGAATAAGAAGGATCCAAGCTTAATTACCTTTTCATTTTCAGGATTTATGCTTGTTTAAATCTTGGTCAAACATAGGATTTGACCAACACACATATAGTCTTCTTATGTCATATAGTAAGCATTCAAGTTGATAAATAAGCATGCATGTCTAGACATATTCAAATTAACCCGACAAATCATGTATCTACCCCTAACACCCTAAACTCTGTCTTATGAAGTCAACCATGAAGAGAAGTGGTTTTGGGTTTCAAACATTGAGATTTCAAGAACCCCCCCAAAAAGCTTCATTCTAGAATGACTAAGAAGGATCCATGCTTACCTTTTCATTTTATGTTTTAAACTTGTTTAAATCTTGGTCAAACCTAGGATTTGACAAGATTCAAATGGGCATAAACATTAATTCAGAAAAAAACAAAAAATGAAAATAAAACGCACATATAGACTTCTTATGTCATATAGTAAGCATTCAAGTTGATAAACAAGCATGTCTAGACATATTCAAACCCGACAAATCATGTATCGATCTACCCCCTAACCCTAAACACCATGTCTTATGAAGTCAACCATGAAGAGAAGTGGTTTTGGGTTTCAAACATTATTGAGATTTCAAGAACCCCCCAAAAGCTTCACTTTTGAATGACTAAGAAGGATCCAGACTTACCTTTTCATTTTCATGTTTTAAACTTGTTTAAATCTTGGTCAAACCTAGGATTTAACCAAGATTCAAATGGGCATAAAATTCAAAAAAATCAGAAAAATGAAAAACCAAAGCACATAGCCTTCTTTATGTCATAAAGTAAGAATTCAAGTTGATCAACAAGGTCTAGACATATTCAAAACAGAAAAAAGCATGTATCGATCTACCCCTAACCCTTAACTCTGTCTTATGAAGTCAAGCATGAAGAGAAGTGGTTTTGGGTTACAAACATTATATTGAGATTTCAAGATCGAACCCCCCAAAAGCTTCATTTTAGAATGACTAAGAAGGATCCAGGCTTGCCTTTTCATTTTCATGTGTTTTAAACTTGCTAAAATCTTGGTCAAACCTAGGACTTGACCAAGATTCAAATGGGCATAAACATTTAGAAAAAATCAAAAAATGAAAACCAAAGCACATAGCCTTCTTATGTCATATATATATAGTAAGTAATATGTATCTAAAAATGATTTGTGGGGACTTGTAGGACCAAGTTATAACACACCTACAATTCAAATTTGATTTAGTTTCAATAAATCAGCATACAGTCATTTAAATGTGCGAAACTAGCTAGAAAGCACTAAAAACCGTAAATTTGGGAATTGACATTAAAATATGGCCTAATTTATTTTAAAAATGTAGATGCGCCATTTTGACCCATATTTTATCTACCCCATGCACAAAATAAACATATTTTATCATCTAGAACATGAAAAACGATTTTTTATACCGAAAACTTGAAAAAGTCTAGTCATCAACAGTGTTAGAAATGGCCAGATGCACCACCATGCCCAATTAGGGAACACTATAACAAAGCTGTCCAGGGAGAATCAAACTTGGTAATATTAACTATGAGATTGAACAAAACGTTATATTTGGTTTACCCTTTGAACCTCCTAACTTACCACAACATTGACTTCTTAATTTTATTTACAAATAGATATTTTAATATCCCATTGTTGTGCAATAATATATGTTTTTATCTCAAATCAATTAGCATTTGATTTTAAAAAACTACCATAATAATTTATGAGAAAGCGTTGAACAAGTTTCATAATGTAATTTTATACTTGATATGACCAATAATAGACTTAAATTAAATTGGATTTCAAAGTTCAGATTTTATAAGCGAATAGAGTTTCATGTTGCAGACTATGTATTAGCTTGACGGGCACCCCTAGAATAAAGTAGGCCGGTCACTTACGTGTGGTTCCCATGCGTGTAGGTCCCACACATCAGTGAGCACAAGTCACGTGCGGTAGGTAGTTAAACTCCCAGCAATCTTCTTTGTCAAGTAAAGACGCATCGTCAAGACTCTCTCTCTCTCTCTCCCATTTGTCGCTGAAAAAAAAAATATTAGACGGGCGCGTAGCCTGCACTGCAGTCTACGTAACCGAAACCCCGTGTGCCGATCAACATCACTCACCGAAAAAAGTGAAGCATTTCTTTTCACCATAAATAACAGCGGCCCCGTGAGGCACTGCTCTCCCTTTCTCTTTCTCCTTCCGTGTGATCCCTTTTGCACCTTTTATCCTTTGCACGAAACTCCACTTATTGTTGTCATTGTTGCACAGAACACTCAGTTAACCTGTTCTTTTGCACATATCACCAACTCATGTATTTGTTGCACAAAGGTCTAAATCTCTGGCTAAGCTACTTTTCTCTAAGGGCTCCTTTGATTCAAAGGATAGAAAAAGCATAGGAATAGGAAAGTCATAGGATTAAATGGCATGTCTATTTGAATCCCATAGGAAGATGAAGTATGTTTGATTGAAGCAAAAATGAAATTTTCATGAGGTATGAGCTAATGATTTTTTCCTATAGGAATTACACTACAAGATTTCCATAGGAATTTTTCCTATAGGATATATTCGTATGAATCAAACAACATGTATAGGAAAATTTTCCATAGGAACCAAATCCTACACAATTCCTATGCAAATCCTATGAATCAAAGGAGCCCTAAATATGATGGCCGGGACCTAGAAGGTAGTGGTAATATCCATTGTCATTGTGTAGTGTGTTTTTAGAACTCTAAAAGAATATGAAAATATTTTAGCAATTGAAATAATATAAATTAACTAATATGGGATATTCATGAAATATATTTTCTACTATCCGGCCAATAGCGAGTGTCATGAAATATATTCATTGTAAACTTAGTGATAATCACTCGAGTTTGATATGAATGGCCTAGCTAGCTATGGGCATCTCCCACTATATATGTTGTCCACACGACCAACCAACAAGCAAAAGGTATTCCATGAGGAAAGTTTCTTATGGGTGACTTTCGTCTCTGCCGCAAAACACGCGCCGAAATTGTTGGCGCGTCCCATTTTCAAGCTACCCCAAAACCTGCGGTTTGCCCGTCGGCCTATAAAACTTCGGTCAACAGAGGATATTTCCCTGCAGAGCACAATTCGAACACCACATCTTTCTCATGCTTCTACCAGGCACACTCCCACGACGACGGCCGTGCCTACCGCCCCTCCTCACCATCACTGCCTCCTCACCGGCCACCGTAGTGACCGACCACGTTTTACCGGCGGACCTCCCTTGCTGTCTAGCAAGCCAGATTTGCTTCCTCGACGCCGACGTTGACCGCGCCATATCTGCTCCGGATCTGCTTCCCCGACTCTGTAGTCCACCTCACCGGACATCGAGATGGGCAAAAAACGTGGCCCCAAAGTCGACCACCCCCAACCAAAGAGTAAATCCGCCCTGGCCTCAGACGAAGGTTGATGAATACTTTACATGTCCGCTTTTGTTATATGCATTTGATTTCTGACACTAGTTTTCGTTGCTTTCTTGCAATGCATTCTTGCTGATATTAGATCAGTGTAGATAGTTGTTTGCCGCGTAGCTATATGAGATTTCAACCTTACATCTGCTGATCGAGAGGAAGATCGAGGTTATGTCCGCTTTCGCTATGCATTTCTTTTCCGAGAATCACTTCTGTGTGATATATTTTGGGGGTTTGAAGTATGCATTTTACAAAGGTTATGATAGCAGTCAAGCTAGCAGAGCAATTTGTTGATAGTATTAAACTGCCTGTATTTTTTTTTTATCTCGGAACTCTGTTGATCGTAACCTTACATATGCTGATGAAGAGGCAGAGCTTATGTCCGCTTTCATTACGCTTTTCTTTTCCAAATATCACATCTGTGCGGTACTTCTTTGGGGTTTGAAGTATACTACCTCCACCCCAAACCTGAAGGCTTATTTTTAAAAGTCAAACCAAGTAAAGTTTGACCAAACTTTCAGAACAATCTATCAAGAAATATAATATTTCGTAGATACCGTACGAAAATATATTCGTTATCTATTTAATGATATTAAATTTGTATTTTGCATGTTAATAATGATTTTTGGTAAAAACTTCGGGATGGTGGTAGTACGTTTTACAAAGGTTATGATAGCAGTGAAGCTAGCAGAGCAATTTATTGATAGTATTAAATCGCTCGTATTTTTTCTATTTGCAACTCTTTGTGCGCCATGTGGAATTGCATGCTCTAGCCAGTTCATCCAATGAGGTTTTATCACTTAACACCAGAAGTTCGGGATTTTATTTTATCACAGAACCACAACCCTATAAATTTGTATCACAAAACACCAACATTTGGGGTAATTGTTTCGCAGAATACATGATCTCTGTTTGATAGCCCATTAGTGACTTCAGGCCACCGTCAGTTTAAGAGTGACAGCAGGTGAAAGACAATTAGACTTTATTTTGTGGTATTTTCTGTTAAACGCTAAATACAAAGCTGTTTGTCAACACTAGTAGTTTAATCTTATGTACAGACAGTTCAAAAAAATCTTATGTCCAGGGTAGTTGTATTGGTACACATTATCAAAACCTTATGCTGGTACAGAATATATTACCCAAATCTCATGTTCTTGTGTGGTTATAATTTCAATGAATATTTGTCATATGGTAATTCATTTTGTGTGTAGCATATGTAACAAGTGTGACTCATATTCTCATTTCCACAGAGTGTCTACAAAATTTCACACCAAAATTCATTTGTTTGTAGCAAACATGCTCACGCATCGTAAATTGGTGTCACGCTGTAGGGTGATGCTCTTGTCAAGCCAACTAATGACAAATAATGTGTTATGTGAAATAATTTCCCCAAATGTTGGTGTTTTGTGATAAAAAAATCCCCAACTTGTGGTGCTAAGTGATAAACCGCTCATTCAATAGACCGAGCCTTAGGCATGTATCATTAGATATTTTTTTAGGAAGGCTGGAAATATTTATTTTGAATACTGCGTTGCTACTTGCTAGGATTTGAACTCAGGACCTTGTAGGTCTGATACCATTTCGAATTGCATGCTCTAGCAAGTTCATCCAATAGACCGATCTGTTGGAACTTGGAAGACCCTAGGCAATTATATTAAGCACACGCCATTCCATATGGTTAACCATTGGCATGAAATGACACTTATATGTTTTTGAGTGTATATGTGGATTGCTTAGCCCTTTCCATCAGTTCGGACTTTTGGTTGCGTTGGCTACTGCATGAAGCTTGACATTCATACTTATCCTAAAAATTGTTGCTGCTGCCCTCTGTTGCCCAACGTAAATTATTTTTGAGCCATAATTTGTGATAGGGCAAAGGTGTCCGATCTTTCGATGAGATGAAGATAATTCGATTTGTTGGTGGAGTTCGTGCTTGACGATCCGACTACACGTGCAAAGCTCGTGCGCCAATGCAAACGCTAGGACAATCTCCGGAGTTACCGATCTTGCGGGAGCACGATCAGCCTGACCAGCAAGGGTCTTAATTCCTACCTGAAATCGAGAACAAGTAAGAACTAAAGATGCAATCAGAATATTGCGAATAGAGATGAAAGCTTGATTGATAATGGTGGGATTCCGAATAGTCGGTCTTGTTCTGGGCGTTGGCCTCAAAAGAAGTACACGAAGTTGCAGCAATTGGCTAACTTTTAATCTAATCAAAATCCAAGTTCTAATGACGGCTACAGAGGGATATATATGGGGGAAGTCAAGGGATTTTCGTCCAACCAGCTAGGGTTGGCCAAAAACACCCCTAAATGGGCCTTCCTCCACTTATATTGCCTCTTAAAATACCCTAAAATACCTAATCCGAAAATACATGGACCTGGCCCATTAAATAAGGTGACACAGCACCAGAAATAACTCTTTGGACGAATTTTATGATGGAGTAACTTGTATAATTCATCCAAGCATCGTTGCTTCACTATGGTGGCTTCAATGTTCTGAAATCCTCGCTTGCAACGCCATCCAGAATCCTTGCAGGTCTGCTGCCATCTCCATGCACGTTCCTAATCCAATGCTTGGCGTCCATGCTAGATCCATTCCTAAATAATATAAATACATTTGATTTAGGCAGCATCATATTCTCAAATATATCATGAAGGATTCCTAGTAACGAATGTACCTGAGATGTGGTTGTAGGAGTATTGGTTGTATCTATCATAGAGATGTCCTCATCAATTTGTTTGCCCTTTCCATCAGTCCGGACTTCCGGTTGCGTTGGCTAGTGCATGAAGCTTGACAATATGAACATCAATTATTTTTGAGACATAGTTTGTTTGTCATTACACCTTTTGAGCAGTCTCACTGCTACTATTAATTTGTTCTTACATGCACAGTTCCATGATAAATCTCATCTGCATTTCTCGCCAATGCATGTTAGGTCTTCCACTCGAGAATGAGTACGAAGAGCAACGGAGGCAAACTATCCTGCATAATAGCCGAGTTGCAGCCTCGTTGGGCCTAACACTACATCCTTCTACAAGGTCTAGTGCAAAAACGCCACCCACGTCCCTCACAAAGGATACGGAACATTCCTCTGATTCAGAATTTGATCCTGCTGATTGTGATGGCAAGCTGACTCAGTGAAGATGCCCTGGTCGACTATCCTCTCGCAACACAACAAGGTGAGTTTTCTCCGTCCCGTCATCGAATTATTTGTCCCAACTTCCATTTGTTGTATCCCAGTCCTACCAAATATGTTACCCATGCCATGTTCAATCTCATTACTACATTTTTCCTGCTTAGTTAACGCATCATATATGTTTTTGCATATGTTGCCTTACTGTTTTTCCATTCCATCTGCATATCATCATCATATAATATTGTACATTGAAATATCATTTATGTGTGACAGGCATCTACAGATTCGGGCAAGAACTTTTCAAGAACGAACAGGAGGAAGAACACTCAACAGGAACCTCAGGCTGATACCGGAGGATGGGTGACAGTGCGTAATAAAAAAAGGTTAAGCCTGATGCTCGTGCTGCTCCTCCTATTACAAGGTCTAACAAAAGACTGACACGAGGTGGCGAACAGGCCGAGAATGATAACAGTAAAAGGTCTCGTAAAAACCACAAACCATCGAATCAGACAGTACCAGCCCACACATTCCACAACCACCAGTTGCCAATACTGTTTCTCAGCAACAATTGCCAATGTAACCAGCTTCCACAAAGAAATTCGAGCCAACAATTGGCATCATCAGGAGTGGTGGTAGGTAATAATGGCCAAGGACACATGATGCTAGTCCCTGATGATACAGCCTCAATTGTCCAAACAGTGCTGCCACAACACCCGGGGACTGGTGATGATCTCCCTCCGACCCTTAGTCCTGCGAAAGACAACTCCTCTCCCGATGACGAGACCCACGCCAAAAAAGGTAATACTTTTTTCAAGACTTGTAGTTTAATGCTCCCTTATGTATCTATATACCATGATAGCTTGATGTAATGATTAACTTGGTAGGTTCGCCACGATCAATAAAAACGAGGGGGCCAACGGTAGGAAGAAAACTTGCAGCTAAGATTTCCGGAATGGGTTCAAGATTTCGCATCACATCTATTGTAGGTGGCAGAAGGCCACTTCATCCGCATGAATCTTCATATCTTGTATCACATATTGGCTATTTTATCAGGAATGAACTTCCTACCTTCCCATTGTGGAAGCAGCACGTTGACACCCCTTCACAGTTCGAGAGTTTAGTGCATAATTTACATGTAAGTCATGCTTCTCCTGGTAATGATAAATTATTCCACATTGATCTGTCCCATTTCTTGTAGCTTACTGTTGTTTCTATGCTATATAACTCACCAATCATTCCACCATTCTGAGCAGTTAAGGTTTGAATTCGATGAGGATAATGAGGATGTAAAGTTTGTCATCGCTTCCATATTCAAAGAATTGTTGCGCCAGCACCGCTATAAGCTTAAGGCGACATACTTCACTGGCCAGACATCGCCAATGTTCGAACAAAGTCTCCTGCACCTGTATGATCGACGAGCAGTGGGGAGATCTTGTCAAGCACCGGTCTGATCCAAAGATTGTTGTATGGCTTATGAGGACCGTGAAACCAGATTAAATTCCAAATACTTATTTTGCGCCAGTGTCTCACTAGTCTCCTTTTGCAGACGTTGTCTAAAAGGAACCAGGCTAACCGCTTGAAACAACGTTTACCAAGCCGTACAGGATCTTGTCACTTGGTTGGGCATCTCTGGCAGAAAGTAATGCCCCGCTGGTCTGTACTGCTACATATGTTACTCGTAAATTGTGTAGAACTCCATGCGCATGTTATATTTCCATCCTCCATTTTAACCACGTTATTTGATTTCTATATGATTGTACAAAAATGCAGAAAGTAGATCATGCAAACAACATGCAACCAGACAAAGAGATGACTACGCGCAGAGCGATTCGAGGCATGCCAGAAGAACAAACATAATGTGATAGGAGAACTCGCAGAAAGTGTTATTGTAAGTCTTCTTTATGATTTAATTTTTTTAACGACACACTTGCCAATTTGTAGGAGCAATAATGCACATGTCAATATGATCTTTTAGGCGTTTTTGTGAAAATGCATTTGATGTGTAATCAGGCATACCAACTTGTAGGATTAAAAGTAGTTCATACACATTAAATCTACCGTCTGCATGTTTCTCTGTAATAACTTTAATTTTTACACGACTGAAATGTTTTCAGGCAAATATGAAATTGGAGATGGCAAAACCCGGGAAAGACGGTATGGAAAAAACTCTAGAAGAATGTATGGAGACATTTACCATGGTACTTAAAAATAAAGATATCACCAAAAACACTTTCCTGCGAAATGCTGGGTTTTTGCAGTCCAAGTCCAAGTCCAAGTCCAAGTCTTTCTCTGCACAAGTTCTGGAGGAACAACTCCAAATAGAACGAGCTGCAGCAGATGTGTTAAGAAACCAAGTTGATATGTTGAGATCGAGATCAGAAGCATGTGATGCCCTACTGGAGGAGGCCAATCAAGTTCGTTATAATCTCTCAAAGACTAATAAAATGCCATAGATAATTGGAGATGAACACTGACATTGACATGTGAGTACCTTGGTATTGTGAAATTTTCCTGAGACTGAGGCAATGTTCCTATTTTGTTGGTGGATGCATTTATCTGCGGCTGGGATCAACTCTGTGGATGTTTTATAAATTGGTTGCCTAGCCTTTTCAATCAGTTTGAACTTAAATGGTATTAGAGCCAAGGTCTCGAGTTTGAATTGTTGATGGTGTGGTTCAATTCATCATTAATTTGTTGGTGCCCCATTGGCCCTTGTAAAGCTTCATGTGCCTACCTCCGAATCCAGTGTTGAATTTCTCTTGTCACACAGGAGGATGGCTGTTAATGTGTGTATAAGTGGGTTGCACAGCCCCTTTTATATAAGTTTGCAAGTTTCCGTATTGTGTTGTGCCTTTGGGACTCAGCCTGCATTTCTGACTTTTGGTTGCATTGGCTACTGCATAAGTTTAATATACTAGTTCCATGTGGTTTTTGTTGAGATCTATAATAAGTGGATTGCCTAGCCCTTTCCATCATTTCGGACCTGTGGTGTGCTATTCTCTTTTCCACGTGTTAGACCTCCTCTTCTTAACAAGACTCCATGAGTAGGAGGCACTATGATTTTATTTTTTTGCGCATGAAATTACTCAATTAGACAACTTAATCCCATTTGTTGACTCTCCACTTGAGGGTAAAACTGAGTATATTGCACTAGCCACTATACTCGAGGGGAAAACTGAGTACGGAGTACATATATTTTTCCAGTGTAAGGCTCGATGGTAGAACTGAGTACACGTAACGGTGCAGACGTGCAGTACCACGGACGCGTGTCGTGGTGCGCAGCGGTTAGGCGGTGCGCGTGTTGAGACCAAACGTCTAGCTTTTTTGAGAAACTGCCGAGACCAACCGTCACGTTGCCTGTACAGCTGTCCCTCCCTCTGCACACAGTCTCATTCTCACTCACGCACGCAACCACGCCTCTCACGTCCCATCAACTTCTCCAAATCGAATGAAAAAACACCAACCGCCCTACGTGCGTTCCCTGCCGGCGATGGACAAGAAGAATGCGCCGGCGGCCGTCGCCCCCGAGACCGTCGCCTCCGAGGGCGGCGCATCCAAGCGCGGCGCCTCCGTGGACTGGGCCTCTCTCAGGGCTGACGGACCACTTCACAAGATCGGGGACTGCTTACTGGCGAACGAGGAGTACATGGACACCTACTCTGCTTTGAGGCAAGTTTGTAGAAATTGGCGCTCAGGTTTACCTGAGCCCGACGTGCACCTGCATGAATGGATCATGGTAGAACACGTCCTTCCACGCACTGCTAATTTCACCTTCCTCCACCTCCGCACATCCCGCTACGTCACCATCGATCTTACGGAAGTTCATGCAAGGTTCAAATTCCTCCATATCTATAGAGTTAATCTATTTTTATTTTCAATCGTAAACATCTTAGTGCTGAATGTTATCTTCATCAATATATTTTAGATACTACTTCGTCGGCTTTTACCGTGGCGTCATCGTCCTTGCCTGTAAGAACCAGCCGCACAAGATACGGCTTTTGAACCCACTCACAAAGACATTGAATACTAGGTTTGAGGCGCATATGCCATATGTTATTCTGAAGTCAGTCGCTGTAATGAAGTCCCCGACTATGGTCTTCGTTTCCAAAGATTACCCGGCGGAAATTGCTTGGGTCGATGAGAGCACTCCAACTAAGGGTATAGATGAAGACTGGGGAGAAGGAAGATTTTCGACCGAGCACCATTCTCTGCGTTGCATTACCCCGTTCAATGGTGAACTGTATGCAATACCTATGAACAATTTTGAGTTCGGAAAATTAGTGTGCACCAACAATGTCCAGTTGGAGCAGCGCGCGAGCAGTGTCAACATGGATACACTATTTTCATTTCCAGAACTTGGAAATAACAAGTTCTACCTTGTGAAGTCGGATGGTGCTCTGCTGCTTGTGTTGTTGGACAACAAGCATTTGGAGGAAGGTCAACCATTGGTGTACCGTGTGGACACTGAGAGCCGCTCTCTCCATGCCGTCAATAACATTGGCAGTCGTGCCTTCTTCGTCCATTATATCCGGTGTATCTCCGTCGACACCAGTGCACCCGACACTTCGACCTGGCTGCATCTACTACGCAGATTTGGGTTATATCAGAGAGTACTTTGATGATATAAAGGCCTGGGATGAGTGGCCAATACGTGTGGATAGATTAGGAAACTATGGTATGAGAAATGAACAAAGGCCATACCGTTTGGAGGATGTATTGGCTGCACACTGCAGACGGAAGGAGAGTTCAATGAATATTTCCTTCAGATCAGAGAACGGAGTGACGAAGAAATATATGCTGAATGAAGATTAGATTCATTCATCTTGGGGTATCATAATCTTCATGTTGGCCATACATTGCGTCTTGTATTATTTTCAGATTAGTTTGTCGTGAACATTAACATTATTATTGGCTGCTTTTGGCTGTTGTATGCAGTTGATGTATTATACTCCGTACTTAGTTTTCTGGATTTATTATGCTGCTGTGATTTTTCCTATACTAGCTTCTAGATTTGACTGATTTTGTTTGTAATGATGATGGCTTGATGTGGCTGCTGCTGGCCTTGACTGCCGGAGCAGAGCAATTAGTACTTAACCAGGTGTACCGTCTTTATATTAGTATTATATTATATTACTTGACCATAGCCATATTCAAAATCAAATCTCAGTCGGGCGGCAAAATCTCCCGCCAATCCTGAAATATTTCAGACGGGTTTTTGAATGGGATAACAAGATAGATCACGATGATAGTAACCGGTATTTAATGTGATGCTGATTTGATTTTGCACTCGGCCTTGAACAGAGGTACTAGTACGGTCTCACATTTTTTATCATTATACTTGGACGGTAGCCAAATTCAAAATCTCATAGCGGCAAAACTTCCCGCCCACAAAATACAAAAATTTCACACGCTTCCAAATTCCCATTCTACCCCTGTGGAGATGGCAAAGAAAGTCGGTTGGTGGGGGGGTCTGCCCGTCATTTTTTTGGATCACCACCTCCCTAGCCCGGAGACCCTCCCAAAAAAAATTCATTTCCCTCAGACCACCCACCGGAACTTCCCAAGTCCCTCTCTCCCACCTCCACGACCACCGCACCGGAACATCCCCGCCGGACTTCCCTGGTCTACCCGAGCCCTCGCGATCCTCGTCATCCGGATGACTGCCGGAGCCGCTTCATCGACGCCATCATCAACCGGACCGGATCATCCCCGCCGTACCTCTAAACCATATGCTCATCCAGCAGTCTACCGCGATCGCTTCAGTGAGCCGCTTCGCCGGATCCGTCGCCCACCGCATCGGATCTTGCTCACCGACACCGCTGTGCATGAACCGGATCTGCTTCACCGGCGCCGTGCATGATCTAAACTCTTCTCTTGTCGCTTTTCTATTGCTTGCCCGCAAGTTCTTGTTTAATCTTGTGGGAAACTGTTTGTGCTAACGACGCGCCGTTACGTTTTTGCAGATGAGATGAGTAATCATGAAGTGTAATGGCCGTCTCTCCAACCCCAAGTAGCACATGTAGCGTATTTCATCACCGGATCTATCAACCCCAGGAAGATCTGCCGTGACTCCCACGAGTGCTTCTCCTAATGTAAGTCCCTTGTTTTAGCGCCATGTTCGGGTTCAGATGCTTGTTTGTCCGAAGCTCTTTTAGTTCATTCCTAGCTATGACCGTAACACGTTGCTATTTTCTACTTCATTGCTAACTTTAAGCGATTGAACATTTTGGTTTGCATTCCTGCTCTGTAGATGTAGCCATCATAACTTCTATCTTGCTCGATCGTTGTTACAAAAATTATAGGTATTATAGTAACATCCTGCTATTATTTAGTTCATGGCCAATTTTAAGTAATTGCACATGTTGGTTCGCATTCCCTGCTCTATAGCTTTTGGCATCGTAACTTCTATATTTGGTTTACATTCCCCGCTCGTAGATCTAGCCATCATAACTTTATCTTGCTCGGGCCGTTGTTACAAAAATTATGGCCTGCTACTATGTTGTTTGTGCCAATTTTTTACTCCATGAACATGTTGGCTTGCATTCCCCGTACTACAGGTGATGCCATTGTTTTGTATCTAGTTCATTGTAAGCTAACAAAGTAAGGACTTAGTTTGGCATGCTATCACTCTGCTTATCTAGCCCGTAGTACAAATAAACTTGTCATACTACTAGATAATAATTTTGCGTGCCATCTTGTTCTTCAAAAGCTGCATTATTGACTTGTTTCTCTCGACTTGGCATGACGCTCACATATGGAAAGCTGAACATATTGGTTTGCATTTCCTCTTATACAAGTTCACAGTGATCCCACTATATTCTCGTATCTGGTCCATCCTAAGCTCCAGCATTAACTATCCTCTATGTGTTGCTCATTACAAGTTTATATCCCTAAACATCTTGATTTGCATCCGCGTCACTATAATTTATGGTGGTTTATTTCCTTCACTGCCAATATTAAGTTATTTCAATTGGCACATGTTGGTTCACATTCCCTCCTCTTTAGCTTTTGCCATCGTAACTTCTATTTTTGGTTTAAATTCCCTGCTCGTGAGATGTATCCATAATAACTTCATCTTGATAATTAGTTGTTACAAAATTTATAGCCTGCTACAATGTTGTTCATGCCAATTTTGTACTCCCCGAACATGTTGGTTTGCATGGGACTCGACAAAGAGTAAGTCTCATTGTTTCATTCTAACATGCTCTGTTATAGTGGCTGTTGGTATGCGGCATGCACTCTTTGTTTGCTTAGTGTGCGCATTACAATGATCTTGTTATAACGACGAAATGATGAGTTCCAAATTCTTTGGCAAACAATATTGCAGTGTCTTTGCGTTTCCATTGTTGCTGTCTTAACTTGTAATGTCTTTGTTTCAGATATAGGTGCTGCATGGACAACTTAAAAGATTGCCGGATCGCTTCATTGTATTGCTAGGTTTAATTACCATTCAATTTCTCTGGGTTCTGTAATATTTTTTCAAAGCCTTGCAGCTGATGTAATATTTAGTTAGTTTTTATAGTTCTTTCGCGCATTTTTTCTTTGGTGCTTGTCGTAAGTGAGGCTATCCGACAGAAATCAATGCTGCGTAAATATTTTCAGTATCTAAATCACGAATTCCCATCCCTTAAACGGCCCAATTAAGCGAAATCACATACGTGCCGGCCCGCAAAATCCTAAAGCGCCTTTTACGCCGGCATATAAACAGCAACTAAACGGGCTGGCCCACTTACTTATTGGGCCAGCCCACTTGATTAACTGTGGACCCCACACTTTTATTGGGCCGGCCCACTTGCTTTAAGGTGGACCCCACCCACTACTGGGCCGGCCCACCAACTAGTTGGGCCAGCCCAATTGCTTTTGTGGTGGTCCCCACGTACTAAACGGGCCGGCCCTTTAAGACGAATGTGGGACCCACCTGTGTTTTTGGCCCGGCCCGCTAGCTTGTTGGGCCGGCCCACTTGCTCTATGGTGGACCCCACATACTAAATGGGCCAGCCCTTTTACAGGAAAGTGGGACCCACCTGTGTTTTTGGCCCGGCCCACTAGCGTGTTGGGCCGGCCCACTTGCTATACGGTGGACCCCACATACTAAATGGACCGGCCCTTTAACCGGAAAGTGGGACCCACCAGCGTTTTGGCCTGGCCCACTATCTTGTTGGGCCGGCCCACTTGCTATATGGTGGACCCCACATACTAAATGGGCCGGCCCTTTAGCAGGGAAGTGGGACCCACCAGAGTTTTTTTTGGCCCGGCCCACTATCTTGTTGGGCCGGCCCACTCGCTCTATGGTGGACCCCACATTCTAAATGGGCCAGCCCTGTAACAGGAAAGTGGGACCCACCTGTGTTTTTGGCCCGGCCCACTATCTTGTTGGGCCGGCCCACTTGCTATATGGTGGACCCCACATTCTAAATGGGCTGGCCTTTTAACAGGAAAGTGGGACCCACATGCTAATTGGGTCGGCCCACTAACTTCTTGGGCCGGCCCATTTGCTTTAATGTGGACCCCACTTTGTAAATGGGCCGGCCCGATAACAGGAAAGTGGGACCCACATGTCTTGTGGGCCGGCCCTTTTGCCTGTTGACCGGTCAAACGAGTGCATTCGGCCCGGCCCACATGCTTAGTGGGCCGGCCCATTAAAGTTTTGACCAGTCAACCTTAGAGGTTAGGCCCGGCCCACGTAACTAATGGACCAGCCCAGCTATATAGTTGACCGGTCAAACTAAGTCAGCTGGCCCGGCCCGCAAACTTAATGGGCCGGCCCGCTTAAGACGTGGCAGGCCTCGTGTGGGCCTACCATCTACCACGGGGTTTCAGCCGGTTAACGCCGTTAACTGCCAGTTAACGGCGTCTGCCACGTGTCAGTTTGCATGACGTCAGCAGTCAACGGGCTCCCGGAAACACTTGGGCAACGGTCCGATTTTCCGTGGCGGAAGGGCGCCCAAGCGCGACGGACCGAAAAAATCGTCGTAGGACTTTGCCTGACGCAGTTTCCACAACAGAACCCATATCGTCGGGTTAGGCCCATAGGCGACGAAAAATACCCCTTAGCGGACGATTTTGAGACGTTGTCTATCAGAACTTTTCTTGTAGTGGATGATGGTGAACTGCGGAAGCATGACATTCATGCTCCGCCCTCAGAGGATGTATCCGCCTCACTCGTCGCATGAGTCTGTCCGGTACTGGAATGCCGGATGGTTCTATGTGAAGAACATCAATGTTCTGGACGTCCACGAGGGTCTTCCAAAATTCGTCAACAAGCCCCCGGAGGAGCTGGCCAGCTGGAGCTTCATCCCCGCCCTCTCCCAATTCCCGGAACTGGACAAGGCCGCGCGGAGGATTTCCTGGTTAGTCCACGACGATTTAACCGGAATGGATTTAACCCTTAGCTGGTTCACTCGCTGGATCCAGCCGCTCAAGTACAATAAGCGGCTGATCTGCGAATACTCCGGGGTTGAAGACCAGCTCCGAGTCACCTGCGACAACCTGCCGATGGATTCTTGAACAAGAGGATCCGGACGCTTGTGAAGATTACCCGAGGCCAGGAGGTCCCGGAGATTTGTAAAGACATCATCACCGACAACAAGTGTCCTCTGGTACGTATTCGTACTTCAGTCATTTTAACTTCTTGATACGTCTCCAACGTATCGATAATTTCTTATGTTCCATGCTACATTATTGATGATATCTACATGTTTTATACACATTATATGTCGTATTTATGCATTTTCCGGCACTAACCTATTAACGAGATGCCGAAGAGCCAGTTGCTCTTTTCTGCTGTTTTTGGTTTCAGAAATCCTAGTAAGGAAATATTCTCGGAATTGGACGAAATCAACGCCCAGGGTCCTATTTTTGCACGAAGCTTCCAGAAGACCGAGGGGGAAAGGAAGTGGGGCCACGAGGCGCCGACACACTAGGGCGGCGCGGCCCAAGCCCTGGCCGCGCCGGCCTAGCGTGTGGGGCCCTCGTGTGGCCCCCCGCGTTGCCCTTCCGCCTACTTAAAGTCTTCATCGCGAAACCCTCTGTACCGAGAGCCACGATACGGAAAACCTTCCAGAGACGCCGCCGCCGCCAATCCCATCTCGGGGGATTCAGGAGATCGCCTCCGGCACCCTGCCGGAGAGGGGATTCATCTCCCGGAGGACTCTACACCGCCATGGTCGCCTCCAGAGTGATGAGTGAGTAGTTCACCCCTGGACTATGGGTCCATAGCAGTAGCTAGATGGTCGTCTTCTCCTAATTGTGCTTCATTGTTGGATCTTGTGAGCTGCCTAACATGATCAAGATCATCTATCTGTAATACTATATGTTGTGTTTGTCGGGATCCGATGGATAGAGAATACTATGTTATGTTAATTATCAAGTTATTACCTATGTGTTGTTTATGATCTTGCATGCTCTCCGTTATTAGTAGAGGCTCTGGCCAAGTTTTTGCTCTTAACTCCAAGAGGGAGTATTTATGCTCGATAGTGGGTTCATGCCTCCATTAAAACATGGCCATTTGACGAAAGTTCTAAGGTTGTGGATGTGCTGTTGCCACTAGGGATAAAACATTGATGCTATGTCTAAGGATGTAGTTGTTGATTACATTACGCACCATACTTAATGCAATTGTCTGTTGTTTGCAACTTAATACTGGAAGGGGTTCGGATGATAACCTGAAGGTGGACTTTTTAGGCATAGATGCATGCTGGATAGCGGTCTATGTACTTTGTCGTAATGCCCAATTAAATCTCACTATATTTATCATATCATGTATGTGCATTGTTATGCCCTCTCTATTTGTCAATTGCCCGACTGTAATTTGTTCACCCAACATGTTTTTATCTTATGGGAGAGACACCTCTAGTGAACTGTGGACCCCGGTCCTATTCTCTACATCGAATACAATCTACTGCAATTGTTCTTTACTGTTTTCTGCAAACAATCATCTTCCACATAATACGGTTAATCCTTTGTTACAGCAAGCCGGTGAGATTGACAACCTCACTGTTTCGTTGGGGCAAAGTACTTTGGTTGTGTTGTGCAGGTTCCACGTTGGCGCCGGAATCCCTGGTGTTGCTCCGCACTACACTTCGCCGCCATCAACCTTCAACGTGCTTCTTGGCTCCTCCTGGTTCGATAAACGTTGGTTTTTTTCTGAGGGAAAACTTGCCGCTGTGCGCATCATACCTTCCTCTTGGGGTTCCCAACGGACGTGTACATCTACGCGCATCAAGCTCTTTTTCTGGCGCCGTTGCCGGGGAGATCAAGACACGCTGCAAGGGGAGTCTCCACTTCTCAATCTCTTTACTTTGTTTTTGTCTTGCTTTATTTTATTTACTACTTTGTTTGCTGCACCTAAACAAAACACAAAAAAAAATAGTTGCTAGCTTTACTTTATTTACTGCCTTGCTCTCTATATCAAAAACACAAAAAAATTAGTTACTTGCATTTACTTTATCTAGTTTGTTTTATTTACTGTTGCTAAAATGAATACTCCTAAAAACACTAAGTTGTGTGACTTCACAACCACTAATAATAATGATTTCCTATGCACACCTATTGCTCCACCTGCTACTACAGCAGAATTCTTTGAAATTAAACCTGCTTTACTAAATCTTGTCATGAGAGATCAATTTTCTGGTGTTAGTTCTGATGATGCTGCTGCCCATCTTAATAATTTTGTTGAACTATGTGAAATGCAAAAGTATAAGGATGTAGATGGTGATATTATTAAATTGAAATTGTTTCCTTTCTCATTAAGAGGAAGAGCTAAAGATTGGTTGCTATCTTTGCCTAAGAATAGTATTGATTCATGGACTAAATGTAAAGATGCTTTTATTGGTAGATATTATCCTCCCGCTAAAATTATATCTTTGAGAAGTAGCATAATGAATTTCAAGCAATTAGATAATGAACATGTTGCTCAAGCATGGGAGAGAATGAAATCTTTGGTAAAGAATTGCCCAACCCATGGACTGACTACTTGGATGATCATCCAAACCTTCTATGCAGGACTAAATTTTTCTTCACGGAATTTATTGGATTCAGCTGCTGGAGGTACCTTTATGTCCATCACTTTGGGGGCGGCTACAAAACTTCTTGATGATATGATGATAAATTACTCTGAATGGCACACAGAAAGAGCTCCACAAGGTAAGAAGGTAAATTCTGTTGAAGAAACCTCCTCCTTGAGTGATAAAATTGATGTGATTATGTCTATGCTTGTGAATGGTAGATCTAATGTTGATCCTAATAATGTTCCTTTAGCTTCATTGGTTGCTCAAGAAGAAAATGTTGATGTGAATTTTATTAAAAATAATAATTTCAACAACAATGCTTATAGGAACAATTCTGGTAATAACTATAGGCCATATCCTGCTAGTGGTAATGATTATGGTAATTCTTATGGTAGATATGAGGAAAAGATGCTAGAAATTGAAAGATCCACTAAAAACTTTATGCAATCACAATATGAGAAAAATCAATTGTTTACTAAAACTATGAATGAACAATCTACCTTGTTGAAAAATATAGGAAGTCAACTTGAAAACTTGAATAGGGAGATTTCGGGTTTGCAAACTAAAATTTCAAATGCCGAAACCCGAATCTCATACATGTCCGCGTCACAATCCTCTTTAATTAATAAAATGGCTGCTAAACCTGAGGATATTGATAATAAGATTACTACTACAGCAAATGCCATCCAAGTTAGAATTAATGAGAATATAAGATTAATGGCTGAATTGCGTGCTAGGTGGGATAGAGAAGAAAATGAAAAACTAGCTAAAGAGAATAATGTAGCTAAAGTTTGGACTATTACCACCACTAGTAATGTTGATTCCTCACATGTTGCTGCACCTCCTACTATCAATGGTAAAATAATTGGTGTTGGCAATGTTTCTACTCCTAGTGCAAAGCGTACAAAACTGCCTGAAATTGCTAAAAGCCGAAATCGCTCTGTGATAAAACTGCTGAAATTTTTTCCAACCTTGGGGACAATGATCCCATTGCTGTAGCTCATAATGATTTAGATTTTGATGATTGTCACATCTCTGAAGTTATAAAGTTCTTACAAAAACTTGCTAAAAGTCCTAATGCTAGTGCTATAAATTTGGCCTTTACAAAACATATTACAAATGCTCTCATAAAAGCTAGAGAAGAGAAACTAAAACTTGAAACTTCTATTCCTAGGAAGTTAGAAGATGGTTGGGAGCTGATACGTCTCCGACGTATCGATAATTTCTTATGTTCCATGCCACATTATTGATGATATCTACATGTTTTATGCACACTTTATGTCATATTCGTGCATTTTCTGGAACTAACCTATTAACAAGATGCCGAAGAGCCAGTTGCTGTTTTCTGCTGTTTTTGGTTTCAGAAATCCTAGTAACGAAATATTCTCGGAATTGGACGAAATCAACGCCCAGGGTCCTATTTTGCCACGAAGCTTCCAGAAGACCGAAGAGGAGTCGAAGTGGGGCCACGAGGCGCCGCCACCATAGGGCGGCGCGGCCCAGGCCCTGGCCGCGTCGACCTATGGTGTGGGGCCCTCGTGTGGCCCCCCACGTTGCCCTTCCGCCTACAAATAGCCTCCGTCGCAAAACCCCCAGTACCGAGAGCCACGATACGGAAAACCTTACTGAGACGCCGCCGCCGCCAATCCCATCTCGGGGGATTCTGGAGATCTCCTCCGGCACCCTGCCGGAGAGGGGATTCATCTCCCGGAGGACTCTACACCGCCATGGTCGCCTCCGGAGTGATGAGTGAGTAGTTCACCCCTGGACTATGGGTCCATAGCAGTAGCTAGATGGTTGTCTTCTCCTCATTGTGCTTCATTGTTGGATCTTGTGAGCTGCCTAACATGATCAAGATCATCTATCTGTAATTCTATATGTTGTGTTTGTCGGGATCCGATGGATAGAGAATACTATGTTATGTTAATTATCAAGTTATTACCTATGTGTTGTTTAAGATCTTGCATGCTCTCCGTTATTAGTAGAGGCTCTGGCCAAGTTTTTGCTCTTAACTCCAAGAGGGAGTATTTATGCTCGATAGTGGGTTCATGCCTCCATTGATATCTGGGACAGTGACAGAAAGTTCTAAGGTTGTGGATGTGCTGTTGCCACTAGGGATAAAACATTGATGCTATGTCCGAGGATGTAGTTGTTGATTACATTACGCACCATACTTAAAGCAGTTGTCTGTTGTTAGCAACTTAATACTGGAAGGGGTTCGGATGATAACCTGAAGGTGGACTTTTTAGGCATAGATGCAGTTGGATGGCGGTCTATGTACTTTGTCGTAATGCCCAATTAAATCTCACTATACTTATCATGACATGTATGTGCATTGTTATGCCCTCTCTATTTGTCAATTTCCCGACTATAATTTGTTCACCCAACATGCTTTTATCTTATGGGAGAGACACCTCTAGTGAACTGTGGACCCCGGTGCATTCTTTTATACTGAAATACAAATCTGCTGCAATACTTGTTTTACTGTTTTCTTGCAAACAATCATCTTCCACACAATACGGTTAATCCTCTGTTACAGCAAGCCGGTGAGATTGACAACCTCACTGTTTCGTTGGGGCAAAGTACTTTGGTTGTGTTGTGCAGGTTCCACGTTGGCGCCGGAATCCCTGGTGTTGCGCCGCACTACATCCCGCCGCCATCAACCTTCAACGTGCTTCTTGGCTCCTCCTGGTTCGATAAACCTTGGTTTCTTTCTGAGGGAAAACTTGCTGCTGTGCGCATCATACCTTCCCTCTTGGGTTCCCAACGAACGTGTGAGTTACACGCCATCAAGCTCTTTTTCTGGCGCCGTTGCCGGGGAGATCAAGACACGCTGCTAGGGGAGTCTCCACTTCCCAATCTCTTTACTTTGTTTTTGTCTTGCTTTATTTTATTTACTACTTTGTTTGCTGCATTATATTAAAACACAAAAAACAAATTAGTTGCTAGTTTTACTTTATTTACTGTCTTGCTCTCTATATCAAAAACACAAAAAAAATTAGTTACTTGCATTTATTTTATCTAGTTTGCTTTATTTACTACTGCTAAAATGAACACCCCTGAAAATACTAAGTTGTGTGACTTCACAACCACAAATAATAATGATTTCTTATGCACACCTATTGCTCCACCTGCTACTGCAGCAGAATTCTTTGAAATTAAACCTGCTTTACTGAATCTTGTTATGCGAGAGCAATTTTCTGGTGTTAGTTCTGATGATGCTGCTGCCCATCTTAATAATTTTGTTGAACTATGTGAAATGCAAAAGTATAAAGATGTAGATGGTGATATTATTAAATTGAAATTGTTTCCTTTCTCATTAAGAGGAAGAGCTAAAGATTGGTTGCTATCTCTGCCTAAGAATAGTATTAATTCCTGGACTAAATGCAAGGATGCTTTTATTGGTAGATATTATCCCCCTGCTAAAATTATATCTTTGAGAAGTAGCATAATGAATTTTAAACAATTGGATAATGAACATGTTGCTCAAGCTTGGGAAAGAATGAAATCTTTGGTTAAAAATTGCCCAACCCATGGACTGACTACTTGGATGATCATCCAAACCTTCTATGCAGGACTAAATTTTTCTTCGTGGAATTTATTGGATTCAGCTGCTGGAGGTACCTTTATGTCCATCACTCTTGGTGAAGCAACAAAGGTCCTTGATAATATGATGATTAATTACTCTGAATGGAACACGGAAAGAGCTCCACAAGGTAAAAAGTTAAATTCTGTCGAAGAATCCTCTTCCTTGAGTGATAAGATTGATGCTATTATGTCTATGCTTGTGAATGATAGGACTAATGTTGATCCTAATAATGTTCCGTTAGCTTCATTTGTTGCCCAAGAAGAACATGTTGATGTGAATTTCATTAAAAATAATAATTTCAACAACAATGCTTATCGGAACAATTCTAGTAATAACTATAGGCCATATCCTTCTGCTAATGGTAATGGTTATGGTAATTCTTATGGGAATTCTTACAACAATAATAGGAGTGTACCCTCTGGTCTTGAAGCTATGCTTAAAGAATTTATTAGTACACAAACTGCTTTTAACAAATCTGTTGAGGAAAAGCTCAATAAAATTGATATTCTTGCTTCTAGAGTTGATAGACTTGCCTCTGATGTTGATCTTTTGAAATCAAAAGTTATGCCTAATGAGGATATTGAAAATAAAATTGTTACTACAGCAAATGCCATCCAAGTTAGAATTAATGAGAATATAAGATTAATGGCTGAATTGCGTGCTAGGTGGGATAGAGAAGAAAATGAAAAACTAGCTAAAGAGAATAATGTAGCTAAAGTTTGGACTATTACCACCACTAGCAATGCTAATGATTCACATGTTGCTGCACCTCCTACTATCAATGGTAAAATAATTGGTGTTGGCAATGTTTCTACTCCTAGTGCAAAGCGCGCAAAATTACCTGAAACTGCTAAAATCATTGAAATCGCTCGTGATAAAACTGCTGAAATTTTTTTCCAACCTTGGGGATGATAATCCCATTGCTTTAGATTGTAATGATTTAGATTTTGATGGTTGCCACATCTCTGAAGTTATAAAGTTCTTACAAAAACTTGCTAAAAGTCCCAATGCTAGCGCTGTAAACTTGGCTTTTACAAAACATATTACAAATGCTCTCATAAAAGCTAGAGAAGAGAAACTAAAACTTGAAACTTCTATTCCTAGAAAGCTAGAAGATGGTTGGGAGCCCATCATTAAAATGAGGGTCAATGATTTTTATTGTAATGCTTTATGTGATCTTGGTGCAAGTATTTCTGTTATGCCTAAGAAAGTCTATGATATGCTTGACTTGCCACCATTAAAAAATTGTTATTTGGATGTTAATCTTGTTGATAATGCTATAAAGAAAACTTTGGGGAGAGTTGATAATGTTCATATTATGGTTAACAATAACCTTGTCCCCGTTGATTTTGTTGTCTTGGATATTGAATGCAATGCATCTTGCCCCATTATATTGGGAAGACCTTTTCTTCGAACCGTTGGTGCTACTATTGATATGAAGGAAGGTAATATTAAATATCAATTTCCTCTCAAGAAAGGTATGGAACACTTCCCTAGAAAGAGAATGAAGTTACCTTATGATTCTATTATTAGAACAAATTATGATGTTGATGCTTCATCTCTTGATAATACTTGATATGCACTTTCTGCGCCTAGCTGAAAGGCGTTAAAGAAAAGCGCTTATGGGAGACAACCCATGTTTTTACTACAGTATTTTTGTTTTATATTTGAGTCTTGGAAGTTGTTTACTACTGTAGCAACCTCTCCTTATCTTAGTTTTATGTTTTGTTGTGCCAAGTAAAGTCTTTGATAGAAAAGTAAATACTAGATTTGGATTACTGCGCAGAAACAGATTTCTTTGCTGTCACGAATCTGGGTCTAATTCTCTGTAGGTAACTCAGAAAATTAAGCCAATTTACGTGAGTGATCCTCAGATATGTACGCAACTTTCATTCAATTTGGGCATTTTCATTTGAGCAAGTCTGGTGCCATTTTAAAATTCGTCTTTACGAACTGTTCTGTTTTGACAGATTCTGCCTTTTATTTCGCATTGCCTCTGTTGCTATGTTGGATGAATTTCTTTGATCCATTAATGTCCAGTAGCTTTATGCAATGTCTAGAAGTGTTAAGAATGATTGTGTCACCTCTTAACATGTAAATTTTTATTGTGCACTAACCCTCTAATGAGTTGTTTCGAGTTTGGTGTGAAGGAAGTTTTCAAGGATCAAGAGAGGAGTATGATATACTATGATCAAGAGGAGTGAAAGCTCTAAGCTTGGGGATGCCCCCGTGGTTCACCCCTGCATATTTTAAGAAGACTCAAGTGTCTAAGCTTGGGGATGCCCAAGGCATCCCCTTCTTCATCGACAACATCATCAGGTTCCTCCCCTGAAACTATATTTTTATTCAGTCACATCTTATGTACTTTGCTTGGAGCGTCGGTTTGTTTTCGTTTTTGTTTTTGTTAGAATAAAGTTGGATCCTAGCATTCTTTGTGTGGGAGAGAGACACGCTCCGCTGTTGCATATGGACAAATATGTCCTTAGGCTTTACTCATAATATTCATGGCGAAGGTTGAATCTTCTTCGTTAAATTGTTATATGGTTGGAATCGGGAAATGCTACATGTAGTAATTCTAAAATGTCTTGGGTAATGTGATACTTGGCAATTGTTGTGCTCATGTTTAAGCTCTTGCATCATATACTTTGCACCCATTAATGAAGAAATACATAGAGCTTGCTAAAATTTGGTTTGCATATTTGGTCTCTCTAAAGTCTAGATAATTTCTAGTATTGAGTTTTGAACAACAAGGAAGACGGTGTAGAGTCTTATAATGTTTACAATATGTCTTTTATGTGAGTTTTGCTGCACCGGTTCATCCTTGTGTTTGTTTCAAATAACCTTGCTAGCCTAAACCTTGTATCGAGAGGGAATACTTCTCATGCATCCAAAATCCTTGAGCCAACCACTATGCCATTTGTGTCCACCATACCTACCTACTACATGGTATTTCTCCGCCATTCCAAAGTAAATTGCTTGAGTGCTACCTTTAAAATTCTATCATTCGCCTTTGCAATACATAGCTCATGGGACAAAATAGCCTTAAAAACTATTGTGGTATTGAATATGTACTTATGCACTTTATCTCTTATTAAGTTGCTTGTTGTGCGATAACCATGTTTCTGGGGACGCCATCAACTCTTTGTTGAATATCATGTGAGTTGCTATGCATGTCCGTCTTGTCTGAAGTAAGAGAGATCTACCACCTTAATGGTTAGAGCATGCATATTGTTAGAGAAGAACATTGGGCCGCTAACTAAAGCCATGATTCATGGTGGAAGTTTCAGTTTTGGACATATATCCTCAATCTCATATGAGAATAATAATTGTTGCCACATGCTTATGCATTAAAGAGGAGTCCATTATCTGTTGTCCATGTTGTCCCGGTATGGATGTCTAAGTTGAGAATAATCAAAAGCGAGAAATCCAAAATGCGAGCTTTCTCCTTAGACCTTTGTACAGGCGGCATGGAGGTACCCCTTTGTGACACTTGGTTAAAACATGTGCATTGCGATGATCCGGTAGTCCAAGCTAATTAGGACAAGGTGCGGGCACTATTAGTACACTATGCATGAGGCTTGCAACTTGTAAGATATAATTTACATAACTCATATGCTTTATTACTACCATTGACAAAATTGTTTCATGTTTTCAAAATAAAAGCTCTAGCACAAATATAGCAATCGATGCTTTCCTCTTTGAAGGACCTTTCTTTTACTTTTATGTTGAGTCAGTTCACCTATCTCTCTCCACCTCAAGAAGCAAACACTTGTGTGAACTGTGCATTGATTCCTACATACTTGCATATTGCACTTGTTATATTACTCTATGTTGACAATTATCCATGAGATATATATGTTACAAGTTGAAAGCAACCGCTGAAACTTAATCTTCCTCTGTGTTGCTTCAATACCTTTACTTTGATTTATTGCTTTATGAGTTAACTCTTATGCAAGACTTATTGATGCTTGTCTTGAAGTACTATTCATGAAAAGTCTTTGCTTTATGATTCATTTGTTTACTCATGTCATTACCATTGTTTTGATCGTTGCATTCATTACATATGCTTACAATAGTATGATCAAGGTTATGATGGCATGTCACTCCAGAAATTATCTTTGTTATCGTTTACCTGCTCGGGACGAGCAGAACTAAGCTTGGGGATGCTGATACGTCTCCAACATATCGATAATTTCTTATGTTCCATGCTACATTATTGATGATATCTACATGTTTTATACACATTATATGTCATATTTATGCATTTTCCGGCACTAACCTATTAACAAGATGCCGAAGAGCCAGTTGTTGTTTTCTGCTGTTTTTGGTTTCAGAAATCCTAGTAAGGAAATATTCTCGGAATTGGACAAAATCAACGCCCAGGGTCCTATTTTTGCACGAAGCTTCCAGAAGACCGAAGAGGAGTCAAAGTGGGGCCATGAGGCGCCGCCACACTAGGGCGGCGCGGCCCAAGCCCTGGCCGCGCCGGCCTAGCGTGTGGGGCCCTCGTGTGGCCCCCCGCGTTGCCCTTCCGCCTACTTAAAGTCTTCGTCGCGAAACCCTCTGTACCGAGAGCCACGATACAGAAAACCTTCCAGAGACGCCGCCGCCGCCAATCCCATCTCGGGGGATTCAGGAGATCGCCTCTGGCACCCTGCCGGAGAGGGGATTCATCTCCCGGAGGACTCTACACCGCCATGGTCGCCTCCGGAGTGATGAGTGAGTAGTTCACCCCTGGACTATGGGTCCATAGCAGTAGCTAGATGGTCGTCTTCTCCTAATTGTGCTTCATTGTTGGATCTTGTGAGCTGCCTAACATGATCAAGATCATCTATCTGTAATACTATATGTTGTGTTTGTCGGGATCCGATGGATAGAGAATACTATGTTATGTTAATTATCAAGTTATTACCTATGTGTTGTTTATGATCTTGCATGCTCTCCGTTATTAGTAGAGGCTCTGGCCAAGTTTTTGCTCTTAACTCCAAGAGGGAGTATTTATGCTCGATAGTGGGTTCATGCCTCCATTAAATCTGGGACAGTGACAGAAAGTTCTAAGGTTGTGGATGTGCTGTTGCCACTAGGGATAAAACATTGATGCTATGTCTAAGGATGTAGTTGTTGATTACATTACACACCATACTTAATGCAATTGTCTGTTGTTTGCAACTTAATACT
The DNA here is from genome assembly GCF_019359855.2 of Lolium perenne. Lineage (NCBI taxonomy): Eukaryota > Viridiplantae > Streptophyta > Magnoliopsida > Poales > Poaceae > Lolium > Lolium perenne. The sequence continues at coordinate 27,811,541 of NC_067248.2, read as the reverse complement.
GGAAGGGGTTCGGATGATAACCTGAAGGTGGACTTTTTAGGCATAGATGCATGCTGGATAGCGGTCTATGTACTTTGTCGTAATGCCCAATTAAATCTCACTATATTTATCATATCATGTATGTGTATTGTTATGCCCTCTCTATTTGTCAATTGCCCGACTGTAATTTGTTCACCCAACATGCTTTTATCTTATGGGAGAGACACCTCTAGTGAACTGTGGACCCCGGTCCTATTTTCTACATCGAATACAATCTACTGCAATTGTTCTTTACTGTTTTCTGCAAACAATCATCTTCCACACAATACGGTTAATCCTTTGTTACAGCAAGCCGGTGAGATTGACAACCTCACTGTTTCGTTGGGGCAAAGTACTTTGGTTGTGTTGTGCAGGTTCCACGTTGGCGCCGGAATCCCTGGTGTTGCGCCGCACTACACTTCGCCGCCATCAACCTTCAACGTGCTTCTTGGCTCCTCCTGGTTCGATAAACCTTGGTTTCTTTCTGAGGGAAAACTTGCCGCTGTGCGCATCATACCTTCCTCTTGGGGTTCCCAACGGACGTGTACATCTACGCGCATCACTTCTCATTCTTGAAGTGTTCTAACTTTTCCATATTTTCATCTTCAGCTCAATACTTTGGCGGAGGAGAACTTTAGGAATGTGATCCGAGCACCTACTAGCGCCGAAGGGGCGGAGGAGGATCCGGAGGACGACGACGTGGAGGAGGAGCAAGCTCCCAAGAAAGCTGCTTCCCGAACCGCCAAGCGTCCCCGCGCCAAGGTTCCGGCTCCGAAGCCGGAGCCAGCGGCGAGGCCTCCGCCAAAAAGGCCAAGAAAAAGCCACCGCCGCGCCTCGACTCCAAGAAGGCGGAGCGCGACCGCCTCAAACTGCTGGCCACAACAGGGAAAAGGTCGCGCCCAATGATCCCCAGCGCCACGTAAGTATCCGGAAGCGCATATTGCTAACTGCATAATTTTGTTACTTATATCTTTCCTTTGTTTGTTACAGGAGCCAGAAGGTCCCGGCTTCACGGGCTAACACCCAGAAGCCTTTCACAAAGTACTTGAGGACGTCCCCGGTCGTGGGCCCAATTACCCCGACACCACCAAGTACCTCCAACCCAGCTTCCCACTCAACTCCGCCTGAGGCCCAGCCCTCCCCCGACCCAGCTGCCAAGCTCAACCGGAGATTATTCCTGTGAGCAGCGAGAAGGGAGGCGGAAGCTGCTCCGCTACGAAGCGAGCTGCTCTGGAAGATCCTCAAGACAAGATCCCGGAAGAGGCGGAAGTGACCTGCGACGACAAGGCTGAAGCTTCGGCTAAGGATGCCGTCGGTTTTCCGGCCAATTTCGGTGATCCATCGAACCTGTACTCCACTCCGAAGGCTTATTCACATAAGTTCTTCCACAAGCTGATGGAGTTGGAAAAGTGGGAGCTTGAGCAAGATCTGCTGAACTCCATGTTGAGCAACGCATGGGGTAAAGCTGATGTTGATTCTTCCGAGATTCAACTCCACAAGAAGGAAATCGGTTATTTCTTCGACCAGCTGCTCGTCAAGCGCAAGGTAAACCAATATCCCAGTAGCCCCCAAGTATCTAGGCGGAAACTAGCAATAGTTAGCACATTGATACTTCGAGTAAACCAAACTGAAAAAAATTTAAAGTGTCATGGTAGCCCCCAATCGTCTTGGCGGAATTTTTCCGGCAATGATGCTTCGAAAGAGTCTACACCTAAAAACTTATATGCATCCGAAAACTTATCCATGCTCCATCTTTTACAGGAACAACATGTGCTACATTATGAACTGTACAAGAACATCTCCATCAGCGACGCGTCACCTTGAGCCAGGCGGATGATATCCAAGCACGCAAAGAAAAAATTGCGGATCCGGAAAAACAGCTGGCGGAAGCCCAATGTATGGTTCCGACCAAGCTAACCAGTATTCCAAATTTTCGGCTTTGAATTGATTTTAATTTAACTTGTATGAGTACACATCCTAGTCCATGGTTGGATGCATCACAATATACTGTATAGTCTTTGCCAACTTCCGGTATTGCTAGCATAGGTGCGGTGGTTAGTTTCTCCTTTAGATTCTGCAAGCTCTGCTCACACTCATCTGACCACACAAATGGTGTGTTCTTCCTTAACAACTTGGTCATTGGTCCTGCTATCTTGGAAAATCCATCAATGAATCTTCTATAGTATCCTGCCATTCCTAAGAATCCTCGGATTTCCTTGACATTCTTCAGTGCTTCCCATTCTAAAACTGCTGCCACTTTGCTTGGATTTACTGTGATTCCATCCTTGCTGATGACATGTCCAAGAAATTCTACTTGGTCCAGCCAAAACTCACACTTGCTGAATTTGGCATAGAGTTGATGTTCTCTTAGTGTTTGCAACACTATCTTTAGATGCTCTGCATGTTCAGCTTTATCCTTGGAATATATCAAGATATCATTGACGAACACGATGACAAACTTGTCAAGATATGGCATGAATATCTTATTCATGAGATTCATGAATATTGCTGGGGCATTGGTTAATCCAGAAGGTACGACTAGGTACTCATGATGTCCGTACCTTGAAACAAAGGCAGTTTTCGGAACATCTTCCTTCTTGATCTTTATCTGATGGTAACCCGATCTCAAATCAATCTTGGAAAAGACTCATGCTCCTCTAACTTGATCAAACTAATCTTGTATTCTGGGAAGTGGATACTTATTCTTGATAGTCACATTATTCAAATTCCGGTAATCTCCGCACATTCTTCGGCCTCCATCTCTTTTATCCACAAATATGACTGGTGATCCCCAAGGTGATATACTTTCATGTATGAATCCTTTTTGTTCTAAGTCATCTAGTTGCTCGTTGAGTTCCTTCAACTCTTTAGGTCCCATCTTGTATGGTGCCTTAGCAATCGGGGCTGTTCCTGGAATTAGGTCAATGGTGAACTCTATCTCTCGGTCTGGTGGCATTCCAGGTAACTCCTTTGGGAACACATCTTGGAATTCATTGACTATTGGTATATCCTCAAGTTTCACCTCCTTCATACTGTTCAAATGTAACTCAACCTCAATCTGAGTGTGTTTGTCTCCTTGATAGATCATTCTTCCTCCATCTGGGCTTTTCAGAGACACTGTCTTGTTGGCACAATCTATCAATGCTCCATTCTCCTCTAACCAGTTCATACCAAGAATGACATCTATGTCCTTCATAGGTAGAACGAACAGGTCTGCGTCAAATGCACATCTACGGATCATAATGACCTGCTCTTGCTTAACGTGGGTAACTAAGATCGTTCCCCCCGCAGATAGTATGGTAATGGGTGTTTCTAATTTAGTGCAATTAATCCCATGTTTGATGATGAATTGCTGAGAAATGAATGAAGTGGTTGCTCCAGTATCAAAAACTACTTTGCCAGGATGAGTGAGTATCTGAAGTGTACCTATAACTGCTTTATCCGAGTTTTATCACCTGCTCCAGGCTGGTGCAGCTTAACTTTCCGAAGGGCTTCTTATTTTTCCAGTTCCCTCCGGAATTCTCACTACGATTCCCACCTCCTCCTAACCGTCCTCCTCCATTCTTTCTTTTGGGGCAATCCCTCAGCATGTGCCCCTCCTGGCGACAACCAAAACATATCACCATTGGCTTCTTGCAATCGTTCAAGTAATGTCCTTTGAATACACAACTACGGCAAACTATCTGTGCCATATACTGATCGTTTGGAGCCCTCTTGTTGTTGTTGTTGTTGTTGTTGTTGTTGTTGTTGTTGTTGTTGTTGTTGTTGTTGTTGTTGTTGTTGTTGTTGTTGTTGTTGTTGTTGTTGTTGTTGTTGTACCTTGGCTTGAAACTTAAGCTGGTGTTGGGCTTGTTACTGACAAACTTCTTTGGCTCAAATCTGGCCTTCTTCCTCTTCTCCTCATGAAGTTGTTTGAAATCATCTTCTAGAGTGATGGCTGCATCCACCAACTCTTGGAACTCAGTGGCTCTCAACATCCTGAGCTGTACCTTGAACTGAGGATTCAATCCTCTCATGAACCTCTTCTTCCTTTTGTCTTCAGTGTTTACCTCCTCAGCGGCGTATCGAGATAGCCCTGAGAACTCTCTGACATATGTCAGAATGGCCTTGTCCTTCTGTTCGAGACTCTCAAACTCACGGCGATTCAACTCAACTATACTCTTAGGGACATTGGATTCCCTGAACTTCTGCTTGAATTCTTCCCAGGTGAATACTTTCTCAGCTGGGTAAACGGCAACGATGTTATCCCACCAAGATGCGGCGGGTCCACACAGTAAGTGTGTAGCATATCTGACCTTCTCCAGGCCCGAGCATCCAACAGTTTGAGCTTACGCTCCGTGTCCATCAGCCAATCTTCTGCATCCATTGGCTCCGGGGCGTATGCAAATGATATTGGCTTGGTGTTCTGGAAGTCCAACATAGTAACTCCCTGCTTTTCTGGCCTCTCCACCTTATTCTGCTGCAGCAACTCTTGAAAGAACTTATTTTGCTGCTCCATAGTTGTCCTTTGCCTTTCCTCCAGCATTTGCATATACTGGAGAAAGTTCTGCTGCGTCATCGGTGGTGGTGCTGGTGGAAACTGATTCCTCACAGCTTCATATGCCTCTTCCTTTTGTTTAGCCTTGCGCTCGAGGCGCTCCTCTTCACTCCCCTCACCCGTCGCTCCAGACATCTCCCCTAGTTCTGCAACACCAAGTGGTACTCATAATTACTCCATGCGCAAGTTTTCTGAGCTCAACCTTGTGCACAGAACTAGTGACAAAGGATTAATTTGTCAATGCCTACAGATTGTAGACTAGGGTTTTGCTGGAAGTAGAGGGCAAGTAGATCTCAAAGGTTTCAGCCGAAAAGTACTCGCTGATTATGAAAACTAGGGTTCTGTTGACAATAGGTTCGATCCTTTCTTTGTCCCTCGACCCCCCCTTATATAGGAGGTGGAGCCGAGGGTTTTCGTAATACACAAGTTACAGAGTTCGGGAGGGTTTCGTACCCGTCCCGTAAGATTACAAGTCTCTATATTTCCTAATACAATCTATCTTTCCTTAACACTAAATGGGCTTCCGAATCTTCTTATTCCTCGAGTCCTGGGCCTTCAGTAAACCCCGGGTACCATCTTCGGCAAGCCCATTGGGGATGCCTATGTCAGTAGCCCCCGAGATTTTTCTTGAATCGAAGAATCAGGGAAAATCTCCAACTTTAATCATTCAATAATCTCGTTGAATTTAATGCATAACTTTTCGATATGCAAATATTATTTTGTACAGGGATAACGGTAGTTGGGGCTAGTTCATCTGACGGATCAGGTACTAGTTAACTGCTCTAGTGGCAATCCGCAAAAACCTACTTCAAGATCACGTCCCTGGACATGATCTCGGGATACTGGTGTAAACTTCGACAGGTGCCGCTTAAGGTCTTACCATTCTGTCGAGTCCCAGTCATATCTTATCGGGTACCTAACGCGTCCGTTAGGATTTTTCTTCGTATCTGTTGATACGGAAAAAAAGTAGCAATCCGCCGTCAGAGACGGTGCCACGCCGCTCAAAACGGATCTGGGGTCTTACCTTCGCAAGGTTTCGCGGCATTCAGAGATTTATTCGCGACTTCTAGCACTCTGAGAATATATTGTCGAGTGCTTTTCGGCTGCTGGAATAGCACATTTTATTGATTCATATTTGATGACTTATTTTATCTTCCCGATGGGAGTATATGTAGAGTTATCTGTATAACTCGAAATATACTCACTTCTTTTTCTTTCTTTTTGTCTAAATTCATCGGGCACGCGAACAGCATTCCCGATGGGAGTAGCCCCCGAGGCTATGAACAAATGCTTGCATTTGGTCATAGGCTCTCGCCATTTCTATTTTGTCATACTCGAAGTTTTCTCTTTTTCCAAAGTAGCCCCCGAGCATTTGGGCAAAAACTTGTATTTGATCAAAGGCTCTCAAAATAATCTTATGTTGTCGATATTCTCACTAGGCTTCATAGTCGAGTTTTTCTTTTGGGCAAGATGACATCGTTGCTGATGATAACCATGATTACTGTATTGGGAACATGCGAAAACTGCTTCTCTCGCTGCCTCGTGGGTCCAGATTCCCTATCTGATGGACACGTCGTGCAAGTGGAGGACACACGTCCTCCACTTTTTCCGGCGCACGCACTGTGCCGCCTGTCTCTTCTTTTCTCAGTGAAAATCCGTTTTTACCCTTTGTCCACGTGTACTCCATCTGCTCCATAACATTTCCATCCAACGGTTGCGTCGATTCACCGCACCTCTATTTAAGTCCATCATCTTCTTCCTCTGTCACTTTCGCTCGCGCCGCCCATCTGCTCTTCCTCTGCAAAAGCTCTCCATTGCGCCCTAAAGTTCCTTGTGCTCCACCGCTCGTGCGCTCTTCGCCTCCGCTCTTGTTGATGCCACCGCGCAAACTCACCAAGCACAGCGCTCCTGAAGCAAAGATGGCAACCGAAGATCTGGGGAACTTGGAGTGGGAGAGATCCAAGATCTCCCAGCAAGATGTCAACTTGCTGAAGAAACTTGGCATCAGCGGGAAGCAAGATGCACTACGCTTCCCTAAGGAAGAAAGCTACCCAGCTCCGCCGATGCAATATCGGGTTAGTTTCGTCGACCACCTCATCCGTGGTCTTTCCACTCCCATCCATGATTTCCTTCGTGGGTTGCTGTTCATGTATGGACTGCAACTTCACCATCTTACCCCCAATTCCATCCTCCACATTTCTATTTTTATCACATTGTGTGAATCTTTCCTTGGGGTCCAGCCCAATTGGTCCCTATGGAAACGCATCTTCTTCTGTCGCCGTAATGGCTCTTCCAGTGTCGCCTACAACATAGGCGGCGTTGTAATCTGTGTCCGCCCTGACGTCGAATATTTCGACGTCAAATTCCCTAATTCAGTTCAAGGGTGGCGCAAGAAATGGTTATACATCCGCGAGGAAAACCACGGCTCTGTTGAAGACAACATTCCTCCTTTTGACGGTGCCGAGAAAATTTGTCGCCGCCGATCCTGGGATGCAGAGGCTACCGACGCAGAAAAAGCGGCGACAGAGGCCCTGATGACTCGCATCCATGAGCTCCAGAATACTCGTGGACAAGAATTGTCGGGTATCCAGATCACGGCGTATTTCCTTAGGATTAGGGTGCAGCCTCTTCAAGCTCGCAAAACCCCCTTTGGATGTACGCTGGCGATAAAGATGTGGATCGCTTGTCAGTTGACTTGTCCGTCAATGACTTGGCAAAACTTGTCCGGAAGATCTCGTCGCTGAACAAGAAAGACAGCGTCCCGACATCTTGCGGTGTGACGCCATATAGCGCCACCAACGCACTCCCGCAGGTAATATTTTTGTTCATGTCTTTATTTTCCTTCTATCTTTTTCCTTCAAACACTTCATGCCGATATTTTTTCTGTCTTTGAATAGAACCACGCAACTACGTCACCTCTTCCTCCCCTTCCCGAAGGTGGAGAAGTTGAAGAAAGGGCCGTTGTCACTGACGACAACCAGGGTACGTCTCGCCCTGAGAGTGAAGCTGCAGGTTCTCGAAAATCTGCGGCATCCTCTGAAAAGGACGCCGAGGCCGAGGCAACTTCGTCGACACGCTCGCCTCCTTTAGCTGCTTCTCCTAGGAGCAAAAGGAAAAGAGACGAGGCTGTTGACACTGGTACCTCCAAAGCCGGTGCTGCCCGTGCCGAGGAAACTGTGCCTGATGCTAAGAAGGAAGCTTTGGATCTATACGAAGCTGCTCTTATTAGCTCGTAAGTTTTTAATGCATTATTTTTGTTTCCTTGTCGATACTTTTGAAATTGCTTTTTATCCTATCACTGTATTTGTTGTAGTGGCGATGAAGAGGAGGATGCACCTATTGACGAGACTGCTCGAACGAGCACGTCTCGTACTTTAGTTGTCTCAGAAGCTCGTCCTGATGGCGACGAAAGTTCACCTCCTCAACAAAACCCGGAACATCCAACGCCAGCTGTGAGCCCCCAGGCTCCTTCCCCGAAGAGAGCCAGGGTGGAATCAACCCAGGAACCAGCCATATTAGCTGGTTGTTCCTCGACTCCTTTAATGGAAGAGGTAAGTTATCTTCTTTGCCCTGTATTGGCTTCATTTTTCTGAACTTCTCTCTGTTTCTTCATGATGTCGAACTTTTTCACTTCTTGTATTGATCCTCTTTTTTATGATCTTTCTTTAGCCTTTCATGAAGGAGCTTATCCGTTTCGGTACCCAATTTATCGGGTACCGCGAATATGCCGCCAAACTTGAAGGTACCCTCTATATTCCTTGTCGAATATATTTTGTCACTATTTTTTGCTGCAGTCCTTCACTCGCCTGTTTTATACTGGCAGAAAAACTTGCGGAAGCCAATAAACGTGCTGACGCTCTTGCTGCTAAGCTAGAGCAAAGCGAAACGGCACGCATGAAAGCTGAAGCGGATGCTGCTACCGTCGAGGATCTTCAAAAAAGACTCGACGACGCAAAAAATGCTCTGAGTGAAAATGTAGCTCAGCATTCTGCTCGCGAAGAAGAAATCCTTAGTCGACTGGAGTCGCAGAGTCGACATTTTGTTAGTAAGTGTCCACACTCTTGCTGCTTTCTTTCGTCGTGTTTTGGTTCCTTTTTTCCCTTTGAGTAACTCTTGTTTATGCTTTAAGCAGGGAGAACACACCAAGAGTATGAACTGGAGAATCCTGAAGGTGACCAGCTCCTTGATGCGCTTTCTCTCCTTGAAATCCATGGTACTGAAGCTCGTGACGGACTTGCTGAAGCTGAGATTGGCCTGTCGCGGCTTTTCCCCTATTTTTTCAAGAAGAAGGAGGAACCCGGAATTTTTATTGATCTCACCAAGTGCTTCACTTCTCAAGAAGACCTTGGACTCCAACTTCGCCAAGAAGGGTTAAAAGTTGGGGTTGAAGGTACAATTGCCTTGGTTGCTAATAGGCAACAAGACGTCAACTGGGCAAGGGTTGGCGACGCAGAGGATATCGAGACGAAAAAGTGGCAGTCGCTGATTAAAGCGGCGAAACCCAACTCGAAGAAGATCCTTGCCACCCTTGGATATAAGCCAGCGCCTGCTCCGAGTTCTTCAAAGCCGGAGGTCAAGTAGACCACTTTGCTTTTTTTCTTTAGTTTTTCCCCTCTTTTTGCAATGTCGCCGTAGTGTTCTTGACGGTGGTTGCTTCAGCAATTGTCTAGAGGTCCTTCTTTTGTAATAGACATGTACATACTTTTAAGAATGAATGGAAATCTATCTTTGTTTAATGATTGATGTCGAAATTTTTGTTTTCAGTTGATTTTTGACAACTATACTGCAACTCCTGGTCCTTCCGAAGTTTTTTCCTTCATCCCATTTGAAGAAAACACCTGTCGCTGTCGAATTTACTGAGGACTCTTCGAGTAAAAACTCAGCACAAGATTTGGAAGAGCTTCGCCAGCAACTCCAATCCACGAAGAGGCAGTCACTTATGCTCATGGAACAATCTCGAAAATCCCCCGAGAGGGAAAAGGTTGCGCTCCAACAGGCTCAAGATGCCATAGCTGAAAAGGATACCGCGATTGCTGAGGCTGCTGCAGCTTCTTCTCGAGAGAATTTTATGCTTCAGCTGCTGACAGATGCTAGCTTGGATATGGCATGTGTAACACCCCAAATTTCAATAAAAAGAAAGTTAGAGAATTCCAGAAAGCAAAATTTCAAACCAACAAAAACTTTTCTTTGGCATATAGTACCATGCATAGGACTTGTGCATTTGAGTGATATGCCATGATGATTGTTATTACTTGTATTTGATATGCTCTAAAACCCTAGAGTGATCATATGAAGATCACCAACCAAATAAATCAAAGAGGAAGAAAATCCACTAATTGGAAAACCCTAAAAACCCTCACATATGCCCTATGGCATTTTTATAAATTTTGACCCTAGACCTATTTGGTCTTCACCATTAGTTGAATAATGTTGTTAAACACTTATTACAACTTTTGGAATCAAAGGTTCACCATTCAAATGAATTTCAAACACATTTTCCACTCACATGAGATAATGGCCAAATCTGCCAAATTTAGTCGGATCACCACTTTGAGCCCCTGCAATCCAATTTTCCCAAACCAATGCTTGCTAACTCTTTGCACCATTTCAAAGTCAACATCAAGGTGAACAACTTTGATGAAGACCACCCTGCCAAATTCATCTTTGATCACTAGCTATGCTCATCCAAAGTTGCAACTTTATAACAAGTTCAACAATCTTCACTTAGCCATTTTGGCCAATTTTTGAATTCTAATTTTTCCACCACCCCCTCAATTCACCTCTGGTCAATTACAACTTATATCAACCCTCACATATCACAAACATTCACCATTTGAATTTTTCCAAATTTGAATATTTTGCAAATTCCAAATTATGGCACTATTTGCACACTATTGCAAATAGTGATTCTACCCTAACTAACCTACTCCAACTTGCACCAAATGGTCCCCTGGTTCCCTCTCTCACTAACACCAACAATAAAAACCCTAGGAGGAGAGGGATTGCATGCATGGCATGGCCATGCCGGCCACATGCCGGCCATGCCGCACCACCTCCTCTCCCCTTGCTTCCCAACCCTGGCCACCCTGCCAAACAACGACACCGCACCCTACTGGACATGCTAGAGCAAGCCCTGGTCGAGGAGGAGCCCTGCATCGGCCAGACCAGCACGCGTCCATGGCGCCCTGGACGCCGCTCGCGTCGCGCGTGTGCACCCCACGGGCACGCACTGGACACGCGCCGCGCCACGACCTCGAGCACGCCCTGGCCCCGCTTGCAACACGTTGAGCACCGCCGTGACACCACAACGCCGCCAGACACGCACCCAGCCTAGACCCGTGACCACCGGCGCTGGAGACGACGACTTGTTCCCGTACGCGCCGCGGCCGTCGTGGAAGCAATGCGACCTAACCCAGCCTCCCCCAACCGCGCTGTCGCCGCCAAACGCATCGCCTGGAAGAGGAGAACCCGACAGCACCCTCGCCGAGCCCAACCGCTCGCCGGAATCGCCGCGAGCATGTCGACTTCGCCGCAGCCCCCACGGTCACTCGCTCGCCTATAAAAGGAGAGCTCCGTTCGTCGAATTGAGCACACCAGCACACTCCCCTCTTCTCACTCGATCGCCTGAGCCACTCCACCGTCGACATTCACCACCGTAGCCACCCAATCGCCACCTCACTGCCGCCGGACGCCGCGGAAGATCGCCGTCGATTGAAGCCGATCCAGGAGACGCCGCCAGTACCAGGAGCTTCGCCGTCGTCCACATCTACATCACGCACACTGCCAGCCACCGCGGGAGCCCTGGTTAGCACTCCCACCCCATAGGTCCGCCGCCAGCACGTCGGGTTCTCGTCGGAGAAGACGATGAACCTCGACCGTCCGATGTGCTTCTAATCCAACGCCCCACCTTAAAACGTACCGGTTCGGGTTTTAACAGCCACTGACGCGTGGACCCCACGCTGTCAGCACGCCGCGCGTCTGTGGACCGTGGTGGGCTGGAGTGGGCCGTTTTAATTCAAATCGGTCCAGCTTCGTTTTCCCGCCGGCCCTTTTATTCAAAATTCGTTTAAATCAATTCCATCCAAATTCAATACTGCCCAAACTTTGAAATTAAATAGTTTCAAATTGGCTAAACCAAAATTAGTGAATTTGATATTGTTGGAAAGCCACTGAAATTCTCTACAACATGCCACTGGCCTCATGGTCAATTTATTTGTAGAATTAATTTGACAAAAATAACAAGGCAGGGACTTTTCCCTATTCAAATAATTCTTAAAAATCAACCAAAATAGATATTAAGTTAATTCCAACTCTAATAGCTCACATTTGACTTACACTAATTGTTTATGCAATAAAATGGTATGGTCACTTGGCATGATCATGCCATGGTTTAATGAATGGATATTTTGACTAGTTTAACTAGTTGATGTTGTCCAAAACTATTAAAGTTAAATTGTGTGAAGTCTTATACTTCATTTAAACTTGTCTCACATGAATTCATGGGATGTTTGGACCCCTGGTCCCAAACTCTCTTATATGAATTTCTTGAGATTTAAATCAAATGTAGTGTTATTTAACGGGTATGAGGTGATTCCCCTCATTTAAATCATTTTCCCCAAATGATGATGATGATGAACATGTGACTTAGGTCAAGATGAGTTCATCCATGATTGTTGGAGAAATTAAATCTTAAGAAGATTTCAATGAGAGGAAATTATTTCTCAAGAACCCTATGGAAACTATCATTTACATATGGAATGCAAAGTCTATTTAAACCCCACAACCCATGCACCCTAGTTTATTTATTTGGTGTGCATAGAGTAGTTTGTGTGTTTATTTGTGATGTGTGGAATAGCCATTGAATTAGTGAGTAATTATACTCGTATCCAAATTTAGACGGTAGCACCGGAGAGTACGCCGAAGAAGAAGGTTGCTACCAAGAGGAGGAGGAGGAACAGTTTGAGAACTACCAAGGCAAGCTAAAATACTATGCAAGCTTTTATTCTTGCAAAGTGCAAAGCCCCTTGGGGCAAGGCACCATGTTTCTTATCTTTTCTTATGTGAACCCATCCCAAGTTTTCACTTTACAAGTTTTTACTTGTTTTCTAAATGAGTTACTTTTATAGTTAACTTTGGTCAAAGTACAAGTTGGTTATTAGAGTAGTGAGTTAGTCTCTTCCAAGCAAAGCAAGGTAGCACCCCTCATGAATTAGAGCTAGTGCTAATGAACTAAACTTGACTACTCTAGATGGGAACTTTGTGATTTTGAAAGGATTTTGAAACCTTGGAATGAAGATGCATTCCATTGAATGATTTTTGAAGGTGAATATGACCAAGAGAAGATGGTGATTTTTGATAAAACATGATGTTGGTTTGAATGCGATACCTTTCCAATTAGCAAGTACCCCCACAATACCTGATTATGGGTAGGGCTTAACTGGAAGTTTATGCGTCTTAGTATGGGTTCCCTCTAAACAAGCGTCATCGGGGTTATGCCGAAAGCTGCCTCTACCACAAAAGAAATGATACGATATGATGCAAAACGAGGTGAATGTCCGGCCCAAGCCCTGTGCAGTTCCCAGGCTGACTGACTGTCTTCACTGGGAGGCCAAGCTCATGGGGAGAGGTGCTCATACTAGGGTTCGTAAGTGAAAGGTTATGGTTGATGATCCGCGCATCGTGTTACGATTATTCGGGGAAATCCCGACGGATGAAATCAAATGTTGTGGCACAAGTGTGCAACCTCTGCAGAGTGTAAACCTATTCGAATAGCCGCGTCCATGGTTACGGACGGTTGGAAAGGCCATACAGTTTCCGATGTCATATCTTTGAAAATGATGTTGAAAGGTGATGGTGAAATGACTTGTGGTGGATTGAATTGAAATCACCACTTGAATGGTGGGAATGACCCTAATGTTCCCCCCTTGAGTTAGTTAGCACTTGAGTAAGCTTTTCTCAAAACTTTGTGAACTAAAACTAGCTTTATGCAAATAAACTAGAGCTTAGCAAACCCTACTAGAATGTCTAGCACTTACATTAGTATTAGTTTGCGAGTACTCAACGTACTCACGGCTTTGTCCCTGGCTATTCAAATGGCCAGAGTATGAAGATGACCAAGGAGATGACCAGCAGGACGCCTACGACAACTAAGCGCCTTCCGACGTCAAGCGTTGGCCTGTGGACTAGAGAGTCCTTGTATCTTACGCTTCCGCTATGTTGAACTATGAACTTGTGTTTGTTCGTTGATCAATAGATCAACTATTCGTGTAATATGGATCATGTGATTCCAATTTGTAAGACTTATGGTTTGTAATGAATGATGACTGTGATACTTAACTATTATGCCTCGCAACAACAATATTCCTGGGATTGCGATGTATGACATAATAGGCATTCGGACTTAAAAATCCGGGTGTTGACAAGTTGGTATCAGAGCCATTGTTTGACCTTAGAAGACCTTAGTTAGAATGGGCGTTCTGAAAAATTTAACTTTGAAATCAAATGGAAGAAATTATTTGTGAAAATTTACTACACTCTTGTCTTTGAGACTTTGCCAAAATTTGATGAATCATGTTCTATCTTATTTGAATCAACTTAAAATTTTGCCACACTTTGCACTCTCTAACTTACTCATCCAATTCTCTTTCAGATGGAGCCGAATGAACCCCTCAACACCAAGTTTTATCAGCTTGGAAACGGAGGAAGCTTGATCTTCGAGCATGACCTCGACTCCCTGTCGGATCACCTTGGCCGCCCACACCCCGAGTTCCACGGGATTCAGGTGGACGACCAGCCGGGAGGGGAACTGCAGTGGATTATCACTGCCGACTTGAGGGGCAAGCTGGAGCCTCCCACCTCGGAGAGGATCCTTTTCTCTTTCAGGGAAAGCAACTGGCTCGACGGGCTTGCACGTGCTCTTCAGGAAGCACTTGCTTGTCTGTGCGGACAGAATGCGGAAGCACTTCGTGAGGAACGCTTTGCACATCTCGCGAGGCGTAACTCTGACGGAAGACCCATGGATGTGCCACTGCACCCCCAGTTGAGGCACCATGTGGATCACTTGGACTTCATGCTCTACCAGACTCAGAGGGACCTCGACGCCTCTCGCGCTTACGCGAACCAGACCCATGCTCACATCACCGAGCAGGGCGAGGCGATCAAGTTACTCAACAACGACCGCAGAAGCCTTCGCCAGCAGCGTGCCAAGAAGGATGCTACGATTCGCCGCCTTCGCGACCGGATCGCGTCACTTGAGGCCACTGTCAAGGCCCAGGAGGATCAGATTCTTCAGCTGGAGGATGACGATGGAGGCATCGACATTCGAGGAGGAGACGCCTTTCTGAGCGATGACGACGACTTTGAGGAGGACGAGAACACCGAGGAGGAGGACTACGAGTTCCTGGAGGCAGGACCCGATGACTACGTCCCGATTGATATCGATGATGAGGAGTAGTTGCACTAGTTCCACTTATAGTAGGTGTGAGTTGTATCCCGTCCCTTGTATCGTAGCATGGGAATGGTTCTTAAAACCATTGGAGTATGTGTGTAGTTTGTACTATGTGTTGCATGAATGAATGAATGTTATGTTTGTCATGAAAAGTTTGCAAGTTTTCAAATGTTTTTTTTTCAAACTTAACCAAAATGAACCATAGAATGTTCCCTCTTATCTCATGATCTTTTATATCTTCAGATGGCCCCTCCGAATCGCACCAACGACGCGATGATGCAACTTCTGCAAACCCTGCTTGCAGACCGGGAAACCGAGAGAGCCGAGCGCCAAGCCAACCTCATCGCCTTGCAGAACATCGCCAACCAAGGCCATGGAAATCATGATCACCCCGGATCCAAGCTCAAGAACTTCCAAAACACCAACCCTCCGGTGTTTAGCAAGACCGAGGAGCCCCTCGACGCCGATGATTGGCTCCAGACTATGGAGAACAATCTGGAGGTAGCTGGAGTGGAAGCCAACGAGAAGGTGTTGTTCGCCACTCACCACTACTAGGAAAAAGGCAATCAGTGGCGCACCACATATAGCCTTCAGTGGCGCACCACTAGTGCGCCACTGCTATCACGCCACTGCTAACTCTTAGTAGTGGCGCACTAGGGGTGCGCCACTACTAGCCTGGATACCAGTGGCGCACTGCGTGGTGCGCCATTGAGATGTCCAGCAGTGCGCCACTATTACTCCAAAGTGGTGCGCCACTGTTGGTCAAGGGCAGTGCGCCACCACTATCTAGACGAGGTGCGCCACTGCTACTGTTTTGCGTGCGCCACTGTTTCAGCGAGGCGGTGCGCCACTGCTGCGTGTGGACGTGCGCCACTGCTGTCTTCAGGACGTGCGCCACTGCTGAGGTTCCTGGTGCGCCACTGCCAGTCTCGGAGGGGATCACGGTGGCGGTGCGCCATCGGATCCAGCGCAGTGCGCCACTGCTAATTAGTGGACGTGCGCCACTGATGGGCCACTAGTGCGCCACTGCTACGAATTTCGAATTTTTTTTTTGTATCCTGGCAGGTATTTATACAGGTTGTATATCACAGTACAATAGCACAATACAGGATACATAACACATATAAACAACAGCACAACTTATCCATACATAATTCTTCACATTAGCCCCACATGATTCACAAGATTTCACATTAGAGAAGTTACGAGGTTACAATGCAAGTTACGGGGTTACAAAGTCGCAAATGAGCTAGTGGTTAGACAAGATCGATCATCTAAAGTACAATCACATAGAAGAGAGCTAGAGTCACTACTAGCACCATCCCGATAATAGTGGTCTTCATCCGGTTCCTCCTCCGCTCCGTCCTCTCTCCCGCCAAATAGCGTGCGTATCTATCTTCGGCCTCCGCTCTAGTGGTGTACCCTTTGTAGCTGTTACCGCTAACACGGTGAACCTGTCTCCGACACTCCTCCCAGTCGTTGTAGACTCCGGGAACCTTGCCCTTGTACACGACATACCACGTCATATCTGCGTACATATGCACAAGCTAAAGAAACATTAGTGCACGCGCTCATAGATGTTTGCAACGAATAAGAGCAAACTCAAAAACGATCCAAGTAGTATGAACTAAAAGGCATGCCTCATACATTGTTGGTCGGAACAAATATGAACATCCCGGGATGGCGTCAGTGAGGCCAGGTAGGATGCACAAGAGATTGATATTTGTGCCATCACACCAGGCTCACCAAGGCGTCACCCCCGGAGTGTCTGATTGACCAAACATTCTAATCATTGGCACTAAAATGGAAGAAAGGCCAATGCAGTTAAGAAGTGCCAACTCAAATAAGAGACAAGTAGCTATTATGAACTAAATGGAATGCCTCATATTTTGTTGGCCGGAACAAATATTAACATTTAGAGAAGGGGTAAGCGAAACCAAGTAGGATGCACAAGAGATTGATACTTGTGTCATCGCACCAGGTTCACTAGCCCCTCCTCCAAGTGTATAGGTGACCAAACATTCTAATCATCGGCATTTTAAAATACGAAAGCAAATGGAAGAATGACAAGGGCCTCATACTTTGTCGATCGAAACAAATATGAACATCCCGGGATGGCGTTAGTGAGGCCAGGTAGGATGCACAAGAGATTGATATTTGTGCCATCACACCAGGCTCACTAGCGACACCCCGGAGTGTACAGTTGACCGAACATTCTAATCATCGGCCAAATGCAATTAAGAAGTGCCAACTCAAACAAGAGATAAGTAGCTACTATGAACTAAATGGAATGCCTCATACATTGTTGGTCAAAACAAATTTTAACATTCAGGGATGGAGTGAGCGAGGCCAGGTAGGATGCACAAGACATGGATATTTGTGCCATCACACCAGGCTCGCTCGCTCCACCCCCAAGTGTACAAGTGACCAACCATTCTAATCATCGGCATATGCAAACAAAATTAACGACCAAATCAAGTGCGGAAAACGACAGAGCCATATATATAAGTTCACAAACATAGCCGAACTAGTAATTAATAGCAAGTAAAGTGCTGGATAAAGTTTATTACAACAGAAGCTCGTCTTTAGTTCACAACTACATAACTAGGCTCGCACATCAAGACTTTCTCGGAGCGTGGATAAAACCGCCGCCTTTCTTCAAGCACATCCATGAGCGGTAGTCGTCACCCTGCATTTGGAGCTTTGTGTCTATGTCACTGTTTGACGGCTGATAGCCGGCGAAGAACTCCCCCGCGCTTCTAACGACATCTTGATGGATGATTTCACAAAACTCTACTTGGATGCGGAAGAAGTCTTGCTTGATGCCGTCGTCAGGGACCCGCGCCAATTTGTTGGCCCGGTCTCCGAGATGCTCGAGGTAGCGTAAGCTGCTGCTGGTCCCGTATGAACTTATCCATGTGATAGAGGGCGTAGTAGGCATCCTTGTTACTAGAAGGCGGCTTCTTGACGCAGGGAAACTTTGTTTGGTGCTTGAACACATGCTTCCCGTACCTAACATTTGGCCTCTGCATGTTGCCTTTCGCTTTGACGTAGCCATTGAGAGCATCATCAAGTACGGCCTTGACATTCGTGTAGTCCGTGGTTGACTTACCGTCCGCATCGAGGTATGTGGCCACGGAATGCTTCGGGGTTATGGAGATGAGTGTGCAGGTTTTGTCTCTGCGTAGAACACATAATGTTTAAGAACATGACGATTGAAATCTAAAAAAATCACGAGTTAAGAACGGTACGGTGAGGGCCGGGGTGACTTACTCGGGAAATACAGGCAGGAGGATGTTACACTTATTCTGGTTCGCTAGAAAGAATTCTTTGAGGTATCCACTCGCGATCGCCGGTCTCCGGCGGTGGTCAAGTGGACGGCACGCATGTAGAAGGGGTCGGCTATCGCGATGTCCGGGATCTTGTTTCTAATGATCCGCATCGCCTTGCTGAGCGAGTATAGGCGAATGAAGGTGTAGTGCAGCGGATAACTGTTCAGCATGGCGAAGATGTCATCATACCGCAGGAAGATATTCTCCGCGAAGCCACTATCGACAAAGCCATGGCCCGAGGGCACCTTGGCAACATACACTGGGTATCCATTATCTTTCTCCCCGAGACGCCGCTCCTCCATAAACATAACACCGTCAACCAGAGATCGCATAGGACCGGGTGCAGCATCGTACAATCTTTGAACTAGCATCCGCTCACCCGACACATGCACCCTCGCCTCTATATTCTTGGGCACTGGTGGCCCGTCCTGAGCACGGATAGGTAACGGCTGGCTGGCAGACTTGTCATCCTTCTTCTTTCTTTTCCGTCCCTTCGGCTTCATTTTTACTGGGACTGCATTCTCCTCTTCGCAAGCCTTCTTCAGTGTGTTAGGACTGATAACACTTCTCACCTCGGCTATCGGCTGAGTCTCGGTGAAATCGGCAGCTGGAGGCGTCTCCTGAGAACAGAATAGGCGCCGCTTGTTGTAATAGGTTTTCCCCTCGGCGGCAGCTTGAGAGGGTTGGCTACTGAGATCGTAGTCCATCACCCCAAAATCGAAGTTGCAGTCCAGGTTGGCGAACGTACTGTCCTCGTCCGGACCATCGTTCGGATCCTGTGCCATCTGCATGTCCACATCAGCCATGTCCACATCAGCTGATTGCGGCACCGTTGGGGTGGTCTTGCCATGGCTTGGCGCCGGCACGGCTGGGGGTCTTGTACGTGGGGTGGTGTCCCTCGCCCCCAAACGAATACGGCTCTTTGGCCAAACCATGGACCAATTGAAGCAATGCTTTGGAGGGTAAGGACCTCATCTTCGTCGGCACCATGGGGTTGAAAGGGAGGTAGCACGTCGTCGTAGCCGCTAAGCACCCGAACCAGTTGAATCCTATACACGTCGGGTTGCATGGGTTTACCGTGTAACTGACGGTTGCTCGGTTGAACAATTTTGGCCTTGGCAACATCGATCAACTCGCCGTTCACAAACTGCAGGAGAGTGCATGGGACGTCGACGGCGGAGCTCTGCGGAAAACATGTAGGGCGTTAGGGATGGCTAGCTAGTCAAAGGCAAGGATATATATGGAAGTCATTGGCCAAGGGTTGGTTACCGTGATGGCGTCCAGCTCGGCTAAGGTCGAGGCACCGCCGGCGGCGGGCGTGCAATTGATGGAGTGGCCGCTTGTTGGCGCGGTGCCGGGCGGCGTATTATCCGCAGCGACGGGTGCATTGAGCTGAAGTAATGGCGCCGCGGGAGACACCAAGGTTGGCGCCGCGAGCCACCACGGTTGGCGCCGCGGGAGCCACCAAGGTTGGCGCCGCCGGAGCCACCAATGTTGGCGCCGCCGGAGACACCATTGTTGCCGCCTCGCGGACTCACCGATGGCGCCACGCTGTGGGAGTTGCTGCCCGTGAACCGGGAACCGGGGGAGGCCCCTTTTTTCCTCCCTCATACCACGCGCCCAGACCGGCAACCAAGGTAGGGATGAGGGAGCTAAGCGTCGTGCCCACTTGGTCCTCCACTTGCTGTCTTTGCGTCCTCTGTTGGGTCTCCACGATTTGTTGCACTTGTTGCCGCACTTGCTCCTCGACCAATGTCGGGATCTGCGCAACTTGTGCCTTGAGCTGTGCGACCTCCTTCTCATCGATGGTGGCCTTTCTCTCCTTTTCCCCGACTTATAGTATTCTGACCATTTCATAGAGCATCCTTCGCCGACCACACGACCAGCCGACGTCGGCTTACTCAATGGATCCCTCTTCTTGTGGGCATTCAACGCCCTATTTAAAGGGTTGTCCCAAGGGGCACACTGCGAGGAGCTCGTGGACCCCGCGCCGCTACTAGCTTCCTTTTCACTTTCCGTAGCGATCTCCTTAGCCTACGGGAGGAACATGCATGAACCATTTAGAAATTTGGATTCAACAATAAGAATGCAACCATAAAGGAGCTAATTAAGCGGGTGCATTCCTTACCAGAAGAGCCTCAAACTCCTTCACATCCGGAGTGGTGGTGAGCTCCTTTGTTTTCGGGTCAATACGGTACCGGGCCAGGAGAAAGTTCCTGGTTTGCTTGTTTGTGTATTGCGGGAGGAGGGGCTCGAGGCCGTTCTTCACACGCTCCTCATCCGCGGCGTCCCATTTCGGTTGCGCCACCCTAAAACCGCCAGGACCAAGTTTGTGGGTGCCTAAGTTCAGTTTTCGCATGTCCTTCCCCCACTGACTAGAATCCGACGTTGACTCGCTCTCGCACTTGATCTTGAAATCAGCGTAGTCTTGCTCGGTGATCGAGGGATTTGACTCCTTGATCTTCTCGTAACTCTCACCATTATTAATCATTTTCTTCACTCGGGTCCTCCAACTAGCGAGGGCGGTGCTCATCTTCGTGAGGGCGGCATTGTGCACTTTGTTCCGCATGAGACGCTTTTCTGAGCAGTCCACCGGGAACTCGTATCGTTCGTGTAGCTTCTTGAAGAGGAGGGTGCGCAAATTCGCTCGGTCAGGATGCCTGAGGTTCTCGGTGTTGATCGAGACCGTGCTCCGGAGGATGCACCCGAGTTGGGCAGAGTACCCTTTGACTAAATCAGGGGGCGCCGTTGGATGCCCAGTGGCGTTCACTTCGGTGAATGCTTGCTTCACGGTGCTGAGCACATTCGGGCGACGCTCCCTCCGTAGCTTCTTCGGTGCGCCGGTGTCATCCTCGGCGGCACCATCCGTGGTGTCATCCTCGGCGGCACCATCACTGGTGTCATCCTCGGCGGCATCGTCCGCTCGGTACTCTGGATCGGGGCCATCATCCTCGCCGTCGTCGCGGCGAGGTTGTGACTCCATCACCTCAATTTCATCGGTTAGCATCCAGAACGGCTTGCTGCCGCTGCCGCCGGCCTCTTCGTTGTTGGCCATGTTCGAACTAAGTAGGAAAAAATGCATAAAATTAGCGCAAGATTTCACGGAAAAATTGGGCATGACCTATGCTAATTTATGGACATATGAGTGCCCCATTTTCGCCGAAACGGAAATGAATCAACATTTCGGCGATAATGGGCAACTCTGTCGATCCCTGCACAAGAATATGACACCATATACACCAGCTGAGCACCAACAGCAAGCAAGCAGCAGCAACAGATCAAGAGCAAGCAGCAGCATGCATCAACAGCAAGCAAGCAGCAGCAGCTAGCACCATGCATCAACAACAAGCAGCAACAGCTAGTAGCTAGCAGCAGCTAACACCAGCAACAACTACCAGCAGCATCAGCCAGCAGCAGCTAGCAGCCAACACCAGCAGCAGCTCACACCAGCACCAGCAAGCAGGAGACCTAAGGTGTTGCTCACCGTGAGTCGCGGGGAGTCACGGGCTACCTTGGAGGATGCGGCGGCGGTCTTCTGCAGCGGCGTTAGCAGTCGAGGGCGACGGCGCCGTGCTTTTCCTGCTCCTGCTCCAACCCTTGCAAATTTTCAAAATAAAAATTCAGTAAGCTTTGAACTCTAAAAATAAAAGAGTTACCTAGCACATGCACCTAGCAGCACCTCACCTCTAAAAAAAAGAAGCTATGATGATCGAGGGCGGCGCGGCGTGCTTCTCCAGCTGCTGCTCCAAGGTGCACGTGGCGGTCAGGTGCTGCTACAACTAGTGCTGTAAACATCAAAATGAACACTGTTAGCATCAGCAGTTAGAACTAAATTTCAAACCAGAGAACTAAATTTCAAAGTCCAGTATACTCCAGTATACTGCTAATTAGTGTGAACTAAACCAGAGAATGAACTTGTTCTTTTTATGAACTAAAACATCTTTTCCCCCTTCCTTGCTTGCTACATCTGCAACAAAATAAATGGTAAAACTAAACTACAAAGAACTAGCTGCATTCCTATGAACTCCTTTTGTGAAATCAAAATTACAGAGAGTATTCCTGCACCTAACAACCTAGCAGCAGCAGCAAGCAAGCAAGCAACCTAGAAGCAGCAGCAGCAAGCAAGCACATATATAGCAGCAGCAGCCTAGCAAGCACATAGCAGCAGCAGCAAGCAAGCAACCTAGCAAGCACAACACTAACACCAACTACATATTTACCATGAATTTCTTTGATCAGCCAAATGAAGCAAGTGTGCTATTTGTATGAACAGAACCACAAAACTAGATATGAACATGCCCACATTCAAGAATAGTTTCACCTTTTCCTCCTATTTTCTTATAGTGGAATACAAGTTCAATAATCACTCAATACTGCTTGATATATTAATGTAAAATACCTTAAACAGAGTCATATATTCACCTTATCCTAATGTAATGCTAGCAGTATTGCTCCTCTAAGGAAAATTATATCCTCAAATTAAGACATTGGTGGACGGTCGTACCGGCCGGCCCAGGCCCGAGGATGGATGAGTCGGCCCAAATTTTGAGCTCACCGTAGCAGTGTTGTTATTTAACTTGGTTGTCTAAAAAATACTAACTCTGTCCATAAAATGATGTCAAAAATTTATTTAAATTTAGATGTAATTTAGTATATAGATATATTTAAATTTAGACGAATTTTCGATAATCTATAGACGGAGGGAGTACAACTTTCCCTAACCAAAGTCTAGGTAGACCGTGTGCATTATTTACAACCAGAACAGCAAAAGGAATAGTCTACATTAATCTGAGGTTTACCCTCGCAGAGCAGCAAAGAAAAATGATGGAACTAGTGAGCTGTTCAAGTTTTCAAGAGCATATTTTTCGCAAAAAAAAAGCTTGCACGACCATATGAACGAACAAATACAGAGCAGGCCTCGCGGTGCAAACCAGCATGTGATGTGGGAAAACAAGCATGACCTACAGGGGCTGTTTTTGTGGTCTTCGCTCATAGGCAGGTTGCAGAAATACAAAGTCTCGTCAAATTCATCGCTCAGAGGGGGGGGAGCAGCAGCAGTAAGAAACCTACCTTGGAAGGATGCGGTGGTGGCGTCAGCGGTCGAGGGCGGCACGGCGTGCTTCTCCCGCTGCTGCTCCAGGACGCTTGCGTGGCGTGCTGCTCCTCCGTGGCGAGGTCGGGGACGAGGTCGCAGACGAGGTGCTGCTCCTCCGCGGCGAGGTCGAGGACAAGGTCGCAGACGAGGTGGGAGAGGCGGTCGCCGGCGGTAAATCGAGGAGGAGAGGCCACCGGTGGGAGGAGGGGGATCGAGGTCGAGGGGATCTGGCCGCCGGGGTCGAGGAGGGGGCGTTGCTCAGGGGAGGGGTGGCGGCCGCCGGTGGGAGGTGGCGTCACTCAGGGGAGGGGTGGCAGCGCGAGGCAGATCGAGGGACGGCGGCGTCGCTCAGGGAAGGGAGGGACGGCGGCGTCGCTCAGGGCAGGTGGGATCTGGTCGAACGGGGGAAGAAGGGACCGGAAATTTCACTAAGTCCCCTGACGCCTTAGCAATAGCGCACCTCTCGGGGTGCGCCACTATGAGGCTTAACAATGGCGCACCTCTAGGGGTGCGCCACTGCCTCTTTATGGCTGGGTCAAAAGAACAACGCGCGGGGGATTGACATATCCCGCTTAGTACCGCACTGGCTCTGTCCCTGGTTGGTTTGTGCCAAACCCCTGCCGGCCAGGTTCGAACCCTGGCGGCCCCAATTTTTTTCCTTTTCTTTTTAAATTGATTTAACACTATAATAAACATCCAAAATAGCATAATACACCAAAATAAAAGGCATAAATAATTATAATTATGTAGAATAGTTAAAATACTATAGAATCTATAAAATATCCAAAAATATAAATTATATGTCTATTTTGATCGGTACAATGTGTAGATTAACAATATGACATCCGTTATTCATACAAGAAAATGATACATAATTATCTTTTCACAATCTTCTTGCCCTTCTTTCTCGCGGTTGAATAATTTAGCCCCGGAACTCCTAGATTAATTTATTCTCTTGAATGGACGGCCTTTAGGTAGGGTGGTCCTGCTTCTTCTTGTTGTGTATGGTTCTTCATCATCGTCATCGTCATCTTCCATCTTCGGATCGCCATACTGGTCAAAGTCTAGCTCGTTGGCGGCTCCATCCATTCCGATGATGCTCCTTTTGCCTCTCCTCACGATAACACGGCTGGGCTTTTGCGGGTCGGTAATGAAGAAGCATTGGTCCACTACCCATGGCTCATATTTCGCGGTGACCTTTGCATTTCAAATCCCTGCAAACAAACACATGCAACACATGTGTGGATCGGAGGCTTTGCATATACAACACATGTGGAGGCTTCGCATACAACACACATGCACGCGCGTGATCGAGACGATTTTCGCGCATGCGCACATATGTGTGTGTGCAAGACGATCGGAACCGGTCACACACAAAGCATAAAACCAACAAAGTTACCGATACGGCGAGACCTAGAGTGTTGGATGAGGTAAAAAGTTGAGATTGAGTAGGGTATTAAGCTAAGAAAGCTTCACCATTACTTACCTATTAAGCTAAGACATAGCAATGGCGCACTACTAAGTGGTGCGCCACTGCTACGCCTCTCATCTCTAAAAAAGGGGCTATGGCCACCCCCTAGCAGTGGCGCACCTAATGACATGCGCCATAGGTAACATATGTAGCAGTGGCGCACCACAGCAGTGCGCCATTGCTAAGCCTATCATCTCTAAACGGTCTCTGGACACCTCCTAGCAGTGGCGCACCTCTACAACGTGCGCCATAGGTAAGGAATATAGCAGTGGCGCACCCAGGAGACGTGCGCCACTACTAGGTTGGGGGAGGATCTGGCCTCCTGTCACCACTTACTTATGGCGCACCAGAATCAAGGTGCGCCACTACTACTTTTGTAACAGTGGCCCACCGTTTTGTGGTGCGCCACTGCTAAGTAGTAGTGGCGCACGGCAGCCATGGTGCGCCACTGATGGCAGTCTTACGGCTAGGCCTTTTCCTAGTAGTGCACTATCTCGCTGGACCAGCTCGCGCTTGGTGGACAAGTACTCGTGCCATGAACGGAGGTCAATTCATGACTTGGGAGGATTTCAAACTCAAGTTCAGCAAGTACCATGTACCCCCGGGTCTTATCAAGAAGATGAGGGATGAATTCCGTGAACTGAAACAAGGTCGCATGACGGTGGTTGAGTACCGTGACAAGTTTCTCACTTTGTCAAGGTATGCCCCTGATGAGACTGACACCGTTGAGAAGAGGAAGGAGAGATTCCTGAACGGACTGCATGATGAGATGCAGACTGTCCTCGTCAACATCCCCTTCGCCGACCTCGAAGCCCTTGTTGACTCCGCCATCCAGATGGAGGGCAAGTTAAACCAAGCTAATGAAAACCGCAAGCGCCGCATGGCAAATCAGAGTGGATCAAGCCACCCCCAAAAGTTTCGCCCTAGCTCAAGCGGAGGTTTCACTCCGAGACACAACAAACCCCCGATGCAGAACTCTCGCCCCGGTTATCAGAACCGGAGTGGAGGAAACTCCAAGCCAGGAGGCTACAACAACAACAACAACAACAACAACTACAACCGCGCTCCACCCCGAGCCCCTAACAACAACAACACCAACGCCAACACCAACCCCAGAACTGGAAGCAATGCCATTCCCGTCGCGAACAAGCAGGACAAGAGCACTATCACTTGTTATGAGTGTGGTGTAGTGGGGCACTACTCCAACGAGTGTCCCAAGCGTCTTGCCAAGCTCGCCGGCAACACCGCTGCCCCTGCTCAGCAGCAATGCCGTGTCTCCACCGGCAAGAAGTTCGCCCCCAACAACCCCAACAACCGCAACGGCCGTCTCTACCACATGAACGCCGAAGAAGCCCAGGAAGCACCAGATGTTGTGCTGGGTATGTTTTCTATCAACCACACCCCTGCTAGAGTGTTGTTTGATTCCGGAGCATCTCATTCCTTTGTCACCGAAGATTTTGCATCAACAAGTAAAATTCAACCCCTCAGTTTGAAGCATGTTATGATAGTTCAAATCCCCGGATCAACCACCAAAGCCAGAAAATTTTGCAAAAATGTGCCAATCAAAATCCATGATGTAGATTTCTTTGCAAATCTAATCATACTCGGAACTAAAGGTTTGGAAGTTGTCCTAGGAATGGACTGGATGTCCAAGCACAATGGATTGATAGACTGCGCCAAGAAAGCCATAACCATGACTAGCAGCACTGGTATCGTAGTTGAGCACGTCTCTGAAAAACTACCCAGAAAATTTACCTGCAACCAAAGTGTATCCAAGCCAACTCTGGATCAAATCAGGGTCGTTTGTCGCTACCCTGATGTGTTTCCAGATGATCTACCCGGTATGCCCCCGGACCGGGATATCGAGTTTATCATCGAGTTAATCCCTGGAACTGGACCCATCGCCCAGAGAGCCTACAGCATGAACGCAGCCGAGCTGGTGGAGCTAAAGAAGCAAATAGATGATATGTTAGCCAAAGGTTTGATTAGACCAAGTGCATCCCCCTGGAGATCCCCCGTCTTGTTTGTCGACAAGAAAGATGGTGCAAATCGTTTATGCACAGACTATCGTAAGCTTAACGATGTCACCATCAAAAACAAATACCCCTTACCCAAGATCGAAGACTTGTTTGACCAACTCACCGGATCCCGAGTTTTCTCCAAGATAGATCTTAGAACTGGATACCACCAACTAAAGATCAGAGCCACCGATATTCCAAAAACTGCCTTTACCACCAGATATGGGTTGTATGAGTACAACGTCATGTCGTTTGGATTAACCAATGCTCCCGCTTATTTCATGAATCTCATGAATAAGATCTTCATGAACTTTCTGGACAAGTTTGTCGTTGTTTTCATCGACGACATTCTGGTCTACTCCAAGTCCGAAGAGGAACATGAACAGCATTTGGAGATTGTTCTAGAAACCCTTAGACAACACCAATTCTACGCCAAGTTTAGCAAGTGTGAGTTTTGGCTGGAAGAAGTTGGATTCCTCGGACACATCTTGTCTGCAGGAGGAATTGCCGTAGATCCCGCCAAGATCAAAACTGTTATGGAATGGAAAGCCCCAACCACACAAACCGAGGTCCGCGCTTTTCTTGGATTAGCCGGATATTACCGCAGATTTGTAGAAGGTTTTTCGAGCATCGCTCGACCAATGACCCAACTGCTGAAAAAGGACAGAAAGTTTGAGTGGACCGACAAGTGCGAAGAGAGCTTTCAACAGCTCAAGAGTAGACTGACAACAGCCCCAATCCTGATCATGCCAGATATCGCAAAACCCTTTGACGTATATTGCGACGCCTCCAAGACTGGACTTGGATGCGTGCTTATGCAAGAAGGCAAGGTTGTATCCTACCTTTCAAGACAACTCAAGCAACATGAACAGAATTACCCAACCCATGACCTCGAGCTTGCAGCCGTGGTCTTAGCCCTGAAAGTTTGGCGTCATTACCTCATGGGTAATCGATGCGAGATCTACTCTGACCACAAAAGCCTCAAATACATATTCACCCAGAAGGAGTTGAACATGAGACAACGCCGATGGATCGAATTGATTAAGGATTACGACATGGAGATTCACTACCACCCCGGCAAGGCCAATGTGGTAGCGGATGCTTTGAGTCGACTGCCGTGCCAGTTGAACTCCATGCTCGCAACCGAACAGCCCAGTTTGCACCAAGAGTTTGAACAGTTCAGACTGGAACTTGTGAGTGAAGGATTCCTAGCCAGCATAGAATTGCAACCCACCTTGGTTGGTCAGATCAAGGAAGCCCAGAAAGACAACGCTAGCATTGACGGAATCAAGAAACAGATAGCCGAAGGAAAAGCCCCCGGATTCACCGTAGACGAAGCCGGAGTGCTTTGGTACAAAGAACGTCTCTGCGTACCATCGGACTCTGACTTGAAACAAGTCATCTTGCAAGAAGCCCATGACACCCTTTATTCCATCCACCCCGGAGGTACCAAGATGTACCAGGACCTAAAGGAACAATTTTGGTGGCACGGAATGAAGAGAGAGATCGGTAGCTATATCGCTAAGTGTGACATCTGTCAGAGAGTCAAGGCAGAACACCAAAGACCCGCTGGACTGTTGCAACCCCTTCAGATTCCAGAATGGAAATGGGACTCCGTCGGAATGGACTTTATCACCGGACTGCCCAAATCCAGCAAAGGCAATGATTCCATATGGGTAGTGGTCGACAGATTGACCAAAGTCGCCCATTTCATCGCCGTCAAAACCACCTATCAAGGCCCCAAGTTAGCTGAACTCTACATCTCCAGAATAGTCGCTTTGCACGGAACCCCCAAATCGATAGTGTCAGATAGAGGATCACAGTTCACCTCAAGGTTACGCGAAGGTGCATGAAGGACTAGGCACTCGCCTAAATTTCAGCACCGCCTATCACCCTCAGACCGACGGACAGACTGAGAGAGTAAACCAGATACTGGAAGACATGCTTAGAGCATGCGTACTGGAATACGGATCCAAGTGGGAAGACTGCCTACCTTACGCAGAATTCTCCTACAACAATAGTTATCAAGCCAGCCTACAGATGGCCCCCTTTGAAGCTTTGTACGGAAGGAAGTGACGTACCCCCCTGAACTGGTCAGAAGTCGGAGAGAGTCAAGTTTTCGGCCCAGACGTTCTTCGTGAAGCCGAAGAGAAAGTCCACAAGATCCGCGAGTACCTCAAGACTGCGCAATCCAGACAGAAGAGCTACGCCGACAAGAGACGTCGGGAGATGACCTTTGAGATCGGAGATTACGTCTATCTCAAAGTATCCCCCTTGAAAGGGATGCAAAGGTTTCAGCTGAAAGGAAAGCTTGCACCTCGCTATGTGGGACCTTTCCAAGTCCTCAGCCGCCGAGGTGAAGTATCTTATCAACTGGAGTTGCCTGAAGAAATGTCGGCTGTGCACGACGTTTTTCACATCTCACTTCTCCGGAAATGTCTTGAAGTCCCTGAGAAGACCGTAGTGTTCAAGAACATCGATCACCGATCGGTGGATATCAATAAGGATCTGACTTACCGCGAAGTGCCGATTCGCATCCTAGAAGAAGCTTACCGAACCACCCGCACCCGAAGCATCAAGTTTTTGAAGATCCAATGGAGTAATCATACCGAGGATGAAGCCACCTAGGAACGCGAAGACTTCATGAAGAAGGAATACCCAGATCTCTTTAGTACCTAACTTTCTTTTCGATCTCGGGACAAGATCTTTTGTAAGGGGGAAGGGTTTGTAACACCCCAAATTTCAATAAAAAGAAAGTTAGAGAATTCCAGAAAGCAAAATTTCAAACCAACAAAAACTTTTCTTTGGCATATAGTACCATGCATAGGACTTGTGCATTTGAGTGATATGCCATGATGATTGTTATTACTTGTATTTGATATGCTCTAAAACCCTAGAGTGATCATATGAAGATCACCAACCAAATAAATCAAAGAGGAAGAAAATCCACTAATTGGAAAACCCTAAAAACCCTCACATATGCCCTATGGCATTTTTATAAATTTTGACCCTAGACCTATTTGGTCTTCACCATTAGTTGAATAATGTTGTTAAACACTTATTACAACTTTTGGAATCAAAGGTTCACCATTCAAATGAATTTCAAACACATTTTCCACTCACATGAGATAATGGCCAAATCTGCCAAATTTAGTCGGATCACCACTTTGAGCCCCTGCAATCCAATTTTCCCAAACCAATGCTTGCTAACTCTTTGCACCATTTCAAAGTCAACATCAAGGTGAACAACTTTGATGAAGACCACCCTGCCAAATTCATCTTTGATCACTAGCTATGCTCATCCAAAGTTGCAACTTTATAACAAGTTCAACAATCTTCACTTAGCCATTTTGGCCAATTTTTGAATTCTAATTTTTCCACCACCCCCTCAATTCACCTCTGGTCAATTACAACTTATATCAACCCTCACATATCACAAACATTCACCATTTGAATTTTTCCAAATTTGAATATTTTGCAAATTCCAAATTATGGCACTATTTGCACACTATTGCAAATAGTGATTCTACCCTAACTAACCTACTCCAACTTGCACCAAATGGTCCCCTGGTTCCCTCTCTCACTAACACCAACAATAAAAACCCTAGGAGGAGAGGGATTGCATGCATGGCATGGCCATGCCGGCCACATGCCGGCCATGCCGCACCACCTCCTCTCCCCTTGCTTCCCAACCCTGGCCACCCTGCCAAACAACGACACCGCACCCTACTGGACATGCTAGAGCAAGCCCTGGTCGAGGAGGAGCCCTGCATCGGCCAGACCAGCACGCGTCCATGGCGCCCTGGACGCCGCTCGCGTCGCGCGTGTGCACCCCACGGGCACGCACTGGACACGCGCCGCGCCACGACCTCGAGCACGCCCTGGCCCCGCTTGCAACGCGTTGAGCACCGCCGTGACACCACGACGCCGCCAGACACGCGCCCAGCCCAGACCCGTGACGACCGGCGCCGGAGACGACGACTTGTTCCCGTACGCGCCGCGGCCGTCGTGGAAGCAATGCGACCTAACCCAGCCTCCCCCAACCGCGCTGTCGCCGCCAAACGCATCGCCTGGAAGAGGAGAACCCGACAGCACCCTCGCCGAGCCCAACCGCTCACCGGAATCGCCGCGAGCATGTCGACTTCGCCGCAGCCCCCACGGTCACTCGCTCGCCTATAAAAGGAGAGCTCCGTTCGTCGAATTGAGCACACCCACTACTAGGAAAAAGGCAATCAGTGGCGCACCACATATAGCCTTCAGTGGCGCACTAGTGGTGCGCCACTGCTATCACGCCACTGCTAACTCCTAGTAGTGGCGCACTAGGGGTGCGCCACTACTAGCCTGGATACCAGTGGCGCACTGCGTGGTGCGCCATTGACATGTCCAGCAGTGCGCCACTATTACTCCAAAGTGGTGCGCCACTGTTGGTCAATGGCAGTGCGCCACCACTGTCTAGACGAGGTGCGCCACTGCTACCGTTTTGCGTGCGCCACTGTTTCAGCGAGGTGGTGCGCCACTGTTGCGTGTGGACGTGCGCCACTGCTGTCTCCAGGACGTGCGCCACTGCTGAGGTTCCTGGTGCGCCACTGCTAGTCTCGGAGGGGATCACAGGGCAGTGCGCCACTGGATCCAGCGCAGTGCGCCACTGCTACTTAGTGGACGTGCGCCACTGATGGGCCACTAGTGCGCCACTGCTACGAATTTCGAATTTTTTTTTTGTATCCTGGCAGGTATTTATACAGGTTGTATATCACAGTACAATAGCACAATACAGGATACATAACACATATAAACAACAGCACAACTTATCCATACATAATTCTTCACATTAGCCCCACATGATTCACAAGATTTCACATTAGAGAAGTTACGAGGTTACAATGCAAGTTACGGGGTTACAAAGTCGCAAATGAGCTAGTGGTTACACAAGATCGATCATCTAAAGTACAATCACATAGAAGAGAGCTAGAGTCACTACTAGCACCATCCCGATAATAGTGGTCTTCATCCGGTTCCTCCTCCGCTCCGTCCTCTCTCCCGCCAAATAGCGTGCGTATCTATCTTCGGCCTCCGCTCTAGTGGTGTACCCTTTGTAGCTGTTACCGCTAAAACGGTGAACCTGTCTCCGACACTCCTCCCAGTCGTTGTAGACTCCGGGAACATTGCCCTTGTACACGACATACCACGTCATATCTGCGTACATATGCACAAGCTAAAGAAACATTAGTGCACGCGCTCATAGATGTTTGCAACGAATAAGAGCAAACTCAAAAACGATCCAAGTAGTATGAACTAAAAGGCATGCCTCATACATTGTTGGTCGGAACAAATATGAACATCCCGGGATGGCGTCAGTGAGGCCAGGTAGGATGCACAAGAGATTGATATTTGTGCCATCACACCAGGCTCACTGGCGTCACCCCGGAGTGTACAGTTGACCAAACATTCTAATCATTGGCACTAAAATGGAAGAAAGGCCAATGCAGTTAAGAAGTGCCAACTCAAATAAGAGACAAGTAGCTATTATGAACTAAATGGAATGCCTCATATTTTGTTGGTCGGAACAAATATTAACATTTAGAGAAGGGGTAAGTGAAACCAAGTAGGATGCACAAGAGATTGATACTTGTGTCATCGCACCAGGTTCACTAGCCCCTCCCCCAAGTGTACAAGTGACCAAACATTCTAATCATCGGCATTTTAAAATACGAAAGCAAATGGAAGAATGACAAGGGCCTCATACTTTATCGATTGAAACAAATATGAACATCCCGGGATGGCGTTAGTGAGGCCAGGTAGGATGCACAAGAGATTGATATTTGTGCCATCACACCAGGCTCACTAGCGACACCCCGGAGTGTACAGTTGACCGAACATTCTAATCATCGGCCAAATGCAATTAAGAAGTGCCAACTCAAACAAGAGATAAGTAGCTACTATGAACTAAATGGAATGCCTCATACATTGTTGGTCAAAACAAATTTTAACATTCAGGGATGGAGTGAGCGAGGCCAGGTAGGATGCACAAGACATGGATATTTGTGCCATCACACCAGGCTCGCTCGCTCCACCCCCAAGTGTACAAGTGACCAACCATTCTAATCATCGGCATATGCAAACAAAATTAACGACCAAATCAAGTGCGGAAAACGACAGAGCCATATATATAAGTTCACAAACATAGCCGAACTAGTAATTAATAGCAAGTAAAGTGCTGGATAAAGTTTATTACAACAGAAGCTCGTCTTTAGTTCACAACTACATAACTAGGCTCGCACATCAAGACTTTCTCGGAGCGTGGATAAAACCGCCGCCTTTCTTCAAGCACATCCATGAGCGGTAGTCGTCACCCTGCATTTGGAGCTTTGTGTCTATGTCACTGTTTGACGGCTGATAGCCGGCGAAGAACTCCCCCGCGCTTCTAACGACATCTTGATGGATGATTTCACAAAACTCTACTTGGATGCGGAAGAAGTCTTGCTTGATGCCGTCGTCAGGGACCCGCGCCAATTTGTTGGCCCAGTCTCTGAGATGCTCAGGTAGCGTAAGCTGCTGCTGGTCCCGTATGAACTTATCCATGTGATAGAGGGCGTAGTAGGCATCCTTGTTACTAGAAGGCGGCTTCTTGACGCAGGGAAACTTTGTTTGGTGCTTGAACACATGCTTCCCGTACCTAACATTTGGCCTCTGCATGTTGCCTTTCGCTTTGACGTAGCCATTGAGAGCATCATCAAGTACGGCCTTGACATTCGTGTAGTCCGTGGTTGACTTACCGTCCGCATCGAGGTATGTGGCCACGGAATGCTTCGGGGTTATGGAGATGAGTGTGCAGGTTTTGTCTCTGCGTAGAACACATAATGTTTAAGAACATGACGATTGAAATCTAAAAAAATCACGAGTTAAGAACGGTACGGTGAGGGCCGGGGTGACTTACTCGGGAAATACAGGCAGGAGGATGTTACACTTCTTCTGGTTCGCTAGAAAGAAGTCTTTGAGGTATCCACTCGCGACTGCCCGGTCTCCGACGGTGGCCAAGTGGACGGCACGCATGTAGAAGGGGTCGGCTATCGCGATGTCCGGGATCTTGTTTCTAATGATCCGCATCGCCTTGCTGAGCGAGTATAGGCGAATGAAGGTGTAGTGCAGCGGATAACTGTTCAGCATGGCGAAGATGTCATCATACCGCAGGAAGATATTCTCCGCGAAGCCACTATCGACAAAGCCATGGCCCGAGGGCACCTTGGCAACATACATCGGGTATCCATTATCTTTCTCCCTGAGACGTCGCTCCTCCATAAACATAACACCGTCAACCAGAGATCGCATAGGACCGGGTGCAGCATCGTACAATCTTTGAACTAGCATCCGCTCACCCGACACATGCACCCTCGCCTCTATATTCTTGGGCACTGGTGGCCCGTCCTGAGCACGGATAGGTAACGGCTGGCTGGCAGACTTGTCATCCTTCTTCTTTCTTTTCCGTCCCTTCGGCTTCATTTTTTACTGGGACTGCATTCTCCTCTTCGCAAGCCTTCTTCAGTGTGTTAGGACTGATAACACTTCTCACCTCGGCTATCGGCTGAGTCTCGGTGAAATCGGCAGCTGGAGGCGTCTCCTGAGAACAGAATAGGCGCCGCTTGTTGCAATAGGTTTTCCCCTCGGCGGCAGCTTGAGAGGGTTGGCTACTGAGATCGTAGTCCATCACCCCAAAATTGAAGTTGCAGTCCAGGTTGGCGAACGTACTGTCCTCGTCCGGACCATCGTTCGGATCCTGTGCCATCTGCATATCCACATCAGCCATGTCCACATCAGCTGATTGCGGCACCGTTGGGGTGGTCTTGCCATGGCTTGGCACCGGCACGGCTGGGGGTGCTGTCTGTGGGGTGGTGTCCCTCGCCCCCAAACGAATCGGCTCTTTGGCCAAACCATGGACCAATTGAAGCAATGCTGGAGGGTAAGGACCTCATCTTCGTCGGCACCATGGGGTTGAAAGGGAGGTAGCACGTCGTCGTAGCCGCTAAGCACCCGAACCAGTTGAATCCTATACACGTCGGGTTGCATGGGTTTACCGTGTAACTGACGGTTGCTCGGTTGAACAATTTTGGCCTTGGCAACATCGATCAACTCGCCGTTCACAAACTGCAGGAGAGTGCATGGGACGTCGACGGCGGAGCTCTGCGGAAAACATGTAGGGCGTTAGGGATGGCTAGCTAGTCAAAGGCAAGGATATATATGGAAGTCATTGGCCAAGGGTTGGTTACCGTGATGGCGTCCAGCTCGGCTAAGGTCGAGGCACCGCCGGCGGCGGGCGTGCAATTGATGGAGTGGCCGCTTGTTGGCGCGGTGCCGGGCGGCGTATTATCCGCAGCGACGGGTGCATTGAGCTGAAGTAATGGCGCCGCGGGAGACACCAAGGTTGGCGCCGCGGGAGCCACCACGGTTGGCGCCGCGGGAGCCACCAAGTTTGGCGCCGCCGGAGCCACCAATGTTGGCGCCGCCGGAGACACCATTGTTGCCGCCTGCGGACTCACCGATGGCTCCACGCTGTGGGAGTTACTGCCCGTGAAACTGGGAACCGGGGGAGGCCCCTTTTTTCCTCCCTCATACCACGCGTCCAGACCGGCAACCAAGGTAGGGATGAGGGAGCTAAGCGTCGTGCCCACTTGGTCCTCCACTTGCTGTCTTTGCGTCCTCTGCTGGGTCTCCACGATTTGTTGCACTTGTTGCCGCACTTGCTCCTCGACCAATGTCGGGATCTGCGCAACTTGTGCCTTGAGCTGTGCGACCTCCTTCTCATCGATGGTGGCCTTTCTCTCCTTTTTCCCCGACTTATAGTATTCTGACCATTTCATAGAGCATCCTTCGCCGACCACACGACCAGCCGACGTCGGCTTACTCAATGGATCCCTCTTCTTGTGGGCATTCAACGCCCTATTTAAAGGGTTGTCCCAAGGGGCACACTGCGAGGAGCTCGTGGACCCCGCGCCGCTACTAGCTTCCTTTTCACTTTCCGTAGTGATCTCCTTAGCCTACGGGAGGAACATGCATGAACCATTTAGAAATTTGGATTCAACAATAAGAATGCAACCATAAAGGAGCTAATTAAGCGGGTGCATTCCTTACCAGAAGAGCCTCAAACTCCTTCACATCCGGAGTGGTGGTGAGCTCCTTTGTTTTCGGGTCAATACGGTACCGGGCCAGGAGAAAGTTCCGGGTTTGCTTGTTTGTGTATTGCGGGAGGAGGGGCTCGAGGCCGTTCTTCACACGCTCCTCATCCGCGGCGTCCCATTTCGGTTGCGCCACCCTAAAACCGCCAGGACCAAGTTTGTGGGTGCCTAAGTTCAGTTTTCGCATGTCCTTCCCCCACTGACTAGAATCCGACGTTGACTCGCTCTCGCACTTGATCTTGAAATCAGCGTAGTCTTGCTCGGTGATCGAGGGATTTGACTCCTTGATCTTCTCGTAACTCTCACCATTATTAATCATTTTCTTCACTCGGGTCCTCCAACTAGCGAGGGCGGTGCTCATCTTCGTGAGGGCGGCATTGTGCACTTTGTTCCGCATGAGACGCTTTTCAGAGCAGTCCACCGGGAACTCGTATCGTTCGTGTAGCTTCTTGAAGAGGAGGGTGCGCAAATTCGCTCGGTCAGGATGCCTGAAGTTCTCGGTGTTGATCGAGACCGTGCTCCGGAGGATGCACCCGAGTTGGGCAGAGTACCCTTTGACTAAATCAGGGGGCGCCGTTGGATGCCCAGTGGCGTTCACTTCGGTGAATGCTTGCTTCACGGTGCTGAGCACATTCGGGCGACGCTCCCTCCGTAGCTTCTTCGGTGCGCCGGTGTCATCCTCGGCGGCACCATCCGTGGTGTCATCCTCGGCGGCACCATCACTGGTGTCATCCTCGGCGGCATCGTCCGCTCGGTACTCTGGATCGGGGCCATCATCCTCGCCGTCGTCGCGGCGAGGTTGTGACTCCATCACCTCAATTTCATCGGTTAGCATCCAGAACGGCTTGCTGCCGCTGCCGCCGGCCTCTTCGTTGTTGGCCATGTTCGAACTAAGTAGGAAAAAATGCATAAAATTAGCGCAAGATTTCACGGAAAAATTGGGCATGACCTATGCTAATTTATGGACATATGAGTGCCCCATTTTCGCCGAAACGGAAATGAATCAACATTTCGGCGATAATGGGCAACTCTGTCGATCCCTGCACAAGAATATGACACAAATACACCAGGAAAACAATCCACCAGCTGAGCACCATGGCAAGCAGCAGCAAAGAATAAAGAAGTTAGCAGCTAGCAAGAGCAAGCAAGCAAGCAGCTAGCAAGCAAGCAAGAGCTAGCAAGAAGCAGCAGCTAACAAGCAGCAAGCAACAAGCTAGCAGCAATAGCAAGCAGCAGCAGCAAGCACCATCAGCATCGAGGGCTACCTTGGAGGATGCGGCGGCGGTCTTCTGCCGCGGCGTTAGCAGTCGAGGGCAACGCGGTGTGCTTCTCCTGCTTCTGCTCCAAGTCTCAGCCTTGCAAATGTTCAAAATAAAAAGTCAGTAAGCTTTGAACTATAAAAATAAAAGAGCTACAACAGCCTAGCAGCCTTGCAAATGTTGCAAATGTTGCCAGAGTTAACCTGATGGTGAATTAATGGCATTCTCATTAACAGCAGGAACTACATGTACATCTACTATATGTAGCAGCAGCACCTATCACTAATATGCTAGCAGAAGCACCTACCAGCCAACCAACAACAGCCACAAGCAGATATCTTTTGACATATAAAATGGCTGTCAACATCATTGTTGAGATAACCAATTACATCATCATTTTGCAAAGACATGGAGCAAATGAATCAATTACAGTGTTAAAACACTTTCTAGCAGCAGCCTAGCAGCAGCCTAGGTAGCACCAGCAAGCAGCATTAATAGAGGAGGAGGAGGGGCATCGGGGGCTACCTATGTGCAAGTGCGGAGGCGGTCTTCTGCGGCGGCTTCAGCGGTCGAGGGTGGCACAGCGTGCTTCTCCAGCTGCTGCTCCAAGGTGCGCGTGATGATGGATGTCGCTGTAGCAATCTCTGCACCACCACCACACACACACACAAACCAATCAAACAACTAACAAATGAACCCCAGAGAGCAACAAATGAACCTAGCAAGCACATAGCAAGCAACCCAAAAAAATTACACTTGTTACAATAACTATGCTCTCTCACTCTCTATATACATTAGTGAAATCAGTTGCTTTAAACAAACATCAACTAAGCTAATTCTCATTTCTTGTACAGAATATCAACTAAGCCATTTCATGAACAAGCACTAAGAATGCCATGGCACATGTATTATTAATTCCTTGTGGACTGGTTCAGCATTGATTTGTCCAGCTTTCTCTAATCCTTTTCTCATTAGTTATCTACTACAAGGATGCACCAAAGCAAGCAAGCAAAAACTACTGCAAGGGCAAGCATATGAAACAGCAGGTTTATCTGACGAAACTGAAAATTTGCAACAAAACAAATGTGCAACAAAGAACTACTGCAAGGACAAGCTACATTTGCAACAAGAACATCAAGCTTTCATCCAGTAAGCTAAACACTAACATGGTAGCTAGGATTAATAAAAGAGCAGAGTTGGATGACTACATAAACAGGGCATGCCATTTTAATTTGAACAAAACTGAGCAGCAAGCGAAGGCACCTAGCTAGCAGCAGCAGCAAAGCAAGCAAGCAAGCAAGATTTTCATTTCCTAGCAGCAAGCAAGCAAGCAAAGGGGAGCACCTAGCTAGCAGCAGCAGCAGCAGGGACATGGCAGCAGCAAGCAACCCTAGCAATGAATTGAGCAGAAGCAGCAATCAACTGAGGAGGGGGAGGAGCCGGGCTATAATAGCAGCAGCAAGCAACCCTACCTTGGAAGGATGCGCGGCGTCGGTCCTCTGCTGCGGCGTCAGCTGTCGAGGGCGTGGCAGCGTGCTCCTCCTGCTCCGGCTCTGCGGCGTGGCGAGGGCGTGGCGGAGTGCTCCTCGTGATCCTGCTCCGCGGCGTGGCGTCGAGGGCGTGGCGGCGTGCTGCTCCTGCTTCGGGCGCGGCGAGTACTGCGGGGGCGTGGCGGTGAGGGCTCGAGGCAGAGGATCTGCGTGGCGGCAAAGCGGATGAGAATCGAGGGGGGAGGCGACCGCCGGCGGCGAGGTGAATCGAGGGGGGACGTACCTGCGTGATGGTCGCTCGCGTGAGAAGTGGTGGCGCCTGCTCAGGGGAGGGGTGGCGGCCGCTGGTGGGAGGTGGCGTTGCTCAGGGGGCGCCGATGGGACGGGGCGGAGGCGGCGTCGCGAGGCAGATCGAGGGCCGCCGGCGTCGGAGAGGATTGGGGAATGGTGAATGGGGATGGGGAGAAGAAGAGGGCAGGGATTTCTCTAAGTCCCCAGACACACTTAGCAATAGCGCACCTCTAGGGGTGCGCCACTATGGGGCTTAGCAATAGCGCACCTCTCGGGGTGCGCCACTGCCTCTTTATGGCTGGGTCAAAACAATAACGCGCGGGGGATTGACATATCCCGCTTAGTACCGCACTGGCTCTGTCCCTAGTTGGTTTGTGCCAAACCCCTGCCGGCCAGGTTCGAACCCTGGCGGCCCCAATTTTTTTTCCTTTTCTTTTTAAATTGATTTAACACTATAATAAACATCCAAAATAGCATAATACACCAAAATAAAAGGCATAAATAATTATAATTATGTAGAATAGTTAAAATACTATAGAATCTATAAAATATCCAAAAATATAAATTATATGTCTATTTTGATCGGTACAATGTGTAGATTAACAATATGACATCCGTTATTCATACAAGAAAATGATACATAATTATCTTTTCACAATCTTCTTGCCCTTCTTTCTCGCGGTTGAATAATTTAGCCCCGGAACTCCTAGACTTCTTCTCTTGAATGGACGGCCTTTAGGTAGGGTGGTCCTGCTTCTTCTTGTTGTGTATGGTTCTTCATCATCGTCGTCGTCATCTTCCATCTTCGGATCGCCATACTGGTCAAAGTCTAGCTCGTTGGCGGCTCCATCCATTCCGATGATGCTCCTTTTACCTCTCCTCACGATAACACGGCTGGGCTTTTGCGGGTCGGTAATGAAGAAGCATTGGTCCACTTGGGAAGCT
The DNA here is from genome assembly GCF_019359855.2 of Lolium perenne. Taxonomy (NCBI): domain Eukaryota; kingdom Viridiplantae; phylum Streptophyta; class Magnoliopsida; order Poales; family Poaceae; genus Lolium; species Lolium perenne. The sequence continues at coordinate 27,771,471 of NC_067248.2, read as the reverse complement.
AGTACCCATGGCTCATATTTCGCGGTGACCTTTGCATTTCAAATCCCTGCAAACAAACACATGCAACACATGTGTGGATCGGAGGCTTTGCATATACAACACATGTGGAGGCTTCGCATACAACACACATGCACGTGATCGAGACGATTTTCGCGCATGCGCACATATGTGTGTGTGCAAGACGATTGGAACCGGTCACACACAAAGCATAAAACCAACAAAGTTACCGATACGGCGAGACCTAGAGTGTTGGATGAGGTAAAAAGTTGAGATTGAGTAGGGTATTAAGCTAAGAAAGCTTCACCACTACTTACCTATTAAGCTAAGACATAGCAATGGCGCACTACTAAGTGGTGCGCCACTGCTACGCCTCTCATCTCTAAAAAGGGGCTATGGCCACCCCCTAGCAGTGGCGCACCTAATGACATGCGCCATAGGTAACCTATGTAGCAGTGGCGCACCACAGCAGTGCGCCATTGCTAAGCCTATCATCTCTAAACGGTCTCTGGACACCTCCTAGCAGTGGCGCACCTCTACAACGTGCGCCATAGGTAAGGAACGTAGCAGTGGCGCACCCCATAGACGTGCGCCACTACTAGGTTGGGGGAGGATCTGGCCTCCTGTCACCACTTACTTATGGCGCACCAGAATCAAGGTGCGCCACTACTACTTTTGTAACAGTGGCCCACCGTTTTGTGGTGCGCCACTGCTAAGTAGTAGTGGCGCACGGCAGCCATGGTGCGCCACTGATGGCAGTCTTACGGCTAGGCCTTTTCCTAGTAGTGACCAGCACACTCCCCTCTTCTCACTCGACCGCCTGAGCCACTCCACCGTCGACATTCACCACCGTAGCCACCCAATCGCCACCTCACTGCCGCCGGACGCCGCGGAAGATCGCCGTCGATTGAAGCCGATCCAGGAGACGCCGCGATGCCAGAGCTTCGCCGTCGTCCACATCTACATCACGCACACTGCCAGCCACCGCGGGAGCCCTGGTTAGCACTCCCACCCCCTAGGTCCGCCGCCAGCACGTCGGGTTCTCGTCGGAGAAGATGATGAACCTCGACCGTCCGATGTGCTTCTAATCCAACGCCCCACCTTAAAACGTACCGGTTCGGGTTTTAACAGCCACTGACGCGTGGACCCCACGCTGTCAGCACGCCGCGCGTCTGTGGACCGTGGTGGGCTGGAGTGGGCCGTTTTAATTCAAATCGGTCCAGCTTCGTTTTCCCGCCGGCCCTTTTATTCAAAATTCGTTTAAATCAATTCCATCCAAATTCAATACTGCCCAAACTTTGAAATTAAATAGTTTCAAATTGGCTAAACCAAAATTAGTGAATTTGATATTGTTGGAAAGCCACTGAAATTCTCTACAACATGCCACTGGCCTCATGGTCAATTTCTTTGTAGAATTAATTTGACAAAAATAACAAGGCATGGACTTTTCCCTATTCAAATAATTCTTAAAAATCAACCAAAATAGATATTAAGTTAATTCCAACTCTAATAGCTCACATTTGACTTACACTAATTGTTTATGCAATAAAATGGTATGGTCACTTGGCATGATCATGCCATGGTTTAATGAATGGATATTTTGACTAGTTTAACTAGTTGATGTTGTCCAAAACTATTAAAGTTAAATTGTGTGAAGTCTTATACTTCATTTAAACTTGTCTCACATGAATTCATGGGATGTTTGGACCCCTGGTCCCAAACTCTCTTATATGAATTTCTTGAGATTTAAATCAAATGTAGTGTTATTTAACGGGTATGAGGTGATTCCCCTCATTTAAATCATTTTCCCCAAATGATGATGATGATGAACATGTGACTTAGGTCAAGATGAGTTCATCCATGATTGTTGGAGAAATTAAATCTTAAGAAGATTTCAATGAGAGGAAATTATTTCTCAAGAACCCTATGGAAACTATCATTTACATATGGAATGCAAAGTCTATTTAAACCCCACAATCCATGCACCCTAGTTTATTTATTTGGTGTGCATAGAGTAGTTTGTGTGTTTATTTGTGATGTGTGGAATAGCCATTGAATTAGTGAGTAATTATACTCGTATCCAAATTTAGACGGTAGCACCGGAGAGTACGCCGAAGAAGAAGGTTGCTACCAAGAGGAGGAGGAGGAACAGTTTGAGAACTACCAAGGCAAGCTAAAATACTATGCAAGCTTTTATTCTTGCAAAGTGCAAAGCCCCTTGGGGCAAGGCACCATGTTTCTTATCTTTTCTTATGTGAACCCATCCCAAGTTTTCACTTTACAAGTTTTTACTTGTTTTCTAAATGAGTTACTTTTATAGTTAACTTTGGTCAAAGTACAAGTTGGTTATTAGAGTAGTGAGTTAGTCTCTTCCAAGCAAAGCAAGGTAGCACCCCTCATGAATTAGAGCTAGTGCTAATGAACTAAACTTGACTACTCTAGATGGGAACTTTGTGATTTTGAAAGGATTTTGAAACCTTGGAATGAAGATGCATTCCATTGAATGATTTTTGAAGGTGAATATGACCAAGAGAAGACGGTGATTTTTGATAAAACATGATGTTGGTTTGAATGCGATACTTTTCCAATTAGCAAGTACCCCCACAATACCTGATTATGGGTAGGGCTTAACTGGAAGTTTATGCGTCTTAGTATGGGTTCCCTCTAAACAAGCGTCATCGGGGTTATGCCGAAAGCTGCCTCTACCACAAAAGAAACGATACGATATGATGCAAAACGAGGTGAATGTCCGGCCCAAGCCCTGTGCGCTCCTGTGCTGACTCGACCGTCTTCACCGGGAGGCCAAGCTCATGGGGAGAGGTGCTCATACTAGGGTTCGTAAGTGAAAGGTTATGGTTGATGATCCGCGTACTGTGTTACGATTATTCGGGGAAATCCCGACGGATGAAATCAAATGTTGTGGCACAAGTGTGCAACCTCTGCAGAGTGTAAACCTATTCGAATAGCCGCGTCCACGGTTACGGACGGTTGGAAAGGCCATACAGTTTCCGATGTCATATCTTTGAAAATGATGTTGAAAGGTGATGGTGAAATGACTTGTGGTGGATTGAATTGAAATCACCACTTGAATGGTGGGAATGACCCTAATGTTCCCCCCTTGAGTTAGTTAGCACTTGAGTAAGCTTTTCTCAAAACTTTGTGAACTAAAACTAGCTTTATGCAAATAAACTAGAGCTTAGCAAACCCTACTAGAATGTCTAGCACTTACATTAGTATTAGTTTGCGAGTACTCAACGTACTCACGGCTTTGTCCCTGGCTATTCAAATGGCCAGAGTATGAAGATGACCAAGGAGATGACCAGCAGGACGCCTACGACAACTAAGCGCCTTCCGACGTCAAGTGTTGGCCTGTGGACTAGAGAGTCCTTGTATCTTACGCTTCCGCTATGTTGAACTATGAACTTGTGTTTGTTCGTTGATCAATAGATCAACTATTCGTGTAATATGGATCATGTGATTCCAATTTGTAAGACTTATGGTTTGTAATGAATGATGACTGTGATACTTAACTATTATGCCTCGCAACAACAATATTCCTGGGATTGCGATGTATGACATAATAGGCATTCGGACTTAAAAATCCGGGTGTTGACAAGTTGGTATCAGAGCCATTGTTTGACCTTAGAAGACCTTAGTTAGAATGGGCGTTCTGAAAAATTTAACTTTGAAATCAAATGGAAGAAATTATTTGTGAAAATTTACTACACTCTTGTCTTTGAGACTTTGCCAAAATTTGATAAATCATGTTCTATCTTATTTGAATCAACTTAAAATTTTGCCACACTTTGCACTCTCTAACTTACTCATCCAATTCTCTTTCAGATGGAGCCGAATGAACCCCTCAACACCAAGTTTTATCAGCTTGGAAACGGAGGAAGCTTGATCTTCGAGCATGACCTCGACTCCCTGTCGGATCACCTTGGCCGCCCACACCCCGAGTTCCACGGGATTCAGGTGGACGACCAGCCGGGAGGGGAACTGCAGTGGATTATCACTGCCGACTTGAGGGGCAAGCTGGAGCCTCCCACCTCGGAGAGGATCCTTTTCTCTTTCAGGGAAAGCAACTGGCTCGACGGGCTTGCACGTGCTCTTCAGGAAGCACTTGCTCGTCTGTGCGGACAGAATGCGGAAGCACTTCGTGAGGAACGCTTTGCGCATCTCGCGAGGCGTAACTCTGACGGAAGACCCATGGATGTGCCACTGCACCCCCAGTTGAGGCACCATGTGGATCACTTGGACTTCATGCTCTACCAGACTCAGAGGGACCTCGACGCCTCTCGCGCTTACGCGAACCAGACCCATGCTCACATCACCGAGCAGGGCGAGGCGATCAAGTTACTCAACAACGACCGCAGAAGCCTTCGCCAGCAGCGTGCCAAGAAGGACGCTACGATTCGCCGCCTTCGCGACTGGATCGCGTCACTTGAGGCCACTGTCAAGGCCCAGGAGGATCAGATTCTTCAGCTGGAGGATGACGATGGAGGCATCGACATTCGAGGAGGAGACGCCTTTCTGAGCGATGACGACGACTTTGAGGAGGACGAGAATACCGAGGAGGAGGACTACGAGTTCCTGGAGGCAGGACCCGATGACTACGTCCCGATTGATATCGATGATGAGGAGTAGTTGCACTAGTTCCACTTATAGTAGGTGTGAGTTGTATCCCGTCCCTTGTATCGTAGCATGGGAATGGTTCTTAAAACCATTGGAGTATGTGTGTAGTTTGTACTATGTGTTGCATGAATGAATGAATGTTATGTTTGTCATGAAAAGTTTGCAAGTTTTCAAATGTTTTTTTTTCAAACTTAACCAAAATGAACCATAGAATGTTCCCTCTTATCTCATGATCTTTTATATCTTCAGATGGCCCCTCCGAATCGCACCAACGACGCGATGATGCAACTTCTGCAAACCCTGCTTGCAGACCGGGAAACCGAGAGAGCCGAGCGCCAAGCCAACCTCATCGCCTTGCAGAACATCGCCAACCAAGGCCATGGAAATCATGATCACCCCGGATCCAAGCTCAAGAACTTCCAAAACACCAACCCTCCGGTGTTTAGCAAGACCGAGGAGCCCCTCGACGCCGATGATTGGCTCCAGACTATGGAGAACAATCTGGAGGTAGTTGGAGTGGAAGCCAACGAGAAGGTGTTGTTCGCCACTCACTATCTCGCTGGACCAGCTCGCGCTTGGTGGACAAGTACTCGTGCCATGAACGGAGGTCAATTCATGACTTGGGAGGATTTCAAACTCAAGTTCAGCAAGTACCATGTATCCCCGGGTCTTATCAAGAAGATGAGGGATGAATTCCGTGAACTGAAACAAGGTCGCATGACGGTGGTTGAGTACCGTGACAAGTTTCTCACTTTGTCAAGGTATGCCCCTGATGAGACTGACACCGTTGAGAAGAGGAAGGAGAGATTCCTGAACGGACTGCATGATGAGATGCAGACTGTCCTCGTCAACATCCCCTTCGCCGACCTCGAAGCCCTTGTTGACTCCGCCATCCAGATGGAGGGCAAGTTAAACCAAGCTAATGAAAACCGCAAGCGCCGCATGGCAAATCAGAGTGGATCAAGCCACCCCCAAAAGTTTCGCCCTAGCTCAAGCGGAGGTTTCACTCCGAGACACAACAAACCCCCGATGCAGAACTCTCGCCCCGGTTATCAGAACCGGAGTGGAGGAAACTCCAAGCCAGGAGGCTACAACAACAACAACAACAACAACAACTACAACCGCGCTCCACCCCGAGCCCCTAACAACAACAACACCAACGCCAACACCAACCCCAGAACCGGAAGCAATGCCATTCCCGTCGCGAACAAGCAGGACAAGAGCACTATCACTTGTTATGAGTGCGGTGTAGTGGGGCACTACTCCAACGAGTGTCCAAAGCGTCTTGCCAAGCTCGCCGGCAACACCGCTGCCCCTGCTCAGCAGCAACGCCGTGTCTCCACCGGCAAGAAGTTCGCCCCCAACAACCCCAACAACCGCAACGGCCGTCTCTACCACATGAACGCCGAAGAAGCCCAGGAAGCACCAGATGTTGTGTTGGGTATGTTTTCTGTCAACCACACCCCTGCTAGAGTGTTGTTTGATTCCGGAGCATCTCATTCCTTTGTCACCAAAGATTTTGCATCAACAAGTAAAATTCAACCCCTCAGTTTGAAGCATGTTATGATAGTTCAAATCCCCGGATCAACCACCAAAGCCAGAAAATTTTGCAAAAATGTGCCAATCAAAATCCATGATGTAGATTTCTTTGCAAATCTAATCATACTCGGAACTAAAGGTTTGGAAGTTGTCCTAGGAATGGACTGGATGTCCAAGCACAATGGATTGATAGACTGCGCCAAGAAAGCCATAACCATGACTAGCAGCACCGGTATCGTAGTTGAGCACGTCTCTGAAAAACTACCCAGAAAATTTACCTGCAACCAAAGTGTATCCAAGCCAACTCTGGATCAAATCAGGGTCGTTTGTCGCCACCCTGATGTGTTTCCAGATGATCTACCCGGTATGCCCCCGGACCGGGATATCGAGTTTATCATCGAGTTAATCCCCGGAACTGGACCCATCGCCCAGAGAGCCTACAGCATGAACGCAGCCGAGCTGGTGGAGCTAAAGAAGCAAATAGATGATATGTTAGCCAAAGGTTTGATTAGACCAAGTGCATCCCCCTGGAGATCCCCCGTCTTGTTTGTCGACAAGAAAGATGGTGCAAATCGTTTATGCACAGACTATCGTAAGCTTAATGATGTCACCATCAAAAACAAATACCCCTTACCCAAGATCGAAGACTTGTTTGACCAACTCACCGGATCCCGAGTTTTCTCCAAGATAGATCTTAGAACTGGATACCACCAACTAAAGATCAGAGCCACCGATATTCCAAAAACTGCCTTTACCACCAGATATGGGTTGTATGAGTACAACGTCATGTCATTTGGATTAACCAATGCTCCTGCTTATTTCATGAATCTCATGAATAAGATCTTCATGAACTTTCTGGACAAGTTTGTCGTTGTTTTCATCGACGACATTCTGGTCTACTCCAAGTCCGAAGAGGAACATGAACAGCATTTGGAGATTGTTCTAGAAACCCTTAGACAACACCAATTGTACGCCAAGTTTAGCAAGTGTGAGTTTTGGCTGGAAGAAGTTGGATTCCTCGGACACATCTTGTCTGCAGGAGGAATTGCCGTAGATCCCGCCAAGATCAAAACTATTATGGAATGGAAAGCCCCAACCACACAAACCGAGGTCCGCGCTTTTCTTGGATTAGCCGGATATTACCGCAGATTTGTAGAAGGTTTTTCGAGCATCGCTCGACCAATGACCCAACTACTGAAAAAGGACAGAAAGTTTGAGTGGACCGACAAGTGCGAAGAGAGCTTTCAACAGCTCAAGAGTAGACTGACAACAGCCCCAATCCTGATCATGCCAGATATCGCAAAACCCTTTGACGTATATTGCGACGCCTCCAAGACTGGACTTGGATGCGTGCTTATGCAAGAAGGCAAGGTTGTATCCTACCTTTCAAGACAACTCAAGCAACATGAACAGAATTACCCAACCCATGACCTCGAGCTTGCAGCCGTGGTCTTAGCCCTGAAAGTTTGGCGTCATTACCTCATGGGTAATCGATGCGAGATCTACTCCGACCACAAAAGCCTCAAATACATATTCACCCAGAAGGAGTTGAACATGAGACAACGCCGATGGATCAAATTGATCAAGGATTACGACATGGAGATTCACTACCACCCCGGCAAGGCCAATGTGGTAGCGGATGCTTTGAGTCGACTGCCGTGCCAGTTGAACTCCATGCTCGCAACCGAACAGCCCAGTTTGCACCAAGAGTTTGAACAGTTCAGACTGGAACTTGTGAGTGAAGGATTCCTAGCCAGCATAGAATTGCAACCCACCTTGGTTGGTCAGATCAAGGAAGCCCAGAAAGACAACGCTAGCATTGACGGAATCAAGAAACAGATAGCCGAAGGAAAAGCCCCCGGATTCACCGTAGACAAAGCCGGAGTGCTTTGGTACAAAGAACGTCTCTGCGTACCATCGGACTCTGACTTGAAACAAGTCATCTTGCAAGAAGCCCATGACACCCTTTATTCCATCCACCCCGGAGGTACCAAGATGTACCAGGACCTAAAGGAACAATTTTGGTGGCACGGAATGAAGAGAGAGATCGGTAGCTATATCGCTAAGTGTGACATCTGTCAGAGAGTCAAGGTAGAACACCAAAGACCCGCTGGACTGTTGCAACCCCTTCAGATTCCAGAATGGAAATGGGACTCCGTCGGAATGGACTTTATCACCGGACTGCCCAAATCCAGCAAAGGCAATGATTCCATATGGGTAGTGGTCGACAGATTGACCAAAGTCGCCCATTTCATCGCCGTCAAAACCACCTATCAAGGCCCCAAGTTAGCTGAACTCTACATCTCCAGAATAGTCGCTTTGCACGGAACCCCCAAATCGATAGTGTCAGATAGAGGATCACAGTTCACCTCAAGGTTCTGGCAGAAGGTGCATGAAGGACTAGGCACTCGCCTAAATTTCAGCACCGCCTATCACCCTCAGACCGACGGACAGACTGAGAGAGTAAACCAGATACTGGAAGACATGCTTAGAGCATGCGTACTGGAATACGAATCCAAGTGGGAAGACTGCCTACCTTACGCAGAATTCTCCTACAACAATAGTTATCAAGCCAGCCTACAGATGGCCCCCTTTGAAGCTTTGTACGGAAGGAAGTGCCGTACCCCCCTGAACTGGTCAGAAGTCGGAGAGAGTCAAGTTTTCGGCCCAGACGTTCTTCGTGAAGCCGAAGAGAAAGTCCACAAGATCCGCGAGTACCTCAAGACTGCGCAATCCGCATGTAAGAGCTACGCCGACAAGAGACGTCGGGAGATGACCTTTGAGATCGGAGATTACGTCTATCTCAAAGTATCCCCCTTGAAAGGGATGCAAAGGTTTCAGCTGAAAGGAAAGCTTGCACCTCGCTATGTGGGACCTTTCCAAGTCCTCAGCCGCCGAGGTGAAGTATCTTATCAACTGGAGTTGCCTGAAGAAATGTCGGCTGTGCACGACGTTTTTCACATCTCACTTCTCCGGAAATGTCTTGAAGTCCCTGAGAAGACCGAAGTGTTCAAGAACATCGATCACCGATCGGTGGATATCAATAAGGATCTGACTTACCGCGAAGTGCCGATTCGCATCCTAGAAGAAGCTTACCGAACCACCCGCACCCGAAGCATCAAGTTTTTGAAGATCCAATGGAGTAATCATACCGAGGATGAAGCCACCTGGGAACGCGAAGACTTCATGAAGAAGGAATACCCAGATCTCTTTAGTACCTAACTTTCTTTTCGATCTCGGGACGAGATCTTTTGTAAGGGGGAAGGGTTTGTAACACCCCAAATTTCAATAAAAAGAAAGTTAGAGAATTCCAGAAAGCAAAATTTCAAACCAACAAAAACTTTTATTTGGCATATAGTACCATGCATAGGACTTGTGAATTTGAGTGATATGCCATGATGATTGTTATTACTTGTATTTGATATGCTCTAAAACCCTAGAGTGATCATATGAAGATCACCAACCAAATAAATCAAAGAGGAAGAAAATCCACTAATTGGAAAACCCTAAAAACCCTCACATATGCCCTATGGCATTTTTATAAATTTTGACCCTAGACCTATTTGGTCTTCACCATTAGTTGAATAATGTTGTTAAACACTTATTACAACTTTTGGAATCAAAGGTTCACCATTCAAATGAATTTCAAACACATTTTCCACTCACATGAGATAATGGCCAAATCTGCCAAATTTAGTCGGATCACCACTTTGAGCCCCTGCAATCCAATTTTCCCAAACCAATGCTTGCTAACTCTTTGCACCATGTCAAAGTCAACATCAAGGTGAACAACTTTGATGAAGACCACCCTGCCAAATTCATCTTTGATCACTAGCTATGCTCATCCAAAGTTGCAACTTTATAACAAGTTCAACAATCTTCACTTAGCCATTTTGGCCAATTTTTGAATTCTAATTTTTCCACCACCCCCTCAATTCACCTCTGGTCAATTACAACTTATATCAACCCTCACATATCACAAACATTCACCATTTGAATTTTTCCAAATTTGAATATTTTGCAAATTCCAAATTATGGCACTATTTGCACACTATTGCAAATAGTGATTCTACCCTAACTAACCTACTCCAACTTGCACCAAATGGTCCCCTGGTTCCCTCTCTCACTAACACCAACAATAAAAACCCTAGGAGGAGAGGGATTGCATGCATGGCATGGCCATGCCGGCCACATGCCGGCCATGCCGCACCACCTCCTCTCCCCTTGCTTCCCAACCCTGGCCACCCTGCCAAACAACGACACCGCACCCTACTAGACATGCTAGAGCAAGCCCTGGTCGAGGAGGAGCCCTGCATCGGCCAGACCAGCACGCGTCCATGGCGCCCTGGACGCCGCTCGCGTCGCGCGTGTGCACCCCACGGGCACGCACTGGACACGCGCCGCGCCACGACCTCGAGCACGCCCTGGCCCCGCTTGCAACGCGTTGAGCACCGCCGTGACACCACGACGCCGCCAGACACGCGCCCAGCCCAGACCCGTGACCACCGGCGCCGGAGACGACGACTTGTTCCCGTACGCGCCGCGGCCGTCGTGGAAGCAATGCGACCTAACCCAGCCTCCCCCAACCGCGCTGTCGCCGCCAAACGCATCGCCTGGAAGAGGAGAACCCGACAGCACCCTCGCCGAGCCCAACCGCTCGCCGGAATCGCCGCGAGCATGTCGACTTCGCCGCAGCCCCCACGGTCACTCGCTCGCCTATAAAAGGAGAGCTCCGTTCGTCGAATTGAGCACACCAGCACACTCCCCTCTTCTCACTCGACCGCCTGAGCCACTCCACCGTCGACATTCACCACCGTAGCCACCCAATCGCCACCTCACTGCCGCCGGACGCCGCGGAAGATCGCCGTCGATTGAAGCCGATCCAGGAGACGCCGCCAGTACCAGGAGCTTCGCCGTCGTCCACATCTACATCACGCACACTGCCAGCCACCGCGGGAGCCCTGGTTAGCACTCCCACCCCTAGGTCCGCCGCCAGCATGTCGGGTTCTCGTCGGAGAAGACGATGAACCTCGACCGTCCGATGTGCTTCTAATCCAACGCCCCACCTTAAAACGTACCGGTTCGGGTTTTAACAGCCACTGACGCGTGGACCCCACGCTGTCAGCACGCCGCGCGTCTGTGGACCGTGGTGGGCTGGAGTGGGCCGTTTTAATTCAAATCGGTCCAGCTTCATTTTCCCGCCGGCCCTTTTATTCAAAATTCGTTTAAATCAATTCCATCCAAATTCAATACTGCCCAAACTTTGAAATTAAATAGTTTCAAATTGGCTAAACCAAAATTAGTGAATTTGATATTGTTGGAAAGCCACTGAAATTCTCTACAACATGCCACTGGCCTCATGGTCAATTTCTTTGTAGAATTAATTTGACAAAAATAACAAGGCAGGGACTTTTCCCTATTCAAATAATTCTTAAAAATCAACCAAAATAGATATTAAGTTAATTCCAACTCTAATAGCTCACATTTGACTTACACTAATTGTTTATGCAATAAAATGGTATGGTCACTTGGCATGATCATGCCATGGTTTAATGAATGGATATTTTGACTAGTTTAACTAGTTGATGTTGTCCAAAACTATTAAAGTTAAATTGTGTGAAGTCTTATACTTCATTTAAACTTGTCTCACATGAATTCATGGGATGTTTGGACCCCTGGTCCCAAACTCTCTTATATGAATTTCTTGAGATTTAAATCAAATGTAGTGTTATTTAACGGGTATGAGGTGATTCCCCTCATTTAAATCATTTTCCCCAAATGATGATGATGATGAACATGTGACTTAGGTCAAGATGAGTTCATCCATGATTGTTGGAGAAATTAAATCTTAAGAAGATTTCAATGAGAGGAAATTATTTCTCAAGAACCCTATGGAAACTATCATTTACATATGGAATGCAAAGTCTATTTAAGCCCCACAACCCATGCACCCTAGTTTATTTATTTGGTGTGCATAGAGTAGTTTGTGTGTTTATTTGTGATGTGTGGAATAGCCATTGAATTAGTGAGTAATTATACTCGTATCCAAATTTAGACGGTAGCACCGGAGAGTACGCCGAAGAAGAAGGTTGCTACCAAGAGGAGGAGGAGGAACAGTTTGAGAACTACCAAGGCAAGCTAAAATACTATGCAAGCTTTTATTCTTGCAAAGTGCAAAGCCCCTTGGGGCAAGGCACCATGTTTCTTATCTTTTCTTATGTGAACCCATCCCAAGTTTTCACTTTACAAGTTTTTACTTGTTTTCTAAATGAGTTACTTTTATAGTTAACTTTGGTCAAAGTACAAGTTGGTTATTAGAGTAGTGAGTTAGTCTCTTCCAAGCAAAGCAAGGTAGCACCCCTCATGAATTAGAGCTAGTGCTAATGAACTAAACTTGACTACTCTAGATGGGAACTTTTTGATTTTGAAAGGATTTTGAAACCTTGGAATGAAGATGCATTCCATTGAATGATTTTTGAAGGTGAATATGACCAAGAGAAGATGGTGATTTTTGATAAAACATGATGTTGGTTTGAATGCGATACCTTTCCAATTAGCAAGTACCCCCACAATACCTGATTATGGGTAGGGCTTAACTGGAAGTTTATGCGTCTTAGTATGGGTTCCCTCTAAACAAGCGTCATCGGGGTTATGCCGAAAGCTGCCTCTACCACAAAAGAAACGATACGATATGATGCAAAACGAGGTGAATGTCCGGCCCAAGCCTCTCGTGCAGCTTCCTGTGCTGGATCGACTGTCTTCACTGGGAGGCCAAGCTCATGGGGAGAGGTGCTCATACTAGGGTTCGTAAGTGAAAGGTTATGGTTGATGATCCGCGTACTGTGTTACGATTATTCGGGGAAATCCCGACGGATGAAATCAAATGTTGTGGCACAAGTGTGCAACCTCTGCAGAGTGTAAACCTATTCGAATAGCCGCGTCCACGGTTACGGACGGTTGGAAAGGCCATACAGTTTCCGATGTCATATCTTTGAAAATGATGTTGAAAGGTGATGGTGAAATGACTTGTGGTGGATTGAATTGAAATCACCACTTGAATGGTGGGAATGACCCTAATGTTCCCCCCTTGAGTTAGTTAGCACTTGAGTAAGCTTTTCTCAAAACTTTGTGAACTAAAACTAGCTTTATGCAAATAAACTAGAGCTTAGCAAACCCTACTAGAATGTCTAGCACTTACATTAGTATTAGTTTGCGAGTACTCAACGTACTCACGGCTTTGTCCCTGGCTATTCAAATGGCCAGAGTATGAAGATGACCAAGGAGATGACCAGCAGGACGCCTACGACAACTAAGCGCCTTCCGACGTCAAGCATTGGCCTGTGGACTAGAGAGTCCTTGTATCTTATGCTTCCGCTATGTTGAACTATGAACTTGTGTTTGTTCGTTGATCAATAGATCAACTATTCGTGTAATATGGATCATGTGATTCCAATTTGTAAGACTTATGGTTTGTAATGAATGATGACTGTGATACTTAACTATTATGCCTCGCAACAACAATATTCCTGGGATTGCGATGTATGACATAATAGGCATTCAGACTTAAAAATCCGGGTGTTGACAGCATGTGTGCTTCATTAACTTTGTCATGCTTTCTTTTTTACTTGTCTCCTCGTTTCCTACTGATTCTTTCAAAAATAGGTTCCTTCTTGGATGCTACTACCGAAGATGAACGTGTCGAAGCTCGATCCAATGCACTTCTCAGGCTTGCGCGTGATCATGGTTCAAATTTTTGGGGCACGCCTGAACGGACTCGCCAGATCGTCAGGTTTCAGGATCGCGCGCTTCAGGTTCGCGATTATCTCGACTTTTGTACAAGGACCTTGTCTCTGGTCTATGGCACCATGTTTCCTCGTAATAAGATGCCGGAGACTCTTCCTGCTTTAATGGACAAATTTTGGGATGCTCCTCGAATCCACGGCTTTGTGCGGGCCCAATTAGCTGCTGGCGCAAGGTTTGCTATGATCATGATAAAGATCTGCTACCTGAAGTTAGACGTGGGTCAAGTTGTTCCAAAGTGCCTGGCCAAGATGGCGAAGAGAAGGAAGAACTTCAGCAAGTATGACGATGTTGTGACCCCTGTTGCCGAAGATATGATGGATGAACTTCTTCGGATGGACGCCGAATTTTTTGTGAAGGGCAGCTATGCTGAACATAGCACTCGCGCTATGAATAATGAATGGTTGACGATAGATAATATACTTGGCAACCCTTGAGGTTTTGTTGCTCCAAGGATTGTGTCTTGTATGTAGTAAACATAATTTATATTGTAAGGTCACTATATTTTTGTTTTTCGATGCCAAGCCCCCGGGCGTTTTGATGGCGATGTTTTCTTTTTATAATGCGAGGTTGTCCCAAGGCAAGATAAATTATATTAGTGTACTATTTTTGTGGGCGCGAGCCCCCGAGCTTTATGTTGACCGTTCTTTGGCGACACCTTTTTTATTTTGGCGAGGTACTTTATACCAAGGCGAGATATTTTGCAGGTTGTATTTGTCGGCATTGTGTATATATATATTGTATCTTCTGGGTAGAAGCCCCCGAGCCTATCAAAAAGATATATAATTCCACTATCTTTATTATATTGCAGCACCGCGAGCCCGCCTCATTAAAAACCTTTTTCGGCCCCACTCGGTGCCCCGAAAAAGGAAAAGAGTGCGTCTGAAAACTCGCGGGCGTTTCAGTACATTGTATGTTTACAAAGGAGACTATATTTCGGCGTCTAAGCGTAAAAACGCCTGAGCTGCGCCACGTTCCAAGGATTTGGCTCAGCAATCCCCGTCTTCTTGTCCTTGATTCTGTATGCTCCTCCTTCAATTACTTCTGTGACGATGTAAGGTCCAAGCCACGGTGACTCGAGTTTTTCATGGATTTTTTGATTGAGTCGTAAAACCAGGTCTCCAACTTGAAAAGATCTTGGTCGCAATCGTCGGCTGTGGTAGTTTTTCAGGTCCTGTTGGTATTTGGCGACTCGTGACAGTACTTCATCTCGAGCCTCATCAAGTGCGTCGACATCATCCTCCAAAGCTCTTCTGGAAGTTTCCTCATCATATTCTGTAACTCTTGGGGAATCATGCTCTATTTCTATCGGCAGTACTGCTTCGGCTCCATGGACCAGGAAGAACGGCGTCTCCTGCGTTGCCGTATTTGGTGTTGTTCGAATACTCCATAACACACTTGGCAGCTCCTCTGGCCAAGTGTGTCGAGCTTTTTCCAGTGGACCTAACAGGCGTTTCTTGATACCGTTGCAGATGATACCATTGGCTTTCTCGACTTGACCGTTGGTCTGTGGATGTGCGACAGACGCAAAACTCAACTTAATGCCTACTTCTGCGTAATATGCTTTGAACTCCTTGGATGTGAAATTACTGCCATTGTCTGTGACGATGCTATGATGGACCCCAAATCGAAAAACAATGCTCTTCACGAACTTGATTGCCGATGCACCGTCCGGTGAATTTATCGGCTTTGCTTCTATCCACTTGGTAAATTTGTCGACAGCAACGAGCATATACTCATATCCTCCTGGCGAAGCTTTGTGTAGTTTTCCCACCATATCGAGACCCCATTGAGCAAAGGGCCAAGACAAGGGGATTGGCATCAATTCCGCTGCCGGAGAGTGAGTTTTTGCGGTGAATCTCTGTCACGCGTCGCACGTTCGCACTATTTCCTTTGCGTCCTCAATTTCTGTTAACCAATAAAATCCTGCTCTGAAAACCTTGGCCGCAATAGCTCGACTGCTTGCATGATGTCCGCATATTCCTTCGTGTACATCTTTCAAGATTATCCTCCCTTCTTCGGGTGTGACGCACCTCTGTAGCACCCCCGAAATACTTCGCTTGTACAACTCCCCTTTGATCACCGTAAAAGCTTTAGATCGTCTAATTATTCGCCTTGCTTCAACTGGATCGTCGGGTATTGTTTTCCTTAAGATGTAAGATATATATGCCTGCATCCATGGAGTTTTCACCATCATGACTAGCTCATTATCCTCGTCTTCGTCCAATGATTCTTTTGTAGCACCCGAGGGTTTTTCATCCTTCTCCTTCTTCTTAGGTTTCATTGGCTTTGTTGATCTCTCGCTTATTTCTTCCCAAAACACGCCTGGAGGAATCGCGAGACATTGCGACCCGATATTTGCAAGAACATCGGCTTCATCATTGCTCAATCTGCTGATGTGATTTACCTCGCATCCATCAAACAGCTTTTCTAGCTCATTGTACATTTCCTTGTATGCCATCATGCTCTCGTTGATTGCGTCACATTGGTTCATCACCTGCTGTGCTACCAACTGTGAGTCACCAAAGATTTTCAATCAGGTTGCACCGCAAGCTTTCGCCATCTTCATCCCGTGTATGAGGGCTTCGTATTCTGCTTCATTGTTAGACGCGTTTGGGAACGTCATCCGTAGGACATACTTCAGTTTGTCGCCTTCAGGTGATACCAGTATCACGCCTGCTCCAGCGCCTTCTAACCTTTTGGACCCATCAAAGTTCATAGTCCAGGTTCTCGATAAATCTGGAGGCCCTGTATTTTGTAGCTCCATCCACTCTGCGATGAAATCTGGTAAAATTTGCGATTTTATTGCCTTTCTTTTTTCATATGTGATGTCCCGAGGGGAAATCTCTATTCCCCAAAGGGAGACACGACCCGTAGATTCTGGGTTGTTTAATATATTTGACAGAGGAGCTTCATTGACCACTATTATCGGGTGCGCCGAAAAATAGTGTCGCAATTTTCTTGCCGTTGTAAACACTCCATATGCCAGTTTCTGGTACTGCGGGTACCGCTGTTTTGAAGGCGATAGGACTTCGCTGATGAAATATACTGGCCTCTGTACTCCATGGAGCTTTCCTTCTTCCTCTCTTTCGACTACCAGAGCCGTGCTGACCACTTGAGGTGTGGCTGCGATGTATAGCAGGAGAGGTTCCTTCTCTTTAGGCGCCACCAAGATTGGTGGTGTCGAAATTGTGCGCTTAAGATTTTTGAAAGCTCTATCTGCTTCCTCGTTCCACTAAAATTTCTCTCCTTGTTTGATCAATGCGTAGAACGGCAGTGCTTTTTCTCCCAGCCTAGCGACGAATCTGCTTAAAGCTGTGATTCGGCCCGTCAGCTGTTGTATTTCCTTCAACTTTGTCGGCTTCCTCATTGTTACGATGGCCTGTATTTTCTCTGGATTGGCTTCGATTCTTCTTGCTGATACCAAGAACCCAAGAAGTTCTCCCGCAGGAACGCCAAAGGAGCACTTTGTCAGGTTCAACTTGAGGCAGAATTTATCGAGGTTGTTGAAGGTTTCTTTCAAATCCTCGATCAGTGTTGTCCCCTTTTTGGATGTTATGACGACATCGTCGATGTAAACTTGTACGTTTTTCCCAATCTGTGTTGCAAGGCACTTCTGCATCATCCGCTGATATGTTGCTCCCGCGTTTTTCAAACCAAAGGGCATTGTTCTATAGCAGAACACGCCGTAAGGTGTTATGAACGCTGTCTTGGCTTCATCATCTTCTTTTAATCTGATTTGGTTGTAACCAGAATACGCGTCCAAGAAGGAAAGACGTTCACATCCTGCCGTGGAGTCGATGATTTGATCGATCCTTGGGAGGGGAAAGTGATCCTTGGGACAGTGTTTGTTGAGACACGTAAAGTCGACACACATGCGAAGGACTTTCGTGTTTTTCTTCGGCACCATCACTGGGTTAGCTACCCACGTGGCTTCTGTAGAGATCACTTTGATAAAACCAGCATCTTTGAGTCGATCTATTTCTGATAGCATAGCTTTGCGGTTTGGTTCCGAAAAACGTCGCAAAGGTTGTTTGATTGGTCTCGCAATAGGATCCAAGTTTAGGTGGTGCTCGGCAAGTTCCCTGGGTACTCCTGGCATGTCAGCTGGACACCATGCGAAGATTTTCCAGTGCTCACGGAGGAACTCCACGAGCGCGCTTTCCTATGCGAGGTCCATATTTGTTGCGATGGACGTCGTTTTCTTCGGGTCCGTCGGGTGGATTTGCACCTCTTTTGAATCCTTAGCAGTATTAAAAGTTGGTTCCCTGAGTGGCCTCCCTCTGTCTGGCAGCACGTCATAATCAGTGAGCCTTGGCGCCATATATTCTGCTTGCATCCCGAAAGTTTCTGATAGTCGATGAAAATCTTTGTCGCACTTATCAGCCAACGTGAAACTCCCCTTGATTGTGATTGGTCCCTTAGGTCCAGGTAACCTCCACAATAAGTACGTGTAATGAGGTACCGCCATAAACCTGGCATATGCTGGTCGTCCCAACAAGGCATGATATTGCGACGGGAAATCCACAACTTCGAACTCCAGGTTCTCTATCCTGTAGTTTTCTCGGGTCCCAAACTGAACGTCGAGATTGATCTTGCCCAGCGGCTAACTTGGCTTCTCTGGCGTGATCCCGTGGAAACGTGTATCAGTTGGTTTTAGATTTGCCAGGGATATGTTCATCTTCCTCAATGTATCTGCATACATAAGGTTTAAGCTGCTGCCACCATCTATAAAAACCCTCGACACATCAAAACCAGCGATTACTGCGGGTAAGATAAGTGCAGATTGTCCTGGTCGAGGAACTTGCTGCGGATGATCCGCAATTGTGAAACCAATGTCTTGCCCCAGCCAATTTAGGTACTCGACTGTTGGTGGAGGCATCTTCTCTGCCATGAACACTTGCCGCGAGATTACTTTCTGCGCCCTGTTAGATGGCCTAGCTTTCTGAATCATCGAGACCGCACCATTGGAGTTGGGGTCAACATATGGAGGTGGATGTGGTGCTGCCGCTATTCTGAGCTGGTGCCGATTTTCGTCCGTAATTGTGGGAGGAGGTGGGAGGTGGATCTCACTCCTTGGCCCCTGGGGGTTTCTATTCATCGCTTGGGCATTGGCGATCCCTGCGGCTCGCAACATTGCTTGGAAATTGCGACAATCTTTCTGGAGATGACCTGACTGCCTCTTTCCATTATTGTCGAGATAGAAGTGCATCTGACAGGGTCCGTTCATCATTTCTTCGGGAGACACATAAGGTCTTTGGAACCTTGGTCCACTATTTTGCCTGTTACCACGGAAATCACCTCTCAAGTCGCTTTGCTGCTCATTACTCCTTTGGTAATCATCTCGACTATTCCCTCCAGGATTTCCTCGGAAGCCAGCCGATATGTGGCCAGGAGCATCATTATTGTAAAACAGGCGAGAAAATCGCCTTCTATTTTGAAAATTTCGACCACGATCCTCCTCTGGCGACCTATGTCGCTTGTTGTACATCGCGTCTTCTCCATCTGCCCACTTGTTTGCTATCTCCATCAGTGCTGATATTGTCTTAGGGTTGGTTCTCCCTAAGTCCTCGACGAAATCTCCCCGTCGAATTCCTGCCATGAACGCGTCTATTGCTCTCTCGTCAGATATATCCTCTGCCGAGTTTTTAATAATGTTCCACCTCTGTATATATTTTCTCATCGATTCGTTGTTTTTCTGCCTGCACGCCCTCAGCTCTTCCAATGACGCGGGTTTCTTGCAGGTGGATCGGAAGTTCTTCACGAAGATATCCTTGAAACTATCCCAGCTATCGATGGAACCTGGGGGAAGTTTCTTTATCCAAGATCGCGCGGCACCGCTCAAATGTACTTGGATGCTTTGCATGGCTGTTGCTCTGGTTCCGCCTACCAACTTCACCATCTCCAGGCAATCAACGAGCCAATCTTCGGGATCCTGTAGGCCGTCGAATTTCTTGAAATTTTCGGGTAACTTAAACCCTTTTGGGACTCGAGTTTTTCGAACTCGTCTCGTAAAGCACGGTAACCCGCACATATCTTCATCGGCAACTTCTGGTGACTGCTGATGTTCTCTTCTTTCTTATCGCACTCTATCCACCCTTGCTTGTGCCGTCGTATCCCTTGCTCCACTTGTCCTTGGTGGATCTTCCACTGCTGTCGTGGGTCGTGGACTGTTTTGCCTTGGAGTTCCTTCGGGAGGTGTAGCTGCAAATGCTGTTCCCATGACTCCAACTCCAGCCATTGCCATATTAAACAATGCTTCTCTCGGGTCCCCAGGGGGTGGTCTGGACGCGAGGATATAAGCTTGTGTTGCCATGTATCCAGCTTCTGGTGTTTTCGGGATGATATTTCCCCTTGTATCAATCGTCATGAAGGACATGTCAAGATTTTTAATTATATTTCCTCTCTCTGCTTCAGGTATATTTTACAGCCGAGATCTTGCCCTCCTCCGAGCTTCTCTGTGACTATCTCCCGAAGTTCCTGATTGTCGGCTGAGCTCTGCCCGATGCCTGCTTGACGCAGAGGCTGCTTCTTTTCTTCTATTCAGGGATGCTGTCTGTTTTTCCAGCTCCCTACTCACACGAGCAAGTCTATATTGGTAGGCTTGTAATTCTTCTGCAGTAGCAGTGGTGGTCATTGGTTCTGAACCATCCATGGCTCTTGCGGCCCTATCCCACGCTGCTTGCGGGAGTTGAATTCTTTCGCGAGGTGAAGACCCGACATATTTAGTGCCTAGGCCTCTTCTGAGATCAGCGGGATCGACGTATGGGTTTTCCAAATCATCGAAAGCCTCTGACGTCTCTGGTTGTGCTCGGCTTGCCTCCTCGATTGCATAAACTTGATGATATTTTGAGTATTGATTTTTGTCGGGATTAGTGACACCATCATAAAGATTGGTGAAGACCTTTCCGATGGCAGCAGATTTGTCGATGAATTGAAGCTGTCGACGCTGTCGGAGTCGCTGCTTATAACAGAGTCCGCAGACGACTCGAAGGATGTGTCGCTGAAGATATTGGCGAGCTTTCCGCTTGCCTTGGTGTCGACAAAGCGTGACGACGAAAGTTCTTCATCACTTGATGAAAAGTCAGAATCGATCGCTGAAAATTCCGACGAGATCGGAACTTCGAGACGATAGGATCCTTCCTTGATTACGCCAAATCGGAATTCTCCGAACGTCACGACGATGGGCTCCTCCAGATAGGCACATGAATCCACACGGGAGGGCGGGTGAGGAATAAAATCGACTAGATCAGTTTTTTCCCGTTTACCTCGATCCATCGCATTGCTTGCCACAGACGAAGTCGACGATTCTGGACGTGCCATCGAGATCAGCTCCTTGCAACCCCTAGTCCCCACAGACGGTGCCAATTGACAAAGGATTAATTTTTCAATGCCTACAGATTGTAGACTAGGGTTTTGCTGGAAGTAGAGGGCAAGTAGATCTCGAAGGTTTCAGCCGAAAAGTACTCGTTGATTATGAAAACTAGGGTTCTGTTGACAATAGGTTCGATCCTTTCTTTGTCCCTCGACTCCCCCTTATATAGGAGGTGGAGCCGAGGGTTTTCGTAATACACAAGTTACAGAGTTCGGGAGGGTTTCGTACCCGTCCCGTAAGATTACAAGTCTCTATATTTCCTAATACAATCTATCTTCCCTTAACACTAAATGGGCTTCCGAATCTTCTTATTCCTCGAGTCCTGGGCCTTCAGTAAACCCCGGGTACCATCTTCGGCAGGCCCATTGGGGATGCCTATGTCAACTAGTCACACAATGGAAATCAAGAAGCAAATGCAAATCATACAAAACATATACCATGTATATACATACTTAAGCGGTTTATTACAATACTCAAGTGATGTGAGTATGCAAACTCACTTATTGTACGAAATTACAACTTAAAATATTACATACTACAATACATATGGTACAACAGTATTGTAGTCTTGCCTCCTTTGGTGGACACTACACGTGGCTTCATTCTTGATACATCCCAGGCACCCATCTGGTCGAACGTGTTGTCCTCCTGATAGTGTCTGGAATATATTGCCTCCCTGTAGGCTGGTAGTCCGAGTCGGATGAGGATCCCAAGGAGAAATCTGTCATCATAAAATGATTATTCAATGACGCATATACATCCCCCATGGGATACTCCTCCTCTCTATTGGACACGTTTCCGGTGTGCTCCGAGGTGTTCATATTAAAGGGTCCACGCCTACCCTTGCTTCCCGAACCTTCCCCCTTGCACACCTTATGTGCCTTCCCTCCTTCGGAGTCGGACTCTATCACGATAGGATATTCTTGGTAATCCCCAAAATCAAAGTGATGATTCTGGTATTGGTCTACCGTGTCCTGGTCTATTTCCGGATCACATCTTACCGGATCCCCCTGTGTTCCCATGAACGATCCCCAACGCCATCCAGTGGAGTTCTCAATTGGAGTCTCCGAGCGTTGGCGATTCCCGGATTCTTCTCCTCCCTCATATCCACCATATGAGCTACTAGGGAAAAACCTAGGGGTTTGTGGTGTTGGCTGTGGTTCTGGGGTGTCTATGTGGATATAATCACTACTTGAGAAAACTGGTGTGGGTGGATCACTCTCCATTGGCTCTTTGCCTTTGGACTCCTCCTTTGGCTGTGTAAACTCTTCTAACATTGTATCAATTTCCCCTGATAAGTGTCGGTTCAACTGAAAATACAAAGTCAGAAGGTTCCTACAATTGTCCATGTATTTTGCCGCTTCCGCGGGCTTTCTCTTTGCAAACTTGAAATGATTCAGAGTCGGATCGTCATTCTCCTCCATATGTCGAATGTGTGCAAAATCGGATCCTACGAGCTCCTTAGTTTTGTGCTCACGGATATCTTTGATGGCTCTCATTATGGCTATATGGTAGGCTGTTCGGATGGTTCTAGCCTCCCCCGTAGGCATAACTACACTCAACCCTAAGGCTTCTGGTAGATGTAGTCCTACCCTACACTTCGCCAGTATTGTACCATCGTAATACATGTAATTCATTACTCGGATTTGGGGATCGCATCCAAACTCGAGTAACATGGCCCTGAGTATATCCGCAAGTCCCCCGTTGTAATCATCCAACGTGGATTCCTTCACTTTCACGTTACGTCCGTAACGTGAACTGGCCATAGTTGGCTGTAGATAAGAAAGAGTATAATATTAGTAATAATGCATCATAATAGAGATAATAAAGAATTATCGCACTAAAAGATATGATTGTTTTATTCTAAAGTGAATAGACACCATATTTTTAGAGAATTCTTTACTAATCCTATTTGACTCCTAACGTTTAGTCCCATTTACTAGGTTCCAACCTAAGGTCAAAGCTTTTGCTCTGATACCAATTGTGGAGACCATGCATACCACTGCATGTTGTAGTATGCCAGTCGTTGACACAACATGTGCAAAGTACCAATCCGCAAATATTACATCCCTCAGAGTAGTACAATAGAACATAGCTGGTCCATAACTCATTCATTTATTATTACAAACCATATGTACATATCATCATGGAGTTCCTCCTGGGTCCAGAGAGGAATACTCCTGGGTTCGAGGTGAACCCAACTTAACTTACAATATAATAGTCTTAGCAGGTCATACATTTATTTTACTCGAGCAACGAAGTACTAGAGTGTTCGCACTGCTCGGTTACTACTACTAATCCACTATCCTAGACTTGCTCTCCTTCGGAACTGACGTGGGCATTACCCTTCGGGTAACTGTTATTGCCCTATCCTATACAGCCCAACTGGAGGCCCATGAAGACACCCGATGGCAAGATGGGCCACTAGGTCGGTGCCAATGAAGATTCCTTGAAGAACAAGACGAAGAGGAACCGAATAAGGAAAGTTTAGAGCTAGGTCTTTTGTAAACCTAGTCGTACCCGTACAGATCTCTTGGGACCTGGCCCCCTATATAAGGGCCAGGAGAGAGGCTGTCGAGGGACACAATCAATCTTAGCGATTTTAGCCACCATAGGCCCAGAGCTAGGTCATCGTAGCGCTTAGCCTCTCGACGAGAACACAGCCGAAACCTTCGGCACCCATTGTAACCCGATATTTTCATAATCAAGATCAGACAGGCAGGACGTAAGGGTTTTACCTCATCGAGGACCCCAAACCTGGGTAAATTGCTCTCCCCGCTTGTCTGTTAACCGTTGTCTCGTGTCAGCCTACAGGATTCCATCAACCCTAAGCCCCAATCGGAGGGCATTGCCGAGGAGTACCCTCGACAATTGGCGCCGTCTGTGGGAACCCTGTCAGCACAAGATCCATCATTGGCAGATCCAGCCATGTCGTCGACAGCTTCGTCGACGCCATCATCATCACCATCATCGCCAATCATGGGAAGTCCGATCTGATTCGGCTCCTATGAGTTCACCCCGCACAGCGACTCTTCTCGCTCGACTTTTTCAGATCTGCGAGGAAACATGGGGATGACGTTCGGGAGCGTCCACTACAACATCAACGCAGAAGGAGTCCTTCGACTGCTAGAGTCGTGCGCCCCCAGATCAGCGAGGAAATCACCCCCATCAGCTGCAGGACCGATCATGTCATCATCAATCGATCTTTCGGCTGGGCTGACAGACTCAACGGATTCATCCTCGCCATCAACCCCTCGATCGACATCTTCGATGTCGGTTGGATCCGATAACCCCGTACCATCAGAGATGGCCTCGTACTACTGTTTGAACTGCGACACCAGGCACGGGTTGGGGTCGAGTGACACACCGTTCATCTGCAGTGCCCAATACTCATCGGGAGAGGACAATATCGACAGCGTTGTCAAGGAAGGCACCTGGAGAATGGCGCGCCATCAAGTTTATGCTGCCAACAACACAGGAAACGCAAGGAACAGGGGAGGTGGAGAGCACACTCCTCCTCCAGCAGACGACGAAGCTTTGAAAATAGTGCCAGTAACAATAGTATCTATTACACCATCGCGGAGGAGGAATGGGCAGCCGCCAGGGGAGCCGTGCTTAACAACACACCGCTCCCCGCTGGAACTTCGGTCGGAACCCTCAATGCCTATCGCTCAATATTGGACAAGAATCGGGAGCGGCTGTCGATTGAGCAAGCCACCCTCGAGAAACGCCTCCTTGCGGCAGAGCAATCTAGTGAACGACGAAGGGGCTCGCGAGGAAGCGCTTCCCGAAGCAGCCAAGGCGCGGGGAAGCACCGATCAAGGTTATCCAGACTATCAGAAGACGATGCTAGGGAAATAACTTCAAACCTATCTAGGTCCTTCATGACCACGGATACTGCGGGAATGCTAAGGCCAAAAACCGTCGAGGGAGCAACTGCCAACATCGCGGCGTACCTTGTCAACCAACGACCCGAAGGTTCTATGGTTCAAGCTCATCGGGGTGCTCTGGAAAGCCTTGCAATCTTGGGAGACAAGCTGGTTCCACGAAAAGAAAAGACCGCATTCCAAGCCAGCGGTTCAAAGCACCGGTCAAGGGATGCCCGAGACGAGATTACCCAGAGCAGAATCGACAAAGCCAGGCGACGACGAGCCGCGAGGGGGGAATACGATAGCGACGCCTCAGAAGAAAGCGAGGAGTACGACGGTGAGTTGAGGGGGCCTGACTGCTTGCGCTACAAGATTCGTGAGACAATGCCACCCAAGAAGTTTAAACCTACCCCTACTGACACCGCTAAGTATGATGGACAGCAGGAGCCGAGATCATGGATAGACGATTACCTGCAAACTGTGATCCTACACAAAGGAAACCAGATAGCAGCAATGCAGTGCTTGCAGCTGTACCTGAAAGATTCGGCACGAGCCTGACTGAGGGGCCTGCCGAAGGGATCTATCAAATCATGGGACGACCTGGTGGACGCTTTTGTCGCTAACTTCCAAGCAACATACAAGAGACCTGTTGGGATCGAAGAGTTACGGCATTGCCAGCAAAAGCCGAGGGAGTCAATGCACGCATACATCGGGAGATTCACTAAACTCCTGAACGCTGCCGAAGATGTTTCCGTTGATAGAGCAATTGATGCCTTTAGCGATGGCATCCGACGTGAAACCTACATAGAGGAACTTGGACGCAAGAAGCCAAAAACTATAACCAAGTTAATGGAAATTGCCAATAGCTGGGCTGATGGCGAAGACAATGTACGAAGACCGCGACAACGCAGTGACGACGATCAGCCGAAGAACGATTCGGGTGGCCGCAGGGATCGTCGCAAGAAGAGGAAAGACCGCAGTTACGATGACAACAACTTGGTAGCAACTGGATATTCCGATTGGCAAGATGATCGGTATGACGATAGGCGAGATGATCGACAGGACGGCAACCAGAGCAACTCTGGGAACCGTAGCAATTACAAACCACGACCTCAGAGGACCCCCGAGTTACCCTTCGCCGAGCAGATAAACGCTCCTTGCTACCTGCACGCGTACATCAACTCTAAAGACAACAAGAAGAAGTCAAGCCACTTGCTCAGAGATTGTCGACAGTTCATCGAGATGCAGAAGCTCATTCAGCAGCAGCCGCCACCACCACCACCCCCACGTCAGCACCAGGTCCAGCAAGTTCAGCCTCACAACCCCAACGAGTCCTTTCCACCACCGCGCGGGCAGATGAGCATGATCCACAGGACTGGTGTTTCGAGGAGGGAGATGAAGAAACTCACCAAAGAAATCAACCTGGCGGAAAGCATCATGGCTAATATCCCTGAATATATCGACTGGTCATCTCAGAGCATCTCGTTCAGCAGGGTGATACGTCCAATTTGCATCACTATTTTATATCATAATTTGCTGTTATTCATTGATATATTTCATATTGGGACACAATACTTATGTTATTTCATCTATTTTGCATGTTTCATCATTATTGGGAGATCAAGCACCGGAGCCAGGATTCTGCTGGAAAAAGCACCGTCAGAACGCAATATTTCGGAAGATCAACTCTGGAAGGAAATTATACCAAAAATCCTATTTTTCAAGATGACGAAGGAAGCCAGAAGGAGGAGCCAGGAGCAGCCAGGGTGGGCCCACACCCTAGGGCGGCGCGGCCCATGCCCTGGCCGCGCCGGCCTGTGGTCTGGGGGGCCCACGACCCCTTTCGCCTCCTTTTCTTCGCCAAACCCTTCGTCCCGAAGACCTAAGCCAGAAGGGGTACCTCGCGAAGAGTTACAGCCGCCTCTGCGGGGCGGAGAACACCAGAGAGAAAAGAGCTCTCCGGCGGGCAGGAATCCGCCGGGGAAATTCCCTCCGGGAGGGGGAAATCGACGCCATCGTCACCGTCATCGAGCTGGACATCATCGCCATCACCATCATCATCATCTCCACCATCATCACCGCCGTCATCACCGCTGGACACCGTCACCGCCGTAGCAATTTGGGTTTGATCTTGATTGTTTGATAGGGGAAACTCTCCCGGTATCGATTCCTACTTATTGTTGATGCTATTGAGTGAAACCATTGAACCAAGTTTATGTTCAGATTGTTATTCATCATCATATCACCTCTGATCATGTTCCATATGATGTCTCGTGAGTAGTTCGTTTAGTTCTTGAGGACATGGGAGAAGTCTAAATGTTAGTAGTGAACTATGGTTGAGTAATATTCAATGGTGTGATATTTAAGTTGTGGTGTTATTCTTCTAGTGGTGTCATGTGAACGTCGACTACATGACACTTCACCATTTATGGGCCTAGGGGAATGCATCTTGTATTCGTTTGCTAATTGCGGGGTTGCCGGAGTGACAGAAACCTAAACCCCGTTGGTATATCGATGCAGGAGGGATCGCAGGATCTCAGAGTCTAAGGCTGTGGTTAGATTTATTCTTAATTACTTTCTTGTAGTTGCGGATGCTTGCAAGGGGTATAATCACAAGTATGTATTAGTCCTAGGAAGGGCGGTACATTAGCATAGGTTCACCCACACAACACTTATCACAACAATGAAGATTATTTAGCCGTATGTAGCGAAAGCACTAGACTAAAATCCCGTGTGTCCTCGAGAACGTTTGGTCATTATAAGTAAACAAACCGGCTTGTCCTTTGTGCTAAAAAGGATTGGGCCACTCGCTGCAATTATTACTCTCGCACTTTACATACTCGTACTTTATTCAACTGTTACATCAAAACCCCCGAATACTTGTCTGTGAGCATTTACAAGTGAATCCTTCATCGAAACCGCTTGTCAACACCTTCTGCTCCTCGTTGGGATCGATATTCTTACTTATCGAAGATACTACGATACACCCCTATACTTGTGGGTCATCAAGACTATTTTCTGGCGCCGTTGCCGGGGAGTGAAGCGCTATTGGTAAGTGGAATTGGTAAGGAAAACCTTTACTGTTGTGCTGATTTTATTTCTGCCTGCTGCTATAAGTCATTATGGAGAGATCTTCTCTTCATTTTCTATTTGGGAAATCTACTACTACTGCAACGGTAGTGGATGAAGCGCCAGGTGAGGAAGTGATACCATATAAAATACCTATGAAAATTATTGAACGTGTTATCGATAACCGCTATGAGGGGGATGGAACTGTCCACCCCGGTGATCATTTACTGTTTTTGCATGAATTATGCGGGTTATTCAAATGTGCAGGTATTGCTATGGATGAAGTGAGGAAGAAACTATTCTCTTTATCGCTGTCCGGTAAGGCGGCGCATTGGTATAAATTACTGGATAATGGGGATTCTCTTGAATGGAATGATATTGTGCCCCGGTTTTATTCTAAGTTCTATCCTCCAAGTGAAATTCATAAGGATCGGAATCGCATATATAATTTTTGGCCTCATGATGGAGAGAGTATTGCCCAAGCTTGGGGGAGATTGAAGTCTTTAATGCTCAAATGCCCCATTCATGAGCTTCCTGGTAATGTTATTATTGATAATTTCTATGCAAGACTTTCTTTTCAAGACAAGACCTTGCTGGATACTTCTTGTTCTGGATCATTTACACGCAACAAAGAAGAATTTAAAAGGGACCTTCTTGATCGGATCCAAGAAAATACTGAAGGATGGGAGAACGACAAGGATAGAGAATCAGGTATAATTTATGATTATAAATGCATTGAAGCTTTTATGGATACTGATAAATTTCGTAATATGAGTGCTACATATGGTCTTGATTCTCAAGTTGTTGTAAATCTTTATAAAGCTTTTGCCTCTCATTATGAATTGCCAAAGAAGAATTTTGATAAGTATCATGAACCGTATAAAGATAAAATTGATTCATCTATTAATAAATGTGTTGTAGTTGAAACTGCTGATCGTGTTATTCCTGAAGTTTATATTGAAAAAACTCCTTTCCCTGCCAAAATGAAAGAGTACTCTGTTATAAATAGTGCGGTTCATAAAAGTGAAAAGAAACCTGTAGAACCTGAAGAACAAATAAAAATTGAACCTCTTTGTTGCAATAGTTAAAGATCTTGTGACTGAAAATGTGGAGGATGGTCATATTATTTTCTCGTGAAGATGCTTCTAATATTGTTTCACATCCTAATAA
Organism: Lolium perenne; assembly: GCF_019359855.2. Taxonomy (NCBI): domain Eukaryota; kingdom Viridiplantae; phylum Streptophyta; class Magnoliopsida; order Poales; family Poaceae; genus Lolium; species Lolium perenne. The sequence continues at coordinate 27,742,017 of NC_067248.2, read as the reverse complement.
ACCCAAACAAGCTAGTGTTCCTATGATGTCTGTTAGAATTGGTGATCATTGCTATTATGGATTATGTGATATTGGTGCAAGTGTTAGTGCTATTCCGTATGAGCTTTACACGGAGATTATGCACGAAATTGATTCTTGTGAACTTGAAGATATTGATGTGGTTATTCAGCTGGCTAATAGAGAAACTATTTCTCCAATTGGTATTGTTCGAGATGTGGAAGTTTTATGCGGTAAGATTAAATATCCTGCTGACTTTTTGGTACTTGGTTCTGCTTGCTAGTGATTATTGTCCTATTATTTTTGGTAGACCTTTTCTAAATACTTGTGGAGCTATTATAGATTGCAAGAAAGAGAAAATTTTGACTAAATTTGCTGGTGAATCTTATGAGTTTAACTTCTCTAAATTTACTAAAACTCCTTATAAAGCTGATTTGCCTAGTAATGATATTAAAATGGAGCAATGTGCATCTATTGTTCTTGTTCCTAATAATCCTTTGCAGCAACATTTAGAGGATAGCGAGAGCGAAATTTTTAGGAAAGAAAGAGATGAGCTTGAGGAAATTTTTCTTCGCCAACCTATTCTCAAGCATGATTTACCGGTGGAAGATTTGGGTACAACACCGCCACCAAAGGAAGATCCTGTTTTTGATTTAAAGCCTTTACCTGATAATCTTAAATATGCTCATATTGATGATAAGAAAATATATCCTGTTATTATTAGTTCTAAGCTTTCAGAGATTGAGGAAGAAAGGTTATTGGAAATATTGAAGAAGCATCGAGGCGCTATTGGTTACACTCTTGATGATTTGAAGGGGATTTCTCCTTCTATTTGCCAACATGCTATTAATATGGAAGATGATGCAAAGCCTGTTGTTGAACCTCAGCGTCGTCTAATTCCAAAGATGAAGGAAGTGGTAAGGAATGAGGTATTACGGCTCCTTGAAGCTGGTATTATATATCCTATTGCTGATAGTATATGGGTTAGTCCCGTGCACCTGCGTTCCCAAGAAAGGAGGTATGATCATTGTGCCTAATGATAATGATGAGCTCATTCCTCAAAGAGTAGTTGTAGGGTATAGAATGTGCATTGATTTTCGAAAAGTTAATAAGGTTACTAAGAAAGATCATTACCCTTTACCATTTATTGATCAAATGCTAGAAAGATTGTCTAAAAATACTCATTTTTGCTTTCTTGATGGTTATTCTGGATTTTCACAAATTGCTGTTAAAGCTAAAGATCAAGAGAAAACCACTTTTACTTGTCCCTATGGAACTTATGCTTATAGACGCATGCCTTTTGGTTTATGTAATGCTCCTGCTACTTTTCAAAGATGCATGTCTGCTATTTTTCATGGTTTTTGTGAAAGTATTGTAGAGGTATTCATTGATGATTTTTCCGTCTATGGGAATTCTTTTGATAGTTGCTTGCGAAACCTTGATAAAGTTTTGCAGAGATGTGAAGAAACTAACCTTGTTCTTAATTGGGAGAAATGCCACTTTATGGTTAATGAAGGAATTGTATTGGGACATAAAATTTCTGAGAGAGGTATTGAAGTTGATAGAGCTAAAGTTGAAGCAATTGAGAAGATGCCCTATCCTAGGGATGTAAAAGGTATTCGTAGTGTTCTTGGTCATGCTGGGTTTTATAGGAGATTTATTAAAGATTTCTCCAAGATTTCAAAGCCTCTTACTAATCTTCTTCAAAAAGATGTACCATTTGTTTTTGATGATGATTGTAAGGAAGCTTTTGAAACTCTTAAGAAAGCCTTAACAACTGCTCCTATAGTTGAACCTCCTGATTGGAACTTACCCTTTGAAATTATGTGTGATGCTAGTGATTTTGCTGTAGGCGCTGTTCTTGGACAGCGGGTAGATAAAAAACTGAATGTTATTCATTATGCTAGTAAAACTCTTGATGCTGCTCAAAGAAATTATGCTACAACTGAAAAAGAATTATTAGCTGTAGTCTTTGCTTGTGATAAATTTAGATCTTATATTGTTGATTCAAAAGTTACTATTCATACTGATCATGCTGCAATTAGATACCTAATGACGAAGAAAGATGCTAAGCCTAGGCTTATTAGATGGGTGCTTCTTTTGCAAGAATTTGATCTACATATTGTAGACAGGAAAGGTGCTGATAATCCTGTTGCTGATAATTTGTCTAGATTGGAAAATATTGCTTATGATCCTGTTCCTGTTAATGATAGTTTTCCAAATGAACAATTGGCTGTAATAAAGGTGAACTCGCGAGACAGTCCTTGGTATGCTGATTATGCTAACTTTATTGTTTCCAAGTACTTGCCTCCAACCTTTTCAGCTCAGCAAAGGAGGAAATTCTTTTATGATTTGAGGCATTATTTCTGGGATGACCCACACTTATATAAAGAAGGAGTGGATGGTATTATGCGAAGATGTGTTCCCGAATATGAACAACAGGAGATATTGAGTAAATGTCATGGTAGTGCTTATGGAGGACATCACGCTCGGGAGAAAGAACCGCGCAAAAGGTTCTACAATCAGGTTTTTATTGGCCAACTCTCTTCAAGGATGCGAGAAAGTTTATTTTATCTTGTGATGAATGCCAAAGGGTTGGTAATATCTCCAGACGCAATGAAATGCCTATGAATTATACTCTTGTTATTGAACCGTTTGATTGTTGGGGATTTGACTTCATGGGACCTTTTCCGTCTTCAGAAGGTAACACTCATATACTCGTTGCTGTTGATTATGTTACTAAATGGGTGGAAGCTATACCTACAAAAAGTGCTGATGGTGAGACCTCTTTAAGAATGCTCTTAGATATTATTTTTCCTAGATTTGGAGTACCTAGATATATTATGACCGATGGAGGTTCTCACTTTATTCATGGAGGATTTAGAAAAACTCTTGCTAGGTATGGTATTAATCATAGAATTGCTTCCGCTTATCATCCTCAAACTAGTGGTCAAGTAGAATTATCAAATAGAGAGATTAAATCTATTTTGCAAAAGACCGTTAATAAAACCAGAAAGAATTGGGCTAGTAAATTGAAGGATGCACTTTGGGCTTATAGAACTGCTTATAAAAATCCCATGGGAATGTCACCTTATAAAATGGTTTATGGGAAAGCTTGTCATTTACCTTTAGAACTAGAGCACAAAGCTTATTGGGCTGTTAGAGAATTAAATAAAGATCCTAAACTTGCCGGTGATAAGAGATTGTTGCAATTGAGTTCTCTAGATGAATGGAGAAGTGAAGCTTATGAAAATGCTAAACTCTTTAAAGAGAAAGTTAAAAAATGGCATGATAGGAGGATTATCAAAAGAGAATTTAATATTGGGGATAAAGTCCTATTGTATCGGTCTCGTCTCAGATTCTTTGCAGGGAAATTACTCTCGAAATGGGAAGGACCATATGTTGTCGAGGAGGTGTATCGTTCAGGAGCAATCAAAATTAGCTCTCTCCAAGGCAATGCTACGCAAGTGGTGAATGGACAAAGACTCAAGCATTATATCTCGGGTGATTCTTATAATGTTGATGTTGATATTATTCAAGTGGAAACACCGGAGGATTTCATCAAAGGGCAAATTGACAATCCGCCAGAACTCGACTTTGAATAGGTTACAGTACTGGTAATGAAAAGTACGCAATTTACTTTCCGAACTATATTTTTGCTGTTTTTGGAAAATATGAGAAATTACGAGTTCGAAACGGAGTGGAAAGGACGCACGAGGGCGCGGCACCATAGGCCGGCGCGGCCAAGCCTGGGCCCGCGCCGCCCTATGGTTTGGCCGTCCCGTCGCCTCTTTCCGACTCTGGTTCGATCTGGTACTTTCCTTATGTCGTGAAAAATTTTGCTATATAATCCCCCGGACCCCTGGAGGTCCGTATATCGTGTTTTCGACGTGTTTTGTTTCGAGCTGTTTCTGCCAGGATTTGCTTCGGATCTAGAGCCATCATGTCTTCGTCGGAAACTCCGAAGGACAACTCCAGCAAGGATGTTGGCAACTTGTACATGGAGGAGCTGAAGATGCACCCCAAGGAGTTGCGGCTCGTTGAAGGAGAACTGCAGGTCAAGGATGTCCAGGGTCCTAAAGGAGAAGGAAGCCTGGAAGACAGGATGGAGAAGCTAGAACAAGAGGTTTTCAAATACAAGAAGATGGCTGAGCGTGAGGTGGATATCTTCCACAGGATTGTGTCTGAACTCATTGCTGAACATGAGAAGGAAACTGCAAAGCTTTGGAGCGACATCCTCTCACTTCACGACACCACCAACAAGCTCCAAGCACAACTCTATGATTTTCAGAATCAGAACTGTGAGTATGAAAACAGGTTTAAATACATAAGCCGTGCTGCTAGTTTCAGGATCCCCGAGACCAAGATGTCGTTTCTTGATGGAGAGCCTCTCCCTTGGAAGTTTGATGACGGGAATTCATCACCACCATCGCCGCAGGAGTAATTCATCATCGGTATTGGCATCCCCTTGGTTTGTTCCAAGCTTGGGGGAGTGCCGCGGTATCACATTATCACTACCTTTTACTTTTATTGTCAAGTAGTGTCATATCATGAGTAGGGAAGTTATCGTATAAGATGGGCTGCGTTTGGAAGTATCTCTCCTTTAGTTGGTTATCTATGTATCCCTTGGTGTGAGTTATCGTTATGGAATATTAATGAGAAGTCTTATCATTTACATATTGCACATCTTATTTTAGTTTGCAATCTCTATGATTCACCTTGTTGTTAGTATTGGTATCACTTTGGGAGCATTGAATAAATCTATTTGGTTTTGGCAAACTTAGCATTGGTCAATAGCAACAACACTTTGAGGTTTAAATAGAAAAGATAAATACATGTAGTTGTTTCATTGTCTTTCTTGTTAGCTCATAGCTTATTATTCTGAAGTTAAAATTGTTTGTGCTTACAAGGAAGATGCATGATTGTTTCTATCACATGTATATTTGTTTGTTTCCCTCGACTCTTATGCTTGCTAATTAACCTTGCTAGCCAAAGACCAGACCGAGAGGGAATACTTCTCGTGCATCCAAACCTTAACCCAAACCTATGCCATTTGTGTCCACCATACCTACCTACTACATGGTATTTTCTGCCATTCCAAGTAAATACTTCATGTGCTACCTTTAAACAATTCAAAACTTAGTATCTCTTATTTGTGTTAATGTTTCATAGCTCATGAGGAAGTATGTGGTGTTTTATCTTTCAATCTTGTTGGGCAACTTCCACCAATGGACTAGTGGCCTCATCCGCTTATCCAATAATTTTGCAAAAAGAGTGGCAATGGGATTCCAGTCCCAAATTAATCAAACTAAATAGACACTCCTCCATGGTATGTGATTGATGGACGGCACCCGAAGGATTCGGTTAGCCATGGCTTGTGTAAGCAAAGGTTGGGGAGTGTCATCATCATAATAAAACAAAGTAAAAGGCACTCCTTCATGGTATGAGATTGTTGGCAGGCACCCGAGGATTCGGTTAGCCATGGTTTGTGAAAGAAAGGTTGGAAGGAGTGCCACACAAAATGAAAATAATATGGGAGCCGCTCTTAGGAGGTTGTCTGGCAAGGGGTTAGAGTACCGCTACCAGTCGTTGACAACAACAAACACCTCTCAAAATGTTACTTTTATTATCTCTATATGATTTCAAAACTGAAAAAGCTCTAGCACATGATTTAATCCCTGCTTCCCTCTGCGAAGGGCCTGTCTTTTACTTTATGGTGAGTCAGTAAAACCTATTTCTCTCCATCTCAAGCAAGCATTTGAGTAGTTGTGATCAAACCATTATATTGTGATTTGCTACATCATGTCTTTTATTCTTCCTTGTTTAGTACGAGTTTTATCTGAATGAATATAGCTTTGCAAGTTATCAATGATCATGAGAAGACCATTATGATTGAGTATGCAAGTTGTGCCTTATAAACTTTAACATGAGAGCGCTGCTCAATGAGATAAATATAATCTGTTAATTGTTCTCTGACCAAGAACGAAGTTTGCCATCACCAATCATGATTTCTCATGCACCTTTACTTGTGATTACCTTATACTTGTTTCAATGTGAGTTATAAGAGGTTGTTTACTATAATGTCCTGTGTGAATGAATATGATGCTTCTTGTCCGTATTTTATTTATCGACTCTTCACTCCATAAACATGTGGTCATGTCTATCGAGCTCAGTTTCGCTTGGGGACAAGCGAAGTCTAAGCTTGGGGGGAGTTGATACGTCCAATTTGCATCACTATTTTATATCATAATTTGCTGTTATTCATTGATATATTTCATATTGGGACACAATACTTATGTTATTTCATCTATTTTGCATGTTTCATCATTATTGGGAGATCAAGCACCGGAGCCAGGATTCTGCTGGAAAAAGCACCATCAGAACGCAATATTTCGGAAGATCAACTCACGGAAGGAAATTATACCAAAAATCCTATTTTTCAAGATGACGAAGGAAGCCGAAGGAGGAGCCAGGAGCAGCCAGGGTGGGCCCACACCCTAGGGCGGCGCGGCCTGTGCCCCGGCTGCGCCGGCCTGTGGTCTGGGGGGCCCACGACCCCTTTCGCCTCCTTTTCTTCGCCAAACCCTTCGTCCCGAAGACCTAAGCCAGAAGGGGTACCTCGCGAAGAGTTACAGCCGCCTCTGCGGGGCGGAGAACACCAGAGAGAAAAGAGCTCTCCGGCGGGCAGGAATCCGCCGGGGAAATTCCCTCCGGGAGGGGGAAATCGACGCCATCGTCACCGTCATCGAGCTGGACATCATCGCCATCACCATCATCATCATCTCCACCATCATCACCGCCGTCATCACCGCTGGACACCGTCACCGCCGTAGCAATTTGGGTTTGATCTTGATTGTTTGATAGGGGAAACTCTCCCGGTATCGATTCCTACTTATTGTTGATGCTATTGAGTGAAACCATTGAACCAAGTTTATGTTCAGATTGTTATTCATCATCATATCACCTCTGATCATGTTCCATATGATGTCTCGTGAGTAGTTCGTTTAGTTCTTGAGGACATGGGAGAAGTCTAAATGTTAGTAGTGAACTATGGTTGAGTAATATTCAATGGTGTGATATTTAAGTTGTGGTGTTATTCTTCTAGTGGTGTCATGTGAACGTCGACTACATGACACTTCACCATTTATGGGCCTAGGGGAATGCATCTTGTATTCGTTTGCTAATTGCGGGGTTGCCGGAGTGACAGAAACCTAAACCCCGTTGGTATATCGATGCAGGAGGGATCGCAGGATCTCAGAGTCTAAGGCTGTGGTTAGATTTATTCTTAATTACTTTCTTGTAGTTGCGGATGCTTGCAAGGGGTATAATCACAAGTATGTATTAGTCCTAGGAAGGGCGGTACATTAGCATAGGTTCACCCACACAACACTTATCACAACAATGAAGATTATTTAGCCGTATGTAGCGAAAGCACTAGACTAAAATCCCGTGTGTCCTCGAGAACGTTTGGTCATTATAAGTAAACAAACCGGCTTGTCCTTTGTGCTAAAAAGGATTGGGCCACTCGCTGCAATTATTACTCTCGCACTTTACATACTCGTACTTTATTCAACTGTTACATCAAAACCCCCTGAATACTTGTCTGTGAGCATTTACAGTGAATCCTTCATCGAAACTGCTTGTCAACACCTTCTGCTCCTCGTTGGGATCGACATTCTTACTTATCGAAGATACTACGATACACCCCCTATACTTGTGGGTCATCACAGGGCAGATCACCCGATGACAATCCCAAAGCCAGGACATGCTGCGTTAGTGGTTGAGGCGCAAATTGGAGGATTTAAGATGAGCAAAGTTTTCATGGACGGTGGAAGCGGACTAAACCTGATATTCCTCGACACGATCGAAAGTATGGGAATTACGATGAGGATGCTAGAAGAGACAGATACCTGTTTTCACGGGATCCTCCCCACCTCACCGGCGTACTCTATTGGCAAAGTTTACCTGAACGTTGTCTTTGGCAAACCCGACAACTTCAGGAAGGAAAGATCGAGTTCGAGGTAGTAAATTGGGAATCACAGTACCATGCTATACTCGGAAGATCAGCTTATGCCAAGTTCATGGCTGTGCCGCACTACGCATACCTCAAGCTGAAAATGCCTGGGAACAATGGGACAAACATCACAGTCTATGGAAGTTTCTCACGCTCAGACAATTGTGATCACGAGTTTCAGAGGATCGCTGCAAAGTTTGGGCTCAGGCAGGAAGCTGTCGATCTCCCTTCAAAATCGTCGGCACACGATAGTAAGGAAGATGAACGCGTCAAGAAGATGAAGAAGAAGCCAGCCGATCTTGCTTTAGAGGTTCCAACAGTGAAAACTTCAGCAGCTGATGGCACGGTAGTCATAGAAGAAAACAAAACCCTGGCAATCACCGCACGGACCCCTGGTGAAATCAGCGATGCTTCCAAAACCGCTGACGCGGTGGACAAGCTTGAAGATAAGAAGAACCCTCCTCTTGCTTAAGAGGATGGATAGCAGTTCGTTTTTCCTTTTTTAGGCAGGGCGCTTTTTCGCCCCTTAGTTATTTGCTTAATTTATTAATGAAAACTTAAGTTTTGTTTCTTTGAAGCATTGCAGTAATTCGGGTTACCCGAACCACATCATCGTGAACCTTGTTTTGCATATTTCGGCGAACATTGGTGCGATGAAAAACACGCCTAGAGATTGCACTTTAACAAAGCCTCTGAAATTACGAGTGCTATGATGCAAAACCAACGAGGTCCCTGCTCTTTTGCTATAGATGCCTCAAAGAATGCCGAAAATAGCAGAGAACATAAAACACGTATATTAACGACCCACGCTCGGTACTTTAGTTATGGAAGTACCAAAGAGCGACGGAGTCATCGGCAGAGCTAGTGCTCCCGATATATTCGGAGCTGCTGTCAAGACATGCATCGGTTGAAAGCAAAGTTGCACATACAACGAGTTTTAGCAAGACCTGCAACACGAGCTGATCACTCAAATAATTTGCTGCCGACAAAACATACGTATGCATCTTAATACAGATGTAAAATCGAGTAATTAAGATTTACTCCTTCAAAATTTGCCAACGGCATTAACATGGTAGAGGTACATGTACATACCCCTACCTATAAAAAACAATTCAACCTTAATCATCCGAACATTCGGATATAGCGAGTCGTCAATTCTTCTATTTACAATAGGGACATGGCTTCGAATTACTCTTGTGGAGTCTCCTTTCCTTTGGATGCTGTGGAGGTTTCGTCAAGTCTGTCGACAATAATGGCGGCAGGCAGGCCCACCTTCGGGGTAAGCGGCTCCATATAACCCGACACATTGGCAATTGACATAAGGTCTGCTGAAGGATAGCGTGCGAGGACGAGGGCAAGTGTAGCTCTAGCTCCAGCAAGAAGCTGTGCCCGAACTAAACCTCGGATCTTCTTGGCGTTACTAAATTCTGACATTAAAGTCAACGGCGTGGGAGGAACCGCGTTCAGAGGGAACATCATCTTCCAGATCACCCTCAGCCCTTTATAACACTTGTCGAAGAAACAGTGTACTTGCTGGTCCCAGCCTTGGAACTTTGCGATAGTCGAAGCCTTCGAATGTTCTTTCCAGAAAACTTCGTCTGCTGATGATAGTTGGGCCAATGTGTTTACACGTTCGTGAATGCGCTTGTTTTCCTCGGCCTTGTTCAGAGCTATGACTAGCAAAAGAAACGACGGAAGATAAGAAAATGCATTTCATGGAAAAGAATAGAGCAAGAGGGCCAGGGCACTTACAGTTCAAACTTTCGGTGGCTTTGTGCAATTCAGTAAGAGCATAGCGCTCTGCGTCAGCCGCAAGCTCGTTTTTCTTGTTGATAATGGCAGCTAAGGCATAAGTGCTGCGCATATTCTTCTCCATCTGCGCGATCTGATCCTTCATGCGCTGGAGTCGATCACTTTCAGGGAGAGCACCCGAAGAATCATCGACAAAAGCAGGCACAGGAAAAACCTGCAAAACATTGTTAAAAGGCACGATGGATTATATGGATTCAGCATTGGAAATTACTCCCATCGGGAGCGTGCAAATAAAAATGTTATAGCAAGGATATACTGGCAACATTGCCAGCATTGAATTCATTACAACCACATGAGTCTTATGACAGGACATTGTTTTAACCAAGCAAAATTACAAGAATCAGGGGGCCTGGGTCTGGTTTGACAAGCTCGGACCAGCTGATGATTTCTTTGCCGAAACCAGCTCAAGGAGCTGGCGAGCACACGTAAGAGCAGAGGTTTTAAAAGCACCCAGGTCGACAAATCGCCCATCGCGCTCCCTCGACAGCTCTTTGGACATCTCTTCAATATCGGCTTTGAAGCCGTGACTCATCATAAGCTGGAAGGCTAGGAGGGCGCCATAGGTACGCGAAGTATGTTTGAATACCTCGATAACCTCCTTTGTGTTGACGGCAAAGGCGTCGATTAGCTACCCCAAAGTCTTGTCTTGATTGATCTTGGGGAATATCATGGAGTGCATCCGTGCCATGGCTCCCTTGCCCTTTTGGAGGAGGTCTTCAACAAGCTGATGAGATGCAAGGGTCATCGACAGAGCGTTCGCTGGAGAATTGTTCGGGAGCTTGTCCAGAGCCTCGGCAGAAATATCAGCAGCCTTTTGAGAAGAATGAAATAAAAGGAACTCATTAACGAAGGAATTGAATTCGCAAAAGCAATAATCGGTGGGAGAACAAAAAGAGGATTACTGAGCAAGGCCAAGGAAGACTGGCGAAGAAGATCATCCTTCTCAATCGCCCGGGCTTCAGCAGTAAGCCTGGATGCTTCTTCATCCTTCAGCTTCTTCTTCAGCCCTCGAGTTCCTCCTTCAAGGAGTCAATTTCTTGACGAGCCTCGGCAGCAATCTTTATTGCGCCTTCCAACTTCGAAGAAGGGGACTCGACCTCCTTTTGCAGCTGGGCCTTGTCAACTTCCAGAGAAGTGTATTGGGAGGCGAAAGTTTCTAGAGATGATATAACAGCCCGCAAATCCTTAAAAATAAAAAAAAGGTTATCAGATGACGAGCCTAATTAAGGTCCATTCAAGAAATGTTGCATCCAAACAGGAAAAGACTTACAGGTTTCCCTGAAGGAGGAGCTGCAACAGCGGCAGTGTTGGGGGGATGACCCCCGGTATGCCAAAGGCATGCCAAACCGGATGGTTTGGGCTATCAAGATGCCGGTTTAAAGTTTAATCCGGAGTGTGAAGTCAAGCTTTTGGCTAAGGAGATCTATACCAGTATCCCCAGTCGGGGTATACCGGAATGAGCTAAGAAGATACCGGATTACCGGTATGAACTACACTGTAGCACGTCGGCAAGACTGGTCAAAGATTCTCTCAAGAGCTAGAGGACAAGGATGACCTAAGCAAAGTAGCTTTAGACGAAGCTCTAGCGCCAAAGCAGATGATGACGTAAAAGCTACCGGAGGGCGTCACCACTCCCTAATTCAAGAGATACCGGCATCACCGGTAGCGAAAGTAGCTTTGTAAAGTAGTTTGTCTGTTCAAAGATGCCATTAGGGTTTCCTAGGGTTTTTTCCCCTGTAAGCCACCCTCTCCCCTATATAAGGAGAGGGGGCACACCCCTTCGCGGGCATGAGACGACGATGAATCTTGTATCCAAAAACCTGTAAGCTAGTTGTACCATGGAATAGAGAGATCTAGAGCAGAGTTCTTCCTTGTGTTCTTTTTCTTCTACCTCTGGCCAAGGCCAAGTTCTTGAGGAAGGCATCCGGAAGTTCATCCAATCTAATCAAAAACCTCCCCCGAATCCTCTAGCGCCCATTCGGCCCCAACTTAAGCCATCCTATGGCATCTGTCTGTTCACCACGACGACAGTTGGCGCCCACCGTGGGGCAGGAAGTGGCGCTTGCTGGAGTTCACATTCGGGCGGGCATCCTCAACGTCTCCGGCGAGCGGGTGGTGTCTGCACTTGTGCAGCGCTTCTACTCGATGGACTTCATCAACGACAACGCGGGATGCTTCGCCAACGGTGGCAAGTTCCCGCAGAACGGCCGCATCATCGAGTTCGGCAGCCACCACATCTACTTCGGCACCGTCCCCATGCCCCAGTACCTCTCGCCGGTGCTGGTGGCGCCGGATCCGCCAAGGTTGCTATGTGCTGGCCACGCCGTCGGCAGCGTGGAGGTGATGATGGCTAGCGCGGCTGGTGCTGGCAAGGAAGCTGTGGAGGAAGGCGCAGGGCGCACGACGTCTACGCGCCCGGCCAAACCACCGCTGGAACATCTACTGCACCACCGGAGACTCCTCTCCAAGCGGCGATGAGCGTGCTGGCGACGCCCATTGCGCAGAACATCGACCCGGCAACGGCACAAGCGGAGCTGGAGGCGACGCGCAAGAGGCTGCTTTTTGGGGGCGCGGACATCATCCGGGCGCAGCGCGAGCTGAACCTAACCTTACGTGAGTACAACGCTGCCCATGGCTTTGCTTCTGTTAGCGCTCAGGCTGCTAGGGTGCCAGAAAACCGGCTTAAGGCACGCAATCTAGATCAGGATCTGCGTAAGGAAGTTCTTGCCAGCAAAAGTACCACTGCATCTATGAGCATCGTAGAGAAACCCAAGTACAGTAGCCCAGATAAAACTATAAAAGCTGCTAAGGCCGCTATGGAGCTGTGTGAGTCGTTATCCGGAGATGCATTAGCAAAGCAGCATGATAGAGTTAGAGAGTTGCTTGATACGATACAGGCGCAAAATGATGAGCTCGCTAGAATCAACAAAGCAGCGCTAGAGTCAAAATCGATCCGATCGACAAAAGTTGCCTGAAGCAAGTCCCATGGGCAGGCGTCGTCCCCCCATCCGGATAAAAGAAAGGAAAAAGAAATGAATGCGCGGCAGATGACCGTGTACGATCCGGTTCTTGCCGGAAAACAACAAGCCGGGCCACATGAAGCCGGAGGAAAAAGCTATGGAGCAGGTCGTGGCTATGCCGGAAATGGCTATGCAGGAAAATATTATGCCGGTAGACATGAAACCGGGCAAAATTATCGAGCTGCAAGGGTAGCGTATGTTGAAGAGGAAATGCCACCACCAAGGTACCGGCAGGCAAGAGCCACGGAACCAGTAAGATATGATGAAGCAGATTCCGGAGTGGAACGAGCCAGAGCCTACCGGAACCCTTTGGGGGAACGTGTGGGAGAAAGATGCTTGCCAGGCCAGGATGCGAGGCACAGGCTGGACAGAGTGTATCTTTCCGAGATGATCGAGGCTGAGGGTCCTCCTGGGCCAAAGTGCTTTGGCCCGCGGATCATGAGAGAAGAGCCACCGGTACGCAATTTCCAATTGCCCCGGGACACAAAAACATATGATGGCACGACTAAGCCGGAAGATTGGCTGGCAGATTATGTCACAGCTGTTTACGTCGCTGGTGGCGGAGTAAACCGGCGTTGGGCCGTGAGAATCATACCATCCTTCCTAGTGGGACCTGCACGTATTTGGCTTAACAACTTGCCGGCAGGAAGCATAAATGGATGGTTGGACTTTGAGGAAGCCTTCGCGAGCAACTTCAGCAGTACCTACAAGAGGCCAAACAGGCCGCAGCAGCTCGCTTTGTGCCAGCAGCGCGCGAATGAAACAGACCGGGACTATCTGACCCGGTGGAACTCAATGAGGAACACGTGTGAAGGGGTGATAGAAGCACAAGCAATTGTCTTGTTTTTCCATGGATGCCGGAGGGGATCACCCCTGTGGCAAAGGTTACAAAGGAATATGCCTACCACACTGACAGAAATGATCCGGGTGGCAGACAGTTACGCATTGGGAGACCCAATGCAACCGGCAATTCAAGCTGAGCCGGTGCAAACAAGCCAACCCCGGCAAGATCAGTACCGGGATAACCGGCATAACAAAAGAAGGGAATATTTTCCGGATCGAAGGTATGGTCCACAGCAGGTAGCCGCGGTGTAGGAAAATTCTGGCCCCAGCAGAAGCCAAAGGCAAAAAACCGGATCGCAGCCATGGGCGGGTCCTAAAAAACAATGGGTTGAAAAGAAAAAGTGGGGAGAGAAAAAGCATTGGCAAGAGCATATGAGATACACCATGGAAGCAGCAATGGAGCAACCATGCCGGTTTCACACTCCGAATCCGGAGAAGCCGGCGAATCATCTGACAAAAGACTGTTCCTGGATCAAGCACTTGATGCTGAGAGGTGCGGTAAAAGACGCGCAAGTGCAAGGCTGTTCTACGATACTGCCACCATCGCAAGACATGCTACGACAACAATTGCCACCACCACCACCGCTTACCGGGGCAAACGCTCTACCGGTACAGCCTCAGCCAGACCGGCAGCAGCACCAACAAATTCACCAGGTGGAGGATGGCTATGGCCAACCGCCACCGCCGGCACCTTTGGGCCGGAATGTTTACAAGGATCCACACTTGTGCTGCGTTGTGTTCATTATTGAGCCAACCGACAGGCAAAGCGTGCATCGCCGTTCCTTGGAAGTGAACGCAGTGATGCCGGCAGTTCCAAGATACATGCTGTGGTCAGATCAGGAAATCACTTGGTCGTTCAAAGATCACCCCAAAATCATGCCTAGCCGGGGTGGTTATGCTGTTGTTGTGGATCCGATCATGCATGGGCCAGAGACTCGAGTCAAATTCAGCAAAGTGCTGATAGACAATGGAAGCAGCATAAATATCATGTACAAGCATACAATGGTTACGCTTGGCATAACAGAAAACATGCTACAGCCAACTCACACAACATTCCATGGAATCGTTCCGGGCCTGTCCTGTGCGCCTGTGGGAAAAGTCCGGGTGGACGTGTCATTCGGAGGACGTGACAACTGCCGGCTTGAAAACATTCTGTTTGAGGTGGTGGACCTAGAGAGTCCATACCATGCACTGCTAGGGAGACCTGCATTGGCGGCGTTCATGGCCTCAACTCATACGGCTTATCTCAAGATGAAGATACCGGTACCTCGTGGACCCTTAACTGTGGTGGGAAACTACAAAGTCTCACTGGAAACTGCTTCTGCCGGATCGAATCTGGCTGAATCGCTGGTGATAGCGGAGGAAAAGAAAAGAATGCAAACCGCTGTGGCACTGGCTCAATCCTCGCAGCTGAGTTTAGCAGCCATGAGTGGGAACTTGGGCACACCGGCATTCAAGCCGACAAAAGAGACAAAAGACATCGTGCTGGACCCAGCTTACCCGGAGCGCACTGTTCGCATCGGTGCCGGCCTGAATGAAGCATAGGAAAGCGCGCTCGTCAGCTTCCTCCGTGAGAATCGGAATATCTTTGCCTGGTCTACTGATGACTTGGTAGGTGTTCCGAGGGAGCTGGCTGAGCACTCTCTAAACGTCCGGAAGGATGCTAAGCCGGTGCGACAACCTTTACGCCGGTTCGCTGAAGACAGGAGAAAAATCATTGGAGAAGAAGTGACCAAGTTTCTGGTTGCCGGTTTCATCGTAGAAGTACTGCATACTAAGTGGCTAGCCAATCCGGTGCTGGTCGAGAAGAAAAAAGAAGAAGAGCCCAAAGCTCCAAAGGTGTGGCGCATGTGCATCGAGTACACCAACCTGAACAAGGCTTTCCCAAAAGATCCTTTCCCTCTACCCCGGATCGATCAGGTGATTGATTCCACCGCTGGTTGTGAGCTGTTGTCTTTTCTGGATGCTTATTCCGGATTCCATCAAATTCCCCTGAAAAAGGAAGATCAAATAAAGACTGCTTTCATTACCCCGCACGGGGCTTATTGCTATGTCACTATGCCTTTTGGTTTGCGCAATGCTGGTGCAACGTACCAGCGCTGTATGCAAAAATGCTTGTTTGATCAAATCGGAAAAAATGTGCAGGTCTATGTAGACGGTGTCGTAATAAAAACTAAGGTAAAAGAAACCTTGATCGATGATCTCAGGCAAACATTTGATAACTTAAGAAGGTTCCGGATGAAACTTAATCCGGCAAAATGCACTTTCAGCGTCCCAGCCGGCAAGTTGCTTGGCTTCCTTGTATCAAGCCAGGGAATTGAAGTCAATCCGGTAAAAATCCGGGCAATAGAAAGAATGGCTATACCACAAGAACTCAAGCATGTGCAGAAGTTTACCGGAAGCTTAGCATCACTAAGCCGGTTCATAAGCAGGTTGGGAGAAAAAGCTCTGCTGCTATATGCATTGATGAAAAAATCTGATACCTTCGTCTGGACCCCTCAGGCAGACGCGACGTTTAAAGAACTAAAGACAATGCTCGCAACAGCTCCTATACTGGCTTCACCTTTGGAAAGGGAGCCAATGTTGCTTTACATAGCGGGAACAAACCGGGTGGTGAGTGTTGTGGTTGTGGTAGAACGAGACGAGGAAGGAAAAACCGTGCAGAGGCCGGTATACTACCTGAGCGAGGTGCTCTCCTCTTCAAAACAAAACTACCCGCACTTCCAAAAAATGACCTACGGTGTGTTCATGGCCGCCACTAAGCTCAAGCATTACTTCGAAGAGCATCCGATGAAAGTGGTGAGTGAAGCACCAATTTCAGATATCATGTGCAACAAAGATGCTAGCGGCAGGATTGCAAAATGGGCAATTCAGCTGTCACCGTACGTGCCGGTATACAAAGAAGAGATGCCATAAAATCACAAGCTTTGGCTGATTTCCTGGTCGATTGGTCGGAAATGCAATACAAGCCACCAGAACAGAAACTGGAGTACTGGAAGATGCACTTTGATGGATCCAAACTCAAAGAGGGTCTGGGTGCCGGTGTG
Organism: Lolium perenne; assembly: GCF_019359855.2. NCBI lineage: Eukaryota > Viridiplantae > Streptophyta > Magnoliopsida > Poales > Poaceae > Lolium > Lolium perenne. The sequence continues at coordinate 27,725,284 of NC_067248.2, read as the reverse complement.
GTACTCACCTCGCCTAAGGGATACCATCTCCGGTATGTTTTGCAAGTACATTTCAGGGCATCAAACAATGTCGCTGAATATGAGGCTCTGATCCATGGGCTTAAGGTCGCAAATGAAATCGGCGCACACCGGATCATTTGCTACGGCGATTCAGATCTTGTGGTGCAACAATGTTCCGGAGATTGGGACGCAAAAGATGCCAACATGGCTTCATACCGGTTTCACGTGCAAAAGATTGCCGACTTCTTTGAAGGATGTGAGTTTCACCATGTGCCACGGGCTGAAAATGAAGCCGCGGATGCTTTATCCAAGCTAGGCTCATCCAGGCAAGAAATTCCTCCCGGAATAGCCTTGGCCCATTTAAGAACCCCATCGATCAAACCAAGTCCAGAATCGGAGTCAATTTTTGTACCGGAACCGCATGTTGTGCCAATGGATATTGACGAAGGAAACTCGGGGACTGCTCCGGCAAACCCGGGGACTGCGGTGTCCATACCGGAAGAAGCAATGCTGGTGGATAGTATGGAGATAGACGTGCCGGTGTTTCTGGTTCGGGAAACACCATCTTGGGTTAAACCTATTAAGGAATTCCTGATCAACGGCACCCTGTCGGTTGACGAAAATGAATCGAGAAGGATCCAGCGAAGGTCCAAAGCATATACCTTCATCAACGGAGAAGTGTACAAGAGAAGTGTTACCGGTATCCTTCAAAGATGTGTGGAACCGAAAGAGGGAAAAGAGATGCTTGTGGAAATTCATCAAGGGGAATGTGGGCATCACGCTTCGTCAAGGGCGCTGGTCGCAAAAGTATTCCGGCACGGCTTCTACTGGCCCACTGCTTTGGAAAATGCTGAGGATTTGGTACGAAAATGTAACGGGTGCCAGAGGTACGCCAAACAAAATCATACCCCAGCATCCGGCTTAAAAACTATACCATTGACTTGGCCATTCGCTGTGTGGTGCCTTGACATGGTTGGCCCATTCAAAACTGCAAGGGGGAACATGACCCACATCTTGGTAATGGTGGATAAATTCACCAAGTGGCTGGAGGTGAAACCTATCGCTAAATGTGATGGGCATACGGCGGTGAAATTCCTGAAAGATGTTATTCTGCGGTATGGATACCCACATAGCATCATTACTAACAATGGTTCAAACTTTGCCCAAGGAGAATTCAAGCGGTTCTGTGAGGATAATAACATCCGGCTAGATTTGTGCTCAGTGGCGCATCCACAAGGAAATGGCCAAGTTGAACGAATCAATGCGCTGGTGCTTTCCGGCATAAAACCAAGGCTCATTGAACCACTCGAAAAAACACCGGGGTGTTGGCTTGATGAGCTACCATCAGTGCTGTGGAGCATAAGAACGACTCCGAACCGGTCTACCGGATACACTCCATTCTTCATGGTTTATGGAGCAGAAGCGGTCATACCAACCGACATTCTCCATGACTCACCAAGGGTGCAGCTCTATACCGAACAAGAGGTAAAAGAGGCCCGAGAAAACGATGTGGACTTGCTAGAAGAAGCAAGAGAGCTGGCGTTGGCAAGAACAGCCATTTACCAGCAGAACCTCAGACGCTATCATAGCCGGAAGGTTAACCCTAGAGTTTTCCGGGAAGGAGATCTGGTGTTACGCCTAGTGCAGCGCACTGAAGGCCGGCATAAGCTTTCACCTCCATGGGAAGGGCCATTCATTGTGAGCAAAGCTCTGCACAATGATGCCTACTACTTGATCGATGCACATGAATGGAAGGAAATGCGGACAGATCCGGAGATGAGACCAAGCGTCCGTGGAACGTAGCATTGTTGCGTCCCTTCTACTCCTGAAGTTGTGCTGTAAGAAGTTCCTTTTTGTACCTTATTTGCTGTGAATAAAAGATTCTGGCACCTCGAATGTTTCTCGGGGACTGCCTCTATCAAAATTGCATGTAACGTGTTTATTTTTTTTGGTCCACCGGTTGCTTGTTGAACGTTTTTTATTTTCTGTTTAGTAACGTGCTAAACTTACCGGAGTCTTCGACTTTGCTGTTGTCCGCAACCCGGCTTCATGGCAAGCAAGATAAACCGGTAGGGACTAAGCACGTGAAACACGAAAAGAGAGAGTGGGAACGAACAATCCGGAAAAACTTAACTAACCCCGGAGATACCGGTTTTTTGTGAAAAATTTCGAGTTATTTCTAAGTTCAAGAAAGTGTTCGCTTGGCAAAAGAACTTTGTAACTCGTACGCCAAAACACCCAAAGAGGTAGGCAGAGGCAAAGGGAAAGAACCAAGTGTCCATCAAATTGGATGCGGAAACAATTCCGGAATCTTCGCAGTGCAAGACAAAAGCAAACAACAAAAGCAAAGTGCTAGGTTAACAAACCAACATAACTTAATAAGCTACCGGTATAAAAGACACCGACATGAAATTGTAGCACAACCAAAAGACATGATAAGTTTTATCTTACATCAAAGGCCCCGGCATACCGGGGCAGAATTTAACGAACATTGTCTTGAGCCAACAGATACAACAAATGGCATTTAAGCAACATGGGCTTCAGGAGGACCATCACCGGCTCCAGGAGCTTCCGGAGGAGCATCACCTTCTCCGGCACCTTCGATCTCCTCGTCACCGACATCTTCCTCTTCGTAGTCGCTGAGGTAGTCCTCGACATCGGGAGGAGGAGGAATGAAGGTGCGGATCGGGGCGTGCTCCGCTATATGGTAGGCGCGGTCCTTCCACTTCGCGGTGAGGACTGGATTCTTGTCGGTGGGAGCGTCACGGCGGAGGCTGTGGAAGGCGTCCAGATACAGATCTTCGTACCAGGAGCAGGCGATGCGTAGCGCATGATCTGCTCCGGCACGGGCAGCTGAGCACTGGCACTCACGGATCCTCCGGCCGGCATCTTTCAGGCGTTCGAAGGTGAGCGTCAGGTTGGCCGGCACCGCTTCCTCAGGCCACAGCACCTTGAAGATCTTTATCGCCACATCGGGCAGATCGACAAGATGCCGGTCCACGACGCGCATGTGCTGGACCCGGGCGGAAAGTGCCACCAAGTGATCATAAGGATCCCAGGGCGCATCCGGGTTGGCCATTTGTTGCGCCGCCCTGCGCTCCGACACCGCCTTGTGCGCATGCGGTTGTGAGTCCGGGAAGAGCTCTGCAAGAAAAAAGAAAGAAAAGATAAGGAAATGTTGTCGGAAGGAGAAAGCTTATAAGCAAAAGATAGAAAAGAAAAAGACTTACTGAGGGCGAGCGTGTCAGTCTGCACAACCAGCTGGTCGTACTCCTTTTGCTCCGTGTTTAGGAGGGCGACCCGATCTTCGGCCGCTTTCCGCGCCTTGCTCTCCTCCTCCAGTTCCGCCCGCAGCACCGCGCTGGAGTTGGTAGACTCCTCCAGAAACTCATCAAGCTTGGCCTCGGCTGCAGCTTTGGCATCCTTCATTTCTTTATCATGCCGGAGCCCAGCTTGGATGAGCTGGTCCTTGAGCCCCCTGGAGACGATCTCCTAGGCGTCCAGAGCCTTGCGATGCTCCCGGATAAGCTGCTCCTTTTCGCCTGGAATCCGGAAAAGATATGTTAACAAAATGTAACCGGTAGAATGCAGAAAGACAAATAAACCGGAAAAGGAGTGGTACCTTGAAGGGTGCTGAGCTGAGTTTTGAGGGCCTCGATGGAGGCTTCCGGAAGAGCTGGTATGCAGAGGGTTTATAAGTACAAAGTAAGAAGCAACCGGTACATAAAGATGCCGGAAATGGAAAACAAACCTTGGCAGTGGCTGTGGGCTTCAGCGAGATCCCGGTGCTCCCACAGAAGCTCCTCAAAGAGGCGCTTCTGGGTGTCCGCCGTGCTCTGTTCGAGTAAAAGTGACAGTTAGAAGATGCCGATTTTTGGTGTTTCTGAAGAAGTTTCGCGCTCAGAGCTACGCTCTCAACCCGAAACTCGGGGACTGGGAAGATATACATAATCTTGAAAGAGTAAAAACCGGCATGATTTTAAAGAATTTTGAAGTTGGGTAAAGCTTACCACCACATTATTGGTAGCGTCGTGCCACGCGTTGTCAAATTCCTTGACCGTGCGCCGCAGTCGGCTAAAGTGTTGCGCGGTGTTCCGGGGGCCCGCGGGGTCAATTACCGGCATCTTGTCCTTCCCCAGGCCGCGCGTCGCCGCGGACACATCCGCTTGATTCCACTTTTCAGCGTAATCAAGGAAGTGCCCCAGGTTGGCTCCTCCGCGGGTGAGCTCGGTGATCCGGCCTAGCTGAGCTGAAGCCGTTTCCCCGGCCACTATAGCAGCTTGACTGGCGTGCAGTACGAGGGACTGCGGGCTGGAGGAGAAGGAGCCGGTTGCGGTGGCACCACAACAGGTTTTGGCCTGGCCGCTGCGGGTTCTTGGCTTGGCGGTGGCTGGCTCGCCGGTTGAGCTTGCCGGAGGAGGAGTTGACGTGGTCTTGGGTGGCGCAGGGGCATCCGGTGCGTCCTGTGCCGGAATGGAGCTTGCCGGCGCGGAAGAGTCCTGCACGGTCTTTGAAGGGGAGGGAGCGGCAGCTTTCTTCTTCTTCTTCTTCTTCTTCTTGGGGACCGTGGTAACCAGAGGTTCCACCCTCCCGGCATCTTCGGTGTTGGCGCCGGTGTTGCTGGCGCCGATATCTGGGTTCTCTGGAGGGGAGATGATGTCCTCCTCCGCGCGGTGGTCTGAAGGTTCAGGGGCCGCGCGCCCCGCACTTGTGATGCCCCCAGAGGGGAGGCTGAAGAGTTGCCGGCACCAGATGGTACCGGGCTTGGTTGAGGAGGAGCTGAGGTCCTCACGGCTTCCTCAGAGCTTTCCGAGCGCATGCCGGAAGCGATCTTGGAGATTTTGAGCGCAGGACTGAAAAAGATAGAAAAAAGAGATTTGGAAAAACTAGTCGGAAAAAGAAGTTTGCATAACAAACAGAAAGGAGAAACGGAAACTTACCCGTCAGCGACCGGCATCTCGCGCTTCTTGTAGTGCCTCAAGGAGGGCTTCTTGGGGCGCTTGGCGGGCGGAGCATGGCTTGAACCAGCCTCCGGCTCCGGTGCCTTATGCTTTTGGCCGCGCGAGGTAAGTTTGTCAAGAAACTCCTGGCCGACCTTGGCCTGCAACGGAGTCACGCGCTCCAGGACCTGCGGGTTGGCGCTGGCTGAGGGGGCGTCTACAAAAGATAGAGTATGAGGAAACGAAAAAGCTAAGTACCTCAAGTATAGTGACCTCAACGTCCGAACCGGAATCATTGGTTGAAAAGTTACTGGGGCGTGGAGTGTGGGTCCGGCCCATCTTCAGTTCTTTCCACGGCACGAAGGGATCCGGGTCAACCTCGTCGACGGCGCGCTTCCGGCAAGAGCCTGATGCTTCCGTGGTGATGCGGGAGAAGCGTTCAAGGGCCTGTAAAAGAGAAGACAAAACAGTTAGCTACATATCAAAAAGCTACCGGAAAAACAATCCGGATTGCATGAACCCTTACTTCATCGGTTGGAGGGTTGGCGGCGCTAAGAGGCAGGAAGCCCCACTGCCAATCCATCGGCATGTCAGTTTGACAGATTTGTCTAGCTTTGAGGACTACGTCCTCTTTGCTCAATCTACAGCCGGTGATCTTGGTGGCGTCGCGCGGGCCGCACATCTCACTCATCTTGTGAGACCGGCGCTGAAGGGGGAGCACCCGACGGGAAATGAATGTCCGGATGATATCATCCGAGCAGATGTTGGTGTCCTTCATGAGTTGCTCCCTGAAGCGTACAATCCGGTTGGTTTCTATATGGGTAGCCTTCGGATTGTAGCTCCAGTTGGCCCTCGACGGCGGTCCCGGCTAGTAGGCTGGCAGATTCATGAAATCTACGGCGTCTTTGTTCTTCACGTAGAAGAAGGTCTCTTGCCACGCCCGGCATGACTCGAGACCGGAAAACTTAAAAAAGGGGCTCCCTTGGCGGGAGCCAATGATGCAAGACCCGCATTGAACGGGGGGCTTGGGCTTAGGAATTTCCTTGTCCTAGACGGAATTAATCCGGAGAGAGAAGAAGTGAGCGAAAGTCTCGCGGGTGGGGCAGAGACCCATGTAGGCCTCCATGAAGGTTGCGTAGCAGGAGAGGTAAAAGATGGCGTTACCGGGAAGATGATGAGGTTGGAGTTCGTAAAAATCAAGAAATGAGCGAAAGAAGTCGGAAGCTGGAAGGCCGAAGCCGCGCTCAAAATGAGCAAGAAAAACCACGTGTTCTCCCGGTTCGGGGTTGGGTTCCACCTCGTCGCGCGGAAGCCGGCAGATCACCCCTGCCGGTACCCTCCGGGAACGGTACAGCCAGTCAATCTCCGGCTGCGTCACGTCTGAGCCCTTCCAGGCTCCGCGGGTGACTGAGGACAGGTCCACCCCGGAACCTTGGCCCGAGCTGCTGGCTTCCTGGCCTCTTCCGGTATCAGCCTCCGGAACGTTTGAAGAAGATTCCATCCGGGCCAAGTCGGCTTCCAATCCGTCTGAGTACTGGTTGGTTGAAACTTGTTCCCCGAAAGATACCGAGGGAGTCTCGCTGCCGGCTGGTTCAGACAGATATTCGTCGGTAGACATACAAGTCTAAACCTACCCGGAAACACTTTTCCCCGGATCTAGCCGCGTGCGAAGATCTACGAGTAAGAGAAAAATCAAAGAAAAAGGGAAAGTAAATCTCCTACCGGCCCAAGAACAAGGAGGCAAAGTGAGGAGAAAGGTAAGAACGTCGAGACTAACCTGGAGCGGCAGAGGATGTTGGAGACGGCGGTCGCCGGAGAAACGGCGAAGTCACAGATGAGGAAGATGAACAGCAAGAAGCCGAGGTTGCCAAGGAGTGCAGCGATAGCGGAGGCGCTGGAGAGGCTCGCTGCGCGGCGGAGCTCGATGGGGGCTCCGCGGAAGTTCGCCGGAGATTGGTGCGCTGGCGATGAACTGTGACGACAAAGGGCGCAAGGGGGCAAGAGCTCTCTGTGCGTTCGAGGAGATGTGAATGCGGAGAAGAAGAAGGGGAGGAACCGCTCTGCCCTTAAATAGGAAGAAGGAGTAGTGGGCCGGCAACTGCCGGGCCACGGCGGTTCGCCTCATGGGCCGCCACGTGGCGCGAAGATACACGCGAGAAAATCCGAAAGCCACAGGGTTGCCACACGGATCCGGAACGGCTGCGGGGATCCACTGCGGCACATTTAATGCTAGCGTAGAAGTCGAAGGGAAATGACCCCTGACACTGGCGCGTCAGAAACAGTGCGCATGTCTCTGACAGGCACTGTACCCAAGAAATCCTCGACTTCGCCGAGGAAGGTTTAAATGTCAAAGATACCGGAACGGTCCGGAGAGAAAGAGCAAGTTCGGCGGTAATGTCGGAAGGTTCTTGCCGGGTGCCAGAAGGATTAAACCGGTACCTTGGGAGATGTGAACCTGGTATGGCCCGTTGGACATGATCCACCGGACTATACCAGCTTTGGGGACTAATGTTGGGGGGATGACCCGCGGTATGCCAAAGGCATGCCAAACCGGATGGTTTGGGCTATCAAGATACCGGTTTAAAGTTTAATCCGGAGTGTGAAGTCAAGCATTTGACTAAGGAGATCTATACCGGTATCCCCAGGAGGGGTATACCGGAATGAGCTAAGAAGATACCGGATTACCGGTATGAACTACACTGTAGCACGTCGGCAAGACTGGTCAAAGATTCTCTCAAGAGCTAGAGGACAAGGATGACCTAAGCAAAGTAGCTTTAAACGAAGCCCTGGCGCCAAAGCAGATGATTATGTAAAAGCTACCGGTGGGCGTCACCACTCCCTGATTAAAGAGATACCAGCATCACCGGTAGCCAAAGTAGCTTTGTAAAGTATTTTGTCTGTTCAAAGATGCCATTAGGGTTTCCTAGGGTTTCTTCCCCTGTAAGCCACCCTCTCCCCTATATAAGGAGAGGGGGCACACCCCTTCGCGGGCATGAGACAACGATGAACCTTGTATCCAAAAACCTGTAAGCTAGTTGTACCATGGAATAGAGAGATCTAGAGTAGAGTTCTTCCTTGTGTTCTTCTTCTTCTACCTCTGGCCAAGGCCAAGTTCTTGAGGAAGGCATCCGGAAGTTCATCCAATCTAATCAAAAACCCTCCCCCGAATCCTCTAGCGCCCATTCGGCCCCAACTTAAGCCATCCTATAGCATCTGTCTGTTCACCACGATGACAGGCAGTCGAAGGAATATCCTTCCCCTTGGAAAGGGAAGAAGCAGTCGACATTTGGGCCGTGGGGACCGTAGCAGGAGCCGAAGCCTCGGAAGCCGCAGGATCCGGCAGGGCGGTGCTAGTTTTGGATTTCTTGGGCGGAGGCTCGATGAAATCTTTGTCACTACGAAAGTGAAAGATTGGCAGAGTCAAAAAGAGAATGCAAATGGCAAAGGCAGAACGTAAATTTTGGGAAAAGAAGCAAGGACTTACAGGTCGTAAAGATCATCTTTATCGGTGAAGCCGCCAGACGACCTCTTCGAGGGCAGCGCTTTGGCCTCCTCCACAGCTGCATCAACAAAGGCAACACGATTAGCGTCGTCATGATGCATCGACCCTGCTGTATCGCTAATATCATTGGCAGGAGATTGAGGATTGTTAAAGGGAGCTTCGGGGTTCATTGGATCATCACGTTCATCTTTTGAGCTCATGTGTTCTTCAGCATGAAATTCTACGGGGATTGAGGATCTCTTCCCTCAGAAGTATCGTTTGACGGGTCTGGCAAATGGTCAGGAACTATGGGGATCTGTTGAAAGTAAACAAGTAAGGATAATGGCAGTCGCGATTGATCAAAAGAAACAGCACAATGAGTATATAAAGGTAAAAGTTTACCTCGATTGGTGGGTGATCAGCATCAAAAGGTGGACGGGAAGATATTAGAGGGATTGAATCTTCCTGGCTAAAGTGGGTGAGACGCCGGACTTCGTCAAGCAATTCCTTTTCAGATAATTTGGCAATATTTATCCTAGTCTCGTCCTTGGGACCCGAATACAACCACATCGGATGAGCTCTAACCATGATCGGCCGAACTCGACGCTTCAAGAACACAGCGGCTACCTCTGTGTCTGTCATGGTCTGACCATCGGCTTCTTTGATCCGAAGAATTCTGTCAAATAACTCGTCGACTGCTGGTTTTTCATCGGGAGAAAGGGTATTTTTCCAAAATTGCTTGGGCTTGGCTTCGAGAACATCGGAGAAGCGAGGAAGCTGGGATTCATTTGTTGAAGAGTCTCTGATATAGAACCACTTCAGCCTCCACCCTTGCACAGACTCCCTCATCGAGAAGTTGAAGTAATTAACTTCTTTACGAGCAACGAACCCAACTCCGCCAATAACAAAGGATCCGCCACTACTGTTGTACCTTTTCACGAAGAAAATTTCTTCCACAAACCAAAGTGTGGCTCAATGCCTAGAAACGCTTCACAGAGAGTGATAAAAATAGCAAGGTGAAGGATTGAATTGGGAGTTAACTGCCACAGTTGGATCTCGTAAACTCAAAGGAGGTGGCGAAGGAATTTGTGAGCGGGGAGCGAAAGACCTCGATACAAGAAAGATAAGAACATCATGGTAAAACCAGCAGGGGGATTGGGCCATGAAATCGCACCTGGGAGAATGACATTCCTCTCGTCAGAAGAAATCAATCCGAGGCTCCTAGCCTTCTTCTCAACGCGTTTTGTGGTCGTAGATGCCGGCCAATCGCCGGGGATGGACCCAGCCGTGGAGTTTGATGGCGCTGGCGGCGCGGGAGTTTGAGGAGGAACGTGAGAAGCGCCCCTTTTCAGTGGGGTTGGAGAAGCTTTGGCGGCGGCGCCGCTGCTCGTAGCGCTGGTAGCAAGGGTGGAGCTCTTCTTCTTCACCATCTTGAGATCTGTGGGAGATCTAGAAACGGTGGCGGCGGCGCAGTGGTTATGAGTGAAGGAGATGAATGGAGAAGAGAAGGATGCAAAGATGGAGTATGGAAAGGAGAAAGTTTGCTCCGAGAGATTATAAACTGCAAGAAAAACTGAGGATCGAACGGGCACATGTCTGATACGTCTCAAACGTATCTATAATTTCTTATGTTCCATGCTACTTTTATAGCAATACTTGCATGTTTTATACATACTTTACATCATTATTATACATTTTCCGGCAGTAACCTATTAACAAGATGCCGAAGCGCCAGTTGCTGTTTCCTGCTGTTTTTGGTTTCAGAAATCCTACAAAGGAAATATTCTCGGAATTGGACGAAATCAACACCCAGGGTCTTATTTTTCCACGAAGCTTCCGGAAGACCGAAGGGATAACGAAGTGGGGCAACGAGGCACCGACACCACAGGGCCGCGCGGCCTGGGTGGGGCCCGCGCCGCCCTATGGTGTGGGCCCCTCGCGCCGCCTCTTGACCTACCCTTCCGCCTACTTAAAGCCTTCGTCGCGAAACCCCCTGTACCGAGAGCCATGATACGGAAAACCTTCCAGAGACGCCGCCGCCGCTAATCCCATCTTGGGGGATTCAGGAGATCACCTCCGGCACCATGCTGGAGAGGGGAATCATCACCGGAGGGCTCTACATCATCATGCCCGCCTCCGGATTGATGCGTGAGTAGTTCATCCTTGGACTATGGGTCCATAGCAGTAGCTAGATGGTTGTCTTCTCCGCTTGTGCTATCATTGTTTAGATCTAGTGAGCTGCCTAACATGATCAAGATCATCTATTTGTAATGCTACATGTTGTGTTTGGTGGGATCCGATGAATCTAGAATATTATGTCAAGTTGATTATAAATCTATCATATATGTGTTGTTTATGTTCTTGCATGCTCTCCGTTGCTAGTAGAGGCTCTGGCCAAGTTGATACTTGTAACTCCAAGAGGGAGTATTTATGCTCGATAGTGGGTTCATGCCTCCATTTAATCTGGGACAGTGACAGAAAGTTCTAAGGTTGTGGATGTGTTGTTGCTACTAGGGATAAAACATCGATGCTTTGTCTAAGGATATTTGTGTTGATTACATTACGCACCATACTTAATGCAATTATCTGTTGTTTACAACTTAATACTGGAGGGGGTGCGGATGCTAACCTGAAGGTGGATTATTTAGGCATAGATGCATGCTGGATAGCGGTCTATGTACTTTGTCGTAATGCCCTGATTAAATCTCATAGTAATCATCATTGATATATTGAATCTTTATTTGTCAATTGCCCACCTGTAATTTGTTCACCCAGCATGCTAGTTATCTTATTGGAGAGACACCACTAGTGAACTGTGGACCCCGGTCCATTCTTTTACATCTGAATACAATCTACTGCAATCATTGTTCTTTACTTTTCTTCGCAAAAAAACACCATCTTCCACTCGATACGTTTAATCCTTTGTTTTCAGCAAGCCGGTGAGATTGACAACCTCACTGTTACGTTGGGGCAAAGTATCTTGATTGTGTTGTGCAGGTTCCACATTGGCGCCGGTTTCACTGGTGTTGCGCCGCACTACACTCCTCCACCAACAACCTTCACGTGCTTCTTGGCTCCTACTGGTTCGATAACCTTGGTTTCTTACTGAGGGAAAACTTGCTGCTGTACGGATCACACCTTCCTCTTGGGGTTCCCAACGGACGTGTGCTTCACGCGTTATCAAGCTCTTTTTCTGGCGCCGTTGCCGGGGAGATCAAGACACGCTGCAAGGGGAATCTACACATCCAATCTCTTTACTTTGTTTTTGTCTTGCTTTACTTTATTTTATTTACTGTCTTGTTTGCTTCATATTAAAAACACAAAAAATTAGTTGCTTTACTTTCTGTCTTATTTACTAGCTATATATCAAAACACAAAAAAATTAGTTACTTGTCTTTACTTTACTTTATTCTATTTGCTTAGTTACTTTATTACTGCTACAATGAATACTCCTGAAAATACTAAGTTGTGTGATTTCACTAGCACAAATAATAATGATTTTATAAGTACTCCTATTGCTCCACCTGCTACTACAGCAGAATTCTATGAAATTAAACCTGCTTTACTGAATCTTGTTATGAGAGAGCAATTTTCTGGTGTTAGTACTGATGATGCTGCTGCCCATCTTAATAATTTTGTTGAACTTTGTGAAATGCAAAAGTATAAGGATATAGATGGTGATATTATAAAACTGAAATTGTTTCCTTTCTCATTAAGAGGAAGAGCTAAAGATTGGTTGCTTTCTTTGCCTAAGAATAGTATTGATTCATGGACTAAATGTAAAGATGCTTTTATTGGTAAATATTATCCTCCTGCTAAGATTATATCTTTGAGAAGTAGCATTGTGAATTTTAAGCAATTTGATAATGAACATGTTGCTCAAGCATGGGAGAGAATGAAATCTTTGGTAAAGAATTGCCCTACCCATGGACTGACTACTTGGATGATCATCCAAACCTTTTATGCAGGATTGAATTTTTCCTCAAGGAACCTATTGGATTCAGCTGCTGAAGGTACTTTTATGTCCATCACCTTGGGTGCCGCAACGAAGCTCCTTGATGATATGATGATCAATTACTCTGAATGGCACACTGAAAGAACTCCTCAAGGTAAGAAGGTAAATTCTGTTGAAGAAACCTCTTCTTTGGGTGATAAGATTGATGCTATTATGTCTATGCTTGCAAATGGTAGATCTCATATTGATCCTAATAATGTTCCTTTAGCTTCATTGGTTGCTCAAGAAGAAAATGTTGACGTGAATTTCATTAAGAATAATAATTTCAAGAACAATGCTTATAGGAATAATTATGGTAACAACAACTATAGGCCATATCCTTCTAATAATGGTAGTGGTTATGGTAATTCTTATGGTAATTCTTACAACAATAATAAGAGTGTACCCTCTGGTCTTGAAGTCATGCTTAAAGAATTTATTAGTACACAAACTGCTTTTATTAAAACTATTGAGGAAAAGCTTGGTAAAATTGATGTTCTTGCTTCTATGGTTGATAGTCTTGCTCTTGATGTTGATCTTTTAAAACTTAAAGTTATACCTGAGGAAGTTAAAGATGCTAGGTTTGCTAAAACAAATGCCATCCAAGTTCAAATTAATGATAATATTAGAATGTTGGCTGAATTGTATGCTAGGTGGGATAGAGAAGAAAAAGAAAAACTTGCTAAAGAGAATACTGTAGCTAAAGTTTTGAATATTACCACCACTAGTAATGTTGATTCTACACATGTTGCTACACCTCCTACTATCAATGGTAAAATAATTGGTGTTGGCAATGTTTCTACTCCCAGTGCAAAGCGTGCAAAATTGCCTGAAACTGCTGAAACTGCTTGTGATAAAACTGCTGAAATTTTTCAAAATATTGGGGACAATGATTCCATTGCTGTAGAACATAATGGTTTAGATTTTTATGATTGTCATATTACTGAAATTATAAAGTTCTTAAAAAAACTTGCTAGAAGTCCTAATGCTAGTGCTATAAATTTAGCCTTTACAAAACATATTACAAATGCTCTCATTAAAGCTAGGGAAGAAAAATTAAAACTTGAAGCTTCTATTCCTAGGAAGTTTGAAGATGGTTGGGAGCCCATCATTAAGATGAAATTCGATGATTTTGAATGTAATGCTTTATGTGATCTTGGTGCAAGTATTTCTGTTATGCCTAAGAAAATTTATGATATGCTTGACTTGCCACCACTGAAAACTTGTTATTTGGATGTTAATCTTGCTGGTAATTCTAAAAAGAAACCTTTGGGGAGGATTGATAATGTTCGCATTACGGTTAACAATAACCTTGTCCCCGTTGATTTTGTTGTCTTGGATATTGAATGCAATGCATCTTGTCCTATTGTCTTGGGAAGACCCTTTCTTCGAACTGTTGGTGCTGTTATTGATATGAAAGAAGGAAATATTACGTATCAATTTCCTCTCAAGAAAGGTATGGAACACTTCCCTAGAAAGAGAATGAAGTTGCCTTTTGATTCTATTATTAGAACAAATTATGATGTTGATGCTTCTTCTCTTGAAAATACTTGATTTGCACTTTCCGCGCCTAGCTGAAAAGCGTTAAAGAAAAGCACTTCTTGGGAGATAACCCATGTTTTTATTTTACTACTGTATTGTTGAGTCTTGGAAGTTGTTACTACTGTAGCAACCTCTCCTTATCATGTTTTTGTGCCAAGTAAAGTCTCTATGGTAAAGTTGATGCTAGATTTGGATTGCTGCGCAGAAACAGAATTGCTGTCTGTAACGAATTTGCGTAGAACTCTCTGTAAAAAAATCAAAAAAATCTGCCAATTTACGTGCGTGATCCTCAGATATGTACGCAACTTTCATTAGTTTTGAGTTTTTCCGCTTGAGCAAGTTAAGAGCCTCTGTAAAATTCGTCTTTACGGACTGTTCTGTTTTGACAGATTCTGCCTTTTATTTCGCATTGCCGCTTTTGCTATGTTGAATGGGTTTCTTTGTTCCATTAACTTTCAGAAGCTTTGTGCAATGTCCAGAGGTGTTAAGAATGATTATGTCACCTCTGAATATGTGAATTTTAGATTATGCACTAACCCTCTAATGAGTTTGCTTGAAGTTTGGTGTGGAGGAAGTTTTCAAGGGTCAAGAGAAGATGATGATACAATATGATCAAGAAGAGTGAAAGGTCTAAGCTTGGGGATGCCCTGGTGGTTCATCCCTGCATATTTTAAGAAGACTCAAGCATCTAAGCTTGGGGATGCCCAAGGCATCCCCTTCTTCATCGACAACTTATCAGGTCACTTCTAGTGAAACTATATTTTTATTCCATCACATCTTATGTTCTTTACTTGGAGCATCTTTTTGCTTTTATTTTTGTTTTTGTTTGAATAAAGTTGGATCCCACCATCCTTATATTGGAGATATTACGATCCGCTTTTTCATATGGAACACTTGTGTTCTTAATTGTGCTTTAATGTTCATGGCGAAGGCTGAAAATTGCTTCGTTGATTGCTATTTGGTTGGAATCAGAAAATGCTTCATATGGTTTGGAATAACTGGGCAATTGTTTTGAGCTCTCATATATCATGTTTAAGCTCTTGCATCATGTAGTTTAATCTATTAATGGAGAACTACCATAGAGCTTGTTAAAATTTGGTTTGCATGATTGGTCTCTCTAAGTCTAGATATTTTCTGGTAAAGTGTTTGAACAACAAGGAAGACAGTGTAGAGTCTTATAATGCTTGCAATATGTTCTTGTGTAAGTTTTGCTGTACCTGTTCATACTTGTGTTTGCTTCAAACAACCTTGCTAGCCCAAAGCCTTGTACTGAGAGGAAATGCTTCTCGTGCATCCAAACACCTTGAGCCAAAACCCATGCCATTTGTGTCCACCATATCTACCTACTATGTGGTATTTTTCTGCCATTCCAAAGTACATTAATTGAGTGCTACCTTTAAAATTTCATTCCTTTATCTTTGCAATATATAGCTCATGGGACAAATAGCTTAAAAACTGTTGTGGTGATGAATATGTAGTTATGTGTCTTAGTTCTTATAAGTTGCTTGTTGTGCGGTAACCATGTTTTTGGGGACGCCATCAACTTTTTAACTTTGTTGGATATCATGTGAGATGCTATGCATGTTCGTCTTGTCTGAAGTAAGGGTGATTTTCATGATCAAATGGTTTGAGTATGCATATTGTTAGAGAAGAACATTGGGCCGCTAACCAAAGCCATGTATCATGGTGGAAGTTTTCAGTTTGGACATACAACCTCACTCTCTTATGAGAATATTATCTGTTGTTGAATGCTTATGCATTAAAAGAGGAGTCCATTATCTGTTGTCTATGTTGTCCCGGTATGGATGTCCTAAGTTGAGATCTGTTAAAAACGAGAAATCAAATGCAATTGATCTCCTAGGACCTTTGTACAGGCGGCATAGAAGTACCCCTTTGTGACACTTGGTTGAAACATATGTCATGCAATGATAATCCGTGTTAATCCAAGCTAATTAGGACAAGGTGCGAGCACTATTGGTATTCTATGCATGAGGCTTGCAACTTGTAGGAAGTATTATGCACAGCACATATGAATTATTACTACCGTTGACAAAATTGTTTCTATGTTTTCAAAATAAAAACTCTAGCACAAAAATAGTAATCCATGCTTCCCTCTGCGAAGGGCCATTCTTTTACTTTATGTTGAGTCAGTCTACCTACTTCTTTCTATCTTAGAAGCAAACACTTGTGTTAACTGTGTGCATTGATTCTTACATGTTTACTTATTGCACTTGTTATATTACTCTATGTTGACAAATATCCATGAGATATACATGTTACAAGTTGAAAGCAATTGCTGAAACTTAATCATCCTTTGTGTTGCTTCAATGCATTCAATTAAATGGCTAATTTTTAAATGACCAAAATGCCCCTACGGGCCCACCGGTCAGGTGGCCGAGCTGGTTAGGTTGGACCAGCCCGTTGGGCTCGGTCCAACCGACCCAGTCGCCCCCGTAGACGTCTCCTCTGCCTAACCCTAAATCTCCTCGATGCTCTGGCGACTTGCGTCGCCGTCACCGAATTACTCTGGCTGTCTCCGGCAATCCCCGGCGACGTGGTTGGTCGCTGGCGAACCGCCTCTCATTGGCACACCAGCTGGTCTGCGTCGATTTGGTTTTCGTCGCCTCCTCCGCTCGCCCCCATCACGTCTGCACATAGGCACGGATCTGCGGCGATCTGGTGTTTGCCGATGCTCCAGTGCTGTGGCGCCGCCGCGAGCCTTGCCACGGTGGTGCTGGTGCTGCGACGATGCAGTGCCTGGCTTGGCTTGGCCTGGCGCCGCCGTGCCCACGGTGTGTGCTGCCATGGCTGTGTTCGTCGACCCGCTTCACCAGTAAGTACTCCATCGTCTCCCTTTCTATCCCTCAGTTCTACGCCCCCTTCTTCTAGCCTGAGCTGCGGCTGATACTCCCCATGGAGAGGTCATGCCGTGCTGTTGCTTTTGCTCTGCTGTGCCCTTGCTGCTGCTGTGCGTGTGCTGCTGCTGGGTTCTCTGTTGCTGCCATGGTAACTAGTTGCTACTGCTGCTGCTCTATCTGCTCTACTCTATGCCATGCTGTAGTAGCTCATGAGCACTTGCTCAGGAGCATTTCTGTGATGCTCATGCCATGCTAGGTTGCTCCTGTTGTTGCTACTGGTGTTGTATTATCATGTATATTCATTTACTTGCCCCTGGCTTGATTATTATGAATAATCCTTGCCTTCTGCAAATGCCAGTGCTCCTGGTGTGCTGTCCCTTGTGTTATGATTCGTAGAGATGCCCTGTTGAGCATGATTGCTAGCTATACAGCTCCATACTTTGTTAGTGTGCTTCTGCATACAATTATAATGTGTTAATTGGATTATCTGTGATGCAATGGTTGGTTATCTGTGGCTTTGGATGATCCTGTGATCATCAGGGCTTCCTGTTCGCTTATATATGTGCATGACTTCAATTCATATGCTGCTGTTTCTTGTGGATTCTGCTCTCCACCAAGTACTGGTGGTTGATGTTGCTTGTGAATCCAATACTGTTTCTCTTCCAGGGTTTGTGTGGTGCTCAAGCCTGTGCTGGTGCATGCTCTTGCTTGCTCCAGCACCTGCTGATGCTTGCAGTGATCCATTGGATCATATGCAAGGTTCTGGTGCATGGTTAACTTGTGTATTTCATTTATCTGTGTTTCCTTATTTTATTCAATGGATAAATGATGTGAACTGCTTAGCAGTGATGATCTTATGGATGGATTTAATGGAGCTAGAGGGATGCCAACCACTGGTTGGGTACCCTAGCTCATGCTGAACCCTGTTGGGTGATGATGTGCTTCTCCAGTGGGCTTTTCTGTGTGGCTAGGTAGTTGTTGTGACCCTAGCAGACCTGGCCTGCTAGATATGGTTGCTCCTATCTCTTGTGTATGCTTCTATGCAATATTCCTGGTGGTCATCCATGGGCTGCTAGGATATTTGATGTTGAGATGATAATGGACAGTTTAATGTCCATAGTCTGATGGCTTAACTAGCTAGGTGCTTGGTAAATCTGGCTGGTTAGATAGGATAAATCCATGATGGATTTCTTTGGTTATGTCACTGTGTTGACATAACCATTGTTCCCTTGGTGATTACCTACTAGCTAACTCTCTTGTTTGCTGGCACCAAATGGCTTGGCAGCCAAGTGATGATACAAACTAGGTTTTCTACCCCTCTTTGCTTCTGTGATGCATGTGTATGCTTATTTATGAGCAAAACATGTGCTTTCTCATGATCATCTGTGTATACCTCACTCCAGCTCCTAGATTATTTTGCTGACGTAGAGGATTTGCTTCTGTTGGATGATCAAAGCTTGCCCTGCTCCTCCTGCTGGCTTGTGATGATCTATTCCTTGTGGCTTGCTCAACAGCACAGTTCCTGATGGAACTATTCTGGACGATTTGGTTGGTTTGCATGGGTTGAATAGCTCTGGCTCTTCTTCCTGTTCTTGCTGTTCTTACCCTTGTGATGATCCTGTCGATGGGATCTTAGGGTTTGCTGGTGAAAAGGTTTTATAATGTCTCCCTCTTCACTTCATTGGTCGACATCAGTGCCTTTCCTGGGTTCCTCTCCCCTGGTATGTGTGTGCTGTGAGGCATGCAGCTAGCCTTGTGAGCTGCCTGTGTGTGCCTGACTTGGAACTTGGGTTTTGGCATGCTCAGCTCGGCAGAGTTGATATTATCTTCTCCATTTCCTCATTATTTCAATAACCTACCAAGTGGCTTTGCCACTTGGCCTAATCCTTGTTTTATTTTGATGTTTTTGTTTCCAGGGATGAATGAGATGATCAAGTGAAGATCAATCAAGTGGTGATCAAGCAAATCATGAAGATTTACTTTTGTAGTTTAGAATTCTATCAATACTTGTAATTCTTTTATTTTCCTTTTTATTTATTCATTTCTGTAATGAGTTGTAATATTTATAATTCCATTTGGATATTGTAAATGACAATGTATTATGTGTGTGAATCAATAGAGCCCAAGGTTTTCTCTATTGAGCTTTAATTATATATTCTATTGTTTTGTATGCTTATTTGTTCAATTTTTTTTGAATTATCCTTATTTGAATTATAATATTCTTGATTGATGTTTGAATTTGAAATTCAAACATAACTTGTTTGAACTCAATCATGCAACTTAAGTTGAGAAAGGAATTTTTCCCCCTCTCTTCTCAAAAACCCTAATTGAGTTTAGTTAGGTCCAAGTCTATCGCACTCTCGAAACCCTAATCCTATATGGTGTCGAGAGAGAAACTTGTCCCCCTTTGATGAAGTTTTTTTTTATAAAAGCGCGAAATTTCCCTAGATTTTACAATGCAATGCACATCCCTTCCTAAATTCTACCCCTCGATCATCTCTAAACCTGGGATATTACAGTATGCCACTCAAAATGTCCTCTGAGCTCTTGATACACTTGGTTTGCAAGAGTTGTCTTTCCCGTTCCACCAGATCCAACAATGGAGACGATCTTCAATTTCTATTCTTTTGATACACATCCATCATCTTCCATCAACATTTTTATTATCTCATCCTTAGTGATAAGGGGTGGCCCGATCTTCTCAGTAAGCGAAGGTGGATGTGATTAACACGCGATGAACACAGCGGAGATAACTTGATGATAACTTGTATGACGCAATGAGATCTCTCGATTGGTCTCTTGTCAACACCCGGATTTTTAAGTCCGGATGCCTATTATGTCACACATCGCAATCCCAGGAATATTGTTGTTGCGAGGCATAATAGTTAAGTATCACAGTCATCATTCATTACAACCCATAATGTCTTACAATTTGGAATCACATGATCCATATTACACAAATAGTTGATCTATTGATCAACGAACAAACACAAGTTCATAGCGGAAGCGTAAAGATAAATGGACTCTATAGTCCACAGGCCAACACTTGACGTTAGTAGACTCCTAGTTGTGGTAGACGTCCTGCTGACCGTCCTCCTCGTACTGCTGCTCCTCTTCATAGTCTGGCCATTTGAATAGCCAGGGACACAGCCGTGAGTACTTTAAGTACTCGCAAACTTAATACTAGTGTAAGTGCTAGCAATTCTAGTAAGGGGGTGCTAAGCTCTAGTTTCTTTGCATAAAGCCAGTTTTAGTTCACAATTATTTGCTAAAGATTTATTCAAGTGCTAACTAACTCAGGTGGGAACATTAGTGTCATTCCCACAACTTGGTTGTGATTCAAAAACAAGTCACCATTCATTTCATCAATATTTTCAAGATCTAACACTGGAAACTGTATGGCCTTTCCAACCGTCCGTAACCGTGGACACGACTATTCGAATAGGTTTACACTCTGCAGAGGTTGCACACTTGTGCCACAACATTTGATTTTATCCGTCGGGATAACCCCGAATCATCGTAACACAGTACGCGGATCATCAACCATAACCTTTCATTTACTAACCCTAGTATGAGCACCTCTCCCCATGAGCTTGGCCTCCCAGTGAAGACCAACTGTCAACCTAGGAACTGCACAGGGCTTGGCCGTACAATTCACTTCAATTCACATCATTTCTCAACAACGGAGGCAGCCTCGGCATAACCCCTATGATGTGTGTTCAGAGGGAACCCATACTAAGATACATAAACTTCTAGTTAAGCCCTTACCCATAATCAGGTATTGTGGGGGTACTCAAGAATTGGAAAGGTATCGCATCCAAACCAATATTAGTTTTTAATCAAAAATCACTACCTTCTCTTGGTCATATTCACCTTCAAAACTCATTTCATAGTTTTCACCATTATCATTTCACCACACATGTTCCCATCTAGAGTAGTCATTTTTAATTTAGCACTAGCATCTAGGTATGAGGGGTGCTAATTACTTTGCTTTGCTTCTAGGCTAACTTTGATACTCTTGTACAAATCCAATATTAACCAAGTGAATCATGAATCAAAAAGTACTTTGAGAAAACAAAGGTAAATAAAGCTTGGAAATAAAACTGGGAAGTAGGCTCACGAACATAAAGTAAATGGGTAATGCCTTGCTCATGGTGAGCTTTGCACTTTGCAAGAGTATTATCTTGCCTTGGTTGGGGAATTGGTCAAAGTGGTGTTCTTCTCCTTGGAAGTAGACCTCCTCCTCCTCTTGATACTCCTCGGTACTAGCGTCTAAAATACGAATACGGGGTACACAATCATCATACCAAACTTATTTACTAAACTAAGCACACACATGATTTACACAACTTAAACTAGCATCACACATTACTATTAAGTTGGTGGATGTGTTTTTCTTATTTAAGAAAAATAATTTCCTCTCATACTAACTTGGGTGTTATTTTTATTTATTTAGAGAAATAATTTCCTCTCATTATCTTATTAAGATTTAATTTTTCTCATGAATAATATATGACCTAGGTTGACCAAAGTCAACCTCTTCATACTTATCATTTAAGAAAATGATTTAAATGAGGTGTAGCACGTCATACAATTTAATCCTAGCATGGTAAAGATTTAATATCATCAACAGTTCATAGGAGGCCTATATGACCAGAGTCTCTACACCCAATTTGAATTGTTGGTGACAAGATTTAAATGAGAGAAAAACTCCCATATGATTTATTAATAGTTTTGGACAATATCTTTGACTAGAAATAGCCATATAGCCCTTTAATTAAACTAGGCCATGATCATTCAAAGTAAGCATGGCATAGTTTTGCAAAAACAATTAGTACAAGTGTAATGTGATTTGTACGAGTTGGAATTAACTTAAAAGAATTTGTGGTTGATTTTTAATAATTTTTCTAAGGCAGAAAAGTCCCTGCCTTGTTTATTTTCCTACTTTAATTCTATAATAGATCTAGGGTTCAATCCAGTGGCATTGTGTAGATAAAATCCTAAGCTTTCCAAATATATAAAATTTGTAAAATTTGGTTTGGTGGATTTTATCTTGTTTAATTTTGAAAACAGCATCAGAGAGGAATTAACTTAATTCGAAAATTCATTTTTGAATTTGTGGGCTTAGGCGGGAAGAGCGATTGGGCTGCACAGGGGAAAAGAAGTGGGCCGGCCCAATACTGCGTCTAGCGCAGCGGGCCGCCTGACGTGCGGGTGCCACGCGTCAGTGGGAGTTGGCCAGCGAAACGGTACGAGAAAAGAGGGCCGTGCGATTAGGCGACGGATCGACGGCCCAGAGGAGTCGTCGTCTCTGGCGAGATGTGCACTTACGGGCGGCGGCAGTAGGGGGTCGGAGCGGCCGTCGGAGCTCCGGCGAGCGTCGGAGTGGTGCACCGCGATGTTGTCGAAGACGAGGAACCCCCTGGTAGCAGCGGCGTTTCCTGGGGCGGCCTCCTTCTCCGGCGAGCTCCGTGTACTGGCGGCGGCGATGATCTTGATATTGGGGCAGGGGTGTGGCTAATCGGGTAAATTGAGAGGTCGAGGAGGGGCTGGGTGAGGAGAGGAAGTGATCGATGAGCTCAATTCGAGTGGAGGAGTCCTCCTTTTATAGCAGAGGGAGGTGGCCGTGGAGCTCAAATGAGGTCAGCCATGGCGTCGGCGGTAGGGGGTTGCAGGGGCACTGGCGATGATGCTCGCTTGCAGGCGACGTCCTTGCGGTGCTGTAGCGCGTGATTGTGGGGAAAACGAGGCACGGACGCGACGGTGAGCTTGACGGGAGCGCGCAGGCCATGGCGGACGGTCGTGGACGCGATCGTCATCTGCGGCGTTCCCGCGGGCTAGGGGCCATGTCTAGGCGCTTCAGGGTGGCGTCGTGCATCGACTGGCGCTGAGAGAGAGGGCTGAGGTGATGCGAGTGAGCGAGGGTCGTCACGCTCTGGCACGTCCAGGGCGCTCGTCGTGCGCGCACTGGCGCGTTCGTGTGCACGCCTGGGCGCGTCTGGCCACGTCGATGCTGGCGTGTGCAGGCGTCGTGGTGACCAAGGGGAGGCACGGGCTGGCTCAGGAGAGTACAGGGAGCGTCCAAGACATCACAGTGCAGAGCTGAGGCGAGAGGGGAGAGAGATGGCAAGTGGTGGCCATGCCATGCCACGGCATGGTCATGCCATTGTCATTGTGAGCAAGCAGGGATGGTGGCAAGTGGTGGCACTGGTGCTGGGAGGTGAGTGGAGGTTCCAGTGCTGTAGAGGTGAGCCAGGGTTGGACCAAGTCTTCTCCATTTTCCAGCATGGGCACAATTCTCCACCCTGCCTGCAAGGTGTTTGGTCTAATGCCCGCAAGAAAAATAATTTGGAATTTTGAAAAGATTTTTGGTGGAGTGTCATCATATATTAAATGGAGTATATTGGTGGTGGTGGGGATCAAAATGGAATTGAAATGCAAAAACCCATTTGTCATATGATCTTAAATCTGATTCAAAGTCTCCACTTGGCTTGCTTCTAATTTGAAATTGAGACCAAGTTTGGGGGTGTGGTTTTGAGCAAAGTTGTTCTCCTTGATGTTGTCTTGGATGAGGTGCAAAGAGTTGGTCAAGTGTAGAGGTGAAATCTCAAAAACCAGGGGCTCAAAGTGGGTATCATGCTGAAATTGTCACATATGACCATAATCACATGTGAGCTCAAATTTGATTCAAATTTGATTTGAATTGAGTTTGATTGTTTCCAAAAGTGTTAAAAAGTGTTTAGTATCCATTTACACCAAATGGTGCAAACCAAAATGTTCTAGATTAAGGATTTGTGAAAATGGCCTAAGCCATATGTGTGTGTTGAAATGGATTTTTATATTTTCTTTTCTCTTTTCTTTTTCTTTGTATTTGGATGATCAAGAGATCATGGTGAGTGTTTTTAGAGCAAAGGTAAACACATAAGAAAGTATCATGGCAATTGCACACTCACATAATTAATAAGGTGATCTACATGCATAGTCCTATATGATGAGAAAAAGTTTTTGTTGACTCTCATTTTTGGATTCTTGGAATCTCTCTCTTGTTTCTTTTATTGAAAACTTGGGATGTTACAAACCCTTCCCCCTTACAAAAGATCTCGTCCCGAGATCGAGAGAAAACTAGGTATTAAAGAGATCTGGGTATTCCTTCTTCATATCTTCTTCGCGTTCCCAAGTGGCTTCTTCTTCGGTGTGATTGCTCCACTGAATCTTCAAAAACTTGATACTCCTGGTGTGGGTGGTTCTGTATGCTTCTTCCAGGATGCGAATAGGCACTTCGCGGTACGTCAAGTCCGTGTTGATATCCACCGAACGGTGATCTATATTCTTGAATACTTCAGTCTTCTCCGGTACTTCCAAGCACTTCCGGAGCAGTGAGATGTGAAACACATTGTGTACAGCCGCCATTTCTTCTGGTAGTTCCAGTTGATAAGACACTTCTCCTTGGCAACTCAGAACTTTGAAGGGTCCAACATATCGGGGCGCGAGCTTTCCTTTCAGCTGGAATCTCTGCATTCCTTTGAGGGGTGACACTTTGAGGTAAACAAAATCTCCAATCTCGAAGGTCATCTCTCGGCGTCTCTTGTCGGCGTAGCTCTTCTGTCTTGATTGCGTAGTCTTGAGGTACTCGCGGATCTTGTGCACCTTCTCTTCGGCTTCTCGAAGAACATCTGGTCCAAAGACTTGGCTTTCTCCGACTTCTGACCAGTTCAGAGGGGTACGGCACTTCCTTCCGTACAGGGCTTCAAAGGGGGCCATCTGTAAGCTGGCTTGGTAGCTGTTGTTATACGAGAATTCTGTGTAAGGTAGGCAGTCTTCCCATTTGGATCCATATTCCAGTACACAGGCTCTTAGCATGTCCTCGAGTATCTGGTTGACTCTCTCGGTCTGTCCTTCAGTCTGCGGGTGATAAGCGGTGCTGAAATTCAGACGGGTTCCTAGTCCTTGATTCACCTTTTGCCAGAATCTTGAGGTGAACTGTGATCCTCTATCTGACACTATTGACTTTGGGGTTCCGTGCAGGGCGACTATTCTGGAGATGTATAACTCTGCTAGCTTTGGGCCTTGGTAGGTGGTCTTGACAGGGATGAAATGTGCAACCTTGGTTAACCTATCGATGACTACCCAAATGGAGTCATTTCCTCTGCTAGATTTGGGCAATCCTGTGATAAAGTCCATACCGACAGAATCCCATTTCCACTCAGGAATCTGTAAGGGTTGCAACAGTCCTGCAGGTCGTTGATGTTCTGTCTTGACTCGTTGACAGATATCACACTTGGTGATGTAGCTTCCTATCTCTCGCTTCATTCCATGCCACCAGAATTGTTCCTTCAGGTCTTGGTACATCTTGGTTCCTCCGGGGTGAATGGAATACAGGGTGTCGTGAGCTTCCTTCAGTATGACTTGCTTCAATTCTGAATCTGACGGTACACACAGGCGACCATTGTACCAAAGTACTCCTTCTTCATCTACGGTGAACCCTGGTGCCTTTCCTGCAGCTATCTGACTCTTGATTCCGTCAATGCTGGCATTTCCCTTTTGGGCTGCTTTGATCTGACTAATCAAAGTAGGCTGCAGCTCTATGCTGGCTAGGTATCCCTCACTAACTAGCTCCAGTCTAAACTGTTCAAACTCTTGGTATAGGCTAGGCTGTTCTTCTGCTATCATGGAGTTTAACTGACACGGCAGTCTACTCAGGGCATCCGCTACCACATTGGCCTTGCCGGGGTGATAGTGGATTTCCATATCATAATCCTTGATTAACTCTAACCATCTTCTCTGCCTCATATTCAGCTCCTTCTGTGTGAAGATATACTTCAGGCTCTTGTGATCAGAATAGATCTCGCATCGATTACCCATGAGGTAATGACGCCAAACCTTCAGGGCTAACACCACGGCTGCAAGCTCGAGGTCATGGGTTGGATAGTTCTGCTCATGCTACTTCAGTTGCCGGGACAGATATGATATCACCTTGCCTTCTTGCATCAACACACATCCAAGACCAATCTTGGATGCATCACAATAGACGTCAAATGGCTTGGTGATGTCCGGCATGATCAATATTGGGGCTGTGGTCAATCTGCTCTTGAGTTTTTGGAAACTTTCTTCACATTTATCAGTCCATTCAAACTTCTTATCCTTCTTCAACAGTTGAGTCATGGGTTGGGCTATGCTGGAAAATCCTTCAACGAATCGGCGGTAATATCCCGCTAATCCAAGAAATGCGCGGACCTCGGTCTGAGTGGTTGGGGCTTTCCATTCTGTAACGGTCTTGATCTTGGCGGGATCCACGGCAATACCTCCTGCAGACAAGATATGTCCCAGGAATCCTACTTCCTTCAACCAAAACTCGCACTTGCTGAACTTGGCATACAACTTGTGTTGCCTAAGGGTTTCTAGGATAACTTCCAGGTGTTGCTCATGTTCTTCTTCGGTTTTGGAGTAGATAAGGATGTCGTCGATGAAGACAACGACAAATTTATCCAAAAAGTTCATGAAGATCTTATTCATGAGGTTCATGAAATAAGCGGGGGCATTGGTTAATCCAAATGACATGACATTATACTCATACAGTCCATATCTGGTGGTGAAGGCAGTTTTGGGGATATCCGTTGCACGAATCTTCAGTTGATGGTAACCAGTCCTAAGGTCAATCTTGGAGAATACTGTGGCACCGGCCAGCTGGTCAAACAGATCTTCTATCTTTGGCAAGGGGTATTTGTTTTTGACGGTGACATCATTAAGTTTACGATAATCTGTACATAACCGATTGGCACCATCCTTCTTATCCACAAATAAAACTGGTGATCTCCAAGGCGACGCACTTGGTCGAATCAGACCTTTGTGTAACATATCATCCAGTTGCTTCTTCAGCTCCACTAATTCTGCCGGGTTCATGCTATAGGCTCTCTGGGCTATGGGTCCTGTTCCATGAATTAACTCGATGATAAACTCGATATCCCGATCTGGGGGCATACCGGGTAGATCATCTGGAAACACATCAGGGTATCGACAGACGACCCTGATTTGATCCAGAGTTGGTTTAGCTACACTTTGGTTGCAGGTGAAATTTCTGGGCAGTTTCTCAGACACATGTTCTATTTTTATTCCGGTGCTACTAGTCATGGTGATGGCCTTCTTGGCGCAGTCTATCAATCCATGATGTTTTGCCATCCAATCCATACCCAGTACTACTTCCAATCCTTTTGTTCCCAGAACAATCAAGTTTGCATAAAAATCTATTTCATGAATTCTGATGGGTACATCTTTGCAAAATTTTCTAGCTTTAGTTGTTGATCCAGGTATTTGAACCATCATGACATGTTTCAAGCTGATTGGTTGAATCTTACTAGTGCACACAAAATCTTCTGTAACAAATGAATGCGATGCTCCTGAATCAAACAACACTCTTGCTGGTATTGAGTTAACAGAGAACATACCCAGCACCACATCTGGTGCTTCCTGGGCTTCCTCGGTGTTCATGTGGTAGAGGTGACCTCCACGGTTGTTCGGGTTGTTGGGGGCGAACTTCTTGCCGGTAGAGACACGGCGTTGCTGCTGAGCAGGTGCCGCGGTGTTGCCGGCGAGCTTGGCCAGCCTTTTGGGGCACTCATTGGAGTAGTGTCCCACAACTCCACATTCATAGCAGGTGATGGTGGCCTTGTCCTTGGTTGCAACGGGGATGGCGTTGCTTCCTGTCCTTGGTGCCGTGCTGGTGTTGTTGTTGTTGTTGGGGGCTCTCGGCGGAGCGCGGTTGAAGTTGTTGTTGTGGTGCACATAGGAGTTACTGTTGTTGTGGTGGGGGCCTCCTGGCCTTGGGTTTCCTCCACTCCGGTTCTGAAAACCGGGGCGCGACATCTGGTTCTGGGGCTTGTTGTTTCTGGGGGCAAAACCACAGCTTGAGCTAGGGCGATACCGTGGGGTATTGCTGGGCCCGCTTTGATGCATCATGCGGCGCTTTCGGTTCTCATTTGCTTGGTGCAGTTTGCCTTCCATCTGGATGGCAGAATCCACTAGGGCTTCGAGGTCGGCAAAGGGGATGTTGACTAGTACTGTCTGCATCTCGTCGTGCAGACCATTCAGGAATCTCTCCTTCCTTTTCTCAGTAGTGTCGGTTTCATCGGGGGCGTACCTTGACAGGGTGAGAAACCTGTCGCGGTATTCTACCACCGACATCCGTCCTTGCTTCAGTTCACGGAATTCATCCCTCATCTTCTTGATCAAACCTGGTGGTACATGATACTTGCTGAACTTGAGCTTGAAGTCAGCCCAAGTCATCATCTGTCATGCGTTCATGGCACGGGTGCTGGTCCACCAAGCTCTTGCTGGTCCTGCGAGGTAGTGCGTAGCAAACAGCACCTTCTCATTCTCATCAACTCCAGCTACTTCCAAGTTGTTTTCCATTGTTTGCAGCCAATCATCTGCATCTAAAGGCTCTTCAGTCTTGCTGAAGACAGGTGGGTTGGTGTTTTGGAAATTTTTGAGTTTGGACCCTGGGTGATCATGGTTTCCATGGCCATGCTGGTTGTTGGCTAATTGTTGCAGTGCTGCTATGCTGGCTTGACGTTCAGCTCTGTCAGTCTCCCTGTCTGCCATCAGGGTCTGCAGCAGTTGCATCATAGCATCCGGGTTCGCGTTGCGATGCGGACGAGCCATCTGAACATGTAGATAGATCATGAGACGAGAGGGAATTTTCTATGGCTTGTTTTGGGTATGTTTTAAAACTGAAAACTTGAAGTCTTTTGATGAGGCACATAACACACAAACATTCATTCATAGCAAACCAAACACATTACAAGCGAACACACTAAGGGTTTTAAGAACCCTTCTTCTCCAAGCTACGATACATGGGGCGGGATACAACTCACACCTACATAAGTGAAGCTAGTGCAACTACTCCTCAACATCGACGTCCACATCGATGGGGATGATCCCATCCTCTGCGGCCTCCAGGAACTCGTAGTCCACCTCCTCGGGATCCTCGTCCTCCTCAAAGTCGTCGTCGTCACTCAGGAAGGCTTCTCCTCCCTGAAGGTCGATGCCTCCATCGTCCTCCTCAATCTCTCTCAGCTGGTCCTCCTGGGCCTTGACTGTGATCTCCAAGGCTGCTATCTTGGCGCGAAGGCGCACTATGGTAGCATCCTACTTGGCACGCTGCAAGCGGAGTGACTTGCGGTCCTTGTTGAGCATCCTGATGGCCTCACCATGCTGAGTCAGTGCAAAGTGAGTCTGGTTCGCGTAACCACGGGAGTTATCCAGCTCCTTCTGGGTCTGGTACAGCATGTAGTCTAGATGGTCCACATGGTGCCTCAGCTGGGGGTGCATCGGTACCTGCATGGGTACTCCAAAGGCATCACGCCTTGCATGGTGAGCAAAGCGAGATGCGAGCACGGCTACCACGTTCTGTCCGCACAGACGCGCAAGTGCCTCCTGAAGAGCACGTGCGAGTCCGTCCAGCCAGCTGCTTTCCCTGAAGGAAAAGAGGATCCTCTCAGAAGTAGGAGGCTCCACCTTGCCCCTCAAGTCAGCGGTGATAACCCACTGAAGCTCCCCTCCATGCTGGTCGTTGACCTCGACTCCGTGAAACTCGGGGTGGGGGCGCCCAAGGTGCTCCGACAGACCGTCGAGATTCCTCTCGAAGATCAAGTCCCCACCGTTCCCGAGCTGGTAAAACTTCACGTTGGTCGGCTCCATCTGAAAGTGAATTGGATGAGTAAGTTAGAGAGTGAACAAGTGTGTGAAAATTTTAAGTACTTTTATGAGGAAGAGCATGGCATATCATTTTTGAAAGATCTCAAGGAAAGGAGGGGTATAAATTTTTGCAAATATTCATTTTCTTTGTTTTTGTGAAACTAACTTTGTTAGAACGTCCATTCTAAACTAGGGTCTCCTAAGGTCAAACAATGGCTCTGATACCAACTTGTCAACACCCGGATTTTTAAGTCCGAATGCCTATTATGTCATACATCGCAATCCCAGGAATATTGTTGTTGCGAGGCATAATAGTTAAGTATCACAGTCATCATTCATTACAACCCATAATGTCTTACAATTTGGAATCACATGATCCATATTACACAAATAGTTGAACTATTGATCAAAGAACAAACACAAGTTCATAGAGGAAGCGTAAAGATAAATGGACTCTATAGTCCACAGGCCAACGCTTGACGTTAGCAGACTCCTAGTTGTGGTAGACGTCCTGCTGACCGTCCTCCTCGTACTGCTGCTCCTCTTCATAGTCTGGCCATTTGAATAGCCAAGGACATAGCCGTGAGTACTTTAAGTACTCGCAAACTTAATACTAGTGTAAGTGCTAGCAATTCTAGTAAGGGGGTGCTAAGCTCTAGTTTCTTTGCATAAAGCCAGTTTTAGTTCACAATTATTTGCTAAAGATTTATTCAATTGCTAACTAACTCAGGTGGGAACATTAGTGTCATTCCCACAACTTGGTTGTGATTCAAAAACAAGTCACCATTCATTTCATCAATATTTTCAAGATCTAACACTGGAAACTGTATGGCCTTTCCAACCGTCCGTAACCGTGGACACGGCTATTCGAATAGGTTTACACTCTGCAGAGGTTGCACACTTGTGCCACAACATTTGATTTCATCCGTCTGGATAACCCCGAATCATCGTAACACAATACGCGGATTATCAACCATAACCTTTCATTTACTAACCCTAGTATGAGCACCTCTCCCCATGAGCTTGGCCTCCCAGTGAAGACCAACTGTCAACCTGGGAACTGCACAGGGCTTGGCCGTACAATTCACTTCAATTCACATCATTTCTCAACAACGGAGGCAGCCTCGGCATAACCCCTATGATGTGCATTCAGAGGGAACCCATACTAAGATACATAAACTTCTAGTTAAGCCCTTACCCATAATCAGGTATTGTGGGGGTACTCAAGAATTGGAAAGGTATCGCATCCAAACCAATATTAGTTTTTAATCAAAAATCACTACCTTCTCTTGGTCATATTCACCTTCAAAACTCATTTCATAGTTTTCACCATTATCATTTCACCACACATGTTCCCATCTAGAGTAGTCATTTTTAATTTAGCACTAGCATCTAGGTATGAGGGGTGCTAATTACTTTGCTTTGCTTCTAGGCTAACTTTGATACTCTTGTACAAATCCAATATTAACCAAGTGAATCATGAATCAAAAAGTACTTTGATAAAACAAAGGTAAATAAAGCTTGGAAATAAAACTGGGAAGTAGGCTCATGAACATAAAGTAAATGGGTAATGCCTTGCTCATGGTGAGCTTTGCACTTTGCAAGAGTATTATCTTGCCTTGGTTGGGTAATTGGTCAAAGTGGTCTTCTTCTCCTTGGAAGTAGACCTCCTCCTCCTCTTGATACTCCTCGGTACTAGCGTCTAAAATACGAATACGGGGTACACAATCATCATACCAAACTTATTTACTAAACTAAGCACACACATGATTTACACAACTTAAACTAGCATCACACATTACTATTAAGTTGGTGGATGTGTTTTTCTTATTTAAGAAAAATAATTTCCTCTCATACTAACTTGGGTGTTATTTTTATTTATTTAGAGAAATAATTTTCTCTCATTATCTTATTAAGATTTAATTTTTCTCATGAATAATATATGACCTAGGTTGACCAAAGTCAACCTCTTCTTACTTATCATTTAAGAAAATGATTTAAATGAGGTGTAGCACCTCATACAATTTAATCCTAGCATGGTAAAGATTTAATATCATCAACAATTCATAGGAGGCCTATATGACCAGAGTCTCTACACCCAATTTGAATTGTTGGTGACAAGATTGAAATGAGAGAAAAACTCCCATATGATTTATTAATAGTTTTGGACAATATCTTTGACTAGAAATAGCCATATAGCCCTTTAATTAAACTAGGCCATGATCATTCAAAGTAAGCATGGCAAAGTTTTGCAAAAACAATTAGTACAAGTGTAATGTGATTTGTAGGAGTTGGAATTAACTTAAAAGCATTTGTGGTTGATTTTTAATAATTTTTCTAAGGCAGAAAAGTCCCTGCCTTGTCTATTTCCCTACTTTAATTCTATAATAGATCTAGTGTTCAATCCAGTGGCATTGTGTAGATAAAATCCTAAGCTTTCCAAATATATAAAATTTGTAAAATTTGGTTTGGTGGATTTTATCTTGTTTAATTTTGAAAACAGCATCAGAGAGGAATTAACTTAATTCGAAAATTCATTTTTGAATTTGTGGGCTTAGGCGGGAAGAGCGATTGGGCTGCACAGGGGAAAAGAAGTGGGCCGGCCCAGTACTGCGTCTAGCACAGCGGGCCGCCTGACGTGCGGGGGCCACGCGTCAGTGGGAGTTGGCCAGCGAAACGGTACGAGAAAAGAGGGCCGTGCGATTAGGCGACGGATCGACGGCCCAGAGGAGTCGTCGTCTCTGGCAAGATGTGCACTTACGGGCGGCGGCAGTAGGGGGTCGGAGCGGCCGTCGGAGCTCCGGCGAGCGTCGGAGTGGTGTGCCGCGACGTTGTCGAAGACGAGGAACCCCCTGGTAGCAGCGGCGTTTCCTGGGGCGGCCTCCATCT
Organism: Lolium perenne; assembly: GCF_019359855.2. NCBI lineage: Eukaryota > Viridiplantae > Streptophyta > Magnoliopsida > Poales > Poaceae > Lolium > Lolium perenne. Next base: position 27,692,887 of record NC_067248.2, on the reverse strand, counting down.
CCGGCGAGCTCCATGTACTGGCGGCAGCGATGATCTTGCAATTGGGGCAGGGGTGTGGCTAATCGAGTAAATTGAGAGGTCAAGGAGGGGCTGGGTGAGGAGAGGAAGTGATCGGTGTGCTCAATTCGAGTGGAGGAGTCCTCCTTTTATAGCAGAGGGAGGTGGCCGTGGAGCTCAAATGAGGTCAGCCATGGCGTCGGCGGTAGGGGGTTGCAGGGGCACTGGCGATGACGCTCGCTTGCAGGCGACGTCCTTGCGGTGCTGTAGCGCGTGATTGTGGGGAAAACGAGGCACGGACGCGACGGTGAGCTTGACAGGAGCGCGCAGGCCATGGCAGACGGTCGTGGACGCGATCGTAATCTGCGGCGTTCCCGCGGGCCAGGGGCCATGTCTAGGCGCTTCAGGGTGGCGTCGTGCGTCGACTGGCGCTGAGAGAGAGGGCTGAGGTGATGCGAGTGAGCGAGGGTCGTCATGCTCTGGCGCGTCCAGGGCGCTCGTCGTGCGCACACTGGCACGTGCGTGTGCACGCCTGGGCGCGTCTGGCCACGTCGATGCTGGCGTGTGCAGGCGTCGTGGTGACCAAGGGGAGGCACGGGCTGGCTCAGGAGAGTACAGGGAGCGTCCAAGACATCACGATGCAGAGCTGAGGCGAGAGGGGAGAGAGATGGCAAGTGGTGGCCATGCCATGCCACGGCATGGTCATGCCATTGTCATTGTGAGCAAGCAGGGATGGTGGCAAGTGGTGGCACTGGTGCTGGGAGGTGAGTGGAGGTTCCAGTGCTGCAGAGGAGAGCCAGGGTTGGACCAAGTCTTCTCCATTTTCCAGCATGGGCACAATTCTCCACCCTGCCTGCAAGGTGTTTGGTTTAATGCCCGCAAGAAAAATAATTTGGAATTTTGAAAAGATTTTTGGTGGAGTGTCATCATATATTAAATGGAGTATATTGGTGGTGGTGGGGATCAAAATGGAATTGAAATGCAAAAACCCATTTTGCATATGATCTTAAATCTGATTCAAAGTCTCCACTTGGCTTGCTTCTAATTTGAAATTGAGACCAAGTTTGGGAGTGTGGTTTTGAGCAAAGTTGTTCTCCTTGATGTTGTCTTGGATGAGGTGCAAAGAGTTGGTCAAGTGTAGAGGTGAAATCTCAAAAACCAGGGGCTCAAAGTGGGTATCATGCTGAAATTGTCACATATGACCATAATCACATGTGAGCTCAAATTTGATTCAAATTTGATTTGAATTGAGTTTGATTGTTTCCAAAAGTGTTAAAAAGTGTTTAGTATCCATTTACACCCAATGGTGCAAACCAAAATGTTCTAGATTAAGGATTTGTGAAAATGGCCTAAGCCATATGTGTGTGTTGAAATGGATTTTTATATTTTCTTTTCTCTTTTCTTTTTCTTTGTATTTGGATGATCAAGAGATCATGGTGAGTGTTTTTAGAGCAAAGGTAAACACATAAGCAAGTATCATGGCAATTGCACACTCACATAATTAATAAGGTGATCTACATGCATAGTCCTATATGATGAGAAAAAGTTTTTGTTGACTCTCATTTTTGGATTCTTGGAATCTCTCTCTTGTTTCTTTTATTGAAAACTTGGGATGTTACATCCCTGTCGCCAGATGCAACAGCTCTCAACCCTGCAAGATATTCGCAACTCCACACACTTGCGCACGTAGCCACCGACCACGAAGCGGTAAGTTGCAACCGTCTAATTCCCAATGGAACAGCAGATCACACAAGACTTTCAGGGATTCAACACCAAATCAAAGCAATAAGGTGTAGAGATTCAATAGAGTTGCAAGGCAAACAACCATGAACTAAGGTTTTTCTTAAACGTGGTCTCAAGCTACTTTGGGGGCGTCCTGGGGACTTATATAGGCGTTCAGGACGACCTCAGGTCGAAAAGATACAAGAATAACCGATCCAGAATAGATCTGGTCGAGACAGACTCGGACACGTCCGGTCTGGAATCCGGTTGACCGGGCCTGGGACCGGGTGGTCCGGTTTGGACCGGGCCTGGGACCGGGTGGAAACCGGCTAAGCGTCCAGAGCCCCTGGATACTCGCCCAGTTGGCACAAATGCAGGGCCCAGTTTTGACTGGGCCGATCCGGCGTGGGAGCCGGTCGACCGGGGCTGGGACCGGGTGGCCCGGTGCCATGACCGGTCCGACCGGCCCTGGCGCCGGCCTGAAGACGTCCAGCTGCTCCTCTCCTCCTCATGCGATGCTTGGTTCCTCCTCATACCTGATCATACATAAGTAATACGACTTAGGCAGTATAATGCTCTCATCGATCAAAGTATCGTTTAGGAACAAGTTCACCTCTTGTTTAAGTAGCTTCGCACGAGCTGGTGTCATTGGTCCAATCCTAACTTCATTGGACTTGAGCTTCACAGCAGGATCATCTTCAACTGACAATGACGGAGGTAGTAGTGAGGTAGGGATGTCCTCATCATCTCCCCCTCCCTTCAAAAGGCGTCGACCTCGACGCTCCAAGGTATTCTCCGTCAGATGGTGTCAAATCAGCAACATTGAAAGAATTACTGACACCAAACTCATCTTCTGGAAGATCTATTGAGTATGCATTATCATTGATCTTGGCAAGCACCTTGTAAGGACCAGCACCACGACGAAGCAACTTGGACTTCCACAGCTCCGGGAACCTATCCTTGCGAAAATGTACCCAGACCATATCACCAGGCTTGAACAACATCTCCTTGCGCTTCTTATTCATCCTTGCAGCATTGCTCTTGCCTTTCTTTTCTATCAACTCTTTAGTCTTCAAATGTATTTTTCTCACAAAATCTGCCCTCTTGGATGCCTCCATATTGACTCTCTCATGTATGGGTAGAGGCAACAAATCAAGCGGAGTAATGGGTTTGAAACCATAAACCACCTCAAAAGGACACAGCTCTGTGGTAGAATGTACCGCCCTGTTGTAAGCAAACTCCACATGCGGCAAACACTCTTCCCACTCCTTCAGGTTCTTCTTGATCATGGATCTCAACAGTTGTGACAATGTTCTATTCACCACTTCAGTTTTACCATCAGTTTGGTGATGACAAGTAGTGCTGAAAAGCAGCTTCGTCCCCAGCTTTTTCCAAAGCGTCTTCCAGAAGTAGCTCATAAACTTCCCGTCACGATCAGAAACAATAGTCTTCAGGACTCCATGTAGACGTACAATCTCCCTGAAAAACAGTTCAGCAATATGTGACGCATCGTCGCTCTTGTGGCAGGCAATAAAGTGTGACATCTTAGAGAATCTATCCACTACCACAAATATAGAATCATGGCCTCTCTTAGTACGCGGCAAACCCAACACAAAATCCATAATTATATCTTCCCATGGTGTAGTAGGTGCCGGTAAAGGAGTATACAAACCGTGAGGCTTCAGCTTGGACTTGGACTTGTTATAATGCATCTCTTCACATATCTATCCACGTCCCGCCTCATCTTTGGCCAATAAAAGTGGTCAGCTAGCATGAGTAGCGTCTTCTCACGCCCAAAGTGACCCATCAAACCTCCAACATGTGATTCCTGCAATAAGAGCAAACGCACAGACGATTCTGGAACACATAGTTTGTTAGCCCTAAATAAGAACTCATCATGTATGTGATATTTTTCCCATGCTTTACCAATAGCTCACAAGCGATATGGTTCAGCAAAATCATGATCAGTAGCATACTAATCACATAATATCTCTAATCCAGGAATTTTAACATCAAGTTGAGTTAATAGCATATTCTTCCTAGATAAAGCATCAGCAACAATATTATCTTTTCCCTTCTTATGCTTAATAATGTATGGAAAAGACTCAATGAACTCAACCCACTTAGCAAGACGCTTATGCAAAGTAGATTGGGCTTTCAGATATTTCAAAGCTTCATGATCAGAATGTATGATAAATTCTTTTGGCCACAAGTAATGTTGCCAAACCTCAAGAACTCTAATTAAAGCATACAATTATTTATCATATATTGGATAGTTCAACTTAGCACCAGAAAGTTTCTCAGAAAAATATGCAATTGGGCGACCCTCTTGCATCAACACACCACCAATTGCAATACCACTAGCATCACATTCAATCTCAAATTTCTTATTGAAATCAGGAAGTGCAAGCAACGATGTAGAAGTTAACAATCTCTTAAGTTCATCAAAAGCATGATCTTGGGTTACGCCCCACTCAAAAACAACACCCTTTTTAGTCAAATCATTCAAAGGTGCAGCAATAGTACTAAAGTTGGGCACAAATCTTCTATAAAACCCAGCTAGACCATGAAAGCTTCTTACTTGACTCACATTCATGGGAGTAGGCCAATTTTGAATAGCTTCAATTTTAGACACATCTACTTCTACTCCATGCTTAGAGACAACATAACCCAGAAATATGACCTTATCTTTGCAAAATGTGCACTTCTCAAGATTACCATAGAGTTGATTATCACGCAACACTTACAAAACATGTCTAATATGTATAGTATGATCAGATTCATTGCGGCTGTAGATTAATATGTCATCAAAGTGCACAACCACAAACTTGCCAATAAAATCACGCAAAACATGGTTCATCAGTCTCATGAAGGTGCTAGGTGCATTAGTTAAACCAAAAGGCATTACTAACCACTCATATAAACCAAATTTTGTTTTAAAGGCTGTTTTCCACTCATCCCCTTCTTTCATCCTAATTTGATGATAACCACTACGCAAATCAATTTTAGAGAAAACAGCAACACCACTCTATTCATCTAGCATATCCTCTAAACGGGGAATAGGATGACGATAACGAATAGTAATGTTGTTTATCGCTCTACAATCTACGCACATACGCCATGTACCATCTTTCTTAGGAACTAGAATAACAGGAACATCACAAGGACTAAGGCTTATGCGGATATAACCTTTGTCGAGTAGCGCTTGTACTTGCTTCTTTATCTCCTTTGTCTCTTCGGGATTTGTTATATATGGTGCCCTATTGGGCAGCGATGCTCCGGGGATCAAGTCAATTTGATGCTCAATACCACGCAATGGTGGTAGTCCTGCGGGCACCTCCTCCAGAAACACGTCACCGAATTCCTGCAAAACATTAGAAACACCAAGAGGAAGAGGGGTCATGTCGTTAGAAACCAAAACCGTACCCCTGTACATAAGCACAATAGGCATGGCTGTAGGATCCTCACTAAATTATCTCATGTATTCTTTGGTGGCTAAAATCACTAAGGAATTCACTCTCTCACTTTTCGTTATATCACTCACGACATTACAATTCTCTCGCCTATCTAGAGGTGCATCCTCCAAGTTTACTTCAATCTTCTGACGAGACTCATTGACAATTTGTTGTGGTGACATAGGCTGTAAGTTAATTTTCTTGCCCTTGTACTCCAAGTGATATGTATTGGCACGGCCATTGTGTTGCACAGAATGTTCTTAGAGCCAAGGCCGACCCAATAGTAGGTGACACACCGTCATAGGAACCACATCAAAATCAATGCAATCCTTATACGGTCCAATCTCAAACTCAACACGCACCATGTGGTTTACCTTCATCTCACCATTGTTGCTCAACCACTGAATATAGTATGGATGCGGGTGCGGTAGATACTTCAACTTCAGCTTGGTACACAACTCCTTGCTTGCTAAATTGCGGCAACTCCCGCCATCAATAATGACCTTGCAAGCCTTGTCAGGACCAACTAAAGCCTTGGTTTGAAACAAATTGCAGCGCTTAGTAGATGCACTAGGCAACACATTAAGAGCACGCTGCGACACAACGATAGTGCGAGCATCAGAAGGATATGCATCTTCACCATCAGTGTCATAGTCATCATCGTCTGGAGCATTTGGATCAACATCATCTCCAGTCTCATACTCATTGTCCTCATTGATAATCATGACTTTGCGGTTAGGACAATCTCTCTTGAAGTGACCCTTGCCACCACATGTATGACAAACCATATCACGGTTGCGCGCAGTAGACATGCTAGAACCACTCGTACTTGCAGTAGATTCGGACTTCTTTGTGTTAGACACATTGGAGCCCGGCTTGCTAGGCGGAGTAGAGTAAGGTGCAGAGCGCGTCGATGGCGCCGGCGCCGCAGGTGGGGGCGCGCGAGGCGTGAAGCACCCAGCTCCCGTAGCACGTCCCTTAACCTTTGCTTGGTCAGCCAATTGTGATTCAGCTTCTCTTGCATGATGTAACAATTGATTCATATTGGTGTAGTTGTAATGACGAACAATGCCTTTGACATCATACTTCAATCCATTGAGAAAACGCTGCATTGTCATCTCTAGAGACTCACGGACATGGCCACGCTGCATAAGCATCTCCATCTCCATGTAGTATTCATCCACAGTCTTCACACCTTGCCTCAACAGGGTCAACTTATCAAATATTGTACGCAAATAAGTAGTGGGCACAAACCGAGAATTCATCGCCTCCTTCATAGCACGCCACGTGATAATAGGATGCACACCATCCGCTTGGCGATTACGAACAAGTGTATCCCACCAACGCAATGCATAACCATCAAATTCGGAAGAAGCAAGCTTGATCTTCCTATCTTTAGTGTAATTCGGATGTAAGCTCCATAACTTCTCAATCTTGAGCTCCCAAGTAAGGTATTCTTCAACGTCAGCTCCTCCTTCAAACTTGGGTATGGTGAACTTGGGCTTACCCAATCCATCTTCCTCATCTTGTCCACAACCATGGCGGCCAAGTGGAGCCCAACCACGGGGACGATTACCACGACCAGGTACTTCATCAGGGTCTTCATCTTGTTGTTGCTGTTGGTTTGTGAGATTTTCAACAGCCAATTGCAAAGTTTGAAGAGTGCGCTGAATATCTATCATTTGATCAGCCATTGCAGTAACGGTCTCATTAGTAGGATCCAGCTTTTGGTTGATCTCTTGGACCTCTCCCCTAAGCCCATCATCCTCAATGCGGAATTCACGCCGCATCTCATTACGAAGAGCCTCAAAATCCCTCCATGTTATCAGATCTGCAGCATCCTTGTCTTTCTGGTTAACAAGTTTAGCATTACTAGAAGACATGGTTAGTAGGTTAGTGCACTAAATCAAAAATATATGTGGTGGTACTCTCACAACTCACTCAAAACTGATAAGAAAAGGAAATCTTACCGTTCCAAAGTAAATTAGTGTTGCGTACCACTTGTAGTAACAACTAGTGCACGGATGTAGCGAAGCGAATATCAAGGGTATAAGAACAATCACACGACAAAGCAGGATATATGTGGGGCTATAGGTAGGCTACCTATTTGCACCAATAACAAGCTCTAGCGCTGACCGTAGACAACCAAAGATACTCACACAAGGTGATAAATGTGGCAATGCAACTATATGGTTGAAAGGTTGCAATGCACTCGAGAGACGCTAGCAAAGCTCAACGAAACAGGCACAAGATTGCTCAACTACAAGTGCAGTTAAAGAAAACTTAGGCCTTCACTTGATTCTACTAGCACTTCACTTTTCTTTTTTGTATTTTTCTTTTTGTACGCAGCTATGTAGCTCTTTTTGCTTCTTTTCGATTTTGCTTTTTTTTTTGATTTTATGACTCAACTCCTTGATAACACGGCCAACAAGATATGCAAAGCACCAAAACCCTAATGAGCAGCCTGTCGAGCTGTAAAACTAGTCTCTTCTGGGGAAGTTCCTAGTTACTTATATCGAAAGGCTGTGGCTATGGTTTGGACAAACACACTGTATGCTATGTGGACTCGGAGTAAACAAAAATTGACTCTAGATGATTAACTAGATGAAAAAGAAAACACAAACCCTAACAATTCTACTAGAAGAAAGATAAAGGTACGCAAAAACAACTACGATAAGCAACTAAAAATCGAAATTAGTGCAAGCTACGGCTATGGCAAACCCTAACCCTAATATTTTTGGCTTTTTCTGGATAGGAAAACACTCACAACTCAACTATGGGGTGGATTGTGGATGGCTTACCGAGGAAACCCGAGAATCTGATACCAAGATGATAAGGGGTGGCCCGATCTTCTCAGTAAGAGAAGGTGGATGTGATGAACACGCGGTGAACACAGCGGAGATAACTTGATGATAACTTGTATGACGCAACGAGATCTCTCGATTGGTCGCTGTCGCCAAATGCAACAGCTCTCAACCCTGCAAGATATTCGCAACTCCACACACTTGCGCACGTAGCCGCCGACCACGAAGCGGTAAGTTGCAACCATCTAATTCCCAATGGAACAGCAGATCACACAATACTTTCAAGGATTCAACACCAAATCAAAGCAATAAGGTGTAGAGATTCAATAGAGTTGCAAGGCAAACAACTATGAACTAGGGTTTTTCTTAAACGTGGTCTCAAGCTACTTTGGGGGCGTCCTGGGGACTTATATAGGCATTCAGGACGACATCAGGTCGAAAAGATACAAGAATAACCGACCCAGAATAGATCTGGTCGAGACAGACTCGGACACGTCCGGTCTGGAATCCGGTTGACCGGGCCTGGGACCGGGTGGTCCGGTTTGGACCTGGCCTGGGACCGGGTGGAAACCGGCTAAGCGTCCAGAGCCCCTGGATACCCTCCCGGTTGGCACAAATGCAGGGCCCGGTTTTGACCGGGCCGATCCGGCGTGGGAGCCGGTCGACCGGGGCTGGGACCGGGTGGCCCGGTGCCACGGCCGGTCCGACCGGCCCTGGCGCTGGCCTGAAGGCGTCCTCCTCTCGCGCATGCCTCCTGCTCCTCCCTCGCGCGTCCATGGGATGTCTTCACGTCCAGCTCCATGTCCAGCTTCACGTCCAGCTGCTCCTCTCCTCCTCGTGCGATGCTTGGTTCCTCCTCATACCTGATCATACATAAGTAATACGACTTAGGCAGTATAAAGCTCTCATCGATCAAAGTATCGTTTAGGAACAAGTTCACCTGTTGTTTAAGTAGCTTCGCACGAGCTCGTGTCATTGGTCCAACACTAACTTCATTGGACTTGAGCTTCACAACAGGATCATCTTCAACTGGCAAGGACGGAGGTAGTAGTGAGGTAGGGATGTCCTCATCACTTAGGTTCACAAATTCCAACAAGCTTAGAGGCATTCTCAAAGATAGCAAGAGCTCCAGGGTCAACACTTCCATTTCTTGTGTTGGAGAAGGCTTGAGGAGTCTCACTACAAGAAAAGTTCTGATAGACAACGTCTCAAAATCGTCCGCTAAGGGGTATTTTTCGTCGCCTATGGGCCTAACCCGACGATATGGGTTCTGTTGTGGAAACTGCGTCAGGCAAAGTCCTACGACGATTTTTTCGGTCCGTCGCGCTTGGGCGCCCTTCCGCCACGGAAAATCGGACCGTTGCCCAAGTGTTTCCGGGAGCCCGTTGACTGCTAACGTCATGCAAACTGACACGTGGCAGACGCCGTTAACTGGCAGTTAACGGCGTTAACCGGATGAAACCCCGTGGTAGATGGTAGGCCCACACGAGGCCTGCCACGTCTTAAGCGGGCCGGCCCATTAAGTTTGCGGGCCGGGCCAGCTGACTTAGTTTGACCGGTCAACTATATAGCTGGGCTGGTCCATTAGTTACGTGGGCCGGGCCTAACCTCTAAGGTTGACTGGTCAAAACTTTAATGGGCCGGCCCACTAAGCATGTGGGCCGGACCGAATGCACTCGTCTGACCGGTCAACAGGCAAAAGGGCCGGCCCACAAGACATGTGGGACCCACTTTCCTGTTATCGAGCCGGCCAATTTAACTAGTGGGGTCCACCTTAAAACAACTGGGCCGGTCCAAGAAGTTATTGGGCCGGCCCAATTAACATGTGGGTCCCACTTTCCTGCTATCGGGCCGGCCCATTTAGTACGTGGGGTCCACAATAGATCAAACAGGCTGGCCCAACAAGAAAGTGGGCCGGGCCAAAACCACAGGCGGGTCCCACTTTCCTGTTAAAAGGCCGGCCCATTTCGTACGTGGGGTCCATAATAGATCAAACGGGCTGGCCCAACAAGATAGTGGGCCGGGCCAAAAACACAGGTGGGTCCCACTTTCCTGTTAAAGGGCCGGCCCATTTAGTACGTGGGGTCCACCATCTAGCAAGTGGGCCGGCCCAACAAGATAGTGGGCCGGGCCAAAACACAGGTGGGTCCCACTTTCCTGTTAAAGGGCCGGCCCAATTAGTATGTGGGGTCCACCATCTAGCAAGTGGGCTGGCCCAACAAGATAGTGGGCCGGGCCAAAAGCACAGGTGGGTCCCACTTTCCTCTTAAAGGGCCGGCCCATTTAGTACGTGGGGTCCACCACTAAAGCAATTGGGCTGGCCCAACTAATTAGTGGGCCGGCCCAGTAGTGGGTGGGGTCCACCTTAAATCAAGTGGGCCAGCCCAATTAGAGTGTGGGGTCCACCGTAAATCAAATGGGCTGGCCCAATAAGTAAGTGGGCCAGACCGTTTAGTTGCTGTTTATATGCCGGCATAATAGGCGCTTTAGGATTTTGCGGGTAGGCACATATGTGATTTCGCTTAATTGGGCCGTTTAAGGGATGGGAATTCGTGATTTAGATACTGAGAATATTTAGGCAGCATTGATTTCTGTCGGATAGCCTCACTTACCACAAGCAGCAAAGAAAAAATGCGCGAAAGAACTATAAAAACTAACTAAATATTACATCAGCTGCAAGGCATTGAAAAAATATTACAGAACCCAGAGAAATTGAATGGTAATTAAACCTAGCAATACAATGAAGCGATCCGGCAATCTTTTAAGTTGTCCATGCAGCACCTATATCTGAAACAAAGACATTACAAGTTAAGACAGCAACAATGGAAAGGCAAAGACACTACAATATTGTTTGCCAAAGAATTTGGAACTCATCATTTCGTCGTTATAACAAGATCATTGTAATGCGCACAATAAGCAAACAAAGAGTGCATGCCGCATACCAACAGCCAATATAACAGAGCATGTTAGAATGAAACAGCATACTTACTACTGTCGAGTCCCATGCAAACCAACATGTTCAAGGAGTGCAAAATTGGCATGAACAACATAGTAGCAGGCTATAAATTTTGTAACAACGACTGAGCAAGATGAAGTTATGATGGCTACATCTACAGAGCAGGGAATGTAAACCAAAAATAGAAGTTACGATGTCAAAAGCTAAAGAGGAGGGAATGTGAACCAACATGTGCCAAGTGCAATTACTTCATTTTGGCCGTGAACTAAATAATACTCCTGAACTTATAGTGAAGGGGATGCAAATCAAGATGTTTCGGGATATAAACTTGTAATGAGCAACACATAGAGGATAGTTAATGCTGGAGCTTAGGATGGACCAGATACAGAATATAGTGGGATCACCTGTGAACTTGTATAAGAGGAAATGCAAACCAATATGTTCAGCTTTCCATATATGAGCGTCATGCCAAGTCAGAGAAACAAGTCAATAATGCAGCTTTTGAAGAACAAGATGGCACGCAAAATTATTATCTAGTAGTATGACAAGTTTATTTGTACTACAGGCTAGATAGCAGAGTGATAGCATGCCAAACTAAGTCCTTACTTTGTTAGCTTACAATGAACTAGATACAAAACAATGGCATCACCTTTAGTACAGGGAATGCAAGCCAACATGTTCATGGAGTAAAAAATTGGCACAAACAACATAGTAGCAGGCCATAATTTTTGTAACAACGACTGAGCAAGATAAAGTTATGATGGCTAGATCTACAGAGCAGGGAATGTAAACCAAATATAGAAGTTACGATGCCACAAGCTATAGAGCAGGGAATGCGAACCAACATGTGCAATTACTTAAAATTGGCCATGAACTAAATAATAGCAGGATGTTACTATAATACCTATAATTTTTGTAACAACGACTGAGCAAGATAGAAGTTATGATGGCTACATCTACAGAGCAGGGAATGCAAACCAAAATGTTCAATCGCTTAAAGTTAGCAATGAACTAGAAAATAGCAAGGTGTTACGGTCATAGCTAGGAATGAACTAAAAGAGCTTCAGACAAACAAGCATCTGAACCCAGAACATGGCGCTAAAACAAGGGACTTACATTAGGAGAAGCACTCTGTGGGAGTCACAGTAGATCTTCCTGGGGTTGATAGATCCGGTGATGAAGTACGCTACATGTGCTCCTTGGGGTTGGAGAGACGGCCATTAAACTTCATGGTTACTCATCTCATCTGCAAAGACGTAACGGCGCGTCGTTAGCACAAACAGGTTCCCCCAAGATTAAACAAGAACTTGCAGGCAAGCAATAGAAAAGCGACAGTAGAAGAGTTTAGATCATGCACGGCGCCGGTGAAGCAGATTCGGTTCATGCACATCGGTGTCGGTGAGCAAGATCCGATGCGGTGGACGATACCGCAACTGAAGCGACTGCGGTAGACTGCTGGATGAGCATATGGTTTCGAGGTTCGGCGGGGATGATCCGGTCCGGTTGATGACGGCGTCGATGAAGCGGCTCCGGCAGGCAGCCGGATGACGAGGATCGCGAGGCCTCGGGTAGGCCAGGGAAGTGCGGCGGGGATGTTCCGGTGCGGTGGTCGTGGAGGTGGTAGAGAGAGGGACTTGAGAAGTTCCAGTGGGTGGTCTCAGAGGAGAGACTGAGGGAAATGAATTTTTTTGGGAGGGTTTCCGGGGCTAGGGAGGTGGTGATCCAAAAAATGACGGGCAGACCCCCCCACCAACCGACTTTGCTGTCATCTCCACAGGGGTAGAATGGGAATTTGAAAGCGTGTGATTTTTTTGTATTTTGTAGGCGGGAAGTTTTGCCGCTATGAGATTTTGAATTTGGCTAAGGTCCAAGTATAATGATAAAAAATTGTGAGACCGTACTAGTACCTCTGTTCAAGGCCGAGTGCAAAATCAAATCATCATCACCTTGAATATCGGTCACTACCATGATCATGATCTATCTCTGCAATTAGCGTATCCGCTAGATCTTGCAAAGTATAATGATAAAAAAATTGTGAGACCGTACTAGTACTTCTCTTCTAGGCGGAGTGTAACATCAAATCATCATCACGTTCAAAATTTGTTACCATGATCATGATCTATCTCTGAAATTGGCGCATCCGCTATATCTTTCAAAGTATAATGATAATAAAAATTGTGAGACCATACTAGTACTTCTGTTCAAGTTCGAGTGCAACATCAAATCATCATCATGTTGAAAATTTGTTACCATGATCCTCTGAAAATGGGCTCATCCGCTAAAACTTGCAAAGTATAATGATACAAAATTGTGAGACCGTACTAGTACTTTATGTTCAAGGTCTAGTGCAACATCAAATCATCATTACATTGAAAATTGTGTTACCATGATCATGATCTATCTCTGAAATTGGCGCATCCGCTAAATCTCGCAAAGTATAATGATAAAAAAATTGTGAGACTGTACTAGTACTTCTGTTCAAGTTCGAGTGCAACATCAAATCATCATCACGTTGAAAATTTGTTACCATGATCATGATCTATCTCTGAATTTGGCGCATCTGCTAAATCTTGCAAAGTATAATGATAAAGAAATTGTAAGACAGTAGTAGTACTTCTGTTCAAGGTCGAGTGCAACATCAAATCATCATCACGTTGAAAATTTGTTACCATGATCCTCTGAAAATGGGCTCATCCGCTAAAACTTGCAAAGTATAATGATACAAAATTGTGAGACCGTACTAGTACTTATGTTCAAGGTCTAGTGCAACATCAAATCATCATTACATTGAAAATTGTGTTACCATGATCATGATCTATCTCTGAATTTGGCGCATCCGCTAAATCTCGCAAAGTATAATGATAAAAAAATTGTGAGACTGTACTAGTACTTATGTTCAAGGCCGAGTGCAGGAACAAATCATCATCATGTTGAAATTTGTTACAACGATCATGACATATCTCTAAAATTGGCGCATCCGCTAAATCTTGCACGTGGCGCATCTCGGTGCGGAGCAACAAGCCGGTGCTATCAAGGTTGAGGCGTCGGTAGCGTCATCGGGCTCTCCTCTTTTGATAGATCTTCTACATGGCGTGGCGCACCGCCCACCGAGAAGCAGTCACATGTGAGATCGAGGTGGAGACGTCGCCGGCATCCTCGAGGCGCGACCGCCCTTCTACGAGCCAGAGTCGACTCAAGGTATGAATCCATGCGTTGTCGCGTCCCTTCTGCATATGAAGTGGGATGCCTTAGATTTATTGTTCTTCTCTTACGATTATTTCTAGCCGGACATGTGTGCTCTTTCTCTGAATATATTGCTTGAAAAGCTAACCAAGTTACTTAAATTCACTTCGTTCTTATTCTTGCGTGCTAATTTTGTTATTTTTGCTGACAGTGGTGCGCGCAAGGAAATTTATTTCTGGGTGTGCTGAGCTGTTAGGCCTAAGTCGAAATCCTCAGCTAAACAAGGCCTCAGCTTAACACATAAAAAGGTGTTCAATCTCGCCCACAATGTCCTCTTCTTTCCTCTTCCTTTATTGGAACTTGTTTTGCAGACAAGGAAAGTGGCACGTGTAATGTGAGTAAAACCCTCTTAGCCAAAATCAACTACGAGCAAGATTTTATGTATTGTAGATTCCCCAATTGACTCTCATCCCCAATGTAGTCTTTTTTACGTCAGTATAGACTTCTTTACTGGATGTATACTATCGTACATGGCATGCATTTGCCTAATGAGGAGCATTGTATTGCCATTCTAGCCAGCCTGATCGATCTGTCAAGCTTCATGCACGAGATGCCATGTTTAATTTACTCCCTCGCTCCGATCCATATTTCTTGGTGTAAAATGAATGTGAATCGGAGGGAGTACTCTTCTTAGATAGTACTATACCAGTTCAAAAAAAAGTACTCCCTCCGTTCTTTTTTAATTGACTCAAATTTAGTACAAAGTTGTACTAAATCTGAGTCAACTAAAAGAGAACGGAGGGAGTACTACTACATCACAAATGCATCAAAAGAGTACTACATCACAAGACCACCACGGTTGTACTAGTAGAGTTTAATGCTTAACTTCCAAAGGGAATAAGATTACACATATGAAATTTAAACAGGCGTTGTCCGATGTCTGCTTGTTTGGGAGCACAACATAAATAATACTACCCCCGTCCATACATAAGTGACTAAACTTTGTCTGAAGATGGTTTCGTGGCATATTTATGCCCCCAAAACAAGCAGACGTCGGACAGCGCCAACGTACTAGCAGCTAGCACTATGGAGCTGCAGTACAAACAAATGGTGCAGCGATATTTCCACCAGAACGAAAACTAAAAGACATCAGACCAAACAAAATCTGGGCTATCACTTCTTGCCCAAACAAGCCTTGCTCCTTCATATGCGACTTCCTTTTCTCTTATGGATGTTGAACTTTCAATTAGATGGGTTCCTGACAGCGCGTTCTTTTTCGTGTCCTTGATGTTGCACTCTGGATCAGGTCGGTTACTGTCAGGAAATGAACAAATTGATCAGCAAAAGAAATATGTAAATGAATGCAAAGGTTACATATGAATGACTAACCCGGTCTAACTGAGTAGGGATGTAAAGTGCACCAACGTCTAGCAGAATTGTACTTTCTCCACTGCCAGTTGCTCATATCTAATTGGAATACTCCCTCCTTTGCCCGTACAACCAGCTCATTTTTGTCCTCAAATACGCAGAGTAACCTTACTGCATGTTTCCAATTGTATGGAAATGATGTGTCAAGGCCAAAAAAAGTATCCAATTCAAAATTTATATGACATGTCCATGACTCGTGATCGCCTGTTGATGATCTTGTACTGGCCCATGTTTGTAGGGTGAAGTCTCTTATAACAGCAAGGGCAACATCTCCATTATGTCCCTTGAAGATGTGAATGTTAAGCATGAATATATCATGCGTCTCATGAGGGCACTGAATATATTTCAGAGCCTTCTTTGCATGGTCAAGCTCAATGATATATCTAGACTTCGTTGGCCAGTACAAAATACCCCCTATGAGAGTTGCCGGTCTACGGTCAATCTCTCGACAAAGATCGGAGTTGATCGAGCTAGAAACTCCCATTCTTTTGAATCTGGTGAGTAGATATGAGCACGTGCATCGTAACGTTTAGTTGTTATCCAAACAACCGAGAACTTGCCACAATGTGTAAACGGTTCAGAGTTGTTTCTCGAGCAGAGAATTGAGCCGCTGCTTTCAATTGTGTGATTGCGCCACAATGGTGGTTACAGTATCGCTGTGAGAACTTGCCTAATTGGATCCCAGACTGATATATACCCACTGGATACATTAGAATGGAGTAGCACCATACCATCGCGGCATCCCAGGACATAGATTTTGGGACCGTTCACTTGAGACGGGATTGCCAGCATCTTCAAGATGGCCCGGTGAAGATCATGCTCTGTGATGAATCGATTGTCCTCGGAGTTGTTGGTGAAAAACCCTAGCAACGGGTTTCCTCCGTTGTGTGACACAGTTAGCTTTCTGAAATAATTGCTTCCCATACATTGCCTCCATGCTTTCTTGGTGCCTGATGCAGCTAGTAAGCAGGTTGGATGGGGAGGAAGCTGACAAGAATCGAGAGACTACATCTCCAGGCAGATCGTTGATTGTTGTGGGTGTCCTTCGACCGAAGCTGGTAGGATTATGCAAATCGCACGATGCATCGTCAAAATTATGTAAACAGACACCTTGCATCATCTATTTTTTAAAACAAAATGCAACATCTAATTTGACTAAGCAGCAAAATGCATCATCTAATTCATCATCAAAGTTTCCTAAACTGCACGGTGCATCAGCAAAATCAAAATAGTGTAAACAGCACAATGCATCAGCAAAATCAAAATAATGTAAACAGGACAATGCATCAGCAAAATCAAAATAATGTGAACAGCACAATGCATCAGCAAAATCAAAATAATGTAAACAGGACAATGCAATTGTAATCCTGTTGCATAATCAATGAAGCCCTTAATTTTCAAAAAAAAAACACCACAAAAATAGGACGCACCAACGGAAGGCAATCTCGCATATACAGTAATAATTGCTAACGTGTCAACACGATTGGAGGAAAAAGAGACCTCTACAGGACCCAAAACGCTGCGGTAACATCAGATGGGGTTAGCTTTGATATAGGTAATAAAATGTAAACAGCACAATACATCATCTAAGTTGACAGCAAAATTCTTCATCGAAATTTCCCACACTGCTCAAGGAATCAGAAAAATTACCTAAAAGGCTAAAAGAGCAAAATGCATCATCAGAGTAAAATATATGTAAACAGTACAATGCATCATCCAACTTTTGGCTAAACAGCAGAGAGCATTAGCTAGGTTGACAGAAAAAAAACAAAAACAAAAAAAACCATGAAAAATTCCTGAAGAGGTGAGTGCATCAGAAAAATTACTACCTAAAAAGCATAATGAATCACCCAAATTACAAAAGAAGCAGAATGCATCATCAAAAATACAAAAACATCTCAATGCATCATCGCATCTGGTTTGGGCAAAAAACCCAATCCACCAGATCTAACCTCATTGCAGTTGGGGAAGGTAGAACTTACAAAGGGGTTGACGAGTCACGATCATATGCAACAAGCGCCGCCTTAGATGAAGTCACCATCCAAGCTCTCGACGCGTTCAAAGCAGCCAGCTTCGAAGCCTCCGACGGTTCTCCCGGCTGCGCCGCCAAAACTCTCGAAGCACGCGCCAAGACTTTCCAACAAAATGCAGCTTCGATACGAGCATTTGCCAGCGCCACAGCGCCCGGGCCCGTCCTAGCCACCGCCTTCGCCTTTGCCTCCGCATCCGCATCCGCATCCGCTTTATATGTCTCCGCCGATGCATGCAGAGCATCCGTCTCCGCTTTCCATGTATCCGCCGACGCAGTGTAGGCATCGAGCGACACCGTTTTCATTTCCTAGAAAACCCAGTAAGTTACTCACATTGCAATCCCCAAATTAAGGTTATATCGAACACAATGACCGATGAACCTCTGTACTCGCCGGAGGTTGGAGATGTACATACCTGCGAAGATCGGTCCGGTGGTGCTTGACGGTGGTGCGTCGGGGACGGGGGAGAACTCGGCGGGGAGAATGGTGGCGCGGCCCAAGACGGCGGCGCGGAGAGGGGCGACGGTGCGGTCATCGAACCTCGGCAGACAGTATTTTGTATATATATATGAGAAGAAGAATAAAGTCTGGTCGAATGAGGCAGCGCGACCGGCAGAGTACAACCGAAGGCTACTAGTGCTACCTTGGAGTATTGTAGTAATATAACATAATAAAAATAATGGCCTTGTTTAAACCACTCTTGTCAGTGTGGCATCGTGTCCAAATTTAATGCATTCTGTGGAAATTGGAATAATGCTGTAAAAAACTCTCATACTAGTGTGGTATATAGCATGCACCGACACTTTTCAACAAAATGTCGTCTCCATTTCATAGGAGACTGCTTGCACACTGGGATACGATGCTGACATGACGAAGGGCGCAGAAGTATTTTGGAGTATTTCATTCGAGCAGATCGGGGCGACGGTGCTTCTTTGGAGGGAATACCGTGTGGTGTGTCTTTGGAGGGAATACCGTACGTACTTAGGAGTATTTCATTCGAGCAGACTGCTTGCACACTGGGATACGATGCTGACATGACGAAGGGCGCAGAAGTTTGCGAAAATGGTTGTACTACCATCCGACCATTAGTATAATCATTGCGCGATAGCTTACACGAGAAGGAAAAGAGCCGAACAGCTGTGGATAATAAAAGCATTTGGCTCTTCGAGGATCCTTCTTCTACTGCCTTCTCAAAGGAGTACTACTATTGTAATCTTTTTTGTTTTTCTGGGACCTTCGGGTCCCTTCCCCGTTGAAAAGTGAAGTGTTTCGAATACATTCGTATGCCTATGTTTCTATTTTTACAAGCAAATAAATAACAAAGGATGACTCAATGCACAAGTTGATCTCATTTTGAATTTTTTTTAAACTTCTTCTATTGTATTCAAATTTGATTAGAAGGAGTCGATCGATTGTACATGCCAATCGTATAGCTTGGTGGGTGGATTGACATTTGAAGTTTGGTCATTGTGTTCTTGTTTGTTACCACCCTCGCAAGGCACGTCCAAGTATTTCCTGTCAGAATTTATGGCATGTATGTAGTTAAATAACCTACATTATTTCAATTATGAGTTTAATTACTAGGCAAAAGCTTAAAAATCCATATATAGTTGCAGATTAAGATGAACAAATCCTTGAACCTATATCTAGAAAATTGATGGCACTAACACATCCTACCAAGCGGAAAGCATGTCTACCCTACTCTGCTTCCAAAAGGTGGAATTATGACAATAATGTGCAACTGTTAAAATTTGGTAGCCCTCCTTCACAAATAACACACATCTAGCCATTTTTGTACAGTAATAAAAAAGGGAAATCATTGTTTCATGCATGCATATAATTGTTAGAATCTCTTGTTTGTGAAGTTGCTTAAAATACAATCTCTTCCAAACTTGAGGTCATATGATAACTAAATAGTTTTGTATGGCGGGATTTTGCATCAAAGTACATGCGCACAATACTCACTTGTGGGCAGAAAGCCAAACAAACTCATATTACTAGGTTTGTATTAATTTGTTCTAGAAATTTCACCATCACACATGATTTTGTGCTTGCGTTAATTTTACTTAAAAAACTTCTTCCAAATTCAAATTTTCTTCAAACATGCCAACGGTACATGTCTACCAATTAATAATTAAGGGTACACCACACGTACTGCCTCGTAGGGTACATAAAAAATTACTATATTTTATGGCATGTACTAATTTCACATAATCTACAACTCAATGTTGAGTTTAATGATCAGCCCAGAACTAGAAAACAAATATACATATAGTTGCAAATTAACCTAGAAAAGCTCTAGTATCCTTTAAAACCCTAGAAAATGTCCATGCATGCATGCATCCTACCCATAATAATTAATTAAGGTCTCGATCTCTATACTGCTCACGAAGTTTGGAATTCTGGCAAATATGCAACTTGTTTCATTAATTTACCATGGCGAGATAGATGCATGCACATCGATCTCTTAAAAAATATAAGGGCTCCTTTGATTCATAGGATTGATATAGGAATTATGTAGGAATTGGATCCTATAGGAAAATTTCTATACAAGTCATTTGATTCATAGGAACATATCCTATAGGAATTATTCCTATAGGAATCTTGTAGTACAAATCCTATAGGAAAAAAGCATTAGCTCATACCTCATGGAAAAATTCCTTTGCTACAATCAAAGACACACCATATTCCTATAGGATTCAACTTGGCATGACATTCCAATCCTACACCTTTCCTATTCCTACACTCTTCATATTCCTATGAATCAAAGGAGACCTAAGTTTGTAAAGGATTTGGCATCCATATATGCTCACCGGATATATAGATAAGGCCAAGCAAACACATCGAATATTTGTGAAGAAATGTTTTTGCTAGAACCTTCAAATTTTTAGATTTAGATCACACACAAAGAACACACCTTTAATTTTGCCAGGTTTGTGCACTAATAAAGTACTCCTACAGTACTAGAAATTGGATTGTTCTACTCTGGAGTGATATGCTCACCGGAGTATTTTTGGATCTTAGCTGGAGCGGCGTTTGGTGGTTGCACGAAGCCGTGCTGGATGTTAAGCCTGTCGAGGCACGCCTGGTGGAAAGCGTGCGCCACCTTAGCCTCATCGGCGCGCCACTGCAATGCTGCGTCCCTGGGATTTGCCGCCGCCGCATTCTTAGCCTGCACGAAAGCTTGCAGAGCATCCCGGCATCTATAGAGTGCCGGGAACATCACGTTATATACGAGCTCCTTGGCGGTGTTGCTCCTGCAAAGGGCGTCGCTGTGATGCGCTTCGAAAGAACGGCCTGGCTCCACGGCCGGCACCGCCTGAAGTGCGGTCGGATTAGGCGGCTGGCCACGGGAGCTCCCTGCCTCCGCATCGTTCGCGTCGGCCGGGAAGGGGATCTCACCTGCTGGCAAAGAAAACCATGCGGCATGCGCGGGCGGAAAAGCTGGCCAGGGGCGAGCGGGCGTCGCATGCGGGGTTGCGTGGGAGATCCCTGCCTCTGCATCCATCGGCCCGCACGGGAAGCGGCTGGCGAGGGGCTCCACGGCCAGCGCCGCCGCCGCGGGCTGAACAACCGGCCAGTGCAGAGCGGGCGGGTTATGCCTTGGTGCGCGATGGACGAAGCGAAGGCGGCGCTGATGCTCCGCTTCCTCGTCGGTGGTAGGACTACGCGCGCGGCGACCAGAGCCAAGTCGGAAGGCCATAGCTATGTCAATTGGTCACTTAAGCTGGAGAGGTTCTCTTACCATTTCGGAGAAGCGGAGTAAGAGGAAGTTGTTGCTTATACGGGTTCACTGCCACGTTGGGTTAAGAGGGGCAAAGTTGGTCAATGCCTAGGAAGTTGGAATCGTTTTGGCCCCAATTTTTTAATTACCTTGCGGTTCATCTCTCGGTCTCTCCCACCTCTTCACTATCCCTCCCCTTGCCTCCTTCCATGCTTCATCGTAGTGCATCTTGTTTTTCTAGCACCTTCACAAAAATCATACACATTTGGCCGATTCTGTCATTGTGTGCACTAATAAAGTAAAAAAAATCCATTATATGTGAATAAACGTTTAATACACTAGCTCGCAAAGATGTTTCTCAAGGCGATATGTACAATGCCTGCCAACAATGGGTCATGATAACTAAATTTCGTGTTAATTTTTGCATGACATGTACTCACTTTTGTATGGAGCCAAGCAAACTCATAATCTATACCAAAAAAATGTGAAAGAGTTCTTTTTAGTATCCTTCATACATGGGGTTCCTATTTTTACTTTCTATTTTTACTAGTTACAAGTACTCATGCATGAAAACTTTTGAAAATATGTGCATTTTGGGCTGTGTGGAGACATGGTACAATAATATATTCAAGTTGATATACAAAGTCTAGACATATTCAAACTAGACAAATCATGTATCTAACCCCCTAACCCTAAACTCTGTCTTATGAAGTCAAGCATGCATGAAGAGAATTGGTTTTGGGTTTCAAACATGGAAATTTCAAAAACATCCCAAAAGCTTCATTTTAGAGCGACTAAGAAGGATCCAGGCTTACCTTTCCATTTTCATGTTTTAAACTTGTTTAAATCTTGGTCAAATCTAGGATTTGACCAAGATTCAAATGGGCATAAAATAAAAAAATAGAAAAATGAAAAACCAAAGCGCACATAGTCTTCTTATATGTCATATAGTAAGCATTAAAGTTGGTAAACAAGGTCTAGACATATTCAAACTAGACAAATCATGTATCTACCCCCTAACCCCTAAACTCTGTCTTATGAAGAAGTCAAGCATGAAGATAAGTGGTTTTGGGTTTCAAACATGGAAATTTCAAAAACCTCCCAAAAACTTCATTTTAGGGTGACTAAGAAGGATACAGGCTTCCCTTTTCATTTTCATGTTCTATACTTGTTTAAATCTTGGTCAAACCTAGGATTTGACCAAGATTCAAATGTGCATCAAAATTCCAAAAAAATCAGAAAAATGTAAAACCAAAGCACATAGTTTTATTATGTCATATAGTAAGCATTAAAGTTGATAAACAAGGGTCTAGACATATTCAAACAAGAAAAATCATGTATCTACCCCCTAACCCTAAACTTTGTCTTATGTAGTCAAGCATGAAGAGAAGTGGTTTTGGGTTTCAAATATGGAAATTTCAAAAACCTATCAAAAGCTTCATTTTAGAGTGACTAAGAAGGATCCATGCTTACCTTTTCATTTTCATATTTGAAACTTGTTTAAATCATTGTCAAACCTAGGATTTGACCAAGATTTAAATGGGCATAAAATTAAAAAAATCGGAAAAATGAAAAACAAAAGCACATAGTCTTCTTATGTCACATATATATATAGTAAGCATTCAAAAGTTGATAAACAAGGTCTAGCTAAACATATTCAAATAAGACAAATCATGTATCTACCCCTCTAACCCTAAACTCTGTCTTATGAAGTCAAGCATGAAGAGAAGTGGTTTTAGGTTTCAAACAAGGAAATTTCAAAAACCTCCCAAAAACTTCATTTTAGAGTGACTAAGAAGGATACATGTTTCCCTTTTCATTTTCATGTTTTAAACTTGTTTAAATCTTGGTCAAACCTAGGATTTGACCAAGATACAAATGGGCACAAAAAAATGAAAAACAAAAAGCACATAGTGTTCTTATGTCATATCGTAAGCATTCAAGTTGATAAACAAGGTCTAGATATATCCAAACCAGACAAATCATGTATGTACCCCGTGTCGATCTTATGAAGTCTAGCATGAAGAAAAGTCGTTTTGGCCGGGTTTCAAACATGGAAATTTCAAGAACATCCCAAAAGCTTCATTTTAGAGCGACTAAGAAGGATCCAGGCTTACCTTTCCACTTTCATGATTTTAACTTGTTTAAATCTTGGTCAAATCTTGCTCAAGCATGAAGATAAGTGGTTTTGGGTTTCAAACATGGAAATTTCAAAAACCTCCCAAAAACTTCATTTTAGGGTGACTAAGAAGGATACAGGCTTCCCTTTGCATTTTCATGTTTTATATATACTTGTTTAAATCTTGGTCAAACCTAGGATTTGACCAAGATTCAAATGTGCATCAAAATTCCAAAAAAAATCAGAAAAATGAAAAACCAAAGCACATAGTCTTCTTATGTCATATAGTAAGCATTAAAGTTGATAAACATGGTCTAGCTAGACATATTCAAACCATACAAATCATGTATCTACCCCCTAACCCCTAAACTATGTCTTATGAAGTCAAGCATGAAGAGAAGTGGTTTTGGGTTTCAAACATGGAAATTTCAAAAACCGCCCAAAAACTTCATTTTAGAGTGACTAAGAAGGATACATGCTTCCCTTTTCATTTTCATGTTTTAAACTTGTTTAAATCTTGGTCAAACCTAGGATTTGATAAACAAGGTCTAGACATATTCAAACCAGACAAATCATGTATCTACCCCCTATCGACCCTAAACTTCGTCTTTTGAAGTCAAGCATGAAGAGAAGTGGTTTTGGGTTTGAAACATGGAAATTTCAAAAACCTCCCAAAATTGAGCTTCATTTTAGAGCGACTAAGAAGGATCGATGCTTACCTTTTCATTTTCATGTTTTAAACTTATTTAAATCTTGGTCAAACCTAGGATTTGACCAAGGATCAAATGGGCATAAAAATTCAGACAAAAAATCTAAAGAATGAAAAACCAAAGCACATAGCCTTCTTAATTATGTCATATAGTAAACACTCAAGTTGATAAACAAGGTCTAGACATATTCAAACCAGAAAAATCATGTGTATATCTACCCCTAACCCTAAACTCTGTCTTATGAAGTCAATCATGAAGAGAATTGGTTTTGGGTTTCAAACATGGAAATTTCAAGTACGTCCCAAAAGCTTCATTTTAGAGCGACTAAGAAGGATCCAGGCTTACCTTTCCATTTTCATGTTTTAATCTTGTTTAAATCTTGGTCAAATCTAGGATTTGACCAAGATTCAAATGGGCATAAAATAAAAAAACAGAAAAATGAAAAACCAAAGCGCACATAGTCTTCTTATATGTCATATAGTAAGCATTAAAGTTGATAAACAAGGTCTGGACATATTCAAACTAGCTAGACAAATCATGTATCTACCCCCTAACCCCTAAACTCTGTCTTATGACGAAGTCAAGCATGAAGATAAGTGGTTTTGGGTTTCAAACATGGAAATTTCAAAAACCTCCCAAAAACTTCATTTTAGGGTGACTAAGAAGGATACAGGCTTCCCTTTTCATTTTCATGTTCTATATATACTTGTTTAAATCTTGGTCAAACCTAGGATTTGACCAAGATTCAAATGTGCATCAGAATTCCAAAAAAAATTAGAAAAATGAAAAACCAAATCACATAGTTTTCTTATGTCATATAGTAAGCATTAAAGTTGATAAACAAGGTATTAGACATATTCAAACAAGAAAAATCATGTATCTACCCCCTAACCCTAAACTTTGTCTTATGTAGTCAAGCATGAAGAGAAGTGGTTTTGGGTTTCAAATATGGAAATTTCAAAAACCTATCAAAAGCTTCATTTTAGAGTGACTAAGAAGGATCCATGCTTACCTTTTCATTTTCATATTTTAAACTTGTTTAAATCTTGGTCAAACCTAGGATTTGACCAAGATTTAAATGGGCATAAAATTAAAAAAAAAATTGGAAAAATGAAAAACAAAATCACATAGTCTTCTTATGTCACATACATATATATAGTAAGCATTCAAGTTGATAAACAAGGTCTAGACATATTCAAACCAGACAAATCATGTACCCCCTAACCCTAAACTTTGTCTTAATTATATATGAAGTCAAGCATGAAGCAGAGAAGTGTGGTTTTGGGTTTCAAACATGGAAATTTCAAAAACCTCCCAAAAAGCTTCATTTTAATTAGACTGACTGGTTAATTAAGAAGGATCCATGATTAATTACCTTTTCATTGTCATGTTTTAAACTTGTTTAAATCTTGGTCGAACCTAGGATTTGACCAAGATTCAAATGGGCATAAAAATTCAGAAAAATCGAAAGAATGAAAAACCAAAGCACATAGCCTTCTTATGTCATATAGTAAGCATTCAAATTCAAACGAGACAAATCATGTATCTACCCCCTATCGACCCTAAACTTCGTCTTATGAAGTCAAGCATGAAGAGAAGTGGTTTTGGGTTTCAAACATGGAAATTTCAAAAACCTCCCAAAATTCAGATTCATTTTAGAGCGACTAAGAAGGATCGATGCTTACCTTTTCATTTTCATGTTTTAAACTTATTTAAATCTTGGTCAAACCTAGGATTTGACCAAGATTCAAATGGGCATAAAAATTCAGACAAAAAATCTAAAGAATGAAAAACCAAAGCACATACCTTCTTAATTAATTATGTCATATAGTAAACACTCAAGTTGATAAACAAGGTCTAGACATATTCAAACCAGAAAAATCATGTGTATATCTACCCCTAACCCTAAACTCTGTCTTATGAAGTCAATCATGAAGAGAATTGGTTTTGGGTTTCAAACATGGAAATTTCAAGTACGTCCCAAAAGCTTCATATATTTTAGAGTGACTAATTAAGAAGGATCTTGGCTTACGTTTTCATTTTCATGCTTGAAACTTGTTTAAATCTTGGTTGAACCTAGGATTTGACCAGAATCAAATGTGCATAAAATTTTTAAAAAAATAGAAAAATGAAAAACAAAAGCACATGGCCGGTCTTCTTATGTCATATAGTAAGCATTCAAGTTGATAAACAAGGTTTAGACATATTCAAACCAGACAAATCATGTATCTACCCCCTAACCCTAAACTCGGTCTTATGAAGTCTAGCATGAAGAGAAGTCGTTTTGGGTTTCAAACGTTTAAGCCAAATGCCCCATTTCAAATATTTCAAACTTATTCAAATTTGGTTCAAATTTGAAAGACACATAAGTTATAGCACACATAGTGCATACATTCTCACACATCTTGCACTAGATGCTAACCCGGCCTATAGTTTGAGGCCATTGGATGAGGTCAAAAAAATTCTTGGATTAGAAATGGGGTTGTTCGAACCCCGTAGTTTGAATTTTTGAACCTTGATCTGTAGTACTGGGCAAAACCCTAGTTTAACCTATTTAATTATAGATTCGTAGGTCGATTTTTCTACCTTTTTATTATTACTATGCAGCACATGTGTGTTTGCCCGTCGAGTGAAACTCGGAGGAAGAGGGATCACTCGGAAGGAGAGAATAAGGGAGAGCATTATGGTGTCTCCCCTTTTTCGGGTGATGATGTTGACTTTTGTGCAGGGTTTGTCAGTGAGCAGGAGGTGCGAGCGAGCGAGCGATCGAGTCGAGCGAGGCCGAGAATGAGAGAGATTTGTTTTTTTTGTGAGAGGGACAACCGAAGGATCCAGAAGGACCCACAGACTTCCAATATGCATCCTGATGCGTCTTCTCTTGACAAAGAAAATGGCTGGGAGTTTGCGTACCTATTGCACGTGACTTGTGCTCACTGAAGTGTGGGACCTCACGCATGGGCACCACACGTAAGTGACAGACCTGCTGATGTAAAAGCTCGGTTGATTATTATAGTGCATTAGAACAAAGTTTCCTATGGATTCAAGGGTAGGAAATCCAAGTTAACTCATTTACATGACATTATTTTTTCCATGAAGCAAAGTTAACGCACCTATCAATTGGTACATTTTGGAGTGACTAAGAAGGATCCAGGCTTACTTATTCGTTTTCACGTGTAAAACTTGTCTAAATCTTGGTCAAACAAAATAGAAAATTCAAAAAAAAAACAGAAAAATGAAAAACCAAAGCACATAGTCTTCTTATGTCATATAGTAAGCATTAAAGTTGATAAACAAGGTCTAGACATATTCAAACCATACAAATCATGTATCTACCCGCTAACCCCTAAACTATGTCTTAAGAAGTCAAGCATGAAGAGAAGTGGTTTTGGGTTTCAAACATGGAAATTTCAAAAACCTCCCAAAAACTTCATTTTAGAGTGACTAAGAAGGATACATGCTTCCCTTTTCATTTTCATGTTTTAAACTTGTTTAAATCTTGGTCAAACCTAGGATTTGACCAAGATACAAATGGGCACAAAAAAATAGAAAAATGAAAAACAAAAGCACATAGTGTTCTTATGTCATATCGTAAGCATTCAAGTTGATAAACAAGGTCTGGACATATTCAAACTAGCTAGACAAATCATGTATCTACCCCCTAACCCCTAAACTCTGTCTTATGACGAAGTCAAGCATGAAGATAAGTGGTTTTGGGTTTCAAACATGGAAATTTCAAAAACCTCCCAAAAACTTCATTTTAGGGTGACTAAGAAGGATACAGGCTTCCCTTTTCATTTTCATGTTCTATATATACTTGTTTAAATCTTGGTCAAACCGGCCTAGGATTTGACCAAGATTCAAATGTGCATCAAAATTCCAAAAAAAATCAGAAAAATGAAAAGCCAAAGCACATAGTTTTCTTATGTCATATAGTAAGCATTAAAGTTGATAAACAAGGGTCTAGACATATTCAAACAAGAAAAATCATGTATCTACCCCCTAACCCTAAACTTTGTCTTATGTAGTCAAGCATGAAGAGAAGTGGTTTTGGGTTTCAAATATGGAAATTTCAACAAACCTAGGATTTTACCAAGATTCTCAAATGGGCATAAAAATCAAAAAATGAAATACCAATGCACATAGTCCTCTTATGTCATATAGTAAGCATTCAAGTTGATAAATAAGGTCTAGAGATATTCAAACAAGACAAATCATGTATCTACCCCATATCGACCCTAAACTTCGTCTTATGAAGTCAAGCATGAAGAGAAGTGGTTTTGGGTTTCAAACATGGAAATTTCAAAAACCTCCCAAAATTCAGCTTCATTTTAGAGCGACTAAGAAGGATCGATGCTTACCTTTTCATTTTCATGTTTTAATCTTATTTAAATCGTGGTCAAACCTAGGATTTGACCAAGATTCAAATGGGCATAAAAATTCAGACAAAAAATCTAAAGAATGAAAAACCAAAGCACATAGCCTTCTTAATTAATTATGTCATATAGTAAACACTCAATTGATAAACAAGGTCTAGACATATTCAAACCAGAAAAATCATGTGTATATCTACCCCTAACCCTAAACTCTGTCTTATGAAGTCAATCATGAAGAGAATTGGTTTTGGGTTTCAAACATGGAAATTTCAAGTACGTCCCAAAAGCTTCATATATTTTAGAGTGACTAATTAAGAAGGATCTTGGCTTACGTTTTCATTTTCATGCTTGAAACTTGTTTAAATCTTGGTTGAACCTAGGATTTGACCAGAATCAAATGTGCATAAAATTCTTAAAAAAATAGAAAAATGAAAAACAAAAGCACATGGCCGGTCTTCTTATGTCATATAGTAAGCATTCAAGTTGATAAACAAGGTTTAGACATATTCAAACCAGACAAATCATGTATCTACCCCCTAACCCTAAACTCGGTCTTATGAAGTCTAGCATGAAGAGAAGTCGTTTTGGGTTTCAAACGTTTAAGCCAAAAGCCCCATTTCAAATATTTCAAACTTATTCAAATTTGGTTCAAATTTGAAAGACACACAAGTTATAGCACACATAGTGCATACATTCTCACACATGCTGCACTAGATGCTAACCCGGCCTATAGTTTGAGGCCATTGGATGAGGTCGAAA
Organism: Lolium perenne; assembly: GCF_019359855.2. NCBI lineage: Eukaryota > Viridiplantae > Streptophyta > Magnoliopsida > Poales > Poaceae > Lolium > Lolium perenne. Next base: position 27,663,627 of record NC_067248.2, on the reverse strand, counting down.
AAATTCTTGGATTAGAAATGGGGTTGTTCGAACCCCGTAGTTGGATTTTTTGAACCTTGATCTGTAGTACTGGGCAAAACCCTAGTTTAACCTATTTAATTATAGATTCGTAGGTCGATTTTTCTACCTTTTTATTATTACTATGCAGCACATGTGTGTTTGCCGTCGAGTGAAACTCGGAGGAAGAGGGATCACTCGGAAGGAGAGAAGAAGGGAGAGCATTATGGTGTCTCCCCTTTTTCGGGTGATGATGTTGACTTTTGTGCAGGGATTGTCAGTGAGCAGGAGGTGCGAGCGAGCGAGCGAGTCGAGCGAGGCCAAGAATGAGAGAGATTTGTTTTTTTTGTGAGAGGGACAACCGAAGGATCCAGAAGGACCCACAGACTTCCAATACGCATCCTGATGCGTCTTCTCTTGACAAAGAAAATGGCTGGGAGTTTGCGTACCTATTGCACGTGACTTGTGCTCACTGAAGTGTGGGACCTCACGCATGGGCACCACACGTAAGTGACAGACCTGCTGGTGTAAAAGCTCGGTTGATTATTATATTGCATTAGAACAAAGTTTCCTATGGATTCAAGGGTAGGAAATCCAAGTTAACTCATTTACATGACATTATTTTTTCCATGAAGCAAAGTTAACGCACCTATCAATTGGTACATTTTGGAGTGACTAAGAAGGATCCAGGCTTACTTATTCGTTTTCACGTGTAAAACTTGTCTAAATCTTGGTCAAACAAAATTGGCAGAAAATTCAAAAAAAAATAGAAAAATGAAAAACCAAAGCACATAGTCTTCTTATGTCATATAGTAAGCATTAAAGTTGATAAACAAGGTCTAGACATATTCAAACCATACAAATCATGTATCTACCCGCTAACCCCTAAACTATGTCTTAAGAAGTCAAGCATGAAGAGAAGTGGTTTTGGGTTTCAAACATGGAAATTTCAAAAACCTCCCAAAAACTTCATTTTAGAGTGACTAAGAAGGATACATGCTTCCCTTTTCATTTTCATGTTTTAAACTTGTTTAAATCTTGGTCAAACCTAGGATTTGACCAAGATACAAATGGGCACAAAAAAATAAAAAAATGAAAAACAAAAGCACATAGTGTTCTTATGTCATATCGTAAGCATTCAAGTTGATAAACAAGGTCTAGATATATCCAAACCATACAAATCATGTATCTACTCCCTGTCGATCTTATGAAGTCTAGCATGAAGAAAAGTCGTTTTGGGTTTCAAACATGGAAATTTCAAGAACATCCCAAAAGCTTCATTTTAGAGCGACTAAGAAGGATCCAGGCTTACCTTTCCATTTTCATGTTTTTATCTTGTTTAAATCATGGTCAAATCTAGGATTTGACCAAGATTCAAATGGGCATAAAATAAAAAAATAGAAAAATGAAAAACCAAAGCGCACATAGTCTTCTTATATGTCATATAGTAAGCATTAAAGTTGATAAACAAGGTCTGGACATATTCAAACTAGCTAGACAAATCATGTATCTACCCCCTAACCCCTAAACTCTGTCTTATGACAAAGTCAAGCATGAAGATAAGTGGTTTTGGGTTTCAAACATGGAAATTTCAAAAACTTCCCAAAAACTTCATTTTAGGGTGACTAAGAAGGATACAGGCTTCCCTTTTCATTTTCATGTTCTATACTTGTTTAAATCTTGGTCAAACCTAGGATTTGACCAAGATTCAAATGTGCATCAGAATTCCAAAAAAATCAGAAAAATGAAAAACCAAAGCACATAGTTTTCTTATGTCATATAGTAAGCATTAAAGTTGATAAACAAGGGTCTAGACATATTCAAACAAGAAAAATCATGTATCTACCCCCTAACCCTAAACTTTGTCTTATGTAGTCAAGCATGAATAGAAGTGGTTTTGGGTTTCAAATATGGAAATTTCAAAAACCTATCAAAAGCTTCATTTTAGAGTGACTAAGAAGGATCCATGCTTACCTTTTCATTTTCATATTTTAAACTTGTTTAAATCTTGGTCAAACCTAGGATTTGACCAAGATACAAATGGGCACAAAAAAATAGAAAAATGAAAAACAAAAGCACATAGTGTTCTTATGTCATATCGTAAGCATTCAAGTTGATAAACATGGTCTGGACATATTCAAACTAGCTAGACAAATCATGTATCTACCCCCTAACCCCTAAACTCTGTCTTATGACGAAGTCAAGCATGAAGATAAGTGGTTTTGGGTTTCAAACATGGAAATTTCAAAAACCTCCCAAAAACTTCATTTTAGGGTGACTAAGAAGGATAAAGGCTTCCCTTTTCATTTTCATGTTCTATATATACTTGTTTAAATCTTGGTCAAACCTAGGATTTGACTAAGATTCAAATGTGCATCAAAATTCCAAAAAAAATCAGAAAAATGAAAAACCAAAGCACATAGTTTTCTTATGTCATATAGTAAGCATTAAAGTTGATAAACAAGGGTCTAGACATATTCAAACAAGAAAAATCATGTATCTACCCCCTAACCCTAAACTTTGTCTTATGTAGTCAAGCATGAAGAGAAGTGGTTTTGGGTTTCAAATATGGAAATTTCAAAAACCTATCAAAAGCTTCATTTTAGAGTGACTTAGAAGGATCCATGCTTACCTTTTCATTTTCATATTTTAAACTTGTTTAAATCTTGGTCAAACCTAGGATTTGACCAAGATTTAAATGGGCATAAAATTTAAAAAAATCGGAAAAATGAAAAACAAAAGCACATAGTCTTCTTATGTCACATACATATATACAGTAAGCATTCAAAAGTTGATAAACAAGGTCTAGCTAGACATATTCAAATAAGACAAATCATGTATCTACCCATCTAAAACCATAAACTCTGTCTTGTGAAGTCAAGCATGAAGAGAAGTGGTTTTTGGTTTCAAACATGGAAATTTCAAAAAACCTCCCAAAATTAAAGCTTCATTTTAGAGTGACTAGTTAAGAAGGATCCAGGCTTACCTTTTCATTTTCATGTTTTAAACTTGTTTAAATCTTGGTCAAACCTAGGATTTGACCAATATTCAAATGGGCATAAAATAAAAAAATAAATAAAATAAAAAACCAAAGCACATAGTCTTCTTATGTCATATAGTAAGCATTCAAGTTCATAAACAAGGTCTAGACATATTCAAACCAGACAAATCATGTACCCCCTAACCCTAAACTTTGTCTTAATTATATATGAAGTCAAGCATGAAGAGAAGTGTGGTTTTGGGTTTCAAACATGGAAATTTCAAAAACCTCCCAAAAAGCTTCATTTTAATTAGACTGACTGGTTAATTAAGAAGGATCCATGATTAATTACCTTTTTATTGTCATGTTTTAAACTTGTTTCAATCTTGGTCGAACCTAGGATTTGACCAAGATTCAAATGGGCATAAAAATTCAGAAAAAAATCGAAAGAATGAAAAACCAAAGCACATAGCCTTCTTATGTCATATAGTAAGCATTCAAATTGATAAACATGGTCTAGACATATTCAAACCAGAAAAATCATGTATCTACCCCTAACCCTAAACTCTTTCTTATGAAGTCAAGCATGAGCAGTACGGTGGTTTTGGGTTTCAAACATGGTAAATTCAAGAACCTCCCAAAAGCTTCATTTTAGAGTTACTAAGAGAAAGATCCAGACTTAATTACCTTATCATTTTCACATGTTAAACTTGTTTAAATCTTGCTCAACAAACCTAGGATTTTACCAAGATTCTCAAATGGGCATAAAAATCAAAAAATGAAATACCAATGCACATAGTCCTCTTATGTCATATAGTAAGCATTCAAGTTGATAAACAAGGTCTAGACATATTCAAACAAGACAAATCATGTATCTACCCCCTATCGACCCTAAACTTCGTCTTATGAAGTCAAGCATGAAGAGAAGTGGTTTTGGGTTTCAAACATGGAAATTTCAAAAACCTCCCAAAATTCAGCTTCATTTTAGAGCGACTAAGAAGGATCGATGCTTACCTTTTCATTTTCATGTTTTAAACTTATTTAAATCTTGGTCAAACCTAGGATTTGACCAAGATTCAAATGGGCATAAAAATTCAGACAAAAAATCTAAAGAATGAAAAACCAAAGCACATAGCCTTCTTAATTAATTATGTCATATAGTAAACACTCAAGTTGATAAACAAGGTCTAGACATATTCAAACCAGAAAAATCATGTGTATATCTACCCCTAACCCTAAACTCTGTCTTATGAAGTCAATCATGAAGAGAATTGGTTTTGGGTTTCAAACATGGAAATTTCAAGTACGTCCCAAAAGCTTCATATATTTTAGAGTGACTAATTAAGAAGGATCTTGGCTTACGTTTTCATTTTCATGCTTGAAACTTGTTTAAATCTTGGTTGAACCTAGGATTTGACCAGAATCAAATGTGCATAAAATTGTTAATAAAATAGAAAAATGGAAAACAAAAGCACATGGCCGGTCTTCTTATGTCATATAGTAAGCATTCAAGTTGATAAACAAGGTTTAGATATATTCAAACCAGACAAATCATGTATCTACCCCCTAACCCTAAACTCGGTCTTATGAAGTCTAGCATGAAGAGAAGTCGTTTTGGGTTTCAAACGTTTAAGCCAAATGCCCCATTTCAAATATTTCAAACTTATTCAAATTTGGTTCAAATTTGAAAGACACATAAGTTATAGCACACATAGTGCATACATTCTCACACATACTGCACTAGATGCTAACCCGGCCTATAGTTTGAGGCCATTGGATGAGGTCGAAAAAATTCTTGGATTAGAAATGGGGTTGCTCGAACCCCGTAGTTGGATTTTTTGAACCTTGATCTGTAGTACTGGGCAAAACCCTAGTTTAACCTATTTAATTATAGATTCGTAAGTCGATTTTTCTACCTTTTTATTATTACTATGCAGCACATGTGTGTTTGCCCGTCGAGTGAAACTCGGAGGAAGAGGGATCACTCGGAAGGAGAGAAGAAGGGAGAGCATTATGGTGTCTCCCCTTTTTCGGGTGATGATGTTGACTTTTGTGCAGGGTTTGTCAGTGAGCAGGAGGTGCGAGCGAGCGAGCGAGCGAGTCGAGCGAGGCCGAGAATGAGAGAGATTTGTTTTTTTTGTGAGAGGGACAACCGAAGGATCCAGAAGGACCCACAGACTTCCAATACGCATCCTGATGCGTCTTCTCTTGACAAAGAAAATGGCTGGGAGTTTGCGTACCTATTGCACGTGACTTGTGCTCACTGAAGTGTGGGACCTCACGCATGGGCACCACATGTAAATGACAGACCTGCTGGTGTAAAAGCTCGGTTGATTATTATAGTGCATTAGAACAAAGTTTCCTATGGATTCAAGGGTAGGAAATCCAAGTTAACTCATTTACATGACATTATTTTTTCCATGAAGCAAAGTTAACGCACCTATCAATTGGTACATTTTGGAGTGACTAAGAAGGATCCAGGCTTACTTATTCGTTTTCACGTGTAAAACTTGTCTAAATCTTGGTCAAACAAAATTGGCAGAAAATTCAAAAAAAAACAGAAAAATGAAAAACCAAAGCACATAGTCTTCTTATGTCATATAGTAAGCATTAAAGTTGATAAACAAGGTCTAGACATATTCAAACCATACAAATCATGTATCTACCCGCTAACCCCTAAACTATGTCTTAAGAAGTCAAGCATGAAGAGAAGTGGTTTTGGGTTTCAAACATGAAAATTTCAAAAACCTCCCAAAAACTTCATTTTAGAGTGACTAAGAAGGATACATGCTTCCCTTTTCATTTTCATGTTTTAAACTTGTTTAAATCTTGGTCAAACCTAGGATTTGACTAAGATTCAAATGTGCATCAAAATTCCAAAAAAAATCAGAAAAATGAAAAACCAAAGCACATAGTTTTCTTATGTCATATAGTAAGCATTAAAGTTGATAAACAAGGGTCTAGACATATTCAAACAAGAAAAATCATGTATCTACCCCCTAACCCTAAACTTTGTCTTATGTAGTCAAGCATGAAGAGAAGTGGTTTTGGGTTTCAAATATGGAAATTTCAAAAACCTATCAAAAGCTTCATTTTAGAGTGACTTAGAAGGATCCATGCTTACCTTTTCATTTTCATATTTTAAACTTGTTTAAATCTTGGTCAAACCTAGGATTTGACCAAGATTTAAATGGGCATAAAATTTAAAAAAATCGGAAAAATGAAAAACAAAAGCACATAGTCTTCTTATGTCACATACATATATACAGTAAGCATTCAAAAGTTGATAAACAAGGTCTAGCTAGACATATTCAAATAAGACAAATCATGTATCTACCCATCTAAAACCATAAACTCTGTCTTGTGAAGTCAAGCATGAAGAGAAGTGGTTTTTGGTTTCAAACATGGAAATTTCAAAAAACCTCCCAAAATTAAAGCTTCATTTTAGAGTGACTAGTTAAGAAGGATCCAGGCTTACCTTTTCATTTTCATGTTTTAAACTTGTTTAAATCTTGGTCAAACCTAGGATTTGACCAATATTCAAATGGGCATAAAATAAAAAAATAAATAAAATAAAAAACCAAAGCACATAGTCTTCTTATGTCATATAGTAAGCATTCAAGTTCATAAACAAGGTCTAGACATATTCAAACCAGACAAATCATGTACCCCCTAACCCTAAACTTTGTCTTAATTATATATGAAGTCAAGCATGAAGCAGAGAAGTGTGGTTTTGGGTTTCAAACATGGAAATTTCAAAAACCTCCCAAAAAGCTTCATTTTAATTAGACTGACTGGTTAATTAAGAAGGATCCATGATTAATTACCTTTTTATTGTCATGTTTTAAACTTGTTTCAATCTTGGTCGAACCTAGGATTTGACCAAGATTCAAATGGGCATAAAAATTCAGAAAAAAATCGAAAGAATGAAAAACCAAAGCACATAGCCTTCTTATGTCGTATAGTAAGCATTCAAATTGATAAACATGGTCTAGACATATTCAAACCAGAAAAATCATGTATCTACCCCTAACCCTAAACTCTTTCTTATGAAGTCAAGCATGAACAGAAGTACGGTGGTTTTGGGTTTCAAACATGGTAAATTCAAGAACCTCCCAAAAGCTTCATTTTAGAGTTACTAAGAGAAAGATCCAGACTTAATTACCTTATCATTTTCACATGTTAAACTTGTTTAAATCTTGCTCAACAAACCTAGGATTTTACCAAGATTCTCAAATGGGCATAAAAATCAAAAAATGAAATACCAATGCACATAGTCCTCTTATGTCATATAGTAAGCATTCAAGTTGATAAACAAGGTCTAGACATATTCAAACAAGACAAATCATGTATCTACCCCCTATCGACCCTAAACTTCGTCTTATGAAGTCAAGCATGAAGAGAAGTGGTTTTGGGTTTCAAACATGGAAATTTCAAAAACCTCCCAAAATTCAGCTTCATTTTAGAGCGACTAAGAAGGATCGATGCTTACCTTTTCATTTTCATGTTTTAAACTTATTTAAATCTTGGTCAAACCTAGGATTTGACCAAGATTCAAATGGGCATAAAAATTCAGACAAAAAATCTAAAGAATGAAAAACCAAAGCACATAGCCTTCTTAATTAATTATGTCATATAGTAAACACTCAAGTTGATAAACAAGGTCTAGACATATTCAAACCAGAAAAATCATGTGTATATCACCCAATCACCCTAAACTCTGTCTTATGAAGTCAATCATGAAGAGAATTGGTTTTGGGTTTCAAACATGGAAATTTCAAGTACGTCCCAAAAGCTTCATATATTTTAGAGTGACTAATTAAGAAGGATCTTGGCTTACGTTTTCATTTTCATGCTTGAAACTTGTTTAAATCTTGGTTGAACCTAGGATTTGACCAGAATCAAATGTGCATAAAATTGTTAATAAAATAGAAAAATGGAAAACAAAAGCACATGGCCGGTCTTCTTATGTCATATAGTAAGCATTCAAGTTGATAAACAAGGTTTAGATATATTCAAACCAGACAAATCATGTATCTACCCCCTAACCCTAAACTCGGTCTTATGAAGTCTAGCATGAAGAGAAGTCGTTTTGGGTTTCAAACGTTTAAGCCAAATGCCCCATTTCAAATATTTCAAACTTATTCAAATTTGGTTCAAATTTGAAAGACACATAAGTTATAGCACACATAGTGCATACATTCTCACACATCTTGCACTAGATGCTAACCCGGCCTATAGTTTGAGGCCATTGGATGAGGTCGAAAAAATTCTTGGATTAGAAATGGGGTTGCTCGAACCCCGTAGTTGGATTTTTGAACCTTGATCTGTAGTACTGGGCAAAACCCTAGTTTAACCTATTTAATTATAGATTCGTAAGTCGATTTTTCTACCTTTTTATTATTACTATGCAGCACATGTGTGTTTGCCCGTCGAGTGAAACTCGGAGGAAGAGGGATCACTCGGAAGGAGAGAAGAAGGGAGAGCATTATGGTGTCTCCCCTTTTTCGGGTGATGATGTTGACTTTTGTGCAGGGTTTGTCAGTGAGCAGGAGGTGCGAGCGAGCGAGCAAGCGAGTCGAGCGAGGCCGAGAATGAGAGAGATTTGTTTTTTTTGTGAGAGGGACAACCGAAGGATCCAGAAGGACCCACAGACTTCCAATACGCATCCTGATGCGTCTTCTCTTGACAAAGAAAATGGCTGGGAGTTTGCGTACCTATTGCACGTGACTTGTGCTCACTGAAGTGTGGGACCTCACGCATGGGCACCACATGTAAATGACAGACCTGCTGGTGTAAAAGCTCGGTTGATTATTATAGTGCATTAGAACAAAGTTTCCTATGGATTCAAGGGTAGGAAATCCAAGTTAACTCATTTACATGACATTATTTTTTCCATGAAGCAAAGTTAACGCACCTATCAATTGGTACATTTTGGAGTGACTAAGAAGGATCCAGGCTTACTTATTCGTTTTCACGTGTAAAACTTGTCTAAATCTTGGTCAAACAAAATTGGTAGAAAATTCAAAAAAAAACAGAAAAATGAAAAACCAAAGCACATAGTCTTCTTATGTCATATAGTAAGCATTAAAGTTGATAAACAAGGTCTAGACATATTCAAACCATACAAATCATGTATCTACCCGCTAACCCCTAAACTATGTCTTAAGAAGTCAAGCATGAAGAGAAGTGGTTTTGGGTTTCAAACATGGAAATTTCAAAAACCTCCCAAAAACTTCATTTTAGAGTGACTAAGAAGTATACATGCTTCCCTTTTCATTTTCATGTTTTAAACTTGTTTAAATCTTGGTCAAACCTAGGATTTGACCAAGATACAAATGGGCACAAAAAAATAGAAAAATGAAAAACAAAAGCACATAGTGTTCTTATGTCATATCGTAAGCATTCAAGTTGATAAACAAGGTCTGGACATATTCAAACTAGCTAGACAAATCATGTATCTACCCCCTAACCCCTAAACTCTATCTTATGACGAAGTCAAGCATGAAGATAAGTGGTTTTTGGTTTCAAACATGGAAATTTCAAAAACCTCCCAAAAACTTCATTTTAGGGTGACTAAGAAGGATACAGGCTTCCCTTTTCATTTTCATGTTCTATATATACTTGTTTAAATCTTGGTTAAACCGGCCTAGGATTTGACCAAGATTCAAATGTGCATCAAAATTCCAAAAAAAATCAGAAAAATGAAAAACCAAAGCACATAGTTTTCTTATGTCATATAGTAAGCATTAAAGTTGATAAACAAGGGTCTAGACATATTCAAACAAGAAAAATCATGTATCTACCCCCTAACCCTAAACTTTGTCTTATGTAGTCAAGCATGAAGAGAAGTGGTTTTGGGTTTCAAATATGGAAATTTCAAAAACCTATCAAAAGCTTCATTATAGAGTGACTAAGAAGGATCCATGCTTACCTTTTCATTTTCATATTTTAAACTTGTTTAAATCTTGGTAAAACCTAGGATTTGACCAAGATTTAAATGGGCATAAAATTAAAAAAAATCTGAAAAATGAAAAACAAAAGCACATAGTCTTCTTATGTCACATACATATATATAGTAAGCATTCAAAAGTTGATAAACAAGGTCTAGCTAGACATATTCAAATAAGACAAATCATGTATCTACCCATCTAAAACCATAAACTCTGTCTTATGAAGTCAAGCATGAAGAGAAGTGGTTTTTGGTTTCAAACATGGAAATTTCAAAAACCTCCCAAAATTAAAGCTTCATTTTAGAGTGACTAGTTAAGAAGGATCCAGGCTTACCTTTTCATTTTCATGTTTTAAACTTGTTTAAATCTTGGTCAAACCTAGGATTTGACCAATATTCAAATGGGCATAAAATAAAAAAATAAATAAAATAAAAAACCAAAGCACATAGTCTTCTTATGTCATATAGTAAGCATTCAAGTTCATAAACAAGGTCTAGACATATTCAAACCAGACAAATCATGTACCCCCTAACCCTAAACTTTGTCTTAATTATATATGAAGTCAAGCATGAAGCAGAGAAGTGTGGTTTTGGGTTTCAAACATGGAAATTTCAAAAACCTCCCAAAAAGCTTCATTTTAATTAGACTGACTTGTTAATTAAGAAGGATCCATGATTAATTACCTTTTCATTGTCATGTTTTAAACTTGTTTAAATCTTGGTCGAACCTAGGATTTGACCAAGATTCTAATGGGCATAAAAACTCAGAAAAAAATCGAAAGAATGAAAAACCAAAGCACATAGCCTTCTTATGTCATATAGTAAGCATTCAAATTGATAAACATGGTCTAGACATATTCAAACCAGAAAAATCATGTATCTACCCCTAACCCTAAACTCTGTCTTATGAAGTCAAGCATGAACAGAAGTACGGTGGTTTTGGGTTTCAAACATGGTAAATTCAAGAACCTCCCAAAAGCTTCATTTTAGAGTTACTAAGAGAAAGATCCAGACTTAATTACCTTATCATTTTCACATGTTAAACTTGTTTAAATCTTTCTCAACAAACCTAGGATTTTACCAAGATTCTCAAATGGGCATAAAAATCAAAAAATGAAATACCAATGCACATAGTCCTCTTATGTCATATAGTAAGCATTCAAGTTGATAAACAAGGTCTAGACATATTCAAACAAGACAAATCATGTATCTACCCCCTATCGACCCTAAACTTCGTCTTATGAAGTCAAGCATGAAGAGAAGTGGTTTTGGGTTTCAAACATGGAAATTTCAAAAACCTCCCAAAATTCAGCTTCATTTTAGAGCGACTAAGAAGGATCGATGCTTACCTTTTCATTTTCATGTTTTAAACTTATTTAAATCTTGGTCAAACCTAGGATTTGACCAAGATTCAAATGGGCATAAAAATTCAGACAAAAAATCTAAAGAATGAAAAACCAAACCACATAGCCTTCTTAATTAATTATGTCATATAGTAAACACTCAAGTTGATAAACAAGGTCTAGATATATTCAAACCAGAAAAATCATGTGTATATCTACCCCTAACCCTAAACTCTGTCTTATGAAGTCAATCATGAAGAGAATTGGTTTTGGGTTTCAAACATGGAAATTTCAAGTACGTCCCAAAAGCTTCATATATTTTAGAGTGACTAATTAAGAAGGATCTTGGATTACGTTTTCAATTTCATGCTTGAAACTTGTTTAAATCTTGGTTGAACCTAGGATTTGACAAGAATCAAATGTGTATAAAATTCTTAAAAAAATAGAAAAATGAAAAACAAAAGCACATGGCCGGTCTTCTTATGTCATATAGTAAGCATTCAAGTTGATAAACAAGGTTTAGACATATTCAAACCAGACAAATCATGTATCTACCCCCTAACCCTAAACTCGGTCTTATAAAGTCTAGCATGAAGAGAAGTCGTTTTGGGTTTCAAACGTTTAAGCCAAATGCCCCATTTCAAATATTTCAAACTTATTCAAATTTGGTTCAAATTTGAAAGACACATAAGTTATAGCACACATAGTGCATACATTCTCACACATACTGCACTAGATGCTAACCCGGCCTATAGTTTGAGGCCATTGGATGAGGTCAAAAAAATTCTTGGATTAGAAATGGGGTTGTTCGAACCCCGTAGTTGGATTTTTTGAACCTTGATCTGTAGTACTGGGCAAAACCCTAGTTTAACCTATTTAATTATAGATTCGTAGGTCGATTTTTCTACCTTTTTATTATTACTATGCAGGACATGTGTGTTTGCCCGTCGAGTGAAACTCGGAGGAAGAGGGATCACTCGGAAGGAGAGAAGAAGGGAGACCATTATGGTGTCTCCCCTTTTTCGGGTGATGATGTTGACTTTTGTGCAGGGTTTGTCAGTGAGCAGGAGGTGCGAGCGAGCGAGCGAGTCGAGCGAGGCCGAGAATGAGCGAGATTTGTTTTTTTTGTGAGAGGGACAACCGAAGGATCCAGAAGGACCCACAGACTTCCAATACGCATCCTGATGCGTCTTCTCTTGACAAAGAAAATGGCTGGGAGTTTGCGTACCTATTGCACGTGACTTGTGCTCACTGAAGTGTGGGACCTCACGCATGGGCACCACACGTAAGTGACAGACCTGCTGGTGTAAAAGCTCGGTTGATTATTATAGTGCATTAGAACAAAGTTTCCTATGGATTCAAGGGTAGAAAATCCAAGTTAACTCATTTACATGACATTATTTTTTCCATGAAGCAAAGTTAATGCACCTATCAATTGGTACATTTTGGAGTGACTAAGAAGGATCCAGGCTTACTTATTCGTTTTCACGTGTAAAACTTGTCTAAATCTTGGTCAAACAAAATTGGCAGAAAATTCAAAAAAAAAAAAAAAAGAAAAATGAAAAACCAAAGCACATAGTCTTCTTATGTCATATAGTAAGCATTAAAGTTGATAAACAAGGTCTAGACATATTCAAATCATACAAATCATGTATCTACCCGCTAACCCCTAAACTATGTCTTAAGAAGTCAAGCATGAAGAGAAGTGGTTTTGGGTTTAAAACATGGAAATTTCAAAAACCTCCCAAAAACTTCATTTTAGAGTGACTAAGAAGGATACATGCTTCCCTTTTCATTTTCATGTTTTACACCTGTTTAAATCTTGGTCAAACCTAGGATTTGACCAAGATACAAATGGGCACAAAAAAATAAAAAAATGAAAAACAAAAGCACATAGTGTTCTTGTGTCATATCGTAAGCGTTCAAGCTGATAAACAAGGTCTAGATATATCCAAACCAGACAAATCATGTATCTACTCCCTGTCGATCTTATGAAGTCTAGCATGAAGAAAAGTCGTTTTGGGTTTCAAACATGGAAATTTCAAGAACATCCCAAAAGCTTCATTTTAGAGCGACTAAGAAGGATCCAGGCTTACCTTTCCATTTTCATGTTTTAAACTTGTTTAAATCTTGGTCAAATGTAGGATTTGACCAAGATTCAAATGGGCATAAAATAAAAAAACAGAAAAATGAAAAACCAAAGCGCACATAGTCTTCTTATATGTCATATAGTAAGCATTAAAGTTGATAAACAAGGTCTAGACATATTCAAACTAGCTAGACAAATCATGTATCTACCCCCTAACCCCTAAACTCTGTCTTATGACGAAGTCAAGCATGAAGATAAGTGGCTTTAGGTTTCAAACATGGAAATTTCAAAAACCTCCCAAAAACTTCATTTTAGGGTGACTAATTAAGAAGGATATATGCTTCCCTTTTCATTTTCATGTTCTATACTTGTTTAAATCTTTGTCAAACCTAGGATTTGACCAAGATTCAAATGTGCATCAAAATTCCAAAAAATATAAAAAAAATGAAAAACCAAAGCACATAGTTTTCTTATGTCATATAGTAAGCATTAAAGTTGATAAACAAGGTCTAGACATATTCAAACAAGAAAAATCATGTATCTACCCCCTAACCCTAAACTTTGTCTTTTGTAGTCAAGCATGAAGAGAAATGGTTTTGGGTTTCAAATATGGAAATTTCAAAAACCTACCAAAAGCTTCATTTTAGAGTGACTAAGAAGGATCAATGCTTACCTTTTCATTTTCATATTTTAAACTTGTTTAAATCATTGTCAAACCAGGATTTGACCAAGATTTAAATGGGCATAAAATTAAAAAAATCCGAAAAATGAAAAACAAAAGCACATAGTCTTCTTATGTCACGTATATATATAGTAAGCATTCAAAAGTTGATAAACAAGGTCTATACATATTCAAATAAGACAAATCATGTATCTACCCCTAACCCTAAACTCTGTCTTATGAAGTCAAGCATGAAGAGAAGTGGTTTTTGGTTTCAAACATGGAAATTTCAAAAACCTCCCAAAAGCTTCATTTTAGAGTGACTAAGAAGGATCCAGGCTTACCTTTTCATTTTCATGTTTTAAACTTGTTTAAATCTTGGTCAAACATAGGATTTGACCAATATTAAAATGGGCATAAAATAAAAAAAATAAAAAAAACCAAAGCACATAGTCTTCTTATGTCATATAGTAAGCATTCAAGTTCATAAACAAGGTCTAGACATATTCAAACCAGACAAATCATGTATCTACCCCCTATCGACCCTAAACTTCGTCTTATGAAGTCAAGTATGAAGAGAAGTGGTTTTGGGTTTCAAACATGGAAATTTCAAAAACCTACCAAAAGCTTCATTTTAGAGCGATTAAGAAGGATCGATGCTTATCTTTTCATTTTCATGTTTTAAACTTATTTAAATCTTGGTCAAACCTAGGATTTGACCAAGATTCAAATGGGCACAAAAATTCAGACAAAAATCTAAAGAATGAAAAACCAAAGCACATAGCCTTCTTAATTATGTCATATAGTAAACATTCAAGTTGATAAACAAGGTCTAGACATATTCAAACCAGAAAAATCGTGTATCTACCCCTAACCCTAAACTCTGTCTTATGAAGTCAAGCATGAAGAAAAGTGGTTTTGAGTTTCAAGCATGCATGGAAATTTCGAGAACCTCCCAAAAGCTTCATTTTAGAGTGACTACGAAGGATCCATGCTTACACCTTTTCATTTTCATGTTTTAAACTTGTTTAAAACCTGGTCAAACCTGGGATTTGACCAAGATTCAAATGGGCATAAAATTCAAAAAAATTAGATAAATGAAAAACCATAGCACATAGTCTTCTTATGTCATATAGTAAGCATTCAAGTGGATAAACAAGCTCTAGACATACTGAAACCAGACAAATCATGTATCTACCCCTATCCCTAAACTATGTCTTATGAAGTCTAGCATGAAAAGAAGTGGTTTTGGGTTTCAAACATGGAAATTTCAAAAACCTCCCAAAAGCTTCATTTTGGATTGACTAAGGAGGATCCAGGCTTACTTTTTCATTTTCATGTTTTAAACTTGTTTAAATCTAGGTCAAACCTAGGATTTGACCAAGATTCAAATGGACATAAAAAATCAACAGTTTACAACAGCACACAAAATAAACATGAAATTACATCTAAATCCCTAACTTTTACATGGAGGACCCCAGGCTGAAAGCAAGAAATGCGATCGGGTCTTGAATCTTGATGCGTCTTCTCTTGACAAAGAAGCTCGCTGGGAGTTTGCGTACGTACAGCACGTCACTTGTGCTCACTGAAGTGTGGGACATGACGCATGCATGGGCAACACACGTAAGTGACATGGATTCAAGGGTAGGGAAGCCAAGAGAAAAAAACGAGAATTTGGACAAAAATAACCCAATCTTCCTAGTATGTCGAAAGTTTGTTTTTCCCAATCTTTTCGACTTGTGGTTATTTATGTCTATTTTGCCGAAAAAACAAGGACAGAGACTAGAAACGGTGATGCATCTAGCTTCAGAGTACGTCAGATTAAGACTTCCTGAGCAACACTAGTCTGACGTAAGTACAGTGTATACAGACAAGACAGGGACTAGACATTGCTACCCACGTCCCTCTGCGCCCCTTCAAAGAAATCATACTCCGTACTAGAATCTCGAAACGTAGGAATTAGTCTGACACGATTTCTGATTGTTTAATTCATAGGATTGCAATTTTCAGAATTCATTGACAATACATTTTTATACAAAAACAAAAAATCCTTCATTGTGTAACCGTATGTTACTACTAGTAGTTCTTTTGGTTTTCACACGCAATCAAATGTTATTGGAGCCAAATACCGTTGTTTCTCAATCCTATATATTTGGAGATGAGCATCACTCTCTAATCATACAATTTTCATATTCCCGCACTTTGAAAATCTTGCGAATAATCAAAGCAGCCAAAATGTATGGTGTGTATTGTATATGTTTATGTCATGCTTAGTTTCATCGAATATTGTTTGGTTGCATCGCGGGGAAACCGCGTGAATTTAGATTAATTGTTGCATGTTTGTTTGTGGTGTGACCAACTGCTTTTGCAACGAAACAACCCCCCCCCACCATGTACGCATTGTTTGGGTCGCATGCATGATGTGTACAAAATGTTAAAATAGAAATAATGTAGGAATTGAATATGATTGCATGTTGAATTAATCCTATATGAAAGAAATCACACAAATTTGAAATGCATGTTCTTTGGTTGTATTGCTACACAAAAAACACGTGAATTAGTATGAATTATCATGTATTCAAGAATCAAAGGAGCCACTGAGATTTGAATCCCACAAAATTTCTATGAATTTTCTTCGAACCAAACAAGCCCAACAAGATTCCAAAGGAATATAATACAACGAATCAAACAGCTTCCGTTGTTGGAATATTTCCTTAGGACATCAATCCAATAGAAACTATATGATCCAGTTTCAGCGACAATCTGGTCGGTGTAGGCTTGAGGAGGCCAATTGTATATATATGTTTGGACCCGGTTGGTTGAGTGATCATGCTCGTGACATCCAGCCTGAAAGGTAAAATTCGGGCAAGGCCAGCGTGACGCCACAATACTTTTGAAATATTCAAAAGCACGTAATATTTGTGAAATTTTAATAATAGCTACTACTTATGTGAATTTTTTTCGTTCATACGCTTATTGGGGGGTAGGCTAACCCTAATGGCCTCCTCAAGATCCCTACCTCTACCAAGGTTTCCCGAGTTCATCCACCTCGACGGGTTCCTTGCCACTTTCGACCATGTGTGGGCATCATTTCGGGTTCCCGTACCACGACCAGTCCTTTTCAGGAGTCCCGAACCCGATGCCATAATATTTGTTTGAAAAAAAATTCAAGACCGCACAATATTTGTTGAAATAAATGAATAAGCATTTTTAAATAGCTAAATAAAAGAAGTATGAATTTTGAAAAATTTATTTTTTCTAAAACATTAATTGGAGCATTGACATGTTGAACCCACTTGTCAATTTTGCTATCAACATGACTAACTAGCTGATTAGATAACCAAGTGGTGAAATTTGCAACATATTAGACCACCACATGGTGGAAACTGCAAAAAAATGTCCAAGTGGTGGTTCATATAGAGCAGTACAGTATATGGTAGTACAAGATGAATGTGCACTGCCATGGGCCCGTGGTAATATATCATGATGATGGCAAAGGATCTTTTCTCTGCTGAAACTGTCCAGAGCTGATTTGATGAGACAAAATACAGCTCCACGGTGTGCAAGGACAGTATATAGTACATTAGCTTCTTCTCCGGTCACACGCCTTCACGACAGGTGCAGTAGTGCAGCAGAGACCAGAGAGAGAAGGCACGCCCGTAGTACTCGTATTATTGATTTCAATTCAAATTGTTTTTTTGCCTGCTTCTCCGTCTTCTTCATCTCCATCTTCTCTGGCGACCCCGCCTACACCAGCAGCCCCTGCACCACCGCTGCCATGCCTTTTTCGGATCATCTCGAGCCACCTGTTTGATGGTACTAGTAGGAGTTGTGGAAATTTATCCATATCGCTCTACCAGCTGCCGCTCGCACTGTCCTCCAATACCTCATACCCAAACGCCAGCGTCCCACTCCCACACCCCCACACCCACTTGACCGCATCCTTCCAATGGCGAGATCGATCAATGAGAGTGGCAGTTCTTGGGTGTTTCCTGATGGCCCCCTTGAAGAAATCGCATCCCGATGCGATGTCATCACCGCCGCGAGCCTCGTCGGTTCATGCAAATTTTATCATGATTCAGCAACACAAAGTGTAGCTACACTGCATCTCAGCCGTTTGGCATGCCCTGTGTTCTTCATACTCACCAAACTGAGGTACCGCCCGCGCACAATCCCTTCTCCCGCGTCCACAAGTTCAAGCAGCAGGGTGCGCAGTAGGACAAGCAGCATGATGCAAAAGATCGCAAGGGTACCTTGTGCCAACTGACGCCGCTGGACAGGATCTCTTCCGATGCCGTGATTCCAGATGGTGGTACGGGCATGTGGGCAGGCGCGAATGGAGATTGGATCGCCCTTCTTGGCTTCCCTTGGAATTGGGAGCTTGTCAATGTGTACACTGGTGGCCGGATTCCTCTACCACCAATAAGTGAGTTTAAATCCACCCCGGATAAACTTGTGTTCGAGTCTAATGATCAACATCTTCAACTGCTGAAGATAGCTATTTGCCGAGTTCCAACAGCTGCTTCAAATTATACTAGTTTCTCTGTTCTTGCCATCTTCAACGCGGCAATTGCAGTCCTTCACTGTGCTTCTAGCAGATGGACAGTTCTTGACAACCAGTTCTTAGCGTACGGCTACTCCGATGCAATCATCCACAAGGGTATTGTATTTGCTGTAACTCAGATAAGCGAAGTTTATGCATGGAATCAACTTTCTTGGGGTAATTTTTCTCATCTCATATGATGTGTTTTCGCTATTACCTGCTAGTTTCAGATTTAGCTTTAGCCTTTTTCTTTTTGTTGTGCAGTTTTCGTGTCATGTCTGTACCTTTCCCCCTCTATATTCAATCAAAATCAGCAGCGATATGCCTTTGAGTCAAAATAAAGTACTCCCTCCGATCCAAATCAAATTGACTCAGCTTTGTCTAGCCAGTGCATCTAGCTAGACAAACTTGAGTCAATTAATTTGTGCATATCTAGCTAGAAACATCCAGTTGAGTCAATTAATTTGGATCGGAGGCAGTATTTTAGCTACATCATTATTCATGTATGTAATGAACTAATCAAGTTTTGCTGAACTGACTTCAAGCTGTGCTTTCCTTTGCAAGGTCCTTTGTTGATCAGCACGGCACCTATTCCGCCGTAACTTGATGAACAAGGTCGGTACAATCTTGGCTCCTGGTGGTTAGCACGATCTCCGATGGTTCTAGACTTTTTCTGGTCCATACAGGCGTTGCGACGGGCGGGATTATACTGGACTGGTTCGGATTTTACCTGCTGCTGCTACCTCTGAGGGTCGTCATGGTCGCACTATTCGCGGGTATGGTAAGGGTTTACTTGGCTGCGAGGTGTACAGCATGGACACCAGTCAGTTGATGCCACCGAGGCCATGGAGGAGGATTATTTCCCTTGGATCATATTCTCTCTTCCTTGGAGTGAACTATCCGATTATCATTCCAGTAGAAGACGGGGCAGAACATGACCGTCCAAATATGGCGAGAAGCAACTCTGTTTACACATCGCACCATGCAGTAGGCCTTGCATATCCTCCTTCTCCTGAAATTTGCCGCTTCAGTTTGAATTCTGAAGACTGTACTGTTGGTTTCCAAACCAACATTAGATGGACATGGCGGCAGGTTCCGTTGTGGCTCATCCCAAGCTTCGCCAACGCCCGGCAATGGAACCTGCCTTCGCGTCACAGGTCCAGAAAGAAGGGCTGATGTACTTTATGTAATACTCGTGTTGTAATGCAAGATTTGTATCTGTTGAACTATTTCATTTGCATGTTTGTCTCTACCTAGGCTACTCCCTTTCCGTAGTTGTGTTGTACTATCTGTTGAACTATTTCCTTTGCCTGTTATCTCTACCTAGGCTACTCCTCCGTAGTTGTTAAATTGATGTAATGCTCCTACAATGCGAGGCTGCGGGCGTGTGGCCTGTAATGTTATCAAACACCTTTTGTACTCGTTCTAGTAAGCATTTCACACTATAGCTCACATAATTAAAGTACTCCTACAACGTATTAGTTGAAAGATATCTCTCATAAGTAAGTACCCCTCTTTGAGCTTATGCGAAACATAAATGACTATTTTAGAAATATATAATCTCGACACAAGATTATATTAAAAACAATAGTACATAGTTCTATTAGAAAAAGAAAGTGTGAATAGTAGAATGATGGAGAAGTGTTTTTTGAGGTCTGTGCATAGCTAGTGTTCATGGTGCAAAAGCACTTAGACTAGTCACAATGGGAAGTATCCTAGACTGATACTAGTCTATGATACAACACCTTCAATGCATAGTATCATGAATTAGTATCATGCAATGTTGCGAAAAACCAATTATTCATTTCTTTTCAAATAGACTAGCTTTGCGAGGATGACAAAACATTTCTTTATTGCCCTCTTGTATGAATCACCTCCATACATCACCTCTCATACCGATTGAAAGCCATGCCAAATCGTTGGTTCAAGACCATGAATACCAAGCCAATTTTGTTAGTTGGACCACCCTCGGATTGAGAACCAACGGTTGAAAGAAAGGTGGGCGCCAACTCATATTTTTTTCTCGAGAGTCCGACACTTGATGTTGATTGCAAAGTTCACAAAGGCCAAAATTTTGACATCCTCTTTGTGCAAGTCTTGCCACCATCCAAACTCGGTTTTGAAGTACCAACCAAGAAAAAAAAACCTTGCACTTTGGAGGACCCCATGGACCATGAAAAATTTGAAAAACTTCCAGTAAATCATGCATATTTCGATTTATATTTTGGTGAAGTTTCATTCGATTTGAATCATAGGTTTGTGAGCAAATATATATTTAGTTTAAACTAGTGCTCGAGTACGTAAGAATCTATTTAATCACAAGCTAGTCATCCGAATGGGATGAAATATTCATAGATTTTAAAACAAGGAATCTACATATTACTGGATTTTTTTTCAAAATTTTCTGAATAGTTTTTCTTTTTTAGCTTCGAAATAAGAGATAGTTTGGAACTGTTATCACCAGAATTTGACCGAGTCAGAGGTGGGCCGCGATCAAGATGGACTTGAAGATATATATGGAAGAAATACGTGAATCGGCCTTGTGTACCAAGTTTGGGCTAAATTGCCCGTGTATCTGTAAGATATTAGATCGCATCTGTCGTGGTATCGTCACGGCATATGCCATAGGGTGGCTAATCGAGGTGGTTCCTGAGGGATCTCACGACGGTATCCGGAAGCGGGTATGGGCACGAGCGACACGGCGACGTATCCAGGTTCGAGGCCCTCCGATGGAGGTAAAACCTCTACTCCTGCTATGAGTGTATATGATGATCACACAGTACAATGGTGCTCCTAGAGCTGTGTCCGGCTGCTCCTGAGAGGCTAAGGGAGACGATGGTCTCTCTCACAGGGCAGCTCTGTAGGTGGGTGAAAGCAATAAATGATCGATCCCCTGCACGAGAGGGGGTAGTGCGGCTTATATAGGCATCGGCACTTTACATATAAGACCCTATAGTCTACTGGCCGGCTTGGCCGGCTTCGGCTTCCGCTCCTTCCCGAGGCGGTGACGTCAGGAGCCGTTGAGGCATCGTGGCCTGTCCCATCCGGCTGCCACGGTCAGCGGTATGGAGAGGAAGTGTCCCTGTCGCCGTCAGCCACTGTAGCCTGTACGGCCCGTCGTAAGCCATGATGGCCTGTCCGGCGCGTGGCACTATTGCTCCACAGTGCCCCGCGCTTTACGGAAGATGAAGTCAGCGTGGACTTTGGGAACCCGGATCACCAACCCGGTTCCTTCCAGTGCAAGACTCGCCAGCATCGAGTCGGTCTGAGGTACAAACCCCAGTCAGATATGGCTTGTAGAAGCCGGCCCAGCTACAGCATTGGTGGCCGTAGAAAGGCCGACTAGGACCCGGCTTCCGGACCAGCTGGCCACGGCGCCAGCCGGCTGCTCCTCAGCCGGCCTTAGCCGCGAGCCGGCCAGTGGCCAGCCGGCTGCTCCGCGTCCATTGCCCTATCCGGGGTCTTCCCCCCGACATTAGCCCCCGAAGCTGGCAAGGTCCTGCGTTTAGAAGGACCTAGGCAGGTTTTCCTGGCTTCTCGAATATATTAGACGGCACTTGGAGGGGCCGACTGAGAATTTTCATTCAGCCGGCTGCGCCCTCATCCGGCTCGTTCCTGCCGGCTGCTTCTAGCCGGCCGCTTTTTACACTTGTACAGTTTTTGCTTTCTCGCAAGATCTGATGGCGCCTCCGCCTTGCTGATGAATTTTGGTTCGAATGGAACTTATTGTCCGGCTCCGGCTTGCGGCGCGCCGGAGTCTCCGCCGCCTCGGGTCCTGCGCCCAACTTGACTGGTCTGACGCCTGGCCCGGCGGTCGGTTCGTCTGGTCACATCAATGTCCCCCCGGATCCGGTGCGGTAGTGGGCGACGTGGTGTGGCCGTTTCCGATAACCGTCGTGGACGTGGGAGGAGTTACGGCGCAGTAAATCCGGGGACGTGGCCCACGACTGCCACTTGGAGGCCAACCGCCCGCGGCAGGAGGCTATAAATGCCGCGGGGGAGTCATCGAGGCGGCCACTTGCCACTTTCTTCCTCCTCGCGCTCCTGCTTCCATCGCTCTCCTCTGCGCGCTTGAGCTCGCTGCTGCTCCGGCGAACGCCTCCCGCTGGCGAACTCCGGCGGGCGAATCTCCACCGATCCGCCGCCGCCACTCCGTCAATCCGGCGCCACGGGGCCGCGCGTCTCGACGGAGCGTCCTCAGCCGCCGTTGTCGCCGCCACGGTCGCAAGGTTCTTCCTCGCCGTTTAGTCTCTCCTGGTCATCTTCTTCCTCGACCTTGTCAATGGCGTCCCCCAGCGGATCATGGAGGGGCTCCTACATGCGGGAGGACGACGTCGAACGACTGGTGCGCCTCCGGCGGATCCCGCAGTCGGTGATCACGCGGGTGCCCGGCGAGGAGGTGGAGCCCAAGCCGGAGCCCGGCGAGCGCGTCGTCTTCGGCGCGCACCTCGATCGCGGACTGGGCCTGCCGGCTTCAACGTTCTTCCGGCAGTTCCTCGACCACTTCGGCCTTCAGCCGCATCAACTGCCGGCCAACGCGTGCGTCCTCCTGAGCTGCTTCATAGCGTTCATGGAGGCTTACGCCGGCTTGTGGCCCGACATCGACTTCTGGAGTCGGCTCTTCTTCTTGAAGGCGCAGACCAACGACGGCCGCCTGCGAGCCTGCGGCGCCGCCTCGATCTACACCCGGCCTGGTACGCCTTTCCCCAAAATCCCCACCGTCGACTCGGTGAAGAACTGGCAGATGTCATTCTTCTACGTGCGCAACGAGGGGGAGCTCGTCGACCGGATCAACCTGCCGGAGTTCAATCCGGCTCCTCCAGTCGGCCGGATCAACTGGAGCCACAACGCCCGCTCGACGGATCAGAACGCCGAGGTGAACCTGCTTTGGGACTTCCTGGCGACAGCCACCGATGGCGGGCTGACTGCCGAAGATCTCCTCTGCACCATCGCCGAGCGCCGGGTGCTGCCGCTCCATATGCGCACCCACAAGATCGGGCACATGTCCAGCCGGTTCGATCCGAACCGGACGTCCAAGGCGCCGCTCACCAAGGCCCAGGTGGCCAGCCGGGTGAACCACATCACCAAGGCGAACCTGTCGGAGGACTGGAGCTACGGGCTGGTGCCTTGCGATAGGGACCATCCACCAGCGCGGGTAAGCCTCGTGTCTTTGCCAATTTCCGGCTTGCGGCTGCGAGGCCGACTTCCTTTTTCTTCTGCCGACTTCCGGCTTGTCATATGCTCATGTCTTTTCTGTCTTTCTAGCTTTTTGAGCGCCAGAACGCCGAGGACGGCGACCTGGCGACGAGGAGGTGGACGCCGGATCACGTCGATCCGGCTGACCAAGCCGGCGACCATGCCGGCGACGACGACCTGCCGCAGGCGCCTGATCTAGGCGGCCAGGGGGAGCACAATCCGCCCCCTTCACCAGAGCAGCAGGAGGAGGAGGAGCCGGCGACGTCCGGCATGGGGCCAATCCCTGCCGTGCCTCTGCGTACGAGGCCGCCAAGCACCACGGCGACTTTGGCGCCCAAGGGCACGAAGCGAGCCGGCTCCACCGCTGCCTGGGAGGCGAAGGCGAAGAAGCAGTGCCGGCAGCAGCCGAAGAAGGTCCCGGAGCAGGCCGGGTGAGTTCTCTCTCTCTTTTTCTTGTTTGATTCCTTTTCTTTCCTTACTTTTATGCTTATTATCTCTCTGTTTATCCGGCTAGGGCCCCTATCAAGTTTGCCCAGGGCGGCGGCTCCCGGCAAGCTCCGCGCGTTGTGTCGCCGCTTCCCCGCCAGAGGAGGGAGCAGACGCCGCAGCCTTCCTCGCGCGCGCCTACGCCGCCGCCGCCTGCCGCAGGGGCGCCTTCCTTCGCCGTGCCGCTGGCCTCAGCGCCAGATCGCGGCACGCGGGTCGAGCCAACGCGGCAGCCGACGCTGGACGACATGTTCCCGCGCCGGACACCTCTTACGGACCCAGCCGGCTGGGGCCGGGCGGGGCATGCCGCCTTCAGCCGAGCCGGAGCCGGCAGGGCTGCTCCTAGAACCGGCGGCGGCAGGGCTGCGCCGCTGCGGCCGGAGCCGGCACCAGGCCCACCGTGGTGGAGCTGGACGAGAGTCCGGAGGCGCCCCGAGCGCCGGAGACGACTGGGCCGGCCGGGCCATCCGCTGCACCCGGAGCGACGCCGCCGCCGCAGCCGACGACAGAGGAGCCGGCCAGGCAGGAGCCGGCAAGGGACGAGCCGGCGCGCATGGAGGGCGCCGACTCGCGTGCGCTGGTGAGGACGGGGACCTCATCGGCGTCACCGCAAGGCCTGCACGTGGCCAAGGGCGCACTTCTTCTTCAGGTGCCGTCCGCCTCCGACTCCAGCCTCGGCTCGGCTGCCACCATGGAGCAGGCGTGGCTCCGCGCCGACTCCTACGAGGTGACCAGCCGGGAGGGGAACCCCGGCCAAGCATCGGTGGAGATGTTCTTCTCCAGCCTGCAGGCCAATCTCAAGGCCAGGGCAGCCGAGGCCGCGGCTAACGTTGCCAAGGTGGAGGAAGCCGGCAAGGTAAGCTTCGTCTGTTTTTGATCTGATTATCATCCTGGTAGCCCTCCGAGGCATGGGCCGGCTGCTTGGAGCCGGCACGGGTTTCGCCTGATCGACTAACTTTTTCTTTTCCTTAGGCTGTGATGGACCGGCGCACCACTTTGTATAACCGCGCCGTCACCCATTACCACAAGGCCAAGCTGGACCGGGCCGACTTGGCCCGCGAGCTGGAAGCCGTCAAGGGTAAGCTCTACGCTTCTTTCGACTTGATGTCTTATTCTCTTTTTAATCTTGGTTGGCTGACATTTCTTTCCGGCCGCCTCGCAGTTGAAGCCGCCAAGGTCCCGCAGCTGGAGTCGGATCTCCGAGCCGCTCGCGCGCAGTGCGCCGAGAGCGAGGAGGTGGGCCGATCCGCCGCCGGCAAGCTCAAGCTGGCTGAGCAGGAGCTGACGCGGCTGCGCCTGTTGGAGCAGAACCACCTCACCGAGCTCAACTCCCTCAGGACGGCGGAGAAGGAGAAGGTGGATGATCTGAGCCGGCGGCTGACGGAGGTGGAGAAGCAGCGGCTTGCGCTGCAGGAGGAGGTCACCGCCAAGTCCACAGAGCTGACGGCTACCGGCAAGCGTTGGACCGACGATTTTAGCGCGCTTGATCGCGGCTTGGCGGGTGAGTGCATCTTTATGTTCCTTTCCCTTTGCCGGCTTTCGGCTGTCGACTGGTGGCAGTCGGTTCTTGCCGGCTGCCGCCAGGCTTTTCCTTTTGGCTTAGGACTTCGAAAATTTGCATTTTTCAGCTTATTTCGGCTTTGATGGTTTCTGACTTGCCTCTTCTTCTTGCAGCGGCCTTCCCAGAGACGCAGGATGCGGCTTTGGCAGCCGTTGGCGTCGCGCGCGACTCCAGGAGGCGGGAGACCGGCGAGAGCAGCTCGGAGTACTTCTCCATGGAGGACCACCTGGCGTCCATGGCTGCCCGCATCGAGCCCATCACCAAGCTCGGCTGGGAGCTTCGGAAGGCGGCGGAAGAGCTGGTGCCCATGCTGTGGCCTGAAGAGGCGGCGCCGCAAGATATCTCCGGCCTCATCTCTGCGATGGAGAGGGCGCCGGACCGCTTCCTCGACTGGAAGGAGTCGGCCACGCGCGCTGGTGCCGACATGGCGCTGTCCTTCGTCCTCTCCTGGTACAACGAGGTGGACCTGGGGCAGCTTGAGTTCCGGCGAGCCGGCGTGGAGGACAAGCTTCCGGCCGATCTCAAGGCCGCCCGCCTTGCTCGAGCCAGCACCATCGCCGACTTCGTCGACAAGACCCTCTTCGTTGCGGACCCGAACCCTCCTCCATCCGATGGAGATTACATGGACGATGAGGAGGCGGAGGACGTGCCCGAGGACGACCCGGCAGCCGGCTCCGCTGATGCCCCTCCGGCTTAGATTTCCTGCTTTCCAGTTGTTCTTTTGCCAAGACAATTTATTAAATCCCCGGGATGCCGGGTGCACATGTATGGATATTATCGCCCTTTAATTATGTCACACTTTAGTGTGTTTGTTAATCATTTGTGTGCCGAGTTGCTTTCTTTCGACTCGTTCGCTTTTTCCCATCCGCCCCACTCTTTGGCTGTGCCCTTGCCGGTCGTACGTCCGACTTGCGATCCGTCGCCGGATCAAGAGCGGGCCGCTGGGTGAGGCCGACAGTATTTCAGTCGAACGAGCTGAATTCGGCAATCCGGCACTTTTATGAAAAGTTGCAAGTCAACTCGCTTTTACTCTTTCCCTTAGTCGTTTTTCGCGTGCCGGCTCCCTAGGCCTTACTCCCGCCAGCCGGACAGCCGGGTTGCGGTCTGTAGCTGGATCGGAAGCCGGCTGTCGGAAACCGGATCATGTTACTGAGCCGACCGCGTGAGAGGGTTCAAGCCAATTGGCGAAACAAGGTAAAGTACGCGAAAAACTTGTCAGAAACGGCGCTCTTGGCGCAAGCTTTTTCATAACTCATAAGAGGGATACAAGGGATACATACATTCCTGCTCTCATGTGTAAAATGGGCGGAGTAACCTGACATTCCAGGGACGTTTAGTCTCCTCGTCAGCCTTGTCCGGCTTGTTTTTCTTAGCCTCTTGGGCATCTATGAGATAGTAGGAATCATTGCTTACTGCCTTGCTCACAATGAAGGGACCCTCCCATGGGGATGATAGTTTATGCTGTCCGGCTGTCCGCTGGATCAGCCGGAGCACTAGGTCTCCTTCTCGGAATGCTAAGGGCTGGACCTTCCGGCTATGATAGCGTCGGAGGCTTTGCTGGTAGATAGTAGATCTAGACTCAGCCAGCAGCCGGGCCTCTTCGACCAGGTCAACTCCATCTTCGCGAGCTTCTTTGGCTTCGGCTTCTGTGTAGAGCTTGATCCTTGGCGCATCATGCTCGATATCAGTCGGCAAGATGGCTTCGGCCCCGTATACGAGGAAAAATGGTGTGAAGCCGACTGAGCGGTTTGTCGTTGTGCGCAGGCTCCACAGCACATTGGGCAATTCTTCAATCCAGCAGCCGGCTGCTCGCTCGAGCGGCTCCACCAGCCGGGGCCGGATGCCGGCTAGGACTAAGCCGTTAGCCTTTTCCACTTGTCCGTTGGACTCTGGGTGTGCCACAGAAGATAGGGCCATCCGGATCCCCATTTCCCCGCAATAGCGAGAGAAGATGCCTTGGGAGAAGTTGGTGCCGTTGTCGGTGATGATGGTGTGGGGGTAGCCGAATCTCACAATGATTTCCTTGAGGAATGTGACGGCTGTGGACCCGTCCAGTTTCTTGATTGGCTTGGCTTCGATCCACTTGGTGGATTTGTCAATCATCACCAAGAGGTGTGTCATGCCGCCTCGCGCTGTTCTGAATGGGCCTACCATATCCAAGCCCCATATGGCAAATGGCCATGTGATGGGGATGGTTTTCAAGGCGGAAGCCGGCCGGTGTCTTTGCTTTGCGAAGCGCTGACAGCCGTTGCACTTCTTCACCAACTCTTCTGCGTCTCTGAGCGCAGTCGGCCAGTAAAAACCGTGCCGGAAGGCTTTGGCCACTATGGCTCTGGACGAGGCGTGATGTCCGCACTCTCCTTGATGGATTTCCCGTAGGATTTCAATCCCTTCAGCCGGCTCGACGCACCGCTGGAACACCCCACTTACGCTGCGTTTGTACAGCTGGTGGTTGATGATGGTATAGGCCTTGGCCCTTCTCTCAATCTGCTTGGCCTGGACTCTATCATCAGGCAGCGCACCGTCGGTGAGGTAGGAGAGGAATTCTTGTGCCCATGAAGGTACGCATCTTATCTCGAATACGCTGACCAACAGGGCCTCCTGCGTGGGAGCTTCCGGCTTCGACTGCATGGTCGCCGGGTTCGGCTTGCTAGCCGGCGGGTTCGGCTTGCTAGCCCCCGAGTTTGGCGATGAAGCCCCCGGGTTGGACTGAGAAGTCCCCGGGTTCGGCATGCTAGCCGGCGGGTTTGGCTTGTTAGCCCCCGACTTGGGCGATGAAGCCCCCGGGTTCGGCTGAGCAGCCCCCGGGTCAGCCGGCACGAATATTGAATCCGAGTCCGGTGACGGTATGATGGACGGCTTCTTGAGAACCGCCAAGGCGACACCCGGCGGAATGGCTTGCCGGGTTGAGCCAATCTTGGATAAGGCATCAGCCGCTTCGTTGTTTGCTCGTGGCACATGGTGGAATTCGCAGCCGTCGAAGAAGCCGGATAGCTGCTGGACATGGAGGCGGTATGAGGCCATGTTGGCGTCCTTCGCGTCCCAGTCGCCAGATGCTTGCTGTATGACCAAGTCGGAGTCGCCGAAGCAGAGTATGCGACGCACGCCAATCTCCTTGGCCAGCTTCAGCCCATGAATGAGCGCTTCATATTCCGCCACATTGTTGGATGCGGCGAAGTGGATCTGCAGGACGTAGTCCAGCCGGTCTCCCTTGGGAGAGGTGATGACGATGCCGGCTCCCAGGCCGTTGCGCATCTTCGAGCCGTCGAAGTGCATCTTCCAATGTGTGGAATCCAGCACAGGCGGCAGGTACTGCATCTCAGCCCAGTCGACGAAGAAGTCCGCGAGGATCTGCGACTTGATGGCTGTGCGTGGCTCGTAGAGGATGGTGTGGGCGGCTAGCTCCAGGGCCCACTTGGCAACCCGGCCGTTGGCATCCTTGCTGCCGATGATTTCCGCCAAGGGCGCTGTGGCAACCACCTTGATGGGGTGTTCTTGGAAGTAGTGCTTGAGCTTCTTGGCCGCCATGTAGACGCCGTAGGTGACCTTCTGGTAATGGGGGTAGTTTTGCTTCGACTGGGAGAGCACTTCGCTAAGGTAGTAAACTGGGCGTTGGACCAGCTGCTCCCTGCCGGCTTCTTTGCGCTCCACCACCAGGACAACACTAACCACTCGGTTGGTGGCTGCGATGTACAACAGCATCGGCTCCATTGAAGCCGGCGTTGCAAGGATTGGCGCGGTTGAGAGCACGCGCTTCAAATCACGGAAAGCCTCATCTGCCTGCGGTGACCAGACGAACTTGTCCGCCTTCTTCATTAGTTGATACAGGGGCAGCGCCTTCTCCCCCAGCCGGCTGACGAAGCGGCTCAAGGAGGCCAGGCAGCCAGCAAACTTCTGGACATCCTTGAGGCACTGCGGCAGTTCCATCTTCTCCAGGGCACTGATCTTGTCCGGGTTGGCTTCGATCCCTCGCTGAGAGACGAGGTAGCCAAGGAGCTGGCCAGACGGCACGCCGAATGTGCACTTGGCCGGCTTGAGCTTCATCCGGAATCTTCTCAGATTGGTGAAGGTTTCTCTCAGGACATCAAGGAGGGTAGTCGTCTCCTTGGTCTTTACAACGACATCATCCACATATGCGTGAACGTTTCTGCCGATTTGATCCTGCAAGCATTTTTGCATGCACCTTTGGTAGGTGGCGCCTGCATTTTTCAAGCCGAACGGCATAGTCGTGTAGCAATAAGCCCCATACGGGGTAATGAACGAAGTCTTTATTTGATCATCCGGATTCAAAGGAATCTGGTGGTAGCCTGAATAGGCATCTAGGAAAGACAACAGTTCACAGCCGGCAGTCGAGTCTATGACTTGATCTATGCGCGGCAGGGGGAAGGGATCCTTCGGGCACGCCTTGTTCAGGCTGGTGTAGTCGATACACATGCGCCAGGAGCCGTTCTTCTTCAAAACCAGGACCGGGTTCGCCAACCAGTCCGGGTGCAGCACTTCCATGATGAAGCCGGCAGCTAGGAGCCGGGCAATTTCTTCACCGATGGCCTTCCTTCATTCTTCGGCGAAGCGCCTGAGAGGCTGCTTCACCGGCTTGGCTTCAGGCCGGACGTGGAGGTGGTGCTCAGCCAACTCCCTCGGCACACCCGGCATGTCTCTTGGAGTCCATGCGAAGATGTCCCGATTCTCACGGAGGAAGCTGGTGAGCTCGCTTTCCTATTTCTTGTTCAAGCCGGCACCGATGGTGACGAACTTGTCCGGCTGCGCCGGGTCCAGCAGGATCTTCTTGGTGTTGTCGGCCGGCTGGAAGTGAGTCGTCCCAGCCGGGTTGCCCGCAGCCGGCATGTCTGTCTGCGCGGCTTTGGCGAGGGCGACGGCGTCGTGGATGAGCTGCTTCTCGGTGGCGATGACCAGCGTTTGGGCCATCTTGGAGCTCTGCGTGGCGCAGTCCATGGAGCGGCGATAGTCGCCGGCTACGGTAATAACCCCCTTGGGGCCAGGCAGCTTCATCTTCAGGTACCCATAGTGGGGCACCGCCATGAACTTGGTCAGGGCCGGCCTGCCCAGGAGCGCGTGGTAGGGACTCACGAGGTCCACCACCTCGAACTCGATTCTCTCGGTGCGGAAGTGGTCCGGCTTCCCGAACATCACCTCCAGCGTGATCCGGCCAATCGGCTGGCAGCAGTGGCCTGGCACGATGCCATGGAAGACGGTGGGGGTGGGGCGCAACTCGGCCTCCTGGATGCCCAGCTTGCGGGCGGTGTCGCGGTAGAGGATGTTGATGCTGCTGCCGCCGTCGATGAGGACGCGCGAAAAACGCACGCTGCGCCGGGTTGTGCCGATGGTGGGGTCGAGGACCATGGCGTAGCTGCCCGGCTTCGGCAGGACAGCCGGTGTGTCGCGGCGATCAAAAGTGATGGCCTGCTCTGACCAGTTTAGGTACTGGGGGACCGGCGGTATGACCGCGTTGACCTCGAGGGAACGGCGCTCTTGGCTCGTCCTGTCCTCGGGCTCGGAGGTGAAGATGATGTAGGTGGCGTCTTCGGCCAGATATCGGCCGCCATGGTGCACTTGGTTAGCCTCGTGGTGCTCGAGGTTGGCGTTCTCTGCGCCGGCTTGGCCACCCGGCCCGCCGGCTGGTGGAGGCGGGGGTGGAGGCGGTAGAGGTTCACCGCTTGTCAGCCGCTTCATGAAGTGGCAGTCGCGGGTGGTGTGGTTGGAGGGGTTCTTGCCGCTGTGGTACTTGCACGGCGAGTCGAGCATCTGCTCGAAGGTGTACTTCGGCTTCCACTGCCGGTCTTGCTTCTGGCGGCGGCTGCCGCCTGCCGCGTTGTCTGCCACGGCGGCCACGTGGGCGGAACCGTACCGGCGGTCCGGCTGGTCGCTGTGACGCTTGCCGCGGTAGTTGTCCCGCCGGCTGCCGTGCGAGGCGCCCTCGGCCGGCTTGTTGTTGTCCCTTCTGGTGGGGGCCGGCGAAACGTCAGCCGGCGCCTTGCCGGCTTCCTCAGCCAGCGCGTACTTGTCGGCGATGGCCATCAAGGCGGCCATCGACTTGGGGTCACTGCGGCGCAACTTGTGCCACAGCATGGTGTTGGGCCGACAGCCTCCCATGAAGAAGCTGATGGCCTGGATCTCGTGCATGCCCTCGCAGGAGTTGCGCATCTCGCACCAACGCGTCAGGTACGCGCGATCCGTCTCGTCGGGGCCCTGCTTGCACATCTCGAGCTGCTGGGGGCGACCCGGCCGGCGATAGGTGCCGGTGAAGTTGCTGATGAAGGCCGCTTCGAAGTCGAGCCAGCCGTTTATGCTGCCGGCTGGCAGGTTGTTGAGCCATGTGCGGGCGGAGCCGACCAGCATCAGGGGGGAGTAGCGCACGGCCCAGCGCTTGTTGCCTTTGGCGATGCCGACTGCGGTGGAGTAGTCCTGCAGCCAGTCCTCCGGCTTGGCTGTGCCGTCGTACTTGGGGGTGTCGCGGGGGAGCGTGAAGCCTTCGAGCGTGGGCTCGTTGGCGATGCGGGGCCCGAAGCACTTTGGGCCAGCTGGAGCTTCTTCTTCCGCAATGCGGGATTCGACCAGCCGGTCGAGGCGATCTCGGGCGTCGGCGGGCTCGATGCGCGGGCCCAGCCGGGAGTGTGCCGGCTGGCATGCGCCGCTTGCTTCTGGAGCCGGCCGGTGATGACGGCGGGGCCCGGAGTCTTGCTCCTGGTTCCGGCTTGGAGGGGGCCGGCTGCGGCTGCTGCCGCTCGGCTGGTGGCTTGGCCGGCCCGAGCTGTGCGTGGCCCGGGAATCATGGCGCCGGCTTGGTGCTGGGGAGGCGGACTCGGCCGTGTCCCTGGCACCTTCCCTGTCGTTGCCTGCAGCTCCACGAGCGTGAGAAGCTCTGGGGGCGTTGACATACCTGGGGTCGGCGATCTGCCTGTTGGCTGCGTTGAGCAGCTCAGTCACCCGCCTGGTCTGGCGGCGTAACTCTTCGCCTTCGAGGCGGTTCAGCTCTTCCGCGGCGGCTTCTGCCGCGCGCACGTTCTTGTCGGGGGTGTTGTAGACGGGGAGCTCCGCGGACGGAGCCGGCGAAGGAGCGCCGTCGCGGGCGATCTCAGCGCCAAGGTCGTGGCCCCTGCGGCGGATATGGCCGGCTCGACTCGGCTCGTCGCCGCCTGGAGTGAGGCCGTGGGCACGGTTGTACTCGCGCTGGGTGATCTCCATCTGGCGCTTAGCAGCAGCCAGTTCTTCGGTTTGCTTGAGGAGGAGCTGGCGGTGCGCCTCCAAGTCCGCCTCGATGGCGGTGGGGTCGGCACCAGGCGTGAGCGGGGTGCTCAGTTTCGCCCGGACTGCATCCAGCCGGGACGGTGGTGGTGGCGCTTTCGGGCCCGAGCCGGAGGCGTTGGGGTCGATGTTGCGCTCCAAGTTGGGGCCGCGCATGCGCGGGTTCTTGGTGGGGAGCTCGTCGCCAGCCATCATGACTTGCACGACGGCGGGGCTGGCGGGAGCGCTGCTGCCGGCTCGAGGAGGAGGGCTAGCGCAGCGCAGCACCTGCCGCGGGTAGCGCGGCGGTGCGACGGTGGCGACGTAGACGTCGAAGCCGCCGAAGGAGATGACGCTGCCGCCGGCTGGGAAGGGCCGGTCAGCGAAGCAGCCAGCGTTGTCGCTGACGCAGTTGAGGGAGCCGAATCTCCAGATCAAGCCTGAAGCGACTCGCTCGCCGGTGGTGATGGTGAGGCCCGTCCGGATGAAGACACCGGCCGAGGATGCTGAAGGCCCCACGGTGGGCGCCAAATGTCGTGGTATCGTCACGGCATATGCCATAGGGAGGCTAATCGAGGTGGTTCCTGAGGGATCTCACGACGGTATCCAGAAGCGGGTATGGGCACGAGCGACACGGCGACGTACCCAGGTTCGAGGCCCTCCGATGGAGGTAAAACCTCTACTCCTGCTATGAGTGTATATGATGATCACACAGTACAATGGTGCTCCTAGAGCTGTGTCCGGCTGCTCCTGAGAGGCTAAGGGAGACGATGGTCTCTCTCACAGGGCAGCTCTGTAGGTGGGTGAAAGCAATAAATGATCGATCCCCTGCACGAGAGGGGGTAGTGCGGCTTATATAGGCATCGGCACTTTACATATAAGACCCTATAGTCTACTGGCCGGCTTGGCCGGCTTCGGCTTCCGCTCCTTCCCGAGGCGGTGACGTCAGGAGCCGTTGAGGCATCGTGGCCTGTCCCATCCGGCTGCCACGGTCAGCGGTATGGAGAGGAAGTGTCCCTGTCGCCGTCAGCCACTGTAGCCTGTACGGCCCGTCGTAAGCCATGATGGCCTGTCCGGCGCGTGGCACTATTGCTCCACAGTGCCCCGCGCTTTACGGAAGATGAAGTCAGCGTGGACTTTGGGAACCCGGATCACCAACCCGGTTCCTTCCAGTGCAAGACTCGCCAGCATCGAGTCGGTCTGAGGTACAAACCCCAGTCGGATATGGCTTGTAGAAGCCGGCCCAGCTACAGCATTGGTGGCCGTAGCCAGGCCGACTAGGACCTAGAGCCAGCCGGCTTCCGGACCAGCCGGCCACGGCGCCAGCCGGCTGCTCCTCAGCCGGCCTTAGCCGCGAGCCGGCCAGTGGCCAGCCGGCTGCTCCGCGTCCATTGCCCTATCCGGGGTCTTCCCCCCGACAGCATCTTAGTTTAGAAGTTAGAGTTTGACCCGTGCACGGTTTAGTGCACGCCCACATTAGAAAGTCCCCTGGACTATAAATATGTATCTAGGGTTTATGGAATAAACAACAACCAACGTTCGCCCCAAACAAATCTCGGCGCATCGCCAACTCCTTCGTCTCGAGGGTTTCTACCGGTAAGCACCATGCTGCCTAGATCGCATCTTGCGATCTAGGCAGCGTAATGCCTATCACGTTGTTCATGCGTTGCTCGTGCTGAAGCCTTTTTGATGGCGAGCAACGTAGTTATCTTAGATGTGTTAGGGTTAGCATTGTTCTTCGTATAATATGCTATCGTAGTGCAACCCTCGCATGTCTAGCCGCCCTTACACCTATCTTAGGTGTAGGGGCGGCACCCCGCTTGATCATGGTTTAGTAGATTTGATCCGTTACGGTTGCTCCTTGATTCTTCAAGGATTAGTTTAATATCTGCAATAGTTAGGCCTTACAAAGGGTTGGAGGATCCAGCGGCGTGTAGGGTGTAGTTTGCTAGCCCTAGACAGGATGTTCCGAGGATCAACCTCGTGTTGGTTTTTAGGCCCCGTCTAGGATCGGCTTACGATCACCGTACGCGAGCGCGAGGCCCAATCGTGAGTAGGATGATCCGATTATGCGGTGAAAACCCTAAATCGTCGTAGATCTTATTAGCTTTATCTTGATCAAGCAGGACCACCATATATTCGGACACCTTGTACGAATCATGGGTGAATCGGCTCTTTGAGCCGATTCACAGGATAACCTGAGAGCCGATCGAGGCTCGTATTTAACGTTTACGTGTGTGCCCTGCAGGAAACTAAGCGAGGCATCATCCATACCTTCCTGACCAGGTATAGGTCAGGTGGCACACCCTTGCGACAGCATCGGGTGTGTGACCAGGAGGCTTTGCGGGCCGTCGCTCAGAGGGACTGGGGCCAGCCGCAGCCCTAGTTGTTCCCGGCTCTACGGTGTTGCCCGTTGCTGCCCGCCGGTGGGTTTCTGACGTCAACACATTCTGGCACGCCCGGTGGGACAATCTTCAACATCCACCACATCGCCATATACATCCGAGATGGCGGAAAGCACTCCGGTCAAGTATGAGGACCTGACTGACGACCTCAAGAAGAAACATGACGAGATCGAGGCAGCCCTCGAGGCCGAACTCATCGGCTCCTTTGGAAAGACCCGTTCACACGATGTCAAGCTCCATGGGAACTCACGTCCGTGGCCTGGCGTCAATATGGTGGATCTCAGCCACTCCATAAGGGAGCCAGATTTCTCCTTTGGTATCAACATGGCTGGGCTTGCGAGCCGCCATGGCAAAGATAAAGCAGAAAGCAGCCACTCCCGTGGTAAGGATAACGAGGAGGCCGATCCACGCAACCGGCCCCAAGATGACGATAGACGGTACCTAACCGAAGGAGAGGTGAGAAGCGTGCGGTATCAACATCCACTATCCGCACATCTCCCTAACAAATATGAGCAGCAGTATGACCGACGTCAGCGCTACGACGTAGATGATGAGAGGTATCGTCGGTCTGATGCAGAGGATGGAGGGTATCGTCGGCATGGTATGAACGACGACAGGTACAGTCGTCACGCTCTAGGGAGGTCAAGGGAACAGGATGACGTGGATAGGCACTGGGACTGCCCCTTCTTCAGACACTGCTGGGATTCAGGAATGAGCCGATTGCCCACAATCGGCAATTGCCCAGAATGCAACCAGAAGAAGAAGAAGGCAGCCAACGTGTCCGTGTTCAAACGTCTAGGGCCTCTCCCGCCTCGGTACAAACAGGTTGAGCCTGCTCGGGTGGAAGATCTCGGGGAGCTGGAGGACGATGATGAAGAAGACAGATATCATCGGCCAAGGTGGTGCCCTGATGGGCTCAGCCTTTCCCAGAAGCGAAGGGTTCAGCGACTACGTGGATTGGAGGAAGCTGAAAGTTTGTACCTACACACGTTGAGGAAGGCGCGGCCTGACCTGGCTGCTAAGATTCAGCGAACCCTGGACGAAGAAGGTCGACCACAAAGAAAAGAGTGGCGCCCCAAGCAAAGGAAAGCCAATGATGAAACATCGGCTGGCACAAACATGGTGTTCATCCTTCCAGCGGAGTTTAGTGCTCCAGGATTTGACGAGGCACCCGTGGCACAACTTGACTACGGCCCACGGCCGGTCATCTTCGAGAAGCCACGAGAAAGAAGCTACAGGCATCTAAAGGCCCTATACCTGCGAGGTTACATCAATGGGCAGCCTGTCAACAAGATGTTGGTAGACACCGGAGCGGCAGTTAACATTATGCCATACTCCATGCTACGTCGGTTAGGACGCTCCAGCTCGGATCTGATCAAGACGAATGTGACACTGAGCGATTTCAACGGACAAGCATCTGACGCACAAGGTGTTCTGAGTGTAGATCTGACCGTAGGAAGGAAAACTGTCCCTACGACGTTCTTCATCGTCGACAGCAAGAGTACCTATGCTATCCTGCTAGGGAGAGATTGGATCCACGCCAACTGCTGCATTCCATCCACAATGCACCAGTGCCTTATACAGTGGGATGGAGATGAAGTAGAAGTCGTCCACGCAGATGATTCAGCCGAGATTTCGACGGCTGGTATGAACGTTTGGGAGACATCAGGCCAAGAGCCACTCTCAGGCATCAATTTGGACGACTGCGAGCGCATCGACGTGACAAAAAACGGGGTTAGGCTGGTTTTATCCACCGGCCTGACCGTGTAACAAGAGCAACGTCGACGAACAGATGTGGCGATACAGATCCATACGATCGGCCCCAGGAATCCATGAAGGAACATCACGCAAAACCCTCATGGAGTAATTCAACATGGAGGCCGGTTCCAGCAATCGGCCAAAAAATATCTTCACCATCCATTCTGCCTGAATTCAGCATCGATTTGATAAGCGATGGGTTTACATCGGCTCATGAGTTGGAGGAAGCCCACACTGGTTTTATCAGAGCCGACGTTCACATAGAAGTGCCTTGGCTAACCATAGAGCCGATTTCAGCAGTTACCTGGCAGAATCGGCTCGGGAGGCACATAGAAGGATAGAGCACGAGGATACGGAGTTTAAAGCAAGTCAAGATATATCCTCT
The DNA here is from genome assembly GCF_019359855.2 of Lolium perenne. Lineage (NCBI taxonomy): Eukaryota > Viridiplantae > Streptophyta > Magnoliopsida > Poales > Poaceae > Lolium > Lolium perenne. Next base: position 27,626,029 of record NC_067248.2, on the reverse strand, counting down.
GATAAAGTATGGGGGCTGATACGTGAGTAAATCGGCCGTAAAAAATCCAAAATTTTTAACCACCGCCGATGCGCAGACGTCGACTTAAGGATAAGAAGCCGAGGCATGGCCATCGACTCAAGAGGTACAAGCTGTTGTAAGCAGAAGCCCAATAGAGCAGTTATCAAGTTGCATGGAGAAACTCTACTGGATGAACTCAGGGGAAGGATAAGCCCAACAAAGGGAACATACCTCTTCTAGGACCATGAGGACGGCCGATGATGAAGCAATCGGCTATGGCATTTTCGCCTGGAGCGGGGCTAAGATAGCGACTTGGTAGCTGTTACTTTCGAGGGTTGTAGCGTCCAGAGGTTGTAGAGAACATCAAGACTTCATCAACATTCTCACCGGAAGTTGCACTAGGATGCCAAAGATGATGAGCCGATAGGAGCAGCAAGGCGCAAGAGTTGAACTGTAAAAACTCGGGGGGGAGCTCGCCCTGGAGATTCTTTGTTCTGACAAGCCGATTTTGTTGAAATTGGCTGGCTCACTATTGTCCTCGCTCTGACTGGGGCTCGGGGGGCAGCTTGCCCTGAAGGATCCTTTGCTATAGGAAGCCGATTTTGTTGGAATCGGCTGGCTCTGCACCACAACTTGGCTGAAGAACGGTGCTGATGTTGCAAAATTATCAGTTTCAGCATGCAAGTTGGTTCAGCGACAAACCCAGAGCTCTGTTGAAGACACCTGCCCAAAACCAGATTGCCAGCCTACTGGGTCGGCTGGGGAGTGTTGGCCTACAAGACAGCCTTCTGGCTCATTGAACTGTGGGTGATCATCTGCAGTATCGGCGGACAACGGAGGAAAGGTGATCGACTGGTTGGCCCCGCATGATAAGCTCCCTCAGACATAATCAAGCCCAGGTCCATTCAGCTAATTTGCGTATCCTCGTCTCTGTTTCGCCTTGGCTGAGACTCGGGGGGCAACGTGCCTGGTAGATGCTCTATTGAGGAGCCGATTGGGGTACCATCGGCTGATCTTCGTTGCAACCTTCTTCACAAAATGATGAGCGCTCGCTGAAGAGGATCGCTGAAACCGGTGGGAGAAATTTAAGGGCTCTCCTGGAAACTCCACATTATCTGCCGGATAGAGGATCATCAGTTGGAGGAGTTGAAGGGTAAATTTGAAATGGCCGATGTGTTGCTATCGGCTCATCACGCATTGGCTAAAGGGACGAATCGGCAAAATTTGAATTAGAGACACTTCTTCATTAAACAGGATTTCTTACAAAGGAAGAGCCGATTGCTCAGGGAGGAAAGAACAAAAGGAGGGTCTATTGACCAATCTACTACCGCGAGGCCTACACTAGTAGATCCTAATCTACGAGCCATCGCTGCCCTCGTCATCATCCTCGGAATTCTCATCGGCACTGCTGCCGATGGGCCCCTCGTCGCTACTCCCGTAGCCCTCTATGGGAGCTTCATCCCCGTCTTCATCATCGCTGCTGTCGTCGTCCCACCACATGCGGAGGCGTTTCACCGGCGGGTAGCCCTCGAGGGAGTCATCGTCGTCGTCGTCGCCTTCCCCTTCCTCTTCTTCAGAGGTGGGGCAGCCGTCCCAGGGGAACTGGTCGTCCTCACTTTCCGACTCCAGTTCCCCGTCGGCAAGGAACTGAAGATCTTCATCCCCGCTGGTCAGGGACTGGTCGTCTTCAGACCAGATGAAGGAGGCGTGGTCTTCCAGGTCCCATGCTTCTGGGGCGCGAATGTCCGGCGGCGTCTCGCGGGAGGAGGAGGACCCATTGGAAAGGTCGGAGGAGGATGAGGAGGAGGAAGGCATGGTGGCGCAGAAGGGTTTTTTGGGTGCTAATGCGAAGGGGATGAAGAAGCAAAACTGCGTAAAAACGGTTAAATAAAGGGGATATGCGGGAGATTCAATGCCACAGCAGTTCCCGAGGAAGTGGTGCCCAGCAGAAAAATTTCGCAGGTCGCGTGGAAGCGGAAGGGGCAAGGCATCATGATGAAGGATTCTGCGGCAGTTCTTTGCTCTGCCATGACATGACCCGACGAAAGAAAAGCGTAATGATTTTGGAAATGTCATTTCCAAAACCAGGGGGGCATGTGTTATCACCAGAATTTGACCGAGTCAGAGGTGGGCCGCGATCAAGATGGACTTGAAGATATATATGGAAGAAATACGTGAATCGGCCTTGTGTACCAAGTTTGGGCTAAATTGCCCGTGTATCTGTAAGATATTAGATCGCATCTTAGTTTAGAAGTTAGAGTTTGACCCGTGCACGGTTTAGTGCACGCCCACATTAGAAAGTCCCCTGGACTATAAATATGTATCTAGGGTTTATGGAATAAACAACAACCAACGTTCACCCCAAACAAATCTCGGCGCATCGCCAACTCCTTCGTCTCGAGGGTTTCTACCGGTAAGCACCATGCTGCCTAGATCGCATCTTGCGATCTAGGCAGCGTAATGCCTATCACGTTGTTCATGCGTTGCTCGTGCTGAAGCCTTTTTGATGGCGAGCAACGTAGTTATCTTAGATGTGTTAGGGTTAGCATTGTTCTTCGTATAATATGCTATCGTAGTGCAACCCTCGCATGTCTAGCCGCCCTTACACCTATCTTAGGTGTAGGGGCGGCACCCCGCTTGATCATGGTTTAGTAGATTTGATCCGTTACGGTTGCTCCTTGATTCTTCAAGGATTAGTTTAATATCTGCAATAGTTAGGCCTTACAAAGGGTTGGAGGATCCAGCGGCGTGTAGGGTGTAGTTTGCTAGCCCTAGACATGATGTTCCGAGGATCAACCTCGTGTTGGTTTTTAGGCCCCGTCTAGGATCGGCTTACGATCACCGTACGCGAGCGCGAGGCCCAATCGTGAGTAGGATGATCCGATTATGCGGCGAAAACCCTAAATCGTCGTAGATCTTATTAGCTTTATCTTGATCAAGCAGGACCACCATATATTCGGACACCTTGTACGAATCATGGGTGAATCGGCTCTTTGAGCCGATTCACAGGATAACCTGAGAGCCGATCGAGGCTCGTATTTAACGTTTACGTGTGTGCCCTGCAGGAAACTAAGCGAGGCATCATCCATACCTTCCTGACCAGGTATAGGTCAGGTGGCACGCCCTTGCGACAGCATCGGGTGTGTGACCAGGAGGCTTTGCGGGCCGTCGCTCAGAGGGACTGGGGCCAGCCGCAGCCCTAGTTGTTCCCGGCTCTACGGTGTTGCCCGTCGCTGCCCGCCGGTGGGTTTCTGACGTCAACAGGAACGTTGGATGTCAAATGGATGGTAGATGGTGGGACACAGTCACAATGTATCTTGGAAGCATCAAGTCACTGAAGCTCTGTCCGGTTTCCAAACCAAGCTAGGAAAGGCATTGAAAATGAAGTTCTGCTCTAAAACATTTCTCATTCCATTTTGGTGCTCGCGCGGTTGCATGCTGCCCACGTGTTAAGGTACGTGTCTCTGGCATGTAGAGAACTACGATTATTGGCGAAAAATATATCGAAATGGAAACTGTAAAAAAAAAGCCCTCTCTGGTCAACCTGATGTGACGAGACATCACTGCACCAAACGTCGTCGCAAATTTATAGATGGGTGGCGTGCTAGTCTACCAACAGTCAAATCGGCGCCCAGTCGCAGCAGCAGCCTAGAGTACTACCTAGTTTTTGCCCCTTGCATGTCTATCATCTTCTTCTTCACCCCGTTACAAAAAAAATAAAAAATCTTCTTCTTCACCCTCCCAGAATCACGCGCACGCGCAGGATCTCGATCCCCACCACGCCGCATCACTAGTACTACTCCATATACCTTTCTCTCCCCGGCCGGCCGCGCGCCGCATCGTTCCTTCCATAGCGCTCGCCCTCTCCTCCGAAAACCCCAAGCGCAGTTGCATCCGCCATCCACCTAAATCCATCTTCACGTGATGGATTATTCTAGGCTTTCCCGGGGCGGCGGGGACGGCCACTTGGAGGCTCTCACCGGCGACAACATCGACCTCATCGCTGCGCATCTGGACGTTACCTACACCGTCCGACTTGCTGCATGTTCCAGGGAGCTCTACGACATGATCAGCAAGGATGAAGGTAAGATGCACCATTGGGATGAACCCTGCCTGCTGATGCCTCCGCCTGCTTATTGGTTCGGTGAACACTGGGACCTGGCGACAGCATCTCGTCTGCATGATACCGTGTACGACCTGGTGCCCCTCGACCATCCTCGCCGTTCTGTCGCCCTGCCGTTCATGCACGACAGAAAATGGCTTGGCGCGAACGGCGACTGGATCGCCGCCGCCGATCATCATGAGTGGTGCCTCGTGAACGTCTACACCGAGCGACATATCCCCCTTCCATCCCTACCTGATTCGAAGATTCATCATAGTATTGTTTCATATCGACCTGCATACTCTTTTAACTGGGGTCCAGCAATTTATTTGTTGAAGATTGTAATCTGCCAAGTGCCCACAAAAGGTGGGAGGTACGCAGATTACAAGCTCATCGCCTTGTTCGACAAAACGATTTTCTACCTTGAAGGGGGTGGCGACTGGAGAATGCTGGAGGCCCTTACACCTGCACCTGATTATCCAAATTACTGTGATGCCATTGAACTCCGTGGCCACGTTTTTGCGGTGGACGAAACTGACGGCTCCACGTACTTCTGGGACACCGCAAATGGTATTTTTTCAGTCCTTATGTTGCATTGCATGATACACTGCCTTAACCAATGAAGTTATTCATGAACTACCTTGTTTATATTTTATCTTTCTTATATGACTTAATGATCACACCCCCTTTTGCTGAATATGAATGAACCGTTGCTTGCAATGAATTAGTAGTACTAATTAGTCACCAACAAACATAGTATGCTCAGTATGTGATTGCATTCCTGAATTAGTAACTCTACGCCACTGCAGAATATGGGTGTAATTAACCAGTATCTCAAAAGATAACGTGGCACTATGAAGGCACCCTTTTTGATAACCTTTTACACCCATTGTTTCATATATAACTAATTGATTTTGCCTCCAAAAGGAGGACGAGAGACCCCCGCCATCTGCATCAGAGAGATGCATAAGGACTTTCATAAGTATATGACTTAACGATCACATCCTTTATCTGAATATGAATGAACCGTTGCTTGCAATGAATTAGTACTAGTCAGTCATCAGCAAACATAGTATACTCCGTATGTGAATGCATTCCTGAATTAGTAAATCTATGCAACTGCAGAATATGGATGTAATTAACAACTATCTCAAATGTTACCGTAGAAACAGAAAAATAGAAGAAAATCGTTTGTAATTACATGCGTAGCTTATATTTTCTAGAGATCGGGGAAAAAGCCTTGATTGGATGTACCTACATGCAGATCAAACAGTTCTTTGTTTATATCGGTGAACAATCTGCAGAATGGTATAATTAATTTTGTTTTTGATACATTTTTTCTCCCATTTTCTTGAATAGATTTCAGTTTCCCACAATTATCTTTCATTAGTGATTGTGACGTCCCCTCATTCAAAATAACTCAGGTTATCTTTTTCCTAATTCAGTGATATTTAAGTTTGAGTAAGTTTACGATTAATATCTACAACCTCATATATATATAAGATTTAGCACCTGCAGGCCTAATAAAGTTAGCTGCCTCTAGTCCCCTGTATAGTTCTTTCTTTTTGCTTTCTCAGTTTTTCGTAGCCTTGCTACAACCCTGTATGCTCTAATATATAATGATGCACGACTAGGCATGTGTTCGAGAAAAGAAAATCTAAATATCTTTTGTAATATATGAACATATATTGATGTTTTAGATGTTGGTAGTATAATTTTCGATAAACTTGAACAGACTTAAATCAGTTTAACTTAGCACAACCATATAGCGTACCTTTTTTAGAACGCGAAAATGAGGTAAACAAATACCATGTGTACCCTTTACTATCAATAGTAGAGAAGAGATTATGAACCTTCAACTCTAAAATGCAAATTCTTCTACTGAATGGATAGCTCCATCTGATACCTATTTTGCAAATGTTACCAGACTTGGGGTTAGCTACAAAGAGCATTTCTTTCTTGTCAAGCTTCATGCACTACCAACACAACCAAAAGTCCGAACTGATCGCAAGGGCGGCAATCCACTTATACAATTCAACACCCCCCCTCACGTGTGATGGGAGACAAGTCAACATGTGGAAAGACTCAGAGGTATAGCTCAAGAGGCATATACGTGGACTCCGAGGGGGCAACAACAATTTTAGGATAAATTGCGAAAGCCAGGACTCGAACTCGAGACCCTGGCTCTGACACCATGTCAAGCTTCATGGACTAGCCAACGCAACCAAAAGTCCGAACTGATGGAAAGGTCTAGGCAATCCACTTATACAGTTAAACATTTCTTACCCTTCGGATGGTCACAGGGAAGCTCTCTAATAGATCACTTAAGACAAAGGGAATTAACTACAGCACAAGACTTAAACTTAAGATGATATATATTTGTCAAAATTTGAATGTATCTATATGCTTTCACTGTCTAGATACATCTGAATTTGGACAAATCTCAGACACTTTCGGTGGGACAGAGGTAGTATATAACTGTGTATACACTAACTAGTGTCTAGTTTTGGCGAAGTTTAGACTAGTTTCGTGGGATGGATGCAGTATAACTGATATATTGGACACTCGATTTGAACACATGAATGACCAATGTCCTTAGCTTACATAGTCGTATTTATACTGTGAGCATGAACGATGAACAATGCTGCTGTTTGAATATGGTTGCCAGTAACACCCTATTCGTCTCCATTTCTAATATTGCAGAAAACCTGATGCTCCCGTTTGTAATCCCGCCACCGGTGGTGGATGATCAGCAGTACGCGTGGTTCCTCGCTCCATCTGCTGATGGCAAGCGATTGATGATCATCCTTACAGTAAACAAGATTGGGATTGCCAATGCTGAAGTACCTCCTGACATTCCCTATGCTGCTAATGGGCTTCAGCTACGGCAGTATCCTCCTGTTGCTACCTACGTCTTTGAGCTGGATCCCTTATCTACTGCACGTGCAGGGGACTTTCTTTGGAGGCAGGTTAACAGCCTCAGCGACCACTCTCTGTTCCTCGGACTCAATTACCCAATCATTGCCAACCTGAAGAAGCGTGAATCCAAAGCTCCTGATGGCACATTGGTTCCATTCATGAGGAAAAACTGCGTCTACACAGCATACCGGAATATTTGTTATAATCAATACCCTAAAATTTTGCGCTGCAACCTCCAGCCAGATGAAGGTGAGACTGTGGGAGTTATCAGCCTTCGCAAGGATGGTTGGGATAGTGTCTGACAAGCGGCTATGTGGTTTAAGCCTGCTTTAAACATTGCCCGTTCGGTGTTACCTTTAAAAAAATAGTGACACTTTTTTATTATGCTTGAAGTGTTGAGAAGTAGTACACTGTTTTTTAGTATGTACTAGTTTGAATCAGTTTATTTGAACACTGCCCTGCTTTTGTATTTCGTGTTGCCTTCATATTATAACCCATGCATGGCTGTTTTAGGATTGACTTTATTTCAGCACTATAATTACAATGTGTGTACGTCCTTTATAATATAGCCACCTCTTGTTGATCATACTCATGAGAGGACCATTCCTATTTTTTTCGCCGCTAAAGGGTAAAGTACATCCACTGGCACGGGGGTGTGTTCGGTTCCACCCCATCCCCAAACCGAACATGCATCAACTACGAGCAAGGAAGTAGATGTGCGACCTAGGTGACTGTGCGGACCCCACATGTGAACCAAAGAAAAAAACATGTCAATACGGAACTGATGTACATACGACAACTCCTATATGATATGCGTATGTACGATTGAGCATCTGGAGGTGTGCTGCCACCTGCTTCCTCACACGAAGGGTTGGATCTTGTGTTTCGTACACGGATCGGACTGAAATTGTCGTGTGCATAGCAAGGTTCATGTCAATAAGGCTGAGTTTGGCATCTAAGTCTAGGCAACAAATACTTTTGGGTTCCAACGGCCATCTACAAGGTATTTGGTATAGGCCTACTTGCTCCGGCTGTCGAAGCCCAATAACTACAAATGGGCCTTTCTACTCATGCAATGTTGGCCCTTTTCTAAAGAACCACAGATCCTATGATTGGCAAAAAACAAAAACACGGAGATTCTACATAAAAGTTGTTTGTATTTATTTTGAATTATTGGGTTGCAATTTTTGAAACTGCTCATGGCCAATATGAAAATCCTTGATCGCTCCATACCCACATAGATCACGGTATTTTCAAAAATTCATAAAGTGGATTTGAAATTTAAAACATATCCTAATAATTTCATGATTTATTCTATTAACTTGCAAGATCTTGGAGCGAAAGAGCTTGTATTAGTCTGCGAAAATAATACTGATAAACCTGTCGTTAACAAGAAATGAAGGTTTATCGTTCAGAGAGGATGCCATGTGGGACCCATGAGACAGTAGCGTCCTCAACGTTTCAAAGAAAAAGGCAAGTAGCCCGAAAATAGGGGTAAAAAATAAATCCTACAAAGGAAACATTTATAGTTCATAGAGGCTGACATGTGGGACCGATCTGCCAGCTGCATCCTCATCATTTCGAAGTCGGCAGGGATCAGAAGAAAAAGGCAAATAGCCAGAAATTAGGGGTCAAAAATAAATCCAAAAGAAAACTTTTATTCTTCATAGAGGATGACATGTGGGACCGACCTACCAGCAGCGTCCTCATTGTTTCAAAGGCCGCAGGGGATCAAAAGAAAAAAAAGGATAATAGCCAGAAATTAGGGGTAAAAAATAAATCCAACAAAGGAAAGGTTTGTTGTTCATAGAGGCTGACATGTGGGACCCATGAGCCAGCGGCGACCTCAATTTCAAAGGCGGCATATGATCGAAAAGAAAAAGGCAAGTTAGCAAAAATCAGGGGGTAAAAAAAATCTAAGAAAAGAAACTTTATTGTACATAGAGGATGACATGCGGGTCCCATGAGCCAGCATCTTACTCAACGTTTTAGAGGTGGCATGAGATCAAAAGAAAAAGGAAACTGACCAAATATCGGGAGCAAAAAATAATCCAAGAAAAGAAACTTTTATTGTACATAGAGGATGACATATGGGTCCCACTTATACAAGCTCTTTCGCTCCAAGATCTTGCAAGTTGATTGTACATAGAGGATGACATGCGGGCCCCTTGTGTCAGCAGCTTAATCAACGTTTCCGAGGCGGCAGGGGATCAAAAGAAAAAGGAAATAGCCAAAAATAAGAGGGTGAAAAAAAATCCAAGAAAAGAAACTTTTATAGTCTAGAGGATGACATGTGGGTCCCATGAGCCAGCAGCTTCCTCAACGTTTCAGAGGCTGCATGAGATCGAAAGAAAAAGGCAAGTGACCAAAAATAAGGGGGTAAAAAAAATCCAACAAAAGAGACTTGATTGTACATAGAGGATGACATGCGGGTCCCATCAGTCAGCAGCTTACTCAACGTTTCCAAGGCGGCAGGGGATCAAAAGAAAATGGAAATAGCTAAAGATCAGAGGGTGAAAAAAATCCAAGAAAAGAAACTTTTATAGTACATAGAGGATGACATGCGGGTCCCATGAGCCAGCAGGTTCCGCAACATTTTCAAAGGCGGCATGAGATCGAAAGAAAAAGGCAAGTGACCAAAAATCAGAGGGTGAAAAATAATCGAAGAAAAGAAACTTTTATTGTACATAGAGGATGACATGCTGTCCCATTTTGCAGCAGAGGTCCCAACGTTTCAAATGCGGCTTGAGATCAAAAGAAAAAGAAAGTAGCCAGAAATTAGGGGGTAAAAAAAACTCAAAGAAAAGAAAGTTGATTGTACATAGAGGATGACATGCGGGACCCACGAGTTAGCAGCTTACTCAACGTTTCCAAGGCGACAGGGGATCAAAATAAAAAGGAAATAGCCAAAAATCAGAGAGGGAAAAAAACCCTAGAAAATAAACTTTTGTAGTACATAGAGGATGACATGCTGGTCCCATGAGCCAGCAGGTTCCTCACCGTTTCAAACGTGGCATGGGATCGAAAGAAAAAGGCAAGTGACCAAATATCAGGAGCCAAAAATAATCCAAGAAAAGAAACTTGATTGTACATAGAGGATGACATGCGGGTCCCATTTTGCAGCAGCGGTCCCAACGTTTCAAATGCGGCTTGAGATCAAAAGAAAAAGAAAGTACCCAGAAATTAGGGGGTCAAAAAAAACTCCAAGAAAGGAAAGCTTTATCGTTCGTACAGGCTGACATGTGGGACCTATGAGCCAGCAGCTTACTAAACGTTTCAAAGGCGGCAGGGGATCAAAAGAAAAAGGAAATAGCCAAAAATCAGAGGGTGAAAAAAAATCCAAGAAATCAAACTTTTATTGTACATAGAGGATGACATGCGGGTCCCATGAGCCAACAGATTCCTCAACGTTTCAAACGTGGCATGAGATCGAAAGAAAAAGGCAAGTGGCCAAATATCAGGAGCCAAAAATAATCCAAGAAAAGAAACTTTATTGTACATAGAGGATGACATGCGGGTCCCATTTTGCAGCAGCGGTCTCAACATTTCCAAGGTGGCACAGGACCAAAAGAAAAATGAAGTAGCCAGAAATCAGGGGGTGAAAAAAATCCAAGGAAAGAAAGATTTCAATTGGGCTGCATCTGGACATCTGGGCCTTCGAACTATCCTTCTGGGCCTTTTGATTCGTACAATTTCAGCCCACTCCAGAACATGAAAGTTCGGATTTTTCTCAAAAAAAAAAAACAGGAATGTCCTATGCTTCGCAAAAACAAAAAACAAGGAGATTCAAGATATAAGTTGTAAAAATAAAGATTTAATTTATCCGTTTGCAATAGCTCAGAGCGAAATACACTGTTTATTGTCTGCAAAATAATCAAGATATCACATGTTTCTTGTACGGGGAGGCTGACATCAGGGACCCATGAGCCAGCAGCGTCGTCAACATTTCAAAAGCAGGGGGTCGAAAATAAAAAAAAACAAAAATCAGTTGGTAAAAAAATCCAAGAAAAGAAAACATTTATCGTTCTGAGAGGATGACATGCGGGACCGATGAGGCAGTAGCATCCTCAACGTTTCCAAGGCGGCAGGGGATCAAAAGAAAAAAAAAGGAAATAGCCAGAAATTAATTAGGGGTCAAAAATAAATCCACCAAAGGAAACTTTTATTATTCATAGAGGATGACATGTGGGACCGACCTGCCAACAGCGTCCTCATCGTTTCAAAGGGGGCAGGGGATCAAAAGAAAAAGGCAAATAGCCAGAAATTAGGGGTCAAAAATAACTCCAAGAAAGGAAACTTTTATTGTTCGTAGAGGATGACATGCGGGACCCATGAGCCAGCAGCTTACTCAACGTTTCAAAGGCAGCATGAGATCGAAAGAAAAAGGCAAGTGACCAAATATCAGGAGCCAAAAATAATCCAAGATTTATTGTACATAGAGGATGACATGTGGGTCCCATTTTGCAGCAGCGGTCTCAATGTTTGTAATGCGGCTTGAGATCAAAAGAAAAAGAAAGTAGCTAGTAATTAGGGGGTGAAAAAAATCCAAGAAAAGAAAGTTGATGGACATAGAGGATGACATGCGGGTCCCTTGAGCCAACAGCTTACTCAACGTTTCAAAGGGGGCAGGGGATGAAAAGAAAAAGGCAAGCCAAAAATCAGAGGGTGAAAAAAAATCCAACAAAGGAAACTTTTATAGCACATAGAGGATGACATGCGGGTCCCATGAGCCAGCAGGTTCCTCAACGTTTCAAACGTGGCATGAGATCGAAAGAAAAAGGCAAGTGACCAAATATGAGGTGCCAAAAAAAACTCCAAGAAAAGAAAGTTGATTGCTCATAGAGGATGACATGCGGGTCCCATTTAGCTGCAGCGGTCTCACTGTTTGAGAGGTGGCAGGGGATCGAAAGAAAAAGGCAAGTGACCAAATATCAGGAGCCAAAAATAATTCAAGAAAAGAAAGTTTATAGTCCATAGAGGATGACATGCGGGTCCCATTTAGCAGCAGCGGTATCACCGTTTGAGAGGCGGCAGGGGATCAAAAGAAAAAGGCAAGTAACGAAATATCAGGAGCCAAAAAAATCCAAGAAAAGAAAGTTTTATAGTACATAGAGGATGACATGCGGGTCCCATTTAGCAGCAGGGGTATCACCGTTTGAGAGGTGGCAGGGGATCGAAAGAAAAAGGCAAGTGACCGAATATGAGGTGCCAAAAAAAATCCAAGAAAAGAAAGTTTTATAGTACATAGAGGATGACATGCGGGTCCCATTTAGCAGCATTGTCGTGGTATAGTCACGGCATATGCCATAGGGTGGCTAATCGAAGGTGGTTCCTGAGGGATCTCACGACGGTATCCGGATGCGGGTATGGGGACGAGCGACACGGCGACGTACCCAGGTTCGAGGCCCTCCGATGGAGGTAAAACCTCTACTCCTGCTAGAGTGTATAGGATGATCACACAGTACAATGGTGCTCCTAGAGCTGTGTCCGGCTGCTCCTGGGAGGCTAAGGGAGACGATGGTCTCTCTCACAGGGCAGCGCTAAGGGTGGAATGAAGTGAGAATGATCGATCCCCTGCACGAGAGGGGGTAGTGCGGCTTATATAGACGCCGGCACTTTACATATAAGACCCTATAGTTTACTGGCCGGCTTGGCCGGCTCCGGCTTCCGCTCCTTCCCGAGGCAGTGACGTCAGGAGCCGTTGAGGCGTAGTGGCCTGTCCCATCCGGCTGCCCAGGTCAGCGGTATGGAGAGGAGGTGTCCCTGTCGCCGTCAGCCACTGTAGCCAGTACGGATCGTCGTTAGCCATGATGGCCTGTCCGGCGCGTGGCACTGTTGCTCCACAGTGCCCCGCGCTTTACGGAAGATGAGGTCAGCGTGGACTTTGGGAACCCGGATCACCAGCCCGGTTCCTTCCAGTGCAAGACTCGCCAGCCTCGAGTCGGTCTGAGGTACAAACCCCCAGTCGGATATGGCTTGTAGAAGCCGGCCCAGCTACAGCATTGGTGGCCGTAGCCAGGCCGACTAGGATCTAGAGCCAGCCGGCTTCCGGACCAGCCGGCCACGGCGCCAGCCGGCTGCTCCTCAGCCGGCCTTTGCCACGAGCCGGCCAGTGGCCAGCCGGCTGCTCCGCGTCCATTGCCCTACCCGGGGTCTTCCCCCCGACATTAGCCCCCGAAGCTGGCAAGGTCCTGCGTTTAGAAGGACCTAGGCAGGTTTTCCTGGCTTCTTGAACATACTTGGCGGCACTTGGAGGGGCCGACTGAGAATTTCCCTTCAGCCGGCTGCGCCCTCATCCGGCTCGTTCTCGCCGGCTGCTTCTAGCCGGCTGCCATTTATACTTGTGCAGCTTTTGCTTTCTCGCAAGTTTTGACGGCGTCTCCGCCTTGCTGATGACTTTTGGTTCGAGTTGGACTTCTTGTCCGGCTCTGGCTTGCGGCGCGCCGGAGTCTCCGCCGCCTCGGGTCCTGCACCCGACTTGACCGGTCTGACGCCTGGGCCCTGCCGCCGGTTCGTCTGGTCACATCAATGTCCCCGCCGGATCCGCTGCGGTCGTGGGGGAAGTGGTGTGGCAGTTTCTGGTAATGGTAGCGGTCGTGGGAGGAGTTAGGGCGCAGCAAATCCGGAGGCGTGGCCCACGTTGGCCACTTGGAGGCCAACCGCCCACGGCTGAGGGCTTTAAATGCCGCGGGGGAGGCATCGAGGCGGCACTTGCCCCCTTCTTCCTCCGTGCGCTCCCGTTTCGCTCCTTCTCGCGCTCGAGCTCCTCACTACCCCGCGCCGTTCTTCTTCCGTTTTCCTGGCGAGCCTCGGCAAGCGGTTGCCCCGACGAGCCTCCACCGAGCTGCCGCCGCGACTCCGCCAATCCGGCGCCACGGGGCCGCGCGCATCGACGGCGCGCCCTTCACCACCGCGCTCCCCTCCGGCGAGGAGCGGCTCTTCTTCGCCCTTCCGCCTCTCCTGGACCTCTTCCTCTTCTTCATCCTCGATGGCCCAGCCGAGCGGTTCCTGGAAAGGCTCTTACATGCGGGAGGATGACATTGCCCGGCTGGTGCGCCTCCGCCGCATCCCGGCGGGGGTGATTACGAGGGCGCCGGGCGCGGAGATGGAGCCTCGGCCGGAGCCCGGCGAACGCGTGGTCTTCGGCGCGCACCTCGACCGCGGATTTGGCCTGCCGGCCTCCAACTTCTTCCGCCGGTTCCTCGACCACTTCGGCCTGCAGCCGCACCACCTGCCAGCCAACGCCATGATCCTCCTCAGCTGCTACGTGGTCTTCATGGAAGGCTACGCTGGCTTGTGGCCGGATGTGGAGTTTTGGAGCCGGCTCTTCTACATCAAGGCGCAGACGACTGAAGGCCGTCTGAGGACCTGCGGCGCCGCCTCCATCTATCCTCGCACGGGTACGTCCATCCCGCGGATTCCGACTGTCGATTCTATGAAGAATTGGCAAATGTCTTTCTTTTATGTGCGGAACGAGAGCCCGGCCTTCGACCAGCTCAACCTGCCGGAATACAATCTGGCTCCGCCAGTCGGCCGGCTCAACTGGGGCCACACGCCAAGTCCTCGGACCCGGACGCGGAGGTGAACCTCCTGTGGGACTTTCTGGGTGAGTGCGTCACGGGGGGCCGGCTGAGTGCCGAGGACCTCCTCTGCACCTACATCATGCGCCGGGTTATACCGCTCCAGTGGCGCGTCCACAAGATTGGCCACATGTCCGGCCGGCTCGACCCGACCCGGACGTCGAAGGCGGAGCTTTCCAAATCTCAGGTGGCTCGCCGGGTGAACAACATCACCAAGGCCAACATGCCGGACAACTGGGATTGGGGGCTGCCGCCCTACGACCGGGAGCAGCCGCCTGAACTGGTAAGTTTAACGTTTTTGCCGTCTTCCGGCTTGCGGCTGCGTGGCCGACTTGATATTTATCTTGTTGTTTTCAGCTTTTCACCCGCCAAGGCATCGAGGATGGCGACTTGGCGACGAAGGTCTGGACGCCGGATCACGTCGACCCGGCTGACCCAGCCGGCGACCAAGCCGGCGACGACGATCTGCCGGAGGTGCTGGATCAGGGCGGCCAGGGGGAGCATAACCCGCCGCCCTCGCCTGAGCATGAGCAGGAGCAGGAGCAGGAGCAGCCGCAGGCGGAGCCAGCGGAATCCGGCACGGGGCCCATCCCGGCGGTGCCTCTGCGCGCGGTGCCGCCTACGAGCACGGCGACTTCCGCGCCGAAGGGGAGGAAGCGGGCTGTCGGCGGGTCTACGGCTGCTGTGGAGGCGAGAGCCAAGAAGCAGCGCCGGCTGGCGCCCAAGAAGGTCCCGGAGAAAGCCGGGTGAGTTCTTTTTCCTCTGTTGTTTGATTCCTTTTCTTTCCTTCCTTTTTGTACTTATCTTTTCTTGCTTGTTTGACTAGGGCTCCCATTAGGTTTACCCAGGGAGGCGGCTCTCGGCAGGCTCCTCCCGTCACGTCACCGCTTCAGCGGCAGAGGAGGGAGCCAACCCCGCAACCTTCGGCACGCGCGCGCACGCCGCCGGCTGCTAACGTGCTGCCTGCGGCCACGCCGCCTTCTGCGGGGGCGTCTTCTTCCGCCGCGCCTTCTGCGGCGCCTGGCGGCGGAGACCAGGGTCAGTCGGCGCGCCGGCCGACCATAGACGATATGTTCCCGCGCCGCGCCCCGTTTGTGGAGCAGGCGGCTGGAGCTGGCAGGGGCATGCCACCTGCGGCCGGAGCTGGAGCTGGCGGGGCTGCGCCGCCTGCGACCGGAGTCGGCGGGCCCGCGCCCAACGTCGTGGTGCTGGAGAGCACCCCGGAAGGAGCGCCTCAAGCGCCGGATGTGATGGCTCCCACCGGGCCGACTGCTTCGACCGCGCCGCCTCCAGCTTCGGAGCCGACGAGGAGGGAGCCGGCCAGGAAGGAGTTGGCGAGGGAGGAACCAGCGCGCTCGAAGGACGCCGACTCCCGGGCGCTGGTGAGGACGGAGGGCCCTTCGGACCCAGCTAAGGGCCTTCATGTGGCCAAGGGGGCCCGGCTGCTGCATGTGCCGTCTGCCTCCGACTCCAGCCTCGGCTCGGCTGGCACCATGGAGGCTGCATGGCATCAGGCGGATGCCTGTGAGGTGACCAGTCGGGAGGGCCAGCCAGGCGTGGCGCCCATGAAGCTGTTCTTCTCCGGCTTCCGTGGCAGCCTCAAGGCCAAGGCCGCCGAGACCCTTGCCCAGCTGGCGACGCTGGAGGATGCCGACAAGGTATGTGTTCATTTTTTGCAATTCTGTTGTCATCCTGGTAGCCCTCCGAGGCATGGTCCGGCTGCTTGGAGCCGGTCCGGGTTTCGTCTGGATGTCTGATTGTTTCTTTTAGGTGGTTGCGGAGCGACGCACCGTTTTGTACAACAAGGTGGTGACCAGCTACCACAAGGCCAAGATCGAGCGGGCCGGCTTGGCTCGCGAGCTGGAGGCTGTCAGGGGTAAGGCCTTCTCTCTTTTGACTTGCTCTTTCTGTTTGAGTTTCTTTTTTACTGACGGCTTATTTTTGCCGGCTTGCAGCTGAGGCCGCCCGGGTTCCACAGCTGGAGTCGGACCTCCGAGTTGCCCGTGCTCAGTGCGTCACGAGCGAGGAGGCGAACCGGGCCGCTGCCGCCAAGCTAAAGGTGGCCGACGGGGAGCTGAAGCGGCTGCGCCTCCTCGAAGCTAACCACCTCAAGGAACTTGCCGCCCTCAAGAAGGACGGGGAGGAGAAGCTGGCGGACCTGAGCAGGCGGCTGGATGAGGTGGAGCGGCAGCGGCTTGCGCTTCGCGAAGAGGTGACCACCAAGTCCAACGAGCTATCGGCCACCGCCAAGCGGTGGTTGGAGGAACTTAGCGCGCTCGACCGCGGCTTGGCGGGTGAGTCTTTTATCTTACGCCTTCCCCTTTGCCGGCTTTCGGCCATCGGCTGCCGGCTTAGGTTGGCGGCCGGCGGCAGAAACTTGATTTCTTCGATATCTCCATCTTCGGGCTGGGGGCAGTCGGTTCTTGCCGGCTGCCGCCAGGCTTACTTTAGAGCTTCGGAATCTCCATCTTCGGGCTGGGGGCAGTCGGTTCTTGCCGGCTGCCGCCAGGCTTTTTTCTTTTTTACTTCGAAATCTCCATCTTCGGGCTGGGGGCAGTCGGTTCTTGCCGGCTGCCGCCAGGCTTACTTTAGAGCTTCGGAAGTTTGCATTTTTCAGCTTATTTCGGCTTTGATGGCTTCTGACATGCTTTTGTTCTTTGCAGCGGCCTTCCCTGAGGCGCAGGAGGCGGCGTTAGCGGCCGTTGGCAGGGCGCGGGAGGAGCGCCGGCTGGCCACTGGGGAGCAGAGCTCCGACTGCTTTACCATGGATGACTATCTATCGTCCATGGCCGCCCGCGTGGAGCCGGTCACCAAGCTTGGCTGGGAGCTGCGGAAGGCGGCGGAAGAGCTGATCCGACTGCTGTGGCCGACGGAGACGCTGCCGCAAGATCTCTCCAATCTCATCGCTTGGCTGGACAGGGCTCCCGACCGCTTCTTGGACTGGAAGGAGTCGGCCACGCGCGCCGGAGCCGATATGGCGCTGTCTTTTGTGCTCTCCTGGTATAACGAGGTTAGCCTCGACCAGTTGGAGTACCGGCGCGCCGACGTGGAGGACAAGCTCCCGGCGGAGAATAAGACTGCTCGGCTTGCTCGCGCCTGCGCCATTGCCGACTTCGTCGACAAGGCCATCTTCATCACGGACCCGAATCCGCCGTCTGACGACGAGGAGGAGGCTGAGGACGAGGAGGCAGACGACGTGCCCGAGAATGACCCGGCAGCCGGCTCTGCTGATGCTCCTCCGGCTGGTCCTGATCCAGCCGGTGCTTAGCTTCTACCTGTTATCTTTATGCTTTTGCAAGACAACTCGTTAAATCCCCGGGATGCCGGGTGCATATGTAAGATAATATTATTATCCTTTTATTAAGGCACACTTTAATGTGTTTGTTAATCATTTGTGTGCCGAGTTGCTTTCTTTCGATTTGTTCGCTTTTTCCTATTCGCCCCACTCTTTGGCTGTGCTCTTGCCGGTCGTACGTCCGACTTGCGATCCGTCGCCGGATCAAGAGCGGGCCGCTGAGGGAGGCCGACAGTACTTCAGTTGAACGAGCTGAATTCGGCAATCCGGCACTTTTATGAAAAGTTGCAAGTCAACTCGCTTTTACTCTTTCCCTTAGTCGTTTTTCGCGTGCCGGCTCCCTAGGCCTTACTCCCGCCAGCCGGACAGCCGGGTTGCGGTCTGTAGCTGGATCGGAAGCCGGCTGTCGGAAACCGGATCACGTTACTGAGCCGGCCGCGTGAAAGGATTCAAGCCAATTGGCGAAACGAAGTAGAGTATGCGAAACACTTGTCGGAAACGGCGCTCTTGGCGCATGCTTTTCATAGCTTACAAAAGGGATACAAGGGATACATACATTCCTGCTCTCATGTGTAAAATGGTCGAAGCAACCTGACATTCCAGGGACGTTAGTCTCTTCGTCAGTTTTGCTTGCCTTGTTCTTTTTGGCCTCTTGGGCATCTATGAGATAGTAGGAGTCATTGCCTACTGCCTTGCTCACGATGAAGGGACCCTCCCATGGGGATGCTAGTTTATGCTGTCCGGCTGTCCGTTGGATCAGCCGGAGCACTAGGTCTCCTTCTCGGAATGCTAAGGTCTTGACCTTCCGGCTGTGGTAGCGACGGAGGCTTTGCTGGTATACGGTTGACCTGGATTCGGCCATCAGCCGGACCTCTTCAACCAGGTCGACTCCATCTTCGCGAGCCTCTTTGGCTTCAGCTTCTGTGTAGAGCTTGATCCTTGGCGCGTCGTGCTCGATATCAGTCGGCAGGACGGCTTCGGCCCCGTATACGAGGAAGAAGGGTGTGAAGCCGACTGAGCGGTTTGGCGTCGTGCGCAGGCTCCACAGCACGCTGGGCAGCTGTTCAATCCAGCAGCCGGCTGAGCGCTCAAGCGGCTCCACCAGCCGGGGCCGGATGCCGGCTAGGATCAGGCCATTAGCCTTCTCCACTTGACCGTTGGTCTCCGGGTGCGCCACGGATGATAAGTCCATCCGGATCCCCATCTCCCCGCAGTAGCGTTTGAAAATGCCTTCAGCGAAGTTGCTGCCGTTGTCGGTGATGATGCTATGCGGGTAGCCATATCTTACGATTATCTCTTTGAGGAATGTGACGGCTGTGGAGCCGTCCAGCTTCTTGATTGGCTTGGCTTCGATCCACTTGGTCAATTTGTCAATCATCACTAAGAGATGAGTCATGCCGCCTCGGGCTGTTTTGAATGGGCCCACCATATCCAAGCCCCATACGGCAAATGGCCAGGTAATGGGGATGGTCTTCAAGGCGGAAGCCGGCGTGTGCCTTTGCTTGGCAAAGCGTTGGCAGCCGTTGCACTTCTTCACCAGTTCTTCTGCGTCTCTGAGCGCAGTCGGCCAGTAAAAACCGTGCCGGAAAGCTTTGGCCACTATGGCTCTGGAGGAGGCGTGGTGGCCGCACTCACCCTGATGGATTTCCCGTAGGAGTTCAATCCCTTCAGCCGGCTCGACGCACCGCTGGAGCACCCCACTTACGCTGCGTTTGTACAGCTCGTGGTTGATGATTGTATAGGCCTTGGCCCTTCTCTCAATCTGCCTGGCCTGGATTCTATCATCAGGCAGCACACCGTCGGTGAGGTAGGAGAGGAATTCTTGTGCCCACGAAGGTACGCATCTTATCTCGAATACGCTGACCAACAGGGTCTCCCGCGTGGGAGCTTCCGGCTTCGACTGCATGGTCACCGGGTTCGGCTTGCTAGCCGGCGGGTTCGGCTTGCTAGCCCCCGAGTTTGGCGATGAAGCCCCCGGGTTAGACTGAGAAGTCTCCGGGTTCGGCGTGGTAGCCGGCGGGTTCGGCTTGTTAGCCCCCGACTTGGGCGATGAAGCCCCCGGGTTCGGCTGAGCAGCCCCCGGGTCAGCCGGCACGAATATTGAATCCGAATCCGGTGACGGTATGATGGACGACTTCTTGATAACCGCCAAGGCGATGCCCGGCGGAATGGCTTGCCGGGTTGAGCCAATCTTGGACAAGGCGTCGGCCGCCTCGTTGTTTGCTCGTGGCACATGGTGGAATTCGCAGCCGTCGAAGAAGCCGGATAGCTGCTGGACATGGAAGCGGTATGAGGCCATGTTGGCGTCCTTCGCATCCCAGTCGCCAGATGCTTGTTGTATGACCAAGTCGGAGTCGCCGAAGCATAGTATGCGACGCACGCCAATCTCCTTGGCCAGCTTCAGCCCATGAATGAGCGCTTCATACTCCGCCACGTTGTTGGATGCGGCGAAGTGGATCTGTAGGACGTAGTCCAGTCGGTCTCCCTTGGGAGAGGTGATGACGATGCCGGCTCCCAAGCCACTGCGCATCTTCGAGCCGTCGAAGTGCATCTTCCAATGTGTGGAATCCGGCACAGGCGGCAGATATTGCATCTCAGCCCAGTCGATGAAGAAGTCCGCGAGGATCTGCGACTTGATGGCTGTGCGTGGCTCGTAGAGGATGGTGTGGGCGGCTAGCTCCAGGGCCCACTTGGCAACCCGGCCGCTGGCATCCTTGCTGCCGATGATTTCCGCCAAAGGCGCTGTGGCAACCACCCTGATGGGATGTTCTTGGAAGTAGTGCTTGAGCTTCTTGGCTGCCATGTAGACACCGTAGGTGACCTTCTGGTAGTGGGGGTAGTTTTGCTTCGACTGGGAGAGCACTTCGCTGAGGTAATAGACTGGGCGCTGGACCAGCTGCTCTCTGTTTTTGGCTCTTTTGCGCTCCACCACCAGGACAACGCTAACCACTCGGTTGGTGGCTGCGATGTACAACAGCATCGGCTCCATTGAACCCGGCGTTGCAAGGATTGGTGCGGTTGAGAGCACGCGCTTTAAGTCACGGAAGGCTTCATCCGCCTGCGGTGACCAAACGAACTTGTCCGCCTTCTTCATCAATTGATACAGGGGCAGTGCCTTCTCCCCCAGCCGGCTGACGAAGCGGCTCAAGGAAGCCAGGCAGCCAGCGAACTTCTGGACGTCCTTGAGGCACTGCGGCAGCTCCATTTTCTCAATGGCACTGATCTTCTCCGGGTTGGCTTCGATTCCTCGCTGAGAGACGAGGTAGCCCAGGAGTTGGCCGGCTGGCACGCCGAATGTGCACTTGGCCGGGTTGAGCTTCATCCGAAATCTTCTCAGATTGGTGAAAGTTTCTCTCAGGTCATCAAGGAGGGTAGGCATCTACTTGGTTTTTACAACGACATCATCCACATATGCGTGAACGTTTCTGCCGATTTGATCCTGCAAACACTTTTGCATGCACCTTTGGTAGGTGGCGCCTGCATTTTTCAAGCCGAACGGCATAGTCGTGTAGCAGTAAGCCCCGTACGGGGTAATGAACGAGGTCTTTATTTGATCATCCGGATTCAAAGGAATCTGGTGGTAGCCTGAATAGGCATCTAGAAAAGACAACAATTCACAGCCGGCAGTCGAGTCTATGACTTGATCTATGCGCGGCAGGGGGAAGGGGTCCTTCGGGCACGCCTTGTTGAGGCTGGTGTAGTCGATACACATGCGCCAGGAGCCGTTCTTCTTCAAAACCAGGACCGGGTTTGCCAACCAGTCCGGGTGCAGCACTTCCATGATGAAGCCGGCTGCCAGCAGCCGGGCGATTTCTTCACCGATGGCCTTCCTTCGTTCTTCGGCGAAGCGCCTGAGAGGCTGCTTCACCGGCTTGGTGTCAGGCCGGACGTGGAGGTGGTGCTCAGCCAACTCCCTCGGCACACCCGGCATGTCTCTTGGAGTCCATGCGAAGATGTCCCGATTCTCACGGAGGAAGCTGGTGAACTCGCTTTCCTATTTCTTGCTCAAGCCGGCACCGATGGTGACGTACTTGTCCGGCTGCGCCGGGTCCAGCAGGATCTTCTTGGTGTTGTCGGCCGGCTGGAAGTGAGTAGTCCCAGCCGGGTTGCCTGCAGCCGGCATGTCTGTCTGCGCGGCCTTGGCGAGGGCGACGGCGTCGTGGATGAGCTGCTTCTCGGTGGCGATGACCAGCGTCTGGGCCATCTTGGAGCTCTGCGTGGCGCAGTCCATGGAGCGGCGATAGTCGCCGGCTACGGTGATGACCCCTTTAGGGCCAGGCAGCTTCATCTTCAGGTACCCATAGTGGGGCACCGCCATGAACTTGGTCAGGGCCGGCCTGCCCAGGAGCGCGTGGTAGGGACTCACGAGGTCCACCACCTCGAACTCGATTCTCTCGGTGCGGAAGTGATCCGGCTTCCCGAACATCACCTCCAGCGTGATCCGGCCAATCGGCTGGCAGCAGTGGCCTGGCACGATGCCATGGAAGACGGTGGGGGTGGGGCGCAACTCGGCCTCCTGGATGCCCAGCTTGCGGGCGGTGTCGCGGTAGAGGATGTTGATGCTGCTGCCGCCGTCGATGAGGACGCGCGAAAAACGCACGCTGCACCGGGTTGTGCCGATGGTGGGGTCGAGGACCATGGCGTAGCTGCCCGGCTTCGGCAGGATAGCCGGTGTGTCGCGGCGATCAAAGGTGATGGCCTGCTCTGACCAGTTTAGGTACTGGGGGACCGGTGGTATGACCGCGTTGACCTCGAGGGAACGGCTCTGCTGGCTCGTCTTGTCCTCGGGCTCGGAGGTGAAGATGATGTAGGTAGCATCTTCGGCCAGATATCGGCCATGCTGCACTTGGTTAGCCTCGTGGTGCTCGAGGTTGGCGTTCTCTGCGCCGCCTTGGCCACCCGGCCCGCCGGCTGGAGGAGGCGGGGGTGGGGGTGGGAGGGGTTCACCGCTCGTCAGCCGCTTCATGAAGTGGCAGTCGCGGGTGGTGTGGTTGGAGGGGTTCTTGCCGCTGTGGTACTTGCACGGTGAGTCGAGCATCTGCTCGAAGGTGTACTTCGGCTTCCATTGCCGGTCTGTTTGCTTCTGGCAGCGGCTGCCGCCTGCCGCGTTGTCCGACACGGCTGCCACATGGGCGGAACCGTACCGGCGATCCGGCTGGTCGCTGTGGCGCTTGCCGCGGTAGTTGTCCCGCCGGCTGCCATGCGAGCCGCCCTCGGCCGGCTTGTGCTCAGCCGGCTTGTTGTTGTCCCGTCTTGCTGGGGCCGGTGAAATATCAGCCGGCACCTTGCCGGCTTCCTCTGCCAGCGCGTACTTGTCTACGATGACCATCAAGGCGGCCATCGTCTTGGGCTCGCTGCGGCGTAGCTTGTGCCACAGCATGGTGTTGGGCCGGCAGCCTCCCATGAAGAAGCTGATGGCTTGCATCTCGTGCACGCCCTCGCAGGAGTTGCGCATCTCGCACCAGCGCGTCAGGTATGCGCGATCCGTTTCGTCCGGGCCCTGCTTGCACATCTCAAGCTGTTGAGGGCGACCCGGCCGGTGATAAGTGCCGGTGAAGTTGCTGATGAAGGCGGCTTCGAAGTCCAGCCAGCCGTTTATGCTGCCGGCTGGCAGGTTGTTGAGCCACGTGCGGGCGGAGCCGAGCAGCATGAGGGGGGAGTAGCGCACAGCCCAGCGCTTGTTGCCCTTGGCGATGCCGACTGCCGTGGAGTAGTCCAGCAGCCAGTCTTCCGGCTTGGCGGTGCCGTCGTACTTGGGGGTGTCGCGTGGGAGCTGGAAGCCGTCGACCATGGGCTCGTTGAGGATCCGCGGCCCGAAGCACTTTGGGCCGGCTGGCCCTTCTTCTTCCGCGATGCGGGATTGAACCAGCCGGTCGAGGCGGTCCCGGGCGTCGGTTGGCTCGATGCGCGGGCCCAGCCGGGAGTGGGCCGGCTGGCGAGCGCCGCTGGCTTCTGGAGCCGGCCGGTGAGGGCGTCGAGGCTCGGAGTCTTGCTCCTGGTTCCGGCTCGGTGGGGCCCGGCTGCGGCTGCTGCCGCCGCCTGGTTGGTGGCTCGGCCGGCTTGAGGTTGCGTGCGTGGCGCGGGAGTCGTTGCGCCGGCTTGGTGCTGGGGAGGTGGACTCGGCCGTATCCCTGGCGTTGCCTGCGGCACCACGAGCGTGAGAAGCTCTAGGGTCTCGGGCGTACCTGGGGTCTTTCGACTGCCTGTTGGCAGCCTTTACCAACTCAGTCACCCGCGTGGTCTGGCGGCGTAACTCCTCGCCTTCGAGGCGGTGCAGCTCTTCTGCGGCGGCTTCGGCCGCGAGCATGTTCTTGTCGGGGGTGTTGTAGATGGGCAACTCCATTGATGGAGCCGGCTCGTCCGCGCCGTCGCGGTCGATCTCGGCGCCTAGGTCGCGGCCTCTGCGGCGGATCTGGCCGGCTCGGCTGGGGTTGTCGCCGCCTGGGGTGAGGCCGTGGGCGCGGTTGTACTCGCGCTGGGTGATGTCCCACTGGCGCTTAGCAGCAGCCAGTTCCTCAGTCTGCTTGAGGAGGAGCACGCGGTGCGCCTCCAGGTCTGCCTCGACGGCGGCGGCGTCGGCGCCGGCGCCGGTGGTGAGCGGAGTGCTCAGCTTTGCCCGGACTTCGTCCAGCCGGGATGGTGGTGGTGGCGGCTTTGCGCCTGATGCGGATGCGTGCCCGCCGACGTGGCGCTCCAGGTCGGGGCCGCGAACGCGTGTGGACTTGGAGGGGAGTTCCTCGCCAGCCATCATGACTTGCACGACGGCGGGGCTGGCGGTAGCGCTGCTGCCGGCTCGCGGGGGAGGGCTAGCGCAGCGCAGCACCTGCCGCGGGTAGCGCGGCGGTGCGACGGTGGCGACGTAGACGTCGTGGCCGCCGAAGGAGATGACGCTGCCGCCGGCTGGGAAGGGCCGGTCGGCGAAGCAGCCAGCGTTGTCGCTGACGCAGTTGAGGGAGCCGAATCTCCAGATCAAGCCTGAAGCGACTCGCTCGCCGGTGGTGATGGTGAGGCCCGTCCGGATGAAGACACCGGCCGAGGATGCTGAAGGCCCCACGGTGGGCGCCAAATGTCGTGGTATAGTCACGGCATATGCCATAGGGTGGCTAATCGAAGGTGGTTCCTGAGGGATCTCACGACGGTATCCGGATGCGGGTATGGGGACGAGCGACACGGCGACGTACCCAGGTTCGAGGCCCTCCGATGGAGGTAAAACCTCTACTCCTGCTAGAGTGTATAGGATGATCACACAGTACAATGGTGCTCCTAGAGCTGTGTCCGGCTGCTCCTGGGAGGCTAAGGGAGACGATGGTCTCTCTCACAGGGCAGCGCTAAGGGTGGAATGAAGTGAGAATGATCGATCCCCTGCACGAGAGGGGGTAGTGCGGCTTATATAGGCGCCGGCACTTTACATATAAGACCCTATAGTTTACTGGCCGGCTTGGCCGGCTCCGGCTTCCGCTCCTTCCCGAGGCAGTGACGTCAGGAGCCGTTGAGCCGTAGTGGCCTGTCCCATCCGGCTGCCCAGGTCAGCGGTATGGAGAGGAGGTGTCCCTGTCGCCGTCAGCCACTGTAGCCAGTACGGATCGTCGTTAGCCATGATGGCCTGTCCGGCGCGTGGCACTGTTGCTCCACAGTGCCCCGCGCTTTACGGAAGATGAGGTCAGCGTGGACTTTGGGAACCCGGATCACCAGCCCGGTTCCTTCCAGTGCAAGACTCGCCAGCCTCGAGTCGGTCTGAGGTACAAACCCCCAGTCGGATATGGCTTGTAGAAGCCGGCCCAGCTACAGCATTGGCGGCCGTAGCCAGGCCGACTAGGATCTAGAGCCAGCCGGCTTCCGGACCAGCCGGCCACGGCGCCAGCCGGCTGCTCCTCAGCCGGCCTTTGCCGCGAGCCGGCCAGTGGCCAGCCGGCTGCTCCGCGTCCATTGCCCTACCCGGGGTCTTCCCCCCGACAAGCATCGGTATCACCGTTTGAGAGGCGGCAGGGGATCGAAAGAAAAAGGCAAGTGACCAAATATGAGGTGCCAAAAAAAATCCAAGAAAAGAAAGTTTTATAGTACATAGAGGATGACATGC
The DNA here is from genome assembly GCF_019359855.2 of Lolium perenne. Taxonomy (NCBI): domain Eukaryota; kingdom Viridiplantae; phylum Streptophyta; class Magnoliopsida; order Poales; family Poaceae; genus Lolium; species Lolium perenne. The sequence continues at coordinate 27,600,056 of NC_067248.2, read as the reverse complement.
GGGTCCCATTTAGCAGCAGGGGTATCACCGTTTGAGAGGCGGCAGGGGATCGAAAGAAAAAGGCAAGTGACCAAATATGAGGTGCCAAAAAAAACTTCAAGAAAAGAAAGTTGATTGCTCATAGAGGATGACATGCGGGTCCCATTTAGCTGCAGCGGTCTCAACGTTTCCAAGGCGGCAAGGGATCAAAAGAAAAAGGAAGTAGCCAGAAATCAGGGGGTCAAAAAAATCCAAGAAAAGAAAGAAATTTGGTTCATAGAGGATGACAAGCGGGACCCATGATCCTGCATCGTAAACGGCTCGATTGGAGAGCGTTGAACGAGATGGCGCGATCGAGAAAAAAAACAATGCTAGAGAGGCTGCCATCTGGGCCCTACATCCCTGGGCGGTGCGGATTTGCGTTGACTCGGCCGGCGAACCCGAGAATTCGCGATGCACCACGTCCCGGGCCACCATACGTGACGTTTTGGCCGCTTTCGTCGGGCTAGGTGGCCTCAAAAACGAGAAAAAAAAAGTTTTGACATGAACCACGGAGGGACCAAAAATCGTCGTCCTTGGTGCACCACCAACCACGGCGCGACTTCAACTTCGTCGGCCATGGCAACTTTTCTTGTAGTGTCTTATACCTTGCATTCCTCTCGCCCACCTCTATGAGTTGGTTCTTCATATCTTTGATCTCGCATGCAATCCGTCTACGGACCTTCATCTTCCCTAGCGAGTGCTTGATCTTCTCCATGAAACCATGTGGCCTAGTGTCTTTGTTATCACCACTTTGCATGAAGTCATCAATTGAGTCCTCCATATCTCAGGATAGCTCACGCACCTCATTCATCCAAACCTTACTTTGCACATCAGGATCCTCCTCCTCCGACATCTTCAAAAGAAATGCATCCATTGCGCCAAGTTCACGGGTGAGGAACTCGATCTCCTTGCGCTGAAAGTTACACACCCCCTTGAAATGCTTGTACTTGCCTCTTAGAAGAGCAGCTAGCTTCTCCACGACAGGTTGTAGGGCCCCTGTCGTCGCACTCACCATAGCCACCTCCATGGCTGCAACAACAATTAATCCAAGTAAGAGAAAATTTCATAGCAAAACAAGAGTTAGGCCATCTCAAGCGATCCAAAATCATTGCGGAAACCAAATATGTTTGTTTTGGTCTTTTGGGATTGCACGCGGACATGCCAAAGGCCGCGGTCTATCCTGGTCCATTTGGGGAGGCGGTAAACCCATCGGCTAGACCCATTTAGTCCGCGCTAGCTTATTGCCTCTTTTCTTTCCTATTTCATTCAATTGGCCAACATATGAATGAAAATAAAACTAAAGCTGAATTTAATAGCTATTAAATTACCACTAATTAGGGAATTAAATGATTTACACGCCATAGTACCGAGCTAAAGTGTAAAAGGACACAGGTTTCATATGGAGTACACAAACTTAAATAGATATGTGAGATCACGCATCTCTCAAACGAAGCACAGTTGTCGGGTCCAGGATGGTCAATGTTGGCGAACATGATGTGGTTATGTTCGGCGAGTTATTTGGCCTCGGCCTCAATGGATTTTGACCGGGCATTGATCTCTTAACTTCAAGAGCTCTTTTGGAGGTCAATGAAGCTAGCATATGTGGCATCTTTCTTCCGGCATCACCTCTCATCCTTTTGGAATTTTTCCTCCTTTTTCTTAGCCATCAACCCCTTAAATGCCTCATGCAATACAAGTGCGAATGCATCACGCTTGAGATCTTGCTTGGTGGCCTTGTGGCCCCTTGGACGAGATGCACGGCCACCATTGCTTGGGCCACCGTGCTTGAACCACCATCTTCAATATCAATGAACAATGATGATTCATCCCACACCCCCTATGTTTGAGACTCTTTTTGCATGTAGCATAACCTAGTTTCCACTTGGGAGATTCCTTGATCTTCATCCAACTATGGCACAACCTAAAGGGTTTGTTTTCATGCTGCTCCTTGAAGTAGTCCAAAGCTTGGGACACCTAAATATATGCAGTCCATTAGATGCACTCACATATGAAATGTACATTGGCCTATTAAAATGGTCGACACTACTAGGAAATAGCTATTTAGTGGCGCACCACTTTTCCCCATCAGTGGCGCACTGCTGGTGCGCCACTACTATCACGCCATTGCTAACTTTTAGTAGTGGCGCACTACTGGTGCGCCACAACTACCCTAAGTAACAGTGGCGCACTACACTGTGCGCCATTGAAATGACTAGTGGTGCGCCACTATTACTCAATAGGGGTGCGCCACTGTTGTTGAGCAGCAGTGCGCCACTACTGCCTGTTGTTGGTGCGCCACTACTGCCTCCTGGGGTGCGCCACTGTTACCTCGAGCTGGTGCGCTATTGCTGGTTGTCAAGGTGCGCCACTATTGTATCTCAGACGTGCGCCATTGCTAGCAGCTTCGGTGCGCCACTGCTACTTTCGAAGGGGATCACCAAGTAGTGCGCCACAGGTTCCAGAGTAGTGCGCCACCGCTACTTAGTGGCCGTGCGCCACTCATGGTCCACCAGTGCGCCACTGCTAGGATTTCGTTTTTATTTTTTTCATTTCTGGCTGGTATTTGTACAGGTTGTATAGAACAGTATAACAGCACAAATACAGGATATATAACACATACAAACAACATCACAGTATATCAATACATAGTTCTTCACATTAGCCTCCATGATTCACAAGATTTCAAATATTACACGAGTTACGGAGTTACAAATTCACAAATGAGATAGTGGTTACACAAGGTCGATCATCTAAACTACCATCACATACAAGAGAGCTAGAGTCACTACTAGCACCATCCCGATGAAAGTGTTCTTCATCCGGTTCCTCCTCCACTCTGTCCTCTCTCCCGCCAGATAGCGTGCGTATCTGTCTTCGGCCTCCGCTCTAGTGGTGTACCCTGTGTAGCTGTTACCGCTAAAACGGTGAACCTGTCTCCGACACTCCTCCCAGTCGTTGTAGACTCCGGGAACATTGCCCTTGTACACGACATACCACGTCATATCTGCACATATATGAACAAGCCAAAGAAACATTAGTGCACGCTCATAGATGTTTGCAACGAATAAGAGCAAACTCAAAAATGATCCAAGTAGTATGAACTAAAAGGCATGCCTCATACATTGTTGGTCGGAACAAATATTAACATTTCGGGAAGGGGTAAGTGAAACCAAGTAGGATGCACAAGAGATTGATACTTGTGTCATCGCACCAGGTTCACTTGCCCCTCCCCAAAGTGTATAGGTGACCAAACATTCTAATCATCGGCATTTTGAGATACCAAAGCAAATGGAATGACAAGGGCCTCATACATTGTTGGTCAAAACAAATATTAACATTCTGGGATGGCGTCAGTGAGGCCAGGTAGGATGCACAAGACATGGATATTTGTGCCATCACACCAGGCTCACTGGCGTCACCCCGGAGTGTACAGTTGACCAACCATTATAATCATCGGCCAATGCAATTAAGAAGTACCAATTCAAATAAGAGACAAGTAGCTAGTATGAACTAAATGGAATGCCTCATATTTTGCTGGTCGGAACACATATTAACATTCCGTGATGGCATAAGCGAGGCCAGGTAGGATGCACAAGAGTTTGATATTTGTGCCATCACACCAGGCTCGCTTACGTCACCATGGAGTGTACAGTTGACCGAACATTCTAATCATCGGCATTCTGAAAAACCAAAGCAAATGGAATGACGAGGGCCTCCTACATTGTTGGTCCAAAGAAATATTAACATTTAGGGAAGGCGTCAGTGGGACCAAGTAGGATGCACAAGAGATTGATATTTGTGTCATCACACCAGGCTCACTGGCGCCTCCCCCAAGTGTAGTGACCAACCATTCTAATCATCGGCATATGCAAATCAAGTGCGGAAAACAACAGAGCCATATATATAAGTTCACAAACATAGCCGAACTAGTAATGAAACAGACATGCAAGTAAAGTGCTGGATAAAGTTTATTACAACACAACCTCGTCTTTAGTTCACAACTACATAACTAGGCTCGCACATCAAGACTTTCCACTCGGAGCGTGGATAAAACCACCGCCTTTCTTCAAGCACATCCATGAGCGGTAGTCGTCACCCTGCATTTGGAGCTTCGTGTCTATGTCACTGTTTGATGGCTGATAGCCGGCGTAGAACTCCCCCGCGCTTCTAACGACATCTTGATGGATGATTTCACAAAACTCTGTTTGGATGCGGAAGAAGTCTTGCTTGATGCCGTCGTCAGGGACCCGTGCCAATTTGTTGGCCCAGTCTCTGAGATGCTCAGGTAGCGTAAGCTGCTGCTGGTCCCGTATGAAGTTATTCATGTGATAGAGGGCGTAGTAGGCATCCTTCGTACTAGAAGGCGGCTTCTTGACGCAGGGGAACTTTGTTTGGTGCTTGAACACATGCTTCCCGTACCTAACATTTGGCCTCTCCATGTGGCCTTTCGCTCTGACGTAGCCATTGAGAGCATCATCAAGTACGGACTTGACATTCGTGTAGTCCGTGCTTGACTTACCGTCCGCATCTAAGTATGTGGCCATGGAATGTCTCGGGGTTAAGGAGATGAGTGTGCAGGTATTGTCTCTGCATAGAACACATAATGTTTAAGAACAGGACGATTGAAATTTAAAATAATCACGAGTTAAGACCGGTATGGTGAGGGGGGTGACTTACTCGGGAAATATAGGCAGGAGGAGGTTATGCTTCTTCTGGTTCGCTAGAAAGAAGCCCTTGAGGTATTCACTCGCGACTGTCCGGTCTCCAGCGGTGGCCAAGTGGACGGCACACATGTAGAAGGGGTCGGCTATCGCGATGCCCGAGGTGTTGTCTCTAATGATCCGCATCGCCTTGCTGAGCGAGTATAGGCGAACGAAGGTGTAGTGCTGTCAACACCCGGATTTTTAAGTCCAGATGCCTATTATGTCATTCATCGCAATCCCAGGAATATTGTTGTTGCGAAGCATAATAGTTAAGTATCACAGTCATCATTCATTACAAACCATATTGTCTTACAACTTGAATCACATGATCCATATTACACAAATAGTTGATCTATTGATCAACGAACAAACACAAGTTCATAGCGGAAGCGTAAAGATAAATGGACTCTCTAGTCCACAGGCCAACGCTTGACGTCAGAAGACTCCTAGTTGTCGTAGGCGTCCTGCTGTTCATCTCCTTGGTAGTTCTGTTCATCTTCATACTCTGGCCATTTGAATAGCCAGGGACAAAGCCGTGAGTACTTTAAGTACTCGCAAACTAATACTAGAGTAAGTGCTAGCAATTTTAGTAAGGGGTGCTAAGCTCTAGTTTATTTGCATAAAGCCAATTTTAGTTCACAAGTATTTGATAAAAGACTTATTCATGTGCTAACTAACTCAAGTGGGAACATTAGTGTCATTCCCACAACTCTGTTGTGATTCAAAAACAAGTCACCCTTCACCATTCACTTTATCAGCATTTTCAAGATTCTGACACTGGAAACTGTATGGCCTTTCCAACCGTCCGTAACCGTGGACACGGCTATTCGAATAGGTTTACACTCTGCAGAGGTTGCACACTTGTGCCACAACATTTGATTTCATCCGTCGGGAGAATCCCGAATCATCGTAACACAGTATGCGGATCATCAACCATAACCTTTCATTTACAAACCCTAGTATGAGCACCTCTCCCTATGAGCTTGGCCTCCTAGTGAAGATCAACTGTCAACCTGGGAACTGCACAGGGCTTGGCCGTACAATTCACCTCAATTCACATCATTTCTCAACAACGGAGGCAGCCTCGGCATAACCCCTATGATGTGTGTTCAGAGGGAACCCATACTAAGGAACATAAATTTATGGTTAAGCCCTACCCATAATCAGGTATTGTGGGGGTACTCAAGAATTGGAAAGGTATCGCATCCAAAACAATATCAGTTTTTAATCAAAAATCACTATCTTCTCTTGGTCATATTCACCTTCAAAATTCATTCAATGGAATGAACCATCATTTCAAAGTTTCAATTTTATTTCAAGTCACATGTTCCCATCTAGAGTAGTCATTTTTATTTGTTAGCACTAGCAGCTAATCATGAGGGGTGCTATCTAGCTTTCTTTGCTCTAGGCTAAATTTGATGACCTTGTTCTACTCTAACCAAGTGAATCATGAATCAAAAAGTAAACCTTGATACTAAAGCAATAAAGTTTGTAAGTCAAAGCGGGTAAGTAAAAACTTGGATGGGCTCATGAAGCATAAGAAAAGATGAGTGTGCCTTGTTCTTGGTAGAACTTTGCACTTTGCAAGAATATTAGCTTGCCTTGGTAGTGGTCAAAGTTCTCCTCTTCCTCCTCTTGGTAGCAACCTTCCTCTTCCTGGTATTCTCCGGTACTAGCGTCTAATTTTGAATACGAGGTATAATCACTCAACAGATCAAGAGCTATACTAAGCACACACATAACTCACACAAACTATTCTAGTACTAACACATTGCCATCATGTTGGGTGATATTGTTTTGTTCTTAAGAAAAATAATTTCCTCTCATTATATATGTAAATGATAGTTTCCTTTTAATTCTTGAGAAATAATTTCCTCTCATTGAATCTTCTTAAGATTTAATTTCTCAAATAATCGTACATGAATTTAGGTTGACCTAAGTCAACCCTTCATCATCATTATTTAAGAAAATGATTTAAATGAGGTAGACCACCTCATACCATTTAATAATTCTACAATTGATTTAAAATCTCCAAGTATTTCATGTGAGAGTATTTGAACAGGGGTCAGGGTTCATATGAAAGTACTTGGGATGAGATTTAAATGAATTAAAATACTTCATATGATTTTCCTAATAGTTTTGGACAATATCACTTAAGTAAACTAGCCCTATTGTCCATTATTTAAACTAGGACATGATCACTCAAAGTGACCACACCATTTTATTGCAGAAACAATTAGTGTAAGTTAAATGTGAGCTATTGGAGTTGGAATTAACTAAATATAAATTTTGGTTGATTTCTAATATTTATTTGGATGTGAAAAAGTCCCTGCCTTCATCTTTTTATAACTTTATTTCTACAACAAATCTCAAGGTGAGACCAGTGGCAGGTTGTAGAACTTATCAATAGCTTTCCAACAATACAAAATTTGTTAAATTTGGCCAAGCCAAACAGATTCTATTGAATTTCAAAGTCAGGGCCAGTATTGAAATTTAAATGAATTTGGAAATTCGAGTTTGAAATAAATGGGCTGAGCGGGAAACTCTAACGGGCCAGATTCAAAAATTAACGGCCTCCCAGCCCACCACGGTCCACAGACGCGTGGGCTGTGTTGGGGGGATGACCCCCGGTATGCCAAAGGCATGCCAAACCGGATGCTCTTATCCATCAAGATACCGGTTTAATGTTCATACCGGAGCACAAAGATAAGAGTTTGGCTAAGTAAAGCTAAGCCGGTATCCCCAAGAAGGGTATACCGGGACCGGATAGAAAAGATACCGAGACACCGGAAGGAAGAGCATGTCGGCAGGACTGGTCAAAGATTCTCTCCAGAACTAGAGGACGAAGATGAGCTAAGCAAAGTAGCTTTAAGCGAAGGCCTGACGATAAAGAGGAGGATGACGATCAAAGAAGCCGGATGACGTCAGCCTCCCTGTTTAAAGAAGACCCCGGCGTCATCCATGATTAAAGTAGCTTTATAAAGTATCTTTGTAAAGTAGTTTGTCTAGTCAAAGATGCCATTAGGGTTTCTTGCCCTGTAAGCCACCCTCTCCCCTATATAAGGAGAGGGGGCAGCCTCCTTCACAGGCGCGGAACGTAGAGATAGAGAGACCCTGTGAACACAAACCTGTAACCTGTGGAGATCAATGAAGAATATATATGATCTAGAGCGAGTTCTTCCTTGTGTCTATCTTCTTCAACCTCTGGCCTTGGCCAAGTTCTTGAGGAAACCATCCGGAAGTTCATCCCATCAAATCACAAAACCCTCCCCCGAATCCTCTAGCGTCCATTTGGCCCCAACTTAAGCCATCCTATGGCATCTGTCTGTTCACCACGATGACAGTTGGCGCCCACCGTGGGGCATGAAGTGGCGCTTGCAGGAGTTCATATTCGGGCGGGCATCCTCGAGGTCGCCGGTGAACGTACGGTGTCCGTGCTCGTGTAGCGCATCTACGATATGGACTTCATCAACGACACCGCGGGCTGCTTCGCCAACGGCGGCAAGTTCCCGCACAACGGCCGCACCATCGAGTTCGGCAGCCACCGCGTCTACTTCGGCACCGTCCCTGTGCGCCAGCGCCTCTCGCCGGTGCTGGTAGCGCCGGACCCGCCAAGGTGGCTCTGTGCTGGCCGCGCCGTCGGCAGCGTCGAGGCAAGGAGGCTGCAGGTGAAGGTGCTGGTCGTGCGGCTTCGACCCGTGCGGCCAAGCCACCGCTGGAGCGCGACACTGGCGCTGCGGGAGCATCTTCCGCACCACCGGAAACACCACTCCAAGCGACGATGAACATGTTGGCAACGCCCATCGCGCAGAACATCGACCCGGCAGCGGCTCAGGTGGAGCTGGAGGCGCAACGCCAGAAGCTGCTCGCGAACAGCGCCGACATCGTCCGGGCGCAGCGCGAGCTGAACCTTACCCTACGTGAGTACAACGCTGCCCATGGCTTTGCTTCCGTTAGCGCTCATGCTGCTAGGATGCCGGAGAACCGTCTTAAAGCTCGCAATCTAGATCAGGATTTGCGCAAGGAAGTTCATGCCGGCAAAAGTGCCTCGGCATCTGTAAGCATTGTGGAAAAACCTAAGTACAGTAGCCCGGATAAAACTATAAAAGCTGCTAAAGCCGCAGTAGAGCTATGTGAGTCGCTTTCCGGAGATGCTTTGGCAAAACAGCAAGAGCGCGTTAGAGAGCTGCTGGAAACTATTGAGCAGCAGAATGCTGAGCAGCTGGCTAAGCTGAACAAGGCTGCGGCCTCAAAATCCGCGCGTTCAACAAAGAATGTCGGAAGCAAGTCCCATGGGCAGGCTTCGTCCCCCCATCCGGACAGAAGAAGAGAAAAAGAGATGAATGCACAGCAGATGACTGTGTACGATCCGGTTCTTGCCGGAAAACAACAAGCCGGGCAACACGATGCCGGTAGAAAAAGCCAAGGGGCAGATCGAGGCTACGCCAGAGGAGGCTATGTCAGAAACAATCATGCCGGTAGATATGAAACCGGGCAAAATTATCGTGCTGCAAGGGCAGCGTATGAGGAAATGCCACCAAGGTACCGGCAGGCAAGAGCCGCGAAACCGGAAAGATACGAAGAGGGAGATTCCGAGGTGGAACGAACAAGAGTCTACCGGAACCCTTTGGGGGAACGCCTGGGGGAAAGATGTTTGCCAGACCGGGATGCGAGGCACAGGTTGGACAGAGTACATCTTTTCGAAATGATCGAATCTGAGGGTCCTCCTGGCCCAAGGTGCTTTGGCCCACGAATCATGGGAGAAGAGCCACCGGTACGCAATTTCCAGTTGCCCCGGGACACAAAAACGTATGACGGCACGACAAAGCCGGAAGATTGGCTGGCAGATTATGTCACAGCTGTTTACGTAGCTGGTGGTGGAGTAAACCGGTGTTGGGCGGTAAGAATCATACCGTCCTACCTGGTAGGTCCTGCGAGGATTTGGCTTAACAATTTGCCGGCAGGAAGCATTAACGGATGTTTGGACTTTGAGGAAGCCTTTGTGAACAACTTCAGCAGCACTTACAAGAGGCCAAACCGGCCCCAACAGCTTGCTTTATGTCAGTAGCGTGCCGATGAAACAGACAGGGATTATCTCACCCGATGGAACTCAATGAGAAACATGTGTGATGGAGTGATTGAAGCACAAGCGATTGCTTGGTTCAGTCAAGGATGCCGGAGAGGATCACCACTGTGGCAAAAGCTGCAGAGAAGCATGCCAGCAACCTTGGCGGAGATGATACGTGTGGCGGATAGCTATGCATTGGGAGACCCAATGCAACCGGCGGTACAAGCTGAGCCGGAGCAGTCAAACCAGCCTCAGCAGCGACAGGAACAGTACCGGGACAACCGGAACAACAAAAGAAGGGAAGATTTCCCGGATCGAAGGTACGCTCTGCAGCAAGTTGCTGCTGTGCAAGAAAATTATGATGCCGGCAGCAGCCAGAGGCAGAAAACCGGATCGTAGCCATGGGCGGGTCCTAAGAAGCAGTGGGTCGAAAAGAAACCCTGGGGCCAGAAAAAGAATTGGCAAGAACCCGTAAAATACACCATGGAAGCCGCCATGGATCAACCTTGCCGGTGGCACACGCCGAACCCGGATCACCCGTCAAACCACCTGACGAAGGATTGTTCTTGGACCAAGTACTTGATGCAAAAAGGAGCAGTAAAAGATGCGCAAGCACAAGGGTGCTCCACAGTATTGCCGCCATCGCAAGATATGCTGCGCCAGCAACAACTACCACCTCCACCACCACTTACTGGAGCAAACGCCTTACCGGTACAGCCTCAGCCAAACAGGCAACAATACCTGCAAGTTAACCGGGTGGAGCAAAATAATGACCAACCACCTCCACCGGCACCTTTAGGCCGGAATGTTTGCGAGGACCCGCATCTGTGCTGTGTTGTCTTTGTCACTGAGCCAACAGATAGGCAAAGTGTGCATCGCCGCTCCATGGAAGTAAACGCCGTGATGCCGGCGGTACCAAAGTACATGCTGTGGTCTGATCAGGAAATCACCTGGTCGTTCAAGGATCACCCTAAAATTATGCCGAATCCGGGTGGATATGCTCTTGTTGTGGACCCAATCATGAAGGGGCCGGAAACTCGAGTAAAATTCAGCAAGGTGCTGATAGACAACGGCAGCAGCATAAACATCATGTACAAGCATACCATGCGTACACTGGGCATAACAGAGAACATGCTGCAGCCAACTCGCACAACGTTCCACGGAATCGTTCCGGGTTTGTCTTGCGCTCCGATAGGAAAGGTTCGGGTGGATGTGTTGTTTGGAGGACGTGACAATTGCCGGGTTGAAAACATTGAGTTCGAGGTGGTGGACTTAGACAGTCCCTACCATGCGTTGCTGGGAAGGCCAGCATTAGCAGCTTTCATGGCTACGACTCATACGGCTTACCTCAAGATGAAGATGCCGGCACCTCGTGGACCCTTGACTGTGGTGGGAAATTATAAAGTCTCGCTGGAAACAGCATCTGCCGGATCAAACCTAGCGGAATCGCTGGTGATCGCGGAGGAAAAAAGGAGGATGCAAACCGCAGTTGCGCTGGCTCAGTCATCAAAATTGAGCTTAGCGGCAATGAGTGGAAACTTGGACTCACCGGCATTCAAACTGACAAATGAAACAAAGGACATTGTGCTGGATCCGGCTTACCCAGAGCGCACCGTTCGTATCGGTGTCGGCCTCAGTCAAGCATAGGAAAGCGCGCTTGTCAGCTTCCTCCGTGAGAATCGGAATATCTTTGCCTGGTCTACTGATGACTTGGTGGGTGTTCCGAGGGAGCTGGCTGAGCACTCTCTAAACGTCCGGAAGGATGCCAAGCCGGTGCGACAACCTTTGCGCCGTTTCGCTGAAGATAGGAGGAAAATCATTGGAGAAGAGGTGAGAAAACTGTTGGTTGCCGGTTTCATCGTGGAGGTCACGCACACAGAGTGGCTGGCTAATCCGGTGATGGTCGAAAAGAAGAAAGATGAGAACCTGGAGGCAAAAGCTCCGAAGGTGTGGCGCATGTGCATCGACTACACCAACCTCAACAAGGCTTGCCCAAGAGATCCTTTCCCTTTGCCCCAGATCGATCAAGTGATTGATTCTACTGCTGGGTGTGAGTTGTTGTCTTTTCTGGATGCGTTTTCCGGTTTCCACCAAATCCCCCTGAAAAAGGAAGATCAAATAAAGACTGCGTTCATTACCCCGCACGGGGCTTATTGCTATGTTACTATGCCTTTTGGTTTGCGCAACGCTGGTGCAACATACCAGCGCTGTATGCAAAAATGCTTGTTTGATCAAATCGGAAAAAATGTGCAAGTCTATGTGGACGACATTGTGATAAAAACTAAAGTAAAAGACACCTTAATCGACGACATCCGGCAAACATTTGACAACCTAAGACGATTCCGGATGAAACTCAACCCGGCAAAGTGCACCTTTGGTGTCCCTGCCGGCAAGCTGCTTGGCTTTCTCATGTCAAGCCGGGGCATTGAAGTCAATCCGGTAAAAATCCGGGCAATAGAAAGAATGACTGTCCCGCGAGAACTAAAAGATGTGCAAAAGTTTACCGGAAGCTTGGCATCGCTGAGCCGGTTCATAAGCAGGCTAGGAGAAAAGGCTTTGCCGCTCTATGCTTTGATGAAAAAATCGGATACTTTTGTCTGGACCACACAGGCAGACGCAGCATTCAAAGAGCTGAAAAACATGCTCGCAACGGCCCCAATCTTGGCCTCGCCCTTGGAAAGAGAGCCCATGTTGCTTTATATAGCGGCAATGAACCGGGTGGTTAGTGTCGTGGTCGTGGTAGAACGAGAAGAGGAAGGAAAAACCGTGCAGAGGCCGGTATACTACCTGAGCGAAGTGCTCTCCTCCTCAAAGCAAAACTACCCGCACTTCCAAAAGATGACGTATGGCGTGTTCATGGCCGCCACGAAGCTCAAGCACTACTTTGAGGAGCACCCCATGAAGGTGGTGAGTGAGGCACCCATCTCCGATATCATGGGCAACAAGGACGCCAGCGGCCGGATTGCAAAATGGGCAATTCAGTTGTCACCGTATGTGCCGGTATACGAAAGAAGAGATGCCATAAAATCACAAGCTTTGGCTGATTTCTTAGTTGATTGGGCGGAAATGCAATACAAGCCGCCAGAACACAAGATAGAGTACTGGAAGATGCACTTTGACGGATCCAAGCTCAAGGAGGGTCTGGGTGCTGGTGTGGTACTCACCTCACCAAAGGGAGATCATCTCCGGTATGTTTTGCAAGTGCACTTCAGGGCATCAAACAATGTCGCTGAGTACGAAGCTCTGATACATGGGCTTAAGGTCGCAAAAGAAATCGGTGCTCTCCGGATCATTTGCTACGGCGACTCAGATCTTGTGGTACAGCAGTGTTCCGGAGATTGGGATGCAAAAGATGCCAACATGGCCTCATACCGGTTCCATGTGCAAAAGATTGCCGGATTCTTTGAAGGCTGCGAGTTTCACCACGTGTCGCGTGCAGAAAATGAAGCCGCGGATACTCTATCCAAGCTAGGTTCGTCTAGGCAAGAAATTCCTCCCGGAATAGCCTTGGCACACTTAAGAGTTCCATCAATCAAGCCAAGTCCGGAGTCGGAATCAATTTTCGTACCGGAGTCGCATGTGGTGCCAATGGATATTGACGAAGGAAACCCGGGGACTATTCCGGCAAACTCGGGGACTGTACCGGTAAACTCGGAGACTACGACGCCCATACCGGAAGAGGCAATGCTTGTGGACAGCATGGACATAGACGTGCCAGTGTTTGTGGTTAGAGAGGCACCATCTTGGGTTAAACCTATTAAGGAATTCCTGATCAACGGCACCTTGCCGGTTGACGAAAATGAGTCAAGAAGGATACAGAGAAGGTCCAAAGCCTACACCATCATCAATGGCGAGGTGTACAAGAGAAGTGTTACCGGTGTCCTCCAAAGGTGCGTGGAACCGGAAGAGGGAAAAGAAATGCTTGAGGAAATTCACCGAGGAGAATGCGGGCATCACGCTTCCTCAAGGGCGCTAGTGGCAAAGGTGTTCCGGCATGGGTTCTATTGGCCAACGGCTTTGGACAATGCTGAGGATCTGGTAAGAAAATGCAATGGGTGCCAGAGGTACGCCAAGCAAAACCATACCCCAGCGTCCGGTTTAAAGACCATACCGCTAACTTGGCCGTTTGCGGTTTGGTGCCTGGACATGGTTGGACCGTTCAAAACCGTAAGGGGAAACATGACCCACATCTTGGTAATGGTGGACAAATTCACCAAGTGGCTGGAAGTGAAGCCTATCGCAAAATGTGATGGCCACACAGCAGTGAAGTTCCTAAAGGATGTAATCTTGCGGTATGGATACCCACATAGTATCATAAATGACAATGGCTCAAACTTTGCTCAAGGAGAATTCAAGCGGTTCTGTGAAAACAAAAACATCCGGCTGGATTTGTGCTCAGTAGTGCATCCACAAGGCAATGGCCAAGTTGAAAGAACAAACGCTTTGGTACTTTCCGGTATCAAACCAAGACTCATTGATGCAATAGAAAAATCACCGGGGTGTTGGCTCGATGAGCTACCATCTGTACTGTGGAGTATAAGAACAACTCCAAACCGGTTTACCGGATGCACTCCATTCTTTATGGTTTATGGAGCAGAAGCGGTCATACCAACCGACATTCTCCACGATTCGCCAAGGGTGCAACTCTATACCGAAGAAGAGGTAAAGGAGGCCCGAGAAAATGATGTGGACTTGCTAGAAGAAGCAAGAGAGTTAGCTTTGGCAAGAACGGCCATTTATCAGCAAAACCTCAGACGCTATCATAGCCGGAAGGTTAACCCGAGGGTATTCCGGGAAGGAGACCTAGTGCTACGCCTAGTGCAGCGCACTGAAAACCGGCACAAGCTGTCCCCCCCATGGGAAGGACCTTTCATTGTGAGCAAGGCTCTCCACAACGATGCATATTACCTAATTGACGCGCAGGAATGGAAGAAAGGAAAGGCGGACAAATCCGGAGAGGAGACCAAACGCCCGTGGAATGTAGCTCTGTTGCGTCCTTTCTACTCTTGAAGTTGTGGTGTAAGAAGTTCCTTTTTGTACCTTATGTGCTATGGATAAAAGATGTCGGAACCTCGAATGAGTCTCGGGAACTACCCTTAATAAGTTGCATGTAACATGTTTATTTTTTCTGTTTACCGGTTGCTTATTGAACGTTTTTTCTTTCCGGTTTAGTAGTGTGCTAGACCCTACCGGAGTCTTTGACTCTGCTGTTGTCCACAACTTGGCTTCATGGCAAGCAAGATAAACCGGTAGGGGATAAGCACATGAACTGCGAAGAGGGAGAGCGGGAAAGAACAATCCGGAAAAATTTAACTAACCCCGGTGATACCGGTTTTTTGCAAAAATTTCGAGTTATTTCTAAGTTCAAGAAAATGCTTGCTTGGTAAAAGAACTTTGTGCTCATACGCCAAAAACGCCCAGAGAAGGCAGGCAGAGCCAAAGCAAAAGAGCCAAGTATGCATCAAATTGGATGCAGAAACAATTTCGAAATCATCGCAGTGCAAGAAAAAGCAAATCAACAAGCAAGTATGCTAAGGCAAACATAAGTTACTTAACTACCGGAATAGCATAGCCGGCATAAATTGTTGTACCACAACCAAAATAAAGGTTAAAGTATTATCTTACATCATAAACCCCGGCATCCCCGGGGTAGAATTTAACGGGCAATGTTTCCAGGTTCAACAGGACGAGCATGTCACATGCATCATTCAAGCAAACTTCAAGCCACAGGGGCTTCAGGAGGAGCGTCTTGGGCATCAGGACTCTCTGGGGGCGCGTCACCACCTCCGGCCTCATCAGCGCCTTCATCCTCCTCCTCCTCGCTCAGATAATCCTTGACGTCTTCAGGAGGGGGGATGAAGGTGCGCATTTCAGCGTACTCCGCGATGTGGTACGCGCGATCCTGCTGCTTAGCGGTGAGGATCTGGTCCAGGTCAGTGGGAGCCCCTTCGCGCACGCCGATGAGGGCGTCCAGGTCCAGCTCCGGGTACCAGGAGCAGGCAACGCGAAGCACTAAGTCCGCTCCGGCACGGGCAGCAGAGCACTGCCACTCCCGGATCCTTCGGCCGGCACCTTTCAGACGATCGCTGATGAGGGAGAAGCTGTCTGGCACTTCTTCTCCGGGCTAGAGAGTCCTGTAGAGCTGGGCGGCCACCTCCGGAATGTCAGAGACGTTCCGGTCCACGCAGCGCATGTGGGAGACCCGCGCGTTCAGCGCAACCAGATGGTCATAGGGGTCCCAGGCCGCAGCCAAGTCCTTGCACCCCTGGGCAACCCGGTGCTCTCCAACCTTCTTCGTAGCATACATCTGGGAGTCCGGAAAGAGCCCTGCAGGACAAAAGAGAAGAAGCTAAGCACATGCTACCGGAACAGACAAGCTTATAAACAGGAACCGGAAAAGAAAAAAGAGAAACGTACGGAGGGCAAGCGCGTCAGTTCGCGTAACCAGAAGGTCGTACTCCTTCTGTTCCGCCTCCAGCCGCGCGACCTTGTCCTCGGCTGCCTTCCGCGCCTTGGCGGCCTTCTCCTCGGCTGCTTTATGCGCCTTGGCGGCCTTGCCCTCGGCTGCCTTCTGCGCTTTGGCGGCCTCTTCCAGCTCAGCCTGCAACACCACATTGGCTTTGCCGGCATCCTCCAGCGCCTCATTCAGCCTGGCCTCCGCAGCAGATTCAGCAGCCTTCAGCGCCTGAGCATGGTCAAGGCCAAGCTGGATAAGCTGGTCCTTGAGCTCCTTGTAGCTGGCCTTCTGGGCGCTTAGCTCCTCCTGATGATTCAGAACAAGTTTGTCCTTCTCCTCTGAGAACCGGAAAGAAAATGTTAGCAAAATTATACTGATACAATGCAGAAAACGCAAGATAACCGGAAAGTAGGAAGCTGTACCTTGGGCGGCGGCAAGCTGCGTCTTGAAGGCCTCGATGGAAGCTTCCGGAATGGCTGTTGAAACAGAAAATCATAAGTGTTAAGAATTGAGAGAAAGAAAACCTTCCGGTAAAAAGATGCCGGAGGCGCAAGAAGTTACCTTGGCACTTGCTGTGTGCCTCAGCGAGGTCCCGGTGCTCCCAAAGAAGCTCCTCGAAAAGGACCTTCCGGGCGTCAGCCGTGCTCTGTTCAAGGAAATGATGTTAGCAAAGAGCAAAAATCTCAACCCGAAACTCGGGGACTGGCTATGCCGGTTTCGCGCGTTTCTAGTAAAGTTTCGCGCTAAGAGCAAAGATCTTAACCCGAAACTCGGGGACTGGCTATGCCGGTTTCGCGCGTTTCTAGTAAAGTTTCGCGCTAAGAGCAAAGATCTTGACCCGAAACTCGGGGACTGGGTATGCCGGTTTCGCGCGTTTCTAGTAAAGTTTCGCGCTAAGAGCAAAGATCTTAACCCGAAACTCGGGGACTGGCTATGCCGGTTTCGCGCGTTTCTAGTTAAGTTTCGCGCTAAGAGCTACGCTCTCAACACGAAACTCGGGGACTGGGAGGATAGACAAGATTCAACAAAAAAGAGAAACTGGCATAAAATTGAGGGTTCAAGGAAAGATAGAAAAAAGCCAAGAAAGAGGAACTAAGGTAAATCAAAAAATAGAACAGGCTTTGTGAGACTCACCATCATGTTGTTCGTAGCATCGAACCACGCGCTGTCCAACTCCTTGACGGCTTGACGCAGCCGCATGAAGTGCTCTTCGGAGCACCGCGCGCCAGCAGGGTCAAGCGCCGGTAGCCGGTCCTTGCCCAGACCGTGGGTCGCCTTGGACATGTCCGCGGCGTTCCACTTCTCTGCATAAGGCAGCAAGTACCCCAAATCCCGGCCTTCACGCTGGAACGCGGTGATCCGGCCAAGCAGGCCGGTGGCCTTCTTGACGACTGCGCTAGCAGCGCGGGAAACGTGCAGCGCCAAGGGCTGCTGGCCACCGGAGGAGGCACTAGGGGCCGTTTCCTTCCCCTTGACGAGCGTCAAGGTCTTGGGCGGCGATGCCGGGGGAGTGGCACCGGCTGGCTCGGCGTGAGGAGCTTCCGGTGGTGGCGTTGGCGTGGCCTTGGGAGAAGGTGGAGCGTCAGGCGCGTCACCCGGGGCGGAGCTTGCCGGCGCGGAGGTTTCCGGCATGGCTTTGGAGGGGGAAGTCATCTTGGGCTTCTTCTTTTTCTTCTTTTCTAGGACGGGAGGAACTAGAGGTTCCGCCCGCCCGGCAGCTTCTTCTCCGGTGCCGATGTTGCTGGCGCCGGTATCCTGGGTCTCGGGAAGGAAGGCAAGGTCCTCCTCGGTGCGGTGATCTAGCGATGTAGGGGCCGCACGCCCCAAACTTGTAGCGCCTCCCAGAGGGGAGGCAGAGGTGTTGCTGGCACCAGAGGGTGCCGGGCTTGAGTGAGGAGGAGGAGTTGAGGTCCTTGCGGATCCGGCGGAGCCCTCAGGCCTGGGGCCGAGCTTGAGCGCGGGGCTGAAAGAAAGAAAAAGAAAGGGTTAAAAAAAAGGCAACCGGAAAAGAGCTTGGTAAAAACGAAACTAGCAGAGAAACGGGGCCTTACCCGGAAGAGGTTGGCATCTGCTTGCCCTTGTAGCGCCTCGTGCCTACTTGCTTCCCCGCAAAGGGTTCAGTCCGGAAGCGCTTGGATGCAGGGGCTTGGCTCGTACCGGCATCGGAAGCCGGGGTCTTGTTCTTTTTGCCCTGGGTCATGAGTTTCTCCACAAACTCATGGCCAGCTTCGGCCTGCAGGGGGGCGACATGCTCGTGGACCTGTGGTTTGATGTTGGCTGAGGGAACATCTACAAAGGAACAATAACAGAGGAATATGAGAGATATAAAAGAAGAGCTACCTCTAGCACGGTCAATTCATCAGACGAACCGGATGGTTTCGGTGGAGATTTGCCGAGGCGAGAGGCAGGAGTCCGGCCCATCTTCAAATCTTGCCAATGGATGACGGGGTCCGGGTCAAATTTGTCCAAACCACGTTTCCGGCAAGGGCCTCGCCGGACAGATAAGATGCCGGGGAAGCGGTCCTTGGCCTAAAAAACAAAAGAGAAAAATGGTTAGTCACAGTATAAAAGTTACCGGTGAACCGACCCGAGTTGTGTAATTTCTTACTTCTTGGGTCGGAGGGTTAGTGGAACTGAGGGGCCGGAGGCCCCATTCCCAGTCTTCCGGCATGGCATTCTGGCAGATCTGCCTAGCCTTGAGGACAACGTCCTTTTTGCTGAGAGGAAGTCTGGTGATCTTGGTAGGATCACCGGGACCATACATCTCGCTCATCTTATGAGCGCGGCGCTGAAGAGGAAGTACCCGGCGCGAGATAAAGGTGCGGATAATATCGTCGGAGCAGATGTTGGTATCCTTCATCCGCTGTTTCATGAAGCGTATAATCCGGTTGGTCTCATTATGAGATTCCTTCGGATTGTAGCCCCAGTTGGCCCTTGTGGGTGGCGCCGGATCGAAAGGAGGCAGATCAATGAGATCTGCGGCGCCGTTGTTCTTCACGTAGAAGAAGGTCCCTTGCCATAACCGGCATGACTCAAGACCAGAAAACTTGAAAAAGGGGCTCTGTTGACGAGAGCCGATGATGCATGACCCGCACTGTACGGGGGGTTTGGGTTTAGGAATTTCCTTGCCCTGAACGGAATTGATCCGAAGAGCAAAGAAGCGGGCAAACATCTCGCGGGTGGGACGAATGCCGATATAAGCCTCCATGAAGGTGGCATAACACGAGAGGTAGAAAACGGCGCTGCCGGGAAGATGGTGAGGTTGGAGTTTGTAAAAATCAAGAAAACTCCGGAAGAAAGCAGAGACGGGGAGGCCGAAGCCGCGCTCGAAGTGAGCGAGAAAGACGACGCGTTCACCGGGATTAAGCACCGGTTCAATCTCGTCGCCGGGGAGCCGGCAGGTTACTCCTTCCGGAATCCTCCTGGACCGGTAAAGCCAGTCAATCTCGTACTGGCTAACGTTGGAGCCCATCCAGGCCCCGCGCGTGACACCGGAAGGATCTACGCCGGAAGCTTGGCTAGAGCTACCGGTCTCCTGATCACTACCGGAATCAACGTCCATCTGAACAAGATCGGCGGTTAATCCGTCGGAGGATTGACTATGCCGGCTATCGGAGGAAGAAGTAGAAGAAGAAGCAGAGGAAGACTCCTCCCTAGACATGAGCTTTGATGCAGAGAAACAAGAATCCCACAATCTACCCCCGCGCGAAGATCTACGAGAGAGGGAAAAAGCAAAGAAAAAGAAGAAGTAAATACACTGCCAACTCGAGATCTGGAAAGCAAGCAAAGAAGGGGTAACAGCAGATTGAGCCTAACCTGAGGCGGCGGAGTCGCAGAGGAAGTGGTTCGTCGCTGGATTGACGGGCCTGCGGTCGGCGAGGAGGTCCGTCGGCGGCGAGGTGGAAAGAAGCTCGGGAAAACACCAATGCAGCGACCGCGAGAGAAGCACCACAGAAGTTCTTCCCGCGGCGAGGTCCGGCGACGTTCGGCGGAGCGGCAGCGGAGTTTCGCCAGACGGCGGAGTTCGAGCGGCGAACGGAGCGGCGGAGGCGCAGAGAGCAAGGGCACTATGCACGAAGAAGTGGGGAATGCGAAGAGGAGGAAGAAGAAGGGGCGGTTTTCCCTTATAAAGAAAGAGAGAGAATTGGGCCAAGAAACCACCGGGCCGCGACGGTTCGCTCCACGGGCCGCCACGTGGCGTGGCGGTACACGCGAGAAACCAAAAAGCCACAGCGAGGTACACACGGATCCAAAATAGTGGTTGGGATCCGCTGCGAAGCAGTTAATACGCGCGCGGAAGCCGAAGGGAAGTGACCCCTGACACTGGCGCGTCAGTCACAATGCGCATGTCGCTGACAGGCGCGGGACCCAATATATTCTCGACTTCGCCGAGGAAGTGTTTAATGACTAAGATGCCGGAGGATAAGATACCGAAAAATGCCTTGCAAAAAGAAGAAAACATGAGTCCGGGCAAAGATGCCGGAGCAAAGCTAAGCGCCGGATAAGTTAAACCGGTATCTAAGGACGTGAGAACCTGGCATGGTCTGTTGGATAGAATCCGCCAGACTATACCAGCTTCGGTGACTAATGTTGGGGGGATGACCCCCGGTATGCCAAAGGCATGCCAAACCGGATGGTCTTATCCATCAAGATACTGGTTTAATGTTCATACCGGAGCACAAAGATAAGAGTTTGGCTAAGTAAAGCTAAGCCGGTATCCCCAAGAAGGGTATACCGGGACCGGATAGAAAAGATACCGGGACACCGGAAGGAAGAGCATGTCGGCAGGACTGGTCAAAGATTCTCTCCAGAACTAGAGGACGAAGATGAGCTAAGCAAAGTAGCTTTAAGCGAAGGCCTGACGATAAAGAGGAGGATGACGATCAAAGAAGCCGGAGGACATCAGCCTCCCTGTTTAAAGAAGACCCCGGCGTCATCCATTATTAAAGTAGCTTTATAAAGTATCTTTGTAAAGTAGTTTGTCTAGTCAAAGATGCCATTAGGGTTTCTTGCCCTGTAAGCCACCCTCTCCCCTATATAAGGAGAGGGGGCAGCCTCCTTCACAGGCGCGGAACGTAGAGATAGAGAGACCCTGTGAACACAAACCTGTAACCTGTGGAGATCAATGAAGAATATGATCTAGAGCGAGTTCTTCCTTGTGTCTTTCTTCTTCAACCTCTGGCCTTGGCCAAGTTCTTGAGGAAACCATCCGGAAGTTCATCCCATCTAATCACAAACCCTCCCCCGAATCCTCTAGCGTCCATTCGGCCCCAACTTAAGCCATCCTATGGCATCTGTCTGTTCACCACGACGACAGGCTGCCTGACAGTAGGGGGCCCGCCTGTACGGGGCAGCGTGGGACGTTGGATTAGACGGTGATCGTGCGGCGCACGATCATCATCTTCTCCGGCGAGAAGCTCGCGCTGGCGCGGCGGCAGTAGGGGGTCGGAGCGCTAACCAGGGGTCCAGCGGCCGGCGGCGAGGTTCAGGGCGAGGTTGTCGACGGTGGTGAGGCATCCTGTAGCAATGGCGGAGCTCGAGGCGGCCTGGATCAACGGCAATTTCTCCAGGGCTTCCGCGGCTCCAATCGTCCGATTGGGGCGGCTCCGGCGTCGATTGAGTGAGTGGAGTGGTTGTGGAGAAGCAAGGATGGGAGGAGAAGGTGGTGGTGTGCTTGGTTTGGCTCGGGGAGATCTCTATTTATAGATGGGCGAGTGGCCGTGGGTGCTGTGGTGGTGGCGACATGGGCGCGGCGGTTCCGGCGAGCTAGAGGGCTAGGCAAGGACGCGGCGGTGTTCAGCATGTCCAGGCGGTCCTCCTGGTGCCGACAGCGGGGTCGGACGGTGCCTAACGCGGTCGCGTTGCTTCCGTGTCTGGTGGTGTCCGTGGCGGGGTTTGGTCTCCGTCTCCGGCGACGGCGGGCACGGGTCGCGGTCGAGGGCGTGTCTGGCGGCTTCGTGCGTGTGCGGCGGTGCTCAACCCATCGAGCGGTGGTCCAGGGCGTGCGTAGGCTGGCGAGACGGCGCGTGGCTAGTGGCGCCCGCGCGTGCACTGCTGCGACGCCAGCGGTATGCCGATGCCGTTCTTGGCGCGCGTAGTGCGGCGGCTGTCATCGTTCACCTCGACACTGGCAGTGCTAGGGTGGTGTAGGGATGCATGGTGGCGAGGTTGGGCACCAGGGCCAGTGGTGGAGAGGAAGGAGAGGAGAGGGAGCACGGCATGGGCCGGCATGGCCATGTCCATGGATGGCTAGCTCCTCTCCCTAGGGTTGCTATGCTAGTGTGAGGAAGAGAGGGGACCAGGGGACATGTAGAGTGGAGTAGGGGAGGTTTGAGGGTTAGGCAAACACTATTTCAAATAGTGTTTTCATTCATTCATATTTGAAATTTGCAAATTTTTCCCAAATTTGGTTGAGCTCAAATGGATTCAAAATTTGAAAGTGTGAGTTTGGTTAAGTTGTAAATGACCAGGGACAACTATGTGTGTTGGTGGAATTTTAAAAATCAAATAATTACAAAATTGGACAAAGTGAGATTGTTGCACATAATAAAAAGTCTCAACTTTGCATGAGCATAGTTTGTGACCCAAGATGAATTTGGCATGGTGGTCTTTACAAAAGTTGTTCACCTTGATGTGCTCTTGGATGACATGCAAAGAATTGAGAAAGTGTAGTTTGAAAAATTTGAGATACAAGGGCTCAAAGTAATGACCAGAATATAAAAAGTAGATTTGACCATTATTCTATGTGATCCCATTTTGAGTTTGAATTTGATTTGAATTGTGTTTCTTTGATTCCAATAGTTGTAATAAGTGTTTAGTAACATACTCCAACTAATGGTGAAGACCAAAATGGTCTAGGGTCAAAATTTGTAAAAATGGCATAAACCATATGTGAGGGTATTTGGGTTTTCTTATTAGATTTCTTTCTCTTTTATTTTATTTGGTTCATGATCTTCACTTGATCACATTAGGGTTTTAGGGTTTTGCACAATAACACAATAACAATCAACATGGCATATCACTCAAATGCACAAGTCCTATGCATGGCACTATATGCAAATAAAAGTTTTTGTTGGCTCTGAATTTTGGATCTCTGAAATTCTTCTTCTTTTCTATTATTGAAATTTGGGATGTTACAAACTCTTCCCCCTTACAAAAGATCTCGTACCGAGATCTAAAAGAAAAATTAGGTACTAAAGAGATCTGGGTATTCTTTCTTCATATCTTCCTCCCGCTCCCAAGTGGCTTCGTCTTCGGTATGGTTACTCCACTGTATCTTCAGAAACTTGATGCTTCGGGTGCGGGTGTGATGTCTACTCACGCTTCTTTTCCTGTAGACAATGTTGGGCCTCCAAGAGCAGAGGTTTGTAGAACATCAGCAAGTTTTCCCTTAAGTGGATCACCCAAGGTTTATCGAACTCAGGGAGGAAGAGGTCAAAGATATCCCTCTCAAGCAACCCTGCAATCACGATACAAGAAGTCTCTTGTGTCCCCAACACACCTAATACACTTGTCAGATGTATAGGTGCACTAGTTCGGCGAAGAGATAGTGAAATACAAGTAGTATGGATGTATATGAGTGGTAATAGTAATCTGAATAAAATATGGCAGCGAGTAAACATGCAGTAGAACAGTAAGTAAGCGGTGTTTGCAGTATTGGAAACAAGGCCTAGGGTTCATACTTTCACTAGTGGACACTCTCAACATTGATCGCATAATAAATAAATAACTTCTCTCATTTGTGCTACATACACTCTTTTGTTGGATGACAAACACCATTCGTTGTGTAGGGATACAAGAGCTCCCTCAAGCCGGAGTTAACAAGCGCCACAACATTCAGCATTCATATTTAAGTAACCTTAGAGCATAATAGATCTTTGCAAAATAAACCGAGTACTAACATAGCATACACACTGTCACCATTACACTATGAAAGGGGGAATAGATCACATCAATACTATCATAGCGATAATCAACTCCATAACCTACAAGAGATTATGATCATAATCTACGACAAGAACTACACGATGCACACACTGTCACCATTACACCATGCAGGAGGAATAGACTACTTTAATAACATCACATGAGTAGCACATAGACTAGTAGCGATACAAAGCACATTGCAATCATAAAGGGATATAAATAAGCACTTCACTATGCCATTCATAACAGTGAATAAGTATTCTGTGAAATATAGCCTAAGAGACCCACACGGTGCACACACTGTCGCCTTTACACACGTGGGACAAGGAGTCTCCGGAGATCACATAAGTAAAACCCACTTGACTAGCATAATAACATCTAGATTACAAGCATCATCATATGAATCTCAATCATGTAAGGCAGCTCATGAGATTATTGTATTGAAGTACATAGGAGAGAGATGAACCACATAGCTACCGGTACAGCCCCGAGCCTCGATGGAGAACTACTCCCTCCTCATGGGAGCAGCAGCGGTGATGAAGATGGCGGTGGTGTCGATGAAGGAGCCTTCCGGGGGCACTTCCCCATCCCGGCGGCGTGCCGGAACAGAGACTCCTGTCCCCCAGATCTTGGCTTCGCGATGGCGGCGGCTCTGGAACTTTTCTCGTACCGTGGCTTATTCGTATCGGGGTTTTAGGTCAGGGAGCTTATATAGGCGAAAGGGGAGCCTCAGAGGGGCCCTGGTGGGGCCAGACAACAGGCCGGCGCCCCCCCCCCCTCTGGCCGCGCCGCCACCATGTGTGGTGGGCCTGTGGCCCCCCTCTGCTGACTCTCGGGTGTTCTGGAAGCTTCCGGTGAAAATGGGGTACTGGGCGTTGATTTCGTCCGATTCCGAGAATATTTCCTTACTAGGATTTCTGACACCAAAAACAGCAGAAAACAGGAACTGGCACTTCGGCATCTCGTCAATAGGTTAGTTCCGGAAAACGCATCAAAACATCATAAAGTGTGAACAAAACATGTAGGTATTGTCATAAAACAAGCATGGAACATCAGAAATTATAGATACGTTGGAGACGTATCAGCATCCCCAAGCTTAGTTCCTACTCGTCCTCGAGTAGGTAAACGATAACAACAAATAATTTCTGAAGTGACATGCTACCATCATAATCTTGATCAACATTATTGTAAAGCATATGACATGAATGGAGTGATTCAAAGCAATGATCTATAGTTTGCTAACAAATAGATAACATATAGCAAAACTTTTCATGAATAGTACTTTCAAGACAAGCATAAAAATGTCTTGCATAAGAGTTAACTCATAAAGCAATAAGTTCAAAGTAAAGGCATCGAAGCAACACAAAGGAAGATATAAATTTCAGCAGTTACTTTCAACTTTCAACATGCATATCTCATGGATAATTGTCAACACAGAGTAATATGATGAATGCAAATAAGCAAGTATGTAAGAATCAATGCACAGTTGACACAAGTGTTTGCTTCTAAGATGGAAGGAAGTAGGTAAACTGACTCAACATAAAAGTAAAAGATAGGCCCTTCGCAGAGGGAAGCAGGGATTAAATCATGTGCTAGAGCTTTTCAAGTTTTGAAATCATATAGAGAGCATAAAAGTAAAATTTTGAGAGGTGTTTGTTGTTGTCAACGAATGGTAATGGGTACTCTAACTACCTTATCAACCAGACTTTCAAAAGCGGCTCCCATGAAGGACGTTATCTCTACCAGCAAGGTAGATCATCCCTCTTCTCTTTTGTTTACACATGTACTTTAGTTTTATTTATTAGATGACACTCCCCCCAACCTTTGCTTACACAAGCCATGGCTAACCGAATCCTCGGGTGCCTTCCAACATTCACATACCATGGAGGAGTGTCTATTTGCAAATTTAAGTTGCTTACTGATAGATCAGAGCAAAACATGTGAAGAGAATTATTAATGCAAGTTAATTAATTGGGGCTGGGAACCCCATTGCCAGCTCTTTTTGCAAAATTATTGGATAAGCGGATGAGCCACTAGTCCATTGTGAAAGTCTGTCAGAAGTAAATGACAAGATCGAAAGATAAAACACCACATACTTCCTCATGAGCTATAAAACATTGACACAAATAAGAGATAATAACTTTTGAATTGTTTAAAGGTAGCACATAAAGTATTTACTTGGAATGGCAGGAAATACCACATAGTAGGTAGATATGGTGGACACAAATGGCATAGGTTTTGGCTCAAGGTTTTGGATGCACGAGAAGTATTCCCTCTCAGTACAAGGCTTAGGCTAGCAAGGTTGTTTGAAGCAAACACAAGTATGAACCGGTACAGCAAAACTTACATAAGAACATATTGCAAACATTATAAGACTCTACACTGTCTTCCTTGTTGCTCAAACACTTTTACTACAAAATATCTAGACTTTAGAGAGACCAATCATGCAAACCAAATTTCAACAAGCTCTACAGTAGTTCTCCACTACTAGATTTAACTACATGATGCAAGAGCTTAAACATGATCTATGAGAGCTCAAAACAATTGCCAAGTATCAAATTATTCAAGACCATATGAAGCATTTTCTGATTCCAACAAAATAACAACAAGTGAAGCGATCAACTTTCACCCTTGAACATTAAAAGCAAAAATGAAGAACACTAGTGTTCATATGAAAAAGCGGAGCGTGTCTCTCTCCCACACAAGGATGAACTTATTCAGAGAACAAAGATAACAAAACAAAAATAAAAGCACACAGACGCTCCAAGTAAAGTATATAAGATGTGACTGAATAAAAATATAGTTTCAATAGAAGAAACCTTATAAGTTGTCGATGAAGAGGGGATGCCTTGGGCATCCCCAAGCTTAGATGCTTGAGTCTTCTTAAAATATGCAGGGATGAACCACTGGGGCATCCCCAAGCTTAGACCTTTCACTCTTCTTGATCATAGTATATCACCCTCTTCTATTGACCCTTGAAAACTTCCTCCACACCAAACTTCAAGCAAACTCATTAGAGGGTTAGTGCATAATCAAAATTCACATGTTCAGAGGTGACACAATAATTCTTAACACTTCTAGACATTGCACAAAGCTTCTAAAAGTTAATGGAACAAAGAAACTCATTCAACATAGCAAAAGCGGCAATGCGAAATAAAAGGCAGAATCTGTCAAAAACAGAACAGTCCGTAAAGATGAATCTGGCAAGGGCACTTAACTTGCTCAAATGGAAAAACTCAAAACTAATGAAAGTTGCGTACATATCTGGGGATCACACACATAAATATGCAGATTTTTTTGATTTGTTTACAGAGACTTCTGCTCAAATTCGTGACAGACAGCAAATCTGTTTCTGCGCAGTAATCCAAATCTAGCATCAACTTTACCATAGAGACTTTACTTGGCACAAAAACATGATAAGGAGAGGTTGCTACAGTAGTAAACAACTTCCAAGACTCAACAAAACAAAAATTGCTGTAGTAAAATAAACACATGGGTTATCTCCCAAGAAGTTCTTTCTTTATAGCCATTAAGATGGGCTCAGCAGTTTTAATGATGCTCTCATGAAAATAGACAATGAAGCAAAAGAGAACATCAAGAAGCAATTTCAAAACACATTTAAGCCTAACCCACTTCCTATGAAAAGGAATCTTGTACACAAATAGATTCATGAAGAACAAAGTGGCAAGCATTGGAAGGCAACACAAGCGCAATTTCAAGATTCTCAACATAAAGAGGGGAAACTTAATATTAATAAGATGCATATAACCATGTTTCCCTCTCTCATAATAACTTTCAGTAGCATCATGAACAAACTCAACAATATAAGTATCACATAAAACATTCTTGTCATGAGCCTCATGCATAAAATTATTACTCTCCACATAAGCATAATCAATTTTATTAGTTGTAGTGGGAGCAAATTCAACAAAGTAGGTATCATTATTATTCTCATCAAGTGTAGGAGGCATAGTATAATCATAATAAAATTTACTCTCCATAGTAGGCGGCACCAAAAGACCACTATCATTATAATCATCATAAATAGGAGGCAAAGTATCATCAAAGAAAATTTTCTCCTCAATGCTTGGGGGACTAAAAATATCATGCTCATCAAAACCAGCTTCCCCAAGCTTAGAATTTTCCATATCATTAACAACAATGGTGTTCAAAGCGTTCATACTAATATCATTGCTACTAGCATGCAAATAAGATTCCATAGGTTTTTTAATTTTCGCAGCAAACAATCCATGTCTTAACTCAGGAAATAGAATAAGAAGCTCATTGTTACTTTCCATTATGCCTAACTAGTGTAAACAAGAAACCAAAAGATGCAATTGCAGGATCTAAAGGAAATAGCTTCGAGTACTTACAACGGCGCCGGAAAATAGCTTAGTAGCCGAGATCCGGAGTGTGAGTACCTTTTACCTTTCCTCCCCGGCAACGGCACCAGAAAATAGCTTGATGTCTACTCACGCTTCTTTTCCTGTAGACAGTGTTGGGCCTCCAAGAGCAGAGGTTTGTAGAACAGCAGCAAGTTTTCCCTTAAGTGGATCACCCAAGGTTTATCGAACTCAGGGAGGAAGAGGTCAAAGATATCCCTCTCAAGCAACCCTGCAATCACGATACAAGAAGTCTCTTGTGTCCCCAACACACCTAATACACTTGTCAGATGTATAGGTGCACTAGTTCGGCGAAGAGATAGTGAAATACAAGTAGTATGGATGTATATGAGTGGTAATAGTAATCTGAATAAAATATGGCAGCGAGTAAACATGCAGGAACAGTAAGTAAGCGGTGTTTGCAGTATTGGAAACAAGGCCTAGGGATCATACTTTCACTAGTGGACACTCTCAACATTGATCGCATAATAAATAAATAACTTCTCTCATTTGTGCTACATACACTCTTTTGTTGGATGACAAACACCATTCGTTGTGTAGGGCTACAAGAGCTCCCTCAAGCCGGAGTTAACAAGCGCCACAACATTCAGCATTCATATTTAAGTAACCTTAGAGCATAATAGATCTTTGCAAAATAAACCGAGTACTAACATAGCATACACACTGTCACCACTACACTATGAAAGGGGGAATAGATCACATCAATACTATCATAGCGATAATCAACTCCATAACCTACAAGAGATTATGATCATAATCTACGACAAGAACTACACGATGCACACACTGTCACCATTACACCATGCAGGAGGAATAGACTACTTTAATAACATCACATGAGTAGCACATAGACTAGTAGCGATACAAAGCACATTGCAATCATAAAGGGATATAAATAAGCACTTCACTATGCCATTCATAACAGTGAATAAGTATTCTGTGAAATATAGCCTAAGAGACCCACACGGTGCACACACTGTCACCTTTACACACGTGGGACAAGGAGTCTCCGGAGATCACATAAGTAAAACCCACTTGACTAGCATAATGACATCTAGATTACAAGCATCATCATATGAATCTCAATCATGTAAGGCAGCTCATGAGATTATTGTATTGAAGTACATAGGAGAGAGATGAACCACATAGCTACCGGTACAGCCCCGAGCCTCGATGGAGAACTACTCCCTCCTCATGGGAGCAGCAGCGGTGATGAAGATGGCGGTGGTGTCGATGAAGGAGCCTTCCGGGGGCACTTCCCCGTCCCGGCGGCGTGCCGGAACAGAGACTCCTGTCCCCCAGATCTTGGCTTCGCGATGGCGGCGGCTCTGGAACTTTTCTCGTACCGTGGCTTATTCGTATCGGGGTTTTAGGTCAGGGAGCTTATATAGGCGAAAGGGGAGCCTCGGAGGGGCCCTGGTGGGGCCAGACAACAGGCCGGCGCCCCCCCCCCTCTGGCCGCGCCGCCACCATGTGTGGTGGGCCTGTGGCCCCCCTCTGCTGACTCTCGGGTGTTCTGGAAGCTTCCGGTGAAAATAGGGTACTGGGCGTTGATTTCGTCCGATTCCGAGAATATTTCCTTACTAGGATTTCTGAAACCAAAAACAGCAGAAAACAGGAACTGGCACTTCGGCATCTCGTCAATAGGTTAGTTCCGGAAAACGCATCAAAACATCATAAAGTGTGAACAAAACATGTAGGTATTGTCATAAAACAAGCATGGAACATCAGAAATTATAGATACGTTGGAGACGTATCAGGGTGGTTCTGTAAGCTTCCTCCAGGATGCGAATCGGCACTTCGCGGTACGTCAAGTCCGTGTTGATATCCACCGATCGGTGATCGATGTTCTTGAATACCTCGGTCTTCTCGGGGACTTCTAGGCACTTACGAAGGAGTGAGATGTGAAACACGTCGTGCACAGCCGCCATTTCTTCTGGTAGCTCCAGTTGATAAGATACTTCACCTCGGCGGCTGAGAACTTTGAAGGGTCCGACATATTGGGGTGCAAGCTTTCCTTTCAGCTGGAATCTCTGCATTCCTTTAAGGGGTGACACCTTGAGGTAGACAAAATCTCCGATCTCAAAGGTCATCTCTCTGCGTCTCTTGTCGGCGTAACTCTTCTGTCTTGACTCAGCAGTCTTGAGGTACTCTCAGATCTTATGTACTTTCTCTTCGGCTTCTCGAAGAACATCGGGTCCAAAGACTTGGCTCTCTCCGACTTCAGACCAATTCAGAGGGGTACGGAATTTCCTTCCGTACAAGGCTTCAAAGGGGGCCATCTGTAAACTGGCTTGGTAACTGTTGTTGTATGAAAATTCTGCGTAAGGCAAAAAGTCTTCCCACTTAGATCCATACTCCAGCACACAGGCTCTCAACATATCCTCTAGTATCTGGTTGACTCTTTCAGTCTGACCATCGGTCTGCGGGTGATAGGCGGTGCTGAAATTTAGCCGGGTTCCGAGTCCTTCATGTACTTTCTGCCAGAATCTTGAGGTGAATTGTGATCCTCTATCTGACACTATCGACTTCGAGGTTCCGTGCAGGGCTACTATTCTAGAGATATACAACTCAGCTAACTTTGGGCCTTGGTAGGTGGTTTTGACGGGGATGAAATGGGCTACCTTGGTCAGTCTATCGACAACTACCCATAACGAATCATTTCCTTTGCTGGATTTGGGCAGACCTGTGATAAAGTCCATTCCTACTGAGTCCCACTTCCATTCTGGAATCTGCAGTGGCTGCAACAATCCGGCGGGTCGCTGATGTTCCGTCTTGACTCTCTGACAGATGTCACACTTGGCGATGTAGCTTCCAATCTCCCTCTTCATTCCATGCCACCAAAATTGTTCCTTCAAATCTTGGTACATCTTGGTACCTCCGGGGTGGATAGAATACAGGGTATCGTGGGCTTCCTGCAGAATAACTTGCTTCAACTCTGAGTCTGATGGCACGCATAGGCGTCCGTTGTACCAAATAACTCCTTCCTCGTCTTCGGTGAATCCTGGTGCTTTCCTTGCAGCTATTTGGTTCTTGATTCCGTCGATGCTGGCATTTCCCTTCTGTGCTTCTTTGATTTGACCAATCAAGGTGGGCTGAAGCTCTATGCTGGCTAGGAATCCTTCACTAACTAGCTCCATTCTGAACTGCTCAAACTCTTGGTGTAGGCTAGGTTGTTCTGCGGCTATCATGGAGTTCAACTGACACGGCAGTCTACTCAGGGCATCTGCCACTACATTGGCTTTGCCGGGGTGGTAATGGATTTCCATGTCATAATCCTTTATCAACTCTAACCATCTTCTCTGCCTCATGTTTAGTTCCTTCTGGGTGAAAATGTACTTCAGGCTCTTATGATCTGAATAGATCTCGCATCGATTACCCATGAGGTAATGACGCCACACTTTTAGGGCTAGGACTACGGCTGCAAGCTCGAGGTCATGGGTTGGGTAGTTCTGCTCATGCTGCTTCAGTTGCCGAGACAGATAAGATATCACCTTGCCTTCTTGAATCAACACACCTCCAAGACCAATCTTGGATGCATCACAGTAGACGTCAAATGGTTTGGTGATATCCGGCATGATTAGGATTGGGGCTGTGGTCAGTCTTGTTTTCAGTGTCTCGAAGCTTTCTTCACATTTGTCCGTCCATTCAAACTTCTTGCCTTTCTTTAGCAGTTGAGTCATGGGTCGGGCTATGCTGGAAAATCCTTCAACAAACCTACGGTAGTATCCGGCTAATCCGAGAAAGGCACGGACTTCCGTCTGAGTGGTTGGGGCTTTCCATTCTTCAACTGTTTTAATCTTGGCGGGATCTACGGCTATTCCTCCTGCAGACAAGATATGTCCCAGGAATCCTACTTCCTTCAACCAAAACTCGCGCTTGCTGAACTTGGCATACAACTTGTGATGTCTCAGGGTTTCTAGGATGATTTCCAAATGTTGCTCATGTTCCTCTTCGGTTTTGGAGTAGATAAGGATGTCATCGATGAAGACAACAACAAAATTATCCAAAAAGTTCATGAGGTTCATGAAGTAGGCCGGGGCATTGGTTAATCCAAACGACATGACGTTGTACTCATACAACCCATATCTGGTGGTGAAGGCAGTCTTTGGGATATCCGTTGCACGGATCTTCAGCTGATGATAACCAGTCCTAAGATCAATCTAAGAGAACACTGTGGCACCGGTCAACTGGTCAAACATGTCTTCTATCTTTGGCAAGGGGTATTTGTTTTTGATGGTGACATCGTTAAGCTTACGATAATCCGTACATAAACGACTGGCACCGTCTTTCTTATCCACAAACAAAACTGGGGATCTCCAAGGCGACGCACTTGGTCGGATCAGACCTTTGGCTAACAGTTCATCCAGTTGCTTCTTCAGTTCCACTAACTCTGCTGGGTTCATGCTATAGGCTCTCTGGGCTATAGGTCCTGTTCCAGGGATTAACTCGATGATAAACTCGATATCCCGATCTGGGGGCATACCGGGTAGACCTTCGGGAAACACATCAGGGTATCGACAGACGACCCTGATCTGATCCAGAGTTGGCTTGGCTACACTTTGGTTGCAGGTGAATTTCCTGGGTAATCTTTCAGATACATGCTCTACTAGGATACCGGTGCTGCTAGTCATGGTGATGGCTTTTTTGGCACAGTCAATCAATCCATGGTGTTTTGACATCCAGTCCATTCCTAGTACGACTTCCAAACCTTTGGTTCCCAGAACAATCAGATTGGCATAAAAAACTACTTCATGGATTCTGATGGGTACATTTTTGCAAAATTTTCTGGCTTTGGTGGTTGATCCGGGAATTTGAACTATCA
Organism: Lolium perenne; assembly: GCF_019359855.2. Taxonomy (NCBI): domain Eukaryota; kingdom Viridiplantae; phylum Streptophyta; class Magnoliopsida; order Poales; family Poaceae; genus Lolium; species Lolium perenne. Next base: position 27,566,653 of record NC_067248.2, on the reverse strand, counting down.
TAACATGCTTCAAACTGATAGGTTGAATTTTACTTGTGGATGCAAAATCTTTGGTGACAAATGAATGAGATGCTCCGGAATCAAACAACACTCTGGCAGGTACTGAATTAACAGAAAACATACCCAGTACAACATCTGGTGCTTCCTGGGCTTCTTCAGCATTCATGTGGAAGAGACGGCCGCTGCGGTTATTGGGGTTGTTGGGGGCGAACTTCTTGCCAGTGGAGACACGGCGTTGCTGCTGAGCAGGTGCAGCGGTGTTGGCTGCAATCTTGGCTAACCTCTTAGGGCACTGATACGTCTCAAACGTATCTATAATTTCTTATGGTCCATGCTACTTTTATGACAATACTTGCATGTTTGATACACACTTTACAGCATTATTATACATTTTCTGGCACTAACCTATTAACAAGATGCCGAAGCGCCAGTTGCTGTTTTCTGCTGTTTTTGGTTTCAGAAATCCTACAAAGGAAATATTCTCGGAATTGGACGAAATCAACGCCCAGGGTCCTATTTTTCCACGAAGCTTCCAGAAGACCGAGGGGGAAACGAAGGGGCCACGGGGTGGCCAGACACTAGGGCGGCGCGGCCTAGGCCCTGGCCGCGCCGGCCTAGTGTGTGGGCCCCTCGCGTCGCCCCCTGACCTACCCTTCCGCCTACATATAGCCTTCGTCGCGAAACCCCCTGTACCGAGAGCCACGATATGGAAAACCTTCCAGAGACGCCGCCGTCGCGAATCCCATCTCGGGGGATTCAGGGGATCGCCTCCGGCACCCTGCCGGAGAGGGGAATCATCACCGGAGGGGCTCTACATCATCATGCCCGCCTCCGGATTGATGCGTGAGTAGTTCATCCTTGGACTATGGGTCCATAGCAGTAGCTAGATGGTTGTCTTCTCCGCTTGTGCTATCATTGTTATAGATCTTGTGAGCTGCCTAACATGATCAAGATCATCTATTTGTAATGCTACATGTTGTGTTTGGCGGGATCCGATGAATATAGAATATTATGTTAAGTTGATTATCAATCTATCATATATGTGTTGTTTATGTTCTTGCATGCTCTCCGTTGCTAGTGAGGCTCTGGCCAAGTTGATACTTGTAACTCCAAGAGGGGGTAATTATGCTCGATAGTGGGTTCATGCCTCCATTGAATCTGGGACAGTGACAGAAAGTTCTAAGGTTGTGGATGTGCTGTTGCTACTAGGGATAAAACATCGATGCTTTGTCTAAGGATATTTGTGTTGATTACATTACGCGCCATACTTAATGCAATTATCTGTTGTTTACAACTTAATACTGGAAGGGGTTCGGATGATAACCTGAAGGTGGATTATTTAGGCATAGATGCATGCTGGATAGCGGTCTATGTACTTTGTCGTAATGCCCTGATTAAATCACATAGTAATCATCATTGATATGTATTGAATCTTTATTTGTCAATTGCCCGCCTGTAATTTGTTCACCCAACATGTTAGTTATCTTATTGGAGAGACACCTCTAGTGAACTGTGGACCCCGGTCCATTCTTTTACATCTGAATACATTCTACTGTTTTTACCGTTCTTTGCAAACAAACACCATCTTCCACTCGATACGCTTAATCCTTTGTTTTCAGCAAGCCGGTGAGATTGACAACCTCACTGTTACGTTGGGGCAAAGTACTTTGATTGTGTTGTGCAGGTTCCACGTTGGCGCCGGTTTCACTGGTGTTGCGCCGCACTACATTCCTCCACCAACAACCTTCATGTGCTTCTTGGCTCCTACTGGTTCGATAACCTTGGTTTCATACTGAGGGAAACTTGCTGCTGTGCGCATCACACCTTCCTCTTGGGGTTCCCAACGGATGTGTACATCTACACGCATCAAGCCATTTTTCTGGCGCCGTTGCCGGGGAGATCAAGACACGCTGCAAGGGGAGTCTCCACTTCCAATCTCTTCACTTTGTTTTTTGTCTTGCTTTACTTTATTTTATTTACTGTCTTGTTTGCTACATACTAAAAACACAAAAAAATAGTTACTTTACTTTCTGTCTTATTTACTTGTTCTATATCAAAACACAAAAAAATTAGTTACTTGTCTTGTCTTTACTTTATTTGCCTAGTTTACTTTATTGCTGCTATAATGGGTACTCCTGAAAATACTAAGTTGTGTGATTTCACTAGCACAAATAATAATGATTTTATATGTACTCCTATTGCTCCACCTGCTACTGCAGCAGAATTCTATGAAATTAAACCTGCTTTACTGAATCTTGTTATGAGAGAGAAATTTTCTGGTGTTAGTACTGATGATGCTGCTGCCCATCTTAATAATTTTGTTGAACTTTGTGAAATGCAAAAGTATAAGGATATACATGGTGATATTATAAAACTGAAATTATTTCCTTTCTCATTAAGAGCAAGAGCTAAAGATTGGTTGCTTTCTTTGCCTAAAAATAGTATTGATTCATGGACTAAATGTAAAGATGCTTTTATTAGTAAATATTATCCTCCTGCTAAGATTATATCTTTGAGAAGTAGCATTATGAACTTTAAACAATTTGATAATGAACATGTTGCTCAAGCATGGGAGAGAATGAAATCTTTGGTAAAGAATTGCCCAACCCATGGACTGACTACTTGGATGATCATCCAAACCTTTTATGTAGGATTGAATTTTTCCTCGAGGAACCTATTGGATTCAGCTGCTGGAGGTACTTTTATGTCCATCACCCTGGGCGCCACAACTAAACTACTTGATGATATGATGATCAATTACTCTGAATGGCACACTGAAAGAACTCCTCAAGGTAAGAAGGTAAATTCTGTTGAAGAAACCTCTTCTTTGGGTGATAAGATTGATGCTATTATGTCTATGCTTGCAAATGGTAGATCTCATATTGATCCTAATAATGTTCCTTTAGCTTCATTGGTTGCTCAAGAAGAAAATGTTGATGTGAATTTCATTAAGAACAATAATTTCAACAACAATGCTTATAGGAATAATTATGGTAACAACAACTATAGGCCATATCCTTCTAATAATGGTAATGGTTATGGTAATTCTTATGGTAATTCTTACAACAATAATAAGAGTGTACCCTCTGGTCTTGAAGTGATGCTTAAAGAATTTATTAGTACACAAACTGCTCTCAATAAAACTGTTGAAGAAAAGCTTGGTAAAATTGATGTTCTTGCTTCTAAGGTTGATAGTCTTGCTCTTGATGTCGATCTTTTAAAATTGAAAGTTATGCCTGAGGAAGTTAAAGATGCTAGGTTTTCTAAAACAAATGCCATCCAAGTTCGAATTAATGATAATATTAGATTGTTGGCTGAATTGCATGCTAGGTGGGATAGAGAAGAAAAAGAAAAACTTGCTAAAGAGAATAATGTAGCTAAAGTATGGACTATTACCACCACTAGTAATGTTGATTCTTCACATGTTGCTGCACCTCCTACTATTAATGGTAAAATAATTGGTGTTGGCAATGTTTCTACTCCTAGTGCAAAGCGTACAAAATTGCCTGAAACTGCTGAAACTACTGTTTGTGATAAAACTGCTGAAATTTTTCGAAATATCGGTGACAATGATTCCATTGCTGTAGAACATAATGGTTTAGATTTTGATGATTGTCATATTACTGAAGTTATAAAGTTCTTACAAAAACTTGCTAGAAGTCCCAATGCTAGTGCTACAAATTTAGCCTTTACAAAACATATTACAAATGCTCTCATAAAAGCTAGAGAAGAGAAATTAAAACTTGAAGCTTCTATTCCTAGGAAGTTAGAAGATGGTTGGGAGCCCATCATTAAGATGAAATTAAATGACTTTGAGTGTAATGCTTTATGTGATCTTGGTGCAAGTATTTCTGTTATGCCTAAAAAGATTTATGATATGCTTGACTTGCCACCATTGAAGAATTGTTATTTAGATGTTAATCTTGCCGATAATGTTAAAAAGAAACCTTTGGGGAGGATTGATAATGTTCGCATTACAGTTAACAATAACCTTGTCCCCGTTGATTTTGTTGTCTTAGATATTGAATGCAATGCATCTTGTCCTATTGTGTTGGGAAGACCTTTTCTTCGAACTGTTGGTGCTGTTATTGATATGAGGGAAGGTAATATTAAATATCAATTTCCTCTCAAGAAAGGTATGGAACACTTCCCTAGAAAGAGAATGAAGTTGGCTTTTGATTCTATTATTAGAACAAGTTATGATGTTGATGCTTCTTCTCTTGATGTTACTTGATTTGCACTTTCTGCGCCTAGCTGAAAGGCGTTAAAGAAAAGCACTTCTTGGGAGATAACCCAAGTTACATTTTATTTACTGTATTGTTGAGTCTTGGAAGTTGTTTACTACTGTAGCAACCTCTCCTTATCCTGTTTTTGTGCCAAGTAAAGTTTCTATGCTAAAGTTGATGTTATATTTGGGATTGCTGCGCAGAAACAGCATTGCTGTCTGTCACGAATTCTCGCAGAACTCCCTGTAAAAAAATTGAAAAAATCTGCAAATTTATGAGCGTGATCCTCATATACGTACGCAACTTTCATTAGTTTTGAGTTTTTCCATTTGAGCAAGTTAAGTGCCCCTGCCAGATTCATCTTTACGGACTATTCTGTTTTTGACAGATTCTGTCTTTTATTTCGCATTGCCGCTTTTGCTATGTTGAATGAGTTTCTTTGTTTCATTAACTTTCAGAAGCTTTGTGCAATATCCAGAAGTGTTAAGAATGATTGTGTCACCTCTTAATGTTTGAATTTTGGTTATACACTAACCCTCTAATGAGTTGGCTTGAAGTTTGTGTGAAGGAAGTTTTCAAGGGTCAAGAGAAGATGATGATATACTATGCTCAAGAAGAGTGAAAGGTCTAAGCTTGGGGATGCCCCGGTGGTTCATCCCTGCATATTTTAAGAAGACTCAAGCATCTAAGCTTGGGGATGCCCAAGGCATCCCCTTCTTCATCGACAACTTATCAGGTCACTTCTAGTGAAACTATATTTTTATTCCATCACATCCTATGTTCTTTACTTGGAGCGTCGGTTTGTTTTTATTTTTGTTTTGGTTTGAATAAAGTTGGATCCCATCATTCTTATATTGGAGATATTACGCTCTGCTTTTTCATATGGAACACTTGTGTTCTTAATTGTGCTTTAATGTTCATGGCGAAGGCTGAAATTGCTTCGTTAAATTTCTATTTGGTTAGAATCAGAAAATGCTGCATATGGTTTGGATCAACTTGGCAATTGTTTGAGCTCTCATAGATCATGTTTAAGCTCTTGCATCATGTAGTTTAATCTATTAATGAAGAACTACCGTAGAGCTTGTTTAATTTGGTTTGCATGATTGATCTCTCTAAGTCTAGATATTTTCGGGTAAAATGTTTGAACAACAAGGAAGACAGTGTAGAGCCTTATAATGCTTGCAATATGTTTTTGTGTGAGTTTTGCTGTACCTGTTCATACTTGTGTTTGCTTCAAACAACCTTGCTAGCCCAAACCTTGTACTGAGAGGAAATGCTTCTCGTGCATCCAAACACCTTGAGCCAAAACACATGCCATTTGTGTCCACCATATCTACCTACTATGTGGTATTTTTCTGCCATTCCAAAGTAAATTACTTGAGTGCTACCTTTAAAATTTCATTCCTTTACCTTTGCAATATATAACTCATGGGACAAATAGCTTAAAAACTATTGTGGTGATGAATATGTAGTTATGTGTCTTAGTTCTTATAAGTTGCTTGTTGAGCGGTAACCATGTTTTTGGGGACGCCATCAACTTTACCTTTGTTGGATATCGTGTGAGATGCTATGCATGTTCGTCTTGTCTGAAGTAAGTGCGATTTCATGATCAAATGGTTTGAGTATGCATATGTTAGAGAAGAACATTGGGCCGCTAACTAAAGCCATGTATCATGGTGGAAGTTTCAGTTTGGACATACAACCTCAATCTCTTATGAGAATATTATCTGTTGTTGAATGCTTAAGCATTAAAAGAGGAGTCCATTATCTGTTGTCTATGTTGTCCCGGTATGGATGTCTAAGTTGAGAATAATCAAAAGCGAGAAATCCAATGTGTGCTTTCTCCTTAGACACTTGTACAGGCGGCATAGAGGTACCCCTTTGTGACACTTGGTTGAAACATATGTTATGCGATGATAATCCGTGTTTTCCGAGCTAAGTAGGACAAGGTGCGAGCACTATTAGTACTCTATGCATGAGACTTGCAACTTGTAGGAAGTATTATGCATAGCACATATGAATTATTACTACCGTTGACAAAATTGTTTCTATGTTTTCAAAACAAAAGCTCTAGCACAAAAATAGTAATCCATGCTTCCCTCTGCGAAGGGCCATTCTTTTACTTTATTGTTGAGTCAGTTTACCCACTTCTTTCTATCCTAGAAGTAAACACTTGTGTTAACTGTGTGCATTGATTCTTACATGTTTACTTATTGCACCTGTTATACTTCTCTATGTTGACAAATATCCATGAGATATATATGTTACAAGTTGAAAGCAATTGCTGAAACTTAATCATCCTTTGTGTTGCTTCAATGCATTCTACTTAGAATTTATTGCTTATGAGTTAGCTCTTATGCAAGTCTAATTGATACTTGTTTGAAAGTATTATTCATGAAAAGTTTTGCTATATGATTCATTTGTTTAGTCATTATCTTTGTTAGCAATATTTTGTTCAGATCACTCCATTCATCTCATATGCTTTACAATAATGTTGATCAAGATTATGTTGGTAGCATGTCACTTCAGAAATTATTTGTGTTATCGTTTACCTACTCGAGGGCGAGTAGGAACTAAGCTTGGGGATGCTTGATACGTCTCAAACGTATCTATAATTTCTTATGTTCCATGCTACTTTTATGACAATACTTGAATGTTTTATACATACTTTACAACATTATTATACATTTTCCGGCACTAACCTATTAACAAGATGCCGAAGCGCCAGTTGCTGTTTTCTGCTGTTTTTGGTTTCAGAAATCCTAGTAAGGAAATATTCTCGGAATTGGACGAAATCAACGCCCAGTATCTTATAATTCCACGAAGCTTCCAGAACACCTGAGAGGGACCAGAGGGGAGGCCCAGGGGCCCCACACATGTGGCCGGTGCGGCCCAGGGGGGGGCGCGCCCCCTTGTTGTGTGGCTGCCCCGTAGCCCTTCCGACTCCGCCTCTTCGCTTATTTAAGCCTCCCCGACCTAAAACCTCGAGACGAAAAAAGCCACGATACGAAAAACCTTCCTGAGCCGCCGCCATCGCGAAGCCAATATCTGGGGGACAGGAGTCTCTGTTCCGGCACGCCGCCGGGACGGGGAAGTGCCCCCGGAAGGCATCTCCATCGACACCACCGCCATCTCCATCAACACTGCTGCTCCCATGATGAGGAGGGAGTAGTTCTCCCTCGAGGCTAAGGGTTGTACCGGTAGCTATGTGGTTAATCTCTCTCTCTGTACTCCAATACAATGATCTCATGAATTGCTTTGCATGATCGAGATCCATATGATGAGCTTTGTATCGCTACTAGTCTATGTGCTACTCATGTGATGTTATTAAAGTAGTCTATTCCTCCTGCATGGTGTAATGGTGACAGTGTGTGCATCGTGTGGTTCTTGTCGTAGGCTATGATCATAATCTCTTGTAGGTTATGGAGTTAATTATCACTATGATAGTATTGATGTGATCTATTCCCCCTTTCATAGTGCAATGTTGACAGTGTGTATGCTATGTTAGTTCTCGGTTTATTTTGCAAAGATCTATTATGCTCTAAGGTTACTTAAATATGAATGCTGAATGTTGTGGTGCTTGTTAACTCCGGCTTGAGGGAGCTCTTGTAGCCCTATACAATGAATGGTGTTTGTTATCAAACAAGAGTATATGTAGCACAAGTGAGGAGAAGTTATTTATTTATTATGTGATCAATGTTGAGAGTATCCACTAGTGAAAGTATGATCCATGTGCCTTGTTTCCAATACTGCAAACACCGCTTACTTACTGTTCTACTGCATGTTTACTCGCTGCCATATTTATTTCAGATTGTTATTACCACTCATATTCATCTATACCACCTGTGTTTTACTATCTCTTTGCCGAACTAGTGCGCCTATACATCTGACAAGTGTATTAGGTGTGTTGGGGACACAAGAGACTTCTTGTATCTTAATTGCAGGGTTGCTTGAGAGGACTATCTTTGACCTCTACCTCCCTGAGTTCGATAAACCTTGGGTGATTCACTTAAGGGAAACTTGCTGCTGTTCTACAAACCTCTGCTCTTGGAGGCCCAACATTGTCTACAGGAATAGAAGCGTGAGTAGACATCAAGCTATTTTCTGGCGCCGTTGCCGGGGAGGTAAGGTAAAAGGCACTCACACTCCGGTCCCAGGTAACTAAGTTATTTTCTGGTGCCGTTGTAAGTGCTCGAAGGTATCTCCTTTAGATTCTGCAATTATGTCTTTTTGTTTCTTGTTCACTAGTCAGGCATAATGGAAAATAACAGTGAGCTTCTTAATCTATTTCCTGAGTTAAGACATGGACTGTTTGCTGCGAAAATTAAAAAACCTATGGAATCTTATTTGCATGCTAGTAGCAATGATATTAGTATGAACGCTTTGAACACCATTGTTGCTAATGATATGGAAAATTCTAAGCTTGGGGAAGCTGGTTTTGATGAGCATGACATTTTTAGTCCCCCAAGCATTGAGGAGAAAATTTTCTTTGATGATACTTTGCCTCCTATTTATGATGATTATAATGATAGTGGTCTTTTGGTGCGGCCTACTATGGAGAGTAAATTTTATTATGATTATACTATGCCTCCTACACTTGATGAGAATAATAATGATAGCTACTTTGTTGAATTTGCTCCCACTACAACTAATAAAATTGATTATGCTTATGTGGAGAGTAATAATTTTATGCATGTGGCTCATGACAAGAATGTTTTATGTGATAGTTATATGGTTGAGTTTGTTCATGATGCTACTGAAAGTTATTATGAGAGAGGGAAACATGGTTATATGCATCTTAATAATATTAAGTTTCCCCTCTTTATGTTGAGAATCTTGAAATTGCACTTGTGTTGCTTTTCTATGCTTTCCACTTTGTTCTTCATGAATTTATTTGTGTACAAGATTCCTTTTCATAGGAAGTGGGTTAGGCTTAAATGAGTTTTGAATTTGCTTCTTGATGCTCTCTTTTGCTTCAAACTCTTAATTCTTGCGAGAGTATCATTAAAATTACTGAGCCCATCTTAATGGCTATAAAGAAAGAACTTCTTGGGAGATAACCCATGTGTTTGTTTTGCTACTGTTTTGTTGAGTCTTGGAAGTTGTTACTACCGTAGCAACCTCTCCTTATCATGTTTTTGTGCCAAGTAAAGTCTCTATGGTAAAGTTGATGCTAGATTTGGATTGCTGCACAGAAACAGATTTGCTGTCTGCCACGAATTTGCGCAGAACTCTCTGTAGAAAAATCAAAAAAATCTGCCAATTTACTTGCGTGATCCTCAGATATGTACGCAACTTTCATTAGTTTTGAGTTTTTCCATTTGAGCATGTTAAGTGCCCTTGCAAAATTCGTCTTTACGGACTGTTCTGTTTTGACAGATTCTGCCATTTATTTCGCATTGCCGTTTCTGCTATGTTGAATGAGTTTCTTTGTTCCATTAACTTTCATAAGCTTTGTGCAATGTCCAGAAGTGTTAAGAATGATTGTGTCACCTCTGAACATGTGAATTTTTGAATATGCACTAACCCTCTAATGAGTTTGCTTGAAGTTTGGTGTGGAGGAAGTTTTCAAGGGTCAAGAGAAGAGGATGTGTTATCACCAGAATTTGACCAGATCAGAGGTGGGCCGTGATTGGAGATAAGCTTGAAGGATATACATAGAAGAAATACATGAATCGGCCTTCTATACCAAGTTGGGCTAGTTTGCCCATGTATCTGTAATATAGTAGATCGCATCTTAGATTAACAGATAGAGTTTAGCCCGTGCACGGTTAGGTGCACGCCGCAATTAGAAAGTCCCTTGGACTATAAATATGTATCTAGGGTTTATGGAATAAACAACAACCAACGTTCACCCCAAAACAAATCTCGGCGCATCGCCAACTCCTTCGTCTCGAGGGTTTCTACCGGTAAGCACCATGCTGCCTAGATCGCATCTTGCGATCTAGGCAGCGTAATGCCTATCCCCGTTGTTCACGCGTTGCTCGTGCTGAAGCCTTTTTGATGGCGAGCAACGTAGTTATCTTAGACATGTTAGGGTTAGCATTGTTCTTCGTATCATATGCTATCGTAGTGCAACCCTTGCATGTCTAGCCGCCCTTACACCTGTCTCAGGTGTAGGGGCGGCACCCCGCTTGATCTTTATTTAGTAGATTCGATCCGTTATGGTTGCTCCTTGATTCTTCAAGGATTAGTTTAATATCTGCAATAGTTAGGCCTTACGAAGGGTTGGAGGATCCAGCGGCGTGTAGGGTGTAGTTTGCTAGCCCTAGACAGGATGTTCCGAGGATCAACCTCGTGTTGGTTTTTAGGCCCCGTCTAGGATCGGCTTACGATCACCGTACGCGAGCGCGAGGCCCAATCGTGAGTAGGATGATCCGATTATGCGGTGAAAACCCTAAATCGTCGTAGATCTTATTAGCTTTATCTTGATCAAGCAGGACCACCATATATTCGGACACCTGGTCTGAATCATGGGTGGATCGGCTCTTTGAGCCGATTCACAGGATAACCTGAGAGCCGATCGAGGCTCGTATTTAACGTTTACGTGTGTGCCCTGCAGGAAACTAAGCGAGGCATCATCCACACCTTCCTGACCAGGTATAGGTCAGGTGGCACGCCCTTGCGACAGCATCGGGTGTGTGACCAGAAGGCTTTGCGGGCCATCGCTCAGAGGGACTGGGGCCAGCCGCAACCCTAGTTGTTCCCGGCTCTACGGTGTTGCCCGTCGCTGCCCGCCGGTGGGTTTCTGAAGCCAACACATTCTGGCACGCCCGGTGGGACAAGAGCAACATCGATGAACAAACGTGGCGATGCCGATCCAGGTGATCGGCCCCAAGGATTTATGAAGGAACATTGAAAAAACCTTCATCGAGCAAGCAACGTGGAGGCCGATTCCAGCAATCGGCCAAAATTATCCTCACCATCCATTCTGCTTGGGTTCAGCATGTGATCCAACAGGGAATACCGGAAGAGCCGATACCATCAAATCCCTTGAAAGAATCGGCTCGGGGGGCACCTAGGTGGATAAAACACAAGGATACGAAGGGAAAGTGTCTTTCAAATGCCCAGCTGTTCAGGACATTCTTTGATGATGGGTATTGAAGCATGGGGGCCGATACATGAATCGGCCGTAAAAATTCAAAAAAATTTAAGCACAGCCGATGCGCAGACATCGACTTAAGGATAGGAAGCCGCTGCATGGCCATCGACTCAACAGGTACAACTGTTATAAGCATCAAATCCGCCAAGTTTGAGGGATCATGACCAAGAGCAGCATGGATAGGCAGATCTGGTTAAGGATGGGTTGCATCAAATCCGCCAAAGGAAAGGAGCCGATCTGACCAGCAAGGTGCAAGAAGTGGACTGAAGAAACTCGGGGGGCAGCTCATCCCGAAGGTCCTCTCCTCTGGAGAGCCGATTTTGTTCAAATCGGCTGGCTCTGCATGATAGTTCCCTCAGACATGATCAAACCCAGGTCCATTCGGCTAAAAGCCAATTGGAGTATCATCGGCTGGTCCTGTGTAGCAACCTTCTTCGAGGATGGTGAATTTTGCAGAAGAGGAGGCCGGTTCAAGCGATTGGCTTCGATATAATGATAAAAGGTACAACAACGAAGACGGTATAGAGTCTTATAATGCTTTCAATATGTCTTTTATGTGAGTTTTGCTGTACCGGTTCATACTTGTGTTTGCTTTAAACAACCTTGCTAGCCTAAACCTTGTATCGAGAGGGATTACTTCTCATGCATCCAAAATCCTTGAGCCAAACACTATGCCACTTGTGTCCACCATACCTACCTACTACATAGTATTTCTCCGCCATTCCAAAGTAAATTGCTTGAGTGCTACCTTTAAATTTCCATCATTCGCCTTTGCAATATATAGCTCATGGGACAAAATAGCCTTAAAAACTATTGTGGTATTGAATATGTACTTATGTGTCTTATCTCTTATTAAGTTGCTTGTTGTGCGATAACCATGTTCCTGGGGACGCCATCAACTACTCTTTGTTGAATATCATGTGAGTTGCTATGCATGTTCGTCTTGTCTGAAGTAAGGGCGGTTTTCACAATCAAATGGTTTGAGTATGCATACTGTTAGAGAAGAACATTGGGCCGCTAACTAAAGCCATGAATCATGGTGGAAGTTTCAGTTTGGACATAAAACCTCAATCTCTTATGAGAATATTAACTGTTGAATGCTTAAGCATTAAAAGAGGAGTCCATTATCTGTTGTCTATGTTGTCCCGGTATGGGTGTCTAAGTTGAAGAATGATCAAAAGCGAGAAATCCAATGCGAACTTTCTCCTTAGACCCTTGTACAGGCGGCATAGAGGTACCCCTTTGTGACACTTGGATGAAACATATGTTATGCAATGATAATCAGTGTTAACCCAAGCTAATTAGGACAAGGTGCGGGCACTATTAGTACACTATGCATGAGGCTTGCAACTTGTAAGATATAATTTACATGGTACATATGCTTTATTACTACCGTTGACAAAATTGTTTCATGTTTTCAAAATAAAAGCTCTAGCACAAATATAGCAATCCATGCTTCCCTCTGCGAAGGGCCTTTCTTCTACTTTTATTGTTGAGTCAGTTTACCCATTTCCTTCTATCTAAAAAAGCAAACACTTGTGTTGACTGTGCATTGATTCCTACATACTTGCATATTGCACTTGTTATATTACTTTATGTTGACAATATCCAGAAGATATACACAAGACTGCATTCAGAGTACCAGGTTCAGTGGGCTTGTTGAATATGTAGTCATGACATTTGGACTGAAGAACGCTGGAGCAACGTGTCAAAGAGCCATGAACTACATATTTCATGATCTGATCGGCAAACTGGTTGAGATCTACATTGACGACGTGGTGGTCAAGTCTGTCTCCGTAGAGGGACACTTGGAGGATTTACGACGCATCCGGGACCGAACTAGGAAATTCGGACTAAGGATGAATCCGAAGAAGTGTGCATTTGGAGTGACGGCCGGTCAATTCTTGGGCTTCTTGGTTCATGAACGCGGAATTGAGACCGGCCTAAAAAGTAAGGAGGAAGTGCGCACAATGAAGCCGCCTATCACGAAAAAGGAACTACAGTGTCAAATCGTGCAGAGAAGTTGAGAAGGCAAGGCGATATGATGAAAGGCTCTGCGACGGTTCTGCTCTGCCATGACATGACCCTTCGAAGGAAAAGCATAATGATTTTGGAAATGTCATTTCCAAAACCAGGGGGGCATGTGTTATCACCAGAATTTGACCAGATCAGAGGTGGGCCGTGATTGGAGATAAGCTTGAAGGATATACATAGAAGAAATACATGAATCGGCCTTCTATACCAAGTTGGGCTAGTTTGCCCATGTATCTGTAATATAGTAGATCGCATCTTAGATTAACAGATAGAGTTTAGCCCGTGCACGGTTAGGTGCACGCCGCAATTAGAAAGTCCCTTGGACTATAAATATGTATCTAGGGTTTATGGAATAAACAACAACCAACGTTCACCCCAAAACAAATCTCGGCGCATCGCCAACTCCTTCGTCTCGAGGGTTTCTACCGGTAAGCACCATGCTGCCTAGATCGCATCTTGCGATCTAGGCAGCGTAATGCCTATCCCCGTTGTTCACGCGTTGCTCGTGCTGAAGCCTTTTTGATGGCGAGCAACGTAGTTATCTTAGACATGTTAGGGTTAGCATTGTTCTTCGTATCATATGCTATCGTAGTGCAACCCTTGCATGTCTAGCCGCCCTTACACCTGTCTCAGGTGTAGGGGCGGCACCCCGCTTGATCTTTATTTAGTAGATTCAATCCGTTATGGTTGCTCCTTGATTCTTCAAGGATTAGTTTAATATCTGCAATAGTTAGGCCTTACGAAGGGTTGGAGGATCCAGCGGCGTGTAGGGTGTAGTTTGCTAGCCCTAGACAGGATGTTCCGAGGATCAACCTCGTGTTGGTTTTTAGGCCCCGTCTAGGATCGGCTTACGATCACCGTACGCGAGCGCGAGGCCCAATCGTGAGTAGGATGATCCGATTATGCGGTGAAAACCCTAAATCGTCGTAGATCTTATTAGCTTTATCTTGATCAAGCAGGACCACCATATATTCGGACACCTGGTCTGAATCATGGGTGGATCGGCTCTTTGAGCCGATTCACAGGATAACCTGAGAGCCGATCGAGGCTCGTATTTAACGTTTACGTGTGTGCCCTGCAGGAAACTAAGCGAGGCATCATCCACACCTTCCTGACCAGGTATAGGTCAGGTGGCACGCCCTTGCGACAGCATCGGGTGTGTGACCAGAAGGCTTTGCGGGCCGTCGCTCAGAGGGACTGGGGCCAGCCGCAGCCCTAGTTGTTCCCGGCTCTACGGTGTTGCCCGTTGCTGCCCGCCGGTGGGTTTCTGACGCCAACAGGATGATATACTATGATCAAGAAGAGTGAAAGGTCTAAGCTTGGGGATGCCCCCGTGGTTCATCCCTGCATATTTCAAGAAGACTCAAGCATCTAAGCTTGGGGATGCCCAAGGCATCCCCTTCTTCATCGACAACTTATCAGGTCACTTCTAGTGAAACTATATTTTTATTCCGTCACATCTTATGTACTTTACTTGGAGCGTCTGTGTGTTTTTATTTTTGTTTTGTTATTTTCATTCTCTGAATAAATTCATGCTCATGTGGGAGAGAGACACGCTCCGCTTTTTCATATGAACACTAGTGTTCTTCATTCTTACTTTTAATGTTCAAGGGCGAAAGTTGATCGCTTCACTTGTTGCTATTTGGTTGGAATCAAAAAATGCTTCATATGGTTTGGAATAACTTCATACTTGGCAATTGTTTTGAGCTCTCATAGATCATGTTTAAGCTCTTGCATCATGTAGTTTAATCTATTAGTGGAGAACTACCGTAGAGCTTGTTAAAATTTGGTTTGCATGATTGGTCTCTCTAAGTCTAGATATTTTCTGGTAAAGTGTTTGAACAACAAGGAAGACAATGTAGAGTCTTATAATGCTTGCAATATGTTCTTGTGTAAGTTTTGATGTACCTGTTCATACTTGTGTTTGCTTCAAACAACCTTGCTAGCCCAAACCTTGTAGTGAGAGGAAATGCTTCTCGTGCATCCAAACACCTTGAGCCAGAACCTATGCCATTTGTGTCCACCATATCTACCTACTATGTGGTATTTTTCTGCCATTCCAAAGTAAATTACTTGAGTGCTACCTTTAAAATTTCATTCCTTTATCTTTGCAATATATAGCTCATGGGACAAATAGCTTAAAAACTATTGTGGTGATGAATATGTAGTTATGTGTCTTAGTTCTTATAAGTTGCTTATTGAGCGGTAACCATGTTTCTGGGGACGCCATCAACTTTTTACCTTTGTTGGATATCATGTGAGATGCTATGCATGTTCATCTTGTCTGAAGTAAGTGCGATTTCATGATCAAATGGTTTGAGTATGCATATTGTTAGAGAAGAACATTGGGCTGCTAACTAAAGTCATGTACCATGGTGGAAGTTTCAGTTTGGACATACAACCTCAATCTCTTATGAGAATATTATCCGTTGTTGAATGCTTAAGCATTAAAAGAGGATTCCATTATCTGTTGTCTATGTTGTCCCGGTATGGATGTCTAAGTTGAGAATAATCAAAAGCGAGAAATCCAATGCGTGCTTTCTCCTTAGACCTTTGTACAGGCGGCATAGAGGTACCCCTTTGTGAC
This sequence comes from Lolium perenne, assembly GCF_019359855.2. NCBI lineage: Eukaryota > Viridiplantae > Streptophyta > Magnoliopsida > Poales > Poaceae > Lolium > Lolium perenne. Next base: position 27,550,704 of record NC_067248.2, on the reverse strand, counting down.
ACTTGGTTGAAACATATGTCATGCAATGATAATCCGTGTTATCCGAGCTGATTAGGACAAGGTGCGAGCACTATTAGTACTCTATGCATGAGACTTGCAACTTGTAGGAAGTAGTATGCATAGCACATATGAATTATTACTACCGTTGACAAAATTGTTTCTATGTTTTCAAAATAAAAGCTCTAGCACAAAAATAGTAATCCATGCTTCCCTCTGCGAAGGGCCATTCTTTTACTTTATGTTGAGTCAGTCTACCCACTTCTTTCTATCTTACAAGCAAACACTTGTGTTAACTGTGTGCATTGATTCTTACATGTTTACTTATTGCACTTGTTATATTACTCTATGTTGACAAATATCCATGAGATATACATGTTACAAGTTGAAAGCAATTGCTGAAACTTAATCATCCTTTGTGTTGCTTCAATGCATTCTACTAAGAATTTATTGCTTATGAGTTAGCTCTTATGCAAGTCTTGTTGATGCTTGTCTTGAAAGTACTATTCATGAAAAGTTTTGCTATATGATTCATTTGTTTAGTGATCATCTTTTGTTAGCAATCTATTGCTTTGAATCGCTCCATTCATCTCATATGCTTTACAATAATGTTGATCAAGATTATGATGGTAGCATGTAACTTCAGAAATTATTCTTGTTATCATTTACCTACTCGAGGGCGAGTAGGAACTAAGCTTGGGGATGCTTGATACGTCTCCAACGTATCTATAATTTCTGATGTTCCATGCTTGTTTTATGAAAATACCTACATGTTTAGTTCACACTTTATATCGTTTTGATGCATTTTCCGGAACTAACCTATTGACGAGATGCCGAAGTGCCAGTTCCTGTTTTCTGCTATTTTTGGTTTCAGAAATCCTAGTAAGGAAATATTCTCGGAATTGGACGAAATCAACGCCCAGTATCTTATAATTCCACGAAGCTTCCAGAACACCTGAGAGGGACCAGAGGGGAGGCCCAGGGGCCCCACACATGTGGCCGGCGCGGCCCAGGGGGGGCGCCCCCCTGTTGTGTGGCTGCCCCGTAGCCCTTCCGACTCCGCCTCTTCGCCTATTTAAGCCTCCCTGACCTAAAACCTCGAGACGAAGCCACGATACGAAAAACCTTCCAGAGCCGCCGCCATCGCGAAGCCAAGATCTGGGGGACAGGAGTCTCTGTTCCGGCATGCCGCCGGGACGGGGAAGTGCCCCCGGAAGGCATCTCCATCGACACCACCGCCATCTCCATCAACGCTGCTGCTCCCATGATGAGGAGGGAGTAGTTCTCCCTCGAGGCTAAGGGCTGTACCGGTAGCTATGTGGTTAATCTCTCTCTGTGTACTCCAATACAATGATCTCGTGAATTGCTTTGCATGATCGAGATCCATATGATGAGCTTTGTATCGCTACTAGTCTATGTGCTACTCATGTGATGTTATTAAAGTAGTCTATTCCTCCTGCATGGTGTAATGGTGACAGTGTGTGCATCGTGTGGTTCTTGTCGTAGGCTATGATCATAATCTCTTGTAGGTTATGGAGTTAATTATCACTATGATAGTATTGATGTGATATATTCCCCCTTTCATAGTGTAATGTTGACAGTGTGTATGCTATGTTAGTTCTCGGCTTATTTTGCAAAGATCTATTATGCTCTAAGGTTACTTAAATATGAATGCTGAATGTTGTGGCGCTTGTTAACTCCGGCTTGAGGGAGCTCTTGTAGCCCTACAAAATGAATGGTGTTTGTTATCAAACAAGAGTATATGTAGCACAAGTGAGGAGAAGTTATTTATTTATTATGTGATCAATGTTGAGAGTGTCCACTAGTGAAAGTATGATCCCTATACCTTGTTTCCAATACTGCAAACACCGCTTACTTACTGTTCTACTGCATGTTTACTCGCTGCCATATTTATTTCAGATTGTTATTACCACTCATATTCATCTATACCACCTGTGTTTTACTATCTCTTCGCCGAACTAGTGCGCCTATACATCTGACAAGTGTATTAGGTGTGTTGGGGACACAAGAGACTTCTTGTATCTTAATTGCAGGGTTGCTTGAGAGGACTATCTTTGACCTCTACCTCCCTGAGTTCGATAAACCTTTGGTGATTCACTTAAGGGAAACTTGCTGCTGTTCTACAAACCTCTGCTCTTGGAGGCCCAACACTGTCTACAGGAATAGAAGCGTGAGTAGACATCAATATGCTAGAGTTATTGTGTTGTAATTCCAACCATTTGTCTGTTCGTGCCACAATGTTTAGTTCCTGAATTTGAACCATGTCTATGTATGTGTGCAATTCTGTTCAGTTGAAAATGTGTTCTGTTGAAAATGAGTTCCGTTGAAAATCTGTAGCAACTCCTTTTGCACGGCGGCGCCGCCCATATATGGTCGCCGGCGTCAGCCATGCACGGCGGCGCCGCCAATATATGGTCGCCGGCGTCACCCATGTATTGAAAAAATTGGGCACAAATTCTGGGAACAAAAAGCTGACATATTCAACATAAATTCTGGGAAAAACAAGCTGGCATGTTCAACATAAATTCTGGGCCAAACAACCTGACACATAATCTGAAATAAACTGACATTACACAAACTACAGATTGAAACTGCTATTCATCCATTACACAAACTACAGATTCAAACTGCTATTCATCTTCTTCGAAAACTGGACGATTCCTAGTCCTATTTCCTCCATCATCATCATCATCATCACTGCAATACTGGTACATTGTCTGATCAACCTCCTCGATTTCTTCAGGAACAACCTCCTTGCTCCGTTTCTTCAGTTTGTCCACAATGACTTTTTCAAGTAGCACACGTTCCTGGTCACTTCTCGTCCTACTCCGTGCAGTGCCTTCTTTTTCTTGCACAGGAACTTGACTGGAATCTTCATCTTGATATGACAGTACAGCAACACCGGGTCCCTGTTCATTTTCTTTTACACTCCATAGATGTCTATGGTGAAATTTCTGCACCACTTGCCATTTAATTTCCTTTCAAGGAAGTGTCTGGCACATAAAAGACCTTGGTTGCTTGTGATGTCAGGATGAAAGGATCATTCTTGTACCAAAACTTTTCTATGTTAACACTTTTGAAGTGTCCATCATCGTCGAATCCGGGTTTCCTACCACCAAGGTCAAACCAGTCACACCGGAAGAGGACAACTGACCGATGGACGCCACCGCTGGAGTTGTATTGCAATCTGATGATGGATTTGAGCTGACCAAAGAAGTCAATGCTGTTGCCATCATGATCTCCCTCAGAAATGATTCCACTATTTTGTGTCTTTCTGTTCTTCTCGCGATCAACAGTATGGTACCGAACACTGTCAACAACACATGCCGAATATAGTCTCACTCTAAAATCTGGTTTGCACGCCAAAGCATAGAGATCAGGACAGACATCATTTCGCATTTTTCCAATCTGCAAAAAATCAACCAGGGGGTGAGTAACACACACAGAAAATTTATATCATGAACTTTTCCAATCTTCAGAAATAAACCAGCTAAAGATCTCACATGAGTCTGAAACCATCTAGCAAAGTTCTTGGCAAGCCATCTATCAACATTGATCTGACCACCTCGTTGGTTCAACTCTTCTTTGCACAGCCTGGAATGGCAACAGAAAAAATATCCTAATTATTATATGGACAGGCTGCAATAACCTATCTATATACGGGAATGAAGAGAAACGTACTCGATGTATGGATCAACCTCAGGGCAACTTCGGAGCACATACCACACCATCTTGTCATAGTCCTCACCTGCATACACATATTGAGAGGCTCCAATAAATTTCACACCGTGTTTGAAAACAGACACATCACCAATATGTGAATCATCCCGCTCCGGATTTCTGCTTGGACGGTTGAATCTTGTTTCAACATCGTCGAAGTATCTCGAGCAAAATGTCAGGCACTCATCAACAATATATGCTTCGGCAATCGATCCCTCCGGCCTGGCATTGTTCCCGACATAATGCTTCAATGTTAGCAACCTTCTTTCGACTGGGTACATCCAACTGTAATGCACTAGGCCTCTAAGCCTTGCCTCTTTTGGTAAATGGATGGCCAAATGCACCATCACGTCGAAGAAAGATGGGGGGAAGATCTTCTCAAGTTTGCAAAGAATAACTATGATTTCCTTTTCAAGTCTGTCCAGAACGTCTCTCTTCAGTGTTTTGCAGCACAGCTCTCTGAAGGAATTTCCAAGCTCAGCAACCACTTCATATATGTCTCCATGGATTGTTCCTCGCAGGCCAGCCGGTAAGATCCTTTGAAGCAATATATGACAGTCATGGGTCTTCAGCCCTTGAAGCTTGCACTTATCAGCAGCAACACACTTGGATATGTTAGACGCGTACCCATCTGGAAACCTCACAGCTTTTATGAATTCACAAAATGCATTTTTTTCTTGTTTACTCATTGTATACCACGCCTGTGGCATCTCAAAAGAGTCCGCTGAAACAGGCTGCAAATGCAAGTCACGTCTTATGCCCATGTCTTCCAAATCAAGCCTTGAATTCACAGTGTCCTTTGTCTTGCCTTGTATGTTCATGAAAGTACCAATCAGATTGTCACAGATGTTTTTCTCGATGTGCATTACATCGAGATTATGCCTTAGCTTTAGATCTTCCCAGTATGGCAAGTCCCACAAACAAGACCTACGGCTCGAACACTGACCGTCCTCATGTTTCCTTTTCTTCTGAAGCTTGCCTGGTATCACATCTCTAACCCTATCAAGTTGTTCCTTCAGCTCTTCTGGAGTGAATTCTGCTGGCTTCTCACGGCTTTCAGAAGCACCATTGAATTCTTTGCTATTTCTCAAGGATGGTACCGAGGTAGCCAACGGTGGTGCCCAATAAAGCAGATTTTGTTCCTTAATTTCTTGGAGCAATTCTCTTTGTCACCACGCACACATGCCTGGTAACCAGCTGTGGCCCTCCCTGACAATGTGTGCAGTGCCGGATAATCATGAATGCACCATAAGATTGCAGCACGGAGATCAAACTTGTCTGGACTATTGGCATCATATGATTCTACACCTTTCCAGAGCTCCTGCAGCTCTTCCATCAAAGGCTCCATGAAGACATCAAAATCTTTTCCTGGATAGGATGGACCAGGGATTAGCAATGTCAGCATGAAGTTGGACTGATCCATACATGCCCACGGTGGAAGGTTGTATGGCACAACGAATACAGGCCACATGTTGTAGGAGTTGCTCATATTCCCGAAGGGATTAAAACCATCTGTGGAAAGTCCAAGCCTTATGTTCCTGGCATCAGCGGCAAAGTCTTTATGAATATTGTCAAAATCCTTCCATGCATCCCCGTCTGCTGGATGACTGAGTTCATTCTTCACGTCTTGCTGCTTCAGTTTGTGCCACTGTACTTCCTTTGATTGCTCCTTTGAAAGAAACATTCTTTGCAGCCTTGGAATCAATGGGAAGTGCCTCAGCACCTTCTCTGGGATCGGTCTCCTACCATCAGCATCTTTCCATCTGGAGGCTTTGCACTTGGGGCAATTATTCTCCTTGGCATAATCCTTCTGGAACAATACACAGTTATTCGGGCACACATGGATACTATCATAACCAAGTCCCAACCTGCCAATTATGCTAAGTGCCTCCTCGTATGACTTTGGTATTGAGCTAGTAGGGTATTGCAAGGCCAAAATCAGGAGTATCGCGTTGAATGCAACGTTTTATGTGTCATGTTAACTAGTACGAAAGACGGAACTGGGATACGTCAATTTTCTTGGAAGACCCTTCACGAAAAGGGCTATCACGTCCGGAGTTCTATGGCTTTTAGGGGGAATGACGTACCAAACGGCCTGTGGCACCACATAGTTTGTCGGAACGAGGCCATATTTGGCACGTGCGTGGGCCCTGGGATGGGAAACAAGGCCCCGGGCGCGGATTTCCAATCCGACCAACGGGCGACCCGTTTTTCATTTTCATGGTGCCGAAACGGGTTTTTTTGTGAAGCAGCTACATGGGGCGCATTAGAGTATCGAGCCCAACCACCGCGCGGTGATAGGAGACCGCCTACGCACCACCTATCACATGCCATATGCGCGCGTTAGCTATCTGGCAATCCCTCGGGATTCCTGCGGTTTCCCGCCGAACCCGCTGGAAACTGACCGGATTTGAACTAGGGGTACACTTTACGTCTCTCCAGAAATTCGGGGTAAAATGTTTTAAGGTCTACAACACGTCATTTTATGTGCTAAATTTTGTCCGTTTGAAGCGTCCGCGAACGGGTGCACCAGCGCCCCCGGTACGGCCATACCGCATGTCCTGGGGGTCCCGTTTTGGGCAGATGGCAAAGCGAACAAAGTCAAAATACCCCACGGAGCCGCGTGGCGTCATTTTATGTGTCATGTTAACTAGTACAAAAGACGGAATTGGGATACGTCAATTTTCGTGGAAGACCCTTCACGAAAAGGGCTATCACGTCCGGAGTTCTATGGCTTTTAGGGGGAATGACGTACCAAATGGTCTCTAGCACCACATAGTTTGTCGGAACGAGGCCATATTTGACACGTGTGTGGGCCCTGGGATGGGAAGCAAGGCCCCCGCGCAGATTTCCAATCCGACCAACGGGCGACCCATTTTTCATTTTCATGGTGCCGAAACGGTTTTTTTTTTGTGAAGCAGCTACAGGGGGCGCATTAGAGTATCGAGCCCAACCACCGCGCGGTATTAGGAGACCGCCTACGCACCACCTATCACATGCCATATGCGCGCGTTAGCTATCTGGAAATCCCTCGGGCTTCCTGCGGTTTCCCGCCGAACCCGCTGGAAACTGACCGGATTTGAACTAGGGGTACGGTTTTTCTTCACCCAAAATATTCTGGGAAATATGTTCTTAGGTCTCTGCGACACGTCATTTTATGTGCTAATTTTTTTCCGTTGCGCGCCCATGATGTGAGTGGCCTATGGCATGTGAGATCCAAACCTCCCGAAAGAATCTACTATCGCATCTATTTTGAATCAATGTAAACCAAGAAAATCTAATATTTTGGAACCACTCCAGAGTTGGAATTGAGATGCAGCAATTATTTTTGAAAATCCTTCACGATCGGACTACCACGTTCGGAATCTTGATGTATATAGAATGGGATAAAGCTTGCATATGCCTTATGATAAAGCATATAATTAGTGTGTGCAAGAGACATATATAATTTGACCTAATTAACCAAACATTTTCTGATTTTTTTATATAATTTATTAAGGATTCTAGGAGTTTCATATATCCCTATATTATTATCATTAAAGGAATGAAGGTGACACACGTTTAATTACATGATATTCTGTTTTTAAAATTATTTTAACCTACACCAAATTATATGCATTATTGCACATTTAATTATTACTGTTTTGCACGAAAAACCCACAAAATATCCCTCCTACTTAAATAAATTGATAGAGGCAAAACCTTACAAAAAAAAACCCAAAACTCTCCCGCGTCCAGCTCCCGCCAGCTCCACCGAAATATTTTGAATCCGCCCGCCAGCTCCACCGAAATATTTTGAATCCGCCCGCCACTAACCTAAGCTGGAAAGGAGGGACATTTCAGTCAAATGCCGTACGAGCTCCCTCAATTCCCCTCCCACTCCGCTCCCCAATTCCCCTCCCACTCCGCTCATCCCCACCGATGCGATACGAACCCCAATTCCCCTCCCCTCCCACTCCGCTCATCCCCACCCGCCGACGGCCACCGACGAGCGGCGCTCCGACGAGCGGACGAGCGGAGAGCTACCTGCCGACGACGGCCGCGCGTGCGTAGACGCTCGCCACAAGATCTACAGGCGAGTTCCCTCCTCAACCCGACCCCTCCCCCCTCTTCTATGGCCTTTTCTTGACCTGCTTAGGGTTTCGTCGGCCATGGCTAGGGTTAGGGTTTGCTTGGCATGGCATGGTTAGGGTTAGGGATTTCGTGGCATGGCTTGTTTCCTTGGCTTGTCCAGGGTCAGGGTTGCTCGGCCTGTCATGGTTCTTGCTGCAACCAGTCCATGGTTGCTTCGGATCTTGCCTGGCTCAGGCTCTGTAGATTTTAGATTTGGTTTTTTGCAGTTCCTATATGATTACCTGCTGCCGATCTTGGTTGCTATATGCAACCGTTCCATGGTTGCTTCGGATGTTGATTGGCATGTGTCTTGCTGCAACCAGTAGATGATTGCTGCGAATCTTGCTTGGCTCAGGCTCTGTAGATTTTAGATTTCGTTTTCTGCAGTCCCTATATGATTACCTGCAGCCGATCTTGCTTGCTGGGGGATTTTACTTGGCTTGGGCTCTGTAGATTGTACATCTAGTTTACTACAGTCCATATATGATTAGCTGCTACAGATCTTTCTTGCTGCAACTAGTACATAATATGATTACCTGCTGCGGATCTTGGTTGGTACAAATGTTTACCAAGGCATGCCCTTTTATATTTCGTCGATGAACATTTATATTGCCCTTTTATCCTGTGTTGATGAAACTTCTCCCAAACAAAGTTTGGTTTCCCTGTTTATCTGTACATGCCTACAGCTTTATCTGTGTACATGTCTATTGTTGTATGAAGGGATATGTCTAATGATTATAACTTGTTATCTTCTTAGGTAATACTATCAAGGTCTGACCTACTTCAAGGAGCAAGGTGAACCAGGTGATTGTTGATCAACATGAACCTATGTTGCTTGGTTCTTTAATTGCATCCATATGTTGTATCTGCTGTCACTAATTGTTATTCTTTTCGTGCCAGCACATATCCAACCCATCAACATCAGGCATGGCAAAGACTGGGAAGAAGCAGCTGGCTGGTATGCGGCTTCATCCTAACATCATTGTGTCTAATTGATGCTTATAATCGGGTGCTGGGGTTTTTTGGTTCTGTCTGAATATTTCTGTACCCTAGGATTAAATGAAACTAAAAGCTGGTAATTGCTATGATTAAACAATTTACCTTAGTTGTTCGAGTTGGCTTGCTTCTATGCATTTCAACCATCAATCTAATGGTTACATATTTTTCTCATACATGTAAAGAAGCGCCCCTCACTGAGATAGAGAAGGCCAGGGCTAGGACAATGATGCGGAACAACCGTGTCTTACAGTCCCTGGGTATTCCCGCCGTAGTGTCAATATTTAGGAAGTCACATGGTGGTCGAGGTGGATGTCGTTCCACACTTTCAAATGATGAGTCATCTGCCATAACACAAGGCGAGAGCTCAGATTATCATCCGAGCAATGACCAATTGGTTGACCAAGAGGATGGGGAGGTTGAAGGGAGTATAGGGGAACACATTGAGAAGTTGCATCCTGCTTATCATCTTTGGAGGGTTGGCATTACTTGTATCTGTTTTCTTATTTCTGTTTTGCTGTAACCTGTGATGTAATGCCATTTTGTTTTGCTATTTTTGCGAGGCATTGAAGGATCCCAAGAGTAGAAAGAAAAAGGCTTCTGTTAGAAAGACAAGCCCAGGGAGGAGGAGTAAGAGGTTGCAAAAGGAACAAAGTTCAATGCCTCTTTGTAGAGTGTTTGTTGATGCTCCAGGAGGGAGAAAGAGGCATCTGGATCCAGTTGCTGAGGCTCCTTCCAAAAGAGTCACCAGGAGGACATCAAGTGAAGCGTCTGCAACCAACAATGAAGATACTCCGCCCCGCAAAAATCGCAGTAGCTCACCGCAGATTGATGAAAGGATCGATGAAGCAAGCACTATTCGCAGGGACACAGGTCCTACTGCATCTGATGTCATTGTCCATCAGCACTTTGATTCTGATGGTTTTCTTGGTCCTGAGGATGATGAAGGCAAGTTTTTGTTGGACAGCTGTCCACACTATCTACTGCCTTTTTTGTTTATCTTTATAAACTCTTTTGGATGTGGGTGCTGCTTTCTGACATGATCTTTGTATGTATGCTATTCAGGTGGAACCACTGCTGCAGGTGGCCGTAAAAGGAAGGGCACCGGGCTGGAGCAGATTTGCAAGGGGATGGGAGTCAAGCTTACCATTGAGATTCCTCCAGGGCTGAAACATCCTGAGAAGCCTTTGCCTGCTGCCAAGTTTGCATCGGAGGGTGGAATGCTTGCAAGAGGCCAGATGCCACTCCTTCCGCATTTCAAGTTGTACAAGAGGGATGAGAATTTGTTGGCCGACTTCGTTGGAAAGATGGGGGTAATCTTCTTCATCACCAGTTCATTTTTTAGATGATAGGAGTGCTTGCTTGATTTTTCATAGTTCATGATAACTAACCTTGTCCTTGCCCTTGTTTGCTTTGTAGGCAAATTTCAACATGGACACAGAGTCGGAAGACATCCAGAAGGCTTGCGCTGACATACTGCGGAAAGTGTCGAAGAACAGGCGCTACATCCTGAAAAGGGACTACTTCGACAAAGTACCAGCAAATGAAGTCAGCGTCAAGTCCCCTGTTAAGGATGTCTCAGATGAAGAATGGGAAGCTCTAACTGCTCTGTGGGTAACCCCAAGACACAGGGTATGTTTTTTTGCTTCAGTTGCAGTCATTAGTGCTTGCATGGTAGACATGATGCTCATCTTTATAGTGTGCATATTGCTGAATATCATGATTGTGCCCTTCTGCAGGACACATGTATCAAGAACAAGGACAGTCGTGCTGCGGTCAAATTTGGCCAAAAGACTGGCTCTCGTAGCTATGCTGCTCATTGATGTCTACGGGTGCTTCTATTCTTGTAGACAGTGTTGGGCCTCCAAGAGCAGAGGTTTGTAGAACAGCAGCAAGTTTTCCCTTAAGTGGATCACCCAAGGTTTATCGAACTCAGGGAGGAAGAGGTCAAAGATATCCCTCTCAAGCAACCCTGCAATCACAATACAAGAAGTCTCTTGTGTCCCCAACACACCTAATACACTTGTCAGATGTATAGGTGCACTAGTTCGGCGAAGAGATAGTGAAATACAAGTAGTATGGATGTATATGAGTGGTAATAGTAATCTGAATAAAATATGGCAGCGAGTAAACATGCAGTAGAACAATAAATAAACGGAGATTCGATGTTTGGAAACAAGGCCTAGGGATCATACTTTCACTAGTGGACACTCTCAACATTGATCGCATAATAAATAATAACTTCTCTCATTTGTGCTACATATACTCTTGTTTGATAATGAACACCATTCGTTGCGTAGGATTACACGAACCCTCAATGCCGGAGTTAACAAGCTCCACAACATTCGATATTCATGTTTAAGTAACCTTAGAGCATAATAGATCTTTGCAAAATAGACCGAGTACTAACATAGCATACACACTGTCACCATTACACTATGAAGGGGGAATAAATCACATCAATACTATCATAGCGATAATCAACTCCATAACCTACAAGAGATTATGATCATAATCTACGACAAGAACCACACGATGCACACACTGTCACCATTACACCATGCAGGAGGAATAGACTACTTTAATAACATCACATGAGTAGCACATAGACTAGTAGCGATACAAAGCTCATCATATAGATCTCAATCATGTAAGGCAGCTCATAAGATCATTGTATTGGAGTACAGAGAGAGAGATTAACCACATAGCTACCGGTACAGCCCCTTAGCCTCGAGGGAGAACTACTCCCTCCTCATCATGGGAGCAGCAGCGTTGATGGAGATGGCGGTGGTGTCGATGGAGGAGCCTTCCGGGGGCACTTCCCCGTCCCAGCGGCGTGCCGGAACAGAGACTCCTGTCCCCCAGATCTTGGCTTTGCGATGGCGGCGGCTCTGGAACTTTTCTCGTACCGTGGCTTATTCGTATCGGGGTTTTAGGTCAGGGAGCTTATATAGGCGAAAGGGGAGCCTCGGAGAGGCCCTGGTGGGGCCAGACAACAGGGGGGCGCGCCCCCCCTGGGCCGCGCCGCCACCATGTGTGGTGGCCCTGTGGCCCCCCTCTGCTGACTCTCGGGTGTTCTGGAAGCTTCCGGTGAAAATAGGGTACTGGGCGTTGATTTCGTCCGATTCCGAGAATATTTCCTTACTAGGATTTCTGAAACCAAAAACAGCAGAAAACAGGAACTGGCACTTCGGCATCTCGTCAATAGGTTAGTTCCGGAAAATGCATCAAAACGATATAAAGTGTGAACAAAACATGTAGGTATTGTCATAAAACAAGCATGGAACATCAGAAATTATAGATACGTTGGAGACGTATCACTCATCTGTATGCAACTGTAAGAACACTCTTACATAATTTCCTTTTGCATCTTACTCTTGTCTCCACAAGCTTATGTTCTGATTCTTGGTGAACATCATTTCCAGAGGGAGGAGCACAGAGGTGAAGAGCTTGATGCGGTCGACATCTTTAAGGCGACCCATCACAGCAAGAAGGATGGTTTCTCTGAGGAAGCTCTAGCTGCAATAGTAAGTGACTTGTTCATTTCACTTTTGTGAACCATTCTTGGACCTGTGCTTTTCCTGAATTGATGAATGTTTTGGAAACGGATCTCAGGCTGATATGGAAGCTGAGATGGCTCTTCCTGTGCCAGAAGGTGCACCTCCAAGGTCTGCAGTCGCTGTTGTTGCAAAGGTTCTTACCAAAGAAGCCAAGCACAGCACTTTCCTGAAGAATGCTGGACTTCAGCCCAGTTCCACTGTCAAGCTCAACAAGCCCACAGCAGCTGCAGTATCGGCGCATGTTCTTGACCTGGAAGCACAGCTGAAAAGGTCCCAGGAGGAAGCTGAACAGATGAAGCAGCAGTTTGCTGCCATCATGGGAGAAGCAGCTGCCCAGAAGGAGAAGCTGCACAAGCTCAGCGTGACAAGGACTTTATGGAGCTCCTCAAGCGGACTGAGGAAAGTGACAGGAGGGTTGCTCACATGTTGTCCGTCTTGGGAGCTTCTGGGAATTAGCTCCTGCTGCTAATCGTATCCCTTTTTTGTGTCCCGCCATGGAATTTGGGTCATATCCTGGCAGCGTGACAAGAACTTGGTCGGTCATATCCCTTTTTTGTGCAACTTGTTGTTGCGAATTGGTTGATCATGTAGTGAATCTGTGAACTTTCTTGACATGTTGGTGAATCTGTGAACCTGTTCATTTTGCTGTTGTGACTCTGCTGTGAAATTTGCAGATTTGAAATGTTGTCTTCTATATTTTGCTGTTGAATTTCCTAATTTAATATATGCACTGTTAGGCTAGTGTGGGCTCTTAAAAGGCCAAGGCCCAAAGTAGCCTAGAAATACATGGGCTCTTAAAAGGCTACAGCCCAACAAATAATTGATTGCATTTTCGAAAAATGGGAGATGAAAAGGCCAAAAAAAGCCGAAGCCCAAAAAACTTGCAGGACCGTAAAAAGGCCAAGGCCCATAACTTTTATGGACCCAAAAATGCCAAGGCCCAATATCTTTATGGACCCCAAAAAGGCTGAGGCCCAAAACCTTTGTGGAACCTAAAAAGGCCTAGGCCCAAAACCATAATGGACCCTAAAAGGCCACGGCCCAAAACTGTAATGGGTCCTAAAAAGGCCACAGCCCAAAACTGTAATGGGTCCTAAAAAGGCCACGGCCCAAAACTGTAATGGGTCCTAAAAAGGCCACGGCCCAATGAAAATTGGCCCAGGCCCAGTAAGTACAGCAGCTAAAAAGGCCGTTGAAAAAAAAATAAGCTAAAAAGGCCGAGGTAATTGGGCCAGTTATGGGCCAAGGCCCAACAAACCCGAAAAAATAATCAGAACTAATGGGCTCAGCCCACATAAGGAGCTGAATGGACCGGGCTGAATTCAGATAATGACGTTTCTAATTCGTCACAATTTTGCCACGTCGGATTGCCACGCTGGACTCGGGGGCAGGTGCCCATGACGTTTTGGGAACGTCATGCCGTCAGTGACATTATAAAATGTCACAAAGCTCTACGACATTTTCAAGTGGAACGTCTTAAGCAGTCACTGCTGACTCCCAGCTTTCGACGTTTTGAAAAGCGTCACGGTAACGTCACAAGCAGCCATCAGTGACGTTTCAGTGACACCTTATTTTTGTCAACTTATGGCAGATTTCTTGTAGTGTCTGCTGTTTTTGGTTTCAGAAATCCTACAAAGGAAATATTCTCGGAATTGGACAAAATCAACGCCCAGGGTCCTATTTTTCCACGAAGCTTCCAGAAGACCGAGGGGGAAACGAAGTGGGGCCACGGGGCGCCGCCACACTAGGGCGGCGCGGCCTAGGGGGGGCCCACGTGGCCCTAGCATGTTGGGCCCCCGTGACCCCTCCGACTCCGCCCTTCCGCCTACTTAAAGCCTTCATCGTGAAACCCCCTGTACCGAGAGCCACGATACGGAAAACCTTCCAGAGACGCCGCCGCCGCCAATCACATCTCGGGGGATTCAGGAGATCGCCTCCGGCACCCTGCCGGAGAGGGGAATCATCACCGGAGGGGCTCTACATCATCAGGCCCGCCTCCGGATTGATGCGTGAGTAGTTCATCCTTGGACTATGGGACCATAGCAATAGCTAGATGGTTGTCTTCTCCGCTTGTGCTATCATTGTTTAGACCTTGTGAGCTGCCTAACATGATCAAGATCATCTATTTGTAATGCTACATGTTGTGCTTGGTGGGATCCGATGAATCTAGAATATTATGTCAAGTTGATTATCAATCTATCATATATGTGTTGTTTATGTTCTTGCATGCTCTCCGTTGCTAGTAGAGGCTCTGGCCAAGTTGATACTTGTAACTCCAAGAGGGAGTATTTATGCTCGATAGTGGGTTCATGCCTCCATTTAATCTAGGACAGTGACAGAAAGTTCTAAGGTTGTGGATGTGCTGTTGCTACTAGGGATAAAACATCGATGCTTTGTCTAAGGATATTTGTGTTGATTACATTACACACCATACTTAATGCAATTATCTGTTGTTTACAACTTAATACTGGAGGGGGTGCGGATGCTAACCCGAAGGTGGATTATTTAGGCATAGATGCATGCTGGATAGCGGTCTATGTACTTTGTCGTAATGCCCTGATTAAATCTCATAGTAATCATCATTGATATGTATTGAATCTTTATTTGTCAATTGCCCACCTGTAATTTGTTCACCCAGCATGCTAGTTATCTTATTGGAGAGACACCACTAGTGAACTGTGGACCCCGGTCCATTCTTTTACATCTGAATACAATCTACTGCAATCATTGTTCTTTACTGTTCTTTGCAAACAAACACCATCTTCCACTCGATACGTTTAGTCCTTTGTTTTCAGCAAGCCAGTGAGATTAACAACCTCACTGTTACGTTGGGGCAAAGTATCTTGATTGTGTTGTGCAGGTTCCACGTTGGTGCCGGTTTCGCTGGTGTTGCGCCGCACTACACTCCTCCACCAACAACCTTCACGTGCTTCTTGGCTCCTACTGGTTCGATAACCTTGGTTTCATACTGAGGGAAACTTGCTTCTATACGCATCATACCTTCCACTTGGGGTTCCCAACGGATGTGTGCTTCGCGCGTATCAGGCACTCGTTGGAGTAGTGTCCCACCACACCACACTCATAGCAAGTGATGGTTGCCTTGTCCTTTGTTGCGACGGGGATGGCGTTGCTCCCAGTCCTTGGAGCGGTGTTGGTGTTGTGGTTTTTGGTGTTGGGGGCTCTGGGCGGAGCGCGGTTGAAGTTGTTGTTGTTGTTGTGGTAGTTGCTACTGTTGTGGTGGCCGCCTGGCCTGGGGTTTCCTCCACTCCGGTTTTGATAACCCGGGCGTGAAGTCTGCATCTGGGGCTTGCTGTTGTTTCTCGGAGTGAAACCTCCGCTTGAGCTGGGGCGATACTTCGGGGCATTGCTGGGCCCACTCTGATGCATCATGCGGCGCTTGCGGTTCTCATTTGCTTGGTTCAGCTTGCCTTCCATCTGGATGGCAGAGTCTACTAAGGCTTCAAGGTCGGCGAAGGGAATGTTGACGAGGACAGTCTGCATCTCATCATGCAGTCCGTTCAGGAATCTCTCCTGCCTCTTCTCGGTGGTGTCGGTCTCGTCGGGGCCGTACTTTGACAGAGTAAGGAATCTGTCGCGGTATTCTACCACCGTCATCCTGCCTTGCTTGAGTTCACGGAACTCATCCCTCATCTTCTTGATAAGACCCGGGGGCACATGGTACTTGCTGAACTTGAGCTTGAAATCTCCCCAAGTCATGACTTGACCCACGTTCATGGCACGGGTGCTGGTCCACCAAGCTCTTGCTGGTCCCGCTAAGTAGTGCGTGGCAAACAGCACTTTCTCATTGGCCTCTACTCCAGCTAATTCTAGGTTGTTCTCCATGGTCTACAGCCAGTCATCAGCATCCAAGGGTTCTTCAGTCTTGCTGAAGACAGGTGGGTTGGTGTTCTGGAAGTTCTTGAGCTTTGACCCAGGGTGATCATGGTTGCCATGGCCATAATTGTTGTTGGCCAGCTGTTGCAGTGCTGCTATGTTGGCTTGGCGTTCAGCTCTGTCCGTCTCCCTGTCTGCCATCAGGGTTTGCAGCAGTTGCATCATTGCATCCAGATTCGCGTTGCGATTCGGACGAGCCACCTGAACATGGAGACATATCATGAGATAAGAGGGAATTTCTATGGCTTGTTTGGGTAAGTTTGAAAATATTTAAAACTTGGAAACTTTTTGATGATGAACATAACACACAAACATTCATTCATTCATCCATCACATATTACAAACTAACACCCCCATGGTTTTAAGAACCATTCTTCTCATGCTACGATACAAAGAACGGGATACAACTCACACCTACATAAGTGATCTAGTGCAACTACTCCTCAACATCTACATCCACATCGATCGGGATGATTCCATCCTCTGCGGCCTCCAGGAACTCGTAGTCCTCCTCCTCGGTGAACTCGTCCTCCTCAAAGTCATCGTCGTCACTCAGGAAGGCTCCTCCTCCCTGAAGGTCGATGCCTCCATCGTCATCCTCCATCTCTCTCAGCTAGTCCTCTTGGGCCTTGACCGTGATCTCCAAGGCTGTTATCTTGGCGCGAAGGCGCACTATGGTAGCGTCTTTCTTGGCACGCTGCAGACGGAGTGACTTGCGATCCTGGTTGAGCATCTTGATGGCATTGGCGTGCTGAGCCAAGGCCATGTGAGTCTGGTTGGCGTAACCACGGGAGTTATCCAGCTCCTTCTGAGTCTGGAACAACATGTAGTCCAGATGGTCCACATGGTGCCTCAGCTGGGGGTGCATCTGCACCTCCATGGGTGCTCCAAGGGAGTCACGCCTTGCATGCATGGCGAGCAAAGCGAGACGCGAGTACTGCTACCACGTTCTGTCCGCACAGACGGGCAAGTGCTTCCTGAAGAGCACGAGCGAGTCTGTCCATCCAGCTGCTTTCCCTGAAGGAAAAGAGGATCCTCTCTGAGGTGGGAGGCTCCATCTTGCCCCTCAAGTCAGCGGTGATAACCCACTGAAGCTCCCCTCCGTGCTGGTCGTTGACCTCGACTCCGTGAAACTCAGGGTGTGGGCGTCCAAGGTACTCCGACAGGCCGTCAAGGTCCCTCTCGAAGATCAAGTCCCCACCGTTCCCGAGCTGGTAAAACATGACGTTGGTTGGCTCCATCTGAAAGTGAGTTGGATGAGCAAGTTAGAGAGTAAACAAGTGTGTCAAAATTTTAAGTACTTTTATAAGGAAGAGCATGGCATATCATTTTGAACAGATCTCAAGGAAAAGAGGGGGTATAAATTTTTGCAAGTATTCATTTCCTTTGTTTTTGTGAAACTAACTTTTTCAGAACGTCCATTCTAAACTAGGGTCTCCTAAGGTCAAACAATGGCTCTGATACCAACTTGTCAACACCCGTATTTTTAAGTCCAGATGCCTATTATGTCATTCATCGCAATCCCAGGAATATTGTTGTTGCGAGGCATAATAGTTAAGTATCACAGTCATCATTCATTACAAACCATATTGTCTTACAACTTGAATCACATGATCCATATTACACAAATAGTTGATCTATTGATCAACGAACAAACACAAGTTCATAGCGGAAGCGTAAAGATAAATGGACTCTCTAGTCCACAGGCCAACGCTTGACGTCAGAAGACTCCTAGTTGTCGTAGGCGTCCTGCTGTTCATCTCCTTGGTAGTTCTGTTCATCTTCATACTCTGGCCATTTGAATAGCCAGGGACAAAGCCGTGAGTACTTTAAGTACTCGCAAACTAATACTTGAGTAAGTGCTAGCAATTTTAGTAAGGGGTGCTAAGCTCTAGTTTATTTGCATAAAGCCAATTTTAGTTCACAAGTATTTGATAAAAGACTTATTCATGTGCTAACTAACTCAAGTGGGAACATTAGTGTCATTCCCACAACTCTGTTGTGATTCAAAAACAAGTCACCCTGCACCATTCACTTTATCAGCATTTTCAAGATTCTGACACTGGAAACTGTATGGCCTTTCCAACCGTCCGTAACCATGGACACGGCTATTCGAATAGGTTTACACTCTGTAGAGGTTGCACACTTGTGCCACAACATTTGATTTCATCCGTCGGGAGAATCCCGAATCATCGTAACACAGCACGCGGATCATCAACCATAACCTTTCATTTACAAACCCTAGTATGAGCACCTCTCCCTATGAGCTTGGCCTCCCAGTGAAGACCAACTGTCAACCTGGGAACTGCACAGGGCTTGGCCGTACAATTCACCTCAATTCACATCATTTCTCAACAACGGAGGCAGCCTCGGCATAACCCCTATGATGTGTGTTCAGAGGGAACCCATACTAAGGAACTTAAATTTTTAGTTAAGCCCTACCCATAATCAGGTATTGTGGGGGTACTCAAGAATTGGAAAGGTATCGCATCCAAACCAATATCAGTTTTTAATCAAAAATCACTATCTTCTCTTGGTCATATTCACCTTCAAAATTCATTCAATGGAATGAACCATCATTTCAAAGTTTCAATTTTATTTCAAGTCACATGTTCCCATCTAGAGTAGTCATTTTTATTTGTTAGCACTAGCAGCTAATCATGAGGGGTGCTATCTAGCTTTCTTTGCTCTAGGCTAAATTTGATGACCTTGTTCTACTCTAACCAAGTGAATCATGAATCAAAAAGTAAACCTTGATACTAAAGCAATAAAGTTTGTAAGTCAAAGCGGGTAAGTAAAAACTTGGATGGGCTCATGAAGCATAAGAAAATATGAGTGTGCCTTGTTCTTGGTAGAACTTTGCACTTTGCAAGAATATTAGCTTGCCTTGGTAGTGGTCAAAGTTCTCCTCTTCCTCCTCTTGGTAGCAACCTTCCTCTTCCTGGTATTCTCTGGTACTAGCGTCTAAATTTGAATACGAGGTATAATCACTCAACAGATCAAGAGCTATACTAAGCACACCCATAACTCACACAAACTATTCTAGTACTAACACATTGCCATCATGTTGGGTGATATTGTTTTGTTCTTAAGAAAAATAATTTCCTCTCATTATATATGTAAATGATAGTTTCCTTTTAATTCTTGAGAAATAATTTCCTCTCATTGAATCTTCTTAAGATTTAATTTCTCAAATAATCCTACATGAATTTAGGTTGACCTAAGTCAACCCTTCATCATCATTATTTGAGAAAATGATTTAAATGAGGTAGACCAGCTCATACCATTTAATAATTCTACAATTGATTTAAAATCTCCAAGTATTTCATGTGAGATTATTTGACCAGGGGTCAAGGTTCATATGAAAGTACTTGGGATGAGATTTAAATGAAGTAAACTACTTCATATGATTTTCTTAATAGTTTTGGACAATATCACTTAAGTAAACTAGCCCTATTGTCCATTATTTAAACTAGGACATGATCATTCAAAGTGACCACACCATTTTATTGCAGAAACAATTAGTGTAAGTTAAATGTGAGCTATTGGAGTTGGAATTAACTAAATATAAATTTTGGTTGATTTTTAATATTTATTTGGATGTGAAAAAGTCCCGGCCTTCATCTTTTTATCACTTTATTTCTACAACAAATCTCAAGGTTAGACCAGTGGCAAGTTGTAGAACTTTTCAATAGCTTTCCAACAATGTAAAATTTGTTAAATTTGGCCTAGCCAAACATATTCTATTGAATTTCAAAGTCAGGGCCTGTATTGAAATTTAAATGAATTTGGAAATTCGAGTTTGAAATAAATGGGCTGAGCGGGAAGATCTAACGGGCCAGATTCAAAAATTAATGGCCTGCCCAGCCCACCACGATCCACAGACGCGTGGGCTGCCTGACAGTAGGGGGCCCGCCTGTCAGCGGCTCGCTAACCCCGAATCGGTACGGGGCAGCGTGGGATGTTGGATTAGACGGTGATCGTGCGTCGCACGATCATCGTCTTCTCCGGCGAGAAGCTCGCGCTGGCGCGGCGGCAGTAGGGGGTCGGAGCGCTAACCAGGGGTCCAGCGGCCGGCGGCGAGGCTCAGGGCGAGGTTGTCGATGGTGGTGAGGCAGCCTGTAGCAGTGGCGGAGCTCGAGGCGGCCTGGATCAACGGCGATTTCTCCAGGGCTACCGCGGCTCCGATCGTCCGATTGGGGCGGCTTCGGCGTCGATTTAGTGAGTGGAGTGGTTGTGGAGAAGCAAGGATGGGAGGAGAAGGTGGTGGTGTGCTTGGTTTGGCTCGGGGAGATCTCTATTTATAGATGAGCGAGTGGCCGTGGGTGCTGTGGTGGTGGCGACATGGGCGCGGCGGTTCCGGCGAGCTAGAGGGCTAGGCAAGGACGCGGCGGTGTTCAGCATGTCCAGGCGGTCCCACTAGTAGGGAAAGCCTCATCAGTGGCGCACGAAAATGTGATTCTGTGGCGCATGTGGTGTGCGCCACAGAAACATCGCCACAAAAATAAGGTTTCTGTGGCGCACCGGTCGGTGCGCCACAGAATTAAGGTTTCTGTGGCGCACTTGGTCCGGTGCGCCACAGAAATAAGTAGTTCTGTGGCGCACGTGATATAGCTGCACCACAGAAATAGGTGCGCCACAGAATTATATTTTGGTGCGCCACAGAACAATCTGCAGGTATATTCGATTTTGTGCTCCCTGGTGTATTATACAGGTTTTATAATGGTTTTATACACCATATACAGGTTATATACTGATATAATATAAACAGATACAATATGGACATATATAATCATCACATCATCATCACATTACTTAGAGCCCGATCGAGTTATACATATAGCTCCATACAACTCATAATCCATGCAAATTAATTAAGTTCTCATCATCTCTAGATACAAACGAAGTGACACCGGCCGCCGCCTACACTAGGATGAAATAGAGTACCGCCGCGACGATGGTGAGCAAGAGCGAGAGCACAAGGAAGGTCTTCATCTTGCTCTTGTTCGACTGGTGCGCCCTCCACTTGGCAACCGCCTCGTGTCTAGTCGGGTACCCTTTGTAGCAGTTGCCGCTGAACTTGTGCACCTGTTTCTTGCACTCCTCCCACTCCTCGTACACTCCTGGAACCCGCCCCTCGAACACGACGTAGTACGTCATCTCTATGGACACAAGGCATATTAGTATATAACGCAATGGAAAGAGTTAGAGGGTTCACATGCATACATATTCACAAAGAATTAAAGCAAAGAAATAATAATAAACCTAAAACACATATAGCATCAGTATCACATAAGTAATATGGTTCAACGATAACGACTACAATAGTAATTGAATTACAACAACGACGACCACAGTTTTGAGCAAATTAAGCAAGTTAAGTTTACAACACGGTACAAATTGTCCATCGATTCACAGTAATGCTAGGCACACCGGCCTCGGTCAACGAGACGTCTTCTTGAGCGGCTCCGGGAACGGCTTGTACAAGTCCTTCGTCGTCCACATCCTACCATCACCCTGCCTATGTAGGCGTTCTTCGATATCCCTCTTAGACAACCCTCTGACTGCGTGTAAGAGCCCCGATGCGTTGGATACATCTTGTAAGATAATTTCCGAGAGCTTTACTTGGATGGGATGGAAGTCTTCTCTAAGATCATCATCATTGATTTCCCTCGACATTTTAATGGGGTCTCACTTACTAGGTGGCAGATGTAGGATAACGTAGCATAGAAAACAAAAAATTTCCTACCGCGAACACGAAATCCAAGCCAAGATGCAATCTAGAAGACGGTAGCAACGAGGGGATTATCGAGTCTCACCCTTGAAGAGATTCCAAAGCCTACAAGATGAGGCTCTTGTTGCTGCGGTAGACGTTCACTTGCCGCTTGCAAAAGCGCGTAGAATATCTTGACCACGGCGCCACGAACGAGCAGCACCTCCGTACTCGGTCACACGTTCGGTTGTTGATGAAGACGACGTCCACCTCCCGTTCCAGCGGGCAGCGGAAGTAGTAGCTCCTCTTGAATCCGACAGCACGACGGCGTGGTGTCGGTGGTGGTGGAGAAATCCGGCGGAGCTTCGCTAAGCATGCGGGATGTGGTGGAGGAGAGAGAGCCGCTAGGGTTTGGGAGAGGGGGGCGCCGGCCACTAGGGGTGCGGCCACCTTGGTGGTTCTTGGGTGGCCGGCCCCCTCCCCTTGGCCCCTCATTATATAGGTGGAAGCCCCAAGTGTTGGACTACAAGTCTCCGAATAAGACCCGAACCCAAAACCTTCCATGTGATAGGGAAACCTACCCAAGGTGGGAATCCCACTTGAGGTGGGATTCCCCCCTTCCATGTGGGGGGGTGGCCGGCCCCCATAGGAGGAGTCCACTTGGGACTCCTCCCCCTCTAGGGTTGGCCGGCCATGGAGGTGGAGTCCCGGACTCCACCTTCCTTGGTGGTTTCTTCCGGACTTTTCTAGAATCTTCTAGAACCTTCCATAGAACCTTCCGAATCATTTTCAAACACATAAAATGACATCCTATATATGAATCTTATTCTCCGGACCATTCCGGAACTCCTCGTGATGTCCGGGATCTCATCCGGGACTCCGAACAAATATTCGAACTCCATTCCATATTCAAGTTCTACCATTTCAACATCCAACTTTAAGTGTGTCACCCTACGGTTCGCGAACTATGCGGACATGGTTGAGTACTCACTCCGACCAATAACCAATAGCGGGATCTGGAGATCCATAATGGCTCCCACATATTCAACGATGACTTAGTGATCGAATGAACCATTCACATACGATACCAATTCCCTTTGTCACGCGATATTTTACTTGTCCGAGGTTTGATCATCGGTATCACTCTATACCTTGTTCAACCTCGTCTTCTGACAAGTACTCTTTACTCGTACCGTGGTATGTGGTCTCTTATGAACTTATTCATATGCTTGCAAGACATTAGACGACATTCCACCGAGAGGGCCCAGAGTATATCTATCCGTCATCGGGATGGACAAATCCCACTGTTGATCCATATGCCTCAACTCATACTTTCCGGATACTTAATCCCACCTTTATAACCACCCATTTACGCAGTGGCGTTTGATGTAATCAAAGTACCTTTCCGGTATAAGTGATTTACATGATCTCATGGTCATAAGGACTTAGGTAACTATGTATCGAAAGCTTATAGCAAATAACTTAATGACGTGATCTTATGCTACGCTTAATTGGGTGTGTCCATTACATCATTCATATAATGATATAACCTTGTTATTAATAACATCCAATGTTCATGATTATGAAACTAATCATCTATTAATCAACAAGCTAGTTAAGAGGCTTACTAGGGACTCTTTGTTTGTTTACATAACACACATGTATCAATGTTTCGGTTAATACAATTATAGCATGGTATATAAACATTTATCATAAACATAAAGATATATAATAACCACTTTTATTATTGCCTCTTGGGCATATCTCCAACAGTCTCCCACTTGCACTAGAGTCAATAATCTAGATTACACTGTAAGGTACCTAACACCCATGGCATTCTGGTGTTGGTCATGCTTTGCCCTAGGGAGAGCTTTAGTCAACGGATCTGCTACATTCAGATCAGTGTGTACTTTGCAAATCTTTACTTCTCCATCTTCGATGTACTCGCGAATCGAATGATAACGCAGCTTGATATGCTTCAGCCTCTTGTGTGACCTTGGTTCTTGTGCATTGGCGATGGCACCCATGTTGTCACAGTAGATGACTAGTGGGTCCAATGCACTAGGAACCACACCGAGCTCTACAATGAACCTCTTCATCCATACCGCTTCTGATGAAGCCTCTGAAGCCGCTATGTACTCCGATTCTGTTGAGGATTTCGCCACCGTGCACTGCTTCGAGCTTGCCCAGCTTACTGCAGCACCATTCAATATAAACACGTACCCGCACCGTGACTTAGAGTCATCAGTCTCAGTGTTCCAACTTGCATCGGTGTAACTTGTTACAACGAGCTCTTGGTCACCTCCATAACAAAGAAACATATCCTTAGTTATTTTCAAGTACTTCAGGATATTCTTGACCGCTGTCCAGTGTTCCATTCCTGGATCACTTTGATATCTGCTAGTCAAACTAACAGCATGTGCTATATCCGGTCTTGTACATAGCATGGCATACATGATAGAGCCTACTGCCGAGCCATAGGGGATCTGACTCATCCTTTCTCTTTCTTCTGCCGTAGCCGGACCTTGAGTCTTACTCAAGACCTTGCCTGGTAACATAGGTAAGAATCCTTTCTTACTTTCGTCCATTCTAAACTTCTTTAGAATCTTGTCCAGGTATGTACTCTGTGATAGCCCTATTAGACGTCTTGATCTATCTCTATAAATCTTGATGCCTAATATATACGATGCTTCACCAAGGTCTTTCATTGAAAAACTATTATTCAAATAACCCTTTACATCGCTTTAATAGTTCTATATCATTCCCAATCAATAATATGTCATCTACATATAATATCAGGAATGCTACAGAGCTCCCACTCACTTTCTTGTAAATACAGGCCTCTCCATGACACTGTATAAACCCGAAGTCTTTGATCACCTTATCAAAGCGTCGGTTCCAACTTCTCGATGCTTGCTTCAGTCCATAGATTGAACGCTGAAGTTTGCATACTTTGTCAGCATTTTTAGGATCGACAAAACCTTTGGGTTGTACCATATACAACTCTTCCTCAATGTCTCCATTAAGGAACGCCGTTTTGACATCCATCTGCCAAATCTCATAATCGAAAAATGCAGCTATTGCTAACAAAATCCTCACAGATTTTAGCTTCGCTACAGGTGAGAAAGTCTCATCGTAGTCAACACCTTGAATTTGTCGGAAACCCTTTGCGACAAGTCGAGCTTTATAGACGGTAATATTACCATCAGCATCTGTTTTTCTCTTGAAGATCCATTTATTCTCGACAGCCTTGCGGCTATCAGGTAAGTCTACCAAAGTCCATACTTTGTTATCATACATGGATCCCATTTCGGATTTCATGGCTTCTTGCCATTTGTTGGAATCTGGGCTCATCATCGCTTCTTCATACGTCGCATTGTCTTCATCATTGTTGTCCACAATCATGACATTTAGACAAGGATCATACCAATCTGGAGTGGCACGTTCCCTTGTCGATCTGCGAGGTTCAGTAGCTATCTCATTTGAAGTTTCATGATCATTATCATTAGCTTCCTCTGTTGCTGCAAAGTGCGGCAGAACATCTTCCGGTACTGCGCTACTCTGATCAACGAGCAGAGATTCTTCAATCTCATCGAGTTCTACTTTTCTTCCAGTCACTTCTTTAGTGAGAAATTCTTTCTCAAGAAAGGTTCCGTTCTTAGCAATAAAGATCTTGCCTTAGGATCTGTGATAGAAAGTGTACCCTATAGTTTCCTTAGGGTATCCTATGAAGACGCATTTCTCCGCTTTGGGTTCTAGCTTGTCCGGTTGTAACTTTTTTACATAGGCTTCGCAACCCCAAACTTTTAGGAACGACAGCTTAGGTTTCTTATTAAACCATAATTCATACGGTGTCGTTTCAACGGATTTTGATGGTGCTCTATTTAAAGTGAATGCGGCTGTCTCTAATTCATAACTCCAAAATGATAACGGCAAATCAGTAAGAGACATCATAGAACGAACCATATCTAAGAGAGTTCGATTACGACGTTCGGACACACCGTTTCGTTGTGGTGTTCCCGGCGGTGTCAATTGTGAAAGTATTCCGCATTTCTTTAAATGCATGCCAAACTCATAACTCAGATATTCACCTCCATGATCAGATCGTAGAAATTTAATCTTCTTGTTACGTTGATTTTCTACTTCACTTTGAAATTCCTTAAACTTCTCGAAAGTTTCGGATTTATGTTTCATTAAATAGATATACCCATATCTACTCAAATCATCTGTCAAGGTTAGAACATAACGATAACCACCGCGCGAGGCTACACTCATTGGTCCGCACACATCGGTATGTATGATTTCCAATAAGTTTGTAGCTCGCTCCATAATACCAGAGAATGGAGTCTTAGTCATTTTTCCCATTAGACATGCTTCGCATCTATCAAGTGACTCAAAGTCAAGTGATTCAAGTAATCCATCAGTATGGAGTTTCTTCATGCGTTTCACTCCAATATGACCAAGACGACAGTGCCACATATAAGTAGAATTATCATTCAATTTAATTCGCTTAGCATCAATGTTATGTATATGTGTATCACTACTATCGAGATCTAACAGAAATAAGCCATTCTTTTCAGGTGCTCGACCATAAAAGATATATTCATAAAAATAGAACAACTATTATTCTCAGACTTGAATGAATAACCGTCTTGCATTAAACAAGATCCAGATATAATGTTCATGCTCAACGCGGGTACAAAATAACAATTATTGAGGCTTAAAACTAATCCCGAAGGTAGATGTAGAGGAAGTGTGCCGACAGCGATCACATCGACTTTGGATCCATTTCCAACGCGCATGGTCACTTCATCCTTTAGTAGTCTTCGTTTATTCTTTAGTTCCTGTTTCGAGTTACAAATATGAGCAACCGAACCAGTATCAAATACCTGTGTACTAGTACGAGAACCGCAAGATAAACATCTATAACATGTATATCAGATATACCTTCTTTCTTCTTCTTGACAAGGCCGCTCTTCAGATCCGCCAAATACTTGGAGCAATTACGCTTCCAGTTGTCCCTTCTCCTTGCAAGGTAATAACACTCAAGATCGGGCTTAGGGCCGCCTTAGGTTTCACAGGAGGCGTGGCAGCTTTCTTGCCACTCTTCTTGTTCTTGCCTTTAGACTTGCCCTGTTTCTTGAAGCTGGTGGTCTTGTTGACCATCAACACTTGGTGCTCTTTCTTAATTTCAATCTCAGCAGATTTTAGCATGGCGAAGAGTTCAGGTAACTCTTTGTTCATGTTCTGCATATTGTAATTCATCACAAAGTTCTTGTAACTAGGTGGCAGTGATTGAAGGACACGATTAATCCCAGTCTGTTAGGAATCACTATTCCCAAGTCACTGAGTTTCTTCGCATGCCCGGTCATGGTGAGCATGTGCTCACTAACGGAGCTGCCTTCTTCCATCATGCAGCTGAAGAAGTGTTTCGATGCTTCATAGCATTCCACGGCCGCATGAGTCTCAAAGATAGTTTTCAACTCATTGACTAACTCATGTGGATCGTGGTGCTCAAAACGTTTTTGAAGATCGGCTTCCAGACTGCACAGGATGGCACACTGAACTTGAGAGTACCGAGTTTTCCGAGTCGCGTAAACATTCTTTACTTCATCGGTTTCAGTTTCTGCAGGAGGGTCACCTAGCGGTGCATCAAGCACATATTGCAGATTTCCGCCATTGAGGAAGATCCTCACATGACGGAACCAGTCGGTGAAGTTGCTACCATTGCTCTTAAGTTTTTCTTTCTCTAGGAACTGGTTAAAATTGATTGGGGACGCCATATCTACAACATATTTGCAATAGTTTAGACTAAGTTTATGACAAATTGAGTTCAAATTTTAATTTAACAAAATTAAAAACTAGGTGAACTCCCACTCAAAACAATATCCCTTGCATTGTCTTAGTGATCACACGAACCAAATCCACCACACCAAGTCCGATCATCACGAGACAAGATGTAACTTCAATGGCGAACATTCAAAGTGTTCATCATATCAATCATATGATTCATGCTCTACCTTTCGGTATCACGTGTTCCGAGACCATGTCTGTACATGCTAGGCTCGTCAAGGCCACCTTAGTATCCGCATGTGCAAAACTGGCTTGCACCCGTTGTATGCACTTGTTGATTCTATCACACCCGATCATCACGAGATGCTTCGAAACGACAAGTCTTGGCAACGGTGCTACTAAGGATGAACACTTTATTATCTTGATATTTTAGTGAGAGGGATCATCTTATAATGCTACCGTCGCGATCTAAGCAAAAAAAGATGCATAAAAGGATTAACATCACATGCAGTTCATATGTGATATGATATGACCCTTTTGTCTTTGCGCCTTTGATCTTCATCTCCAAAGCACGAACATGATCTCCATCATCAACGGGCATGATCTCCATCATCGTCGGCGAAGCACCAAGGTCAATGGTGCCGTCTTCATGATCGTCCTCCATGTAGCAACTATTACAACTACTTTGAAATACTACTCAACATGAAATTTAAAGACAACCATAAGGCTCATGCCGGTTGCCACAATACAATAATGATCATCTCATACATGGTCATCATCACATTATGGCCATATCACATCACCAAACCCTGCAAAACAAGTTAGACGTTCTCTAATTTGGTTTGCATATTTTACGTGGTTTAGGGTTTTCGAGTAAGATCCAATCTACCTATGAACATCAACCACAACGGTGATACTAGTGTTGTCAATAGAAGAGTAAATTGAATCTTCACTATAGTAGGAGAGACAGACACCCGCAAAGCCACTTATGCAATACAAGTTGCATGTCGAGCGTGGAGCAAATCTCATGAACGCGGTCATGTAAAGTTAGCCCGAGCCGCTTCATCCCACTATGCCACAAAGATGCAAAGTACTCAAACTAAAGACAACATAAGCATCAACGCCCACAAAACCATTGTGTTCTACTCGTGCAACCATCTATGCATAGACACGGCTCTGATACCACTGTAGGATACCGTAGCATAGAAAACAAAAAATTTCCTACCGCGAACACGAAATCCAAGCCAAGATGCAATCTAGAAGACGGTAGCAACGAGGGGATTATCGAGTCTCACCCTTGAAGAGATTCCAAAGCCTACAAGATGAGGCTCTTGTTGCTGCGGTAGACGTTCACTTGCCGCTTGCAAAAGCGCGTAGAAGATCTTGATCACGGCGCCACGAACGGGCAGCACCTCCGTACTCGGTCACACGTTCGGTTGTTGATGAAGACGACGTCCACCTCCCGTTCCAGCGGGCAGCAGAAGTAGTAGCTCCTCTTGAATCCGACAGCACGACGGCGTGGTGTCGGTGGTGGTGGAGAAATCCGGCGGAGCTTCGCTAAGCGTGCGGGATGTGGTGGAGGAGAGAGAGCCACTAGGGTTTGGGAGAGGGGGGCGCCGGCCACTAGGGGTGCGGCCACCTTGGTGGTTCTTGGGTGGCCGGCCCCCTCCCCTTGGCCCCTCATTATATAGGTGGAAGCCCCAAGTGTTGGACTACAAATCTCCGAATAAGACCCGAACCCAAAACCTTCCATGTGATAGGGAAACCTACCCAAGGTGGGAATCCCACTTGAGGTGGGATTCCCCCCTTCCATGTGGGGGGGGGTGGCCGGCCCCCATAGGAGGAGTCCACTTGGGACTCCTCCCCCTCTAGGGTTGGCCGGCCATGGAGGTGGAGTCCCTCCGGGACTCCACCTTCCTTGGTGGTTTCTTCCGGACTTTTCTAGAACCTTCTAGAACCTTCCATAGAACCTTCCGAATCATTTTCAAACACATAAAATGACATCCTATATATGAATCTTATTCTCCGGACCATTCCGGAACTCCTCGTGATGTCCGAGATCTCATCCGGGACTCCGAACAAATATTTGAACTCCATTCCATATTCAAGTTCTACCATTTCAACATCCAACTTTAAGTGTGTCACCCTACGGTTCGCGAACTATGCGGACATGGTTGAGTACTCACTCCGACCAATAACCAATAGCGGGATCTGGAGATCCATAATGGCTCCCACATATTCAACGATGACTTAGTGATCGAATGAACCATTCACATACGATACCAATTCCCTTTGTCACGCGATATTTTACTTGTCCGAGGTTTGATCATCGGTATCACTCTATACCTTGTTCAACCTCGTCTTCTAACAAGTACTCTTTACTCGTACCGTGGTATGTGGTCTCTTATGAACTTATTCATATGCTTGCAAGACATTAGACGACATTCCATCGAGAGGGCCCAGAGTATATCTATCCGTCATCGGGATGGACAAATCCCACTGTTGATCCATATGCCTCAACTCATACTTTCCGGATACTTAATCCCACCTTTATAACCACCCATTTACGCAGTGGCATTTGATGTAATCAAAGTACCTTTACGGTATAAGTGATTTACATGATCTCATGGTCATAAGGACTTAGGTAACTATGTATCGAAAGCTTATAGCAAATAACTTAATGACGTGATCTTATGCTACGCTTAATTGGGTGTGTCCATTACATCATTCATATAATGATATAACCTTGTTATTAATAACATCCAATGTTCATGATTATGAAACTAATCATCTATTAATCAACAAGCTAGTTAAGAGGCTTACTAGGGACTCTTTGTTTGTTTACATAACACACATGTATCAATGTTTCGGTTAATACAATTATAGCATGGTATATAAACATTTATCATAAACATAAAGATATATAATAACCACTTTTATTATTGCCTCTTGGGCATATCTCCAACAGCAGAGACATCATCTCTGCATCCTCGACAAACCCTTTAAGGTGATGGAGGACATAGAAGGCCTCCTTAATGCTGCCAGCTGGCTGCTTGATACAAGGGAAGTTGATCACGTGCTTGAACCCGATCTTTTTAGTGTCCGGCCTGATATATTGCCCATTCGTGTCGAAGGTGTCTCCATTTTTGGAGTAGCCAAGCATAGCCTCATCGAGAACACCCCTTATTCTGTTGTAGTCTTTCTTCATCGTCGTACTCGACGAGTCGAAATACTGGGCTAGTGACCACTTTGGATCTAGGATGATGAGTGTGCAGTATTTGTCCCTGCTCAACACATGCAATTGAAATGGAATGTTGGAAATGATCGGCAATGGAAGAAATATATAAGAAAGCATAAGTTACGATGGCCGTGAGCGGATGTGTACTTACTCGGGAAAGACAGGCAGAAGAATGTTGTTGCTCTCTTTGTACATGAGCATGAAGTTCTGGAGGTACCGCACCGCCTTGGTCCGTGTCCTTGAGCCGTCATGGAGCTGGCTATCGCGCATGTAGTAGGGATCCGCTACCGCGATGTGGCCGGGTCTCTCTCTGTTGATCTTCATCTGAAGATTGATCGCGTATAGGCGGACCAAGTTATAGTCGAGCCGTTTCGAGTGAAATAGATTGAAGACGTCCTCGAACGCTATGAAGAAGATATCCGCGGGGTCTTCATTGACTAAGTTCTGGTCGGACGGCACCTTGACCGGGAACACCGGGTAATTTGGATCCTTTTCTTTAAGAAGGACGCTCTCTAGATAATTAATAGAGTACTGCAAAGGGAGCATTGGTCCACTTGCGAGGTGTTCCATGTCCGGAGGCAGTATAGGTTTACCAGCTTCATGACACCGGGGCAAGCCATCCGGTGTAGGTGGTACCATGTCGTCGGCCCGGATCCTCTTAGGAGCAGGCTGGCTCGAAGATGCGCCCTTCTTGGCTCCTCTCTTCCTTGCCTTCTTCACCTGACCTACTGGGGGTGCTGGTGGTGCTGATGGTGGTGCTTCGGGTGCTGCTGGGGTCGGTGCTGGTGGTGCTTCTGAGGTTGCTAGGGTTGATTTGGGTGGCTCCCCGATGATCGTCTTACGCAGCGTGTTAGGGCTGAAAACGGTAGCAGGCTTGACTTGAGCTGGATTGCCAGCCTCCGGAGGAGTGTCTTGAGAAAGACCCGTGAAGACCAGGCGCTGCTTCGTGACTGTAGGGGGACGACCAAGTTGATCGCCGTGTGTGCGGAAGGCTTGTTCATCCATAGGAGGCATGTACATATCTTGGCTGCAGGCGCCAGTGTTGATGTAGGCATCGATGTCATCATCTTCATCTACATCGTTGCCATCAAGTGGCGCCATGTCCTGGACCTTAGGTGGTGGCGGTTGCGATGCCGCCGCTTGGCGTACCGTGCGTCTAGTAGACGGTCGTTGCGGTAGCGCTCCCAACAACTGTTTGTGGCGTCTGGTGGTGACGGCGACCGCCGGTTCCTTCCGGGTGGCGGCGGCGACCGCCGGTTCCTTCAGGGTAGTGGGGGCGGCGACCGCCGTTTCCTTAAGGGTGTCGTCGGCGCTGGCGATCTTGGGCAGGATGATAGGGGAGGTGGCGCCGGTGCTTTTCTTAGCACTCGGAAGACCCCCCCCCCCAGACGAATCTGGTTCTTCGGCCATTTCATAATCCATGAGGTGCAATCCCCAAGGGGCAAAACGTCGCCTTCGTCTGTGCCCGGAGGTTGAAAGGGGGGATGGCGTAGCGGTACTCCGGCACTACCATTACCAACTTGACCTTCGCCACGTCTTCCGCCAATCTAGCACCGTGCATAACGCGGGAAGCCATGACAAAGCCGCTAGCAACTTCCACCAACTTGCCGCCGGGCTCCACCGTTTGCAGAAGTATGCATTGTTCATCCTGAGTCAGGGGCGCCATGTTGGGCATCATGAGATGGCAGTCACGAAAGGCATATATAGTTAAAGAAGATGACGCGAAGGAGTAACTAATGAGTTTACCTCCTTGATGGCGTCGATCTCGGCTACTGTCGATACAAGGGCGGCGGTTGGGGGCGTCGATGCGACCAGTTGGAGCTGCGGCAGCGGTTGGAGCTGCGGCGTCGGGTGGAGCGGCGGCGTCTGGTGGAGCCCCGACACCGGCGTCGGGTGGAGCGGCACCGTCGGCGACACGTGGAAGCTTGAGTTGCTGCCGCTGATGCTGGGCACATGTATCGGCCCCACTTGACCTCCCGCATTCCATGCAGCTAACCCCTCCATCAACCCAGGGGGGATGATCTGCCGGATCTTCTCGTCCAATAACTTGTTCATCATCTCCATGTTCTCCACAGGCTTTTCGGCCACCAGCTTCTCTAGTGACTCCACCTTCTTCTTCAGCTCCTGAACCTCGGATTTATCCTTAGCCGACGACCTCCTCTCCAGCTTTCTCGTCTTGGCATCCGATCCGTAGTACTCGGATAGCTTCATACTTGTGCCAAAGCCGGACATACGGCCACCCGACTTCGGTGGCTTGTCCAGCTCCCTCTCCTTGTATTTGTTCATCGCCCTGTTGAAAGGCGTGTCCCACGGTTCCGTCGACCCCTGGGACGATGGGCCAGCCTTCGTCAACTCTTCATCCTTCAGACAAAGGAATTTAAGGTTAGCCCATTTGGCTTCATTGCCTAATAAGATGAGCGAAATAATATAGAACTATCCTTACCAGGTACTTCTCGAAATCCCTCACGTCTTCGTGATCCGTAATAAATTCCCCCGTCGCCCAGTCTAAGTAGTAGCGGGACCGGACAAAGTTCCTAGCCTGTTCATCCTGGATTTTGTGCCAGGGGTTTTCTTTCCCCAGACGTACCATCTCGGCATCCTCCTTGTCCCAAGTGGGCTGTTTTCCTCGGTAACCGCCGCTTCCGCAATGGTGGGTCCCTAAGTTCAAATCCCGCATTTTCTTCCCCCAGGCGGTCCATTTTTTAACAGTGTCACTCTCTAAGTAAGACTTGAATGCATTAAAGTCTTCTAAGGAGAGCGACGGGTCTTTGCTACTTATCCTCTCCCAGCTTTCACCGGCCTCGATCTTTCTCTTCAGCCGGTTCTTCCAGCTGCTCAAGGCGGTGCTCATCTTCGTGAGGGCTAAAGAGTCCACCTTCTTATTGAACGGCTCCGGGAACGTGTATCGGCACAGTTTCACGGACGATGCACCCTAGTTGCATGCCGTACCCTTTGGCAACCCACGAAGGCTCCATCGGTAGGCCACTTTCGGAGACTACCGTGACAGCATCGGTGACGTTGGCGAGCACTTGCGGCCTCCGATCCCTCCTTGGCCTCCTCGCCGTCCTCTTCTTCTTACCCTCCTGAGGGTTGCCGCCGCTATCACCTTCCGTGCGGTTGGCCGCGTTCTCTTCACCGGTCATCTCTTCACCGGTCTCGGCGGCGTCGTCCCAAGTATCGTCATCGTCGCCGGTGTCGGCGGCGGCCCCCCGGCCCTCTCCCTCGTCGGTGTCAGTGGCGGCCCCCCGACCCTCTTCCTCATCGCCGGGCGACTCGGCGGCGGCCTTCCGGGGCCGCTCGTAGCCCTCCCAGAAGTCCTTGTTGGCCTCTCTCGCTTCTTCGTTCTGGCTCCTGGTCTTAGAAGTGTTGCTCGACATGTTTATTTGCACTTCATTAAAAAGAGGCAAAAAGTTAATTAGTACAAAATTCAACCAAAAAATTCGGCATGACCTTTGCTATTTTTTCTACGTAGGAGTGCCCATTTCTCAACCGAAACGGAAGTTAATCAACGCTTCGGGAGAAATGGGCAACTCAATGAAATCCCTGCAAAACCTGGAGCCCACATTCATCACCATATTCACAGATTCTAACCATGTTCATCATCATACAAAATTGTATCCAAATACTACTACATCAAAACCTGGAGCTACAACTACATCAAAACCTGGAGCATCAAAAACCTGAAGCATCAAAACCTAGAGCATCTACAACAAAACCTGGAGCATCAAAAACCTGAAGCATCAAAAACCTGTAGCTAGCAATAAAGAACATCAACATATAAAATTCCAGAGATAATTAAATAGCAGAAGCTTGAGCATCATATGGAAATGCTAGTGACTTAAAGTAGCATTTCATGTACTGTCAACAAATCCTAGCATCAATTCAAAATCAACTAGGCAGTAGCATTTCATTTTATTAAAAAACCTACTGCATTGTTCATTTTATTGAACCATTAGCTCTAGTGCAAGCAATGAATTAAAAAAAACAGCAACCAATGAATTAAAAAAATAGCAAGAACTTTATTAGCTCTAGTGCAAGCAATGAATTAAAAAAAACAGCAACCAATGAATTAAAAAAATAGCAAGAACTTTATTAGCTCTAGTGCAAGCAATGAATTAAAAAAAATAGCAAGCAATGAATTAAAAAAAATAGCAAGAACTTTATTAGCTCTAGTGCAAGCAATGAATTAAAAAAACAGCAAGCAATGAATTAAAAAAAATAGCAAGAACTTTATTAGCTCTAGTGCAAGCAATGAATTAAAAAAAACAGCAACCAATGAATTAAAAAAAATAGCAAGAACTTTATTAGCTCTAGTGCAAGCAATGAATTAAAAAAAACAGCAACCAATGAATTAAAAAAAATAGCAAGAACTTTATTAGCTCTAGTGCAAGCAATGAATTAAAAAAAACAGCAAGCAATGAATTAAAAAAAATAGCAAGAACTTTATTAGCTCTAGTGCAAGCAATGAATTAAAAAAAACAGCAACCAATGAATTAAAAAAAATAGCAAGAACTTTATTAGCTCTAGTGCAAGCAATGAATTAAAAAAAACAGCAAGCAATGAATTAAAAAAATAGCAAGCAATAAATTAAATAGCATTTGACTGCATCATTTGCATTTACATTTAAACCAGTAGCATCATTTGCATGAACAAGAGAACCTAAATCAATTTCTAGCTTGTACATTTCATCATTTCATCATAGCATCATTTCATCATTTCCATTTAAACCAGTAGCATCATTAGCTTTCACCAATAATTGCTAACAAATCCTAGCAATAACATATACATACTACACTACAGCATGCCACCAAAGTAGCTAGATATAGGTCATTTGTTTCTACATTTATTTTGCTACAACATTATTCTTGATAGCAAGTAGCTTTCTATCTGCTAAGTTTCTACTGCATTCATTTGCTACAACATTAGCTTGTTCATTTTTATTTGCTACTGCATTCATACTAACCCTCTTTTGACTCTCTCTTACAAAGCAAATTGAGGTGTTCTTGAAATTCTATTTGACTACAGCAGCACTACAACCTAGTTTTTTTTGTTTTGCTACAACCTATTTGACTACAGCAGCACTACAACCTAGTTTTTTCTTGAAATTCTATTTGACTACAGCAGCACTACTGCATTCATTTGCTACTGATGCATTTTATTGAACCAACCAAACAACTAATGGAGATGCACATTTGAGCAATCCATAGCAGCATTGCAAGGAGATGCACATTTGAGCAATCCATAGCAACATTGCAAGCAATCCATAGCAACTAGGCTAGCCAGAGAGGGAATTCGAAGCAGCATTGCAAGGAGAGCATTCACTGGGGAGGTGAGAGGGGCAGGGGACAGGGGAGTGGGGAGGACAGGGGGGAGGAGCTCTCACCGAACGGGTGGCGGTGGCGGGGATCAAGCGGTGGTGGTGGCGCTATCCTCCTCCTCCTCCTCGGCGACGGCGGCTCGGGTGTCCTCCTCCTCCTCGGTGGCGGCGGCGGCTCGGGCGTCCTCCTCCTCCTCGGTGGCGGCGGCGGCTCGGGCGTCATCCTCCTCCTCGGTGGCGGCGGCGGCTCGGACGTCCTCCTCCTCAGCAGCGGTGGCGCTAGGCGGTGGCTCTAGGCGGTGGCAACGGCGCTAGGCGGTGGTGGCGGTTGCGCGAGAGAAGTGTGGCGCTAGGGTTGTGAGTGACTGAGTGGGGAAGAAACTGCTGTTGATCGAGTTATTTCACCAAGTGTCCAAATTCTGTGGCGCATCCCTCTCAGTGCGCCACAGAATTAAGCTTTTTGTGGCGCATCAGCACTGACATGCGCCACAGAATTCCTTATTTCTGTGGCGCACCTAACGGGGAGTGCGCCACAGAATTTATACACTTAGCAAAACAAAACGGTTTACTGCTGTGCTCCTGACAGATACATAGCACTAGTCTAGTGGTTAAGGCCAATGTTAGGCAGTTAGTAGCCAGGTTCGAACCCTGGCTGCCACACAATTTTTATTCCTTTTTTCATATTTTAGTTACATTTCAATAAATACAATAAATAACACAACATTATTTAGTAATTAGTAGGGAATTATAAATTACTTGTCTCATACAAACATGTTCTTGTGTCTCTCACACACACATGCATGTACTTGTCTAACACACACACTCACACACATGTGATAGACCAAAAAAAGATCTTCTTCATCCCGGCTCTCCGAGCTCTAGCGTTTCTTCGCAATCTTCTTGCCCTTTCGGTTGTTGGCGGTTGAATACTTTATGCCGGCCACCTTGAGATTTCTTCGCGTGAACGGACAACCTTTAGAGGGTAGGGAGGTCTTCCTTCTTACTTTACTAGTAGTAGGCATGTCGAAGTGCCTGTCGAATTCCTCCTCAATCTTCGGGTCACCGTTCTTGTCCAAGTCT
The DNA here is from genome assembly GCF_019359855.2 of Lolium perenne. Taxonomy (NCBI): domain Eukaryota; kingdom Viridiplantae; phylum Streptophyta; class Magnoliopsida; order Poales; family Poaceae; genus Lolium; species Lolium perenne. Next base: position 27,513,262 of record NC_067248.2, on the reverse strand, counting down.
TCCTCGTTGGCGTCTCCTTGCATTCCTATGATGCTCCTCTTGCCCCTCCTCACGACAACACGGCTAGGCCTCGACGGATCGGTGATGAAGAAGCATTGGTCAACTTGGCTACCGAGTACCCATGGCTCATTTTTCGCGGATGCGTTCTTCGATTTTGCATCGGGTATAACCATGGTTGTGAAATATCGGCCTTCTTTTTCGACCTTCTTGGCCCATCTCACACGAAACATTGGCACCGTCTCTCCACAGTAATTGAGCTCCCATATCTCCTCGATCCTTCCAAAAAATCTTTCCTTGACATTAGTCTCGTCATCGGCGTATGACAGCATAGTTACTCCTGAGTTTTGATTTTCACTATTTCTGTCCTTTTCCTCGGTGTAGAATCTGTAACCGTTGATGTCGTACCCCTGATAGGTCCTTACGTTATGCGCGGGTCCCTGTGATAAGGTGTATATGAGTTTTTCATCTTCGGTAGAAGGCCTTTTTCTCTGTGCTTCAACCAGTTGAGTTTGCTTGAACCAACGCGTGAAGCTGGAGTTGTGCTTTTTGGTTACGTCTCCCATCTTCCTCGGCCGGCCCATATCGATGTAATTCTGTTCGACCATGCTTTTGTGCTCTTGCACGAAAGGTTCGATCAGTTTTAAGTGTTGTAGCGCGACCCGGTGAGCCCTGTCAAAGTCGTCGCGTCGATTTTCAATGCCGACATGGACTGAGTGGTAGCCCTCGCGGTGACCGACTCCAGCGAGCCTCCCGAGGTGCGTCCTGGGGGGGTAGACCAACATGATCCTCGTCGTCCTCGGTGCTTAGATAATTCTGGCAGAAGGAGATGCACTCGTAGGTTAGAAACCCCTTGGCCATGCTTGCGTCTGGACGGGCCCTATTGCGAACGTATCCTTTCATGACACCGTTCTGCCTTTCGAAAGGCATCATGTTGTGGAGGAACGTTGGGCCGAGCTGCTTGATGTTTTCAACGACATGGAGAAGGAGATGGACGCATATATCACAGAATGCAGGCGGGAAGTAAATCTCGAGCTCACATAGTATCACCACGATCTCATCCTGTAGCATCTTGAGCTGCCTCACGCCGATCGACTTCCTGGTGATAACGTCAAAAAAGTTGCAAAGGACAAACAGCGTATCACGGACGTGCTCGTCCATTATGCCTCGGATCGCAACGGGAAGTATCTGCGTCATTAGCACGTGGCAATCGTGAGACTTCATCCTGGTGAACCTCTTCTTCGCTACGTCCAGATATCTGCTTATATTCCCCGAGTAACCGTGAGGAACTTTCACTCCTAGGAGGCACCTGAAAAACTGCTCGAGCTCCTCCGAACTCGTTGTGAAGCAGGCAGCGGGAAGCTGCACCGCGTTCTTCTTAGCCCTTTTGCGGAGACGTTGAGTCCCTTCCGTCTGATCATCATCATCATCATCATCATCGTCGTCGTCAGTATCGGGGGCTTGAAGATCTTTCCTGATGCCAAAATGTTTAAGATCGTATCTTGCTTTCGGTCTATCCTTGGACTTTTCTGAGTTGCAAAGAGTGCCAAGCAGACTCTCGGTAACGTTCTTCGTAATGTGCATGACATCGAGGCTGTGGGGCGTGTGGAGGACCTTCCAGTACTCCAAGTCGTGGAAAACAGACCTCGCTTTCCATACACCGAGCAGCGGCTCTGGCTTCGGTCGCTTCTTTCCCGGCGCTGGGCACTCCATCCAATTTTTCAGAAGATCATCGATTTATGCGCCGCTCCTCGGGCGTGGGGGTCCATCGGGCTCATCTTTACCATTGAACAGATCACCGCGTTTTCTCCACGGGTGATCCAAGCGAAGCCACCTTCGAGCACCTGGGTACACGGTTTTCGAGGACCCGGGATCCCTTGGTAGTTGTAGATGCGGGGTCTCGTCCATGCACTTCACACAGCCGTTGAATCCGTGGCCGACCTGGGCAGATACATATGCGTAACCAGGATAGTCCGTGACCGTCGTGATCAACGCGGCTCTCATATCGAAATAAGTTCTAGTGTAGGCGTCCCACGTACGGGGTGGCGTCTTCCACAACGTGTCTAACTCCTCTTTCAGCAGCCCGAGATACAAATGCATGTCGACACCTGGTTGTTTCGGCCCCTGAATGAGAATACTCAGGTGTATGTACCTTTGCTTGGTGCACAGCCACGGGGGTAGGTTGTAAGGCCATACAAACACAGGCCAGGTGCTATGCGTGCTACTCTGGTTGCTGAACGGATTGAGTCCATCGGTGCTCATACCCAGCCTGATGTTCCTTGCGTCGCCCCCGAACCTAGGGAAGGCGATGTCCAAAGCTTGCCACTGTCCAGCGTCTGAAGGGTGTGTCAGCATATAGCCCATCTCCGGATCTTCTTCGGGCTTCTGCCTTTCCGCGTGCCATTGCATGAGCTTTGCTTCCTTAGGGTCCACGAAATACCGCTGCAGATGGGGAGTGATAGGAAAGTACCATACCACTTTTCGAGGTACCTTCTTGTTCCCAACCTTGTACCGTCCGTGGCCGCACACCGGACATGTGGTTATGTCCTTGTACTCGCACCTATAAATCACACAATCATTAATGCAGGCATGGTATTTTTCATGCGGTAGGTCAAGGGGACACACGACTTTCTTGGCCTCCTCGGTACTACTTGGCAATGTGTTCCCCTCCGGGAGACGATCGTGCCAGAATTTTAAGTTCTTGCTGAAGCTGGAATCGGTCCACTTGTTTTTTGTCTTCATCTGCAGGTTATCAAGCGTTACATGCAAGCGCGTATCCTGCGGACGACACCCAGGAAAGATCAGAGTCATCCCGTCTTTCTCCATTTGCGACAGCTTGGCTCTCTCTCTAGCTGCAACTCTATCGTTGCTCGTCTCCTGGAGGAGAAGATCTTGAACATGAGAGTCCCGCAAGGCCGAAATTAGCGGGGTCGCGCTGGAATCTTCTTCTTCATCATGATGATCTTCTCCGCCGGCATCTTCTTCTTCATGATGATCTTCTCCGCCGACTTCTTCTTCGTGATGATAGTCCCCGTTGGCATGATGATAGTCTTCTTCATGATGATAGTCATCTCGCTCGACATGGTCTTCATGCGCACCATTTGATGGGGCCGGCCGCGCCTGGTTGTCTTGCATGAAACCGCGCCTCAGCAGGTGCTCCTCCAGTTGTCCGGAATCAGGGTTGATCCAGCGCTCGAGTTTGCATGATCGACATGGACATCTTATCTGGCGCCTATTGTTCCGAATCATGTCCTCCTTCGCGTCTATCTTGTATCTAGAGATTCGAGCGGAACTCATCGAGAGGACCATGCTTGCCTGCAAATGGTATACATAGAACAGGAAATTAGAACCGCAACAAATGCACACACATGCATGGGCCGTACCTCTCCTCAAGGTATTACATGGAGCGGAAAAATTCGGCATGACCTCTCCTCAAAGTAGGACATATGGGTAGTGCAAAATTTGCAGAAACGGAAATGAATCAACATTTCGGCAAACATCCATGCACCACACCGGCACACACACAAGCGCTTCACCTGCAACAAGCATCCATACTCACGACGGCCACACAAGATTTACAAGCATATGCATGTCCCCTCCAAGCATATGTATGTCTCCTCCAACTACTCACCTTGTAGATTCGATACCGAGACGAGACCGCGATCGATGAGTTCGAGAGGAGGAGAGAGTATGGAGACCCTTCTCCTCAACTCCAATTATGTATCAACCAAAGTAAGTGCAATAAATACCCAAGCAAGTGAAAAGTAGAGCCAAAATGGTATGAGAGAGAAGGGGGGGACGAGATAGATGGAGGAAGAAGAATGGCTTGTGTAGTGTGGTAGGTGGGAGGTTGGCTCACTTTTGTATATCTGGTTCGCTAATTCTGTGGCGCACCGAGCACAGTGCGCCACAGAATACCTTATTTCTGTGGCGCACCGAGCACAGTGCGCCACAGAATACCTTATTTCTGTGGCGCACTGTCGCCTTGCGCCACAGAATAAGGAATTTCTGTGGCGCACTGTGGTTGGTGCGCCATAGAAATAGTAAAACCAATGATTGGGGTTGACAGGATGTGGGGCCCACCAAGTTTTTGTGGCGCACGGTTTGCTAGTGCGCCACAAAATTAAGCTAATTCTGTGGCGCACCTTACCTGGTGCGCCACAAAATAAGTTTCTGTGGCGCATTTTTAACGGTGCGCCACAGAACTAAGCTCCGCCTATAAGGGTTTTCCTACTAGTGTCCTCTTGGTGGCGACAGCGGGGTCGGATGGTGCCTAACGCGGTCGCGTTGCTTCCATGTCTGGTGGTGTCCGTGGCGGGGTTTGGTCTCTGTCTCCGGCGACGGCGGGCACGGGTCGCGGTCGAGGGCGTGTCTGGCGGCTTCGTGTGTGTGCGGCGGTGCTCAACCCGTCGAGCGGTGGTCCAGGGCGTGCGTAGGCTAGCGAGACGGCGCGTGGCCAGTGGCGCCCGCGCGTGCACTGCTGCGACACCAGCGGCATGCCGATGCCGTTCTAGGCGCGCGTAGTGCGGCAGCTGTCGTCGTTCACCTCGACACTGGCGGTGCTAGGGTGGTGTAGGGATGCATGGTGGCGAGGTTGGGCACCAGGGCCAGTGGTGGAGAGGAAGGAGAGGAGAGGGAGCACGACATGGCCGGCATGGGCCGGCATGGCCATGTCCATGGATGGCTAGCTCCTCTCCCTAGGGTTGCTATGCTGGTGTGAGGAAGAGAGGGGACCAGGGGACATGTAGAGTGGAGTAGGGGAGGTTTGAGGGTTAGGCAAACACTATTTCAAATAGTGTTTGCATTCATTCATATTTGAAATTTGCAAATTTTGCCCAAATTTGGTTGAGCTCAAATGGATTCAAAATTTGAAAGTGTGAGTTTGGTTAAGTTGTAAATGACCAGGGACAACTATGTGTGTTGGTGGTATTTTAAAAATCAAAGAATTGCAAAATTGGACAAAGTGAGATTGTTGCACATAATAAAAAGTCTCAACTTTGCATGAGCATAGTTTGTGATCCAAGATGAATTTGGCATGGTGGTCTTTACAAAAGTTGTTCACCTTGATGTGCTCTTGGATGACATGCAAAGAATTGAGAAATTTTAGTTTGAAAAATTTGAGATACAAGGGCTCAAAGTAGTGACCAGAATATAAAAAGCAGATTTGACCATTATTTTATGTGATCCCATTTTGAGTTTGAATTTGATTTGAATTGTGTTTCTTTGATTCCAATAGTTGTAGTAAGTGTTTAATAACATACTCCAACTAATGGTGAAGACCAAAATGGTCTAGGGTCAAAATTTGTAAAAATGGCATAAACCATATGTGAGGGTATTTGGGTTTTCTTATTTGATTTCTTTCTCTTTTATTTTATTTGGTTCATGATCTTCACTTGATCACATTAGGGTTTTAGGGTTTTGCACAATAACACAATAACAATCATCATGGCATATCACTCAAATGCACAAGTCCTATGCATGGCACTATATGCAAGTAAAAGTTTTTGTTGGCTCTGAATTTTGGATCTCTGAAATTCTTCTTCTTTTCTTTTATTGAAATTTGGGATGTTACAAGTGCAGCGGATAACTGTTCAACATGGCGAAGATGTCATCATACCGCAGGAAGATGTTCTCTGCGAAGGCACTATCGACAAAGCCATGGCCCGAGGGCACCTTGGCAATATACACCGGGTATCCATGATCTTTCTCCCTGATACGCCGCTCCTCCATATACTGAATACCGTCAACCAGAGATCGCATAGGACCGGGTGCAGCATCGTACAATCTTTTAATTAGCATCCGCTCACCCGACACATGCACCCTCGACTCGATATTCTTGGGCACTGGTGGCCCGTCCTGAGCACGGATAGGTGCCGGCTGGCTGGCAGACTTGTCGTCCTTCTTCTTTCTTTTCCATCCCTTCGGCTTCGTATTTACTGGGACCACATTCTCCTCTTCGCAAGCCTTCTTCAGTGTGTTAGGACTGATAACACCCCGGCTATCGGCTGAGTCTCGGTGAAGTCGGCAGCTGGAGGCGTCTCCTGAGAACAGAATAGGCGCCGCTTGTTGCAATAGGTTTTCCCCTCGGCGGCAGCTTGAGAGGGTTGGCTACTGAGATCGTAGTCCACCCCAAAATCGAAGTTGCAGTCAAGGTTGGTGAACGTACTGTCCTCGTCCGGACCATCGTTCGGATCCTATGCCATCTGCATGTCCTCATCAGCTGATGGCGGCACCGTTGGGGTGGTCTTGCCATGGCTTGGCGCCGGCACGGCTGGGGGTGCTGTCTGTGGGGTGGTGTCCTCATCTGCATGACATCAAGGCTGTGAGGCACACGTAAGATCTTCCAGTACGGCAAGTCCCAGAAAATAGACATCATCTTCCATACCTTAAGCAGCGGCTCCGGCGCCTTTCGCTTCTTTCCCGGCGGTGGGCACTCTTTCCAATTTTTCAATAGCTCGTCTATTTGCTCGCCGCTTCTCATACGTGGCCGTCTTCGGGGTTCGTCTTGACCATCGAACAGATACTTGCATTTCCTCCATGGGTCTTCATCGCGAAGCCACCTTCGATATCCCATGAAAACCGTTTTCGAGGACCCCGGATCTCTATCTAGCTGGCGGTGCGTTGTGTCATCCATGCACCTGACACATGCATTGAATCTGTGGACCACCTGCCCCGCGACATATCCGTAACCGAGAAAGTCGTGCACCGTCGTGAGCAGCGCGGCTCTCATAGGGAAATATTCTTCCGCGGCGGCGTCCCACGTATTGGCAGGCGCGTCCCATAGCGTGGCTAGCTCCTCTTTCAGAAGCCCCATATACAGATTGATGTCATTCCCTGGTTGTTTCGGCCCTTCAATTAGCATACTCATTTGAATGTACTTCCTCTTCATGCACAACCAGGGGGGAGGTTGTACATCCACACAAACACGGGCCATGTGCTATGCGTGCTGCTCTGGCTGCCAAACGAATTGACTCCATCGGTGCTCGCGCCCAGCCTTATGTTCCTAGGATCGTCCCCAAATTCTGGGTACTCGAGGTTCAACGCATTCCACTGGCTAGCATCCGAAGGGTGTCTCAACATCCTGTCCTTTTTCTTTTTCTTCGGATCATCTGCGTCATCTTCTCCCTTCCTCATCTCCGCGTGCCAGCGCATTAGCTTTGCTTGATTAGGATCCGCGAAATACCGCTGCAGATGAGGAGTGATCGGAAAGTACCACACCACCTTCCGAGGAGCTTTCTTCCCCTTCTTGTACCGACTGACGCCGCACTCTGGACATATGGTACACTCCGCGTGCTCGTTCCGATAAATGATGCAATCGTTCAAGCACACATGATATTTCACATGCGGTAAATCCAGAGGACACACGATTTTCTTGGCCTCCTCGATACTAGTCGGACACGTGTTACCTTTGGGAAGACGTTCGTGCCAGAATGACATGTTGTTGTTGAAGGATGTGTCGGTCATTTTGTGCTTTACCTTCATCTGCAGGGCCATGAGCGTTACTTTCAGGCGGGTATCCTCCGGCCTGCATCCTTCATACAATGGAGTAACCGCGTCTACCTCCAGTTGATCCATCTTGGCTTTCTCTCGGGCGGCAGCCCTTGCGTTACTCGTCTGCTTGAGAAGCAGCTCTTGAAGATAAGGGTCCTGCACCTAGTCCATCGACGATGGTCCATCGTCTTCATCTTCATGATCTTCATGATGACCTCCATCTTGATCTTCCTCATCATCGGGTCCAGGATCTCCTACATTGTGATCATGATCATGGCCGGGATCTTCTACATCCTGATCATGTCCGGGATCTTCTACATGGTGCTCACCTCCTTCCTTATTTCTTGTTGAAATCCCATGGACAAATTCATAATCATCTTCGTCGCCTTCCCACCGATAGCCATCCATGAAACCACGCACGAGAAGGTGGTCCCACACCATATCGGCTTTAGGGTCCATAAGGCTTGTCAGCTTGCATCTTCGACACGGACATCTTATCTCCTTTTGGTTATTTCTAATCATCTCGGCCGTCGCAGCTTTCAAAAACCTAGCCACAACGCCTTCGCTCATCATGCGGACCATGGTCGCCTGCGGGTATAGAGAAAATGGCTATCTTAGTATACCAAAGAAAATTTTGGCATGACCTTCCCTAAAAATAGGACATATGTATATGCGTAGTATGCCCATTATTCGCCGAAACGGAAATGAATCAACGTTTCGGCAAAATATTGGCAACTCCATCGCATTTCAAATCCCTGCAAACAAAAACATGCAACACATGTGTGGAGGCTTCGCATATACAACACATGTGGAGGCTTCTTGCATACAACACACACATGCACGCGTGACGCTTCGCGCATTCACAACACATGTGGAGAGCTTCGCATAACACATATATGCACACACACGTGTGCAAGACGATCGGAACCGGTCACACACAAAGCATAAAACCAACAAAGTTAACGATACGGCGAGACCGGGAGTGTTGGATGAGGAAAAAAGTTGAGATTGATATGGGTATTGAGCTATAGAAAGCTTCACCCTTACTTACCTATCAAGAAAATTAAGTTTACCACTTAATTTGGGTGAATGAAGAGGTGAAAATGAGGTGGGGAGGAGGGGCAACACGACCAGATCCAGATTTGGTGGGAGGTGGTGGTGGAAGAGTGTTTGGGGAAAGTGGGTGGCACATGTGAGTGGATGGGCAAAAGTAGGAAATGGTCCCAGGTTAGCAGTGGCGCACCACCAAGCCGTGCGCCACTGCTATGGTGACATAGCAATGGCGCACTGCTAGGTGGTGCGCCACTGCCCACCTGGTACCTGCACTCCACGACCCTGCCAAACTTAGCAGTGGCGCACGTTGTTGGTGGTGCGCCATAGCTAGTAGTGGCGCACCGCGGCCGTGCGCCATTGCTAAGGACCTCATATCTAGAGGGGCCCTGGCCACCTCATAGCAGTGTCGCACCACAATGCCGTGCGCCATAGGAAAGAAAAGTAGCAGTGGCGCACCCCGTCGACGTGCGCCACTATTAGGTTGGGGTAGGAGCTGGCCCCCTGCCAGCATTTAGTAATGGCGCACCGCAAACAGGGTGCGCCACTACTACATTTGTAACAGTGGCCCACCGTTTTATGGTGCGCCACTGCTAAGTAGTAGTGGCGCACGACCACCAAGGTGCGCCACTATGTCAATCTTACGGCTAGGCCTTTTCCTAGTAGTGCGAGGTTTAACCATGTCCGCAACGCCTATCAACTGGCGGAGGTAGTGGTAGTGGCGGCGGTTTCCTCCATCGTGGTAGTGGTGGCATCAGCGCCAACGATTATTATGAGGGAGTGGCAGGAGAGGGAGTAGCTTGTGTGCAACTAACGGGTGGGCCTAGGGAGGTAACGAGTGGGACGCGCTCGGACGAGGACGTTGTCCGTGTGACCGCGTTCCTAGCACAAACATAGGCTGGAATGGGTCGCCACAGACAGTCCGCGACACTCGGTTTGTTTGGTTCGCGCCGCTGGACCGCACCTGTCAGTGTGAGCACGTTCAGATAGTCTCGATTTGTTTGCGTCGAGCCGCTGGAGATATCTTTTTAACATGCTAAACCTGGCGGTGATGGTGGTAGTGGTGGCATCATATATATACTCCATCAATTTAGATGAGGCCACTTAGTCTTGTCTTAACTAAGTTTATCCGGAAAATAATCAAATTTCACGATATGAAATTAATATATTATAAAACTACATATGAATATAAATTTAATGATACTAATTTGATACCCAATCCGTTTCTTGATATAAGCCATGTAGTTTTTGAAACGGAAATTAAAGAATACACATTGAGATCAAATCATCAGGTTAACACTAGATAATTGACGTGAGAAAATAGAGGGCTTCAAATAAAATATGAAAACATAAACTAATCCTTAAAAAATTGTCCAGGCAAGTGGTGAAACACAATATACCTTATATTTTAAATTTTTTCTCAAAATATTATATGGCTTATATCTAGAAATGGAGGCAGTATTGTATATGTCAACTGTTTTTTCATACTTTTTGGCCAAACTTACATTGAGTTTACTCACTCCGTCCGCAAATAAATGGACGTTTAACCTCAAAATTTGTCCTTAAAAGAGTGTACTCCTACCTTTCCTATGCATTTTAAAATAGCAAAACTTACTTCTCTCTCATCGTCTGGAAATCACACATAACAATATTCATCACATGTTACCTTCATTTTATACATGCTCTTAGCTACCTAAATGTAAAATAATTAAAGAAAAAAAAGATGTTAGTTTACATCTTTCCAATGCAATTGTCTATTTACTTGATAATATATCTTGAAAGATCCGTACATCCATTTATTTGTGGATGGAGGAAATAGGCTAAGATCTTGTATACGTATACCAAGGGAGGAGTAAAATGGCAGGCCGGCAGGGGAGATTGGAGACACCTTAGTGAGAGGATAAAAGAACACGAAAATAGTGTTGAGCATATTAGTAATATGAGCGATTGGAATGAGTTGAGAATTAGACTAGGAAATGGCCAAACCATTGATAAAGATTTGCAAAAGATATTCGCAAAGGAGAAAGAACGCTCGAAACAAGTTTTGCGAAGAATAATTGCTGTTGTAAAATACCTAGGAAAACGAAATTTGGCGTTTCGAGGATCTAGTGAGAAGCTTTACGATGACAATAATGGCAATTTCTTAGCGACTATCGAGATGATTGCTCAGTTTGACTTGGTAATGCAAGATCATCTTAGACGCATTGAAAACAATGAAATTCATCATCATTACCTTAGCCATAAAATTCAAAACGAGTTTATCTCTCTTTTAGCATCTAGTGTTACAAGTTCTATTATAAAGATTGTTAAAGAGGCCAAGTATTTCTCCATTATCCTTGATTGTACTCCGGATGTGAGTCATGAGGAGCAAATGACTCTACTTGTTCGGTGTGTTAATTTGTCAACTAAAAAGATGAAAATTGAAGAGTTCTTTCTAGGGTTCCTCAAGGTAAATGATACATCCGGGTTGGGTCTTTTTAATGAATTGCTTGAAGCGATGAAATCTTTTGGTCTTAATATAGATGATGTGAGAGGACAAGGTTACGATAATGGTTCAAACATGAAAGGGAAAAATCAAGGGGTACAAAGACGATTACTTGGTATTAGTCCAAGAGCGCTATATATGCCATATGCTTGTCATAGTCTTAATCTCACACTTTGTGACATGGCGAATTTGTGCGGTAAAGCAATTACATTTTTTGGCATTGTCCAGCGAATATATGTATTGTTTTCAAGTTCAACTAAAAGATGGAAAGTTCTTCTTGACCATGTTCCAAGTTTCACTCTAAAATCTTTGTCTAATACTCGTTGGGAGAGTAGGATTAAAAGTATCAAGGCTATAAGATTTCAAGCTCCAGAACTAAGGTCGGCTTTGTTAGAATTATCTAAATCTGGTGATGACGCCATGGCAAGAAGCAATGCTAAAACTTTATATGATGTTATTGGTACTTTTGAGTTTTTACTTAGCATGGTCATTTGGCATGATATTTTGTTTTACATAAATATGGTAAGCAAAATGTTGCAATCACCATCCATATGCATTGACTCAGCCTTGCAACAAATTGAGGGAACAATGGAATATTTTGATAAGTATAGAAGTACTGGTTTTTACGCTAGTTTGATTATTGCCAGAGAACTTGCAAACGATATGAAGATACAACCATCATTTCCAATTAAACGGCGTATTACTAGGAAAAAACATTTTGATGAAAGTGACGATGATGCAAACAATGAAGAGATTCTAGCTGCGGAAAAAGCTTTTGAAGTTGATTTCTTTTTTGTTATGGTGGACACAGCAAACACTTCATTAAAAAATAGATTTGAGGAACTTGGAGTTTTCAAAGAAATATTTGGGTTTTTGCTTAGCTCATCAAATCTGAAGTCATTGGATGACGTTGGGCTACAAAAGTGTTGCACAAAGTTTGCTAAAACCTTCTCTAAAAAAGATCCAATCTCCCATAAAGGAGTATTTGATGTTGACTCTAATGATCTTTTTTCTAAATTAAGAATGTTGCGAATGACCTTACCAGATGAACCAATGCATGCTGCGGAGATGTTTGAGTTTGTTAGAAGTATAAATTGTTTTCCAAACATATCTATTGCATATAGAATTTTATTTACCGTACCTGTGACAGTGACAGTAGCTTCAGCTGAAAGAAGCTTTTCAAAATTGAAACTGTTAAAAAATTACTTGAGGTCAGCAATGTCACAGGAAAGATTGAATGGTCTAGCTACGATATGCATTGAAAAGGGCCTATTGGATCAGATTAATGTTGATAATATTATCAATGACTTTGCATCAACAAATTTTAGAAAAAAAAAGCGCTTCACATAGTTGGTGCATTTGTCTATTTTGCATGTCAATACAAGATCCGAGTACAAGCTGGAGAGCGGGCTAGAGACCTGGAATGCAAGATGTGGAGAGCAAGCACAAATTTGAGCTAAAATGTTATAAGATCATGAGTAGATGTTTTGTGAGTTGAACACTGTCACCCATAAGATCATGAGTATTTTCTTGAGAAAAATAAAAAATTATGTCAAATGATTAAGTTTGTATTAAATTAAATATCAAAAATCATCTCTATTGCTTATGTACGGGGGCCTTTTTTTGTCTTGCACCGGGGCCTTGGAATGCTAGGGCCGGCCCTGGACGTACCTATCGGCCGGCTGCCGTGGAGGATGGGCTCGATGCGGAGACGCGAGACCACGGTGGTTTATTAGCAGTGGCGCTAAGATCGAGAGCGAGGAAGAGGCGCTAAGATCGAGAGCGAGGAAGAGGCCCGGGGTCGACCTCTCTGGGTTTATTAGCCGGCAAAACGCGTACAGCCGTTGGACTTCGGACTTTCCACTTCTCTTCCGGACCACACGTCAGCCGTGGCTGGTACTTCAAAATTAGTCTTTGCAGAGACTGGTTGCGCGGAAAACGACTGAAAGACAGGCCAAAACAAAATGAAGACAATTTTGAACACAGTGATTGCCCATAGAGTACTCTCTCTCCAGAGTCCAAATACATGATCGGGCTGCAGAAAAAAACACAGAAATGTGGCAGCGAACAGGAAGATGCCGTCGTCGTTGATGGAGAGCTCGGTGAGGAGAGTGATCACCGCGGACTCGTCAGCTTCATAAGGTCTGAGAGAGAGAGAGAGAGGGGAGAGAGAGAGAGAGAGAGAGAGAGAGAGAGAGAGAGAGAGAGAGAGAGAGAGAGAGAGAGAGCTGACAAAGCATCCTCCGCGCCGTCAATGTCAGCGACCAGTTCGTCGGCAGCTTCACCGGCCGCTGCACGCCTCATGGATGCCGTCAGGAACTCGGCGAGCTCAAGGTCAGCGACCGGCTCTTTGGCACAGATAGCACAAGATCTTCAATGTGCATTGTGTTACTCGAAAAAAGAAAAGATCTTCAATGTGCTTGTGCAATGATGGTGTTTTAAGGAACTTGTGTTGAATCCACTACAAAAAGGGACTTGTGCTGAAACCGCCTCAAGTGCTGTGCACCGATGAACAAGAAAAAGGTACAGTACAAATTGCTTCGTGAAAGGACAAGAGTACAAAGAGCGTCAATAAACTACCGGTCTGCTAAACATTTTTTCATGTTTTTATTACTTAAAATTCAAGCATTACACCCGGTCTCTGTATAATTAAGATACACACATCCGTATCAATCCACAAAACACAACTATAAAAGTCTAGTCTCATACGAAAGAAACAAAGAAAAGGAAAAACTAAGGCGAAGGAGGCCCAATATGATGATCACAGTGTCATCTATATTGCAAAAAAGTATCTCTAGTTGTATCCTTCAATCGTGTGAACACCTTCATAAAGAGATAGCGTAGTTGTGCATCGTTAAATAACATGCATAAGAGAAATATTTTTATTATTAAAAATCTTGTCATTTCTATATAGCCAAAACGACCAAATAACAGAAATCACTCCCAACACATCATTACGCCAATTGTCGAAAATATTTGCAATGCTACATGGAGTATAAGGTAGAACCTATCTGAATGAATAACCCTAAAAATATGGCAAATTTGCATTGGAAGAATAGGTATTTTATAGTCTTGTCATGATGATAAAAGACACACGTTTTGTTTCCCTGCTAGGTGCGCTTTGCAAGGTTATCCTTGATGAGAATTATCCCTCAACTAAGATACCACACAAACACCTTAGTTTTAAGCCGGATCTTCATCTTTCAAATTTTATTATTATTATCAACTCGTACATCAGGTTATTAAAGCTTTATACATGGATGCCACCAAAAATATATTATTCTCAGCAAGGTTCCAACGAAATACATAGGATCCCTGCATCAAATGGACCGAATCTAGACGCTGTAACAAGGAACTCCATGATGCTTGTCTAGGACCGTTGCGACTTCTTCTAAACGACACATTCGGCGGGGATGTCTCCAGCATTTTGGCTAGTGTATCACCTTTGTGTCGCACAATATTGTATAAAGCCGGCTATTATTCCTGAAGAGTAGCATTGCCAAGCCATTTATCCTCCCATAATCTAATTTCTTATCCATCTCTAATACAAAAATCCATATGAGAAGAAGACCTACTTCATCGCCCCAATGCCAGCCCAGAAATGAGAATTTTTAGGTTTGCAATAAACCCGAGACAACGTATTTGAGCCAATGTACTTTCCCCTGCGGAGGGGTAAGCAACTTGAACAACCATTTACCAAGATGGGCCCTATTTTTAGCCTCAAGGTCTTGAACTCCGAGACTTCCCTGATCTTTCGTGTGACATACCACACTTCATTTAGCCGGTCGATTTTTTCCTTTCTCATTATACCATTGCCAGAAGAATCTTGATCGAAAATAATCCAATCTTTTCAAGATACATTTTGACAATTGGATGAAAGATATCATATACAATATCATACTGCTTAGTATTGAATTAGTGAGAACAAATCATCCTCCCAGATTTTCCTTTCTAACTACTTAATCTGATTTGGAGTCGTTCCTCCACCATTTTCATTCAGCATTTGTAAGTCTCTGATACGTGCATTTTACATCATCAATATTGTTACATATATCTTTAGTTTTCGTTGATATTTGCCATCTTACATCATTATTTATGCATTTTTAGTCGCGGGACTTTCCTACAAAGTCCATTTTATTGGTATTTAATTTCTAGGAGGCAGAAACCCTCCTTTTTCCTATTTTATTGTTTCAGAGGCCTTTTGGACACCAAAGAGTCGAACGAAAAATAGTTGATCAGTTTTTCACCGGGAGAAAGACCGTGGGCCAAAGAATCACGCGAGGGGAGCCACGAGGGAGAAAAGAGGACAGGTGGCGCGCCCCCTACCTGGGCACGCCACCTATGCCCGTTTTCTCTTGAGTATCGTCTCGGGTCCCCCTCGCCTCCGTTTCGTCTAAAAACCTAAGCCATATTTTTCAAAGATTTATTGAGGCAGCGGCGGAGGCGAAAGTCCTGTCCTACTCCGGGAGAGGGTAGATCCTGCCGCACCGGTGCCTCCGATGAAGGGGTAATCTCCACCATCACCATCACCACTCCTAGTTGACGTCTCCATCGGCACCATCAGCATCACCATCATCATCACCATCACCATCTACGAGATCGACTTCATCACCCTCATAGTTTGTGTCTAATTGAACCCTGGATATTGTTTTAAGGGCTAGTTGCATGTTTGTGATTGGTACTTTGTCTTTATTTGGTGGAGATATTATATATTCATATTTTGTTGCAATCATTATGCCTCTGGTCCATATCATATTTGACACTTGTGAGTAGTTCCCCTTGTTCCTGAGGGCATAGGATGATCTGACTATGATTCTATATGGTGTGCAATGAGTATTTGATCAAGTTTTCTGTCTTTTATTTTGTTCTATGATGGTTTTATGCGAACGTCGACTGCATATTACTTCACCTATATGAGCTTATATGGCTTCGCTTTAATGTAATGATGAGTGTTGGAAGGGACGGAATGACAGAAACCGTTTTCCAATATTTTGAGTTGCATTAGAAGGGTTTATATCGGGGACCAATGATCTAATTGTTATGGTGAGACATTTATGTCTTAATGATTCCTATACTTTTACATGAAAATGGCTCTTAGACCCATCATAAGGGGTGCATCTTCCCATATCTATGGCTGCACCTAATTTAGGCTCCGCCCCTAAAGAAGTAAATCTTAACAAAATATTTACCATATTGTGTATAACTCTGAATGCTAGTAAATCCATGCCGCCCTCGGGAACACTTGTCACATATAAGCACACACACCCTTGAGCTTGTCCTCTTTCTGCATAGAGGATTGGTCTTTCTCTCATTGAGAGCATTTACTTATTGTTATT
Organism: Lolium perenne; assembly: GCF_019359855.2. Classification (NCBI taxonomy): domain Eukaryota; kingdom Viridiplantae; phylum Streptophyta; class Magnoliopsida; order Poales; family Poaceae; genus Lolium; species Lolium perenne. The sequence goes on along the minus strand of NC_067248.2, from coordinate 27,496,903 downwards.
TACTTTCTATTTTATTGCAAACTATATAGACGAAACACCAACATTACCGTATTCATTGTTTACTTGTCAAATCCGCTAACTAATACCTTCAGCTCCTCGTGGGTTTGACAACCTTTCTTATTGAAAAGTACTAGAATTGATCTCCTGCACTTGGGAGCCATCATGACACTTTTCTTGCGCTGTTGCTAGGGGTAGCACTATTGGTAAGTGGTTTGGTAAGGAAGTTTTTACTGTTTTTGCTATTTACTATTTATGTCATCATAGGTACTTAAGGCCGTAATGAGATGCTCTTAACTTTGTATGAATATGTTCGATCTATTAAGGATAATATTGAGAAACCCCATGAACCAAAAGTGGCATATCGAATTCCTATTGGTATTGCCAAAAGAGCTATGAAACTAACTTTTAGATGGGATAAAAGTCAAACTGCTATAGGACATTTGCGTGCTAGTATGGGATAAAAAAATATCATTTTGAAAAAGTGAAGAAAAATTTACTCCCACTGTTGCAAACAAGAGTTCTAGAACATTTCATGAACCATATGAACAAATTGATATGAAGCATCAAATTTTGGCCATTAAGGAATTAAATGAAGAAACTCCTTCTGATGTCTACTTATGTGAAGATTGCACTAATGTAATTCAAGAAATACCACTAAAGTTAGTAAACCCATTATATCATGTGCTATTGGGAATTCATGCTATCATGGTCTTTGTGATATTGGAGCGAGTCTAAGTGTGATACCATATTATCTATATCTTGAGATCAAGCCTGATGTTGATCCCATACACATGGAAGAGATAGGTATAACTATTCAACTTGCTAATAAAGAGTATATTTGTCCTCTAGGTATGGTAAGAGATGTTGAAGTATTAGTAGGAAAGATTAAGTACCCCGCTGATTTTATTGTACTTTGTTTCTCCCAAGATTTATTTTGTCCTATTATATTTGGCGGACATTTCTTACATATTGTGGGTGCTGAAATTATTTTACCAAAAAGTAATGTATTCATTAAATGTGCCAGTGAAAGATTAGAATTTAACTTTTAAAATTTTAAAGATAAACATTTAGAAAAATAAAATTTTAAAAAGATATAGTGAAAACTCTTGCTTCAGTGGCAGTCGCTTCATCAGACGCGGTGGAACGATATGTACTTAATCAAGATGAGCCATTTAGTAATGAAGAAAGAGAAGCACTAGAACAAATATTATCTCAATAACCACCACAATTCCAATTGCATATTTCACCTGATAATCTAGGAGTATTGCCAGCACCAAAAGTGGATCCTAGCTTTGAATTAAAACCTTTGCCTCAAGATATGAAATATGCGTTTCTTGATGAGAAGAAAATATATCATGTTATTATTAGTGCTAACCTTTCGGAAGAAGAAGAAACAAAATTACTTGAGGTGTTGCGTGCTCATAGGCTAGATATTGGCTATTCACTTGATGATTTCAAAGGTATAAGTCCTGCTTTATGCATGCATAAGATTAATTTATAAGAAGATGCAAAGCCCGTTATTGATTACCAACGATGTTTTCATCCAAAAATGAAAGAAATGGTAAGAAAGGAGGTAATTAAACTTATTGAAGAAGGTATTATTTATCCTACTATTATTTATCCTATAGCTGATGGTAAATGGGTAAGTCATGTTCATTGTGTACCTGAGAAAGGTGTAATTACTGTGGTTCCAAATGATGAAAATGAACTTGTAGCTCAGTGTACTGTTACTGGTTATAGAATATGCATTTATTTTAGAAAGCTAAATAAAGCCACATGTAAAGATCATTATCCTTTGCCATTCATTGATCAAATGCTAGAAAGATTTTCTAAATATTCACATTTTTTCTATCTAGATGGTTATTCTGGTTTCTCTCAAATTCATGTGCACAAGGATGATCAAGAAAAAACTATTTTTACTTGTCCCTTTGGTAAATTTTTTTATAGAAGAATGCCATTTGGTTTATGTAATGCTCCTCCTACTTTTCAAAGATGCATGAAGGCTATATTTGCTGATTATATTGAGAAAAATATGGAAGTATCCATGGCTGATTTTTCTGTATATGGCACCTCTTTCAATAATTTCCTATTCAATCTTAACAAAGTTCTGCAGCGGTGTTAGGACCACTACTTAGTCCTAAATTGGGAGAAGTGCCATTTTATGGTGACCACATGTGTAGTCCTTGGACATCAAGTTTCAGGAAGAGGCATTGAAGCGGACCTCGCAGAGATAGAAGACATAGAGAAGCTACCATACCCGCGAGATTGTAAAGGTATAAGAAGTTTCCTTGGGCATGTTGATTTTTATAGAAGATTCATTAAGAACTTTTCTAAAATATCAAAGCCTCTTACCAATCTTTTGCAAGAGTATGTTTCATTCTCTTTTGGTGATGATTGTGTAGAGTCTTTTAATGTTTTAAAAAATGCCTTGATAAGTGCTCATATAATTTAGCCCCCTAATTGGAATCTACCATTTGAAATTATGTGTGATGCAAGTGATTATGCGGTAGGTGATGTGTTAGGCCAAAGGGTTGATAAGAAACTAAATTTTATATATTATGCTAGTAAAACTCTTGATGGCGCTCAAAGAAGTTATGCTACTACGGAAAAAAAAATTAGCTGTGATCTTTGCATGTGATAAGTTTAGACCTTACATCGTAGACTGTAAAGTCACAGTACACTATGATAATTCTGTTGTTAAATACCTTATGAATAAGAAAGATGCTAAACCTAGACTTATTAGAGGGTTTATTACTTGAAGAATTTGATCTACAAATTGTTGCTGGAAAAGGTGAGGACAATCCGGTAGCTGATCATTTATCTAGAATGGAAAACATTCCGCTAGATCCCACTCCTATTAATGATAGCTTTGCTAATGAACAACTTGAAAATATTAATGTCTCAAGTGCAAGAATAGATTCCCTATGGTTTTTTGATTATGCTAATTTTATTGTTGGAAAAGTTATACCACCTCATTTTACTTATCAAGAAAGAAATAAATTGTTCTATGATCTTAGACATTATTTTTGGGATGACTCATTTCTTTATAAGAAGAGTGTAGATGGTATTATTAGACGTTGTGCACCTAAGTTTGAACAACAAAACATTATAAAAGATTGTCATGATAGTCCCTATTGAGGACACCACACAGGAGACCGCACGACTGTAAATGTATTACAATCTTGCTTTTTGACCTACTTTATTTAAGGATTGTGCTACTAATGCATGGAAAATGTATACATGAACTTTGACCTTTATCATATTGAATTTCCACATATTTGCAACATATATGATGATAATAACATGTTTTACATTGATTTATGGGAATTTACCAATGATCTCCTTTATTTGGTTTGTAACTCTGCAGAAAGGAATGCCCTGTTTTGTGTATTTTTCACTTTCAGAGATCTTTACGGAGTCAAATTGATCTGAGATTTTTGAAGCGTCACTTTTTCATCGTAAGAAGCACCCTGGAGCTTTGGAGGACACATGGATGGGCCCGAGGCCCAAAAGAGGTGTGGTGACGCGCCCAACAAGGTAGGGCATGCCACCCACCCTATTTTGGCCGTCGATCGTCCAATTGACCTGATTCTTTTGCCCACCAATGTATTTTGACCTAAAAATCACTATATATAGGTCCCCGAAGAGTTCTTGGGGGAGAGTGCCGCAAAAACACAGAAACACGAAAACAGAGGCTACAGTAGAGAAGATTGGAGGGGGAGACTCCGCCGGAGGGATGTCCACCTTCTCCAACGTCTTCATTATCATCACCATGATCAAGGAGGGGGGGTAGTCCACCTCTGTACTACGGGTTTGTGGCAGTAGCTTGATCTATTTCTCTCATGTTCTTCATTGTTCCTAGTGCCATATGAGCTGCCCAACATGATTGTGACCATATTTGTAATACCTATATGGTATTCTATCATATTGTGCTATGAGATCTGATCATATTATGAGGAGGATGTATTGATAGATGCATATTATATACCCCGTTCTTAAGTATTTGTTCTGATACAACATCTATGCAAGAGCGTGTCTAGGGTGATGTGTGTATTAGATGGAATAACATAGTTTTAGTGATGCAATAGTGACAATAAATTTTTGATCTATTATGGCTTTGCTTTTTGTTTTACTATCTCACTAGGGATAAAGTGAATGCATGTGCTATGTTCGTCTCGTGACAAAAATGTCGCATATTTGATATTCAAACATCATGTCATAGTACTTATGGCTATTCTCTGTAAATTCTTAATACAAGATTGCATGTAGTTTTCCCTTTCTTGTGGAGTATAAGAGAGATAGTCTCATTCTAAATAAAGTCATTATTAAATGATAGTGTCATTCTAAATGAAGTCATTATTAAGTTGGATATCTTTCGGCATTTCCAAATGACTCATAAATGTTACGTATTTATCATCAAGATCACAATAAGAATTACTCATCGAAAATATGTGAACACAAAGACTTTATTCAGCGGAAAACCGAATTGTCTTTGTTACATAGGAATAACTTGTCTCGTGAGACGCAAGACACACTAAAAAGAGTTCACGAATAATGATTACAACTTTATTCAAATTGATAACTAAGGATGTAGATGATAAATGTAGAGGGAGAGTGTTATCGGCAATCAGCTTCTTGCTCGCCATCAAACACGCACATCTCATCCTCTTCCCACCACAGATCCTCAAGCGGTAGGTCTTGTTTTCAAACAAAACAACAAAAGTATCAAATACTTTACAAACCGCAATAAGCGTATTGGTGCTACTTCAAAAGTCCATAACTTTTTCATGATTTCATTAAAGCTGAATGGTTCTCCTCGCATACTTAACACTCCGGCCACCGCAAGATCGTCGGGCATGTAGTACTCCCAAAAATTCACATGGTCTTAGTGAGCTTTACACAATATCGATGTTACTTCCCAATCATGTGTTCTCTTCCATCTTAATAGATAAGAACGCGTCCAAATACTAGCTTGTACCTCATGTGTCTGACTCATCCAAAGAACATTAAATTGAGCCTAATGATCATATACATTGGATTAGAGCATCAAAAGCACATTTTTAACTTAGGATCTGTGGTACTTCGCATGCGACTTTCAACATAGATGAACAAATCGCGGCGCTGGAGATAGCCACCTTTTCTTCTGTGCATGCACTATCATGAGGTTTATCTCCTAGAAATTCTGTTAAAACATAGGACACACTATTCTGCCATAGTACATTCCTTAGGCATTGGTACCAACCTATGAAGTTTGATCCATCATTTTTAAGGTTTTCACCCCTCATAAAGTGTTTATCATCGAGATAAACTTCTGGATAATCCATAATCTACAAGGATATTTGCAAAGACATTAAGACTAAGTTCATAATTTATTGTGAGTTCTAGTTTTAGTCAAATTATTAAATGAGCTCCAAATAGAAAACATCATCCCTAAGAATATTTCAAGTGATTACACAATCCCAATTCACTATACCACCCTCGACCGTCACGGCCGGCGGCATAGCTGCAAGGGTGGACACAACGTGTCGACCGCATCATTCATGTGAGTCATGCTCGATCTTTCGATCTTCTCGTGTTCCGGGGCCATGTCTACACATGATAGGCTCGCCAAAGTAACCGTAGTGTTTACGCAGTGTAACATGGCTTACACCCATGGTATATGAACGTCAATATGTCTAGCACCTAATCGTCACGGCCTGCTTCAAAATAATGAACTTTCTTGGTGGTGCACAATAAGGGAGAACAGTAATGTTGGTATTATATCTAGGGATGATCTTATTTAAAGTTCTTGTTGATTAAATTAACAGTAGCAACTAAAGAAGATGCTTTGGTGGTATCTATATCAAATGTATTAGGTGACATGTCATGGGTGAATTATCTACATAACTAGCTAGATCTCTATCGTCTGCTCTGGCATGGTGCCCACTTCGTGGCGCCTACATTTGAATGATCATCATGGCAATGGGCTATTACTATAATTTAGTAAAACTAGTAGATAACTAATCTATACCATGACCATAACATGTTACAAGCCCCCTTGCAACACAAAGCTAGACGCCTCTACTTTATCTTTTACAAATTTTAAGGGGTTGTTAGGGATTTCGCAAAAATAACCGTTCTTACCTACGAACATACAAACCACAACACAGACAAGATAATTGTCTCTATTACACCCCTTTCGGGGCCCTCCGTTGTAAATGACATACCGCTAAAGTAAGAGAGACAAACACCCCCTAGCCGCATACATGGTACAAGTGTAGGGTTCCGTTGCAGAAAATGTGTTTTTTGCTATGACAGAGTAACATAGCCAAGATCTATTCTATGGAGATGCAAAGTAACAGAAGGATTCGATGTTTATACCCTTGAAGACCAAAAAGCTTAAAATTCACGATGAATATGATTGATGAAGTTGTACATCAACACCGACCTTAAGGTCGTGAAGTAGTACCAACAATGAAGCGCTCCAAGTGTCGCGCCTCTGCCGTTGTATACACCTATGGTGTATAGCAGTTCCCCGGGCTCCGGTCCAGCGAAGCAACAGAACTAGTAGAAACTGTGGGATGTCCAGCAGCACGACGACATGTGTATGGTGTAGAGGTTTCTCGAATGCACGTTCCTAACTTGGGAACACACGCATGAGGGAGAGAGATGGCAAAAGCAAGTGGAATTGGCAAAGTTTTTTTAATAATACATTTTTTATTTATTTCTTGAAATAATACTTGTTTTCCAAAATTTGAACAAATAATGCACTTTCGGGGAATGGTAACCTGATTGGAAGGAATCGGGGTAGCCAAACGCGATTGGTACATTTCAGGGTAGTATAACCCGATTACTTTAGATTATGTGGGCCATCTGCGGCTTCCCGATTCCTTTGAAGTAATCGAGGTTCTTGAACCCAATTGCATCTAGTCGGGTGCAACTACCCTAACTAGAGACAATCGGGCTATGCGTACCCTACTTTTTTTTTGATCAGGCTACGCGTCCCCGAATTTTTGACATGTTTCCTGCCACCCTTCTCCCTGTCGTCTTCCTGCCATAGTTCTCCACTATGGACTGGAAAATGTCCACTGGGGACTCAGGACCACTAGATTATTGTTCTAGTGTAATTTTATATCTTAATTTAAGTTGTTCCTATTAAAAAATCTGTTTTAGTATACCGATGTATCTTAATTTCAGTGGTAGTCTTATTTTTAAGTGAATTTCCCGCCAATATATTGCCTTCCAAATCTTTCCGCCTAATTCCCCCGCACAATTTTCGCGCCCAATTGCCCCCCAACTGAATGAGGGAAAAGCCCCAAGGGGATCTTTATATAGGCGGATGGGGAGGAGGAGGGGGAGCCACCTATGGCAGCCACCACCCCTCCTAGCTGTTGTTGTCCCTCCCTAGTGTTAGGGTTTGGGCGTGGCCGACCCTCTTGGACCGCCGGCCCACCCTTTCCCTTGCGGGCTTGGCCAACCCCCTTATTGTGCTGCCCAATGGTGACCTAATTCGGGTTCTTTCCATTTTCTTTATTTTTTAATATTTAGTTCATATTATTAAATAATAAAAAATATTATTAAGTCTCCGAACAATTAATCAACTCCGGAACTTATTCTAATACCTCTCCGGAACAATTCCGGTGTTCTCTCTCTTTTCTCTATTGATCTTGGATCTCAAAGCGTCATATACCCTTAAGTGTGCCACCCTACAGGTTCGGGAATGCGTAGACATGATCGGGACGGCTCTCTGATCAATGACTATGAGGCGGTTCTGAAAAACCATAATGATCACGAATTTATCTTTATCGTTTGAACCTCAACGTTGATTCCCATTCCCTTTGTTACACGATACCTAGTCTTCCGAGTATTGATCTTCGCTATCTGGCATACCTAGTGAAATCTCGTTGTCGACAAACATATTCAACTCTTTATCATGATATCATATCCTTGTGAACTAGTCACATGCTTGCAAGCGTTGTTTATATAACATCACAGAGTGGGTCATTCGGTATCCATCCATCACAAGATGTACAAATCCCGCTATTGACACATACGCATCAACCTATCCCACGGGAATACCTGAGCAACACCTTTATGACTACCTTGTTACAGTGTAGCGGCTGATGATGCCTAAGTAGCCGCCAGTGACAATGATTAAATATAGTCTCACGGTCTAAGATTAGATTACAACATTTCATGTTGGTATCACAATTCTGAACTTTCTGACTTGATCACATTTTAATACCTTATATGGGTGTGAGTTCATCACGTTATACATCATGACTCCATTATTAATGAAGTTGTTTTCCATGATTATGAAGCCTTTATCATCTTATTAATCAATGGACTATTTTACTAGGGACATGGTTTCGTTTACATACCACACGTATATTAATATTTCCGCTTAATATAATTATAGCATGGTAGAAAACTTATTATGAACAAACACATATATGATAATAACAAAGATCTTTATTTATTTTCCTCTAGGACACATATCCAACAAACGCTACACAAAATTTGAAACTTCAATTAAATTCAAAACGTATGAAGGAGTTTCACTGGTTGTGGACTTTTAATACTTTACAATCATAAAAATTATTGGTATTGCACTTAACAAAAGAAGCAAATTAATATGATAATGTAGTAATGTGATTGTTTGAAACATTTAGCATTAGTTGTTCTTTCTATTCACCCTTGTTGTCACATAATTGGAATCTATAACATATACTTCTTATATTTCCACAACAATATTTTATGTGTGTATCGGATTTTGGTACCTCTTGTTTCTTTATGAAAAGACTGCAAGGGTAACCCCTACAGTATAAATGTTAGCACCTGGATTTGATCCCTGGTTGGTGAAGTTGTGCCTCCACAGCTCCACCACAACACCAGGAGGTAGTTCTGACACATTTTGATTATTTCCATGAGATGTAGTGTCGATGATGAAACATATTTGTCATACATGAATGTAGGGTCCAACTACTCTCAAGAGTATGAGTCTCAAGAATATGCAACGCATGAAGTCGATGGTGAATTTGAAGTGGATGGCGAGGGAGCTCCTCGGCAATGCCCACCATGAGGGGCTTAGGGTTGACGGAATCCCGTAGGTTAACACGAGACATCGGATACCAAACAAACAGGGAGCGAGATTTACCCAGGTTCGGGGTCCTCGATGAGGTAAAACCCTTACTCATGCTTGTCTGATCTTGATTTATCGAGTAAAATAGGTTACAATGGGGCAGCCGATAGACTGCTATGGTGAACTTGCACAGAGGCAAGGTTTCTAGGGTTTGTGTATTGCTAGATTGTGTTGATTGCGTAAGTGTATCCATTCGGCAGGCCCTCTCCTGGCCTTTATATAGGAGGCCAGGTCCCGAGAGTCCTGTCCGAACTCGACTAGGTTACATCAAGATTTAATCTATCATTTCCTTTATCGACGTCTTCTTGCCTTGTTCATCAAGACTTCGTCTTCTATGTTGTAACCAACGTACGGGTCCACCTTGGCAATCCTCATGAGCCCCTTGTTGGGCCAAAGGAGGTAGACCAATGTCGGGTACCCGAAGGGTAATGCCCACATAAGTGGATGAGGAAGGTGATGGGGTTCGTTGCATAGAAAACAAAAAATTTCCTACCGCAAGACGAATAAAACCAAGATCTAATCTATGGAATACCCAAGATCTAATCTACAAGATCGAAGCAACGAGATGGAGATGACACTAACCCTTGAAGATTTCCAAAGCCTACGAGATCAGATCTCGTTGTTGATGTAGACGATCGTCCCCGGTGCTGCAATCCGGCAGCACTTCCGTACTCGATCGCGCGTACGGTGTCGATGAAGCCCCTTCCTCTCCCCGTTCCAGCGGGCAGCGGAGGTGTGGTAGATCTCCACGGAATCCCAGCAGCACGACGGCGTGGTGGTGGTGGAGAAGAGTTGCTGCAGGGCTTCGCCTAAGCCTGCACAGCGTATGAAGGTGGAAGAGAGGGGGGCGGCTAGGGTTGTGGATGGGGTGCCTTGGCCGGCCACCCCCTCCCCTCTTTATATAGGTGGGGGGTCGGCCTAGGGTTTCCCCTAGGGCCCACCCTTCCCCTTGGCCGGCGCATGGAGGGGGGCAAACCCCTCCCCCAAGTGTTCCCCCTTATCTCCTAATTTAAACCATTTATTTTAGGAGATAGATCTTATCTCTAAGGGGGGGCTGGCCTGGGCCCACATGTCATGGTGGGCAGGACCCACTATGCCATGTGGCGCCTATGTGGCCTCTCCCGGGGTGGTGGGCCCACTGGTGACCCTTCTAGAACATTCTAGAAGCTCCGGTCAAAACACCGGAACTTTCCCGAACCCCGGAAAATAACTTCCCATATATGAATCTTATTCTCCGGACCATTCCGGACCTCATCGTGATGTCCTGGATCCCATCCGAGACTCCAAATAAAAACTTCATACTCCATCTCATATTCCGAATCTACTTATGCGACATCGAACCTTAAGCGCGTCACCCTACGGTTCGCGAACTATGCAGACATGGTCGAGACTCCTCTCCGAGCAATAACCAATAGCGGGATCTGGAGATCCATAATGGCTCCCACATATTCAACAATGACTTAGTGATCGATTGAACCATTTACATACGATGCCGATTCCCTTTGTCTCGCGATATTTTACTTGTCCGAGGTTTGATCATCGGTATCTCCATACCTTGTTCAACCTCGTTACCGACAAGTACTCTTTACTCGTACCGTGGTATGTGATCTCTTATGAACCATTCATATGCTTGCAAGCTAATCGGATGACATTCCACCGAGAGGGCCCAGAGTATATCTATCCGTCATCAGGATGGACAAATCCCACTATTGATCCATATGCCTCAACTCACACTTTCCAAATACTTAATCCCATCTTTATAACCACCCATTTACGCAATGGCGTTTGATGTAATCAAAGTACCCTTCCGGTGTAAGTGATTTACATGATCTCATGGTCGAAGGACTAAGGCAACTATGTATCGAAAGCTTATAGCAAATTGAACTTAATGACTTGATCTTATGCTACGCTCATTTGGGTGTGTGTCCATTATATCATTCAACTAACGACATAACCTTGTTATTAATAACATCCAATGTTCATGATCACGAAACCATGATCATCTATTAATCAACAAGCTAGTTATACAAGAGGCTTACTAGGGACTCCTTGTTGTTTACATAACACACATGTATCAATGTTTCGGTTAATACAATTATAGCATGGTATGCAAACATTTATCATAAACACAAAGATATTATAATAACTACTTTATTATTGCCTCTTGGGCATATCTCCAACAGAAGGTGAGGGTTTGGTCGATGCACCGAAAGAAGGATCGGCCAACTTCACCGTGGAGGATCATGGTGCAAGCCTGCAAGGTGGGCATTGATCCGGGCACTAGCACAAATCAAACAAAAGATAGATATTGGGTTAGAATTAAAGAGTTGTATGGAAGAAAAATTCAAGATGGGATGTGAGCGCACCGATAGATCTCTTCATTCTCGTTGGTCCACTATAAATACAGATTGTGTAAAGTGGTCGAGGGTGTGGACATCGGTTGACAATATGAACCCAAGTGGCATAAATGATAATGATAGGGTAAGTTCAAATCTTTTGTCAATATATGTTTTGTTCCATGTGCATATGATACGTCTCCAACGTATCTATAATTTCTGATGTTACATGCTAGTTTTATGACAATACCAACATGTTTTGTTCACACTTTATATCATTTTTATGCATTTTCTGGAACTAACCTATTAACAAGATGCCGAAGCGCCACTGTTTTCTGCTGTTTTTGGTTTCAGAAATCTTACACAGGAAATATTCTCGGAATTCGACGAAACAAAAGCCAAACTTCCTATTTTGATGAGACAGACACAGGGAGACAGAGAGGGGCGAGAGGGGGGCCAAGGGGGCCCCACCCCACATGGCGGCGCGGCCAAGGGGGGCGCCCCCTATGGTGTGGGCCCCTCAGGACCCCTCCGAGGCCGCCCTTCCGCCTATATATTCTCTCCATCTCGAAAACCCTAAAATATCCAGCCACGATACGAGAAAAGTTATGCAGCCGCCGCCATCGCGAAGCCAAGTTCGGGGGACAGAAGTCTCTGTTCCGGCACGCCGCCGGGACGGGGAATTGCCCCCGGAATCCATCTCCATCGACACCACCGCCATCTTCATCGCCGTTGCTGTCTCCCATGATGAGGAGGGAGTAGTTCTCCCCCGAGGATAAGGGCTCTACCGGTAGCTATGTGGTTTATCTCTCTCTCCCATGGTGTGATCTTTATGAATATGTAGATGTTGCTCTTGTCTATTATGCACTCTAGAGGTTACTTTAAATATGAACTCCGGATTCACTCTCCACGGTGTAATCGTGACAGTGTGTGCATCGTGTGTGTTTCGTTTATGACGTTGTGGAGCTTGTTTACTCCGGCTTGAGGGAGCTCTTGTAGCCCTACACAATGAATGGTGTTTGTTATCCAACAAGAGAGTGTTTAAGAGTAGTATTTATTTATTCATCTATGTGATCATAGGCTTTGCAATCTAGATGTCATATGCTATTCAAGTGTTTTATTATGTGAACTTTGGGGCTACTGTGACCTCGGCGTAATGCGCCGTGTGTAACTCCCTTATGAATTGTGGTGTGTTAGTACCTCCTATGAATGCTCACGGTGACAGTGTGGGGTGTTCATTAGTACTTGGGAATACGCCTTTGAGGTGTGCTTTTGCACACTTGCCCAATGAATTTGAGTTCTTTACCCAACAGGAGAGTAGTATGATGAAGTGCTTATATTTATATTCAATTATGATTGCAATGTTGAGAGTGTCCACTAGTGAAAGTATGATCCCTAGGCCTTGTTTCCAAATACTGCAAACATCGCTTATTTAATGTTTTACTGCATCTTTACTTCCTGCAATATTTACTTCAGATCGCAATTACCGTTTACTACCATCTATACCACCTGTGTTTTAATATCTCTTCGCCGAACTAGTGCACATATACATCTAACAAGTGTATTAGGTGTGTTGGGGACACAAGAGACTTCTTGTATCTTAATTGCAGGGTTGCTTGAGAGGAATATCTTTAACCTCTACCTCCCTGAGTTCGATAAACCTTGGGTGATTCACTTAAGGGAAACTTGCTGCTGTTCTACAAACCTCTGCTCTTGGAGGCCCAACACTGTCTACAGGAATAGAAGCGTGCGTAGACATCAGCATACATAATTGTTTTATATGTATTATTTGTTCTCTCTTTTTGTTAATGTAGATGGACATTGCGCAAAATTTCTTCAAAGGAAATCCGAAGAAGAACAAGAAGGGCAAGATGGTTGAAGGGAAGTCATTTGTGTTGCACCATTGTTGGGTCAAGCTAAAAAATTAAGAGAAATGGAAGAACCGTCATGGATTGGAAGTGGCAAAGAAACCAATGAAGGCAACTGTGCAATGTGTCATTGGACTTGAAGATGAATATTCAGGTGAAGAAACTCCTAACTCGGCTGCGAAAACGACCCATAGGAAAGAAACAAGAAAAGGCTAAAGGAAAGAAGACCGGGGATGATTATCTCAAGAATGATATGGAAGCTATTGTGCAAGTAAGAAATGCAGCGACAGAGGAGATTAGGTTGTCGACGGACAAAGAATCGGGGGCCGGCAATGGAGGGCCGCGACCGAGGAGCGAAGAGTGGCATTGAAGGAGAAATAGGTTTCTATGGAAAAAAATCAATGACTCGTGGAGTATGAGAGGAATATCTTTTTCATGGAAACATCCAACCTTGATGAAAAGCAAAAGGATTACATCAACCTCATGCGTGATCAAATCTTGGCTCAAAAACAGATACTAAGCTATGGAGGCATGAATTTTATAGGAGAAATTGGAGCACCAATGGGTGGCTATGGAGGCATGGGTAGCATTTGACCATGGGAGGAATGAGCGGCATGGGAGGGATGAGTTCCGTGGGAGGCTTTGTTGGGTATGGAGGCATGGGCGATATTGGAGCAATGGGTGGCATGGGAGCTCCTCTAGGTGGATTCATGGATTCCATGGTTGCTCATATGCCTTCTATGCTTACTACGAATGATGGCTTCGTACCATCTCTGATTCATTCCACTCATGCACACACATCCAAAATTGCAAATGGTGATGAAACAAAAGATGCAGATGCAAAAGATGATGGTGAAGGTGATGAAGATTGAATGTTGATTTCTCATGTGTTTGTATGAACTTTGTTTGTCATGAACTTTCTTGTGTTCAACTATGCTTTGCTTTCGAACTATGTCGTGGATTTGAAATGTATTGTGTTGAACAAGTCATTAATTTAGTTCAATGTGTTTTAAATTGTTCATCATTTGATATTGTGCTATGTTCATCAAGCACCCAACCTGCTAAAGCGCTGCTATCCGCGAGCGAAAATATACATCACCTGGTAAAGCCGGTGTGTGCCTCGCGTGCTGAGAAAGCAATTTAGGCGCATGTTGGAGTGGGAGTGATGTTTTGGCTCCTGGGTGCGTATGCTCCCTTTAGTTTGAACTGTAACTTTGATATATTTTCGAATGTCAAAAAATTCCAAACGAAAAATTCACATGTACATCTTCACATGCTAAGTGCGCACAAAGTCTTTCCATAAAAAATGAACTTGTCGTTTGGGCTGTGTAAAAAAGACAAAATTTAGTGCTAAAAATAAGGTTTTTTGTGAGACGTGTTTTGTCTTTTTTACACCGACCACAAAAAAATATCGGATTTTCGCGAAACTGCATGAACGCACATAGATTGTCGAGATGTACATGCGAAATTTTTTGTTAGAATTTTTTGACAACTAAAAATATGTTTTTTGAGTGGAGGGAGCATATGCACCCAATAGCCGAATTGAATTTCCGCATGTTGGAGATGCTCTTATGACGGTTTCCTACTTTCAAGAGTGATTGGTATTGTTGGTGTTGATAAGTTGTACTCTTATGTTCTATATTAGTTGTCGCAGATTTGGACGAATGTAAAAACATTTTATGTATAGATAATTAGATATACTCCAATCGATGACAACTAATATAAAAAGGAGTGAGTAACTTCTAGTGCTCTATAGTTATTCTACTTCCTCCGACCCATAATAAATGTAGAGAGTTTAGTTCAATCAAATTTATAAATTTGAACTAAAATCGTTACACTTATATGGAGCGGAGGGACTAGAAGAAGCTGTGGTCGGATTGCATGCACTCCTTTTTTCATGTACTTTGATTTATAATACCCCCCAGTCTCATGAAACTCGTCTAAGATTTTTCAAAATTTGAATGTATCTAGATGATATGTAGTGTCTAAATACATTCGAATTTAGAGAAATCTCAGACAACTTTCTTCGGATAGAGGGAGTACTTCTATTTTTCATATACTTTGCTACCAAAACATAGTTGAATTCCTTAGAAAAAAAAATTGTGTTCTGGAATCTGGCATGTCGTCATTCCAACCCCGAAAGATGTTTTACTCAATAATCTTGACTGTGTGCTGGTCGGGCTGTTGCTGCCACCGGAGGTGTAAAAGTGTCACCGCTGCTCCCGCCTGTTAGGGACGAAGTCGTACTACTCCTTATGCCAACCGGCGGCATGTATGTTGCAACAGGCATCATCGCAGGGAGGCTCGGCAGCGGTGCCTCGAACCGCAACACGTTGACAGCCTGCCTGATAGACGGTCTCAATTTGAAATTAAGCTGAGCACACCAGAGACCGACAATCATCACGCGCTCCATCTCTCGGGCGTCGAATTCTCCTCCCAGCCGTGCATCGGCTGCGTCAAGAATCATGCCCCTGTCATACGAATTCTGGACCCACTGCGCAAGGTGGATCGCGTCCTCCTCATGCTGAGCTACCACTACAGGCCGCCTACCACAGGCGATCTCGAGGAGGACGACGCCGAAGCTGTAGACATCCGACTCTGTGTTGGTCCGTCCCGTGGTCATGCATTCTGGGTCCATGTATCCCATTGTGCCGGCGAGCACCGTGGTGAGTGAAACTCTGTCGTGCTCAACCAGCCTGGCGAGCCCGAAGTCCCCGAGCTTGGCACTGAACGACGCGTCCAGCATCACGTTGCTTGGCTTGATGTCTCTATGCAGGATGCATTGTTCCCACTCCTGGTGTAGGTAGAGAAGAGCAGAGCCTAATCCGAGAACAATCTTGTGCCTGGAGGTAGAACAAAAGAACTCCATCAGCTAAAGCCTAGAGCAGCTGCACGTATGATATCATAAGAGTACCCATGCATACCTAACCGACCATGGAAGCACATCATCTCTGGCGCCGTACAGGTGGCCGTCGAGGCTGCCATTGGGCATCAGCTCGTAGACGAGGAGCAAATCGCCGCCACGGTGGCACCAGCCGATGAGCTGCACGAGGTTCTTGTGTCGAAGACGGCTTATGATCCTCACCTCAGAGGCATACTCCTTTATCCCCTGCTTGGATCCCTTGGAAACTCTCTTGATAGCCACGTCAAGGTTTAGTTCGCTCAAAAAACCTCTGTACACCGACCCGAAGCCTCCTTGTCCGAGCTTCTTGTCGTCAGAAAAGTTGTCGGTGGCGATGGCCAAGTCGTTGTAGGGAAACCGCCTAGGCCCGGTCCCTTTGTCGAAGTCGTCATCCATGGCCTGATCGTCCAAGAAATTGCTCTCCTCCAGCATTTGCTCCTTTGCTTGCTTGCGATGCTTTCGTTGTGGCTTCCGCACGTAGAGCCAGATCAAGGTGCCAAGAATCAACAAAAACAACACAGAACCGACAGAAACGCCGATCAGAAGCCGAGTTGATCTGTGAGGAGACGGAGAATCTGTGATGAATTTCCAAGAATGACACTGATTAGCAATTTAGCATCTTACTGAAACATTTCCAAGGTCGCTAGCTCCTCCAAGCCCTGATCAGAGGATATGCAAGTCTACAGCTTACACTTACTCTGGCATGCTGGTGTAGCCTGGTTACTGACAAGAGTGGTCTGTATGCTGAGTGTCGAGTTGTTGGAATAACCACTGTAACTGCACTTGGTGGATCCGCAACCAGTGCCGCTCGTTTCCCCAAGCTGTAGCCCTCCACTGCACGGAGGTGGTGCCGGGCACCGACTATTGTTCTCCTCCCGGACGCAATTTAACCTGATCGTCACATAAAAAGGAAATGATTATTTTCCTGATCACTCCTTCAGAAACAGCTGAACAGATATGAAAGCAGGGGAGCTTGGTTGCACACTGGTATGTGTCTGAACGACAGCTGCAGCGGATGCAGTCCTGCGCGGTGGTCGCGTAAGTGCCGTCCGCGAGGCGCAGATCATGATCTGCCGAGGTGCTGCTGATCGATGAACTGCAAACTGAGCATACCAAAATTGAACAAGCAGTCAATGTCAGATTCAGGATACCATTTTTGAATATGTGGAGTTTATTCATAATGAAAAGTAGTCAACAGAATCCATCTATAATCTTCAAAAATGAGTGAGCAGTCCAGTCAGATTCAACTTCGTCTATTAGTAGCATGCTGTTCATAGTTTAAGACCAAATTGGACACGGTGCCTGGAGAAAGCAACAGCTAACAACCAATAGTACAAGTCCAATCTAGGGTACCAATTTTTCCGCAGGATGGACATATAGGAACGTTCCTAAAAGCTTCAGCGGTTACAATTACGGCCATGACGTCTCAGTCTCTGTGAACAGCGTGTGAGAAATGACTTATGAGCAACTGCAATATATCATTCAATCATATCTTCTTTTTTTTCGATAAAGTCAATCATATCTTCTGCAACTCACCGACGCATTGCCGAACATTTCGACTAAAGCTCATTGAAACCTTTTATTTCTATATATATAAAGAAAGTCAACAAGCCCAAAGCAATACTCCTATAGCATCTTGCTACTATTTCAAGGTGGCGGAGTACTAACTACTAAGTATAGTACTACTCCTATAGCATCTTGCTACTATTTCAAGGTGGCGGAGTACTAACTACTATAGCATATTGCAATAATTCATCACCACTGTAACAAACTGCACACGTCAGTCAAGCAAAGCACTAACAATAGTAGCGCTTACCAGGGAGCGGGACATCAAGAATCTGGCCATTCTGAACGGTCCTGGGGTCGGTGATCTTATTGACCTTCAGCAGCGTGGACTCCGATACCTTGAACGCGGCGGCGAGCCACGAGGTGCTCTCCCCGCCGGCGACGATGTGAGCAAAGTGTAACACATCGGAGCCGTCCACCTGGTCGCAGCTGCAGGGCAGCGGGATCCAGAGCTTCTGGCCGACCTCAATAAAGTTGGCGTTGGCGATATTGTTGGCGGTGGCGATCTCCTGGTAGGTGACGAAGGCTTTGAAGAGGTTGTTGCGGGCGATAGCGTCGAGCGAGTCCAGCCGCTGGATTTTTTTCGATAAAGGATGCTTTCATTACTTTTATAAGCAATTACATCCAGCCTCTGCATAACCAGGATGCACACAGCCGTTTATGTTGTCTCAGGTTCGAAAAGATAAAAACAAAAACTAGGCGAGATACACATCAAGATGAAACATATAACGCCTAGGAAGTAGGTGGGGCATCTATCCGTAGACTATGCTGCCACCCATGTTGGGAAAAAGTATCCCTCGCCGTAGCCTCCAACCGTGTACAGACCTCCGTAAACAGGTCTCGGTTCTCCACTCTCTGAAGAGGTAACCACGAACGGAGAATACCTGTACATCTGTAGATGACCTGCAACAAAGAGCAATTTATATCATTAAAAATCTTGTCATTTCTACATAGCCAAAGCGCCCAGATAACTGCTAGCGCCCCCACCCTAAGAAGCAACTTAAACCTTGAATCAACACCATGGAGCCAATTACCAAAGACATTGGCAACACTAGTCGGAGGATACAGGGTAGACGCTACTTGGATGACTGACCATATAGATCTCGCGAACTGGCACTGGAAGAACAAGTGCTTGATTGTTTCGTCCTGTTGACAGAAAACACATCGAGTACTCCCATGCCAATTACGCTTAACAAGATTGTCTTTGGTGAGGATTACCCCTCGACGAAGATACCACCCAAAAATTTTGATTTTTAATGGTATCTTCATCTTCCAAATCTTTTTATTATTATCAACTGGTAGATCAGAAAGAAGGATCGCGTTGTAGAAAGATTTCACAGAGAAAGCACCGTTGGCATGAAGGTTCCATCTAAATTCGTCCAGTTCGTCTGATAATTGAATATCCTCGAGCCGTTGAATTAAGGTATTCCATGCCGCAAGTCTTTGTCCAAGTAAAACCCGTCTGAACGTCACATTCGGGGGTGAGGTAGCCATTACAGTAGCAATGGTATCACCTTGACGACGAGCAATCCTATAAAGAGCTGGATACTGTTCACTTAGGGGTGCGTTGTCAAGCCAAGCATCTTCCCAGAAACGTATTTGTGCTCCATTTCTAATTGAGAAAGTGCCATGGCGAAAAAATTCATTTTTAGTCGCCATTAGCCCGGCCCAGAAGTGAGAATCCCCTGGTTTCCAAACCATTTGGGATAATATCTTCGAACCGATATACTTTCGCCGAAGGATAGTCTGCCAAGTCCCATCCTCAGTGAGGAGCTTAAACAGCCATTTTCCCAATAGGGCCGAATTCTTGACTTCCAAATCATGAACTCCAAGCCCACCTTGGTCTTTGGGACTACAAACTATACTCCACTTAACCAGTCGATATTTCTTTTTCTCACTGTCCCCTTGCCAAAAGAATCTGGATCGATAATAATCGAGTTTATGCAGAATTCCTTTTGGTAGGATGAAAAATGATAACATATACAGTACCATGTTTGTGAGTACCGAATTAATGAGTACCAATCTTCCACCTAGGGACAACAACTTGCCTTTCCAGCTACTAAGGTGTTTTTGTAGTCTTTCTTCCACTAATTTCCATTCCGCGATTGTAAGTCTCCGATAATGAATCGGAATACCCAAATAACGAATCGGAAATTGGCCTTGCCCGCAACCAAACAACTCTGTGTACAGAGTCATATCATTTTGGGCATCACCGAAGCAGAACAATTCACTCTTATGGAAATTTATTTTCAATCCTGACAATTGCTCAAAGGCCGCCAAGATTAATTTCAAGTTTTGAGCTTTTTCAAGATCATGATCCATAAATAGAATTGTATCATCGGCGTATTGAAGTATAGATAAGCCACCATCAACTAGATGTGGAATCACTCCTTCAATCTGGCCATCAGCCTTAGCCCGCTCTATGAGTCCAGCCGCTGGATGGTGTAGACGGGCAGCTTGTCCGACTGGCCGATGCCGTTGCCGGCGCAGAGGCAGCGGAAGGGGATGCGGAGCGTGGAGCTGGCGGGGACGACAAAGGAGCACGGTGTGGTGGACGGAAGGCCGTTTGCACCGAGGAGGTTCGTGAGGGTGGTGGTGTTGAAGGCGGAGGCGAGCGCGCCGATGGTGGTGGCGTTGATCGTACGGTAGTCCATGGAGGACTGGCAGGTGGTGCCCGGCGGCGCGGTGCAGGTAAAGGTGGCCGCCGAGGCGGTGGTGGCGAGGAGGAGTAGGAGGGCGGTCGGAACGGCCAGACGGGCGGGTGGTGACGGCAGCGGCATGGTGGACGAGGGGGGAGGGGGAGTTGGAAACAGGGAACGCCAGGCTTTGAAGAGCTTGACTGCGGCTTTCAAGTTTCAACAGGGATGCTGGGCGGGCAGCTCGCCGGAGTACCGGAGTCCGCGGTCCGCCTACAATCATGCAGGGCCATTTAATGGCGGACACCCGTCCTAGTCGTCTTTCCATCTGTCAATTTGGGGCTTCTGAGTTTTTTTCTTTGGCTGTGTGCATTGATGCAGAGGTTGAGACTATGCTCCCATATTTAAAAAAATCCGTCTGTTCTTATCTGTCTGATTTAGATCACACAGACCGTGCGAGTATCGTTGTTAAATTTGCATACACACGCCCGCCTAGATGCGCAAGTCTCTAAAATCTTTGTGATAACCCCTCCCTAGCGTTTCTATCCTCCCTTCATAGATACAACGGATAGCTATGTGCATGGCCATGGGGTGAGTTGTTGACGCAGGGACCAAAAGCTTTGGCGGTCAGCTCTGGCGGCGCTGGAGGACAACCGGACCTGGTAGCCCGCAATATCGTTCCAACGTGTGCTGGGTGTGAGCAGACAGGACCGGTCATGAGATTTCGGAGGCCCGAGCGAAACTAAAATTTTGGGCTCCTTTTACTACTTTTTTCGCATGTATGAGATGATAAAAAATAAATACTTTTAAGTATACACAACTTCAATATTTATATAAAATAATGTTTACATGATACCTTAAAATTTTCTCCCCCAATTTCTAGAAGCAAAGTCCGTGACGATGGAATCAATATAGACTCGTTCATTAACTTCTTGTCGATGTATAAAGTTGCCAAACCAGTTAACACCGTTCCTACAAATAAGAACAACAACTGCTAATCAAAATTCAGAACCAAAATTATAGGCGAGCATTATAGTAGAATTCCAAAAGAACTGCAGCGGGCATTCTTACATTCTATCTTAATCTAATACGCAGATTGGATGATTGCCTGATTGACAATGGTCGGACTAGGACTGCCAACTGCGACGGTCACTGGTCGGCGGACTAGCAGGAAGCACCATAGTCCGCAGGAGGGCAGCTGTCAGCACATCGTCTCGCGGTCAGTCGGTCGCGATCGGTGAGAGGGAGGGTAGGAACAACGCGGCATGGGCGATAGCCACGAACCGCGAGAGGGAAGGCTGGGAATCGAGACGTTGGGCTCGGGAAAATTGGCGATGTTTCACATATCGATAGATGAAACGGATTTCAGACGTTGACTCAAGTCGTGACCGGCCAGCAGGATTTGAAACCAATAGGAAAAGAAAAGGTCCAACTATTGACCAAGCCCATCTAAAATCGTAAAACTGCTCTTTTTTTCTGCAATGTATAATAAGCCTATACAGAAAATATGGGCCCCCGATTTTTCTGGGCCTGGGGCGGCCGCCCCGCCAGATCCTTCCCAGGGCCGGCCCTGTGAGTAGATTCATGTAGCAAGTAAGATTACACGCATGTTACGAGCCATTGATGGTGTCGCCACCAGCTGCATGGTGTTGCCGTCGTTGTTGGTTGGCCACCGCCCGCCGGTGAATCCACGGTATCTGCTCTGACTTCGGGACCGGCCCATAGGGCCTTCAGGAGCGAAGGCCCGATTCAAGACTTCTTTACATACTTGATATATTTGTACCTATACTCAGGCTCTAGAGTTTAAAAAACCTAGATGATACCTCGCGCGTTGCTACGGGAATTCATAGAAAGAAATATGCTTAGACTAATTTAGTAGATGTGCAAGTTTCTCATAGTAGAAATATCATAAGCAGATAGGAGGTGATTAGAAGTGTCAATCTATGCGGATAACATAAACAAAATGTTTGGCCATGTAGGTTGGATTAAAACATTGATAAAATGCTTAGTATATAATTTTAATGGAACATTAGCCTCACAAAATAATCAAAATAATAATTTAACCTGCAACCTAGCTCAGTAACTAAATTTTACAAAATTCCATGAGGCTCAACGATGTTTTGCATAGTTTACTGAGAAATGAGAAGTAATTGTATCGGAAAACAAATTGCATAACCTCCTGAAATGTCATAATTAAGTATATAAGTTTGGCCGCATATTAGTACGATCTGCTTCCATTCTCCCAAAAGCTATGTCTGGAAGGAAGAATAGGTCTTAAATAACGCTTAGACTGTTCATAGTGGGAGTAACATAGCTAGTAACATCACACATCTCAAGGCATTTTGGTGACATGGCATGCGAATAAATGAAGAAAGAGAGTGAGGTGGTAACTAGCTATGTTACCATAACATCACACACTCCAAGGCAAAATTAGTCTACAACATAATGAATGACACAATGCATGACACCACATATAAGTTACTACCCACTATGAAGGTAGTAACCTAGACTAGTAACATGGCATATGTTACTAGTCTAAGTTACTCCCCACTATGAAGGTAGTAACCTAGACTAGTAACATGGCATATGTTACTAGTCTAAGTTACTCCCCACTATGAGCAGCCTTATATGTCAAGATGATTGCGAAATGCAAGAAGGAATGTAATACTGAATGTGCCAAACAACATGTCATAATGATTAATTCAGTGTCTGAAAATTGATGTCTGAGATGACATATTATCTTGAAAGGAAATTTGCAATATATATATTTGGCAAGATAATCTGGCGTAGCTCCTGTTCGAGAATATAAAACCCAAATGGGAAAGGGACATGGTAAGCGATCGGAAAAAGGGGGTTTGAGTAACTAACCTGTTAAAAATATGGAACTAAAATCCCGTTACACACAACTGCGCGTGCTTATATATTCCCGTTACTTGACCCACTGACAAGGTATTAACTTGTCAATGACTACGGATTGTAGACTAGGGTTTAGTTGGAAGTAGAGGACAAGTAGATCTCGAAGGTTTCAGCCGAAAAGTACTCGACGATTATGAAACTAGGGTTTGTAAACAATGATTCGATGATTTCTGAGTCCCTCGACTCCCCCTTATATTGGAGGCGGAGCCGAGGGATTCGTGCCGTACAAGTTACAGAGTCCGGAGAGGTTTCTAACTCTTCCTGTAAGATTACAAATAACACTTCCTATTACAACTCTAGTCTTTCCTTAATAATATCTTGGGCTCCTGAATCTTCTTATTCTTCGGGTAATGGGCCTTCAGTAAACCCCGGGTACTATCTTCGGCAGGCCCATTTGGGATGCCTATGTCAGTAGCCCCCGAGATTTTGCTTAAATCGTAGAGTTAAGGAAAATCTCCACTGTTTATCTTTATTCGACAACTTCAACTTTTCTATATTTCTTCTCATAAACTTCTATATTGCACAGGGATAATGGTAGTTGGGGCTAGTTCATCTGACGGATCAGGTACTAGTTAACTGCTCTAGTGGCAATCCGCAAAAACCTACTTCAAGATCACGTCCCTGGACATGATCTCGGGATACTGGTGTAAACTTCGACAGGTGCCGCTTAAGGTCTTACCATTCTGTCGAGTCCCAGTAAAATTTATCGAGTACCTAACGCGTCCGTTAGGATTTTTCTTCGTATCTGTTGATACGGATAAAAGTAGCAGAGCGCAGTCTTCGGCGATGCCACGCCCAGCAGAACGGATCTGGGGTCTTACCTTCGCAAATTTGCGGCATTCAAAAATTGATCGCAACTTTGGCGTTCTGAGAATATATTGTCGAGTGCTTTTTCGGCTGTTGGAATGGCACATTTTATCGAGTCAAAGATGACTTATATTGCTCTCCTGATGGGAGTATATGCAGAGTTATTTTTAACTCGAAATATACTTTTTTGCTCTGCTCTTTTTCTTTTTCTTTTTTCTTTCTTCTCTCTCTTTTTTTTTATGATTTCATCGGGCACGCGAGCAGCGTTCCCGATGGGAGTAGCCCCCGAGGCTATGAACAAATATTTGTATTTGATCATAGGCTCACGCCATTTCTATCTCGTCCTTCTGAATCTTTTTTCTTTTTTCCAAAGTAGCCCCCAGGCATTTGATCAAAAACTTGTATTTGATAAAAGGCTCAGCATTATTTTCCCATGTCGCCTTTTATGAAGCTGTTGAGTCGAATTTTTTCTTCTGCCAAGGTGACGTTATTGCTGACATAGCCACGATTGCCAGTCAAAAATTTGCGACAAGTCTTCTCCCGCTACCTTGCGGGCCCAATTGATCCACTATCTTGACACGTCATGCGAGTGGGGGACACACGTCCTCCGTTTTTTCTGGCGCACGCATCGTAACTCCTCCGATTTGAAAATACTTTTTTACCCTCGTGTCTACGTGGCCACCATCTGCCACACATTTTCCTTATCCAACGGTTCATCGTTTCACCGCACCCCTATATAAGATCATCTTCTTCCTCCTTGAGCACTTCCGCTCGCGCCGTCCTCCTGCTGTCATCTGCAAATTTCCTCCTGCGACCCACAGCCACCTTAGCTCCTCGTCTCCAAGCTGCAAACCCTGCGCCATTGTTGATGCCACCGCGTCGATTGACAAGGCACAGCACGCCGGAATCCTCCATGGCCGCCGTGGATCTGGGGACGGCGGAGTGGGAAAGATCGAAGATTTCCACTCAGGACATCAACATGCTGAAGAAGCTGGGGATCAGCAAGAAACCCAAGGCACTGTGCTTCCCCAGTGAGGAGAGCTACCCAACCCCTCCAATGGGGTACCGGGTAAGTTTTGTCGACCACCTCATCCGCGGTCTTTTCGCCCCCATTCATCCTTTTCTCCGCGGATTGCTTTTTATCTACGTTCTGCAACTCCACCACCTCACGCCAAATTCAATCCTCCATATCTCCATTTTCATCACTCTCTGCGAGGCCTTCCTTGGCGTCCAGCCTAACTGGGCGCTATGGAAGCGCATTTTCTTCTGCCGCCGTAATGGCTCGCCCAATGTCGCCTATAATATAGGCGGCGTTGTAATTTCTGTTCGGCCCACTGTCGACTACTTCGACGTCAAGCTTCCTGACTCAGTTCAAGGGTGGCGCAAGAAGTGGTTGTACATTCAGGAGGAGAACCATGGATGTGCGGAGGACAACATCCCTCCTTTTGATGGTGCCGAGAAAATCTTTCGCCGCCGCTCCTGGGACGCGGAGGCCACCGAAGAGGAAAAGGCGTCGACAGAAACCTTGATGGCTCGCATCCACGAGTTGCACAATACTCGCGGCAAAGAGTTATCGGGTATCCAAATCACTGCATACTTTCTTAGGACTAGAGTGCAGCCGCTTCAGGCTCGCAAATATCCTCTCTGGAAATATGCTGGCGACAAGGACGCAGATCGGCTGTCGGTGGATTTGGAGGTCAAGGACTTAGAAAAACTTGTCCGAAAAATCTCATCTCTCAGCAAAAAAGATCCTGTCCCTTCCTCTTGTTGTGTAAAACCATTTAGCACCGCCAATCCACTTCCCAAGGTAATTTTTGTCAATTGTCTTGTTATTGCTTTGCTATCTTTATTGTAACTCCTCTTCTGATATCTTCCCCTGTTTTATTTTTATTTTGTACAGAACCATCCAGACCTTGTCTCGCTTCCTCCTCTTCCTGAAGGTGGAGAAGTCGAAGAAAGGGCCATTGTCACTGATGACAACCAAGAGGCTCCCTCTTTTGTGAATGAACCCGTGGATTCTCTAAAATCCACGGGATCTTCTAAAAAAGATGCTGCCTCCGAAGGTACTGCATCGGCACTGTCTCCTCCTCCTGCTGTTTCTCCAAAGAACAAAAGGAAAAGGAATGATGTCGAAGATTCCGGCACCTCCAAAGCCGAAGAAGTTGATCCTTCACGCCAGAAGGCAACTTATGATCCATATCTCGAATCCCTCGTCAGCTCGTAAGTTACTTTGATTTCCCCTTATTTCTGTACTCGAAGTTTTTTGCCTTATCTTGCTTTTTATGATGTCGATCTTTAATCACAGTGATGATGAGGAAGAAATACCAACTGTTGACGTGGCTCCTCGGACGAGCACGTCACATACTTTGGTTGTTTCGGAGACGCCAGTTGAGGGAGAAGAATCCTCGCCTCCTCGACAAAACGTCGCCACCACCACTCCTCCTTCAAGCCCTCTTGCTCCTTCACCGAAAAGGACAAGGGTTGAAATGATCGTGGAGCCTACCCCTCAATTGGGTAGCTCTTCTAATCCGCTCTTAGATGATGTAAGTTTCTAATTTTCTTGCCAGTTTCTATATTTCCTCTATTTGCTTCTTTATGCCTTCATATTTTTCTCATACCGATGTTTTCTACCTTTGTTTTTCTTTGACAGCCCATGATCAAAGAGCTTGTTCGCATCGGATCCCAATTCATTGGGTACCGTGAATATGCCAGCAGGACTGAAGGTAACAACTTTTTTTTTGCTGCCATTGTTTCTAACTTCTTGCTCCTATTTTTGTCGCAATCTTGACTGTTCTTTTCTATTTTGTCAGAGAAACTTGCAGAGGCCAACAAGCTTGCCGACACTCTTGCTCAGAAACTGGAGCAAAGTGAAACGGCTCGCAAGAAAGCCGAACTTGATGCTAGCCAAGCCAAAGCAGAGGCTGATGAGGCCAAGGCAAAAGCTGCTAGTGTCGAAGAACTGCAAAAGAGACTTGAGGATGTCGAAACTGCTTTAAACGAGCACAAGGCCGCACAGGCTAGTCGTGAAAAGGGAATCCTCAAGCGCTTGAACACGCAAAATCGACGCTTCCTCGGTAACTTTGTTGATCCCTTCTATTTTTCTTAGGACTTGCTTTATTTTGTTTTTACTTGCTGTCGACTAACATATATTTTCTATGGCAGGTCAAACAAGCCAAGAGTTTGATCTTGAGAATCCCACCAATGATCCTCTGCTTGACGCACTTTCTTATCTGGAGTTTCATGGCCAAGAAATTCGCGAAGGCGTGGTGAATGCTGACGCAGGATTGTCGAAGTTGTTCCCCTACTTCTTCCCGAAGAAGGAGGAGCCTAAGACTTTCCTTGCCCTTGCCAAGGACTTCAATCCACCGGAGGATCTTGGACTGAAGATGCGCCAGGAGAACATGAAGGTTGCTGTAGAGAACACTGTTGCCTTGGTTGCTGACAGCCAACAAACTTTTGACTGGATGAAGGTTGGCGACACCGAGCAGATAGAGCAAACAAAATGGCGGTCGTTGATCAAAGCAGCCAAGCCCAACACGAAGAAAATCCTGGCCTATCTCGGGATCAAGCCATCTGCAACTCCTAGCTCATCAAGGCCGGAGGTCTAGTTGAATGCCTTTGCTTTTTCTTTCCTTTGCTTTCTCTATTTATTTTGCTGTTGTCGCCATTTTAGCCTTGGCGACAATTATCCTGTTGTTATCACCAGAATTTGACCGAGTCAGAGGCGGGCCGCGATCAAGATGGACTTGAAGAATATACATGGAAGAAATACGTAAATCGGCCTTATATGCAAAGTTTGGGCTAGTTTGCCCTTGTATCTGTAACATAGTAGGATACGTGTCAGTTAGTTAGAGTTTGTCTCGCGCACGGTTGGGATTATTCCCACGTTAGAAAGTCTACGGACTATAAATATGTATCTAGGGTTTATGAAATAAACAACAATCACGTTCACCACAAACCAATCTAGGCGCATCGCCAACTCCCCTGTCTCGAGGGTTTCTTCCGGGTAAACATCATGCTGCCTAGATCGCATCTTGCGATCTAGGCAGCACAAGTTTATTCGTTGTTCATACGTTGCTCGTACTGAAGCCTTTTTGATGGCGAGCAACGTAGTTATCTTAGATATATTAGGGTTAGCATTGTTCTTCGTATCATATGCTGTCGTAGTGCGACCCTTATACATCTAGCCGCCCTTACACCTATCCTAGGTGTAGGGGCGGCACCCCGCTTGATCATTGTTCAGTAGATCCGATCCGTTACGGTTGCTCCTTGTCCTTCAAGGATTAGTTTAATATCTACAATAGTTAGGCCTTACAAAGGGTTGGAGGATCCAGCGGCGCGTAGGGTGTAGTTTGCTAGCCCTAGACAGGATGTTCCGGGGATCAACCTCGTGTTGGTTTTTAGGCCCTGTCTAGGATCGGCTTACGATCACCGTGCGCGGCCGCGAGGCCCAATCACGAGTAGGACGTTCCGATTATGCGGTGAAAACCCTAAATCGTCGTAGATCGCTTTAGCTTTATTCTGATCAAGCAGGACCACCATATATTCGTACACCTCGTGCGAATCATGGGTGGATCGGCTCTTTGAGCCGATTCACAGGACAACCTGAGAGCCGATCGAGGCTCGTATTTAACATTTACGTGTATGCCATGCAGGAAACTAAGCGAGGCATCATCCATCACCTTCCTGACCAGGTATAGGTCAGGTGGCACGCCCTTGCACCAGCATCGAACGTGCGTGCCGGAATCTTTGCGGGCCGTCGCTCGGAGGGACCAGGGCCAGCCGCAGCCCTAAGTTTCTCCCGGCTCTCCTGTGTTGCCCGTTGCTGCTCGCCGGTGGGTTTCTGACCGCAACACATTCTGGCACGCCCGGTGGGACATATCTTCGACATCAACCACCTCGCCATCTACATCTGAGATGGCGGACGGCACTCCAGTCACGTACGAGGATCTGACCGAGGAGCTCAAGAAGAAGTATGACGAGGTCAAAGCAATCCTCGAAGCCGACCTCATCGGCTCTTTTCACAGAACCCGCTCACATGGTATTCACTAAACGACTTGGGCCTCTCCCATCTAAGAACGAGCAAACTGACTCCTCTCGGGAAGAAGACCTCGAGGGGTTAAAAGATGACTGTGAAGGAGAAGAGGACAGATACCACCGGCCAAGGTGGTGCCCTGATGGACTCAGCCGTTCCCAAAGGCGTGGCTTGGAGGAAGCCGAAAGGTTGTACCTGCACGCGCTAAGGAAGGTGCGGCCTGATCTGGCCGCAGAAGTTCAACGAACCCTGGACGAAGAGGGTCGACCACGAAGGAAAGTATGGCGCCCCAAACGGAGGAAAGCCGGTGATGAGACATCGGTTGGCACAAACGAGATGTAAGCCTCTTTTGAGCAATACAATCAAGATAGGGGCCAATTCCAGCAATCGCCCCGTATTATCCTTGCTATACGCTCCGCCTGCGTTCAGCGTCGATCTAACAGGTGACGGAAAGCTAGGGTATGGGTTTACATCGGCTTGCGAGCTCGAGGAAGTCGGCGGTAGTCATGTCTGCAGAGCCGATGTTCAGGTATAGTCCTATCGATAACCGCAGAGCCGATATCCGCAGTAACCTGACAGATTCGGCTCGGGGGGCACATAATCAGATAGACAGACGCATGGGAAATAAAATATTAGGGGGCCGATGGAAAATCGGCCAGTAAAAAAAAATGTAGCAAGTACAGCCAAAGCAGAGTCATCGACTTCAGAAGATCAAGTTCAGTAAAACATTTGTCTCTGAAGGCCCTACTGAAGAAACGCGCCGAGGGCATGAAGGGCGTCAGCATGGATGCGATCCACCTCGGCAATCTTAGCCTCGTCGTCCTCGACTTTGCCCATCACCAGCTGACTGCTCAGGGTACGAATTTCAGCCAGATCGGTCTTCAGATCGGCTGTGAGGCCCTTTGCTTCCTCTTGAGAACGGGCAATAAGGGCTTCCTTGTCTTGGATAAGCTGCTTGGTCACCCTCACCCTCTCTTCAAGGCTCTCCAGTTCCTCGCGCAGGGTCTCGAGTTCGGCGCTATTTGCAGAAGTGTCAGTCTTGGCGTCCAAAGCAGCCTTCTTCTCGTTGAGCCGTTGACACTTGTCTGCAATATCGACTCTCAATGGAAGCTGGGTGTGGCGAAGTTTAATCCTTTGACGAGCCGATTGCACCCTTGACTTGAAGACCGATAGAGTCACAGCTGGCCAAAGCTTCACTTGCAGTGTCATAGGGAGATGGGGCTGGATATCTTCGAGGATGCCTTTGACTTCCTCGGAATTTTCAACCAGAGTCTCAATTGAGGAAGAGAGCAAATCCTTGAGACGCTGGAGTGGACCTTGGACCGTGCTAGGACTGGGCTCTCCACTTGCCTTGGAAGTAGTTGGTTCGATGGATTCTGGATCGAACATCAGCAAGCTCGAGAGATCACAAACCTAACAAGACAAACAAAATGGGTTTGGCATACAATGAAGAAAGTGATAGAGCCAAGGAAAGGGGGTGTACCTCTCCCAAGGGAGGAGGAGCAGCCGATGTTGTGACAATCGGTTTTTTCATGGACGTGTCCAGGTTAGCCGCTTGATCAGCCACGATCGTTGAGGTGGCTAGGTCTAGTGTGGCGGGCGGCATCAGTACCTCCTCGATGTCCCCACTAGAAGTATCGTTGGCCTGCAAAAGGAAGCAATTAGCCGATCCAAGTGGCGATGGTGTGAAATACAAACCAGGAAGGTAATTACATTTGAGACCTCCTGGCTTGATGGAGAAGCTCGTGGGTCTTTGCGAGCCCTTTTGACACATCGACGCTTCACGCGTGACCCTGATTTGATCGAGGTTTGGGGAGCAGGAGGCTCGGGAATCAACCTTTTCTTAGAAGCCGGCGCTGGCGAGCCCGTCTGGCTCTGTGTAGTGGACCTCTCGGAGTTGCCCGAGCTCGAATCCCTTTGGCTGGACTCTGCTTCCCCGCTGGAGTTCTCTTCGGTGGAAGTCTGTAGAGAGAAGTACAAGCATGTTGCAAAGGACGGGGGAAGCAGGTAAATGTGGACAAGGCGCAAGTCAATTTACGTGCAAGCTTTCTTGGGCGGGAGCTTTGCGCTTCAAGGTCTTTCTGGCAGCCACCTTCCTCACTGCCGTCCTCGCCTGAGTTGAGGCTCGGGGGGCAACTGGTACCGAAGATGCTTTACTCTTGGGGGCCGATTTCGGTGAGATCGGCTCACTCTGCATTATGACTTTCTTCAGGGGCGGCGAGCTCTGGCAGAAGAGAACCACTGGGGCCGGAGGAAGGAATTCGAAGGGGGAGCCATCGGCTTGCGTGGGAGCTGGGCCATCTTGTTGCTGCCAGAAGATGGGGTCAGGTTACAACAATCACCAGAAGCCATTGCAAGAAATTTAGAAGTAATGGTACCTGGTCTGCAGGGACGTCATACTCGGCATCAAGTTGTCTCAGCAGCGGTCCTAGAGCCCTTCTGAAGGCATGGGTCTTCCACATGGACCACCAAGCCTCGAAATCATTGGTAGTGAAGGTGAAACGGAGGTTGTGGGGAATTGGAATGGCCAAAGCATCAAAGAAGGTATAGCACCTTTGGCCAGTGAGGATGTCAGGCAGTTCAGCTCTGCTTGCTGTCAGGTGGTGTAGGAAGAAGTGTGGAGGCACCTGCCCGAGACCAAGCTGTCGGGCTACTACTACCGGTTGGTAAGACTCATAACCAGGCTTGATGATCCGGTTTGAGGTACTCATGCCAACTGGGAGAAAGCAAGGACGAATCATGATAGAGTACAAATGCCGGGTGCTAGCGTCATCGGCAAAGTTATCCAATCGGAAGGAGACCGGGTTCTCAAAGTTCTCCGATTCAGTATAGGGAAAGAACAGGGGGTTGTCCAAACCTTGGAAGAAAATCTTGAACCACCCTGCTGCTTCCTTAGGGATCAGCCTGCTGCCTGGGAGACCATACAAAGCTTGGCCATAGCTGGTGCATCGGATCTCCTTTCCATTAGCATCTGGGAAGGTGCAGGTGGCCAAGGGTGGGAAGTCTGGGATCTGGCTCTGAAAGTACAGCCGAGCCCATAACTGAATGAACCACCAGGGGCCTCCAGTTTTAACTGTCCTTTGAGAGAACAGTTTGACAGACATTAGTTGAAGAGATCGATAGACCTCTCCAAGAAACAGTTTGCCGAGGCCAAGTTGAGTGCCTTTGGCAAGTTCATAGGCCAGGGAAAGGTAATTCTTGGTGGGGGCGAGTGATGGGCCACAGAATATGAAGTGCTCCAACCAGAAGTTCAGGAAGGCTGTGTGCTCTCTCTCTGTCACAGGGCCTTTGGTTTTCATATAACGATTGAGGTAGGCACCCCAGCTAGTACACTCTTTTTTGGAGGAAAGGGTGAAAGGAACTTTCGGCAGTTTGAATGCAGAAGGGCTTGGGGATGCAATGTCTAGGCCTGTGATCATGGCCACATCCAGCAGAGTTGG
Source organism: Lolium perenne (assembly GCF_019359855.2). Lineage (NCBI taxonomy): Eukaryota > Viridiplantae > Streptophyta > Magnoliopsida > Poales > Poaceae > Lolium > Lolium perenne. The sequence goes on along the minus strand of NC_067248.2, from coordinate 27,464,276 downwards.
TGTCATAGGGCCATGGCCAAACATGAAACAGTTCAGTGCATCAGACCAGAAATAGCCGATGGTTTTCAGAATATTTTCGTTCTTTTCAAGGGGGGACAATGATAAAGACAAGGCATCGGCTATCCCTATGGCTTCCCAGGTAGCATAGTGGGTTTTGGATACTCTAGTGTACCATGCCACCCAACCTTCAGGAGGATTAGGCCAGGCTCGTAGGCAGTCGGCCCAGGAAGATAGATCTAAGTTCTGGTTCACGAAGGGGATTCTGTTAGCCTCGCATGAAATTAAGAGGGCGGAACTCTCGGAAGAACGGGGACCGAGGCACATAGAATTTGCGAGAGAAGGGTGTGGCAGTAAGATGTCTGAAACCTAAAATTAACAACGGAACAGAACATTAACTCAGGTGTTTGCTATTAATCCTAACGTCGATCCGAATGGCGAGAGGAGGTTAAGGATTACCTTCAGACCGGAGACCATGGCGTTGGTATTGGATGATTCCGCCATTGGATGCGCTGTAGAGCTGAGGCGGTGCGGTCGAGATCTGGGATGCGGGTGGCTGTGAGTTGGAACTGCTCAGGCGGCGATTTGGGGATCTGAGTTTGCTTTCTCAGACGGAGGTCGCAGGTTACCGTTTGGAGGGGCAACTGGTTCGGCCTTACTCGTGTTTTTATGGTAGAGATCGATGCGATGCCATCAGCTCTTTTGGGGAGATCGTTTGACGTTGACTATCGGCAAAAAAGTTGATTGGAAATACTTCTTCATTAATAAAAGGAGGGTTTTTACAATGAAGAGCCGATTGCTCAAGAAAGGGGAACAAAAGAAGATACGATTGCTTGAGTACTACTGGTCCTACTCTACTCGCTGCCCTCGTCATCGGCATCGTAGCTGCCGCCGGCGCTGCTTCCGGAGAACTACTCGTCGCTGCTGCCCCAGCCCTCAGCCGGAGCTTCTTCCTCTTCGTCATCATCATCATCTTCACTGTCCGCCCAAGCGCGGAAGCGCTTCGTCGGCGGGTACCCAGCGGAGGAGGAGGAGTCAGCTTCCTCTTCTTCTTCCTGTTCCACCTCTTCTTCCTCGTCTTCCTCTTCCTCCTCCTTATCGGAGGAAGTAGGGTTCCTCCAGGAGTGGAGGTCATCATCGCTCTCGCTCTCCAGTTCCCCTTCAATGAGGAGCTGGAGATCAACTTCCCCATCAGTCAGGGGCAGGTCGCCATCTGATCCGACGAGGGTTTCTGGTGGGCCATCTGACACAAAGTTGAAGTCCCACTCTGGCTCTGACATCGGCTCGCTCGAGGAAGAGGATTGGAAAGAGAGGCCGGAGGAAACAGAGGAAGAAGAAGACATTGCTACAGGGAAAGAAGGTTTTTCGGTGCCGATAGCTAGAACAAAAGAGGGGGATGAAGAGGCGAATCGGCCACGCACAGTTAAATAAGGGGGAGCCTGGTGGAGATTTAATACTATTGCAGTTTCCGAGGAGGTGATGTTGAAGTTGTCAAATCTTGCGGAGAAGCTGAGGAGGCAAGGCATCATGGTGAAGAATGCTGCGATGGTTCTGTCACGACAAGACCCGACGAAGAAAAGCAGAGTGATTTTGGAATTATCAATTCCAAAACCAGGGGGGCATGTGTTATCACCAGAATTTGACCGAGTCAGAGGCGGGCCGCGATCAAGATGGACTTGAAGAATATACATGGAAGAAATACGTAAATCGGCCTTATATGCAAAGTTTGGGCTAGTTTGCCCTTGTATCTGTAACATAGTAGGATACGTGTCGGTTAGTTAGAGTTTGTCTCGCGCACGGTTGGGATTATTCCCACGTTAGAAAGTCTACGGACTATAAATATGTATCTAGGGTTTATGAAATAAACAACAATCACGTTCACCACAAACCAATCTAGGCGCATCGCCAACTCCCCTGTCTCGAGGGTTTCTTCCGGGTAAACATCATGCTGCCTAGATCGCATCTTGCGATCTAGGCAGCACAAGTTTATTCGTTGTTCATACGTTGCTCGTACTGAAGCCTTTTTGATGGCGAGCAACGTAGTAATCTTAGATATATTAGGGTTAGCATTGTTCTTCGTATCATATGCTGTCGTAGTGCGACCCTTATACATCTAGCCGCCCTTACACCTATCCTAGGTGTAGGGGCGGCACCCCGCTTGATCATTGTTCAGTAGATCCGATCCGTTACGGTTGCTCCTTGTCCTTCAAGGATTAGTTTAATATCTGCAATAGTTAGGCCTTACAAAGGGTTGGAGGATCCAGCGGCGCGTAGGGTGTAGTTTGCTAGCCCTAGACAAGATGTTCCGGGGATCAACCTCGTGTTGGTTTTTAGGCCCTATCTAGGATCGGCTTACGATCACCGTGCGCGGCCGCGAGGCCCAATCACGAGTAGGACGTTCCGATTATGCGGTGAAAACCCTAAATCGTCGTAGATCGCTTTAGCTTTATTCTGATCAAGCAGGACCACCATATATTCGTACACCTCGTGCAAATCATGGGTGGATCGGCTCTTTGAGCCGATTCACAGGACAACCTGAGAGCCGATCGAGGCTCGTATTTAATGTTTACGTGTATGCCATGCAGGAAACTAAGCGAGGCATCATCCATCACCTTCCTGACCAGGTATAGGTCAGGTGGCACGCCCTTGCACCAGCATCGGACGTGCGTGCCGGAATCTTTGCGGGCCGTCGCTCGGAGGGACCAGGGCCAGCCGCAGCCCTAAGTTGCTCCCGGCTCTCCTGTGTTGCCCGTCGCTGCTCGCCGGTGGGTTTCTGACCGCAACACCTGTTAGTCCCTTTGGAGAACTTCTTTTGTAATGTCCATGTAAACTTTCTATAAAAAAATGAAATTCCTCTTGGCACTATCATTGATCCTGGGACTTTCTTTTCCAGTTAATATTTGATAACTATTCGACCAACCCTTGCTCTGCCGATGCTTCACCTGCTTCTTCCTTCTCGAAGAAAATGCTAGTCGATGATAATCCCCTCGAAGGTTCTTCAAGCAAACATTTGTCGGAAGATTTGCAAGAACTTCGACAACAACTTCAATCCATGAAAAAACAAACTCTGGCAATGATGGAACAATCTCGAAAAGCATCTGAAAAAGAGAAACTTGCTCTCCAACAAGCCAAAGAAGCTATGGCTGCCAAGGATGTTGTTGTGTTGGAAGCTAAGGCAGCCACTACTCGAGAAAATAGCATGCTCGAGCTGATGTCTGAAGCTAGCACAGACATGCTAGGTATGTTTTTCCAACCTCATTCTGCCTCTTTTTTTTTGCTTTACTGTGCCTCCCCTTAAATTTCCTGCCTTGTCGCTTAGTAGGCTCCGTTCTTGATGCTGCCGCCGAAGACCAAAGAGTGAACGAGAGAACGAATCTTCTCGTCAATATTTCCCTTAAACATGGCTGTCTGTTCTGGGCCACCCCTGAACGAACTCAGCAAATTGTTAGGTTCCAAGATCGTGCTTGCCAGGTGCGCGAATTTCTCAATTTTTGCACGACAACGTTAACCCTTGTTTACAAGACTTTATTTCCTCGAAATGAGGTTCCCAAAACTCTTCCTGAATTGCTGGAGATATTTAGAGATGCTCCCCGTATTCATAATTTTGTGCGAGCTCAATTGACTGCTGGAGCAAGGTTCGCCATGATTATGATAAACATTTGCCATCCAAAGTTGGACCTGACGAAGATTGTTGCTGATTGCCTGGCCAAGAAATCGCGGCGAAAAAATGATATTGACACAATCAATGAGATGGTAACTCCTGTGGCCGAGTCGATGATGGATGAACTTCTTCGGATGGACTCAGAATTCTTCGTCAAGGGGTCCTATGCTGAACACAAGACAACCAGAGGCTTGTCCATAGATAGTATTTTAGGCTTTGACTGAGCTGTAACATATTGTAAGACATTGTTTCTGTATCTTTGTTGATTTCTTTTTTCTTTCCAAAGAATTTTTTTGTATATTGTAAAGTGGTCTATATTGCTAGAGCCCCCGAGCCTCTAGCTAGAGTTTGTACTGTTTTGCTATCTCGAAGATTTTTCCTCTTGTCGTAAGAAGATGTCTTTATTTTTCCATTGATAGGTTGCGAGGTTTTCAGACCAAAGCAAAGGGATTTTGACGAGTAAACTATATTTATAATTGTTAGCTTCCGATGTTTATATTTGGCGAGGTATTTAGTGTACCAAGGCGAAATATTTCGGTAAGACTAAGTTATCTATATTGTACGTATTTTGTAACTTGAAGGCGTTGAGCCCCCGAGCATATCGAAGAATAAGAAGTATATCTCCACTATCTTTATTATATTGCAGCACCGCGAGCCCGCCTCATTAAAAACCTTTCCGGCCCCACTCGGTGCCCCGAAAAGGAAAAGAGTGCGTCTGAAAACTCGCGGGCGTTTCAGTACATTGTATTTTTACAGAGGAGGACTATATTTCAACCCTAAGCGTAGAACCGCCTGAGCTGCGCTACGTTCCAGGGGTTTTTCTCGGGAGCCCCTGTCTTCTTGTCCTTGATCCTGTATGCTCCTCCGTCGATGACTTCCATGACGACGTAAGGGCCTAGCCATGGTGATTCGAGCTTTTCAGTACTTTTTTGATTTAACCGTAAGACCAAATCCCCGACCTGGAAAGATCTGGACCTTAACCGTCGACTGTGGTAGTTTTTGAGGTCCTGCTGGTATTTGGTGACTCGTGAAAGTACTTCGTCTCGAGCTTCGTCGAGTGCGTCCATATCATCCTCCCGAGCTTTTTGTGATGTTTCTTCGTCGTACTCTGTTACTCTTGGAGAATCATGCTCTATTTCAATTGGTAATACTGCTTCGGCTCCGTGGACGAGAAAAAACGGAGTTTCCTGTGTCGCCGTATTTGGTGTTGTTCGGATGCTCCACAAAACACTTGGTAATTCTTCTGGCCAAGTATGTCGAGCTTTTTCAAGCGGTCCTAGCAGGCGCTTCTTGAGGCCGTTGCAGATGATACCATTGGCTTTCTCGACTTGGCCGTTAGTTTGCGGGTGCCCAACTGACGCAAAGTGCAATTTAATGCCTACTTCTGCGCAGTATTCCTTGAATTCCTTAGATGTAAAGTTTGAACCATTATCTGTAACAATGCTATGAGGCACTCCAAACCGAAAAACGAGGCTTTTCACAAACTTTATTGCCGACGCTGCATCTGGTGAATTTATTGGCTTCGCTTCTACCCACTTGGTGAATTTGTCGACAGCGACTAGCAGGTACTCATATCCTCCTGGCGAAGCTTTGTGCAACTTGCCCACCATATCAAGTCCCCATTGGGCAAAGGGCCATGACAATGGTATTGGTGTTAATTCTGCCGCTGGAGAGTGAGGTTTTGCGGCAAATCTTTGACACGCGTCACAGGTTCGTACTATTTCCTTGGCATCTGATGTCTACGTTCCCCCTCCTTTCCTGTAGACAGTGTTGGGCCTCCAAGAGCAGAGGTTTGTAGAACAGCAGCAAGTTTTCCCTTAAGTGGATCACCCAAGGTTTATCGAACTCAGGGAGGAAGAGGTCAAAGATATCCCTCTCATGCAACCCTGCAACCACAAAGCAAGAAGTCTCTTGTGTCCCCAACACACCTAATAGGTGCTCTAGTTTGGCGAAGAGATAGTGAAATACAGGTGGTATGAATATATATGAGCAGTAGCAACGGTGCCAGAAAATAGCTTGCTGGCGTGTAGTTGATGGTGGTAGTATTGCAGCAGTAGTAACGCAAAGAAAAAGAAACAAGCAGTAGTAACGCAGCAGTATTTAGGAACAAGGCCTAGGGATTACACTTTCACTAGTGGACACTCTCAACATTGATCACATAACAGAATAGATAAATGCATACTCTACACTTTTGTTGGATGATGAACACATTGCGTAGGATTACACGAACCCTCAATGCCGGAGTTAACAAGCTCCACAATAATGCTCATGTTTAAGTAACCTTATAGTGTAAGATAGATCAAAGGACTAAACCAAGTACTAACATAGCATGCACACTGTCACCTTCATGCATATGTAGGAGGAATAGATCACATCAATATTATCATAGCAATAGTTAACTTTGCAATCTACAAGAGATCATGATCATAGCATAAACCAAGTACTAACACGGTGCACACACTGTCACCTTTACACACGTGCAGGAGGAATAGAACTACTTTAATAACATTGCTAGAGTAGCACATAGATGGTAGTGATACAAAACTCATATGAATCTCAATCATGTAAAGCAGCTCATGAGATTATTGTATTGAGGTACATGGGAGAGAGATGAACCACATAGCTACAGCGAAGCCCTCAGCCTCAGGGGTGAATTACTCCCTCCTCATCATGGGGGCAGCGATGGCGGTGAAGATGGCGGTGAAGACGGCGGTGGAGATGGCTCCGGGGGCAATTCCCCGTCCGGCAGGGTGCCGGAACAGAGAGTTCGTCCCTAATTGGAGTTTCGCGATGGCGGCGGCGCCCCTGGAGTCTTTCTGGAGTTTCGTCAATTGGTACTGCGTTTTTAGGTCGAAAGGGCTTTTATAGGCGAAGAGGCGGCGCAGGGGGGCACCTGGGGGCGCCACACCCTAGGCCGGCGCGGCCTAGGCCTGGCCCGCGCCGCCATGTGGTGTGGTGGCCCCCTGGCCCCTCTCCGACTCTTCTTCGGTGTTCTGGACGCTTCCGGGAAAAATAGGAGGTTTGGCGTTGATTTCGTCCAATTCCGAGAATATTGCCCGAACAGCCTTTCTGGAACCAAAAACAGCAGAAAACAGGAACTGGCACTGTGGCATCTTGTTAATAGGTTAGTTCCGGAAAATGCATGAAAATGATATAAAGTGTGAACAAAACATGTTGGTATTGTCATAAAACAAGCATGGAACATCGGAAATTATAGATACGTTGGAGACGTATCAGCATCCTCGATTGCTGTCAACCAATAGAATCCTGCCCGAAAAACCTTAGCAGCAATAGCTCGACTACTTGCGTGGTGGCCACATATTCCTTCGTGTACATCCTTCAGAATTATTCTTCCTTCTTCGGGTGTGACACACCTTTGCAGGACGCCTGAAATACTTCGCTTGTATAACTCCCCTTTGATCACTGTGAAAGCTTTGGATCGTCGAATAACTCGCCTTGCCTCAACTGGATCGTCGTGTATTTCTTTCCTGAGGATATATGATATATATGCTTGCAACCAAGGAACTTCTACCATCATCACAAGCTCTTGGTCTTCTTCGTCCTCCGTGGTTTCTTTGAGGGGCGCCGAAGTTTTTTCTTCCTTTGCTTATTTCTGCACCTTTTTTGGCTTCGTGGATCTCTCCGCTATTTCTTCCCAAAACACTCCTGGTGGGATTGGGAGGCACTGCGACCCGATATTTGCGAGAACGTCGGCTTCATCGTTGCTCAATCTACTGATGTGATTTACCTCGCACCCATCAAACAGCTTCTCGAGCTCATTGTACACCTCCTTGTATGCCATCATGCTATCATTGACTTGCGTCACATTGGTTCATAACTTGCTCAGCCACCAATTGTGAGTCGCCAAAGATTTTTAATCGAGTTGCACCGCAAGCTTTCGCCATCTTCATCCCGTGTATAAGGGCTTCATATTCTGCTTCATTGTTGGATGCGTTAGGGAATGTCATCCGGAGGACGTATTTTAACTTGTCGCCTTCAGGTGATATAAGTACCACTCCTGCGCCAGCTCCTTCTACTCTCTTGGACCCATCGAAGTTCATGGTCCAGGTTCTCGACAAATCTGGGGGTCCCGTGTTTTGCAGCTCCATCCACTCTGCAATGAAGTCTGGCAGAACTTGCGACTTGATTGTCTTTCTTTTTTCATACGTGATGTCCCGAGGGGAAAGTTCTATTCCCCAAAGGGAGACACGCCCTGTAGCTTCTAGATTGTTCAGTATATTTGAAAGTGGTGCTTCGTTGACTACTATTATCGGGTGTGCCGAAAAATAGTGGCGCAATTTCCTTGCCGTTGCAATTACTCCATATGCTAGTTTCTGGTACTGCGGGTACCGCTGTTTGGAAGGCGATAAAACTTCACTGACGAAATATACTGGCCTTTGCACTCCATGGAGTTTTCCTTCTTCTTCTCTTTCAACAACTAGCACCGTGCTAACCACTTGGGGTGTGGCTGCAATGTACAGCAGGAGAGGTTCCTTTTCCTTCGGCGCCACCAAAATTGGTGGTGTCGAGATTGTGCGCTTCAGATCCTCGAAAGCTCTGTCGGCCTCTTCGTTCCACTGGAATTTCTCCCCTTGTTTTATCAGAGCGTAAAATGGTAACGCTTTTTCTCCCAGCCTGGCAACGAATCTGCTCAAAGCTGCGACTCGCCCAGTTAGCTGTTGTATTTCTTTCAACTTCGTTGGCTTCCTCATTGTTACGATAGCTTGTATTTTGTCGGGATTTGCTTCAATCCCTCTTGCTGAAACTAGGAACCCCAGAAGTTCTCCTGCTGGGACGCCAAAAGAGCACTTCGTCGGGTTCAGCTTGAGGCAGAATTTGTCGAGGTTGTCAAAGGTTTCCTTGAGATCCTCAATCAGCGTCGCCCCCTTTTTTGACGTTATGACGACATCGTCGATGTACACTTGCACGTTTTTCCCAATCTGTGTCGCCAAACACTTCTGCATCATCCTCTGATATGTTGCTCCCGCGTTTTTCAGACCAAAGGGCATTGTTCTGTAGCAAAACATGCCATACGGTGTGATGAACGCTGTCTTTACTTCATCTTCTTCTTTCAATCTGATCTGGTTATAACCAGAATATGCGTCCAGGAAGGAAAGACGTTCACATCCAGCCGTGGAGTCGATAATTTGATCGATCCTCGGGAGGGGAAAGTGATCCTTCGGATAATGTTTATTGAGGCACGTAAAGTCGACGCACATGCGAAGGACCTTAGTGTTTTTCTTCGGCACCAACACGGGATTTGCTACCCATGTGGCTTCTGTATGCAGCTCCTTTATAAAATCAGCTTCTCGTAGTCGATCTATTTCTGACAGCATAGCCTTGCGGTTTGGTTCCGAAAAACGCCGCAAAGGTTGTTTGATTGGTCTCGCTAGTGGATCCAAGTTTAGGTGGTGCTCGGCAAGTTCCCTGGGTACTCCTGGCATGTCAGCTGGACACCATGCGAAGATTTTCCAGTTCTCACGGAGGAACTCGACGAGCGCGCTTTTCTATGCGAGGTCCATGTCGTTTGCGATGGACGTCGTCTTTTTCGGATCTGTCGGGTGAATCTGCACCTCCTTAGAATTTTTCTCAGTATTGAAAGTTGATTCTTTATTTGGCCTTCCGACGTCTGGCAGCACGTCGTGGTCAGTCATACTCCTTGATGCCAAATACTCAGCTTGCATCCCGAAAGTTTCCGATATCCGATGAAAATCCTTATCGCACTTATCGGCTAAGGCGAAGCTTCCTTTGACTGTGATTGGTCCCTTAGGTCCAGGCATCCTCCACAATAGGTATGTATAATGTGGTACCGCCATAAATCTAGCATATGCTGGTCGTCCCAACAAGGCGTGATACTGCGACGGAAAATCCACAACTTCAAACTCCAGCTTCTCGATTCTATAATTTTCTCGGGTTCCAAACTGAACGTCGAGATTAATCTTCCCCAGTGGATAACTTGGTTTCTCCGGTGTGATACCATGGAACCTTGTATCTGTTGGCTTCAAGTTTGCTAGGGATATGTTCATCTTTCTCAATGTATCTGCATACATAAGGTTTAGGCTGCTGCCACCATCTATGAATACTCGAGAGACATCAAATCCCGCAATGACTGCTGGTAGGATAAGTGCTGACTGCCCTGGTCGAGGAACTTGCTGCGGATGATCTGCTATGGTGAAACCAATATCTTGCCCTGACCAATTAAGATACTCGACTGTTGGTGGGGGCATTTTTTCTGCCATGAACACCTGTCGCGAGATTACTTTCTGAGCCCTATTGGATGGCCTTCCCTTCTGAATCATCGACACCGCTCCGTTGGAGTTAGGATCAACGTAAGGTGGTGGTGGAGGTGCTGCCGCTATTCTGAGCTGATGTCGATTGTCTTCCGTAATCGCGGTAGGAGGTGGCAAGTGAATCTCACTCCTGGGTTCTCGAGGATTTCTCTGTGCTGCCCGAGCATTAGCATGCTCTGCCCACCTTAACATTGCCTGAAAATTGCGACAATCTTTCTGCAGATGTCCTGACAGTCTTTTCCCGTTGCTATCGAGGAAAAAGTGCATCTGACACGGCCCGTTCATCATTTCTTCAGGAGACACGAAGGGCCTTGGGAACCTTGGTCCGCTATTTTGCCTATTGTTTCGAGAATCATCTCTATTGTCACCTCGCTGCTCACTGCTTCTCTGATAATCATCTCTATTGTTTCCTCCGGTGTTTGCTCGAAAGCCTGCCGAAATTTGTCCTGGGGCATCATAGCTCGGGTACTGCCGAGGAAATTGTCGCCTCGGTTGATAATTTCGACCACGGTCTTCCTCTGGCGACCTGTGCCGTTTGTTGTGAACAGCATCTTCTCCATCTGCCCATCTGTTTGCTATTTCCATTAACGCAGATACTATCTTTGGGTTGGTCCTCCCCAAGTCCTCGACAAAATCTCCACGCCTGATTCCTGCAACAAACGCATCTATCGCTCTCTCGTCAGATATATTTTCTGCCGAGTTTTTGAGGATGTTCCACCTTTGAATGTATTTTCTCATTGGTTCATCTGGCTTTTGTCGGCATGCTCTCAACTCCTCTAATGACGCAGGTTTCTTGCACGTGGAGCGGAAGTTCTTGACGAAAACATCCTCGAAGCTTTCCCAGCTGTCGATGGATCCTGGAGGAAGTTTCTTTATCCAAGATCGTGCGGCTCCACTCAAATGAACCTGGATGCTTTGCATAGTTGTTGCTCTGGTTCCTCCTGTAAGCTTCACTGTCTCGAGATAATCCACTAGCCAATCCTCTGGATCTTGAAGGCCGTCGAATTTCTTGAAGTTATCAGGTAACTTGAATCCTGAAGGGACTCGAGTTTTTCGGACTCTCCTCGTGAAGCACAACAAGCCACACATATCCTCGTCGCTTAACTCTGGGGACTGCCGATGTTCCCTTCTGCTTTGTCACGCTCTGTCGACTCTTGCTTGTGCTGCCTGATACGTCTCCGACGTATCGATAATTTCTTATGTTCCATGCCACATTATTGATGTTATCTACATGTTATATGCACACTTTATGTCATATTCGTGCATTTTCTGGAACTAACCTATTAACAAGATGCCGAAGTGCCAGTTCCTGTTTTCTGCTGTTTTTGGTTTCAGAAATCCTAGTAGCGAAATATTCTCGGAATCGGACGAAATCAACGCCCAGGTTCCTATTTTCACCGGAAGCATCCAGAACACCCGAGAGCCACCAGGGAGGGGGCACAGGCCCACCAAACCACATGGCGGCGCGGCCAGGGGGGGCCCATGCCACCCTATGGTGTGGGCACCCCTTCAGCCCTCCTGCGCCGCCTCTTCGCCTATTTAAAGCCTCCGTCGCGAAAACCCTGATGCGTTCGACGAAACCCACAGAAACCTTCCAGAGCCGCCGCCATCGCGAAGCCAAGATGCGGGGACAGAGTCTCTGTTCCAGCACCCTGCCGGACGGGGAAGTGCCCCCGGAAGGCTTCTCCATCGACACCGCTGCCATCTCCACCGCCATCTTCATCACCGCTGCTGCTCCCATGAGGAGGGAGTAGTTCTCCATCGAGGCTCGGGGCTGTACCGGTAGCTATGTGGTTCATCTCTCTTCCATGTACCTTAATACAATAATCTCATGAGCTGCTTTACATGATTGAGATTCATATGAGTTTTGTATCACTACTATCTATGTGCTACTCTAGCAAAGTTATTAAAGTAGTCCTATTCCTCCTGCACGTGTGTAAAGGTGACAGTGTGTGCACCGTGTTAGTACTTGGTTTATGCTATGATCATGATCTCTTGTAGATTGCGAAGTTAACTATTGCTATGATAATATTGATGTGATCTATTCCTCCTACATATGCATGAAGGTGACAGTGTGCATGCTATGCTAGTACTTGGTTTAGTCTTTTGATCTATCTTACACTAAAGGTTACTAAAATATGAGCATTATTGTGGAGCTTGTTAACTCCGGCATTGAGGGTTCGTGTAATCCTACGCAATGCGTTCATCATCCAACAAGAGTGTAGAGTATGCATTTATCTGTTCTGTTATGTGATCAATGTTGAGAGTGTCCACTAGTGAAAGTGTAATCCCTAGGCCTTGTTCCTAAATATCGCTATCGCTGCTTGTTTCTTGTTTCTTGTGTTACTACTGCTGCAATACTACCACCATCAACTACACGCCAGCAAGCTATTTTCTGGCACCGTTGCTACTGCTCATACTTATTTATACCACCTGTATTTCACTATCTCTTCGCCGAACTAGTGCACCTATTAGGTGTGTTGGGGACACAAGAGACTTCTTGCTTTGTGGTTGCAGGGTTGCATGAGAGGGATATCTTTGACCTCTTCCTCCCTGAGTTCGATAAACCTTGGGTGATCCACTTAAGGGAAAACTTGCTGCTGTTCTACAAACCTCTGCTCTTGGAGGCCCAACACTGTCTACAGGAAAGGAGGGGGAACGTAGATATCAAGCTATTTTCTGGCGCCGTTGCCGGGGACCAGAAAGCTACACAACGGGATTTCCTCCCTCGTCAACCACGCGCCAGTCCTGGACAGCATCAAGTATTTTCTGACGCCGTTGCCGGGGAGGAAAGGTAAAAGGTACTCACACTCCGGATCTCGGCTACTAAGCTATTTTCCGGCGTTGTAAGTACTCAAAGCTATTTCCTTTAGATCCTGCAATTGCAACTTTTTGTTTCTTGTTTACACTAGTAAGGCATAATGGACAACATCTGTGAGCTTTTTATTCTATTTCCTGAGTCAAGACATGAATGGTTTAATGCAAAAATTAAAAAACCTATGGAATCTCATTTGCATGCTAGTAGCAATGATATTAGTATGAACGCTTTGAACACCATTGTTGCTAATGATATGGAAAATTCTAAGATTGGGGAAGCTGGCTTTGATGAGCATGATATTTTTAGTCCCCCAAGCATTGAGGAGAAAATTTTCTTTGATGATACTTTGCCTCCTATTTATGATGTTTATAATGATATTGGTCTTTTAGTGCCGCCTACTATGGAGAGTAATTTTTATGATGATAATACTATGCCTCCTACACTTGATGAGAATAATAATGATAGCTACTTTGTTGAATTTGCTCCTACTACAATTAATAAGAATAACTATGCTTATGTTGGGAGTAGTAATAATTTTATGCATGAGACTCATGATAAGAATGCTTTATGTGATAGTTATATTGTTGAGTTTTCTCATGTTACTACTGAAAGTTATTATGAGAGAGGAAAATATGGTTGTAGAAATTTTCATGTTACTAAAACACCTCTCTATGTGCTGAAATTTTTGAAGCTATACTTGTTTTATCTTCCTATGCTTGTTACTTTGCTCTTCATGAACTTGTTTATTTACAAGATTCCTATGCATAGGAAGCATGTTAGACTTAAATGTGTTTTGAATTTGCCTCTTGATGCTCTCTTTTGCTTCAAATACTATTTCTTGCGAGTGCATCATTAAAACTGCTGAGCCCATCTTAATGGCTATAAAGAAAGAACTTCTTGGGAGATAACCCATGTGTTATTTTGCTACAGTACTTTGTTTTATATTTGTGTATTGGAAGTTGTTTACTACTGTAGCAACCTCTCCTTATCTTAGTTTTGTGTTTTGTTGTGCCAAGTAAAGTCTTTGATAGTAAAGTCAATACTAGATTTGGATTACTGCGCAGAAACTGTTTTCTTGCTGTCACGAATCTGGGCCTAATTCCCTGTAGGTAACTCAGAAAATTATGCCAATTTACGTGAGTGATCCTCAGATATGTACGCAACTTTCATTCAATTTGAGCATTTTCATCTGAGCAAGTCTGGTGCCATTTTAAAATTCATCTTTACGGACTGTTCTGTTTTGACAGATTCTGCCTTTTATTTCGCATTGCTTCTTTCGCTGTGTTGGGTGGATTTCTTTGTTCCATTACCTTCCAGTAGCTTTGGGCAATGTCCAGAAGTGTTAAGAATGATTGTGTCACCTCTGAACATGTGAGTTTTTGATTATGCACTAACCCTCTAATGAGTTTGTTTCGAGTTTGGTGTGAAGGAAGTTTTCAAGGGTCAAGAGAGGAGGATGATATACCATGATCAAGGAGAGTGAAAGCTCTAAGCTTGGGGATGCCCCGGTGGTTCATCCCTGCATATTTCAAGAAGACTCAAGCATATAAGCTTGGGGATGCCTTGGGCATCCCCCTCTTCATCGACAAATTATCAGGTTCCTCCCCTGAAACTATATTTTTATTCGGTCACATCTCATGTGCTTTGCTTGGAGCGTCTGCATGCTTTTATTTTTGTTTGTGTTTGAATAAATTGGATTACATCATGCTTGTGTGGGAGAGAGACACGCTCCGCTGTTGCATATGAACACATGTGTTCTTAGCTTTTAGTATTCATGGCGAAGTTTCTTCTTCGTTAAATTGTTATATGGTTGGAATTGGAAAATGATACATGTAGTAATTGCTATTAATGTCTTAGGTAATGTGATACTTGGCAATTGTTGTGCTCATGTTTAAGCTCTTGCATCATATGCTTTGCACCCATTAATGAAGAAATACATAGAGCATGCTTAAATTTGGTTTGCATATTTGGTTTCTCTAAGGTCTAGATAATTTCTAGTATTGAGTTTGAACAACAAGGAAGACGGTGTAAAGTCTTATAATGTTTACAATATGTCTTTTATGTGAGTTTTGCTGCACCGGTTCATCCTTGTGTTTGTTTCAAATAAGCCTTGCTAGCCTAAACCTTGTATCGAGAGGGAATACTTCTCATGCATCCAAAATACTTGAGCCAACCACTATGCCATTTGTGTCCACCATACCTACCTACTACATGGTATTTCTCCGCCATTCCAAAGTAAATTGCTTGAGTGCTACCTTTAAAATTCCATCATTCACCTTTGCAATATATAGCTCATGGGACAAATAGCTTAAAAACTATTGTGGTATTGAATATGTAATTATGCACTTTATCTCTTATTAAGTTGCTTGTTGTGCGATAACCATGTTCACTGGGGACGCCATCAACTACTCTTTGTTGAATTTCATGTGAGTTGCTATGCATGTCCGTCTTGTCTGAAGTAAGAGAGATCTACCACCTTATGGTTAAGCATGCATATTGTTAGAGAAGAACATTGGGCCGCTAACTAAAGCCATGATCCATGGTGGAAGTTTCAGTTTTGGACATATATCCTCAATCTCAAATGAGAAAATTATTAATTGTTGTTACATGCTTATGCATAAAAGAGGAGTCCATTATCTTTTGTCTATGTTGTCCCGGTATGGATGTCTAAGTTGAAGAATAATCAATAGCGAGAAATCCAATGCGAGCTTTCTCCTTAGACCTTTGTACAGGCGGCATAGAGGTACCCCTTTGTGACACTTGGTCAAAACATGTGCATTGTGATGATCCGGTAGTCCAAGCTAATTAGGACAAGGTGCGGGCACTATTAGTACACTATGCATGAGGCTTGCAACTTGTAAGATATAATTTACATGATACATATGCTTTATTACTACCGTTGACAAAATTGTTTCATGTTTTCAAAATCAAAGCTCTAGCACAAATATAGCAATCGATGCTTTTCCTCTATGGAGGACCATTCTTTTACTTTCAATGTTGAGTCGGTTCACCTATTTCTCTCCACCTCAAGAAGCAAACACTTGTGTGAACTATGCATTGATTCCTACATACTTGCTTATTGCACTTATTATATTACTCTATGTTGACAATATCCATGAGATATACATGTTACAAGTTGAAAGCAACCGCTGAAACTTAATCTTCCTTTGAGTTGCTTCAATGCCTTTACTTTGAATTATTGCTTTATGAGTTAACTCTTATGCAAGACTTATTGATGCTTGTCTTGAAGTGCTATTCATGAAAAGTCTTTGCTTTATGATTCACTTGTTTACTCATGTCATATACATTGTTTTGATCGCTGCATTCACTACATATGCTTTACAAATAGTATGATCAAGGTTATGATGGCATGTCACTCCAGAAATTATCTGTGTTATCGTTTTACCTGCTCGGGACGAGCAAAACTAAGCTTGGGGATGCTGATACGTCTCCGACATATCGATAATTTCTTATGTTCCATGCCACATTATTGATGTTATCTACATGTTATATGCACACTTTATGTCATATTCGTGCATTTTCTGGAACTAAACTATTAACAAGATGCCGAAGTGCCAGTTCCTGTTTTCTGCTGTTTTTGGTTTCAGAAATCCTAGTAACGAAATATTCTCGGAATCGGACGAAATCAACGCCCAGGTTCCTATTTTCACCGGAAGCATCCAGAACACCCGAGAGCCACCAGGGAGGGGGCACAGGCCCACCAAACCACATGGCGGCGCGGCCAGGGGGGGCCGCGCCACCCTATGGTGTGGGCACCCCTTCAGCCCTCCTGCGCCGCCTCTTCGCCTATTTAAAGCCTCCGTCGCGAAAACCCTGATGCGTTCGACGAAACCCACAGAAACCTTCCAGAGCCGCCGCCATCGCGAAGCCAAGATCTGGGGGACAGGAGTCTCTGTTCCGGCACGCTGCCGGAACGGGGAAGTGCCCCCGGAAGGCTTCTCCATCGACACCGCTGCCATCTCCACCGCCATCTTCATCACCGCTGCTGCTCCCATGAGGAGGGAGTAGTTCTCCATCGAGGCTCGGGGCTGTACCGGTAGCTATGTGGTTCATCTCTCTTCCATGTACCTCAATACAATAATCTCATGAGCTGCTTTACATGATTGAGATTCATATGAGTTTTGTATCACTACTATCTATGTGCTACTCTAGCAAAGTTATTAAAGTAGTCCTATTCCTCCTGCACGTGTGTAAAGGTGACAGTGTGTGCACCGTGTTAGTACTTGGTTTATGCTATGATCATGATCTCTTGTAGATTGCGAAGTTAACTATTGCTATGATAATATTGATGTGATCTATTCCTCCTACATATGCATGAAGGTGACAGTGTGCATGCTATGCTAGTACTTGGTTTAGTCTTTTGATCTATCTTACACTAAAGGTTACTAAAATATGAGCATTATTGTGGAGCTTGTTAACTCCGGCATTGAGGGTTCGTGTAATCCTACGCAATGCGTTCATCATCCAACAAGAGTGTAGAGTATGCATTTATCTGTTCTGTTATGTGATCAATGTTGAGAGTGTCCACTAGTGAAAGTGTAATCCCTAGGCCTTGTTCCTAAATACTGCTATCGCTGCTTGTTTCTTGTTTCTTTGCGTTACTACTGCTGCAATACTACCACCATCAACTACACGCCAGCAAGCTATTTTCTGGCACCGTTGCTACTGCTCATACTTATTTATACCACCTGTATTTCACTATCTCTTCGCCGAACTAGTGCACCTATTAGGTGTGTTGGGGACACAAGAGACTTCTTGCTTTGTGGTTGCAGGGTTGCATGAGAGGGATATCTTTGACCTCTTCCTCCCTGAGTTCGATAAACCTTGGGTGATCCACTTAAGGGAAAACTTGCTGCTGTTCTACAAACCTCTGCTCTTGGAGGCCCAACACTGTCTACAGGAAAGGAGGGGGAACGTAGATATCAAGCTATTTTCTGGCGCCGTTGCCGGGGACCAGAAAGCTACAAAACGGGATTTCCTCCCTCGTCAACCACGCGCCAGTCCTGGACAGCATCACTGCCGTGTCCCTTGCTCCACTTGGTCCTTCAGGAGCTGCTGCTGCTGCTGCCGCAGGTCGTGGACTATTTTGCCTTGCTGTTCCTTCGGGAGGTGTTGATACAAAAGCCGTCCCCAAGGCTCCAACTCCTGCTATCGCCATGTTGTACAATGTTTCCCTTGGATCTCCTGGAGGTGGTTTAGATGCGAGGATAAAAGCTTGTGTCTTAGGGATGATGTGTCTATCGACATAAAAGACATGTCGAGGTTTTGGACTAAGTGCTCTCTTTCTCCTTCGGGTACATGTTGTAACCTCGATCTTGCTCTATTCCGAGCCTCCCTGTGGCTATCACCCGAAGTTCTAGATTGTCGACTCAGCTCTGCCCTTCTCCTGCTGGACGCAGAAGCTGCCTCCTTTCTTCTGTTTAACTCAGCTGTCTGTTTTTCCAATTCCCTTGCAGCTCGTGCGAGCCTATATTGATATGCTTGTAATTCCTCTGGCGTGGCTGTGGTGGTCATTGGTTCTGCGCCGTCCATAGCTCTCGCGGCTCTATCCCATGCTGCTTGCGGGAGTCGAACTCTGTGTCGCGGCTGCGGCCCGACGTATTTATTGCCCAGGCCTCGCCGCAGATCAGAGGGATCGACGTATGGATTTCCCAGATCGTCGAAAGCCTCAGATGTTTCTTCTTGGTCCTGGCTTGGCTCTCCAATGACATAAATCTGATGATATTTTGTATTCAGATCTATGTTGGGTTTGGTGACACCATCGTTGAGATTGGTGAAGACCTTGCCCACTGTAGTAGATTTGTCGATAAAGTCGTAACTGTCGACACTGCTTGAGCCATCGCTTATATATGAGTCCGCAGATGACTCAAACGACATGTCGCTGAAGATCTTGGCGAGTTTTTCTCTTGCCCTGGTGCTGATGTAGCGTGATGACGAAGTTTCTTCTTCTCCTGATTCTGTTGACGATGTATAGCTTGAAAAATCGGAATCGACCGCCGACGATCCCGATGAAATCGGAATTTCGACACGATACGATCCTTCCTTCTCGACGCGAAAGCGAAACCTTCCGAACGTCATCTCCATAGGCTCCACCAGATACGCATATGCATCCAAACGGGAGGGTGGGTGAGGAACAAAATCGACAGGACCAGCAACGATCTGTTTACCTCGATCCATGGCGTTGCTTGCGGTTGACGATGTCGAAGATCTTGAACGTGCCATCGAGATCAGATCCTTACGCCTCTAGTTCCCACAGACGGCGCCAATTGACAAGGTATTAACTTGTCAATGCCTACAGATTGTAGACTAGGGTTTAGTTGGAAGTAGAGGGCAAGTAGATCTCGAAGGTTTCAGCCGAAAAGTACTCGACGATTATGAAACTAGGGTTTGTAAACAATGATTCGATGATTTCTGAGTCCCTCGACTCCCCCTTATATAGGAGGCGGAGCCGAGGGATTCGTGCCGTACAAGTTACAGAGTCCGGGGAGGTTTCTAACTCTTCCCGTAAGATTACAAATAACACTTCCTATTACAACTCTAGTCTTTCCTTAATAATATCTTGGGCTCCCGAATCTTCTTATTCTTCGGGTAATGGGCCTTCAGTAAACCCCGGGTACTATCTTCGGCAGGCCCATTTGGGATGCCTATGTCACCCACTGCTAATCAATTCGTTTAAACTGAAAGAATAATTTATCAAACCACAAGCATAACGGTTTTGCTATGTCTCAGTCAACTGAGATTTTCTTAAGTCTAAGTCACTTACAAAAATGTGCCTTGATTTGCACTTTTCGTATAAAAAAGTGCAATTGCACTTTTCTGACAGAAATGTGCAACTGAACCGGGTTGCACTTTTCTTTAAACTGTAGTTCCACTTTTCTGAGTTGACTGAGACTTAAGAAAATCTCAGTCAACTGAGACTTAGGCACACCCCAAGCATAACTTCAAAGGAAGATCCTGAAAGGTATAATTCCCATGTTGACCGGAGAAAACAATTGCTTGTAGAAACCACATCAGCATGGAGGAAACACTGAATTGAAGGAGGTGCTTCCATAGTTCCATAAATTAAACATGTTACCTCCATGAAAAAACATGAATAGCCCTGCTAGTACTGATGAAAGGACACGGATGTCGCCTAGAGGGGGGGGGGAATAGGCGATTTAAAACTTTTACGAGATGGGCTTAACAAATGCGGACTAAAACTAGCGTTTACTTTGTCAAGCCCAAAGCCTATATACTATTGTTCACCTATGTGCACCAACAACTTATTCTAAGCAATGGTTCACCTATGTGCACCAACAACTTATGCTAAGCAATACAAGCAAGTATGTGATAGCAAGATATATATAACTTCAAGCACGATGGCTATCACAAGGTAAAGTGCATAAGTAAAGAGCTCGGGTATAGAGATAACCGAGGCACGCGGGAGACGATGATTTATCCCGGAGTTCACACTCTTGCGAGTGCTAATCTCCGGTGGAGAGGTGCGGTTGCTTAGTGCGCGCTCCCGAACGCCACAAGAGGCTCACCTTGAGGTGTGGTTGCTCGATGCACACCAACGCCACAAAGGCCTCACCCCAAGATGCGGTACTCACACCACACACCGAACGCCACGAAGGCGCCTCACCTAAATTTCCGGTGACCCTCGCCACAAAGGCCTAGGTCACGGTTCCACTAAGGGATTTCCTTCGAGGCGGAAACCGGGCCTTACACAAAGGTTGGGGCACACTTCCACAACTTAATTGGAGGCTCCCAACAAATCGCCACAAAGGCCTAGAATCCGTCTAGGGTTCCAAGAACCCAAGAGTAACAACCTTCTTGCTTTCACCACCACGAATCACCGTGGAGAACTCAAACCGATGCACCAAATGCAATGGCAAGAACACCACAAAGATGCTCAAGTACTTCTCTCTCAAATTCCAACAAAGCTACAAAAGCTATTGGAGGAATAAGAGAGGAAGAACAAATAGGAGGAGGAACACCAAATTTCTCCAAGATCTAGATCTAGTGGATTCCCCTCACAAAGAGAGGGATTTGATTGGTGGAGATGTAGATCTAGATCTCCTCTATCTTTCTCTCAAATAGATGCAAGATTCATGGGAGGGAGAGGGAGATAGCAAGCTCAAAGAAGGTCAACAATGGGGGCAAAAACGAGCTCAAACGGATAGGGAACATTGGGGAAGAAGACCCCCTTAAATAGGGCAAGAGAAATCTGCCCGTTATGCACAAAACTCGTCAAAACCGGAACTTCCGGTCATTTGGGGCGGAACTTCCGCCCCCCGGAAGTACCGGCCAAGTTCCGGATGAAGTGGGGCGACCCTGGAAAGCTTACAAGATACTTTTGCGTGCAGAATCGTCATTTCCGGAAGTTCGCTGAAACTAGGGCGGAAGTTCCGGCCACTGGAACTTCCGGCCAACTTCCGCCAAAAACTGCTTCACGGAAACTTGAATAACTTTTGCATCCGGACTCCGATTTTGATGATCTTGGGCTCGTTTCGAAGCTAGTAAAAAGCTCTACAAGATCATGCATGGAACCATCATAGTCCAGTAAGGTAGGATAGAAACAAATGGATAGAGGTTTTACCTATCTATAAACAGCAAACCGGTAAAACCTCCAATATGGAAAATGCAACAACTTGAGTTAGGAAACTCGGATTTAGGTGAAACCAATTTTGTTGTAAAGAAGATGACAAGAGCTACCCCACAAAGAGTGAAAGGCTTAAGAACAAGTGGGGTAGGTTTTTCTATGTATTTTAGAGTGAAACCTCTCAATACGAGAAATCGAGAAAAACTCCAATATCGAAAACGCAACAAGTGATTCATGCGGAATCCGTTTTCGATGAACTAGAGCTTGCTATGGAAATAACCACAAGCTCTAAATCACCACATGGATAAGATCCAAATAACAACCAAGAAATATGATGCAAGGATGCAAAGGTTTGAGCTCTCTCCGAACGATACGATCGAGTTACTCACTCGAGAGCCCTCTTGATAGTACGGCAACTAAACTATAAAACGGTCTCCAACTACACCATGAGACCTGTAAGAAAGAAACCCTATCAAGAGCAAACCTTAACCATGCGCGTTCCTCTTGAGCTCGATGAAGACGATCTTGATCACAACAAGATGGAACACCTTTCTTGATTGTGCTTGCTTGATGAAGTCTTGTGGATTGCTCTCCCCCATAATCCACCATGGGAGAGCATTTTCTTCGGCACATCTTCACATATCCATGATCACCATATGGATGGCAAGCATCAAGCAAATGATCTCTTAGAGATGGCTCATCTTGAACTTGCACTTCATTTCTTCATTCTTCATCATGTTGATGTCTTGAAGTTAACTTTGAGGGATCACTTCATCTTCATCTTCAAGGCATACTTGATACTTGATATCCTTCATTAATTTCTTCTTAATGCAACCTTGAAGCCAACATATGGTTCAAGCATTGCCTATGGACAACACCTACAAATATAACTCAATGCAAACATTAGTCCATAGGGATTGTCATTAATTACCAAAACCACACATGGGGGTCCATGCACTTTCAATCTCCCCCATTTTGGTAATTGATGACAATCTCTTTGAGAGGGTTTATATAAGGAATTTAAGTAACAAACAAGTTGAATACATAGAGCAAACTCCCCCATGATATATGCATGTGTGAATGATCTTGACTTTCATTGCATATATTGGCATTCAAAGCCTAGTGGAGTTTCCTCTAAATATTCAACTATGCAAAGCAACAAGATGCAATGCAATAAAGGCACATGCTTAAGCACAAAGCAAAGACATAAACCAAATTCCCTTAAACCCTCCAAACTTCTCCCCCATTGGCACCAATTGCCGAAATGGGTGAAAAATTTAGAAGGCCAATATAGTGAGAGTTCCTCCATAGCGTGTGCATTTCTCATAATTTGAGTGGAATCAAATGCACGTATCCAATGACGAATATTCGGAAGGAATAACACTATAGATAGGATCAAAGATTGCAAAAAGATAACAAAGTCAAGAAGCTTCAACAAATGAAGCAAGCAACCAAATGAACCACAAAGAAGATACCAAAAGAAAGATAGATATTATGATAAGATCAAGAAGATTGCTCTAAATAATTTGAGGAAGCTCCCCAAGGTTTGTGCACAAAACAAGACAATTTGCATTGGAGTATAAAGTGCACAAACATGGAATCATCACTCCCATAATATCATTCAAAACAAAAGATACCAAGTGAATCAAACTCTAATGACCACCACAAAATAGTGCCTTAAATAAAATGAGGAAGCTCCCCAAGGTACATGCATAAATTAAAATGTTCCATTTGAATACAATATGCATAACATGGAATCCTTACTCCCTCATTACCATTTAAAACACAAACATTTGCAATAGATCATAGATAGAAAAATAAGCTTAACACTTGCAACAAACAAATAGTTGAGCAACAAGTAAGAGGCACCATAATAAAAAGGCTCAACCAAGAGGATATGTGAAAGGCATGATAAAGCATATTATAAGACTATTACAAGGATAAAAAAAACATCATCATAGTCTTCAATGAATTATATTGCTTAGCATGACCAATCAACACGCAATAAATAAATAAGATATCAAAAGGAGATGTATCATCTCTTATGTGTATAAGTTTCTCTAAGTGGGCAATATCACAAAGATATTTATCCACAAAGAAACATGCACACACAAAATAGATATGCAACAAATATAGCATGATATCCAAGACGAAGTCATGCAATATACCAATAAGAATTTTTGCTTATTAGCATGGCCGAAGGCTCAATTTTATCTTATTGTACATTCATGAACTTCAACCACAAACATCTAAAATACATCACAAATATCAACAAGGGAAAGAAGATAGTTGGGATGCATTGAGAAAGTCAACAAGTATCACAAACGAGGATACCAAAAGAAATAACTAAATTTGCACTTTCATCTATATTGCACATGTGAGAGCCTTGAGGAATTGATATGCAATAAAATTGCTAGATAGGCATAGTTGGGATGGATGAATCATGAGCATGATTTAATATACTTCCCAACAAATGCACTCATCTCAAATTACTCACATTCACAATAAAGAGGTTTCATTAAGACTTTTGCAAGAAGCACACTATTTGCAAATCAAGAGATTCATGCCAAGATGCAACCATAAGGTTGGATACTAGAAAAATATGCATGAGAAGATACTTGTTACCAAGATAGCATTGGTGTGGATGTAGTAGATATGTGTTCGTTGACCATCCTAGCTTGCCTCAAGTTACCATTGAGTCACCACTTCTTTCCAAGAGTGAGACAAGCATTCAATGCATATCCATTGTACCTAACACAAAGGTAAGTACAAAATGGTCCCCAAACTGATTGGGTCCGAAGTAGTTAGACACACTACAACATATAGGACAAACTCCACAATTCTATGTGCATATAGATATGAAATTGAATTTCATGCACATCTTAACCAAATTAGGATTTGATGGAGTTTACCCTATATATTGGATCAAAGAAAGTGACACATGCCATAAGATATACATATATTAAATATGCATGCACAATACTTTCAAGAACCAAAGGAAGATACAATTTGGACAAAACACCAAATAAACCAAGAGACAATGGTTGTCCAAATTATATCAAAGAATCAAATCAACACAAGATTGACTCCAAAGACTTATCTCATTATAAGAAGCTAATTAAACCTAAACACAAAGGAATGAGATAACCAACTCCCAAGAGAGCAAGGTTCCAACAAATAAACCAAACCGTCGAAACTTTTTATGATGGCACAAAGTACCAAAAAGAAAATTTTATGTCTCCCAAAACCAAATTTTTGATAAAGATCAAGAGATGTTAAGCATTCTAATAATATAGAAGAGCTCCCCCAAGTTTGGTGCATTATCTAGGATTTTTTATATGAATACAAAATGCACAAAACTAGGATCATCACGCTACCTATATCTTCTAACAATGCTAAGAAAGTTTGAATAGACAACTTAGATCCATAAGATGCAAGGAAGACACATGGGAGTCAAAGCACAACAAATTCATGGCAATAAATAAGGCAATATAAACACAAGATCGAGCCAATGTAAATATGATCAATAAATTTCTACCTCATAATAGATTTCCAATTGTCCTAGGACAAGAGGTATTAGGAAATATTTCCCGGTGGTAGTTTGTAAGTATATGTAAGATCATATTTACACCAAATAAAGCATATGGTAAAAGATAAGAGTTAACCATCATGCAAAGAGAGTTTCTTGATAGCTTCAAGTAGTCATACCAACATGCAAAGCAATTAATAGTATTCATACCAACATGCAAAACAATTAATAGTATTCATACCAACATGCAAAGCAATTAATAGTATTCATACCAACATGCAAAGCAATTAATAGTATTCATACCAACATGCAAAGCAATTAATAGTATGACTTTAAGCACATGGTTTTCCAAAAATGTATTGAGGGACACATTGTGAAAAACCATGCCAAGAAAAACTTTCACAAATAAGATCCACAAAGATATTAGCAATGAAGCCATTTAAGCAAATTGGAACTTGTTTGAGAAAACATGTCACATATGAGAGATAATTTACAATATCAATTCTATGTGACACAACCTCAAATGTTCACATTTCCTAGGGTTGTAATATGCACAAAGCTTATTACTCCCCCATAATGTGATAAATAATATATTTTCACAAGAGGCAAATAAGATCCAACTAGAGATATTAATGGACATTGGAATTTGAATTTCTCATGAAGATGACATACCACATAGAGACTAGATAATCTTGCAATATCAATTCTAAGTGATATTCCTCATGTACACACATTGTTAGGATCATGAAATTCCCAAAGGAATATCACTCCCCCAAAACGGGATAGTCCATTAATCTCTCATAAGAGCCATATAAGATACAACAAGATGCAAAGAGGCTCCAACACAAACACAAGTACACGGTGTGCAACCTAACATACATAGACTTGATTTCTCAAGAAAAGCAAGTAGGAAGCACAACATATACAAACACATGCTAGGAACAAAACTAACACATGCAAAGGGGCGAGTAACTTTCAATCTAAGTGAGTTGAGAACATGTTACCGCAAGAAGGAACATTGGATATATGATAGTAGCAAGATAATCAAAAGACTTGGCTTGATATAATATAAATGATGAAGATCCCTTAATTCTTCATGATGTAGCCAAGTCTCCAATGCCCTCCAACAAGCACCTATTGATCAAGTTTTGGATTGTTGGTCCCCAACTAAGTTGGGTCCTAAGAGGTTAGTCACAATAGGCTTGGCAACCCAAATGGTTCTTTTCTTGACACCACTTTGAGCACCAACAAATTTGGCAAACACATTGCCACGCTCATCCTTACGAAGAGAATAAACATCATCAACGGTGATAGAGTTGGATGAGGTACCAATAGTGCAAAAGGAGGAGATGTGGCCCTTCTCGCGGCATATGTAGCAAGTTCTTTTCTTCTCCTTCTTCTCACTAGATTTCTCCACAATGGGAGCATTGGCTTGATTCTTCTTGGGAAGTGACATTTCTTCAACTTGAGGTTGAATATGAGTTTGAGCTTGAGGCCGCTCCCCTTTTTGCTTCTTCTTCAAAGGGCAAGATCTAACATGATGCCCTTCAATTTTGCACTTGAAGCAAACAATCTTGGCCGGGTCTTTGACTTGTAATTGGCCCTTCTTAATCTTGTTGTTCTTGGACTTGATCTTGTTGTTGGAGTTGAATCCAAGTCCACTCTTGTCATTGGGGGATTGTTGCACACTTAACATCTTATCAAGTTTGCATTTCCCTTCATGACCCTTTACCAAGTCGTTCTTCAAAGAAGAGACTTGGGCCTTGAGCTCTTTGATTTCCTCTACATGGTTAGCAACAACACAAGTACTAGAGGAAGTAGAACCTTCATTGTTAGAGCAACAAGGCAAGGAAGATAATTCATCACAAGATTTAGCAATATTATGAGTGGATGAATTACTAGGACTAGCACATGGCAATATAACATTTTGAGTAGTAGTGCTAGTACCCACATGAGGCTCACAAGGTGTTGCCTTAGATATGATAGCCTCATGAGCTAACTTTAGCCTATCATGAGAGGCTAGAAGATCCTCATGGGAGCTAGAAAGCTTTCCATGATTTTCTTCCAATTTCCCATAATTGCAAGTTAGCAAATCAAGTTGAGCCCTTAGCTCAACATTCTCCTTCAAGATAGATGCTTCACAAGAAGTAGAGTTAGTAGCACAAGCAGCATCACAAGACATATCAAGAAGAGAGGGTAACATAGCATGCTCTTTTAAATATGAAGCTTGTAGTTGCTCATATGACTTGGTGAGGATAGAGTGTTCGCTCTCCAAGGCCTTGTGGGCCTTGTCTAGATCATCTAGATCCTTAACAAGTTTATCATGACCAACACCAACTTTGAACTTTTTATTTTTAAGCAATTTTAATTTAGCTTTAGCATGGTCTCTTTCTTTAGTGAGTTTAGCAAATATTTCATTTTGAGACACCTCAAGGGTTTGAAGTTGCTCCTCAAGAGAGGCTACGGTCTCTTGTTCTTCTTCAAGATCATTCTTTAATGATGCTACATCATCGGCATACTCTCGTTCAAGAGCACCCTTTTTATCAATGGTGTTCTCATGCATCCAAATAAGTTTTTGGCTCTCAATAGCGGTAGTCAAGATTTCAAAGAAGTGAGAGCTAGCAATTTTATCTTTGTAAAGAACCTTGAATACACTCTCACCTTTATCGCGTAGAGAGACAACCCAATCCACTTCTTCATATTCATCCTCATTCTTATCACCACGAGACATATTAGGTTCCATGGTAGGAGGTACCGTGGAACCCTTGGCCATAAGGCATATATGAGGACCGTGAGATAAAGATGAGGAGTTACTTGAGGCTCCTTTCAAGATCTTGTCTTGACCAATAGAATCTTTGGTTTCCTCTACATTGTTAGACACACAACAACTAGAGGAAATAGAATCATTTTTAGTGCTAGATGTGTTTAAGTCCAAAGATGAAGCATTGCAATGAGATAGGGATGAAGAATCATCAATAGTAAGCTCAATATCAATATTGCAATTTTCATCACCACTCACCATATCATTACCTTGTGTCTTACCACACTTTGGTGAAGTGGATGAAGATGAGAACTCATCACGGCCGGAAGTGGAAGCAATGCAATCATCCTTAATAATATTGGACACATCATATTTATCTTGAATTTTTGTCCATAACTCATGAGCGCTCCCAAAAGGCATGATTGAAGAAGTAACTACATTGCTCACAACAATGGAAAACACATGAGAAGCAAGAGCATCGAGGCAAGAGTTTTTCTCCTCCTCAAGAGATAAATTTTGAGGATCCTTAGGAGAAGAAAAACCCATGTCAAGAAATCGCTCCATGTCCGGGGACATACCCCGCAAAATATTAAGCACATAAATTTTCCATAGATCATAATTTGTGCCATCTAATATAAGAGTGTTATCATGCACTAATCCTCTAGCCGACATCTTTACTCTCAAGGCGGTGAAGCCTAAGAATGAGAGACCTTGCTCTGATACCAATTGAAAGGACACGGATGTCGCCTAGAGGGAGGGGGTGAATAGGCGATTTAAAACTTTTACGAGATGGGCTTAACAAATGCGGAATAAAACTAGCGTTTACTTTGTCAAGCCCAAAGCCTATATACTAGTGTTCACCTATGTGCACCAACAACTTATTCTAAGCAATGGTTCACCTATGTGCACCAACAACTTATGCTAAGCAATACAAGCAAGTATGTGATAGCAAGATATATATAACTTCAAGCACGATGGCTATCACAAGGTAAAGTGCATAAGTAAAGAGCTCGGGTATAGAGATAACCGAGGCACGCGGGAGACGATGATTTATCCCGGAGTTCACACTCTTGCGAGTGCTAATCTCCGGTGGAGAGGTGCGGTTGCTTAGTGCTCCCGAACGCCACAAGAGGCTCACCTTGAGGTGTGGTTGCTCGATGCACACCAACGCCACAAAGGCCTCACCCCAAGATGCGGTACTCACACCACACACCGAACGCCACGAAGGCGCCTCACCTAAATCTCCGGTGACCCTCGCCACAAAGGCCTAGGTCACGGTTCCACTAAGGGATTTCCTTCGAGGCGGAAACCGGGCCTTACACAAAGGTTGGGACACACTTCCACAACTTAATTGGAGGCTCCCAACAAATCGCCACAAAGGCCTAGAATCCGTCTAGGGTTCCAAGAACCCAAGAGTAACAACCTTCTTGCTTTCACCACCATGAATCACCGTGGAGAACTCAAACCGATGCACCAAATGCAATGGCAAGAACACCACAAAGATGCTCAAGTACTTCTCTCTCAAATTCCAACAAAGCTACAAAAGCTATTGGAGGAATAAGAGAGGAAGAACAAATAGGAGGAGGAACACCAAATTTCTCCAAGATCTAGATCTAGTGGATTCCCCTCACAAAGAGAGGGATTTGATTGGTGGAGATGTAGATCTAGATCTCCTCTATCTTTCTCTCAAATAGATGCAAGATTCATGGGAGGGAGAGGGAGATAGCAAGCTCAAAGAAGGTCAACAATGGGGGCAAAAACGAGCTCAAACGGATAGGGAACATTGGGGAAGAAGACCCCCTTAAATAGGGCAAGAGAAATCTGCCCGTTATGCACAAAACTCGTCAAAACCGGAACTTCCGGCCAAAAAACTGCTTCACGGAAACTTGAATAACTTTTGCATCCGGACTCCGATTTTGATGATCTTGGGCTCGTTTCGAAGCTAGTAAAAAGTTCTACAAGATCATGCATGGAACCATCATAGTCCAGTAAGGTAGGATAGAAACAAATGGATAAAGGTTTTACCTATCTATAAACAGCAAACCGGTAAAACCTCCAATATGGAAAATGCAACAACTTGAGTTAGGAAACTCGGATTTAGGTGAAACCAATTTTGTTGTAAAGAAGATGACAAGAGCTACCCCACAAAGAGTGAAAGTCTTAAGAACAAGTGGGGTAGGTTTTTCTATGTATTTTAGAGTGAAACCTCTCAATACGAGAAATCGAGAAAAACTCCAATATCGAAAACGCAACAAGTGATTCATGCGGAATCCGTTTTCGATGAACTAGAGCTTGCTATGGAAATAACCACAAGCTCTAAATCACCACATGGATAAGATCCAAATAACAACCAAGAAATATGATGCAAGGATGCAAAGGTTTGAGCTCTCTCCGAACGATACGATCGAGTTACTCACTCGATAGCCCTCTTGATAGTACGGCAACTAAACTATAAAACGGTCTCCAACTACACCATGAGACATGTAAGAAGGAAACCCTATCAAGAGCAAACCTTAACCTTGCGCGTTCCTCTTGAGCTCGATGAAGACGATCTTGATCACAACAAGATGGAACACCTTTCTTGATTGTGCTTGCTTGATGAAGTCTTGTGGATTGCTCCCCCATAATCCACCATGGGAGAGCATTTTCTTCGGCACATCTTCACATATCCATGATCACCATATGGATGGCAAGCATCAAGCAAATGATCTCTTAGAGATGGCTCATCTTGAACTTGCACTTCATTTCTTCATTCTTCATCATGTTGATGTCTTGAAGTTAACTTTGAGGGATCACTTCATCTTCATCTTCAAGGCATACTTGATACTTGATATCTTTCATTAATTTCTTCTTAATGCAACCTTGAAGCCAACATATGGTTCAAGCATTGCCTATGGACAACACCTACAAATATAACTCAATGCAAACATTAGTCCATAGGGATTGTCATTAATTACCAAAACCACACATGGGGGTCCATGCACTTTCAACTGATCCCGACACTTGTTGATTCATCGAGCTTGCATCTGTATATATGCGTATACCATTAAAAGTGCTTACAACATATTTCTAACTAGCATATGTGGTTAAACTTGTTGTTGGATGGTTAGGAGGGTAGTGGCATCCCCAGCCTACTAGAGTTCAAATCCCGGATTTGATACTTTGGTGTCACATAAAGGCGGAGTATTCTTCAGTGGGAGACGATGTTCCCGTCGACAGCGAGACGCATGTGGTTACTTCGACAATCTCAAGACCCACCGGATCAGATCTTCGACACAATTTCTCGGAGGTGCTCATAGAGGTGGTGGGTGTGTGTGCGTTCATAGAGATAAGTGTATGCACATATGTGTGAGCGTCTTTGATTATACTGTGTTTCGCAAAAAAACACATGAGTGGAAGTTCTTACACCCTTTGGATTGTTGGATGCGGCAACATAGATCATGCGTGCAGTTTGTGTTAGAAAGAGTGAATTTCACAAATATACCACAATTGTTGGAACTTTTTGCTAAAAACTATAATCCGCGCGCAAACAGCAAGGTGAGAGAAGTTTAACCCACGCGGGCCCATTGTCAGGGCCAGCTGCCGTTTTCTCTCGTTAGATGCCGGGCGGGAGCTGGTTAGAGCATCTCCAGCAGGCGCGCTATATCGCGGCGCGCTAAACCTTCGATTAAGCGCGCTGTAAACCGATGCCGCGCGCCGGAGCGATTTCTCCCCCGCCGGGTGCGCCATTTTGCAGTGCGCGTTGGTGTGGTAAAATAGCACCTCCGCCGGACGTGCCATTTTGCAGCGCGCGGGGGTGGCACAAACAACAAACACCCACAAGTATGCATCCAACAAGATCAAACAATATATAAAAATTCACAAATAAATTGTACCATCCAAATACAATACATTGTTGACAACAATACTTCACACCAAATACAACACGTCCAACATACAACAATACAACATGGTTTTCAGACAATACAACACATAGTTTACAAACAAATACAACAAATATGCAACTATTGTTGCCCATTCCAATTCCACCATTCTTCCATGAGATCTTTTTGAAGCTCATCATGTGTGTCGTTGCACCGAATGGCATGGTATGAGGCAATAAATCAGGCAATCATATGTGCGGATCTCCTCACTTGCACGGGAACCCCCATCAAGTCGTAGTGGGTATGATCCACATCTTTTCCGCGATCATCCTCTATAATCATGTTGTGCATGATTACACACGCGGTCATGATATACCAAAGGCATTCTTGATCCCAAAATCTAGCCGGTCCTCTAACAATGGCAAATTGAGCTTGCAAAATCCCAAATGCTCTCTCTACATCTTTCCTAGCCGCCGCTTGTGCATTGTGGAATTGGGTTTGCTTCTTACCTCTTGGTTGAATAATTGGCTTCACAAATGTTTGCCACCTTGGATATATGCCGTCGGCGAGGAAGTAGCCATAGTTGTACTTGTGGCCATTTGCTTCAAACTCCACCAATGGACCTTCCCGCATTGCAAGTCTTGTCATTAGTGGTGATCGTTGAAGAACATTGATGTCATTGCAATATCCGGGCATTCCAAAGAAAGCATGCCATATCCAAGTCTCTTGGTCGGCCACCGCTTCAAGTACTATGGTGGCATCCTTCTTGTAGCCTTTGAATTGTCCATGCCATGCCGCTGGACAATTCTTCCAACTCCAATGCATACAATCAATGGAACCAAGCATACCGGGAAACTCCCGGTTGGCGTTGATCTCCAAAAGTCTTGCCGTGTCTTGAGCATTGCGGGCTCTCAAGTATGTGGAGCCAAAGACATTGACAATTGCAACGACAAAGTGCTTCACACACAAGATAGAAGTGCTCTCTCCCATGGTCAAATGATCATCAACTAGATCCGCTGGTATACCATATGCCAGCATACGCAAGGCGGCGGTCACCTTTTGATATGTGCTATGACCAAGTTCTCCGGCGGCATTCCTCCTTTGCTCAAAGAAGCGATCATATTTGGTGACCTCCGTTGCAATGTGCTTGAACAAGTTGAGACTCATCCGAAAACGCCTCCGAAAATAGCTTTCGGGGAAAATCGGATTCTCATTGAAATACGACCGCATCAACTTCTCATGCCCTTCAATCCTTTCTCTCCACAACTTCTGTCTACCGAACACCGATCCACCAAATTTTGGCCTCTTAACGGCGCGGTATGCTAATAGTATTGATATGTTCTTCTTGGTCGAACTCGTCATCCGATGAATCATATGATGAACTCTAGAAACATATGTATAAAATTACTTCACTATGCTATTGTAGATAATTGGCGACTAATAGAGGCCGGCCGGCCGGCGGAGGTTCATACCTTGCGAGCAAATGGGCGAGCACCATGGGCGCGCCATGTTGCTAGCAAGCTCGAGGACGACGAGGACGACATGGCGACGCCTGCGCGGAGGAGAACGCGACGGCGGCGCGCCGCGGAGAAGGAGTGCCGAGTACAACTTGTCGCTAGCGGCGGCGCGAGCGGCACAGTGCGGCGGAGCGCCCGCTGCTGCCAGGAGGAGGTGCGGGCGACGCGGATCTACGACGCGGCGGCGCGCAGAAGCGGGGCGGCCGCGGAATCGACCGGCGGCGGCTGGATTTCACGCCGGCGGTAGGTGGGGAAATGAGGGCGCGGGGGGAGGAAATTTCCAGCCGTTGGCTTTTCGCGCTTGGACTAGCGTTGCCGCGCGCTGTAGCCGACGCGCCAGATATGCCGCTCCGGTTTGTGCAAAACGCCGCGCGCCCTAAAATTTTTACAGCGCCGCGCCGTTTACCGCGCCTGCTGGAGCGCCACATTTCCTCCCGCGCGCGCTATATCGGGACGTTTTTATGCCGCGCGGCCTATATAGCGCGTCTGTTGGAGATGCTCTTAAGACCGAGCCGGTCGCAACCCCGGGAGGAGCATGAGGGAGACCATGAGGGCGGGGGTGCTGGCGAAGGTGTGCACTGTCTTGGCGGGAGGGGAGCTGGAGATGAAGGATGGAGCAGGGACGGGACGGAGCACAAAGTGGCGGAGGTCGTCGGGGACCGACAAGGTGAGCAGGATGCCCACGATCTGCTTGCTCACCATGCATCGGAAGTCGCGCACCCCCAGGTCGTCGGCGCCGCTGTACCTGACCGGTTGCACCTTGTGCTTCTCCCTACTCTGGCGGCGTTGGAGCGTGGGGAACGGGACGGCGATAACCAGTTCGATGCGGCCCACATGAGCTCGTTCAAAGTGCAAGCCGAAGAAGGACGGCAAGTCCCTCATGCCTCGACGTGCTTTTCGTCAAACACCTTTCGTGCGTGCAGTCCCACGCTCGGAGCATGGATAACTCCACGCAATGCCACCGCGAGCCCCTTTGACGGCATCGCCACCGCATGGGCCGTGCCCTCGTACCCGATGTACAGGCCAGCACGGCAACATTGGTGGTGCAGGAGATGGCGCCGCTTAGCGCCGCGCCTTTGCTCCCCATGCCAGCACCGTGCACGAGCGCCCAGCACACGAGGACGTGGGTGAGCGCGGTGACAGCGGAGCTGGCCATGACCGGCACGACGATGCTCTGCGTTTACAAGAACCGGACGTGGCACGAGAACCGCACGTAGGGGACGTGGGACGGGATGAGCCAGCGCGCGTAGGCGCCGGTCCCGGCGGCAATGGCCGAGGAAGAGGAGGATCTGGGCGGTGTTGGTCCAGAGGACGGTGATGGGGATGCATGCCAACGCGAGCACCAGCATGGCCCGAGGATCGGGTTGGGCGAGCTTGGGGGAGCCGGAACGCGGCAGCTGGAACAAGCGGCACCGCGGTCGGATGAGGCGCGGTGAAGCGCAGCCGGCATGGGCACGTCGAGGCGCAACCGGCCGAGATCGCGGGTGGAGGAGCCGGATGCAGGGCGGCTGGTGTGAGCATCACGGCGCAGTGGGTGCTGGAGAAGAGCGTGGCTGGCTGGCGTCGAGCGAGCAAGGCCACAGTCGGAGACGGGCGGCAGGGACGCGGTTGGAGCGGGCGAGCTGGCGGCCGTTTGGCCACGTCACGTCTAACGATGGGGCCACGTTGGTTAAAACACTATCAACTAACTATTGAACTATTTGTGCTATCTGTTACGGATTACCCGAAGTGGTAGTTTTTAGCAAAAAAAAAAATTAAAAATGATACTGACCCGTTACTACTGCCTCAATTATGGTAGACTTATGTAATTTACTCCCCCTCCATCTATTAGTAGTGAATTTTGTTTATTTTTGCTGTTGAAGTAAATGTGTGCATATCCATTAGGGAAAGCACACATGTATGCATAGACACTATTTAAATCCATCCCTATGAATTAAAAATCATTTTGTGCATAGGTAGTACTAGTATATGAAATAGATGTGCTACATTTTATTTTGACTTTGCCTGCTGCTTGTAATGTCCATGGCTGGAGGCATATGTTGTCATTCTATCAACGAACTGCAGGTTAGCAGTCCTATTCTATCAATGAACTGATGTCATTCTGTTTAGTAACAGCAACTCTATTTCTCGTCATAGTAGTTATAACTAGCTCTGTAGTCATTGAAGCATGCTTCTGTACAAGTAGTGTTTGAAACACGAGAGAACCAGTCATTGCATACAGATTTAATTGTATAGCCTACTTCTGTATTTTGTTATATAGGTGTTGAATCTGAATCGGATGCATATACATGTGCATATGCATACAGATTTAATAGCATCCATTCATGATTTTCTCTCTTAGTGAGTTAGCTAGCTTATCTAGAGGAAGGTCTTTCATTCCTCTAATTCATCTATTGAAGCTCTCAGCTAGATGATTGTGAATGTAATCACATTTTCTTTAGGTGTTGAAATCACATCTCATCCACTTCAAGTTATGATAAGTACTCAAATAGGTAGCTACCTCGGGTTTAGCTGGTCATATGGCAGTTAAATGATTCTACGCGATAAGCCTTGGCTGCTGGCCACATCCGACCAAAAACGTATCCATGAAACTTTGTTTTGAAGTTTTTCATTAGATGCCTAAAACATTCCCGCTGAACTTGAGGAAAGACTTGTTTAATTGCATTCTCCTTTACATCCATGTGTACAAATAGGTAGATTTTGAAGATGTCATGTTGTCCTATGCAATTGTTGCATAAATCAAGTCCAATTATCCTCCGTCTGTGAAGCAAAGAATCCAAATGCCAAAGGAAACATCCAGATAAGTCCATCTAGTGATGTACATACTGCTAACTAACCATTACACTTTTCATTCATGAAAGTGGAGAGTCTATACTAACATATGGTCTACAATCATTCAAAAATCCGTCAATGCTTGGCTTGAGTGCCATAAAAAAATCTGCAGAAATACACTTTACCTCCTTCACTCTTCACATCAACCTCTACAATGCTACCCGCAGTTCTCTTCTCAATCTCAGCTTTGAAGTTCCAGAGATTCTGAAAGCTCTCTTCACATGTACTATATAATTTATCCATGGCCTTTTCTTTGGCCCTCCAAACAGTCTTGATACCTAGTAGTAACTTTGTACTCGTATTTTAACATCTTTTGGAGATTAGTATCACCTAGCTATATTTGGTTCAGTCCGAAGTATGTCAATTGACTTTTCTACCACCCATGCTTGATCTGCCATGCTTGAGACCACTTGAGCTGTTGATGATCAATTATGAGGCTTTACTATTTTGGTAACATGCAGGAAAAGACAATATAATATGTTAGTTGCGTGTAACTTTATAGAATAGTTGCAACATATATACACCATCAAATGTTGATGCTAGATGAGTTATTACCCTGACTATTTTTACATCTTCTGTTGTCCTAACCGTTATTCTCCAATGATAAATATTTCCTTTACAATGGCCTATAAATTGAGTAGTGTCAATATCATGTATCTAATTGTCAAACTTGCCTCTAATAGAAAATGTTCTCAACAACATCCTAAACTCTTCCATTGAAGTAAACAAGGAACCTTCCTCTATCACAGGATGTTCTTTGTCATACCAAAAGTGTTTAGGTCAGGCATAGGGAGAGCTGCATTAGCAAGTAAATGCTGGTCAATATCATCCATGCTAGCATTGATGTTTGCAATGGAGGCTTCGATGGCTGCTCCAGCTATAGCTCATCGATGCGCGAATTTATTGTTAATTCCAACTATCAAGCACAAGTATTCTTCTGCTATAGGAACTGAACTACTTCCATCATTGGATTAGGCAATATTCAAAGTAGACAAGTTGGTAGTATCTGGCGTCGATGTCCTAGTCAAAAACAAAATAGCAATTTATTAGTTTGTGAGGAAACATAAGTGAGCATTGAATGTAATATTTGATATAAGTGAGATAGTTGTTGAAAATCGCAATTTATTAGTTTGTGAGGAAACATAAGTAGCATTATGCTAGTGATACTGAGATCTACTATGCACACACAGGAACACATGCCAACATGGTGTGGGATTCCGCATGGTGTAGTACAGAAACAAAGGCAAGATGGGGATCCCGATAAGATGATGAGATTCCTATTCAGTCAATTATCTAACATGGATTGTGGCTGTCACTCAAGGGAAATAGGGCAGATAAAGATGGGAAGGAGGGAAGTTCGAGAGAGCAATGTGTTACATGGATCGTGGCTGCTCTTCATGATCGCCGATCATGGCTACACCACCCGTGGTCCGGCCGCTGCCGCTGGCAGTGATCCTGCCCAGCTTCTCTGTTTCTCGGCTTCCTATTTCTCCACCGCTGCAGAAGGAACGACTGATGCCTAGTAATGTTTTGTTCTATTTCGGGTACTGATTTGGTTGACCAATCGACCAACAGGGAATCTAATCTATTTGGTTGGTCGATTCAATGATCTGGTACTGTGATCTATCCAACCCTAGTTTCAGTTAAGTTGTTGTATGTTGCGATTGTATCATCTATATTTGCCTTATTTAAGTTGTTGTCTATGAATAAGCGTTCTGAAGAATTGTACCATGATCCGCGGCGAGCCCATCATGGCAGGTGTGGGGCGCCAAATCCCAAGGAGGGGATCGGGAGAAAGAAGATGGGGCTGACCATGTGGACCCCACGACATTTTTACAAAAAAATCCAATATACTAAACCATACTAACATATGTGTTACAACCGTTACAAGTTTGCGGTGTCATCCTGAAAGTGTGCCATTCCTGTTAGAAATAGCCTTAGACGGTTCAATCTGCAACAGTTACGGAGACGAGTGGTTTGTTTTTTCACAAAAAAAAGAATTGTGGTGGCCTTTTGAAAGCTTTGTGTGAAATGTGGTGGTATTTTGCAATTTTCTCGAATAATTCGATCTGATGGTTCACAAATTTAAAAAGGGGAGATGACAGAGTCACATGTATACCTTGCTCCATTTCTCCGAAGAACTCGGTCGCAGAGCGAGAATTTTATCAATCCTTCGCCGGGTCCGGACGCTTGGCCTCGCTTCAGCATTGAAATGGAGCGCCGACACATATAGAATCGCTTCGCCATCTCCCCCGAGCTCGAAGAGGTTGGGCGAATGACACGGGGCAGTGGGATATTTTCTAATTCGCCACACATTACTTTGAACCTCTATAATTTGCCACACGTTACTCTATCTTTTACTATTTGCCAGACATTACACCGATATCTTTATAATTTGCCATATTCCTCCTTTTACAGATCTTTTAACTTCTTTTCTCCAAAATGCATTGTGTAATACCGTAACTGTACCCTGGATGGTATGAATGTTGTCTTTGCCGGCTTCAGGTAAGACAACGGTGGGGTTCTCGAAGCTGCTACGGGCAGGCTGCTGCGGCAGAAGCCTTCTCACCGGCGGCCGAAGCAGATCGTCGATGTGCAAAGGGGCAGACCTCGTTCGATGTGGCGCCGCCATGTACGACGAAGCTCCAATGTTGGTCGCTGACAGGTGGTACGGATGGCTTCTCGTCCTCTCCCACAACGGGTGTATAGTATGTGCCATGGCTGTCGAGCTCCGCCAGCGAGAGCGCTAGTGCCGCCGTGTGAATTGCCTCGATTAGCCTCACTCTCGTCCAACCGGTTTTTTTTGTTGCATAACGGCCGTTATCCAACAACTGTTTTTTTACATGCTGACCTGGTTCGCGGTGCTGTCCTGGCCAACCATTAGACGGTCCATACTGCTTCGATCGAACAGCGCCGGAGGCGGTTGATGGTAGGCTCCGTGGCAGCCGGCTGTCATGTACTCTAGCGCTCGCCATTGTATAATTAGTAACCATCCTGAGTTAATTAGGCTAGCTCACCCGCAACCCCGCCACCACGCGAGTCGTTGCCATCAACCTTACCGCCCTCCCGCTCGAGGCCGACTCTCTCCTGCGCGAGCTCGCCCTCTCCAATCTCACCATCGCAGCCTCCTCCCTTAGCCACTTAGCAGCCAGGTCTCCGCCTCTATCCCCTCCCTCCCGCTCCTACGCCACCTCAACCTCTCCAGCTCCCTCCCTTCCCCTCTACATACATCAACGAGCATGCAGTAGCTCAACTTCTCCGTCAACGAGCTCGGCGGCTAGATACTGCTAGAGGGGGGGGGGGGGATGGAGAGCATGCAGTAGCTAGACCTCTCCGTCAACCGAGCTCGGCGGCGAGATACCAGCTAGTTTGGCAAAGCATGGTAATTTGAAGCTGCTCAACCTGTTCCGGAACCACCTCCGTGGCTCGATCCCAGCGTTCGCCGGTGAGCTGGCGATGCTCGATCCTCGAGGTACTGCAACTGTGGGAGAACAACCTCATGGGCGCCCTGGCGGTGGGGCTGTGGGAGTAAGGGCATGTACAACGGAGACGCTAAGATGAGGCACTAGGATATAATTCCTAGCCGTTATGGCTCGTTCCCGACTGATCAGAGGAAAAGGTATAGAGTCGAAGCAAAACATAGAGTCGGCGCTTCGATTTTTCTTTCTCCCCGCAAACCGATTTGGTTAGCGACGGGCGCTATCCAGATGAATAAAAAGGACGAGAAAGAAAAGATTTGGCGAGGGCAGGAAACTAACGTCCCATCGGTAAAACTAGCATGGATAGGCGCGGTACGTGGCACACCGCGCCAACTGTGCAATTCGATGGTTGTAATAATTGTATGACCACACCTAACCTGATAGAAGTAATGCATATTGAATAACGATTATATATCATATTTTATTTTATTATATCTAGACTACATGGAAGGTTAATATCAACCATTGCATATGCCCTAATCCCATCAAATATGGAACCGTCCCTCAAGAAAAGGCGAAATAAGATGGAACCGTCAATGCCCTCCTTGTGTTCGTCGATTCTTCCGGCGGATCTCCTGCTGGAGATCTCGGCGCGCTCCGACCCTGTCACCCTCGTGCGCTGCGCTGCCACATGCAAGGCTCTTCGCCGCCAGATCGCCGACCCGGCCTTCCACCCTCACCTCCGCCTCCTCCACGCCGACCGGTTCGTGCCCACGCTCCTCCGCGGCCTCTTCATCGAGAACCTGCGCCAGACGGAGGGCGATCACCCGCGGTTCGTCGTCCCCGGCCACTCCAAGGAGCCCTCCCCCGAGCCGTTCCGCTCCTTCCTCTCCAAGTACACCACCCTCTTCGACTTCTACCATCCCGTCTTGGCCGCGCGCCGCGGCCTCGTCGCCCTCCGCAGCGACTGCGACACCCCAGAGTCCGACCCGGCCGGCGCGTGCGTGTTCAACCCCATGACG
Source organism: Lolium perenne (assembly GCF_019359855.2). Classification (NCBI taxonomy): domain Eukaryota; kingdom Viridiplantae; phylum Streptophyta; class Magnoliopsida; order Poales; family Poaceae; genus Lolium; species Lolium perenne. The sequence continues at coordinate 27,423,962 of NC_067248.2, read as the reverse complement.
GGCTACCTCCACTTCTTGGGGCCGCCCCGGATCAAAGCCCATTCTTTCGTCCTTCTCACCGGCGACGGCGGCGGGGCCTGCAACTACCGCCTGCTCGTTGCGGAGCTGTCCTCAGGCCTTCTAAAGACCCAAGCTTTCTCACCAGTCGATAACTCCAGGCTGTGGCAAGCCGTCGCTGAGACCGCGGTCGCTCCGTGTCCCCAGAACGCCGCGCTCATGCACCCTCCTATCGTCCTCCAAGGAGATACCCACTGGCTCTGTACGTCGGCCGAGTACCTCTTCCTAGCTTACGTCGATGCATGTACAAAATATATACTATCCTCCGTCCCAAATTAGTTGTCTCAAGTTTGTTAAAATATGGATGCATCAAGACACTAAAACATGTCTAGATACATCCATATTTAAAAAAAATTGGGACAACTAATTTGGGACGGAGGGAGTATATGATTACAACAAATCATCACAAGAAATTATGAGAAAAAAGGAATGCTAATTTTTTTTGGTTAAGCAACATTTTTTCTACAGACTGAATTGCAACAAAAAATAACCAACTATTTTTTTACACACAAAGGATTACAACAAAAATTCATATGTTTGCAAACAACGCAAAGTGGTTAAGCAGAAATTTTTCTACGGATTGAATTACAACAAAAATAACAACTACTCTTTTACAAAAGTTACAAGAGATTACAACAAAAATCCAAACAATGCAAAGTGGTCGAGCATCAATTAGTTTTCTATGGATTGAATTACAACATAAATCACCAACTACTTTTACAAAAGTGACAAAGCGATTACAACAAAAATCAATATGTTTGCAAAAAATGAAAAAATGGTCAAGCAACAATTAATTTGCTACAGACTGAATTACAATAGAAATCATCAACTATTTCTACAAAAGTAACAAGCGATTACAACAAAAAAAAAAATATGTTTGCATATAATGCAAAAATGGTCAAGCAACAATTCATTTGCTATCGATTTAATTATAACAAAAAATAACTACTATTTATACAAAAGTCACGAATGGTTACAACAATAACATATCACTAACCTCAAACCATCATCCATGGCAGCCCGGACTTGCTGATTAGGGACTACCAGACACGAACCTGGCTTGCCGAAGGCCCCTAGGCACTAGACCGTGCGACACCGAACCGTCCCCATCGGTCTATCGTCTCCCCGTAATCATGTTAGTCACAATTGTCGGAGGGATCGAAGAACATCACAAAAGTAGTCTCGAAGGTCTCCATCTTTGGGCAGGATAAGTGCCGGCCTGATCTCGATGGTCGTGAACATGCTCAGACCATAACGTGAAGAACCGACGAAAACCATGACGAGGTGGTCGGGCTTAGCGAACTAGCCATCGTCAGAACCGGCGAAAACCAGGACGAGGTGGTCGGGCTTAGCGAACTAGCCATCGGCTAGCCATGCATCCATTTATATAGCACACATGGCGGCATCAGCCAAAATAGACTACATGCATATATGCAGGCTGTTACGTCAGCGCAAACTATGCGTACATGGATGCGCTTCTGATTTATTGAGAGCGAACAATGCGTGCTGCCTAGCTAGCTGGAAGGGCACCGGATCACATGCATGTGGCTACGTCAGCGCGCGTGGAAGATGGTTCAGACGGAACGACCGATTGTTGCGCTCGATCGGCCGGCCGATTACAAGTCTTTTCCTTGTATTATTGGGCTATTGGCCGTGTAATCCTCTAGTCCTAGAGTCATGTTCTAGGTAAGTTAGTAGTCTAGTTGGTTCCATGTTGATTAGCACGTAGCACTTCGTTCTCTGTCCCCATCCTGGTACTGCATACATGCATGTTTGTGTCTAGGTCGGTTGAGATTGAGAATCGGACTCGGAAACGCTTTCATAAAAATCCTCCTAGAACTGAGAATGGCTGAATGAGATACTCATTCTGTACATGTGTGATCATGAATTAGCAAGTGCATTCAGTTTCCCAAAAGTTTTGATTGTTTTGATTTTGGGGTATTCAGGGAATCCCATGTATAGGATCAATCCGTATTCAGTGCTCTAGGCTGTGACCTGTGAGGTAGGGTGTATATATCTTAGTTTTGGTGTGACTGATCTTGATGGCAAAATCCAACAGGTACTGCGTGGGCGCAGACCCGAGGAACTCCTCTTGGTGTCTGACGGCCACGGGAGGCACCCACAACTGCTCGTCGCCACTGCGCTAGAGATATCACTCTGGACTTTGTCTGACTCTCCGGCGGCTGGTCCAAGCAGGTCCTGGTCGAGCCGGAGAGCATCCGGCGGCCTGGGCAGTGGAGCGAGCGGCTGGAGCTGCGGTGGTTTGGCGAGAGGAGCGGCTATGTCTTCGTGCGGATGGCGGGAGCGGAAGAACGCTCACAGTCGTGGTACTTCATGTTGGAGCTTGCGGCGAGGAGCGTCCCCGGTGTTTGCAAGGTCCCTCACAAGGCCGTGCTCGTTTTCTTCCCCTACGAGATGGATCTCTCATTTTGGCGCCCAAACTTCAGTCGTCTGCTGCACTAGTAATGAGCCATGGCACGATGCTCCTGTAATTCTTTTAACATTGCTTAATTTACGCATGTGTTAAACCCCTGAGGTAAGAAAGATTTTTCGGTTTGAGGTGTGCTGGTTTCAAAGGCCTGAAATCTTTGGGTTGATCCCAAAGATTTTGCATGAAACTAAGAAAAAGAAGAGTATTATAGATTTCTGGCATAATTTCTTTGTTAATGCTAGAAGAGTCTTAAAACGTTGAAATTTAAATATAGAAGGAGAGAATAAAAAAAAAAGAGAAAATCTACTCGTTAGCGCCGGATCACCGTCGTCCCCGTGCGACGCTATGTGATTCGTGCACGCATGCCTATATGACCGCACAAAAGTTGCAGTCAGGGCTCGTCCTATCCTTATGTTCGACGTGCTCGTATCGATCAAATACCACGATCACGTCTCTCCGTGCCCACTTGGTGCACAAAACGTCCCTCCACAGGGATTTGAGGCGCGCCGGACGTTTGACCGCTCCCAGCCGCGCGCCCTAAAGCCTTTTCCCGCCCGGCACGGTCGATGTCCGGCGCTTCGAGCCTATACGACGGCATCGAGGAGGACTTGGGGGAAGAGGCGCTACACGCGATGTCCATGGCTAACGCGGAGGAGGAGGAGGCGCTTCACGGGATGTTCAATATTGACGAGGAGCAGCATCGGCGGTGGGAGGCAGCGGCCTCGGAGGAGGCGACCGACGACGACCTCGACTAGATCGACGACGGGATTGACCCGGAGGATAAGGCGGGCGGAGCAAAGGGCCACCCTCGAGTCCTTCGAGTCGCTGAAGCAAACCGAGGACGACGCTCGCACCCGCAAGGGAGCCAACGAGGAGCAGCGGCGTCGCGCCGTCAGTGTTTCCATCCAACGGGCGCCGATGGAGGAGGAAGGATGTGTCTTCTTCCCGGAGGAGCGGCAGTGGCTCCTCGAGGATGCGGCGGAACGCTAAGCTCTTTTCGCAGGGCTCCGAAGGATGCGACGTCTCTAGGAGCGGAAGAGGGAGGGAGGCGACGACAGGGTGGGGCCGCCCCAAAGGACGATGGGTAGGCTAGGGTAGATGAACTGGTAATTTTCATTCAAAGATGTCAAATATAATTAAATTTGAATGAATTGTTATTTTTGTCCTATTTAATTATTGCGGGACATCATTTCGGGGAAGCGGCATCCCCAAAAGGTCGATCTCATGCTTTTAGCAAACACGCTTTGGGGGACGTGACTAAAGATGCTCTAAATCCCACGGTCTAAGGATTAAGTTAGTATGCACTTGACATAAACATGGTAACATTGAACTCAATACGGTATGATCGTGTTACAATGCTTATGCTGCGGGTATGTCCGTCATATCATTCATCCAATGATATGACCTTATTGTCAACGACGTGTGTGTCCATGATCGATAAAACTTCAACCATCTATCGACCTCAATGAACTAGTCATGCACTTGCATGCTAACCAGGGACACAATACCAAACATGTGTATTAGTGTCTTCCTTATAATACAGTTACAGCATGACACAAAATTAATTATAAACATTTGAACATATAATATATCCATTATTATTTGTCTCTGGAGCACTATCTCCAACAGTAGATAACTACATACGGCCTCCGTTTCATAATATAAGGCGTTTAATTTTTTTCCTAAGTCAAACATAGTAGAGTTTGACCAAATACTATATGAATGTAATTAGAAAATGTATGTCATGATGTATCTAATGACATTTATTTGGCATGATAGATATTGATAGATTTTTAAAAATAAGTTAGTGAAAGTTTACATCGGTTGACCTTATTTTACATAAAAAAATCCATTTTCCATTTTACCACATTAATATTAGAAAAATCATAACTAAAATATTATAATTTAGGAAAATACGAATAATATATCAAAATTTGCGGAAAAATAAGATCTATCTTAGAAAAATAACAAACTTAGAATATTGCGAATGTCTCAAAAAACTATTATCAGAAATGAGCTATCATATTCGATATTTCATGGCTTTCAGACCGAACGACCAATGTGATGTCTAGAATCGTGTCAGGATTTTTTAGAAAAACCATTTTTAGGTTTAAACTGAGATATGGATTTCATATTTGGATTCCTCTCATTTTTCTGATCGATTTAGACATATAATTTGTCAAATTCCGATTTACGGATTTAAAGATATTAATTATTCCATATTAAATAGAAAACGAGAGAAAAATAAAATCATTTTTTGTTTACATAAGTAATTGTTTGGAATTAAAAAAAATAAAGAGGTGTGATATCAAGGCATAGGGGTAAGAGGATATATATGATAGAATTATCAATAAAGTGTCATTTCTTTCATGGAAGCTCGTCCGAAAGTAATATGGAATTAATCGTGCAAGTTTGGTGAGGATGGGTGAGTGAATGAGAAGTTTGAACATGAGTGCAATGTGACCTAAGATTAAGTGTACTTGGAGTTAAAAATGTACCATACGAGAGATTAACAATTCAAAAAAAACGATATTTTTTGAAAAATTGACAAAAAAAATCCTAGGTCTACGGCTTTGTGATAACCCACAAGTATAGGGGATCGCAACAGTCTTCGAGGGAAGTAAAACCTAAATTTATTGATTCGACACAAGGGGAGGTAAAGAATACTTATAAGCCTTAACAACTGAGTTGTCAATTCAGCTGCACCTGGAAAAGCACTAGTAACAGGGGTGATGTGAAAGCAGCAGTAATATGAGAGCAATAGTAACAGAATAATAAAGAAGCAAAGAATAAGAATACGTAGGTAATGGCACCAGAAAATAGTTGATACTACTTCCAATGACATATAGAACGAGTATATGATGATAAGACATGGACCGGGGTTCCCAGCTATCTACACTAGTGGTAACTCTCAAATAACAAGTAACAAGTGTTGGGTGAACAAATTACAGTTGGGCAATTGATAGGATTGAAATATCATTAAGACAAAACATCAAGATTATTAATCATGTAGGCATGTTTTCCATATATAGTCATACGTGCTCGCAATGAGAAACTTGCATAACATCTTTTGTCCTACCAGCCGGTGGCAGCCGGGCCTCTAAGGAATCTACTGGTAATTAAGGTACTCCTTTTAATAGAGCACCGGAGCAAAGCATTAACACTTGGTGAAAACATGTGATCCTCATACCTACGCCTTCCCCTCCAGTTATCCCAGTTGCTGTCACTCTGGAGCCTCGGGTTCCGGACATAGACATGTGCAAACAACTTGTAGATACAATCTAAACAATAATTATAGAGCTTAAATCAAAGATCATGCCACTTGTGCACTAGTGACAAGCATTAAACACAACAAGATTGCAGCAACAATAACTTCACAAACTTATATAGATAGACTAATCATAATGTAACAATCCATCGGATCCCAACAAACACAACACCGATTACATCAGATGGATCTCAATCATGTAAGGCATCTCATGAGATCATTGTATTGAAGTACATGGGAGAGAGTACTAACTAGCTACTGCTAGAACCCGTAGTCCATGGGGGAACTACTCACGGAGCATGGTGGAGGCGGTGGCGTCGATGGAGATGACTTCCGGGGGCACTTCCCCATCCCGGCGGCGTGCCGGAACAGAGATTCTGTCCCCCAAAAATAGGTTTCGCGATGGCGGCGGCGCCCCTGGAGTCTTTCTGGAGTTTCGTCAATTCTGTAGGGTTTTCACGTCACGAGAGATTATATAGGCGAAGAGGCGGCGCAAGGGGGTGCCTGGGGGGCCCAACCCATAGGGCGGCGTGCCCCCCTCCTAGGTCGCGCCCCAGTGTGGTGTGGGGGCCCTGGGCCTCCTCTCCGGCTCCCCTTCGGTGTTCTGGTCCGTCTCGGTGAAATAAGATGTTTGGCTTTTGTTTCGTCGAATTCCGAGAATATTGCCCGAACAGCCTTTCTGGAACCAAAAACAGCAGAAAACAGGAACTGGCACCTCGACATCTTGTTAATAGGTTAGTTCCGGAAAAATGCATAAAATCATTATAAAGTGTGAGCAAAACATGTAGGTATTGTCATAAAACTAGCATGGAACATCAAAAATTATAGATACGTTGGAGACGTATCACTTTGCCATCGACACAGCCCGCTACGTATAACAGCCGTTAGTTTCTATGCCGACGGTTTTGCCATCAACACAGCCTTCTAGGCCGACATCCAAGTTGTCTACGCCGAGAGGTCCCGGCGAGGGTGTGCCGACGGCCAGTGGCGGAGTCAGGATTTGAACCGAGCCGCGTCGAACAAATAAGCTCTAAATTATTTTGAGGCAAAAAAAATCACATTTAATCAACAAAAAATGATCCAAACAGATGCATTTGTCACATTTCACCGAGTAGAAGTACAAAGTGACTAAAAAGCAAGAACAAGATACAAAAGTGTTACATTTTGAGGAGATATTATCATACCATTAAGTTGATTCCATGTTGGGAAGTCAAAATCCACGAACAAGAGCATATGCAACACTTTGCTTTTTTATTTCTGAAATCTTCACAGCTATTTCTTGCATTGTTGTAAAAGCTCGTTGGTCCACATACATGACCCCTAAAATTTTCCGATGCTTTCTTCCAATTTATAAACCCCGACTTTGTGAAAACATCTGATCCAAAGTGGTTACCATTGTTTGAAGATTTGAAAAGAAAACAATGAAAACAAAATGCAGCATCCTTCTCCACACTATACTCTAACCAATCATACTTGCTATACCATGCTTTTAGAAATGATCGCCTATCCGGATATTTGCGATAACTATGACCAACTAATCGATTACGACCTCTTGACAAATATGCCCATCACATTTTATCTCCAATTTCAGGGGTACCATGTGACTTAATTGGTCTCCGAATTTCGGGATCAACAACCACATTTGCTAGATCAAAGATTTCCGGAACATTTGCCTACAACAATAAAAATAAAACAAACTATGAGAAAACAAACTAGACAAATACGTATCAAAACTCAAGACAAATGGGGGAAATTCAACCCGTGCCATCTTGCGTGCTTCTTCTTCTGCTGCCTCAGCAGCCTTCTCTTCTTCAATCCAGGCAGCCAGGTTAGCCTCGTCGCTGGAGTCCATCGAAGGCGGCTGCCGGGTCAAGCAGAGATTAGGGAGAGCGTAGCGCCCAGTGCTGCGGCGCCGTGGAGAGGAGAGGGGGGGGGGGGGGGGAGCAGAGGACGGGCGGCCGTGCGCGGCGGCGGTCTGGAACGGGCGCAGTGGTCGACGGGCTGAGGGCGGCGGCCGGGATCGAGGCGTGGCGGCGCGTGCGGGAGCGAGCGAGGGCGACAGAGTTGGGGATTAGGTCGGGGCGTCGGGCTCGTTGCCTATTTACGTTCGTGCGGGACAGCGAGAGAGCGATGGTGATTTTTTTTTCCCAAAAAATGAGCAGGGTCGGTTGCCCAGGCACCCCTGGCTGTGCCGATAGCATGGCGGCCGTCAGCGCCTCGTGCATTTCCTACAGTGATTGCTACATACAAGCATGCGTCGACATACCCCTAATGAGGCGCACATTAGGATCCGTCGTGGCAAGTAATGTCCGGTACCAATTGTGAATGTAGCACGGAGCTGTATCTGCCACGTCTGAACTAGCTCCGTTTATCGTCATGCGCCATGAGAAAAGAAAATATCGTGGCTGCACTATCCCGACGTAGTTATCTTTAAAGGCTTTTATTTGCTCAGTCAGTGCGATTAGACACATGCCTCGGCGTTTAAAATCACTGGGGCCTGCCTAAGCTGTTGTAGTGTCCTCGAGATCATTAAGACTGAATCTTATTTTGATAGGATTTGAGGAGAAAAAATTTGGCTTTCAAAACTGGTACGCTGGTACTTGTCAAACTCACGAAGCTGCCATGCCTAGAAACAGTGGCGGATCTAGAACAATTTCTTAGGGTGGGGCAACCATGCTAATCTTATGTATATATGAGCTCATTTTTTTTATTTTTCTTTTTCTCTCACTGAAATATGTGCAAAGATGAAATGTTAGGGTGGGGCACCTGCTGGCTCCGCCACTGCCTAGAAATATCAGATACTCCGATCACCTATCACAAAAAGGCTAGTAACTCATCTTTTTGTGCCATTTGAATTACTGTATACATTAGTCCTGAACGGCGGCATCCTGGAACGCATGGAGGCCATCCGCTGCATGTACCGATGGGCGCCGCTCGCCGGGAACATCGGAGGCGCCGACGCCGGCATGCCGCCACCAGTCGTCCACATCATCTGCACCCGCAGCTGCAGCGACTTGAGGTAGTCGATCGCCTCGTCCAGCATCGACGCCTTGTCCGTCTGATCCAAGAAGCGTAGAACAGAAACGAGATGATCATCAGACCGACCGATCGTCACTGCTAAGAACTGATCATAATATCCTAACAGAGCTTGCAGAGAGATTCGGATTACCGTACTTTGTTGCAGTGGGGAATGAGTTCTTGCAGAGCCCTCATCTTCTCGTTGATCCTGTCCCTCCTCATCTGCATCCGTCAGATGATCCAAGACAGAGTCAGCACTCAGCACTCACCAATGGCGGCAAGAGCAACAAGATTCCCAACTTGGTAAGTTACGTACCCTCTCCGAGAGGTTGTGCACTTGGGCGGCGCGCCGCCGTTTGCCCGACGATGGCTCCGGCTGGCACTTAGTCTCGGCAGCGGACTCGGACTCCACGTCCCGCGTAACCTCGCTGGGGCTCCCGGCGGCATCTCTCTGCTTCCGCTTGCCTGTGCTGCTGCGGCCGGCGTCTGCCGGCGTTTGGCAAAAGATTTCCGAGAAGAGCTCCATCTCGGGTGAGCTGTCGTCGTCTACGAAGGCCGACTCGAGCCCCCGCACCGACGGCGGCGGCGGCTGGCTGTGCATGATGACGTTGCTGTTGGACCACAGCAGCTCGACGAGGCCGTCGTCTTGGGCGCTGCAGCAACGCACCGGAACAACGACTGTCAGATTGATTGGCTGGTCCAAGAAAAAATACGAAAGATGAATCAGGAGGTGTACGAACCACGATGGCGCAAAGGCGTCTCCATTGTTGGTGCTCCAGGTCCAGTCAGCAGGGACGAACTGGTCCATGGCTCCTCGCTCGTCAGATCACCACCGCCGCCAAGAGTATTCCCCTGCCTGCTGCCGCCGACGACACACTGCCTAACTCGATGGAATGCCCAATGAGCTGCAGCAGTAGCACAGCATATATACACCGTGGAGTGAACTGGATGGATCGACAGCGACAGAGAAGAACCAGTAATATCACTTCACATTGCGTACTCCTCTTGGCGCCGCCTCGGAAACAGGACCATCATCTTACGAATTCAGAGTCCAATTAGCATGTCGGTAACCCGCCAGCGCACTTGCAGGTCGCTGTTCCGGAAAGATATGAGAGATCTCGGTACTCTGTCTGTCCGGCCGTGTGGAGCCGCATTTTCAAAGAGATTAGCGTGGCACGTCCATGTCGAGCCAACTCATGCTCTCCAAGGAGCACTGTACAGGCACGGTTGACATGTTCAGCTTCGGCGGCCAAGTTTGGGAGCATGCACCTACAGCAACATGCATGAATGTCATGCGTGAAGTGAAGCTGAAGCTCTCGAGAAAGTAGCCAACGATGAGACGATCCTGTGGGCGCATCATGCGGCGGCCGGCGCAAGGGTGAACTGCTTCAAATCATGCATCTCCCGCGTCCACATCGACGATTCCAGGCCTACCAAGAGCATAATTCTTGCTGTTTTATTCAGATCATGGGCAATGGCAGGGACAGTCAAAGTTTTTGTTAGTTGGCCACCAAGTACCTCTAGTTGGGCACGGAATAGAAAAAGGGCAACATCCAAAGAAAAACGGAAACATGAAACAGATATCAAACGATCACGGCACTGAAACATCGCCCAACCTTTCACACATTTTCTAAACAACATGGTGTCACTCCTACATCCAACTTTAGTTGGACCGACAATTTTTTCTCAGCGTGTTTGTTTCGTGGGAATTGGAGGTAGGGAATAGGAGTTTGAGGGAGGCGGGACTTGCAATCCGTTGTTTGTTTCAGGGGCATGAGAGTTGGAGAGGGAAAGGGAAAAGGAATTAAGGAGGCCAACTCCCACAGATTTCTTCCCTGGGGAGGAGGTAATTCAGCGAGGATAGGGAATTGACAGAAAAAAGACCGCTTCATGCCTTGATCGCGTGCGTGGCGACCCAACGGGAGTACGAGCCTGCTAACCAGATACAACTTCCACGCGCAGCAGCGCACCGCGTCGGCGCCATGGCCGGTGCCCTGGAGTCGCTGGGTACGGAGAATAGATTGGAGAACTAGATGGGTGTGCCGCGACGCCTGGGGCCGCGCTGAGCGGCGGTGCCGCCGCCCGGCGTAGATGTATACTACGAAAGTGCAACGACACATGCATTTAATCAGACTCCCAGTCAAACGCATGATGTCCGTTGCACCAATCATGGAGTTTCAGTTCACCAATTCATGGCTTATGGCGCCTGCGTCTGCATGGTGTCTGGCTTGTACCAGCTGCCGGCACAGCTAAATTGAAGAACCATGAATATCGTCAAGCCGCTCGTCTAGCGCGCTGGCCTACAGCAGCCCAGCAGGGTGGACGTCCATGATGCAGCCGGCGGCTTCCACCTGGAACGACGCCAAGTCGATGGGGTGTCATTGGTAAGGAGGCGAATCGCGAACGGGTACGCGTGAATTCCCAATAGAAATTCCCAGCTCACACCAAACATGGAAGTGGGACTAATAATCAATTTCCCAAGCCTAATCCCCCCTCTCTAAACTCCCAAAGCCATTCCCCAAATTTGCCAAACACGCTGTCAAGGTTGTAGTTGGACCGACTACGACAAATCATCTCCCACTTCCTTTTTTCGAAGATCGCCGGATGCACACATCCATCTTTATTAAAAAAAAAAATTAAGTATTATCGTTATTTCACTATATAGTACACATAATAATTTGTAACATTCTCGACTAAACATCTCCCGCGCGGACAGTATAAAATGGAGAACCTGCCTTACATAAAATCCATAGAATAGGGATAGGAATTGAAAAATCCTTTTAAAAAAAGAAATAAATTGCAACAAAGATAAAATAGAAAAAAATAGAATGAACACAATGTTAATATTACAAAACCTCTTTATGTACAAACCATAAAGAAGCACATTTATTCTTACATAAAAGCTATGGATAAGTCATATATTCACATCACTATCTTTGGAAAATGATGAAAACATGCTTAATGACGGGAAAAAGGAAAAAACTAAATTTGTGGCATATTTTCCTAAGTTTGTGGCAACTAATTTCTATTGGAGGAAGTATCAAATATATAGTCCTAGTCACTGTCAACCCATATTGGGAGAAAGGGAAAAACTAAACAAAGGGAAATAGAAATAAATGAACTGATTCTCGTGCCTACCTTGCTTTCACCCATTCCTTCTAGTACAAAATAGTTGTGGACTCAAAACAGATCAAGGTGCCGTTCATACAATTTATCCCTCTTATTTGTAGAGCTTAAGAAAAAACTCAGTGAAACAACTTTGTTGGAGAAATGCTTGGTAGGCTTTAGGCTCATATAAACAAACTGCTCGCGGCTCAGTCAACAACGAGTTGAATTTGTGACGGTCGATTGCATTGTTGGCCTTGGCTTAACCCGTAGAGCATGGCACCTACCCCACAAGAACATGGCAACACAGGTAACATGACATAACCAATATGGGCACAAGTGTTTCACACAAATCAAAATCACAAACAAATACCAATCCATTGATGCCACGCCTTTCCGAGGCAGCGGTGGTGCCAGTAACTCATAATGAATGATAGCCACTGTAAAGTCTCTTCAGCAAAGGTCTCAAAGAAACGACATATTCCATGACCCATAAAGGAAAAAGGGAGAAGAGGAAAGGGGGGAAATGCTCTCATGCCCTCAACTTGAATTCTTTCATATCGCCAAAAACATCTTCAACCTGAAATAGATCTATGGGACTGATATGGTCCACGGTATCATACTCTGAGTGGTAGAGCTAGCATACAACCAATGGTGTCAATGGCACAATTGATATTATTTTTCTTACAATTTTTTTTTGAGAAATAGAAAAAGATCTTAGCAATGGTAATACTACCCGTAAATGACACAAAATGGTAGTTGGTCCTGGCTTTGTCATGTTATTCTCTTACGGGACAGATTCATATTATGCGGTTGAAAGACACCTGGAATTTGAATAGCTCCAAAACTTCTTGATCATCTCGATTTTATGTCGTACTAATGCTCCATGTGGAAGTATCTCAAGTCCGCTCGATTGCATTGTTTGGCTTAGCTTGATCAGTAACGCACGAGTACTAAGTGCACGAGATCATAGCCACACGGGCAAAACAAGAAAATTGTCGTAAGAAAGGTAAAATAGCACAATCGATAGAGGCCGCCTCTTCTACACCTAGCTTCTATCTCCACCTCTTCTCTTCCATAAAGTCAGTTTCCCCTCCTCTGGCCGGTCTTGTTGGCGTCGGGAGGGGTTGGGAATCCGATCTCTGAGTTGAATTTTAATAATCCTAGTATCAAACAAGGTCTTATGAGACGATTCAAATCTCGCGGTTGACAGTTTCTCACGTTCTAAAACCAAGAAATTCTACCAGTAACGTTAGGGAGCAGCGAGGTTTTCATCATCGATTTGTGCTCCTAGAGAATACATCTGCGACACAAATCTTGGAGAACAAATCAAAGTTGAATCATCTAGCATCCCATGTAAAAAGACATATCCCTAATGTGTACAGTACATTTTCTCTAAAACTATATGAAGATGTGTATTTTTTTTCTCTCGATAATGCTCCATTTGGTATACATCTCGCAGTACACGACTTCTAGATGAGTGAACGCATATATTGAGCCCAATTAAAACAAGAGCACAGCCAAGATCAACTTATAAATGATCGAAATACATTTTTATCTCGTACCATGAGTGATTGCAACAAACTGAATATTACGAACATTACAAAATGGCATGTAAAAAAAATTCAATGTATTTTTGCTCTAGCTAAGACACTTCACTATATATACTGCAATACGTAATACTCCCCAAAAAGAAGCATCTCTCATGTTTGCACTAAGCTAATTAGCTTATTTAATCAGCCACGGCGCCATGGGAATCGGCTAGCTAGCCGTTGATATTCGGAGTAGTTGTTCCCAGGAAGACGCCCCACTTGGGCTCGCCGACCTGCGCGCCGACGCCAGCCGGCTGGTCCACCGCTGTCGTCCTCTCCATCCCCGCCCCGGCGACGGCGGGCACCCTCGAGCCCGGCTCCGAGTGCACCTGCACCGACGTCGACGACGGCGCCTTGACCTGAAACGGGTTGAACAGCGACGCCCACACGCTGACCTGCTCCTGCCGCGTCGCGCCGACGTACGGCGGCACAAGCGCAGGGATTCCTCCGGCCGGGACCGCCAGCGCCGGCGGCGCGCCGCCGATCCACGGCATCGACGCGATCCCGCCGCCCGCCGCAGGGAGCGGGAAGACCCCCGGGAACCGCAGGCCGCCCGTTAGCGCCGGCAGCGGCAGCCACTTCCCGGCGCCGAGCGCCTCGTCCCCGCGCTCCCACGTGGCGGCCGATCCCTCCGGAGACGCCGCCGCTGCATCGGGCACGTCCATCGGCATCTCCATCGCCGTCGCCGGCGCCGTCGCTATTGTCGCCATGTTGGCTAGAGGCCGCGCCATGGCGCCGTGCACAAAGAAGACGAGGCAGAGCGTCGCGGCAACGGTGAACGTGCGGCAGCGGCGGTCCACCATCGTCGAGGTTGCTTGGTACGGCGGTGGACTGGTGTTGGTTGCTGCTGCTGCATGGCGGAGCTTTCTTAGGCCGTATATGTAGGAGACCACGGCGAGGTTTAGGTTGGGGTTTGTAGAGTACGTATCTGCAGGAGGAAACGCATGTAGATGTGTAGTGTTTGATGGTGGGTTTGACCAGTGTCAGGTTGGGAGCGGAGCGTACGTCGTAACCTGTAGAGAGGTTGGTTGCTGGATCGGTTGGGTCATGAAATGGCCGTGCTCGAAATGCGTCATAAAAAAATATTTAATAAGTTCGTTAAGACGCTGCAACCAGGGAAAACTCTACTATTAGTCAACAATGACTATATCCCATGCTTGGAAATTTGAAGAAAATGTTTAACCGTCTTGACCAAAAGTAAGGGAATGCACTTATGTATATAGATTATACTGTTGTATACAGATGATATAGTTGCTTGAAGTTGGTTTAACCTATGGATGTCCACCCATTAAAATATGGAGAAGAAAAAAATGGATTGAAGGAAGAAGAGTAGAGATATTTGTTCTAATATTTATGTTATTTTGAATAAACACAATAAAGGCATCACCAGTGCCCCGACGCATTCCGGTCACCTAAAGTGATCGATTGCGTCCGTTTGGGTCGGGTCACCGAAAGAAAATTGGCTGAATAGGCCCACGTTTGCGTTGGGGCTAGTCTAGCGAGCCAACCCATTTCTTTTCTTTAGGCCGTCAAGGTCGTTAATGGCGATTACTGATTTCGGGCGGGCGCAATGGATTCCCCCGCGCTTGGCTGCCATTTCACGTGCGTAGAAAACGAAACACCGGTTCCCGTCTGTCGTGCCTATATAATGGCCCGCGGGGCAAACTCTAATTGTAATCCTATCTACAAAACATGGTCGACCAGACCCAACCTGGAGCCGCTTTTCCGCCAGCACCCGCTATCTGGATTATCCGGACAGAGCGGAGCTTGAAGCGCGGGTCGCGTTCGAGGCGGAGCAGGCCAACACCTACGGCTGTGAGTACGAGCTCTACGGGGCCTAACGGGAGGGCATAAGGGAGGCGGTGGAGGCAGTGGCGCACATGGTCGTCGCCTTGGAGGACGAGCGGGTGCTCCTCGAGTCGCTCCACCGTCAGCCTCCATCGGCGACCCACGCCTACATCTAGGCGGTCAATGCCAAGCTCGCCGAGGCTCCGGGAGTCATAGGAAGCCATGCACCTCCTAGGGGGCCCAGATCGCGGACATCGTATACCTTGATGATGATGTTCGAGCTGGAGCAGCAGCCCAATATACCATGTCTACCCTCCACCACCAAGCTACCGATAGAGGGTGTGTCAGTCGCCAGAAGGAGCACAATGACATAGGCATCCCAAATGGGCCTGCCAAAGATAGTACCCGAGGTTTACTGAAGGCCCAATACCCGAGGAATAAGAAGATTCGGAAGCCCAAGATATATTAAGGAAAGTTAGAGTTGTAATAGGAAGTGTTATTTGTAATCTGGCGGGATGAGTTAGAAACCTGCCCGGACTCTGTAACTTGTACAAAACGAAACCCTCGGCTCCGCCTCCTATATAAAGGGGGAGTCGAGGGACGAAGAGATCATCGAATCATTGTTACAAACCCTAATTTTCATAATCGTCGAGTACTTTTCGGCTGAAACCTTCGAGATCTACTTGCCCTCTACTTCCAACTAAACCCTAGCCTATAATCCATAGGCATTGATAAGTTGATACCTTGTCAATTGGCGCCGTCTGTGGGGACTAGAGGAGTAAGGATCTGATCTCGATGGCACGTTCAAGATCTTCGACATCGTCAACCGCAAGCAACGCAATGGATCGAGGTAAACAGATCGCTGCTGGTCCTGTCGATTTTGTTCCTCACCCACCCTCCCGTTTGGATGCATATGCGTATCTGGCGGAGCCCATGGAGATGACGTTCGGAAGGTTTCACTTTCGCGTCGAGAAGGAAGGATCGTATCGTGTCGAAATTCCGATTTCGTCGGGATCGTCGGCGGTCGATTCCGATTTTTCAAGCTATACATCGTCAACCGAGTCAGGAGAAGAAGAAACTTCATCGACACATTACGTCAGCACCAGAGCAAGAGAGAAACTCGCCAAGATCTTCAACGACATGTCGTTTGAGTCATCTGCGGACTCATATATAAGCGATGGCTCAAGTGATGTCGACAGTTACGACTTCATCGACAAATCTATCACAGTGGGCAAGGTCTTCATCAATCTCAATGATGGTGTCACCAAACCCAACATAGATCTGAGTACAAAGCATCATCAAATTTATGCAATTGAGGATCAAGAGGAAACATCTGAGGCTTTCGACGATCTGGGAAATCCATACGTCGATCCCTCCAATCTGCGACAAGGCCTGGGCAACAAATACGTCGGACCAGAGCCACGAGACAGAGTTCAACTTTCACAAACAGCGTGGGACAGAGCCGTGAGAGCTATGAACGGTACAGAACCAATGGCTACCACGGCCACACCAGAGGAATTACAAGCATATCAATATAGACTCGCACGAGCTGCCAGAGAATTGGAAAAACAGACAGCCGAGTTAAACAGAAGAAAGGAGGCAGCTTCTGCATCCAGCAGGAGAAGGGCAGATCTAAGTCGACAATCTAGAACTTCGGGTGATAGCCACCGAGAGGCTCGGAACAGAGGAAGATCAAGGTTACAACACATACCCGAAGCTGAAAGAGAGCACTTGGTTCAAAACCTCGACATGTCCTTTATGTCGATAGATACAAGAGGGAACATTATCCCTAAGACACCAGAAGCTGGGTATATGGCGACACAAGCCTTTATCCTTGCATCTAAACCACCTCCAGGTGATCCAAGGGAAACACTATACAATATGGCGATAGCAGGGGTTGGAGCTATGGGGACAGCGTTTGTATCAACGCCTCCCGAAGGAGCGGCAAGGCAAAATAGTCCACGACCTGCAGCAGCAACGGCGGCAGCCCCTGAAGGGCCAAGCGGAGCAAGAGACACGACAGCACAAGCAAGGGTCGATAGAGCGCGGCAAAGCAGAAGGGATCATCGGCAATCTCCAGAGCTTAACGACGAAGATATGTGCGGCTTGCCATGCTTCACGAGGAGAGTTCGAAAAACTCGAGTCCCTTCAGGATTCAAGTTACCCGACAACTTCAAGAAGTTCGACGGCCTTTAAGATCCAGAAGATTGGCTAGTTGATTATCTCGAGACAGTGAAGCTCACAGGAGGAACCAAGGCAACAGCTATGCAAAGCATCCAAGTGCATTTGAGTGGAGCCGCACGATCTTGGATAAAGAAACTCACTCCAGGATCTATCGACAGCTGGGAAAGTTTCGAGGACGTGTTCGTCAAAAACTTCAGATCCACGTGCAAAAAACCTGCGTCGTTAGAGGAGTTAAGAGCATGTCGACAAAAGCCAGATGAGCCAATGAGAAAGTACATCCAAAGGTGGAATATCATCAAAAACTCGGCAGAAAATATATCTGACGAGAGAGCAATAGATGCATTTGTCGCAGGAATCAGGCGTGGAGATTTTGTCGAGGACTTGGGAAGGACCAATCCAAAGACAGTATCCGCGTTAATGGAGATAGCAAACAGATGGGCAGATGGAGAAGACGCTGTCCACAACAAACGGCACAGGTCGCCAGAGGAGGACCGTAGCCGAAACTATCAACCGAGGCGACGATTTCCTCGGCAGTACCAGAACTATGACGCTCCAGGACAAATTTCGGCAGGTTTTCGGGCAAATACAGGAGGAAACAACAGAGATGATTATCAGAGAAGCAGTGAGAAGCGAGGCGATAACAGGGACGATTCTCGCAACAACAGACAAAATAGCGGGCCCAGGTTCCCGAGGCCTTTCGTGTCCCCCGAAGAAATGATGAACGGACCATGCCAGATGCATTTTTTCCTCGACAGCAACGGAAAAAGACAGTCAGGACACCTACAGAAAGATTGTCGCAATTTCCAGGAAATGTTAAGGTATGCAGAGCACGCTAACGCTCGAGCAGCACAGAGAAATCCTCGGGAACCCAGGAGCGAGATTCACCTGCCACCACCTCCCGCGATTACAGACGACATTCGACACCAACTCAGAATAGCGGCAGCACCCCCACCACCACCTTATGTTGATCCCAACTCTCACGGAGCAGTGTCGATGATCCAGAAGGCAAGGCCGTCAAATAGAGCTCAGAAAGTAATCTCACGACAAGTGTTTATGGCAGAAAAAATGCCTCCACCAACTGTCGAGTATCTTAATTGGTCAGGGCAAGATATTGGCTTCACCATAGCAGATCATCCGCAACAAGTTCCTCGACCAGGGCAGTCAGCACTTATTCTGCCAGCAGTTATTGCGGGATTTGACGTCTCTCGAGTGTTCATAGACGGCGGCAGCAGCTTAAACCTCATGTACGCAGACACATTGAGGAAGATGAACATATCCTTAGCGAACCTGAAGCCAACAGACACAAGGTTCCATGGGATCACACCAGAGAAGCCAAATTATCCATTGGGAAAAATTAATCTCGACGTTCAGTTTGGAACCCGAGAGAATTATAGAATCGAGAGGCTGGAATTTGAAGTCGTGGATTTTCCGTCGCAGTACCACGCTTTGTTGGGATGACCAGCATATGCTAGATTTATGGCAGTACCACACTATACATACCTGTTATGGAGATTGCCTGGACCAAGGGGACCAATCACAGTCAAAGGAAGCTTCGCTTTGGCCGATAAATGCGACAAGGACTTTCATCGGCTATCAGAAACTTTCGGGATGCAAGCTGAGTATTTGGCGTCAAAAAGTATGACTGACTACGACGTGCTACCAGATGTTGGAAAGCCAAATAAAGAATCAACTTTCAATACCGAGAAAAATTCTAAGGAGGTGCAGATTCACCCGACAGACCCGAAAAAGACGACATCCATTGCAACAAATATGGATATCGCATAGGAAAGCGCGCTCGTCAAGTTCCTCCGTGAGCACTGGAAAATCTTCACATGGTGTCCAGCTGACATGCCAGGAGTACCCAGGGAACTTACCGAGCACCACCTCAACTTAGATCCTCTCGCGAGACCAATCAAACAACCCTTGCGGCGTTTTTCGGAACCAAACCGCAAATCTATGTTATCAGAAATAAATCGGCTCAAGGATGCTGGTTTTATCAAAGAGATATCTACAGAAGCCACATGGGTAGCTAACCCAGTGATGGTGCCGAAGAAACACACGACAGTCCTTCGCATGTGCGTCGACTTTACGTGTCTCAATAAACATTGTCCAAAGGATCACTTTCCCCTCCCGAGGATCGATCAAATTATCGATTCCACGGCTGGATGCGAACGTCTTTCCTTCCTGGACGCATATTCTGGTTATAATCAGATCAGATTAAAAGAAGAAGATGAATTAAAAACCACGTTTATTACACCATACGGCGTGTTTTGCTACAGAACAATGCCTTTTGGTCTAAAAAATGCGGGAGCAACATATCAGAGGATGATGCAGAAATGTTTGGCGATACAGATTGGGAAAAACGTGCAAGTATACATCGATGATGTCGTCATAACGTCAAAAAAGGGGGCAACGCTGATCGAGGATCTCAAGGAAACTTTTGACAACCTCGACAAATTCTGCCTCAAGCTGAACCCGACGAAGTGTTCTTTCGGCGTCCCAGCAGGAGAACTTCTGGGGTTTCTAGTTTCAGCAAGAGGAATTGAAGCAAATCCCGACAAAATACAAGCTATAGTAACAATGAGGAAGCCAACAAAGTTGAAAGAGATACATCAGCTAACTGGGCGAGTCGCAGCTTTAAGCAGATTCGTCGCCAGGCTGGGAGAAAAAGCGTTACATTTTACGCTTTGATAAAGCAAGGAGATAAATTCCAATGGAACGAAGAGGCAGACAGAGCTTTCGAGGATTTGAAGCGCACAATTTCGACACCACCAATTTTGGTGGCGCCAAAGGAAAAGGAACCTCTCCTGCTGTATATTGCAGCCACACCCCAAGTGATTAGTACGGTGCTAGTTGTCGAAAGAGAAGAAGAAGGGAAAATCCATGGAGTGCAGAGGCCAGTATACTTCGTGAGCGAAGTTTTGTCGCCCTCAAAACAAAGGTACCCTCAGTACCAAAAGCTAGCATATGGAGTGTTCACAACAGCACGAAAATTGCGCCACTATTTTTCGGCACACCCGATCATAGTGGTCAATGAAGCTCCCTTGTCAAATATACTAAACAATCCAGAAGCTACGGGTCGTGTCTCCCTTTGGGAAATAGAACTTTCTCCTCGGGACATCACGTATGAAAAAAGAAAAGCAATCAAGTCGCAAGTTCTGCCAGACTTCATTGCAGAGTGGATGGAGCTGCAAAACACAGGACCCCCAGACTTGTCGAGAACATGGACCATGAACTTTGATGGGTCCAAAAGACTTGAAGGAGCTGGCGCAGGAGTAGTACTCATATCACCTGAAGGCGACAATTTAAAATATGTCCTTCGGATGACGTTCCCTAACGCATCCAATAACGAAGCAGAATATGAAGCTCTCATACACGGGATGAAGATGGCGAAAGCTTGCGGTGCAACTCGACTAAAAATCTTTGGCGACTCACAATTAGTGGCTCAGCAAGTTATGAACCAATGTGACGCAGTCAATGACAGCATGATGGCATACAAGGAGGTGTACAACGAGCTCGAGAAGTTGTTTGATGGATGCGAAGTAAATCATATTAGCAGATTGAGCAACGACGAAGCCGACGTTCTTGCAAACATCGGGTCGCAATGCCTTGAAGTTCCGCCAGGCGTATTTTGGGAAGAGATAACAGAGAGATCTACTAAATCGACAAAATCAAAAAAGAAGGAGAAGAAACCCTCGGGGGCTACTAAGGAGGAGCAAGAAGAAGAAGAAGATCAGGACCTGATCATGATGATACAGATACCATGGATGCAGACGTATATATCATACATCCTCAGGAAAGAAATACCCGATGATCCAGTTGAGGCAAGGCGAGTAATTCGACGCTCCAAAGCTTTCACGGTGATCAAAGGAGAATTGTACAAACGAAGTATTTCAGGCGTCCTGCAAAGGTGCGTCACACCCGAAGAAGGAAGAATAGTTCTGAAGGATGTTCACGAAGGAATATGTGGCCACCACGCAAGTAGTCGAGCTATTGTAGCCAAGGTTTTTCGGGCAGGATTCTACTGGTTGACAGCAATCGAGGACGCCAAGGAAATAGTAAGAACGTGCGATGCGTGTCAAAGGTTTGCCGCAAAACCTCACTCTCCAGCAGCAGAACTAACACCAATACCATTGTCGTAGCCCTTTGCCCAATGGGGACTTGATATGGTGGGCAAGTTACACAAATCCTGGCCAGGAGGAAAGGAGTATATGCTAGTAGCTGTCGACAAATTTACAAAGTGGATAGAAGCGAAGCCGATAAATTCACCCGACGGAGCGTCCGCAGTAAAATTCATAAAAGGCCTCGTCTTCAGATTTGGAGTGCCCCACAGCATCGTCACACACAATGGCAGTAACTTCACATCCCACGAATTCAAAGATTATTGCAAAGAAGTGGGTATCAAATTGCACTTTGCGTCAGTTGCACATCCTCAAACCAATGGGCAAGTCGAGAAAGCCAATGGCATCATTTGCAATGGCATCAAGAAACGCCTGCTAGGACCACTAGAAAAAGCTCGACATACCTGGCCAGAAGAACTACCAAGTGTGTTGTGGAGCATCCGAACAACACCAAATACGGCGACACAGGAGACCCCGTTTTTCCTGGTCCATGGAGCAGAGGCAGTACTTCCAATAGAAATAGAGCACGACTCCCCCAGAGTTACAGAGTATAATGAAGAAATTTCTAAGATAGCGTTGGAAGACGACGTCGATGCACTCGACGAAGCTCGAGATGAAGTACTATCAAGGGTAACCAAATACCAACAGGACTTGAAGAATTACCACAGTCGACGTTTGCGGCCAAGATCTTTTCAGGTGGGAGACCTAGTTCTTCGGCTCACGCAAAAAAGTCATGAAAAACTCGAGTCACCATGGCTTGGCCCTTACATTGTCACGGAAGTAATCGGAGGAGGAGCATATAGGATAAAGGACAAGAAGACAGGGGTGGAGGAGCAAAACCCCTGGAACGTGGC
Source organism: Lolium perenne (assembly GCF_019359855.2). Taxonomy (NCBI): domain Eukaryota; kingdom Viridiplantae; phylum Streptophyta; class Magnoliopsida; order Poales; family Poaceae; genus Lolium; species Lolium perenne. The sequence continues at coordinate 27,401,544 of NC_067248.2, read as the reverse complement.
GCAACTCAGGCGGTTCTACGCCTAGAGCTGAAAAATAGTCCTTGTAAAACCTCAATGTACTGAAACGCCCGCGAGTTTTCAGACGCACTCTTTTCCTTTTTCGGGGCACCGTGTGGGGCCGGGAAAGGTTTTTAATGAGGCGGGCTCGCGGTGCTGCAATATAATAAAGATAGTATCAGTATGCTTTTTCTTCATCGACACGCTCAAAGTTTCGGACACGATGAATTCCAATATAGTTCTTCGAAAAAAGAAAAGCCTCGCCTTGGTATTAAAATACCTCGCGAGTAAATAAAGAGAGGAAATAGTACTTAACAAAAAAGTTCGGGGGCCGATTCTCGCTAACACTGCATATTGAATAAATGCCTTGGTTCAAAACCTCGCAATACACAAATACAAAAAATAGCCACCACAACACTCGGGGGCTAGACAAATATAGAAATATGATGATTGTTTCACAATACAAATCACAATTGTGGGTTACAAAGAAGAAGTTATCTACCCGAGGAAAATAATCAGTCATGATTCAATATATCATCAAGGGTAATTCTATTTTCTTCAGGAGCAGCGCCAAGAAAATCAGCATAATGACCATCTGCAAAAAAGTCGGCATCCATCCGAAGAAGGTCTTCAATCATTTCTTCGGCTATAGGCGAAACCTTCGTGTTAATTCGGTCGACACCAATTCTTCGGCGCCTTACCTTCTCATGAACTTTCGCAACAACTTGGGTCAGGTCAAGCTTCGAGTGGCAAATCTGAAGCATGATAAGGGCAAATCTGGCGCCAGCTACAAGTTGAGCTCTGACAAAATCATGGATCCTGTGGGCATCCTTGAATTTCTCCATTAACTCGGGAAGAGTTTTTGGTTGAACGTTCCGAGGAAACATGGAATTGTAAACCATAGACAGGGTCTTGGTACAGAAGTTAAGGAAGTCGCGAGTTTGAGAGGCGCGATCCTGAAATCTGACAATCTGGCGGGTCCTCTCTGGGGTAGCCCAAAACAGAGAACCATGGTCAAGGGAAAGGTTAACAAGGAAGTTCGTCCTAGTATTTACCCTCTCTTCTTCGGCAACAGCATCAGCAAAGGAACCTATTAAAGCAACGAAGCAGAAAACTTCAAGAAACATAGCATGAAGACGGAAGATATCGGAGGATGAAACAAGCATACCCGACATATCCGCACTGGCTTCACTCATTAACTCGAGCATGAAATTTTCTCGAGCAGTCGCCTTTTCAGCCTCGGAAGCAGCGATTTCCTTAGCAGCCATGGCCTCGCAAGCTTGCTGAAGTGCAATTTTTTCGGCTTCGGATGATTTACGAGATTTCTCCATCATCACAAGTGTTTGCTTCTTTGCATACTGAAGTTGCTGCCGAAGTTCATCCAATTCTCGCGGCAAGGAATCTTCGACAGGTGTAACATCAGCAAGAGTTCTTCTTGAGCGAGAGGAAGAAGGCGAAACATTGGAAGGAGCGGAGGATGGAGTATAGTTATCAAATACCAACTGAAATTTAATGAAACAAGACAACATCAATCAACAAGGAAAGACAGAGTTTTCATTAATCTTTCGGAATAATTACAAAGGCCTTACAGTGTAGCTAATAAAGTACGTGTCGCCAAATAACTACTTTGGCGACAAGAGCAAAAGAAACAGAGAAAGAAAAACAAAGATGCATGCAACTAGACCTCCGGCCTTGATGAGCTAGGAGTCGAAGCTGGTTTGATCCCGAGATAGGCCAAGATTTTCTTCGTGTTGGGCTTGGCTGCCTTAATCAGCGACCTCCATCTTGATTGCTCTATCTGATTGGTGTCGCCAACTTTCATCCAATCAACAGATTGTTGGCTGTCAGCGACCAAGGCAACAGTACTCTCGACAGCAATCTTCATGTTTTCCTGGCGCATCTTCAGTCCAAGGTCATCTGATGAATTAAAGATCTTGGCAAGGGTAAGGAAAGTCGGGGGCTCCTCTTTCTTCGGGAAGAAGTAGGGGAACAGCGCCGACAGTCCCGCACTAGCATTCGCCACGCCTTCACGAATTTCGGCTCCATGAAGCTCAAGATAAGAAAGTGCGTCAAGAAGAGGATCATTGTCGGGATTCTCCAGGTCAAACTCTTGGTTTGTTTGGTCTGCCACATGAAACAAAACGCTGGTCAAAAACAAGACACAATGGGTAGCACAAAAATAGAAGAAATCAATAATATTACTTTGAGTGCGTCGACTTTGTGATTTCAGACATTTGAGGACCCCCTGCTCACGATCAGCCTGTGCAGCTTTGTGCTCATTTAAAGCAGTTTCAGCATCCTCAAGTCTTTTCTGCAGATCCTCGACACGAGCAACCTTCGCTTTGGCTTCATCAGCCTCTGCTTTGGCATCACTAGCAACAAGTTCGGCTTTCTTACGCGCCGCTTCACTTTGCTTCAGTTGTTGAGCAAGTGTGTCGGCACGTTTGTTGGCCTCTGCAAGTTTCTCTGTCGAAGTATAAAAGAAAAACGAAAGGTCAAAAAGGTTGCGACAAAGGACAGGAGCAAGAAGTCAAAAACAAAGACAGCAAAAAAGTTATTACCCTCAGTTCTGTTGGCATGTTCACGGTACCCAACGAATTGGGATCCGATGCGAATAAGCTCTTTGACCATGGGCTGTCAAAGAAGAAAAAAAAGAGAGAGAGAAATATCGGTATGAAAAACGGGTGAAGACATGAAAAAACAAAATAGAGGAAATATAGATATCGACAAACTTACATCGTCCAAGAACAAAGTAGAAGAGCCGCCTAATTGAGGGGCAGGCTCCACAATCGTTTCAATCCTTGCCCTTTTTGGTGAAGGCGCAAGGGGGCTTGATGGCGGAGTAGTGGTGACGACGTTCCGTTGAGGAGGCGAAGATTCTTCTCCTTCAACTAGTGTGTCCGAAGCAAGCAAAGTATGTGACGTACTCGTACGGGGAGCCGCGTCGACAGCTCGTACTTCTCCCTCGTCATCACTACAATTAAAAGAAGACAGCATAAAAAGCAGGACAAGACAAAACATTTCGGGTACAGAGATAAGGAGAAATAAAATAGACTTACGAGCTGACGAAGGATTCAAGATAAGGATCGTAAGTTGCCTTCTGGTGTGAAGGATCAACTTCTTCGGCTTTGGAAGTGCCGGAGTCTTCGACATTATTCCTTTTCCTTTTGCCTTTCGGGGAGACAGCGGGGGGAGGAGATTGTGCCGATGAAGTATCTTCGGAATTACCCGCAGATTTTCGTGAATCCACGGGTTCGTTCACAAAAGATGGAGCTTCCTGATTGTCATCCGTGACAATGGCCCTTTCGTCGACTTCTCCATCCTCAGGAAGAGGAGGAAGAGAAGCCATAGTAGGATGGTTCTGCAGGAAAATAGCGACAAAAGAAAAATTAGAGAAATATCAATACAATGAGATACAGGGAAAGTTCGGAATAAGACAAAAATTCGAGAAGACAAAATACCTCGGGGAGAGGATTGGCGGATCTGTATGGTGTCACGCGGCAAGAGGAGGGAATAGGATCCTTCTTGTGCAGCGAGGACATTCTTCGAATCAGCTTCTCCAAGTCCTTTACAGAAATATCATTGGAGAGCCTATTGGCGTCATTTGCACCAGCATACGTCCAAAGAGGATTTTTGCGGGCCTGAAGAGGCTGCACTCTAATCTTAAGGAAGTAGGCGGTGATTTGAACACCAGACAGTTCTTTGCCTCGAGTATTTTGAAGCTGATGAATACGAGACATAAGTGCTTCTGTCGATGTTTTCTCTTCTTCGGAAGCTTCAGCATCCCAGGAGCGGCGGCGCTGAATTTTAGCACTTCCGTCGAAAGGGGCTATGTTGTGCTCAACAGAATTGGCACTTTCTTCGTGTATGTAGAGCCACCTTTTGCGCCACCCTTGGACAGAATCAGGAAATTTGACGTCGAAGTAATCAACGTCAGATCGAACACAGATAACAACGCCGCCTATGTTATAGGAGGCGTTGTGGGAGCCATTGCGGCGGAGGCAGAAAATGCGTTTCCACAGAGCCCAATTAGGAGGGACTCCAAGGAAGCACTCGCAAAGAGTGATAAAAATAGAGACATGGAGGATGGAATTGGGGGTCAACTGGTGCAGCTGAATCCCATAAACAAAAAGAAGGCCGCGGAGGAAATCGTGAATTGGGGCAGAAAGGCCGCGGATAAGGTTGATGTCTTGGTTGGAGATTTTAGATCTCTCCCACTCAAGATCTTCAGCGGCCATCTTGGACTCTGGAGTGCTGTGGCGAGTAAGTCGCGTGCGCGGTGGCATCAACGGCACTGGAAAAGCAACGTTCGTGCGTGCGGAAGATCAAAGAGAGTTGGGCGTAGGGGAAGTTTTTGCAAAGAGGAACAGATGTGCGGCGCAAGCGAAGGAGTGAACGGAGGTTGAAGAAAGGTTTATATAGGAATCGGGCAAAGCAATTCACCGTTGGATGAAAGAAATCGTGTGGCGTTACTGTACGTGCGCCAGGAAAAGCGGAGGACGTGTGTCCCCCACTTGCACGACGTGTCAACGTGGTGGACACAATGGACCCACAAGGCAGAAAAATCACGACTATTAACAGAGATGAAGTAAATTTGACTAAGGGAAGCATGTCGACAAGAAAAATAAAAGCAGATTGGCGACAGGAGAAGTCATTGAATACTTCGGGAGCCTTTGATCAAATACAAGTTTTTGCCCAAATGCTCGGGGGCTACTTTGACAAAAGTAAAATTTCGAGTATGGCAATATAGAAATTGTGAGAGCCTACAACCAAGCACAAGTCTTTGGCTGTAGCCTCGGGGGCTACTCCCATCGGGAGCGCTGGTCGCGCACCCGAGAGATGAAAAGAAGATCATATCGAGAAATAATGACAATATAGCGGCAAGGTGGACTAAAATGTTGAGCCTACAACCAAGTACAAGTCCTTGGCTGTAGCCTCGGGGGCTACTCCCATCGGGAACGCTGTTCGCGTGCCCGATGAAGTTAAAATAGAAAGATAGAAAAGCAAAAAAGTATATTTCGAGTTATAATTAACTCTACATATACTCCCATCGGGAGAACAAAGATAAGTCATATTTGACTCGGTAAAATGTGCCATTCCAACAGGAAAAGCACTCGACAATATATTCTCGTAACGCCAAAGTTGCAATCAATTTCGAATGCCGCAAAATTTGCGAAGGTAAGACCCCAGATCCGTTTCGCTGGGCGTGGCATCGCCGAAGACTGCGCTCACATTTTTAACCGTATCAACAGATACGAAGAAAAATCCTAACGGACGCGTTAGGTACTCGATAAATTTGACTGGGACTCGACAGAATGGTAAGACCTTAAGCGGCACCTGTCGAAGTTTACACCAGTATCCCGAGATCATGTCCAGGGACGTGATCTTGAAGTAGGTTTTTGCGGATTGCCACTAGAGCAGTTAACTAGTACCTGATCCGTCAGATGAACTAGCCCCAACTACCATTAACCCAGTACAAAAAAAAATTTTATTTGAATAAATATAAAAAGGTTACACTTCTCAAATAAAAATAAACAAAGGAGATTTTCCCCGACTCTACGATTCAAGCAAAATCTCGGGGCTACCGACATAGGCATCCCAAATGGGCACGCCAAAGATAGTACCCGAGGTTTCTTGAAGGCCCAATACCCGAGGAATAAGAAGATTCGAAGCCCAAGATATATTAAGGAAAGTTAGAGTTGTAATAGGAAGTGTTATTTGTAATCGGCGGGATGAGTTAGAAACACCCGGACTACGTAACTTGTACAAAACGAAACCCTCGGCTCCGCCTCCTATATAAAGGGGGAGTCGAGGGACGAAGAGATCATCGAATCATTGTTACAAACCCTAGTTTTCATAATCGTCGAGTACTTTTCGGCTGAAACCTTCGAGATCTACTTGCCCTCTACTTCCAACTAAACCCTAGCCTATAATCCATAGGCATTGACAAGTTGATACCTTGTCACACAACGCTCGGAGACCGCCTCACCGCCACCGGCATTGAGGATGCATGCTTTCTCGCCGGTAGTCTCAGGCAGCGGCGAGGGTAGGGACGCGAGGAGGTGGTGGCTGAGTGGTTAGGGTTTGGTCGCCCGAGCCGCCCCAAGGGAGGAGTGGCGCACGCGGAGTTCATTATTTGCGTGCTCGGAAAAAATCCTTGTAATTCAATCTATTTTGAACAAAGGGATGATTGAGTTCCTCTCTACATAAATAAACTTGGGAGAGATTCTACCCGACCAATGGCTGGTGGCGGCGAGTGCCAATGGCTACGGCGGCGGTCGTGCATACACTGAACAACACTACGTTCTCTCTCTGTCCTGACCTTCCATGGCAGCCTAAATTCAGCAATTTACACGTACTACTATCATTAGCTTTTTTCTATCCCGTGGCCTCTGTCCACAACCCGCCCGATCCTTGTTTACTCTGGCCTCCCTCAGCCGAATCCTCTCAACGCGCAGCCGCTCCTCCTCCGTTGTCTCACTCAGTCACGCTCCTACCGGCGTCGAGCCGTCGCTGCTCCTCCGTCGTCCCTCCGCCACAATGAAGAAATCAGGAAGGCTAATTGGCATAGGTGGAGAGTGGAGACAAGGGAGAAGCCAGCGAACGACGTCGGCCAACGTAGCCAGATCCGCCATGGGAGCACATCGCATCGCACCACGAGCCTCTTGGGTGCTCGCTTGCGTCCTCTAGCCTGGATCTGGAGAGAGAATTTGCGGCGGCGAAGGGGAACATGCGTCGGAGGCCGGAAACGGGCCTAGCGGGCCTAAACCGGGTTTTCTGGAGGCCTTTTGGTGCGGGACGCGAAATCCGTCCGCGTCTTTTTTTCTCTCGGTGGATTAGTCCCATACCGGAAGTTTTGTAAAAACGTGACCAGTTTATAAGACGAAATCCTGCAAACGCTATCGCCACCACGGGAAGGTGCACGGCTGTCAGCTGCGAAAGATGCCAAAGAGCACAAAAAAAAGAGGCACCGCCCAGCCATGATCATGCACATAAATATGTGTTCGCATGGCGAAAAAAAAATGCAGTGAAAAGATCTTCCCCAGATAGCGGGATGCACAGTCGTAAAAAAAATAGCGCAATTGCATCTTCCTGTGGTGGCATGCCCTAGACATTAGGGCCTGGCTTTTTGTTTTTTAATTTCAATTTTTTTTGCTAAATACAATGACCCAGTTGGTTGTCTTGCGTATCTGACAAAGCGTCCATGTCAATGATATTGCAGCTTCGGAACATCTTCTGATGCTACTGCTTCTCTTCATTATCATTTGGCCATCTGCATTGACATTTGCAATTGGCAAGTAGACCATTATATGGACGGACAACACTTCAGTTCTTCTCAAGGGTTTGCCACCATTATATGGCCTGACAAATATAACATATTCCTGCTGCAAAAACAGGGATGAGAATAAGTACATTTTCTACAGATTTTAGAGTGGCTGTCGCTCGAAAGCTAGGATCGGGATGAGAGTGTTAGGGAAAAACGATGAACAGAGGCTAGGGTTTTTGTGCTACTCAAGCTTTTCTGCTCGTTTCTACTTCCTTTTATTCAGCTTATAGAAGGGAAAACGTGACCACGATCTCCACGTTCGTGCCATCCCACGAACAGATCGAGTGCCGCGTGAGACTCGCTCCGAGTCGTTGCCAAAACGATCGGAGCTAAACACTAGCTTACAACGGCTAAGACTAAACCTGACGAAACTGAAACCTGACGAAACTGAAACTAAGTAACAGCAGCTGGGTTTATTCAACAATCACCCCCCAAACGCTGCTGCTCTACTGAATCTTGCCCATGTCGATCTTGTCTCGCAGCTCCTGGAATCGGACTCGCCCAAGGGGCATCATCAGAATGTCCGCGAGTTGCTCAACAGTATTGGTGTACTCGACATCGATCTTGGTATCTTCCACACACTCCCGAATGAAGTGATAGCGGACGTCGATGTGCTTGCTTCGATCGTGGTACACCGGGTTCATGCAGAGAGATATTGCAGACTTGTTGTCCACCTTGATCATCGCCGGAGCTGGTTCCTCTCCGGTCAGATCAGCTAGTAGACGTGAGACCCTGGCATGCCGCTGTGGTGGCGGCGATGTACTTAGCCTCGCACGTGGAGAGTGCCACCACCTTCTGCTTCGTGGATTGCCAGCTAACTGGACAGCTGTCGAGGAAGAAGAGCACGCCGAATGTGCTCTTGCGGTCGTCGAGGTCGCCGGCCATGTCGCTGTCGCTGTAGCCGATGAGGTGCTCGTCCGTGAGCGGGCCGCGACCCATGAAGCAGCCCAGCATGCGCGTGCCTGCAACATACCGTAGTATGTGCTTCACCGCCGCCAGATGCTCGACGGTGGGCTTCTCCATGTAGCGGCTCACGTATCCCACGGCGAAGGCGATGTCCGGCCGCGTGTGTACAAGGTAGTGCAGGCCGCCGACGATGCTCCTGTATGCCATGGCATCCGTTCCCGCCGCCGTGCTGCGTTTGCTCAATTTGAGCCTTGCCTCCATTGGTGACGTGCTCGCTTTGCAGCCCTTCATCCCGGCCTGCTCCAGGAGTTTGTCAGCGTATGCCATTTGCGCGATGGCGATGTCGTCCTTGTCCTGACGCACTTCGATGCCGAGGTAGTAGCTGAGCAAGCCCAGGTCGCTCATGCGAAACTCATTCTGCATCTCAGCCCATCATCGGCGCCGGTGATGATGAGGTCGTCAACGTACACCCCCACAAGGAGTCGCCCTGGCCCTTGACCCCGCGTGTAGACATCGTGGTCTGAGATACTGCGACAGAACCCGAGCACGTCGAGCGTCGTGTCCAGCTTCGCGTTCCACGCTCGTGGCGCCTACCGGAGACCATAAAGGGCTTTGTGAAGCCGCATTACCTTGGTCTCCTGTCCGTCGACGACGAACCCTGGAGGTTGCACCACGTACACCTCTTCCTGCAGCTCGCCGTTCAAGAAGGCGGACTTGACGTCCATGTGATGCACGGCCCATCCGCGGCGCGCGGCGAGGGCAAGCATGAGCTGCACGGACTCCAGCCGTGCGACAGGCGCGAAGACTTCCTTGAAGTCGATGCCCTGCTGCTGCACGTAGCCCTTGGCTATGAGGCGCGCCTTATGCTTGACGACGACACCGTTCGAGTCCTTCTTGAGCTTGTAAACCCACTTCATGCCAATCGGGCGGTGTCCAGGCACAGGGTTGACGAGAGACCAAGTGTTGTTATCCTCGATGGAGGCAAGCTCTTCGTGCATGGCGCGCCTCCACAATTCCTCCTTCTTAGCCTCGGCTAGCGTGCGTGGCTCGTCACCCGTTGTCAGGTGCAGTTCCTCGCTGTCCATGTCAAGGACATAGTCATCGAGTTGCTTGTTAGGCATGACGATACCTTGCTTGCCGCGCGTGATCATCGGATGCCCTCCTCGCGCTGCAGGGTGCACGTGTGCTGCAGTGCTCGCTGCCGATCCTCGCGAAGTTGCCGGTGCCGATGAAGCTCGAGTAGGTGGAGTTGGTGGCGTAGGCGATCCTTGATTGGAGGCGCCCGCAGGTGAGGGCGTTGGAGTTGCATGGGAGTGTGCCCGCTCAGCTGCCGGTACAGTGTTGGCAGCCGCTGGCACAGAGGTGCCGTGCACCAGGTACTCCACGGTGAACGGCGTGTTCACCGCCGTGGTCTCCTCCTCGCTCCAGTTCCAAGAGGCGTCTTCGTCGAACACCACGTCGCGTGTGACGTGCACATGCTTCGCCGCCGGATCGTACACGCGGTAGGCTTTCGAGCCAACCTCGTACCCGATGAACACCATCGGAGTGCTCCGATCGTCAAGTTTCTTCAGCTGCGGCCGTGCACTCCTCACGTGCGCCACGCAGCCAAAAGTGTGCAGGAAGTGCACGTCGGGCTTTCACCCGAACCTGGCCTCATACGGCGTCATGCCGGAGACGCTCCGCGTGAAGGAGTAGTTCAGGACGAAGATCTTCTGAGCACGGCCTCGCCGCATCGATCGGTTCGGAGGGTGCGCAGTCTCCGGCCAGATTCATTCTCTGCCAGCGCCTGGAAGCGAATGATCGCCTGGGCCGCCTCGTCCTTGGATGCCAGGAGCGACGCCGACATATACCTGTTGTGGTCATCGACCAACAGGAGGAAGTACCGGCGCTCGCCAGGAGTGGATGGCGCGATGGGGCCGCACAGATCCCCATGTACCAACTTGAGCGAATCGTCCGCCCGGAACCTCGCCTTCTGCGGGAACGGCATGCGTCGCTGTTTGCCGGCGAGGCACGCCTCGCAGAGCTGCTCCACCAGCTCGATGGGTGGCATCCCTCACACCAGATCGCCACGCACCATCTTCTACATCGCATCGAAGTGGAGGTGGCCAAACCGGGCGTGCCAACGCCACGACGCTGAATCATGCTGAGCTGCAAGGCACACAGGTTGCACCGGCCGAATGGTGAGCTTGTATAGCCGGTTTGATGATCGCGATACCTTGACGATGAGCTGCTCATGTGCGTCGCGGATGGAGAGGATGCCGCGCCTGATCTTCACCTCGAACCAGTTTTTGTCCAACTGTCCGAGGCTTATCACGCTTGACTTGAGCGCTGGGATGTACAAGACGTCGGTGAACGCGCGGTGCGCACCCCCGTCGATGGTGAACAAGACGGTGCCTCGTCCGTGGATTGCAACCACCAAGCCGTCTCCAAACCTCACCTTGTCGGAGACCTTTTCATCCAGCTCAGCGAAGGCGCTCTTGTCCCCCGTCATGTGGTTCGTGGCGCCGGAGTCCAGGTACCATGCCAGATCCTGGACGTCCCCGGCGTGCATGGGCTGGAGCTTCGCCCTCTCCTCGTTGCAGAGGAAGTGCGAACCGGAGCGGATCGGGGCGTCTCCCGCGGCAGGGAATTCGCCTGTTTCGGCTGCCTCGGTGTGGACTCCACTCCAGGTTCCGTCACCTTGATGACGTGTGCCATCATCATGGCGGGATCGGCGTCCTCCTCGGAGGCGAGGTTCGCCATATCGCGCTACGCGTCGTCGCGCTTTTTCTTGCTACAGTCACGGGCCCAGTGGCCCTTTTTCTTGCAGTACATGCAGGTGTCGCGGTCGTCGTTGTCTCCCGCAGTAGTGGGCGGTGTCGCTGGCTTCTGCTGAGCCTGGCCGCCCTTGCGCCTGGTGTCCGCGCGGTCGCGGCCTCCGTCGCTGCCACCGCTGCTGGAGCCGCCGCTGCGGCCCAGCTTCCTCCTCTCCTCCCACTGTTGCTCAGTGAGAAGGAGTTGTCCTCCCGCCGTGCCTTGATCGCCGTCCAGGCGTTCCTCACCGCACGCAGGTGCCCGACCACCTCCTCGACGGTCATGGTGGACGGATCGAGCAGGGTCTCGATGGAGAACACAATCTGTATAAAGCGCTTTGGCACAACTGAAAGGAATTTTCTTACGATTTTCTCGTCGTTCACGGCGTTGCCGAAGGACCGCAGGGTCGAGGCGAGGTTCGAGATTCTCATCCCAAACTCGTCGACACGCTCGCCGTCCTTGAAGACGATCGTCTCGAACTCGGTGTGGAGCCGTCGCACGCGCGCGTCGCGCACGCGGTCGCTCCCCTAGTTCTGCAGCTTGACGGCCTCCCAAGCCGCCTTCGCCGTCCCCTTTCCGATCAGCATCGGATGCATCTCGGGTGGGGTTGAGCGGAGCAGGGCCGCCAGAGCTTGCTTGTCCTCGCGACGGGACATGCCATCGTCCTCGATCGCGTCCCACAGGTATGCAGCCTAGAGGTTTACCTCCATGACCATGGACCAGTTGACGTACGCTGGAGCATCGGGAAGACGAGGCCGCCGCCCCCGCCGCTGATCTCCCGCACTACTTGTTGCTGAACGACGATCTCACCACCCGCCGATCTCCTCATCCTGCTCCGGCCACAGCTTGGGGAGCGCACGCGCCGCGAGCCTCCCGCTGGTGACCTAGACGCAGACGGTGATGCGGATGGGGTCTTGACCTCCTTTGCAGGTGCAGGTGGTGGTTGTAGGATCGGAATGAGAGTGTTAGGGAAAAACGATGAACAGAGGCTAGGGTTTTTGTGCTGCTCAAACTGCCGCAGCTTTTCTGCTCGTTTCTACTTCCTTTTATTCAGCTTACAGAAGGGAAAACGTGACCACGATCTCCACGTTCGTGCCATCCCACGAACAGATCGAGGGCGGCGTGAGACTCGCTCCGAGTCGTTGCCAAAACGATCGGAGCTAAACACTAGCTTACAACGGCTAAGACTAAACCTGACGAAACTGAAACCTGACGAAACTGAACCTAAGTAACAGCAGCTGGGTTTATTCAACAGTGGCAAGGAGAATTGCTTTCACCGTGCACAAAGTAATGATACTTGGAAACACACACAAAAAAAAAAGGAATTTGATGCCATTTAACAACCGCGGAAGTGCCAACTTGTAATATGATTTTCAAGAAACATATGCACTTTTCCCATCAGCAAATACGATTGTAATTAAGACAAGGTTAAGGCAACGAACAACAAAGCCATACACCAAACTCACCAGGTTCATCAGCTTGGATACTTTTCTGTGTGTGCTTGCTAATTTGAGACTCCTCGTTGTTCCGGAGATCAAAGATACTCATACTCATGTGAACCACTTACATAAACCAGCAATGAAGCATCTTCACCTCTCGTGGCATTGGTGTCTGCATCCATAGAGGAATCATCCTTTGACAAAAGCAATGCTACCTCATTTTGCCTGAAAGAAAGGAGAAAGTAATCAAAGTTAAGCCTTAATAGACTCCCCTGGTCAATTCCCATAAAAAGCATAGATGCGCACAGTGGAGAAGAAACCAAACCAAAAGCAGAACCTAAACAACAAGAAAGTGAACACACGATGAGCTAGCAGTGTGGTTAGAGCAAGCAGATGGTGAATGTACCATTTGATGCTAACTATGAACATAACACATGTCAATATAGCACTTCAAAACTAGCTGGCATGAGATATAATAATTTAACTGAGCATACCTTCTTCACAGACCAGGACGGAACTGAGCTTCAAACTTATGCATCAAATAGTAGTGTTACCCCATCTTGCTCTGCCGGTGTTCCTCCTTCAGGGCAGCTTAGAAGAGAAAAGACCGCAAATTCACTCTTACTTGACAAACAAAATGCAGCTGTCAAAAGCACACACATAAACATGAGAACTAGATTAAATATGCATGTTTGACCGAGGACATGGACCAGCAATTTGTATCATTACTGCCCGCAACAGTTTTTTCACATTGGTAACCAGGCTAAAACAACTACTTTAATTACAGTGAACTACTTTACCCAATTTGATGCAAGTGCGCAACTATTCGACCGGGAAAAACATTACCTTGCAGTATTATACCTGAAATGAGTTACTTCAGCTATCATTTGGTTTCCCTTGAAGATTTCCAAACTTATCTGAATGGTCATACTGGGCCTGCAGTACTTAAGGAGTTTAGTCGTGCAACCAGTAATAGAAGGTGTAACAAGGTTGCACTAGATCATTTTAACATGCCACCAGGTTAAGCAGCTTTATACTTCTCCATGATTGTAAAGACAAACTTTGGACCCACACATACAGATCAAAATATACTCAGCGAAATAGGAAGAGAATCAAAGAGGGTAGAGAATAGTTTATGCCAGAGAACCCAATGAAAGAAAACTATAATATTAAATATGACACAGGACATGTATCAACTACATTTAGAGGATAGCAGCAGATTATTTGATGCTTTCAAACATTATCACATGAATAAGATACAAACATAACCATAAGAAGAAAAATGAGCAACATAAACATAAAGAAGGATATAATGAAGATAACTTAAGTTATTTAGCATTGGCAGTATGGGGCAAAGGTATCGCGCCATAATATCATCAACGGGATGAAATTTCCTGCCGCAAAGTTGAACCTGAAGAGGTTAACAATATTGGGGTCAATCCTATTAGAATGTTCCATGCATTGCTGAGAGTAGGGAGGAACTCATTCTATCCATAACTGATCTTGCTGCCTGGATATGTGTATGACCATGTAGAACAACATAGTCTATGGTGGATTAAAAAACATGGTCTATGGTGCACAGCTGAATTTTATCCTGAAATAATTTGATGTTGATAGATCTGTTGTAATTGAAGTATACATATGGTGACATGATAGGAAACCTTGCAATCCTGAGTGCAACAATGAACCTCATTGCTCCATTGGTCCTTTCAATGGTTGAATTTCCATAGAAAAGAAGAGTAACACTCTTGCCAATGACGAGTACTCGGACGCTGCAAGATACTTGGGGTGAAAATTCTTCAAAAGAATAGAGAAAGATCCCGTCGAGCGGATGGTGGGCGTCGGTGTAGCACCACCATTGGTGTTGGTGGCATCATCATCTACCACAAGGTTGAACGAGCTCTGGGACGCCGCTGCCAGAAGTCGTAGGCGAAGTTGGTGCTGGGGCCGAGGTGAGTGCAGACGCGGCTGCTTTGCTTGTGCAACTCGTCGAACTGGTGGTGGGCGTCCGAGCAGCGAGGCAGTTAGAGTTGGTGGAGGAAGGTGCCGCTCGCGGTCTGTACAGGGGCGTGCAGATCGGGCCGCGAGGAGGCCGGAGTCGTCGCTGACGAAGCCCTTGGGCGATCCACGGCGTTGCCAGCGACCGCTTCCTGTATGGCCTGGTCGTGCCTCTCGAACGCAGCGTCTAGCGCGCTCGAGCTGGCCTCCTCAGTACCACACTCGCTGCCGCTTCCCGCTATGGTGCCGCATCAGCAGCAGGGCCTCCTCGCTGCTCCTCCGTTGTCCATCGCTACGCGGGGGATGACGAGAGCGGGGAGGCTAATTGACCCTGGTGCATAAAAGGAAGGAGCCAACGAAGACGAAGGCGGCGTCCATGCTGTTGGCGGCGACGGCGCCAGCGCCGGCGACGATGTATGTGCGTGCAGAGGTCTAACCTCGATCTGGAGACAACGGAGCGCAGGCGAAGAACCTCCGGCGACGAAGGGGAACAGGCGTCGTGGGCTGGAAACGGGCCTAGCGGGCCCAAACCGGGTTATCCGGAGGCCTTTGGCGCGGGACGCGAAATCCGTCCGCGTCTTTTTCTCTCGGCTGTTTAGTACCACACCGGAAGTTTAGATAAAACGTGACCAGTTTATAAGACGAATTCCAGCAAACGCTATCGCCAACAGGGGAAGGTGCACGGCTGTCAGCTGCGAAAGATGCCAAAGAGCACAAAAAAAAGAGGCACAGCCCAGCCGTGATCATGCACATAAATATGTGTTCGCATGGCGAAAAAAAATTGCAGTGAAAAGATCTTCCCCAGATAGCGGGATGCACAGTCCTAAAAAAAAAAGCGCAAATTGCACCTTCCTGTGGTGGCATGCCCTAGACATTAGGGCCTGGCTTTTTGTTTCAAATTATTGTGTTTATTTTTTTCTTCCTAAAATAGAAATTCAAATGACACTACTTCACTAACATAAAAGCGAAATTACAGAACGAACTGCGCAATCCCTAAATATGACTACAAAAAGAACTCACATTCAGTAACGATGACGCTGCTATCTCCACCAGGTGGTTGTTTCTGCATATCTGACAAAGCGTCGATGTCAATGATACTGTAGTGATACTGCAGTTCTCAGCAGCTTCTGAATATGAGTTTGTACTATCTCTTCTCTTCATTATCATTTGGCCTTGTGCATTGGCATTTGCAACTGCCAAGAGCTAGTGCATTGACGTTGCAAGTATACCATTATAGAGCAGCACAAAATTTCAGTTCTTCTCACTCATTTGTGACTGGTCTCTTCTCCAGCAATGATGCAAAGAAAGCAGATCACAACTTCGTGAGAGGCGGAAGAATGTCTGTGAATATAGTTTCCGACCATCTCTTTGACGGGATAAACGGAACATCTGAAACCTCTTTCTTTATTTTCCAGTTTTGGGAGTTCGCCATAGATAGAAGCATAGCCAATTCGGGCCAATTCGTGCTGCAAACACAGAGATGAGAATAAGTACATTTTCTACAGATTCTAGAGTGGCCAAGAGAATTGCTTTCACCATGCACAAAGTAGTGATATTCAGAAACACACAAAAAAATGCATTTGATAACATTTAACAAGCGGAGAGGTGTCAACTTGTCATATTATGATAATCAAGAACCATATACACTTTTCCCATTGGCAAATACACATTGCAAATAAGAACAGGTTATGGGAATGAACAGCAAAGCAATACAACAAACTCACCAGGTTCAATAGATTGAATATTTTTCGGTGTGCGCTATTTGCGACTCCTCGTTGTTTCGGGAGTCATAGATAACATATTATGTGAACCATTTACATAAACCAGCAATGAAGCCTCTTCTCCTCTCATGACATTGCTGTCTGCATCCAAACAGGGATCATCCTTTACAAAAGCAAGGCTACCTCCTTTGCCTGAAACAGAAAAGGAAAAATAAATCAAAATTTTGCATCAACACACTCCCTGGCCAGTTCCCCTTACAAAAGATAGATCCATCCAGTGGAGAAGAAACTAAACCAAAAACAACTGAACCTAAACAATAGGAAACTAAGCGCGAGGAGAAGGAGGCTCCCCCGTCCCCCCGCCTAACCCTAACCCCTCCCCACCCCACCCCCCGAGGAGAAGCAAGCCCCATCAGAAGCAAATTTGAGAAACTTCAGCTAGAGTGCCAATGCAATGAAGTCCAAGTATCTCCATCAGCTTGACCTCTTACACCATCCCTTTCCTCATTTGCCGCACCAGGAGTTCCAGAAAATATTTCATTCCCAAAACCTCTCCAAATTAAGATCCTCAGTTCCTCACTAATTAAAGCATCACAGCCAGCCAAGATTCTCTCAGTTGGATGAGGCTGGGGTGGTCAAGCTTTCTGTGTGACAAAGTTTTATTCCTTACCTTATCAGTCTTGAAACTTTCATATGTATGCTCCATATATAGAGCTGTCTCTTGTTTGCGATGCCCAAATTCTCCGGAACAACTTGCGGCAATCTTTTCTGGCTTACGTGTCTGTTCAGATCAAAGAAAATTATTAACGGCGTGATGAAGTTTTGCACACTGAAAAATATCGCAAATTCTCATTTGGACAAGGGAATGTGCAAAATCTGAAAACCTCACCTCAGCCAGTAGACAGCCCACTTGGCGCCCGTTTGTCAAACGTGAAAGGAGTATACACAGAGACAAACGTGAAAGGAGTATACACCTCAGTTGATTTCAGTGTTTTCAACTGTCTGCAATGCGCCGCCCCTACCTACATGTCGTTGCCCCCCTCGTCCTTCGAGCTTCACATCGGCATCCTGCCAGAGAGCAGGGCAGTAGGGCGTCGAGCTCGTCGATGTGGCAGGCAGTAGGCAATATCAGAGTGGAGCAGTACTTTCCTTGCTTCAAATTGCAGTGCCCTTGCAAATGATTCAACGAAATTGCTTTGTGGTTTGACACATACAAATTGCTTTGTGGTTTTATACATACAGATTTAAATCAGCAACCCTCAACCAGATCATCTGAACGTGCAGCTGCTCCTCAACCAAATCCTCCAGATCCATCCTTCTTCTCTCCTGTGGCCTCCCAATACTTCTTCTCTCTGGCCTCCCTCAACCGAATCCTATCAATTGCGCAGCCAATCCTCACTCAAAAATCACCAAAATCAGCAACTAAAATGTCAAATGTTCCCCCATCTGGAGCACTAATGGACGGTCCAAATCACCATGCCATACGGGGAGTGCCATGGCATATCTCCATGACATCGTTGGACCGATAAGCTCGCCACGCGCTCGAGCTGGCCACACACTCGCTGCCGCCATCTCGCTCTCCCAATTCTTCTTTTCTCAGCCTCTACCAAATCCTCTAAAAGTGCAGCCGCTCCTCCTCAAATCAGCAACTAAACCGTCAAATTTTTCCCGTCTGCAGCCAATGAGCGGACCAAATCACCATTGGGCACGCGAGTCGAGCAGATGGTGGGCGTTGGTGCAGCACCACCATTGGTGTCGGTGGCCTCATCATCTACCACAAGGTTCAACGAGCTCTGGGACGCCGCTGCCAGAAGTCGTAGGCGAAGTTGGTGCTGCGGGCGAGGTGAGTGCAGACACCAATGAGGCGGCCATGCTGCTTTGCTTGGGCAACTCGTCGAACTGGTGGTGGGCGTCCCAGCAGCGAGGCGGTTAGAGTTGGTGGAGGAGGGTGCGGTAGAACTCGAGGCTGCAGTCGAGGCCGCGGAGGTGACGCTCGCGGTCTGTATAGGGCGTGTAGATCGGGCCGCGAGGAGGCCGGAGTCGTCGCTGACGAAGCTCTTGGGCGATCCATGGCGTTGGCGTCTAGCGCGCTCGAGCTGGCCTCCTCAGTGCATACAAGCAAGGAGCCAGCGAAGACGAAGGCGGCGTCCATGCTGCTGGCGGCGACGGCGCCAGCGCCGGCGACGATGTACGTGCGTGCAGAGGTCTAACCTCGATCTGGAGCGCAGGCGAAGAACTTGCTGCGACGAAGGGGAACAGGCGTCGTGGGCCGAAAACGGGCCTAGCTGGCCCAAACCGAGTTTTCCGGAGGCCTTTGGTGCGGGACGCGAAATCCGTCCGCGTCTTTTTTTCTCTCGTTAGTTTAGTACCATACCGGAAGTTTAGAAAAAACGTGACCAGTTTATTAGGCGGAAACCTGCCAACGCTATCGCCACCACGGGAAGGTGCACGGCTGTCAGCTGCGAAAGATGCCAAAGAGCACAAAAAAAAGAGGCACCGCCCAGCCGTGATCATGCACATAAATATGTGTTCGCATGGCGAAAAAAAAAATGCAGTGAAAAGATCTTCCCCAGATAGCGGGATGCACAGTCGTAAAAAAAATAGCGCAATTGCATCTTCCTGTGGTGGCATGCCCTTGACATTAGGGCCTGGCTTTTTTGTTTCAACTTTCTTGGTGCAATTTCTTTTGCTAAATACGGCCACAGTCAGGTGGTTGTTTTTGCATATCTGACAAAGCGTTCATGTCAATGATAGTGCAGCTCCCTGAACATATATTGATGCTACCTCTTCTCTTCGTTATCATTTGGCCCTGTGTATAGATATTTGCAACAGGCAAGTAATACCATTATATGGCCGGACAAAACTTCAGTTCTTCTCACTCGTTTGCCACCATTATATGGCCTGACAAAACATCCGAAACCTTCACTTCCTGTTTGGTAAGCTCACCATAGATAGAAGCATAACAAATTCCTGCTGCAAAAACAGAGATGAGAATAAGTATATTTTCTACGGATTCTAGAGTGGCAAAGAGAATTGCTTTCACCAGGCACAAAGTAATGATATATGGAAACACAAAAAGGGTATTTCATGCCATTTAACAGGCACAGAGGTGTCAACTTGTCATATGTTATACAAGAACCATATAAACGTAGACAAGCTGGTTAAGAAAAAAGCCATACACCAAACTCACCAGGTTCATCAGTTTAGATTCTTTTCTGTGTCCACTTGCTAATTTGCGGCTATTCATTGTCTCGGGGATCAAAGATAACATACTCATGTGAACCATTTACATAAATCACAATGAAGCATCTTCACCTCTCATGGCATTGGTGGCTGCATCAATAGAGGAATTATCCTTCACAAAAGCAATGCTACCTCCTATAGCCTGAAAGAACAAAAGGAGAAGGTAATCAAAATCATGCATTAATGCACTTCCTGGTCAATTCCCCTTAAAAGACATACACAGGGGAGAAGAGGCTAAACCAAAAACAAAAGAACAGAACCTAAACAACATGAGACTAAGCACGTGATGCACTAGCAGTGCTTGTTAGAAGAGCCAAACGGCGAATGGAGCATTTAATGCTAACTACAAGCATAACCCACTTGTTTGATTTCAATAATAGAATGAATTGGTCCTCATCTCTCATAAGACTAGAAGAAACATGTTGGCAGGTCTAGCGACCCGACATATTACAAGGATAGAAATATGCAAGTCTTCAACATATTGCAAGGGAAGTGAAGTATCTCGAACAATATGTCGACCAGAGTAGCACAAACAAAGCATTGCAGCGGTTGCAGCGGTCCATAGTACAAACTTATATTACACAAGATTCAAACAAGCTCCAAACTGTGATATAATACAAAGGATCTGATACCAAGTACAACAAGAACTCCAAAAGAACAAGGAAATATAAAACTGAGTTTATACTACAACGGTATTCTCAACCACTCTCTTATTGCAATTTACATCCTCTAACTCTATGGATCAACAAGCTCATTGAAGTCCATATAGTACTTGACTCCTTCTTCGGTGGTTGCCTGCACATCCAACTCCTCCTCCTGGACGTCTGGGTACTCCACTTCCGTATCTACCGACTCATAATCTAAGAAGGGAGATTTTGTAGAAGGGGATGAGTACACGAAGTACTCAACAAGTCTAGGATATATAACACAACATTTTTTTATGCACTATCTACTAGCAGGGGCGGATCTATAGGGTGGCCAGGGTGGTGCATGGACCACCCTGGAATTTCTACTTGGTTCAGCCATAAAACTACAGCTAGGTGGGGGAAATAGTCTGCTAATTATTCATGTGACTATACCAAGCACACAAGTTATATTGGTTCTGGTGAAGTGTCAATTTGTGGCTCCAGAAGTACACAGTTCAGTAATTGTGCAAATTGGTAACATGGAGCTACAGGTACCAGTAGAACATGGCTTGTCAGTTCTGATACTGCACTACAGGTTTGGTTGCTGCAACAAAACTACTCTAAGATGAACAAGTGCATGTCTAATATGTGCTAGCTAACGAATTCAATTTCATCTCCCAGGTGTTTTCTTACCGATAGTCAATATGTGTTGCCAGGCTTCATCGAAAAAGCATGACAGCAGAGTACTAGCAGAGTATCCGAACAGAGCAATACTACAAATGTTTCCAGCTTCGGATTATGCACAGTTTAGTTTTCGGATGCGAAGATGTCAACTTCCATAGTATATTATTAGGTGGAATGCCCTTGAATTTATAATATGGTTCAGCTTCAGCTTTACTTATCCTTAAGAATAAACAAACAAGAAAAGCATTGATTTACAGGATTTCATACTGTATTTTTCTTAGACAGGCCAACACAGTATAGCTACTGCTAGCTAAAACTATAGCAGAGGTTGCTTGCTCCCTGGTTCCAGAATAGTTATTTTACCCGCTATTCTGAACTTTATTCAAACAAGAAAAAAGTACATCAGTTTTAAATTCAGAACACATATTTACTATATTTTCGGATATGAACAGTACTAGTTTTCAGAGAATGAATGCAAAACATTATTCATTGATATTGTTGGGAAATAATTCCTATCGTCTCTCTCATCATACAACAGCAGTGTATATGTAGGAACAGCAACTATGAACTCTGGGTGAATAGACAACAAGAGATGTGTGAAAGAGAAGCTAGTGAATCATTTAAATTGAGGAACTCTCTTCCTATCCTGATCTCACGCTCATGTACCAACTACCAACACTAGAACCACACACCCCAACCCTCCGCCCCCAACCCTAACCCTCCGCCCCCAACCCTCCGCCGCCGCCGCCGCCGGTAGCGCCGCCGGGGCAAAGTCCCTCGGGGCGTGGCGGCGGCGGGGGCCTTTCCTCGTCGCCGCGTGGAGATCGGCGGCCGGATCCCCACCTCCTCGATGCTTGGCGGAGCAGACGCGCGTATGATGGGCGACGGCGGCGGCAGCCCTCCTCCCGTCGGCTGTCCCCTGGCGGACCGGTCGGCGCGGGTGGGATGGGCGGCGCTGCGGTCTTCCTCTTCTCGTCGGCTTCCCGCAGCACTCCGGCCCCGCCTCTCGTTGGTGCGTGGAGGCGATCTCGGGCATCTTCCGCGACACGAGGGCGCCCGGGGCAGCAGCCTTGGGTTTGACGGAGGAGGTGGCCTCTTCTTCGCCGGAGAGGGTCGGCCTGCGGTTGGTGGTGGTGGATTTTTGATCTATCATCGCCATCCGGCGGTGAGATGGAGGTGCATGGAAGCCGGCGATGGTGTCGCCGGTGGAGGGTTGGGTTGGCCAGCCCGGGATGGTCGCCGACGTGGGGGTCCGGCCTGAATAAAGGCGGCGGTCCTAGGGCCTCTCTTGCGTGAAGAGGAGGACCTACCGGAGGCCTGGACTCGTGATCTGGCCGGAGGGTTGAGTTCCGGAAGGCTCCGCCGGCGAATGTAACAGTGCTTTGCCTGGAGTTTGCTGGATCGGAGGTATTCGGTCGTGCGCACCCATGCATTTATTCCGACCGTTTGGTTCTGGAGGGAGCGGCGCGAAGCTCTTTTTCTGTGTTGACATCAAGTGACTATGCATCCATGATGAAAGTCAGAAGAAGAGAATTTCATGAAGGCCGGAGGGGAGGACTAGCTAAGGGAGGTTCAAGTCTCCGCGCTGTTGAGGGGCTTGCTTGGTGTCCGGGCTTCACAGCAGCGGTATGAAAGTGGGGGCGACAACACATGTGAAACGCAGAGTCCTACCTTTCAGGGTGAAAACCCAAGGTCTGGCCTTAACTGGTTGTGCCTGGCAGTGACCTTGGTGGAGGCATTGTTTTGAGAGTGGGGACTATCTTCAGGGTGAAAACGTAAGATCTTGGATCGGGCGACGACGGTGTTGGAGCACTGTTCCCTTCTTGGAGGCATCGTTTTTTGGAGAGTCTGCAATTCATGTGTTGTCATGGTGGTAGATGTATTGCTGTTGTTAGGTCCGTGATACTGTAGCGGGGACTTTTGTTTCTTAGTTTTCTTTTCCTTTTTTTGGCTATGTGCATCCGTAGTGCCATTAGGGTGATGCGTTGTTGCAGAGGCTGGATGTAATTGGTATCTCTCGATATTAATATATTCCCTTTATCGAAAAAAGCAACCAATCAATAGAAATCCCTTTCAGCCAGAAGTAGACTCGTGGCCTCAAATACAATATTACCTTAATCACTTGGGAATGTCCAGATCTGATTGGTCAGCTGCTTGGATTCCTAATCCCCCTTGCTTCTCCCCTTACGGCTGGTGCTCTCCTAGTCGTCCCTTCTTCTTCCTCCCCTGGCGATTGGCCTCCTAGGTAAAATTTCTACAGTGGGGAAGAACTGCTACAGTGGTTGATGGATAGGCTTATATCTCTCTCCCTTTCTAAGCTACACAGACAGCAAAGTGGCCTGGTTGTGCTACGGTGGCAGCGCCTTCAGTCGCCTCCAGTGGTAATTTCCTTAGACGGTGGAGATAGACTTTGGTTAAAACGTGAAAGGTTATCAGTTTGGCTGCTACAGTAACATGGTAAAACGACAGGGTAACCTTCAGTACAGAGTAGTATGTGCATAAATCCTAGCAATGAGATTCTTGACTGCATAAATATTTAGCACACTACTAAAATGTATATTAGCAGCAACTAATTTTACTTTCCATAGAAATAAATTACTTATAAAATCTTCAAAGGTTAAATTAGTTCGGTTCCGCAGCCGGTTTCCATTCGCCCTCAGGACTACTTGCCACATGTGAGGCGAAATTATACCGATGGAATAACTCATATCGTAAAATAGTTTTTTTTTTGCAAATTTCATATTCTCGAGCGTCTGTGCTCGACGCTCACACCAAAGTAATTGCCCCTTCAAATGCCCAAGTTTCCTATCTGCAACAATTAACACTCCAGCGAAAAGTGATTGATAATAGGTGAAATTTATTTAATTGAATTCTTCGACTTTTATTTACTTTCGCGTTGCTTTCATTTTTTTTACTTGAGTTTAAAATTTCTTATGCTTGTATGAGATGCATGTAATGCATGATGCACAAACAGATCTACAACTAGCCATCGACGACGTGTAAATTAACCCAAGAGCCTATCCAAGGATGAGGTGGTCTCTTGATCTAAAGAAACTATATCTCACTTCTGCACGGAGGAGGCGTTTTGGCTCATAGGAGCAAATGCTCCCATTATACAAAATAATTAAAAAATAATTTTAAAAATGGCAAAAAATTCTGACATAATTTTTTTGGTGTACATCTTGACATTCTATGTTAGTGCACAAGTTTTCGTGGAGAAACAACATTTTATATGGCGTGTACAAAAAAGACAAAAAAATGTCCTGTACGTAGTCATGTTATAGCATCAAAATTTGTCTTTTTTACAGGAGCCACAAATTTTTTTAGTTTTTTTTGAAAACTTGTGTACGAACATAAAATGTGTAGATGTACATGTAAAAATTTATTTTAGAATTTTTTGACACTTCGAAATATTGATTCACATAATAGGAGCAAATGCTCCTATGAGCCAAAGTGAATATCCCCTTCTGCACAGTCTATCTTTATTGCATTTTACAACTGGCTGGTCATGAGATATAATAATTTAACTGAACATACCTTCTGTACAGAGAAGGACGATACTAGGCTCGAATTTTCTGCATCGAATAGCAGTATTACACTGTCTTGCTCTGCTGGTGTTCCTCCTTGAGGACAGTTTAGAAGAGAAAGTTCAGTCTTACTTGAAGAACAACATGCAGCTGCCAAAGGCACAAACATTAACATGAGAACAAGATTAAATATGGTTGCTTGTCCAAGGACATAGACCAGAAATTTGAATCATTACTGCGTGCAACCGTTTTGGTACGAGGAACCAGCAATTTGAATCATAACATGAGAACTAATTGGCATCTCCATCCAGATTGACCTTTTTCATCGCTTTGCAAAGATGAACTTTGAGACCACACCTACAGGTAAAAATATACTCAGGAATCCCAGCAGCACTGTATCGACAATCAAATATACGAGTGAGAACATGTAGTACCACTATATATTCATGTGCCTACCTCTGAGACTCATAAACGTCGGTGGACAAATGAAACTGTCCAGCACTAGACATAGTTCCAAAATTTTAGTGTAACAAGGCCACCTAATTCTTCTTCGGGACGCTTGACGTCCACAGTGCTCATAAAATCACCACCAATGGATAACGAAACTAACGAAATCACATCTATGGTCAGGAAAAAAGAAAAACAAGGCAAATTATGACCAAACATAAATGAACGACTTATTCAGGCACAACAGATATAGAATAGTTTATGCCCGAGAACCCAATGAAAGAAAACTATAATAGTCCCTCTGTCCCACGAAACATGTCAAAGTTTGTCAAAATTTAGATGTATCTACATACTATTTAGTTTCTAGATACATCTAAATTTAGACAATTCTCAGACAAATTTCATGAGACGGAGGGAGTACTAAATATGACACAGGACATGTATCAACTACATTTAGAGGATTGCAGCAGATTATTTGGTGCTTTCAAACATAATCACATGAAAAAGATACAAACATAACCATAAGAATAAAATTGAGTAACATAAACAAAAAGAAGGATATAATGAAGATAACTTAAGTTATTTAGCATTGACAGTATGGGACAAAGTTATCGCACCATAATATCATCAAAAGGCTGAAAGTTCCTGTCGGAAAGTTGCACCTGAAGAGGTTAACAATATTGGGTTCAATCCTATTAGAATGTTCCATGCATTGCTGACAGTAGGGAGGAACTCATTCTGTCCATAATTGAGATTGCTGCCTGGATATGTGCATGACCATGTAGAACAACATGGTCTATGGTGTACAACTGAATTTTATCCTGAAATAATTTGTTGTGTGATAGATCTGTTGTAACTGGAGTATACATAAGGTGACATGACAGGAAACATTGCAATCCTGAGTGCAACAATGAAATCCCCTTGCAATGCCTGGACCCCATTGCTCCATTGGTCCCTTCAATGGCTGAATTTCCACAGACGAGTACTCGAACGCTGCAAGATACTTGGGGTGAAAAATCTTCAGAAAACCAGAGAAAGATTCCAACAGGAAGTCCTCAAAGTGCACGTGTCCTACACGTTTTGCAGGATATGCAGGAGCACAAGGAGGAAGACGTTCCATGTATTGCTGACAAAAAGGGCCGACACAATTGAAATGGTGCAGAAGCAGCTCCATGGAGATGTTTTGACAGAAACATTTGCCTATCCCATTCTCACTCAAACAGACAATTGAATAAGAAGCTAATGCTTTAGTATTTGCACACCCCAACTTCTGATGATAGCCATGACTGCCAGATAAATCTGCATCCAATCGCTTAACACATGCATTGCAAGCGACACCCCTTTGAGTGGTGACCATTGTTCCGTTGAAATCACTCCTACTAGTCTGCAGTTGGAGTTAACAAGTACCCTCCGCCACTGGCAATTCCAAGCACAAGAACATAAACCTCCAGGATCCCATATTTTTTTCTCATGATAAAAACCATTGATCAGTTTGCAGCTGTGCACTGGAGCACTGGAGCAGAAGACATGAATTCACCGTAACTCGTGTTATTTTCTACCATGAACCCCATATGTTTGTTCATCCAATAAGTTCCAGTAATATGACAACATAACCAAACTTCAAGTGAAAAATCATTTTCGTACAGCAACAGTTCTAACCAAGACTGGAACCATGCGTTTCTTTCACAGGCAGGTACAAACTCATGTATAAATGGAGGTCGTGGCCATGGCTTTCTCTCAGTAGCAAGAGCCCACCCTTCACTTACATTTGATGTACCCACCTTGCAGAGTACTTGATTCCTTGGTAGCCAGGACCTCCTACCTCCATTGACAACACATGAACGATGGCCAAGGTAGCGGTCACAGTTCATCGTCGCTGCCAATAGAACTGGTGCAGGCCACCCTGAAAACCTAGACTGGGACAACCCAGTGCGACGCAGCCGTGTCTAGCTCGTATGTGACATCCAGCTGAGCATCGGTGCTTGCAAAATCTGACTGCACGGAAGACAGAGAGCTGTGCTGGATGTCGTGTCCAACATCAAACTGGTCATTGAGTTGGCACCGACTACAGTTTCTACTGCTGAAAACGAATCACGCTGAGCTCTAGGGCAATCGTTGGCTAAAGCGGAGGCGTTGTCAAGTTCTCCTGAGGCATGTGAGTCGCTATCAAAGCTTCAAGATTGGTGGTTCCTTATGATTCCTCGAGTATTGCTAGATCCTTTTTGATATCGTCTATGTCACTTGAGGGTCGCCGATTCACTAGCCAACAAGTTTCTGTCTATGAGTTCCTAAAATCATGTTACCTAGGACTTCAAATTAGATAACAACATTAGGTGCACATAGACATTCATTATCATGCATAATCCTCTTAATCATGATTCACAAATAGATGGAATATAATAGGCACACCACATCTCCCACGCCTATGCGATCTACTCACACATGAGAGGAGAAAAGCATAATGATATCATAGAAATGTAAATGGAGTTCATCTCGATATTACCGTAGCAAGCTCAATAGTTGAAGATCAAATCAAATACAAATCGGGATGGAATAGAGGTTTTAATACATAATCTTACGAGTATGAATCTCTCTCTCAGTACAAGTGGGGTGTAATGGATGAGTGGATGATTTAGAGGGGACAAATCTTTGCGAGAGTCGATGATGGTCTTCTTCTCCTTCAGATCTGTTCTCCTCTGTTTTGGTGCGAATGGTGATTATTGCCTCTGTTTTTTGTTGTTGTCCTCTTCACGAAGGCTTGTATTGATATGAGGAAGGCGGCAGCGCACAGTAAGGACGGGTGGTACGGTTATACCCGCCCATGCCCGAACGTACGGATGCCCGCTAAACTCCTGGCTGCGCGAAGATCAATTTGGTTTCAATAGGAAAACTTCATATTTTGTTGCAATCAAGTCATAAAAGCCATGGGAAGCTTCATAAGTGATGATTTCCTGAAATGAATAATTTAAAACAAGGTTTCACCTGGATTGCGATATTAACATTAGTGGAAACACAAAATCCACTAAAAACCCAATAAAACCAAGTGATAGATAGTGAAGAATCCGCAGCAAAAAGCATTTATATTTGGAGCTATTAAGTAAGTATATATTTTCAGTGGTATCATAGAACAACACGAATATTATTTTCCACAGATAAAGAAGGTGGAAAATGTTGAATGTTTTTAGAATTACTGCTGGAAAATTATGACATTGGCATATTGCCATTGACGCTGAATATTTCTACTGGGAAATTGTTTTAGGATAAATAAAGGTAGTTACCGCCTCACGAAAAAACTACTTCAAAATAGTTAACGTGACAAATTAGAATTACCACGGAAGAATTGCCCTCCGGTGATAAGTTACTAATGGGTAATTAAATTACTCCAACATTTGTACCACCGAATTACTACGAAAAATTACTGTTGAAACTTCAGAAAATAAGTGTTGAAAAGTTCAAAAAATTTCACGAATAGATGAGAGCATAGCAAAGTGGTGAATAGGTAAGTATGCCTCGTGGAAAAACCACTACGTAATAATTAACGCGACAAATTAGAATTACCACTAAATAATTCTGCTTTGGTAAGTAATTATTGACACGTAATTAAATTTCTATAGGATTATTTCAAACAATGAATTACTACAAAAATTACTATCGATTTTTGAAAAATAGAATGTTGAAAAATGATAAAAAAATGGACAAAAATAAATGAAGGCGCACTGTTCATGTCACATGAACAATGCCCAAATGAATGAGGGAGCGGCAAAGGCCCTCGGCCTTTATATATAGTACTAGGAAGTTCAGCGTGGCCCGCTGTAATATCCCGGGGTTTGGGGTTACAAAAAAACGATGTGTGCATTGCATTTATGCATCGAAAATCTGGGAAATTTTCGCGCTTTCAAGTAAAACCTATCACAGTAACTGAAGTTTCACTTGACTTGATGGAATTGAAGTAGATCATCAAGTCAAGCGCTATAAACCTCAATGTGACCTTTGCTAAAACCTTTTTTTGGGTAGAGATGATTTGATCGAAAGGGTTAGATCAAATAGAAAGAAAACCAACACAATAACACATTAATCAATGATCAACTACTTGATCTTATAAAAGATCATAATATGGTATTCCTTGCCATAACATATGAACATCTATTCAATTTCAAATCAAGTAACAAATAAATGGAGAAACTATTCTTAACTTATCTTTTCCTTGTCTTAAACTAAACTATGTTCCTACCATGAATCTCATGGTATTCATTTCACTTCATTCTTGAATTCATGTGACAAGGATATCAACATTAGTATTGTTCCCTAGTTTCCAATTATCTTTTCTTATTCAAATTATCATACATCAAAATGTAGAGAAGAGAGAATTCTAAATATAATAGAGAAGCAATATCAACACTTGAGGCAAACCCTTGAATATATATCCATATGCTCACACCATCATCCTAAGAAGAACCCTAGGATATTATTCAAGACATTTCCTAGAGAGAGAAACCATTTATGTTAACCATAGATATTGATTATCACATCATTATCATTGGAGTCTAACCTTGAGATATTACTAAGTCATTACCAAATAAGAGAGACCATTCATACCAATCGTAGCTATACCTATTAAAGAAACAAGGATAATTCTTGAACTAAAGCATTAGGGTATACTTATCTCATCTTGGAGTGGTGAGATAATCCAGTACCAAATGGAATAAGATCGTATCCATAAATTGATGAAGTAAAGTAGAGACTAATTCAACTAAGTTATCCAGGTGGAGACTTAACCTTTTCATACCAATGAGATCTTGTGAGTACAACATAAATCCTAGAATAATCCATTCCTATATAAGAGAGTCCACGTTATGGTGTTACACTCAAGTTAGTTGAGCCAACACTTGAATTTTAGGGAGAGAACTATCCATATACCCAGATACTTATATCATCATTACTTGAGTAGAACTCTAAGTTATTATGTCAAGCAATTCCATGGGATATAAACTATTGAGGCAACCATAGCCATGTCCATCCAAGCAAGTATAAAAGAAGTACTATACCCTAGTTGATCAAGACAATACTTGTTATTGGAGATGAAGACCCTATTCCACCAGTGCTACCTTAGAAATCCCATACCTTGATCATCACAATTTGGTAATGATCATAAACCCTAAGAACTTGAAGTAGAAGACATTAAGAATAAGTTGTTCATGTCTAATGCATGATCATGCTTTGGAAATATATAAGTATTAGTTAAGATTTATATGATAAGCACATATCATCCATCACATAAAATCATAGGGAGACTATTGGTAACCCTAAACCATTTCCAATATTTTAATTAGAGAAACAACTGAATTGTAACAACCCTTTGCATAGTCAATATAAACCTAAGTGATCCATTGAGGTAACCCTCCTATTAATGGGAATAATATCAAACCCTAGTCAACTTGACGTATTTCTTACACAACTAAAACCCTATACATATTTCAACCTATAGTTGTGTACCACATAGGGACCACAGGTAAATTTAAGACCATACCCTAAACTCCAGCACTAGGGGAGTGAATAGCTAAACAAACTCTAGTACAATGACCTATATTCCAACCCAAAGGATTTGATCAACACTTAGAGACAAATTAAGGAAGATGAACCTGTTATCACCAGAATTTAACCGGATCAGAGGTGGGCCGTGATTGAGATGGGCTTGGAGAATATACACGGAAAATATGCATGAATCGGCCTTGTACAAGAGTTTGGGCTAAATCGCCCGTGTATCTGTAAATATAGTAGGTACGTGTCGGTTAGGATTAAAGAGTTTAGTTCGTGCACGGTTGGGATTATTCCCACGTTAGAGAGTCTACGGACTATAAATATGTCTCTAGGGTTATTGAGAAGGAGGACGATCACGTTCACAACAAATCAATCTAGGCGCATTGCCACCCCTTTGTTTCGAGGGTTTCTTCCGGGTAAGCGCTATGCTGCCTAGATCGCACTTTGCGATCTAGGCAGAATCTCGTTTATTCGTTGTTCATGCGTTGCTCGTGCTGAAGCCTTGTTGATGGCGAGCAACGTAGTTATCGTAGATGTGTTAGGGTTAGCATCAGTACTTTCTTGATGTATTTGATTAGCCATGCTACCTCTAGATATCTAGCCACCCTTGTACCGATCTGAGGTGCAAGGGTGGCACCTTGCTTAGTCATTGTTCAGTAGATCTGATCCGTTACAATTGCTCCTTGTTCTTCAAGGATTAGTTTAATATCTACATAGTTAGGCCTTGCAAACGGGTTGAAGGGTCCAGTAGTACGTAGGGTGTAGTTTGCTAGCCCTAGAGAAGATGTTCCGGGAATCAACTCCATGTTGGTTTTTAGGCCTTATCTAGGGCTGGTTTATTATCATCTTACGTGGCTGCCAGGCTCAATTACGTGTAGGACGTTCCGGTTATGTGGTGAAAACCCTAGATCGTCGTAGATCGTTTTAACTTAATATTGATCAAGCAGGACCACCATGTTATCGTAGATCTCATACGAATCATGGGTGGATCGGCTCCTTGAGCCGATTCACAGGACAACCTGAGAGCCGATCGAGGCTCGTATTTAATGTTTACGTGTATGCCATGCAGGAAACTAAGCGAAGCAATCCATCACCTTCCTGACCAGGTATAGGTCAGGTGGCACGCCCTTGCACCAGCATCGGACGTGCGTGCCGAAGCATTGCGGGCCGTCGCACGAGGGACCAGGGCCCACCGCAGTTCTGGGAGCCTCCCGGCTCTACGTGTTGCCCGTCGCTACTCGACGGTGGGTTTTGGTGGTCAACACATTCTGGCACGCCCGGTGGGATAGTCTTCTACATCAACTGCATCATCATCCGCATCAGAGATGGCGGAAGATCCAGTCACGTACGAAGATCTTACTGAGGAGCTCAAGAAGAAGTATGACGATATCAAAGCTCTCTTCGAAGCCGACCTCATCGGCTCTTTCCAGAGGACCCGCTCACACGGCATCAGGTGGAAAGGGTTCTCACCTGAAGGCGCTCTCGATGGAGTGGATCTGTCTACTCCTTCAGAAGAACGCACCAGGTCTCTGCGTCAGGAGGTGAATCACATGGTAGCTCATTCGCTACACCGCCATTCTGAGAGCCTGGTGAACACTTTGGAGCGTGTCGCGCTTCGTGTGGTCCAGGAAATCATGAAGCATCAGTACTCTCCGTCAGGACCTGCTCTAGGGACTCACCAAGGAGAGATACCACTCCAGACCCGACCACAGCTGCCATTCGCGTTGGCAGCACTAGAAGTGCCGAGTTCACCGGCATACGTCGTCTACAAGATCGGTGGCGATCCTAGTGATTACCAGTTCTTGTATGAACCGCCTAAGGAGATCCCGCACGGATACATGTGCACATATGTGCCAGACTGCAGTAACTGGGCACGCACGAACCAGACTGCAACAGCAGGGATTTCTGGAACAGCAGGAGGGGCTTCTGGATCAGATCTTGAGAAGCAGGCGTGGCTAGCTAAGTATGCCACTCTAACGAACCTTCAAAGCTCGACTCCTGCAGCTAGCTCAGATCTTGAGAAGCAGGCGTGGCTAGCTAAGTATGCCACTCCAGCGAATCTTCAAAGCTCGACTCCTGCAGCTAGCACCGTGGATCAGATCAGTGCAATCTTGAGAGACCAGTTCGGCATGGTGCCGAAAAGGAGGACAATCGGCTATTTCAAGCCGTACCCCAACGAGTATGATTTGATCCCACTACCACCCAAGTATCGGCTCCCTGAGTTCTCCAAGTTTAGTGGGTCAGAAGGCTCCAGTTCAATTGAGCATGTGAGCCGATATTTGGCGCAGTTGGGCACGATCTCGGCATCAGACCCATTACGTGTGAGGTTCTTTGCACAGTCCCTCACAGGATCGGCTTTCGGGTGGTACACCTCGCTGCCACCAGATTCAATCCGGACTTGGAAGCAGATGGAAGAGCAGTTCCACATGCAGTATCACTCAGAGGCTTCCGAGGCTGGCATTGCCGATCTAGCACAAGTACGACAGAAGCGTGGAGAAACAGTGTCAGAATACATCCAGCGCTTCAGGACCATCAGGAACCGATGCTATTCGGCTCGTTTGACTGAAAAAGAAGCAGTCGAGCTGGCGGTGGTGGGTCTCGTATCGCCGATCAAGGATATGGCTTCCCAAGCAGAGTACGCTTCACTGGCGCATATGGTTCAGAAACTGTCATTATATGAACAGCGCCACCCAGAGTTGTACCAGGACAAGTTCAAGCGCGCAGTAGTCCTGGTTGAGACAGAGGAAGGTGAAGACTCTGCTGGAGATCAGGAGGTAGCGGTGGCTGAATGGGCTCGGGGGGCAAGCCTCGTGTCCTGCAAGTGGGTTAAGCCACAAGGTCCTCCAAGAGGGTTTGACTTCGACATAAGCAAAGCTGAGTAGATTTTCGACCTCTTACTCAAGGAGAAGCAGCTAAAGTTACCCGAAGGCCACAAAATCCCTACGGCGCAAGAGATGAACGGAAAGCCATACTGCAAGTGGCATAACGCGTTCACCCATACCACCAACGACTGCAGGGTGTGGCATCAGCAGATCCAAATGGCGATAGAACAAGGCCGTCTAATTTTCAGCCAGTACGCCATGAAAGTTGACACGCACCCCTTCCCCGCTGTTAACATGGTGGAGTGCACTTACCCTGGGAGGTGACAGCCAGGTTTTTCGTTCAGCATTAACATGGTAGGACCTGTGCACTACCCTGGTAAGGACAGAGACGAGGGCAGCCGCTCTCGTAGCAAGGACAAGGAGGAGGCCGTTCCACGCGACCGACCCCGACACGACGGCAAGCGCTACATCACAGAGGGAGAAGTGAAGAATGTGCGATATCAGCGACCTCTCTCTGAGCATATCCTCAACAAATATGAGCATCAGTATGACCAACGCCGGCGATACAACGACGACGACGAAAGAGATCGTCGGTCTCGTGGGGACAACAGAAAATATCGTCGGCATGATCGAGACGATGAAAGATATGAGCGCCATGCCAAGGAAAAGTCAAGAGAGCAGGACGACGTGGACAGGCACTGGGATTGTCCCTTCTTCAAACACTGCTGGGATTCAGGAATGAGCCGATTACCCACAATCGGCAACTGCCCAGAATGTAGACAGAAAAAGAGGGACGCAGGAGACGTGTCAGTGTTCAAGCGTCTAGGGCCTCTCCCATCTCGGAACAAACAGGCTGAGTCCTCTCGGGTGGAAGATCTCGAGGAGTTAGAAGACGAAGAAGAAGAAGAAGAAGAAGAAGAAGAAGAAGAAGAAGATAAATACCACCGGCCAAGGTGGTGCCCTGATGGACTCAGCCACTCCCAAAAACGTAGAGTTCAGCGACTACGTTACTTGGAGGAAGCCGAAAGGTTATACCTGCGTACGTTGAGGAAAGCGCGGCCTGATCTAGCCGCGAAAATTCAGCGAACTCTAGATGAGGAGGGTCGACCACAGAAGAAAGAGTGGTGCCCCAAACAAAAGAAAGCCGATGATGAGACATCGGCTGGCACAAACATGGTGTTCATTCTTCCGGCGGAGTTTTGTGCTCCTGGAACAGAAGAGGCACCTGTGGCACAACTTGACTGCGGCCCACGGCCAGTTATCTTTGATAAGCCACGAGAAAGAAGTTACAGACACCTGAAGGCCCTGTACTTACGAGGTTATATCAATGGGCAGCCTGTCAACAAGATGCTGGTTGATACCGGAGCGGCAGTCAATATCATGCCATACTCCATGTTACGTCATCTGGGACGCTCTAGCTCGGATCTGATCAAGACCAACGTCACACTGAGCGATTTCAACGGCCAAGCATCAGAAGCACAAGGTGTTCTGAACGTGGATCTGACCGTAGGAAGGAAGACCATCCCTACAACATTCTTCATTGTCGATAGCAAGAGCACCTACGCTGTCCTGCTAGGGAGAGATTGGATTCACGCCAACTGCTGCATTCCATCCACGATGCATCAGTGCTTAATACAGTGGGATGGAGATGAAGTAGAGATCGTCCATGCAGATGACTCGGCCGAGATCTCAACGGCTGGCATGAACGTTTGGGAGGCGGCAGGCCAAGAGCCACTCTCCGGAGTCACTTTGGACGACTGTGAGCGCATCGACGTGACAAAAAACGGGGTGAGGCTGGTCTTATCCACCGGCCTGACCGTGTAACGAGAGCAAAGACTATGGACGAACGTGGCAAGGCCGATCCCTGCGATCGGCCCCAAAAAATAAAAAGTGATGATCTTGTCTCAAGCATGTCACGTAGTCGTAGTAAAGCACGAACAAGATATAAACCTTCATTGAGCAATGCAATCAAAATGGGGGCCGATTCCAGCAATCGGCCCATATTGTCCTCGCCATACGTTTTGCCTGTGTTGAGCATTGATCTAACAGGAGACGGAAAGCTAGGGTATGGGTTTACATCAGCTGATGAGCTAGAAGAAGTTGACATTGGTCCTGGGGATAAGCCACGGCCAACTTTTATCAGCAAAAAGTTAGATCCACATCTCAGGAGCCAGATGATAGCTCTGTTAAAAGAATACCCAGATTGCTTTGCATGGGATTACACAGAGATGCCTGGGTTAGACAGGAGCATTATTGAGCATCGGCTCCCTCTCAAGAAAGGATTTCGGCCATTCCAACAACGAGCACGTCAGATGAAGGCCGAAATTCTCGAAGAAGTCAAGAAAGAGATCGAGAAAATGTTGGCCGCCGGGTTCATCAGGCCATGCAGGTATGCTGAATGGATTTCCAGTATCGTACCTGTAGAGAAAAAGGACGGCCGATGGCGCGTTGCCATAGATTTCTGAGATCTCAACAGAGCCACTCCAAAGGATGAGTATCCGATGCCCGTGGCAGAAACATTGATCAATGCAGCTGCCGGCCACAAGGTGTTAAGTTTCATGGATGGCAATGCCGGCTACAACCAAATTTTCATGGCTCCAGAAGATATACACAAGACTGCATTCAGAGTACCAGGATCAGTAGGCTTGTTTGAATATGTGGTCATGACTTTTGGGCTGAAGAATGCCGGTGCATGATGACCCACAAGTATAGGGGATCGCAACAGTCTTCGAGGGAAGTAAAACCCAATTTATTGATTCGACACAAGGGGAGACAAAGAACACTTGGAAGCCTTAACAGCGGAGTTGTCAATTCAGCTGCACCTGGAAACAGACTTGCTCGCAAGAGTTTATCAGTAGTAACAGTTTTATAGCAGTAGCAGTAGTGAAATAACAGCAGCAGAGTAACAGAGATAGCAGTAGTGATTTTAGTAAACAGCAGGATTAAAATACTGTAGGCACGGGGACGGATGACGGGCGTTGCATGGATGAGAGAAACTCATGTAACAATCATAGCAGGGCATTTGCAGATAATAATAAAACGGTGTCCAAGTACAAAGCAATCAATAGGCATGTGTTCCATAGATAGTCGTGCGTGCTCGCAATGAGAAACTTGCACAACATCTTTTGTCCTACCAGCCGGTGGCAGCCGGGCCTCAAGGGAAACTACTGGATATTAAGGTACTCCTTTTAATAAAGTACCGGAGCAAAGCATTAACACTCCGTGAACACATGTGATCCTCACATCGCTACCATTCCCTCCGGTTGTCCCGATTTCTGTCACTTCGGGGCCATTGGTTCCGGACAGCGACATGTGTATACAACTTATAGGTAAGACCATAAACAATGAATATCATGATGAAACAATACATGTTCAGATCTGAGATCATGGCACTCGGGCCCTAGTGACAAGCATTAAGCATAACAAGTTGCAACAATATCATCAAAGTACCAATTACGGACACTAGGCACTATGCCCTAACAATCTTATGCTATTACATGACCAATCTCATCCAATCCCTACCATCCCCTTCGGCCTACAGCGGGGGAATTACTCACACATGGATGGGGGAAACATGGCTGGTTGATGTAGAGGCGTTGGCGGTGATGGCGGTGATGATCTCCTCCAATTCCCCGTCCGGCGGAGTGCCGTAACGGAGACTTCGGCTCCCGCGACGGAGTTTCGCGATGTGGCGGCGTTCTGGAGGGTTTCTGGCGACTTCGACTTCTCCCCGTGCGTTTTTAGGTCGAGGCCGATAAATAGTTCGAAGGAGGGCGTCGGAGGCCGGCCGAGGGGGCCACACCACAGGGCCGCGCGGGCCCCCCCTGGGCCGCGCCGCCCTATGGTGTGGGGCCCTCGGGCCTCCACCTGGTTCGTCCTTCTGGCTCCGTTAGTTTCCTGGGAAAATAGGGCCTTCTGCATAAATTCCGAGGATTTTCCCGAAAGTTGGATTTCTGCACAAAAACGAGACACTGTGAGCAGTTCTGCGAAAACAGCGTTAGTCCGTGTTAGTTGCATCCAAAATACACAAATTAGAGGCAAAACAATAGCAAAAGTGTTCGGGAAAGTAGATACGTTTTGGACGTATCAACTCCCCCCAAGCTTAGCTTATTGCTTGTCCTCAAGCAATTCAGTTAACAACTGAGCGATAAAAGAACTTTCACGAACACATTTGCTCATATGATGTATATATTCTCATGCTATGGCTAATACTTAAGCAATTCATAATGAGATACATGCAAATAAGATCATCTAACAGCTATGTCAATCATGGAGAGGTACCAACAATTAATAATAAGTATCATGAATCATGTATATAAGCAGGATTGCAATGTTCATAAGAGAGTATGATAAAGTGGTATCTCGCTTGCCTGTATTTGGTTGGCAAAACATAAATGCCCGGGCACCTCTGGAGTTCATAGAAAGACTAGAAGTAGTGATTGTCAAAAGATAAATGCATCAAAGTTATACCACAATCAATCATATTTTGAGACAAGCATATTATACTAAGAATGACAGTTGTGCTCTCAAGATAGTGCTCAAAGAAATAATGGAGACACAACATAAAAGTAAAAGATTGACCCTTCGCAGAGGGAAGCAGGGATTAACATGCGCTAGAGCTTTTCATTTTTATAAAGACAGGAGCAAAATTATTTTGAGAGGTGTTTGTTGTTGTCAACGAATGGTAATGGGTACACTAACTACCTCACCAACCGGACTTTCAAGAGCGGCTCCCATGAAGTATTGCATATTTATTTGGCACTCCTTCCAACCTTTCTTTCACAAACCATGGCTAACCGAATCCTCGGGTGCCTGCCAACAATCTCATACCATGAAGGAGTGCCTTTTTATTTTAGTTTTATTATGATGATGACACTCCCCCCAACCTTTGCTTACACAAGCCATGGCTAACCGAATCCTTCGGGTGCCGTCCAACAATCACAAACCATGGAGGAGTGTCTATTTAAGTTAATTAATTCGGGACTGGGAATCCCATTGCCAGCTCTTTTTGCAAAATTATTGGATAAGCGGATGTGCCACTAGTCCATATGAGAGTCCGTCAAAAGTAAATGACAAGGTTGAAAGCTAAACACCACATACTTCCTCATGAGCTATGAAACATAAACACAAATTGAGAAGCATTTTGAAGGTTTTTAAAGGTAGCGCACGAGAATTTACTTGGAATGGTTTGAAATGCCATGCATAGGTA
The DNA here is from genome assembly GCF_019359855.2 of Lolium perenne. Lineage (NCBI taxonomy): Eukaryota > Viridiplantae > Streptophyta > Magnoliopsida > Poales > Poaceae > Lolium > Lolium perenne. The sequence goes on along the minus strand of NC_067248.2, from coordinate 27,363,267 downwards.
TTTATGGTGGACACTCTGGAATAACTTGGTTTTCATGTGTTTGGAATCACGAGCAGCGTTCCCGCTCAGTATAAGTGAAGGCTAGCAATAGACTAGGGAGCGACAAATCAAGAGAGCAATAACTGTCATAATCATGCTTGCGGCAAAATAAATTAACGGAGGCATAAAAGTGATACAAGAACTCTGAAGCAATATAGATCATCGAAGCTTAATTGACTTTTTGTTCAGTCATATGCATGCGTGAGCATGTGCCAAGTCGATATAAATGAATTATTCAGAGGAGGATACCACAATGCCATACTTACTTATGAATAAAACAATGCAAGCAAACATCCATGACATGCTACTCATATTAATAAATTGGAGCTAAACATGAGAGACCATAAACTACTAGACTTTCTCAAATAACATATACCTCACATGAACCAACTAAGCATGCTCACATGGATGAGTATATGTACAAAAATGAAAACAAATAGAGTTCATACCAGCCTCTCACCACAATCAGATTGTCGTAGATCGTCATTATTGCCTTTTCACTTGTGTAGCTTGGATAATATGAAATGAAAACCACGCTCCAGCCACCGAAGACCATTGAACTTATAAAGAACTTTAGAAACCAAAGAAGAACAGCAAATATTTTTGGTGTTTTCGAATTGCAAATAAGAACAAGAGGAAACAAACAAACAAAGCAAAATCTTTTTGTTCTTATAGCAAACTGGCAATAGCAAATAAAGCGAAACAAATGCAAGAAACCAAATCAAACAAATGGTGAAGAGAAACAATAGAAATATTTTTGGTCTTTTCATGTTTTGGGGAAGAAACAAAGCAACAACAAGAAATAGCAAACTAAAAGAAACACAGAAAAGCGAGATGGCAGAAATCTGCCAAAACCTGACAGCAGTACAGAAATCGATTTTTACAAAAATCTTACGTTGCTCAGATCGAAAAGTGTTCAACTAATGAAAGTTAGATAACAACCTGGGGAACCTGCACAAAAATTGGCAGCTCAAAATGACGCTCTGGCTGTTTTTGAGAATTTTACGGTAACATTCCAGAATCTGTTTTCAGGCAGCACTTCCCCAAATATCATCTTCCTCTCATTAGAAAACCACTCAAACGAACAAAACAAGTATGTGCAAGTATCCAGCAACCATAATATGCAAAGAATGAGTGATGCCGGTATACCTCCCCCCAAGCTTAGGCTTTTGGCCTAAGTGGAGTTCAACCCCAACGAGGGTCGTTGTTCCTCGCCGGTGGGTAATTCATGGAATAGTCATAGTAAAGCTCCTGTGCAGAAGAAAAGCGTGAAGGCTCCACATATCCACCATGTTGATGCGAGGAACTTGCTGCATCGGATGATGAGTCGAGGTGCTCCTCGACCTCCGTGTCGTCTCTTGCATGTTGGCCTCCTCTCTCTATGTGTGCATCCAGTGCACCTTCTGTGACCGACCAATCTCCCCTGGAATCAAGGTTAGACAGAACAGGCGCAGGCAATCTTACTAGTTTCTCAGTTTTCTTAGTTATTCTCCAAACTTTCTTATAAAATATCATCTTGTAATACAGGTTACCCAAGTTGGAGGAATCTGAAATAAATTCATGTTTAATCATAGAGGCTATGTCAAGTTTTTCTATGGGGAACGGAATATCAAAATGATGAGGTTCTACATTATGAAAAGCTAGTAAACGAGAGGCGATGAGACCTCCACAAATTCCACCTTTCTCACGGTTAGTAGCAAGTCTATAAGCTATCAATGCCCCCAAATTATAAGTCTTACTATTTTGCAGTGCCGCAGCTAGAAAAGCCAAATCCGGGATAGAAAGTTTACCACCAATCCTTTTAGCAAGAACGCATTTGGTAATAAAATAGGCAAAGTAGCGGATAGCTGGGAGCTGAATACTAGTGATTTTACCATTATCCCCTAAGAAACTCCTTCCATCGCTAATCATCTTGAAGAGGTCCAAGAGTTCTTGCGGCGATCCCCTTATCTTCTCGCATGACCCCCATTGCGGTACTCTAATTGCTGCACAAAAAGCACTAAATGGCAAGTTGACAACTTTATTGTAAATTTTATACTGGACCGTGGGGTTAGATCGCGACCAATTGAACTTGAAGTCCTGCACAAAAGACATAGTTAATTTTACATATTGTCTTGGCTCTCCTTCAAAAAGTCACTCAGCCCTGCACGAGAAATTAGACTTTGAACATCTTCAAGTATTCCCGCACTTCTCATGAAATCCGCGCACGGGTAATAAGAGGGGTATACTCCCTCTTCACGATTGACTCTCATAACTTGTTGTACTTCCAATTCTTGCTGGTTCAAGTGATATCTACTCCACTCCATTTTCTGAAATTTCAACAAATGATATAAAAATTTGATTTGGTGACATATAATTGAGGGAAACTACCATAGGAACTTGCTAGAGTACTAATCATGCATCAAAACTAGTTTCTACCACTTAGGACAAGCATGCAAGCTCACTAAACATGTTACCTACAGCAGCAAAATAATCAAGATATACTCAACCAAACAAAATTCTACTTGGATGGGTGGAGGAGTCACATACCAAGGAGCAAATGTGCCAAATTTCAGCAGGAAATCTGGGCTGAGCAAAGAGATCGAGAAATCTGGAGCTCTGGAGCAAAAACGCGAGAGAGAGGAACCTGGTACGAGTTTTTTCGGGAGAGAGAAGGTGCTAGGAGAAAGAGATGACAAAGTGGGGCAAAGGGGGGCCCACACCACATGGTGGCGCGGCCACCTCCTTGGCCGCGCCGGCCTGTGGTTTGGCGCCCTCTGGTTCCCCACAGGTCATCCTCTGGTGCTCCCAGGTGCCTCGTCGAAAAATAGGACCAACGGTATAATTTTTGTGAATTTTTGAAAACTTTGAAAAATGCACATTTCTGGGTATTTAGTTTATTATTACTGGCCAGGAAAAATTTTGAAATCTCCAAATAACTAAGGAACTTTGCAAATTAAAAGTGCTACAGCAACTAGAGCAAGTGGAGGAAGAAAGAGATGTTGTTTACCCCCCTCTATGCATATAAAAGGTATTCGTTAACAAGGTTGATCAAGTCTTGTCACCAAATAAATTTTACATAGCATAAGAAGAAATAAACCTCAAATCAATCATGTTACCTTGAATTGTATTGATATGGATCCAATCACGAGAGTTTGATATTCTTCTTTAGGCTCATATATAGGACAATCAATAGTTCCCACTTTGATAGTTCTCACATTAGAAATAGTATTAACTCCACACGCTTTCTCAATCCTCTTGGGAAAATAAATGGTATGCTCCCTATCATCAACATTGAAAGTAACCTTTCCTTTATTGCAATCAATAACAGCCCCTGCGGTGTTAAGAAAAGGTCTCCCAAGAATAATAGACATATTATCATCTTCCGGCATTTCCAACACAACAAAATCAGTTAATATCAAGCAGTTAGTAGTAACTTGAACAGGAACATTCTCACATATACCAACAGGAATAGCAGTAGATTTATCAGCCATTTGCAAAGATATATCAGTAGGTATCAACTTATCTAAGTAAAGTCTCTTATAAAGAGAAAAAGGCATAACACTAACACCGGCTCCCAGATCACATAGAGCAGTTTTAACATAATTATTCTTAATAGAACAAGGAATAGTAGGTATACCTGGGTCGCCCAACTTCTTTGGAATTTTGCCATTGAAAGAGTAATTAGCAAGCATAGTGGAAATTTCCTCATTGGGGATTTTCCTTTTGTTAGTAACAATATCTTTCATATACTTTGAATAAGGAGGCAATTTAATAGCATCAGTTAAAGGGATTTGCAAGAATAAAGGTTTCATCCAATCGCAAAATTTATTATAGTGTTCTTCTTCTTTTGATTTTAGTTTCTTAGCAGGAAAAGGCATTTGCTTTTGCACCCAAGGTTCTCTTTCATTACCATGTTTCTCAGCAATAAAATCTTCTTTAGTGTACTTTTTATTTTTAGCATGCTTTTCAGGTTCTTCTTCAACCTCTTCTTTATCAGGAGTATCATTCTTATCATTATCATTATCATTATCATGTTCATTACCACTTTTTTTTTTGCACAGGATGTTCATTACCACTTTCAGTTTCAGCATCAGAAATAGAAATACTATTAGGATCATTAGCAGGTTCAGAGGATTCTACAACATTTTTATGTTTCTTCTTCTTTTTCTTCCTAGAATGAGCACTAGGTTCAATGTGTTGAGAATCTTGTTCAATTCTTTTGGGATGCCCTTCAGGATATAGAGGATCCTGGGTAGAGACACCACCTCTAGTTGTTACTTCATAAGCATGTTTCTCTTTAGAATTATTCCCTAACAAGTCATTTTGCACTTTAGTGAGTTGATCAATTTGAGTTTGAATCATATGAAAATGTTTAACAAGCATCTTAACATCATTGGAGGTTCTCTCCACAATATCATGCAATTCACTAATAGCTCGAGAATTTTCCATTAAATGATTCTCTACTCTCATATTAAAATTTTCTTGTTTAACAATATAATTATCAAACTCATCTAAGCATTGTGCAGGAGGTTTCGAATACGGAATATCCTCCCTAGTAAAGCGTTGAAGGGAGTTTACCTCAATCATGGATGAAGGGGGAATTATCTCACATATATCTTCTATAGGAGGTAGATTCTTCACATCTTCAGATTTAATACCTTTCTCCTTGAGAGACTTCTTGGCTTCCCTCATATCTTCATCATTCAATTTAATTAAACCCCTCTTCTTCAATATTGGAGTTGGAGTCGGTTGGGCGTAGTCCAATCATCATGATTCCGGCTTATTTTAGCCAATAATTCTTCAAATCGTCTGGAGTTCTTTTCTGAAAACACAACCAGCACAACTATCCAGGTATGCCCTAGACTCAATGGTTAGTCCACTATAAAATATATCAAGTAAATCATGCTTTTCAGGATCATGCTCGGGCCGAGCTCTAATAAGAGAGCAAAATCTCGCCCAAGCCTCAGGCAATTTCTCTTCATCTCCCTGGTCAAAATTATAAATTCTCTGCAAAGCAATATGTTGAGCACTAGCAGGAAAGTATTTGCGGAAGAAAACATCAAGCAATTCTTTTGGACTTTTAATAGAACTAGGTGGCAAATTATTATACCAAGTTTTAGCGTCATCCTTTAATGAGAATGGAAAGATTTTAGCAACAAAGTAAGTACGCATCTTGACATCATCAGAAAACAAGCTACTTAGAGTAGATAACTCAGTCATGTGTTCAACAGCACTTTCTTTTTCAGTACCACAAAAGGGGGTTTTCTCAACGATAGCTATATGAGATAGATCAAGAGAAAAATCATAATCTTTATCCTTAATGTTTATGGGAGATGTGGCAAACTTAGGATCGGAGAGACAGTTTATATCTAACGGCATGTTACGCAAGCAACTTTTTAATTTTTCTTGCATCGGTAGTAGCATTGCATTTTTCCCTAAAATCCTCATTAAGCTCCACATAATCTTCCTCAGGATCATCACTAAAATAATCAAGTTCAGGTGAATTAACAGGTGTAGTAGCATTAGGAGTTTCAGTATTTTCAATTTGTCTAGACCTAGCAATTGTAGCATCTAGAAAGGATCCCAATGAACCACTATCATCAAGCACAGCAGAAACATTATCAATATTATGAGAGTTTTCAGATTCAGCAGAAATACCCGCATTTGAAGCATGCGGCGGTGAAACAAGTTTATCAATCACAGATGGTGAATCAAGAGCAGCAGAGGTATTCAGAATTGTACCTTTTCTTGTAGTGGATGGTAATATGGCGATCTTAGTATCGCGAGGTTTACCCATGATGGAGAATTTGCAGCGAACAATATTAATCCAAGTGAACTTCCAAATAAAGCTATGCTCCCGGCAACGGCGAAGAAAATAGTCTTGATGACCCACAAGTATAGGGGATCGCAGTCTTCGAGGGAAGTAAAACCCAATTTATTGATTCGACACAAGGGGAGACAAAGAACACTTGGAAGCCTTAACAGCGGAGTTGTCAATTCATTTGCACTGAAAGCAGACTTGCTCGCAAGAGTTTATCAAGAGTAACAGTTTTATAGCAGTAGCGTAGTGAAATAACAGCAGAGTAACAGAGAGACAGCAGTAGTGATTTTAGTAAACAGCAGGATTAAAATACTGTAGGCACGGGGACGGATGACGGGCGTTGCATGGATGAGAGAAACTCATGTAACAATCATAGCAGGGCATTTGCAGATAATAATAAAACGGTGTCCAAGTACAAAGCAATCAATAGGCATGTGTTCCATAGATAGTCGTGCGTGCTCGCAATGAGAAACTTGCACAACATCTTTTGTCCTACCAGCCGGTGGCAGCTGGGCCTCAAGGGAAACTACTGGATATTAAGGTACTCCTTTTAATAAAGTACCGAAGCAAAGCATTAACACTCCGTGAACACATGTGATCCTCACATCGCTACCATTCCCTCCGGTTGTCCCGATTTCTGTCACTTCGGGACCATTGGTTCCGGACAGCGACATGTGTATACAACTTATAGGTAAGACCATAAACAATGAATATCATGATGAAACAATACATGTTCAGATCTGAGATCATGGCACTCGGGCCCTAGTGACAAGCATTAAGCATAACAAGTTGCAACAATATCATCAAAGTACCAATTACGGACACTAGGCACTATTCCCTAACAATCTTATGCTATTACATGACCAATCTCATCCAATCCCTACCATCCCCTTCGGCCTACAGCGGGGGAATTACTCACACATGGATGGGGGAAACATGGCTGGTTGATGTAGAGGCGTTGGCGGTGATGGCGGTGATGATCTCCTCCAATTCCCCGTCCCGGCGGAGTGCCAGAACGGAGACTTCTGGCTCCCGCGACGGAGTTTCGCGATGTGGCGGCGTTCTGGAGGGTTTCTTGCGACTTCGACTTCTCCCCGTGCGTTTTTAGGTCGAGGCCGATAAATAGTCCGAAGGAGGGCGTCGGAGGCCGGCCGAGGGGGCCACACCACAGGGCCGCGCGGGCCCCCCTGGGCCGCGCCGCCCTATGGTGTGGGGCCCTCGGGCCTCCACCTGGTTCGTCCTTCTGGCTCCGTTAGTTTCCTGGGAAAATAGGGCCTTCTGCATAAATTCCGAGGATTTTCCCGAAAGTTGGATTTCTGCACAAAAACGAGACACCAGAGCAGTTCTGCTGAAAACAGCGTTAGTCCGTGTTAGTTGCATCCAAAATACACAAATTAGAGGCAAAATAATAGCAAAAGTGTTCGGGAAAGTAGATACGTTTTGGACGTATCAGTGCAACATACCAAAGAGCCATGAATTACATTTTTCATGATCTGATCGGCAAGTTGGTGGAAATTTACATCGATGACGTGGTGGTCAAGTCTGTCTCCATAGAAGGACACTTGGATGATTTGCGACGCATCCTAGACCGAACTAGAAAATTCGGGCTAAGAATGAATCCAAAGAAGTGTGCCTTTCGTGTGACGGCCGGTCAGTTCCTAGGTTTTTTGGTTCATGAACGTGGAATTGAGATCGGCCTGAAAAGTCAGGAGGCAGTACGTACCATGCAGCCACCAACCACGAAGAAGGAACTCCAGTGTCTTATCAGCAAGATCAACTTCGTCCGACGGTTCATCTCTAATCTATCAGGACGAATAGAGCCATTTATGGCATTGGTGAAAATTAAATCTGATGACGAGTTTCACTGGGGGGTAGAGCAGCAGCGAGCGTTTGACGAAATTAAACAGTATCTCATGATGCCGCCTGTGTTGGTTCCACCTCAGCAAGACAGACCGTTCTATATCTACTTGTCAGTAGCTGACACGTCCATCGCTTCAGTAGTGGTGCAACTTTATGAGGGTGTAGAAAGGGTCGCATTCTACCTCAGCAGAAGGATGTTGGATGCAGAGACAAGGTATCCTGAGATCGAGAAGTTATGCCTCTGCCTATTTTTCACCTGCACCAAGCTTCGTCACATCTTTCTGACGGCAGAAATCATCATCATATGCAAGTCAGACGTTGTCAAGCACATGCTGTCGGCTCCTGTTTTGAAAGGCCGACTTGGTAAGTGGATGTTTGCGTTATCGGAGTTTGATCTCCGGTATCAGCCTGCGAAAGCAGTCAAGGGGCAAGCGTTGGCCGATCTTATAGCTGAACGAATCAATACTAATATAGCAGCACTATCTGTACGTGCATGGGCTATGTTCTTCGATGGATCGGCTTGTGACGATGGTTGTGGCATCGGCATTTTGCTCGTGTCGCCTCGGGGGGCAACATATTCCTTCTCCATCAGGCTATCTACCCCTTGCACCAACAATGTCGCTGAGTATGAGGCAATACGCAAGGGAATGGAGTTGCTTTTGGAAGCTGGGGCAGAGGCGGTGGAACTTTTTGGAGACTCGAAGTTGGTGATCTCCCAGCTCACGGACGAATACAAGTGCGAGAGTGAGTCACTCTTCCCATTATGGATGGAATGCCGCGAGCTGATGGCACAATTTTGGTATATCAACTTCAATTGGGTCCCAAGATCTCAAAATACAGAGGCCAACGATCTCGCACAAATGGCGTCAGGCTACAAGGACATACCAGACGGGTCAGAAGTTCAGGTGCAGTTCCTGGAACAGGATGATTGGAGAGCCGATATCTTCAATTACTTGAAGGATCCGGCTCGGGGGGCACCTAAACGGATAAGGTACAAGGCCATGAAATATGTCCTTATAGGAGATGACATGTTCTACAGGACGTTGGAAGGATTACTGCTCAAGTGCCTGGGACCAACCGAGACTAATCGGCTCTTACACGAGGTACATGAAGGCGCCTGTGAAACTCACCAATCGGCTCATAAGATGAAGTGGCTGATCAGGAGATCAGGGTTTTACTAGCCCACCATGCTTGAGGACTGCTTCAATTACTACAAAGGATGCCAAGCGTGTCAGATGTTCGGGAAAATTCAGATGGTGCCTGCATCAGCAATGAACCCCATCATCAAGCCTTGGCCATTTCGAGGTTGGGGCATGGATATGATCGGTAAAATCCATCCTGCAGCGAGCAAAGGCCACGAGTGGATTTTGGCCATTACAGATTACTTCACTAAATGGGTGGAGGCCATTCCTATGAAGAAGGTAAAATCGGAAGATGTTATCCATTTTGTGAAAGAACATGTCATTCATAGATTCGGGATTCCCCAGACTATCACGACCGATGGAGGATCGGTCTTTGTTTCTAAAGAATTCAGAAAGTTCTGCGACGATATGGGAATTAAGCTGATCCGATCATCTCCATACTATGCTCAAGCCAACGGGCAAGCTGAAGCGTCCAACCAGAGCCTCATCAAGCTGATTAAGAGGAAAATTGACGAGAACCCTAGGGGTTGGCATGAGGTGTTGTCGGAAGCTTTATGGGCCTATCGCATGTCATGCCATGGAGCTATAAAAACTTCACCATACCAGCTGGTCTATGGGCAGGAAGCCGTATTGCCTTGGGAAATTACGGCTGGATCGAGACGTGTTACGTTTCAGAATGATCTAACAGCTGAAGAATATGCAGCCCTGATGAGTGATACTATTGAGTATGCAACGGAACTTAGACTTTGGTCGTTGGAGAAGATTAAGGAAAACAAAGCCAAGGTAGCCCGTGCATATAATAAGAAGGTAAGACCAAAGGAGTTTCAGGTTGGTGATCTAGTATGAGAAGCTGTGTTGCCATTAGGGACTAAGGATAAAGAATATGGTAAATGGTCTCCTAATTGGCACGGTCCATACAAAGTCGACCAGGTCTTGAAGGGTAATGCATACATGCTCGAGCAGCTGGACGTTGTCAAATTCCCAGTAGCCGTCAATGGTCAACACCTCAAGAAATATTTCCCGAGCATGTGAGATGATGGACAGTGAAGTATGGGGGCCGATGCATAAAATCGGCCAGCAAAAAAAATATACAAATCAGTACAGCCGATGCACAGACATCGACTTTAGAAATATGGACACCAGTACAGCCGATGCACGGACATCGACTTCAGAATATAAAAAAAAGCCGATGCATAGTCATCGACTCTAGAGGAACAAGCTCGATTGAGCAGATAACAGATTATTTTCAGGCCAAAGATCGTGGCATTGGGATGATTTTCCAATTGGATTCGCTGAGGAGTTGAATCTGTGCGTTTGAGATCTAAGGTTGGCGTGGATATGGATTGAACCTGTTTGGACGGCAGTTTGGGGAATCTGATTTTATTCTCTCAAACGAAGGTTGCAAGTTACCGTGTAATTAGGCAACTAATTTGGCCTTAATCGCGTTTCATTGGTGAAGGCCGATGCCCTGCCATCGGCTCTTTGCGCGTTGACTTTACTCTGGCAATCGGCAAATTTGATGAGAAAGCAAGATCGGCAGAGGAATATTTTCTTCATTAATAATAAAGGGGATTTCTTACAAAGAAGAGCCGATTGCTCGAGGGAGGAAGAACAAAAGAAAGGTCTATTGACCAATCTGATACTACTACTAGACCTATACTAGTAGATGCTACTCTACGGGCCGTCGCTGCCCTCGTCGTCGCCGTTGAAGCTGCCGTCGGCGCTGCTGCCGGCGGGCTCCTCGTCGCTGCTCCCGTAGCCCTCATTGGGAGCCTCATCCTCTTCATCGTCGTCGTCGTCGTCATCATCATCTGACCCGGCGCGGAAGCGTTTCGCCGGCGGGTAATCTTCGAGGGAGTCGTCGTCCTCCTCTTCTTCCTCCTCCTCGGAGGAGGTGTAGTCGTCCCAGGAGACCGAGTCGTCCTCGCTCCCTGCCTCCAGTTCCCCATCGGCAAGGAACTGGAGGTCATCATCTCCGCTGGTCAAGGACTTATCGTCCTCAGACCAGATGGAGGAGTTGTGGTCCTCCTGGTCCCATTCTTCTGGGGCGCGCTGGTTGTGCGCCGCTGTCAGATCCCACTCCGGTGTGGGCTCGCGGGAGGAGGAAGATGAGGAAGAGAAGGATTGGGAGGAAAGATCCGACGAGGCGGAGGAGGAGGAAGAGGACGACATTGCTACAGGAGAAGGGGGATTTCTGGTGCCGATGGCTAGAACAGAGCAAGGGGATAAAGAGGCGAACTGTTCGGTGCGGTTAAATAAAAGGGGATATAGTGGATTTAATGCCACAGCAGTTTCCGAGGAAGTGGTGCCAAAAGAAAAAAAACAGTCAAATCACGCGGAGAAGTTGAGAAGGCAAGGCATCATGATGAAGGATACTGCGACAATTTTACTCTGCCACGACGTGACCCGACGAAGAAAAGGCAGAGTGGTTTTGGAATTATCATTACCAAAACCAGGGGGCATGTGTTATCACCAGAATTTAACCGGATCAGAGGTGGGCCGTGATTGAGATAGGCTTGGAGAATATACACGGAAAATATGCATGAATCGACCTTGTACAAGAGTTTGGGCTAAATCGCCCGTGTATCTGTAAATATAGTAGGATACGTGTCGGTTAGGATTAAAGAGTTTAGCTCGTGCACGGTTGGGATTATTCCCGCGTTAGAGAGTCTACGGACTATAAATATGTCTCTAGGGTTATTGAGAAGGAGGACGATCACGTTCACAACAAATAATTCTAGGCGCATCGCCACCCCTTTGTTTCGAGGGTTTCTTCCGGGTAAGCGCTATGCTGCCTAGATTGCACTTTGCGATCTAGGCAGAATCTCGTTTATTCGTTGTTCATGCGTTGCTCGTGCTGAAGCCTTGTTGATGGCGAGCAACGTAGTTATCGTAGATGTGTTAGGGTTAGCATCAGTACTTTCTTGATGTATTTGATTAGCCATGCTACCTCTAGATATCTAGCCACCCTTGTACCGATCTGAGGTGCAAGGGTGGCACCTTGCTTAGTCATTGTTCAGTAGATCCGATCCGTTACGATTGCTCCTTGTTCTTCAAGGATTAGTTTAATATCTACATAGTTAGGCCTTGCAAACGGGTTGAAGGGTCCAGTAGTACGTAGGGTGTAGTTTGCTAGCCCTAGAGAAGATGTTCCAGGAATCAACTCCATGTTGGTTTTTAGGCCTTATCTAGGGCTGGTTTATTATCATCTTACGTGGCTGCCAGGCTCAATTACGTGTAGGACGTTCCGGTTATGTGGTGAAAACCCTAGATCGTCGTAGATCGTTTTAACTTAATATTGATCAAGCAGGACCACCATGTTATCGTAGATCTCATACGAATCATGGGTGGATCGGCTCCTTGAGCCGATTCACAGGACAACCTGAGAGCCGATCGAGGCTCGTATTTAATGTTTACGTGTATGCCATGCAGGAAACTAAGCGAAGCAATCCATCACCTTCCTGACCAGGTATAGGTCAGGTGGCACGCCCTTGGACCAGCATCGGACGTGCGTGCCGGAGCATTGCGGGCCGTCGCACGAGGGACCAGGGCCCACCGCAGTTCTGGGAGCCTCCCGGCTCTACTTGTTGCCCGTCACTACTCGACGGTGGGTTTTGGTGGTCAACAGAACCATAACCATTGTGTTGCAAACATATACAATTGTTATAAGAAGAATAAAATGCACTTAATCATTTGAGGTCAGAGTATAGGAAAATAAAACTAAGAACTCTAGCTAGATAAATAGCCCTAATTAATTTCCTAGTGCTCAGTAACAATCAAGGACACATAAAATCATGCCCATGAGATCATTTCTTATAAGATATTAACCATTTCTTTACAACGAAAATACACAATGAAAACCCTTATCTATCATTAGGTAATTTCACTAATTCCAAGTCAAATAATTTAAGTACCACAAGAAATATAATAAGTTATGGTTCAAATACCACCATATAATATATTATAAAAAATATTTCTAATACAACATAATGCTTTATATATCATATCTACAAAAGATTTAACAGATGATATACACATTTAAAAGTTATACCAAACAGAGGTGAATTTAAATAAACAACTGAAATAACCAAAATACAAAACAAGAAAATGAAATAAAGGAAAGATTGGAGTGCAACAGGAGACAGGTTGCAAATCATCACACAGGGGAAGAAAGATTGGAAAAAACCAATGTTCATGGAAATATTTATGGTGGCAGCTTGGAACATTTGGAAGATCAGAAACAATTTGCATTTCAGAGGGATAGTTCCACACTTAAGGGATTGGATAGTCAGTTTTAAAGAGGACTTCAATCTGCTGGTTCATACGAACTAAGCAGGAGCTCCATCCTTTTATTACTTCTGTAGTTAGCTCTCTCTAAGTTCTTTAGTTAGATCTTTGTGCCCTTCTATTTTGTACATATGTAATTGTGTTACCCCAGTTTAATGCATTAAATCAGTAGGGTTTCTCACCCTACTTTCCAAGGTTTCAAAAAAATGAAATAAAGGAAAAGAGAAGAGAGGCTTGCCAGACGAACCGACCCAGGAGAAGCCCAACGCCATCTCCAGGCACCAGCTCAAGACGGAGCCCACCAGTGCCCAAACCATCAAAACGGCCAGCCCAATTTACCGTTTCGTCGCATGAAAAGCACGCCGAGGATGGAAGAGTCCATCGTCTTCTTCCTCCTGATCGACAACGCACGGGAGCAGCTCGGCCATGTCCCGCGCCACCTCTTCGAACCGAATCGAGATCACGAAGCCATCCTGGAGTGCTCTGCAAGTCGACCGTGTTCGAGTATATCCCTACGCGCCAAGATTCGCGCCGACAAGCATCTCGTCGCCGTCCTCGAATCTGGTCCACTGCCGCCGGTGCAATGACGAGATCGACTTCGTCGTGCTCTGTAAAGCTACCAATAGCTCCGCCAGGAAACCCAAGACGCTCTCCAACCCTCCAGAACCTCTTTAAAGCTCTCAATCTCTCAAAATCCTCTGAGAATAGCCGCCGCAGTTCATCAAGGAGAGGATGATTCCGACCACCCCGGAGTCCATGGAGCGGTCGAGGTGAAGCGCCAGACGCCGTAGTTCATCCCGGCGGAAGGAATTGAGAAGATGAGCTCTCAATCGAGCGAATCGACTCGTTCCCTTTTGCGGTGGTTCGCCGGAATCCGTGACTGTGCCGTCATCTCCGACCACCACTGCCTCCGTCGACCACACCAACACAACCAGGGTATAAATGCGCATCTCGAGAGCTCTGATTTGCATCGTTTCATAGTCTATAGCTCGCCGTAGCTAGTTCACCGGAGTGCACCGCCGCAGTACCCTCGCTGGAGGTTCTTCCGATGACCGTTGCAAATAGGAACCACCACTAGTTGGTTCAGCATCGTGTCCTGATTCTAATAAACCCACTTGTCCATCCTCACGCCACTACTAGGAAAAGGCTTATAGCCGCACTTCTTACCGCCGGCGAGTACGATTTAAAGATGCTAGCGGTAAGGCCTTTTAGGCCCGCCTCGCATTACTGCCGGCAGATACGTTTGGGGGCGCCAGGGATAGACCGTTTACTGCTGGCGAAACGGGCTAGCAAGCGCCGGGGATATGTTGGGTCGAGAGCAGCCGAATGGGCCTTTCGTTACCGCCGGCGAATTTGGTTGGGGGCGCCGGGGGTAAAGCCCACTACTTATAGCGAATTGGGGCCATCCGCCGGGGGTATTTCGCCCCAATTTCTATTACGTGCCACGGCATCACGTTGTCTTCCGGAGTGCTCCCTTCTCGTCGTTGTTAGATGGCCATCGTGCGGTTTGGACGGGAGATATCCACGTTTCTCTCGATCTCTTCCCTGCAAACTCCTCTCATCCACAAATTTCTTATCTCCTCACCAACAAACTACTCGTCCACGACCAGCCCCCATCGAGAGGATCACGGCGCCGGCGGAGGAGAAATGGGAGGCGCTGGCAATGCGGATCGAACAGCGACGCTGGGTCCTAGGCCTCTCCTGCGCCATGGACGGCGGCGGGGACGTGCGGCTCGCCAGGAAGAAGGGCAAGACGAAGCGGGTCCCGTCGGCGGCGCCGCCACCTCCCGCGGAGAGGGGCAGGGGCAGGGACCGGTTCAAGTCGCTCTGGCACGACTACCACGATTTGCTCCAGGTGAGACTCTTCCCTGGTCTGGGCCGCCTCCAATCGACGCCATGAAGGGCTCCGACCCCGAGATCGATTCCCTCCGTCGCCTCCTCGAGTTGTCCACTGGCGTTCCGTCACGGTGCCCAGCCTCTGCAATTGCGGCCTGATGGTGAGTAAATCATCCATCCATTCTGTTCCGACCCAGAATTTTTATATTTTTTCATCCATCCATTCTATTTTGAATCAGTTTGAGTAGGTTTTGTTTTACCCAAGGTAATTCGTTTTGAGCACACAGATGATATGTGGCATTCTAAACGTGCTTCTAACAATGATTTGCGTGAGGATCTATAGATGGATTGAAAATTACCGGGTTCAGATTCGGTTCGAGTAGCATCAGATTCTTTTGGTTTCTTTCTCATCCGAGGCAATTCTAGCACACTTAGTGATATGCTGACCACTAGAATCAGCCTAAATGTTCGGATTAAACCATGCTTGGTCACACATAATTCGACCTTCTCATATTTCACGATGCTCCGGAAGTTTTATGATTTGTAGCAACCTAATGTGTGTTTCTGAAAATTGAAACTGAAATTGGTGGCCTCATCTTGCTACTGCTGCTTGTTTAAATGATGAGGACATCCCTACTACACCACTACCTCCGTCATTGATAAATGAAGATGAACCTGCTGTGAAGCTCAAGTCCAATGAAGTTCGGATTGGACCAATTACAAGGGCTCGTGCGAAGCTACTTAAACAACAGGTGAACTTGTTTCTAAACGGTACTTTGATTGATGAGAACTTTATACTGCCTAAGTCCTATTACTTATGTATCATCAGGTATCAAGAGGAGACGATCATCGCACGAGGAGAAGAGGAGCAGCTGGACATGAAGACGGACATGAAGCTGGACATGGAGCTGGACATGAAGATATCTCATGGACGCGCGAGGGAGGAGCGGGAGGCATGCGCGAGAGGAGAAGAAGACGTCCAGGCCGGTCCAGCACCCGGTTAGACCGGCCTCCAGACCGGCCAGTCCGGTCCCTGGCCCGGTTGACCGGGCGCCACCGGATGGGATGCATCGTACCGGGTCAAAACCGGAAACCTTCGCAACTTTCCGGTTGCCGCCCGGTTGACCGGACGCCAGACCGGCCGATCCGGTCCCTGGCCTGGTTGACCGGATTCTAGACCGGATTCGTCCGAGTCTATCTCGACCAGATCTATCCTGGGTCAGTTATGTTTGTATCTTTTCGACCAGGAGTCGTCCCGGACGCCTATATAAGTGCCCAGGACGCCCCCCTAGCTGTTTTAGACCATGTTTAAGATAAACCCTAGTTCTTAGTTGTTTGCTCTGCAAAACTATTGAATTCCCTACACCATATTGCTTGATATTGTGTAGATCCTGATAAAGTCTTGTGTGATCTGCTGTTCCATTGGGAATTAGACGGTTGCAACTTACCGCTTCGTGGTCGGTGGCTACGTGCGCAAGTGTGTGGAGTTGCGAATATCTTGCAGGGTTGAGAGCTGTTGCATTGGCGACAGGGACCAATCGAGAGATATCGTTGCGTCATACAAGTTATCATCCACTACATCATCGTGTTTCCCCGTTGCCATCACCCCGTGATCATCATCACCACCGTTGCTTACTGAGAAGATCGGGCCACCCCTTATCATCTTGGTATCAGATTTCCAGTTTTCCTCGGTAAGCCATCCACCCCATAGTGGAGTTGTGAGTGTTTTCCTATCCAGAAAAAGCCAAAAATATTAGGGTTAGGGTTTGCCATAGCCTTTGATTGCACTAATTTCAAGTTTTAGTTGCTTTTCGTAGTTGTTTTTGCGTATCTTTTCTTTCCATCTAGTCTTTTAGGGTTTGAGTTTACTCTATTATCTTGTGTTACTTTGTCATCTAGTGTCAGTTTTTGTTATTCCGAGTCCACATAGCGTACAGTGTGCTTGTTCCCAACCATAGATACAACCTTTCGATATAAAGTGACTAGGAACTTCCCCAGAAGAGACTAGTTTTACCGCTCGACAGGCTGCTCGTTAGGTTATCGGTGCTTTGCATATTTCTGTTGGCCGTGTTATCAAGGAGTTGTGTCAGAAAAAAAAAGAGAAAATTGAAAAGAAGCAAAAAGAGCTACATAGCTGCGTGTGTTATCCAAAAGAAAAAAATCCAAAAAGAAAAGTGTCGTGCTAGTTCAATCAAGTGAAGGCCTAAGTTTACTTTACTGCACCTGTAGTTGAGCAATCTTGTGCCTGTTTCGTTGAGCTTTGCTAGCGTCTCTCGTGTGCATTGCAATCTTTCCCACATATAGTTGCATTGCCCCATTATATCGCCTTTGTGTGAGTATCATTGGTTGTCTACGGTCAGCGCTAGAGCTTGTTATTGGTGCAAATAGGTAGCCTACCTACAGCCCCACATATATCCTGCTTTGTCGTGTGATTTGTTCTTATACCCTTGATATTCGCTTCGCTACATCCGTGCACTAGTTGTTACTACAAGTGGTAAGCAACACTAATTTACTTTGGAACGGTAAGATCTCCTTTTCTTATCAGTTGTTGAGTGAGTTGTGAGAGTACCACCATATATTTTTGATTTAGTGCACTAATCTACTAACGATGTCTGCTAGTGATCATAAGCTTGTTAACCAGGAAAACAAGAGTGTTGCAGATATCATCACATGGAGGGAGTATGAGGCTCTTCGTAATGAGATGCGACGTGAATTCCGCGCTCAGAATGATGAGCTTAAGGGGACGGTCCAAGAGATCTCCCAAAAGCTGGATGCTACACATGTGACCGTCACTACAATGCAAGATCAAATGACGGATGTACAGCGCAGTCTTGCTGATTTGCGCTTAGCTGTTGAGAATTTGACCGCGCAACAACAACAAGACGATGATGACGATCCTGATCTTCAAGATGACGCACACAATGCTCGTGGTGCGCCTCGTGGTGATTGTGCTCGCGGTTGGGCTCCACTTGGCCGCAATGGTCGTGGACATGATGAGGAAGACGGATTGGGTAAGCCAAAATTCTCCATACCCAAGTTTGAAGGCGGTGCTGATGTTGAAGAATACCTCACTTGGGAGCTCAAGATTGAGAAGCTATGGAATCTACATCCGCACTACACTGAAGATATAAAGATCAAGCTTGCTTCTTCTGAATTTGATGGCTATGCTTTGCGTTGGTGGGATGCTTTTGTTCGTAACCGTGAAGAGGATTGTGAGCAGCCTATACGCACATGGCGTGCCATGAAGGAGGCGACGACTTCTCGCTTTGTGCCTACAAATTACTTGCGGAATATATATGATAAGCTGATTCTATTGAGACAAGGTGTGAAGACTGTGGATGAATACTACATGGAGATGGAGATGCTTATGCAGCGTGGCCGTGTCCGTGAGTCTCTTGAGATGACAATGCAGCGTTTTCTGAATGGTTTGAAGTATGATATCAAAGGCATTATTCGTCACTACAGCTACACCAATATGAATCAATTGTTACATCATGCAAGAGAAGCTGAATCACAGTTGGCTGACGAAGCAAAGATCAAAGGCCGAGCTACAGGAGCTGGGCGTTTTACACCCCGCGCGGCCCCATCTACGGCACCGGCGCCTTCGACGCGCTCCGCCCCTTACTCTACTCCGCCTAGTAAGCCGGTCTCCAATGTGTCTAACACAAAGAAGTCCGAATCTGCTGCAAGTACGAGTGGCTCTAATGTGTCTACTGCGCGTAACCGTGATATGGCTTGTCACACATGTGGTGGCAAAGGTCACTTTAAGAGAGATTTTCCTAACCGTAAAGTCATGATTATCAATGAGGACAATGAGTATGAGACTGGAGATGATGTTGATCCTAATGCTCCAGAAGATGATGACTATGACACTGATGGTGAAGATGCATATCCGTCTGATGCTCGCACCATTGTTGTGTCGCAGCGTGCTCTTAATGTGTTGCTTAGTGCATCTACTTAGCGCTGCAATTTGTTCCAAACAAAGGCTTTAGTTGGTCCTGACAAAGCTTGCAAGGTCATTATTGATGGCGGGAGTTGCCGCAATTTAGCAAGTAAGGAGTTGTGCACCAAGCTGAAGTTGAAATATCTACCGCACCCGCATCCATACTATATTCAGTGGTTGAGCGACAATGGTAAGATGAAGGTAAACCACATGGTGCGTGTTGAATTTGCTATTGGACCGTATAAGGATTGCATTGATTTTGATGTGGTTCCTATGATGGTGTGTCACCTACTATTGGGTCGGCCTTGGCTCTATGACCGTTCTGTGCAACACAATGGCCGTGCCAATACATATCACTTGGAGTTCAAGGGCAAGAAGATCAACTTACAGCCTATGACACCACAGCAAATTGTCAATGAGTCTCGTCAGAAGATTGAAGTAAACTTGGAGGATGCATCTTTAGATAGGCGAGAGAATTGTAATGTTGTGAGTGATATAACGAAAAGTGAGAGAGTGAATTCCTTAGTCTCATTAGCCACCAAAGAAGACATGAGAGAATTTAGTGAGGATCCTACAACCATGCCTCTTGTGCTCTTGTACAGGGGTACGGTTTTGGTTTCTAACGACATGACCCCTCTTCCTCTTGGTGTTTCTAATGTTTTGCAGGAATTTGGCGACATGTTTCCAGATGAGGTACCCGCAGGACTTCCACCATTGCGCGGTATTGAGCATCAAATCGACTTGATTCCCGGAGCTTCGCTACCCAATCGGGCACCATATAGAACGAACCCCAAAGAAACAAAGGAGATACAGAAGCAAGTACAAGCTCTACACGACAAAGGTTATATCCGCATAAGCCTTAGTCCTTGTGCTCTTCCTGTTATTCTAGTTCCTAAGAAAGATGGTACATGGCGTATGTGCGTAGATTGTAGAGCTATAAACAATATCACTATTCGATATCGTCACCCTATTCCCCGTTTAGAGGATATGCTAGATGAATTGAGTGGTGCTGCTGTGTTCTCTAAAATTGATTTGCGTAGTGGTTATCATCAAATTAGGATGAAAGAAGGGGATGAGTGGAAAACTGCCTTTAAAACAAAATTTGGTTTATATGAGTGGTTAGTAATGCCTTTTGGTCTAACTAATGCACCTAGCACCTTCATGAGACTGATGAACCATGTTTTGCGTGAATTTATTGGCAAGTTTGTGGTTGTGTACTTTGATGACATATTAATCTACAACCACAATGAATCGGATCATACTATACATATTCGACATGTTTTGCAAGTGTTGCATGATAATAAACTCTATGGTAATCTTGAGAAGTGCACATTTTGCAAAGATAAGGTCATATTTCTGGGGTATGTTGTCTCTAAGCATGGAGTAGAAGTCGATGTGTCTAAAATTGAAGCTATTCAAAATTGGCCTACTCCCATGAATGTGAGTCAAGTAAGAAGTTTTCATGGTCTAGCTGGGTTTTATAGAAGATTTGTGCCCAACTTTAGTACTATTGCTGCACCTTTGAATGACTTGACTAAAAAGGGTGTTATATTTGAGTGGGGCACAGCCCAAGATCATGCTTTTGATGAACTTAAGAGATTTTTAACTTCTGCACCGTTGCTTGCACTTCCTGATTTCAATAAGCAATTAGAGATTGAATGTGATGCTAGTGGTATTGGAATTGGTGGTGTGCTGATGCAAGAGGGTCGCCCCATTGCATATTTTTCTGAGAAACTGTCTGGTGCTAAGTTGAACTATCCTATCTATGATAAAGAATTGTATGCTTTAATTAGAGTTCTTGAGGTTTGGCAACATTATTTGTGGCCAAAAGTATTTATCATACATTCTGATCATGAAGCTTTAAAATACCTGAAAGCTCAGTCTACTTTGCATAAGCGTCTTGCTAAGTGGGTTGAGTTCATTGAGTCTTTTCCATACATTATTAAGCATAAGAAGGGAAAAGATAATATTGTTGCTGATGCTCTATCTAGGAAGAATATGCTATTAACTCAACTTGATGTTAAAATTCCTGGATTAGAAGTGCTATGTGATTTATATGCTACTGACCATGATTTTGCTGAACCATATCGCTTATGTGCTCTTGGTAAAGCATGGGAAAAATATCACATACACGATGGGTTCTTGTTTAGAGCTAACAAACTATGTGTTCCAGAATCGTCTGTGCGTTTGCTCTTATTGCAGGAATCACATGCTGGAGGTTTAATGGGTCACTTTGGGCGTGAGAAGACGCTACTCATGCTAGCTGACCACTTTTATTGGCCAAAGATGAGGCAGGACGTCGACATGTATGTGAAGAGGTGCATTACTTGCAACAAGTCCAAGTCCAAGCTGAAGCCTCACGGTTTGTATACTCCTTTACCGGCACCTACTACACCTTGGGAAGATATTAGTATTGATTTTGTGTTGGGTTTGCCGCGTACTAAAAGAGGCCATGATTCTATATTTGTGGTAGTGGACAGATTTTCTAAAATGTCACACTTTATTGCCTGCCAGAAAAGCGACGATGCGTCGCATATTGCTAACCTGTTTTTCAGGGAGATTGTTCGACTACATGGAGTCCCGAAGACTATTGTTTCTGATTGTGATGTCAAGTTCATGAGCTACTTCTGGAAGACACTTTGGGGAAAGCCGGGGACAAAGCTACTGTTCAGTACTACTTGTCATCCCCAAACAGATGGTCAAACTGAGGTGGTGAATCGTACCTTGTCACAACTACTGAGATCCATGATCAAGAAGAACCTGAAGGAGTGGGAAGAGTGTTTGCCGCATGTAGAGTTTGCTTACAACAGGGCGGTACATTCGACCACGGAGCTGTGTCCTTTTGAGGTGGTGTATGGTTTTAAACCCATTACTCCACTTGACTTGTTGCCTTTGCCCATACATGAGAGAGTTAATATGGAGGCATCCAAGAGGGCAGATTTTGTGCGAAAAATCCATGTGAAGACTAAAGAGTTGATAGTGAAGAAAGGCAAGAGCAATGCTGCAAGGATGAATAAGAAGCGCAAAGGGATGTTGTTCAAGCCTGGTGATATGGTCTGGGTACATTTTCGCAAGGATAGGTTCCCGAAGCTGCGGAAGTCTAAGTTGAAGCCTCGTGGTGCTGGTCCTTACAAAGTGCTTGCCAAGATCAATGATAATGCATACTCGATAGATCTTCCAGTTGATGAGTTTGGTATCAGTAATTCTTTTAATGTTGCTGATTTGACACCATATGACGGAGAAGACCTTGGAGCGTCGAGGTCGACGCCTTTTGAAGGGGGAGATGATGAGGACATCCCTACTACACCACTACCTCCATCATTGATAAATGAAGATGAACCTGCTGTGAAGCTTTAGTCCAATGAAGTTCGGATTGGACCAATTACAAGGGCTCGTGCGAAGCTACTTAAACAACAGGTGAACTTGTTTCTAAACGATACTTTGATTGATGAGAACTTTATACTGCCTAAGTCCTATTACTTATGTATCATCAGGTATCAAGAGGAGACGAGCATCGCATGAGGAGAGGAGCAGCTGGACATGAAGACGGACGTCAAGATGGACGTGAAGCTGGACATGGAGCTGGACATGAAGATATCTCATGGACGCGCGAGGGAGGAGCGGGAGGCATGCGCGAGAGGAGAAGAAGACGTCCAGGCCGGTCCAGCACCCGGTTAGACCGGCCTCCAGACCGGCCAGTCCGGTCCCTGGCCCAGTTGACCGGGCGCCAACCGGATGGGATGCATCGTACCGGGTCAAAACCGGAAAACTTCGCAACTTTCCGGTTGCCGCCCGGTTGACCGGACGCCAGACCAGCCGATCCGGTCCCTGACCCGGTTGACCGGATTCCAGACCGGATTCGTCCGAGTCTGTCTCGGCCAGATCTATTCTGGGTCGGTTATTTTTGTATCTTTTCGACCAGGAGTCGTCCCGGACGCCTATATAAGTGCCCAGGATTCCCCCTAGCTGTTTTAGACCACGTTTAAGATAAACCCTAGTTCTTAGTTGTTTGCTCTGCAAAACTATTGAATTCCCTACACCATATTGCTTGATATTGTGTAGATCCTGATAAAGTCTTGTGTGATCTGCTGTTCCATTGGAAATTAGACGGTTGCAACTTACCGCTTTGTGGTCGGCGGCTACGTGCGCAAGTGTGTGGAGTTGCGAATATCTTGCAGGGTTGAGAGCTGTTGCATTGGCGACAGGGTCCAATCGAGAGATCTCGTTGTGTCATACAAGTTATCATCCATTACATCATCGTGTTTCCCCGCTGCCATCACCCCGTGATCATCATCACCACCGTTGCTTACTAAGAAGATCGGACCACCCCTTATCATTAAAGAACACTCTTGTTTCGATAGGTTAAAGTGGGGGCTTTTATTGAAGGTGCCCAAGTTATTTTCTTACTTTGCATCCTAAATGTTACCATCTAACCATGATTCGTGAGTGGATCTAGATCGACTGATA
The DNA here is from genome assembly GCF_019359855.2 of Lolium perenne. Classification (NCBI taxonomy): domain Eukaryota; kingdom Viridiplantae; phylum Streptophyta; class Magnoliopsida; order Poales; family Poaceae; genus Lolium; species Lolium perenne. The sequence continues at coordinate 27,339,890 of NC_067248.2, read as the reverse complement.
TCACCTGGTTCAGATTCGGTTTGGGTAGCAATTACTTTCTTTTCTTCTCATCCAAGGTAATTCCAGCACCAGAATACCATAGATAACATATATAAACAGAGCCAGATTTATAGCTTGAATTTATCTTGTGCTATTTTGCTGCAACCTGGACCCTAGTACAGTTTAGTAGTTTATAGTTATTTTGGTTGGGAATTTTGCTCTTCAATGTATATCGTTCAGCAACCTATTTCTTCCTGAATGATCAGCTCCAGCTTATTCTGCTGTATCGTCTTATGTTAATCGTCATGAAGTTACTTTGCTAAATGCCTTCATCTTAAGTCAATGGTAAATTAAACGTTTGAGTTTTTATTCTCTTGTTGTACATCGTTCTACTGTTTAGCATTATCCAACTTTATTTGTGGGATAGGGTTGGGATTTTGTAGTATATCCAGTGCTTACCGTTTTCTTAGCTTGCAGTGAAGTCTGGTTAATTAGAGGCATAACTGACTGTTTTCTCTTGTTTACAACAGAAAGTTGAAGATATAGAGGCATAACTGTTTCCAATTAAGGAAGCCAAATATCCTGGAGAAACTTTACCGAGTTTGGATGGAACAGATGAGTGATGAGAAGTTAGAGCACTTTATATTGTAGTTTTTTTGTGAATTTTGCTGGATGTATTCACACGTGTCCCAATGTATAATTGCAAAGCTAATAAATAGTATATGGACGTGATGGATGGGTTACATCAATTGTTCTTTTTTTAAAAATCCTAAATGACATACCGCCGGCACATTGGTCTAATGCGCCAGGGGTATCTAATAGATACCAACAGCGAATATGCGAAGGCGCCGGGGATAACGGCATGTTACCACCGGCGAATCCGAGGATGCCGGCGGTAAGCGCTTACCACCGGCGAGGTTATCACTGGCGAATCTGAAAGTGCCGGCGGTAACCATTTTCAGGTCGCCGGTGGTAAGGCTTTTGCTAGTAGTGCGCGGTAAAAATCTTTGTCTTCGTCGATCGCCGGCGCGCAGGTGCCGTTCGCCGGCGAGATGACGTGGCACGTGACGGTGTCCATTGACCAGTTTGACTAGTCGCTGCTCACATGGCAGCCGACGTGTCACTGTACCCACATGTCAGTGACTAGGGTTAGGGTCTGTTACAGTACAAAACCGTATTTCTATTTAATTCAAATTCCTAGAAACTATTTAAACTTTGCCAAATTGTATAAAATTCATTTCAACTCAGAAAATTACAAATGAGATATCAAAATTCTTATAAAAATAAACTCTATCCAATAAAAATATAATATGAAATTTGTATTTTTAAAATTTAATTGTTTAACCTTTATTATTTAAGCCTTTTCTTTTATCCTAAATTTAGTTAAAATTCAATAATTAGGAAAACTTTCTAAAATAAATAAAAACCAATAATTAAATAAAGAAAACACTAAAACTAATTTTATTTTATCATTATATTATTAAATCCTTATTAGAAGGATTTAAACCCTGAATAGTAATTATCTTAATTATTAATTCTTTAAAAATAATAAAATGCCAAGTCCCCTATTATTTTTATTTCAAAGTTATTAATAACTTCAACTTTATAATCAAGTTATTAACCTAAGAACTATATGGAAAATAGGAAACCCTAGTTTCATTAAGAATAAAATTATAAATTCACAAGTTCATGTCAAACCCTAAAACCCTAATTCAATTATGAACCAAACCTTAACGCTGTTATTTTGTATGAACCCTAATTTACTTCTAAACCTAAACCCTAGGTTACAAAATGTAATCATGTTACTTTCTTTTCATTCATAGATCCATAATTAACAATTAAATGCATGTCCATGTCCACATAAAATATGGGAGCCCTATCACTAATAAGTTGACATTTCATGTGTTCATACTAATAAAACCTAGATCATTTAGTGGGATCAATTAAACATAAACCCTAGTTCCTATTACCAAAGCCATCATCCTTAACTATCCTTATCTAGCATCATGATGGCGTGTAACTCACACGTTCGTTGGGAACCCCAAGAGGAAGGTATGATGCGCACAGCAGCAAGTTTTCCCTCAGAAAGAAACCAAGGTTTATCGAACCAGGAGGAGCCAAGAAGCACGTTGAAGGTTGATGGCGGCGGGATGTAGTGCGGCGCAACACCAGGGATTCCGGCGCCAACGTGGAACCTGCACAACACAACCAAAGTACTTTGCCCCAACGAAACAGTGAGGTTGTCAATCTCACCGGCTTGCTGTAACAAAGGATTAACCGTATTGTGTGGAAGATGATTGTTTGCAGAAAACAGTAGAACAAAGATTGGCAAGAGATTGAATTTCAGTAAAGAGAATTGGACCGGGGTCCACAGTTCACTAGAGGTTCTCTCCCATAAGACAAACAGCATGTTGGGTGAACAAATTACAGTTGGGCAATTGACAAATAAAGAGGGCATGACCATGCACATACATATCATGATGAGTATAGTGAGATTTAATTGGGCATTACGACAAAGTACATAGACCGCCATCCAACTGCATCTATGCCTAAAAAGTCCACCTTCAGGTTATCATCCGAACCCCCTCCAGTATTAAGTTGCAAAGCAACAGACAATTGCATTAAGTATGGTGCGTAATGTAATCAACAACTACATCCTTAGACATAGCATCAATGTTTTATCCCTAGTGGCAACAGCACAACACAACCTTAGAACTTTCTCATCCTTTGTCCCAGGTGTCAATGCAGGCATGAACCCACTATCGAGCATAAATACTCCCTCTTGGAGTTACAAGCATCTACTTGGCCAGAGCATCTACTAGTAACGGAGAGCATGCAAGATCATAAACAACACATAGATATAACTTTGATAATCAACATAACAAGTATTCTCTATTCATCGGATCCCAACAAACGCAACATATAGAATTACAGATAGATGATCTTGATCATGTTAGGCAGCTCACAAGATCCGACAATGATAGCACAATGGGGAGAAGACAATGATGTCTACTTCCCCCTCCTTTTCCTGTAGACAGTGTTGGGCCTCCAAGAGCAGAGGTTTGTAGAACAGCAGCAAGTTTTCCCTTAAGTGGATCACCCAAGGTTTATCGAACTCAGGGAGGAAGAGGTCAAAGATATCCCTCTCATGCAACCCTGCAACCACAAAGCAAGAAGTCTCTTGTGTCCCCAACACACCTAATAGGTGCACTAGTTCGACGAAGAGATAGTGAAATACAGGTGGTATGAATATATATGAGCAGTAGCAACGGTGCCAGAAAATAGCTTGCTGGCGTGTAGTTGATGGTGGTAGTATTGCAGCAGTAGTAACACAGTAAAACAGTAAACAAGCAGCGATAGCAGTATTTAGGAACAAGGCCTAGGGATTACACTTTCACTAGTGGACACTCTCAACATTGATCACATAACAGAACAGATAAATGCATACTCTACACTCTTGTTGGATGATGAACGCATTGCGTAGGATTACACGAACCCTCAATGCCGGAGTTAACAAGCTCCACAATTTGTTCATATTTAAGTAACCTTATATTGTAAGATAGATCAAAAGACTAAACCAAGTACTAACATAGCATGCACACTGTCACCTTCATGCATATGTAGGAGGAATAGATCACATCAATATTATCATAGCAATAGTTAACTTCGCAATCTACAAGAGATCATGATCATAGCATAAACCAAGTACTAACATGGTGCACACACTGTCACCTTTACACACGTGCAGGAGGAATAGAACTACTTTAATAACATTGCTAGAGTAGCACATAGATAAATTGTGATACAAAACTCATATGAATCTCAATCATGTAAAGCAGCTCATGAGATTATTGTATTGAGGTACATGGGAGAGAGATGAACCACATAGCTACAGCGGAGCCCTCAGCCTCGGGAGAACTACTCCCTCCTCATGGGAGCAGCAGCGGTGATGAAGATGGCGGTGGAGATGGCAGCGGTGTCGATGGAGAAGCCTTCCGGGGGCACTTCCCTGCTCCGGCAGCGTGCCGGAACAGAGACTCCTGTCCCCCAGATCTTGGCCTCGCGATGGCGGCGGCTCTGGAAGGTTTCTGTGGGTTTCGTCGAACTTATCAGGGTTTTCAATCCAGGGGCTTTATATAGGCGAAGAGGCGGCGCAGGAGGGTCGAAGGGGCGACGACACCATAGGGCGGCGCGGCCAGGGCCTGGGCCGCGCCGGCCTATGGTCTGGGGGCCCAGTGCCCCCCCTCTGGTCCTTCCCGGGTGTTCTGGATGCTTCCGGTGAAAATAGGAACTTGGGCGTTGATTTCGTCCGATTCCGAGAATATTTCGTTACTAGGATTTCTGAAACCAAAAACAGCAGAAAACAGGAACTGGCACTTCGGCATCTTGTTAATAGGTTAGTTCCAGAAAATGCACGAATATGACATAAAGTGTGCATAAAACATGTAGATAACATCAATAATGTGGCATGGAACATAAGAAATTATCGATACGTCGGAGACGTATCAGCATCCCCAAGCTTAGTTCTGCTCGTCCCGAGCAGGTAAAACGATAACACAGATAATTTCTGGAGTGACATGCCATCATAACCTTGATCATACTATTTGTAAACACATGTAATGAATGCAACGATCAAAACAATGTATATGACATGAGTAAACAAATGAATCATAAAGCAAAGACTTTTCATGAATAGTACTTTCAAGACAAGTATCAATAAGTCTTGCATAAGAGTTAACTCATAAAGCAATAATTCAAAGTAGAGGTATTGAAGCAACATAAAGGAAGATTAAGTTTCAGCGGTTGCTTTCAACTTGTAACATGTATATCTCATGGATATTGTCAACATAGAGTAATATAACAAGTGCAATATGCAAATATGTAGGAATCAATGCACAGTTCACACAAGTGTTTGCTTCTTGAGGTGGAGAGAAATAGGTGAACTGACTCAACAATGAAAGTAAAAGAATGGTCCTCCATAGAGGAAAAGCATCGATTGCTATATTTGTGCTAGAGCTTTGATTTTAAAAACATAAAGAGAGCATAAAAATAAAGTTTTGAGAGGTGTATGTTGTTGTCAACGAATGGTAGCGGGTACTCTAACCCCCTTGCCAGACAAGCCTTCAAAGAGCGGCTCCCATTTTATTTTATTTTTGGGTGGCACTCCTTCCAACCTTTCTTTCACAAACCATGGCTAACCGAATCCTCGGGTGCCTGCCAACAATCTCATACCATGAAGGAGTGCCTTTTTATTTTAGTTTTATTATGATGACACTCCTCCCAACCTTTGCTTACACAAGCCATGGCTAACCGAATCCTTCGGGTGCCGTCCAACAATCACATACCATGGAGGAGTGTCTATTTTTGTTAATTAATTTGGGACTGGGAATCCCATTGCCAGCTCTTTTTGCAAAATTATTGGATAAGCGGATGAAGCCACTAGTCCATTGGTGAAAGTTGCCCAACAAGATTGAAAGATAAACACCACATAATTCCTCATGAGCTATAAAACATTGAGACAAATCAGAGGTGATAAATTTTGAATTGTTTAAAGGTAGCACTCAAGCAATTTACTTTGGAATGGCGGAGAAATACCATGTAGTAGGTAGGTATGGTGGACACAAATGGCATAGTGGTTGGCTCAAGTATTTGGATGCATGAGAAGTATTCCCTCTCGATACAAGGTTTAGGCTAGCAAGGTTGTTTGAAGCAAACACAAGTATGAACTAGTACAGCAAAACTCACATAAAAGACATATTACAAGCATTATAAGACTATACATCGTCTTCCTTCTTGTTCAAACACCTTACTAGAAAATATCTAGACTCTAGAGAAACCACTCATGCAAACCAAATTTTAACAAGCTCTATGTATTTCTTCACTAATAGGTGCAAGGTATATGATGCAAGAGCTTAAACATGAGCACAACAATTGCCAAGTATCACATTAGTCAAGACATCACACCAATTTCTACATGTAGCATTTTCCGTTTCCAACCATATAACAATTAACGAAGCAGTTTCAACCTTCGCCATGAAAATTAAAAACTAAGAACACATGTGTTCATATGAACCAGCGGAGCGTGTCTCTCTCCCACACAATCATTTATTCAAACAAAAACAAAAACAAGAAACATACAGACGCTCCAAGTAAAGTACATAAGATGTGACCGAATAAAAATATAGTTTCAAGAGAAGGAACCTGATAATTTGTCGATGAAGAAGGGGATGCCTTGGGCATCCCCAAGCTTAGATGCTTGAGTCTTCTTGATATATGCAGGGGTGAACCACCGGGGCATCCCCAAGCTTAGAGCTTTCACTCTCCTTGATCACGTTGCATCATACTCCTCTCTTGATCCTTGAAAACTTCCTCCACACCAAACTCGAAACAACTCATTAGAGGGTTAGTGCACAATAAAAATTAACATATTCAGAGGTGACACAATCATTCTTAACACTTCTGGACATTGCATAATGCTACTGGACATTAATGGATCAAAGAAATTCATCCAACATAGCAAAAGAGGCAATGCGAAATAAAAGGCAGAATCTGTCAAAACAGAACAGTTCGTATTGACGAATTTTAAAATGGCACCAGACTTGCTCAAATGAAAATGCCCAAATTGAATGAAAGTTGCGTACATATCTAAGGATCATGCACGTAAATTGGCTTAATTTTCTGAGCTACCTACAGGGAGGTAGACCCAGATTCGTTACAGCAAAGAAATCTGGAACTGCGCAGTAATCCAAATCTAGTACTTACTTTTCTATCAAAGACTTTACTTGGTACAACAAAACACTAAACTAAGATAAGGAGAGGTTGCTACAGTAGTAAACAACTTCCAAGACGCAAATATAAAACAAAGTACTGTAGCAAAATAACACATGGGTTATCTCCCAAGAAGTTCTTTCTTTATAGCCATTAAGATGGGCTCAGCAGTTTTGATGATGCACTCGCAAGAAATAGTATTTGAAGCAAAAGAGAGCTTCAAGAGGCAAATTCAAAACACATTTAAGCCTAACATGCTTCCTATGCATGGGAATCTTGTAAATAAACAAGTTCATGAAGAGCAAAGTAACAAGCATAGGAAGATAAAACAAGTGTAGCTTCAAAAATTTCAGCACATAGAGAGGTATTTTAGTAACATGAAAATTTCTACAACCATATTTTCCTCTCTCATAATAACTTTCAGTAGCATCATGAGCAAACTCAATAATATAACTATCACATAAAGCATTCTTATCATGAGTCTCATGAATAAAATTATTACTCTCCACATAAGCATAATCAATTTTATTAGTTGTAGTGGGAGCAAATTCAACAAAGTAGCTATCATCAAATATAGGAGGCATATTGTAATCATAATCAAATTCACTCTCCATAGTAGGTGGAACCAAAAGACCACTATCATTATAATCATCATAAATAGGAGGTAAAGTATCATCAAAGAAAATTTTCTCCTCAATGCTTGGGGGACTAAAAAGATCATGAAAACCAGCTTCCCCAAGCTTAGAACTTTCTATATCATTATCAACAATGGTGTTCAAAGCGTTCATACTAATATTACTACCAGCATGCAAATAAGATTCCATAGGTTTTTTAATTTTCGCATCAAACAATCCATGTTTTAAATCAGGAAACAGAAATAGAAGCTCATTGTTGTCCATTATGCCTTACTAGTGTAAACAAGAAACAAAAAGTTGCAATTGCAGGATCTAAAGGAAATAGCTTTGAGTACTTACAATGCCGGAAAATAGCTTAGTAGCCGAGGTCCGGAGTGTGAGTACCTTTTACCTTTCCTCCCCGGCAACGGCGCCAGAAAATAGCTTGATGTCTACTTCCCCCTCCTTTTCCTGTAGACAGTGTTGGGCCTCCAAGAGCAGAGGTTTGTAGAACAGCAGCAAGTTTTCCCTTAAGTGGATCACCCAAGGTTTATCGAACTCAGGGAGGAAGAGGTCAAAGATATCCCTCTCATGCAACCCTGCAACCACAAAGCAAGAAGTCTCTTGTGTCCCCAATACACCTAATAGGTGCACTAGTTCGGCGAAGAGATAGTGAAATACAGGTGGTATGAATATATATGAGCAGTAGCAACGGTGCCAGAAAATAGCTTGCTGGCGTGTAGTTGATGGTGGTAGTATTGCAGCAGTAGTAACACAGTAAAACAGTAAACAAGCAGCGATAGCAGTATTTAGGAACAAGGCCTAGGGATTACACTTTCACTAGTGGACACTCTCAACATTGATCACATAACAGAACAGATAAATGCATACTCTACACTCTTGTTGGATGATGAACGCATTGCGTAGGATTACACGAACCCTCAATGCCGGAGTTAACAAGCTCCACAATTTGTTCATATTTAAGTAACCTTATAGTGTAAGATAGATCAAAAGACTAAACCAAGTACTAACATAGCATGCACACTGTCACCTTCATGCATATGTAGGAGGAATAGATCACATCAATATTATCATAGCAATAGTTAACTTCGCAATCTACAAGAGATCATGATCATAGCATAAACCAAGTACTAACACGGTGCACACACTGTCACCTTTACACACGTGCAGGAGGAATAGAACTACTTTAATAACATTGCTAGAGTAGCACATAGATAAATTGTGATACAAAACTCATATGAATCTCAATCATGTAAAGCAGCTCATGAGATTATTGTATTGAGGTACATGGGAGAGAGATGAACCACATAGCTACAGCGGAGCCCTCAGCCTCGGGAGAACTACTCCCTCCTCATGGGAGCAGCAGCGGTGATGAAGATGGCGGTGGAGATGGCAGCGGTGTCGATGGAGAAGCCTTCCGGGGGCACTTCCCCGCTCCGGCAGCGTGCCGGAACAGAGACTCCTGTCCCCCAGATCTTGGCCTCGCGATGGCGGCGGCTACGGGAAGGTTTACGTGGGTTTCGTCGAACTTATCGTGGTTTTCGATCCAGGGGCTTTATATAGGCGAAGAGGCGGCGCAGGGGAGGGTCGAAGGGCGACGACACCATAGGGCGGCGCGGCCGGGCCTGGGCCGCGCCGGCCTATGGTCTGGGGGCCCAGTGCCCCCTCCGGTCCTTCCCGGGTGTTCGGATGCTTCCGGTGAAAATAGGAACTTGGGCGTTGATTTCGTCCGATTCGAGAATATTTCGTTACTAGGATTTCTGAAACCAAAAACAGCAGAAAACGAGAGCGCACTTCGGCATGTTGTTAATAGGTTAGTTCCAGAAAATGCACGAATATGACATAAAGTGTGCATAAAACATGTAGATAACATCAATAATGTGGCATGGAACATAAGAAATTATCGATACCTCGGAGACGTATCAGACAACCATCTAGCTACTGCTATGGACCCATAGTCCAGGGGTAGACTACTCACACATCACACCGGAGGCGACCATGGCGGCGTAGAGTCCTCCGGGAGATGATTCCCCTCTCCGGCAGGGTGCCGGAGGCGATCTCCTGGATCCCCCGAGATGGGATCGGCGTTGGCGGCGTCTCTGGAAGGTTTTCCGTATTGTGGCTCTCGGTACTGGGGGTTTCGTCACGGAGGCTTTAAGTAGGCGGAAGGGTAGGTCAGGAGGCGGCACGAGGGGCCCAGACCATAGGGCCGCGCGGCCAGGGCAGGGGCCGCGCCGCCCTATGCTCTGGCTGCCTCGTGGCCCCTCTTCGTCTCGTCTTCGGACTTCTGGAAGCTTCGTGGCAAAATAGGACCCTGGGCGTTGATTTCGTCCAATTCCGAGAATATTTCCTTACTAGGATTTCTGAAACCAAAAACAGCAGAAAACAGCAACTGGCACTTCGGCATCTTGTTAATAGGTTAGTTCCAGAATATGCACGAATATGACATAAAGTGTGCATAAAACATGTAGATAACATCAATAATGTGGCATGGAACATAAGAAATTATCGATACGTCGGAGACGTATCACATCACACCCTTGTGATGAACTCCAATGGCAACTATGCCCAATATTTTTCCTTACATGCTCATACTCCACTAAACCCTACTAGCATTAGATATTTATGAACCATCCAACTTAGGAACCAACTATTTCTTACTTAGTGGATCCAGTAGCAAACCCTAGACAACCTCAGCCTTAATTGAAATACTTCTTATTACTTAAGAATTATGTTCTTCAAAAGTTATTCTTTTGAAGTAAACAAGAGTAGTCATCAACCCTGCCTAATTGGACCTATAGACCATAGCCAGCTATCACCAGTAAGATATAAACAACCATGGTAGCAACCAATTATAATCAATTGCTTAGTATGCCCTTTCTTAACCCAAACCATGGAACCATTACATGACTAGGAACTCAATTCCACCTGAGTGTGATCCATATAATACTTAATTAGCAAACTCAATTGAGAACCATAGTAAACCATAGAAGAAAATAGTTTCTACTTCAAATACTTATTATTTCCTAATTAACATGTTCTTCAAAAGTTATTCTTTTGAAGTATATAATAAGTAATCATCAACCATGCACTATAGGACTTAAAATTGATAACTGCTCTTTACTTATTATGCAACTACCATTCCTTAGTGTGTATAATTGTTATTATGCATTATCCCACTTGTTTATGATTCTAAGATAACAAAACCCTAAAAAAACCTTGTTTGTGGAACCACTCTAAAAGTTCAACACACCCTAAATAAATCATTTCAACTCACTAATCCTAAATCATCGGGGTTAGGTCATGCTTAGAGCGATTGCATCTCATACTTATGCATTATTGCATCCTTACCAATCTTTTAAACATCGTCTTTATCAGACGATCATGCTATTTCAGAATTTGGAGTTATTGCGTATTGAAGACCTTGCATGCATAATCTTAAGCTTGCAGTCAAGGAAGGCAAGTTCATCGCTTGCTCATGTCAATTTGAGTATTTTTATCAAATTACTTGCAAAGTACTATACTTATCACTCTTGCATGAAAAGCAAAAATGCTAATTTCATAACTATGAATATGACTATGTGGTGGGCAATGGAACCATGGTATGAGTATGGTGGAGGTTCCATTACAATGGGTTTATATCCATCTAGGATTAACAACAAATGTCGTCTAGTGATTCTTCTGCCGTAAGACCCGTGTTAACCATAAGATCTGGAGTGGGACGGAGTAGTCAGTTGTGTTTCTTCCTCTCGTTCATCAACGGATGCGCTTACCGTAGCAGTTGTGTCTTGCGAGAGCAACTTGAGGGTGGGGATCCCATTCTAATTCCCCGCGGTAATGTGGTCTATGATGGGTTGCAACGACCGGCGAAGGTATCAAGGTCGAGGAACCTGATAGTAGTCGAGGTCGGATGGTATCCTACAGATACACTGGCTGGCGAGGACCCAAGGTCGGAATTGCAACAAAGGGTGGGTGTTCGGGGTCGCGGAGGAACACAATGATTGGCTATGACCTTATACTTGGCCCCATACCAAGGGAGTGTGGACAAGCTCATGACTTGGTTGAGCAACAAGGTTAAGATCTCTTATGGGTAAAGCAACACACCTCTGCAGAGTGTAACAAACAGTGACCTGTTGATACGTCCAATTTGCATCACTATTTTGTATCATAATTTGCTGTTATTCATTGATATATTTCATGTTTGGACACAATACTTATGTTATTTCATCTATTTTGCATGTTTCATCATTATTGGAGGATCAAGCACCGGAGCCAGGATTCTGCTGGAAAAAGCACCGTCAGAACGCAATATTTCGGAAGATCAACTGTGGAAGGAAATTATACCAAAAATCCTATTTTCCCAGATGACGAAGGAAGCCAGAAGGGGGAGCCAGGTGGACCCAAGGTGGGCCCACACCATAGGGCGGCGCGGCCCATGGCCTGGTCGCGCCACCTGGTGGTGAGGGGGCCCCACAGCCTCTTTCGCCTCCTTTTCTTCGCGAAATCCTTCGTCCCGAAGACCTAAGCCACAGAGGGTACCTCGCGAAGAGTTACAGCCGCCTCTGCGGGGCGGAGAACACCAGAGAGAAAAGAGCTCTCCGGCGGCTGAGATCCGCCGGGGAAATTCCCTCCCGGAGGGGGAAATCGACGCCATCGTCACCGTCATCGAGCTGGACATCATCTCCATCACCATCACCATCATCTCCACCATCATCACCGCCGTCTCCACCGCTGCACATCGTCACCGCCATAGCAATTTGGGTTTGATCTTGATTGTTTGATAGGGGAAACTCTCCCGGTATTGATTTCTACTTGTTGTTGATGCTATTGAGTGAAACCGTTGAACCAAGGTTTATGTTCAGATTGTTATTCATCATCATATCACCTCTGATCATGTTCCATATGATGTCTCGTGAGTAGTTCGTTTAGTTCTTGAGGACATGGGTGAAGTCTAAATGTTAGTAGTGAACCATGGTTGAGTAATATTCAATGTTATGATATTTAAGTTGTGGTGTTATTCTTCTAGTGGTGTCATGTGAACGTCGACTACATGACACTTCAACTTCATGGGCCTAGGGGAATGCATCTTGTATTCGTTTGCTAATTGCGGGGTTGCCGGAGTGACAGAAACGTAAACCCCCGTTGGTATATCGATGCAGGAGGGATAGCAGGATCTCAGAGTTTAAGGCTGTGGTTAGATTTATCTTAATTAATTTCTTGTAGTTGCGGATGCTTGCAAGGGGTATAATCACAAGTATGTATTAGTCCTAGGAAGGGCGGTACATTAGCATAGGTTCACCCACACAACACTTATCAAAACAATGAAGATTAATTAGCCATATGTAGCGAAAGCACTAGACTAAAATCCCGTGTGTCCTCAGGAACGTTTGGTCATTATAAGTAAACAAACCGGCTTGTCCTTTGTGCTAAAAAGGATTGGGCCACTGATGTCTACGCCCCCTCCTTTTCCTGTAGACAGTGTTGGGCCTCCAAGAGCAGAGGTTTGTAGAACAGCAGCAAGTTTCCCTTAAGTGAATCACCCAAGGTTTATCGAACTCAGGGAGGAAGAGGTCAAAGATATCCCTCTCATGCAACCCTGCAACCACAAAGCAAGAAGTCTCTTGTGTCCCCAACACACCTAATAGGTGCACTAGTTCGGCGAAGAGATAGTGAAGTACAGGTGGTATGAATATATATGAGCAGTAGCAACGGCACCAGAAAAGTGCTTTGCCCAGGACAGTAAACAAGCAGTAGTAACGCAGCAGTAGTAACGCAGTAAAACAGTAAACAAGCAGCGATAGCAGTATTTAGGAACAAGGCCTAGGGATCAGACTTTCACTAGTGGACACTCTCAACATTGATCACATAACAGAATAGATAAATACATACTCTACACTCTTGTTGGATGATGAACACCATTGCGTAGGATTACACGAACCCTCAATGCCGGAGTTAACAAGCTCCACAATTCAATGTTCATATTTAAATAACCTTAGAGTGCATGAAAGATCAATACGACCAAACCAAGTACTAACATAGCATGCACACCGTAACCTTCACACTATGAAAGGAGGAATAGATCGCATCAATACCATCATAGTAATAGTTAACTTCATAATCTACAAGAGATCACAATCATAGCATAAACCAAGTACTTCATGATGCACACACTGCCAACATTACATCATGGAGGAGGAATAGACTACTTTAATAACATCACTAGAGTAGCACGTAGATGAATAGTGATACAAAACTCATATGAATCTCAATCATGTAAAGCAGCTCATGAGATTATTGTATTGAGGTACATGGGAGAGAGATGAACCACATAGCTACAGCGGAGCCCTCAGCCTCGGGGGTGGATTACTCCCTCCTCATCATGGAGGCAGCGATGGCAGTGAAGATGGCGGTGAAGATGGCTCCGGGGGCAATTCCCCGTCCCGGCAGGGTGCCGGAACAGAGAGTTCTGTCCCCCGAATTGGAGTTTCGCGATGGTGGCGGCGCCCCTGGAGTCTTTCTGGAGTTTCGTCAATTGGTACTGCGTTTTTAGGTCGAAAGGGGTTATATAGGCGAAGAGGCGGCGCAGGAGGGCTGACAGGGTGGCCTCACCCTAGGCCGGCGCGGCCAGGGTCTGGCCCGCGCGGCCCTATGGTGTGGGCCCCCCTGGCTCCTCTCCGACTCTTCTTCGGTGTTCTGGAGCCTTCCGGGAAAAATAGGAGGTTTGGCGTTGATTTCGTCCAATTCCGAGAATATTGCCCGAACAGCCTCTCTGGAACCAAAAACAGCAGAAAACAGCAACTGGCCTTTCGGCATCTCGTCAATAGGTTAGTTCCGGAAAACGCATAAAAATGATATAAAGTGTGAACAAAACATGTTGGTATTGTCATAAAACAAGCATGGAACACCAGAAATTATAGATACGTTGGAGACGTATCAGCATCCCCAAGCTTAGTTCCAACTCGTCCTCGAGTAGGTAAACGATAAAAGATAATTTCTGAAGTGACATGCTACCAACATAATCTTAATCATACTATTGTAAAGCATATGAGATGAATGCAGCGATCAAAACAATGGTAATGACATGAGTAAACAAATGAATCATAAGGCAAAGACTTTTCATGAATAGCACTTCAAGACAAGCATCAATAAGTCTTGCATAAGAGTTAACTCACAAAGCAATAATTCAAAGTAAAGGTATTGAAACAACACAAAGGAAGATTAAGTTTCAGCGGTTGCTTTCAACTTGTAACATGTATATCTCATGGATAATTGTCAACATAGAGTAATATAATAAGTGCAATATGCAAGTATGTAGGAATCAATGCACAGTTCACACAAGTGTTTGCTTCTTGAGGTGGAGAGAAATAGGTGAACTGACTCAACAATGAAAGTAAAAGAATGGTCCTCCATAGAGGAAGAGCATCGATTGCTATATTTGTGCTAGAGCTTTGATTTTGAAAACATGAAACAATTTTGTCAACGGTAGTAATAAAGCATATGTATCATGTAAATTATATCTTACAAGTTGCAAGCCTCATGCATAGTATACTAATAGTGCCCGCACCTTGTCCTAATTAGCTTGGACTACCGGATCATCGCAATGCACATGTTTTAACCAAGTGTCACAAAGGGGTACCTCTATGCCGCCTGTACAAAGGTCTAAGGAGAAAGCTCATCATTGACCCAACAAGATTTGGATACATCTCTTGGATACTCCATTATCACTATGATACTCAAAGAAACGTGAGTTGTAGAACAATTTCATAACTCTCTTAGATGTTCGCTAAAACTAGTAATTCAAAATTTTCCACTATGATCCAATCATAGATATTTGACTTTTCTATTACGATGATTTCCACTTCATGCTGAAATTTATTTGAATCCATTCAAATGTTTCAAACTTCTTCCTTATCGAATATATATATATACTCAATTCATTGTTGGAAGTTTTCATGAAGTAGAAGAATCTCCCGCACACAACTATGCCTTGTGAACCATATACATCATCATGTATGTTTCCACTAAGTTAGTTACCCGTTCAAACCTTGGCCTATGAACGGTATTTCAGTCATTCCTTTTAGAAGAGATTTGCAAGCGCCAAATGATTCAGAAATCAAATGACTCCAATAATCCATTTGCATGGAGTTCCTTCATGCGTTCCTTTCCAACATGACCTAAATAGCGGTTCCACAAATAAGTGGAATTCAAATCATTTGCCTTACGGCATATTAGCGTCAGTGTTATGTATGTGTGTTTCACCATTAAGATTTATAATAACTTATCCATCGTACATGAAGTAAGGTCATAATTTGAACAACTCATTGTTTTCATTTGACCAGATCAAAATAACAATTATTAAGTTCTTTATTATAAAATCTAAGGGCTAGGTAGAATGCCAACGACAAACATAATAACACTTTATTATGTTCCAGACGTGCATTATTACCATATTCCTTATCAGTCACTTAGGCCACTGTATTCTTGTATTGCATTGTTTTGTATGACACTTCATACCAACCAATATGGTACAAATACCCAAGAATTTCATTGTGTGATCAAACGAGGAATACATCCATAACATGTATATTATTTATATACACCCGAGCTAGACTTTCTAGTCTTTTCTTTCTTTCTGCCAATAATCTTTTGTAGTTTCTCTTTTAGCTTTCATCATTATTCAGAAAAACACTTCAACATCAATAACTTCTAGGTTTGTTGGTCAAATATCAATAACCTTGAGGTTCTTACTTTGAAGTTGATCATCATATGACAAGTGTTCCGGATTTCAGTATTAGTAACTGATACGTCCAAAACGTATCTACTTTCCCGAACACTTTTGCTATTGTTTTGCCTCTAATTTGTGTATTTTGGATGCAACTAACACGGACTAACGCTGTTTTCAGCAGAACTGCTCTGGTGTCTCGTTTTTGTGCAGAAATCCAACTTTCAGGAAAATCCTCGGAATTTATGCAGAAGGCCCTATTTTCCCAGAACACTGACGGAGCCAGAAGGACAAGTCAGGTGGAGGCCCGAGGGCCCCACACCATAGGGCGGCGCGGCCCAGGGGGGGCCCGCGCGGCCATGTGGTGTGGCCCCCTCGGCTGGCCTCCGACGCCCTCCTTCGGACTACTTATCGCCCTCGACCTAAAAACGCACGGGGAGAAGTCGAAGTCGCCAGAAAGCCTCCAGAACGCCGCCACATCGCGAAACTCTGTCTCGGGAGCCAGAAGTCTCCGTTCTGGCACTCCACCGGGACGGGGAATTGGAGGAGATCATCGCCGCCATCACCACCGACGCCTCTCCATCAACCAGCAATGTTTCCCCCATCCATGTGTGAGTAATTCCCCCCCTGTAGGCTGAAGGGGGTGGTAGGGATTGGATGAGATTGGTCATGTAATAGCATTAGATTGTTAGGGCATAGTGCCTAGTGTCCGTAATTGGTACTTTGATGATATTGTTGCAACTTGTTATGCTTAATGCTTGTCACTAGGGCCCGAGTGCCATGATCTCAGATCTGAACATGTTATTGTTTCATCGTGATATTTATTGTTTATGATCTTACCTGCGAGTTGTATACACATGTCGCTGTCCGGAACCAATGGCCCCGAAGTGACAGAAATCGGGACAATCAGAGGGGATGGTAGTGATGTGAGGATCACATGTGTTCACGGAGTGTTAATGCTTTGCTCCGGTACTCTATTAAAAGGAGTACCTTAATATCCAGTAGATTCCCTTGAGGCCCGGCTGCCACCGGCTGGTAGGAGAAAAGATGTTGTGCAAGTTTCTCATTGCGAGCACGTACGACTATAATTGGAACACATGCCTATTTATTGCTTTGTACTTCGACACCGTTTTATTATTATCTGCAAATGCCCTGCTATGATTGTTACATGAGTTTCTCTCATCCATGCAACGCCCGTTATCCGTCCCCGTGCCTCTGATATTTTAATCCTGCTGTTTACTATAATTACTACTCTTGTCTTTGTTACTCTGCATTTGTTATTCTACTACTGCTACTACTATAAAACTGTTACTCTTGATAAACTCTTGCGAGCAAGTCTGTTTCAGTGCAGCTGAATTGACAACTCCATTGTTAAGGCTTCCAAGTATTCTTTGTCTCCCCTTGTGTCGAATCAATAAATTGGGTTTTACTACCCGCGAAGGCTCTTGTGATCCCTATACTTGTGGGTTATCAAGACTGTTTTCTGGCGCCGTTGCCGGGGAGCATAGCTTTATTTGGAAGTTCACTTGGATTGATATTGTTTGCTGCAAATTCTCCATCATGGGTAAAACTCGCGATCCTAAAGTCGCCATATTACCATCCACTACAAGAAAAGGTACAACTCTGAGTACCTCTGCTACACTTGATTCACCATCTGTGATAAGTCAACTTGTTTCACCGCCGCAACCTTCACTTGCTGGTACTTCTGCTGAATCTGAAAACTCTCATAATATTGATAATGTTTCTGCTGTGCTTGATGATAGTGGTTCATTGGGATCCTTTCTAGATGCTACAATTGCTAGGTCTAGACAAATTGAAAACGCTGAAACTCCTAATGCTGCTACACCTGTTAATTCACCTGAACTTGATTATTCTAGTGATGATCCAGATGAGGATTATGTGGAGCTTAATGATGATTTTATTAATAGATGCAATGCTACTACTGATGCAAGAAAAATTAAAAAGTTTCTCGCACAATATACTGTTAGACATAAGCTATCTCCTGATCCTGAATTTGCCACATCTCCTATATGCATTAAGGATAAAGATTATGATTTTTCTCTTGATCTATCTCATATAACTATTGTAGAGAAAACACCCTTTTGTGGTACTGAAAAAGAAAGTGCTGTAGAACACATGATTGAATTTTCTTCTATGAGTAGCTTGTTTTCTGATGATGTCAAGATGCGTACTTACTTTGTCGCTAAATTTTTTCCTTTCTCATTAAAGGATGATGCTAAAACTAGGTATAATAATTTGCCTCCTGGTTCTATTAAAAATCCAACTGAGCTGCGTGATGTTTTCTTTCGAAAATACTTTCCTGCTAGTGCTCAACATATTGCTTTACAGAAAATTTATAGGTTTGACCAGGGAGATGAAGAGAAATTGCCCGAGGCTTGGACACGATTTTGTTCTCTTATCAGAGCTCGACCTGGACATGATTTAGAAAAGAATGATCTACTTGATATATTTTATAGTGGACTAACCATTGAATCTAGAGCATATTTGGATAGTTGTGCTGGTTGTGTTTTCAGGAAAAGAACTCCAGACGAAGCTGAAGAATTATTGGCTAGAATAAGCCGGAATTATGATGATTGGAATATACCTGAACCAACTCCAACGCCAATATTGAAGAAGAGGGGTTTAATTGAATTGAATGATGAAGATATGAGGGAAGCTAAGAAGTCTCTCAAGGAAAAAGGTATTAAATCCGAAGATGTGAAGAATCTACCTCCAATAGAAGATATATGTGAGATAATTCCCCCTTCATCCATGATCGAGGTAAACTCCCTTCAACGCTTTACTAGGGAAGATATTCCGTATTCAAAACCTCCTGCTCAATGCTTAGATGAGTTTGATAATTATATTGTTAAGCAAGAAAATTTTAATATGAGAGTAGAGAATCATCTAATGGAAAATTCTCAAGCTATTAGCAATTTGCATGATATTGTGGAGAGAACCTCCAATGATGTTAAGATGCTTGTTAAACATTTTCAAATGGTTCAAACTCAAATTGATCAACTCACTAAAGTGCAAAATGATTTACTAAAAAATAATTCTAAAGAGAAACATGCTTATGAAGTAACAACTAGAGGTGGTGTCTCTACCCAGGATCCTCTATATCCTGAAGGGCATCCCAAAAGAATTGAACAAGATTCTCAACGAATTGAACCTAGTGCTCCTTCTAAGAAAAAGAAGAAGAAACATAAAAAGGTTGTAGAATCCTCTGAACCTGTTAATGATCCTAATAGTATTTCTATTTCCGATGCTGAAACTGAAAGTGGTAATGAACGTGATAATGATAATGATAATGATAATGATAAGAATGATGCTTCTGATAAAGAAGAAGGTGAAGATGAACCTGAAAAGCATGCTAAAAATAAAAAGTATACTAAAGAAGATTTTATTGCTAAGAAACATGGTAATGAAAGAGAACCTTGGGTGCAAAAGCAAATGCCTTTTCCTGCTAAGAAACTAAAATCAAAGGAAGAAGAACACTATAATAAATTTTGTGATTGGATGAAACCTTTATTCTTGCAAATCCCTTTGACTGATGCTATTAAATTGCCTCCTTATTCAAAGTATATGAAAGATATTATTACTAAAAAAAGGAAAATCCCCAATGAGGAAATTTCCACCATGCTTGCTAATTACTCTTTCAATGGCAAAGTTCCAAAGAAGTTGGGCGACCCAGGTATACCTACTATTCCTTGTTCTATTAAGAATAATTATGTTAAAACTGCTCTATGTGACTTGGGAGCCGGTGTTAGTGTTATGCCTTTTTCTCTTTATAAGAGACTTTATTTAGATAAGTTGATACCTACTGATATATCTTTGCAAATGGCTGATAAATCTACTGCTATTCCTGTTGGTATATGTGAGGATGTTCCTGTTCAAGTTACTACTAACTGCTTGATATTAACTGATTTTGTTGTGTTGAAAATGCCTGAAGATGATAATATGTGTATTATTCTTGGGAGACCTTTTCTTAACACCGCAGGGGCTGTTATTGATTGCAATAAGGGAAAGGTTACTTTCAATGTTGATGATAAGGAGCATACCGTTTATTTCCCCAAGAGGATTGATAAAGTATGTGGAGTCAATACTATTTCTAATGTGAGAACTATCAAAATTGGAACAATTGATTGTCCTATATATGAGCCTAAAGAAGAATATCAAACTCTTATGATTGGATCCATATCAATACAATTCAAGGTAACATATTTATGTGTCCAATACCCTAACAATTTTGTATGGACGCTGAGAACCTGGATGATGTTGGGCTGTAATAATACACATATTATTTGCAACTTGTAAAACCTTATAAAACTAAGGAAACAAGTGACTAATGTACACTGACAACTTAATCAGGAAGCTGAGAAACTGTATGTTATTGGGCTGTACAAGTACACATATTATTTGCTCATCAGTGTTCTGTTAATAACGAAGGATTTATGTTAAAATTTTCTTCGTAGTACTCCAGGAACTTATTAAACCTCATTTACTCCTCTGACCTGTCACAGTAATTTGAGCTGCAAAGAGATGGCCAATAAGACCGCGGAGACGGGCAGAGAGACGGTGGAGCAGGCCAGGGCAGCCTTGCTGCCTTGGCAGGGTGGTGGACGATGCCGCGGGGATGGCAAGAAGACGGTGAACGCCCGAAGGGAGCGGCTGCGCTATCCTCCTATGCATAGCTCTGAGCAGAGTGTGCTGCCGTGTACTAGCCTTGTATTGCATTTGTACGTTGTGCTCTTGTTGATGACCGTATGGTTGGTACGTCAGTTCTTCTGCCCTAGTACCACAACTTATATGAATCCCGCTTTTTTTTTGCTTCTTAATAATAATTGAGTAGACTTGTAACTCGTGGACGTGTACGCTTGTTGTATAAAAAAAAAGCTAGTATGCATAAAAACCATGGAAGCTCATAAAAGCTGGCACAACAGGGGAAGCAATTTAGAGTTAGGCAAGAGCTGGGCAAATATAATCTTTAATTCTATCATTCAACATGAACAATCATAAGGCGCTTAAGAGTCCTCAGGTTTGGGCATGTAAACTGAATGAAATGAGCTGCACGCCGGCGCTGAAGAGTCCTCGGGTTTGGGCATGTAAACTGAATGAAACGAGCTGCAGGCCAACAGATCAATATATCCTAGCATCTATATCTATACACAAACCAACAGATGGGGCCACGCTGTGTGTTCAGTACATTTTTTCTTCGAAGGCTTGGCCGATTGTCCCAACTCCACAAACTAGCACATTTGCAGAGGAATCAGATCTAGATGGACGCAAACGCTGATCGTGCTTGTCTAACAAACATATACACAACAGGTGGGCCGTGTTTTATTGAAAAAAGATGCTCACGAACACGGGCAGCCTTCAGCTCAGGCCGCCCACTAATAGCGGCGACGGGGGGCGTACAAGCATTAGCTGATGGCGGCGTTCTCCTCCTCGGTCGGCAGCCAAGTGAACACCGCCCGCTGCATGCTCCAGTTCATGCCACTTTGGTATCCATGAGTAACACGACGGCGCTGTAGCAAAAGTGGCGGGGTGGCTCTCAGCGGCGTGAAGGAGCGTCTAGTGTGTATGGCGGCCGGTGGCTGCGATGGAGTAGAGGGGGCTGCGACAGAGAGAACGGGCCGTGATTCTCTAGCCATCTCCACGATGGGGGGAGGGACGGCGGCGGCGGCGGTGTTGCCGGCCGCCGCAGCGGGCGCTCCTGGTAAGACGAGTACAAGGAGTCTATTCTGATTTGATGAGCTTTTGTTTTTTATCCGATTGTAATTTGATGGATTGACTTCTAAAACGTCCATTCAGATTTGTTATAATATTACTAGCAAAAATGCCCGTGCGTTGCAGCGGGTTTAAAAACATATAGCTTTGAAGCATACCTCGATTTGTTTTTACCACTATTTTTATAAATATGTTGTTTCGACCCAAAATTCAATTCTGAGAGCTACAACTAATATTAATAGGAGGATACTATACTCGTATCAATCTTGTTGCTCTTTCATAAAAATTTCTCGTCTCTATATTAAACATACAACAAGAAATAAATTAATACATTTACATTTATGGCAATACCATCATGAAAAATTTAAGTGCAAGATGATGCATAGTGCATATTTTTGCACTCGGAAACATTGGTCAATAAAATATAATTTTGCACCATTCTTACCTAAGTAATATTTTCCATGACTATTCACAAAGACAAACATGTATACAAATTTAGAACCATGAGACAATGCATTTGTACTACAACACATTGCATCCATGAACCGAGTATGATTCCGGTCAAATAATAATATAATATTACGGTAAGAATATCAATATTATCCAGATTTCAGGGGTAAGAACTTAATTAGCTAACACCAAGGCATCCAGCCTTTTACCAATAGAAGGAAAATTAATTTTTGCAATCAAAGAATGAAACAAAATTATCTCACACATGAAGCTCGATATCCACTTACGTTAAGGAACCTTTTGGGAGCCACTTTCCCCCTCCTCTCCTCTCCCCCTGCTACATTGCTCGGGCCGTCTCCTCCAAATCTGGGCCGGACCGAAGCAATCCTCGGGGGATTTGCCATTGGGGAGTGGTAGAGGCTAGGCGCCAGTGCCAGTAGTGTATATAGTAGGTCTAGTTTTCGTCGAGTGTGGTCTGTTGGGTGTATGCCTGATAGTAGGAGTGGTGTTGTGGATCTTGGCCCACCTAGTCCATGGCTTGTTAGGGTTGCTGCTTGCTCTGCTTGCGCTCCTCTGGTCGGAGCAGAGCGGGAAGAGGAGCGACACAGTCTCCTTGAATAAATCGTTGGTGTTGGGTCTCCTTCGTCTGCAAGGGCGCCATGAGGTTGATGCCACGTCGCTTTGGTATTCCCTCTTGCCTCCACGGCTGGACGGGAGTACCAAAGCGGCGTGGCGAGGTGTACTTTGGCTTGTCTCCCGACTGGCCTTGGTGGCGAGGGGGAGAAAAGCTGCAACGCGTCATCCCGGGCTCCGGTCAGGAGGTCCTGGTTCGGCGAAGCTATGTTTAGCGATTCTCCCTGGCATGCCATGGAGGCGAGGAGGAAGTTGCTGATGGAGCGGCCTCTTCCTCCAATCGAAGCCAATCTTTTCCCAAGTGGTTCTATGGAGTTGTGCTTGCCAGATATTCGACACCGTAAATGCGGCGTCCTCCTTGGAAAGCTCATCAGCAGTGAACAGTTGTCGGCGTCACTGCCTCTCGCTGTATCATATGGCCGAATGGCGACCCTCTTCTAGGAGTTCAACCTCCATCTAGAGGCCTTGTTTCGGCTCGTCGTCGACAGATTTCACCAACCTCGCACCAAGTTGCTCGCTCCCCGACATCAATCGATGGTGGAGTCAATTCTCTGGCGGTGACCAGGGACCCGATTGCGTTTTCAGCTTTTCTTTTTTTGGTCCTCTATGCAAAGGTCCAGGGCTGGTTTGTTACTTCGTCATACCTGGCGGCCCTTTCGGTCTTTCGGGACCTTAATTACCTGTTAAAAAAACTTGCGTTAAGGAGATTATGTGCTCTAATGAGCTACAGTGCTTCTCTACGGAGCAAACACGAGATATATGAGTGTTGCAAACCCAATGCCATCATTTGTTCCTCGCTGCCGATTTCCCAATCTGTATCATTTTCATGGGAACACTTCATCAGGGTAAGAAACAACTTGTGACTTGTTTGTTGTGGCAAGCGTCAATCTCCCTCTCTCTTGGTAGCATCGATGTTGTCGTTCCTAATTCGCACCTCTACAGAACACAAAAACAAAATTAAACTTAACATGATTGTGAGAAAATGGTGGTTGGTAAAAAAATCGGTAGGAGAATGTATTGAAGATATCAATTTCTCCCCTTTGACAATTGTCCAAAACTTAATTTAGCATCTTCAATTCTGACATTAAAGTTATTTATCTAGTTGCATGCATTTTCACTAATGTTCAGTATTATCAAGTTATAAATTTTTAGTTTGACTTACCAATCATGATATATAAAGCAAAAGAATTTGCAGGATTTTAGTGGACACTTGTTATTAAGTTATGAGTGCGCCTTTTTAGCTAGTACAAATGCTACTTTAGTTCATCTATTTACATCAGATTAGATTTGAGAACTTCCTCTGTGATTTGCTAGCAACATGTTACAAAATTAAGCAGTAGGCGAAGCCAAGAAATAGTGATCAGCGTTGCAAAATTTTGCCGTGAAATAGAAAAAGAACTTGTGAACTCCCCACGGATGTCGAGCGTTGGAGTTTCATGGATTGCCTGACGGCACGAGGTGGACTCCGAGCGGCGCATCTCAATAAAGATTATACTTCACATGTTCAAATAAGCTTAGCTTTATTTTACCATAGATACATAAAAATAAGAAGCATTATAAAATCTTCTAGGCATATCAACAAATAGTTTTTCTATATTTTGTAAAATCTTCTGCTTGGACATTAGACGTCACATGATTTTTTTTGCCACAAAACCAAACCAATATTGGGAGCAGAGATAGATCCGGAATCTTTATATGCTAAGAGAAAGACCAGTATCAGCATTAGCCGGTCGTGAGATTGGAGCACCATCTGGCATCACGAGAGCTCCAATTTCAGGCTGCGCGCGGGGCTCCGGATGAGTGTGCGACATTGCTCCGCGTCCTCTCTCCGTCCCCCTATGGTCGAGCTCGTCTACCCTCCCCGCCTCGTCCCTGCCATCTACGACACGCGCGCCTGGGCGGAGGGGCATCGCAGGTCGTCGGCGGCTTCGTCGCCGGTACGGAGCCGCGCGATGTTGAGCATGTCGCGCAGGTCTTCAGCAGCGGTTTGATTCATCGCCTGTAGGTGCTCGCTCGGCGAGTCATTTTTTTCCGGCGGCGCTCCGTAGATCAGCTGGCCGGGGTTGGTTGGAATCTTTGCCCCATCGCGTTCGTTCCTTCATTGTCCTGCCCCACCAAAGATCAGCGTCCATTCAAAGCCTTATCCCCAAATTCTCCAAATGCACTTTCCGCAATCAGCTGGATCCAGCGTGGTTCTCTCGTCTGTTATTTTCCAACACGGCTTGTGATAATCGAGGAAGCTTACCTATATAAATCGGCAGTACATGGCTTAGGGGAGCTGAGGTGGGATTATTGCACAGACATAAACAGGCATAGTACCGTAAAACAAAGCGTAAAAAGATGACTCGTGGCCCAACACCATGGTTGCCTGGCCCAGATCAGCTGTCAGAAAGAACGTGGGAACGTGGTAACGAGAGAACCAAACGAAAGGGTACACCGAACGAAAGGGTGCGGTGGCACTGGTCTGTATTGTGCGTTTTGGTGCGAGGGTAAATCGGTCCAAAAAAAGCGTTGACGAAACTTTTTGGCAGAAACCTTAGCTCCTTTATTATTAGGTATAGATATAGATATAGACTAGTACAAATGCCCGTGCGTTGCCACGGGACCTCAATTTTTATTTCACAGTGCATATATATAATTCACAACTCACTATGAAAATCAAAACAAATCATGGATATCATAATGTACTACAACATAATAATACCGAACACAATAACAAGATAACATTGTTGTGTGCATCTACGTGGTTCCAAGTTCTAGGTCTTCTTGTTACCCTTTCGCGGTAAGTCCCACACATGTGTTCTAGGTTGTCATAACAACTCAACAATCTCTCCTTTAGATGTATTATTGTCAAAAATATGAGTGCTGCAAACACAGCTATAACTGAAGGAATACTTCTTTTCTGATTAGTCCAAACAACACATTGATATTTGTCAAACATAAAAAGGAGCTTAGCAAATCTTCAGCTAAAAAAACTTCATCGGCAAGCTGGTGGTGCGGATGCTAATTTTTTTAGGTTGTTTCCTCAAACCTCTTTAGCACATGCAAGCCAAAGAAAAATGAAGTGAAACATGGTTGCCATCAAGGCACAATAACAAATCTTTACATACATCTTTTCAATCCACAAACTCAACAAATTAGATGCACCTCTCTGCCAAATAGAGTATTATATGATGGGAGTGTAAATTTAACCATACTAATGCCAAGAGTGAATTTGGCAAAAATGGACAACTGTTAAGGTTACAACAAAATTTTGATTTCAAATGCAACTCTACAATTTGTAAATTTCCGTCAATTAGTGTTATTTAATATGCATCAGATAAGTAGTAAAGATTAAGACGTTTTGGAACCTAACAGAATATGCTCTTGATTTTTAAATGTATGTTAAATTGTTAAAATTTCTGACCAGAAATATGCCGGGTACATCTTCATGTTCTATGGTATCACCAAGTTGTTTCAAGAAAACTAATATATTATACGTCGTGCGTAAAAAAGATAAAATTTGATGCTAAAAAAGCTTTTCACAAGATTTTTTTAATTTGTTTTACACATAACACAAAAAGGTCAGATTTTCGCGAAACTTGACTTGCATAGGTTGAATATATGCAGAAGTTTTTCTTCAAAAAAATCCACATTTAAAATATATGCTTTGGGTGTCATGTAGATATGCATGATCAATAGCGAATCTCCGGTGTTACATAGTCTAGATTCTAGAATTCATTTATGAGGTAGTACGATGGATTTTTGTAACAATGGGACTATGGTTCTCGATGCTATATCTTCTTGCATAAATTATTTTACCTAAAGAAGCAGATATTTCTTTCTTCCTCATTCATTGCCCTTGCTCCCATCACTCTCGTCCAGGTAGTTCCTCCTGTCTTGTTCGTCTCCGTGAAGTTTCCCTCATCACGTCCCCTTCAACACCTTCGACTTTTTGGGTCTCGCCTCCCCGCCTTGTCCTCTTCCCACCTCCCATCCGCTCCGCCGCCTCCACCACCCAGCTCCATCATCAGTGCCGGCGCGACTCCGCTGTGAACACGTTGTATGCCCGCGCCGCCGAAGCTCAAGCGCGCACTACCTCACCAAATTCCCTTATCTCTCGCACTTCCTCCTCCGCCGACCAACCGGCACCCTCCTTCGAAGCCCCCCAGCAAGGATACCAACGTCGCTATTGACGCATCCATGCTCCGCGAGCCTGCCCACGTCGACCAGCATCGTTGGTTTACCTGGTTGCATCCTCCGACGACACACGGCCGGCAACGACCACGTTCGGCTCCCCCGCAATAAAAAACGACCACCTTCAGCTAGAACACTTGATCCAGGCCTCCTGTCCAACTCGGTTCATCATCTAGAGAGAAGGTAAAGTCCTCCATTTTTACTCAGTTTCCATGCTTGTTAACATACCAAAGAAAATTAGACGACATGTATAAAGAACAAACTTTTTGTTTTGAATCAGGAAGGAATGTTAGACGACATGTATGGTAAACTAAGTGATTGTCGAATTTTAATGAGACATTTTTTTATCATGATCAAATGGAAACAACTATCACAAAAATTTCAATGCGCTGATATTGAATAAAAAATGATCTTAAATAACAATGTTTTAATTTCTTTACAAACATTTTGTATGACCCCTTTACAATCTTGACCTTTATATAGAAAAAAGGAACTCGTTAATGCTAAACACCCGAACAGACATGGACATGGACACCTCAGAAGAAAAACTCATCCTCACTCATAATCCCAATTCCCCACTCTCAAGCTCACTCCCTCTCACTATCTTGGTTATTTCCTACATTTCTTCAAGGGGAAAAATGTCGGCAATGACACACCACTGGAATCTTCTGGAACCACATGGACCAGCAACAGTTCGAGGATGCCTAGGTACTCGGCCATTGAGGCGTAGCTGTTCTTCACGCACTGCAGCCCTTTAGCCAGTTAGCTCCCATCTATCACATTTGATTTTACTATCAGTGTTACCAAATTCCTGTATCTCCTCTGTATTGCAAGCAAGGATTGTGGGGCTGGCAGATAAAGTGACAAGACAAAAATATTATGGATGAGATAAAAAGGGAGGATTCTGTCTTGTTCCTTGACAAATACACGGCAAGCACTTCAAGAAGTTGACCAACACAATAAAGCATAAAACAAACTTGCGTCACTTCTGGGCTAAACAAATTGATCTCCAGGAATAATGAGCTATCATCTGCACAGTACTCTCATGGTAACGGCACAAGCAACTGAGTAAGAAAATTCATAGTCGAAATGGAAAGACACAAAAACTAACACATCATGGACCTAAAACCTGATATTGGAAATTACACCTTCTTAGTTTGCCCATTATAAACATGATTCAGGCATCAGTCCAAGGATTCATGCCTTAAGAGAAAACAAGTAACCTCCGGTAACAATCCATAATTCAAATTGCATTTATTTATGTTTCAGATGCCAAAAACAAATACATTGTACAATAATATTGGAATTTTTTTCTGAAGAAGGCAAACAAACTTCAAAGGGTTATGGGATGCGATGTGGACATCACAACAAATAAGAACAATAAACAATCATCAATCTATTTTATATAAGAGCACGAAAAAACAAGACCGGTAGGATTTATATAATTATCATTGCAAGTAAAAATGTTGAGGAGATGTCTACCTTGTGAAAAGAGGTTGAATTTGTATTTTTTGGTGACTGAATGCTTTGCACCTTGCCTGCACCGATGCACATCGTCAGTGGCCTGCCACGGTTGTAGCTGCTGTGTCGGATACCGTCCCATCGGGAAACCGTCTGCGCCAAGATAACTTGAGCAGATCGGTTCGAATCGTACGGGAGGTTGGTTGAGTATCAAGTACTTACATCAAAAGGTGCTCCACTTTATTCCCTTTGAGTTATGCTTCTTTCTGATTTCTGATGCTACCTAATAATCACCCTATAATTATCAAGTGGTTTGGACCAGGTGCTCATTTCGATGGCCAGTGAATACTGGAAGAAATCTCAGTACTATAATTCTGGAAGAAATCAACTTCAAAACTTATAATCTAACACTGTATTTGACAAAACAACATGACACTTGTGCTTCATATTTTAGTAGACTGCAAACACACGATCCATTTTTGTTTGTTTGTAATCACCAAAACCAACTTGTGCCTAGCTTCAGCACCAACACAACCTAGCAAACCATAAATCTCTTGTACCGTGAAATAAAGATTAGGCAAACAATAAAAGTGAGAAAAATGACAATAACTGATGTTAATTACTGAATTACACCGCAACAGACAACTAATGAGAATGCATCAAGCTTCGTGGTGCGCCAAGCTTACTGGTAGATCTTCATTAAGTAATAATCGAATAAACAAGGCAAAGTATGACTTAAAAACCAAATTTCCATTCAACGGAATGCATAAGAGGATATAAAGCATCCTCCCTGTTGCCTGTCAAACCGGGCTAGTTATGTCTGTGACCTTCATTGCTTAGTATCAAGTAAACTATAGTGCCTTCTATTCTCAAATGTTGAACACAAATTCTGGTGAAATGCAATTCTCAACTATCTCCCTTTCGATGCAATTATCAAATGTTGAACACATATCCTGATGAATGTACCTTCTTATTCTTTCGAGAGAAGAAGACACTATAGCTTGAGGAGCTGGAGCTGCTGGCGAGAGCACGATAGTCAACACAGCAAGACAGTGAGCCGGGGAGCAGGTCTTCCACTCCCTGCTACCTCTGGCCACGCCGGCGGCGGCGAGGCAGGGCCCAAACTTGTCGATGAATTCCTTCCTCCGCAGACGACGGTGAGGGGGCTGTGGAGGCAAGGGAGAACGACGATGGTAGCGGTCCATAAGAGGGAGCGCGGCTAGCAAGCCGGCCGGCGACGGGCCAGACGATCGACGGCGAAGAGTACAATGTGAAATTTGATTTGAAGCCTAAATTTAAAACAATCAAAATGTTAAAATGAACTGGGGAAGGAAGGGCAAGTTTTGTGTGATGGAGGGAGTACTTTAAATGAAGGACACAATGAGGAAAAAAATATGAATGCAATAGATGAATAAATAAATAAATGACCTTTTGTGTGAAAGTGTATTCTAGTAAAGAATGTGCTCATCGCCACTCAGATTTTGTATCATGAATCTAGGAGCTCATAAGTGCATTGCCATAATTCTCATGTTCCCATTTAAAAAGAAAAGAAAAGAAAAGAGAAAAACACTGCATATTCTCATTGCAAAAGTATACCACATGTTTTCTGCTGGAAAATTTGTGCAACTAATTACATGAGCAAACATCGGCAAGGAGAGTAACAGGGAGCTAACTTTTTTTCCATCTCCCGCCCTATTATAGAATATACTGTGATATATAAGTGGTACTTGTCTCGGCAGAGACAACATGAAGAGGCTTAACTAAGCCTTGTCATGAAAGGATTGACGTTTGAAAATAAAATCTCTAGAAAGCATCAATACAAACTACTGGAAGTATGAATCAGTGGTTCCATACTTGCATTTTTTAGAAGCAGCTACGTATTTGCCTATTTCTCTTGTCTAGAACTGGAAAAAAATCTGAGTTAAAAAAATCACTTTTCTCAAATCATCCTAGACCTGTATCTATCCGAATGTAACCTTTCACCAGAAATTTCTTTTTTTATTGCATACACCAGGAATAGGTATCATACTGAGGTAAACTGCACAAAAAACAAGTGAGCCTGTGGAAAATATCAAGTGGGAGAAAAAGTATCCAGATGAGTACAATAATAGTATTATGGTGTAGAAAATAAGGCTCCCCTGAACCCATCGACATTTAAAAAATTGCATGATCTTTTTGATTGAGGATTGCATATAAGGCATCAAATGTGACATTGGGCTCAAAGTACCTTTACACCGGCCGACAGATAATTCAAATTGCATAGCATTTCCTATACTCTAATCATTCAGTTCAGAAAATCATGTGCACAGTCTCAAGATATGTCAAGTAATGTGGGCATTACTTACCCGTTAAAATGCACACTAAGGAACATTAACTAAAGGATGTTCAATGTTTTGATGCTTCTAAGAAGTAGCAGACAGGCATGGAGGACAACGCAACATCTAGGTGGAGATGTCTTGCAGCTTGAGGAGTGCGGCGTGTGGCATGCATATTAGGCTCGCAAGACACCGATGAGGACAACGGCGTGATGACGGTGGCTGTCCCCCTGATTCCTAAAGAGGAATTATTTACTAAAAATTAAGATTCTATCCACAGATATCAGAGCATTCTAGTAGTCTCACTGAGGTAAAACTAATATCATGCTGGAGCAATAAATATGATAACAATACTCCTTTTTTTTTACCTATAGGACACTTTCTCACCATTAGAAACCCAATGAATTAGGAATTAGGATTTTTCTCTCCAATCGCCCATCCATCCCCTCTGCTCATGCCACAACAATAAGAAAATGAGTAAAAACAGCAATAGCTCACTTGTGTTGCCACAAAAAAATATGACATAGTTAAAGAAATCTTAGCATGAGACCAGAATAGATGGTCCATTATTTATTCATCTCTCCCCACCTCTCGATTTCTTCCAACAGTTCTTCTGTAAACCCCAATATATACAGAAGAGTGGGCATGATCCCAGGGTAAATGAACATAGAACATGAATTGAAAGAATAAAGGTTAATAATAAAATGCTTTGCATAAGCTATAGTGGCAAGGCCCTGTTCAAATGACATGTGTTGAACAATAAGATATTCGCAAAAAAAAGTTCCTTAGCGCAAACAAGATGAGAGCTAACCGCAGAGCTGGAGATGCTTAAAGAGAGAGTCCATGCTCACATCACCGAAGCTTGAGGTTACCATGACTACCGTGACACCTAAGCAAATTTGCAGTTATGGTCAGAGTGTTCTGGTAGCGGCTCTGACGTTCAGAAATGGAGAATTAGATAACCAGATCAGTTACCTGCATGTGTTGCAGTAGATTTTTCAGACTGGCTCTCTACACCTCCATGGTTCACCCAAGCTGAAGAAGTGCATGCCTAGTCCAACATAAACATGTCTGAAAAAATCAATGTAGTGTTATATCAGTAGTAGAATTTTCATATAATTGTTCATTTAATATCCTTCGATGGGTCATTTCTCATGACATTTGACAATTTATTCTGCTAACCGAGATAACCACCTATGTATAAAAGAAACTGAGAATTACATTGGCTTAATTATAATCATAAAATTAACTTTGTTGTGCACCAATTAATTTGACGTTTATAATTGCAAGTGCCAATAACATCAAAATACATGAAGGGGTAAAGCCCCGCAGTTTCACAATCTAATTTACTTGTACATACGCAGTGCAAATTATGTATCTGAATTAACATTTCTTATCAACTCCATGTATATAGGATTGGAAATGTAGTTTTGAGCATATGAGCAGCATCCCCTCTCTACCCAGTCATTGCTGCAATGATCAAAATTCATCAGAAAAGCACGGAATAATTTACACACCCACGATTCATTACTTTCTGGTCACGTACGGGGATACACCCCTCAATTGCTGGCACAAATTTTAAATACACAAACTTGCAACTAAAATGCTTGATGCAAAATTATGATATGTATGCTTTCAAGTCACTTTTAGATTGAAGGCAGGTGACAAAGAAAGGACACCTATCTGAGCTATCCTAACCTCTAGCTACTTAATTAAAATTTCATCTGTGAATTGCTTCACCTTCTATGCACAAACCCAATATGATGATGCGTTCTACGGACCCAGCTCCATTTCATTCCTGTTTTCTTTCGGTACAAGTTAACGTGCTTTACATGTATCAGTCATTGTGATAAAGAAAAGAAGATCCGCTGTACTTGTACTCACTGCGCTAACATGGTTTGCTCAAGCATAATTTTGCAAGTGAAATGGATCAAAATTGCAATACATAGTAAATAAGTAGTAGGTCTAGAGGAAGAGAGACGATTACCGAAGCCTGCAGAATCCGATTCGCATTGGTGGCACAACCGTAGCAGATCACACCCTGCAAGTAAGAGCAGGACCTAATAACCCTCCCACGCTGAAGAGAAAAAAATAGAGAATTAGATATCTCCAAATCCAAGCTAGCTGTTTAGACGAGATGTGCACCTAAAGAAGAAGTATTCGTCGAATTGGGGGAGCCGACCAGCAAGGCAGCGCCCGAGCCGCCATCACAACTGGTCTTGGAATTGAACCGTAGAGAGCAAGGGGGCTGCACCTTGCAACTGTGGTCGCTGTAACTCGTCAATTTTCCACGGGAAAATTCATCGAGAGGCAATGGCCCTGCCCTCTCCCCTTCCTCCCTGCCATTCACGGCCGCATCTGCACCACCTGGCGCGCTGCGGCTCCCACAAGGATGTGCGGCAACCTCGATCGATGCCGAACTTTGGATGGCGGCTGAAGCGGTCTCCCTGCTCGGAGCCTAATGTTAGGCAGAGGATTCGCTTCCCCACGGCAGCTTCCCAAAGCTACGAGGCCTCTTGGGCGCTTGGCGCTTGGGCCTCTGGGTCCTCTCCCCGGCGGCACTACCCCATCCTCTTACCTCCAACATCGACGGTCCTTCTTCTCCTCTTCTTCACGACCAACCTGAACACGATCCCGCCATTGACGCGAGGCAGGTGGCATCAAGATTTGCCCCGGGCTCCTTTTCCTATTCTTTGACGTGTTTGGAGATCAGACGGTGTAGTGGTACCGGGGCCTCGGGGGAGAGGGAGAGCATGGCGGCCGTGGTGGCGCCGAAACCTAGGCGGCTGCAACGAGGAAGAAAGGGAATCGAGGAGACTTGCCTCAGGACTCAGGGACGCGAGGCAGGGATGAACGATGTGAGGCTGGCGTTTTACTTGGGCCTGGCCCATATAGGCGCGTGCGGGAGTATAAGCAGAGACGACGAAAATCTGACGTATTGGCAGAATAGGAAACACGTTCGTTCTTTTTAAGTAGTGTAGATAGAAGTTACACAAAATTTATTATCTATTTAATCAACGGTCACGAAAAATTAGATTAGACGGAACCTAGATTCGATTAGACGAAGCCTAAGTTCCGTGTCAATCACCGTATATCATTAATTAAAGCTGATCTAGTTAAGACACGGAATGAAAATTCTCGTTTTTGTAAGCAAAGTGAACATCGCAATCTTGGAGCATGAAAGGGAGAATTCTCGAAGCATTCCTCAAAAAAGAGATATACGGAGTACCTTGTTTTCAAGAAGATGGAAGGTGAATATCAATTTCTGTACCTATCCGCTCTGTGCAGTTTTCATCCAAAACGAAAGATCAGAGCATGCACCGTATCAGTGACTGTATGTGCCTGTAGTGGAACATGGAGGATCTGGGAAGATGCCTCATATAGCTATCTTCTACAACCTTGAATACAAAACGAAGATTTAATTAGCCTGTTAAACAATGAAGGAGATTAATTGAAAGTTCATTTTCTCGATGGCTTATGTTTTTTTAAAATTGTTTGCAGCAGCAGATATTTAGTTTTTCATAAAGATGTAGCAAATATTTAGTAGTTTGCAATAGCTGGGTTTTTCACAGAGTTTCTTCGTACGATTGAAAAAAAAAGTGCTCAAAGTGCTCTAGGTCAGAGGAAACAAGAAGAAGATTGTTCACCAGTCTGTCTCCCAACCTCTTTAAAGCAGCTACCTACCGTGATCTGATCTTGGGACAGCATTGGCACCCCCGTTTGCTGGATCTTTTTTCTTTCTAAAAAACCAATATCGGCCGAGAGACAATCAGATAGATTTTCTCTTTAGCGGGCATTTCCCTATAATACGTGTTATAATAAAACAAGCGGGTTATAAAAAAATGCATTTTTGTCGATTGTCAATTATTTATCAAGAAAGCAAAAAAAGGGTTCTTATCAAACCCAACATAAAATTGGAAATAACCATAAAGAGAAAAAAAAGTACCTAAAGTACCTGTGGAAATGGTCAAATTCCAAATAAAATAATTTTAAATAATTAAAGTAAAGGGTATATTTTACCCTAAAACAGATATCGTTGTATCTTTTTTCTTTATTGTTATTTCTAACTCATATTTATGAGATAATAAAATGTTGGATTATTAGACAATTTCCGTGTGAGTTTAATTACCGAAAGCAACATTATAGATGCACAAGCATACTTAACTATACACATCAGACTAAGCACATGCATCAGATCTGAACATGGAACAAGCAGCAGTGCAAGGTAGGAGAGGAAAAGCACGTACATCGCGATCGGGAAGGTCGCACCAGAAGCAGCACCACCACCATGGGAATCGTTGATATCGCCCATGGTGCTGTCGGATCTGTCGATGAAGCAGCCGAACCGTCGAAGAAGAAGACGAACAACAGCGAGCAGTCGCGCCGAGACACTCGCCAAAAACCTTATCGCCCGTCTCCCGGTGCAGGATCTCAACGGACGGAGTTTCGGAGGCCTGCTCTCCCGGACGGCTGTGCACGCAGTCGCCGGGATGGGGAAGACTAGAGAGTAGCACAACAAAAAGAACTTCGCGAGAGAGATCTAAGAGTAGATCTTATCGGTCTCCTTGTATAGCCTGGGAGGAAGCCGACCCGACCGCGAACTCAAGTCACGAAACGCGACGTGCGTGACGTGCCGAGCCGAGGCGGGGCGGGCGGAGGAGGGGGAGTGCGCGAGGGCTCCTTCTATTCTCACTCACTTGGAAGGAGTAGAACATCAGCCCTTATATACCACTCCAACTCTCTCCCAACTAGCAATGTGAGACTAAAATTTGTCCCCCAAGGCTGTCCCAAGCTGCCAACGTGATGGGCATTGAGATTTTAAGAATTGTAGACTACATGGGCTGCCTTATTGGGCTGCAGCCCATCTACATTTAACATAAAATATGGCAAAAGCTATACCAAAAATTGGTTCGTGAACAAACAAATAATTGTATGTGTGAGGTAGTTGTATGAGTATGAATAAACTAAAACATAAATTGATTGTCATGCAGATGTAGGTGCAGAGATTTATCAAAGGCTAAACAGAAAGAGGAGCACCAAGAATAGACAGAGAGCCTTATATTATTATTTGAGAATTGACAGAGAAGTGGCAATTATGGTGTCTCGCATATCTGATTTTTTTTCTAGGGATTTACCTGCTCTGTTGGACTTGGTCCCTATGTCGCGTGAATTCGCGGAGTACTTTCCGGCTGTACGCGCACGTATACGCAAGCTCAAGTGCTTCTAAGCTGTTCCGGCGAGATGGCAATCCGGCGAGACGCGCAAAACTAGCAGATACACACACGCACGTAGTAGCTAAGCTGATCGATCCTTGATTGATTTGCAGCTAGCACCTAGCTCCAGACGCGCACGTACACAAGAAACGATGGATCGTCACAGGCACATATCGTGCTTTTGCTTTCTTTGTATTTCTTACTTTGGCTCACGGTAGATTACATGAGAGTTTACAAGAGATTATATAGTAGCTGATTAGCTAACCTAATAGAACTAGGAATTCTAAATCTACTCCAACTCGTGTTCCGTATACCACTTGTATACGACACAGAAGCTGCACTCGACGCCGTTCAGCGTATTATGTGTTTAATCAAACCCTAACCCTCCGCCCCCAACCCTAACCCTCCCGCACCCCGCCCTCCGCCGCCGCCGCCGCCGGTAGCGCCGCCGGGGGCAAAGTCCCTCGGGGCGTGGCGGGGGCCCTTCCTCGTCGCCGCGTGGAGATCGGCGGCCGGATCCCCACCTCCTCGATGCTTGGCGTAGCAAACGTGCGTGGGATGGGCGACGGCGGCGGCGGCCCTCCACCCGTCGGCTGTCCCCTGGCGGACCGGTCGGCGCGGGTGGGATGGGCGGCGCTGCGGTCTCCCTCTTCTCGTCGGCTTCCCGCAGCACTCCGGCAGGGGTTGGTGGTGGGCGGCGGCCAGACCCTCGGTCTGCGCCATGCCATCGACCCCCGCCTCTCGTTGGTGCGTGGAGGCGATCTCGGGCATCTTCCGCGACACGAGGGCGCCCGGGGCAGCAGCCTTGGGTTTGACGGAGGAGGTGGCCTCTTCTTCGCCGGAGAGGGTCGGCCTGCGGTTGGTGGTGGTGGATTTTTTATCTATCATTGCCATCCGGTGGTGAGATGGAGGTGCATGGAAGCCGGCGATGGTGTCGCCGGTGGAGGGTTGGGTTGGCCAGCCCGGGATGGTCGCCGACGTGGGGGTCCGGCCTGAATAAAGGCAGCGGTCCTAGGGCCTCTCTTGCGTGAAGAGGAGGACCTACCGGAGGCCTGGACTCGTGATCTGGCCGGAGGGTTGAGTTTCGGCAGGCTCCGCCGGCGAATGTAACAGTGCTTTGCCTGGAGTTTGCTGGATCGGAGGTATTCGGTCGTGCGCACCCATGCGTTTATTCCGACCGTTTGGTTCTGGAGGGAGCGGCACGAAGCTCTTTTTCTGTGTTGACATCAAGTGACTATGGATCCATGATGAAAGTCGGAAGAAGAGAATTTCATGAAGGCCGGAGGGGAGGACTAGCTAAGGGAGGTTCAAGTCTCCGCGCTGTTGAGGGGCTTGCTTGGTGTCCGGGCTTCACAGCAGCGGTATGAAAGTGGGGGCGACAATACATGTGAAGCGCAGAGTCCTACCTTTCAGGGTGAAAACCCAAGGTCTGGCCTTAACTGGTTGTGCCTGGCAGTGACCTTGGTGGAGGCATTGTTTTGAGAGTGGGGACTATCTTCAGGGTGAAAACCTAAGATCTTTGATCGGGCGATAACGGTGTTGGAGCACTGTTCCCTTCTTGGAGGCTTCGTTTTTTGGAGAGTCTGCAATTCAGGTGTTGTCATGGTGGTGGATGTATTGCTGTTGTTAGGTCCGTGATACTGTAGCGGGACTTTTGTTTCTTAGTTTAGTTTTCCTTTTTTTGGCTGTGTGCATCCGTAGTGCCATTAGGGTGGTGCGTTGTTGCAGAGGCTGGGTGTAATTGGTTTCTCTCGATATTAATATATTCCCTTTATCGAAAAATGTGTTTATTCCTAACAATCACCTCCCTAAGCACGATGTGTGCTTCATTTCAACTAGGGTCCCAAATACGTCACTTACTATGCGTAGGTGCTACCCTCGGTATTGCTTTCACCGTTTCAACCATCATCGTCGACTTTTCTTTCGTCGTTCCTTGTACTGCCCATGTCACCGGCTTTACTTTCGTCGGCTTCTCCATGGCTTGACGCCGACCGTTCTCCTTGTCCGCGTGTTCGGTCTTCACCTCTTCCTTAGTTCGTAAACACCGAGCTTTTCCTCCTACACGTTCATTTGTGTGAAGGAACTTCATTGGATATAAATCCAAGACACTACAAAAAGATTTTGCAGTTCATCGTCGTCTTCTTTCCTGTACTGTTGGAGGAGACGTACGAGTTAATTCTTCTGTCGCTTGTGCGACCTCTGATGAAGCCACCCTAGCTGCTGGCGTTGCCAATCCTTCTGATACTGGCAATTTTTCAACTGGGTTGTGTTGTGGTTGATTTCCTCCTAGTGTAGAACCTAGGCTGCACCACCCTGATTTGCTTCCAGGTACTCTTTTGTCACGGCATATACCATAGGATGGCTAAAGAGAGGTGGTTCCTAGATGGTCTCACGGCGGTATCCGGATGCGGGTATGGGGACGAGTGACACGGTCGACGTACCCAGGATCGAGGCCCTCCTGTGGAGGTAACACCTCTAATCCTGATAGGAATGTGTATGGTGATCACACAGTACAATGGTTCTCCTAGAGCTGTATCCGGCTTGCCCTGGGAGGCTAAGGTAGACGAAGGTTTCTCTCTCTCTCAGGGCAGCGCTAAGACTAGAGTGAAGTGAGAATGATCCATCCCCCTCACACGAGGGGGTCGTGCAGCTTATATAGGCGCTGGCACTTTACATAGAAGTCCCTATGATCTGCTGGCCGGCTTGGCCGGCTCCGGCTTCCGCTCCTTCCCGAGGCGTTGACGTCAGGAGCCGTTGAGGCCTCATGGCCTGTCCCATCCGACTGCCTGAGTCAGCGGTATGGAGAGGAAGTGTCCCTGTCGCCATCATGCCCTGTAGTCGGTACGGACCGATGTACGCCATGATGGCCTGTCCGGCGCGTGGCACTATTGCTCCACAGTGCCCCTTACTTTACGGGAGATGAGGTCAGCGTGGACTTCTGAACCCGGACCACCTACCCAGTTCCTTCTCATGCAAGACTCGCCAGCCTCGAGTCGGTCTAGAGTGTAAACCCCAGTCGGATATGGCTTGTACAAGCCGGCCCAGCCACAGCGCAGACGGTCGTTGCCAGGCCGACTAGGACTTAGAGCCAGCCGGCTCCCGAGGCAGCCGGCCATGGCTCCAGCCGGCTCCTCCTCAGCCGGCCTTTGCCGCGAGCCGGCCAGCCTCAAGCCGGCTGCTCCGCGTGCATTGCCCTACCTGGGGTCTTCCCCCCGACATTAGCCCCCGAAGCTGACAAGGTCCTGCGTTAAGAGGGACCTAGGCAGGTTTCCCTGGCTTTAGTTATCTCCTGAATATGTTTGACGGCACTCGGAGGGGCCGACTGAGAATTTTCATTCAGCCGGTTGCGCCCTCATCCGGCTCGCTTCATCCAGCTGCTTCTAGCCGGACGCTATTTTCGCTTCTGCAGCTCTTTCTTTTTTACAAGTGTTGGCGATGTCCCCGCCTTGCTAGGAGAGTTTGGGGCCGGATTGAATAAAATGTCCGGCTCCAGCTTGGGTGCGCCGGAGTCTCCGCCGCCTCGGGCTCAGCGCCCGACTTGACTGCTCTGACGGTTGGCTCCTGCTGCCGCTTCGTCTGGTCACATCAATGTCGCCCCCAGATCCCGTGCGGCCGTGGGCGACGTGGTGTGGCTGTTTCCGGTAACCGCTGCGGTCGTGGGAGAAGTTAAGGCGTAGTAAATCCAGGGACGTGGCCCACGTTCGCCACTTGGAGGCCAACCGCCCGTGGCAGGAGGCTATAAATGCCGCGGGGGAGGCATCGAGGCGGCCACTCGCCCCTTTCTTCTTCCTCGCGCTCCTGCTTCTCCTCTTGCTTCCGCTCGAGCTCTTCGTCGTCCTGTTGGGTTTTCCCCGTCGTTTCCCTGGCGAACTCCGGCGAGCAGCCGCGCCCGCGCTCCTCCGCCGATCCGCAGCCGCCGCACCGTCAATCCGGCGCCACGGGGCCGCGCGTGTCCACGGTACGCTCTCCGCCACCGCCGTCGCCGCTGTCTCGTGGTTCTTCTTCTCCTTTTCCTCTTTCGTGGTCTTCCTCCTCTTCCTCCTCATCGATGGCCCGTCCAAGTGGTTCTTGGGAGGGTTCTTACATGAGGGAAGATGACATCGAACGTGTCAACACCCGGATTTTTAAGTCCAAATGCCTATTATGTCATACATCGCAATCCTAGGATTATTGTTGTTGCGAGGCATAATAGTTAAGTATCATAGTCATCATTCATTACAAACCATATTGTCTTACAATTGGAATCACATCATCCATATTACACGAATAGTTGATCTATTGATCAACGAACCAACACAAGTTCATAGCGGAAGCGTAAGATACAAGGACTCTTTAGTCCACAGGCCAACGCTTGACGTCGAAAGACTCCTAGTTATCGTAGGCGTCCTGCTGGTCATCTCCTTGTTCATCATCATACTCTGGCCATTTGAATAGCCAGGGACAAAGCCGTGAGTACTTCAAGTACTCGCAAACTAATACAAGTGTAAGTGCTAGACATTTCTAGTAAGGTTTGCTAAGCTCTAGTTTATTTGTATAAAGCTAATTTTAGTTCACAAGACTTTGAGAAAAATTCATTCATGTGCTAACTAACTCAAGTGGGAACATTAGTGTCATTCCCACCATGCAAGTGGTGATTTCAATTCAATTCACCACTTCACAAATCATTTCACCATCATTTTCAAAGATTTGACATTGGACAACTGTATGGCCTTTCCAACCGTCCGTAACCGTGGACACGGCTATTCGAATAGATTTACACTATGCAGAGGTTGCACACTTGTGCCACAACATTTGATTTCATCCGTCGGGATTACCCCGAATCATCGTAACTCTGAGCACCTCTCCCCATGAGCTTGGCCTCCCAGTGAAGACCAACTGTCAGCCTGGGAACTGCACAGGGCTTGGCCGTACAATTCACATCATTTCTCAACAACGGAGGCAGCCTCGGCATAACCCCTATGATGTGTGTTCAGAGGGAACTCATACTAAGATGCGTAAATTTCCAGTTAAGCCCTACCCATAATCAGGTATTGTGGGGGTACTCAATATTGGAAAGGTATCGCATTCAAACCAATATCAGTTTTATCAAAAATCACCATCTTCTCTTGGTCACATTCACCTTCAAAAATCATTCAATGGAATGACTCATCATTCCAAGGTTTCAAATTTCATTTCAAAGTCACATGTTCCCATCTAGAGTAGTCAAGTTTTAATTCCTTAGCACTAGCTCTAAATCATGAGGGGTGCTATCTTGCTTTGCTATATTGAGACTAACTTTTACTACTCTAGTAACCTTCTTTCACTTTGACCAAAGTTAACTATAAAAGTAACTCTTTGAATAAACAAGTAAAAACTTGCAAGGTAGAAACTTGGGATAGGCTTATGGTAAGAAAGGAAAGCTATGGTGCCTTGCCCCAAAGGGGCTTTGCACTTTGCAAGAATATTAGCTTGCCTTGGTAGTTCTCAAAGCCTTCCTCTTCCTCCTCTTGGTATCAACCTTCTTCTTTCGGGTATTCTCCGGTGCTAGCGTCTAAATTTAAATACGAGTATAATCACTCAACTAATTCAATGGCTATTCCATACATCACATATAATCACACAAACTATTCTAAGCACACAATTAATCTAATTAGGGTGCATTGGTTTAGTTGCTTGAGGAGAAATAATTTCCTCTCATTTAATATGTAAATGATAGTTTCAATAGGGTTCTGGAGAAATAATTTCCTCTAATTGAAATCTTCTTAAGATTTAATTTCTCAAACAATCATACCTGAACTTATATTGACCTAAGTCAAACATTCATTATCATCATTTGAGAAAATGATTTAAATGAGGTAGACCACCTCATACTATTTAGTAATGCTACAATATGATTTAAATCTCCAAGTAATTCATCTAAGAGAGTTTGGCCAGGGGTCCAAACATCACATGAATTCATTTGAGACAAGATTTAAATGAAGTATAATACTCCATATGATTTGCATAATAGTGTTGGACAATATTACTTAGATAAACTAGCCATATTGTCCATTAATTAAACTAGGGCATGATCATGCAAGGTGACCACACCATTTTCTTGCATAAACAATTAGTGTAAGTCAAATGTGAGCTATGGGAGTTGGAATTAACTTAATATCTATTTTGGTTGATTTTTAACAATTATTTGAATAGGGAAAAGTCCTTGCCTTCTTCTTTTTATCAGATTAATTCTATAACTAATTTTGAGACGGGACTAGTGGCATATTGTAGAACTTTTCAGTAGCTTTCCAACAATATAAGATTTGTTAAATTTGGCCAAGCCAAACATATTCTATTGAATTTCAAAGTTACAGCCAGTATTGAATTCAAAAGGATTTGGGAAAATCGATTTTTAAATTACTGGGCTGCGCGGGAAACTAACTGGGCCGGATTCATTTAAACAGTCAAAGCCAGCCCACCTCGCATCCACGCACGCGTGGGCTGCCTGACGGGTGGGCTCCACCCGTCAGCCTCTCTTTAAAACCCGAAACGGTACGAGCGACGTGGTGCGTTGGATTAGAAGAGGATCCAACGGCTCACCGTCGTCGTCTTCTCCGACGAGAGAGGGTTACGGGCACGGCGGCGCTAGGGGGTCGGAGTGCTCACCGAGGCTCCAGCAAGGTTTGGCAGTGTGCGTGAGGTAGATGTGGATGACGGCGAAGCAGCTGGTAGCAGTGGCGGAGCTCGAGGTGGCCTGGATCGACGGCGATTGCTCCAGGACTTCCGCGGCTCCGATCTTCCGATTGGCCTTGCTCCGGCGACGATCGAGGTGGCTAAGGGGTTGAGGAGAGGCAGTGGAGGATGGGGAACGAGATGGTGTGCTCAGTGGCTTCCAGGGAACGCTCTATTTATAGAGGCGAGCAGGTGCTGCGGGTCCGTGGCGAAGTCTACACGCTCGCGGCGGTTCCGGCGAGGTGTTGGGCTAGGCAACGGTGCGGCTGCGTTCTCCTCGTCCAGGCGAAGCTGTAGGTAGCAACGGCACGGTCGGGCGGCGTCTGTAGGCGACGCATTGCTTCCGTGTCGTCTGGCAGCGCTCACGGGATCGTGTCGTCGTCTCCGGCGGCGGCGGTCCAGGTTCTTGGTGCAGCGCATTTCTGGCGGCGTCGTGGTGTCACGCAGGTGCTCGATGTGCTCGCAGGGGGTCCAGGGCGTGCTTGAGGCGGTGGCATGGCGTGTGGCCAGTGACGTCCGCGGCATGTCCACGCGCGACGCGAGCGGCATGCTGGCAGGATCTGGGCGCGCGAAAATCCAGCGATGGTCGTTGCTCCCTCGACCATGGCTAGTGCAGGCGATGCTAGGGTGGTGTGGTGGCGAGTTTTGGCACGGTGGCCAGGGCAGGAGAGGAAGGGGAGAGGGGGTGGTGCGGCAAGGTGGCGACATGGCCGGCATGGCCATGCCCTAGCTTGCCATCCTCTCTCCTTAGGGTTGCTATGCATCATTAAGGGTGAGAGGGAACCAGGGGACCAAGTAGAGGGGTTTAGGGCAGGTTAGGCTAGTGTAGATCACTATTTGAAATAGTGTCAAATAGTTCCATAGTTGGAAATTTACAATTTTGTCCAAATTTGATTCAATTCAAATGGTTGAACAATTTGAAAAAATGTGTGTTGGGTTGAGTTAGAAATGACCAGAGGAGTTGAGGTGTGGTGGTGGAAAAGTTTGATTCAAAGATTTGCAAAAAATGGCTAAGTGGAGATTGTTCCACTTGACAAAATGTTGCAACTTTGGATGAGCATAGCATTTGATCTAAAAAGAATTTGGCATGGTGCTCTTTACAAAAAGTGTTCACCTTGATGTTGTCTTGGATGAGGTGCAAAGAGTTAGCAAAGCTTAGTTTGAAAAATTTGAAATACAGAGGCTCAAAGTAGTGATCAGATTGTAAATGGCAGTTTTGACCATAATCACATGTGATCACCAATTGAGTTTGAAAATTCATTTTATTTGTGTTTCTTTGATTCCAAAAGTTGTAATAAGTGTTTAGTATCATATTACAACTAATGGTGAAGACCAAAATGGTCTAGGTCAAAGATTTTGAAAAATGGCATAAACCATATGTGAGGGTTTTGTGATTTTCTAACTTTTATTATTTTATTTTTTTCTTTGCTTCACTTAGGCATGTGTGAGGTTTATTTGGTGTTAGATTGAGTTGGGTGAAAGGTTCAAACCATTTTGAGGCAATGGAAGTGGCTAGGTCAAGATTTGATAATTTGGCTAAGTGCCACATATGCCTCTATGCATATGTTTGATTTTATTTTGTTTCTTACTTGAATTGGTTGGTAAGTGCTTTGTTGAGTGTGTTGAGGTATATCAATTCATCTACTCAAGGTAGACAAAGCAAAGTTCATCATTTTCAAAAGTAGCCATAGGCTTGCATATGCCTTTTTCTTAAATAAGATATTTTCTTTTTATTTTGGTTTTTCAAAGATTGATGACAAGAGGGATGAGGTTGAGGGTTTAGTAAGTTTTGCAATGGTTCACCACCATTGAGCAAAGTAAGAAAGGTAGAGTTCAAAATTTACACATTAGGGCTACATGCCCACATATGTTATTTCTTCTATTTTGGGTTTCTCAAAATAGATCCAAAGTATTTTTGAGAAGGTTAGGGTTTAGGGTTTTTCTTATTTGATTTCTTTCTCTTTTATTTTATTTGGTTTGTGATCTT
Source organism: Lolium perenne (assembly GCF_019359855.2). NCBI lineage: Eukaryota > Viridiplantae > Streptophyta > Magnoliopsida > Poales > Poaceae > Lolium > Lolium perenne. Next base: position 27,295,131 of record NC_067248.2, on the reverse strand, counting down.
CACTTGATCACTTTAGGGTTTTAGGGTTTATCACATAAGCATAATAACACTCATCATGGCAAAAACACAAGTAATAGGTATGAGCACTAAGCCTAGCACTTTATTTAAGAAAAGTTTTTGTTGGTTCTCATTTTTGGAAAAAGGAAATTCATTTTCTCTTTGTTTTGAAATTTGGGGTGTTACAAACCCTTCCCCCTTAAACAAATCTCGTCCCGAGATTTTAAGAAAATTTAGGTTCCTAAGAGAGATTGGGCGATATGATTTAATAGGAAGACATACTTGGCATGTTCTGAGGTGCTTCTTGGGCTTCTGTGGCAGTCATGTTGTAGTAGCGGCCGTTGTTGTTCTGGTTCTTTCTTGCTGCAAAGCGGCGTTGGTTCTGAGCAGGTGCAGCGGGGTTTGCGGCAATCTTGGCGAGTCTCTTGGGGCACTCATTGGAGTAATGCCCAACCACTCCACACTCATAACAAGTGATGGTGGCCTTGTCCTTGGTGGCGACGGGGATGACGTTGCTTCCAATCCTAGGGCCAGTGTTGTTGTTGTTGTTGTTGTTGTTGTTGTTGTTGGGGTTGTTGTTGCTGGTGTGATTGTTGTTGTTGTTGCCTCCGGGCTTCGGGGGTCCTCCGTGGTTGTTGGTGTAGTTTGGGCGGTAATTCTGAGGAGGGGGCTTGTTGTATTTTGGGGCATATCCTCCAGAGGAGTTGTTGCGGTACTTCTGGGTATTGTTAGACCCATGCTGGTTCATCATCCGGCGCTTGCGGTTCTCGTTGGCTTGGTGAAGCTTGCCCTCCATCTGGATGGCGGAGTCGACAAGGGCTTCAAGATCGGCGAAGGGGATGTTGACGAGGACAGTCTGCATCTCATCATACAGTCCGTTCAGGAATCTTTCCTTTCGGTTCTCGTTGGTGTCGGTTTCGTCTGGGGCGTACCTTGACAGATTAAGGAATCTGTCACGGTATTCTACCACGGACATTCTGCCTTGCTTGAGTTCGCAGAACTCGTCTCTCATCATCTTGATCAGTCCTTGGGGCACATGGTACTTGCTAAACTTCAGCTTGAAGTCTTCCCATGTCATCATCTGTCCCGCATTCATTGCGCGGGCGCTTGTCCACCAGGCTCGTGCAGGTCCTGACAGGTAGTGGGTGGTGAAATGCACCTTCTCTGCGGCGTCTACTCCCGCAACTTCCAGGTTGTTCTCCATTGTCTGGAGCCAGTCATCGGCATCGAGGGGCACTTCGGTCTTGCTGAAAATAGGTGGGTTGGTGTTCTGAAAGTTCTTCAGCTTTGACCCAGGGTGGTCGTGGTTTCCATGGCCGTTGTTGTTCTGGGCAATCTGCTGCAGTGCAGCTATGTTGGCTTGGCGTTCAGCTCTCTCGGCTTCGCGGTCTGCCATCATCATCTCTAGCATCTGCATCATGGCGTCTTGGTTGGCGTTGCGGGTTGGTGGGGCCATCTGATCATTGAGGTAGATGCTAAGATAAGAGGGAACTTTCTATGGTTTGTTTGGGGTTTTTAAAGTTCAAAAGTTCAAAACTTGAAAACTTGAGTAGTGTTGAGGGGGTAAAAATGAGCAACACTTTTTCATTCATACCAAACATCACACATTACAAATCTAACACACCGTTGGTTTGAAGAACCATTCATTCGCTCTACGATACAAGGGGACCCTGATACAACTCACACCTACTTAAGTGCTGGGGTGATACTACTCTTCAGGGTGGATTCTTCGTCTTCACGGGTGATGTGCTTGGCGAGAGGCGAGTGCGTTGTCCAAATCCCTGCGGGTTTTGTACAGCCTGAAGTCCTGGTGTGCTACATAGTGGCTCATCTCCGTGTGTGGTGGCATGGTCATCGGTCTTCCCATGGAGTCATGTCTTGGGTAGTAGATGAAGCGAGTGTTCTTGATCTTGTTCTCATTTTGTCCACAGAGACGGGAAATTGCTTCTTGCATAGCTCTGACTAGTCCTTCCTTCCAAGTGTTTCCCGTTACAGAAAACCAGATGGTTTCCCATACCGGGGCTCCAAGCTTTCTTCGTAGGTCAGTAGAAACTTCCCACGAGGGGGTTCTCCGGAGTGGTTGTTGAGGGGTATTCCGAAGAACTCGGGATACGGGTGTCCTAGATATTCCACTAGTTGCTTCAAATCCTTTTCGAACCTTAGGTCGCCTCCGGGACCAAGCTGATAGAACTCCCATTGGTACTCCATCGGTGAGAAATTTGGGTAAGTATGTTAAAGAAGTAGTCAAGTGTGCAAAATTTTATGTAGGCTTGCAAAGAAAGTAGAGTATAGATTTCTCATTTTTGAAAAAGATCTCAAGGATAAGAGTAAGAACAAGTTTTCACAAATATTCACTTCATTGGTTTTTGAAACTAAGTCTTTCAGACGTCCATTCTAACTAGGGTCTCCTAAGGTCAAACAATGGCTCTGATACCAACTAGTCAACGCCCGGATTTTTAAGTCCGAATGCCTATTATGTCATACATCACAATCCCAGGATTATTGTTGTTGCGAGGCATAATAGTTAAGTATCATAGTCATCATTCATTACAAACCATATTGTCTTACAATTGGAATCACATCATCCATATTACACGAATAGTTGATCTATTGATCAACGAACCAACACAAGTTCATAGCGGAAGCGTAAGATACAAGGAGTCTTTAGTCCACAGGCCAACGCTTGACGTCGGAAGACTCCTAGTTGTCGTAGGCGTCCTGCTGGTCATCTCCTTGTTCATCTTCATACTCTGGCCATTTGAATAGCCAGGGACAAAGCCGTGAGTACTTCAAGTACTCGCAAACTAATACAAGTGTAAGTGCTAGACATTTCTAGTAAGGTTTGCTAAGCTCTAGTTTATTTGCATAAAGCTAATTTTAGTTCACAAGACTTTGAGAAAAACTCATTAATGTGCTAACTAACTCAAGTGGGAGCATTAGTGTCATTCCCACCATGCAAGTGGTGATTTCAATTCAATTCACCACTTCACAAATCATTTCACCATCATTTTCAAAGATTTGACATTGGACAACTGTATGGCCTTTCCAACCGTCCGTAACCGTGGACACGGCTATTCGAATAGATTTACACTCTGCAGAGGTTGCACACTTGTGCCACAACATTTGATTTCATCCGTCGGGATTACCCCGAATCATCGTAACTCAGTACGCGGATCATCATCCATAACCTTTCACTTACAAATCCTAATATGAGCACCTCTCCCCATGAGCTTGGCCTCCCAGTGAAGACCAACTGTCAGCCTGGGAACTGCACAGGGCTTGGCCGTACAATTCACCTCAATTCACATCATTTCTCAACAACGGAGGCAGCCTCGGCATAACCCCTATGATGTGTGTTCAGAGGGAACTCATACTAAGATGCGTAAATTTCCAGTTAAGCCCTACCCATAATCAGGTATTATGGGCGTACTCAATATTGGAAAGGTATCGCATTCAAACCAATATCAGTTTTATCAAAAATCACCATCTTCTCTTGGTCACATTCACCTTCAAAAATCATTCAATGGAATGACTCATCATTCCAAGGTTTCAAATTTCATTTCAAAGTCACATGTTCCCATCTAGAGTAGTCAAGTTTTAATTCCTTAGCACTAGCTCTAAATCATGAGGGGTGCTATCGTGCTTTGCTATATTGAGACTAACTTTTACTACTCTAGTAACCTTCTTTCACTTTGACCAAAGTTAACTATAAAAGTAACTCTTTGAATAAACAAGTAAAAACTTGCAAGGTAGAAACTTGGGATAGGCTTATGGTAAGAAAGGAAAGCTATGGTGCCTTGCCCCAAAGGGTCTTTGCACTTTGCAAGAATATTAGCTTGCCTTGGTAGTTCTCAAAGCCTTCCTCTTCCTCCTCTTGGTAGCAACCTTCTTCTTCCGGGTATTCTCCGGTGCTAGCGTCTAAATTTAAATACGAGTATAATCACTCAACTAATTCAATGGCTATTCCATACATCACATATAATCACACAAACTATTCTAAGCACACAATTAATCTAATTAGGGTGCATTGGTTGAGTTGCTTGAGGAGAAATAATTTCCTCTCATTTAATATGTAAATGCTAGTTTCCATAGGGTTCTGGAGAAATAATTTCCTCTCATTGAAATCTTCTTAAGATTTAATTTCTCAAACAATCATACCTGAACTTATATTGACCTAAGTCAAACATTCATTATCATCATTTGAGAAAATGATTTAAATGAGGTAGACCACCTCATACTATTTAGTAATGCTACAATATGATTTAAATCTCCAAGTAATTCATCTAAGAGAGTTTGGCCAGGGGTCCAAACATCACATGAATTCATTTGAGACAAGATTTAAATGAAGTATAATACTCCATATGATTTGCATAATAGTGTTGGACAATATTACTTAGATAAACTAGCCATATTGTCCATTAATTAAACTAGGGCATGATCATGCCAGGTGACCACACCATTTTCTTGCATAAACAATTAGTGTAAGTCAAATGTGAGCTATGGGAGTTGGAGTTAACTTAATATCTATTTTGGTTGATTTTTAACAATTATTTGAATAGGGAAAAGTCCCTGCCTTCTTCTTTTTATCAGATTAATTCTACAACTAATTTTGAGATGGGACCAATGGCATATTGTAGAACTTTTTAGTAGCTTTCCAACAATATAGGATTTGTTAAATTTGGCCAAGCCAAACAGATTCTATTCAATTTCAAAGTTGGAGCCAGTATTGAATTCAAAAGGATTTGGGAAAATCGATTTTTAAATTACTGGGCTGCGCGGGAAAATAACTGGGCCGGATTCATTTAAACAGGCAAAGCCAGCCCACCACGCATCCACGCACGCGTGGGCTGCCTGACGGGTGGGCTCCACCCGTTAGCCTCTCTTTAAAACCCGAAACGGTACGAGCGACGTGGCGCGTTGGATTAGAAGAGGATACAACGGCTCACCGTCGTCGTCTTCTCCGACGAGAGAGGGTTACGGGCACGGCGGCGCTAGGGGGTCGGAGCGCTCACCGAGGCTCCAGCAAGGTTTGGCAGTGTGCGTGAGGTAGATGTGGACGACGGCGAAGCAGCTGGTAGCAGTGGCGGAGCTCGAGGTGGCCTGGATCGACGGCGATTGCTCCAGGGCTTCCGCGGCTCCGATCTTCCGATTGGCCTTGCTCTGGCGACGATCGAGGTGGCTAGGGGGTTGAGGAGAGGCAGTGGAGGATGGGGAACGAGATGGTGTGCTCAGTGGCTTTCAGGGAACGCTCTATTTATAGAGGCGAGCAGGTGCTGCGGGTCCGTGGCGAAGTCGACACGCTCGCGGCGGTTCCGGCGAGGTGTTGGGCTAGGCAACGATGCGGCTGCGTTCTCCTCGTCCAGGCGAAGCTGTAGGTAGCAACGGCATGGTCGGGCGGCATCTATAGGCGACGCATTGCTTCCGTGTCGTCTGGCGGCGCTCACGGGATTGTGTCGTCGTCTCTGGCGGCGGTGGTCCAGGGTCTTGGTTCCGCGCGTGTCTGGCGGCGTCGTGGTGTCACGCAGGTGCTCGATGTGCTCGCAGGGGGTCTAGGGCGTGCTTGAGGCGGTGGCATGGCGCGTGGCCAGTGACGTCTGCGGCATGTCCACGAGCGACGCGAGCGGCATGCTGGCAGGATCTGGGCACGCGAAAATCCGGCGATGGTCGTTGCTCCCTCGACCATGGCTAGTGCAGGCGATGCTAGGGTGGTGTGGTGGCGAGTTTTGGCACGGTGGCCAGGGCAGGAGAGGAAGGGGAGAGGGGGTGGTGCGGCAAGGTGGCGACATGGCCGGCATGGCCATGCCCTAGCTTGCCATCATCTCTCCTTAAGGTTGCTATGCATCATTAAGGGTGAGAGGGAACCAGGGGACCAAGTAGAGGGGTTTAGGGCAGGTTAGGGTAGTGTAGATCACTATTTGAAATAGTGTCAAATAGTTCCATAGTTGGAAATTTGCAATTTTGTCCAAATTTGATTCAATTCAAATGGTTGACCAATTTGAAAAAATGTGTGTTGGGTTGAGTTAGAAATGACCAGAGGAGTTGAGGTGTGGTGGTGGAAAAGTTTGATTCAAAGATTTGCAAAAAATGGCTAAGTGGAGATTGTTCCACTTGACAAAATGTTGCAACTTTGGATGAGCATAGCATTTGATCTAAAAATAATTTGGCATGGTGCTCTTTACAAAAAGTGTTCACCTTGATGTTGTCTTGGATGAGGTGCAAAGATTTAGCAAAGCTTAGTTTGAAAAATTTGAAATACAGAGGCTCAAAGTAGTGATCAGATTGTAAATGGTAGTTTTGACCATAATCACATGTGATCACCAATTGAGTTTGAAAATTCATTTGATTTGTGTTTCTTTGATTCCAAAAGTTGTAATAAGTGTTTAGTATCATATTACAACTAATGGTGAAGACCAAAATGGTCTAGGTCAAAGATTTTGAAAAATGGCATAAAGCATATGTGAGGGTTTTGTGATTTTCTAACTTTTATTCTTTTATTTTTTTCTTTGCTTCACTTAGGCATGTGTGAGGTTTATTTGGTGTTAGATTGAGTTGGGTGAAAGGTTCAAACCATTTTGAGGCAATGGAAGTGGCTAGGTCAAGATTTGATAATTTGGCTAAGTGCCACATATGCCTCTATGCATATGTTTGATTTTATTTTGTTTCTTACTTGAATTGGTTGGTAAGTGCTTTGTTGAGTGTGTTGAGGTATATCAATTCATCTACTCAAGGTAGACAAAGCAAAGTTCATCATTTTCAAAAGTAGCCATAGGCTTTCATATGCCTTTTTCTTAAATAAGATATTTTCTTTTTATTTTGGTTTTTCAAAGATTGATGACAAGAGGGATGAGGTTGAGGGTTTAGTAAGTTTTGCAATGGTTCACCACCATTGAGCAAAGTAAGAAAGGTAGAGTTCAAAATTTACACATTAGGGCTACATGCCCACATATGTTCTTTCTTCTATTTTGGGTTTCTCAAAATAGATCCAAGATATTTTTGAGAAGGTTAGGGTTTAGGGTTTTTCTTATTTGATTTCTTTCTCTTTTATTTTATTTGGTTTGTGATCTTCACTTTATCACTTTAGGGTTTTAGGGTTTATCACATAAGTAATAGGTATGAGCACTAAGCCTAGCACTTTATTTAAGAAAAGTTTTTGTTGGTTCTCATTTTTGGAAAAAGGAAATTCATTTTCTCTTTGTTTTGAAATTTGGGGTGTTACAGAACGTCTCGTTCGCCTCCGCCGGATCCCGTCGGGAGTAATCACGAGGACGCCCGGCGACGAGGTGGAGCCCAGGCCGAATCCCGGTGAATGTGTAGTCTTCGGAGCGCACTTCGACCGAGGGTTGGGCCTGCCGGCTTCGCACTTCTTCCGCCGGTTCCTGGATTTCTTCGGCCTGAAGCCTCATCATCTGCCGGCCAACGCTTGCGTCCTCCTCATCTGCTACGTGGCTTTCATGGAGGGCTACACCGGCTTGTGGCCGGACATCGACTTCTGGAGCCGGCTGTTCTTCATCAAGGCGCAGACGACGGACGGCCACCTGCGGGCCTGCGGTGCCGCCTCGATCTACTCCCGCCCGGGCACGCCCTTCCCGAAGATCCCGACGGTGGACTCGGTGAAGAAGTGGCAGATGTCCTTCTTTTATGTGCGAAACGAGAACCCGGCATTCGACCGGCTCAATCTACCGGAGTACAACCTGGCGCCGCCAGTCGGCCGGATCAACTGGGGCCACAACGCCAGGACGAAAGACCCGGACGGAGAGGTAATCTTCTGTGGGACTTCCTGGGGGCTTGTGTCACTGAGGGCCGGCTGAGCGCCGAGGACCTCCTCTGCACCTATGCCGAGCGCCGGGTGCTGCCACTCCAGATGCGCGTCCACAAGATCGGGCACATGTCCGGCCGGTTTGATCCGACCCGGATGTCCCAGGTGGAGCTCTCCAAGTCCCAGGTCGCCCGCCGGGTGAACAACTTCACCAAGGCCAACATGCCGGAGAACTGGGAGTGGGGGCTGGCACCCTTCAACCGTGCGATGCCGCCTGAGCTGGTAAGTTTCTATGTTTTGGCCGAGTTCCGGCTTGCGGCTGCATGGCCGACTTGTTTTCTTACAATCTTTTGTTTTGTCTTCAGCTTTTCGACCGCCAGGGCATCGAAGACGGCGACCTGGCGCACCAGATCTGGACGCCGGATTAAGCTGATCCGGCTGACCAAGCCGGCGACCAAGCCGGCGACGACGAGCTGCCGGAGGTGCCCGACCAGGGTGGCCAGGGAGAGCATAACCCGCCGCCTTCGCCGGAGCAGCAGGTTGAGGACGAGCCAGCGACGTCCGCCACAGGGCAGATCCCTGCGGTGCCTCTGCGCATGGGGCCACCTGCCGCCTCGGCGACTTCGGCGCCCAAGGGGAAGAAACGGGCCAGCGACCGGTCCACAGCCGCCTTGGAGGCGAAGGTGAAGAAGCAGCGCCGGATGGGGCCCAAGAAGGTTCCAGAGCAGGCCGGGTAAGCTCCCTTTCTTTGTTGTTTGATTCCTTTTCTTTCCCTCCTTTTTATACTTATCTTCTCTTGTTTGTCCAACTAGGGCTGCCATAAAGTTCACCCAAGGCGGCGGCTCTCGGCCGGCTGCCCCCGTCGTCTCGCCGCTTCAGCGGCAGAGGAGGGAGCCGACGCCGCAGCCTTTGGCGCGTGCGCGCACGCCACCTGTCGTCATCGTGCCGCCTGTGGCCATGCCACCTTCCGCGGGGGCGTCTTCTTCAGCTGCACCTTCTCCTACGGCGCCTGGCCGCGGCGCCCCGGGTGAGCCGGCGCGCCGGCCAACTCTAGACGACCTCTTCCCGCGCCGCGCTCGACTTCTGGAGCCCGCGGTCGGAGCTGGTAGGGGTGCGCCCGACGGAGCCGGAGGGGCTGCGCCGCCTGAGACTGGGATTGGTAGCGCTGCGCCCAGCGTTGTCGTGCTGGACGAGAGCCCGGAGGGGGCGCATCAGGCGCCAGGGCCGGCGGCCCCCACCGGGCCGACTGCTTCGACTGCGCCGCCTCCATCTTCGGAGCCGGCGAGGGAGGAGCCGGCAAGGGACAAGCCGGCGCGCTCGAGAGACGCCGGCTCTCGAGCGTTGGTGAGGACGGAGGGCCCGGTGGAGCCGTGTGAAAGCCTCCACGTGGCCAAGGGCGCCCGGCTGCTGAACGTGGTGTCCGCCTCCGACTCCAGCCTTGGCTCGGCCGGCACCATGGAGAAGGCGTGGCATCAGGCGGATGCCTGTGAGGTGTCCAGCCGGGAGGGGCGTCCCGGCGTGGCGCCCATGAAGATGTTCTTCTCCGGCTTCCGCGCCCACCTTAAGGCCAGGGCCGCTGAGACCGACGCCAACCTGGCGAAGATGGAGGACGCTGACAAGGTAGGTGGTTTATCTCATTTTTTGCAATTTTGTTGTTATCCTCCGAGGCATGGGCCGACTGCTCGGAGCCGGTCCGGGTTTCGCCTAGACATCTGACTATGTTTCTCTCAGACGGTTGCGGAGCGACGCACTGTCTTGTACAACCAGGTCGTGACCAGCTACCATAAGGCCAAGATCAAGCGGGCCGGCTTGGCTCGTGAGCTGGAGGCCACCAAGGGTAGGGTTTTTTCCTTAGATTTTGCTTTTTCTTTCTTTGATTTCACCCGGCTAACGGCTTTTCTTGCCGACTTGCAGCTGAAGCCGCCCGGGCCCCGCAACTGGAGGTGGACCTTCGGGTCGCCCGCGCCCAATGCGCCGAGAGCGAGGAGGCGGGCCGGGCTGCTGCCGCCAAGCTGAAGGTGGCTGGAGGGGGAGCTGACGCGGCTGCGCCGGCTTGAGGATAACCACCTCAAGGAACTCGCCGCCCTCAAGCAGGCTGAGGAGGAGAATGTGGAGGGTCTGCGCAAGCGGCTGGAGGAGGTGGACCGGCAGCGGCTTGCGCTTCGCCAAGAGGTGACTGCCAAATCTGATGAGCTGTCGGCCACCGCCAAGCGGTGGGTGGAGGAGATTGGCGCGCTCGACCGCGGCTTGGCGGGTGAGTCTGCATTTTCTTTCTTTCCCTTTGCCGGCTTTTTGCTGTCGGCTGCCGGCTTAGGTTGGCAGCCGGCGGCAGAAACTCTGATTTTCCATCTTCGGGCTGGGGGCAGTCGGTTCATGCCGCCTGTCGCCAGTCTTTTTTCTTTTAACTTCGAAATATCCATCTTCAGGCTGGGGGCAGTCGGTTCTTGCCGGCTGCCTCCATGCTTACTTTAGAGCTTCGGAATCTCCATCTTCGGGCTGGGGGCAGTCGGTTCTTGCCGGCTGTCGCCAGTCTTACTTTAGAGCTTCGGAATCTCCATCTTCGGGCTGGGGGCAGTCGGTTCTTGCCGGCTGTCGCCAGTCTTACTTTAGGACTTCGAAATCTCCATCTTCAGGCTGGGGGCAGTTGGTTCTTGCCGGCTGCCCCCAGGCTTACTTTAGGACTTCGAAATCTCCATCTTCAGGTTGGGGAAGTCGGTTCTTGCCGGCTGTCGCCAGTCTTACTTTAGGACTTCGAAATCTCCATCTTCAGGCTGGGGGCAGTCGGTTCTTGCTGGCTGCCGCCAGGCTTACTTTAGGACTTCGAAATCTCCATCTTCAGGCTGGGGGCAGTCGGTTCTTGCCGGCTGCCGCCAGGCCTACTTTAGGACTTCGAAAATTTGCATTTTTCTGCTTTTTTCCGGCTTTATAGATTTCCGACATGCTTCTTCTTTGCAGCGGCTTTCCCTGAGGCGCAGGAGGCGGCGCTAGTAGCAGTTGGTGTTGCGCGCGATGCCCGTAGGCGGGAGACCAGCGAGGGCAGCGCTGAGTACTTCACCATGGAGGACTATCTGGCGTCCATGGCCGCCCACGTCGTGCCCATCACGAAGCTTGGCTGGGAGCTCCGAAAGGCGGCGGAGGAGCTAATCCGGCTGCTGTGGCCGACTGAGACGCTGCCGCAGGATCTTGCCAACCTCATCTCTTGGCTTGACAGGGTGCCCGACCGCTTCCTCGACTGGAAGGAGTCTGCTGCACGTGCTGGGGCCGACATGGCGCTCTCCTTTGTGCTATCCTGGTACAACGAGGTCAGCCTCGACCAGCTTGAGTGCCGGCGGGCCAGCGTGGAGGATGCACTCCCGGCGGAAAACAAGACTGCCCGGCTGGCCCGAGCCTGCGCCATCGCCGACTTTGTCGACAAGGGCGTCTTCATCGAAGATCCGAACCCGCCGTCTGAAGACGAGGGCGAGGAGGCAGAAGATGAGGAGGCGGAGGACACGCCTGAGGAGAACCCGACAGCCGGCTCCGCAGGTGCTCCCCCGGCTGGTCCTGATCCAACCGGTGCTTAAATGTACCTGTTTGAGATGTTGCTTTTTGCAAGACAATCTGTTAAATCCCCGGAATGCCGGGTGCATATGTATGAATATTGTTATCCTTTTATTAAGGCACACTTTAATGTGTTTGTTAATCATTTGTGTGCTGGCTTGCTTTCTTCCGGCTTGTTCGCTTTTTCCCATCCGCCCCACTCTTTGGCTTTGCTCTTGTCGATCGTACGTTCGGCTTGCGATCCGTCGCCGGATCAAGAGCGGGCCGTTGGGTGAGGCCGACAGTATTTCAGTCGAACGAGCCGAGTTCGGAAATCCGGCACTTTTATGAAGAGTTGTGCAAGTCAATTCACTTTCACTCTTTCTCTTAACCGTCTTTCGTGTGCCGGCTCCCTAGGCACTTACTCCCGCCAGCCGGACAGCCGGGTTGCGGTTTGTAGCTGGATCGGAAGCCGGCTGTCGGAAACCGGATCACATTACTAAGCCGGCCACGTGAGAGGGTGTTAGCCAATCGGCGAAATAAAGTAGAGGACGCGAAAAACTTGTCGGAAATGGCGCTCTTGGCGCTTGCTTTTTCATAGCTTACAAAGGGAGTACAAGGGATACATACATTCCTGCTCTCAAGTATAAAATGGGCAAAGCAAGTTGACATTCCAGGGACGTTTAGTCTCCTCGTCAGCCTTGTCCGGCTTGTTCTTTCTAGCCTCTTGGGCATCTATGAGACAGCAGGAATCATTTCCTACCGCCTTGCTCACGATGAAGGGACCCTCCCATGGGGATGACAGTTTATGCTGTCCGGCTGTCCGTTGGATCAGCCGGAGCACTAGGTCTCCTTCTCGGAATGCTAAGGGCTGGACCTTCCGGCTGTGATACCGTCGGAGGCTTTGCTGATAAATGGTAGACCTGGACACGGCCAGCAGTCGGGCCTCTTCGACCAAGTCGACTCCGTCTTCACGAGCTTCTTTGGCTTCGGCTTCTGTGTAGAGATTGATCCTTGGCGTGTCGTGCTCGATGTCAGTTGGTAGGATGGCTTCGGCCCCGTATACGAGGAAGAACGGTGTGAAGCCGACCGAGCGGTTTGGCGTTGTGCGCAGGCTCCACAGCACATTGGACAGCTCTTCAATCCAGCAGCCGGCTGCTCGCTCGAGCGGCTCCACCAGCCGGGGCCGGATGCCGGCTAGGATCAAGCCGTTGGCCTTCTCCACCTGCCCGTTGGACTCCGGATGCGCCACGGATGCTAGATCCATCCGGATCCCCATTTCCTCGCAATAGCGAGAGAAGATGCCTTCGGCGAAGTTGCTGCCGTTGTCGGTGATGATGCTGTGGGGGTAGCTGTATCTCACGATGATTTCCTTGAGGAACGTGACGGTTGTGGAGCCGTCCAGCTTCTTGATTGGCTTGGCTTCAATCCACTTGGTGAATTTGTCAATCATCACCAAGAGGTGTGTCATGCCGCCTCGCGCCGTTCTGAACGGGCCCACCATATCCAAGCCCCATACGACAAAAGGCCAGGTGATGGGGATGGTTTTCAAGGCGGAAGCCGGCGAGTGCCTCTTCTTGGCGAAGCGCTGGCAGCCGTTGCACTTCTTCACCAGCTCTTCTGCGTCCCTGAGCACAGTCGGCCAGTAAAAACCGTGCGGGAAAGCTTTGGCCACTATGGCTCTGGAGGAGGCGTGATGGCCGCATTCTCCTTGATGGATTTCCCGTAGGAGTTCAATCCCTTCAGCCGGCTCGACGCACCGCTGGAACACCCCACTTACGCTGCATTTGTACAGCTGGTGGTTGATGATGGTATATGCCTTGGCCCTTCTCTCAATCTGCATGGCCTGAACTCTGTCATCAGGCAACTCACCGTCGGTGAGGTAGGAGAGGAAATTTTGTGCCCATGAAGGTACGCATCTTATCTCGAATACGCAAACCAACAAGGCCTCCTACGTGGGAGCTTCCGGATTCGACTGCGTGGTCGCCGGGTTCGGCTTGGAAGCCGGCGGGTTCGGCTTTGTAGCCCCCGAGTTTGGCTCTGAGGCCCCTGGGTTGGACTGAGAAGTCCCCGGGTTCGGCTGTGAAGCCGGCGGGTATGGCTTTGAAGCCCCCGACTTGGGCGATGAAGCCTCCGGGTTCGGCTGAGCAGCCCCCGGGTCAGCCGGCACGAATATGGAATCCGAGTTCGGTGATGGTGTGATGGACGGCTTCTTGAGGTGTGCCAGGGCAACGCCTGGCGGAATAGCTTGCCGGGTTGAGCCAATCTTGGATAGGGCGTCAGCCGCCTCGTTGTTTGCTCGTGGCACATGGTGGAATTCGCAGCCGTCGAAGAAGCCGGATAGCTGCTGGACGTGGAAGCGATACGAGGCCATGTTGGCGTCCTTCGCGTCCCAGTCACCAGACGCCTGCTGTATAACCAAGTCGGAGTCGTCGAAGCAAAGAATGCGACGCACGCCTATCTCCTTGGCCAGCTTCAGCCCGTGGATGAGCGCTTCGTACTCCGCCACATTGTTAGATGCGGCGAAGTGGATCTGCAGGACGTAGTCCATCCGGTCTCCCTTGGGAGAGGTGATGACGATGCCGGCTCCCAAGCCGTTGCGCATCTTCGAGCCGTCGAAGTGCAGCTTCCAGTGCGTGGAGTCAGGCACAGGCGGCAGGTACTGCATCTCGGCCCAGTCGACGAAGAAGTCCGCGAGGATCTGCGACTTGATGGCCGTGCGTGCCTCGTAGAGGATGGTGTGGGCGGCTAGCTCCAGAGCCCACTTGGCAACCCGGCCGTTAGCGTCTTTGCTGCCGATGATTTCCGCCAGGGGTGCTGTGGAAACCACCTTGATGGGGTGCTCTTGGAAGTAGTGTTTGAGCTTCTTGGCCGCCATGTACACGCTGTAGGTGACCTTCTGGTAGTGGGGGTAATTCTGCTTCGACTGGGAAAGCACCTCGCTGAGGTAGTAGACTGGGCGCTGAATCGGCTGCTCTCTGCCGGCTTCTTTGCGCTCCACCACCAGGACGACGCTAACCACTCGGTTGGTGGCAGCGATGTACAATAGCATCGGCTCCATTGAAGCCGGCGATGCGAGGATGGGTGCGGTTGAGAGCACGCGCTTTAAGTCACGGAAGGCTTCATCCGCCTGCGGTGACCAGACGAATTTGTCCGACTTCTTCAACAATTGGTACAAGGGCAGTGCCTTCTCCCCCAGCCGGCTGACGAAGCGGCTCAAGGAGGCCAGGCAACCGGTGAACTTCTGGACGTCCTTGAGGCACTGCGGCAGTTCCATCTTCTCCAGGGCACTGATCTTCTCCGGGTTGGCTTCGATCCCTCGCTGAGAGACGAGGTAGCCAAGGAGTTGGCCGGATGGCACACCGAACGTGCACTTGGCCGGGTTGAGCTTCATCCGGAATCTTCGCAGATTGGTGAAGGTTTCTCTAAGGTCATCAAGGAGGGTAGTCGTCTCCTTGGTCTTTACAACGACATCATCCACGACATCATCAAGCATTTTTGCATGCACCTTTGGTAGGTGGCGCCTGCGTTTTTCAAGCCGAACGGCATAGTCGTGTAGCAATAAGCCCCATACGGGGTAATGAACGAAGTCTTTATTTGATCATCCGGATTCAAAGGAATCTGGTGGTAGCCTGAATAGGCGTCTAAAAAAGACAACAGTTCACAGCCGGCAGTCAAGTCTATGACTTGATCTATGCGCGACAGGGGGAAGGGGTCCTTCGGGCACGCCTTGTTCAGGCTGGTGTAGTCGATACACATGCGCCAGGAGCCGTTCTTCTTTAGGACCAGGACCGGGTTCGCCAACCAGTCCGGGTGCAGCACTTCCATGATGAAGCCGGCTGCCAACAGCCGGGCGGTTTCTTCACCGATGGCCTTCCTTCTTTCTTCGGCAAAGCGCCTGAGAGGCTGCTTCACCGGCTTGGCTTCAGGCCGGACGTGGAGGTGGTGCTCAGCCAGCTCCCTCGGCACACCCGGCATGTCTCTTGGAGTCCATGCGAAGATGTCCCGATTCTCACGGAGGAAGCTGGTGAGCTCGCTTTCCTATTTGCTGTTCAAGCCGGCACCGATGGTGACGTACTTGTCCGGCTGCGCCGGGTCCAGCAGGATCTTCTTGGTGTTGTTGGCCGCCTGGAAGTGAGTCGTCCCGGCCGGGTTGCCTGCAGCCGGCATGTCCGTCTGCGCGGCTTTGGCCAAGGCGACAGCGTCGTGGATGAGCTGCTTCTCGGTGGCGATGACCAGCGTCTGGGCCATCTTGGAGCTTTGCATGGCGCACTCCATGGAGCGGCGATAGTCGCCGGCTACGGTGATGACCCCCTTTGGGCCTGGCAGCTTCATCTTCAGGTACCCATAATGGGGCACCGCCATGAACTTGGTCAGGGCCGGCCTGCCCAGGAGAGCGTGGCAGGGACTGACGAGGTCCACCACCTCGAACTCGATTCTCTCGGTGCGGAAGTGATCCGGCTTCCCGAACATCACCTCCAGCGTAATCCGGCCAAACGGCTGGCAGCAGTGGCCCGGCACGATGCCATGGAAAACGGTGGGGGTGGGACGCAATTCGGCTTCTTGGATGCCTAGCTTGCGGGCGGTGTCGCGGTAGAGGATGTTGATGCTGCTGCCCCCATCGATGAGGACGCGCGAGAAGCGCACGCTGCGCCGGGTTGTGCCATTGGTGGGGTCGAGGACCATGGCGTAGCTGCCCGGCTTCAGAAGGACAGCCGGTGTGTCACGGCGATCAAAAGTGATGGCCTGCTCTGACCAGTTTAGGTACTGGGGGACCGGCGGTATGACCGCGTTCACCTCGAGGGAACGGCTCTACTGGCTCGTCTTGTCCTCGGGCTCGAAGGTGAAGATGATGTAGGTAGCATCTTCGGCCAGGTAGCGGCCATGGTGCACTTGGTTAGCCTCGTGGTGCTCGAGGTTGGCGTTCTCTGCGCCGGCTTGGCCACCCGGCCCGCCGGCTGGAGGGGGCGGGGGTGGAGGCGGGAGAGGTTCACCGCTTGTTAGCCGCTTCATGAAGTGGCAGTCGTGGGTGGTGTCGTTGGAGGGGTTCTTGCCGCTGTGGTACTTGCATGGTGAGTCAAGCATCTGCTCAAACGTGAACTTCGGCTTCCAAGGCCGGTCCTGCTTCTGGCGCCGGCTTCCGCCAGCCGCGTTGTCCGACACGGCTGCCACATGGGCGGAACCGTATCGTCGGTCCGGCTGGTCGCTGTGCCGCTTGCCGCGGTAGTTGTCCCGCCGGCTGCCGTGAGAGGCGCCCTCTGCCGGCTTGTTCTCAGCCTACTTGTGGTGGTCCCGCTTGGACGGAGCCGGTGATGCCTCAGCCGGCGCCTTGCCGGCTTCTTCAGCCAGCGCGTACTTGTCGGCGATGGCCATGAGGGAGGCCATGGTCTTGCGCACGTGATGTCTACGCGCGCTTCTATTCCTGTAGATAGTGTTGGGCCTCCAAGAGCAGAGGTTTGTAGAACAGCAGCAAGTTTCCCTTAAGTGGATCACCCAAGGTTTATCGAACTCAGGGAGGAAGAGGTCAAAGATATCCCTCTCAAGCAACCCTGCAACCACAATACAAGAAGTCTCTTGTGTCCCCAACACACCTAATACACTTGTCAGATGTATAGGTGCACTAGTTCGGCGAAGAGATAGTGAAATACAGGTGGTATGAATGTATATGAGTAGTAGTAACGGCGCCAGAAAAGTGCTTGCTGGCGTGTAGTAAGTAAAGATGCAGCAGAACAGTAAATAAGCGATGATTGCAGTATTTGGAAACAAGGCCTAGGGATTATACTTTCACTAGTGGACACTCTCAACATTGATCACATAATAAAACCACTCTACACTCTCTTGTTGGATGATGAACACCACTAATTGTGTAGGGCTACAAGAGCACCTCAATGCCGGAGTTAACAAGCTCCACAACATTCAATATTCATATTTAAATAACCTTAGAGTGCATGATAGATCAACACAATTAGACCAAGTACTAACATAGCATGCAAACTGTCACCATCATACTATGAAAGGAGGAATAGATCACATCAATACCATCTTAGTAATAGTTAACTTCATAATCTACAAGAGATCACAATCATAAACTACGCCAAGTACTACATGATGCACACACTGTCACCATTACATCATGGAGGAGGAATAGAGTACTTTAATAACATCACTAGAGTAGCACATAGATGAATAGTGATACAAAACTCATACGAATCTCAATCATGTAAGGCAGCTCATGAGATCATTGTATTGAAGTACATAGGAGAGAGATTAACCACATAGCTACCGGTACAGCCCTTAGCCTCGATGGAGAACTACTCCCTCCTCATGGGAGACAACATCGGTGATGAAGATGGCGGTGGTGTTGATGGAGATGCCTTCCGGGGGCACTTCCCCGTCCCGGCGGCGTGCCGGAACAGAGACTCCTGTCCCCCAGATCTTGGCTTCGCGATGGCGGTGGCTCTGGAAGGTTTCTCGTACCGTGGCTTATTCGTATCAAAGATTTAGGTCACCAGGGCTTAAATAGGCGGAAAATCGGAGTCGGAAGGGGTCTGGGGCCACCAGACAACAGGCCGGCGCGCCCCCCCTGTGGCCGCGCCGCCTTACTGTGTGGGGCCCACAGGGCCCCCCTCTGGTCCCCCTCGGGTGTTCTGGAAGCTTCGTGGAATTATAAGATGCTGGGCGTTGATTTCGTCCAATTCCGAGAATATTTCCTTACTAGGATTTCTGAAACCAAAAACAACAGAAAACAGGAACTGGCACTTCGGCATCTCGTCAATAGGTTAGTTCCGGAAAATGCATAATAATGACATAAAGTGTGAACAAAACATGTAAGTAATGTCATAAAACAAGCATGGAACATAAGAAATTATCGATACGTTGGAGACGTATCAGCATCCCCAAGCTTAGTTCCTACTCGTCCCGAGAAGGTAAACGATAACAAAGATAATTTCTGAAGTGACATGCTACCAACATAATCTTGATCATACTATTGTAAAGCATATGAGATGAATGCAGCGATTCAAAGCAATGGTAAAGACAATGGTTAAACAACTGAATCATATAGCAAAGACTTTTCATGAATAGTACTTTAGCATCAATAAGTCTTGCATAAGAGTTAACTCATAAAGCAATAAATTCAAAGTAAAGGCATTGAAGCAACACAAAGGAAGATATAAGTTTCAGCGGTTGCTTTCAACTTGTAACATGTATATCTCATGGATAGTTGTCAACATAAAGCAATATAACAAGTGCAATAAGTAAACATGTAAGAATCAATGCACACAGTTGACACAAGTGTTTGCTTCTAAGACAGAAAGAAGTAGGTAAACTGACTCAACATAAAAGTAGAAGAATGGCCCTTCGCAGAGGGAAGCATTGATTGCTATATTTGTGCTAGAGCTTTTATTTTGAAAACAAGAAACAATTTTGTCAACGGTAGTAATAAAGCATATGTATTATGTAAATTATATCCTACAAGTTGCAAGCCTCATGCATAGATTACCAATAGTGCCCGCACCTTGTCCTAATTAGCTCGGATTTACATGGATTATCATCGCATAACATATGTTTTAACCAAGTGTCACAAAGGGGTACCTCTATGCCGCCTGTACAAAGGTCTAAGGAGAAAGCTCGCATTGGATTTCTCGCTTTTGATTATTCTCTACTTAGACATCCATACCGGGACAACATAGACAACAGATAATGGACTCCTCTTTTATGCATAAGCATTCAACAACAAATAATATTCTCGTAAGAGATTGAGGACTGTTGTCCAAAACTGAAACTTCCACCATGGATCATGGCTTTAGTTAGCGGCCCAATGTTCTTCTCTAACAATATGCATACTCAAACCATTTAACCATGATAAATCACCCTTACTTCAGACAAGACGAATGCATAGCAACTCACATGATATTCAACAAAGTGAAATAGTTGATGGCGTCCCCAGGAACATGGTTATCGCTCAACAAACAACTTATAAGAGATAAGATGCATAAGTACATATTCAATACCACAATAGTTTTTAGGCTATTTGTCCCATGAGCTATATATTGCAAAGATAAAGAATGGAAATTTTAAAGGTAGCACTCAAGCAATTTACTTTGGAATGGCAGAAAAATACCATGTAGTAGGTAGGTATGGTGGACACAAATGGCGTAGTTATTGGCTCAAGGATTTGGATGCATGAGAAGTAATCCCTCTCAATACAAGGCTTAGGCTAGCAAGGTTATTTGAAGCAAACACAAGTATGAACTGGTACAGCAAAACTTACATAAGAACATATTGCAAGCATTATAAGACTCTACACTGTCTTCCTTGTTGTTCAAACACCTTACCAAAAAATATCTAGACCTTAGAGAGACCAATCATGCAAACCAAATTTTAACAAGCTCTATGTATTTCTTCACTAATAGGTGCAAAGTATACGATGCAAGAGCTTAAACATAATCTATATGAGCACAAAAATTGCCAAGTATCACATTGTTCAAGACATTATACCAATTACTACATGTAGCATTTCCCGTTTCCAACCATATAACAATGAACGAAGCAGTTTCAACCTTCGCCATGAACATTAAAAGTAAAGCTAAGAACACATGTGTTCATATGAACCAGCGGAGCGTGTCTCTCTCCCACACAAGCATTTATTCAGAGAATGAAAATAAAAAAACAAAAATGAAACACAGACGCTCCAAGTAAAGTACATAAGATGTGACCGAATAAAAATATAGTTTCAAGAGAAGTGACCTGATAAGTTGTTGATGAAGAAGGGGATGCCTTGGGCATCCCCAAGCTTAGACGCTTGAGTCTTCTTGAAATATGCAGGGATGAACCACGGGGGCGTCCCCAAGCTTAGAGCTTTCACTCTTCTTGATCACATTGTATCATCCTCCTCTCTTGACCCTTGAAAACTTCCTCCACACCAAACTCGAAACAAACTCATTAGAGGGTTAGTGCATAATCAAAAATTCACATGTTCAGAGATGACACAATCATTCTTAACACTTCTGGACATTGCACAAAGCTTCTGAAAGTTAATGGAACAAAGAAATCCATCCAATACAGCAAAAGAGGCAATGCAAAATAAAAGGCAGAATCGGTCAAAACAGAACAGTCCGTAAAGACGAATTTTTTAGAGGCACCAGACTTGCTCAGATGAAAATGCTTAAATTGAATTAAAGTTGCATACATATCTGAGGATCACGCACGTAAATTGGCATATTTTTCTGAGTTACCTACAGACGGGTCGACTCAAATTAGTGACAGTAAGAAATCTGTTACTGCGTAGCAATCCAAATCTAGTATCAACTCTACTATCAAAGACTTTACTTGGCACAACAATGCAATAAAACTAAGATAAGGAGAGGTTGCTACAGTATTAACAACTTCCAAGACTCAAATATAAAACAAAAGTACTGTAGTAAAATAAACACATGGGTTATCTCCCAACAAGTTCTTTCTTTATAGCCATTAAGATGCGCTCAGCAGTTTTAATGATGCACTCGCAAGAAATAGTATTTGAAGCAAAAGAGAGCATCAAGAGACAAATTCAAAACAAATTTAATCCTAACATGCTTCCTATGAAAAGGAATATTGTAAATAAACAAATTCATGAAGCATAATGCAATAAGCATAGAAAGATAAAACAAGTGTAACTTCAAAAATTTCAGCATATAGAGAGGTGTTTTAGTAACATGAAAACTTCTACAACCATATTTTCCTCTCTCATAAATATTTTCAGTAGCATCATGAACAAACTCAACAATATAACTACCAAATGAAACATTCTTATCATGA
The DNA here is from genome assembly GCF_019359855.2 of Lolium perenne. NCBI lineage: Eukaryota > Viridiplantae > Streptophyta > Magnoliopsida > Poales > Poaceae > Lolium > Lolium perenne. Next base: position 27,274,061 of record NC_067248.2, on the reverse strand, counting down.
GTCTCATGCATAAAAGTATCATTACTCTCCACATAAGCATAATCAATTTTATTAATTGTAGTGGGAGCAAATTCAACATAGTAGCTATCATCAAATATAGGAGGCATATTGTAATCATAATCAAATTTATCCTCCATAGTAGGTGGCACCAAAAGGCTACTATCGTTATAATCATCATAAATAGGAGGCAAAGTATCATCAAAGAAAATTTTCTCCTCAATGCTTGGGGGACTAAAAATATCATGCTCATCAAAGCCAGCTTCCCCAAGCTTAGAATTTTCCATATCATTAGCAACAATGGTTTTCAAAGTGTTCATACTAATATCATTGCTACTAGCATGCAAATAAGGTTCCATAGGTTTTTTAATTTCCGCATCAACCATCCATGTCTTAAATCAGGAAATAGCTTAAAAAGCTCACTGTTACCTTCCATTATGCCTCACTAGTGTAAACAAGAAACAAAAAGATGCAATTGCAGGATCTAAAGGAAATAGCTTCGAGCACTTACACCGGTACCAGCAAAGTGTTTGGTTACCTGGGACCGGAGTGTGAGTACCTTTTACCTTTCCTCCCCGGCAACGGCGCCAGAAAAGTGCTTGATGTCTACGCGCGCTTCTATTCCTGTAGACAGTGTTGGGCCTCCAAGAGCAGAGGTTTGTAGAACAGCAGCAAGTTTCCCTTAAGTGGATCACCCAAGGTTTATCGAACTCAGGGAGGAAGAGGTCAAAGATATCCCTCTCAAGCAACCCTGCAACCACAATACAAGAAGTCTCTTGTGTCCCCAACACACCTAATACACTTGTCAGATGTATAGGTGCACTAGTTCGGCGAAGAGATAGTGAAATACAGGTGGTATGAATGTATATGAGCAGTAGTAACGGCGCCAGAAAAGTGCTTGCTGGCGTGTAGTAAGTAAAGATGCAGCAGAACAGTAAATAAGCGATGATTGCAGTATTTGGAAACAAGGCCTAGGGATTATATTTTCACTAGTGGACACTCTCAACATTGATCACATAATAAAACCACTCTACACTCTCTTGTTGGATGATGAACACCACTAATTGTGTAGGGCTACAAGAGCACCTCAATGCCGGACTTAACAAGCTCCACAACATTCGATATTCATATTTAAATAACCTTAGAGTGCATGATAGATCAACACAATTATACCAAGTACTAACATAGCATGCACACTGTCACCATCATACTATGAAAGGAGGAATAGATCACATCAATACCATCTTAGTAATAGTTAACTTCATAATCTACAAGAGATCACAATCATAAACTACGCCAAATACTACATGATGCACACATTGTCACCATTACATCATGGAGGAGGAATAGAGTACTTTAATAACATCACTAGAGTAGCACATAGATGAATAGTGATACAAAACTCATATGAATCTCAATCATGTAAGGCAGCTCATGAGATCATTGTATTGAAGTACATAGGAGAGAGATTTACCACATAGCTACCGGTACAGCCCTTAGCCTCGATGGAGAACTACTCCCTCCTCATGGGAGACAGCAGCGGTGATGAAGATGGCGGTGGTGTTGATGGAGATGCCTTCCGGGGGCACTTCCCCGTCCCGGCGGCGTGCCGGAACAGAGACTCCTGTCCCCCAGATCTTGGCTTCGCGATGGCGGCGGCTCTGGAAGGTTTCTCGTACCGTGGCTTATTCGTATCGAAGATTTAGGTCACCATGGCTTAAATAGGCGAAGAATCGGAGTCGGAAGGGGTCTGGGGCCACCAGACAACAGGCTGGCGCGCCCCCTGTGGCCGCGCCGCCTTACTGTGTGAGGCAAACACAGGGCCCCCCTATGGTCCCCCTCGGGTGTTCTGGAAGCTTCGTGAAATTATAAGATGCTGGGCATTGATTTCGTCCAATTCCGAGAATATTTCCTTACTAGGATTTCTGAAACCAAAAACAGCAGAAAACAGGAACTGGCACTTCGGCATCTCGTCAATAGGTTAGTTCCGGAAAATGCATAATAATGACATAAAGTGTGAACAAAACATGTAAGTAATGTCATAAAACAAGCATGGAACATAAGAAATTATCGATACGTTGGAGACGTATCAGCTCGCTGCGGCGCAACTTGTGCCACATCATGGTGTTGGGCCAGCAGCCGCCCATGAAGAAGCTGATGGCCTGGATCTCGTGCACACCCTCGCAGGAGTTGCACATCTCGCACCAACGCATGAGGTACGCGCGATCCGTCTCGTCCGGGCCCTGCTTGCACATCTCTAGCTGCTGGGGGCGACCCGGCCGGCGATAGGTGCCGGTGAAGTTGCTGATGAAGGCTTCTTCAAAATCAAGCCAGTCGTTGATGCTGCCGGCTGGCAAGTTGTTGAGCCAGGTGCGGGCGGAGCCGACTAGCATCAGGGGGGAGTATCGCACCGCCCAGCGCTTGTTGCCCCTGGCGATGCTGACTGCGGTGGAGTAGTCCAGCAGCCAGTCCTCCGGCTTGGCGGTGCCGTCGTACTTGGGGGTGCTGCACGGGAGATGGAAGCCATCGATCATGGGCTCGTTGGCGATGCGTGGCCCGAAGTATTTTGGGCCGGCTGGCCCTTCTTCTTCCGCGATGCGGGATTCGACCAGCCGGTCAAGGCGGTCTCTGGCGTCAGTGGGCTCGATGCGTGGGCCCAACCGGGAACGTGCCGGCTGGCGAGTGCCGGCTGGCTCTGGAGCCGGCCGGTGCTGGCGCCTTGGCGTCGCCTGCTCGGAGTCGTGCTCCTGGTTCCGGCTTGGTGGAGGCCGGCTGCGGCCGCTTTGGCCGCTGTCCAGCCGGCTTGTCCGGCTTGAACCTGCGTGGGTGGCGCGGGAGTCTTTGCGCCGGCTTGGTCCTGGCGAAGAGGACTCGGCCGTGTCCCTAGGGGCGTCCTTGCTGTTGCCTGCAGCAACGCGAACGTGAGGAGCTCTGGGGGCACTATACCTGGGGTCCTTTCTCTGTTCGGCTGCAGCCCGGCACAGACCAGCCAACCGCTGCGTCTGGCGGCGCAGCTCTTCTCCTTCGAGGAGGCCCAGTTCCTCCGCAGCGGCTTCAGCTGCGAGGATGTTTTTGTCGGGGGTGTTGTAGACGGGTAGCTCCATGGATGGAGCTGGCGCTTCCGCGCCGTCGCGGTTGAATTCGGCACCTAGGCCACCTCCTTGCCGGCGGACCATGCCGTCTCGACTGGGGTTGTTGCCGCCTGGCGTGAAGCCGTGGGCGCGGTCGAGCTCGCGCTGGTGATTTCTAGCTGGCGTTTGGCCGTGGCCAGCTCGTCAGCCTGCTTGAGGAGGAGCTGGCGATGCGCCTCCAGATCCGCCTCGACGACGGTGGCGTCGCCGCCTGCGGTGAGCGGGGAGCTCAGCCTCGCTCGGACTTCGTCCAGCCGGGATGGTGGCGCGGGCTCCTTTGGGCTCGAGACGGATGCGTGGGGGTCGACGTCGCGCTCGAGGTTTGGGCCGCGAACGCGAGTGGACTTGGTGGGGAGCTCCTCGCCAGCCATCATGACCTGCACGATGGAGGGGTTGGCGGGAACTCTGCTGGCGCCGGCTCCTGGGGGAGGGCTTGCACAGCGCAGCACCTGCCGCGGGTAGTGCGGCGGTGCGACGGTGGCGACGTAGACGTCGTGTCCGCCGAAGGAGATGACGCTGCCGCCGGCAGGGAAGGGCCGGTCGACGAAGCAGCCAGCTTTGTCGCTGACGTAGTCGACGGAGCCGAATCTGCAGATCAAGCCTGAAGCGACTCGCTCGCCGGTGGTGGTGGTGAGGCCCGTCCGGATGAAGATACTGGCCGAGGACGCTGAAGGCCCCACGGTGGGCGCCAAATGTCGTGGTATCGTCACGGCATATGCCATAGGATGGCTAAAGAGAGGTGGTTCCTAGATGGTCTCACAGCGGTATCCGGATGCGGGTATGGGGACGAGTGACACGGTCGACGTACCCAGGTTCGAGGCCCTCCTGTGGAGGTAACACCTCTACTCCTGCTAGGAATGTGTATGGTGATCACACAGTACAATGGTGCTCCTAGAGCTGTATCCGGCTTGCCCTGGGAGGCTAAGGTAGACGAAGGTCTCTCTCTCTCTCTCTCAGTGCAGCGCTAAGACTAGAGTGAAGTGAGAATGATCCATCCCCCCCACACGAGGGGGTCGTGCAGCTTATATAGGCGCTGGCACTTTACATAGAAGTCCCTATGATCTACTGGCCGGCTTAGCCGGCTCCGGCTTCCGCTCCTTCCCGAGGCATTGACGTTAGGAGCCGTTTAGGCCTCATGGCCTGTCCCATCCGACTGCCTGAGTCAGCGGTATGGAGAAGAAGTGTCCCTGTCGCCATCATGCCCTGTAGCCGGTACGGACCGACGTACGCCGTCGCACTATTGCTCCACAGTGCCCCTTACTTTACGGGAGATGAGGTCAGTGTGGACCTCTGAACCCGGACCACCTACCCAGTTCCTTCTCATGCAAGACTCGCCAGCCTCGACTCGGTCTAGAGTGTAAACCCCAGTCGGATATGGCTTGTACAAGCCTGCCCAGCCACAGCGCATACGGCCGTTGCCAGGCCGACTAGGACTTAGAGCCAGCCGGCTCCCGAGGCAGCCGCCTACGGCTCCAGCCGGCTGCTCCTCAACCAGCCTTTGCCGCGAGCCCGCCAGCCTCAAGCCGGCTGCTCCGCGTCCATTGCCCTACCCGGGGTCTTCCCCCCGACAACTCCATCTCCCTCCCTCTCCCCCTCACCACGGAGATTTCAAAATCCTCCACCGCCACCGTCCCCACCCACTCCCTGATCTCGCCGGCGGGAGCCCCAGAGTCTAGCAGAGATGGCGAAGTCGAAGTGGTCCTTGGGGATGATGTATTTTGCGGAGGAGAGAAGGCTCGGCGAGGAGAGGGCCAGGTGTGAAGAAGAGGCGAAAATCGCGGAGGAGTGAAGGCAGACCAAGTTACGGCGGAAGCTCCTCATGCTTCAGATCTGCCTCGCCTCACCTTGGGCTGTCGAGCAGATGGCCAAGGGATGGCACCCGCAGCTATCTGGGCAGGGGATAGAGGAACAGATCAAGGCGGCGCAAGGGATGCTGGATCTCAAGGACCCAGACGACCCCATGAGGGAGATGGCGAGGCAGGGGTTGGAGGAGCTTGAGAACATCCCGTGAGTCAGCAGGGTTGGCGTATCTGGTCGCCGCTGAACAATTTTGGCTCAGCTGCAGGGGGGATCCCTGAGATTCTCCATGGATGGGTTCGAGAAGTCGACTCATGGCCTGGAAAAGCTACTTAGAATTTGGAGGTACCCTCTGGTCTGGCATGTCTCCCGTTGTCCGGTTCCTGCGACAATGCTATTTCTGGGAGCGACACAAGGATGAAGGACATCACTGAAAATGGAAGAGGCAGAAGGGGCTCGCAGAGTCTTCCACAGAAGGACAGAGAGCGAGAAGATGATGCGAGAAGCTGCGGAAGGATTGGAGTTGTTGAGAGCGACGCCGGTGGGGATTATGGCACTGCCGGTGTCCCCGAATCGCAAAGTTTCAGAGCTGCTGGGTCCAAACCCTGTCAGACCACCAATTCCACCAGGGTGGTCTCAGCCTCCCGCGGAAGATTCGATGTACATCAACAACTCGTTCGATCCAGAGAGGAAGCTGCCGCCGATGAAGAAGGAGGACATGACTGCTATTTCAATAATGGAAAGGTTCAAGCGGATCACCAGGCACCTGTTAGGAGGGAAGAAAAATGTGCAGTTCGAGGGGCCTTTCAAGGAAGGGTGCCAGGAAGTGCTCTGAAAGGTATGTGTCATAGGAAACAAAACAATCTTTTTCATGTTCTTTGTGATCTCTCGGAAGGAGAGGAGGATGTTGTTTCTGTTCTTTCGGATTTTGATTCTCATGAAACTCTTCCCATATGCTTTGGTGACTATTGATAGCGTGTATACACACGTCCGTTGGGAACCCCAAGAGGAAGGTGTGATGCGTATAGAAGCAAGTTTTCCCTCAGTAAGAAACCAAGGTTATCGAACCAGTAGGAGCCAAGAAGCACGTTGAAGGTTGATGGCGGCGGAGTGTAGTGCGGCGCAACACCAGGGATTCCGGCGCCAACGTGGAACCTGCACAACACAACCAAATTACTTTGCCCCAACGTGACAGTGAGGTTTTCAATCTCACTGGCTTGCTGTAACAAAGGATTAGATGTATAGTGTGGAAGATGATGTTTGCAGAAAACAGTAGAACGAGTATTGCAGTAGATTGTATTCGATGTAAAAGAATGGACTGGGGTCCACAGTTCAATAGAGGTGTCTCTCCCATAAGAAATAGCATATTGGGTGAACAAATTACAGTTGGGCAATTGACAAATAAAGAGAGCATAACAATGCACATACATGTTATGATGAGTAGTGTGAGATTTAATTGGGCATTACGACAAAGTACATAGACCACTATCCAGCATGCATCTATGCCTAAAAAGTCCACCATCAGGTTATCATCCGAACCCCCTCCAGTATTAAGTTGCAAACAACAGACAATTGCATTAAGTATGGTGCGTAATGTAATCAACAAATACATCCATAGATATAGAATTGATGTTTTATCCCTAGTGGCAACAGCACATCCACAACCTTAGAGGTTGCTGTCACTCCCCCAGATTTAATGGAGGCATGAACCCACTATCGAGCATAAATACTCCCTCTTGGAGTTACAAGCAATGACTTGGCCAGAGCCTCTACTAGCAACGGAGAGCATTCAATATCATAAACAACACACAGATAGATTGATAATCAACATAGCATAGTATTCATTATTCATCGGATCCCAACAAACGCACATGTAGCTTTACAGATAGATGATCTTGATCATGATAGGCAGCTCACAAGATCAGACAATGATAGCACAATGAGGAGAAGACGACCATCTAGCTACTGCTATGGACCCATAGTCCAGGGGTGAACTACTCACACATCAATCCGGAGGTGACCATGGCGGTGTAGAGTCCTCCGGGAGATGATTCCCCTCTCCGGCAGGGTGCCGGAGGCGATCTCCTGAATCCCCCGAGATGGGATTGGCGGCGGCGGCGTCTCTGGAATGTTTTCCGTATCGTGGCTCTCGGTACTGGGGCTATTATCGACGAAGGCTTAAGTAGGCGGAAGGGTAGGTCAGGGGGCCTCACGAGGGCCCCACACGACAGGCCGGCGCGGCCAGGGCCTAGGCCGCGCCGCCCTGGTGTGTGGCCACCCCGTGGCCCCACTTCGTCTCTCCCTCGGTCTTCTGGAAGCTTCGTGGAAAAATAGGACCCTGGGCGTTGATTTCGTCCAATTCCGAGAATATTTCCTTACTAGGATTTCTGAAACCAAAAAACAGCAGAAAACAGCAACTGGCTCTTCGGCATCTCGTTAATAGGTTAGTGCCGGAAAATGCATAATAATGACATATAATGTGTATAAAACATGTGAGTATCATCATAAAAGTAGCATGGAACATAAGAAATTATAGATACGTTTGAGACGTATCAACTATCTTGCCATTGCAATGGATAAAACATGAATGAGTAACAAGAGAACAATTAATAGTCAGAAAAAGTCAGAGGATCATGCTCACAAAAAATCTAGTCTAGGAAGAGAAACAAGCTTTGCTGAATCAGAACATAGGAGTATTCCTTCTCTGCAACATAATTCAACAAAACATGTTGGGGAAACTCTCCCAGATGAATTAGATCCTAGTTGGTTTAAAGTCTGTCGAGGGAAAGCTTTGAGGCAAAATCTAAATCCCTTCCTAGAGGCAAGGAAAGCTTTAGGGATGACAGATCCTGCTCCTGTGCTGTTAAGGCCACCAGCAAGTGACTCTGTCACCATAGCTTGTAACAGACCTTTTAGGAAGCCAGGAGATGACATTGACTGTTTTTTTTTGGAATAAAAGTTTCCATAAAGACAATGCCATCTCGTGGGCTGGTGGGTGGTTCGGGGGAGCCCAAGTTTAGCCCATCAGAAACATGCCCAGAGCAAGTCATGAGCTAGTATAAAGCAAGGACAGCGACATCTCTGTCTGATGAGACTTTTCCACAAGGACAATTAAACAGCTTGCTGGGGAGTTGGTGGGAGCAGGTCTAGGGTTCCTCCCACTGAAACGGCGGTTGCACACTTGAGGGAGATGGGAGAGAGGTATGAGAGCTCGGGAGGAGGAGGAAACTATGGCAGAGACGAAGGAGGACCAAGCAGACAACAACAGTATGGTGGATACAGAGGTAACTCCTTTCAACGTCCACCCTTCTCTCGTTCTGGACAGTTTGGAGGAAACCAGTTTCCCAATTCTCAGAGATTTGGGAGAGGACAAGGATAGTTTAACAATCAGGGGGAGGCTCTTATGGACAAGGAACTGGTCAGTTTGGTAATAGCTAGAATCAAGGAGGAAGAGCTGGAGACAGAGAGTATTACCAATGGCAGAACAGGTCTTATGTGCGGAGAGCAACGCCTGCTAGTTCAGGAGGGGTATCAACTGGACAAAACAAAGGTGGTGATGAAAGGACTACAGTTTCTGCCACGACAGCTGTTGCTTCATCTGGGACAACAAAGCAAGTGCAGATTGGATCAAGCTCTGAAACGGAGTTGGCAGGAAAGAAGATTACTGCAGATGATAACCTGCTATGCACCAAATGTCGGAAGAAAGGACATACTTCAAAGGATTGCAAGGAAGAGATTGAATGTGTCAACTGTGGCAAAGGACACCAATCCATGAGGTGTGCCTGGCTCAAACAAAAAAAAAGCCAACTACAAATCTGGTTGGATTTGTAGGACTTGGCCTATGTTGCTTTGTTGCTGAACATACTAAAGAAGGTGATGGGGCTGAGGAGACAGGAAAAGCCATTGCAATTGTTAAAGTCAAAGATGTGGACTTTCATGTTGATGAAGAATTGTTAGTGATGTGTCTTGGAAGAACTTATCCTTGGAAATGGACTTGGCAAGCAAAGGAAGTTTCAGCTGGCAGATTCTTAGTTAACTTTCCATCAGCTGCTAGGATAAATGAAGTCTCAATCTATGACTGGGTCACTCTGAGGGGTGCTCACATCAAGGTGAATGTAAAGCAATGGTCATATGAGAACCTTGCAGCTGGCAAACTGGATATAGTTTGGGTTAGGGCTAAGAGAGTCCCCAAGGCACTGAAAAATTATCAAGAAATTTGTGAAGTGGGCTCAACACTTGGACACGTTGTTGAGGTGGACATGGAAGCTTTTAGGAGGGATGGTAGTATAAGGTTCTTGGTTGGAGTGGTCAACTACAAGAACATCCCTGCCATGGCAAAACTTACCACTAAGAAGCTGATGATCTACTACATCTACTTTCAAGTCGAGCAGGTGGTTTAAGTGGGGTGGTTAAGACCTGAGGAAGAATACATACAGGAATTTGATGAAATGGAAGACACTCTGTCTCAAGAGTTAGGGGATGGAAGAGAAAAAAGACAAAGAATTGATGAAATCGAAGGGGCAGCCAGAGAGGGGCACATAAGGCAAGTGAACAAACAAAAAAGGCTTTGGAAGAAAGGGAAGAGGAAATGAGAAGGCAAAATGACTTGGATGCAATTGCTCTGAACAAAAAGAACGGATCAGTCTCAATGAAAACGTCAACACATCAGCAAGCCAAGGAAGCTTTGGTGGAGGCAGGTGTCAGAAATGGAGGAGAAGGAAGTAATGATTTGCAGGAAGAAACTGGGGACAATGTTAATGAGGATGACCAGGAAATGGAGGACCAAACTGAGAATTTAGGAACTAATGAGAAAGTTGATATTTATGATGATGAGGGAGATAGGAGACCTGATTCCTCCTTGAGCATGACAACAAAAGTCAAGAATGTTGAGGAAGGGAAATCGCCAAATTTTGGGAAAAAGAAACATAAGGAAGTAGGGATACTGGAGGAAATAGAAGAGGCCAATGGGAACATATTCAGCAATAGACTTGCCCCAAAAAGTGATGTTCCTATCATGGACAGGGCAAAGAAAATTTCCATGCAGAAAAATCTTCAGTCATCACAAGGTAGTGACAATACTCTCCCCACTCTTGCTAACACTTCTGATTATGGTATATTAGATATTGCTAGCAAGGTTGGGATTGATCTTGGCACCACTTTAGATGTGATAGAGACAAATTTAGTTTTAATAAGAGAACAAGAGCAGGCTAGAGTTAATATTTTCTTAAGCAGAGATGACCCTGGAAAAGAAGAATATCCAGTAGACATGGACAATCAGCCAGATGCTGTTGACCAAGTTTTGCTGGATATTCTAAAACTGGGAAAAGAAGATTGTGAAGTTATGACTGACAAATTAGTCACAGCTTGTGCTAATAAAAAAGGGAAGGGATTGGGGGAGAGGTGGCTCCTGTGGAGTTTCACTGTAAAACCCCCATCAAGACTAAGATGATGTGTAGGAGGGGGAAAAAGAAAGTTTTAAATGATTTGTGCCTTTACATGGAATAGTAGAGGTACTGGGGAAGAGAGCAAGAATATTTATATTAGACAAAACATAAGAGATCAGAAACTTGACTTTGTTGGCATACAGGAAACAGTGAGGCAAGAATACCCCACCAAATTTCTTAAAGAAATTAGTGGAGGGTTTGAGTTCCACTGGGATGGTATTCCTTCAAGGGGGAGATCTGGTGGAATCTTGGTGGGAGTCAATAAAGAGACTTATGATGCGTTAGACAAGCAAAAAGGGGTTTATATTGTTAGATTTCTTATAGCAAGTAAGTTAGAAAATTTTACTTGGAATTTAGTGGTGGTATATGGTGATGCACAACAAGATGGCAAAGCCAAATTCCTAGTGGAATTGGTAAATGGCATTAGGAGCTCAGCTTACCCCATTTGGATCGCTGGAGATTTTAATATGACAAGGAAAAATAGTGAGAAAAACAAACCAGGAGGATATAATAGATGGAGCCCTCTGTTCAATGCTGTAATTGAGCAGGGTGGTCCGATGGAAATAAAGCTTTCTGGCAGGAAATTTAGTTGGTGTAATAATCATGATGATCCCACCTATGAGCTTTTGGATAGAGTCCTTGTTTCTCCATCATGGGAAGAAAAATTCCCAGTGATCTGGGATGGGTTTAAACTAGGTAATTGATTTCTGGTTCTGAGAAAAAGGTTTAAAAAATAATCTGTATTTGATCTTGGCACAAAACCACCTCTGGTGATTTATATGTGACATTACCTTTATGGGCATACCAACTTTAGGCTCTGGTAATGATAATAGTGGTAGTGGCTAATTTATTAAGCTTTCCTTCTTTATTTGAACAAATAAAATGTTTTTTCTCTTAAATAAAAAGTGTTAGACTTTATTTGGAGGTCCTGTGAATCATTAGTGCCCTAGTTTAGTCTCTGATTTAGTAGTTTGCTGCTGAATGTTGTTTGTCTGATTTGATGCTATGGCTAGGGGTTGATTGCCTTCTCTTTTGTTTTGTGACATTAGAATGCGAACACTCTAGGAGAAGAAGGAGAAAATCTTAGTGAGGATTTCGAAGAGGAAGGAAGAGCAGATGGTTCATGAAGATGCAGTCCAGGTGATAGGGGGTGGCCCGATCTTCTCAGTAAGCAACAGTGGTGATGATGATCACACGGGGCGAACACATCGGAGATAACTTGATGAAGTGGATGATAACTTGCATGACACAACAAGATCTATCGATTGGTCCCAGTCGCCAATGCAACAGCTCTCAACCCTGCAAGATATTCGCAACTCCACACACTTGCGCACGTAGCCACCGACCACGAAGCAGTAAGTTGCAACCTTCTAATTCCCAATGGAACAGCAGATTACACAAGACTTTCAGATCTACACCAAATCAAGCAATATGGTGTAGGGGATTCAATAGTTTTGCAGAGAAAACAACTAAGAACTAGGGTTTATCTTAAACGTGGTCTAAAGCAACTTTGGGGGTGTCCTGGGCACTTATATAGGCGTCCGGGACGACCTCAGGTCGAAAAAGTACGAAAATAACCGACCCAGAATAGATCTGGTCGAGACAGACTCGGACTCGGCCGGTCTGGGGGCCGGTCGACCGGGCCTGGGACCGGCCGGTCCGGTTCAAACCGGGCCAGGAACCAGGTGGTGACCGGGGGCTTGCAGTGTCGCGCAGTAACCCGCCCGGTTGGCATCAGCGGGGCATCCGGTTGGCGCCGGGTTGGATCCGGCGTGTCGTCCGGTCGGACCGGGCCAGGGAACGGGCGCGCCGGCCGGTCTGACCGGATGGTGGACCGGCCTGGACTGTAACGTCTCCTCTCGCGCATGCCTCCCACTCCTCCCTCGCGCGTCCATGGGGTATCTTCATGTCCAGCTCCATGTCCAGCTTCACGTCCATCTTCATGTCCAGCTGCTCCGCTCCTCCTCGTGTGATGCTTGTCTCCTCTTCATACCTGATTATACATAAGTAACAGGACTTAGGTAGTATAAAGTTCTCATCAATCAAAGTATCATTTAGGAACAAGTTCACCTGTTGTTTAAGTAGCTTCGCACGAGCCCTTGTAATAGGTCCAATCCGAACTTCATTGGACTTGAGCTTCACAGCAGCTTCATCTTCATTTGGTAATGACGGAGGTAGTAGTGTGGTAGGGATGTCCTCATCACCAGGGAAAAATAGCCAACCAAGGCAAGCCACCTCATGATGCATGCTTATTCCTATTTGTCTTACTCTTGAATTACTAGAAATTTTATAAATTGCATGTATTTTATCTATTTATGTGAGTGGTTCTGCCACTCGAAGTTTTATTATTCAACCCTTACGGGTGCTGCCCCTCACTGCTACCTACTAGACAATCCTGGTAGTGATATGGTGCTTAACACCTTATCCTCTCTTTGTTGTCACCTTTCAAATAAAGCTGGACTATAGGTTGGGAGCCCTTTGAAAAAGATGTTTTATGAAAAAGGTTTCAAGAAAGGAAGTTTCTTTGAAAACCTTGGAACGGGGCAACCCTGCCCAAGTGTGAGTTTTTGAAAATAAAAAAGTGTTTGCAAAGGAAGTTTTGCTGGAGGCAAGTTGAAATAAAAATGGTTTTTGAAAAGCTTTGGCGAATGAGTACCTAACCGGACCTAGCCAGTGCAACCACACTACCCCAACGTGGGCACGACGCTTAACCCGTAGTTTATTGAACCTGGTGTGGGACACATCATAACTTCTATGAGGGTGCATCTTGTATGTGTCCATTAAAGCCGGGTTGTTCTCGCGGGAGGAGGCAATACACCATAATTGCCTACGGCCGGACGATACTGTGGGTCTTCTGACGAGGTTCTGGGGACATGCTCAAGGGTAGATGTGTACTGCCAGAGTGCCGGGAAGCATAGCCCACAGGGAAGGACCCAAACCAGGGGATGTAGGCGAAAGGTTATGTTCGGGAGTTTGTTGTGGCATAGATGATATGCAGGGACGAGACGCACGAGACAGATTCTCAGATAGTTGTGGGGAAAGTGTACAACCTCTGCTGAGTGTAAAACTATTCGAATAGCCATGTCCGCGGTTAAGGGTGTGGGAATGGAAGCTGCTTGGCATTAAAGAAAGTTTTGTTTTATAAAAGTATTTTCCAAAGGGTTTGAAAAAGAACACAAGTGGGACTGGTGGAAGTGTAACTGGGAGGTACGGGGGAATACCAGTGGGACTGGTGGAAATATACCTGGTAGGTACGATGGAAAGTTGGAAAAGTTGTTTTGGCCATACTGAGATGGTCGGAAAGGAAAATGGGTCACCTGTACCTATTAGTCTAAAAAATAAACTTGTTTTCAAAAAAGGTTTTTTTCAGCAAATATATAGAGATGTCATATTCTCGAGAGAAACTATCTCTCACTCCTTGTAACCCTAGAATAGTGCTTGTTCCTTGCTAATGCCAAATATGCACATCCTTGACTTTTCTCTAAGGTGGTTTGTGAGTACAATTCATAATGTACTCATGGCTTGTTCCTGGCTATTTACTTGGCCAGACTTGGTGGAGTTTGGCAGATGAAGAAGAAGTTGACGACGTCTATGCGAGCTAGAAACGTCTTCCCAGTCAGTTTCCTCTAGGGTTATGGCATGCCTTGGGCCATGCGAATGCTTTCTTCTTAATTATTTCTGATGTGTGGTTGATGATCTCCTGCCATTATAGCTCTTATGTAAGTATTGGTCATATGGCCTATTGTAATCTTTTTATTTGGTACTGTAAAGGATGATGTATTTGATACCAGTTCGGTTATGCCTTCACGACACACTGATCATGGGATCATGAATGTGTATGCATAACGGGTGTTTCAGACAGCTAGTGCGGGACCCATAGACGACTAGCTAGAAAAGGTGAATCCTTGACAAGTATGTCAATACATTTTAACATAGATAGGCAACTTGTATCGAGGTAGGATGTTGCCGTAGAAACCCTAGATCTGAGAATATTATATAAGCCAGATCGCAGGATCCCTCAGGGGTACAACAACTACTCATTGTAATCTCGCGCTAGTCGCCCAGATAATTCTAGACAAGCAGTGTAGGCCCATCAATCGTGCTGCGTGATCCGAAGCTGGGTAACTCGCATGTCATCATCCCGGTAGCTCTCGACCCTATGGCCCCATCTTCTTATCCCCTCCGTGAGGACACCTCCTCTGGGGTACCGTTGAGTATGCAATGAAACCAGCCCACGAAAAAATAGGCAAGAGCCAACAAAATATGTGAGCATTAATTTAGAATAGAGATGTAAATGTAGTGCCAATATCTACAAAACTTTAATGTAGTTCTATCTAGAATCATCAATGTTAAACACCATACCATAACAATTCAGTACACATATATAATTTGTTTGCAAAACATATGCTATGATGTTTGTGTAAAACTAACAAGATATGCATATTAGTTGGAAGAGATATGCATATATAAATGCAACTCCGATATCTAAATATTTTATTATGGTTCTGTGCATCATCACCAATATTACAAACCAAACCATAATGATGAAATGCATAGTTTCTTTGCAAAATAAAAGTTATGGTGTGTATGTAGCAAGATATGCTCATATTAATTGGGAGAGATACGTGTATAAATGCAGTGCCAATATATATATTTTATTATGGCTCTATGTATAATCACCAATATTAAAAACAGACCATATTGATGAGATACATAATTTCTTTGCAAAATAAAAGTTGTGTTGTTTATGAAAAAATAGCAGGATATCATAATATTAATTTAGAGAGATACATATATAAATGCACCAATGATATCTAAAGATTTTATTATGGCTCTATGTATAGTTACCAATATTGAACAGGAGTCCTTAATGATGAGATACATAATTTCCCTGCAAAATAAAATCTTTGGTGTTGATGCAAGAATCGCATGATATCCTAATATTAATTGGGAGAGATAGATATGCAAACGCACGAGAATAACCAATTGTATCTAAAATTGCATCATGTGTCTATATAAACATGCACCACGATACATCGAGCAAAAGTCATCTATTTTCCCCATGGCGCTCGGCAAAACCAACCCAAAGTTCAACATGTATTTTATTTCTTTCATGCTCATGGTCGTCGTGTGTTCAGTGTTGCCGTCCTAATAAGCAGGTAGGCAGCAATTTTTTTCTATTTCACCTGCAGTTTATAAATGTTCAAAGTACTATATGTTTTTTTTCTTTGAACTATATTACTAAATTGTTTTTTCGTGATGTATTGATTGTAGTTCCTCCAAGACAGTCGTGCCAACATTTAGAGAGCTGTGGAAAAGGGTCATGTAGTTATGACTGCAATCAAAGAGGCTATATAGACCCTTTCTATCCGTATTGTAAACGCCATTATCATATTCTTCAGTGTTGTTGTTTCCAAATTTATCCACCACCACCACCTCACCAAATTCCAAACCCACAACCACCAGCTCATATGATGAAATAATGACAGCGACGGAGATTATCAGCCCGAGCATGTAATTTATGAGTATACTCATGGCAATAAATAAATAAAATTATATTTTCTGATAAATATAGTATTGAAGTGATCAATCTCATTGAATTCACGTCGGAAATATAGACGGAGGAAGACTGGCTATATAGGATATGTTTTCTACACCCATACACGTATAATGGGGCGTAGACATATATCTATTTTGTGTTTGGTGGGTTGAAAATATACATGTGGAGCCTTTCAGAATGCTCACGTGAGTTTATCGTAACATGAACTGTCTGTAACATGCATGCATGTCCACAGGCTCGCGTGGAAAGAGCCTCGGGCTCGAATTCAGAGTACGCGTGCATGCGCACGTACACAGACATATACGTAGCTCATCATAGCACCATCTGGCCTCATACACCATCGGTGAGTTCCTGGTTGCCTATGATTCAATCAGCGAGTAGCCGCCCAATAGCTCCACGACGCGCGAGCAGCAGCGACCTCCCTTGTCGTGAAGGTAACCATCGAGAGCAAGGTGCGTGAAGGTAACACCACGTCACCACCCAATAATTTCCCAAGGAGCTGTGAACTTGTGATTAGAGAGAAAAACAATGCAAAATTTCCGTCTGAACGATTGCTGCTGGTCACAAAAAGGTTGCCCCTAGCGACCTACACTTTATATGGACAAAGCATGACATGTTTCTGTCCATATTCTCGTGGGAAATTACTTGCTTCATATAATCTTGCAAAGCAAGACATAACGAGATAGAGAAAGAAAAATGAAAATTGTATTGCCATGAATAATGCCCCCACCAAGTCGAGGTGGAGTGTAGAGAAGAGCAGCTCGACTTGGTGAAAAATACAATTATCAACAAAATAACGCAATATCACATTGTTGCTGCCATTGAGTGTCCTCCGCCACTGCAGACCCGCCTCCCCCACCTGCCCGCCCCCACCTCGCGGCCTCTTTCTCTCTCGCGTTGTGGGTCCCTGGCTAAATGCTCCCCCGTTGCATCCTCGTTTTTTCCTTGCTTATGAAGCATGTAGTCGGTGGCTCGAGCATCGCAAGTCAAACATGGAGTTGGTGAATCCCATACCTGTAGAACGTAGTTCTTGGGTGGCGTAGCTGCCTCTACCAGCTCGAGCACGCCAGCCCGTATCTGGAGGCGGCAGATCCCGGGCTTGGAACTTGGAGGCAGACATCATGGAAGGTGCAGGCGTGATGGCTCTGCAGTTCATCGACTTTCTTCACATCCACTATTTATAATTCGCTAGTCCATAACGATTTTAGTTCGTCAGCGAATGGGTAAAATCCTTCATAGAGACGTGTTGCTGACAGTTTGCAGGACCGTGGCAAACCTCGCGTCACAGATGGACAGGCTGACGGTTAGGGAAGTGTGTCACATATCCATGACGACTTTGTGCTGGCTCAGAACCCACCCAGCCCGCTCTGTTGTCACACCTTTGGCAGTCGCGGATTGCTGTCCCCCGGTCAGATTCTTGGAGGCATTATGTCAGTTCAATGATTGGCATGTCAGTCCTGTCTCATGATGTCATCATTGTCGTCTAACTGATAACTCCGGACCAACCTCCTCCCACCACGTGTCCATGTAGAATTGAATTCGAAGGCTGACACGTGCCTCGAGCATGGCCATTGGCATGTCGACACGTGTCAGTCAAAATACCAACATGTGCTTGCAGATGGCCCACTACCGTCCCGACACGTGGCACCATGAAATTTTGACACGTCGACATTGGGGCCCACATGCATGCACACATGTGGCACGAAACTGAACTATGGGCCCATTTTGTAGACACTATAGCGGGCCAATAATGGACGGCACAATTGTGACGGTCCAATTCTGGTGATCCGGTATGGGAATGGCCCATTAGTGGATGCCCCAATTCTGGTGATCCGGTATGGGAATGGCCCATTAGTGGACGCCCCAATTGTGGCAGTCCAGCATGGGAATGGCCCATTTTTGGTGGTCCATAACGACAAGCCCGTTTACGGTGGTCCTTTTGGCCCACTCACGGCCGGCCTTGTAACAACCTAAATGCGCGAACTTACTATCCTAGCCCGTTATTACTACTGCAATGTCTCAAAAATCAATTGCAAAAGAGGCATGTTACTTCTAGCCCATCAATGCTGGTGTGTTTATAATGACTTGTTAGCACGGCCCGGCCTGGTTATCGCAGCCGGCCCGTTACTACCAGCCCATAAATGCCGGCCCGTAAACAATGTCCGGCCTCGTTATCTTAGCTGGGCCGTTACTTTCAGCATGTCAAACCCGGCGTGTCAAATAGCGGCTATTTTGTGGCGTCCCTACATATAAATAATACATAAACACTCAAAAATAATTACATACATAATAACTAGATAACAGTGCATCAATTTACGTTCGATCTTACCATCAATATAACAGTTCAACTCCTCCAAAATAATAACAGTTTAGCTTGCACCAAAGCAAGACAACCAGCCCAAAATACAGCTCAACTGTCCACCATAGCACCACCAGTTGACCATGTTTACGCACGCACGGTCCTGGTAAACGTTTCAAGCCTTGCGTCAAGGGCAGCCTGCCTCTCTCTCGATTCATGTACCTTTATGTGAAGCACCAACAGATTAGCACTATGGGAGTCGACAATATCTTCAAGTTCCGCTTTTCCCCTCTGCTCTGTCTACAGCAAATCAGCTAGGGTGCTCATACTTGATCGCGTGGGTCTATGCTCGAGTCCCACATTCTGAAAAAACATAGGTTTCTTTACTCTCTTACCAAGGACCTCGGATAAAACCTGGGTCTCATTCTTTCGCTCTCCATCTGGTGTAGGTTGAAACATCTATTCTTCGATCTCAGCCTTGTTTAGCAATAAAGATAGAAGACAGATTGGTGTTAGTTGAAGCAATGTATAAACTTCATTTCAGCGATAACTCATTAAATGCTTACTCACCAGAACGCGTTGTATTTCAGAGGAGTAGCAGTTGTCCTTGCTGCGCTGTGTCTCCCTGAACAGATCCACATGACTTGGTTGTTTATCTATGTACGAGTCTCCCTGAAAATGAACACATACATGCAGCCATCCTATAAGTTCTATAAAGGATTTTGTGAATAATCAATAATATGTGCGATGTTATATGTTGATGTCATGTTAATCACTATTTAGAGAAGTTCAATGCAGAGCATCTATATCGTAGAAAGAATCTGCAAAATTTAGCACAAGCAACAATGTGCACAAAAGCTCCTACAAATAGCTACCTACCAAAAAAGGAATTTAGTTCAAAATGCACCTGAGCTATCCACTGCAGAACTAAGCAATGTACCTTCTTGGCAAAGTGAGCATCATGGAAATTGTCGGGGGAAGACCCCGGGTATGGCAAAAGACTAGGAACAGTTGGCTCAAGGCCGGCTGGCCCGCGGCAAAGGCCGGCTGAGGAGCAGTCGGCTAGAGCCATGGCCGGCTGCCTTGCGAGTCGGCTAAGCCCAAGTCTACGCTGGTCCAGTCATGGACGGCTACGCTATGGCTGGGACGACTTCTACGTGCCATGTCCGGCTTGGTTTGGCTCTCCCCTGACCGGCTCGAGGCTGGTAATCCTTGTAGGAGAAGGCTCCGAAAAGGTCATCCGGGTTCAAAAGTGAAAGATCGAGATGTCGCCTAGAGGGGGGGTGAATAGGCAATTAAAAACTCTTGCGGATTTGTCTTGTAAGAATGCGGAATTAAACTAACGTTTAGTCTACAAGCACAAACCCTAAATATGCTAAGCTCAACCAAGTGTAACAATAGCAACTAGAGCTAAGCAAGATAGGCACAAGATATATGTAGCACAAGTGATAGCAAGATATATGTATTTCAAGCACGATGGCTATCACAAGGAAAGAGAGCTCGGGTATAGAAATAACCGAGGCACGCAGAGACGAGGATGTATTCCCGTGTTCCCTTCCTTTGCAAGAAGGTACGTCACGTTTGGAGGAGTGGAGGTCCCACGAAGGATTACCCGCGCCACGAAGGCTCACCCTATTCTCCGAACAACACCCACGAAGGATAATGGCCCTTTCCTTATGGTTAGTTTTTCCTCCGCTCCAGAGATGGCAAGCTCCACAACCACTTCACAAGCTCCACGAAAGAGTAACAAGCTCACGGTCTCTCACTCGAACAAATCGTGGTGGAGAGCTCAACACTATGCAATGATGCAAAGCAAGAACACCGGAGGTGTTCAAGTCCTTCACACTCAAATCCCACCAAAGCAATGAATGCTAGGATGAGATTGGAGGGGAAGAACAAGGGGGAAAGTCAACCAAAGACTTCAAGATCTAGATCCCAAGAGTTCCCCTCACTTAGAGAAGAAATGGATCGGTGGAAGTGTAGATCTAGATCTCCTCTCTCAAATCCTCAAGAATGAGCAAGAATGGTTGGAGGAATCAAAGGGGAGAGCAAATTCTTCCAAGACCAACAATGGAGGTGATGAAAGGGGAAGAACATTTCTAGCTCAAGGTGGAAGAAGGCTATTTATAGTTAGGAGGAAGAAATAACCGTTGGGGAGAAAAACACACTTAAAATCGCAGAAAAACGGGCAAGAAAACAGCCCAGCCGGCCTGGCAGCCGGCTAACCGGATTTTGGGCTGGGGAGGCCGGCCAGGCGTCCGGTAGGGCCGGCCCACCGCCCGGACCAGGCATCGAGCTCACACGGCGGCGAATAGCGCAGAGGCGGTGATGAACCACAAGTATAGGGGGTGTATCGTAGTATCTTCGATAAGTAAGAATGTCGATCCCAACGAGGAGCAGAAGGTGTTGACAAGCAGTTTCGATGAAGGATTCACTGTAAATGCTCACAGACAAGTATTCAGGGGGGTTTGATGTAACAGTTGAATAAAGTACGAGTATGTAAAGTACGAGAGTAATGATTGCAGCGAGTGGCCCAATCCTTTTTAGCACAAAGGACAAGCCGGTTTGTTTACTTATAATTACCAAACGTTCTCGAGGACACACGGGATTTTAGTCTAGTGCTTTCGCTACATACGGCTAAATAATCTTCATTGTTATGATAAGTGTTGTGTGGGTGAACCTATGCTAATGTACCGCCCTTCCTAGGACTAATACATACTTGTGATTATACCCCTTGCAAGCATCCGCAACTACAAGAAAGTAATTAAGAATTAATTCTAACCACAGCCTTAAACTCTGAGATCCTGCGATCCCTCCTGCATCGATATACCAACGGGGGTTTAGGTTTCTGTCACTCCGGCAACCCCGCAATTGGCAAACGAGTACAAGATGCATTCCCCTAGGCCCATAAAAGGTGAAGTGTCATGTAGTCGACGTTCACATGACACCACTAGAAGAATAACACCACAACTTAAATATCACACCATTGAATATTACTCAACCATAGTTCACTACTAACATTTAGACTTCACCCATGTCCTCAAGAACTAAACGAACTACTCACGAGACATCATACGGAACATGATCAGAGGTGATATGATGATGAATAACAATCTGAACATAAACTTGGTTCAATGGTTTCACTCAATAGCATCAACAACAAGTAGAAATCGATACCGAGAGAGTTTCCCCTATCAAACAATCAAGATCAAACCCAAATTGCTACGGCGGTGACGGTGTCCAGCGGTGATGACGGCGGTGATGATGGTGGAGATGATGATGATGGTGATGGCGATGATGTCCAGCTTGATGACGGTGACGATGGCGTCGATTTCCCCCTCCCGGAGGGAATTTCCCCGGCGGATTCCTGCCCGCCGGAGAGCTCTTTTCTCTCTGGTGTTCTCCGCCCCGCAGAGGCGGCTGTAACTCTTCGCGAGGTACCCTCTGTGGCTTAGGTCTTCGGGACGAAGGGTTTGGCGAAGAAAAGGAGGCGAAAGGGGCCGTGGGCCCTCCACACCACATGGCGGCGCGGCCAGGGCCTGGGCCGCGCCGCCCTAGGGTGTGGGCCCACCCTGGCTCCTCCTGGCTCCTCCTTCTGGCTTCCTTCGTCATCTTGAAAAATAGGATTTTTGGTATAATTTCCTCCCACAGTTGATCTTCCGAAATATTGCATTCTGACGGTGCTTTTTCCAGCAGAATCCTGGCTCTGGTGCTTGATCCTCCAATAATGATGAAACATGCAAAATAGATGAAATAACATAAGTATTGTGTCCCAATATGAAATATATCAATGAATAACAGCAAATTATGATATAAAATAGTGATGCAAATTGGACGTATCAACTCCCCCCAAGCTTAGACTTCGCTTGTCCCCAAGCGAAACTGAACTCGATAGACATGACCACATGTTTATGGAGTGAAGAGTCGATAAATAAAATACGGACAAGAAGCATCATATTCATTCACACAGGACATTATAGTAAACAACCTCTTATAACTCATATTGAAACAGGTATAAGGTAATCACAAGTAAAGGTGCATGAGAAATCATGATTGGTGATGGCAAACTTCGTTCTTGGTCAGAGAACAATTAACAGATTATATTTATCTCATTGAGGAGCGCTCCCATGTTAAAGTTTATAAGGCACAACTTGCATACTCAATCATAATGGTTTTCTCATGATCATTGATAACTTGCAAAGCTATATTCATTCAGATAAAACTTGTACTAAACAAAGAAGAATAAAAGACATGATGTAGCAAATCACAATATAATGGTTTGATCACAACTACTCAAATGCTTGCTTGAGATGGAGGGAAATAGGTTTACTGACTCAACATAAAGTAAAAGACAGGCCCTTCGCAGAGGGAAGCAGGGATTAAATCATGTGCTAGAGCTTTTTCAGTTTTGCAATCATATAAAGAGAATAAAAGTAACATTTTGAGAGGTGTTTGTTGTTGTCAACGACTGGTAGCGGGTACTCTAGCCCCCTTGCCAGACAACCTCCTAAGAGCGGCTCCCATATTATTTTCATTTTGTGTGGCACTCCTTCCAACCTTTCTTTCACAAACCATGGCTAACCGAATCCTCGGGTGCCTGCCAACAATCTCATACCATGAAGGAGTGCCTTTTTATTTTAGTTTTATTGTGATGATGACACTCCCCCCAACCTTTGCTTACACAAGCCATGGCTAACCAAATCCTTCGGGTGCCGTCCATCAATCACATACCATGGAGGAGTGTCTATTTAGTTTAATTAATTTGGGACTGGGAATCCCATTGCCAGCTCTTTTGCAAAATTATTGGATAAGCGGATGAAGCCACTAGTCCATTGATAGAAGTTGCCCAACAAGATTGGAAGATAAAACACCACATACTTCCTCATGAGCTATGAAACATTGACACAAATAAGAGATACTAAGTTTTGAATTGTTTAAAGGTAGCACATGAAGTATTTACTTGGAATGGCAGAAAATACCATGTAGTAGGTAGGTATGGTGGACACAAATGGCATAGGTTTGGGTTAAGGTTTGGATGCACGAGAAGTATTCCCTCTCAGTACAGGTCTTTGGCTAGCAAGGTTAATTAGCAAGCATAAGAGTCGAGGGAAACAAACAAATATACATGTGATAGAAACAATCATGCATCTTCCTTGTAAGCACAAACAATTTTAACTTCAGAATAATAAGCTATGAGCTAACAAGAAAGACAATGAAACAACTACATGTATTTCTCTTTTCTATTTAAACCTCAAAGTGTTGTTGCTATTGACCAATGTTAAGTTTGCCAAAACCAAATAGATTTATTCCATGCTCCCAAAGTGATACCAATACTAACAACAAGGTGAATCATATAGTAGAGATTGCAGACTAGAATAAGATGTGCAATATGTAAATGATAAGACTTCTCATTAATATTCCATAACGATAACTCACACCAAGGGATACATAGATAACTGTCAACACCCGGATTTTTAAGTCCGAATGCCTATTATGTCATACATCGCAATCCCAGGAATATTGTTGTTGCGAGGCATAATAGTTAAGTATCACAGTCATCATTCATTACAAACCATAAGTCTTACAAATTTGGAATCACATGATCCATATTACACGAATAGTTGATCTATCGATCAACGAACAAACACAAGTTCATAGTTCAACATAGCGGAAGCGTAAGATACAAGGACTCTCTAGTCCACAGGCCAACGCTTGACGTCGGAAGGCGCTTAGTTGTCGTAGGCGTCCTGCTGGTCATCTCCTTGGTCCTCTTCATACTCTGGCCATTTGAATAGCCAGGGACAAAGCCGTGAGTACGTTGAGTACTCGCAAACTCAAACTAATGTAAGTGCTAGACATTCTAGTAGGGTTTGCTAAGCTCTAGTTTATTTGCATAAAGCTAGTTTTAGTTCACAAAGTTTTGAGAAAAGCTTACTCAAGTGCTAACTAACTCAAGTGGGAACATTAGTGTCATTCCCACCATTCAAGTGGTGAATTTAATTCAATCCACCACAAGTCATTTCACCATCACCTTTCAACCTCATTTTCAAAGATATGACATCGGAAACTGTATGGCCTTTCCAACCGTCCGTAACCGTGGACGCGGCTATTCGAATAGGTTTACACTCTGCAGAGGTTGCACACTTGTGCCACAACATTTGATTTCATCCGTCGGGATTTCCCCAAATAATCGTAACACAGTACGCGGATCATCAACCATAACCTTTCACTTACGAACCCTAGTATGAGCACCTCTCCCCATGAGCTTGGCCTCCCAGTGAAGACCAACTGTCAACCTGGGAACTGCACAGGGCTTGGGCCGGACATTCACCTCATTTCGCATCATATCGTATCGTTTCTTTTGTGGTAGAGGCAGCTTTCGGCATAACCCCGATGACGCTTGTTTAGAGGGAACCCATACTAAGACGCATAAACTTCCAGTTAAGCCCTACCCATAATCAGGTATTGTGGGGGTACTTGAGAATTGGAAAGGTATCGCATTCAAACCAACATCATGTTTTATCAAAAATCACCATCTTCTCTTGGTCATATTCACCTTCAAAAATCATTCAATGGAATGCATCTTCATTCCAAGGTTTCAAACTCCTTTCAAAATCACAAGGTTCCCATCTAGAGTAGTCAAGTTTAGTTGATTAGCACTAGCTCTAAGTCATGAGGGGTGCTACCTTGCTTTGCTTGGAAGAGACTAACTCACTACTCTAGTATCCAACTTGTACTTTGACCAAAGTTAACTATAAAAGTAAATCATTTAGAAAACCAGTAAAAACTTGGGATGGGTTCACATAAGAAAAGATAAGAAACATGGTGCCATGCCCCAAGGGGCTTTGCACCTAGCAAGAATATTAGCTTGCATAGTAATTTAGCTTGCCTTGGTAGTTCTCAAACTGTTCCTCCTCCTCCTCCTCCTGGTAGCAACCTTCTTCTTCGGCGTACTCTCCGGTGCTACCATCTAAATTTGAATACGAGTATAATTACTCACTAATTCAATGGCTATTCCATACCTCACAAATAAACACACCAACTACTCTATGCACACACATAAATAAACTAGGGTGCATGGGTTGTGGGATCTAAATAGAATTTGTATTCCATATGTAAATGATAGCTTCCATAGGGTTCTTGAGAAATAATTTCCTCTCATTGAACTCTTCTTAAGATTTAATCTCTTCAACAATCATGGATGAACTCATCTTGACCTAAGTCAAATGTTCATCATCATCATCATTTGGGAGAATGATTTAAATGAGGTGGAACACCTCATACCATTTAAATAACACTACATTTGATTTAAATCTCAAGAAATTCATATAAGAGAGTTTGGAACCAGGGGTCCAAACATCCCATGAATTTATGTGAGACAAGTTTAAATGAAGTATAAGACTTCACACCATTTACTTTAATAGTTTTGGACAATATCAACTAGTTAAACTAGTCAAAATATCCATTCACTAAACCATGGCATGATCATGCAAAGTGACCACACCATTTTATTGCATAAACAATTAGTGTAAGTCAAATGGGAGCTATTAGAGTTGGAAATAACTTAATATATTTTTTGGTTGATTTTTAATAATTATTTGAATAGGGAAAAGTCCCTGCCTTGTTATTTTTGTCACATTAATTCTACAACGAAATTGACCATGAGGCCAGTGGCATTGGATAGAGAATTTCAGTGGCTTTCTAACAATATCAAATTCACTAAATTTGGTTTAGCCAATTTGAAACTATTTAATTTCAAAGTTTGTGCAGTATTGGAAATGTTTAAATCGAATTTGAATTAAACAGGCCGGCGGGAAACCAACGTGGGCCGAAATGGTCTAAACAGGCCCAAGGCCAGCCCAGCCACGGTCCAGCGCCGCGCGGGCTGCCTGACAGGGGGTCCCGCATGTCAGCGGCGTTTAAAACCCGAAACGGTACGAGCGACGTGGCGCGTTGGATTAGAAGGCAATCCAACGGCGCACGGTCGTCGTCTTCTCCGGCGAGAAGCAGAGGTTCGAGCGGCGAGCCTAGGGGGTGGGAGAGCTAACCAGGGCTCCCGCGGTGGCTGGCAGTGTGCGTGATGTAGATGTGGAAGACGGTGGTTCTCCTGGTACCGGCGGCGACTCCTGGATCGGCTCCAATCGACGGCGGCGAGGTGCGGTACTGGCGGGCTCCGATCTTCAAATTGGAGCAGCTCCGGCGACAATCGAGCGAGTGGTTGGGTGGAGGAGAAGCAGTGGAGGATGGTGAACGAGATGGTGTGCTCAGCTTCGTCCAGGGAACGCCGTATTTATAGATGGCCAAGGGTGCTGCGTGGCCGTGAAGAAGTCGACCGAGGTGCGGCGGTTCCGGCGAGGTGTTGGGCTAGGCAAGGGTGCTACGGTGTTCTCCTCGTCCAGGCGAATCTGTAGATGGCAACGGCGCGGTCGGGCGGCGTCTGTAGGCGACGCATTGCTTCCGTGTCTGCCGTGCTGGTCGCGGGATCGCGTCGTCATCTCCGGCGGCGGCGGGCACGGGTCGTGGTCTTGGCCATGTCTGGCGACGTCCTGGTGGCGCGTGCGTGCTCAACGGCTAGTCAGGGAGGCCAGGGCGTGCTCGTGGTGGTGGCGCGGCACGTGGCCAGTGTGTGTCCGCGTCGGGCACACGCGCGACGCGAGCGGCGTCCAGGGCGTGTGTGGGCGCGTGTCGTCCGGCCAATGTCGAGCTCCTCCTCGACCGGGGCTGTGCTAGGCGAGGCTAGGCAGTGTGGTGGCGTGCTGTGGCGAGGGGGCCAGGGTTGGCAAGCAAGGGAGAGAGGGGGAGGCTCGGCATGGTGATGCCATGGCCGGCATGGCCATGCCATGCACTCTAGCTCCTCCTCCTTAGCTCCACTATGTTGCCTTGATGGTTTAAGGGGACCAGGGAACAATGTAGTATAGCTTTGGTTTCAATTAGGTGAGGTAGATCACTATTTGCAATAGTTGCAAATAGTGCCCAATTTTGGAATTCACAAAAATGTCCAAATTTGAAATAATTCAAATGGTGAACCTTTTTGAAAAGTGAGTGTTGGGATAAGTTGTAATTGACCAGAGATGAATGGAGGTGGTGGTGGAAAAATTAGATTTCAAATTTTGGCCAAAATGGCTAAGGGGAGATTGTTGAACTTATTATAAAGTTGCAACTTTGGATGAGCATAGCTAGTGATCAAAGATGAATTTGGCAGGGTGATCTTCATCAAAGTTGTTCACCTTTATGTTGACTTTGAAATGGTGCAAAGAGTTAGCAAGAATTGGTTTGGGAAAATTGAATTGCATGGGCTCAAAGTGGTGATCAGACTAAAATTGGCAGATTTGGTCATCATCACATGTGAGTGGGAAATGTGTGTGAAATTCATTTGAATTGTGCAACCCTGGTTCCAAAAGTTGTAATAAGTGTTTAACAACATTATTCAACTAATGGTGAAGACCAAATAGGTCTAGGGTCAAAATTTATAGAAATGCCATAGAGCATATGTGAGGGTTTTTAGGGTTTTGCCTTTTATTTGATTTTCTTCCTCTTTGATTTATTTGGTTGGTGATCTTCATATGATCACTCTAGGGTTTTAGAGCACATCAAAAGACAAGTAATAACAATCATCATGGCATATCACTCAAATGCACAAGTCCTATGCATGGTACTATATGCAAAAGAAAAGTTTTTGTTGGTTTGAAATTTTGTTCTCTGGAATTCTCTAACTTTCTTTTCATTGAAAATTTGGGGTGTTACAAACCCTTCCCCCTTACAAAAGATCTCGTCCCGAGATCGGAAAGAAAGTTAGGTACTAAAGAGATCTGGGTACTCCTTCTTCATGAAGTCTTCGCGTTCCCATGTGGCTTCATCCTCGGTATGATTGCTCCATTGGATCTTTAGAAACTTGATGCTTCGGGTGCGGGTGGTTCTGTACGCTTCTTCTAGGATGCGAATCGGCACTTCGCGGTAAGTCAGATCCTGGTTGATATCCACCGATCGGTGATCGATGTTCTTGAACACTTCGGTCTTCTCAGGGACTTCAAGACATTTCCGGAGAAGTGAGATGTGAAAAACGTCGTGCACAGCCGACATTTCTTCGAGCAACTCCGAGTTGATAAGATACTTCACCTCGGCGGCTGAGGACTTGAAAAGGTCCCACATAGCGAGGTGCAAGCTTTCCTTTCAGCTGAAACCTTTGCATCCCTTTCAAGGGGGATACTTTGAGATAGACGAAATCTCCGATCTCAAAGGTCATCTCCCGACGTCTCTTGTCGGCGTAGCTCTTCTGTCTGGATTGAGCAGTCTTGAGGTACTCGCGGATCTTGTGAACCTTCTCTTCGGCTTCACGAAGAACGTCTGGGCCGAAAACTTGACTCTCTCCGACTTCTGACCAGTTCAGGGGGGTACGGCACTTCCTTCCGTACAAGGCTTCAAAGGGGGCCATCTGTAGGCTGGCTTGGTAACTATTGTTGTAGGAGAATTCTGCGTAAGGCAGGCAGTCTTCCCACTTGGATCCGTATTCCAGTACGCAGGCTCTAAGCATGTCTTCCAGTATCTGGTTTACTCTCTCAGTCTGTCCGTCGGTCTGAGGGTGATAGGCGGTGCTGAAATTTAGGCGAGTGCCTAGTCCTTCATGCACCTTCTGCCAGAACCTTGAGGTGAACTGTGATCCTCTATCTGACACTATCGATTTGGGGGTTCCGTGCAAAGCAACTATTCTGGAGATGTAAAGTTCAGCTAACTTGGGGCCTTGATAGGTGGTTTTGACGGCGATGAAATGGGCGACTTTGGTCAATCTATCGACCACTACCCATATAGAATCATTGCCTTTGCTGGATTTGGGCAGTCCGGTGATAAAGTCCATTCCTACGGAGTCCCATTTCCATTCCGGAATCTGAAGGGGTTGCAACAGTCCAGCGGGTCTTTGGTGTTCTGCCTTGACTCTCTGGCAGATGTCACATTTAGCGATATAGCTACCGATCTCTCTCTTCATTCCGTGCCACCAAAATTGTTCCTTTAGGTCCTGGTACATCTTGGTACCTCCGGGGTGGATTGAGTAAAGGGTGTCATGGGCTTCTTGCAGGATGACTTGTTTCAAGTCAGAGTCCGATGGTACGCAGAGACGTTCTTTGTACCAAAGCACTCCGGCTTCGTCAATGGTGAATCCGGGGGCTTTTCCTGCGGCTATCTGTTTCTTGATTCCGTCAATGCTAGCGTTGTCCTTCTGGGCTTCCTTGATCTGACCAATCAAGGTGGGTTGCAGTTCTATGCTGGCTAGGAATCCTTCACTTACAAGTTCAAGTCTGAACTGTTCAAACTCTTGGTGCAAACTGGGCTGTTCGGTTGCGAGCATGGAGTTCAACTGGCACGGCAGTCGACTCAAAGCATCCGCTACCACATTGGCCTTGCCGGGGTGGTAGTGAATCTCCATGTCGTAATCCTTGATCAATTCGATCCATCGGCGTTGTCTCATGTTCAACTCTTTCTGGGTGAATATCTATTTGAGGCTTTTGTGGTCGGAGTAGATCTCGCATCGATTACCCATGAGGTAATGACGCCAAACTTTCAAGGCTAAGACCACGGCTGCAAGCTCGAGGTCGTGGGTTGGGTAATTCTGCTCATGTTGCTTGAGTTGTCTAGAAAGGTAGGATACAACCTTTCCTTCTTGCATAAGCACGCATCCAAGTCCAGTCTTGGAGGCGTCGCAATATACGTCAAAGGGCTTTGCAATATCTGGCATGATCAGGATTGGGGCTGTTGTCAGTCTACTCTTGAGCTGTTGAAAGCTCTCTTCACACTTGTCGGTCCACTCAAACTTTCTGTCCTTTTTCAGCAGTTGGGTCATTGGTCGAGCGATGCTCGAGAAACCTTCGACAAATCTGCGGTAATATCCGGCTAATCCAAGAAAAGCGCGGACCTCGGTTTGTGTGGTTGGGGCTTTCCATTCCATAACAGTTTTGATCTTGGCGGGATCTACGCAATTCCTCCTGCAGACAAGATGTGTCCGAGGAATCCAACTTCTTCCAGCCAAAACTCACACTTGCTAAACTTGGCGTACAACCGGGTCTTTGTCTAAGGGTTTCTAGGACAATCTCCAAATGCTGTTCATGTTCCTCTTCGGAATTGGAGTAGACCAGAATGTCGTCGATGAAAACAACGACAAACTTGTCCAAAAAGTTCATGAAGATCTTATTCATGAGATTCATGAAATAAGCGGGGGCATTGGTCAGTCCAAATGACATGACGTTGTACTCATACAACCCATATCTGGTGGTAAAGGCAGTTTTTGGAATGTCGGTGGCTCGGATCTTCAGTTGGTGGTATCCAGTTCTAAGATCAATCTTCGAGAAAACTCGGGATCCGGTGAGTTGGTCAAACAAGTCTTCGATCTTGGGTAAGGGGTATTTGTTTTTGATGGTGACATCGTTAAGTTTACGATAGTCCGTGCATAAACGATTTGCACCATCCTTCTTGTCGACAAACAAGACGGGGGATCTCCAGGGGGATGCACTTGGTCTAATCAAACCTTTGGCTAACATGTCATCTATTTGCTTCTTCAGCTCCACAAGTTCGGCTGCGTTCATCTTTTGTAGGCTCTCTGGGCGATGGGTCCAGTTCCAGGGATTAACTCGATGATAAACTCGATATCCCGGTCCGGGGGCATACCGGGTAGATCATCCGGAAACACATCAGGGTAGCGACAAACGACCCTGATTTGATCCAGAGTTGGCTTGGATACACTTTGGTTGCAGGTAAATTTTCTGGGTAGTTTTTCAGAGACGTGCTCAACTACGATACCGGTGCTGCTAGTCATGGTTATGGCTTTCTTGGCGCAGTCTATCAACCCATTGTGCTTGGACATCCAGTCCATTCCTAGGACAACTTCCAAACCTTTGGTTCCCAGTATGATTAGATTTGCAAAGAAATCTACATCATGGATTTTGATTGGCACATTTTTGCAAAATTTTCTGGCTTTGGTGGTTGACCCGGGGATTTGAACTATCATAACGTGCTTCAAACTGAGGGGTTGAATTTTACTTGTTGATGCAAAATCTTCGGTGACAAAGGAATGCGATGCTCCGGAATCAAACAACACTCTAGCAGGGGTGTGGTTGACAGAAAACATACCCAGCACAACATCTGGTGCTTCCTGGGCTTCTTCGGCGTTCATGTGGTAGAGGCGGCCGTTGCGGTTGTTGGGGTTGTTGGGGACGAACTTCTTGCCGGTGGAGACACGGCGTTGCTGCTGAGCAGGAGCAGCGGTGTTGCCGGCGAGCTTGGCAAGACGCTTGGGACACTCGTTGGAGTAGTGCCCCACTACACCACACTCATAACAAGTGATAGTGCTCTTGTCCTGCTTGTTCGCAACGGGAATGGCATTGCTCCCGGTTCTGGGGTTAGTGTTGGTGTTGGTGTTGTTGGTGTTCGGGGCTCGGGGTGGAGCGCGGTTGTAGCTGTTGTTGTTGTTGTTGTTGTAGCCTCCTGGCTTGGAGTTTCCTCCACTCCGGTTCTGATAACCGGGGCGAGAGTTCTGCATCGGGGGTTTGTTGTGTCTCGGAGTGAAACCTCCGCTTGAGCTAGGGTGAAACTTTTGGGGGTGGCTTGATCCACTCTGACTTGCCATGCGGCGCTTGCGGTTCTCATTGGCTTGGATTAACTTGCCCTCCATCTGGATGGCGGAGTCAACAAGGGCTTCGAGGTCGGCGAAGGGGATGTTGACGAGGACAGTCTGCATCTCATCATGCAGCCCGTTCAGGAATCTCTCCTTCCTCTTCTCAACGGTGTCAGTCTCATCAGGGGCATACCTTGACAAAGTGAGAAACTTGTCGCGGTATTCAACCACCGTCATGCGACCTTGTTTCAGTTCACGAAATTCATCCCTCATCTTCTTGATAAGACCCGGGGGTACATGGTACTTGCTGAACTTGAGTTTGAAATCCTCCCAAGTCATGAATTGACCTCCGTTCATGGCACGGGTACTTGTCCACCAAGCGCGAGCTGGTCCAGCGAGATAGTGAGTGGCGAACAACACCTTCTCGTTGGCTTCCACTCCAGCTACTTCCAGATTGTTCTCCATAGTCTGGAGCCAATCGTCGGCGTCGAGGGGCTCCTCGGTCTTGCTAAACACCGGAGGGTTGGTGTTCTGGAAGTTCTTGAGCTTGGATCCGGGGTGGTCATGATTTCCATGGCCTTGGTTGGCGATGTTCTGCAAGGCGATGATGTTGGCTTGTCGCTCGGCTCTCTCGGTTTCCCGGTCTGCAAGCAAGGTTTGCAGAAGTTGCATCATCGCGTCGTTGGTGCGATTCGGAGGGGCCATCTGAGGATATAGAAGATCATGAGATAAGAGGGAACATTCTATGGTTCATTTTGGTTAAGTTTGAAAAACATTTGACAACTTGTAAACTTTTCATGACAAACATAACATTCATTCATTCATGCAACACATAGTACAAACTACACACATACTCCAATGGTTTTAAGAACCATTCTCATGCTACGATACAAAGGACGGGATACAACTCACACCTACTATAAGTGAGACTAGTGCAACTACTCCTCCTCATCGATATCGATCGGGACGTAGTCATCCTGTCCGGCCTCCAGGAACTCGTAGTCCTCCTCCTCGGTGTTCTCGTCCTCCTCAAAGTCATCGTCATCGCTCAGAAAGGCGTCTCCTCCCTGAATGTCGATGCCTTCATCGTCATCCTCTAGCTGAAGAATCTGATCCTCCTGGGCCTTGACAGTGGCCTCAAGTGACGCGATCCGGTCGCGAAGGCGACGAATCGTAGCGTCCTTCTTGGCACGCTGCTGGCGAAGGCTTCTGCGGTCGTTGTTGAGTAGCTTGATCGCCTCACCCTGCTCGATGATGTGAGCATGGGTCTGGTTCGCGTAAGCGCGAGAGGCGTCGAGGTCCCTCTGAGTCTGGTAGAGCATGAAGTCCAAGTGATCCACATGGTGCCTCAACTGAGGGTGGAGTGGCACATCCATGGGTCTTCCGTCAGAGTTACGCCTTGCGAGATGCGCAAAGCGTTCCTCACGAAGGGCTTCTGTATTCTGTCCGCACAGACGAGCAAGTGCTTCCTGAAGAGCACGTGCAAGCCCGTCGAGCCAGTTGCTTTCCCTGAAAGAGAAAAGGATCCTCTCCGAGGTGGGAGGCTCCAGCTTGCCCCTCAAGTCGGCAGTGATAATCCACTGCAGTTCCCCTCCCGGCTGGTCGTCCACCTGAATCCCGTGAAACTCGGGGTGTGGGCGGCCAAGGTGATCCGACAGGGAGTCGAGGTCATGCTCGAAGATCAAGCTTCCTCCGTTCCCAAGCTGGTAAAACTTGGTGTTGAGGGGTTCATTCGGCTCCATCTGAAAGAGAATGGGATGAGTAAGTTAGAGAGTGCAAAGTGTGGCAAGGTTTTAAGTTGATTCAAATAAGATAGAACATGATTCCTCAAATTTTGGCAAAGTCTCAAAGACAAGAGTGTAGTAAATTTTCACAAATACGTTCTTTCATTTGATTTCAAAGTTAAATTTTTCAGAACGCCCATTCTAACTAAGGTCTTCTAAGGTCAAACAATGGCTCTGATACCAACTTTGTCAACACCCGGATTTTTATGTCCGAATGCCTATTATGTCATACATCGCAATCCCAGGAATATTGTTGTTGCGAGGCATAATAGTTAAGTATCACAGTCATCATTCATTACAAACCATAAGTCTTACAAATTTGGAATCACATGATCCATATTACACGAATAGTTGATCTATCGATCAACGAACAAACACAAGTTCATAGTTCAACATAGCGGAAGCGTAAGATACAAGGACTCTCTAGTCCACAGGCCAACGCTTGACGTCGGAAGGCGCTTAGTTGTCGTAGGCGTCCTGCTGGTCATCTCCTTGGTCCTCTTCATACTCTGGCCATTTGAATAGCCAGGGACAAAGCCGTGAGTACGTTGAGTACTCGCAAACTCAAACTAATGTAAGTGCTAGACATTCTAGTAGGGTTTGCTAAGCTCTAGTTTATTTGCATAAAGCTAGTTTTAGTTCACAAAGTTTTGAGAAAAGCTTACTCAAGTGCTAACTAACTCAAGTGGGAACATTAGTGTCATTCCCACCATTCAAGTGGTGAATTTAATTCAATCCACCACAAGTCATTTCACCATCACCTTTCAACCTCATTTTCAAAGATATGACATCGGAAACTGTATGGCCTTTCCAACCGTCCGTAACCGTGGACGCGGCTATTCGAATAGGTTTACACTCTGCAGAGGTTGCACACTTGTGCCACAACATTTGATTTCATCCGTCGGGATTTCCCCGAATAATCGTAACACAGTACGCGGATCATCAACCATAACCTTTCACTTACGAACCCTAGTATGAGCACCTCTCCCCATGAGCTTGGCCTCCCAGTGAAGACCAAGCTGTCAGCACAGGAACCGCACAGGGCTTGGGCCGGACATTCACCTCATTTCGCATCATATCGTATCGTTTCTTTTGTGGTAGAGGCAGCTTTCGGCATAACCCCGATGACGCTTGTTTAGAGGGAACCCATACTAAGACGCATAAACTTCCAGTTAAGCCCTACCCATAATCAGGTATTGTGGGGGTACTTGAGAATTGGAAAGGTATCGCATTCAAACCAACATCATGTTTTATCAAAAATCACCATCTTCTCTTGGTCATATTCACCTTCAAAAATCATTCAATGGAATGCATCTTCATTCCAAGGTTTCAAACTCCTTTCAAAATCACAAGGTTCCCATCTAGAGTAGTCAAGTTTAGTTGATTAGCACTAGCTCTAAGTCATGAGGGGTGCTACCTTGCTTTGCTTGGAAGAGACTAACTCACTACTCTAGTATCCAACTTGTACTTTGACCAAAGTTAACTGTAAAAGTAAATCATTTAGAAAACCAGTAAAAACTTGGGATGGGTTCACATAAGAAAAGATAAGAAACATGGTGCCATGCCCCAAGGGGCTTTGCACCTAGCAAGAATATTAGCTTGCATAGTAATTTAGCTTGCCTTGGTAGTTCTCAAACTGTTCCTCCTCCTCCTCCTGGTAGCAACCTTCTTCTTCGGCGTACTCTCCGGTGCTACCGTCTAAATTTGAATACGAGTATAATTACTCACTAATTCAATGGCTATTCCATACCTCACAAATAAACACACCAACTACTCTATGCACACACATAAATAAACTAGGGTGCATGGGTTGTGGGATCTAAATAGAATTTGTATTCCATATGTAAATGATAGCTTCCATAGGGTTCTTGAGAAATAATTTCCTCTCATTGAACTCTTCTTAAGATTTAATCTCTTCAACAATCATGGATGAACTCATCTTGACCTAAGTCAAATGTTCATCATCATCATCATTTGGGAGAATGATTTAAATGAGGTGGAACACCTCATACCATTTAAATAACACTACATTTGATTTAAATCTCAAGAAATTCATATAAGAGAGTTTGGAACCAGGGGTCCAAACATCCCATGAATTTATGTGAGACAAGTTTAAATGAAGTATAAGACTTCACACCATTTACTTTAATAGTTTTGGACAATATCAACTAGTTAAACTAGTCAAAATATCCATTCACTAAACCATGGCATGATCATGCAAAGTGACCACACCATTTTATTGCATAAACAATTAGTGTAAGTCAAATGGGAGCTATTAGAGTTGGAAATAACTTAATATATTTTTTGGTTGATTTTTAATAATTATTTGAATAGGGAAAAGTCCCTGCCTTGTTATTTTTGTCACATTAATTCTACAACGAAATTGACCATGAGGCCAGTGGCATTGGATAGAGAATTTCAGTGGCTTTCTAACAATATCAAATTCACTAAATTTGGTTTAGCCAATTTGAAACTATTTAATTTCAAAGTTTGTGCAGTATTGGAAATGTTTAAATCGAATTTGAATTAAACAGGCCGGCGGGAAACCAACGTGGGCCGAAATGGTCTAAACAGGCCCAAGGCCAGCCCAGCCACGGTCCAGCGCCGCGCGGGCTGCCTGACAGGGGGTCCCGCATGTCAGCGGCGTTTAAAACCCGAAACGGTACGAGCGACGTGGCGCGTTGGATTAGAAGGCAATCCAACGGCGCACGGTCGTCGTCTTCTCCGGCGACGCGCAGAAGTTCGGGCGGCGAGCCTAGGGGGTGGGAGAGCTAACCAGGGCTCCCGCGGTGGCTGGCAGTGTGCGTGATGTAGATGTGGAAGACGGTGGTTCTCCTGGTACCGGCGGCGACTCCTGGATCGGCTCCAATCGACGGCGGCGAGGTGCGGTACTGGCGGGCTCCGATCTTCAAATTGGAGCAGCTCCGGCGACAATCGAGCGAGTGGTTGGGTGGAGGAGAAGCAGTGGAGGATGGTGAACGAGATGGTGTGCTCAGCTTCGTCCAGGGAACGCCGTATTTATAGATGGCCAAGGGTGCTGCGTGGCCGTGAAGAAGTCGACCGAGGTGCGGCGGTTCCGGCGAGGTGTTGGGCTAGGCAAGGGTGCTACGGTGTTCTCCTCGTCCAGGCGAATCTGTAGATGGCAACGGCGCGGTCGGGCGGCGTCTGTAGGCGACGCATTGCTTCCGTGTCTGCCGTGCTGGTCGCGGGATCGCGTCGTCGTCTCCGGCGGCGGCGGGCACAGGTCGTGGTCTTGGCCATGTCTGGCGACGTCCTGGTGGCGCGTGCGTGCTCAACGGCTAGTCAGGGAGGCCAGGGCGTGCTCGTGGTGGTGGCGCGGCACGTGGCCAGTGTGTGTCCGCGTCGGGCACACGCGCGACGCGAGCGGCGTCCAGGGCGTGTGTGGGCGCGTGTCGTCCGGCCAATGTCGAGCTCCTCCTCGACCGGGGCTGTGCTAGGCGAGGCTAGGCAGTGTGGTGGCGTGCTGTGGCGAGGGGGCCAGGGTTGGCAAGCAAGGGAGAGAGGGGGAGGCTCGGCATGGTGATGCCATGGCCGGCATGGCCATGCCATGCACTCTAGCTCCTCCTCCTTAGCTCCACTATGTTGCCTTGATGGTTTAAGGGGACCAGGGAACAATGTAGTATAGCTTTGGTTTCAATTAGGTGAGGTAGATCACTATTTGCAATAGTTGCAAATAGTGCCCAATTTTGGAATTCACAAAAATGTCCAAATTTGAAATAATTCAAATGGTGAACCTTTTTGAAAAGTGAGTGTTGGGATAAGTTGTAATTGACCAGAAGATGAATGGAGGTGGTGGTGGAAAAATTAGATTTCAAATTTTGGCCAAAATGGCTAAGGGGAGATTGTTGAACTTATTATAAAGTTGCAACTTTGGATGAGCATAGCTAGTGATCAAAGATGAATTTGGCAGGGTGATCTTCATCAAAGTTGTTCACCTTGATGTTGATTTTGAAATGGTGCAAAGAGTTAGCAAGAATTGGTTTGGGAAAATTGAATTGCAAGGGCTCAAAGTGGTGATCAGACTAAAATTGGCAGATTTGGTCATCATCACATGTGAGTGGGAAATGTGTGTGAAATTCATTTGAATTGTGCAACCCTGGTTCCAAAAGTTGTAATAAGTGTTTAACAACATTATTCAACTAATGGTGAAGACCAAATAGGTCTAGGGTCAAAATTTATAGAAATGCCATAGAGCATATGTGAGGGTTTTTAGGGTTTTGCCTTTTATTTGATTTTCTTCCTATTTGATTTATTTGGTTGGTGATCTTCATATGATCACTCTAGGGTTTTAGAGCACATCAAAAGACAAGTAATAACAATCATCATGGCATATCACTCAAATGCACAAGTCCTATGCATGGTACTATATGCAAAAGAAAAGTTTTTGTTGGTTTGAAATTTTGTTCTCTGGAATTCTCTAACTTTCTTTTCATTGAAAATTTGGGGTGTTACAATAACCAACTAAAGGAGAGATACTTCCAAACGCAACCCATCTTATACGATAACTTCCCTACTCATGATATGACACTACTTGACAATAAAAGTAAAAGGTAGTGATAATGTGATACCGCGGCACTCCCCCAAGCTTGGAACAAACCAAGGGGATGCCAATACCGATGATGAATTACTCCTGCGGCGATGGTGGTGATGAATTCCCATCATCAAACTTCCAAGGAAGAGGCTCTCCATCAAGAAACGACATCTTGGTCTCGGGGATCCTGAAACTAGCAGCACGGCTTATGTATTTAAACCTGTTTTCATACTCACAGTTCTGATTCTGAAAATCATAGAGTTGTGCTTGGAGCTTGTTGGTGGTGTCGTGAAGTGAGAGGATGTCGCTCCAAAGCTTTGCAGTTTCCTTCTCATGTTCAGCAATGAGTTCAGACACAATCCTGTGGAAGATATCCACCTCACGCTCAGCCATCTTCTTGTACTTGAAAACCTCTTGTTCTAGCTTCTCCATCCTATCTTCCAGGCTTCCTTCTCCTTTAGGACCCTGGACATCCTTGACCTGCAGTTCTCCTTCAACGAGCAGCAACTCCTTGGGGTGCATCCTCAGCTCCTCCATGTACAAGTTGCCAACATCCTTGCTGGAGCTATCCTTCGGAGTTTCCGACGAAGACATGATGGCTCTAGATCCGAAGCAAATCCTGGCAGAAAACAGCTCGAAACAAAACACGTCGAGAAAGCGATATACGGACCTCCAGGGGTCCGGGAGATTATATAGCAAAAAAATTCTCGTCAAAAGGAAAGCACCAGATCGAACCAGAGTCGGAAAGGGGCGACGGGGCGGCCAAACCATAGGCCGGCGCGGGCCCAGGTCAGGCCGCGCCGCCCTATGGTGGCACCCCCTCGTGCGTCCTTTCCACTCCGTTTCGAACTCGTAATTTCTCATATTTTCCAAAAACAGCAAAAATATAGTTCGGAAAGTAAATTGCGTACTTTTCATTACCAGTACTGTTACCTATTCAAAGTCGAGTTCTGGCGGACTGTCAATTTGCCCTTTGATGAAAGCCTCTGGTGTTTCCACTTGAATAATATCAACATCAACATTATAGGAATCACCTGAGATATAATGCTTGAGTCTTTGTCCATTCACCACTTGTGTAGCATTGCCTTGGAGAGAGCTAATTTTGATTGCTCCTGAACGATACACCTCCTCGACAACATATGGTCCTTCCCATTTCGAGAGTAATTTCCCTGCAAAGAATCTGAGACGAGACCGATACAATAGGACTTTATCCCCAATATTAAATTCTCTTTTGATAATCCTCCTATCATGCCATTTTTTAACTTTCTCTTTAAAGAGTTTAGCATTTTCATAAGCTTCACTTCTCCATTCATCTAGAGAACTCAATTGCAACAACCTCTTATCACCGGCAAGTTTAGGATCTTTATTTAATTCTCTAACAGCCCAATAAGCTTTGTGCTCTAGTTCTAGAGGTAAATGACAAGCTTTCCCATAAACCATTTTATAAGGTGACATTCCCATGGGATTTTTATAAGCAGTTCTATAAGCCCAAAGTGCATCCTTCAATTTACTAGCCCAATTCTTTCTAGTTTTATTAACAGTCTTTCCCAAAATAGATTTAATCTCTCTATTTGATAATTCTACTTGACCACTAGTTTGAGGATGATAAGCGGAAGCAATTCTATGATTAATACCATACTTAGCAAGAGTTTTTCTAAAACCTCCATGAATAAAGTGAGAACCTCCATCAGTCATAATATATCTAGGTACTCCAAATCTAGGAAAAATAATATCTAAGAGCATTCTTAAAGAGGTCTCACCATCAGCACTTTTTGTAGGTATAGCTTCCACCCATTTAGTAACATAATCAACAGCAACAAGTATATGAGTGTTACCTTCCGAAGACGGAAAAGGTCCCATGAAGTCAAATCCCCAACAATCAAACGGTTCAATAACAAGAGTATAATTCATTGGCATTTCATTGCGTCTGGAGATATTACCAACCCTTTGGCATTCATCACAAGATAAAATAAACTTTCTCGCATCTTTGAAGAGAGTTGGCCAATAAAAACCTGATTGTAGAACCTTTTGCGCGGTTCTTTCTCCGGCATGATGTCCTCCATAAGCACTACCATGACATTTACTCAATATCTCCTGTTGTTCATATTCGGGGACACATCTTCGCATAATACCATCCACTCCTTCTTTATATAAGTGTGGGTCATCCCAGAAATAATGCCTCAAGTCATAAAAGAATTTCCTCCTTTGCTGAGCTGAAAAGGTTGGAGGCAAGTACTTGGAAACAATAAAGTTAGCATAATCAGCATACCAAGGACTGTCTCGCGAGCTCACCTTTATTACAGCCAATTGTTCATTTGGAAAACTATCATTAACAGGAACAGGATCATAAGCAATATTTTCCAATCTAGACAAGTTATCAGCAACAGGATTATCAGCACCTTTCCTATCTACAATATGTAAATCAAATTCTTGCAAAAGAAGTACCCATCTAATAAGCCTCGGCTTAGCATCTTTCTTTGTCATTAGGTATCTAATTGCAGCATGATCAGTATGAATAGTAACTTTTGAATCAACAATATAAGATCTAAATTTATCACAAGCAAAGACTACAGCTAATAATTCTTTTTCAGTTGTAGCATAATTTCTTTGAGCAGCATCAAGAGTTTTACTAGCATAATGAATAACATTCAGCTTTTTATCTACTCGCTGTCCAAGAACAGCGCCTACAACAAAATCACTAGCATCACACATAATTTCAAAGGGTAAGTTCCAATCAGGAGGTTCAACTATAGGAGCAGTTGTTAAGGCTTTCTTAAGAGTATCAAAAGCTTCCTTACAATCATCATCAAAAACAAATGGTACATCTTTTTGAAGAAGATTAGTAAGAGGCTTTGAAATCTTGGAGAAATCTTTAATAAATCTCCTATAAAACCCAGCATGACCAAGAACACTACGAATACCTTTAACGTCCCTCGGATAGGGCATCTTCTCAATTGCTTCAACTTTAGCTCTATCAACTTCAATACCTCTCTCAGAAATTTTATGTCCCAATACAATTCCTTCATTAACCATAAAGTGGCATTTCTCCCAATTAAGAACAAGGTTAGTTTCTTCACATCTCTGCAAAACTTTATCAAGATTTCGCAAGCAACTATCAAAAGAATTCCCATAAACGGAAAAATCATCCATGAATACCTCTACAATACTTTCACAAAAACCATGAAAAATAGCAAACATGCATCTTTGAAAAGTAGCAGGAGCATTACATAAACCAAAAGGCATGCGTCTATAAGCATAAGTTCCATAAGGACAAGTAAAGGTGGTTTTCTCTTGATCTTTAGCTTTAACAGCAATTTGTGAAAACCCAGAATAACCATCAAGAAAGCAAAAATGAGTATTTTTAGACAATCTTTCTAGCATTTGATCAATAAATGGTAAAGGGTAATGATCTTTCTTAGTAACTTTGTTAACTTTTCGAAAATCAATGCACATTCTATACCCTACAACTACTCTTTGAGGAATGAGCTCATCATTATCATTAGGCACATGATCATACCTCCTTTCTTGGGAACGCAATGCACAGGACTAACCCATCTACTATCAGCAATAGGATATATAATACCAGCTTCAAGAAGTCGTAATACCTCATTCCTTACCACTTCCTTCATCTTTGGAATTAGACGACGCTGAGGTTCAACAACAGGCTTTGCATCATCTTCCATATTAATAGCATGTTGGCAAATAGAAGGAGAAATCCCTTTCAAATCATCAAGAGTGTAGCCAATAGCTCCTCGGTGCTTCTTCAATATTTCCAATAACCTTTCTTCCTCAATCTCTGAAAGCTTAGAACTAATAATAACAGGATATATTTTCTTATCATCAATATGAGCATATTTGAGATTATCAGGTAAAGGCTTTAAATCAAAAACAGGATCTTCCTTTGGTGGCGGTGTTGTACCCAAATCTTCCACCGGTAAATCATGCTTGAGAATAGGTTGGCGAAGAAAAATTTCCTCAAGCTCATCTCTTTCTTTCCTAAAAATTTCGCTCTCGCTATCCTCCAAATGTTGCTGCAAAGGATTGTTAGGAACAAGAACAATAGATGCACATTGCTCCATTTTAAAATCACTACTAGGCAAATCAGCTTTATAAGGAGTTTTGTAAATTTAGAGAAGTTAAACTCATAAGATTCACCAGCAAATTTAGTCAAAATTTTCTCTTTCTTGCAATATATAATAGCTCCACAAGTATTTAGAAAAGGTCTACCAAAAATAATAGGACAATAATCACTAGCAGCAGAACCAAGTACCAAAAAGTCAGCAGGATATTTAATCTTACCGCATAAAACTTCCACATCTCGAACAATACCAATTGGAGAAATAGTTTCTCTATTAGCCAGCTGAATAACCACATCAATATCTTCAAGTTCACAAGAATCAATTTCGTGCATAATCTCCGTGTAAAGCTCATACGGAATAGCACTAACACTTGCACCAATATCACATAATCCATAATAGCAATGATCACCAATTTTAATAGATAGCATAGGAACACTAGCTTGTTTGGGTTTATTAGGATGTGAAACAATATTAGAAGCATCTTCACAGAAAATAATATGACCATCCTCCACATTTTCAGTCACAAGATCTTTAACTATTGCAACAGCAGGTTCAACTTTAATTTGTTCTTCAGGTTCTACAGGTTTCTTTTCACTTTTATGAACCGCACTATTTATAACAGAGTACTCTTTCATTTTAGCAGGGAAAGGAGTTTTTTCAATATAAGCTTCAGGAATAACATGATCAGCAGTTTCAACTACAACGCATTTATTAATAGATGAATCAATTTTATCTTTATACGGTTCATGATACTTATCAAAATTCTTCTTTGGCAATTCATAATGAGAAGCAAAAGCTTTATAAAGATTTACAGCAACTTGAGAATCAAGACCATATGTAGCACTCATATTACGAAATTTATCAGTATCCATAAAAGCTTCAATGCATTTATAATCATAAATTATACCTGATTCTCTATCCTTGTCGTTCTCCCATCCTTCAGTATTTTCTTGGATTCGATCAAGAAGGTCCCTTTTAAACTCTTCTTTGTTGCGTGTAAATGATCCAGAACAAGAAGTATCCAGCAAGGTCTTGTCTTGAAAAGAAAGTCTTGCATAGAAATTATTAATAATAACATTACCAGGAAGCTCATGAATGGGGCATTTGAGCATTAAAGACTTCAATCTCCCCCAAGCTTGGGCAATACTCTCTCCATCATGAGGCCAAAAATTATATATGCGATTCCGATCCTTATGAATTTCACTTGGAGGATAGAACTTAGAATAAAACCGGGGCACAATATCATTCCATTCAAGAGAATCCCCATTATCCAGTAATTTATACCAATGCGCCGCCTTACCAGACAGCGATAAAGAGAATAATTTCTTCCTCACTTCATCCATAGCAATACCTGCACATTTGAATAACCCGCATAATTCATGCAAAAACAGTAAATGATCACCGGGGTGGACAGTTCCATCCCCTTCATAGCGGTTATCCATAACACGTTCAATAATTTTCATAGGTATTTTATATGGTATTACTTCCTCACCTGGCGCCTCATCCACTACCATTGCAGTAGTAGTAGATTTCCCAAATAGAAATTGAAGAGAAGATCTCTCCATAATGACTTATAGCAGCAGGCAGAAATAAAATCAGCTCAACAGTAAAGGTTTTCCTTACCAATTCCACTTACCAATAGCGCTTCACTCCCCGGCAACGGCGCCAGAAAATAGTCTTGATGACCCACAAGTATAGGGGGTGTATCGTAGTATCTTCGATAAGTAAGAATGTCGATCCCAACGAGGAGCAGAAGGTGTTGACAAGCAGTTTCGATGAAGGATTCACTGTAAATGCTCACAGACAAGTATTCAGGGGGGTTTGATGTAACAGTTGAATAAAATACGAGTATGTAAAGTACGAGAGTAATGATTGCAGCGAGTGGCCCAATCCTTTTTAGCACAAAGGACAAGCCGGTTTGTTTACTTATAATTACCAAACGTTCTCGAGGACACACGGGATTTTAGTCTAGTGCT
Source organism: Lolium perenne (assembly GCF_019359855.2). Lineage (NCBI taxonomy): Eukaryota > Viridiplantae > Streptophyta > Magnoliopsida > Poales > Poaceae > Lolium > Lolium perenne. The sequence goes on along the minus strand of NC_067248.2, from coordinate 27,229,842 downwards.
TTCGCTACATACGGCTAAATAATCTTCATTGTTATGATAAGTGTTGTGTGGGTGAACCTATGCTAATGTACCGCCCTTCCTAGGACTAATACATACTTGTGATTATACCCCTTGCAAGCATCCGCAACTACAAGAAAGTAATTAAGAATTAATTCTAACCACAGCCTTAAACTCTGAGATCCTGCGATCCCTCCTGCATCGATATACCAACGGGGGTTTAGGTTTCTGTCACTCCGGCAACCCCGCAATTGGCAAACGAGTACAAGATGCATTCCCCTAGGCCCATAAATGGTGAAGTGTCATGTAGTCGACGTTCACATGACACCACTAGAAGAATAACACCACAACTTAAATATCACACCATTGAATATTACTCAACCATAGTTCACTACTAACATTTAGACTTCACCCATGTCCTCAAGAACTAAACGAACTACTCACGAGACATCATACGGAACATGATCAGAGGTGATATGATGATGAATAATAATCTGAACATAAACTTGGTTCAATGGTTTCACTCAATAGCATCAACAACAAGTAGAAATCGATACCGAGAGAGTTTCCCCTATCAAACAATCAAGATCAAACCCAAATTGCTACGGCGGTGGCGGTGTCCAGCGGTGATGACGGCGGTGATGATGGTGGAGATGATGATGATGGTGATGGCGATGATGTCCAGCTTGATGACGGTGACGATGGCGTCGATTTCCCCCTCCCGGAGGGAATTTCCCCGGCGGATTCCTGCCCGCCGGAGAGCTCTTTTCTTTCTGGTGTTCTCCGCCCCGCAGAGGCGGCTGTAACTCTTCGCGAGGTACCCTCTGTGGCTTAGGTCTTCGGGACGAAGGGTTTGGCGAAGAAAAGGAGGCGAAAGGGGCCGTGGGCCCTCCACACCACATGGCGGCGCGGCCAGGGCCTGGGCCGCGCCGCCCTAGGGTGTGGGCCCACCCTGGCTCCTCCTGGCTCCTCCTTCTGGCTTCCTTCGTCATCTTGAAAAATAGGATTTTTGGTATAATTTCCTCCCACAGTTGATCTTCCGAAATATTGCATTCTGACGGTGCTTTTTCCAGCAGAATCCTGGCTCCGGTGCTTGATCCTCCAATAATGATGAAACATGCAAAATAGATGAAATAACATAAGTATTGTGTCCCAATATGAAATATATCAATGAATAACAGCAAATTATGATATAAAATAGTGATGCAAATTCGACGTATCAGGCGGCGCGGGAGAGAAGGCCAAGCGAGGCGCCGTGGGCCGCGCGGGGCGAGCGGCGGCCCAGCAGCGCGGGCGGCGCGGAGGACTGGCTGCGCGGGGAGGCGGCCGCGTGGGCTAGGGAGACCGCGTGGGCCGCGCGGGACGGAGGCGGCCGCGTGGGCCGAGCGGCGCGAGGCGGCCCAGTGTGGATTCCGGCCGGGCAGGGGAGGGCGCCGGGCAGGCCGGTCGGCGGACCGGGCCTGCGGCCGGTCATGGGCCCAAGGCCACTGGTACCGGCCCGGATGGCACCAGCACCAGGTCCGGCGCAGACCGGGTGGGCTGGTGGCCGGTCCGGTCTGGCCGGTCGGTCCGCTGGCCCTTCCCCTTTTCTTTTCCTTTTCCTTTTTCTTTTCTTTTTCTTTTTCTTCTTCTACTTTTTCTTTAATAATAAACTAGCAGGGTGACCCGCGTATTTGCGCGGCTACATATTGTATTGTTCTCTCGAGGGCTTATTTTTCTCTTGGAAAATACCGTTTAGCTAAATTATGTACTAAACTGTTGGATATTTATAAGAAAATGTATGAACCATAGTATAGTGCTACGTACTTTGATGTGTCACGGTGGATTATTAAAGGATTTTGACCCGCTGTTAGAGAAATCTAGGTCTTCATCTAACATGCTTGCTCGGTCCCTAGTGTCTATTTTTTAGAAAGTAAAGAAAAATACGATAAGAATTAAATTGAAATTCTTATGTCTCGATCTTTCTAATTACTACACTTATGATAACTCAGGTGTTGCCCAGATGGTTCGTAGTATATCTACCATTTCACCGGAGGCAACTTAGGTTGTATTTTCCCTTCTGTAGAATCTTTGAGACAATTTTATGCACATAAAACATATTCAAAAGGTCTGGAAACAACCCCAGGTACTGCAGCTCTGTAATTGACCTACACATGGAAGAACAAAAAAGAAAAATTAGATGGTATTCATTATTCACCCAATCTATATTTGATTGTACTGTGCAGTTTGTCCAGAGTAAAAATGTGTGCTTTTTTTAATGCTCGTAGTTTCAAAATTGTCTAATTTTGAGTCTCATTAAAGGACTGAAAAATCATGCGATCTATGCTTTATTTTCTGTTTTGTTGGCTTCATTTAGAAGCTGCTTGTAATTAGTGTATGTTTCGATTAAATATTTAAATAGAGAATATAATGAGTGGTGTAGAATCAATAAGGAAAAAGAATATATTCATGTAAGAACTCGAGTTGGGTGAACTCTATTTTCTCTCTTTTGATGGTTTCGTAGTCCACTACATTATGCATGCATATCGATGGGTAATAAAATTGCTAAACTATTTAGTTTTATATTCCATATTTATGTAATTGGCCATATTTAATTTTTAATTAGTTACTTACTTATGGACTTCAATACTACGTATAAAAAGTCTAATTGAATTTTTTTATAATATTTATTTAGTTTATTATGTTTTTACAACTGTTGGTTTTCATACAATTTGGATTTTTTATGGAGTTTCTACAAATAAATGGAATTGCAAAAAATATCATGTTTCTTATTTCCACTAAGCTTAAGAAGATGAGCTAACCTGTTTCTGTCGACTTGATAGATTAAGCACTCCGTGTAAACATTCAGTTAATTGAATTGAACCCTAAACTGTACTACACAGCTGTGCTTGGAAACTTATGAGAGCCCCAACTGATGCAAACCGAAGTGGAGCTGCCGTTATTCGTTCTGGCTGCTCGTCATAAGGTTGCCAACGGTAGAAACAACGACATGCTCTTCCGACGATGCTGTTCCTTACCCGATCGCTAGATACTCAGGCTGGGACTTTGTGTGTTCTGCAATCTGCACTTTGCTGTCATGGGATCGTCAAAGATCTACCGTCATGATCAAGCTCATATGAGGTTTTGTCGGGACTGCACCAAGCTTCCATCTTCATATCACATCGACGGCCATGCTCCTGCTGCTGTTGGGAGCATGAATCTTCCATGTTCGTCATATCCGCTCGACAGCCCCTGCCCTCTCCGAGGCGTGCTTCTGCTATTGCTGGGATGCCACATCTATGAACTGTCGAGGTATATGCAGGCCAGAAGTGGTCAATCTGTACCAAACCCAACAGCCCCCGCCGGCTGAGTATGGATCAAGATAAGTTGGTTGCAGCTCAAACACCACGATGACCTTCATCGGGCATCAGTCCGAATCCCATCGACATATATGCAGGCAAGATGTGTTAGATCTATAACAAATCCAGCAGCCCCCCGCCTGATGCGGGGTGGCCTTTGGACACCTACGCCTCAAGACCAACAAGTGCAGCCCCGCCTATCATCGACGCTACACCATGGCCAAGGAGTCCCTCAAGTGGACCAACAACACAAACTCCCGCCATACATGTCAAGGTGAACTCCTTCCTCTCTATGGTCAACATCAACACCAACTTGAATGGTACGCTACCTCATGCCTATCATCGTGGTGTCTACAGGTGCCGACATCGACAAGGAGGAACTCCCATGGCGCAAGGACGAAGGAAGAAGAAGGAAGAAGAAGGAAGAGGAGAACGCTGGCCGGTCCAGGACCCGGTCGGACCGGCTCCACAACCGGACCATCCGGTCCCAGGCCCGGTCAACCGGGCGGCCAACCGGATGTCCCCGCATCGCACCGGAAACTTGCGAGGTTTCCGGTTGCCGCCCGGTCGACCGGCCCCAAACCGGATCCGACGGAAATGACTCACCAAACTGCCTAAGTTATCCACTTATGTACCTTTTCGCCTTGCTGGCCCTGTTGGCCTATATAAGTAGTCTTGACCCCTCCTTTACCCCTGAGACAAGATGATAGCTTAAACATGAACTTGAGCTTTGTCTCCCTAGGGTTTCATCCCTCTGTAATCAAGGCAACCCTTGTTGTTGATCTAGATCTGTGAGTGAGATTCTAGTGTGAGCACTCTCTCTCTCTCCCCGATCTCCTTCTCCAACACCGGTCTCTCTCCTCGGAATTCTACCGCGGTCTCTTCCGTAGGAGATTCTATCGGTGTGGTCCATCGAGCCACGGGGGTAAGTATCGGTTGTATCGGGTTGGTGTGCGTGCGTGAGTCCTCGTGTTCTTCGTGTTCATCGTGTTCTTCGCGCTCTTCCACCTTTTCCCCTTTGGATCTTGGGTCAACCGCGAGATCGGGCCACAAACGGGGTCTTAGACCTCATCACCGCCGCCTGACTCTATGGATCAAGAATTCAAGATAGGTTGGCTGCAGGTGAAACACCATGATTCACCTCCATGGAGGAGCAGAATTAGATGACCCAAGGTTCCACTGGTTATCCCTCCGCCACCGCTGTTCGTTACTGTTAAGCTTCATGCACTAGCCAATTGAACCAAAAATCCGAACTGATGGAAAGGGCTAGGCAATCTACTTTATACACGTCAACAGTTACGAACTGATCCACTCGCTGGTGCTTGCGGTGGAGATCCCATCCCTGCTCCGGCGCTCCGGCGGCGACATGATGGTCTGCCGGGTGGAGCCTCTCGCTCTTCATCGTTACGTACCTATTTTTCTGCAATTCCTCAGCCGTCGACGATGGCTGATATACTGGCGTACCGCGGGTTGATCAATCAGGGAGAAGATAAATATCGCGGTTGCTGAATAAAGCTGGGGACGTGAGTTTTGTATGCATACAGGTAGACAGGTAGTAGTTTTTTTATCTGCCTATTTTCCGGTGTTGTACGTGCGTACGTTTCGGGATAGCCGGTTGTATTCCAAAGCAACCTAACGCGCAGCGCTTCGTTTTGTTAATCTAAGGCGTTCCTTTTATGTTGTGCAATCTTTCATTAATCTAGGCCATTGATTGTTTGTTGTTTTAATAATCTATATCTATACCTAATAATAAAGGAGCTAACGTTTCCGTGGTTCGGTCCGTCTGTTTCTGCCAAAATTTTCGTCAACGCTTTTTTTTGGGACCGTTTTGCCCTCCCACAAAAACGCATAATATTGAAGATGCCACCGTACCGGTTCAGTTTTTCTTTCTCGCTCCTCCCTCGTCCGCGAGAGCCCCATCCCCCAGATCCGGGCCATCCGGGATGAGCCCAGCCGCACGACCCGACCCGCTCCTGCGTGCCTGGAACCTTGCCGCAGTCAACGGCGAACAGGACGGGGCGCGGGAACAAGAGGGGCGTACGGTTGCTTGCCAGAAAAGTTCGAGGTGAGCAAGCTGAGCTTGGGCGCTGGTTGGGATGCACGGAGCAATCCTTATTTCCATCGCCGAACGGCTGTCCTCCTGATTTCACGAACATCGTCCTGGAGACCGTGTTCTCCACGAAACCATGCGGCTGGCTTGACCGTCCTCCACTCCAATCCAACCAAATCTCCTTCTCCCCTGCCGCATGCTACCCCTCCTCACTAGTGGAAAACAGGGCTTCCGTGGGAGCCTTTTGTCGCGGGCGCGCCTGCACCCGCGACAAATGGCCTGGCCACGTCACCCCGAAACCATGTGGAGCGCGCGGAGGCTTTTGTCGCGGCCTTTTGTCGCGGGCCGTATTACGACCCGCGACAAAAGGGGTAGGAGCGACGTGGCCACCCCTTTTGTCGCGGGTCGTAATACGGCCCGCGACAAAATGTCCCCCCCCTATATATATAGAAGCAGCCAGCCACCCCCCCACCTCATTTTTTCCTTGGTGGTGAAGGTGGAGGTGTATGCTAGCTCATTTTTTCTACATGTGCACAAGAGGTGTTTGATTGAATGCTTGTGAGAGGGATGCCACTTGGTTTTATTTGATAAGATTTCTCCTCTTTTTGATCCAAAAAGGTTAGCAACTATTTTCTCGACTATATATATATGCATAGTCCGTACAATACTAATTTTAGCAAGGTGATTGCATCTGATACATATATAATTGTACTTATGATGCAGATGAGTCATCCATGGATGTACGGTAACCGATGTGCTCCCGCTTTCAGAGAGGGCGTGAATTCTTTCCTGCTTGTGGCCGAGGCCAACAAGTCGAAGCAAGGTTTTATGTGCTGTCCATGTCTAAAATGTAAGAACGAGAAGGATTACTCTTGCTCAAGAGATATTAAGAGCCACCTGCTTCGGTTTGGGTTCATGTCCAGCTATAATGTTTGGACCAAGCACGGAGAAGAAGGGGTTATGATGGAAGACGGCGATGAGGAAGAAGATAATGATGAGAAGTACCGATCTATGTTCTCTGAATGCTTTGATACCGCAATGGACGACAATGAAGAAGAAGGAGGTGAAGAACAGGCATCAGATGATCCTGTTGATGATGATCTTCGTCGGGCCATTTCTGATGCAAGAAGAGACTGTGACACTGATAAGGAGAGGTTGCAGTTCGACAAGATGTTAGAGGACCACCACAAATTGTTGTACCCAGGTTGTGAAGATGGGCATAGAAAGCTGGGTAGCATATTGGAATTGCTGAAATGGAAGGCAGAGGTCGGTGTGACTGACTCGGGATTTGAGAAATTGATGATAATATTAAAGAAGTTGTTTCCAAGAAATAATGAATTGCCCGTCAGTACATATGAAGCAAAGAAGCTTGTCTGCCCTCTAGGATTAGATGTGCAGAAGATACATGCATGCATTAATGACTGTATCCTCTACCGCGGTGAGAAGTATGAGAATTTGAATAAATGCCCGATATGTGGTGCATTGCGGTATAAGATCAGAAAAGATGACCCTGGTGATGTTGAGGGCGAGCCACCCAGGAAGAGGGTTCCTGCGAAGGTGATGTGGTATGCTCCAATAATACCACGGTTGAAACGTTTGTTCAGAAACAAAGAGCATGCCAAGTTGTTGCGATGGCACATGGAAGAACGTAAGAAAGACGCGATGTTGAGGCACCCCGCTGATGGTCGGCAGTGGAGAAACATCGGGAGAGAGTTTCCGGATTTTGCAGGTGAGGCAAGGAACTTATACTTTGGTCTAAGTACAGATGGCATGAATCCTTTTGGGGAGCAGAGCTGCAGTCACAGCACCTGGCCCGTGACTCTATGTATCTACAACCTTCCTCCTTGGTTGTGTATGAAGCGGAAGTTCATTATGATGCCAGTGCTTATCCAAGGCCCAAAGCAACCGGGCAACGACATTGATGTGTACCTAAGGCCATTAGTCGATGAACTTTTGGAGTTGTGGGCCAAACCAGGTGTACGTGTGTGGGATGAGCACACGGAGCAAGAATTTGACCTACGAGCGTTGCTACTCGTAACCATCAATGATTGGCCTGCTCTCAGTAACATTTCAGGACAGACGAACAAAGGATACAATGCATGCACACACTGTTTAGATGAGACTGAAAGTAAATATTTGGGAAAAAGCAAAAAAAGTTGTGTACCCGTTCAATCGTCGTTTCCTTCCGCGCAAGCATCCCTTAAGGAAAAAAGGCAAGCATTTCGATGGCGAGGCAGACCGCCGTCCGAAGCCTGTCCCCCGTAGTGGTGCTGATATATTTGACATGGTCAAGGATTTAAATGTTATCTTTGGAAAGGGTCCAGGCGGTCGACCTGTTCCGAAAGACGATGACGGACACGCGCCCATGTGGAAGAAGAAATCTATTTTCTCGGGAGCTAGAATATTGGAAAGTCTGGAAGTCCGCTACTGCAATCGACGTGATGCACCTGACAAAGAATCTTTGTGTGAATATTCTAGGTTTTATGGGCGTGTATGGAAAGACAAAAGATACAACAGAAGCACGGGAGGACCAGGAACTTCATAAAGGACGAAACGGCAATCATCCAGGGCAGTTTGTAGGGCCTGCCAGCTATGCTCTTACCAAACAAGAGAAGGAGATCTTTTTTGAAGCCCTATTCAGTATCAAGGTTCCGTCTGGTTTCTCGTCGAATATAAAGGGGATAGTAAATATGAAGGAGAAAAAATTCCAGAACCCGAAGTCCCATGGCATCACGTGCTTATGACACAATTGCTTCCGATTGCATTGAGGGGACTTCTACCAGAAAATGTTCGACTAGCCATTGTGAAGATATGTGCATTCCTGAACGCAATTTCTCGAAGGTAATGGATCCGAAACTTTGTCGGGATTACGGGAAGATGTGGTCCAATGTCTTGTCGGCTTCGAGTTGTTGTTCCCACCATCCTTCTTCAATATTATGACGCACCTCCTCGTTCACCTAGTTGAAGAGATTAGAATTCTCGGTCTGTATTTCTACACAATATGTTCCCCTTCGAGAGGTTCATGGGAGTCTTAAAGAAATATGTTCATAACCGAGCTAGGCCGGAAGGAAGTATCTCAAAGGGCTACGGAACCGAGGAGGTCATTGAGTTTTGTGTTGACTTTCTTCCCGACCTTAAGCCGATTGGTGTTCCTGAATCTCGGTATGAGGGGAGGCTGTTGGAAAAGGCACACTAGGAAGGAAAGCAACGGTGTGGAGGGACAAGATTTCTTTCAATCAAGCACACTACACAGTTCTATACAATTCCAGCTTGGTGGCTCCGTACATCGAGAAACATAAGAATGTTTTACGAGAAATAAACCCGGGCCAGCCCGAGTCCTTGATTACACGTCAACACATGAATACCTTCGGCAGTTGGTTGCAAAGACATCTCATTAATGACCCATCTGCGGTGGAGCAGCTGTACTTGTTGGCCAGGTTACCATCTTCAAACATATGTACATTCCAAGGGTACGAGATAAATGGGAATACATTTTACACGATCGACCAAGATAAAAAGAGCACCAACCAAAACAGCGGTGTCCGCTTCGATGCAACAGAGACGAGAATGGGCAGACCACCACATATTATGGATACATAGAGGAGATATGGGAACTTGACTATGGTCCCACTTTTAAGGTCCCTTTGTTTCGGTGCAAATGGGTGAAGCTCAGCGCTATACATATTGACGATAAGTACGGTATGATAACAGTGGATCCCAACAATCTTGCGTACACAGACGAGCCTTTTGTCCTAGCCAGCGAGGTGGCTCAAGTTTTCTACGTGAAGGACATGTCTAGCAAATCAAGAAAAAGAAATCAACAAAAGAATACATCAATCGAGGAGCCAAAGCGCCACATAGTTCTTTCGGGGAAAAGAAACATCGTGGGAGTGGATGACAAGACAGACATGTCAGAAGATTATAATAAGTTTAAAGAAATTCCGCCCTTCACGGTGAAAATTGACCCAAGCATCTTGCTAAATGATGAAGATTCTCCATGGCTACGGCGTAGAAGATCACAACACTAGATGGCGATGTAATAATGTATTCTTCATATATAGTTCCCAAGACAATCTCTACATTTATGTAATAATGAGAACCCTTTCCCCAACACTGTTAGAGGAGACGGAGTCTTTCACGGGCTTGCATGGAAATTTTTCCGTGGAGCAGCTTCCGAAGATGCCGTAGGGCGTGTGCACCAACGACATCTTCGAGAAGCTGCGCCACGGGAGATTTCCCAACCCTTTCCTTCATCCATGGGAATGAAACTGTGCCTGGCTTGTTGATCTGCTTGGCAAGGCGTATCGATGCTCCTTTTATAGGCACGGCACCGCTTCTACTTTGTCTTATTCCTTCGACAGGCCGTCATGCGCTACATGCTTTATCTCATCGAGCAGTGCGTCCACCCACGCGTCCTTATCCTGCCGACAGCTTTAGTCGCGGTTGCAGCCACCAACCGTGACAAAAGGTTACCGACACATCCTTATCCTGCTGACAGCTTTAGTCGCGGTTGCAGCCACCAACCGTGACAAAAGGTTACCGACACATCCTTATTATCCTGCCGACAGCTTTAGTCGCGGTTGCAGCCACCAACCGTGACAAAAGGCCCTCCTAGATAAGCCTCCCCCAGTCTTTTGTCCCGGTTTGAGCCTCCACCCGGGATGAAAGTTTCGCGCGCCACTTCGTTCCCGCCTATTTTCTTCCCGCATTCCCGCCATTTTTCCACTATATATATGTAGGCCTTGGACTCATATCTGCAAACCTCATAACTCTCTCCCATGGCTTCCATCGTATGTCTAACACCCCGGGAGGCGGAGGCGCTTTGCGCCTCGAACTACCCCTGCCCGCCCGGCTACCGCGTCCCGACCGGCTGGTTGCTGAGCGTCGGAGGCGTACCGGTCCCTCCTATCCCTCTTGGTGTGCCACGCGAGATGGCCATCACGAACCACTACTATTTCGAGCTCACGCCTGAGCAGCGGAGGAATCCCCAGTGGCATCCCGACTACAGCCCGACTTGGGACAGCTTCTTCATCAATCGGCGTGAGAGGGCGGTTGCCAGGTACGAGGAGGACGGCCCGCCTCCTTCGAACTTCAACGAGGCCGGCCGTCGGATGTGGTGGCGCGGCCGGACTCTCCAGAGCGTCCTGGCCTATCGTGGCCCCCGCCTGCGCTACCCTCAATCCCAGCCCACGCGTGCTCACCCGCCGAGGTTGGACAACCGCGACCCCGATGCTAGCGACGATGACGTCGGCGACTATGATGACTACAGTGGCGAGTATTATAGGGCTAGGCATGACTATGATTGAATGGCTCCAACATTCGAATCTGGCCATGTATGTTAATTTTCAGTTGAGCTCTGTACTTTAATTTCAGTTCAGTCGTAATAAATTTCGTGTCAACCACTTTATTGAACAAAAACAACCGACAACGACTTTATAAACTAAATTTAAACTAATAGAACCGACAACGACTTTATTGAAATTACAATAAAATAGATAAATTACTAGTCTAGTCTCTACTCGTCGTCGGAGGTTGTCTCCGTCCAAAGGTCATCCCACCGAGGGTCGTTTTCGGTCCAAGTTGTATTCGAGTTCTCGAGCTCGAAGGCGGCGACGGCCCGACGGTGGCGCCTGTTGGACCTTCGTTGTGCCCTAAGGTTAGCAAAGAACGCGTCGGGGGACCGCGCCCTCCACTGGCGCATCAACTGCTCGTCGTGCTCGGCGATGGCGATCCTGCGCTGCACCTGGCGATGCCGACGACGGTCCTCGTCGGTGACGAGGCACGGCGGTGGCGCGAGGAACTCCGCCTCCTCTAGCGATTCAACATCCGGGAAGTTCATGTCGTGCCCTGGCCGCCGAAAGCGCCACGCCGCCGCGTCGTAAGCGCGCGCCGCCTCTTCCGGCGTGTTGTACGTGCGGAGGGTGAGGCGGAAGCCACCGGCGCATATCTCGGCGGTGAACCTACCGCTCGGACGCACTCGAATGCCACGGAAACCGGACGCCCCTCGACGACATGGAGGCATCCCGGAGATGAATGAGCGGAGGCGGTGGCGACGTGTGGTTGCGCCCGCACTCGTCGCTCTATATAGCGCACGCGGGGCATGGCACGTGTCAGCGGTGGCTACACGTCGCACGCCGGCGTCGGCGGGGTGAGGCACGTGTCAGCGGTGGCTACACGTCGCACGCCGGCGTCGGCGGGGCGAGGCACGTGTCAGCGGTGGCTACACGTCGCACGCCGGCGTCGGCGGGGCGAGGCACGTGGAAGAGGTGGCGACACGTGGCACGGGGACGCGACACGAGTGGATATGATGCGTTTTATATGATGCAAGATGCAAATAGTTATATGGATGTCATATTCATGTTCATTGGATTTTTCTGATCAATTTTCATATATAAAACTTTTCTTTTTGAGTTACCATTTAAAAGTTATTGAAATAATAGTTTTTATTAAAAAAAAGAAAAACAAAAAACAGAAAAAAACAGAAAAACAAAAACGGTTGTTTTAACTGCTGCAGGCCTGATCCGCGTCCAACGGCTCCAGGCCGTTGGATTCAAACGGCTTCACGCGTCGCCGACACCCTCTCTCCCTCTCTCGCAAACACGCGTCGCCGACACCCTCTCCCTCTCGCAAACACGCGTCGCCGACACCATCTCCCTCTCGCAAACACGCGTCGCCGACACACTCTCCCTCTCGCAAACACGCGTCGCCAACACCCTCTCCCTCTCGCAAACATGCGTCGCCGACACCCTCTCCCTCTCGCAAACACGTGTCGCCGATTAGGGTTAGGGTTTGGTTTGTGTTTGATTAGGGTTAGGGTTTGGTTTGTGTTTGAACATTTACTTATCGATTTAATTCTTTTGCAGAAACAATGGATCAATTCGAACGGGACTTGGAACAGGAAGACATATTCGCGGACATAATCCGTGATGGTACAGAAGCCGACCGAGCCGACTCCGGTGATGGAGAAGACCGCGGCTCCGGTGATGGAGAAGCCGACGGCTCCGGTCATGGAGAACCCGACGGCTCCGGTGATGGAGAAGCCGACGGCTCCGGTGACGGAGAAGCCGACGGCTCCGGTGACGGAGAAGCCGACGACGGCTCCGGTGACGAGGTATTAATGGAATTCTATATGTACATATGTATTGAGGCATTAGTATAGAGGCATTAATGCAATTCTATATGTATTCTCTTAGGCCTCCGAAGATAAGATAGAGAAACGAGGCCCGGCAAAGAAGTTGACCAAGAAAGACCACTTCACAATTGAAGCTATATCACCGGAAGGCCAACCGGTGGTACCCGAGAATGTCGGAGTGAAGTTCAAAAATCAGTGCGGAGTTGTGGTTAGAGATCGTGTCCCGATCACTGTCAGAGAATGGAACAAGACGAAGAATGTGTCCGAAAATCAGGTTGCCGATAGGTACAAAGACACACTTTTCAGAGACCTGATGGCACATTTCACTTTGCCAGATTTGGGATCGGAGTCTGAGAATGCTAAGCAGCGAGAGCTAGTGAAGAAATGGGCTCTTAAGAAGATGGGGGAACTTTTCCGGGCGTATAAGAACCGGTTATGGAAAAATTATAAGAAAGACAAGAAGCCTCCATTATTCGAGAACTACCTAGCGAAGCAGGAGCATAAGCGGGAAGAATTTGTGAGGTACAAAGAATCAGAGGAGGCTGTGAACCTGTCAGCGAAAAACAAGAAGAATGCAAGCGAGAAGAAATATCACCATCATACGGGGCGAGGGGGCTACGGAAGAGCCATGCCTAAGTGGGATGCACAAGAGGCTGAGATGGAGCTGAACGGGATCACTCCAGAACCCACGCGAGAAGGATGGGACACAAGGGCTCGAAATTGGTTCCTCGCGCATGGCTGTGAGTATGACATGAAGACAGGGAACATTGTTGAAAGTGACACCAGGGTTAGGGTACCCAGGCAAAAATGGATTAAAGTGACGACAGATATAAAGGCGGGAAAACTAAAGTTTGCTCCCGATAGAGAGAAAGACTTGCTGACGCTTGTCCTCGGTAATCCTGAGAAGGGAGGACGAACAAGAGGCTTCGGCCCTAGTGTTCCGTGGTCGCTTGGGTTTCCGGCCGACGCGGAGACTTATAGAAGCCGAGCGAGAGCTAAACAACGCCAGCTGGAGGTGCAGAATGACCGGATGGCCGAGTTCCAACGCCGACTTGACCAGCAGCAGCGGGAGCTTCAGCAGCAGCAGTGGGAGATAAATGAACTAAAAGGACAGCGCCCGCCAGATAATACCGCTGAAATATCTCAGCGACGAGACAGCAGCGTGGCCGACTCGGAGGCCCCTCCTACACGGATGATGATAGATGCCGGTCCTGGCAACCCCTTGGATGGAATCAAGGAGCAAACACCTTGTGATCTCCATGAGGTGTTCAGGAAGGTTTCTGTTAAGGTGGCGGTCGGCTATGTCTTACCGGCATTTGGACCTGAAGGTGAGCCGGCAACATGGCATGGCAATCCAATTCCAGCTGGCTATGCTCGTGTCGGGGTGGATTCAGTTGTCCCGTCGTGGGAGACATTGGAGCTCGATATCCCTGGAGGTGATGGGGGGCTTACACTCAGAGAGGTGCTGGGAGAAATCATTATCTGGGAAAAGAAGAACATCAGGCTGTGATGACCCACAAGTATAGGGGATCGCAACAGTCTTCGAGGGAAGTAAAACCCAATTTATTGATTCGACACAAGGGGAGACAAAGAACACTTGGAAGCCTTAACAGCGGAGTTGTCAATTCAGCTGCACCTGGAAACAGACTTGCTCGCAAGAGTTTATCAGTAGTAACAGTTTTATAGCAGTAGTAGTAGTGAAATAACAGCAGCAGAGTAACAGAGACAGCAGTAGTGATTTTAGTAAACAGCAGGATTAAAATACTGTAGGCACGGGGACGGATGACGGGCGTTGCATGGATGAGAGAAACTCATGTAACAATCATAGCAGGGCATTTGCAGATAATAATAAAACGGTGTCCAAGTACAAAGCAATCAATAGGCATGTGTTCCATATATAGTCGTGCGTGCTCGCAATGAGAAACTTGCACAACATCTTTTGTCCTACCAGCCGGTGGCAGCCGGGCCTCAAGGGAAACTACTGGATATTAAGGTACTCCTTTTAATAGAGTACCGGAGCAAAGCATTAACACTCCGTGAACACATGTGATCCTCACATCGCTACCATCCCCTCCGGTTGTCCCGATTCTTGTCACTTCGGGGCCATTGGTTCCGGACAGCGACATGTGTATACAACTTATAGGTAAGACCATAAACAATGATTATCTTGATGAAGCAATAACATGTTCAGATCTGAGATCATGGCACTCGGGCCCTAGTGACAAGCATTAAGCATAACAAGTTGCAACAATATCATCAAAGTACCAATTACGGACACTAGGCACTATGCCCTAACAATCTTATGCTATTACATGACCAATCTCATCCAATCCCTACCATCCCCTTCGGCCTACAGCGGGGGAATTACTCACACATGGATGGGGGAAACATGGCTGGTTGATGTAGAGGCGTTGGCGGTGATGGCGGCGATGATCTCCTCCAATTCCCCGTCCGGCGGAGTGCCGGAAACGGAGACTTCGGCTCCCGCGACGGAGTTTCGCGATGTGGCGGCGTTCTGGAGGGTTTCTGGCGACTTCGACTTCTCCCCTGGTGTTTTTAGGTCGAGGCCGATAAATAGTCCGAAGGAGGGTGTCGGAGGCCGGCCGAGGGCGCCACACCACAGGGCCGCGCGGGCCCCCCTGGGCCGCGCCGCCCTATGGTGTGGGGCCCTCGGGCCTCCACTTCAATTGCCCTTCTGGCTCCTTTAGTTTCCTGGGAAAATAGGGCCTTCTGCATAAATTCCGAGATTTTTCCCGAAAGTTGGATTTCTGCACAAAAACGAGACACTGAGAGCGATTCTGCTGAAAACAGCGTTAGTCCGTGTTAGTTGCATCCAAAATACACAAATTAGAGGCAAAACAATAGCAAAAGTGTTCGGGAAAGTAGATACGTTTTGGACGTATCAACTCCCCCCAAGCTTAGCTTATTGCTTGTCCTCAAGCAATTCAGTTAACAACTGAGCGATAAAAGAACTTTCACGAACACATTTGCTCATATGATGTATATATTCTCATGCTATGGCTAATACTTAAGCAATTCATAATGAGATGCATGCAAATAAGATCATCTAACAGCTATGTCAATCATGGAGAGGTACCAACAATTAATAATAAGCATCATGAATCATGTATATAAGCAAGATTGCAGTGTTCATAAGAGAGTATGATAAAGTGGTATCTCGCTTGCCTGTATTTGATTGGCAAATCATAAATGCCCGGGCACTTCTGGAGTTCATAGAAAGACTAGAAGTAGTGATTGTCAAAAGATAAATGCATCAAAGTTCTACCACAATCAATCATATTTTGAGACAAGCATATTGTACTAAGAATGACAGTTGTGCTCTCAAGATAGTGCTCAAAGAAATAATGGAGACACAACATAAAAGTAAAAGATTGACCCTTCGCAGAGGGAAGCAGGGATTAACATGCGCTAGAGCTTTTTATTTTTATAAAGACAGGAGTAAAATTATTTTGAGAGGTGTTTGTTGTTGTCAACGAATGGTAATGGGTACACTAACTACCTCGCCAACCGGACTTTCAAGAGCGGCTCCCATGAATTATTGCATATTTATTTGGCACTCCTTCCAACCTTTCTTTCACAAACCATGGCTAACCGAATCCTCGGGTGCCTGCCAACAATCTCATACCATAAAGGAGTGCCTTTTTTATTTTGGTTTTATTATGATGATGACACTCCCCCCAACCTTTGCTTACACAAGCCATGGCTAACCGAATCCTTCGGGTGCCGTCCAACAATCACAAACCATGGAGGAGTGTCTATTTAAGTTAATTAATTCGGGACTGGGAATCCCATTGCCAGCTCTTTTTGCAAAATTATTGGATAAGCGGATGTGCCGCTAGTCCATATGAGAGTCCGTCAAAAGTAAATGACAAGGTTGAAAGCTAAACACCACATACTTCCTCATGAGCTATGAAACATAAACACAAATTGAGAAGCATTTTGAAGGTTTTAAAGGTAGCGCATGAGAATTTACTTGGAATGGTTTGAAATGCCATGCATAGGTATTTATGGTGGACACTTTGGAATAACTTGGTTTTCATGTGTTTGGAAGCACGAGCAGCGTTCCCGCTCAGTACAAGTGAAGGCTAGCAATAGACTAGGGAGCGACAAATCAAGAGAGCAGTAACTGTCATAATCATGCTTGCGGCAAAATATATTAACGGAGGCATAAAAGTGATACAAGAACTCTGAAGCAATATAGATCATCGAGGCTTAATTGACTTTTTGTTCAGTCATATGCATGCGTGAGCATGTGCCAAGTCGATATAAATGAATTATTCAGAGGAGGATACCACAATGCCATACTTACTTATGAATAAAACAATGCAAGCAAACATACATGACATGCTACTCATATTAATGAATTGGAGCTAAACATGAGAGATCATAAACTACTAGACTTTCTCAAATAACATATACCTCACACGAACCAACTAAGCATGCTCACATGGATGAGTATATGTACAAAAATGAAAACAAATAGAGTTGATACCAACCTCTCACCACAATCCAATTGTCGTAGATCGTCATTATTGCCTCTTCACTTGTGCAGCTTGGATAATATGAAATGAAAACCACGCTCCAGCCACCGAAGACCATTGAACTCATAAAGAACTTTACAAACCAAAGAAGAACAGCAAATATTTTTGGTGTTTTCGAATTAGAAACAAGAACAAAAGGAAACAGGCAAACAAAGCAAAATCTTTTTGGGTTTTCTTATAGCAAACTGGCGATAGCAAATAAAGTGAGACAAATGCAAGGAACCAAAGCAAACAAATGGTGAAGAGAAATAACAGAAATATTTTTGGTCTTTTTGTGTTTTGGGAAAGAAACAAAGTAAAAACAAGAAATAGCAAATTAAAAGAAACACAGAAAAGCGAGATGGCAGAAATCTGCCAAAACCCGACAGCAGTACAGAAATCGATTTTTACAAAAATCTTACGTTGCTCAGATCGAAAAGTGTTCAACTAATGAAAGTTAGATAACAACCTGGGGAACCTGCACAAAAATTTGCAGCTCAAAATGACGCTCTGGCTATTTTTGACAATTTTTACGGTAACGTTCCAGAATCTGTTTTCAGGCAGCATTTCCCCAAATATCATCTTCCTCTCATTAGAAAACCACTCAAACGAACAAAACAAGTATGTACAAGTATCCAGCAACCATAATATGCAAAGAATGAGTGATGCCGGTATACCTCCCCCCAAGCTTAGGCTCTTGGCCTAAGTGGAGTTCAATCCCATCGATCCCATGAGGTAGTGTCTCCGTAATATGAAGATGGGTCGTATTCCGGGTATGTGCTAGAAGAAGCACCCAGATATGTGACGGTGTGGTCGTAGGAGGTCCCGACGTCCTCGGAGTCATGTTGCTGGTGGAAGTCTTTTATCTTCAAATGTTCATCCACCTCCTCCTTAGTGCACGACCATGACTGCCTGTCAATACTCAACAAACCAGATTGGGGAAGAGGGATTTCCTTCTCCTCCCCGTCAGAAAACAACATTCTATACACCATACTATCTAAAGTAGAGTCAGTAGTAACAAAATGATGACTCTTCATAGCAGTAATATCGAGTCTTCTAGGGGCCAATGGCACATCATTAGGATCAATAGGAAGATTAAGAAAAGTCAAAACACGCAGCGCAATAGTTCCTCCAAAAATAGGCCCCCTGGTAGTCAGGCGGCGAGCAATAAGAGCACCAAGGTGATAGGAGGTTTGAACAATAAGTGCAATATTCAGGAAAGCAAGATGGTAGCTAGAGATATTACTAGTGTTCTCCCTACCAAGAATGCTAGTAGCAATGTAGTATGCAAAATATTTAATGGCGGGGAGTTGAATGTTCCTTATCTTGCCCCGCTGAATGGTGCGACAATCATCGTCAGTGATCCCGCGGTAGAGCTCCAGCAAGTCCCGGGGGTTGTCATCAATCCTACTTGCTGTACCTACAGGGGGCAATATCCAAGGCACAACAAAAATCCTTCAATGGCATAGTCACAGTATTACCATAGATTCTGAATGCAACCGTTGGCTCATAGTGTTTGTTGTTGAACTGGAAACTCTCGACGAAGATTTTGGTGAGCAAGTAGTATTGCTCCCTTTCATCGCCCATATAAGTGGTTAACCCTGCCCTGTTGACAAGGGTTAAGAAATCCTCCAGTATCCCTGCATTCCTTAGAAAATCATAACATGGAAAAGTAGAAGCATTAGGAGGACCGTTGTCCTCTTCAGGCGCGAAGCTAGGCGCGAGAATATCTTCATTGTATGATTGCCTAATCCGGGTGGCGGCCCTAGAAGGCCTCCCGGTGCTGGTTGTCCCCTTCTTGAACAACTCCCCAAAGCTAAACTTCTTCATAGCTTCTCTGAAATTTTCAACAAATGACATAAAAATTTGGTTTGGTGACATATAATTGAGGGAAACTACCATAGGAACTTGCTAGAGTACTAATCATGCATCAAAACTAGTTTCTACCACTTAGAACAAGCATGCAAGCTCACTAAACATGTTACCTACAGCAGCAAAATATTCAAGATATACTCAACCAAACGAAATTCTACTTGGATGGGTGGAGGAGTCACATACCGAAGAGCAAATGTGCCAAATTTCAGACAGAAATCTGGGCTGAGCAAAGAGATCGAAAAATCTGGAGCTCTGGAGCAAAAACGCGAGTGAGAGGAACTTGGTGTCGATTTTTTCGGGAGAGAGAAGAGTCTGGGAGGAAGAGATGGCAAAGTGGGGCAGAGGGGGGCCCACACCACATGGTGGCGCGGCCACCTCCTTGGCCGCGCCGGCCTGTGGTCTGGCGCCCTCTGGTGCCCCACAGGTCATCCTCTGGTGCTCCCAGGTACCTCGTCGAAAAATAGGACCAACGGTATAATTTTTGTGAATTTTTGAAAACTTTGAAAAACGCACTTTTCTGGGTATTTAGTTTATTATTACTGGCCAGGAAAAATTTTGAAATCTTCAAATAACTAAAGAACTTTGCAAATTAAAAGTGCTACAGCAACTAGAGCAAGTGGAGGAAGAAAAATATGTTGTTTACCTCCTCTATGCATATAAAAAGTATCCGTTAACAAGGTTGATCAAGTCTTGTCACCAAATAACTTTTTCATAGCATAAGAAGAAATAAACCTCAAATCAATCATGTTACCTTGAATTGTATTGATATGGATCCAATCACGAGAGTTTGATATTCTTCCTTAGGCTCATATATAGGACAATCAATAGTTCCCACTTTGATAGTTCTCACATTAGAAATAGTATTAACTCCACACGCTTTCTCAATCCTCTTGAGAAAATAAACGGTATGCTCCCTATCATCAACATTGAAAGTAACCTTTCCTTTGTTGCAATCAATAACAGCCCCTGCGGTGTTAAGAAAAGGTCTCCCAAGAATAATAGACATATTATCATCTTCAGGCATTTCCAACACAACAAAATCAGTTAATATCAAGCAGTTAGTAGTAACTTGAACAGGAACATTCTCACATATACCAACAGGAATAGCAGTAGATTTATCAGCCATTTGCAAAGATATATCAGTAGGTATCAACTTATCTAAGTAAAGTCTCTTATAAAGAGAAAAAGGCATAACACTAACACCGGCTCCCAAGTCACATAGAGCAGTTTTAACATAATTATTCTTAATAGAACAAGGAATAGTAGGTATACCTAGGTCGCCCAACTTCTTTGGAATTTTGCCATTGAAAGAGTAATTAGCAAGCATAGTGGAAATTTCCTCATTGGGGATTTTCCTTTTGTTAGTAACAATATCTTTCATATACTTTGAATAAGGAGGCAATTTAATAGCATCAGTCAAAGGGATTTGCAAGAATAAAGGTTTCATCCAATTGCAAAATTTATTATAGTGTTCTTCTTCCTTTGATTTTAGTTTCTTAGCAGGAAAAGGCATTTGCTTTTGCACCCAAGGTTCTCTTTCATTACCATGTTTCTCAGCAATAAAGTCTTCTTTAGTATACTTTTTATTTTTAGCATGCTTTTCAGGTTCTTCCTCTACCTCTTCTTTATCAGGAGTATCATTCTTATCATTATCATTATCATTATCATGTTCATTACCACTTTCAGTTTCAGCATCAGAAATAGAAATACTATTAGGATCATTAACAGGTTCAGAGGATTCTACAACATTTTTATGTTTCTTCTTCTTTTTCTTCCTAGAATGAGCACTAGGTTCAATGCGTTGAGAATCTTGTTCAATTCTTTTGGGATGCCCTTCAGGATATAGAGGATCCTGGGTAGAGACACCACCTCTAGTTGTTACTTCATAAGCATGTTTCTCTTTAGAATTATTCCCTAACAAGTCATTTTGCACTTTAGTGAGTTGATCAATTTGAGTTTGAATCATTTGAAAATGTTTAACAAGCATCTTAACATCATTGGAGGTTCTCTCCACAATATCATGCAATTCACTAATAGCTCGAGAATTTTCCATTAAATGATTCTCTACTCTCATATTAAAATTTTCTTGCTTAACAATATAATTATCAAACTCATCTAAGCATTGTGCAGGAGGTTTCGAATACGGAATATCTTCCCTAGTAAAGCGTTGAAGGGAGTTTACCTCAATCATAGACGAAGGGGGAATTATCTCACATATATCTTCAATAGGAGGTAGATTCTTCACATCTTCAGATTTAATACCTTTCTCCTTGAGAGACTTCTTGGCTTCCCTCATATCTTCATCATTCAATTTAATTAAACCCCTCTTCTTCAATATTGGAGTTGGAGTCGGTTCAGGCGTAGTCCAATCATCATGATTCCGGCTTATTTTAGCCAATAATTCTTCAAATGACTGAGTTCTTTTCCTGAAAACACAACCAGCACAACTATCCAGGTATGCCCTAGACTCAATTGTTAGTCCACTATAAAATATATCAAGTAAATCATGCTTTTCCAGATCATGCTCAGGTCGAGCTCTAATAAGAGAGCAGAATCTCGACCAAGCCTCAGGCAATTTCTCTTCATCTTCCTGATTAAAGTTATAAATTCTCTGCAAAGCAATATGTTGAGCACTAGCAGGAAAGTATTTGCAGAAGAAAACATCAAGCAATTCTTTCGGACTTTTAATAGAATTTGGTGGCAAATTATTATACCAAGTTTTAGCGTCATCCTTTAATGAGAATGGAAATATTTTAGCAACAAAGTAAGTACGCATCTTGACATCATCAGAAAACAAGCTACTCAGAGTAGATAACTCAGTCATGTGTTCAACAGCACTTTCTTTTTCAGTACCACAAAAGGGTGTTTTCTCAACAATAGCTATATGAGATAGATCAAGAGAAAAATCATAATCTTTATCCCTAATGTTTATAGGAGATGTGGCAAATTTAGGATCAGGAGACAGTTTATATCTAACAGCATGTTCTGCAAGCAACTTTTTAATTTTTCTTGCATCAGTAGTAGCATTGCATTTTTCAATAAAATCATCATTAAGCTCCACATAATCTTCCTCAGGATCATCACTAAAATAACCAAGTTCAGGTGAACTAACAGGTGTAGCAGCATTAGGAGTTTCAGTATTTTCAATTTGTCTAGACCTAGCAATTGTAGCATCTAGAAAAGATCCCAATGAACCACTATCATCAAGCACAGCAGAAACATTATCAATATTATGAGAGTGTTCAGATTCAGCAGATGTACCCGCATGCGAAGCATGTGGCGGTGAAACAAGTTTATCAATCACAGATGGTGAATCAAGTGTAGCGGAGGTACTCAGAATTGTACCTTTTCTTGTAGTGGATGGTAATATGGCGATCTTAGTATCGCGAGGTTTACCCATGATGGAGAATTTGCAGCGAACAATAATAATCCAAGTGAACTTCCAAATAAAGCTATGCTCCCCGGCAACAGCGCCAGAAAATAGTCTTGATGACCCACAAGTATAGGGGATCACAACAGTCTTCGAGGGAAGTAAAACCCAATTTATTGATTCGACACAAGGGGAGACAAAGAACACTTGGAAGCCTTAACAGCGGAGTTGTCAATTCAGCTGCACCTGGAAACAGACTTGCTCGCAAGAGTTTATCGATAAGGTCAGTTTTATAGCGAGTAGATAGTGAAATAACAGCGAGAGTAACGAGACAGCGGTAGTGATTTTAGTAAACAGCAGGATTAAAATACTGTAGGCACGGGGACGGATGACGGGCGTTGCATGGATGAGAGAAACTCATGTAACAATCATAGCAGGGCATTTGCAGATAATAATAAAACGGTGTCCAAGTACAAAGCAATCAATAGGCATGTGTTCCATATATAGTCGTGCGTGCTCGCAATGAGAAACTTGCACAACATCTTTTGTCCTACCAGCCGGTGGCAGCCGGGCCTCAAGGGAAACTACTGGATATTAAGGTACTCCTTTTAATAGAGTACCGGAGCAAAGCATTAACACTCCGTGAACACATGTGATCCTCACATCGCTACCATCCCCTCCGGTTGTCCCGATTCTTGTCACTTCGGGGCCATTGGTTCCGGACAGCGACATGTGTATACAACTTATAGGTAAGACCATAAACAATGATTATCTTGATGAAGCAATAACATGTTCAGATCTGAGATCATGGCACTCGGGCCCTAGTGACAAGCATTAAGCATAACAAGTTGCAACAATATCATCAAAGTACCAATTACGGACACTAGGCACTATGCCCTAACAATCTTATGCTATTACATGACCAATCTCATCCAATCCCTACCATCCCCTTCGGCCTACAGCGGGGGAATTACTCACACATGGATGGGGGAAACATGGCTGGTTGATGTAGAGGCGTTGGCGGTGATGGCGGCGATGATCTCCTCCAATTCCCCGTCCCGGCGGAGTGCCAGAACGGAGACTTCTGGCTCCCGCGACGGAGTTTCGCGATGTGGCGGCGTTCTGGAGGGTTTCTGGCGACTTTGACTTCTCCCCTGGTGTTTTTAGGTCGAGGCCGATAAATAGTCCGAAGGAGGGCGTCGGAGGCCGGCCGAGGGGGCCACACCACAGGGCCACGCGGGCCCCCCCTGGGCCGCGCCGCCCTATGGTGTGGGGCCCTCGGGCCTCCACTTCAATTGCCCTTCTGGCTCCTTTAGTTTCCTGGGAAAATAGGGCCTTCTGCATAAATTCCGAGGTTTTTCCCGAAAGTTGGATTTCTGCACAAAAACGAGACACCAGAGCAGTTCTGCTGAAAACAGCGTTAGTCCGTGTTAGTTGCATCCAAAATACACAAATTAGAGGCAAAACAATAGCAAAAGTGTTCGGGAAAGTAGATACGTTTTGGACGTATCAGGCTGCCAGGCTGGGTAGCACCTAGTACCGGTCGTCCCAGCAGGTCACCATCACCTCCTCCAGGTGATCGCAGGCCACCATCACCTCCTCCTACTGATCACATGTCGCCACCATCACCCCGTGGGTACGACGTCGACCACGACATCGGTAGTCCATCTCCATCTCCAGCGCCGCCGCCTCCGCCCACTAAGACTCGGAATGCACCCAGCCGGAAGCGTTTCAAGAGTCCTGTCCCCAAGAAGTCGCCCCTCCCAAAAGTACCAAAGGTTCCTCCCCCCCGTCCTTACGATCGTACCCCGGAGGAAAATGATGCCATTGTTAAGAAATACAATTATGATTTTTTTCATAAGCCAAAACCTCCAGCGCCAGAGCCATACACAGAGAAGCAAATAGAATATGCTACTAGTTTTCTGAACACACCATCGCAGTATGAGTTACACGAGAAGAAGGATGACTATACACGCACTCTTGCGAAGGTAATTGACCAAAAGAAGGATGAAAAGGCTAAGGAGAAGGACATTGCTGGCACGAGCAAATCATCAGCTAGAAGTGCAGATGAGAAAAGGTCAAGTTCAACAAGTGCACCCCTCAAGGCCAAGCAAACGACAAAAGGCAAAAAGAGAAAGGAAGTTCCCCTCCTCGGTGCTCAGCCCAAACAATCGATCCCAGCACTCAAAGTGCTTAATGTTCCCAAGCTGTACCAGGAACATTATGGTGGTATCGATATGGAAGAAGCTGCAAGGCTAGCGGCTGCTTGTTCAGTTACCGTGGAGGAATTGCTGTCTGCAGCAGATGCTGACATACCCACTGCTGATATAGCTCCTAAATTTGTCTACGTGGCCGACTTGGTCAGCAGAGAGCAGCTGCATAAACTGCCAACACATATGCGGAATTTGCATCAGTGGTACCTTGATGCATGCAAGGAGAAAAAAATGTACATCGTGGCGAGTATACCATGGGAATATTACTACCGAAAGGAGGAGATCCATATTGAGATGAATGAACTCTGGCAGTTATTCAATCTAGAAGCCCTCGACAAATCTCTCATGAGTTGCTATTGCTTGTAAGTTGTTAACTACATATAAGTTCATTTTCATTCAGTTCATGTTCGTTTTCATTGCATATATATACTCATTATATCTTATGGGTTCTCTTTTGCAGATCAAGATCGGTGAGTGCAAAAGTAATAATATTATCAATGTTGGGTTTGTTGACCCAGATAAAATACATGTTGAAACGGTGAAGCATAAACGCGAAGAAACGGGGGGAAACCTACTAAGGTTTTTGGGGCAGCAATATTTCTGTGATTCAATATTGTTTCCTTACAACTATGAGTGAGAGTCTTAATGATCTTTTATGCACATTCAATTTTTCTTACTCGATGTTAAGTGTAATTCCTGACGTATATGCATAACATGTGCAGCTTCCACTGGATTCTACTAGACATTCAACCTGATAAGGGAATAGTTGAAGTAAAAGACCCACTTGAGTAGAGGCACGGACGGGTTCCAGGGACTTGCAGAAGTTGCTCCAAGTGTAATTTCCTTCATCGCGCTTTATCTTTCGTGAGATATCAATTAATTATCCACTCATTCAATCATTCTTTTGCCTGGCAGGGCTTGGCAAGCTTTGAAGAATGTTCATAAGGAGATTACCTTTGCAAAGAAGCTAACATTTACTCCTGTACCGTGCCCCCAGCAGCCACAAGGGACGAATCTATGTGGATACTACGTTTGCGAGTCCATTCGCATGTTAACCATCGAGAAGCGAACAAAAATAAATTCGACGTAAGCAATAACATTCACAACTTTATTTATTATCATCAATATTTCGTTATCAAGACTGATATAGTCATACTCATCTCATTTTCGTATATAGGTCGACTTCATGCGGGACAGACTCCAACCAAAGGAACACGCACTAGGAATCGCGGAGGAACTGGCGGGACTTTTGGTTAGAGAAGTAATAAACAACAAAGGCTTGTTTAGTCCAAATAGTTGTTCTACCTCCAAATAGACGGTCGTTAGTACCGTTTGTCGATCGTGAGCTCCATGTATATATGTAGGGAACCTACGAATATGTGTAAGGGGAATCGACTTCTGCTTCCAATATTTGTTTGATCGATCTATATATATATATATAATGAATGAATGTGTACAACTTCTAGTAGCGTACAAATATATGCAACTTTTATTTTCGGACGAAAAAAAATGAAATAACAGGCGGTCGGTGGCGGGGGGGTCTTGCACCCTCAAACCCTAAAGCGAAGCGTTGTGCGCGCGCGCCACGTAGAGGGCCTTTTGTCGCGGGTGGTAATACCGCCCGCGACAAAAGGGCCTGTGCCCTGCGCGCCCCGCGGCTGCCACGTGGTGGACCTTATGTCGCGGGTCGTAAGTGACCCGGGATAAAAGGCCTCCCTTTTATCGCGCCTTGCTTGTCGCGGCTGGCCGCCCGCGACAAAAGGCCCTAACCACCTGGATCAAAAGGCCTGTTTTCCACTAGTGCCTATACAAATACAGGAGCCTCCATCGATCTATCTGTCCCTCGGTGACGATTCCGATTGGAATTTGTCCTGCACAACTATCGGAATTTTTCATGCTGATTGGAATTTGTCCGATTTTGTCGGAATTTGTCTAGCAAGGAGCTCAAGGACCTGCAGAGGATCCCCACTTCCATATTCTTGATCCGTGCCATCCTCTTGCTTGCCCGTCGATCTGCTCGGCTTCACCGGTCGATTTGGAGATCCCATGGCGGCCGCATCCATGGGCATGAAGCCCCCGGCGAGCACCTGGTGCCGCCTGCCACGAACTCATCTCTCGCACCGCCGTCCGCGGCACGCTCGGCGCTCCAGGCCCCCGCGCACCTCGGCTTCCGCACCCGGGGATGAAGCCGATGAGGAGGAGATCCTCGCCGCCGTCCCGTGCCTCGGTTGCGCACAGTACAACCGCGTCCTCGCGTTCCTCTGCCAGTTCGATCTGTCATCGTCCTCTCGGCGTTCCGCCACGGGATGACCGTGTCCACGGTAACGGCGGTGGCGCAGCAACTCAAGGACACCGCGGCGAACAGCTGGAGACCTGGAGTATGTGCTCACCGAAGACGACGACGCGCAGTTGCTGCCCTTTGATGCCGAGACGCCAGTCGCAGGTTTACTGAACAGGTTCAGTGTTTTCACGTGTTGTGCGGCAGATGGAGATGCCTTTCTCCAAGTGCGACAGCAGCGACATGATGAGCAAACTGGAGATTATGAAACGCCTTGCAGCCTACTTTAGTACTTTGCAAGAGATATGTTCGAAATCACGTTTCATACTCTCTTCGCAGTTTATTGTGGTTCTTGCAGTTAAGTTGCAGCTCAGTAATGAGCATGTTACGAGCCTGGCTATGGACATATTCTCGGCAACTGAAAAGAAGGGTGTTTCGTTGATTGGAATAGAGAAACAAATCACCAAAAGAAAAATAAGGCAACAAGGATATAATTTAAGGATTTTAAGGCGGGTATGATATTTTCAGATTGAATCACTACTTAGATATGGTTTTCAGATTCAAGTACTTAGATACGCCCCATGACAAGATTGTACTACTTTCACTCTTTTTCTTGCTCTTTAGTGATATTTACATAGTATCAAATATTATTTCTTTGGAAGAAAGCCTGGTTAAGGGAAAAATAAATGTACATACAAATGCATTCTTCTAGGTGTTGAGTAGTCCATGAGGACCTCCAAGTTGTATGCACATTTCGATGGACCGCAAAGGCATGTAGAAACATATATTTACCTTTGGTTCTAGGTCTGTACATATTAGTAAGATATATAAGGCAACTTGTAGATGTATTTTTGCAATACCTTTGTACTGGCCATGTAGGTTTGAAGCTTTTCTGTTGTGCTATATATCAGTAATTGTCTTAACATCGTTTTCTAAAAAACTTAGAAGTTATGTGCTTACACACTCTCTAGAAAAGGCTCAGTTGTAAGTAATTTTGTCTTTGTGTTTTTCCTCAACGATTTTCTAGAAGGCACAATTGCAAGTGAAGTACACATACTCGGTGTTGGAAAATGAACATGTTTCGACAAATACAACATTATTTCACAAACAATTTGTGTGGTTTGATAATTGAGCCGGAGCAACGCATGGGCAAATTTCCTATAACCAAAAAAATAAAAACTGCTGGTGGCCTAGGCCCGAAGAGTTCATGCATGCTGGTTTGATAGATCTACATTGATCTCTTTTGGCTGCGGCACAAGACCAACCACACCAGTTTGGGTCGGCAGAGCGACCAGGTCGTGGCGTCCCTGACCTCCTTTGTTCTTTTTTTTCTTTCTTTCTTCACCACGGGTCGCAATTAAGACATTTTCTTGACATGCGGTTCAAAATATACATGAATATTTTATTTAATTGTCGTTGGACAAGATTTGAGAAGAACTTCATCATTTCTTCTTCCAAAAGCAATTCAATTGCTTTTGAAAACAAAAGTGCAGTGCCGGTGTGAAGTTCAATTTTATTTGTGTATGCATCTGAGCTATTTCTATATTGTCTACCAGTAGCAGACACACTAGCAATTTAAAATTTCATTATTCAGCTTTCATTATTTTTCATGTTTAAATTTTCTGCTCTCACAAAAATGTGCAGTAGCAATTCATGGGCATTGCTTTTTTATGTTTAACACCATTACAAGTCTGCGGTATTTCAAGTGGGTGTTGTGAGAGAGCTCGCAATATAATATTTTTAGAATTAATTATGTTCATCATAAATAGGAGAAAACATGCCCACAATCAACGATCATTACAAAGAGAGGCCTCAACATGGATGGTTTGTTGTAGCTTTTGAGTATTTATTTTCTCGGTGCAACGCACGGGTACTTTTGCTAGTCTATACCTAATAATAAAGGGAGAAGTGTTTCCGTGGTTTGGACCGTTGTAATACGCTTTGGTACGTCATAATGCGCTTTCGTCCGTCGCCCCTCCGGCCAGCTCACGATCTGTTCGCGTTTGCAAAGGAAAGCGATTGGTGCCAGTTTGTTTGCGATCCGTTCTTGTTCCATAAGGAAACTGATTGTTGTCAAGAAAGAAAATAATGATTTGGGCAGCCAGACAGAGTGCAGATCGGTTCGAAGAAACAAACCATCGAGGGCTGATTGACAAAGACACAAAGTCCAGAACTCCATATACTTTTTTTTTTCTTCGAAAAGGGGAGTTTAACCCCGGCTTCTGCATCATGATGATGCACACGGCCTTTTATTAAAAAACAAGTATCAAAGTCTTACATAAGTCGTAACTCAAACATCGCGTACAGTCGATACAAAAATCAACCAGCGAAACCAAAAGGACATCATAAAAGTGGGCATCATGGTAGCCGCCTAGTATGCCGCCAGCCAGCCTGGCACAAGATATCCCGAGCGACCGTCAGGAGCTGTGTGCATCCAGAAGCCATGGCATCCCGTAGTCCCTCCGGCGAAAGGAGAGCCCATAGCTGAACCCAGTGATCCATCATATGAATAACCTGCAAATAGTGAAAAGATTGTTTTCTATTAAAAATAAGATCATTTCTTACCCTCCAAATAGACCAACATAAAGCAGATACCCCAACACGGATAAAAGCTTTAGACTGTCTATCTACCCCATTTAACCAATTTCCAAACAAATTTGTAATATTAGTTGGGGGCGGAAGATTGAAAGTGAAATTAACCGTACGCCAAAGAAGCTTAGCTAATGGACACTCAATGAAAAGGTGTTCAACAGTTTCCTGTTCTCCACAGAAAACACACTTCATACATCCATTCCAATTCCGTTTAGCTAAATTATCTTTAGTTAATAAAACCTTGTTGCTAAGGAACCACATGAATATTCGTATTTTTAAAGGGACTTTGACTCTCCACAAATATTTTCTCAAAAATGGGGTATGATCACTCATAAGATCTTCATACATAGATTTAACCGTAAATTTACCATTAGATGTCAAATCCCAAACAAAACGATCCTGTTCATCATTAAGATTTACCGTCATTAATTTGCGGCATAACTGCAACCATGAAGTCCATCTATTTCCCAATAACGCCCGTCTGAAACTAATATTCAGTGGGGTTTGAGCTAACACATGAGCTACCGTTACATTCTTGTGACGCGCAATATTATATAATGACGGATATTGATGCGCCAGAGGGGTTTTCCCTAACCAAACATCCTCCCAGAAACGAGTATTCATACCATTTCCGATTTTAAAAAATCCTCTATTAAAAAACTCTTCCTTCACATTCATTAGGCCCTTCCAGAAAGAAGAATCTGTGGGTTTTGGTTGTACTGCCGATAAAGTCTTATGCTTTAAATATTTATTGCTTAACAATTCCTGCCATACCCCGTCCTCATTAAGCAATTTGAACAACCATTTACTTAGTAAGCATTTGTTTTTGAGTTCAAGTACCTCAATACCTAAGCCACCTTGATCTTTAGGCCTACAAACAATATTCCATTTTGTGAGCCTATATTTTTTCTTATTTTCATCAGATTGCCAGAAAAACCTAGATCTATAGAAATCCAATCGTTTCCTTACCCCAACAGGTATCTCAAGAAAGGATAACATAAACATAGGTAAACTAGTTAAAACTGAATTAATAAGAACCAATCTATCCCCATAAGATAACAATTTTCCTCTCCAGCATCCCAGTTTGCTTTCAAACCGTGTTTCAACTGGATACCAGTCGGAATTTTTCAGTTTCCTGTAATGGATCGGAATACCTAAATATTTAAAGGGGAGAGATCCAACATCACATCCAAAGATCTGTTTATATTGATCTTGTTCCTCCTTTGCCTTTCCAAAACAGAAAAGTTCACTTTTGTGGAAGTTAATTTTGAGTCCCGACAATTCTTCAAATATGCATAAGATTAGCTTCATGTTTACAGCTTTGAGAAGATCATGTTCCAAAAAAAGGATTGTATCATCGGCATATTGTAGTATAGAGATACCCCCCTCAACAAGATG
Source organism: Lolium perenne (assembly GCF_019359855.2). Taxonomy (NCBI): domain Eukaryota; kingdom Viridiplantae; phylum Streptophyta; class Magnoliopsida; order Poales; family Poaceae; genus Lolium; species Lolium perenne. The sequence continues at coordinate 27,199,058 of NC_067248.2, read as the reverse complement.
AGGAATGAGCCCTCCAATCTGACCATCATTTTTTGCCCGTTCAATTAGAATGGCAAGCATATCTACAACAATGTTGAATAACATCGGGGACAAAGGGTCCCCTTGCCGCAAACCTTTTTTTGTTTGAAAATAATGACCAATATCATCATTTACCTTTACTCCCACACTCCCACCTTGAACGAATTTCTGAATTAAGCTACACCATTGTGTAGCAAAACCTTTCATTCTCAAAGTCTGTTGTAGAAACGACCATTTAACTTTGTCGTATGCTTTCTCAAAATCAATCTTAAATAATACCCCATCTAGTTGTTTTGTATGAAGTTCATGAATTGTTTCATGGAGAATAACAACTCCTTCTAAGATATTTCTCCCTGGCATAAACGCCGTTTGTGTTGGCTTGATAACTTTTGGGGCAATCCCCGTTATTCTATTTGTGCCAACTTTTGTAAAAATCTTGAAACATACATTTAGTTAGCAGATAGGTCTGTACTGTTGTATCTGTACCGCATCCTCCTTTTTGGGTAGTAGAGTGATGACCCCAAAGTTAAGTTTGTAAAGAGACAATTCTCCTATACTCAACTCATTAAATAGTGCCATTAAATCCAATTTTATTACATCCCAAAAATTTTGATAGAACTCCGCCGGAAAACCATCAGGACCCGGTGCTTTATTATGTTCCATCTGCGATATCGCCTCTAACACTTCCTCTTCAGTAAAAGGATTTGTTAAAATATCATTTTCATCCGCTGAAATCTGTGGTATATCATGATTCACATCTTCAATGAGGGAGATGTTGGTTGATTCTGGTGGCCCAAATAATTTTTTATAAAATTCAGTTATATATAACTTAAGGTTGTCTTCTCCAACAATAGTCCCTTCTTGTTGTTCTAACTGAAAAATTTTCTTTTTTCGATGTTTACCATTTGCAATCAAATGGAAATACCTCGTATTGTTGCCCCCCTCTTGTATATGTTTAACTTTAGCGCGTTGAGCCCACTTAGATTCTTCCTCCCGCCTTAACTTGCTCAAACCCTCATTCGCTTTTTTAAGTTCTTCTCTTTCATTCGGATTCAACGGATTAGTTTCCGCTTTAATATCAAGTCGCTCAATAATGTTTAACAATCTCTCTTTCTCCTTTTTGTATTGCCCACTTTGATTTTTTGCCCAACCTTTAAGAAACTTCCTAATATGTCTCAGTTTGTTTAGCCAAATATCAATAGGATTTAAGCCATATGTCACCGAATTCCACTCCTTCCGTATCATCTCAAAAAAACCTTCTTGTTTCAACCAATGTAACTCAAAGGAGAATTTTGAGATATTACCCAGGTGAGCTTTGACCCCTGAGTCAATAAGAATCGGTGCATGATCAGACTCCGCCCTTGTTAATGCTCGAACGGTTACTAAAGGAAATTTCTGTTCCCAAGCAATTGAAGCTAGAACTCTATCTAACTTCTCATAAGTAGGTTCGTCTCGACGACTGGCCCACGTATATTGTCTCCCTGAGAGAGCAATTTCTCTTAAGTTTAAATGTTCAATAATTGCATTAAAAACAAAAGGCCATCTAGCATTAAAATTATTGTTGTTCTTTTCTTCCCTCTTCCGAATAATATTGAAATCACCACCTACCAACATAGGTAGTGTTTCAGACTCACATGTTCGCACTAATTCAGCTAAAAATTCACCTTTGTGCAAGTCCTGAGCAGCCCCATAGACTGGCACCAAGATCCACTCAAAACCATCTCTTTTGCATTTTATATGTAATTTAACACAAAAATCCCCAGTAGTTACCTTTATCACCTGTAGGGTATCTGAATTTATTCCCACTAGAATACCTCCAGACCTACCATGAGGGGGTAAACAAAACCAAGAATAGTTGTATCCTGCCGCAAGTTGATTCAGAAAAGGTATAGAGAAGTTTGATCTCCCAGTCTCCAACAAGGCTAGAAAATCAAGCTTGTGTTCCCTAATAGCCTCTCTGACAAACAAATGCTTGGCAGTATCACCAAAACCCCCTGGATTCCAATTCATGCCTTTTAGACTCTGCATCATGAGAATTGTTTTTTAATCCTTCTCCTAGTACTTTTGCGAATATTATTAGTATCGTATGTTTTCCTTTGTCTAGTTTTTTTCCCCTTGATAGCCGGTTTTAAAAGTTCCACCGGATCATCAAAATCAAGTGGAATACTCTCATCCTCGACTAAATCCTCACATAGAGTAGATACTTTAGACATGAGAAGAGTCGATGGCCCCTCATCCTTATTCATATTCTCATCGACATTCTTTTGCAACATTGTTAAGATTCGATTCTCCTCTAAACACTTAATCCCCCTAATAGACTCTGACACCTCCATATCATTTTTCCCCAGTGATATACCTAAAGACCCCGCTCTATGAATAAAATCTACGTCACAGTAAAACCTACGTGTGTCATCTGTTTACTTACACATCAGAGCGTTTGTGGCATGTAGCCGAGTAGAACTCATCTCCTACAAGAACACGATCGCTCAAACACACCTATATGAAAATACTAGCGACGAAACACCATGATCAATACGACTTCGAGTTTGCTTTGTCCTCACACGGTGATAGGAGATTTCTCGCATCAGCCGATCGCCATGGTCATCCTCGTCTGAAAACCGAGTCCCAGCTTCTTCGACTACGTATACAGCGGCAAATTAACCGCCGACCAAGTCTTCGCCTCAACGGCTGGGTAACGAACGAGACACACTTGCTCGGGCGAGTTGGGCTTCACGTCCGGCACGCTGTTCCTGATTAGCACGCTAGGCATGAAGTAGTTGCTCGATATTAGCGAGGCAGCCGGCGAGTTTGGAGAGTTCATCGGGGACCGACATCGGCTCTGAGCCATCCCGAAAGACGAGCGCAAACCCTGCTCTTTCCCGTACTCCGGCATGCTCTCGCGGGCAGTCACGAATCACATGGCTCCGTCCGGCGCTGGCGTCAGCAGCGCCGTCCTGAAGCTATGGACCAACACCCACGAGCTCGCACCCATAGTATGCCTTTCTCTACCTCCCTCCGCTTCTGCTTGCGGTGGCGCCGGAAGGCAAAACTCTGGATAGACAATGAGACAACGACAAGCAGGTGCTTCTCACCACTGCGGCGGTGCCCCACGCCATCAGGGACTCGCTCTCGGTGTACACGGAACAGACCAAGAGCACGTTCTGTAACACGGTCCAGTTGTCTCGCAGGCAGGTCGGCCATCAACAACTCACATAGTCACATGAGCCAGGACCCGGTGAGGCACCTCTCCACTGACGTCTGTGGATACGAATCGTCCTTAAGTCTTTAACTGCAATACTGTATATGACAAGTTGAGGCAGCTTCTGCGATGTTTATACAGGGACGGACACAGTCTCAACAATTTGTGTGAGGAGCTACTGAAGTCGTTTGCCACCAAGCTGTATGATTTTTGTGTCGGTATCCACTACTTTACATAGGCCTAGCACTGCCCGCTAATCTTCATGCAAATGAAAACATCCCAAGTTTCTATAAGGGTGCGACTGAGCTAGAGTAATAGAAGTTCTGAATTAAGTGCCAACATGGCACAGTGATCTTCATATTTCAGTACTTTTCAGTTTGACATTGAGAGGTGCATTGACGACATACCTGGGCATGTGTCGGGCCGGGCCGGGCCGGGCCTCGGGCCGGCCCGAGATAGGCCCGACGCAAAAAAAAATTCGGCCCAAGCCCGGCCCGGCCCGGCAAAAAACACACCAAGCCCGCCGGGCCATCAGGTCGCGGGCCGGGCCGTAGGCTTAATCTCAGTTTTCGGGCTACCCAGGCCCGGCCCGGCCCGGGTGTCGGGCCAACATATCTCGGCCCAGGCCCGAGTTTTTCGGGTCGGGTCAAGCCGGGCCGCTCGGGCCGGGCTGCCCATGGCCAGATCTAATTGACGAGAACCTGTCTGGATCAGGTGAGAAGGGATAAGAATATGGCCGCTGTATCTGATTATGGGCCTGACAATTTTAAGTGAAAGGTAGAAACTGAGATTAAGATAGTCAGAAACACAAAATTTTAAGCACAATAGAGGATTTCTACGCATGTAAGCATATCTGGTTATGCCCCTTTTTTGCTCACATACTGATTTCTTCCAAAAACTTCGCTACATAGAGGGAAAGAGAGAGCTGCTTGGAGAAAATCGCCCGTGAATCTAAAAGATGCGGTCTCTAAATTGCAGGCAAGGTACTTAGTAACGAGAATCATAGTGTTGATGAAAGGGATTTGAGCATTGTTTTGGTCTGCTTCGCACATAGATGTAAAATTTTAGGAGCGATATATTCCTACATGCGATATCGGGAAGGATCATTGTCTTCATGTAAGGTAATTCATCAATCGTCTTATTGTATTGGGTCCTTCGCCCAATATATTTTTGATCGAGATCAGCTAGATACCACCTTTCCCGTTTTAGCAAACCACGACCTAACCCAGTTTACTTTATATCTATGTGTGATTCGTTAAGATAGGATCATTTTCCTCTAAAATCCATTAACTATTTATCTTCCTTTTCTTATTTTGTATTCGGGTGAGTGAAACAAAACAGCTTAAAAAGTTGTAGTAAAAAAACATCTCATTTCCTACATACAAGAAAAAGTCGAAGTAAACATAAGCATGCCCGCGCGACCTCAATACTATCTAAACTTATATTTTCCTCTCCCGTAGCAACGCACAGGCATTTTGTGCTAGTATAATATAATAGACTAGCTGGGTTGCCCGCGCATTTGTGCGGCTAGATTTATATATCTTTCCCATCATATTTACACAATCAAATCAATTTAACAATTAAGTCATTTTACTATGTATTTCTATATTATATTTGGGCTTAACTTTTGCCAAAATATTGATCGATTTAATAGGCATTGATTAGATGTCATTGAAGTAAAGATCGTAACTAACTGTAAGCCCTAAAAAGTATGATCAGATTTATTGCTAAATTATACCAAGTTTGTGAATTTGTCGTTGATTTCAAACAAATGGAAGAATATAAGGTAAACAAAAAATCTTCATATTTTTCCATGTTAAAATATATAGGCTTTCATACTGATCTTCATATTTTTCCTCTTTGATCAGCTCCTCACCCCCAACGTATGTTTTCACCATTAGGACTTTCTGTAATTTCTTACCACAAAGTGAACAAGCACTCCTTCCGTGTTAAACTGGTCCACCTTTAGAATATGTGGACAAAAGAAATTCGTTGTATTCAGCTGAATACCCTTTACTTTTTTAAAAGAATATAAAAAATGTATATATAAGTACTCCTCCATGTTAAAATAAGTATCTCGGTCTTTTTGGATAAGGATATATTTACAAATTGAAATGGATATAGAGATCATGTTTTGCGTCAGATACTTTTTCCTGTCATTTGAATACTCATTGTTAATATTTTTGCCTGTTGTCATAAACCATCGAGCAATCACGATTGATAATGCAAATATTTCATGTCCATTGACACTCCTATGTGACCTCCATGACCGGTGCGCGCACATTCATTTATTGGTCGACGTTGTAGACAAACACTGTTATTTTATCAGATGGGCTGACTTCTTATACGCATGAATTGCTTCTCTTCTGGTCAAGCGGTCTATGCCCACTTAAACTCAGGCAATCGAGGTCCTGCTAGTTTTCTTGTTAATGCACGATTCAGCAGCAGCGGCGGCAAGTGCACGAAGCGGCGTACTGCTGGTCTGCTTGTCAATACGCACGATCTCTGGAGCGGCAGCAAGTACATGAAGCGGCTCATCCGCGACGTGGCCCTTTCTTAGTTGATTGTTATCATGCGGAGCTGGTCGTCGTCGGCAGCAGCAAACACATGAAGCGGTTCAGCTAGTCGTCGTCGGCCTCTAAGACATCAAGCAGCTCTGGGCGAGGTGCGGGCTCGCGGCAACCTGACCCTTAGAAGCAACATCTTCGTCATCGTGTCGAGCTAGTCGCTCGGTGGCGGCAGCGCCGGATCACCTGAGGAGTTCACATGCGCATGTAGGCACACATAAGAATGACGTTGACGTTGTAGTTCTGTTGATCAATCTACTACTTCCGTTTTTAGGAGTTTAATGTCCGGTGGCACACGGCGCGAACAGCCGCTCGACGGAGACCGTGGCGTGAAGCCATGAACTTTGTGACAACCAGATCAACGATGACGGCGATGACATTGCTGCTAGGGATTACGGACCTCGTCCAGCGATGGAGGCGCGAGCAAGAGTACGCGCAGCCAGCCTCTACCGTCACCCCGTCACGCCTTTGCACACTCCAATGAGCTGCAATTTTGCATCCATGCAGCACCACACGGATATAGCGCCCACTTAATTAGAGTCCTACTTCCATACGTATGATGCATCTGCGGGATCTTACCTGTACATGCTTCCTTATGTATCTTCATGAAATCATCTGGATGACTGCTGGCGTGTAGTTGATGGTGGTAGTATTGCAGCAGTAGTAACACAGTAAAACAGTAAACAAGCAGCGATAGCAGTATTTAGGAACAAGGCCTAGGGATTAGACTTTCACTAGTGGACACTCTCAACATTGATCACATAACAGAATAGATAAATGCATACTCTACACTCTTGTTGGATGATGAACACATTGCGTAGGATTACACGAACCCTCAATGCCGGAGTTAACAAGCTCCACAATTCAATGTTCATATTTAAGTAACCTTAGAGTGTAAAATAGATCAATACGACTAAACCAAGTACTAACGTAGCATGCACACTGTCACCTTCATGCTAAGAAAGGAGGAATAGATCACATCAATACTATCATAGCAATAGTTAACTTCGCAATCTACAAGAGATCATGATCATAGCATAAACCAAGTACTAACACGGATGCACACACTGTCACCATTACACCGTGCAGGAGGAATAAAACTACTTTAATAACATTGCTAGAGTAGCACATAGATAAATTGTGATACAAAACACATTGCAATCATAAAGAGATATAAATAAGCACTTCACTATGCTCTTCATAACAGCGAATAAGTATTCTGTGAAATATAGCCTAAGAGACCCACACGGTGCACACACTGTCACCTTTACACACGTGGGACAAGGAGTCTCCGGAGATCACATAAGTAAAATTCACTTGACTAGCATAACGACATCTAGATTACAAGCATCATCATATGAATCTCAATCATGTAAGGCAGCTCATGAGATTATTGTATTGAAGCACATAGGAGAGAGAGATGAACCACATAGCTACCGGTACAGCCCCGAGCCTCGATGGAGAACTACTCCCTCCTCATGGGAGCAGCAGCGGTGATGAAGATGGCGGTGGAGATGGCAGCGGTGTTGGAGAAGCCTTCCGGGGGCACTTCCCCGTTCCGGCGGCGTGCCGGAACAGAGACTCCTGTCCCCCAGATCTTGGCTTCGCGATGGCGACGGCTCTGGAAGGTTTCTGTGGGTTTCGTCGAACTTATCAGGGTTTTCGCGACGGAGGCTTTAAATAGGCGAAGAGGCGGCGCCAGAGGGTCGAAGGGATGCCCACACCATAGGGTGGCGCAGGCCCCCCCTGGCCGCGCCGGCCTAGGGTTTGGTGGGCCTGCGCCCCCTCTCTGGCGGCTCTCGGGTGTTCTGGATGCTTCCGGGCAAAATAGGAACCTGGGCGTTGATTTCGTCCGATTCCGAGAATATTTCGTTACTAGGATTTCTGAAACCAAAAACAGCAGAAAAACAAAGAATCGGCACTTCGGCATCTTGTTAATAGGTTAGTTCCAGAAAATGCACGAATATGACATAAAGTGTGCATAAAACATGTAGATATCATCAATAATGTGGCATGGAACACAAGAAATTATCGATACGTCGGAGACGTATCAGCATCCCCAAGCTTAGTTCTGCTCGTCCCGAGCAGGTAAAACGATAACAAAGATAATTTCTGGAGTGACATGCCATCATAAACTTGATCATACTATTGTAAACACATGTAATGAATGCAGCAATCAAAACAATGTATATGACATGAGTAAACAAGTGAATCATATAGCAAAGACTTTTCATGAATAGCACTTCAAGACAAGCATCAATAAGTCTTGCATAAGAGTTAACTCATAAAGCAATAATTCAAAGTAAAGGTATTGAAGCAACACAAAGGAAGATTAAGTTTCAGCGGTTGCTTTCAACTTATAACATGTATATCTCATGGATAATTGTCAACATAGAGTAATATAATAAGTACAATATGCAAGTATGTAGGAATCAATGCACAGTTCACACAAGTGTTTGCTTCTTGAGGTGGAGAGAAATAGGTGAACTGACTCAACATTGAAAGTAAAAGAATTGTCCTCCATAGAGGAAAAGCATCGATTGCTATATTTGTGCTAGAGCTTTTATTTTGAAAACATGAAACAATTTTGTCAACGGTAGTAATAAAGCATATGTATAATGTAAATTATATCTTACAAGTTGCAAGCCTCATGCATAGTATACTAATAGTGCCCGCACCTTGTCCTAATTAGCTTGGACTACCGGATCATCACAATGCACATGTTTTAACCAAGTGTCACAAAGGGGTACCTCTATGCCGCCTGTACAAAGGTCTAAGGAGAAAGCTCGCATTGGATTTCTCGCTATTGATTATTCTCAACTTAGACATTCATACCGGGACAACATAGACAACAGATAATGGACTCCTCTTTTATGCATAAGCATGTAACAACAATTAATAATTTTCTCATATGAGATTGAGGATATATGTCCAAAACTGAAACTTCCACCATGGATCATGGCTTTAGTTAGCGGCCCAATGTTCTTCTGTAATAATATGCATGCTTAACCATAAGGTGGTAGATCGCTCTTATTTCAGACAAGACGAACATGCATAGCAACTCACATGAAATTCAACAAAGAGTAGTTGATGGTGTCCCCAGTGAACATGGTTATCGCACAACAAGCAACTTAATAAGAGATAAAGTGCATAATTACATATTCAATACCACAATAGTTTTTAAGCTATTTGTCCCATGAGCTATATATTGCAAAGGTGAATGATGGAATTTTAAAGGTAGCACTCAAGCAATTTACTTTGGAATGGCGGAAAATACCATGTAGTAGGTAGGTATGGTGGACACAAATGGCATAGTGGTTGGCTCAAGTATTTTGGATGCATGAGAAGTATTCCCTCTCGATACAAAGTTTAGGCTAGCAAGGCTTATTTGAAACAAACACAAGGATGAACCGGTGCAGCAAAATTCATATAAAAGACATATTGAAAACATTATAAGACTCTACACCGTCTTCCTCGTTGTTCAAACTCAATACTAGAAATTATCTAGATCTTAGAGAAACCAAATATGCAAACCAAATTTTAGCATGCTCTATGTATTTCTTCATTAATGGGTGCAAAGCATATGATGCAAGAGCTTAAACATGAGCACAACAATTGCCAAGTATCACATTATCCAAGACATTATAGCAATTACTACATGTATCATTTTTCAATTCCAACCATATAACAATTTAACGAAGAAGAAACTTCGCCATGAATACTAAAAGCTAAGAACACATGTGTTCATATGCAACAGCGGAGCGTGTCTCTCTCCCACACAAGCATGATGTAATCCAATTTATTCAAACACAAACAAAAATAAAAGCACACTGACGCTCCAAGTAAAGTACATAAGATGTGACCGAATAAAAATATAGTTTCAAGAGAAGGAACCTGATAATTTGTCGATGAAGAAGGGGATGCCTTGGGCATCCCCAAGCTTAGACGCTTGAGTCTTCTTGATATATGCAGGGGTGAACCACCGGGGCATCCCCAAGCTTAGACTTTTCACTCTTCTTGATCATAGTATATCATCCTCCTCTCTTGACCCTTGAAAACTTCCTTCACACCAAACTTCTCATAAACTTCATTAGAGGGGTTAGTACATAATCAAAAACTCACATGTTCAGAGGTGACACAACCATTCTTAACACTTCTGGACATTGCTCAAAGCTACTGGAAGATAATGGAACAAAGAAATCCACCCAACACAGCGAAAGAAGCAATGCGAAATAAAAGGCAGAATCTGTCAAAATAGAACAGTCCGTAAAGACGAATTTTTAATAAATACTTCCGTTGCTCAGATCAGAAAACTCAAAACTAATGAAAGTTGCGTACATATCTGAGGAACACGCACGTAAATTGGCATATTTTTCTGATTTTTCTACAGAGAAAACAGCCCAGATTCGTGACAGATAGAAATCTGTTTCTGCGCAGAAATCCAAATCTAGTATCAACCTTCGATTAGAGGCTTCACTTGGCACAACAAAACACAAAACTAAGATAAGGAGAGGTTGCTACAGTAGTAAACAACTTCCAAGACACAAATATAAAACAAAGTACTGTAGCAAAATAACACATGGGTTATCTCCCAAGAAGTTCTTTTCTTTATAGCCATTAAGATGGGCTCAGCAGTTTTGATGATGCACTCGCAAGAAATAATATTTGAAGCAAAAGAGAGCACCAAAAGGCAAATTCAAAACACATTTAAGTCTAACATGCTTCCTATGCATAGAAATCTTGTAAATAAACAAATTCATGAAGAGCAAAATAACAAGCATAGGAAGATAAAACAAGTGTAGCTTGAAAAATTTCAGCACATAGAGAGGTGTTTTAGTAACATGAAAATTTCTACAACCATATTTTCCTCTCTCATAATAACTTTCAGTAGTATCATGAGCAAACTCAACAATATAACTATCACATAAAGCATTCTTATCATGAGTCTCATGCATAAAATAATTACTCTCCACATAAGGATAATCAATTTTATTAGTAATAGCGGGAGCAAATTCAACAAAGTAGCTATCATTATTATTCTCATCAAGTGTAGGAGGCATAGTATAATCACAACAAAATTTACTCTCCATAGTAGGTGGCATAAGACCACTATCATCATAAATAGGAGGCAAAGTATCATCAAAGAAAATTTTCTCCTCAATGCTTGGGGGACTAAAAAGATCATGAAAACCAGCTTCCCCAAGCTTAGAACTTTCTATATTATTATCAACAATGGTGTTCAAAGCGTTCATACTAATATTACTACCAGCATGCAAATAAGATTCCATAGGTTTTTTAATTTTCGCATCAAACAATCCATGTTTTAAATCAGGAAATAGAATAAGAAGATCATTCTTGTCCATTATGCCAAACTAGTGTAAACAAGAAACAAAAAGTTGCAATTGCAGGATCTAAAGAAAATAGCTTCGAGTACTTACAATGCGCCGGAAAATAGCGTAGTAGCCGAGATCCGGAGTGTGAGTACCTTTTACCTTTCCTCCCCGGCAACGGCGCCAGAAAATAGCTTGCTGGCGTGTAGTTGATGGTGGTAGTATTGCAGCAGTACTAACACAGTAAAACAGTAAACAAGCAGCGATAGCAGTATTTAGGAACAAGGCCTAGGGATTAGACTTTCACTAGTGGACACTCTCAACATTGATCACATAACAGAATAGATAAATGCATACTCTACACTCTTGTTGGATGATGAACACATTGCGTAGGATTACACGAACCCTCAATGCCGGAGTTAACAAGCTCCACAATTCAATGTTCATATTTAAGTAACCTTAGAGTGTAAGATAGATCAATACGACTAAACCAAGTACTAACGTAGCATGCACACTGTCACCTTCATGCTAAGAAAGGAGGAATAGATCACATCAATACTATCATAGCAATAGTTAACTTCGCAATCTACAAGAGATCATGATCATAGCATAAACCAAGTACTAACACGGATGCACACACTGTCACCATTACACCGTGCAGGAGGAATAAAACTACTTTAATAACATTGCTAGAGTAGCACATAGATAAATTGTGATACAAAACACATTGCAATCATAAAGAGATATAAATAAGCACTTCACTATGCTCTTCATAACAGTGAATAAGTATTCTGTGAAATATAGCCTAAGAGACCCACACGGTGCACACACTGTCACCTTTACACACGTGGGACAAGGAGTCTCCGGAGATCACATAAGTAAATTTCACTTGACTAGCATAACGACATCTAGATTACAAGCATCATCATATGAATCTCAATCATGTAAGGCAGCTCATGAGATTATTGTATTGAAGCACATAGGAGAGAGATGAACCACATAGCTACCGGTACAGCCCCGAGCCTCGATGGAGAACTACTCCCTCCTCATGGGAGCAGCAGCGGTGATGAAGATGGCGGTGGAGATGGTAGCGGTGTCGATGGAGAAGCCTTCCGGGGGCACTTCCCCGTTCCGGCGGCGTGCCGGAACAGAGACTCCTGTCCCCCAGATCTTGGCTTCGCGATGGCGGCGGCTCTGGAAGGTTTCTGTGGGTTTCGTCAAACTTATCAGGGTTTTCGCGACGGAGGCTTTAAATAGGCGAAGAGGCGGCGCCAGAGGGTCGAAGGGGTGCCCACACCATAGGGTGGCGCGGGCCCCCCTGGCCGCGCCGGCCTAGGGTTTGGTGGGCCTGTGCCCCCTCTCTGGCGGCTCTCGGGTGTTCTGGATGCTTCCGGGCAAAATAGGAACCTGGGCGTTGATTTCGTCCGATTCCGAGAATATTTCGTTACTAGGATTTCTGAAACCAAAAACAGTAGAAAACAGCAACTGGCACTTCGGCATCTTGTTAATAGGTTAGTTCCAGAAAATGCACGAATATGACATAAAGTGTGCATAAAACATGTAGATATCATCAATAATGTGGCATGGAACACAAGAAATTATCGATACGTCGGAGACGTATCAATGACCACGACCAACACGAAGCCATCAGTAGTCTCGCCGTCGTCGCCTCGGATTTATGAGAAACTTTATGCGGGGCTGTTGCCAGGGGATGCTGCTATCTTCAGATTCAATCTTCGTGGCGTGCTTCTATATCACCATCGAACCTAAATTCTCGCCGCTGCATACCGTACTCAGAGGAATTGTTGCTTCGTCGGAGCCAGATCGCCAATAGCCCTCGCCGTCATTCTTGCGGGACTATTGCCGAGGGACGTTGTGCGTCTGCGGTGTTGGCAAGCCACGGCCATCACCCTTCAGATCTCGATCTTGTTCCGCCGCCATGCACAGCTCAGAGACGTCGTCAACACATGAGTAGTTGATCCGGCAAAGCCAAACGGACTCGTGCCTTACCTGACCAAATAAATAAATGTTGTTGAGATACATGTAGAGTTTATATTACGCACGGCACAAACAACTCTCAATCTGAACGGCAGACAAGTCAAAGAAATAGGAGTCCTTGTTCTTCTAAACCGGTTAACCGGTTGTATTTGCATCGCTAACGTGGGGCATACATATTTTTAATCTGAGGCGTTCGTTTCTATTGCACAATCTTTGATTAATCTAAGCCATTCGTGTATTTGCATCGCTAAAGTGGGGCATACATATTTTTAATCTGAGGCATTCGTTTCTATTGCACAATCTTTGATTAATCTAAACCATTCATTGTTTGTTGTTTTAATAATATAATAGATGCTCCCGAACTCCGATTCGAATGAAACCAATTTTGTTTGAGAGATAAGAACAAATGCTATCCTATGGAAAGTGAAAACACAAGAATCTATAGGAGGGGATTTTATCATGAATATAAAAGGTAGAACCTTATATCATGAATAACCGGTAAAATCACCCAACCTCGAAAACGCAATAGAAGATGCATGTGAACTCCGTTTTCGATGAACTTGGGCTTGTTGTAAAGCTAGCAACAAGCTCAAGAACCTCACACATAGAAACACCAAGAAGCAATAAGGATATGCAAAGTATGCATAGGATTGAGCTCCTAAGACGATGCGATCAAGTTACCCAACTGAAAGCCCCTCTTAATAGTGCGGCTATCTATCCTATAATCTGGTCTCCCAACATCCACCTTGAGACCGGTAAAAGGAAAACCTAGCAAGGCCATACCTTTGCCTTGCGCATCCCGCTTGATCTTGATGATAACATTTCAAGCTCTACACAAGCCGGAATGCGACACTTGATCAATGTTGCTTAGTGAAGACTCACAAATGTTCCTCCATACACTATGATGGGAAAGCACCATTGATGCACATCTTCACATGTCCATTATCACCAAATGGACGACAAGCTTCAAGCATGTGATCCACTCAAGATGCTCATCTTGAACTTGTCCAACTCAACCTTGTATCTTCTCATACTCACATAAGATAGAGCATGGCTAATATTGGGTTCCACATAAGAACCCATCTTCATTTCTTCTTCTTGATCATATCACATATGTATCTTTAAAACGATGATCTTGATACCAATACACAAGGTATATCTTTATCTTCATGGTATCCATACTTGAATCCAACACATGGAATACAAGAAGTACCTATGGAATATTCCTTCATATAAACTCAATGAAAACATTAGTCCATAGGGGTTGTCATTAATTACCAAAACCACACATAGGGCCAATGTACCCTTACAATCTCCCCCATTTTGGTAATTGATGACAATCACAATAAGAGGGTTTATATAATGAATATTAGAAACAAGTACGCAACTTATCCGAGAATAAGTTGTATACAAGAGGTTGTATTTGATATGGTCAAGTAACACAAAGCTACTAGCCCATATCAAAACCGGCTCTACTCACACAACTACAACAAATGCAAGGGATGTGAGTAGAACCAATATATATAGAGAAAAATCCCCCACAATGTATGCACGTGTGATGAACATGAATTCATTGCATATATTGTCAAGATTAACCTTTGGGATAGTTTCCACTATATATATATACAACCATGCAAGACATACAAATATGGAATGCATGAGAGGCAAAACACTTAAGCACAAACCAAACTTAAGTATAAAACCATTCCCTTAAACACTCTAAACTTCTCCCCCATTGGCATCGATTGTCAAAATGGGTGAAAATTTTAGAAGGCCAATATAATGTGAGTTCCTCCCCAAAGTGTGCACTTCTCATAATTTGAGTGGAATCAAATGCACATATCCAATGATGAATATTTGAAGGAAGTCAAACTATATTGAGGATCAAAGATTGCATAAAGATAACATGGTGAAGTGAGCTTCAACAAATAAAGCAAGCAATCAAAGATCCAATTGGACAAACAAAGGTATCAAGATAAGAGAGATATAGTGCTCTAAATAAAATAAGAAAGCTCCCCAAGATTCGTGCACAATTTATAATGTTTGCATTTGAATACAATATGCACAAACATGGAATCCTCACTCCCTCTATATCATTTAGAACACAACTAAGATAAAGAGAATATGCTTATCAAGAACAACTTGAGTCCAAACAATTACGAGATATGAGTGCATGAAGAAAAACAAATAAACCAAGCACTCATAAATCTTCTTTACCAACACCACTAAAATCAAAAGGATAGGAAGATGGTTGGCAAAGAACAAGGATATCAAGGTGATGGATTAACGCTCTCATGTATATGAGTTTCTAGAGTGGACAAGATGATCCATAAAGAAACATGCACACAATAGAGATTAATAAAATAAATAAGACAAGATATCCAAGATGAAGTCATAAAATATACCAAAGGATGTTTGCTTAAAAAGCATATATAGCCTATGGCTCCAATTTTCACTAGTGGTATATGAATGAACTTCAACTAAGAAAATCTCAAAAACATCACAACTAGCAATAAGGGAAGTAAAGCTAGTTGGAATGTTTTGAGAAAGGCAACAAGTATCATAAATATGGATTTATTTCGCAATTTCATCAATATTGCACATAAGAGCCCTTTGAGGAATTGATATGCAACAAATTGCTAGAGGGCATATTTGAGATAGGTGAATCACAAACATGATATATATATATATATTCCTATCATATGCATCTACTCAAATTACTCAAGTGTACAATAAGAAGTTTTCTTTAAAAGGATTTTTCAAGAATCGTAATATTTTCGGAATAAAGAATTTCATGCCAAGATGCAACCTACAAGAGGTTGGATGCTATATGAGTATGCATGAGTAAGATACTTGTTACCGAGATAGAAAAGGCATGATGTAGTAGATAAGAGTTCATCGATCATCCTAGCTTGACTCCAATTCTCATATGGTGACAACACCTTCCTTATAGATGAGACAAGCCTCCATTGCATCTCCAATGTACCTAAAACATCATTCAAGTACATCTTGGTCCCCAAACTCATTGGGTCCAATATGGTTAGACTAACCACAATATATAGGACACACTCCATATAAATATGTGCATATTTTGGATAAAATTTGAATTTCATGCACATCTTAGCCATTTAGGATTTGATGGAGTATATTCTATATAATGGATCGAAGAAAGGAAACATGCTACAAGTATAAACAAATTACATACAAGCATGCACAAAAACTTTTAAAGATCCAAGAAAGATATAATTTGGACAAAACACCAAATGAATTGAATAAGGCATAAAGGTGTCACCAAACAAATTTGTTGTCCAAATTATATCAAAGACGCAAATCACAAATGATTTGTTCAACAAAGTTCAACAAATGAACTAAGAAGAAACCATCGAGCATAAAGGATGAAATAAAGCAAACATGCTGAAAAATTTATCTCATTCAAGAAAATAAAATATGTAAGAGGGAATGAGATAGAAAACTCCCCAAAAGAGCAAGGTTCAAACAAATAAACCAAACCCTCTAAACTTTTCACAATGGCACAATGTACCGTAAGGAAAAGGTTTGTCTTCCAAAACAAACACTTGATATGAATCAAGAGAATTTATCAAAAGATTTTTCAAAGGAGCAAGGAAGACACATGGGAGCAACAAAGATTTCTTGGAAATAAAGTAAGGAAATAGGAAGCAATCCAAGATGAAGATGATCCATAAATTCGACCACATACAAGGTTATCAATTGTCAAAGACAATGAGAATATTGGAATTAGTTTCTGGTGGAGTATTAACAATGGTGGTAAGGATCAACTTCACAATAAAAGGCATACGATAAGTATATAGAATTAAGCACTATGCACGAATGAAGATTCTTGATAGCTTCAACTAGTCAAACAATCACGCACGGCAATGATTAGAATAACTTGAAGCAATCGGTGTCCCAAATAAGATATAGAGATACGTATTTGAGGGAAAACCGTACCAAGAATTTCTTACTCAAACAAGAATCCATAAGATGAGCAATAAAAGTTTTTCAATAGAAGTGGAGCTTGTTTGAGCAAATATGCCACCTAGGATCAAGATAATTACATGTATCAACACTAAGTGGCATAACCTCATATGTTCACATTTTCTAGGCTTGTGATATGTACAAAACATATTACTCCCCCATAGTGTGATAAGTCATTTCTTCTAAAACAAGAGGCAACTAAAATTCGACTAGAGATGATTAATGGATATTAAAATTTGAATTTCTCATGAGTATGACACACCACATAGTGACTAGATAATCTTGCAATATCAATACTAAGTGGTGATACCCATATACATACATTTTATAGAAGGAGAAATGCACAAAGCATAACACTCCCCCAAAATGGGATGTTCCATTAATCACTCAAAGAGAGCCAAATAAGATGTCATCAAGATGCATTAGGCTCACAACAATACACAAGTATATGAAGAGTCAAACAAACATACTTGAATACTCAAGATAGGTAAGTAAGACACAACACATACACACACATATTTGGTACAAAACCAAACATGCAAAGGGGCAAGTAACTTACAATAAATATGATGAGTTGAAGTATAAGTTACCGCAAGGAGGAACATTGGATACAAGATATAGATGATGATTCATATGACTTGGATTGGTCAAAATATAATATATGAAGATCCCTTAATTCTTCATGAAATAGCCAAATCTCCAATGCCCTCCACATGCACCTATTGATCAAGTTTGAGCTTGTTGGTCCCCAACCAAGTTGGGTCCTAAGAGGTTAGTCACAATAGGCTTGGCAACCCAAATGGTCCTTTTCTTGAGACCACTTTGAGTTCCAACAAACTTGGCAAACACATTGCCATCCTTATCTTTCCCTAGAGAATAATCATCATCAACAATTATAGGGTTAGATAAGGTACCACCTAAGCAAGAAGAAGCAAAGTGCCCCTTCTTACGACATAAGTAGCAAGTGTTCCCCTCTCTTCTTTATTGATTTCTTCTCTTGGGGAACAATATATTGTTTCTTCTTGGGAAGTGGCCTATCTTCAACTTGAGGTCGAGCATGAGCTTGACCTTGACCTTGTGGCCGTTTCCCTTGTTGTTTCTCACTCAAGTGCTTCTTCTTCTTCAATGGGCATGATCTAACATGATGCCCTTCAACCTTGCAATTGAAGCAAACCAACTTGGCCGGATCCTTGACTTTGTATTGGCCCTTCTTCTTGTTGCCCTTGCTCTTGGACTTGTTCTTGTTATTGGAGTTGAATCCAAGTCCACTCTTGTCATTGGGGGATTGTTGCGCACTCAACATCTTGTCTAGTGCGGATTTCCCTTCATGATGCTTTTTCCAAGTCTTTCTTCAAAGAAAGGACTTGGGCCTCGAGCTCTTTTATTTCCTCTACATGGTTAGTAGAAATACAAGTACTAGAGGAAGTAGAAGCTTCATTGTTAGAGCAACAAGGCAAAGTGAGTAATCCAACACAAGGTGTATCACTAGTTTGACTAGATGGATTACAAGGACTAGCACATGGCAATATAGCATTTGTAGTAGAGATTGTGCTAATGTCCACATGAGGCTCACAAGATGTTACCTTGGTGATACTAGCCTCATGAGCTAACTTTAGCCCATCATAGGAAATTAGAAGGTCATCATGAGAGCCCGAGAGCTTTTTATGACTTTCTTCCAATTCCCTATAATTGCTAGTTAGCAACTCAAGTTGAGCCCTTAACTCAACATTCTCCTTTAAGATAGATGCTTCACAAGAAGTAGAGTTAGTAGCACAAGCATCAACAATAGTTTTCTCATTTTCATGCATATAGGATTCAATTTTTTGTGTAAGCATAAAATTAGTATGCTTCTCATCTTTTAGCTCACGCTTGAGGAGAGTGAATCTCATTTCCCCATTTTCAACATGGGACTCCAACTCCACTATGGTTTCCTTATATTTATTCAAGGTTTCCATAGAGCGTTTGAGATTAGCACGAGCTTCTTTATTACCATGAAGAGAAGCATATACCACTGTCATATTATGCACCAAGGCATTATATTCTTCATCATTATCATCATCATCACTCTCATCATTAGAGGAAGTGTTAGGAGTCAAAGTAGGAGATACCTTTGATCCTTTTGCCATAAGGCACATGTGCAAACCGGTGAATGAAGATGAAGATATTCTTGAATCCTCATTTGAAATCGTGTCTTGATCCATAGAGTGTTCGGTTTCCTCTACATTCTTAGTCAACAACCAACTAGAGGAAATAGAAGAATTTTGATTATGGGAACAAGACAAGGTAAGCATATCATCATGAGATCTATGTAAGCAATTTACACATGATATGCAAGGACTATCAACACAAGCATGTAGATTATTTTCAATGCTAGATGCGTTTAAGTCCAAAGAGAAAGCATTGCAATGGGATAAAGATGAAGAATCATCACTATTGAGCACAATATCAACATTGCAATTTTCCTCACCACTCACCATATCATTACCTCGTGTCTTGCTACACGTTGGTGAAGTGGAGGAAGATGAGAACTCATCACGGCCGGAGGTGGAAGCAACTTGGAGCTCTTCATGATGTGAAAGGGAAGAGAGCTCCTCGGAGACACCACCGACCAAATGAGAAATGGATCCACCAAACATTTCCTTAAGCTTGATCCACATCTCATGAGACGACTTTCGCTTTATATATATCAAGAACCTACGAAAATCGGGTCTCAAGGAGAATAAAAGCTCATTAGATACTTGAGCTTCAAGATGTAAGTTTTTCTCATCCTCTAAAGATAGATTTTGATAATCCATCGGAGGAGAAAAACCTACATCTAGAAATTGCTCTATATTTGGACACAAGGTCCGAAGTTTATAAAGCAAGCAATTTCTCCATAAAAGATAATTTGTGCCATTAAAGACAATTGTGTCATTGTGCACTATACTAGCCGACATCTTTACTCCCAAGGCGGTGAAGCCTAAAACAAGGAGAGACCTTGCTCAGATACCAATTGAAAGATCGAGATGTCGCCTAGAGGAGGGGGGGTGAATAGGCAATTAAAAACTCTTGCGGATTTGTCTTGTAAGAATGCGGAATTAAACTAACGTTTAGTCTACAAGCACAAACCCTAAATATGCTAAGCTCAACCAAGTGTAACAATAGCAAATAGAGCTAAGCAAGATAGGCACAAGATATATGTAGCACAAGTGATACCAAGATATATGTACTTCAAGCACGATGGCTATCACAAAGAAAGATAGCTCGGGTATAGAAATAACCGAGGCACGCGGAGACGAGGATGTATTCCCGTGTTCCCTTCCTTTGCAAGAAGGTACGTCACGTTTGGAGGAGTGGAGGTCCCACGAAGGATTCCCCGCGCCACGAAGGCTCACCCTATTCTCCGAACCACACCCACGAAGGATAATGGCCCTTTCCTTATGGTTAGCTTTTCCTCCGCTCCAGAGATGGCAAGCTCCACAACCACTTCACAAGCTCCACGAAGGAGAAGCCTGGGCCCCTTCACAATCTTCCACGAAGAGATCACCGGGACACCAACCAAGCCAACTAGGAGGTCTCCCTCGAAGAGTAACAAGCTCACGGTCTCTCACTCGAACACATCGTGGTGGAGAGCTCAACACTATGCAATGATGCAAAGCAAGAACACCAGAGGTGTTCAAGTCCTTCACACTGAAATCCCACCAAAGCAACGAATGCTAGGATGAGATTGGAGAGGAAGAACAAGGCGGAAAGTCAACCAAAGACTTCAAGATCTAGATCCCAAGAGTTCCCCTCACTTAGAGAAGAAATGGATCGGTGGAAGTGTAGATCTAGATCTCCTCTCTCAAATCCTCAAGAATGAGCAAGAATGGTTGGAGGAATCAAAGGGGAGAGCAAATTCTTCCAAGAGCAACAATGGAGGTGAAGAAAGGGGAAGAACATTTCTAGCTCAAGGTGGAAGAAGGCTATTTATAGTTAGGAGGAAGAAATAACCGTTGGGGAGAAAAACACACTTAAAATCGCAGAAAAACGGGCAAGAAAACAGCCCAGCCGGCCTGGCAGCCGGCTGACCGGATTTTGGGATGGGGAGGCCGGCCAGGCGTCCGATCGGGCTGGCCCACCGACCGGACGAGGCAGCGAGCGCACACGGCGGCGAATAGCGCAGAGGCGGCGCGGGAGAGCAGGCCAAGCGAGGCGCCGTGGGCCGCGCGGGAGAGCGACGGCCCAACAGCCGCGCGGGCGGCGCGGGGAGGCGGCCGCGTGGGCTGGGGAGACCGCGTGGGCCGCGCGGGGTGGAGGCGGCCGCGTGGGCCGAGCGGCGCGAGGCAGCCCAGTGTGGATTCCGGCTGGGCCGGGGAGGGCGCCGGGCAGGCCGGTCGGTGGATCGGGCCTGCGGCCGGTCATGGGCCCAAGGCCACTGGTACTGGCCCGGATGGCACCAGCGCCAGGTCCGGCGCAGACCGGGTGGGCTGGTGGCCGGTCTGGTCTGGCCGGTCGGTTCGCTGGCCCTTCCCCTTTTCTTTTCCTTTTTCTTTTCTTTTCTTTTTCTTCTTTTACTTTTTCTTTAATAACAAATGCTCCCGAACTCCGATTCGAATGAAACCAATTTTGTTTGAGAGATAAGAACAAATGCTATCCTATGGAAAGTGAAAACACAAGAATCTATAGGAGGGGATTTTATCATGAATATAAAAGGTAGAACCTTATATCATGAATAACCGGTAAAATCACCCAACCTCGAAAACACAATAGAAGATGCATGTGAAATCCGTTTTCGATGAACTTGGGCTTGTTGTAAAGCTAGCAACAAGCTCAAAAACCTCACACATAGAAACATCAAGAAGCAATAAGGATATGCAAAGTATGCAAAGGATTGAGCTCCCTAAGACGATGCGATCAAGTTACCCAACTGAAAGCCCCTCTTAATAGTGCAGCTATATATCCTATAATCCGGTCTCCAAACATCCACCTTGAGACCGGTAAAAGGAAAACCTAGCAAGGCCATACCTTTGCCTTGCGCATCCCGCTTGATCTTGATGATAACATTTCAAGCTCTACACAAGCCGGAATGCGACACTTGATCAATGTTGCTTAGTGAAGACTCACAAATGCTCCCCCATACACTATGATGGGAAAGCACCATTGATGCACGTATTCACATGTCCATTATCACCAAATGGACGACAAGCTTCAAGCATGTGATCCACTCAAGATGCTCATCTTGAACTTGTCCAACTCAACCTTGTATCTTCTCATACTCACATAAGATAGAGCATGGCTAATATTGGGTTCCACATAAGAACCCATCTTCATTTCTTCTTCTTGATCATATCACATATGTATCTTCAAAACGATGATCTTGATACCAATACACAAGGTATATCTTTATCTTCATGGTATCCATACTTGAATCCAACACATGGAATACAAGAAGTACCTATGGAATATTCCTTCATATAAACTCAATGAAAACATTAGTCCATAGGGGTTGTCATTAATTACCAAAACCACACATAGGGGCAATGTACCCTTACAAAAAGTCCACTGGTGATCTCATATCCCGTAAAGTGGGGGGCACTGTAGAGCAACAGTGCCCCCCGCCGGGCAGGCCATCATGGCCTAGCTACGTCATGCGCCGCAGGCTACGAGCGCAGACCGCGGGTGGCTAGCCCACGTCGCTCGGCACATCTTGTCTCCACCGGCCTCGACAGGAAGTATGGACAAGCCCTAACGGCCATGACGCCAGCGCCTCGGGAAGGAGCGAAGAAGCCGAAGCCAGCGGGCCCGGTCAGTAGGTCATAGGGACTTCTTTGTAATGTTTCCGATACTATATAAGGCGCTCTACCCCTCCTGTGCGGGGGACGATCGATCACTTCTCATTTCATACTTAGAACCGCTGGGAGAGAGGTCTTCTCCTACCTCGAGCCCTCTCTCAAGACGGATACAGCTCAAGGAGCACCAGTGTACTATCTCACTCATACATACACTCTAGAGCAGGAGTAGCGGTGTTACCTCCATACGAGGGCCCCAAACCTGGGTACGTCGCTGTGTCGCTCGTGCTCATACCCGTATCCGGAAACCGTCGCGGGCCAATGGCCGGAACCATCGACTTGAGCCATCCTATGGCATATGCCGTGAAGATACCACAACATTTGGCGCCCACCGTGGGGCCATCAGCGCCTACGGCCGGTGTCTTCTTCCGGACGGGCCTCACCATCACCACCGGCGAGCGAGTCGCTTCAGCCCTTGTCTGGAGATTCAGATCCCTCGACTGCGTCAGCGACAAAGCTGGCTGCTTCGCCGACAGGCCCTTCCCTGTCGGCGGCATCGTTATCTCTTTCGGCGAGCACGACGTCTACATCGCCACCGTCGTGCCACCGCGCTACCCGCGGCAAATACAGCGCTGTGCAAGCCATTCTCCAGGAGCCGATAGCAGCAATAGCTTCACCAGCCCCTGCGTCGTGCAGGAGGTCATGGCCACCGGTGACGAGAGCGTCACCAAATCGACGCGCACCCGTGGCCCCGCTCTAGAGTGCAACGCCGGCAGCGGCGCATCCGGCTCGGGACCAAAGGAGCCACCACCACCGTCCCGGTTGGACGAAGTCCGGGCAAAGCTGAGCACTCCGCTCACAGCCGGCGCAGACCCCACCACCATCGAAGCGAACTTGGAGGCGCACCGCCAGCTCCTCCTAAGGCAGACGGACGATCTGGCTGCTGCCAAGCGCCAGCTGGAGATCACCAGGAACGAGTATGACCGCGGTCACGGCTTCACGCCATACGGGAACAACCCAAGCCGGGCCGGCTAGATCCGCCGCAGGGGATGCGGCCTCGGTGCCGAGATCGACCGCGACGGCGCGGACCAGCCGACTGCTTCTGAGGAGCTGCCATTCTACAACACCCCCGAGAAGAACATGCGCGCGGCCGAAGCCGCGACAGAAGAGTTGAGCCACCTAGAAGGCGAAGAGCTGCGCCGCCAGACGAGGCGGGCAACGGAGTTGCTCCACATCGCCACCAAGCAGCAGAAAAACCCGCGGTATGCCATCAATATTCCTTGGGCTTCTCACGCTCATGGTGCAGCTGGCCACAACAGAGACAGCCCCAGGGACACGACCGAGTCATCCTCTCATGTGTCAAGCCGGCGCCGGGACTCCCATGCCACCCACGACAGCCCAAGCCGGACGAGCCGGCTAAGAAGCGGCGCAAGCGGCCATAGCCGGCCTCCACCATGCCGGAACCAGGAGCACAACTCCGAGCGGCCGGCGCCTAGGCGGCCACAATGGCCGGCTCCAGAAGCCAGCGGCGCTCGCCAGCCGGCCCACTCCCGGCTGGGCCCGCGCATCGAGTCGGTTGACGTCAGAGATCGTCTCGACAGGCCCGTAGAATCCCGCATCACAGAAGAAAAGGACTAGCCGGTCCGAGGTGCTTTGGTCCACGGATTCTGGGCGAGACCTTGATCGACGGCTTCCAGCTCCCGCACGACACGCCCAAGTACGAAGGCACCGCCAAGCCGGAAGACTGGCTGCTCGACTACACCACCGCAGTCGGCATCACCAAGGGCAACAAGCGCTGGGCCATGTGCTACTCCGCTCGTACCTAGCTCAACAACCTGCCAGCCGGCAGCATCAACGGCTTACTGGATTTCGAGGAAGCCTTCATCGGCAACTTCATCGGCACCTATCGCCGGCCGGGCCGCCCCCAACAACTGGAAATGTGCAAGCAGGGCCCGGACGAGACGGACCGCGCATACATGACACGCTGGTGTGAAATGCGCAACTCGTGCGAGGGCGTGCATGAGATCCAGGACATTAGTTTCTTCATGGCCGGTTGCCGGCCCAACACCATGCTGTGGCACAAGCTGCGCCGCAGCGAGCCCAAGACCATGGCCACCCTAATGGCCATTGCAGACAAGTATTTGCTGGCTGAGGAAGCCGACAAGGCACCGGCTGACGCTTCACCGGCTGCACCCAAGCGCGACCACCACAAGCCAGCCGAAGGAGCCTCCCATGGCAGCCATCGCGACAAATACCGTGGCAAGAGGCACAACGACCAGCCGGATCACCGGTACGGCTCCACCCACGTGGCAGGCGTGTCGGATCAAGCGGTGGCTGGAGGAAGCCGACGCCAGAAGCAAGACCGTCCCTAGAAGCCGAAGTTCACGTTTGAGCATATGCTCGACACGCCGTGCAAGTACAACAGCGGCAAGAACCCGACAAACCATACCACCCGCGACTGCCACTTCACCAAGCGGCTGACCAGCGGTGAGCCACTGCCGGCTCCACCCCCATGTGATGCCCCAAAACCGGTACCATGAGGATCCCAGCGAATCCGCCGAAATCCGCACGATATCGATTTTAGGAGACGCACCACCAAGCGCCTCGTACACGCCGAAGCATGCACGCGATGCGGGTGGAATCAATCACGAGAGGTAACATTACAACAGAATTACAATAGAGCCCACAAGAGATATATATTACAACAACTCCAACGAGTCAAGATACAAATATACAATACAAAGATCCAAATCATACAGAAGAGCGAATACATCCGAGTACGGACAAGATACAAATTTGGACTAAGAGTCCTGAAGATAACCAGCGGCGTCCATAACCCTGCCCAGGCCAAGCCGGAAGGGTAACCTTGCTAGCGTCGTCTTCATCGAACATATCTTCATACCTGCCCGGTTATATCCCGTAGAAGCAGCAATAAGTACCGGTTCGTACTTAACAAGACTTCAAGACGTATAAGCAATCGTCAACCAGTCGTCCTTTGTACTTGAGGCACGCAGGGGACTTAGAGGACGCAAGAGGAATGTCGTAGGCAATATGGTGGGGTTAAGCGGCAGCGCGCAAGCACTAAAAACCTATAGAGACACTCTACAACAGTCGTCTAATCAGAGAAGATGAGAGAGCGCATAAACTAACAGTTCTATACTCTGCAAACATAACACAGCCGATGCGTTCCCCCCTCGCAAGAAAGTACTTACAAAGGCACTCACACGGTTGTCAAGTTTTAACCATTTATTATTGAAGTTGTACTAACTTACTACGCAAGTTATTATTAATAAACAACAGGTGTAAGTTGTCTATGGTCGAGTCATACAGCTCCAAGTCGTCCATAACCGCGGACACGGCTTATCGATAAGATGTAACCCTGCAAGGGTGCCCAAATGTGCCCACACGCACGATCAATCCAACCTAGCAAGGGAAGGATATCACGACACGCACTCTCCTTCACGACAACAGTGTCCAGGAAGCCACCTAACTAAGTTGAACCCGAATCGAAGTCCGGCCGAATCTCCGAGACGGACCTAGCTGTTTGCGCCTACGGCTTCCGAGGGTCAGAACACACACTGGGGCGAATGACCCGCTTCAGCATCGATGGACGAACGTACCGCATCCTATACGTGCATACCAGAAACAAGGGATACAAGGCACCCTGGGGCTTCCCAAAGTAAATAAATAACAAGCTGGCATGCACGCAACAACAAATGGTAAAACATTACGAACTAGTTGTGGCCACTGGACAAAGCTGTAGATTCCGGCAGTGGTCGAGGGGAGACCCAGAAACATACCCACGTGTGGTTAGAGCGCTCAGTCTCGGAACAGATAACAAGAACTCGGGTCCTAAGCTTTAAAGAAACACAAGTGAGCCATCATAAAACGAGCAACTGACTCACCGATGTCTCCGCTAACAATTATTAACAAGTAACCCTGATACTTCCAACAGATATAACCATAAACCATGTGTCATGTTCCCCAACAAATAACCCGATAAGATAGCAATAACGGTAACGAGATAAAACAGCACTAGCATGCACTACGACTCGCAATGGCAGACTCGATAACCAAACAATAGCCGTAGGAGGTGGTGGTGGCAATATGGGCTGCTTGAGGTAACAAGTGGAAAGGACACGTGACAAGAACGCAACTTAAGGATAGCATGAGGGAGAAGGCAAAATAAAATAGGTGAGCGACTCCTGCAGGGACAGGAGTATAGGGGAAATGCTTGCCTGTTAAAGCTTGCCGAGGAACATCTGGAGAACTCGTCGTATCTCACCGCACCACTTCGTGATCCTATCCGGGAAGAAGCAAATGCTGGAACAAGCAACGGATGCAAGTCTTACTACTACAGATAAAGAAGATCCAGCATGATCAAGATAATATGCATGACATGACAAATATGATGCGATGCAACTTATTCAATTCAAGCGGAACCAGAGTCCGGACAAACAATTATTAGGTTCGAGTTATTTATCTACCCCACATATTAAATGTTGGTTAGCATGGCAAAGACAAGGCATGGGTGTGCTACGCAAATTTAAATGGAACCGAGATAAGATAACAATCCCGCACAATTCCATATTTAATTATTAGGTGAATCGCTATCAACCCAAACAACCCCATGATATGACATGTGATGCGGCACATGATGATATGGCAAATGCAACAAGTTATAGATGGCACATTTATAAAATAGGTTGGCTTAGGGTCGGGAACTCACGGTATTGGAACATAGGCGGTCGTCGGATTCGGGTTCAGAGAGGAAGAAGATGAAGCGAGGTCTCGGACTTTGAATCCGTGAAGGAGAACATGGATTGTCGGTGGCGAACTTGGTTTGGCGCCTTGGGGTTTCGGCTCCCATTGTCGATGGCGAACATGAAATAGACACCGATGGTCTTCGAGTGGTGTTGATGCCGATCTTGGTTGCGTCGGCGTTCGGCGTACTCGGTTTCATCTCGGAGAGGATCTTGAAGATTATTTTGCGTCGCGTCGGAGTATCACGCCAACACCACAGATCCATCACAGCACCACCACAGCTGTGGGGACCCCGGACTAGCTGTCCGAAATACCCTGTTATGTATACAGTTCACGTTCCCATGATCAGTGTGCCGTGAACACATAACCGAACTGATATCAAATTACATCATCGTTTACAAAACGGAATAAGAAAATTACAATAAGGTCACATGACCCATCTTTACAAGATAGCCTTGAAGGGCCTAATCTAATCATCAGAGTAGCAGAATCACTTCAGCAGCGTAGAGCCCAAGTCATCTGCCTTAACCCTACAGGCAACTGACTGGGAAGACGTTCCTAGCTCGCATAGACGTCGTCAACTCCTTCTTCATCTGTCGAAGTCCTCCAGGTCTGGCCAAGTAAATAGCCAGGGACAAAGCCGTGAGTACATTTGAATTGTACTCGCAAACCATCAAGAAGGTGATAACAATTCTAACTAAAGAAGACAAGAGAGGAAGAATAGTTTCTCTGGTGGATATAGCATGTGAAAGAGAATCAGTTTCTCTTGTGGATATAGCATGTGAAAGAGAATCAGTTTCTCTTGTGGATATAGCATCCCACATCTCAGTTGATGGGAACACTAAGGAAGTCCTATGACATCTCTATATCTTTGTTAAAGAAGAGGTAGCATACCGCCATCTCAATTGATGGGGATACTAGGGAAGTCCTATGACATCTGTATATCTTTGTTAAAGAAGAGTTCCTCTACATGAAACACTAGGAAGGGTCACCCACTTTTGTTTCATTTTCCTCGACCATCTCCACATGGTCGGCACAACATCTTTCCCGTACCCTTCCGGTACTTCCAACACACATTTCCTTTGGAAAACATTTTCAAAAACCAAAACTCGACACAGCTCGGTAACGGCCATCCCAACCGTCCATGACCGCGGACGCGGCTATTCGAATAGTTTTGACTCTGCAGAGTTTGCACACTTTCACCACAACTATCCGGATACCTATCGTGTGGGCATCATCCCCGCATAACGACATATGCCACGACGGATACCCGGACATAACCTTTCGCCCATTTGACTTAACACGAGGTCCTACCCTATGGAGTATGTACCTCCCCGGCACCGTGGCAGCTCACCTCCTCTTGAGCGTGGCTCCACCGCCAAGCCAGGAGACCCATAGTGTCTTCCGGACGAGTCAGCCCCGAAGGCCTCCCGTTATACTATTGTCCCAACCATGACAACCCGGACTCGGGGGTAACCGTACCCTTGTATAGTTGTGCGGTGCCTCATGCTAAGAAGAACTGTTGACGTCAGAAACCCACCGACGGGCAGCGACGGGTCAACACCGTAGAGCCGGGAAGAGCCTAGAGCTGCGGCTGGCTGAGACCCCTCCGAGCGACGGCCCGCAAAGCACTTCTGGTCACACACCCGATGCTGGTTGCAAGGGCGTGCCACCTGACCTATACCTGGCCAGGAAGGTGATGGAGATGCCTCGCTTAGTTTCCTGCATGGCATACACGTAAACATTAAATACGAGCCTCGATCGGCTCTCAGGTTATCCTGTGAATCGGCTCAAGGAGCCGATCCACCCATGATTCGTACGGGGTGCACGAATATATGGTGGTCCTGCTTGATCAAGATATAGCTAATTAGATCTACGACGATTTAGGGTTTTCACCGCATAATCGGATCATCCTACTCCAGGTTGGGCCTCGCGGCCACGCACGGTGCTCGTAAGCCGATCCTAAACAAGGCCTAAAAACCAACACGAAGTTGATCCCCGGAACATCCTGTCTAGGACTTGCGAACGCCACCCTACGTGCCGCTGGATCCTCCCCCCCTTTGTAAGGCCTAACTATTGCAGATATTAAACTAATCCTTGTAGAACAAGGAGCAATCGTAACGGATCAGATCTACTAAATAATAATCAAGCGGGGTGCCGCCCCCACACCTGAGATAGGTGTGAGGGCGGCTAGATATGCAAGGGTTGCACTACGCAAGCATGTTACGCGAAGAACTATGCTAACCCTAACACATCTATGATAACTACGTTGCTCGCCATCAACAAGGCTTCAGTACGAGCAACGCATGAACAACGTGGAGCTTGTGCTGCCTAGATCGCAAGATGCGATCTAGGCAGCATGTCGCTTACCGGATAGAAACCCTCGAGACGAAGGAGTTGGCGATGCGCCGAGATTGGTTTGTTTGGGTGAACGTTGTGTTGTTGTTTATTCCATAAACCCTAGGTACATATTTATAGTCCAAGGGACTTTCTAACGTGGGAATAATCCCCATCGTGCACGATACAAACTCTAACTTTTAATCTAAGATACAATCTACCATAACTAAAGACACACGGGCAATTCAGCCCAAACTCCTCATGCAAGGCCGTTTCAGAGATCTTCCACGTGTAATCTTCCAAGCCCATCTCTCTTACGGCCCACTTCCTGATTTGGCCAAAATCTGGTGATAACACATGCCCCCCTGGTTTTGGCAATGATAATTCCAAAACCACTCTGTTTTTTCCTCTGAAGGGTCATGTCGTGGCAGAGCAGAGCTGTTGCAGTATCCGTTATCATTATGCCCTGTCTTCTCAGCTTCTCTGCAAAATTCGATAGCTCTGGCGTCATCTCCTTGGAAACTATAATGGCATTAAATTTCCACCAGGCTTCTCATTATTTAACTGTGCCGATTGATTAGCTCTCTTCACCCCCTTCCTCTGTTCCAGCCATCGGCACCCAAAAAACCCTCTTCTCCCTCAGCCATGTCTTCCTCTTCCTCTTCCTTCTCAAGCCTCTTCCCCCAATCCTCGCCGAAGAAGAAGAACGAGGACAGCCTTCACTCCGAGGTGAACCCCCTCCCCTCCGCCAATGAGAAGAAAGAAGGAGAAGTAGCGAAGGCCAAGGCCTCCCCCTCCGCCAAGCTCCCGCCGAAGAAGCGCTCCCGCATGTGGGCGGACAGCGAGGACGAAGATGACAACGAAGAAGGAGAAGAGGAGGAGGAAGATGAATCTTCCTCTTCCGCCGGGTACCCGCCAACCAAGCGCTTCCGCTCCTGGGCGGACAGCGAGGATGATGATGATGACGAGGAGGAAGAGGCTCCGGCCACAGGCTGGGGCAGCAGCGACGAGGAGCTCCCTGGGAGCAGCGCCGACGACATCGATGGCGGTGATGACGAGGACAGCGACGACTAGTAGAATAGGACTAGTAGTAGCAGTGCACTAGGCACCAGATCCCCCTTTTGAGAGCCATCGGCTCTTTCTTGTAAAGCCGCTCCTTTGAATTAATGAAATTGTTCTTTCAATCAATCCAATTTCATTCCTTCCGTTTGTCTCTTTTCTTTTGGACGCCCATGAAGCCGGACTCTCATGTCGATTAGCCCGTCGGCCAAGCACTTCTCAATTTCAGGCTGCGATTCGATATCTGACCATAATTCTTCGCAATCCCTTAGCCGATGACTGCTCATCGGCTATTTTGAGAATCCAATCCCTTTGCAGCGACAGGACAGTCCAAAATCTGTAAAAGCCGACGGCCTCCTTTCCTGATTCCTCTCCATAGCTTCAGCAATCTTCTTTCGCGACCGGAACTGCTTCCAGAGAGGATCACGATGCAGGATCAGTCGATGCAACTCCAATCGGTTTCTTAAGAACCAAATATCCATTTAGTCTGTTGCCCCCCGAGCCTTCATCAAGGCGAGAACAGTAGTGAGCCAACCACATGTGCCACCATCGGCCTCCGAATCGTAATGCAGAATCAGCCGATTCTATCAAAATCGGCTCTCCAGAGAATTTTTAAGGCGAGCGGCCCCCCGAGCCTTAATCAAGGCAAGAATACCGGCAAGGATGCATAGGTCGCTGATCAGCTTTCTTCTACTGAACGTCGACATTGATATAAACCTTGAGCACATAGCCAGTAGGTCTTGGTCTTGTATAACTGTACTAAAGTTGATGGCTGCGCATCGGCTTCGCTTCTTGCGAATTTTTTTTTTATTTGGCCGATTTTTCTTAATCGGCCCCCAATGTTTCACTGCACGCATGTTTACACACATTTATCTGCACATGTTCATCTGACTTGGCCGATTTTTCTTAATCGGCCCCCAATGTTTCACTGCACGCATGTTTACACACATTTATCTGCACATGTTCATCTGACTGTATGCCCCCCGAGCCGAATCTGCCAAATGACTGCAGATATCGGCTTCTATGGTTAGTCAGGGCACTGCACTTGCACGTCGGCTCCGTAAGGATTCATGCTGACTTTCATCTGCCGACGTGGCCGCTGCCCAGTAGATCGTTGCTGAACACAAGCAAAACATGTGCTGAATATGTGGTGAAGATAATTTTGGCCGATTGCTGGAATCGGCCTCCATATCCATTGGAGCGCTGACCGAAGGTTCTGTAATGCTCCTTCACAATTTATAGAGCCGATCACAAGGATCAGCCTCGCCTTGTTTGCTCACTGGTGTGTTCTTGCTACTCGGTCAGGCTGGATAAAACCAACCCAACCTCTGACTTTATGCGCTTGCCGTCGTCCACCTTGAGTGCATCGTATAATCGTGGAGCACTAAGCTCCGTCGGAAGGATGAGCACCACGTTTGTGCCAGCCGATGTTTCATCATCGGCTTTCTTTTGCTTGGGACGCCACTCCATTCTCCGTGGACGACCCTCTTCATCCAGGGTTCGCTGAACCTTTGCAGCCAGATCAGGCCGTGCCTTCCTTAGCGTATGCAAGTATAACCTTTCGGCTTCCTCCAGGCCGCGCAAACTGTCGTCGTGGTGAACGAGCAGATGCCATAGGATGGCTTAGATTGGGGCCGAATGGACGCAAGAGGATTCGGGGGAGGGTTTGCGATCAAGTGGGAAGAGGTTCCGGATGGTTTCCTCAAGAACTTGGCCAAGGCCAGAGGTTGAAGAAGAAAGACACAAGGAAGAACTCCCTCTAGATCACCATGTTCATAGATTCACACAAGTTACAGGCTCTGCCTTCCTACACACGCGCGTACATGCTTGCTTGCCCGTGAAGAAGGGCTCCCCCCTCTCCTTATATAGGGGGGAGGGTGGCTTACACTGCAAGAAACCCTAATGGCATCTTTGACTGGACAAACTACTTTACAGAGTTACTGTACAAAGCTACTTTAACAGGCTACTGTACAAAGCTACTTTAATCATAGATGACACCGGGGCCTTCTTTTATCAGGGCTGCTGATGTCCTCCGGCTTCTTTGGACGTCACCTCTCTCTTTGGCGCCAGGGCTCTGAATAAAGTTACTTTGCTTGGCTCATCCTTGTCTTCTTGCTCTGAAGAGAATCTTTGACCAGTCCTGCCGACAGGCTCTCCTTTCCGGTATCTTCTATACCGGGTTCCGGCATACCCCTTTGGGGATACCGGCTTAGCCTTGCTCTCCCGGATTCCTACTAGGCTTCCGGTAAGAACATTAAACCGGTATCTTGATGGCTCAAACCATCCGGTTTGGCATGCCTTTGGCATACCGGGGGTTATCCCCCCAACATTAGTCCCCGAAGCTGGTATAGTCTGGAGGATTCTATCCTACAGACCATGCCAGGTTTTCATCTTTTTAAGATACCGGTTTAGTCACTCATCTTTTGAGCTTAGTTCCGGCACCTTTACCCTTGTTCCTTTTCTTCTCTTTGCAAGGCTTGTTCCGGCACCTCTTTTTTCCGGCACCATGTGTCTTTACTCCTTCCTCGGCGAAGTTGAGAATATATCGGGCCCCGCGCCTGTCAGTGACATGCGCACTGTAACTGACGCGCCAGTGTCCGCTGTCACATCGTTTCGACTCCCGCGCACGTATTTAATGCACCGCAGCGGATCCCACTACCTCTTCGGGATCCCGCGTGCGCCTCCGTGTGGCCTCTGTTTTCGCGCGTGTATTCCTCCGCCACGTGGTGGCCCAAGACGCGAACCGTCGCGGGCCGTGAGGCGAACTGCCGCGGCCCAGCGGTTCCACGCCCACTTTCTCTCTCTTATATAAACGCAACTGCCCGTTCCTCTTCATCTTCTTCGCATTCTTCTCCTTCGCGCACAGAGCTCCACGCCTTTGCGCCTCCGCCGCTCTCCGTCCGCCGTCGCCCGTTCGAGCTCCGGTGCCCGGCGAACTCACGCCGTGCCGCCGCCGGACTTCGCTGTGCGGAGATCTTCGGCAGCAACTTCTTCGCGTCTGCCGCATTTGTGCTTCTTTACGAGCTTCTCCGCCTCGCCGTCGACGGTGCTCGCCGGCGGCTGTAGACCCGCTTCTCCGCCAGCAACTTCTTTCCCCAGCGACCGCGCCGCTCAAGGTTGGTACTAATTTCTCTTTACTCGCCGTTCGCTTGCTTTCCAGATCTTGAGCCTTTGGTGTTCTTATTTGCTCCTTTTTCTTTGGTTTTCCTCTTACTCGTAGATCTTCACGCGGGGTTCGAGTCTGGGATTTCTGTTTCTCCACCTACCCTCGCGATGTCCGACGAGGAATCCTCCTCCGCATCCTCTTCTTCCCTTTCTCTTAAGCGCCGTAGACCTTCTCCCGGTGAATCTACGGCCTCAGATCCAATGGAAACCGATTCCGGCAACCAGCAGGAATCCGGTAACCCCCAAGAGTCCGGCGGCAACCTAGAATCCGGTAGCTTTAGCCAAGCTTCCGGTAGCCAAGAGGCCAGCAGCTCTGGCCAAGCCTCTAGCAGCTCCAGCCAATCTTCCGGCGAGGAGCCTTCCCCACCCACTCGCGGAGCCTGGATGGGCTCCAACGTTACTGAGTTCGAGATTGATTGGCTGTACCGGTCTCGAAGGATTCCGGAAGGAGTTTCCTGTCGGATTCCGGATGACGAGATCGAACCGGATCCGGAAGACGACGAGTTTGTTGTTTTTCTTGCTCACTTTGAGCGTGGCTTCGGCCTTCCTGCCTCTACTTTTTTCCGGGAGTTCCTAGATTTCTACGAACTCCAACCTCACCACCTTCCTGGCAACGCCATTTTCTATCTCTCTTGTTATGCCACCTTCATGGAGGCTTACATCGGCATTCGTCCCACTTGTGAGACGTTTGCCCGCTTCTTCAACTTGCGGATCAACTCCGTCCAGGGCAAGGAAATTCCTAAGCCCAAGCCGCCCGTGCAGTGCGGCTCCTGCATCGTCGGCTCCCGCCAAGGGAGCACTTTTCTTAAGTTTACCGGCCTCGAGTCTTGCCGCACCTGGCAAGGAACTTTCTTCTACGTGAAGAACACCGGCCGCGCCGATCGCATCAATCTTCCTCCATACCAAGAGGGGCCCCCCAGCAGAGCCAACTGGAGCTACAACCCGAGGACAGAACATGCCGAAACCAATCGGGTAGTGCGCTTCTTGGCCTCTTTGAAGAAGGAGACCAACATCTGTTCCGACGATGTCATCCGGACTTTCATATCGCGCCGGTGCTTCCTCTTAAGCGCCGCGCACATAGGATGAGCGAGATGTATGGCCCAGGCGATCCTACCAAGATCACAGGCCGTGCTCTCAGCAAGAAAGATGTTGTTCTTAAGGCTAAGCAGATTTGTCAAACTGCTATGCCTTTTACTTGGGAATGGGGCCTCCTTCCCCTCAGTTCCTCTAACCGTCCGACCCAAGAAGTAAGAGATTGCGCAACTTGGGGTTGTCTTTGCCGGTAAGTTTCTGCTTTTGCTAACCTTCTTTTTTACCTTGTTTCAGGCCAGGGACCGCTTCCCCTCTATCCAGGTAGAGCCGCGAGGACCTCTCCGGAAGCGTGCCTTTGACTTCTTCGACCCGGATCCCTACATCTTTTGGAAGGACCTGAAGATGGGGAAGACCCCGGCTGCGCGCCTTGGCCGGGACCCGCCGGAGCCCACCGGAAACCCCGAGGAGCTGGTTGTGCTCGAGGTATTTTCTTTTCCGGCTTCTTATACTTTGCCATTATCGCTTTCTTGCGAATTGCTTCTTAGCCATATTCAACTCACAGATCCACGAGCGCGTGCCGCCCCTACGCGCCGAGGCCGGCATTGAGTTTGTGGACAAACTCATGGCCCAGGGCCAGAAGAACAAGCAGCCGGCATCTACTGCCGGCTCCAGCCATGCTCCTCCCTCCAAGCGCTTCCGGACGGAGCCCGTGGGGGAGAAAGAAGTGGGCGTGCGCCGCTACGGGCGCAAAGCGATGCCAACCGCTTCCGGGTAATTTCATTTTCCGGCTTGCCTCCTTTTTTGCTAAGTTCCTTTTCCGGTTGCTTTTTCTCAACCACTTGTCTTTTCTCTTTTTCTCAGCCCCGCTCTCAAGCTTGGTCCAAGGCCATCGGGCTCTGAGGGATCCGCAAGGACCTCAACCCCTCCTCCTCGTTCAAGCCCGGCACCATCTGGTGCCGGCAACACCTCTGCCTCCCTTTCGGGGGGCACAACAAATTCGGGGCGTGCGGCCCCTTCACTGTCAGATCACCGCACGGAGGAGGATCTTTCCTTCCTCCCAGAACACCAAGACACCGGCGCCAGCAACACCGGCGCCGGAGAAGAAGAAGCTGCCGGGCGGGCGGAGCCTTTTGCTCCTCCCGTCCTCGAAAAGACAACTTCCGCGCCGGAATCTTCCGCGCCGGAAGGCTCCAAGACGGGTGACGCTCCTAGCGCTCCCCCTTCTCCACGCACCATCCTCATGCCTCCGCCTGAGGCTCCTCGCGCCCAGCCCTCCAAGGCCGCTCCTGGCGCGCCGCCGGCCAAGACTTCCGGGGCCTCTTCTACCGCGCCGCCACCCAAGCCCTTCAAGCTCATCAAGGGGAAGGCGACGGCCTCCAGCGCCCCTTCGGGCGGCCAGCAGCCCTTGGTGCTGCACGTCTCCAAGGCTGCCAAAAGCGCCAGCATGAAGGCCACCGGCCTCCTTGGCCGCATTACGGAGTTCCAGCGCCAAGGCCGGGACCTGGGGCACCTCCTGCCGTATGCCCAAAAGTGGAACGCCGCGGACATCACTCCGGCGACCCGCGGCATGGGCAAGGATCGGCTGCCGGCACCTGATCCTGTCGGGGATCGGAGCTCTGAGGAGCACTTCATGCGGCTCCGGGCTGCCGTAAAAGAGCTTGACAGCGCGTGGTATGACTCCACGAACAATCTGACGGTACGTTCTACTGACTTTCAACCTTTGCCGGTTTCTTTGTTTCCGGTTCTGCTTTATCTTTTCCTTAGTTCGTGCCGGTTTCTCTCTTGTCTATCTTCCCAGTCCCCGAGTTTTGTGGTGAGAGCGCAGCTCTTAGCGCAAAACTTAACTTAAGATTTTAGCGTGAAACCACTGCCAGTCCCCGAGTTTCGGGTTAAACCTCTTCTTCTTAACACATAATTTACCTTAAAAACGCGCAAAACTGGCACTGCCAGTCCCCGAGTTTCGGGTTAAGAACTTTGTTCTTAGCGCAAAACTTAACTCATTTCTTCTTTTTCTTGAACAGGTCACCGCTGACACTCGGAAGGCCCTTTTCGAGGAGCTTTTGTGGGAGCACCGGGAGCTCGCTGAGGCACATGACAAGTGCCAAGGTAAGTTCTTGTTCCACCGGCATCTTTGCTACCGGAAACCTTTTTTCCTTGTGATATTTACAATTTCTGTTCAACAGTGATCCCGGAAGCTTCCATCGATGCTCTGAAAGAGCAGCTCGCCGAGGCCCAACGTACTATTTTTTCCTTCCTCCTTTGAACTTGGTTTCTTTTCATTTTTACCAGTGTAACCTTGCTAACATTCTTTTTTCCGGTTACAGGGGAGAAGGACCAGCTCAACCGGCAGCACCAGGAGGAGCTGAACGCCCTCAAGACCAGCTACCAGGAGCTCAAGTCTCAGCTAATTCAGCTGGGGCTTGACCACGCCAAGGTCCTCAAGGCCGCTGAAGTGACCGCAGCGGCCAAGTTGGACGAGGCTCTGGAGGATGCTTGCAATGCCACTGTGGTGTTGCGGGCAGAGCTGGAGGAGATGGCCAAGGCCCGGAAGGGTGCCGAGGAGAAGGCCGCGCGGCTGGAGGAGGAGCATAAGGAGTGCGATCAGCTGATCCTGCAGACCGACACACTCGCCCTCCGTAAGTTCTTTTCTTTTACACTTTGATTACTGCACACAAGCCTTTCTTCCTTCGATCCCATTTTCTTTCCGCTATCTTTCCGTCCGGTCTCTCTTCTTCCGGATTCTTTTCTGTCCGGTCTCTTTTTCTTCCGGTCTCTTTTTCTTCCGGTCTCTTTTTCTTAAGCTTTTTCTTTCTTTGCACAGGCCTCTTTCCGGACTCGCAGAGGTATGCCGTCAAGAAGGTCGACGCGCAGCGCAAGGACAAGGGCCAAGCGGATCTTACCGTGCCATGGACGCCCAAGGACCATCTGGTCGCGCTTAACGCGCGGGTGTCCCATATGCGCTGCATAGACCGCAATCTTTCGGACATCCCTGATGTAGCTACCCAGCTATACAGGACTTTGTGGCCTGGCGAGGTGGTGCCGGACACCTTCTCCCTCATCAGCGACCGTCTGAAAGGTGCCGGCAAGAGGATCCGCGAGTGGCAGTGCTCTGCTGCCCGCGCTGGAGCGGACTCCGCCCTCCGCGTCGCCTGCTCCTGGTACCCGGAGCTCAATCTGGACGCCCTTACCGGCGTGCGCGAAGGCGCAGAAACGGATCTGGACCCGATCCTCTCCGCCAAGCGGCAGGATCGCGCGTACCGCATCGCGGAGTATGCCGACATGCGCACCTTCATCCCTCCCCCTCCTGGCGTCACGGACTATCTCGACGAGGAGGAGGATGAAGCCGAAGAAGAGCTTCTAGACGACGCTGATGCCGGTGCTGCTCCTCCGGAAGCCCCTGCTGCGTGATTACTCCCTTTGAAATGTTTGCCTGCTATCTGTTCGTTGGTCCTGCTTATCCTTGAAACAATGTTCGTTAAATTCTGCCCCGGAATGCCGGGGTCTATGATGTAAAACTTTAAGTTTGCCTGTGGTTGTGCTACAACATTTCCTGCCGGTAGGTTATACCGGTAGCTAAGTATTTATGAGTTTGCCTTAGCATAATTTGCTTTTGGTTTTGATTTTATCCTGTACTGCAAAGATTTCTCAATTGCTTCCGCATCCAATTTGATGCATACTTGGTTCTTTTGCCTTGGCTCTGCCTGCCTTCTCTGAGCGTTCTTTGGCGTATGAGCACAAGGTTCTTTCACCAAACAAACATCTTCTTGAACTTAGAAATAACTTTGAAATTTTGCAAAAAACCGGTTTAACCGGGGTTAGTTAAACTTTCCGGATTGTTCTTTCCTGCTCTCCCTTTTCGCAGTTCATGTGCTTATCTCCTACCGGTTTATCTTGCTTGCCATGAAGCCGGTTTGCGGACAGCAGCAGAGTCGAAGACTCCGGTAGGATTTAGCACACTACTAAACCGGAAAGAAAAACATTCAATAAGCAACCGGTAAACTGAAAAAATAAACAAGTTACATGCAACTTAAGTTGGGGTAGTCCCCGAGATTCATTCAAGGTTCCGGCATCTTTTATTCATAGCATATAAGGTACAAAAAGGAACTTCTTACACCACCACTTCAAGAGTAGAAAGGGCGCAACAGAGCTACGTTCCATGGACGCTTGCTCTCCTCTCCGGACCTGTCCGCCTTTCCTTTCTTCCACTCCTGTGCATCGATCAAGTAGTATGCATCATTGTGAAGCACCTTGCTTACAATGAAGGGACCTTCCCATGGTGGCAAGAGCTTATGCCGGCCTTCAGTGCGCTGCACTAGGCGAAGTACCAGATCTCCTTCCCGGAAAACTCTTGGGTTAACCTTCCGGTTATGATAGCGTCTTAGGTTTTGCTGGTAAATGGCTGTTCTTGCCAAAGCCAGCTCTCTTGCTTCTTCTAGCAAGTCCACATCGTTTTCTCTGGCCTCTTTGACCTCCTGCTCGGTATAGAGCTGTACCCTTGGTGAATCATGAATGATATCGGTTGGTATCACCGCTTCTGCTCCATAAACCATGAAGAAAGGAGTGTATCTGGTAGACCGGTTTGGGGTTGTTCTTATACTCCACAAGATGCGATGGTAGCTCATCGAGCCAACATCCCGGTGACTTTTCCACCGCATCAATGAGTCTAGGCTTGATACCGGAAAGCACCAAAGCATTCATTCTTTCCACTTGGCCATTGCCTTGTGGGTGTGCCACTGAGCACAAATCCAGCCGGATGTTGTTGTCTTCACAGAACCTTTTGAACTCACCTTGAGCAAAGTTGGTTCCATTATCAGTGATGATGCTGTGCGGGTATCCATACCGCAAAATGACATCTTTTAGGAATTTCACTGCTGTATGCCCATCACACTTTGCGATAGGTTTTACTTCCAGCCACTTGGTGAACTTATCCACCATGACCAAGATGTGAGTCATGCTGCTTCTTGCAGTTTTGAATGGTCCAACCATGTCAAGGCACCAAACAACGAATGGCCATGTTAGCGGTATTGTCTTTAAACCGGATGCTGGGGTATGGTTTTGCTTGGCGTACCTCTGGCAGCCGTTGCATTTTCTTACCAAATCCTCAGCGTCCTCCAAGGCAGTGGGCCAATAGAACCCATGCCGGAATACTTTTGCTACCAAAGCCCTTGATGAAGCATGATGCCCACATTCTCCTTGGTGAATTTCCTCAAGCATTTCTTTTCCTTCCTCCGGTTCCACACATCTTTGAAGGACACCGGTAACGCTTCTCTTGTACACCTCACCATTGATGAATGTGTAAGCTTTGGACCTTCTTTGTATCCTCCTTGATTCATTTTCGTCAGCCGGCAAGGTGCCGCTGATCAGGAATTCCTTAATAGGTTTAACCCATGATGGTATTTCTCAAACCAAAAACACCGGTGCATCTATCTCCATGCTATCTACCAGCATCGTTTCTTCCGGTATGGGTACAGCAGTCCCCGAGCCTACCGGAGCAGTCCCCGAGCTTGCCGGAGCAGTCCCCGGGTTCCCTTCATCGATATCCATGGGTACTACGTGTGACTCTGGTACAAAAATTGATTCTGACTCCGGGCTCGGTTTGATCGATGGCACTCTTAGGTGAGCCAAAGCTATTCCGGGAGGGATTTCTTGCCTAGATGAGCCCAACTTGGATAAAGCATCCGCGGCTTCATTTTCTGCTCGCGGCACATGGTGAAACTCACACCCTTCGAAGAATCCGGCAATCTTTTGCACGTGAAACCGGTACGAGGCCATGTTGGCATCTTTTGCATCCCAATCTCCGGAACACTGCTGTACCACAAGGTCTGAATCTCCATAGCAAATGATCCGGTGTGCACCGATTTCTTTTGCGACCTTAAGCCCATGGATCAAAGCTTCATATTCAGCGACATTGTTTGATGCCAAGCTTCCGGTAAACTTCTGCACATCTTTTAACTCTCGAGGGATAGCCATTCTTTCTATTGCCCGGATCTTTACCGGATTAACCTCTATGCCCCGGCTTGATACTAGGAAACCGAGCAGCTTGCCGGCAGGGACACCAAAGGTGCATTTTGCCGGATTGAGTTTCATCCGGAACCGCCTTAGGTTATCGAATGTTTGCCGGATGTCGTCGATTAAAGTGTTCTTTACCTTAGTTTTTATCACGATGTCATCCACATAGACTTGCACATTTTTTCCAATTTGATCAAACAAGCATTTTTGCATACAGCGCTGGTACGTTGCACCAGCGTTGCGCAACCCAAAAGGCATAGTGACATAGCAATAAGCCCCGTGCGGGGTAATGAACGCAGTTTTTATTTGATCTTCCTTTTTTAAGGGAATCTGGTGGAAACCGGAATAGGCATCCAGGAAGGACAACAACTCACACCCAGCAGTTGAATCAATCACTTGATCGATTCGTGGCAAAGGAAAAGGATCTCTTGGGCAAGCCTTATTCAGGTTGGTGTAGTCGATGCACATGCGCCACACCTTCGGAGCTTTTGCCTCCAGGTTCTCATCTTTCTTCTTTTCAACCATTACCGGATTGGCCAGCCACTCTGTGTGCGTGACCTCCACAATGAACCCGGCAACTAGCAGCTTGGTTACCTCTTCCCCTATGATCTTTCTTCTGTCTTCAGCGAACCGGCGCAGTGGTTGCCGCACCGGCTGCACTGCCGGTTGCGTTGGGTCTCCCAACGCATAGCTATCCGCCACACGTATCATTTCTGCCAACGTTGTCGGCATGTTGCGCTGCAACTTTTGCCACAACGGTGAACCTCTTCTGCATCCACTGCTAAACCAAGCAATGG
This sequence comes from Lolium perenne, assembly GCF_019359855.2. Taxonomy (NCBI): domain Eukaryota; kingdom Viridiplantae; phylum Streptophyta; class Magnoliopsida; order Poales; family Poaceae; genus Lolium; species Lolium perenne. The sequence continues at coordinate 27,157,037 of NC_067248.2, read as the reverse complement.
CTTGTGCCTCGATCACCCCTTCACAGGAGTTCCTTGTGGTGTTCCACCGGGCTAGATAATCCCGGTCTGTTTCGTTCGGACGCTGCACACACAGAGCAAGTTGCTGCGGCCTGTTTGGTCTCTGATAGGTGCTGCTGAAATTGCTCACAAAGGCCTCCTCAAAATCCAGCCAGCCATTTATGCTTCCTGCCGGCAAGTTGTTTAGCCAGATTCTTGCCGGTCCAACCAAAAACGATGGTATGATTCTCACGGCCCAACGCCGGTTTCCTCCTCCTGCTACGGTTCCTCCACCGCCTGCAACGTATACCGCGGTCACATAATCCGCGAGCCAATCTTCCGGCTTTGTGGTGCCATCATATGTTTTTGTGTCACGGGGCAACATAAAGTTGCGAACTGGTGGTTTTTCTTTCATGATCCTTGGGCCAAAACACTTTGGACCTGGAGGACCTTCCTCCTCGATCATTTCTGACAAGTACACTCTATCCAGACGGTGCCTCGCATCCCGTTCCGGTAAGTATCTCTCTCCCAAGCGTTCTCCCAACGGGTTCCGGTATGCTGCCGGTCTGGTGGAATCGGCTTCATCGTAACATTCCGGTACCGCGGCCCTTGCCTGCCGGTACCTTGGGGGATCCATTTCCTCCTCGTCGTACGCTGCCCTTGCAGCTCGATAGTTTTGCCCGGTCTCATATCTACCGGCATGATTGTTTCCGGCATAGCCTCTGGCGTAGCCTCGCTCTGCCCCTTGGCTTTTTCTACCGGCATCGTGTTGCCCGGCTTGTTGCTTTCCGGCAAGAACCGGATCGTACACGGTCATCTGCTGCGCATTCACTTCTTTTTCTCTCCTTCTATCCGGATGGGGGGACGAAGCCTGCCCATGGGATTTGCTACCGGCATTCTTTGTTGAACGCGCGGATTTTGAGGCCGCTGCCTTGTTCAGCTTAGCCAGCTGCTCAGCATTTTGCTGCTCTATGGTTTCCAGCAGCTCTCTGACGCGCTCTTGTTGCTTTACCAAAGCCTCTCCGGAAAGCGACTCGCACAGCTCTACAGCGGCCTTAGCAGCTTTTATAGTTTTATCCGGGCTGCTATACTTAGGCTTTTCCACGATGCTAACAGATGCAGAGGCGCTCTTGCCGGCAAAAATCTCTTTGCGCAAATCTTGATCTAGGTTGCGAGCTTTTAGCCGGTTTTCCGGCATCCTAGCAGCATGCGCGCTAACAGAAGCAAAGCCATGGGCAGCGTTATACTCACGTACGGTTAGGTTCAGCTCACGCTGCGCCCTGACGATGTCCTTGCCGCTCTCCAGCATCTTCTGGCGCTGCGCCTCCAGCTCCACTTGAGCCGCTGCCGGGTCGATGTTCTGCGCAATGGGGGTGGCGAGGACGTTCATTGCCGCCTGGAGCGGTGTCTCCGGTGGCGCGGATGATGCTCCCGCTGCGCCTGCGCCACGCTCCAGCGGTGGCTTAGCCGCACGGGTCGAAACCGCGCGACCGGCACCTTCAGCCGCAACCTCCTTTCCTGCACCAGCCACACCGGTCATCATTACCTCAACGCTGCCGGCGGCGCGGCCAGCACAAAGCCATCTTGGCGGGTCCGGTGCCACCAGCACCGGCGAGAGGCGCTGGCGCACGGGGACGGTGCCGAGGTAGACGCGGTGGCTGCCGAACTCGATGATGCGGCCGTTCTTGGGGAAGACGCCGCCGTTGGCGAAGCAGCCCGCGTTGTCGTTGATGAAGTCCATGGCGTAGATGCTCTGCACCAACGCGGACACCGTACGCTCGCCGGAGACCTCGAGGACGCCCGCCCGAATGTGAACTCCATCAAGCGCCACTTCATGCCCCACGGTGGGCGCCAACTGTCGTCGTGGTGAACGAGCAGATGCCATAGGATGGCTTAGATTGGGGCCGAATGGACGCAAGAGGATTCGGGGGAGGGTTTGCGATCAAGTGGGAAGAGGTTCCGGATGGTTTCCTCAAGAACTTGGCCAAGGCCAGAGGTTGAAGAAGAAAGACACAAGGAAGAACTCCCTCTAGATCACCATGTTCATAGATTCACACAAGTTACAGGCTCTGCCTTCCTACACACGCGCGTACATGCTTGCTTGCCCGTGAAGAAGGGCTCCCCCCTCTCCTTATATAGGGGGGAGGGTGGCTTACACTGCAAGAAACCCTAATGGCATCTTTGACTGGACAAACTACTTTACAGAGTTACTGTACAAAGCTACTTTAACAAAGTGCTTTGTACAAAGCTACTTTAATCATAGATGACACCGGGGCCTTCTTTTATCAGGGCTGCTGATGTCCTCCGGCTTCTTTGGACGTCACCTCTCTCTTTGGCGCCAGGGCTCTGAATAAAGTTACTTTGCTTGGCTCATCCTTGTCTTCTTGCTCTGAAGAGAATCTTTGACCAGTCCTGCCGACAGGCTCTCCTTTCCGGTATCTTCTATACCGGGTTCCGGCATACCCCTTTGGGGATACCGGTTTAGCCTTGCTCTCCCGGATTCCTACTAGGCTTCCGGTAAGAACATTAAACCGGTATCTTGATGGCTCAAACCATCCGGTTTGGCATGCCTTTGGCATACCGGGGGTTATCCCCCCAACACAAACGCTGAACCCTGCGCTTTTGTGAACGGCTGAGTCCGTCAGGGCACCACCTTGGACGGTGGTACCTGTCTTCTTCTTCTTCTGGTCCCTCGTCTTCGGAATCCTCAAGATCTGCCCACCGAGGGGACTCAGCACGTTTGCTCTGTGGCGGGAGAGGTCCTAAGCGCTCGAACACAGATACGTTGGCTGCCTCCTTCTTCTTCTTGTTGCATTCTGGGCAATTGCCGATTGTGGGCAATCGGCTCATTCCTGAATCCCAGCAGTGTCTGAAGAAGGGGCAGTCCCAGTGCCTGGCGTTGTCATCTTGCTCCCTTGACCTTTCCGTGGCACGGCGCTCGTGCTCCTCTTCATCGCGATCACGCCGACGATGTCTTCTGGCTTCTCTAGCCAGACGATCTCCTTCATCATCATAGGTGGACCGTCGGCGTTGGTCATACTGACTCACATATTTGTTGAGGAGGTGATCAGAGAGGGGCCGCTGATATCTTATGTTCTTCACTTCCCCCTCTGTGACGTAGCGCTTGCCATCATGACGAAGCCGATCGCGTGGAGCGGCCTCTTCTGTGTCCTTGCTATGAGAGCAGCTGCCCTCGTCTCCATCTTTGCCAGAGTGGTTCCCAGGTCCTACCATGTTGATGCTGAACGAGGATCCTGGCTGGCAACCTTCAGGGTACGTGCACTCCACCATGTTAACGGCGGGAAAGGGCTGGGTGTCGACCTTCATGGCGTACTGGTTGAAAATTAGGCGCCCTTTCTCTATCGCCGCTTGGATGTGCTGACGCCACACCCTGCAGTCGTTGGTGGCATGTGAGAGCGAGTTGTGCCATTTGCAGTATGGCCTTCCGTTCAGCTCTTGCGCCGTGGGGAATTTGAGACCTTCAGGAATCGTCAACTGTTTCTCCTTGAGCAGGAGGTTGAAGATTTGCTCAGTCTTGGTCACGTCAAAATCAAATCCCCTGGGTGGGCCTGGTGGCTTTACCCATTTGCAGGGCACGGGGGTTCCTCCCCGAGTCCATTCAGCCACTGCTACCTCTTGGTCTCCCGCAGGAACTTCGTCTTCCTCTGCATCGACCAGGACTACTGCACGCTTGAACTTGTCTTGGTACAGGTCCGGGTGGCGCTGTTCATATGCCGACAGTTTCTGAACCATATGCGCCAGTGAGGGATAATCTGCTTGGGAAGCCATGTCCTTGAGCTGTGTTGCAAGGCCTGCTACTGCCAACTCGACTGCTTCTTTTTCAGTTATACGAACCGAATAACATCGGTTCCTAAGATTCCTGAAACGCTGGATGTATTCTGTCACAGTTTCTCCGCGCTTCTGACGTAGTTGTGCTAGATCGGCAATGCCAGACTCGGAAGCCTCTGAATGGTACTGCATATGGAACTGCTCTTCCAACTGCTTCCAAGTCTGGATGGAGTTTGATGGCAAAGAGGTATACCATCCAAAAGCCGATCCCGTGAGGGACTGTGAGAAGAGCCTCACGCGTAGCTGATCCGACACTGAAGCCGGTCCTAGTTGTGCCAAATATCGGCCGACGTGCTCGATGGAGCTGGAGCCATCTGATCCACTGAATTTGGAGAAATCAGGGAGCCGATACTTAGGTGGCAGTGGGATCATCTCGTACTCGTCGGGGTACGGCTTGGAATAGCCGATTGCCCTCCTTTTCGGCACCATGCCGAACTGGTCTCTCAGTATAGTACTGATCTGATCCGCTGTGCTGGCTGTAGGAGTTGAACTCTGAAGATTCGCCGGGGTGGCGTACTTAGCCAGCCATGTTTGCTTTTCCAGCTCTGAGCCAACTGCAGGAGCTGAGCTCTGGAGGTTCGTCGGGGTGGCGTACTTAGTTAGCCACGTCTGCTTCTCAAGCTCTGTTGCTGACGTTCCTCCTGTTTTCCCAGAAGTCCCTGATGTTGTGGCCTGGTTTGTGAGTGCCCAGTTGCCACAATCCGGCACATACGTGCACGCGTACCCGTGAGGGATCTCCTTAGGCGCCTCGGTCAAGAACTGGTAGTCACTAGGGTCACCACCGATCTTGTAGACAACGAATGCCGGTGTAGCCGGCACTTCAGGTGCTGCCAACGCATATGGCAGCGGCGGACGGGACTGGAGTGGCAACTCTCCTTGATGTGTCCCGAGAGTTGGTCCTGACGGCGAGTACTGGTGCCTCATGATCTCCTGGATCACGCGAAGAGCGACACGCTCCAACACGTTGACCAGGTTCTCAGAGTGACGGTGTAGCGAGTGAGCCACCAAGTAGTTGATCTCCTGCCGCAGGCCCCTGGTGCGTTCCTCCGACGGGGCAGAGAGGTCTATCCCATCGAGTGCACCTTCCGGTGAGAATCCCTTCCATCTGATGCCATGGGAACGGGTTCTCTGAAAAGAGCCGATGAGGTCGGCTTCGAGGGTGGCCTTGATCTCGTCATATCTCTTCTTGAGCTCGTCGGGCAGCTCCTCGTAGGTGACTGGCGTGCCGTCCGCCATCTCAGATGTAGATGGCGATGTGGTTGATGTAGACGATTGTCCCACCGGGCGTGCCAGAATGTGTTGACGTCAGAAACCCACTGACGGGCAGCGACGGGTCAACACCGTAGAGCCGGGAAGAGCCTAGAGCTGCGGCTGGCTGAGACCCCTCCGAGCGACGGCCCGCAAAGCACTTCTGGTCACACACCCGATGCTGGTTGCAAGGGCGTGCCACCTGACCTATACCTGGCCAGGAAGGTGATGGAGATGCCTCGCTTAGTTTCCTGCATGGCATACACGTAAACATTAAATACGAGCCTCGATCGGCTCTCAGGTTATCCTGTGAATCGGCTCAAGGAGCCGATCCACCCATGATTCGTACGGGGTGCACGAATATATGGTGGTCCTGCTTGATCAAGATATAGCTAATTAGATCTACGACGATTTAGGGTTTTCACCGCATAATCGGATCATCCTACTCCAGGTTGGGCCTCGCGGCCACGCACGGTGCTCGTAAGCCGATCCTAAACAAGGCCTAAAAACCAACACGAAGTTGATCCTCGGAACATCCTGTCTAGGACTTGCGAACGCCACCCTACGTGCCGCTGGATCCTCCCCCCCTTTGTAAGGCCTAACTATTGCAGATATTAAACTAATCCTTGTAGAACAAGGAGCAATCGTAACGGATCAGATCTACTAAATAATAATCAAGCGGGGTGCCGCCCCCACACCTGAGATAGGTGTGAGGGCGGCTAGATATGCAAGGGTTGCACTACGCAAGCATGTTACGCGAAGAACTATGCTAACCCTAACACATCTATGATAACTACATTGCTCGCCATCAACAAGGCTTCAGTACGAGCAACGCATGAACAACGTGGAGCTTGTGCTGCCTAGATCGCAAGATGCGATCTAGGTAGCATGTCGCTTACCGGATAGAAACCCTCGAGACGAAGGAGTTGGCGATGCGCCGAGATTGGTTTGTTTGGGTGAACGTTGTGTTGTTGTTTATTCCATAAACCCTAGGTACATATTTATAGTCCAAGGGACTTTCTAACGTAGGAATAATCCCCATCGTGCACGATACAAACTCTAACTTTTAATCTAAGATACAATCTACCATAACTAAAGACACACGGGCAATTCAGCCCAAACTCCTCATGCAAGGCCGTTTCAGAGATCTTCCACGTGTAATCTTCCAAGCCCATCTCTCTTACGGCCCACTTCCTGATTTGGCCAAAATCTGGTGATAACAAGAACAAACGTCAAGTTAAGCCCCGTGCCCACGTTGGGGTAGCTATGGTTGCGCTGTGTAATTGTTCCGGGCGAATACAAAGAACCATGTGTCGTTTTTCTCAAAACTCAACTCACACACACACATTCCTTTTCTCAACCATCTTTGACAAGATCCTTTTTGCCTTTATAAACCATACACTTGGGTAAGGTTAACTCACCCAAGGTTTTCATAAACATTTACAACAAGGTAAACCTTGCGGGGTTCCCAACCTAAAGTTTCATGAGTTGAACAACTATTTCACTACGGCCGAGATGAGAGTCATCACGCCATAGATGGTGTAAAGAGGGGTAATGGAGTGGATCATACTTGCTTAAGGTAAGCATGTATTATGACAACACAAGAAGGAATATACTTTCAGATTTGTGATGCTAATAATACAACTTAGATAGTGGACTATCACTATCCCACATACTTTCCCATAGGGTACAAAGGCATATTCCTCTCAAGTTGAGAATATACCAAGATCATGATATTAATACCTCTATACTACAAAAGGGGGTGGGTGTGGTGTAAGTTATTATCCCGATAAGAGGCATGCTCAAGTGAGCATACAAGCTAACCAAGTGGAATAGCATGGCCATAATTCCATGCATCCCAAAACACAAAGATAGTAGTGGAGTATCACCACTAGGGAGTACCCCACTAGCAACCATACATAGATGACAATAAAAGAGAGATCAACACACATAGAATCAAGGTGCTTTGGATATCAACAAATGATGTCCAACTAGACACCAAATCAGAGATCAAAAGATAGCTTGCCTTGGCTTATTTGTCCCCGGACTTCTTCAACTCCATCAAATAAGAATTCCAACAATATAAATAAAATCCTTGTCCGAACCAATTCTTCTTCTCCGAAATTGTTCGCATCTATCGTCGAAAAGTATAAAAGGAACACAATCAACACATTGCACCAATCAAAGCAACATTGAACAATCAGAATTTAACATTCAACTAAGGGCTAACATACTAAGGACTTGTAGATACTACAAACCAACTTTTAGAAGAAAACCAATTTATTTTATTTCATAGCCATGAGAGCATTATTAAATAGCAATTACCTCCCTTGTTATCACCATGGCACAAACTAATTATCCCCTGGTAGATAACATCACAAAGAAGACACATGCATTGGTTTGGCATAAAAAACATTCATATTTTATTTGCAAACATTTTTGGAAAAGCAGAAAATCATTCTTCCTATTTTATTTTGCTTATAAAATACTACCTAATAAAAGGGAGTAAACAATATACCACTGTTGCGGTCAGAAACCCACCGGCGAGCAACGACGGGCAACACAGGAGAGCCGGGAGCAACTTAGGGCTGCGGCTGGCCCTGGTCATTCCGAGCGACAGCCCGCAAAGACTCCGGCACGCACGTCCGATGCTGGTGCAAGGGCGTGCCACCTGACCTATACCTGGTCAGGAAGGTGATGGAGATGCCTCGCTTAGTTTCCTGCATGGCATACACGTAAACATTAAATACGAGCCTCGATCGGCTCTCAGGTTATCCTGTGAATCGGCTCAAGGAGCCGATCCACCCATGATTCGCACGAGGTGTACGAATATATGGTGGTCCTGCTTGATCAAGATAAAGCTAAAACGACCTACGACGATTTAGGGTTTTCACTGCATAATCGGTACGTCCTACTCACGATTGGGCCTCGCGGCCGCGCACGGTGATCGTAAGCCGATCCTAGACAAGGCCTAAAAACCAACACGAGGTTGATCCTCGGAACATCCTGTCTAGGGCTAGCAAACTACACCCTACACGTCGCTGGATCCTCCAACCCTTTGTAAGGCCTAACTATGCAGATATTAAACTAATCCTTGAAGAACAAGGAGCAATCATAACGGATCGGATCTACTAAATAATGATCAAGCGGGGTGCCGCCCCTACGCCTAAGATAGGCGTAAGGGCAGCTAGATGTCTAAGGGTTGCACTACGATAGCATATGATATGAAGAACAATGCTAACCCTAACACATCTAAGATAACTACGTTGCTCGCCATCAAAAAGGCTTCAGTACGAGCAACGCATGAACGACGAATAAACTTGTGCTGCCTAGATCGCAAGATGCGATCTAGGCAGCATGATGCTTACCCGGAAGAAACCCTCGAGACAAGGGAGTTGGCGATGCGCCTAGATTGATTTGTGGTGAACGTGATTGTTGTTTATTTCATAAACCCTAGATACATATTTATAGTCCGTAGACTTTCTAACGTGGGAATAATCCCAACCGTGCACAAGCCAAACTCTATCGTATCCTACTATATTACAGATACATGGGCAAACTAGCCCAAACTTTGTATAAAAGGCCGATTCACATATATTCTTCCATGTATAATCTTCAAGCCCATCATGATCGCGGCCCACCTCTGACTCGGTCAAATTCTGGTGATAACACATGCCCCCCTGGTTTTGGAATTGATAATTCCAAAATCACTCTGATTCTCTTCGTCGGGTCATGTCGTGGCAGAGCAGAACCATCGCAGCACCCTTCATCATGACGCCCTGCCTTCTCAATTTCTCCGCGTGATTTGACCGTTGTTTCCTTTTCTTCCTTTTTGGGCACTGCCTCCTCGGAAACTGCTGTGGCATTGAATCTCTACTATATCCCCTTTATTTAACTGCTCTGAACAGTTCGCCACTTCATCCCCTTGCTCTGCTCTGTCCATCGGCACCCAAAAATCCTCCATCTCCCGTAGCCATGTCTTCTTCTTCTTCCTCCTCCGCCTCGTCAGATCTTTCTTCCCAGTCCTTTTCCTCTTCGTCCTCCTCCGCATCGTCAGTCTTCTCTGACTCTTCCTCATCTCGCGAGCCGACGCCGGAGTGGGGCTCGCTGGCGGCGCACGACATACTCGCCGCATCGGAGTGGGACAAGGAGGAACATGATTCCTCCATCTGGTCCGAGGATGACAAATCCTTGACCGATGGAGAGGACGACCTTCAGTTCCTCGTCGAGGGGGAGGAGGAGGCGGAGAGCGAGGACGACCGCTTCTCCTGGGATGATTTCACCTCCTCCGAAGAAGAGGCGGAGGAGGATGACGACGACTCCCTCGAAGGCTACCCACCGGCGAAGCGCCTCCGCGTCTGGTGGGACGACGACAGCGATGACGACGAGGAGGAAGATGAAGCTCCCGTAGAAGGTTACGGGAGCTCCGATGAGGAGCCTATCAGCAGCTGCGCCAGCGGCAGCGATGACGACGACGAGGGCAGCAACGGCCCTTAGATTAGGGACTAGTAGTAGTAGTCGGCTTTTGTTCTTTCTTCCCTGAGCAATCGGCTCTTTCTTTGTAAGAAATACCACTATTAATGAAGAAAATATTCCTCAATTAATTTTGCTTTCTTGTCAATTTCATCGATCGTCGAACGAAGTCACTGTACGGAGAGCCGATGGCAAGGCATCGGCTTGCACTATCAACGCGATTTGAGGTCAAGCCGTCGCCTATTCACGCGGACCAACAGGTCTAACTTACATCCAAACCATCCTCCAACCTTAAACGCGCAGACTGAACTCCTCAGCAACCCACTAGGAACTTCATCTCAAATATCATGATTTCTGGTCTGAACCGATTCCGTTAACCTGCTTAATTGAGCTTATTCCTCTAGAGTCGATAGCAATGTATCGGCTTTATTATTCTGAAGTCGATGCCCGTGCATCGGCTGTACTCGCATACTGTTGTCTCCATATGTTTTCTCAAGTCGATGTCTGCGCATCGGCTGTGATTTTTTTTTACTGGCCGATTTAAAATCGGCCTCCATACCTTACTGCCCATCATCCCACATACTTGGGAAATACTTCTTGAGGTGTTGACCATTGACGGCTACTGGGAACTTAACGCCGTCCAACTGTTCCAGCATGTATGCATTACCCTTCAAGGCCTGGACGACTTTGTACGGACCGTGCCAATTAGGAGACCATTTGCCATATGCCTTGTCCCTAGTTCCTAACGGCAACACAGCTTCCCATACTAGATCACCAACTTGAAACTCCTTTGGTCTAACCTTCTTATTGTAAGCACGAGCTACCCTGGCTTTGTTCTCTTTAATCTTCTCCAATGACCAAAGCCTAAGTTCTGTTGTGTCCTCAATAGTGTCACTCATCAGAGCTGCATATTCTTCAGCTGTTAGATCATTCTGAAATGTGACACGTCTTGATCCAGCCGTAATTTCCCAAGGTAATACGGCTTCCTGTCCATAGACGAGCTGGTACGCCGAAGTTTTTATAGCTCCATGGAACGACATGCGGTAGGCCCACAAAGCTTCTGATAACTTTTCATGCCAATCCCTAGGGTTCTCGTCAATTTTTCTCTTGATCAGCTTGATCAAGCTCTGATTGGACGCTTCAGCTTGCCCATTGGCTTGAGCATAGTATGGAGATGATCGGATCAGCTTAATCCCCAAGTCATCGCAGAACTTTCTGAATTCTTTAGAAATAAAGACCGAACCTCCATCGGTCGTGATAGTTTGGGGAATCCCGAACCTATGAATGACGTGTTCTTTCACAAACTTGATCACATCTTCTGATTTCACCTTCTTCATAGGGACGGCCTCCACCCACTTGGTGAAGTAATCTGTGATAACCAAAATCCATTCATGTTTTTTACTCGACGCCGGATGGATTTTGCCGATCATATCCATGCCCCACCCTCGAAACGGCCAAGGCTTGATGATAGGGTTCATTGCTGATGCGGGTACCATCTGAATCTTCCCGAACATCTGGCATGCTTGGCACCCCTTGTAGTACTTGAAGCAATCTTCAAGCATGGTGGGCCAATAAAACCCTGATCGCCTAATTAGCCACTTCATCTTATGAGCCGACTGATGAGTTCCGCAGGCGCCTTCATGCACCTCATGTAAGAGCCGATTAGAGTCAGTTGGTCCCAGGCACTTGAGTAGTAACCCTTCCAACGTCCTGTAGAACATGTCGTCTCCTATGAGGACATACTTCATGGCTTTGTATCTTATCCGTTTAGGTGCCCCCCGAGCCGAATCTTTTAAGTAATTGAAGATTTCGGCTCTCCAATCATCCTGTTCCAGGAACTGCACCTGAACTTCTGATCCGTCAGATATGTTTATGTAGCCTGACGCCATTTGTGCGAGATTGTTGGCCTCGGTGTTTTGGGATCTTGGGACCCAATTAAAGTTGATGTACCGAAACTGTGTCATCAACTCACGGCATTCCATCCAATATGGGAAAAGCGATTCACTCTCGCACTTATATTCATCCGTGAGCTGGTTAATCACCAACTTGGAGTCTCCAAAAAGCTCTACTGCTTCTGCCCCGGCTTCCAGTAACAACTCCATTCCCTTACGCACTGCCTCATATTCCGCGACATTGTTGGTGCAAGGGGTAGATAATCTGATTGAAAAGGAGTATGCTGCCCCCCGAGGCGACACGAGCAGAATGCCAATGCCACAACCATCGTCGCAAGCCGATCCATCGAAGAACATAGCCCATGCACGTATAGACAGTGCAGCTATATTGGTACTGATCCGTTCAGCTATAAGATCGGCCAACACTTGCCCCTTGACTGCTTTCGCTGGCTGATACCGAAGATCGAACTCTGACAACGCAAACATCCACTTACCAAGTCGGCCTTTCAAAACAGGGGCCGACAGCATGTGTTTGACAACGTCTGACTTGCATATGACGATGATCTCTGCCGTCAAAAGGATGTGATGAAGCTTGGTGCAGGTGAAGAACAGGCAGAGGCAAAGCTTCTCGACCTCAGGATACCTTGTCTCCGCGTCCAACATCCTTCTGCTGAGGTAGAAAACGACCTTTTCAACACCCTCGTAGAGTTGCACCACCACCGAAGCGATGGACGTGTCAGCTACTGACAAGTAGATGTAGAACGGCCTGTCTTGTTGGGGCGGAACTAGCACAGGCGGCGTCGTCAGATACCGCTTAATCTCATCAAACGCCTGCTGCTGTTCTGCCCCCCAGTGAAACTCGTCGTCAGATTTAGTTTTCACCAGTGCCATGAACGGCTCGATTCGTCCTGACAGATTAGAGATGAATCGTCGGACAAAATTGATCTTGCCGATGAGACGTTGGAGTTCCTTCTTCGTGGTGGGCGGCTGCATGGTACGCACCGCCTCTTGACTTTTCAGGCCGATCTCGATTCCCCGTTCATGAACCAGAAAACCTAGGAACTGACCAGCCGTCACACCAAAAGCACACTTCTTCGGATTCATTCTCAGTCCGAACTTCCGAGTTCGGTCTAGGATGCACCGTAAATCATCCAAGTGTCCCTCCATGGAGACAGATTTGACTACCACGTCGTCGATGTAGATTTCCACCAACTTGCCGATCAGATCGTGAAATATATAATTCATGGCGCGTTGGTACGTTGCACCAGCATTCTTCAACCCAAAGGTCATGACTACATATTCAAACAAGCCTACTGCCCCTGGTATCTGAATGCGGTCTTGTGTATATCTTCTGGAGCCATGAAGATTTGGTTATAGCCGGCGTTGCCATCCATGAAGCTCAACACCTTGTGGCCAGCAGCTGCATTGATCAATGTTTCCACCACAGGCATCGGATATTCATCTTTTGGAGTGGCTCTGTTGAGATCTCGGAAATCGATGGCCACACGCCATCGGCCGTCCTTCTTCTCTACAGGAACGATACTGGAGATCCACTCAGCATACCTGCATGGCCTGATGAACCCGGCGGCCAACATCTTCTCGATCTCTTTCTTGACTTCTTCCAGAATTTCGGCCCTCATCTGACGTGCTCGTTGTTGCAACGGCCGAAATCCTTTCTTAAGGGGGAGCCGATGTTCAATGATGCCCCTGTCTAACCCAGGCATCTCTGTGTAATCCCATGCAAAGCAATCTGGGTATTCTTTTAACAGAGCTATCATCTGACCCCTGAGCTGTGGATCTAACTTCCTGCTGATAAAAGTTGGTCGCGGCTTGTCCCCAGGACCGATGTCGACTTCCTCTAGCTCATCAGCCGATGTAAACCCATACCCTAACTTCCCGTCACCTGTGAGGTCGACACCAAATGCAGGGAGAGCGGGTGGCATGGATAGTACGGGCTGATTGCTGGAATCGGCCTTCCTCTTGATCGTAACCAGGATTTTTTGGAAGTGTCGGGACCGATCGCGTGGAACGGCTCCCTCCTTGTCCTCGCTATGAGAGCAGCTGCCCTCGTCTCCGTCCTTACCAGGGTGGCGCCCAAGTCCTACCATGTTGATGTTGAACGAGAATCTTGGCTGGTACCTCCCGGGGTATGTGCACTCCACCATGTCGACGGCGTATGCCGGCGAATTCGGCACTTCCGGTGTTGTCAATGGGAATGGCAGCGGTGGACGGGATTGGAGTGGCATCTCCCCTTGGTAAGTCCCGAGAACTGGTCCTGACGGAGAGTACTGATGCCTCATGACTTCCTGGATCATCCGAAAAGCGACACGCTCCAAAGTGTTCACCAGGCTCTTAGAATGGCGGTGCAGGGAGTGAGCCACCATGTAGCTAATCTCTTGACGCAGGGACCTGGTGCGTTCTTCTGACGGGGCGGACAGGTCCACTCCATCGAGCGCGCCTTCAGGTGAGAACCCTTTCCACCTGACGCCATGGGAACGGGTTCTGTGAAAAGAGCCGATGAGGTCGGCTTCGAGGATGGCTTTGACCTCGTCATACTTCTTCTTGAGCTCCTCGGTCAGATCCTCGTACGTGACTGGGGTGCCGTCCGCCATCTCAGATGTAGATGGTGATGTGGTTGATGTCGAAGATGGTCCCACCGGGCGTGCCAGAATGTGTTGCGGTCAGAAACCCACCGGCGAGCAACGACGGGCAACACAGGAGAGCCGGGAGCAACTTAGGGCTGCGGCTGGCCCTGGTCCCTCCGAGCGACGGCCCGCAAAGACTCCGGCACACACGTCCGATGCTGGTGCAAGGGCGTGCCACCTGACCTATACCTGGTCAGGAAGGTGATGGAGATGCCTCACTTAGTTTCCTGCATGGCATACACGTAAACATTAAATACGAGCCTCGATCGGCTCTCAGGTTATCCTGTGAATTGGCTCAAGGAGCCGATCCACCCATGATTCGCACGAGGTGTACGAATATATGGTGGTCCTGCTTGATCAAGATAAAGCTAAAACGACCTACGACGATTTAGGGTTTTCACCGCATAATCGGAACGTCCTACTCACGATTGGGCCTCGCGGCCGCGCACGGTGATCGTAAGCCGATCCTAGACAAGGCCTAAAAACCAACACGAGGTTGATCCTCGGAACATCCTGTCTAGGGCTAGCAAACTACACCCTACACGTCGCTGGATCCTCCAACCCTTTGTAAGGCCTAACTATGCAGATATTAAACTAATCCTTGAAGAACAAGGAGCAATCATAACGGATCGGATCTACTAAATAATGATCAAGCGGGGTGCCGCCCCTACGCCTAAGATAGGCGTAAGGGCGGCTAGATGTCTAAGGGTTGCACTACGATAGCATATGATATGAAGAACAATGCTAACCCTAACACATCTAAGATAACTACGTTGCTCGCCATCAAAAAGGCTTCAGTACGAGCAACGCATGAACGACGAATAAACTTGTGCTGCCTAGATCGCAAGATGCGATCTAGGCAGCATGATGCTTACCCGGAAGAAACCCTCGAGACAAGGGAGTTGGCGATGCGCCTAGATTGATTTGTGGTGAACGTGATTGTTGTTTATTTCATAAACCCTAGATACATATTTATAGTTCGTAGACTTTCTAACGTGGGAATAATCCCAACCGTGCACAAGCCAAACTCTATCGTATCCTACTATATTACAGATACATGGGCAAACTAGCCCAAACTTTGTATAAAAGGCCGATTCACATATATTCTTCCATGTATAATCTTCAAGCCCATCATGATCGCGGCCCACCTCTGACTCGGTCAAATTCTGGTGATAACAACCACACCATTTAAAATCTTAAGCAAAACAATAAAAACTTGGTTTTAAGTCTCAGGGTTTTTTTAAGAATAAAACAAAAGTTTACCACTTTTAAATAAAAAGAGTTGGTTAAAGATTTTAAATAAGCAAAAGTTTTGGTACAACATTTCATGCGATACACACATTAACACAAACAGTAACAATTTCTCATGACAAGAGGCTATCACTAATTAATCTAGATGGCCAGTACTTAAACAAGGCTAACAAAATTGGTTTCACTCAAAAAGGTTAATTTTTCAAATTTAGGAATTAACTTGAATCTAAATCATACATAGAGCAAGATACACGTGCCAAATATTTTAGAAAAATCCTAAAAATATGGGTCCAGTGGAATTGGAAAGATATTTGAATTTGTGAGCTAATGCAATTGGTTTCATTTGATTTGGGTCTGTAGATCTCGAGTTATTCACATTTGATTGCCTCTGGTTTTAACAAAATGTTACAGCAATTCAAATTTTAAAAGTGGGCGGGAAAAAAATGCTGGGCTGTGCGGATTTGAGGAGTGGGCCGGCCCAGGAGGGGTTTCCAGGTGGCGGTGAGGGAAAAAATAAAAATAAAAGGGAGGAGGGGCCCTGGCGGGCCAGGCCTGCATGGCCCGACGTGGCCGGTCGGCCATGCAGCGCATGAGCGTTGCCTCCTTCCTCGGCTGTGCACGCTCGGGCGGGGAGTCTGGGAGGCGGAGGAGTCTTACCGGTGGCGAGCGAGCGACGGCGAAGGCTGGGCGGAGTGGCGGTGCGCCGGGGCCGTCCAGGGCGCGTCCAGGGGCGGGCTCGGTGGCAGCCTCTCCTCCTTCCGCGTCTCCTCCCGATGGTGACCTCCTCGCAGGTGCTCCCGGTCGGATGCTGCTGGCGGCGGTCTCCGGCGATCCTGGCGGTGCAGAGGGCCGGCAGGGTTAGGACGGAGGGAAGACGGTGAGTAGAAGGAAATAGAGAGGGAGGGAAGAGGGCGTCAGGGGCGAGCTCGTCCATGTCCGTCACCCGCAAGGTGACCACGGGCGGGCGGCGTTCTCCTCCGTTGAGGAGCGGCCTGGGAGGCTCCGTGGCGTGTTGTGGCGAGGTGGAGAGGAGTGGTCTGGAGTGGAGAGGAGAGGGAAGGGGCGGGGGTCTCTTTATAGCCGAGCTGGGAGCGTGGGTGGTGGCTTTGGCCAACCGGAGGGCGAGCTCGCGGTGGAAGTGGCCAATGGAGGGGCGAGGGATGACGTTGGGGCGGTGCTGGGTGGTGACGTCAGAGGGCAAACGTCAGCATAGGCGCGGGAATAGAGGGAGTCGAGCGGGGAGAGAGGGTTCGAGCGGGAGGCTTCCAGGGGTGCTGTTTTACGTGTGCTAGGGTTTGGAGCAGCTTGGGCCAAGGCCTTATGGGCTTGGACTCGGTTTAGGAGAGATGGGGAGGGATTCCAGGGTGGTTTGAGAGGGTTGGGGTCGGCCAAGGAGGTGCAAGGGGTTGGGGTCGTGCATAGGCACCACACCATGGCCCGGCCATGTGAGAAAAAAGAGAGGGGGAGAGGAAAGGTGGTGTTCCTCCCTAGGGTTTGCGAAGAGAAAAAGAAAGGAGAGGGAGAAAAGATATTATGCATTTGATACTCACAAAAGTTCATGTTGGTACAAGGTTTGGAAAATTTTAAGACAAGGTGAGAGGAGATGGTGATGGTGATGGTGATGGTGTGCCATTATGGTGGTCAAAGATGATGATGGTCCAAGTCTTAGAGAGGTAGAGATGGAATAAACATCACCAAGGATAATATGGTGACATAAATCATTGATTCAAGAGGTCAAGGTGGTGATGGTAAGAAATAGAGGAGTGAGATGTGTATGATGCAAAGAGGATGTTATGTCCAAAGAGATTTTTTTGGTAAAGGTGTAGATCACCTAAGAAGAGTAAAGCCATATTTGAAGGAATTTTATTTGAACTTGCATTTGGAAAACTTTTGGGAATAACTTAGAAAATAAATTTGAGTTAAGAAGGCTCTAAATACTGAGCTAGTCAAAGTAGATTTTTCTCATACTAAAGATAAACAAAATAATGAAATAATTGGCATAAGTGCCATAAACTAGCATTTTGTTAAAAGAAAGGAAAATCAAGTGAAACAATCCATGGAAACATTTTTGGGTTGAAAAAGGGGATGATATAAAATACTACCCACATTTCCTCTTTTATAGAGATTTGAAAATCTTTGATACAACTAGGATTAGTTTTGTAGTGAAAATTAGAGAAGAGGCTTAAATAGGATTTTTGGTAAATAAAGTATTTTGGGAGAAGTGATCTCAAGGGTAGAGGGTGGCTACATAATGTAACTACCATCTCCACTCTTGGTTTTGTGGAGATTGAACATGGATTTAAAATAAAGACAAGCGGTAAAAGAGGAAGAAGTGGTCTAGTGCTGAAACACTGGATAGGGTGCAAGATCAAGTGAATATAAGAGTTGTAAGGACAGAATGAGACATGCAAGATGTGGAAGCTGTAGAGAGTATTGAATAGATGAGATCTATGCATTGAGATCACCAGTAACAGTTGTGGGTGCTTAAGAAACAACTGACAAAGTTGGAACATTTTAAGCCTGCCAAAACATGTTATTGACTTGGCCTCAAAACCAACAGGGATAAGTGGGTATATGAGTGATCTGGTCCAAGGCAAGGACATGGTTGGGAAGTGCTCATGACAAGGTAGGTCTAGGACCAAGTGCATTGCCTTAGATGGCAAGGGGTAGCTTAATCCAGGGGTTCCAAAATGGAACCTTAAACAGATTTTGGGACTTAGCCAAAATTATGATGCCTTAGGGTTTTTGACTAGGGCAAGAGAGAAGGATGTATTAAGGGGTAGATGATCCCATGTTTTGAATTCAAGGATTGATTTTACCACTAGAGGTGTTGTTCTTTGAGGTAGCTCAAGACAAAACTCAACAAGCAAATCAAGACAATTCATTCAATTAGTTTATGGAAAAAAGTTTTTGTTCCCCTAATTTTTGCACTAAGGACAAATAAACATGGTTCCAAAAGTTGGGGTGTTACAGATCTTCCACCCTTAAAATAATCTCGTCCCGAGATTACTACGTGTAGAACTAGAGGGGTTGTAAAGTGTAACTAAAGTTAGATTCCATTTTTCTGTAGATGTGCCATTGTTGAGAAGGTCGTTGCTTCATCTTCTGGGATACATGATGGATTCCTGCCGATGGCGAGCTTCATGAAGAGGTTGACTACTCCATGTAGGTGTTAGATCTGAAACTTCTAAGCGATCCTAGCGGGGGTTCAAGATTCTGGGAGACTTAGTGCACTCCATCGGTGCTTTAGCAGGGTTTGAAAACTTTTTGGAGTTAGTTTTAAATTTTTGTGGAAGACAAAGTCTTCCACCCTTAAAAAAAAATTCACCGGGGGGGGGGGGGGTTAAAAACTCTAAGATTCGGCCACGGGTCATGGCGGTGCTTTCAAAGAAGTGATCTTTCTCTCGTCTTGAGTTTAAGCATCTATAGGGAGTGAGGTGCAGTCCACAGCTTCAAGGGGAGTTAGTGCATCCCAAGTTCCCAACGGTGTTTTTAGAAAGGTTTACAATTTTAGGGTCAGCTCCAATTTTTAGTGGAAGACGAACCCTTAAGATTTTTTCGTCGGGTTTTTCAGAAAAACTCTGAGCTTCTGCCTTGTGGCTCTGTCTGGGGCTTCTGAAGAAGTCATCGATCTTCCGTAATCAGTTGAAGAATCTTCAGGGGCGACGTGCAGACCACACTTCAAGAGGCACTCACGGTGTGAACTAAACCATATGACGCGCAGTAAGTTAGTAAGCTGATGAACTCCTGGTTGGTATCCATCTGAAACCGCAACAAGGGTTGTTGAAGACAATCTTCAGCTTGAGGGTCGGTGCTGACTTATACCAGTTAAGAAGTGAGCGGGTAAATTACTCCTAATCTTGAGTCTTGAGGTATCTTCATGAGCTTCACTTGATGAGGACCAGATGAACCATGTGATGTAGTTTGGCTTTGACGCTATTGTTTTCTCAGCTTGTTAGATGGTGTGTTAGAGGGTAGTTTTCAAAAAGGTATCCACGAGGTTAGCGCGACTATACTCCCAGGTTAGACCAAGTTAGTAAGGCTCCTCGCAGAGTTGCTCTCACTCTTGAAAGTAGGGGCTTTTTCTTTCTTGGCGTAGTAGATATGCTTCTGCTGATCTTGAAAGTAGTTAGCGTAGATAGGGGTCTGGGTTTGTTTTCCTGATGGTTGAAAATCGATGGTTAACAGGGTTAACTTAACCAATAACTAGAAGTTAGCATTTTATCAGCGAGGTAGCTGAGGGTGAAAACACATTAGGGAGGCTTCCTATGTTGGGTTATCACACTAAGAGTGTTTTTCAGACCTAAAGACCAAGACAATCATACACACAACAAACATATAAAGAACACTCAAGGCAGCACACTAGGGAACTACAAGCAATCATCAAACCAGACATGGTACTCTAAGTACCTCACGGATGCCTAATACGTGGGGGTAACTCAATTGAAGCAATTGAGTTGGTCCTATCCATCCTATTGCTTGGGGGCTGGTCACATATGTTGGCGTCTTCAGCTTGTTGACATCATCTTCAACAAGGATTCTCGAGGCAGAGAGTGGTGATACGGCCTGGTGTTGAGGCGTAGGCGACGACTGTGTAGAACTTATGGTCTCATCATCCCGGGGACGTGAGGTCTTCGGAGGGGTAGCTGTTGAGGTACTCCCAAGGTTGACAACTTCTGGTGGCTAGCCTAAAAAAATACTAGTCAAGAACTGAGGACTTGATCCCAGACGACTGCGAAAAGGTGCAAGTCCACGGAAGAACAAGGTCAGCTCCTTGACAGACTTTGGTGACAACCAAAGACATGATCTAATTATCCCCTTCTTTTTGTATGACTAAGTCGGCATCCATCGCTTCAGTTGGAGATACTTGAGATTTCCTGAAAGGTTGATCCATCCTAGACTTCGAGTCTCCGGGTCTGAGTTAGGGACATCGCCCAATATGTAGGTTTGAAGTGGATGAGACAACAGAGTAAGAACTTTCAAACATTTTTATGAAGCGGAGAGATAAGAATTTAGAAGTTTTGAAGAAATAAGAGGAGTAGAAGTTATGCTTCCGACTAAAGAAAGGATTTGTTTTGTAAATAGTTTTGTCCAAGTAATTGTTTCCTAACTAACGTCCATGCTAACTAAGGTCTCCTACAGTCAGGATAGCTCTGATACTAGCTCTGTGGGGACCCCAGACTAGCTGTCCGAAATACCCTGTTATGTATACAGTTCACGTTCCCATGATCAGTGTGCCGTGAACACATAACCGAACTGATATCAAATTACATCATCCTTTACAAAACGGAATAAGAAAATTACAATAAGGTCACATGACCCATCTTTACAAGATAGCCTCGAAGGGCCTAATCTAATCATCAGAGTAGCAGAATCACTTCAGCAGCGTAGAGCCCAAGTCATCTGCCTTAACCCTATAGGCAACTGATTGGGAAGACGTTCCTAGCTCGCATAGACGTCGTCAACTCCTTCTTCATCTGTCGAAGTCCTCCAGATCTGGCCAAGTAAATAGCCAGGGACAAAGCCGTGAGTACATTTGAATTGTACTCGCAAACCATCAAGAAGGTTATAACAATTCTAACTAAAGAAGACAAGAGAGGAAGAATAGTTTCTCTGGTGGATATAGCATGTGAAAGAGAATCAGTTTCTCTTGTGGATATAGCATGTGAAAGAGAATCAGTTTCTCTTGTGGATATAGCATCCCACATCTCAGTTGATGGGAACACTAAGGAAGTCCTATGACATCTCTATATCTTTGTTAAAGAAGAGGTAGCATACCGCCATCTCAATTGATGGGGATTCTTTGATAGGGGATCTTTTACTATAGACGATGGCGCCTCTTAATTTCTATGCAATATACATCTCTCTTTAACATTGTTAGACATAAAGATGTTACTCTCGTTTTTTTTTTTTTTTTTGCAAATATGACTTTGGCATTTAAAGAAACAACGAATAGTACAAAGCAACTCAAGAAAAAACGAAAATGACAACGAGATTCTTGAGAAGCCCTTCATCTTCAACCTCCAGACCGTGTCGACGGCGCACCGCCACTGCCGCTCCTCTCTGAGTCGGTCTAACGTTGTTGGTTGCGGACGGGAAGTCGCCGAACGAGTCAAAAAGACCGCATCCGTCCTAAAGACGAAGAAGAAGGAAGAACTGACGATGAAGCTCCTTGACGATCCGAAGATCCCCAGAGCCAGACGAAATCCTCGAAGACCATACCACTCCCACAAGCCTCTCGACGTTGCCGCCAAGATGGGGTTGAAGCCGGGAGACCTTATTGCACGAGACGCTGCCACCACCACCTGAGCGCCGCCCCTACAAACCTTGACCCTAAAAACAAAGAACGAAACCCTCAAAATAGGGAGCGGAGCCCTCCCACCGACGAGGGCCGAGATCCACCGCGCCTCCATGGCCCAAAGGCCACAGAGACGAGGCGATCAGCAGCGGCGCCGGCAGGAGGCACGAGGCCGAGATCCAATCGCCTTGGTCTCGTAACGTTTCACGTCTCGTAACTATTGTTGATGTTTTATCGCATTCGCTGTTGAATATTAGTTTATGGTGGGCTTTAACGAGAGATTAATGGCCTCCGTGGTTGAACTTGGCAGAAAGGATGATGGAGATTCATTTGGTTTATAAACCAGATAAATTTTCATTGCGTGTGACAACCTCTGGACATTTTTCGGTGACGTCTATGTATGCAGACTTCATGAGTGGGTATACTAGTTTTTTTGCAAAAATACCTTTGGAAACTAAAAGTACCTGAAAATTAAGGTTTTTCTGTTGTTTCTTAATATAAAAAAAGTGACTCTGACTAGAGATGATTCTGCAAAAAGCGGAATGAGTGTACCATATATGTTTTTTAATGATTCTAAAGAAACGGTTAATTAATCATCTTTTTACCAATTGTCCTTTTGCTAGATATGTGCGGAGAGTTGTTCGTTTTACGTTTAATATTGCTCCGCTAACAAATATGTTTAAGAATTGGTTTAATGGGATAGAACCATCTATGAAGGCTCGGATTTCGAGTGGGATTCTAAGCTTTGGTTTGGGCAATATGTAACTGTCGAAACAATATGATTTTTAACAAGACAACGGTTCCAATTTTTGTGCAGGTCATTTGTATTGGATTTACATGTGGTCTTTCCTTATTCGTGTGGAGCAGCGAGAACATGTGGACTCTGGTTGCACTCGAATGATGGCAGTTGTCCGAGCTAGGTGACTGGCGACAATCACTTAGAATACAAGTGTTATCACCAGATTTTGGTCAAATCAGGAGGTGGGCCGTCAGAGAGATGGGCTTGGAAGATTACACGTGGAAGATCTCTGAAGCGGCCTTGCACGGAGAATTTGGGCTAGATTGCCCGTGTATCTTTAATTATAGTAGATTGTATCGTAGATTAAAAGTTAGAGTTTGTCTCGTACGCGGTGGGGATATTCCTCCGTTAGAAAGTCCGCTGGACTATAAATATGTATCTAGGGTTTATGAAAAAACAACAACTCACGTTCAACCCAAACAAACCAATCTCGGCGCATCGCCAACTCCTTCTTCTCGAGGGTTTCTATCAGGTAAGCGACATGCTGCCTAGATCGCATCTTGCGATCTAGGCAGCACAAGCTCCACGTTGTTCATGCGTTGCTCGTACTGAAGCGCTTTTGATGGCGAGCAACGTAGTTATCATAGATTTGTTAGGGTTAGCATAGTTCTTCGTATAACATGCTTACGTAGTGCAACCCTTGCATATCTAGCCGCCCTCACACCTATCTCAGGTGTGGGGGCGGCACCCCGCTTGATCATTATTTAGTAGATCTGATCCGTTACGATTGCTCCTTGTTCTACAAGGATTAGTTTAATATCTGCAATAGTTAGGCCTTACAAAGGGGGGGAGGATCCAGCGGCACGTAGGGTGGCGTTCGCAAGTCCTAAACAGGATGTTCCGAGGATCAACTTCATGTTGGTTTTTAGGCCTTGTTTAGGATCGGCTTACGAGCACCGTGCGTGGCCGCGAGGCCCAACCTGGAGTAGGATGATCCGATTATGCGGTGAAAACCCTAAATCGTCGTAGATCTAATTAGCTATATCTTGATCAAGCAGGACCACCATATATTCGTGCACCCCGTACGAATCATGGGTGGATCGGCTCCCTGAGCCGATTCACAGGATAACCTGAGAGCCGATCGAGGCTCGTATTTAATGTTTACGTGTATGACATGCAGGAAACTAAGCGAGGCATCTCCATCACCTTCCTGACCAGTATAGGTCAGGTGGCACGCCCTTGCACTTCGCATCGGACGTGTGACCAGAAGAGCATTGCGGGCCGTCGCTCGGAGGGGTCTCAGCCAGCCGCAGCTCTAGGCTCTTCCCGGCTCTACCGTGTTGACGGTCGCTGCCCGCCGGTGGGTTTTGGCAGTCAACACATTCTGGCACGCCCGGTGGGACCATCGTCTACATCAACCACATCGCCATCTGCATCTGAGATGGTGGACGGCACGCCAGTCACCTACGAGGAGCTGCCTGACGAGCTCAAGAAGAGATATGACGAGATCAAGGCCACCCTCGAAGCCGACCTCATCGGCTCTTTTCAGAGAACCCGTTCCCATGGCATCAGATGGAAGGGATTCTCACCGCAAGGTGCACTCGATGGGATAGACCTCTCTGCCCCGTCGGAGGAACGCACCAGGGGCCTGCGGCAGGAGATCAACTACTTGGTGGCTCACTCACTACACCGCCACTCTGAGAACCTGGTCAACGTGTTGGAGCGTGTCGCTCTTCGCGTGATCCAGGAGATCATGAGCCACCAGTACTCGCCGTCAGGACCAGCTCTCGGGACGCATCAAGGAGAGTTGCCACTCCAGTCCCGTCCACCGCTGCCATATGCGTTGGCAGCACCACCTGAAGTGCCGGCTACACCGGCATTCGTCGTCTACAAGATCGGTGGTGACCCCAGCGACTACCAGTTCTTGACCGAGGCGCCTAAGGAGATCCCTCACGGGTACGCGTGCACGTATGTGCCGGATTGTGGCAACTGGGCACTCACAAACCAGGCCACAACATCAGGGACTCCGGCGAAAACAGGAGGAACGTCAGCGACAGAGCTTGAGAAGCAGACGTGGCTAACTAAGTACGCCACCCCGACGAACCTCCAGAGCCCAGCTCCTGCAGTTGGCTCAGAGTTGGAAAAGCAAGCATGGCTGGCTAAGTACGCCACCCCGGCGAACCTTCAGAGCGCGACTCCTGCAGCCAGCACAGCGGATCAGATCAGTACTATACTGAGAGACCAGTTCGGCATGGTGCCGAAAAGGAGGGCAATCGGCTATTCCAAGCCGTACCCCGACGAGTACGAGATGATCCCGCTGCCACCTAAATATCGGCTCCCTGACTTCTCCAAATTCAGTGGATCAGATGGCTCCAGCTCCATCGAGCACGTCGGCCGATATTTGGCGCAACTAGGACCGGCTTCAGTGTCGGATCAGCTACGCGTGAGGCTCTTTTCACAGTCCCTCACGGGATCGGCTTTTGGATGGTACACCCCTTTGCCGGCAGACTCCATCCGGTCTTGGAAGCAGTTGGAAGAGCAGTTCCATATGCAATACCATTCAGAAGCTTCCGAGTCGAGCATTGCCGATCTAGCACAACTACGTCAGAAGCGCGGAGAAACGGTGACAGAATATATCCAGCGCTTCAGGAATCTGAGGAACCGATGTTATTCGGTTCGTATAACTGAAAAAGAAGCAGTCGAGTTGGCAGTAGCGGGCCTTGCAACACAGCTCAAGGACATGGCCTCCCAAGCAGATTATCCCTCGCTGGCGCACATGGTTCAGAAACTGTCAGCATATGAACAGCGCCACCCGGACCTGTACCAAGACAAGTTCAAGCGTGCAGTAGTCCTGGTCGATGCAGAGGAAGACGAAGTTCCTGCGGGAGACCAAGAGGTAGCAGCGGCTGAATGGACTCGGGGAGGAACCCCCGTGTCATGCAAATGGGTAAAGCCGCCAGGCCCGCCCAGGGGGTTTGATTTTGACGTGACCAAGACTGAGCAAATCTTCGACCTCCTGCTCAAGGAGAAACAGTTGACGATTCCTGAAGGTCTCAAATTCCCCACGGCGCAAGAGCTGAACGGAAAGCCATACTGCAAATGGCACAACTCGCTCTCACATGCCACCAACGACTGCAGGGTGTGGCGTCAGCACATTCAAGCGGCGATAGAGAAAGGGCGTCTAATTTTCAACCAGTACGCCATGAAGGTCGACACCCAGCCTTTTCCCGCCGTTAACATGGTGGAGTGCACGTACCCTGAAGGTTGCCAGCCAGGATCCTCGTTCGGCATCAACATGGTGGGACCTGGGAACCACTCTGGCAAGGATGGAGACGAGGGCAGCTGCTCTCATAGCAAGGACACAGAAGAGGCCGCTCCACGCGATCGGCTCCATCATGATGGCAAGCGCTACGTCACAGAGGGAGAAGTGAAGAACATAAGATATCAGCGGCCCCTCTCTGATCACCTCCTCAACAAATATGTGAGTCAGTATGACCAACGCCGACGGTCCGGCTATGATGATGAAGGAGATCGTCTAGCTAGAGAAGCCAGAAGACATCATCGGCATGATCGCGATGAGGAGGAGCACGAGCGCCGTGCCACGGAAAGATCAAGGGAGCAAGATGACAACGCCAGGCACTGGGACTGCCCTTTCTTCAGACACTGCTGGGATTCAGGAATGAGCCGATTGCCCACAATCGGCAATTGCCCAGAATGCAACAAGAAGAAGAAGGAGGCAGCCAACGTGTCTGTGTTCGAGCGCTTAGGGCCTCTCCCGCCACAGAGCAAACGTGCTGAGTCCCCTCGGTGGGCAGACCTCGAGGATTCTGAAGACGAGGGACCAGAGGAAGAAGACAGGTACCACCGTCCAAGGTGGTGCCCTGACGGACTCAGCCGTTCACAAAAGCGCAGGGTTCAGCGTTTGCGCGGCCTGGAGGAAGCCGAAAGGTTATACTTGCATACGCTAAGGAAGGCACGGCCTGATCTGGCTGTAAAGGTTCAGCGAACCCTGGATGAAGAGGGTCGTCCACGGAGAATGGAGTGGCGTCCCAAGCAAAAGAAAGCCGATGATGAAACATCGGCTGGCACAAACGTGGTGCTCGTCCTTCCGACGGAGCTTAGTGCTCCACGATTATACGATGCACTCAAGGTGGACGACGGCAAGCGCATAAAGTCAGAGGTTGGGTTGGTTTTATCCAGCCTGACCGAGTAGCAAGAGCACACCAGTGAGCAAAACAAGGCGAGGCTGATCCTTGTGATCGGCCCCATAAATTATGAAGGAGCTTTACAGAACCTTCAGTCAGCACTCTAATGGATATGGAGGCCGATTCCAGCAATCGGCCAAAATTATGTTCACTACATATTCAGCACATATTCTGCTTGTGTTCAGCAACGATCTACTGGGCAGCGGCCACGTCGGCAGATGAAAGTCAGCATGAATCCTTACGGAGCCGACGTACAAGTGCAGTGCCCTGACTAACCATAAAAGCCGATATCTGCAGTCAGTTGGCAGATTTGGCTCGGGGGGCATATAGTCAGATGAACATGTGCAGATAAACATGTGCAAACATGTGCAGATAAACATGTGCAAACATGCGTGCAGTGGAACATTGGGGGCCGATTAAGAAAAATCAGCCAAATAAAAAAAAAATTTCAGCCGGAGAAGCTCGGGGGGCAGTTCACCCTGAAGGTTCTCTGCTTTGGGGAGCCGATTTTGTTGAAATCGGCTAACTCTGCATAGGCTGCACATTCGGCGGATCCATTACCGTTCTCGCCTCGACTGAGACTCGGGGGGCAGCTGGCCTGGTGAATGCTCTGTTTTTGAAAGCCGATTGGAGTCGCATCGACTGGCCCTGCATTGGGGTCTCCTCTGAATCGGGGAAGGGGGCCGTTGTTTTTTACAAGTTTTGGACCGTCCTGTCGCTGCAAGAGAAGGGAAGGGACTAGATTCTCAAAATAGCCGATGAGTAGTCATCGGCTAAGGGATTGCGAAAAATTGTGGTCAGATACCAAATCGCAGCCTGAAATTGAGAAGTTCTTGGCCTACGAGCTAATCGACATGAGAGTCCGGCTTCATGGGCGTCCAAAAGAAAAGAAATCCGATACATTGCTATCGGTCTTGGCATGACAGGCGGAGGAAATGAAATTGGAGTAATTGAAGGATGAATTGAAGGAACAATTTCATTAATTCAAAGGAGCGGCTTTACAAGAAAGAGCCGATGGCTCTCAAAAGAGGGATCTAGTGCCTAGTGCACTGCTACTACTAGTCCTATTCTGCTAGTCGTCGCTGTCCTCGTCATCACCGCCGTCGATGTCGTCGGCGCTGCTCCCAGGAAGCTCCTCGTCGCTGCTGCCCTAGCCCTTGGCCAGAGCCTCTTCCTCCTCGTCATCATCATCATCCTCGCTGTCCGCCCAGGAGCGGAAGCGCTTGGTCGGCGGGTACCCAGCGGAAGAGGAAGATTCATCTTCCTCCTCCTCTTCTCCTTCTTCGTCGTCATCTTCGTCCTCGCTATCCGCCCACATGCGGGAGCGCTTCTTCGGCGGGAGCTTGGCGGAGGGGGAGGCCTTGGCCTTCGCTACTTCTCCTTCTTTCTTCTCATTGTCGGAGGAGAGGGGCTTCACCTCGGAGTGAAGCTTGTCCTCGTTCTTCTTCTTCGGCGAGGATTGGGGGAAGAGGCTTGAGAAGGAGGAGGAAGAGGAAGACATTGCTATAGGAGAAGAGGGTTTTTTGGGTGCCGATGGCTGGAACAGAGGAAAGGGATGAAGAGAGCTAATCGGTCGGCACGGTTAAATAATGAGAAATCTGGTGGAGGTTTAATGCCATTACAGTTTCCAAGGAGTCGATGCTAAAGCTATCAGAATTTGCAGGGAAGCTGAGAAGACCGGGCATAATGATGACGGATGCTGCAACGGCTCTGCTCTGCCACGACATGACCCTTCAGAGGAGAAACAGAGTGGTTTTGGAATTATCATTGCCAAAACCAGGGGGGCATGTGTTATCACCAGATTTTGGTCAAATCAGGAGGTGGGCCGTCAGAGAGATGGGCTTGGAAGATTACACGTGGAAGATCTCTGAAGCGGCCTTGCACGGAGAATTTGGGCTAGATTGCCCGTGTATCTTTAATTATAGTAGATTGTATCGTAGATTAAAAGTTAGAGTTTGTCTCGTACGCGGTGGGGATATTCCTCCGTTAGAAAGTCCGCTGGACTATAAATATGTATCTAGGGTTTATGAAAAAACAACAACTCACGTTCAACCCAAACAAACCAATCTCGGCGCATCGCCAACTCCTTCTTCTCGAGGGTTTCTATCAGGTAAGCGACATGCTGCCTAGATCGCATCTTGCGATCTAGGCAGCACAAGCTCCACGTTGTTCATGCGTTGCTCGTACTGAAGCGCTTTTGATGGCGAGCAACGTAGTTATCATAGATTTGTTAGGGTTAGCATAGTTCTTCGTATAACATGCTTACGTAGTGCAACCCTTGCATATCTAGCCGCCCTCACACCTATCTCAGGTGTGGGGGCGGCACCCCGCTTGATCATTATTTAGTAGATCTGATCCGTTACGATTGCTCCTTGTTCTACAAGGATTAGTTTAATATCTGCAATAGTTAGGCCTTACAAAGGGGGGGAGGATCCAGCGGCACGTAGGGTGGCGTTCGCAAGTCCTAAACAGGATGTTCCGAGGATCAACTTCATGTTGGTTTTTAGGCCTTGTTTAGGATCGGCTTACGAGCACCGTGCGTGGCCGCGAGGCCCAACCTGGAGTAGGATGATCCGATTATGCGGTGAAAACCCTAAATCGTCGTAGATCTAATTAGCTATATCTTGATCAAGCAGGACCACCATATATTCGTGCACCCCGTACGAATCATGGGTGGATCGGCTCCCTGAGCCGATTCACAGGATAACCTGAGAGCCGATCGAGGCTCGTATTTAATGTTTACGTGTATGCCATGCAGGAAACTAAGCGAGGCATCTCCATCACCTTCCTGACCAGGTATAGGTCAGGTGGCACGCCCTTGCACTTCGCATCGGACGTGTGACCAGAAGAGCATTGCGGGCCGTCGCTCGGAGGGGTCTCAGCCAGCCGCAGCTCTAGGCTCTTCCCGGCTCTACCGTGTTGACGGTCGCTGCCCGCCGGTGGGTTTTGGCAGTCAACAACAAGATAATTAGACGCCTTCAATTTTCAATTTTCTGTTGGCTAATATTTGCTGCAATTTTATGCGATCCATGAGATATTATATACTTTGATACTATAACTCTGTAATAAAGAAAGTCATGTGCATTAGTTTGATGCAGAAGCTGAGGTCAGCCGCCGTATTCGATTTTTAGTAGGTATTGTGCCCTTAGGCAAAAAGGCCGATGCAGCTGATCGAACAATTTGCTTCCCAAGCGCATCGATGATCGAGTTATGCAGGAATTTTTACTCTAGGCGTAAAATATATACAGTGGCCATTGCACGATACCAGCATCGAGAAATATCATCCATAAGATCAAATCGGATGGATGGTTCATATTTATTTGCACTAATCTCCCATGTATTGCTTTGTCTCCTCCATCCAAATATTCGACACTGATGCATGTAATATCGAAACTTGCACAAGAGAAGTGTAAAGCTAGCTGATATTAAGAGGTTATAACTGACTATCTGATCCACAGCCAATCAGCATAATAGAGCAGGTTTGAAATAATTATTACTACATATCCCCAGTCCAGTATGCAAATTTTGTACATAAACAAACATACTTGGTCTACATCAGCTGCAAGACTCCCTTGATATTCAGATCAACATTTATGTAAAGGGAAGCTTTATTTAAAGGAAAAGTATGCCATATCCTGAAGTTACATAACGTGATTGTCTCTATCAATTGATTGTAAGCTACACTGAACTTGGGAAGATGGAAGCAATCCTGCACCTACAGAATATTAACCATCTGTTACGACTTTGTTGCTCCCAGATACGATATGGTTGCTCCCGGATACAGTATTGTTGCTCCCGGATACAGTATTGTGCTCCCCTGATACAGTATGGAAGCTTCCAGACACATTATTGTCGTTCCCGGATACAACATTATTGTTATCAGTAACAATATGCTTTGTCCCTGATACGACATGGTTGCTACCAACTACAGTATTGTCACTTCCAGTTACAACAGTGTTGTTGCTCCCAGACACATGGTTGTTATTCCCAGATACGACCGTGTTGTCATTCCCGGAAACAACATTGTTGCTCCCTGATCCAACACTATTGTTGGTCCCTGATATTGTATTTGGTTCTTCATCGAGCGTTCTTCTGTTACTGCTCATATGCAATAGCATGTTAATGGAACCCATACCGAGTGACTGGCTGTCAGTGGTGAGGCTCTTGAGCCGTATCTGCAAACTTTTTGGTACCTCCCCAACCAACGAATTACCCGAGAGATCCAAATAGCGAAGGTGATCAAGCTCACCAATCGACAATGGGATGATCCCTCCAAGGCCGCGCTTGGGGAGCCGCAACGCCACGACGCGGCCGCTTGCTGTTTCGCATCCCACACCTTCCCAGCTGCAGCATGAGGCGCCCGACCATGCGGCGCGAAGGCGGACGGCTCCTTTGCCGCTTAGGTTCTCGGCGAGGACCCTCAACGCGTGGAGGTCGTCGTGGTGGCACGACCACGACGTTGCTCCGGCCACCTGCAAGACGAACCCCAAGAAGAGCAGCAGCATGCAACACTTTGCCATGTATTCAGGCATGGATTGAACAAGAAACCTTGATTGGAATGCAAGCTATGTAGCAAGAGTTGTTGGTAAAACTGCTAGAGTGGTGCATCCTATTTATAGTGTGTATACGTTTGTAAGTATGCGTTGCAAGTGGTTATGTACTAGGCAGTGGCCCGCCCATAACGTACTGCCTCCAAATTCAAACTTGCGTTGCAAGTGGTTATGTACTAGGCAGTGGCCTACCCATAACGTACTGCCTCCAAATTCAAACTTGCGTTGCAAGTGGTTATGTACTAGTCAGTGGCCCATAACTGCCTCCAAATTCAAACTTGGTTCTTGTGTCGACTGAAATTCGTGGCTGGTATGGACTCAAGTCCCGTGCGGCTTGCTCCGGTACACAGAGAGAACGAAAATATCCTAGCAAAATACTATTACGCTGGGTGACTGGCGCATGGGACTCGTGGTTCTCATGGAGCTCGGAGAGACAGAGATGGCTGAGTGACGAGAGGAGGATATACTTCTCCATTTTGTACCTATTAGTCTGGGTAACTACACGACACTTCCCCGTGACCAGCCAAATCCAATCCGTGCTAAGACCCAAAACTCAACCCGTAAAGAACAGGATTGTGCATTTCTCAAGCTGATTCAGATTAAGTAATATTCCTAATACTTCTTTTTGCTCTGTTTTGCTCTACTTACATAGCCTCCATGATGTTTGCCTCCTTGGGTGCAGACGTTGGTAGTTTTACTCCAAATGAAAAGATGCCGGTCATCAAAGTACAAGAAACAGTTTTAGAATAGAAAGAAAATAAATAAATAATCTTAAGTCACCTACGAAAAAGGGCGACGCCGAAAAGGTGTTGATTGTTATGTTTACATTTGGGATTCACCACAATTCGGTGATTTTCATTCGAAAGGCCGACACCATGCACGTGCAGAAAGACTTTGATTCGATGTTTTTGAAATTGAAAACTGAAGTGTGTTTTTATTTTAGAGTAGTAATATGTTGTAAAATACAAAGCGGAAATCACTTTTTTATTTGTGATATTTTTTGCTGACTAAGACTTTTCAGATGGAAATTCTTCTGGCAAAGTGATATGACCATAATAAGATAAATTATAGACTCCGTGAAATATCATTTGCCAACCCAAAAATCTAGGTGGTTTTGGTGTGAAGGTTTTAGAAATAAAAAAATGATTATTGAGCAAATGATTTTTTAAACTCTTAACTAAACAAGGTGTTTGGCAAGAGCTTGTGCAAAACAAATATCACCACTCTAAATCTTTGTCGCAAGTAAAGGAAAAATCCTCTATCTCTCACGTCAAAAAAAAGTCATATATCTCTATATCTCACACAACAGCTGTTTCTGGCTTACAAAGAAGAGTTCTCAAGATAACCTCAAATAAAAGAATGATAGAAATAAAAGTTGTACGTCTCGTTCAAGCAAGCAACTTTATTTTCTGGATCATCACAATCCAAGATAGTATGCAAAAACCTACAGAACGAACGCACTATCAGACATAGAAGATTCTAAATTCCGATGTCGGCTAAGTAAGGTAGTATTCAGTTTTTTTTCGTGAGTGACAGTTGGTTTTCTTTAGAGCATCTCCAGCAGCCTACCGCATTTTGGATCTGATTTGTGTTCGTTTGTGTCGGACACAGATACAAAAAATTGTCACATGTCCGCATGCGTCTGTCTCTTTCTCAACGATAGAGATGCATTTTTTACAGGAAAGTCCCTACCATGCATTAATTGTTGAAATATTAGGCTCATTTTTAATGGCCCATATTAGATTTTAGATTTTCCTATAAATCTCAAAGCACACATAGTGGCAGCCTTATGAGTTTGAGCCCAAGTTGATGGCAGCTCACTAGGGAGTGGCAAGAGGTGGGAAGTTTAGTCTCACATGGAAAGTTTGGAGGAAGTTAGACCATCTTATAACGTGGGTTGTTCCACCACTAATAAGTGAGTGAGAATAGGAGTTGTACACACGTGCTCCTCCTCCTCGCTCACTCGTCTCGACTCGACATGTCACGTCACAACACGACGCGCGCTGCGCTCGTGGTGAGTGGATTGAGCCTCGAACCGAGACTTTCCTTTCTTTTTGCAGTTCAGGAAAACGAATAGAATCCTAGACGGACGCGTCGCAGTTAGTCGGTTCGGGTCGCACCCGGACCGTGGGCTATGTGTAACCGATTCGAAACATACGCGCGACGTGGGCGTGCCCCACGTTGCCTAGGGTTTCCTGAGCCTATATAATCTCTTTCCCAGCGAATGGGAGAGCAGGTCTTCGGAACCGCTCGCCTTTGCGATCCTGGGAGAGGGCGAATTAGGTTTTTGCGAAGCGCTTTTGCGCGACTGCTCAAGCTCTTCATCACGGTTCGCCTTCCGTCGAAGTCGGGAGGTGCTGCCTACCGTCGTCTTCAACGCCGTCTTCTTCGACCCTTCGTTTCCATCGTCAACAACGTTGTCATCAACAACGTTACTGCTGCGACATCATCTGCTACACCTCCACCGCCACCTCCACACGATCGGTACGTACGGCATATCTTGATCTGTTTAGCGATGGATGTTTTACCGTGTGTGCTGCTGCTATTCATGTTGATTAATGCATCTAGTATGTTCGAGTTTCACATGTCAGTACTTGTTGTCATCATATTTTATATTCTAGAATTAATCGTGAAAATTGTGCCTAATTATCCAACAATCCAACAACCGAATTGTAGGCAATTTCCTGAGTTAACAATGGTTGATTTTGCTGATGCACTGAGGCCGGATAAGTTTACCGGTGTGCACTTTAAGAGGTGGCAGATTAAGAACACGCTCTGGCTTACTCATCTAAAAGTGTTCGAAGTTAGTAATGGCTTAGCTGAAGGAACTATATCTGACCAAGATCAGAACAAGTTCAAGGAAGCCAATACTCTCTTCGTCGGATGCGTTCTGAGTATTCTTGCTGACCGTTTGTGTGATGTGTATGCACATAACAGACGGTAAAGAGCTCTGGGATGCACTGAATGCTAAATTCGGTGCAACCAATGCAGGCAGTGAACTGTACATCATGGAGAGCTTCCATGTCATCAGGATGGTGAATAACCGTTCTGTTGTCGAACAAGCTCATGAGATACAGTGCATTGCGAAAGAGTTTGAAATCGTCAAGTGTGCCTTACCTGACAAGTTTATGGTTGGATGCATTATCGCTAAGTTGCCCCGTTTCTCTTGATGTTGAGGAGAAAGCTCGGGTTAAGGATACTACTGAGAAAGGAGAGGGTCAGACTAGCACCAACATGGTGCAGAAGAAACCCTGCAGCAAGAACAAAGGGAATAACAAGCCCTCCTTCAATAAGCCTATGAAGACTACAACCTTCCAGAAGAATAAGATCGTAAACAAAGCAGATCTGAGCTGCTTTACCTATGGAGAGGCTGGCCACTTTTCTAAGGACTGTCCAGAGAGGGCAGACCGCAAGAAAAAGGCGAAGCAAGTCAACACGGTGACCGCTAGTGATACGTCTTAAACGTATCTATAATTTCTTATGTTCCATGCTAGTTTTATGACAATACTCACATGTTTTATATACACTTTATATCATTTTGATGCATTTTCCGGCACTAACATATTAACAAGATGCCGAAGCGCCAGTTCCTTTTTTCTGTTGTTTTTGGTTTCAGAAATCCTACACAGGAAATATTCTCGGAATTGGACGAAACAAAAGCCCAGGGTCTTATTTTTCCACGGAGCTTCCAGAAGACCGAAGAGGATACGAAGTGGGGCCACGAGGCACCGCCACCATAGGGTCGTGCGGGCAAAGGGGTGCCCGCGCCGCCCTATGGTGTGGGGCCCCCGTGCCTCTCCCGACTCTGCCCTTCCGCCTACTTATACTCTCCGTCGCGAAAACCCTATGACCGAGAGCCACGATACAAGAAAAGTTCCAGAGACGCCGCCGCCGCCAATCCCATCTCGGGGGATTCAGGACGCCTCTGGCACCCTGCCGGAGAGCGGAATCATCACCCGGAGGACTCTACATCACCATGATCGCCTCCTAACTGATGTGTGAGTAGTTCATCCTTGGACTATGGGTCCATAGCAGTAGCTAGATTGTTGTCTTCTCCTCTTGTGCTACCATGTTAGATCTTGTGAGCTGCCTATCATGATCAAGATCATCTATTTGTAATGCTACATGTTGTGTTTGTTGGGATCCGATGAATATGGAATACTATTTCAAGTTGATTATCAATCTATCATATATGTGTTGTTTATGATCTTGCATGCTCTCCGTTGCTAGTAGAGGCTCTGGCCAAGTTCATACTTGTGACTCCAAGAGGGAGTATTTATGCTCGATAGTGGGTTCATGCCTCCATTGAATGCAGGACGATGTGAGAAAGTTCTAAGGTTGTGGATGTGCTGTTGCCACTAGGGATAAAACATCAATGCTTTGTCTAAGGATATTTGTGTTGATTACATTACGCACCATACTTAATGCAATTGTCTGTTGTTTGCAACTTAATACTGGAAGGGGTGCGGATGCTAACCCGAAGGTGGACTTTTTAGGCATAGATGCATGCTGGATAGCGGTCTATGTAATTTGTCGTAATGTCCTAAGTGAATCTCATATTAGTCATCATGATAAGTATGTGCATTGTTATGCCCTCTTTATTTGTCAATTGCCCAACTGTAATTTGTTCACTCAACATGCTATTTCTTATTGGAGAGACACCACTAGTGAACTGTGGACCCTGGTCCATTCTTTTACATCTGAATACAATCTACTGCAATCATTGTTCTCTACTGTTGTTTGCAAACAAACATCATTTTCCACACCATACGTTTAATCCTTTGTTTACAGCAAGCTGGTGAGATTGACAACCTCACTGTTAAGTTGGGGCAAAGTATTTTGATTGTGTTGTGCAGGTTCCACGTTGGCGCCGGAATCCCTGGTGTTGCGCCGCACTACACTCCTTCACCAACATCCTTCATGTGGCCTTCATCTCCTACTGGTTCGATAAACCTTGGTTTCTTACTGAGGGAAACTTGCTGCTGTACGCATCACACCTTCCACTTGGGGTTCCCAACGGGCGTGTGCTTTACGTTATTTGCTATCTTATTTTACTTGTTTTACTTTATTTACTATCTTATTTGCGTTCTCTATATCAAAAACACAAAAAAAATTAGTTACTTGTTTTACTTTACTTTATTTAGTTTGCTTTATTTACTACTGCTAAAATGAATACTCCTGAGAACACCAAGTTGTGTGACTTTACTAGCACAAATAATAATGATTTTATATGCACACCTATTGCTCCACCTGCTACTACAGCAGAATTTTATGAAATTAAACCTGCTTTACTAAATCTTGTTATGAGAGAGCAATTTTCTGGTGTTAGTTCTGATGATTCTGTTGCCCATCTTAATAATTTTGTTGAACTTTTTGAAATGCAAAATTATAAGGATGTAGATGGCGACATAATAAAACTGAAATTGTTTCCTTTCTCCCTAAGAGGAAGAGCTAAAGATTGGTTGCTATCTTTGCCTAAAAATCGTATTGATTCATGGACTAAATGTAAAGATGCTTTCATTGGTAGATATTATCCTCCTGCTAAAATTATATCTTTGAGAAGTAGCATAATGAATTTTAAGCAATTGGATAATGAGCATGTTGCCCAAGCATGGGAAAGAATGAAATCTTTGGTAAAGAATTGCCCTACCCATGGACTGACTACTTGGATGATCATCCAAACCTTCTATGCAGGATTAAATTTTTCTTCGAGGAACCTATTGGATTCAGCTGCTGGAGGTACTTTTCTGTCCATCACCTTGGGCGCCTCAACAAAGCTTCTTGATGATATGATGATCAACTACTCTGAATGGCACACTGAAAGGACTCCGCAAGGTAAGAAGGTAAATTTTGTTGAAGAAACCTCCTCCTTGAGTGATAAGATTGATGTTAGTATGTCTATGCTTGTTAATGGTAGATCTAATGTTGATCCTAATAGTGTTCCTTTAGCTTCATTGGTTTCTCAAGAAGAGCATGTTGATGTGAATTTTATTAAAAATAGTAATTTCAACAACAATGCTTATAGGAATAATTTTGGTAACCACTATAGGCCATATTCTTCTAATAATAGTAATGGTTATGGTAATTCTTATGGTAATTCTTACAACAATAATAGGAGTGTACCCTCTGGTCTTGAAGTCATGCTTAAAGAATTTATTAGTACACAAACTGCTTTTAACAAATCTGTTGAAGAAAAGCTTGGTAAAATTGATGTTCTTGCTTCTAAGGTTGATAGTCTTGCTGCTGACGTTGATCTTTTGAAATTGAAAGTTATGCCTAATGAAACTAAATATATTGAGTCATTTGCTACAGCAAACACAATCCAAGTTCGAATTAATGAAATTATTAGATTGAAAAAGAAGAAAAATTTGCTAAAGAGAATAATGTACCTAAAGTTTGGACTATTACCACCACTAGTAATGTTGATACTTCACATGTTGCTAAACCTCCTACTACCAATGATAAAACAATTGGTGTTGGCAATGTTTCTACTCCTAATGCAAAGCGTGCAGAACTGCTTGAAACTGCTAAAACTGCTGAAACTGTTTGTGATAAAACTGCTGAAATTTTTCAGAATATTGGGAACAATGATCCCATTGCTTTAGATCATAATTATTTTGATTTTGATAATTGTAATATCTCTGAAGTTATAAAGTTCTTACAAAAACTTACTAAAAGTCCTAATGCTAGTTCTATAAATTTGGCCTTTACAAAACATAGTACAAATGCTCTCATTAAAGCTAGAGAAGAGAAATTAAAACTTGAAACTTCTATTCCTAGGAAGTTGGAAGATGGTTGGTAGCCCATCATTAAGATGAGGGTCAATGATTTTGATTGTAATGCTTTATGTGATCTTAGTGCAAGTATTTCTGTTATCCCTAAGAAACTCTATGATATGCTTGACTTGCCACCATTGAAAAATTGTTATTTGGAAGTTAATCTTGCTGATAATTCTATAGAGAAACCTTTGGGGAGGATTGATAATGTTCACATTACGGTTAACAATAACCTTGCCCCCATTGATTTTGTTGTCTTGGATATTGAATGCAATGCATCTTGTCCCATTATTTTGGGAAGACCTTTTCTTCAAACTGTTGGTGCTATTATTGATATGAAGGAATGGAATATTAAGTATCAATTTCCGCTTAAGAAAGGTATGGAACACTTCCCTAGAAAGAGAATGAAGTTACCTTTTGATTATATTATTAGAACCAACTATGATGTTGATGCTTCATCTCTTGATAATACTTGAGTTACACTTTCTGCGCCTAGCCGAAAGGCGTTAAAGAAAAGCGTTTATGGGAGACAACCCATTATTTTACTACAGCAATTTTTGTTTTATATTTGAGTCTTGGAAGTTGTTACTACTGTAGCAACCACTCCTTATCTTTATTTTATTGCGTTGTTGTGCCAAGTAAAGTCTTTGATAGTAAGGTTGATACTAGATTTGGATTTCTGCGCAGAAACAGATTTCTTGCTGTCACGAAATTGAGTAGATCCCTCTGTAGGTAACTCAGAAAAATCTGCCAATTTTCATGAGTAATCCCCAGATATGTACGCAACTTTCATTCAATTTGAGTTTCTTCATCTGAGCATGTTAAGCGCCTCGAAAAAATTCATCTTTACGGACTGTTCTGTTTTGACAAATTCTGCCTTTTATTTCACATTGCCTCTTTTGCTATGTTGAATGGATTTATTTGTTCCATTAACTTTCAGTAGCTTTGGAAAATGTCCAGAAGTGTTAAGAATAATGATGTTACCTTTGAACATGTGAATTTTTGATTATGTACTAACCCTCTAATGAGTTTGTTTTGAGTTTGGTGTGGAGGAAGTTTTCAAGGGTCAAGAGAGGAGGATGATACAATATGATCAAGAAGAGTGAAAAGTCTAAGCTTGGGGATGCCCCCGTGGTTCATCCCTACATATTTCAAGAAGACTCAAGCATCTAAGCTTGGGGATGCCCAAGGCATCCCCTTCTTCATCGACAACTTATCAGGTCACCTCTAGTGAAACTATATTTTTATTCCGTCACATCTTATGTGTTTTACTTGGAGCGTCTGTATGTTTTTATTTTTGTTTATGTTTGAATAAAATCGGATCCTAGCATTCCTTGTGTGGGAGAGAGACACGCTCCGCTGTTTCATATGAACACTGGTGTTCTTAGCTTTACTTTTAACGTTCATGGTGAAGGCTGAAACTGCTTCGTTAATTGCTATTTGGTTGGAAACAGAAAATGCTTCATGTGGTAATTGGTATATGGTCTTGAATAATTTGATACTTGGCAATTGTTTTGCTCAAATAGATCATGTTTAAGCTCTTGCATCATGTAGATTGCACCTATTAGTGGAGAACTACTGTAGAGCTTGTTGAAATCTGGTTTGCATGATTGGCCTCTCTAAAAGTCTAGATATTTTCTGGTAAAGTATTTGAACAACAAGGAAGATATTGTAGAGTTTTATGATGCTTGCAATATGTTCTTATGTAAGTTTTGCTGTACCGGTTCATACTTGTGTTTGCTTCAAACAACCTTGCTAGCCAAAGCCTTGTACTGAGAGGGAATACTTCTCGTGCATCCAAAACCTTGAGCCAAAACATATGCCATTTGTGTCCACCATACCTACCTACTATGTGGTATTTCTCTGCCATTCCAAAGTAAATTGCTTGAGTGCTACCTTTAAAATTTCATTCCTTGTCTTTGCAATATATAGCTCATGGGAAAATAGCCTTAAAAACTATTGTGGTGAAGAATATGTCTTATGTGTCTTATTTCTTATAAGTTGCTTGTTGAGCGGTAACCACGTTTCTGGGGACGCTATCAACTATTCACCTTTGTTGAATATCATGTGAGTTGCTATGCATGTTCGTCTTGTCTAAAGTAAGGGAGATTTATCATGATCAAATAGTTTGAGTATGCATATTGTTAGAGAAGGACTTTGGGCCACCAACCAAAGCCATGTATCATGGTGGAAGTTTCAGTTTGGACATTAAACCTTAATCTCTTATGAGAATATTATCTGTTGCTGAATGCTTATGCATTAAAGAGGAGTCCATTATCTGTTTTCTATGTTGTCCCGGTATGGATGTCCTAAGTTGAGATCTATCAAAAACGAGAAATCAAATGCGATCTATCTCCTTGGACCTTTGTACAGGCGACATAGAGGTACCCCTTTGTGACACTTGGTTGAAACATATGTAATGCAATGATAATCCATGAAAATCCAAGCTAATTAGGACAAGGTGCGAGCACTATTGGTATGCTATGCATGAGGCTTGCAACTTATAGGATGTCTTATGCATAACACATATGAATTATTACTACCATTGACAAAATTGTTTCTATGTTTTCAAAATAAAAGCTCTAGCACAAAAATAGCAATCCATGCTTCCCTCTGCGAAGGGCCTTTCTTTTACTTTATGTTGAGTCAGTTTACCTACTTCTTTCTATCTTATAAGCAAACACTTGTGTCAACCATGTGCATTGATTCCTACATACTTGCTTATTTGCATTCATCATATTACTTTGTGTTGACAATCATCCATGAGATATACATCCATGAGATATAAATGTTGAAGTTGAAAGCAACTGCTGAAACTTATACCTTCCTTTGTGTTGCTTCAAAACTTTATACTAAGAATTTATTGCTTTATGAGTTAACTACTATGCAAGACTTATTGATGCTTGTCTTGAAAGTACTATTCATGAAAAGTCTTTGCTATATGATTCAGTTGTTTAGTCATTGTCTTTACCATTGCTTCGAATCACTTCATTCATCTCATATGCTTTACAATAGTATTGATCAAGATTATGATAGCAGCATGTCACTTCAGAAATTATCCTTGTTATCGTTTACCTACTCGAGGGCGAGTAGGAACTAAGCTTCGGGATGCTTGATACATCTCAAACGTATCTATAATTTCTTATGTTCCATGCTAGTTTTATGACAATACTCACATGTTTTATATACACTTTATATCATTTTGATGCATTTTCCGGCACTAACCTATTAACAAGATACCGAAGCGCCAGTTCCTGTTTTCTGCTGTTTTTGGTTTCAGAAATCCTACAGGAAATATTCTCGGAATTGGACGAAACAAAAGCCCAGGGTCTTATTTTTCCACGGAGCTTCCAGAAGACCGAAGAGGATACGAAGTGGGGCCACGAGGCGCCGCCACCATAGGGCTGCACGGCCAAAGGGGGGCCCGCGCCGCCCTATGGTGTGGGGCCCCCGTGCCTATCCCGACTCTGCCCTTCCGCCTACTTATACTCTCAGTCGCGAAAACCCTATGACCGAGAGCCACGATACGAGAAAAGTTCCAGAGACGCCGCCGCCAATCCCATCTCGGGGGATTCAGGAGATCGCCTACGGCACCCTGCCGGAGAGGGGAATCATCACCTGGAGGACTCTACATCACCATGATCGCCTCCGGACTGATGTGTGAGTAGTTCATCCTTGGACTATGGGTCCATAGCAGTAGCTAGATGGCTGTCTTCTCCTCTTGTGCTATCATGTTAGATCTTGTGAGCTGCCTATCATGATCAAGATCATCTATTTGTAATGCTACATGTTGTGTTTGTTGGGATCCGATGAATATGGAATACTATGTCAAGTTGATTATCAATCTATCATATATGTGTTGTTTATGATCTTGCATGCTCTCCATTGCTAGTAGAGGCTCTGGCCAAGTTGATACTTGTGACTCCAAGAGGGTGTATTTATGCTCGATAGTGGGTTCATGCCTCCATTGAATCTGGGACAGTGACATAAAGTTCTAAGGTTGTGGATGTGCTGTTGCCACTAGGGATAAAACATCAATGCTTTGTCTAAGGATATTTGTGTTGATTACATTACGCACCATACTTAATGCAATTGTCTGTTGTTTGCAACTTAATACTGGAAGGGGTGCGGATGCTAACCCGAAGGTGGACTTTTTAGGCATAGATGCATGCTGGATAGCGGTCTATGTAATTTGTCGTAATGCCCTAAGTGAATCTCATATTAGTCATC
Organism: Lolium perenne; assembly: GCF_019359855.2. NCBI lineage: Eukaryota > Viridiplantae > Streptophyta > Magnoliopsida > Poales > Poaceae > Lolium > Lolium perenne. The sequence continues at coordinate 27,114,884 of NC_067248.2, read as the reverse complement.
ATGATAAGTATGTGCATTGTTATGCCCTCTTTATTTGTCAATTGCCCAACTGTAATTTGTTCACCCAACATGCTATTTCTTATTGGAGAGACACCACTAGTGAACTGTGGACCCTGGTCCATTCTTTTACATCTGAATACAATCTACTGCAATCATTGTTCTCTACTGTTCTTTGCGACAAACATCATTTTCCACACCATATGTTTAATCCTTTGTTTACAGCAAGCCGGTGAGATTGACAACCTCACTGGTAAGTTGGGGCAAAGTATTTTGATTGTGTTGTGCAAGTTCCACGTTGGCGCCGGAATCCCTGGTGTTGCGCCGCACTACACTCCTTCACCAACAACCTTCACGTGGCCTTAATCTCCTACTGGTTCGATAAACCTTGGTTTCTTACTGAGGGAAACTTGCTGTTGTACGCATCACACCTTCCACTTGGGGTTCCCAACGGGCGTGTGCTTTACGCGTCAACACTAGCAATGCTGATGGGTACGGTAATCTTTTTACTGTTCTTTCAGTATTTCAATCTCCATGTTGTTGGATTGATATGGGTGCTAATTTTCATGTGTGTGCTAACATATCCATGTGCACTTCTTACCAGGTCGCCCAGGATTCTTCCGTCTTGATGGGGAATGGGTCACATGCTTCTGTTCGTGGTGTTGGCACGGTAGATCTGAAGTTCACTTCGTGGAAGATCGTGCAGCTGAGAAACGTGCAGCATGTCCCTACTATGAACAAGAATCTCGTTAGCGGCTCCCTTCTATCCAGAGATGGGTTTAAGGTTGTTTTAGAGTCGAATAAAGTAGTTGTTTCCAAGTTTGGACAATTTATTGGTAAAGGCTATGAGTGCGGTGGCTTGTTCCGCTTTTCGCTTTCTGATTTCAGTAATAAGTCTGTGAACCATATTTGTGGCAACGTTAGTGATGATACCAGTGTTTGCCGTTCTTGTTTATGTCACATTAATTTTGGTTTAATGTCTCGGCTATACAATTTGAATTAATTCCGAATTTCACCATTGCCAAAGGTTCTAAGTGCCATAGTTGTGTGCAATCAAAGCAACCTCGAAAGCCTCATAAAGCGGCTGAGGAGAGAAACTTGGCACCTCTAGAACTGATACGTTCTGATCTATGTGAGATGAGTGTGTGTTGACAAAAGGTGAAAGACATATTTCATGACATTGATTGATGATGCGACTAGATTTAGCTATGTTTATTTGTTGCGAACTAAAGATGAAGGTTTAGACTACTTTAAAATTTATAAGGCTGAAGTTGAAAATCAACTAGAGAGAAAGATCAAGCGTCTTAGGTCGGATCATGGTGGTGAATATTTTCCTAAAATCGTTGATGAATTATGTGAGGAACATGGCATTATTCATGAGAGGACGCCTCCCTACTATCCCCAATCAAACGGGGTTGCCAAGAGGAAAAAACCACACGCTGACTGACTTGGTGAACTCCATGTTAGCCACTACTGGTTTATCAAAGGCATGGTTGGAGGAGGCTTTGTTGACTTCATGTCATGTCCTGAATAGAGTTCCTAACAAGAATAAAGATAAAACCCCTTACGAGGAGTGGGTTGGAAGAAAACCATCACTTTCGTATCTGTGCACATGGGGATGTTCAGCGAAAGTCAATATTCCAATTACTAAGAAGCGCAAACTCGGACCAAAGACAGTGGATTGTATCTTTCTAGGTTATGCTCCGCGAAGTGTAGGCTATAGATTTTTAGTAGTTCAATCTGAGGTACCTGATATGCATGTTGATACTATTATGGAATCTCGTGATGCAACATTTTTTGAGAATATGTTTCCTATAAAAGATATGCATAGCATTGCTAGAATTTCTACTGAGATAATTTCTGAGTCTAGAACATCTAATGAGTATTTTAAACAATAACATGAGAATGTTACTGAGAAGGATGGCAATGAAGCTCCTAAACGGAGCAAGATATGAAGGATTGAAAAATCATTTGGTGATGATTTCATTGTGTCCCTTGTGGATCCCACGTCCATTGCAGAGGCATATGCATCTCCAGATGCAGGTGACTGGAAAGAAGTTGTCCATAATGAGATGGACTTGATTCTTTCTAATGGAACTTGGGAACTATCAGAACGACCCCATGGATGCAAGCCTGTGGGCTGCAAATGGATGTTCAAGAAGAAGCTAAGGCCTGATGGTACTATTGAGAAGTACAAGGCGCGACTTGTAGCGAAAGGCTACACACAGAGAGAAGGCGAAGATTACTTCGACACCTATTCACCTGTCGCTAGACTTACCACCATTCGATTACTACTGTCCATGGCTGCCTCCTATGGTCTTATTATTCATCAAATGGACGTAAAGATAACTTTTCTTAATGGAGAGTTGGAAGAGGAAATCTATATGGATCAGCCTGATGGGTTTGTTGTAAAAGGTGAAGAAGAAAGGTGTGAAAGTTGATGAAATCTTTATATGGCCTGAAACAGGCACCAAACCAATGGCATGAGAAGTTTGACAGAACTTTAACTTATGTAGGCTTTGTTGTTATTCAGGCTGACAAGTGTGTTTACTATCGCCATGGTGGGAGAGAAGGTGTTATACTATGTTTGTATGTGGATGATATTCTGATCTTTGGTACAAGCATGAAAGTAATACATGAGGTCAAATATTTCTTGTCAAAGAGTTTTGATATGAAAGATCTGGGAGAAGCTGATGTGATTCTGAACATCAAGATGATTAAGAACGAGAGTGGGATTACTCTAACACAATCCCATTATGTTGAGAAGATCTTAAGTCGGTTCGGCTATATTGATAGCAAGTCTTCTCCAACACCTTATGATCCCAGTGTGACACTACGCAAGAACCGGAGGATTGCCATAGATCAGTTGAGATATTCTCAGATAGTTGGCTCACTCATGTACTTAGCGAGCGCAACTAGACCCGACATCTCTTTTGTTGTTAGCAATTTGAGTAGGTTCATGTCAAACCCGGGTACTGATCACTGGCATGCACTTGATAGAGTCATGCGCTACCTTTGTGGTACAATGAGTTATGGGATTCACTATTCAGGGCACCCGGCTATGCTTGAAGGATATAGTGATTCAAATTGGATCTCTGATGTAGCTGATCTCTACGCCACTAGTGGGTATGTATTTACCTTTGGAGGTGGTGCAGTGTCATGGAGATCTTGCAAGCAAACCATATTGACGAGGTCAACTATGGAAGCAGAACTTACTGCTTTAGACACAACCACTGTTGAATCAGAATGGCTGCGTGATTGAGCTCTTGATGGACTTGTATGTGGTTGAAAAATTTGTTCCGGCAATCCTTTTGAATTGTGACAATCAAACCGTAATTGTCAAAGTGAACAATTCTAAGGACAACGCGAAGTCATCAAGACACGTAAAGAGACGTTTGAAGTCTGTCAGGAAATTGTGAAACTCCGTAGTAATAACAGTTACCTATATTCAAACAGACAAAACCCTGGTAGATCCCTTTACAAAGGGACTCTCACGTAATGTGATAGAAAGTGCATCGAGGGAGATGGGTTTGAGACTCGTCGATGTTACACCATAGTGGTAACCCAACCTTTGTGATCGGAGATCCCATGAATTAGGACCTGGGAAGAATGAACTAGTGGTTTAATTGAGTAGAGTATTATGTAACCCTCTCTATGTGAAGATGCACAACTCTCATTTGCTGTAAGGCAGGTTGGCAACAAGCCTTAATGTGTTTATGTTGGCTATTTTAGAAAAGATGTTGTCCTACAGATCATTCTTGAAATAACACACATATATGAGTTCGATTGTTAAACATTGCAGTCTATGAGATTTGGGTGATCTCTAGTAAACCCATGAAGAGACCATGAAGTATGACGCATATGCTTCACCGCGGGGTAGGCTACTGGTAGCCATGTCCTGGTTCTGACTTTGAGTGAAACCATGTTCACGCAAAACTTGCAATTCAAGGCTTAGTCCATTGTTCAAGTGTGAATGGATGTAGCTTAAGGTTCTAGGAGAATGTTCAACTTAACAGTCTCCGCTGAAACAGTGGTATATAAACAAGCAACGAGTATTGGTAAATCTCTAAATGGGGATTTGAGATATGGTGGGGGATTGTTGAAATATTGGTCTCATTTTTAGTGGCCCATACTAGATTTCAGATTTCCCTATAAATCTCAAAGCCCACATAGTGGCAGCCTTGTGAGTTTGCGCCCATGTTGGTGGCAGCTCACTAGGGAGTGGCAAGAGGTGGGAAGTTTAGTCCCACATGGAAAGTTGGGAGGAAGTTAGACCACCTTATAAGGTGGGTTGTTCCACCACTAGTAAGTGAGTGAGAATAGGAGTGGTACACGCGCGCTCCTCCTCCTCCTCGCTCGCTCGTCTCGACTCGACTCGACTCGACACGACACATCACGACGCGCGCCGCGCTCGTGGTGAGTGGATTGAGCCTCGAGCCGAGACGTGCGCGCGACGTGGGCGTGTCCCACGTTGCCTAGGGTTTCCTGAGCCTATATAATCTCTTGCCCGGCTACCGCAGAAACATATCTAATACACAAGTTAGGGCTTCCACCTCTCTATACTTGCGCCGCCATCGTAACCTAATCCATCCCGCCTGTTGGCGTGCACCGGTGAACGGGAGAGCAGGTCTCCGGAACCGCTCGCCTTTGCAATCCTGTACGAGAGAGGGCGAATTAGGTTTTTGGGAAGCGCTTTGCGCGACTGCTGAAGCTCTTCATTACGGGTCGCCTTCCGTACAAGTCGAGCGGTGCTGCCTACCTTCGTCTTCAACGCCGTCTTCTTCGACCCGTCGTTCCCATCGTCGACAACATTGTCATCAACAATGTTACTACTACGACATCATCTGCTACACCTCCACCGCCACCTCCACCTGATCGGTACGTGCGACATATCTTGATCTGTTTAGCGATGGATGTTTTACCGTGTGTGCTGCTGCTATTCATGTTGATTAATGCATCTAGTATGTTCGAGTTTCACATGTTAGTACTTGTTATCATCATGTTTTATATTCTGGAATTAATCATGGAAATTGTGCCTAACTATCCAACATTAACTAGGGAGGAGACATAGTAAAGATGTCTTTTATGTGGGGCTAGCACATAAGCCTACCCTGCATTAAACATTAAAGTAGGACAGAGGGGTCAGCCAGGCTAAAACGGTCGTGCAGACCCTTCTTACCGCATATTTTTGACGCGTTTACGTCTCTAGTGCAGCCACTATGCATCGGACCATTAGAGATGGTTTTTTTGTCCGGGTACACGTCCTTTTGCGTTGCCCCGTTGGAGATGCCCTTAGACGATCTGGTGGCGATTTTCCTTATGACGACAAATCTGGATCCCATCTCTCGTCTTCTCCGTGTTTTGTTAGTCGGCTATTGATACGTCTCAAACGTATCTATAATTTCTTATGTTCCATGCTACTTTTATGATGATACTCACATGTTTTATACGCATTATATGTCATTATTATGCATTTTCCGGCACTAACCTATTAACGAGATGCCGAAGAGCCAGTTGTTGTTTTCTGTTGTTTTTGGTTTCAGAAATCCTAGTAAGGAAATATTCTCGGAATTGGACGAAATCAACGCCCAGGGTCCTATTTTTCCACGAAGCTTCCAGAAGACCGAGGGAGAGACGAAGTGGGGCCACGGGGCGCCGCCACACTAGGGCGGCGCGGCCTGGACCCTGGCCGCGCGGCCCTATGGTGTGGGGCCCCCGTGAGGCCCCCTGACCTACCCTTCCGCCTACTTAAGCCTTCGTCGATAATAGCCCCAGTACCGAGAGCCACGATATGGAAAACCTTCCAGAGACGCCGCCGCCAATCCCATCTCGGGGGATTCAGGAGATCGCCTCCGGCACCCTGCCGGAGAGGGGAATCATCTCCCGGAGGACTCTACACCGCCATGGTCGCCTCCGGATTGATGTGTGAGTAGTTCACCCCTGGACTATGGGTCCATAGCAGTAGCTAGATGGTTGTCTTCTCCTCATTGTGCTATCATTGTTAGATCTTGTGAGCTGCCTAACATGATCAAGATCATCTATCTGTAATGCTACATGTGCGTTTGTTGGGATCCGATGAATAATGAATACTATGCTATGTTGATTATCAATCTATCTATGTGTTGTTTATGATCTTGCATGCTCTCCGTTGCTAGTAGAGGCTCTGGCCAAGTCATTGCTTGTAACTCCAAGAGGGAGTAATTATGCTCGATAGTGGGTTCATGTCTCCATTAAATCTGGGGGAGTGACAGCAACCTCTAAGGTTGTGGACGTGCTGTTGCCACTAGGGATAAAACATCAATTCTATATCTAAGGATGTATTTGTTGATTACATTACGCACCATACTTAATGCAATTGTCTGTTGTTTGCAACTTAATACTGGAGGGGGTTCGGATGATAACCTGAAGGTGGACTTTTTAGGCATAGATGCATGCTGGATAGCGGTCTATGTACTTTGTTGTAATGCCCAATTAAATCTCACACTACTCATCATAACATGTATGTGCATTGTTATGCTCTCTTTATTTGTCAATTGCCCAACTGTAATTTGTTCACCCAATATGCTATTTCTTATGGGAGAGACACCTCTAGTGAACTGTGGACCCCGGTCCATTCTTTTACATCGAATACAATCTACTGCAATACTCGTTCTACTGTTTTCTGCAAACAATCATCTTCCACACTATACATCTAATCCTTTGTTACAGCAAGCCGGTGAGATTGACAACCTCACTGTCACGTTGGGGCAAAGTAATTTGGTTGTGTTGTGCAGGTTCCACGTTGGCGCCGGAATCCCTGGTGTTGCGCCGCACTACACTCCGCCGCCATCAACCTTCAACGTGCTTCTTGACTCCTACTGGTTCGATAAACCTTGCTTTCTTACTGAGGGAAAACTTGCCGTTGTACGCATCACACCTTCCTCTTGGGGTTCCCAACAGACGAGTGCTTTACCGTCACAAGGAAGCTACTTTCTGGCGACGTTGCAATCCAACTCCCACGTCAGCAGCACTTTTTCTGGCGCCGTTGCAATCCAACTTCCACGTCAGCAGCTATCACTGATACCGGCTGGTTTCAACCTTCCTCTTTAAACCTCCACTAAAAGCCTCTATGGCAGTTTTCTCGGTTCCGCATACAAGAGCCCCTGCGTCGCTCTCGTGAGGGCGACTTGGGAGGAGACCAAACCCCTAACCGCATCCGCCCCTTCCATCACATCCGACCACCTCGCCACCGAAGGACGCCACTAGGCGAAGCTCGCGCAGCCGACGGTGGTGGCGGCCCTCCCGTCGTGGTTCTTCGCGCTCTGCAAGGTTGCTGGCTGATACGTCTCCAACGTATCTATAATTTCTTATGTTCCATGCTAGTTTTATGCCAATAGCTACATGTTTTATATGCACTTTATATCATATTATCGCATTTATTGTACTAACCTATTAACAAGATGCCACAGTGCCAGTTTCTGTTTATTATGTCTGTTTATTGCAGAAAAGGCCCAAAAACCAAAGTGCTCGGAAAAATCCAGAAAAAATACAGAAATTCTATTTCGCCAGAAGACCCACGGAGCCAGAAGGGCCAGGCCAGAGGAGGCCCACGGCCTCCTCCCCATCAGCTGGCGCGGCCAGGAGGGGGGCGGCGCCGCCCTATGGGGTGGGCCCCTCGGGCACCCCCTCCCGCCGCCCTTTCGCCTATATTAAGCTCCTGCCCTGAAAACCCTAGGGGGATGGACGATTTCTCCAAAAGAGTTTCGTAGCTCCGCCGCCACCAAAAACCCTAATTCGGGGGACAGAAGTCTCTGTTTCGGCACCCTGCCGGGACGGGGAATTGCCCCCGGAGCCATCTCCATCGACTCCATCGCCATCTTCATCGTTGTTGATGTCTCCCATGATGAGGAGGGAGTAGTTCTCCCCCGAGGCTGAGGGCTCTACCGGTAGCTATGTGGTTCATCTCTCTCTCCCATGGTGTGATCTTTATGTGATCATGAGCTTTGTAATCTAGTTGAATATGTAGATGTTACTCTTGTCTATTATGCACTCTAGAGTTTACTTTAATATGAACTCCGGAGTCACTCTCCACGGTGTGATGGTGACAGTGTGCGCATCGTGTGTGATTCCTTTATGACGTTGTGGAGCTTGTTTACTCTGGCTTGAGGTGTGCTTTTGCAGCCCTACACAATGAATGGTGTTTGTTATCCAACAAGAGAGTGTTTGAGAGTAGCATTTATTTATTCAGTTATGTGATCATTGTTGAGAGTGTCCACTAGTGAAAGTATGATCCCTAGGCCTTGTTTCTAAGCATTGAAACACCGTTTCCAACAAGTTCTGCTACATGTTCGCTTGCTGCCATTTTTATTTCAGATTGCAATTACTACTTCTTGGGGGGATAACCCCCGGTATGCCAAAGGCATGCCAAACCGGATGGTTTGAGCCATCAAGATACCGGTTTAATATTCTTACCGGAACACCAAGGTAAGAGTTTGGGCTAAGTGAAGCTAAGCCGGTATCCCTAAGGGGGTACACCGGAACCCGGTAAAGAAGATACCGGAAAGAAGGGCCTGTCGGCAGGACTGGTCAAAGATTCTCTTCAGAGCAAGAAGACAAGGATGAGCTAAGCGAGGCGGCTTTAATCAGAGCCCTGGCGCCAAAGAGAGAGATGACGCTGAAAGAAGCCGGAGGACGTCAGCGTCCCTGATTAAAGAAGACTCCGGCGTCATCTATGATTAAAGTAGCTTTGTAAAGTAGTTTGTCCAGTCAAAGATGCCATTAGGGTTTCTTGTTCTGTAAGCCACCCTCTCCCCTATATAAGGAGAGGGGGTACTGCCTCATACAGGCGCGTGTCCACAGAGGAGATTAGACGATAGAACTTGTATCCAGGCACCTGTAATCCTGTTGAGATCAATGAAGCAAGCGATCTAGTAAAGAGTTCTTCCTCTTGTCTCTCTTCTTGCATACCGGCCTTTGGTTGTGTTCTTGAGGAAAGCATCCGGAAGTTCATCCCATCTAGTCGCAAACCCTCCCCCGAATCCTCTAGCGTCCATTCGGCCCCAATCTAAGCCATCCTATGGCATCTGTCTGTTCACCACGACGACAGTTGGCGCCCACCGTGGGGCATGAAGTGGCGCTTGCAGGAGTTCACATTCGGGCGGGCATCCTTGAGGTCGCCAGCGAGCGTACGGTGTACGCGCTTGTGCAGCGCATCTACAACATGGACTTCATCAACGACAACGCGGGCTGCTTCGCCAACGGCGGCATCTTCCCCAAGAACGGCCGCACCATCGAGTTTGGCAGCCACCGCGTCTACTTCGGCACCGTCCCTGTGCGCCAGCGCCTCTCGCCGATGCTGGTGGCACCGGACCCGCCAAGATGGCTCTGTGCTGGCCGCGCCGCCGGCAGCGTCGAGGTAATGATGACTGGCGTGGTTGGTGCAGGGAAAGAAGCTGTGGATGAGGGTGCTGGTCGTGCGGTTTCGACCCGTGCGGCCAAGCCACCGCTGGAGCGCGACGCTGGCGCTGCGGGAGCATCTTCCGCACCACCGGCAACACCACTCCAAGCAGCGATGAACGTGCTGGCAACGCCCATCGCGCAGAACATCGACCCGGCAGCGGCTCAGGCGGAGCTGGAGGCGCAACGCCAGAAGCTGCTCGCAAACGGCACTGACATCGTCCGGGCGCAGCGCGAGCTGAACCTAACCCTACGTGAGTATAACGCTGCCCATGGCTTTGCTTCTGTTAGCGCTCATGCTGCTAGGATACCGGAGAACCGGCTAAAAGCTCGCAACCTAGATCAGAATTTGCGCAAAGAAGTTCTTGCCGGCAAAAGTACCTCTGCATCTGTTAGCATCGTGGAGAAACCTAAGTACAGTAGCCCGGATAAAACTATAAAAGCTGCTAAAGCTGTAGTAGAGCTATGTGAATCGCTTTCCGGAGATGCTTTGGCAAAATAGCAAGAGCGTGTTAGAGAGCTGCTAGAAACTATTGAGCAGCAGAATGCTGAGCAACTGGCTAAGCTGAACAAGGCCGCGGCCTCAAAATCCGCCCGTTCAACAAAGAATGCCGGAAGCAAGTCCCATGGGCAGGCATCGTCCCCCCATCCGGACAGAAGAAGAGAAAAAGAGATGAACGCACAGCAGATGACTGTGTATGATCCGGTTCTTGCCGGAAAACAACAAGCCGGGCAACACGATGCCGGTAGAAAAAGCCAAGGGGCAGGTCGAGGCTACGCCAGAGGAGGCTATGCCGGAAACAATCATGCCGGTAAATATGAAATCGGGCAAAATTATCGAGCTGCAAGGGCAGCGTATGAGGAGATGCCACCACCAAGGTACCAGCAGGCAAGAGCCGCGGAACCGGAAGGATACGGAGAGGGAGATTCCGAAGTAGAACGAACAAGAGTCTACCGGAACCCCTTGGGGGATCGCCTGGGGGAAAGATGTTTGCCAGACCAGGATGCGAGGCACAGGCTGGACAGAGTACATCTTTCCGAAATGATCGAATCTGAGGGTCCTCCTGGCCCGAAGTGTTTTGGCCCACGGATCATGGGAGAAGAGCCACCAGTACGCAATTTCCAGCTGCCCCGAGACACAAAAATGTATGATGGCACGACCAAGCCGGAAGATTGGCTGGCGGACTATGTCACAGCTGTTTATGTAGCTGGTGGTGGAGTAAACCGGCGTTGGGTGGTGAGAATCATACCGTCCTACCTGGTGGGCCCTGCACGGATTTGGCTTAACAACTTGCCGGCAGGAAGCATTAACGGATGGCTGGACTTTGAGGAAGCCTTCGTGAACAACATCAGTAGCACTTACAAGAGGCCAAACCGGCCCCAACAGCTCGCTCTATGCCAGCAACGTGTCGGTGAGACAGACAGGGATTATCTTACCCGATGGAACTCAACAAGAAACACGTGCGAAGGAGTGATTGAAGCACAAGCAATTGCTTGGTTCAGTCAAGGATGCCGGAGAGGATCACCGTTGTGGCAAAAGCTGCAGAGAAGCATGCCAGCAACCTTGGCGGAGATGATACGTGTGGCGGATAGCTATGCATTGGGAGACCCATTGCAACCAGCAGTACAAGCTGAGCCGGAGCAGCGACAGGAACAATACCGGGACAACCGGAACAACAAGAGAAGGGAAGATTTCCCGGATCGAAGGTACGCTCCGCAGCATGTTGCTGCCGTGCAAGAAAATTATGATGCCGGCGGTAGCCAAAGGCAAAAAACCGGATCGCAGCCATGGGCGGGTCCAAAAAAGCAGTGGGTCGAAAAGAAACCCTGGGGCCAGAAAAAGAATTGGCAGGAACCCGTAAAATACACCATGGAAGCCGCCATGGATCAACCTTGCCGGTGGCACACGTCAAACCCGGATCACCCGTCAAATCACCTGACGAAGGATTGCTCTTGGACCAAGTACTTGATACAAAAGGGAGCGGTAAAGGACGTGCAAGCACAAGGGTGCTCAACAGTGTTGCCACCGTCACAAGATATGCTGCGTCAGCAACAACTACCGCCACCACCACCACTCACCGGGGCAAATGCTTTACCGGTACAGCATCAGCCAAATAGGCAACAATACCAGCAAGTTAACCGGGTGGAGCAAAACGATGATCAACCACCTCCACCGGCACCTCTAGGCCAGAATGTTTACGAGGGCCCGCATCTGTGCTGTGTTGTCTTTGTCACTGAGCCAACAGACAGGCAAAGTGTGCATCGCCGCTCCATGGAGGTAAACGCCGTGATGCCGGCGGTTCCCAAATACATGTTGTGGTCAGATCAGGAAATTACCTGGTCATTTAAGGATCACCCCAAAATTATGCCGAATCCGGGTGGATACGCTCTTGTTGTGGACCCAATCATGAAAGGGCCGCAAACTCGAGTAAAATTCAGCAAGGTGCTGATAGACAACGGCAGCAGCATAAACATCATGTACAAGCATACCATGCATACGCTGGGCATAACAGAAAACATGCTTCAGCCAACGCGTACAACGTTCCACGGAATCGTTCCGAGCTTGTCCTGTGCTCCGGTAGGAAAAGTTCGGGTGGACGTAGCGTTTGGAGGACGTGACAATTACCGGGTTGAGAATGTTGAGTTTGAGGTGGTGGACTTAGACAGTCCTTACCATGCGTTGCTGGGAAGACCAGCGTTGGCAGCTTTCATGGCCACGACTCATACAGCTTACCTCAAGATGAAGATGCCGGCACCTCGTGGACCCTTGAATGTGGTGGGGAACTATAAGGTCTCACTGGAAACTGCATCTGCCGGATCAAACCTAGCGGAATCGCTGGTGATCGCGGAGGAAAAAAGAAGAATGCAAACCGCGGTTGCGCTGGCTCAGTCCTCACAGCTGAGTTTAGCGGCAATGAGTGGAAGCATGGGCTCACCGGCATTCAAGCCGACAAATGAAACAAAGGACATTGTGCTGGATCCGGCTTACCCAGAGCGCACCATTCGCATTGGTGCCGGACTTGATCAAGCATAGGAAAACGCGCTCGTTAGCTTCCTCCGTGAGAATCGGAATATCTTTGCCTGGTCAACTGATAACTTGGTGGGTGTTCCGAGGGAGCTGGCTGAGCACTCTCTAAACATCCGGAAGGATGCCAAGCCGGTGCGACAACCCTTGCGCCGGTTCGCTGAAGATAGAAGGAAAATCATAGGAGAAGAAGTGACCAAACTGCTCGTTGCCGGATTCATTGTGGAGGTCACGCACACAGAGTGGCTGGCCAATCCGGTAATGGTCGAAAAGAAAAAAGATGAGAACCTGGAGGCAAAAGCTCCAAAGGTATGGCGCATGTGCATCGACTACACCAACCTAAACAAGGCTTGCCCAAGAGATCCTTTTCCTTTGCCACAGATCGATCAAGTGATTGATTCAACTGCTGGGTGTGAGTTGTTGTCCTTCCTGGATGCGTATTCCGGTTTCCACCAAATTCCCTTGAAAAAGGAAGATCAAATAAAAACTGCGTTCATTACCCCACATGGGGCTTATTGCTATGTCACTATGCCCTTTGGTTTGCGCAACGCTGGTGCAACGTACCAGCGCTGTATGCAAAAATGCTTGTTTGATCAAATCGGAAAGAATGTGCAAGTCTATGTAGACGACATTGTGATAAAAACTAAGGTAAAGAACACCTTAATCGATGACATCCGGCAAACATTCGATAACCTAAGACGGTTCCGGATGAAGCTTAATCCGGCAAAATGCACTTTCGGTGTCCCTGCCGGCAAACTGCTCGGTTTCCTTGTGTCAAGCCGGGGCATTGAAGTCAATCCGGTAAAAATCCGGGCAATAGAACGAATGACTATCCCACGAGAACTAAAAGATGTGCAAAAATTTACCGGTAGCTTGGCATCGCTAAGCCGATTCATAAGCAGGTTGGGAGAAAAAGCTCTGCCACTCTATGCTCTCATGAAAAAATCTGACACGTTCGTATGGACCCCTCAGGCAGGCGCAGCGTTTAAAGAACTGAAAACAATGTTGGCCACAGCACCTATACTGGCTTCACCTCTAGAAAGAGAGCCTATGCTATTATACATAGCAGCAACAAACCGGGTTGTGAGCGTAGTGGTTGTGGTTGAAAGAGAAGAGGAAGGAAAAACCGTCCAGAGGCCGGTATACTACCTAAGCGAGGTGCTCTCCCTCTCAAAACAAAACTACCCTCACTTCCAAAAGATGACTTATGGCGTGTACATGGCCGCCACAAAACTCAAGCATTACTTTGAAGAACATCCTATGAAGGTGGTGAGTGAAGCACCAATCTCCGATATCATGTGTAACAAGGACGCTAGCGGAAGGATTGCAAAGTGGGCAATCCAGATATCACCATATGTACCAGCGTACGAAAGAAGGGATGCCATAAAATCACAGGCTTTGGCTGATTTCCTCGTCGATTGGGCGGAGATGCAATACAAACCGCCAGATCAGAAGATAGAATACTGGAAAATGCACTTTGATGGATCCAAACTCAAAGAGGGTCTAGGTGCTAGTGTGGTGCTTACCTCGCCAAAAGGAGATCACCTCCGGTATGTTTTGCAAGTGCATTTCAGGGCATCAAACAATGTCGCTGAATACGAAGCTTTGATCCATGGGCTTAAGGTCGCAAAAGAAATCGGTGCACACCGGATCATTTGCTACGGAGATTCAGATCTTGTGGTACAGCAATGTTCCGGGGATTGGGATGCAAAAGATGCCAACATGGCCTCGTACCGGTTTCACGTGCAAAAGATTGCCGGGTTCTTCGAAGGGTGTGAGTTTCACCATGTGCCACGCGCAGAAAATGAAGCTGCGGATGCTTTGTCCAAGCTGGGCTCATCCAGGCAAGAAATTCCTCCCGGAATAGCTTTAGCTCACTTAAGAGTACCATCGATCAAACCAAGCCCGGAATCGGAATCAATTTTCGTACCGGAATCGCATGTAGTACCCATGGATATCGATGAAGGAAACTCGGGGACTGCTCCCACAAGCTCGGGGACTGCTGCAGCCGTACCGGAAGAAACAATGCTGGTAGATAGCATGGAGATAGATGCACCGGTGTTTTTGGTTCGAGAGACACCGTCGTGGGTTAAACCTATTAAGGAATTCCTGATCAACGGCACCTTGCCGGATGACGAAAACAAATCAAGGAGAATCCAAAGAAGGTCCAAAGCATATACATTCATCAATGGTGAGGTGTACAAGAGAAGCGTTACCGGTGTCCTTCAAAGATGTGTGGAACCGGAAGAAGGGAAAGAAATGCTTGAGGAGATTCACCAAGGAGAATGTGGCCATCATGCTTCATCAAGGGCGCTGGTAGCAAAAGCATTCCGGCATGGGTTTTATTGGCCCACAGCTTTGGAAAACGCTGAGGATTTAGTAAGAAAATGCAACGGGTGCCAGAGGTACGCCAAGCAAAATCATACCCCAGCGTCCGGTTTAAAAACAATACCATTAACATGGCCGTTTGCCGTTTGGTGCCTCGATATGGTTGGCCCATTCAAAACTGCAAGAAGCAGCATGACTCACATCCTGGTTATGGTGGATAAATTCACCAGATGGCTAGAAGTGAAACCTATCGCAAAATGTGATGGGCATACAGCGGTGAAGTTCTTAAAAGATGTCATTTTGCGGTATGGATACCCGCACAGCATCATCACTGACAATGGAACCAACTTTGCTCAAGGTGAGTTCAAAAGGTTTTGTGAGGACAACAACATCCGGTTGGATTTGTGCTCAGTGGCACACCCACAAGGCAATGGCCAAGTGGAAAGAATGAATGCTTTGGTACTTTCCGGTATCAAACCGAGACTCATTGATGCGGTGGAAAAGTCACCGGGATGTTGGCTCGATGAGCTACCATCAGTACTGTGGAGTATAAGAACAACTCCAAACCGGTCTACCGGATACACTCCATTCTTCATGGTTTATGGAGCAGAAGCAGTCATACCAACCGACATCATTCATGATTCACCAAGGGTACAGCTCTATACTGAGCAAGAGGTCAAAGAGGCCAGAGAAAATGATGTGGACTTGCTAGAAGAAGCAAGAGAGCTGGCTTTGGCAAGAACAGCCATTTACCAGCAAAACCTCAGACGCTATCATAGCCGGAAGGTTAACCCGAGAGTTTTCCGGGAAGGAGATCTGGTGCTACGCCTAGTGCAGCGCACTGAAGGCCGGCATAAGCTCTTACCACCATGGGAAGGTCCCTTCATTGTAAGCAAAGTGCTTCACAATGATGCATATTACTTGATCGATGCACAGGAGTGGAAAAAAGGAAAGGCGGACAGGTCCGGAGAGGAGAGCAAGCATCCATGGAACGTAGCTCGGTTGCGTCCTTTCTACTCTTGAAGTTGTGGTGTAAGAAGTTCCTTTTTGTACCTTAATTGCTATGAATAAAAGATGCCGGAACCTTGAATGAATCTCGGGGACTGCCCCAATAAGGTTGCATGTAACTTGTTTATTTTTTCAGTTTACCGGTTGCTTATTGAACGTTTTTTCTTTCCGGTTTAGTAGTGTGCTAAACCCTACCGGAGTCTTCGACTCTGCTGCTGTCCGCAACCCGGCTTCATGGCAAGCAAGATAAACCAGTAGGGGATAAGCACATGAACTGCGAAGAGGGAGAGTAGGAAAGAACAATCCGGAAAATTTAACTAACCCCGGTTAAACCGGTTTTTTGCAAAATTTCGAAGTTATTTCTAAGTTCAAAAAAATGCTTGTTTGGTGAAAGAACCTTGCGCTCAAACGCCAAAGAACGCCCAGAGAAGGCAGGCAGAGCCAAGGCAAAAGAACCAAATGTGCATCGAATTGGATGCGGAAACAATTTGGAAATCCTTGCAATGCAGGATAAAAGCAAAACCAAAAGCAAATATGCTAAGGCAAACTTAAGATAATTAACTACCGGTATAACTTACCGGCATAAACTGTTGTACGGCCACCAAAAGCGGACTTAAAGTTTTACATCATAAACCCCGGCATACCGGGGTAGAATTTAACAGGACATTGTTTTAAGATACGCAGGACCAGATAGCATAACACAGGTAAATCTTCAAGCAAGTAGATGATCAGGCAACAGGGGCTTCAGGAGGAGCATCGCCAGCACCAGCATCGCCCAGAGGCTCCTCCTCGGCTTCATCCTCCTCCTCGTCGAGATAGTCTTGGACGTCAGGAGGGGGAGGGATGAAGGTGCGCATATCGGCGTACTCCGCGATGTGGTACGCGCGATCCTGCCGCTTAGCGGTAAGAATCGGGTCCAGATCGGTTTCCGCGCCTTCGCGCACTCCGGTGAGGGCATCCAAGTTCAGCTCCGGATACCATGAGCAAGCAACGCGGAGGGCAGAGTCTGCTCCAGCGCGGGCAGCAGAGCACTGCCACTCGCGGATCCTCTTGCCGGCGCCCTTAAGACGGTCGCTGATCAGTGAGAAAGTATCAGGCACCTCCTCGCCAGGCCACAGAGTCCTGAAGAGCTGGGTAGCTACATCAGGAATATCAGACAGGTTGCGATCTATGGCGCGCATATGAGACACCCGCGCACTCAGCGCGACCAGATGGTCATAGGGGGTCCATGGCACGCCAAGATTCTCTTGGCCCTGGGCAGTGCGGCGCTCGTCAACCTTCTTGACAGCAAACCTCTGAGAGTCCGGGAAGAGGCCTGTGCAAAGAAAGAAAAAGGCTAAGGAAAGGCAACCGGAAGGAAAGATAACGAAAAGAAAATGTGATCGGAAGAAAAAAAGGCTTGTGGGCAGTAGTCAAAAAGTGCAAAAGGAAAGGACTTACGGTAGGCAAGTGTGTCAGTTTGCAGGACCAGCCAGTTGCACTCCTTCTGCTCCTCCTCCAGCCGTGCAGCTTTCTCCTCGGCAGCCTTCCGGGCTTTGGCCAGCTCCTCCAGCTCAGCTAGCAACACCATGTTGGCGTTGCCGGCATCTTCAAGAGCCTCATTCATCTTGGCCGCTGCATCAGCTTCAGCAGCTTTGAGAGCCTTAGAATGATCAAGCCCCAGCTGGATGAACTGGGACTTGAGCTCCTGGTAGCTGGTCTTTTGGGCGCTCAGCTCCTCCTGATGCCGCCGGATGAGCTGGTCCTTCTCCCCTGTAACCCGAAAAAGAAGGTGTTAACAAGATTGTGCTGGTTAAGATGAAAAGAAAACCAAGCTAACAGGAAAGAGGAAAAATTGTACGTTGGGCGGCAGCGAGCTGCTCCTTGAGAGCCTCAATGGAAGCTTCCGGGATCACTGTTAACCAAAAATTATAAATGTTAGGAGGAAAAAAGGTTTCCGGTAAGAAGATGCCGGTGGTACAAAAACTTACCTTGGCACTTATCATGTGCCTCAGCGAGGTCCCGATGTTCCCATAGAAGCTCCTCAAAGAGGGCCTTCCGAGCGTCAGCCGTGAGCTATTCAAGAAAAAGAGATTAGTTAAGTTTTGCGCTAAGAACAAGGTTCTTAACCCAAAACTCGGGGACTGGCAGTGCTAGTTTTGCGCGTTTTTAAAGCTAAGTTTAGCGCTAAGAACAAGATTCTTAACCCGAAGCTCGGGGACTGGCAGTGCCGGTTTCACGCTAAGTGTTTAAGTTAAAGTTTTGTGCTAAAACCTGCGCTCTCACCACAAAACTCGGGGACTGGGAAGATAGACAAAAGAGAAACCGGCATCAAACTAAAGAAAAGATAGAAAAAATCCGGAAGCAAGGAAACCGGTAAAAGTTGAAAAGAGTTAGTAAAGCGTACCATCAAGTTGTTTGTGGCATCATACCACGCGCTGTCGAGCTCCTTCACGGCGCAGCGAAGCCGCATGAAGTGCTCCTCGGAAGACCGGTCCCCAACAGGGTCAGGTGCCGGCATCATGTCCTTGCCCAAACCGTGGGTCGCCGGAGTCATATCTGCGGCGTTCCACTTCTGGGCGTAGGGCAGCAGATGCCCCAGCTCCCGGCCCCTGCGCTGGAACTCGGTAATACGGCCAAGCAGGCCGGTGGCCTTCGTGGCCGTATCTCTGGCGGCCTTGGAGACGTGCAGCACCAAGGGCTGCTGGCCGCCGGAAGGGGCGTTGGAGGCCGTCGCCTTCCCCTTGATAAGCTTGGAGATCTTGGGCGACGGCGCAGTTGGAGCGGCCCCGGAGGGCTTGGTGCGAGGAGCATCTGGCGGTGGCATTAGAATGGTTCGCGGAGAAGGGGGAGCGCTAGGCGCGTCACCCAGGTTGGAACCTTCCGGCGCGGAAGTTCCCGGCGCGGAAGTTGTCTTCTTTTCAAGGACGGGAGGAGCCGAAGGCTCCGCCCGCCCGGCAGCTTCTTCCTCGGCGCCGATGTTGCTGGCGCCGGTATCCTGTTTCTCTGGAAGGAAGGAAAGATCCTCCTCCGTGCGGTGTTCTGGCGGTGTAGGGGCCGCACGCCCCGAACTTGTTGTGCCCCCCGAAGGGGAGGCAGAGATGTTGCCGGCACCAGATGGTGCCGGGCTTGAGCGAGGAGGAGGGGTTGAGGTCCTTGCGGAACCTTCAGAGCCCGCTGGCCTTGAGCCAAGCTTGAGCGTGGGGCTGAGAAAAAGAAAGAAAAACAGTTGGAGAAAAGCAACCGGAAAAAGAACTTGGCAAAAAGAGGCAAGCAAGAAAACAAGAAACTCACCCGGAGGCAGTCGGCATCTGCTTGCGCCCGTAGCGACGCATGCCCACTTCCTTCTCCCCCAAGGGCTCAGTCCAAAAGCGCTTGGAGGGAGGGGCCTGGCTGGAACCGGCATCAGATGCCGGCAGCTTGTTCTTTTGGCCCTGGGCCATGAGTTTGTCCACAAACTCGGAGCCGGCCTCGGCGCGCAAGGGCGGCACGTGCTCATGGACCTATGAGTTAAAAATGGCTAAGAAGCGATTCGCGAAAAAGCAACAAAGAAAGAAGAAGAAGAGACCGGAAAAGAAAAATACCTCAAGCATGGTCAGATCATCCGAAGAACCGGTTGGCTTCGGCGGGGACCTGCCAAGGCGCGAGGCTGGGGTCTTGCCCATCTTCAGATCTTTCCAAAAAATGTAGGGATCTGGGTTGACGGGGTCAAGGGCGCGCTTCACGCAGATCCCACGCCGCTCTGCTTGAATGAGGGGGAAGCGGTCCTTGGCCTGAAACACGAAAAAAGAGGGTTAACAAGAGCAAAAGGTTACCGGCAAAACCGACCCTAACTGCGTAATCTCTTACCTCTTGGGTCGGAGGGTTAGTAGTGCTGAGGGGAAGGAGGCCCCATTCCCAGTCAAATGGCATAGCAGTTTGGCAGATCTGCTTAGCCTTGCGGACGACGTCCTTCTTGCTAAGGGGATGGCATGTGATCTTGGTGGGATCGCCAGGACCGTACATCTCGCTCATCCTATGCACCCGGCGCTTGAGAGGAAGCACCCGGCGTGAAATAAAAGTGCGGATGATATCATCCGAGCAGATGTTGGTCTCCTTCTTCAAAGAGGCCATGAAGCGTACCACCCGGTTGGTTTCGATATGATCCGTCTTCGGGTTATAACTCCAGTTGGCTCTACTGGGAGGCCCCACCTTGAACGGCGGAAGATCGATGAGATTCGCACGGCCGTTGTTCTTCACGTAGAAGAAAGTTCCTTGCCAGGCGCGGCAGGACTCGAGGCCGCTGAACTTAAAGAAAGGACTCCCCTGGCGGGAGCCAACGATGCAGGACCCGCACTCCACGGGCGGCTTGGGCTTAGGAATTTCTTTGCCCTGAACGGAATTAATCCGCAGAGAAAAGAAGCGGGCAAACGTCTCACGAGTGGGACGAATGCCGATGTAGGCCTTGATACGTCCAAAACGTATCTACTTTCCCGAACACTTTTGCTATTGTTTTGCCTCTAATTTGTGTATTTTGGATGCAACTAACACGGACTAACGCTGTTTTCAGCAGAACTGCTCTGGTGTCTCGTTTTTGTGCAGAAATCCAACTTTCAGGAAAATCCTCGGAATTTATGCAGAAGGCCCTATTTTCCCAGAATAATGACGGAGCCAGAAGGACAATTAAGGTGGAGGCCCGAGGGCCCCACACCATAGGGCGGCGTGGCCCAGGGGGGGCCCGCGCGGCCCTGTGGTGTGGCCCCCTCGGCCGGCCTCCGACGCCCTCCTTCAGACTATTTATCGGCCTCGACCTAAAAACGCACGGGGAGAAGTCGAAGTCGCCAGAAACCCTCCAGAACGCCGCCACATCGCGAAACTCCGTCGCGGGAGCCAGAAGTCTCCGTTCTGGCACTCCGCCGGGACGGGGAATTGGAGGAGATCATCGCCGCCATCACCGCCAACGCCTCTACATCAACCAGCAATGTTTCCCCCAT
Source organism: Lolium perenne (assembly GCF_019359855.2). NCBI lineage: Eukaryota > Viridiplantae > Streptophyta > Magnoliopsida > Poales > Poaceae > Lolium > Lolium perenne. The sequence continues at coordinate 27,094,139 of NC_067248.2, read as the reverse complement.
CCATGTGTGAGTAATTCCCCCGCTGTAGGCCGAAGGGGATGGTAGGGATTGGATGAGATTGGTCATGTAATAGCATAAGATTGTTAGGGCATAGTGCCTAGTGTCCGTAATTGGTACTTTGATGATATTGTTGCAACTTGTTATGCTTAATGCTTGTCACTAGGGCCCGAGTGCCATGATCTCAGATCTGAACATGTTATTGTTTCATCATGATATTCATTGTTTATGGTCTTACCTATAAGTTGTATACACATGTCGCTGTCCGGAACCGATGGCCCCGAAGTGACAGAAATCGGGACAACCGGAGGGAATGGTAGCGATGTGAGGATCACATGTGTTCACGGAGTGTTAATGCTTTGCTCCGGTACTCTATTAAAAGGAGTACCTTAATATCCAGTAGTTTCCCTTGAGGCTCGGCTGCCACCGGCTGGTAGGACAAAAGATGTTGTGCAAGTTTCTCATTGCGAGCACGCACGACTATATATGGAACACATGCCTATTGATTGCTTTGTACTTGGACACCGTTTTATTATTATCTGCAAATGCCCTGCTATGATTGTTACATGAGTTTCTCTCATCCATGCAACGCCCGTCATCCGTCCCCGTGCCTACAGTATTTTAATCCTGTTGTTTACTAAAATCACTACTGCTGTCTCTGTTACTCTGCTGTTGTTATTTCACTACTGCTACTGCTATAAAACTGTTACTACTGATAAACCCTTGCGAGCAAGTCTGTTTCCAGGTGCAGCTGAATTGACAACTCCATTTGTTAAGGCTTCCAAGTGTTCTTTGTCTCCCCTTGTGTCGAATCAATAAATTGGGTTTTACTTCCCTCGAAGACTGTTGCGATCCCCTATACTTGTGGGTCATCAAGACTATTTTCTGTCGCCGTTGCCGGGGAGCATAGCTTTATTTGGAAGTTCACTTGGATTAATATTGTTCGCTGCAAATTCTCCATCATGGGTAAACCTCGCGATACTAAGATCGCCATATTACCATCCACTACAAGAAAAGGTACAATTTTGAATACCTCTGCTGCTCTTGATTCACCATCTTTGATTGATAAACTTGTTTCACCGCCGCATGCTTCACATGCGGGTACTTCTGCTGAATCTGAAAACTCTCATAATATTGATAATGTTTCTGCTGTGCTTGATGATAGTGGTTCATTGGGATCCTTTCTAGATGCTACAATTGCTAGGTCTAGACAAATTGAAAATACTGAAACTCCTAATGCTACTACACCTGTTAATTCACCTGAACTTGATTATTATAGTGATGATCCTGATGAAGATTATGTAGAGCTTAATGATGATTTTATTGAAAAATGCAATGCTACTACTGATGCAAGAAAAATTAAAAAGTTGCTTGCAGAACATGTTGTTAGATATAAATTGTCTCCTGATCCTAAATTTGCCACATCTCCTATAAACATTAGGGACAAAGATTATGATTTTTCTCTTGATCTATCTCATATAGCTATTGTTGAGAAAACACCCTTTTGTGGTACTGAAAAAGAAAGTGCTGTTGAACACATGACTGAGTTATCTACTCTAAGTAGCTTGTTTTCTGATGATGTCAAGATGCGTACTTACTTTGTTGCTAAAATCTTTCCATTCTCATTAAAGGATGACGCTAAAACTTGGTATAATAATTTGCCACCTAATTCTATTAAAAGTCCAAAAGAACTGCTTGATGTTTTCTTCCGCAAATACTTTCCTGCTAGTGCTCAACATATTGCTTTGCAGAGAATTTATAATTTTGACCAGGGAGATGAAGAGAAATTGCCTGAGGCTTGGGCGAGATTTTGCTCTCTTATTAGAGCTCGGCCTGATCATGATTTGGAAAAGCATGATTTACTTGATATATTTTATAGTGGACTAACCATTGAGTCTAGGGCATACCTGGATAGTTGTGCTGGTTGTGTTTTCAGGAAAAGAACTCCAGACGACGCTGAAGAATTATTGGCTAAAATAAGCCGGAATCATGATGATTGGACTACGCCTGAACCAACTCCAACGCCAATATTGAAGAAGAGGGGTTTAATTAAATTGAATGATGAAGATATGAGGGAAGCCAAGAAGTCTCTCAAGGAGAAAGGTATTAAATCTGAAGATGTGAAGAATCTTCCTCCCATAGAAGATATATGTGAGATAATTCCCCCTTCATCCATGATTGAGGTAAACTCCCTTCAACGCTTTACTAGGGAAGATATTCCGTATTCGAAACCTCCTGCACAATGCTTAGATGAGTTTGATAATTATATTGTTAAGCATGAAAATTTTAATATGAGAGTAGAGAATCATTTGATGGAAAATTCTCGAGCTATTAGTGAATTGCATGATATTGTAGAGAGAACCTCCAATGATGTTAAGATGCTTGTTAAACATTTCCATATGATTCAAACTCAAATTGATCAACTCACTAAAGTGCAAAATGACTTGTTAGGGAATAATTCTAAAGAGAAACATGCTTATGAAGTAACAACTAGAGGTGGTGTCTCTACCCAGGATCCTCTATATCCTGAAGGGCATCCCAAAAGAATTGAACAAGATTCTCAACGCATTGAACCTAGTGCTCATTCTAGGAAGAAAAAGAAGAAGAAACATAAAAATGTTGTAGAATCCTCTGAACCTGTTAATGATCCTAATAGTATTTCTATTTCTGATGCTGAAACTGAAAGTGGTAATGAACATGATAATGATAAAGATAATGATAAGAATGATACTCCTGATAAAGAAGAGGTTGAAGAAGAACCTGAAAAGCATGCTAAAAATAAAAAGTACACTAAAGAAGACTTTATTGCTGAGAAACATGGTAATGAAAGAGAACCTTGGGTGCAAAAGCAAATGCCTTTTCCTTCTAAGAAACTAAAATCAAAGGAAGAAGAACACTATAATAAATTTTGTGATTGGATGAAACCTTTATTCTTGCAAATCCCTTTGACTGATGCTATTAAATTGCCACCTTATTCAAAGTATATGAAAGATATTGTTACTAACAAAAGGAAAATCCCCAATGAGGAAATTTCCACTATGCTTGCTAATTACTCTTTCAATGGCAAAATTCCAAAGAAGTTGGGCGACCCAGGTATACCTACTATTCCTTGTTCTATTAAGAATAATTATGTTAAAACTGATCTATGTGACTTGGGAGCCGGTGTTAGTGTTATGCCTTTTTCTCTTTATAAGAGACTTTACTTAGATAAGTTGATACCTACTGATATATCTTTGCAAATGGCTGATAAATCCACTGCTATTCCTGTTGGTATATGTGAGAATGTTCCTGTTCAAGTTACTACTAACTGCTTGATATTAACTGATTTTGTTGTGTTGGAAATGCCTGAAGATGATAATATGTCTATTATTCTTGGGAGACCTTTTCTTAACACCGCAGGGGCTGTTATTGATTGCAATAAAGGAAAGGTTACTTTCAATGTTGATGATAGGGAGCATACCGTTTATTTTCCCAAGAGGATTGAGAAGGCGTGTGGAGTTAATACTATTTCTAATGTGAGAACTATCAAAGTGGGAACTATTGATTGTCCTATATATGAGCCTAAGGAAGAATATCAAACTCTTGTGATTGGATCCATATCAATACAATTCAAGGTAACATGATTGATTTGAGGTTTATTTCTTCTTATGCTATGTAAAATTTATTTGGTGACAAGACTTGATCAACCTTGTTAACGAATACCTTTTATATGCATAGAGGAGGTAAACAACATATCTTTCTTCCTCCACTTGCTCTAGTTGCTATAGCATTTTTAATTTGCAAGGTTCCTTAGTTAATCGAAGATTTCAAAATTTTCCTGGCCAGTAATAATAAACTAAATACCCAGAAATGTGCATTTTTCAAAGTTTTCAAAAATTCACAAAAATTATACCGTTGGTCCTATTTTTCGACGAGGCACCTGGGAGCACCAGAGGATGACCTGTGGGGCACCAGAGGGCGCCAAACCACAGGCCGGCGCGGCCAAGGAGGTGGCCGCGCCACCATGTGGTGTGGGCCCCTCTTTGCCCCACTTTGTCATCTCTTTCTCCCAGCACCTTCTCTCTCCCGAAAAAACTCGTACCAAGTTCCTCTCTCTCGCGTTCTTGCTCCAGAGCTCCAGATTTCTCGATCTCTTTGCTCAGCCCAGATTTCCTGCTGAAATTTGGCACATTTGCTCCTTGGTATGTGACTCCTCCACCCATCCAAGTAGAATTTTGTTTGGTTGAGTATATCTTGAATATTTTGCTGCTGTAGGTAACATGATTAGTTAGCTTGCATGCTTGTTCTAAGTGGTAGAAACTAGTTTTGATGCATGATTAGTACTCTAGCAAGTTCCTATGGTAGTTTCCCTCAATTATATGTCACCAAATCAAATTTTTTGAAATTTCAGAAAATGGAGTGGAATAGATATCACTTGAACCAGCAAGAATTGGAAGTCCAACAAGTTATGAGAGTCAATCGTGAAGAGGGAGTATACCCCTCTTATTATCCGTGCGCGGATTTCATGAGAAGCGCGGGAATACTTGAAGATGTTCAAAGTCTAATTTCTCGTGCAGGGCTGAGTGACTTTGTTGAAGGAGAGCCAAGACCATATGTAAAATTAACTATGTCTTTTGTGCAGGACTTCAAGTTCAATTGGTCGCGATCTAACCCCACGGTCCAGTATAAAATTTACAATAAAGCTGTCAACTTGCCATTTAGTGCTTTTTGTGCAGCAATTAGAGTACCGCAATGGGGGTCATGTGAGAAGATAAGGGGATCGCCGCAAGAACTCTTGGACCTCTTCAAGATGATTTGCGATGGAAGGAGTTTCTTAGGGGATAATGGTAAAATCACTAGTATTCAGCTCCCGGCTATCCGCTACTTTGCCTATTTTATTACCAAATGCGTTCTTGCTAAAAAGATTGGTGGTAAACTTTCTATCCCGGATTTGGCTTTTCTAGCTGCGGCACTGCAAAATAGTAAGACTTATAATTTGGGGGCGTTGATAGCTTATAGACTTGCTACTAACCGTGAGAAAGGTGGAATTTGTGGAGGTCTCATCGCCTCTCGTTTACTAGCTTTTCATAATGTAGAACCTCATCATTTTGATGTTCCATTCCCCATAGAAAAACTTGACATAGCTTCTATGATTAAACATGAATTTGTTTCAGATTCCTCCAACTTGGGTAACCTGTTTTACAAGATGACATTTTATAAGAAAGTTTGGAGAATAACTAAGAAAACTGAGAAACTAGTAAGATTGCCTGCGCCTGTTCTGTCTAACCTTGATTCCAGGGGAGATTGGTCGGTCACAGAAGGTGCACTGGATGCACACATAGAGAGAGGAGGTCAACATGCAAGAGACGACACGGAGGTCGAGGAGCACCTCGACTCATCATCCGATGCAGCAAGTTCCTCGCATCAACATGGTGGATATGCGGAGCCTCCACGCTTTTCTTCTGCACAGGAACTTTACTATGACTACTCCATGGACTACCCACCGGCGAGGAACAACGACCCTCGTTGGGGTTGAACTCCACTTAGGCCAAAAGCCTAAGCTTGGGGGGAGGTATACCGGCATCACTTATTCTTTGCATATTATGGTTGCTGGATACTTGTACATACTTGTTTTGTTCGTTTGAGTGGTTTTCTAATGAGAGGAAGATGATATTTGGGGAAGTGCTGCCTGAAAACAGATTCTGGACTGTTACTAGAAAAATTCGTACGCACAGCCAGAGCGTTATTTTGAGCTGCCAATTTTTGTGCAGGTTCCCCAGGTTGTTATCTAACTTTCATTAGTTGAACACTTTTCGAGCTGAGCAACGTAAGATTTTTGTAAAAATCGATTTCTGTACTGCTGTCAGGTTTTGGCAGATTTCCGCCATCTCGCTTTTCTGTGTTTCTTTTAGTTTGCTATTTCTTGTTTTCGCTTTGTTTCTTTCCCAAAACACAAAAAGACCAAAAATATTTCTGCTGTTTCTCTTCACCATTTGTTTGCTTTGGTTTCTTGCATTTGTTTCACTTTATTTGCTATTGCTAGTTTGCTATAAGAAAACCCAAAAAGATTTTGCTTTGTTTGTTTGTTTCCTTTTGTTCTTGTTTCTAATTCGAAAACACCAAAAATATTTGCTGTTCTTCTTTGGTTTGTAAAGTTCTTTATGAGTTCAATGGTCTTTGGTGGCTGGAGCGTGGTTTTCATTTCATATTATCCAAGCTGCACAAGTGAAAAGGCAATAATGACGATCTACGACAATCTGATTGTGGTGAGAGGCTGGTATGAACTCTATTTGTTTTCATTTTTGTACATATACTCATCCATGTGAGCATGCTTAGTTGGTTCATGTGAGGTATATGTTATTTGAGAAAGTCTAGTAGTTTATGATCTCTCATGTTTAGCTCTAATCTATTAATATGAGTAGCATGTCATGGATGTTTGCTTGCATTGTTTTATTCATAAGTAAGTATGGCATTGTGGTATCCTCCTCTGAATAATTCATTTATATCGACTTGGCACATGCTCACGCATGCATATGACTGAACAAAAAGTCAATTAAGCCTCGATGATCTATATTGCTTCAGAGTTCTTGTATCACTTTTATGCCTCTGTTAATTTATTTTGCCGCAAGCATGATTATGACAGTTACTGCTCTCTTGATTTGTCGCTCCCTAGTCTATTGCTAGCCTTCACTTGTACTGAGCGGGAACGCTGCTCGTGCTTCCAAACACCTGAAAACCAAGTTGTTCCAAAAGTGTCCACTATAAATACCTATGCATGGCATTTCAAACCATTCCAAGTAAATTCTCGTGCGCTACCTTTAAAACCTTCAAAATGCTTCTCAATTTGTGTTTATGTTTCATAGCTCATGAGGAAGTATGTGGTGTTTAGCTTTCAACCTTGTCATTTACTTTTGACGGACTCTCATATGGACTAGTGGCACATCCGCTTATCCAATAATTTTGCAAAAAGAGCTGGCAATGGGATTCCCAGTCCCGAATTAATTAACTTAAATAGACACTCCTCCATGGTTTGTGATTGTTGGACGGCACCCGAAGGATTCGGTTAGCCATGGCTTGTGTAAGCAAAGGTTGGGGGGAGTGTCATCATCATAATGAAAATAAAATAAAAGGGCACTCCTTCATGGTATGAGATTGTTGGCAGGCACCCGAGGATTCGGTTAGCCATGGTTTGTGCAAGAAAGGTTGGAAGGAGTGCCAAATAAATATGCAATAATTCATGGGAGCCGCTCTTGAAAGTCCGGTTGGCGAGGTAGTTGGTGTACCCATTACCATTCGTTGACAACAACAAACACCTCTCAAAATAATTTTACTCCTGTCTTTATAAAAATGAAAAGCTCTAGCGCATGTTAATCCCTGCTTCCCTCTGCGAAGGGTCAATCTTTTACTTTTATGTTGTGTCTCCATTATTTCTTTGAGCACTATCTTGAGAGCACAACTGTCATTCTTAGTATAATATGCTTGTCTCAAAATATGATTGATTGTGGTATAACTTTGATGCATTTATCTTTTGACAATCACTACTTCTAGTCTTTCTATGAACTCCAGAGGTGCCCGGGCATTTATGTTTTGCCAATCAAATACAGGCAAGCGAGATACCACTTTATCATACTCTCTTATGAACATTGCAATCCTGCTTATATACATGATTCATGATGCTTATTATTAATTGTTGGTACCTCTCCATGATCGACATAGCTGTTAGATGATCTTATTTGCATGTATCTCATTATGAACTGCTTAAGTATTAGCCATAGCATGAGAATATATACATCATATGAGCAAATGTGTTCGTGAAAGTTCTTTTATCGCTCAGTTGTTAACTGAATTGCTTGAGGACAAGCAATAAGCTAAGCTTGGGGGGAGTTGATACGTCCAAAACGTATCTACTTTCCCGAACACTTTTGCTATTGTTTTGCCTCTAATTTGTGTATTTTGGATGCAACTAACACGGACTAACGCTGTTTTCAGCAGAACTGCTCTGGTGTCTCATTTTTGTGCAGAAATCCAACTTTCGGGAAAATCCTCGGAATTTATGCAGAAGGCCCTATTTTCCCAGAATAATGACGGAGCCAGAAGGACAATTAAGGTGGAGGCCCAAGGGCCCCACACCATAGGGCGGCGCGGCCCAGGGGGGGCCCGCACGGCCCTGTGGTGTGGCCCCCTCGGCCGGCCTCCGACGCCCTCCTTCGGACTATTTATCGGCCTCGACCTAAAAACGCACGGGGAGAAGTCGAAGTCGCCAGAAACCCTCCAGAACGCCGCCACATCGCGAAACTCCGTCGCGGGAGCCAGAAGTCTCCGTTACGGCACTCATTGGGACGGGGAATTGGAGGAGATCATCGCCGCCATCACCGCCAACGCCTCTACATCAACCAGCAATGTTTCCCCCATCCATGTGTGAGTAATTCCCCCGCTGTAGGCCGAAGGGGATGGTAGGGATTGGATGAGATTGGTCATGTAATAGCATAAGATTGTTAGGGCATAGTGCCTAGTGTCCGTAATTGGTACTTTGATGATATTGTTGCAACTTGTTATGCTTAATGCTTGTCACTAGGGCCCGAGTGCCATGATCTCAGATCTGAACATGTTATTGTTTCATCATGATATTCATTGTTTATGGTCTTACCTATAAGTTGTATACACATGTCGCTGTCCGGAACCGATGGCCCCGAAGTGACAGAAATCGGGACAACCGGAGGGAATGGTAGCGATGTGAGGATCACATGTGTTCACGGAGTGTTAATGCTTTGCTCCGGTACTCTATTAAAAGGAGTACCTTAATATCCAGTAGTTTCCCTTGAGGCCCGGCTGCCACCGGCTGGTAGGACAAAAGATGTTGTGCAAGTTTCTCATTGCGAGCACGCACGACTATATATGGAACACATGCCTATTGATTGCTTTGTACTTGGACACCGTTTTATTATTATCTGCAAATGCCCTGCTATGATTGTTACATGATTTTCTCTCATCCATGCAACGCCCGTCATCTGTCCCCGTGCCTACAGTATTTTAATCCTGCTGTTTACTAAAATCACTACTGCTGTCTCTGTTACTCTGCTGCTGTTATTTCACTACTGCTACTGCTATAAAACTGTTACTACTGATAAACCCTTGCGAGCAAGTCTGTTTCCAGGTGCAGCTGAATTGACAACTCCGCTGTTAAGGCTTCCAAGTGTTCTTTGTCTCCCCTTGTGTCGAATCAATAAATTGGGTTTTACTTCCCTCGAAGACTGTTGCGATCCCCTATACTTGTGGGTCATCAGGCCTCCATAAAGGTGGCATAGCAGGAAAGGTAAAAGACGGCATTGCCAGGAAGGTGGTGAGGTTGGAGTTCATAGAAATCTAAGAACTCCCGGAAAAAAGGCGAGGCAGGAAGGCCGAAGCCACGCTCAAAATGAGCAAGGAAAACAACATGTTCACCGGGCTGGGGCTCCGGTTCAATTTCGTCACCGGGAAGCCGGCAGGTTACTCCTTCCGGAATCCTGCGGGACCGGTATAGCCAATCGATCTCGTATTCAGTAACATTGGAGCCCATCCAGGCTCCACGAGTGATGGGGGAAGGTTCTCCGCCGGATGCTTGGCCAGAGCTACCGGATGCTTGGCTAGAACTACCGGATTCTAGGTGGCTACCGGATCCTTGGCGGCTACCGGATCCCTGCTGGCTACCGGATTCTTGGCGGCTACCGGATCCCTGCTGGTTGCCGGAATCGGCATCCATCGGATCTGAAGCCGTAGATTCACCGGGAGATTGTCTACGCCGGCTACCGGAGGGGGAAGAAGACGAAGCAGAGGAAGATTCCTCGCCAGACATGGGTTTGGAGGCGAAAAAACAGAAATCCCACAGTTGAACCCCGCGCGAAGATCTACGAGTAAGAAGAAAATCAAAGAAAAAGAGGAAATAAGAACACTATTGACCCAAGATCTAGAAAACAAGCAAATGGCAAGCAAAGTAAGATTGGCACTAACCTCGAGCGGCGCAGTTGCTGGGGAAGACGTTCGCCGGCGAAGGAGCGGACCTGCTGTCGCCGACGAGCACCGTCGACGGTGAAGCGGAGAAGGACGCGAGGAAGCAAGAATGCTGCGGGCGCGACGGAGGTGCTGCGGAAGATTTCCGCACGGCGAGGTCCGGCGGGAACGCGGCGTGAGTTCGCCGGGCAACAGAGCTCAAGCGAACGACGGCGGACGAAGAGCGGCGAAGGCGCAGAGGCGAGGAGTACTCTGCGCGAAGGTTGGGGAATGCAAGAAGAGGAAGAAGAAGAGGCAGTTCTCCTTATAAAGAAGAGAGGAAGTGGGCCGAAAACCGCCGGGCCGCGGCGGTTCGCCTCGCGGCCCGCGACGGTTCGCACCATGGGCCGCCACGTGGCGAGGAAGTACACGCGAAAAAATAAGAAGCCACACGGAGGCATACACAAGATCCGAAGTGGCTAGTGGGATCTGCAGTGGTGCATTTAATGAGCGCGCGGGAGTCGAAGCGAAGTGACAACTGACACTGGCGCGCCAGTTAACAGTGCGCATGTCACTGACAGGCGCGGGGCCCGAAATATTCTCGACTTCGCCGAGGAAAGAGTAAATACGAATGATACCGGAGAAAAGAGATGCCGGGAGATGCCTTGCAAAGAGAGAAAAGACAAGTAAAGGCAAAGATGCCGGATCCAAGCTCAAAGCCGGAGAGATTAAACCGGTATCCTAAAAAGATGAAAACCTGGCATGGTCTGTAGGATAGAATCCGCCAGACTATACCAGCTTCGAGGACTAATGTTGGGGGGATAACCCCCGGTATGCCAAAGGCATGCCAAACCGGATGGTTTGAGCCATCAAGATACCGGTTTAATATTCTTACCGGAACACCAAGGTAAGAGTTTGGGCTAAGTGAAGCTAAGCCGGTATCCCTAAGGGGGTACGCCGGAACCCGGTAAAGAAGATACCGGAAAGAAGGGCCTGTCGGCAGGACTGGTCAAAGATTCTCTTCAGAGCAAGAAGACAAGGATGAGCTAAGCGAGGCGGCTTTAATCAGAGCCCTGGCGCCAAAGAGAGAGATGGCGCTGAAAGAAGCCGGAGGACGTCAGCGTCCCTGATTAAAGAAGACTCCGGCGTCATCTATGATTAAAGTAGCTTTGTAAAGTAGTTTGTCCAGTCAAAGATGCCATTAGGGTTTCTTGTTCTGTAAGCCACCCTCTCCCCTATATAAGGAGAGGGGGTACTGCCTCATACAGGCGCGTGTCCACAGAGGAGATTAGACGATAGAACTTGTATCCAGGCACCTGTAATCCTGTTGAGATCAATGAAGCAAGCGATCTAGTAAAGAGTTCTTCCTCTTGTCTCTCTTCTTGCATACCGGCCTTTGGTTGTGTTCTTGAGGAAAGCATCCGGAAGTTCATCCCATCTAGTCGCAAACCCTCCCCCGAATCCTCTAGCGTCCATTCGGCCCCAATCTAAGCCATCCTATGGCATCTGTCTGTTCACCATGACGACACTACTTATAATCATCCATATTACTTGTATTTCACTATCTCTTCGCCGAACTAGTGCACCTATACATATGACAAGTATATTACGTGTGTTGGGGACACAAGAGACTTCTTGTATCTTAATTGCAGGGTTGCTTGAGAGGGATATCTTTGACCTCTACCTCCCTGAGTTCGATAAACCTTGGGTGATTCACTTAAGGGAAACTTGCTGCTGTTCTACAAACCTCTGCTCTTGGAGGCCCAACACTGTCTACAGGAATAGAAGCGTGCGTAGACATCAAGCTATTTTCTGGCGCCGTTGTCGGGGAGGTAAGGTAAAAGGTATTCACATCCTCCGACTACTAAGCTATTTCCTAGCACTGTTGCCGGTGTGTGAGTGCTCGAAGCTATTTCCTTTAGATTCTGCAATTATATCTTTTTGTTTCTTGTTTTTATTTCACTAGTTAGGCTTAATGGAAAACAACAACAAAATTAGAGATCTTTATGAAATTTATATTGAATTAGGACATGATGCTTTTGAAGAGAAAATTTAAAAACCTATGGAAGTTTGTCTGCATAATAGTGGTAGTAATGTTATTAGTATAAATTCTTTGAACACCATTATTTTTAATGCTATGGAAAAACCCAAGCTTGGGGAAGCTAGTTTATATAAAAATAATCTTTTTTGCTCCTCAGCTTTGGATGAAGTATTTTGCCTTGATAATGCTTTGTCTCCAATATGTGGTAATTCGAATGATGCTTGTGATATTTTCAGTCCATCTACTATTGAGGATAAAATTCATTATGATTATTCTATGCCTCCAATTTATGATGATTATAATGATGGATGTGATAGTTTTACTCCCACTATTACTAATAAAATTTATTATGCTTGTGTGGAGAGTAATGATACTTTTATGCATGTGGATCATGATAAGAATGCTTTATGTGATAGCTATATTGTTGAGTTTATCAATGATACCACTGAAAATTATTATGAGAGAGGGAGACATGGTTTTATATATCTCAATAATATTAAGTCACCTCTCTTTTTGTTGAAAATTTTGAAGTTGCACTTGCTTTGTCTTTCTATGATAGTAGCTTCATGCTTCAATAATTTGTTTTCTTACAAGATTCGTTTGGATAGAAAGTGGGTTAGACTTAAATGTGTTTGGTATTTGCTTTTTGATGCTCTCTTATATTCAACTCTCATCTTTATAAGAGCATCATAAAAATTATCATGCCTAGCTAAAAGGCTTTAAAGAATAGCGCTCTTGGGAGACAACCCATTGTTTTATTTCTGCAATTTTTGTTTTATTTTTGAGTCAAGGTACTGCCTACTACTGTAGCAATACCTTTGTATCTTTATTTTCTTGCATTGTTGTGCCAAGTAAAGTATTTGATAGAAATTTGATACTAGATTTGGATTTCTGCGCAGAAACAGATTTTTAGCTGTCACGAATTTGAGTTTTTCTCTTTGTAGAAGAATCTAAAAATTCTGAAAAAAATTCATGAGTAATCCTCAGATATGTACGAAACTTTCATTCAACTGGAGCTTTTCCATCTGAGCATGTTAAGTGCCTCGAAAAAATTCGTCTTTACGGACTGTTCTGTTTTTTGACAGATTCTGCCTTTTATTTTGCATTGCCTCTTTTACTGTGTTTGAGTGGATTTCTTTGCTCCATTAAAATTTCAGTAACCTTGGGTAATGTCCAGAAGTGTTGGAAATGATTGTGTCCTTGCTGAACATGTGAATTTTTGATTATGCACTAACCCTCTAATGAGATTGCTTTGAGTTTGGTGTGAAGGAAGTTTTCAAGGATCAAGAGAGGAGGATGATACAATATGATCAAGAAGAGTGAAAAGCCTAAGCTTGGGGATGCCCCCGTGGGTCATTCCCATATATTCCAAGAAGACTCAAGCGTCTAAGCTTGGGGATGCCCAAGGCATCCCCTTCTTCATCAACAACTTATCAGGTCACCTCTAGTGAAACTATATTTTAATTCTGTCACATCTTATATGCTTTACTTGGAGCGTCCCTGTGCTTTTATTCTCGTTTGTTATTTTAGTTTTCTTAATAAATCGGATCCTAACATGCTTGTGTGGGAGAGAGACACGCTCCGCTTTTTCATTTGAACACTTGTGTTCTTGGTTTTACTTTTAATGTTTATGGCGAAAGCTGAAAGCCGCAGCACTTATTGTTATTTGGTTGGAAACAGAAAATGCTGCATGTGGTAGTTGGTATAATATTTTGAATAGTTTGATGCTTGGCAATTGTTTTGAGCTCTCAAGTAGATCATGTTTAAGCTCTTGCATCATGTAGTTTAAACCTATTAGTGGAGAACTACCGTAGAGCTTGTTGAAATTTGGTTTGCATGATTGGTCTCTCTAAGGTCTAGATATTTTCTGTTAAAGTGTTTGAGCAACAAGGAAGACAGTGTAGAGTCTTATAATGCTTGCAATATGTTCTTATTTAAGTTTTGTTGTGCCGGTTTATACTTGTGTTTGTGATGTCTATGCACGCTTCTATTCCTGTAGACAGTGTTGGGCCTCCAAGAGCAGAGGTTTGTAGAACAGCAGCAAGTTTCCCTTAAGTGAATCACCCAAGGTTTATCAAACTCAGGGAGGTAGAGGTGAAAGATATCCCTCTCAAGCAACCCTGCAATTAAGATACAAGAAGTCTCTTGTGTCCCCAACACACCTAATACACTTGTCAGATGTATAGGTGCACTAGTTCGGCGAAGAGATAGTGAAATACAAGTAATATGGATGATTATAAGTAGTAATTGCAATCTGAAATAAAAATGGCAGCAAGCTAACATGTAGCAGAACTTGTTGGAAATGGTGTTTCAATGCTTAGAAACAAGGCCTAGGGATCATACTTTCACTAGTGGACACTCTCAACAATGATCACATAATTGAACAATTAGATAACTTCTCTTCACTTGTGCTACTCTGAATTACTCTCCTATTGGAATCACTAATCATCACGTAGTGGCTACAAAAGCTCCACTCAAAGTTCATCAAGTACTTGACAAACACCACTCATAGGGATATCCTCATCAAATCATAATCCAAGATAATACTGTTGCAATTTAGACCGAGTACTAACATAGCATACACACTGTCAACAATACCTATGAAAGGGGAAATAGATCACATCAATATTATCATAGTAATAGTTAACTTCATAATCCACAAGAGATTACAATCATAGCCTACGCCAAGTACTACATGATGCACACGCTATCCTCTTTACATCAGGGAGGAGGAATAGACTACTTTAATAACACCACTAGAGTAGCACATAGATGAAGAGTAGCATCTACTTATTCAACATGATACAAAGCTCATGATCACATAAAGATCACACCATGGGAGAGAGAGATGAACCACATAGCTACCGGTAGAGCCCTCAGCCTCGGGGGAGAACTACTCCCTCCTCATCATGGCAGACAGCAACGGCGATGAAGATGGCGATGGAGTCGATGGAGATGGATTCCGGGGGTACTTCCCCGTCCCGGTGGCGTGCCAGAACAGAGACTTCTGTTCCCCGATCTTGGCTTCGCGATGGTGGCGGCTATGTAACTTTTCGTGGTGGAAGACCGATATATTTAGGGTTTTCGCATCTGGGGCAATATATAGGCAAAGGGGCGATGTCGGTGGAGTCCCGAGGTGAGCTCCCCACCTGGCGGCATGGCAGAAGGGTGGGCCGCGCCCCCCTATGGTGTGGCCAGCTCGTGGCCCCCCTTCGTCTCTCCTTCGGACTCCGTGAAGCTTCTGGAAAAATAGGGACGTGGCCTTTTGTTTCACGCAATTCCGACAATATTTCCTGTGTAGAATTTCTGAAACCAAAAACAGCAGAAAACAGGAACTGGCGCTTCGGCATCTTGTTAATAGGTTAGTGCCGGAAAATGCATAAAAATGATATAAAGTGTATATAAAACATGTGAGTATTGTCATAAAACTAGCATGGAACATAAGAAATTATAGATACGTTTGAGACGTATCAAGCATCCCCAAGCTTAGTTCCTACTCGCCCTCGAGTAGGTAAACGATAAAAAGGATAATTTCTGAAGTGACATGCTACCATCATAATCTTGATCAATACTATTGTAAATCATATGAGATGAATGAAGTGATTCAAAGCAATGGTCTATAGTTTACTAACAAAAAGATAATGACTAAACAACTGAATCATATAGCAAAGACTTTTCATGAATAGTACTTTCAAGACAAGCATCAACAAGTCTTGCATAAGAGTTATCTCATAAAGCATTATATTCTTAATAGAAGGTTTTGAAGCAACACAAAGGAAGATTTAAGTTTCAGCAGTTGCTTTCAACTTTCAACATGTATATCTCATGGATAATTGTCAACACAAAGTAATATGATGAGTGCAATAAGCAAGCATATAAGAATCAATGCACACAGTTGACACAAGTGTTTGCTTTTAAGATAGAAAGAAGTAGGTAAACTGACTCAACATAAAGTAAAAGAAAGGCCCTTCGCAGAAGGAAGCAGGGATTAAATCATGTGCTAGAGCTTTTCAAGTTTTGAAATCATAAAGAGAGCATAAAAATAAAGTTTTGAGAGGTGTTTGTTGTTGTCAACGAATGGTAGTGGGCACTCTAACCCCCTTGTCAAACAGACTTTCAAAGAGCGGCTCCCATGAAGGACGTTATCTCTACCAGCAAGGTAGATCATCCCTCTTCTCTTTTGTTTACACATGTATTTTAGTTTTATTTAGAGATGACACTCCTCCCAACCTTTTGCTTTCACAAGCCATGGCTAACCGAATCCTCGGGTGCCTTCCAACATTTCACATACCATGGAGGAGTGTCTATTGCAAAATTAAGTTGCTTACTATAACATCCCAACCTTGTTTAGTTAAATAAATGAGTGATCATGTGCATCTCATGCATGTAGCTTGCATTTGAGTAAAGTTTGCATCTCCATTTTGAACTATGCAATTTTCTCTCTTATTCAACCTTCTTCAAATCTCTCAAGTTTTTATCAAACAAGCCACATGGTTTTGTTGTTACTCAATAAACCCATGTGTGTTTAATAAATTCTATGCAAAATTTGAGTTCAAACTCTATTCAAAAACAGATTTGAATTTGGTTTTGAATTGGAGGAAATAAAACCAGAAAAAAAATAGAGAGAGAGCCTCTCCTCTCTCTCCCTGGGCTCGGCCCCCTTCCTCTCCCTCTCTTTTCTCTCTGGCCGCAGCCCAAATATGGCCCAAGTGGCCCAGCCGCACCCCTCCACCAGCCCAACCGTTTCCAGGGGGTTTTTCGCAAAAACGGCATCTTCCCCGCCGTTCCAAGCAGCTCTGTGGCCGCACGCCGGCCGCCCGATGGCCTGGCCGGCCACGATGAGCCCCGCCGCCCCCCGGCGGCTACAAATAGCTCGCCGCCGCCGCCCAGAGCCCTAGCCCCCACTCTTCCCCTTCCCCACGCTCTCCCGACGCCCCAAGAACCCGAACCCTAACCAACTGCCGGCGCCCGCTCGCCGTCGATTTCGCCGCCGGCGAGCTCCCCGGGCCACCGTCGACCCCGCCGTCGCGCTCCTGGTGAGATTCCGCACCTCCTTGTGCCCTCCGTTCCCCTCTCTCGCCCTCTAGCTCCGCCCCCGCGTGCGCCCGACCCGGCCTCCGCCGCTCCTCACCGCCGGCCGTGCTCCGGCGACCAAAGGCGATCGGTGCCGCCATCAATCGCCTCAGCACGTCGAGGCGCTCCATTTCCCCCTCGCCGCACCCCCGCAAACCGCCCAGTCGCCGTCGCCGGATTGCTGTCCGGCCGAGCTCAATTGTGAGCTCATGGCCATGCTGATGTCAACATGACGTCAGCATGACGCCATAAATGACTTTTCCATTTTCTGTATTTTTAGTAAATCTTTTCTGTAATTCTTTAAATAGAAAATAATATGACAAGTGGGTCCCCTGGTCAGAATTTTAATAATTTCATAAATATTTTAGAAAAGAATAAAATTATGACATGTGGGTCCAACTTTATTATTATTTTTATAATTTTCTGAAATTGATTTAAAATGAATTAAACTTGGGAAATTCATAATTAATTCATTTTAAATCAGAAAAATATAAAATTATATATCAAAATGATCAGAAAAACATTTCCTAGCTATTTATCCATGTTTCATACATATTTGACCCAATTAAATGTGGACCCTTAATGAAACCCTAAATCGACCCCCCCTTATGTCGGGATCGATGCCGAACCCCCTTAATTTTTGTCGATGCACCTAGGGTTACCCAAACCCCTTAATATGACATGTCATCATATTGTATGTGCATTGCATTGTACCTTGTCTTGATTGTGATCTTCCTTTCCGGTATTTGGTTCTTCTCGATAGGGACAGAACGCGAGCCTGAGATCAACGCCCCCGAAGAACAGCACCAGAACAACGAGGGACAAGGCAAGCCCTAACCTGGTTCATATATGGTTTCGAAATGCTTTACTTCTGGTTCTTACATATTGCATCTGCTTCAAATATGTTTTATCGGCAGTGGTAGATATCCTATGTGTGCATGTTCCATCTTTGTAGCCCAAAGTTCCTGATCCACCGCTCCCAGCAAAACTAGGTCTGAGCTTGTTCGCATCGCTAGAGCCTTATATGTGTTATACTTAGCCATGCTTAGCTGTTGAAGTCTGATCCATCCGGTTGATGAATCAGAGCTACGAATGAACCTAGTTTGACAGGATGACGTGGTAAGATCAGTGATGATGTTAATAAACATGCTAAAGGCTTGGATGGGCCGCCACATGGGGATGTGGTGATTTGACTCGTTCTCGCCGATACTAGGACCTGAGTTCTCGCCTTCGGAACCAAGACTGAGCGTACAGCCACATGGGGCCCATGGGAACCCCTTGGCCCGAACTTACCTAGCTTACCCATGAGTCAATTAGTTTGCGAGTTCCATTTGCCATACGCATGGGGGAAGAGGTGGAAAAGGTTTTCAAAGTGCATCATACAGGGCGTGGCCGGGGTGAAGGATGTTGGAGGCATTGAACTGGATCCCCTGCACACAATGACCGGGACCGCCTCGGAGAATGGCTACCTACGATGACGGAGCTCCCCAGTTAGTTTGACTCATGGAATAGGCGAAGTAAGGGAAAGGTTTTGGTCGACCACCCTCTGCCAGCACACCAAGGAAGTGTGTTAATCTATAGTGGCATTAAGAGTCGGTCGGCGCGTGTGGGTAAAGTTGTACACCCCTGCAGGGTAAATCTTTTTGAAAAGCCGTGTCCACGGTTATGGACGACTTGGTGATGGATTCTATGATCATACACAACTTGAACCTAATCGTAAAACTTGATATCTATGTGTGAATAAGGATCCCTTCTCAGGTTGTCGAGGGGGTGATCCTAGGTGATAGGTTTAGGTGATGATGAAGATTCGGTGGATTCAACATGATGATCTTAGAGCTAGAGTTGATATCGCTCTCTTACCCCTTTTGAAAATGGTCTGAATAGACGAGCTTCTGCTCCCTCTTGTTTACAAAGGAAAACTGGCTTTCCGCAAAATAAGCTCCACATAAAGCCTCGCATACCCGCTTTGCTAAAAGGTTGTACTAAGTCTTGCTGAGTCCCTGTACTCAGCCTTGCATGCTTTGTTTCAGACGAAGTCCTTCCAACAGATGGTGGCTTCTACCTTGACGTCGACGAGTAGTTCGGAGTTCCTCAGGCGGCAGCCTGAGACTTATGGGCTGGGACGTCGCCTTATGTTATGGCCTCTTAGGCCCTTTGCAGTCTTGTTATATAGATAACATAATTTGCTTTCCGTTGCTTGTTGATTTTTGGTCAGTGACCTCTGTGTGTAATAAATTTGGATCTTAACTCTGCTAAGAGTTGTAATATATTTGCTTTCAGTCGTAGAGTCACTGTTGTGTTACCGATTCTCACCCTGTAGGCCCTAGAGATCTAGGTTAGGCTTATGCCAGATCCAATATCTGGGTTTGTCTAGCCCTGACCTCCGGGGTCGCGACACTTACTGATGAATCAGGGCAAAACATGTGAAGAGAATTATTAATGAAAGTTAATTAATTGGGGCTGGGAACCCCGTTGCCAGCTCTTTTTGCAAAACTATTGGATAAGCGGATGTGCCACTAGTCCATTGGTGAAAGTCTGCCCAACAAGATTGAAAGATAAAACACCACATACTTCCTCATGAGCTATAAAACATTGACACAAATAAGGAGTAATAAAGTTTTGAATTGTTTAAAGGTAGCACATGAAGTATTTACTTGGAATGGCAGAAAAATACCACGTAGTAGGTAGTTATGGTGGACACAAATGGCATAAGTTTTGGCTCAAGATTTTGGATGCACGAGAAGCATTCCCTCTCAGTACAAGGCTTTGGCTAGCAAGGTTGTTTGAAGCAAACACAAGTATAAACCGGTACAGGAAAACTTACATAAGAACATATTGCAAGCATTATAAGAATCTACACTATCTTTCTTGTTGCTCAAACACTTTTACCAGAAAATATCTAGACCTTAGAGAGACCAATCATGCAAACCAAATTTCAACAAGCTATACGGTAGTTCTCCACTAATAGGTTTAAACTACATGATGCAAGAGCTTAAACATGATCTACTTTGAGAGCTCAAAACAATTGCCAAGCATCAAATTATTCAAGACAGTATACCAACTACTACATGAAGCATTTTCTGTTTCCAACCAAATAACAATAAGTGCAGCGGCTTTCAGCTTTTGCCATGAACATTAAAAGTAAAACGAAGAACACCAGTGTTCAAATGAAAAAGCGGAGCGTGTCTCTCTCCCACACAAGCATGATAGGATCCGATTTATTTAGAGAATGAAAATAACAAACAAGAATAATAGCACACAGACGCTCCAAGTAAAGCACATAAGATGTGACGGAATAAAAATATAGTTTCACTAGAGGTGACCTGATAAGTTGTTGATGAAGAAGGGGATGTCTTGGGCATCCCCAAGCTTAGACGCTTGAGTCTTCTCGAAATATGCAGGGATGAACCACGGGGGCATCCCCAAGCTTAGACTTTTCACTCTTCTTGATCACATTATATCATCCTCATCTCTTGATCCTTGAAAACATCCTTCACACCAAACTCAAAGCAATCTCATTAGAGGGTTAGTGCATAATCAGAATTCACATGTTCAGCAAGGACACAATCATTCCCAACACTTATGGACATTACCCAAGGTTACTGAAATTTAATGGAGCAAAGAAACCCAATCAAGCACAGTAAAAGAGGCAATGCGAAATAAAAGGCAGAATCTGTCAAAATAGAACAGTCCGTAAAGACGAAATTTTTCGAGGCACTTAACATGCTCAGATGGAAAAGCTCCAGTTGAATGAAAGTTGCGTACATATCTGAGGATTACTCATGAATTTTTTCAAGATTTTTAGATTTTCCTACAGAGAGAAAAACGCAAAACCGTGACAGCTAGAAATCTGTTTCTGCCCAGAAATCCAAATCTAGTATCAACTTTCTATCAAAGACTTTACTTGGCACAACAATGCAATAAAGTAAAGATACAAAGGTATTGCTACAGTAGTAACAAGAACCTTGATTCAAAAATAAAATAAAAAATTGCAGAAAAAAAACAATGGGTTGTCTCCCAAGAGCGCTTTTCTTTAAAGCCTTTTAGCTAGGCATGATAATTTTCATGATGCTCTTATAAAGATGAGAGTTGAATATAAGAGAACATCAAAAAGCAAATAAGAAACACTTTTAAGTCTAACCCACTTCCTATGAAAAGGAATCTTGTAAATAAACAAGTCATATAAGCATAATGCAATAAGCATAGGAAAACAAGACAAGCGCAACTTCAAGATTTTCAGCAAAAAGAGAGGTGTTTTAGTAACATGAAAATCCCTACAACCATATTGTCCTCTCTCATAAAGATTTTCAGTAGCATCATGAACAAACTCAACAATATAGCTATCGCATAAAGCATTCTTATCATGATCCACATGCATAAAAGTATCATTACTCTCCACATAAGCATAATCAATTTTATTAGTAATAGTGGGAGTAAAACTATCACAACCATCATTGTAATCATCATATATTGCAAGCATGGTATAATCATAATAAACTTTATCCTCCATAGTAGGTGGCACCAAAATACCACTGTCATTATAATCATCATAAATGGGAGGCAAAGTATCATCAAAGAAAATTTTCTCCTCAAAACTTGGGGACTAAAAATATCATGCTCATCAAAGCCAGCTTCCCCAAGCTTAGAATTTTCCATAGCATTAGCAACAATGGTGTTCAAAGCATTCGTACTAATAACATTGCCATTAGCATTAATATAAAGTTCAATAGGTTTTATAATTTTCTCTTCAAACACCTCATGTCCTAACTCAAGATAAATACTATAAAGATCTCTAATATTTTTGTTGTTTTCCATTAAGCCTAACTAGTGAAATAAAAACAAGAAACAAAAAGATATAATTGCAGAATCTAAAGGAAATAGCTTCGAGCACTCACACACCGGCAACAGTGCTAGGAAATAGCTTAGTAGTCGGAGGATGTGAATACCTTTTACCTTACCTCCCCGGCAACGGTGTCAGAAAATAGCTTGATGTCTACGCACGCTTCTATTCCTGTAGACAGTGTTGGGCCTCCAAGAGCAGAGGTTTGTAGAACAGCAGCAAGTTTCCCTTAAGTGAATCACCCAAGGTTTATCGAACTCAGGGAGGTAGAGGTCAAAGATATCCCTCTCAAGCAACCCTGCAATTAAGATACAAGAAGTCTCTTGTGTCCCCAACACACCTAATACACTTGTCAGATGTATAGGTGCACTAGTTCGGCGAAGAGATAGTGAAATACAAGTAATATGGATGATTATAAGTAGTAATTGCAATCTAAAATAAAAATGGCAGCAAGCGAACATGTAGCAGAACTTGTTGCAAACGGTGTTTCAATGCTTAGAAACAAGACCTAGGGATCATACTTTCACTAGTGGACACTCTCAACAATGATCACATAATTGAACAATTAGATAACTTCTCTTCACTTGTGCTACTCTGAATTACTCTCCTATTGGAATCACTAATCATCACGTAGTGGCTACAAAAGCTCCACTCAAAGTTCATCAAGTACTTGAAAAACACCACTCATAGGGATATCCTCATCAAATCATAATCCAAGATAATACCGTTGCAATTTAGACTGAGTACTAACATAGCATACACACTGTCAACAATACCTATGAAAGGGGGAATAGATCACATCAATATTATCATAGTAATAGTTAACTTCATAATCCACAAGAGATTACAATCATAGCCTACGCCAATTACTACATGATGCACACGTTGTCCTCTTTACATCATGGAGAAGGAATAAACTACTTTAATAACACCACTAGAGTAGCACATAGATGAAGAGTATCATCTACTTATTCAACATGATACAAAGCTCATGATCACATAAAGATCACACCATGGGAGAGAGAGATGAACCACATAGCTACCGGTAGATCCCTCAGCCTCGGTGGAGAACTACTCCCTCCTCATCATGGCAGACAGCAACGGTGATGAAGATGGCGATGGAGTCGATGGAGATGGATTCCGGGGGCACTTCCCCGTCCCGGCGGCGTGCCGGAACAGAGACTTCTGTCCCCCGATCTTGGCTTCGCGATGGCGGCGGCTACGTAACTTTTCGTGGCGGAAGACCGATATATTTAGGGTTTTCGCATCTGGGGCAATATATAGGCGAAGGGGCGATGTCGGTGGAGTCCCGAGGTGGGCTCCCCACCTGGCAGCGCGACAGAAGGGTGGGCCGCGCCCCCCTATTGTGTGGCCAGCTCGTGGCCCCCCTTCGTCTCTCCTTCGGACTCCGTGAAGCTTCTGGAAAAATAGGGACGTGGCCTTTTGTTTCGCGCAATTCCGAGAATATTTCCTGTGTAGAATTTCTGAAACCAAAAACAGCAGAAAACAGGAACTGGCGCTTCGGCATCTTGTTAATAGGTTAGTGCCGGAAAATGCATAAAAATGATATAAAGTGTATATAAAACATGTGAGTATTGTCATAAAACTAGCATGGAACATAAGAAATTATAGATACGTTTGAGACGTATCAGTTTGCTTCAAACAACCTTGCTAGCCAAAGCCTTGTACTGAGAGGGAATGCTTCTCGTGCATCCAAAACCTTGAGCCAAAACTTATGCCATTTGTGTCCACCATAACTACCTACTATGTGGTATTTTTTCTGCCATTCCAAGTAAATATTTCATGTGCTGCCTTTAAACAATTCAAAATTTTATTGCTCCTTATTTGTGTCAATGTTTTATAGCTCATGAGGAAGTATGTGGTGTTTTATCTTTCAATCTTGTTGGGCAGACTTTCACCAATGGACTAGTGGCATATACATCCGCTTATCCAATAATTTTGCAAAAAGAGCTAGCAATGGGGTGCCCAGCCCCAATTAATTAACTTTCATTAATAATTCTCTTCACATGTTTTGCCCTGATTTATCAGTAAGCAACTTAATTTTGCAATAGACCCTCCTCCATGGTATGTGAAATGTTGGAAGGCACCCAAGGATTCGGTTAGCCATGGCTTGTGAAAGCAAAAGGTTGGGAGGAGTGTCATCTATAAATAAAACTAAAATACATGTGTGAACAAAAGAGAAGAGGGATGATCTACTTTGCTGGTAGGGATAACGTCCTTCATGGGAGCCGCTCTTTGAAAGTCTGTTTGACAAGGGGGTTAGAGTGCCCACTACCATTCGTGACAACAACAAACACCTCTCAAAACTTTATTTTTATGCTCTCTTTATTATTTCAAAACTTAAAAAGCTCTAGCACATGATTTAATCCCTGCTGCCCTCTGCGAAGGGCCTTTCTTTTACTTTATGTTGAGTCAGTTTACCTACTTCTTTCTATCTTAGAAGCAAACACTTGTGTCAACTGTGTGCATTGATTCTTATATGCTTGCTTGCTTGATACGTCTCAAACGTATCTATAATTTCTTATGTTCCATTCTAGTTTTATGACAATACTCACATGTTTTATATACACTTTATATCGTTTTTATGCATTTTCCGGAACTAACCTATTAACAAGATGCCGAAGTGCCAGTTCCTGTTTTCTGCTATTTTTGGTTTCAAAAATTCTACACAGGAAATATTCTCGGAATTGGACCCCACGAAGACGGAAGTCAATATTTTGCCGAGACGGACCCGGAGAGCCAGAGAAGGGCCGGAGGGGGGCCAAGGGGGCCCCACACCATAGGGGGCGCGGGCCCAACCTTGGCCGCGCCGCCATGTGGTGAGGGCACCCTGTGACTCCTCCGACTCCGCCCTTTCGCCTATATATACTGTCCGTCGCGAAAACCCTACCAGAATCGACGATATTCCACGAAGAGTTCTGTAGCCACCGCCATCGCGAAGCCAAGTTTCGGGGGACAGAATCTCTGTTCCGGCACGCCGCCGGGACGGGGAATTGCCCCCGGAGTCATCTCCATCGACACCACCGCCATCTTCATCGCCGTTGCTGACTCCCATGATGAGGACGGAGTAGTTCTCCCCCCGAGGCTGAGGGCTCTACCGGTAGCTATGTGGTTCATCTCTCTCTCCCATGGTGTGATCTTTATGTGATCATGAGCTTTGTATCACTCTTAATCTATGTGCTACTCTAGTGATGTTATTAAAGTAGTCTATTCCTCCTCCATGATGTAAAGTTGACAGTGTGTGCATCATGTAGTACTTGGCGTAGGTTATGATTGTAATCTCTTGTAGATTATGAAGTTAACTATTACTATGATAGTATTGATGTGATCTATTCCCCCTTTCATAGCTACTGTTGACACTGTGTATGCTATGTTAGTACTCGGTCTAAATTGCAATTGTATTGTCTTGGATTATGATTTGATGAGGATATCCCTATGAGTGGTGTTTGTCAAGTACTTGATGAACTTTGATTGGAGCTTTTGTAGCCATGCTAGCGTACAGTTGACGTGGGCGTAGTAGCTTCCTTGTGAGGTAAAGCACTCGTCCGTTGGGAACCCCAAGAGGAAGGTATGATGTGTACAGCAGCAAGTTTTCCCTCAGTAAGAAACCAAGGTTTATCGAACCAGTAGGTGCCAAGAAGCACGTTGAAGGTTGTTGGTGACGGAGTGTAGTGCGGCGCAACACCAGGGATTCCGGCGCCAACGTGGAACCTGCACAACACAATCCAAGTACTTTGCCCCAACTTAACAGTGAGGTTTTCAATCTCACCGGCTTGCTGTAACAAAGGATTAGATGTATAGTGTGGAAGATGATTGTTTGCAGAAAACAGTAAAACGAGTATTGCAGTAGATTGTATTCGATGTAAAAGAATGGACCGGGGTACACAGTTCACTAGAGGTGTCTCTCCCATAAGAAATAGCATATTGGGTAAACAAATTATAGTTCGGCAATTGACAAATAAAGAGAGCATAACAATGCACATACATGATATGATGAGTAGTGTGAGATTTAATTGGGCATTACGACAAAGTACATAGACCGCTATCCAGCATGCATCTATGCCTAAAAAGTCCACCTTCAGGTTATCATCTGAACCCCCTCCAGTATTAAGTTGCAAACAACAGACAATTGCATTAAGTATGGTGCGTAATGTAATCAACAAATGCATCCTTAGATATAGAATTGATGTTTTATCCCTAGTGGCAACAGCACATCCACAACCTTAGAGGTTGCTGTCACTCCCCTAGATTCAATGGAGGCATGAACCCACTATCGAGCATAAATACTCCCTCTTGGAGTTACAAGCAATGACTTGGCCAGAGCCTCTACTAGCAACGGAGAGCATGCAAGATCATAAACAACACATAGATAGATTGATAATCAACATAGCATAGTATTCATTATTCATCGGATCCCAACAAACGCACATGTAGCATTACAGATAGATGATCTTGATCATGTTAGGCAGCTCACAAGATCTAACAATGATAGCACAATGAGGAGAAGACAACCATCTAGCTACTGTTATGGACCCATAGTCCAGGGGTGAACTACTCACACATCAATCCGGAGGCGACCATGGCGGTGTAGAGTCCTCCGGGAGATGATTCCCCTCTCCGGCAGGGTGCCGGAGGCGATCTCCTGAATTCCCCGAGATGGGATTGGCGGCGGCGGCGTCCCTGGAAGGTTTTCCGTATCGTGGCTCTCGGTACTAGGGCTATTATCGACGAAGGCTTAAGTAGGCGGAAGGGTAGGTCAGGAGGCACCACGGGGGCCCCAGACGCCAGGGTCGCGCGGCCAGCTCCTGGGCCGCGCCGCCCTATTGTCTGGCCACCTCGTGGCCCCACTTCGCTTCTCCCTCGGTCTTCTGGAAGCTTCGTGGAAAAATAGGACCCTGGGCGTTGATTTCGTCTAATTCCGAGAATATTTCCTTACTAGGATTTCTGAAACCAAAAACAGCAGAAAACAGCAACTGGCTCTTCGGCATCTCGTTAATAGGTTAGTGCCGGAAAATGCATAATAATGACATATAATGTGTATAAAACATGTGAGTATCATCATAAAAGTAGCATGGAACATAAGAAATTATAGATACGTTTGAGACGTATCAAGCATCCCCAAGCTTAGTTCCTACTCGTCCCGAGTAGGTAAACGATAACAAAGATAATTTCTTAAGTGACATGCTATCATAATCTTGATCAATACTATTGTAAGCACATGTAATGAATGCAGCGATCCGAAACAATGGTTAATGTAATGAGTAAACAACTGAATCATATAGCAAATACTTTTGATGAATAGTACTTTCAAAACAAGCATCAATAAGTCTTGCATAAGAGTTAACTCATAAAGCAATAGTTTCATAGTAAAAGCATTGAAGCAACACAAAGGAAGATTAAGTTTCAACGGTTGCTTTCAACTTATAACATGTGTATCTCATGGATATTGTCAACATAAAGTAATATAATAAGTGCAATATGCAAGTATGTAGGAATCAATGCACAGTTAACACAAGTGTTTGCTTCTAAGATAGAAAGAAATGGGTAAACTGACTCCACAAGTAAAAGTAGAAGAAAGGCCCTTCGCAGAGGGAAGCATGGATTGCTATATTTGTGCTAGAGCTTTTATTTTGAAAACAAGAAACAATTTTGTCAACGGTAGTAATAAAGCATATGTGTTATGTAAATTATATCCTACAAGTTGCAAGCCTCATGCATAGTATACCAATAGTGCCCGCACCTTTGTCCTAATTAGCTCGGATTACCTGGATTATCATCGCAATACATATGTTTTAACCAAGTGTCACAATGGGGTACCTCTATGCCGCCTGTACAAAGGTCTAAGGAGAAAGTTCGCATTGGATTTCTCGCTTTTGATTATTCTCAACTTAGACATCCATACCGGGACAACATAGACTACAGATAATGGACTCCTCTTTAATGCATAAGCATTTAGCAACAAATAATGTTCTCATAAGAGATTGAGGATAGTTGTCCAAAACTGAAACTTCCACCATGAATCATGGCTTTAGTTAGCGGCCCAATGTTCTTCTCTAACAATATGCATACTCAAACCATTCAACTCATGGTAAATCGCCCTTACTTTAGACAAGACGAACATGCATAGCAACTCACATGATATTCAACAAAGAAATAGTTGATGGCGTCCCCAGGAACATGGTTATAGCACAACAAGCAACTTATAAGAAATAAGACACATAAGTACATATTCAATACCACGATAGTTTTTAAGCTATTTGTCCCATGAGCTATATATTGCAAAGATAAAGATTGGAAATTTTAAAGGTAGCACTCAAGCAATTTACTTTGGAATGGCGGAGAAATACCATGTAGTAGGTAGGTATGGTGGACACAAGTAGCATAGTGTTTGGCTCAAGGATTTTGGATGCATGAGAAGTATTCCCTCTCGATACAAGGTTTAGGCTAGCAAGGTTGTTTAAAGCAAACACAAGTATGAACCGGTACAGCAAAACTCACATAAAAGACATATTGTAAGCATTATAAGACTCTATGTTGTTCGACCTTAACTAGAAAATATCTAGACCTTAGAGAGACCAATTATGCAAACCAAATTTTAGCAAGCTCTATGTATTTCTTCATTAATAGGTGCAAAGTATATGATGCAAGAGCTTAAACATGAGCACAACAATTGCCAAGTATCACATTATTCAAGATATTATACCAATTACCACATGTAGCATTTTCTGTTTCCAACCATATACCAATTTAACGAAGCAGTTCAACCTTCGCCATGAATATTATGAGTAAAGCCTAAGGACATATGTGTCCATATGCAACAGCGGAGCGTGTCTCTCTCCCACACAATGAATGCTAGGATCCAACTTTATTCAAACAAAACAAAAACAAGAACATAAAGACGCTCCAAGTAAAGCATATAAGATGTGATGGAATAAAAATATAGTTTCACTAGAGGAACCTGATAATGTTGTCGATGAAGAAGGGGATGCCTTGGGCATCTCCAAGCTTAGACGCTTGAGTCTTCTTGAAATATGCAGGGGTAAACCACCGGGGCATCCCCAAGCTTAGAGCTTTAACTCTCCTTGATCATATTGTATCATCCTCCTCTCTTGACCCTTGAAAACTTCCTCCACACCAAACTCGAAACAAACTCATTAGAGGGTTAGTGCATAACCAAAAATTTCACATGTTCAGAGGTGACACAATCATTCTTAACACTTCTGGACATTGCACAAAGCTACTGAAAGTTATTGGAACAAAGAAATCCATCTAACATAGCAAAACAGGCAATGCGAAATAAAAGGCAGAATCTGTCAAAACAGAACAGTCCGTAAAGACGTATTTTTCTGGAGCATGATACTTGCTCAAATGAGAAAACTCAAAACTAATGAAAGTTGCGTACATATCTGAGGATCACGCACGTAAATTGGCATAATTTTCTGAGTTACCTACAGAGACTACTGTACAAATTCGTGACAGCAAGAAATCTGTTTCTGCGCAGTAATCCAAATCTAGCATCAACTTTATCATTAAAGACTTTACTTGGCACAACAATGCAATAAAACTAAGATAAGGAGAGGTTGCTATAGTAGTAACAACTTCCAAGACTTAAATATAAAATAAAAGTACTGTAGTAAAATAATGGGTTGTCTCCCATAAGCGCTTTTCTTTAACGCCTTTCAGCTAGGCGCAGAAAGTGTATATCAAGTGTTATCAAGAGATGAAGCATCAACATCGGGGTTTGGAGTTTTCTCAACTATGCATTGTATCTTATCTATGTAAGTTTCAGAGGCTCCCTTTTCATTAGTCTTAGGCTTGCTATTCTCATCAAACAAATTTTCAGGGACAAGCCAAGCATAATTATCTTCTAGAGCTTCATGCATTCCTAGGAGCTTGCAAGGTATTGGTGCTTTAATCTCCCCACCATCATTAACGTTATTAGTGTACTTTATTCTATCCATGTCCATATTTTCAAGGATACTAGCAAAGTTGGTATAAGAGCCAAGCATATTATATTTAGTAAAAACTTTTCTAGCTTCTCTTGCTATACCTCCAAATTCTCTAACAAGGATTTTTTAAACAAAATCTCTCTTTTCTCCCATCTCCATATCAGAAAGTGTAAAAAACATGTGTTGTATCATGGGGTTGAGGCTAATAAATCTAGTTTCTATCATGCGTACCAAACAGGCAGGGGCACTTTCATATGTAGGGGCAAGTTCTACCAAATGTCTATCTTCAAAATCTTCAATCATACTAACGTGAGTGAAAAATTCTTCTATATTATCTCTTCCAATGATAGACCCTTGCCCTACCGGTATGTCTTTCAGAGTGAACTTAGAGGAAAGCATGATGAAATAAATGAAAGGTAAATAAAGTAAATGCAAGTAACTAATTTTTTTGTGTTTTTAATAGAGAATGCAAACAAGATAGTAAATAAAGTAAAACTAGCAACTAATTTTTTTTGTATTTTGTTTTAGTGCAGCAATCAAAGTAGTAAATAAAAGTAAAGCAAGACAAAAACAAAGTAAAGAGATTGGAAGTGGAAGACTCCCCTTGCAGCGTGTCTTGATCTCCCCGGCAACGGCGCCAGAAAAAGAGCTGCTAGCGTACAGTTGACGTGGGCGTAGTAGCTTCCTTGTGACGGTAAAGCACTCGTCCGTTGGGAACCCCAAGAGGAAGGTATGATGTGTACAGCAGCAAGTTTTTCCTTAGTAAGAAACCAAGGTTTATCGAACCAGTAGGAGCCAAGAAGCACGTTGAAGGTTGTTGGTGACGGAGTGTAGTGCGGCGCAACACCAGGGATTCCGGCGCCAACGTGGAACCTGCACAACACAATCCAAGTACTTTGCCCCAACTTAACAGTGAGGTTGTCAATCTCACCGGCTTGCTGTAACAAAGGATTAGATGTATAGTGTGGAAGATGATTATTTGCAGAAAACAGTAAAACGAGTATTGCAGTAGATTGTATTCGATGTAAAAGAATGGACCGGGGTACACAGTTCACTAGAGGTGTCTCTCCCATAAGAAATAGCATATTGGGTAAACAAATTACAGTTCGGCAATTGACAAATAAAGAGAGCATAACAATGCACATACATGATATGATGAGTAGTGTGAGATTTAATTGGGCATTACGACAAAGTACATAGACCGCTATCCAGCATGCATCTATGCCTAAAAAGTCCACCTTCAGGTTATCATCCGAACACCCTCCAGTATTAAGTTGCAAAGAACAGACAATTGCATTAAGTATGGTGCGTAATGTAATCAACAAATACATCCTTAGATATAGAATTGATGTTTTATCCCTAGTGGCAACAGCACATCCACAACCTTAGAGGTTGCTGTCACTCCCCCAGATTCAATGGAGGCATGAACCCACTATCGAGCATAAATACTCCCTCTTGGAGTTACAAGCAATGACTTGGCCAGAGCCTCTACTAGCAACGGAGAGCATGCAAGATCATAAACAACACATAGATAGATTGATAATCAACATAGCATAGTATTCATTATTCATCGGATCCCAACAAACGCACATGTAGCATTACTGATAGATGATCTTGATCATGTTAGGCAGTTCACAAGATCTAACAATGATAGCACAATGAGGAGAAGACAACCATCTAGCTACTTCTATGGACCCATAGTCCAGGGGTGAACTACTCACACATCAATCCGGAGGCGACCATGGCGGTGTAGAGTCCTCCGGGAGATGATTCCCCTCTCCGGCAGGGTGCCGGAGGCGATCTCCTGAATCCCCGAGATGGGATTGGCGGCGGCGTCCCTGGAAGGTTTTCCGTATCGTGGCTCTCGGTACTGGGGCTATTATCGACGAAGGCTTAAGTAGGCGGAAGGGTAGGTCAGGAGGCGCCACGGGGGCCCCAGACGCCAGGGCCGCGCGGCCAGCTCCTGGGTCGCGCCGCCCTATTGTCTGGCCACCTCGTGGCCCCACTTCGTTTCTCCCTCGGTCTTCTGGAAGCTTCGTGGAAAAATAGGACCCTGGGCGTTGATTTCATCCAATTCCGAGAATATTTCCTTACTAGGATTTCTGAAACAAAAAACAGCAGAAAACGTCAACTGGCTCTTCGGCATCTCGTTAATAGGTTAGTGCCGGAAAATGCATAATAATGACATATAATGTGTATAAAACATGTGAGTATCATCATAAAAGTAGCATGGAACATAAGAAATTATAGATACGTTTGAGACGTATCAAGCCACTACATGATTAGTGATTCCAATAGGAAAGTAATTCAGAGTAGCACAAGTGAAGAGAAGTTATTTATTTATGTCATCATTGTTGAGAGTGTCCACTAGTGAAAGTATGATCCCTAGGCCTTGTTTCTAAGCATTGAAACACCGTTTCCAACAAATTCTGTTACATGTTCGCTCGCTGCCATTTTTATTTCAGATTGCAATTACTACTTACAATCATCCATATTACTTGTATTTCACTATCTCTTCGCCGAACTAGTGCACATATACATCTGACAAGTATATTAGGTGTGTTGGGGACACAATAGACTTCTTGTATCTTAATTGCAGGGTTGCTTGAGAGGGATATCTTTGACCTCTACCTCCCTGAGTTCGATAAATCTTGGGTGATTCACTTAAGGGAAACTTGCTGCTGTTCTACAAACCTCTGCTCTTGGAGGCCCAACAACATCTCTGAGGAATAGAAGCGTGCGTAGACATCAAGCTATTTTCTGGCACCGTTGCCGGGGAGGTAAGGTAAAAGGTATTCACATCCTCCGACTACTAAGCTATTTCCTAGCACTGTTGCCGGTGTGTGAGTGCTCGAAGCTATTTCCTTTAGATCCTGCAATTGCATCTTTTTGTTTCTTGTTTTTATTTTTCACTAGTTAGGCATAATGGAAAATAACAGTGAGCTTTTTAATCTATTTACTGAGTTAAGACATGAATTGTTTGATGCGAAAATTAAAAAACCTATGGAACCTTATTTGCATGCTAGTAGCAATGTTATTAGTATGAACGCAATTACTGCTAATGCTATGGAGAAGTCTAAGCCTGGGGAAGCTAGTTTTTATGATCTTTTTAGCTTTCCATCTTTAGGGGAGAAAATTTGCTCTGATAATACTTTATCTCCCATATGCGATAACTCTAGTGATGCTTGTGATATTTTAAATCCACCAATTGAAAGTATTTCATATAAAATACCTATTAAAATTATTGAACGTGTTATGGATAACCGCTATGAAGGGGATGGAACTGTCCATCCTGGAGATCATTTACTGTTTTTGCATGAATTATGTGGGTTATTCAAGTGTGCAGGTATCTCTATGGATGAAGTGAGGAAGAAACTATTCTCTATGTCGTTGTCTGGTAAAGCGGCGCATTGGTATAAATTGCTGAAGAATAGGCATTCTCTTGATTGGGAGGATATTATGCCTCTATTTTATTCTAAAATTCTCTCCTCCAAGTGAAATTCACAAAGACCGAAACCGCACATATAATTTCTGGCCTCGTGATGGAGAGAGTATTTCCCAAGCATGGGGGAGATTGAAGTCATTAATGCTCAAATGCCCCATTCATGAGCTTCTTGTTAATATCATCATTGATAATTTCTATGCAAGACTTTCTTTTCAAGATAAAACCTTGCTGGATGCTACTTGTTCTGGATCATTCACGCGCAATAAAGAAGAGTTTAAATAGGACCTTCTTGATCGGATTCAGGAGAACGCTGAAGATTGGGAGAACGACAAAGGTAAAGAATCAGGTATGAACTATGAATATGAATGCATTAAGTCTTTCATTGAAATTGTTGATTTTCAAGAGCTTAGTGCTAAATATGGTCTTGATCCTCAAATTATGGTCGATTGTTATAGAGCCTTTGCTTCTCGTATTAATGTTCCTAAAGAAAATTGGTACGTGTATCATGAACCTTTCAATGACACTTGCATGGAAAATGAAATTGTTGTTAATGATTGCAATAAACATGCCCAAACTTCTGAAAATACTATTTCTTATAAGCATGTTAATTTTTGTGGAATGCATAGACCTTGTGGAATTAATCAAATCGAAGATGAATATTGTATCCATCATAGGAATGAAAAAACTAGAAAGTGGTTTAGGGCTCTAGATGATCTTGGTGAAAAAGTTTGTGCCCTCTATCCTTTTATTTGTGAACTTTGCCATAGAGTGGGTCATTTTAATTTTCAATGCTCCTCCAATGATAATTCGAACCCCATGAGTGCTGCAAATTTGTATTGCGATGATGAAATCATTCCTAATCAGCATGATGAACTTACTTTATTTTTGGGGTGTGAAGAGTTATCAAGAAAAATTTCTTTGTTAGATATGAGTGATCTTGATATTAATAGTGTCCTGCATGGGTGTCTTTCTTATTGCATTGATAATTGCCATACAAATACTTACATACAAAATATTTTAGAAGATGACACTTTGCCAAAATATGATAGGACCGTTGTGTGTTTTAAACTTATTAATAAAAAGGAGGAATCATCCCAAGTTTCTTCTATTGTTTCTGGAAATAAATCAGGTTATGTGGAGAAGCCTCCCTTCAAGCCTCTTCCTCCTAAGGAATGGAATGAGGAGAAGGAAAAGAAGAAGAAGAAGAAGAAGAAGAAGAAGAAGAAGAAGAAGAAGAAGAAGAAGAAGAAGGGAACGAAGAAGAAGAAGAACAAGAAGAGGGGGAATAAAAAGAAAGAGGTAACGGCATATCCCCGCGTGTATGAGATAACGATAGGTAACCGTAAGTATGTTGCTCATATTATTATTATGATAATGAATCTGAGTACAATGATCTTCCTATGCCCTTTACCTACATTAGTGATCACGATTTAGAAGAGCACACTACTTTTGATATTGAAAATCTCTGGGAAACTAATTCTGAAAATTATGATGTTAATAATTGCCATAGTATCAGTACTATCCATGCTTCCTCCCATAATGATATAGAAAGCTCTAAGCTTGGGGATGAGGTGTTTGAAAATCCTTTTGCTACTGATGATTATATGTTTGATACATCTCCTTCTAGTAACAATGATGGTATGGTTACAGATGAACATACTGTGGAAGATAACTATTCTATTTCTTATGATGACACTATGCCTCCAATCTTTGACAATTATTATAAAGAATGCTATGACACAGGTAATAATTATCCTTATGAAAATTGTAATAGTTATGATGGGATTGCCAAAAACCATTCCCTTAGTATGCAACTTGTTTACCATGTTCAAATTCTTGATAATGATCCTGCTCCAATTACTATTAATGAGAAGAGTTTTTCTCATGCCAAAATTAATGATACTTTTATGCATATGAACCATGATAAGAATGTTTTAAGTGATGGGTATATTGTGAATTCCATCAATGATGCTACTGAAAGTTATTATGAGAGAGGGAAACATGGTTATATGCATCTTAATAATATTAAGTTTCCCCTCTTTATGCCGAAAATTTTGAAGTTACTCGTGTTTTATCTTCCTATGCTTGTCACTTTGTTCTTCATGAATTTATTTGTGTACAAGATTCATTTTCATAGGAAGTGGGCTAGACTTAAATTTGTTTCATACTTGCTTTTTGATGCTCTCTTTGCTTCAACTCTCATCCTTATGTGAGCATCATTAAAATTACTGAGCCCATCTTAATGGCTATAAAGAAAGCACTTCTTGGGAGATAACCCATGTTTTTATTTTGCTACTATTTTGTTGTGTCTTGGAAGTTGTTACTACTGTAGCAACCTCTCCTTATCTTTATTTTATTGCATTGTTGTGCCAAGTAAAGTCTTTGATGGTAAGGTTGATACTAGATTTGCATTTCTACGCAGAAACAGATTTCTTGCTGTCACAAATTTGAGTAGATCTCTCTGTATGAAACTCAGAAAAATCTGCGAAAATTCATGAGTGATCCTCAGATATGTACGCAACTTTCATTCAATTTGAGCTTCTTCATCTGAGCATGTTAAGTGCCTCGAACAAATTCGTCTTTACGGACTGTTCTGTTTTGACAGATTCTTCCTTTTACTTCACATTGCCTCTTTTACTGTGTTTGAGTGGATTTCTTTGCTCCATTAAATTTCAGTAACCTTGGGTAATGTCCAGAAGTGTTGAGAATGATTGTGTCCTTGCTGAACATGTGAATTTTTGATTATGCACTAACCCTCTAATGAGATTGTTTTGAGTTTGGTGTGAAGGAAGTTTTCAAGGGTCAAGAGAGGAGGATGATATAATGTGATCAAGAAGAGTGAAAAGTCTAAGCTTGGGGATGCCCCCGTGGTTCATCCCTGCATATTTCAAGAAGACTCAAGCGTCTAAGCTTGGGGATGCCCTAGGCATCCCCTTCTTCATCAACAACTTATCAGGTCACCTCTAGTGAAACTATATTTTTATTCCGTCACATCTTATGTGCTTTACTTGGAGCGTCTGTGTGCTTTTATTTTCGTTTTGTTATCTTAGTTCTCTGAATAAATTGGATCCTATCTATCTTGTTTGGGAGAGAGACACGCTCCGCTTTTTCATTTGAATACTCCTATTCTTCACTTATATTTGTTGAGTATTCAGTTTTCGCACTGTGTAGCTTCTAGCTCTTGGTTTTCATGTATCTCTTGTTCAGAGCTATTAGTTATTTTATAGAAAGTACTCTCTTACTTCACTTATATTTGTTTTGAGAGTTTCTTGCTATTTGGTTGGAAACAGAAAATGCTTCATGTGGTAGTTGGTATATTGTCTTGAATAATTTGATACTTGGCAATTGTTTTGAGCTCTCAAGTAGATCATGTTTAAGCTCTTGCATCATGTAGTTTAAACCTATTATTGGAGAACTACCGTAGAGCTTGTTGAAATTTGGTTTGCATGATTGGTCTCTCTAAAGTCTAGATATTTTCTGGTAAAAGTGTTTGAACAACAAGGAAGACAGTGTAGAGTCTTATAATGCTTGCAATATGTTATTATGTAAGTTTTGATGTACCGGTTCATACTTGTGTTTGCTTCAAAAAACCTTGCTAGCCAAAGCCTTGTACTGAGAGGGAATTCTTCTCGTGCATCCAAAACCTTGAGCCAAAAACTATGCCATTTGTGTCCACCATACCTACCTACTATGTGGTATTTCTCTGCCATTCCAAAGTAAATTGCTTGCGTGCTACCTTTAAAATTTCATTCCTTGTCTTTGCAATATATAGCTCATGGGAAAATAGCCTTAAAAACTATTGTGGTGAAGAATGTGTAGCTTATGTATCTTATTTCTTATAAGTTGCTTGTTGACCGGTAACCATGTTTCTGGGGACGCCATCAACTATTACACCTTTGTTGAATATCATGTGAGTTGCTATGCATGTTCGTCTTGTCTGAAGTAAGGGTGATTTATCATGATTAAATGGTTTGAATATGCATATTGTTAGAGAAGAACTTTGGGCCACCAACCAAAGCCATGTATCATGGTGGAAGTTTCAGTTTGGACATTAATCCGCAATCTCTTATGAGAATATTATCTGTTGTTGAATGCTTGTGCATTAAAGAGGAGTCCATTATCTGTTTTCTATGTTGTCCCGGTACGGATGTCCTCAAGTTGAGATCTATCAAAAACGAGAAATCAAATGCGATCTATCTCCTTGGACCTTTGTACAGGCGGCATAGAGGTACCCCTTTGTGACACTTGGTTAAAACATATGTAATGCAATGATAATCCATGAAAATCCAAACTAATTAGGACAAGGTGCGAGCACTATTGGTATTCGATGCATGAGGCTTGCAACTTATAGGATGTCTTATGCATAACACATATGAATTATTACTACCGTTGACAAAATTGTTTCTATGTTTTCAAAATAAAAGCTCTAGCACAAAAATAGTAATACATGCTTCCCTCTGCGAAGGGCCTTTCTTTTACTTTATGTTGAGTCAATTTTCCTACTTCTTTCTACCTTAGAAGCAAACACTTGTGTCAACTGTGTGCATTGATTCCTACATACTTGCTTATTTGCATTCATCATATTACTTTGTGTTGACAATTATCCATAAGATATACATGTTGAAGTTGAAAGCAACTGCTGAAACTTATACCTTCCTTTGTATTACTTCAAAACTTTCTACTAAGAACTTATTACTTTATGAGTTAACTCCTATGCAAGTTTTATTGATGCTTGTCTTGAAAGTACTATTCATGAAAAGTCTTTGCTATATGATTCAGTTGTTTAGTCATTGTCTTTACCATTGCTTCGAATCACTTCATTCATCTCATATGCTTTACAATAGTATTGATCAAGATTATGATAGTAGCATGTCACTTCAGAAATTATCCTTGTTATCGTTTACCTACTCGAGGGCGAGTAGGAACTAAGCTTGGGGATGCTTGATACGTCTCAAACGTATCTATAATTTCTTATGTTTCATGCTAGTTTTATGACAATACTCACATGTTTTATATACACTTTATATCGTTTGTATGCATTTTCCGGAACTAACCTATTAACAAGATGCCGAAGTGCCAGTTCCTGTTTTATGCTGTTTTTGGTTTCAGAAATTCTACACAGGAAATATTCTCGGAATTGGACCCCATGAAGATGGAAGTCAATATTTTGCCGAGACGGACCCGGAGAGCCAGAGAAGGGCCGGAGGGGGGCCAAGGGGGCCCCACACCATAGGGGAGCGCAGGCCCAACCCTGGCCGCGCCACCATGGTGAGGGCACCCTGGGACTCCTCCGACTCCGCCCTTTCGCCAATATATTCTGTCCGTCGCGAAAACCCTACCAGAATCGACGATATTCCATGAAAAGTTCCGTAGCCACCGCCATCGCGAAGCCAAGTTTCGGGGGACAGAATCTCTGTTCCGGCACGCTGCCGGGACGGGGAATTGCCCCCGGAGTCATCTCCATCGACACCACCGCCATCTTCATCGCCGTTGCTGACTCCCATGATGAGGAGGGAGTAGTTCTCCCCCGAGGCTGAGGGCTCTACCGGTAGCTATGTGGTTCATCTCTCTCTCCCATGGTGTGATCTTTATGTGATCATGAGCTTTGTATCACTATTAATCTATGTGCTACTCTAGTGATGTTATTAAAGTAGTCTATTCCTCCTCCATGATGTAAAGTTGACAGTGTGTGCATCATGTAATACTTGGCGTAGGTTATGATTGTAATCTCTTGTAGATTATGAAGTTAACTATTACTATGATAGTATTGATGTGATATATTCCCCCTTTCATAGCTATTGTTGACAGTGTGTATGCTATGTTAGTACTCGGTCTAAATTGCAATGGTATTGTCTTGGATTATGATTTGATGAGGATATCCCTATGAGTGGTGTTTGTCAAGTACTTGATGAATTTTGAGCGGAGCTTTTGTAGCCACTACATGATTAGTGATTCCAATAGGAAAGTAATTCATAGTAGCACAAGTGAAGAGAAGTTATTTATTTATGTGATCATTGTTGAGAGTGTCCACTAGTGAAAGTATGATCCCTAGGCCTTGTTTCTAAGCATTGAAACACCGTTTCGAACAAGTTCTGTTACATGTTCGCTTGCTGCCATTTTTATTTCAGATTGCAATTACTACTTATAATCATCCATATTACTTGTATTTCACTATCTCTTCGCCGAACTAGTGCACCTATACATCTGACAAGTGTATTAGGTGTGTTGGGGACACAAGAGACTTCTTGTATCTTAATTGCAGGGTTGCTTGAGAGGGATATCTTTGACCTCTACCTCCCTGAGTTCGATAAACCTTGGGTGATTCACTTAAGGGAAACTTGCTGCTGTTCTACAAACCTCTGCTCTTGGAGGCCCAACACTGTCTACAGGAATAGAAGCGTGCGTAGACATCATTATTGCACTTATTATATTACTTTGTGTTGACAATTATCCATGAGATATGCATGTTGAAGTTGAAAGCAATTGCTGAAACTTAAATCTTCCTTTGTGTTGCTTCAAAACCTTTCATTAAAAATCTATTGCTTTATGAGTTAACTCTCATGCAAGACTTTTTGATGCTTGTCTTGAAAGTACTATTCATGAAAAGTTTTTGCTATATGATTCAGTTGTTTAGTCATTATCTTTTTGTTAGCAAACTATAGACCATTGCTTTGAGTCACTTCATTCATCTCATATGCTTTACAATAGTATTGATCAAGATTATGTTGGTAGCATGTCACTTCAGAAATTATTCTTTTTATCGTTTACCTACTCGAGGGCGAGTAGGAACTAAACTTGGGGATGCTTGATACGTCTCCAACGTATCTATAATTTCTTATGTTCCATGCTAGTTTTATGCTAATAGCTACATGTTTTATATGCACTTTATATCATATTATGGTATTTATTGGACTAACCTATTAACAAGATGCCACAGTGCCAGTTTCTGTTTATTATGTCTGTTTATTGCAGAAAAGGCCCAAAAACCAAAGTGCTCGGAAAAATCCAAAAAAAATTACAGAAATTCTATTTCGCCAGAAGACCCACGGAGCCAGAAGGGCTAGGCCAGAGGAGGCCCACGGCCTCCTCCCCATCAGCTGGCGCGGCCAGGAGGGGGGCGGCACCGCCCTATGGGGTGGGCCCCTCGGGCACCCCCTCGCGCCGCTCTTTCGCCTATATTAAGCTCCTGCCCTGAAAACCCTAGGGGGATGGACGATTTCTCCAGAAGAGTTTCGTAGCTCCGCCGCCACCAAAAACCCTAATTCGGGGGACAGAAGTCTCTGTTTCGGCACCCTGCCGGGACGGGGAATTGCCCCCGGAGCCATCTCCATCGACTCCATCGCCATATTCATCGTTGTTGTTGTCTCCCATGATGAGGAGGGAGTAGTTCTCCCCCGAGGCTGAGGGCTTTACCGGTAGCTATGTGGTTCATCTCTCTCTCCCATGGTGTGATCTTTATGTGATCATGAGCTTTGTAATCTAGTTGAATATGTAGATGTTACTCTTGTCTATTATGCACTCTAGAGTTTACTTTAATATGAACTCCGGAGTCACTCTCCACGGTGTGATGGTGACAGTGTGCGCATCGTGTGTGATTCCTTTATGACGTTGTGGAGCTTGTTTACTCCGGCTTGAGGTGTGCTTTTGCAGCCCTACACAATGAATGGTGTTTGTTATCCAACAAGAGAGTGTTTGAGAGGAGCATTTATTTATTCAGTTATGTGATCATTGTTGAGAGTGTCCACTAGTGAAAGTATGATCCCTAGGCCTTGTTTCTAAGCATTGAAACACCGTTTCCAACAAGTTCTGCTACATGTTCGCTTGCTGCCATTTTTATTTCAGATTGCAATTACTATTTACAATCATCCATATTACTTGTATTTCACTATCTCTTCGCCGAACTAGTGCACCTATACATTTGACAAGTATATTACGTGTGTTGGGGACACAAGAGACTTCTTGTA
The DNA here is from genome assembly GCF_019359855.2 of Lolium perenne. Classification (NCBI taxonomy): domain Eukaryota; kingdom Viridiplantae; phylum Streptophyta; class Magnoliopsida; order Poales; family Poaceae; genus Lolium; species Lolium perenne. The sequence goes on along the minus strand of NC_067248.2, from coordinate 27,052,864 downwards.
TCTTAATTGCAGGGTTGCTTGAGAGGGATATCTTTGACCTCTACCTCCATGAGTTCGATAAACCTTGGGTGATTCACTTAAGGGAAACTTGCTGCTGTTCTACAAACCTCTGCTCTTGGAGGCCCAACACTGTCTACAGGAATAGAAGCGTGCGTACACATCAAGCTATTTTCTGGCGCCGTTGTCGGGGAGGTTAGGTAAAAGGTATTCACATCCTCCGACTACTAAGCTATTTCCTAGCACTGTTGCCGGTGTGTGAGTGCTCGAAGCTATTTCCTTTAGATTCTGCAATTATATCTTTTTGTTTCTTGTTTTTATTTCACTAGTTAGGCTTAATGGAAAAAAACAACAAAATTAGAGATCTTTATGAAATTTATATTGAATTAGGACATGATGCTTTTGAAGAGAAAATTTAAAAACCTATGGAAGTTTGTCTGCATAATAGTGGTAGTAATGTTATTAGTATAAATTCTTTGAACACCATTATTTTTAATGCTATGGAAAAACCCAAGCTTGGGGAAGCTAGTTTATATAAAAATAATCTTTTTTGCTCCTCAGCTTTGGATGAAGTATTTTGCCTTGATAATGCTTTGTCTCCAATATGTAGCAGAACTTGTTGAAAACGGTGTGTTGGGGACACAAGAGACTTCTTGTATCTTAATTGCAGGGTTGCTTGAGAGGGATATCTTTGACCTCTACCTCCCTGAGTTCGATAAATCTTGGGTGATTCACTTAAGGGAAACTTGCTGCTGTTCTACAAACCTCTGCTCTTGGGGGGCCAACACTGTCTACAGGAATAGAAGCGTGCGTAGACATCACTACCCCACGCGCACCCGACAACGTCGAGCTCCTCCTCATATGGCGTCGTCGCCCGGCCAACCTTTCGGCCTGTTGTGCGCCACCAACAGGGGCTGGTTTGTGCCGACGGGTTTGCGTGGCGCGTTAGGGTTTTGGTCGTCGTGGGGGTTGCGGGCAGGATTTGTATCCAAAGTTTGTGGGTGGGGATTTCCCGGTGGCCGCCGCTGCCGGCCACGGCGACGTCCATGGATGTTGCTTTTCTCCTTGGAGACTTGGCCATGATGCCCATCCACATGTTGATTGCCTGCTACCTGTGAGCACTATCTGCTGCCTACTATCTTGGTTAATTTATGTGTTCCTCCTTGGACTCTGGGTTGGGGTTGCCTTGCGTCATCAAGCTAGCTCGGCTTCTTCTAAGCGGTGGTCTTCCTAGTTTGTGTGGCTACTCTTGAGCCTAGGGAGGTTGTCGGATGTGGTGCCTTGCCACAGGGAGGCACCAGTGTTTTTCACTAGCCGGTGGCCATCTTGGTTTCGAAGGCAATGCCATAGGTGGTGCTTGGAGTGGGTGTTGGAGCATCCGCGAAAGCCCTGCCTGACCTTGTTCTATGCTGGAAACGACGATGCTTTCGAGCGTCGTTTTCCTTCCTGAAGGCATTGTCATGATGCTCCCCCCACCCCCCCCCCCTCGAACCTGGAATCTCGCTCATTCAATGGTGCAGTTAGCCGGTGCCCTGATTTGGTGCTGCTTCTTGGAGTGGTGTCTTGGCGCTTGAAGTTTCAAGTCAAGCCGCCAGTGTTCAGCTGAAGACTCGGGCCTATATGTTACAAGTAGAGGGTCTGCTTGTTCTTTTCTAGTTCTTCAGCTTTTCGCACCATGTGATTGTATTTCTAGCTGGTATCCCCAACCTTTTCAGTTTCTTCTCTCTTTTTTCAATTTATTTTATCGTTGTAATCATAGCCGGTTGTTGGCTTTGCTAATTCAAAGCTGGGCTCATGGAGCCTTCCGTTTAAAGGAAAAAACCTGTATCTAGGCACAAGATTGTAAAACACCTAGATATCCCTAGTGTGGATCTATGGTGTGATGGACAAGGTGGAGGATCTGATGAAGAGCCTTAAGCTGTCCGAGACGGAGAGTAGGGGCCTCAAGATCGGGTGGACTGATGGGAAGAAGATTAGATCGGTGGATCATGAGGCTATAGCAAAACTCTTGTTTGACAGACTGGCTACTCTGAGGCTAGGGTGGTTAAGTTTTTCGTGTGACAAAGCTTTACTTTCCGTATCTTGTCAGGCTTGAAACCTTCCATAGGTATGTTGCATACGTAGAGCTGTCTCTTGTTTGGGATGCCCAAAAACCGAAGAGCAGTGCGTCGAGCTCGTCGTTGATGTGGCCGGCTCAGTGCAGGCGGTAGGCACCATCAGAGTGGAGCAATACTTTTCTTGCTTCAAATTGCAGTGCCCTTGCAAGATGATTCAATGGAATTGCTTTGTGGTTTGACACATACAGATTTATTAAATCAGCAACACTCAACCAGATCCTCTCAACAGCACACCTGCATCGAGCCGGCACTGTCGCTGCCGGCTAAGGTGCCCCAGCAGCCGCAGCAGGGCGTCCTCGCTGCTCCTCCGCTGCTGTGCCGCGGTAGATGAGGAGAGCGGGGAGGCTGATTGACCTGTAACGTGCGCAGAGGTGCCAGCAACGGCGACTATGAGATCCGGGGACACCGACGATGCGAGTCTTCGCCCTCCAGCAGCTTGGGTGGTCGGCTGGTTCGCCAATCGCCATCGTCCTGCTCCAGGAGATTTTCAGCCAACAGGAGAGATCGGAAAGGGAACGGGCCAAGTGGGCCTGGAACGGGCCTGCCTCAGCCGAGTTTTTCGGAGGCCTTTTAGGGCCGGTGCGGAGCCGATAATTCGCTCGGGAGTTTAGTACCACTAGTAAGTTTGCACGTGCAACGCACGTCAACTAATACAAATTAAAATCATAAAAAAATATAAATTAAAAAATAAAACACTCTATAAATTTTTTATTAGTTTGTAATTGTTTTCAAAGATGAAATCTTGCTTGAGGAAAGGATGCAACTAAGGTATGGTCATGGTGGTGAGGCTTGATTCATGAGCAGAGATTATGCATATCTAGGAGATGCCATCGACAAGATGTATACAATCAAAATTCGGAATGAAAAAGATCTTTTTCTTCCAAGCAGTACATGTCATTATCAGCTCACTCAATTTGACTGAGAAGCATTTCTAAGAATGTTAAACAATATATGGCAATTTCATAAAATGTATCCGTGTTAAAGCTTGCTCTCGGCAAGTGTATCTCTTGTCTCTTAAGATGTACCCAGGAGGATGACAACAAGAATGGACAGTCAACAAAACCTTGACCCCCGGAGAAGGGAAATGCAAAGCATTTAAGACAAAAGGAGATATTTCATATCCATCTGACCATCTAACCACAATGTTAGAACCATAGAGCAAGGCAAAGACGTTAAAGTTTTATACAAAAGTTTACACCAACAATTTCAATGTAAAATAGCAATATCTTAATATATAGTAAAATTTATGCTAGAACTATTGCATAAGCAGTTTGTATTGAGCAGAAAATTATAATGCTCAAACTGCACAAAGGATTGGGAATTTAATCCCTTATGATGCACTACTGGAGGGTTTGACTGTAATTTGAAGGGGGAAATGCAAGACCAAGCGTAGCAACATTCTTCATATGCTTATATATCTTCTGTCAAATATGAGTAACTCGTGCTCGGATGCTAGAAGAAACAATCGAGCATAATGTTGCCAAAATGCCGTTAATAAGTGGTGCTAAGAAAACCATTCGGCAACTTGTACCAATGAATTAAAATGATTTGAATTAAGTACAGCGCCACATCTACTCCTGCATCACATGCAACGCACGTCTCGATTAAGCAATGCAAAATCATTGCCATATTAAAAATATCTTGTTAATATTTTCACATTTTTAAATATATAACACGTTGAACATCCTGAGTTGATATTTTTGTAAAATGAAATAAAGAAGCTCGTTCAGAAGAGATAGCCCAATTCACCAAAAGCTTTCTACCCAAATGGTTCTATTCTAGAGTACCCAAGGGATAATACTCTGATATAGAACAACTGAATATCAACGCATCAAAGAAAATTTTAATTTATGAAACAGTCTGTTCTCTAACTCTAAGAAGAAAGATAAAAAAAATTGTGGTTATTTAATAATTTTGATCTTAGATTCTGTTCCATAGCTTCTGAGTGATTTTTGTATGTTTGACCAAAGAATGCAATAACTGTTGGTATCAAGAATTAATGATAGCCTCAACTAATGTTTCATTGATAAATCCGGAGATAGATTCTGGAGTTCTAAAGCTTTTCTACTATATGGCACACGAAATGAGTACTACCGAGAACCTCACCTGATTGTACCATTCATGCTGATAGTCACTAATACCCTTGACTCGAGCAGCGCGCTGGGTGTTTGAACAATGGTGAACAATTTCTCCCGTGCCCTATCATCAACTGAGATTGTACACTGGTACTTCAAACCTGCAGAACAGTGCTGAGATTTTAGCGAATATTTCAAAAAAGAAGAAGGGAAAGATACAACAAAATGAGAAGCTAAGATCAGCACCTTGATACAACAGAAGAGAAGCTCAGATCAGCACCTTCCGCTGCGACACCTGTCCATACTGGCTTTGTTGCATGAAGATCGACATGTTGCTCTTGGAAAATATCGCACCACCCCGTACACCTCCTTACAAAGGAGCAGCTCAGCTGGTGGCGGCGCCAAGGACGGATGACCAAGGATGCGTTGGCTGAATGGAACCTCAATCTGTACAACTCTCTTCATATTTCTGAATAACAGGAATCCACCGATTTATGGTTACATTTGGTAATAAATTTTACAAAGCAAGATTCACAAAGATCAGGTACTATATGAAATACTTATAGAGCATTTATATGCCATTGCTAAGCAAAAAATAATGTACTTATATAAGAAGAGAACGCAAGAACATTCAGTTATTATATTTTGTATTATTGGCATCAAAAGGCAATGATTTAAGGCTGAGAAGTGTGTGCTGATGATGATATGAACATTTTAAGCTGCCTTCCAGCTCCCTGGTATTTAGTGCATCTATGATCACTCTTACTCTAATCCATACTAAAAATGTGCAAGAAATTCTAAGTTTACCCAAAAACTAAAGCAGAAACCAAGTTAAATAATGGACATAAAATCCATATTCGGACACTATTTGGTGGATTTTGAAAGGCAGAAAAACACTACTGAACAGAGTGATTATGAAATGCAACCTAGCAAGTTTTCAATGCCATTTTTGTTCAAATTGAGGTTCCATTCAGTCAATTACCCACACTCAAAAATGCAAAAAGATAACATGTCATTAGATGAAATTTTAAATGTCATTTTTATCCAAATTGAGGTTCCATTCATGAGTCTGTTATAGCTATTCGCCAAAGAATGCATCATATCCGTGGTTTATTCCTAGCAGATAATCTAGCAATATTTATAGCAACTAATTTATACGAAAAATAGTAGAGTTTAGTCTAGGGGACCTCAGCCCTCTGGTACTTTATAAAAAAAAAGAGTACACAGCTATTACTTGAAGCAGAAGCACAATCAAGAGTTTTAACCTCCAGGGATAAACACCATGCACTGCATCTCTACTTATTTTGTTTATCTGCTGCTTCGCTCACTCCACCAATCTACAAGAAAAGAATCAAAATTGGTTTCACTCAAATAAGTGAAAAAATCCACTAAATATGTCAATGATAATTTCCATTCTCACTTTCAAAAAAAAAGGGCAGCTATATACTTGACTAACTTTATAGAACCTGTCCCTGCATCAGTGTGCTCCAACCCAATACCCTTTACAGAAACTAAGCGAAATAAGGAGTACAAATTTGCAGTGTTCAAAAGGCAATAATTGGTATATACATGTTCACAAAATCATGTTCAGTAAGAAAATCTAAAAGTCTTATATGGAAGTTATCCAGTAACACCTGGACTAATTCATCATACCCTGTTATTATAGTCTGGCTGTCTTGTTTTTTAATTGAACAGTGAGAAACTTATAACTCGCACCTCAAATATCTTCATAGACAATAGGAATAACACCAACGGCTGAGCAATACAGCTAATGATTCAAATAAACACATGACTGGTAGAACCATTTTTGTATGAATAAAGTACCCAGAACGCATCAGAATCAAGCTATAATCATAAGATTAGGCAAAATATAACCCATCCAAAGTACAAACGTCCCCAAAGAAGAACATACAAATTTAAGTACACAAGTGAATACTTTGCCATATCCAAGCGCAGTGGTGCCCAGCGATGGTGCGGGAGGAGAACGTTGAGGCCAACTCAAGACGGACAAGGATGCAGGGCGAGGGAGGTACACAGAAGTAGCGCGGCGTCTGTGGTTTAGGGCTGCGAGGGATAACCATGGAGGCCATGGGGTTCATGGTGGTTCCCTCCGTGTCTCCTCATGGTCCACACGGCTCCGCATCGGTCAAGGAGCTCTTGAGGCAGCAGGACAACGGCAGGGGTGCGGATCAGGGGCGCACGAAACGGCGCCGTCGCGTGGGGGGAGGCAGCATCGCCAGTCAGCGGCGGCGCGTGGAACGCTTATCTTAGCGAGGAGAGGAAGCTGCGGCCGGCGGGGAAGGGGGTCGCGTGAAAAAAGGCCGAGTTGATCTTCGATCCGGATCGTGGCCTCCGGATCGTGCGAAGCAGTCTATTTTTCCTCTCTTTTTTTTCTCGAAGATGGGTTGCGCGTGGTAGGGGTGAGGGTGGGGAGAACAGATGCATCTGGATCGTTTGATCGGTCTGTACGAATGGTTGAGATTTAATTTTCCTACAGCACTTCGTGCCTTTATAAGTAGTAGAGATACCGGAAGTTTAGGAAAAACATGACCAGTTTATAAGCCCTAATCCTGGAAACGCTATCGCCACCACGGGAAGGTGCACGGCTGTCAGCTGCTAAAGATGCCAAAGAGCACAAAAAAAGAGGCACAGCCCAGCCGTGGTCACGCACGTAATAATATGTGTTCGCATGGCGAGTAAAAAATGCAGTGAAAAGATCTTCCCTGAGAGCGGGATGCACAATCGTAGAAAAAAAAGCGCAAATTGCATCTTCCTGTGGTGGCATGCCCTAGACATTAGGGCCTGGCTTTTTGTATTGTGCAAGTTTTTTTTCTTTTCTAATAAGAACAAATATAATAGAAATTCCAAATGTGTCAACCGAAAAAACAGAAAGATTTAATGGTCATTCAGATCAGGCTAAACTGGAGGGCAAAATTGCTATGCTTGGTAAAAAGAGCTCAGATTCAGTAACCAATGACGTTGCTACCTCCACCGCGTGCACGTTTTTCGCGTACCTGACAAAGCACCAATTTCCTGATCCAGATTCTGAACATCTGTCAATGCTACCTCCCCACCATTAGCATGTTTTCTTGATGTTCAATTTTCGCTCGTCCATCGACATTTGCCACTTAGTAAGAATGCCATTACATGGTGGAACAAAACTTCGGTCCTTCTCACTCGTTTGCGACTGGTCTCTTCTCCAGCAATGATCCCAAGAAAGCATAACACAATTACGTGAGAGGCGGAAGGACGTGAGATCATCCGGTGAATATAGTTTCCCAAGGTCTCTCTGACGGGACAAACGGAACATCTGAAACCTCTTTGTTTGTTTACAGCTTTGGAAGTTCACCATGGATAGAAGCATAACGGATTTGTGCTGCAAAAACAGAGCTGAGAATAAGTAGATTTTCTCCCAAGTTCAGAGCAACCATGGAATGATATTCAGAAACGGTCTCTTTAAGGTATGATGCCATTTAACAAGAGTTGTCAACTTGTCATGTGATATTCAAGTACCGTATAACGTTTTCTCCTAGCACACACAGATTGAAATAAGAGCAGGTTAAGACAGTGAACATCAAAGCCATACGACAAACTGAACAGGTTCATCAGCTTGAATATTTTTCTGTGTAGGCTTGTAATTTGTGACTCCTCATTGTTTCGGAGATCAAAGCTGAACTGTCTCTAAATTATGATTATATAGGTCAGCAGAAAGTTATGGTAATTACAATTATACCTATAAATACAAACAGGTATTACTCAACTCACTTGTATGAGCCAAATGATTGGCATCTCCATCCACATTGACTTTTTCCATCACTTGATTGCATAGACGAACTTTGGACCCACACCTCCAGGCCATAATATACTCAGGGAAACAGGGAGAGGATCAAGTAAGGCATCCTATACAAAGCTGGCATGACATGCACACCTTCCCTTTCGTCTGGTGGTGCTCTAGACCTAGTTTAGCTAGGTAGATTCCAAGTTGTGTGGGGTTTCGCCAGGTTTTCCGCTATTAACTGAGCTTTGTAAGGTGTTCTGGCCTAGTTTCCTCATAAGCAGGGATAATTCCTTACTACTTTATGAACTACAGGAGCAACCTGTCCCCTAATCCTCTTAAAAGGAGGTTCGACAAAACACAGGTTACAAACTCAACAATACAGACACGATGTGGAGCTAGTTACTTAGTGAGCATAACTCCAGGTGCTGCTCGGTACAAATTTAGCAGCAATACAATAAAAGGAGGGAAATCGGATTTATGGGTCCAAACTATAAGGCAAAAGGAAACTGGCAATCCAATAATGAACTATGAAAGCATGCACAATGAAAATATGGATGTTCACATATTTCACGCCTGGTGTGCCTACTAAGAATTTGGTCGTCTTAATTTTGTAAACTTCCATGTTATTCCCAACCAAGAAATTGAGCAAAATGTAAGTATGTCTACAGATTTGAGACAAACGTCAGTGTATATAATTATTGTGACATGTTGGAATACTGGATTCAGAGACCTTCAAAAATCAACAAATATATTTTGTGGAGAGAAAAAAAAAATCGATAAGGGGGAAAAAGCGCCAGCCTCTGCATCAATCGATGCATGCGGCCCTTTATTAACCTTATTCAAGAATTTTGTGGAGAGAAATAGGTCTCAGGTTCTTGTAAATACACCAAATATCATACAGGAGGTGAAAAAAGTAACACTTAAACAGGAAATGGAAGAGTCTGGAGAATCTACAAAGAACATGAGAAGAGATCCTAGACTCGTCTTGTACCTTCTTTCCAGTATCTAACTGACATACAACAATAACCCCCTCCGTACCACCTATAAGATAAGAAGCTTGTCAGTGAAATTATAAGACTAGACAACAGGATCAACATACAGAAACTAACATGTAATACAAAAATGATTTATACATAGTAGATGCAGTAAGCGAAACCTGAGAAGAAGCAAGCCCCATCAGAAGCAAATTTGAGAAACTTCACTTCGCTAGAGTGTCAATGCAATGAAGTCCAAGTATCTCCATCAGCTTGACCCCTTACACCATCCCTTTCCTCATTTGCCGCACCAGGAGTTCCAGAAAATATTTCATTCCCAAAACCTCTCAAAATTAAGATCCTCAGTTCCTCACTAAAGCATCACTGCTAGCCACGATTCTCTCAGTTGGATGGAAGGCCAGGGTGTTCAAGTATTTCGTGTGACAAAGCTTTATTCCTTACCTTAACAGTTCTGAAACCTTTCATAGGTGCTATCTCTTGTTTGCGATGCCCAAATTCTCCGGAACAACTCGCGAAGATCGTGACGATCTTTTTTGGCTTACGAGTCTGTTCAGATCAAAGAAAATTATTAACGGGGCAATGAAGTTTTAGACTGAAAAATATCGCAAATTCTCATTTAAAAAAGGGAATGTACAAATTCTGAAAACCTCACCTCAGCCAGCAGACATCCCACTTGGCGCCCTTTTGTCAAATCATAAATTCTAATCTGCCCAGGCAATGTTTTCTTTTTAAATGGCAGGCTTCTTCCAGAGAAACAAACGTGAAAGGTGGTATATACACCTCAGTTGATTTCAGTGTTTCTGATTGTCTGCAGTGCGCCAACCCTGACTACGTACATGTCGTCGTCCCCCTCATCCTTCGAGCTCCACATCGCCGTCCCGGCAGAGAGCAGGGCATTCCACCGGAGAGCAGGCATCGGGCCCTTCGAGGCTGCACATTGCCCGGGCACCGAAGAGCAGGGTGTCGAGCTCATCGATGTGGCAGGCAGTAGGCACCATCAGAGTGGAGCAGTACTTTCCTTGCTTCAAATTGCAGTGCCCTTGCAGATGACTCAATGAAATTGCTTTGTGGTTTGACACATACAAATTGCTTTGTGGTTTGATACATACAGATATAAACCAGCAACCCTCAACCAGATCCTCTCAATGTGCAGCCGCTCCTCAACCGAATCCTCCAGATCCATCCTTCTTCTCCCCTGTGGCCTCCTGATTGTTCTTTTCTCTGACCTCCCTCAGCCAAATCCTATCCAATCGCGCAGCCAATCCTCCTTCAAATCACCAAAATCAGCCAAATGGGAGTGCCATGGCATATCTCCATGACGCCGTTGGACCGATAAGCTCGCCACGCGCTCGAGCTGGCCACACACTCGCTGCCGCCGTCTCACTAATCCTTCTTTTCTCAGCCTCTACCAAATCCTCTAAAAGTGCAGCTGCTCCTCATCAAATCAGCAACTAGACCGTCAAATTTTCCCCGTCTGCAGCACATGAGAAATCACCATTGCGCGCGCGATTCCGACACGGGGACTGCCATGGCGTATCTCCATGACGCGCTCGAGCTGGGCCCCACAGTGCCACACTTGCTGCCGCTGTCGCACGTGCACACCGGCGTCGAGCCGGCACTGTCGCTGCCCGGCTAAGGTGCCCCAGCAGCCGCAGCAGGGCCTCCTCGCTGCTCCTCCCTTGTTGTTCCGCGGTGGATGACGAGAGCGGGGAGGCTGATTGACCTAAGTGGAGACAGGAGGAACCAGCGATAATGGTCATGCTGTCGGCGGCGCGCCGGCGACAACAACGTGCGCGCAGAGGTGCCATCTCCCGCCACGGGGACTATGAGCTCCGGGGACACCGACGATGCGAGTCTTCGCCCTCGAGCAGCTTGGGTGGTCGGCTGGTTCGCCATCGTCCTCTAGCCTCGATCTGGAGAAACAATCGAGCTCCAACGGCAGACAGGACAGGAGTCAATACAGGAGAGATCGGAAGGGGAACGGGCCACGTGGGCCTGGAACGGACCTTAAAGGCTTCTGCCTATTTTTCTGAGGCCTTTTAGGGCACGTCTTTTTATCTCGGTGGTTTAGTACCACACCGGAAGTTTAGTTAAAACGCGACCAGTTTATAACACCAATTCCTGGAAACGCTATCGCCACCACGGGAAGGTGCACGGCTGTCAGCTGCGAAAGATGCCAAAGAGCACAAAAAAAGAGGCACAGCCCAGCCATGATCATGCACAGATAATGTGTTCGCATGGCGAAATAAATTATGCAGTGAAAAGATCTTCCCTGAGAGCGGGATGCACAGTCGTTAAAAAAAAAGCGCAACTGCACCTCCCTGTGGTGACATGCCCTAGACATTAGGGCCTGGCTTTTTGTTTCGTGAATTTTTTTTCCAACCCAAACAAATAGGATAACAGAAACATCTAATGTTCAGTCTACAAACCATCAGGTCGTCATAACATGTTATACAGGTTATCACTGTAATCTCCACTGGACTGAAACATTCCACATATCTGTAGCACGCATTGGGTCACTAGATCACACAACACGTGGTAACACCCAAAGAAAAACAATTAAGCTATTCAGATTACAGATTGAACTTTGCGGACAAAATTGCTACGATTGGTACATTGAAACCTTCTAAATATGATCACTACAAAAAGAGATTAGATTCAATCACCAATGGCACTAGCGATCCCTACCAGGTGCGTGGTTTTGTCTAACCTGACAAACCCGTCAAATTTCAATGACACCAGATGCAGAGCCAGCTTCAGAACATCTGTCAATGCCTACCTCCACCAGGAGCATGTTTTCTTCATGTTCATTTCCTTTTCTACCTTGACATTTGCAACCAGCATGTATACCATTATACGATTGGACAAAACTTAAGTTCTTCTCACTCATCTGAGACAGGTCTCTTCTCCAGCAATGACGCCAAGAAAGCAGAGCATAGTTTCGTGAGAGGCGGAAGAACGTGCGATGATCCGGTGAATATAGTTTCCCAAGGTCTCTCTGACGGGATAAATGGAATATCCGAAACCTCTTTCTTCAGCTCCAGTTTTGGAAGCTCTCCGTAGATAGAAGCATAACCGATTCGTGCTGCAACGACACAGAAGAGCATAAGTACAATTTCTACAGGTTCTAGGGTGGCAAAAAATATTGCTTTCACCATGCACAAAGTAATGATTTTCGGAAAGAGACTCTAAGGTATGATGGTCATGTCAACAAGAGAAGAGTTGTCAACTTGTCATATGATATTCAAGTACCATATAAACCTTCCCACTAGAAAATACACATTATAAATATGAGCAAGTTAAAACAATGAACAACAAGCCGTACAACTAACTCACCAGGTTCATCGGCTTGGATATTTTTCTGTGTGTGCTTGCTAATTTGTGACACCTCATTGTTCCGGGGATCAAAGATAACATACTCGTGTGAACCATTCACATAAACCAGCAATGAAGCTTCTTCACCTCTAGTGGCATTGGTGTCTGCATCCATCGAGGAATCATCCTTCACAAAAGCAATGCTACCGCCTTTAGCCTGAAACGAGAAAGTAATCAGAGTTCTGCATCAATACACGCATTGGTCATTTTTCCCTTCAAGAGGCAGATGCCTACAGTGGAGAAGAAACCAAACCAAAAAAAAAAAAAAAAACAGAAACTAAACTACAGATGGGCTGTTTGTGGTTAGAGGAACCAGACGGTTAATGGACAATTTAATGCTAACCACGAACACAACCCACTTGTTCGATTTAACTAATAGAATGGATGGTTAAGGGCCACCTCAACTCTCATAAGCCTAGACAAAAAAAAAATGGCATGGCCCATCCCGCAAAATCAGGACCACAACCCATCCTCTAGGATGAGGTGGTCTCTTGAGCCTTAAGAACTTCTGAACTTACAACAGCATGCATTGCAAAACTACAAATTCTTAAAATGGACAACAAAAATAAATCACTTGCATAGTCTTATCTATATTGCACTTCAAAACTAGCTGGTCATGAGATATAATAATAGAGCATACCTTCTTTACAGAAAAGGACGACACCGGGCTCGAATTTTCTGCATCAAATAACAGTATTACACCATCTTGCTCTGCTGGTGTTCCTCCTTCATGGCAGCTTAGAAGAGAAAGAACCGCAAATTCACTCTTACTGGACGAACAACATGCAGCTGTCAAAAGCACAAACATGAAAACTGGATTACAAATGCTAGCTTGTCAAAGGACATGGAAGCTGGCTGTCAAAGCAATCTCTATCATTACTGCCTGCAACCGTTGTCACATTGGTACGGAGAACCGGGCTAGAACAAGGACAGCTGCAGTAATCATAGGACGCTATTTCACTCCATATGAGCAAGTGCAAAATACTATTCAATCGTGAACCACATCCGCTTCCAGTATTACACTGGAGCTGAGTTACTTGAACCATCATTTGATAGCCCTTGAAGATGGTCAAACTTATCTGAATGGTAATACTGGGCCTACTTACGGAGTTATAGTCGTGCAACCAATAATAGCGGATCAAAGATTCAGAGCTCCATTAATTGGGTTGCCAAATACAGGAAGCATAATAAGTAATAACAAATGTAAAGCATTCATCATGAGCTACATGCTATTTTCAAGAAAGTGGTATCATAGTTTTGTACCTTCTGCAGAAAGGGTGTAAGACCACTGCATGGAAAGATTTGACGCATTCCACACTGCAACCTGTGGTATTGAACTCTGAGATAGCGACATCAAATATGTCGACGTGCCAATGAAAGAAAGTTTGGTAATGGGCTGCACATGAAATGTACGAAATATCAGAACACTACTGTAAGTATAATGGCCAAAGTACAACATGAGGGATAGTAAAATACCGATAGTGCTTCTGCAATCACACCAACAAGTGCATTATTATCAGGGTCCCACAATGTAATGACGCTCTCAGCTGCAACAGCAAGAACAGATCCATCGCCTGAGAAGGCTGCAGCTGTCATAGGTTTCTTCCTGCAAAATTTTAATTGTTCAGCACATCATCTGCCAAAAAACAAATGAAATGATCGCTCTATAAATCATGATGATACAGGTCAGCAGATAGCTACAGTAAATAGGTCATCAGATAGCTACAGTAAATAAATAGGTTAGCAGATAGCTACAGTAAATACAATCATAACCATTTAATATAAACAGGTATTGCTTAGAGGAAATAGTAGTCAACTCACTTGTATGAGCCAACTGATTGGCACCTCCAACCAGATTGACTTTTTCCCTCTCTTGATTGTAAAGACGAACTTTGGACCCATACCTACAGGTCAAAATATACTCAGGGAAAGAGGGAGAGAATTAAATAGGGTATCATCCACAAAGCTGACACGACATGCACACCTTGAAGTTCCCGCCAAAAGAGGAGCTCACAGCCATGTTTTTTCCTGGGCGGAAAGCAATAGCAGAGATCCCAGCATCACTATGGAAGATCAAATATACGAGTCAGAGAACATAGTAAAAATTGTGCAGTAACACTATATATCACTGCCTGAAATTATCATGTGCCAACCTGTGAGGCTCATAAATGACAGTGGACAAATGAAACTGTCCGGCACGAGACCCATGGTTCCAAAATTTTAGTGTAATAAGGCCACCTAATTCTTCTTCAGGAAGCTTGACATCCACAGTGCACATAAACTCACCACCAATGGACAATGAAACTAAGGAAATGGACATCTATGGTAAGGAAAAAAGAAACACATGTCAAATTATGAATACCAAGCATTAAGTGATCACTTGTTCAGGCACAGCATGTAGAGAATAGTATACCAGAGATCACAATAAAAGAAATCTATGATAGTAAATATGACAGGAAGTGTGTCAAATATATTAGTACAGTATATTTAGAGGATTACAGCAGAATATTTGGTGCTTTCAAATATTATCAAATGAACAAGATGCAACATAACCACGAGAAGAAAAATGACAAAAACAAAATTAAATAAAGGATATCACGAAGATAACTTAAGGGATTAAACACTGGCAGTATGGGAGAAAGGTATCACACCGTAATATCATCAACAGGCTGAAAGTTCCTCTCACAAACTTGCACCTGATGAGGTTAACGATATTGGGGTCAATCCTATTAGAAAATTTGCACGCATAAAATCTCTTCAAGTTGATTGTCTTACCTCTGAAACCTCAGTGTTTTCAAACAAACTGTAGAACTGTATGCAGTAATCTTCCGTTGGTATAGCAACAAGGCCATTAGTGCAATCAAATTCACACACATCTCGTCTACGTAGGTCTGGCGAAGCAATAGGAAGCTGGGAAAATAAACACAGACAATATAACCATAAGGTTTAAGCATATTGAATCATTAACAGAAAAAGGGTAACCAAAAAACTAGCGATCCCATCTGCTGAACGGCAGAACTGCGGTTTTGATTTACAAACCTTAATTCCAGAAATGGTCTTCAGGACCTCCATATTCGGCATTTTCAGAAGATGAACTTGGTTACTTGTACATGACACCTGAAATAACAAGTTCCACAGTAACTCAAACAATGAGTCAAAAAAATGGTAACAGAACAAAAATGTAACTTGGAAAAGAGGCTTGGCTGTCCAATTGCAAATGACAAATGCTGTCAGCCTCACTATCAATCATCATCCCATTCAAACTTACAAGTAAATACAGTTCGCCTTTACATAACAAAGTGAAAGCTTGATGGATTTACTTTAGTCATTCAGTTCGAATTACATCACCTAATTAGTTCTTAATATGAAGCAGTACCAGCCTGGATTCATGAACCTGCATCCTCCAAAAGTAAATATTACTTGCGCAAAGAAGCATTGGTGAACCAACCATCTACAACTACTGCCTCAATATCTTCTACTGATGTGACAGGAACCACCTGATACTTCACAGGTGCACAACATTTTCTCATTTGTTTGTTTGGTATGACCAGACAGGGACCAGACAAACTTATTTCAGGATCAAAGCTGGAGAGGCCCAGATCCGCTTCACTTCGGACCTGTCTTCTCTCCAACTTCATCTGACTAGCAAACTTTGTTTTTGGTGAAGAGAGGGGCATGTGCTCCGCAGTGGTAATACTGCACTAAAGTCGGAGTGGTCAGGTCATTAGTGCAATGGGTGACGACGTTGTTGCAGCTGGCAATGTCAGTGAGGGGTGTGCTTTGTTTGCGTGTGCTGTGCTAGGTCAGCTTTGCTAGTTTCTGACCTAGATTAGCAACATAGCTTGCACAATGAAATTAATCAAGCTTGTAAGGTTTTCCGGCTCGGTTTTCCTCATAAGCAGGGCTAATTCCCTTCTACTTTATGAACTACAGGAGCACCCTGTCCTCTTACAAGGAGGTTTGACAAAACACAGGTTTTCTGGCAGAGTTTTCCTCATAAGCAGGGCTAATTCCCTTCTACTTTATGAACTACAGAGCACCAAGGTTCGACAAAACACAGGTTACAAACTCAACAATATTAAACAAGACACGATGCAGAGCTAGTTAGTGACTAAAACATAACTATAGGTGCAGCATTGTTGCTCGGTACAAATTTAGCAGCAATACACTAAAAGGAGGGAAAGCAGGTTATGGGTCCAAACTATAAAACATAAGGAAACTGGCAATCCAATAAAAAAAAAAAATAAGTCACAGGTTCTTGTAAGTACAACAAATATAATGCAGGAGGTAAAAGAAGTAGTACTTACACAGGAAATGGAAGAGTCTGGAGAGTCTACAAAGAACATAAGAGGAGATCCTAGACGTGGCTTGTACCTTCTCTTTCCACTATCTAGGTGCCATACAACAATAACCCCCTCCATACCACCTGGAAGACAATAAGCTTGTCAGTGAAATTATAAAACTAGACAACAAGATCAACATACAGAGACTAAATGATGTATACAGATTAAATGCATCAGTAAGCAAGACCTGAGAACAAGTAAGCTCCATCAGAAGCAAATTTGAGGAACTTCACTTCGCTAGAATGCCAATGCAACGTAGTGCAGGTATCTGCATCATCCTGACCCCTCACACCATCCCTGTCTTCATCTGCCGCGCCAGCAGTTCCAGAAAATTTCGCCTTCCCAAAAGCTCTCCAAATTAAGATCCTCCCCGTCGAGTCGCCGCCAGCCACGATCCTCTCGCTCGGATGGAAGGCCAGCGTGGTCAAGTTCTTCGTGTGAGAGAGCTTTATCTTCCTGATCTTCTCGGGCTTGAAACCTTCCGTGGGTACGCTCCATATGTAGAGCTGCCTCTTGTTCGCAATGCCCAGAAATTCGCCTGAAACGCTCGCGACGATCTTCTCCGGCTTGCGCGTCTGTTTCGATCGAAGAAAATAATAATGGCATGGTGAATTTTACGAATTGGAAGATGGCTTACGCGTCTGTTATCATCGGGACAAGGGAGTGTGTAACTGAAATCTGAGAACCTCACCTCGGCCAGTAGGCAGCCCACTTGGCGCCCTTTGGTCAAGTCGTAAATCCTGACCTGCCCGCGCAGTGCTTTCTTATTATCTGATGCCTTACTTGTGTCTTCCACGGAGACAAATGCCAAAGGGGTGTGCACCTCGGTTGATTTCACTGTCCTGGTTATGTTGGGAATCACCTGCACTCACTCAACAGCACCCCCTGTTAACCTCGACTTGAAACTGACAAGCGTGGCATGGGACAGGGTACGAGCGGCGGCTCACCATGGAGTGGACCGGGAGGCCGACGTGGACCTTGCGCACGAGCTCGGCGGCCGCGAAGTCCCAGTAGATGAGGTCCCCGTCGAGCCCCGCCGTCCAGCAGTAGGTGGCGAGCTTGGCGACGCTGGCTGGCGGCGGCACCACCACGACGGCCGTGACGTCCGCCTCGTGCCCCTCCAGCTCCGACACCTACAGCGGAACGCACACACCGAAGGGGGCGGGTCAGGCAGAGCCAGGGCGCGGCGCAAGGCGAAGGTGAGGCGGGTGGGTGGGGCTTACCAGCATGCCGGTGGAGGTGCTGAAGACGGAGACGGAGCGGCCGGAGCAGACGAGGAGGAGGCGGCCGTCGGCGGAGAAGGCCGGCGGCGCCGAGACGTAGCTCTGGCCACCCGTGATCATGGCTGCGGCGGCG
This sequence comes from Lolium perenne, assembly GCF_019359855.2. NCBI lineage: Eukaryota > Viridiplantae > Streptophyta > Magnoliopsida > Poales > Poaceae > Lolium > Lolium perenne. Next base: position 27,034,828 of record NC_067248.2, on the reverse strand, counting down.
GCAGCGGCGCCGAGGGGTTCAGCGAGGGTTTTGGGGCCGGCGAGGAAATGGGGGCGGCGGAGAGGAGGAGGGCGGCGAGACGGCGGGGAGGAGAGGAGTAACCGAGGTAGGGTTTTGGGTTTGGTGGAGAAGCCGCAGGGCAAAGAGGGCGGTTTCAGCGGGTTCACGGGTCGTGCTCGCGTAACTGGGTCGGAACCCGCTTTGAGGTTTGGGCTTTTGGGTTGAAACGAGTGGGCTGGGCCGTATTTAAGCAAGCCTGGCAAGGCTGCTCGTAGAGGAACAGCAGTATTTGCAAGTGGGCCAGACAGTACTTCTGCATCGTAATGAAACCCAGTGAGCAGTCCATACATAAATATGTCCATATACAAAAAAAAAAACAAGAATATACAGACGGCTGCACGTCTGAAAGAAAAAAAAATGTTACACATGTTCATTCTATTCATATTTTACTCTGCAATCTGAATATACAGGACTCCAGCTAAGTGCCATAAGACATCTGAATTCTTAGCATAAAACATGGTGGAAAAATATCGCCTTGTACAGCTCAGGATTAAATCACTGACAGGCTAAAGCATGATGAATCTGAGACTTTCCTGAACCCCGCATCAACAAAACGGAATCCTCTGTAAGCCTAAGCACACTGGTTCAGCGGCTCACCGTGACTGATATAATGGTGTCCAAGAATCACCTAGCTGCAACATGCAGATCATTCTACGTTTTTAATGAAACAAGGTGCTGAAGGCTATCTGCTAAGCACAGATGTCTAGCACTAGCAGGACGGTGACAAAAGCATCAGGATCTTAGTTAAGTTCTGCAAAACCCCGCTGTCCTGGTTCCTCATCTGTGCTGTAGCACGGTCTTGAGCGCCTGCCGTGCATCAGCAGGCAAGTCTCTCGTTCAGGCAACAGACACCTAATCATGCAAATCATGAAAAGGCACTGTGAAAACCATATTCTCTATGTTGATCCCGCTAATCCCGGTGGCTTACGCACTCCCCTTTCTTTAATCAAGACCCTCATGTTTTCAGCTCCATCCCACTTGCCTGCCTCTGCGCTGATGTTTGACAGCAGAACATACTTTGAGGTCTTGTGAGGCTCCAATTCAATTAACTTCTTGGCTGCAACCTCTGCAAGTGCAACCACGCCGTTCTTGTGTACCCGGCATGCCCAAGCAGTGCACCTCATACACCAGACAAGAAGAATCAGGATCGAGTTAAGTTCTGCAAAACCTCACTCTCCTCACCCCTCAGCTGTGTCGTGTACTGCCTTGAGCGCCTGCGGTGCATCAACATTTGGCATGGGAATTCCAGAGGTGTAACCAGGATTCAGCAGGCAAGAGTCTGATTCGGATAACAGCTAACTCATCATGCGCACACTCGGTTTCTGCAAATCGTTACAAGACACGGTGCAGCCGTATTCGCTATGTTGACCCAGCTAAGCCTGGTGGCTTATGCACTCCCCTTTCTGTAATCATGACCCTCATCTCTTCAGCTTCATCCCACCTGCCTGCCTCTGCGCTGATGTTCGACAGCAGCACATAGTTTGAAGTCTTGTGAGGTTCCAATTCAATTAACTTCTTGGCTGCAGCATGTGCGAGCTCATCGTTCTTGTGTAACCGGCATGCTCCGAGCATTGCGCCCCATACACCAGCGTTAGGTTGGATCTGCATTCCCTGAATAAGTTCAAAGGCTTCAGTAAGTCTCCCAGCTCTTCCGAGTAGATCCACCATGCAAGCATAGTGCTCAGCCACAGGCTGTAACGAGTAGTCTTTTGTCATCGAGTTGAAGAAATCCAACCCTTCGTCAACCAATCCTGCATGACTGCAAGCCGATAAGACACCCACAAATGTGACCTCGTCAGGTCGGACATCATGGGCTTCCATTTCTCGGAAAACTGAGATCGCCTCAGCCCCACGGCCATTAGAAGCATAGCCATCAATGAGCGCATTCCATGAAACGATGTCCTGACCTGCCATCTCATCAAATACCTGTCTTGCCTCCAACATCCGACCACACTTTGCATATGCAGAAATCAAGGCATTTCCAGAAAAGGAATCAACGATATACCCACTCCTGACAAGAAGACTGTGGAACTGTCTCCCAGCTTGCAAATCAGCCAAGTTTGCGCACGCGCTGAGACAACACGCATATGTAGACCAGTCAGGCATCTTTGCATCCCTCGTCATGAGCACGAAATGTTGGAGTGCTTCAACACAGAGCCCATTCTGAACAAATCCAGAGATAACTGAGTTCCACGATACTGCATTCCTCTGATTCATCTTTCTGAAAATACTTACTGCCTTGCGCATTTGACCATCATGGGCATAGCCAGCAATCATGGTGTTCCAGGAAACCATGTCCTTGTTCGGCATTTGCTGGAACAACGCCATGGCCTCGTCCAGCATTCCACAGTGGACATATCCAGATATCATCGTATTCCAGCACACCGCGTCTCGGACCTCAAGTCCATCAAAGATGTGGCGTGCATCCTTGACCATCTTGCTCTGCACATAGCCATGCATCAGCGCAGTCTTTGCTGCAAAACTGTCGAAAGGCATCTTGTTCAGCATATCCTTTGCTTCTTGGAGCTTCCCAGCACGCACCAATGCACTTATGATAGTCGTCCATGAGATTGAGTTCTTATCTGGCATCTCTGTAAACAACTTATAGGCCTCCTCCATGTTCGAAAGCCGCGCATACCCACCAAGCATCACATTCCAAGACACGACGTTGCGTTCAGGCATTCTGTCGAACAGTTCTCTCGCCTCGCCTATCCTCTCTGCCCGGCAATAACCATTCAGCAAGGTAACCCAAGATACGACATTAGGCGATGGGATCCTCTCGAATAAGCCAGAAGCCGCGTCGAGATCCCCAGCACGCACGTACCCATCCAGAATCACGTTCCAGGACACCATGTCCCTCTGCGGCATCTCGTCAAAGAATCGGACTGCCCGGGCCATTTTCCCATCACGGGTCATCCCCACCAGCACCGAGTTCCAAGAAACTATGTCAGGGTTCGGCATTTCCCGCAGCAGCGCCACCGCGTCGTCAAACCTGCCGTTCTTCGCGTACCCGGAGATCATCGCGTTGTAGCACGCCGCGCACTTCTCCCCGGGCATCCGGTCGAACGTGTCCCTCGCGAGCTTCAGCTCGCCCGCGCGGGCGTAGCAGGAGACCATGAGTGTCCAGGAGAAGTCGTCCCGGGCGGGCATTGCGCCGAACAGCTCCCGGGCGTCCGCGACGCGGCCGTGGTCTGAGCAGGCGGAGATCATGGCGTTCCACGAAACGGTGTTGCGGCGGGGCATCTCGTCGAAGAGGCGCCGCGCGTCGGCGAAGCGGCCGTGGCGCGCGAAGGCGGAGAGCATGGCGTTGTAGGAGACGGTGTTGCGGCGGGGCATCTCGTCGAACAGGCGGCGCGCGGCGGACAGCTGGCCCGAGCGCGCCAGGCGGGTGAGCTCCTGGTTGCCACGGAACACGGCGGACTCCGCCGCCGAGGCCAAGCCGGTGGCCTTGGCGGCTGCCATGAGGTGGTTGCCGGCGGTGGCGGACGAGGGTGTCACAGTGTCACTGACTGGCCTGAGGAAGGGAGTACTGGGTTCGCGGCTTTGGGCTTGTGAAGCATCTGGGCCCGAAACGGGAACGCTTGTTAAACCATGAAAGCTCACAGCCCATACGATGGCAATCCACACTTCCACCGTACTATAGAGTGATTTCTTTTTCTTTTTTTTTTGAACGGGTACGGGTCCAGAAGGACCTGGATGTTGCCTCGTATATAAACGGTGGATGAAAAAGTTACAGGGGAGTCCACTGACAAACTAGTAACTGCAGAAAAGGCCCCAGAAATTACAACAAGGTCCTCAGGACAAAAAAATAAAAAGCAATCGGGTCCTCGAGATCCTTCTCCACCATCGAGAGCTGAGCTCCGCCGCCGCGCCAGGAATACCGGCACCGGGGACGAACCACTTGGGCCAGCACCATTGGAAGGTGCGCAGCAGCAGGAGCTGAAGATCCTCTGCATCGGCTTGAAGCCTAGAGGAAGATAGACCATCGAATCGAGGCTTAGGAGGGTCACCTTTCGACCATGATGAGCAGAGGCAGGGCGGAGGTAACCGCCGGCATGAGTCCTCCGCTGAAGAACTCCAGAAGCGAGAGCAAGGAAGCACTCCAGCGCAGCAGATGTTCCCCGCCGTCTCCAAGCCACCGCTTCCTGAACAGCCGCAACTTCCCTTCCCCCCTCGCCGCCACGACCGGCCAGGGAAAGGAGAAGGACCACCCAGAGAAGCTTGTGCTTGGCACGGGATAAGGGCCCTTTATTTATGGAGTAGCCCGCCACCCAGATCTTCACCGCATCCGACTCCGATCGCCGGAGTAACTCGTCGGAGAAGAAGGTCGCAGGCCGGATCCAGATCTCGGCCAAGAGATCTAGCAGCCAACTCCCGGCATAGAGCCAAACTCCGGCATAAAGCCAAGAAAACCTAGATCTACTAGAACTATACACTATCCTAGCTCCGGCGCCTCCCCTAGGCCATCTCCGACCGGCTATGCCGGCGGAGAGGCCGTCGGATCGGCCCGGTTTCCGGTGGGAGACACTCAGCTACTGTAGCGGGAGGAGAGAGGGGAGGGGGGAATGAGCGGCCAGAGTGATTTCCGGTCTAGTTGAAATGTTGAATTGCTTGGATTTTTTTATTTTTTAAAAAAAAATTGGGATCCATCCAAGGACCGAGAAACTTGCATTAACTCATAACGGTGGAGTTACAACATACATATAGAATCTTGAAAAATATAAACACGTCCATGATCCATGATATTAGCATAGAGAACCTCACATCTATGTGATCAGGTCCATCTCCATCGAGCTTGTGATGCGTCCAACCATGAGCAACCGCGGACACCAGGGACATGCCACTTGGGTCACTATAACGGAAGCCACTCATAGCGTAGCTGAAAGGCCTCCACAGCTGGAGATTGAGGAAGGCCTTATGTTGTCCATCCAAAGCCAGCATCCGAAGAGTGAGTGGCCGCCTTTTGTCGTGAAGGGTCGACAACATTTATGCCGCCGAGGATGGGTTCCTAATACCCATGCCGTCCTTCGAAGGATTCGCTGATGAATAGGTCAACGCAGCACTCAACTTCTCCCGGATTGCTTTAGATCTCGTCGGATCTATACAAATCCCATTCTCGCCTGCTCCTTCCACCACCAAGGCTGTAAGAACAAGGACAGAATCCTCCAGATCTTCCTTGACAGGAGCAACCTCAAGCTAATTTTTTGTGGAGGGAGAGGAGGCACTGCTTCTCACCTCCAGCTCCCACCCACCGAAGCATCGCAAGCAGTATTAGAATCACCCAGTCAGCAAACGTCGCCTGCAATCCTTGGCCACTATATCTCCACCGACATAGTGCCAAAATGGGATACTACCTGAACTCTAGATCGAACCCTAGCCCTGGACAACCTACAACTAGTTTGTACAAGCCAGCCTCCTCTCCCCCGTCACCTAAGGCTAGCGAAGCTGCCCGGCGAAGAAGTGTGAGAGGAGCATGGGGTCGATAGGACATCTCAAAAGTGGAGGAGGAAGAGGGAGAAAGAAGGAAGGGAAATGAGAAATCTGAGTTTTCGAAGATAAAATTGGAAATAGCTAGTTCAAAAAATTTGTGATTTATTAGGAGAGTTGTTAAGTAAACACCAAATAGTACATACAAGCACATAACCGCACATCGTCGTTGCTACTATTGATATCGAAGAAACCTACACATTCGGCCCTCCCCTCCCCTGCCCCCTCCCGAGAAATCCTGGATGGGAAATGTTCACCCGCGCCTATAACCTGGAGGTCGGATGTTTGGTGACCTTCAAATGGGAATGCGACGATGAGCTCAGGATGAAGGTGTTTGATAACACATGGGGAGCACGTCGCACCCCATAGCGCAACCTCAATTAAAATTTGTTTTGTTGTTTACGGTCTTTGTCGGGTTTATTTATCAGGATCGCCGGTGTGTGCAAGCTCTTCATAATTTGGGGAGCAGGTGTTGGCGCTCTCCACGGCGCACTGTCGGCATCTATTTGGAGGATGCCGGTGAAGATGCTTTAACCGCTTAAATGGCGGCCGGCCGATCTTCTGTGCCGCCAGCTTCCGGTTAGGCTTCGAGCGTGGTGGTCTTCGTCTACCTCAAGCTGAACTTGTTTCGCGTCTTTGTGTGCTTGGGGTGTGCGTAGTGTTGTAAGCCGCTTGCATCATTATTGTAACAACGGCCGTATGGATTTATTAATTTAAAGCTAAACATTTGTGCTTTAAAAAAATGCTTAAACCAAAAAATGTTGCAGAATAACCATGTCTACGGATGCTCACTTCCAAGCTGCGTGGACTCGTTGATACGGGTTGTTGGCCCGATCTTTCACGGTGCACCACCTCGATCACGTAGAATCGATAACTCTCCAATCACGTGTGCGATACACGCGACCTGAAGATGGGGGACGCCAGTCCGGTGAGCAACTCGACGAAGAAGACTGAACCTCAAGCAGAATAGACACGCCAAGCTCGATGACCCTCGACAGTTCGAGGACCTTCTGGCACGCACGATCACCTTCGACAGACTCAAGAACTATCACACCTTTGTTGAATAGATAACCGGACGAACGCTCGAGACGCCGTCACGCGCGCCGATCCCACAGGGGACAGTGATAGTCTGAACACAAAGTTGTACATAATTCTGATTTAACCTAATCTACCAAACCCTAGGCCGCACCATCTCCTTATATGATGGAGAGGTGGCCGGGCAGCCCCTATTAATTGGGCTTAAACTAACTGACTTGGACAGGCTCAAGTCAAACAGAGACACTTAAAACTCTAATTGGCCCATGATCGACATGGCTACATTATTTGTCCTAATAACAATAGTATGATAAAATACTGATATAACCTTAGATTTAATCGTCATATCACAAGCTCTTCTAGCATACTACCAAGTTAGCTGGATATCCTCATCACTCGCACCGCTTGTGTCCCGACAGTAGCTACCATTTGTTCTCTCGCTGGAAAGATCGGTAGCTCACACCAGGCAGGATCATTGAGCTTGGCAAGTTGCGACCTGCACGTTGCTTGCACTAGTGGAAAACAGGCCTTTTGATCCGGGTGGTAAGGGCCTTTTGTCGCGGGCGGCCATCCGCGACAAGCAAGGCGCGATAAAAGGTAGGCCTTTTGTCGCGGGTCGCTTATGACCCGCGACATAAGGTCCACCACGTGGCAGCCGCGGGGCGCGCAGGGCACAGGCCCTTTTGTCGCGGGCGGTATTACCACCCGCGACAAAAGGCCCTCTACGTGGCGCGCGCACAACGCTGCTGCTTTAGGGTTTGAGGGGTGCAGCACCCCTCCCCCCCCCCCCCCGCCACCGACCGCCTGTTATTTCATTTTTTTCGTTCGAAAATAAAAGTTGCATATATTTGTACGCTACTAGAAGTTGTACACGTTCATTCATTATATATATATATAGATCGATCAAACAAATATTGGAAGCAAAAGTCGATTCCCCTTACACATATTTGTAGATTCCCTACATATATACATGGAGCTCACGATCGACAAGCGGTACTAACGACCGTCTATTTGGAAGTAGATCATCTATTTGGACTAAACAAGCCTTTGTTGTTTATTACTTCTCTAACCAAAAGTCCCGCCAGTTCCTCCGCGATTCCTAGTGCGTGTTCCTTTGGTTGGAGTCTGTCCCGCATGAAGTCGACCTATATACGAAAATGAGATGAGTATGACTATATCAGTCTTGATAACGAAATATTGATGATAATAAATAAAGTTGTGAATGTTATTGCTTACGTTGAATTTATTTTTGTTCTGCTTCTCAGTGGTTAACATGCGAATGGACTCGCAAACGTAGTATCCACATAGATTCGTCCCTTGTGGCTGCTGGGGGCACGGTACAGGAGTAAATGTTAGCTTCTTTGCAAAGGTAATCTCCTTATGATGATTCTTCAAAGCTTGCCAAGCCCTGCCAGGCAAAAGAATGATTGAATGAGTGGATAATTAATTGATATCTCACAAAAGATAAAGCGCGGCGATAAAGGAAATTACACTTGGAGCAACTTCTGCAAGTCCTGGAACCCGTCCACGCCTCTACTCAGTGGGTCTTTTACTTCAACTATTCCCTTATCAGGTTGAATGTCTAGTAGAATCCAGTGGAAGCTGCACATGTTATGCATATACGTCAGGAATTACACTTAACATCGAGTAAGAAAAATTGAATGTGCATAAAAGATCATTAAGACTCTCACTCGTAGTTGTAAGAAAACAATACTGAATCACAGAAATATTGCTCCCCCAAAAACCTTAGTAGGTTTCCCCCCGTTTCTTCGCGTTTATGCTTCACCGTTTCAACATGTATTTTATCTGGGTCAATAAACCCAACATTGATAATATTATTACTTTTGCATTCACTGATCTTCAGTCTGCATAAGAGAACCCATAAGATATAATGAGTATATATATGCAATGAAAACGAAGATGAACTGAATGAAAATGAACTTATATGTAGTTAACAACTTACAAGCAATAGCAACTCATGAGAGATTTGTCGAGGGCATCTAGATTGAATAACTGTCAGAGTTCATTCATCTCAATATGGATCTCCTCCTTTCGGTAGTAATATTCCCATGGTATACTCGCCACGATGTACATTATGTCCTCCTTGCATGCATCAAGGTACCACTGATGCAAATTCCGCATATGTGTTGGCAGTTTATGCAGCTGCTCTCTGCTGACCAAGTCGGCCCCGTAGACAAATTTAGGAGCTACATCAGCAATGGGTAGTGCAGCATCTGCTGCAGACAGCAATTCCTCCACGGTAACTGAACATGAAGCCGCTAGCCTTGCAGCTTCTTCCATATCGATACCACCATGATGTTCCTGGTACAGCTTGGGAACATTAAGCACTTTGAGTGCTGGGATCGATTGTTTGGGCTGAGCACCGAGGAGGGGAACTTCCTTTCTCTTTTTGCCTTTTGTCGTTTGCTTGGCCTTGAGGGGTGCACTTGTTGAACTTGACTTTTTCTCAGCTGCACTTCTAGCTGATGATTTGCTCGTGCCAGCAATGTCCTTCTCCTTAGCCTTTTCATCCTTCTTTTGGTCAATTACCTTCGCAAGAGTGCGTGTATAGTCATCCTTCTTCTCGTGTAACTCATACTGCGATGGTGTGTTCAGAAAACTAGTAGCATATTCTATTTGCTTCTCTGTGTATGGCTCTGGCGCTGGAGGTTTTGGCTTATGAAAAAAATCATAATTGTATTTCTTAACAATGGCATCATTTTCCTCCGGGGTACGATCGTAAGGACGGGGGGGAGGAACCTTTGGTACTTTTGGAAGGGGCGACTTCTTGCGGACAGGACTCTTGAAACGCTTCCGGCTGGGTGCATTCCGACTCTTAGTGGGCAGAGGCGGCGGCGCTGGAGATGGAGATGGACTACCAATGTCGTGGTCGACGTCGTACCCACGGGGTGATGGTGGCGACATGTGATCAGTAGGAGGAGGTGATGGTGGCCTGCGATCACCTGGAGGAGGTGATGGTGACCTGCTGGGACGACTGGTATTAGGTGCTACCCAGCCTGGCAGCCTGATGTTCTTCTTTTTCCAGAGAATGATTTCTCCCAGCACCTCTCTGAGTGTAAGCCCCCCATCACCTCCAGGGATATCGAGCTCCAATGTCTCCCACGACGGGACAACTGAATCCACCCCGACACGAGCATAGCCAGCTGGAATCGGATTGCCATGCCATGTTGCCGGCTCACCTTCAGGTCCAAATGCCGGTAAGACATAGCCGACCGCCACCTTAACAGAAACCTTCCTGAACACCTCATGGAGATCACAAGGTGTTTCTCCTTGATTCCATCCAAGGGGTCGCCAGGACCGGCATCTATCATCATCCGTGTAGGAGGGGCCTCCGAGTCGGCCACGCTGCTGTCTCGTCGCTGAGATATGTCAGCGGTATTATCTGGCGGGCGTTGTCCTTTTAGTTCATTTATCTCCCGCTGCTGCTGCTGAAGCTCCCGCTGCTGCTGGTCAAGTCGGCGTTGGAACTCGGCCATCCGGTCATTCTGCACCTCCAGCTGGCGTTGTTTAGCTCTCGCTCGGCTTCTATAAGTCTCCGCGTCGGCCGGAAACCCAAGCGACCACGGAACACTAGGGCCGAAGCCTCTTGTTCGTCCTCCCTTCTCAGGATTACCGAGGACAAGCGTCAGCAAGTCTTTCTCTCTATCGGGAGCAAACTTTAGTTTTCCCGCCTTTATATCTGTCGTCACTTCAATCCATTTTTGCCTGGGTACCCTAACCCTGGTGTCACTTTCAACAATGTTCCCTGTCTTCATGTCATACTCACAGCCATGCGCGAGGAACCAATTTCGAGCCCTAGTGTCCCATCCTTCTCGCGTGGGTTCTGGAGTGATCCCGTTCAGCTCCATCTCAGCCTCTTGTGCATCCCACTTAGGCATGGCTACTCCGTAGCCCCCTCGCCCTGTATGATGGTGATATTTCTTTTCGCTTGCATTCTTCTTGTTTTTCGTTGACAGGTTCACAGCCTCCTCTGATTCTTTGTACCTCACAAATTCTTCCCAGTTATGCTCCTGCTTCGCTAGGTAGTTCTCGAATAATGGAGGCTTCTTGTCTTTCTTATAATTTTTCCATAACCGGTTCTTATACGCCCGGAAAAGTTCCCCCATCTTCTTAAGAGCCCATTTCTTCACTAGCGCCCGCTGCTTAGCATTCTCAGACTCCGATCCCAAATCTGGCAAAGTGAAATGTGCCATGAGGTCTCTGAAAAGTGTGTCTTTGTACCTATCGGCAACCTGATTTTCGGACACATTCTTGGTCTTGTTCCATTCTCTGACAGTGATCGGGATACGATCTCTAACCACAACTCCGCACTGATTTTTGAACTTCACTCCGACATTCTCGGGTACCACCGGTTGGCCTTCCGGTGATATAGCTTCAATTGTGAAGTGGTCTTTTTTGGTCAACTTCTTTGCCAGGCCTCGTTTCTCTATCTTATCTTCGGAGGCCTAAGAGAATACATATAGAATTGCATTAATGCCTCTATACTAATGCCTCAATACATATGTACATATAGAATTCCATTAATACCTCGTCATGACTGGAGCCGTCGGCTTCTCCGTCACCGGAGCCGTCGGCTTCTCCGTCACCGGAGCCGTCGGCTTCTCCATGACCGGAGCCGTCGGCTTCTCCATGACCGGAGCCGCGGGCTTCTCCATCACCGGAGTCGCGGTCTTCTCGGTCGGCTTCTGTACCATCGCGGATTATTTTCGCGAACATGTCTTCCTGTTCCAAGTCCCGTTCGAATGGGTCCATTGTTTCTGCAAAAGAATTAAATCGATAAGTACATGTTCTAACCCTAACCCTAATCAAACACAAACCAAACCCTAACCCTAATCAAACACAAACCAAACCCTAACCCTAATCGGCGACACGTGTTTGCGAGAGGGAGAGGGTGTCCGCGACGCGTGTTTGCGAGAGGGAGAGGGTGTCGGCGACTGATACGTCTCCGATGTATCGATAATTTCTTATGTTCCATGCCACATTATTGATGTTATCTACATGTTTTATGCACACTTTATGTCATATTCGTGCATTTTCTGGAACTAACCTATTAACAAGATGCCGAAGTGCCGATTCTTTGTTTTCTGCTGTTTTTGGTTTCAGAAATCCTAGTAACGAAATATTCTCGGAATTGGACGAAATCAACGCCCAGGGGCCTATTTTTCCACGAAGCTTCCAGAAGTCCGAAGACGAAATGAAGTGGGGCCACAGGGTGGCCAAACCCTAGGGCGGCGCGGCCCACCCCCTGGCCGCGCCGACCTATGGTGTGGGGCCCCTGTGCCCCCTCCTGACTTGCCCTTCCGCCTACTTAAAGCCTCCGTGACGAAACCCCCAGTACCGAGAGCCACGATACGGAAAACCTTACTGAGACGCCGCCGCCGCCGATCCCATCTCGGGGGATCCAGGAGATCGCCTCCGGCACCCTGCCGGAGAGGGGATTCATCTCCCGGAGGACTCTACGCCGCCATGGTCGCCTCCGGAGTGATGTGTGAGTAGTCTACCCCTGGACTATGGGTCCATAGCAGTAGCTAGATGGTTGTCTTCTCCCCATTGTGCTATCATTGTCGGATCTTGTGAGCTGCCTAACATGATCAAGATCATCTATCTGTAATTCTATATGTTGCGTTTGTTGGGATCCGATGAATAGAGAATACTTGTTATGTTGATTATCAAAGTTATATCTATGTGTTGTTTATGATCTTGCATGCTCTCCGTTATTAGTAGATGCTCTGGCCAAGTTGATGCTTGTAACTCCAAGAGGGAGTATTTATGCTCGATAGTGGGTTCATGCCTGCATTGACACCTGGGACAGTGACAGAAAGTTCTAAGGTTGTGTTGTGATGTTGCCACTAGGGATAAAACATTGATGCTATGTCTAAGGATGTAGTTGTTGATTACATTACGCACCATACTTAATGCAATTGTCTGTTGCTTTACAACTTAATACTGGAGGGGGTTTGGATGATAACCTGAAGGTGGACTTTTCAGGCATAGATGCATGCTGGATGGCGGTCTATGTACTTTGTCGTAATGCCCAATTAAATCTCACTATACTCATCGTGATATGTATGTGCATGGTCATGCTCTCTTTATTTGTCAATTGCCCAACTGTAATTTGTTCACCCAACATGCTGTTTATCTTATGGGAGAGACACCTCTAGTGAACTGTGGACCCCGGTCCAATTCTCTTTACTGAAATACAATCTACTGCAATATTGTTCTACTGTTTTCTGCAAACAATCATCTTCCACACAATACGGTTAATCCTTTGTTACAGCAAGCCGATGAGATTGACAACCTCACTGTTTCGTTGGGGCAAAGTACTTTGGTTGTGTTGTGCAGGTTCCACGTTGGTGAAGGAGATATGCCCTAGAGGCAATAATAAAGTGGTTATTATTTATATCTTTATGTTTATGATAAATGTTTATATATCATGCTATAATTGTATTAACCGAAACATTAGTACATGTGTGATATGTAGACAACAAAGAAGTCCCTAGTATGCCTCTTAACTAGCTTGTTGATTAATAGATGATTAGTTTCATAATCATGAACATTGGATGTTATTAATAACAAGGTTATATCATTATATGAATGATGTAATGGACACACCCAATTAAGCATAGCATAAGATCTCGTCATTAAGTTATTTGCTATAAGCTTTCGATACATAGTTACCTAGTCCTTATGACCATGAGATCATGTAAATCACTTATACCGGAAAGGTACTTTGATTACACCAAACGCCACTGCGTAAATGAGTGGTTATAAAGGTGGGATTAAGTATCCGGAAAGTATGAGTTGAGGCATATGGATCAACAGTGGGATTTGTCCATCCCGATGACGGATAGATATACTCTGGGCCCTCTCGGTGGAATGTCGTCTAATGTCTTGCAAGCATATGAATAAGTTCATAAGAGACCACATACCACGGTACGAGTAAATAGTACTTGTCAGGAGACGAGGTTGAACAAGGTATAGAGTGATACCAAAGATCAAACCTCGGACAAGTAAAATATCGCATGACAAAGGGAATTGGTATCGTATGTGAATGGTTCATTCGATCACTAAAGTCATCGTTGAATATGTGGGAGCCATTATGGATCTCCAGATCCCGCTATTGGTTATTGGTCGGAGTGAGTACTCAACCATGTCCGCATAGTTCACGAACCGTAGGGTGACACACTTAAAGTTGGATGTTGAAATGGTAGAACTTGAATATGGAATGGAGTTCGAATATTTATTCGGAGTCCCGGATGAGATCCCGGACATCACGAGTAGTTCCGGAATGGTCCGGAGAATAAGATTCATATATAGGAAGTCATATTCCAAGTTTGGAAATGATCCGGTGCATTTATGGCAGGTTCTAGAAGGTTCTAGAAAAGTCCGGAAGAAATCATCATGGAAAGTAGAGTCCCGGAGGGACTCCACCTTGCATGACCAGCCAACCCTAAAGGGGAGGAGTCCAAGGTGGACTCCTCTAGGGTGGCCGGCCAAACCCCCTCATGGAAAGGGGGAATCCCACCCCAAGTGGGATTCCCACCTTGGGTAGGTTTTCCTACATATGGGAGGTTTCATTGTTGGGGTCTTATTCGAAGACTTGGATACCAACACTTGGGGATTTCCACCTATATAATGAGGAGGAGAGGGAGGGGGCTGCCTACTCTTGGCCGCACCACCTAGGGCTGCCCTTGGCCGGTGCCCTAGCCTCCCCCTCTCTCCCCAAACCCTAGCGGTCTCTCTCCTCCACCACATCCCGCACGCTTAAGCGAAGCTCCGCCGGATTTCTCCACCACCACCGACACCACGCCGTCATGCTGTCGGATTCAAGAGGGGCTACTACTTCCGCTGCCCGCTGGAACGGGGAGGTGGACGTCGTCTTCATCAACAACCGAACGTGTGACCGAGTACGGAGGTGCTGCCCGTTCGTGGCGCCGGAAGCGATCGTGATCAAGATCTTCTACGTGCTTTTGCAAGCGGCAAGTGAACGTCTACCGCAGCAACAAGAGCCTCATCTTGTAGGCTTTGGAATCTCTTCAAGGGTGAGACTCGATAACCCCTCGTTGCTACCGTCTTCTAGATTGCATCTTGGCTTGGATTGCGTGTTCGCGGTGGGAAAATTTTTGTTTTCTATGCAACGTTATCCTACAGTGGTATCATAGCCGTGTCTATGCATAGATGGTTGCACGAGTAGAACACAATGGTTTGTGGGCGTTGATGCTTATGTTATCTTTAGTTTGAGTACTTTGCATCTTTGTGGCATAGTGGGATGAAGCGGCTCGGGCTAACTTTACATGACCGCGTTCATGAGATTTGCTTCACGCTCGACATGCAACTTGTATTGCATAAGTGGCTTTGCGGGTGTCTGTCTCTCCTACTATAGTGAAGATTCAATTTACTCTTCTATTGACAACACTAGTATCACCGTTGTGGTTCATGTTCGTAGGTAGATTAGATCTCTCTCGAAAACCCTAAACCACGTAAAATATGCAAACCAAATTAGAGACGTCTAACTTGTTTTTGCAGAGTTTGGTGATGTGATATGGCCATAATGTGATGATGAATATGTATGAGATGATCATTATTGTATTGTGGCAACCGGCAGGAGCCTTATGGTTGTCTTTAAATTTCATGTTGAGTAGTATTTCAAAGTAGTTGTAATAGTTGCTACATGAGGTGAACAACCATGAAGACGGCGCCATGAACCTTGACGCTACGCCGACGATGATGGAGATCATGCCCGTTGATGATGGAGATCATGTCCGTGCTTTGAAGATGAAGATCGAAGGCACAAAGACTAAAGGGCCATATCATATCACATATGAATTGCATGAGATGTTAATCCTTTATGCATCTTATTGTGCTTAGATCGCGACGGTAGCATTATAAGATGATCCCTCACATTAATATCAAGATAATAAAGTGTTCTCCCCTTGATACGTCTCCGACGTATCGATAATTTCTTATGATCCATGCCACATTATTGATGTTATCTACATGTTTTATGCACACTTTATGTCATATTCGTGCATTTTCTGGAACTAACCTATTAACAAGATGCCGAAGTGCCGATTCTTTGTTTCTGCTGTTTTTGGTTTCAGAAATCCTAGTAACGAAATATTCTCGGAATTGGACGAAATCAAAGCCCAGGGGCCTATTTTTCCACGAAGCTTCCAGAAGTCCGAAGGAGAGACGAAGAGGGGCCACGAGGGAGCCAAACCCTAGGGCGGCGCGGGCCCCCCCTTGGCCGCGCGGCCCTATGGTGTGGGCCCCCCGTGCCGCCTCTTGACCTGCCCTTCCGCCTACAAATAGCCTCCGTGACGAAACCCCCAGTACCGAGAGCCACGATACGGAAAACCTTACTGAGACGCCGCCACCGCCGATCCCATCTCGGGGGATCCAGGAGATCACCTCCGGCACCCTGCCGGAGAGGGGAATCATCTCCCGGAGGACTCTACACCGCCATGGTCGCCTCCGGAGTGATGAGTGAGTAGTCTACCCCTGGACTATGGGTCCATAGCTGTAGCTAGATGGTTGTCTTCTCCCCATTGTGCTATCATTGTCGGATCTTGTGAGCTGCCTAACATGATCAAGATCATCTATCTGTAATTCTATATGTTGCGTTTGTTGGGATCCGATGAATAGAGAATACTTGTTATGTTGATTATCAAAGTTATATCTACGTGTTGTTTATGATCTTGCATGCTTTCCGTTACTAGTAGATGCTCTGGCCAAGTAGATGCTTGTAACTCCAAGAGGGAGTACTTATGCTCGATAGTGGGTTCATGCTCGCATTGACACCGGGACGATGTGAGAAAGTTCTAAGGTTGTGTTGTGCTTGTTGCCACTAGGGATAAAACATTGATGCTATGTCTAAGGATGTAGTTGTTGATTACATTACGCACCATACTTAATGCAATTGTCTGTTGCTTTGCAACTTAATACGGAGGGGTTCGGATGATAACTTTGAAGGTGGACTTTTTAGGCATAGATGCAGTTGGATGGCGGTCTATGTACTTTGTCGTAATGCCCAATTAAATCTCACTATACTCATCATGATATGTATGTGCATGGTCATGCCCTCTTTATTTGTCAATTGCCCAACTGTAATTTGTTCACCCAACATGCTGTTTGTCTTATGGGAGAGACACCTCTAGTGAACTGTGGACCCCGGTCCAATTCTCTTTACTGAAATACAATCTACTGCAATACTTGTTCTACTGTTTTCTGCAAACAATCATCTTCCACACAATACGGTTAATCCTTTGTTACAGCAAGCCGGTGAGATTGACAACATCACTGTTTCGTTGGGGCAAAGTACTTTGGTTGTGTTGTGCAGGTTCCACGTTGGCGCCGGAATCTCTGGTGTTGCGCCGCACTACATCCCGCCGCCATCAACCTTCAACGTGCTTCTTGGCTCCTCCTGGTTCGATAAACCTTGGTTTCTTTCTGAGGGAAAACTTGCTGCTGTGCGCATCATACCTTCCTCTTGGGGTTCCCAACGAACGTGTGAGTTACACGCCATCAAGCTCTTTTTCTGGCGCTGTTGCCGGGGAGATCAAGACACGCTGCAAGGGGAGTCTCCACTTCTCAATCTCTTTACTTTGTTTTTGTCTTGCTTATTTTTATTTACTACTTTGTTTGCTGCACTAAATCAAAATACAAAAACATTAGTTGCTAGTTTTACTTTATTTGCTATCTTGTTTGCTATATCAAAAACACAAAAAAATTAGTTTACTTGCATTTACTTTACTTGACTCATCATGTTTCCTTTTAATTTTACCACAAAAGACATACCGGTAGGACGTGGGTCTATAGTTGGGAGAAATAATATAGAAGAATTTTTCAATCATGTTAGTACCATTGAAAATTTTGAAGATAGACACTTGGTAGACCTTGCGCCTACTTATGAAATTGCTGCCGCGCATTTAGTTACTTTGTTGGAGACTAAATTTGTTAATCTTAATCCTATAATCCAACACATGTTTCTCACACTTGGTGATATGGAAGAAGGGGAAAAGAAAGATTTTGTTTTAGAAACCCTTCTTAGAGAATTTGGTGGTCTAGCAAGAGAAGCTAGAAAGGTCTTTGCTAAATTTAATATGCTTGGTTCTCATACTAATTTTGTTAGTCTCCTTGAAAAGATGGACATGGATAGAAATAAGATACACTAATAATATTGATGATGGTGGGGAGATCAAAGCACCAATACCATGTAAACTCCTAGCTATGAATGATGCACTAGAAAATAACTATGCTTGGCTTGTTCCTGAAAATTTGTTTGATGAGAGTAGCACGCCTAAGACTAATGAAAAGGGAGGTGCTGAAACTTATGTATCAAATATACTATGCCTAGTTGAGAATGATTCACACCCCGCTGAGGACACACCACCCTTCGATAATACTTGATACACACTTTCTGCGCCTAGCTGAAAGGCGTTAAAGAAAAGCGCTTATGGGAGACAACCCATGTTTTTACCTACAGTACTTTGTTTTTATTTTGTGTCTTGGAAGTTGTTTACTACTGTAGCAACCTCTCCTTATCTTAGTTTTGTGTTTTGTTGTGCCAAGTTAAGCCGTTGATAGAAAAGTAAGTACTAGATTTGGATTACTGCGCAGTTCCAGATTTCTTTGCTGTCACGAATCTGGGTCTACCTCCCTGTAGGTAGCTCAGAAAATTAAGCCAATTTACGTGCATGATCCTCAGATATGTACGCAACTTTCATTCAATTTGAGCATTTTCATTTGAGCAAGTCTGGTGCCATTTTAAAATTCGTCAATACGAACTGTTCTGTTTTGACAGATTCTGCCTTTTATTTCGCATTGCCTCTTTTGCTATGTTGGATGAATTTCTTTGATCCACTAATGTCCAGTAGCATTATGCAATGACCAGAAGTGTTAAGAATGATTGTGTCACCTCTGAATATGTCAATTTATATTGTGCACTAACCCTCTAATGAGTTGTTTCGAGTTTGGTGTGGAGGAAGTTTTCAAGGATCAAGAGAGGAGTATGATGCAACATGATCAAGGAGAGTGAAAGCTCTAAGCTTGGGGATGCCCCGGTGGTTCACCCCTGCATATATCAAGAAGACTCAAGCGTCTAAGCTTGGGGATGCCCAAGGCATCCCCTTCTTCATCGACAACATTATCGAGGTTCCTCCCCTGAAACTATATTTTTATTCCATCACATCTTATGTGCTTTTTCTTGGAGCGTCGGTTTGTTTTTGTTTTTGTTTTGTTTGAATAAAATGGATCCTAGCATTCACTTTATGGGAGAGAGACACGCTCCGCTGTAGCATATGGATAAGTATGTCCTTGGTTTCTACTCATAGTATTCATGGCGAAGTTTCTCCTTCGTTAAATTGTTATATGGTTGGAATTTGAAAATGATACATGTAGTAATTGCTATAAATGTCTTGGGTAATGTGATACTTGGCAATTGTTGTGCTCATGATTAAGCTCTTGCATCATATGCTTTGCACCCATTAATGAAGAAATACATAGAGTATGCTTAAATTTGGTTTGCATATTTGGTTTCTCTAAGGTCTAGATAATTTCTAGTATTGAGTTTGAACAACAAGGAAGACGGTGTAGAGTCTTATAATGTTTTCAATATGTCTTTTATGTGAGTTTTGCTGCACCGGTTCATCCTTGTGTTTGTTTCAAATAAACCTTGCTAGCCTAAACCTTGTATCGAGAGGGAATACTTCTCATGCATCCAAAATACTTGAGCCAACCACTATGCCATTTGTGTCCACCATACCTACCTACTACATGGTATTTTCCGCCATTCCAAAGTATATTGCTTGAGTGCTACCTTTAAAATTCCATCATTCACCTTTGCAATATATATCTCATGGGACAAATAGCTTAAAAACTATTGTGGTATTGAATATGTAATTATGCACTTTATCTCTTATTAAGTTGCTTGTTGTGCGATAACCATGTTCACTGGGGACGCCATCAACTATTCATTGTTGAATTTCATGTGAGTTGCTATGCATGTCCGTCTTGTCTGAAGTAAGAGAGATCTACCACCTTATGGTTAAGCATGCATATGTTAGAGAAGAACATTGGACCGCTAACTAAAGCCATGATCCATGGTGGAAGTTTCAGTTTTGGACATATATCCTCAATCTCAAATGAGAAAATTATTAATTGTTGTTACATGCTTATGCATAAAAGAGGAGTCCATTATCTGTTGTCTATGTTGTCCCGGTATGGATGTCTAAGTTGAGAATAATCAAAAGCGAGAAATCCAAATGCGAGCTTTCTCCTTAGACCTTTGTACAGGCGGCATAGAGGTACCCCTTTGTGATACTTGGTTAAAGCATATGTATTGCGGTGATAATCCAGGTAGTCCAAGCTAATTAGGACAAGGTGCGGGCACTATTAGTACACTATGCATGAGGCTTGCAACTTATAAGATATAATTTACATGATGCATATGCTTTATTACTACCGTTGACAAAATTGTTTCATGTTTTCAAAATCAAAGCTCTAGCACAAATATAGCAATCGATGCTTTTCCTCTATGGAGGACCATTCTTTTATTTTCAATGTTGAGTCAGTTCACCTATTTCTCTCCACCTCAAGAAGCAAACACTTGTGTGAACTTTGCATTGATTCCTACATACTTGCTTATTGCACTTATTATATTACTCTATGTTGACAATATCCATGAGATATACATGTTACAAGTTGAAAGCAACCGCTGAAACTTAATCTTCTTTTGTGTTGCTTCAATGCCTTTACTTTGAATTATTGCTTTATGAGTTAACTCTTATGCAAGACTTATTGATGCTTGTCTTGAAGTGCTATTCATGAAAAGTCTTTGCTTTATGATTCACTTGTTTACTCATGTCATATACATTGTTTTGATCGCTGCATTCACTACATATGCTTTACAAATAGTATGATCAAGATTATGATGGCATGTCACTCCAGAAATTATCTGTGTTATCGTTTTACCTGCTCGGGACGAGCAGAACTAAGCTTGGGGATGCTGATACGTCTCCGATGTATCGATAATTTCTTATGATCCATGCCACATTATTGATGTTATCTACATGTTTTATGCACACTTTATGTCATATTCGTGCATTTTCTGGAACTAACCTATTAACAAGATGCCGAAGTGCCGATTCTTTGTTTCTTGTTTTTGGTTTCAGAAATCCTAGTAACGAAATATTCTCGGAATTGGACGAAATCAAAGCCCAGGGGCCTATTTTTCCACGAAGCTTCCAGAAGTCCGAAGGAGAGACGAAGAGGGGCCACGAGGGAGCCAAACCCTAGGGCGGCGCGGGCCCCCCCCTTGGCCGCGCGGCCCTATGGTGTGGGCCCCCCGTGCCGCCTCTTGACCTGCCCTTCCGCCTACAAATAGCCTCCGTGACGAAACCCCAGTACCGAGAGCCACGATACGGAAAACCTTACTGAGACGCCGCCACCGCCGATCCCATCTCGGGGGATCCAGGAGATCGCCTCCGGCACCCTGCCGGAGAGGGGAATCATCTCCCAGAGGACTCTACACCGCCATGGTCGCCTCCGGAGTGATGAGTGGGTAGTCTACCCCTGGACTATGGGTCCATAGCTGTAGCTAGATGGTTGTCTTCTCCCCATTGTGCTATCATTGTCGGATCTTGTGAGCTGCCTAACATGATCAAGATCATCTATCTGTAATTCTATATGTTGCGTTTGTTGGGATCCGATGAATAGAGAATACTTGTTATGTTGATTATCAAAGTTATATCTACGTGTTGTTTATGATCTTGCATGCTTTCCGTTACTAGTAGATGCTCTGGCCAAGTAGATGCTTGTAACTCCAAGAGGGAGTACTTATGCTCGATAGTGGGTTCATGCCTGCATTGACACAGGACAGTGTGAGAAAGTTCTAAGGTTGTGTTGTGCTGTTGCCACTAGGGATAAAACATTGATGCTATGTCTAAGGATGTAGTTGTTGATTACATTACGCACCATACTTAATGCAATTGTCTGTTGCTTTGCAACTTAATACTGGAGGGGGTTCGGATGATAACCTGAAGGTGGACTTTTTAGGCATAGATGCAGTTGGATGGCGGTCTATGTACTTTGTCGTAATGCCCAATTAAATCTCACTATACTCATCATGATATGTATGTGCATGGTCATGCCCTCTTTATTTGTCAATTGCCCAACTGTAATTTGTTCACCCAACATGCTGTTTGTCTTATGGGAGAGACACCTCTAGTGAACTGTGGACCCCGGTCCAATTCTCTTTACTGAAATACAATCTACTGCAATACTTGTTCTACTGTTTTCTGCAAACAATCATCTTCCACACAATACGGTTAATCCTTTGTTACAGCAAGCCGGTGAGATTGACAACCTCACTGTTTCGTTGGGGCAAAGTACTTTGGTTGTGTTGTGCAGGTTCCACGTTGGCGCCGGAATCTCTGGTGTTGCGCCGCACTACATCCCGCCGCCATCAACCTTCAACGTGCTTCTTGGCTCCTCCTGGTTCGATAAACCTTGGTTTCTTTCTGAGGGAAAACTTGCTGCTGTGCGCATCATACCTTCCTCTTGGGGTTCCCAACGAACGTGTGAGTTACACGCCATCACCCCTCGTATGCACCGTTGTACAGTTCGTCGTTTCGAAGCATCTCGTGATGATCGGATGTGATAGACTCAACGTTCACATACAACGGGTGTAAGCAATGTTGCACACGCGGAATACTTGGGTTTGCTTGACGAGCCTAGCATGTACAGACATGGCCTCGGGACAATAGAAACCGAAAGGTTGAACACGAGTCATATGGATGATATGATCAACATGTTGATGTTCACCATTGAAGCTACATCATCTCACGTGATGATCGGTTTTGGTGTAGTGGATTTGGATCGTGTACCACTTAACAACTATGAGGGATGTTGTATTAAGTGGGAGTTCATTAGTAATTAGATTAAAACATGAACTAATTATCATAAACATAGTCTGAGTAGTATTTTGAATTAATTTTGTAGTATTGGCATCCGTTTTCTACCATGCGCTAGTCTTGTTATTGAGATAGAAATACTGTTAAAATCTGACAAGAAACTTTACGGATTGGTACCGTATTGTTAAAGAATCAAGAATTGATTAAGTCCTATTGCAAACTTTTAGTAAACCTCACATTGTTGATTCAAAGAGCTATGGTTTCAATTAGTACCTAAAGTTATCTTGTCTCCGTCAAACTTGAAGTTCAAATTTGTTTGAAAAGTAAGGAGCTGAAAATTTAGTTTTCAGAAATAATCAAGGTATGAGATATATGTGATATCTAAGACCTTATTGCAAGATGATAGAATATAATTTGGTGAGACTACATAAACTCATAAGTTTTATGGGAATGTATGAAGGTTGAAGACGCCAGGCGTCACAATCCTCCAACTATTGGGGCACTAACGATATTCGCATATCCATGAAGTTATCATCCTTAGTATGCACCGTTGCTAAGACTCGTCGTATCGAAGCATCACGTGATGATCGGGTGTGATAGATTCTACGTGTGCATACAACGGGTGCAAGCCAGATTTGCACATGCGAATACTAAGGTTAAACTTTATGAGCCTAGCATGTACAGACATGGTCTTAGAAAGTTGTCATGAATTGATGGATAAAATTATGAGTGAAATTGTTCATCGTATTAAAAAGTTACTAATAGTGAAATCTAGAACACTTGTCATATGATGATCAACTTCAAAATAAGTACTTCAAGGTTATTGGTATTAGACCAACAAACCTAGAAGTTATTGATGTTGAAGTGTTTTTCTGAATAATGAGGAAAGCTAAAAGAGAAACTGCAAAAGATATTTTGGCAGAAAGAAAGAAAAGACTAGAAAGTCTAGCTCAGGTGTATATAAATGATATACATGTTATGGTTGTATTCCTAGTTAGGTCACACTATGAAATTCTTGGGTATTAGTACCATATTGGTTGGTATGAAGTGTCATACAAAACAATGCAATACAAGAATACAATGGCCTGAGTGACTGACAAGGAATATGATAGGAATGCACGTCTGGAACAAAATAAAGTGTTATTGTGTTCGTCGTTGGCATTCTATCTAGCCCTTAGAATTTATAATAAAGAACTTAATAATTGTTATTTTGCTCTGGTCAAATGAAAACAATGAGTTGTTCAAATTATGACATTACTCCATGTACGATG
Source organism: Lolium perenne (assembly GCF_019359855.2). NCBI lineage: Eukaryota > Viridiplantae > Streptophyta > Magnoliopsida > Poales > Poaceae > Lolium > Lolium perenne. The sequence continues at coordinate 27,011,043 of NC_067248.2, read as the reverse complement.
GATAAGTTATTATAAATCTTAATGGTGAAACACACATACATAAAACTGACGCTAAAATGCCATAAGGCAAATGATTTGAATTCCACTTATTTGTGGAACCGCAATTTAGGTCATATTAGAAAGGAACGCATGAAGGAACTCCATGCAAATGGATTTTTGGAGTCATTCGATTTTTGAATCGTTTGGCGCTTGCAAATTTTTTCTAAAGAGAATGACTGAAATACCGTTCATAGGCCAAGAGTTGAACGGGCAACTAACTTAGTGAAAAAATACATGATGATGTATGTGGTTCACTGGGCATAGGTTGTGCGGGAGATTCTTCTACTTCATGAAAACTTCCAACAATGAATTGAGTATATATATGTCCATATATTCGATAAGGAAGAAGTTTGAAACATTTGAATGGATTCAAATAAATTTCAGCATGAGGTGGAAATCATCGTAATAGAAAAGTCAAATATCTATGATTGGATCATAGTGGAAATATTTGAATTACGAGTTTTAGCGAACATCTAAGAGAGTTATGAAATTGTTCTACAACTCACATTTCTTGGAGTATCATAGTGATGATGGAGTATCCGAGAGATGTATCCAAACCTTGTTGGGTCAATGATGAGATAAAATATTGATGCTATTATATTTTTGTGGATTATGCTTTAGTGACTACCGCTTTTACACTAAATAGAGCATCATCATAATCCGTTGAAATGACACCATACGAGTTATGGTATGGGTATAAACCCTAATAGTCTTTTCTTTAAATTTTGGTCTAAGAGTTTACAACCAAAATCGGATGAATGTCTTTGTTGGTTATCCCAAAGAATTAATTAGGAATTCTTCCCACGAGACAAAGACAAAAGTGTTTGTCAATGTTTCTTATTTCCGAGAAATTGTTTCTAGTGAAGTATTTAAGTGGGAGGACAATATATTTTGATAAGGTTTATGAACCTGAGCATAATGATCAGAGTAGCGCAGCATCGGAATTGGTTTCGGAAGCGGTCACGACGATCATGGCTCCCATGACTACAAAGTGTTTTAGCCATGGAGATCGAATTACATATTGAACCTTGTAGGTATGGTTTACTTTGTGATCAAATAAATGATTTGTGGACAAAGGATTGATTTTGAACAATGATAAACCAACTACAAACAAAGAAGTTATGATGGGCCCTGACTCCGTTAAAATGGCCATACGCCATGAATCCATAATAGATGAATACTTTTTGAAAGTAAATGGATCTATAGACTTGGATGAAATATCATTAAAGAAGCTCGACTTGTCGAAAAAAAATTGTTTACGACAAAGTTCAAAGAGTTGACTACGATAAGATTAGATCTTCCGTAGCAATGCTTATAGTCTATGTGGATTATTCTAGTAATCACTACATATTTCTTTTATGAAATATGTTAGTAGGATGGCAAAATACATTACTTATCAGAAGTGTGTATTAAAGGTGTATACAAGATACAACCAAGAGTTTTGCTGGTCCGTGGAATACTAGATAGGTATACGACTTCAAATTGGATGGAGTAAGTATCACGGAGTTGGAATCTTCACCAGATGAAATAGTCAAAGAGTTTTTGATTTCATCAGAGACGATGAAGAGGCTTGCATTTGCAAGAAATTAAGTGGGAGCGCTAAGACACATTTATTACACTTAATGGAGGTGACATATAGTTGGTTATAAATGATGTAATTATATACTTGATTAAAAGGTTTCATTGAGAATTAACTTCAATGAAAGGATATGGACTGAAACAAATTTAGTGTCAAGATCTATGAAGATAGATTGAAACACATAAATAAGTTTAAGTCAAAGTACATATGATAGATATTGAAGTAGTTCAATATAGAAATATTAAGAAAATGTTCTTGTCATGTTAAAGTTTTAACAAGACTTGAGTGTATCTGACACTCAATGAGTAAAAACACATGAGTGATTATAGATCACGAATAATATGTACACAATCAGATATCATGTGCTATAAAGTGTTATGAGCATATACCAGAATGATTCATATGATGATCATTGGGAGACAGTAAGAATATCCTTGAGTACTTTAGAAGAACTAAGGATATATATATATATATTTTTGTATGAAGAAATGACAAACAAATCACTGTAAGGTGTTACACCAATATTGTTTTTGTCACATATAAAATATAATTTCAATCTCAATATAGACTAAGTGTTGTTTAAAAGGTAGCACAATGAGCTAGAAGTTGTCTATGCTAGATTTAGAAGAGTTCTAAATATTGTGATGGATTCTACAAAAGAAGGCAGAGTATGTCATTGTTTTGACAATGACAAAGGATGTTAAGTCAAGAGGTTCTTTGAGAACTTGGTTGTAACACCCCAAATTTCAATGAAAAAGAAAGTTAGAGAATTCCAGAAATACAAAATTTCAAACCAACAAAAACTTTTCTTTGCATATAGTACCCTGCATAGGACTTGTGCATTTGAGTGATATGCCATGATGATTGTTATTACTTGTTATTGATATGCTCTAAAACCCTAGAGTGATCATGTGGAGATCACCAACCAAATAAATCAAAAAGGGAAGAAATTCCCATAATTGAAAAACCCTAAAAACCCTCACATATGCCCTATGGCATTTTTCGAAATTTTAACCCTAGACCTATTTGGTCTTCACCCTTAGTTGAATAATGTTGTGAAACACTTATTACAACTTTTGGAATCAAGGGTTCACCATTCAAATGAATTTCCAACACTTTTCCCACTCACATGTGATGATGACCAAATCTGCCAATTTCAGTCTGATCACCACTTTGAGCCCCTGCAATTCAATTTTCCCAAACCATTCTTTGCTAACTCCTTGCACCATTTCAAAGTCAACATCAAGGTGAACAACTTTGATGAAGACCACCCTGCCAAATTCATCTTTGATCACTAGCTATGCTCACCCAAAGTGGCAACTTTATAATGAGTTCAACAATCTTCACTTAGCCATTTTGGGCCATTTTTGAAATCCAATTTTTCCACCACCACCTCAACTCATCTCTGGTCAAATACAACTTATCTCAACTTTCACTTTTCAAAAACATTCACCATTTGAATTATTTCCATTTTTGATATTTTTGTATTTTCCAAATTTGAACCCTATTCATACACTATAGCAAATAGTGATCTACTCAAACTAACCTACTCTAACCAACCCCAAATGGTCCCCTGGTCCCCTCTCTCACTAACCCCAGCATAGAAACCCTAGGGAGGGAGAGAGAACATGCATGGCATGGCCATGCCGGCCCCATGCCGGCCATGCCGCACCTCCCCCTCTCTCCTTCATCGCCGACCCTGGCCACCATGTCCCTGCCCTCCACCTCACTCTACTGAGTCGCCTAGCATCGGCTGTTGTCGAGGAGGAGCCCTGCATTGGCCAGACCAGCACGCGTCCATGGCGCCCTGGACGCCGCTCGCGTCGAGCGCGTGCACGCCGCGGACACACCCTGGCCACGCGCCACGCCATGACCTCGAGCACCCCCTAGACCCCCGGCGAACACGTTGAGCCTCACCGTGACACCGCAGCGCGCCCAGACATGATCTCGACCACGACCCGTGCCCGCCGTCGCCGGAGAAGAGAACCCCGATCCGCCGCAGACGCGCCCATCGCGGAAGCAACGCGACCAACTTAGCCACCGCCCGACCCCGTTGTCGCCGCCAATAGCATCGCCAGGAGCCGTAGAACACTGCCACCACCTCGCCTAGCTCGATAGCTCGCCGGAGGAGCCGCGCCATGGTCGACTTCCTCACGGCCCCGCAGCACCCTCGCGTCCCTATAAAAGGAGACCTCTCCTCGTCGATCTGAGCACACCATCACCTTCCCCTCTTCTCACTCGATCACCTGAGCCACTCCACTGCCTCGATTAGCCACTGACGCCGCCCAATTGAAGCCTCACTGCCCGTGGTCGCCGCCGAAGCTCGCCGTCGATTGGAGCCGCCCCAGGACGAGCCGCCGGTACCAGGAGCTTCGCCGTCGTCGACATCGTCACCACGCACACTGCCAACCCTAGCTGGAGCCACCGTAAGCGCTCCGACCCCCTGCCCTCGCCTCCAGAACCTCTGCTTCTCGCCGGAGAAGACGACGACCGTGCGCCGTTGGATCGTCTTCTAATCCAACGCGCCACGTCGCTCGTACCGTTTCGGGATTTAACAGCCACTGACGCGTGGACCCCACGCTGTCAGCACGCCGCGCGTCTGTGGACCGTGGTGGGCTGGAGTGGGCCGTTTTAATTCAAATCCGCCCAGCTTCGTTTTCCCGCCGGCCCTTTTATTCAAATTTGATTTAAACCAATTCCAAACTTTTCCAATACTGCCCAAACTTGGAAATTCAACCTTTTCCAATTGGCTAAACCAAACTTAGCGAATTTGACATTGTTAGAAAGCCACTGAAATTCTCTATCCAATGCCACTGGCCTCTTGGTCAAATTCTTTGTAGAATTAATGTGACAAAAATAACAAGCCAGGGACTTTTCCCTATTCAAATAATTCTTAAAAATCAACCAAAATAGATATTAAGTTAATTCCAACTCTAATAGCTCACTTTTGACTTACACTAATTGTTTATGCAATAAAATGGTGTGGTCACTTTGCATGATCATGCCATGGTTTAATGAATGGATATTTTGACTAGTTTAACTAGTTGATATTATCCAAAACTATTAAAGTTAAATTGTGTGAAGTCTTACACTTCATTTAAACTTGTCTCACATGAATTCATGGGATGTTTGGACCCCTGGTTCCAAACTCTCTTATATGAATTTCTTGAGATTTACATCAAATATAGTGTTATTTAAATGGCATGAGGTGTTCCACCTCATTTAAATCATTCTACCAAATGATGATGATGATGAACATTTGATCTAGGTCAAGATGAGTTCATCCATGATTATTGGAGAAATTAAATCTTAAGAAGATTTCAATGAGAGGAAATTATTTCTCAAGAACCCTATGGAAACTATCATTTTCATATAGAATACAAATCCTATTTAAATCCCACCACCCATGCACCCTAGTTTATTTATGTGTGTGCATAGAGTAGTTGTGTGTTGATTTGTGATGTGTGGAATAGCCCTGGAATTAGTGAGTAATTATACTCGTATTCAAATTTAGACGGTAGCACCGGAGAGTACGCCGAAGAAGAAGGTTGCTACCAGGAGGAGGAAGAGGAACAGTTTGAGAACTACCAAGGCAAGCTAAATTACTATGCAAGCTTTTATTCTTGCCAAGTGCAAAGCCCCCTTGGGGCAAGGCACCATGTCTTACCTTTTCTTATGTGAACCCATCCCAAGTTTTTACTTGTTTTCCAAATGATTTCCTTTTATAGTTAACTTTGGTCAAAATACAAGTTAGTTTTTAGAGTAGTGAGTTAGCCTTTTTCAAGCAAAGCAAGGTAGCACCTCTCATGAATTAGAGCTAGTGCTAATGAACTAAACTTAACTACTCTAGATGGGAACTTGGTGATTTTGAAAGGATTTTGAAACCTTGGAATGAAGATGCATTCCATTGAATGAGTTTTGAAGGTGAATATGACCAAGAGAAGATGGTGATTTTTGATAAAACATGATGTGGGTTTGAATGCGATACCTTTCCAATTCTCAAGTACCCCCACAATACCTGATTATGGGTAGGGCTTAACTAGAAGTTTATGCGTCTTAGTATGGGTTCCCTCTAAACAAGCGTCATCGGGGTTATGCCGAAAGCTGCCTCTACCACAAAAGAAACGATACGATATGATGCGAAATGAGGTGAATGTCCGGCCCAAGCCCTGTGCAGTTCCGGGTTGACGGTTGGTCTTCACTGGGAGGCCAAGCTCATGGGGAGAGGTGCTCATACTAGGATTCGTAAGTGAAAGGTTATGGTTGATGATCCGCGTACGGTGTTACGATTATTCGGGGAAATCCCGACGGATGAAATCAAATGTTGTGGCACAAGTGTGCAACCTCTGCAGAGTGTAAACCTATTCGAATAGCCGCGTCCACGGTTACGGACGGTTGGAAAGGCCATACAGTTTCCGATGTCATATCTTTGAAAAATGATGTTGAAAAGGGTTGATGGTGAAATGACTTGTGGTGGATTGATTTGAAATCACCACTTGAATGGTGGGAATGACACTAATGTTCCCCCTTGGGTTAGTTAGCACTTGAATAAGTTTTTCTCAAAACTTTGTGAACCAAAACTAGCTTTATGCAAAGAAACTAGAGCTTAGCAAACCCTACTAGAATGTCTAGCACTTTTTCTTGAATTAGTTTGCGAGTACTCAACGTACTCACGGCTTTGTCCCTGGCTATTCAAATGGCCAGAGTATGAAGATGAACAAGGAGATGACCAGCAGGACGCCTACGACAACTAAGCGCCTTCCGACGTCAAGCGTTGGCCTGTGGACTAGAGAGTCCTTGTATCTTACGCTTCCGCTTTGTTGAACTATGAACTTGTGTTTGTTCGTTGATCAATAGATCAACTATTCGTGTAATATGGATCATGTGATTCCAATTTGTAAGACTTATGGGTTGTAATGAATGATGACTGTGATACTTAACTATTATGCCTCGCAACAACAATATTCCTGGGATTGCGATGTATGACATAATAGGCATTCGGACTTAAAAATCCGGGTGTTGACAAGTTGGTATCAGAGCCATTGTTTGACCTTAGAAGACCTTAGTTAGAATGGGCGTTCTGAAAAATTTAACTTTGAAATCAAATGAAAGGACTTATTTGTGAAAATTTACTACACTCTTGTCTTTGAGACTTTGCCAAAATTTGATCATGTTCTATCTTATTTAAATCAACTTAAAACCTTGCCACACTTTGCACTCTCTAACTTACTCATCCAATTCTCTTTCAGATGGAGCCGAATGAACCCCTCAACACCAAGTTCTATCAGCTTGGAAACGGAGGAAGCTTGATCTTCGAGCATGACCTCGACTCCCTGTCGGATCACCTTGGCCGCCCACACCCCGAGTTTCACGGGATTCAGGTGGACGACCAGCCGGGAGGGGAACTGCAGTGGATTATCACTGCCGACTTGAGGGGCAAGCTGGAGCCTCCCACCTCGGAGAGGATCCTTTTCTCTTTCAGGGAAAGCAACTGGCTCGACGGGCTTGCACGTGCTCTTCGAGAAGCACTTGCTCGTACGTGCGGACAGAATACCGAAGCCCTTCGTGAGGAACGCTTTGCGCATCTCGCACGGCGTAACTCGACGGAAGACCCATGGATGTGCCACTCCACCCCGGTTGAGGCACCATGTGGATCACTTGGACTTCATGCTCTACCAGACTCAGAGGGACCTCGACGCCTCTCGCGCTTACGCGAACCAGACCCATGCTCACATCATCGAGCAGGGTGAGGCGATCAAGCTACTCAACAACGACCGCAGGAACCTTCGCCAGCAGCGTGCCAAGAAGGACGCTACGATTCGCCGCCTTCGCGACCGGATCGCGTCACTTGAGGCCACTGTCATGGCCCAGGAGGATCAGATTCGTCACATGGAGGAGGACGATGAAGGCATCGATATTCAGGGAGGAGACGCCTTTCTGAGCGATGACGATGACTTTGAGGAGGACGAGAACACCGAGGAGGAGGACTACGAGTTCCTGGAGGCCGGACAGGATGACTACGTCCCGATTGATATCGATGATGAGGAGTAGTTGCACTAGTTTCACTTATAGTAGGTGGGAGTTGTATCCCGTCCTTTGTATCGTAGCATGAGAATGGTTCTTAAAACCATTGGAGTATGTGTGTAGTTTGTACTATGTGTTGCATGAATGAATGAATGTTATGTTTGTCATGAAAAGATTACAAGTTTTCAAATGTTTTTCAAACCTAAATGAACCATAGAATGTTCCCTCTTATCTCATGATCTTCTATACCTTCAGATGGCCCCTCCGAATCGCACCAACGACGCGATGATGCAGCTTCTGCAAACCCTGCTTGCAGACCGGGAAACCGAGAGAGCCGATCGCCAAGCCAACATCATCGCCTTGCAGAACATCGCCCAAGGCCATGGAAATCATGACCACCCCGGATCCAAGCTCAAGAACTTCCAGAACACCAACCCTCCGGTGTTTAGCAAGACCGAGGAGCCCCTCGACGCCGACGATTGGCTCCAGACTATGGAGAACAATCTGGAAGTAGGCTGGAGTGGAAGCCAACGAGAAGGTGTTGTTCGCCACTCACTACCTCGCTGGACCAGCTCGCGCTTGGTGGACAAGTACCCGTGCCATGAACGGAGGTCAATTCATGACTTGGGAGGATTTCAAACTCAAGTTCAGCAAGTACCATGTACCCCCGGGTCTTATCAAGAAGATGAGGGATGAGTTCCGTGAACTGAAACAAGGTCGCATGACGGTGGTTGAGTACCGCGACAAGTTTCTCACCTTGTCAAGGTATGCCCACGATGAGACGGACACCGTTGAAAAGAGGAAGGAGAGATTCCTGAACGGGCTGCATGATGAGATGCAGATGTCCTCGTCAACATCCCCTTCGCCGACCTCGAAGCCCTTGTTGACTCCGCCATCCGGATGGAGGGCAAGTTGAACCAAGCCAATGAGAACCGCAAGCGCCGCATGGCAAATCGAGTGGATCAAGCCACCCCCAAAAGTTTCACCCTAGCTCAAGGGGAGGTTTCAATCCGAGACACAACAAACCCCCGATGCGGAACTCTCGCCCGGTTATCGAGAACCGAAGTGGAGGAAACTCCAAGCCAGGAGGCTACAACCCCAACTACAACAACAACAACTACAACCGCGCTCCACCTCGAGCCCCGAACACCAACAACACCAACACCAACACCAACCCCAGAACCGGAGCAATGCCATTCCCGTTGCGAACAAGCAGGACAAGAGCACTATCACTTGTTATGAGTGTGGTGTAGTGGGGCACTACTCCAACGAGTGTCCCAAGCGTCTTGCCAAGCTCGCCGGCAACACCGCTGCTCTGCTCAGCAGCAACGCCGTGTCTCCACCGGCAAGAAGTTCGCCCCCAACAACCCCAACAACCGCAACGGCCGCCTCTACCACATGAACGCCGAAGAAGCCCAGGAAGCCCCAGGATGTGGTGCTGGGTATGTTTTCATCAACCACACCCCTGCTAGAGTGTTGTTTGATTCCGGAGCATCGCATTCCTTTGTCACCGAAGATTTTGCATCAACAAGTAAAATTCAACCCCTCAGTTTGAAGCATGTTATGATAGTTCAAATCCCCGGATCAACCACCAAAGCCGAGAAAATTTTGTAAAAATGTGCCAATCAAAATCCATGATGTTGATTTCTTTGCAAATCTCATCATACTTGGAACCAAAGGTTTGGAAGTTGTCCTAGGAATGGACTGGATGTCCAAACACAATGGATTGATAGACTGCGCCAAGAAAGCCATAACCATGACTAGCAGCACCGGAATCGTAGTTGAGCATGTCTACGAAAAACTACCAGAAAATTTACCCGCAACCAAAGTGTATCCAAGCCTACTGGATCAAATCGGGGTCGTGTGTCGCTACCCCGATGTGTTTCCGGATGATCTACCCGGTATGCCCCGGACCGGGATATCGAGTTTATCATCGAGTTAATCCCAGGAACTGGACCCATCGCCGAGAGCCTACGGCATGAACGCAGCCGAGCTTGTGGAGCTGAAGAAGCAAATAGATGACATGTTAGCCAAAGGTTTGATCAGACCAAGTGCATCCCCCTGGAGATCCCCCGTCTTGTTTGTCGACAAGAAGGATGGTGCAAATCGTTTATGCACCGACTATCGTAAGCTTAACGATGTCACCATCAAAAACAAATACCCCTTACCCAAGATCGAAGACTTGTTCGACCAACTCACCGGATCCCGAGTTTTCTCGAAAATTGATCTTAGAACTGGATACCACCAACTGAAGATCCGAGCCACCGATATTCCAAAAACTGCCTTTACCACCAGATATGGGTTGTATGAGTACAACGTCATGTCATTTGGATTGACCAATGCTCCCGCTTATTTCATGAATCTCATGAATAAGATCTTCATGAACTTCTTGGACAAATTTGTCGTTGTTTTCATCGACGACATTTTGGTCTACTCCAAGTCCGAAGAAGAACATGAACGACATCTGGAGATTGTTCTAGAAACCACGAGACGGCACCGATTGTACGCCAAGTTTAGCAAGTGTGAGTTTTGGCTGGAAGAAGTTGGATTCCTCGGACACATCTTGTCTGCAGGAGGAATTGCCGTAGATCCCGCCAAGATCAAAACTGTTATGGAATGGAAAGCCCCGACCACACAAACTGAGGTCCGTGCTTTTCTTGGATTAGCCGGATATTACCGCAGATTTGTAGAAGGTTTCTCGAGCATCGCTCGACCAATGACCCAACTACTGAAAAAGGACAGAAAGTTTGAGTGGACCGACAAGTGTGAAGAGAGCTTTCAACAGCTCAAGAGTAGGCGACAACAGCCCCAATCCTGATCATGCCGGATATCGCAAAGCCCTTTGACGTATATTGCGACGCCTCCAAGACTGGACTTGGATGCGTGCTTATGCAAAAAGGAAAGGTTGTATCCTACCTTTCTAGACAACTCAAGCAACATGAGCAGAACTACCCAACCCACGACCTCGAACTTGCAGCCGTGGTCTTAGCCTTGAAAGTTTGGCGTCATTACCTCATGGGTAATCGATGCGAGATTTACTCCGACCACAAAAGCCTCAAATACATTTTCACCCAGAAGGAGTTAAACATGAGACAACGCCGATGGATCGAATTGATCAAGGATTACGACATGGAGATTCACTACCACCCCGGCAAGGCCAATGTGGTAGCGGATGCTTTGAGTCGGCTAGTGCCGCTTGAACTCCATGCTCGCAACCGAACAGCCCAGTTGCACCAAGAGTTTGAACAGTTCAGACTTGAACTTGTAAGTGAAGGATTCTAGCCAGCATCGAGCGCAACCCACCTTGATTGGTCAGATCAAGGAAGCCCAGAAGGACAACGCTAGCATTGATGGAATCAAGAAACAGATAGCCGCAGGAAAAGCCCCCGGATTCACCATTGACGAAGCCGGAGTGCTTTGGTACAAAGAACGCCTCTGCGTACCATCGGACTCTGACCTGAAACAAGTCATCCTGCAAGAAGCCCATGACACCCTTTACTCAATCCACCCCGGAGGTACCAAGATGTACCAGGACCTGAAAGAACAATTTTGGTGGCACGGAATGAAGAGAGAGATCGGTAGCTATATCGCTAAGTGTGACATCTGCCAGCGAGTTAAGGCAGAACACCAAAGACCCGCCGGACTGTTGCAACCCCTTGATTCCGAATGGAAATGGGACTCCGTAGGAATGGACTTTATCACCGGACTGCCCAAATCCAGCAAAGGCAATGATTCCATATGGGTAGTGGTCGATAGATTGACCAAAGTCGCCCATTTCATCGCCGTCAAAACCACCTATCAAGGCCCCAAGTTAGCTGAACTCTACATCTCCAGAATAGTCGCTTTACATGGAACCCCCAAATCGATAGTGTCAGATAGAGGATCACAGTTCACCTCAAGGTTACGCGAGAAAGTGCATGAAGGACTAGGCACTCGCCTAAATTTCAGCACCGCCTATCATCCTCGGACCGACGGACATTGAGAGAGTAAACCAGAATCGGAAGACATGCTTAGAGCATGCGTCTTGGAATACGGATCCAAGTGGGAAGACCGCCTACCTTACGCAGAATTCTCATACAACAATAGTTATCAAGCCAGCCTACAGATGGCCCCCTTTGAAGCCTTGTACGGAAGGAAGTGTCGTACCCCCCTGAACTGGTCAGAAGTCGGAGAGAGTCAAGTTTTCGGCCTAGACGTTCTTCGTGAAGCCGAAGAGAAGGTTCACAAGATCCGTGAGTACCTCAAGACTGCGCAATCCAGACAGAAGAGCTACGCCGACAAGAGACGTCGGGAGATGACCTTTGAGATCGGAGATTTTGTCTATCTCAAACAAACCCCCTTGAAAGGGATGCAAAGGTTTCAGCTGAAAGGAAAGCTTGCACCTCGCTACGTGGGACCTTTCCAAGTCCTCGGCCGCCGAGGTGAAGTATCTTATCAACTGGAGTTGCACTGAAGAAATGTCGGCTGTGCACGACGTTTTTCACATCTCACTTCTCCGGAAATGTCTTGAAGTCCCTGAGAAGACCGAAGTGTTCAAGAACATCGATCACCGATCGGTGGATATCAACAAGGATCTGACTTACCGCGAAGTGCCGATTCGCATCCTAGAAGAAGCATACAGAACCACCCGCACCCGAAGCATCAAGTTTCTAAAGATCCAATGGAGCAATCATACCGAGGATGAAGCCACAGGGAACGCGAAGACTTCATGAAGAAGGAGTACCCAGATCTCTTTAGTACCTAACTTTCTTTTTGATCTCGGGACGAGATCTTTTGTAAGGGGGAAGGGTTTGTAACACCCCAAATTTCAATGAAAAAGAAAGTTAGAGAATTCCAGAAATACAAAATTTCAAACCAACAAAAACTTTTCTTTGCATATAGTACCATGCATAGGACTTGTGCATTTGAGTGATATGCCATGATGATTGTTATTACTTGTTATTGATATGCTCTAAAACCCTAGAGTGATCATGTGGAGATCACCAACCAAATAAATCAAAAAGGGAAGAAATTCCCATAATTGAAAAACCCTAAAAACCCTCACATATGCCCTATGGCATTTTTCGAAATTTTAACCCTAGACCTATTTGGTCTTCACCCTTAGTTGAATAATGTTGTGAAACACTTATTACAACTTTTGGAATCAAGGGTTCACCATTCAAATGAATTTCCAACACTTTTCCCACTCACATGTGATGATGACCAAATCTGCCAATTTCAGTCTGATCACCACTTTGAGCCCCTGCAATTCAATTTTCCCAAACCATTCTTTGCTAACTCCTTGCACCATTTCAAAGTCAACATCAAGGTGAACAACTTTGATGAAGACCACCCTGCCAAATTCATCTTTGATCACTAGCTATGCTCACCCAAAGTGGCAACTTTATAATGAGTTCAACAATCTTCACTTAGCCATTTTGGGCCATTTTTGAAATCCAATTTTTCCACCACCACCTCAACTCATCTCTGGTCAAATACAACTTATCTCAACTTTCACTTTTCAAAAACATTCACCATTTGAATTATTTCCATTTTTGATATTTTTGTATTTTCCAAATTTGAACCCTATTCATACACTATAGCAAATAGTGATCTACTCAAACTAACCTACTCTAACCAACCCCAAATGGTCCCCTGGTCCCCTCTCTCACTAACCCCAGCATAGAAACCCTAGGGAGGGAGAGAGAACATGCATGGCATGGCCATGCCGGCCCCATGCCGGCCATGCCGCACCTCCCCCTCTCTCCTTCATCGCCGACCCTGGCCACCATGTCCCTGCCCTCCACCTCACTCTACTGAGTCGCCTAGCATCGGCTGTTGTCGAGGAGGAGCCCTGCATTGGCCAGACCAGCACGCGTCCATGGCGCCCTGGACGCCGCTCGCGTCGAGCGCGTGCACGCCGCGGACACACCCTGGCCACGCGCCACGCCATGACCTCGAGCACCCCCTGGACCCCCGGCGAACACGTTGAGCCTCACCGTGACACCGCAGCGCGCCCAGACATGATCTCGACCACGACCCGTGCCCGCCGTCGCCGGAGAAGAGAACCCCGATCCGCCGCAGACGCGCCCGTCGTGGAAGCAACGCGACCAACTTAGCCACCGCCCGACCCCGTTGTCGCCGCCAATAGCATCGCCAGGAGCCGTAGAACACTGCCACCACCTCGCCTAGCTCGATAGCTCGCCGGAGGAGCCGCGCCATGGTCGACTTCCTCACGGCCCCGCAGCACCCTCGCGTCCCTATAAAAGGAGACCTCTCCTCGTCGATCTGAGCACACCATCACCTTCCCCTCTTCTCACTCGATCACCTGAGCCACTCCACTGCCTCGATTAGCCACTGACGCCGCCCAATTGAAGCCTCACTGCCCGTGGTCGCCGCCGAAGCTCGCCGTTGATTGGAGCCGCCCCAGGACGAGCCGCCGGTACCAGGAGCTTCGCCGTCGTCGACATCGTCACCACGCACATTGCCAACCCTAGCTGGAGCCACCGTAAGCGCTCCGACCCCCTGCCCTCGCCGCCAGAACCTCTGCTTCTCGCCGGAGAAGACGACGACCGTGCGCCGTTGGATCGTCTTCTAATCCAACGCGCCACGTCGCTCGTACCGTTTCGGGATTTAACAGCCACTGACGCGTGGACCCCACGCTGTCAGCACGCCGCGCGTCTGTGGACCGTGGTGGGCTGGAGTGGGCCGTTTTAATTCAAATCCGCCCAGCTTCGTTTTCCCGCCGGCCCTTTTATTCAAATTTGATTTAAACCAATTCCAAACTTTTCCAATACTGCCCAAACTTGGAAATTCAACCTTTTCCAATTGGCTAAACCAAACTTAGCGAATTTGACATTGTTAGAAAGCCACTGAAATTCTCTATCCAATGCCACTGGCCTCTTGGTCAAATTCTTTGTAGAATTAATGTGACAAAAATAACAAGCCAGGGACTTTTCCCTATTCAAATAATTCTTAAAAATCAACCAAAATAGATATTAAGTTAATTCCAACTCTAATAGCTCACTTTTGACTTACACTAATTGTTTATGCAATAAAATGGTGTGGTCACTTTGCATGATCATGCCATGGTTTAATGAATGGATATTTTGACTAGTTTAACTAGTTGATATTATCCAAAACTATTAAAGTTAAATTGTGTGAAGTCTTACACTTCATTTAAACTTGTCTCACATGAATTCATGGGATGTTTGGACCCCTGGTTCCAAACTCTCTTATATGAATTTCTTGAGATTTACATCAAATATAGTGTTATTTAAATGGCATGAGGTGTTCCACCTCATTTAAATCATTCTACCAAATGATGATGATGATGAACATTTGATCTAGGTCAAGATGAGTTCATCCATGATTATTGGAGAAATTAAATCTTAAGAAGATTTCAATGAGAGGAAATTATTTCTCAAGAACCCTATGGAAACTATCATTTTCATATAGAATACAAATCCTATTTAAATCCCACCACCCATGCACCCTAGTTTATTTATGTGTGTGCATAGAGTAGTTGTGTGTTGATTTGTGATGTGTGGAATAGCCCTGGAATTAGTGAGTAATTATACTCGTATTCAAATTTAGACGGTAGCACCGGAGAGTACGCCGAAGAAGAAGGTTGCTACCAGGAGGAGGAAGAGGAACAGTTTGAGAACTACCAAGGCAAGCTAAATTACTATGCAAGCTTTTATTCTTGCCAAGTGCAAAGCCCCTTGGGGCAAGGCACCATGTCTTACCTTTTCTTATGTGAACCCATCCCAAGTTTTTACTTGTTTTCCAAATGATTTCCTTTTATAGTTAACTTTGGTCAAAATACAAGTTAGTTTTTAGAGTAGTGAGTTAGCCTTTTTCAAGCAAAGCAAGGTAGCACCTCTCATGAATTAGAGCTAGTGCTAATGAACTAAACTTAACTACTCTAGATGGGAACTTGGTGATTTTGAAAGGATTTTGAAACCTTGGAATGAAGATGCATTCCATTGAATGAGTTTTGAAGGTGAATATGACCAAGAGAAGATGGTGATTTTTGATAAAACATGATGTGGGTTTGAATGCGATACCTTTCCAATTCTCAAGTACCCCCACAATACCTGATTATGGGTAGGGCTTAACTAGAAGTTTATGCGTCTTAGTATGGGTTCCCTCTAAACAAGCGTCATCGGGGTTATGCCGAAAGCTGCCTCTACCACAAAAGAAACGATACGATATGATGCGAAATGAGGTGAATGTCCGGCCCAAGCCCTGTGCAGTTCCCAGGTTGACAGTTGGTCTTCACTGGGAGGCCAAGCTCATGGGGAGAGGTGCTCATACTAGGATTCGTAAGTGAAAGGTTATGGTTGATGATCCGCGTACGGTGTTACGATTATTCGGGGAAATCCCGACGGATGAAATCAAATGTTGTGGCACAAGTGTGCAACCTCTGCAGAGTGTAAACCTATTCGAATAGCCGCGTCCACGGTTACGGACGGTTGGAAAGGCCATACAGTTTCCGATGTCATATCTTTGAAAAATGATGTTGAAAAGGGTTGATGGTGAAATGACTTGTGGTGGATTGATTTGAAATCACCACTTGAATGGTGGGAATGACACTAATGTTCCCCCTTGGGTTAGTTAGCACTTGAATAAGTTTTTCTCAAAACTTTGTGAACCAAAACTAGCTTTATGCAAAGAAACTAGAGCTTAGCAAACCCTACTAGAATGTCTAGCACTTTTTCTTGAATTAGTTTGCGAGTACTCAACGTACTCACGGCTTTGTCCCTGGCTATTCAAATGGCCAGAGTATGAAGATGAACAAGGAGATGACCAGCAGGACGCCTACGACAACTAAGCGCCTTCCGACGTCAAGCGTTGGCCTGTGGACTAGAGAGTCCTTGTATCTTACGCTTCCGCTTTGTTGAACTATGAACTTGTGTTTGTTCGTTGATCAATAGATCAACTATTCGTGTAATATGGATCATGTGATTCCAATTTGTAAGACTTATGGGTTGTAATGAATGATGACTGTGATACTTAACTATTATGCCTCGCAACAACAATATTCCTGGGATTGCGATGTATGACATAATAGGCATTCGGACTTAAAAATCCGGGTGTTGACATTGGTGTAGTTCCGACAAGAGTCAGAACTTTGAAGCTATATTGTGTGTGACAATATTAGTGATATATTTCAGACCGCGGAATTAAGGTTCCACCAGAAGACCAAACATATTTAAATGCCGACTCATTTGGAAATGAGTGATACGTTGAGACGCAAATGAATTACAAAATACATACATTTCTGAACGTGTCAGATCCGTTGACTAAAACCTCTCCCGTGAGCAAAACATGATAAAGCACCGGAAGGCCAAGGTGTTATATCTTTACAAATGTAAACTAGATTATTGACTCTAGTGCAAGTGGGAGACTGAAGGAGATATGCCCTAGAGGCAATAATAAAGTGGTTATTATTTATATCTTTATGTTTATGATAAATGTTTATATATCATGCTATAATTGTATTAACCGAAACATTAGTACATGTGTGATATGTAGACAACAAAGAAGTCCCTAGTATGCCTCTTAACTAGCTTGTTGATTAATAGATGATTAGTTTCATAATCATGAACATTGGATGTTATTAATAACAAGGTTATATCATTATATGAATGATGTAATGGACACACCCAATTAAGCATAGCATAAGATCTCGTCATTAAGTTATTTGCTATAAGCTTTCGATACATAGTTACCTAGTCCTTATGACCATGAGATCATGTAAATCACTTATACCGGAAAGGTACTTTGATTACACCAAACGCCACTGCGTAAATGGGTGGTTATAAAGGTGGGATTAAGTATCCGGAAAGTATGAGTTGAGGCATATGGATCAACAGTGGGATTTGTCCATCCCGATGACGGATAGATATACTCTGGGCCCTCTCGGTGGAATGTCGTCTAATGTCTTGCAAGCATATGAATAAGTTCATAAGAGACCACATACCACGGTACGAGTAAAGAGTACTTGTCAGGAGACGAGGTTGAACAAGGTATAGAGTGATACCGAAGATCAAACCTCGGACAAGTAAAATATCGCATGACAAAGGGAATTGGTATCGTATGTGAATGGTTCATTCGATCACTAAAGTCATCGTTGAATATGTGGGAGCCATTATGGATCTCCAGATCCCGCTATTGGTTATTGGTCGGAGTGAGTACTCAACCATGTCCGCATAGTTCACGAACCGTAGGGTGACACACTTAAAGTTGGATGTTGAAATGGTAGAACTTGAATATGGAATGGAGTTCGAATATTTATTCGGAGTCCCGGATGAGATCCCGGACATCACGAGGAGTTCCGGAATGGTCCGGAGAATAAGATTCATATATAGGAAGTCATATTCCAAGTTTGGAAATGATCCGGTGCATTTATGGCAGGTTCTAGAAGGTTCTAGAAAAGTCCGGAAGAAATCATCATGGAAAGTAGAGTCCCGGAGGGACTCCACCTTGCATGACCAGCCAACCCTAAAGGGGAGGAGTCCAAGGTGGACTCCTCTAGGGTGGCCGGCCAAACCCCCTCATGGAAAGGGGGAATCCCACCCCAAGTGGGATTCCCACCTTGGGTAGGTTTTCCTACATATGGGAGGTTTCATTGTTGGGGTCTTATTCGAAGACTTGGATACCAACACTTGGGGATTTCCACCTATATAATGAGGAGGAGAGGGAGGGGGCTGCCTACTCTTGGCCGCACCACCTAGGGCTGCCCTTGGCCGGCGCCCTAGCCTCCCCCTCTCTCCCCAAACCCTAGCGGTCTCTCTCCTCCACCACATCCCGCACGCTTAAGCGAAGCTCCGCCGGATTTCTCCACCACCACCGACACCACGCCGTCGTGCTATCGGATTCAAGAGGAGCTACTACTTCCGCTGCCCGCTGGAACGGGGAGGTGGACGTCGTCTTCATCAACAACCGAACGTGTGACCGAGTACGGAGGTGCTGCCCGTTCGTGGCGCCGGAAGCGATCGTGATCAAGATCTTCTACGCGCTTTTGCAAGCGGCAAGTGAACGTCTACCGCAGCAACAAGAGCCTCATCTTGTAGGCTTTGGAATCTCTTCAAGGGTGAGACTCGTTAACCCCTCGTTGCTACCGTCTTCTAGATTGCATCTTGGCTTGGATTGCGTGTTCGCGGTAGGAAAATTTTTGTTTTCTATGCAACGTTATCCTACAGTTGGCGCCGGAATCCCTGGTGTTGTGCCGCACTACATCTCGCCGCCATCAACCTTCAACGTGCTTCTTGACTCCTACTGGTTCGATAAACCTTGGTTTCTTACTGAGGGAAACTTGCTGCTGTACGCATCACACCTTCCACTTGGGGTTCCCAACGAGCGTGTGCTTTACGCGTCATCAAGCTAAATTTCTGGCGCCGTTGCCGGGGAGATCAAGACACGCTGCAAGGGGAGTCTCCACTTCTCAATCTCTTTACTTTGTTTTTGTCTTGCTTAGTTTTATTTACTACTTTGTTTGCTGTACTAAATCAAAATACAAAAAAATTAGTTGCTAGTTTTACTTTATTTGCTATCTTGTTTGCTATATCGAAAACACAAAAAAATTAGTTTACTTGCATTTACTTTATCTAGTTTGCTTTATTTACTGTAGCTAAAATGGCCAACGCTGAAAATACTAAGTTGTGTGACTTCACAACCACAAATAATAATGATTTCTTATGCACACCTATTGCTCCACCTGCTACTACAGCAGAATTCTTTGAAATCAAACCTGCTTTACTGAATCTTGTTATGCGAGATCAATTTTCTGGTGTTAGTTCTGATGATGCTGCTGCCCATCTTAATAATTTTGTTGAATTATCTGAAATGCAAAAATATAAGGATGTAGATGGTGACATTATAAAATTAAAATTGTTCCCTTTCTCATTAAGAGGAAGAGCTAAAGATTGGTTGCTATCTCTGCCTAAGAATAGTATTGATTCATGGACTAAATGCAAGGATGCTTTTATTGGTAGATATTATCCCCCTGCTAAAATTATATCTTTGAGGAGTAGCATAATGAATTTTAAACAATTAGATACTGAACATGTTGCTCAAGCTTGGGAAAGAATGAAATCTCTGGTTAAAAATTGCCCAACCCATGGACTGACTACTTGGATGATCATCCAAACCTTCTATGCAGGACTAAATTTTTCTTCACGGAATTTATTGGATTCAGCTGCTGGAGGTACCTTTATGTCCATCACTCTTGGTGAAGCAACAAAGCTTCTTGATAATATGATGATCAACTACTCTGAATGGCACACGGAAAGAGCTCCACAAGGTAAGAAGGTAAATTCTGTCGAAGAAACCTCTTCCTTGAGTGATAAGATTGATGCTATTATGTCTATGCTTGTGAATGATAGGACTAATATTGATCCTAATAATGTTCCATTAGCTTCATTGGTTGCACAAGAAGAACATGTTGATGTAAACTTCATTAAAAATAATAATTTCAACAACAATGCTTACCGGAACAATTCTAGTAACAACTATAGGCCATATCCTTATAATAATGGCAACGGCTATGGTAATTCTTATGGTAATTCTTACAACAATAATAGGAGTTCACCCCTGGACTTGAAGCCATGCTTAAAGAATTTATTAGTACACAAACTGCTTTTAACAAATCTGTTGAAGAAAAGCTTGAGAAAATTGATATACTTGCTTCTAAAGTCGATAGTCTTGCTGCTGATGTTGATCTTTTGAAATCGAAAGTTATACCTAATGAAAATCATCATAATAAAATTGTTACTACAGCAAATGCCATTCAAGTTAGAATTAATGAGAATATAAGATTAATGGCTGAACTGCGTGCTAGGTGGGATAGAGAAGAAAATGAAAAACTAGCTAAAGAGAAGAATGTAGCTAAAGTTTGGACTATTACCACCACTTGTAATGCTAATGCTACACATGTTGCTGCACCTCCTACTAATACTAATAAAAGAATTGGTGTTAGCAATGTTTCCACTTCTAATGCAAAGCGCGAAAAACTGCTTGAAACTGCTAAAACTGCTGAAACTGCCTGTGATAAAGCTGCTGAATTTTTTTCCAACATTGGGGATGATGACCCCATTGCTTTAGATTATAATGGTTTGAATTTTGATGATTGCCACATCTCTGAAGTTATAAATTTTTTGCAAAAACTTGCTAAAAGTCCCAATGCTAGTGCTATAAATTTGGCTTTCACACATCATATTACAAATGCTCTTATAAAAGCTAGAGAAGAGAAATTAGAGCGTGAAGCCTCTATTCCTAAAAAGCTAGAGGATGGTTGGGAGCCCATCATTAAGATGAAGGTTAAAGATTTTGATTGTAATGCTTTATGTGATCTTGGTGCAAGTATTTCTGTTATGCCTAAGAAAATTTATAATATGCTTGACTTGCCACCGCTGAAAAATTGTTATTTGGATGTTAATCTTGCTGATCATTCTACAAAGAAACCTTTGGGTAAAGTTGATAATGTTCGTATTACCGTTAACAATAACCTTGTTCCCGTTGATTTTGTTGTCTTGGATATTGAATGCAATGCATCTTGTCCCATTATATTGGGAAGACCTTTTCTTCGAACTGTTGGTGCTATTATTGATATGAAGGAAGGTAATATAAAATATCAATTTCCTCTCAAGAAAGGTATGGAACACTTCCCTAGAAAGAGAATGAAGTTACCTTTTGATTCTATTATGAGAACAAATTATGATGTTGACACTTCGTCTCTTGATAATACTTGATACACACTTTTTGCGCCTAGCTGAAAGGCGTTAAAGAAAAGCGCTTATGGGAGACAACCCATGTTTTTACCTACAGTACTTTGTTTTTATTTTGTGTCTTGGAAGTTGTTTACTACTGTAGCAACCTCTCCTTATCTTAGTTTTGTGTTTTGTTGTGCCAAGTTAAGCCGTTGATAGAAAAGTAAGTACTAGATTTGGATTACTGCGCAGTTCCAGATTTCTTTGCTGTCACGAATCTGGGTCTACCTCCCTGTATGTAGCTCAGAAAATTAAGCCTATTTACGTGCATGATCCTCAGATATGTACACAACTTTCATTCAATTTGAGCATTTTCATTTGAGCAAGTCTGGTGCCATTTTAAAATTCGTCAATACGAACTGTTCTGTTTTGACAGATTCTGCCTTTTATTTCGTATTGCCTCTTTTGCTATGATGGATGAATTTCTTTGATCCACTAAT
The DNA here is from genome assembly GCF_019359855.2 of Lolium perenne. Lineage (NCBI taxonomy): Eukaryota > Viridiplantae > Streptophyta > Magnoliopsida > Poales > Poaceae > Lolium > Lolium perenne. The sequence continues at coordinate 26,989,207 of NC_067248.2, read as the reverse complement.
GTCCAGTAGCGTTATGCAATGTCCAGAAGTGTTAAGAATGATTGTGTCACCTCTGAATATGTTAATTTTTATTGTGCACTAACCCTCTAATGAGTTGTTTCGAGTTTGGTGTGGAGGAAGTTTTCAAGGATCAAGAGAGGAGTATGATGCAACATGATCAAGGAGAGTGAAAGCTCTAAGCTTGGGGATGCCCCGGTGGTTCACCCCTGCATATATCAAGAAGACTCAAGCGTCTAAGCTTGGGGATGCCCAAGGCATCCCCTTCTTCATCGACAACATTATCAGGTTCCTCCCCTGAAACTATATTTTTATTCCATCACATCTTATGTGCTTTTTCTTGGAGCGTCGGTTTATTTTTGTTTTTGTTTTGTTTGAATAAAATGGATCCTAGCATTCACTTTATGGGAGAGAGACACGCTCCGCTGTAGCATATGGACAAGTATGTCCTTGGTTTCTACTCATAGTATTCATGGCGAAGTTTCTCCTTCGTTAAATTGTTATATGGTTGGAATTGGAAAATGATACATGTAGTAATTGCTATAAATGTCTTGGGTAATGTGATACTTGGCAATTGTTGTGCTCATGATTAAGCTCTTGCATCATATGCTTTGCACCCATTAATGAAGAAATACATAGAGCATGTTAAAATTTGGTTTGCATATTTGGTTTCTCTAAGGTCTAGATAATTTCTAGTATTGAGTTTGAACAACAAGGAAGACGGTGTAGAGTCTTATAATGTCTTCAATATGTCTTTTATGTGAGTTTTGCTGCACCGGTTCATCCTTGTATTTGTTTTAAATAAGCCTTGCTAGCCTAAACCTTGTATCGAGAGGGAATACTTCTCATGCATCCAAAATACTTGAGCCAACCACTATGCCATTCGTGTCCACCATACCTACCTACTACATGGTATTTCTCCGCCATTCCAAAGTAAATTGCTTGAGTGCTACCTTTAAAATTCCATCATTCACCTTTGCAATATATAGCTTGTAATGTCCCAGGTTCAGAGACGATCGAGGGGTAGATTTTAGAAAGGGATGTGCATTGCATAGTAAATTCTGGGGAAATTTCGCGCTTTTAAACAAAAACTGCATCGAAGGGGGGCAAGTTTCTCTCTCGACACCTTACGGGGTTAGGGTTTCGAGAGTGCGACAAACTTGCATCTCACTTCACTAGTTTAGGGTTTTGAGAAGAGAGGGGAGAGTTTGCATGATTGGATTCTAAATGAAGTGACATGGTTGAATTCAAACCAATGTTGAATTTGAATTTCAAATTCAAACATTAATTAATTACCCTAAATAATTCAATTGAGGAAATTCATTAAGTAAACAATCAATAATAAACAAGATGAACAATTATAATAAAGTAAAGCTCATTAGAGAAAACTTTGAGCTTTATTGATCATCACACAATATACATTGTCATTACAATATTCATAAGAGAAAATAAAATGAATTACAACACATTACAAGAATTGTTGAAATTAAAAAATACAAGAAAATGAAAAGAAAAATACAAGTAAGAACCTAGTCTAAATTCTACAAGATCATCTTCACTTGATCTTGGATTTGATGAACTCCCTGTCCAATGTGATCAATTGATAATTCCTGTACATAAACACAACAAATAGAAGTTATGCCAAGTGGCATAGCCACTTGGCAGGTTAAAAAGAAATGGAAAATTATGGATATGGATCAGTTCTGCCGAGCTGATCATCTCCAAACCAAGTTCAGAGTATCAGGTGCACACACACACAGCCACACTGCTTACCAGGCAGTGTGCATGCTCAATAGCACACACAGCCTGGGAGAGTCACCAAAGTGACCAGGCCAAGCTGTCGACCAGAGAGAGCAAGAGGGCATCATATATAACCTTTTTGAGCCAAACCCTAGCTCATTCATCGGCAGGCATCTTGGTAAGTCAACAGAAAACAAGAACACTTAGAACAGGAAGAACACATAGCCAGAACTTCATCCAGGAACAGCTCAAGCAAAGAACTGTTTCCTGTGGAGAAGTAAACCATGGAGTAGATCAAGCACAAGCCACAAGGAGGAGCAGAGCAAGCCGAGAAAGTAGCACAGAAGCAAAACCTCTACACCAACACACCATTTTCTAGGAGCTGGAGTGAGGTATAAACAGATCAACCTGAGCAAAACCAAGTTTTGCTCATAAATAAGCATACAATGCATCACTGGAGCACAGAAGGGTAGAATACCCTGTGTGTGTCATCATCTGGCTACCAGACCATTTGGTGCAAGCAAATATGGGTAAGACCACTAGGTAATCATCCTATGGGAACATCAGTTATGCAAATCCATGCATAACTAAAGGAATCCAGCCAAGAATGAATTCATAGCTAGCCTAACCCACACACTAAGCACCTACAGCTAGCTAGACCATCAGACTATAGACAAATCCTTGTCTATATAATTTCTCAACATCAAAAGCCACTGGAAGTCCAGTATTGGATCAAGCCAGTGAGCAGTGGTTCAAATCCAGTAAGCAATTCTCAACTAGAGCAAGCCACAGAAGGAGGGAGCTACCCTTGACAGCATCACGGTGCTGCCAGGGCTACCTCAACCCACAGCCAGCACAAGAGCCTACACATCATAATCAATTTGGATTCAGTAGAGGGCTAGGGTACACAACTGAGTGTTGGCATCCATCTAGCCCTGTCACATTTAATTGGATGATCACAACTGCAAAGCAGCTCACATCACTTATCCACTTCAGTAAGATTCAGGCAAATACAGATAAGTGAACTAAGCAAATAAATCAAAACACCAGAGCTTTGCAGTGATCCAATGGATCACTGCAAGCAACAGCAGTTGCTTAAGTCAGCAATAGTACACACCAGGCTAAGCCTGTATGAAGCACAAACAGCACTGGTGAGCACCAGTGAATCACAGAGAGAAGCACACACTTGCTCACAAGCAAGTAATGCTCAATTGATCATCAAAGCATCACTTGCTCTTGCTACAGATCACTATAGCCAAGCATAGTATCATCACAAGGCCCAGACAGTTAAGCTAACCATTTAATTGAACAATTGCATCACAGATAAGTGAATAGAGCATATTAATTGTATCCAGAAGCACTCCATCAAGGGATGGAGTTGATAATGCAACAGTTAGGCTCAACTGAGCATATCCATAAACTAGAGCACAAATAATAGCACATCAGAAGCATTGGCACTTGCCAATGGCAAGGATCATCACAGAATGATCAAGCCAAGAGCAATTCATGGCATTCACAGGAGAGGAATATTATACAGAGAATCAGCAGGAGCTACTAAATTACACAGAGCACCCCAGCATGCTCATGAGCAATAGTTCATGAGTTGCAACAGCAAGCAATTGAGCAAAAACAGCACAGCACAACAAACTGGAACCATGACAGATGCACAGCAGCAGCAGCATCGGCACAGCAACATAGCACAGCAGCATACGCGTAAGCTAGCAAGGCGCAGCAGCTAGCACAGCACATCGGCACAGCATGCATCCCCACAGGGAGTAGCAGGCCAGTGGCCAAGCTAGACGAAGGGAAGGAGAAGCAGTAGAACAAGTAGCAGAGAAGGATGGGGGAGATGAGCACTTACTGGTGAGCGGAGAGAAGATCGACCATGGCGGCACGGCGGCACACGCCGGGCGAACGGCGGCGCCAGGCCAAGCCTAGCCAGGCACTACTCGCCGCAACGCCAGCATCACCACGGCGAGGCACACGGCCTCGACACCAGGAGCGTCGGCGGCGACGAACTCGCCGCAGCACACCACGGTAGACGAGCAGAGGCGAAGGGGACGTGTCGAGGAAGCGGCGAAACACAGATCGACGCGGTGGATCTGAATCGCCGTCGAGTGGCGGTTCAGATGCGCCACATCTCGCCGGCGGCGATGGCCGGAGTCGGCCGGAATAATTCGGCGAAGGGGCGGCGACGCGTGCGTCGCCAGAGCTCAGAGGGTTAGGGTTAGCGCGTGCGCGAGAGGAAGGGGACGGATGCGTCCGACCGAGCCAGACGAACGGCTCAGGTTAGGGTTAACCCACTGGGCCACCCTGACAGGTGGGCCCAGGGGCAAAAAGGACCTTTTACAATTTAACAAAAGTATGAAACTTTGAAATTCAATAGAAAATTATTAAAAGCTCTTAAAAATAAATTAAAAATATGAAAAATGATCAGCATAAAATTCTCTATTTAAATAAAATGTCAAAGAGAATTTTGAAAGACAATTATGAATAAGTCCTATTTTGATGATTGAAATAAACATTTAAATCACACACCTAATTTTCTATAAATAAAATTAAGTCCATTAATGTATTTGGACTTTAAAAACACCTTGACAACATTTCAAGGTTGTATTTTACTTTAAATCGAGTATCCTCAAATTATTCTTAGTAGCAACTTCTTACATGAAATAATAACGGCATCGGAAGGGGGGAACAAACCCTAAAAATGGAATCATGCATAATTGCCTCTTTAACCATTGCCCTTATCGGACAATGATGCTATTTTTCAGAAACAGAGGACAAGGGTCAGTCCACACCTTCCAACTGCAAAACTTTGCAGTGTTCAGGCAAGTTCATCACTTGCTCATGTCATTTGAGTATTTTTATCAAATTACTTGCAAAGTATTATGGTTATCACTATTGCACAAAAAATCAAAACCACTACTTTCATAACTATGAATATGACTATGTGGTGGGCAATGGAACCATGGATTGTGTTGATATGGTGGAGGTTCCATTGCACGGGTTTATATCCATCTAGGATTAAACAACAAATGTCGCCAGTGATTCTTGTGCCGTAATACCCGTGTTAACCATAAGATCCGGAGTGGGACGGAGTAGTCAAAAGTGTTTCCACCTCTCGTTCATCAACGGATGCGCTTTACCGTAGACACTTGTATCTGTCGGCGGCAAGCGGTAGGCTGGGGAAGCCTTAAGTCCCCACGGCATAGTCCGTAGACACTTGTCGTTCGAAGAACAAGCGGTAGGCTGGGGAAGCCTTAAGTCCCCACGGTATTGCGGTCTATGATGGATTGCAGCCACCGGCGTAGGAGTGTATGGTAGAGCCCAGCACTGTTGTCGTGGTCGGGGTCCACCCTGAAATTACGGGAATAATGGGACCGACGTGGACCCAGGGTCGGCGCATGCAATAAAGGGTGGGTGTTCGAGGTAGCGGAGGAACATGATTGGCTAGACCTTATACCGGGCCTCACACCGAAGGAAGTGTGGACGGGAAAGTTGCCCGGTTGGCATCAAGGTTAAGATCTCTTATGGGTAAAGCAACACACCTCTGCAGAGTGTAAAGAACTGTGACCTGTCACTCCCTGTTCCGGGATTGAGGAACTGCGAACGCGGCCGGAAAGGAGCTCCATGAAGTTCTAGTAAACCGGTGAAGGCTGACGGACATAGCTCTTTGAAATAAAAGCAATGTCTTGAAGAAATGTTTATCCAAACCTGCATTGGTATTAGACTTTCTGGTCTAATATTGTAGCTAGTGCATTAAACACCTCTTATCTATAATGAACTTGTTGAGTACGCTCGTACTCATACCACTCTTAAATCCCATGCTTAGATTGTCTGAATCGTCTGGAGGAGGACTACGACAACAATGAAGGAGCCGAGATCATCGGCTACGATGAACCTGACCTCTCAGGAGGAGTTGAAGGCGTAGACTATCTCATAGTCTACGGATCCGGGGAGGCTTCCGGAGGAGATCAAGCCTAAAGATATCCGCTAGTAGTAGTAACCGAGCAGCCCGAACTCTTAGTATTTAGCTGCTCGATGAAATAAATGTTTAGTTTAATGAAACTCTAGTATTGTAAGTTAAGTTGGGTTCACCTCGAACCCAGGAGTATTCCTCTTAGGACCCAAGAGGAGCTCCAGGACGACATGTGTATGTTAATTGTAATCATATGTGAATGAGTTATGGACCCTGCTATGTTCTGTTGTACTACTCTGAGGGATGTAACATTTGCGGAATGGTACTTCGTGAATGTTATATCAACGACTGGCATACTACAACATGCAGTGGTATGCAGGGTCACCACAGTTGGTATCAGAGCAAAAGCTTTGACCTTAGGTTGGAACCTAGTAAATGGGACCAAACGTTAGGAGTCAAATAGGATTAGTAAAGAATTCTCTAAAAAATATGGTGTATATTCAATTGAGAATACAACAATCATATCTTTTAGTGCGATAATTCTTTATTATCTCTATTATGATGCATTATTACTAATCTTATAATCTTTCTATTTCTACAGCCAACATGGCAAGTTCACGACCGGGAAGAAACGTAAAAGTTATGGATTCCACACTGAACGAATACCAAGGAGGACTTGCTGATATCCTACGAGCCATGTTACTGGAATTTGGGTGCGATCCTGCATTCCAGTAAAGAAGTACATGTTTTATGATGGTCCGGTGTTGGCCAAGTGCAGGGTAGGACTGCGACTTCCCGAATCTTTGGGAATGAGCGTAGTCATGCCAGCTGGGGAAGCTAGGACAACCAATACAGCTTACCATATAGCTGTTATGAGAGCCATAACCGACATACGGGAACATAAGACGAAGGAGCTTATGGATTCCGAGTTCTCCCATATTCCTCATAATCAGGAGGAAGAAGATCCCATGCTCAACCACTACAAATACGCCAAACGCAAACCCATAGCAGCGGCAAAATATATGGATAATAGCCGTAACTTCATATCATTACTCTTTCAAATTCGAATCATCATCTGATAGGAGCAATTGATACGATGCTTGAGGAATTCACTGAACCCAAGGAGGAGAGTAGGGGGAAAGAACCTATGGAGAATGTGGTGCACACACTAGTTTATTCAGCTGGTGACTACATCAGCATTGATCCACTTGCACGTGAAACCACACCTGCTACACCTGGGAACTATCTGGGTAGTTCCTATGGGGGATACGAAGGCGGAGAGGAATCCGGAAACAAACAGCGTTCCGAGACTCCAATCGAGAATTCCAGGGGTTGGCGTTGGGGATATGATACTGGAACCCATAGTACTACTGAGTACTATGATGGAGAGATGAATGATGACGCAACAACCCAGAACCAGAGCTATCCTAGTAATGAAGGAGTGGATGGAGGATATCCGACACAAGTTGAGTCGGGTATGGGTTTTGGTAACCCTTATGGTGGGGCTACAGGAGAGTACACCCGATGGGTGGATTATGATGCACTCAACGATCAGTTTGTGAACACTGATTTCTCCTTAGGATCATCATCCGATTCGGATTACAAGCCAACGGGGAGACCTTATGTTCCAGGGTCTATCAGGAGGACGACACGTTCGACCGGATGGAAGCCTGGAATGTATCGGGAGTGAAGATCGACTAGAGTCCACCAAGGGAGGCGAGGCTATAATACACAAGTACCACGTGTATTATAGTTTGTAATATTTGTATAAATTTGTACATATACTTTAATAAGTGAGTTTGCATACTCACATCGACTTGAGTATTGTAATAAGACCACTTATGTATGTATATACAGGGTATATGTTTTGTATGATTTGGATTTGCTTCTTGATTTCCATTGCGTGACTAGTTCTGTGCACATTGTTGAGCTCAGAAAACTTGCGCATGGAGTAATTATGAGTATCATCTTCCGTTGCAGAACTAGGGGGTTATGTCGGGAACGTTAGGAGACGAGACTGAAGCACAGCGCATGGAGCGCGAAGCAAAACAAAAGGAAGAGGCTGAGGGTGCAACCAGAGATCAGTTTCCACCACCACCACCACCCATGACGCAGCAAAATTTCATACAGTACATGCAGCTGGTGGAGGAGCGACAGCGTGTAACACTGGAGCAGCAGAACAAATTCTTCCATGATTTGCTGCAGCAGAACAGGGTGGAGAGACCCGAGAATCCGGGAGTCACATTAGCAGACTTCCAAAACACTAAGCCTATATCTTTCGCATACGCGCCCGAGCCAATGGACGCGGAAGATTGGCTGATGGATACTGAGCAAAAGCTCAACACTGTTGGATGTAACGACCAAGAGAAAGTTCGTTATGCTACCCATCTGCTCTGTGGACCTGCCGCATCATGGTGGGACAATATTGTAGCCGTTTACCCGGCTGGAAAGGTATTTACCTGGGAGGAATTCACGAGGAAGTTCAGGGAATCCAATGTCCCTGAGAGTATTGTGGAGTTGAAGCGTCGAGAGTTTGAGAGTCTCGAGCAGAAGGACAAGGCAATCCTGACCTATGTCAGGGAGTTCTCTAAATTGTCCCGGTACGCTGTTGAGGAAGTCAACACCGAGGACAAGAAGAAAAAGAGATTTCTGAGGGGGTTAAGTCCCCAGTTCAAAGTACAGCTCCGTATGATGAGAGCGACAGAATTTCAAGAGTTGGTGGATGCAGCCATCACTCTGGAAGATGATTTCAAGCAATTGCAGGATGAGAAGAGGAAAAAGGCCAAGTTTGAGCCTAAGAGGTTTGTTAGTAACAAGCCTAATACCAACTTGAGTTTCAAGCCCAGATATAACAACAACAACAACAACAACAACAGCAACTACTACGGTAGTAGGAAGAACCAAGCATTCCAGACTGCAAATCAAATAATTTGCAGAAGCTGTGGATTCACAGGGCATTTGGCCAAAGACTGTAAGAAGCCAAAGATTATATGCTTTGGTTGTCGCCAGGAGGGGCACATGCTGAAGGACTGCCCCAAGAAGAATAGTGGAGGAGGTCAGTCAGGAGGAGGAGGAAACCGAGGAGGAAACACCGGAGGCAACTGGAAGAATAAGAAGCCCTTCGGCAAGCTGAATTGTACCAGTCTGGAGGAGGTGGTCAACTCTGACCAGGCGGTGATAGGTACGCTCCAGATACTCACTCATCCTGGCAAAGTACTTTTTGATACTGGTGCAACTACATCATTCATTTCTCAACAATTCATCATCAAACATGGGATTAGTTGCACTAAGTTAGATACACCCATAACCATACTTTCTGCGGGGGGAACGATAGTAGTAACCCATACCAAACAAAAACAAGTCATTATGATCAATAAGTGCGCGTTTGACGCGGACCTGTTCATTTTACCGATGAAGGACATTGATATCATTCTTGGTATGAACTGGTTAGAAGCTAATGGAGCATTGATCGACTGTGTAAACAAGACGGTGTCATTGAAAAGTCCCGATGGAAGTAGAATGATCTACCAAGGCGACAAACATACACAGATTGAAGTTGAGCTACAGCTGAACAGTATGAAGGAGGTGAAATTAGAAGATATACCTGTAGTAAATGAATTCCAGGATGTGTTTCCTGCGGAATTACCTGGTATGCCACCAGATAGGGAGATAGAATTCACTATCGACCTAATTCCAGGAACAGCTCCGATTGCCAAAGCACCATATAAGATGGGGCCTAAGGAATTGAAAGAGCTTAAGGAGCAACTGGATGACTTGGAACAAAAGGGATTCATTCAGGAGAGTGTTTCACCATGGGGATCACCCGTGATCTTCGTGGATAAAAGAGATGGAGGAAGAAGGATGTGCGGAGACTACAGGAATTTGAACAACGTCACAATCAAGAACAAGTATCCACTTCCAAGAATACAAGATCTATTTGATCAAGTGAGAGGCGCGGGAGTCTTTTCCAAGATTGATCTAAGATCCGGTTATCACCAGATAAAGATCAAGAAGGAAGACGTTCCGAAAACTGCCTTTGTCTCAAGGTATGGACACCATGAATACCTTGTAGTACCTTTTGGATTGACCAATGCCCCAGCAATATTCATGAATCTCATGAATAAGATCTTCATGCCATACCTAGACAAGTTTGTCATCGTATTTATCGATGATATTCTGATATACTCCAAGAACAAGGCAGAACATGCCGAACATTTGAGGTTAGTGTTGCAAACACTAAGGGAACACCAACTTTATGCCAAATTCAGCAAGTGTGAATTTTGGCTAGATCAAGTGGAATTTCTTGGTCATGTTATCAGTAAAGATGGAATAGCTGTTAACCCGAGTAAGGTAGCAGCAGTTCTAGAATGGGAAGCACCCAAGACTGTCAAGGAAATCCGAGGATTCCTAGGAATGGCAGGATATTATCGGAGATTCATTGAAGGATTCTCTAAGATAGCAGGACCTATGACAAAATTGCTAAGAAAGAACACACCATTCGTGTGGTCCGAGGAGTGTGAAAAGAGTTTTCAAACTCTAAAAGAGAAACTCACCACGGCACCGGTGTTAGCAGTTCCAGAAGTTGGCAAGGACTACACCGTGTACTGTGACGCATCCAAACATGGATTGGGTTGCGTACTCATGCAAGATCGGAAAGTGATATCCTATGGATCGAGGCAACTCAGACCTCATGAAGTGAATTATCCAACACATGACTTGGAATTAGCAAATTGCTGCTTTTGCACTCAAAACTTGGAGACATTTTCTCTATGGAGCGAAGTGTGAGCTCTATACAGATCATAAAAGCCTCAAATATTTCTTCACTCAAAAGGAACTAAACATGAGGCAGAAAAGATGGCTAGAATTGATCAAGGATTATGATCTGACAATCAATTACACACCAGGGAAGGCTAATGTTGTAGCAGACGCCCTGAGTAGGAAGAGTACTGGAGGAGTTGAACAAGAAATATCACCGGAGTTGAGGAAGGAAATAAGTCAAGCCCAAATACAACTTTGGGAGAAGGAAGCCCATGAAGGATTATCGGCGTTGCAAGTAGCCGATGAGTTGAATGTCAACTTGAAGAATGAGATAATGATGGGTCAATTGGACGATCCATTCATTATAGAAGAGATGAGGAGAATAGATGAGGGAAGACCATCAGAATTTCATCGCGGAGAATCTGGATCTTTATGGTTCCAGAAGAGAATTTGCGTTCCGGATATTGCTGAAATTAAGGAAGTAATACTCCGGGAAGCTCATCAAACACCATATTCCATACATCCGGGAAGTACAAAGATGTACATGGACCTAAAGGAACTATTCTGGTGGAATAACATGAAGAGGGAGATAGCACAATATGTGGCAGAATGCCATACATGCCAGAGAGTGAAGGCTGAACACCAGAGTCCGGCAGGAAAGTTACAACCTTTACCTATTCCGGAGTGGAAATGGGAGGAAATAGGGATGGATTTCATCACCGGACTACCCATGACTAATAAAAAGAAGGACATGATATGGGTAATCGTGGACCGGTTGACGAAAAGTGCACACTTCTTAGCGGTAAACCAGCAGGATAAAGGAGAGAAACTTATCGATCTTTACATCAAAGAGATCGTGAGTAAGCATGGAGTGCCTAAGAAGATAGTATCGGATCGAGGATCCGTGTTCACATCAGCATTCCGGAAGCAGCTTCACGAAGCTTTGGGATCCAAGTTGGATTATAGTACTGCTTATCATCCCCAGACCGGTGGACAAACCGAGAGAACCAACCAGATTTTAGAAGATATGCTTAGGGCTTGTGCCCTAGACTTCGGAGGATCATGGGAAGAACACCTACCACTAGCAGAGTTTTCATATAACAATAGTTATCAAAGTAGCATCAAGATGGCACCATTTGAAGCTCTGTATGGAAGGAAGTGTAGATCACCAATATGTTGGTATGAAGCTGGAGCAAGCAAAGAGTTCAACCCTGATTATGTCAAGGAAAAACAACAAATCATTGACATTATCAGAGACAGGCTCAAGATAGCTCAAAGTCGGCAAAAGAGTTATGCCGATCAGAAGAGAAGGACATGGGAACCACGAGTTGGAGACATGGTTTATCTTAAGGTAAGCCCGATGAAAGGACTCCAGAGGTTTGGAGTAAAAGGAAAACTCAGTCCTAGATATATAGGACCTTTCAAGATACTAAGTCAGAACAGAGGTTTAGCCTTTGAGTTGGATCTACCGGGAAGGTTAGCTCAAGTTCACAATGTATTCCATGTGTCACAACTTCGGAAATGTTTGAAGACCCCAGATGAACCAATAGCACATGATGAGCTTGAGTTACAACCAGACTTGACGTACATCGAGAAGCCAGCCAAGATTCTCGAGGAGAGCTGGAAACAACTCAGAAATAAAGCTATCAAGTACTGCAAAATACAATGGAAGCATCATCCCGAGAGGGAAGCCACCTGGGAAAAAGAGGAAGACCTGAGGAAAACATACCCCGAGCTGTTCAGGTATTACAACCACAACTTCGGGACGAAGTTTTCTTTAAGGGGGAAAGGCTGTAATGTCCCAGGTTCAGAGACGATCGAGGGGTAGATTTTAGAAAGGGATGTGCATTGCATAGTAAATTCTGGGGAAATTTCGCGCTTTTAAACAAAAACTGCATCGAAGGGGGACAAGTTTCTCTCTCGACACCTTACAGGGTTAGGGTTTCGAGAGTGCGACAAACTTGCATCTCACTTCACTAGTTTAGGGTTTTGAGAAGAGAGGGGAGAGTTTGCATGATTGGATTCTAAATGAAGTGACATGGTTGAATTCAAACCAATGTTGAATTTGAATTTCAAATTCAAACATTAATTAATTACCCTAAATAATTCAATTGAGGAAATTCATTAAGTAAACAATCAATAATAAACAAGATGAACAATTATAATAAAGTAAAGCTCATTAGAGAAAACTTTGAGCTTTATTGATCATCACACAATATACATTGTCATTACAATATTCATAAGAGAAAATAAAATGAATTACAACACATTACAAGAATTGTTGAAATTAAAAAATACAAGAAAATGAAAAGAAAAATACAAGTAAGAACCTAGTCTAAATTCTACAAGATCATCTTCACTTGATCTTGGATTTGATGAACTCCCTGTCCAATGTGATCAATTGATAATTCCTGTACATAAACACAACAAATAGAAGTTATGCCAAGTGGCATAGCCACTTGGCAGGTTAAAAAGAAATGGAAAATTATGGATATGGATCAGTTCTGCCGAGCTGATCATCTCCAAACCAAGTTCAGAGTATCAGGTGCACACACACACAGCCACACTGCTTACCATGCAGTGTGCATGCTCAACAGCACACACAGCCTGGGAGAGTCACCAAAGTGACCAGGCCAAGCTGTCGACCAGAGAGAGCAAGAGGGCATCATATATAACCTTTTTGAGCCAAACCCTAGCTCATTCATCGGCAGGCATCTTGGCAAGTCAACAGAAAACAAGAACACTTAGAACAGGAAGAACACATAGCCAGAACTTCATCTAGGAACAGCTCAAGCAAAGAACTGTTTCCTGTGGAGAAGTAAACCATGGAGTAGATCAAGCACAAGCCACAAGGAGGAGCAGAGCAAGCCGAGAAAGCAGCACAGAAGCAAAACCTCTACACCAACACACCATTTTCTAGGAGCTGGAGTGAGGTATAAACAGATCAACCTGAGCAAAACCAAGTTTTGCTCATAAATAAGCATACAATGCATCACTGGAGCACAGAAGGGTAGAATACCCTGTGTGTGTCATCATCTGGCTACCAGACCATTTGGTGCAAGCAAATATGGGTAAGACCACTAGGTAATCATCCTATGGGAACATCAGTTATGCAAATCCATGCATAACTAAAGGAATCCAGCCAAGAATGAATTCATAGCTAGCCTAACCCACACACTAAGCACCTACAGCTAGCTAGACCATCAGACTATAGACAAATCCTTGTCTATATAATTTCTCAACATCAAAAGCCACTGGAAGTCCAGTATTGGATCAAGCCAGTGAGCAGTGGTTCAAATCCAGTAAGCAATTCTCAACTAGAGCAAGCCACAGAAGGAGGGAGCTACCCTTGACAGCATCACAGTGCTGCCAGGGCTACCTCAACCCACAGCCCAAGACAAGAGCCTACACATCATAATCAATTTGGATTCAAAGAGAGGGCTAGGGTACACAATCGAGTGTTGGCATCCATCTAGCCCTGTCACATTTAATTGGATGATCACAACTGCAAAGCAGCTCACATCACTTATCCACTTCAGTAAGATTCAGGCAAATACAGATAAGTGAACTAAGCAAATAAATCAAAACACCAGAGCTTTGCAGTGATCCAATGGATCACCGCAAACAAGCGATTGCTTAAGTCAGCAATAGTACACACCAGGCTAAGCCTGTATGAAGCACAAACAGCACTGGTGAGCACCAGTGAATCACAGAGAGAAGCACACACTTGCTCACAAGCAAGTAATGCTCAATTGATCATCAAAGCATCACTTGCTCTTGCTACAGATCACTATAGCCAAGCATAGTATCATCACAAGGCCCAGACAGTTAAGCTAACCATTTAATTGAACAATTGCATCACAGATAAGTGAATAGAGCATATTAATTGTATCCAGAAGCACTCCATCAAGGGATGGAGTTGATAATGCAACAGTTAGGCTCAACTGAGCATATCCATAAACTAGAGCACAAATAATAGCACATCAGAAGCATTGGCACTTGCCAATGGCAAGGATCATCACAGAATGATCAAGCCAAGAGCAATTCATGGCATTCACAGGAGAGGAATATTATACAGAGAATCAGCAGGAGCTACTAAATTACACAGAGCACCCCAGCATGCTCATGAGCAATAGTTCATGAGTTGCAACAACAAGCAATTGAGCAAAAACAGCACAACACAACAAACTGGAACCATGACAGATGCACAGCAGCAGCATCATCGGCACAACAGCATACGCGTAAGCTAGCAAGGCGCAGCAGCTAGCACAGCACATCGGCACAGCGTGCATCCCCACAGGGAGTAGCAGGCCAGTGGCCAAGCTAGACGAAGGGAAGGAGAAGCAGTAGAACAAGTAGCAGAGAAGGATGGGGGAGATGAGCACTTACTGGTGAGCGGAGAGAAGATCGACCATGGCGGCACGGCGGCACACGCCGGGCGAACGGCGGCGCCAGGCCAAGCCTAGCCAGGCACTACTCGCCGCAACGCCAGCATCACCATGGCGAGGCACACGGCCTCGACACCAGGAGCGTCGGCGGCGACGAACTCGCCGCAGCACACCACGGTAGACGAGCAGAGGCGAAGGGGACGCGTCGAGGAAGCGGCGAAACACAGATCGACGCGGTGGATCTGAATCGCCGTCGAGTGGCGGTTCAGATGCGCCACATCTCGCCGGCGGCGATGGCCGGAGTCGGCCGGAATAATTCGGCGAAGGGGCGGCGACGCGTGCGTCGCCAGAGCTCAGAGGGTTAGGGTTAGCGCGTGCGCGAGAGGAAGGGGACGGATGCGTCCGACCGAGCCAGACGAACGGCTCGGGTTAGGGTTAACCCACTGGGCCACCCTGACAGGTGGGCCCAGGGGCAAAAAGGACCTTTTACAATTTAACAAAAGTATGCAACTTTGAAATTCAATAGAAAATTATTAAAAGCTCTTAAAAATAAATTAAAAATATGAAAAATGATCAGCATAAAATTCTCTATTTAAATAAAATGTCAAAGAGAATTTTGAAAGACAATTATGAATAAGTCCTATTTTGATGATTGAAATAAACATTTAAATCACACACCTAATTTTCTATAAATAAAATTAAGTCCATTAATGTATTTGGACTTTAAAAACACCTTGACAACATTTCAAGGTTGTATTTTACTTTAAATCGAGTATCCTCAAATTATTCTTAGTAGCAACTTCTTACATGAAATAATAACGGCATCGGAAGGGGGGAACAAACCCTAAAAATGGAATCATGCATAATTGCCTCTTTAACCATTGCCCTTATCGGACAATGATGCTATTTTTCAGAAACAGAGGACAAGGGTCAGTCCACACCTTCCAACTGCAAAACTTTGCAGTGTTCAGGCAAGTTCATCACTTGCTCATGTCATTTGAGTATTTTTATCAAATTACTTGCAAAGTATTATGGTTATCACTATTGCACAAAAAATCAAAACCACTACTTTCATAACTATGAATATGACTATGTGGTGGGCAATGGAACCATGGATTGTGTTGATATGGTGGAGGTTCCATTGCACGGGTTTATATCCATCTAGGATTAAACAACAAATGTCGCCAGTGATTCTTGTGCCGTAATACCCGTGTTAACCATAAGATCCGGAGTGGGACGGAGTAGTCAAAAGTGTTTCCACCTCTCGTTCATCAACGGATGCGCTTTACCGTAGACACTTGTATCTGTCGGCGGCAAGCGGTAGGCTGGGGAAGCCTTAAGTCCCCACGGCATAGTCCGTAGACACTTGTCGTTCGAAGAACAAGCGGTAGGCTGGGGAAGCCTTAAGTCCCCACGGTATTGCGGTCTATGATGGGTTGCAGCCACCGGCGTAGGAGTGTATGGCAGAGCCCAGCACTGTTGTCGTGGTCGGGGTCCACCCTGAAATTACGGGAATAATGGGACCGACGTGGACCCAGGGTCGGCGCATGCAATAAAGGGTGGGTGTTCGAGGTAGCGGAGGAACATGATTGGCTAGACCTTATACCGGGCCTCACACCGAAGGAAGTGTGGACGGGAAAGCTGCCCGGTTGGCATCAAGGTTAAGATCTCTTATGGGTAAAGCAACACACCTCTGCAGAGTGTAAAGAACTGTGACCTGTCACTCCCTGTTCCGGGATTGAGGAACTGCGAACGCGGCCGGAAAGGAGCTCCATGAAGTTCTAGTAAACCGGTGAAGGCTGACGGAGATAGCTCTTTGAAATAAAAGCAATCTCTTGAAGAAATGTTTATCCAAACCTGCATTGGTATTAGACTTTCTGGTCTAATATCGTAGCTAGTGCATTAAACACCTCTTATCTATAATGAACTTGTTGAGTACGCTCGTACTCATACCATCTTAAATCCCATGCTTAGATTGTCTAAATCGTCTGGAGGAGGACTACGACAACAATGAAGGAGCCGAGATCATCGGCTATGATGAACCTGACCTCTCAGGAGGAGTTGAAGGCGTAGACTATCTCATAGTCTACGGATCCGGGGAGGCTTCCGGAGGAGATCAAGCCTAAAGATATCCGCTAGTAGTAGTAACCAAGCAGCCCGAACTCTTAGTATTTAGCTGCTCGATGAAATAAATGTTTAGTTTAATGAAACTCTAGTATTGTAAGTTAAGTTGGGTTCACCTCGAACCCAGGAGTATTCCTCTTAGGACCCAAGAGGAGCTCCAGGACGACATGTGTATGTTAATTGTAATCATATGTGAATGAGTTATGGACCCTGCTATGTTCTGTTGTACTACTCTGAGGGATGTAACATTTGCGGAATGGTACTTCGTGAATGTTATATCAACGACTGGCATACTACAACATGCAGTGGTATGCAGGGTCACCACATAGCTCATGGGACAAATAGCTTAAAAACTATTGTGGTATTGAATATGTAATTATGCACTTTATCTCTTATTAAGTTGCTTGTTGCGCGATAACCATGTTCACTGGGGACGCCATCAACTATTCATTGTTGAATTTCATGTGAGTTGCTATGCATGTTCGTCTTGTCTGAAGTAAGAGCGATCTACCACCTTATGGTTAAGCATGCATATTGTTAGAGAAGAACATTGGGCCGCTAACTAAAGCCATGATCCATGGTGGAAGTTTCAGTTTTGGACAAATATCCTTAATCTCAAATGAGAAAATTATTAATTGTTGTTACATGCTTATGCATAAAAGAGGAGTCCATTATCTGTTGTCTATGTTGTCCCGGTATGGATGTCTAAGTTGAAGAATAATCAATAGCGAGAAATCCAATGCGAGCTTTCTCCTTAGACCTTTGTACAGGCGGCATAGAGGTACCCCTTTGTGACACTTGGTCAAAACATGTGCATTGTGATGATCCGGTAGTCCAAGCTGATTAGGACAAGGTGCGGGCACTATTAGTACACTATGCATGAGGCTTGCAACTTATAAGATATAATTTACATGATGCATATGCTTTATTACTACCGTTGACAAAATTGTTTCATGTTTTCAAAATCAAAGCTCTAGCACAAATATAGCAATCGATGCTTTTCCTCTATGGAGGACCATTCTTTTACTTTCAATATTGAGTCAGTTCACCTATTTCTCTCCACCTCAAGAAGCAAACACTTGTGTGAACTATGCATTGATTCCTACATACTTGCTTATTGCACTTATTATATTACTCTATGTTGACAATATCCATGAGATATACATGTTACAAGTTGAAAGCAACCGCTGAAACTTAATCTTCTTTTGTGTTGCTTCAATGCTTTTACTTTGAATTATTGCTTTATGAGTTAACTCTTATGCAAGACTTATTGATGCTTGTCTTGAAGTGCTATTCATGAAAAGTCTTTGCTATATGATTCACTTGTTTACTCATGTCATATACATTGTTTTGATCGCTGCATTCACTACATATGCTTTACAAATAGTATGATCAAGATTATGATGGCATGTCACTCCAGAAATTATCTGTGTTATCGTTTTACCTGCTCGGGACGAGCAGAACTAAGCTTGGGGATGCTGATACGTCTCCGACGTATCGATAATTTCTTATGTTCCATGCCACATTATTGATGTTATCTACATGTTTTATGCACACTTTATGTCATATTCGTGCATTTTCCGGAACTAACCTATTAACAAGATGCCGAAGTGCCAGTTGCTGTTTTCTGCTGTTTTTGGTTTCAGAAATCCTAGTAACGAAATATTCTCGGAATTGGACGAAATCAACGCCCAGGGGCCTATTTTTCCACGAAGCTTCCAGAAGTCCGAAGACGAAACGAAGTGGGGCCACAGGGTGGCCAAACCCTAGGGCGGCGCGGCCCACCCCCTGGCCGCGCCGACCTATGGTGTGGGGCCCCTGTGCCCCCTCCTGACTTGCCCTTCCGCCTACTTAAAGCCTCCGTGACGAAACCCCCAGTACCGAGAGCCACGATACGGAAAACCCATCGAGACGCCGCCGCCGCCGATCCCATCTCGGGGGATCCAGGAGATCGCCTCCGGCACCCTGCCGGAGAGGGGATTCATCTCCCGGAGGACTCTACGCCGCCATGGTCGCCTCCGGAGTGATGTGTGAGTAGTCTACCCCTGGACTATGGGTCCATAGCAGTAGCTAGATGGTTGTCTTCTCCCCATTGTGCTATCATTGTCGGATCTTGTGAGCTGCCTAACATGATCAAGATCATCTATCTGTAATTCTATATGTTGCGTTTGTTGGGATCCGATGAATAGAGAATACTTGTTATGTTTATTATCAAAGTTATATCTATGTGTTGTTTATGATCTTGCATGCTCTCCGTTATTAGTAGATGCTCTGGCCAAGTTGATGCTTGTAACTCCAAGAGGGAGTATTTATGCTCGATAGTGGGTTCATGCCTGCATTGACACCTGGGACAATGACAGAAAGTTCTAAGGTTGTGTTGTGCTGTTGCCACAAGGGATAAAACATTGATGTTATGTCTAAGGATGTAGTTGTTGATTACATTACGCACCATACTTAATGCAATTGTCTGTTGCTTTACAACTTAATACTGGAGGGGGTTCGGATGATAACCTGAAGGTGGACTTTTTAGGCATAGATGCATGCTGGATGGCGGTCTATGTACTTTGTCGTAATGCCCAATTAAATCTCACTATACTCATCATGATATGTATGTGCATGGTCATGCTCTCTTTATTTGTCAATTGCCCAACTGTAATTTGTTCACCCAACATGCTGTTTATCTTATGGGAGAGACACCTCTAGTGAACTGTGGACCCCGGTCCAATTCTCTTTACTGAAATACAATCTATCGCAATATCGTTTCTCTGTTTTCTGCAAACAATCATCTTCCACACAATACGGTTAATCCTTTGTTACAGCAAGCCGGTGAGATTGACAACCTCACTGTTTCGTTGGGGCAAAGTACTTTGGTTGTGTTGTGCATGTTCCACGTTGGCGCCGGAATCCCTGGTGTTGCGCCGCACTACATCTCGCCGCCATCAACCTTCAACGTGCTTCTTGACTCCTACTGGTTCGATAAACCTTGGTTTCTTACTGAGGGAAACTTGCTGCTGTACGCATCACACCTTCCACTTGGGGTTCCCAACGAGCGTGTGCTTTACGCGTCATCAGCGACGCGTGTTTGCGAGAGGGAGAGTGTGTCGGCGACGCGTGTTTGTGAGAGGGAGATGGTGTCGGCGACGCATGTTTGCGAGAGGGAGAGGGTGTCGGCGACGCGTGTTTGCGAGAGAGGGAGAGAGGGTGTCGGCGACGCGTGTTTGCGAGAGAGAGAGAGGGTGTCGGCGACGCGTGTTTGCGAGAGAGAGAGAGAGGGTGTCGGTGGACGCGTGTTTGCGAGAGAGAGGGTGTCGGCGACGCTAGCTAGTTTGCGAGAGAGGGTGTCGGTGGAGGAGTCGTCCGTATACCAAATACATATACTAAAGCACAAACTAAATCCATATACTAATTATAAACTAACTATACAAAATACATATACTAACTAAGTACATACATATACTAAATTACAAACTAAATCCATAGTAACTATATAAAATACCTAAACTAACTAACTATACAAAATACCTAAACTAACTATACAAAATACCTAAACTAACTAACTATACAAAATACCTAAACTAACTATACAAAATACCTAAACTAACTAACTATACAAAATACCTAAACTAACTATACAAAATACTAAACTAACTATACAAAATACCTAAACTAACTAACTAAACCGGCCTAAAACTAACTAACTAATTACATTACATACTAACTAATTAACTCAATTAAGTATAAAAAAAATGAAAAATAAAAAAGGCAGGGCGCCCGAGCAGGCGCGGCGGCGCTACCTTGCAGACGGCGGCGCGCGCTGGAGTAGGAAGCTGAGGCGCCGGCGGCGCAGGCGGCGGCCCGAGGCGGAGCGGCGCAGCGGCGGCCCGAGGACGCGCAGGTGGCGGCCCGCGGCGCAGAGAGGAGGGCGCAGACGGCGGCCCGAGGCGGAGCTTCCGCGCGAGGCAGAGGGCGTCGGTGTCGGCGGCGAACGGCGGCGGCGGCGAACGGCGGCGGCGGTGAAATCCGGCAGCCTGGCGGCGCTATTTGAGTTAGGGTTGGCCTCCAGAGTCGCGGGTGGCGGCTCCGCCCGCGACGCCCAAAGATTTATACCCACCTCCTTTTGTCGCGGGTGGGGGCTTGACCCGCGACAAAGACCCACCTTTGTCGCGGGTCAAGCCCCCACCCGCGACAAAAGAGAGGTCTTTTGTCGCGGGTCAAGCCCCCACCCGCGACAAAAGGCCTTTGGGGCTGATCCGCGGCACATCCCATCCAACGGCTCTGGCCGTTTGAATCCAACGGCCTAGAGCCGTTGGATGGGCTGTGCCACGAATCAGCCCATCTATACCTCTTCACCCTTTATTTTTTGTATTTTAAATTAATAAAACTATTATTTCAATAACTTTTGAATGGTAACTCAAATACAAATGTTTTATATATGAATATTGATCAGAAAAAGGTAATGAACATGAATATGACATCCATATACCTATTTGCATCTCGCGTCATATGAAACATTGATAGTCGGCTATGTTTCACCCCTGTGCACCGCCGCCGTGCCACACGTGTCGCGTCCCCGTGCCACGTGTCGCGTCCCGTCGACGCCGTCGTGCGACGTGTGGCCACCGCTTCCACGTGCCTCACCCGCCGACGCCGTCGTGCGACGTGTGGCCACCGCTTCCACGTGCCTCACCCGTCGACGCCGGCGTGCGACGTGTGTAGCCGTGGCTTACACGTGCCATGCCCCGCGTGCGCTATATATAGCGACGAGTGCGGGTGCAACCACACGTCGCCACCGCCTCCTCCGCTCATTCATCTCCGGGATGCCTCCACGTCGTCGAGGGGCGTCCGGTTTCCGTGGCGTTCGAGTGCGTCCGAGCGGTAGGTTCTACGCCGAGATACGCGCCGGTGGCTTCCGCCTCACCCTCGGCACGTACAACACGCCGGAGCTGGCGGCGCGCGCTTACGACGCGGCGGCGTGGCGTTTTCGGCGGCCACGGCGCGACATGAACTTCCCGGATGTTGAATCGCTAGAGGAGGCAGAGTTCCTCGCGCCACCGCCGTGCCTCATCGACGACGAGGACCGTCGACGGCACCGCCAGGTGCAGCGCAGGATCGCCATCGCCGAGCACGACGAGCAGTTGATGCGCCAGTGGAGGGCGTAGTTCCCCAACGACGTCGAGAACACCGACACGTTCTTCGCTATCCTTAGGGCACAACGCAGGTCCAACAGGCGCCACCGTCGGGCCGTCGCCAACTTCGAGCTCGAGAACCCGAATACAACTTGGACCGAAGACGACCCTCGGTGGGATGACATTTGGACGGAGACAACCTCCGACGACGACTGAGACTAGACTAGTAATTTATCTATTTTATTGTAATTTCAATAAAGTAGTTGTCGGTTCTATTAGTTTAAATTTAGTTTATAAAGTCGTTGACGGTTGGTTGTTCAATAAAGTGGTTGACACGAAATTTATTACGACTGAACTGAAATTAAAGTACATAGCTCAACTGAAAATTAAGATACATGGCCAGATTCGAATGTTGGAGCCATTCAATCATAGTCGTGCCTAGCCCTATAATACTCGCCACTGTAGTCATCATAGTCGCCGACGTCATCGTCGCTAGCATCGGGGTCGCGGTTGTCCAACCTCGGCGGGTGAGCACGCGTGGGCTGGGATTGAGGGTAGCGCAGGCGGGGGCCACGATAGGCCAGGACGCTCTGGAGAGTCCGGCCGCGCCACCACATCCGACGGCCGGCCTCGTTGAAGTTCGAAGGAGGCGGCCCGTCCTCCTCGTACCTGGCAACCGCCCTCTCACGCCGATTGATGAAGAAGCTGTCCCAAGTCGGGCTGTAGTCGGGATGCCACTGGGGATTCCTCCGCTGCTCAGGCGTGAGCTCGAAATAGTAGTGGTTCGTGATGGCCATCTCGCGTGGCACACCAAGAGGGATAGGAGGGACCGGTACGCCTCCGACGCTCAGCAACCAGCCGGTCGGGACGCGGTAGGCGGGCGGGCAGGGGTAGTTCGAGGCGCAAAGCGCCTCCGCCTCCCGGGGTGTTAGACATACGATGGAAGCCATGGGAGAGAGTGATGAGGTTTGCAGATATGAGTCCAAGCCTACATATATATAGTGGAAAAATGGCGGGAATGCGGGAAGAAAATAGGCGGGAACGAAGTGGCGCGCGAAACTTTCATCCCGGGTGGAGGCTCAAACCGCGACAAAAGACTGGGGGAGGCTTATCTAGGAGGGCCTTTTGTCATGGTTGGTGGCTGCAACCGCGACTAAAGCTGTCGGCAGGATAAGGATGTGTCGGTAACCTTTTGTCACGGTTGGTGGCTGCAACCGCGACTAAAGCTGTCGGCAGGATAAGGATGTGTCGGTAACCTTTTGTCACGGTTGGTGGCTGCAACCGCGACTAAAGGTGTCGGCAGGATAAGGACGCGTGGGTGGACGCACTGCTCGATGAGATAAAGCATGTAGCGCACGACGGCCTGTCGAAGGAATAAGACAAAGTAGAAGCGGTGCCGTGCCTATAAAAGGAGCATCGATACGCCTTGCCAAGCAGCATCAACAAGCCAAGCTACGCTTTCAATCCCATGGATGAAGGAAAGGGTTGGGAAATCTCCGTGGCGCAGCTTCTCGAAGATGTCGTTGGTGCACACGCCCTACGGCATCTTCGGAAGCTGCTCCTCGGAAAAATTTCCATGCAAGCCCGTGAAAGACTCCGTCTCCTCTAACAGTGTTGGGGAAAGGGTTCTCATTATTACATAAATGTAGAGATTGTCTTGGGAACTATATATGAAGAATACATTATTACATCGCCATCTAGTGTTGTGATCTTCTACGCCGTAGCCATGGAGAATCTTCATCATTTAGCAAGATGCTTGGGTCAATTTTCACCGTGAAGGGCGGAATTTCTTTAAACTTATTATAATCTTCTCGACATGTCTGTCTTGTCATCCACTCCCACGATGTTTCTTTTCCCCGAAAGAACTATGTGGCGCTTTTGGCTCCTCGGTTG
Source organism: Lolium perenne (assembly GCF_019359855.2). Taxonomy (NCBI): domain Eukaryota; kingdom Viridiplantae; phylum Streptophyta; class Magnoliopsida; order Poales; family Poaceae; genus Lolium; species Lolium perenne. The sequence goes on along the minus strand of NC_067248.2, from coordinate 26,965,259 downwards.
ATGTATTCTTTTGTTGATTTCTTTTTCTTGATTTGCTAGACATGTCCTTCACGTAGAAAACTTGAGCCACCTCGTGGCTAGGACAAAAGGCTCGTCTGCACGCAAGATTGTTGGGATCCACTGTTATCATACCGTACTTATCGTCAATATGTATAGCGCTGAGCTTCACCCATTTGCACCGAAACAAAGGGACCTTAAAAGTGGGACCATAGTCAAGTTCCCATATCTCCTCTATGTATCCATAATATGTGGTGGTCTGCCCATTCTCGTCTGTTGCATCGAAGCGGACACCGCTGTTTTGGTTGGTGCTCTTTTTATCTTGGTCGATCGTGTAAAATGTATTCCCATTTATCTCGTACCCTTGGAATGTACATATGTTTGAAGATGGTAACCTGGCCAACAAGTACAGCTGCTCCACCGCAGATGGGTCATTAATGAGATGTCTTTGCAACCAACCGCCGAAGGTATTCATGTGTTGACGTGTAATCAAGGACTCGGGCTGGCCCGGTTTATTTCTCGTAAAACATTCTTATGTTTCTCGATGTACGGAGCCACCAAGCTGGAATTGTATAGAACGTGTAGTGTGCTTGATTGAAAGAAATCTTGTCCCTCCACACCGTTGCTTTCCTTCCTAGTGTGCCTTTTCCAGCCAGCCTCCCCTCATACCGAGATTCAGGAACACCAATCGGCTTAAGGTCGGAAGAAAGTCAACACAAAACTCAATGACCTCCTCAGTTCCGTAGCCCTTTGAGATACTTCCTTCCGGCCTAGCTCGGTTATGAACATATTTCTTTAAGACTCCCATGAACCTCTCGAAGGGGAACATATTGTGTAGAAATACAGGACCGAGAATTCTAATCTCTTCAACTAGGTGAACGAGGAGGTGCGTCATAATATTGAAGAAGGATGGTGGTAACAAAAACTCGAAGCCGACAAGACATTGGACCACATCTTCCGTAATCCCGACAAAGTTTCGGATCCATTACCTTCTGAGAAATTGCGTTCAGGAATGCACATATCTTCACAATGGCTAGTCGAACATTTTCTGGTAGAAGTCCCCTCAATGCAATCGGAAGCAATTGTGTCATAAGCACGTGACAGTCATGGGACTTCAGGTTCTGGAATTTTTTCTCCTTCATATTTACTATCCCCTTTATATTCGACGCGAAACCAGACGGAACCTTGATACCGAATAGGGCTTCAAAAAAGATCTCCTTCTCTTGTTTGGTAAGAGCGTAGTCGGCAGGCCCTACAAACTGCCCTCGGATGATTGCCGTTTCGTCCTTTATGAAGTTCCCGGTCCTCCCGTGCTTCGTTGTATCTTTTGTCTTTCCATACACGCCCGTAAAACCTAGAATATTCACACAAAGATTCTTGGTCAGGTGCATCACGTCGATTGCAGAGCGGACGTCCAGGACTGTCCAATATTCTAGCTCCCAGAAAATAGATTTCTTCTTCCACATGGGCGCGTGTCCGTCATTGTCTTTCGGAACAGTCGACCGCCCGGACCCTTTCCAAAGATAACATTTAAATCCTTGACCATGTCAAATATATCAGCACCACTACGGGGACTGGCTTCGGACGGCGGTCCGCCTCGCCATCGAAATGCTTGCCTTTTTCCTTAAGGGATGCTTGCGCGGAAGGAAACGACGATTGAACGGGTACACAACTTTTCTCGCTTTTTCCAAATATTTACTTTCAGTCTCATCTAAACAGTGTGTGCATGCATTGTATCCTTTGTTCGTCTGTCTCGAAATGTTACCGAGAGCAGGCCAATCATTGATGGTTACGAATAGCAACGCTCGTAGGTCAAATTCTTGCTCCGTGTGCTCATCCCACACACGTACACCTGGTTTGGCCCACAACTCCAAAAGTTCATCGACTAATGGCCTTAGGTACACATCAATGTCGTTGCCGGTTGCTTTGGGCCTTGGATAAGCACTGCATCATAATGAACTTCCGCTTCATGCACAACCAAGGAGGAAGGTTGTAGATACATAGAGTCACGGGCCAGGTGCTGTGACTGCAGCTCGCTCCCCAAAAGGATTCATGCCATCTCGTACTTAGACCAAAGTATAAGTTCCTTGCCTCACCCGCAAAATCCGGAAACTCTCTCCCGATGTTTCTCCACTGCCGACCATCAGCGGGGTGCCTCAACATCGCGTCTTTCTTACGGTCTTCCATGTGCCATCGCAACAACTTGGCATGCTCTTTGTTTCTGAACAAACGTTTCAACCGTGGTATTATTGGAGCATACCACATCACCTTCGCAGGAACCCTCTTCTGGGTGGCTCGCCCTCAACATCACCAGGGTCATCTTTTACGATCTTATACCGCAATGCACCACATATCGGACATTTATTCAAATTCTCGTACTTCTCACCGCGGTAGAGGATACAAATCATTAATGCATGCATGTATCTTACGCACATCTAATCCTAGAGGGCAGACAAGCTTCTTTGCTTCATATGTCTTGACGGGCAATTCATTATTTCTTGGAAACAGACTTCTTTAATATTATCATCAATTTCTCAAATCCCGAGTCAGTCACACCGACCTCGCCTTCCATTTCAGCAATTCCAATATGCTACCCAGCTTTCTATGCCCATCTTCACAACCTGGGTACAACAATTTGTGGTGGTCCTCTAACATCTTGTCGAATCGCAACCTCTCCTTATCCGTGCCACAGCCTCTTCTTGCATCGTAAATGGCCCGACGAAGATCATCATCAACAGGATCATCTGATGCCTGTTCTTCACCTCCTTCTTCTTCATTGTCGTCCATTGCGGTATCAAAGCATTCAGAGAACATAGATCGGTACTGCTCATCATTATCTTCTTCCTCATCGCCGTCTTCCATCATAACCCCTTCTTCTCCGTGCTTGGTCCAAACATTATAGCTGGACATGAACCCAAACCGAAGCAAGTGGCTCTTAATATCTCTTGAGCAAGAGTAATCCTTCTCGTTCTTACATTTTAGACATGGACAGCACATAAAACCTTGCTTCGACTTGTTGGCCTCGGCCACAAGCAGGAAAGAATTCACGCCCTCTCTGAAAGCGGGAGCACATCGGTTACCGTATATCCATAGATGACTCATCTGCATCATAAGTACAATTATATATGTATCAGATGCAATCACCTTGCTAAAATTAGTATTGTACGGACTATGCATATATATATAGTCGAGAAAATAGTTGCTAACCTTTTAGGATCAAAAAGAGGAGAAATCTTATCAAATAAAACCAAGTGGCATCCCTCTCACAAGCATTCCATCAAACACCTCTTGTGCACATGTAGAAAAAATGAGCTAGCATACACCTCCACCTTCACCACCAAGGAAAAAATGAGGTGGGGGGTGGCTGGCTGCTTCTATATATATAGGCATGAACATTTTGTCGCGGACCGTATTACGACCCGCGACAAAAGGGGTGGCCACGTCGCTCCTACCCCTTTTGTCGCGGGTCGTAAAACGGCCCGCGACAAAAGGCCGCGACAAAAGCCTCTGCGCGCTCTACATGGTTTCGGGGCGACGTGGCCAGGCCATTTGTCGCGGGTGCAGGCGCGCCCGCGACAAAAGGCTCCCAGGAAGCCCTGTTTTCCACTAGTGTTGCTCGAGCAAAGCACGGAGAGATATCAGAGATCCATCGTCGACGCATGTGCTGGCACACGCCGTGCGTGATGATCGGTCCCGACGTGCCGTGATATACGCACCGATTCCGTGATCCGCGGGAGAAGCTAGAACATGAGTTCGGTGGCGTCCGTCCGTAGCGAGAGGCGTGGCAACATCCGTAGCGACAGCGCTGGTTGGCACACGCACGTGCGGATGTTGCCACGTGGGCACGTACTGAGGTGTTGCAACGAAGCTCTGCAGTTTGCTCCCTCGAGTATGATGGTACTGTGCGGGCACCCTTGACATCCAACTTATTTTTCGTTGGAACTGTTACATTGAGCTGATTTTCAATCGGGTGTCATTCACTTATCCGATCCCGTCGGTCTCGTATTCACTAGACCGGATGCTTCTCATGTACAAATATAAGCATGGGTGTTTCTGAAAAATGCTCCGGGTGCCTTCTATAAAAACATGGTACTCCCTCCGATTTATATTAATTGACTTCAATATGGATGTATCTAGAACTAAAATGTGTCTAGATACATCCATATTAGAGTCAATTAATGTTTTTGGCCTACTCTCAAAAAAATGCTTACTTTATTTTTGTAATCACAAATTCCGTTGGTTCCTTACTTTCTCGAGAGTATCACCCTCGTAAATGATATGAACCAGGTATTTTTATTTATTTATTTGACAAATGATCACGAAGGAATGAAGTGGCGAACACACAGATGCACTATGTGTTATAAGATAAGATCGAACATAGACCCATGTCTTTGCTGATCTTCGTATTTCACGATCATCTATGCATAAAACTATATCGGTTATCTTCGCAAAAATAACTACGTCAATCGTTGATTTTGGCATCTACATTTCTTCTTTCTTTACTTTTAGACGAGAGAACATTTCTTCTTTCTTTACTTTTAGACGAGAAGAGTTGGTGGTGATAACTTCCTCCATTTCTACCTGCCCATGCGAGTGGTCACATTCATATTAAAAAAAAAGAAACGCATGATTATATGTTGTAACGACCGTTTCCATATTTGCCATGAATGGATTTTTGGCCAGTTCACATCAATAAGGGATCATATATTGTAGCATCAGGGGCGCTGTAACTGAAAACCTAGGGCACTCCATCACGAGGACTCCTCCTAGGGTTACTTGGGCATGATGAAAAGATGAAACTTGTTGTGCAGGACACGCACGAGGACTATGAGGATGACGCCTCCTCGAACAAGTTGATGTCATTCATTGGATCGTTGTTCATTCATCCCATAGGATATAGATGCATAAGAGGACACACACCACCGAGTGTCGACTAGGTCAAAGGAGGCGTCGCGGTGTCAGGTTCCTTTGACGGAATCACCAAGGTCATCTAGATCGAAATTTCATTTCCAACTGCATCCATCCATGGAAAATCAAGAAGAGATAGAGCGGGGGACGTCCGCGCGTCATGCAGATTTTGGCGGGGAATAACGAGCGGGGTGAATTTGCACTCAACACTAACTACCCAATCCCGTAGCCACCACTTTCAACACGCCTAGGTGATGCAGATGCGAGATTTATTGGAGAAAATAAGACAATTTGTTGATCCATAGCAACACCCAAGTATTTAGCTAGTAGATACATTGAAAATGTATTTCTTATCAACAAATTCTCATCTCACATGAAAAATTCATCAGAACCATTAACTCAATTGCAGAGGGTGTTTTCCGAAAGGACAAAATGAAAGCAAACCGCGCGCCCTCCCCTCCACTCCACCACTCTCCTCCCACTCTGCTTTGAACGGAGCAACAGTAAACAAACAAACAATCGGCGCAAGAAAATCCTCCTCGATCGGCGTTCCAACGCCGGCACTGGCGGCGCCGCCTCTCCCCGCCGTGCTCCCCCACCGCATCCACTAGAGCACCACCACCACGCGCCCACTTGCCGAATTTCTTTACCCGATTCGAGTCGCGCGGCGCTCGTGCCCGCCGCGCCCGCGCGCTCCACTAGCCCGTCCAAACCGAATCGAACCCTAGCCCGCCAGATCCGGAGATCCCACCCACCTCCGCGGCCGCAATGGCCGGCGCGCTGCCCTGATCCGATCGATCCCGGTCGCCGCTTCAGTGTGCTGCTGTTCCACCGCCCGGCCGGCCGATGGACTCCGCCCGGGGCTGGCTCCAGAAGCTGCAGCGGGACAAGGACAAGGGCAAGCCGGGGATGTCGGCGGAGGGTGGCGAGGGGGACGGGGAGGTCGTGTCCAGCGCCTCCAAGCAGAAGGCGGAGGCGGCCAAGCAGTGCATCGAGAACCACTACCGGGAGCAGGCCAGATCGATGCAGGAGCGCAAGGAGAGGTCAGTCAGCTCGGTGCTCTCTCTGTGCCCGCGGATCACCTGGTCCGGTTGACCGCCTGCTGATTTAAGCGTTCAATTGACAATGTGTGTGAATTTGGTTGAGATTGCTCCGTGGGTGTCCCGTTGCGGTGGTAACCGATTATTAGTAGCCGTGAATTGGCGTCCTGTTTGGTGGATTCGTTGCGCCCCTCCATTTGTGGGTCGTGATCCATGTCCTAGTCCCTTCTAAGATGGCTGCATCATGGTGGAGTTGTGCCGACTTCGCTGTTCGCAGAGTAGTAGACTACTAGTAGTTACTGGCTAGTGTTGACTATTGAATGTGGTACCGGCATTGTCGTACTAGTGTATGCACCTGGTGCTGAGGATGTAGTCATGGAGATGTATAATCTTGGATGTGTTGCATGGCATGCGATAGCCGCCGCCTAATTTTAGACGTAGAGGTGAATTCTCGCAATTTCATGGCTGTGCATTTAGCTATGGTGTCAGTGTAATTACCTTAGCGTATATGCTTTCTTGTTGCCTTGTTGGTAGCGTAATATTACTAGGACCGTGGAGGGAAAATGATTAGAATAGTGTGATAACCAAAGATAATGTTGGGCTGCATAGCATTGCAGAATTTGGTGTGCATGGATGTAGTGCCGTGTCGTTGAGTAAAAATAGGGTCAAAGGAGGTAAGGTGGCGCGTCATTTGGACGGACCGAAATAGCGTGGAAAGCTGATAAATGGCGTATCGCCTCCTGTTCTGGACCAAAATCCAACGCGCTGATTTCCTTAGTTAAAAACCGGTGTGCTCTAGAACAAAGTTTACATAAAGTGTTATATAATAATGAGAATACCATAAGTGATAAGTGCCGGTAAATCAATGTAGAAGAAACGTGGTACAACTTTAATTCTGTTTGAGCATCTGTACATTTACTAGACTTAATGGGACCAGGAAACATCATTATACTAGTAACACGCTCGTGCTACGCTACGGAACTGAAAACGATGTGGAACATAGTTTACTGAAGTTATATGTCAAACTCACTCATAGTCGATGGCTGAGGAGACGATAGCTTGCTACTATGCTCGTAGATTTGCATGATCCGCCTTTTGAGTTCTCAAGTCAAAAGAGGAAGGCTAGAAAAGGAGTGAACGGCGACCATCAACTCAAATCTATTTAAGTAGGAAAGAATTGTTTCTGTATATGGTACCTTAAATTGTTCTATCACACAATGTCCATACAAGCTATTGTACATTACGAAAGAAATGGTGTTCGATGCTCTCAGTTTCGGCTACTATTCTCTAAGTTGGTATAGGAAGATGGCATGGAAACAAATGTCTAGCATAGAGCATACAGAGGCTGTTCACAGGCCATAGTTTGTACTTGCCTGCATTTATCTTCTTGTGACCTGCTGTAGGTCCTTCAAAACTGCTTCATGTGGGTTTTAGCTAACCATAGGTTGCATGCCATTGAGTGCCTGTTCACGTTTGGTGCTATCCATCACTGCATCTTAATATATATAGTTATATTATAGGCGTATGATGCTGGAGAAGAAGCTTGCTGATGCTGATGTATCTGTAGAGGAGCAAAATAATATCCTGAAGGATTTAGAAAAAAAAGAGACAGAATACATGCGCCTAAGGAGGCACAAAATGGGCGTCGATGATTTTGAATTGCTGACCATTATTGGGAGAGGTGCTTTTGGAGAGGTAATGCATCAGTTTATTCATTGTGAACATATTCTTGTGTGGTGCATGTAGAATAGTTTTCTGTTTATCACGGAAGTCTTTGTTCATTCTACTTTGCTACTGCTTACCTCCGTTCTATACTGATATTCTGCAGGTGAGACTTTGTAGAGAAAAGACTACATCTAATGTATATGCGATGAAAAAGCTCAAGAAGTCTGAAATGTTACGAAGAGGCCAGGTACTTCATGTTAGCTTAATCAAGTATTAAATCAGGTTATGTAGCAAAATGATTCATTTTCTAATGTGCTATTTCTAGGTTGAGCATGTGAGAGCTGAAAGGAACCTCCTTGCAGAGGTTGACAGTGCCTATATAGTTAAGCTCTATTGCTCATTCCAAGATGACGAGTTTCTGTACCTCGTTATGGAGTATCTTCCTGGTGGTGACATGATGACTCTACTTATGCGCAAGGATACACTGACAGAGGATGAATCTTCGTTTTATGTTGCGGAGACGATACTAGCAATTGAATCCATTCACAAGCATAATTATATTCATAGGTAATAGATTAACACCACAATCTGTATAGTAGCTGCAACTTGCAGCTCACTCTTTGTTACATCTTTTCAGGGATATCAAGCCTGACAATTTATTGTTAGATCGAACTGGCCATCTGAAGCTTTCAGATTTTGGCCTATGCAAGCCTCTAGATAGTAGCAGCTTTCCAAATTTTACTGAATTCGACAATGCAGCGGGAAATAACACCAATCCATCAGCAGATGGTGATAAGCCATTAAGTAGCCCTGCTGTTCCCAGGCGAACACAGCAGGAACAACTATTACATTGGCAAAAGAATCGTCGGATGCTGGTAAGTTAATACTTTGCTTAACAGTAGAAACATTCTTATATCATTCGTGGTGGATACTGTAACTCAAACACGGACTAAGACTCTCTGTCTGGTAGACTAATATATCGGTTCCTCCCTCTAGCCCTGTGCTTGCTTAATTCTTATTCATTCTCTCGGGATTTCTAGGCCCAAGACTTCTTACACTAACATTTCTTGCAGAATAGTCATAAAGAGTCATGCATAGGCAAAATCATACCAACCAATTTTGCTATAAGAAGCCAAGAACATGCGGGCATTCTCATTTTTACATATTTACATGTGAAACACTATTGCAGGAGTCATGTGAAATTATTGAAGATTTTGATGCGTTTTCCATTGAACAACTTGCTACAGCACATCATGAAAATGATACTGCCTAACATGGAAATGAATTTCTCCAGTGTGTTGCATTATCATACATAATCTTAAATGATAAAATTTCTAAGTAGATAATAAAATCAGTCATTTATTTGACACTCAAAAGCAGCTGTGTGTACTATCATTATTCGGGCTCTGTAATCTTTTACACGATATAATTTCCCTGGCTCTGCTTTCATTTATATAATATGTTGTTTAATGCAATTTCAGGCTTATTCAACTGTCGGTACACCTGATTACATTGCTCCGGAGGTCCTATTGAAGAAAGGATATGGAATGGAATGTGACTGGTTAGTTTTGTTCTTCTTAACTTAGTATGCAATGCATGTCTAAATGATGATGACTTCTTTTTCTCATATTTACAATTTATAGGTGGTCACTTGGAGCCATTATGTATGAGATGCTTGTGGGTTATCCACCATTTTATTCCGAAGATCCCATGTCAACATGTAGGAAGGTAAATTTGAATGGTGTTTTCACATCAAGTACGCAAGTTCTACCTATAGCTAAGACATGTCCTTGCATAAGAATTGTGCTTTTGTGAGTGAATTCTTGTTACAACTAAGCAGGTGTCTGGGTGCAATTGTGCAGATAGTAAATTGGAGAAGCCATCTTAAATTTCCTGAAGAGGCCAAACTTTCACCAGAAGCTAAAGATCTAATTAATAAGCTATTATGTAATGTGGATCTGAGACTTGGGATGAAAGGAGCACATGAAATAAAGGTGAAATTCGTTTAGATTATTTGTTTTGATTTCGAGTTCTGAATTCAAATTTTTGGTCATTTACAAGTCTTCATGCAGGCTCATCCATGGTTTAAAAGCGTTGAATGGGAAAAGCTATATCAGATGGAAGCAGCTTTCATACCTGAAGTTACTGATGAGTTGGACACGCAGAACTTTGAGGATTTTGAGGAGGTGAGCTGTTATCCTCAGGCTACATAGGCTTGTTTATTGTTCTCAAGTAGTTACCCCAATAATTCATGTAAGGAGATACCTACAAATCATATTTCCCATAAATAAGAACTTTGAAAGAACAAAAAGAATATTACGGGGAGAAACCAAGAACTACTTATCTGAATAGTAGACAAGACAAATCAGAGCTTCTACTTGCAATTTGCAACTCGCCACTGAACAGGTCAACAAGTTACCCTGACGCTAGCCTGCTCTTGGTTCCAAATAAGGACACACTGGCCAGTGCAAGATATCTTAGTTTCTGTAATCTATCTTATTCAACAAGTACTGACAGTTATGCATTTTGTGGTATTCCAGACTGCACCTCCCATGCAAACTTCATCAAAGGCAGGTCCTTGGAGAAAGGTACTTATTACAGAGATCAATAGAATGCATATCCTGTTGGTGTTTTGCGTTGTCAACAGATTTTGCCTTTTTAGTGCATGTTCTCACTGAAATGTTACTACACTAAGAATTACATTTTGATCCCTGATATTTTATTATCTAGCAATCATTTCACTACATGGTCCAGGTCCTGAGCCAATGTTCTTTTATGCAGATGCTTTCCTCCAAGGACATGAATTTTGTCGGTTATACTTACAAGAATTTTGAAATAGTGAATGATCCTGAACTTCCAGGGATAGGTTGGATATCTTTCCTTGCCTCCTTGTTCTTGTTGCGTTCTTCGCAAAAGTTTTATGGACATGATTTCTTGCACAATACATTGTTCATGATTTTTCTTTTTATGGCTCTGCAGCTGAATTAAAGAAAAAGAATAACAAGCCAAAACGACCAACCATCAAATCATTATTTGGTAATTTTTTCGAGTCCTTATTCTCTGGAGATATTGGGGCTGACACCGTCATAATATTTATGTTTCATTCATTGACATCTGTACAGAGTGTCCTGAAAGCGATGACCAGCCTGAAGGCAGTTTCCCAGGCCAATTGTCACCACAACTAGAGTTATCCGAGAGCCCCTCACCTCATTCCAGTATCTCCTCCGAAGATTCCCAAGCACAGCATAGATAGCAGGCATATATTTTCTGGTACCTGTATTCTGTAAACAAAAGCAGAAAAGCAACAACAAGGATTTTGGTCCTTTACACAGATGGATGGCAGCCTACTCAAGTGGCTATTTTGAAAGGGAAATCTTAAAGAGTATCTAAAAGGTCCACATAATTTGCTTTTGAACAGCCATTGGAGGTGCTCCAGTAGCCATTTTGTATGTTGGAGCATGCATCCTGTACATTGTAACCTCTTTTTAGACGAATCTACAATCCCGAGCAGGCTGATTGACATACAGAGAGGCTCTCCTGTAAATTCATGGATCCTGTGCAAGGATGAGATTCGTTCGCCGTTGGAACATGTCATGGTATGCTGCCAGTTTTTTTTCGCGCAGAAATCTGCATTTCCACATTCCCGTCGTGAGATTTGCGACAGCACAAAGAGGTTGCGAGGAACAAGAAAGTTTTACTATCAAGGATACTCTGTAAAAGAATGCTCAGTTTGTCTCATATATAGCTAAATATTGTTCTTTGGTCTGTCATTTGTAGTAATGTTTCCATGTCAATGTTCTCAGCCCATGTTTATGATCTCAGTTTGTACTGAACACATGTGAATCCTGAATATGACGTTTCTCCTTCTGTAGATGACAATTGACAAACGTACACTGCTGCATGGGTTATGTTCATCATTTGGGTCAAACACACAACCACCTTCATCTCCACTACCCATGTCTGACCTACAGAGTTAGTATTGCATGTTTAATTAGAACTTCATGTGGTTTGAACTGTAGATTTGTGTAGGATCAGTGCTGTTTCTGTCCATGGATTTGCATCTAGTGTTGTTTCTGCCGATTGATTTAATCCTTGTCTACAGATCTTTGGTAGATGTTCTTTTCAGGAAAGAAAGCTTGGCGATATATATTTACGAGATTTGAGAAACTTACAGTTCTTCAAACAGAAAAATCATGAATTAACAGCTAGAATGATCTGATTTTATAATTTGGGTGGCTTGCGCTAAGATACAGGTTGTGGACCTCGGGCAGGAGAACACAACATGGGCTACAGGATCAGGCTTCATCGTTCTTGCAGGACAAGGACACTGTCGATAACATCTTGGTGCAGTGTGTGTATGCCAGAGATGTTTGGCATGGGAGCCTGCAGGCTGCAGGTCTTCAACTAGCTGAACCGCAGCGATCATGAACCGCAGCGATCAGAAACCTTGGAAGTGTGGTGGCTCAAGACAAGTTCCTCCTTTTGTTTCTGCTCTTGAGGTGCTCACCTTTGTTTTTTGGTTCTGAACTTGATATCCAGTGCCTGAAGTCTGTACAACAATCAGTGGTTGATGCCAGAGGCGTACTCAAGTCGTAATGGGATTTTGCTAATAGCACCAACGGTTTGACATGCCGATTTACTGGCGTGGAATGCTGGCACCAGGACGACAGGGTTTACGCTTTGCGTCTCGGCAACCTAGGAATTGAAGGCTGATTTCCTCAAGGGAGCAGGTTCAGAAGTCAGACAGGGGGAAATTTGATACACTTGTAATCCTGACAGCATGGATGCTATGGAAACGACGCAATGCCCGAGTGTTTGGGTGAGCGAGAGCAATGTTTTTATTTTGAAACAAAGGCAGAAGCTTTGCCTATTTCATTGATCAAGAGAAGTTTCGATTACAAGCCTAGCCAAGATGATAGGAAAAGAAAAGCCTACTCTCGATCTGGTGTTGTTTCTGCCGATGGATTTAATCCTTGGTGACAGATCTTTGATAGATGCTCTTTTCAGGAAAGAAGGCTCAGCGATATATACTTATGTGATTTAAGAAATGTACTAACCTGCAAACAGAGAAATCCTGAATTAATAGCTAGAATGATCTGATTTTATTAATTTCCATCAAAGTCCAGCCGGGCAACAGATCATACAGAGAAGCCATCTAAGGCAAGCAAACAAACCAGCCGTTACCACGGCACACATACTTTAGGCATACAGACATTTTGCTGCAGTCATGCATGCATAGCTAATTAAGGGTACAGCTCAATGAGGGCCATGGACCCGAGAACAGGCCTTGTCTTGTGGTGAGTGAACCCGGCGTCCATGAAAATCTTGCGCCACTCGTGCTCGTCGCGCTCCTTGCCTGTTGTCATCACCATCATCAGCAGGTCGAACAGGACCTGGTCTTTGTAGTACATGGCTTTGGACGGAGACCCGACCACCATGTCCACGATGATGACCTTGCCCCCAGATTCCGGGATCGCCTTCTTGCACTGCTTCAGGATCTTCACGCAGTCCTCGTCGTCCCAGTCATGGAACACGTACTGCAAGTGATGAACATTGGACATGTTTATGGAAATGTTCAATAGATTAGGTTATGAACTTATTGTTGTACCTTGAGGAACACAGCGTCAGCCTTCGGGATGGAAGAACTCATCATGTCACCGGCGATGTACTTGACCACGCCGTCGGCCGGGACGGAGTCGATCACGCTGGGGAGGTCCAGGACGGTGCACTTGATGTGCGGGAAGGCCCTGGCAATGGCCCTCGCCGCCGTGCCCGTCCCGCCGGCGACGTCGACCAGCGAGCTCACCCCGTCGAACGCGTCGCCGCAGTTGGTGACGACGAAGTCCATCGCGAACCGGGTGTCGGCCGCCATGCCGGCGTTGAAGACCCGGCTTATCTCCGGGTCACGGGAAAAGACCGTCCACGGGTCGGCGCCGTTCGCCATCCTGAACGGCATCTCGGCCGCGTCGTCGCTCTTGAACCACTCGGGGAGGTGCAGCGCCGCCGCGACGTGGTACCTGTTGGTCTGGGAGAGCACGAACGGCGAGAGGTCCGTGGCGCCGGCGCCCGTGCCGTCGTCCACGAGGAGGCGGGACAGCGGCGTGAGGCGGTAGGTGGCGGTCGCGCCGCCGTTTGCGCACTCCCCTGTTGTTGCCGGAGCATCGGCGGTGAAGATACCTGACGCGGCGAGGAACCTCATGAGGCGAGGCAGGTAGGGCTTCCTGCCCTCGGGTACTGGGAGGGCAGCGAGCAGGTCGGGCAGCGTGGCAGCGCCACCGCAGCGGTTGATGGCGTTGGGGATCCCGAGCTTGACGGCGCACTCCAGCGCCATGGATTTGAGGTAGCCGTAGGTCAGGTTCCATAGCTCGGCGTGGGCCTGCAGAACCTCGTCGTTGTACGAGGTTGCCACCGGCACGGACGACTGGTGGTTTTCAGCCATGATGAATTTTCTAGCTGCTAGTGGTGCAAGTGAGCTCAAGGTTGTCTAGGGCCACATTTATAGACTCGGAGGTGGGCTGTTTGGTTGGACGTTTTCTGCCTTTTGGATGGGCTTATAAGCAACAAAAAAAAAGGTTTTTTGGTTTTCCTTTTTCTTTTGATTGAATATTATTGGTACTACGTACTCCCTCCTTGCCAAGGCATAAGGCGTATAAATCTTTGCACAGTTTTTAAGAAGGTGATCGTTTGAGAGGAAAAAACGGATTCTTTCCTTCCTTGCCCCTGCATGCACGGAGTTAATTCATCTCTCAGCCTTCCTTGCCCCTGCATGCACGGAGTTAATTCATCTCTCAGCCCCTGCATGCGCTGGAGTCGAGGAGAACAAAGACACCGCGTGCGCCTGCATGCGCTGCATGCGCTGGGACGGAGTTAATTCGGCCGCTGGAACGGAGGGCTATTTTTGGCATCTGATCGATCGGGAGGGCCTCGCGCCTTAAGCCTTGACCAAAAAGGAGATTTTTTTTCACGCCTTAAGCCTTGGTAAGGAGGGAGTATAAGCCAAAAGCTAAAAGCCAAAGGGTGGAGGCGTAGCATGCATCGCTCCACTGATTAATATGCCACGTGTAACATGTGGTTGTCCACTAGTGGTGTTCCACACTGCCATGTGCATGAATAAGGCTGACCATAGTGCTAAGTATCATATACTCCCTCCTTGCCAAGGCATAAGGCGTATAAATCTTTGCACAGTTTTTAAGAAGGTGATCGTTTGAGAGGAAAAAACGGATTCTTTCCTTCCTTGCCCCTGCATGCACGGAGTTAATTCATCTCTCAGCCTTCCTTGCCCCTGCATGCACGGAGTTAATTCATCTCTCAGCCCCTGCATGCGCTGGAGTCGAGGAGAACAAAGACACCGCGTGCGCCTGCATGCGCTGCATGCGCTGGGACGGAGTTAATTCGGCCGCTGGAACGGAGGGCTATTTTTGGCATCTGATCGATCGGGAGGGCCTCGCGCCTTAAGCCTTGACCAAAAAGGAGATTTTTTTTCACGCCTTAAGCCTTGGTAAGGAGGGAGTAGTAGTATCATGCATATGATACTTGTGTATGATACTATCCCTATAGTGGGTAATATCATAGAGTAGTACTATCATAGTTATGCTATATTTATTGCTATTTAGAATCTAAATGCAAATTGATGTATAAGATTTGTTTGGCATTAACTTTTCTCGTGCTATGCGCTATGATACAGTATCCACCTATGATACTCTAAACTCATCTCTCCTCCTTAATTAGCTATCACATCAGCATTTTTGTGGAACCAATATGCATGATACTAGCTAAGATACTACCACTATGGCTAGGCTAAGGTAACAATTAATAAGTTGGATGAATATGAACAATATATTTGCCAATGATTTTCTATTTTAAGGCACTATTTTATTTGCTGGGGATGATTCGAGGCGAGCCATTGTCACATGGGACCACTAGATTAATTATTTCTTTCTTAATAAGTAAGAATACAAGCTTGTGGTACTGCTTTATTTGCTAAGAGACGAGTCGAGGTGAGGCATACGTTTCGTATCACATGAGGCCACTGGCTTGATTTATTTTATAAAAAATAAGGACAACATTTATGAAGTATGCCGTGAATCAGCTGTTTATGGCAGCGCTCTATTTGCTAGCTAGGGGACGATTTGAGATGAGCCATGCGTTTTGTATCACTTGTGGCCGCTGTGTTAATTTTTCTTTTTTAGACTCTAGTCCACTCTTTAAATCACAAGAAACATAATTTTTGAAGAAGAAAAATGATCTGGCACTAAAAACGAGTAGTCCGACTTAAAAATTCCAAAAGGACACCGAATCGTAGGTATAATACACCGTGTACTTACAATTTCAGATAAAAGGTTCACTTGCACTTCGCTGAGCCAGTGGTCACCAGGATCAGGAATTGAGGATGACCCTCACCAGCATGTTCACTGGAACTTCCAATCATGTGAGCATGAATAGCATTGAGGTAGTACTTGGCTGTAGTAAAGCCGATCAATGCATTTATTGTGCAAAAAATAGAGGAAATACAGATTTATTACCTTTGTTATGTAAGAATTTTTAGAAAGCTAAATTGGCATTAGACTGCTCATAGTGGAAGTAACATAGCTAGTAACATCACACATATCAAGACATTTTGGTGACATGGCATGCTAATAAATGAAGAAAGAGAGTGATGTGGTAACTAGCTATGTTATTATAACATCACACACATCAAGGCAAGATGAGTCTACAACATAATAAATGATACAATGCATGACACCACATATAAGTTACTACCCACTATGAAGATAGTAACCTAGACTAGTAACATGGCATATGTTACTAGTCTAAGTTACTCCCCACTATGACCAGCCTTACATCAATACTCTTAGAAGGTACTATACAATAGGTGGGTTAAGGCCCACCTAAAAACTAATGATCGCTCCCAAAGGCCAATGCTCAATGCCGACTTCTCTGATGTTTTCAGAATGTGACTCGATGCTCAATATATTTGTTAAAAGAAAACACCAAGTCCCGTGCTTAACATTTAATACTGTTCAGGTATTTTAACTCAGAGAGGGAGCAGTCCTCTCTCAGTCCAGATAAAATTATTTCACCAGATTCAAGGGAGGCATAACTGTTTAAAGAAGCATCAATAATCCTGACCAACATTTACACGATTTCCTTATGTTATACATGCAGCTCGATGCAATAGAAGATGGTTCAACTATATTGGTAGGCCATATGGTGCCAATTTGCTTGTTCTCTAGAGAAGTAAAACTTGAATGCTGAAGCAATACAAGGTGCCAATTTGCTTGTTCCCATTTGGATCATGCACCTTATACTAGCAGACCAGCATACACCATTTGATTACCTTTACCTGCAACCAAGAAGTCGCTTCTCACCAGTTAAGGCCCACCTAAAACCAATGTTCAGCGGGACTTTAGACTAACATTACAAAGCATCTTTCCGTTGTGCAATGTTAACATAAGGAGGAGTATTGTTGGGAATTCACCCAACCACGTATATCTTGGAAATATGCCTTGGAGGAAATGATGTGATGATTATATTTCAGTATGTATTCATGAGTTATTAATATCATCTTTGAACATCATCAGTGGCATGTATCAACAAATATGTGACTTGTTTGTGAGACCATACACTGTATGATGTTTGTTCTAGGTCCCTAGTCGGTAATGTTACATGGACAAATATCCTTTACTAGTCCATGCTTCGATTGATGAATATATTTCACAACTCATGGGCATAGAGATGCCAACTCGATTGATTGATAAAGTTTCACAACTCATGGGCATAGAATTGCCAACTCGATAGTATCTTATATAGCTAATTAAGAAGTTCATCCCCACTAACCTACTTCTCTAAACATGCAATTATGCCCCCTCATCAGGCCGACCACATCAGTCATCCCACTTCCACATCATCTCATGCATGCAGTTCCCGTTGATGCCTTTCAGACCCGATCATTTACGCTCCCAAGAAGTCCACAAGTCATCATAGTAGCGTGTATCTTTCCCCCTTCCAGCCATTTGATCTTTCCCCTTCCTATTTTGTCCCTATAAATACCCGATGTTTCTTTCCCACCGCGTCCTCCAACCCTCTTCTTTCTCATCCGCCATCCACCCCGTCCCTAGAATCCTCCATGGCTCCATCTGTAAGTACATCGGCTCCAAGCCTCAAAGCAGTTGTCTACAGGTCATAGCACTGGCCTCCTATGGCTTCGTCAGCACCAGGAACCATTCGTGCATCGGATCACCCCGTGGGATTGTTGCCGGCAACCCGCGGTGACCCCTACACGGATGTGCCTCTCTACTAACTCCGGTTCTTACAAACATTTGGTGCGGCCATGCACGACAATCTAATGATACAATTCGATGATGTCCATACACCCATAACATGACTCATCTTCCAACGACTGAACCCCGCGTCCATGAATATCTTGCACCACTCGCTCTTATCACGCTCCTTGCCTGCAGTGATCACCATCATCAACAGATCGAACATGACATGGGCTTCGTACATGGATTTTGAAAGAGACCCGACGACGATGTCCATGAAGATGACTTTCCCCCTAGTTTGGGGATCGCCTTCCTGCATTGTGTCAGGATCTTCATGTTGTCCTCATCGTTCCAATCATGCAACACATTCTGCAACAAACATTAAACATCAATCGTTTAAATTAAATGGTTCGTAATAGATTTTCACTCAAAGAAAAGCTTATTGGGTTACCTTGAGGAACACGACATCAGCCATTGGGATGTACCTCATCATGTCGCCCGTGACGTACTTGACAATACCATCACCCGGGATGGAATTGATCACATTGGGGAGGTCCCGAACCGAGCACTTGATATGCGGTAAAGCCTTGGAAATGAACCTCGCCGTTATGCCTATCCCGCCAGCGACATCGACCAACAAGGATACACCCTCAAACACCTCGCTCCAGTTGTCGATGATGAAATTCATTGCAAATTGGGTATTGGATGCCATGCCAACATTGAAAAAGGGATTCACCATTGGATCATGAGTCGTGATTGTCCATGGGTCTATTCCGTGGACCATCCTAAACGACATCTCAGGCGCAGCCGAACCTTCATCACTTGTGAACTAATCGGAGAGGTGCAACGCCGGTGTGACATCGTGTGTTTGGGAAAGAACGAATGGCGAGAGCCGAGAGGTTTGTGAAGATGTTCCCACATGTTTCATCATCCACTAGGAGGCGAGACAACAACGTGATACGGTAGGTAGTGGCTTCCCCACTTTTTGTGCACTCCCCTGTTGCCGAATCATCAGCTATGAAGATACCCGCCGTGGCAAGGAACCTCATGAGGCGAAGTAAGTAGGGCTTCTTGCTATCGAGTACTGGAAGGGCAGCGAAAAGGTCATGTAGTGAGGCGTCGCATCCACAACGGTGGATAGTATTGGGTATACCAAGCTTTATTGAGCACTCAAGTGCCATGGATTTAAGGTGTCCAAAGGTGAGGTTGCAAAGCTCCGCGTGTGTCTGCAAAATCTCAATGTTGGAAGAGTTAGTCATTAATTGGTACTGACTATATATAATGATTTACTAGTTGTTGGTGCAAGTGCTCAAATGTTGGTGAGGCCAAAATTTATAGGCTCGGAGTTTCTTGAGTCTATTAGCTGGCTCAAGGTGGAGAGTGCAACTCCATATCATGTGGTGCTCCACTACTTGATAGGCCACCTGTCAACATTGTTGAATATATAAGCAAATATCCATATGAAATAATCAGTACAAGTAATTGATAAATCATGACTATGAAAACAACGAATAAACTAATCGTGCAGACTAGTAAGATAGATGAATAGATCGCATCTAAACAAGACAAACCGATCGCAT
The DNA here is from genome assembly GCF_019359855.2 of Lolium perenne. NCBI lineage: Eukaryota > Viridiplantae > Streptophyta > Magnoliopsida > Poales > Poaceae > Lolium > Lolium perenne. Next base: position 26,945,807 of record NC_067248.2, on the reverse strand, counting down.
CTACCACAAAAACTAGAAGAAGGAACTCTAACAGAAACTGAAAGAGAAACGACAAGATCACATACTTCGCAGCAGCATCGTTGTCGCCCACGTTGAGGTTGTCGAAGAAGTCGATGAGGTCCGGGAAGAAGTTGTCGGTGTGGAGGAACTCGTTGTCCGATGACGACGTCGTGATGCCAGTAGTCGCGCCGGAGCGCTCCCCAAAAACCTGATTGCCCCTCACCCGTACAGGTTCACGAGAGGCAGGGTTCCGGAGGCCTACTATCCCGGCAGTCGGTGCACGCCGACGGACGGGATGAGAAAGACGAAGGCGGCGGCGCAATGAAGTGGAAACAGGTAGTCGCGTATGCGTCTAGTGCAGGCTAGGGTTGGCGTCCGTGCTTATATAGTGCGGTTCGGGAAGGTCGTGGGACGCAGCCCACGTCCGAGTCAGCACAGCCACGATCCAGAAAAACCGGAAGGCAAAACGGCTGAGTAACGCGTTCGTTAATGACTCAAAATTTATTACACAATTAATTTCCCAAATAGCAAAAAGATAAACTCGGCTCGGCGAGATTCCCGCAACCCGCGGCGCGTCGTGACGTGTCATGACGAGGCGAGGCGAGGCGGGCGGAGGAGGAGGAGGAGTGCGCGAGGGCTCTCTCTCTTCTCACTCACTTACTAGGACTAGAACAACCCACCTTATATACTAGTCCAACTCTCTTCCAACTAGCAATGTGGGACTAAACTTCAGCTCCCACTAGTGCTGCCACTGATTTTTGGAATGAGCCATGTGAGTTTCAGAATTTGATAATGAGCCATGGGCCAAAGGCCAAATGCCCAAAATTCCAACAATCCCCCACAAACTCTCATTGGCACATTTCATCAATAAGTTTCCAGAACATTGTTTTATATACCGGTATGTCGTGGAGACTGTTAAGTTGAACTTCCACTTAAAGCTTCATATTACACTAGATTGCAACTTGGATAGTGGACTATACCTTGAACTACAAGTTTTCTGCGCACTAGCTTCATACAAAGCCTAGACCGATACTAGGCTGCCGCGAGGCTTCCTCGCGATTTGGAGCTTATACGTCATACTCCAGGGCCTTTCATGAGTTTACTAGAGTCTCCTAGCTCTAATTCACGAGATCTCCGATCACATAGAGTGGGTTACCACCGTGGGCAGCTCATAGTGTGGGTCTCATACCCATCTCTCTCGATGCATTTCTAGCACATTTCGTGATAGTCCCTTTGTGAAGGGGTCTGCCAGGTTTCTAGACGTATGGATATAATCCAACACTATAACTCCGGAGTTTCTCATTTTCCTGACAGTTTTCAGTCTCCTCTTCACATGTCTTGATGACTTCATATTATCCTTAGAACTGTTTACTTTGACGATCACAGTTTGATTATCACAGTTCATAGGAATAGCGGCTATTGGTTTCTCAACCACAGGTAAGTCCATCAAGAGCTCACGAAGCCACTCTGCTTCAACAGTGGTTGTGTCTAATGTTGTGAGTTCTGCTTCCATAGTTGACCTCGTAATGATGGTCTGCTTGAAAGACTTCTAGGAAATAGCGCCACCTCCAAGTGTAAATAAATAACCACTTGTGGCCTTAGTCTCATCAGCATCAGATATCCAATTTGCATCATTATAACCCTCAAGTACCCTTGGATACCCAGTATAGTGAATGCCATAACTCGCAGTGCCTTTCAAATAGCGCAAAACTCTCTCAAGAGCATGCCAATGAACATCTCCAGGTCTAGACACAAAACGGCTGAGTTTACTTATAGCAAAGGAGATGTCAGGCCTTGTGGCGCTGGCTAAATACATAAGCGAGCCAATGATCTGCTAGTATCGCAATTGATCTCTAGCAATTCTTTTATTCTTACGAATTATCACACTAGGATCATAAGGCGTTGGAGAAGATTTGCAGTCGCTATACCCGAAGCGACTCAGGATCTTTTCCACATAGTGGGACTGAAGCAATGTAATCCCACCATCGTCATCCTTCAGCAGCTTGATGTTTAAGATCACATCAGCTACTCCCAAGTCCTTCATCTCAAAACAACGAGAGAGGAACTCCTTGACCTCCTTAATCACAGTAAGGTTGGTCCCAAATATCAATATGTCATCGACATAGAGACAAAGAATAACTCCCTCGCCCCCACCATGGCGATAGTATACACACTTGTCAGCTTCGTTTACAACAAAGCCTTTAGCGGTTAAAGTTCTTTCAAACTTCTCATGCCACTGCTTAGGCGCTTGCTTAAGCCCATACAAAGACTTCAGTAATTTACACACCTTTCCTTGTTGACCATCTACTACAAATCCATCAGGCTGCTCCATATAAATTTCCTCTTCAAGCTCTCCATTTAGGAAAGCAGTCTTAACATCCATTTGATGAACGAGAAGACCATGTGAGGCAGCCAAGGATAGTAGCACTCGAATGGTGGTCAATCTGGCAACAAGTGAGTATGTATCAAAGAAATCTTCACCTTCTTTCTGGGTATAACCCTTGGCCACAAGACGTGCCTTGTACTTTTCAATAGTACCATCAGGCCTAAGATTTTTCTTGAACACCCATTTACATCCTACAGGTTTGCACCCATAAGGACGATCAGTAATTTCCCAAGTTCCATTGGCTAAGATGGAATCCATCTCGCTACGGACAGCTTCCTTCTAGTAGTCAGCATCCAGAGATGCATAGGCTTCTGAAATAGAAGTGGGAGTATCATCCACGAGGTACACAATGAAATCATGTCAAAGGACTTTGAAGTTCTCTGTCTCTTGCTCCTTTTGGGAGCTTTATTGACATCCTCCACAGGATTATCAAAGTGTTCTATAGCCATGGTAGGTTCAGGAAATAATTCCCGAGTAGATGAACTGGGCATCTCCTGAATTGATGAGCTAGACATTTCTTTCATAGGAAAGATGTCCTCAAAGAAAGTCGCATAATTCGACTCCATAATTGTACCAACATGCATGTCGGATACCTCAGATTTTACTATCAAAAATTTGTAGCCAATGCTATGAAATGCATATCCCAGAAGAACACAATCCACGGTTTTTGGTCCAAGCTTGCGCTTCTTGGGTATCGGCACATTTACTTTTGCCATAAAGCCCCAAGTTCGTAGGTAAGAGAGTTTCAACCTTTTCCTTTCCCATTTCTCAAAAGGAGTAATGGTTTTGTTCTTTGTGGGGACACGGTTTAGGACATGACACGCAATCAATATCGCCTCCCCCCCACCATGCCTTGGATAGACCCGATGTATCTAACATGGCGTTAACCAAATCAGTTAGAGTACGGTTCTTTCTTTCGGCCACCCCATTTGACTGAGGTGAGTAGGGAGGCGTCCTCTCATGGATAATACCATGTTCCGCACAAAAAGAATCAAACTCGTTGGAAAATACTCTCCACCACGATCATACCTTAGCCGCTTGATCTTTCGATCAAGTTGGTTTTCTGCTTCAGCTTTTAAGATTTTGAAGTGATTAAGAGCTTCATCTTTAGATTTCAGGAGGTACACATAACAATATCGAGTAGAGTCATCAATTAAAGTCATGAAGTATCTTTTTCCTCCTTTTGTCAATTCACCATTCATTTCACAAAGGTCCGAATGTATAAGCTCCAGCGGTGCCAAGTCTCTTGCCTCCGCAGTCTTGTGAGACTTACGTGGTTGCTTAGATTGCACACATACTTGGCACTTGGATTTATTTATTGACAATAGCAAATTTCGGAATTATATTCATATTCGCTAGCCGCGTCATGCACCCAAAATTAATATGACAAAGTCGTGAATGCCAAATATCGGACTCACTATCATTGCAAACATGATTAATAATTTGAGTACATAAGTCTGATATCCGCACACATAACCCTTTCCAACAAATTATCCACACTTGGAAATTACAACTTTATTGGACTCAAAAACCAACTTAAAACCATCTCGACATAAAAGCGATCCGCTAACGAGATTCTTATTAATGGAGGGAACGTGCTGCACATTCTTCAGCTGGATGGTCTTTCCCGAAATAAACTTCAGATTCACCGTACCAACACCACGAACAGAAGCACGTGAGCCGTTTCCCATTGCTGGCGTGTAGTTGACACACGTCTGTTGGGAACCCCAAGAGGAAGGTGTGATGCGTACAGCAGCAAGTTTTCCCTCAGTAAGAAACCAAGGTTATCGAACCAGTAGGAGTCAAGGAACACGTGAAGGTTGTTGGTGACGGAGTGTAGTGCGGCGCAACACCAGGGATTCTGGCGCCAACGTGGAACCTGCACAACACAATCGCCCTTACTTCAGACAAGACGAACATGCATAGCAACTCACATGATATTCAACAAAGGTGTAAAAGTTGATGGCGTCCCCAGAAACATGGTTATCGCTCAACAAGCAACTTATAAGAAATAAGATACATAAGCTACATATTCAATACCACAATAGTTTTTAAGGCTATTTTCCCATGAGCTATGTATTGCAAAGACAAAGAATAGAATTTTAAAGGTAGCACTCAAGTAACGTACTTTGGAATGGCAGAGAAATACCATGTAGTAGGTAGGTATGGTGGACACAAATGGCATAGTTTTTGGCTCAAGGATTTGGATGCACGAGAAGTAATCCCTCTCAATACAAGGCTTAGGCTAGCAAGGTTGTTTGAAGCAAACTCAAGTATAAACCGGTACAGCAAAACTTACATAATAAAATATTGCAAGCATTATAAGACTCTACACTGTCTTCCTTGTTGTTCAAACACCTTAACCAGAAAATATCTAGACTCAGAGAGACCAATCATGCAAACCAAATTTTAACAAGCTCTATGTAGTTCTTCATTAATAGGTGCAAAGTACATGATGCAAGAGCTTAAACATGATCTATATGAGCACAACAATTGCCAAGTATCAAATTATTCAAGACATTATACCAATTACCACATGAAGCATTTTCTGTTTCCAACCATATAACAATGAACGAAGCAGTTTCAACCTTCGCCATGAACATTAAGAGTAACACTAAGAACACATGTGTTCATATGCAACAGCGGATCGTGTCTTTCTCTCATACAAAGAATGCTAGGATCTGATTTTATTCAAACAAAAACAAAAAACAAAAACAAACAGACGCTCCAAGTAAAGCACATAAGATGTGACTGAATAAAAATATAGTTTCACTAGAGGTGACCTGATAAGTTGTCGATGAAGAAGGGGATGGGGATGCCTTGGGCATTGTGACGCCCCGGAACCGGTACCATGAGGATTCCAGCGATCCCGCCGAAATCCGCATGATATCGATTCAGAGACGCCCTCCGACACGACGTGCGCGATGAATCACACACGTGATGCCAGAGGAATTAACACGAGCGGTAACTTTACAACAGGATTACAATAGAGCCCACAAGATACATATATTACAACAACGACTCCAACGAGTCAAGATACAATAGATACATACAAAGATCCGAATCATACAGAAGATCGAATACGTCCGAGTACGGACAAGATACAAATTGGACTAAGAGTACTGAAGATAACCAGTGACGTCCATAACCCTGCCCAGGCCAAGCCGGAAGGGTAACCTTGTTAACGTCATCATCTCGTACCTGTCAAAGTCGGGCCATCGGTTGCCGACAGAAGGGGGAGGAGACAAAAAGAAAGGAATGCGAGGGTAAGTACCATTGGCACGTACTTGCGAGACAAGACCAGCTATGCTCGCTGGTGGGCGGTATAAACTTCACCCGGCTATATGTGGAGTTTAGCGGCAGCAAAGCTACTATCCAATAGAGACACGCTACAACATCCGTCTACTCAGAGAAGATAAGAGAGCGCACAAGGTAACAGATAAATACTACACAAACATAACCCAGCCAATGCGATCCCCCTTCGCCAAGAGGTATTGCAAAGGCACACACACTTTTGAAAGAGTTTTATTAGCAAATTATTAACAACAGGAAATAAGGTGTAAGTTGTTCTATGATCAAGCTATACAATTCCAAGTCGTCCATAACCGCGGACGCGGCTTATCGATAAGATGTACACCCTGCAGGGGTTGCCCAAATGTAACCATACGCATGCTCGAACCCACTTACTACAGGTGGAGTCTCACAACAAGACCGTTCCCAATGCAAGAGAAAGTTTAATGGGAGCCACCCAACTAAGCTACCCGTGACGAAGTTCGGCCGTACTCCGATACGGACCCAGAGGTTTGCGACGGCTTCCAAGGCGGGCACTAACGACCGGCCAAGGATAAGGAGTCCCGCGTTATGAGTACAGTACAGAAATAAACACCCGAAGGCAACAGGAAGTAAATCGTGCATCGTGCATATGGGCAAATAAAACCAAGGTTGTGGCTCCCAATTAAACAGACTCGAGGAAAGGTAGTGGGTGATGGGGGTCCCATTCCCCCACGTACGGGTAGAGCGCTCAATCTCGGAACAGATAACAAGAACTCGGGTCCTAGGGGACATTAGCGAGTCAAAGTTCCGATGCTTTCGCAAAGGGGCTCACAGATGCCTCTGCTTACAATTTTAGTTGTTAACAATAAAGTAAAGTGTGATTATCTCCAACAAAAGATATAGCATGTGACAACCTCCCAACAAGATATCCCAAACATCTCGAGATATCAACAAGACCCTAAACTCGCCTACGACTCGCAAAGCTGGCAAACAACAAACAATAGGTAGGGCGAGGAGGTGTATCTCGGACATATAGGTAACAGGTGGATAGGACACGTGACACAACAGAATCGCAACACAAGGATAGCAATAGATCAAAAGAGCATGTAAAAGTAAAATAGGTGAAGGGGTGGGCTCGCCTGTGAAAACTGCAGAAGAACTTGTCGGAGAACTCGTCGTATCTCACAACACCACTTCGTGATCCTATCCGGGAAGAAGCAAATGCTACAACAACCAACGGATGCACATTTTACTACTACGACAAAAGAATCGGCATGCTCATGATATGGTATGCATGCATGACATGGCAAACATGATGCGGCGGTGCAACTTATCCATATTAATCGGAGTCGGAACCCCGGACAAACAATTAAGGTTGGAGTTGCACTTTCTACTGGCAAGTTTAAGTGTTGGTTAGCATGGCATAGCATGGCAGGGGTGAGCTACTTCAATATTAAACGGAGCGGGGAAATCCATAGTCGGTATCCGAAATACTCCGCATATATGTTAGGTGAACATGCATAACTATCAACACGCGACATGATGCGAGATGCAAACAAGCATATGAATGGCATATTCATGTTCCTCACGTTTTTCTGATCAATTTACATATATAACACTTTTTATTTCGAGTTACCAATTAAAAGATATGATTTTAGCAAGATTAAACATTTTCTGCAAATTTCAGAAAAAGAAAACAGGCAGGGGACGAACTGGGCTGAACCTGCACGGTTCTGGGCCGGATCTGGCTTGCTGCTGGCGCTGGATAGCGGACTAGCGCCGGGAGAGGAAGCTGGGCTAAGGCCCAGTGGTGGCGCCGGATCGATCTGGGCTAAAGGCCATCAGTGGATCTGGAGGGGAAGCAAAAAGGGTTTGGTTAAATCGCCTCGCCTAGGATTTGATCACAGGACCTGCTGAGTGAGGGATCAAGGAACAAACCAACCAGGCTACTGTGTGGATGATGAACTGGAACGGCCGCGCTACCTTTTGAAGGGTACTGGGAGGAGCTCACGGAGGCCAGCCATGGCGGACGACTCAGGTCGGAGATGAACTCGACGACTGGGAGCGACCCTGGATGAGAGCGTGGGCATCGAGGGTGCGCCACGTGAAGGAGATATGCCCTAGAGGCAATAATAAAGTAGTTATTATTTATATCTTTATGTTTATGATAAAAGTTTATATATCATGCTAGAATTGTATTAACCGAAACATTAGTACATGTGTGATATGTAGACAAACAAGAAGTCCCTAGTATGCCTCTTAAACTAGCTTGTTGATTAATAGATGATTAGTTTCATAATCATGAACATTGGATGTTATTAATAACAAGGTTATGTCATTGTGTGAATGATATAATGGACACACCCAATTAAGCGTAGCATAAGATCTCGTCATTAAGTTATTTGCTATAAGCTTTTGATACATAGTTACCTAGTCCTTATGACCATGAGATCATGTAAATCACTTATACCGGAAAGGTACTTTGATTACACCAAACACCACTGCGTAAATGGGTGGCTATAAAGGTGGGATTAAGTATCCGGAAAGTATGAGTTGAGGCATATGGATCAACAGTGGGATTTGTCCATCCCGATGACGGATAGATATACTCTGGGCCCTCTCGGTGGAATGTCATCTAATGTCTTGCAAGCATATGAATGAGTTCATAAGAGACCACATACCACGGTACGAGTAAAGAGTACTTGTCAGGAGACGGGGTTGAACAAGGTATAGAGTGATACCGAAGATCAAACCTCGGACAAGTAAAATATCGCGAGACAAAGGGAATTGGTAATATATGTGTATGGTTCTTTCGATCACTAAAGTCATCGTTGAATATGTGGGAACCATTATGGATCTCCAGATCCCGCTATTGGTTATTGGTCGGAGTGAGTACTCAACCATGTCCGCATAGTTCTCGAACCGTAGGGTGACACACTTAAAGTTGGATGCTGAAATGGTAGCACTTGAATTATGGAATGGAGTTCGAATATTTGTTCGGAGTCCCGGATGAGATCCCGGACATCACGAGGATTTCCGGAATGGTCCGGAGAATAAGATTCATATATAGGATGTCATTTTATGTGAAATAAAATGTCGCGGAAGGTTCTATGGAAGGTTCTAGAAGGTTCTAGAAAAGTCCGGAAGAAACCACCAAGGAAGGTGGAGTCCACAAGGGACTCCACCTCCATGGCCGGCCAGCCCTAGATGGGGTGGAGTCCCAAGTGGACTCCACCATAGGGGGCCGGCCACCCCCCACATGGGAGGTGGGAATCCCACCTTTGGGTGGGAGTCCTAGTTGGGCTAGGTTTCCCCCCTCCTATGGAAGGTTTTGGTTTCGGGTCTTATTCGAAGACTTGGACACCAACACTTGGGATCCACCTATATAATGAGGGGCCAAGGGAGGGGGCCGGCCACCCCAAGACCATAGCTTGGCCGCCCCCCTTGAGTGGCCGGCCACCCCCTTCCAAACCCTAGCTTTGCTCCTCCACTCCATATTGCCCGCGTAGCTTAGCGAAGCTCCGCCGGACTTCTACACCGCCACCGACACCACGCCGTCGTGCTGTCGGATTCAAGAGGAGCTACTACTTCCGCTGCCCGCTGGAACGGGGAGGTGGACGTCGTCTTCATCAACAACCGAACGTGTGACCGAGTACGGAGGTGCTGCCCGTTCGTGGCGCCGGAACCGATCGTGATCAAGATCTTCTACGCGCTTTTGCAAGCGGCAAGTGATCGTCTACCGCAGCAACAAGAGCCTCCTCTTGTAGGCTTTGGAATCTCTTCAAGGGTGAGACTCGATACCCCCTCGTTGCTACCGTCTTCTAGATTGCATCTTGGCTTGGATTGCGTGTTCGCGGTAGGAAAATTTTTGTTTTCTATGCAACGTTATCCTACAGTGGTATCAGAGCCGTGTCTATGCATAGATGGTTGCACGAGTAGAACACAATGGTTTGTGGGCGTTGATGCTCTTGTTATCTTTAGTTTGAGTACTTTGCATCTTTATGGCATAGTGGGATGAAGCGGCTCGGACTAACTTTACATGACCGCGTTCATGAGACTTGTTCCTCGTTCGACATGCAACTTGTATTGCATAAGAGGCTTTGCGGGTGTCTGTCTCTCCTACTATAGTAAAGATTCAATTTACTCTTCTATTGAAAACATTAGTATCAACGTTGTGGTTCATGTTCGTAGGTAGATTAGATCTCTCTCGAAAACCCTAAACCACGTAAAATATGCAAACCAAATTAGAGACGTCTAACTTGTTTTTGCAGGGTTTGGTGATGTGATATGGCCATAATGTGATGATGAATATGTATGAGATGATCATTATTGTATTGTGGCAACCGGCAGGAGCCTTATGGTTGTCTTTAAATTTCATGTTGAGTAGTATTTCAAAGTAGTTGTAATAGTTGCTACATGGAGGACAATCATGAAGACGGCGCCATTGACCTTGACGCTACGCCAACAATGATGGAGATCATGCCCGAAGATGATGGAGATCATATCCGTGCTTTGGAGATGAAGATCAAAGGCGCAAGAACAAAAGGGCCATATCATATCACATATGAACTGCATGTGATGTTAATCCTTTTTATGCATCTTATTTTGCTTAGATCATGACGGTAGCATTATAAGATGATCCCTCACTAAAATCTCAAGATAATAAAGTGTTCATCCTTAGTAGCACCGTTGCCAAGTCTTGTCGTTTCGAAGCACCTCGTGATGATCGGGTGTGATAGATTCAATAAGTACATATGACGGGTGCAAGACAGTTTTGCACATGCGGATACTAAGGTGGCCTTGACGAGCCTAGCATGTACAGACATGGTCTCGGAACACGTGATACCGAAAGGTAGAGCATGAATCATATGGTTGATATGATGAACACTTTGAGTGTTCGCCATTGAAATCACACCTTTTCTCGTGATGATCGGGTTTAGGTGCGGTGGATTTGGTTCGTGTGATCACTAAGACAATGCGAGGGATATTGTTTTGAATGGGAGTTCACTTAGGTTTTTAATTATGTTGAATTAAAATTTGAACTCAATTGGTCATAAACTTAGTCTAAACTATTGCAAATATATGTTGTAGAGATGGCGTCCCCAATCAATTTTAATCAGTTCCTAGAGAAAGAGAAACTTAAGAGCAACGGTAGCAACTTCACCGACTGGTTCCGTCATGTGAGGATCTTCCTCTCGGCGGAAATCTGCAATTTGTGCTTGATGCACCGCTAGGTGACCCTCTGCAGAAGATGAATCCGATGAATTAAAAGCTGTTTACGCGACTCGGAAAACTTGGTACTCTCAAGTTCAGTGTGCCATCCTGTGCAGTCTGGAATCCGATCTTCAAAAACGTTTTGAGCACCATGATCCTCATGAGTTGATGAATGAGCTGAAAGCTATATTCGAGACTCATGCGGCAGTGGAATGCTATGAAGCATCGAAACATTTCTTCAGCTGTATGATGGAAGAAGGCAGCTCCGTTAGTGAGCACATGCTCGCCATGACCGGGCATGCGAAGAAACTCAGTGATTTGGGAATAGTGATTCCTAACAGACTGGGGATTAATCGTGTCCTTCAATCACTGCCACCAAGTTACAAGAACTTTGTGATGAACTACAATATGCAGAACATGAACAAGGAGTTACCTGAACTCTTTGGCATGCTAAAAGCTGCTGAGATTGAGATCAAGAAAGGGCACCAAGTGTTGATGGTCAACAAGACCACCGGTTTCAAGAAACAGGGCAAGTCTAAGGGAAAATTCAAGAAGGGTGGCAAGAAAGCTGCCACGCCTCCTATGAAACCTAAGAACGGCCCTAAGCACGATGCTGAGTGCTATTATCGCAAGGAGAAGGGACACTGGAAGCGTAATTGCTCCAAGTATCCGGCTGATCTCAAGAGCGGCCTTGTCAAGAAGAAGAAAGAAGGTATATTTGATATACATGTTATAGATGTTCATTTCACTTTGGTTCTCGTTCTAGTACACTGGGTATTTGATACGGTTCGGTTGCTCATATTTGTAACTCGAAACAGGAACTAAAGAATAAACGACAACTGCTGAAAGATGAAGTGACGATGCGCGTTGGAAACGGATCCAAGGTCAATGTGATCGCAGTCGGCACACTTCCTCTACATCTACCTTCGGGATTAATTTTAAGCCTAAATAATTGCTATTATGTACCTGCGTTGAGCATGAACATTATATCTGGATCTTGTTTAATGCAAGACGGTTATTCATTCAAGTCTGAGAATAATGGTTGTTCTATTTTTATGAATAATATCTTTTATGGTCGAGCACCACAAAAGAATGGCTTATTTCTATTAGATCTCGATAGTAGTGATACGCATATACATAACATTGATGCTAAGCAAATTAAACTTAATGATAATTCTACTTATATGTGGCACTGTCGTCTTGGTCATATTGGAGTGAAACGCATGAAGAAACTCCATACTGATGGATTACTTGAATCACTTGACTTTGAGTCACTTGATAGATGCGAAGCATGTCTAATGGGAAAAATGACAAAGACTCCATTTTCTGGTATGATGGAGCGAGCTACTGACTTATTGGAAATCATACATACCGATGTATGTGGACCAATGAGCGTAGCATCGCTTGTGATGATTATCGTTATGTTCTAACCTTCACAGATGATCTGAGTAGATATGGGTATATCTATTTCATGAAACATAAATCCGAAACTTTCGAGAAGTTTAAGGAATTTCAAAGTGAAGTAGAAAATCAACGTAACAAGAAGATCAAATTTCTACGATCTGATCGTGGAGGTGAATATCTGAGTTATGAGTTTGGCATGCATTTAAAGAAATGCGGAATACTTTCACAATTGACACCGCCGGAACACCTCAACGAAACGGTGTGTCCGAACGTCGTAATCGAACTCTCTTAGATATGGTTCGTAGTATGATGTCTCTCATCGATTTGCCGTTATCATTTTGGAGTTATGCATTAGAGACAGCCGCATTCACTTTAAATAGAGCACCATCAAAATCCGTAGAAACGACACCGTATGAATTATGGTTTAATAAGAAACCTAAGCTGTCGTTCCTGAAAGTTTGGGGTTGCGAAGCCTATGTAAAGAAGTTACAACCGGACAAGCTAGAACCCAAAGCGGAGAAATGCGTCTTCATAGGATACCCTAAGGAAACTATAGGGTACACTTTCTATCACAGATCCGAAGGCAAAATCTTTGTTGCTAAGAACGGAACCTTTCTTGAGAAAGAATTTCTCACTAAAGAAGTGACTGGAAGAAAAGTAGAACTCGATGAGATTGATGAATCTATACTCGTTGATCAGAGTAGCGCAACACCGGAAGTTGTACCTGTACCGCCTACACCGGCAACAGAGGAAGCTAATGATAATGATCATGAAACTTCGAACGAGGAAACTACTGAACCTCGCAGATCGACAAGGGAACGTGCCACTCCTGATTGGTATGATCCTTGTCTAAATGTCATGATTGTGGATAACAATGATGAGGACCCTGCGACGTATGAAGAAGCAATGATGAGCCCAGATTCCAACAAATGGCAAGAAGCCATGAAATCCGAAATGGGATCCATGTATGATAACAAAGTATGGACTTTGGTAGACTTACCTGATAGCCGAAAGGCTGTCGAGAATAAATGGATCTTCAAGAGAAAAACAGATGTTGATGGTAATATTACTGTCTATAAAGCTCGACTTGTCGCAAAGGGTTTCCGACAAATTCAAGGAGTTGACTACGATGAGACATTCTCACCTGTAGCGAAGCTAAAATCTGTGAGGATTTTGTTAGCAATAGCTGCATTTTTCGATTATGAGATTTGGCAGATGGATGTCAAAACGGCGTTCCTTAATGGAGACATTGAGGAAGAGTTGTATATGGTACAACCCAAAGGTTTTGTCGATCCTAAAAATGCTGACAAAGTATGCAAACTTCAGCGTTCAATCTATGGACTGAAGCAAGCATCAAGAAGTTGGAACCGACGCTTTGACAAGGTGATCAAAGACTTCGGGTTTATACAGTGTCATGGAGAGGCCCGTATTTACAAGAAAGTGAGTGGGAGCTCGTAGCATTCACGATCTTATATGTAGATGACATATTATTGATCGGGAATGATATAGAACTATTAAGCAGTGTTAAGGGTTATTTGAATAATAGTTTTTCAATGAAAGACCTTGGTGAAGCATCGTATATATTAGGCATCAAGATTTATAGAGATAGATCAAGACACCTAATAGGGCTATCACAGAGTACATATCTGGAAAAGATTCTAAAGAAGTTTAGAATGGACGAAAGTAAGAAAGGGTTCTTACCTATGTTACTGTGCAAGGTATTGAGTAAAACTCAAGGACCGGCTACGGCAGAAGAAAGAGAAAGGATGTGTAACATCCCCTATGCCTCGGCAGAGGATCTATCATGTATGCCATGCTATGTACTAGACCGGATATAGCACATGCCGTTAGTTTGACTAGCAGATATCAAAGTGATCCAGGAATGGAACATCGGACAGCGGTCAAGAATATCCCGAAGTACTTGAAAAGAACTAAGGATATGTTTCTTTGTTATGGAGGTGACCAAGAGCTCGTTGTAAACGGTTACACCGATGCAAGTTGGAACACTGATCTGATGACTCTAAGTCACAATCTGGGTACGTGTTTATATTGAATGGTGCCGCAGTAAGCTGGGCAAGCTCGAAGCAAAGGTGCACGGTGGCGAAGTCTTCAACAGAATCGAGTACATAGCGGCTTCCAGAGGCTTCATCAGAAGCGGTATGGATGAAGAGGTTCATTGTAGAGCTCGGTGTGGTTCCTAGTGCATTGGACCCATTAATCATTTACTGTGATAACATGGGTGCCATCGCCAATGCACAAGAGCCAAGGTCACACAAGAGGCTGAAGCATATCAAGCTGCGTTACCACTCGATTCGCGAGTACATCGAAGATGGAGAAGTAAAGATTTGCAAAGTACACACTGATCTGAATGTAGCAGATCCGTTGACTAAAGCTCTCCCTAGGGCAAAGCATGACCAACACCAGAATGCTATGGGTGTTAGGTATATTACAATGTAATCTAGATTATTGACTCTAGTGCAAGTGGGAGACTGAAGGAGATATGCCCTAGAGGCAATAATAAAGTAGTTATTATTTATATCTTTATGTTTATGATAAAAGTTTATATATCATGCTAGAATTGTATTAACCGAAACATTAGTACATGTGTGATATGTAGACAAACAAGAAGTCCCTAGTATGCCTCTTAAACTAGCTTGTTGATTAATAGATGATTAGTTTCATAATCATGAACATTGGATGTTATTAATAACAAGGTTATGTCATTGTGTGAATGATATAATGGACACACCCAATTAAGCGTAGCATACGATCTCGTCATTAAGTTATTTGCTATAAGCTTTTGATACATAGTTACCTAGTCCTTATGACCATGAGATCATGTAAATCACTTATACCGGAAAGGTACTTTGATTACACCAAACACCACTGCGTAAATGGGTGGCTATAAAGGTGGGATTAAGTATCCGGAAAGTATGAGTTGAGGCATATGGATCAACAGTGGGATTTGTCCATCCCGATGACGGATAGATATACTCTGGGCCCTCTCGGTGGAATGTCGTCTAATGTCTTGCAAGCATATGAATGAGTTCATAAGAGACCACATACCACGGTACGAGTAAAGAGTACTTGTCAGGAGACGAGGTTGAACAAGGTATAGAGTGATACCGAAGATCAAACCTCGGACAAGTAAAATATCGCGAGACAAAGGGAATTGGTAATATATGTGTATGGTTCTTTCGATCACTAAAGTCATCGTTGAATATGTGGGAACCATTATGGATCTCCAGATCCCGCTATTGGTTATTGGTCGGAGTGAGTACTCAACCATGTCCGCATAGTTCTCGAACCGTAGGGTGACACACTTAAAGTTGGATGTTGAAATGGTAGCACTTGAATTATGGAATGGAGTTCGAATATTTGTTCGGAGTCCCGGATGAGATCCCGGACATCACGAGGATTTCCTGTATGGTCCGGAGAATAAGATTCATATATAGGATGTCATTTTATGTGAAATAAAATGTCGCGGAAGGTTCTATGGAAGGTTCTAGAAGGTTCTAGAAAAGTCCGGAAGAAACCACCAAGGAAGGTGGAGTCCACAAGGGACTCCACCTCCATGGCCGGCCAGCCCTAGATGGGGTGGAGTCCCAAGTGGACTCCACCATAGGGGGCCGGCCACCCCCCACATGGGAGGTGGGAATCCCACCTTTGGGTGGGAGTCCTAGTTGGGCTAGGTTTCCCCCCTCCTATGGAAGGTTTTGGTTTCGGGTCTTATTCGAAGACTTGGACACCAACACTTGGGATCCACCTATATAATGAGGGGCCAAGGGAGGGGGCCGGCCACCCCAAGACCATAGCTTGGCCGCCCCCCTTGAGTGGCCGGCCACCCCCTCCCAAACCCTAGCTTTGCTCCTCCACTCCATATTGCCCGCGTAGCTTAGCGAAGCTCCGCCGGACTTCTACACCGCCACCGACACCACGCCGTCGTGCTGTCGGATTCAAGAGGAGCTACTACTTCCGCTGCCCGCTGGAACGGGGAGGTGGACGTCGTCTTCATCAACAACCGAACGTGTGACCGAGTACGGAGGTGCTGCCCGTTCGTGGCGCCGGAACCGATCGTGATCAAGATCTTCTACGCGCTTTTGCAAGCGGCAAGTGATCGTCTACCGCAGCAACAAGAGCCTCCTCTTGTAGGCTTTGGAATCTCTTCAAGGGTGAGACTCGATACCCCCTCGTTGCTACCGTCTTCTAGATTGCATCTTGGCTTGGATTGCGTGTTCGCGGTAGGAAATTTTTTGTTTTCTATGCAACGTTATCCTACACCACGGCGTGGGCGACCGGGATCTGGTGGCGGGGAAGGACGGGAGCCACCGGAGTATGACCGGCGACGAGCACCTGCGGCAGAAGAACGGCGTCAACGCCGGCGGAGCATCTGAGAACAAAACGAGGAGTATGAGAGGTCCAGGAGGCGCGCGAAGATACCAGGAACGCGATGGAGTGCTCGAAATCGGCGGAGGAGGTCGAGGATGGTCAGAATTTGAGAAATACGCCGACAGCAAGAGTATGGAATCGGCGATTTTCCCGTTGATTGGGAGAGCCCCGGCTCGATTCCTTGGGTGTGGAGGAAGAGGAGAGCAAGGCGGTTCTAGTGGTGGTCTCGGACCAACGAGGGGAGGTCTGTAGCGCCGAGGCCATGGCGACGAGGTGGCGGTGGTGGTTTGCTCGCTTACAGATAAAGGAAACGAGGGAGAGCCAGAGGAGAAAGGTGGCGGCGCGGGGGGAGGAAGAGGAGGAGCGAGCTAGGGTTTGGTGAGGATAAGAGAGGGGAGGGAGCAGGTGAGGCGCGTGAGGAGGGGAGGACCACGGCCAAGCCACCACCCATGCCATGTGCGTGCTCGATGACCTGGAAGAAGAGGACAACGTGAGGAGCCTCTCCTCGTTAGCGAAAAGGTATCGGGCCAGAGGATAGATGGGCCTGCTCGGGCTGGTGCTGGCTTGGGCTGCTAGGGAGAGAAGGAAGAGAGGGGAAGCTGGTCCAGGAGAGAGGGGAGGTGGGCCGCCGGGTTAGAAGGGAGAGAGGAAGAAAACTGGGCCAAGAAGAGAGTGGCCCAGGGAGAGGGGTAGGGTTTTAGGATTTTGTAAAAAGAAAAGGGAAAGAGGAGGTTTTATTAATAAAAATCATATGAGAGGAAAACAAAATAGCTAGGGTTTATAAAATAATTTTATTTAGTGAAAACATGGATGATATGATGCATGATGAAATGACGATGCACAAAAAGAAAAGAACAAACAAAATCTATTAGGGGTACTATCCCGGGCCGTTACAATCGACACCACTAACAAGGAACCTCGCCCCGAGGTTCCACGCCATGGTACGGGGGAGAGAGGTGAACTATCGGATCTTCAAGCGACGTGTCGAACTCCTCGACACCACTAACAAGAGTTGTTGCTCCATGTAGATCGGTCGACACCACTAACAAGAAGTCGTTGTTCGATGTTGATGATGCGCTTCCGTCAGGATCCTCCGAAGGTCGGACCTATTAGGATAAAGGCAAAGATCGTCCAACCCACGTCGGAACCTAAGACTCAGAGAAACTTAGATAAGAGAGAAGACTCAAAACTCGCATAGATAAGAGGAGAAAGAATATAGGAAAGGAGAAAAATCGGAGCTAATCAAATCTATCCAATGAATTTCGGAAAATAGTTTTGACACTAGACACAACAACTTTCGTTGGCAAGGTTATCCTACAGGCTGGACTAGTGGGGTACCGTCAACCTGGCTCTGATACCAACTTGTGACGCCCCGGAACCGGTACCATGAGGATTCCAGCGATCCCGCCGAAATCCGCATGATATCGATTCAGAGACGCCCTCCGACACGACGTGCGCGATGAATCACACACGTGATGCCAGAGGAATTAACACGAGCGGTAACTTTACAACAGGATTACAATAGAGCCCACAAGATACATATATTACAACAACGACTCCAACGAGTCAAGATACAATAGATACATACAAAGATCCGAATCATACAGAAGATCGAATACGTCCGAGTACGGACAAGATACAAATTGGACTAAGAGTCCTGAAGATAACCAGTGACGTCCATAACCCTGCCCAGGCCAAGCCGGAAGGGTAACCTTGCTAACGTCATCATCTCGTACCTGTCAAAGTCGGGCCATCGGTTGCCGACAGAAGGGGGAGGAGACAAAAAGAAAGCAAGGCGAGGGTAAGTACCATTGGCACGTACTTGCGAGACAAGACCAGCTATGCTCGCTGGTGGGCGGTATAAACTTCACCCGGCTATATGTGGAGTTTAGCGGCAGCAAAGCTACTATCCAATAGAGACACGCTACAACATCCGTCTACTCAGAGAAGATAAGAGAGCGCACAAGGTAACAGATAAATACTACACAAACATAACCCAGCCAATGCGATCCCCCTTCGCCAAGAGGTATTGCAAAGGCACACACACTTTTGAAAGAGTTTTATTAGCAAATTATTAACAACAGGAAATAAGGTGTAAGTTGTTCTATGATCAAGCTATACAATTCCAAGTCGTCCATAACCGCGGACGCGGCTTATCGATAAGATGTACACCCTGCAGGGGTTGCCCAAATGTAACCATACGCATGCTCGAACCCACTTACTACAGGTGGAGTCTCACAACAAGACCGTTCCCAATGCAAGAGAAAGTTTAATGGGAGCCACCCAACTAAGCTACCCGTGATGAAGTTCGGCCGTACTCAGATACGGACCCAGAGGTTTGCGACGGCTTCCAAGGCGGGCACTAACGACCGGCCAAGGATAATGAGTCCCGCGTTATGAGTACAGTACAGAAATAAACACCCGAAGGCAACAGGAAGTAAATCGTGCATCGTGCATATGGGCAAATAAAACCAAGGTTGTGGCTCCCAATTAAACAGACTCGAGGAAAGGTAGTGGGTGATGGGGGTCCCATTCCCCCACGTACGGGTAGAGCGCTCAATCTCGGAATAGATAACAAGAACTCGGGTCCTAGGGGACATTAGCGAGTCAAAGTTCCGATGCTTTCGCAAAGGGGCTCACAGATGCCTCTGCTTACAATTTTAGTTGTTAACAATAAAGTAAAGTGTGATTATCTCCAACAAAAGATATAGCATGTGACAACCTCCCAACAAGATATCCCGAACATCTCGAGATATCAACAAGACCCTAAACTCGCCTACGACTCGCAAAGCTGGCAAACAACAAACAATAGGTAGGGCGAGGAGGTGTATCTCGGACATATAGGTAACAGGTGGATAGGACACGTGACACAACAGAATCGCAACACAAGGATAGCAATAGATCAAAAGAGCATGTAAAAGTAAAATAGGTGAAGGGGTGGGCTCGCCTGTGAAAACTGCAGAAGAACTTGTCGGAGAACTCGTCGTATCTCACAACACCACTTCGTGATCCTATCCGGGAAGAAGCAAATGCTACAACAACCAACGGATGCACATTTTACTACTACGACAAAAGAATCGGCATGCTCATGATATGGTATGCATGCATGACATGGCAAACATGATGCGGCGGTGCAACTTATCCATATTAATCGGAGTCGGAACCCCGGTCAAACAATTAAGGTTGGAGTTGCACTTTCTACCGGCAAGTTTAAGCGTTGGTTAGCATGGCATAGCATGGCAGGGGTGAGCTACTTCAATATTAAACGGAGCGGGGAAATCCATAGTCGGTATCCGAAATACTCCGCATATATGTTAGGTGAACATGCATAACTATCAACACGCGACATGATACGAGATGCAAACAAGCATATGAATGGCATATTCATGTTCCTCACGTTTTTCTGATCAATTTACATATATAACACTTTTTATTTCGAGTTACCAATTAAAAGATATGATTTTAGCAAGATTAAACATTTTCTGCAAATTTCAGAAAAGGAAAACAGGCAGGGGACGAACTGGGCTGAACCTGCACGGTTCTGGGCCGGATCTGGCTTGCTGCTGGCGCTGGATAGCGGACTAGCGCCGGGAGAGGAAGCTGGGCTAAGGCCCAGTGGTGGCGCCGGATCGATCTGGGCTAAAGGCCATCAGTGGATCTGGAGGGGAAGCAGAAAGGGTTTGGTTAAATCGCCTCGCCTAGGATTTGATCACAGGACCTGCTGAGTGAGGGATCAAGGAACAAACCAACCAGGCTACTGTGTGGATGATGAACTGGAACGGCCGCGCTACCTTTTGAAGGGTACTGGGAGGAGCTCACGGAGGCCAGCCATGGCGGACGACTCAGGTCGGAGATGAACTCGACGACTGGGAGCGACCCTGGATGAGAGCGTGGGCATCGGGGGTGCGCCACGGCGTGGGCGACCGGGATCTGGTGGCGGGGAAGGACGGGAGCCACCGGAGTATGACCGGCGACGAGCACCTGCGGCAGAAGAACGGCGTCAACGCCGGCGGAGCATCTGAGAACAAAACGAGGAGTATGAGAGGTCCAGGAGGCGCGCGAAGATACCAGGAACGCGATGGAGTGCTCGAAATCGGCGGAGGAGGTCGAGGATGGTCAGAATTTGAGAAATACGCCGACAGCAAGAGTATGGAATCGGCGATTTTCCCGTTGATTGGGAGAGCCCCGGCTCGATTCCTTGGGTGTGGAGGAAGAGGAGAGCAAGGCGGTTCTAGTGGTGGTCTCGGACCAACGAGGGGAGGTCTGTAGCGCCGAGGCCATGGCGACGAGGTGGCGGTGGTGGTTTGCTCGCTTACAGATAAAGGAAACGAGGGAGAGCCAGAGGAGAAAGGTGGCGGCGCGGGGGGAGGAAGAGGAGGAGCGAGCTAGGGTTTGGTGAGGATAAGAGAGGGGAGGGAGCAGGTGAGGCGCGTGAGGAGGGGAGGACCACGGCCAAGCCACCACCCATGCCATGTGCGTGCTCGATGACCTGGAAGAAGAGGACAACGTGAGGAGCCTCTCCTCGTTAGCGAAAAGGTATCGGGCCAGAGGATAGATGGGCCTGCTCGGGCTGGTGCTGGCTTGGGCTGCTAGGGAGAGAAGGAAGAGAGGGGAAGCTGGTCCAGGAGAGAGGGGAGGTGGGCCGCCGGGTTAGAAGGGAGAGAGGAAGAAAACTGGGCCAAGAAGAGAGTGGCCCAGGGAGAGGGGTAGGGTTTTAGGATTTTGTAAAAAGAAAAGGGAAAGAGGAGGTTTTATTAATAAAAATCATATGAGAGGAAAACAAAATAGCTAGGGTTTATAAAATAATTTTATTTAGTGAAAACATGGATGATATGATGCATGATGAAATGACGATGCACAAAAAGAAAAGAACAAACAAAATCTATTAGGGGTACTATCCCGGGCCGTTACAGGCATCCCCAAGCTTAGATGCTTGAGTCTTCTTGAAATATGCAGGGATGGACCACGGGGCATCCCCAAGCTTAGACTTTTCACTCTTCTTGATCATATTGTATCATCTCTTGACCCTTGAAAACTTCCTCCACACCAAACTCAAAACAAACTCATTAGAGGGTTAGTGCATAATTGAAAATTTATATATTCAGAGGTGACATAATCATTCTTAACACTTCTAGATATTGCACAAAGCTACTGAAAGTTAATGGAACAAAGAAATCCATCAAACATAGCAAAACAGGCAATGCGAAATAAAAGGCAGAATCTGTCAAAACAGAACAGTCCGTAAAGACGAATTTTTCTGGGGCACTTAACTTGCTCAGATGAAAAAGCTCAAATTGAATGAAAGTTGCGTACATATCTAAGGATCACGCACGTAAATTTACAGAATTTTCTGAGTTACCTACAGATGGGGCTACTCAATTTCGTGACAGTAAGAAATCTGTTTCTGCGCAGTAATCCAAATCTAGTATCAACCCTACTATCAAAGACTTTACTTGGCACAACAATGCAATAAAATAAAGATAAGAAGAGGTTGCTACAGTAGTAACAACTTCCAAGGCTCAAATATAAAACAAAAGTGCTGTAGTAAAATAATGGGTTGTCTCCCATAAGCGCTTTTCTTTAACGTCTTTCAGCTAGGCGCAGTAAGTGTGAATCTAGTAACATCAAGAGATGAAGCATCAATATTATAATTTGTTCTAATAATAGAATCATAAGGTAACTTCATTCTCTTTCTAGGGAAGTGTTCCATACCTTTCTTGAGAGGAAATTGATACTTAATATTACCTTCCTTCATATCAATAGTAGCACCAACAGTTCGAAGAAAAGGTCTTCCCAATATAATGGGACAAGATGCATTGCATTCAATATCCAAGACAACAAAATTAACGGGGACAAGGTTATTGTTAACCGTAATGCGAACATTATCAATCCTCCCCAAAGATTTCTTTATAGCATTATCAGCAAGATTAACATCCAAATAACAATTTTTCAATGGTGGCAAGTCAAGCATATCATAGATTTTCTTAGGCATAACAGAAATACTTGCACCAAGATCACATAAATCATTACAATCAAAATCATTGACCCTCATTTTAATGATGGGCTCCCAACCATCTTCTAACTTCCTAGGAATAGAAGTTTCAAGTTTTAGTTTATCTTCTCTAGCTTTTATGAGAGCCTTTGTAATATGTTTTGTAAAGGCCAAATTTATAGCACTAGCATTGGGACTTCTAGCAAGTTTTTGTAAAAACTTTATAACTTCAGAGATGTGACAATCATCAAAATCTAAACCATTATGACCTACAGCAATGGGATCATCGTCCCCAATATTTTGAAAATCTTCAGCAGTTTTATCACAAGCAGTTTCAGCAGTTTCAGGCAGTTTTGCACGCTTTGCACTAGGAGTAGAAACATTGCCAACACCAATTATTTTACCATTGATAGTAGGAGGTTTAGCAACATGTGAAGCATCAACATTACTTGTGGTGGTAATAGTCCAAACTTTAGCTACATTATTCTCTTTAGCTAGTTTTTTGTTTTCTTCTCTTTCCCACCTAGCATGCAATTCAGCCATCAATCTAATATTTTCATTAATTCGAA
This sequence comes from Lolium perenne, assembly GCF_019359855.2. Taxonomy (NCBI): domain Eukaryota; kingdom Viridiplantae; phylum Streptophyta; class Magnoliopsida; order Poales; family Poaceae; genus Lolium; species Lolium perenne. The sequence continues at coordinate 26,922,580 of NC_067248.2, read as the reverse complement.
CTTGGATAGCGTTTGCTGTAGAAAATGACTTAATATCTTTATCTTCATTAGGTGTAGCTTTCAATTTTAAAAGATCAACATTAGCAGCAAGACTATCAAACTTAGAAGCAAGAATATCAATTTTACCAAGCTTTTCCTCAACAGATTTGTTAAAAGCAGTTTGTGTACTAATAAATTCTTTAAGCATGGCTTCAAGACCAGAGGGTACACTCCTATTATTGTTGTAAGAATTACCATAACCATTACCATTATTAGAAGGATAAGGCCTATAGTTGTTACCAGATATATTCCTATAAGCATTGTTGTTGAAATTATTACTTTTAATGAAGTTCACATCAACATGTTCTTCCTGGGCAACCAATGAAGCTAAAGGAACATTATTAGGATCAACATTAGATCTACCATTCACAAGCATAGACATAATAGCATCAATTTTATCACTCAAGGAGGAGGTTTCTTCAACAGAATTTACCTTCTTACCTTGTGGAGCCCTCTCAGTGTGCCATTCAGAGTAATTTATCATCATATTATCAAGAAGCTTTGTTGCCGCTCCCAAGGTGATGGACATAAAGGTACCTCCAGCAGCTGAATCCAATAGGTTCCGCGAAGAAAAATTTAATCCTGCATAGAATGTTTGGATGATCATCCAAGTAGTTAGTCCACGGGTAGGAAAATTCTTTACCAAAGATTTCATTCTTTCCCATGCTTGGGCAACATGCTCATTATCCAATTGCTTAAAATTCATTATGCTACTTCTCAAAGATATAATTTTAGCAGGAGGATAATATCTACCAATGAAAGCATCCTTACATTTAGTCCATGAATCAATACTATTCTTAGGCAAAGATAGCAACCAATCTTTAGCTCTTCCTATTAAGGAGAAAGGAAACAATTTCAATTTTATAATGTCACCATATACATCCTTATACTTTTGCATTTCACAAAGTTCAACAAAATTATTAAGATGGGCAGCAGCATCATCAGAACTAACACCAGAAAATTGCTCTCTCATAACAAGATTTAGTAAAGCAGGTTTAATTTCAAAAAATTCTGTTGTGGTAGCAGGTGGAGCAATAGGTGTGCATAGGAAATCATTATTATTTGTGCTAGTGAAGTCACACAACTTAGTATTCTCAGGGGTACCCATTTTAGCTGTAGTAAATAAAGCAAACTAAATAAAGTAAATGAAGTAACTAATTTCTTTGTGTTTTTAATATAGAGAATGCAAACAAGACAGTAAATAAAGTAAAGCAACTATTTTTTTTTTGTGTTTTTGATATAGAGAACGCAAACAAAGCAGTAAATAAAATAAAGTAAAGCAAGACAAAAACAAAGTAAAGAGATTGGAAGTGGGAGACTCCCCTTGCAGCGTGTCTTGATCTCCCCGGCAACGGCGCCAGAAAATATCTTTGTTGCCGTGGGAGGCAATTCTCTGTGGTGTAACTTTTCTTCAGATCCCCGGCAACGATGCCAGAAAATATCTTGCTGGCGTGTAGTTGACACACATCTGTTGGGAACCCCAAGAGGAAGGTGTGATTGTAGGGATTCGTAGCATAGAAAACAAAAAATTTCCTACCGCGAGAACGCAATCCAAGCCAAGATGCAATCTAGAAGATGGGAGCAACGAGGGGATGAACGAGACTAACCCTTGAAGATTTCCAAAGCCTACAAGAGGAGGCTCTCGTTGCTGCGGTAGATGATCACTTGTCGCTTTCAAAAGCGCGTAGAAGATCTTGACGGTGCCACAATCGGGCAGCACCTCCGTACTCGGTCACACGTTCGGTGTTGATGACGACGTCCTTCTCCCCGTTCCAGCGGGCAGCGGAAGTAGTAGATCCTCCTTGGAATCCCGACAGCACGACAGCGTGGTGGCGGTGTCGATGGAGATCTCCGGCGGAGCTTCGCTAAGCATATGCGGGAGAGGTGGTGGAGGAGAGGTAGCTAGGGTTTTGGGGAGAGGGGGCTTGGACGCCGGCCCTCATAGGGGTGCGGCCAAGGTGGAGCCAAGAGTGGCCGGCCAGCCCCTCCCCTCCTCTCTTTATATAGGTGGAAGCCCCAAGGATTAGGTCAAAAGTCTCCGAATAAGACCCCAACACAAACCTTCCATATGACCAAACCTAGGGGAAGTGGGACTCCCCCCTTTCCTTGGTGGGGTGGCCGGCCACATTGGGAGGAGTCCACTTGGGACTCCTCCTCCCTTAGGCTGGCCGTCCACGGTCTGAAATATGTCACTAATATTGTCATACACAATATAGCTTCAAAGTTCTGACACTATCGGAACTACACCAAGTTCTCAAAGAACCTTTTGACTTAACATCCTCAGTCATTGTCAAAACAATGAAATATTCTGCCTTTGTTTGTAGAATCCGTCACAACATATAGAACTCATCTAAATCTAACATAGACAACTTCTAGCTCATTGTGCTACCTTTTAAACAACACTTAGCCTAATTTGAAATTGAAATTTTATTTTTATATGTGACCAAAATAATATCGGTGCAACACCTTATAGCGATTTGTTTGTCATTACTCATACAAAACTATATATCCTTGGTTTTTCTAAAGCACTCAAGGATATTCTTACTGTTTATCCAATGATCATCACATGAATCATTCTGGTATATGCTCCTAACCATTTAGAGCATAGGACAACTGATATTGTACATATTATTTGTGATCTAAAATCACTCATGTGTTTTTTTACTCATTGAGTGTCAGATACACTCAAGTCTTGTAAACCCTTCACATGAAAAGAACACCTTCTTTATATTGAACTACTTCAATATTCATTCTATGTACTTTTTAACTTAAATTTTTATGTGTTTCAATCCATCTTCATAGATCTTGACACTTAAATATGTTTCAGTTCATATCCTTTCATTGAAGTTTAATTCTCAATGAAACCTTTTTAATCAATTATATAATTACATTATTTATAATCAACGATATGTTATCTACATAAAGTATTACAAATATGTCTCAGCGCTCCCACTTAATTTCTTGCAAATGCAAGCCTCTTCATCGTCTCTGATGAAATCATAACTCTTTGATCATTTCATCCGGTGAAGATTCCAACTCCGCGATACTTACTTCATCCAATTGAAGTTCGTATACCTATCTAGTATTCCACGGACTAGCAAAACTCTTGGTTTGTATCTTGTATACACCTTTAATACACACTTCTGTTAAGTAATGTATTTTGCCATCCTACTATCATATCTCATATATATAGCGATTACTAGGATAATCCATATAGACTATAAGCATTGCTACGGAAGATCTAATCTTATCGTAGTCAACTCTTTGAACTTTGTCGTAAACTACTTTTCGACAAGTCAAGCTTATTTAAGGATATTCCATCCAAGTCCATCAATTTTATAGATCCAATTACTTTCAAAAAGTATTCATCTATCTTGGATATCATGGCGTATAGCTATTTTAACGGAGTCAGGGCGCATCATAACTTCTTTGTTTGTAGTTGGTTTATTATTGTTCAAAATCAATCCTTTGTCCACAAATCATTTATTTGATCACAAAGTAAACCATACCTACAAGGTTCAATATGTACTTCGATCTCCATGGCTAAAACACTTTGTAGTCATGGGAGCCATGATCGTCGTGGCCGCTTTCGGAACCAATTCCGATGCTGCGCTACTCTGATCATTATGCTCAGGTTCATAAACCTTATCAAGTTCTATTGTCCTCCCACTCAAATACTTCGCTAGAAAACAATTTCTTGAAAATAAGCAAGTAACATTAACAAACACTTTTGTCTTTTACTTCATAGTGGAAAGAATTCCCAATCAATTCTTTGGGTTAACCAACAAAGACATTCATCCGATTTTGGTTGTAAACTTTTAGACCAAAATTTAAAGAAAGGACTATTAGGGTTTATACCCATGCCATAACTTGTATGGTGTCATTTCAACAGATCATGATGATGCTCTATTCAGTGTAAAAGCGGTAGTCACTAAAGCATAATCCACAAAAATATAATGGCATTCAATATTTTATCTCATCATTGATCCAACAAGGTTTGGATACATCTCTCGGGTACTCCATCATCACTATGATACTCCAAGAAACGTGAGTTGTAGAACAATTTCATAACTCTCTTAGATGTTCGCTAAAACTCGTAATTCAAATATTTCCACCATGATCCAATCATAGATATTTGATTTTTCTATTACGATGATTTCCACTTCATGCTGAAATTTATTTGAATCCATTCAAATGTTTCAAACTTCTTCCTTATTGAATATATCCACATATATATACTCAATTCATTGTTGGAAGTTTTCATGAAGTAGAAGAATCTCCCGCACACAACTATGTCTAGTGAACCACATACATCATTATGTATTTTTTTCACTAAGTTAGTTGCCCGTTCAACCCTTGGCCTATGAACGGTATTTTAGTCATTCTCTTTTAGAAAAGATTTGCAAGCGCCAAACGATTTAAAAATCAAATGACTCCAAAAATCCATTTGCATGGAGTTCCTTCATGCGTTCTTCTCTAAAATGACCTAAATGGCGGTTCCACACATAAGTGGAATTCAAATCATTTGCCTTATGGCATTTTAGCGTCAGTGTTATGTATGTGTGTTTCACCATTAAGATTTATAATAACTTATCCATCGTACATGGATTAATGTCATAATATGAACAACTCATTGTTTTAATTTGACCAGAGCAAAATAACAATTATTAAGTTCTTTATTATAAATTCTAAGGGCTAGATAGAATGCTAACGATGAACATAATAACACTTTACTTTTGTTCCAGACGTGCATTCCTATCATATTCCTTGTCAGTCACTTAGGCCATTGTATTCTTGTATTGCGTTGTTTTGTATGACACTTCATACCAACCAATATGGTACAAATACCCAAGAATTTCATTGTGTGACCAAACGAGGAATACATCCATAACATGTATATCATTTATATACACCTGAGCTAGACTTTCTAGTCTTTTCTTTCTTTCTGCCAAAATATCTTTTGTTGTTTCTCTTTTAGCTTTCCTCATTCTCAGAAAACACTTCACCTTCAATAACTTCTAGGTTTGTTGGTCAAATACCAATAACCTTGAGGTTCTTACTTTGAAGTTGATCATCATATGACAAGTGTTCCGGATTTCACTATTAGTAACCTTGTAATATGATGAACAATTTCACTCATAATTTTATCCATTGTTTCATGATGACTTACCGAGACCATGTCTGTACATGCTAGACTCGTTTAAAGTTTAACCTCAGTATTCGCATGTGCAAATCTGACTTGCACCCGTTGCATGCACTCGTAGAATCTATAACACCCGATCATCACGTGATGCTTCGAAACAACGAGTCTTAGCAATGGTGCATACTAAGGACAATCACTTCATGGATATGTGAATATCATTAGTGCCCCAATAGTTGGAGGATTGGGACGCCTTGCGTCTTCAACCTTCGTACATTCCCATAAAACTTATGAGTTTATGTAGTCTCACCAAATTATATCCTATCATCTTGCAATAAGGTCTTAAATATCACATATATCTCATACCTTGCTTATTTCTGAAAACTAAATTTTCAGCTCCTTACTTTTTCAAACAGATTTGAACTTCAAGTTTCACGGAGACAAGATAACTTTAGGTACTAATTGAAACCACAACTCTTTGAATCAACAATGTGAGGTTTACTAAAAGTTTGCAATAAGACTTAATCATTTCTTGATTCTTTAACAATACGGTACCAGTCCGTAAAGTTTCTTGTCAGATTTTAACAGTATTTCTATCTCAATTACAAGACTAGCGCATGGTAGAAAACGGATGCCAATACTACAAAATTAATTCAAAATACTACTCAGACTATGTTTATGATAATTAGTTCATGTTTTAATCTAATTACTAATAAACTCCCACTTAATACAACATCCCTCATAGTTGTTAAGTGGTACACGATCCAAATCCACTACACCAAAACCGATCATCACGTGAGATGATGTAGCTTCAATGGTGAACATCAACATGTTGATCATATCATCCATATGACTCGTGTTCAACCTTTCGGTTTCCGTTGTCCCGAGGCCATGTCTGTACATGCTAGGCTCGTCAAGCAAACCCAAGTATTCCGCGTGTGCAACATGGCTTACACCCGTTGTTTGTGAGCGTAGAATCTATCACATCCGATCATCACGAGATGCTTCGAAACGACGAACTTTGGCAATGGTGCATACGAGGGGAGAACACTTTATTATCTTGATATTAATGTGAGGGGTCATCTTATAATGCTACCGTCGCGATCTAAGCAAAATAAGATGCATAAAGGATTAACATCACATGCAATTCATATGTGATATGATATGGCCCTTTAGTCTTTGCGCCTTTGATCTTCATCTCCAAAGCACGGACATGATCTCCATCATCAACGAGCATGATCTCCATCATCGTTGGTGTAGCGTCAATGTCCATGGCGCCGTCTTCATGGTTGTTCACCTCATGTAGCAACTATTACAACTAGTTTGAAATACTACTCAACATGAAATTTAAAGACAACCATAAGGCTCTTGCCGGTTGCCACAATACAATAATGATAATCTCATACATATTCATCATCACATCATGGCCATATCACATCACCAAACCCTGCAAAAACAAGTTAGACGTCTCTAATTTGGTTTGCATATTTTACGTGGTTTAGGGTTTTCGAGTAAGATCTAATCTACCTACGAACATGAACCACAACGGTGATACTAGTGTTGTCAATAGAAAGAGTAAATTGAATCTTCACTATGGTGGGAGAGATAGACACCGGCAAAGCCACTTATGCAATACAAGTTGCATGTCGAACGTGGAGCAAGTCTCATGAACGCGGTCATGTAAAGTTAGCCCGAGCCGCTTCATCCCACCATGCCACAAAGATGCAAAGTACTCGAACTAAAGACAACATAAGCATCAACGCCCACAAAACCATTGTGTTCTACTCGTGCAACCATCTATGCATAGATACGGCTCTGATACCACTGTAGGGATTCGTAGCATAGAAAACAAAAAATTTCCTACCGCGAGAACGCAATCCAAGCCAAGATGCAATCTAGAAGATGGGAGCAACGAGGGGATGAACGAGACTAACCCTTGAAGATTTCCAAAGCCTACAAGAGGAGGCTCTCGTTGCTGTGGTAGACGATCACTTGCCGCTTTCAAAAGCGCGTAGAAGATCTTGACGGTGCCACAATTGGGCAGCACCTCCGTACTCGGTCACACGTTTGGTGTTGATGACGACGTCCTTCTCCCCGTTCCAGCGGGCAGCGGAAGTAGTAGATCCTCCTTGGAATCCCGATAGCACGACGGCGTGGTGGCGGTGTCGATGGAGATCTCCGGCGAAGCTTCGCTAAGCATATGCGGGAGAGGTGGTGGAGGAGAGGTAGCTAGGGTTTTGGGGAGAGGGGGCTTGGGCGCTGGCCCTCATAGGGGTGCGGCCAAGGTGGAGCCAAGAGTGGCCGGCCAGCCCCTCCCCTCCTCTCTTTATATAGGTGGAAGCCCCAAGGATTAGGTCAAAAGTCTCCGAATAAGACCCCAACACAAACCTTCCATATGACCAAACCTAGGGGAAGTGGGACTCCCCCCTTTCCTTGGTGGGGTGGCCGGCCACCATGGGGAGGAGTCCACTTGGGACTCCTCCTCCCTTAGGCTGGCCGTCCAAGGTGGGTGGAGTCCCTCTGGGACTCCACCTTCCATGCTGATTTCTTTCGGACTCTTCTAGAACCTTCTAGGAAAAAAATACCGGATCATTTTCAAAACTAGAAAATGACTTCCTATATATGAATCTTATTCTCCGGACCATTCTGGACCTCCTCGTGATGTCCTGGATCCCATCCGAGACTCCGAACAAAACTTCGAACTCCATTCCATATTTCCATATCTACTTAAACGACATCAAACCTTAAGTGTGTCACCCTACGGTTCGCGAACTATGTAGACATGGTTGAGACTTCTCTCCGACCAATAACCAATAGCGGGATCTGAAGATCCATAATGGCTCCCACATATTCAACGATGACTTTAGTGATCGACTGAACCATTTACATATGATACCGATTCCCTTTGTCACGCGATATTTTACTTGTCCGAGGTTTGATCATCGGTATCTCTATACCTCGTTCAACCTCGTCTCATGACAAGTACTCTTTACTCGTACCGTGGTATGCGGTCTCTTATGAACCATTCATATGCTTGCAAGCTATTAGACGACATTCCACCGAGAGGGCCCAGAGTATATCTATCCGTCATCGGGATGGACAAATCCCACTGTTGATCCATATGCCTCAACTCATACTTTCCGGATACTTAATCCCACCTTTATAACCACCCATTTACGCAGTGGCGTTTGATGTAATCAAAGTACCTTTCCGGTATAAGTGATTTACATGATCTCATGGTCGAAAGGACTAGGTAACTATGTATCGAAAAGCTTATAGCAAATAACTTAATGACGTGATCTTATGCTACGCTTAATTGGGTGTGTCCATTACATCATTCACATAATGACATAACCTTGTTATTAATAACATCCAATGTTCATGATCATGAAACTATGATCATCTATTAATCAACAAGCTAGTTATACAAGAGGCTTACTAGGGACTCCTTGTTGTTCACATAACACACATGTATCAATGTTTCGGTTAATACAATTATAGCATGGTATGTAAACATTATCATAAACACAAAGATATATTATAATAACCATTTTATTATTGCCTCTTGGGCATATCTCCAATAGTCTCCCACTTGCACTAGAGTCAATAATCTAGTTTACATATGTAAAGATATAACACCTTGGCCTTCTGGTGCTTTATCATGTTTTGCTCACGGGAGAAATTTTAGTCAACGGATCTGACATGCTCAGAAACGTATGTATTTTGCAATTCATTTGCGTCTCAACACATCAATCATTTTCTAAATGAGTCGGCATTAAATATGTTTGGTCTTCTGGTGGAACCTTAATTCCACGGTCTGAAATATGTCACTAATATTGTCATACACAATATAGCTTCAAAGTTCTGACACTATCGGAACTACACCAAGTTCTCAAAGAACCTTTTGACTTAACATCCTCAGTCATTGTCAAAACAATGAAATATTCTGCCTTTGTTTGTAGAATCCGTCACAACATATAGAACTCATCTAAATCTAACATAGACAACTTCTAGCTCATTGTGCTACCTTTTAAACAACACTTAGCCTAATTTGAGATTGAAATTTTATTTTTATATGTGACCAAACTAATATCGGTGCAACACCTTACAGCGATTTGTTTGTCATTACTCATACAAAACTATATATCCTTGGTTTTTCTAAAGCACTCAAGGATATTCTTACTGTTTATCCAATGATCATCACATGAATCATTCTGGTATATGCTCCTAACCATTTAGAGCATAGGACAACTGATATTGTACATATTATTTGTGATCTAAAATCACTCATGTGTTTTTTTACTCATTGAGTGTCAGATACACTCAAGTCTTGTAAACCCTTCACATGAAAAGAACACCTTCTTTATATTGAACTACTTCAATATTCATTCTATGTACTTTTTAATTTAAATTTTTATGTGTTTCAATCCATCTTCATAGATCTTGACACTTAAATATGTTTCAGTTCATATCCTTTCATTGAAGTTTAATTCTCAATGAAACCTTTTTAATCAATTATATAATTACATTATTTATAATCAACGATATGTTATCTACATAAAGTATTACAAATATGTCTCAGCGCTCCCACTTAATTTCTTGCAAATGCAAGCCTCTTCATCGTCTCTGATGAAATCATAACTCTTTGATCATTTCATCCCGTGAAGATTCCAACTCCGCGATACTTACTTCATCCAATTGAAGTTCGTATACCTATCTAGTATTCCACGGACTAGCAAAACTCTTGGTTTGTATCTTGTATACACCTTTAATACACACTTCTGTTAAGTAATGTATTTTGCCATCCTACTATCATATCTCATATATATAGCGATTACTAGGATAATCCATATAGACTATAAGCATTGCTACGGAAGATCTAATCTTATCGTAGTCAACTCTTTGAACTTTGTCGTAAACTACTTTTCGACAAGTCAAGCTTATTTAAGGATATTCCATCCAAGTCCATCAATTTTATAGATCCAATTACTTTCAAAAAGTATTCATCTATCTTAGATATCATGGCGTATAGCTATTTTAACGGAGTCAGGGCGCATCATAACTTCTTTGTTTGTAGTTGGTTTATTATTGTTCAAAATCAATCATTTGTCCACAAATCATTTATTTGATCACAAAGTAAACCATACCTACAAGGTTCAATATGTACTTCGATCTCCATGGCTAAAACACTTTGTAGTCATGGGAGCCATGATCGTCGTGGCCGCTTTCGGAACCAATTCCGATGCTGCGCTACTCTGATCATTATGCTCAGGTTCATAAACCTTATCAAGTTCTATTGTCCTCCCACTCAAATACTTCGCTAGAAAACAATTTCTTGAAAATAAGCAAGTAACATTAACAAACACTTTTGTCTTTTACTTCATAGTGGAAAGAATTCCCAATCAATTCTTTGGGTTAACCAACAAAGACATTCATCCGATTTTGGTTGTAAACTTTTAGACCAAAATTTAAAGAAAGGACTATTAGGGTTTATACCCATGCCATAACTCGTATGGTGTCATTTCAACAGATCATGATGATGCTCTATTCAGTGTAAAAGCGGTAGTCACTAAAGCATAATCCACAAAAATATAATGGCATTCAATATTTTATCTCATCATTGATCCAACAAGGTTTGGATACATCTCTCGGGTACTCCATCATCACTATGATACTCCAAGAAACGTGAGTTGTAGAACAATTTCATAACTCTCTTAGATGTTCGCTAAAACTCGTAATTCAAATATTTCCACCATGATCCAATCATAGATATTTGATTTTTCTATTACGATGATTTCCACTTCATGCTGAAATTTATTTGAATCCATTCAAATGTTTCAAACTTCTTCCTTATTGAATATATCCACATATATATACTCAATTCATTGTTGGAAGTTTTCATGAAGTAGAAGAATCTCCCGCACACAACTATGTCTAGTGAACCACATACATCATTATGTATTTTTTCACTAAGTTAGTTGCCCGTTCAACCCTTGGCCTATGAACGGTATTTTAGTCATTCTCTTTTAGAAAAGATTTGCAAGTGCCAAACGATTTAAAAATCAAATGACTCCAAAAATCCATTTGCATGGAGTTCCTTCATGCGTTCTTCTCTAAAATGACCTAAATGGCGGTTCCACACATAAGTGGAATTCAAATCATTTGCCTTATGGCATTTTAGCGTCAGTGTTATGTATGTGTGTTTCACCATTAAGATTTATAATAACTTATCCATCGTACATGGATTAATGTCATAATATGAACAACTCATTGTTTTAATTTGACCAGAGCAAAATAACAATTATTAAGTTCTTTATTATAAATTCTAAGGGCTAGATAGAATGCTAACGACGAACATAATAACACTTTACTTTTGTTCCAGATGTGCATTCCTATCATATTCCTTGTCAGTCACTTAGGCCATTGTATTCTTGTATTGCGTTGTTTTGTATGACACTTCATACCAACCAATATGGTACAAATACCCAAGAATTTCATTGTGTGACCAAACGAGGAATACATCCATAACATGTATATCATTTATATACACCTGAGCTAGACTTTCTAGTCTTTTCTTTCTTTCTGCCAAAATATCTTTTGTTGCTTCTCTTTTAGCTTTCCTCATTCTCAGAAAACACTTCACCTTCAATAACTTCTAGGTTTGTTGGTCAAATACCAATAACCTTGAGGTTCTTACTTTGAAGTTGATCATCATATGACAAGTGTTCCGGATTTCACTATTAGTAACCTTGTAATATGATGAACAATTTCACTCATAATTTTATCCATTGTTTCATGATGACTTACCGAGACCATGTCTGTACATGCTAGACTCGTTTAAAGTTTAACCTCAGTATTCGCATGTGCAAATCTGACTTGCACCCGTTGCATGCACTCGTAGAATCTATAACACCCGATCATCACGTGATGCTTCGAAACAATGAGTCTTAGCAATGGTGCATACTAAGGACAATCACTTCATGGATATGTGAATATCATTAGTGCCCCAATAGTTGGAGGATTGGGATGCCTTGCGTCTTCAACCTTCGTACATTCCCATAAAACTTATGAGTTTATGTAGTCTCACCAAATTATATCCTATCATCTTGCAATAAGGTCTTAAATATCACATATATCTCATACCTTGCTTATTTCTGAAAATTAAATTTTCAGCTCCTTACTTTTTCAAACAGATTTGAACTTCAAGTTTCACGGAGACAAGATAACTTTAGGTACTAATTGAAACCACAACTCTTTGAATCAACAATGTGAGGTTTACTAAAAGTTTGCAATAAGACTTAATCATTTCTTGATTCTTTAACAATACCGTACCAGTCCGTAAAGTTTCTTGTCAGATTTTAACAGTATTTCTATCTCAATTACAAGACTAGCGCATGGTAGAAAACGGATGCCAATACTACAAAATTAATTCAAAATACTACTCAGACTATGTTTATGATAATTAGTTCATGTTTTAATCTAATTACTAATAAACTCCCACTTAATACAACAACCCTCATAGTTGTTAAGTGGTACACGATCCAAATCCACTACACCAAAACCGATCATCACGTGAGATGATGTAGCTTCAATGGTGAACATCAACATGTTGATCATATCATCCATATGACTCGTGTTCAACCTTTCGGTTTCCGTTGTCCCGAGGCCATGTCTGTACATGCTAGGCTCATCAAGCAAACCCAAGTATTCCGCGTGTGCAACATGGCTTACACCCGTTGTTTGTGAGCGTAGAATCTATCACATCCGATCATCACGAGATGCTTCGAAACGACGAACTTTGGCAACGGTGCATACGAGGGGAGAACACTTTATTATCTTGATATTAATGTGAGGGGTCATCTTATAATGCTACCGTCACGATCTAAGCAAAATAAGATGCATAAAGGATTAACATCACATGCAATTCATATGTGATATGATATGGCCCTTTAGTCTTTGCGCCTTTGATCTTCATCTCCAAAGCACGGACATGATCTCCATCATCAACGAGCATGATCTCCATCATCGTCGGTGTAGCGTCAATGTCCATGGCGCCGTCTTCATGGTTGTTCACCTCATGTAGCAACTATTACAACTAGTTTGAAATACTACTCAACATGAAATTTAAAGACAACCATAAGGCTCCTGCTGGTTGCCACAATACAATAATGATAATCTCATACATATTCATCATCACATCATGGCCATATCACATCACCAAACCCTGCAAAAACAAGTTAGACGTCTCTAATTTGGTTTGCATATTTTACGTGGTTTAGGGTTTTCGAGTAAGATCTAATCTACCTACGAACATGAACCACAACGGTGATACTAGTGTTGTCAATAGAAAGAGTAAATTGAATCTTCACTATGGTGGGAGAGACAGACACCGGCAAAGCCACTTATGCAATACAAGTTGCATGTCGAACGTGGAGCAAGTCTCATGAACGCGGTCATGTAAAGTTAGCCCGAGCCGCTTCATCCCACCATGCCACAAAGATGCAAAGTACTCGAACTAAAGACAACATAAGCATCAACGCCCACAAAACCATTGTGTTCTACTCGTGCAACCATCTATGCATAGATACGGCTCTGATACCACTGTAGGGATTCGTAGCATAGAAAACAAAAAATTTCCTACCGCGAGAACGCAATCCAAGCCAAGATGCAATCTAGAAGATGGGAGCAACGAGGGGATGAACGAGACTAACCCTTGAAGATTTCCAAAGCCTACAAGAGGAGGCTCTCGTTGCTGTGGTAGACAATCACTTGCCGCTTTCAAAAGCGCGTAGAAGATCTTGACGGTGCCACAATCGGGCAGCACCTCCGTACTCGGTCACACGTTCGATGTTGATGACGACGTCCTTCTCCCCGTTCCAGCGGGCAGCGGAAGTAGTAGATCCTCCTTGGAATCCCGACAGCACGACGGCGTGGTGGCGGTGTCGATGGAGATCTCCGGCGGAGCTTCGCTAAGCATATGCGGGAGAGGTGGTGGAGGAGAGGTAGCTAGGGTTTTGGGGAGAGGGGGCTTGGGCGCTGGCCCTCATAGGGGTGCGGCCAAGGTGGAGCCAAGAGTGGCCGGCCAGCCCCTCCCCTCCTCTCTTTATATAGGTGGAAGCCCCAAGGATTAGGTCAAAAGTCTCCGAATAAGACCCCAACACAAACCTTCCATATGACCAAACCTAGGGGAAGTGGGACTCCCCCCTTTCCTTGGTGGGGTGGCCGGCCACCATGGGGAGGAGTCCACTTGGGACTCCTCCTCCCTTAGGATGGCCGTCCAAGGTGGGTGGAGTCCCTCTGGGACTCCACCTTCCATGCTGATTTCTTCCGGACTCTTCTAGAACCTTCTAGGAAAAAATACCGGATCATTTTCAAAACTAGAAAATGACTTCCTATATATGAATCTTATTCTCCGGACCATTCCGGACCTCCTCGTGATGTCCTGGATCCCATCCGAGACTCCGAACAAAACTTCGAACTCCATTCCATATTTCCATATCTACTTAAACGACATCAAACCTTAAGTGTGTCACCCTACGGTTCGCGAACTATGTAGACATGGTTGAGACTTCTCTCCGACCAATAACCAATAGCGGGATCTGGAGATCCATAATGGCTCCCACATATTCAACGATGACTTTAGTGATCGACTGAACCATTTACATATGATACCGATTCCCTTTGTCACGCGATATTTTACTTGTCCGAGGTTTGATCATCGGTATCTCTATACCTCGTTCAACCTCGTCTCATGACAAGTACTCTTTACTCGTACCGTGGTATGTGGTCTCTTATGAACCATTCATATGCTTGCAAGCTATTAGACGACATTCCACCGAGAGGGCCCAGAGTATATCTATCCGTCATCGGGATGGACAAATCCCACTGTTGATCCATATGCCTCAACTCATACTTTCCGGATACTTAATCCCACCTTTATAACCACCCATTTACGCAGTGGCGTTTGATGTAATCAAAGTACCTTTCCGGTATAAGTGATTTACATGATCTCATGGTCGAAAGGACTAGGTAACTATGTATCGAAAAGCTTATAGCAAATAACTTAATGACGTGATCTTATGCTACGCTTAATTGGGTGTGTCCATTACATCATTCACATAATGACATAACCTTGTTATTAATAACATCCAATGTTCATGATCATGAAACTATGACCATCTATTAATCAACAAGCTAGTTATACAAGAGGCTTACTAGGGACTCCTTGTTGTTCACATAACACACATGTATCAATGTTTCGGTTAATACAATTATAGCATGGTATGTAAACATTATCATAAACACAAAGATATATTATAATAACCATTTTATTATTGCCTCTTGGGCATATCTCCAACAGTGATGCATACAGCAGCAAGTTTTCCCTCAGTAAGAAACCAAGGTTATCGAACCAGTAGGAGTCAAGGAACACGTGAAGGTTGTTGGTGACGGAGTGTAGTGCGGCGCAACACCAGGGATTCCGGCGCCAACGTGGAACCTGCACAACACAATCGCCCTTACTTCAGACAAGACGAACATGCATAGCAACTCACATGATATTCAACAAAGGTGTAAAAGTTGATGGCGTCCCCAGAAACATGGTTATCGCTCAACAAGCAACTTATAAGAAATAAGATACATAAGCTACATATTCAATACCACAATAGTTTTTAAGGCTATTTTCCCATGAGCTATGTATTGCAAAGACAAAGAATAGAATTTTAAAGGTAGCACTCAAGTAACGTACTTTGGAATGGCAGAGAAATACCATGTAGTAGGTAGGTATGGTGGACACAAATGGCATAGTTTTTGGCTCAAGGATTTGGATGCACGAGAAGTAATCCCTCTCAATACAAGGCTTAGGCTAGCAAGGTTGTTTGAAGCAAACTCAAGTATAAACCGGTACAGCAAAACTTACATAATAAAATATTGCAAGCATTATAAGACTCTACACTGTCTTCCTTGTTGTTCAAACACCTTAACCAGAAAATATCTAGACTCAGAGAGACCAATCATGCAAACCAAATTTTAACAAGCTCTATGTAGTTCTTCATTAATAGGTGCAAAGTACATGATGCAAGAGCTTAAACATGATCTATATGAGCACAACAATTGCCAAGTATCAAATTATTCAAGACATTATACCAATTACCACATGAAGCATTTTCTGTTTCCAACCATATAACAATGAACGAAGCAGTTTCAACCTTCACCATGAACATTAAGAGTAACACTAAGAACACATGTGTTCATATGCAACAGCGGAGCGTGTCTTTCTCCCATACAAAGAATGCTAGGATCCGATTTTATTCAAACAAAAACAAACAAACGCTCCAAGTAAAGCACATAAGATGTGACTGAATAAAAATATAGTTTCACTAGAGGTGACCTGATAAGTTGTCGATGAAGAAGGGGATGCCTTGGGCATCCCCAAGCTTAGATGCTTGAGTCTTCTTGAAATATGCAGGGATGGACCACGGGGCATCCCCAAGCTTAGACTTTTCACTCTTCTTGATCATATTGTATCATCCTCCTCTCTTGACCCTTGAAAACTTCCTCCACACCAAACTCAAAACAAACTCATTAGAGGGTTAGCGCATAATTGAAAATTTATATATTCAGAGGTGACATAATCATTCTTAACACTTCTGGACATTGCACAAAGCTACTGAAAGTTAATGGAACAAAGAAATCCATCAAACATAGCAAAACAGGCAATGCGAAATAAAAGGCAGAATCTGTCAAAACAGAACAGTCCGTAAAGACGAATTTTTCTGGGGCCCTTAACTTGCTCAGATGAAAAAGATCAAATTGAATGAAAGTTGCTTACATATCTGAGGATCACGCACGTAAATTGGCAGAATTTTCTGAGTTACCTACAGACGGGGCTACTCAATTTCGTGACAGTAAGAAATCTGTTTATGCGCAGTAATCCAAATCTAGTATCAACCCTACTATCAAAGACTTTACTTGGCACAACAATGCAATAAAATAAAGATAAGGAGAGTTTGCTACAGTATTAACAACTTCCAAGACTAAAATATAAAACAAAAGTGCTGTAGTAAAATAATGGGATGTCTCCCATAAGCGCTTTTCTTTAACGCCTTTCAGCTAGGCGCGGAAAGTGTGAATCAAGTAACATCAAGAGATGAAGCATCAACATCATAATTTGTTCTAATAATAGAATCATAAGGTAACTTCATTCTCTTTCTAGGGAAGTGTTCCATACCTTTCTTAAGAGGAAATTGATACTTAATATTACCTTCCTTCATATCAATAGTAGCACCAACAATTCGAAGAAAAGGTCTTCCCAATATAATGGGACAAGATGCATTGCATTCAATATCCAAGACAAAAAAATCAACGGGGACAAGGTTATTGTTAACCATAATGTGAACATTATCAATCCTCCCCAAAGGTTTCTTTATAGCATTATCAGCAAGATTAACATCCAAATAACAATTTTTCAATGGTGGCAAGTCAAGCATATCATAGATTTTCTTAGGCATAACAGAAATACTTGCACCAAGATCACATAAAGCATTACAATCAAAATCATTGACCCTCATTTTAATGATGGGCTCCCAACCATCTTCTAACTTCCTAGGAATAGAAGTTTCAAGTTTTAGTTTATCTTCTCTAGCTTTTATGAGAGCCTTTGTAATATGTTTTGTAAAGGCCAAATTTATAGCACTAGCATTGGGACTTCTAGCAAGTTTTTGTAAGAACTTTATAACTTCAGAGATGTGACAATCATCAAAATCTAAACTATTATGACCTACAGCAATGGGATTATCGTCCCCAATATTTTGAAAATCTTCAGCAGTTTTATCACAAGCAGTTTCAGCAGTTTCAGGCAGTTTTGCACGCTTTGCACTAGGAGTAGAAACATTGCCAACACCAATTATTTTACCATTGATAGTAGGAGGTTTAGCAACATGTGAAGCATCAACATTACTAGTGGTGGTAATAGTCCAAACTTTAGCTACATTATTCTCTTTAGCTAGTTTTTCGTTTTCTTCTCTTTCCCACCTAGCATGCAATTCAGCCATCAATCTAATATTTTCATTAATTCAAACTTGGATAGCGTTTGCTGTAGCAAATGACTTAATATCTTTATCTTCATTAGGCGTAGCTTTCAATTTTAAAAGTTCAACATCAGCAACAAGACTATCAACCTTAGAAGCAAGAATATCAATTTTACCAAGCTTTTCCTCAACAGATTTGTTAAAAGCAGTTTGTGTACTAATAAATTCTTTAAGCATGGCTTCAAGACCAGAGGGTACACTCCTATTATTGTTGTAAGAATTACCATAAGAATTACCATAACCATTACCATTATTAGAAGGATATGGCCTATAGTTGTTACCAGAATTATTCCTATAAGCATTGTTGTTGAAATTATTACTTTTAATGAAGTTCACATCAACATGTTCTTCTTGGGCAACCAATGAAGCTAAAGGAACATTATTAGGATCAACATTAGATCTACCATTCACAAGCATAGACATAATAGCATCAATTTTATCACTCAAGGAGGAGGTTTCTTCAACAGAATTTACCTTCTTACCTTGTGGAGCCCTCTCAGTGTGCCATTCAGAGTAATTTATCATCATATTATCAAGAAGCTTTGTTGCCACCCCCAAGGTGATGGACATAAAGGTACCTCCAGCAGCTGAATCCAATAGGTTCCGTGAAGAAAAATTTAATCCTGCATAGAAGGTTTGGATGATCATCCAAGTAGTTAGTCCATGGGTAGGGCAAATCTTTACCAAAGATTTCATTCTTTCCCATGCTTGGGCAACATGCTCATTATCCAATTGCTTAAAATTCATTATGCTACTTTTCAAAGATATAATTTTAGCAGGAGGATAATATCTACCAATGAAAGCATCCTTACATTTAGTCCATGAATCAATACTATTCTTAGGCAAAGATAGCAACCAATCTTTAGCTCTTCCTATTAAGGAGAAAGGAAACAATTTCAATTTTATAATGTCACCATTGATACGTCTCCGACGTATCGATAATTTCTTATGTTCCATGCCACATTATTGATGTTATCTACATGTTTTATGCACACTTTATGTCATATTCGTGCATTTTCTGGAACTAACCTATTAACAAGATGCCGAAGTGCCAGTTCCTATTTTCTGCTGTTTTTGGTTTCAGAAATCCTAGTAACGAAATATTCTCGGAATCGGACGAAATCAATGCCCAAGTTCCTATTTTCACCGGAAGCATCCAGAACACCCGGGAAGGACCAGAGGGGGGGCACTGGGCCCCCAGACCATAGGCCGGCGCGGCCCAGGCCCTGGCTGCTCCGCCATATGGTGTCGTCGCCCCTTCGACCCTCCTGCGCTGCCTCTTCGCCTATTTAAAGCCTCCGTCGCGAAAACCCTGATACGTTCGACGAAAACCACAGAAACCTTCCAGAGCCGCCGCCATCGCGAGGCCAAGATCTGGGGGACAGGAGTCTCTGTTCCGGCACGCTGCCGGAGCGGGGAAGTGCCCCCGGAAGGCTCCTCCATCGACACCGCTGCCATCTCCACCGCCATCTTCATCACCGCTGCTGCTCCCATGAGGAGGGAGTAGTTCTCCATCGAGGCTCGGGGCTGTACCGGTAGTTATGTGGTTCATCTCTCTCCCATGTATCTCAATACAATAATCTCATGAGCTGCTTTACATGATTGAGATTCATATGAGTTTGTATCACAATTTATCTATGTGCTACTCTAGCAATGTTATTAAAGTAGTTTTATTCCTCCTGCACGTGTGTAAAGGTGACAGTGTGTGCACCGTGTTAGTACTTGGTTTATGCTATGATCATGATCTCTTGTAGATTGCGAAGTTAACTATTGCTATGATAATATTGATGTGATCTATTCCTCCTACATATGCATGAAGGTGACATTGTGCATGCTATGCTAGTACTTGGTTTAGTCTTTTGATCTATCTTACACTAAAGGTTACTAAAATATGAGCATTATTGTGGAGCTTGTTAACTCCGGCATTGAGGGTTCGTGTAATCCTACGCAATGTGTTCATCATCCAACAAAAGTGTAGAGTATGCATTTATCTATTCTGTTATGTGATCAATGTTGAGAGTGTCCACTAGTGAAAGTGTAATCCCTAGGCCTTGTTCCTAAATACTGCTATCGCTGCTTGTTTACTGTTTTACTGCGTTACTACTGCTGCAATACTACCACCATCAACTACACGCCAGCAAGCTATTTTCTGCACCGTTGCTCTTGCTCATATATATTCATACCACCTGTATTTCACTATCTCTTCGCCGAACTAGTGCACCTATTAGGTGTGTTGGGGACACAAGAGACTTCTTGCTTTGTGGTTGCAGGGTTGCATGAGAGGGATATCTTTGACCTCTTCCTCCCTGAGTTCGATAAACCTTGGGTATCCACTTAAGGAAAAACTTGCTGCTGTTCTACAAACCTCTGCTCTTGGAGGCCCAACACTGTCTACAGGAAAGGAGGGGGAAGTAGACATCAAGCTATTTTCTGGCGCCGTTGCCAGGGACCAGAAAGCTACACAAAGGGATTTCCTCCCTCGTCAACCCCGCGCCAGTCCTGGACAGCATCAAGTATTTTCTGGCGCCGTTGCCGGGGAGGAAAGGTAAAAGGTACTCACTCTCCGGATCTCGGCTACTAAGCTATTTTCCGACGCCGTAAGTACTCGAAGCTATTTCCTTTAGATCCTGCAATTGCAACTTTTTGTTTCTTGTTTACACTAGTTTGGCATAATGGACAAGAATGATCTTCTTATTCTATTTCCTGATTTAAAACATGGATTGTTTGACGCGAAAATTAAAAAACCTATGGAATCTTATTTGCATGCTGGTAGTAATATTAGTATGAACGCTTTGAACACCATTGTTGATAATAATATAGAAAGTTCTAAGCTTGGGGAAGCTGGTTTTGATGAGCATGATATTTTTAGTCCCCCAAGCATTGAGGAGAAAATTTACTTTGATGATACTTTGCCTCCCATTTATGATGATTATAATGATAGTAGTCTTTTGTTACCGCCTGTTATGGAGGATGAATTTGATTATGATTACAATATGCCTCCTATATTTGATGATGAGAATAATAATGATAGCTACTTTGTTGAATTTGCTCCTACTACAATTAATAAGAATAACTATGCTTATGTTGGGAGTAGTAATAATTTTATGCATGAGACTCATGATAAGAATGATTTATGTGATAGTTATATTGTTGAGTTTGCTCATGATGCTACTGAAAGTAATTATGAGAGAGGAAAATATGGTTGTAGAAATTTTCATGTTACTAAAATGCCTCTCTATGTGCTGAAATTTTTCAAGCTATACTTGTTTTATCTTCCTATGCTTGTTACTTTGCTCTTCATGAACTTGTTTATTTACAAGATTCCTATGCATAGGAAGCATGTTAGACTTAAATGTGTTTTCAATTTGCCTCTGGATGCTCTCTTTTGCTTCAAATACTATTTCTTGCGAGTGCATCATTAAAACTGCTGAGCCCATCTTAATGGCTATAAAGAAAAGAACTTCTTGGGAGATAACCCATGTGTTATTTTGCTACAGTACTTTATTTCATATTTGTGTCTTGGAAGTTGTTTACTACTGTAGCAACCTCTCCTTATCTTAGTTTAGTATTTTATTGTGCCAAGTAAAGCCGTTGATAGAAAAGTAAGTACTAGATTTGGATTACTGCGCAGTTCCAGATTTCTTTGCTGTCACGAATCTGGGTCTACCTCCCTGTAGGTAGCTCAGAAAATTAAGCCAATTTACGTGCATGATCCTCAGATAAGTACGCAACTTTCATTCAATTTGAGCATTTTCATTTGAGCAAGTCTGGTGCCATTTTAAAATTCGTCAATACGAACTGTTCTGTTTTGACAGATTCTGCCTTTTATTTCGCATTGCCTCTTTTGCTATGTTGGATGAATTTCTTTGATCCATTAATGTCCAGTAGCATTATGCAATGTCCAGAAGTGTTAAGAATGATTGTGTCACCTCTGAATATGTTAATTTTTATTGTGCACTAACCCTCTAATGAGTTGTTTCGAGTTTGGTGTGGAGGAAGTTTTCAAGGATCAAGAGAGGAGTATGATGCAACATGATCAAGGAGAGTGAAAGCTCTAAGCTTGGGGATGCCCCGGTGGTTCACCCCTGCATATTCTAAGAAGACTCAAGCGTCTAAGCTTGGGGATGCCCAAGGCATCCCCTTCTTCATCGACAACATTATCAGGTTCCTCCCCTGAAACTATATTTTTATTCCATCACATCTTATGTGCTTTTCTTGGAGCGTCGGTTTGTTTTTGTTTTTTGTTTTGTTTGAATAAAATGGATCCTAGCATTCACTTTATGGGAGAGAGACACGCTCCGCTGTAGCATATGGACAAGTATGTCCTTGGTTTCTACTCATAGTATGCATGGCGAAGTTTCTCCTTCGTTAAATTGTTATATGGTTGGAATTGGAAAATGATACATGTAGTAATTGCTATTAATGTCTTGGGTAATGTGATACTTGGCAATTGTTGTGCTCATGATTAAGCTCTTGCATCATATGCTTTGCACCTATTAATGAAGAAATACATAGAGCTTGCTAAAATTTGGTTTGCATAATTGGTCTCTCTAAGGTCTAGATAATTTCTAGTATTGAGTTTGAACAACAAGGAAGACGGTGTAGAGTCTTATAATGTTTACAATATGTCTTTTATGTGAGTTTTGCTGTACTAGTTCATACTTGTGTTTGTTTCAAATAGCCTTGCTAGCCTAAACCTTGTATCGAGAGGGAATACTTCTCATGCATCCAAAATACTTGAGCCAACCACTATGCCATTTGTGTCCACCATACCTACCTACTACATGGTATTTTCCGCCATTCCAAAGTAAATTGCTTGAGTGCTACCTTTAAAATTCCATCATTCACCTTTGCAATATATAGCTCATGGGACAAATAGCTTAAAAACTATTGTGGTATTGAATATGTAATTATGCACTTTATCTCTTATTAAGTTGCTTGTTGTGCGATAACCATGTTTACTGGGGACGCCATCAACTACTCTTTGTTGAATTTCATGTGAGTTGCTATGCATGTTCGTCTTGTCTGAAGTAAGAGAGATCTACCACCTTATGGTTAAGCATGCATATTGTTAGAGAAGAACATTGGGCCGCTAACTAAAGCCATGATCCATGGTGGAAGTTTCAGTTTTGGACATATATCCTCAATCTCAAATGAGAAGAATTATTAATTGTTGTTACATGCTTATGCATAAAAGAGGAGTCCATTATCTGTTGTCTATGTTGTCCCGGTATGGATGTCTAAGTTGAGAATAATCAATAGCGAGAAATCCAATGCGAGCTTTCTCCTTAGACCTTTGTACAGGCGGCATAGAGGTACCCCTTTGTGACACTTGGTCAAAACATGTGCATTGTGATGATCCGGTAGTCCAAGCTAATTAGGACAAGGTGCGGGCACTATTAGTACACTATGCATGAGGCTTGCAACTTGTAAGATATAATTTACATGATACATATGCTTTATTACTACCGTTGACAAAATTGTTTCATGTTTTCAAAATCAAAGCTCTAGCACAAATATAGCAATCGATGCTTTTCCTCTATGGAGGACCATTCTTTTACTTTCAATGTTGAGTCAGTTCACCTATTTCTCTCCACCTCAAGAAGCAAACACTTGTGTGAACTGTGCATTGATTCCTACATACTTGCTTATTGCACTTATTATATTACTCTATGTTGACAATATCCATGAGATATACATGTTACAAGTTGAAAGCAACCGCTGAAACTTAATCTTCTTTTGTGTTGCTTCAATGCCTTTACTTTGATTTATTGCTTTATGAGTTAACTCTTATGCAAGACTTATTGATGCTTGTCTTGAAGTGCTATTCATGAAAAGTCTTTGCTATATGATTCAGTTGTTTACTCATGTCATTACCATTGTCTTGGATTGATGCATTCACTACATATGCTTTACAAATAGTATGATCAAGTTTATGATGGCATGTCACTCCAGAAATTATCTGTGTTATCGTTTTACCTGCTCGGGACGAGCAGAACTAAGCTTGGGGATGCTGATACGTCTCCGACGTATCGATAATTTCTTATGTTCCATGCCACATTATTGATGTTATCTACATGTTTTATGCACACTTTATGTCATATTCGTGCATTTTCTGGAACTAACCTATTAACAAGATGCCGAAGTGCCAGTTCCTGTTTTCTGCTGTTTTTGGTTTCAGAAATCCTAGTAACGAAATATTCTCGGAATCGGACGAAATCAATGCCCAAGTTCCTATTTTCACCGGAAGCATCCAGAACACCCGGGAAGGACCAGAGGGGGGCACTGGGCCCCCAGACCATAGGCCGGCGCGGCCCAGGCCCTGGCCGCGCCGCCATATGGTGTCGTCGCCCCTTCGACCCTCCTGCGCCGCCTCTTCGCCTATTTAAAGCCTCCGTCGCGAAAACCCTGATACGTTCGACGAAAACCACAGAAACCTTCCAGAGCCGCCGCCATCGCGAGGCCAAGATCTGGGGGACAGGAGTCTCTGTTCCGGCACGCTGCCGGAGCGGGGAAGTGCCCCGGAAGGCTCCTCCATCGACACCGCTGCCATCTCCACCGCCATCTTCATCACCGCTGCTGCTCCCATGAGGAGGGAGTAGTTCTCCATCGAGGCTCGGGGCTGTACCGGTAGTTATGTGGTTCATCTCTCTCCCATGTATCTCAATACAATAATCTCATGAGCTGCTTTACATGATTGAGATTCATATGAGTTTGTATCACAATTTATCTATGTGCTACTCTAGCAATGTTATTAAAGTAGTTTTATTCCTCCTGCACGTGTGTAAAGGTGACAGTGTGTGCACCGTGTTAGTACTTGGTATATGCTATGATCATGATCTCTTGTAGATTGCGAAGTTAACTATTGCTATGATAATATTGATGTGATCTATTCCTCCTACATATGCATGAAGGTGACAGTGTGCATGCTATGCTAGTACTTGGTTTAGTCTTTTGATCTATCTTACACTAAAGGTTACTAAAATATGAGCATTATTGTGGAGCTTGTTAACTCCGGCATTGAGGGTTCGTGTAATCCTACGCAATGTGTTCATCATCCAACAAAAGTGTAGAGTATGCATTTATCTATTCTGTTATGTGATCAATGTTGAGAGTGTCCACTAGTGAAAGTGTAATCCCTAGGCCTTGTTCCCAAATACTGCTATCGCTGCTTGTTTACTGTTTTATCACACGTTACTACTGCTGCAATACTACCACCATCAACTATACGCCAGCAAGCTATTTTCTGGCACCGTTGCTACTGCTCATATATATTCATACCACCTGTATTTCACTATCTCTTCGCCGAACTAGTGCACCTATTAGGTGTGTTGGGGACACAAGAGACTTCTTGCTTTGTGGTTGCAGGGTTGCATGAGAGGGATATCTTTGACCTCTTCCTCCCTGAGTTCGATAAACCTTGGGTATCCACTTAAGGGAAAACTTGCTGCTGTTCTACAAACCTCTGCTCTTGGAGGCCCAACACTGTCTACAGGAAAGGAGGGGGAAGTAGACATCAAGCTATTTTCTGGCGCCGTTGCCGGGGACCAGAAAGCTACACAAAGGGATTTCCTCCCTCGTCAACCCCGCGCCAGTCCTGGACAGCATCAACCATCTACATCCTTATACTTTTGCAATTCACAAAGTTCAACAAAATTATTAAGATGGGCAGCAGCATCATAAGAACTAACACCAGAAAATTGCAGGTGGAGCAATAGGTATGCATAGGAAATCATTATTATTTGTGCTAGTGAAGTCACACAACTTAGTATTCTCAGGGGTACCCATTTTAGCTGTATTAAATAAAGCAAACTAAATAAAGTAAATGCAAGTAACTAATTTCTTTGTGTTTTTAATATAGAGAATGCAAACAAGACAGTAAATAAAGTAAAGCAACTATTTTTTTGTGTGTTTTTGATATAGAGAACGCAAACAAAGCAGTAAATAAAATAAAGTAAAGCAAGACAAAAACAAAGTAAAGAGATTGGAAGTGGGAGACTCCCCTTGCAGCGTGTCTTGATCTCCCCGGCAACGGTGCCAGAAAATATCTTTGTTGCCGTGGGAGGCAATTCTCTGTGGTGTAACTTTTCTTCAGATCCCCGGCAACGGCGCCAGAAAATATCTTGTTGGCGTGTAGTTGACACACGTCTGTTGGGAACCCCAAGAGGAAGGTGTGATGCGTACAGCAGCAAGTTTTCCCTCAGTAAGAAACCAAGGTTATCGAACCAGTAGGAGTCAAGGAACACGTGAAGGTTGTTGGTGACGGAGTGTAGTGCGGCGCAACACCAGGGATTCCGGCGCCAACGTGGAACCTGCACAACACAATCACAATACTTTGCCCCAACTTAACAGTGAGGTTGTCAATCTCACCGGCTTGTTGTAAACAAAGGATTAAATGTATAGTGTGGAAAATGATGTTTGTTTGCGAAGAACAGTAAAGAACAGAGTTTGCAGTAGATTGTATTTCAGATGTAAAAGAATGAACCGGGGTCCACAGTTCACTAGTGGTGTCTCTCCCATAAGATAAATAGTATGTTGGGTGAACAAATTACAGTTGGGCAATTGACAAATAGAGAGGGCATAACAATGCACATACATATCACGATGACTACTATGAGATTTAATCAGGGCATTACGACAAAGTACATAGACCGCTATCCAACATGCATCTATGCCTAAAAAGTCCACCTTCGGGTTAGCATCCGCACCCCTTCCAGTATTAAGTTGCAAACAACAGACAATTGCATTAAGTATGGTGCGTAATGTAATCAACACAAATATCCTTAGACAAAGCATTGATGTTTTATCCCTAGTGGCAATAGCACATCCACAACCTTATAACTTTCTGTCACTGTCCCAGATTCAATGGAGGCATGAACCCACTATCGAGCATAAATACTCCCTCTTGGAGTTACAAGTATCAACTTGGCCAGAGCCTCTACTAGCAACGGAGAGCATGCAAGAACATAAACAACACATATATGATTGATAATCAACTTGACATAGTATTCCATATTCATCGGATCCCAACAAACACAACATGTAACATTACAAATAGATGATCTTGATCATGATAGGCAGCTCACAAGATCTAACATGATAGCACAATGAGGAGAAGACAACCATCTAGCTACTGCTATGGACCCATAGTCCAGGGGTGAACTACTCACACATCAATCCGGAGGCGATCATGGTGATGAAGAGTCCTCCGGGAGATGATTCCCCTCTCCGGCAGGGTGCCGGAGGCGATCTCCTGAATCCCCTGAGATGGGATTGGCGGCGGAGGCGTCTCTGGAAGGTTTTCCGTATCGTGGCTCTCGGTACAGGGGCTTTCGCAACGAAGGCTATAAGTAGGCGGAAGGGTAGGGTTGGAGGCGGCGCGGGGGCCCCACACCATAGGCCGGCGCGGGCCCCATGCTGGCCGTGCCGCCCTATGGGTACGGGCCCTCGTGGCCCCACTTCGTATCCCCTTCGGTCTTCTGGAAGCTTCGTGGATAAATAAGACCCTGGGCGTTGATTTCGTCCAATTCCGAGAATATTTCCTTTGTAGGATTTCTGAAACCAAAAACAGCAGAAAACAGCAACTGGCTCTTCGGCATCTTGTCAATAGGTTAGTGCCGGAAAATGCATAATAATGACATAAAGTGTGTATAAAACATGTGAGTATCATCATAAAAGTAGCATGGAACATAAGAAATTATAGATACGTTTGAGACGTATCAAGCATCCCCAAGCTTAGTTCGTACTTGCCCTCGAGTAGGTAAACGATAACAATGATAATTTCTGAAGTGACATGCTACCATAATCTTGATCAATACTATTGTAAAGCATATGAGATGAATGCAGCGATTCGAAGCAATGGTAAAGACAATGATTAAACAACTGAATCATATAGCAAAGACTTTTCATGAATAGTACTTTCAAGACAAGTATCAATAAGACTTGCATAAGAGTTAACTCATAAAGCAATAAATTCTTAGTAGAAAGGTTTGAAGCAACACAAAGGAAGATATAAGTTTCAGCGGTTGCTTTCAACTTCAACATGTATATCTCATGGATAATTGTCAACATAAAGCAATATAACAAGTGCAATAGGTAAACATGTAAGAATCAATGCACACAGTTGATACAAGTGTTTGCTTCTAAGATAGAAAGAAGTATGTAAACTGACTCAACATAAAGTAGAAGAATGGCCCTTCGCAGAGGAAGCATGGATTACTATTTTTGTGCTAGAGCTTTTCATTTTGAAAACATAGAAACAATTTTGTCAACGGTAGTAATAATTCATATGTGTTATGTATAAGACATCCTATAAGTTGCAAGCCTCATGCATAGAATACCAATAGTGCTCGCACCTTGTCCTAATTAGCTTGGATTAACACAGATTATCATTGCATAACATATGTTTCAACCAAGTATCACAAAGGGGTACCTCTATGCCGCCTGTACAAAGGTCTAAGGAGAAAATTCGCATTGGATTTCTCGCTTTTGATTATTCTCAACTTAGACATCCATACCGGGACAACATATACAACAGATAATGGACTCCTCTTTTAATGCTTAAGCATTCAACAACAGATAATATTCTCATAAGAGATTGAGGATTAGTGTCCAAACTGAAACTTCTACCATGATTCATGGCTTTAGTTAGCGGCCCAATGTTCTTCTCTAACAATATGCATACTCAAACCATTTGATCATGAAAATCGCCCTTACTTCAGACAATACGAACATGCATAGCAACTCACATGATATTCAACAAAGGTGTAAAAGTTGAAGGCGTTCCCAGAAACATGGTTATCGCTCAACAAGCAACTTATAAGAAATAAGATACATAAGCTACATATTCAATACCACAATAGTTTTTAAGGCTATTTTCCCATGAGCTATGTATCGCAAAGATACAGAATAGAATTTTAAAGGTAGCACTCAAGTAATATACTTTGGAATGGCAGAGAAATACCATGTAGTAGGTAGGTATGGTGGACACAAATGGCATAGTTTTTGGCTCAAGGATTTGGATGCACGAGAAGTAATCCCTCTCAATACAAGGCTTAGGCTAGCAAGGTTGTTTGAAGCAAACTCAAGTATAAACCGGTACAGCAAATCTTACATAATAAAATATTGCAAGCATTATAAGACTCTACACTGTCTTCCTTGTTGTTCAAACACCTTAACCAGAAAATATCTAGACTCAGAGAGACCAATCATGCAAACCAAATTTTAACAAGCTCTATGTAGTTCTTCGTTAATAGGTGCAAAGTACATGATGCAAGAGCTTAAACATGATCTATATGAGCACAACAATTGCCAAGTATCAAATTATTCAAGACATTATACCAATTACCACATGAAGCATTTTCTGTTTCCAACCATATAACAATGAACGAAGCAGTTTCAACCTTCGCCATGAACATTAAGAGTAACACTAAGAACACATGTGTTCATATGCAACAGCGAAGCGTGTCTTTATCCCATACAAAGAATGCTAGGATCCGATTTTATTCAAACAAAAACTAAAAACAAAAACAAACAGACGCTCCAAGTAAAGCACATAAGATGTGACTGAATAAAAATATAGTTTCACTAGAGGTGACCTGATAAGTTGTCGATGAAGAAGGGGATGCCTTGGGCATCCCCAAGCTTAGATGCTTGAGTCTTCTTGAAATATGCAGGGATGGACCACGGGGCATCCCCAAGCTTAGACTTTTCACTCTTCTTGATCATATTGTATCATCCTCCTCTCTTGACCCTTGAAAACTTCCTCCACACCAAACTCAAAACAAACTCATTAGAGGGTTAGTGCATAATTGAAAATTTATATATTCAGAGGTGACATAATCATTCTTAACACTTCTGGACATTGCACAAAGCTACGGAAAGTTAATGGAACAAAGAAATCCATCAAACATAGCAAAACAGGCAATGCGAAATAAAAGGCAGAATCTGTCAAAACAGAACAGTCCGTAAAGACGAATTTTTCTGGGGCACTTAACTTGCTCAGATGAAAAAGCTCAAATTTAATGAAAGTTGCGTACATATCTGAGGATCACGCACGTAAATTGGAAGAATTTTCTGAGTTACCTACAGACGGGGCTACTCAATTTCGTGACAATAAGAAATCTGTTTCTGCGCAGTAATCCAAATCTAGTATCAACCCTGCTATCAAAGACTTTACTTGGCACAACAATGCAATAAAATAAAGATAAGGAGAGGTTGCTACAGTAGTAACAACTTCCAAGACTCAAATATAAAACAAAAGTTCTGTAGTAAAATAATGGGTTGTCTCCCATAAGCGCTTTTCTTTAACGCCTTTCAGCTAGGCGCAGAAAGTGTGAATCAAGTAACATCAAGAGATGAAGCATCAACATCATAGTTTGTTCTAATAATAGAATCATAAGGTAACTTCATTCTCTTTCTAGGGAAGTGTTCCATACCTTTCTTGAGAGGAAATTGATACTTAATATTACCTTCCTTCATATCAATAGTAGCACCAACAGTTCGAAGAAAAGGTCTTCCCAATATAATGGGACAAGATGCATTGCATTCAATATCCAAGACAACAAAATCAACGGGGACAAGGTTATTGTTAACCGTAATGCGAACATTATCAATCCCCCCAAAGGTTTCTTTATAGCATTATCAGCAAGATTAACATCCAAATAACAATTTTTCAATGGTGGCAAGTCAAGCATATCATAGATTTTCTTAGGCATAACAGAAATACTTGCACCAAGATCACATAAAGAATTACAATCAAAATCATTGACCCTCATTTTAATGATGGGCTCCCAACCATCTTCTAACTTCCTAGGAATAGAAGTTTCAAGTTTTAGTTTATCTTCTCTAGCTTTTATGAGAGCCTTTGTAATATGTTTTGTAAAGGCCAAATTTATAGCACGAGCATTGGGACTTCTAGCAAGTTTTTGTAAGAACTTTATAACTTCAGAGATGTGACAATCATCAAAATCTAAACCATTATGACCTACAGCAATGGGATCATCGTCCCCAATATTTTGAAAATCTTCAGCAGTTTTATCACAAGCAGTTTTAGCAGTTTCAGGCAGTTTTGCACGCTTTGCACTAGGAGTAGAAACATTGCCAACACCAATTATTTTACCATTGATAGTAGGAGGTTTAGCAACATGTGAAGCATCAACATTACTAGTGGTGGTAATAGTCCAAACTTTAGCTACATTATTCTCTTTTTCTTCTCTTTCCCACCTAGCATGCAATTCAGCCATCAATCTAATATTTTCATTAATTCGAACTTGGATAGCGTTTGTTGTAGCAAATGACTTAATATTTTTATCTTCATTAGGCATAGCTTTCAATTTTAAAAGATCAACATCAGCAGCAAGATTATCAACCTTAGAAGCAAGAATATCAATTTTACCAAGCTTTTCCTCAACAGATTTGTTAAAAGCAGTTTGTGTACTAATAAATTCTTTAAGCATGGCTTCAAGACCAGAGGGTACACTCCTATTATTGTTGTAAGAATTACCATAACCATTACCATTATTAGAAGGATATGGCCTATAGTTGTTACCAGAATTATTCCTATAAGCATTGTTGTTGAAATTATTACTTTTAATGAAGTTCACATCAACATGTTCTTCTTGGGCAACCAATGAAGCTAAAGGAACATTATTAGGATCAACATTAGATCTACCATTCACAAGCATAGACATAATAGCATCAATTTTATCACTCAAGGAGGAGGTTTCTTCAACAGAATTTACCTTCTTACCTTGTGGAGCGCTCTCAGTGTGCCATTCAGAGTAATTTATCATCATATTATCAAGAAGCTTTGTTGCCGCCCCCAAGGTGATGGACATAAAGGTACCTCCAGCAGCTGAATCCAATAGGTTCCGCGAAGAAAAATTTAATCCTGCATAGAAGGTTTGGATGATCATCCAAGTAATTAGTCCATGGGTAGGGCAATTCTTTACCAAAGATTTCATTCTTTCCCATGCTTGGGCAACATGCTCATTATCCAATTGCTTAAAATTCATTATGCTACTTTAAGATATAATTTTAGCAGGAGGATAATATCTACCAATGAAAGCATCCTTACATTTAGTCCATGAATCAATACTATTCTTAGGCAAAGATAGCAACCAATCTTTAGCTCTTCCTCTTAAGGAGAAAGGAAACAATTTCAATTTTATAATGTCACCATCTACATCCTTATACTTTTGCATTTCACAAAGTTCAACAAAATTATTAAGATGGGCAGCAGCATCATCAGAACTAACACCAGAAAATTGCTCTCTCATAGCAAGATTTAGTAAAGCAGGTTTAATTTCAAAAAATTCTATTGTAGTAGCAGGTGGAGCAATAGGTGTGCATAGGAAATCATTATTATTTGTGCTAGTGAAGTCACACAACTTAGTATTCTCAGGGGTACCCATTTTAGCTGTACTAAATAAAGCAAACTAAATAAAGTAAATGCAAGTAACTAATTTCTTTGTGTTTTTAATATAGAGAATGCAAACAAGACAGTAAATAAAGTAAAACAACTATTTTTTTGTGTGTTTTGGATATAGAGAACGCAAACAAAGCAGTAAATAAAATAAAGTAAAGCAAGACAAAAACAAAGTAAAGAGATTGGAAGTGGGAGACTCCCCTTGCAGCGTGTCTTGATCTCCCCGACAACGGCGCCAGAAAATATCTTTGTTGCCGTGGGAGTCAATTCTCTGTGGTGTAACTTTTCTTCAAATCCCCGGCAACGGCGCCAGAAAATATCTTGCTGGCGTGTAGTTGACACACGTCTGTTGGGAACCCCAAGAGGAAGGTGTGATGAGTACAGCAGCAAGTTTTCCCTCAGTAAGAAACCAAGGTTATCGAACCAGTAGGAGTCAAGGAACACGTGAAGGTTGTTGGTGACGGAGTGTAGTGCGGCGCAACACCAGGGATTCCGGCGCCAACGTGGAACCTGCACAACACAATCACAATACTTTGCCCCAACTTAACAGTGAGGTTGTCAATCTCACCGGCTTGCTGTAAACAAAGGATTAAATGTATAGTGTGGAAAATGATGTTTGTTTGCGAAGAACAGTAAAGAACAGAGTTTGCAGTAGATTGTATTTCATATGTAAAAGAATGGATCGGGGTCCACAGTTCACTAGTGGTGTCTCTCCCATAAGATAAATAGCATGTTGGGTGAACAAATTACAGTTGGGCAATTGACAAATAGAGAGGGAATAACAATGCACATACATATCACGATGACTACTATGAGATTTAATCAGGGCATTACGACAAAGTACATAGACCGCTATCCAGCATGCATCTATGCCTAAAAAGTCCACCTTCGGGTTAGCATCCGCACCCCTTCCAGTATTAAGTTGCAAACAACAGACAATTGCATTAAGTATGGTGCGTAATGTAATCAACACAAATATCCTTAGACAAAGCATTGATGTTTTATCCCTAGTGGCAACAACACATCCACAACCTTAGAACTTTCTGTCACCGTCCTGCATTCAATGGAGGCATGAACCCACTATCGAGCATAAATACTCCCTCTTGGAGTTACAAGTATCAACTTGGCCAGAGCCTCTACTAGCAACGGAGAGCATGCAAGAACATAAACAACACATATATGATTGATAATCAACTTGACATAGTATTCCATATTCATCGGATCCCAACAAACACAACATGTAGCATTACAAATAGATGATCTTGATCATGATAGGCAGCTCACAAGATCTAACATGATAGCACAATGAGGAGAAGACAACCATCTAGCTACTGCTATGGACCCATAGTCCAGGGGTGAACTACTCACACATCAATCCGGAGGCGATCATGGTGATGAAGAGTCCTCCGGGAGATGATTCCCCTCTCCGGCAGGGTGCCAGAGGCGATCTCCTGAATCCCCCGAGATGGGATTGGCGGCGGCGTCTCTGGAAGGTTTTCCGTATCGTGGCTCTCGATACAGGGGCTTTCGCGACGAAGGCTATAAGTAGGCGGAAGGGTAGGGTTGGAGGCGGCGCGGGGGCCCCACACGATAGGCCAGCGCGGGCCCCATGCTGGCCGCGCCGCTATATGGGTATGGGCCCTCGTGGCCCCACTTCGTATCCCCTTCGGTCTTCTGGAAGCTTCGTGGAAAAATAAGACCCTGGGCGTTGATTTCGTCCAATTCCGAGAATATTTCCTTTGTAAGATTTCTGAAACCAAAAACATCAGAAAACAACAACTGGCTCTTCGGCATCTTGTCAATAGGTTAGTGCCGGAAAATGCATAATAATGACATAAAGTGTGGTGAGTGATGTTTTGGCACATGGGAGCATATGCTCCCTTTATTTTGAAATACATGTTAGACACATTTTAAAATGTCAAAAAATTGAAACAAAAATCTCGCACGTACATCTTCATGTGCTATGCGCTCACAAAGTCGTTTCATGAAAAATCGACATGTCATGTGGCGTGTGTAAAAAAGACAAAATTCGGTGCTGAAACAAAGACTTGTCACAAGATAAATTTTCTCTTTTTCGCTTAGACTACAAAAAATATTATTTTTTCGTGAAACTTGACGAATACACATATATTATGGAGATGTACATGTAAACTTTTTTGTCAAATTTTTTTAACATTTGGAAATATATTTTTATGGTAGAGGGATCATACGCACCCGGGAGCCGAATTGAGTTTCTCTAAAGTGTGTATAAAACATGTGAGTATCATCATAAAAGTAGCATGGAACATAAGAAATTATAGATACGTTTGAGACGTATCACCCATCACCACGGAGGAAGTCCTTGCGACATGATAAGAAGAAAACATAGAGACATCAGAACATACATGTGTATTGGCTCCGGTGTCTATCCACCAATCAGGAGTATTACATACTGAAAGGACAGTATGAGAAATACCGTACCCAACATTCTTTATCTCAGTATCAACACCAATAACAACATTTGCGGACTTTCCGCTGTTCCCATGCCGATCATGGCGTTCTGCGCAATCAGGAGCCCAATGTCCAGGAGCGCCACAAACATGGCAGTTCCCTTTCTTCTTATATGGAGTCTTCCTCTTGAAGTTGGTTGAGTTGGAGGCTTTGTTCTTCTCGTCAAACTTGCCTTTTCCGTTGTTCTTATTCTTAGATTTGTGAGATTGGAAGTTCTTCTTTTGTACCACATTGGCACTAGAGCCTCCCTCAAAACTACGAGCGCGTGTGTCCTTTGCTCTCGCATTCTCTTCCACATGAAGCGAGCCAATGAGATCCGAAACGGAAAACTCTTGTCTCTTATGTTTTAGAGAAGTAGCAAAGTTCCTCCATGAAGGAGGAAGCTTGGCAATAATGCCACCGGCCACAAATTTGTCCGGTAAGGTACACTTAAACTGCTCGAGTTCTTTGGCAAGAGACTGAATCTCATGAGCCTGCTCAACCACGGAGCGCTCATCAGTCATCCTGTAGTCATAGTATTGCTCCATGACATACACTTCAGTGCCAACGTCCGAGACCCCAAATTTGGCCTCAAGCGCATCCCACGCATCTTTACCATGGTCGAAAGCCATGTACGGGTCAACAATGTTGTCCCCAAGAATGCTGAACAAGGCCGCCTTAAACATGGCGTCGACCTTCTCAAACTTTTCCTGCTCCTCTGCAGAGAGAGGCCCCTCAGGTCTAGCATCTGTGGCGCTAAAACAACCTAGGTTTGTAAACCATAGAACTAATTTTGTGCGCCACCTCTTATAATGCATACCATCAAAGAGGGGAGGTCAAGTAGCGGCAGCTACGCTGCTTGAATTGATTTGCCTATATTCAGGTTTTTCGATTGTTGAATATATAAGCAAATATCCATATGAAATAATCCGTACAAATAATTGATAAATCATGACTATGAAAAGAACGAATAAACTAATCGTGCAAACTAGTAAGATAGATGAACATGTCGTATCTAAACAAGACAAACCGATCGCATCTACCACAAAAACTAGAAGAAGGAACTCTAACAGAAACTGAAAGAGAAATGACAAGATCACATACTTCGCAACAGCATTGTTGTCGCCCATGTTGAGGCTGTCGAAGAAGTCGCTGAGGTCCGGGAAGAAGTTGTCGGTGTGGAGGAACTCGTCGTCCGATGACGACGTCGTGATGCCAGTAGTCGTGCCGGAGTGCTCCCCAAAAACCTGAT
Source organism: Lolium perenne (assembly GCF_019359855.2). Taxonomy (NCBI): domain Eukaryota; kingdom Viridiplantae; phylum Streptophyta; class Magnoliopsida; order Poales; family Poaceae; genus Lolium; species Lolium perenne. The sequence continues at coordinate 26,886,164 of NC_067248.2, read as the reverse complement.
TGCCCCTCACCCATACAGGTTCACGAGAGGCAGGGTTCTGGAGGCCTACTGTCCCGGCAGTCGGTGCACGCCGACGGACGGGATGAGAAAGACGAAGGCGGCGGCGCAATGAACTGGAAACAGGTAGTCGCGTATGCGTCTAGTGCAGGCTAGGGTTGGCGTCCGCGCTTATATAGTGCGGTTCGGGAAGGTCGCGGGACGCAGCCCACGTCCGAGTCGGCACAACCACGATCCAGAAAAACCGGAAGGCAACAAATTGATTACACAATTAATTTTCCAAACAGGAAAAAGATAAGCTCGGCTCGGCGAGATTCCCGCAACCCGCGGCGCGTCGCGTCGCATCGTGACGAGGCGAGGCGGGCGGCGGAGGAGGAGGAGTGCGCGAGGGCTCTCTCTCTTCTCACTCACTTACTAGGACTAGAACAACCCACCTTATATAGCACTCCAACTCTCTTCCAACTAGCAACGTGGGACTAAACTCCAGCTCCCACTAGTGCTGCCACTGATTTTTGTAATGAGCCATGTGAGTTTCAGAATTTGATAATTGGCCATGGGCCAAATGCTAAATGCCCAAAATTCCAGCAAACATATGGTTATCCACTAGCTGGCGTGCCACGTGACGAATAATGACTATATGCCAACTTGGATGAATAAGGACAACATTTGCTAAGTGATGATTCGAGGCGAGCCATCACCTTTTTATGCCATGTGGGTTTCTTTGGCAAAGTTGAGGTGAAGGACTCGAGTGAAGTTTCTATGGAATCTCCAAGCAGAGACTTGGTAATTTTTCGTGAGAGGGTGTTTGTTGGATCCGGAACCTCCGAGTTGCATCCAATCAGAAACTACCAAGCAAATAGTTTTTCCCGGATGAAAACTAGTTGTTTATTTAATTGGAGCCTCCGAGCGCTCTTTCCCAGCACCTTCGAATACTGATGTACATTTTTGAGGTGTTATGGTCAAGCTGGTACCATCAAGATCAAGTCGCTACCTCTGAGAAAATGTGGTTTCCTGCTTGAATGTTCAAATTTAGAACTAGTCAGGTACTACCGAGTTTCACCATTCAAAAGTGTCGGTCGCGCTACTCTTTCTTAGAATGGTTGGATTATAACTTTTTTTTATACCCGTTCAAATCTCGCAAAAATGAGTGAGCGGATAAAGAGAGAAAACTCTCACCGGAACTTAAAGCCTCGCCCTCATATCTTTTGCATCAACTCCATATTATGCACTGAAATCGTTTGAGTTCTATGCTGCTTTGAGAAAAATTCTTTGTGAATCTTCAGCAAGTATGCCTGCATCTTATGTTGTACCTGGTATGTCAAAACAAAAATATTTAAGCATACACCTCCAAATTTCAAAACAGTGTAAGCCTTCGAAGAGGTATCGTGGTATTATTTAATCCTAGCCATTCTACCCCTAATTCTGAACATGTATATCGTTTAATCTCAACTGTTCTTGTGCCTCTTAAGTGGTTCACACTGTTTTGAGATTTGGGGTCTATGGAAGCACAAACTAAATATTTAATGGATGGTCCCATTGCAGATTAAATCATATCTACATCTGCACTCCAATTAACTAGGCCAACCGCCATGCAAGTGAGGTGAGGACTGATGAACTACCCTCACTTGCCTACAACAACGTGCCACCCTTCTGTGTGACCTCTGACCCTCTCACACCAACACAACCCACACGTACATCTGCAACTAACCTTGCTCTTTCAACTGCAAGCTCCTTAGTTCGATCAGTCTCGATTTTGTTTGCCATGCTGCCTCTGATCTCGTGCATGTCTGATTGAACTTGTCTTAGTTGCATACATGAACAGGTTGAGGAACGTGTTGCTGCGCAAGTGCAAGAGCCTGTCGCGGGCAGGGAGCAGCAGGTCGTCCAGCTCCTACAGCAACCTCCGCTCCATGTCCGCCAGGGACATCGCCGGCGACGACACGGCGGTGTCCGCCGCTGCCGGCGAGGGCGCAGCGGTGGTGTTCGTGGGCAGCTCGCGGCGGCGGTACGTGATCAGCGCCAAGCACCTCAGCCACCCGCTGATCGCCGCGCTCATCGACACCACCAGAAGAGATGATGGCGGCGATGGGACTGCGAGTAAGGCGCAGGAGGTCGCCGTGAAGTGCGAGGTGGTGCTGTTCGACCACCTACTGTGGATGCTCGACAACGCCGCCGACCTCCGTGATGACGACGGCGGCGACGCCGCGAGGGAGCTGGCCCAGCTCTACGCGACGTGCTAGCCAGTTGTGTCACCGATGGTCAAATGATACCATCACGACATTACTGCGTGCATGCCATGTGTATCGTTTCTGAATTTGATTGATTCTTTTGTGCGTTCTTGCGCGAGATCTAAGATTTTCGGGCGCGAAGGGGAAGATGTGTGCGTGTATGTGTATAGGTACACGTATTGATTCGTACAGAACTACAGATGGGATTATTGGTAGAGTTGCTTGGTCGCTAAAAAGGATTGAGTCTTCTCTAATCAAGCCTGGGTTTGAGATGTGTATTTTTTTATTTAATTTTTGGTCGGCACGATCATCTCTAAAGTGTATCTTTTGCATCTTGTTAAGACTTCAGAGAGGGACAAATTTTCAGCCGGTCAAAAGTAAGAATTATGTGTACGTCCATTTCATCTCCCATGACATTTTCGACAAAAAAGTATATATATTAATATCGCAAAGATACTAATTACACCTAGCCTCTCCAACAACTAGCAATACGGATGCACATAACAAAAAAAAGAAAAATAACAGTAAAAAAAATTCCCGATACAACGATCACTCCCTTGTAGCAACATCACTAAGACCACCAAAATAACACCAGAAGTCCAGCTTCTCCAAAAATGAAGCCTCCAAGAAAGAAACAATGCATAACCGCTGTCGCGTGATCAAAGATCTTAGGTTTTCACCCTGGAGAAAGCCCCCTCTCACAAAACAATGCCTTCAACTAGCTCATTACCCAATTAAGGCCAGACCTTGAATTTTCACCCCGGGAGGCAATACTTTGAACTTCTCATGTGCTGACGTCCCCACTTACGATGCCGCTTATTCAAGTAAAAAATCACCAAGCCAATTCCTCATCGCCACAAAGACTAGAACCACCATAGCTAGTCCTCGATCAGTTCCCGACTTCAATGACATTCTAAGCCGGCTGACTTCACCATGGAACGAGAAAACGAGCTCCATGATGGTAACAGTCAGCAGAGTTTCGCAGCGCTCCCTCTGAAACCAAACGTCCAGAGAAAAACACGGGTGCGCACGGTCGAATCCCACCCGATCCAGCAATCTCTAGGCAAGAATCGTCCAATGGAGTCCGCCGGTGAAGCCTTCCGGAACACGACACTCCAGCTAGATCGATGGGGACTCACATCCGCAGATCATCATCTTGGCGTGAGTTGGAACCCTAGAACAACTACCTTTATTCAAAGCCGCGCCAGTAGCCCCCATGCCACCAGCGTGCAGTAGAGGAGGCGATGTCGAGGAGAAGACTGGAGAGAATGCGGCCGCCACCTCGCTGGGCCCTGATCGGCCCTCTCCCCCGCTGGTAGGCAAGCGCGCCACCGGCCCTCCCCTTCAAGTGCCCACCACCCTAGCACCTCCTCCGTAGCGCCGTCACCAGACACGCCCGATGCCATGCCCCACCGCCTAGATCACCACGGGTCGCGCTACCACCGAAGAGCCCGCCACCTTTGGTGAGACGAGCGCCACCACCGCTACCGACGGCGGCAGCGGCCAGGCAAGGGTGGGGATGGGGGATCGAGGCGACGGGGATGGGAGGCCTCTGGAGTCGCCAAGGCGGAGGGGACCCGAGAGACAGATGCGATCCCGCCAATTTCTGCGATCTCCCATAACATGTAAATTATTAATTATGTACATGAAACTATGAACATGTATGTCTTAGCAATGCAGCCTCCTAGACTCTCAAAAAAGAAGAAACAATCCAGCCTCCTAGCTAGGTGACATGAAAATAGGCAAAACTTTTGCCTTTGTTTTAAAAAAATAAAATAAAAGAAGTGATATAAGCATATCAAGTTGGTAGCTTAGCTAGCACGATAGCAGCAGCAGCTAATGCTTTTAGGAGACAGTCTACCAAATGGCTAGGGCATGCACGTTCACAGACACTTCATGATTGCACACTTCACATCGCATGTCTGGCCATATATATATACGTGGCCACCTCCCTGCCGACAGGGTTAACACAAGAAGTCAGCGACAAAAACATAGTGCTCAAGAGGATTTGAATAATAAAAGGGCAAGAAGTGAGGATGGAAAATGAGAGAACACTTCGTTAGGAAGCTTGTCGCTGGCACAATTAGAGGCAATGCAGAAGAAACAAAGAAAAAATCCCCTAGTGAAAATTTGTTCATGAAAGAGAGAACCTGGAAAATGATAAAATGGAGGAAAATGCTAGTTATGAAATTTTAAACAGGCTGAAATTGTAGGAAGAGAAAAATTCCAGGCAAGCAGCTAGATTTGCACTAGAAGAAAAAAAGTGGCAGGAAATTAATGAAGCTAAAAAGAAACTAGAGTTGGACTTAAGCAGGTGTCAGACATGAATAAAGGTGAGCAAATTGGGTCTGAGAATAGAGAGAACACGATGGAGGATGTAGAAGTTGAGGGAGATATGGGAGCGGAAAATGATGAAGTGTGGATCGATTAAAACAACAATCAGAAAAGTGTTTGTCTTTCATGATAAAAATGGAAGAATAACTGGGAAAACAATAGGGAGAAAGATGCAAAAGAGTGCATTGTAGACGTGGATTGCACCGCTTCCTCTTCTAGCGCCCACCACCTCAGCACCTCCTCCGCAGCGCCGTCGCCAGACACGCTCGATGCCGTGCCCCACCGCCTAGAGGACCATGGGACACGCAGCCACCGAAGAGCCCATGGACTTTGGTGGGACGACCGCCGCCACCGCCGGGGTGGCGGCAGCGGCTAGGCAAGGGCAGGGATTGGGGCTCGAGGTGACGGGGATGGGCGGCCTCCGGAGTCGCCTAGGCGGAGGTGACCCGAGAGGCAGATGCGCCCCCCCCCCCCCCCCCATTTCCGCGATCTCCCATGACATGTAAATTATTAATTATGTATACGAAACTATGAACATGTATGTCTTAGCAATGAAGCCTCCTGGATTCTCAAAAAAGCAATCCAGCCTCCTAGCTAGGTCCATTTCAGTAAAAGGGGTTAAAGTAAGAGTCTATGGATACTAAGAGCATGTCTAACAGACCCCCTAAAAGGTCCAACCCCGTAAAATAACCGCCGATATACGGGGTAGAGCTCTACCCGACCGTCTAGCAGACCCCGTAAATCAGCCTCCCCGTATCGATTTTCCCAGTTTTGGCTACGGGGCGGCTCTTCACCCCCTACTTTTCCGGGGTAGGAAGGGAATACAGGGCCAAACCACTATTCTCCCCTCCACTACGCGTGAAGGGTTTCAGCGAAACCCAACCGCCGCCGCCGCCCGATCTCCTCCGCCGCGCCCTTCCCAGCAACGACGCGGCCGGATCTCGCTGCCATGGATCCCCCGCAAAGCCCGCGGACTGATGACCCACAAGTATAGGGGGTGTATCGTAGTACTTTCGATAAATAAGAGTGTCGAACCCAACGAGGAGCATAAGGTGTTGACAAGCAGTTTCGATGAAGGATTCACTGTAAATGCTCACAGACAAGTTTTCAGGGGGTTTTGATATAGCAGATAAATAAAGTACAAGTAAATAAAATGCGAGAGTAATAGTTGCAGCAAGTGGCCCAATCCTTTTTAGCACAAAGGACAAGCCAGTTTGTTTACTTATGATGACCAAACGTTATTGAGGACACACGGGAATTTAGTCTAGTGCTTTCGCTTCATATAGTTGATTAATCTTCATTGTTTTGATAAGTGTTGTTTGGGTGAACCTATGCTAATGCATCGCCCTTCCTAGGACTAATACATACTTGTGATTATACCCCTTGCAAGCATCCGCAAATACAAGAAAGTAATTAAGATAAATCTAACAACAGCCTTAAACTCTGAGATCCTGCTATCCCTCCTGCATCGATATACCAACGGGGGTTCAGGTTGCTGTCACTCCGGCAACCCCACAATTAGCAAACGAATACAAGATGCATTCCCCTAGGCCCATAAAGGTGAAGTATCATGTAGTCGACGTTCACATGACACCACTAGAAGAATAACACCACAACTTAAATATCAAACCATTAAATATTACTCAACATAGTTCACTACTAACATTTAGACTTCACCCATGTCCTCAAGAACTAAACAAACTACTCACGAGACATCATATGGAACATGATCAGAGGTGATATGATGATGAATAACAATCTGAACATAAACCTTGGTTCAATGGTTTCACTCAATAGCATCAATAACAAGGAGTAATCAATACCGGGAGAGTTTCCCCTATGAAATAATCAAGATTCAACCCTAGATGTTACAGCGGTGACGAGGTGCAGCGGTGGAGATGGAGGTGTCGATGGTGGAGATGATGATGATGATCATCCCAATGAAGTCCAGCTCGATGACGGTGACGATGGCGTCAATTTCCCCCTCCGGGAGGGAATTTCCCCAGCGGATTTCTGCCCGCCGGAGAGCTCTTTTCTCTCTGGTGTTTTCCGCCCCGCAGAGGCGGCTGTGTCTCCTCTCGATTATTCCTCGTGCCTTAGGTTTTCGGGTAGATGAAGTACGCGAAAGAGAGGCGGCCGAGGGGGATTGTGGGCCCCTCCCCACAAGGCGGCGCAGCCAGGGTGGAGCCCGCGCCGGCCTATGGGGGGCCATGGCGGCCCTCCTCGGCCCCTCCTTTTGGCTGGCTCCTTCCTCTGGAGAAATAAGACCTTCAGTGTAATTTCCGTCAGTTGTTGATCTTCAGAAATATTGCATTCTGACGGTGCTTTTTCCAGCAGAATCCTGACTCCGGTGAGTGATTCTCCAATAATCATGAAACATGCAAAATAGGTGAAATAACATAAGTATCATCTCTAAATATGAAATATATCAATGAATAACAGTAAATTATGATATAAAATAGTGATGCAAAATGGACGTATCAACTCCCCCCAAGCTTAGACTTCGCTTGTCCCCAAGCGAAACCGAACTCAGTAAACAAGACCACATGTTTATGGAGTGAAGAGTCGATAAATAAAATACGGACAAGAAGCATCACATTAATTCACACAAGACATTCTAGTGAACAACTTTCTCATATATTTCAACTTGAAACAAGTAGAAGGAAATCACAAATAAAGGTGCATAGGAAATCATAGTTGGTGATGGCAAACTTCGTTCTTGGTCAAAGAACAATTAACAGATTGTACTTATCAGTCGAGCAGCGCTCTTATATTAAAGCTTATACGGCAAAATTTGCATATTCAATCATAATAATCTCCTCATAATCATTGATAGCTTTCAAAGCTATATTCATTCGGATAAAACTTGCACTAAACAAGGAAGAATAAAAGGCATGATTAAATAGATCACAATATAAATGGTTGGATCACAACAACTCAATTGCTTGCTTAGGATAGAGGGAAATAGGTTTACTGACTCAACATAAAGCAAAAGATAGGCCCTTCGCAGAGGGAAGCAGGGATTAAATCATGTGCTAGAGCTTTTCAAGTTTTGAAATCCTATAGAGAGCATAAAAGTAAAGTTTGAGAGGTGTTTGTTGTTGTCAACGAATGGTAGTGGGTACTCTAACCCCCTTGCCAAACAGACTTCCAAAGAGCGGCTTCCATGAAGGACGTTATCTCTACCAGCAAGGTAGATCATCCCTCTTCTCTTTTGTTTACACATGTACTTTAGTTTATTTAAGGATGACACTCTGATACGTCTCCGACGTATCGATAATTTCTTGTGTTCCATGCCACATTATTGATGATATCTACATGTTTTATGCACACTTTATGTCATATTCGTGCATTTTCTGGAACTAACCTATTAACAAGATGCCGAAGTGCCAGTTGCTGTTTTCTGCTATTTTTGGTTTCAGAAATCCTAGTAACGAAATATTCTCGGAATTGGACGAAATCAACGCCCAGGGTCCTATTTTGCCACGAAGCTTCCAGAAGACCGAAGAGGAGACGAAGTGGGGCCACGAGGCGGCCAGACTACAGGGCGGCGCGACCTAGGTCTTGGCCGCGCGGCCCTGTCATCTGGGCCCCTCGTGTGGCCCCCTGACCTGCCCTTCCGCCTACTTAAAGCCTCCGTTGCGAAACCCCCAGTACCGAGAGCCACGATACGGAAAACCTTACTGAGACGCCGCCGCCGCCAATCCCATCTCAGGGCATTCAGGAGATCGCCTCCGGCACCCTGCCGGAGAGGGGAATCATCTCCCGGAGGACTCTACGCCACCATGGTCGCCTCCGGAGTGATGTGTGAGTAGTCTACCCCTGGACTATGGGTCCATAGCAGTAGCTAGATGGTTGTCTTCTCCCCATTGTGCTTAATTGTCGGATCTTGTGAGCTGCCTAACATGATCAAGATCATCTATCTGTAATTCTATATGTTGCGTTTGTTGGGATCTGATGAATAGAGAATACTTGTTATGTTGATTATCAAAGTTATGTCTATGTGTTGTTTATGATCTTGCATGCTCTCCGTTACTAGTAGATGCTCTGGCCAAGTAGATGCTTGTAACTCCAAGAGGGAGTATTTATGCTCGATAGTGGGTTCATGTCTCCGTGAATCTGGGGAAGTGACAGAAATCTCTAAGATTATGGATGTGCTGTTGCCACTAGGGATAAAACATTGGTGCTATGTTCAAGGATGTAGTTACTGATTACATTACACGCAATACTTAATGCAATTGTCTGTTGTTAGCAACTTAATACTGGAGGGGGTTCGGATGATAACTTGAAGGTGGACTTTTTAGGCATAGATGCATGCTGGATAGCGGTCTATATACTTTGTCGTAATGCCCAATTAAATCTCACTATACTCATCATAATATGTATGTGCATGGTCATGCCCTCTTTATTTGTCAATTGCCCAACTGTAATTTGTTCACCCAACATGCTGTTTATCTTATGGGAGAGACACCTCTAGTGAACTGTGGACCCCGGTCCAATTCTCTATACTGAAATACACCCATCGCAATACTGTTCTACTGTTCTCTGCAAACAATCATCATCCACACTATACATCTAATCCTTTGTTACAGCAAGCCGGTGAGATTGACAACCTCACTGTTTCGTTGGGGCAAAGTACTTTGGTTGTGTTGTGCAGGTTCCACGTTGGCGCCGGAATCTCTGGTGTTGCGCCGCACTACATCCCGCCGCCATCAACCTTCAACGTGCTTCTTGACTCCTACTGGTTCGATAAACCTTGGTTTCATACTGAGGGAAAACTTGCCGCTGTACGCATCACACCTTCCTCTTGGGGTTCCCAACGGATGCGTGCTGTACGCGTATCAAGCACTTTTTCTGGCGCCGTTGCCGGGGAGATCAAGACACGCTGCAAGGGGAGTCTCCACTTCCCAATCTCTTTACTTTGTTTTTGTCTTGCTTAGTTTTATTTACTACTTTGTTTGCTGCACTAAATCAAAATACAAAAAAATTAGTTGCTAGTTTTACTTTATTTGCTATCTTGTTTGCTATATCAAAAACACAAAAAAATTTAGTTACTTGCATTTACTTTATCTAGTTTGCTTTATTTACTACTGCTAAAATGGCCACCCCTGAAAATACTGATGGCGTGTATTTCACACGTTCGTTGGGCAACCCCAAGAGGAAGGTATGATGCGCACAGCAGCAAGTTTTCCCTCAGAAAGAAACCAAGGTTTATCGAACCAGGAGGAGCCAAGAAGCACGTTGAAGGTTGATGGCGGCGGGATGTAGTGCGGCGCAACACCAGGGATTCCGGCGCCAACGTGGAACCTGCACAACACAACCAAAGTACTTTGCCCCAACGAAACAGTGAGGTTGTCAATCTCACCGGCTTGCTGTAACAAAGAGTTAACCGTATTGTGTGGAAGATGATTGTTTGCAGAAAACAGTAGAACAAGTATTGCAGTAGATTGTATTTCAGTAAAGAGAATTGGACCGGGGTCCACAGTTCACTAGAGGTGTCTCTCCCATAAGAGGAACAGCATGTTGGGTGAACAAATTACAGTTGGGCAATTGACAAATAAAGAGAGCATGACCATGCACATACATATCATGATGAGTATAGTGAGATTTAATTGGGCATTACGACAAAGTACATAGACCGTCATCCAACTGCATCTATGCCTAAAAAGTCCACCTTCAGGTTATCATCCGAACCCCCTCCAGTATTAAGTTGCAAACAACAGACAATTGCATTAAGTATGGTGCGTAATGTAACTAGTGACTACATCCTTGAACATAGCACTAATGTTTTATCCCTAGTGGCAACAAGACAACACAACCTTAGAACTTTCTCACACTTTGTCCTGTGTCAATGCAGGCATGAACCCACTATCGAGCATAAGTACTCCCTCTTGGAGTTACAAGCATCTACTTGGCCAGAGCATCTACTAGTAACGGAGAGCATGCAAGATCATAAACAACACATAGCATAACTTTGATAATCAACATAACAAGTATTCTCTATTCATCGGATCCCAACAAACGCAACATATAGAATTACAGATAGATGATCTTGATCATGTTAGGCAGCTCACAAGATCCGACAATGATAGCACAATGGGGAGAAGACAACCATCTAGCTACTGCTATGGACCCATAGTCCAGGGGTAGACTACTCACACATCACACCGGAGGCGACCATGGCGGCGTAGAGTCCTCCGGGAGATGATTCCCCTCTCCGGCAGGGTGCCGGAGGCGATCTCCTGGATCCCCCGAGATGGGATCGGCGGCGGCGGCGTCTCTGGAAGGTTTTCCGTATCGTGGTTCGCGGTACTGGGGGTTTCGTCACGGAGACTTTTTATAGGCGGAAGGGCAGGTCAAGAGGCGGCACGGGGGCCCCACACCACAGGGCCGCGCGGCCAAGGGGGGAGCCGCGCCGCCCTAGGGTGTGGCCCCTCCGTGGCCCCTCTTCGTCTCTCCTTCGGACTTCTGGAAGCTTCGTGAGAAAATAGGCCCCTGGGCTTTGATTTCGTCCAATTCCGAGAATATTTCCTTACTAGGATTTCTGAAACCAAAACAGCAGTAAAACAAAGAATCGGCACTTCGGCATCTTGTTAATAGGTTAGTTCCGTAAAATGCACGAATATGACATAAAGTGTGCATAAAACATGTAGATAACATCAATAATGTGGCATGGAACATAAGAAATTATCGATACGTCGGAGACGTATCAGCATCCCCAAGCTTAGTTCTGCTCGTCCCGAGCAGGTAAAACGATAACACAGATAATTTCTGGAGTGACATGCCATCATAATCTTGATCATACTATTTGTAAAGCATATGTAGTGAATGCAGCGATCAAAACAATGTATATGACATGAGTAAACAAGTGAATCATATAGCAAAGACTTTTCATGAATAGCACTTCAAGACAAGCATCAATAAGTCTTGCATAAGAGTTAACTCATAAAGCAATAATTCAAAGTAAAGATATTGAAACAACACAAAAGAAGATTAAGTTTCAGCGGTTGCTTTCAACTTGTAACATGTATATCTCATGGATATTGTCAACATAGAGTAATATAATAAGTGCAATAAACAAATATGTAGGAATCAATGCACAGTTCACACAAGTGTTTGCTTCTTGAGGTGGAGAGAGATAGGTGAACTGACTCAACATTGAAAGTAAAAGAATGGTCCTCCATAGAGGAAAAAGCATCGATTGCTATATTTGTGCTAGAGCTTTGATTTTGAAAACATGAAACAATTTTGTCAACGGTAGTAATAAAGCATATGCATCATGTAAATTATATCTTATAAGTTGCAAGCCTCATGCATAGTGTACTAATAGTGCCCGCACCTTGTCCTAATTAGCTTGGACTACCGGGTCATCACAATGCATTGTTTTTACCAAGTGTCACAAAGGGGTACCTCTATGCCGCCTGTACAAAGGTCTAAGGAGAAAGCTCGCATTGGATTTCTCGCTATTGATTATTCTTCAACTTAGACATCCATACCGAGACAACATAGACAACAGATAATGGACTCCTCTTTTATGCATAAGCATATACCAACAATTAATAATTTTCTCATTTGAGATTTGAGGATTGTTGTCCAAAACTGAAACTTCCACCATGGAGCATGGCTTTAGTTAGCGGCCCAATGTTCTTCTCTAACATATGCATGCTTAACCATATGGTGGTAGATCTCTCTTACTTCAGACAAGACGGACATGCATAGCAACTCACATGAAATTCAACAATGAATAGTTGATGGCGTCCCCAGTGAACATGGTTATCGCACAACAAGCAACTTAATAAGAGATAAAGTGCATAATTACATATTCAATACCACAATAGTTTTTAAGCTATTTGTCCCATGAGCTATATATTGCAAAGGTGAATGATGGAATTTTAAAGGTAGCACTCAAGCAATTTACTTTGGAATGGCGGAAAAATACCATGTAGTATAGGTAGGTATGGTGGACACAAATGGCATAGTGGTTGGCTCAAGTATTTTGGATGCATGAGAAGTATTCCCTCTCGATACAAGGTTTAGGCTAGCAAGGCTTATTTGAAACAAACACAAGGATGAACCGGTGCAGCAAAACTCACATAAAAGACATATTGAAAACATTATAAGACTCTACACCGTCTTCCTTGTTGTTCAAACTCAAAACTAGAAATTATCTAGACCTTAGAGAAACCAAATATGCAAACCAAATTTTAGCATGCTCTATGTATTTCTTCATTAATGGGTGCAAAGCATATGATGCAAGAGCTTAATCATGAGCACAATGATACGTCTCCGACGTATCGATAATTTCTTATGTTCCATGCCACATTATTGATGTTATCTACATGTTTTATGCATACTTTATGTCATATTCGTGCATTTTCTGGAACTAACCTATTAACAAGATGCCGAAGTGCCAGTTGCTGTTTTCTGCTGTTTTTGGTTTCAGAAATCCTAGTAAGGAAATATTCTCGGAATTGGACGAAATCAAAGCCCAGGGGCCTATTTTCTCACGAAGCTTCCAGAAGTCCGAAGGAGAGACGAAGAGGGGCCACGGAGGGGCCACACCCTAGGGCGGCGCGGCCCCCCCCTTGGCCGCGCGGCCCTGTGGTGTGGGGCCCCCGTGCCGCCTCTTGACCTGCCCTTCCGCCTATAAAAAGTCTCCGTGACGAAACCCCCAGTACCGAGAGCCACGATACGGAAAACCTTCCAGAGACGCCGCCGCCGCCGATCCCATCTCGGGGGATCCAGGAGATCGCCTCCGGCACCCTGCCGGAGAGGGGAATCATCTCCCGGAGGACTCTACGCCGCCATGGTCGCCTCCGGTGTGATGTGTGAGTAGTCTACCCCTGGACTATGGGTCCATAGCAGTAGCTAGATGGTTGTCTTCTCCCCATTGTGCTATCATTGTCGGATCTTGTGAGCTGCCTAACATGATCAAGATCATCTATCTGTAATTCTATATGTTGCGTTTGTTGGGATCCGATGAATAGAGAATACTTGTTATGTTGATTATCAAAGTTATGCTATGTGTTGTTTATGATCTTGCATGCTCTCCGTTACTAGTAGATGCTCTGGCCAAGTAGATGCTTGTAACTCCAAGAGGGAGTACTTATGCTCGATAGTGGGTTCATGCCTCGCATTGACACTGGGACAAGGATGAGAAAGTTCTAAGGTTGTGTGGTGCTGTTGCCCCGAGGGATAAAACATTAGTGCTATGTTCAAGGATGTAGTCACTAGTTACATTACGCACCATACTTAATGCAATTGTCTGTTGTTAGCAACTTAATACTGGTAGGGGTTCGGATGATAACCTGAAGGTGGACTTTTTAGGCATAGATGCAGTTGGATGACGGTCTATGTACTTTGTCGTAATGCCCAATTAAATCTCACTATACTCATCATGATATGTATGTGCATGGTCATGCTCTCTTTATTTGTCAATTGCCCAACTGTAATTTGTTCACCCAACATGCTGTTCGTCTTATGGGAGAGACACCTCTAGTGAACTGTGGACCCCGGTCCAATTCTCTTTATCAAATACAATCATCTTGCAATACTTGTTCTACTGTTTTCTGCAAACAATCATCTTCCACACAATACGGTTAACTCTTTGTTACAGCAAGCCGGTGAGATTGACAACCTCACTGTTTCGTTGGGGCAAAGTACTTTGGTTGTGTTGTGCAGGTTCCACGTTGGCGCCGGAATCACTGGTGTTGCGCCGCACTACATCTCGCCGCCATCAACCTTCAACGTGCTTCTTGACTCCTACTGGTCCAATTAAACCTTGGTTTCTTACTGAGGGAAACTTGCCGCTGTGCGCATCACACCTTCCTCTTGGGGTTCCCAACGGACGTGCCAACCACACGCATCAAGCAAATTTCTGGCGCCGTTGCCGGGGAGATCAAGACACGCTGCAAGGGGAGTCTCCACTTCTCAATCTCTTTACTTTGTTTTTGTCTTGCTTAGTTTTATTTACTACTTTGTTTGCTGCACTAAATCAAAATACAAAAAAATTAGTTGCTAGTTTTACTTTATTTGCTATCTTGTTTGCTATATCTAAAACACAAAAAAATTAGTTTACTTGCATTTACTTTATTCATCATGTTTCCTTTTAATTTTACCACAAAAAACATACCGGTAGGACGTGGGTCTATAGTTGGGAGAAATAATATAGAAGAATTTTTCAATCATGTTAGTATTGTTGAAGATTTTGAAGACAGACACTTGGTAGACCTTGCGCCTTCTTATGAAATTGCTGCTGCGCATTTAGTTCGCCTGTTGGAAACTAAATTTGTTAATCTTAATCCTATAATCCAACACATGTTTTTCACACTTGGTGATATGGAAGAGGGGGAAAAGAAAGATTTTGTATTAGAAACCCTTCTTAGAGAATTTGGTGGTCTAGCAAGAGAAGCTAGAAAGGTGTTTGCTAAATTTAATATGCTTGGTTCTCCTACTAATTTTGTTAGTCTCCTTGAAAGGATGGATATGGATAGAATAAGATACACTAATAATATTGATGATGGAGGGGAGATAAAAGCACCAATACCATGTAAGCTCTTAGCTATGAATGATGCATTAGAAAATAACTATGCTTGGCTAGTTCCTGAAAATTTGTTTGATGAGAGTAGCACGCCTAAGACTAATGAAAAGGGAGATGCTGAAACTTATGTATCCAATATACTATGCCTAGTTGAGAAAACTCCACACCCCGCTGTAGAAGTACCACCCTTCGATAATACTTGATACACACTTTCTGCGCCTAGCTGAAAGGCGTTAAAGAAAAGCGCTTATGGGAGACAACCCATGTTTTTACCTACAGTACTTTGTTTTTATTTTGTGTCTTGGAAGTTGTTTACTACTGTAGCAACCTCTCCTTATCTTAGTTTTGTGTTTTGTTGTGCCGAGTTAAGCCGTTGATAGAAAAGTAAGTACTAGATTTGGATTACTGCACAGTTCCAGATTTCTTTGCTGTCACGAATTTGAGTCCACCTCCCTGTAGGTAGCTCAGAAAATTAAGCCAATTTACGTGCATGATCCTCAGATATGTACGCAACTTTCATTCAATTTGAGCATTTTCATTTGAGCAAGTCTGGTGCCATTTTAAAATTCGTCAATACGAACTGTTCTGTTTTGACAGATTCTGCCTTTTATTTCGCATTGCCTCTTTCGCTATGTTGGATGAATTTCTTTGATCCATTAATGTCCAGTAGCATTATGCAATGTCCAGAAGTGTTAAGAATGATTGTGTCACCTCTGAATATGTCAATTTATATTGTGCACTAACCCTCTAATGAGTTGTTTCGAGTTTGGTGTGGAGGAAGTTTTCAAGGATCAAGAGAGGAGTATGATGCAACATGATCAAGGAGAGTGAAAGCTCTAAGCTTGGGGATGGACCCGGTGGTTCACCCCTGCATATATCAAGAAGACTCAAGCGTCTAAGCTTGGGGATGCCCAAGGCATCCCCTTCTTCATCGACAACATTATCAGGTTCCTCCCCTGAAACTATATTTTTATTCCATCACATCTTATGTGCTTTTTCTTGGAGCGTCGGTTTGTTTTTGTTTTTTGTTCTGTTTGAATAAAATGGATCCTAGCATTCACTTTATGGGAGAGAGACACGCTCCGCTGTAGCATATGGACAAGTATGTCCTTGGTTTCTACTCATAGTATTCATGGCGAAGTTTCTCCTTCGTTAAATTGTTATATGGTTGGAATTGGAAAATGATACATGTAGTAATTGCTATTAATGTCTTGGGTAATGTGATACTTGGCAATTGTTGTGCTCATGATTAAGCTCTTGCATCATATGCTTTGCACCCATTAATGAAGAAATACATAGAGCATGCTAAAATTTGGTTTGCATATTTGGTTTCTCTAAGGTCTAGATAATTTCTAGTATTGAGTTTGAACAACAAGGAAGATGGTGTAGAGTCTTATAATGTTTTCAATATGTCTTTTATGTGAGTTTTGCTGCACCGGTTCATCCTTGTGTTTGTTTCAAATAAGCCTTGCTAGCCTAAACCTTGTATCGAGAGGGAATACTTCTCATGCATCCAAAATACTTGAGCCAACCACTATGCCATTTGTGTCCACCATACCTACCTACTACATGGTATTTTCCGCCATTCCAAAGTAAATTGCTTGAGTGCTACCTTTAAAATTCCATCATTCACCTTTGCAATATATAGCTCATGGGACAAATAGCTTAAAAACTATTGTGGTATTGAATATGTAATTATGCACTTTATCTCTTATTAAGTTGCTTGTTGTGCGATAACCATGTTCACTGGGGACGCCATCAACTTTTCATTGTTGAATTTCATGTGAGTTGCTATGCATGTCCGTCTTGTCTGAAGTAAGAGAGATCTACCACCATATGGTTAAGCATGCATATGTTAGAGAAGAACATCGGGCCGCTAACTAAAGCCATGCTCCATGGTGGAAGTTTCAGTTTTGGACAACAATCCTCAAATCTCAAATGAGAAAATTATTAATTGTTGGTATATGCTTATGCATAAAAGAGGAGTCCATTATCTCGTTGTCTATGTTGTCCCGGTATGGATGTCTAAGTTGAAGAATAATCAATAGCGAGAAATCCAATGCGAGCTTTCTCCTTAGACCTTTGTACAAAGTGCATAGAGGTACCCCTTTGTGACACTTGGTAAAAACAATGCATTGTGATGATCCGGTAGTCCAAGCTAATTAGGACAAGGTGCGGGCACTATTAGTACGCTATGCATGAGGCTTGCAACTTATAAGATATAATTTACATGATGCATATGCTTTATTACTACCGTTGACAAAATTGTTTCATGTTTTCAAAATCAAAGCTCTAGCACAAATATAGCAATCGATGCTTTTCCTCTATGGAGGACCATTCTTTTACTTTCAATGTTGAGTCAGTTCACCTATTTCTCTCCACCTCAAGAAGCAAACACTTGTGTGAACTGTGCATTGATTCCTACATACTTGCTTATTGCATCTATTATATTACTCTATGTTGACAATATCCATGAGATATACATGTTACAAGTTGAAAGCAACCGCTGAAACTTAATCTTCTTTTGTGTTGCTTCAATGCCTTTACTTTGAATTATTGCTTTATGAGTTAACTCTTATGCAAGACTTATTGATGCTTGTCTTGAAGTGCTATTCATGAAAAGTCTTTGCTATATGATTCACTTGTTTACTCATGTCATATACATTGTTTCGATCGCTGCATTCACTACATATGCTTTACAAATAGTATGATCAAGATTATGATGGCATGTCACTCAGAAATTATCTGTGTTATCGTTTACCTGCTCGGGACGAGCAGAACTAAGCTTGGGGATGCTGATACGTCTCCGACGTATCGATAATTTCTTATGTTCCATGCCACATTATTGATGTTATCTACATGTTTTATGCACACTTTATGTCATATTCGTGCATTTTCTGGAACTAACCTATTAACAAGATGCCGAAGTGCCAGTTGTTTTCTGCTGTTTTTGGTTTCAGAAATCCTAGTAAGGAAATATTCTCGGAATTGGACGAAATCAAAGCCCAGGGGCCTATTTTCTCACGAAGCTTCCAGAAGTCCGAAGGAGAGACGAAGAGGGGCCACGGAGGGGCCACACCCTAGGCGGCGCGGCCCCCCTTGGCCGCGCGGCCCGTGGGTGTGGGGCCCCGTGCCGCCTCTTGACCTGCCCTTCCGCCTATAAAAAGTCTCCGTGACGAAACCCCGCACCGAGAGCCACGATACGGAAAACCTTCCAGAGACGCCGCCGCCGCCGATCCCATCTCGGGGATCCAGAGATCGCCTCCGGCACCCTGCCGGAGAGGGGAATCATCTCCCGGAGGACTCTACGCCGCCATGGTCGCCTCCGGTGTGATGTGTGAGTAGTCTACCCCTGGACTATGGGTCCATAGCAGTAGCTAGATGGTTGTCTTCTCCCCATTGTGCTATCATTGTCGGATCTTGTGAGCTGCCTAACATGATCAAGATCATCTATCTGTAATTCTATATGTTGCGTTTGTTGGGATCCGATGAATAGAGAATACTTGTTATGTTGATTATCAAAGTTATGCTATGTGTTGTTTATGATCTTGCATGCTCTCCGTTACTAGTAGATGCTCTGGCCAAGTAGATGCTTGTAACTCCAAGAGGGAGTACTTATGCTCGATAGTGGGTTCATGCCTGCATTGACACCTGGGACAGTGATAGAAAGTTCTAAGGTTGTGTTGTGCTGTTGCCACTAGGGATAAAACATTAGTGCTATGTTCAAGGATGTAGTCACTAGTTACATTACGCACCATACTTAATGCAATTGTCTGTTGTTAGCAACTTAATACTGGAGGGGGTTCGGATGATAACCTGAAGGTGGACTTTTTAGGCATAGATGCAGTTGGATGACGGTCTATGTACTTTGTCGTAATGCCCAATTAAATCTCACTATACTCATCATGATATGTATGTGCATGGTCATGCTCTCTTTATTTGTCAATTGCCCAACTGTAATTTGTTCACCCAACATGCTGTTCGTCTTATGGGAGAGACACCTCTAGTGAACTGTGGACCCCGGTCCAATTCTCTTTACTGAAATACAATCTACTGCAATACTTGTTCTACTGTTTTCTGCAAACAATCATCTTCCACACAATACGGTTAACTCTTTGTTACAGCAAGCCGGTGAGATTGACAACCTCACTGTTTCGTTGGGGCAAAGTACTTTGGTTGTGTTGTGCAGGTTCCACGTTGGCGCCGGAATCACTGGTGTTGCGCCGCACTACATCTCGCCGCCATCAACCTTCAACGTGCTTCTTGACTCCTACTGGTCCGATTAAACATTGGTTTCTTACTGAGGGAAACTTGCCGCTGTGCGCATCACACCTTCCTCTTGGGGTTCCCAACGGACGTGCCAACCACACGCATCACACAACAATTGCCAAGTATCACATTACCCAAAACATTTATAGCAATTACTACATGTATCATTTTCCAATTCCAACCATATAACAATTTAACGAAGGAGAAACTTCGCCATGAATACTATGAGTAGAAACCAAGGACATACTTGTCCATATGCTACAGCGGAGCGTGTCTCTCTCCCATAAAGTGAATGCTAGGATCCATTTTATTCAAACAAAACAAAAAACAAAAACAAACCGACGCTCCAAGAAAAAGCACATAAGATGTGATGGAATAAAAATATAGTTTCAGGGGAGGAACCTGATAATGTTGTCGATGAAGAAGGGGATGCCTTGGGCATCCCCAAGCTTAGACGCTTGAGTCTTCTTGATATATGCAGGGGTGAACCACCGGGTGCATCCCCAAGCTTAGAGCTTTCACTCTCCTTGATCATGTTGCATCATACTCCTCTCTTGATCCTTGAAAACTTCCTCCACACCAAACTCGAAACAACTCATTAGAGGGTTAGTGCACAATATAAATTGACATATTCAGAGGTGACACAATCATTCTTAACACTTCTGGACATTGCATAATGCTACTGGACATTAATGGATCAAAGAAATTCATCCAACATAGCGAAAGAGGCAATGCGAAATAAAAGGCAGAATCTGTCAAAACAGAATAGTTCGTATTGACGAATTTTAAAATGGCACCAGACTTGCTCAAATGAAAATGCTCAAATTGAATGAAAGTTGCGTACATATCTGAGGATCATGCACGTAAATTGGCTTAATTTTCTGAGCTACCTACAGGGAGGTGGACTCAGATTCGTGACAGCAAAGAAATCTGGAACTGTGCAGTAATCCAAATCTAGTACTTACTTTTCTATCAACGGCTTAACTTGGCACAACAAAACACAAAACTAAGATAAGGAGAGGTTGCTACAGTAGTAAACAACTTCCAAGACACAAAATAAAAACAAAGTACTGTTGGTAAAAACATGGGTTGTCTCCCATAAGCGCTTTTCTTTAACGCTTTTCAGCTAGGCGCAGAAAGTGTGTATCAAGTATTATCAAGAGATGGTGCATTGTTATCATGAGCTCCCCCATCCATAGTGGTACTAAGGGCTTTGTCAATTTTAGGCCTATAATAATACTTCTTTGGTCTAGGCACTTTAGAGACATACATAAACTTTTGCTCCTTACCCACATAAGCTTTCTCCTTATATTTAAGAGAAGAAAATGTTGAACCCAAGGTTCCCATAGCTTTTTCAAGTTCGTCAATCCTATTGATTTGATCATCATGGACAACATTAGTTCCTAGGACACTAATTCTTTCATCAATTCCTCCTAAGGATTTATCAAGTTCATCAGTTTTATCAAGTAATATTTCCAATTTAGCTTCAATACTTGGAAAATTTTTCTCTATGGTTTCCAATTTTTTCATAACATCTTCAAGAGAGATTTCAGTTTTAACTTTATCAACAGGGGGTATTCCAAATAAGCTCTCAATAATGCAACTAGCTTCTAATGCAGGAGTACTTAGGAAGTCACCTTTTGCGAGACTATCAAGAACATATCTATTCCAGCTAGAGATACCAACATAAAAATTCCTGAGTAAAATAATGGTGGAGTGCTTCTTAGTGCATCTATTATGAGCATCGCTAATTCTATACCAAGCATCTCTCAAACATTCTCCCCCTCGTTGCTTAAACGTGCGAACTTCAACTTCAGGATTACTCATTTTAGTAGTAGTAAATAAAGCAAACTAGATAAAGTAAATGCAAGTAAACTAATTTTTTTGTGTTTTAGATATAGCAAACAAGATAGCAAATAAAGTAAAACTAGCAACTAATTTTTTTGAATTTTGATTTAGTGCAGCAAACAAAGTAGTAAATAAAACTAAGCAAGACAAAAACAAAGTAAAGAGATTGAGAAGTGGAGACTCCCCTTGCAGCGTGTCTTGATCTCCCCGGCAACGGCGCCAGAAATTTAGGGGCAACCCCAAGAGGAAGGTATGATGCGCACAGCAGCAAGTTTTCCCTCAGAAAGAAACCAAGGTTTATCGAACCAGGAGGAGCCAAGAAGCACGTTGAAGGTTGATGGCGGCGGGATGTAGTGCGGCGCAACACCAGGGATTCCGGCGCCAACGTGGAACCTGCACAACACAACCAAAGTACTTTGCCCCAACGAAACAGTGAGGTTGTCAATCTCACCGGCTTGCTGTAACAAAGAGTTAACCGTATTGTGTGGAAGATGATTGTTTGCAGAAAACAGTAGAACAAGTATTGCAGTAGATTGTATTTCAGTAAAGAGAATTGGACCGGGGTCCACAGTTCACTAGAGGTGTCTCTCCCATAAGACGAACAGCATGTTGGGTGAACAAATTACAGTTGGGCAATTGACAAATAAAGAGAGCATGACCATGCACATACATATCATGATGAGTATAGTGAGATTTAATTGGGCATTACGACAAAGTACATAGACCGTCATCCAACTGCATCTATGCCTAAAAAGTCCACCTTCAGGTTATCATCCGAACCCTCCAAAGATTAAGTTGCAAACAACACACAATTGCATTAATTATGGTGCGTAATGTAACTAGTGACTACATCCTTGAACATAGCACTAATGTTTTATCCCTAGTGGCAACAGCACAACACAACCTTAGAACTTTCTCGTCACTTGTCCTGTGTCAATGCAGGCATGAACCCACTATCGAGCATAAGTACTCCCTCTTGGAGTTACAAGCATCTACTTGGCCAGAGCATCTACTAGTAACGGAGAGCATGCAAGATCATAAACAACACATAGCATAACTTTGATAATCAACATAACAAGTATTCTCTATTCATCGGATCCCAACAAACGCAACATATAGAATTACAGATAGATGATCTTGATCATGTTAGGCAGCTCACAAGATCCGACAATGATAGCACAATGGGGAGAAGACAACCATCTAGCTACTGCTATGGACCCATAGTCCAGGGGTAGACTACTCACACATCACACCGGAGGCGACCATGGCGGCGTAGAGTCCTCCGGGAGATGATTCCCCTCTCCGGCAGGGTGCCGGAGGCGATCTCCTGGATCCCCCGAGATGGGATCGGCGGCGGCGGCGTCTCTGGAAGGTTTTCCGTATCGTGGTTCTCGGTACTGGGGGTTTCGTCACGGAGACTTTTTATAGGCGGAAGGGCAGGTCAAGAGGCGGCACGGGGGCCCCACACCACAGGGCCGCGCGGCCAAGGGGGGGGCCGCGCCGCCCTAGGGTGTGGCCCCTCCGTGGCCCCTCTTCGTCTCTCCTTCGGACTTCTGGAAGCTTCGTGAGAAAATAGGCCCCTGGGCTTTGATTTCGTCCAATTCCGAGAATATTTCCTTACTAGGATTTCTGAAACCAAAAACAGCAGAAAACAGCAACTGGCACTTCGGCATCTTGTTAATAGGTTAGTTCCAGAAAATGCACGAATATGACATAAAGTGTGCATAAAACATGTAGATAACATCAATAATGTGGCATGGAACATAAGAAATTATCGATACGTCGGAGACGTATCAAATACTAAGTTGTGTGACTTCACAACCACAAATAATAATGATTTCTTATGCACACCTATTGCTCCACCTGCTACTACAACAGAATTCTTTGAAATTAAACCTGTTTTACTAAATCTTGTTATGCGAGAGCAATTTTCTGGTGTTAGTTCTGATGATGCTGCTGCCCATCTTAATAATTTTGTTGAACCATGTGAAATGCAAAAGTATAAAGATGTAGATGGTGACATTATAAAATTAAAATTGTTCCCTTTCTCATTAAGAAGAAGAGCTAAAGATTGGTTGCTATCTCTGCCTAAGAATAGTATTGATTCATGGACTAAATGCAAGGATGCTTTTATTGGTAGATATTATCCCCCTGCTAAAATTATATCTTTGAGGAGTAGCATAATGAATTTTAAACAATTAGATACTGAGCATGTTGCACAAGCATGGGAAAGAATGAAATCTCTGGTTAAAAATTGCCCAACCCATGGACTGACTACTTGGATGATCATCCAAACCTTCTATGCAGGACTAAATTTTTCTTCGCAGAATTTATTGGATTCAGCTGCTGGAGGTACCTTTATGTCCATCACTCTTGGTGAAGCAACAAAGCTTCTTGATAATATGATGATCAACTACTCTGAATGGCACACGGAAAGAGCTCCACAAGGTAAGAAGGTAAATTCTGTCGAAGAAACCTCTTCCTTGAGTGATAAGATTGATGCTATTATGTCTATGCTTGTGAATGATAGGACTAATGTTGATCCTAATAATGTTCCGTTAGCTTCATTGGTTGCCCAAGAAGAACATGTTGATGTAAACTTCATTAAAAATAATAATTTCAACAACAATGCTTACCGAAACAATTCTAGTAACAACTATAGGCCATATCCTTATAATAATGGCAACGGCTATGGTAATTCTTATGGGAATTCTTACAACAATAATAGGAACACACCCCCTGGACTTGAAGCCATGCTTAAAGAATTTATTAGTACACAAACTGCTTTTAACAAATCTGTTGAAGAAAAGCTTGGGAAAATTGATATACTTGCTTCTAAAGTCGATAGTCTTGTCACTGATGTTGATCTTTTGAAATCGAAAGTTATGCCTAATAGGGATATTGAAAATAAAATTGTTACTACAGCAAATGCCATCCAAGTTAGAATTAATGAGAATATAAGATTAATGGCTGAACTGCGTGCTAGGTGGGATAGAGAAGAAAATGAAAAACTAGCTAAAGAGAAGAATGTAGCTAAAGTTTGGACTATTACCACGACTAGTAATGCTAATGCTACACATGTTGCTGCACCTCCTACTATTAATAATAAAAGAATTGGTGTTAGCAATGTTTCCACTTCTAATGCAAAGCGCGAGAAACTGCCTGAAACTGCTAAAACTGCTGAAATTGCTTGTGATAAAACTGCTGAAATTTTTTCCAATATTGGGGATGATGATCCCATTGATTTAGATTATAATGGTTTGAATTTTGATGATTGCCACATCTCTGAAGTTATAAAGTTCTTGCAAAAACTTGCTAAAAGTCCTAATGCTAGTGCTATAAATTTGGCTTTCACAAAACATATTACAAATGCTCTCATAAAAGCTAGAGAAGAGAAACTAGAACGCGAAGCCTCTATTCCTAGAAAGCTAGAGGATGGTTGGGAGCCCATCATTAAGATGAAGGTTAAAGATTTTGATTGTAATGCCTTATGTGATCTTGGTGCAAGTATTTCCGTTATGCCTAAGAAAATTTATAATATGCTTGACTTGCCACCGCTGAAAAATTGTTATTTGGATGTTAATCTTGCTGATCATTCTACAAAGAAACCTTTGGGGAAAGTTGATAATGTTCGCATTACCGTTAACAATAACCTTGTCCCCGTTGATTTTGTTGTCTTGGATATTGAATGCAATGCATCTTGTCCCATTATATTGGGAAGACCTTTTCTTCGAACTGTTGGTGCTATCATTGATATGAAGGAAGGTAATATAAAATATCAATTTCCTCTCAAGAAAGGTATGGAACACTTCCCTAGAAAGAGAATGAAGTTACCTTTTGATTCTATTATTAGAACAAATTATGATGTTGACACTTCGTCTCTTGATAATACTTGATACACACTTTCTGCGCCTAGCTGAAAGGCGTTAAAGAAAAGCGCTTATGGGAGACAACCCATGGTTTTTACTACAGTACTTTGTTTTTATTTTGTGTCTTGGAAGTTGTTTACTACTGTAGCAACCTCTCCTTATCTTAGTTTAGTGTTTTGTTGTGCCAAGTAAAGTCGTTGATAGTAAAGTTCATACTAGATTTGGATTACTGCGCAGAAACAGATTTCTTTGCTGTCACGAATCTGGGCTGTTTTCTCTGTAGGTAACTCAGAAAATTATGCCAATTTACGTGAGTGATCCTCAGATATGTACGGAACTTTCATTCAATTTGAGTATTTTCATTTGAGCAAGTCTGGTGCCTCGATAAAATTCGTCAATACGAACTGTTCTGTTTTGACAGATTCTGCCTTTTATTTCGCATTGCCTCTTTTGCTATGTTGGATGAATTTCTTTGATCCATGAATGTCCAGTAGCTTTATGCAATGTCCAGAAGTGTTAACAATGATTATGTCACCTCTGAACATGTTAATTTTTATTGTCCACTAACCCTCTAATGAGTTGTTCTAAGTTTGGTGTGGAGGAAGTTTTCAAGGATCAAGAGAGGAGTATGATGCAACATGATCAAGGAGAGTGAAAGCTCTAAGCTTGGGGATGCCCCGGTGGTTCACCCCTGCATATTCTAAGAAGACTCAAGCGTCTAAGCTTGGGGATGCCCAAGGCATCCCCTTCTTCATCGACAAATTATCAGGTTCCTCCCCTGAAACTATATTTTTATTCCATCACATCTTATGTGCTTATCTTGGAGCGTCGGTTTGTTTTTGTTTTTTTGTTTTGTTTGAATAAAATGGATCCTAGCATTCACTTTATGGGAGAGAGATACGCTCCGCTGTAGCATATGGACAAGTATGTCCTTAGGCTCTACTCATAGTATTCATGGCGAAGTTTCTTCTTCGTTAAATTGTTATATGGTTGGAATTGGAAAATGATACATGTAGTAAATTGCTAAAATGTCTTGGGTAATGTGATACTTGGCAATTGTTGTGCTCATGTTTAATGTCAACACCCGGATTTTTAAGTCCGAATGCCTATTATGTCATACATCGCAATCCCAGGAATATTGTTGTTGCGAGGCATAATAGTTAAGTATCACAGTCATCATTCATTACAACCCATAAGTCTTACAAATTGGAATCACATGATCCATATTACACGAATAGTTGATCTATTGATCAACGAACAAACACAAGTTCATAGTTCAACATAGCGGAAGCGTAAGATACAAGGACTCTCTAGTCCACAGGCCAACGCTTGACGTCGGAAAGCGCTTAGTTGTTGTAGGCGTCCTGCTGGTCATCTCCTTGTTCATCTTCATACTCTGGCCATTTGAATAGCCAGGGACAAAGCCGTGAGTACGTTGAGTACTCGCAAACTAATTCAAGAAAAAGTGCTAGACATTCTAGTAGGGTTTGCTAAGCTCTAGTTTATTTGCATAAAGCTAGTTTTGGTTCACAAAGTTTTGAGAAAAACTTATTCAAGTGCTAACTAACCCAAGGGGGAACATTAGTGTCATTCCCACCATTCAAGTGGTGATTTCAATTCAATTCACCACAAGTCAATTCACCATCACCTTTCAACATCATTTTCAAAGATATGACATCGGAAACTGTATGGCCTTTCCAACCGTCCGTAACCGTGGACGCGGCTATTCGAATAGGTTTACACTCTGCAGAGGTTGCACACTTGTGCCACAACATTTGATTTCATCCGTCGGGATTTCCCCGAATAATCGTAACACAGTACGCGGATCATCAACCATAACCTTTCACTTACGAATCCTAGTATGAGCACCTCTCCCCATGAGCTTGGCCTCCCAAAGTGAAGACCAACTGTCAACCCGGGAATCGCACAGGCTTGGGCCGGACATTCACCTCCTTTCGCATCATATCGTATCGTTTCTTTTGTGGTAGAGGCAGCTTTCGGCATAACCCCGATGACGCTTGTTTAGAGGGAACCCATACTAAGACGCATAAACTTCCAGCTTAAGCCCTACCCATAATCAGGTATTGTGGGGGTACTTGAGAATTGGAAAGGTATCGCATTCAAACCCACATCATGTTTTATCAAAAATCACCATCTTCTCTTGGTCATATTCACCTTCAAAACTCATTCAATGGAATGCATCTTCATTCCAAGGTTTAAAAATCCTTTCAAAATCACAAAGTTCCCATCTAGAGTAGTTAAGGTTAGTTCATTAGCACTAGCTCTAATTCATGAGAGGTGCTACCTTGCTTTGCTTGGAAAGGCTAACTCCCTACTCTAAAAACCACTTGTATTTTGACCAAAGTTAACTATAAAAGGAAAATCATTTGGAAAACAAGTAAAAACTTGGGATGGGTTCACATAAGAAAAGGTAAGACATGGTGCCTTGCCCCAAGGGGCTTTGCACTTGGCAAGAATAAAAGCTTGCATAGTAATTTAGCTTGCCTTGGTAGTTCTCAAACTGTTCCTCTTCCTCCTCCCGGTAGCAACCTTCTTCTTCGGCGTACTCTCCGGTGCTACCGTCTAAATTTGAATACGAGTATAATTACTCACTAATTCCAGGGCTATTCCACACATCACAAATCAACACACCACTACTCTAGGCACACACATAAATAAACTAGGGTGCATGGGTGGTGGGATTTAAATAGGATTTGTATTCTATATGTAAATGATAGTTTCCATAGGGTTCTTGAGAAATAATTTCCTCTCATTGAAATCTTCTTAAGATTTAATTTCTCCAACAATCATGGATGAACTCATCTTGACCTAGATCAAATGTTCATCATCATCATCATTTGGTAGAATGATTTAAATGAGGTGGAACACCTCATGCCATTTAAATAACACTATATTTGATTTAAATCTCAAGAAATTCATATAAGAGAGTTTGGAACCAGGGGTCCAAACATCCCATGAATTCATGTGAGACAAGTTTAAATGAAGTGTAAGACTTCACACAATTTAACTTTAATAGTTTTGGATAATATCAACTAGTTAAACTAGTCAAAATATCCATTCATTAAACCATGGCATGATCATGCAAAGTGACCACACCCTTTTATTGCATAAACAATTAGTGTAAGTCAAAAGTGAGCTATTAGAGTTGGAAAAAACTTAATATCTATTTTGGTTGATTTTTAAGAATTATTTGAATAGGGAAAAGTCCCTGGCTTGTTATTTTTGTCACATTAATTCTACAAAGAATTTGACCAAGAGGCCAGTGGCATTGGATAGAGAATTTCAGTGGCTTTCTAACAATGTCAAATTCACTAAATTTGGTTTAGCCAATTGGAAAAGGTTGAATTTCAAAGTTTGGGCAGTATTGGAAAAGTTTGGAAATGGTTTAAATCAAATTTGAATAAAAGGGCCGGCGGGAAAGCGAAGCTGGGCCGATTTGAATTAAAACGGCCCACTCCAGCCCACCACGGTTCACAGACGCGCGGCGTGTCGACAGCGTGGGGTCCACGCTTCAGTGGCTGTTTAGTCCCGAAACTGTTCGCGAGACGTGGCGCGTTGGAGAAGCAGACGATCATACGGCGCACGGTCGTCGTCTTCTCCGGCGAGAAGCGAGAGGTTCCGGCGGCGAGGGCAGGGGGTCGGAGCGCTACGGTGGCTCCAGCTAGGGTTGGCGGTGTGCGTGGTGACGATGTCGACGACGGCGAAGCTCCCGGTACCGGCGGCTCGTCCCGGGGCGGCTCCAATCGACGGCGAGCTTCGGCGGCGACCACGGGCAGTGAGGCTTCAATTGGGCGGCGTCAGTGGCTAATCGAGGCAGTGGAGTGGCTCAGGTGATCGAGTGAGAAGAGGGGAAGGTGATGGTGTGCTCAGATCGACGAGAAGAGGTCTCCTTTTATAGGGACGCGAGGGTGCTGCGGGGCCGTGAGGAAGTCGACCATGGCGCGGCTCCTCCGGCGAGCTATCGAGCTAGGCGATGTGGTGGCAGTGTTCTACGGCTCCTGGCGATGCTATTGGCGGCGACAACGGGGTCGGGCGGTGGCTTGGTTGGTCGCGTTGCTTCCGCGACGGGCGCGTCTGCGGCGGATCGGGGTTCTCTTCTCCGGCGACGGCGGGCACGGGTCGTGGTCGAGATCATGTCTAGGCGCGCTGCGGTGTCACGGTGAGGCTCAACGTGTTCGCCGGGGTCCAGGGGGTGCTCGAGGTCATGGCGTGGCGCGTGGCCAGGGTGTGTCCGCGGCGTGCACGCGCCGACGCGAGCGGCGTCCAGTGGCGCCATGGACGCGTGCTGGTCTGGCCAATGCGGTGGCTCCTCCTCGACAACGGCCGATGCTAGGCGACTCAGTAGAGTGAGGTGGAGTGCAGGGACATGGTGGCTGTGGTCGGCGATGAAGGAGAGAGGGAGGTGCGGCATGGCCGGCATGTGGCCGGCATGGCCATGCCATGCATGTTCTCTCTCTCTCCCTAGGGTTTCTATGCTGGGGTTAGTGAGAGAGGGGACCAGGGGACCATTTGGGGTTGGTTAGAGTAGGTTAGTTTGAGTAGATCACTATTTGCTATAGTGTATGAATAGGGTTCAAATTTGGAAAATACAAAAATATCAAAAATGGAAATAATTCAAATGGTGAATGTTTTTGAAAAGTGAAAGTTGAGATAAGTTGTACTTGACCAGAGATGAGTTGAGGTGGTGGTGGAAAAATTGGATTTCAAAAATGGCCCAAAATGGCTAAGTGAAGATTGTTGAACTCATTATAAAGTTGCCACTTTGGGTGAGCATAGCTAGTGATCAAAGATGAATTTGGCAGGGTGGTCTTCATCAAAGTTGTTCACCTTGATGTTGACTTTGAAATGGTGCAAGGAGTTAGCAAAGAATGGTTTGGGAAAATTGAATTGCAGGGGCTCAAAGTGGTGATCAGACTGAAATTGGCAGATTTGGTCATCATCACATGTGAGTGGGAAAAGTGTTGGAAATTCATTTGAATGGTGAACCCTTGATTCCAAAAGTTGTAATAAGTGTTTCACAACATTATTCAACTAATGGTGAAGACCAAATAGGTCTAGGGTTAAAATTTCGAAAAATGCCATAGGGCATATGTGAGGGTTTTTAGGGTTTTTCAATTATGGGAATTTCTTCCCTTTTCGATTTATTTGGTTGGTGATCTCCACATGATCACTCTAGGGTTTTAGAGCATATCAATAACAAGTAATAACAATCATCATGGCATATCACTCAAATGCACAAGTCCTATGCATGGTACTATATGCAAAAGAAAAGTTTTTGTTGGTTTGAAAATTTGTATTTCTGGAATTCTCTAACTTTCTTTTTCATTGAAATTTGGGGTGTTACAAACCCTTCCCCCTTACAAAAGATCTCGTCCCGAGATCAAAAAGAAAGTTAGGTACTAAAGAGATCTGGGTACTCCTTCTTCATGAAGTCTTCGCGTTCCCAGGTGGCTTCATCCTTGGTATGATTGCTCCATTGGATCTTTAGAAACTTGATGCTTCGGGTGCGGGTGGTTCTGTATGCTTCTTCTAGGATGCGAATCGGCACTTCGCGGTAAGTCAGATCCTTGTTGATATCCACCGATCGGTGATCGATGTTCTTGAACACTTCGGTCTTCTCGTGGACTTCAAGACATTTCCGGAGAAGTGAGATGTGAAAAACGTCGTGCACAGCCGACATTTCTTCGGGCAACTCCAGTTGATAAGATACTTCACCTCGGCGGCTGAGGACTTGGAAAGGTCCCACGTAGCGAGGTGCAAGCTTTCCTTTCAGCTGAAACCTTTGCATCCCTTTCAAGGGGGATACTTTGAGATAGACAAAATCTCCGATCTCAAAGGTCATCTCCCGACGTCTCTTGTCGGCGTAGCTCTTCTGTCTGGATTGCGCAGTCTTGAGGTACTCACGGATCTTGTGAACCTTCTCTTCGGCTTCACGAAGAACGTCTGGGCCGAAAACTTGACTCTCTCCGACTTCGACCAGTTTTGTGGGGTACGGCACTTCCTTCCGTACAAGGCTTCAAAGGGGGCCATCCGTAGGCTGGCTTGATAACTATTGTTGTATGAGAATTCTGCGTAAGGTAGGCAGTCTTCCCACTTGGATCCGTATTCCAAAGACGCATGCTCTAAGCATGTCTTCCAGTATCTGGTTTACTCTCTCAGTCTGTCCGTCGGTCTGAGGGTGATAGGCGGTGCTGAAATTTAGGCGAGTGCCTAGTCCTTCATGCACTTTCTGCCAGAACCTTGAGGTGAACTGTGATCCTCTATCTGACACTATCGATTTGGGGGTTCCATGCAAAGCGACTATTCTGGAGATGTAGAGTTCAGCTAACTTGGGGCCTTGATAGGTGGTTTTGACGGCGATGAAATGGGCGACTTTGGTCAATCTATCGACCACTACCCATATGGAATCATTGCCTTTGCTGGATTTGGGCAGTCCGGTGATAAAGTCCATTCCTACGGAGTCCCATTTCCATTCTGGAATCTGAAGGGGTTGCAACAGTCCGGCGGGTCTCTGGTGTTCTGCCTTAACTTGCTGGCAGATGTCACACTTAGCGATATAGCTACCGATCTCTCTCTTCATTCCGTGCCACCAAAATTGTTCTTTCAGGTCCTGGTACATCTTGGTACCTCCGGGGTGGATTGAGTAAAGGGTGTCATGGGCTTCGAGGTCGGCGAAGGGGATGTTGACGAGGACAGTCTGCATCTCATCATGCAGCCCGTTCAGGAATCTCTCCTTCCTCTTTTCAACGGTGTCCGTCTCATCAGGGGCATACCTTGACAAGGTGAGAAACTTGTCGCGGTACTCAACCACCGTCATGCGACCTTGTTTCAGTTCACGGAACTCATCCCTCATCTTCTTGATAAGACCCGGGGGTACATGGTACTTGCTGAACTTGAGTTTGAAATCCTCCCAAGTCATGAATTGACCTCCGTTCATGGCACGGGTACTTGTCCACCAAGCGCGAGCTGGTCCAGCGAGGTAGTGAGTGGCGAACAACACCTTCTCGTTGGCTTCCACTCCAGCTACTTCCAGATTGTTCTCCATAGTCTGGAGCCAATCGTCGGCGTCGAGGGGCTCCTCGGTCTTGCTAAACACCGGAGGGTTGGTGTTCTGGAAGTTCTTGAGCTTGGATCCGGGGTGGTCATGATTTCCATGGCCTTGGGCGATGTTCTGCAAGGCGATGATGTTGGCTTGGCGCTCGGCTCTCTCGGTTTCCCGGTCTGCAAGCTGTGGTTTGCAGAGCTGCATCATCGCGTCGTTGGTGCGATTCGGAGGGGCCATCTGAAGGTATAGAAGATCATGAGATAAGAGGGAACATTCTATGGTTCATTTAAGTTTGAAAAACATTTGAAAACTTGTAATCTTTTCATGACAAACATAACATTCAGTCATTCATGCAACACATAGTACAAACTACACACATACTCCAATGGTTTTAAGAACCATTCTCATGCTACGATACAAAGGACGGGATACAACTCACACCTACTATAAGTGAAACTAGTGCAACTACTCCTCATCGTCGATATCAATCGGGACGTAGTCATCCTGTCCGGCCTCCAGGAACTCGTAGTCCTCCTCCTCGGTGTTCTCGTCCTCCTCAAAGTCATCGTCATCGCTCGTAAAGGCGTCTCCTCCCTGAATATCGATGCCTTCATCGTCCTCCTCCATGTGACGAATCTGATCCTCCCGGGCCGTGACGGTGGCCTCAAGTGACGCGATCCGGTCGCGAAGGCGGCGAATCGTAGCGTCCTTCTTGGCACGCTGTCGGCGAAGGTTCCTGCGGTCGTTGTTGAGTAGCTTGATCGCCTCACCCTGCTCGATGATGTGAGCATGGGTCTGGTTCGCGTAAGCGCGAGAGGCGTCGAGGTCCCTCTCGAGTCCGGTAGAGCATGAAGTCCAAGTGATCCACATGGTGCCTCAACCGGGGGTGGAGTGGCACATCCATGGGTCTTCCGTCGAGTTACGCCGTGCGAGATGCGCAAAGCGTTCCTCACGAAGGGCTTCGGTATTCTGTCCGCACGCACGAGCAAGTGCTTCACGAAGAGCACGTGCAAGCCCGTCGAGCCGCTTGCTTTCCCCGAAAGAGAAAAGGATCCTCTCCGAGGTGGGAGGCTCCAGCTTGCCCCTCAAGTCGGCAGTGATAATCCACCGCAGTTCCTCCCGGCTGGTCGTCCACCCGAATCCCGTGAAACTCGGGGTGTGGGCGGCCAAGGTGATCCGACAGTGAGTCGAGGTCATGCTCGAAGATCAAGCTTCCTCCGTTTCCAAGCTGATAGAACTTGGTGTTGAGGGGTTCATTCGGCTCCATCTGAAAGAGAATTGGATGAGTAAGTTAGAGAGTGCAAAGTGTGGCAAGGTTTTAAGTTGATTTAAATAAGATAGACATGATCAAATTTTGGCAAAGTCTCGAAGGCAAGAGTGTAGTAAATTTTCACAAATAAGTCCTTTCATTTGATTTCAAAGTTAAATTTTTCAGAACGCCCATTCTAACTAAGGTCTTCTAAGGTCAAACAATGGCTCGATACCAACTTGTCAACACCCGGATTTTTAAGTCCGAATGCCTATTATGTCATACATCGCAATCCTGTGAATATTGTTGTTGCGAGGCATAATAGTTAAGTATCACAGTCATCATTCATTACAACCCATAAGTCTTACAAATTGGAATCACATGATCCATATTACACGAATAGTTGATCTATTGATCAACGAACAAACACAAGTTCATAGTTCAACATAGCGGAAGCGTAAGATACAAGGACTCTCTAGTCCACAGCCAACGCTTGACGTCGGAAAGCGCTTAGTTGTTGTAGGCGTCCTGCTGGTCATCTCCTTGTTCATCTTCATACTCTGGCCATTTGAATAGCCAGGGACAAAGCCGTGAGTACGTTGAGTACTCGCAAACTAATTCAAGAAAAAGTGCTAGACATTCTAGTAGGGTTTGCTAAGCTCTAGTTTATTTGCATAAAGCTAGTTTTGGTTCACAAAGTTTTGAGAAAAACTTATTCAAGTGCTAACTAACCCAAGGGGGAACATTAGTGTCATTCCCACCATTCAAGTGGTGATTTCAATTCAATTCACCACAAGTCAATTCACCATCACCTTTCAACATCATTTTCAAAGATATGACATCTGAACCTGTATGGCCTTACCAAACGTCCGTAACCGTGGACGCGGCTATTCGAATAGCTTTACACTCTGCACAGGTTGCACACTTGTGCCACAACATTTGCTTTCATCCGTCGGGATGTCCCCGAATAATCGTAACACAGGACGCGGATCATCAACCATAACCTTTCACTTACGAATCCTAGTATGAGCACCTCCCCCCCTGAGCTTGGCCTCCCAGTGAAGACCAACTGCCAACTCGGGAATCGCACAGGCTTGGGCCGGACATTCACCTCCTTTCGCATCATATCGTATCGTTTCTTTTGTGGTAGAGGCAGCTTTCGCATAACCCCGATGACGCTTGTTTAGAGGGAACCCATACTAAGACGCATAAACTTCCAGCTTAAGCCCTACCCATAATCGTATTGTGGGGGTACTTGAGAATTGGAAAGGTATCGCATTCAAACCCACATCATGTTTTATCAAAAATCACCATCTTCTCTTGGTCATATTCACCTTCAAAACTCATTCAATGGAATGCATCTTCATTCCAAGGTTTAAAAATCCTTTCAAAATCACAAAGTTCCCATCTAGAGTAGTTAAGGTTAGTTCATTAGCACTAGCTCTAATTCATGAGAGGTGCTACCTTGCTTTGCTTGGAAAGGCTAACTCCCTACTCTAAAAACCACTTGTATTTTGACCAAAGTTAACTATAAAAGGAAAATCATTTGGAAAACAAGTAAAAACTTGGGATGGGTTCACATAAGAAAAGGTAAGACATGGTGCCTTGCCCCAAGGGGCTTTGCACTTGGCAAGAATAAAAGCTTGCATAGTAATTTAGCTTGCCTTGGTAGTTCTCAAACTGTTCCTCTTCCTCCTCCTGGTAGCAACCTTCTTCTTCGGCGTACTCTCCGGTGCTACCGTCTAAATTTGAATACGAGTATAATTACTCACTAATTCCAGGGCTATTCCACACATCACAAATCAACACACCACTACTCTAGGCACACACATAAATAAACTAGGGTGCATGGGTGGTGGGATTTAAATAGGATTTGTATTCTATATGTAAATGATAGTTTCCATAGGGTTCTTGAGAAATAATTTCCTCTCATTGAAATCTTCTTAAGATTTAATTTCTCCAACAATCATGGATGAACTCATCTTGACCTAGATCAAATGTTCATCATCATCATCATTTGGTAGAATGATTTAAATGAGGTGGAACACCTCATGCCATTTAAATAACACTATATTTGATTTAAATCTCAAGAAATTCATATAAGAGAGTTTGGAACCAGGGGTCCAAACATCCCATGAATTCATGTGAGACAAGTTTAAATGAAGTGTAAGACTTCACACAATTTAACTTTAATAGTTTTGGATAATATCAACTAGTTAAACTAGTCAAAATATCCATTCATTAAACCATGGCATGATCATGCAAAGTGACCACACCCTTTTATTGCATAAACAATTAGTGTAAGTCAAAAGTGAGCTATTAGAGTTGGAAAAAACTTAATATCTATTTTGGTTGATTTTTAAGAATTATTTGAATAGGGAAAAGTCCCTGGCTTGTTATTTTTGTCACATTAATTCTACAAAGAATTTGACCAAGAGGCCAGTGGCATTGGATAGAGAATTTCAGTGGCTTTCTAACAATGTCAAATTCACTAAATTTGGTTTAGCCAATTGGAAAAGGTTGAATTTCAAAGTTTGGGCAGTATTGGAAAAGTTTGGAAATGGTTTAAATCAAATTTGAATAAAAGGGCCGGCGGGAAAGCGAAGCTGGGCCGATTTGAATTAAACGGCCCACTCCAGCCCACCACGGTTCACGACGCGCGGCGTGCCGACAGCGTGGGGTCCACGCGTCGCTGGCTGTTAAATCCCGAACGGCACGAGCGACGTGGCGCGTTGGATTAGAAGACGATCCAACGGCGCACGGTCGTCGCCTTCTCCGGCGAGAAGCGAGGTTCCGCGGCGAGGGCAGGGGGTCGGAGCGCTACGGTGGCTCCAGCCTAGGGTTGGCAGTGTGCGTGGTGACGATGTCGACGACGGCGAAGCCCCGGTACCGGCGGCTCGTCCCGGGGCGGCTCCAATCGATGGCGAGCTTCGGCGGCGACCACGGGCAGTGAGGCTTCAATTGGGCGGCGTCAGTGGCTAATCGAGGCAGTGGAGTGGCTCAGGTGATCGAGTGAGAAGAGGGGAAGGTGATGGTGTGCTCAGATCGACGAGAAGAGGTCTCCTTTTATAGGGACGCGAGGGTGCTGCGGGGCCGTGAGGAAGTCGACCATGGCGCGGCTCCTCCGGCGAGCTATCGAGCTAGGCGATGTGGTGGCAGTGTTCTACGGCTCCTGGCGATGCTATTGGCGGCGACAACGGGGTCGGGCGGTGGCTTGGTTGGTCGCGTTGCTTCCGCGACGGGCGCGTCTGCGGCGGATCGGGGTTCTCTTCTCCGGCGACGGCGGGCACGGGTCGTGGTCGAGATCATGTCTAGGCGCGCTGCGGTGTCACGGTGAGGCTCAACGTGTTCGCCGGGGGTCCAGGGGGTGCTCGAGGTCATGGCGTGGCGCGTGGCCAGGGTGTGTCCGCGGCGTGCACGCGCTCGACGCGAGCGGCGTCCAGGGCGCCATGGACGCGTGCTGGTCTGGCCAATGCAGGGCTCCTCCTCGACAACGGCCGATGCTAGGCGACTCAGTAGAGTGAGGTGGAGTGCAGGGACATGGTGGCCAGGGTCGGCGATGAAGGAGAGAGGGGGAGGTGCGGCATGGCCGGCATGTGGCCGGCATGGCCATGCCATGCATGTTCTCTCTCTCTCCCTAGGGTTTCTATGCTGGGGTTAGTGAGAGAGGGGACCAGGGGACCATTTGGGGTTGGTTAGAGTAGGTTAGTTTGAGTAGATCACTATTTGCTATAGTGTATGAATAGGGTTCAAATTTGGAAAATACAAAAATATCAAAAATGGAAATAATTCAAATGGTGAATGTTTTTGAAAAGTGAAAGTTGAGATAAGTTGTACTTGACCAGAGATGAGTTGAGGTGGTGGTGGAAAAATTGGATTTCAAAAATGGCCCAAAATGGCTAAGTGAAGATTGTTGAACTCATTATAAAGTTGCCACTTTGGGTGAGCATAGCTAGTGATCAAAGATGAATTTGGCAGGGTGGTCTTCATCAAAGTTGTTCACCTTGATGTTGACTTTGAAATGGTGCAAGGAGTTAGCAAAGAATGGTTTGGGAAAATTGAATTGCAGGGGCTCAAAGTGGTGATCAGACTGAAATTGGCAGATTTGGTCATCATCACATGTGAGTGGGAAAAGTGTTGGAAATTCATTTGAATGGTGAACCCTTGATTCCAAAAGTTGTAATAAGTGTTTCACAACATTATTCAACTAATGGTGAAGACCAAATAGGTCTAGGGTTAAAATTTCGAAAAATGCCATAGGGCATATGTGAGGGTTTTTAGGGTTTTTCAATTATGGGAATTTCTTCCCTTTTCGATTTATTTGGTTGGTGATCTCCACATGATCACTCTAGGGTTTTAGAGCATATCAATAACAAGTAATAACAATCATCATGGCATATCACTCAAATGCACAAGTCCTATGCATGGTACTATATGCAAAAGAAAAGTTTTTGTTGGTTTGAAAATTTGTATTTCTGGAATTCTCTAACTTTCTTTTTCATTGAAATTTGGGGTGTTACATTTAAGCTCTTGCATCATATACTTTGCACCCATTAATGAAGAAATACATAGTGCATGCTAAAATTTGGTTTGCATATTTGGTCTCTCTAAGGTCTAGATAATTTCTAGTAATGAGTTTGAACAACAAGGAAGACGGTGTAGAGTCTTATAATGTTTACAATATGTCTTTTATGTGAGTTTTGCTGCACCGGTTCATCCTTGTGTTTGTTTCAAATAGCCTTGCTAGCCTAAACCTTGTATCGAGAGGGAATACTTCTCATGCATCCAAAATCCTTGAGCCAACCACTATGCCATTTGTGTCCACCATACCTACCTACTACATGATATTTCTCCGCCATTCCAAAGTAAATTGCTTGAGTGCTACCTTTAAAATTCCATCATTCACCTTTGCAATATATAGCTCATGGGACAAAATAGCCTTAAAAACTATTGTGGTATTGAATATGTAATTATGCACTTTATCTCTTATTAAGTTGCTTGTTGTGCAATAACCATGTTCACTGGGGACGCCATCAACTACTCTTTGTTGAATATCATGTGAGTTGCTATGCATGTTCGTCTTGTCTGAAGTAAGAGAGATCTACCACCTTATGGTTAAGCATGCATATTGTTAGAGAAGAACATTGGGCCGCTAACTAAAGCCATGATCCATGGTGGAAGTTTCAGTTTTGGACATATATCCTCAATCTCATATGAGAAAATTATCAACTGTTGTTACATGCTTATGCATAAAAGAGGAGTCCATTATCTGTTGTCTATGTTGTCCCGGTATGGATGTCTAAGTTGAGAATAATCAATAGCGAGAAATCCAGTGCGAGCTTTCTCCTTAGACCTTTGTACAGGCGGCATAGAGGTACCCCTTTGTGACACTTGGTTAAAACATGTGCATTGCGATGATCCGGTAGTCCAAGCTAATTAGGACAAGGTGCGGGCACTATTAGTATACTATGCATGAGGCTTGCAACTTGTAAGATATAATTTACATGATACATATGCTTTATTACTACCGTTGACAAAATTGTTTCATGTTTTCAAAATCAAAGCTCTAGCACAAATATAGCAATCGATGCTTTTCCTCTATGAGGACCATTCTTTTACTTTCATTGTTGAGTCAGTTCACCTATTTCTCTCCACCTCAAGAAGCAAACACTTGTGAACTGTGCATTGATTCCTACATACTTGCATATTGCACTTATTATATTACTCTATGTTGATAATATCCATGAGATATACATGTTACAAGTTGAAAGCAACCGCTGAAACTTAATCTTCCTTTGTGTTGCTTCAATGCTTTTACTATGAATTATTGCTTTATGAGTTAACTCTTATGCAAGACTTATTGATGCTTGTCTTGAAGTACTATTCATGAAAAGTCTTTGCTATATGATTCACTTGTTTACTCATGTCATATACATTGTTTTGATCGCTGCATTCACTACATATGCTTTACAAATAGTATGATCAAGGTTATGATGGCATGTCACTCCAGAAATTATCTTTGTTATCATTTTACCTGCTCGGGACGAGCAGAACTAAGCTTGGGGATGCTGATACATCTCCGACGTATCGATAATTTCTTGTGTTCTATGCCACATTATTGATGATATCTACATGTTTTATGCACACTTTATGTCATATTCATGCATTTTCTGGAACTAACCTATTAACAAGATGCCGAAGTGCCAGTTGCTGTTTTCTGCTGTTTTTGGTTTCAGAAATCCTAGTAACGAAATATTCTCGGAATTGGACGAAATCAACGCCCAGGGTCCTATTTTGCCACGAAGCTTCCAGAAGACCGAAGAGGAGACGAAGTGGGGCCACGAGGCGGCCAGACTACAGGGCGGCGCGGCCTAGGTCTTGGCCGCGCGGCCCTGTCATCTGGGCCCCTCGTGTGGCCCCCTGACCTGCCCTTCCGCCTACTTAAAGCCTCCGTCGCGAAACCCCCAGTACCGAGAGCCACGATACGGAAAACTTTACTGAGACGCCGCCGCCGCTAATCCCATCTCGGGGGATTCAGGAGATCGCCTCCGGCACCCTGCCGGAGAGGGGAATCATCTCCCGGAGGACTCTACGCCGCCATGGTCGCCTCCGGAGTGATGTGTGAGTAGTCTACCCCTGGACTATGGGTCCATAGCAGTAGCTAGATGGTTGTCTTCTCCCCATTGTGCTTAATTGTCGGATCTTGTGAGCTGCCTAACATGATCAAGATCATCTATCTGTAATTCTATATGTTGCGTTTGTTGGGATCCGATGAATAGAGAATACTTGTTATGTTGATTATCAAAGTTATGTCTATGTGTTGTTTATGATCTTGCATGCTCTCCGTTACTAGTAGATGCTCTGGCCAAGTAGATGCTTGTAACTCCAAGAGGGAGTATTTATGCTCGATAGTGGGTTCATGTCTCCGTGAATCTGGGGAAGTGACAGAAATCTCTAAGATTATGGATGTGCTGTTGCCACTAGGGATAAAACATTGGTGCTATGTTCAAGGATGTAGTTACTGATTACATTACGCGCAATACTTAATGCAATTGTCTGTTGTTAGCAACTTAATACTGGAGGGGGTTCGGATGATAACCTGAAGGTGGACTTTTTAGGCATAGATGCATGCTGGATAGCGGTCTATGTACTTTGTCATAATGCCCAATTAAATCTCACTATACTCATCATAATATGTATGTGCATGGTCATGCCCTCTTTATTTGTCAATTGCCCAACTGTAATTTGTTCACCCAACATGCTGTTTATCTTATGGGAGAGACACCTCTAGTGAACTGTGGACCCCGGTCCAATTCTCTATACTGAAATACAATCTACTGCAATACTGTTCTACTGTTCTCTGCAAACAATCATCATCCACACTATACATCTAATCCTTTGTTA
Organism: Lolium perenne; assembly: GCF_019359855.2. Taxonomy (NCBI): domain Eukaryota; kingdom Viridiplantae; phylum Streptophyta; class Magnoliopsida; order Poales; family Poaceae; genus Lolium; species Lolium perenne. The sequence continues at coordinate 26,845,360 of NC_067248.2, read as the reverse complement.
CAGCAAGCCGGTGAGATTCACAACCTCACTGTTTCGTTGGGGCAAAGTACTTTGGTTGTGTTGTGCAGGTTCCACGTTGGCGCCGGAATCTCTGGTGTTGCGCCGCACTACATCCCGCCGCCATCAACCTTCAACGTGCTTCTTGGCTCCTACTGGTTCGATAAACCTTGGTTTCATACTGAGGGAAAACTTGCCGCTGTACGCATCACACCTTCCTCTTGGGGTTCCCAACGGACGCGTGCTGTACGCGTATCACACTCCTCCCAACCTTTGCTTTCACAAGCCATGGCTAACCGAATCCTCGGGTGCCTTCCAACATTTCACATACCACGGAGGAGTGTCTATTGCAAAATTAAGTTGCTTACTGATGAATCAGGGCAAAACATGTGAAGAGAATTATTAATGAAAGTTAATTAATTGGGGCTGGGAACCCCGTTGCCAGCTCTTTTTGCAAAATTATTGGATAAGTGGATGAAGCCACTAGTCCATTAATGAAAGTCTGTCCAACAAGACTGAAAGATAAAACACCACATACTTCCTCATGAGCTATAAAACATTGACACAAATAAGAGATAATAACTTTTGAATTATTGTAAATGTAGCACATGAAATATTTACTTGGAGTGGCGCAAAATACCACATAATAGGTAGTTATGGTGGAGACTGATGGCATAGGTTTGGTTTAAGGGTTTGGATGCACGAGAAGCATTCCCTCTCAGTATAGGTCTTTGGCTAGCAAGGTTGGTTAGCAAGCATAAGAGTTGAGGGAAACAGACAAATATACATGTGATAGAAACAATCATGCATCTTACTTGTAAGCACAAACAATTTTAACTTCAGAATACTAAGCTCATAGTTAATCAAGAAAGAAAGATAATGAATAACATATCTACATGTATTTCCTCTTTTCTACTTAAACTCAAAGTGTTGTTGCTATTGACCAATGCTAAGTTTGCCAAAACCAAATAGATTTACTTGATACTCCCAAAGTGATACCAATACTAACAACAAGATCAATCATATAATAGAGATTGCAAACTAAAATAAGGTGTGCAAAAAATAAATGATAAAACTTCTCATTAATATTCCGTAACGATAACTCACACCAAGGGATACATAGATAACCAACTAAAAAGAGATACTTCCACACTGCAACCATCTTATATGATAACTTCCCTACTCATGATATGACACTACTTGATAGTAAAAAGGGTAAAAGATAGTGATGATGTGATACCGCGACACTCCCCAAAGCTTGGAAGAAACCAAGGGGGTGCCAATACCAATGACGAATTACTCCTTCGGTGGTGATGGTGGAACGACCCCGATGGGAGTGAGGAACCGCCCTAGCATCCTACGAAGTCGGTTGTTCTCCTCCTGAAGTATCTCCACTTCCCTTCTCAGAACACGGTATTGATCACAAAACTCATCGGTAACCCGTAATGCTTCCTCCACAGCAGGGAAAGAGTTGAGGCTAGGAGCAGGTGGTAAAGGTCCCTGCAAGTTATGGGAAAAAGAACGTCCAGTGTTAACCGATCCCACCAAGATTGGATTACTCCTCACAGTTCGCCGCTCTCTTTTTATTGATGACATCTCCTTCACTTCCTTCCTGACTTCTTTCAGCTCGGGATCTTGAATATCTTCCTCCGAAAGCCCTTTGCCCTTGTTGTTGGAGACCATGGTGCTTCTAGATCAAAAACAGATCCTGGCAGAAAACAGCTCGAAACAAAACACGACGAGAAAACGATATACGGACCTCTGGGGATCCGGGGGATTATATAGCAAAAAATTTCACGACAGAAGGAAAGTACCAGGTCGAACCAGAGTTGGAGAGGGACTCCGAGGGGCGTCACCATAGGGCGGCGCGGCCAGGCTGGGGCCCGCGCCGGCCTATGGGGGCACGCCCTCGTGCGTCTCCTCCTCTCCGTTTTGATCTCGTAGTTTTTCATATTTTCCGAAAATAGCAAAAATATTGTTCGGAAAGTTAAACGCGGACTTTTTATTACCACAGCTGTTACCTATTCAAAGTCGAACTCTGCAGAACTGTCAATTTGACTTTTGATGAAAGCTTCCGGAGTCACCACTTGAATAACATCAACATCTTCATTATAAGAATCTCCAGAAATATAGTGCTTGAGCCTTTGTCCATTCACTACTTGTGTGGCATCACCTTTCAGAGAACCAATCTTAATTGCCCCTGAACGATACACCTCCACAATGACATATGGTCCTTCCCATTTTGAGAGCAATTTCCCTGCAAAAAATCTAAGACGAGACCGATATAATACGACTTTATCTCCAACATTAAATTCTCTTTTAATAATTCTTCTATCATGCCATTTCTTAACTTTCTCCTTAAAAAGTTTAGCATTTTCATAAGCTTCACTTCTCCATTCATCTAAAGAACTCAATTGTAGCAACCTGTTCTTACCTAGGGATGGCACCCGCAGGGTATGGGTGCGGGTGGAGCCACCCCATACCCGTACCCATCTCCTTCAATCTCACCCGTCACCCGTACCCATACCCGTTGATGGGTACAAAATTTTCCCGTACCCGTCACCCGACAGGGTAAATGGGTACCCGTGGGTAAAAAATACCCGGGTTTAAAACACATAAAATTGTTGACAATATACTTGTCGACAACAATATATGACCATAATTTATAAACAGTGGCACAATAATAACTTGAAGTTCATAAACTCACAAAATATAGAGGTAATTTGACCGTACGTAAGGCCACAAATAAGTATTGCAATAAAGTGTGAATAATATAAAAGTTCAACCGAAAAAAATTGAACAATTTGATATCAGCAAAACAAAGACCATGAGCCTGGGCTAGATACGTAGCCTTAGAGCCTACCATAACTCTATGCAGTAATCATGGGATACTATGTCAAACAATAATTTGGTGAGATCATGGAGGAGTTATTAGGGTGATTATATTTTGGACCTTTTTTGGTACGTTAGGATATTATTACATATTATATAAAACCCCATATGTCAGCATATTGAGCGGGTACGCGGGTACAAGGGTATGGGTTCTACCATCCCATACCCATCCCCACTCTACTCAATGGGTACAATATTTTCCCATTTGTTTACCCATGGGTAATTTTTTATCCCATACCCGTATTTTTATTGGGTTTTTACCCGCTGGGTACACGGGTGATGGGTACCCATTGCCATCCTTATTCTTACCGGCAAGTTTAGGATCTTTATTAAGTTCTCTTACAGCTCAATAAGCTTTGTGCTCTAGTTCTAAAGGTAAATGGCAAGCTTTTCCATAAACCATTTTTTAAGGAGACATACCCATAGGATTTTTATAAGCAGTTCTATAAGCCCACAACGCTTCCTTTAACTTACTAGCCCAATTTTTCCTAGATTTATTAACAGTCTTTCCCAAGATAGATTTAATTTCTCTATTTGATAATTCTACTTGCCCACTAGTTTGAGGATGATAAGCGGAAGCAATCCTATGATTAATACCATATTTAGCAAGATTTTTTCTAAAACCACCATGAATAAAATGAGAACCTCCATCAGTCATAATATATCTAGGTACTCCAAACCTAGGAAAAATAACATCTAAAAGCATTTTTAAAGAAGTCTCACCATCAGCACTTTTTGCGGGTATAGCTTCCACCCATTTAGTAACATAATCAACAGCAACAAGTATATGAGTATTACCTTCTGAAGAAGGGAAAGGACCCATGAAGTCAAATCCCCAACAATCAAATGGTTCAATAACGAGAGTATAATTCATAGGCATTTCATTGCGTCTGGAGATATTACCAACTCTTTGACACTCATCACAAGATAAGATAAACTTCCTTGCATCTTTAAAGAGAGTCGGCCAATAAAAACCTGATTGTAGAACCTTTTGCGCGGTTCTGTCTCCGGCGTGATGTCCTCCATAAACACTACCATGACACTTACTCAATATCTCTTGTTGTTCATATTCTGGGACACATCTTCGCATAATACCATCCACTGTCATCCCAAAAATAATGCCTCAAATCATAAAAGAATTTCCTCCTTAGCTGAGCTGAAAAGGTCGGAGGCAAGTACTTGGAAACAATAAAGTTAGCATAATCGGCATACCAAGGACTATCTCGCGAGCTCACCTTTATTACAGCCAATTGTTCATTTGGAAAACTATCATTAACATGAACAGGATCATAAGCAATATTTTCCAATCTAGATAAGTTATCAGCAACAGGATTATCAGCACCTTTCCTATCTATAATATGTAAATCAAATTCTTGCAAAAGAAGCACCCATCTAATAAGCCTTGGCTTAGCATCTTTCTTTTCCATAAGGTATCTAATCGCATCATGATCAGTATGAATCGTAACTTTTGAATCAACAATATAAGGTCTAAACTTGTCGCAAGCAAAAACTACAGCTAATAATTCTTTTTCAGTTGTAGCATAATTTCTTTGAGCAGCATCAAGAGTTTTACTAGCATAATGAATAACATTCAATTTTTTATCTACTCGTTGTCCAAGGACAGTACCTACAGCAAAATCACTAGCATCACACATAATTTCAAAAGGTAAGTTCCAATCAGGAGGTTCAACTACAGGAGCAGTTGTTAAGGCTTTCTTTAGAGTTTCAAAAGCTTCCTTACAATCATCATCAAAAACAAAAGGTACATATTTTTGAAGAAGATTAGTAAGAGGCTTTGAAATCTTAGAGAAATCTTTAATAAATCTCCTATAAAACCCAGCATGAGCAAGAACACTACGAATACCTTTAACATCCCTCGGATAGGGCATCTTCTCAATTGCTCCAACTTTAGCTCTATCAACTTCAATACCTCTCTCAAAATTTTTATGTCCCAATACAATTCCTTCGTTAACCATAAAGTGGCATTTCTCCCAATTAAGAACAAGGTTAGTTTCTTCACATCTCTGCAAAACTTTATCAAGGTTTCGCAAGCAATCATCAAATGAATTTCCATAGACAGAAAAATCATCCATGAATACCTCTACAATCTTTTCACAAAAGCCATGAAAAATAGCAGACATGCACCTTTGAAAAGTAGCAGGAGCATTACATAAACCAAAAGGCATACGCCTATAAGCATAAGTTCCATAGGGACAAGTGAAAGTGGTTTTCTCTTGATCTTTAGCTTTAACAGCAATTTGTGAAAACCCAGAATAACCATCAGGAAAGCAGAAATGAGTATTTTTAGATAACCTTTCTAACATTTGATCAATAAATGGTAAAGGGTAATGATCTTTCTTAGTAACTTTATTAACTTTTCGAAAATCAATGCACATTCTATACCCTACAACTACTCTTTGAGGGATGAGCTCATCATTATCATTAGGCACAACAGTTATTCCTCCTTTCTTAGGAACACAATGCACAGGACTAACCCATCTACTATCAGCAATAGGATATATAATACCTGCTTCAAGAAGTTTCAATACCTCATTCCTTACCACATCCTTCATCTTAGGAATTAGACGACGCTGATGTTCAACAACAGGCTTTGCATCATCTTCCATATTGATGGCATGTTGGCAAATAGCGGGAAAAATCCCCTTCAAATCATCAAGAGTGTAGCCAATAGCTCCTCGGTGTTTCTTCAATATTTCCAACAACCTTTCTTCCTCAAAATCTGAAAGCTTAGAACTAATAATAACATGATATATTTTCTTATCATCAATATGAGCATACTTAAGATTATCAGGCAACGGTTTTAAATCAAAAACATGATCTTCCTTTGGTGGTGGTGTTGTACCTAGATCTTCAACCGGCAAGTCATGTTTAAGAATAGGTTGACGAAGGAAAATTTCATCAAGATCATTCCTTTCTTCCCTAAAGACTTCGCTCTCATGATCCTCCAAATGTTGCTGCAAAAGATTATTAGGAGCAAGAGCAATAGATGCACACTGTTCAACTCTAAAATCATTATTAGGAAAATCAGCTTTATAAGGAGTTTTGGCAAATTTAGAGAAGTTAAACTCATAAGATTCACCAGCAAATTTAGTTACAATTTTCTCTTTCTTGCAATCTATAATATCTCCACAAGTATTTAGAAAAGGTCTAACAAAAATAATAGGACAAGACTTACTAGCAGCAGAACCAAGTACCAAAAAGTCAGCAGGATATTTAATCTTACCACACAGAACTTCCACATCTCGAACAATACCAATAGGAGAGATAGTTTCTCTATTAGCTAGCCGAATAACCACATCAATATCTTCAAGTTCACAAGAACCAATTTCATGCATGATTTCCGTGTAAAGCTCATAAGGAATGGCACTAATACTTGCACCAATGTCGCATAAACCATAATAACAATGATCACCAATTCTAACAGAGATCATAGGAACACTGGCTTTCCTAGACTTATTAGGATGCGAAACAATATTAGAAGCATCTTCACAGAAAATGATATGACAATCTTCTACATTTTCAGTCACAAGATCTTTAACTATTGCAATAGCAGGTTCAACCTTTATTTGCTCTTCAGGTTCTATAGGTTTCTTTGCACTTTTATTAACCGCACTAGTTATAACAGAATACTCCTTCATTTTAGTAGGAAAAGGAGTTTTTTCAATATAAGCTTCAGGAAGAATATGATCAGCAGTTTTAATTTCAACACATTTATCTATAGGTGAATCAGTTTTATCTTTGTAAGGTTCATGATACTTATCAAAATTATTCCTAGGCAATTCAAAATGAGAGGCAAAAAGCTTTATAAAAATTTGCAACAACTTGAGAGTCAAGACCATAAGTAGCACTCATATTACGAAATTTATCAGTATCCATAAAAGTTTCAATGCATTCATAATCATAATTTATACCTGACTCTCTATCTTTGTCGTTCTCCCATCCTTTAGTATTCTCCTAAATCCGATCAAGAAGGTCCCATTTAAATTCTTCTTTGTTGCGTGTAAATAATCCAGAACAAGTAGTATCCAGCAATGTTTTATCTTGAAAAGAAAGTCTTGCATATAAATTATCAATGATGATATTACCAGGAAGCTCATGAATGGGGCATTTGAGCATTAAAGACTTCAATCTCCCCCATGCTTGGGCAATACTCTCTCCATCATGAGGCCAGAAATTATATATGCGGTTCCGGTCTTTGTGAATTTCACTTGGAGGATAGAATTTAGAATAAAATAGAGGCACAATATCCTTCCAATCAAGAGAGTCCCCATTCTTCAGCAATTTATACCAATGCGCCGCTTTACCAGACAGCGATATAGAGAATAGTTTCTTCCTAAATTCATCCATAGCAATACCTGCACACTTGAATGACCCGCATAATTCATGTAAAAATAGTAAATGATCTCCAGGATGGACAGTTCCATCCCCTGCATAGCGGTTATCCACAACACGTTCAATAATTTTCATAGGTATTTTGTATGGAACCTCTTTCTCACCTGGCGCCTCATCCACTACCTTTGCAGTAGTAGTAGATTTTCCAAATAGCAATTCAAGAGAAGACCTCTCCACAATGAATTATAGCAGCAGTCAGAAATAAGAACAACACGTACAGTAAAAGTTTCCCTTACCAATAGCGCTTCACTCCCCGGCAACGGCGCCAGAAAATAGTCTTGATTACCCACAAGTATAGGGGGTGTATCGTAGTACTTTCGATAAATAAGAGTGTCGAACCCAACGAGGAGCAGAAGGTGTTGACAAGCAGTTTCGATGAAGGATTCACTGTAAATGCTCACATACAAGTTTTCAGGGGTTTTTGATATAGCAGATAAATAAAGTACAAGTAAATAAAATCCGAGAGTAATAGTTGCAGCAAGTGGCCAAATCCTTTTTAGCACAAAGGACAAGCCGGTTTGTTTACTTATGATGACCAAACGTTCTTGAGGACACACGGGAATTTAGTCTAGTGCTTTCCCTTCATATAGTTGATTAATCTTCATTGTTTTGATAAGTGTTGTGTGGGTGAACCTATGCTAATGCATCGCCCTTCCTAGGACTAATACATACTTGTGATTATACCCCTTGCAAGCATCCGCAAATACAAGAAAGTAATTAAGATAAATCTAACCACAGCCTTAAACTCTGAGATTCTGCTATCCCTCCTGCATCGATATACCAACGGGGGTTCAGGTTGCTGTCACTCCGGCAACCCCACAATTAGCAAACGAATACAAGATGCATTCCCCTAGGCCCATAAAGGTGAAGTATCATGTAGTCGATGTTCACATGACACCACTAGAAGAATAACACCACAACTTAAATATCAAACCATTAAATATTACTCAACATAGTTCACTACTAACATTTAGACTTCACCCATGTCCTCAAGAACTAAACGAACTACTCACGAGACATCATATGGAACATGATCAGAGGTGATATGATGATGAATAACAATCTGAACATAAACCTTGGTTCAATGGTTTCACTCAATAGCATCAATAACAAGGAGTAATCAATACCGGGAGAGTTTCCCCTATGAAATAATCAAGATTCAACCCTAGATGTTACAACGGTGATGAGGTGCAGCGGTGGAGATGGAGGTGTCGATGGTGGAGATGATGATGATGATCATCCCAATGAAGTCCAGCTCGATGACGGTGACGATGGCGTCGATTTCCCCCTCCGGGAGGGAATTTCCCCGGCGGATTTCTGCCCGCCGGAGAGCTCTTTTCTCTCTGGTGTTTTCCGCCCCGCAGAGGCGGCTGTGTCTCCTCTCGATTATTCCCCGTGCCTTAGGTTTTCGGGTAGATGAAGTACGCGAAAGAGAGGCGGCCGAGGGGGACTGTGGGCCCCCTCCCCACAAGGAGGCGCGGCCAGGGTGGAGCCCGCGCCGGCCTATGGGGGGGCCCATGGCGGCCCTCCTCGGCCCCTGGCTCCTTCCTCTGGAGAAATAAGACCTTCAGTGTAATTTCCGTCAGTTGTTGATCTTCAGAAATATTGCATTCTGACGGTGCTTTTTCCAGCAGAATCCTGACTCCGGTGAGTGATTCTCCAATAATCATGAAACATGCAAAATAGGTGAAATAACATAAGTATCATCTCTAAATATGAAATATACCAATGAATAACAGTAAATTATGATATAAAATAGTGATGCAAAATGGACGTATCACGGACCGCCAGAGGTGCACCACCTTCGGCCGCGGTGGTTGATGTCCCCGTCGGAGGTCCACCAAACGCCGGCGACGTGTCGGCCATGATCTCCGCCACCATCCCATTGAAGAGGAAGAGGATCCCGAAGCAGTTCTTCGAAGCCCCTGCGGCGGCCGCAGCTTCGCCGGCTATGACTGCCGCAACTGCCAAGAAGGGGGGCAGGACGAAGACGAAGGCGGCCGGGCCGAGGGCGGCCCCGCCGCCCAAGGTGAAGACAAAGGCAGTCAGCCGCATCGGCCTCGCGCCTCCACCGCCCTCCAAGGCCACGACCCCTCCTCCCTCCGTTCCGTCCGCGGCGCCGCCCGCGCCGCCGCCACCCTCCATTGACGTAGACAAGGTGTTCGATGTTGAGTCCACAACATCGTACATGGACATGCTCAACGATTCCTCGGTGGACTTGCACGCCGACATCGATGCGTTCGATGGGGAGGACTATGTCGAAGGGATTGATGATGAGGAGGAGGAGGATGAGGGTGACGAAGCGGTCGATGACGAGGAGGTGGTTGAGGTTGATCCGGCTGCCGCCGGTTCTTCTGCGACACCGAAGCCACGCACATCGATCTTCCGCGACGAGGATCAGCTGGCGTGGTGGAAGGAGACCAAGGCGGACATCATCGCGAGGAAGATGCTCGCGCGTCAAGCTCGTGTTGTAAGTGTTGTTGGTGCGTCGACTCCTCGAGGTGAGTCTCCGGCGAGTGGTGACGGCGCTGGCGATGACATCGTTGATGGTTGATCGCATTGATGGTGTTGGTGGTGGCTTGAACATTGGCTATGAGCGCGTTGATCACGTTGTGATGTAAAAACTATGAATTATGCATCACATGTTTTGGATGTGCTATGTTTGATCACAAATAGTTGTCTGAAATTGTTGTCTAAAACCCTGTTTTGAGGGGTTGGAAACTCGTCCGAACTAGCAGACTCCGTATCCCCACCCCGTAAAACAGAATCTTCCGATTCTGTTTTACGGGGTGGGGATATGGGGTCTGCTAGCTCGGACGAGTTTTCGGCTGGTGAAAAGTGAATACAAGGCCCTCTACTTGCGTTTTACGGGGCAGAAAAATAGGGGGTCTATTAGACATGCTCTAATACAAGACAATATCCGAGTTCCTTCCTCTATGGAACAAGATTCAAACCACCCATCATGGATGGCTGAAACTAAATTGTGATGGGGTTCTGGACATGACCGCTGAAAGAGCGGGAGTGGGAGTGATTGCGCGAGACCATACGGATGCGTATTTGGCCGCTAAATGCCAAAGATATTAGCATATCACTGATCCGACTACATCGGAATTGTTAGCATGCCGTGATGTTGTCATGCTTGCTAAGGAGACATGATGGATGCACATTGTGGTGGAGACGGATTGCCAGCTGCTGGTCATAGCGTGGGAGAAGGATGAGGGGCACATGCTAGCTTCTAATCAGGTCTTAAGGGAGATGAAAGCTACTCACGCTACTCTTTATGTTATTTCTTTAGTTGTTACTTATGAAAAAATCCCTGGATTTCGGGTTGAGCCTATTCAATTGGATACTTTATCGTTGATGGAATAAAAGCCTGAGCAGCGAATGTTAGAAAAAAAACCACCTATCTCTCTGGGCACTCAGAAGACACAATTATTTGGAAGCATACAAGTGATGGAAGATACTCCGCCGCCTCGGCCTATTTTGATACAATTTGAGGCGCGTACTAACTCCTTCACGAAGCCGGTGGCTTGGGATGATTGGGCACCTCCAAAGTGCAAGTTCTTCGCTTGATTGATCCTACAAGATCGTGTATGGACGGTGGATAGGCTTACCCGTCGAGGTTGGCCAAATTGTGGCATTTGCCAACTTTGAAAGTGTGAGCCGGTGACCACATCATACATCATGTTCAAATATCGGTATTCTATCCGAGTTTGGAAGGGCATCAAGAAATGGCTCGACCTAATTTATTTGGACATCTCTCATTGGATTTTTTTTTGCTTCTGTCAAGGAGTGGTGACGCTCGCTTGCGGGGGTGGGGGCAGAGGCGGGAGGGTCTCTCTACTTTGCTTTTGCTCGTGGATTAGGATATTTGGAATGAGCGGAATGTCTGGGTCTTCAACAACTTTGCTTTCGATGCACACGATCGTCCTTGCAGCAATCAAGCGCAATGCCTCTCTTTGGGTGATCGCATGAGCTAAGCGTTTGAGTGCTAGTATGTCGCGAGAGTAGGCTTATGTGTCCTAAGCTTCTTGGCTAATTTGTAACCTTAAAAATCAAGTCCTTCTTAATCAATGAAAATATACAATTTTTTTTGCCTTTGTTTCAAAAAAATAAATAAAAGAAGTGATATAAGCAGGTCAAGTTGAGCTTAGCTAGCACCATAGCAACAACTAATGCCCACAGGGTTAGGATTTGAATAATAAAAGGGCAATACGTGATGATGGAAAATGAGAGAACATTTTGTTACCAAGCTTGTCACCGGAACAATTAGAGGTAGTTAGAAGAAACAAAGAAAAAAAATCCCCCAGTGAAAACTTTGTTCATGAAAGAGAGAACCTGGAAAATGATAAAATGGAGGAAAATGCTGGTGATGAAATTTTAAACAGGCTGAAACTCTAGAAGAGGAAAATGCCAGACACGCAACTATTGCACTAGAATAAAAAGGAGTGCCATGAAACTAATGAAGGTAAAAAGAAACTAGAGTTGGAAGTGAAAATGCAGCAAGATTTATTCCAGTAGGCACTTAAGCAGGAGATTGGGTCTCATATTAGAGAGAACATGAAGGAAGATGTAGAAGTTGAGAGAGATATAGGAGTGGAAAATGATGAAGTGTGGGGCGATTAAAATAACAATCAGAAAAGTGTTAGTCTTTCAAGATAAAAATGGAAGAATAATTTGGAAAACAATAGGCACAAAGATGCAAAAGAGTGCCTTATACATGTGGATTGCACCTCTTCGGTCTGTCGATTCCATGTCATATTCTGACACCGATATAGGGCCTCTTTGATTCAAACTTAAACCAAAGGGAAAAAAAATCCTCCATTCCTTTAAATCAAATGGATGGATAGTGCAGTCAAAGAAAAGTTTTCTATTCTTATTCTTGTCCTTCACAAAGGAATTGTATAATCGGGTCAAACCTTTATTTACATTTCTACGCGTAAAGGACAAGGCAAAATGCCAAAAGTCGCATAATATCTCAACTTAATCTTGGTTTGATTATGGGTTTTAAGAATTTCCTTATTGTTTTCTATTTTTGCAAATCAACTTTCTATATTGCAATGTGATTCAAACGTCTACTTTCACAAAGTTCACGTCTTTTCATAATCCTATTTCTTGCACATGTAATCATATCATGTTTCTATGCTTTTGCTATTTCTATATTTTCAGAATGATACAAATCCTCGGTACCAATACACTGCATATCCCATGTGAAAATTTTATATGGATCAAGTATATGCAATTTTGCGTATGAGAAAAAGCATGGCACTTTATCCTAGTACATTTCAGACGAGATTATCAGTGTGAATAAACATGGCTGATTTGCCAAATTCGACAGACTACTGATAATCGAACTGGCGACGACTAACAGACGTAATCCTAAAATCGTTAGAAAAAGGCCAACCTTCACGAAAGGAAGATAATAAAATAGCAAAAGAAAAAAGAAAAAGAAAAAAGAGACGAGAAGCCCATGGGGAGAGCGAGGCACACGTGTCCCGTCCTCCAGCCGCGCAAATCCGGTCCGCCATTACTGCAACCTCCAGTACCGACGGTGGCGCCCAACCATGTGAAGGCGTGAAGACGACGACGCCATTGAACGCCGGGACGGAAGAGAGAGCCGAGAACGATGCGCGGGAGCACGCTAAGAGCGGCGATGGCGACGGCGGTCAGGGCTTTCTCGTCCGCCCCCGCGGCTCCCGGCGCCGGCGGCGGCGTCTCCATGGTGCAGGGCGCGTCCCGGGGCATCGGGCTCGAGTTCGTGAGTACACAAACCCAAACCCAAACCCAATCCCTCCTATCCGCATTCCGTCTGCGCGTCGCCCTCCTTGGAATTTCCGATTCGCTGATCGATCCCGTCTCACGCCTCTCGATTTCTGCCCGCAGGTGAGGCAGCTGCTGCGGAGGAGCGACCAGGGCCGCGTCGTGGCGACGTGCCGCGCCCCGGACTCCGCCGCGGAGCTCCAGGAGCTGAGGCGGGAGCACGCGCGGCGCCTCACCGTGCTGCCGCTGGACGTCACCGACGAGACCACCATAGAGGTAATGTATAAGGCAACCTCTCCTGCCCTTTCCCCGCACAATTCTGCCAGCTGATGCGGTGATACTACCTGTTGTTTCGTGGCAGGCTGCGGCGGCCGCGATTGGGGAGACCCACGGATCTCTCGACCTGCTGATCAATGCCGCCGGCATACTCTCAATCCCAAATGTCATACAACCAGGTCTGCTCTCCACATATTCATCGAGAAACCGTCTGATTCATATTGGATCACTGCCTGCTAGTTTGCATTCGTTTGGTGACTGGCTTGACCGAAATCAGGTTGCTCTGATCTGATGCTGCAGAGACCTCACTGAGCAAAGTTCAGAAATCATCCCTGCTACTGGCATACGAAGTGAATGCTGTTGGACCTATTTTAGTGATCAAGGTAGAGATCACCGTCTTCATTTCTGCTCCGAGTTGTGTCGGCACTCTGCTAGTCTTTTATTTGTTCCTAGTCCATTGTCTGAATTGATCTTTGTCTTGTCAGCACATGCGTCCATTCCTGAAGATTGGCGCGAGCTTGGAAACTGGGAAAGGTTTCTCGTTGGTTGCAAACATGAGCGCAAGGGTTGGCTCGATAGGAGACAATGGTCTGGGAGGCTGGCATTCGTACAGAGCTTCTAAAACTGCACTGAACCAATGTATGTGAATAGTAAGATGCATGTTCTTTTCAGATTTCACTAGCCTGTTATCCATACTCATCTTGTTATCATATAAGTTTCACTCATTCAACATGTCATTCATTCTATCCAGAACAAACTAGTCATCACACAATTATCTACCTTTCTTTCTCTTAGATCTCTCAAATGCACGCATTCGTCATGTTTTGCAGTGACAAAGACCGCATCAGTAGAATTGGGCAAGAAGGACAACATCGCCTGCATTTTGCTACATCCAGGAACAGTCGACACCGACCTCTCACGGCCATTCCAAAAAAATGTGGCCAAGGATAAGCTCTTCACGAGGGAGTTCTCTGTACAGAAGCTCCTGTCCATCATCGACAATGCCAAGAAGAGCGACAACGGGAAGTTCTTTGCCTGGGATGGTCAAGAAATCCCATGGTGACCACTGTTTTCTGTCAGTGAACATTCAACCACCCCCACTCCCTGCTATTTTCTGTTTCTTCTTTTAACATTCTTCTTTTGTCTTCGGAGCTGTTTGTGTTCCTTTTAGCCTTAAATTCAAAAATCTTGAATCAAGCTCTAGTAAGATCTCTGATATGGAAAACATGGGAAGGAATTCCCTTCCCTGGAATATTATACATATATGAACTTTACCACTGAGTACAATCAAGCTTGCTCCTAGAATATGTGTATGCACCTGCTAAGCACTAGTGCATACTGAAGTACTGGTATTACAAAATTGACACTTCATCGACCCTACATAGCAAAAGGCAAACAGTCCTGTTATGCTGTAAGATAATTGAAAAAACTTCACCGCCATATAGTGGTGCTCGCCACCTCACTAAGCTCGTTGGGCTACCTCCCTGGTCAGCTAATCTGTAGACGGTGCGCTCATTGCAACCTCCCTGCTGTCTGGCGCTACTTTACTCACCCGTGGCTGTGCTTATTGGGCCTCAACTCAGGCGGCGACGTGGCCTACAACAGGCTGTTCACTTCTGAAATTTGAATTACTCCGATGCTCTGAATAGGTAAGCTCTAACTCCACATCTCCATCGTGCATTTTACAGTTCAAGTACTTAACAGCGGGCATGGAATTTGTAGTTTGTGTGACCCTCTGGTATGGATTTGTGGACTGGCAAATGAATTTTTTTATGCTGTTTATTATTTGCATAGTTATTGTAGGAATTGAAAAGTATTTGAAGCCTAAAATGACTACTGAATCTGTAATGTACTTATGATTTATCGACTTCAAATTATAACTGTGCAAAAGAGTCTCATTACTTGATATTGTAGTCATACGGACATAGAGTCCTATATGGTCACCACAGTGAACAATTTCATAGATGCACCGCTAATTGCAAATGAACTGCATGCAAAGGAAGTCTTGAAATTTGCAGCTTACTTGCAGTTGTGCAATACTGGAAGAAGTGAATAGCCTAGAAACATATCAATGGGACAATGGTTATCTACTTAAGAGTACTTCTACCGGTAACTCTGGGCGGCTCATGCTCCCTTGTACCATCTCAACAACTCTAGTCATAGTTGGTCAATTGCTAGCACTTAACTGTATACACCAAAATCCAACAACCATCATCTTCTTTACAATCTCTGTGATCTCGCCATTGCTCTCTGAAGCGCTGAAACATTATTCGTACATACTTTCTTAAATCCACTGCTGAAAATTGGCTGCTGCATTCACTATTTTCAGAAACTGAACATGATTATTAGGACAGTAAGTTCACATGATTGAAGCTGATTTGGTAACGAGCACAAATGGGAAGATCTAAAACATCTAGTATAAGGCTTTTAAAAAAAAAATGACATCTAGCATAAGGCCCAGATATATTTCTTACACATTTTTCTTTGTTTCTTCATGTGCCCACCACCTGCAATTTTTTTAACACTGGTCATGAGTAGTTGCAGTATGGATTTGTGGACAAAATATAAAGCTCTTAAATGTTTTATAAGCTTTCTCATCATTTATGAACATCATAATTGTCATTTTTTGCTTAGGAGGTCCCTAAATGCTTCTGTATTTCTAGTATTTTTTTCTTGATTTTGTATGAATGTTCTACCATTTTCTAGTGTTCTATTTGGAATATTTAAGAATTAATTGTTCTTTCTATATTTATCGTGCTGTCAAAGTTCGACGTTTCTATTTCTGTTAGCATAAGCGTCACACTCCTAGGTGAAGTCTCAACAGAAAACGTGAACACTCCTAGAGGTATCTGAATTTTGCATAGAGTACCACACGTAAACGTGAACAAATACCCAATACCATTTGAACCATGTTATGTGCACCCTTAATAAAGGTTGACACTTGACAGCGGATTTCGTATAGAAGAGATCCATAAATATTTCTGCATTTTTCTTGATTTCATATGAGTTTTCTATCTTTTTTCCTTTGTCCTTAATTAGGCAGTTATATACCTTTGCCTTAGATTCCTAAAATGATTGATCATCATAGTGACAAAATCGTATCGGTCGGGGTGCGTAAGTGAAACAAGGGACTTATAGAAATGCATTCTATCATTCAAATGTATCTCCACCTGATATTTAAAATTTAACATTTTACCAAAAAAGTTGAGTTTTTTTAATGGACATTCCTGATGCTTTTACAGGTAACTTTGCTTACTGCATTGCGGCCTGCGCAACATGGCCTCAGAGCAGAAGCATCCAAGGAATCCACCGACCTGGTTGTAGCTGCAGTGGCCCTTTGACAGCTTGCATTTGTAGCACGGCGGGGGGTGGGGGCAGCTCAGCTGGAATCCCGCCATTCCTGCTGCTCCCCAGTCGCTGGCTATACTCCAGCTTACTAGCCTCAGCCCTTCAGCACAGGTACCCCATACACCTTGCAAACCCGAAACCAGTCCTCTTACAGCATGCTAGGCTGCTGAGCAAGGAACGATGAAAAGTGACCTTGTTCAAAGCCTCTACAGTTGACCGTGATGATGTCCGGCGTCTGATGTGCAGAGGCCGTGAAGTTGCATTCAAAGAAGGAGATGCTGCTGTTTTGCCGGTGGTTGAGAAGCTGTGCCACACTTCCGTCAGGATGATGGCATTGTGCTGGACTCTTGGGTAGCCATGCCCACCGCCGGCCAGTGCGTCTGCGCTCACGAGCGTGATGGTGTAGTTGCCATGGTCGAAGCCCAGCACAGTGTAATTGCTGCCGCCACCGAGCTGCAGGATGGCAGTGCTGTTCTTGCAAAGGATGGCCATGCAGGGAGAGCCCCACTAGGAGTTGGTTACCCCGTCAATAACCTTGGACTCGTTGGAAAGGTAGAACGGGTACTGGACATCGACTTGGTTGCTGCATGTGAAGGACTTCTGGCACATGCTCGGGTTGTATGCTTCGCTGGCTGTCATGGCCTCGCAACTGGAAACTGTGAGCAAGGGAGGAGTGGCGTGATGAATTGATGGTAGGATGGCGTAAGCTGTGGGGAAGAGAAGAGTTATGGTGTGGATGAGGAAGGGTCAAAGTCAGGAAGGCTGGAACCAGAAGAGTTGCTTCCACCAAGTGCGGAAATTTCATGCATAATCTCTGACATTTCATGTAAAATCTTATGCAGCAGTGGTCACCTCTTTGAGGAGGTGAAGAAGAAGGTGGAGTGGACAGGCAGCTAAGGTAATAGAGGATGAAGAAAAAAATCCAAGTTGAAGACTGGGATTGGACAGAGATGTGAAGAAGAAAATGTGTTGGAGACTGGGGGTTGGACAGAGATGTGAAGAAGAAAATACGCTGAAGGAGATGTGAGGCTGACTTCATGGTGAGACTCGTCATAAGTAGGTCCAACTTATTTTTGTTGGACATAACAGAATTTGGGCAAGTGTGACAACATTTGGGTTTTACTGAAATGATTTTCCCTAGAAATATATGGTTAGGTGAAGAAGAAAAGGTTGTAGTTCTGTGTAAGACTGTTGAGTGAATAACAGCCTTGACACCATCATAGCAAAGGCGGTCGGCAGCGGCAGTGATATCAGAGCTGGAGACGAGGCGGTCTACTTCCGTGGGAAAACCGTAGATCAAGACGAGCTCGAGCAAGGGACCGGGCCTGTGCTGTGCGATTCTCGTATGATGAGCTTGCAGCCGCCACTGACCGTTTCTCTGACGGGAACAAGTTAGAAGAAGGAGGCTTTGGGTCCGTGTACTGTGGGTTCCTCCATGACACGAACCTCGACATAAGTGTAAAGAAAGTTTCCAAGAGCTCCCGTCAAGGCTGGAAGGAGTTTGTCTCCGAGATGAGGATCATCAGCCGGCTCCGACATCAAGGCTGCCTTTGGGCATCAGCTCATAGACAAGAAGGATCTGCCTGAGTACCGGAGGACGCAGGAGCCATTGACAATGTGGGCTGTCTGGCTATGGGGGATACTTTCATTATCGACTCAGGTGAGGCAGGGCATTTCTGTCACGCAGGCATGGAAGAGTCGGGGTCCACATAGCACATGAGAACGGCGAAGATCTTTTCGGTACCCACGCCGGGCACACCTTTGTGGTATTTTTTGGCGGCCAACGAGGTGATTTTCTCCAGGAAGCGGTAGAGGTTCTTATGGTACTGGCTTCCATCGCTGTACTTGCCGGCACTTGAGCAGTCCTGATCAAGTGTTCCATTGCTCCAGTGCTCCGGCGCAGCGTGCACCAATGACTGCTAGGAGTAGCAGAACTCAAAGACATGGAGGTGGAGCCATGTTGGCCAGTGGTGTGCCTGTTGGTGAGTCACACGATGCCACGATCACACAACACACCCCTTATATGGTTGTTTTTGTACCATCCTTAATACGTTTTATTGATACATTGAGAGCAACTAGGCCTCAATAGTCAAATTAAAGAAATCTTCAGCCAACTCAGCGTGAGCTAATAATTCAGTATATTCATGACTTGTAATGTTCCATTTGACAAAGACTCATAGCTAACTCCTAGCGAGGTAACCAAGTATCCGTTGGTTGCCTCTCTACCAGAATTAAATTGTTGTCACTATCAGCATTGAGGTTGATTGCCTCTTAATTGCTGCAATGGATTATATGACCATATGGTCACACAGTGTCGTTCAAGGCATGTCGAAAGCACAAGTCATGAAGAAGTAATTATACATTTCAGTCAAAATATATAGCATCTTCCTCGTGAGAAAATAATTATAAATCAGTTGGTGTTTTTCCCCATCAGCATGTAGCAAAAACTGAATCAAATTTTTATGTGCCCCACTGTAGGCAAAAGCACGCACAGGAGCAGGAATGATCAGCCTGCAGGAGCAAAGGTGAGTCCAATCCATGCCTTTTTTAAACAGGGCAGTGGTTCTGCTTTTCTGTTGATACATAGTACAAACCTCTGTTCACTTTTATAAGACCTTTTGACAATCCGTTAGCTTGCCAAAACGTCTTATAAGTGAACGGAGGGAGTAGGAGAAAACATCAAAGGCCTTTGCCCAAATTGAAAAAGAAAACACCAGTCAGATCAATCTAAGATATAAGTTGTGCATAGTATTTGATTTTGCGCTGTATCACTTTACTGAGCTGATGCATGCTGGAGTTTCCAAAATACGCGAACATAATGCATGTTATTACAACGCGAAACCACTTAGTTATTGGCTATCTTAGCTTCTGCGTGCCACTATTGATCACTCGTATGATCTTTTTCATGATTTTTGGAAACTTGTGAGTCAGTCTCCTTTGATTTCTGATAGTGACAGCAGTGGAGACTGGAGACCGGTTGGAGCTAGCTGCCAGAGTCTGGTCTTTTAATTAAGTATACGTAATGGTGAACTTATTAGTGCCAAAGATGTTTTTATTACTTATTAGATGCCAAGTTGCTTTCAGGTTGAGTGCCACACACAGAAAAACAGTAGGGACCCTGCATCAATCTTGGTAAGCAAAGTATTGTTAGCGCTGAGTTGACCGAGAAAGTTTTTGAACTCTAGTAAACCCCACTTATCCATATGATTTTAAAACACACGAATAGGAAAAGTATGAGTTGGATGGCATGATACATATGTTACAAGTCGTTGCTAGTAACGCAAGGAAAAAAAACTGGAATTTTCTTGAGGGATTAGGTGCATGTCATAGTTTTCATAGCAACAAAGGAAATATTTCAGTTTTCAAGAGGTCAGATTCAATGGAAGTTTCCTGTTGGAACCAAGTGGAAAGCGAACTGTAGAAAAAATCTGGAAGCTTGTAGTGCTACAAATCAAACAAGCCTTGTGAGAAAATTCCTATCAAACAAGTCTCATAGAGAGAATTCATAGGGATTCTAAACCTACAAGATTTCTTTGAACATAACAAACAATTCCAAATGGTTAAGCTATAGATGCTGTGGCAGAGAAAATTGGTTGGACGGGTTTGTCCCAACCGGTTATTGAACACCCCTAGTCTTGTATACAATCGCTGCCCTACTCGGGGCGAAAATATCTTGATAACCAAGTCCAACTTTGGTAGCTCAATTTCCAGTTCCGCAATCGTTGTCGCGGAGAAGATTGGAAGAAAATGGCAACGAAAGAGCGTAAAGGTTTCTCTAGTCTCTACCAACTCCAGAAAATACGTGCAATACCACTAGGTGGTGGTGAAATATTGAAAGCAGTGCAGATGGAGTGGGGCTCATGATGAGGACATCCCTACCTCACTACTACCTCCGTCATTGCAAGCTGAAGATGAACCTGCTGTGAAGCTCAAGTCCAATGAAGTTCGGATTGGACCAATTACAAGGGCTCGTGCGAAGCTACTTAAACAACAGGTGAACTTGTTTCTAAACGGTACTTTGATTGATGAGAACTTTATACTGCCTAAGTCCTATTACTTATGTATCATCAGGTATCAAGAGGAGACGAGCATCGCACGAGGAGAGGAGCAGCTGGACATGAAGACGGACGTCAAGATGGCCGTGAAGAAGGACATGGAGCTGGACATGAAGATATCTCATGAACGCGCGAGGGAGGAGCGGGAGGCATGCGCGAGAGGAGAAGACGACGTCCAGGCCGGTCCAGAACCCGGCATCGACCGCCGGCCCCTCGTTCCGGCTCGACCAGGGCAGAACCGGCCGCCAACCGGATTTTGACGTCAGAGCCGGGACGAAACCGGAAACCTCGCAGCTTCCCGGTTTCCGCCTTGGCCGATCGGACGACGATCGACCACCCGGTCCACGGCCGTTGACCGGATTCCAGACCGGACGCGTCCGAGTCTGTCTCGACCAGATCTATTCTGGGTCGGTTTTCTTTGTATCTTTTCGACCAGAACTTGTCCCGGACGCCTATATAAGTGCCCAGGACGCCCCCCCTAGCTGCTTTAGACCACGTTTAAGATAAACCCTAGTTCTTAGTTGTTTGCTTATGCAAAACTATTGAATCCCTACACCATATTGCTTGATATTGTGTAGATCCTGATAAAGTCTTGTGTGATCTGCTGTTCCATTGGGAATTAGACGGTTGCAACTTACCGCTTCGTGGTCGGCGGCTACGTGCGCAAGTGTGTGGAGTTGCGAATATCTTGCAGGGTTGAGAGCTGTTGCATTGGCGACAGGGACCAATCGAGAGATCTCGTTGCGTCATACAAGTTATCATCCACTACATCGTCGTGTTCCTCCGCTGCCATCATCCCGTGATCATCATCACCACCGTTGCTTACTGAGAAGATCGGGCCACCCCTTATCATCTTGGTATCAGATTTCCAGTTTTCCTCGGTAAGCCGTCCACAATCCACCCCATAGTTGAGTTGTGAGTGTTCCTATCCAGAAAAAAAAGCCAAAAAAAATATTAGGGTTAGGGTTTGCCATAGCCTTAGATTGCACTAATTTCGAGTTTTAGTTGCTTTTCGTAGTTGTTTTTGCGTATCTTTGTCTTTCATCTAGTTTTAGGGTTTGAGTTTACTCTATCATCTTGTGTTTTTCCCTTATCAAGTGGTGTCAGTTTTTGTTACTCCGAGTTCACATAGCGTACAGTGTGCTTTTCCCAACCATAGCCACAGTCTATCGATATACGTGACTAGGAACTTCCCCAGAAGAGACTAGTTTTACCGCTCGTCAGGCTGCTCATTAGGGTTTTGGTGCTTTGCATATTTTATTGGCCGTGTTATCAAGGAGTTGAGTCAAAAAAAAAAAACAGAAAATTGAAAAGAAGCAAAAAGAGCTACATAGCTGCGTGTGTTATACAAAAAGAAAAATCCAAAAAGAAGTGAAGTGCTAGTTAAATCAAGTGAAGGCCTAAGTTTACTTTACTGCACCCGTAGTTGAGCAATCTTGTGTCTGTCTCATTGAGCTTTGCTAGCGTCTCTCGTGTGCTTTGCAACCTTTCCCACATATAGTTGCATTGCCCCATTATATCACCTTGTGTGAGTATCATTGGTTGTCTACGGTCAGCGCTAGAGCTTGTTATTGGTGCAAATAGGTAGCCTACCTACAGCCCCACATATATCCTGCTTTGCCGTGTGATTTGTTCTTATACCCTTGATATTCGCTTCGCTACATCCGTGCACTAGTTGTTACTACAAGTGGTAAGCAACACTAATTTACTTTGGAACGGAAAGATCTCCTTTTCTTATCAGTTTTTGAGTGAGTTGTGAGAGTACCACCATATATTCTTGATTTAAGTGCACTAACCTACTAACCATGTCTGCTAGTGATGAGAAAATTGTTAACCAGGAGAACAAGAACTCCGCGGATTTGATGACATGGAGGGAGTATGAGGCTCTTTGTAATGAGATGCGACGTGAATTCTGCGCTCAGGATGATGAGCTTAACGGGACGGTCCAAGAAATCTCCCAGAAGCTGGATGCTACAAATGCGACCGTCACAAGGATGCAGGATCAAACGACGGATATACAACACAATCTTACTGACTTGCGCTTACTTGTTGAGAATTTGATCACACGACAACAACAAGACGATGATGAAGATCCTGAGCTTCAAGATGACGCCCACAATGCTCGTGGTGCGCCTCGTGGTGATCGTGCTCGCGATGGGGTTCCACTTGTCCGCAATGGTCGTGGACATGATGAGGAAGATGGATTGGGTAAGCCCAAATTTTCTATCCCCAAGTTTGAAGGAGGTGCTGATGTTGAAGAATACCTCACTTGGGAGCTCAAGATTGAGAAGTTGTGGAATCTACATCCGCACTACACTGAAGATAGAAAGATCAAGCTTGCTTCTTCTGAATTTGATGGCTATGCATTGCGTTGGTGGGATGCTTTTGTTCATAACCGAGACGAGGATGGTGAGCAACCTATACGTACATGGCGTGCCATGAAGGAGGCGATGACTTCTCGCTTTGTGCCTACAAATTACTTGCGGAATATATATGATAAGCTGACTCTATTGAGACAAGGTGTGAAGACTGTCGATGAATACTACATGGAGATGGAGATGCTAATGCAGCGTGGCCGTGTCCGTGAATCTCTTGAGATGACAATGCAGCGTTTTCTGAATGGTTTGAAATATGATATCAAAGGCATTGTTCGTCACTACAGTTACACCAATATGAATCAATTGTTACATCATGCAAGAGAAGCTGAATCACAGTTGGCTGACGAAGCAAAGATCAAAGGACGAGCTACAGGAGCTAGGCGTTACACACCCCGCGCGGCCCCATCTACGGCGCCGGCGCCTTCGACGCGCTCCGCCCCTTACTCTACTCAGCCTAGTAAGCCGGTCTCCAATGTGTCTAACACAAAGAAGTCCGAATCTGCTGCAAGTACAAGTGGCTCTAATGTGTCTACTGCGCGTAACCGTGATATGCTTTGTCACACATGTGGTGGCAAAGGTCACTTCAAGAGAGATTGTCCTAACCGTAAAGTCATGATTATCAATGAGGACAATGAGTATGAGACTGAAGATGATGTTGATCCTAATGCTCCAGACGATGATGACTATGACACTGATGGTGAAGATGCATATCCGTCTGATGCTCGCACCATTGTTGTGTCGCAGCGTGCTCTTAATGTGTTGCCTAGTGCATCTACTCAGCGCTGCAATTTGTTCCAATCAAAAGCTTTAGTTGGTCTTGACAAGGCTTGCAAGGTCATTATTGATGGCGGGAGTTGCCGCAATTTAGCAAGCAAGGAGTTGTGTACCAAGCTGAAGTTGAAGTATCTACCGCACCCGCATCCATACTATATTCAGTGGTTGAGCGACAATGGTGAGATGAAGGTAAACCACATGGTGCGTGTTGAATTTGCTATTGGACCGTATAAGGATTGCATTGACTTTGATGTCGTTCCTATGACGGTGTGTCACCTCTTATTGGGTCGGTCTTGGCTCTATGACCGTTCTGTGCAACACAATGGCCGTGCCAATACATA
This sequence comes from Lolium perenne, assembly GCF_019359855.2. NCBI lineage: Eukaryota > Viridiplantae > Streptophyta > Magnoliopsida > Poales > Poaceae > Lolium > Lolium perenne. The sequence goes on along the minus strand of NC_067248.2, from coordinate 26,821,126 downwards.
TCACTTGGAGTTCAAGGGCAAGAAAATCAACTTACAGCCTATGACACCACAGCAAATTGTCAATGAGTCTTGTCAGAAAGTTGAAGTGAACTTGGAAGATGCATCTTTAGATAGGCGAGAGAATTGTAATGTTGTGAGTGATATAACGAAAAGTGAGAGAGTGAATTCCTTAGTCTCATTAGCCACCAAAGAAGACATGAGAGAATTTAGTGAGGATCCTACAGCCATGCCTCTTGTGCTCTTATACAGGGGTACGGTTTTGGTTTCTAACGACATGACCCCTCTTCCTCTTGGTGTTTCTAATGTTTTGCAGGAATTTGGCGACGTGTTTCCGGATGAGGTACCCGCAGGACTTCCACCATTGCGAGGTATTGAGCATCAAATTGACTTGATTCCCGGAGCTTCGCTACCCAATCGGGCACCATATAGAACGAACCCCGAAGAAACGAAGGAGATACAGAAGCAAGTACAAGCGCTACTCGACAAAGGTTATATCCGCATAAGCCTTAGTCCTTGTGCTGTTCCTGTTATTCTAGTTCCTAAGAAAGATGGTACATGGCGTATGTGCGTAGATTGTAGAGCTATAAACAATATCACTATCCGATATCGTCACCCTATTCCCCGTTTAGAGGATATGCTAGATGAATTGAGTGGTCTTCTTTGTGTTCTCTAAAATTGATTTGCGTAGTGGTTATCATCAAATTAGGATGAAAGAAGGGGATGAGTGGAAAACAGCCTTTAAAACAAAATTTGGTTTATATGAGTGGTTAGTAATGCCTTTTGGTTTAACTAATGCACCTAGCACTTTCATGAGACTGATGAACCATGTTTTGCGTGAATTTATTGGCAAGTTTGTGGTTGTGTATTTTGACGACATATTAATCTACAGCCGCAATGAATCTGATCATATTATACATATTCGACATGTTTTGCAAGTGTTGCGTGATAATAAACTCTATGGTAATCTTGAGAAGTGCACATTTTGCAAAGATAAGGTTATATTTCTGGGTTATGTTGTCTCTAAGCATGGAGTAGAAGTAGATGTGTCTAAAATTGAAGCTATTCAAAATTGGCCTACTCCCATGAATGTGAGTCAAGTAAGAAGTTTTCATGGTCTAGCTGGGTTTTATCGCCGTTTTGTGCCCAATTTTTCTACTATTGCTGCACCTTTGAATGAATTGACTAAAAAGGGTGTTGTCTTTGAGTGGGGCGTTGCCCAAGATCATGCTTTTGATGAACTGAAACGATTGTTAACTTCTGCACCGTTGCTTGCACTTCCTGATTTCAATAAGCAATTTGAGATTGAATGTGATGCTAGTGGTATTGGAATTGGTGGTGTATTGATGCAAGAGGGTCGTCCAATTGCATATTTTTCTGAGAAACTGTCTGGTGCTAAGTTGAACTATCCTATATATGATAAAGAATTGTATGCTTTAATTAGAGTTCTTGAGGTTTGGCAACATTACTTGTGGCCAAAAGAATTTATCATACATTCTGATCATGAAGCTTTGAAATACCTGAAAGCTCAGTCTACTTTGCATAAGCGTCTTGCTAAGTGGGTTGAGTTCATTGAATCTTTTCCATACATTATTAAACATAAGAAGGGAAAAGATAATATTGTTGCTGATGCTCTATCTAGGAAGAATATGCTATTAACTCAACTTGATGTTAAAATTCCTGGATTAGAGGTGCTATGTGATTTATATGCTACTGATCATGATTTTGCTGAACCATATCGCTTATGTGCTCTTGGTAAAGCATGGGACAAATATCACATACACGATGAGTTTTTGTTTAGAGCTAACAAACTATGTGTTCCAGAATCGTCTGTGCGTTTGCTCTTATTGCAGGAATCACATGCTGGAGGTTTGATGGGTCACTTTGGGCGTGAGAAGACGCTACTCATGCTCGCTGACCACTTTTATTGGCCAAAGATGAGACGGGATGTGGACAGGTATGTGAAGAGATGCATTACTTGCAACAAATCCAAGTCCAAGCTGAAGCCTCACGGTTTGTATACTCCTTTACCGGCACCTACTACACCTTGGGAAGATATTAGTATGGATTTTGTGTTGGGTTTGCCGCGTACTAAAAGAGGCCATGATTCTATATTTGTGGTAGTGGACAGATTTTCTAAAATGTCACACTTTATTGCCTGCCACAAAAGCGACGATGCGTCGCATATTGCTAACCTGTTTTTCAGGGAGGTTGTGCGACTACATGGAGTTCCAAAGACAATTGTTTCTGATCGTGACGTGAAGTTTATGAGCTACTTCTGGAAGACGCTGTGGAGAAAGCTGGGGACAAAGCTGCTGTTCAGTACTACTTGTCATCCCCAAACTAATGGTTAAACTGAGGTGGTGAATAGAACATTGTCACAACTATTGAGATCCATGATCAAGAAGAACCTGAAGGAGTGAGAAGATTGTTTGCCGCATGTGGAGTTTGCTTATAACAGGGCGGTACACTCTACCACGGAGCTGTGTCCTTTTGAGGTGGTGTATGGTTTCAAACCCATTACTCCACTTGACTTGTTGCCTTTGCCCATACACGAGAGAGTTAATATGGAGGCATCCAAGAGGGCAGATTTTGTACGTAAGATCCATGTGAAGACTAAAGAGTTGATCGAGAAGAAAGGCAAGAGCAATGCTGCAAGGATGAACAAGAAGCGCAAAGAGATGTTGTTCAAGCCTGGTGATATGGTCTGGGTACATTTTCGCAAGGATAGGTTCCCGAAGCTACGGAAGTCCAAGTTGAAGCCTCGTGGTGCTGGTCCTTACAAAGTGCTTGCCAAGATCAATGATAATGCATACTCGATAGATCTTCCAGTTGATGAGTTTGGTGTCAGTAATTCTTTCAATGTGGCTGATTTGACACCATATGACGGAGAAGACCTTGGAGCGTCGGGGTCGACGCCTTTTGAAGGGGGGGGAGATGATGAGGACATCCCTACCTCACTACTACCTCCGTCATTGCAAGCTGAAGATGAACCTGCTGTGAAGCTCAAGTCCAATGAAGTTCGGATTGGACCTGTAGAGATCGTCCATCATGCAGAGTGCCGTCGATGTGCTGTGCTGTGCTGTGCTGTGCTGTGCATGTGTTAGAGGTGCCGGTGCCGGAGAAGATGCTGCCGGGTAGAGGTTCTTTGGTCTGCCAAACTTCTTGACGTCCAGGTTAGTCTCTCCATGCCTTGGTCTGAAATTTCCGAGTCTGACAAGGACAAAGGATGACTCTGAAGTCCGAGCTGAAGAATAGTCCATCTGACACATGGCCACTTCCAATTTGGTCGTGCCATATCCAGTCGCGCTATATTAGGGTCCGTGATTGCTTGAATAGAACCGAGCTCTATAAAATCTGAGCTACTTGAAAATGATGATAACGTAGGAGGTTTTTTCCAGCAATCAATGGTGATCACACGGTTTGCTTTCTCCCATTCGTTTCAGATGAGACTTCGATCAGTTCTTTGTGCAGGTAAGCTTGATTTCCTGCTAGAGTTGTTGTGATTGTCTTCGTATTTGACGATCTATCCTTTCGAGTTCTGTGTGCAGAAGAATCAACCAAGAGCAAAGGTGAGGTCGATATCATACCTTTTTGTTCTTGAAGTAGCTTATCGGTTCTGTTTTTCTATTGAAAAGTAAGTACTCCGTATTATATACCTCCCTCTATTCCCCTTTATAAGGCATTTTTGCAAGCCAATTAAGCCTGGCAAAACGTCTTATAAAAGGGGACAGAGGAGGTAGTTTACTGTGCAAATGCTATCCATATGGAGATATTATTTTTACAATATCCATACCAAGGCATGAATGATGAACCCCATGATAACCAAGTCCATCTATGACAGCGCCAGGTCCAACTTAGTAGTGCCATCCTCTACAGTCCATGTCCAGCAATATGGGTCAAACCCCCTCCTCCCGCACCCCTCCTCCCGCACCCCTTCCAAACCCTAAACATACCCCGCCGCCGCCGCCGGTAGCGCCACCGGGCAAAGGCCGCGGGGCGTGGCGACGGCGGCGGCCTCTCCTTGTTGCCGCGCTGGGACGGCGACCGGGATCCCTCGACGCTCGCGGCGGCCGGTCGGAATTGGTGATGGGCGGCGGCGGCCAGACCTCTGCGCGACGGCCAAAAGCGGCAGCCCCTTGCCTTCCGCCGGATCTTCACCGCAGCACGCCGGAGGGGCTGGTGGCGGGCAGCGGCCAGGCCATGATCTGCGCCACTTTCCCCCCGCCTCTCGGCCGTGTGTGGAGGCGATCTCGGGTTTCTCTCGCGTCACAAGGTCGCCTGGGGCAGCAGCCTTGGGTACGACGGTGGAGGTGGCCATCTTCTTCGTCGGAGAGGGTCGGCCTGCGGTTGGTGGTGGTGGATCTATCGATCTATCACCGCATTCCGCCGGCGTGATGGAGGAGCTTGGAAGCCGGCGTCGGTGTCGCCGGTGGTGGGTTGGAGTGGCCAGCCCGGGATGGTCGCCGACGTGGGGGTCCGACCTGAATAAAGGCGGCGGTCCTAGGGCCTCTCTTGCGTGAAGAGGAGGACCTACCGGAGGCCTGGACTCGTGATCTGGCCGGAGTGTTGAGTTCCGGAAGGCTCCGCCGATGAATGTAACAGTGCTTTTGCCTGGAGTTTGTTGGATCGGAGGTATTCGGTCGTGCGCACCCATGTTTTTTTTCCGACCGATTGGTTCTGGAGGGAGCGGCGCGAAGCTCTTTTTCTTTGATTGACATCAAGTGACTATGGATCCATGATGAAAGTCGGAAGAAGAGAATTTAATGAAGGCCAGAGGGGAGGACTAGCTAAGGGAGGTTCAAGTCTTTGTGATGTTGAGGGACTTGCTTGGTGTTTCGGGCTTCACAGCAGCGGTATGAAAGTGGGGGTGACAACACAGGTGAAGTGCAGAGTCCTACCTTTCAGGGTGAAAACCCAAGGTCTGGCCTTAATTGGTTGTGCCTGGCAATGTCCTTGGTGGAGGCATTTGTTTTGTGTTGTCTTGGCGGTGGATGTATTGCTGTTGTTAGGCCCGAGATACTGTAGCGGGACTTTTATTTCTTAGTTTTCTTTTCTTGTTTTTGGCTGTGTGCATTCGTAGTGCCATTAGGGTGGTGCGTTGTTGCAGAGGCTGGGTGTAATTGGTATCTTCTTGATATTAATATATTCCCTTTATCGAAAAAACTATAGCAGAAGTCAGGCTCTCCGTTACGCGTAAGTAGACAAGCTATAGTGTACTGTGCCCAAAATAACCAAAACAACATGCACACCAAAGTCGACCAATCTTGTGGTCAATTTCCGAGAAAATGCAAAGTATCACGATCTGGTGAAATATTGAAAGCACTGCACATGGAGGGGGCTCCATTCCAGGTGGCATTGCTGCTCTCTGCATATGTACCTACTATATATATCAAGGGGTGTCTCGTGTGATAGTTGTCGCTCACAGCTCACCAAGTCGTCACCACCACTTGGTGAAAGAGGCACTTGTGTAAAGAATTTTCAGAGAAGGAGGTGAAAGAGGCACTTGATAGTATTGGGGATATGAAGGCTCCGGGACCGGATGGTATGCATGCACTTTTCTATAAAAAGTTCTGGGATGTTGTTGGGGAGAAGGTGACAGAGGAAGTTCTAAATGTTCTAAATGGAGGACCTATGCCACCGGATTGGAATGATACATGTATTGTGCTCATCCCAAAGACGAACAAACCAGAATGTATGAAGGACTTAAGGCCAATTAGCCTCTGTAATGTGGTGTATAAATTGATATCAACGATGCTTGCTAATAGGCTGAAGGTGATATTCACCTAGATCATCTCACCAAATCAAAGTGCATTTGTGCCGGGGAGGCTCATTACAGATAATATTTTATTGGCTTATGAGTGCACACATTTTATGAAGAGCAAAAAGAAGGGAAAGGATGGATATGCTGCAGTAAAATTAGATATGAGCAAAGCCTATGACCGTGTTGAGTGGGTCTTCTTGGAGAAGATGATGAGGAAATTAGGATTTGCCGAAGATTGGATTGGTAGAATAATGCTTTGTGTCTCTTCTGTGAGCTACCAAGTACGGGTGAATGGAGTTTTGACCAATGTAATAATTCCGGAAAGAGGGCTGCGCCAAGGAGACCCATTATCTCCTTATTTGCTTCTCATATGTGCGGAAGGCTTCTCGTCCTTGTTGAATAAAGCAGAAATTGAAGGAGAATTGGAAGGCATTCGGATTTGTAATGGTGCCCCAAGTTTTAACCACCTTTTGTTTGCAGACGACTCTTTGGTACTTATCAAAGCTAATCGTGAGAGTGCCAAGTCCCTGCAACATGTACTACAACTTTATGAGGTATGCTCGGGGCAAACCATCAATTTCGATAAGTCTTCCGTGATGTTTAGTGAGAATACAAAAGACATACACCGCTCTCAAGTGTTGGCTGAACTGAACATTAATAGCAGAAGCAAGAACGGAGAAATACCTTGGGTTGCCGGTCTATGTAGGTAGATCAAGATCCAAGACTTTTGAGTATCTGAAGGACAGAATTTGGAAGAAGATACAAGGATGGAAGGAAAAAATGTTGTCAAAGGCAGGGAAAGATATATTAATTAAAGCTTGTGCCCAAGCCATTCCGACGTTTGCTATGTCATGTTTTGATTTAACCAAGGTTTTGTGTGATGAGATAGGCATGATGATATGCAGATATTGGTGGGCACAACAAGATAAAGAGAATAAAATGCATTGGTTGAGCTGGGAGACACTTACAAAGCCGAAAAATGAAGGAGGGCTGGGTTTTAGAGATTTATATGGTTTTAATATGGCCATGCTTGCAAGACAAGGATGGCGTATGCTCACTAATCCCGATTCGTTGTGTGCCCGGGTTTTGAAGGCTAGATACTTTCCAAACACTTCTATGTTGGAGGCTACAGCAAGTGCTGGTATATCTTACTCATGGAGAAGCATACTAAAAGGAATAGCTCTCTTGAAAGAAGGCCTTTTTTGGAGGATTGGAGATGGGACAACTGTCAATATTTGGACTGATGCATGGTTATCTAGAGATGGCTCTCGTCAACCAATCACACTAAGAGGTCAGAGTGTGCTAACAAAAGTGAGCGAACTTATAGATCCACACACTGGACAGTGGGATGAAATTCTGGTTCGTGACAATTTATGGGAAATGGATGCCAGAATCATTTTATCAACACCATTAAGGGATGATTTTGAAGACTTCCCAGCTTGGCATCATGATTCCAAGGGCATATTTTCGGTGAAATCAGCATATAGAATTTATGTGCAAATTCGGGATGCTAACAAGCAAGCATCATCACATAGTGTGGAGGAGAAGTCTCAGTGGACAAAGATTTGGGATCTGCCATGTCTGCCCAAAATAAAACAATTTGTATGGAGACTTGCACATAATAGCTTACCTCTAATGGTGAATATTGAAAGGAGGGGGATATTATGTGACACACTGTGTGTATGCTGTAAAAGGCTAGATGAAGACGGGGCACATTTATTTCTGAAATGCAAAGAAATGAGAGGGTTATGGAAGAGTATTGGCATGGAGGAGCTATGCGATCGCATGAGCACATATGAAAATGCACAAGCACTGGTGCAAGAAATCCTACTGCTCAATGATGAGAAGAAAGTTCTGATTCTCTGCCTACTATGGCGTTGGTGGCTGCAGAGGAACAAAAGGAGTAGAGAAGGAAAAAATGTGCCAGCTGAAATAATTCTACGCCAAGCTAGGTATTGGGCGGTTGAATCACTGCAGTACTGCAGGAAGGAAACAATACCTGCTGCGCCGAGTCCTAGCTGCCGCTGGAGGAAACCGATAGGTGAATCACTGAAAATCAATCTTGATGGAGCATACCTGTCGGAGACACGACAAGGGGGATGGGGTTTCATTGTGAGGGACCAATATGGTGAAGTGAGGGGCTCAGGAGCTGGACGAATAAATTATGTGGCAAGTGCATTGCAGGCAGAGGCGCTAGCTTGCATGGAAGCTGTGCACGCGAGTGCTGCATGGGGGATGGGATGCATCGAGCTAGAATCTGACTCTACAATTCTCGTCAGTGCCCTGAACAATTCGCAATATGACCTCATGCCTGAAGGAGTGATCTTTCGAGACATCCGCATTTTCTTACAACTAAACTTTATCTCTTTCAAAGTTTCCCATGTGGCCCGTTGTTGTAATAAAGCTGCACACATGTTAGCTGCTTTTGGCTCAAGCCACAATGAGGTACGGCTGCTTTGGCCAGAGTATGTACCAGATGATATAAACGTTGTTGTGGCCAGCGAGTCTGCTGAGCCAGTTTAATGGAATCAGTGTGTTCCATCTCAAAAAAAAGTCGTCACCACCACTGGCCGCCCATGGCTTTACCTCCATGAGTTCGTCTTCTGCTGCTCCTGGCAGTCGTCCCTGCGTTCCGTGCCTGCCCACTTGTTCAAGATATCGATGGCAGCGTCGAAATGGGAGCATCGCCCCAGTGTCCACAGCTTTTCTTTATTACATTATTCGCAAGCCTTACAAGGGAGATACAAAGATCAACTCGAAGCCACCTTTCCAGCGACAACTGGCTATGCCTACACGAGCGATGAAGGGGTTGACCATGAACAGGATCATTACCCTGACAATACACCAACGCACATCATCTAAAACTGAATGCATTTCCAAGCCGCTCATTGGCAGGTGAGACAGTCAAGCGGACCCTGATCGTCAAGCGGACCCTGATCGCACGTCAGTACACACGTCACATAAATCGCTACCGCCGTCTTCCTCGCACCCATCTTCAAGAGGGATCACCGCACCTGCCGTCGATGTCACCGTGACGCCAGACAGCTCCATCATCCTGCACGCGTCCAGCAGTCCGCGTCCGTCTTCGATACCCTGCAGCTCCACGTTGCCGAGAATCATCGGCGTCAACGTGGTAGATGAACACCACTCCACCAAGATCCACCTCCATCCAACAGCTGCTCCAAAAATGATGCCCCAGGAGGTAGAACGACGCAGGAGCGCCGTCATCATCCGATCCGGGAGATCCGGATCTAGGGTTTTCCCGGAGCAGCACGAGTGAGTAGCCGCAGACTGCGACGACGATGCCTTTGAGAAGGTTACGACGCGTGACGTCGCCATCGCCCACCACGACCAAGGTCGGATCACGGTTTTCACTGGCAACCGCGCATCCCCAACTCGCTGCTAGGACTAGATGTGAGATCAGGAGCTCGCCACACCCAGCCCCAATCCGGCCGACCACCTTCGACGGAGAAGATGGTCACCACCACCATGCCTAGGGCTGCTGCCCTAGGACTCCTCATGACGCAAGAGAAGCTCAGTAGCGCCTCTCCGCCGACGTAGGACGCCTGCAGATCGGCGCCATGACCGCCACCTCCCCGCACCGCTGCATCCGAGAAGGCTAGGCCGATCCGCCGCCGCCGTGCCCACCGATCCGCAGTCGAGGAGAATCCGCCGCCGCCGCCGCCACACCACCAAGGCTTTGCCTGGCAGTGCCTAGGGCGGAGGCAGTGGGGGAGGAAGGCGCACGGGGGCGAGAGGAAGAAGCGCCGGCGGTCGCCCTGGCGCGGCGCGGCCCCGCAGCGCGGGGGCGAGAGGTTAGGGTTGGGTGGGGCGAGAGGCTATCCCTGATGGGTTGGAATTTGTTCCAACTGACAGCAACTACAGCGACGGAAGCCCATGCCATGTGAACCTGTACCGGCTCGTGTCAGACATCCCCATGGCCGTCGACTCCAACAGCTTCTTCAACGGGATGTTTGGGGCGGCAGGCGATGAGGCCTTTGGCCCTTCATGTGCTACGCTGGCGACACCGACTCTGAGTGCCAGGACTGCCTCGATCGCGCACCCGATGGTATCATGAAGTTGTGCTCGTACAGCCGGACGGTTCAGGCCGTCTACAACTCTTGCTCCCTCCGATACTCTGATGAGTCATTCTTCTCCGTTGCTGACCTCTCCATTGTTGACATAGCTGATCTTTCCATCATGCCCCAGGTCGAACAAACCCCTTACCGACCTTGGAACCACATAGGCCCTGATCAAACTTGGTACGATGGAGGCGTACTTGTAGGGCACGTCGTGGACACGGTTGGCTTCAGCCAAACAAGGCTCAAGCTTATTCATCGGCTCACGGTGAAGGCCACCCAAGCGGCTGTGCGGATCGCGGAGGGCACACAACCGTTCACTGGCATGCAGTTGTTGCAGGCGGTGGTGCAGTGCACGAGGGATCTGCCACCGAGCGAGTGCACACGCTGCCTCTCCTACTACACCGATCAGCTGCCACGACTGTTCCCAAACAACACCGGCGGCGCCATCAAAGGGTCGAGCTGCTACCTGCGGTACGCTGTCCTCGCAGAAAAACCGCGGACCATGCAGGTGCGGATGGAGAGATACCTATATAGCGAGAAATATCGCAGAGAACATGAGAAGCAGATCACCAAGAATGAAAAGTACCGTGAGGAGTACCGCAGAGAACGACGACGAAATGTGGCCATCGTTACCATCCTTTTCACCATCTCTATGGTGCCAGTGGTGTGCCTGATCGGCACGTTGGTTCGGTTCTTGAGTTACAGGTGGCTATATTGGATGGCGGCCGCCAGGGTTGCCGTGAGATCAGACCTAGAAAGTCTTGCGAAAGTGATGGCTTACTATCGCGGCAAAAGCATATACGAAGATGAGTTCGAGCAAGGTACTGGACCCCGACGGTTCACATATGATGAGCTTGTGGCTGCCACCAACGGCTTCTCCAGCCAGAACAAGCTAGGCGAAGGAGGCTTCGGGTGTGTGTACTGGGGATTCCTCAACGAGTTGAATCTTCACATCGCAGTGAAGAAAGTGTCCAAGAGCTCTCGTCAGGGCTGGAAGGAGTTTGTTTCAGAGGTGAGGATCATCAGCCGGCTCCGGCATCGAAACCTTGTGCAGCTCCTTGGATTTTTTCGATAAAGGATGTTTTATTACTTTGAAAAGCAATCACATCCAGCCTCTGCATAACCAGGATGCACACAGCTGTTTCAAAAGTCCAGAACTAGCAATAAATGAAAAAAGGCGAAATACATATCGAGACGATAAACTATATAACGCCTAAGACGAGTGTGGAGCTTCAATCTGTAGACTATGCTGCCACCCATGTCGGGAAAAAGTATCCCTCGCCGTAGCCTCCAACCGTGTACAGACCTCCGTAAATAGGTCTCGGTTCTCCGCCCGCTGAAGAGGTAACCATGAACGGAGAATACCTGTACATCTGTAGATGACCTGCAACAAAGAACAGTTTTTATCGTTAAAAATCTTGTCATTTCTACATAGCCATAGCGCCCAGATAACTGCAAGCGCCCCCACCCTAAGAAGCAACTTAAACCTTGAATCAACACCATGAAGCCAATTGCCAAAGACATTTGCCACACTAGTCAGGGGATACAGGGTAGACGCTACTTGGATGACTGACCATATAGATTTCGCAAAATTGCACTGGAAGAATAGGTGTTTGATGGTTTCGTCATGATGAAAGAAAACACACCGTGAATTTCCGTGCCAATTCCGCTTAACAAGATTATCTTTAGTAAGAATAACTCCTCGACGAAGGTACCATCCAAAAATCTTGATTTTTAATGGTATCTTCATCTTCCAAATTTTCTTATTATTATCAACTGGTAAATCAGAATGGAGGATTGCATTGTATAAAGATTTAACTGAGAAAGAGCCATCTACATGAAGATTCCAACTAAATTCATCCGGTTCAGGGGATAATTGAATATCACCCAACCGTTGAACTAGATTATTCCATGCTGTTAGCCTTTGTCCAAGTAAAACCCGTCTGAACGTCACATTCGGAGGTGAGGTAGCCATGACGGTAGCAATGGTATCACCTTTGCGACGAACAATACTATACAAAGCAGGATTTTGTTCACTCAGGGAGGGACGAAATTATCGACGTGGTGTCTTTCATTTTCACGAGAGAGATCTCATGAGATCTCTTTTCCTCTTTGCTACACCTAATAAGAAGGAATCAGATCATAATAGTACTCCCATTTCAGAATTAACGAATCCGGAGTTAACAGAGGATCAGTTAAATACTTTTTATGCCGCCACTGCATTCCATCATGATAAATACCCGAATTATACTCTAGCGACGGAATGGTTGTCCAACCAAACATCTTCCCAGAAACGTATTTGTGCTCCATTCTTAATAGAAAAAGTACCATGACGAAAGAAAATGTTTTTCGTTGCCATGAGACTAGCCCAAAAGTGAGAGTCCCCGGGTTTCCAAACCACTTGGGAGAGCGTCTTCGAGACAATATACTTTCTCCGGAGAATAGTTTGCCAAGTCCCATTCTCGGTAAGAAGCTTAAAAAGCCATTTACCTAGCAGAGCAGAATTCTTAACCTCCAGGTCATGAATTCCAAGTCCGCCTTGATCTTTGGGACTACACACTATACTCCATTTAACCAATCGATATTTCTTTTTCTCGCTGTCCCCTTGCCAAAAGAATCTGGATCGATAATAATCGAGTTTATGCAGAATTCCTTTCGGCAGAAGAAAGAATGATAACATATACAGTACCATATTTGTTAGTACCGAGTTAATGAGTACCAGTCTTCCTCCTAGGGACAGGAATTTGCCTTTCCAACTACTAAGGCGTTTCTGTAATCTTTCTTCCACAATCTTCCATTCAGCAAGGGTAAGTCTCCGATAGTGAATCGGGATACCCAAATACCGAATAGGGAAATGGCCTTGCCCGCAACCAAACAACTCTGTATACTGAGTCATATCGTTTTGGGCATCGCTGAAACAGAACAATTCACTCTTATGGAAGTTAATTTTCAATCCCGACAATTGCTCGAAGGCTGCTAAAATTAATTTGAGATTACGAGCTTTTTCGAGATTATGATCCATAAAAAGAATTGTGTCATCGGCATATTGAAGGATAGATAAACCCCCATCAACCAAATGTGGGATCACACCTTCAATTTGACCATCAGACTTGGCACGCTCTATGAGTATTGCCAGCATATCTGCTACAATGTTGAATAACATTGGTGATAGCGGATCGCCTTGGCGTAACCTCTTTCGTGTCTGGAAATAGTGGCCTGTGTCATCATTGACCCTAATTGCCACGCTACCTCCATACACAAAATCGTAAATTAGAGCACGCCACTCAGGAGAAAAACCTTTCATCCTGAGTGTCTGTTGTAGGAAAGACCATTTGACCTTATCATATGCCTTTTCGAAATCTAATTTTAAAATGACCCCATTAAGTTTCTTGGAATGCATCTCATGTACCGTCTCATGCAGAACTGCCACTCCATCAAGGATATTCCTTCCTTGCATGAAAGCAGTCTGAGAAGGTTGGACAACATGATCCGCGACCGTATTCAGTCTAATGGTGACCACTTTCGTGAAAATTTTGAAACTGACGTTTAAGAGGCAAATAGGTCTATATTGTTGAATCCTTTCTGCCTCATTAACCTTCGGTAACAAAATTACTTCACCAAAATTTAGACGAAATAGTTCTAATTGTCCTGTGTGAAGATCACTGAACAAATCTAGAAGATCCAATTTGATAGTATCCCAGAAAGTTTGATAAAACTCCGCTGGGAAACCATCTGGACCTGGTGCTTTATTGCACTCCATTTGGAAAATTGCTTTCTTAACCTCATCCTCAGAATAAGGCGCAGTTAAGAGGCCATTTTCCTCTGGAGAAACTTGGGGTATATCGTCCGTGCGGTCCTCATTAAGGGAGAAAGAACTTTCCTCCGGAGGCCCAAATAGACCCTTATAGTAATTAGTAATGTAAGATTTGAGTTGATCATGCCCTTCAATAACCCCTTCATCTTGGATGAGAGAATGAATACATTTTTTCCGATGCCTTCCATTGGCTAAGCCATGAAAATATCGTGTATTCGAATCCCCTTCCAAAATGAATTGGGCCTTTGATCGTTGATACCATTTGAGTTCCTCTTCGCGAAGAAGGCTCGCTATCTGTGCATTGGATTGATTCTTAAGGTCAATCTCTTGCGTGGATAACGGTCTCACTTCCGCTAGGGCCTCTAGGTCATCGATCACTTGTGAAAGGCGAATCTTTTCTTTCTTAAGAATACCAGCCGTATGGGCAGCCCAACCCGTGAGATGTTTACGCGTAGCGCGCATTTTATTATTCCATCTCGACATCGGATTGTTGCCCCTGACTGGTCTTTCCCACACCCTCTTAACCATCTCGTGAAATCCATCTCGTTGTAGCCAACCTAGTTCAAATTTGAACGGCCGTTTACAAACCTGATGTGGATTCCCAGTGGTTAATAGAATGGGAGCATGGTCAGACAGTTTTTCAATACACTCTAGGGCGCGGACAGACACCATGGGATATTGATTCTCCCATTCGGTATCCATCAACACACGATCTAGTTTCTCGTATGTTGGCTCAGGCAAGCTGTTGGCCCAAGTAAACTGTCGACCAGACATAAAAACCTCTCTTAAGTCTAAGCTATCAATGACAGCATTAAACAAGAAAGGTCAATGTCCATCAAAAGGGCCTTTACTCTTCTCATGAGGAAATCTCATCAAATTAAAATCCCCGCCGATTAAAATCGGATACGGATTATCCTTTGCGAGATTTACCAACTCACGTAGAAAGTCGGCCTTAAAAGCGTCTTGGGCAGCGCCATACACAGCAACCAGACTCCAAATGAAACCGTCTACTTTGTTCTGGATTTCGAGTTTGATGTGATACTCTCCATTTGAACTAGCAAGAACAGTCATTGTGTCTACGCGGACGCCAAGTAAAATGCCCCAGACCTACCACGAGGCGGACGAGAAAACCACTGAAAGTTAATCCCGCCTGACAATCGGTCGAGGAAACTTTGTGAGAAATTTCGTCTACCCGTCTCCGATATTGCAATAAAATCTAAATCATAATCTCTACAACCATCGGCAATGTGAGAATGCTTAGCCAAGTCTCCAAGACCTCTGCTATTCCGAAACATGCCAATCATCGAGAAACTTTTTTAGATTTAGTATTTTTGCCATATCTACGAGACTTCTTACCAGCGGACGATCGGGAACCACGTGCAGAAGCTTTTAGATCATAAATTGAACTAAGCTCCGAGTGTTCCAAATCGACCTCAGTAAGAGTACCAATAATAGACGAGAGAAGCTGACCATCTAAGATGTCATCCGCTCCATCATCGTCATCAACTGGAGTCTCCAGCCCAGTGGAGTCATTCGAAGCAACCGTTAAACGGTCAAGCTCCGTCTGTCTCAACACATTGGCAGAACCCGAAACCTCGTCAGGCCTAGTACCCAACGAAACTCCTAAACTGAGCAAATTAGAAGAAATGCGAGAATCTGAAAAAGAAGTGAAAGACTTGGATGAATGTCTCATACCTGCCGTGTCCAAATTCTTCTCCGCCTTACGTCGCATGGCTCTCTGCATGGCGTCCTCATCGGTAGGTCCCGCCCCATCCTCCGAAAGCGCGTACCTCCCACTCCTCCTCAAAGTCGGCTGAACGACCGGAGGAGGGACGGTAGGGGGAGGATGCTGCGGAGCGGGGACCGGTGAAGTAGAGCTCGGGCGTGGCGAAGAAGTGGTCAAAGCAGGAACGATCGACGAAGCGGGTGAAGAGGTAGGTGATGCAGGGGTAAGAGGCGATGAAGCCCCCCGCACCGACCCCGACCTCGACAACCCACCAGCTGCTGGAGTAGAAGGCGTAGACGATGGGGCATCAGCCGACCCCAAAGGGTCCAGGCCATGCCCCAGCCCCGGCGTCCCCACCACCTGTGGAGATGGAGCGGTCTCCCGAAGTGCGTCCGAGGCCCGCTGTCCGTCGACGGAGGCCAGGCCACTGCGTGGCTGTGCGTCCACCGAAGGAGAGGCAGCCGCAGCGACACCCCTCCCGGCGTCAAGGCCACGCGACGGCCGAGGCGACGTGACGGCGGTGGGCGTGCATGGCGCGGCCTCAGCTGAGGCCACTCCCCCCCGCGCCTCGTCCTGGTGGCACAGCGGCGCGGCGTCGCCCGCCGCCTCCTCCTCCAGGACCGGTCCACGCGGTAGCCGGCCGCCAGGTGGTGGTGAGGACGGCGGAGCCCTCGAGGCCAGCTCCACCGCCACCACCCCTCGAGGCTGAAGATGACTGCGATGCCCCCGGAGGCGCGAAACTCGACGACGGAGAAGAAGCCGGCCTAGTTCGACCCTGCATGAAAGTACGAACACGTGAAGGTGAAGGAGTCCGAGATGCCCGTGGTGGAGAAGCAACTAGATGCGGTGTCTGGGACTGTGCCCTCGCCACTATCTCTCGTCCTCTATCGGTCACCGGTGAGTGATTAAAAGGAGTCAGAGCCAGCTGTGCACCCGTCGTCGAAGTTGCACCAGTCGTGTGCGTAGGAGGGCGGGTATCCACCTCCATGTTCGCCGCCCCTGGTGCAACCTCCGCTGAACCATCCTCTAGTCGCTCCTCCTCCGCACCATGGGAATCATCAGTATCCTCCCCATCTTTCCAGAAGAAAGGCCGAAACCGTGAGTCGGGCTTGAAACCATCCGCCTCCTTCCGAAACCAAAATTTGTAGTCATTGAGGTGTAGCAAAGCAACCACCTCCAAATAGCCACGTTCATCTCTCGAGAGCGCCGAAACGTCCCGCATAGCCACCAAAATGCGAACAATCCCCTGACTGCGAAGAGTATATAAGTCCACATCAAGAGTAGAACCAATGAGAGTCCCAACAACCCATAGCCGAAGAAAGTGCTTCACAGAATCCGGCACACCATCGACATGCACCCAAACTGGCTTCATAACAAAGGCCGGAGCAATATCCTGATGTTCCCAAGAAGAGACAAGCACCTGTGCCTGAACCTTGGGCACACTCATCTGCATGCCGTCTATCCTCACCAAATCATCATGTGTAGGAACCCCAACAAGAAAGGCCTTCTCCCCATGTGGAGACGCCTCCCATCTCCAGGTGGGATTCCCAGGACACATACGTGCAAGGAAGCTCTGAATATCCGCCGCCGTGACTGTCCCCTCACCAGACACCTGAACCAAAGCAGTTGGTACAGCAGAGGCAATCAACTGAGGCTTATACACCGAGTCAGGGAGCTGCAGGTCAAGAGTGGCATCATTACCGTAACCAACAAAAAAACTCATGGGCGTCGGAACCTTCAGAATAGGGCATCTAATAGTCGGATGATCCCCAGAATCACAAACCAAACAATAATGCAGGACCTTGCATTTCTTTGTAGCATGAGTATTCACATCACATTTCCAACATCGTCCCACCTTCTTCTGTTTCACGGGTGCAACAGGAGCTGGAGCATCTGTAAGAACCTGCTGAGGTGCGGCAGCCATACCCTGCGATGCAATCACAGCTGGCTGTCCCATAGCCTTCGGGATGGGCTGCCCAAGAGGAGGGGCAACTGGCCGGACCCCCGCCTCCGAACCCACAACGGCCACCGCCTTCTTCTTCCGCCTTTTCTTCCCTTGACCAGGCTGAGCAAGCGGTTGCTGTTGAGGTGGTGGCTGCTGAGTCTGCGGCTGCGGAGGGGCGACTTGTGGCAAAGGTACCTGCGGCATGTACTGCTGCCCCACTTGCGGATACTGATAGAACTGACCAGAAAACTGCTGATAAGGTTACTGCGGAGGTACGTAGTGCATCGGAGGAGCGGGTGCGCGGGCGGGCGGACGAAACCCCGTATTTGGCCGCGGTGCAGGGGCAGTCTGCGTCGGCATAGGGGCGCCGGCCGGCCACCCTTGGAAACCTGGCGGACCATGGTACGGCGCAGCACCGGCGACAGGAGGCGCCCCTGGCCGCACCGCAGCAGGCGCGGGCGCCGTTGCCCCTGGAGCCGACGTCGACGCCCCGGGCGGCACCGTCGGCCACGACGGGCCGGACATGGCGGCGCAGTCACGGATCCCCGCAACCACCTGCGCGAAGGAGCGAGCTGGGAGCGAAGGAGGCAGAGAGGGTCGGTCGCGCGTTGACGAAGGTCGGTGAGGAACGTTGGCGGCGGCGACGACGTGATGGAGAGAAGCGGCGGCGACAACGGCAGATAGACGAGATGAAGAAAGCACGCGATCGTGACTTCCTCCAGGATATCTTGCAGCGCGCTGAAGGCCCATAACCGCATGTGCAAACCCGGCCCACCTCTGCTGGGGCCCACCTGCATGATCCGAGGACCCCGCCTCCAGAGGCTTGAACCGAGGCGCGATCTCCGCTGCGGCCGCGAACTGCACCAGCGAGGTCGCCTCCTCCGCCGGCGTCCCCTTCTCCGATCGCCCAACCTCGATCCACTCGTCGACCGTTGGAGAAGCTCCTCTCTCACCCGACAACGACGCGACGAAGAAGTCCCCTAGAACCGCCGGCGGCGTGACCCGTCTCGGCGGCAAAGGGCCCTTCCACGCCTTCAGCCGCACCGAGGGCTTGGGCAACCGCAGCCCCGTCGGAGAAGATGACGCCGGTCGCCGAACCTCCTCCCGAACAGAAGATCTTGGCGGCGAGGAAGATCTTGCCCTCGCTGCGGCCGGCCTTGACTCGGGCTTCTCCCAAACACGGGACTCCGCCGAAGGATAGCCAATACGAGACCAAAAGTCGGCGAGCATCTCATCGCCTTTGAGGGCAGCAACGGGATCCGGCGGCGGAACACGTGGTTCATCAGCCAGACCTCACCATGCCACCTCCTCCGCCACAGATAGCTCCTCCTCGCCTCCCGAGATCTCACCGAGAAGATCAAAACGCGAGCCTGGACTCAACAAGCTGGCCGACGTCCGACCTGCCGGCGATTTCCCTAGCCCGATCGGTTGTAGGAGCAGCCTACGGCGAGGTTTCCTCGGCGGCGTCCGCCAGCCCTCACTCATCTCCCCCTAAAAGTTTTTCAGCTCCTTGGATGGTTTAATGGTGGTGACGAAGGCGATCTCTTGCTTGTCTATGAACTGGTAGCCAACGGCAGTCTCGATGCTCACTTGTACAAGCCAAACTACTTGCTGCCATGGACAGTCAGGTACGAGGTCGCCCTCGGCCTTGGCTCCGCGCTGATGTACCTGCACCAGGATACGGAGCAGTCTGTCGTGCACAGGGATGTCAAGCCAAGCAATATCATGCTGAACGCGTCCTTGAAAGCCAAGCTCGGTGACTTTGGCCTCGCAAGGTTCGTCTGCGACGGTCGGGGCTCGCTCACGACAGGTGCAGCCGGGACACTCGGGTACATGGACCCAAAGTGTGTATACTCAGGCAAGGCCACCATGGAGTCCGACGTGTACAACTTTGGTGTCGTACTGTTGGAGATCGCCTGCTGCCGAAGGCCAGCCGTGGCCCGAGATGATGACGAGGGAGCCGTCATCCACCTGGTGCAGTGGGTCTGGGAGGTGTACGGCCAAGGGGCCATCCTTGAGGCAGCCGATGTGCGGCTGGACGGCAAGTTCGTTGAGCAGGAGATGGAGCGTGTCATGATGGTCGGGCTTTGGTGTGGGCACCCTGACCCCAGCCTAAGGCCATCCATCAGGCAGGCCATCAGCGTTCTGCGGTTGGAGACACCACTGCCGAGCCTCCCGGCAAAGATGCCGGTCCCCGCCTACATGAGGCCGCCACTGGGTGATGACTCTTTCGGTTCTCCGGGGACTACCGGCCACATCAGCAGCTGGGATGCCAGCACGACCCATTCAACTCGAAACAAAGTTGAATAGACGATCGCCAATCTTGGCATTTAGGATTGTTTCAGTAGATTTCAAGTACTACTTGTAACTAGCGGAATTACTCTATATGTATGCTTGAACTGAACGAAGCTCAACAAAACCTGAGCCACTTGAGATTTTGATCCGTTCTCTGTGCAGGCATGTAATTAAGCTTGATTTCCTGCTTATTGCATTAAATAAAGGGGGAAACCCCTAGTTTACGGGGGTATCTGAGTGAGTTTCTTTCCGAGTGAGCTCGTTTCGAGTATTCATGAATCTTGGTCATGCTTGCTTACAATTCGAGATGCACGATGCAGCTCGGTGGAGTGAGTTCAGCTCGCACATGCCCTGAATTTTAGGACCCGGCAGCTTGTGTCGGTCATTTGATTTCTGCTGCTGCATTTGCATGGTCGGCTCTCGATGTGCCTGTAGAGATCGTCCATCATGCAGAGTGCTGTCGATGTGCTGTGCTGTGCTGTGCATGTGTTAGAGGTACCGGTGCCGGAGAAGATGCTGCCGGGTAGAGGTTCTTTCTTCTTTGGTCTGCCAAACTTCTTGACGTCCAGGTCACTCTCTCCATGCCTTGGTCTGAAATTTCCGTGTCTGACAAGGACAAAGGATGACTCTGAAGTCTGAGCTGAAGAAGAGTCCATCTGACACATGGCCACTTCCAATTTGGTCGCGCCATATCCAGTCACGCTATAGTAGGGTCCGTGTTTGCTTTAATTGAACCGAGCTCTATAAAATCTGAGCTACTTGAAAATGATGATAACATAGGATGTTTTTTCCAGCAATCAATGGTGACCACACGGTTTGCTTTCTCCCATTCGTTTCAGATGAGACTTTGATCAGTTCTTTGTGCAGGTAAGCTTGATTTCCTGCCAGAGTTGTTGTGATTGTCTTCATATTTGACGATCTATCCTTTCGAGTTCTGTGTGCAGAAGAATCAACCAGGAGCAAAGGTGAGGCCCATATCATAACTTTTTGTTCTTGAAATAGCTTATCGGTTCTGTTTTTCTATTGAAAAGTAAGTATTATATAATATACCTCCCTCTACTCCCCTTATAAGGCATTTTTGCAAGCCAATTAAGCCTGGCAAAACGTCTTATAAAAGGGATCAGAGGAAGTAATTTAATGTGCAAATGCTATCCATATGGAGATATTATTTTTACAATATCCATACCAAGGCATGAATGATGAACCCCATGATAACCAAGTCCAGCTATTTTCTTTGACAGCAACAGGTCCAACTTAGTAGTGCCATCCTCTACAGGTCCATGTCCAGCAATAGTAACTATAGCAGAAGTCAGGCTCTCCGTTACGCGTAAGTAGACGAGCTATAGTGTACTTGCCCAAAATAACCAAAACAACATGCACACCAAAGTCGACTGATCTTATGGTCAATTTCCGAGAAAATGCAAAGTATCACGATCTGGTGGAATATTGAAAGCAATGCACATGGAGGGGGCTCATTCCAGGTGGCACTGCTGCTCTCTGCATATGTTTTAAACAGAAGGCCCTTGGCCCGGCTTTATATATAAAGCCATCACGGCAACCACATAGTAGCGATACAACACACACTCCACATAAGTCTGATGCCTCTAAAGTACTGATGCCATAATACAAATAAGCCAAGTCTGATACCAAGAACAACACAAATGATAGACAGGGAAGGTGAAGCACGAGGAGCGGGTGCTAGCGGCAACAAGCGATCGTCGATGGCGTCATTGTCCTCCAGCCCGGGTCCTCGCGTGTAGCCTCCTAACCTCGTCCAGCGCCACGTCCAGCAGTGCTCTGTCCCTCGGTCTGACCAGAACCCTCCAGCTCTGCATGTAGATAGACATTTTGAAGATAGCATCAGCCGGGCTGGAGATGAGAGAGCCCTCGATAGCTAACTTGTTACGGATGTTCCACAGCGTCCAGCATTGCGCTGCGAAAGTAAACCAAGCTATCCTACGGAGTCTACCCGACAAGACGTTGGCAATGGCGATGAAGTCCGCAGCCCCTGCTGGGTTCCATGAGCAGGAGAGAAGGTCCCTTATCCCTGCCCACATAAACTTCGCGATGTGGCAAGTGAAAAAGATGTGGTCGCAAGTTTCCCATTCGCCACAAAGGGGACACCGCCCGTTCGATGGCCCGTGTCGCTTAACTAATTGGTCCCCTGACGGGAGCCTTCCTCGGATGAGTTGCCAAAGGAAGACCCGGATCTTTGGCGGGACTCTAGTGCGCCAAATTTCCTTGAAGTGCGTGACCGTCCCACCCCGGGACAATTTGGAGTACATCGAACAGGTGGAGTACTCCCCAGATCGCTCAAGCGCCCATCGAACCACATCCTCGCCCTCCGAGACCGGCGATAGGTCAAAGATCCTGCAGAGGTTGTCCCATTCCACTCTCTCTGCAAGGCCGAAGGAGCGCCGAAAGCGAATACTCCAGCCCCCGCTGGATCTAACCCCCTGGACAGTTGCAAAGTGGTTGTCGCAGCAGGCGAACAACCTCGGAAAAGTAAAGCGAAGGGGCCCCGTGCCCGTCCACCGCCCTAACCGAAGTAGGTCCGCCGCCCATTGTTAACCTGATGCTTCGCACCCATTTTGAAGTACCATTTGATCTTCTGTATGGCGTTCCAGAATTGCGATCCTTTGGTGGGCACCGCCGGGGAGAACAAATCGTGGTCCCCCAGGTATTTGGCCCTAAGAAGGACCGCCCACAGGCCCTCCTCATTCTGGTAGATCTTCCAGATCCATCTAAGCATGAGGGCGATGTTCATGAACTTGGTGTTGAGGATTCCCAACCCTCCAACCTCGCGTGGTTTGCACACCGAAGCCCAGTCAACCATATGGTACTTACGTTTGGGTCCCACTCCCTCCCAAAAGAAGCGGGACCGGTGTCTATCCATCGCCGCATGCGTCGTGTCATGAAGCAGATAGAGGCCCATTGCAAACATCGGCAAGCTAGAGAGGCAGGAGTTGGTGAGCTCTAGCCTGCCGGCGGATGCAAGGAACAGACCCTGCCACGGCTCCACCCTATGGCCAACCTTTTCTGTGAGGAAGTTCCAGTCCGCAACAGAGAGGGGCGATCGGCCGACCGGTAAGCCGAGGTAGTGTAACGGCAGCTCCCCACTTGCGGTTGAGGGCGTCGACCACCCGCGACGTTCAGTGTCGTGGACCCCTATCACGACCGCTTCGCTCTTAGCGAAGTTAATCTTAAGCCCGGACATGTTCTCAAAGCATAGTAACAGGAGCTTAAGGTTGGCCAACCCCAAGTCGGATGGTTCGATCATAATCAGGGTGTCATCCGCATATTGGAGGTGGGTGATCCCGCCGGGGATCAGGTGGGGCACCACACCCTTGAGGTGCCCAGAATCGGTAGCCCTGGCGATGATTGCAGCCAGGGAATCCACCATGAAGTCGAACAAGATCGGAGAAAGAGGGTCCCCTTGTCGCACTCCGCGCGCGTTTCTGAAGTTATCCCCGATGACACCGTTCACGTTGATCGCGGTCTGGCCACCCGAGACCAGTTGCATCAAGCGGTGAACGATCATAGGGGAGAAGCCCTTTCTCAACAGAACTTCTCTCAGGAAGTCCCAACTTACCCGATCGAAGGCCTTCTCAAAGTCAAGTTTGAGAAGGAGGCCCTTGAGTTTCTTAACCCTCAACTCGTGGGCGATCTCATGGAGTGCAAGCACGCCCTCGTGCAGGCATCTCCCTTTTATGAATGCCGATTGGCTGCGGTCAATCGTCCTATGCGCAAGCGGGGCAAGGCGGGTAGCGTAAGCCTTGGCAATGAATTTAAAAATAACATTGATTAAAGCGATGGGTCTAAACTGTTTGATGGTGTCTGCCCCCTGAACTTTCGGAATAAGACTGATGACTCCAAAATTGAGGCGCGCGATGTCAACCCTCCCTAGGGTGAAGTCGTTCAGGATCTGGAGGATCGGACCCTTCAAAAGATCCCAAAATTTCTTGAAGAAGAGGACCGGAAGCCCATCCGGGCCTGGAGCTGAGTCAGGTTTCATGCCCGCGAGCACCTCATCCAACTCAGCCGGGGTGAAGGTAAGCTCAAGGCTCCGGTTCTCCTCATCAGAAATTCTCTTGTTAGGTGGCCAAAGGTCCTGAGCAAGAGAGAAAGCCCTTTCCTCCCCCTCAGCGCCCATTAAGCCTTGGTAGAACTGGTAAACGTGCCCCATCAGCTCAGCCTGTTCTGAGATCTCGCCCTCGTCAGTCACCAGGCGAGGGATGAGGCACTTCCTACGCCTCCCGTTGGCGTAGGCGTGGAAGAAGGCGGTGCAGGAGTCACCTTTTAGGGTCCATTGGAGTCTGCTGCGTTGTCTCCAGTAGTCTTCCTCCGCGCTGTCTAGCTGCACAATCTAATCCTCGAGGAAGTAGCGGATGGCCCAACCCTCCTCGTCAAGGCCAGAGGAGTCAGCTAGAGTGTCCAGCTCCTTAATCTGGGTGAGGAGGTTGTCCCTTGCCTCCCGCTTCTGTTTGCCTAAGTTGGCCCCCCAACCTCTTAGGTGCTGCCGAAGGGACCTCGCAACGCAATGCTCTCTGCATATGTACCTACTATATATCAAAGGGGTGTCTCGTGTGATAGTTGTCGCTCACAGCTCACCAAGTCGTCACCACCACTGGCCGCCCATGGCTTTACCTCCATGGGTTCGTCTTCTGCTGCTCCTGGCAGTCGTCCCTGCCTTCCGTGTCCGCCCACTTGTTGAAGACGTCGATGGCAGCGTGGCCACCCAGCCCATGCGGCCATCTGCAATCTCATGCTCAACTGCCAGCAACTACAGCGACGGAAGCCCATACCATGTGAACTTGTACCGGCTCCTGTCGGACATCCCCATGGCCGTCGATTCCAACGGCTTCTTCAACGGGACGTTTGGGCGGCAGGCGATGAGGCCTTCGGCCTCTTCATGTGCTACGCCGGCGACACCGACTCTGAATGCCAGGACTGCCTCAATCGCGCACCCGATGGTATCATGAAGTTGTGCCCATACAGCCGGACGGTTCGGGCCGTCTACAACTCTTGCTCCCTCCGATACTCTGATGAGTCATTCTTCTCCGTTGCTGACCTCTCCATTGTTGACATGGCTGACCTTTCCATCGCGTCCCAGGTCGAACAAACCCCTTACCGACCTTAGAACCACATAGCCCCTGATCAAACTTGGTACGATGGAGGCGTACTTGTAGGGCACGTCGTGGACACGGTTGGCTTCAGCCAAACAAGGCTCAAGCTGATTCATCGGCTCACGGTGAAGGCCACCCAAGCGGCTGTGCGGATCGCGGAGGGCACACAACCGTTCACTGGTATGCAGTGGTTGCAGGCGGTGGTGCAGTGCACGAGGGATCTGCCACCGAGCGAGTGCACACGCTGCCTCTCCTACTACACCGATCAGCTGCCACGACTGTTCCCAAACAACACCGGCGGCGCCATCAAAGGGTCGAGCTGCTACCTGCGGTACGCTGTCCTCGCAGAAAAACCGCGGACCGTGCAGGTGCGGATGGAGAGATACCTATATAGCGAGAAATATCGCAGAGAACATGAGAAGCAGATGACCAAGAATGAAAAGTACCGTGAGGAGTACCGCAGAGAACGACGACGAAATGTGGCCATCGTTGCCATCCTTGTCACCATCTCTATGGTGCCAGTGGTGTGCCTGATCGGCACGTTGGTTCAGTTCCTGAGTTACAGGTGGCTATATTGGATGGCGGTGGCCAGGGTTGCTGTGAGATCAGACCTAGAAAGTCTTGCGAAAGTGATGGCTTACTATCGCGGCAAAAGCATATACGAAGATGAGTTCGAGCAAGGTACTGGACCCCGACGGTTCACATACGATGAGCTTGTGGCTGCCACCAACGGCTTCTCCAGCCAGAACAAGCTAGGCGAAGGAGGCTTCGGGTGTGTGTACTGGGGGTTCCTCAACGAGGCGAATCTTCACATCGCAGTGAAGAAAGTGTCCAAGAGCTCTCGTCAGGGCTGGAAGGAGTTTGTTTCAGAGGTGAGGATCATCAGCCGGCTCCAGCATCGAAACGTTGTGCAGCTACTTGGATGGTTTAATGGTGGTGACGAAGGCGATCTCCTGCTTGTCTATGAACTGGTAGCCAATGGCAGTCTCGATGCTCACTTGTACAAGCCGAACTACTTGCTGCCATGGACAGGCAGGTACGAGGTCGTGTCGTGCACAGGGACGTCAAGCCAAGCAATATCATGCTGAACGCGTCCTTGAAAGCCAAGCTCGGTGACTTTGGCCTCGCAAGGTTCGTCTGCGACGGTCGCGGCTCGCTCACAACAGGTGCAGCCGGGACACTCGGGTAACCCAAAGTGCGTGTACTCAGGCATGGCCAGCATGGAGTCCGACATGTTTTTTCGATATGGGAGCATTGTTTCGGCCTCTGCATTAATAGATGCACACAGCCAAGTTTTTATTAAAACGAAGGTTCAAACAAGTATCCTTATTACAACCCAAAACCATCAAAAAAATGTAACAGTAACCAGCCAAACAAAGATGAAAAGAAAAACAAAATCTATCCATCTTCAAACTTTGATTTTTTTAATGTGCGGCCATCCAGTAGCCTGGAAATAGCAGTCCCGTGTGACCTCCAAAAGTCGGTTGCATCCAATATCCATAATATCCCGCTAGTCCTCCGGAAGAAGGTATGCCCATAGCTGTATCCAATGCGCCGCACGAAGAATAACCTGCAAAAAATTGGTTCCCTTCTGTTTGTTAAACACAATATCATTTCTACTAGTCCATATTGACCAACAAAGTGCAGAAATGCCAATGCGAATATGATCTTTATCCTGTTTACTCACCCCATTCAACCAATTACCAAACATATTAGTGATATTTGTTGGAGGAGGAATGTTATAAGCAAAGAATACCATTCTCCAAATCAATTTTGCAAATGGACAAGAGAGAAATAGATGATCAATCGTCTCATTGTTATCACAAAAACAACATTTTTGACAACCAGTCCATTTTCTCTTAATCAGATTATCCTTAGTAAGTAAAACCTTATTACTAAGAAACCACATAAAAATCTTTATCTTGAGGGGTATTTTAATCTTCCAAAGGTATTTTCTCAGAAATCTAGCATCTGTTAGTTTCCAAACAAACTTGTCATTGTCATCTGTCAATTGTAACCACAAACTCCATTTATGTTCATTAAGGTATCTCCTAAAACCAATATTAATAGGAGATTGACCCAAAACCGTAGATACCAACACATTCTTTCGTTGGACAATATTGTAAAGAGATGGATATTGTTGAGCTAATGACACCTCACCAAGCCAAATTCATTTTTCACTCGCATTAGCCCCTTCCAAAAAGGAGAATCAGTTGGTTTTTCTTCCACTTGAGACAAAGTCTTATTCTTAATATATTTGTTATGTAACAATTGTTGCCAAACTCCATCTTCAGTTAATAACTTGAAAAGCCATTTGCTTAACAAACATTTATTTTTCAATTCAAGAACTTCAACACCGAGATCCCCTTGATCCTTTGGTCTACAGATGATATTCCAGCGAGATAATCTATATTTCTTTTTGTGTTCATCAGATTGCCAAAAAAAACGAGATCTATAAAAATCAAGTCTCTTCATCACTCCTTTAGGAACCTCTAGGAAGGATAACATAAACATAGGTAGGCTAGTGAGAACGGAGTTGATGAGGATAAGTCTATCACCATAAGATAGCATTTTACCCTGCCAACATCCTAACTTTGCAGCAAACCGATTTTCCACTGGGTTCCATTCAGAATTGCGGAGCATTGATGAATCGGAATACCTAGGTACTTGAGTGGCAAAGATCCGGATGCACACCCAAAAAATTCTTTATATTGATGTACAGCTTTGGTGTCGTCCTTCTGGAGATCGCCTGTTGCCGAAGGCCAGCCGTGGCCCGAGACGATGACGAGGGAGTCATCATCCACCTGGTGCAGTGGGTCTGGGAGGCTTACGGCCAAGGGACCATCCTTGAGGCAGCCGATGTGCAGCTGGACGGCAATTTCGTCGAGCAGGAGATGGAGCATGTCATGATGGTCGGGCTTTGGTGTGGGCACCCTGATCCCGGCATAAGGCCATCCATCAGGCAGGCCGTCAGCGTTCTGCGGTTGGAGACGCCGCTGCCAATTCTCCCGGTGAAGATGCCGGCACGACCCAATCAACTCGTAACAAAGTTGAATAGATAATTGCCAATCTTTGCATTTAAGGTCGTTTCAGAAAATTTCAAGTACTACTTTTAACTAATGGAATTACTTTATATATCCATGCTTGAAGTGAACCACACTCTTACAAAATCTGAGCTACTTGTTGAAAGTACTGTATGCAACTTGATCACCTAGGACGTTTTTCCAGCAATCGATGATGTTGACATGGTTGCATTTTTGTTGGATTCAGATGAAATTCGATCCATTATTTGTGCTTTTTTCCAGTAATGTATGCAACACTTGTATTTTGTTGGATTCAGATGATTTAAGCTTAATTTCTTGCTATTGGAGATATCATTTTGATTGCTCATGTCGTAGCTAGTGTTCATATATAAGGCGTGGCCTGAATTTCAGGATGCAGCAACTCTTGTTGATCGAGTGGCTCTGCTGCTGCAGTGACATGTGACATGAGCGGCTAGGGGGCATTCGGTGACCGGCCATCAGGCATGTCACCGGCGATGTGCTGCTGGCGCGTTCGCGGGTCCTCTGCCGGGGTCAGCTCTTCCGGTCTCCCCATCCCCCTCCCCCCGCATATATTGCACGGCAGTCTAAATATCTCTGGCCAGTTGATCTTATCGTTTTGTATCTGATCTTGTACTGACCTATTGTGTCATTATCTGAGACTCTGGGTAGTATGAAGTATCGTATCGTTGTCTGCTAGACTGCTTGCAAACAACTGACATCAATCCAGAATAAATACACCCATTTGGGAATTTATATTCTCGTTCTTATCCTTGCGATTCTGTAGCAACACATGGTATATATATAGTTTCGAACGAAAATTACCGTGTGTTGTATGGTTGTTTCTTAGATTTATGAATTTATTTCTGAGGTTTCGATTAATATTTTTTTCGGTGTCACAATGAAATGCTTCCATGAATGTGGATATGACGCTGACATCTCTGAACCATATCGATGCCGATCAAAAAAACTTGCCGACCAAGTCCTCGTCAATCGAGATTGACCCAGGAGAAAGATACCGTGTTTTAGATCGCAGTATGTGACCAAACCCACGTACGGCCTCCTCTAACCTAGCCGCCGCCTCCTCTTCTCCCGCCCCCTCCTGGGTGGCGGCGGAGGATCTACCCGCCCCGCTCCGAGCAGCCGCCCCCGGATCGCCGCACCTCAGCCGCCGCTGCCTTGGCCTTGGCCCCGGCTTCGGCCCAGGCCCGGCCACAGCCCCGGCCCCGGCCTCGGCCACGACGGCGGTGGCGGCGCCCCTTCCGTCGAACGACGAGGGGGAGGAGAGGGTTTCCACGGTGGCGTTCCATGGGAGGTGATGAAGCGCCGGTGGAGGAAGCCGGGCGGCACGGCTATTTGGCCGGGGCCTGATGCTCTCCGTCGGTAGCCATGGAGGATTCGGTGGAGCGGTGGCGGCCTCCGCCCCGGTGACGGTTCAGCGGTGGTACGCATGATCCGCGCCGCCGTCTTCTTCCCTGGTGATCCGACAGGAGGGACTGGCAGCGTGGGGGCTGCTGGTCTTGCTTTGTTTTTGGTGGCGGTCCTCGGATTTCTCGCAAGCGAAGATGAAGATCTACCGGAGGTCAGTTTGCTTTGATCTAGCTGGAGAGATGAGTTCCGGAAAGCTCCGCTGGCGAATGGAACAGTGCATATTTTGCCTGCAGTTTGCTGGATCGGGTGGTATTCGGTCACGCGCACCCATGTTTTTATTCCGACCGTTTGGTTCCGGAGGGAGCGCCGCGAAGCTATATTCTGTGTTGACATCTGGTGACTTTTTGGTCCATGGTGAAGTCAGAAGAAGGAATATCATGAAGGCCGGATTGGTGGACTGACTAAAGGAGGTTCGAGTCAACGTGATGTTGAGGGATCTGCTTGGCGTTCTGGGCTTGCAGCAGTGGTATGCATGTGGGGGTGGCAGCACAGGGAAAGTTCGGAGTCTTACCTCTCAGGGTGAAAACCCAAGGTCTGGCCTTAACTGGTTGTGCCTGGCAATGTTCTTGTTGGAGGCATTGTTTTGAGAGTGGAGACTATCTTCAGGGAGAAATCCTAAGACCATTGGTCGGGCGACGACGGCGTTGGTGCACTGTTTCCTTCTTGGAGGCGTCGCTTTTGGAGAGTCTGTACTTCATGTGTTGTCATGGTGGTGGTTGTATTGCTGTTGCTAGGTCTAGAAGGCTGTAGCGGGACTTTATTTTCTTAGTTTTCTTTTCTCTTTTTTAGCTGTGTGCATCTGTACTGCCATTAGGGTGGAGCGTTGTTGCAGAGGCTGGATGTAATTGGTATCTTTTGATATTAATATGCGCGTCTGGCCCCTAGCGCCGGTGGTTGTGAGCGGAGGTGCTAGACCTGGAAAACGACACTCCCTACGATCCATAATAAGTGTCAGCGTCACTTTATGGACCGGGGAGGGGGTACCGTGGTTCGGACGGCTGGCGGTATGCGAGATTGCGAGGCTCGAGCACGTCTGGCCGTGGTGGAATGGATGTCGATGAGCCTGCGGACGACGAGGGCTCTGCATTCCCGCACCAGGGAAGTGGCTGCGTGTACAATGGGCAAGTGCACAGGACCACCTATATCCCGTCCAACTTCAACCGCGCCTTTCATTTCCTGCGCAGGCAGCTGCAGCCTGCTTGCTTGACTTCCATTGACTCGTAGTAACTTTTATGAGTAATCTGCGGTGGGCCCAAGGCCAGCTGGCTGAACTCAAATTTTCATTACAAAAAATGGTAAACCAAAAATTCGGAAAACAACTACATATCCACAACTAACAAAGCGAAACCAGCTCGATCAATCAGCAACAACTAGATGTAAGAACATGGCAGCCCAGTCCTGGAGCCTGCAGGAGGTTCAAGTATGAGTTGGATTTGGATGTCATGTATGTTATTTGCTATTGGCCAACCGTACTTAGCCACAGAAATAAACAATAATACAAGTCTTTTGGTCATAGCGCAAGAAAAAACTGGAATTTTCTTGAGGGATTAGGTGCATGTAATATATAGTTCTCATACCAACAAAGGAAAACATTTCAGTTTTCAAGAAGTCAGGTTCAATCGAAATTTTCTCTTGGAACCAAGTGGAAAGCGAACTATGGAAAACTCCGTAAGATTCCATGCTACAAATCTGACAAGTCCAACTCTCGTAGCTTGGTTGCTCTACTGCAATCGCTATCTCAGAGAAAATTATTAGAAAATGGAATCAACTCCAGAAAATACGTACAATAAAACTAGGTGGTCGTGAAATTCTGAAAACAATGCAGATGGAGTGGATCTCACGGTGTATTGACTACTGAGGTATGGTTTCTCTACCTATATCAAGGGGTGATGTCTTAGGTTATTGGGTCGCTAACCGAGTCACCAGTCACCAACATTCTCCACAGCTGCCTAGCCATGGCTCCACCTTCATGCTTTCGCCTTCTGCTACTCATAGCTGTATTCGCCGCGTGCTATGCCTGCGCTATTTGCGTTGCCGTCGACGGCAGCAAGACCCTGCGGCCATCCGTAGTCTCATGCTCAACTGCTGGGAACTACAGCAATGGAAGTCAGTACCACAAGAACCTCTACAACCTCCTTTTGGCCATCCCCATGGCCGCCGCGCAGAACGGTGGCTTCTTCAATGGCACGGTCGGCGCAGAGGTCGATGAGGTATTCGGCCTCGTCATGTGCTACACCGGCAGCACTGACACCGAGTGCGTGGACTGCCTTACCGGTGCGCCTGAGGGAATCATGAAGTTGTGCCCGCACAGCCGAACGGTTCGTGCTGTCTATGGCGCATGCACCCTTCGGTACTCCAACGAATCGTTCTTCTCCGTCGCCGACCTTGCCATCGAGCACCACCATGTGCAACAAATACCACCATATTACAGTGATGCAGTTACACTTGCAGCGTATCTCCTCGATACTGCTGGCATGAGTCGCACAAGGTTCGAGTTGTTTCGTGGGCTCGCGGAGAGGGCTGGGTTATTGGCTGGGCGAGTTGCTTGGGACATCCAACGGCTCAACGATGCACAGGAGATGACCGCGGGGGTGCAGTGCACAAGGGACCTGCTAGCAAGCGAGTGCCTGCGTTGCCTCTCCAACTTCACTGATCAGCTGCCGCGATTGTTGCCGACCAACAGCAGCGGTGCCATCAAGGGATACAGTTGCTACCTGATTTATTTCATCACCACCAAAAAGCCTTTGGTTCAGGATTTGATCCATATATGGGACAACGAGATTTATGAGACGAGTAGCGACCGGGCAGCCATGGAGTCAGAACGCAGTATTGAGCGCCAAAAACAGGAGCACCAAAACCAGGAGCGCCAAAAACAGCGACGACGAAAAGTGGCTATCATCATGGGCCTTGTCGTCGGTGCAACGGTGCTCGTGCTCTGCATGATTGGCCTATCTGTGCGGTACAAGTTGAACTGGTGGCAAAGGCGCATGGCTGCGGCCAAAGTCTTCACAAGATCAGCGGCCAAGGTCTTCACAAGATCAGCGCTGCTGAAAGAGATGGCCTACTTCCGCGGAAAAAGACTATATCACGACGAGCTGGAGCAAGGGACTGGCCCCAGGCGATTCACATACCATGAGCTCGCGGCTGCCACCGACGGCTTCACCAGCGGGAACAAGCTAGGTGAAGGAGGCTTCGGGTCCGTCTTCCGGGGGTTCATCACCGATGCAAACCTCCATATCGCCGTAAAGAAAGTGTCCAAGAGCTCCCGCCAGGGCTGGAAGGAGTTTGTTTCTGAGGTGAAGATAATCAGCCAGCTCCGACATAGAAATCTTGTGCAGCTCCTTGGATGGTTCAACGGTGGCAATGATGACGATCTCCTGCTCGTTTACGAACTGATGCCCAACGGCAGCCTGGATGCTCACTTGTACAAGCCAGACCACCTCCTGCCATGGACAGTCAGGTATGAGGTCGCGCTTGGCCTTGGCTCCGCGCTGTTGTATCTGCACCAAGAGATGGAGCAGTGTGTCGTCCACAGGGACATCAAGCCGAGCAATATCATGCTGGACGTGTCCTTCAAAGCCAAGCTCGGTGATTTCGGGCTAGCAAGGTTTGTGTGCGACGGCCGGGAATCGCTCACGACGGGCGCAGCCGGGACGCTTGGGTACATGGACCCAAAGTGCGTGTTCTCAGGCACGGCCAGCATGGAGTCTGATGTGTACAGCTTTGGGGTCGTACTGTTAGAAATCGCATGCTGTCGAAGGCCAGCCGTGGTCCGAGACGATGACGAGGGAGCTGTCATCCACCTGGTGCAGTGGGTCTGGGAGGCGTATGGCCAAGGGGCCATCCTCGAGGCAGCGGATGTGCGGCTGGACGGCAAGTTCGTTGAGCAGGAGATGGAGCGTGTCATGGTGGTCGGGCTCTGGTGCGGGCACCCTGACCCCGTCCTGAGGCCATCCATGAGGCAAGCCGTCAGCGTTCTACGGTTGGAGACGCCACTGCCAAGCCTCCCTGTGAAGATGCCGGTCCCAGCCTACATGAGGCCGCCACTGGCTGATGACTCTTTTGGTTCTCTGGGGAATACTGGCGGCATCAGCAGCGGTGATACCAGCACGACCCATTCAACTCGAAACAAAGTTGAATTGATGATCATCAATCATGGCATTTAGGATCGTTTCAGTAAATTTCAAGTACTACTTGACTACTTGTAACTAATGGAATTGCTCTATATGCATGCTTGAAATGAACCAAGCTCAGCAAAACCTGGGCTACTTGAGATTTTGATCCGTTTTCTGTGCAGGTATGTAATTAAGCTTGATTTCCTGCAAGAGGTGTTACCGTCTATCTGAGTGAGTTCCTTTCAAGTATTCATGAATCTTGGTCATGCTTGCTTACAACTTGAGATGCACGATGCATCTCGGTGGAGTTCAACTCTGGCATGCCCTGAATTTTAGGGTGCGGCAGCTTGTGTCGGGCATGAGAGTTGTGCTGCTGCATTGGCATGGCCGGCTGTCGATGTGCCTCCACAGACCGTCCATCAGGCAGATTGCCGTCAAATGTCAATGTGATGTGCTGTGCACGCGGTAGAGGTGAGAAAATGTCGCCAGGAGAGGTGAGAAAATGTCGCCAGGAATATACTCTTTGGTCTGCCAAACCTCCTGAAGTTCAGGTCACTTTCTAGTCCATGCCTTGGTCTGAAATTCTGAGTCCGACAAGGACACAAGGCGACTCTGAAGACTGAAGTCTGTGCTGAAGAATAATCGGCTTCTTCTAGCTGAGAAAAATCCGTGTAAATTTGTGGCTACAAGACTCACCGAGAAGATTGAGTTCATCGATGCCGTGCTCTATCTTGCTCCACCAAGAGAACAATGAGAGCATCTCCAGCCGCGTCCCACAAAGCGTCCTCCAAAGGGATTTGGGGCGCGCCGGACCAAAAAACATTTCCAGCCGCGTCCCCTAAAGTCCATTTTTGTCCGGCGCGGCCCGATACGGTGTCCGGCGTCCCGAGCCTGTCCCCATCCCACAAGGGACGCACCGGGGACGCCGGACACACCGAAAAGCGAGGCGAACCGACGCGGGCCCGGTGCGTCAGCGGCTCAGTGGAAAATCGTCTCCCACTCCCGCCAAATCCCGCCCCTCCCGCCATATCGCTCCTATCCCGCCGCACATTTCTGGCCTCCCAGCACATATCCCGCCGCCGATTCATTTCTCCTTTCCCCGCCGATTTGTTTCTCCCTCCCGCCGTCCACCCGCCGCCGCTACCCTCTCCCCATTCCATGACGCCGCCGGTAGCCCCCAAGAAGATGGCCAAGAAAGCGGCCAAGAAGCCGCCGGGCAATGCGACGAAAGGGACGAAAGCGCCGTTCACGAAGCCGCGGAAGGCGCTTGCGGTGACCCAGCATACCACTGCATGTTGTAGTATACAAGTCGTTGATATGATCTTTGTGAAGGGACTTCCTCACAAATTGCCATATCCCTCAGAGTGGTACAACAGAAATATTGCAGGTCATAACACTCCATACATTATTACAAACATTGTCTTAACAAGTTGGTATTCTCACAGGTCCTATGAGAACACCCTAAGATACTACTTAAGTACGATTACAACTTATAACCATATATGAAAGAGAGCTCAACATCTTATTAAGGTAAGTTCTACGTTGCTCGGCTCTATAATACTAGAGTTTATCACTACTCCTCCACCTCCGTGACATCTGGTCCGTAGACTATCCCATAGTCTACTCCTTCCACTCCGCCGGTAAGATCAGGTTCCTCGTAGACCAGCTCGTAACCTCCTTCCGGTGCTCCATCATTGATGACCTCCACTTTAGGATCACAGTCTAGCAAGGGTGTCGAAAGAAAGTGAGTACAGAGGTACTCAGCAAGTTCTAAAAGAGTAAAAAGGTGTTTGATGCACTAGCTACGACCATTGATCAGGAAATCGCAGGTCAATGCATGTTTCGAAATCATTTCTTCAAAAGGTTGCTTTTATTATGAAAACTATGCCCGTCAGTCTTCACAGGTTGACCAGAACTTCATGGAGTTCCTTTCCTGCCGCGTTCGCAGTTCCCTTCCCGGAACAAGGAGTGACAGCCACAATTTGATACACTCTGCAGAGGTGCGTTACTTTTCCCATAAGATATTCCACCCTTTTTGCCATCCGCAGGGACTTGCCCCCGTTCACACTTCCTTTGGTGTGAGGCCAGGTATGAAAATCCAAGCCCACACCGCCTTCTCCGCGACTGCAAACCCACCCTTTTGTCCAACCGTACACCCCCAGTAGACTTCTCCCGATAATACGGCTTTGCTCACGGTGTACTCCGGACAATCCATCATAGATCGTAGAGCTTATCATCACTAATGGATGGGGATTTAAAAGGATTTCCCAACCTATTGCGGTAGTGCCTCCAGCACCCCACCGGCTCTACCAATCCGTTGGCGTGCAGAAGGGAAAAGATACGGCTGGCTTCCCCAGAGCCATTATAGATCTCATGGTCAACGCGGTTTGTACGGCGCTAGAATCACTGGGCGGCATTGGTAATTAATCCTAGGGTGATATAACCCATGCAATGGAACCTCCACCATATCAACACATACCATGGTTCCATCGCCAGCCACATAGTCATATTCATAATTGGAAAAGTAACATTTCATTTGCAATGCAGGAATGATAAGTATTTAGCTTTGCAGTAAAACGATAGAAAATACTCAAGTTGATATGAGCAAGGGTGAACTTGCCTGTGGACTGCGAGATAGTGCAGTTCAATGCAGTTGATGGAACTTGGACCTCAGGTTCTGTAAGAAGCATCATTGTCCGGTAAGGACAATGTTATAAAATCCAAATAATGCAATCATGGATGTATTATTTTATGTTGAATCCCTTTACCCCGCTGAGTTATATCAATTTAGGGTTGAGTTTAAGATTTAGGTCTTTGACGGTAACTTGCAATTGATTTAAAAGTATAAACCATTTTAATTCACACAAAGTACAACAATTCAAAGTAAAACTATTTTACTTGGTGATTCCCTTAATCATTCCAAAAATAATTTGAAATTATAGAGTTATCTCTATAGTTTTTGGAATAAAAAGGAATATAGTATTTTCTTGGAAAAATACCCTTTTCCAATAGAAATGACTTGGAATAATAGAATTTCATTTTGAAATGTTTGAAAATAAGTATTTGAACTTATTTGAGATTTTTCCTTGAATTTTAAATACAAGGAAATAATAGTTTAAAATTCCAAGTTATTATTTAAATTCTTAAAATTCATAATTTTGAATTTGTTTCATAAATTCCATTTCATATTTTATTCTTGTTAAGATTTATTTTTCATTCATTAATCCAATTTTTAATGGATTTTTTAGAGTTCTATTTTATTTACTAAAAATTGGTAAAGTTCTGGCCTTTTATTAATTGTTAAAAGACCAAAATACCCCTGGCCCCTATTGGGCCCAGCCCATTTACCTAAAGCCCAGGGACAGCCCAATAAGGCTTGTCCCTTATGGGTCGGTGGCGCCGAATGGCCCACCTCTCTCACTCACTCGGCCCTCTCTCTCTCGTTCACCTCTAACCCTAACCTCCTGCGACGCCCGTGGCGATGGCGTCGCCGCCATGGCCGCCGCCTCGCTCCGGCCAGTTTCGAGCTCCCCCGCCGTAGCCACCTATCAAACCAGAACCACCGCGCGTAGATCTATCGATCTGTCCGCGTGGTTTTCCCCTTCTCTTCCTCTCCTGGCGAATCGCCTCCGTTCTGGATCTCGTGGAGAATCGCCTCGACGAAATCCGGCGAGATCTCGTCCTCGCCGACGATGGTGCGCTCCTGGGGTTGACTTGGCGCAGGTGCTGCTCGCAGTACTCGTGCCGTGCCTCAGGTGCTCGCTACGGTGGTGTTGGGTTCGTGTTCGTGTTCGTGTTTGCCGGCGTAACGTCGGCGCCTACCCTGGATTTGCAGCTGTTAGGGCCGCGCGAGCACTGCCTCGCCATGCCCTAGCTTCTGCTTCCAGGCGCAAGTAAGTACTTCATCTCCTCCTTCTCTTCTGTGCGCCTCCCTTGCTAATGTTCTTCTTCCTCCTCATGCTCTGTTGCTCTCTGGTGATCCTGTGATCACACAGAGCTATGCCATAGTTGCTTAACCTTCCAGTGCTGTTACCTACTGCAAGCTCATGGCCAACTTACCGCCATCGGTATCGCCGTGTTGCTTTGCTTGCGATTCATGCTTTACTTGCTTCCCTGCTGCTCCTAGCATGCCCTGTACTTGCCATGCTCTGCTGTGCTTGCTTAAGAGCTTGCTATACCATGCTATACTTGATTATGGCTTGCTTGTGCTTACTGCCATGTCATATTTGCTTGTCTAGGTGTACTGTGATGTATCAGTGACACTTGTGTGTGCCAGTGGTGCCTGTGATATGCTTCTGTGCTTCCTATACAAGCTAATGATCCATTGGATCATCCTTTGCTTGTTGGCTAGCTTAACTGGATAGCTTGACTTGGTTTAATTGATCCATTTGATCAATTAACTGTCAGTGATAGCTTACTGATTAATCCTGTGGCTAAGTGATTCACTTTCCTTGTTGATGCTGATGCTCAAGCATCCTTATGCTGTTGCTTACTTGTGCTATTGCTTATTTAAGCTACCTGGACTTGCTCCAGTGGCTATGATGCAGTGATTAAGCTGTGTTGCCTTGTGTTATGCTGCTGTCAGTACTAAGCATGGATCTGTGATAAATTCATGCTTGTATTATTTAAGTGATGATGAACTGCTTATGCAGTAATGACTTAAATGATTTGCTTGTATATGACTTTGATATTCATGATTATTTAGCAAGCAAATGAATCTGAATCCATTCCTGGATAATGATGTGCTATGGTTGGCTTTCTTTTAAATGGTGCTTAAGTGTGATGTGATCTCAGTAGCATTGCTACTGATTGGTTGCTCACCAATTTAATTGGATCTTGTGGCTACTCAACCTTTGCTTGCATATTTGGGAATCATACTTGATATGAATGCCAATATGCTTGCCTGATGAAAATCTAGGGTTTACTGATGGTTCATAGCTTAGGATTTACTGTGTAGTCTTATTAGCTGCTAATCCTTGCAATTCATCTACTGGTGCTATCTGTGCATCTGATCTGGCTAGTGTATGCATCTGTGCATGTGTGCTAGTTTCTGTGTACAAGATCTGTATCTAGATGCTTTCTATTTTTAGTGGCTTTAGACTGGCAGTAATCCTTGGTGAAAACCAAGTGATGATCTACCCCTTGAGCATCTGCTCAATCCCATGCTTATGTTATGCATATTGTATGGATCAAATCCATTGGATCTGTCCAGGAACTTGGTATACCTTGTTCCAGCTCCTAGATTGAAATATTTGGTTGTTGCAGACTTGGGGTTCTTGTGCACAGCCCTTCACCTCCAGGTTCTGGTTGAGCTTCTCAGGTCACCATGATTCCTGGGGATGAGTGGTTGTGTGTGTTGGGTTGTTCTTGAGTATGAACTGGATGAACTGGTGCTTGTTCTTACTTCACCCTTACCTGGTGATTTGCATATGTGGTCGACTGTCATGGTTCTAGGGTTTGTGTGCTATTTATATGGTCTCTACTTCTTCCCTGGCCATGACACACAAGCCTAGTTACTTTATGACTCACCCCTTGCATTGCCTTGCTGTTGCTTGGCTAGCAACAGCCTTCATATGGTGAAACTTGAGCCCATGTGGCTTGCTCAGTGTTGGTCTGCCTATGCCTATCTTGTGTTGTCCAGAAATTTGGACAAGCACAAGTGTGATGTGACAGTTTCACTGTCCAAACTGAATTTGGTGTTATTTCTGCTAACTGTCTAAACTGAACTTCAGTTTAACACTAACATTATGGCTAGTACTTGCTATTTGTTTTGCAGGTTTTGAAAGTGAATATGACCAGAAGATCATTCCTCAAGTCACTTAGTTTAGGTTTAGTTTAGAATAACTTGTAATTTTCCTTTTCTTTTAATTCTGATCATTATGTCTCAATTCTTGTATCAAGAATATTGTAAAGACTTTGTAATTGTGTTGTATATCAATAAAGCTCAAGTTTTTGGTTTATGAGCTTTTGTATTATGTAAGTGTATATTCTTGATTAAATATTGTATTTGATATTCACTTTGAAACTCAAAATGATTTGAATTTATATCTTGTGTTTGAATTTTAAATTCATTGTTTATATTGTGTGATGTTTATAGTTAAATGTTTAACACTTATCAAATGCAATCATTCCCCAAAGTAACAAGATACAAAAGAGATCATGTCGAAATTTCCCTAACTCACATTGCCTAACCCTAATTGCAAAATGAGAGAGAACCTCCATCCCTCTTAGGTTTAGTTGCAATAAGGCGCGAAAATTTCCCCCGTTTTGCGATGAAATGCACAATCCTTTTCTAAATCTACCCTTCGTTGTTCCTATGTTCTGGGTTATTAAAGCCTCTCCCCCTTAACAGAAACTTCTTCCCGAAGTTAAGATTGATACCTGAACATCTCGGGGTAAGACTTCCTGAGTTCCTCTTCTGTCTCCCAAGTTGCTTCTCGCTCAGGATGATGTTGCCATTGAACTTTGCAATATTTGATTGCTCTGTTTCTTAACTTCTTCCATTGTACTTCTAAGATCTTTTCAGGTCTTTCCACATAAGTTAAATCAGATTGCAATTCTATTTCTTCATATGTAATGGGATCATGCGGTGCCTTCAAACACTTTCTGAGTTGTGATACATGAAACACATTGTGAACTTGACTTAATTGAGCCGGTAATTCTAACTCAAAAGCTGTTCCTCGGTTCTGGCTGAGTATCTTGAATGGTCTGATATATCGAGGACTTAACTTTCCTTTTACTCCGAACCTCTTAAGTCCTTTTATTGGGCTAACCTTTAAATAAACCATGTCTCCCACTTTCGGTTCCCAATCTCTCCGTTTCAGGTCGGCGTAACTCTTCTGACGACTCTGAGCTATTTTGAGTCTATCCCGGATCACCTCGATGACTTCTTGTCTCTCCTTGATGTAATCTGGTGTAAACTCCTTGTTTTCTCCGGTTTCAAACCAACAAATTGGTGATCGAC
This sequence comes from Lolium perenne, assembly GCF_019359855.2. Classification (NCBI taxonomy): domain Eukaryota; kingdom Viridiplantae; phylum Streptophyta; class Magnoliopsida; order Poales; family Poaceae; genus Lolium; species Lolium perenne. The sequence continues at coordinate 26,780,826 of NC_067248.2, read as the reverse complement.
ACTTTCTTCCGTATAATGCTTCGTACGGTGCCATCTGGATACTACTATGATAACTATTGTTATACGAGAATTCTGCCAAAGGTAAATGGTCCTCCCATGAACCTCCAAAGTTTAGAGCACAAGCTCTAAGCATGTCCTCAAGTATCTGATTGGTTCTTTCGGTTTGTCCTCCGGTTTGTGGATGATAAGCGGTACTGAAATCCAACTTGGATCCCAAAGCTTCTTGGAGTTGTTTCCAAAACGCTGATGTGAAAATTGAACCTCTATCTGAGACTATCTTCTTGGGTACTCCATGCTTACTCACAATCTCCTTCACATATATATCCACAAGCTTTTCTGCCGTATCCTTTGTATTTACGGCTATGAAATGAGCACTCTTGGTAAGTCGATCTACGATTACCCATATCATATCCTTCCTCTTACTAGTCATTGGTAGACCAGTAACAAAATCCATTCCGATTTCATCCCATTTCCACTCCGGTATCTCTAGTGGTTTGAGTAATCCCGCAGGACTCTGATGTTCTGCCTTCACTCGTTGACATGTATGACATTCCGAGACATATTGTGCTATTTCTCTTTTCATGTTGTTCCACCAGAACATCTCTTTCAAATCCATATACATCTTAGTACTTCCCGGATGTATTGAATAAGGGGTTTCATGTGCTTCCTTTAATATGATTGACTTCACTTCTGGATCATCCGGTACACATATCCTTTTCTGAAAGTATAATGAATCAAAATCCCCTAGATGGAATTCCGATGGTCTTCCTTCTCCAATCCTTTTGATTTCTTCTTGGATGAACAAATCATCCGCTTGTTTCCGAATAATCTCATACTTCAAATCTGAGTACATCTCATCCATAATCCTCATGGTTGCTATACTTCCCTTAACATCACCTTGAATAAACAAAATCTGAGCATCCTCTAGCTCTTTCCTAAGTTCTTTTGGAATCTCCCATTCTGTAGGTTGATTCTCGGTACTCTTCCTACTTAAGGCATCTGCGACTACATTAGCCTTGCCTGGTGTATAGTTGATTGTAAGGTCATAATCCTTAATCAACTCTAACCATCTCTTCTGTCGCATGTTTAATTCCTTCTGAGTGAAGAAATATTTCAAACTTTTATGATCGGTGTATAACTCACACTTGGATCCATATAAAAATTGTCTCCAACTCTTCAAAGCATATACCACTGCCGCTAACTCTAGATCATGTACTGGGTAGTTGTGTTCATGTGGTTTCAACTGTCTTGATCCATAAGCTATTACTTTCCGGTCTTGCATAAGAACACATCCAAGTCCATTCTTGGAAGCATCACAATACACCGTATAATCCTTTCCAGGTTCAGGAACTGCTAATACCGGTGATGTGGTTAACTTATCTTTGAGTGTTTGGAAGCTGGCTTCACACTCATCCGTCCACACAAATGGAGTATTTTTCTTGAGTAACTTGGTCATTGGTCCGGCGATCTTTCAAAATCCCTCTATGAACCTCCGATAATAACCTGCCATACCAAGGAATCATCGTATCTCCTTAGCATTTTTAGGTGATTTCCATTCCAATACGGACTGAACCTTGCTTGGATTCACCGCTATGTCTTCTTTGGTTATGACATGTCCAAGAAATTCAACACTATCTAACCAAAATTTGCACTTGCTGAACTTTGCATATAGCTGATGTTCTCTCAAAATTTGCAGAACTATCTTCAAATGCTTGGCATGTTCTTCTTTATCTTTGGAATAGATTAGAATATCATCTATGAACACTATCACAAATTTGTCCAAGTACTTCATGAATATCTTGTTCATCAAATTCATGAAAATTGCTGGTGCATTTGTTAGTCCAAATGGTACAACCAAGTATTCATGGTGTCCATACCTTGATACAAACGCTGTTTTTGGCACATCCTCCTTCTTGATCTTGATTTGATGGTATCCTGATCTTAAATCTATCTTTGAGAAGACTCCAGCTCCTTGAACTTGATCAAAAAGGTCTTGTATTCTAGGTAAAGGATACTTGTTCTTGATAGTTACATTGTTCAAATTCCGGTAATCTCCACACATTCTCTTTCCTCCATCTCTTTTATCCACAAAAATAACTGGTGTACCCCATGGTGACACACTTTCTTGAATGAATCCCTTCTGTTCTAACTCATCAATCTGAGATTTCAGTTCCACTAATTCCTTTGGCCCCATCTTATATGGTGGTTGAGCTATTGGTGTTGTGCCTGGAATCAGATCGATTGTGAATTCTATCTCCCTATCGGGTGGCATCCCCGGTAGTTCCTTAGGAAATACATCTTGAAACTCATTCACTACAGGGATATCTTCAATCCTCACCTCCTTCAGGCTGTTGAGTTCCAATCCTATCTCCAACTCATTGTATTTGTCTCCTTGAAACACTATTTGACCTCCAATGGAATTGCGAAGTGACACTGTTTTGTCTCCACAGTTAATCACCGCTCCATTCTCTGTCAACCAATCCATTCCCAGGATGACAGATATGTCCTTCATGGGTATGATGAGTAGGTCCGCGAAATACACACAGTCACATATGGTTATGACATGTGCTTCTTTCACGTGGGTTACTAAGATCGTTCCCCCCGCGGATAGAACAGTTATAGGAGTTTCTAACTCAGAACATCTAAGCCCGAATTTTTCCACAAACTCCAATGCAAGAAATGATGTAGTTGCTCCAGTATCAAATAATACTTTGCCAGGATGAGTAAGAATGCTTAGCGTACCTAAGACTGTTTGATCCGACTCTTCCGCTTGTTCCAAAGATGTGCAATTCAGCTTTCCATAAGGCTTTCCCCTCTTGTTGTTGTTGTTGTTGTAGTTGCGATTGTTGTTGTTGTTGCGGTTGTTGTTGTTGTTGTTGTTTCCACCTCGTCCTCCTGAGCTCTGTCCGCTCCAAGACGACTTATTTGGACAATCAGGCTTGATATGTCCATCCTTCCCACAACCATAACAGATGATTCTGGGTCTCTGACAATCCTTTTGCAAATGACCTCTCAGGCCACAATTATTGCAGATGATCTGATTGATTGGATTCTGACTCTGACCTCCCCGGTTATATTGATTACCAGTAGTAGGTCGGCATCGAGGTTTAAAACTTCGATCAGGTGTTGGTTTACTAATTGGGTACTTCCTTGGCTCAATACGAGCCCTCTTTCTCCTATCCTCCTGGACTTGCCGATAATCATCCTCGAAAGTGATTGCCGAGTCAATCAGTTCCTGGAATTCGGCAGTCCGTGCCAACCTTAGTTGCATATTCATGTAGGGATTCATGCCTTTCATGAACCGCTTCTTCCTCTTCTCCTCCATATCTACATCTTCAGGTGCATACCTGGATAACCTGTTGAAATCCCGAACATACTGCATGATGGGTGAAGTATTCTGTCGTAGTTCGTCAAACTCCCTCTTCTTCAACTCAACCACGCTGTCCGGAACATGAGCATCCCGGAACTTTTTCTTGAACTCCTCCCAGGTGAACACCTTATCTGGAGGGTGTACTTCTACAAGGTTCTCCCACCATGACGCTGCTGGTCCTGACAACAGATAAGTTGTGTATCTAATCTTCTCCTCATCGTTGCAACCAACGGTCTTCAGTTTCCGTTCCGTATCCATAAGCCAATCTTCAGCGTCCATTGGTTCTGGAGCTGATGTAAAAGGTAGTGGTCTTGCATTTTGGAAGTCTGATAGGGTTACTCCCTTGCCTTCATTACCCCTATCATTGATGACTTGGGTAAAGAAATCTTGCATGTTCTTGCTCTGGCTTTCCTGGTAACGCCTCCTATCTTCCTCCATTGCCCTCATGTACTGTTGGAAATCTGGATGTAGCATTGGATGTGGTGGTGGTGGTGCATTCTCTGCTCTAGCTGCCGCATCTGCCTCCTCCTTTTCTTTTGCCTCCCGCTCTCTGCGAGCCTCTTCGGTTTCTACTAACGCCATGTCCCCCTAGTCCTGTAACAAAGAGCGATTACTCATAATTACACCATGCAAATGTTTTCTGAGCTCAACTCATTGCCCAGAACTAGTCACACAATGAAATCAAGAAGAAAATCCAAAACAAACATTTATTATGCATATACTTTGTATATTACATAACTCACACACTTATATTACATGTGGTACATATAAACCACTTATTTGGCCCAAAGCCCAAGCCAACGGGAATTTAAAATACGTTCTATTACAATACCACCTAAATTACTTTATTCTTCCTTGGAGCTCTACTCCTCGTCATCATAACTCGCCTCCACGTACATCCCTGGGATCCATCCGGTACAGCGGTTTGTCTTTCGAACACCGTCCGGAACGAAGGTCCTTCCAGTAGGTATGTAATCTGAATCGGACAAAGTGCCGAGACAGAGATATGTCATGCTAAAGTAACTGGATAATGACTCATATGTATCCCCCGTAGGATACAGCTCACCTTCTTCTGCCATCCATGGAGGATTTCTACTCACTTGACCTCTCATTTTATTCTTCTTCTTTTTCTTAGTTCCAGAACTCTCACCTACAACGTATTGAGATGTTTTGGGTAATCCCATCTCCAGATCTAAAGAAATGGAGTTGGTGTCTTTCTCTTCCTGCCCAAGGCTTTGGTTAACCTCGCCTCCTTCATCCTCTGTATCACAAGTAATGGGTTCTCCTTCATCCCCAAATGGTTCCCCGAAACGCCAACCAATCGAATTCTCGATTGGTGACTCCGAGCAGTTTAGGTTCCTGGAATCATCTCCCCCATATCCAGACTCATATGATGCTGACACATGTGGATAGTGTGGAACAAAGTTGGGTGTGAGTGGTTCTCTCTTGGGCAACTGGTCGCTCAAATCTACATAACTGTTTGGGCTAAAGAAAGGTGTAGTATGTGTAGGATAACGTTGCATAGAAAACAAAAAATTTCCTACCGCGAACACGAAATCCAAGCCAAGATGCAATCTAGAAGACGGTAGCAACGAGGGGATTATCGAGTCTCACCCTTGAAGAGATTCCAAAGCCTACAAGATGAGGCTCTTGTTGCTGCGGTAGACGTTCACTTGACGCTTGCAAAAGCGCGTAGAAGATCTTGATCACGGCGCCACGAACGGGCAGCACCTCCGTACTCGGTCACACGTTCGGTTGTTGATGAAGACGACGTCCACCTCCCGTTCAGCGGGCAGCGGAAGTAGTAGCTCCTCTTGAATCCGGCAGCACGACGGCGTGGTGTCGGTGGTGGTGGAGAAATCCGGCGGAGCTTCGCTAAAGCTACGCGGAATATATGGAGGAGAAGGGGGCGGCTAGGGTTTGGGAGGGGGTGGCCGGCCACTTCAATGGGGCGGCCAGCTTGTGGTCTTGGGGTGGCCGGCCCCCTCCCCTTGGCCCCTCATTATATAGGTGGAAGCCCCAAGTGTTGGTCTCCAAGTCTTCGAATAAGACCCGAACCAAAAACCTTCCATATGGTGGGGAAACCTAGCCAAGCTAGGACTCCCACTAGAGGTGGGAGTTCCACCTCCCATATGGGGGGTGGCCGGCCCCCTAAGGGGGAGTCCACTTGGGACTCCTCCCCCACTAGGGTTGGCCGGCCATGGAGGTGGAGTCCCATGTGGACTCCACCTTCCTTGGTGGTTTCTTCCGGACTTTTCTAGAACCTTCCATAGAACCTTCCGCATCATTTTAATTCACATAAAATGACATCCTATATATGAATCTTATTCTCCGGACCATTCCGGAACTCCTCGTGATGTCCGGGATCTCATCCGGGACTCCGAACAAATATTCGAACTCCATTCCATATTCAAGTTCTACCATTTCAACATCCAACTTTAAGTGTGTCACCCTACGGTTCGCGAACTATGCGGACATGGTTGAGTACTTACTCCGACCAATAACCAATAGCGGGATCTGGAGATCCATAATGGCTCCCACATATTCAACGATGACTTTAGTGATCGAATGAACCATTCACATACGATACCAATTCCCTTTGTCATGCGATATTTTACTTGTCCGAGGTTTGATCATTGGTATCACCCTATACCTTGTTCAACCTCGTCTCCTGACAAGTACTCTTTACTCGTACCGTGGTATGTGGTCTCTTATGAACTTATTCATATGCTTGCAAGACATTAGACGACATTCCACCGAGAGGGCCCAGAGTATATCTATCCGTCATCGGGATGGACAAATCCCACTGTTGATCCATATGCCTCAACTCATACTTTCCGGATACTTAATCCCACCTTTATAACCACCCATTTACGCAGTGGCATTTGATGTAATCAAAGTACCTTTCCGGTATAAGTGATTTACATGATCTCATGGTCATAAGGACTAGGTAACTATGTATCGAAAGATTATAGCAAATAACTTAATGACGTGATCTTATGCTACGCTTAATTGGGTGTGTCCATTACATCATTCATATAATGATATAACCTTGTTATTAATAACATCCAATGTTCATGATTATGAAACTAATCATCCATTAATCAACAAGCTAGTTAAGAGGCATACTAGGGACTCTTAGTTGTTTACATATCACACATGTATCAATGTTTCAGTTAATACAATTATAGCATGGTATATAAACATTTATCATAAACATAAAGATATATAATAACCACTTTTATTATTGCCTCTTGCGCATATCTCCAACAGTCTCCCACTTGCACTAGAGTCAATAATCTAGATTACATTGTAAGGTACCTAACACCCATGGTATTCTGGTGTTGGTCATGCTTTGCCCTAGGGAGAGCTTTAGTCAACGGATCTGCTACATTCAGATCAGTGTGTACTTTGCAAATCTTTACTTCTCCATCTTCGATGTACTCGCGAATCGAGTGGTAACGCAACTTGATATGCTTCAGCCTCTTGTGTGACCTTGGCTCTTGTGCATTGGCGATGGCACCCATGTTATCACAGTAAATGATTAATGGGTCCAATGCACTAGGAACCACACCGAGCTCTACAATGAACCTCTTCATCCATACCGCTTCTGATGAAGCCTCTGAAGCCGCTATGTACTCTGATTCTGTTGAAGACTTCGCCACCGTGCACTGCTTCGAGCTTGCCCAGCCATCGCAGCACCATTCAATATAAACACGTACCCAGATTGTGACTTAGAGTCATCAGGATCAGTGTTCCAACTTGCATCGGTGTAACTTGTTACAACGAGCTCTTGGTCACCTCCATAACAAAGAAACATATCCTTAGTTCTTTTCAAGTACTTCAGGATATTCTTGACCGCTGTCCAGTGTTCCATCCCTGGATCACTTTGATATCTGCTAGTCAAACTAACAGCATGTGCTATATCCGGTCTAGTACATAGCATGGCATACATGATAGAGCCTACTGCCGAGGCATAGGGGATCTGACTCATCCTTTCTCTTTCTTCTGCCGTAGCCGGACCTTGAGTCTTACTCAAGACCTTGCCTGGTAACATAGGTAAGAATCCTTTCTTACTTTCGTCCATTCTAAACTTCTTTAGAATCTTGTCCAGGTATGTACTCTGTGATAGCCCTATTAGGCGTCTTGATCTATCTCTATAAATCTTGATGCCTAATATGTACGATGCTTCACCAAGGTCTTTCATTGAAAAACTATTATTCAAATATCCTTTTACACTGCTTAATAGTTCTATATCATTCCCAATTAATAATATGTCCTCTACATATAATATCAGGAATGCTACAGAGCTCCCACTCACTTTCTTGTAAATACAGGCCTCTCCATGACATTGTATAAACCCGAAGTCTTTGATCACTTTATCAAAGCGTCGGTTCCAACTTCTCGATGCTTGCTTCAGTCCATAGATTGAACGCTGAAGTTTGCATACTTTGTCAGCATTTTTAGGATCGACAAAACCTTTGGGTTGTACCATATACAACTCTTCCTCAATGTCTCCATTAAGGAACGCCGTTTTGACATCCATCTGCCAAATCTCATAATCGAAAAATGCAGCTATTGCTAACAAAATCCTCACAGATTTTAGCTTTGCTACAGGTGAGAAAGTCTCATCGTAGTCAACACCTTGAATTTGTCGGAAACCCTTTGCGACAAGTCGAGCTTTATAGATAGTAATATTACCATCAGCATCTATTTTTCTTTTGAAGATCCATTTATTCTCGACAGCCTTGCGGCTATCAGGTAAGTCTACCAAAGTCCACACTTTGTTATCATACATGGATCCCATTTCGGATTTCATGGCTTCTTGCCATTTGTTGGAATCTGGGCTCATCATCGCTTCTTCATATGTCGCAGGGTCCTCATCATTGTTGTCCACAATCATGACATTTAGACAAGGATCATACCAATCAGGAGTGGCACGTTCCCTTGTCGATCTGCGAGGTTCAGTAGTTTCCTCGTTCGAAGTTTCATGATCATTATCATTAGCTTCCTCTGTTGCCAGTGTAGGCGGCACAGGAACAGTTTCCGGTACTGCGCTACTCTAATCAACGAGTATAGATTCATTAATCTCATCGAGTTCTACTTTTCTTCTAGTCACTTCTTTAGTGAGAAATTCTTTCTCAAGAAAGGTTCCGTTCTTAGCAACAAAGATTTTGCCTTCGGATCTGTGATAGAAAGTGTACCCTATAGTTTCCTTAGGGTATCCTATGAAGATGCATTTCTCCGCTTTGGGTTCTAGCTTGTCCGGTTGTAACTTCTTTACATAGGCTTCGCAACCCAAAACTTTAAGGAACGACAGCTTAGGTTTCTTATTAAACCATAATTCATACGGTGTCGTTTCTACGGATTTTGATGGTGCTCTATTTAAAGTGAATGCGGCTGTCTCTAATGCATAACTCCAAAATGATAACGGCAAATCAGTAAGAGACATCATAGAACGAACCATATCTAAGAGAGTTCGATTACGATGTTCGGACACACCGTTACGTTGTGGTGTTCCTGGCGGAGTCAATTGTGAAAGTATTCCACATTTCTTTAAATGCATGCCAAACTCATAACTCAGATATTCACCTCCGCGATCAGATCGTAGAAATTTGATCTTCTTGTTACGTTGATTTTCTACTTCACTTTGGAATTCCTTAAACTTCTCGAAAGTTTTGGATTTATGTTTCATGAAATAGATATACCCATATCTACTCAGATCATCTGTGAAGGTTAGAACATAACGATAACCACCGCGTGATGCTACGCTCATTGGTCCGCACACATCGGTATGTATGATTTCCAATAAGTCAGTAGCTCGCTCCATCATCCCAGAAAATGGAGTCTTAGTCATTTTTCCCATTAGACATGCTTCGCATCTATCAAGTGACTCAAAGTCAAGTGATTCAAGTAATCCATCAGTATGGACTTTCTTCATGCGTTTCACTCCAATATGACCAAGACGACAGTGCCACATATAAGTAGAATTATCATTCAATTTAATTCGCTTAGCATCAATGTTATGTATATGTGTATCACTACTATCGAGATCTAACAGAAATAAGCCATTCTTTTCAGGTGCTCGACCATAAAAGATATTATTCATAAAAATAGAACAACCATTATTCTCAGACTTGAATGAATAACCGTCTTGCATTAAACAAGATCCAGATATAATGTTCATGCTCAACGCGGGTACAAAATAACAATTATTTAGGCTTAAAACTAATCCCGAAGGTAGATGTAGAGGAAGTGTGCCGACAGCGATCACATCGACTTTGGATCCATTTCCAACGCGCATCGTCACTTCATCTTTCAGTAGTCTTCGTTTATTCTTTAGTTCCTGTTTCGAGTTACAAATATGAGCAACCGAACCAGTATCAAATACCCAGGTACTAGTACGAGAACCAGTGAGATAAACATCTATAACATTTATATCAGATATACCTTCTTTCTTCTTCTTGACAAGGCCGCTCTTCAGATCCGCCAAATACTTGGAGCAATTACGCTTCCAGTGTCCCTTCTCCTTGCAGTAATATCACTCAGCATCGGGCTTAGGGCCGTTCTTCGGTTTCATAGGAGGTGTGGCAGCTTTCTTGCCACCCTTCTTGAATTTTCCCTTAGACTTGCCATGTTTCTTGAAACTGGTGGTCTTGTTGACCATCAACACTTGGTGCTCTTTCTTGATCTCAATCTCAGCAGCTTTAAGCATGGCGAAGAGTTTAGGTAACTCTTTGTTCATGTTCTGCATATTGTAGTTCATCACAAAGGTCTTGTAACTAGGTGGCAGTGATTGAAGGATCCGATTAATCCCCAGTCTGTTAGGAATAACTATTTCCAAGTCACTGAGTTTCTTCGCATGCCCGGTCATAACGAGCATGTGCTCACTAACGGAGCTACCCTCTTCCATCATGCAACTGAAGAAGTGTTTCGATGCTTCATAGCATTCCACGGCCGCATGAGTTTCAAAAATAGTCTTCAACTCTTTGATCAACTCATGTGGATCGTGGTGCTCAAAACATTTTTGAAGATCGGCTTCCAGACTGCATAGGATGGCACACTGTACTTGAGAGTACCGAGTTTTCCGAGTTGCGTAAACATTCTTTACTTCATCGGTTCCTGTTTCTGCAGGAGGGTCACCTAGCGGTGCATCAAGCACATATTGCAGATTTCCGCCAGTGAGGAAAATCCTCACATGACGGAACCAGTCGGTGAAGTTGCTACCGTTGCTCTTAAGCTTTTCTTTCTCTAGGAACTGGTTAAAATTGATTGGGGACGCCATATCTACAACATATATTTGCAATAGTTTAGACTAATGTTTATGACAAATTGAGTTCAAATTTTAATTCAACAAAATTAAAAATCTATGTGAACTCCCACTCAAAAACAATATCCCTCGCATTGTCTTAGTGATCACACGAACCAAATCCACCGCACCTAAGTCCGATCATCACGAGATAAGGTGTGATTTCAATGGCGAACACTCAAAGTGTTCATCATATCAACCATATGATTCATGCTCTACCTTTCGGTATCACGTGTTCCGAGACCATGTCTGTACATGCTAGGCTCGTCAAGGCCACCTTAGTATCCGCATGTGCTAAACTGTCTTGCACCCGTTGTATGCACTTGTTGATTCTATTACACCCGATCATCACGAGATGCTTCGAAACAACAAGTCTTGGCAACGGTGCTACTAAGGATGAACACTTTATTATCTTGAGATTTTAGTGAGGGGTCATCTTATAATGCTACCGTCGCGATCTAAGCAAAATAAGATGCATAAAAGGATTAACATCACATGCAGTTCATATGTGATATGATATGGCCCTTTTGTCTTTGCGCCTTTGATCTTCATCTCCAAAGCACAGATATGATCTCCATCATCTTCGGGCATGATCTCCATCATCGTCGGCGTAGCGTCAAGGTCAATGGCGCCGTCTTCATGGTTGTTCACCTCATGTAGCAACTATTACAACTACTTTGAAATACTACTCAACATGAATTTTAAAGACAACCATAAGGCTCCTGCCGGTTGCCACAATACAATAATGATCATCTCATACATATTCATCATCACATTATGGCCATATCACATCACCAAACCCTGCAAAAACAAGTTAGACGTCTCTAATTTGGTTTGCATATTTTACGTGGTTTAGGGTTTTCGAGAGAGATCTAATCTACCTACGAACATGAACCACAACGTTGATACTAATGTTTTCAATAGAAGAGTAAATTGAATCTTCACTATAGTAGGAGAGACAGACACCCGCAAAGCCTCTTATGCAATACAAGTTGCATGTCGAACGAGGAACAAGTCTCATGAACGCGGTCATGTAAAGTTAGTCTGAGCCGCTTCATCCCACTATGCCATAAAGATGCAAAGTACTCAAACTAAAGATAACAAGAGCATCAACGCCCACAAAACCATTGTGTTCTACTCGTGCAACCATCTATGCATAGACACGGCTCTGATACCACTGTAGGATAACGTTGCATAGAAAACAAAAATTTTCCTACCGCGAACACGAAATCCAAGCCAAGATGCAATCTAGAAGACGGTAGCAACGAGGGGATTATCGAGTCTCACCCTTGAAGAGATTCCAAAGCCTACAAGATGAGGCTCTTGTTGCTGCGGTAGACATTCACTTGCCGCTTGCAAAAGCGCGTAGAAGATCTTGATCACGGCGCCACGAACGGGCAGCACCTCCGTACTCGGTCACACGTTCTGTTGTTGATGAAGACGACGTCCACCTCCCGTTCCAGCGGGCAGCGGAAGTAGTAGCTCCTCTTGAATCCGGCAGCACGACGGCGTGGTGTCGGTGGTGGTGGAGAAATCCGGCGGAGCTTCGCTAAAGCTACGCGGAATATATGGAGGAGAAGGGGGCGGCTAGGGTTTGGGAGGGGGTGGCCGGCCACTTCAATGGGGCGGCCAGCTTGTGGTCTTGGGGTGGCCGGCCCCCTCCCCTTGGCCCCTCATTATATAGGTGGAAGCCCCAAGTGTTGGTCTCCAAGTCTTCGAATAAGACCCGAACCAAAAACCTTCCATATGGTGGGGAAACCTAGCCAAGCTAGGACTCCCACTAGAGGTGGGAGTTCCATCTCCCATATGGGGGGTGGCCGGCCCCCTAAGGGGGAGTCCACTTGGGACTCCTCCCCCACTAGGGTTGGCCGGCCATGGAGGTGGAGTCCCATGTGAACTCCACCTTCCTTGGTGGTTTCTTCCGGACTTTTCTAGAACCTTCTAGAACCTTCCATAGAACCTTCCGCATCATTTTAATTCACATAAAATGACATCCTATATATGAATCTTATTCTCCGGACCATTCCGGAACTCCTCGTGATGTCCGGGATCTCATCCGGGACTCCGAACAAATATTCGAACTCCATTCCATATTCAAGTTCTACCATTTCAACATCCAACTTTAAGTGTGTCACCCTACGGTTCGCGAACTATGCGGACATGGTTGAGTACTTACTCCGACCAATAACCAATAGCGGGATCTGGAGATCCATAATGGCTCCCACATATTCAACGATGACTTTAGTGATCGAATGAACCATTCACATACGATACCAATTCCCTTTGTCACGCGATATTTTACTTGTCCGAGGTTTGATCATTGGTATCACCCTATACCTTGTTCAACCTCGTCTCCTGACAAGTACTCTTTACTCGTACCGTGGTATGTGGTCTCTTATGAACTTATTCATATGCTTGCAAGACATTAGACGACATTCCACCGAGAGGGCCCAGAGTATATCTATCCGTCATCGGGATGGACAAATCCCACTGTTGATCCATATGCCTCAACTCATACTTTCCGGATACTTAATCCCACCTTTATAACCACCCATTTACGCAGTGGCGTTTGATGTAATCAAAGTACCTTTCCGGTATAAGTGATTTACATGATCTCATGGTCATAAGGACTAGGTAACTATGTATCGAAAGCTTATAGCAAATAACTTAATGACGTGATCTTATGCTACGCTTAATTGGGTGTGTCCATTACATCATTCATATAATGATATAACCTTGTTATTAATAACATCCAATGTTCATGATTATGAAACTAATCATCCATTAATCAACAAGCTAGTTAAGAGGCATACTAGGGACTCTTAGTTGTTTACATATCACACATGTATCAATGTTTCAGTTAATACAATTATAGCATGGTATATAAACATTTATCATAAACATAAAGATATATAATAACCACTTTTATTATTGCCTCTTGGGCATATCTCCAACAGTATGTTGTGGTTGTGCCCTCAGATCACGCATCCGAGTTTGGACTTTATCAGGGTCCGTGAACTCAGCTAGCATGTGGTCAATCTCACCCCTCATCTTCATGTGTAAAAGGTACATCGTGGTCAATAAAGACTTACAGCTATCCATGTCTTTGTCCGCAGCCTTCCGGACTTACGTGTGCTAACACTGTGTGATTCAGAGTGGGATCCTCATCTTCCTCGGCATGAGGTATATGAGAAAACTCTGAACATAGCAGTTCTACTGACTTGTGCTGCCTTATCTCAAGGATTGCCTTGAATAGGCCCATATGGTAGGCTGTGGTGATGGTTTTGGCTTCTCCGTATGGCATTATACGACTCATCAGCAGTTTTGTCGGTAGTTGGACCGATACTCTGCACATGGCTAGGATTTCCCCATCATAGTAGGTATACTTGATAACAGGTATCCATGGGTCACAATGAAGTTCCTTCAGCATCCCACACAGGAGAGCTGTGATTGGTCCATCATAATCACCGAGCCATCCCTCAACTTTCCTCAAAGTCCTCTTAGGAAAAGTGTTCGCCATTATGGCTGTATACAAAAGCAGAATATTAGTAGTGATAATGCATCATAATAGCTATAATAAAGAATTATCACACTAAAATATATGGTTTTGCTATTCTCATGTGAATAATCACCATATTTCTAGAGAATCCTTTACTATTTCTACTAGACTCCTACAGGTTTCTTCCCTATACTAGGTTTTTCCAACCTAAGGTCGCAACATTTGCTCTGATACCAGCTGCGGTGACCCAGCATACCACTGCATGTTGTAGTATACAAGTCGTTGATATGATCTTTGTGAATGGACTTCCTCACAAATTGCCATATCCCTCAGAGTGATACAACAGAAACATTGCAGGTCATAACACTCCATACATTATTACAAACATTGTCTTAACAAGTTGGTATTCTCACAGGTCCTATGAGAACACCCTAAGATACTACTTAAGTACGATTACAACTTATAACCATATATGAAAGAGAGCTCAACAACTTATTTAGGTAAGTTCTACGTTGCTCGGCTCTATAATACTAGAGTTTATCACTACTCCTCCACCTCCGTGACATCTGGTCCGTAGACTATCCCATAGTCTACTCCTTCCACTCCGCCGGTAAGATCAGGTTCCTCGTAGACCAGCTCGTAACCTCCTTCCGGTGCTCCATCATTGATGGCCTCCACTTCAGGATCACAGTCTAGCAAGGGTGTCGAAAGAAAGTGAGTACAGAGGTACTCAGCAAGTTCTAAAAGAGTAAAAAGGTGTTTGATGCACTAGCTACGACCATTGATCAGGAAATCGCAGGTCAATGCATGTTTCGAAATCATTTCTTCAAAAGGTTGCTTTTATTATGAAAACTATGCCCGTCAGTCTTCACAGGTTGACCAGAACTTCATGGAGTTCCTTTCCTGCCGCGTTCGCAGTTACCTTCCCGGAACAAGGAGTGACAGCCACAATTTGATACACTCTGCAGAGGTGCGTTACTTTTCCCATAAGAGATTCCACCCTTTTTGCCATCCGCAGGGACTTGCCCCCGTTCACACTTCCTTTGGTGTGAGGCCAGGTATGAAAATCCAAGCCCACACCGCCTTCTCCGCGACTGCAAACCCACCCTTTTGTCCAACCGTACACCCCCAATAGACTTCTCCCAATAATACGGCTTTACTCACGGTGTACTCCGGACAATCCATCATAGATCGTAGAGCTTATCATCACTAATGGATGGGGATTTAAAAGGATTTCCCAACCTATTGCGGTAGTGCCTCCAGCACCCCACCGGCTCTACCAATCCGTTGGCATGCAGAAGGGAAAAGATACGGCTGGCTTCCCCAGAGCCATTATAGATCTCATGGTCAACGCGGTTTGTACGGCGCTAGAATCACTGGGCGGCATTGGTAATTAATCCTAGGGTGATATAACCCATGCAATGGAACCTCCACCATATCAACACATACCATGGTTCCATCGCCAGCCACATAGTCATATTCATAATTGGAAAAGTAACATTTCATTTGCAATGCAGGAATGATAAGTATTTAGCTTTGCAGTAAAATGATAGAAAATACTCAAGTTGATATGAGCAAGGGTGAACTTGCCTGTGGACTGCGAGATAGTGCAGTTCAATGCAGTTGATGGAACTTGGACCTCAGGTTCTGTAAGAAGCATCATTGTCCGGTAAGGACAATGTTATAAAATCCAAATAATGCAATCATGGATGTATTATTTTATGTTGAATCCCTTTACCCCGCTGAGTTATATCAATTTAGGGTTGAGTTTAAGATTTAGGTCTTTGACGGTAACTTGCAATTGATTTAAAAGTATAAACCATTTTAATTCACACAAAGTACAACAATTCAAAGTAAAACTATTTTACTTGGTGATTCCCTTAATCATTCCAAAAATAATTTGAAATTATAGAGTTATCTCTATAGTTTTTGGAATAAAAAGGAATATAGTATTTTCTTGGAAAAATACCCTTTTCCAATAGAAATGACTTGGAATAATAGAATTTCATTTTGAATTGTTTGAAAATAAGTATTTGAACTTATTTGAGATTTTTCCTTGAATTTTAAATACAAGGAAATAATAGTTTAAAATTCCAAGTTATTATTTAAATTCTTAAAATTCATAATTTTGAATTTGTTTCATAAATTCCATTTCATATTTTATTCTTGTTAAGATTTATTTTTCATTCATTAATCCAATTTTTAATGGATTTTTTAGAGTTCTATTTTATTTACTAAAAATTGGTAAAGTTCTGGCCTTTTATTAATTGTTAAAAGACCAAAATACCCCTGGCCCCTATTGGGCCCAGCCCATTTACCTAAAGCCCAGGGACAGCCCAATAAGGCTTGTCCCTTATGGGTCGGTGGCGCCGAACGGCCCACCTCTCTCACTCACTCGGCCCTCTCTCTCTCGTTCACCTCTAACCCTAACCTCCTGCGACGCCCGTGGCGATGGCGTCGCCGCCATGGCCGCCGCCTCGCTCCGGCCAGTTTCGAGCTCCCCCGCCGTAGCCACCTATCAAACCAGAACCGCCGCGCGTAGATCTATCGATCTGTCCACGTGGTTTTCCCCTTCTCTTCCTCTCCTGGCGAATCGCCTCCGTTCTGGATCTCGTGGAGAATCGCCTCGACGAACTCCGGCGAGATCTCGTCCTCGCCGACGATGGTGCGCTCCTGGGGTTGACTTGGCGCAGGTGCTGCTCGCAGTACTCGTGCCGTGCCTCAGGTGCTCGCTACGGTGGTGTTGGGTTCGTGTTCGTGTTCGTGTTTGCCGGCGTAACGTCGGCG
This sequence comes from Lolium perenne, assembly GCF_019359855.2. Taxonomy (NCBI): domain Eukaryota; kingdom Viridiplantae; phylum Streptophyta; class Magnoliopsida; order Poales; family Poaceae; genus Lolium; species Lolium perenne. The sequence goes on along the minus strand of NC_067248.2, from coordinate 26,763,861 downwards.
CCTACCCTGGATTTGCAGCTGTTAGGGCCGCGCGAGCACTGCCTCGCCATGCCCTAGCTTCGCCTGTGCGCAAGTAAGTACTTCATCTCCTCCTTCTCTTCTGTGCGCCTCCCTTGCTACTGTTCTTCTTCCTCCTCATGCTCTGTTGCTCTCTGGTGATCCTGTGATCACACAGAGCTATGCCATAGTTGCTTAACCTTCCAGTGTTGTTACCTACTGCAAGCTCATGGCCAACTTACCAAGCCATCGGTACGCGCTGTTGCTTTCCTTGCGATTCATGCTTTACTTGCTTCCCTGCTGCTCCTAGCATGCCCTGTACTTGCCATGCTCTGATGTGCTTGCTTAAGAGCTTGCTATACCATGCTATACTTGATTATGGCTTGCTTGTGCTTACTGCCATGTCATATTTCCCTGTCTAGGTGTACTGTGATGTATCAGTGACACTTGTGTGTGCCAGTGGTGCCTGTGATATGCTTCTGTGCTTCCTATGCAAGCTAATGATCCATTGGATCATCCTTTGCTTGTTGGCTAGCTTAACTGGATAGCTTGACTTGGTTTAATTGATCCATTTGATCAATTAACTGTCAGTGATAGCTTACTGATTAATCCTGTGGCTAAGTGATTCACTTTCCTTGTTGATGCTGATGCTCAAGCATCCTTATGCTGTTGCTTACTTGTGCTATTGCTTATTTAAGCTACCTGGACTTGCTCCAGTGGCTATGATGCAGTGATTAAGCTGTGTTGCCTTGTGTTATGCTGCTGTCAGTACTAAGCATGGATCTGTGATAAATTCATGCTTGTATTATTTAAGTGATGATGAACTGCTTATGCAGTAATGACTTAAATGATTTGCTTGTATATGACTTTGCTATTCATGATTATTTAGCAAGCAAATGAATCTGAATCCATTCCTGGATAATGATGTGCTATGGTTGGCTTTCTTTTAAATGGTGCTTAAGTGTGATGTGATCTCAGTAGCATTGCTACTGATTGGTTGCTCACCAATTTAATTGGATCTTGTGGCTACTCAACCTTTGCTTGCATATTTGGGAATCATACTTGATATGAATGCCAATATGCTTGCCTGATGAAAATCTAGGGTTTACTGATGGTTCATAGCTTAGGATTTACTGTGTAGTCTTATTAGCTGCTAATCCTTGCAATTCATCTACTGGTGCTATCTGTGCATCTGATCTGGCTAGTGTATGCATCTGTGCATGTGTGCTAGTTTCTGTGTACAAGATCTGTATCTAGATGCTTTCTATTTTTAGTGGCTTTAGATCGGCAAAGTAATCCTTGGTGAAAACCAAGTGATGATCTACCCCTTGAGCATCTCGCTCAATCCCATGCTTATGTTATGCATATTGTATGGATCAAATCCATTGGATCTGTCCAGAACTTGGTATACCTTGTTCCAGCCTCCTAGATTGAAATATTTGGTTGTTGCAGACTTGGGGTTCTTGTGCACAGCCCCTTCACCTCCGTGTTCGTTGAGCTTCTCGTGTCACCATGATTCCTGGGGATGAGTGGTTGTGTGTGTTGGGTTGTTCTTGAGTATGAACTGGATGAACTGGTGCTTGTTCTTACTTCACCCTTACATGGTGATTTGCATATGTGGTCGACTGTCATGGTTCTAGGGTTTGTGTGCTATTTATATGGTCTCTACTTCTTCCCTGGCCATGACACACAAGCCTAGTTACTTTATGACTCACCCCTTGCATTGCCTTGCTGTTGCTTGGCTAGCAACATCCTTCATATGGTGAAACTTGAGCCCCTGTGGCTTGCTCAGTGTTGGTCTGCCTATGCCTATCTTGTGCTGTCCAGAAATTTGGACAAGTACAAGTGTGCTGTGACAGTTTCACTGTCCAAACTGAATTTGGTGTTATTTCTGCTAACTGTCTAAACTGAACTTCAGTTTAACACTAACATTATGGCTAGTACTTGCTATTTGTTTTGCAGGTTTTGAAAGTGAATATGACCAGAAGATCATTCCTCAAGTCACTTAGTTTAGGTTTAGTTTAGAATAACTTGTAATTTTCCTTTTCTTTTAATTCTGATCATTATGTTTCAATTCTTGTATCAAGAATATTGTAAAGACTTTGTAATTGTGTTGTATATCAATAAAGCTCAAGTTTTTGGTTTATGAGCTTTTGTATTATGTAAGGTGTATATTCTTGATTAAATATTGTATTTGATATTCACTTTGAAATTCAAAATGATTTGAATTTATATCTTGTGTTTGAATTTTAAATTCATTGTTTATATTGTGTGATGTTTATAGTTAAATGTTTAACACTTATCAAATGCAATCATTCCCCAAAGTAACAAGATACAAAAGAGATCATGTCGAAATTTCCCTAACTCACATTGCCTAACCCTAATTGCAAAATGAGAGAGAACCTCCATCCCTCTTAGGTTTAGTTGCAATAAGGCGCGAAAATTTCCCCCGTTTTGCGATGAAATGCACAATCCTTTTCTAAATATACCCTTCGTTGTTCCTATGTTCTGGGTTATTACAGCGCTGGCCCCGAAGAAGAAGCCGGAAGGATGGACCGATGATCAGTGGCATCAAGACTGTTTGCGCCGGAAGATGTCGACGGCGGAGCGGAAAGGACGCAGGGCGGCGGAGCAGGAGAAGAAGGCTCTGGCGGCGCGCCAGCACCAGCACTTAATGGCCGGGTGTCTCTCCGCCACCAACGGGAGCCCATATAGTACGAACGTGCCGGTGTACGTTCCGGGAGTCTTCTCTCCGTCGTCATCCGCCTTCTACAACGACGGCCCCTCCGGCACTCCCGAGTGCGTGACGCCTAACTTGTCGCCGCCCTACCAGGATGCGCTGCCGCATGGCGGCTTCAACCCCAACAACCTCTACTCCCCGGCGTACGAGCAGCGCGAGCCAGTACCCGGTGTGGACGGCGACCCTTTCACTGGCCGCAGTGGGCCGCTCGAATTCGATGGCGCCGGTGCTGAGGGTGCTGAGGAAGAGGGCGGGGGTGAGGACGAGGAGGACGATGAAGAGGAGGGGGTGGAGGACGAGGACGACGACGAGGACGAAGAGGGCGGCGAGGAAGAAGACGAGGAGGGTGCCGGTGACGATGATCTCGTGGAGGTCGACGCGGACGGCGTGAAGAAGAAAAACAAGAAGAAGGCGTCGGGCACACGAGGCCCCAAGTGGACGGTTTTGGAGGATCTTTGTCTGTGCGAGTCGTGGGCGACGGTGAGCCATGACTCCATCATCGGCGCCAACCAAAAATACGGGAAGTATTGGGCGAGAATCAAGGCCGAGTTCGATGAGCACAAGCTCATCAAAAGCGACTACAACAAAGTGACAATGAAGAGGAGCCAAAAGGCAATGTCGACGCGATGGGCCATCATCCAGGCGTCGGTGAACTCCTTCCATGGATACCATCAGGACTTACTGAACAGAGTCGAGAGCGGCGCCGACCTCTCCCAAATGGTATGACTCTTTCTTCCATAATCTGTAGCGCGTACATTGTGTTCAATGAAATGATTCCGCTTCACGTGGCTAGTTTGATAGGGCCATGGATGTTTACACGAGGAACTCAGATGGGCATAAGTCGTTCGCGCTGATGCATTGCTATACCAAGCTCAAAGGAAACGAGAAATGGCGGTTGACGCGCCTGTCGCTGGCTAAGGGGAAGGACGGTATTGACCTGGACGCGCCGCTGGCAACGTCGGCAGGGCGTCCTACTGGCAACAAGGATGCCAAGGCCGCCTTGGCCGATGCCGCGTCATGTGAGAAGATGCAGGCGTCGATCATGAAATGCCTCACGGACGTCTCCTCGACCTTTCTCTCCCGCGACAAAAAGACCGACGAAAGGTGGGCGGAGCTGCTCAAGAGGCAAGAGGAGAAGTTGGAGCTCAAGAAACGCAGGGACGACATGTCCCTGCTGAGAACGTCGACAGAGGGAATGTCTCCCCGGACGCTGGCGGCGCACAACTTCTTCAAAGGCCAGATCCTCGACGACATCGAAGCCAAAATGGCAGCGGCGGCCCAGGAAGCGGAAGTGGCAGCAACCGCGGCGCAAGAGCCGGCTGACGCGTTTTCGACTGCTACACCATCGTCGGCCTAAGCGACGGCAGCGGCGGAGGAGACGGAGCATGCACAGCACCAGGCAGATCGCGACGAGGTCATCGTGATCGACGGGCCTGCGTCGACTCAGGATACGTCGCCGTCGACCAACCCCTTCTTCTAATTTAGCATGCACTATATGGTATGTAATATGATCGCGCGCCTAGTACTTTGATCGCCGCTACTCTGATCGCGACGATTCGGCGGGAACGATCTCTTTTGAATCCAACAATTTGAATTCCTGTTTGGGGGGGGGGGGGGGGGGGCGTTTGGGGGACGCGACTGGGGAGCGACGTCCCCCAAAGGCGGCACGAACAAAACACGTCCCCCAAACACTCAATCCGGCGCGGTTTGGGGACGCTTTGGGGGACGCGGCTGGAGATGCTCTGACCTCCTCTTGTGAGTAAATTACATATAGATACCATTTTTGGGCAACCGTTTTAATTTGATACCATCTTTGATAATTTTAACAAGTAAGTGCAACTTCTACAACAGCAAGTAACTAATAGAGCAACTCTGATATTAATAGTGAATTAACCGCGTGGGCCCAGTTGTCATAGCCAACGTCCATCTGCCAGCCGTTAGGGCACGAGTGGATAAGCCGCATCTCTGGTTCTTGAGGTCTTGGGTTTGGGGAATTTCCTGGTGCGGTGCCTTTGCTTGTTTGACCCGTCTCTTGGAGTGTGAGCTAGCTTCACTCCCGGCGCTACTCCAGATCTGTGGTGCTCAACCCCAGCAAAACTCTCCACCAAATCTTTCCCTTGTTATTCCTTGCTGATTTGGGGATTTTTTTGGGGGCTTGTGTGTTTTCCCCCAAATTCTTGGATGCGATTTCTGCTCAAGTCTCATTAGTAGTACTGGTGGGGATGGCGACGTCTCCTGCCGACTCCATTGCCACCGGCCGGAGCCGCGGCTTTGAGGTTCCTAGTCCTAGTCCCTTTCCGAAGCGCGTCCACGTCTTCTTCGTCGACGCTGAGGAGGCCGAGCCGCGTGGCCGGCAGCGCCTGCTGGAAGTCATCAACATCGACGTGAAGGCCGTCTCGACCTCGCCGCTGTCGACTTGGACCGTGCCACCGAACCCGAAGCGGATAGTTCTGGCCCGGCGCCTGGTGGCCAAGGACAGCGTTCGGCGGCGCTTCCGCGGCGTGCGACGGCGGTCGTGGGGCAAGTACGTGGCGTAGATCCGCGACCCGAGCCTGCGGAAGCGGCTATGGCTCGGCACCTTCGACACCGCTGAGGAGGCCGCCGCGCTCTACGACGCCGCCGCCGTGCGCCTCAAGGGCTCCCTCGTCGTCACCAACTTCTCGTGCCCTAACGGCTGGCAGACGGACTTTAGCTATGACAAGTAGACCCACGCGGTTATTTCACTGTTAATAAAACCAGAGTTGCTCTTTTTGTTACTTGCTGCCCCGAAAGTTACACTTACCTGTTAAAATTGCCAAAGATGGTGCCAACTTGAAATCGTTGCCCCAAAAGTGGTACCTATATGTAATTTACTCTCTTCTTATCCTCCCTCACCCCCTAGTTTTCTTACTTCTCCATGATGCACAGTTGGACGGCAAGTTCGATGGGCAGGAGATGGAGCGTGTCACGGTGGTCGGACTCTGGTGCGGGCAACCTGACCCTGCGCGTCGTTTCTTCAGTGTGTTGCGGTTGCTTTCGCCGCTGATGATTATTTTGGTTCTTCGGTAAGAGCATCTCCAGCCGTTGGAGTCCCCCGGTGCAAAATTGAGATGGAAATTGGTCCGGATTGGATCTATTTTTGGCATAGGGAGCAACAATTTTCTAGCCGTTCCGGGGAATTTGCGCGGGCCAGAGCGCGAAATTTGCTTCATCCGACGGATTTATGCCTAAATCCGGACGGAAACGAGAAGCTGGGGCATGACTGGGCCATTTTCGTTCATCCAAATGACGGAAACGGGGCTCGAGGATGTGGGCATAGCCCAGTGGTTGAGGCCGCAGTGGCGCATTCCAACGATCAGAGTTCGAACCCTGTCAGGAGCGAATTTCTGGAATTCTCACGCCGAGGTCCCGCTTCTACTATATCATTTAGTGTCTAGTTCCTTCTAGCACTAATTCATATTTTTTTGTAATTAACGGGGCTCTGGTGGGGCACCCTGAGTCGGGCCTAAGGGCATCTCCAATGCGGCGACCCATCTCGCGTCCGCGCGTTTGGATGGGTTCAGCCGGACATATACGCGGCCCAACGCGGTGACACACCGCAAATGCGGATGGCCGTGGCGTCCGGAACGCAAACCCGACCCAAATCTGGGCCCGATTTGCGTGGCCGCGGATGGCACGAGGCGTCCGGTCGCGTCCGGCTGCTGGCATGCTCATCTCCCTTGGGCCCACCTATCGGTGACCGGGGAGGCTTATTAAATGTGGATTGGAGGTATCTGTCCCTCCAGTCCACTCCCCACTCCACTGCCCACTCCCCGAGCGCAACCGCCGCCATGGCCCCGAAGCGACGGTTCGCTCCCGGAGCCAACGACGCGGAGGCCAGCAGCAGCCGCCGTCCTCCGTCGGTGCTGCGGGCCATCGGAGGAAACCGCGGCGGCCTCCACATCGGAGAGGCCGCCCGCGGCGGCGCAGCATTGGTGCAACTAGCGCTGCTGCTGCTGCAGCCCAAGCCGGAGACCTCGGAAGAGGACCCCGACCTCCGCGCCGCCCACATCATCTCGGCGGCGGAGGAGGAAGCGAAGTGGCCGCAACTCCAAGCGGCCATTCGGACCTCCGCGATGGAGGAGGAGGCCCGGCAGGCGGTCGAGGACGCCGAGGCCTGGGCCTTGTACGACCAGGCCCGCGCGGCGCGGCGGCAGGAGGAGGCCAGGCTCCGCCGCGAGGAGCAGCAGCGCCAGGAGGCTAGGCACCGCGCGGATGAGGGGAGGCGCCAGTAGGCCAGGCGCCTCGCCTGGCAGGAAAGGGAGGCGCAGGTCCGTGCTACCGCGGCGGAGCAGCGGTCGGCTCCGGACCCCCATTCCGCCTGGGAGGAGGCCCTGTGGTCTCCGTGGCCGGAGTCCCCGGCGCGGTCGAGCCACAACAGTGCCTCGCCGCCCGGGGATGTCGTCGACGCCGACAGCGACGACGGCCACAGGGACTAGGCGGCGCACCGGCGGCCACCGCGTCCTCGACCAAACCCTAGATTAGGGTTATATATATATTTTTTAAATTTAAAGCCCATATAGAGGGTTTTCTTTTGTTAGTTATTTGCCAAAGTAGGGCTATGTACAAATTTAACCAAAATAGAGCATATGCTTAATGAAATTTAGTTTAAATTTATATTTTTTTTTGTTTTTTTTCAAATATGTGATGGATCCGCATATTAGGCGCAGCGTACGACCCAAACGGACACGCGAACGCGGAGCGCTATCCATGTGTCCGTGCGACCATCCAAACTGCCTAAAATGGACGCTCAGCGGGTCGGGCTGGCTGTCCGTTACCGAGCCTGCTGGCGAAGATTCTTTTGGTTCTTTGGGGACCACCGGCGGCGATGGCAGCAGGGATGTTAGCACGACTCATTTGGCAAGTGCATCATCGATCTGTGCCCTTTAGGATTGTTTCAGAAAATTTTAGGGTACTACTTGTAACTAACAGAATCACTTTATATGTGTATTTGAGCTCAAATAGTTACGAGTTACTCAAAATTTAGAAAAACAATGCAGAATTTTAATCACTACATCGTGTATGAGTGTATCACAGGTCTGGAGAGGATATACAAATGGTTGAGTATAATTAGCAAGTTAACTGGAAACCATTCAATACGTTGGGTTCGGTTATCTGTCTCTTTCCATGACTGCTCAAGCAGAAGAAATTCCAGGTAACTGGAGACCGGATTTGGCCCCGTAGCTGAGGTTAGAATTATTGACGATGACTACCAGGTGAGTAGCCAGCGATAGGGACGTCAGGACGGTCTCACACTTTCTTTTTGAAACAAGGTGTATCTCGCACTTGTGCAGGCATAAATCAGCGTGGTTTTTTCTTTTCTTTCATCAACATGTATTAAACCAGAATCAATTGATCATGTGGATCTTTATGTTTCTTTTTTTTTCGCGAAAACGCAAAAGACTTGCGTTTCGATGCATTGATAGATAGAAAAGGTTATATGTACATGTCCGCAAAGGGACCAACACCCCGCACTACAACTCGACCCAAGAAAGGAGACCTAGTCTAGGGGAGGATCTGGCGGACACCCCGGGCTCCCGGCGCTCGCCCACTGTTGCGCCTCGGTCTTGATGTCGTTGAGCAGGGAAGGCACCAAAGGTTGCGTGTTCTCAAAGATCGCAGCATTCCGGTGCTTCCAGATCCACCACGCCGTGAGCATGATTATCGATGAAGTACCTTTACGCAACTGGTGGGGAGCGGTCCGCACCGCCTGTGAACACCACTCCATGAAGTCCCCCTCCGAAGCCGGAGGCCCTGAGGTGGATCGAATCCACGAGAGGACCTCGAACCAGATCGTCCTGGAGAATGAGCATCCAGTGAGTAGATGCGTCATAGTCTCCTCAGATTGGTCACACAAAGGGCATCTGGGCGCATGTGGTAGACCACGACGCGTCAGCCTCTCACCCGTCCAACACTTGTCCAGACAGGCCAGCCATATAAAGAATTTCACCCTAGGAGGCGCTCAGGACCTCCAGTTCAACTCCCATGATGCTGAGGTGATGCCCCCCCTGGAAGAGGGCCTCATAGCAAGAATGGGAGGTATACTGGCCATCCGTCGTCCACAACCAGGTCAACGTGTCCTGCTCCACCGAAAGCTGGACTTCCCGCAGTCTGACCCAAAGTTGCACATATTGCCATAGTGCAAGGGGACTCGGTGCTCCAGCTATGTCGGGAATCCAAGTGCGGTCAACCAGTGCCTGACGCACCGTACGCACCCTCCTGCGCCGTTTAGGAACCAACGCGAACACCTCTGGCGCCATCTCCTTGATGGACCTGCCGTCCAGCCAACGGTCCTCCCAGAAGAGGGCGGACTCTCCGTTACCCACTATCATCAAGGTGGAGGCCGCAAAGATGTCCAGCTCCGCCTTGGAGAACTGCATGTCTAGCCCGCGCCATGGTCGCCAGGGGTCCGTGTGCATCCTCCACAACCAACGTACCCTAAGGCTTATGGCCATCCGTGCAAGGTTGGGGATCCCCAACCCCCCTAGGTTAAGCGGCCGGCACACCCTTGCCCAGTTCACGTGGCAGTGACCTCCATTAGCCTCTGCCCGGCCCACCCAGAGGAATCCTCGCAGGATCTTGTTGATCTGTTTGAGGGTGTTTTTGTTCAGGGCCAGTACCATGAGTTGGTGCAGCGGGATTGCCGCGAGCACAGCTCGGATCAGCGCCAAACGTCCAGCTTGCGGCATCATGGATGTCCGCCATGTCGGCAATTTGTCAGCTAGCCTGTCCAAAAGCGGCTGGAAGGTCTCGGCCGACAGACGCCTAACCGACAGGGGAATACCCATGTACTTCACCGGAAAAGGCGCTAGCTGGCACTCCATGTGCTCCGCAGCAGCCACACCTTCCTCATCCGAACAGGCAATAGGGGACACCGAGCACTTAGCGAAGTTGGTGCGTAGGCCAGAAGCCTGTCCAAAAAGCTCCAGGATGCCGCGGAGCGCACTGAGCTCTGCCTCATCCGGGTGACAGAAGATCACCACATATCCGCGTATAGTGACACAGAGGTCACCAGATCTCGCCGTGCCAACTGTCGCAGCATACCCAGCTCGGCTGCCTTGGCGAACACCTTGTTGAGCGAGTTCATCACTAGGACAAACAACGATGGCGAAAGGGGGTCCCTCTATCTCAGTTCCCTCCGATGCCAGATGGGGGGGCCTGGCTCGCCATTGAGCATCACCCGAGTACTGGCCGTGGCCAGTAGCAAAGAGGCAATCTCTCGGAACCTCGGCTCGAACCCTATCTTCTAGAGAACCTCCATGAGGAAACCCCACGATACCGAGTCGAAAGCCCGAGCAATGTCCAGCTTCAGCATCACCCTCGGCTCTTTCCCTCTATGCAGGAAACGAGCTTTCTGTTGTACCAACATGAAATTGTCGTGGATGCACCTTTTGCGAATGAAGGCGCATTGGTTGCTATCCACCAACGACTCCATCCGAGGTGCCAGCCTAGTAGCCAAAATTTCCGCCACCAGCTTGGCAAAGATATGAATTAGACTTATCGGCCTATAATCACCTAATGGCATCCGGGCCCTTGGCAGCAGGACCAGCAGGGCCTTGTTAAGGCCTTGGAGTCCGCGCCCACACATCGTGTAAAGCTTGTCAAAGGCCGCCATAAAGTCAGCCCTGACCACCCCCAACATTTCTGAAGGACCTCAGTCGTGAACCCGTCGGGGCCGGGAGCCTTGCCTGGCGGCAAGTGTCTGATCACTTCCCAAACCTCCTCCTCAGTGAACGGTATCTCGAGCTCGGAGAGGTCCTCTAGTGTGGTGCCCAGGAAGTCCAAATCCAGCGAGTGCGCCCTTGCCACCGAAGTGCCCAGCATGCCCTCGAAGTGCGCGAAGGTAGCTTCAGCCATGGCCGCGTGGTCGGAGACAACAACGGTATCCACCCTTAAGCTATGAATCACATTCTTCTGGCGCCTGTAGGTCGCATGCTGGTGGAAGAAGGCCGTGTTGGCGTCCCCCTCCCCGAGCCATGCCGCTGGCGAGCCATCGTCCGCTCGAGTGAGGCCAGCCCTAAGTAGGCTTGCTTGAGGTGCGCCCGGAGTCGACGCTCATCGGGGCTGAGCAGTCGGGATTCCAGGTGCGCCCGGACCTTTATGTTTCTGACATAGCGCATCAGTTCTGTTTCTTTATCGAAGAGTCGAGTAGTATTATATACTCCTTCCGTTCCCTTTTACTATGAAACATTTTTTGCATTCCAATTAAGCCTGACAAAACGTCTTATAGAAGGGAACAGAGGAAGTAGTTTGTTGTGTGAATGCTATCCGTATGGAGATATTATTTTTACAGTATCCATACCGAGGCATGAATGATGAACCCCATGACTAATACTTAGTAGTGCCATACTCTACCGGTCCACTTCCTGCAATAATAACTATATAGCAGAAGTCAGGCTCTCTGTTAAAAAAATATAGTCAGGCTCTCAACGAAAAGTGCTTTTGTCTCATGAGCTTCAGTGCTCTTGCCATTTTAAAAAAAATATATTTATATGTTACTAAAAATCTGAAAATAATTCTGGAGATTTTCAGTGATACATCTCACAATCATGAAAAATCTCAACTTAAAATTCTTTTTTATTTTGTGCTAGAAAAAATAACAAAATCTGATATGTTTTTTGAGATTTTAAAAATGACTACTCAGATCTGCACTTTTGTCATTTTTGTGTAGCTGAAAATATAAAGTATTTGAAATTGATATTTTACAAGTTTGTGAGATACATTATTGGCTATATGCAGATTTTTTTGAGAATTTTTTAAAACTTAAAATATAATTTTTAATTTATTCGAAAAACGAGATCACCGGTGCTCATGTGCACTAAATCTCTATCCGGCTCTCAACCACTATACGCGTAAGTAGATGAGCTGTAGTGTATTTGTGCCCAAAATAACCAAAACAACGTGCCCACCAAAGTTGACTGATCTTATGGTCAACCTAGAAAACGCAAAATAACGAGGAGCTGGTGGAATAGTGAAAGCGATGCACACGGAGGACTCATTCTGGGTGGCATAGCTAGCTGTTCTCTGCATATGAGTACAATACTGATGTACCTATATGAAGGGGTGTCTCGTGTGTGATTGTTGTCGCTCACAAGTCCTAACTCAGCCAAGGTCGTCACCACCACTGGCCGCCCATGGCTGCACCTCCATGGGTTCACCTTCTGCTAGTCCTGGTCGTCTTTGCTGCGTGCGGCGCCAACCCACTTGTTGAAGGCGGCCTGCGTCCATCTGTAATCTCTTGCTCAACAGCCGGCAACTATAGCGATGGAAGCGAGTACCACAAGAATCTCTACAACCTCCTGTTGGCGATCCCCATGGGCGCCGCCAATAACGGTGGCTTCTTCAATGGCACGGTCGGCGCAGAGGTTGATGAGGTCTTTGGCCTCTTCATGTGCTACGCCAGCACCGCAGACTCTGCGTGCCTGGACTGCCTTATCCATGCGCCCGAGGGAATCAGGAAGTTGTGCCCGCACAGCCGAACGGTTCGTGCTGTCTATGGTGCCTGCACCCTCCGGTACTCCAATGAGTCGTTCTTCTCCGTCGCCGACCTTGCCATCGTGAACCATGTGCAACAAATCCCTGATGATGAAGACACTCTTGCAGCATATGTCGTCGATACTGCTGGCATGAGTCGCACAAGGCTCGAGCTTCTTCGTCGGCTCACGGAGAGGGCCGGGCTAGCGGCTGGGCGGGTTGCTGAGGACAATCAACGGTTCAACGATGCACAATGGATGTACGGGGTGGCGCAGTGCACAAGGGACCTGCCGGCAAGCGAGTGCACGCGATGCCTCTCCAACTTCACGGATCAGCTGCCGCGACTGTTTCCGAACAACAGCAGAGGTGAAATCAAGGGATACAGTTGCTACCTGTCTTACTACATCATCACCCAAGAGCCTAAGGCTTGGCAGCTAAAGAGGGAGCGGTACAGCGAGATTTATGAGAGGAGGATGGCGGCCGAGGAGTCAGACCGCAGTAAGGAGCGCCAAAAACGACGACGGCGACTGCGACGCAAAGTGGCTATCATCGTGGGCCTTGTCCTTGGCGCAGTAGCGCTCGTGCTCTGCTTGATCGGCTTATCTGTACGGTACATGTTGAGCTGGTGGCAAAGGCGCATGGCTGAGGCCAGAGTCTTCACAAGATCAGCGGCCAAGGTCTTCACGAGATCAGCGCTGTTGAGAGAGGTCGCCTACTTCTGCGGCAAAAGAGTATATCGAGACGACCTGGAGAAAGGGACTGGGCCCAGGCGATTCACATACCATGAGCTCGCAGCTGCCACCGACTGCTTCTCCAGCGGGAACAAGCTAGGTGAAGGAGGCTTCGGGTCTGTCTTCCGGGGGTTCATCACCGATGCAAACCTCCATATCGCCGTAAAGAAAGTGTCCAAGAGCTCCCGCCAGGGCTGGAAGGAGTTTGTTTCTGAGGTGAAGATAATCAGCCAGCTCCGACATAGAAATCTTGTGCAGCTCCTTGGATGGTTCAACGGTGGCAATGACGATGATCTCCTGCTCGTCTATGAGCTGATGCCCAATGGCAGCCTAGACGCTCACTTGTACAAGCCAGACTACCTGCTGCCATGGACAGTTAGGTATGAGGTCGCCCTTGGCCTTGGTTCCGCGCTGATGTATCTGCACCAGGAGATGGAGCAGTGTGTCGTCCACAGGGACATCAAGCCGAGCAATATCATGCTGGACGCGTCCTTCAAAGCCAAGCTCGGTGACTTTGGGCTAGCAAGGTTTGTGTGCGATGGCCGGGGCTCGCTCACGACGGGCGCAGCTGGGACGCTCGGGTACATGGACCCAAGGTGCGTTCTCTCAGGCATGGCCAGCATGGAGTCCGACGTTTACAGCTTTGGGGTCGTACTGTTAGAAATCGCGTGCTGCCGAAGGCCTGCTGTGGTCCGAGGCGACGAGGGAGATGTCATCCACCTTGTGCACTGGGTTTGGGAGGCATACGGCGAAGGGGCCATCCTCGAGGCAGCGGATGTGCGGCTCGACGGTAACTTCGTCGAGCAGGAGATGGAGCGTGTCATGATGGTCGGGCTCTGGTGCGGGCACCCTGACCCCAGCCTGAGGCCGTCCATCAGGCAGGCCGTCAGCGTTCTGCGATTGGAGACGCCACTACCGAGCCTCCCGGCGAAAATGCCGGTCCCAGCCTACATCAGGCCCCCACTGGCAGATGACTCTTTTGGTTCTCTGGAGAATACTGGCGGCATCAGCAACGGGGATGCCAGCATGACCCATTCATCTCGAAACAAAGTTGAATAGATGATCGCCAATCTTGGCATTTAGGTTCGTTACAGAAAATTTGAAGTACTACTTGTAACTAATGGAGCTACTTTATATATACATGTTTGAAGTGAACCACGCTATTACGAAATCTGAGGTACTTGAAAATAATGTATGCAACTTGATCATGTAGGAATTTTTTCCAGCAATCGACCATGATGACATGGTTGTATTCATTTTTGTTGGATTCAGATGAAATTCGATCCGTTATATGTGCAGCAACTCTTGTATTTTGTTGGATTCAGACGATTTAAGCTTATTTTCTTGCTATTGGTCGAACTTCGCGCCGCTCAAGGTCAAAGTTTTCTTCTGGATCGCCCGCCACGGGAACACTAGGACCCGCGCGCTACTCCACCGGCATGGGATCCTGTCCACCGCCCGTTGCCCATTCTGCGATGACGATGAGGACTTGGTGCACCTCTTCTTCAGGTGCCCCCGGTTGGCACCCTGGTTTGCTGGCCTTGGGGCACACGCGGCCGCCTTGGCAGCTGACCTTGATGAGGGTTGCGAGTTGCTTACCGCCGCCCACCATGGCCTCATCCCGATGGTGCGCAACACTATGGTGCTGCTAACCCTTTGGATCGTCTGGAAAAGCCGAAACCGCATGGTCTTCGACGCTCAGCTCCTGCGGCCCAGGCAGATGTTCTCCCTCCTCGCGACGCACTGTGAGCTCTGGCTCCACCGGCTGCCCCATCGCCACAGCCGCCAGCCTGTGGATGCGTGGCTTGCTGCTATTAGAGCTCAGTTTACTTGATCCTTTGTCGGCTTTTGGGTTGATGTTTGTGAACCCATTGCTGTGTAAAAAACCCGTGTGACCCCCGTTTGTGATTCAATAAATTCACTTCAGGTGGAGGAGGTCCCCTCCACCGTTGAGCTTTCAAAAAAAATTGTTCATATCGGAGCTAGTGTTCATATATCTGGCGTGCCCTGAATTTCCGGATGCAGCAACTCTTGTTGATCGAGTGGCTCTGCTGCTGCAGTGACAGGCCATCAGGCATGGTGCCGGCGATGTGCTGCTCGCGCGTTAGCGGGTCCGCTGCCTGAGTAGATGCCCGCCGGGTCAGCTCTTCCGGTCTCATCTTTTATTGAGCTATCGTGTCGTTATCTTGGACTCTAGGTAGTATGAACTACTATTATATCGTTGTTTGGTAGAATGCTTGGAAACAACTGACATCAATCCAGAATAAATACATCCCTTTGGCAATTTATATTCTCGTTCTTATATATCGATCCTTGTGATTTCGTAGCAACAGATGGTATAGTTTCCAAGGAAAATTTATGTGTGGTGTATGGTTGTTTCTTAGATTTATGAACTTATTTCCGAGGCATCGATTAATTGTTTTTTCCGTGTCACAGGGAAATGCTTCCATGGACCTTGATGTGGATGTGACTCCGACGTCTCCGAACAATATCGATGCCGGTCGAATAAACTTGCCGACCGAGTCTTCGTCAACCGAGCCTGGCCCAGGGAACGTTACCGTGCTTCGGACGGCCGGGCAGTATGCGACTATATATGTGTGGCTTGAGCGCGTCTGGGTGTGCTGGAACGGGTGTGGACGAGCCGGCGGACAGTCCCGTCGATGGCCATGTTCCAGTTGATCGACCGAACAGGGCCCCCAAATTCTAGGGGCCCCCAGATTTCTGCTCGCTAGCACTAGTTAGCGTTAATTAATTTGCTTGTTGTAAAGCTGCAGCGGCCCATTTATTTTGCTCCTGCAGCCCAGCACCAACAAACAAACGCTCTAGCAGGCCACGATGGAATACCCCACGATCACACTCGGCTAGGTGTAGATGCGATCAATTTTAGTTCTCAAAGAAATAAAAAGATGCGATCATTCTTCGGCTCGAGGTTTGCATTCCCCAGTCAAGAGCGAGCGGCGACATTTCGATGAAAAAAATACAATTCATCTCTTCAGATGTTCGCTCGCCGATCGTTGTTCCTGGACACTGGTGCTTGCCGGCTGCCGATTGTTGTTCCTCAACCCTTGTGCTTGCCGGCGTGGCCACCCCTACGCCGCTGCCAGCAAACCGTTGATCGGCGATCAGACGATCACGCGTGTATGACCGCTGCAACTCGTCTAGTCATGTTAAATTTTTTAAGATTATTTATTTAATTTATTAAATTGTGAAACGTGACAACTCATGAGAAAACGAAGTGTCAATAAGTGTTAGAAAAAAATACTCTAAGAAAAAAGAGACATAAGAAGCAGCAGCTCAGTCTCAAAAGTGTGCTACTTTATTAGAAAGGTACCGATTGAGGATTTTATTTCAAAAGATACCACACCAATAATGCTTTTCGGTAGAACATGAGGTTTGTTTATTACTCTAGTACTATATTTACTCTTTTAGCATGAATACTCAATATATTTGTGAACATTGTACAAAATAGCACATTCTGAAACTATATAATTAAGTATAGTTCTAATTTACTAGCATTTTGAGGTTAAAAATCTTTAGGCCACATTACTGCAAGTCGCACCGGGGCCCCCAATTTCTGGAGACGGGCCTGCCGGCGGACGACGGCTCTGCGTTCCAGCACCAAGCAAGTTACAAGGGAAAACAACCACAGGGGCTGCGTGAGCCCAATGGGTAAGTGGACACCACCACCCGTCCCGGCCAACTGCAGCCGCGCCTTCACTTCCTGCGCAGAAAGGCAGCCGCAGCCTGCTCGCTTGACTTGCTTGCCATGACTCATAAGCTAGTCTCCGTGTGATATGCGGGGCACGACAGTGCTGCCCCTGGCGGCAATGGTGGTGGTCCTGCTGCACGCGGCAAGCCGAGCAGCTGGAGCCGGCGGCGGCGGCGACGGTAGCTGCGAGCGTAGCTGCGGGAGCATGAAACTCCCCTACCCGTTCGGCTTCTCCAGCGGCTGCACGATACGTCTCGGCTGTGACGACGACGTCGCGTGGCTCGGGGACGCGCGCGAGCTGGGACTGCACGTGCGTAATGTCACGGCGCGGGGGATCCTCCTCGAGCTGATCCCCGACTGCTCCCGCGCGTTCAACGCGTCCGTCGAGGCGCTCTTCTCGGACAACTACGCGCCCAGCTCCAGGAACAACCTCGTCGTTAGCTCATGCAGCCCAGTAGCTCAGGGTGCCCGCATCATCAGCGACTGCAGCAGCAACCCACCTGGCAGCTACATGGACAGGAGCTCGTCCCACTGCTCCGCCAACGAGTCCATCGGCTGCATCGTGCCTCTTCCGCCCAGCGACTCCAGGGGCCGCCATTTTCATTTTCTGGGAAAGCATGAGGTGCTCAGCTCGGAGTGCGTCGGGCTGGTCTCGTCGGTGAGCTACCAGGATGAACCGATGCCCGGGTTAATGCTGGGCATGCTGAGGCTGGACTGGTGGGTGCAGGGTCGGTGCCGCTGTTCTCCCAGCGCCAACTGCGCCCAGTTCACTGCGCCGACCACGGGGCAGGAGGTGTTCCAGTGCGGATGCATGGAGGGGTTCGAGGGTGACGGCTTCATCGACGGCGCCGGTTGCCGGCCACCAGGTCAGTACTCAGTGCTCACCAGTTCAAGGCGTTTTTATTTTAGAAAACAGGGGAGTATTTGGTTTTCTCGGCCGTTAAAAATGCGTCAATGTTCCTCATTATCTGTTTCATATTTTCCATAACATGAAAAAGGTGCCTCGAGCTGGGAAGGCCGCAAACTACAAGTGTTCACTGGTGTGACTGCCGCATGCGGAACCTTCCTACTTTCCGCCAGCATCGCGGTTTGCTTCTTCCTCCACCGCCGGGGGAGAAGCAACGCCATGAAAACAGCCAAAAAAATACCTAAACATGCGAGACTCTTCCGTGGAGAACTCGTGGAGGACGAGCTTGACCAAGGAGCCGGTGCTCCCCGACGATTTTACTACGACGAACTCACTGTCGCCACTGATAACTACTCCGACGACAGGGCGCTCGGAAAAGGAGGCTTTGGATCAGTGTATCGAGGATTCCTGAGCGACATGAACCGTGAAGTGGCCATCAAGAGGGTGTCTGAGACCTCTCGACAGGGCTGGAAGGAGTTCGTCTCTGAGGTGAGCATCATTAGTCGGCTCAGGCATCGGAACCTCGTGCAGCTCATTGGATGGTGCCATGGCGGCGACGAGCTGCTCTTGGTCTACGAGTTGATGCATAATGGCAGCCTTGACACTCATTTGCACAAACCAGACTGCGTGCTGGCATGGCCAGTTAGGTATGTATTTCGTAAGCTAGTTCCACTCCACATAATCATGCATGAATTTAGCGTTTCTTGTGAGACTCTTGCATTTCCTCACTCTATTGTGATACTTTTGACATTTTTCAGGTATGAGATCGTGCTCGGCGTAGCTTCAGCACTTCTATATTTACACCAGGACACGGAGCAAAGCGTGGTTCACAGAGACATCAAGCCAAGCAACATCATGCTAGACTCCTCGTTCACCGCCAAGCTTGGCGACTTTGGTCTCGCGAGGCTTATCAATGACGGCAGAAGATCTTACACGACTGGCTTGGCCGGTACATTGGGGTACTTCGATCCAGAGAGCATGCTGTCCGGCAGAGCGAGCGTGGAGTCAGACATCTACAGCTTCGGGGTCCTCCTCCTCGAGGTTGCCTGCGGGCGGCACCCTGCGGTGGTCCACAAAAATGGTGATGTCGTCCACCTGGTTCAATGGGTGTGGGACTTATATGGCGGTGGGGGGATCGTTGGTGCCGCCGACGAGCGGCTTAGGGGCGAGTTGGATGATCGGGAAATGGAGTATGTTCTGGTCGTCGGACTCTGGTGCGCGCATCCCGATCGCGGCATGAGGCCGTCGATCAGGCAAGCCTTGAATGTTCTGCGATTCGAAGCGCCATTGCCGAGCCTGCCGGCGAGGATGCCTGTGGCAACCTATGGGCCGCCGACAAATCCTTTGAGTTTTGGAACGCTGGTCTTAAGCAGTACCAACGGCCGATGACGATGATCTCATTAGAACACACGGACCACTTTTGTAACCATTGTACACACCCTATTATATAGCTCAATGCCGGTGCGTTGCAGCTAAATAGGAGTATGAGATATTTAGACGCACTACTGAAATGGTTGCTGTGATTTTTGCAAATCCTTGGGTCAGGATTTATGATCGAAGTGGCATGAATGGAGCTTAATTCTGGGCCATATCAAGGTCTGACAAAATTCCTGAGGTCCAGGTCACTCCGTCCCTCTATGCATTGGTCTGAAAATTCTGTGTCTGACAATGACACACATGGTTACTCTGAAGTCCGAGCTGAAGAATACTCTGTTGACGTAGAGTATTGTTGGGTGGAACGGTGTAGCCCCTTAGGGTCACCGGTTGCATGTTAATATAGGTGAGGAAAAGCCCCTCACGTGGCTTGTACAGAGAGAGTCCGTATACAATTGGTGTACTACACCATATTGTATACGGATACATATTACACCTCTAATACCCCCCCCCCCCCCCTAATCGAAACCTGGGAGAGGTTGAGATTACGCTTAAACTCATCTAGTTTCTTAGAGCATAAAGTCTTCGTAAAACCATCTGCTATCTGATCTTTACTGGAGATACACCTGATGTCAAGCAAGTATTTAGCAACACGCTCTCGAACAAAGAAGAAATCAATCTCAATGTGCTTAGTACGAGCATGAAACACAAGATTAGCAGACAGATAGGTGGCACCAAGATTATCACACCATAAGCATGGTTGTTCCCTGAGTGTTACGCCAAGTTCACGAACAAGAGCTTCAACCCAAATCAGCTCAGCAGTGGCATTTGCAAGTGCCTTGTACTCAGCCTCTGTACTAGAGAGAGATACAGTAGGTTGTTTTCGAGCACTCCAAGAGATCAGATTTGGACCAAGGAATATAGCAAAACCTCGAGTGGAGCGCCTGTCATCCAGATCACCTGCCCAATCTGCGTCTGAAAAAGCACTAAGAAGAGTAGAAGGGGACCGCTGAAAAGTAAGTCCAATAGTGCGTGTACCATGAATATATCGAAGTATCCTCTTAACTGCAGACCAGTGAGCTGTGGTAGGAGCATGAAGGTACTGACACACCTTATTAACAGAAAAAGCAATATCAGGTCTAGTCATAGTCAGATACTGGAGACCTCCAACAATGCTTCTGTAATGAGTAATGTCATCAGGGCCAAGAGGAGAGCCATCTGTTAATGTCAGAGAATCTGTAGTAGACAATGGCGTTGGATAGGAGGTGCAAGAGCTCATACCAACTCGGCTTAACAAGTCTGAAGCATACTTTTCCTGAGTCAATAACAATCCATGTGACTGTTTATGAACCTCAATGCCTAGAAAATAGTGGAGATCACCAGGATCTTTGAGAGCAAATTCAGAGTTGAGAGTCCTAAGAAAAGCTATAATAGCCTGATCCGAAGAGCTAGTGGCAATTATATCATCAACATAAATAAGCATGTAGACAATAACACCTGACTTGTTGAACAAAAATAGGGATGTATCAGCTTTGGAAGTAGTGAAACCAAGTTGTTGAAGCTTGTTGCTAAGACGAGAGTACCATGCACGAGGAGCCCGTTTCAAACCATAAAGCGCTTTATCAAGCTTACAAACATAAGTTGGATTAGCGAAAGACTCAAAACCTGGAGGTTGTTTCATATAAACTTCCTCTTCCAGAACACCATGAAGGAACGCGTTCTTCACATCTAGCTGCCTTAAACTCCAGCCTCGAGAGACAGATATAGATAGAACAATCCTGACTGTAGCAATTTTAACAACAGGACTAAAAGTATCCTCATAGTCAATGCGGTACCTCTGTTTAAAACCTTTTGCAACAAGCCTGGCTTTATACCTGTCTATAGTACCATCAGAATTTTTCTTGATACGATAGACCCATTTGCAACCAATGACATTGCGTTTGGAACTAGGCGGAACAAGATGCCATGCGTTGTTTGCAAGCAAAGCATTATATTCTTCTTGCATAGCATTTTTCCAGTTTGTATCTGTAAGAGCCTCAGAAATATTCTTTGGTTCTCCTGTAGATGTTAGCAAAGCATAGCGGACAGTTCCGTCGGTGTATTTTTTCGGGTTGCGAATACCTTTCTCTAGACGCGTTTGCACGCCAGTTGTAAGTGCAGGTGCAGCAGACAGCGGCACAGATGATCCTGGCGCAGGCAAATCAGCAGCAGGACCGGCTCCGGGATCGGTGCTGTCAGCCGACAGCTCATGGCTGTCCGCCACTGGCGCAGAATCCTGCGTGGAGGAAGCAGCAGAGAGAGGCGACGTGGCGAGGTCCGGTTGGTGAGAACCGGCGACAGCGACCGGCGGGTCCGCTCGGCGGGACCAGGCGATGATGGCGTTGCCAGGGAGCCCGTGGAGCACGCATCAGCAGGCGACGTGTCGGCCGTTGACAGGCGCGGACGGGAAGGACCGGGTGTGGCAGGGTCAGGGGTATGATCCGAGGGAGATTTTGGCGGGGAATCAGCCTCGGGATCGGCGCCGGCTAACGCTGTTTCTTCGTCATGTTCGGCATTGTTATTGCTTGTACTGTTTGGATTGCTGTTTTCACCATTTTCTCCAGAATTTGATGCAGTATGCAAGAGTGGCTCAGCAGCAATAACCTAGGGAGATTGAACAGCAGGTACAACTTGCAAATAATGGTCATTAGTATGCACACTCCTAGTATGTGATGATGAGGGAGGATCATCGGAGGGAAGAAGACGAATTTCTTCACGAAGGCGACGACCAGTTATGACCCACAAGTATAGGGGATCGCAACAGTCTTCGCGGGAAGTAAAACCCAATTTATTGATTCGACATAAGGGGAGACAAAAAATACTTGAAAGCCTTAACATCGGAGTTGTCAATTCAGCTGCACCTGGAAACAGACTTGCTCGCAATAGTTTATCAGTAGTAACAGTTTATAGCAGTAGCAGTAGTGAAATAACAGCAGCAGTGTAACAAAGACAGCAGTAGTGATTATAGTAAACAACAGGATTAAAATACTATTGGCCTTCCCCTCCGGTTGTCCCAATTTGTGTCACTTTGGGGCCTCGGGTTCCGGACAGCGACATGTGTATACAACTTGCAGGTAAGATCATAAAACAATGCATATCATCATGAAACAATAACATGTTCAGATCTGAGATCATGGCACTCGGGCCCTAGTGACAAGCATTAAGCATAACAAGTTGCAACAATATCATCAAAGTACCAATTACGGACACTAGGCACTATGCCCTAACAATCTTATGCTATTACATGACCAATCTCATCCAATCCCTACCATCCCCTTCAGCCTACAGCGGGGGAATTACTCACACATGGATGGGGAAACATTGCTGGTCGATGGAGAGGCGTCGGTGGTGATGATGGCGATGATCTCCTCCAATTCCCCGTCCCGGCGGAGTGCCAGAACGGAGTTTCTGGTCCCGAGACGGAGTTTCGCGATGGTGGCGGCGTACTGGATGGTTTCTGGCGACTTCGACTTCCCCCCTCGCGTTTTTAGATCGAAACCCTTAAATAGTCCAGAGGGGGGCGTCAGAAGCTGGCCGAGGCGGCCACACGCTAGGGCGGCGCGCCCCCCTACAGGCCGCGCCGGCCTGGTGTGTGGGGGCCCTGGGCCTCCCCCAGGCCTGCCCTTCTGGCTCCGTGAATCCTCTGGAAAAATAAGCCCTTCGACATAAATTCCGGGGATTTTCCTGAAAGTTGAATTTCTGCACAAAAACGAGACACCAGGGCAATTCTGCTGAAAACAGCGTTAGTCCGTGCTAGTTGCATCCAAAATACACAAATTAGAGGCAAAACAATAGCAAAAGTGTTTGGGAAAGTAGATACGTTATGGACGTATCAACTCCCCCCAAGCTTAGCTTATTGCTTGTCCTCAAGCAATTCAGTTAACAACTGAGTGCGATAAAAGAACTTTCACGAACACATTTGTTCATATGATGTAAATATTCTCATGATATGGACAAGTACTTAGGCAATTCATAATAAGATACATGCAAATAAAATCATCTAATAGCTATGTCAATCATGGAAAGGCACCAACAAATTAATAATAAGCATCATGAATCATGTCTATCAGCAGGATTGCAATGTTCATAAAAGGATATGATAAAGTGGTATCTAGCTTGCCCGTATTTGTACAGCAAAACATAAATGCTCGGGCACCTCTGAAGTTCATGGAAAGACTAGAAATAGAGATTGTCAAAGATAAAAGTATCAAAGTTATACCATAGTCAATCATATTTTGGGACAAGCATATTATACTAAGAATGACAGTTGTGCTCTCGAGAAAGTGCTCAAGGAAAGGATGGCGACTCAACATAAAAGTAAAAGATTGACCCTTCGCAGAGGGAAGCAGGGATTAACATGCGCTAGAGCTTTTCATTTTTAAAACAGGAGTAAAATTATTTTGAGAGGTGTTTGTTGTTGTCAACGAATGGTAATGGGTACACCAACTACCTCGCCAACCAGACTTTCAAGAGCGGCTCCCATGAAGGACGTTATTTCTATCAGCAAGGTAGATCATCCCTCTTCTCTTTTGTTTACACACGTACTTTAGTTTTATTATGAGTGACACTCCCCCCAACCTTTGCTTACACAAGTCATGGCTAATCGAATCCTCGGGTGCCTTCCATCAATCCCATACCATGGAGGAGTGTCTATTTGCAAAATTAAGTTGCTTACTGACGAATCAGGGCAAAACATGTGAAGAAAATTATTAATGAAGTTATTAATTGGGGCTGGGCACCCCGTTGCCAGCTCTTATTACGAAAGTCTGTCAAAAGTAAATGACAAGGTTGAAAGATAAACACCACATACTTACTCATGAGCTATAAAACATTAACACAAATTGAGGAGCATTTTGAAGGTTTAAAGGTAGCGCATGAGAATTTACTTGGAATGGTTTGAAATGCCATGCATAGGTATTTATGGTGGACACTTTGGAATAACTTGGTTTTCAGGGGTTTGGAAGCACGAGCAGCGTTCCCGCTCAGTACAAGTGAAGGCTAGCAATAGACTGAAGAGCGACAATCAAGAGAGCAGTCACTGTCATAATCATGCTTGCGGCAAAATAAATTAACGGAGGCATAAAAGTGATACAAGAACTCTGAGGCAAAGTAAATCATCGAGGCTTAATTGACTTTTGCTCAGTCATATGCATGCGTGGGCATGTGCCAAGTCGATTCAAATGAATTATTCAGAGGAGGATACCACAATGTCATACCTATTTATGAATAAAACAATGCAAGCAAACATCCATGACATGCTACTCATATTAATAAACTGGAGCTAAACATGAGAGATCATGAACTACTAGACTTTCCTAAATGACATATACCTCACATGAACCAACCAAGCATGCTCACATGGATGAGTATATGTACAAAAATGAAAACAAAAAGAGTTCATACCAGCCTCTCACCACAGTCGAATTGTAGTAGATCGTCATTATTGCCTTTCACTTGTGTAGCTTGAATAATATGAAATGAAAACCACGCTCCAGCCACCGAAGATCATTGAACTCCAAAATGAACTTTACAAAACCAAAGAACAACAGCAAATATTTTTGGTGTTTTCGAATTGGAAACAAGAACAAAAGGAAACAAGCAAACAAAGCAAAATCTTTTTGGATTTTTTTATAGCAGACCAACGATAGCAAATAAAGCAAAATAAAAGAAAGAAACCAAAATAAGCAATGGTGAAGAGAAACAACAGAAATATTTTTGGTCTTTTTGTGTTTTAGGAAAGAAACAAAGCAAAAACAAGAAAATGAAAACTAGAAGAGTCACATAAACACAAAGCAGCAGGAATTCGTCAAACTTGACAGCAGTACAGTAATCGATTTTTAATAAATTCTTCCGCTGCTCAGCTCGAAAAGTGTTCAACTAATGAAAGTTAGATAACAACATGGGGAATATTCACAAAAATTGGCTTCGAAAAATAACGTTCTGGCTGTTTTTGAGAATTTTTTTGGTATCAGTCCAGAATCTGTTTTCAGGCAGCACTTCCCCAAATATCATCTCCCTCTTATTAGAAAATCACTTAAAGAAACTAAACAAGTACACTACAAGGAAAAAGGCTATAGTTGGAGGCAGTAGGTACCGGCGCACCACCAAGGACGTGCGCCGGTGACAAGTGTTGCCGGCGCACCTCTTTTCAGCCGCGCCGGGGATGCAGGCCTTCTGCCGGCGCACCAGAGGAGCAGACGCGCCGGCGCTTTTTCCTGGCATGGCCGCGGCCGATTCGGGCCAGGCCCAAGCATCATTGCCGGCGCACCAGCCCAGGTGTGCGCCGGCAGAAAATGCACTATTGCCGGCGCACACCTGGGCTGGTGCGCCGGCAATGATGCTTGGGCCTGGCCCGGGGGTGATATAGCCGAAAGGGCTATGTGCTGCCGGCGCACCCATGCCCTGGTGCGCCGGCAGTAACCTGGGCAGTTATTTCTGCTCAACAACCCCACTCCCCCCACTACTACCACTCCACTCCTCCACACAAACCCGAGCCTTCTCCCAACCCAGCTCATTTTTGCCCATTTCTATCCCCAATTTCACCAATTTGACCAAACAAAATCATATTTTTTGAGCAAATCTTCCCTTCCTACATGCATCTCCCACATCCCCCTATGTAGATCTAGATCTAGTATTCCGCATTGACCGCTCAATCTAGATCTAGATCTAGAAAGTCGGCTTCCATACGCCGTGGTAGCGGCGCGACGTCTCGATCTTGTTAACGAGTATATCAAACCAATAGGTGATTAATGAACAAATTGAGGAATGAAATCAACGTATATTGGACATTAATTTGAAGCAAAGCTCGTGTGTGGCATATATATATATGTTGTGTTTGTGCTTGTGCTTGTGTGTGTTGGCGTTGAAAATGAGTTGCCAACGTTGCGCCGAAATGTTGATTCTTTAAGTTTCCGTTTCGGCACATTTCTGGCGCTCCTATGTCCTACCGTGTAGGAAGGTCATGCCGAAATTTTCCGTGAAAACTACCGACGGATGCATGGTTCTAATCAATTATGTAATCTTACCATGCAGGCGATAATGGTTATCGAGATGAGTGAAAGCATCGTGATGAGATATCTGAAACACGCGATCATCGACATGTATGAAAATAACCGCACAGAGGTATTGTGTCCGTGCCGGAGATGCAAACGAGGGAAATGGTTTGACCCGTATTCAGGCAAATTGCAGGGGCACCTGCTCACTAATGGTTTCATGCATGGACACACTCAATGGATGAGTGATGATGGCGCGGAGGTCAATGGGGCGACGGCAGCAGGTGGTAATAATGGCCGGCAAGAAGGAGGGCATCATGATATTGATGACGATGAAGAGCTTGTCGCACAGGACGATAACCTTGACGACGACAATAACCTTGACGACGACGAAGAGGTGCCGCTAGCTTCAGTCGTGCGGGACCCTCATCTTCAAGATCTGCTTCTCGAAAAGACGAAAGGCGCCAAGCGGAAATCAAAGCTTGAGCAACTCGAGATAGACTCGAATACTCCGTTGTACGACTCAGGTCGCGGGTTGGGGGAGTCTCGCTTGAGAGTAGCTCTCGATGTGCTGCAGATGAAGGCGAAACACGGATGGACGGACACAAGCGTCGACGACATCCTGGAATACGTGAAAGATCTCCTTCCTGCCGGGAACACGTGTCCTGGTAGTCTAGCCGAGGCCAAGAGAATCACGTGCCCTCTCGACTTACCCCACGAAAAGTATCACGCCTGCATCAACGACTGTATCATGTATCGCAAGGAGCACATGGACAAGACCAAATGTCCTGTGTGTGAAGCTGAACGGTACAAGAAAGGGAAGAAGAAAGCTCCTCGGAAAGTTGTGTGGTACTTCCCGCTCGCCCCCCGGCTTCAACGGTTCTACGCGGACCGCAAGGAAGCAAAGCTCATGCGCCGGCACGCGAAAGAAAGGAGTCGTGTTGAATGATAAAGAGCGGATTGAGCACCCAAGGCCGACGCACCCTTCGGATGCAAGCCAGTGGAAAGCATTAGACAATGAATTCGGAAGTTTTGGGACAGATCCCAGAAACATCAGGTTGGGTGCGAGCACGGACGGATTCAATCCGTTCGGAAACCAGAGCAGCACACATAGCACATGGCCCGTGTTTGTATGGATCTACAACCTCCCGCACTGGCTGTGCATGAAGAGGAAGTACATACATATGAGTATGCTAATTCAAGGGCCGACACAGCCAGGAAACGATATCAACATGTATCTTGAACTATTAAAGGAGGAGCTTGAAACGTTGTGGGCGGAGGAAGGGGTAGATACATGGGACGCCGTCGCAGAAGAATATTTCCCTTTGAGAGCCGCGTTGATCACGACGGTGCAGGACTACCTCGGATACGGTTACATTTCGTGCCAGGTGTGCCATGGACACAAGGCATGTGTCAGGTGCATGGAAGAGACGATGTTTTTGCAGCTTGGTAAGGATCCCGGCTCTTCGAAAACAGTTTACATGGGGCATCGAAGGTGGCTACAGAAGACTGACCCATGGAGAAAGCGTGGAGATCTGTTCGATGGTACAAATGAACCCCGAGGACCTCCACGTAAGAAGAGCGGCGAAGAGATCGATACATTACTGAAAGGTTGGAAGGAGTGCCCTGCGCCGGGAAAGATTCGTCAAAAGCCTGGAGAGAAGAAGAAGAAAAAGGAAACGACGCCGCTCATTGGTGTATGGAAAAGGAGGTCCGTGTTTTGGGACTTGCCGTACTGGAAAATTCTCGATACACCTCACTGCCTTGATGTCATGCATATTACAAAGAACGTGTGCGAGAGCTTGCTTGGCACTCTTCTCAACATGCCGGACCGGACCAAAGATGGGCCGAAAGCAAGACACGACCTGAAAGTTTTGGGCATCAGGGAAGAGCTTCAGATCCCGCCGGCCCAAGAGGGACAGTCGGAGGAGGAGGCGGACGGCGGTCAGAAGCGCAAAAGGATTAAGCAGCCAGACTATTACTGTCCCCCTCCTGCTTCACTTTTAGTCCGGCCGAGGTCGATCAATTTTTCAATTGCCTTCTAGGAGTCAGAGTGCCCTTCGGTTACTCCGGGCTAATAAGCAGATACATGGACCCCAAGAAACGAAACTTCAGCGGCATGAAGTCTCATGACTGTCACGTGATGATGACGCAGATTCTTCCGGTTGCAATCCGAGGTATAATGGATGACCATGTCCGTGCAACGCTGACTGGGCTCTGTAACTTCTTCGACGTCATAACTCGGAAGTCGATAAGCGTGAAGAAACTCGCAAGGCTCCAGGAAGAGATCGTGGTGATCCTATGTGAGATGGAGATGTACTTCCCGCCTGCATTCTTTGACGTGATGGTCCATCTGTTGATCCATATCATGGATGATATCGTCAGTTTAGGGCCGGCATTCTTACACAACATGATGCCGTTTGAAAGAATGAATGGGGTCATTAAAGGATACGTTCGTAACAGGTCACATCCGGATGGAAGCATCGTCCAGGGCTGGCTCACCGAAGAGTGCATCTCTTTCTGCACGAATTATCTAGACATCGAGGACCCTGTTGGTTTGCCTCAAAACAAGCACGTCCGCAGGTTCGAGGGAGTAGGCCACAAAAATGGAAGGAAGGAACTGCACGTGCACATGTCTGGTCGGGCTTCCGACTTTGACAGGGCCAACTTAGTAGCGCTACAACACATTGACTTGATCGATCCTTGGTTGAAAGAGCACAAAACCATGATAGAGAACAGTGGCAAGCCGATGATGACGGAAGCAGAAATATACAGAGAGCACAACTCCTCTTTCGCGCGCTGGTTCAAAGACCACATTGATGCTAATCCCCCACCAATGGATTCTGACAAGGATAAACTAGTATTGGCCTTGTCACATGGCCCCGCGCCCAACATCATGACTTACCAAGCGTACGATATCAACGGGTACACATTCTACACGGAAGAAAAAGACAAGAACAGTGTTTACCAGAACTCAGGGGTAACGATGGATTCCTGGACGGGTGACGGAAAGACTAGATACTACGGAAGAATCGAGGAAATCTAGGAGCTTAACTACGCTGGGGAGAAAGTGCCGATGTTCCGTATCAGATGGGCTAAGAGCGTCAGAAAAGAAGACCGGTATTTCACCACCATGTTTCTACCCGAAGCCAACAAATCAAAGTCCACGAACGCCACCGCGCAGAATGAGCCATGGGTACTGGCAGAACACGTGCACCAATACTTCTTCATAACCGACCCATCCAGGCCTAGCCGTGTTATCGTGAGGAGAGGCAAGAGGACCATCGTCGGAATGGATGGAGTCGCCAACGAGGAAGACTTCGAAGGACAAGTCGGAGACCCAATGATGGAAGAATCCGAGGACGAAGACACAACATACACCACAAGAAGAAGCAGGACCACGCTACCGAGGTCAGGTCGACCCTTCAAAAGAAGAAGTCACGACACGGGGCTAAATTATTCAACGACGAGCAAGAAAAGCAAGAAGAAAGTGAAACACTCTTCTCAATCGATGATGTAAAACTTTATTTGCAATCTATAACTCATATTTTGTGTAATTCATAACTACTCATATGGTCATGGCCAATATTTTATGTATGACTAATTAATATTGTGTTGGTCAATATTTTATGCATGCATGTATATATAACTCATATCTTCATGTTTTTACATAACTCATGCATATTGCTTTGTTATTATCTTAAAAATATAAGAACATAAATATAATAGAAAAAGCCAGAAAATAATAGAAACATAAAAGAAATAGAAAAGAAATAAAGAAAAACAAAAGAGAGTGGGAATTGCATGATTTGGCCAAGTCCCAGGTATACCCGCAGTAGTCTTACTGCCGGCACACCAGGCCTTTGGTTCGCCGGGGGAAAACTTGTCCCCGGCGAACCAAAGGCCTGGTGCGCCGGCAGTAAGACTACTGCGGGTATACCTGGGACTTAACCGCACGATCCTCTTCCTCATCCCTTCTTCCCAAATCGAGCCGAGACGACGACGTCGAACCCTAACCCGCCGTTCTGCACCGCCACATCCACTGTTCTGCACCGCCACCATCCACCTCCACCAGCCCCCACCACCTGCCCCGTACGTCGCCGCGTGGAAGGCCCGGATCCACCGCTCGCCCGCCGCTACAGAGAGGAGGAGCAGGAGCAGGGGAGCCCCAGACCTACCGCTACCCCGCCGCTACAGAGAGGAGGAGCAGGAGCAGGGGAGCCCCGGACCTGCCGCTGTCGACCCCCTACTGCTAGTCAGGTAATTTCTCCTTCTCCTCCTCCGCCCCCAATCCCACTAGGAGCATCTTATTTTTGTTCTTGCAGTAGTTGAATTCTTGCGCCGATTCTTGTATTACTCATAGCAAATTGAATTTGATGCCCTGGTTCATAGCAAATTTGATGCCCTGGTTGGCCACTAGTTCATAGAAAATGCTTGCAGTATGAATTAGTTCACCATGGTTCATAGCAAATTTGATGCACTGGTTCATAGCAAATGCTTGCAATATGAATTAGTTCACCATGGTTGAATGCTCATGTAGATGCTCACTGGTTGCAAATAAAGATGTTGAATTACACACTAGGCAGTATGTTGGTTCTTCATTAAATGAAAATGAAAATGAAAATGAAAATGGTTTTGCTAGATAAATTGGTTTAGTTAAATCTTAAACATGTTCTCAAGAATTTGGTTTATGATGAAAATAGAAACTAGACACTTAGGCAGTATGTTGGTTCTTCATTTAAATCCCTACTGCCAAGAATTGGTTGATATATAAAATTCATTTAGTGATATGCAAAAATTCATAGGTTAATTTGTTCTCTGGTTTGAAAAAGGAAAATGAATGCTAGCAGTATGTTAGTTCTTGATTAAATGCATTCTCTGGTTTGCTAGGTAAAGAAGCAGCAGGTTTAGCTCACCAAACCATTTATAAAATGCCCAGAAAATGCTAGCATCTTGACTGGTGTTCTCTGGTTTAAAAATGCTAGCATTTTGGTTATGGTACTGCCAATTCATATAAAGTTCATAGGAGAAAAGAATGCTACTGCATTTATTCTCTGGTTTAATAATGGTTCATGCTATATATATGAAATGCTCTCTGTAATTTTTCAACTAGAAATAAAATGATGCAGTAGCTTTAAATGATATAGCAATAAAGTTGAAAATGAACTTTATATATGTTGGTTTAGTTGGTTTAGATGAAATGCAAATGAAGTAGCTAGCTACTTTATGCTACTTTATGCTACTGTAAGTGCTATCAAATGCTAAGTGCTACTGTAAGTGCTATCAAATGAATTTTGATGTTCACTAGCAGTAGGTTTACTTAATTTAAAAAGAACAAGTGCTAGCAGTAGGTTTAGTTCATAAAAAGAACAAGTGCTGTTGAAAAAAGAAAATAAAATGCATGCTACTGAATTTATGAATTAAGTAGAACCAGATGCTACTGAAATGCATGCTACTGGCAATGAAACTTATCATAGCTATGACATTATGAATTAAGTAGAACCAGATGCAGTAAATTGCATTTAGTTGATTTATGTTGGTTTACACATTCTTGATTCTTGCCATAAATTGCTACTGCTTCAAAATGCTGGATCAAAATGTCTATAAGACAGGTTCATTTAGTTGATTTATAATTGGAGCTTTCTGATAATCCACAAATGAAAACTGGTGCTATGTTCCTTATCTGTTTGGCAATCGTTTTAATTATGTAGCCAGAGAGTAGCATGGTGTTGATGTAAAATGGTTATGGTGTAAAATGCAGGGCTAGCATGATAAAATTATAAGTGGGTACAAGCTCTGTTTGTAAAATGTAAAATGTAAAATTATAAGTGGGTACAAGCTCTGTTTGTAAAATGCAGGGCTAGCATGGTGTTGATGTAAAATGGTTATGGTGATAAAATGCAGGGCACTGTTTTAATTATGTAGCCAGAGAGTAGCATGATGAAATTCTGTTGTTGTCTGAGTGTGAGAATTTGATTTACATTCATGTACTGTAATGCTAAGTGCTACTGTAATGCTACTGTAGTGCTATTACTGATGGTTATTGTGAAATAAAAATGAAAATGAAGCTGCTCCCCTACTGTAATGGTCAAGTTATATTGTCTCTCGTTTATGGTGATGGTTATGGTGTTCATGGCTATATATATGTGAATTGCATTTCTGTTACACAGGGATTGAGTTGCTATTGAGTGCCGGAATGTCGATTCATTTCCGTTCCGGCAATTCTAGCACTCGGCATGACCAATTTTTAGCAAAGGTCATGCCGAATTTTTCCGTGAATTCTAACTCTTTTTCATCTTCTATTAGTGCAAGCCACCATGTCGTCTCAAGAAGAGTTAGAGGAGCACTACAATAGGCACTTCTTTAGGACGGAGGAGGATGCCGAGGCCGCTGGTGTTGGCGGCGACGAGGACCATGAGATGGAGGATGCCGCTGGGGGTAGTGCCGACGAGCCGAGCGGCAACGAGGCAAGCGCCGCCGCCGGGGGTAGTACCTACGAGCCTAGCGGCGATGAGGCAACCGGCGCCGCCGGGGGTGGCGGCGAGACAAGCGGCGACGATCCTAGCGGTGCCACCGGGAGTAGTGGCACCGGGACAAGTGGAGCCAAGAGGCCGCGGAAGGCAAGGCGCCAAAACACGGTCGGCACCGGCAGAGACACAGTCAAAGAGGTGGACCACGCCAGTGGTTTGCCGGTGGAGCCTAAGGATATTGCCAAGGGGTACGGCAACCAACTGGCATGTATCCTCCGAGAGGTCGTCAATCTCAACGAGACGGACCTCCGAGCTGAGAGCAAAGCGCCTTTGCGAGCCCAGCTCATTGCGAGGTTGCACGCACGATACAAGTTCCTAGGCGACTACGCCTCCAGTCATCAAACCAACAACATTGTGAACTGATACGTCTCCGACGTATCGATAATTTCTTATGTTCCATGCCACATTATTGATGTTATCTACATGTTTTATGCACACTTTATGTCATATTCGTGCATTTTCTGGAACTAACCTATTAACAAGATGCCGAAGTGCCGATTCTGTTTTCTGCTGTGTTTGGTTTCTGACATCCTAGTGAGGCAATCTTCTCGGCGTTGGACGAAATCAAAGCCCAGGGGCCTATTTTCTCACGAAGCTTCCAGAAGTCCGAAGGAGAGACGAAGAGGGGCCACGGAGGGGCCACACCCTAGGGCGGCGCGGCCCCCCCTTGGCCGCGCGGCCCTGTGGTGTGGGGCCCCCGTGCCGCCTCTTGACCTGCCCTTCCGCCTATAAAAAGTCTCCGTGACGAAACCCCCAGTACCGAGAACCACTATACGGAAAACCTTCCAGAGACGCCGCCGCCGCCGATCCCATCTCGGGGGATCCAGGAGATCGCCTCCGGCACCCTGCCGGAGAGGGGAATCATCTCCCGGAGGACTCTATGCCGCCATGGTCGCCTCCGGTGTGATGTGTGAGTAGTCTACCCCTGGACTATGGGTCCATAGCAGTAGCTAGATGGTTGTCTTCTCCCCATTGTGCTATCATTGTCGGATCTTGTGAGCTGCCTAACATGATCAAGATCATCTATCTGTAATTCTATATGTTGCGTTTGTTGGGATCCGATGAATAGAGAATACTTGTTATGTTGATTATCAAAGTTATGCTATGTGTTGTTTATGATCTTGCATGCTCTCCGTTACTAGTAGATGCTCTGGCCAAGTAGATGCTTGTAACTCCAAGAGGGAGTACTTATGCTCGATAGTGGGTTCATGCCTGCATTGACACCGGGACAAAGGACAGAAAGTTCTAAGGTTGTGTTGTGCTGTTGCCACTAGGGATAAAACATTAGTGCTATGTTCAAGGATGTAGTCACTAGTTACATTACGCACCATACTTAATGCAATTGTCTGTTGTTTGCAACTTAATACTGGAGGGGGTTCGGATGATAACCTGAAGGTGGACTTTTTAGGCATAGATGCAGTTGGATGACGGTCTATGTACTTTGTCGTAATGCCCAATTAAATCTCACTATACTCATCATGATATGTATGTGCATGGTCATGCTCTCTTTATTTGTCAATTGCCCAACTGTAATTTGTTCACCCAACATGCTGTTTGTCTTATGGGAGAGACACCTCTAGTGAACTGTGGACCCCGGTCCAATTCTCTTTACTGAAATACAATCTACTGCAATACTTGTTCTACTGTTTTCTGCAAACAATCATCTTCCACACAATATGGTTAACTCTTTGTTACAGCAAGTCGGTGAGATTGACAACCTCACTGTTTCGTTGGGGCAAAGTACTTTGGTTGTGTTGTGCAGGTTCCACGTTGGCGCCGGAATCCCTGGTGTTGCGCCGCACTACATCCCGCCGCCATCAACCTTCAACGTGCTTCTTGGCTCCTCCTGGTTCGATAAACCTTGGTTTCTTTCTGAGGGAAAACTTGCTGCTGTGCGCATCATACCTTCCTCTTGGGGTTGCCCAACGAACGTGTGAAATACACGCCATCAAGCTCTTTTTCTGGCGCCGTTGCCGGGGAGATCAAGACACACTGCAAGGGGAGTCTCCACTTCTCAATCTCTTTACTTTGTTTTTGTCTTGCTTAGTTTTATTTACTACTTTGTTTGCTGCACTAAATCAAAATACAAAAAAATTAGTTGCTAGTTTTACTTTATTTGCTATCTTGCACTCTATATCAAAAACACAAAAAAAATTAGTTACTTGTTTACTTTACTTAATATCATGCATGTTTTTATTTCACTAGTTAAGCATAATGGAAAACAACAAAAATATGAGAGATCTTTATGAACTTTATCTTGAACTAGGACATGATGTGTTTGAAGAGAAAATTAAAAAACCTATGGAATCTTATTTGCATGCTGGTAGTAATATTAGTATGAACGCTTTGAACACCATTGTTGATAATAATATAGAAAGTTCTAAGCTTGGGGAAGCTGGTTTTCATGATCTTTTTAGTCCCCCAAGCATTGAGGAGAAAATTTTGTTTGATGATACTTTGCCTCCTATTTATGATAATGATATTAGTCTTTTAGTACCACCTGTTATGGAGGATAAATTTGATTATGATTACAATATGCCTCCTATATTTGATGATGAGAATAATAATGATAGCTACTTTGTTGAATTTGCTCCCACTACAACTAATAAAATTGATTATGCTTATGTGGAGAGTAATGATACTTTTATGCATGTGAATAAGAATGCTTTATGTGATACTTATATTGTTGAGTTTGTTCATGATGCCTCTGAAAATTATTATGAGAGAGGAAAATATGGTTGTAGAAATTTTCATGTTACTAAAATGCCTCTCTATGTGCTGAAATTTTTGAAGCTACACTTGTTTAATCTTCCTATGCTTGTCACTTTGCTCTTCATGAACTTGTTTATTTACAAGATTCCTTTGCATAGGAAGCATGTTAGACTTAAATGTGTTTTGAATTTGCCTCTTGATGCTCTCTTTTGCTTCAAATACTATTTCTTGCGAGTGCATCATTAAAACTGCTGAGCCCATCTTAATGGCTATAAAGAAAGAACTTCTTGGGAGATAACCCATGTTTTTACCTACAGTACTTTGTTTTTATTTTGTGTCTTGGAAGTTGTTTAATACTGTAGCAACCTCTCCTTATCTTAGTTTTGTGTTTTGTTGTGCCAAGTTAAGCCGGTGATAGAAAAGTAAGTACTAGATTTGGATTACTGCACAGTTCCAGATTTCTTTGCTGTCACGAATCTGGGTCCACCTCCCTGTAGGTAGCTCAGAAAATTAAGCCAATTTACGTGCATGATCCTCAGATATGTACGCAACTTTCATTCAATTTGAGCATTTTCATCTGAGCAAGTCTGTTGCCATTTTAAAATTCGTCAATACGAACTGTTCTGTTTTGACAGATTCTGCCTTTTATTTCGCATTGCCTCTTTCGCTATGTTGGATGAATTTCTTTGATCCACTAATGTCCAGTAGCATTATGCAATGTCCAGAAGTGTTAAGAATGATTGTGTCACCTCTGAATATGTCAATTTATATTGTGCACTAACCCTCTAATGAGTTGTTTCGAGTTTGGTGTGGAGGAAGTTTTCAAGGATCAAGAGAGGAGTATGATGCAACATGATCAAGGAGAGTGAAAGCTCTAAGCTTGGGGATGCACCCGGTGGTTCACCCCTGCATATATCAAGAAGACTCAAGCGTCTAAGCTTGGGGATGCCCAAGGCATCCCCTTCTTCATCGACAACATTATCAGGTTCCTCCCCTGAAACTATATTTTTATTCCATCACATCTTATTTGCTTTTTCTTGGAGCGTCGGTTTGTTTTTGTTTTTTGTTTTGTTTGAATAAAATGGATCCTAGCATTCACTTTATGGGAGAGAGACACGCTCCGCTGTAGCATATGGACAAGTATGTCCTTGGTTTCTACTCATAGTATTCATGACGAAGTTTCTCCTTCGTTAAATTGTTATATGGTTGGAATTGGAAAATGATACATGTAGTAATTGCTATAAATGTCTTGGGTAATGTGATACTT
Source organism: Lolium perenne (assembly GCF_019359855.2). Classification (NCBI taxonomy): domain Eukaryota; kingdom Viridiplantae; phylum Streptophyta; class Magnoliopsida; order Poales; family Poaceae; genus Lolium; species Lolium perenne. Next base: position 26,727,371 of record NC_067248.2, on the reverse strand, counting down.
GGCAATTGTTGTGCTCATGATTAAGCTCTTGCATCATATGCTTTGCACCCATTAATGAAGAAATACATAGAGCATGCTAAAATTTGGTTTGCATATTTGGTTTCTCTAAGGTCTAGATAATTTCTAGTTTTGAGTTTGAACAACAAGGAAGACGGTGTAGAGTCTTATAATGTTTTCAATATGTCTTTTATGTGAGTTTTGCTGCACCGGTTCATCCTTGTGTTTGTTTCAAATAAGCCTTGCTAGCCTAAACCTTGTATCGAGAGGGAATACTTCTCATGCATCCAAAATACTTGAGCCAACCACTATGCCATTTGTGTCCACCATACCTACCTATACTACATGGTATTTTTCCGCCATTCCAAAGTAAATTGCTTGAGTGCTACCTTTAAAATTCCATCATTCACCTTTGCAATATATAGCTCATGGGACAAATAGCTTAAAAACTATTGTGGTATTGAATATGTAATTATGCACTTTATCTCTTATTAAGTTGCTTGTTGTGCGATAACCATGTTCACTGGGGACGCCATCAACTTTTCATTGTTGAATTTCATGTGAGTTGCTATGCATGTCCGTCTTGTCTGAAGTAAGAGAGATCTACCACCATATGGTTAAGCATGCATATGTTAGAGAAGAACATCGGGCCGCTAACTAAAGCCATGCTCCATGGTGGAAGTTTCAGTTTTGGACAACAATCCTCAAATCTCAAATGAGAAAATTATTAATTGTTGGTATATGCTTATGCATAAAAGAGGAGTCCATTATCTGTTGTCTATGTTGTCCCGGTATGGATGTCTAAGTTGAAGAATAATCAATAGCGAGAAATCCAATGCGAGCTTTCTCCTTAGACCTTTGTACAGGCGGCATAGAGGTACCCCTTTGTGACACTTGGTAAAAACAATGCATTGTGATGACCCGGTAGTCCAAGCTAATTAGGACAAGGTGCGGGCACTATTAGTACGCTATGCATGAGGCTTGCAACTTATAAGATATAATTTACATGATGCATATGCTTTATTACTACCGTTGACAAAATTGTTTCATGTTTTCAAAATCAAAGCTCTAGCACAAATATAGCAATCGATGCTTTTCCTCTATGGAGGACCATTCTTTTACTTTCAATGTTGAGTCAGTTCACCTATCTCTCTCCACCTCAAGAAGCAAACACTTGTGTGAACTGTGCATTGATTCCTACATATTTGCTTATTGCACTTATTATATTACTCTATGTTGACAATATCCATGAGATATATATGTTACAAGTTGAAAGCAACCACTGAAACTTAATCTTCTTTTGTGTTGTTTCAATATCTCTACTTTGAATTATTGCTTTATGAGTTAACTCTTATGCAAGACTTATTGATGCTTGTCTTGAAGTGCTATTCATGAAAAGTCTTTGCTATATGATTCACTTGTTTACTCATGTCATATACAATGTTTTGATCGCTGCATTCACTACATATGCTTTACAAATAGTATGATCAAGATTATGATGGCATGTCACTCCAGAAATTATCTGTGTTATCGTTTTACCTGCTCGGGACGAGCAGAACTAAGCTTGGGGATGCTGATACGTCTCCGATGTATCGATAATTTCTTATGTTCCATGCCACATTATTGATGTTATCTACATGTTTTATGCACACTTTATGTCATATTCGTGCATTTTCTGGAACTAACCTATTAACAAGATGCCGAAGTGCCAGTTGCTGTTTTCTGCTGTTTTTGGTTTCAGAAATCCTAGTAAGGAAATATTCTCGGAATTGGACGAAATCAAAGCCTGTGGGCCTATTTTCTCACGAAGCTTCCGTAAGTCCGAAGGAGAGACGAAGGGGGCCACGGAGGGCCACACCCTAGGCGGCGCGGCCCCCTTGGCCGCGCGGCCCTGTGGTGTGGGGCCCCGTGCCGCCTCTTGACCTGCCCTTCCGCCTATAAAAAGTCTCCGTGACGAAACCCCCGCACCGAGAACCACGATACGGAAAACCTTCCGAGACGCCGCCGCCGCCGATCCCATCTCGGGGATCCAGAGATCGCCTCCGGCACCCTGCCGGAGAGGGGAATCATCTCCCCGGAGGACTCTACGCCGCCATGGTCGCCTCCGGTGTGATGTGTGAGTAGTCTACCCCTGGACTATGGGTCCATAGCAGTAGCTAGATGGTTGTCTTCTCCCCATTGTGCTATCATTGTCGGATCTTGTGAGCTGCCTAACATGATCAAGATCATCTATCTGTAATTCTATATGTTGCGTTTGTTGGGATCCGATGAATAGAGAATACTTGTTATGTTGATTATCAAAGTTATGCTATGTGTTGTTTATGATCTTGCATGCTCTCCGTTACTAGTAGATGCTCTGGCCAAGTAGATGGTTGTAACTCCAAGAGGGAGTACTTATGCTCGATAGTGGGGTCATGCCTGCATTGACACCGGGACAAGGATGTAAAAGTTCTAAGGTTGTGTTGTGCTGTTGCCACTAGGGATAAAACATTAGTGCTATGTTCAAGGATGTAGTCACTAGTTACATTACGCACCATACTTAATGCAATTGTCTGTTGTTTGCAACTTAATACTGGAGGGGGTTCGGATGATAACCTGAAGGTGGACTTTTTAGGCATAGATGCAGTTGGATGACGGTCTATGTACTTTGTCGTAATGCCCAATTAAATCTCACTATACTCATCATGATATGTATGTGCATGGTCATGCTCTCTTTATTTGTCAATTGCCCAACTGTAATTTGTTCACCCAACATGCTGTTTGTCTTATGGGAGAGACACCTCTAGTGAACTGTGGACCCCGGTCCAATTCTCTTTACTGAAATACAATCTACTGCAATACTTGTTCTACTGTTTTCTGCAAACAATCATCTTCCACACAATACGGTTAACTCTTTGTTACAGCAAGCCGGTGAGATTGACAACCTCACTGTTTCGTTGGGGCAAAGTACTTTGGTTGTGTTGTGCAGGTTCCACGTTGGCACCGGAATCCCTGGTGTTGCGCCGCACTACATCCCGCCGCCATCAACCTTCAACGTGCTTCTTGGCTCCTCCTGGTTCGATAAACCTTGGTTTCTTTCTGAGGGAAAACTTGCTGCTGTGCGCATCATACCTTCCTCTTGGGGTTGCCCAACGAACGTGTGAAATACACGCCATCATGAACTCACAAGCCCTCCTGAAGTTCACCAAACACCTCAGCAGCTATAAGTACATGGTGCGGAAGCTGATTGCTGAGGGCAAAGGTTTCGAAGAGGTCCACTCCGCCTTTCCGCATGTCACCCAGGCGGACTTTGATGCTTTTGTGGCCAATGAAGAGCTACAAGCAACCAAGAATCGCAAGTTGTGGGGGAAGGAAATGCGGGAGCTTAACATCGGCAACCACAACCTTGGGAGCCGTGGGTACGAGGGAAAGGAGCCCTATTGGGCGAAGGAGGACGAGGCGTATGTAAATGCCGGCATTGAGAACCCCTGGCTCAAGTACAAGGACCCGCTTGAAAGAAGATTCATCAGGTCCCAGTACCATAAGAAGAAACTAACCGGGGAACTTGTCACGGACCCGAAGGTCGTAACCGACATAATTTGGTTCACGAACGACCAGAAGGTCCTGGCGTTGGAGAAAAAACTGGTAAGCAATTTACCGGTTTAATTAGATCAAGTATCGTTCATATAATAGTAGCAACATTTCTAAATGGTTCGCGTTTATTCCGCAGGAAGAAGAAAGACAAAGACTTTCTCAAGGTGACGAAGGCTCCTCGTCCCAGGCGTCGACGGGCAGGGTAGCCTGGGACAAGCCTCTCGTACGGGCGCTAAACATCGTTAATGAGCATTCACCGACGAGAAGGCCGCATAGAGGGCGTGTGGCTGGCGCCGGTACAGGCTACAAGCATGGTCACTATGGCTTGTCGTCTGCGGCCGATAAAAATGCGCGTAATGAGAGGAAGCAGCGGGAGGCGGAGGAAATGAGGGAGTCAATCCTAGCCCAAGTCCAAGCTGGTTTGGTACCGCAACTGGTACCGCAACTCAAAGCTACACTCGTACCTGAAGTCAAAGCTGAAGTCGCCGCTGGAGTCCAAGCAGATTTCAATGCTCTACAAGCGTGGTATGAGGGTGGCAAACAAGGCCCCCCCCCCCGAAAATGCAAGTGGTTAGCTTCAACGGTAGCAACTCGATGGTGCCGCCGTCCGCCGGCAATGACAATGTTATAATGGAGACTCCTCCGGCCGCCGGCAATGTCGCTGGTGCTAGGGATTCACCGTCCATGCCGGGTAGCAGCCCCTCCGTCACTTGCACGCCCGCCGCCGCATGTGCTGGCCCGTCGACATTAGCCGAGCTCAACGCCCTCACGGTAATTAACTAATGTGTACATCAAGTTAATATATTAGTTTCGTCATCCTTGCCCTCTCTCTAACGCCATACACATGTTCTCGCAGGCGCTCTCAACGCCATGCACCTTCCTGATGAGAGTAAACGACGAACTCAAAGACGTCGCGAGGGGGTCCATCCTTCGGCCCCTGGATAAGAAGTGGCACACACGAGATATGGCGGATGACGTTTACCGGGTTGAAGTGGATCGGGCGTTACCGGGCTATGAGGATTTGTTTCCTCCTAATCAACCGCATGGTGCCGATGACGATAGCCCGTTGAATCTGGCCTCACTGAAGGGTTGGGTACTGCTATGGCCGAAGACCCTAATTCGGATCAACACCTACTCGGGGTCGACGGCAAGCAAAGACAAGCACCTTGCGGCGCCACATGTCAGCGTCCCTCCACGATAGCCAGCGGAGCCCGTGGTCATCGCCCCACCAGAACGGCCAGCTGCGCCAGAGGTCAGCGCCCCACCACAACAGCCAGCTGCGCCAGAGGCCGAGGAATACGAACGTGACAACTTCCAATGGGATATTCCTACGTCTTCACAAGTTGTCCACGAGGATGCGCCGGGCTTGAAATATGTGTGCTCCAAGAAGCTGTTCGATTCTCAAGAAATGGCTGAGGAGGAAAATCCTGAGGAGGTCGCCACCGCTGCCGTCAAAAATATGTTGAGCCCAAACACACTCCGTGCTACGGCCACTACGGCGATGGAGGGTCCATCAGTACAACCCAAGAAGAGGAAGAGGCAAAATAAGAAGGACGCCCAAGACAAGGCGGCGGCGGCCAAATCCAAGGACAAGGTCCCACTCCTTGACAAGTTGCCAAACAATTGGCGACCTCTGCATCACTTGGGTCAACCGATGCTGCCGGAGCATGTCGTGAAGAAACTCACCCCGGATATGAGGAGCTTGCATGAGACTGTCTTGCATGTGGAGAACCTTCTTCTCAAATCAAAAGATCCTGGTTACCCTCTCTTCGTGGCGAAGGTGCCAACTGGCATGAACTTCATCGAGAAGTACCCCGCGGACTTGTGCTTCATCCAGTTCAACGACATCTTCAGCATCTATCGCATGCAAGCGCTCCACTTTAGTGTGGTTCGCCTAGTTGCTCTTAGCTTGTCTTCCCAGATTGTTAAGGAGGGGACGCCGACCATCGCGATAATGGACCCCTTCTATATGCGGGAGAGCATCATCTCGCAACGCCGGGGATCGCGCGATTGCCACCCAAAGAGTCGAGGATTTCATGCTGGCAAACATTAAGAAGGGCGCCATTCTCATCCCTTACTTCCCCGAGTAAGTAATCACTCGCTAGTCCCCCATCACCATTCTATCCTATATCTCCATTTGCATTTCCAAAGGTTAATCCGTGTGTTTTCCGCAGAGACAAGTTCTGCACCCTCATCGTCGTGCACCCGCAACACTCGCATGCAGTCTATCTCGACTCGGGTAGGGACCGCAAGAAAGACTACACCCACATCAGGGCCCTTCTCAATGATGCTCTCACCGGCTTCGCCAACAAGGCAGGCCCCCTCAAAGTAGAGAGGAAATCCCGAGGAGGCTTGGTCTTAACCCACACAACCAACTTCCCTGCCTCGTGCAGCCGACGCCCGACAATGGGATGGACGCGTGGTACGCCATCCTTCAGATGCAGGAGTACATAAAGTACGCAGATGACATGTTGCTGCCAGAGAATCTCAGAAACAGGTTTGCAAACATGGCGGATGTCCCTGATAGAGAGATTAGAAAGAACTGGGGTCGCATCCAGCAGTTCATTTGCACGATAATCCTGCAGGATGTCAACAATAGGTCTGGCGAGTTCTTCTACGGCTATGGTCTACCACCTAATGACGAGATAGAACTCCGCTTGGAGATGTCGCGTGATGAGAGGCCGTTCAACTCGCTTGAGGGCTGCCGTCCATTCCCCCCTAGGCGTACAACCTGATCCTACGACGGGAACACTTGCTAAAGCTTGAACGATATGTCCTTGAACTTCCGTACTGTAATAATTGCTATATATTCCCATAGAATCGACTAGTTGCTTTTATTTAGTTGTATGAATGTGCATGTGAACATGTGTCTGTAGCTTCATTTACTTTGCTATATATTTCAAGATTATGGCGTACATAGCTTAATAATTATTTGCATTTACTCGACCACTACTTGCTTCGTATTTGGAGTTCGCCGATGATTAGAATGTTCGGTCAATCGTACACTCGGGGGTGGAGCCAGTGAGCCTTGGTGCGACGGCCACAAGTATCAATCTATTGTGCATCCTACCTAGCCTCACTGACTCAATCCCTGGATGTTAATATTTGTTTCGACCGACAAAGTATGAGGCACGCTATTTAATTTGTACTACTTGTCTTCTATTTGAGTTCGCACTTCTTAATTGCATTGGCCGATGATTAAAATGTTCGGTCACTTGTACACTCCGGGGTGGGGCCAGTGAGGCTTGGTGTGATGGCCACAAATATCAATCTATTGTGCATCCTACCTAGCCTCACTGACCCCATCCCTGTATGTTATTATTTATTTCGACCAACAAAGTATGAGGCACATGCTATTTAGTTCATACTACTTGTCTCTTATTTGAGTTGGCACTTGTTCATTGCATTGGTACTAACATTTTACTTGTCTTGTGAATGGAGATGCCGACGACATATGTCGTGTACAAGGGGAGGGTTCCTGGAGTCTACGACGACTGGGAGGACTGTCGAAGACAGGTGCACCGTTTCAGCGGCAACAGCTACAAGGGATACCCCACTAGGGTGGAGGCGGAAGGAAGATACGCCCGTTATCTAGCGGGAGAGATGAGGGACATGAGGAGGAACCGGATGAAGACCATGGCCTTCGTGATGATGGTCATCATGACCATGTTGGTCATGTTCTATGTGATTGTAGTTTAGGTTAGGACCTACATTGTGAGGTGTATGACGATACTTGTGACGACTATGTACCAAGACTTCTAACTTTGTGAAACTTCGTCGTTCGGTGTTGCATATGCACATGTGTTGTATGAATCAACATTCCGAAACGAGACTTGCGTATTTGTGTACTGATACCGAAATGAAACTTGGCTCTCTATGTGCTTCTCATATTGCATGTAATACTGTATAAATATGAACTGCGTTGTAAATATATACTGCTGTCTGTCAAATATGTATTGTAATATGCTGGAAAAAAGCTGAAAAAAGAATTTTCGAATTTATTGCTGGCGCACCTAAATGACCTACTGCCGGCGCACGTGGAATGCGCCAGTGCTGGAAGCACTACTGCCGGCGCACCTGATGGTGCGCCGGTGAAAATGGTTCTTTGCCGGCAGTATCCATCTATCGCCGGCGCACTGCCTGGTGCGCCGGCAGTGACCATTTATCACCGGCGCGTTCGCACCGGCGGGCTCGTGGTGCGCCGGCAATGGGCATTTTTGGTTCGCCGGCGGTAGCCCTTTTCCTTGTAGTGGTATGTACAAGTATCCAGCAACTATAATATGCAAAGAATGAGTGATGCCGGTATACCTCCCCCAAGCTTAGGCTTTTGGCCTAAGTGGAGATCAATGATGACCCACAAGTATAGGGGGTGTATCGTAGTATCTTCGATAAGTAAGAATGTCGATCCCAACGAGGAGCAGAAGGTGTTGACAAGCAGTTTCGATGAAGGATTCACTGTAAATGCTCACAGACAAGTATTCAGGGGGTTTTGATGTAACAGATGAATAAAGTACGAGTAAGTAAAGTGCGAGAGTAACAATTGCAGCGAGTGGCCCAATCCTTTTTAGCACAAAGGACAAGCCGGGTTGTTTACTTATAATGACCAAACGTTCTCGAGGACACACGGGATTTTAGTCTAGTGCTTTCGCTACATACGGCTAATTAATCTTCATTGTTTTGATAAGTGTTGTGTGGGTGAACCTATGCTAATGTACCGCCCTTCCTAGGACTAATACATACTTGTGATTATACCCCTTGCAAGCATCCGCAACTACAAGAAAGTAATTAAGATAAATCTAACCACAGCCATAAACTCTGAGATCCTGCTATCCCTCCTGCATCGATATACCAACGGGGGTTTAGGTTTCTGTCACTCCGGCAACCCCGCAATTGGCAAACGAGTACAAGATGCATTCCCCTAGGCCCATAAAGGTGAAGTGTCATGTAGTCGACGTTCACATGACACCACTAGAAGAATAACACCACAACTTAAATATCATAACACTGAATATTACTCAACCATAATTCACTACTAACATTTAGACTTCACCCATGTCCTCAAGAACTAAACGAACTACTCACGAGACATCATATGGAACATGATCAGAGGTGATATGATGATGAATAACAATCTGAACATAAACCTTGGTTCAATGGTTTCACTCAATAGCATCAATAACAAGTAGAAATCAATACCGGGAGAGTTTCCCCTATCAAACAATCAAGATCAAACCCAAATTGCTACGGCGGTGACGATGTGCAGCGGTGGAGACGGCGGTGATGATGGTGGAGATGATGATGATGGCGATGGAGATGATGTCCAGCTCGATGACGGTGACGATGGCGTCGATTTCCCCCTCCCGGAGGGAATTTCCCCGGCGGATCTCATCCCGCCGGAGAGCTCTTTTCTCTCTGGTGTTCTCCGCCCCGCAGAGGCGGCTGTAAGTCTTCGCGAGGTACCCTCTGTGGCTTAGGTCTTCGGGACGAAGGATTTCGCGAAGAAAAGGAGGCGAGAGGGGCTGTGGGGCCCTCTCCTCACCAGGTGGCGCGGCCAGGCCATGGGCCGCGCCGGCCTATGGTCTGGGCCCACCTTGGGTCCCCTCGGCTCCCCCTTCTGGCTTCCTTCGTCATCTGGAAAAATAGGATTTTTGGTATAATTTCCTTCCACAGTTGATCTTCCGAAATATTGCGTTCTGACGGTGCTTTTTCTAGCAGAATCCTGGCTCCGGTGCTCGATCCTCCAATAATGATGAAACATGCAAAATAGATGAAATAACATAAGTATTGTGTCCAAACATGAAATATATCAATGAATAACAGCAAATTATGATATTAAATAGTGATGCAAATTGGACGTATCAACTCCCCCCAAGCTTAGACTTCGCTTGTCCCCAAGCGAAACTGAACTCGGTAAACAGGACCACATGTTTATGGAGTGAAGAGTCGATCAATAAAATACGGACAAGAAGCATCATATTCATTCACACAAGACATTCTAGTAAACAACTTCCTCATATAACTCAACTTGAAGCAAGTATAAGGTAATCACAAATAAAGGTGCATAAGAAATCATAGTTGGTGATGGCAAACTTCGTTCTTGGTCAGAGAACAATTAACAGGTATACTTATCTTATTGAGCAGCGCTCTCATGTTAAAGTTCATATTGCACAACTTGCATACTCAATCATAATGGTCTCCTCATGATCATTGATAACTTGCAAAGCTATATTCATTCAGATAAAACTTGTACTGAACAAGGAAAAATAAAAGACATGATGAAGCAAATCACAATATAATGGTTTGATCACAACAACTCAAATGCTTTCTTCAGATGGAGGGAAATAGGTTTACTGACTCAACATAAAGTAAAAGACAGGCCCTTCGCAGAGGGAAGCAGGGATTAAATCATGTGCTAGAGCTTTTTCAGTTTTGAAATCATATAAAGAGAATAAAAGTAACATTTTGAGAGGTGTTTGTTGTTGTCAACGACTGGTAGCGGGTACTCTAACCCCCTTGCCAGACAACCTTCAAAGAGCGGCTCCCATTTTATTTTTATTTTGTGTGGAACTCCTTCCAACCTTTCTTTCACAAACCATGGCTAACCGAATCCTCGGGTGCCTGCCAACAATCTCATACCATGAAGGAGTGCCTTTTTATTTTAGTTTTATTATGATGACACTCCCCCCAACCTTTGCTTACACAAGCCATGGCTAACCGAATCCTTCGGGTGCCGTCCATCAATCACATACCATGGAGGAGTGTCTATTAAGTTTAATTAATTTGGGACTGGGAACCCCATTGCCAGCTCTTTTTGCAAAATTATTGGATAAGCGGACGAAGCCACTAGTCCATTGGTGAAAGTTGCCCAACAAGATTGAAAGATAAAACACCACATACTTCCTCATGAGCTATAAAACATTGACACAAATAAGAGATAATAAGTTTTGAATTGTTTAAAGGTAGCACACGAAGTATTTACTTGGAATGGCAGAAAATACCATGTAGTAGGTAGATATGGTGGACACAAATGGCATAGGTTTGGGTTAAGGTTTGGATGCACGAGAAGTATTCCCTCTCAGTACAGGTCTTTGGCTAGCAAGGTTAATTAGCAAGCATAAGAGTTGAAGGAAACAAACAAATATACATGTGATAGAAACAATCATGCATCTTCCTTGCAAGCACAAACAGTTTTAACTTCAGAATAATAAGCTATGAGCTAACAAGAAAGAAAGACAATGAAACAACTACATGTATTCTTTTTTCTACTTAAACCTCAAAGTGTTGTTGCTATTGACCAATGCTAAGTTTGCCAAAACCAAATAGATTTATTCAATGCTCCCAAAGTGATACCAATACTAAGATCAAGATCAATCATATAGTAGAGATTGCAAACTAAAATAAGATGTGCAACATGTAAATGATAAGACTTCTCATTAATATTCCATAACGATAACTCACACCAAGGGATACATAGACAACTAGCTAAAGGAGAGATACTTCCAAACTGCAACCCATCTTATATGATAACTTCCCTACTCATGATATGACACTACTTGACAATAAAAAGTAAAAGGTATTGATGATGTGATACCGCGGCACTCCCCCAAGCTTGGAACAAAACAAGGGGATGCCAATACCGATGATGAATTACTCCTTTGGCGATGGTGGTGATGAACTCCTCCCGCGCTTCTTACAGATCTCCCTCAGCTTCAGTTTCTCAGCTTGGCAATTCTGCACTAAGACTCGAAGATGTTCATTGTTATCTGAAGTTCTCGATAGTGACCTTGTGATGGAAATCGGGTAGTATTCCAGCATCCTTCGGAGACGGTAATTTTCTTCCTGGAGTATCTCCACTTCTCTTCTTAGAGCCCGGTATCGATCACAAAACTCATCGGTAGTCCGCAGAGCTTCTTCCAACACGGGGAAAGAGTCGAGGCTAAGAGCAGGTGGTAAGGATCCCTGCAAGTTATGAGAGAAAGAACGTCGAGTGTCAACAGATCCCACCAAGATTTGCTTACTCCCAACGGCTTGCTGCTCTTGTTTTGATGACACCCTTCTCACTTCCTGTTCCGAAAGCCCCTTGCCCTTGTTGTTGGAGGCCATGGTGCTCCTAGATTGAAAACAAATCCTGGCAGAAACAGCTCGAAACAAAATACGTTGAGAAAAACGATATACGAACCTCCAGGGGTCCGGGGGATTATATAGCAAAAAATTTCATGACAAAAGGAAAATACCAGGTCGAACCAGAGTTGGAAAGGGGCGACGAGGCGGCCAGCTCACAGGGCGGCGCGGCCTGGCTGGGGCCCGCGCCGGCCTATGGCGGCACGCCCTCGTGCGTCTTCTCCACTCCGTTTCGATCTCGTAATTTTTCATATTTTCAAAAACAGCAAAAATATTGTTCGGAAAGTAAATTGCGAACTTTTCATTACCAGTACTATTACCTATTCAAAGTTGAGTTCTGGCGGACTGTCAATTTGTCCTTTGATGAAAGCCTCCGGTGTTTCCACTCGAATAATATCAACATCAACATTATAAGAATCACCTGAGATATAATGCTTGAGTCTTTGTCCATTCACCACTTGTGTGGCGTTGCCTTGGAGAGAGCTAATTTTAATTGCTCCTGAACGATACACCTCCTCAACAACATATGGTCCTTCCCATTTCGAGAGTAATTTCCCTGCAAAGAATCTGAGACGAGACCGATACAATAGGACTTTATCCCCAATATTAAATTCTCTTTTGATAATCCTTCTATCATGCCATTTCTTAACTTTCTCTTTAAAGAGTTTAGCATTTTCATAAGCTTCACTTCTCCATTCATCTAGAGAACTCAATTGCAACAACCTCTTATTACCGGCAAGTTTAGGATCTTTATTTAATTCTCTAACAGCCCAATAAGCTTTGTACTCTAGTTCTAAAGGTAAATGACAAGCTTTCCCATAAACCATTTTATAAGGTGACATTCCCATGGGATTTTTATAAGCAGTTCTATAAGCCCATAGTGCATCCTTCAATTTACTAGCCCAATTCTTTCTAGTTTTATTAACAGTCTTTTCCAAGATAGATTTAATCTCTCTATTTGATAATTCTACTTGCCCACTAGTTTGAGGATGATAAGCGGAAGCAATTCTATGATTAATACCATATTTAGCAAGAGTTTTTCTAAAACCACCATGAATAAAATGAGAACCTCCATCAGTCATAATATATCTAGGAACTCCAAATCTAGGAAAAATAATATCTAAAAGCATTCTTAAAGAGGTCTCACCATCAGCACTTTTTGTAGGTATTGCTTCCACCCATTTAGTAACATAATCAACAGCAACAAGTATATGAGTGTTACCTTCTGAAGAGGGAAAAGGTCCCATGAAGTCAAATTCCCAACAATCGAACAGTTCAATAACAAGAGTATAATTCATAGGCATTTCATTGCGTCTGGAGATATTACCAACTCTTTGACATTCATCACAAGATAAAATAAACTTCCTTGCATCTTTGAAGAGGATCGGCCAATAAAAACCTGATTGTAGAACCTTTTGCGCGGTTCTTTCTCCGGCGTGATGTCCTCCATAAGCACTACCATGACATTTACTCAATATCTCTTGTTGTTCATATTCGGGAACACATCTTCGCAGAATACCATCCACTCCTTCTTTATATAAGTGTGGGTCATCCCAGAAATAATGCCTCAAGTCATAAAAGAATTTCCTCCTTTGCTGAGCTGAAAAGGTTGGAGGCAAGTACTTGGAAACAATAAAGTTAGCATAATCAGCATACCGAGGACTGTCTCGCGAACTCACCTTTATTGCAGCCAATTGTTCATTTGGAAAACTATCATTAACAGGAACAGGATCATAAGCAATATTTTCCAATCTAGACAAATTATCAGCAACGGGATTATCAGCACCTTTCCTATCTACAATATGTAAATCAAATTCTTGCAAATGTCAGTACCCATCTAATAAGCCTTGGCTTAGCATCTTTCTTTTGCATAAGGTATCCGATTGCAAAGATGATCAGTATGTATAGTAACTTTTGAATCAACAATATAAGATCTAAACTTATCACAAGCAAAGACTACAGCTAACAATTCTTTTTCAGTAGTAGCATAATTTCTTTGAGCAGCATCAAGAGTTTTACTAGCATAATAAATAACATTCAATTTTTTAGCTACTCGCTGTCCAAGGACAGCGCCTACAGAAAAATCACTAGCATCACACATAATTTCAAATGGTAAGTTCCAATCAGGAGGTTCAACTATAGGAGCAGTTGTTAAGGCTTTCTTTAGAGTTTCAAAAGCTTCATATACAATCATCATCAAAAACAAATGGTACATCTTTTTGAAGAAGATTAGTAAGAGGCTTTGAAATCTTGGAGAAATCTTTAATAAACCTCCTATAAAACCCAGCATGACCAAGAACACTACGAATACCTTTAACATCCCTAGGATAGGGCATCTTCTCAATTGCTTCAACTTTAGCTCTTGTTATCACCAGAATTCGACCAAGTTGGAGGTGGGCCATGATCAAGATAAGCCTGAAGGATATATTTGGAGAGAACACGAAGATCGGCCTTATATGCGAAGTTGGGCTAGATTGCCCATTTATCTGTAATATTTTAGATCGTATGTTAAGTTAGGAGTTAGAGTTTTACCCGTGCACGGTAGGTGCACGCCTGAATTAGAAAGTCCGCTGGACTATAAATATGTATCTAGGGTTTATGGAATAAACAACAACTCACGTTCAACCCAAAACAAACCAATCTCGGCGCATCGCCAACTCCTTCATCTCGAGGGTTTCAATCAGGTAAGCGACATGCTGCCTAGATCGCATCTTGCGATCTAGGCAGCACAAGCTCCACGTTGTTCACGCGTTGCTCGTACTGAAGCGTCTTTGATGGCGAGCAACGTAGTTATCATAGATGTGTTAGGGTTAGCATAGTTCTTCGTATAACATGCTTACGTAGTGCAACCCTTGCATGTCTAGCCGCCCTCACGCCTATCTCAGGTGTGGGGGCGGCACCCTGCTTGTTCATCATCTAGTAGATCTGATCCGTTACGGTTGCTCCTTGCTCTGCAAGGATTAGTTTAATATCTGCAATAGTTAGGCCTTACAAAGGGGTGGAGGATCCAGCGGCACGTAGGGTGGCGTTCGCAAGTCCTAAACAGGATGTTCCGAGGATCAACGTCATGTTGGTTTTTAGGCCTTGTTTAGGATCGGCTTATGAGCACCGTGCGTGGCCGCGAGGCCCAACCTGGAGTAGGATGATCCGATTATGCGGTGAAAACCCTAAATCGTCGTAGATCTCATTAGCTATATCTTGATCAAGCAGGATCACCAAGTATTCGTGCACCCCGTACGAATCATGGGTGAATCGGCTCTTTGAGCCGATTCACAGATAACCCGAGAGCCGATCGAGGCTCGTATTTAATGTTTACGTGTATGCCATGCAGGAACTAAGCGAGGCATCCCCATCACCTTCCCGACCAGGTATAGGTCAGGTGGCACGCCTGCACTTCGCATCGCCGCGTGTGACCAGAAGAGCATTGCGGGCCGTCGCTCGAGGGGTCTCAGCCAGCCGCAGCTCTAGGCTCTTCCCGGCTCTCCACCGTGTTGACAGCCGCTGCCCGCCGGTGGGTTTTGGCGATCAACACATTCTGCACGCCGGTGGGACAATCGTCTACATCAACCACATCGCCATCTACATCCGAGATGGCGGCGGACGGCACGCCGCCACCTACGAGGAGCTGCTCGCCGAGCTCAAGAAGAAATATGACGAGATCAAGGTCACCCTCGAAGCCGACCTCATCGGCTCTTTTCGCAGAACCCGTTCCCATGGCATCGATGGAAGGGATTCTCACCGCAAGGTGCACTCGATGGGATAGATCTCTCGCCCGTCGGAGGAACGCACCATGGGCCTACGGCAGAGATCAACTACTTGGTGGCTCACTCACTACACCGCCACTCTGAAAACTTGGTCAACGTGTTGGAGCGTCTCGCTCTGCGCGTGATCCAGGAGATCATGAGCCACCAGTACTCGCCGTCAGGACCAGCTCTTGGGACGCATCAAGGAGAGTTGCCGCTCCAGTCCCGTCCACCGCTGCCATACGCGTTGGCAGCACCACCTGAAGTGCCGGCTACACCGGCATTCGTCGTCTACAAGATTGGTGGTGACCCTAGTGACTACCAGTTCTTGACCGAGGCGCCTAAGGAGATCCCTCAAGGATACGCGTGCACGTATGTGCCAGATTGTGGCAACTGGGCACTCTCAAACCAGGCCACAACATCAGGGACTCCGGCGAAGACAGGAGAAACGTCGCCGACAGAGCTTGAAAGCAGACGTGGCTAACTAAGTACGCCACCCCGACGAAACTCCCGAGCCCAGCTCCTGCAGTTGGCTCAGAGCTGGAAAAGCAAGCATGGCTGGCTAAGTACGCCACCCCGGCGAACCTTCAGAGTGCAACTTCTGCAGCCAGCACAGCGGATCAGATCAGTACCATACTGAGAGACCAGTTCGGCATGGTGCCGAAAAGAAGGGCAATCGGCTATTCCAAGCCGTACCCCGACGAGTACGAGATGATCCCGCTGCCACCTAAATATCGGCTCCCTGACTTCTCCAAATTCAGTGGATCAGATGGCTCCAGCTCCATCGAGCACGTCGGCCGATATTTGGCGCAACTAGGACCGGCTTCAGTGTCGGATCAGCTACGTGTGAGGCTCTTTTCACAGTCCCTCACAGGATCGGCTTTCGGATGGTACACCTCTCTGCCAGCAAACTCCATCCAGTCTTGGAAGCAATTGGAAGAACAATTCCATACGCAATACCATTCAGAAGCTTCCGAGTCTAGCATTGCCGATCTAGCACAACTACGTCAGAAGCGCGGAGAAACGGTGACAGAATACATCCAGCGCTTCAGGAATCTTAGGAACCGATGTTATTCGGTTCGTATAACTGAAAAGGAAGCAGTCGAGTTGGCAGTAGCAGGCCTTGCAACACAGCTCAAGGACATGGCCTCCCAAGCAGATTATCCCTCGCTGGCGCACATGGTTCAGAAACTATCAGCATATGAACAGCGCCACCCAGACCTGTACCAAGACAAGTTCAAGCGTGCAGTAGTCATGGTCGATACAGAGGAAGATGAGGTGCTCGCGGAGACCAAGAGGTAGCGATGGCTGAGTGGACTCGGGGAGGAACCCCCGTATCCTGCAAATGGGTAAAGCCACCAGGGCCGCCCAGGGGATTTGATTTTGACGTGACCAAGACTGAACAAATCTTCGACCTCCTGCTCAAGGAGAAACAGTTGACGATTCCTGAAGGTCTCAAGTTCCCCACGGTGCGAGAGCTAAATGGAAAGCCGTACTGCAAATTCCACAACTCGCTTTCCCATGCCACCAACGACTGCAGGGTGTGGCGTCAGCACATCCAAGCGGCGATAGAGAAGGGGCGTCTAATTTTCAACC
The DNA here is from genome assembly GCF_019359855.2 of Lolium perenne. Classification (NCBI taxonomy): domain Eukaryota; kingdom Viridiplantae; phylum Streptophyta; class Magnoliopsida; order Poales; family Poaceae; genus Lolium; species Lolium perenne. Next base: position 26,710,341 of record NC_067248.2, on the reverse strand, counting down.
AGTACGCCGTGAAGGTCGACACCCAACCCTTCCCCGCCGTTAACATGGTAGAAGTCATCTACCCTGAGGGTTGCCAGCCAGGTCCCACGTTCAGCATTAACATGGTAGGACCTGGGAACCACTCTGGCAAAGATGGAGATGAGGGCAGCTGCTCTCATAGCAAGGACACAGAGGAGGCCGCTCCACGCGATCGGCTCCATCATGATGGCAAGCGCTACGTCACAGAGGGAGAAGTGAAGAACATAAGATATCAATGACCTCTCTCTGATCACCTCCTCAACAAATATGTAAGTCAGTATGACCAACGCCGACGGTCCAACTATGATGATGAAGGAGATCGTCTGGCTAGAGAAGCCAGAAGACATCGTCGGCAGGATCGCGATGAGGAGGAGCACGAGCGCCGTGCCACGGACAAGTCAAGGGAGCAAGATGACAACGCCAGACACTGGGACTGCCCTTTCTTCAGACACTGCTGGGATTCAGGAATGAGCCGATTGCCCACAATCGGCAATTGCCCAGAATGCAACCAGAAGAAGAAGGAGGCAGCCAATGTGTCTGTGTTCAAGCGCTTAGGGCCTCTCCCGCCACAGAGCAAACGTGCTGAGTCACCTCGTTGGGCAGATCTTGAGGATTCCGAAGACGAGGGACTAGAAGAAGAAGAAGACAGGTACCACCGTCCAAGGTGGTGCCCTGACGGACTCAGCCGTTCACAAAAACGCAGGGTTCAGCGGTTGCGCGGCCTGGAGGAAGCCGAAAGGTTATACTTGCACACGCTAAGGAAGGCACGGCCTGATCTGGTTGCAAAGGTTCAGCGAGCCCTGGATGAAGAGGGTCGTCCACGAAGAATGGAGTGGCGTCCCAAGCAAAAGAAAGCCGATGATGAAACATCGGCTGGCACAAACATGGTGCTCATCTTGCCGACAGAGCTTAGTGCTCCACGATTATACGATGCACTCAAGGTGGACGACAGCAGGCGCATCAAGTCAGAGGTTGGGTTGGTTTTATCCAGCCTAACCGAGTAGCAAGATTAAACCAATGAGCAAACCGGGTGAGGCTGATCCTTGTGATCGGCCCCAAAAATTTTTATGGAGGGACATTACAAAACCTTCATCGAGCAAGCAATGTGGAGGCCGATTCCAGCAATCGGCCAGAGTTATCTTCTGCACATATTCTGTTTGTGGTCAGCAACGATCTACTGGGCGGCGGCCACGTCGGCAGATGAAAGTCAGCGTGAATCTTTGCGAAGCCGACGTGCAAGTGCAGTGCCCTGACTAACCATGAAAGCCGATATCTGCAGTCATTTGGCAGATTCGGCTCGGGGGGCATATAGTCAGATGAACATGTGCAGATAAACATGTGCAAACTTGCGTGCAGTGGAACATTGGGGGCCGATTAAGGAGAAAAATCGGCCAAATAAAAAAAAGACAAAAGGTTTAGCCGATGCAGATACGTGGCCATCGACTCAAGAGGAACAGCTGTTATGAGCAGAAAGGGTCAACGGGGCAGGAAGTGAGTCGCGGAAAGTAGACTGAAGAAGCTCGGGGGGCAGCTCACCCTGAAGGTTCTCTGCTCTGGAGAGCCGATTTTGCTGAAATCGGCTGGTTCAACATTATGACTTGGGAACTGATGGCGACACGTTTGGTTAGTCCACTGATATGCTCGCCTTGATAGAGGCTCAGGGGGGCAACTGACGGCGCAGAACTTCCGTTCTTAAGAAGCCGATTGAAATTTCATCGGGCTGAAAACCCAGTGGTATCGACTTCAGGAGCAAGTCGTGTCGGCAGTGGTTCTGGGGCTCTCGTGAGAATGTCGATTTGCCTAGTTGTCCGCCAGAGTTCAAAGATGGGACATTGAGATACCGGTGCATTGTCATCGGCTCGATGGGCATTGGCTAAGTAACGATCGGCGGAGTCAGCAGAAGAGGGAATCGGCTCAATTAAAACTCCGAAGAAATCGGCAAAATCAAATTGGGGAAAAGTTCTTCATTGATAAACCAGATTTCTTACATAGAAGGGCTGATTGCTCTCAAAAGGGAGTACTAAGGGGATACATTGCCCCGTCTACTGTTGCTGATCCTATTCTAGAGGTCCTATTCTACGGGCCGTCACTGCCCTCGTCGTCGCCGTCGTCAGCGCTGTCGGCGCTGCTCCCGGCGGGCTCGTCGTCGCTGCTGTAGCGGCCGCCGGCAGGACCTTCGTTGTCCTCGTCCTCCACGTCGTCATCGTCGTCGTCGCTATCATAATCACTGAGATTCCCTGGCCAGGGGCAATGGCGCTTGGCCGGCGGCTCGTCGGAGGGGCTGTCGTCGTCATCCTCCTCCTCCTCTTCTTCCTCCTTCACCTCGGAGGAGGTAAAGTCATCCCAGGAGAAGCGATCGTCATCGCTTTCCTCCTCCGATTCCCCGTTGGCAAGGAAGCGGAGGTCGCTCTCCCCGTCCGTCGAGGACTGGTCGTCCTCGGACCAGATGGAGAAGTCATGGTCTGACTCCTCCCCGGCCTCAATGGCGCGGCGGATGTTGGCCGCATGGACCTCTTGTGGGCTCGGTGCTGGCATCGGCTCGGGAGAAGAGGACTCGAAGGAAAGTCCCGACGAGGCAGAGGAAGAAGAAGACATGGTGCGCAGAAGGGTTTTTTGGGGTGCCGATGGCTGGAACAGAGGAAGGAGATAAAGATAACTAATCAGTCGGCGCGGTTAAATAATGAGAAACCTGGTGGGAATTACTGCCATTACAGTTTCCAAAGGGGTAATGTCAGAGCTGTCAAATTTTGCAGAGAAGCTGAGAAGACAGGGCATAATGATAACGGATACTGCAACAACTTTGCTCTGCCACGACATGACCCGACGAAGGAAAGCATAATGATTTTGGAAAAATTATTTCCAAAACCAGGGGGGCATGTGTTATCACCAGAATTCGACCAAGTTGGAGGTGGGCCACGATCAAGATAAGCCTGAAGGATATATTTGGAGAGAACACGAAGATCGGCCTTATATGCGAAGTTGGGCTAGATTGCCCATTTATCTGTAATATTTTAGATCGTATGTTAAGTTAGGAGTTAGAGTTTTACCCGTGCACGGTAGGTGCACGCCTGAATTAGAAAGTCCGCTGGACTATAAATATGTATCTAGGGTTTATGGAATAAACAACAACTCACGTTCAACCCAAAACAAACCAATCTCGGCGCATCGCCAACTCCTTCATCTCGAGGGTTTCAATCAGGTAAGCGACATGCTGCCTAGATCGCATCTTGCGATCTAGGCAGCACAAGCTCCACGTTGTTCACGCGTTGCTCGTACTGAAGCGTCTTTGATGGCGAGCAACGTAGTTATCATAGATGTGTTAGGGTTAGCATAGTTCTTCGTATAACATGCTTACGTAGTGCAACCCTTGCATGTCTAGCCGCCCTCACGCCTATCTCAGGTGTGGGGGCGGCACCCTGCTTGTTCATCATCTAGTAGATCTGATCCGTTACGGTTGCTCCTTGCTCTGCAAGGATTAGTTTAATATCTGCAATAGTTAGGCCTTACAAAGGGGTGGAGGATCCAGCGGCACGTAGGGTGGCGTTCGCAAGTCCTAAACAGGATGTTCCGAGGATCAACGTCATGTTGGTTTTTAGGCCTTGTTTAGGATCGGCTTATGAGCACCGTGCGTGGCCGCGAGGCCCAACCTGGAGTAGGATGATCCGATTATGCGGTGAAAACCCTAAATCGTCGTAGATCTCATTAGCTATATCTTGATCAAGCAGGATCACCAAGTATTCGTGCACCCCGTATGAATCATGGGTGAATCAGCTCTTTGAGCCGATTCACAGGATAACCTGAGAGCCGATCGAGGCTCGTATTTAATGTTTACGTGTATGCCATGCAGGAACTAAGCGAGGCATCCCCATCACCTTCCTGACCAGGTATAGGTCAGGTGGCACGCCCTTGCACTTCGCATCGCCGCGTGTGACCAGAAGAGCATTGCGGGCCGTCGCTCGGAGGGGTCTCAGCCAGCCGCAGCTCTAGGCTCTTCCCGGCTCTCCACTGTGTTGACAGGCCGCTGCCCGCCGGTGGGTTTTGGCAGTCAACAGCTCTATCAACTTCAATACCTCTCTCGGAAATTTTATGTCCCAATACAATTCCTTCATTAACCATAAAGTGGCATTTCTCCCAATTAAGAACAAGGTTAGTTTCTTCACATCTCTGCAAAACTCATTTCTTACCACATCCTTCATTTTAGGAATTAGACGACGCTGAGGTTCAACAACAGGCTTCGCATCATCTTCCATATTAATGGCGTGTTGGCAAATAGAGGGAGAAATCCCCTTCAAGTCATCAAGAGTGTAGCCAATAGCACCTCGGTGTTTCTTCAATATTTGCACTTCAAACTCTGTAAGCTTAGAACTAATAATAACAGGATATATTTTCTTGTCATCAATATGAGCATATTTAAGATTATCAGGCAAAGCTTTTAAATCAAAGACAGGATCTTCCTTTGGTGGCGGTGTTGTACCCAGATCTTCCACCGGTAAATCATGCTTAAGAATAGGTTGGCGGAGAAAATTTTCCTCAAGCTCATCTCTTTCTTTCCTAAAAACTTCACTCTCGCTATTCTCCAAATGTTGCTGCAAAGGATTATTAGGAACAAGAACAATAGATGCACACTGTTCCATTTTAAAATCATTATTAGGCAAATCAGCTTTATAAGGAGTTTTAGTAAATTTAGAGAAGTTAAACTCATAAGATTCACCAGCAAATTTAGTCAAAATTTTCTCTTTCTTGCAATCTATAATAGCTCCACAAGTATTTAGAAAAGGTCTACCAAAAATGATAGGACAATAATCACTAGCAGCAGAACCAAGCACCAAAAAGTCAGCAGGATATTTAATCTTACCACATAGAACTTCCACATCTCGAACAATACCAATTGGAGAAATAGTTTCTCTATTAGCCAGCTGAATAACCACATCAATATCTTCAAGTTCACAAGAATCAATTTCGTGCATAATCTCCGTGTAAAGCTCATAAGGAATAGCACTAACACTTGTACCGATATCACATAAACCATAATAGCAATGATCACCAATTCTAACAGATAGCATAGGAACACTAACTTGTTTGGGTTTATTAGGATGTGAAACAATATTAGAAGCATCTTCACAGAAAATAATATGACCTTCCTCCAAATTTTCAGTCACAAGATCTTTAACTATTGCAACAGCAGGTTCAACTTTTATTTGTTCTTCAGGTTCTATAGGTTTCTTTTCACTTTTATGAACCGCACTATTTATAATAGAGTACTCCTTCATTTTAGCAGGGAAAGGAGTTTTTTCAATATAAGCTTCAGGAATAACATGATCAACAGTTTCAACTACAACGCATTTATTGATAGATGAATCAATTTTATCTTTATACGGTTCATGATACTTATCAAAATTCTTCTTAGGCAATTCATAATGAGAGGCAAAAGCTTTATAAAGATTTGCAGCAACTTGAGAATCAAGACCATAAGTAGCACTCATATTACGAAATTTATCAGTATCCACAAAAGCTTCAATGCATTTATAATCATAATTTATACCTCGTTCTCTATCTTTGTCGATCTCCCATCCTTCAGTATTTTCCTGGATCCGATTAAGAAGGTCCCTTTTAAACTCTTCTTTGTTGCGCGTGAATGATCCAGAACAAGAAGTATCCAGCAAGGTCTTGTCTTCAAAAGAAAGTCTTGCATAGAAATTATCAATAATAACATTACCAGGAAGCTCATGAATGGGGCATTTGAGCATTAAAGACTTCAATCTCCCCCAAGCTTGGGCAATACTCTCTCCATCATGAGGCCAAAAATTATATATGCGATTCCGATCCTTGTGAATTTCACTTGGAGGATAGAACTTAGAATAAAACCGGGGCACAATATCATTCCATTCAAGAGAATCCCCATTATCCAGTAATTTATACCAATGCGCCGCTTTACCAGACAGCGATATAGAGAATAGTTTCTTCCTCACTTCATCCATAGCAATACCTGCACACTTGAATAAACCGCATAATTCATGTAAGAACAGTAAATGATCTCCAGGGTGGACAGTTCCATCCCCTGTATAACGGTTACCCACTACGCGTTCAATAATTTTCATAGGTATTTTGTATGGTATCTCTTCCTTACCTGGCGCCTCATCCACTACCTTTGCAGTAGTAGCAGATTTCCCAAATAAACATTCAAAAGGAGAACTCTCCATAATGAATTATGGCAGCAGGCATAAATAAAATCAGCACAAACAGTAGAAGTTTCCCTTACCAATTCCACTTACCAATAGCGCTTCACTCCCCGGCAACGGCGCCAGAAAATAGTCTTGATGACCCACAAGTATAGGGGGTGTATTGCAGTATCTTCGATAAGTATCGATCCCAACGAGGAGCAGAAGGTGTTGACAAGCAGTTTCGATGAAGGATTCACTGTAAATGCTCACAGACAAGTATTCAGGGGGTTTTGATGTAACAGATGAATAAAGTACGAGTAAGTAAAGTGCGAGAGTAACAATTGCAGCGAGTGGCCCAATCCTTTTTAGCACAAAGGACAAGTCGGGTTGTTTACTTATAATGACCAAACGTTCTCGAGGACACACGGGATTTTAGTCTAGTGCTTTCGCTACATACGGCTAATTAATCTTCATTGTTTTGATAAGTGTTGTGTGGGTGAACCTATGCTAATGTACCGCCCTTCCTAGGACTAATACATACTTGTGATTATACCCCTTGCAAGCATCTGCAACTACAAGAAAGTAATTAAGATAAATCTAACCACAGCCTTAAACTCTGAGATCCTGCTATCCCTCCTGCATCGATATACCAACGGGGGTTTAGGTTTCTGTCACTCCGGCAACCCCGCAATTGGCAAACGAGTACAAGATGCATTCCCCTAGGCCCATAAAGGTGAAGTGTCATGTAGTCGATGTTCACATGACACCACTAGAAGAATAACACCACAACTTAAATATCATAACATTGAATATTACTCAACCATAATTCACTACTAACATTTAGACTTCACCCATGTCCTCAAGAACTAAACGAACTACTCACGAGACATCATATGGAACATGATCAGAGGTGATATGATGATGAATAACAATCTGAACATAAACCTTGGTTCAATGGTTTCACTCAATAGCATCAATAACAAGTAGAAATCAATACCGGGAGAGTTTCCCCTATCAAACAATCAAGATCAAACCCAGATTGCTACGGCGGTGACGATGTGCAGCGGTGGAGACGGCGGTGATGATGGTGGAGATGATGATGATGGCGATGGAGATGATGTCCAGCTCGATGACAGTGACGATGGCGTCGATTTCCCCCTCCCGGAGGGAATTTCCCCAGCGGATCTCAGCCCGCCGGAGAGCTCTTTTCTCTCTGGTGTTCTCCGCCCCGCAGAGGCGGCTGTAACTCTTCGCGAGGTACCCTCTGTGGCTTAGGTCTTCGGGACGAAGGATTTCGCGAAGAAAAGGAGGCGAGAGGGGCTGTGGGGCCCTCTCCTCACCAGGTGGCGCGGCCAGGCCATGGGCCGCGCCGGCCTATGGTCTGGGCCCACCTTGGGTCCCCTCGGCTCCCCCTTCTGGCTTTCTTCGTCATCTGGAAAAATAGGATTTTTGGTATAATTTCCTTCACAGTTGATCTTCCGAAATATTGCGTTCTGACGGTGCTTTTTCCAGCAGAATCCTGGCTCCGGTGCTCGATCCTCCAATAATGATGAAACATGCAAAATAGATGAAATAACATAAGTGTTGTGTCCAAACATGAAATATATCAATGAATAACAGCAAATTATGATATAAAATAGTTATGCAAATTGGACGTATCAATCAACCCCAGCGAGGGTCGGGGTTCCACGCCGGTGGATCATACATGGCGTAGTCATAATAAGGTCCCGGTGCAGAAGAAAGGGTGAAGGCTCCACATGCCCAAAATGTTGATGCGAAGAACTTGCTGCATCGGATGACGAGTCGAGGTGTTCCTCGGCCTCCTCCGTGCCGTCTCTTGCATGATGGCCAACCTCCTCTATGTATGCATTCAGTTCACCTTCCGTGACTGACCAATCCTTCCTGGAATCTAGGTTAAACAGAACAGGTGCAGGCAATCCTACTAGTCTTTCAGTTTTCTTAGTTGTTCTCCAAGTTTTCTTGTAAAATGTTATCTTGTAAGACAGGTTACTCAAATTAGACAAATCAGAAACAAATTCATGTTTAATCATGGAGACTATGTCAAGTTTCTCTATGGAAAGCTGAATATCAAGATGGTGAGGTTCTACACCATGCATAGCTAATAAACGAGAGGCGATGAAACCTCCACAAATTCCGCCCTTCTCACGGTTAGTAGCAAGTCTATAGGCTATCAAAGCACCCAAATTATAAGTCCTATCACCTTGTAATGCAGCAGCTAGGAATGCTAAATCCTGGATAGATAACTTACTCGCATTCTTCCTAGCAAGAATGCACTTGGTAATGAAATAAGCAAAGTAGCGAATAGCTGGGAGTTGAATACTACTGATTTTACCACTATCCTCTAAGAAGCTTCTTCCTTGACAAATCATCTTGTAGAGACCCAAGAGCTCTTGCGGTAGTCCCCTAACCTTCTCGCATGATCCCCATTGTGGCACTCTAATTGCTGCACAAAAATCATCAAAAGGCAAGTTGACAGTTTTATTATAAATTTTGTATCGAACCATGGGGTTAGATTGAGACCAATTGAATTCAAAATCCTGTACTACAGACATGGTCAGTTTTGCATATTGGTAAGGTTCACCAACAACAAAACTTTCCAACCCTGCATTGGAAATCAGTTTTTGAACATCTCGCAGGATTCCTGCACTTCTCATAAAATCAACGCACGGGTAGTAACAAGGGTATACTCCCTCTTCGCGGCGAACTCTCATAACTTGTTGCACCTCCAATTCTTGTTGGTTTAGTTGATGACTATCCCACTCCATTTTCTGAAATTTTTCAACAAACAATATAAAATTTGATTTGGTGACATATAATTGAGGGAAACTACTATAGGAACTTGCTAGAGTACTAAACATGCATCAAAACTAATTCTTACAACTTAGAACAAGCATGCAAGCTCACTAAACATGTTACCTACAGCAGCAAAATATTGAAGATATACTCAACCAAACAAAATTCTACTTGGATAATCGGAGGAGTCACATACCGGAGAGCAAATGTGCCAAATTTCAGACAGAAATCTGGGCTGAGCAAAGAGATCAAGGAATCTTGAGCTCTTGAGCAGAAACGCGAGTGAGAGAAAGCTGGTGCGAGTTTTTTCGGGAGAGAGAATGAGATGTGAGAAAGAGATGAAGTAGTGGGGCAAGGAGGGCCCCACACAAGAGGGTGGCGCGCCCCCCTTGCTGGCCACGCTGGCTGGTGGGGTGCCACCCTGGGGTGCCCCACTGGTCATCCCCAGGTGCTCCCAGGTGCGTCTTCGAAAAATAAGACCAACGGTTTGTGAATTTTTGAAAACTTTGAAAAATGCACATTTATGGGTATTAAATTTATTATTACTGGGCAGAAAAGATTTTGAAATCTCCAATTGACTAAAGAACTTTGCAAAACAAAAGTGCTACAGCAAGTAGAACAAGTGGAGGAAGAAAGAAATGTTGTTTAGCTTCTCTATGCATATAAAAAGTATTTGTTAACAAGGTTGATCAAGTCTTGCCACCAAATAAGTTTTACATAGCATAAGAAGAAATAAACCTCAAATCAATCATGTTACCTTGAATTGTATTGATATGGATCCAATCATAATATTTTGATATCCTTCTTTAGGCTCATATATAGGACAATCAATAGCTCCAACTTTGATAGTTCTCACATTAGAAATTGTATTAACTCCACATACTTTATCAATCCTCTTGGGGAAATAAACGGTATGTTCCTTGTCATCAACATTGAAAGTAACTTTTCCTTTATTGCAATCAATAACAGCCCCTGCGGTGTTAAGAAAAGGTCTCCCAAGAATAATAGACATATTATCATCTTCAGGCATTTCCAACACAACAAAATCAGTTAATATCAAGCAGTTATTAGTAACTTGAACAGGAACATCCTCACATATACCAACAGGAATAGCAGTAGATTTATCAGCCATTTGCAAAGATATATCAGTTGGTATCAACTTATCTAAATAAAGTCTCTTGTAAAGAGAAAAAGGCATAACACTAACACCCGCTCCCAAATCACATAGAGCAGTTCTAACATAATTATTCTTGATAGAACAAGGAATGGTTGGTATACCTGGGTCGCCCAACTTCTTTGGAACTTTTCCATTGAAAGAGTAATTAGCAAGCATAGTGGAAATCTCCTCATTAGGAATTTTCCTTTTGTTAGAGACAATATCTTTCATATACTTTGAATAAGGAGGCAATTTAATAGCATCAGTCAAAGGGATTTGCAAGAATAAAGGTTTCATCCAATCGCAAAATTTATTATAATGTTCTTCTTCCTTTGATTTTAGTTTCTTAGCAGGAAAAGGCATTTGCTTTTGAACCCAAGGTTCCCTTTCATTACCATGTTTTTTAGCAGTAAAATCTTCTTTAGTATACTTTTTATTTTTAGCATGCTTTTCAGGTTCATCTTCAACCTCTTCTTTGTCAGAAGCATCATTCTTATCATTATCTTTATCATGTTCATTACCACTTTCAGTTTCAGCATCAGAAATAGAAATACTATTAGGATCATTAACAGGTTCAGAGGATTCTACAACATTTTTATGTTTCTTCTTCTTTTTCTTAGAAGGAGCACTAGGTTCAGTTCGTTGAGAATCTTGTTCAACTCTCTTGGGATGCCCCTCAGGATATAGAGGATCCTGAGTAGAATCTTGTTCAACTCTCTTGGGATGCCCCTCTAGTTGTTACTTCATAAGCATGCTTCTCTTTAGAACTATTTTTTAACAAGTCATTTTGCACTTTAGTGAGTTGATCAATTTGAGTTTGAACCATATGAAAATGTTTAACAAGCATCTTAACATCATTGCAGGTTCTCTCCGCAATATCATGCAAATTACTAATAGCTTGAGAATTTTCCATTAAATGATTCTCTATTCTCATATTAAAATTTTCTTGCTTAACAATATAATTATCAAACTCATCTAAGCATTGAGAAGGAGGTTTTGAATACGGAATATCTTCCCTAGTAAAGCGTTGAAGAGAGTTTACCTCAATCATGGATGAAGGGGGAATTATCTTACATAAATCTTCTATGGGAGGTAAATTCTTCACATCTTTAGATTTAATACCTTTCTCCTTAAGAGATTTCTTGGCTTCGCTCATATCTTCATCATTTAATTTAATCAAACCCCTCTTCTTCAATATTGGTGTCGGAGTTGGTTCAGGCGTAGTCCAATCATCATGATTCTGGCCTATTTTAGCCAATAATTCTTCAGCTTCGTCTGGAGTTCTTTTCCTGAAAACACAACCAGCACAACTATCCAAATATGCTCTAGACTCAACGGTTAGTCCACTATAAAATATATCAAGTAAATCATGCTTTTCCAAATCATGTCCAGGTCGAGCTCTGATAAGAGAGCAAAATCTTGCCCATGCTTCAGGCAATTTCACTCCATCTTCCTGGTCAAAGCTATAAATTTTCTGCAAAGCAATATGTTGAGCACTAGCAGGAAAGTATTTCCGAAAGAAAACATCAAGCAAAACACTTGGACTATCAATAGAACCAGGAGGCAAACTATTATACCAAGTTTTTGCATCATCCTTTAATGAGAAAGGAAAAATTTTAGCAACAAAATAAGTACGCATCTTGACATCATCAGAAAACAAGCTACTCAAAGTAGAAAGATCATTCATATGTTCTACAACACTTTCTTTTTCAGTACCACAAAAGGGTGTTTTCTCAACAATAGCTATATGAGATAGATCAAGAGAAAAATCATAATCTTTATCCTTAATGCTTATAGGAGATGTGGTAAATTTAGGATCAGGAGATAGCTTATATCTAACAGTATGTTGTGCAAGCAACTTTTTAATTTTTCTTGCATCAGTAGTAGCATTGCATTTATCAATAAAATCATCATCAAGTTCCACATAATCCTCATCAGGATCATCACTAGAATATTCAACAGACTCAGGTGAATTAACAGGTGTAGCAACATTCTCATTAGGAGTTTCAGTATTTTCAATTTGTCTAGACCTAGCAATTGTAGCATCTAGAAAAGATCCCAATGAACCACTATCATCAAGCACAGCAGAAGCATCATCAAAATTATAAGAATTTTCAGATTCAGCAGAAGTACCAGCAAGTGAAGCTTGTGGTGGTGAAACAAGTTGACTTATCACAGATGGTGAATCAAGAGCAGCAGAGGTAATCAGAGTTGTACCTTTTCTTGTAGTGGATGGTAATATGGCGACTTTAGGATCGTGAGATGTACCCATGATGGAGAATTTGCAGCGAACAATATCAATACAAGTGAACTTCCAAATAAAGCTATGCTCCCCGGCAACGGCGCCAGAAAATAGTCTTGATGACCCACAAGTATAGGGGATCGCAACAGTCTTCGCGGGAAGTAAAACCCAATTTATTGATTCGACACAAGGGGAGACAAAGAATACTTGAAAGCCTTAACAGCGGAGTTGTCAATTCAGCTGCACCTGGAAACAGACTTGCTCGCAAGAGTTTATCGAGTAATGTGATTTATAGCGAAGCGATAGTGAAATAACAGCAGCAGTGTAACAAAGACAGCAGTACTGATTATAGTAAACAACATGATTAAAATACTGTAGGCACGGGGATGGATGACGGGCGTTGCATGGATGAGAGAAACTCATGTAACAATCAAAGCAGGGCATTTGCAGATAGTAATAAAACGGTGTCCAAGTACTAAGCAATCCATAGGCATGTGTTCCATATTTAGTCGTATGTGCTCGCAATGAGAAATTTGCACAACATCTTTTGTCCTACCAGCCGGTGGCAGCCGGGCCTCTAGGGAATCTACTGGAAATTAAGGTACTCCTTTTAATAGAGTACCGGAGCAAAGCATTAACACTCCGTGAACACATGTGATCCTCACATCACTGCCTTCCCCTCCGGTTGTCCCAATTTGTGTCACTTTGGGGCCTCGGGTTCCGAACAGCAACATGTGTATACAACTTGCAGGTAAGATCATAAAACAATGCATATCATCATAAAACAATAACATGTTCAGATCTGAGATCATGGCACTCGGGCCCTAGTGACAAGCATTAAGCATAACAAGTTGCAACAATATCATCAAAGTACCAATTACGGACACTAGGCACTATGTCCTAACAATCTTATGCTATTACATGACCAATATCATCCTATCCCTACCATCCCCTTCAGCCTACAGCGGGGGAATTACTCACAAATGGATGGGAAAACATTGCTGGTCGATGGAGAGGCGTCAGTGGTGATGATGGCGATGATCTCCTCCAATTCCCCGTCCCGGCGGAGTGCCAGAACGGAGTTTCTGGTCCCGAGACGGAGTTTCGTGATGGTGGCGGCGTACTGGATGGTTTCTGGCGACTACGACTTCCCCCCTTGCGTTTTTAGATCGAAACCCTTAAATAGTCCAGAGGGGGGCGTCAGAGGCTAGCCGAGGCGGCCACACGCTAGGGCGGCGCGCCCCCCCTACAGGCCGCGTCGGCCTGGTGTGTGGGGGCCCTGGGCCTCCCCCAGGCCTGCCCTTCTGGCTCCGTGAATCTTCTGGAAAAATAAGCCCTTCGACATAAATTCCGGGGATTTTCCTGAAAGTTGAATTTCTGCACAAAAACGAGACACCAGGGCAATTCTGCTGAAAACAGCGTTAGTCCGTGTTAGTTGCATCCAAAATACACAAATTAGAGGCAAAACAATAGCAAAAGTGTTCGGGAAAATCGATACGTTTTGGACGTATCAACCAGCATTAGGATTTAAGGAAGCAAAGGGAAATTGATTTTCATCAAAAACAACATCTCTAGAGATATAAACACGACCACTGGCAGGATCTAGACATTTTACCCCTTTGTGACGAGGACTATAACCGAGAAAAACACACTTCTACGAGCGAAAAGAGAGTTTGTGTTTATTGTAAGGACGAAGATTGGGCCAGCAGGCACAACCAAACACACGGAGAGGTGTATAATCTGGTTTGACTTGAAGGAGTCATTCTGTGGGTGTGTCAAAATTCAGAACCTTAGTGGGAAGCATATTGATGAGATATGTGGCTGTAATGAAGGCATCATCCCAAAATTTAAGAGGCATGGAGGCATTAGCAAGAAGAACAAGACCGATCTCAACAATGTGCCTATGTTTACGCTCAGCGGAACCATTTTGTTGATGAGCATGGGGACAAGATACATGATGAACAATGCCAACACACTGAAAAAAGCTATTGAGTTTCTCATATTCACCTCCCCAGTCAGTTTGCATGGAAAGGATTTTTCGACCAAACTGACGTTCGACATATTGTTGAAAATCAAGGAACACTTGAAACACCTCGGAGCGTTTCTTAAGTAAATAAATCCAAGTAAATTTACTGAAATCATCAATGAAGCTTACATAATATGCATGTTTGCCTACAGAAAGAGGAGCTAGACCCCATACATCAGAGAAAATTTGTTCCAAAGGAACAGTAGAGACACTGGTGGAGATAGGATAGGGTAGCTGGTGGCTCTTGGCCTGTTAGCACGGGTCACATATGTAAGGATTTATTTCTGGAGAATATAAAAGATTATTCTTCCTAAGGATCTGTTGAACTATAAAGGAGGATGGATGTCCTAGACGACGGTGCCATGTAGAGGACGAGGGCTTGATGGTGGCGAGGGCGTGCTTGGATGACTCCAAAACAGGAACAAGAGGGTACATGCCACCATGACAAGGACCTTTAAATACGATTTGCTTCGTTGCCTGATCCTTAATCAAGAAAAAGAAAGGGTGAATTTCCATGAAGGTATTATTGTCTAAGGTAAGTTGATGAGCAGAAAGTAAACTCTTGGAAGCATCAGGAACATGCAAAATATTACGAAGTTGTATGGAACTATCGGGGATGTGCAAAACAGAATGACCAATATTAGCAATATGCATACCTTGTCCACCAGCATTGTGAACTTGATCTCGGCCTTGATAATTCTCATGAATATTGAGTTTGTTGAGCTGTCCAGTGACAATGAATATTGATGTGGAGGCGGAGGCGGGGCATACGTTGGCTGCTGTGGTGGAGCATAGGCAGGCTGTGATGGGCGAGCAAAACCTCCCCCATAAGGGTTTGGTTGCCGCGCCACCACATTCACCGACGACATGAAGGATGTTGGGGCAGCCTGACCGGAGGTGTGAAGCATCTGGTCACGAGTTTCGCAAGACAAAATCTGAGAACACATATCATTAAGAGAAGTGGAAGGAACATCGTTGATTGCAGCAACTAAATTGCTGAAGGATCCATCAAGACCATTCATGATATAATCCTTGAGTTCATCATCGTCAACAGGTTTACCAGCAGCTGCAAGCTCAGAAGCATAACCTTTCATCTTGGTGATGTACTGTTGTGCAGTCATGTCTAGTTTCTTCGTGTTTGTTAAGGCACCAAGGATTGTTGAGACCCTGGACTTGGACTGAGCTGCATAGAGATTATTGAGAGCACGCCAAACTGTAGCAGCAGTAGAGAGCCCAAAGACATGGGGAAGAACATCCTCGGCAAGAGAGTTGACGAGATAGCTGACAACATGCTGATCTCGCATAATCCATGTATCATACGCCGGATTAGAAATTTTTATAGCCTTCTTCTCAGAATCTTCAGCGTCAAGGAATTCCGCCGGGCAGCAATCAGAACCATCAAGAAGACCCATCACACGCGCACCACGCAGAGTGGGCAAGGCCTATGTTTGCCATGACAGAAAATTATCCCGCGTGAGTTTGATGGCCGGCGGGGCACCAATAGTTGCCGGGAGAGAGGTTGTAGATGAGGAAGCCATCAAGGTTCGTAAAAGGGTCGTGGACAGCGAAAAAACTAGGAGAGTTCTGGGTGTTGGACGGGAAGAACAAACAAGGTGTCGTAGTAGATGTATCTAGGGTTTTGGGTGTGAGGATTGTGAGGGTGGGAGGAGAAAAACTAATCTAGGGAATTGAGAGAGGAGAGGAGGAGCTTTGGCCTGGTGGTGTTTGATCGTCGGAGAGGGCTGGAGATGCGCGGTGACGACGACGGCAAGGAGCCAGACGGCGGCGGCGGCTAGAGAGAAGGAAGAGGGAGGCCTGATACCATGTTGACGTAGAGTATTGTTGGGTGGAACGGTGTAGCCCCTTAGGGTCACCGGTTGCATGTTAATATAGGTGAGGAAAAGCCCCTCACGTGGCTTGTACAGAGAGAATCCGTATACAATTGGTGTACTACACCATATTGTATACGGATACATATTACACCTCTAATATAGTCATCTTCTCCTAGCTGAGAGAAAAATGGGTGTAGATTGGTTGTGGCTACAAAACTCACCGAGACTTGATCAACGCCGTGGCTCATCTTCTTTTTGCTCGAAGAGATTGAATATGTTGGAACAAATCTTGTTATTAGTACTAAGTTTAGAGTTTGATCATGTTTATTTTTTGTGTAATCGAGTCAAGACCAGAAGCTGCGTTAGTCTGCATGCACAAAGCTGTAGATCATGCGTGTAGACAAGCTAATGATCTTGCTTAGTCAAGAATAAGTTCATCTAGATGCTAGCTGATAGGATAATCATGTGTGTACGCCCAGCGGAAAACTAGGTTTAGGAGTGACTAGTTGAATGCCCGTGCTTCGCCACGGCCCATATTTTTCCTTGCAACATATGTCAACTCTCCATTCTTTTTAATGAATAAGAATTTTTTTAATGGAAATTTAAGCTTAGGAAACCTGGTCCGAACTTTTAAGAAAAAGTACAGACCACTATAATATTATGTATATAGATATAATATAGAAATATGTTTCATGATGTATCTAATGACATTGATTTTGTGTATTACATGTTAATTATATTTTGTAAAAATCTTGGTCAAAGTTTACAATGTTTGACTTTAAAAAAATAATATAAGGTTTATTCATTAAAATGGAGTTAGTATAATAATTGTAAATGTACACTTGTATATACCATTAAGCCACAAGATATTTGAAAAACTCATAAGATCCCACCTCGTTTGGAGTTATGGATCTTATATCACTTTGCTACTCCCTCCAGTTCAAAATAATTGCTTAAAAATAGATGTATGTTAAACCGGAGAGAGTATTATTTCACACAAACATAAATGCTGGACAACATCAATTGTCTATATACTCTCCCTACCCCCACCAAAATAGAGAACATACATGGTATGCCGACGGTGAATGCAACTCAGTGAATTTTACCAGGTGATAGGTTTGTGTGCCTAAAACCACCTTCTCATCAGCAATTGGAAAACAATGTTTGTGCTCCTCGAATGCTTCAGCAGTAAATTGAAGGTTTGCTGGCACATATGTAATACTTCCATATTCAAATCCATGCTTAATGTCCTCTATTTCTTGTTGAAAGTGTTGCTCGTTTTCTGGCTGCACGCCTAATTAGATGGACATGCTTATTTCAGTTTTTCAGGGAGAGAGGACATGAAGTTGAAGAACTTCAGTTCAACAAAGATTGCATGGTCCATTAAATCAGACAAATAAGTGTTTCAATCATCATATTTACAAGCGGATTTATAAGCACAAAGTCGAACATGTAGATCTATACAGCTAATGAAAGAAATTTTATAGAAATTTTACTTATTTTGCAAGAGGAAAGAAGCATGTGCCTATATCATCTATCGGTTCCACATATTGCAGCAATAAATAGTAGCTGAAGACAAAAGCTTGATACCTTTACTCTTTCTCTGAAAAATATAGAACAAATAAATATAAGAAAAAAAACATCGAGGAGAAAAGGCATTGCTAAATGATTCTTCTTCTAGTGCACCAGAACAACTTTGTTAAAATTTGCAAGACAACTTAATGACTGACAAGCACAAATGATGGTTTCCACGGCCAATAAGACTGAACAAGAGCTCGAAAATCCTTTCTCCTGTAGGGCAATAGTTTATTGGTGGCGCATGGTGTAAAAAAAGAATCATCAGGAGAACGAAGAAAAAAGAATCAGTAAACTTGACCTACTATCTATGGATGGATCCTAACTTTGGAGGATAACTCCTAGCAGCTTAGTACAATGATTAAATTTGATGTCACAGTAACATAAAGCATAGCACAAGATGCTACCTGTAATGCAAAGAGATACAATAGATTTCTTCGTTTGTTGGACAAACTTCTTCTTAAATATATGCAGGTCATTGGCTATCTCCGAAGTAAGGGGCCTGATTTCTCAAGACCCTTGTCATACAAAAGCCTGCTTCTGATTAATGATTGATTTAGGTAACTTCTTGAACTCAATCCATTGTTATAGATTAAGGCTGCAACATGTATCTGTTCAAATACATGTCAATAGGCAGAGGAAGACATCAAACTTGGAGAAAGTGCGGCAACCTGTGGTCGAACTGCAGGGGAAAAGCAGGCTTCGGCTGCAGCGTGCAGGGGACCTGCAGGCCATGGCCGCAGCATGCAAGAAGGCGCGGGTGTCAGTGTTCCGGCATGCAGGGGATGTACATGCGGCGGCCGCATCGTGCATTTTTAGTGCGGGTATCGGTGTAAATTCACAATTTCACAAGGGCACAAATTCACCTCTGACCATATCTGAAAATTCATGATTGCATAACTAAACATATATAGCACAACTCATAATGGGGGATCTTTTTTCCTTGATCGAGTCAAGCAACTTCTGAAATTCCATACAATTGACTGAAGCAATAAGAACAAATATGATTGTCCTTCATATAATTACTCACTAAAGCAATCAGACAACATATATAACACATGGAACAAAGATGGCTACCTGATGACTGCAAATAATTAGGTAAATATCAATCATGATATGCAACGTGCGGACCATCACTGGGTACCATATGCTTGTGAGATTGGGATGTAAATCCTTCTGTGCCTTTGTATTGTCATGCCTCAGTCCAGCAGAGTAAAAAACCATTGTTTAGAGTGGAAATCCAATTCAATAGTGGTCAAGCAATATTACAGCCCAGCTTCAAATGCTACTTACGTTTCAAGAGAAAAATACATAATGAATTTTGCTTGTTTAGAACATTTTGAAGCGACATATGAGAACAATGAAGAGCATATATTCCCTCCTCCCTGCACAAGATGAATGTGCTAATGAGTACATGCTCAACTAAAAATAATTAAATAATGTTCCTTAAACAACAAATCCAAAGAGCTAATTACTTTGCTGGATTTGAAAAATATATGGTTCAGCTTTCAAGTTGTATACTGGAGCAATGGACCACACAAGCAACAAAAATTTAGCTGCCAATGTACAAATACGATCATGAATTATCAGAAGCGAAACATGAACTTATTATGCAAAGGTGTATAGTGCTGTAAAAGGGAGGTGCCATACCTGCAATTTGCCTTAATTATTATACAAAGCCATAACGGCAAACACCTTCAAGGCGCTGAACCCTTTGTGATCAAATTTTAGTGGCAGCAGGCCAAAAGTCTTCGCGGGCGCGGCGGCAGGTGACTGCGCTGTCTTTGCTGGAGGCAGTTGGTGGTGGCATCGTCTTCGCGGGCGTGGCGACAGTTGGTGTCACCATCTTCGCGGGTGCAGCGACAGTTGGCGGCGTGGTCTCCGCAGGCATGACAAGAGAAATAGATAGTGAGAACTTGAAGTAGCTCGTCACTTAAAGGCCACAATTGTTGGTCCTCTTATACCAGGGATAATTCAAAAATACAAAATGCCTATAAAAAATCAGAGATCTCTTGATAGGTAGAATGTTGTCCAATTAATATTGGAGAAACAATACATATGTTTCATCATATATTGATTGTGTTGCACCTTGATGAATAGAATTGATCATCCTAGATGGAAACAAACAGAAGCCATGGTCAATACCTTTCATATCAAGAACCACATAAGGTACTTCCTTGTGACTGGTATAGAATCTTTAATTCGTGCGAAAATACAGCACATCAGGAGAAAGGAACATCAGGAGAAAGGAGAAATCACAGTAGCATTGACCAAGATCTTGGCAATCATGAGTGAATATATAACGCAAAGAACTACAGAGTATACCTCTTCCTTCCTATGTTCTCCATTCTTCTTCGGGATCATTCCAGTATAGCATAGGAACGGCATGTGAGCAACAATGGAGAAGGCGATCTAGAAATTAAAAGGACAGCCATTAAGGTGCCTTGACAAATTAAAAGGATATGTTGGACATGAAGATTACTGGGGTCTTGGAGCGGTGTCGCGAGGGGCAGTAGTGTCTGTGACTCCATTAGCATCGCCGGCTAGCGAGGACGGCATGCGACGACGGATCCCACTTTGAATCGCCAGGTTCGGCTGCGGGGGTGCCGCGATTTGCAGGCTCCTGTGGCGGCGGAAGTGCAGGGATCCTGTGGCAGCGCAAGTGAAGGATCCTATGGCGGCGGCTTTAGTGCTTGAATCGTGGGTGGTTGTTGAGCTGTTGGTGGTGCGTGGGAGTGGAGGTGCGGGTTGGGTAGGATAAGCATGCTGTTTTTAGGCTATTTTTAGTTATTACGGTCAGTTAGTTGAGATGATAGTAGAGATTTGTTATCCATGGGGCGTGAGGGTATTATTGTCCATCCTGAAAATGGACAAATCTTGTTATTAGTACTAAGTTTAGAGTTTGATCATGTTTATTTTTTGTGTAATCGAGTCAAGACCAGAAGCTGCGTTAGTCTGCATGCACAAAGCTGTAGATCATGCGTGTAGACAAGCTAATGATCTTGCGTAGTCAAGAATAAGTTCATCTAGATGCTAGCTGATAGGATAATCATGTGTGTACGCCCAGCGGAAAACTAGGTTTAGGAGTGATCAAGATAGTTTAGAGGAGGTGCATGTCTGTGACTCCTTCAATGTAGCTGCATGCATCTGGCCTAGCTAGTGGGTCGAGTGGCCGAGTCGTGTGGCTGTGGGCTTAAGAATAGGTCAGCATGTGTTAGTGTTTGTGCATGACGTTAGTGGGTTAGTGGCTGCGCATTAGCCGTGTGAGTTTGACTATATAAGCCACTGTAACCAGCTGAGTTGAGTTGTGGAGTGGAATACAGAAAAGGCACTACGTCCGTGTGCTAGAACTCTTCGTGTCTATGTGTAAATCTTCTCCACCATGTACACATGTGTGTATCTGGAGCAAATCTATCAGAATATGCAGCGCTTCTTCTCCTCGTCCCTCATCCTCCTCATTTGGTTTCTTCCCCATGAAACCAGCTACTCCGCCGCCGCCGCCTTAGCTTCCGATGGGTGCCTACGCCGGTGCGGCGGCGCCATCATCCCCTACCCTTTCGGCTTCTCCGCCGGCTGCCCCATCGTTCTATCCTGCGACGTCAACACCTCTACTCCGATCCTCCCATCCATAGGAGGAGACAACGGCACCTCGTACCGCGTCCTCGCCTTCAACTCCACCGCCTCGACTTTTGTCCTTTCCCTCCCGTCGTTGTGCAACCGGAGCGTCCCCGACGCCAGAAGAACGCTCTCCGGTGCCAACTACGGCGTCACGTCCCGCACCGGACTGTTCCTCCGCGGCGGATGCCGCGAGACGGCCTACTCGACATGCGCTGTGCCAGCGGCCGTCATGTCAAGTCTGCTGCGCACAGCGCAGTGCGGCGACAACGAGACGACTTCAGCCGCTGGTGCTGTGGCGTGCGTCGCTTCCAACTCGCCGAACGCCACGTCTGCTGGTGGTTTCCTGCAGTGGGATAAGTCGGATAATACAACATGCGACGACCTGCTGAGCTCCGCGTTGTTTGCGGAAACGGTGGAGGGAACATCGTCGCTGGAGTATGGCGTTGCGGAGCTGGGCTGGTGGGTCAACGGGACGTGCGGCGCCGGTGCCAGCGAGCCGTGCGCGGCCAACGCGACGTGCACAGACGTGAGGACACCGAGCGGGACGGAGGGTCACCGGTGCGCGTGCGTCGCGGGGATGGATGGCGACGGCTTCTCCGCCGGCGACGGATGCCACCCCATACTCAAAGCCAAAGGTGAGTTATGTTGAGTGCTTCCAAAAATTATGTGCTGCACGCCACAGGGTTCGGCCCGCAAAAGATCTCGCGGTGTAAACTGCCCGTAAGCAGCGTGCCCGCGGCCCTCACGTCCGCACGGCGCAGAGCGAGAACGACACCTAGGCCGACGGCGGTGTGGCAGCTTCCACAGCGCGCGCCGAGCACCACGGCCGCAGGTTACTATCGGCTGTGGGAGAAGGTGTTGACTACAAAGTGCGACGGCCTAAAAGCTAAAACGCGACGGGGGCGGTGGGGCATCGGACATGGACGGCCACGGGTTCCTTGCTAGAGATGGATGTTACGTCGTTGATGCGGACTGTTTTCACTTGAAACACTTTTAACATCCCATGGTTTTGTTTCCCATGCATGTTTGGATAGTTCAGTACATAATCTAAAGCTTACCACTTACCAGTCGTGACAGCGAGGCCACGCCGTGAATTTTTTCCTCTCTAACCCTATGCCAGCGGCCAAACCGTCGGCACAAGCCCTGAGTTACTTTTCCTCCACGCACCCTCCCTTTTAAGTTTCAAGCGAATGGCAGAAAAAAATAAAAAATAAAAATCTTTTAAGATTCCTGCATGTTACGCAACTATTAGGGGAAATTAATAAATTTGAATTTTGACTTTTTTTTTGCAAAAAAACTATTTTTTGGTAAACGGCATTATCTTTTGCATATGACATCAGAAAAAATGTATAACCTATCAAAATAATCGTCTCAAAAAGTTACATCCAATTTCAACGCCTTTGCCTATTTGCAACTTTTTAATATTGCCAAAATTTTGAAGGAAAATATGAAAGCAGGAAGATTTTAATTTTTACCAAAAATTCTTTATTTATATTTTTTTAAATAATAATAATTTAATTCTGCATAAAGATTATTATTACTCAATCATTGGTGTTTATTTTAATAATTATATGAAATTCAAAATAATTAATAGTTGTGATACCACGGTCTAAGGGTTAATGGGATTATATGGTAGTATTATCAACAAGGTTCCGTTTCTTTCATGGAGGAGTAGTGTGAAGATGAGTGACCAATTGGGAAGGTAGACCATGAGTGTAATTTAACCTAAGATTAAGTGTAGATTAGTAGAAGGGCTCCTAGAGCATCTCCAACGACAGCGGCTAACTGCGGCCACGCACTACAGGAAAACACCATGGCGACGAGACGCGCGACGGCGCTGCCACCAGCCCGATCTCCCTCCCTCGACGCCTGTTCCACCTGCTGAAGCCAGATCCGACGTCTCCTCATCGCTCTCTCCCTCCCCTCCACTCGGCATGTAGGCGATGGGCCTGCTGACGCCGCGGTGCCGCCGTTCCTGTAGCTCCCGTCCCTCCTCCTGATGTCCGCGTCGGCAGCCTCCCTGGCCACGCCGCCCTCTGCCGCCGAGCTCGCTGCAGCTGCCATCGCCTCCCGCAGGTCGGATCCTGCAGTTCGTGGGCGCTGCAAGTTGGTGCATTCCATGGACGTGAAGACATCCGTCCCAGCAACGTCGCCCGCTCCCCTCATCAACCCGTCGCGCCCGGGCCTCGATCCGGACTTGGCGAAGTCGTCGCCCCCGCCGCAGGCCTTCGGTGCAGGAGGTGGTGAGTTCGCTTCGGAGGTTAAGAGTTCTTGTCTGCCCACAGCACATCCGGTTCTGTGGGTCGCTGCCGCTGTGGGCGACGTTGAAGTTGAAGACGAAGAGGAAGAGGAGCTGGCTCCCCTGACCCCGCCGCCTGCTTCGACTCCGCAAGCGACCGCTGCTGCACCGGAGCCTACTTCGTGGGTTTCCGCTGTTGACGACGACGAGGATGAAGATGAAGAGGAGCTGGCCCCACGAACACCACCGTCGGCTGCCGCCATGACCTGTGCTGCACCTGATGCTGCCAGAGGCAATGTGGTGGTGTTGGCCTCGCCGATGCTCTTGGCTGCCCCCAATGGCGTTGTTTCCAGTGGGTTTTCCGGGGCTTCCGATGCAGCCGATGTCGTGTATGTCGAGGATGAGCTTGCTCTCGAGACGACGCGGTCTGCTGCTCTCGGCGGTTTTGAGGTGTTGGTCCCCCAGACGATGCCGGCCACCAAGACCTTCATCGATGCTGCTCCTGTTGTTGAGGAGCGTGATGGCTGGAAGGAGGTGATGCCGCGGTGTGGCCCGCGCCGCTTGACTCGGCCTGCCCAGCCTGCTGCTCGTCGTCCTGTTCCTGCTTGGCTCAAAGGAAGATGTTGTAGATGCCTGGTTCCGGGTCACCGTGCTGTTGTTTGCTGTGATCCCTTCAGATGCTCTAGGTACCTTGAGAACGGTCATCGGGCATGTGACTGCCGTAATGCTTGGCGTCCTCTCAGCTCGTTGGTAGGCTCTACCGTGTCGTCGCCCCGCCAGGATCATGCCCCTCTCCGTGCCCAGGTCGAGGTCCTGCTCCCGTCCAATGTGCCTCCTTATCAGCGGTCTTGGGCGTCAGTTGTTTCTACTCCGGTTGGCCCTTTAACTGTCGTTGCCTAATCGACGGTACCCCGGAGGAGGGATCCTCGCGAGGGGGAGAAGAAGTAGGGGCCATAGGGCGGAGTGCACACGGGACGGTGGTACGCGAGTTACCCAGCTTCGGAACACCTGCACGATGACAGGGCCTACTGCTGCTTGTCTGGAATTATCTGGGTGCTTTCGCGTTGTTACAATGAGTTCAGGTTGTGCCTCTAGGGCTCCCGGGATCCGGCTTATATAGGCGCACGGTTCTAGGGTTTACATGGAGAGTCCTAGCCGGATTACAGACAGCCTAGCTACGGTACAATATCTTGCCGTGCACGTCACGGATCCGCCTTCCATATACGTCGTACTTGATCCGGGTTCCTCTTGGACCTCCATGGATCCGGGTTACTCCTAACGTTGGTACGGATCCGGCTTACTGATCCTGGGCCGGACTTCTTCCTTCATGATCAACAGCAACTGGGCCACCCGATGGGCCACATGCCTCATCACCGTCTGTGGGCCACCCGGGCTTGCCGGATCTAGGCACTGTCGATGGTACACCCAGGAAGTATACCCACAATAGTAGCCCCCAGAGTTCTCCGAGTTTCGCCTGCAGTTTCCGCCATGCTTGCACCTTTGGTTTCCGGCATCATTGGTAACGCGGAGAAACTTGAAGAGCTCCAACTTCGCATTTTCTTCTTTTTCCAAAATGCTCCCATCCTGCGGGACTTCATCCATCGACGTTCCAAAGAACATTTCCGGGTTACTCCCTGCTCACGAATGAGAGTCAACTTATCCTTTACGCACTCACCCGGAATCTTAAAAGACTCAAACGGTTCCGCCAATTCTGGCGCCATTTTCGCGCGATTTGTGCGGTAACTTATCTCTAGCCATTTTTACTGTTAGGGTTTGGGACACGTGTCACGCATCCAACGGCGCGACGCTTGCGTTCCGACCACAGGATGCGGAGCACGAATCTCGTCCCTCAGCCTATAAATATCCGCCGTCGACCCTTTACCCCTCATTCACCCCCCCTTCTCACCTCTCTGCCGAGCGCCGCCCGTGAGCTCTTCCTCCGCCGTGCCGGAACCCACCGGAATAGTCGCCAGAGCATCACCGGAGCGAGCCCACCACCACAGTGTTCTTCGTGTTCTTAACTCCGGCGAGCCACCGCGCGGAAAACTCGTCGCCAGCAACTCCGACCACCGCATACGCCATTACGGTAAGTCCTCGAGCTTCATTTTCGCGCCGTAGTTGGTAGGGGTGAACTTGGGGAAGATGATGCGGGATCCGACTAAAGAAGGTTTCCGCCAAACCCTTTTTCTTCAGATGTCTTCAACGACTCCGCCTCCGACCTCAGAACCAATCACGGCGACCCCAATCTCCTCCGCCCCTCCTCCCTTCGTTCCAGTCAGGCTGGATCCTTCAAAGGATTCCGGCAAGGAGGCTGAGGGGACCTCTGCTCACCCGGAGAAAGCCTCCGGGGCGGGTCAAACGGAGCAGCAGGCGGAAGAGGTTGCCAAAAAGTCGAAAGCTCGCAAGCGAGACTCCGAAGCTAAGGGAAAATGGTGGCCCTGCACCACCACCGAGATGGAGCTGAAGAACCTCGAGGCGGAGGGCTTCCTGCAACCCGGAAGCTGGAGGTCAGTTCCAGATGAACTAGCTCTGGCTCCGAGGGACGACGAGATGGTGCTGACGAAGGCACTGGTGGAGCGCGGATTTTCATTTCCGCCTTCGGACTTCTTCCTGGAGATTCTGAAGACGTATGGACTCCAACCCCACAACATATCTCCAAACAGCGTGCTTGCCATCAGCAACCACGTCACCCTCTGCGAAGGCCATCTCCGGGTAACCCCCGAGCTCTCTCTGTTCCAATATTTTTTTACTGTCAAGAAGGAGAAGATCCGCCAGACTTCCGAGTTGGCAACTTGCGGATCCATCACCTTCATCCTCCGCCCGGGTCGCGTCTACCCCCCCACCGACCGCCACGAATCCGCGAGGTACTGGTCCGGGGGTTTCTTCTACTTGAAGGACGTCTCCGACCCCGCGAGCGAAAAGAAGCTGCCGCCTTTCAAGAACTGCCCCGCCACCGAGATTCCGGCATGGTCGCACTGCCCCCACCTTTCCGAATCGCCCCAGCTCACACGCGCCGTCAGGCGGATCTGTAGGCTGACGGAGGAGGGGCTGACGGGGAAGGACTTAACCCTTTCCTGGTTCTCCAAGCGGATCCAGCCGCTCCAACACAGGGACCGCCTGATGTTTGAATACACGGGGCGCGACGACGAAATGCGCGCTACAAAAGATAATCTTTCCGCCGACGCCATCGACAAGAGGATCCGGCTCCTCATCAAAATCCCACGTGAACTTCACGTTCACGTGTGCAACAAAGACATTCATACGAATGGTTCCGGAACCGCGGTATGTCGTCTTGACTTCAATCTTTTGTTTCTCTTCGCATCTAAACCTTTTTGTCTAAGTGTTTAACTTTGCATTAGCTCGAGGCGCTTGAAGAAAGCGAACTCGGAATTCTCCTCTGGGTTCCTTCCACCGGTAACACGGATCCGGATGTCGCATCGGAGGCGGAAGCTCCTGAAGCCCCACGCCCTGCTAAGAGGAAGAAGCCAGCTCCTTCCAGCCCCCATGCGAAACGCCCCCGCGAAGTGCTTAGCACTGCGGCTACCCGGAAAGCGGAGGCGGAAAAGAAGCGCCTCTCGCTGATTAACACCAGCAACAAGGGGCAGCCTGCCATCCAGCATTTCTTCAAGGCTTCCGGGTAAGCTCCTATTTCCGAGATCCAAGTTCTGATTTCACGCTCAAACTTACTTTTATGTTTTTTCTGAAGCTCCGGAAGCCAGCCCCCCAAGGCCCCAAGGGTCCCAAAGAAGAGAGCCAGACCATCTCCGGCTTCCTTTCCTATTACTCCTGAGGTTGAAGTTCCGCCCAAGGCTTCATCTGCCAGCAAGCCGGATCCGAAAGACGTCATCGACCTTGATGACCTTCCTGAGGATCCCGCCCACCATGGCGACTCCGCCAAGGGGACCTCCTCACCCGTTCCTCCGCCAGATCAGCCAAGCTCCGCTTTCACGGGGCCCACTGGAGAAGAACAGGAGCAAAAAGTTAAGCTCCTCCAAGTTACCAACGCGACTCGAGTCAACCTCCAACCAACTCCGTCCCTCCAAAAGCTTACCCTTGCACAACGTCACGCGGAGGTTTCCGCCATGCTGAACAAGGTGTGGGGAAAGCCGGACGAGGAGATGCGAGAGCTCGCGGACCTGGAGGACAGCCTGAAGGATTTTTTCGCCAAGCACAAGGAAGTGCGGCAGGTAATACTAGCCCCCAAGCATTGGGTGATATAGTTCCGTGTAACATGTATTAGCCGATGCTTTCCCAAAATGTACCTTTAGGCGGATTCTTCGCTAGCTCCCCAGACTTTAATATCCGACTAACTCTTTGCTGCCTCGCAGACCACGCGGAAACTGCACGAAGATCTGCGCGTGCACGTGCTGGAGCAGATCGCGGAAATCGAGGGGCTGCGCCAGCATGCGGAAAATAGTAAGAAAGATATCCAGCTGCTTGAGACCCGCCTTCAAGGTACGAGATCCGGGTCTTCTACTTTTTGTGCTGACATAGTTGTTTGGGATGCATAATATGTTCAACTTTCTGCCTTCAGAAGAAACTGCCAAGCACTCCTCGTTCGATGAGCTTTCCGCCAAGGTCAAGGTGCTTGAGGCGGAAAACGAGTCCCTCAAAACCTTCATTCAAGAATCCTCTAGTAAGGAGACTGAGGCGAGGAAAGAGCTCTCCGAGAAGCATGCCCGCGACCTGGCGGAGCTGAATGACAAACTGGAGAAAAGCCAGGGCCGCGTGCTCTCCGTGATATCCAAGAACAGAGCTCTGGAAGCGGAGGCAGAGGCCATTGACAAACTTATCTTCCGTAAGCGTTTTTCCGTGTCGTTTCTCCGACTATCTTGTATGCTTTCTCTCTAACGGAACTGAACCTCTTTCTTCCACAGCAAGCCTTGGCTTTGAATGGTCAAAAGAGTCAAACCTGAAGAGGACGGAGGCATACGATGAAGCGCGGATTTCAATTGATGCGTTATTTGAAGCCTGTCGCGGAATCGCCACGGCTCTGTCTCTGAAGAAGGCCAAAACCACAGTCATCAATACG
Organism: Lolium perenne; assembly: GCF_019359855.2. NCBI lineage: Eukaryota > Viridiplantae > Streptophyta > Magnoliopsida > Poales > Poaceae > Lolium > Lolium perenne. Next base: position 26,681,628 of record NC_067248.2, on the reverse strand, counting down.
ATGACCAAACTTATGCGACAAGTGCCGGATTTCATCAAGGACTGGCAAAAATCTTCAGCACGCGGAGCCGCCTCCCTAGTCTTGGCCACCTGCAAGGCTCACTTCCCTTCGCTCAACCTGGCGGATGTTGCACGCGGAGCCCCCAAGGATTCCGACATGGGTGCCCTCCTCGCGGAAACCGAAGGCTATGAGCAGCTGTTTGTCAGGCGAGTGGATCACTAGTTCTGGTATAACAAGCACGATCTGCCCGAAGGATTTTCCGATGCAGAGGAGGAGGCAGGTGAGCCGGAGTATTATGGGGAAGGATCCGGGTCAAGCGGCGAGCATTCCGGAGGAAACTCTGGTGACGACTCCGAAGCCGGATCTGGTGACAGCGACGACGGCTCCACCTACCAGCAATCTGAAGAGGAGGACTCCGAGTAGAGTTCCTGTTTTAGACAATGAAACAAATTGCATCATTTTGGCCCCGGAGTGGGTTTGTAATAAGACTTTAAATTCTTAAGTAGCTAGGAACGAAACGATTATGCATGGGGCGGAAACACTTATCCTGCTATCCGTTAATATTATGTGCATGTTTCGTTTTGTGTCGGAAAGCAAGTGCTGACTTCGTTATTTTCCGGCTTGCTCGCTTGACCTTCCACGAGCCGGAAGACCTTAGCCGGAAACGCTCGCCAGCGGCGACGAAGCCCAATGGCAATCCGTCAATAACCGCGGAAACAAGCCCCCAAGCATAGGTGCCGGAAATCGCTACTAGGAATCCACGAGTTCGCAACAGACAATAACTTAACCAGAAAACTTAAGCTCACGCCCTAAAGGACGATTTTTGAAAATCACAACTTTTATACACGCCTAGGCGGAAAAAACCAGCTCTGCGGTTTTAGTCGGAAAACATACACGATCTAAAAATGAACAAGTAAAGGAGGTAAAAGACTCAAAGAGTGAACCATAAGCTTTATTTCATTGATCATGTATAACTATTACAGAGTTTGTAAGTCGGAAAAATATGCTAAGTGTAGAAAGGACGTAGCTGTGCGATATTCCAAGGGCGATCTGTTTCATCGTAGATGTCATCCGGATCCTCACGCTTGCGTTTCCGGTGCCAGTTAGCGGGTCTATCCCTCAGCTCGCGGAAATCAACCAGGTAGTACGACCCGTTATGAAGTACTTTGCTAACGACGAAGGGTCCTTCCAATGGAGATTGCAGCTTATGGTCTTTGACCTGTCGAAGGCGGAGGACCAGGTCTCCTGCCATGAAGGAGCGTTTCCGAACTCGACGACTGTGATAACGTCGGAGCTTCTGCTGGTAGATGGCGGAGCGCTGGTCAGCTAAGTTCCGAGCCTCCTCGATCAGGTCCACAGATAGCTGTCTGGCCTCGTCAGCTGTTTCTTCATTGTAGGCGGAAACTCGCGGTGAATCGTGGATAATGTCGGAGGGAAGCACGGCTTCGGATCCGTATACCAGGAAAAATGGGGTAAACCCTGTTGATCTGTTAGGGGTAGTTCGTAAACTCCACAGAACAGCTTCCAACTCGTCAGCCCAAGCTCCAGCTGCTCGTCGCAGCGGTCCTTCAAGGCGTGGTTTAATTCCTGATAATATTAGGCCGTTAGCCCTTTCAACCTGACCATTGGATTGTGGGTGAGCCACAGATGCAAGGTCCAGCCGTATCCCCATTGTTTCACAATAATCCCTCAATTCTCCTTGGGCGAAGTTTGTGCCATTATCTGTGATTATGCTGTGTGGGATGCCGAATCTCATCACGAGGCTGCAGACGAATTTTAGTGCCGTAGCACCATCGGCTTTTCTCACTGGCTTAGCCTCGATCCATTTGCTGAACTTGTCAACAGCGACCAGGAGGTATTCAAAACCGCCAGGAGATGATCTTTTTAACTTACCAACCATATCGAGCCCCCAGACCGCAAATGGCCAGGTGATAGGTATGGTCTTCAGCTCTTGGGCTGGAGCGTTTGGTTGAGTAGCGTAGTACTGACAACCTCGGCAGGTCTTGACTATTTTATCAGCATCTTCTTTAGCTGTAAGCCAATAGAACCCTAACCGAAAAGCTTTTGCAACGAGTGATCTGGGAGCGGCATGATGCCCGCAATCCCCTGTGTGGATCTCTCTGAGGATTTCAATGCCATCTTGATTGGAGACGCATTTAAGAAATACCCCTGCTGCACTTCGTTTGTAGAGCTGTCCATCAACTACTGTGTAGGTTCTTGCTCGTCTGACGATCTGTCTTGCGAGGACCTCGTCCTCAGGCAACTTCTGATCGATGAGGTAGTCCAGGAAAGGCTGTGTCCAAGCCGGAATGATAGCCATCACTTCCCTAGCCGGAGACACTGCCACCTCTGGATTTTCCGGGTTAGCGCCCTTAACTGAGGGTATCCGGAGATGCTCCAGGAAAATGCCAGGCGGAATTTGCTTCCTGCCGGATCCGAGCTTGGATAGCATGTCTGCCGCTGTGTTATCGTCTCTCCTGACGTACTTCGTATCCGAGGAAGCACTTGGCGATCTCATCAACTTCGTCTCTGTAGGCCGCCATGACGGAATTTCTGGCGTTCCAGGTTCCGGCTACTTGTTGTGCCACCAGGTCGGAATCTCCACAGCATATGATGTGCTTGATCCCAATTTCCTTAGCGATGCGCAGACCGTGTAGTAGAGCCTCATATTCCGCCATGTTGTTTGTAGCTTCGAAGTGGATCTGCAGAACGTACTGCAGTTCTTCTCCGGTAGGGGACTTCAGGGTGACTCCGGCTCCTGAGCCTTGATGCTGTTTGGATCCATCGAAGTGCATGACCCATGTCTCTGGTTCCGGCTCCAGACTTGCATCCGGAGCTTCTGTCCAATCTGCAACGAAATCTGCCAAGACTTGGGATTTTACCGCAGTCCTTGGCTTGTAAGCGATGTCGAAGGCGGATAATTCAATGCCCCATTTAGCCGTACGTCCTGTTGCGTCAGCGTTGTTGAGAATTGTTGACAGCGGAGCCTTGCTCACAACTGTTACTGGGTGCTCTTGGAAGTAGTGTCTCAGCTTCCGGCTGCCTGGGAACACTCCATAAGCTAACTTCTGAAAGTGAGGGTATCTTTGCTTTGACTCCGTCAGCACCTCACTTATGTAGTAGACAGGTCTTTGGACGTCATATTCATAACCTTCTTCCTTTCGCTCCACCACGATGACGAGGCTGATGACTTTGTTGGTAGCTGCCAGATAAAGGAGCATTGGCTCTGACTCTGCTGGGGCTGCCAAGATAGGTGGGGAGGTAAGTATTTCCTTCAACGCTCGAAGAGCTGCGTCAGCTGCGTCGTCCCAGACCAATTTGTCTGTTTTCTTCAGCAACTTGTACAGAGGTAGCGCCTTCTCGCCAAGACGGCTAACAAACCTACTGATTGCTGCGACGCAACCAGTTAGTCGTTGCACATCTTTGAGACAAGTTGGCCGTTTGATACACAGGATTGCCTTGATCTTTTCCGGGTTAACCTCAATGCCTCTGTGAGAGACTATGAAGCCAAGGAGTTTTCCGGCTGGCACGCCAAAGACGCACTTCAGCGGATTCAACATCATCTTGTACCTGCGGAGGTTGTCGAAGGTTTCTGTGAGGTCGCTGATCAGGTCGGATCCTTTCCGGGTCATGACCGCGATGTCGTCGACGTAGGCGTGCACGTTCCGGCCAATTTGGTCCTTCAGGCACCGCTGCATCGTACGTTGGTAGGTGGCACCTGCGTTTTTCAAACCAAAAGGCATAGTAACATAGCAGTAAGTACCAAACGGGGTAATGAATGAAGTCGCCTTTTGGTCCGATTCCTTCATCCGGATGTGATGATACCCGGAATACGCATCAAGAAAACACAGAAGTTCCGCCCCCGCCGTCGAATCAATGACTTGGTCAATGCGCGGCAAGGGGAACGGATCCTTCGGGCAATGCTTGTTCAAGCCAGAGTAATCGATGCACATTCTTAGTATTTTAGTGTTCTTTTTGGGTACAAGGACGGGATTCGCGACCCAATCGGTGTGGATAACTTCTATTACAAAACCTGCCTCTAGTAACTTAGCTAGTTCCATTCCTATGGCGCGGCGCTTCTTATCTCCAAAGCGTCGCATAGCTTGCTTCACTGGTTTAGCCCCCGGATTTATGTTGAGGTAGTGCTCGGCGAGTTCCCTAGGTACTCCGGACATGTCAGAAGGTTGCCATGCGAAGATATCCATGTTAGCGCGGAGGAACTCGACGAGCGCGCTTTCCTATTTGGGGTCCATGTTGGCTCCGACTGAAACCTGCTTGGAAGAGTCGCCTGGGATGAGGTCGTGCTTCTTGGTTTCTATCGCGGCCTTGAAGGAGGTTTTCTGCTCGGAGATCTGCTTCTTGGTGGTCTACATCTCAGTCGGATCCACCGCGGCTCTATAGCCTTTTAGCTCTTCTCCGGATATCACAGACTCTGCGAAGGCGGCTTCGCCTAACTCGCACTCATGAGCCTTTTTATAGTCTCCGGATATGGTAATCATACCTTTAGGACCCGGAATCTTGAGCTTGTTGTAGATGTAGCACGCTCTTGCGTGGAACTTGTGGTAGGTGGGCCTGCCGAAGATGACGTGGTAGGAGCTCTTGAAGGGCACAACTTCAAACGTGATCTTCTCTTCGCGGAAGTTATGAACATCGCCAAAAGCCACGGGAAGTGTGATGCTGCCGAGGGAATTCGCCTTCTTACCCGGAACCACGCCATGAAACTCAGTAGTACTGTGTTTAAGCTGTTCCTTGGTGAGGTTCATCCACTCTAGAGTCTCCAGGTACATGATGTTCAGGCTGGCTCCGCCATCCATGAGGCACTTGGAGAAGTCATACCCGTCTATGCGGGGACTTACAACCAAGGCGTAGCATTCTTTTGGCACAATTGCGGGGTGATCCTTCCTATCAAATGTGCATGGGATTTCCGACCACCTGATGTACTGCGGCACAGCCGGAACTATGGCGTTCAGGATCCGGGTTGCTGACTTGGAGGCGCGTACTGTTGGGGTCCCGAGGAAAGTGTGGTAAGCCCCCACGCTCTTTTTGTCGAATGGGTTGGATTTACCTGCGGATCCTGCCTTGGGATCCGGCGAGTTATCATCCTCATCCATCGCCTCGGAACTATCTTCCTCTTTGTCTTTGTTCTTGCCCTTGCCACCTTTGCCGCGTGGGCGGTGCTTCCGGGCGCGCTTGTATCCTGCCTCCGGGTCGTTCTTTAGATCATTGACCCACTTGCAGTTGTGGTTGGTATGAGTGGACTTCCCCGTAACCGGATCCAGATGTGCTAGACAGAGCATGTCTCTGTACTCCTCGTAGGTTTGCGGAGCGCGGGATCCGCCAGCCGTGACCTCAGAGGTATGCTGCTGACCCCTGCCGGCTCCGCCTCCACGTCCGCGTCCTCTTCCGCCTCCTGAACCTCCGCGTTGAAACGCCATGGCGACCATCTCGGATCTGCCACTCTTCTGGTCATCAGGGTTCTTGCGCTTGTGGCTGCTGCTGCTGCCGTTATCACGGTTCTTCTTTTGTTGATGCAGGGGGATTGCTGTAGCTGCGAGATCACCGCCTGCGTCATCATCGGCGGCAGTATGATCACTGGCAATGGAGATCATCTCATCCAAAGTCAGCTTGCTTGAGTTAGCCAAACGAGTGAGCGTGTGCCTCAGCAATCCTCCTCTCTGCAGTCCACCAATGAAAGCGTACATGGCGGTGGTGTGGTCGACGTTTTCGCACTCGTTCCTGCATGCCAACCATCGTGTGAGGTAGTTTCTTGAGGTTTCCCCTTTCTTCTGGATGCAGGCTTGCAGGTCGCTTGCCGTGGCAGGTCTTTTGTAGGTGCCTCTGAAGTGTTTCTCGAAAGCGTTCTTCAGGTCGAACCAGCAAAAGATGGAGTTCTTCTCGAGGTCACTGAGCCAGATCCGGGCTGGACCTACAAGGTACAACTGGAGCATGCGGCAGGCGATATTAGGGGTTCCTCCGGCAAAGGTTACTGCATTGTAGTAATCCTCAATCCAGGTATCCGGCCTTTCGGTGCCATCATAATGCTTCAGGTTTCCGGGTAGCTTGAGGTTCATCCTTGGCTTTGGTTCCTCTCGAATCATCCTGCCAAAGCACTTCGGACCAATGTAGTCGGTTCTGTATTCGTTAAGGCGATCCCGTGCGTCGCGCGGGCCGTGGCGAGGGGATTGTGAGCGAGAGCGAGATCTCCGGCCGTCGCCTCCGCCTCCACCTCCGCCGCCACCGCTAGGTGGTGGTGAGGGAGACCTGCAAGGTGGGCGGTCCGATTTCTTGCTTCCGCCATCTGATTCTCCTCGGCCTTCCTGGTGCTGGCTCCGGCTCCTGTGGCTGCCTTCGCCCTGGCGCTGGCTGCCCTGGTCGTTCCGGCGAGGCTCCGGGTCGCGGCTCCGGCGAGGCTCTGGGTCATGGCTCCGACGAGGCTCAGGGTCGCGGCTCCGACGAGGCTCTGGGTCGCGGTTCCGGCGAGGCTCTGGGCCGCGGTCTTCATTCCGACCCCTCCTGGGCTCGGTCTCACGAACATTGTTCTGGTTCCGGCGTGGTTCCGGCGAGCGCTCCCTGTTTCTGTTTCTTGGCAGCACGTTGTCGCGGATAACAATCCCACCATGCCCTGGGGGCCTGGTGTTTCCGGCTGGACTACGGCGGCGAGGGGCTCGCGGGTAACCGTTAGGCGGAGGGGAGGGGTTGCGATATTTGTCTCGTCCAGGGTACATTGCATCCTTTCCCTTTCTTGGATCTGACGAAGGCGTCTTTGACGGAACGGGGATCGGATTTGGGTGTTCCCTGGTTTTTCTTCTGCGCTCCGAGGATCCGGTGTGTGATTCATCGTCGGGATGCCGATCGGCGCGGGCGTCCTTCTGCGCGGTAGATACACAGTTATCCGGATTGGATTCCAACCTGCGCGAAGTATCCGCCTTGCTCTGCTGCTGCATTGCTGAAGTGACAAGTGTACGGAGGTAGTTGATATCAACTTCTTCGTCCTTCTTCTTCAACAGTTCCGCAGCTTTTTGCATGTTGTCCTTTGGGGTTTCCAGCGGTCGGTGCTCTGCGGGCTTGTTGAAGGGTATCCTGCGAGGCGGAATTGCTTCTCTAACAATTCGATCGGCCTCCGCCTGCGCATAGATCATCTTTACTTCCCACTCTGCCCTCATGCTCTTGACCTGCTCGAGTGTGGCAGTAATCTTGCGATCCTGTCTGTCGAAATTTTCCGCCAATCCTGCAGCTTCCGCCCTCTCTTCCCTTAACGCGGCTTCGGTCTCAGCGAGCTTCTTGGCAGTGGTCAGCATTTCCTGTCTAGTGGCTTCTAGAGCCTCCAGATCTGTGGCGTCGCCCGGGGTTATAGGTGTGTTAAGAACTGCTCGTGCGGCCATCTCTTCAGCTGACAGGAGCTCCTCCGAGGAAGAATCCCTGCGGGGTCGCTCCCGAGACATTGGAGATCCTTGTTGGGATGGCTGAGGGTCGGATTGGCTGGTTGGCTCTTCAGATCCAGTTTGTCCCAGCGCTGCTACAGTTGCGAGAACCTGCTTAGGCTGGGCGGAGTCGACTTCAGGCTGGTCACCGAAACCGTACTCCCCTAGCTTGCGGTTAAACTCGTCAGTATCCATGGAGGGGGTATCTCCGGAAATTGGGCTCAGATTGCCCAAAATCGACTCTTCAACCGGGGCTTCGCTTTCTCCGACAGGCTCAGCCTGATCCGGATCTGCGCTGTTTTCCGGTGCCTCCACCTGCTCAGGACCAGCTCCGTCTTCTTGAGGGGCGGTTCCGGCGGTATGGGCCAAGAAGTGTACGAAGTGGCACCTCTGCTTTTCTAACACCTGGGAGACCCAGGCGGATCTGCATTGGTCTTCCACCGTTGTTTCCTGCTCAGGGGCGGATTGGGTGGGCTTTGAAATTTCCAGATCCAAGGCGGAATCTTCCTTGGGAAGCTCCTGCATCTCAGATCGGATCTTCGCGACAGCGTCCAGCTCTGCGGCGGTCGCGTCCTCTGCGTTACTTACCAGTGGGTTTCCGTCGGAATCGACGGTTTCCCCGATGAAGATGTGTATGCCGCCTATTGGGACGATGGAGAGCTTGACGGGGTTTGTCTTAGCCGGAATCCAGCACTCATCCGGAGGGACGATCGGCAGATTTCCGGCGTAAAGGACGCGCCCCACAGCGATGGTGTCGTCGTAGCTTCCCATGGCGGAACCCTCCCGGTTCCGGCCTCCAGACGCCACAGGCCCCACGGTGGGCGCCAACTTTCGTTGCCTAATCGACGGTACCCCGGAGGAGGGATCCTCACGAGGGGGAGAAGAAGTAGGGGCCATAGGGCGGAGTGCACACGGGACGGTGGTACGCGAGTTACCCAGCTTCGGAACACCTGCACGATGACAGGGCCTACTGCTGCTTGTCTGGAATTATCTGGGCGCTTTCGCGTTGTTACAATGAGTTCAGGTTGTGCCTCTAGGGCTCCCGGGATCCGGCTTATATAGGCGCACGGATCTAGGGTTTACATGGAGAGTCCTAGCCGGATTACAGACAGCCTAGCTACGGTACAATATCTTGCCGTGCACGTCACGGATCCGCCTTCCATATACGTCGTACTGGATCCGGGTTCCTCTTGGACCTCCATGGATCCGGGTTACTCCTAACGTTGGTACGGATCCGGCTTACTGATCCTGGGCCGGACTTCTTCCTTCATGATCAACAGCAACTGGGCCGCCCGATGGGCCACATGCCTCATCACCGTCTGTGGGCCACCCGGGCTTGCCGGATCTAGGCACTGTCGATGGTACACCCAGGAAGTATACCCACAACATTAACCTCGGTGGATTTGCAATACGCTTTGGAGAAGCAAGCTGCGTTGCTGCAGGAGTCCGTCCGTCCTCTTCTCGAGGTGGTTGACTCCTTGCACGGATGGGTGCTTGCGCTTGGAGGCTTTCCCGAACGCCTGACGATCCTTTGGTTTTGCCTGATGTTGGTAAGGTGGGCGTTAGCGGAGCGGGCTTCTATGGTTGTTTCTCTCCTCGTGTTGGGGCGTGCTCGGCAGTGACGGCCCCGGTCATGCAGGTCTTGCCTGAGCTCCAAAAGTTGTGTGATGTTGTGGTTATGCCTCCTTGTGCCAAGGAAACGAGGAATGATTTGCACGAGATCTTAGTCGTAGCCTCTCCGCTGAGTCAGGCTCTTGGTTCTGAGAAGAGTGATGTTGTTGACGCTGCAGTCGACAGGCTTGCAGCCCCTTTTGGTGATGGGGTTGCTATGTCAGCGTTGCTTCCTACGGTGCCCGGTGCCATCGTTGCTAGAGAGGTGTGTGACTTTCTTTCAACGTTGGCTACTGCATACCCTGGATCCACAGTTGTTTGATGGGCCCCCCAATGTCACGGCCAGTCTTTGTGCGGTGCTGGAGTGTTGGGTAGTGAGTGTTTGTCGGGTCACATTGTGGTCTCTTGTGTTCGCTTGAGTGGGTGGGATTTTATTGTTCGGGTCTCTTCTTAGACTTGGTTGAGGGTGTGTGTAAGTGTTGCTTGTGTGGGCTTGGCCGTGTGGTTGTAGGTTTTTGCCCGGTTTTCTCCTAAAAACTGGGCACCTTTTTCTTAATTAATAAACGAGGCAAACCTTTTGCCTCGATTTCAAAAAAAGTTAATGTATCGACGGCCAAAACCTGTGCCGACTGCTTTTTATTGGGGTCGTGGCAGAGGTCTCGAACAGAACAGGTCGCTAAGAAGGCCGTCCGCACATCAAAACCGTCGGCACGGGAAAGTTTGTGCCGACGGCCACTGTCGGCACATGCTCGTTCTGGCCATCGGCACATGATAGTCATCGGCACAGGGCCTCCGCCGTGACAGCGAGGCAACGCCGTGATTTTTTTCCCTCTAACCCTATGATGGTGGCCAAGCCGTCGGTACAAGTCCCGAGTTGTTTTTCCTCCACGCACCCTCGCTGGACCACCTTTTTAAGTTTCAAACGAATGGCAAAAAGAATAAAAATAAAAAATCTTTTGAGATTCTTGCATGTTAGGCAACCTACTATTAGCAGAAATTAATAAATTTGAATTTTGATTTTTTTTGAAAAAAATATTTTTGGTAAAATGGCATTATCTTTTGCATATGACATCATAAAAAAATGTATAACCTACCAAAATGATCGTCTCAAAAAGTTACATCCAATTTCAACGTCATTGGTTGTTTGCGATTTTTTAAGATTGCCAAAATTTCAAAGGGAAATATGAAAGGAGGAAGATTTTAGTTTTTGCCAGAAATTCTTTATTTTATATTTCTTTTAAAACAACAATTGAATTCCGCATAAATATTATTATTACTCAATCATTGTTGTTTATTTAAATAATTATTTGAAATTCAAAATAATTAATAGTTGTGATATCAGGGGGTTAATAGGATTGATATGGTACTATTATCAACAAGGTTCCGTTTCTTTCATGGAAGCGCTCCCGGAAGAAACGGAGAAGTTAAGCGTGTTAGGGTCGAAGTAGCGTGAGGATGAATGACCAATTGAGAAGTTAGACTATGAGTGTAACTTAACCTAAAATTAATTGTAGATAGAGTTAAAAACGATCAATGTTAGAGAATAAAAAAATGTAATTTTTTTTGAGGTTGAGGCCTCCACGATGGAGGTTGAGGACGGGCCGCCCTTTTGGCCTAAGATCATAGCGTCGATCAGCGACACCATGTGTTCCGCACAGAGGATCAACGATCCATAGCATCCTATAGGCAGATGCTGAGGCAAATCCTCCAGAGCAACCACGAAATCATCGAAATCATCCTCGCCACCATGGCAAGACAGGAACGACAGCTTCAAGCAGCCACTCAAGCAAGAGCAGCAACAACAGGAGATGCAAGATCCCACTCCAGGATCCAAAATCGGTCCACCCTTCTTCAGTGCCTCCTCGCCACCACGGCCGGCCAGGGGAGAAGAAAGAGGGAACCTTCCTGAAGGTAGACTCCGCTCTCCCTCGCCACCATGGCCTGTCAAGAGCTTATCCATCTTGCAGCAAAATCCGAGAAGAGAAGATCTTGAGGCCACCGATTTATTGTTGGAGATGGTGTTGCCGCTTCCCACGCCAAGCTTCGACCAGGGAAGCACCAGCACGAGCAGCAGCAACCCTAGAAGCGCCATGGATCCGGCGATCGAGATCCAGAGCTCCACCTCTACTACGGGCAGAACCCTCAAAACGCTGGCAGAGGTCGGAACACCCAAGGAAACCTACATATCTAGCCCTAGATTACTCCGGCGCCCATCCTAAACCAACTCTGGCCAGCTAATCCGGTGGAGTGATCGTCGACGGCCCGGTCAAGGTGGAGAGCCCCTCAAAGCTACTGTAGCAGGGTTAGAGCATGGAAGGGGGAAAGTGTGCGAGGCAGCATTTCTAATACCAGGATTAGTTTACTGGTAATCTAATACACTCATGCATATGTCGCGAGATCAGAAAAAAACCAGTAAATGGGATGCACAAGTGTATTAGATTGCCCACTTTTTAATTTTTCGTAAGTTATATAATTTCCTCTAAGATCCTTCTATACATTTGTCTGGGTCGACTAGGAGTTTTCTTTAGTCAGAAAAGTCGACTGAGAGTTACATGAGTGCAGGTCAGATGGTGTTAGAGAAACTATAGCAGACACCTGGAAGGGCAAAACATGTGTGTGAATGTAGGCCGAAAAAAGTGATTTGCAGGTAAAAAAACACTCCCGCAGACCGGACCCCCCTACAATAAGACTCCAAAAAGATATATTCGGGAATATTTCAATTTATGAGAGGGCATCACCTTTAGTAGTTCCTTCATCTTATGAAACATGGCAGAGGTTTATTAAAATTTATATGTATCTAAATACTATTTGGTGTCTCGGTACATTTAAATTTAGATAAATCTCATACACGCTTCATGGGATGGATGGAATACTATAAAATTGTTTAATATCTAATTTTATCTTTTACAAACACTTTCCATCCCATTTACCTTCTTTGTCATGAAAAAATATACAATTTTTAGATATGCATATATTCCTAAATGCATAACTTTGAAATATTGTACATGATTGTATTTCGACGAAAACAAATTAAGGCAAGAATTTATTATATACCGTGAAAAATTTCAAACTTATTGTTAATTTATATTTATTTTGTGAGATGACCGAAGATATTTTCCTGAGGTATGTTGATAGTGCAGTATATATATAGATGTAAAAAAAAGCTCATACTGATAAATATATGCAAACGGGATTTTTTACAGAAACATTTGAATCGATGACTCATTTCTTTCATGAATGTTAGTTTAAATTTTTATTTATAGCCACTGACTCATTGATTTTAATTTTCTGCAATCATTTAGATAAGTTTGTTTTCTTACAGAAAAATATTATGGATGTCATCATTCATTACCGGACGTTTTGTCTTTGCCGTGTTTCAAATAGACACGGCAAAGAGGCCCCGGAACACGGCAAAGAGATTATTTGCCGTGTTCCGCATTTTTTGGAACACAACAAAGAGCCAAAGACACGGCAATGCCATTTTTTCTATAGTGATGAGACACATGTCCTGGTGGCACATAAATTAAATTCATAGGTATACGGGTTGGCCTTTTTTTTCATGTTTGTTGCTTGCGTATGTATCTTGGACTTTATGCATTCAGTTAATAGCACATACTTTGAGTCAATTATTTATGTGATAGTAAGTTATAAGAAATAGATAACTACGATTTTTTCCCATGAACGGACTTAGGCTAGCTAGCTGGTCTACTTTTTTTCTATTTGCAAGCAGGCATGGCTAGCTAGTTGGTTTGTATAATTTTTTTCTTTCTCAAAACAGACTCTGCTAGGTAGTGGTTGTATGTTTTCTTTCTGAACTGATTGATCGGCCTAAAAAGATGAACCTGAGCTAAAAAACACTTACGTGCACATATATGTCTATATATGTACCGTTAATAGCACATACTTTGAGTCAATTATTTACGTGATAGTAAGTTATAAGAAATAAATGAGTAGCCTTTTTCCCTTTTTTTTCTATTTTCAATCACATATGGCTAGCTAGCTGATCTCTGCTCTTTTTTTTCTTTTTTTTTTCGCGAAAACGCAAAAGACTTGCGTTTCGATGCATTGATAGAAAGAGAAAGGTTATATGTACATGTCCACGAAGGGACCAACACCCCGCATTACAACTCGACCCAGGAAAGGAGACCTAGTCTAAGGAAGGAAGTGCCGGACACCCCGGGCTCCCGCTCTCGCCCACTGTTGCGCCTCGGTCTTGATGTCGTTGAGCAAGGAAGGCACCGAAGGTTGTGCGTTATCAAAGATCGCAGCATTCCGGTGTTTCCAGATCCACCACGCCGTGAGCATGATTATCGACGAAGTACCTTTGCGCAACTGGCGGGGAGCGGTCCGCACCGCCTGTGACCACCACTCCGCGAAGTCCCCCTCTGAAGCCGGAGGCCCCGAGGTGGATCGGATCCACGAAAGGACCTCGAACCAGATTGTCCTGGAGAATGAGCATCCAGTGAGCAGGTGCGTCATAGTCTCCTCGGATTGGTCACACAGCGGGCATCGGGGCGCATGCGGTAATCCCCGACGCCCCAGCCTTTCACCCGTCCAACACCTGTCCAGACAGGCCAGCCAAAGGAAGAATTTCACCCTAGGAGGCGCCCATGATCTCCAGTTCAACTCCCAAGATGCTGAGGTAATTCCCCCCTGGAAGAGGGCTTCATAGCAAGAGTGGGATGTGTACTGGCCATCCGTCATCCACAACCAGGTCATCGTGTCCTGTTCTTCCGAGAGCTGGATTTCCCTCAATCTGACCCATAGTTGCACATATTGCCATAGTGCAAGGGGAGATGGTGCTCCAGCTATGTCGGGGATCCAAGTGCGGTCCACCAGTGCCTGCCGCACCGTACGCACCTTCCTGCGCCGTTTAGGAACCAGCGCAAACACCTCTGGCGCCATCTCCTTGATGGACCTGCCATCCAGCCAACGGTCCTCCCAAAAGAGGGCGGACTCTCCGTTCCCCAGTGTCATCGAGGTGGAAGCCGCAAAAATGTCTAGCTCCGCCTTCGAGAACTGCATATCCAGCCCGCGCCATGGTCGCTGGGGGTCCGTGTGCATCCTCCATAACCAGCGCACCCTAAGACTTATGGCCATCCGTGCCAGGTCGGGAATTCCCAACCCCCCTAGGTGGAGTGGCCGGCACACCCTTGCCCAGTTCACGTGACAGTGACCTCCGTTGGCCTCTGCACGGCCCACCCAGAGGAACCCTCGCAGGATCTTGTTGATCTGTCTGAGGGTCTTTTTGTTCAGGGCAAGAACCATTAGCTGGTGCAGCGGGATTGCCGCGAGCACAGCTCGGATCAGCGTCAAACGTCCGGCTTGCGGCATCATGGATGCCCGCCAAGTGGGCAGTTTGTCAGCTATCCTGTCCAAGAGCGGCTGGAAAGTCTCGGCCGGCAGACGCCTAGTGGACAGGGGGATACCCAGGTATTTCACCGGAAAAGGCGCTAGCTGGCACCCCATGTGCCCTGCAGCAGCCACAGCCTCCGCGTCCGAGCAGGCGATCGGAGACACCGAGCACTTAGCAAAGTTGTTGCGTAGGCCAGACGCCTGTCCAAAAATCTCCAGGACTTCACGGACCACACCCAACTCTACCTCGTCCGGGTGACAGAAGATCACCACATCATCCGCATATAGCGACACAGAGGTCACCAGGTCCCGCCGCGCCAACCGCCGCAGCATACCCAGCTCGGCTGCCTTGGCGAGCAACCTGTTGAGCGAGTTCATCACTAGGACAAACAACGATGGCGACAGGGGGTCGCCCTGTCTCAGACCCCTCCGATGCCAGATCGGGGGGCCTGGCTCACCATTGAGCATCACCCGAGTGCTGGTCGTGGCCAGAAGCAGAGAGACCATCTCTCGGAACCTCGGTCCAAACCCAATCTTCTGGAGAACTTCCATGAGGAAACCCCATGATACTGAGTCAAAAGCCCGAGCGATGTCTAACTTCAGCATCACCCTCGGCTCCTTCCCTCTATGCAGGAAACGAGCCGTCTGCTGTACCAACATGAAGTTGTCGTGGATGCATGATGTCTACGCCCCCTCCTTTTCCTGTAGACAGTGTTGGGCCTCCAAGAGCAGAGGTTTGTAGAACAGCAGCAAGTTTCCCTTAAGTGGATCACCCAAGGTTTATCGAACTTAGGGAGGAAGAGGTCAAAGATATCCCTCTCATGCAACCCTGCAACCACAAAGCAAGAAGTCTCTTGTGTCCCCAACACACCTAATAGGTGCACTAGTTCGGCGAAGAGATAGTGAAATACAGGTGGTATGAATATATATGAGCAGTAGCAACGGTGCCAGAAAAGTGCTTGCTGGCGTGTAGTTGATGGTGGTAGTATTGCAGCAGTAGTAACACAGTAAAACAGTAAACAAGCAGCGATAGCAGTATTTAGGAACAAGGCCTAGGGATCATACTTTCACTAGTGGACACTCTCAACATTGATCGCATAATAAATAACTCTTTCTCATATGTGCTACATACACTCTTTTGTTGGATGATGAACACATTGCGTAGGATTACACGAACCCTCAATGCCGGAGTTAACAAGCTCCACAATTCAATGTTCATATTTAAATAACCTTAGAGCATAATAGATCATTGCAAAATAAACCAAGAACTAACATAGTGCACACACTGTCCACATTACACTATGAAGGAGGAATAGATCACATCAATACTATCATAATGATAGTTAACTCCACAATCTACAAGAGATCATGATCATAGCCTACGACAAGAACCACACGGTGCACACACTAGTCACCTTTACACCATGCAGGAGGAATAGACTACTTTAATAACATCACATGAGTAGCACACAACTAGTAGCGATACAAAGCTCATCATATGGATCTCAATCATGTAAAGCAGCTCATGAGATCATTGTATTGAAGTACATAGGAGAGAGATTAACCACATAGCTACCGGTACAGGCCCGAGCCTCGATGGAGAACTACTCCCTCCTCATGGGAGACAGCAGCGGTGATGAAGATGGCGGTGGTGTCGATGGAGAAGCCTTCCGGGGGCACTTCCCCGTCCCGGCGGCGTGCCGGAACAGAGACTCCTGTCCCCCAGATCTTGGCTTCGCGATGGCGGCGGCTCTGGATGGTTTCTCGTACCGTGGCTTTTCCGTATCGAGGTTTTAGGTCTGGGACCTTTATATAGGCGAAGAGGTGGCGTCAGAAGGTCGAAGGGGCGACGACACCATAGGGCCGCGCGGCCAGGGGGTGGGCCGCGCCACCCTATCATCTGGGGGCCCTGTGGCCCCCCTCTGGCGGCTCTCGGGTGTTCTGGAAGCTTCCGGTGAAAATAGGACCCTGGGCGTTGATTTCGTCCAATTCCGAGAATATTTCGTTACTAGGATTTCTGAAACCAAAAACAGCAGAAAACAGCAACTGGCACTTCGGCATCTTGTTAATAGGTTAGTTCCAGAAAATGCACGAATATGACATAAAGTGTGCATAAAACATGTAGATAACATCAATAATGTGGCATGGAACATAAGAAATTATCGATACGTTGGAGACGTATCAATGCACCTTTTGCGAATGAAGGCGCATTGGTTGCGATCCACCAGCGACTCCATCCGCGGTGCCAGCCTAGTAGCCAACGTCTTCGCCACCAGCTTGGCAAAGATATGAATGAGGCTTATCGGCCTGTAATCACCTAGCGCCATAGCGTCCGGGCGCTTGGGCAGTAGGACTAGCAGGGCCTGATTGAGGCCTTGGAGTCCACGCCCACACATCGTAAAAAGCTTGTCGAAGGCCGCCATGAAGTCCGCCTTGACCACCCCCCAACATCTCTGAAGGAACTCAGCCGTGAATCCGTCGGGGCCAGGAGCCTTGCCCGACGGCAGGTGTTTGATCACATCCCAGACTTCCTCCTCGGTGAACGCAACCTCGAGCTCGGAGAGGTCCTCTGGTGTGGTGCCCAAGAAGTCCAAGTCCAGCGAGTGTGCCCTTGCCACTGAGGTGCCCAGCAGGCCCTCAAAGTGCGCAAAGGTTGCTTCAGCCATGGCCGCGTGATCAGAGACAACCGCGTCACCCACCCTTAAGCTATGAACCACATTCTTCTGGCGCCTGTATGCCGCGTGCTGGTGGAAGAAGGCCGTGTTGGCGTCCCCCTCCCTCAGCCAAGCTAGCTTTGCCCGCTGGCGAGCCATCGTCCGCTCGAGTGAGGCTAGCCCTAGGTATGCTTGCTTGAGGTGTGCCCGGAGTCGACGCTCATCAGGGGTGAGCAGTCGTGATTCCATGGCGATATCCAACCTCAGCACCACCTCCCGCGCTATCATAAGCTGCAGTTTGATGCATCCAACCTTTCTGTCACTCCAGCTCATGAGCCGGCGCGCTGTGAGCTTCAACTTAGCGGTGAGTCGCCGGAAGGGGTCGGTATCCCCCTGAACCACTTCCCAGGCGCTCTGAACCGCCTCGTCGAACCCGTCCAGCCGCAGCCAGAATCGCTCGAACTAGAACCTCTTCCGCCCCGCTGACTGTGTGGTGCAGTCAAGGAGGAGGGGGCAATGATCTGCCACCACCGTCGCCAAGCAGCGCAGGCTGCAGCTACTATGGATCTCTTCCCAAGCCACCGTGACAAACACCCGGTCCAGGCGAACTAGAGTAGGGGTCTCACGTTCGTTCGACCATGTGTATCGACGACCATGCAGGTAGATCTCCTTCAGCTCGCAGTCGTTCAAGAAGCGGCGAAATCTGCCCATCATCCTACGGTTTAGATTACCGTTATTCTTATCCTCCGCGCGGTAGATCATGTTGAAGTCCCCACACAGCGCCCATGGGCCTAGGTGGGTTCTGCGAACATCGCGCAGCTCATCCAAGAAGGCGATCTTGTCAGCCTCCGCCTGTGGCCCATAAACACAAGTCAGCCACCACCATGGTTCCCCCCCAAGGGAGCCACCCTAGCAGTGATACTATTAGCAGCGATGTGGGCGCTGTCGAGCTGCACCACCCTGCTAATCCAGGCCACAATCACCCCACCCCGAGTACCAGACGCAGGCAAGCA
The DNA here is from genome assembly GCF_019359855.2 of Lolium perenne. Classification (NCBI taxonomy): domain Eukaryota; kingdom Viridiplantae; phylum Streptophyta; class Magnoliopsida; order Poales; family Poaceae; genus Lolium; species Lolium perenne. The sequence continues at coordinate 26,663,574 of NC_067248.2, read as the reverse complement.
GAAGTACGCATCAAAATCCGCGCCTAGCGCTTCCATAACAATGGCAGAGGTTACAACCGATAGCTTAGTCTCCTGGAGACAGACAATGGACGCACCCGAGGTACCTACAACACTCCTAACACTCGTACGCCTTGCGCGATCATTAAGGCCTCGCACGTTGGCCACCAACACCTTAGGTTCGTATGACATTAGAGCGATGAAACAACACCCGAGCGACCCAAGAGAGGGTCATGCCTCCACGAGGCGACCACCCGACATCCCCAACATCGGCGGGGAGCAGCCTCTGATCGAGGAGAGGGTCCAACCGTAGAACTCCGCGATTGCCTCGATCATGTCATCCGTCAGGGGGAGCTCGTACATCTTGTGGTAAGCATCAAGGGCTGCCTCTGTCGGCGCCTCATCCCCGGAGATTAGGCCAAGCTTGCGCATCAGGTTACGCACCGCCTTCATCTCGGCATTCATCCCACCCGGCTGTTTTGCGATCCGTGAACTGCGGCGTGGTTGGAAGTTTAGCTCCACCAACCTCCTCCTCACAGCTGGGGTTTGGAGAAGAGCGTCTGAGCGCGACTTTGCAGCCTCGAGGAACTCCCCCAGCGTCCTTGGTCGCGCCAAAGGAACCGGCGCCCTGAGGACCGGTGTTTGTCGCGCCCTCTGGAACACCAGCGGAGGTGTGGCAAAATGGCAAACCGACGGAGGGGTGGCACTAGAGGGTGCCGCAGCGCCAGTGTCAACGCCATCCCGAGGAGGGGGCGGATCTGCCACAATCTCACCGTCCAACACCTCATCATCGCTCTCTTCCTCCATCCTGGCGCCAAACGGCGAAGAAGGAGTCGAGAGAATGAGCTCCTGGCCATGCACTGCAAGCGCTCCCAGCCCAGCACCATCACGTCCACCAGATCCAACAGCGCTGTCTGGCCCAGCACTGTGAAAAGCCTTGGAAGGTGGTGGGCTGGCGAAGGCGTCCAGGCCCAACAGCGGCCTGGGCACAAACGGGCCCGCCACGTCCTCCAGCGTCGCGATTTGGAGGGAAGGGGGCTCCTCAGGCGCCGATTCACACCCCAGCGCGGGAAAGGGAATCTCGTATGCACCCACGCGGAAGCTTCGTGGTCCGCCCCCACCTTCCGCCGCCAGGTTTGAACGGGAAGCGTCCAAAGCCCGGCCCGCAGAGGGCCCCACCGTGACGCAGGCCGCGCCCACGACCGGCCGTTGGACGGGCACGACCCGGTCTCCCGAACGGTGCACCGGCCCGTGGACCAGCGGGTCCACCTGTGCATGGATCGGTGCACAGCTCGACACACCCTCACCGATGGCGCTCGCCGCCGCCTGTCGGTCACCGCCGGCGCCCATGGCAGCCAGAGCCTCCCCGGCGTCCACACCAGCGCTCAGCACCGGCCGATGATCCTCCGTAGCAAGGACCGGCGTGGCCTCCTCTGCGAGAGTTGGCGTGGCGGTGGCGCACGCTTCGCTCCCCTGCTCACCCACGGCGCCAACGGCTGCCATTGCTCCCAAAGCTCCGCCACCGGCCGCCTCCGCCGCGGCGCGAGCCCGCAGCTCCCTGACCTTACGACCTCCTCGTCTCCTCTTCTTGGAGCCCCGTGACGGAGCCACCGTCTCACCAACGATCACCCCGGAAGACAGGGTCCTAACGCCGCCGCCACGATCACCACCGCCTTGGCCCGCAGAGGAAGATGATGCAGCAGCGCTGCCGCCCTCCGCGCTCCCCGGCAAAGTGTCAGGAATGCCCCTCGTGTAGGTGTACTGCCTCCTCGCTGGCCATGCCGGCGTGCCCCCCTCACCGTTCACCGAGCGATCACGCGCACCGCGGCGATTCGCGCTGCGGCGGAAGTCAATCGTCGATGTCACGTGAATGATCAGGGGGTATGCCAGGGTATTGATGTGCGGTGGCACGACCGCCTGTGCCGGCGCCGCCATGTCCTCGGGCGACGGCGGTTCGTCAGGCTCAACGATGTGGAGATCCATCTCGCGTGGGATCAGCGACGGGTCCAAGCACCAAGCCGACATCCGGAAGGTCCCCATGTCCGCGCGACTGCGAGTGAGAGGGTGCAGCCGCTCGACCCACGCCGATGGCGCCAGGATCGCCTCCGCCGTCGCCATGCTCCAAGCATTGGCGGGGACCCCCTCCACCTCGAGCTCCGCGTGAACGCAGAGGCCGCCGGATGCCGCGTGCGTGCGGCGCGCCCATGGCCTGAGCAACAGCCGGAAGAACGGCGATTCGATGACCTCGTTCCGCAGCACCATGTCTCGATCCTCCTTGGTTGCAAAGAAGATCAAGAAGTCTTCTGGCCGGTGGCAATGCACCGAGAAGCTGCCCGGCTGCAGCCTGTGGATGTCCTCCAGTGCCATTGCCACCTCGTCCGTGGTGACCGCGCGACGCACGCCAACGATCACCGCGAGCAGCGCTCTTGACAGCGCGTCTTCAGCCTCGTCGATCTCCACCGTCCTGGAGAGAACGCAAGCCGCGTGCGCAGGGCGACGCGCAAGCTCGCCACCCGCCGCCGGTGCACGTAGCGCCAGGGGCACGACCTCTTCATCCGCGCCACGTCGCGGCCGCGGCAGCGCGTCTGCACGGCGGGCCTGGGGGAGCACCGGCACGACGGCGCGGTCACCCACAGGGACTGGGGCCACCGCGCGCACCTCGCCAGCGACGGCCACCATGCCCGCTCCAAGCTGCGTGCTTTGGCGCCCAACGGCAGCCCGCGGCGGTGGGGCATCTCTTCTTGGCGCGGCCATGGCCCTGGGCGGCGCCGCAGCCTGGCGCGGCGCGGCGACGACCGCAGGTGGTGCAGCCTCGCGCCGTTGCACCCGTCTCCTGTCCATCCCAGAGCGTGGGCCTCCGGCATGGACCTGCTCCCTCGCAGCCTGGCGAGCCTCCGGCGCATGCGCACGGTGGTCACCGGCGCGCACATCCACCCTGCGAGCACGCCCCGCGTCGTTCGCGCGCTTCATGGCCGGCTCCATGGCATCCGCCGGCGGCGACATCGGCCTTGGCTGGCGGGGGAGCGAGCACTCCCTGGACATGTGCCCCGCCTCCCCGCAGCGCAAGCAGACCGGCCCGGTGGTGCAGTCCGCCGCGCGGTGACCGGGCTGCGTGCACAGGAGACACAAGCCGCGGTAGTCGTCGTAGGCGCCTGGAACGCGCTCCGGGCGCGTTGGCCTCGCCGCCACCTTCTTCCCCGCCCTTCGGCCGCGCTTCCGGGTCACATGCGTGGGCTCCTCCCACGGCGCCTCCTCTTCCTCGTCGACATCGTCGAGCGGGTCCTCCAGGTCATCGAGCTCGTCGAAGGCGGCGCTCTCTTCCTCCCTGCAGACCAAGGACCTTACCTCCCTGCGCGCTGAGGAGGGCTCCGGCCGGTCGCCGCCGCGCCGCGCCCGCCCGCCATCGAACGCACCTTGCTGCGACCGCGGAGTCTCCTCCGAATCCGACCCGCGGCCGCCGCGCCACCGATCTTCGCGTCCGCGCGGGCTCGACGCTGGCGGCAGGGATGGGGACGGGGACGACGAGGGGGTCGACGGCGTCATGGCCAAGGCGCCGCCTTGGGCAGGGCAGGGCCCCTCCCCTCGCGCAGCACTCCTCTCTCGCTGCGCTCCTCTCTCGCTGCCCAACAGAACTGAACTATGGTGCAGCAAATCGGAAATCTTTTTTTCTTTTTTTTTTTCTTTTCAAAACGGACTCTGCTAGGAAGCTGTTGTACGCTTTCTTTCTAAACTAATCGATCGGCCTAAGAAGATGGATCTGAGCTAAACAGAACTTACGTGCACATGCCTATATATATACCGTTTTGTTTTTATTTTTCTTTCCTGCACGTGTCAAACATGATATATCGTGTATGTGACAAAATATGCGCTCGTGTATATGTTATGTAAAATCTTTAAATCTTAACCATTAAAATAATAGATCTAACAGCTAAAATAATACTAATGATGTGGATTAATGTAGTGGCTCTATTAAACATTGTATTTTGCTTTTAGTAATAAATAGATAGATAGATGTATTTTGCTTTTAGTAATAAATAGATAGATAGATTTGTTAGGTCCAACGTCTAAGTCGATGTTGTTAGCTGCTCCATTGTTGACCATCAATCCATGTAGGGCGTGGACTTGATTTTGATTTGGAATTAGCAAAAATATTCCTTGAAATAAGCTTGTGATAGTAGAAAAATCTATATTCTACTACTCCCTCCGATTCATATTAATTGACTTCAATATGGATGTATCTAGAACTAAAATGTGTCTAGATACATTCATATTAGAGTTAATTAATATGAACCGGAGGGAGTATCTATGTTCCGTAATATTGTAGGTTTTTAGTTTGCCAAAACATACTATACTATGGAACAGGGGTATTAGTTCAAAAGCTTAACTTTGATGTCTTTTCTCGTCTTTTTTTTTGCAGAAGTTGGTGTTTCGTCAGGGATGGACCACCAACTAATCGTACAATTCATCGTGTTTGCTCTGTTCTTGCTTTCTATCGGCATCTCTATTGGCATCTTGGCTTGCTTCCTCATCCGCCGGCGAAAAAGGCACAATGCTACCACGAAAATAACCAAACATCTACAGATAGCAGGGGCGGCTACACTCTTCCGCGGAGCACTTGTGGAGGACGAACTTGACCAAGGAGTTGGTGGCCCCCGGCGATTTTCCTACAACGAGCTAGCTACCGCCACCAATAACTTTTCCGAAGACAGGGCGCTCGGGAGAGGTGGCTTTGGGTCCGTGTACCAAGGATTTCTGAGCGACATGAACCGAGAAGTGGCCGTCAAGAGGGTGTCCGAGACCTCTCGACAAGGTTGGAAGGAGTTCATCTCCGAGGTATGCATCATTAGCCGGCTCAGGCACCGGAACCTCGTGCAGCTCATCGGCTGGTGCCACGGTGGCAACGAGCTCCTCCTAGTCTACGAACTGATGCACAACGGCAGCCTTGACACTCATCTGTACAGACCGGACTTTGTGCTTGCATGGCCGGTTAGGTATGTATTTCAAATACATGTTTTTCTTACGGACAGTCTGCCTAGTTCCATACTTCCATATAATCCTGCATGAATTTACTCTTTCTTATGAGCACTTCGCGAATTTTGCATTCTCACTTTACTGTGATACTGTTTTACATTATTCAGGTATGAGATAGTGCTCGGCCTAGGTTCCGCGCTTCTGTACCTACACCAAGATACGGAGCAGCGCGTGGTGCACAGGGACATAAAGCCGAGCAATATCATGCTGGACGCCTCCTTCATCGCCAAGCTTGGCGACTTTGGGCTCGCGAGGCTCATCAATGACGGCAGAAGATCGCACACGACCGGCATGGCCGGTACGTTGGGGTACATCGATCCAGAGAGCGTTCTGGCAGGGAGGGCAAGTGTGGAGTCGGACGTCTACAGCTTTGGGGTCCTCCTCCTCGAGGTTGCCTGCGGGCGGCGCCCTGCTGTGGTCCATGAAAATGGTGATGTCGTCCATCTGGTTCAGTGGGTGTGGGACTTGTATGGCGATGGAGGGATCCTTGGTGCCGCCGATGAGCGGCTTAGTGGCGAGTTCGATGATCGAGAGATGGAGTATGTTTTGGTCGTCGGACTCTGGTGCGCGCACCCCGATCGCGGCATGAGGCCGTACATCAGGCAAGCTGTGAACGTGTTGCGATTCGAAGCACCATTGCCGAGCCTGCCGGCGAGGATGCCTGTGGCAACCTACGGGCCGCCCACAAACCCTTTGAGTTTTGGGACGCTGGTCTTAAGCAGTGCCGACGGCCGGTGACGACGATCTCATTGGAACACACGGACCACCCAGGACATCGCTCACTGATTAAATTCAGAGCGACAATTTCTGTAACCATCCTCAATCTTAAAAAGAGATGGTTTTCCCATTAATGAGTAAGCCAGCAAAATAGTTGTACGAGAGATTTAGACGCACTGCTGAAATGGTTGATGTGTGTGTGTGCTTTTTTTTTTTTTTTTTTTTTTGTGAATCCTTGCGTCAGGATTTAGGATCGGAGTTATACATTAATGCAGCTTAATTCTGGGCCATATCAAGGTAAGTGGGGTTGTTCTTACTATACAATTTCCTCCCTCGGATGATAGGCAAGGTTTAAAATAGCGTGCTAAATGAAATAGCGGCAACCTCCTTTAAGCGTTGTGGACGCTATATCGTGCTAATAGCGTGGTATATTTCAAATAGTGTTATCAAAATAATACTATATTTAGTCTAAAAATAAATAATTTTACTAGAATGAATGGATATGTAGTCCAAAACTGACTGAATCATACATACATAACCACACATAAAGATAGATCACACATATTTTAGAAGGATAACATCAGCATGTCACAGGGCAACAACATAGTATAAATTATTTATCAAAAAAAATTAGCATTAGCGATATTATCTTCTGATTTAGAAGTGGAACCGACAAATTGCACTTCATCACCACAAAAAAGTGAAAGCAACTTGCCCGAAAAAATAGCGCTAACGCTAAGAAGTTTTAACGCGATATAACATGCTATTCGCAAATAGCACCACAACGAGCAAAATTACTAAAATTTAGCGTGGACCCTCTAGATATTCTATAGTGCGCTATTAGCGGAGAAATACCGTGCTATTTTAAACCTTGATGATAGGTAGTACCATCTTCTTCCTTCAATTCCTTTTATCAATGATTTTATGTGGTGTGGCTTGTCCCACTTCCACTTTTCCTTTTTCTGCGCGTGCTCACCTCGACACTACGGGAACCCGCCGAGGGGCCGATGGCTGGCAGCCGTCGGCACAGCCTGCCTCGCCGTTGGCCCACGGCTGTGCCGACGACAACCGTCGGCACCTCGTCGTCGGCACAATGTGGCCTCGGCACAGCCTCAGGGGCCATCGGCACACGTCTGGCCATCGGCACAGACGCCAGCCCGACGGTCGGATGATGCCGTCGACACAGTCGTCGTCGGCACCGTCTTCGAGGGCCCCACAACGCCCAAACGGCCGTTAGCCCAGCCTAGAAACTGTGCCGACGGCTAGCGCTCGGACATCCTGCGCCTGCCACGCGTCCCCAGGTCCACCTTCTGTGCCGACGGCTAGGCCGTCAGCCCATGTCCATCGGCACAGCTCCGCCGCGTCGCGTCGCCAGCAGCTGCGCCACGCCACCCTCCTGTGCCGACGACATAGCCTGTGCCATTTGGCACATCCAGGGGGCTGTGCCGTCGGCACAGACTGTGCCATTTGGTTTTCTCGCATAATTTCTGGCGCAGCACAGCCTGCACAGCAAAAATACCAGCAATATACATTGAAATGCATCACAAATGTAGCACATCACATAATCATCATCGTCATCATATCAAATGTAGCAACAACATCATCGTGATACAAATATGTGGCATGGCACACACACGATCATCATACATCTTCGACACATGGCACACACGATCGACGCATGCCCGCTAGACACCTAGCTAAGGGAAACTAAGATCAGGGGAACCAACCAAGTTCTTGACTCGTCCATTCAGGCGTCCGGCCTTTGTCGAGGTAGACCGAGGTAGAACCATGGCCTGAACCATCGCCAGCAGGAGAAAACCCTGAAGCACCGGGAGAATGGCGGCCGGGGTGCACCGGTGTGCCCTCGCGCGACGAACCAGGAGAGGGTCGGTTCCGCGAACTTCCCGTGCCCTACATGTTTGACAAGAGTTAGCATCTTAGACATGGGAAAGGAAAGCGGTGACAACTGGTTAGGCACATGACTTACCGGAGTTCATGCGTAGTATGTGGCCGTGAAAGCTTCCCTCGATGGGCACACTAGAGTCGGCCCCGGCCTAGGTGGCTCCTCTTTCGGAAGTGCGATCCTCTCTCCAGTCTGGAAGAACGTCCTGAGCGCCTGCAAGATAGTTTAGAGGTCAAGCGCTGCGGAAATAAAATAAAGGGGAGGTGGAACTTGTCATGTCTTTGAACCATAAAAGATTGGAACTTACACGACTCGTCGCCTCCTGGTACTCTTCCCAAGCCGCTCTCTTGAGGTCCCAGTCTGCTACAACCATCAAGTACTTCTCATAAGTGGCCGCGTAGGCGGCCTCAAAGTTAGCCTACAATTTCCAAGAAAAGGAGTCTCGTCAATTTAACCATTCAGGAATGAATGTTGGAAAGAAGATGAAAATGAGAAAACTTACATCGGTACGACGGTGTCGAGGAGGCGCGATCGGTGGGTGGCCGACGGTGAGGGTAGACCTGATCTGCGTGAGGGTCCCCTGCGGCTTGATCACCCCACTAAGAAGCTTCGTACGGCCATGCTCCGAGCCGCGCCCCGCCACCATAATCGCCGTCAAGTCGGTCTCCTGCTGAATAGGATCATCCACCTCCGGATGAAGACCCTTGAACACCGAGCAGTAGTTCTCCAACTCCTCTTCGGCAAAGCCAAAGTACTCGGGCAGCGAGGGCTGAGGCTGACTCAGATCGGGCTGCTTCAGCTTCATCTTCTGCCACCCTCCCACCTCGGTGAGAGGCTCCCCGAGTTCCGCCTCCTGCACAGCAAAATAAATGTTATGTGTATAAGGTAGTAATATGAGGGGAAATAAATGCAAGTTGTTCCATGTATGTATGTACCTTGTGCTTCCTGTAGCGCTCAGTGCTGCGGCTTCCCGCACTTTGTGTTCCTCCGGTGCCCCGGTTTGCCTTGTTGCGCGCGCTCTTGGCGTTGAAGTCGGCGTCTTCGCCAACCCACCTCGCTACCAACGCCTCAAATGTGTCTTCCTTATTTTCGCACCATAGGGGCATAACCTGAAAAACCAAAACTCATTTGAAGAACACATAATGCAATCCCAACTATGCAGCAACATAGAATCTCATTGACAATTTACTTACCATCATGTAATCATCCTTCGTCAGCTGAGTATCGTCCCTGATATTGTCAGCTTTCTTGACCCTCGTGCCCTGCTCAGCCTTGAAGTGCCCGATGCAGGTATGCTTCTGATTGTACCACTGTTGCCATGTCAACCTCTGACAAGCCCTAGTCAGTACCACCTTCCCATGCTCAACCATATCATCAGGCACCTTATAATGGGTCTGCAATCATGCATAAAAATAATTGTGAGAGAGGCATGAGTTATCATAGTGGGGTCATCAACTATGAAGTAAAGTCGAGAAGCATGCTTTACCCAAAACTTGGTGTACACGGCGTCAGAAGCTTTCCCAAAGCCCGGGCAAGGAGCTGCCTGATACGTCTCCAACGTATCTATAATTTCTGATGTTCCATGCTTGTTTTATGACAATACCTACATGTTTTGTTCACACTTTATATCGTTTTGATGCGTTTTCCGGAACTAACCTATTGACGAGATGCTGAAGTGCCAGTTCCTGTTTTCTGCTGTTTTTGGTTTCAGAAATCCTAGTAAGGAAATATTATCGGAATTGGACGAAATCAACGCCCAGAACCTTATAATTCCACGAAGCTTCCAGAACACCGGAGAGGCACCAGAGGGGAGCCCTGGGGGCCCCACACAAGGTGGCGGCGCGGCCCAAGGGGGGGGGGGCGCCCCCCTAGTGTGAGGGGGCCCCGTGGCCCCTCCGACTCCGCCTCTTCGCCTATAAGTTGCCTCCTGACCTAAAACATCGACACGGATTGACGAAACTCCAGAAAACCTTCCAGAGCCGCCGCCATCGCGAAACTCCAATTCGGGGGACAGAAGTCGCTGTTCTGGCACCCTGCCGGGACAGGGAATTGCCCCCGGAGCCATCTCCATCGACATCACCGCCATCTTCATCGCCATCGCTGTCTCCTATGATTAGGAGGGAGTAATTCTCCCCCGAGGCTGAGGGCTCTATCGTAGCTATGTGGTTCATCTCTCTCTTTGTGATCTACTTGAATATCATCTATGTGCTACTCTAGTGATGTTATTAAAGTAGTCTATTCCTCCTCCATGATGTAATGTTGACACTGTGTGCATCATGTAGTACTTGGTATAAGCTATGATTGTGATCTCTTGTAGATTATGAAGTTAACTATTACTATGATAGTATTGATGTGATCTATTCCCCCTTTCATAGCCTGTCGGTGACGGTGTGCATGCTATGTTAGTACTCGGTATAATTGCGTTGGTCTATCATGCACTCTAAGGTTATTTAAATATGAACATCGAATGTTGTGGAGCTTGTTAACTCCGGCATTGAGGTGCTCTTGTAGCCCTACATAATTAATGGTGTTTGTCATCCAACAAGAGAGTGTAGAGTGGTTTTATTATGTGATCATTGTTGAGAGTGTCCACTAGTGAAAGTAGGATCCCTAGGCCTTGTTTCCAAGCATCGAATCTCCGTTTATTTACTGTTCTGTTGCATGTTTACTCGCTGCCATATTTTATTCAGATTTCCATTACCACTCATATACATCCATATTACTTGTATTTCACTATCTCTTCGCCGAACTAGTGCACCTATACATCTGACAAGTGTATTAGGTGTGTTGGGGACACAAGAGACTTCTTGTATCGTGATTGCAGGGTTGCTTGAGAGGGATATCTTTGACCTCTTCCTCCCTGAGTTCGATAAACCTTTGGTGATTCACTTAAGGGAAACTTGCTGCTGTTCTACAAACCTCTGCTCTTGGAGGCCCATGCTGCGCGTGGTTGACGTATGTCTTTCCGTTCAACACGCGTCCATTGGGAACCCCAAGAGGAAGGTGTGATGCGTACAGCAGTGAGTTTCCCTCAGTAAGAAACCAAGGTTTATCGAACCAGTAGGAGTCAAGAAGCACGTCGAAGGCTGATGGCGGCGGAGTGTAGTGCGGCGCAACACCAGGGATTCCGGCGCCAACGTGGAACCTGCACAACACAACCAAATTACTTTGCCCCAACGTGACAGTGAGGTTGTCAATCTCACCGGCTTGCTGTAACAAAGGATTAGATGTATAGTGTGGATGATGATGTTTGCAGAGAACAGTAGAACGAGTATTGCAGTAGATTGTATTCGATGTAAAAGAATGGTCCGGGGTCCACAGTTCACTAGTGGTGTCTCTCCCATAAGATAAATAGCATGTTGGGTGAACAAATTATAGTTGGGCAATTGACAAATAAAGAGGGCATGACCATGCACATACATGTTATGATGAGTATTGTGAAATTCAATTGGGCATTACGACAAAGTACATAGACCGCTATCCAGCATGCATCTATGCCTAAAAAGTCCACCTTCAGGTTATCATCCGAACCCCCTCCAGTATTAAGTTGCAAACAACAGCCAATTGCATTAAGTATGGTGCGTAATGTAATCAACAAATACATCCTTAGACATAGCATTGATGTTTTATCCCTAGTGGCAACAACACATCCACAACCTTAGGGGTTGCTGTCACTCCCCCAGATTTAATGGAGACATGAACCCACTATCGAGCATAAATACTCCCTCTTGGAGTTACAAGTATCAACTTGGCCAGAGCCTCTACTAGCAACGGAGAGCATGCAAGATCATAAACAACACATAGATAGATTGATAATCAACATAGCATAGTATTCCATATTCATCGGATCCCAACAAACAAAACATGTAGCATTACAAATAGATGATCTTGATCATGTTAGGCAGCTCACAAGATCCGACAATGATAGCACAATTAGGAGAAGACGACCATCTAGCTACTGCTATGGACCCATAGTCTAGGGGTGAACTACTCACACATCACTCCGGAGGCGACCATGGCGGTGAAGAGTCCTCTGAGAGATGATTCCCCTCTCCGGCAGGGTGCCGGAGGCGATCTCCTGAATCCCCCGAGATGGGATTGGCGGCGGCAGCGTCTCTGGAAGGTTTTCCGTATCGTGGCTCTCGGTACTGGGGTATTCGCGACGAATACTTTAAGTAGGCGGAAGGGCGGAGTCAGAGGGCTGACGAGGGGGCCACACGCTAGGGCTGCGCGGGCCCCTCCTGGGCCGCGCCGCCCTAGTGTGGCGGCGCCTCGTCGCCCCACTTCGGTTCCCTTTCGGTGTTCTGGAAGCTTCGTGGAAAAATAGGCCCCTGGGCGTTGATTTCGTCCAATTCCGAGAATATTTCCTTACTAGGATTTTTGAAACCAAAAACAGCAGAAAACAAAGAATCGGCTCTTCGGCATCTCGTTAATAGGTTAGTGCCGGAAAATGCATAAATATGACATAAAGTATGTATAAAACATGTGAGTATCATCATAAAACAAGCATGGAACATAGGAAATTATCGATACGTTGGAGACGTATCAGCATCCCCAAGCTTAGTTCCTACTCGTCCCGAGTAGGTAAACGATAACAAAGATAATTTTTGAAGTGACATGCCATCATAATCTTGATCAATACTATTGTAAGCACATGTAATGAATGCAGCGATTCGAAGCAATGTAAATGCAATGAGTAAACAATTGAATCATATAGCAAAGACTTTTCATGAATAGTACTTTCAAGACAAGCATCGATAAGTCTTGCATAAGAGTTAACTCATAAAGCAATAGATTCAAAGTAAAGGCATTGAAGCAACACAAAGGAAGGTTAAGTTTTAGCGGTTGCTTTCAACTTGTAACATGTATATCTCATGGATATTGTCAACATAAAGTAATATAATAAGTGCAATATGCAAGTATGTAGGAATCAATGCACATTTAATACAAGTGTTTGCTTCTAGGATAGAAGGAAATAGGTAAACTGACTCAACATAAAAGTAGAAGAATGGCCCTTCACAGAGGGAAGCATTGATTGCTATATTTGTGCTAGAGCTTTTATTTTGAAAACATAAAGAGAGCATAAAAGTAAAATTTTGAGAGGTGTTTGTTGTTGTCAACGAATGGTAGTGGGCACTCTAACCCCCTTGCCAGACAGACTTTCAAAGAGCGGCTCCCATGAATTTTATTTTTGGGTGGCACTCCTTCCATCCTTTCTTGCACAAACCATGGCTAACCGTGATGGGGATATGCCCATAGGGGTGGGTCGCCAGTCCCACTCGCCATAAGGACGAAGGCCCAGCAAAGACCGCCAGTCACCTAGCCGACTGGACCCGAAGGCGACTGGGCCGAAGACCCACAGAGATGATCTGCTCGGTTGGATAGGAAGATTACTTGTAGAAGGGTGTTGTATCCCGGATTAATAGCAACTGATACGATTCGGGGTTATCCCCTTGTAACCCTAGACCGGGGGTGGATATATAAACCCCCGGGTTAAACCCTAGACGACACATCATCTGAGATTGGATCTCCCTTGTAAGCTCTTGGCTCAGCGCCGACTGAGCCCCCCCATTGTAATTCTCCACTGAGCAATAAGATCTAGCAGGACGTAGGCCTTTTACTCTCCGGAGGGGCTGAACCTGTGTAAAACCTTGCGTCCCTTGCACCTCGACCCGTAGATGGCGATGTTCCCTTGCCCTCGCATCAACGAAGTGCTACCCCCTGTAGCATCTGCCGTGGTCATATCCACGATAGTGGCGCCCACCGTGGGGCATGGGACATCAAGCCTCTGAGCTACGGCGAGGCCCTACTCGCCAGTACGGCGGCCGGTCGCTTCCGGCAGGATGATCGCCACCGGCAACTTCTTCCACGTCCAGCCAAGCACCTACCGGCCCGCCTCGTCACCTCTCAAGCACGCCTGGATGGTGCCGATCAGCTCCATCAACCTCTTCGTTGGGCTCGCCGGCGTCAGCGACCCCACCGAGCCCCGCCCCGGTCGATCGCACGACCCCTTCGCGCCGGGTCAACTCCTCACCGCCACTCGCCCAGTTACTGGCGAGGTGTACGCGGAGGCTGAGTCGGCCCTGGAGGACGACGCCGACTCGGCGGCCGTGGCACCGATCGCCAATCCCATCATCACCGCGTTAGCCGCCGACTCCGTCGTCACCGTCCCAGCCGCTGACTCCGGTATCGCGGCGTTCGACGCCGACTCCATCGCCATGGCATCGGTCGCCGGGTCCCCCGCTGTGTCCCCGACTGCCGGCTCTATCGCCACGGCATCGTTCAAAGACTCCATCTCCTTAGTCTCTCACCCAAGCGACTTCGAGGATGACTCCGTCCTCTCCCTCTTCGACAGCAACTCCGACTCGGACTCCGTCGAGGCCCCACGCTATCGCTACCCAACCGCAGTCTTCATGGCAGGAGGCGAGGAGGAGCCTCCGGTCGACGCCTTCACCACCTCCTCCCTGCAACCGCCACCGCGACCGAGATCGAGGTGCACCGGGCGGCCCTCGAAGAGCAGAGGAAGAAGGAGCTCGCCGAACGGCAGAAATTTCGTCTCGAGCAAGACGAACTGAGAGCTGTATCTCACTATCACCAGCAGCGCAATCGCCTACGCATGGAGCATGCCCGCGCGAACGACTTCCCCAGCGCGCGCCTTAACTTCAACGATCCGGATGGAGAAATTCGGATCACCCGAGTTCAGAACCCCGACGTCCCGGAAGGAAGTCGGGCCGCCGCCGACAGAGCGGCACACGGAGCACCGCCACCACCTCCGCCACCACCACCACCCGAAGTTCCTCGGGCGGAAGTTGACGCCAATGGCCTACCATTGCACTCATCTCCAGCCGACAACGTCGCGGCCGCCCAAGCCGTCCTTGCGAGGCTCCCCGAAACGGGAGACGGCGCGATCCTCGTCCAGCACGCCAAGGCCCTGGTTGCCAAGGCATTGGAGCAACAACATGCCGCCGCCGATTCGCAAGGGCGACTTTATTCGTGCACATCCACCAGTCGCGCGGCCTCATCGGGTGTGGCAAATCGCGCAGTCGTCAACGCCAACAACGGTCCGCCGCCAGCACCGCGTGCGGCCCACTCGACCAACAACCGAATCGAGCCGCGCCCTGCGCGAGTGATGGTCGCCGCCAACGGACAGCCCGTCGATGCGCGAACCCACATCGTCAACGATCAAGAATGGCGGGCGCGAAACCGGCTGAACGACCACTACGCTGATGAAGCCCCGCGCCAAAGCGCGTTCACTCGAGTCGGCCCCGCCTGCTTCGGGCCAATGATCAGAGGCGAGCCGTACCCCGCTGGGTTCAAGGGGCCACGCGACATCGAGAAGTACGATACACATATCGACCCCACAGTCTGGATCGATTCGTACGCCATGGCAATGGGGATCCAAGGCCACTCTGAGTTACTCGCGGCACGCTACCTGCCTCTCATGATGGACGGCGTCAATCGCCACTGGTTCAACACCCTCACCGCCAACAACATCGATTCTTGGGAAGAAGCCCGTGCCGCATTTATCCAGCACTTTGCCAGCGCGTACACTCGCGCGACAACTATAGAAGACCTGGATCGCTGTGTCCAGGGCCCACGCGAGTCGACTCGCTGGTGGGTGCAGCACTGGCAAGACATGTGGACGACCTCCAGCGGCATCAGCACGGATACGGCAATCTACTGCTTCCGACGGTGCTGCCGGTACGAACCACTAAGCGCCAAGCTCCGTCGCGTCAGCAGAGATAACATCTCAATCTCCGAGCTCTTCGACATCGCCACCCGCTACGCCGACGAAGACCCTACAGTCGACTCGGACGACGAGTACGGCCAGCGATGCAATCGCCGCCCCATTCACACGGAGCCCCGACGCGGCGACTACCGATTCAGCGGCCGGTCTAACAACGGCAAGCGTCGCGCCGACGGAGGACACAACGAGCTCGTCGCCAACGCCGACTATGAGCAGCGCGAGCCAAAATCCTTCCGACGCGACAACCGTGCGCCACGAGAGGATCGGCCTCAGCCTAAGCGCTTCGACGCCCGCAGCCTCCTAGACGCCCCGTGCATCTATCACAGCAGGGAGGGCAAGCCCTCAACTCACACGACGGGAAACTGCTACTCCCTGAAGCAGATAGAGAAGGCCCGCCGCGCCAAGGAAAATGACGGCGGCAATCAGCACAAAGACCGCGCTAAGGACCCAGACCAGCACAAGGGAGAAGGCTTCGGTCGCAGCGCCGGCTCGCTCCACACCTTCACCGGGGTCGGCGATCGTCGGGACAGGAAGGTCTTCGCAAGGGCAGTGGCAGTGCACGCGGTCATCCTTTCTGACGTACCCCGGTGGCTCAACTGGTCCGAGCAGAGCATTACCTGGAGCCGCGAAGACCACGCCCCCCGCATCGAGTACCCCGGCCGAGTGGCACTGGTCGTCAGGCCCAAGGTTGCCGACTACTGGCTGCCGAAAACCCTGATGGACGGAGGAAGCTCCATCAACATCCTGTATTACGAAACCTTCCAGCGACTCGGTTTGCCAGACTCACGCCTCGAGAACACCAAGGTTACATTCCATGGCATCGTCCCTGGGTGGAAGGCCTTCCCGATCGGCAAGGTTACGTTGCCAGTCACCTTCGGCACGCCCGTGAACTACCGCAATGAGCGGATAACATTCGAGGTGGTGAACTTCCGCAGCTCCTACCACTGCGTGCTTGGCCGGCAGGCGTTCGCCCGGTTCATGGCGGCACCTCATTACGCATACAACATGATGAAGATGCCAGGGCCTCGCGGCGTCATCACCGTCCACGGCGACCCGGAGATGGCACTGGAGTGCGAGGACGTCAGCGCCAAGCTTGCCGATGCCGTCATCGCCGACGAACAAGACAACTCCGCCGAGCTCGCCAAGTACCCAGTCGATCCCAACGACCCCGCCATCCCGGAGAAACAAACCGAGCTCGACTCGTCCGCAGCAACTTTCAAGCCTGCAACCGACACTCGTCAAGTAGATCTTGTAGAGGATGATCCAAGTAGGCAAATTACCATTGGGACGGGCCTGTCCGCCCAATAGGAAAGCACGCTTATCAAGTTCCTCCGTGAGAATCGAGATATCTTTGCATGGAAACCGTCTGACATGCCGGGTGTCCCGAGAGAACTTGCTGAGCACGAATTACACGTCGACCCCTCCGCACGCCCCGTTAGGCAGGCAATGCGCCCTGTAGGAGAAGAGCAACGGCGTGCAATCGCCGAAGAAGTGAACCGACTACTCGCTGCCGGTTTCATCATTGAAATCAAGCACCCCAAGTGGCTGGCAAACCCAGTCCTGGTGCTAAAGAAGAACAAGACATGGCGAATGTGTATCGATTACACCAGCCTCAATAGCGCATTCCCCAAGGATCCATTCGTCCTGCCGCGAATCGACCAGATTATCGACGCGGTCGCTGGGTCCGAGTCGCTGTGCTTCCTCGAGGCTTACTCCGGGTACAATCAAATAAAGATGGCCGAGGAAGACCAAGAGAAGACAGCGTTCATCACGCCCTTGGGTGCCTACTGCTACACATCCATGACCTTCGACCTCAAAATGCCGGAGCGACATACCAACGGTGCA
Organism: Lolium perenne; assembly: GCF_019359855.2. Classification (NCBI taxonomy): domain Eukaryota; kingdom Viridiplantae; phylum Streptophyta; class Magnoliopsida; order Poales; family Poaceae; genus Lolium; species Lolium perenne. The sequence goes on along the minus strand of NC_067248.2, from coordinate 26,646,334 downwards.
TGAACAGCTGCCTGGAAAGCCAAATCAGTCGCAACGTACACGTCTACATCGACGACGTGGTAGTCAAGTCGACTCACCAGGCCGACCTCATCACCGACCTCGCTGAGACATTCGCCAACTTACGGCGATACAAGATCAAGCTCAATCCTCTGAAGTGCACCTTCGGGGTCCCTTCTGGACAGCTGCTCGGCTACGTCGTCTCCAAACGAGGCATCGAGCCCAACCCAGAGAAGACACTGGCGGTCATGCGAACCAAACAACCAACCTGCCTGGTCGACGCACAAAAACTCGCCGGCCGGGTCGCAGCCCTCAGTGGCTTCATACCCCGGCTCGGCGACAAGGCCATGCCACTCTACCGCCTGCTCAAGAAGTCAGAATCATTCAGGTGGACAGAAGAAGCGCAACGGGCCCTGGAAGAGCTCCAACACGCCCTTCAGAACGCCCCTATCCTCGCGGCCCCGCTACCAAAAGAGACTATGCTATTATATGTCGCCGCGTCGAACCGCGCGATAAGCGCGGTCATGGTCATCGAACGCAAGGAAGAGGGAAAGGAGCAGCTGATACAGCGCACGGTCTACTACATCAGCGAAGCCTTAATCGAATCCAAGCAACGGTACCCGCATTACCAAAAGCTGGTGTACGCAGTCCTCAGGGCCCAGAGGCGACTGGCCCCCTACTTCCACGAGCACCCCATCAAGGTAGTCGCCTCAACACCACTCGCCGACATCATCCGTAACCGCGATGCAACTGGCCGGATCGCCAAGTGGGAAGTCGAACTCGGCGTCCACAACATCACCTACGAGTCGCGCCACGCCATCAAGTCTCAGGCACTCGCCGACTTCCTTGCCGACTGGGAAGAGGCCCAGCAACCAAGCTCCCCCGCGGACCTCAAGCATTGGACACTGCACTTCGACGGTTCCAAGAACCTCGAGGGGGCAGGCGCGGGAGTCGTCCTCACATCGCCAAAGGGCGACACCATGAAATATGTCCTGCAACTCAGGTTCGAGCCCTGCAGCAACAACATGGCTGAATACGAGGCGCTCCTACACGGCATGCGAATTGCAAAAGAGATGGGCGCAACACGGCTGCGCTGTCTCGGCGATTCCGACCTGGTCGCCAGCCAGACTTCCGGCACCTGCGACGCCACCGACGCCAACATGATTGCATACAAGCGCGCGGTCGATCAAGCCGGCGCTAGCTTCGCCGGCCACGTCGTCGAATGGGTCGACAGGCGCAAGAATGAGGAAGCAGATGCGCTAGCCAGACTCGGGTCCAAGCGACTCCAACCTCCTCCAGGCGTCGTCCTGGATATCCTCAGCCACCCCTCGGTGCGCGCACCTCGCGAGCTGGACATTGCTGAACCTCCTGCTCCCGACTCCACCCTGGTCGTACTCGCTTCCGACAGCGTCGACTGGACCGAGCCATACCTGAGCTACCTCGAACGCCAGATACTGCCAATGGACGAAGCCAAAGCACGAGCTATCGTACGCAGGTGCAAGTCTTTCACCATTATCAATAAAGAGCTATACAAGCGCAGCGTCTCGGGAGTGTTCCAGTGATGCGTTGCCGCCGACGAAGGGCGCAAAATCCTGCGCGACATCCACGCAGGGGACTGCGGCAACCACGCAGGGGACTGCTGATACGTCTCCGACGTATCGATAATTTCTTGTGTTCCATGCCACATTATTGATGATATCTACATGTTTTATGCACACTTTATGTCATATTCGTGCATTTTCTGGAACTAACGTATTAACAAGATGCCGAAGTGCCAGTTGCTGTTTTCTGCTATTTTTGGTTTCAGAAATCCTAGTAAAGAAATATTCTCGGAATTGGACGAAATCAACGCCCAGGGTCCTATTTTGCCACGAAGCTTCCAGAAGACCGAAGAGGAGACGAAGTGGGGCCACGAGGTGGCCAGACTATAGGGCGACGCAGCCCAAGCCCTGGCCGCGCCGACCTATAGTGTGGGCCCCTCGTGCCGCCTCTTGACCTGCCCTTCCGCCTACAAATAGCCTCCGTCGCGAAACCCCCAGTACCGAGAGCCACGATACGGAAAACCTTACTGAGACGCCGCCGCCGCCAATCCCATCTCGGGGGATTCTGGAGATCTCCTCCGGCACCCTGCCGGAGAGGGGATTCATCTCCCGGAGGACTCTACACCGCCATGGTCGCCTCCGGAGTGATGAGTGAGTAGTCTACCCCTGGACTATGGGTCCATAGCAGTAGCTAGATGGTTGTCTTCTCCTCATTGTGCTTCATTGTTGGATCTTGTGAGCTGCCTAACATGATCAAGATCATCTATCTGTAATACTATATGTTGTGTTTGTTGGGATCCGATGGATAGAGAATACTATGTTATGTTAATTATCAAGTTATTACCTATGTGTTGTTTATGATCTTGCATGCTCTCCGTTACTAGTAGATGCTCTGGCCAAGTAGATGCTTGTAACTCCAAGAGGGAGTATTTATGCTCGATAGTGGGTTCATGTCTCCGTGAATCTGGGGAAGTGACAGAAATCTCTAAGATTATGGATGTGCTGTTGCCACTAGGGATAAAACATTGGTGCTATGTTCGAGGATGTAGTCACTGATTACATTACGCGCAATACTTAATGCAATTGTCTGTTGTTTTGCAACTTAGTACTGGAGGGGGTTCGGATGATAACCTGAAGGTGGACTTTTTAGGCATAGATGCATGCTGGATAGCGGTCTATGTACTTTGTCGTAATGCCCAATTAAATCTCACTATACTTATCATGACATGTATGTGCATTGTTATGCCCTCTCTATTTGTCAATTCCCCGACTGTAATTTGTTCACCCAACATGCTTTCATCTTATGGGAGAGACACCTCTAGTGAACTGTGGACCCCGGTCCAATTCTCTTTACTGAAATACAATCTACTGTAATACTGTTTTACTGTTTTCTGCAAACAATCATCTTCCACACAATACGGTTAATCCTTTGTTACAGCAAGCCGGTGAGATTGACAACCTCACTGTTTCGTTGGGGAAAAGTACTTTGGTTGTGTTGTGCAGGTTCCACGTTGGCGCCGGAATCCCTGGTGTTGCACCGCACTACATCCCGCCGCCATCAACCTTCAACGTGCTTCTTGGCTCCTCCTGGTTTGATAAACCTTGGTTTCTTTCTGAGGGAAAACTTGCTGCTGTGCGCATCATACCTTCCTCTTGGGGTTCCCAACGAACGTGTGAGTTACACGCCATCAAGCTCTTTTTCTGGCGCCGTTGCCGGGGAGATCAAGACACGCTGCAAGGGGAGTCTCCACTTCCCAATCTCTTTACTTTGTTTTTGTCTTGCTTTATTTTATTTACTACTTTGTTTGCTGCACTATATCAAAACACAAAAAAAAATTAGTTGCTAGCTTTACTTTATTTATTGTCTTGCACTCTATATCAAAAACACAAAAAAATTAGTTACTTGCATTTGCTTTATTTACCTTTTGTTTATTTCATCATGTTTCCTCCTAAGTACACTCTAAAAGACATACCGGTAGGACGAGGGTCTATAATTGGAAGAGATAATATAGAAGATTTTTTCACTCATGTTAGTACCACTGAAGATTTTGAAGATAGACACTTGGTAGAACTTGCTCCTACTTATGAAATTGCTGCTGCTTCTTTAGTTCACATGTTGGAAACTAAATTTGTTAATCTTAATCCTATAATCCAACACATGTTTCTCACACTTGGTGATATGGAAGAAGGGGAAAAGAAAGATTTTGTTTTAGAAACCCTTCTTAAAGAATTTGGTGGTGTAGCAAGAGAGGCTAGAAAAGTCTTTATTAAATATAAGATGCTTGGTTCTTGCACCAACTTTGCTAGTACCCTTGAAAAGATGGACATTGATAGAATAAAGTACACTAATGATATTAATGATGTAGGGGAAATTAAGACATCAATACCTTGCAAGCTCGCAGGAATGTTCGAGGCACTAGAAAAGAATTATGATTGGATTGTTCCTGAAAATTTGTTTAATGAGAATAGAAAGCCTAAGAGTAATGAAAAGGGAGCCTCTGAAACTTACATAGATAAGATAACATGCATTGTTGAGGCAACTCCCAACACCCAAGGTAATGTCGATGCTTCATCTCTTGATGTTACTTGATTTACACTTTCTGCGCCTAGCTGAAAGGCGTTAAAGAAAAGCGCTTATGGGAGACAACCCATGTGTTTTTACTACAGTACTTTGTTTTTATTTTGTGTCTTGGAAGTTGTTTACTACTGTAGCAACCTCTCCTTATCTTAGTTTTGTGTTTTGTTGTGCCAAGTAAAGTCGTTGATAGTAAAGTTCATACTAGATTTGGATTACTGCACAGTTTCAGATTTCTTTGCTGTCACGAATTTCGACCTGCCTCCCTGTAGGTAGCTCAGAAAAATATGCCAATTTACATGCGTGATCCTCAGATATGTACGCAACTTTCATTCAATTTGGGAATTTTCATTTGAGCAAGTCTGGTGCCATTTTAAAATTCTTCAATACGAACTGTTCTGTTTTGACAGATTCTGCCTTTTATTTCGCATTGCCTCTTTTGCTATGTTGGATGAATTTCTTTGATCCATTAATGTCCAGTAGCTTTATGCAATGTCCAGAAGTGTTAAGAATGATTGTGTCACCTCTGAACATGTTAATTTTTATTGTGCACTGACCCTCTATGAGTTGTTTCGAGTTTGGTGTGGAGGAAGTTTTCAAGGATCAAGAGAGGAGTATGATGCAATATGATCAAGGAGAGTGAAAGCTCTAAGCTTGGGGATGCCCCGGTGGTTCACCCCTGCATATTCTAAGAAGACTCAAGCGTCTAAGCTTGGGGATGCCCAAGGCATCCCCTTCTTCATCGACAACATTATCAGGTTCCTCCCCTGAAACTATATTTTTATTCCATCACATTTTATGTGCTTTGCTTGGAGCGTCGGTTTGTTTTTGTTTTTGTTTGAATGAAAAGGATCCTAGCATTCACTGTATGGGAGAGAGACACGCTCCGCTGTAGCATATGGACAAGTATGTCCTTAGGCTCTACTCATAGTATTCATGGCGAAGTTTCTTCTTCGTTAAATTGTTATATGGTTGGAATTGGAAAATGATACATGTAGTAATTCTAAAATGTCTTGGATAATGTGATACTTGGCAATTGTTGTGCTCATGTTTAAGCTCTTGCATCATATACTTTGCACCCATTAATGAAGAAACACCTAGAGCTTGCTAATTTGGTTTGCATATTTGGTCTCTCTAAAGTCTAGATAATATTTAGTATTGAGTTTTGAACAACAAGGGAGACGGTGTAGATTCTTATAATGTTTACAATATGTCTTTTATGTGAGTTTTGCTGCACCGTTCATCCTTGTGTTTGTTTCAAATAACCTTGCTAGCCTAAACCTTGTATCGAGAGGGAATACTTCTCATGCATCCAAAATCCTTGAGCCAACCACTATGCCATTTGTGTCCACCATACCTACCTACTACATGGTATTTCTCCGCCATTCCAAAGTAAATTGCTTGAGTGCTACCTTTAAAATTCCATCATTCGCCTTTGCAATATATAGCTCATGGGACAAATAGCTTAAAAACTATTGTGGTATTGAATATGTACTTATGCACTTTATCTCTTATTAAGATGCTTGTTGTGCGATAACCATGTTTCTGGGGACGCCATCAACTATTCTTTGTTGAATATCATGTGAGTTGCTATGCATGTTCATCTTGTCTGAAGTAAGGGAGATCTACCACCTTATGGTTAAGCATGCATATTGTTAGAGAAGAACATTGGGCCGCTAACTAAAGCCATGATTCATGGTGGAAGTTTCAGTTTTGGACATATATCCTCAATCTCATATGAGAATAATAATTGTTGCCACATGCTTATGCATTAAAGAGGAGTCCATTATCTGTTGTCCATGTTGTCCCGGTATGGATGTCTAAGTTGAGAATAATCAAAAGCAAGAAATCCAAAATGCGAGCTTTCTCCTTAGACCTTTGTACATGCGGCATGGAGGTACCCCATTGTGACACTTGGTTAAAACATGTGTATTGCGATGATCCGGTAGTCCAAGCTAATTAGGACAAGATGCGGGCACTATTAGTATACTATGCATGAGGCTTGCAACTTGTAAGATATAATTTACATAACTCATATGCTTTATTACTACCGTTGACAAAATTGTTTCATGTTTTCAAAATAAAAGCTCTAGCACAAATATAGCAATCGATGCTTTCCTCTTTGAAGGACCTTTCTTTTACTTTTATGTTGAGTCAGTTCACCTATTTCTCTCCACCTCAAGAAGCAAACACTTGTGTGAACTGTGCATTGATTCCTACATACTTGCATATTGCACTTATTATATTACTCTATGCTGATAATATCCATGAGATATACATGTTACAAGTTGAAAGCAACCGCTGAAACTTAATCTTCCTTTGTGTTGCTTCAACGCCTTTACTTTGAATTATTGCTTTATGAGTTAACTCTTATGCAAGACTTATTGATGCTTGTCTTGAAGTACTATTCATGAAAAGTCTTTGCTTTATGATTCACTTGTTTACTCATGTCATTACCATTGTTTTGATCGCTGCATTCACTACATATGCTTTACAAATAGTATGATCAAGGTTATGATGGCATGTCACTCCAGAAATTATCTTTGTTATCGTTTTACCTGCTCGGGATGAGCAGAAGTAAGCTTGGGGATGCTGATACGTCTCCGACGTATCGATAATTTCTTGTGTTCCATGCCACATTATTGATGATATCTACATGTTTTATGCACACTTTATGTCATATTCGTGCATTTTCTGGAACTAACCTATTAACAAGATGCCGAAGTGCCAGTTGCTGTTTTCTGCTATTTTTGGTTTCAGAAATCCTAGTAAAGAAATATTCTCGGAATTGGACGAAATCAACGCCCAGGGTCCTATTTTGCCACGAAGCTTCCAGAAGACCGAAGAGGAGACGAAGTGGGGCCACGAGGTGGCCAGACTATAGGGCGGCGCGGCCCAAGCCCTGGCCGCGCCGACCTATAGTGTGGGCCCCTCGTGCCGCCTCTTGACCTGCCCTTCCGCCTACAAATAGCCTCCGTCGCGAAACCCCCAGTACCGAGAGCCACGATACGGAAAACCTTACTGAGACGCCACCGCCGCCAATCCCATCTCGGGGGATTCTGGAGATCTCCTCCGGCACCCTGCCGGAGAGGGGATTCATCTCCCGGAGGACTCTACACCGCCATGGTCGCCTCCGGAGTGATGAGTGAGTAGTCTACCCCTGGACTATGGGTCCATAGCAGTAGCTAGATGGTTGTCTTCTCCTCATTGTGCTTCATTGTTGGATCTTGTGAGCTGCCTAACATGATCAAGATCATCTATCTGTAATACTATATGTTGTGTTTGTCGGGATCCGATGGATAGAGAATACTATGTTATGTTAATTATCAAGTTATTACCTATGTGTTGTTTATGATCTTGCATGCTCTCCGTTACTAGTAGATGCTCTGGCCAAGTAGATGCTTGTAACTCCAAGAGGGAGTATTTATGCTCGATAGTGGGTTCATGTCTCCGTGAATCTGGGGAAGTGACAGAAATCTCTAAGATTATGGATGTGCTGTTGCCACTAGGGATAAATTATTGGTGCTATGTTCGAGGATGTAGTCACTGATTACATTACGCGCAATACTTAATGCAATTGTCTGTTGTTTTACAACTTAATACTGGAGGGGGTTCGGATGATAACCTGAAGGTGGACTTTTTAGGCATAGATGCATGTTGGATAGCGGTCTATGTACTTTGTCGTAATGCCCAATTAAATCTCACTATACTTATCATGACATGTATGTGCATTGTTATGCCCTCTCTATTTGTCAATTGCCCGACTGTAATTTGTTCACCCAACATGCTTTCATCTTATGGGAGAGACACCTCTAGTGAACTGTGGACCCCGGTCCAATTCTCTTTACTGAAATACAATCTACTGTAATACTGTTCTACTGTTTTCTGCAAACAATCATCTTCCACACAATACGGTTAATCCTTTGTTACAGCAAGCCGGTGAGATTGACAACCTCACTGTTTCGTTGGGGCAAAGTACTTTGGTTGTGTTGTGCAGGTTCCACGTTGGCGCCGGAATCCCTGGTGTTGCGCCGCACTACATCCCGCCGCCATCAACCTTCAACGTGCTTCTTGGCTCCTCCTGGTTCGATAAACCTTGGTTTCTTTCTGAGGGAAAACTTGCTGCTGTGCGCATCATACCTTCCTCTTGGGGTTCCCAACGAACGTGTGAGTTACACGCCATCAACTGCGGCCACCACGCAGGCGCGCGTTCCATAGTCACCAAAGCTTTCCGTCACGGCTTCTATTGGCCAACAGCCCATGAAGATGCAATCGCGCTCGTCCGCTCGTGTGCCGGGTGCCAAAAGTATGCAAGCCAGTCGCACATGCCGGGATCAGCACTGAAGACCATCCCTCTTACCTGGCCATTCGCCGTCTGGGGTCTGGACATGGTAGGGAAATTCTAAACGGCCCCCGGCGGGTACACTCACCTCCTGGTCGCGGTGGACAAGTTCACCAAATGGGTAGAAGCAAAACCCATCAAAAAGTGCGACGGAAAGATAGCCACAAAGTTCCTACGCGAGCTTATCTATCGATATGGCTACCCTCACAACATCATAACCGACAATGGCACCAATTTCGCCAAAGGGGAGATGGCCGACTTCTGCGAGGAAAAAGCATCCGACTCGACCTCGCGTCAGTCGCACACCTCGAATCGAACGGCCAAGCAGAAAGAGCGAACCAGAGCATCCTCCACGGACTCAAGCCGCGCCTGGTCGTGCCCCTGGAACGCGCAGCCGGTTGCTGGGCAGAAGAGCTCCCCTCAGTTCTGTGGGACATCCGCACAACACCAAACAGATCGACCGGCTTCACGCCTTTCTTCCTGGTGTATGGCGCCGAGGCAGTCATGCCCACGGATATCGCCTACGACTCGCCACGGGTCTCTAACTACGCCGAAGAAGACAACGAGCGAGCTCGCCAAGATGATATCTACCTCCTTGACGAGGCCAGGGACCTCGCACTCTCCAGGACCACCATCTACCAGCAAGATCTCCGCCGCTACCACAGCCGTCGCGTTCGGAGTCGCTCCTTCCAAGTCGGAGATCTCGTGCTCCGGCTAATTCAAGACAAGAAAGGCATGCACAAGCTATCCCCGCCTTGGGAAGGACCATTTGCCATCAGCCGCGTACTCGACAACGACTCCTACTACCTCACAGACGTTCGCAAGGACGAGAAAGGCGAACCGCTCACCCGAGAGGTGGAGCGCCCCTGGAACGTCAACCTCCTCCGACGGTTTTACACCTAAGGAAAATGTGTAACCCACAAATTCAGAGATTAATCAAAGTCGCCGATTGCATCAATCTCCAACCCCGATTGCCTCTCCATCACCCGCTAGCTATCTGCATCTCTCATCTCGGTAAACACCGGCCCAGTCGCCATGACAAGCGACTTGGTACTGAGAGACCTTCGGTCGCCGCTGCTGGAAGAGTGAAGTCCACGATCGGCCAAGTAGCCGGCCTAACAAGGGCACGACGGGTCTCCCGGGCGCAACACCAGGCCCGGTTACCTACCACCCCTTACGCCGTCAGGTGAAAACGGCGACTGGAACCCACAGCAGGGTCGCATGCCCGACCAGCCCCCCGGGCCACGGCGACCGTCTCGTGCTACGCTATACAGCACACCAATGCCCTCCTCTACCTTAGGCTGGTGACTTGAATGGCCAAGTACTTCGACCAGGGACCCCGCAAAACGGACCCGCGGCTCGCCAAGGAACAACGCCCGCAAGAACCCCCTTTGGAGTCGCCTAGCGACTGGCTCACCGAGCCACGACGAGTGGCGCGCTACATACAAACAGCGCAACTATAAATCAACCCGCTACTCCACCCGTGAGGCTGCTATTCGCACTATAATGACTACGTACTACGACTGGGGACGCCCAGCTCGACAAGGAAAACAGTCAAGTTGATAGCCTTCATCGGGGTCGCATGGCGACTGGCCTGTTAGCCATGGAGAGTCGGACCCAACTCCAAAAGGAAAACATCGCCGTCACACTCACATAATTCAAAAGCGGTCACCAAGTTATACTTAAGCAAAAGTTGAAACTTTATTTACAACTAACACCCGCTCGCGGGAATTTGAGTTACATCATCCATAGGGGTCCAAGAATCTACTGGGACGGCCCCGGAGCTTCCTCCACAACAGGCTCGGCGCCGCCGTCGCCATGACAAAACTTCGGCGTATACAAGACGACCGGGTACGTGGACAAGGAGTTGGTGGCCGCGGCGTGGAATAGACGCTCTGCGGGGAAGTCCACCAGGCCGGCCTCCTTCTCCGCATCCCCAGGCGCCGCCTGGCTGGGGATGTGAGTCTCCAAGTCAGCGGTCGCCAACACCCGGTCGGCGTAGGGGCGCACTGCCTCCATCAAGCGCAGCACCTCGGCGACGTCACCCGCCGCCTCCGAGGGGAAGCCAGCAGTGACCTCCTCCACGTCAAACCCCTCCGAATAGTGCGCCAGTACCATGCTCAACGCCATGGTAATACCAACGCGGCAGGAGGAGCGGCGAAGCCAGTCGACGACAGCCGGGATGTTGGATACAGCCCTAAAGACAGACGGCGTGTCCCGCGGAATCACCTCCCGCGGACTCAGGTACTGGAGCGCCGCCAAGATCTCCCCCGCGCAGGCAATGATGCGCGCGGTCGCGGTCGACAGGCACTCCCGCGGGGTCGCCGTCTCCGTGAAGTCACTCGTACCTACCACCAACAACAAGAAGGAAGTGAAGTGAGAACTCGCCCCCGACATCGACTCGCCATGCTCGGGGACTGGCCCCCGACATCGACTCGCCATGATCGGGGACTGGCCCCCGACATCGACTCGCCATGCTCGGGGACTGGCCCCCGAAGCCGACTCGCCATGCTCGGGGACTGGCCCCCGACGCCGACTCGCCACACTCGGGGACTTGCCGCCACGACAATCGACAATAAAATAACAGAGGGATACGGAAACTTACCAAGGAGCTGCCGCGACATCTCGCGGACAAACACCTCGAAGTTGGTCTTCTCGGCTTGCACCGCCAGGACGATGCCCTCGGACGCCTCCTTCTCCGCGGCCAACTCCTTGGCGTGTTGCAGCTTCAAGGCCGCGACCTCTTCTCGCAGGGCTGCGGCAGCCCCCCGCGCGGATCCCGCGCATCCGTCGCGGCCTCCAGCTTCCCCTTGTACTCCGCGATGACGTCCTCCAGCTCCCGGCCCTTTTCCTCCAGGACCTTCGTCAGGTCCGCCACTTCCGCTTTCGCCTTCTTCCGGGCCTCTTCGGCCTGCTTCGCCCGGAACTCGGCTTCACGGTAGAAGGATTCCTTGACGAATCCTTCCCGAGCCTCGGCGAGCGCCTTCGCCTGCGCCTCTGCTACAAAAAAAGGGGGCAGTGAGAACAAAAATACAACCGCACGAGCGCGACTAGGAGGGGAAAGCGCGTGGGTGTGACTTACTGCCCAGAGCGATGAGCTTCCGGTTCTTCTGCGCCGCCTCCTCCACGAGCGCCGTCAGATGCTTAACCTCCGCCTGCACAAAAAATGGCGCGAAGATCAATAAAAACAGTCCAGGCAGAAAGAAGAGACTCGACTCGCCCCTCCAGGCCAAGTCGACCCTCGGGGACTGGGGGGCGACTGGACTGCGAGTACAGAAGTACTTACCACGTGCACTTCACCGAGCGCCGTGTGGAGCTCAGTGAAGGTCAAAGTAGAAGGCGGAGGACGGCGCGACTCGGCCGCTTCACCCGCCTGCATCACCGCGTCGGTCGACGGCGCCCCATCCGTTTGCGTCTCGGGGTCGCTGGGGTGGACTTGGTCCCTAGCGGCCTTGGACCGGTGCTCCCTCATCGGCATCGAGAGGCCGCCCTCCTCGGCGGTGTTATCTTCGACTTCGGGCGCCCTCTGGCCTTCAGTCGATCCGACGCCCGCCGAGTCCTCCTCTGCCACGGGGGGAGCGGCGCTTGGTCCCATCGCCGCACTCGCCGCGCCCCCGTGACCCACGCTGGGCAAGGGGAAAACTTCAGCAGTGGGTTCGGCACGGCCGGCGCTCGCCTTCTCAGCCTGGCTCGCAGCGACAGGCTCCTCCCGAGCCGACCCCGCGCCTCCAAGGTCGGAAGGCGCCGTCTTTTTCTCCGCGGCCTTCTTCAGCTCGGCCGCCTTTTTCGCCTCGGCCGCCCTTGTGGCAGCCGCCCCAATCGTAGCAGGTCTTGCCAAGACCTTCCTCTTGGACCTGCGGGGGAGCGGGGCGGGTCGTTAGCAAATCCCGTCATGAAGGAAGCAAGCTCGACAAGAGGTACTTACTTCACCGTGGGGATCGCCTTTACGCCCGGACCGGCTCGGGCTCCAGCGTCGATCGCGTCCTTCAGGGGGCGCTGAAGCTTTACGGAGCCCTCCAGGATAGTCGGGCGCAGCCGCTTGGGCTGCGGCTCGGCCCCTTCCTTTGAGGGCTCCCCCTCCTCCGGGTGAGAGGTCGCCTCTTCATCCCCCTCGCCCTCCTGCGGCTTCGGAGCGCCCTGCGATGAAGATCCGGCGCCTCTCTTCGCTCCGCGCGGGAGTCGGACGAAGTCTCTCGCTTCGGAGTCCGACTCGGTACGCTCCTCCTCGTCGTCAACCTCCTCCTCCTCGCCTTCGGTCATTTCCGGAGGCACTTTCCTGGCGAGAGGGGGGAGATGATCGGCAATCTTCTGCCACCGCTGCATTCAGATCAAGGAAACGAGTTATAAAGGGAGAAGCGCTACCTAGGCGTCCAGGGTCGCAGCACCGAACAAGTCAATACCTGAGGCGCCAGGTTGTCTTCGGAGAAGGGCTGCAGGCCATCCTCGAAGGAGGTAAAGGCGGCCGTGGTGATCTTGGCGAGCGCCTTCCGGTACTCGCCCTCGTCCCACTCGGTCGCTGTCGACCGGGTGCAGTCGTTTTGCCCCCGGTACTCCCACATAGAGCGGGCACGGCACCGCAGGGGGATCAGTCGGCGGCCGAGCCAACAGTTGTACATGTTGGCCGCCGTCAGGCCCTTGTCCTTCAGAGCCTGGATCGCTTGGCGCATCCCCTTCACCACCTCCTCCTGCTCGCGCGGCAGCGACCGGACGTTGAGACGCCGCGGGATGCTGGGCTCGGGGTCGTACTGAGGGATGCAGACCTCGCCAGGGGGAGTGTACTCCTTGGCGTAGAACCAGAATCGGCGACATTGTGACTGCGCCTTCTTGGGGAGCGCCATGTCGATGAAGCTCTCCCCGAACTTCACCTGGAAGGTGATCCCGCCATTCGGGATGAGTGCCTCGCTGCTCTTACTGGCCCGAGTCGCCCGCCCATGGAAGATTGATACCCACAGCGGGAAGTATGGTGGGCAACCCAGGTAGCACTCGCACAGTGCCACGAACAGAGAGATCTGCTGCACACTATGCGGCCCCAGGTCGCATATCTTTATGCCATAGAAGGCCAGCAGTTGCCGGATGAAGTCGGAGTAGGGGAGCGCGAATCCGCGATCCAAGAAACTGAGGAAGAGCACGAACTCGCCCGGCCTCGGGAGCGGCTCCACCTCGTTCGGCGCCGGGACCCGCCAACGGTCCTGCTTGAATTCAGGGATGACCCCGAAGGCGACGTACGGGAGGAGAGACTCGCGCGTGACCTTGGACTTGCCCCAGGCTCTCGCCGCCATGGTTGCGCTCGGGAGCTCTCGGCAGGAAGCAGATGGGATGAGAATGGGGGAAGAATGCGAGAGAGTGATGAGCCCTAACCCCCGGGTCCGACCTTTTATATCGCCGCACTCGCTCAAGATAAGCATCAAATCCGCCTGTTGATTCGCCGCGAGATTGTCGCCCCGCAGTTAACGACCAAGATCAGCGACGGGATCGGCGGAACGGGCGTTAAGCTAGCCGTTAACGGTCACATCAGGCCCAACGGTCAACTTCGCGCAAACGGCTCGCGCCTCGGTCAACGTGAAATCTAGCCGTTGGCTCCTCCACGTGTCCGCACCCGGGACCTGCGCCGACCGGCCTGCGACGACTGGCACATGCCGACTGTCATATGATGATTGGCATACGCCGACTGGCTCATCAAGTTCAGGCGATTGAAGACTGGCGGCCAGCTAACGTTTCCTTCTTTGGGGAGCCCGGTAGCGATTCATCTCAATCCGCCCCTATGCCTCTTCGCGACCCGCGCCGGATCTACGATTCATCACCACCGCGCTCGGGGACTACTGATGGGGATATGCCCATAGGGGGTGGGTCGCCAGTCCCACTCGCCATAAGGACGAAGGCCTAGCAAAGACCGCCAGTCGCGTAGCCGACTGGACCCGAAGGCGACTGGGCCGAAGACCCACAGAGATGATCTGCTCGGCTGGATAGGAAGATTACTTGTAGAAGGGTGTTGTATCCCAGATTAATAGCAACTGATATGATTCGGGGTTATCCCCTTGTAACCCTAGACCGGGGGTGGATATATAAACCCCCGGGTTAAACCCTAGATGACACATCATCTGAGATTGGATCTCCCTTGTAAGCTCTTGGCTCAACACCGACTGAGCCCCCCCATTGTTATTCTCCACTGAGCAATAAGATCTAGCAGGACGTAGGCCTTTTACTCTCCGGAGGGGCTGAACCTGGGTAAAACCTTGCGTCCCTTGCACCTCGACCCGTAGATGGCGATGTTCCCTTGCCCTCGCATCAACGAAGTGCTACCCCCTGTAGCATCTGCCGTGGTCATATCCACGACAAACCGAATCCTCGGGTGCCTGCCAACAATCTCATACCATGAAGGAGTGCCTTTTTATTTTAGTTTTATTTAGATGACACTCCTCCCCACCTTTGCTTTCTCAAGCCATGGCTAACCGAATCCTCGGGTGCCGTCCAACAATCACATACCATGGAGGAGTGTCTATTTGTAAATTTATGAAAGTTAATTAATTTGGGGCTGGGAACCCCATTGCCAGCTCTTTTTGCAAAATTATTGGATAAGCAGATGAAGCCACTAGTCCATTGGTGAAAGTTGCCCAACAAGATTGAAAGATAAACACCACATACTTCCTCATGAGCTATAAAACATTGACACAAATAAGAGGTAATAACTTTTGAATTGTTTAAAGATAGCACTCAAGTAATTTACTTTGGAATGGCGGAGAAATACCATGTAGTAGGTTGGTATGGTGGACACAAGTGGCATAGTTTTTGGCTCAAGGATTTGGATGCACGAGAAGTATTCCCTCTCAATACAAGGCTTAGGCTAGCAAGGTTATTTGAAGCAAACACAAGTATGAACCGGTACAGCAAAACTCACATAAAAGACATATTGCAAGCATTATAAAACTATACACCGTCTTCCTTGTTGTTCAACCCTTACTAGAAAATATCTAGACCTTAGAGAGACCAATCATGCAAACCAAATTTTAGCAAGCTCTATGTATTTTTTCACTAATAAGTGCAAAGTATATGATGCAAGAGCTTAAACATGAGCACAAAAATTTCCAGGTATCACATTATTCAAGATATTATACCAATTACCACATGTAGCATTTCCCGTTTCCAACCATATAACAATTTAACGAAGCAGTTTCAACCTTCGCCATGAACACTATGAGTAAAGCTAAGGACATATTTGTCCATATGCAACAACAGAGCGTGTCTCTCTCCCACACAATGAATGCTAGGATCCAACTAATTCAAACAAAACAAAAACAAAAACAAACAGACGCTCCAAGTAAAGCACATAAGATGTGATGGAATAAAAATATAGTTTCACTAGAGGAACCTGATAATGTTGTCGATGAAGAAGGGGATGCCTTGGGCATCCCCAAGCTTAGATGCTTGAGTCTTCTTGAAATATGCAGGGATGAACCACCGGGGCATCCCCAAGCTTAGAGCTTTCACTCTCCTTGATCATATTGTATCATCCTCCTCTCTTGATCCTTGAAAACTTCCTCCACACCAAACTCAAAACAACTCATTAGAGGGTTAGTGCATAATCAAAATTCACATGTTCAGAGGTGACATAATCATTCTTAACACTTCTGGACATTGCACAAACTACTGAAAGTTAATGGAATAGAAAAATCCATCAAGCATAACAAAACATGCAATGCGAAATAAAAGGCAGAATCTGTCAAAACAGAACAGTCCGTAAAGACGAATTTTATAGGTGCACCAGACTTGCTCAGATGAAAATGCTCAAATTGAATGCAAGTTGCGTACATATCTGAGGATCACTCACGTAAATTGGCAGAAGTTTCTGAGTTACCTACAGAAACTATTGCTCAAATTCGTGACAGCAAGAAATCTGTTTCTGCGCAGCAATCCAAATCTAGTATGAACCTTACTATCAAAGACTTTACTTGGCACAACAATGGAATAAAATAAAGATAAGGAGAGGTTGATACAGTAGTAACAACTTCCAAGACTCAAATATAAAACAAAGTACTGTAGTAAAATAAACACATGGGTTATCTCACAAGAAGTGCTTTCTTTATAGCCATTAAGATGGGCTCAGTAATTTTAATGATGCACTCCCAAGAAATAAGAGTTGAAGCAAAAGAGAGCATCAAAAAGCAAATTCAAAACACATTTTTATGTCTAACCCACTTCCTATGAAAAGGAATCTTGTAAATAAACAAGTTCATGAAGCATAATGCAACAAGCATAGAAAGACTAGACAAGCGCAACTTCAAGATTTTCAGCAAAAAGAGAGGTGTTTTAGTAACATGAAAGTTTCTACAACCATATTTTCCTCTCTCATAATAATATCCAGTAGCATCATGAGCAAACTCAACAATATAACTATCAAATGAAACATTCTTATCATGAGTCTCATGCATAAAATTATTACTCTCCACATAAGCATAATCAATTTTATTAGTTGTAGTGGGAGCAAATTCAACAAAGTAGCTATCATTATTATTCTCATCAAGTGTAGGAGGCATAATATAATCATAATAAAATTTACTCTCCATAGTAGGTGGCACCAAAAGACCACTATCATTATAATCATCATAAATAGGAGGCAAAGTATCATCAAAGAAATTTTTCTCCTCAATGCTTGGGGGACTAAAAATGTCATGCTCATCAAAACCAGCTTCCCCAAGCTTAGATTCTTCCATAGCTTTAGAAATAATAGTGTTCATACTAATAACATTGCTACTAGCATGAAAATAAGGTTCAATAGGTTTTTTAATTTTCGCATCAAACAATCCATGTCTTAACTCAGGAAATAGCTTCAAAAGCTCACTGTTACTTTCCATTATGCTTAACTAGTGAAATAAAAACATGCATGCTATTAAGTAAAGTAAAACAAGTAACTAATTTTTTTGTGTTTTCGATATGGAGAACAAGATAGTAAATAAAGTAAAGCTAGCAACTAATTTTTTTGTGTTTTGATATAGTGCAGCAAACAAAGTAGTAAATAAAAGTAAAACAAGACAAAAAACAAAGTAAAGAGATTGGAAGTGGAGACTCCCCTTGCAGCGTGTCTTGATCTCCCCGACAATAGCGCTAGAAAATCTACTTGCTGCGCGTGGTTGACGTATGTCTTTCCGTTCAACACGCGTGTGGTGACCCGGCATACCACTGCATGGTGTAGTATGCAAGTCTGATATAACACCAATGAAACAACGTTCCACTAGTATTATATCGCTCAGAGTGGTACAACAGAAACATATGCGGGTCCAAGGCATGTCTGTAGAATTACAACATTGACTCTATTACATAAGATCAGCACAACCTCCTACTTTACAATGAGGTAAAACTGCAGATAACTCCAGAAGAACGACTCGTAGTCTAATCCTATCACGAACTCTATTTGTAGAGTATTTAACTAGCTATAGAGGCTAAGAATGGATTCTAGCTAAATAGGACCTAGGTTTAGGAAGCTAGTTCCCTTCTATGGCTAAACCAGGTTTTCTCCTTGTTGGATGTGGTATCTGACTCCTCTGACAGGGTCCTATCTCTTGAAGTAGTTGTTGACTCCTCAGCCTTCGAGTTGCACTGTAGATCCTCCTTCGATGCCTTCATATCTAAGCAGGGGATTTAAGAGTGGGATGAGTACGAGCGTACTCAACAAGTTCATTATAGGAAAGAGATGTTTAATGCACTAGCTACGGCATTAGACCAGAAAGTCTAATACCAATGCAAGTTTTTATAATCATTTCTTCAAAAGGTTGCTTTTATTCAGAAGAACTATGTCCGTCAGCCTTCACCGGTTTACTAGAACTTCATGGAGCTCCTTTCCGGCCGCGTTCGCAGTTCCATATCCCGGAACAGGGAGTGACAGGTCACGGTTCATTACACTCTGCAGAGGTGTGTTGCTTTACCCATAAGAGATCTTAACCTTGGTGCCAACCGGGCATATTCCCCGTCCACACTTCCTATGGTGTGAGGCCCGGTATAAGGTCTAGCCAATCATGTTCCTCCGCTACCTCGAACACCCACCCGTTGTTGCAATCTCCGACCCTGGGTCCACGCCGGTCCCATTATTCCCATATTAGGGTGGACCCCGACCACGACGACAATGCAAGGCTCTACCATACATTCCTACGCCGGCAGTTGCAACCCATCATAGACCTCATTACCGTGGGGACTTCTACGGGTTCCCCCCTGCATCTTGTCTCTCGAGATCAAGTGCACCCAGTAATGAGCATCCATTGATGAACGAGAGGTGGAAACACTTTTGACTACTCCGTCCCACTCCGGATCTTATGGTTAACACGGGTATTGAGGCACAAGAATCACTGTACGACATGTGTTGTTTAATCCTAGATGGATATAAACCCTTGCAATGGAACCTCCACCATATCAACACAATCCATGGTTCCATTGCCCACCACATAGTCATATTCATAGTTATGAAAATAGTGGTTTTGGTTTTTTATGCAATAGTGATAAACATAGTACTTTGCAAGTAATTTGGTAAAAATACTCAAATGACATGAGAAAGTGATGAACTTGCCTTTCTTGACTGCAAGATTATGCAGGCAAGGTCTTCGATATGAATAACTCCAAATTCTGAAATAGCATCATCGTCCGGTAAGGACGATGTTTAAAAGATTGGCAGGGATGCAATAATGCATAAGTATGAGATGCAATCGCTCTAAGCGTGACCTAACCCCGATGATTTAGGATTAGTGAGTGGTATTGATTAGTTCAGGGTGTGTTGTACTTTTAGAATGATTCACAAACAAGGTTCTTATTCAGGGTTGTGTTGTTTTAGAATCATAAGCAGGTGGTAAAATGAATAGTAACAATCATACACACCCAGGAATAGTAATTGTATAATAAGTAAACAGCAGTTGTCAATTTTAAGTCCTATAGTGCATGGTTGATGATTACTTATTATATATTTCAAAAGAATTACTTTTGAAGAACATATTCTTTAATAAAGAACAAGTATGATAATTAGATTGGGGTTTCTAGGTTGACTATGGTTTCATGTAGTTGCTGGAGTAAGTATTAGATGGATCATAACCTAGTTGGATTCATCAACACCAAGGGCTTGTAAAGTTGAGTTAAGCCTGGTATTCTAAGCAATTATTCATACAGGGTTCCTATCAAGATTGGTTCATCTGGTTGGTGATAGCTAGCTAGGGTTTAGAGGTCCTTATAAGCAGGGTTGATGATGATTCTTTCTTTACTTCAAAAGAATAACTTTTGAAGAACATACTTCTTAAATAATAAGAAGTATATCACTTATGTTTGAGGTGGTCTAGGTTTTACTGTTGGTTCTTATTAAGTAAGTAATGATTGGCTCCTAAATAGGATGGTTGATAAGTATCCAACATTAGTAGGGTTTAGTGGAATATGGTTAGGTAATGCTCAGGATGTTGCATAGTTGCTCCTGATGTTCATCACATTGTTGTGATGCTGGGTATGGATAATTAAGGATGATTGTTTTGGTAATAGGATTTAGGGTTTACACTAAGTTAACCCTACTTGATTATCTAAGTCGGATGAAGATGAACACATGGGATGCTAATTAGTAGTGATAGGGTTCCCATATTTTATGTGGATTTGAACTAGTATTTAGTTGCTAGATATGAATCTATGATTACTAATGAAGTAACATGATCACATGTTACTTGGGTTTAGGTTTGGAATCAATTTAGGGTTCACACATAAAATAGTGGAGCTAGGATTCCTAATGGAATTAGGGTTTTAGGAATCGCATGAAATGATAGGGTTGTAATATCATTCCATGTGGAATTTAGGGTTTGCTATTTATCATTTAATTCTATGATTAATAACTTCATTTTAAAATTGAAGTTATTAGTAACTTGGAAATAAAAATAATATTGTATTTGGTATTTTATTATTTTTAAACAATTTACTAATTAGGGTAATTATTAATCAAGGTTTAAATTTCCACTAATAGAAATTGAATAGGATAACAAATAAAGAAAATGAGTTTTCATGTTTTCTTTATTTTCTTACTGGTTTTAATTATTTTTTAAATGTTTTCTTCATTTCTGAATTTTAATTGTATTTAGAATTAAAATTAAAGGCTTAAATAACAAGTATTAAATAATTAAATTTTTATTAAAAATAAAAATTTCATTTTATATTTTTATTGGATAGAGTTTTCTTTTCTAAGAATTTTAATATCTTATTTATATTTTTCTGACTTAAATTGAATTTTCTATATTTATTTGAAGTTGCAGTAATTAAATAGGATTTGAAATAGAACGAAATTTACTAATTACACCCGTGCCTGTGCTACTCACAGACACAGACAGGTGGGGTCTGACTGAGTCAGCTGCCACGTAGCGCCGACGTGGCAAGAAGCACGGTGGCCGGTGATGACCCACAAGTATAGGGGGTGTATCGTAGTATCTTCGATAAGTAAGAATGTCGATCCCAACGAGGAGCAGAAGGTGTTGACAAGCAGTTTCAATGAAGGATTCACTGTAAATGCTCACAGACAAGTATTCAGGGGGTTTTGATGTAACAGTTGAATAAAGTGCGAGTATGTAAAGTGCGAGAGTAACAATTGCAGTGAGTGGCCCAATCCTTTTTAGCACAAAGGACAAGCCAGTTTGTTTACGTATAATGACCAAACGTTCTCGAGGACACACGGGATTTTAGTCTAGTGCTTTCGCTACATACGGCTAAATAATCTTCATTGTTATGATAAGTGTTGTGTGGGTGAACCTATGCTAATGTACCGCCCTTCCTAGGACTAATACATACTTGTGATTATACCCCTTGCAAGCATCCGCAACTACAAGAAAGTAATTAAGAATAAATCTAACCACAGCCTTAAACTCTGAGATCCTGCGATCCCTCCTGCATCGATATACCTGCGGGGGTTTAGGTTTCTGTCACTCCGGCAACCCCGCAATTGGCAAACGAGTACAAGATGCATTCCCCTAGGCCCATAAATGGTGAAGTGTCATGTAGTCGACGTTCACATGACACCACTAGAAGAATAACACCACAACTTAAATATCACACCATTGAATATTACTCAACCATAGTTCACTACTAACATTTAGACTTCACCCATGTCCTCAAGAACTAAACGAACTACTCACGAGACATCATATGGAACATGATCAGAGGTGATATGATGATGAATAACAATCTGAACATAAACTTGGTTCAATGGTTTCACTCAATAGCATCAACAACAAGTAGAGATCGATACCGGGAGAGTTTTCCCTATCAAACAATCAAGATCAAACCCAAATTGCTACGGCGGTGACGGTGTCCAGCGGTGATGACGGCGGTGATGATGGTGGAGATGATGATGATGGTGATGGCGATGATGTCCAGCTCGATGATGGTGACGATGGCGTCGATTTCCCCCTCCCGGAGGGAATTTCCCCGGCGGATTCCTGCCCGCCGGAGAGCTCTTTTCTCTCTGGTGTTCTCCGCCCCGCAGAGGCGGCTGTAACCCTTCGCGAGGTACCCTCTGTGGCTTAGGTTTTCGGGACGAAGGATTTCGCGAAGAAAAGGAGGCGAAAGGGGCTGTGGGGCCCCCACACCACATGGCGGCGCGGCCAGGGCCTGGGCCGCGCCGCCCTAGGGTGTGGGCCCACCTTGGGTCCTCCTGGCCCCTCCTTCTGGCTTCCTTCGTCATCTTGAAAAATAGGATTTTTGGTATAATTTCCTCCCACAGTTGATCTTCCGAAATATTGCGTTCTGACGGTGCTTTTTCCAGCAGAATCCTGGCTCCGGTGCTTGATCCTCCAATAATGATGAAACATGCAAAATAGATGAAATAACATAAGTATTGTGTCCCAATATGAAATATATCAATGAATAACAGCAAATTATGATATAAAATAGTGATGCAAATTGGACGTATCAACTCCCCCCAAGCTTAGACTTCGCTTGTCCCCAAGCGAAACTGAACTCGATAGACATGACCACATGTTTATGGAGTGAAGAGTCGATAAATAAAATGCGGACAAGAAGCATCATATTCATTCACACAGCACATTATAGTAAACAACCTCTTATAACTCATATTGAAACAAGTATAAGGTAATCACAAGTAAAGGTGCATGAGAAATCATGATTGGTGATGGCAAACTTCGTTCTTGGTCAGAGAACAATTAACAGATTATATTTATCTCATTGAGCAGCGCTCTCATGTTAAAGTTTATAAGGCACAACTTGCATACTCAATCATAATGGTCTTCTCATGATCATTGATAACTTGCAAAGCTATATTCATTCAGATAAAACTTGCACTAAACAAGGAAGAATAAAAGACATGATGTAGCAAATCACAATATAATGGTTTGATCACAACTACTCAAATGCTTGCTTGAGATGGAGGGAAATAGGTTTACTGACTCAACATAAAGTAAAAGACAGGCCCTTCGCAGAGGGAAGCATGGATTAAATCATGTGCTAGAGCTTTTTCAGTTTTGCAATCATATAAAGAGAATAAAAGTAACATTTTGAGAGGTGTTTGTTGTTGTCAACGACTGGTAGCGGGTACTCTAACCCCCTTGCCAGACAACCTCCAAAGAGCGGCTCCCATATTATTTTCATTTTGTGTGGCACTCCTTCCAACCTTTCTTTCACAAACCATGGCTAACCGAATCCTCGGGTGCCTGCCAACAATCTCATACCATGAAGGAGTGCCTTTTTATTTTAGTTTTATTATGATGATGACACTCCCCCCAACCTTTGCTTACACAAGCCATGGCTAACCGAATCCTTCGGGTGCCGTCCATCAATCACATACCATGGAGGAGTGTCTATTTAGTTTAACTAGCTGGGTGACCCGCGCAATTGCGCGTCTAGCACCGATACATATCTAATTTATTATTATTATTCATTATGATGCATTTTGTGGAAAATGCTTGAGAGAAATAAGAAGTCATTTTTTTATTAAAACATTAAGAAACAGAGTTGATAGGGCTCCCTAACGCCCTACTTTTCAATTTATGTTAAAGAACTTCTGAAATGTGGAAAGTAAAACCCCGATCAACATCATTGTTGTACCATTAATTAATCTTGTATTCTTTCCACAACTCCATCAATCAACTGTGCACTCACGTGTACTCGCCAGGTTTGTGATTTTTTCCGTGTATAGAAACACTACAATAGATCGTTGGTGTACCATCTTGATGCATTAGCGACATATTCAAATGATTTAACCTCCTCATGGACCAGTCATTTGAATTACATGTTATGACCAGTTGAAACATCTAATTAATTTAAATATGATAGAAATGACAATGAAGAATATATATGAGACTACTTTCATAAATATGGAAATTAGCTAAGGTCAAATCAACAAATACATTTACTATTTTTTTTGTATGTGTCCTTGAAAACTAATTTGATTTTCATGTATTCAATAATTTCTTCGTGACCAACTTCGGAAGCATTGAGCATACGTTTTGTTTGAAATCATAGGTTGGAAGTGTCATTCAAAATGTATTTTTTATGAGAACAATTTATAAATATCTTTACCATTCCTATTAGAATTACTGCACCATACAAAATTTGCACATGAGAGGAGGTCAAAACATAAGATTTTTGATGTTTGAGATGAGAATGCAAACTTTGTGAGATATTATACCCAGTATCAGTATGCATAAGATATTATTATGAAGTTAATAATTTTAGAGTAATGTAGTAAGAATTTTAGAATGATGCCTTTTGTGAAAGAGTGGACGCCTCCTGCATATTTTAGTGCATAATGTCTCGATATTGTGTCTCTCTCATCTTTTCCATGTTTAAGGGAGAGTTCGAGCCAATTAACATGTATATTATTGTTTAACTAAAGGCCTATGAACAACTGACCTACTGTTTTGATCAATAAAAAATTAAGGCGTAAATTGTACCTGACATCCTCCCAAAAGATTTTACTGGATCTTAATTGTAATGTTTTGGACAAACAATTGTCCAAAGGCAAAAGATTTTACTGAATCTTAATTGTAATGTTTTGGACAGACAATTGTCCAAAGGGGTCCGACACCTACAAAAGTGAAGAACAATTGAAATATATAAATACATGTTGAGCTGAGTCTTTTGGCTTTACTTGTTGTTTCTAGGGTAAAGGGCAAGCTGGAGTAGCAGAAATTTCATGATCATTCAGCCATCTGCAAGCAATGGAATTTTTTCTTGTGACATAGCATGCAAAAGTTAGAAAATCTAATGGCAACATTAAAGCAGTAATTTTAACACAAAAGAACTGGCAGAATGTACACTGAGATCCATTAAATTTATGCTTACCAAATTCACGTTGACATAAATTTTGATCCTGAAGAACGTAACAATGTAGAAAACAGCAAACATGGATGAAAATTGTATTTCCCACTCAAATTCAGTTGCATAAGGATATAAACATCCATCCTTGCAAAATAAGAAGTGGAAAGGCTAGTTCATTTTGAATTTCAGTTTACCATTCAGGTTAGCTAACAAATCGTTGCACCTACTGAGACAGCAATAAATGACAACAACTGTTACCTTCGATTTTTGACAGAAGTGAAATGGCCAGAGGTTTAATTCTACCGGGGTGAGAATTTTGGAAAAACACCCTAGCCAGGCCTCTTCTTCTCACTTGTGATCCCTCTGTTCTTTTACCCTCTTACCCAAAGGCGACCTCTTCTGTACGACGCCGTGGCCGCGCATCCGTCACTCGAGGAAACCCCAGATGCCAATATGCAGCGAGTCAGTTTGCTATGGTATAGAAGGCAGTATGCGTATGCTATCAAGTAAGATCAAAACAAATTAATAAAATGACATGGACAGAATGCTCCGTGGCTCGTTCTGCAGCACGCCTACGTACACCATTAGTGAATACGAACATGAGTTAACCTGAGGCACAACAACTCACACTGGCCACGGTTGCCTGTACATCGACTTCATTCATACATATTTGACTCCAAATCATCTCCCGTTTGATGCAAGCAGATGTCAACTCGGACACCCTACATATATATCGATTGATGGGTGTCTGGTCGTCTGGACTCTAGAGTGTATAGCATGGAGTAGCTGGGACTTCACCAACAACACGAATTTCGCAGTAGACGGACGGCAGCGAGCAACCAAAGCGTGATTGTATTCGCCATGTCCACGCAGATCAACCAATTCCTGGAATTTAAGAACTCGAATCGGGAACCCTCGATGCTCCGGCAGGAGATATTCTGGGGAGCCGTGTACTCTATCAAGGTCGGCGAGAAGGACGTGAAGCTCATCTTCCTCTCAAAGCCAAGGCTGCTGGGATTCGTCGCGGACAGGGGCTCCCTTAATATAAGTCGATGATTTTTGTTGTTCATTAGTGCAATTGCGCCACTTAAACTTCCCGCTGCCGCCGCCATTAGAGCCGTCGTGCCTGAATCTGGCTATCAGGCATCTGCCAACCAATTCCATCTTGTATTGGTTCTTCAAGACGTCAGAAAAACCGACCGATTCCATACTTGAAGACGTGAGGAAAGCAGTGCTTCTTCCGCTCTTATGCTACGATTCGAATTGCTCCGCGGATACCCATCGTGTTCATATATTGTTCTCCGCAACAATCTTGAACACTGTCGGGACTATTGATCACAATTTGTGTTCAATACCCACTGTTGAAATCATCTCAGTTCCACAATACAGACAAAGAGAGGAAGCGAATTCGAGGTGACGTAGTGGTCAGGGACAGCGAGGAAAAGGAGAGGCGCCCAAACATCCAGTAGCTCATGCGCCGCGGCGGCGGCGGCGGCCTCAGGAGAGGCGATGGCAGAATAGGTTTAATCACGGAAGGCTAACATTGTTGGCATGTCTTTCTCGACAATGCATATGCTGATATGGAGATCGATTTGGCCGGACGTCAGCAAAAGTTAATCTCGGACGTTGTTTTTTTATGTGCTAACCCTAGCTAATCTACACCGTTAGTTGTTTGTTGTTTTAATAATATAATAGATTAATTTGGGACTGGGAATCCCATTGCCAGCTCTTTTTGCAAAATTATTGGATAAGCGGATGAAGCCACTAGTCCATTGGTGGAAGTTGCTCAACAAGATTGAAAGATAAAACACCACATACTTCCTCATGAGCTATGAAACATTAACACAAATAAGAGATACTAAGTTTTGAATTGTTTAAAGGTAGCACATGAAGTATTTACTTGGAATGGCAGAAAATACCATGTAATAGGTAGGTATGGTGGACACAGATGGCATAGGTTTGGGCTAAGGTTTGGATGCACGAGAAGTATTCCCTCTCAGTACAGGTCTTTGGCTAGCAAGGTTAATTAGCAAGCATAAGAGTCGAGGGAAACAAACAAACATACATATGATAGAAACAATCATGCATCTTCCTTGTAAGCACAAACAATTTTAACTTCAGAATAATAAGCTATGAGCTAACAAGAAAGACAATGAAACAACTACATGTATTTCTCTTTTCTATTTAAACCTCAAAGTGTTGTTGCTATTGACCAATGCTAAGTTTGCCAAAACCAAATAGATTTATTCAATGCTCCCAAAGTGATACCAATACTAACAACAAGGTGAATCATATAGTAGAGATTGCAAACTAAAACAAGATGTGCAATATGTAAATGATAAGACTTCTCATTAATATTCCATTACGATAACTCACACCAAGGGATACATAGATAACCAACTAAAGAGAGATACTTCCACTGCAACCCATCTTATATGATAACTTCCCTACTCATGATATGACACTACTTGACAATAAAAGTAAAAGGGTAGTGATAATGTGATACCGCGGCACTCCCCCAAGCTTGGAACAAACCAAGGGGATGCCAATACCGATGATGAATTACTCCTTCGGCGATGGTGGTGATGAATTCCTGACAAGCTTCTCAATAAGCTCCTGAAGCTCGTCGATCCTGTAAATGAGATTGTGAATCATCTCTGAATTGTGCTCGACGCGGTTAAAGAGTCTGTCTGATGGCGAGTCCCAGCTCTTGGAGTTATTTCCCCACTCTTCAGCCTCAGGCTCCTTCTCTCCTGCAGTGTTAGAGCGATCTATATCCCACTGGCTAGGCAATGCTGCCTTGGGAGTCCCTTCAATTTGATTATTGAAAATTAGATTGTGGAAGGGGTGATGAGTGCCTGATGGAGATGTTTTCGGAGCTAGGTAATGACGTGGAACCGCTCCTCCAGTGCGAATTCTTGCGCTCTTGTTTGCACTAAAAGGGTTGTCCACCACCTTGATGCTTGCAATGGTAGCACGCGGGTGTGCGCGCGAATCTTCCTCCACCTCTTCTTCATCCTCTTCCTTGACGTCCTTGTCTTCCTCTTTCCACCTAAGATCTCGATCTTCTTCATCCGGAAACTCCTTGCCCTTGTTCTTGGAGACCATGGTGCTTCTAAACTGAAAACAGATCCTGGCAGAAACAGCTCGAAACAAAACACGTCGAGAAAACGATATACGGACCTCCAGGGGTCCGGGGGATTATATAGCAAAAATTTTCACGACAAACGGAAAGTACCAGATCGAACCAGAGTCGGAAAGGGGCGACGGGGCGGCCAGACCATAGGTCGGCGCGGGCCCAGGCTTGGCCGCGCCGGCCTATGGTGGCGCCCCCTCGTGCGTCCTTTCCACTCCGTTTCGAACTCGTAATTTCTCATATTTTCCAAAAACAGCGAAAATATTGTTCGGAGAGTAAATTGCGTACTTTTCATTACCAGTACTATTACCTATTCAAAGTCGAGTTCTGGAGGACTGTCAATTTGCCCTTTGATGAAAGCTTCCGGTGTTTCCACTTGAATAATATCAACATCAACATTATAGGAATCACCCGAGATATAATGCTTGAGTCTTTGTCCATTCACCACTTGCGTGGCATTGCCTTGGAGAGAGCTAATTTTGATTGCTCCTGAACGATACACCTCCTCGACAACATATGGTCCTTCCCATTTCGAAAGTAATTTCCCTGCAAAGAATCTGAGACGAGACCGATACAATAGGACTTTATCCCCAATATTAAATTCTCTTTTGATAATCCTCCTATCATGCCATTTTTTAACTTTCTCTTTAAAGAGTTTAGCATTTTCATAAGCTTCACTTCTCCATTCATCTAGAGAACTCAATTGCAACAACCTCTTATCACCGGCAAGTTTAGGATCTTTATTTAATTCTCTAACAGCCCAATAAGCTTTGTGCTCTAGTTCTAAAGGTAAATGACAAGCTTTCCCATAAACCATTTTATAAGGTGACATTCCCATGGGATTTTTATAAGCAGTTCTATAAGCCCAAAGTGCATCCTTCAATTTACTAGCCCAATTCTTTCTAGTTTTATTAACGGTCTTTCCCAAAATAGATTTAATCTCTCTATTTGATAATTCTACTTGACCACTAGTTTGAGGATGATAAGCGGAAGCAATTCTATGATTAATACCATACTTAGCAAGAGTTTTTCGAAAACCTCCATGAATAAAATGAGAACCTCCATCGGTCATAATATATCTAGGTACTCCAAATCTAGGAAAAATAATATCTAAAAGCATTCTTAAAGAGGTCTCACCATCAGCACTTTTTGTAGGTATAGCTTCCACCCATTTAGTAACATAATCAACAGCAACAAGTATATGAGTGTTACCTTCTGAAGACGGAAAAGGTCCCATAAAGTCAAATCCCCAACAATCAAATGGTTCAATAACAAGAGTATAATTCATGGGCATTTCATTGCGTCTGGAGATATTACCAACCCTTTGGCATTCATCACAAGATAAAATAAACTTTCTCGCATCCTTGAAGAGAGTTGGCCAATAAAAACCTGATTGTAGAACCTTTTGCGCGGTTCTTTCTCCGGCGTGATGTCCTCCATAAGCACTACCATGACATTTACTCAATATCTCCTGTTGTTCATATTCGGGAACACATCTTCGCATAATACCATCCACTCCTTCTTTATATAAGTGTGGGTCATCCCAGAAATAATGCCTCAAGTCATAAAAGAATTTCCTCCTTTGCTGAGCTGAAAAGGTTGGAGGCAAGTACTTGGAAACAATAAAGTTAGCATAATCAGCATACCAAGGACTGTCTCGCGAGCTCACCTTTATTACAGCCAATTGTTCATTTGGAAAACTATCATTAACATGAACAGGATCATAAGCAATATTTTCCAATCTAGATAAATTATCAGCAACAGGATTATCAGCACCTTTCCTATCTACAATATGTAAATCAAATTCTTGCAAAAGAAGTACCCATCTAATAAGCCTCGGCTTAGCATCTTTCTTTGTCATTAGGTATCTAATTGCAGCATGATCAGTATGAATAGTAACTTTTGAATCA
Organism: Lolium perenne; assembly: GCF_019359855.2. NCBI lineage: Eukaryota > Viridiplantae > Streptophyta > Magnoliopsida > Poales > Poaceae > Lolium > Lolium perenne. Next base: position 26,616,561 of record NC_067248.2, on the reverse strand, counting down.
ACAATATAAGATCTAAATTTATCACAAGCAAAGACTACAGCTAATAATTCTTTTTCAGTTGTAGCATAATTTCTTTGAGCAGCATCAAGAGTTTTACTAGCATAATGAATAACATTCAGTTTTTTATCTACTCGCTGTCCAAGAACAGCGCCTACAGCAAAATCACTAGCATCACACATAATTTCAAAGGGTAAGTTCCAATCAGGAGGTTCAACTATAGGAGCAGTTGTTAAGGCTTTCTTAAGAGTTTCAAAAGCTTCCTTACAATCATCATCAAAAACAAATGGTACATCTTTTTGAAGAAGATTAGTAAGAGGCTTTGAAATCTTGGAGAAATCTTTAATAAATCTCCTATAAAACCCAGCATGACCAAGAACACTACGAATACCTTTTACATCCCTAGGATAGGGCATCTTCTCAATTGCTTCAACTTTAGCTCTATCAACTTCAATACCTCTCTCAGAAATTTTATGTCCCAATACAATTCCTTCATTAACCATAAAGTGGCATTTCTCCCAATTAAGAACAAGGTTAGTTTCTTCACATCTCTGCAAAACTTTATCAAGGTTTCGCAAGCAACTATCAAAAGAATTCCCATAGACGGAAAAATCATCCATGAATACCTCTACAATACTTTCACAAAAACCATGAAAAATAGCAGACATGCATCTTTGAAAAGTAGCAGGAGCATTACATAAACCAAAAGGCATACGCCTATAAGCATAAGTTCCATAGGGACAAGTAAAAGTGGTTTTCTCTTGATCTTTAGCTTTAACAGCAATTTGTGAAAACCCAGAATAACCATCAAGAAAGCAAAAATGAGTATTTTTAGATAATCTTTCTAGCATTTGATCAATAAATGGTAAAGGGTAATGATCTTTCTTAGTAACTTTGTTAACTTTTCAAAATCAATGCACATTCTATACCCTACAACTACTCTTTGAGGGATGAGCTCATCATTATCATTAGGCACAACAGTCATACCTCCTTTCTTGGGAACGCAATGCACAGGACTAACCCATCTACTATCAGCAATAGGATATATAATACCAGCTTCAAGAAGTCGTAATACCTCATTCCTTACCACTTCCTTCATCTTTGGAATTAGACGATGCTGATGTTCAACAACAGGCTTTGCATCATCTTCCATATTAATAGCATGTTGGCAAATAGAAGGAGAAATCCCTTTCAAATCATCAAGAGTGTAGCCAATAGCGCCTCGGTGCTTCTTCAATATTTCCAATAACCTTTCTTCCTCAATCTCTGAAAGCTTAGAACTAATAATAACAGGATATATTTTCTTATCATCAATATGAGCATATTTAAGATTATCAGGTAAAGGCTTTAAATCAAAAACAGGATCTTCCTTTGGTGGCGGTGTTGTACCCAAATCTTCCACCGGTAAATCATGCTTGAGAATAGGTTGGCGAAGAAAAATTTCCTCAAGCTCATCTCTTTCTTTCCTAAAAATTTCGCTCTCGCTATCCTCCAAATGTTGCTGCAAAGGATTATTAGGAACAAGAACAATAGATGCACATTGCTCCATTTTAAAATCATTACTAGGTAAATCAGCTTTATAAGGAGTTTTAGTAAATTTAGAGAAGTTAAACTCATAAGATTCACCAGCAAATTTAGTCAAAATTTTCTCTTTCTTGCAATCTATAATAGCTCCACAAGTATTTAGAAAAGGTCTACCAAAAATAATAGGACAATAATCACTAGCGAGAACCAAGTACCAAGAAGTCAGCAGGATATTTAATCTTACCGTATAAAACTTCCACATCTCGAACAATACCAATTGGAGAAATAGTTTCTCTATTAGCCAGCTGAATAACCACATCAATATCTTCAAGTTCACAAGAATCAATTTCGTGCATAATCTCCGTGTAAAGCTCATACGGAATAGCACTAACACTTGCACCAATATCACATAATCCATAATAGCAATGATCACCAATTCTAACAGATAGCATAGGAACACTAGCTTGTTTGGGTTTATTAGGATGTGAAACAATATTAGAAGCATCTTCACAGAAAATAATATGACCATCCTCCACATTTTCAGTCACAAGATCTTTAACTATTGCAACAGCAGGTTCAACTTTTATTTGTTCTTCAGGTTCTACAGGTTTCTTTTCACTTTTATGAACCGCACTATTTATAACAGAGTACTCTTTCATTTTAGCAGGAAAAGGAGTTTTTTCAATATAAGCTTCAGGAATAACATGATCAGCAGTTTCAACTACAACGCATTTATTAATAGATGAATCAATTTTATCTTTATACGGTTCATGGTACTTATCAAAATTCTTCTTTGGCAATTCATAATGAGAGGCAAAAGCTTTATAAAGATTTGCAGCAACTTGAGAATCAAGACCATATGTAGCACTCATATTACGAAATTTATCAAGATCCATAAAAACTTCAATGCATTTATAATCATAAATTATACCTGATTCTCTATCCTTGTCGTTCTCCCAACCTTCGTATTTTCTTGGATCCGATCAAGAAGGTCCCTTTTAAACTCTTCTTTGTTGCGTGTAAATGATCCAGAACAAGAAGTATCCAGCAAGGTCTTGTCTTGAAAAGAAAGTCTTGCATAGAAATTATCAATAATAACATTACCAGGAAGCTCATGAATGGGGCATTTGAGCATTAAAGACTTCAATCTCCCCCAAGCTTGGGCAATACTCTCTCCATCATGAGGCCAAAAATTATATATGCGATTCCGATCCTTATGAATTTCACTTGGAGGATAGAACTTAGAATAAAACCGGGGCACAATATCATTCCATTCAAGAGAATCCCCATGTGCAAGTAATTTATACCAAGGCGCCGCCTTACCAGCCAGCGATAAAGAGAATAATTTCTTCCTCACTTCATCCATAGCAATACCTGCACATTTGAATAACCCGCATAATTCATGCAAAAACAGTAAATGATCACCAGGATGGACAGTTCCATCCCCTTCATAGCGGTTATCCATAACACGTTCAATAATTTTCATAGGTATTTTATATGGTATTACTTCCTCACCTGGCGCCTCATCCACTACCGTTGCAGTAGTAGTAGATTTCCCAAATAGAAATTGAAGAGAAGATCTCTCCATAATGACTTATAGCAAAGAGCAGAAATAAAATCAGCACAACAAGAAAGGTTTTCCTTTCCAATTCCACTTACCAATAGCGCTTCACTCCCCGGCAACGGCGCCTTAAAATAGTCTTGATGACCCCCAAGTATAGGGGGTGTATCGTAGTATCTTCGATAAGTAAGAATGTCGATCCCAACGAGGAGCAGAAGGTGTTGACAAGCAGTTTCGATGAAGGATTCACTGTAAATGCTCACAGACAAGTATTCAGGGGGTTTTGATGTAACAGTTGAATAAAGTGCGAGTATGTAAAGTGCGAGAGTAACAATTGCAGCGAGTGGCCCAATCCTTTTTAGCACAAAGGACAAGCCGGTTTGTTTACTTATAATGACCAAACGTTCTCGAGGACACACGGGATTTTAGTCTAGTGCTTTCGCTACATACGGCTAAATAATCTTCATTGTTATGATAAGTGTTGTGTGGGTGAACCTATGCTAATGTACCGCCCTTCCTAGGACTAATACATACTTGTGATTATACCCCTTGCAAGCATCCGCAACTACAAGAAAGTAATTAAGAATAAATCTAACCACAGCCTTAAACTCTGAGATCCTGCGATCCCTCCTGCATCGATATACCAGCGGGGGTTTAGGTTTCTGTCACTCCGGCAACCCCGCAATTGGCAAACGAGTACAAGATGCATTCCCCTAGGCCCATAAATGGTGAAGTGTCATGTAGTCGACGTTCACATGACACCACTAGAAGAATAACACAACAACTTAAATATCACACCATTGAATATTACTCAACCATAGTTCACTACTAACATTTAGACTTCACCCATGTCCTCAAGAACTAAACGAACTACTCACGAGACATCATATGGAACATGATCAGAGGTGATATGATGATGAATAACAATCTGAACATAAACTTGGTTCAATGGTTTCACTCAATAGCATCAACAACAAGTAGAGATCGATACCGGGAGAGTTTCCCCTATCAAACAATCAAGATCAAACCCAAATTGCTACGGCGGTGATGGTGTCCAGTGGTGATGACGGCGGTGATGATGGTGGAGATGATGATGATGGTGATGGCGATGATGTCCAGCTCGATGACGGTGACGATGGCGTCGATTTCCCCCTCCCGGAGGGAATTTCCCCGGCGGATTCCTGCCCACCGGAGAGCTCTTTTCTCTTTGGTGTTCTCCGCCCCGCAGAGGCGGCTGTAACCCTTCGCGAGGTACCCTCTGTGGCTTAGGTTTTCGGGACGAAGGATTTCGCGAAGAAAAGGAGGCGAAAGGGGCTGTGGGGCCCCCACACCACATGGCGGCGCGGCCAGGGCCTGGGCCGCGCCGCCCTAGGGTGTGGGCCCACCCTGGGTCCTCCTGGCCCCTCCTTCTGGCTTCCTTCGTCATCTTGAAAAATAGGTTTTTTGGTATAATTTCCTCCCACAGTTGATCTTCCGAAATATTGCGTTCTGACGGTGCTTTTTCCAGCAGAATCCTGGCTCCGGTGCTTGATCCTCCAATAATGATGAAACTTGCAAAATAGATGAAATAACATAAGTATTGTGTCCCAATATGAAATATATCAATGAATAACAGCAAATTATGATATAAAATAGTGATGCAAATTGGACGTATCAGCCGGCGGGCAGTGGTGGTGGTCGCCGGCGTTCCAGCGCTTGCGCGGCCAAGCTACCTTTACTAAGAGACTAAGCGCGTCGAGGCGAACATGTGGGTGCCAACGCCGCCCCGAATTGGTCGCCGGAGCAAGCTCGATGGCGAGGCCGAGCGGCAGCGCTCGCAGGCTACCGGCGCGGGCACGATTAAGGGCGTAATCGAGAGGGCTAGGAGGCGCTTGAGCATCAGCTGGTTGGGATGGACGCGACGACGAGGTCGATGGAGGTCCAAATCGCCGGAATTAATGGCTCCGGCCGTCGAAGAAGATGGGGTCGATGGCGAGGCTACGGCTCACCCCAGCTCGATTCCTCTTGCAGGTAGAGAAAGTCGAGGACGGCGATGCTGATGGTGGCCACGGCGAAGCTCGGGGAGGTCCCTACCGGCGGCGAGGGTTGGAGTCCGGCTCAGCTAGGGTTTCGGTATGGGAGAAATTGAGACGAGGAAGAAGAAATCGAGGCCAGCGCTCATCGTGGGGCTTAAATACGGTGGTGTGATGCGCCTCGTCACGCATTCGGGCGAGGAGAGGCTGCCAGCGACACGACGAAGCCGAGCACGACTTCGTGCTATCGACCATGCGGAGGAAGAGGATGAGGACGACCCTCTCCTCTGATATTTTTGGCGAAGGGGTAAGTGGGATGGTCTGGGCCGTGGTGTTGGGCTAGTTTTGGGCTGCTTGGTGGGCTGCAGCATGGGATGTCCGGCCAGGTGAGGCAGGTAAGGTTTTTCTCTCTTTTTCTTTTCTGTTTTTATTTCTTGTTTTTGAATTCTGGTTTTAATTCAAATTTGAATTCTTGTCTGCTTTGCAGGTGTTTAACAATTTGGTTTTCCTGAGGTCTACTTCAAGGATCATTGTATTACGGTATTGTTTTTGCATAAACATAATTATATGTGAGCCTTGTTGCAAATTTTAATTAGACAAGAATTTAGTATTCATTTTAATTTCCTTTTCCATTTGGAATACTACTCCCTTTTGGAATGGTTAGAGTTAATAATTATACTCCAAGTATTTTAGAAGGTATCATTAGGACTTGACCTCTTATTTGAGAAGTTGGTTACTTACATATGATTTCATGTGAGCATCTATTTGTTAAGGTCATGTAGATTTTAGTCATAACCCTATTTTAGAGTTAGCACAAGTATTATATTTTTAACAACACCTTGAATTACTTAGAGTAGGTATTACTCTCATTATGGGTTGGTCTTAATTAAGTGGTTGATCTCCACCATGGTTCTAATCAAATGGTTTAGCACTAGGTTATTCTTGAGTTCCATAATGAAGTATGAGCTTTAATTAGTGAACAATTCTAGGGTTCTCATCATATTCACCTAATGGCAATTGGTTTGAATCTCAATTAGGGCCTAGCTTTATATTATGATCACCATAGTGATACATAAACTAAAGTGGAGATATAATTCTAGGTTGTAGATATGAGATGGCACATTAGAGTATTTGCTAGGGTTTAATCTCCCCTAACCATGATAATATGGTTACTTGCTTCATATCTTATGTGCTTCTCTAATTACTAAGGATTTGAGAATTGGTTTTATCTTCTACCAATTAACTTCTATTATGATCCCCAATTTATCATTAAAGTAACTACATTGGTTATAGTTCTTTTTTATAGTTAACTTTTGTCATATGGATGGATGGTTTCTCACTATATTAAGTATGGAGTCTTACTCTAAGATTTTCTTATGTTTCTTAAGTGAAGAATAAGTGGAATGTAGATGTAGTAGAATTCTACTTATGATCACCAAGTGGTTCACAAGTTAAGGTTAGGATATAAGCCTATGGTTGCTTACTAGGTACCTCCCTATGATTTCATGTGGTGAATGATATCTACTTATCCTATTAGGGTTTAACTTATCCTCACATACCTCAAGAGCATGATCATGGATTAGGCATGATCAACTTGTTCTTAATATCTCTACCTCAAGTTCTTAGGGTTTATGATCATCACTCAATTTATAATGATCAAGGTTTGGCTTCATAAGGTATCTCTCATTAAATAGGTTTCTCACTCCCATGATCAAGCATTGTCTTGATCAACTAGGGTATAGTACTTCTAATTTACCTTCTTGAATGGGACTACTATGGTTGCCTCTAAAGCTTATATCCCAGGAGAATGCCTGAGATATTATGTTAGGGTTCTACTTAATCAATGATGATATAATCATTTGGTTACATGGATAGTTCTCTTCCCCAAGTCCAAGTGTTGCCTCATTAACTTGAGTGTAACACCATAACTTGAGCTCTCTCTCATATGAATAGTTTATTCTAGGGTTTATGGTGTACTCTATATTTATTTAGGTATCTAGGCTAAGATTCCACTTGGTTAACTGATACGTCTCCGACGTATCGATAATTTCTTATGTTCCATGCCACATTATTGATGATATCTACATGTTTTATGCACACTTTATGTCATATTCGTGCATTTTCTGGAACTAACCTATTAACAAGATGCCGAAGTGCCAGTTGCTGTTTTCTGCTGTTTTTGGTTTCAGAAATCCTAGTAAGGAAATATTCTCGGAATTGGACGAAATCAATGCCCAGGGTCCTATTTTGCCACGAAGCTTCCAGAAGACCGAAGAGGAGACGAAGTGGGGCCACGAGGAAGCCAGAGCATAGGGCGGCGCGGCCCTAGCCCTGGCCGCGCGGCCCTATGGTGTGGGCCCCTCGTGCGCCCCCCTGACCTATCTCTTCCGCCTACAAATAGCCTCCGTCGCGAAACCCCCAGTACCGAGAGCCACGATACGGAAAACCTTCCAGAGACGCCGCCGCCGCCAATCCCATCTCGGGGGATTCAGGAGATCGCCTCCGGCACCCTGCCGGAGAGGGGAATCATCTCCCGGAGGACTCTACGCCGCCATGGTCGCCTCCGGAGTGATGTGTGAGTAGTCTACCCCTGGACTATGGGTCCATAGCACTAGCTAGATGGTTGTCTTCTCCCCATTGTGCTTAATTGTCGGGTCTTGTGAGCTGCCGAACATGATCAAGATCATCTATCTGTAATTCTATATGTTGTGTTTGTTGGGATCCGATGAATAGAGAATACTTGTTATGTTGATTATCAAATTATGTCTATGTGTTGTTTATGATCTTGCATGCTCTCCGTTACTAGTAGATGCTCTGGCCAAGTAGATGCTTGTAACTCCAAGATGGAGTATTTATGCTCGATAGTGGGTTCATGTCTCCGTGAATCTGGGGAAGTGACAGAAATCTCTAAGATTATGGATGTGCTGTTGCCACTAGGGATAAAACATTGGTGCTATGTTCGAGGATGTAGTTACTGATTACATTACGCGCAATACTTAATGCAATTGTTTGTTGTTAGCAACTTAATACTGGAAGGGGTTCGGATAATAACCTGAAGGTGGACTTTTTAGGCATAGATGCATGCTGGATAGCGGTCTATGTACTTTGTCGTAATGCCCAATTAAATCTCACAATACTCATCATGATATGTATGTGCATGGTCATGCCCTCTCTATTTGTCAATTGCCCAACTGTAATTTGTTCACCCAACATGCTGTTTATCTTATGGGAGAGACACCTCTAGTGAACTGTGGACCCCGGTCCAATTCTCTATACTGAAATACAATCTACTGCAATACTTGTTCTACTGTTTTCTGCAAACAATCATCATCCACACTATACATCTAATCCTTTGTTACAGCAAGCCGGTGAGATTGACAACCTCGCTGTTATGTTGGGGCAAAGTACTTGGTTTGTGTTGTGCAGGTTCCACATTGGCGCCGGAATCCCTGGTGTTGCGCCGCACTACATCTCGCCGCCATCAACCTTCAACGTGCTTCTTGACTCCTACTGGTTCGATAAACCTTGGTTTCATACTGAGGGAAAACTTGCCGCTGTGCGCATCACACCTTCCTCTTGGGGTTCCCAACGGACGCGTGCTGTACGCGTATCAAGCTCTTTTTCTGGCGCCGTTGCCGGGGAGATCAAGACACGCTACAAGGGGAGTCTCCACATCCCAAACTCTTTTTACTTTGTTTTTGTCTTGCTTAGTCTTATTTACTACTTTGTTAGCTGCACTAAATCAAAATACAAAAAAATTAGTTGCTAGTTTTACTTTACTTGCTATCTTGTTTGCTATATCAAAAACCCAAAAAAATTAGTTACTTGCATTTATTTTATCTAGTTTGCTTTATTTACTGTCTTGCACTCTATATTAAAAATACAAAAAAATTAGTTACTTTTGTTACCATGTCTAGCTCTACACCTGTTACTTCTTCGCCTGAAGAATTAGTTTTCACTTTTAAACAAGGGGATGAGGAGAGTTTTAAGGATGCCTGGTCTAGAATTTTTACTTCTTATCGTAAAACTGAACCTCAAATGACTCTAAGTTTGCTCCTTAGTAATTTTTATTTTGGTCTTATGATTCGCTATAGATATGCTTTGGATACTTTAGTGGGAGGAGATTTCCTTCATTGCAATGGGGATCAAGCTTTTAATGCCATAAAGAAGTTGGTTGCATCACATGATTCATCTAATAACTTTGATTCAACCCTTATTAGCATTTATAATAGATTAGACAATCTCGAGATAAGTACATCTCGCTTGGATGACAACTATCGCCATGTTCTTAATCGTCTTGAGCAAGTTTTAGTGAACTCTGAACCTTCATTATGGGATCCTACTGTTAAAATTGTTATCGGTGATCAAACTCTTCGTGCCAATTGTGATATTATGTCTGAATTTTGCCTTATGCCTGAGAGCGTTTATAAATCTTTGAAACTTTGGGGAGTTGATGAAGGAGGAGAAGAAATAATTCTCATTGATAACTCTGATATAATTCCTAAGGGAATAGCCGCAGGTGTGCATACAACCATTCTTGGAAGAACAATATCCATTGATTATCTTGTTATTGAATGTGTAGGGACAGGACAAATCACACTCGGAAGATCCCTGCTGAAACTATTGGGAGCAGTCATAGATGTGGGAGAAGGCACTCTGGAATTCACCTCTACACCGGGGGGAAATCATATATTTCCTAAATCAAAGAGAAAGAAAAACAACAAGAAAGGTAAGGGTAAAGCCCAAGGTAAGGTTGATGCACCACCCCTCGATAATACTTGATACACACTTTCTGCGCCTAGCTGAAAGGCGTTAAAGAAAAGCGCTTATGGGAGACAACCCATGTTTTTACCTACAGTACTTTGTTTTTATTTTGTGTCTTGGAAGTTGTTTACTACTGTAGCAACCTCTCCTTATCTTAGTTTAGTGTTTTGTTGTGCCAAGTAAAGTCGTTGATAGAAAAGTTCATACTAGATTTGGATTACTGCGCAGAAACAGATTTCTTTGCTGTCACGAATCTGGGCTAAATTCTCTGTAGGTAACTCAGAAAATTAAGCCAATTTACGTGAATGATCCTCAGATATGTACGCAACTTTCATTCAATTTGAGCATTTTCATTTGAGCAAGTCTGGTGCCCCAATAAAATTCGTCAATATGAACTGTTCTGTTTTGACAGATTCTGCCTTTTATTTCGCATTGTTAGTTTTGTTATGTTCGATGGATATTTCGATTCCATTGACTTTCAGTAGCTTTGTGCAATGTCCAGAAGTGTTAAGAATGATTATGTCACCTCTGAACATGTATATTTTGATTGTGCACTAACCCTCTAATGAGTTGTTCTAAAGTTTGGTGTGGAGGAAGTTTTCAAGGATCAAGAGAGGGAGATGGTACAACATGATCAAGGAGAGTGAAAGCTCTAAGCTTGGGGATGCCCCGGTGGTTCACCCCTGCATATTTCAAGAAGACTCAAGCGTCTAAGCTTGGGGATGCCCAAGGCATCCCCTTCTTCATCGACAACATTATCAGGTTCCTCTCCTGAAACTATATTTTTATTCCATCACAGCTTATGTGCTTTGCTTGGAGCGTCGGTTTGTTTTAGTTTTTGTTTTGTTTGAATAAAATGGATCCTAGCATTCTTTGTGTGGGAGAGAGACACGCTCCGCTGTTGCATATGGACAAGTATGTCCTTAGTTTCTACTCATAGTATTCATGGCGAAGTTTCTTCTTCGTTAAATTGTTATATGGTTGGAATTGGAAAATGATACATGTAGTATTTGCTATAATGTCTTGGATAATGTGATACTTGGCAATTGTTGTGCTCATGTTTAAGCTCTTGCATCATATGCTTTGCACCCATTAATGAAGAAATACATAGAGCATGCTAAAATTTGGTTTGCATATTTGGTCTCTCTAAAGTCTAGATAATTTGTAGTATTGAGTTTGAACAACAAGGAAGACGGTGTAGAGTCTTATAATGTTTTCAATATGTCTTTTATGTGAGTTTTGCTGCACCGCTTCATCCTTGTGTTTGTTTCAAATAGCCTTGCTAGCCTAAACCGTGTATCGAGAGGGAATACTTCTCATGCATCCAAATACTTGAGCCAACCACTATGCCATTTGTGTCCACCATACCTACCTACTACATGGTATTTCTCCGCCATTCCAAAGTAAATTGCTTGAGTGCTACCTTTAAATTTCCATTCTTCACCTTTACAATATATAGCTCATGGGACAAATAGCTTAAAAACTATTGTGGTATTGAATATGTACTTATGCACTTTATCTCTTATTAAGTTGCTTGTTGTGCGATAACCATGTTCACTGGGGACGCCATCAACTACTCTTTGTTGAATTTCATGTGAGTTGCTATGCATGTTCGTCTTGTCTGAAGTAAGAGCGATCTACCACCTTATGGTTGGAGCATGCATATTGTTAGAGAAGAACATTGGGCAGCTAACTAAAGCCATGATCCATGGTGGAAGTTTCAGTTTTGGACATATATCCTCAATCTCAAATGAGAAAAATAATTGTTGCTACATACTTATGCATAAAAGAGGAGTCCATTATCTGTTGTCTATGTTGTCCCGGTATGGATGTCTAAGTTGAGAATAATCAATAGCGAGAAATCCAATGCGAGCTTTCTCCTTAGACCTTTGTACAGGCGGCATAGAGGTACCCCTTTGTGACACTTGGTTAAAACATGTGCATTGCGATGATCCGGTAGTCCCAGCTAATTAGGACAAGGTGCGGGCACTATTAGTATCTATGCATGAGGCTTGCAACTTGTAAGATATAATTTACATGATACATATGCTTTATTACTACCGTTGACAAAATTGTTTCTTGTTTTCAAAATCAAAGCTCTAGCACAAATATAGCAATCGATGCTTTCCTCTTTGAAGGACCATTCTTTTACTTTTATTGTTGAGTCAGTTCACCTATTTCTCTCCACCTCAAGAAGCAAACACTTGTGTGAACTGTGCATTGATTCCTACATATTTGCTTATTGCACTTATTATATTACTCTATGTTGACAATATCCATGAGATATGCATGTTATAAGTTGAAAGCAACCGCTGAAACTTAATCTTCCTTTGTGTTGCTTCAATGCTTTACTTTGAATTATTGCTTTATGAGTTAACTCTTATGCAAGACTTATTGATGCTTGTTGATACGTCTCCGATGTATCGATAATTTCTTATGTTCCATGCCACATTATTGATGTTATATACATGTTTTATGCACACTTTATGTCATATTCGTGCATTTTCTGGAACTAACCTATTAACAAGATGCCGAAGTGCCGATTCTTTGTTTTCTGCTGTTTTTGGTTTCAGAAATCCTAGTAACGAAATATTCTCGGAATTGGACGAAATCAACGCCCAGGGTCCTATTTTGCCACGAAGCTTCCAGAAGACCGAAGAGGAGACGAAGTGGGGCCACGAGGCGCCCACACCCTAGGGCGGCGCGGCCTGCCCCTTGGCCGCGCCGACCTGTAGTGTGGGGCCCTCGTGTGGCCCCCTGACCTGCCCTTCCGCCTACTTAAAGCCTCCGTCGCGAAACCCCCAGGACCGAGAGCCACGATACGGAAAACCTTACTGAGACGCCGCCGCCGCCGATCCCATCTCGGGGGATTCAGGAGATCGCCTCCGGCACCCTGCCGGAGAGGGGATTCATCTCCCGGAGGACTCTACGCCGCTGTGGTCGCCTCCGGAGTGATGTGTGAGTAGTCTACCCCTGGACTATGGGTCCATAGCAGTAGCTAGATGGTTGTCTTCTCCCCATTGTGCTTCATTGTCGGATCTTGTGAGCTGCCTAACATGATCAAGATCATCTATCTGTAATTCTATATGTTGCGTTTGTTGGGATCCGATGAATAGAGAATACTTGTTATGTTGATTATCAAAGTTATGTCTATGTGTTGTTTATGATCTTGCATGCTCTCCGTTACTAGTAGATGCTCTGGCCAAGTAGATGCTTGTAACTCCAAGAGGGAGTATTTATGCTCGATAGTGAGTTCATGCCTCCATTGATATCCTGGGACAAAGGATGAAAGTTCTAAGGTTGTGGATGTGCTGTTGCCACTAGGGATAAAACATTGGTGCTATGTTCAAGGATGTAGTTACTGATTACATTACGCGCAATACTTAATGCAATTGTCTGTTGTTAGCAACTTAATACTGGAGGGGGTTCGGATGATAACCTGAAGGTGGACTTTTTAGGCATAGATGCATGCTGGATGGCGGTCTATGTACTTTGTCGTAATGCCCAATTAAATCTCACTATACTCATCATAATATGTATGTGCATGGTCATGCCCTCTTTATTTGTCAATTGCCCAACTGTAATTTGTTCACCCAACATGCTGTTTATCTTATGGGAGAGACACCTCTAGTGAACTGTGGACCCCGGTCCAATTCTCTATACTGAAATACAATCTACTGCAATACTGTTTTACTATTTTCTGCAAACAATCATCTTCCACACAATACGGTTAATCCTTTGTTACAGCAAGCCGGTGAGATTGACAACCTCACTGTTTCGTTGGGGCAAAGTACTTTGGTTGTGTTGTGCAGGTTCCAAGTTGGCGCCGGAATCCCTGGTGTTGCGCCGCACTACATCCCACCGCCATCAACCTTCAACGTGCTTCTTGGCTCCTCCTGGTTCGATAAACCTTGGTTTCTTTCTGAGGGAAAACTTGCTGCTGTGCGCATCATACCTTCCTCTTGGGGTTCCCAACGAACATGTGAGTTACACGCCATCAAGCTCTTTTTCTGGCGCCGTTACCGGGGAGATCAAGACACGCTGCAAGGGGAGTCTCCACATCCCAATCTCTTTACTTTGTTTTTGTCTTGCTTAGTTTTATTTACTACTTTGTTCGCTGCACTAAATCAAAATACAAAAAAAATTAGCTGCTAGTTTTACTTTATTTGCTATCTTGTTTGCTATATCAAAAACACAAAAAAATTAGTTACTTGCATTTACTTTATCTAGTTTGCTTTATTTACTGTTGCTAAAATGGCCAACCCTGAAAATACTAAGTTGTGTGACTTCACAACCACAAATAATAATGATTTCTTATGCACACCTATTGCTCCACCTGCTACTACAGCAGAATTCTTTGAAATTAAACCTGCTTTACTGAATCTTGTTATGCGAGAACAATTTTCTGGTGTTAGTTCTGATGATGCTGCTGCCCATCTTAATAATTTTGTTGAATTGTGTGAAATGCGAAAGTATAAGGATGTAGATGGTGACATTATAAAATTAAAATTGTTCCCTTTCTCATTAAGAGGAAGAGCTAAAGATTGGTTGCTATCTCTGCCTAAGAATAGTATTGATTCATGGACTAAATGCAAGGATGCTTTTATTGGTAGATATTATCCCCCTGCTAAAATTATATCTTTGAGGAGTAGCATAATGAATTTTAAACAATTAGATACTGAACATGTTGCACAAGCATGGGAAAGAATGAAATCTCTGGTTAAAAACTGCCCAACCCATGGACTGACTACTTGGATGATCATCCAAACCTTCTATGCAGGACTAAATTTTTCTTCACGGAATTTATTGGATTCAGCTGCTGGAGGTACCTTTATGTCCATCACTCTTGGTGAAGCAACAAAGCTTCTTGATAATATGATGATCAACTACTCTGAATGGCACACGGAAAGAGCTCCACAAGGTAAGAAGGTAAATTCTGTCGAAGAAACCTCTTCCTTGAGTGATAAGATTGATGCTATTATGTCTATGCTTATGAATGGTAGGCCTAATGTTAATTCTAATAATGTTCCGTTAGCGTCATTGGTTGCTCAAAAAGAATATGTTGATGTGAATTTCATTAAAAATAACAATCACAATGATTCTAGGCCATATCCTGCTAATGGTAACTCTTATGGTAGATATGTTTCACCTAATGAAGAAAAGATGCTAGAAATTGAAAGATCCACCAAGAGCTTTATGCAATCACAATATGAGCAAAATAAATTGTTTACTAAAACTATGAATGAGCAATCTACCTTGTTGAAGAATATAGGGAATCAACTTGAAAATCTGAATAGGGAGATCTCGGGGTTGCAAACTAAACTTGCTAATGCTGAAAACCGAATCTCATACATGTCTGCATCACAATCTTCTTTAATTAATAGAATGGCTGCTAAACCTGAGGATTTAGATGACAAAATTACTACTACAGCAAATGCCATCCAAGTTAGAATTAATGAGAATATAAGATTAATGGCTGAACTGCGTGCTAGGTGGGATAGAGAAGAAAATGAAAAACTAGCCAAAGAAAAGAATGTAGCTAAAGTTTGGACTATTACCACCACTAGTAATGCTAATGCTACACATGTTGCTGCACCTCCTACTATTAATAATAAAAGAATTAGTGTTAGCAATGTTTCCACTTCTAATGCAAAGCGCGAGAAACTGCCTGAAACTGCTAAAACTGCTGAAACTGCCTGTGATAAAACTGCTGAAATTTTTTCCAACATTGGGGATGATGATCCCATTGCTTTAGATTATAATGGTTTGAATTTTGATGATTGCCACATCTCTGAAGTTATAAAGTTCTTGCAAAAACTTGCTAAAAGTCCTAATGCTAGTACTATAAATTTGGCTTTCACGCAACATATTACAAATGCTCTCATAAAAGCTAGAGAAGAGAAACTAGAGCGCGAAGCCTCTATTCCTAAAAAGCTAGAGGATGGTTGGGAGCCCATCATTAAGATGAAGGTTAAATATTTTGATTGTAATGCTTTATGTGATCTTGGTGCAAGTATTTCTGTTATGCCTAAGAAAATTTATAATATGCTTGACTTGCCACCGCTGAAAAATTGTTATTTGGATGTTAATCTTGCTGATGGGGAAAGTTGATAATATTCGCATTACCGTTAACAATAACCTTGTCCCCGTTGATTTTGTTGTCTTGGATATTGAATGCAATGCATCTTGTCCCATTATATTGGGAAGACCTTTTCTTCGAACTGTTGGTGCTATCATTGATATGAAGGAAGGTAATATAAAATATCAATTTCCTCTCAAGAAAGGTATGGAACACTTCCCTAGAAAGAGAATGAAGTTACCTTTTGATTCTATTATTAGAACAAATTATGATGTTGACACTTCGTCTCTTGATAATACTTGATAGACACTTTCTGCGCCTAGCTGAAAGGCGTTAAAGAAAAGCGCTTATGGGAGACAACCCATGGTTTTTACCTACAGTACTTTGTTTTTATTTTGTGTCTTGGAAGTTGTTTACTACTGTAGCAACCTCTCCTTATCTTAGTTTAGTGTTTTGTTGTGCCAAGTAAAGTCATTGATAGAAAAGTTCATACTAGATTTGGATTACTGCGCAGAAACAGATTTCTTTGCTGTCACGAATCTGGGCTGTTTTCTCTGTAGGTAACTCAGAAAATTATGCCAATTTACGTGAGTAATCCTCAGATATGTACGCAACTTTCATCCAATTTGAGCATTTTCATTTGAGCAAGTCTGGTGCCTCGATAAAATTCGTCAATACGAACTGTTCTATTTTGACAGATTCTGCCTTTTATTTCGCATTGCCTCTTTTGCTATGTTGGATGAATTTCTTTGATCCATTAATGTCCAGTAGCTTTATGCAATGTCCAGAAGTGTTAAGAATGATTGTGTCACCTCTGAACATGTTAATTTTTATTGTCGCTAACCCTCTAATGAGTTGTTCTAAGTTTGGTGTGGAGGAAGTTTTCAAGGATCAAGAGAGGAGTATGATGCAACATGATCAAGGAGAGTGAAAGCTCTAAGCTTGGGGATGCCCCGGTAGTTCACCCCTGCATATATCAACAAGACTCAAGCGTCTAAGCTTGGGGATGCCCAAGGCATCCCCTTCTTCATCGACAACATTATCAGGTTCCTCCCCTGAAACTATATTTTTATTCCATCACATCTTATGTGCTTTGCTTGGAGCGTCGGTTTGTTTTTGTTTTTGTTTTGTTTGAATAAAATGGATCCTAGCATTCACTTTATGGGAGAGAGACACGCTCTGCTGTAGCATATGGACAAGTATGTCCTTAGTTTCTACTAATAGTATTCATGGCGAAGTTTCTTATTCGTTAAATTGTTATATGGTTGGAATTGGAAAATGATACATGTAGTAATTTGCTATAATGTCTTGGGTAATGTGATACTTGGCAATTGTTGTGCTCATGTTTAAGCTCTTGCATCATATGCTTTGCACCCATTAATGAAGAAATACATAGAGCATGCTAAAATTTGGTTTGCATATTTGGTCTCTCTAAGGTCTAGATAATTTCTAGTATTGAGTTTGAACAACAAGGAAGACGGTGTAGAGTCTTATAATGTTTTCAATATGTCTTTTATGTGAGTTTTGCTGCACCGGTTCATCCTTGTGTTTGTTTCAAATAAGCCTTGCTAGCCTAAACCTTGTATCGAGAGGGAATACTTCTCATGCATCCAAAATACTTGAGCCAACCACTATGCCATTTGTGTCCACCATACCTACCTACTACATGGTATTTTCCGCCATTCCAAAGTAAATTGCTTGAGTGCTACCTTTAAAATTCCATCATTCACCTTACAATATATAGCTCATGGGACAAATAGCTTAAAAACTATTGTGGTATTGAATATGTAATTATGCACTTTATCTCTTATTAAGTTGCTTGTTGTGCGATAACCATGTTCACTGGGGACGCCATCAACTACTCTTTGTTGAATTTCATGTGAGTTGCTATGCATGTTTGTCTTGTCTGAAGTAAGAGCGATCTACCACCTTATGGTTAAGCATGCATATTGTTAGAGAAGAACATTGGGCCGCTAACTAAAGCCATGATCCATGGTGGAAGTTTCAGTTTTGGACATATATCCTCAATCTCATATGAGAAAATTATTAATTGTTGTTACATGCTTATGCATAAAAGAGGAGTCCATTATCTGTTGTCTATGTTGTCCCGGTATGGATGTCTAAGTTGAGAATAATCAATAGCGAGAAATCCAATGCGAGCTTTCTCCTTAGACCTTTGTACAAAGTGCATAGAGGTACCCCTTTGTGACACTTGGTTAAAACATGTGCATTGTGATGATCCGGTAGTCCAAGCTAATTAGGACAAGGTGCGGGCACTATTAGTATACTATGCATGAGGCTTGCAACTTGTAAGATATAATTTACATGATACATATGCTTTATTACTACCGTTGACAAAATTGTTTCATGTTTTCAAAATCAAAGCTCTAGCACAAATATAGCAATCGATGCTTTTCCTCTATGAGGACCATTCTTTTACTTTCAATATTGAGTCAGTTCACCTATTTCTCTCCACCTCAAGAAGCAAACACTTGTGTGAACTGTGCATTGATTCCTACATACTTGCTTATTGCACTTATTATATTACTCTATGTTGACAATATCCATGAGATATACATGTTATAAGTTGAAAGCAACCGCTGAAACTTAATCTTCCTTTGTGTTGCTTCAATGCCTTTACTTTGAATTATTGCTTTATGAGTTAACTCTTATGCAAGACTTATTGATGCTTGTCTTGAAGTGCTATTCATGAAAAGTCTTTGCTATATGATTCACTTGTTTACTCATGTCATATACATTGTTTTGATCGCTGCATTCACTACATATGCTTTACAAATAGTATGATCAAGGTTATGATGGCATGTCACTCCAGAAATTATCTGCGTTATCGTTTTACCTGCTCGGGACGAGCAGAACTAAGCTTGGGGATGCTGATACGTCTCCGACGTATCGATAATTTCTTATGTTACATGCCACATTATTGATGTTATCTACATGTTTTATGCACACTTTATGTCATATTCGTGCATTTTCTGGAACTAACCTATTAACAAGATGCCGAAGTGCCAGTTGCTATTTTCTGCTGTTTTTGGTTTCAGAAATCCTAGTAACGAAATATTCTCGGAATTGGACGAAATCAACGCCCAGGGTCCTATTTTGCCACGAAGCTTCCAGAAGACCGAAGAGGAGACGAAGTGGGGCCACGAGGCGCCCACACCCTAGGGCGGCGCGGCCTGCCCCTTGGCCGCGCCGACCTGTAGTGTGGGGCCCTCGTGTGGCCCCCTGACCTGCCCTTCCGCCTACTTAAAGCCTCCGTCGTGAAACCCCCAGTACCGAGAGCCACGATACGGAAAACCTTACTGAGACGCCGCCGCCGCCGATCCCATCTCGGGGGATTCAGGAGATCGCCTCCGGCACCCTGCCGGAGAGGGGATTCATCTCCCGGAGGACTCTACGCCGCCATGGTCGCCTCCGGAGTGATGTGTGAGTAGTCTACCCCTGGACTATGGGTCCATAGCAGTAGCTAGATGGTTGTCTTCTCCCCATTGTGCTTCATTGTCGGATCTTGTGAGCTGCCTAACATGATCAAGATCATCTATCTGTAATTCTATATGTTGCGTTTGTTGGGATCCGATGAATAGAGAATACTTGTTATGTTGATTATCAAAGTTATGTCTATGTGTTGTTTATGATCTTGCATGCTCTCCGTTACTAGTAGATGCTCTGGCCAAGTAGATGCTTGTAACTCCAAGAGGGAGTATTTATGCTCGATAGTGGGTTCATGCCTCCATTGATATCTGGGACAGTGACAGAAAGTTCTAAGGTTGTGGATGTGCTGTTGCCACTAGGGATAAAACATTGGTGCTATGTTCAAGGATGTAGTTACTGATTACATTACGCGCAATACTTAATGCAATTGTCTGTTGTTAGCAACTTAATACTGGAGGGGGTTCGGATGATAACCTGAAGGTGGACTTTTTAGGCATAGATGCATGCTGGATGGCGGTCTATGTACTTTGTCGTAATGCCCAATTAAATCTCACTATACTCATCATAATATGTATGTGCATGGTCATGCCCTCTTTATTTGTCAATTGCCCAACTGTAATTTGTTCACCCAACATGCTGTTTATCTTATGGGAGAGACACCTCTAGTGAACTGTGGACCCCGGTCCAATTCTCTATACTGAAATACAATCTACTGCAATACTGTTTTACTGTTTTCTGCAAACAATCATCTTCCACACAATATGGTTAATCCTTTGTTACAGCAAGCCGGTGAGATTGACAACCTCACTGTTTCGTTGGGGCAAAGTACTTTGGTTGTGTTGTGCAGGTTCCACGTTGGCGTCGGAATCCCTGGTGTTGCGCCGCACTACATCCCGCCGCCATCAACCTTCAACGTGCTTCTTGGCTCCTCCTGGTTCGATAAACCTTGGTTTCTTTCTGAGGGAAAACTTGCTGCTGTGCGCATCATACCTTCCTCTTGGGGTTCCCAACGAACGTGTGAGTTACACGCCATCACTTGTCTTTAAGTACTATTCATGAAAAGTCTTTGCTATATGATTCACTTGTTTACTCATGTCATATACATTGTTTTGACCGCTGCATTCACTACATATGCTTTACAAATAGTATGATCAAGGTTATGATGGCATGTCACTCCAGAAATTATCTTTGTTTATCGTTTACCTGCTCGGGACGAGCAGGAACTAAGCTTGGGGATGCTGATACGTCTCCGACGTATCGATAATTTCTTATGTTCCATGCCACATTATTGATGATATCTACATGTTTTATGCACACTTTATGTCATATTCGTGCATTTTCTGGAACTAACCTATTAACAAGATGCCGAAGTGCCGATTCTTTGTTTTCTGCTGTTTTTGGTTTCAGAAATCCTAGTAAGGAAATATTCTCGGAATTGGACGAAATCAACGCCCAGTGTCCTATTTTGCCACGAAGCTTCCAGAAGACCGAAGAGGAGACGAAGTGGGGCCATGAGGCAGCCAGAGCATAGGGCGGCGCGGCCCTAGCCCTGGCCGCGCGGCCCTATGGTGTGGGCCCCTCGTGCGCCCCCTGACCTATCTCTTCCGCCTACAAATAGCCTCCGTCGCGAAACCCCTAGTACCGAGAGCCACGATACGGAAAACCTTCCAGAGACGCCGCCGCCGCCAATCCCATCTCGGGGGATTCAGGAGATCGCCTCCGGCACCCTGTCGGAGAGGGGAATCATCTCCCGGAGGACTCTACGCCACCATGGTCGCCTCCGGAGTGATGTGTGAGTAGTCTACCCCTGGACTATGGGTCCATAGCAGTAGCTAGATGGTTGTCTTCTCCCCATTGTGCTTAATTGTCGGGTCTTGTGAGCTGCCGAACATGATCAAGATCATCTATCTGTAATTCTATATGTTGTGTTTGTTGGGATCCGATGAATAGAGAATACTTGTTATGTTGATTATCAAATTATGTCTATGTGTTGTTTATGATCTTGCATGCTCTCCGTTACTAGTAGATGCTCTGGCCAAGTAGATGCTTGTAACTCCAAGAGGGAGTATTTATGCTCGATAGTGGGTTCATGTCTCCATGAATCTGGGGAAGTGACAGAAATCTCTAAGATTATGGATGTGCTGTTGCCACAAGGGATAAAACATTGGTGCTATGTTCGAGGATGTAGTTACTGATTACATTACGCGCAATACTTAATGCAATTGTCTGTTGTTAGCAACTTAATACTGGAAGGGGTTCGGATGATAACCTGAAGGTGGACTTTTTAGGCATAGATGCATGCTGGATAGCGGTCTATGTACTTTGTCGTAATGCCCAATTAAATCTCACAATACTCATCATGATATGTATGTGCATGGTCATGCCCTCTCTATTTGTCAATTGCCCAACTGTAATTTGTTCACCCAACATGCTGCTTATCTTATGGGAGAGACACCTCTAGTGAACTGTGGACCCCGGTCCAATTCTCTATACTGAAATACAATCTACTGCAATACTTGTTCTACTGTTTTCTGCAAACAATCATCATCCACACTATACATCTAATCATTTTTTACAGCAAGCCGGTGAGATTGACAACCTCGCTGTTACGTTGGGGCAAAGTACTTGGTTTGTGTTGTGCAGGTTCCACGTTGGCGCCGGAATCCCTGGTGTTGCGCCGCACTACATCTCACCGCCATCAACCTTCAACGTGCTTCTTGACTCCTACTGGTTCGATAAACCTTGGTTTCATACTGAGGGAAAACTTGCCGCTGTGCGCATCACACCTTCCTCTTGGGGTTCCCAACGGACGCGTGCTGTACGCGTATCATTAACTTAATTGGATTAGTCTCCTCCCTATTTCATCAACTCATGGATATTATCTTATCCAATTGGATATTTGGTTATCTCACCCCTCCAAGATGAAATGGTTTACAAATCTAATACTTTAGTTCAATGGTTGTCACTTATTCTTGAATAGGTAAAGCTATGATTTGTATGATTGGTCTCTCTCATTTGGAAAGGTCTTTAATACTAACCTAAGGTTAGGCTCCATAGAGAATGATGTGATCATCAATATCTATGTTTAATATAACAGGGTACTCTCTCTAGGGATGGTCTGGGATAATATCCTAGGGTTTCTCTTCAAGGTGATGGTTGGAATACATGGATGTATATCCAAGGTTTTAGCTTAAGGTTTTCCATTGCTTCTCTAATAAATACTATAGAACTCTCACCTCTCTAGGTTGGATGATTAATAATTTGGAATAGAGAAGAATTATGTTCTTTAGTTGGATCTCCTTGTCTTGCTTCCAAGATTGAGGTGGAATGATTACCACGATATTCATGCTAGGATCATGGATTGGTTTAAGACATGGAAAAGATAAGTCAAGAATGGTTTCTGCATTTTTGTCGTCGTGGTGAACGAGCAGATGCCATAGGATGGCTTAAATTGGGGCCGAATGGACGCTAGAGGATTCGGGGGAGGGTTTGCGATTAGATAGGAAGAACTTCCGGATGCTTTCCTCAAGAACACAACTAGAGGCCGGTATACAAGAAGAGAGACAAGAGGAAGAACTCTTTACTAGATCGCTAGCTTCATTGATCTCAACATGGTTACAAGTTCGATTGCCTAATCTTTCCTGTGGTCTCGCGCCTGTAAGAGGCAGTACCCCCTCTCCTTATATAGGGGAGAGGGTGGCTTACAGAACAAGAAACCCTAATGGCATCTTTGACTGGACAAACTACTTTACAAAGCTACTTTAATCACAGATGACGCCGGGGGTCCTCTTTAATCAGGGCTGCTGATGTCCTCCGGCCTCTTTGAGCGTCATCCCTCTCTTTGGCGCCAGGGCTCTGATTAAAGCCACTTTGCTTAGCTCATCCTTGTCTTCTTGCCCTGGAGAGAATCTTTGACCAGTCCTGCCGACAGGCCCTTCACTCCGGTATCTTCTTTACCGGGTTCTGGCATACCCCCTTGGGGATGCCGGCTTGGCTTCACTTAGCCAAACTCCTACCTCTGTTCCGGTAAGAAAGTTAAACCGGTATCTCGATGACTTAAACCATCTGGTTTGGCATGCCTTTGGCATACCGGGGGTTATCCCCCCAACATTAGTCCCCGAAGCTGGTATAGTCTGGAGGATTCTATCCTACAGACCATGCCAGGTTTTCATCTTTTCAGGATACCGGTTTAATCTCTTCGGCCTGAGCTTGGATCCGGCATCTTTGCCTTTCTTTGCCTTTTCTTTTCTTTGCAAGGCATCTTCCGGCATCTCCCTTTTCCGGCATCATTCACATTTACAGCTTCCTCGGTGAAGTCGAGAATATTTCGGGCCCCGCGCCTGTCAGCGACATGCGCACTGTTAACTGCCACGCCAGTGTCAGTTGTCACTTCGCTTCGACTCCCGCGCGGTCATTAAATGCCCCGCTGCGGATCCCACTACCCACTCGGGATCCCGTGTGCGCTCCCGTGTGGCCTCCCCTTTTCTCGCGTGTACCTCTTCGCCACGTGGCGGCCCAAGGCGCGAACCGTCGCGGGCCGCGAGGCGAACCGCCGTGGCCCAGCGGTTTTCAGCACATCTTCTCTCTCCTTTATAAGCACAACCGTCCCTTCTTCTTCATCTTCTTCGCATTCCCCATTCTTCGCGCACAGTGCTCCTCGCCTTTGCTCTTCCGCCGCTCTTCGTCCGCCGTCGCTCGCTCAAGCTCCGGCGCCCGGCAAACTCACGCCGCGCTTCCGCCGGACTTCGCTGCGCGGAGATCTTCAGCAGCAACTTCACCGCGCCCGCCGCATTCGCACTCCTTTGCAGGCTTCTCCGCCTCGCCGTCGACGGTGCTCGCCGGCGACCGCAGGTCCGCTCCACCACCGGCAAACACTTCCCTCAGCGACTGCGCCGCTCAAGGTTGGTACCAATGTTACTTTGCTCGCCGCTTGCTTGCTTTTCAGATCTTGGGTCTGCGGTGTTCTTATTTCTTCTTTTTCTTTGGTTTTCTTCTTACTCGTAGATCTTCACGCGGGGTTCAAGTGTGGGATTTCTGTTTTTCTGCGTACCCATCCAATGTCTGACGAGGAATCTTCCTCCGCATCTTCTTCTTCCCTTTCTGTTAAGCGCCGTAGACAATCTTCCGGCGAATCCACGGCTTCAGATCCGATGGAGACCGATTCCGGCAACCAGCAGGAATCCGGTAGCCGTCAAGAATCCGGTGGCCATCTAGAATCCGGTAGCTTTAGCCAAGCATCCGGTAGCCACCTTGAAGCGAGTAGTTCTGGCGAAGCATCTAGTAGCTCCAGCCAATCTTCCGGCGAGGAGCCTTCCCCAATTACCCGCGGAGCCTGGATGGGCTCTAATGTTACTGAGTTTGAGATCGACTGGTTATACCGGTCCCGGCGGATTCCGGAAGGAGTTACCTGCCGGATTCCTGGTGATGAAATCGAACCGGACCCCGAGCCCGGTGAACATGTTGTCTTTCTTGCTCACTTCGAGCGCGGCTTCGGCCTTCCTGCCTCCCCTTTTTTCCGGGAGTTTTTAGATTTTTACGAACTCCAACCTCACCACCTTCCTGGCAACGCCATCTTCTATCTTTCTTGCTATGCCACCTTCATGGAGGCCTATATCGGCATTCGTCCCACTCGTGAGACGTTTGCCCGCTTCTTCAATTTGCGGATTAACTCCGTCCAGGGCAAGGAAATCCCTAAGCCCAAACCGCCCGTGGAGTGCGGATCTTGCATCATTGGCTCCCGCCAAGGGAGCACTTTTCTTAAGTTTTCCGGCCTCGAGTCCTGCCGCGCCTGGCAAGGAACTTTTTTCTATGTGAAGAACAGTGGCCGCGCCAATCTTATCGATCTTCCTCCATACCAAGCGGGGCCCCCTAGCAGAACCAATTGGAGCTACAACCCGAAGACGGATCACGCCGAAACCAACCGGGTAGTACGCTTCTTGGCTTCTTTGAAGAAGGAGACCAACATCTGCTCTGATGATATCATCCGCACCTTTATCTCACGCCGGGTGCTTCCTCTGAAGCGCCGTGCGCATAGGATGAGCGAGATGTATGGCCCTGGCGATCCTACCAAGATCACAGGCCGTCCCCTTAGCAAGAAGGATGTCGTTCGCAAGGCTAAGCAGATTTGCCAAACTGCTATGCCATTTGCTTGGGAATGGGGCCTCCTTCCCCTCAGCTCTACTAACCCTCCGACTCAAGAAGTAAGAGATTACGCAATTGGGGTTGTTTTTGCCGGTAACTTTATGCTTTTATTAACCTTCCTTTTTATCTTGTTTCAGGCCAAAGACCGCTTCCCCCTCATCCAAGCAGAGCGGCGAGGAACTTGCCGGAAGCGCGCCCTTGACTCCTTCGACCCAGATCCCTACATTTTTTGGAAGGATCTGAAGATGGGCAAGACTCCGGCTGCGCGCCTTGGCCGGGACCCGCCGGAGCCAACCGGGACCTCCGATGACCTGACCGTGCTCGAGGTACCTTCTTTTCCGGTTTCCCGTACTTTGCCGCTATTGCTTTCCTGCGAATTGCTTCTTAGCCATATTCAACTCATAGATCCATGAGCGCGTGCCGCCCCTGCGCGCCGAGGCCGGCTCTGAGTTTGTGGACAAACTCATGGCCCAGGGCCGGAAGAACAAGCAGCCGGCATCTAATGCCGGTTCCAGCCAGGCCCCTCCCTCCAAGCGCTTCCGGACCGAGCCCGTGGGGGAGAAGGAAGTGGGCGTGCGCCGCTACGGACGCAAGGCGATGCCAACTGCTTCCGGGTAAGTTTTTCATTTTCCGGCTTGCCTCTTTTTTGCCAAGTTCTTTTTCCGGTTGCTTTTTCTCAACCATTTGTCTTTTCTTTTTCTCAGCCCTGCGCTCAAGCTTGGCCCAAGGCCATCGGGCTCTGAGGGATCCGCAAGGACCTCAACCCCTCCTCCTCGCTCAAGCCCGGCACCATCTGGTACCGGCAACACCTCTGCCTCCCTTTCGGGGGGCACAACAAATTCGGGGCGTGCGGCCCCTTCATCGTCAGATCACCGCACGGAGGAGGATCTTTCCTTTCTCCCAGATAATCAAGACACCGGCGCCAGCAACATCGGTGCCGGAGAAGAAGAAGCTGCCGGGCGGGCGGAGCCTCCAGCTCCTCCCGTCCCTGAAAAGATGACAACTCCCTCGCCGGAATCTTCCGCGCCGGAAGGCTCCAACCCGGGTGACGCACCTAGCGCTCCCCCTTCTCCACGAACCATCCTCATGCCACCACCAGACGCTCCTCGCGCCAAGCCCTCCAGGGCCGCTCCTACCGTGCCGCCACCCAAGACCTCCGGGGCCGCTCCTTCCGCGCCGCCGCCCAAGATTCCCAAGCTCATTAAGGGGAAGGCGACGGCCTCCAGCGCTCCTTCCGGCGGCCAGCAGCCCCTGGTGCTGCACGTCGCCAAGGCCGCCAAGGATGCCGCCACGAAGGCCACCGGCCTTCTTGGCCGCATTACTGAGTTCCAGCGCCAAGGCCGGGACTTGGGGCACCTTCTGCCCTACGCCCAAAAGTGGAACGCCGCGGACATGACTCCGGCGACCCGCGGCCTGGGCAAGGACAGGCTGCCAGCACCTGACCCTGTCGGGGACCGGTCCTCCGAGGAGCACTTTATGCGGCTTCGCAGCGCCGTGAAAGAGCTTGACATCGCGTGGTACGATTCCACGAACAACCTGATGGTACGCTCTACTAACTTTTTTCAATCTTTACCGGTTTCTTCGTTTCCGGCTTTGTTCTATCTTTTCTTTAGTTTCATGCCGGTTTCTCTCTTGTCTATCTTCCCAGTCCCCGAGTTTTGTGGTGAGAGCGCAGCTCTTAGCGCAAAACTTAACTTAAAAACTTAGCGTGAAACCGGCACTGCCAGTCCCCGAGTTTCTGGTTAAACACCTTCTTCTTAGCGCACAACTTACCTTAGAAACGCACGAAACCGGCACTGCCAGTCCCCGAGTTTCGGGTTAAGAACTTTGTTCTTAGCGCAAAACTTATCTTAAAAACGCGCAAAACCGGCACTGCCAGTCCCCGAGTTTCGGGTTAAGAACTTTGTTCTTAGCGCAAAACTTAACTTAAAAAACGCGCAAAACCGGCACTGCCAGTCCCCGAGTTTCGGGTTAAGAACTTTGTTCTTAGCGCAAAACTTAACTCATTTCTTCTTTTTCTTGAACAGCTCACGGCTGACGCTCGGAAGGCCCTCTTCGAGGAGCTTCTATGGGAGCATCGGGAGCTCGCTGAGGCACACGATAAGTGCCAAGGTAACTTTGTACGACCGGCATCTTTTTACCGGAAACCTTTTTTCCTTCTGACATTTACAATTTCTGTTTAACAGTGATCCCGGAAGCTTCCATCGATGCTCTCAAGGAGCAGCTCGCCGCCGCCCAACGTACGATTTTATCCTTTCTCCTTTGAACTTGATTTCTTTTCCATTTTTACTAGCACAACCTTGTTAACATCTTCCTTTCCGGTTACAGGGGAGAAGGACCAGCTCATCCGGCAGCACCAGGAGGAGCTGAGCGCCCACAAGACCAGCTACCAGGAGCTCAAGTCTCAGCTCATTCAGCTGGGGCTTGATCATGCCAAGGCCCTCAAAGCCGCTGAAGCGAATGCAGCGGCCAAGTTGGACGAGGCTCTGGAGGACGCCAGCAATGCCACTGTGGTATTGCGGGCTGAGCTGGAGGAGCTGGCCAAGGCCCGGAAGGGTGCTGAGGAGAAAGCCGCGCGGCTGGAGGAGGAGCACAAGGAATGCAACCAGCTGATCCTGCAGACTGACGCACTTGCCTACCGTGAGTTTCTTTCTTTTACATACCTTGACTACTGCATACGAGCCCTTTTTTCTTCCGACCCCATTTTCTTTCCGTTATCTTTCCTTTCGGTCTCTTTTTCTTCCGGATTCTTTTCCTTCCGGTCTCTTTTTCTTCCGGATTCTTTTCCTTAGCCTTTTTCTTTCTTCGCACAGGCCTCTTTCCGGACTCACAGAAGTACGCTGTCAAGAAGGTTGACGCGCGCCGCAAAGACCAAGGCCAAGCGAATCTTACCGTGCCATGGACGCCCAACGACCATCTGGTCACGCTTAACGCGCGGGTGTCTCACATGCGCGCCATAGATCGCAATCTATCGTACATTCCTGATGTAGCTACCCAGCTCTTCAGGACTCTCTGGCCTAGCGAGGAGGTGCCGGATACCTTCTCCCTCATCAGCGATCGTCTTAAGGGTGCCGGCAGGAGGATCCGCGAGTGGCAGTGCTCTGCTGCCCGCGCTGGAGCGGACTCCGCCCTCCGCGTCGCTTGTTCCTGGTACCCGGAGCTCGACCTGGACGCCCTTACCGGCGTGCGCGAAGACGCAGAAACCGATCTGGACCCGATCCTCACCGCTAAGCGGCAGGATCGCGCGTACCACATTGCGGAGTACGCCGACATGCGCACCTTCATCCCTCCCCCTCCTGACGTCAAAGATTATCTTGATGAGGAGGAAGATGAAGCCGAGGAAGAGCTCCTGGACGACGCTGATGCTGGCGATGCTCCTCCGGAAGCCCCTGCTGCCTGATGATCCTCTATGAAATGTTTGCCTGTAATATGTCTGTTGGTCCTGCTTGCTTTAAAACAATGCTTGTTAAATTCTACCCCGGTATGCCGGGGTTTATGGTGTAAAACTTTAAATCTGCTTTTGGTTGTGGCACAACAGTTTATGCCGGTATGTTATACCGGTGTTAATTATCTTATGTTTGCCTTAGCATATTTGCTTTTGGTTCTGCTTTTATCCTGCACTGCAAAGATTTCCCAATTGTTTCCGCATCCAATTTGATGCATACTTGGTTCTTTTGCCTTGGCTCTGCCTGCCTTCTCTGGGCGTTCTTTGGCGTATGAGCACAAGGTTCTTTCACCAAACAAGCATCTTCTTGAACTTAGAAATAACTTTGAAATTTTGCAAAAAACCGGTTTAACCGGGGTTAGTTAAATTTTCCGGATTGTTCTTTCCTGCTCTCCCTCTTCGCAGTTCATGTGCTTATCTCCTACCGGTTTATCTTGCTTGCCATGAAGCCGGTTTGCGGACAGCAGCAGAGTCGAAGACTCCGGTAGGATTTAGCACACTACTAAACCGGAAAGAAAAAACATTCAATAAGCAACCGGTAAACTGAAAAAATAAACAAGTTACATGCAACTTAAGTTGGGGTAGTCCCCGAGATTCATTCAAGGTTCCGGCATCTTTTATTCATAGCATATAAGGTACAAAAAGGAACTTCTTACACCACCACTTCAAGAGTAGAAAGGACGCAACAGAGCTACGTTCCATGGACGTTTGCTCTCCTCTCCGGACCTGTCCGCCTTTCCTTTCTTCCACTCCTGCGCATCGATTAAGTAGTACGCATCATTGTGAAGCACCTTGCTTACAATGAAGGGACCTTCCCATGGTGGCAAAAGCTTATGCCGGCCTTCAGTGCGCTGCACTAGGCGTAGCACAAGATCTCCTTCCCGGAAAACTCTCGGGTTAACCTTCCGGTTATGATA
Organism: Lolium perenne; assembly: GCF_019359855.2. NCBI lineage: Eukaryota > Viridiplantae > Streptophyta > Magnoliopsida > Poales > Poaceae > Lolium > Lolium perenne. Next base: position 26,586,671 of record NC_067248.2, on the reverse strand, counting down.
GCGTCTGAGGTTTTGCTGATAAATGGCTGTTCTTGCCAAAGCCAGCTCTCTTGCTTCTTCTAGCAAGTCCACATCATTTTCTCTAGCCTCCTTGACCTCTTGCTCAGTATAGAGCTGTACCCTTGGTGAATCATGAATGATGTCAGTCGGTATGACCGCTTCTGCTCCGTAAACCATGAAGAACGGAGTGTATCCGGTAGACCGGTTTGGAGTTGTTCTTATACTCCACAGTACTGATGGTAGCTCATCGAGCCAGCATCCCGGTGACTTTTCCACTGCATCGATGAGTCTAGGTTTGATACCGGAAAGTACCAAAGCATTCATTCTTTCCACTTGGCCATTGCCTTGTGGGTGTGCCACCGAGCACAAATCCAACCGGATGTTGTTGTCCTCACAGAACCTTTTGAACTCACCTTGAGCAAAGTTGGTTCCATTGTCAGTGATGATGCTGTGGGGGTATCCATACCGCAAAATGACATCTTTTAAGAATTTCACCGCTGTGTGCCCATCACATTTTGCGATAGGTTTCACTTCTAGCCACTTGGTGAATTTATCCACCATAACCAAGATATGGGTCATGCTGCTTCTTGCAGTTTTGAATGGGCCAACCATATCAAGGCACCAAACGGCGAATGGCCATGTTAACGGTATTGTCTTTAAACCGGATGCTGGGGTATGATTTTGCTTGGCTTACCTCTGGCAGCCGTTGCATTTTCTTACCAAATCCTCAGCGTTCTCCAAAGCAGTGGGCCAATAAAACCCATGCCGGAATAATTTTGCTACTAGCGCCCTTGATGAGGCATGGTGCCCACATTCTCCTTGGTGAATTTCCTCAAGCATTTCTTTCCCTTCCTCCGGTTCCACACATCTTTGAAGGACACCGGTAACGCTTCTCTTGTACACCTCACCGTTGATGAATGTGTAAGCTTTGGACCTTCTTTGTATCCTCCTTGACTCATTTTCGTCAGTCGGCAAGGTGCCGTTGATCAGGAATTCTTTAATAGGTTTAACCCATGACGGTATCTCTCGAACCAAAAACACCGGTGCATCTATCTCCATGCTATCCACCAGCATCATTTCTTCCGGTATGGGTACAGCAGTCCCCGAGCTTACCGGAGCAGTCCCCGGGTTCCCTTCATCGATATCCATGGGCACTACGTGTGACTCCGGTACAAAAATTGATTCCGATTCCGGGCTTGGTTTGATCGATGGTACTCTTAAGTGAGCCAAAGCTATGCCGGGAGGAATTTCTTGCCAAGATGAGCCCAGCTTGGACAAAGCATCCGCGGCTTCATTTTCTGCGCGTGGCACATGGTGAAACTCACACCCTTCGAAGAATCCGGCAATCTTTTGCACGTGAAACCGGTACGAGGCCATGTTGGCATCTTTTGCATCCCAATCTCCGGAACACTGCTGCACCACAAGATCTGAATCTCCATAGCAAATGATCTGGTGCGCACCGATTTCTTTTGCGACCTTAAGCCCATGGATCAAAGCTTCATATTCAGCGACATTATTCGATGCCCTGAAATGCACTTGCAAAACATACCGGAGGTGGTCTCCTTTTGGTGAAGTAAGCACCACCCCGGCACCTAGACCTTCCTTGAGCTTGGATCCATCAAAGTGCATTTTCCAGTATTCTATCCTCTGATCTGGCGGTTTGTATTGCATTTCCGCCCAATCAACGAGGAAATCAGCCAAAGCCTGTGATTTTATGGCATCTCTTCTTTCATACACCGGCACGTATGGTGATATCTGGATTGCCCATTTTGCAATCCGGCCGCTGGCGTCTTTGTTGCACATGATGTCGGAGATTGGTGCTTCACTCACCACCTTCATGGGGTGCTCCTCAAAGTAATGCTTGAGTTTTGTGGCGGCCATGTACACGCCATAAGTCATTTTTTGGAAGTGAGGATAGTTTTGTTTTGAGAGGGAAAGCACCTCGCTCAGGTAGTATACCGGCCTCTAGACGGTTTTTCCTTCCTCTTCTCTTTCAACTACAACCACTACACTCACAACCCGGTTTGTTGCTGCTATGTATAACAGCATAGGCTCTCTCTCTAGAGGTGAAGCCAGTATGGGTGCCGTGGCTAGCATTGTTTTTAGCTCCTTAAACGCTGCGTCTGCCTGAGGGGTCCAGACGAACGTGTCAGATTTTTTCATCAGAGCATAGAGTGGCAGAGCTTTTTCTCCCAACCTGCTCACGAACCGGCTTAGCGATGCCAAGCTTCCGGTAAATTTTTGCACATCTTTTAACTCTCGAGGGACAGCCATTCTTTCTATTGCCCGGATTTTTACCGGATTGACTTCTATGCCCCGGCTTGATACCAGGAAACCGAGCAGCTTGCCGGCAGGGACACCGAAGGTGCATTTTGCCGGATTAAGTTTCATCCGGAACCGTCTTAGGTTATTGAATGTTTGCCGGATGTCATCGATTAAGGTGTTCTTTACCTTAGTTTTTATCACAATGTCATCCACATAGACTTGCACATTCTTTCCGATTTGATCAAACAAGCATTTTTGCATGCAGCGCTGGTACGTTGCACCAGCGTTGCGCAAACCAAAAGGCATAGTGACATAGCAATAAGCCCCGTGCGGGGTAATGAACGCAGTTTTTATTTGATCTTCCTTTTTCAAGGGAATTTGGTGGAAACCGGAATACGCGTCTAGGAAGGACAACAACTCACACCCAGCAGTTGAATCAATCACTTGATCGATCCGTGGTAAAGGAAAAGGGTCTCTTGGGCAAGCCTTGTTTAGGTTGGTGTAGTCGATGCACATGCGCCACACCTTCGGAGCCTTTGCCTCCAGGTTCTCATCTTTCTTCTTTTCAACCATCACCGGATTGGCCAGCCACTCTGTGTGCGTGACCTCCACAATGAACCCGGCAACAAGCAGTTTGGTTACCTCTTCTCGTATGATCTTTCTTCTATCTTCAGCGAACCGGCGCAAGGGTTGTCGCACCGGCTTGGCATCTTTCCGGACGTTTAGAGAGTGCTCAGCCAGCTCCCTCGAAACACCCACCAAGTCATCAGTTGACCAGGCAAAGATATTCCGATTCTCACGGAGGAAGCTGACGAGCGCGCTTTCCTATGCTTGATCAAGTCCGGTACCAATGCGAACGGTGCGCTCTGGGTAAGCCGGATCCAGCACAATGTCCTTTGTTTCATTCGTCGGCTTGAACGCCGGTGAGCCCAAGTTTCCACTCATTGCCGCCAAGCTCAACTGTGAGGATTGAGCCAGCGCAACAGCTGTTTGCATCCTTTTCTTTTCCTCCGCGATCACCAGCGATTCCGCTAGGTTCGATCCGGCAGATGCAGTTTCCAGTGAGACCTTATAGTTTCCCACAACAGTCAGCGGTCCACGAGGTGCCGGCATCTTCATCTTGAGGTAAGCCGTATGAGTTGTGGCCATGAAGGCTGCCAATGCCGGTCTCCCCAGTAATGCATGGTAGGGACTATCTAGATCCACCACCTCAAACTCAACATTTTCAACCCGGCAATTGTCACGGCCTCCAAACGCTACGTCAACCCGAACTTTTCCTATCGGGGCGCAGGACAAGCCCGGAACGATTCCGTGGAACGTTGTGCGCGTTGGCTGAAGCATGTTTTCTGTTATGCCCAGCGTATGCATGGTATGCTTGTACATGATGTTTATGCTGCTGCCATTGTCTATCAGCACCTTGCTGAATTTTACTCGAGCTTGTGGCCCCTTCATGATTGGGTCCACAACAAGAGCGTATCCACCCGGATTCGGCATGATCTTGGGGTGATCCTTAGATGACCAGGTAATTTCTTGATTGGACCACATCATATATTTGGGAACCGCCGGCATCACGGCGTTTACTTCCATGGAGCGGCGATGCATACTTTGCCGGTCTGTTGGCTCAGTGACAAAGACAACACAGCACAGATGCGGGTCTTCGTAAACATTTCGGCCTAAAGGTGCCGGCAGAGGTGGTTGGTTGTCGTTTTGCTCCACCCGGTTAACCTGCTGGTACTGCTGCCGGTTTGGCTGTACCGGTAAGGCATTTGCCCCGGTAAGCGGCGGCGGTGGTGGTAGCTGTTGTTGCCGCGGCATGTCTTGTGGTGGTTGTGCATCTTTTACCGCTCCCTTTTGCATCAAGTACTTTGTCCAGGTACAGTCCTTCGTCAGGTGGTTTGACGGGTGTGCCGGATTCGGTGTGTGCCACCGGCATGGTTGGTCCATGGCAGCTTCCATGGTGTACTTAGCGGGTTCTTGCCAGTTTCTTTTCTGGACCCAGGGTTTCTTTTCCACCCACTGTTTCTTAGGACCCGCCCACGGCTGCGATCCGGTTCTTTGCCTCTGACTGCCGCTGGCCTCAGAGTTTTCCTGCACAGCAGCAACTTGCTGCGGACCGTACCTTCGATCCGGAAAATCTTCCCTTCTCTTGTTATTTCGGTTATCCCGGTGTTGTTCGTGGCGCAGCTGTTCCGGCTCAGGTTGCACTGCCGGCTGCGTTGGGTCTCCCAACGCATAGCTATCCGCCACACGTATCATCTCTGCCAACGTTGTCGGCATGTTCCGCTGCAGCTTTTGCCACAACGGTGAACCTCTTCTGCACCCACTGCTAAACCAAGCAATGGCCTGTGCCTCGATTACCCCTTCACACGAGTTCCTTGTAGTGTTCCACCGGGCCAGATAATCCCGGTCTGTTTCGTTCGGGCGCTGTACGCACAGAGCAAGTTGCTACGGCCTGTTTGGCCTCTGATAGGTGCTGCTGAAATTGCTCACAAAAGCCTCCTCAAAATCCAGCCAGCCATTTATGCTTCCTGCCGGCAAGTTGTTTAGCCAGATTCTTGCCGGTCCCACCAAAAATGATGGTATGATTCTCACGGCCCAACGCCTGTTTCCCCCTCCTGCTACGGTTCTTCCACCGCCTGCGACGTATACCGCGGTCACGTAATCCGCGAGCCAATCTTCCGGCTTTGTAGTGCCATCGTACGTCTTTGTGTCACGGGGCAACATGAAGTTGCGTACTGGTGGTTTTTCTTTCATGATCCTTGGGCCAAAGCACTTTGGGTCTGGAGGACCTTCCTCCTCGATCATCTCTGACAAGTACACTCTATCCAGACGGTGCCTCGCATCCCGTTCCGGTAAGTATCTCTCTCCCAAGCGTTCTCCCAATGCGTTCCGGTATGCTGCCGGTCTTGCAGAGTCAGCTTCATCATAACATTCCGGTACCGCGGCCCTTGCCTGCCGGTACCTCGGGGGATCTATTTCCTCCTCATCGTACGCTGCCCTTGCAGCTCGATAATTTTGCCCGGTCTCATATCTACCGGCATGATTGTTTCCGGCATAGCCTCCTTTGGCGTAGCCTCGTTCTGCCCCTTGGCTTTTTCTACCGGCATCATGTTGCCCGGCTTGTTGCTTTCCGGCGAGAACCGGATCATACACAGTCATCTGCTGCGCATTCACTTCTTTTTCTCTTCTCCTGTCCGGATGGGGGGACGAAGCCTGCCCATGGGACTTGCTACCGGCATTCTTTGTTGAACGCGCGGATTTTGAGGCCGCGGCCTTGTTCAGCTTAGCCAGCTGCTCAGCATTTTGCTGCTCAATAGTTTCCAGCAGCTCTCTAACACGCTCTTGCTGTTTTGCTAAAGCATCCCCGGAAAGCGACTCGCACAGCTCTACTGCAGCTTTAGCAGCTTTTATAGTTTTATCCGGGCTACTGTACTTAGGTTTTTCCACGATGCTAACAGATGCAGAGGCACTTTTGCCGGCATGAATCTCTTTGCGCAAATCCTGATCTAGGTTGCGAGCTTTTAGCCGGTTTTCCGGCATCCTAGCAGCATGCGCGCTAACAGAAGCAAAGCCATGGGCAGCGTTATACTCACGTACGGTTAGGTTCAGCTCGCGCTGCGCCCTGATGATGTCCTTGCCGCTCTCGAGCATCTTCTGGCGCTGCGCCTCCAGCTCCGCCTGAGCCGCTGCCGGGTCGATGTTCTGCGCGATGGGGGTGGCGAGGACGTTCATCGCCACCTGGAGCGGTGTCTCCGGTGGCGCGGATGATGCTCCCGCTGCGCCTGCGCCTCGCTCCAGCGGTGGCTTGGCCGCACGGGTCGAAACCGCACGCCCAGCGCCTTCACCTACAGCTTCTTTGCTGGCGTCGACCGCGCCTGCCATCATCACCTCCACGCTCCCTGGAGCGCGGCCTGCATGTAGCCATCTTGGCAGATCCGGCGCCACCAGCACCGGCGAGAGGCACTGGCGCACAGGAACGGTGCCGAAGTAGACGCGGTGGCTGCCGAACTCGATGATGCGGCCGTTCTTGGGGAAGATGCCGCCGTTGGCGAAGCAGCCCGCGTTGTCGTTGATGAAGTCCATGGCGTAGATGCGCTGCACCAACGCGGACACCGTATGTTCACCGGCAACCTCGAGGATGCCCGCCCGAATGTGAACTCCATCAAGCGCCACTTCCAGCCCCACGGTGGGCGCCAACTGTCGTCGTGGTGAATGAGCAGATGCCATAGGATGGCTTAGATTGGGGCCGAATGGACGCTAGAGGATTTGGGGGAGGGTTTGCGATTAGATAGGAAGAACTTCCGGATGCTTTCCTCAAGAACACAACCAGAGGCCGGTATACAAGAAGAGAGACAAGAGGAAGAACTCTTTACTAGATCGCTAGCTTCATTGATCTCAACATGGTTACAAGTTCGATTGCCTAATCTTTCCTGTGGTCTCGCGCCTGTAAGAGGCAGTACCCCCTCTCCTTATATAGGGGAGAGGGTGGCTTACAGAACAAGAAACCCTAATGGCATCTTTGACTGGACAAACTACTTTACAAAGCTACTTTAATCACAGATGACGTCGGGGGTCCTCTTTAATCAGGGCTGCTGATGTCCTCCGGCCTCTTTGAGCGTCATCCCTCTCTTTGGCGCCAGGGCTCTGATTAAAGCCACTTTGCTTAGCTCATCCTTGTCTTCTTGCCCTGGAGAGAATCTTTGACCAGTCCTGCCGATAGGCCCTTCACTCCGGTATCTTCTTTACCGGGTTCTGGCATACCCCCTTGGGGATGCCGGCTTGGCTTCACTTAGCCAAACTCCTACCTCTGTTCCGGTAAGAAAGTTAAACCGGTATCTCGATGACTTAAACCATCCGGTTTGGCATGCCTTTGGCATACCGGGGGTTATCCCCCCAACAATTTTATTGTTACTTGATTTGCAATTGAATTGGTGTTCATATGTTATGACAAGGAATATCATGTTGAGATCTTTAATAAGATCAATAAATTGATCATTGAGTAAAGTGTTGTTGTGTTGATTATTAGTTCCATTTGATCTAACCCCTTAGATCAAATCATCTCTACCCAAAACAAGGTTTTAACAAAGTCACTTTGAGGTTTATAGCGCTCGACTTGATGAGCTACTTCAATTCCACCAAGGTCAAGTGAAACTTCAGTTACTGTGACTGTTTTACTTTAAAGCGCGAAAATTCCCCAAATTTTCTATGCATGAATGCAATGCACACATTTGTTTCCTCTATTTTTGTAACCCCATTACCTGGGATATTACAGTCTCTACCCCTTAAACTAAACTTCGTCCTCGAAGTTTGAACTCTCTCACGTTTCGGAGTGTGGATCTGACTTGTGCAGACTATGACTTTTCTTGAACTCCGTGGTAATCTCACTGGATATAATTGAATATATCCCTTGTCCAGATTCTTCCTGGAATCCAATAGTATCTGTCTCTGAATCATGGCTTCTTACTTCAATTCCATGATTTCTTTCGATATCGTAATCTTGTTTCCTTTCTCATTAAAGATTCAATGATTGGGACTTCTTCTTATGCTGCTAGTCTTAACTGAAGACTAGTTTGATAACATACTCCTAATTGGTAAATAGGTCTTTGTTTTCCCTTACTACCAAAACTGCAATAATGGTACTAAGTAAGGTACTTAACATGGAATGGTCGTGATGGTTTATTTTCCTAAGAATGGATTAGATTCATTTAGTCCATCCAATCATGATTTATAATTGATACCTATAACTATTTTGGGTTATTTAGGTTCCATGAAAGGAATCATTATATTAGTCTTTGGTATTGGTATGTTCAATCTTCTTCGGTCTTTGGCCTTTTTGAACTGTATTTGATCTACGGTATTTTCTTCGTCCAACTTCATTTACCTAAGTTTACTTGAGCTATCGTACTTCTGAGTAAATATTACTCACTTGCTCAAGTTATAGTCCACTTCTTACTTCCTCGAGGTATGAACCTCGGCTTCTGGTCTGACATCCTTCTGAAAGTAGTGTTCAACAATCTTATGAAAATAAGATCGAACTTCCTCTCAGTTCAGACCTTCATCAACTATCTTGCTCAAAATATTGAGTTATTGTACATCCAACTCACTCTTTGCTCTACCCCTTAGAGTTTTCTTATGGTCTTCAACTCCTTTTCTTCCAACCATTGGGCTTATGGTTAAAATATGTGTCTGGTTCTAGCTTATGGTTTGTACTTCTTCTAAGGTTTTGCGAAGAATGTTTGTGGTTTATCCACTCAATTTTTGGACAACCAACATGAATCCTTCGACTGTATGTTTTATAGGTCATAATTATTCGGCTGACAAAATTTTATTTGTTCACAACTTCTTGGTACAGATAATCCAATTACGGACTACTTGATACCAATTGTAGCTATTTGTTATCTAAAAGTGTACTCTATTATAGGTTTTGATCATCTGGACGAGACATCTTCTATTCTATCTCGCAGTATTGATCCTATACCAATTGTGGTCTTCTGATATCAACTATGGTCTTCTTATATCTGCTATGGTTTCATATATCACCTTCCTTCATTCAGGGTTTATTTTGCAAGAAAACCACTAGCTGACACTGTGAATATAGTATCCTAAGTGATTTCCCATGCATTCCCTCTTCTGTGTTGACTATGGATCTGCTTCAGCTTCACCCTAATCACAAGATTTCTCACCTTCATGCTTCTTCCATACTAAAATACTCCTCTGTTGAGGCTAAGCATGAGTTTTGGTTGGTACTTTCTTCGGAGTTTTGTGGTTGCTTCCCACAACTTTGTTTCCTTTATTTGATGAACCTTCATCTTGTCTTCAGAATCTTCCGAATTCGTCACTTCCTCACACGAATACCATTACCCTCTAGATCTTTAACATCAAGTAGGAACTTGATATTGCAACATGCATTTGCATATCAAAGTCAAACTTCATGTATGGATCTAGTCAAACAATGAAAATCCATTAAAATCCAAGAAGATTCAGCTTTGTGTTTATAGTACACACCATCATAAGCCTGAATCTAAAACTTGAGTAAGACATCTCTAAACATCAGGTTGAGATGTGTAGTATATAACACCACATAAGATAGGTTTATCTCGTGATACTTAGCACGAGTATATGGGATTCTACTATTTGTCTCAACATTTACCTTAATTGCACAATTGTAATGAGATAAACTTGACACAAAGTGGTCTAGGATAGTTAAGGTTAACCTAGTTTTCTTTGGAAGTACTCACTTAACTTCTATTTTGTTGAGGACTACTTCACATGCTATCTCTAGACTCTAATATAGCTACTCTAAACTCCTAACTATTAGAGCATAGCTCCTATATTTCCAAGTGTTTCTATCCTAAGACTATGGTCATGATGTGCTTGGCACACTTCTCATGTTTTTTGGAACACAATTCTTGCACTATTGTTTGGCACTTGGTTTCTTATTGTACTTCTCTTAAATGTTTAAGATGTTCTATTTCATCACATAACGATTCTCAGGTGAATCATATATGATTAATAACTCTACTCTGTAAGTAGACATGTTTTATTTCTATCTCTCTTCCTTACCTCCCATGATTGACTCATCATGGTCTATACTACCTCATATAACTCATAGTTATTACTTACTATCAATTGTTTCACATGTCTAGATAATTTTACCTACTCATTACTTATCTTGGTCTACATCTTCTATTAGGATATCTTAACTATATTCATCACTTGAGATCGTTTCTATTACAGGTCTGAATAACTCTTATTTCATGACAGATGTTGGTACACATCTTCCAATAGGATATCTTCCTTATGGTTGTATCCTCTCTTTGGACTACCATGTATTGTATACCAACTGTGATCTACTCATCTATTGTTTTAAGTACTTAATGGTATACTACATATTTGGGATTAGCTAACTAACTTCACTTAAGAAAGATAGGTAAGAAATATTGACTCAAGTGTGTCAGGATTATTCTCAAGTGAATATCCATCTCAAGTCATAACAAGCATTTGGTTTAACTAAGACAACTTCCTATAGACACTACCAAACCTATTGGTCTCCTTTAAAGGTTTTAATCCTAGGGTCAAAGCATTTGCTCTGATACCAACTGTGGTGACCCGGCATACCACTGCATGGTGTAGTATGCAAGTCTGATATAACACCAATGAAACAACGTTCCACTAGTATTATATCGCTCAGAGTGGTACACCAGAAACATATGCGGGTCCAAGGCATGTCTATAGAATTACAACATTGACTCTATTACATAAGATCAGCACGGCCTCCTACTTTACAATGAGGTAAAACTGCAGATAACTCCAGAAGAACGACTCGTAGTCTAATCCTATCACGAACTCTATTTGTAGAGTATTTAACTAGCTATAGAGGCTAAGAATAGATTCTAGCTAAATAGGAGCTAGGTTTAGGAAGCTAGTTCCCTTCTATGGCTAAACTAGGTTTTCTCCTTGTTGGATGTGGTATCTGACTCCTCTGACAGGGTCCTGTCTCTTGAAGTAGTTGTTGACTCCTCGGCCTTCGAGTTGCACTGTAGATCCTCCTTCGATGCCTTCATATCTAAGCAGGGGATTTAAGAGTGGGATGAGTACGAGCGTACTCAACAAGTTCATTATAGGAAAGAGGTGTTTAATGCACTAGCTATGGCATTAGACCAGAAAGTCTAATACCAATGCAAGTTTTCATAATCATTTCTTCAAAAGGTTGCTTTTATTCAGAAGAACTATGTCCGTCAGCCTTCACCGGTTTACTAGAACTTCATGGAGCTCCTTTCCGGCCACGTTCGCAGTTCCATATCCCAGAACAGGGAGTGACAGGTCACAGTTCATTACACTCTGCAGAGGTGTGTTGCTTTACCCATAAGAGATCTTAACCTTGGTGCCAACCGGGCATATTCCCCGTCCACACTTCCTATGGTGTGAGGCCCGGTATAAGTTCTAGCCAATCATGTTCCTCCGCTACCTTGAACACCCACCCGTTGTTGCAATCTCCGACCCTGGGTCCACGCCGGTCCCATTATTCCCATATTAGGGTGGACCCCGACCACGACGACAATGCAAGGCTCTACCATACATTCCTACGCCGGCAGTTGCAACCCATCATAGACCTCATTACCGTGGGGACTTCTATGGGTTCCCCCTGCATCTTGTCTCTCGAGATCAAGTGCACCCAGTAATGAGCATCCGTTGATGAACGAGAGGTGGAAACACTTTTGACTACTCCGTCCCACTCCAGATCTTATGGTTAACACGGGTATTGCGGCACAAGAATCACTGTACGACATTTGTTGTTTAATTCTAGATGGATATAAACCCTTGCAATGGAACCTCCACCATATCAACACAATCCATGGTTCCATTGCCCACCACATAGTCATATTCATAGTTATGAAAGTAGTGGTTTTGGTTTTTTATGCAATAGTGATAAACATAGTACTTTGCAAGTAATTTGGTAAAAATACTCAAATGACATGAGCAAGTGATGAACTTGCCTTTCTTGACTGCAAGATTATGCAGGCAAGGTCTTCGATACGAATAATTCCAAATTCTGAAATAGCATCATCGTCCGGTAAGGACGATGTTTAAAAGATTGACAGGGATGCAATAATGCATAAGTATGAGATGCAATCGCTCTAAGCGTGACCTAACCTCGATGATTTAGGATTAGTGAGTGGTATTGATTAGTTCAGGGTGTGTTGTACTTTTAGAATGATTCACAAACAAGGTTCTTATTCAGGGTTGTGTTGTTTTAGAATCATAAGCAGGTGGTAAAATGAATAGTAACAATCATACACACCCAGGAATAGTAGTTGTATAATAAGTAAACAACAGTTGTCAATTTTAAGTCCTATAGTGCATGGTTGATGATTACTTATTATATATTTTAAAAGAATAACTTTTGAAGAACATATTCTTTAATAAAGAACAAGTATGATAATTAGATTGGGGTTTCTAGGTTGACTATGGTTTCATGTAGTTGCTGGAGTAAGTATTAGATGGATCATAACCTAGTTGGATTCATCAACACCAAGGGCTTGTAAAGTTGAGTTAAGCATGGTATTCTAAGCAATTATTCATACAGGGTTGCTATCAAGATTGGTTCATCTGGTTGGTGATAGCTAGCTAGGGTTTAGAGGTCCTTATAAGCAGGGTTGATGATGATTCTTTCTTTACTTCAAAAGAATAACTTTTGAAGAACATACTTCTTAAATAATAAGAAGTATATCACTTATGTTTGAGGTGGTCTAGGTTTTACTGTTGGTTCTTATTAAGTAAGTAATGATTGGCTCCTAAATAGGATGGTTGATAAGTATCCAACATTAGTAGGGTTTAGTGGAATATGGTTAGGTAATGCTCAGGATGTTGCATAGTTGCTCCTGAGGTTCATCACATTGGTGTGATGCTGAGTATGGATAATTAAGGATGATTGTTTTGGTAATAGGATTTAGGGTTTACACTAAGTTAACCCTACTTGATTATTGATACGTCTCCAACGTATCTATAATTTCCGATGTTCCATGCTTGTTTTATGACAATACCAACATGTTTTGTTCACACTTTATATCATTTTTATGCGTTTTCCGGAACTAACCTATTGACGAGATGCCGAGAGGCAAGTTGCTGTTTTCTGCTGTTTTTGGTTTCAGAAATCCTAGTAACGAAATATTCTCGGAATCGGACGAAATCAACGCCCAAGTTCCTATTTTCATCGGAAGCATCCAGAACACCCGGGAAGGACCAGAGGGGAGCCCTGGGGGCCCCACACCACACCCCGGCGCGGCCAGGGGGGGGGGCCGCACCCCCCTCTTTGAAGGAACATTCTTTTACTTTTATTGTTGAGTCAGTTCACCTATCTCTCTCCACCTCAAGAAGCAAACATTTGTGTGAACTGTGCATTGATTCTTATATACTTGCTTATTGCACTTGTTATATTGCTTTGCATTGACAACTATCCCTGAGATATACATGTTACAAGTTGAAAGCAACCGCTGAAACTTAATCTTCCATTGTGTTGCTTCAATACCTTTACTAAGAATTTATTGCTTTATGAGTAACTCTTATGCAAGACTTATTGATGCTTGTCTCGAAAGTACTATTCATGAAAAGTCTTTGCTATATGATTCAATTGTTTACTCATTGCATCTACATTGTTTCGAATCGCTGCATTCATCTCATATGCTTTACAATGGTATGATTAAGATTATGTTGGTAGCATGTCACCTCAGAAATTATCTTTTATCGTTTACCTACTCGAGGACGAGTAGGAACTAAGCTTGGGGATGCTGATACGTCTCCAACGTATCTATAATTTCCGATGTTCCATGCTTGTTTTATGACAATACCAACATGTTTTGTTCACACTTTATATCATTTTTATGCGTTTTCCGGAACTAACCTATTGACGAGATGCCGAGAGGCCAGTTGCTGTTTTCTGCTATTTTTGGTTTCAGAAATCCTAGTAACGAAATATTCTCGGAATCGGACGAAATCAACGCCCAAGTTCCTATTTTCATCGGAAGCATCCAGAACACCTAGGAAGGACCAGAGGGGAGCCCTGGGGGCCCCACACCACACCCCGGCGCGGCCAGGGGGGGCCGCGCCCCCCTATAGTGTGGGCCCCCCAGAGACCTTCCGACTCCGATTCTTCGCCTATTTAAGCCGTCGTGACCTAAAACTTCGACACCGATTGACGAAACTCCAGAAAGACTCCAGGGGCGCCGCCGCCATCACGAAACTCCAATTCGGGGGACAGAACTCTGTTTCGGCACCCTGCCGAGACGGGGAATTGCCCCCGGAGCCATCTCCACCGCCGTCTTCACCGCCATCTTCACCGCCATCGCTGCCTCCATGATGAGGAGGGAGTAATCCACCCCCGAGGCTGAGGGCTCCGCTGTAGCTATGTGGTTCATCTCTCTCCCATGTACCTCAATACAATGATCTCATGAGCTGCTTTACATGATTGAGATTCATATGAGTTTTGTATCACTACTATCTATGTGCTACTCTAGCAAAGTTATTAAAGTAGTTCTATTCCTCCTGCACGTGTGTAAAGGTGACAGTGTGTGCACCGTGTTAGTACTTGGTTTATGCTATGATCATGATCTCTTGTAGATTGCGAAGTTAACTATTGCTATGATAATATTGATGTGATCTATTCCTCCTACATATGCATGAAGGTGACAGTGTGCATGCTATGTTAGTACTTGGTTTAGTCTATTGATCTATCTTACACTATAAGGTTACTTAAACATGAGCATTATTGTGGAGCTTGTTAACTCCGGCATTGAGGGTTCGTGTAATCCTACGCAATGTGTTCATCATCCAACAAAAGTGTAGAGTATGCATTTATCTATTCTGTTATGTGATCAATGTTGAGAGTGTCCACTAGTGAAAGTGTAATCCCTAGGCCTTGTTCCTAAATACTGCTGCGTTACTACTGCTTGTTTCTTGTTTCTTTGCGTTACTACTGCTGCAATACTACCACCATCAACTACACGCCAGCAAGCTATTTTCTGGCACCGTTGCTACTGCTCATACTTATTCATACCACCTGTATTTCACTATCTCTTCGCCGAACTAGTGCACCTATTTGGTGTGTTGGGGACACAAGAGACTTCTTGCTTTGTGGTTGCAGGGTTGCATGAGAGGGATATCTTTGACCTCTTCCTCCCTGAGTTCGATAAACCTTGGGTGATCCACTTAAGGGAAAACTTGCTGCTGTTCTACAAACCTCTGCTCTTGGAGGCCCAACACTGTCTACAGGAAAGGAGGGGGAACGTGGACATCAAGCACATTTCTGGCGCCGTTGCCGGGGAGGAAAGGTAAAAGGCACTCATACTCCGGTTCCAGGTAAAGTACTTTTCTGGCGCCATTGTGTTTGTGCTCGAAGCTATTTCCTTTAGATCCTGCAATTGCATCTTTTTGTTTCTTGTTTACACTAGTAAGGCATAATGGACAACATCTGTGAGCTTTTTATTCTATTTCCTGAGTCAAGACATGAATGGTTTAATGCGAAAATTAAAAAACCCATGGAATCTTATTTGCATGCTAGTAGCAATGATATTAGTATGAACGCTTTGAACACCATTGTTGCTAATGATATGGAAAATTCTAAGCTTGGGGAAGCTGGCTTTGATGAGCATGATATTTTTAGTCCCCCAAGCATTGAGGAGAAAATTTTCTTTGATGATACTTTGCCTCCTATTTATGATGATTATAATGATAGTGGTCTTTTGGTGCCACCTACTATGGAGAGTAAATTTTGTTGTGATTATACTATGCCTCCTACACTTGATGAGAATAATAATGATAGCTACTTTGTTGAATTTGCTCCCACTACAACTAATAAAATTGATTATGCCTATGTGGAGAGTAATAATTTTATGCATGAGACTCATGATAAGAATGCTTTATGTGATAGTTATATTGTTGAGTTTGCTAATGTTGCTACTGAAAGTTATTATGAGAGAGGAAAATATGGTTGTAGAAATTTTCATGTTACTAAAATGCCTCTCTATGTGCTTAAATTTTTGAAGCTACACTTGTTTTATCTTTCTATGCTTGTTGCATTATGTTTCTTGAACTTGTTTATTTACAAGATTCCCCTTCATAGGAAGCATGTTAGACTTAAAGTTGTTTTGAATTTGCCTCTTGATGCTCTCTTTTGCTTCAAATACTATTTCTTATGAGTGCATCATTAAAACTGCTGAGCCCATCTTAATGGCTATAAAGAAAGAACTTCTTGGGAGATAACCCATGTGTTATTTTGCTACAGTACTTTGTTTTATATTTGTGTCTTGGAAGTTGTTTACTACTGTAGCAACCTCTCCTTATCTTAGTTTTGTGTTTTGTTGTGCCAAGTGAAGCCTCTAATCGAAGGTTGATACTAGATTTGGATTTCTGCACAGAAACAGATTTCTATCTGTCACGAATCTGAGATTTTCTCTCTGTAGAAAAATCAGAAAAATATGCCAATTTACGTGCGTGTTCCTCAGATATGTACGCAACTTTCATTAGTTTTGAGTTTTCTGATCTGAGCAACGGAAGTATTTATTAGAAATTCGTCTTTACGGACTGTTCTGTTTTGACAGATTCTGCCTTTTATTTCGCATTGCCTCTTTTGCTATGTTGGATGAATTTCTTTGATCCACTAATGTCCAGTAGCATTATGCAATGTCCAGAAGTGTTAAGAATGATTGTGTCACCTCTGAATATGTTAATTTTTATTGTGCACTAACCCTCTAATGAGTTGTTTCGAATTTGGTGTGGAGGAAGTTTTCAAGGGTCAAGAAAGGAGGATGATATACTATGATCAAGAAGAGTGAAAGCTCTAAGCTTGGGGATGCCCCGGTGGTTCATCCCTGCATATTTCAAGAAGACTCAAGCGTCTAAGCTTGGGGATGCCCAAGGCATCCCCTTCTTCATCGACAAATTATCAGGTTCCTTCTCTTGAAACTATATTTTTATTCGGTCACATCTTATGCACTTTACTTGGAGCGTCTGTATGTTTCTTGTTTTTGTTTTTGTTTGAATAAATGCTTGTGTGGGGGAGAGACACGCTCCGCTGGTTCGTATGAACACATGTGTTCTTAGCTCATAATATTCATGGCGAAGTTCTTCGTTAAATTGTTATATGGTTGGAATTGGAAAATGATACATGTAGTAATTGCTATAAATGTCTTGGGTAATGTGATACTTGGCAATTGTTGTGCTCATGTTTAAGCTCTTGCATCATATGCTTTGCACCCATTAATGAAGAAATACTTAGAGCATGCTAAAATTTGGTTTGCATATTTTGTTTCTCTAAGGTCTAGATAATTTCTAGTAAGATGTTTGAACAACAAGGAAGACGATGTATAGTTTTATAATGCTTGTAATATGTCTTCTATGTGAGTTTTGCTGTACTAGTTCATGCTTGTGTTTGCTTCAAACAACCTTGCTAGCCTAAACCTTGTATCGAGAGGGAATACTTCTCATGCATCCAAATCCTTGAGCCAAACAACACTATGCCATTTGTGTCCACCATACCTACCTACTACATGGTATTTTCCGCCATTCCAAAGTAAATTGCTTGAGTGCTACCTTTAAAATTCCATCATTCACCTTTGCAATATATAGCTCATGGGACAAATAGCTTAAAAACTATTGTGGTATTGAATATGTAATTATGCACTTTATCTCTTATTAAGTTGCTTGTTGTGCGATAACCATGTTCACTGGGGACGCCATCAACTATTCATTGTTGAATTTCATGTGAGTTGCTATGCATGTCCGTCTTGTCTGAAGTAAGAGAGATCTACCACCTTATGGTTAAGCATGCATATTGTTAGAGAAGAACATTGGGCCGCTAACTAAAGCCATGATCCATGGTGGAAGTTTCAGTTTTGGACAACAATCCTCAAATCTCAAATGAGAAAATTATTAATTGTTGTTATATGCTTATGCATAAAAGAGGAGTCCATTATCTGTTGTCTATGTTGTCCCGGTATGGATGTCTAAGTTGAGAATAATCAATAGCGAGAAATCCAATGCGAGCTTTTTCCTTAGACCTTTGTACAGGCGGCATAGAGGTACCCCTTTGTGACACTTGGTTAAAACATGTGCATTGTGATGATCCGGTAGTCCAAGCTAATTAGGACAAGGTGCGGGCACTATTAGTACACTATGCATGAGGCTTGCAACTTGTAAGATATAATTTACATGATACATATGCTTTATTACTACCGTTGACAAAATTGTTTCATGCTTTTAAAATAAAAGCTCTAGCACAAATATAGCAATCGATGCTTTCCTCTTTGAAGGACCATTCTTTTACTTTTATTGTTGAGTCAGTTCACCTATCTCTCTCCACCTCAAGAAGCAAACATTTGTGTGAACTGTGCATTGATTCTTATATACTTGCTTATTGCACTTGTTATATTGCTTTGCATTGACAACTATCCCTGAGATATACATGTTACAAGTTGAAAGCAACCGCTGAAACTTAATCTTCCATTGTGTTGCTTCAATACCTTTACTAAGAATTTATTGCTTTATGAGTAACTCTTATGCAAGACTTATTGATGCTTGTCTCGAAAGTACTATTCATGAAAAGTCTTTGCTATATGATTCAATTGTTTACTCATTGCATCTACATTGTTTCGAATCGCTGCATTCATCTCATATGCTTTACAATGGTATGATTAAGATTATGTTGGTAGCATGTCACCTCAGAAATTATCTTTTATCGTTTACCTACTCGAGGACGAGTAGGAACTAAGCTTGGGGATGCTGATACGTCTCCAACGTATCTATAATTTCCGATGTTCCATGCTTGTTTTATGACAATACCAACATGTTTTGTTCACACTTTATATCATTTTTATGCGTTTTCCGGAACTAACCTATTGACGAGATGCCGAGAGGCGGTTCTGTTTTCTGCTGTTTTTGGTTTCAGAAATCCTAGTAACGAAATATTCTCGGAATCGGACGAAATCAACGCCCAAGTTCCTATTTTCATCGGAAGCATCCAGAACACCCGGGAAGGACCAGAGGGGAGCCCTGGGGGCCCCACACCACACCCCAGCGCGGCCAGGGGGGGGGGCCACGCCCCCCTATAGTGTGGGCCCCCCAGAGACCTTCCGACTCCGATTCTTCGCCTATTTAAGCCGTCGTGACCTAAAACTTCGACACCAATTGACGAAACTCCAGAAAGACTCCAGGGGCGCCGCCGCCATCGCGAAACTCCAATTCGGGGGACAGAACTCTGTTCCGGCACCCTGCCGAGACGGGGAATTGCCCCCGGAGCCATCTCCACCGCCGTCTTCACCGCCATCTTCACCGCCATCGCTGCCTCCATGATGAGGAGGGAATAATCCACCCCCGAGGCTGAGGGCTCCGCTGTAGCTATGTGGTTCATCTCTCTCCATGTACCTCAATACAATGATCTCATGAGCTGCTTTACATGATTGAGATTCATATGAGTTTTGTATCACTACTATCTATGTGCTACTCTAGCAAAGTTATTAAAGTAGTTCTATTCCTCCTGCACGTGTGTAAAGGTGACAGTGTGTGCACCGTGTTAGTACTTGGTTTATGCTATGATCATGATCTCTTGTAGATTGCGAAGTTAACTATTGCTATGAAAATATTGATGTGATCTATTCCTCCTACATATGCATGAAGGTGACAGTGTGCATGCTATGTTAGTACTTGGTTTAGTCTATTGATCTATCTTACACTATAAGGTTACTTAAACATGAGCATTATTGTGGAGCTTGTTAACTCCGGCATTGAGGGTTCGTGTAATCCTACGCAATGTGTTCATCATCCAACAAAAGTGTAGAGTATGCATTTATCTATTCTGTTATGTGATCAATGTTGAGAGTGTCCACTAGTGAAAGTGTAATCCCTAGGCCTTGTTCCTAAATACTGCTGCGTTACTACTGCTTGTTTCTTGTTTCTTTACTGCGTTACTACTGCTGCAATACTACCACCATCAACTACACGCCAGCAAGCTATTTTCTGGCACCGTTGCTACTGCTCATACTTATTCATACCACCTGTATTTCACTATCTCTTCGCCGAACTAGTGCACCTATTTGGTGTGTTGGGGACACAAGAGACTTCTTGCTTTGTGGTTGCAGGGTTGCATGAGAGGGATATCTTTGACCTCTTCCTCCCTGAGTTCGATAAACCTTGGGTGATCCACTTAAGGGAAAACTTGCTGCTGTTCTACAAACCTCTGCTCTTGGAGGCCCAACACTGTCTACAGGAAAGGAGGGGGAACGTGGACATCAATTATCTAAGTCTGATGAAGATGAACACATGGGATGCTAATTAGTAGTAATAGGGTTCCCATATTTTAGGTGGATTTGAACTAGTATTTAGTTGCTAGATATGAATCTATGATTACTAATGCAGTAACATGATCACATGTTACTTGGGTTTAGGTTTGGAATCAATTTAGGGTTCACACATAAAATAGTGGAGCTAGGATTCCTAATGGAATTAGGGTTTTAGGAATCACATGAAATGATAGGGTTGTAATATCATTCCATGTGGAATTTAGGGTTTGCTATTTATCATTTAATTCTATGATTAATAACTTCATTTTAAAATTGAAGTTATTAGTAACTTGGAAATAAAAATAATATTGTATTTGGTATTTTATTATTTTTAAACAATTTACTAATTAGGGTAATTATTAATCAAGGTTTAAATTTCCACTAATAGAAATTGAATAGGATAACAAATAAAGAAAATGAGTTTTCATGTTTTCTTTATTTTCTTACTGGTTTTAATTATTTTATAAATGTTTTCTTCATTTCTGAATTTTAATTGTATTTAGAATTAAAATTAAAGGCTTAAATAACAAGTATTAAATAATTAAATTTTTATTAAAAATAAAAATTTTATTTTATATTTTTATTGGATAGAGTTTTCTTTTCTAAGAATTTTAATATCTTATTTATATTTTTCTGACTTAAATTGAATTTTCTATATTTATTTGAAGTTGCAGTAATTAAATAGGATTTGAAATAGAACGAAATTTACTAATTACACCCGTGCTTGTGCTACTCACAGACACAGACAGGTGGGTTCTGGCTGAGTCAGCTGCTACGTAGCGCCGACGTGGCAAGAAGCACGGTGGCGGGCGGGCAGTGGTGGTGGTCGCCGGCGTTCCAGCGCTTGCGCGGCCAAGCTACCTTTACTAAGAGACTAAGCGCGTCGAGGCGAACATGTGGGTGCCAACGCCGCCCTGAATTGGTCGCCGGAGCAAGCTCGATGGCGAGGCCGAGCGGCGGCGCTCGCAGGCTACCGGCGCGGGCACGATTAAGGGCGTAATCGAGAGGGCTAGGAGGCGCTTGAGCATCAGTGGCTCACCCTGGTTGCGATGGACGCGACGACGAGGTCGATGGAGGTCCAAATCGCCGGAATTAATGGCTCCGGCCGTCGGAGAAGATGGGGTCGATGGCGAGGCTACGGCTCACCCCAGCTCGATTCCTCTTGCAGGTAGAGATAGTCGAGGACGGCGATGCTGATGGTGGCCACGGTGAAGCTCGGGGAGGTCCCTACCGGCGGCGATGGTTGGAGTATGAGCTTTAATTAGTGAACAATTCTAGGGTTCTCATCATATTCACCTAATGGAAATTGGTTTGAATCTCAATTAGGGCCTAGCTTTATATTATGATCACCATAGTGATACGTAAACTAAAGTGGAGATATAATTCTAGGTTGTAGATATGAGATGGCACATTAGAGTATTTGCTAGGGTTTAATCTCCCCTAACCATGATAAGATGGTTACTTGCTTCATATCTTATGTGCTTCTCTAATTACTAACGATTTGAGAATTGGTTTTATCTTCTACCAATTAACTTCTATTATCATCCCCAATTTATCATTAAAGTAACTACATTGGTTATAGTTCTTTTTTATAGTTAACTTTTGTCATATGGATGGATGGTTTCTCACTATATTAAGTATGGAGTCTTACTCTAAGATTTTCTTATGTTTCTTAAGTGAAGAATAAGTGGAATGTAGATGTAGTAGAATTCTACTTATGATCACCAAGTGGTTCACAAGTTAAGGTTAGGATATAAGCCTATGGTTGCTTACTAGGTACCTCCCTATGATTTCATGTGGTGAATGATATCTACTTATCCTATTAGGGTTTAACTTATCCTCACATACCTCAAGAGCATGATCATGGATTAGGCATGATCAACTCATTCTGAATATCTCTACCTCAAGTTCTTAGGGTTTATGATCATCACTCAATTTATAATGATCAAGGTTTGGCTTCATAAGGTATCTCTCATTAAATAGGTTTCTCACTCCCATGATCAAGCATTGTCTTGATCAACTAGGGTATAGTACTTCTAATTTACCTTCTTGAATGGGACTACTATGGTTGCCTCTAAAGCTTATATCCCAGGAGAATGCCTGAGATATTATGTTAGGGTTCTACTTAATCAATGATGATATAATCATCTGGTTACATGGATAGTTCTCTTCCCCAAGTCCAAGTGTTGCCTCATTAACTTGAGTGTAACACCATAACTTGAGCTCTCTCTCATATGAATAGTTTATTCTAGGGTTTATGGTGTACTCTATATTTACTTAGGTATCTAGGCTAAGATTCCACTTGGTTAACTTAATTGGATTAGTCTCCTCCCTATTTCATCAACTCATGGATATTATCTTATCCAATTGGATATTTGGTTATCTCACCCCTCCAATATGAAATGGTTTACAAATCTAATACTTTAGTTCAATGGTTGTCACTTATTCTTGAATAGGTAAAGCTATGATTTGTATGATTGGTCTCTCTCATTTGGAAAGGTCTTTAATACTAACCTAAGGTTAGGCTCCATAGAGAATGATGTGATCATCAATATCTATGTTTAATATAACTGGGTTCTCTCTCTAGGGATGGTCTGGGATAATATCCTAGGGTTTCTCTTCAAGGTGATGGTTGGAATACATGGATGTATATCCAAGGTTTTAGCTTAAGGTTTTCCATTGCTTCTCTAATAAATACTATAGAACTCTCACCTCTCTAGGTTGGATGATTAATAATTTGGAATAGAGAAGAATTATGTTCTTTAGTTGGATCTCCTTGTCTTGCTTCCAAGATTGAGGTGGAATGATTACCATGATATTCATGCTAGGATCATGGATTGGTTTAAGACATGGAAAAGATAAGTCAAGAATGGTTTCTCCATTTTATTGTTACTTGATTTGCAATTGAATTGGTGTTCATATGTTATGACAAGGAATATCATGTTGTGATCTTTAAAAAGATCAATAAATTGATCATTGAGTAAAGTGTTGTTGTGTTGATTATTAGTTCCATTTGATCTAACCCCTTAGATCAAATCATCTCTACCCAAAACAAGGTTTTAACAAAGTCACTTTGAGGTTTATAGCGCTTGACTTGATGAGCTACTTCAATTCCACCAAGGTCAAGTGAAACTTCAGTTACTATGACTGTTTTACTTTAAAGCGCGAAAATTCCCCAGATTTTCTATGCATGAATGCAATGCACACATTTGTTTCCTCTATTTTTGTAACCCCATTACCTGGGATATTACAACGCGTCCGTTGGGAACCCAAGAGGAAGGTGTGATGCGTACAGCAGTGAGTTTCCCTCAGTAAGAAACCAAGGTTAGTGCAGCGCAACACCAGGGATTCCGGCGCCAACGTGGAACCTGCACAACACAACAAATTACTTTACCCCAACGTGACAGTGATGTTGTCAATCTCACTGGCTTGCTGTAACAAAGGATTAGATGTATAGTGTGGATGATGATGTTTGCAGAGAACAGTAGAACGAGTATTGCAGTAGATTGTATTCGATGTAAAAGAATGGACCGGGGTCCACAGTTCACTAGTGGTGTCTCTCCCATAAGATAAACAGCATGTTGGGTGAACAAATTACAGTTGGGCAATTGACAAATAAAGAGGGCATGACCATGCACATACATGTTATGATGAGTATTGTGAAATTCAATTGGGCATTACGACAAAGTACATAGACCGCTATCCAGCATGCATCTATGCCTAAAAAGTCCACCTTCAGGTTATCAACCGAACCCCCTCCAGTATTAAGTTGCAAACAACAGACAATTGCATTAAGTATGGTGCGTAATGTAATCAACAAATACATCCTTAGACATAGCATTGATGTTTTATCCCTCGTGGCAACAGCACATCCACAACCTTAGGGGTTGCTGTCACTCCCCCAGATTTAATGGAGACATGAAGCCACTATCGAGCATAAATACTCCCTCTTGGAGTTACAAGTATCAACTTGGCCAGAGCCTCTACTAGCAATGGAGAGTATGCAAGATCATAAACAACACATAGATAGATTGATAATCAACATAGCATAGTATTCCATATTCATCGGAACCCAACAAACGCAACATGTAGCATTACAAATAGATGATCTTGATCATGTTAGGCAGCTCACAAGATCCGACAATGATAGCACAATTAGGAGAAGACGACCATCTAGCTACTGCTATGGACCCATAGTCGAGGGGTGAACTACTCACACATCACTCCAGAGGCGACCATGGCGGTGAAGAGTCCTCCGGGAGATGATTCCCCTCTCCGGCAGGGTGCCGGAGGTGATCTCCTGAATCCCCGAGATGGGATTGGTGATGGCGGCGTCTCTGGAAGGTTTTCCGTATCGTGGCTCTCGGTACTGGGGTATTCGCGACGAAGACTTTAAGTAGGCGGAAGGGCGGAGTCGGAGAGCTGACGAGGGGGCCACACGCTAGGGCCACGCCGCCCTAGTGTGGCGGCGCCTCGTCGCCCCACTTCGGTTCCCTTTCGGTGTTCTGGAAGCTTCGTGGAAAAATAGGCCCCTGGGCGTTGATTTCGTCCAATTCCGAGAATATTTCCTTACTACGATTTCTGAAACCAAAAACAGCAGAAAACAGCAACTGGCTCTTCGGCATCTCGTTAATAGGTTAGTGCCAGAAAATGCATAAATATGACATAAAGTATGTATAAAACATGTGAGTATCATCATAAAACAAGCATGGAACATAAGAAATTATCGATACGTTGCAGACGTATCAGCCCAACAGTGTCTACATGAAAAGAAGTGTGAGTAGACATCAAGCTATTTTCTGGCGCCGTTGCCGGGGAGGAAAGGTAAAAGGCATGCGCACTCCGGTCCCAGGTAACTAAGTTATTTTCTGGTGCCATTGTAAGTGCTCGAAGCTATTTCCTTTAGATCCTGCAATTGCATCTTTTTGTTTCTTGTTTTACACTAGTAAGGCATAATGGAAAACAACTGTGAGATTTTTAATTTATTTCCTAAGTTAAGACATGAATTGTGTGATGCAAAAATTAAAAAACCTATGGAACCTTATTTGCATGCTCGTAGCAATGTTATTAGTATGAACGCAATCACTGCTAATGCTATGGAGAAGTCTAAGCTTGGGGAAGCTAGTTTTTATGATCTTTTTAGCTTCCCATCTTTAGGAGAGAAAATTTGCTCTCATAATACTTTATCTCCCATATGCGATAACTCTAATGATGCTTGTGATATTTTAAATCCACCTACTGCAAGTACTGCTTTCAAGATACCCATGAAAATTATTGAACGTGTCATGGATAACCGCTATGAAGGGGATGGAACTGTCCATCCTGGAGATCATTTACTGTTTTTGCATGAATTATGCGGGTTATTCAAGTGTGCAGGTATCTCTATGGATGAAGTGAGGAAGAAACTATTCTCTATTTCGCTGTCTGGTAAAGCGGCGCATTGGTATAAATTACTGAAGAATAGTCATTCTCTTGGTTGGGAGGAAATTGTATTTCTCTTTTATTCTAAATTTTATCCTCCTCATGAAGTGCATATTGATAGGAATTACATTTATAACTTTTATCCTCGTAATGGAGAGATTATTTCTCAAGCATGGGGGAGATTGAAGTCACTAATGCTCAAATATCCCATTCATGAGCTCCCCCGTAATGTTATTTTTAATAATTTTTATGCAAGGCTTTCAGGACATCATGATACGTCTCCGACGTATCGATAATTTCTTATGTTCCATGCTTGTTTTATGACAATACCTACATGTTTTGTTCACACTTTATGATGATTTTATGCGTTTTCCGGAACTAACCTATTGACAAGATGCCGAAGTGCCAGTTCCTGTTTTCTGCTGTTTTTGGTTTCAGAAATCCTAGTAAGGAAATATTCTCGGAATTGGACGAAATCAACGCCCAACATCTTAGAATCCCACGAAGCTTCCAGAACACACGAGAGCCACCAGAGGAGGGCCCTGTGGGCCCCAGATGATAGGCTGGCGCGGCCAGGGTGTGGGCCGCGCCCCCCTGTTGTGTCGCCGCCTCGTCGACCTTCCGACTCCGCCTCTTCGCCTATATAAAGGTCCCTGACCTAAAACATCGATACGGAAAAAACCACGGTACGAGAAACCTTCCAGTGCCGCCGCCATCGCGAAGCCAAGATCTGGGGGACAGGAGTCTCTGTTCCGGCACGCCGCCGGGATGGGAAGTGCCCCCGGAAGGCTTCTCCATCGTCACCACCACCATCTTCATCACCGCTGCTGTCTCCCATGAGGAGGGAGTAGTTCTCCATCGAGGCTAAGGGTTGTACCGGTAGCTATGTGGTTAATCTCTCTCCCTATGTACTTCAATACAACAATCTCATGAGCTGCCTTACATGATTGAGATTCATATGATGATTATTGTAATCTAGATGTCATTATGCTAGTCAAGTGGATTTTACTTATGTGATCTCTGGAGACTCCTTGTCCCACGTGTGTAAAGGTGACAGTGTGTGCACCGTGTGGGTCTCTTAGGCTATATTTCACTGAATACTTATTCACTGTTATGAATAGCATAGTGAAGTGCTTATTTATATCCCTTTATGATTGCAATGTGTTTTGTATCACTATTCATCTATGTGCTACTCTAGTGATGTTATTAAAGTAGTCTGTTCCTCATGCACGGTGTAATGGTGACAGTGTGTGCATCGTGTAGTACTTGGCGTAGGGTATGATTGTAATCTCTTGTAGATTATGAAGTTAATTATTGCTATGATAGTATTGATGTGATCTATGCCTCCTTCATAGTGTGATGGTGACAGTGTGCATGCTATGTTAGTACTTGGTTTAGTTGTGTTGATCTATCATGCACTCTAAGGTTATTTAAATATGAATATTGAATATTGTGGAGCTTGTTAACTCCGGCATTGAGGGTTCGTGTAATCCTACACAATTAGAGGTGTTCATCATCCAACAAGAGAGTGTAGAGTATAGCATTTATCTATTTTGTTATGTGATCAATGTTGAGAGTGTCCACTAGTGAAAGTATAATCCCTAGGCATTGTTTCCAAATACTGAAATCGCTGCTTGTTTACTGTTCTACTGCATCTGTACTTCCTGCAATATTACCACCATCAACCACACGCCAGTTGTAGCATCAAGGTATTTTCTGGTGCCGTTACTACTGCTCATATATATTCATACCACCTGTATTTCACTATCTCTTCGCCGAACTAGTGCACCTATACATCTGACAAGTGTATTAGGTGTGTTGGGGACACAAGAGACTTCTTGCTTTGTGGTTGCAGGGTTGCTTGAGAGGGATATCTTTGACCTCTTCCTCCCTGAGTTCGATAAACCTTGGGTGATCCACTTAAGGGAAACTTGCTGCTGTTCTACAAACCTCTGCTCTTGGAGGCCCAACACTGTCTACAAGAATAGAAGCACCCGTAGACATCAAGCACTTTTCTGGCGCCGTTGCCAGGGAGGAAAGGTAAAGGTACTCACACTCCGGATCTCGGCTACTAAGCTATTTTCCGGCGCCGTTGTAAGTACTCGAAGCTATTTCCTTTAGATCCTGCAATTGCATCTTTTTGTTTCTTGTTTTACACTAGTTTGGCATAATGGAAAGCAACATGGAGCTTTTTATTCTTTTTCCTGAGTTAAGACATGGATGGTTTGATGCGAAAATTAAAAACCCATGGAACATATTAGTATGAACACTTTGAACACCATTGTTGCTAATGATATGGAAAATTCTAAGCTTGGGGAAGCTGGTTTTGATGAGCATGATCTTTTTAGTTCCCCAAGCATTGAGGAGAAAATTTACTTTGATGATACTTTGCCTCCTATTTATGATGATTATAATGATAGTAGTCTTTTAGTGCCACCTGTTATGGAGGATAAATTTGATTATGATTACAATTTGCCTCCTATATTTGATGATGAGAATAATAATGATAGCTACTTTGTTGAATTTGCTCCCACTACAACTAATAAAATTGATTATGCTTATGTGGAGAGTAATAATTTTATGCATGAGACTCATGATAAGAATGATTTATGTGATAGTTATATTGTTGAGTTTGCTCATGATACTACTGAAAGTTATTATGGGAGAGGAAAATATGGTTGTAGAAATTTTCATGTTACTAAAACACCTTTCTTTTTGCTGAAAATCTTGAAGCTGCACTTGTTTTATCTTTCTATGCTTGTTGCACTATGCTTCATGAATTTGTTTATTTACAAGATTCCTTTTCATAGGAAGCATGTTAGGCTTAAATGTGTTTTGAATTTGCCTCTTGACGCTCTCTTTTGCTTCAACTCTTATTTCTTGCGAGTGCATCATTAAAACTGCTGAGCCCATCTTAATGGCTATAAAGAAAGAACTTCTTGGGAGATAACCCATGTGTTTATTTTACTACAGAAATTTTGTTTTGTATTTGTGTCTTGGAAGTTTTTACTACTGTAGCAACCTCTCCTTATCTTAGTTTTGTTGCATTGTTGTGCCAAGTAAAGTCTTTGATAGCAAGGTTGATACTAGATTTGGATTACTGCGCAGAAACAGATTTCTTGCTGTCGCAAATCTGGGCCTAATTCACTGTAGGTAACTCAGAAAATTATGACAATTTACGTGAGTGATCCTCAGATATGTACGCAACTTTCATTCTATTTGAGCATTTTCATTTGAGCAAGTCTGGTGCCTCAATAAAATTCGTCTTTACGGACTGTTCTGTTTTGACAGATCCTGCCTTTTATTTCGCATTGCCTCTTTTGCTATGTGGGATGGATTTCTTTGTTCCATTAACTTCCAGTAGCTTTAGGCAATGTCCAGAAGTGTTAAGAATGATTGTGTCACCTCTGAACATGTGAGTTTTTGATTATGCCCTAACCCTCTAATGAGTTTGTTTCGAGTTTGGTGTGGAGGAAGTTTTCAAGGGTCAAGAGAGGAGGATGATACAATATGATCAAGAAGAGTGAAAGCTCTAAGCTTGGGGATGCCCCGGTGGTTCATCCCTGCATATTTCAAGAAGACTCAAGCATCTAAGCTTGGGGATGCCCAAGGCATCCCCTTCTTCATCGACAAATTATCAGGTTCCTTCTCTTCAAACTATATTTTTATTCCATCACATCTTATGTACTTTACTTGGAGCGTCTGTTTGTTTTTGGTTTTATTTTTGTTTGAATAAATGCTTGTGTGGGGAGAGACATGCTCCGCTGGTTCATATGAACACATGTGTTCTTAGCTTTTAATTTTCATGGCGAAGGTTGAAACTGCTTCGTTAATTGTTATATGGTTGGAAACAGAAAATGCTACATGTGGTAATTGGTATGATGTCTTGAATAATTTGATACTTGGCAATTGCTGTGCTCATATAGATCATGTTTAAGCTCTTGCATCATATGCTTTGCACCTATTAATGAAGAACTACATAGAGCTGGTTAAAATTTGGTTTGCATGATTGGTCTCTCTAAGGTCTAGATATTTTCTTGTAAAGGTGTTTGAACAACAAGGAAGACGGTGTAGAGTCTTATAATGCTTGCAATATGTCTTTTATATGAGTTTTGATGTACCGGTTCATACTTGTGTTTGTTTCAAATTACCTTGCTAGCCTAAGCCTTGTATTGAGAGGGATTACTTCTCATGCATCCAAAATCCTTGAGCCAAACACTATGCCACTTGTGTCCACCATACCTACCTACTACATGGTATTTCTCCGCCATTCCAAAGTAAATTGCTTGAGTGCTATCTTTAAACACTTCAAAATTTATTACCTCTTATTTGTGTCAATGTTTTATAGCTCATGAGGAAGTATGTGGTGTTTATCTTTCAATCTTGCTAGGCAACTTTCACCAATGGACTAGTGGCTTCATCCGCTTGTCCAATAATTTTGCAAAAATAGCTGGCAATGGGGTTCCCAGCCCCAACTAATTAACTTTCATAATTTTACAAAAAAATAGACACTCCTCCATGGTATGTGATTGTTGGACGGCACCCGGGGATTCGGTTAGCCATGGCTTGAGAAAGCAAAGGTGGGGAGGAGTGTCATCTAAATAAAACTAAAATAAAAAGGCACTCCTTCATGGTATGAGATTGTTGGCAGGCACCCGAGGATTCGGTTAGCCATGGTTTGTGAAAGTAAAGGTTGGAAGGAGTGCCACCCAAAAATAAAAATGTTTCATGGGAGTCGCTCTTTGAAAGTCTGTCTGGCAAGGGGGTTAGAGTGCCCACTACCATTCGTTGACAACAACAAACACCTCTCAAAACTTTACTTTTATGCTCTCTTTATGTTTTCAAAATCAAAGCTCTAGCACAAATATAGCAATGGATGCTTCCCTCTGCGAAGGGCCTTTCTTTTACTTTTATGTTGAGTCAGTTCACCTATTTCTCTCCATCTCAAGAAGCAAACACTTGTGTGAATTGTGCACTGATTCCTACATACTTGCATATTGCACTTGTTATATTACTTTATGTTGACAATATCCATGAGATATACATGTTACAAGTTGAAAGCAACCGCTGAAACTTAATCGTCCTTTGTGTTGCTTCAATGTCTTTACTTTGAATTTATTGCTTTATGAGTTAACTCTTATCCAAGACTTATTGATGCTTGTCTTGAAAGTACTATTCATGAAAAGTCCTTGCTATATGATTCAGTTGTTTAATCATTGTCTTTACCATTGCTTTGAATCGCTGCATTCATCTCATATACTTTGCAATAGTATGATTAAGATCATGTTGGTAGCATGTCACTTCAGAAATTATCTTTGTTATCGTTTACCTACTCGGGACGAGTAGGAACTAAGCTTGGGGATGCTGATACGTCTCCGACGTATCGATAATTTCTTATGTTCCATGCTTGTTTTATGACAATACCTACATGTTTTGTTCACACTTTATGATGATTTTATGCGTTTTCCGGAACTAACCTATTGACGAGATGCCGAAGTGCCAGTTCCTGTTTTCTGCTGTTTTTGGTTTCAGAAATCCTAGTAAGGAAATATTCTCGGAATTGGACGAAATCAACGCCCAGCATCTTAGAATCCCACGAAGCTTCCAGAACACCCGAGAGCCACCAGAGGAGGGCCCTGTGGGCGCCAGATGATAGGCTAGCGCGGCCAGGGTGTGGGCCGCGCCCCCCTGTTGTGTCACCGCCTCGTCGACCTTCCGACTCCGCCTCTTCGCCTATATAAAGGTCCCTGACCTAAAACATTGATACGGAAAAAACCACGGTACGAGAAACCTTCCAGAGCCGCCGCCATCGCGAAGCCAAGATCTGGGGGACAGGAGTCTCTGTTCCGGCACGCCGCCGAGACGGGGAAGTGCCCCCGGAAGACTTCTCCATCGTCACCACCGCCATCTTCATCACCGCTGCTGTCTCCCATGAGGAGGGAGTAGTTCTCCATCGAGGCTAAGGGCTGTACCGGTAGCTATGTGGTTAATCTCTCTCCCTATGTACTTCAATACAACAATCTCATGAGCTGCCTTACATGATTGAGATTCATATGATGATGCTTGTAATCTAGATGTCATTATGCTAGTCAAGTGGATTTTACTTATGTGATCTCCGAAGACTCCTTGTCCCACGTGTGTAAAGGTGACAGTGTGTGCACCGTGTGGGTCTCTTAGGCTATATTTCATAGAATACTTATTCACTGTTATGAATAGCATAGTGAAGTGCTTATTTATATCCCTTTATGATTGCAATGTGTTTTGTATCACTATTCATCTATGTGCTACTCTAGTGATGTTATTAAAGTAGTCTATTCCTCCTGCACGGTGTAATGGTTACAGTGTGTGCATAGTGTAGTACTTGGCGTAGGGTATGATTGTAATCTCTTTTAGATTATGAAGTTAATTATTGCTATGATAGTATTGATGTGATCTATGCCTCCTTCATAGTGTGATGGTGACAGTGTGCATGCTATGTTAGTACTTGGTTTAGTTGTGTTGATCTATCATGCACTCTAAGGTTATTTAAATATGAATATCGAATATTGTGGAGCTTGTTAACTCCGGCATTGAGGGTTCGTGTAATCCTACACAATTAGTGGTGTTCATCATCCAACAAGAGAGTGTAGAGTATAGCATTTATCTATTCTGTTATGTGATCAATGTTGAGAGTGTCCACTAGTGAAAGTATAATCCCTAGGCCTTGTTTCCAAATACTGAAATCGCTGCTTGTTTACTGTTCTACTGCATCTGTACTTCCTGCAATATTACCACCATCAACCACACGCCAGTTGTAGCATCAAGCTATTTTCTGGTGCCGTTACTACTGCTCATATATATTCATACCACCTGTATTTCACTATCTCTTCGCCAAACTAGTGCACCTATAAATCTGACAAGTGTATTAGGTGTGTTGGGGACACAAGAAACTTCTTGCTTTGTGGTTGCAGGGTTGCTTGAGAGGGATATCTTTGACCTCTTCCTCCCTGAGTTCGATAAACCTTGGTTGATCCACTTAAGGAAAACTTGCTGCTGTTCTACAAACCTCTGCTCTTGGAGGCCCAACACTGTCTACAAGAATAGAAGCACCCGTAGACATCAAGCACTTTTCTTGCTAGATTTGGATTACTGCACAGAAACAGATTTCTTGCTGTCACGAATCCGGGCCTAATTCTCTGTAGGTAACTCAGAAAATTATGCCAATTTACGTGAGTGATCCTCAGATATGTACGCAACTTTCATTCAATTTGAGCATTTTCATTTGAGCAAGTCTGGCACAAATATAGCAATTTGGTTTCAAAACCAAAGCTCTAGCACAAATATAGCAATCAATGCTTTCCTCTGCGAAGGGCCTTTCTTTTACTTTTCATGTTGAGTCAGTTCACCTATTTCTCTCCATCTCAAGAAGCAAACACTTGTGTGAACTGTGCATTGATTCCTACATACTTGCATATTGCACTTATTATATTACTTTATGTTGACAATATCCATGAGATATACATGTTACAAGTTGAAAGCAACCGCTGAAACTTAATCTTCCTTTATGTTGCTTCAATGCCTTTACTTTGAACTTATTGCTTTATGAGTTAACTCTTATGCAAGACTTATTGATGCTTGTCTTGAAAGTACTATTCATGAAAAGTCTTTGCTATATGATTCAATTGTTTACTCATTGCATTACCATTGCTTTGATCGCTGCATTCATTACATGTGCTTACAATAGTATGATCAAGATTATGATGGCATGTCACTTCAGAAATTATCCTTGTTATCGTTTACCTACTCGGGACGAGCAGGAACTAAGCTTGGGGATGCTGATACGTCTCCAACGTATCGATAATTTCTTATGTTCCATGCCACTTTATTGATGATACCTACATGTTTTATGCATACATTATGTCATATTTATGCATTTTCCGGCACTAACCTATTAACGAGATACCGAAGAGCCAGTTGCTATTTTCTGCTGTTTTTGGTTTCAGAAATCCTAGTAAGGAAATATTCTCGGAATTGGACGAAATCAACGCCCAGGATCTTATTTTTCCACGAAGCTTCCAGAACACCGGAGAGGAAACGAAGTGGGGCGATGAGGCGGCCACACAACAGGGCGGCGCGGCCCAAGCCCTGGCCGCGCTGGCCTGCTGTGTGGGCCCCTCGCATCGCCCCTAAACCTACCTCCTCCGCCTACTTAAGCCTTCGTCGATAATAACTCCAGTACCAAGAGCCACGATACGGAAAACCTTCCAGAGACGCCGCCGCCGCCAATCTCATCTCGGGGGATTCAGGAGATCGCCTTCGGCACCCTGCCGGAGAGGGGAATCATCTCCCGGAGGACTCTTCACCGCCATGGTCGCCTCCGGAGTGATGAGTGAGTAGTTCACCCCTGGACTATGGGTCCATAGCAGTAGCTAGATGGTCGTCTTCTCCTAATTGTGCTATCATTGTTGGATCTTGTGAGCTGCCTAACATGATCAAGATAATCTATCTGTAATGCTACATGTTGTGTTTGTTGGGATCCGATGAATAGATAATACTATGCTATGTTGATTATCAATCTATTATCTATGTGTTGTTTATGATCTTGCATGCTCTCCATTACTAGTAGAGGCTCTGGCCAAGTTTTTTGCTTGTAACTCCAAGAGGGGGTATTTATGCTCGATAGTGGGTTCATGTCTCTATTAAATCTGGGGGAGTGACAGAAACCTCTAAGGTTGTGGATGTGCTGTTGCCACTAGGGATAAAACATCGATGCTATATCTAAGGATGTATTCGTTGATTACATTACGCACCATACTTAATGCAATTGTCTGTTGTTTGCAACTTAATACTGGAAGGGGTTCGGATGATAACCTGAAGGTGGACTTTTTAGGCATAGATGCATGCTGGATAGCGGTCTATGTACTTTGTAGTAATGCCCAATTAAATCTCACAATACTCATCATAACATGTATGTGCATGGTCATGCCCTCTTTATTTGTCAATTGCCCAACTGTAATTTGTTCACCCAACATGCTTATTCTTATGGGAGAGACGCCTCTAGTGAACTGTGGATCCCGGTCCATTCTTAACATCGAATACAATCTACTGCAATACTCGTTCTACTGTTTTCTGCAAACAATCATCATCCACACTATACATCTAATCCTTTGTTACAGCAAGCCGGTGGGATTGACAACCTCACTGTCACGTTGGGGCAAAGTAATTTGGTTGTGTTGTGCAGGTTCCACGTTGGCACCGGAATCCCTGGTGTTGCGCCGCACTACACTCCGCCGCCATCAACCTTCAACGTGCTTCTTGGCTCCTACTGGTTCGATAAACCTTGCTTTCTTACTGAGGGAAAACTTGCCGTTGTACGCATCACACCTTCCTCTTGGGGTTCCCAACGGTCGCGTGCTGTACGCGTATCACATCACAAGGACTATCTAGATGCCTGTTTGGAGGGATCTTTCACAAGCAAGGAGGTTGAAGCTAGGTGGGATCTTCTTGATCGGATTGAGGAGAACGCTGAAGATTGGGAGAACGACAAAGGTGGAGAGTCAGGTATAAATTATGATTATGAATGCATTGAAACTTTTATGGATACTGGTAAATTTCGAAATATGAGTGCTACCTATGGTCTTGACTCTCAAGTTGTTGCAAATCTTTATAAAGCTTTTGCCTCTCATTTTGAATTGCCTAAGAAGAATTTTGATAAGTATCATGAACCTTTTAAAGATGCTTGCATGAAGGATGAAATTGTTGTTAATGATTGCAATAAACATGCTCAAACTCCTAAGAATGCTATTTCCTATAAGCATGTTAATTTTTGTGGAATGCATAGACCCTGTGGAATTAATCAAATCGAAGATGAATATTGTATCCATCATATTAATGAAAAAACTAGAAAGTGGTCTAGGGCTCTAGATGATCTTGGTAAAAAAGTTTGTGCCCTTGATGGCGTGTAACTCACACGTTCGTTGGGAACCCCAACAAGAAGGTATGATGCGCACAGCAGCAAGTTTTCCCTCAGAAAGAAACCAAGGTTTATCGAACGAGGAGGAGCCAAGAAGCACGTTGAAGGTTGATGGCGGCGGGATGTAGTGCGGCGCAACACCAGGGATTCCGGCGCCAACATGGAACCTGCACAACACAACCAAAGTACTTTGCCCCAACGAAACAGTGAGGTTGTCAATCTCACCGGCTTGCTGTAACAAAGGATTAACCGTATTGTGTGGAAGATGATTGTTTGCAGAAAACAGTAGAACAGTATTGCAGTAGATTGTATTTCAGTATAGAGAATTGGACCGGGGTCCACAGTTCACTAGAGGTGTCTCTCCCATAAGATAAACAGCATGTTGGGTGAACAAATTACAGTTGGGCAATTGACAAATAAAGAGGGCATGACCATGCACATACATATTATGATGAGTATAGTGAGATTTAATTGGGCATTACGACAAAGTACATAGACCGCCATCCAGCATGCATCTATGCCTAAAAAGTCCACCTTCAGGTTATCATCCGAACCCCCTCCAGTATTAAGTTGCTAACAACAGACAATTGCATTAAGTATTGCGCGTAATGTAATCAGTAACTACATCCTTGAACATAGCACCAATGTTTTATCCCTAGTGGCAACAGCACATCCACAACCTTAGAACTTTCATCACTTGTCCCGAGATATCAATGGAGGCATGAACCCACTATCGAGCATAAATACTCCCTCTTGGAGTTACAAGCATCTACTTGGCCAGAGCATCTACTAGTAACGGAGAGCATGCAAGATCATAAACAACACATAGACATAACTTTGATAATCAACATAATAAGTATTCTCTATTCATCGGATCCCAACAAACACAACATATAGAATTACAGATAGATGATCTTGATCATGTTAGGCAGCTCACAAGATCCGACAATGAAGCACAATGGGGAGAAGACAACCATCTAGCTACTGCTATGGACCCATAGTCCAGGGGTAGACTACTCACACATCACTCCGGAGGCGACCATGGCGGCGTAGAGTCCTCCGGGAGATGAATCCCTCTCCGGCAGTGGTGCCGGAGGCGATCTCTGAATCCCCCGAGATGGGATCGGCGGCGGCGGCGTCTCGCAAGGTTTTCCGTATCGTGGCTCTCGATCGGGGGTTTCGCGACGGAGGCTTTAAGTAGGCGGAAGGGCAGGTCAGGGGGCCACACGAGGGCCCCACACTACAGGTCGGCGCGGCCAAGGGGCAGGCCGCGCCGCCCTAGGGTTTGGGCGCCTCGTGGCCCCACTTCGTCTCCTCTTCGGTCTTCTGGAAGCTTCGTGGCAAAATAGGACCCTGGGCGTTGATTTCGTCCAATTCCGAGAATATTTCGTTACTAGGATTTCTGAAACCAAAAACAGCAAGAAAACAAGAATCGGCACTTCGGCATCTTGTTAATAGGTTAGTTCCAGAAAATGCACGAATATGACATAAAGTGTGCATAAAACATGTAGATAACATCAATAATGTGGCATGGAACATAAGAAATTATCGATACGTCGGAGACGTATCAGCATCACCAAGCTTAGTTCTGCTCGTCCCGAGCAGGTAAAACGATAACACAGATAATTTCTGGAGTGACATGCCATCATAACCTTGATCATACTATTTGTAAAGCATATGTAGTGAATGCAGCGATCAAAACAATGTATATGACATGAGTAAACAAGTGAATCAGAAAGCAAAGACTTTTCATGAATAGCACTTCAAGACAAGCATCAATAAGTCTTGCATAAGAGTTAACTCATAAAGCAATAATTCAAAGTAAAGGCATTGAAGCAACACAAAGGAAGATTAAGTTTCAGTGGTTGCTTTCAACTTATAACATGTATATCTCATGGATATTGTCAACATAGAGTAATATAACAAGTGCAATATGCAAATATGTAGGAATCAATGCACAGTTCACACAAGTGTTTGCTTCTTGAGGTGGAGAGAAATAGGTGAACTGACTCAACAATGAAAGTAAAAGAATGGTCCCCATAGAGGAAAAGCATCGATTGCTATATTTGTGCTAGAGCTTTGATTTTGAAAACATGAAACAATTTTGTCAACGGTAGTAATAAAGCATATGTATCATGTAAATTATATCTTACAAGTTGCAAGCCTCATGCATAGTATACTAATAGTGCCCGCACCTTGTCCTAATTAGCTTGGACTACCGGATCATCACAATGCACATGTTTTAACCAAGTGTCACAAAGGGGTACCTCTATGCCGCCTGTACAAAGGTCTAAGGAGAAAGCTCGCATTGGATTTCTCGCTATTGATTATTCTCAACTTAGACATCCATACCGGGACAACATAGACAACAAATAATGGACTCCTCTTTTATGCATAAGCATGTAACAACAATTAATAATTTTCTCATATGAGATTGAGGATATATGTCCAAAACTGAAACTTCCACCATGGATCATGGCTTTAGTTAGCGGCCCAATGTTCTTCTCTAACAATATGCATGCTTAACCATAAGGTGGTAGATCGCTCTTACTTCAGACAAGACGAACATGCATAGCAACTCACATGAAATTCAACAAAGAGTAGTTGATGGCGTCCCCAGTGAACATGGTTATCGCACAACTAGCAACTTAATAAGAGATAAAGTGCATAAGTACATATTCAATACCACAATAGTTTTTAAGCTATTTGTCCCATGAGCTATATATTGCAAAGGTGAATGATGGGATTTTAAAGGTAGCACTCAAGCAATTTACTTTGGAATGGCGGAAAATACCATGTAGTAGGTAGGTATGGTGGACACAAATGGCATAGTGGTTGGCTCAAGTATTTTGGATGCATGAGAAGTATTCCCTCTCGATACAAGGTTTAGGCTAGCAAGGCTTATTTGAAACAAACACAAGGATGAACGGTGCAGCAAAACTCACATAAAAGACATATTGTAAATATTATAAGACTCTACACCGTCTTCCTTGTTGTTCAAACTCAATACTAGATATTATCTAGACCTTAGAGAAACCAAATATGCAAACCAAATTTTAGCATGCTCTATGTATTTCTTCATTAATGGGTGCAAAGCATATGATGCAAGAGCTTAAACATGAGCACAACAATTGCCAAGTATCACATTACCCAAGACATTATAGCAAATTACTACATGTATCATTTTCCAATTCCAACCATATAACAATTTAACGAAGAAGAAACTTCGCCATGAATACTATGAGTAGAAACTAAGGACATACTTGTCCATATGCTACAGCGGAGCGTGTCTCTCTCCCATAAAGTGAATGCTAGGATCCATTTTATTCAAACAAAACAAAAACAAAAACAAACCGACGCTCCAAGCAAAGCACATAAGATGTGATGGAATAAAAATATAGTTTCAGGGGAGGAACCTGATAATGTTGTCGATGAAGAAGGGGATGCCTTGGGCA
This sequence comes from Lolium perenne, assembly GCF_019359855.2. Taxonomy (NCBI): domain Eukaryota; kingdom Viridiplantae; phylum Streptophyta; class Magnoliopsida; order Poales; family Poaceae; genus Lolium; species Lolium perenne. The sequence goes on along the minus strand of NC_067248.2, from coordinate 26,547,747 downwards.
TCCCCAAGCTTAGATGCTTGAGTCTTCTTAGAATATGCAGGGGTGAACCACCGGGGCATCCCCAAGCTTAGAGCTTTCACTCTCCTTGATCATGTTGCATCATACTCCTCTCTTGATCCTTGAAAACTTCCTCCACACCAAACTCGAAACAACTCATTAGAGGGTTAGTGCACAATAAAAATTAACATGTTCAGAGGTGACACAAGCATTCTTAACACTTCTGGATATTACATAAAGCTACTGGACATTAATGGATCAAAGAAATTCATCCAACATAGCAAAAGAGGCAATGCGAAATAAAAGGCAGAATCTGTCAAAACAGAACAGTTCGTATTGAAGAATTTTAAAATGGCACCAGACTTGCTCAAATGAAAATGCTCAAATTGAATGAAAGTTGCGTACATATCTGAGGATCACGCACGTAAATTGGCATATTTTTCTGAGCTACCTACAGAGAGGCAGGTCGGAATTCGTGACAGCAAAGAAATCTGAAACTGCGCAGTAATCCAAATCTAGTATGAACTTTTCTATCAACGACTTTACTTGGCACAACAAAACACTAAACTAAGATAAGGAGAGGTTGCTACAGTAGTAAACAACTTCCAAGACACAAATATAAAATAAATTACTGTAGTAGAATAAACACATGGGTTATCTCCCAACAAGTTCTTTCTTTATAGCCATTAAGATGGGCTCAGCAATTTTAATGATGCACTCGCAAGAAATAGTAGTTGAAGCAAAAGAGAGCATCAAGAGGCAAATTCAAAACAAATTTAAGTCTAGCATGCTTCCTATGAAAAGGAATCTTGTACACAAATGAATTCATGAAGAACAAAGTGACAAGCATAAGAGGATAAAACACGAGTAACTTCAAGATTCTCAACATAAAGAGGGGAAATTTAATATTATTAAGATGCATATAACCATGTTTCCCTCTCTCATAATAACTTTCAGTAGCATCATGAGCAAACTCAACAATATAACTATCACATAAAGCATTCTTATCATGAGTCTCATGCATAAAATTATTACTCTCCACATAAGCATAATCAATTTTATTAGTTGTAGTGGGAGCAAATTCAACAAAGTGGCTATCATCATATATAGGAGGCATATTGTAATCATAAAAGAAAATTTTCTCCTCAATGCTTGGGGGACTAAAAAGATCATGCTCATCAAAGCCAGCTTTCCCAAGCTTAGAATTTTCCATAGCATTAGCAACAATGGTGTTCAAAGCATTCATAGTAATAACATTCCCATTAGCATGTATATAAAGTTCCATGGGTTTTTTAATTCTCTCTTCAAACACATCATGTCCTAATTCAAGATAAAGTTCATAAAGATCTCTCATATTTTTGTTGTTTTCCATTATGCTTAACTAGCAAAATAAAAACATGCATGATATTAAGTAAAGTAAAACGAGTAACTAATTTTTTTGTATTTTTAATATGGAGAACAAGATAGTAAATAAAGCAAAACTAGCAACTAATTTTTTTGTATTTTGATTTAGTGCAGCAAACAAAGTAGTAAATAAAACTAAGCAAGACAAAAACAAAGTAAAGAGATTGCAATGTGGAGACTCCCCTTGCAGCGTGTCTTGATCTCCCCGGCAACGGCGCCAGAAAAAGAGCTTGATGGCGTGTAACTCACACGTTCGTTGGGAACCCCAAGAGGAAGGTATGATGCGCACAGCAGCAAGTTTTCCCTCAGAAAGAAACCAAGGTTTATCGAACCAGGAGGAGCCAAGAAGCACGTTGAAGGTTGATGGCGGCGGGATGTAGTGCGGCGCAACACCAGGGATTCCGGCGCCAACGTGGAACCTGCACAACACAACCAAAGTACTTTGCCCCAACGAAACAGTGAGGTTGTCAATCTCACCGGCTTGCTGTAACAAAGGATTAACCGTATTGCGTGGAAGATGATTGTTTGCAGAAAACAGTAGAACAGTATTGCAGTAGATTGTATTTCAGTATAGAGAATTGGACCGGGGTCCACAGTTCACTAGAGGTGTCTCTCCCATAAGATAAACAGCATGTTGGGTGAACAAATTACAGTTGGGCAATTGACAAATAAAGAGGGCATGACCATGCACATACATATTATGATGAGTATAGTGAGATTTAATTGGGCATTACGACAAAGTACATAGACCGCCATCCAGCATGCATCTATGCCTAAAAAGTCCATCTTCAGTTTATCATCCGAACCCCCTCCAGTATTAAGTTGCTAACAACAGACAATTGCATTAAGTATTGCGCGTAATGTAATCAGTAACTACATCCTTGAACATAGCACCAATGTTTTATCCCTAGTGGGAACAGCACATCCACAACCTTAGAACTTTCTGTCACTGTCCCAGATATCAATGGAGGCATGAACCCACTATCGAGCATAAATACTCCCTCTTGGAGTTACAAGCATCTACTTGGCCAGAGCATCTACTAGTAACGGAGAGCATGCAAGATCATAAACAACACATAGACATAACTTTGATAATCAACATAACAAGTATTCTCTATTCATCGGATCCCAACAAATGCAACATATAGAATTACAGATAGATAATCTTGATCATGTTAGGCAGCTCACAAGATCCGACAATGAAGCACAATGGGGAGAAGACAACCATCTAGCTACTGCTATGGACCCATAGTCCAGGGGTAGACTACTCACACATCACTCCGGAGGCGACCATGGCGGCGTAGAGTCCTCCGGGAGATGAATCCCCTCTCCGGCAGGGTGCCGGAGGCGATCTCCTGAATCCCCCGAGATGGGATCGGCGGCGGCGGCGTCTCAGTAAGTTTTTCCGTATCGTGGCTCTCGGTACTGGGGGTTTCGCGACGGAGGCTTTAAGTAGGCGGAAGGGCAGGTCAGGGGGCCACACGAGGGCCCCACACTACAGGTCGGCGCGGCCAAGGGGTAGGCCGCACCGCCCTAGGGTGTGGGCGCCTCGTGGCCCCACTTCATCTCCTGTTCGGTCTTCTGGAAGCTTCGTGGCAAAATAGGACCCTGGGCGTTGATTTCGTCCAATTCCGAGAATATTTTGTTACTAGGATTTCTGAAATAAAAAACAGCAGAAAACAGCAACTGGCACTTCGGCATCTTGTTAATAGGTTAGTTCCAGAAAATGCACGAATATGACATAAAGTGTGCATAAAACATGTAGATAACATCAATAATGTGGCCTGGAACATAAGAAATTATCGATACGTCGGAGACGTATCAGCCCTCTATCCTTTTATTTGTGAACTTTGCCATAGAGTGGGTCATTTTAATTTTCAATGCTCCTCCAATGATAATTCGAACCCCATAAGTGCTGCAAATTTGTATTGTGATGATGAAATTACTCCTAATCAGCATGATGAACTTACTTTATTTTTGTGGTGTGAAGAGTTATCAAGAAAAATCTCTTTGTTACATATGAGTGATCTTGATATTGATGATGTCCTGCATGGGTGTTTTTCTTATTGCATTGATAATTGCCATACAAATACTTACATACAAAATGTTTTAGAAGATGACACCTTGCCAAAATATGATAGGACCGCTGTGTGTTTTGAACTTATTAATGAAAAGGAGGAATCCTCCCAAGTTTCTTCTATTGTTTCTGGAAATAAATCAGGTTATGTGGAGAAGCCTCCCTTTAAGCCTCGTCCTCCTAAAGAAGGAAACGAGGAGAAGGAAGAGAAGAAGAAGAAGAAGAAGAAGAAGAGGGGAACGAAGAAGAAGAAGAAGGGGAATAAAGAGAAAGAGGTAACGGCATATCCCCGCGTGTATGAGATAACAATAGGTAACCGTAAGTATGTTGCTCCTAATGATTATTATGATAACGAATCTGAGTACAATGATCTTCCTATGCCCTTTACCATCATTACTGATCATGATTTGAAAGAGCACACTACTTTTGATATTGAAAATCTCTGGGAAACTAATTCTGAAAATGATGATGATAATAATTGCCATAGTATCAGTACTATCCATGCTTCCTCCCATAATGATAGAGAAAGCTCTAAGCTTGGGGATGAGGTGTTTGAAAATCCTTTTGCTACTGATCATTATATGTTTGATACATCTCCTTCTAGTAACAATGATGGTATGGTCATAGATGAACCTACTGTGAAAGATAACTATTCTGTTTCTTATGATGACACTATGCCTCCGACCTTTGATGATTATTATAAAGAATGCTATGATATAGGTTATAACTATCCTTATGAAACTTGTCATATTTATGATTGGATTGCCAAAAACAATTCCTTTAATATGCAACTTGTTTTCCATGTTCAAATTCTTGATAATAATCTTGCTCCAATTACTATTAATGAGAAGAACTCTTCTTATGCCAAAATTAATGATACTTCTATGCATATGAACCATGATAAGAATGTTTTAAGTGATGGGTATATTGTTGAGTTTGTTCATGATGCTACTGAAAATCTTTATGAGAGAGGAAAATATGATTGTAGAAATTTTCATGTTACTAAAACACCTCTCTATATGCTGAGAATTTTGAAGTTACTCGTGTTTTATCTTCCTATGCTTGTCACTTTGCTCTTCATGAATTTGTTTATTTACAAGATTCCTTTTTATAGGAAGTGGGTTAGACTTAAATGTGTTTTGAATTTGCTTTTTGATGCTCTCTTTTGCTTCAACTTTTATTTCTTGGGAGTGCATCATTAAAATTGCTGAGCCTATCTTAATGGCTATAAAGAAAGCACTTCTTGGGAGATAACCCATGTTTTTTATTTTGCTACTGTTTTGTTGTGTCTTGGAAGTTGTTACTACTGTAGCAAGCTGTCCTTATCTTTATTTTATTGCATTTGTTGTGCCAAGTAAAGTCTTTGATAGTAAGGTTGATACTAGATTTGGATTACTGCGCAGAAACAAATTTCTGTCTGTCACGAATTTGGGCAGGGTTCTCTGTAGGTAACTCAGAAAAATCTGCCAATTTACGTGAGTGATCCTCATATATATACGCAACTTTCATTCAATTTGAGCATTTTCATCTGAGCAAGTCCAGTGCCTCTAAAAAATTCGTCTTTACGGACTGTTCTGTTTTGACAGATTATGCCTTTTATTTCGTATTGCCTCTTTTGCTGTGTTGGATAGATTTCTTTATTCCATTAACTTCCAGTAGCTTTGGGCAATGTCCAGAAGTGTTAAGAATGATTGTATCACCTCTGAACATGTGAATTTTTGATTATGCACTAACCCTCTAATGAGTTTGTTTCGAGTTTGGTGTGGAGGAAGTTTTCAAGGGTCAAGAGAGGAGAATGATATATGATTAAGAAGAGTGAAAAGTCTAAGCTTGGGGATGCCCCCGTGGTTCATCCGTGCATATTTCAAGAAGACTCAAGCGTCTAAGCTTGGGGATGCCCAAGGCATCCCCTTCTTCATCAACAATTTATCAGGTTTCTTCTATTGAAACTATATTTTTATTCCGTCACATCTTATGTACTTTACTTGGAGCGTCTGTGTGCTTTTATTTTCGTTTTTGTTATTTTAATTCTCTGAATAAATGCTTGTGTGGGAGAGAGACACGCTCCGTTGGTTCATATGAACACATGTGCTCTTAGCTTTTAATGTTCATGGCGAAGGTTGAAACTGCTTCGTTCATTGTTATATGGTTGGAAACAGAAAATGCTACATGTGGTAATTGGTATAATGTCTTGAATAATGTGATACTTGGCAATTGTTGTGCTCATATGGATCATGTTTAAGCTCTTGCATCATATACTTTGCACCTATTAGTGAAGAAATACATAGAGCTTGCTAAAATTTGGTTTGCATGATTGGTCTCTCTAAGGTCTAGATATTTTCTGGTAAGGGTTTGAGCAACAAGGAAGACAGTGTAGAGTCTTATAATGCTTGCAATATGTTTTTATGTGAGTTTTGCTGTACCGGTTCATACTTGTGTTTGCTTCAAATAACCTTGCTAGCCTAAGCCTTGCATTGAGAGGGAATACTTCTCATGCATCCAAAATCCTTGAGCCAATAACTATGCCATTTTTGTCCACCATACCTACCTACTACATGGTATTTCTGTGCCATTCCAAAGTAAATTGCTTGAGTGCTACCTTTAAAATTCCATTCTTTCTCTTTGCATGCCTGCGCTATTTGCGTTGCCGTCGACGGCAGCAAGACCCTGCGGCCATCCGTAGTCTCATGCTCAACTGCTGGGAACTACAGCAATGGAAGTCAGTACCACAAGAACCTCTACAACCTCCTTTAGGCGATCCCCATGGCCGCCGCGCAGAACGGTGGCTTCTTCAATGGCACAGTCGGACTCGGTGCAGAGGTCGATGAGGTATTCGGCCTCGTCATATGCTACGCCGACAGCACTGACACCGAGTGCGTGGACTGCCTTACCGGTGCGCCTGAGGGAATCACGAAGTTGTGCCCGCACAGCCGAACGGTTCGTGCTGTCTATGGCGCCTGCACCCTTCGGTACTCCAACGAATCGTTCTTCTCCGTCGCCGACCTTGCCATCGAGCACCACCATGTGCAACAAATACCACCATATTACAGTGATGCAGTTACACTTGCAGCGTATCTCCTCGATACTGCTGGCATGAGTCGCACAAGGTTCGAGTTGTTTCGTCGGCTCGCGGAGAGGGCTGGGTTATCGGCTGGGCGAGTTGCTTGGGACATCCAACAGCTCAACGATGCACAGGAGATGACCGCGGGGGTGCAGTGCACAAGGGACCTGCTAGCAAGAGAGTGCCTGCGTTGCCTCTCCAACTTCACTGATCAGCTGCCGCGATTGTTGCCGACCAACAGCAGCGGTGCCATCAAGGGATACAGTTGCTACCTGATTTATTTCATCACCACCAAAAAGCCTTTGGTTCGGGATTTGGTCCATAGATGGGACAACGATATTTATGAGACGAGTAGCGACCGGGCAGCCATGGAGTCAGAACGCAGTATTGAGCGCCAAAAACAGGAGCACCAAAACCAGGAGCGCCAAAAACAGCGACGACGAAAGGTGGCTATCATCATGGGCCTTGTCTTCGGTGCAACGGTGCTCGTGCTCTGCATGATTGGCCTATCTGTGCGGTACAAGTTGAACTGGTGGCAAAGGCGCATGGCTGCGGCCAAAGTCTTCACAAGATCAGCGGCCAAGGTCTTCACAAGATCAGCGCTGCTGAAAGAGATGGCCTACTTCCGCGGAAAAAGACTATATCACGACGAGCTGGAGCAAGGGACTGGCCCCAGGAGATTCACATACCATGAGCTCGCGGCTGCCACCGACGGCTTCTCCAGCGGGAACAAGCTAGGTGAAGGAGGCTTCGGGTCTGTCTTCCGGGGGTTCATTACAGATGCAAACCTCCACATCGCCGTAAAGAAAGTGTCCAAGAGCTCCCGCCAGGGCTGGAAGGAGTTTGTTTCTGAGGTGAAGATAATCAGCCAGCTCCGACATAGAAACCTTGTGCAGCTCCTTGGATGGTTCAACGGTGGCAATGATGACGATCTCCTGCTCGTTTACGAACTGATGCCCAACGGCAGCCTGGATGCTCACTTGTACAAGCCAGACCACCTCCTGCCATGGACAGTTAGGTATGAGGTCGCGCTTGGCCTTGGCTCCGCGCTGTTGTATCCGCACCAAGAGATGGAGCAGTGTGTCGTCCACAGGGACATCAAGCCGAGCAATATCATGTTGGACGTGTCCTTCAAAGCCAAGCTCGGTGATTTCGGGCTAGCAAGGTAACCAAGGTTTGTGTGCGACGGCCGGGAATCGCTCACGACGGGCGCAGCCGGGACGCTTGGGTACATGGACCCAAAGTGCGTGTTCTCAGGCACGGCCAGCATGGAGTCTGATGTGTACAGCTTTGGGGTCGTACTGTTAGAAATCGCATGCTGTCGAAGGCCAGCCGTGGTCCGAGACGATGACGAGGGAGCTGTCATCCACCTGGTGCAGTGGGTCTGGGAGGCGTATGGCCAAGGGGCCATCCTCGAGGCAGCGGATGTGCGGCTGGACGGCAAGTTCGTCGAGCAGGAGATGGAGCGTGTCATGGTGGTCGGGCTCTGGTGCGGGCACCCCGATCCCGTCCTGAGGCCATCCATGAGGCAGGCCGTCAGCGTTCTACGGTTGGAGACGCCACTGCCGAGCCTCCCTGTGAAGATGCCGGTCCCAGCCTACATTTGGCCGCCACTGGCTGATGACTCTTTTGGTTCTCTGGGGAATACTGGCGGCATCAGCAGCGGCGATACCAGCACGACCCATTCAACTCGAAACAAAGTTGAATTGATGATCGTCAATCATGACATTTAGGATCGTTTCAGTAAATTTCAAGTACTAATTGACTACCTGTAACTAATGGAATTGCTCTATATGTATGCTTGAACTGAACCAAGCTCAGCAAAACCTGAGCTACTCGAGATTTTGACCCGTTCTCTGCTCAGGTATGTAATTAAGCTTGATTTCCTGCAAGAGGTGTTACCGTCTATCTGAGTGAGTTCCTTTCGAGTATTCATGAATCTTGGTCATGCTTGCTTACAACTTGAGATGCACGATGCATCTCGGTGGAGTTCAACTCTGGCACGCCCTGAATTTTAGGGTGCGGCAGCTTGTGTCGGGCACGAGAGTTCTGCTACTGCTGCATTGGCATGGCCGGCTGTCGATTTGCCTCTAGAGATCGTCCATCAGCCAGAGTGCCATCGATGTGCTGTGATGTGCATGCGTTAGAGGCGCCGGTGCGGGAGAAGATGCCGCCGGGAAGATGCTTTTGGTCTGCCAAACTTCCTGAAGTCCAGGTGACTTTCTCGTCCATGCCTTGGTCTGAAATTCTGAGTCCAACAAGTCCAGCATCCCCATTTTCGCCATGGGCCTCTTTCTCTTGCATGACGGGATTCATGCGAAATTCGACTCGCATCGCTCCAAGTTCTTCTGGGAAGGAGCGGGCAACAAACGCAAGTACCATATGGTTAACTGGCCCTCGGTTTGCCGGCCGAAATCCTCGGGTGGATTAGGTCTGCTTAACTCCAAAAGGATGAACATTGCTCTGCTTTCCAAATGGATATGGAAGCTTTACCAGGACGAGCCTTCGATCTGGTCCACGATAGTCAAAGCCAAATACCGCGACGCCGATAATCTTTTCGAGGGCTCAGGGCTGGGAACCTCGCAATTTTGGAAAGGCTTGCATAAAATTAAGCATTTCTTCAAGCTGGGCGCGAAACACATCATTGGTGATGGGCGACGCACGTTCTTCTGGACTGACTGGTGGTGCAGCAACCAACCTATCAAGGAACGCTTCCCTGAGCTGTTTAATATCTGTGATAACCCTAACCTCTCGGTGGCTGAGGCCCTGGAAGCTGGGGAGCTTCTTATCACCTTCCGACGCTCTCTTAGCCCGGAAGGAAGGCGGCAGTGGCTTGACCTGGTGTCACTCGTTCAACCCTCCACCCTCTCTAGCACTAAGGACAAGGTGGTTTGGCACTTGGAACCCTCGGGTGTTTTCTCGGTGCAATCGTTGTATGCCAAGCTCTCTCAAGGGGCGACGGTTGCACATCATAAGGATGTTTGGTCAGCCAAGGTGCCCCTGAAGATCAAGATTTTCGCCTGGCAGCTCATCATTGATAGATTACCTTCTAGCCAATAGATCGCAACTCGCCATGGTCCTGCCTCGGGCAATTGCGCCCTTTGCGGTCAGATGGAAGATGCTGGGCACATCTTCTTCTCTTGCTCCCTGGCTAGGTTTGCTTGGAGCGCCGTAAGACAAATTCTTAGTTGTGACTGGAATCCTGGGAATTTCCCACAATTTCATGCCATTCTCTCTAGCCTCGCGGGAAGGGCCCGTAGGCTAGTGTGGAATCTCTTTCTCGCCCAATCTTGGGCTCTGTGGAACATTCGTAATAAACTTACTATTGAAAAAAAAGTCATTAATCATCCTGCTAATGTGATTTTCAAAACTGCCCTTTTTCTACAGCTTTGGAGCGGCATGGCCAAGACGGGAGATCGGGAGGGCCTCCGGTGGTTGGAGAACAAGCTGAGGGAGCTGTACGCCGCCGTGAGACCAAGTCCCTCAAGTCAATGAAGCTTAAGTAGTCAGGCTTGCGGAGTTGCTTTTGCCTTTGTTCCTATGTCGATCCTCGGTTGGATCTATGTTTCTTCCTCGTTGTCTAGTCTGTACTTGGCTAAGCTGTATGCCGCAGCGGTTGTATAACCTTGTTAAACCTCTGGGCTTTATTAATTTAAAGTCGGGCATGTTATTGCCTTTTATCTAAAAAAAAAACACAAGGCGACTCTGAAAACTGATGTCTGTGCTGAAGAATAATCGGCTTCTTCTAGCTGAGAAAAATCGGTGTAAATTTGTGGCTACAAGACTCACCGAGAAGATTGACTTCATTGATGCCGTGCTCTATCTTGCTGCACCAAGAGAACAAGGACATCCTCTTGTCCTCCCTCACCCCCCTAGTTTTCTTGTTTCTCCATGCACAGTTGGATGGCAAGTTTGATGAGCAGGAGATGGAGCGTGTCATGGTGGTCGGACTCTGGTGCGGGCAACCTGACCCTGGCGCCGTTTCTTCAGTGTGCTGGGGGTGGTGGCGCCGCTGCCGAGAGCCTCCCGGCTGATGATTATTTTGGTTCGTCGGTAACCACCGTCTTGGACGCCTGCACGACCCATTCAGCACGAAACAAGGTTGATTAGATGATCGCCTATCTGGGCATTTAGGTTCGTTTAAGAAATTTCAAGTACTACGTGTAACTGATAGAATCACGTATGCTCCACTTCAAATAAGAATGACGTATGCTTGAATTGAACCAGATTCTTAACAAAATCTGAGCTAATTGAAAATGATGTGTTGTAGGGTGGCTACTCCTCGTTGCTTGAATGACATAGTTGTTGGCTTGGCCGGTGAGTGGCCTCGGGACCGGTGTAGGTGCGTGAGCGGCGGCTCTTGTGCGGTAAGAGCAAGTACAATAAGGTACAGTCAGCTGGCTATAAGAAATAAAATATTATAAGTTTGCTTACTTAGAGAAGAGAGATTAGAAGGGAGAAGGGAAGTGGGCTCTTATCTAATAGTAGCTGTAGCACGTGCTTCTAGGCACTATGTGACACTAAAAGGTGTGTCATGTATTGTAAAAGTATTACACTTTTATAGCTTACTATTGTACATGCTAGCTGACTATAGATGATATGACAAATTATTATAGTCGATTGCCGGCTACACATTTGTTCTTGCTCTAAGGTGTTTGCAGTTGCTTGGGAGATAGAGCCGGCGGCTCGGTGGGTGCGTGTTCAGGGGATGGGCATGCGCGTTAGCGATGAACTGGTTTTTGCCTGTATTTGCGTAATTAACGGGCAGACAAAACTTTTCCCTTAGGTTCAAAAAATAAGAATATTTGGTATACCCTGAATTTTAGAGCCTAGGTTGTCGATACCCCACTGATCCAGCCTATAGGATAACCTTACTAACGGACGTTATGGAACCTAGCTCAGCTCCACCGAGCCAAAAGGGTGTGGAATCTGGATCTACTGTGTGTTTTGACGCTGTTGGATCAAGTCAGATACTAAGCCTTCTACTACTACTTCTACTTAGGAGATAAAATGCGTCAGATCGATTCCAGTCGCCGCTACGGTCACATCAAGTTGTGTCTAGTATTAATTTTTTTTTAAATTTGTTGGATAGATCTAATTAGTTCTGATATTTCTCATCTTACCTTTGCGAGTTTTCATTCTTCTCCCTTATCAGAGTTTTCCGAGTCTTAGGTTTCCACGTGGGTTGGACGATCTTTACGTTTATCCTATTAGGTCCGATCTTCGGAGGTTCCGACGAAAGCGCATCATCAACAACGGAACAACGATTTCTTGTTGGCGGTGTCGACCGATCAACATGGAGCAAGAACTCTTGTTAGTGGTGTCGAGAAGATCGACAAGCCGCCAGAGGATCCGATAGTCCATCTCTCTCCCCGTACCTTGAGGTGGAACCTCCGGGCGAAGTTCCTTGTTAGTGGTGTTGATTGCAACGGCCCGGGATAGAACCCCTAATATATTGTTTGCTAATTTTCTTTTATGCATCATCATGACATCATGCATCATATCATTCACAATATTTTATCAGATACTAAAGGGAGGCTAACTTCTGACGAGCGGAGCGAGGCCCGTCGTCGTTAGGCTTGGTACGGTACGGATCGTTGGCACCGCCTATATATACATCTTGTAAGCCACCGGCTAGGGTTTATCAGATTATAAGATAACCCACGGCGTTTGTAAACACTCCCCGATATAGTGAAGTTTTACTGGCTGACGCCCGTGTTTTTCCCCTTCTGTGCTGAAAGAGGTTTTCCACGTTAAATCTTGTATCTCCGCTGCGTTTACCTTTATCGTTCTTCCTTATTTGCTTGTCGCTTTTATAACACGCTGCAACCGACGCGTCACATATGGCTCCCCGGATAGTGCAAAAATCCATGTGCACCAATTTTTTTTGCAGCGCCGCCGATTTCGTCTCCGCGCGCTACATACTAACGGTTTTCGTAGCGCGAGTGCGGGATAGTGTGCCTGTTGGAGACGCTCGAGAGGCGCAAATTGATGCTCTAACAGATGCTGCAACTGGTGTTGTAAAGTGGAGCGGACTGCACTATATCTACCGTGCCGGAAAGAGCGCGCGGTACAAATCGTGTGCAGAAACAACTACCTAGTTTTACACCTCCAAAATTTAGAGCTTCTGGTGAAGGTGAATATGCCCTCACACTTGAAACATGGATGAAGCGCGCTGCAATGTGCTTTTACAGCGCAAAATTTACCGCGGCTGTTGGAGATGCTCTAAGGCTGGTGCCAATGCATCACTCACTATAGCCTCGCCACGTCAGCTTTTTTCCTCACTCTCACCCCACTCCCACCGCACTCTCACCCCACGGTGCCAGTGCACGGGCTATAGTGCCAGCTCTCACCTCTCTCTCCTCCACATCAGCTTTTCTCTCTCCTCGACATTACCATTTCTTTTTCAGATTACAACATTAAAAATAATGCAAGAAAATTATTTTATTCAACTAAAATTGTTACCGATTACATTATAAAATTACATACTTCAAAAAAAAATTACATAAAAATTTGAAAAATTACATAATCTAGGCATTAGCCCACACATGCTCAATCAAATCATGCTGGAGCTGTGTATACATCGGTGAGTCCCTCATTTCGTTGTCCATCTGAATCCTGGCTGCTAGGCTTGGTGGTGCATGGTTGTGTATCGCAGGGCCGACATTGGAATCAACTGTCTCGTAGATGTTCTCCAAATTTGTACCACGTTCATTGTCGATGATCATGTTGTGCAGAATGACACATGCACGCATGATCAACCCAAGAGTATGCTTCGAGTAGGAGCGTCCCAGAACTGCTAGAATGTTGAACCTAGCCTTCAGCACTCCAAAGGCACACTCGACATCTTTGCGCCAAGCTGATTGAGGAGCAGTGAACAGTCGATGCTTTTCACTTTGTGGAAGAGTAACACCTTTCATGAACACCGGCCAGGAGGGGTAGATGCCGTCGGCAAGGTAGTAACCATAGTTGTACTCGTGTCCATTCACCGTAAAGTTCACTATGGGTGCTTCTCCCCAAAGCATATCAGTGAACAATGGCGACTGGTGGAGTACATTGATGTCGTTGTTGGACCCGGACACTCCAAAAAAGGCATGCCAGATCCAACGATCATACGACACAACGGCTTCTAAGATTATTATAGGGTGTTTCATGTCTCCCCTTGTGAATTGACCGGCATGCGCCACTGGGCAGTTCCTCCACTGCCAATGCATGCAATCGATGCTCCCTAACATGCCCGGAAAGCCACGCTCCTCGGCTTTCGCTAACAGACGCTGAGTTTCCTCGACATTTGGTCGACAGCAAAACTGTTCCCCGTAACAGTCAATGATGCCTTCACAGAATCTATCTAGACAATCTGATGAAGTTTGTCTAGCTAACTTAAGCCACTCATCTATCGTATCTGCAGCGGCTCCATAAGCTAACAGACTTAAAGCCGCAGTACACTTTTGTAGGGGAGAAAAACCAGCACGGTTGAGAGCATCAACTCTTTGGGTGAAATACGGAGAGTATTCACCCAATCTATCCACAATGCGCAGAAAAAGGGATCGCCTCATCCGATATTTTTGCCGAAAGAAGCTCGGAGGATAATTGCAGTCGTCGGCGAAGTTGTCCTCGAAGAGCCGATCGTGGGCACCCAGACGATCACACCTGATGAACTCTCGGCGGCGTCACGGCCGTCTTGGCTCCGCCTCCTCGTTGAGCATCGCCTCCTCATACTCCGCCTGAAATGCACCGATCATATCACCCTCCAATCCGTCGCTCGAACTGCTGCTAGACGAAGACATGGCGTTGAGAGGAGTGGAAATGGAGAGTGGAGGAGATGAAGTGAGGTGTGGAATGAGTGAAACCATATGGGGGGTATTTATAGGGGGTGGGGATGAAATTTTGGGGTTTTTGGCATTTTTTTCGAATTTTTTGAGCCAGCAACGGCTACCCCAACGGCTAGCTGAAATGGATGAATCAGATCGCGCCACCTCACCCCTCCCTCTCGCCCCGCCTATCGCCGCGCTGGTGCCAACGCTGCCGCCTCCCTCTCGCCCCCCTCTCGCCCCCCTATCGCCCCCAGTGCGGGCGGCAGCCGGGCGGTAGCGGGCGCTACCGCCGGGCGCCCGTGCCACCGCCCCACGCTCTCGTCTCGCCCCCCTCTCGCCTCCCTCTCGCCCCGACGCCGGCGCTACCGCCCCTCCTACCGCCCGCGTTGGCACCAGCCTAAGCTCTACAAACAATAGAATTCAACTTCCATCTTTTTTTTTTTTTTTTTTTTTTTGCTTCAAGCATTGCCTCCAGTGTCCTTGTCATCATCAGTTTTCCTATCTTCCGGACGAAGAGGGGGTTTTGGAACACTATGGATCGGAGGAATTACCGTGTTTGGCCGTGCTGGAATGCGTGTGGATGAGCCCGCGGATGAAGAGGCTCTGCATTCCCGACCAAGGAGGCTGCGTGTACAATGGGCAAGTGCACACGGCCACCCGTCCCATCCAACTGCAACCGCGCCTTTCATTTCCTGCGCAGGCAGGCACATCCTGCTCGTTTGACCTCCATGGCTCGTAATCTTTCTATTCTTAATAGGTGATCCCATTTCTCTTCACATGCAGCCTATCCACCTCATCAATCATCACCAACCAATCCTAGACTGCCAACTAAGCAAATATACCATGTCATCGGAAAGGAAAAAAATACACACTCTGCACATTCAGTTTCGTGCATTACACCTAAAATTAATCAAACTTTGTCGTGTGCATGTTAACTTTCGCAGCAATATGGCAAGATTCATCGCGAAAAAGGAGGAGCATGCTGTTCGTCTTCCTGGTCATCCATAACTACTCTGCCGCCTTGACGTACGGCCTCCTCGGCATAAATGGTAAAGAAATCGCATGGTGCATCCCAACATTTATGCAGTAGAAACTGCCCGGTGAACTGATTCGGTGCCGCCTCCAGGTTAAAAGCCTACCCGTGCACACCAGCCTGCTCGTGTCGCCTCCACTGGCACCTGTCTCCACGCTGGTAGATGCCCACTCTCAATTATCTCGATTCTAATCCTCCTTTCTATATTTTTTAATCCCCCAACCTATGCTTCTCAATCTGGTCGATTGCGCTCCAGCTTGAAAGCTGCTCGACGTTTTGCCCCTCCATACGATTTGATTGCATCATTCTTGCCCAATCCCACTTATTTGTTTGGATTTATTGGATTTCGCATGCAAGTGGCCTTATTGGATTTTGCGTGTTGCTCGCTGAAGCTATGAGGAAGAAGCTATCACCACGTTTACTGCCTACAGACGCTGGTACAAAAGATTTCATCTCTTTTAATTTTTATTAGATGACCATGTGCATATTCTATTTTCTTAATCTCGAGGTCACATGTATTTGCTACCCTGGAGTCTCTGCTGATTTAGTTAGATCACTGGAATTTTCTCTCCAGGAATCATTATCTTGGGCGTCCGCGTTCCCAATGTGAAATAATAGTATGTTCCTTTTCGGCTCTGTTCTGTTGCAGTTTCAAAAAATTTCAGACGTTCAGCTAAGGCTATCTCTGAATCCAAGTTAAGCTACCCTATATGCAAGTAGGGTTGACGGCATGTGCACTGTATGTTCATCCTTTGATCTAAAATTTATGTGGTGCTCTTGATCCCAGATGCAATTTAAGTAAGTGGTGTTTTTCCCCGCCGAAAAAAGTAAGTGGTGTTTTTATGAAGCTGGAGAAACCAATGCAGATCCACTCTTGCAAGGAATATTTGAATGACAGGTGTGTTCTATGGATTTGATTGGATTCAGTTTCTGTCATTATGGGAAAAGATTCAGTTTGCCTTTTTTGCTTGACACTCACAAATCCTCCTTGAACCTCTCCGCGTATGGTGTTCATTCAGCAAAGAGTGCTTATGACGCTCGGTTTTTTCGCAAAATTCATTACATGACCTTGCCAAAGTATGGATTGTTAGAGCTGGACTTCTGACAAGGTGCTACATGACTGCGTTTGTGATGACTGTGTTAGAATCTGATGCACACCTATTTCTAGGGTGCCCCTTTATGAAATTGATTTGGTAGTTGTTTGCAGTCTCCCATCCCAGATTGTTCGCATTGCGCTCAACTCAAATTATATTGCCAATTGGTGGCGGCAATGTCTAAAAGAGCACAAGCAACATCATAAAAATCATCAGCTTTCAGCCGGTGTGTATATTGTTTGGCATATATTGAAGCCTAGAAGCCGATGTGTCTACGACGACCAAAAATTTCGCTAGATAGGGTTGCCCATCTGGCCTGAGATGATCTACTGGCCGGGTTAGGCTTTAGAGGACTAATAATTGTCTGCTATTTTCGTTTCGGTTTTTCCCCTTTGTTTCTCCCAGGCTGCTTAAGCCTTTGTACAGTTTTACCCTATCCATAGTACATCATTCTATTTCGATGATAACAAATAATAATTGATAGTCTCTGTCACATTTCTTTTCTCTTTCTACTATGAGATTATGCAACATTAGTGGTGTATAAGAGATTAACATATTTCTTACTGTAGTACCTTTGTAAGTTACTTAAACGAAAAATCAAATGTTTGTATGCCCCCAAACAGCTGCTTTTTTGCGTGAATTATTTTTGGTATCTAACAAAACAACTCCGTTCAGACTGCAATACATGTTCTTTACATCATTATGACGATGTTCCATGTTCTTGGTATGTTCATATTTTTCATTCTATCAGACATAGACGTACATAGGTTTAGATAATTCAGATATTCCAAAGAATTTCTAATGTATATGCTTTAGTTGTTTTTTCAATTACGCAAGGAAAAATATAAAAACATAACATGCAATTTGGTATTATGTACTACTTCAGTAAATGCCCATTCATCTCCTCCTAACATATTATTTTACACATACCTGAATCTTTTATGCTTTCATATGGATTTAGCGGTTGTCCAATTTGGAGTACAATGATGTTTGTTTTTAATGCGAAACTTACCATATAGAAAGCAATTAGCAGCGTTAACTTCTCTATGCAACAACCTCTTTGAGCGTCTCATTTATCTCTTGCACCATTTGTATGAAAAATCATGTTATAATAATCATTATGGGTGTTATACCAAACATGTGAGCTGTAGTTGATTTTAATAGACAATCATAATAAGGGTAATTGAACTATTTTTATAAATATATTCCGCCGCAACGCGCGGGGTATCATCTAGTAACTTTTGTGAGTAATCCCCAGCGGGCCAAAGGTGAGCCTGCTTGAACTCAAATTTTCATCACCAAAAGTAACAAACCAATATTTTTTTGAAACTAGGCAAGACTTGCCATTTCATTGATAAAGAAGAAGATGGACGGTTAATTAACGGGTAACCGACCAAAAACCGATACAAGTGCACCAAGTCGTGGAACACGACCACAATGGGCACAACCACCGACCAACCTGGCCAAAAGCCAACAGTTGGCCACACACACCAACGGGAGACAGCTCCGACTCAGACGAGGAGCTTCACAAGAGAACTATGCTGGACTTGCGTCGACTGAGAGCTCCACAGTCCACCAGTTGCCGGTCATCGTTGCCGCAGGGACCCTCCGCCGCAGCTCCGACTTCACAGCGACACAGTGAAGCACCAGAGATCCCATCGAACACGCCGGTGACCAGCTAACAGAGCCCAAGCCGCGACCCAAGCTCCGCTCGACGCTTCATCGTTGCCAAACTGCCCGCAGCGCCCCCAAGCGAGCCGACTCATCAACCAACCATCCACCGACCCCAAGTCGAAGCCAACTCCGAGACGATGCCCCCAACGAGGAGAAAGACGTTGAGATGCCTTCATCGTCCGATCCAAGGATCTGAGGTTTCCCTCCGGAGGCAAGACCACGGGATAAGGAGAGGATCCCTTGGCGACGCTTCCAAGAAAGTTAGCGGCACCCGCGGGCGTCGCCGTCGCCAGTCCTCGGCCAACACCAGGACAAGGATTTCTCCTAGGATCCTCTGCCTCCAACCGCCAAGTCCACCGGCAACAACCTGCAACCGAACTTCCTCCGACAAGCCAGCACCCGCACCACCACCTCGCCGCTGCCGAGCCCCGATAGATCGGGACAACAGCACATCCCCCCAAGCCACCACCTCTCCTGCCAGAGATGCCGCCACCGCCGCACCGCCAGCCCGGCCAGACGCGAGGATCGAGAAGATCCATCTCGCAGGAGGCTCCCTGGGCCAAGCCAGCAGCCTCGCCACCCATGTGGCCGAAGACGCCAGCCACCACCTGCAGATCCGCCCGGGGCCGCCGCCCCGGCATACCGCTGCCAGCAGCCGCTGCACGCGCCGCTCCTCCATGGCCAGCAGCCGCCAGCCGCTGCCCCGGCTGACCGTGGCGCACCGGCGGGGATCTGGGCATGGAGGACCCAAGATCCGCGTCCAACAAGCCATCGCGCCCCCGAGGCATCGTTGAACTCGCAGCTCCGCCACGTGAGCAGGAGATGGCCGTCACGCCGCCACGCCTGCGCCGGAGCTCCGCCGCGCATCCGCGCCCGCAGAAAACGCCCACGCCGGCACCACTGCAGCCTCAGCAGCAGCACCCCAACGGTGCCCATCCGCCTCGCCGCACGCTGCAGGTCGCCGCACAACCAGCGCCTCGGGCCCGCCAAAGCCCATCGGTCCTCTCCCGGGCCCGATGGCCCTGCTGCCGCGAGCGCCGCCTGGGAGCGCTCCCTGCACCACCGCGGGCGCCGAGCCCGCGGCCGAGCATCACGGCCCACCGCCGGCTGCCACCCCGCCCTCCACATCGGCCCGAGCCCGCCGGCTCGGCTTCCCCTCCCCCGGACCGCCAGCGCCCCCACGAGCCGGTCTCCACCACGCAGCTAGGATCCCTCGACGGCCTTTGGCGCCAAGGGGACCGCCACCGCCGCGGCGAAGGCCGGCGGCGGCAGCGGCAACGGCGTCCTTTGCGGGTGGGCTTGAGGCGGGCGCGATTTTTCGCCCCTAGCGCCGCCTGGGGGAGCGGCGCGAGGGGTCAGTTGGTGAAATGTTCAACTTCTACACATTAGTCCCAAACCAATATTTACATGCAAAAAAAGAAAAGACTCCACAACTAACATAGCGAAACCAGCTCAATCAGCAACAGCTACATGTAAAAGAGCACATGACAGCCCAATCCTGAAGCCTGTTGGAGGTTCAAGTGTGAGTTGGATTTGGATGTCATGATATGTTATTTATTATTGGAACCGTGTACTTAACCACAGAAATAAACAATACAAGTCTTTGGTCAGAGCGCAAGAAAAAACTGGAATTTTCTTGAGCGACAAGGTGCATGTAATAGTTCTCATAGCAACAAAGGCAACATTTCAGTTTCCAAGAAGAGTTCAGGTTCAATGGAATTTTTCTCTCGGAACCAAGTGGAAAGCGAACTGTGGAAAAATTAGTAAGATTCTAGTGGTACAAATCAGACAAGTCCAACTTTTCGTAGCTTGGCTTGCTCTTCTGCAATCGCTGTCTCACAGAAATTTCGCTGAAAATGGCATCAGCTCCAGAACGAAGGAAAATCAATCTTATATTTTCTAATGTGCGACTAATAATTGCTCCATTCCTATATAGATGATGTCAGGTATTGACCATAGTTGCCGACGATCCGGAACGCTCGGATCGCGGAACGGGATCGCAGAACGAGGTTCGACAAGCCAGCGAATAAGGATCGCTCGGGGGTACACATCTTTGGTACGCGAAGTTGGATCGTGGATCGCGATCCACTTTGATTTGGGTCGATGACCCCGGAAAAGAGGAGCAAAATCAAGATTATTAATAAGCCCAAATATGACACTTGGAATTACTGTTTTTACGCATTATTTTTAATGGGCCTACCATATTCCAGGATCGCTAATATGGGAAGACGAACGGGGCGAACAGGATCGCGATCCAAAAACGAATTCCAGCGATCCACGCGCGTTCCCATCCCCGATCCGGGTCGATCGACCCAGGATCGCGGAACGCGGCAGCGATCCTGAAGCCTGCAACTATGGTATTGACACGGTCTCCAGTTTGTGTCTTTGATGGTTAATTCTTGTATGTATATGTTAGTAGAAATATGAAAATAATATTGTTCAGGACAAATCTAATGATATTATTTCCTTGTTACTAATCTGAACAATATTTGTTTATATATTAATAGTCAAAACAAGAAAAGTTCGAACGTAGACTTTCTAGGAATTTTTGCGTTTAAGACACAGGTATATATAAACAGATATCATTGGCAGATTATTTTGCTAAAGTTTTTTTTTTCCTGAAACGAGCAAAAGTTTTGGGAAGGTTGTTGGCCAAAACAGGGTAACTAATATGTCAGCCTTGTTCTGTTGACACCGTCATCCTTTTTCTTAGTGGGAACTGATACCATCATCCTCGAAGGGCAGATACGACTGATTGGGTGTTGCAGTTAGGTGATTGCCGTTTACTAACAGCAATGGTCTATCATGTATTATAGGTCGTCTGGAGAGGATATACATATCGCTGAGTAGAATTAGCAGGTTAACAGGAGAAGATTCAATCTATTGGATTATTGGGTTCGGTTATCTGTATCTTTCCTTGACAATTAAAGCTGAAGAAATTCCAGCTTTTTCGGTAAAGGATGTTTTATTACTTTGTGAGAAGCAATTACATCCAGCCTCTGCATAATCAGGATGCACACAGCTATTTCAAGTGTCCAGAACGAACAATAAATGAAAAAAAGCGAAATACATATCGAGACGATAAATTATATAACTGTTATCGCCGGATTTTAACCAAATCAGGAGATGGGCCGCGATTGAGATGGGCTTAAAGGATATGCACGTAAAATATTCCTGAATCGGCCTCGTACGAGAGTTTGGGCTAGATTGCCCGTGTATCTGTACATTATGGTAGATTTAGAATTAAGAGATAGAGTTTAGTTCGTACGAAGTTAGGTTATTCCGAAAATAGAAAGTATACGGACTATAAACATGTACCTAGGGTTATTGAGAAAGGAGGACGATCACGTTCACAACAAACCAATCTAGGCGCATCGCCACCCCTTGTTTCGAGGGTTTCTTCCGGGTAAGCGCCATGCTGCCCAGATCGCATCTAGCGATCTGAGCAGCATCTTGTTTATTCGTTGTTTGTGTTGCCCGTACTGAATCCTTGTTGATGGCGAGTAACACCATTATCATAGATGTGTTAGGGTTAGCATCGATACTTTTCTAGTATATTTGCTTAGTTATGCTGCCCCTAGATATCTAGCTGCCCTTGCACCTATCTTAGGTGTAAGGGCAGCATCTTGCTTAATCTTTATTTAGTAGATTCGATTTGTTATGGTTGTTTCTTGTTTTTCAAGGATTAGTTTGATTTCCATATGGTTAGGCCTCGCAAACGGGTTGAATGATCCAGTAGTGCGCAAGGGATGGTTTGCTGATCCTAGAGGAGTTCCGGGAATCAACTCTATGTTGGTTTTTAGGCCTTGTCTAGGGCTGGTTTTCTATTATCTTTCGTATCTGCCAGGCTCAACTACGTGTAGGATGTTCCGGTTATGTGGTGAAAACCCTAGACTGTCGTAGATTGATTTAACTTAGTATTGATCAAGCAGGACCACCATGTTATCGTAGATCCAGTACGTATCATGGGTGGATCGGCTCCTTGAGCCGATTCACAGGATAACCTGAGAGCCGATCGAGGCTCGGATTTAATGTTTACGTGTATGCCATGCAGGAAATTAATCGAAGCAATCCATCACCTTCCTGACCAGGTATAGGTCAGGTGGCACGCCCTTGCACCAGCCAGGACGTGTGCCGGAGTTTTGCGGGCCGTTGCCCGAGGGACCAGGGCCCACCAGCAGTTCTAGGAGCCTCCCGGATCTTCGTGTTGCTCGTCGCTGCTCGCCGGTGGGTTTTGGCAGGCAACACATTCTGGCACGCCCGGTGGGACATTCTACATCAACTGCGTCAACATCTACAGCAATTGCGTCAGCATCTGCAACTGAGATGGCGGAAGCACCAATCACATACGAAGTGCTGCCTGAGGAGCACAAGAAGAAGTATGATGAGCTTAAAGCTCTCTTCGAAGCCGATCTCATCGGCTCTTTCGAGAGGACCCGTACACATGGCATTAGGTGGAAAGGGTTCTCACCCGAAGGCGCTCTCGATGAAGTAGATCTGTCTCTCCCTTCGGAGGAACGCACCAGAGCTCTGCGCCAGGAAGTTAATTACATGGTAGCTCATTCGCTACACCGTCATTCTGGGAGCCTAGTGAACGCTTTCGAGCGCGTTGCGGTTCGCGTGGTTCAGGAAATCATGAAGCATCAGTACTCTCCGTCAGGACCTGCCCTAGGGACTCATCAGGGAGAAATACCGTTCCAGACCAGACCGCAGCTGCCGTTCTCGCTTGCAGCTCCAGAGCCGCCGGGTTCGCCGGCATACGTCGTCTACAAGATTGGAGGCGATCCTGGTGATTACCAGTTCCTGCATGAACCGCCTAAAGAAATCCCGCATGGATACGTGTGCACGTACGTGCCAGACTGCAATAACTTGGCGCGCACGAACCAGATTGCAGCTGGAGGGATTTCCGGAGCAGCAGGAGGGATCTCTGGAGTGGACGCCGATAAACAGGCGTGGCTAGCTAAATATGCCAACGGAACAAGTCAGGAAACCTCAGCCCCTGCAGCTCATACAGTGGAACAAATCAGTACAATCTTGAGAGACCAGTTCGGCATCGTGCCAAAGAGGAGAACAATCGGCTATTCCAAGCCGTACCCCAACCAATATGATCTGATTCCACTGCCGCCCAAGTATCTACTCCCTGAGTTCTCAAAGTTCAATGGATCAGAAGGGTCTAGCTCAATTGAGCATGTGAGTCGGTATTTGGCACAGTTGGGCATGATTTCAGCATCAGACCCATTGCGTGTGAGGTTTTTCGCACAATCTCTCACAGGGCCAGATTTTGGGTGGTACACCTCGTTGCCACCAGATTCAGTCCGGACGTGGAAGCAGCTGGAAGAGCAGTTTCACATGCAATATCATTCAGAAGCTAACGAGGCTGGCATTGCCGATCTGGCGCAGGTGCGGCAGAAGCGGGGCGAAACGGTGTCGGAGTACATTCAACGTTTCAGGACTGTCAAGAACCGATGCTATTCGGCTCGTTTGAATGAGAAAGAAGCAGTCGAACTGGCAGCGCTGGGCCTCACAGCGCCGATCCAGGATCTGGCTTCCCAAGTGGAATACAATTCACTGGCGCACATGGCTCAGAAATTAACGTTGTATGAGCAGCGCCACCCAGAATTGTACCAAGACAAGTTTAAACGCCCGATAGGCCTGGTCGAGACAGAAGAAGTTGGAGACTCTGCAGAAGACCAGAAGTAGCCGTGGCTGAATGGGCTCGGGGGGCAAACCCCGTGTCATGCAAATGGGTGAAACAACAAGGGCCTGCGAAAGGGTTTGACTTCGATGTAAGCAAAGCTGAGCAGATATTCGATTTACTGCTTAAGGAGAAACAGCTGAAGTTACCCGAAGGCCATAAAATCCCTACGGTGCAAGAGGTGAACGGAAGACCGTACTGCAAGTGGCATCACTCGTTCACGCATATCACCAACGACTGCAAAGAGTTGCATCGGCAAATCCAATTGGCGATAGAAAAAGGCCGTCTGATCTTTGGTCAGTTTGCCATGAAAGTGGACACGCAACCGTTTCCTGGCGTCAACATGGTGGAATGCAATCACTCCGTAAGGCGTCAGCCAGACTTCTCGTTCAATATGTAGTCATGACATTTGGACTGAAAAATGCCGGCGCAACATACCAAAGAGCCATGAATTACATCTTTCATGATCTGATCGGCAAGTTGGTGGAGATATACATCAATGACGTGGTAGTCAAGTCTATTTTACTAGAAGGACACTTGGAGGACTTGCGACGCATCCTGGACTGAACTAGAAAATTCGGACTAAGAATGAATCCAAAGAAGTGTGCTTTTGGTGTAACGGCCGGTCAATTCTTGGGTTTCTTGGTTCATGAACGCGAAATTGAGATCGGCTTGAAAAGTCAGGAGGCAGTGCGAACAATGCAGCCACCTACAACGAAGAAAGAACTCCAGTCTCTCATCGGCAAAATCAACTTCGTCAGAAGGTTCATTTCCAATTTGTCAGGGCGAATCGAGCCGTTCATGGGACTGGTAAAAATTAAATCTGATGAGGAGTTTCGCTGGGGGGCAGAGCAACAGCAAGTGTTTGACGAGATTAAAGAATATCTTATGAAGCCACCTGTGTTGGTTCCACCCCAGCAAGAAAGGCCATTCTATATTTACTTATCAGTAGCTGACACTTCCATCGCCTTAGTGGTGGTGCAACTTTATGATGGTCTGGAGAGAGTCGCTTTCTACCTCAGCAGAAGGATGTTGGATGCAGAGACGACGTACCCTGAGATTGAGAAGTTGTGCCTCTGCCTATTTTTTACCTGCACCAAGCTTCGTCACGTCTTGTTGTCAGCAGAAATTGTCATCATATGCAAGTCAGACGTCATCAAACATATGCTGTCGGCTCCTGTGCTGAAAGGCCGACTCGGTAAATGGATGTTTGCATTATCGGAATTTGATCTCCGGTATCAGCCTGCGAAGGCAGTCAAGGGACAAGCGTTGGCCGATCTTATTGCTGAACGGATTAACACTGATATAGTAGCACTGTCGGTACATGCATGGGCCATGTTTTTCGATGGATCGGTTTGTGATGATGGTTGCGGCATCGGCATTCTACTCGTGTCGCCCCGGGGGGCAACATATTCCTTCTCCATCAGGCTGCCTACCCCTTGGACCAACAATGTCGCTGAGTATGAAGCAATATGCAAGGGAATGGAGTTGCTATTGGAAGCCGGGGCAGAAGCAGTGGAACTTTTCGGAGACTCAAAATTGGTGATTTCCCAACTCACGGAGGAATACAAGTGTGAGAGCGAGTCGCTCTTCCCATTATGGATGCACTGCCGTGAGTTGATGACACAATTTAGGTACATAAACTTCAATTGGATCCCAAGGTCGCAAAATACCGAGGCAAACGATCTCGCACAAATGGCGTCAGGCTACAAGGACGTAGCAGAAGGAGCCGATGTTTAGGTACAGTTCCTGGAACCGGATGACTGGAGAGCCGATATCTTCAATTACTTGAAAGATCCGGCTCGGGGGGCACCTAAACGGATAAGGTACAAGTTCATGAAGTATGTCCTTATAGGAGATGACATGTTCTACAGGACGTTGGAAGGGTTACTCCTCAAATGTCTAGGACCAGCCGAGTCAAATCGGCTCTTACATGAGGTACACGAAGGCGCCTGTGGAACTCACCAATCGGCTCACAAGATGAAATGGCTGATCAGGCGATCGGGGTTTTATTGGCCCACCATGCTTGAGGATTGTTTTAAGTACTATAAAGGGTGTCAAGCATGTCAGAGGTTTGGAAAAATTCAGATGGTACCCGCATCAGCAATGAACCCCATCATCAAGCCTTGGCCATTTCGAGGTTGGGGCATGAATATGATCGGCAAAATCAATCCTCCATCTAGTAAAGGCCATGGGTGGATTTTGGCCATTACAGATTATTTCACTAAATGGGTGGAAGCCGTCCCTATGAAGTCAGTGACGTCGAAAGATGTTATCAATTTCGTTAAAGAACATGTCATTCATAGATTTGGGATCCCCCAGACTATCACGACCGATGGAGGTTCGGTCTTCATTTCTAAAGAGTTTAGAAAGTTCTGCGACGACATGGGAATTAAGTTGATCTGATCGTCTCCATACTATGCTCAAGCAAATGGGCAAGCTGAAGTGTCCAACCAGAGCCTTATCAAGCTGATTAAGAGGAAAGTCGACGAGCACCCTAGACGCTGGCATGAGGTATTATCAGAAGCTTTGTGGGCTTATCGCATGTCATGTCATGGAGCGATAAAAACCTCGCCATACCATCTGGTCTATGGACAAGAAGCCGTGTTACCCTGGGAGATCACAGCTGGGTCGAGACGTATTACGTTTCAGAATGATCTAACAACTGAAGAATATGCTGCCCTGATGAGTGATAGCATTGAGGATCTAACGGAACTCAGACTTTGGTCGCTTGAGAAAATTAAAGAGAACAAAGCCAAGGTAGCTCGCGCATATAATAAGAAGGTGAGACCTAAGGAGTTCCACGTTGGTGATCTAGTATGGGAAGCTGTATTGCCATTAGGAACTAAGGATAAGATGTATGGTAAATGGTCTCCTAATTGGCATGGGCCGTACAGAGTCGACCAAGTTTTAAAGGGGAACGCATACATGCTCGAAGAGCTAAGCGGTGTGAAATTCCCAGTAGCTGTCAATGGTCAGCATCTCAAGAAATATTTCCCAAGCATGTGGGATGACGGACAGTGAAATATGGGGGGCCGATGCATGAAATCGGCCAATAAAAAAATAAATAATATACATACAAGGCACAACCGATGCATAGACATCGACTTCAGAATAAAAAGCCGATGCACAGCCATAGACTCTAGAGGTACAAACAGTTACGAACAGTTATCAGGTTACATGGATAGGCTCTACTAAAGGAATGCCTCGAAGGCACGGAGGGCGTCAGCACGGACACGATCCACCTCGGCGATCTCGGCCTCGTTATCTTCGTCTTTACCCGTGACCAGCTGTTTGTTCAGGGCACGTATTGTTGGAGATATGCCCAAGAGGCAATAATAAAAGTGGTTATCATATATCTTTATGTTTATGATAAATGTTTGTATACCATGCTATAATTGTATTAACCGAAACATTGATACATGTGTGATATGTAAACAACAAAGAGTCCCTAGTATGCCTCTTAACTAGCTTGTTGATTAATGGATGATTAGTTTCATAATCATGAACATTGGATGTTATTAATAACAAGGTTATATCATTATATGAATGATGTACTGGACACACCCAATTAAGCGTAGCATAAGATCACGTCATAAGTTATTTGCTATAAGCTTTTGATACATAGTTACCTAGTCCTTATGACCATGAGATCATGTAAATCACTTATACCGGAAAGGTACTTTGATTACATCAAACGCCACTCTGTAAATGGGTGGTTATAAAGGTGGGATTAAGTATCCGGAAAGTATGAGTTGAGGCATATGGATCAACAATGGGATTTGTCCATCCCGATGACGGATAGATATACTCTGGGCCCTCTCGGTGGAATGTCGTCTAATGTCTTGCAAGCATATGAATAAGTTCATAAGAGACCACATACCACGGTACGAGTAAAGAGTACTTGTCAGGAGACGAGGTTGAACAAGGTATAGAATGATACCGATGATCAAACCTCGGACAAGTAAAATATCGCGTGACAAAGGGAATTGGTATCGTTTGTGAATGGTTCATTCGATCACTAAAAGTCATCGTTGAATATGTGGGAGCCATTATGGATCTTCAGATCCCGCTATTGGTTATTGGTCGGAGAGAGTACTCAACCATGTCCGCATAGTTCACGAACCGTAGGGTGACACACTTAAGGTTTGATGTTGAAATGGTAGAACTTGAATATGGAATGGAGTTCGAATATTTGTTCGGAGTCCCGGATGAGATCCCGGACATCACGAGGAGTTCCGGAATGGTCCGGAGAATAAGATTCATATATAGGAAGTCATTTTATAAGATTTAAAATGATCCGGAAGGTTCTACGGAAGGTTCAAGAAGGTTCTAGAAAAGTCCGGAAGAAATCACTAAGGAAGGCGGAGTCCCGGAGGGACTCCACCTCCCATGGCCAGCCAACCCTAGGAGGGTGGAGTCCACCTTGGTCTCCACCAAGGGGGCCGGCCAACCCCCCACATGGAAGGGGGGAATCCCACCCCAAGTGGGATTCCCACCTTGGGTAGGTTTCCCTATCACATGGAAGGTTTTGGTTTCGGGTCTTATTCGAAGACTTGTAGTCCAACACTTCGGGCTTCCACCTATATAATGAGGGGCCAAGGGGAGGGGGCCAGCCACCCCAAGACCACAAGGTGGCCGCACCCCTTAGTGGCCGGCCACCCCCTCCCAAACCCTAGCCGCCCCCTCTCTCCTCCAACGCTCCCGCACGCTTAGCGAAGCTCCACC
Organism: Lolium perenne; assembly: GCF_019359855.2. Lineage (NCBI taxonomy): Eukaryota > Viridiplantae > Streptophyta > Magnoliopsida > Poales > Poaceae > Lolium > Lolium perenne. The sequence continues at coordinate 26,519,170 of NC_067248.2, read as the reverse complement.
GGAGTTCTCCACCACCACCGCCACCACGCCGTCGTGCTGCCGGATTCAAGAGGAGACTACTACTTCCGCTGCCCGCTGGAACGGGTAGGTGGACGTCGACTTCATCAGCACCGAACGTGTGACCGAGTACGGAGGTGCTGCCCGTTCGTGGCGCCGTGATCAAGATCTTCTACGCGCTTTTGCAAGCGGCAAGTGAACGTCTACCGCAGCAACAAGAGCCTCATCTTGTAGGCTTTGGAACTCTTCAAGGGTGAGTCTCAATCATCCCCTCGTTGCTACCGTCTTCTAGATTGCATCTTGGCTTGTATTGCGTGTTCGCGGTAGGAAATTTTTTGTTTTCTATGCAACGAATCCCTACACGTATTTCGGCCAGATCTCTCTCCAGTTCAACTTTGAGGCCTTCTGCTTCCTCTTGGGAGCGGGTAATAAGAGCTTCCTTGTCGTGGATGAGCTGCTTGGTTGCCCGGACCCTCTCTTCAAGCTCCTCCAATTCCTTTCGCAAGGCCTCAAGTTCGGCAGTGCTGACAGAGGTGTCAGTTTTGGCGTCCAAGGCCACCTTTTTCTCATTGAGCCGCTGACATTTGTCTGCAATATCGGCTTTCAGCGGAAGCTGGGCGTGTGATACGTCTCCGACGTATCGATAATTTCTTATGTTCCATGCCACATTATTGATGATATCTACATGTTTTATGCATACTTTATGTCATATTTATGCATTTTCCGGCACTAACCTATTAACAAGATGCCGAAGAGCCAGTTGCTGTTTTCTGCTGTTTTTGGTTTCAGAAATCAGAGTAAGGAAATATTCTCGGAATTGGACGAAATCAACGCCCAGGGGCCTATTTTCACACGAAGCTTCCAGAAGACCGAAGATGATACGAAGTGGGGCCATGAGCTAGCCAAACACTAGGGCGGCGCGGCCCAAGCCTTGGCCGCGCCGGCCTAGCGTGTGGGGCCCTCGTGTGGCCCCCTAACCTATCTCCTCCGCCTACTTAAAGCCTTCGTCGCGAAACCCCCAGTACCGAGAGCCACGATACGGAAAACCTTCCAGAGACGCCGCCGCCGCCAATCCCATCTCGGGGGATTCAGGAGATCGCCTCCGGCACCCTGCCGGAGAGGGGAATCATCTCCCGGAGGACTCTTCACCGCCATGGTCGCCTCCAGAGTGGTGAGTGAGTAGTTCACCCCTGGACTATGGGTCCATAGCAGTAGCTAGATGGTCGTCTTCTCCTAATTGTGCTTCATTGTCGGATCTTGTGAGCTGCCTAACATGATCAAGATCATCTATCTGTAATGCTATATGTTCTGTTTGTTGGGATCCGATGGATAGAGAATACTATGTTATGTTGATTATCAATCTATTACCTATGTGTTGTTTATGATCTTGCATGCTCTCCGTTATTAGTAGAGGCTCTGGCCAAGTTTTTACTCTTAACTCCAAGAGGGAGTATTTATGCTCGATAGTGGGTTCATGCCTCCATTAAATCTGGGACAGTGACAGAAAGTTCTAAGGTTGTGGATGTGCTGTTGCCACTAGGGATAAAACATCGATGCTATGTCCGAGGGTGTAGTTATTGATTACATTACGCACCATACTTAATGCAATTGTCTGTTGTTTGCAACTTAATACTGGAAGGGGTTCGGATGATAACCTGAAGGTGGACTTTTTAGGCATAGATGCATGCTGGATAGCGGTCTATGTACTTTGTCGTAATGCCCAATTAAATCTCACAATACTCATCATATCATGTATGTGCATTGTCATGCCCTCTCTATTTGTCAATTGCCCAACTGTAATTTGTTCACCAACATGCTTATTCTTATGGGAGAGACACCTCTAGTGAACTATTGACCCCGGTCCATTCTTTTAATCGAATACAATCTACTGCAATACTTGTTCTACTGTTTTCTGCAAACAATCATCATCCACACTATACATCTAATCCTTTGTTACAGCAAGCCGGTGAGATTGACAACCTCACTGTTTCGTTGGGGCAAAGTACTTTGGTTGAGTTGTGCAGGTTCCACGTTGGCGCCAGAATCCCTGGTGTTGCGCCGCACTACATCTCACCGCCATCAACCTTCAACGTGCTTCTTGGCTCCTACTGGTTCGATAAACCTTGGTTTCTTACTGAGGGAAAACTTGCCGCTGTACGCATCACACCTTCCTCTTGGGGTTCCCAACGGACGCGTGCTGTACGCGTATCAGCGTGGCGTAGGTCGATTCTCTGACGAGCCAACTTCACCCTTGACCTGTAGGCAGACAGAGTCACAACTGGCCAGAGTTTCACCTGCAACGTTACCGGGAGATGAGGCTGGATTTCTTCAAGAACGCTCTTCACTTCCTCGGGGTCTTCAATCAATGTCTCGATCGGGGAGGAAAGCAAGGCTTTGAGACGCTGGAATTGACCAAGGATGGCGATGGGTCCTGGTTCATCGCATGACGTCGAAGGAGCTGGTTCGATGGATTCAGGATCGAACGATAGCAAGCCCGAGAGGTCACAGCCCTGACAAACAACAAGAGCAGCGTCAGTATGCAGCAAAAGGGAAGGGCGAGCCAAACAAAGGGAGTATACCTCTCCTAAGACCAAGGGAACAGCCGATGATGAAGCAATCGGTTCTTGGGTTTCTGCTTGGGGCTTGGCCAAGTTGGCAACCTTGTCAGCGACATCTTTAGAGGTTGCTACATCCAGGTCTGTGGAGGGCATCAGTACTTCCTTGACTTCCCCACTAGAAGTGTCATCGGTCTGCAAAGGAAGTGGTTAGCCGATGCGAGCATCGATGGGTTAGCATGAAATATGAGCCGAAGAGAGTATGGAGGGTAATTACATTTGAAGCCTCTTGGTTTGATGAAGGGGCTTGCGGTTCCTTTCGAGCTCTCTTGATGCATCGGCTCTTTGTGCGTAGACCGCCCTGCCCTGCTTTGATTGGAGCTTGGGAGGCAGCAGGTTCAGGAACTGACCTTTTCTTGGAAGCCGATGGTGGCAAATCTGGCTGGCTCTGCGTGGTAATTTTCCTAGAGTTGCCTGAACTCGAATCCCCTCGACTGGATTGTGTTTCCTCGCTGGAGTTGTCTTCAGTGGAGGCCTATAAAAGAAGAGTTAGTAAGCCCCGACATATTTACATAAGCCCATGAGGGTAGATAAAATCAGTCAAGGCATGGATAAGCTTACGTGCAAACTTTCTTGAGCTGGGGTAGGGTTTTGGCGCTTCAAGGTCTTCCTGGCAGCTACTTTCCTCACTGTCGTTCTCGCCTTGATTGAGGCTCGGGGGGCAGCTGGCCCGGAAGATACTTTGCGCTTGGGAGCCGATTTTGGTGAAATCGGCTGGCTCTGCATCACAACCTTTTTCAAGGGTGGTGAGTTTTTGCAGAAGAGGACCACCGGAGCTGGTGGGAGGAATTTGAAGGGGAAGCCGTCATCATGTACAGGTTCTGGACCATCTTGTTGCTGCAAGGAGACAGAGCAAGGTTATAAAAGTCATTGTAAGACACTGCAAGAAAATTTGTGAGTGGTGGTACCTGTTCTGCAGAGATGTCATATTCAACATCAAGTTGTTTCAGCAACGGTCCCAGAGCTCTCCTGAAGGCATGGGTCTTCCACATTGGCCACCAGCTCTCAAAACCATCAGTTGATGAGGTGAAAGAGAGGTTGTGAGGGACTGGGATGGCTAGAGCATCAAAGAAGGAATAACACCTCTGACCGGTGAGGACATCGGGCAAATCAGCTCTGCTTTCTGTCAAGTGGTGGAGGAAGAAGTGTGGAGACACCTGTCCAAGACCAAACTGCCGGGCTGCTACGACCGGCTGATAAGACTCATAACAAGGTTTGATTATCCTGTTTGAGGTGCTCATGCCAACTGGAAGGAAGCAAGGAAGGATCATGATGGAATACAAGTGCCGGGTGCTGGGGTCATCGGCAAAGCTGTCTAGCCTGAAGGAGACTGGATTTTCAAAATTTCCAGATTCAGTGTAAGGAAAGAACAGAGGATTGTCCAGGCCTTGGTAGAAAGTTCTGAACCACTCTGATGCTTCCTTGGGGATCAGTTTGCTACCTGGAAGGCTATATAGAGCTTGGCCGTAGCTAGTGCATTGGATTTGCTTCCCATTAGTATCTGGGAAGGTGCAAGTGGCCAAAGGTGGAAAGTTTGGGACCTGTTTCTGGAAATACAGCTGAGCCCATAGCTGAATAAACCACCAAGGACCTCCTATTTTGACTGTCTTTTGGGAAAACAAATTGACAGACATCAGTTGGAGATATCGATAGACCTCTCCTAGGAACAGTTTGCCGATGCCAAGCTGGGTACCTCTGGCAAGTTCATAGGCCAAGGAAAGATAGTTCTTGGTTGGAGCAAGTGAAGGGCCACAGAATATAAAGTGTTCCAACCAGAAATTCAGGAAGGCCGTGTGTTCTTTTTCTGTTACAGGGCCTTTGTTTTTCATGTGGCGTCTAAGGTAGGAACCCCAGTTTGTGCACTCTGTTTTGGAGGAGAGTTTGAAAGGAACCTTTGGCAGCATAAAAGCAGAGGGGCTGGGGGATGAAATGTCTAGACCAGTGATCATGGCCATGATGTCTACACCCCCTCCTTTTCCTGTAGACAGTGTTGGGCCTCCAAGAGCAGAGGTTTGTAGAACAGCAGCAAGTTTTCCCTTAAGTGGATCACCCAAGGTTTATCGAACTCAGGGAGGAAGAGGTCAAAGATATCCCTCTCATGCAACCCTGCAACCACAAAGCAAGAAGTCTCTTGTGTCCCCAACACACCTAATAGGTGCACTAGTTCGGCGAAGAGATAGTGAAATACAGGTGGTATGAATATATATGAGCAGTGGCAACGGTGCCAGAAAATAGCTTGCTGGCGTGTAGTTGATGGTGGTAGTATTGCAGCAGTAGTAACGCAGTAAAACAGTAAACAAGCAGCGATAGCAGTATTTAGGAACAAGGCCTAGGGATCATACTTTCACTAGTGGACACTCTCAACATTGATCGCATAATAAATAACTCTTTCTCATATGTGCTACATACACTCTTTTGTTGGATGATGAACACATTGCGTAGGATTACACGAACCCTCAATGCCGGAGTTAACAAGCTCCACAATAATGTTCATATTTAAATAACCTTAGAGCATAATAGATCATTGCAAAATAAACCAAGAACTAACATAGTGCACACACTGCCCACATTACACTATGAAGGAGGAATAGATCACATCAATACTATCATAATGATAATTAACTCCACAATCTACAAGAGATCATGATCATAGCCTACGACAAGAACCACATGGTGCACACACTAGTCACCTTTACACCATGCAGGAGGAATAGACTACTTTAATAACATCACATGAGTAGCACACAACTAGTAGCGATACAAAGCTCATCATATGGATCTCAATCATGTAAAGCAGCTCATGAGATCATTGTATTGAAGTACATAGGAGAGAGATTAATCACATAGCTACCGGTACAGCCCCGAGCCTCGATGGAGAACTACTCCCTCCTCATGGGAGCAGCAGCGGTGATGAAGATGGCGGTGGAGATGGCAGCGGTGTCGATGGAGAAGCCTTCCGGGGGCACTTCCCCGTCCCGGCGGCGTGCCGGAACAGAGAGTCCTGTCCCCCAGATCTTGGCTTCGCGATGGCGGCGGCTCTGGAAGGTTTCTGTGGGTTTCGTCGATCGTATCAGGGTTTTCGCGACGGAGGCTTTAAATAGGCGAAGAGGCGGCACAGGAGGGCTGAAGGAGCGACGACACCATAGGCCGGCGCGGCCCAGGGAAGGTTTCTGTGGGTTTCGTCGATCGTATCAGGGTTTTCGCGACGGAGGCTTTAAATAGGCGAAGAGGCGGCGCAGGAGGGCTGAAGGGGCGACGACACTATAGGGCGGCGCGGCCAGGGCCTGGGCCGCGCCGGACTATGGTCTGGGGGCCCAGTGCCCCCCCCTCTGGTCCTTCTCGTGTGTTCTGGATGCTTCCGGTGAAAATAGGAACCTGGGCGTTGATTTCGTCCGATTCCGAGAATATTTCGTTACTAGGATTTCTAAAACCAAAAACAGCAGAAAACAGGGACTGGCACTTCGGCATCTTGTTAATAGGTTAGTTCCAGAAAATGCACGAATATGACATAAAGTGTGCATAAAACATGTAGATAACATCAATAATGTGGCATGGAACATAAGAAATTATCGATACGTCGGAGACGTATCAGCATCCCCAAGCTTAGTTCTGCTCGTCCCGAGCAGGTAAAACGATAACAAAGATAATTTCTGGAGTGACATGCCATCATAACCTTGATCATACTATTTGTAAAGCATATGTAGTGAATGCAGCGATCAAAACAATGTATATGACATGAGTAAACAAGTGAATCATATAGCAAAGACTTTTCATGAATAGCACTTCAAGAAAAGCATCAATAAGTCTTGCATAAGAGTTAACTCATAAAGCAATAATTCAAAGTAAAGGCATTGAAGCAACACAAAGGAAGATTAAGTTTCAGCGGTTGCTTTCAACTTATAACATGTATATCTCATGGATAATTGTCAATGCAAAGCAATATAACAAATGCAATATGCAAATATGTAGGAATCAATGCACAATTCACACAAGTGTTTGCTTCTTGAGGTGGAGAGAAATAGGTGAACTGACTCAACAATGAAAGTAAAAGAATGGTCCTCCATAGAGGAAAAACATCGATTGCTATATTTGTGCTAGAGCTTTGATTTTGAAAACATGAAACAATTTTGTCAACGGTAGTAATAAAGCATATGTATCATGTAAATTATATCTTACAAGTTGCAAGCCTCATGCATAGTATACTAATAGTGCCCGCACCTTGTCCTAATTAGCTTGGACTACCGGATCATCACAATGCACATGTTTTAACCAAGTGTCACAAAGGGGTACCTCTATGCCGCCTGTACAAAGGTCTAAGGAGAAAGCTCGCATTGGATTTCTCGCTATTGATTATTGTCAACTTAGACATCCATACCGGGACAACATAGACAACAAATAATGGACTCCTCTTTTATGCATAAGCATGTAACAACAATTAATAATTTTCTCATATGAGATTGAGGATATATGTCCAAAACTGAAACTTCCACCATGGATCATGGCTTTAGTTAGCGGCCCAATGTTCTTCTCTAACAATATGCATGCTTAACCATAAGGTGGTAGATCTCACTTACTTCAGACAAGAAGAACATGCATAGCAACTCACATGAAATTCAACAAAGAATAGTTGATGGCGTCCCCAGAAACATGGTTATCGCACAACAAGCAACTTAATAAGAGATAAAGTGCATAAGTACATATTCAATACCACAATAGTTTTTAAGCTATTTGTCCCATGAGCTATATATTGTAAGGTGAATGATGGAATTTTAAAGGTAGCACTCAAGCAATTTACTTTGGAATGGCGGAGAAATACCATGTAGTAGGTAGGTATGGTGGACACAAATGGCATAGTGGTTGGCTCAAGTATTTTGGATGCATGAGAAGTATTCCCTCTCGATACAAGGTTTAGGCTAGCAAGGCTATTTGAAACAAACACAAGGATGAACGGTGCAGCAAAACTCACATAAAAGACACATTGTAAACATTATAAGACTCTACACCGTCTTCCTTGTTGTTCAAACTCAATACTAGAAATTATCTAGACCTTAGAGAGACCAAATATGCAAACCAAATTTTAGCATGCTCTATGTATTTCTTCATTAATGGGTGCAAAGTATATGATGCAAGAGCTTAAACATGAGCACAACAATTTCCAAGTATCACATTACCCAAAACATTATAGCAATTACTACATGTAGCATTTTCCAATTCCAACCATATAACAATTTAACGAAGAGGAAACTTCGCCATGAATATTATGAGCTAAGAACACATGTGTTCATACGAACCAGCGGAGCGTGTCTCTCTCCCACACAAGCATGATGTAATCCAATTTATTCAAACACAAACAAAAACAAAAACAAACAGACGCTCCAAGTAAAGTACATAAGATGTGACCGAATAAAAATATAGTTTCAAGAGAAGGAACCTGATAATTTTGTCGATGAAGAAGGGGATGCCTTGGGCATCCCCAAGCTTAGATGCTTGAGTCTTCTTGAAATATGCAGGGATGAACCACCGGGGCATCCCCAAGCTTAGACTTTTCACTCTTCTTGATCATAGTATATCATCCTCCTCTCTTGACCCTTGAAAACTTCCTCCACACCAAACTCAAAACAAACTCATTAGAGGGTTAGTGCATAATCAAAAATTCACATGTTCAGAGGTGACACAATCATTCTTAACACTTCTGGACATTGCTCAAAGCTACTGGAAGTTAATGGAACAAAGAAATCCACCCAACACAGCGAAAGAAGCAATGCGAAATAAAAGGCAGAATCTGTCAAAACAGAACAGTCCGTAAAGATTAATTTTAAAATGGCACCAGACTTGCTCAGATGAAAATGCTCAAATTGAATGAAAGTTGCGTACATATCTGAGGATCACTCACGTAAATTGGCATAATTTTCTGAGTTACCTACAGAGAATTAGGCCCAGATTCGTGACAGCAAGAAAACAGTTTCTGCGCAGTAATCCAAATCTAGTATTGACTTTACTATCAAAGACTTTACTTGGCATAACAAAACACAAAACTAAGATAAGGAGAGGTTGCTACAGTAGTAAACAACTTCCAAGACACAAATATAAAACAAAGTACTGTAGCAAAATAACACATGGGTTATCTCCCAAGAAGTTCTTTCTTTATAGCCATTAAGATGGGCTCAGCAGTTTTAATGATGCACTCGCAAGAAATAGTATTTGAAGCAAAAGAGAGCATCAAGAGGCAAATTCAAAACACATTTAAGCCTAACATGCTTCCTATGAAAAGGAATCTTGTAAATAAACGAATTCATTAAGAGCAAAGTAACAAGCATAGGAAGATAAAACAAGTGTAGCTTCAAAAATTTCAGCACATAGAGAGGTGTTTTAGTAACATGAAAATTTCTACAACCATATTTTCCTCTCTCATAATAACTTTCAGTAGTATCATGAGCAAACTCAACAATATAACTATCACATAAAGCATTCTTATCATGAGTCTCATGCATAAAATTATTACTCTCCACATAAGCATAATCAATTTTATTAGTTGTAGTGGGAGCAAATTCAACAAAGTAGCTATCAAATATAGGAGGCATATTGTAATCATAATCAAATTTACTCTCTATAGTAAGTGGCAACAAAAGACTACTATCATTATCATCATAAATAGGAGGCAAAGTATCATCAAAGTAAATTTTCTCCTCAATGCTTGGGGGACTAAAAATATCATGCAAACCAGCTTCCCCAAGCTTAGAATTTTCCATATCATTAGCAACAATGGTGTTCAAAGCGTTCATACTAATATTACTACCAGCATGCAAATAAGATTCCATAGGTTTTTTAATTTTCGCATCAAACAATCCATGTTTTAAATCAGGAAATAGAGTAAGAAGCTCATTCTTGTCCATTATGCCAAACTAGTGTAAACAAGAAACAAAAAGATGCAATTGCAGGATCTAAAGGAAATAGCTTCGAGTACTTACAACGGCGAAAATAGCTTAGTAGCCGAGATCCGGAATGTGAGTACCTTTTACCTTTCCTCCCCGGCAACGGCGCCAGAAAATAGCTTGATGTCTACGCCCCCTCCTTTTCCTGTAGACAGTGTTGGGCCTCCAAGAGCAGAGGTTTGTAGAACAGCAGCAAGTTTTCCCTTAAGTGGATCACCCAAGGTTTATCGAACTCAGGGAGGAAGAGGTCAAAGATATCCCTCTCATGCAACCCTGCAACCACAAAGCAAGAAGTCTCTTGTGTCCCCAACACACCTAATAGGTGCACTAGTTCGGCGAAGAGATAGTGAAATACAGGTGGTATGAATATATATGAGCAAGGCAACAAAGTGCCAGAAAATAGCTTGCTGGCGTGTAGTTGATGGTGGTAGTATTGCAGCAGTAGTAACGCAGTAAAACAGTAAACAAGCAGCGATAGCAGTATTTAGGAACAAGGCCTAGGGATCATACTTTCACTAGTGGACACTCTCAACATTGATCGCATAATAAATAACTCTTTCTCATATGTGCTACATACACTCTTTTGTTGGATGATGAACACATTGCGTAGGATTACACGAACCCTCAATGCCGGAGTTAACAAGCTCCACAATAATGTTCATATTTAAATAACCTTAGAGCATAATAGATCATTGCAAAATAAACCAAGAACTAACATAGTGCACACACTGCCCACATTACACTATGAAGGAGGAACAGATCACATCAATACTATCATAATGATAATTAACTCCACAATCTACAAGAGATCATGATCATAGCCTACGACAAGAACCACATGGTGCACACACTAGTCACCTTTACACCATGCAGGAGGAATAGACTACTTTAATAACATCACATGAGTAGCACACAACTAGTAGCGATACAAAGCTCATCATATGGATCTCAATCATGTAAAGCAGCTCACGAGATCATTGTATTGAAGTACATAGGAGAGAGATTAATCACATAGCTACCGGTACAGCCCCGAGCCTCGATGGAGAACTACTCCCTCCTCATGGGAGCAGCAGCGGTGATGAAGATGGCGGTGGAGATGGCAGCGGTGTCGATGGAGAAGCCTTCCGGGGGCACTTCCCCGTCCCGGCGGCGTGCCGGAACAGAGAGTCCTGTCCCCCAGATCTTGGCTTCGCGATGGCGGCGGCTCTGGAAGGTTTCTGTGGGTTTCGTCGATCGTATCAGGGTTTTCGCGACGGAGGCTTTAAATAGGCGAAGAGGCGGCGCAGGAGGGCTGAAGGGGCGACGACACTATAGGGCGGCGCGGCCAGGGCCTGGGCCACGCCGGCCTATGGTCTGGGGGCCCAGTGCCCCCCCTCTGGTCCTTCTCGTGTGTTCTGGATGCTTCCGGTGAAAATAGGAACCTGGGCGTTGATTTCGTCCGATTCCGAGAATATTTCGTTACTAGGATTTCTGAAACCAAAAACAGCAGAAAACAGGGACTGGCACTTCGGCATCTTGTTAATAGGTTAGTTCCAGAAAATGCACGAATATGACATAAAGTGTGCATAAAACATGTAGATAACATCAATAATGTGGCATGGAACATAAGAAATTATCGATACGTCGGAGACGTATCAGGCCACATCTAGCAGAGTTGGTGTCATGGGGCCGTGGCCAAACATGAAGCAGTTCAGAGCATCAGACCAAAAGTAGCCGATGGTTTTCAGAAGGTTTTCATGCTTCTCAAGGGGAGACAATGATAAAGACAAAGCATCGGCTATTCCTGTGGTTTCCCATGTGGCTTGGTGAGTTTTGGATACTCTACTGTACCATGTCACCCAATCTTCAGGAGGGTTAGGCCAGGCTCGTAAGCAGTCTGCCCAAGAGGTTAGATCTAAGTTCTGGTTGACGAAGGGAACCCTATTGGCCTCGCAAGAAATCAAATGGGCAGGACCCTCGATAGAACGAGGGCCAAGGCAAAGAGAATTTGGAAGAGAAGGATGCGGCAACAGAATGTCTGATACCTAAAATTAATGGTGAAATAAGGCATTAATTCAGATGTTTTGCTGTTAATTCTAACACTATGCTCAGATGGCGAGGGGCATTTGAGGGTTACCTTCAGGCTAGAGACCGTAGCGTTGGCGCTGGATGATTCCGCCATCAGATTCGCTACGGAGTTGAATCTGCACGATTGGGATCTAGGATTCGCGTGGCTGTGAGTTGAATCTGTTCGATGGGCGATTTGGGGATCTGAGTTTGCTCCTTCAGACAAGGGTCGCAGGTTACCGTTTGAATAGGCAACTGAGTTTGGCCTTACTCGCGTTTTATGGTAAAGTACCGATGCGTTGCTGATACGTCTCCGACGTATCGATAATTTCTTATGTTCCATGCCACATTATTTATGATATCTACATGTTTTATGCACACTTTATGTCATATTTGTGCATTTTCTGGAACTAACCTATTAACAAGATGCCGAAGTGCCAGTTGCTGTTTTCTGCTATTTTTGGTTTCAGAAATCCTAGTAAGGAAATATTCTCTGAATTGGACGAAATCAACGCCCAGGGGCCTATTTTCACACGAAGCTTCCAGAAGACCGGAGAGCTGATGAAGTGGGGCCACGAGGTGGCGACACCATAGGGCGGCGCGGCCCAAGCCCTGGCCGCGCCGACCTATAGTGTGGGCCCCTCGTGACGCCCCTTGACCTGCCCTTCCGCCTACAAATAGCCTTCGTCGCGAAACCCCCAGTACCGATAGCCACGATACGGAAAACCTTCCAGAGACGCCGCCGCCGCCAATCCCATCTCGGGGGATTCAGGAGATCGCCTCCGGCACCCTGCCGGAGAGGGGAATCATCTCCCGGAGGACTCTACGCCACCATGGTCGCCTCCGGAGTGATGTGTGAGTAGTCTACCCCTGGACTATGGGTCCATAGCAGTAGCTAGATGGTTGTCTTCTCCTCATTGTGCTTAATTGTCGGGTCTTGTGAGCTGCCGAACATGATCAAGATCATCTATCTGTAATTCTATATGTTGTGTTTGTTGGGATCCGATGAATAGAGAATACTATGTTATGTTGATTATCAAATTTATATCTATGTGTTGTTTATGATCTTGCATGCTCTCCGTTGTTAGTAGAGGCTCTGGCCAAGTTTTTGCTAGTAACTCCAAGAGGGAGTATTTATGCTCGATAGTGGGTTCATGTCTCCGTGAATCTGGGGAAGTGACAGAAATCTCTAAGATTATGGATGTGTTGTTGCCACTAGGGATAAAACATTGGTGCTATGTTCGAGGATGTAGTTACTGATTACATTACGCGCAATACTTAATGCAACTGTCTGTTGTTAGCAACTTAATACTGGAAGGGGTTCGGATGATAACCTGAAGGTGGACTTTTTAGGCATAGATGCATGTTGGATAGCGGTCTATGTACTTTGTCGTAATGCCCAATTAAATCTCACTATACTCATCATAATATGTATGTGCATGGTCATGCCCTCTTTATTTGTCAATTGCCCAACTGTAATTTGTTCACCCAACATGCTGTTTATCTTATGGGAGAGACACCTCTAGTGAACTGTGGACCCCGGTCCAATTCTCTATACTGAAATACAATCTACTGCAATTGTTCTACTGTTTTCTGCAAACAATCATCATCCACACTATACATCTAATCCTTTGTTACATCAAGCCGGTGAGATTGACAACCTCGCTGTTTCGTTGGGGCAAATTACTTGGTTTGTGTTGTGCAGGTTCCACGTTGGCGCCGGAATCCCTGGTGTTGCGCCGCACTACATCTCGCCGCCATCAACCTTCAACGTGCTTCTTGGCTCCTACTGGTTCGATAAACCTTGGTTTCATACTGAGGGAAAACTTGCCGCTGTACGCATCACACCTTCCTCTTGGGGTTCCCAACGGACGCGTGCTGTACGCGTATCAGTTGCCATCGGCTCTTTGAGCGTTGACCTAGTTTGATAATCGGCAAAATCAACATGGAAACATTTTTCATTGATGAAGAGGGTTTTTTACAAGATGAGCCGATTGCTCACAAAAGGAAGATCTACTGCCTAATCTACTACTACTAGCCCTATTCTAGTAGATGCTAATCTAAGGGTCGTCGCTGCCCTCGTCATCGCCGTCGTAGCTGCCATCGGCGCTGCTGCCAGCGAAGTCCTCGTCGCTGCTGCCGTAGCCCTCGGCAGGGGCTTCTTCTTCTTCCTCCTCCTCCTCGTCGTCGTCGTCCTCCGACCCGGCGCGGAAGCGCTTCGCCAGCGGGTACTTGTCGGAGGAGGTGTCATCCTCCTCTTCCTCCTCCTCGTCGCAGGAGGTGAAGTCGCCCCAAGAGAAGAGGTCGTCGTCGCTCTCCGCCTCCAACTCCCCGTCGACGAGGAACCGGAGGTCGTCCTCCCCGTCGGTCAGGGGTTCGTCGTCGTCTGACCCGACGGCGGTCAAGGGCGCGTCGTCCGTCCTGACGGTGAAGTCCCAGTCCCTCTCGTCCCAATGCTCGGGAGCGCGGGCCTCGTACGCCGCTATCGGGTCGTACTCCGGCATCGGCTCGCTGGAGGAAGAGGACTGGAAGGAAAGACCCGAGGAGGCAGAGGAGGAGGAGGCCATGGTTGCAGAGGAAGGGGTTTTTTCGATTGCTAGTGTGGAGCGAGAGGATGAGGAGGCGAACTGCTCGATGCGGTTAAATAAAGGGGATATAGTGGAGATGATTCAATGCTGCGGCGGTTTCCGAGGACGTGGTGCCAAAACTATCAAATCGTGCAGAGAAGTTGAGAAGGCATGGTATCATGATGAAAGGATACTGTGGCGGTTCTGCTCTGCCACGACGTGACCCTACGAAGAAAAAAACAGAGTGGTTTGTGAATTATCATTACCAAAACCAGGGGGCATGTGTTATCGCCGGATTTTAACCAAATCAGGAGATGGGCCGCGATTGAGATGGGCTTAAAGGATATGCACGTAAAATATTCCTAAATCGGCCTCGTACGAGAGTTTGGGCTAGATTGCCCGTGTATCTGTACATTATGGTAGATTTAGAATTAAGAGATAGAGTTTAGTTCGTACGAAGTTAGGTTATTCCGAAAATAGAAAGTCTATGGACTATAAATATGTACCTAGGGTTATTGAGAAAGGAGGATGATCACGTTCACAACAAACCAATCTAGGCGCATCGCCACCCACTTGTTTCGAGGGTTTCTTCCGGGTAAGCGCCATGCTGCCCAGATCGCATCTAGCGATCTGAGCAGCATCTTGTTTATTCGTTGTTTGTGTTGCCCGTACTGAAGCCTTGTTAATGGCGAGTAACACCATTATCATAGATGTGTTAGGGTTAGCATCGATACTTTTCTAGTATATTTGCTTAGTTATGCTGCCCTAGATATCTAGCTACCCTTGCACCTATCTTAGGTGTAAGGGCAGCATCTTGCTTAATCTTTATTTAGTAGATTCGATTTGTTATGGTTGTTCCTTGTTTTTCAAGGATTAGTTTGATATCCATATGGTTAGGCCTTGCAAATGGGTTGAATGATCCAGTAGTGCGCAAGGGATGGTTTGCTGATCCTAGAGGAGATGTTCCGGGAATCAACTCTATGTTGGTTTTTAGGCCTTGTCTAGGGCTGGTTTTCTATTATCTTTCGTATCTGCCAGGCTCAACTACGTGTAGGATGTTCCGGTTATGTGGTGAAAACCCGACTGTCGTAGATTGATTTAACTTAGTATTGATCAAGCAGGACCACCATGTTATCGTAGATCCAGTATGTATCATGGGTGTATCGGCTCCTTGAGCCGATTCACAGGATAACCTGAGAGCCGATCGAGGCTCGGATTTAATGTTTACGTGTCTGCCATGCAGGAAATTAATCGAAGCAATCCATCACCTTCCTGACCAGGTATAGGTCAGGTGGCACGCCCTTGCACCAGCCAGGACGTGTGCCGGAGTTTTGCGGGCCGTTGCCCGAGGGACCAGGGCCCACCAGCAGTTCTAGGAGCCTCCCGGCTCTTCGTGTTGCTCGTCGCTGCTCGCCGGTGGGTTTTGGCAGGCAACAATAACGCCTAAGGAGAGTGTGGAGCTTCAATCCGTAGACTATGCTGCCACCCATGTCGGGAAAAAATATCCCTCGCCGTAGCCTCCAACCGTGTACAGACCTCCGTAAGTAGGTCTCAATTCTCCGCCCGCTGAAGAGGTAACCATGAACGGAGAATACCTGTACATCTGTAGATGACCTGCAACAAAGAACAGTTTTTATCGTTAAAAATCTTGTCATTTCTACTTAGCCACAGCGCCCAGATAACTGCTAGCACCCCCACCCTAAGAAGCAACTTAAACCTTTAATCAACACCGTGAAGCCAATTGCCAAAGACATTTGCCACACTAGTCGGGGGATACAGGGTAGACGCTACTTGGATGACTGACCATATAGATTTCGCAAAACTGCACTGGAAGAATAGGTGTTTGATGGTTTCATCATGATGACAGAAAACACACCGTGAACTTCCGTGCCAATTCCGCTTAACAAGATTATCTTTAGTAAGAATAACTCCTCGACGAAGGTACCATCCAAAAATCTTAATTTTTAATGGTATCTTCATCTTCCAAATTTTCTTATTATTATCAACTGGTAAATCAGAATGAAGGATTGCATTGTATAAAGATTTAACTGAGAAAGAGCCATCTACATGAAGATTCCATCTAAATTCATCCGGTTCAGGGGATAATTGAATATCACCCAATCGTTGAACTAGAGTATTCCATGCTGTTAGCCTTTGTCCAAGTAAAACCCGTCTGAACGTCACATTCGGAGGTGAGGTAGCCATAACGGTAGCAATGATATCATGACGGTAGCATGATATCATGATGTTAAATCAAGAGAAAGCAGATGCTGCCTTAGAGGAGAACTTCACTAATAAAGTGAGGCAGATGCTACACGAGGAAAAGGCAGCTGCTATCAAAAGATTAAAGAAGAAGGGACAGATGCCTACAGAAACGGATGAGGAGGGTAACACATGGCCAACAAAGGAAGCTTTAATTTCTGCTAAGCCACCTGGCTTTGGTACTATTGTTGGTTGGCGTTTACTTTGCGAGCATTGGTGTAGTGCTGCATTTAGAAAGAAATCTTTGACCAATAGTAAGAACAGACTAGCTCATGGGGAAACCGTCTTCCATTGTAGTGGTGCGAGAAGTGTTGTCTCTACACGCCAACATCTGGTAATCTTTTTTCATGAAAATATTTTTCTTCACATCTTTCACGAAACATCTTTGTTATTACTAATGGGGAAGACTGTTACATTTATACTGGATGATGTTTATCATTCTTAAACTGCAGAAACTCAAAATTGGTAAAGACCCTGGAATTACCGGTGCATGGCTTCACACACACAACTTGCATCGTGGGACTGATAGAGAGCAGATATGCAGCCAACGAATTTCTAAACGTTGGGTTAGTAAAATCTTTGTAGATTACTTAATTTTAGTCATAATGAGAACAATGTATGTAGCTAAACCATTACTGTTATTTGGAAAAGGAAAATTTTGATGATGCAATGACAAATGCCCATGGAGAAAACTGGCAAGAGGAGCACCCGGAATTAGATGCACAAATCATCTATGAAGCAGCGGGTAAAATGCCACATGGCAGACTGGGAATTGCCAATGAGTTATTCACCAAAACGGAGAAGTGCAAGATTAAGTCTAGAAGGGTGTTCGCCTCACAGCCGGTGTGATCAGCTAGAGAGGACCGTCTAGAAAGAGAAAACAACCGTTTGCAGCGAGATAACAAGCGTCTACGAGGCATGGAGCTGGTTGTGCGGGTAATGTTTCATTTTCTTGTAAATTGTAGTCTATGAGTGAATGGGTTGTGCTGACTGGTTGTTGTTCATAGTCTTTGGCTGAAAAAGGAGGAGTGGACTGATACGTCTCCGACGTATCGATAATTTCTTATGTTCCATGCCACATTATTGATGATATCTACATGTTTTATGCACACTTTATGTCATATTCGTGCATTTTCTGGAACTAACCTATTAATAAGATGCCGAAGTGCCAGTTCCTGTTTTCTGCTGTTTTTGGTTTCAGAAATCCTAGTAACGAAATATTCTCGGAATCGGACGAAATCAACGCCCAGGTTCCTATTTTGCCCGGAAGCATCCAGAACACACGAGAACCGCCAGAGAGGGGGCACAGGGCCACCAGACCCTAGGCCGGCGCGGCCAAAGGGGGGGCGCGCCCCCCTATAGTGTGGGCCCCCCAGAAGTCCGCCGACATTGCCCTTCCGCCTATTTAAAGCCTCCGTCGCGAAAACCTTGATACGTTCGACGAAACCAGAGAAAACCTTCCAGAGCCGCCGCCATCGCGAAGCCAAGATCTGGGGGACAGGAGTCTCTGTTCCGGCACGCCGCCGGAACGGGGAAGTGCCCTCGGAAGGCTTCTCCATCGACACCGCTGCCATCTCCACCGCCATCTTCATCACCGCTGCTGCTCCCATGAGGAGGGAGTAGTTCTCCATCGAGGCTCGGGGCTGTACCGGTAACTATGTGGTTCATCTCTCTCCTATGTACTTCAATACAATGATCTCATGAGCTGCCTTACATGATTGAGATCCATATGATGATGCTTGTAATCTAGATGTCATTATGCTAGTCAAGTGAGTTTTACTTATGTGATCTCCGGAGACTCCTTGTCCCACGTGTGTAAAGGTGACAGTGTGTGCACCGTGTGGGTCTCTTAGGCTATATTTCACAGAATACTTATTCACTGTTATGAATGGCATAGTGAAGTGCTTATTTATATCTCTTTATGATTGCAATGTATTTTTTATCACAATTTATCTATGTGCTACTCTAGCAATGTTATTAAAGTAGTTTTATTCCTCCTGCACGGTGTAATGGTGACAGTGTGTGCATCCGTGTTAGTACTTGGCGTATGCTATGATTATGATCTCTTGTAGATTATGAAGTTAACTATTGCTATGATGGTATTGATGTGTATTATTCCTCCTACATAGCATGAAGGTGACAGTGTGCATGCTATGTTAGTACTTGGTTTAGTCGAATTGATCTTTCATGCACTCTAAGGTTATTTAAATATGAACATTGAATTGTGGAGCTTGTTAACTCCGGCATTGAGGGTTCGTGTAATCCTACGCAATGTGTTCATCATCCAACAAGAGTGTAGAGTATGCATTTATCTATTCTGTTATGTGATCAAAGTTGAGAGTGTCCACTAGTGAAAGTGTAATCCCTAGGCCTTGTTCCTAAATACTGCTATCGCTGCTTGTTTACTGTTTTACTGCGTTACTACTGCTGCGTTACTACTGCTTGTTTACTGTCCTTGGCAAAGCACTTTTCTGGTGCCGTTGCTACTTATTCATACCACCTGTATTTCACTATCTCTTCGCCGAACTAGTACACCTATTTGGTGTGTTGGGGACACAAGAGACTTCTTGCTTTGTGGTTGCAGGGTTGCATGAGAGGGATATCTTTGACCTCTTCCTCCCTGAGTTTGATAAACCTTGGGTGATCCACTTAAGGGAAAACTTGCTGATGTTCTACAAACCTCTGCTCTTGGAGGCCAAACACTGTCTACAGGAAAAGGAGGGGGCGTAGACATCAAGCTTATTTTCTGGCGCCGTTGCCGGGGAGGAAAGGTAAAAGGTACTCACACTCCGGATCTCGGCTACTAAGCTATTTTCTGGCGCCGTAAGTACTCGAAGCTATTTCCTTTAGATCCTGCAATTGCAACTTTTTGTTTCTTGTTTACACTAGTTAGGCATAATGGAAAACAACAAAAATATGAGAGATCTTTATGAACTTTATCTTGAATTAGGACATGATGTGTTTGAAGGAGATATGCCCTAGAGGCAATAATAAAGTGGTTATTATTTATATCTTTATGTTTATGATAAATGTTTATATATCATGCTAGAATTGTATTAACCGAAACATTAGTACATGTGTGATATGTAGACAAACAAGAAGTCCCTAGTATGCCTCTTAAACTAGCTTGTTGATTAATGGATGATTAGTTTCATAATCATGAACATTGGATGTTATTAATAACAAGGTTATGTCATTGTATGAATGATGTAATGGACACACCCAATTAAGCGTAGCATAAGATCTCGTCATTAAGTTATTTGCTATAAGCTTTCGATACATAGTTACCTAGTCCTTATGACCATGAGATCATGTAAATCACTTATACCGGAAAGGTACTTTGATTACACCAAACACCACTGCGTAAATGGGTGGCTATAAAGGTGGGATTAAGTATCCGGAAAGTGTGAGTTGAGGCATATGGATCAACAGTGGGATTTGTCCATCCCGATGACGGATAGATATACTCTGGGCCCTCTCGGTGGAATGTCGTCTAATGTCTTGCAAGCATATGAATGAGTTCATAAGAGACCACATACCACGGTACGAGTAAAGAGTACTTGTCAGGAGACGAGGTTGAACAAGGTATAGAGTGATACCGAAGATCAAACCTCGGACAAGTAAAATATCGCGAGACAAAGGGAATTGGTAATGTATGTGAATGGTTCATTCGCTCACTAAAGTCATCGTTGAATATGTGGGAGCCATTATGGATCTCCAGATCCCGCTATTGGTTATTGGTCGGAGTGAGTACTCAACCATGTCCGCATAGTTCACGAACCGTAGGGTGACACACTTAAAGTTGGATGTTGAAATGTTAGTACTTGAATATGGAATGGAGTTCGAATATTTGTTCGGAGTCCCGGATGAGATCCCGGACATCACGAGGAGTTCCGGAATGGTCCGGAGAATAAGATTCATATATAGGATGTCATTTTATGTGAATTAAAATGTCGCGGAAGGTTCTATGGAAGGTTCTAGAAGGTTCTAGAAAAGTCCGGAAGAAACCACCAAGGAAGGTGGAGTCCACATGGGACTCCACCTCCATGGCCGGCCAACCCTAGATGGGGAGGAGTCCCAAGTGGACTCCTCCATAGGGGCCGGCCACCCCCCACATGGGAGGTGGAAATCCCACCTTTTGGTGGGAGTCCTAGTTGGGCTAGGTTTCCCCTCTTATGGAAGGTTTTGGTTCGGGTCTTATTCGAAGACTTGGACACCAACACTTGGGGATCCACCTATATAATGAGGGGCCAAGGGAGGGGGTCGGCCACCCCAAGACCACAAGCTGGCCGCCCCATTGAAGTGGCCGGCCACCCCCTCCCAAACCCTAGCCGCCCCCCTCTCCTCCATATCTCCCGCATAGCTTAGCGAAGCTCCGCCGGACTTCTTCACCGCCACCGACACCACGCCGTCGTGCTGTCGGATTCAAGAGGAGCTACTACTTCCGCTGCCCGCTGGAACGGGGAGGTGGACGTCGTCTTCATCAACAACCGAACGTGTGACCGAGTACGGAGGTGCTGCCCGTTCGTGGCGCCGGAACCGATCGTGATCAAGATCTTCTACGCGCTTTTGCAAGCGGCAAGTGATCGTCTACCACAGCAACAAGAGCCTCATCTTGTAGGCTTTGGAATCTCTTCAAGGGTGAGACTCGATACCCCCTCGTTGCTACCGTCTTCTAGATTGCATCTTGGCTTGGATTGCGTGTTCGCCGTAGGAAATTTTTTGTTTTCTATGCAACGTTATCCTACAGTGGTATCAGAGCCGTGTCTATGCATAGATGGTTGCACGAGTAGAACACAATGGTTTGTGGGCGTTGATGCTCTTGTTATCTTTAGTTTGAGTACTTTGCATCTTTATGGCATAGTGGGATGAAGCGGCTCGGACTAACTTTACATGACCGCGTTCATGAGACTTGTTCCTCGTTCGACATGCAACTAGTATTGCATAAGAGGCTTTGCGGGTGTCTGTCTCTCCTACTATAGTAAAGATTCAATTTACTCTTCTATTGAAAACATTAGTATCAACGTTGTGGTTCATGTTCGTAGGTAGATTAGATCTCTCTCGAAAACCCTAAACCACGTAAAATATGCAAACCAAATTAGAGACGTCTAACTTGTTTTTGCAGGGTTTGGTGATGTGATATGGCCATAATGTGATGATGAATATGTATGAGATGATCATTATTGTATTGTGGCAACCGGCAGGAGCCTTATGGTTGTCTTTAAATTTCATGTTGAGTAGTATTTCAAAGTAGTTGTAATAGTTGCTACATGGAGGACAATCATGAAGACGGCGCCATTGACCTTGACGCTACGCCGACGATGATGGAGATCATGCCCGAAGATGATGGAGATCATGTTCGTGCTTTGGAGATGAAGATCAAAGGCGCAAAGACAAAAGGGCCATATCATATCACATATGAACTGCATGTGATGTTAATCCTTTTTATGCATCTTATTTTGCTTAGATCGCGACGGTAGCATTATAAGATGATCCCTCACTAAAATCTCAAGATAATAAAGTGTTCATCCTTAGTAGCACCGTTGCCAAGACTTGTCGTTTCGAAGCATCTCGTGATGATCGGGTGTGATAGAATCAACAAGTGCATACAACGGGTGCAAGACAGTTTTGCACATGCGGATACTAAGGTGGCCTTGATGAGCCTAGCATGTACAGACATGGTCTCGGAACACGTGATACCGAAAGGTAGAGCATGAGTCATATGGTTGATATGATGAACACTTTGAGTGTTCGCCATTGAAGTCACACCTTTTCTCGTGATGATCGGGCTTAGGTGCGGTGGATTTGGTTCGTGTGATCACTAAGACAATGCGAGGGATATTGTTTTGAGTGGGAGTTCACCTAGATTTTTAATTATGTTGAATTAAAATTTGAACTCAATTTGTCATAAATTTAGTCTAAACTATTGCAAATATATGTTGTAGAGATGGCGTCCCCAATCAATTTTAATCAGTTCCTAGAGAAAGAGAAACTTAAGAGCAACGGTAGCAACTTCACCGACTGGTTCCGTCATGTGAGGATCTTCCTCTCTGGCGGAAATCTGCAATTTGTGCTTGATGCACCGCTAGGTGACCCTCCTGCAGAAGATGAATCCGATGAAGTAAAAGCTGTTTACGCGACTCGGAAAACTCGGTACTCTCAAGTTCAGTGTGCCATCCTGTGCAGTCTGGAATCCGATCTTCAAAAACGTTTTGAGCACCATGATCCTCATGAGTTGATGAATGAGCTGAAAGCTATATTCGAGACTCATGCGGCAGTGGAATGCTATGAAGCATCGAAACATTTCTTCAGCTGTATGATGGAAGAAGGCAGCTCCGTTAGTGAGCACATGCTCGCCATGACCGGGCATGCGAAGAAACTCAGTGACTTGGGAATAGTGATTCCTAATAGACTGGGGATTAATCGTGTCCTTCAATCACTGCCACCAAGTTACAAGAACTTTGTGATGAACTACAATATGCAGAACATGAACAAGGAGTTACCTGAACTTTTTGGCATCCTAAAAGCTACTGAGATTGAGATCAAGAAAGAGCACCAAGTGTTGATGGTCAACAAGACCACCAGTTTCAAGAAACAGGGCAAGTCTAAGGGAAAATTCAAGAAGGGTGGCAAGAAAGCTGCCACGCCTCCTATGAAACCTAAGAACGGCCCTAAGCCTGATGCTGAGTGCTATTATCGCAAGGAGAAGGGACACCGGAAGCGTAATTGCTCCAAGTATCTGGCTGATTTGAATAGCGGCCTTGTCAAGAAGAAGAAAGAAGGTATATCTGATATACATGTTATAGATGTTTATCTCACTGGTTCTCGTTCTAGTACCTGGGTATTTGATACTGGTTCGGTTGCTCATATTTGTAACTCAAACAGAACTAAAGAATAAACGAAGACTACTGAAAGATGAAGTGACGATGCGCGTTGGAAATGGATCCAAAGTCGATGTGATCGCTGTCGGCACACTTCCTCTACATCTACCTTCGGGATTAGTTTTAAGCCTAAATAATTGTTATTTTGTACCCGCGTTGAGCATGAACATTATATCTGGATCTTGTTTAATGCAAGACGGTTATTCATTCAAGTCTGAGAATAATGGTTGTTCTATTTTTATGAATAATATCTTTTATGGTCGAGCACCACAAAAGAATGGCTTATTTCTGTTAGATCTCGATAGTAGTGATACGCATATACATAACATTGATGCTGAGCGAATTAAATTAAATGATAATTCTACTTATATGTGGCAATCGCTGCCTTGGTCATATTGGAGTGAAACGCATGAAGAAACTCCATACTGATGGATTACTTGAATCACTTGACTTTGAGTCACTTGATAGATGCGAAGCATGTCTAATGGGAAAAATGACAAAGACTCCATTTTCTGGTATGATGGAGCCAGCTACAGACTTATTGGAAATCATACATACCGATGTATGTGGACCAATGAGTGTAGCATCGTGTGGTTATCGTTATGTTCTAACCTTCACAGATGATCTGAGTAGATATGGGTATATCTATTTCATGAAACATAAATCCGAAACTTTCGAGAAGTTTAAGGAATTTCAAAGTGAAGTAGAAAATCAACGTAACAAGAAGATCAAATTTCTACGATCTGATCGTGGAGGTGAATATCTGAGTTATGAGTTTGGCATGCATTTAAAGAAATGCGGAATACTTTCACAATTGACACCGCCGGGAACACCTCAACGAAACGGTGTGTCTGAACGTCGTAATCGAACTCTCTTAGATATGGTTCGTAGTATGATGTCTCTTACTGATTTGCCGTTATCATTTTGGAGTTATGCATTAGAGACAGCCGCATTCACTTTAAATAGAGCACCATCAAAATCCGTAGAAACGACACCGTATGAATTATGGTTTAATAAGAAACCTAAGCTGTCGTTCCTGAAAGTTTGGGGTTGCGAAGCCTATGTAAAGAAGTTACAACCGGACAAGCTAGAACCCAAAGCGGAGAAATGCGTCTTCATAGGATACCCTAAGGAAACTATAGGGTACACTTTCTATCACAGATCCGAAGGCAAAATCTTTGTTGCTAAGAACGGAACCTTTCTTGAGAAAGAATTTCTCACTAAAGAAGTGACTGGAAGAAAAGTAGAACTCGATGAGATTGATGAATCTATACTCGTTGATCGAGTAGCGCAAGATCGGAAATTGTACTGCATCGCCTACACCGGCAACAGAGGAAGCTAATGATAATGATCATGAAACTTCGAACGAGGAAACCATCGAACCTCGCAGATCGACAAGGGAACGTGCCACTCCTGATTGGTATGATCCTTGTCTAAATGTCATGATTGTGGATAACAATGATGAGGACCCTGCGACGTATGAAGAAGCAATGATGAGCCCAGATTCCAACAAATGGCAAGAAGCCATGAAATCCGAAATGGGATCCATGTATGATAACAAAGTATGGACTTTGGTAGACTTACCTGATAGCCGAAAGGCTGTCGAGAATTAATGGATCTTCAAGAGAAAAACAGATGCTGATGGTAATATTACTGTCTATAAAGCTCGACTTGTCGCAAAGGGTTTCCGACAAATTCAAGGAGTTGACTACGATGAGACTTTCTCACCCGTAGCGAAGCTAAAATCTGTGAGGATTTTGTTAGCAATAGCTGCATTTTTCGATTATGAGATTTGGCAGATGGATGTCAAAACGGCGTTCCTTAATGGAGACATTGAGGAAGAGTTGTATATGGTACAACCCAAAGGTTTTGTCGATCCTAAAAATGCTGACAAAGTATGCAAACTTCAGCGTTCAATCTATGGACTGAAGCAAGCATCAAGAAGTTGGAACCGACGCTTTGATAAGGTGATCAAAGACTTCGGGTTTATACAGTGTCATGGAGAGGCCTGTATTTACAAGAAAGTGAGTGGGAGCTCTGTAGCATTCCTGATATTATATGTAGATGACATATTATTGATCGGGAATGATATAGAACTATTAAGCAGTGTTAAGGGTTATTTGAATAATAGTTTTTCAATGAAAGACCTTGGTGAAGCATCGTATATATTAGGCATCAAGATTTATAGAGATAGATCAAGACGCCTAATAGGGCTATCACAGAGTACATATCTGGACAAGATTCTAAAGAAGTTTAGAATGGACGAAAGTAAGAAAGGGTTCTTACTTATGTTACCAGGAAAGGTATTGAGTAAGACTCAAGGACCGGCTACGGCAGAAGAAAGAGAAAGGATGAGTAATATCCCCTATGCCTCGGCAGTAGGATCTATCATGTATGCCATGCTATGTACTAGACCGGATATAGCACATGCTGTTAGTTTGACTAGCAAATATCAAAGTGATCCAGGAATGGAGCACTGGACAGCGGTCAAGAATATCCTGAAGTACTTGAAAAGAACTAAGGATATGTTTCTTTGTTATGGAGGTGACCAAGAGCTCGTTGTAAACGGTTACACCGATGCAAGTTGGAACACTGATCCTGATGACTCTAAGTCACAGTCTGGGTACGTGTTTATATTGAATGGTGCTGCAGTAAGCTGGGCAAGCTCGAAGCAGTGCACGATGGCGAAGTCTTCAACAGAATCAGAGTACATAGCGGCTTCAGAGGCTTCATCAGAAGCGGTATGGATGAAGAGGTTCATTGTAGAGCTCGATGTGGTTCCTAGTGCATTGGACCCATTAATCATTTACTGTGATAACATGGGTGCCATCGCCAATGCACAAGAGCCAAGGTCACACAAGAGGCTCAAGCATATCAAGCTGCGTTACCACTCGATTCGCGAGTACATCGAAGATGGAGAAGTAAAGATTTGCAAAGTACACACTGATCTGAATGTAGCAGATCCGTTGACTAAAGCTCTCCCTAGGGCAAAGCATGACCAACACCAGAATGCCATGGGTGTTAGGTATATTACGATGTAATCTAGATTATTGACTCTAGTGCAAGTGGGAGACTGAAGGAGATATGCCCTAGAGGCAATAATAAAGTGGTTATTATTTATATCTTTATGTTTATGATAAATGTTTATATATCATGCTAGAATTGTATTAACCGAAACATTAGTACATGTGTGATATGTAGACAAACAAGAAGTCCCTAGTATGCCTCTTAAACTAGCTTGTTGATTAATGGATGATTAGTTTCATAATCATGAACATTGGATGTTATTAATAACAAGGTTATGTCATTGTATGAATGATGTAATGGACACACCCAATTAAGCGTAGCATAAGATCTCGTCATTAAGTTATTTGCTATAAGCTTTCGATACATAGTTACCTAGTCCTTATGACCATGAGATCATGTAAATCACTTATACCGGAAAGGTACTTTGATTACACCAAACACCACTGCGTAAATGGGTGGCTATAAAGGTGGGATTAAGTATCCGGAAAGTGTGAGTTGAGGCATATGGATCAACAATGGGATTTGTCCATCCCGATGACGGATAGATATACTCTGGGCCCTCTCGGTGGAATGTCGTCTAATGTCTTGCAAGCATATGAATGAGTTCATAAGAGACCACATACCACGGTACGAGTAAAGAGTACTTGTCAAGAGACGAGGTTGAACAAGGTATAGAGTGATACCGAAGATCAAACCTCGGACAAGTAAAATATCGCGAGACAAAGGGAATTGGTAATATATGTGAATGGTTCATTCGATCACTAAAGTCATCGTTGAATATGTGGGAGCCATTATGGATCTCCAGATCCCGCTATTGGTTATTGGTCGGAGTGAGTACTCAACCATGTCCGCATAGTTCACGAACCGTAGGGTGACACACTTAAAGTTGGATGTTGAAATGGTAGTACTTGAATATGGAATGGAGTTCGAATATTTGTTCGGAGTCCCGGATGAGATCCCGGACATCACGAGGAGTTCCGGAATGGTCCGGAGAATAAGATTCATATATAGGATGTCATTTTATGTGAATTAAAATGTCGCGGAAGGTTCTATGGAAGGTTCTAGAAGGTTCTAGAAAAGTCCGGAAGAAACCACCAAGGAAGGTGGAGTCCACATGGGACTCCACCTCCATGGCCGGCCAACCCTAGATGGGGAGGAGTCCCAAGTGGACTCCTCCATAGGGGGCCGGCCACCCCCCACATGGGAGGTGGAAATCCCACCTTTTGGTGGGAGTCCTAGTTGGGCTAGGTTTCCCCTCTTATGGAAGGTTTTGGTTCGGGTCTTATTCGAAGACTTGGACACCAACACTTGGGGATCCACCTATATAATGAGGGGCCAAGGGAGGGGGCCGGCCACCCCAAGACCACAAGCTGGCCGCCCCATTGAAGTGGCCGGCCACCCCCTCCCAAACCCTAGCCGCCCCCTCTCCTCCATATCTCCTGCATAGCTTAGCGAAGCTCCGCCGGACTTCTTCACCGCCACCGACACCACGCCGTCGTGCTGTCGGATTCAAGAGGAGCTACTACTTCCACTGCCCGCTGGAACGGGGAGGTGGACGTCGTCTTCATCAACAACCGAACGTGTGACCGAGTACGGAGGTGCTGCCCGTTCGTGGCGCCGGAACCGATCGTGATCAAGATCTTCTACGCGCTTTTGCAAGCGGCAAGTGATCGTCTACCACAGCAACAAGAGCCTCATCTTGTAGGCTTTGGAATCTCTTCAAGGGTGAGACTCGATACCCCCTCGTTGCTACCGTCTTCTAGATTGCATCTTGGCTTGGATTGCGTGTTCGCCGTAGGAAAATTTTTGTTTTCTATGCAACGTTATCCTACAGTGTTTGAAGAGAGAATTAAAAAACCCATGGAACTTTATATGCATACTAATGGGAATGTTATTAATATGAATGCTTTGAACACTATTGTTGCTAACGCTATGGAAAATTCTAAGCTTGGGGAAGCTGGTTTTGATGAGCATGATCTTTTTAGTCCCCCGGGCAATGAGGAGGAAATTTACTTTGATGATACTTTGCCTCCTATTTATGATGATTATAATGATAGTAGTCTTTTGTTGCCACCTGTTATGGAGGATAAATTTGATTATGATTACAATATGCCTCCTATATTTGATGATGAGAATAACAATGATAGCTACTTTGTTGAATTTGCTCCCACTACAACTAAAATTGATTATGCTTATGAGGAGAGTAATAATTTTATGCATGAGACTCATGATAAGAATGGTTTATGTGATAGTTATATTGTTGAGTTTGCTCATGATGCTACTGAATATTATTATGAGAGAGGAAAATATGGTTGTAGAAATTTTCATGTTACTAAAATACCTCTCTATGTGCTGAAATTTTTGAAGCTATGCTTGTTTTATCTTCCTATGCTTGTTACTTTGCTCTTCATGAACTTTTTTATTTACAAGATTCCTTTGCATAGGAAGCATGTTAGACTTAAATGTGTTTTGAATTTGCCTCTTGATGCTCTCTTTTGCTTCAACTACTATTTCTTGCGAGTGCATCATTAAAACTGCTGAGCCCATCTTAATGGCTATAAAGAAAGAACTTCTTGGGAGATAACCCATGTGTTATTTTGCTACAGTACTTTGTTTTTATTTTGTGTCTTGGAAGTTGTTTACTACTGTAGCAACCTCTCCTTATCTTAGTTTAGTGTTTTGTTGTGCCAAGTAAAGTCGTTGATAGTAAAGTTCATACTAGATTTGGATTACTGCGCAGTTTCAGATTTCTTTGCTGTCACGAATCTGGGCCTAATTCTCTGTAGGTAACTCAGAAAATTATGCCAATTTACGTGAGTGATCCTCAGATATGTACGCAACTTTCATTCAATTTGGGCATTTTCATCTGAGCAAGTCTGGTGCCATTTTAAAATTCGTCTTTACGGACTGTTCTGTTTTGACAGATTCTGCCTTTTATTTCGCATTGCTTCTTTCGCTGTGTTGGGTAGATTTCTTTGTTCCATTACCTTCCAGTAGCTTTGGGCAATGTCCAGAAGTGTTAAGAATGATTGTGTCACCTCTGAACATGTGAATTTTTGATTATGCACTAACCCTCTAATGAGTTTGTTTCGAGTTTGGTGTGGAGGAAGTTTTCAAGGGTCAAGAGAGGAGGATGATATACTATGATCAAGAAGAGTGAAAAGTCTAAGCTTGGGGATGCCCCGGTGGTTCACCCCTGCATATATCAAGAAGACTCAAGCGTCTAAGCTTGGGGATGCCCAAGGCATCCCCTTCTTCATCGACAACATTATCAGGTTCCTCCCCTGAAACTATATTTTTATTCC
Source organism: Lolium perenne (assembly GCF_019359855.2). NCBI lineage: Eukaryota > Viridiplantae > Streptophyta > Magnoliopsida > Poales > Poaceae > Lolium > Lolium perenne. The sequence continues at coordinate 26,489,538 of NC_067248.2, read as the reverse complement.
ATCACAGCTTATGTGCTTTGCTTGGAGCGTCGGTTTGTTTTTGTTTTTGTTTTTGTTTGAATAAATGGATTCTAGCATTCATTGTGTGGGAGAGAGACACGCTCCGCTGTAGCATATGGACAAGTATGTCCTTAGTTTCTACTCATAGTATTCATGGCGAAGTTTCTTCTTCGTTAAATTGTTATATGGTTGGAATTGGAAAATGATACATGTAGTAAATTGCTATAATGTCTTGGATAATGTGATACTTGGCAATTGTTGTGCTCATGTTTAAGCTCTTGCATCATATGCTTTGCACCCATTAATGAAGAAATACATAGAGCATGCTAAAATTTGGTTTGCATATTTGGTCTCTCTAAAGTCTAGATAATATCTAGTATTGAGTTTTGAACAACAAGGAAGACGGTGTAGAGTCTTATAATGTTTACAATGTGTCTTTTATGTGAGTTTTGCTGCACCGGTTCATCCTTGTGTTTGTTTCAAATAGCCTTGCTAGCCTAAACCTTGTATCGAGAGGGAATACTTCTCATGCATCCAAATACTTGAGCCAACCACTATGCCATTTGTGTCCACCATATCTACCTACTACATGGTATTTCTCCGCCATTCCAAAGTAAATTGCTTGAGTGCTACCTTTAAAATTCCATCATTCACTTTACAATATATAGCTCATGGGACAAATAGCTTAAAAACTATTGTGGTATTGAATATGTACTTATGCACTTTATCTCTTATTAAGTTGCTTGTTGTGCAATAACCATGTTCCTGGGGACGCCATCAACTATTCTTTGTTGAATATCATGTGAGTTGCTATGCATGTTCGTCTTGTCTGAAGTAAGAGAGATCTACCACCTTATGGTTAAGCATGCATATTGTTAGAGAAGAACATTGGGCCGCTAACTAAAGCCATGATCCATGGTGGAAGTTTCAGTTTTGGACAATATCCTCAATCTCATATGAGAATAATAATTGTTGCCACATGCTTATGCATAAAAGAGGAGTCCATTATCTGTTGTCTATGTTGTCCCGGTATGGATGTCTAAGTTGAGAATAATCAATAGCGAGAAATCTAATGCGAGCTTTCTCCTTAGACCTTTGTACAGGCGGCATAGAGGTACCCCTTTGTGACACTTGGTTAAAACATGTGCATTGCGATGATCCGGTAGTCCAAGCTAATTAGGACAAGGTGCGGGCACTATTAGTATACTATGCATGAGGCTTGCAACTTGTAAGATATAATTTACATGATACATATGCTTTATTACTACCGTTGACAAAATTGTTTCATGTTTTCAAAATAAAAGCTCTAGCACAAATATAGCAATCGATGCTTTTCCTCTATGGAGGACCATTCTTTTACTTTCATTGTTGAGTCAGTTCACCTATTTCTCTCCACCTCAAGAAGCAAACACTTGTGTGAACTGTGCATTGATTCCTACATACTTGCATATTGCACTTATTATATTACTCTATGTTGACAATTATCCATGAGATATACATGTTATAAGTTGAAAGCAACCACTGAAACTTAATCTTCCTTTGTGTTGTTTCAATGCCTTTACTTTGAATTATTGCTTTATGAGTTAACTCTTATGCAAGACTTATTGATGCTTGTCTTGAAGTGCTATTCATGAAAAGTCTTTGCTTTATGATTCACTTGTTTACTCATGTCATTACATTGTTTTGATCGCTGCATTCATTACATATGTTTACAAATAGTATGATCAAGGTTATGATGGCATGTCACTCCAGAAATTATCTTTGTTATCGTTTTACCTGCTCGGGACGAGCAGAACTAAGCTTGGGGATGCTGATACGTCTCCGACGTATCGATAATTTCTTATGTTCCATGCCACATTATTGATGATATCTACATGTTTTATGCACACTTTATGTCATATTCGTGCATTTTCTGGAACTAACCTATTAACAAGATGCCGAAGTGCCAGTTCCTATTTTCTGCTGTTTTTGGTTTCAGAAATCCTAGTAACGAAATATTCTCGGAATCGGACGAAATCAACGCCCAGGTTCCTATTTTGCCCGGAAGCATCCAGAACACACGAGAACCGCCAGAGAGGGGGCACAGGGCCACCAGACCCTAGGCCGACGCGGCCAAAGGGGGGGCCGCGCCCCCCTATAGTGTGGGCCCCCCAGAAGTCCACCGACATTGCCCTTCCGCCTATTTAAAGCCTCCGTCGCGAAAACCCTGATACGTTCGACGAAACCAGAGAAAACCTTCCAGAGCCGCCGCCATCGCGAAGCCAAGATCTGGGGGACAGGAGTCTCTGTTCCGGCACGCCGCCGGAACGGGGAAGTGCCCCCGGAAGGCTTCTCCATCGACACCGCTGCCATCTCCACCGCCATCTTCATCACCGCTGCTGCTCCCATGAGGAGGGAGTAGTTCTCCATCGAGGCTCGGGGCCGTACCGGTAGCTATGTGGTTCATCTCTCTCCTATGTACTTCAATACAATGATCTCATGAGCTGCCTTACATGATTGAGATCCATATGATGATGCTTGTAATCTAGATGTCATTATGCTAGTCAAGTGAGTTTTACTTATGTGATCTCCGGAGACTCCTTGTCCCACGTGTGTAAAGGTGACAGTGTGTGCACCGTGTGGGTCTCTTAGGCTATATTTCACAGAATACTTATTCACTGTTATGAATGGCATAGTGAAGTGCTTATTTATATCTCTTTATGATTGCAATGTATTTTGTATCACAATTTATCTATGTGCTACTCTAGCAATGTTATTAAAGTAGTTTTATTCCTCCTGCACGGTGTAATGGTGACAGTGTGTGCATCCGTGTTAGTACTTGGCGTATGCTATGATTATGATCTCTTGTAGATTATGAAGTTAACTATTGCTATGATGGTATTGATGTGTATTATTCCTCCTACATAGCATGAAGGTGACAGTGTGCATGCTATGTTAGTACTTGGTTTAGTCGAATTGATCTTTCATGCACTCTAAGGTTATTTAAATATGAACATTGAATTGTGGAGCTTGTTAACTCCAGCATTGAGGGTTCGTGTAATCCTACGCAATGTGTTCATCATCCAACAAGAGTGTAGAGTATGCATTTATCTATTCTGTTATGTGATCAAAGTTGAGAGTGTCCACTAGTGAAAGTGTAATCCCTAGGCCTTGTTCCTAAATACTGCTATCGCTGCTTGTTTATCGTTTTTTGCGTTACACATCGCTGCGTTACTACTGCTTGTTTACTGTCCTGGGCAAAGCACTTTTCTGGTGCCGTTGCTACTTATTCATACCACCTGTATTTCACTATCTCTTCGCCGAACTAGTACACCTATTTGGTGTGTTGGGGACACAAGAGACTTCTTGCTTTGTGGTTGCAGGGTTGCATGAGAGGGATATCTTTGACCTCTTCCTCCCTGAGTTCGATAAACCTTGGGTGATCCACTTAAGGGAAAACTTGCTGTTGTTCTACAAACCTCTGCTCTTGGAGGCCCAACACTGTCTACAGGAAAAGGAGGGGGCGTAGACATCATGGACTATGATGTAATAGTGCAATCAGTTGCACCTGAGTTGGTAAGTATAACATCCCAGTGCTAGGCTTGCATCAACCTAAACTCGAGTAACATATCTGTATGTTTTATGTTTTATGTATAGGCCACATCCGATTCTGAAGTTGGATTTGAAAGAGGAAAAAATGTGGATCGTCAACATGAATCTGAGAAGGTTAGTTAAATGGTGATTGTTTGGGAAGTAATAAATATGTTACTTGCAAATATGTATCCTAGTATAAATGTAGTGAATGATCTTTTGGTGCATAGTCTTGTTAACACATATATGTGCTCATAGAGATAGTTCAGAACTTGCAACCCTCTTCACTAGTTGCCCTTTATTTGCCCAGTTCATGTTGTGACGGTGTGCACACAGTATCAACGAGCATGAACTGATTCCACTGTTCAGAGCACCATTTAACTTAGCATTGAAGTTTTTTTTAACATATTTACATGGTCTTCTAAGCAGTCTTAAGAGTAGAAATGAAAGTAAGTGTGCGTGCACTAGCAGATCAGCAAAACGAGAAATTTTCTATTACCCACTAGGCTTTTTCTGTTGATTTGAAAGCATCAGTCATCCACTTGCCTGACTAGCATGTGATATGACGTCCAGTGTTGTGTGTTCCTGATTCCTCACCTTCTTAATCTACAATTTCTACTGTATATTGCACTGTTCTTAGTATGATGACATTTTGATCTCTTGCTGTGGCTGCAATTAGAAAATAATTTTTATGTAGCTGTTTGTTCCTGAGTGTAGCTCCCTAATATTATTGCATTCCTAACATGCAATATCATACATTTAAGACCTGCTAAATTCACCCTGATATATTTTTATATAGTCATTCATGATTGTGCACTATTGTACGTTAATATTTTGAACAGTAGAGCAAGTTTCCTGCAATGCATTTCTTTCATTTTTGTTACAATCGGTCTTATGATTGTCAGGGAATGGGAAGTAAAACCGGAGGTAGTCCTAGTCGTGAGGAAAGTCATGGTACTGATGATGATGATGACATCTATGACAATGGGGATGACTATGGTTATGGCGAGGGTGATGATGATGGCTACGGTGATGGTTACGGTGATGGCTACGATGATGGTTACGGTGATGGCTACGATGACGAAGATTGATGATTATTCTATTGATCTGAGTCATGCAACAAAGCAAATTTCTCTACGATTTCTACAGAATGTTTAGACCATTATGATTTACTTATTACTACTTCCTTTCGCGTTATACCTTTTCTGGATGGATCTTATACTTTGTGAGGTTATACCAAAAAAAATTCATGTTATTTGACCGTGTCTGGTGGTTAATCATGATATCTTTTTAGTTATTGGTATACTGAAATATTCTGGACCTGAATCACATTTTTGTGGTATGCAACATCCCCTTGGGACCAATGCCCAATGACGTAGCCTGATGTGGGGATCTTCACAACCATCGGTAAACTTATAAAACGACCGGGGTGGGTAGCCTCTCAAATGCCATGTCCCTGACGGGTTGCATACACCATCGGTAATTGTGCTAATTGACAGCATGGTTGGCCTCTTGGTTAAAACCATGCCCGACTGTTAAATGTACTGTCGAATATAAGGGAACCCGACTGATGAGCTTACTATCGAATATAAGGACAGCCGACGGTATGTGGTACCCATTGGAAACTAAACATCCGATGGGGCACAGTCAGCTATAATCATAGACGAGGGGTTATTGGGCGGCTACTGAACATAAAATAAATGACGGCTTACCATCGGATGATTGCCGTGGGAAAAGCTAAAATCCGAGCGTACCGTCGGTTATCGGAGCAATGGCCGACCGAGCAACGCCGACGGGACATAGCCGACGGTCCACCGTCGGATTCAAGGTTACCCGACGGTGATCTAAAGTAGCCGACGGTAGTGCGGTCCTCGGTTAAAAGGGGATATCTAGTAGTGTTCCCGGATTCTCCCAATCCCTACATGTTGGAGGGAGTTAGCAACTTAGCCATGTCACACAAAGTTAGCAACTTACCGGGGTCAACTGACGCTGACGCTTGTACATGCAATAGAACACCTCCTTGGACGGGAACACTGGCGTCGGCCCCGGATGAGGTGGCTCTGGGAGTGGTTCCTCTCGCACTCCAGTCATCATGAACCGAGCGAAACTCTGCAAGAAACGGGAGAGATAGCTCAGATTCAAACATGGGGACTTATGATGTTTTGCAATCATAGAGATTGAAACTTACCGCCATCTGGTTGCTCGTCCACTGGACATAGTCATCTTTCAGAAGGTCATGCTCCTTAATCTTCTCGAGATACTCCTCGTAAGCTATTGCATAGGCCTCCTCGAGCTGAGTCTACAATTTCAGAAATAATGCGTCTCATCAACATAGCCATTCAGGAACAAGAGTCAAAACAGAGGATGAAAATGTGGATGACTTACATCTACCTCTGCCCGAGAACGGCATGTAGTCCGCAAGGAGGTAGCGTAGCTGCCGGAGGGGAGGGTAGCCTTGATCTGCGTGAAGTTCCTCTGAGGCTTGAAACCCCCAGCAAGGCAGGCAGGACGTCCATGCGGCTGGCCGGACCCCGCCAGCATCATCGCCACCTCGTCGACCGGCTCGGTCATAGGGTCCTCCACCTCTGGATGGAGCTTGGCGTACTCCTCGCAATATTTTTCCTTGCTCTCTTTGGCCTTGCCATAGTACATCTCAGGCGCGGGCCGAGGCTCGTTCGGACCGGGCGTCACCAGCTTCATGTGCGTCCATGCTTCCAACTCACCAAGTTCCCTCCCGAGCTTCTTCCCCTGCATCACAAAACAAATGTTATGCATATCATCGAAAATACAAAAAATGCAGCTTGTTCCATTTTTATATGTACCAGACGGTCCCGATAGCAATCGGTGCTGCTGCTCCCCGCACTGTGTGTTCCCTGATGCCCACGGTTGACCTTGTTCCGGTCGCTCACGGCCTTGAAATCGGGGTTTTCGCCGACCCAATTCTTGACCAACTCCATGAAGGCGGCCCTCTTATTATTATCAGCCCAATGTGGTACAACCTGCAAAATCAAAACTCATTTGAAGAACAAACAATATAATTGCGAGTTAGCCGCAGTACATAGAATCGCATTGACAATTACTTACCGACATGAAGTCCTCTATCTTCATAGCCGGGGCGAGTCCCTGCACAATCTCAGGCTTTGTGTACCTTACGCCCTGCTCAGCATAGAAGTGGCCGATGCACGTGATCCTCTGGTTGTACCACTGCTGTTGTGTCAACTTTTGACACATGTTACGGAGGATCACGTCCGCCCTCTCCTTATGCTCAGTCGCCACCCTATAATTGAGCTGCAATCAAGCTTAACAGAAAGTGTGAGAGGCATGAGTTATCACGGTGGGGTTATCAACTACATATGAACGAAACCCAAAGAGTATGCATTACGTACCCAAAACTTCTTGATCATGGCGTCGGCAGCGGAAGTAAAGCCAGGGTAAGGCGCTATCTCAAAGTCTTCCCAACTGTAGGCTAGCTTGGACTCGCCCCCAAGGAACGGAGTGTAGATCCCCGGCCAGTACTTCCTAATAGCAGCTCCAATCAGACTCCCTGGCACGCGGACATTCTTCCCCATATATGTGAAATTTCTGCACAATTATCAAACATTAGAAAATGCTAAGTGTGATAACGAAAATGAAATCACCTTACTACTTACTCTATCTTTCCTGGGACAAGGAGCCACTTGTCATCCTCCGTAGCAGGTTCCTTACTCTCATCGGGAACCTGTGCTTCCCCGCGAATCCGCAACTTCTTCGGAGCCATCTCCGTCGAAGCCTCCTCGTCCCTAGACTCCTCCTCCGTCTCCTCCTCCTCCCTAGTCTCCTCCTCCTCCTCCCTAGTGTCCTCCTCCTCGTCCATAGACTGTGAAGCCACTGAGCCAGAAGCAGAGGGAATGTCAGCTAGAAGGAGCTGTGCATCCCCCCCTCGTCCTCCAGCTCATCCTCCCCCTCGTCCTCCAGCTCGTCCTCCCCCTCATCCTCCAGCTCGTCCACCCCCTCGTCCACCCCCTCGTCCACCCCCTCGTCCTCCCCGTCCTCCGTCTGCGTCTTCGTAACGCCGGGTGGGAACAATGGGTCTTCCACTCCGTCTGGAAGCACCCGGCCCTGGCTTCCGCTGATGCATCTGATCAAGCAAGGAGCTCGATGATGCCTTCCATCCGCTCATATTGGGAAATTACCTGCATAAGAAAAGATAAAATAATTAATAAGCATGTTGAAAATGAGTAAACACTAAGCATAATGACAATGTAGGTACTAAGCATAATGACAAATGTAGGTATTAAGCATAATGATAATGTAGGTACTAAGCATAAAAGACCCTCACCATTCATCACCACTCTCATCTATAGGCATTGGGTTCTGATACGTCTCCAACGTATCGATAATTTCTTATGTTCCATGCTTGTTTTATGACAATACCTACATGTTTTGTTCACACTTTATGATGATATTATACGTTTTCCGGAACTAACCTATTGACGAGATGCCGAAGTGCCAGTTCCTGTTTTCTGCTGTTTTTGGTTTCAGAAATCCTAGTAAGGAAATATTCTCGGAATTGGACGAAATCAACGCCCAAGATCTTAAAATCCCACGAAGCTTCCAGAACACCCGAGAGCCACCAGAGGGGAGCCCTGGGGGCCCCACACACCAGCCTGGCGCGGCCGGGGGGGGCGCCCCCCTGTGGTGTCACTGCCTCGTCAGCCCTCCGACTCCGCCTCTTCGCCTATTTAAAGGTCCCTGACCTAAATCATCGATACGGAAAAGCCACGGTACGAGAAACCTTCCAGAGCCGCCGTCATCGCGAAGCCAAGATCTGGGGGACAGAAGTCTCTGTTCCGGTACGCCGCCGGGATGGGGAAGTGCCCCCGGAAGGCATCTCCATCGACACCACCGCCATCTTCATCACCGCTGCTGTCTCCCATGAGGAGGGAGTAGTTCTCCATCGAGGCTAAGGGGCTGTACCGGTAGCTATGTGGTTAATCTCTCTCTCCATGTACTTCAATACAATGATCTCATGAGCTGCTTTACATGATTGAGATCCATATGATGATGCTTTGTAATCTAGATGTCGTTATGCTATTCAAGTGAATTTTACTTATGTGATCTCTGGAGACTCCTTGTCCCACGTGTGTAAAGGTGACAGTGTGTGCACCGTGTGGGTCTCTTAGGCTATATTTCACAGAATACTTATTCACTGTTATGAATAGCATAGTGAAGTGCTTATTTATATTCCTTTATGATTACAATGTGCTTTTTATCACTATTAATCTATGTGCTACTCTAGTGATGTTATTAAAGTACTCTATTCCTCCTTCATGATGTAATGGTGACAGTGTGTGCATCATGTAGTACTTGGCGTAGTTTATGATTATGATCTCTTGTAGATTATGAAGTTAACTATTACTATGATGGTATTAATGTGATCTATTCCTCCTTTCATAGTATGAAGGTGACAGTGTGCATGCTATGTTAGTACTTGGTATAGTTGTGTTGATCTATCATGCACCCTAAGGTTATTTAAACATGAATATCGAATATTGTGGAGCTTGTTAACTCCGGCATTGAGGGTTCTTGTAGCCCTACACAATTAGTGGTGTTCATCATCCAACAAGAGAGTGTAGAGTATAGCATTTATCTATTTATTCTGTTATGTGATCAATGTTGAGAGTGTCCACTAGTGAAAGTACGATCCCTAGGCCTTGTTCCCAAATACTGCAATCATCGCTTGTTTACTGTTCTACTGCATCTGTATTGCCTGCAATATTACCACCATCAACCACACGCCAGTTGTAGCATCAAGCTATTTTCTGGTGCCGTTACTACTGCTCATATATATTCATACCACCTGTATTTCACTATCTCTTCGCCGAACTAGTGCACATATACATCTGACAAGTGTATTAGGTGTGTTGGGGACACAAGAGACTTCTTGCTTTTTGGTTGCAGGGTTGCATGAGAGGGATATCTTTGACCTCTTCCTCCCTGAGTTCGATAAACCTTGGGTGATCCACTTAAGGGAAAACTTGCTGCTGTTCTACAAACCTCTGCTCTTGGAGGCCCAACACTGTCTATAGGAAAAGAAGCGTGAAGTAGACATCAAGCTATTTTCTGGCGCCGTTGCCGGGGAGGAAAGGTAAAATGTACTCACACTCCGGATCTCGGCTACTAAGCTATTTTCCGGCGCCGTTGTAAGTACTCGAAGCTATTTCCTTTAGATCCTGCAATTGCATCTTTTTGTTTCTTGTTTTACACTAGTTTGGCATAATGGAAAGCAACAGTGAGCTTTTAAAATTATTTCCTGAGTTAAGACATGGATGGTTTGATGCGGAAATTAAAAAACCCATGGAACATATTAGTATGAACACTTTGAACACCATTGTTGCTAATGATATGGAAAATTCTAAGCTTGGGGAAGGTAGTTTTGATGAGCATGATCTTTTTAGTCCCCCAAGCATTGAGGAGAAAATTTTCTTTGATGATACTTTACCTCCTATTTATGATGATTATAATGATAGTAGTCTTTTGGTGCCGCCTGTTATGGAGGATAAATTTGATTATGATTACAATATGCCTCCTATATTTGATGATGAGAATAATAATGATAGCTACTTTGTTGAATTCGCTCCCACTATTACTAATAAAATTGATTATGCTTATGTGGAGAGTAATAATTTTATGCATATAGCTCATGATAAGAATGTTTCATTTGATAGTTATATTGTTGAATTTGCTCATGATGCTACTGGATATTATTATGAGAGAGGAAAATATGGTTGTAGAAATTTTCATGTTACTAAAACACCTCTCTGTGTGCTGAAATTTTTGAAGCTACACTTTTTCTATCTTCCTATGCTTGTTACTTTGCTCTTCATGAACTTGTTTATTTACAAGATTCCTATGCATAGGAAGCATGTTAGGCTTAAATTTGTTTTGAATTTGCCTCTTGATGCTCTCTTTTGCTTCAAATACTATTTCTTGCGAGTGCATCATTAAAACTGCTGAGCCCATCTTAATGGCTATAAAGAAAGAACTTCTTGGGAGATAACCCATGTGTTTATTTTACTAAAATAATTTTGTTTTATATTTGTGTCTTGGAAGTTGTTACTACTGTAGCAACCTCTCCTTATCTTAGTTTTGTTGCATTGTTGTTCCAAGTAAAGTCTTTGATAGTAAGGTTGATACTAGATTTGGATTTCTGCGCAGAAACAGATTTCTATCTATCACAAATTTGGCCAGGGTTCTCTGTAGGTAACTAAGAAAAATTTGCCAATTTACGTGCGTGATCCTCAGATATGTACACAACTTTCATTCAATTTTAGAGTTTTCATTTGAGCAAGTCTGGTGCCTCTATAAAATTCGTCTTTACGGACTATTCTGTTTTGACAGATTCTGCCTTTTATTTCGCATTGCTTCTTTTGCTATGTTGGATGGATTTCTTTGTTCCATTGACTTCCAGTAGCTTTGAGCAATGTCCAGAAGTGTTAAGAATGATTGTGTCACCTCTGAACATGTGAATTTTTGATTATGCGCTAACCCTCTAATGAGTTGTTTTGAGTTTGGTGTGGAGGAAGTTTTCAAGGGTCAAGAGAGGAGAATGATATACTACGATCAAGAAGAGTGAAAAGTCTAAGCTTGGGGATGCCCCAGTGGTTCACCCCTGCATATTTCAAGAAGACTCAAGCATCTAAGCTTGGGGATGCCCAAGGCATCCCCTTCTTCATCGACAAATTATCAGGTCACTTCTCTTGAAACTATATTTTTATTCGGTCACATCTTATGTACTTTACTTGGAGCGTCTGTTTGTTTTTTTTTTGTTTTTGTTTGAATAAATGCTTGTGTGGGAGAGAGACACGCTCCGCTGGTTCATATGAACACATGTGTTCTTAGCTTTTAATTTTCATGGCGAAGGTTGAAACTGCTTCGTTAATTGTTATATGGTTGGAAACAGAAAATGCTACATGTGGTAATTGGTATGATGTCTTGAATAACTTGATACTTGGCAATTGTTGTGCTCATATAGATCATGTTTTAGCTCTTGCATCATATACTTTGCACCTATTAATGAAGAACTACATAGAGCTTGCTAAAATTTGGTTTGCATGATTGGTCTCTCTAAGGTCTAGATATTTTCTGGTAAAGGTGTTTGAACAACAAGGAAGACAATGTAGAGTCTTATAATGCTTGCAATATGTTCTTATGTGAGTTTTGCTGTACCGGTTCATACTTGTGTTTGTTTCAAACAACCTTGCTAGCCTAAGCCTTTTATTGAGAGGGATTACTTCTCATGCATCCAAATCCTTGAGCCAAAAACTATGCCATTCGTGTCCACCATACCTACCTACTACATGGCATTTCTCTGCCATTCCAAAGTAAATTGCTTGAGTGTTATCTTTAAACACTTCAAAAGTTATTACCTCTTATTTGTGTCAATGTTTTATAGCTCATGAGGAAGTATGTGGTGTTTATCTTTCAATCTTGTTAGGCAACTTTCACCAATGGACTAGTGGCTCATCCGCTTATCCAATAATTTTGCAAAAAGAGCTGGCAATGGGATTCCCAGTCCCAATTAATTAACTTTCATGATTTTACAAAAAATAGACACTCCTCCATGGTATGTGATTGTTGGACGGAACCCGAGGATTCGGTTAGCCATGGCTTGAGAAAGCAAAGGTGGGGAGGAGTGTCATCTAAATAAAAATAAAATAAAAGGGCACTCCTTCATGGTATGAGATTGTTGGCAGGCACCCGAGGATTCGGTTAGCCATGGTTTGTGAAAGTAAAGGTTGGAAGGAGTGCCACCCAAAAATAAAAATGTTTCATGGGAGCCGCTCTTTGAAGGTTTGTCTGGCAAGGGGGTTAGAGTGCCCATTACCATTCGTTGACAACAACAAACACCTCTCAAAATTTTACTTTTATGCTCTCTCTATGTTTTCAAAATAAAAGCACTAGCACAAATATAGCAATCAATGCTTCCCTCTGCGAAGGGCCTTTCTTCTACTTTTATGTTGAGTCAGTTTACCCATTTCTCTCCATCTTAGAAGCAAACACTTGTGTTAACTGTGCATTGATTCTTACATACTTGCATATTGCACTTATTATATTACTTTGCATTGACAACTATCCATGAGATATACATGTTATGAGTTGAAAGCAACCGCTGAAACTTAATCTTCCTTTGTGTTGCTTCAATGCCTCTACTATGAATTTATTGCTTTATGGGTTAACTCTTATGCAAGACTTATTGATGCTTTTCTTGAAAGTATTATTCATGAAAAGTCTTTGCTATATGATTCAGTTGTTTAATCATTGTCTTTATCATTGCTTTGAATCGCTGCATTCATCTCATATGCTTTACAATAGTATGATCAAGATTATGTTGGTAGCATGTCACTTCAAAAATTATCTTTGTTATCGTTTACCTACTCGGGACGAGTAGGAACTAAGCTTGGGGATGCTGATACGTCTCCAACGTATCGATAATTTCTTATGTTCCATGCTTGTTTTATGACAATACCTACATGTTTTATTCACACTTTATGATGATTTTATACGTTTTCCGGAACTAACCTATTGACGAGATGCCGAAGTGCCAGTTCCTGTTTTCTGCTGTTTTTGGTTTCAGAAATCCTAGTAAGGAAATATTCTCGGAATTGGACGAAATCAACGCCCAAGATCTTAAAATCCCACGAAGCTTCCAGAACACCCGAGAGCAACCAGAGGGGAGCCCTGGGGGCCCCACACACCAGCCTGGCGCGGCCCAGGGGGGCGTGCCCCTGTGGTGTCACCGCCTCGTCAGCCCTCTGATACGTCTCCGACGTATCGATAATTTCTTATGTTCCATGCCACATTATTGATGATATCTACATGTTTTATGCATACTTTATGTCATATTTAAGCATTTTCTGGAACTAACCTATTGACGAGATGCCGAAGGGCAAGTTGCTGTTTTCTGCTGTTTTTGGTTTCAGAAATCCTAGTAAGGAAATATTCTCGGAATCGGACGAAATCAACGCCCAGCATCTTAGAATCTCCGGAAGCATCCAGAACACCCGAGAGTCGCCAGAGGGGGGCCACAGGGGCCACAGATGATAGGCCGGCGCGGCCCAGGCCCTGGCCGCGCCGCCCTATCGTGTCGTCGCCTCGTTGACCTTCTGACGCCACCTCTTCGCCTATTTAAGCCCCCTCAACCTAAAACCTCGACACGAAAAAGCCACGGTACGAGAAACCTTCCAGAGCCGCCGCCATCGCGAAGCCAAGATCTGGGGGACAGGACTCTCTGTTCCGGCACGCCGCCGGGACGGGGAAGTGCCCCCGGAAGGCTCCTCCATCGACACCACCGCCATCTCCATCAACGCTGCTGTCTCCCATGAGGAGGGAGTAGTTCTCCATCGAGGCTCGGGGCTGTACCTGTAGCTATGTGGTTCGTCTCTCTCCTATGTACTTCAATACAATAATCTCATGAGCTGCCTTACATGATTGAGATTCATATGATGATGCTTGTAATCTAGATGTCATTATGCTAGTCAAGTGGATTTTACTTATGTGATCTCCGGAGACTCCTTGTCCCACGTGTGTAAAGGTGACAGTGTGTGCACCGTGTGGGTCTCTTAGGCTATATTTCACAGAATACTTATTCACTGTTATGAATGGCATAGTGAAGTGCTTATTTATATCTCTTTATGATTGCAATGTGTTTTGTATCACAATTTATCTGTGTGCTACTCTAGTGCTGTTATTAAAGTAGTTTATTCCTCCTGCACGGTGTAATGGTGACAGTGTGTGCATCGTGTAGTACTTGGCGTAGGCTATGATTGTGATCTCTTGTAGATTATGAAGTTAACTATTGCTATGATGGTATTGATGTGATCTATGCCTCCTTTCGTAGCGTGAAGGTGACAGTGTGCATGCTATGTTAGTACTTGGTTTGGTTATGTTGATCTGTCATGCACTCTAAGGTTATTTAAATATGAACATCGAATATTGTGGAGCTTGTTAACTCCGGCATTGAGGGTTCGTGTAATCCTACACAGTTAGTGGTGTTCATCATCCAACAAGAGGGTGTAGAGTCTAGCATCTATCTAATTATTCTGTTATGTGATCAATGTTGAGAGTGTCCACGAGTGAAAGCATAATCCCTAGGCCTTGTTCCTAAATACTGCTATCGCTGCTTGTTTATTGTTCTACTGTATCTGTACTGCCTGCAATATTACCACCATCAACTACACGCCAGTCCTGGGCAAAGCACTTTTCTGGTGCCGTTGCTACTGCTCATACTTATTCATACCACATGTATTTCACTATCTCTTCGCCAAACTAGTGCACCTATTAGGTGTGTTGGGGACACAAGAGACTTCTTGCTTTGTGGTTGCAGGGTTGCATGAGAGGGATATCTTTGACCTCTTCCTCCCTGAGATCGATAAACCTTGGGTGATCCACTTAAGGGAAACTTGCTGCTGTTCTACAAACCTCTGCTCTTGGAGGCCCAACACTGTCTACAAGAATAGAAGCTCCCGTAGACATCAAGCAAATTTCTGGCGCCGTTGCCGGGGAGGAAAGGTAAAAGGCACTCATACTTCGGTTCCAGGTAACAGTACTTTTCTGGCGCCATAGTGTGTGTGCTCGAAGCTATTTCCTTTAGATCCTGCAATTGCATCTTTTTGTTTCTTGTTTACACTAGTTTGGCATAATGGACAACAATGAGCTTCTTACTTTATTTCCTGACTTAAGACATGGATGGTTTGATCCTAAAATTAAAAAACCCATGGAACATGTTAGTATGAATACTTTGAACACCATTGTTGCTAATGATATGGAAAATTCTAAGCTTTGGGAAGCTGGTTTTGATGAGCATGATCTTTTTAGTCCCCCAAGCATTGAGGAGAAAATTTACTTTGATGATACTTTGCCTCCTATTTATGATGATTATAATGATAGTAGTCTTTTGGTGCCGCCTGTTATGGAGGATAAATTTGATTATGATTACAATATGCCTCCTATATTTGATGATAGCTACTTTGTTGAATTTGCTCCCACTACAACTAATAAAATTGACTATGCCTATGTGGAGAGTAATAATTTTATGCATGAGACTCATGATAAGAATGCTTTATGTGATAGTTATATTGTTGAGTTTCCTCATGATGCTACTGAATATTATTATGAGAGAGGAAAATATGGTTGTACAAATTTTCATGTTACTAAAACACCTATCTATATGCTAAAAATCTTGAAGCTGCACTTGTTTTATCTTTCTATGCTTGTTGCATTATGCTTCTTCAACTTGTTTATTTACAAGATTCCTTTTCATAGGAAGCATGTTAGGCTTAAATTTGTTTCATACTTGCCTCTTGATGCTCTCTTTTGCCTCAAATACTATTTCTTGCGAGTGCATCATTAAAACTGCTGAGCCCATCTTAATGGCTATAAAGAAAGAACTTCTTGGGAGATAACCCATGTATTTTTTTTTACTACAGTACTTTATTTTATATTTGTGTCTTGGAAGTTGTTACTACTGTAGCAACCTCTCCTTATTTTAGTTTTGTGTTTTGTTGTGCCAAGTAAAGTCTTTGATAGCAAGGTTGATACTAGATTTGGATTACTGCGCAGAAACAGATTTCTTTGCTGTCACGAATCTGGGGAAAATTCTCTGTAGGTAACTCAGAAAATTATGCCAATTTACGTGAGTGATCCTCAGATATGTACGCAACTTTCATTCAATTTGAGCATTTTCATTTGAGCAAGTCTGGTGCCTCAATAAAATTCGTCTTTACGGACTGTTCTGTTTTAACAGATTTTGCCTTTTATTTCGCATTGCTTCTTTTGCTATGTGGGATGGATTTCTTTGTTCCATTGACTTCCAGTAGCTTTGAGCAATGTCCAGAAGTGCTAAGAATGATTGTGTCACCTCTGAACATGTGATTTTTTGATTATGCACTAACCATCTAATGAGTTTGTTTCGAGTTTGGTGTGAAGGAAGTTTTCAAGGGTCAAGAGAGGAGGATGATATACTACGATCAAGAAGAGTGAAAAGTCTAAGCTTGGGGATGCCCCGATGGTTCATCCCTGCATATTTCAAGAAGACTCAAGCATCTAAGCTTGGGGATGCCCAAGGCATCCCCTTCTTCATCGACAAATTATCACGTTCCTTCTCTTGAAACTATATTTTTATTCGGTCACATCTTATGTACTTTACTTGGAGCGTCTGTTTGTTTGTTTCTATTTTTGTTTTTGTTTGAATAAATGATTGTGTGGGAGAGAGACACGCTCCGCTGGTTCGTATGAACACATGTGTTCTTAGCTTTTAATGTTCATGGCGAAGGTTGAAACTGCTTCCTTAATTGTTGTATGGTTGGTAACGGGAAATGCTACATGTAGTAATTGGTATGATGTCTTGAATAATGTGATACTTGGCAATTGTTTTGCTCATGTTTAAGCTCTTGCATCATATACTTTGCACCTATTAATGAAGAAATACATAGAGCTTGCTAAAATTTGGTTTGCATATTTGGTCTCTCTAAAGTCTAGATAATTTCTAGTATTGAGTTTGAACAACAAGGAAGACGGTGTAGAGTCTTATAATGTTTTCTATATGTCTTTTATGTAAGTTTTGCTGCACCGGTTCATCCTTGTGTTTGTTTCAAATAACCTTGCTAGCCTAAGCCTTGTATCGAGAGGAAATACTTCTCATGCATCCAAAATCCTTGAGCCAAACACCATGCCATTTGTGTCCACCATACCTACCTACTACATGGTATTTCCTGCCATTCCAAGTAAATTGCTTCATGTGCTACCTTTAAACCTTCAAAATGCTTCTCAATTTGTGTTAATGTTTTATAGCTCATGAGGAAGTATGTGGTGTTTATCTTTCAACCTTGTCATTTACTCTTGACAGACTTTCATAATGGACTAGTGGCACATCCGCTTATCCAATAACTTTGCAAAAAGAGCTGGCAATGGGGTTCCCAGCCCCGATTAATCAAACTTCATTAATAATTCTCTTCACATGTTTTGCTCTGATTCATCAGTAAGCAACTTAATTTTGCAAATAGACACTCCTCCATGGTATGAGATTGATGGTAGGCACCCGAGGATTCGGTTAGCCATGGCTTGTGTAAGCAAAGGTTGGGGGGAGTGTCACTCATAATAAAAACTAAAAGTGCATGTGTAAACAAAAGAGAAGAGGGATGATCTACCTTGCTGGTAGAGATAACGTCCTTCATGGGAGCCGCTCTTGAAAGTCTGGTTGGCGAGGTAGTTAGAGTACCCATTACCATTCGTTGACAACAACAAACACCTCTCAAAATTTTACTTTTATGCTCTCTATATGATTTCAAAACTTAAAAAGCTCTAGCACATGATTTAATCAATGCTTCCCTCTGCGAAGGGCCATTCTTCTACTTTTATGTTGAGTCAGTTTACCCATTTCCTTCTATCTTAGAAGCAAACACTTGTGTTAACTGTGCATTGATTCTTACATACTTGCTTATTGCACTTGTTATATTGCTTTGCATTGACAACTATCCATGAGATATACATGTTATAAGTTGAAAGCAACTGCTGAAACTTAATCTTCCTTTGTGTTGCTTCAATGCCTCTACTTTAATTTACTGCTTTATGAGTTAACTTTTATGCAAGACTTATTGATGCTTGTCTTGAAGTACTATTCATGAAAAGTCTTTGCTTTATGATTCATTTGTTTACTCATGTTATTTACATTGTTTTGATTGCTGCATTCATTACATGTGTTTACAATAGTATGATCAAGGTTATGATGGCATGTCACTCCAGAAATTATCTTTGTTATCGTTTACCTGCTCGGGACGAGCAGAAACTAAGCTTGGGGATGCTGATACGTCTCCGACGTATCGATAATTTCTTATGTTCCATGCCACATTATTGATGATATCTACATGTTTTATGCATACTTTATGTCATATTTAAGCATTTTCTGGAACTAACCTATTGACGAGATGCCGAAGGGCCAGTTGCTGTTTTCTGCTGTTTTTGGTTTCAGAAATCCTAGTAAGGAAATATTCTCGGAATCGGACGAAATCAACGCCCAGCATCTTAGAATCTCCGGAAGCATCCAGAACACCCGAGAGTCGCCAGAGGGGGGCCACTGGGGCCCCAGATGATAGGCCGGCGCGGCCCTGGCCCTGGCCGCGCCGCCCTATCGTGTCGTCGCCTCGTTGACCTTCTGACGCCGCCTCTTCGCCTATTTAAGCCCCCTCGACCTAAAACCTCGACACGAAAAAGCCACGGTACGAGAAACCTTCCAGAGCCGCCGCCATCGCGAAGCCAAGATCTGGGGGACAGGACTCTCTGTTCCGGCACGCCGCCGGGACGGGGAAGTGCCCCCGGAAGGCTCCTCCATCGACACCACCGCCATCTCCATCAACGCTGCTGTCTCCCATGAGGAGGGAGTAGTTCTCCATCGAGGCTCGGGGCTGTACCGGTAGCTATGTGGTTCATCTCTCTCCTATGTACTTCAATACAATAATCTCATGAGCTGCCTTACATGATTGAGATTCATATGATGATGCTTGTAATCTAGATTTCATTATGCTAGTCAAGTGGATTTTACTTATGTGATCTCCGGAGACTCCTTGTCCCACGTGTGTAAAGGTGACAGTGTGTGCACCGTGTGGGTCTCTTAGGCTATATTTCACAGAATACTTATTCACTGTTATGAATGGCATAGTGAAGTGCTTATTTATATCTCTTTATGATTGCAATGTGTTTTGTATCACAATTTATCTGTGTGCTACTCTAGTGATGTTATTAAAGTAGTTTATTCCTCCTGCACGGTGTAATGGTGACAGTGTGTGCATCGTGTAGTACTTGGCATAGGCTATGATTGTGATCTCTTGTAGATTATGAAGTTAACTATTGCTATGATGGTATTGATGTGATCTATGCCTCCTTTCGTAGCGTGAAGGTGACAGTGTGCATGCTATGTTAGTACTTGGTTTGGTTATGTTGATCTGTCATGCACTCTAAGGTTATTTAAATATGAACATCGAATATTGTGGAGCTTGTTAACTCCGGCATTGAGGGTTCGTGTAATCCTACACAGTTAGTGGTGTTCATCATCCAACAAGAGGGTGTAGAGTCTAGCATCTATCTAATTATTCTGTTATGTGATCAATGTTGAGAGTGTCCACGAGTGAAAGTATAATCCCTAGGCCTTGTTCCTAAATACTGCTATCGCTGCTTGTTTACTGTTCTACTGTATCTGTACTGCCTGCAATATTACCACCATCAACTACACGCCAGTCCTGGGCAAAGCACTTTTCTGGTGCCGTTGCTACTGCTCATACTTATTCATACCACCTGTATTTCACTATCTCTTCGCCGAACTACTGCACCTATTAGGTGTGTTGGGGACACAAGAGACTTCTTGCTTTGTGGTTGCAGTGTTGCATGAGAGGGATATCTTTGACCACTTCCTCCCTGAGATCGATAAACCTTGGGCGATCCACTTAAGGGAAACTTGCTGCTGTTCTACAAACCTCTGCTCTTAGAGGCCCAACACTGTCTACAAGAATAGAAGCTCCCGTAGACATCACCCTCTGACTCCGCCTCTTCGCCTATTTAAAGGTCCCTGACCTAAATCTTCGATACGGAAAAGCCACGGTACGAGAAACTTTCCAGAGCCGCCGCCATCGCGAAGCCAAGATCTGGGGGACAGAAGTCTCTGTTCCGGCACACCGCCGGGACGGGGAAGTGCCCCCAGAAGGCATCTCCATCGACACCACCGCCATCTTCATCACCGCTGCTGTCTCCCATGAGGAGGGAGTTGTTCTCCATCGAGGCTAAGGGGCTGTACCGGTAGCTATGTGGTTAATCTCTCTCTCCATGTACTTCAATACAATGATCTCATGAGCTGCTTTACATGATTGAGATCCATATGATGATGCTTTGTAATCTAGATGTCGTTATGCTATTCAAGTGAATTTTACTTATGTGATCTCCGGAGACTCCTTGTCCCACGTGTGTAAAGGTGACAGTGTGTGCACCGTGTGGGTCTCTTAGGCTATATTTCACAGAATACTTATTCACTGTTATGAATAGCATAGTGAAGTGCTTATTTATATTCCTTTATGATTACAATGTGCTTTTTATCACTATTAATCTATGTGCTACTCTAGTGATGTTATTAAAGTACTCTATTCCTCCTTCATGATGTAATGTTGACAGTGTGTGCATCATGTAGTACTTGGCGTAGTTTATGATTATGATCTCTTGTAGATTATGAAGTTAACTATTACTATGATGGTATTAATGTGATCTATTCCTCCTTTCATAGTATGAATGTGACAGTGTGCATGCTATGTTAGTACTTGGTATAGTTGTGTTTATCTATCATGCACTCTAAGGTTATTTAAACATGAATATCGAATATTGTGGAGCTTGTTAACTCCGGCATTGAGGGTTCTTGTAGCCGTACACAATTAGTGGTGTTCATCATCCAACAAGAGAGTGTAGAGTATAGCATTTATCTATTTATTCTATTATGTGATCAATGTTGAGAGTGTCCGATGCGTGTGGTTGGCACGTCCGTTGGGAACCCCAAGAGGAAGGTGTGATGCGCACAGCGGCAAGTTTCCCTCAGTAAGAAACCAAGGTTTAATCGGACCAGTAGGAGTCAAGAAGCACGTTGAAGGTTGATGGCGGCGAGATGTAGTGCGGCGCAACACCAGTGATTCCGGCGCCAACGTGGAACCTGCACAACACAACCAAAATACTTTGCCCCAACAAAACAGTGAGGTTGTCAATCTCACCGGCTTGCTGTAACAAAGAGTTAACCGTATTGTGTGGAAGATGATTGTTTGCAGAAAACAGTAGAACAGTATTGTAGTAGATTGTATTTCAGTAAAGAGAATTGGACCGGGGTCCACAGTTCACTAGAGGTGTCTCTCCCATAAGACGAACAGCATGTTGGGTGAACAAATTACAGTTGGGCAATTGACAAATAAAGAGAGCATGACCATGCACATACATATCATGATGAGTATAGTGAGATTTAATTGGGCATTACGACAAAGTACATAGACCGTCATCCAACTGCATCTATGCCTAAAAAGTCCACCTTCAGGTTATCATCCGAACCACCTCCAGTATTAAGTTGCTAACAACAGACAATTGCATTAAGTATTGCGCGTAATGTAACTAGTGACTACATCCTTGAACATAGCACTAATGTTTTATCCCTAGTGGCAACAGCACATCCATAACCTTAGAGGTTCTTGTCACCCCTCCAGATTCACGGAGACATGAACCCACTATCGAGCATAAATACTCCCTCTTGGAGTTACTAGCATCAACTTGGCCAGAGCATCTACTAATAACGGAGAGCATGCAAGATCATAAACAACACATAGACATAGCTTTGATAATCAACATAACAAGTATTCTCTATTCATCGGATCCCAACAAACGCAACATATAGAATTACAGATAGATGATCTTGATCATGTTAGGCAGCTCACAAGATCCGACAATGAAGCACAATGGGGAGAAGACAACCATCTAGCTACTGCTATGGACCCATAGTCCAGGGGTAGACTACTCACACATCACACCGGAGGCGACCATGGCGGCGTAGAGTCCTCCGGGAGATGATTCCCCTCTCCGGTAGGGTGCCGGAGGCGATCTCCTGGATCCCCCGAGATGGGATCGGCGGCGGCGGCGTCTCTGGAAGGTTTTCCGTATCGTGGCTCTCGATCGGGGGTTTCGTCACGGAGACTTTTTATAGGCGGAAGGGCAGGTCAAGAGGCGGCACGGGGGCCCCACACCACAGGCCGGCGCGGCCAAGGGGGGGGCCGCACCGCCCTATAGTGTGGCCCCTCCGTGGCCCCTCTTCGTCTCTCCTTCGGACTTCTGGAAGCTTCGTGAGAAAATAGGCCCCTGGGCTTTGATTTCGTCCAATTCCGAGAATATTTCCTTACTAGGATTTCTGAAACCAAAAACAGCAGAAAACAGCAACTGGCACTTCGGCATCTTGTTAATAGGTTAGTTCCAGAAAATGCACGAATATGACATAAAGTGTGCATAAAACATGTAGATAACATCAATAATGTGGCATGGAACATAAGAAATTATCGATACGTCGGAGACGTATCAGCATCCCCAAGCTTAGTTCTGCTCGTCCCGAGCAGGTAAAACGATAACACAGATAATTTCTGGAGTGACATGCCATCATAATCTTGATCATACTATTTGTAAAGCATATGTAGTGAATGCAGCGATCGAAACAATGTATATGACATGAGTAAACAAGTGAATCATATAGCAAAGACTTTTCATGAATAGCACTTCAAGACAAGCATCAATAAGTCTTGCATAAGAGTTAACTCATAAAGCAATAATTTAAAGTAGAGATATTGAAGCAACACAAAAGAAGATTAAGTTTCAGCGGTTGCTTTCAACTTGTAACATGTATATCTCATGGATATTGTCAACATAGAGTAATATAATAAGTGCAATAAGCAAATATGTGGGAATCAATGCACAATTCACACAAGTGTTTGCTTCTTGAGGTGGAGAGAAATAGGTGAACTGACTCAACATTGAAAGTAAAAGAATGGTCCTCCATAGAGGAAAAGCATCGATTGCTATATTTGTGCTAGAGCTTTGATTTTGAAAACATGAAACAATTTTGTCAACGGTAGTAATAAAGCATATGCATCATGTAAATTATATCTTATAAGTTGCAAGCCTCATGCATAGCGTACTAATAGTGCCCGCACCTTGTCCTAATTAGCTTGGACTACCGGATCATCACAATGCATTGTTTTTACCAAGTGTCACAAAGGGGTACCTCTATGCCGCCTGTACAAAGGTCTAAGGAGAAAGCTCGCATTGGATTTCTCGCTATTGATTATTCTTCGACTTAGACATCCATACCGGGACAACATAGACAACAGATAATGGACTCCTCTTTTATGCATAAGCATATAACAACAATTAATAATTTTCTCATTTGAGATTTGAGGATTATTGTCCAAAACTGAAACTTCCACCATGGAGCATGGCTTTAGTTAGCGGCCCAATGTTCTTCTCTAACATATGCATGCTTGACCATATGGTGGTAGATCTCTCTTGCTTCAGACAAGACGAACATGCATAGCAACTCACATGAAATTCAACAATGAATAGTTGATGGCGTCCCCAGTGAACATGGTTATCGCACAACAAGCAACTTAATAAGAGATAAAGTGCATAATTACATATTCAATACCACAATAGTTTTTAAGCTATTTGTCCCATGAGCTATATATTGCAAAGGTGAATGATGGAATTTTAAAGGTAGCACTCAAGCAATTTACTTTGGAATGGCGGAAAATACCATGTAGTAGGTAGGTATGGTGGACACAAATGGCATAGTGGTTGGCTCAAGTATTTTGGATGCATGAGAAGTATTCCCTCTCGATACAAGGTTTAGGCTAGCAAGGCTTATTTGAAACAAACACAAGGATGAACCGGTGCAGCAAAACTCACATAAAAGACATATTGAAAACATTATAAGACTCTACACCGTCTTCCTTGTTGTTCAAACTCAATACTAGAAATTATCTAGACCTTAGAGAAACCAAATATGCAAACCAAATTTTAGCATGCTCTATGTATTTCTTCATTAATGGGTGCAAAGCATATGATGCAAGAGCTTAATCATGAGCACAACAATTGCCAAGTATCACATTACCCAAGACATTTATAGCAATTACTACATGTATCATTTTCCAATTCCAACCATATAACAATTTAACGAAGGAGAAACTTCGCCATGAATACTATGAGTAGAAACCAAGGACATACTTGTCCATATGCTACAGCGGAGCGTGTCTCTCTCCCATAAAGTGAATGCTAGGATCCATTTTATTCAAACAAAACAAAAACAAAAACAAACCGACGCTCCAAGAAAAAGCACATAAGATGTGATGGAATAAAAATATAGTTTCAGGGGAGGAACCTGATAATGTTGTCGATGAAGAAGGGGATGCCTTGGGCATCCCCAAGCTTAGACGCTTGAGTCTTCTTGATATATGCAGGGGTGAACCACCGGGTGCATCCCCAAGCTTAGAGCTTTCACTCTCCTTGATCATGTTGCATCATACTCCTCTCTTGATCCTTGAAAACTTCCTCCACACCAAACTCGAAACAACTCATTAGAGGGTTAGTGCACATTATAAATTGACATATTCAGAGGTGACACAATCATTCTTAACACTTCTGGACATTGCATAATGCTACTGGACATTAATGGATCAAAGAAATTCATCCAACATAGCGAAAGAGGCAATGCGAAATAAAAGGCAGAATCTGTCAAAACAGAACAGTTCGTATTGACGAATTTTAAAATGGCACCAGACTTGCTCAAATGAAAATTCTCAAATTGAATGAAAGTTGCGTACATATCTGAGGATCATGCACGTAAATTGGCTTAATTTTCTGAGCAAGCTACAGGGAGGTGGACCCAGATTCGTGACAGCAAAGAAATCTGGAACTGTGCAGTAATCCAAATCTAGTACTTACTTTTCTATCAACGGCTTAACTTGGCACAACAAAACTCAAAACTAAGATAAGGAGAGGTTGCTACAGTAGTAAACAACTTCCAAGACACAAAATAAAAACAAAGTACTGTAGGTAAAAACATGGGTTGTCTCCCATAAGCGCTTTTCTTTAACGCCTTTCAGCTAGACGCAGAAAGTGTGTATCAAGTATTATCAAGAGATGAAGTGTCAACATCATAATTTGTTCTCATAATAGAATCAAAAGGTACCTTCATTATCTTTCTAGGGAAGTGTTCCATACCTTTCTTGAGAGGAAATTGATATTTTATATTACCTTCCTTCATATCAATGATAGCACCAACAGTTCGAAGAAAAGGTCTTCCCAATATAATGGGACAAGATGCATTGTATTCGATATCCAAGACAACAAAATCAACAGGGACAAGGTTATTGTTAACGGTAATGCGAACATTATCAACTTTACCCAAAGGTTTCTTTGTAGAATGATCAGCAAGATTAACATCCAAATAACAATTTTTCAGCGGTGGCAAGTCAAGCATATTATAAATTTTCTTAGGCATAACAGAGATACTTGCACCAAGATCACATAAAGCATTACAATCAAAATCTTTAACCTTCATCTTAATGATGGGCTCCCAACCATCCTCTAGCTTTTTAGGAATAGAGGCTTCACGCTCTAGTTTCTCTTCTCTAGCTTTTATGAGAGCATTTGTAATATGATGCGTGAAAGCCAAATTTATAGCACTAGCATTAGGACTTTTAGCAAGTTTTTGCAAGAACTTTATAACTTCAGAGATGTGGCAATCATCAAAATTCAAACCATTATAATCTAAAGCAATGGGATCATCATCCCCAATGTTGGAAAAAATTTCAGCAGCTTTATCACAGGCAGTTTCAGCAATTTTAGCAGTTTCAGGCAGTTTTTCGCGCTTTGCATTAGAAGTGGAAACATTGCTAACACCAATTCTTTTATTAGTATGAGTAGGAGGTGCAGCAACATGTGTAGCATTAGCATTACTAGTGGTGGTAATAGTCCAAACTTTAGCTATATTCTTCTCTTTAGCTAGTTTTTCATTTTCTTCTCTATCCCACCTAGCACGCAGTTCAGCCATTAATCTTATATTCTCATTAATTCTAACTTGAATGGCATTTGCTGTAGTAGTAATTTTATTATGATGATTCTCATTAGGCAAAACTTTTGATTTCAAAAGATCAACATCAGCATGACAAGACTATCGACTTTAGAAGCAAGTATATCAATTTTCCCAAGCTTTTCTTCAACAGATTTGTTAAAAGCAGTTTGTGTACTAATAAATTCTTTAAGCATGGCTTCAAGTCCAGGGGGTGAACTCCTACTATTGTTGTAAGAATTCCCATAAGAATTACCATAGCCGTTGCCATTATTATAAGGATATGGCCTATAGTTGTTACTAGAATTATTCCGGTAAGCATTGTTGTTGAAATTATTATTTTTAATGAAGTTTACATCAACATGTTCTTCTTGTGCAACCAATGAAGCTAACGGAACATTATTAGGATCAATATTAGTCCTATCATTCACAAGCATAGACATAATAGCATCAATCTTATCACTCAAGGAAGAGGTTTCTTCGACAGAATTTACCTTCTTATCTTGTGGAGCTCTTTCCGTGTGCCATTCAGAGTAGTTGATCATCATATTATCAAGAAGCTTTGTTGCTTCACCAAGAGTGATGGACATAAAGGTACCTCCAGCAGCTGAATCCAATAAATTCCGTGAAGAAAAATTTAGTCCTGCATAGAAGGTTTGGATGATCATCCAAGTAGTCAGTCCATGGGTTGGGCAATTTTTAACCAAGGATTTCATTCTTTCCCAAGCTTGAGCAACATGTTCAGTATCTAATTGTTTAAAATTCATTATGCTACTCCTCAAAGATATAATTTTAGCAGGGGGATAATATCTACCAATAAAAGCATCCTTGCATTTAGTCCATGAATCAATACTATTCTTAGGCAGAGATAGCAACCAATCTTTAGCTCTTCCTCTTAATGAGAAAGGGAACAATTTTAATTTTATAATGTCACCATCTACATCCTTATACTTTTGCATTTCACATAATTCAACAAAATTATTAAGATGGGCAGCAGCATCATCAGAACTAACACCAGAAAATTGCTCTCGCATAACAAGATTCAAGAAAGCAGTGTTTAATTTCAAAGAATTCTGCTGTAGTAGCAGGTGGAGCAATAGGTGTGCATAAGAAATCATTATTATTTGTGGTTGTGAAGTCACACAACTTAGTATTTTCAGCGTTGGCCATTTTAGCAACAGTAAATAAAGCAAACTAGATAAAGTAAATGCAAGTAAACTAATTTTTTTTGTGTTTTCGATATAGCAAACAAGATAGCAAATAAAGTAAAAGTAGCAACTAATTTTTTTGTATTTTGATTTAGTGCAGCAAACAAAGTAGTAAATAAAACTAAGCAAGACAAAAAGAAAGTAAAGAGATTGAGAAGTGGAGACTCCCCTTGCAGCGTGTCTTGATCTCCCCGGCAACGGCGCCAGAAATTTGCTTGATGCGTGTGGTTGGCACGTCCGTTGGGAACCCCAAGAGGAAGGTGTGATGCGCACAGCGGCAAGTTTCCCTCAATAAGAAACCAAGGTTTAATCGGACCAGTAGGAGTCAACAAGCACGTTGAAGGTTGATGGCGGCGAGATGTAGTGCGGCGCAACACCAGTGATTCCGGCGCCAACGTGGAACCTGCACAACACAACCAAAATACTTTGCCCCAACGAAACAGTGAGGTTGTCAATCTCACCGGCTTGCTGTAACAAAGAGTTAACCGTATTGTGTGGAAGATGATTGTTTGCAGAAAACAGTAGAACAGTATTGCAGTAGATTGTATTTCAGTAAAGAGAATTGGACCGGGGTCCACAGTTCACTAGAGGTGTCTCTCCCATAAGACGAACAGCATGTTGGGTGAACAAATTACAGTTGGGCAATTGACAAATAAAGAGAGCATGACCATGCACATACATATCATGATGAGTATAGTGAGATTTAATTGGGCATTACGACAAAGTACATAGACCGTCATCCAACTGCATCTATGCCTAAAAAGTCCACCTTCAGGTTATCATCCGAACCCCCTCCAGTATTAAGTTGCTAACAACAGACAATTGCATTAAGTATTGCGCGTAATGTAACTAGTGACTACATCCTTGAACATAGCACTAATGTTTTATCCCTAGTGGCAACAGCACATCCATAACCTTAGAGGTTCTTGTCACCCCTCCAGATTCACGGAGACATGAACCCACTATCGAGCATAAATACTCCCTCTTGGAGTTACTAGCATCAACTTGGCCAGAGCATCTACTAATAACGGAGAGCATGCAAGATCATAAACAACACATAGACATAGCTTTGATAATCAACATAACAAGTATTCTCTATTCATCGGATCCCAACAAACGCAACATATAGAATTACAGATAGATGATCTTGATCATGTTAGGCAGCTCACAAGATCCGACAATGAAGCACAATGGGGAGAAGACAACCATCTAGCTACTGCTATGGACCCATAGTCCAGGGGTAGACTACTCACACATCACACCGGAGGCGACCATGGCGGCGTAGAGTCCTCCGGGAGATGATTCCCCTCTCCGGCAGGGTGCCGGAGGCGATCTCCTGGATCCCCCGAGATGGGATCGGCGGCGGCGGCATCTCTGGAAGGTTTTCCGTATCGTGGCTCTCGGTACTGGGGGTTTCGTCACGGAGACTTTTTATAGGCGGAAGGGCAGGTCAAGAGGCGGCACGGGGGCCCCACACCACAGGCCGGCGCGGCCAAGGGGGGGGCCGCGCCGCCCTATAGTGTGGCCCCTCCGTGGCCCCTCTTCGTCTCTCCTTCGGACTTCTGGAAGCTTCGTGAGAAAATAGGCCCCTGGGCTTTGATTTCGTCCAATTCCGAGAATATTTCCTTACTAGGATTTCTGAAACCAAAAACAGCAGAAAACAAAGAATCGGCACTTCGGCATCTTGTTAATAGGTTAGTTCCAGAAAATGCACGAATATGACATAAAGTGTGCATAAAACATGTAGATAACATCAATAATGTGGCATGGAACATAAGAAATTATCGATACGTCGGAGACGTATCAGTGTCCACTAGTGAAAGTACGATCCTTAGGCCTTGTTCCCAAATACTGCAATCATCGCTTGTTTAATGTTCTACTGCATCTGTACTGCCTACAATATTACCACCATCAACCACACGCCAGTTGTAGCATCAAGCTATTTTCTGGTGCCGTTACTACTGCTCATATATATTCATACCACCTGTATTTCACTATCTCTTCGCCGAACTAGTGCACCTATACATCTGACAAGTGTATTAGGTGTGTTGGGGACACAAGAGACTTCTTGCTTCGTGGTTGCAGGGTTGCATGAGAGGGATATCTTTGACCTCTTCCTCCCTGAGTTCGATAAACCTTGGGTGATCCACTTAAGGGAAAACTTGCTGCTGTTCTACAAACCTCTGCTCTTGGAGGCCCAACACTGTCTACAGGAAAAGAAGCGTGAAGTAGACATCAGGTTCTCAGCCTCACTATCAAAATCAGTATCATATGAGTATTCATGGTCGGCATTGGGTTCCGGTTGAGTCTCGACAATGTTGTCTTTGTTCGCATGGCGCTTGGTGAGCATAGCTATGTCCTTCAGGTCCACCACGGTCTCACCACGCATTTGTACATCGTTGTGGAGATCCTGAAGACCTATGTCTATTTGAAGGTCCCCGAACTGCTCTTCCTCTTGATAGAAAATTCCCTCATATGTTACCGGGTCAATGTTGTTGTAATCGTCCTTGGAGGGGATGGGTAGCTTACCATGTGGCGATACCTGGAACACGACTTCCCAGCCCATGAGTTCCTCATTCTGACATGGGTAGGACAAATAATAAACTTGCTTGGTTTGGTGAGCCACAATATAGACGTCGGATCCGCTGTAGGTGGTTGAAGGCCTAACTTCAACTAACCCAATGGAGGGGGTGCTTCTCATTCCACCGTGTGGGTCAAACCAGTGGAATTGAACACAAAGAGCTTGAGTTCTATGTTTTCGTTGTTGAACGTCAACTCGTATACCTTTTGTAACCTTCCATAGTAATCAAGATCATCGGCTCCGCGGGTGTAGACCCCAGTATTTATTGTTTTTGCATTAGCCCGGTTCTTCTGGTGAAACTCCGTATGGAAGTGATACCCATTTACATCATACTTCTCATGCGTATGGACTCTATTTTTAAAACCCTGGGAAACGCATCTCAACTCGTCTGTCATCTCAACGTTGGGATCAGCTCCCTACAAGTTCAGTTCAGATTATTCAGTGCATTAGTTACGTGTAATAAGACAAGTCACGGATTGCAAAGTAAGAGGAACATTTGAGAAATTACTTTTTCATGGAACCAGTTCACGAAGCTTTTATTTAAGGGCGGGGCACCCTCTTTCAGAAGAGTGTACCACTGCGTGGGAGTGGGACCATTTCTTCCTGACCACATTTCATCATGGAATTGGCTAAAAGGAGAAAATACGTATTAGACCAAAACCAAGTTACTGGTTGCAAAGTAATTGGTTCATCATTTTACCTCATGAAATCGACCACTTCCTCCATGTTCATAAGCACGTAAAGCATTATGCAATCCTTGTCTTCTGGTGAAATGTTCTCCACTTTTGAGGCACCGGCCTTGCCACCGGGATATTGGAAGAGCAAGAGATTTGGGTCACGCTTGGGCTCGTCGGAATTGTACCGAGCGACCGGGTTATGCTTAGTGGGCACATCATTGGCATAGTACATTGTCATGGCGTCTGCCATCTCATGGAGGAGAGTTGCCTCAGCTATGCATGCTTCAATCTTATTTTTGTTTCCACATTTGTACCGAATATACTTGAACTCCCTCTCAATACAAAACTGCCAACGATATTGCACCGGTCCCCCCAAGAGTGCCTCATTGGCGAGATGCACGATGAGATGTAACATCAGAGTGAAGAAGCCTGGGGGGAATATCATCTCTAACTTGCATAGCATGTCCGGCACTTGCTCCTGCAGCTTCTCAATCACCTCGGTACATATCTGCTTAGCACAGACCGTGCGGAAAAAATGGCTCACCTCCGCAAGCACTCGCCAGACATGATCGGGGAGATACCCTCGAAGCATCACCGGCATCAGCCGCTCAATCCATATATGATAGTCGTGACTCTTGAGCCCGTTTATTTGTCCTGTAGCAAGATTGACTCCCTTACTCATATTCGAACAATAATCATCAGGGAACATCACGTCATATTTGAGCCACTTAAATGCCTCCTTCTTGTCGGCGCTATCAAGACAGTACTTGGCATGCGGCTTTAACCAACCTTTTCGATTGCCCTCAGGAGGCTGCATGTGTAGAGCCACCCTGTCACATATCTCCTCAATATCAACTCTAGCTGAAACATTATCCATTTACTTGCTTGGTATGTTGCAGCAGGTGTTAAGGAATGCCTCCCAGCAATTCTTTTCGGTGTGCATCATATCGATATTATGGGGAAGTTCAAGGTCCTTGTAATACTCGAGCTCTGTTATGCCTGCTTTGTGAGTCCAGTTGTGTGTTATACCATATCCCTCAAATTGGTGGCCGGGTTCCTTACTAGGCTGGAGAGCACGTAGCTCAGCATCAACAGTTGCACCATCGAACTTTGGTATTTCTTTATGTTCAAGCACAACTACGCCTTTCGTGAAGTTCTTCTTGTCAGATCTGAACCGATGCCCTGGTCTGAGGAACTTGCGGTGTTTGTCAAAGGCAACATATTTGTGTCCAGCTTTTAGGTGCCTGAATTCTAGTTCGTGCCTGCACACTGGGCATGGAAACTTACCAGTTGTACTATGCCCACAGAATAGGGTGTACCCGGGTAGGTCATGCATCAAATAGTTGAACCAAACTTTCATGATCAAGTGTCTCTTTGATGCTCGGTCGTATGTCAATGTACCGTGATGCCACGAGTGGTGCAAATCATCCACAAGTGGTTGCATTAAGACACTCAATTTCTTCCCTGGATATTCAGGCCCTGGAAGGATCATCGACAAGAATATGTTCTTCCTTTGCATTACGACTCCAGGAGGGAGATTGAGCGGAATAACAAACATGGGCCAGCAGCTGTACGCGGCAGTCGACATACCATATGGGTTGAATCCATCGGTTGCTATCGCAATTCTAACATTCCGAGCCTCACTTGCCTCATTTGGGTGCTTTTCATCGAAGTGCTTCCATGATTGACCATCAGATGGATGTACCATGGGTACCCGTTTGAACTCGTCCTCCAATCTTATCCCAGTCTTATGCCATGTCATCTATTTGGCAGTCTCCTCGAACATGTAAAGCCGCTGGATTCTTTTGATGAATGGGAGATAACGAAGAATCTTTATGGCTACTTTTGTCTGCCTCTTCTGACCATTGCCTACATCTACCTCATGATACCTAGAGTGACCACACTTGGCACAGTACTTGTCATCCGCATAGTCTTTCCAAAACAAAAGGCAAAGTTTTGGACAGACATCATATGTTACATAATCCATTTTCAATGCTTTCAAGATTTTCTTCGTTTCGTACATGGTCTTGGGAAAGCAATGATCTTCATGCAACATGTTACCTACTGTGTTCAGAGTCTTTTCAAAGGATGCTCAAGTACTCTCAAACATGCACTTGTCGGCTAGCAACTGCGTGATGCCATCAAGTTGAGACATTTTTGCACCCGGGTATAGAGGCCTCCTAGCTGAGGCCATCATATCAATGAAGGCCCTCGCGGTTGGCTCAGGTTCCTCCTCTGGAAGTTCCTCCGGTTGTGGCGGTCCCTCCGGTTCAGGCGGTTCCTCCTGTTCACGCGGTTCCTCCGGTTCAGACTGTTCGTCCCATGGTAAATCTGGCATGTCAGCATCCCGAATATCATCTAGCAAGTTTAAGATGCCATCGTTCTCATTGTCATCGATCCGCTGCCGCATCACCTCACCTCTATCACGTTCGTGCCGAGAAAAGTCGTCCGATGGGTCGTAGTCACGCATATACCCATTCCACCAAAGGTGTTTAGTCATCTCTAGAATATCCTTAGGATGACGCCTCCTGCAGACACTGCAAGGGCAACGGGGACGAACGACCCCCTTCGAACCACGAGCTAACTCCTTCACTAACAAATCGGTCTTCCATTTCCATTCATCTGTCACTTGAGTCGAACTAACACGGCCACTGTACATCCACTCATTATCAGCCATCCTGCTTTATTGCGTGACAAACAACAAATAGTAGCATGAAATTGAATGCATCATATTTTTATTTTTCTACCGGCGAAAACGCGTGCATCAACCTACATCTCTACTAGGTGGGCTCCTAGCAGCCCCCGGACCCGTAGTTGGGTACGTTCTCCACGTTCTGCTCGGGTGCGAGACAGAATTTCGGCAGCACCTCCCCGCTACTCTCCCGATACACGTCCCGGCAAAAAGCCGAGAGGATGTGCATCCGGAGAACAACAGGGAGGCGCTGACGAAATCCTGTCTCGCACCCGAGCAGAACGTGGAAAACGTACCCAACTACGGGTCCAGCGACTATCCCGTAAATGCCACAAGCGTTACGGTTCAAAATGTAACGCTTCAAAATATGCTGACCACTAATGCATATTTATCCGCGTAACGCTTGCGGACGGGAATTGACACCTAGGTTACGTGACTTGACGGAGAAATTAAATCTAGTGACATAAAAAATGCGGAGGGGGAGTCGGCAATTCAGCTCACCCTCGGCTGTAGAGGAAGTAGTCGAACAACCGGCGATGTCGACGGCCGTAGAGATGCGCCGCAAGATCCGGGATCGTCACGCGGGATGCTCACTACGGGACCTAGTTAGAATAATAAAAATTTGTCAATGCAAATTCATCAATTGATAAAACAAATGCATTTCTACAAAATTCTAATTTATTTCATTTCAATTTCCATTTCAAATATCATTTCAATTTCTATTTACATTATACATGTTTCTTTCAAATTATTTCCTATTTCTATTCCATTTCAATTTCATTTCAATATTTTGCCAATTCCTATACCTTTTCCATTTATATTTCACACATATACGTAATTAATTTTCCATTTTTATGCCTTTTCTCTTCCATTTTAATTTCATCAATATACCTAGCTATTTCCTACTACTAAAAAGCTAAAAAAAAGAAACAAAATGTAAGAGGGGCCTTACCATGGCCGGCCGTTGAGGGGGCAGCGGCTGCTGCAGGCGAGGGGCCGGTGAGGCGGTGGGGGGCTGGGGCTCCTGCGGGCTGCTACGGCGGCGGGATGCTGCGGGGAGGCGCGGCGGCGGGGGGGCGGGCTAGGCTGCTGCGGGGAGGCGTGATACGTCTCCAACGTATCTATAATTTCTTATGTTCCATGCTTGTTTTATGACAATACCTACATGTTTTGTTCACACTTTATATCGTTTTATGTGTTTTCCGGAACTAACCTATTGACGAGATGCCGAAGTGCCGGTTCCTGTTTTCTGCTATTTTTGATTTCAGAAATCCTAGTAAGGAAATATTCTCGGAATTGGACGAAATCAATGCCCAGAGTCTTAGAATTGGATGAAGCTTCCAGAACACCCGAGAGCCACCAGAGGGGAGCCCTATGGGCCCTAGACGATAGACCGGCGCGGCCAGGGGGTGGGCCGCGCCCCCCTACTATGTCGCCGCCTCGTCGACCCTCCGACTCCGCCTCTTCGCCTATATAAAGGTCCCTGACCTAAAACATCGATACGAAAAAGCCACGGTACGAGAAACCTTCCAGAGCCGCCGCCATCGCGAAGCCAAGATCTGGGGGACAGGAGTCTCTGTTCCGGCACGCCGCCGGGACGGGGAAGTGCCCCCGGAAGGCTTCTCCATCGACACCGCTGCCATCTCCACCGCCATCTTCATCACTGCTGCTGTCTCCCATGAGGAGGGAGTAGTTCTCCATCGAGGCTAAGGGCTGTACCGGTAGCTATGTGGTTAATCTCTCTCCCTATGTACTTCAATACAATAATCTCATGAGCTGCCTTACATGATTGAGATTCATATGATGATGCTTGTAATCTAGATGTCATTATGCTAGTCAAGTGGATTGCTTTGTGGTTGCAGGGTTGCTTGAGAGGGATATCTTTGACCTCTTCCTCCCTGAGTTTGATAAACCTTGGGTGATCCACTTAAGGTAACTTGCTGCTGTTCTACAAACCTCTGCTCTTGGAGGCCCAACACTGTCTACAAGAATAGAAGCACCTGTAGACATCAAGCACTTTTCTGGCGCCGTTGCCGGGGAGGAAAGGTAAAAGGTACTCACACTCCGGATCTCGGCTACTAAGCTATTTTCCGGCACCGTTGTAAGTACTCGAAGCTATTTCCTTTAGATCCTGCAATTGCATCTTTTTGTTTCTTGTTTTACACTAGTTTGGCATATGGAAAGCAACATGGAGCTTTTTATTCTTTTTCCTGAGTTAAGACATGGATGGTTTGATTCAAAAATTAAAAAACCCATGGAACATATTAGTATGAACACTTTGAACACCATTGTTGCTAATGATATGGAAAATTCTAAGCTTGGGGAAGCTGGCTTTGATGAGCATGATATTTTTAGTCCCCCAAGCATTTAGGAGAAAATTTACTTTGATGATACTTTACCTCCTATTTATGATGATTATAATGATAGTGGTATTTTGGTGCCGCCTGTTATGGAGGATAAATTTGATTATGATTACAATATGCCTCCTATATTTGATGATGTGAATAATAATAATAGCTACTTTGTTGAATTCGCTCCCACTATTGCTAATAAAATTGATTATGCTTATGTGGAGAGTAATAATTTTATGCATGAGATTCATGATAAGAATGCTTTATGTGATAGTTATATTGTTGAGTTTGCTCATGATGCTACTGGACATTATTATGAGAGAGGAAAATATGGTGGTAGAAATTTTCATGTTACTAAAACACCTCTCTATATGCTTAAAATTTTGAAGTTGAGCTTGTCTAGTTTTCCTATGCCTGTTGTATTATGCCTACATAACATGTTTATTTACAAGATTCCTATGCATATGAAGCATGTTAGGCTTAAATTTGTTTTTAATTTGCTTTTTGATGCTCTCTTTTGCTTCAAATACTATTTCTTGCGAGTGCATCATTTAATCTGCTGAGCCCATCTTAATGGCTATAAAGAAAGAACTTCTTGGGAGATAACCCATGTGTTTATTTTACTACAGTAATTTTTTTTTATATTTGAGTCTTGGAAGTTGTTACTACTGTAGCAACCTCTCCTTATCTTAGTTTTGTTGCATTTTTGTGCCAAGTAAAGTCTTTGATAGCAAGGTTGATACTAGATTTGGATTACGGCGCAGAAACAGATTTCTTGCTGTCACGAATCTGGGCTGAATTCTCTGTAGGTAACTCAGAAAATTCTGCCAATTTACGTGAGTGATCCTCAGATATGTACGCAACTTTCATTCAATTTGAGAATTTTCATTTGAGCAAGTATGGTGCCTCTATAAAATTCGTCTTTACGGACTCTTCTGTTTTGACAGATTCTGCCTTTTATTTCGCATTGCCTCTTTTGCTATGTTGGATGGATTTCTTTGTTCCATTAACTTCCAGTAGCTTTGAGCAATGTCCAGAAGTGTTAAGAATGATTGTGTCACCTCTGAACATGTGAATTTTTGATTATGCACTAACCCTCTAATGAGTTTGTTTTGAGTTTGGTGTGGAGGAAGTTTTAAGGGTCAAGAGAGGAGGATGATACAATATGATCAAGAAGAGTGAAAGCTCTAAGCTTGGGGATGCCCCGGTGGTTCACCCCTGCATATTTCAAGAAGACTCAAGCATCTAAGCTTGGGGATGCCCAAGACATCCCCTTCTTCATCGACAAATTATCAGGTTCCTTCTCTTGAAACTATATTTTTATTCGGCCACATCTTATGCACTTTACTTGGAGCGTCTGTTTGTTTTTGTTTTTGTTTTTGTTTGAATAAATGCTTGTGTGAGAGAGAGACACGCTCTGCTGGTTCATATGAACACATGTGTTCTTAGCTTTTAATTTTCATGGCGAAGGTTGAAACTGCTTCGTTAATTGTTATATGGTTGGAAACGGGAAATGCTACATGTAGTAATTGGTATGATGTCTTGAATAACTTGATACTTGGCAATGGTTGTGCTCATGATTAAGCTCTTGCATCATATACTTTGCACCTATTAGTGAAGAAATACATAGAGCTTGCTAAAATTTGGTTTGCATGATTGGTCTCTCTAAGGTCTAGATATTTTCTAGTAAAGTGTTCGAACAACAAGGAAGACGGTGTAAAGTCTTATAATGCTTACAATATGTCTTTTATGTGAGTTTTGCTGTACCGCTTCATACTTGTGTTTGTTTCAAATAGCCTTGCTAGCCTAAGCCTTGTATCGAGAGGGAATACTTCTCATGCATCCAAATCCTTGAGCCAATAGCTATGCCACTTGTGTCCACCATACCTACCTACTACATGGTATTTCTCCGCCATTCCAAAGTAAATTGCTTGAGTGCTACCTTTAAAATTTCCATTCTCTATCTTTGCAATATATAGCTCATGGGACAAATAGCCTAAAAACTATTGTGGTATTGAATATGTACTTATGCATTTTATCTCTTATAAGTTGCTTGTTGAGTGATAACCATGTTCCTGGGGACGCCATCAACTACTCTTTGTTGAATATCATGTGAGTTGCTATGCATGTTCGTCTTGTCTGAAGTAAGGGCGATTTACCATGAGTTGAATGATTTGAGCATGCATATTGTTAGATAATAACATTGGGCCACTAACTAAAGCCATGATCCATGGTGGAAGTTTCAGTTATGGATAAATATCCTCAATCTCATATGAGAAAATTAATTGTTGTTGAATGCTTAAGCATTAAAGAGGAGTCCATTATTTGTTGTCTATGTTGTCCCGGTATGGATGTCTAAGTTGAGAATAATCAAAAGCGAGAAATCCAATGCGAGCTTTCTCCTTAGACCTTTGTACAGGCGGCATAGAGGTACCCCTTTGTGACACTTGGTTAAAACATATGTATTGCGGTGATAATCCAGGTAATCCGAGCTAATTAGGACAAGGTGCGGGCACTATTAGTATACTATGCATGAGGCTTGCAAGTTGTAGGATATAATTTACATGATGCATATGCTTTATTACTACCGTTGACAAAATTGTTTCTTGTTTTCAAAACCAAAGCTCTAGCACAAATATAGCAATCGATGCTTCCCTCTGCGAAGGGCCTTTCTTTTACTTTTATGTTGAGTCAGTTCACTTATTTCTCTCCATCTCAAGAAGCAAACACTTGTGTGAACTGTGCATTGATTCCTACATACTTGCATATTGCACTTGTTATATTACTTTATGTTTACAATATCCATGAGATATACATGTTACAAGTTGAAAGCAACCGCTGAAACTTAATTTTCCTTTGTGTTGCTTCAATGCCTTTATTTAGAATTTATTGCTTTAAGAGTTAGCTCTTATGCAGGACTTATTGATGCTTGTCTTGAAAGTACTATTCACGAAAAGTTTTTGCTATATGATTCAATTGTTTACTCATTGCATTACCATTGTCTTGAATCGCTGCATTCATCTCATATGCTTTACAATAGTATGATTAAGATCATGTTGGTAGCATGTTACTTCAGAAATTATCTTTGTTATCGTTTACCTACTCGGGACGAGCAAGAACTAAGCTTGGGGATGCTGATACGTCTCCAACGTATCTATAATTTCTTATGTTCCATGCTTGTTTTATGACAATACCTACATGTTTTGTTCACACTTTATATCGTTTTTATGCGTTTTCCGGACCTAACCTATTGACGAGATGCCGAAGTGCCAGTTCCTGTTTTCTGCTGTTTTTGGTTTCAGAAATCCTAGTAAGGAAATATTCTCGGAATTGGACGAAATCAACGCCCAGAGTCTTAGAATTGGATGAAGCTTCCAGAACACCCGAGAGCCACCAGAGGGGAGCCTTGTGGGCCCCAGATGATAGGCCGGCGCGGCCAGGGGATGGGCCGCGCCCCCCTACTGTGTCGCCGCCTCGATGACCCTCTGACTCCGCCTCTTCGCCTATATAAAGGTCCCTGACCTAAAAAATCGATACGAAAAAGCCACGGTACGAGAAACCTTCCAGAGCCACCGCCATCGCGAAGCCAAGATCTTGGGGACATAAGTCTCTGTTCCGGCACACCGCCGGGACGGGGAAGTGCCCCCAGAAGGCTTCTCCATCTCCACCGCTGCCATCTCCACCGCCATCTTCATCACCGCTGCTGTCTCCCATGAGGAGGGAGTAGTTCTCCATCGAGGCTAAGGGCTGTACCGGTAGCTATGTGGTTAATCTCTCTCCCTATGTACTTCAATACAATAATCTCATGAGATGCCTTACATGATTGAGATTCATATGATGATGCTTGTAATCTAGATGTCATTATGCTAGTCAAGTGGATTTTACTTATGTGATCTCCGGAGACTCCTTGTCCCACGTGTGTAAAGGTGACAGTGTGTGCACCGTGTGGGTCTCTTAGGCTATATTTCACAGAATACTTATTCACTGTTATGAATAGCATAGTGAAGTGCTTATTTATATCCCTTTATGATTGCAATGTGTTTTGTATCACTATTCATCTATGTGCTACTCTAGTGATGTTATTAAAGTAGTCTATTCCTCCTCCACGGTGTAATGGTGACAGTGTGTGCATCGTGTAGTACTTGGCGTAGGTTATGATTGTAATCTCTTGTAGATTATGAAGTTAACTATTGCTATGATAGTATTGATGTGATCTATTCCTCCTTCATAGTGTGATGGTGACAGTGTGCATGCTATGTTAGTACTTGGTTTAGTTGTGTTGATCTATCGTGCACTCTAAGGTTATTTAAACATGAATATCGAATATTGTGGAGCTTGTTAACTCCGGCATTGAGGGTTCGTGTAATCCTACGCAATTAGTGGTGTTCATCATCCAACAAGAGAGTGTAGAGTATAGCATTTATCTATTTATTCTGTTATGTGATCAATGTTGAGAGTGTCCACTAGTGAAAGTATAATCCCTAGGCCTTGTTCCTAAATACTTTAATCATCGCTTGTTTACTGTTCTACTGCATCCGTACTGCCTGCAATATTACCACCATCAACCACACGCCAATCATAGCATCAAGCTATTTTCTGGTGCCGTTACTACTGCTCATATATATTCATACCACATGTATTTCACTATCTCTTCGCCTAACTAGTGCACCTATACATCTGACAAGTGTATTAGGTGTGTTGGGGACACAAGAGACTTCTTGCTTTGTGGTTGCAGGGTTGCTTGAGAGGGATATCTTTGACCTCTTCCTCCCTGAGTTCGATAAACCTTGGGTGATCCACTTAAGGGAAACTTGCTGCTGTTCTACAAACCTCTGCTCTTGGAGGCCCAACACTGTCTACAAGAATAGAAGCACCCGTAGACATCAAGGCGCGGCGGCGGCGGGCGTGCTGGGCTGCTGCAGGGATGGCGCGGCGGTGGGGGCGGGCCGGGTTGCTGCGGGGATGGCGCGGCGGCGGGTGGTGGCGCGGTGGCGGGTGGTGGCGCGGCCGGGAATGGTCGGCGGGGGCGGGATCTGGAGTGGCGGCGGCGGAGCAGGTCGGTGTGGCGGCGGCGGTGGGTGGCTGAGAGGTCACAGGCACGGGGGTTCGATCTGTGTGGATGTGGCGAGCGTTGTGTGGGTCTGACCATTATGGTCGACCCACCTGTGCCAACGGCTAGGTTGTACCGACGGTGACCGTCGGCACAGGTAGTTTTTTTTATTTTTTTATTTTCCTTTTTATTTTTTAAAATAAATATTGTCACTATTTACTACAAATCATAAAAATAGAATAGATCATCTCAAATCATAACCCTAACCCTAACCCTAAACAATAAGTGTAGGAACCCCTGTCCGAGAAGCCAGACACACCCGGAGGGGGTAGCATTGGATATAGAACCTTCTCAAATCACTTTTGTGCATGCCATGTGGACACACACAAGTTT
The DNA here is from genome assembly GCF_019359855.2 of Lolium perenne. NCBI lineage: Eukaryota > Viridiplantae > Streptophyta > Magnoliopsida > Poales > Poaceae > Lolium > Lolium perenne. Next base: position 26,448,356 of record NC_067248.2, on the reverse strand, counting down.
TGGGGCCATTCCGTAGATCCGATGCTCGATTTCTGACGAAACCCTAGTTCTGTTGACCACGCCGTCTACCCCTTTGACTGCATCCCATCGGGGGTCCCCCGGTGGGCGTATGCCTACGTTTGAGCTTGGTTAGGTCATAGGTACGTGTGGAAACAAGGATCATCCCATATGATCCCAAGGTTCTCTCCGGTTCACCTCCGAGGGAGTTCCCCCCTATACATGCAAAATCTGCCTAAGTGTAGGAACCCCCTGTCCGAGAAGCCGGACACACCCGGAGGGGGTAGCATTGGATATAGAACCATCTCAAATCACTTTTGTGCTTGCCATGTGGACACACACAAGTTTTGGGGCCATTCCCTAGATCCGATGCTCGATTTCTGAGGAAACCCTAGTTCTGTTGACCGCACCGTCTACCCCTTTGACTGCATCCCATCGGGGGTCCCCCGGTTGGCGTATTCCTACGTTTGAGCTTGGTTAATTAGGTCATAGGTACATGTGGAAACAAGGATCATCCCATATGATCCCAAGGTTCTCTCTGGTTCACCTCCGAGGGAGTTCCCCCCTATACATGCAGAATCTGCATAAGTGTAGGAACCCCCTGTCCGAGAAGCCAGACACACCCGGAGGGGGTAGCATTGTATATAGAACCATCTCAAATCACTTTTGTGCATGCCATGTGGACACACACAAGTTTTGGGGCCATTCCCTAGATCTGATGCTCGATTTCTGACGAAACCCTAGTTCTGTTGACCGCGCCGTCTACCCCTTTGACTGCATCCCATCGGGGGTCCCCCGGTGGGCGTATGCCTACGTTTGAGCTTGGTTAGGTCATAGCTACATCTGAAAACAAGGATCATCCCATATGATCCCAAGGTTCTCTCCGGTTCAACTCCGAGGGAGTTCCCCCCTATACATGCAGAATCTGCCTAAGTGTAGGAACCCCCTGTCCGAGAAGCCGGACTCACCCGGAGGGGGTAGCATTGGATATAGAACCATCTCAAATCACTTTTGTGCATGCCATGTGGACACACACAAGTTTTGGGGCCATTCCCTAGATCCGATGCTCGATTTCTGACGAAACCCTAGTTCTGTTGACCGCGCCGTCTACCCCTTTGACTGCATCCCATCGGGGGTACCCCGGTGGGCGTATTCCTATGTTTGAGCTTGGTTATGTCATAGGTACATGTGGAAACAAGGATCATCCCATATGATCCCAAGGTTCTCTCCGGTTCACCTCCGAGGGAGTTCCCCCCTATACATGCAGAATCTGCCTAAGTGTAGGAACCCCCTGTCCGAGAAGCCGGACACACCCGGAGGGGGTAGCATTGGATATAGAACCATCTCAAATCACTTTTGTGCATGCCATGTGGACACACACAAGTTTTGGGGCCATTCCCTAGATCCGATGCTCGATTTCTGACGAAACCCTAGTTCTGTTGACCGCGCCGTCTACCCCTTTGACTGCATCCCATCGGGGGTCCCCCTGTCGGGGGGAAGACCCCGGGTAGGGCAATGGACGCGGAGCAGCCGGCTTGCCGCTGGCCGGCTCGCGGCAAAGGCCGGCTGAGGAGCAGCCGGCTGGCGCCGTGGCCGGCTGGTCCGGAAGCCGGCTGGCTCTAGGTCCTAGTCGGCCTGGCTACGGCCGCCAATGCTGTAGCTAGGCCGGCTTCTACAAGCCATATCCGACTAGGGGTTTGTACCTCAGACCGACTCGAGGCTGGCGGGACTTGCACTAGAAGGAGCCGGGTTGGTGATCCGGGTTCCCAAAGTCCACGCTGACTTCATCTTCCGTAAAGCGCGGGGCACTGTGGAGCAATAGTGCCACGCGCCGGACAGGCCATCATGGCCTACGACGATCCGTACTGGCTACAGTGGCTGACGGCGACAGGGACACCTCCTCTCCATGCCGCTGACCTTGGCAGCCGGATGGGACAGGCCATGAGGCCTCAACGGCTCCTGACGTCACTGCCTCGGGAAGGAGCGGAAGCCGGAGCCGGCCAAGCCGGCCAGTAAACTATAGGGTCTTATATGTAAAGTGTCGGTGCCTATATAAGCCGCACTACCCCCTCTCGTGCAGGGGATCGATCATTCTCATTTCATTCCACCCTTAGCGCTGCCCAGAGAGAGAGACCATCGTCTCCCTTAGCCTCCCAGGAGCAGCCGGACACAGCTCTAGGAGCACCATTGTATTGTGTGATCATCATATACACTCTAGCAGGAGTAGAGGTGTTACCTCCATCGGAGGGCCTCGAACCTGGGTACGTCGCCGTGTCGCTCGTCCCCATACCCGCATCCGGATACCGCCGTGAGATCTCTCAGGAACCACCTTCGATTAGCCACCCTATGGCATATGCCGTGACGAAACCACGACATTTGGCGCCCACCGTGGGGCCTTCAGCATCCTCGGCCGGTGTCTTCATCCGGACGGGCCTCACCATCACCACCGGCGAGCGAGTCGCTTCAGGCTTGATCTGGAGATTCGGCTCCCTCGACTGCGTCAGCGACAACGCTGGCTGCTTCGCTGACCGGCCCTTCCCAGCCGGCAGCAGCGTCATCTCCTTCGGCGGCCACGACGTCTACGTCGCCACCGTCGCACCGCCGCGCTACCCGCGGCAGGTGCTGCGCTGCGCTAGCCCTCCTCCGCAAGCCGGCAGCAGCGCTCCCGCCAGCCCCGCCGTCGTGCAAGTCATGATGGCTGGCGAGGAGCTCCCCACCAAGAACCCGCGCACCCGCGGCCCCAACCTGGAGCGCAACATCGACCCCAACGCCTCCGGCTCGGGCCCAAAGGCGCCACCGCCACCGTCCCGGCTGGACGCAGTCCGGGCAAAACTGAGCACCCCGCTCACGCCTGGTGCCGACCCCACCACCATCGAGGTGGATTTGGAGGCGCACCGCCAGCTCCTCCTCAAGCAAACAGAAGAACTGGCTGCTGCTAAGCGCCAGATGGAGATCACCCAGCGCGAGTACAACCGCGCCCACGGCCTCACTCCAGGCGGCGATGATCCCAGCCGAGCCGGCCAGATCCGCCGCAGGGGCCGCGACCTTGGCGCCGAGATCGCCCGCGACGGCGCTCCTTCGCCGACTCCGTCCGCGGAGCAACCCGTCTACAACACCCCCGACAAGAACATGCGCGCGGCACAAGCCGCCGCAGAAGAGCTGAACCGCCTTGAAGGTGAAGAGTTACGCCGCCAGACCAAGCGGGTGACTGAGCTGCTCAACGCAGCCACCAGGCAGGCGGCCGACCCTAGGTATGTCAATGCCCCCAGAGCTTCTCACGCTCGTGGAGCTGCAGGCAACGACAGGGAAGGCGCCAGGGACTCGGCCGAGTCCGCTCCCTCAAAGACCAAGTCGGCACCGTGACTCCCGGGCCACCCACGCAAGCTCGAGCCGGCCGAGCCACCAGCCGGCGGCGGCAGCCGCAGCCGGCCTCCGCCAAGCCGGAACCAGGAGCAAGACTCCGAGCCCCGCCGCCCGCACCGGCCGGCTCCAGAAGCAAGCGGCGCACGCCAGCCGGCACGCTCCCGGCTGGGCCCGCGCATCGAGCCCGCCGACGCCCGAGAACGCCTCGACCGGCTGGTCGAATCCCGCATTGCGGAAGAAGAAGCGCCAGCCGGCCCAAAGTGCTTCGGGCCACGCATCATCAACGAGCCCATGATCGACGGCTTCCAGCTCCCGCGCGACACCCCCAAGTACGACGGCACTGCCAAGCCGGAGGACTGGCTGCAGGACTACTCCACCGCAGTCGGCATCGCCAAAGGCAACAAGCGCTGGGCTGTGCGCTACTCCCCCCTCATGCTGCTCGGCTCCGCCCGCACATGGCTCAACAACCTGCCAGCCGGCAGCATAAACGGCTGGCTGGACTTCGAAGCGGCCTTCATCAGCAACTTCACCGGCACTTACCGCCGGCCGGGTCGGCCCCAGCAGCTTGAGATGTGCAAGCAGGGCCCCAATGAGACGGATCGCGCGTACCTAACGCGCTGGTGCGAGATGCGCAACTCCTGCGAGGGCGTGCACGAGATCCAGGCCATCAGCTTCTTCATGGGAGGCTGTCGGCCCAACACCATGCTGTGGCACAAGCTACGCCGCAGCGACCCCCAGTCGATGGCCGCCTTGATGGCCATCGCCGACAAGTACGCGCTGGCCGAGGAAGCCGGCAAGCCTCCGGCTGATATTTCGCCAGCCCCCACCAGGCGGGACAACAACAAGCCGGCCGAGGGCGCCTCACACGGCAGTCGGCGGGACAACTACCGCGGCAAGCGTCACAGCGACCAGCCGGACCGCCGGTACGGCTCCGCCCACGTAGCCGGCGTGGCAGACAACGCGGCAGGCGGCAGCCGCCGCCAGAAGCAAGACCGGCAGTGGAAGCCGAAGTACACCTTCGAGCAGATGCTCGACTCGCCGTGCAAGTACCACAGCGGCAAGAACCCCTCCAACCACACCACCCGCGACTGCCACTTCATGAAGCGGCTGACAAGCGGTGAACCTCTCCCACCTCCACCCCCGCCGCCTCCAGCCGGCGGGCCGGGTGGCCAAGCCAGCGCAGAGAACGCCAACCTCGAGCACCACGAGGCTAACCAAGTGCACCATGGCCGATATCTGGCCGAAGATGCTACTTACATCATCTTCACCTCCGAGCCCGAGGACAAGACGAGCCAGCAGAGCCGTTCCCTCGAGGTCAACGCGGTCATACCGCCGGTCCCCCAGTACCTAAACTGGTCAGAGCAGGCCATCACCTTTGATCGCCGCGACACACCGGCTGTCCTGCCGAAGCCGGGCAGCTACGCCATGGTCCTCGACCCCACCATCGGCACAACCCGGCGCAGCGTGCATTTTTCGCGCGTCCTCATCGACGGCGGCAGCAGCATCAACATCCTCTACCGCGACACCGCCCGCAAGCTGGGCATCCAGGAGGCCGAATTGCGCCCCACCCCCACCGTCTTCCATGGCATTGTGCCAGGCCACTGCTGCCAGCCGATCGGCCGGATCACGCTGGAGGTGATGTTCGGGAAGCCGGACCACTTCCGCACCGAGAGAATCGAGTTCGAGGTGGTGGACCTCGTAAGTCCCTACCACGCGCTCCTGGGCAGGCCGGCCCTGACCAAGTTCATGGCGGTGCCCCATTATGGGTACCTGAAGATGAAGCTGCCTGGCCCAAAGGGGGTCATCACCATAGCCGGCGACTATCGCCGCTCCATGGACTGCGCCACGCAGAGCTCCAAGATGGCCCAGACGCTGGTCATCGCCACCGAGAAGCAGCTCATCCATGACGTCGTCGCCCTCGCCAAGGCCGCGGAGACAGACATGCCGGCTGCAGGCAACCCGGCTGGGACGACTCACTTCCAGCCGGCCGACAACACCAAGAAGATCCTGCTGGACCCGGCGCAGCCGGACAAGTACGTCACCATCGGTGCCGGCTTGAGCAGGAAATAGGAAAGCGAGCTCACCAGCTTCCTCCGTGAGAATCGGGACATCTTCGCATGGACTCCAAGAGACATGCCGGGTGTGCCGAGGGAGTTGGCTGAGCACCACCTCCACGTCCGGCCTGAAGCCAAGCCGGTGAAGCAGCCTCTCAGGCGCTTCGCCGAAGAACGAAGGAAGGCCATCGGTGAAGAAATCGCCCGGCTGCTGGCAGCCGGCTTCATCATGGAAGTGCTGCACCCGGACTGGTTGGCAAACCCGGTCCTGGTCTTGAAGAAGAACGGCTCCTGGCGCATGTGTATCGACTACACCAGCCTCAACAAGGCGTGCCCGAAGGACCCCTTCCCCCTGCCGCGCATAGATCAAGTTATAGACTCGACTGCCGGCTGTGAACTGTTGTCTTTCCTAGATGCCTATTCAGGCTACCACCAGATTCCTTTGAATCCGGATGATCAAATAAAGACTTCGTTCATTACCCCGTACGGGGCTTATTGCTACACGACTATGCCGTTCGGCTTGAAAAATGCAGGCGCCACCTACCAAAGGTGCATGCAAAAATGCTTGCAGGATCAAATCGGCAGAAACGTTCACGCATATGTGGATGATGTCGTTGTAAAGACCAAGGATACGACTACCCTCCTTGATGACCTGAGAGAAACCTTCACCAATCTGAGAAGATTTCGGATGAAGCTCAACCCGGCCAAGTGCACATTCGGCATGCCGTCTGGCCAGCTCCTTGGCTACCTCGTCTCTCAGCGAGGGATCGAAGCCAACCCGGAGAAGATCAGTGCCCTGGAGAAGATGGAACTGCCGCAGTGCCTCAAGGACGTCCAGAAATTCGCTGGCTGCCTGGCTTCCTTGAGCTGCTTCATCAGCCGGCTGGGGGAGAAGGCACTGCCCCTGTATCAATTGATGAAGAAGGCGGACAAGTTCGTCTGGTCACCGCAGGCGGATGAAGCTTTCCGTGACTTGAAGCGCGTGCTCTCAACCGCGCCAATCCTTGCAACGCCGGCTTCAATGGAGCCGATGCTGTTGTATATTGCAGCCACCACCGAGTGGTTAGCGTTGTCCTGGTGGTGGAGCGCAAAGAAGCCGGCAGGGAGCAGCTGGTTCAGCGCCCAGTCTATTACCTTAGCGAGGTGCTCTCCCAGTCGAAGCAAAACTACCCCCACTACCAGAAGGTCACCTACGGCGTCTACATGGCGGCCAAGAAGCTCAAGCACTACTTCCAAGAGCACCCCATCAAGGTGGTTGCCACAGCGCCCTTGGCGGAAATCATCGGCAGCAAGGATGCCAACGGCCGGGTTGCCAAGTGGGCCCTGGAGCTAGCCGCCCACACCATCCTCTACGAGCCACGCACAGCCATCAAGTCGCAGATCCTCGCGGACTTCTTCGTCGACTGGGCTGAGATGCAGTACCTGCCGCCTGTGCCGGATTCCACACACTGGAAGATGCACTTTGACGGCTCGAAGATGCGCAACGGCTTGGGAGCCGGCATCGTCATCACCTCTCCCAAGGGAGACCGGCTGGACTACGTCCTGCAGATCCACTTCGCCGCATCCAACAATGTGGCGGAGTATGAAGCGCTCATTCATGGGCTGAAGCTGGCCAAGGAGATTGGCGTGTGTCGCATACTCTGCTTCGGCGACTCCGACTTGGTCATACAACAAGCATCTGGCGACTGGGACGCGAAGGACGCCAACATGGCCTCATACCGCTTCTATGTCCAGCAGCTATCCGGCTTCTTTGACGGCTGCGAATTCCACCATGTGCCACGAGTAAACAACGAGGCGGCTGACGCCTTGTCCAAGATTGGCTCATCCCGGCAAGCCATTCCGCTGGGCATCGCCTTGGCGGTCCTCAAGAAGCCATCCATTATACCGTCACCGGACTCGGATTCAATATTCGTGCCGGCTGACCCGGGGGCTGCTCAGCCGAACCCGGGGGCTTCATCGCCCAAGTCGGGGGCTAACAAGCCGAACCCGCCGGCTACCATGCCGAACCCGGGGACTTCTCAGTCCAACCCGGGGGCTTCATCGCCAAACTCGGGGGCTAGCAAGCCGAACCCGCCGGCTAGCAAGCCGAACCCGGCGACCATGCAGTCGAATCCGGAAGCTCCCACGCAGGAGGCCCTGTTGGTCAGCGTATTCGAGATAAGATGCGTACCTTCATGGGCACAAGAATTCCTCTCCTACCTCACCGACGGTGTGCTGCCTGATGATAGAGTCCAGGCCAGGCAGATTGAGAGAAGGGCCAAAGCCTACACAATCATCAACCACCAGCTGTACAAACGCAGCGTAAGTGGGGTGTTCCAACGGTGCATCGAGCCGGCTGAAGGGATTGAACTCCTACGGGAAATCCATCAAGGAGAGTGCGGACATCACGCCTCATCCAGGGCCATAGTGGCCAAAGCCTTCCGGCATGGCTTTTACTGGCCGACTGCGCTCAGAGACGCAGAAGAATTGGTGAAGAAGTGCAACGGCTGTCAGCGCTTTGCAAAGAAGAGACACCAGCCGGCTTCTGCCTTGAAAACCATCCCCATCACATGGCCATTTGCCGTATGGGGCTTGGATATGGTGGGTCCATTCAGAACGGCGCGAGGCGGCATGACACATCTCTTGGTGATGATCGACAAATTCACCAAGTGGATCGAAGCCAAGACAATCAAGAAGCTGGATGGCTCCACGGCCGTCACATTCCTCAAGGAAATTATTGTGAGATTCGGCTACCCCCACAGCATCATCACCGACAACGGCAGCAACTTCTCCCAAGGCATCTTCTCTCGCTATTGCGGGGAAATGGGGATCCGGATGGCCCTATCTTCTGTGGCGCACCCAGAGTCCAACGGACAAGTGGAAAAGGCTAACGGCTTAGTCCTAGCCGGCATCCGGCCCTGGCTGGTGGAGCCGCTTGAGCGAGCAGCCGGCTGCTGGATTGAAGAACTGCCCAATGTGCTATGGAGCCTGCGCACAACGACGAACCGCTCAGTCGGCTTCACACCATTTTTCCTCGTATACGGGGCCGAAGCCGTCTTGCCAACTGATATCGAGCATGACGCGCCAAGGATCAAGCTCTACACAGAAGCCGAAGCCAAAGAAGCTCGCGAAGATGGAGTTGACCTGGTCGAAGAGGCCCGGCTGCTGGCTGCGTCCAGATCCACTATCTACCAGCAGAGCCTCCGACGCTCTCACAGCCGGAAGGTCCAGCCCTTAGCATTCCGAGAAGGAGACCTAGTGCTCCGGCTGATCCAGCGGACAGCCGGACAGCATAAACTGTCATCCCCATGGGAGGGTCCCTTCATCGTGAGCAAGGCAGTAGGCAATGATTCCTACTATCTCATAGATGCCCAAGAGGCTAAGAAAAACAAGCCGGACAAGGCTGACGAGGAGACTAAACGTCCCTGGAATGTCAACTTACTCCGCCCATTTTACACATGAGAGCAGGAATGTATGTATCCCTTGTATCCCTTTTGTGAGCTATGAAAAAGCACGCGCCAAGAGCGCCGTTTCCGACAAGTTTTTTCGTGTACTCTACTTTGTTTCGCCAATTGGCTTGAACCCTCTCACGCGGTCGGCTCAGTAACGTGATCCGGTTTCCGACAGCCGGCTTCCGATCCAGCTACAGACCGCAACCCGGCTGTCCGGCTGGCGGGAGCAAGGCCTAGGGAGCCGGCACGCGAAAAACGACTAAGGGAAAGAGTAAAAGCGAGTTGACTTGCAACTTTTCATAAAAGTGCCGGATTGCCGAATTCAGCTCGTTCGACTGAAGTACTGTCGGCCTCACCCAGCGGCCCGCTCTTGATCCGGCGACGGATCGCAAGTCGGACGTACGACCGGCAAGAGCACAGCCAAAGAGTGGGGCGGATGGGAAAAAGCGAACAAGTCGAAAGAAAGCAACTCGGCACACAAATGATTAACAAACACATTAAAGTGTGACATAATGAAAGGACGATAATATCCATACATATGCACCCGGCATCCCGGGGATTTAATAAATTGTCTTGGCAAAAGCAGCAAAAGAGACAGGTAATCTAAGCGGCAGCTGAAGAAGGACCAGCCGGAGGAGCGTCAGCGGAGCCGGCTGCCGGGTCGTCTCCAGGCGCGTCTTCCGCCTCCTCATCGTCCATCTCGTACTCCTCATCAGATTGAGGGTTCGGGTCCGCGACGAAGAGGCCCTTGTCGACGAAGTCGGCGATGGCGCTGGCTCGGGCAAGCCGGGCGGTCTTGTGTTCGGCCGGGAGCTTGTCCTCCACGCCGGCTCGCCGATACTCGAGCTGCTCTAGGTCCACCTCGTTGTACCAGGAGAGGACAAAGGACAGCGCCATGTCGGCACCAGCGCGCGTGGCAGACTCCTTCCAGTCGAGGAAGCGATCCGGCACCCGCTCCATCAAGGAGGTGAGGTTGGAGATATCTTGCGGCGCCGCCTCCCCGGGCCACAGCATCGGGACCAGCTCCTCAGCCGCCTTCCGGAGCTCCCAGCCAAGCTTGGTGATGGGCTCGACGCGGGCAGCCATGGACGCCGTATAGTCCTCCATGGTGAAGTACTCCGAGCTGCCCTCGCCAGTCGCCCGCCTCCTGGTCTCGCGTGCAACGCCAATGGCGGCTAGCGCCGCATCCTGCGTTTCCGGGAAGGCCGCTACAAGAAGAAGCAAGTCAGAAATCATCGAAGCCGAAATAAGCTGAAAAATGCAAATTTTCGAAGTCCTAAGACAAAAGGAAAAGCCTGGCGGCAGCCGGCAAGAACCGACTGCCCCCAGCCCAAAGAGGGAGATAGCGAAGAAATCAGAAGTTTCTGCCGCCGGCTGCCAACGAAAGCCGGCAGCCGACAGCCGAAAGCCGGCAAAGGGAAGGGAACAATGAAGTGCACTCACCCGACAAGCCACGGTCGAGCGCGCCAATCTCGTCCACCCAGCGTTTGGCGGTGGCCGACAGCTCCTTGGTCTTGGTGGTGACCTCCTCCTGAAGCGCAAGCCACTGCTTCTCCACCTCAGTCAGCCGCCGGCTCAGATCATCCACCTTCTCCTTCTCCGCCGTCCTAAGGGAGGCAAGCTCAGTGAGGTGGTTCTGCTCGAGCCGGCGCAGCCGCGTCAGCTCTTGCTCAGCCACATTGAGCTTGGCGGCTGCAGATCGACCCACCTCCTCGCTCTCGGCGCACTGGGCGCGAGCAGCCCGGAGATCCGCCTCCAGCCCCGGGACCTTGGCGGCTTCAACTGCAAGGCAGCCGGAAAGAAACGTCAGCCAACCAAGACTAAAAAGAAAGAAGACATCGAGTCGGAAGAAGCAAGATCTTACCCTTGACGGCCTCCAGCTCGCGAGCCAAGTCGGCCCGGTCCAGCTTGGCCTTGTGGTAGTGGGTCACGGCGCGGTGGTACAGATTGGTGCGCCGATCCGCCACAGCCTAAGGAAAAAAGAAAATCAGTATGCTAGGCGAAACCCGGACCGGCTCCAAACAGCCGGCCCACGCCTAGGAGGGCTACCAGGATGATAACCAAATCGAAAAACAGATGAAGCTTACCTTGCTAGCTTCCTCCACCTTGGCGAGGTTGGCCGCGGCCTCGGCAGCCCTAGCCTTGAGGTTGGCCTGCAGGCTGGAGAAGAACATCTCCACCGATGCTTGGCCGGGGTTCCCCTCCCGGCTGGTCACCTCATAGGAGTCGGCGCGGAGCCACGCCTGCTCCATAGTGCCAGCCGAGCCAAGGCTGGAGTCGGAGGCGGACGGCACATGCAGAAGCAGAGCGCCCTTGGCCACGTGCAGGCCCTGCTGCGGCGCCGATGGGGCTCCCGTCCTCACCAGCGCGCGCGAGTCGGCGCCCTCCGTGCGCACCGGCTCATCCCTTGCCGGCTCCTGCCTGGCCGGCTCCCCCGTCGTCGGCTCCGGTGGTGGCGGCGCTTCGGGCGAAGCAGATGGCCCAGTCGGCGCAGCCGTCTCCGGCGCCCGAGGTGCCCCTCCGGGCTCTCATCCGGCACCACCACGCTTGGCCTGGCTCCGGCTCCGGTCGCGGGCGGTGCAGCCCTGCCGGCTCCGGCTCGGTCGCGGCGGTGCGGCCCTGCCGGCTCCGGCTCCGGTCGAAGGCGGCATGCCGGCCGGCCCAGCGGCTGGGTCCGAAGACGAGTCCGGCGCGGGAACATGTCGTCCAGCGTCGGCTGGCGCGTCGGCTCGACCCGCGTGCCGCGATCAGGCGCTGAGGCCAGCGGCACGGCGAAGGAAGGCGCCCCTGCGGGAGGCGGAGTACCAGCAGGCGGCGGCGGCGTAGGTGCGCGCGATGGACGCTGCGGCGTCGACTCCCTCCTTTGTCGAGGAAGTGGCGACACGACGCGCGGAGTCTGCCGGGAGCCGCCACCCTGGGCAAACTTGATAGGGGCCCTAGCCGGACAAACAAGGAGAAGATAAGCATAGAGAGTAAGGAAAGAAAAGGAATCAAACGCAAAAGAGAAAGAGAGCTCACCCGGCTTGCTCCGGAACCTTCTTCGGCTGCTGCCGGCGGAGTTTCTTCGCCTTCGCCTCCAAGGCGGCAGTCGAGCGGAGGTCGCTGGCCCGCTTCTTCCCCTTGGGCGCCGAAGTCGCCGTGGCGCTTGGCGGCCTCGCGCGCAGGGGCACGGCGGGGATTGGCCCCGTGGCGGACGTTGCCGGCTCCTCGTCCTCCTGCTGCTCCGATGAAGGGGGCGGATTGTGCTCCCCCTGGCCGCCTAGGTCAGGCGCCTGCAGCAGGTCGTCGTCGCCAGCCTGGTCGCCGGCTTGGTCAGCCGGATCAGCGTGATCCGGCGTCCATCTCCTCGTCGCCGGGTCGCCATCCTCGACGTTTTGGCGGTCGAAAAGCTAGAAAAAACAGAACATGAGCAAACAACAAGCCGGAAGTCGGCAGAAGAAAAAAGAAGTCGGCCTCGCAGCCGCAAGCCGGAAGTCGGCGAAAACATAAAGCTTACCAGCTCGGGTTGGTGGTCCCTGTCGTGGGGCGCCAGCCCGTAGTTCCACTCCTCCGGCATGTTCGACTTGTTGATGTTGTTCACCCGGTGGGCAACCTGGGCCTTGGAGAGCAGCGCCTTGGACGTCCGGTTCGGGTCAAACCGGCCGGACATGTGCCCGATTTTGTGGGTGCGCATTTGGAGCGGCAGCACCCGGCGCTCGGCGATGGTGCAGAGGAGGTCCTCGGCGGTCAGCCCGTTCGCGACGGCCGCCCCCAGGAAGTCCCAGAGCTGATTCACCTCAGCGTCCGGGTCCGTCGTGCGGGCGTTGTAGCTCTAGTTGATCCGGCCGACTGGAGGAGCCGGGTTGAACTCCGGAAGGTTGATCCGGTCGACGAGCTGGCCCTCGTTGCGCACGTAGAAGAACGACATCTGCCAATTCTTCACCGAGTCAACGGTCGGAATTTTGGGGAAGGGCGTACCGGGCCGGGTGTAGATCGAGGCGGCGCCGCAGGCCCGCAGGCGGCCCTCAGTGGTCTGCGCCTTGAGGTAGAACAGCCGGCTCCAGAAGTCGATATCCGGCCACAAGCCGGCGTAGGCCTCCATGAAAGCCACGTAGCAGCTGAGGAGGATGCAGGCGTTGGCTGGCAGATGGTGCGGCTGCAGGCCAAAGTTGTCGAGGAACCGGCGGAAGAAGGTGGATGCCGGCAGGCCCAGCCCGCGATCGAGGTGCGCGCCGAAGACGACGCGCTCGCCGGGCTGCGGCTCGGGCTCCGTCTCCTCGCCGGGCGCCCGCGTGACCACCGACGACGGGATCCGGCGGAGCCGCACCAGCCGCTCGATGTCGTCATCCTTCATGTAGGATCCCCTCCATGATCCGCTGGCGGAGGCTATCGTCGAGGAAGAAGAAGAGGAGGACCACAAAAGGCGGAAGGGCGAAGAAGAGCCTTGCGACGGCGGCGGCGACGATGGCGGCGGAGGACGCTCCGTTGAAACGCGGGGCCCCGTGGCGCTGGCTCATCGGAGTAGCGGCGGCGGATCGGCGGAGATGTGTTCACCGGAATTCGCCAGTGGAAGACGTTCGCCGGAGCAGCAACGGGCTCGAGCGCGAAGGAGAGAGCGAGGGGAGCGGGAGCGTGAGGAAGACGAAGTGAGGCAAGTGGCCGCCTCGGTACCCTCCCCCGTGGCATTTATAGCCGACCGCGGCGGACGGTTGGCCTCCAAGTGGCGATCGTGGCCACGTCGCCCGGATCTTCTGCGCATTAACTCCCCCCACGACCGCTGCCGTTACTGGAAACCGCCACACCACGTCGCCCACGACCGCACCGAATCCGTAGGGACATTGATGTGACCAGACGAACCGGCGGCAGAACCCAGGCGTCAGACCGGTCAAGTCGGGTGCAGGACCCGAGGCGGTCGAGACTCCGGCGCGCCGCAAGCCGGAGCCGGACAATAAGCTCAACTCGGACCAAAAGTCATCCAGCAAGACGGAGACACCACCAAAACTTGCGAGAAATCAAAAGCTGCATAAGTGTAAATAGTGGCCGGCTAGAAGTAGCCGGCCGAAGCGAGCCGGATGAGGGCGCAGCCGGCTGAATGGAAATTCTCAGTCGGCCCCTCCAAGTGCCGTCAAGAACATTCGAGAAGCCAGGAAAACCTGCCTAGGTCCTTCTAAACGCAGGACCTTGCCAGCTTCGGGGGCTAATGTCGGGGGGAAGACCCCGGGTAGGGCAATGGACGCGGAGCAGCCGGCTTGCCGCTGGCCGGCTCACGGCAAAGGCCGGCTGAGGAGCAGCCGGCTGGCGCCGTGGCCGGCTGGTCCGGAAGCCGGCTGGCTCTAGGTCCTAGTCGGCCTGGCTACGGCCGCCAATGCTGTAGCTGGGCCGGCTTCTACAAGCCATATCCGACTAGGGGTTTGTACCTCAGACCGACTCGAGGCTGGCGGGACTTGCACTAGAAGGAGCCGGGTTGGTGATCCGGGTTCCCAAAGTCCACGCTGACTTCATCTTCCGTAAAGCGCGGGGCACTGTGGAGCAATAGTGCCACGCGCCGGACAGGCCATCATGGCCTACGACGATCCGTACTGGCTACAGTGGCTGACGGCGACAGGGACACCTCCTCTCCATGCCGCTGACCTTGGCAGCCGGATGGGACAGGCCATGAGGCCTCAACGGCTCCTGACGTCACTGCCTCGGGAAGGAGCGGAAGCCGAAGTCGGCCAAGCCGGCCAGTAAACTATAGGGTCTTATATGTAAAGTGCCGGTGCCTATATAAGCCGCACTACCCCCTCTCGTGCAGGGGATCGATCATTCTCATTTCATTCCACCCTTAGCGCTGCCCAGAGAGAGAGACCATCGTCTCCCTTAGCCTCCCAGGAGCAGCCGGACACAGCTCTAGGAGCATCATTGTATTGTGTGATCATCATATACACTCTAGCAGGAGTAGAGGTGTTACCTCCATCGGAGGGCCTCGAACCTGGGTACGTCGCCGTGTCGCTCGTCCCCATACCCGCATCCGGATACCACCGTGAGATCTCTCAGGAACCACCTTCGATTAGCCACCCTATGGCATATGCCGTGACGAAACCACGACACCCCCGGTGGGTATATGCCTACGTTTGAGCTTGGTTAGGTCATAGGTACATGTGGAAACAAGGATCATCCCATATGATCCCAAGGTTCTCTCCGGTTCACCTCCGAGGGAGTTCCCCCCTATACATGTAGAATCTGCTTAAGTGTAGGAACCCCCTGTCCGAGAAGCCGGACACACCCGGAGGGGGTAGCATTGGATATATAACCATCTCAAATCACTTTTGTGCATGCCATATGGACACACACAAGTTTTGGGGCCATTCCCTAGATCCGATGCTCGATTTCTGACGAAACCCTAGTTCTATTGACCGCACCGTCTACCCCTTTGACTGCATCCCATCGGGGGTCCCCCGGTTGTCTTATGCCTACGTTTGAGCTTGGTTAGGTCATAGGTACATGTGGAAACAAGGATCATCCCATATGATCCCAAGGTTCTCTCCGGTTCACCTCCGAGGGAGTTCCCCCCTATACATGCAGAATCTGCCTAAGTGTAGGAACCCCTGTCCGAGAAGCCGGACACACCCGGAAGGGGTAGCATTGGATATAGAACAATCTCAAATCACTTTTGTGCATGCCATGTGGACACACACAAGTTTTGGGGCCATTCCCTAGATCTGATGCTTGATTTCTGACGAAACCCTAGTTCTGTTGACCGCGCCGTCTACCCCTTTGACTGCATCCCATCGGGGGTCCCCCGGTGGGCGTATGCCTACGTTTGAGCTTGGTTAGGTCATAGGTACATGTGGAAATAAGGATCATCCCATATGATCCCAAGGTTCTCTCCGGTTCACCTCCGAGGGAGTTCCCCCCTATACATGCAGAATCTGCCTAAGTGTAGGAACCCCCTGTCCGAGAAGCCGGACACACCCGGAGGGGGTAGCATTGGATATAGAACCATCTCAAATCACTTTTGTGCATGCCATGTGGACACACACAAGTTTTGGGGCCATTCCGTAGATCTGATGCTCGATTTCTGACGAAACCCTAGTTCTGTTGACCGCGCCGTCTACCCCTTTGACTGCATCCCATCGGGGGTCCCCCGGTGGGAGTATTCCTACGTTTGAGCTTGGTTAGGTCATAGGTACATGTGGAAACAAGGATCATCCCATATGGTCCCAAGGTTCTCTCTGGTTCACCTCCGAGGGAGTTCCCCCCTATACATGCAGAATCTGCCTAAGTGTAGGAACCCCCTGTCCGAGAAGCCGGACACACCCGGAGGGGGTAGCATTGGAAATAGAACCATCTCAAATCACTTTTGTGCATGCCATGTGTACACACACAAGTTTTGGGGCCATTCCCTAGATCCGATGCTAGATTTCTGACGAAACCCTAATTTTGTTGACCGCGCCATCTACCCCTTTGACTGCATCCCATCGGGGGTCCCCCGGTGGGTGTATGCCTATGTTTGAGCTTGGTTAGGTCATAGGTACATGTGGAAACAAGGATCATACCATATGATCCCAAGGTTCTCTCCGGTTCACCTCCGAGGGAGTTCCCCCCTATACATGCAGAATCTGCCTAAGTTTAGGAACCCCCTGTCCGAGAAGCCGGACACACCCGGAGGGGGTAGCATTGGATATAGAACCATCTCAAATCACTTTTGTGCATGCCATGTGGACACACACAAGTTTTGGGGCCATTCCCTAGATCCGATGCTCGATTTCTGACGAAACCCTAGTTCTGTTGACCGCGCCGTCTACCCCTTTGACTGCATCCCATCGGGGGTCCCCCGGTGGGCTTATGCCTATGTTTTGAGCTTGGTTAGGTCATAGGTAAATATGGAAACAAGGATCATCCCATATGATCCCAAGGTTCTCTCCGGTTCACCTCCGAGGGAGTTCCCCCCTATATATGCAGAATCTGCCTAAGTGTAGGAACCCCCTGTCCGAGAAGCCGAACACACCCGGAGGGGGTAGCATTGGATATAGAACCATCTCAAATCACTTTTGTGCATGCCATGCGTACACACACAAATTTTGGGGCCATTCCCTAGATCCGATGCTAGATTTCTGACGAAACCCTAATTCTGTTGACCGCGCCGTCTACCCCTTTGACTGCATCCCATCGGGGGTCCCCCGGTGGGCGTATGCCTACATTTGAGCTTGGTTAGGTCATAGGTACATGTGGAAACAAGGATCATACCATATGATCCCAAGGTTCTCTCCGGTTCACCTCCGAGGGAGTTCCCCCCTATACATGCAGAATCTGCCTAAGTTTAGGAACCCCCTGTCCGAGAAGCCGGACACACCCGGAGGGGGTAGCATTGGATATAGAACCATCTCAAATCACTTTTGTGCATGCCATGTGGACACACACAAGTTTTGGGGCCATTCCCTAGATCCGATGCTCGATTTCTGACGAAACCCTAGTTCTGTTGACCGCGCCGTCTACCCCTTCGACTGCATCCCATCGGGGGTCCCCCGGCGGGCTTATGCCTATGTTTGAGCTTGGTTAGGTCATAGGTACATGTGGAAACAAGGATCATCCCATATGATCCCAAGGTTCTCTCCGGTTCACCTCCGAGGGAGTTCCCCCCTATACATGCAGAATCTGCCTAAGTGTAGGAACCCCCTGTCCGAGAAGCCGAACACACCCGGAGGGGGTAGCATTGGATATAGAACCATCTCAAATCACTTTTGTGCATGCCATGTGGACACACACAAGTTTTGGGGCCATTCCCTAGATCCGATGCTCGATTTCTGACGAAACCCTAGTTCTGTTGACCGCGCCGTCTACCCCTTTGATTGCATCCCATCGGGGGTCCCCCGGTGGGCGTATGCCTACGTTTGAGCTTGGTTAGGTCATAGGTACATGTGGAAAAAAGGATCATCCCATATGATCCCAAGGTTCTCTCCGGTTCACCTCCGAGGGAGTTCCCCCCTATACATGCAGAATCTGCCTAAGTGTAGGAACCCCCTGTCCGAGAAGCCGGACACACCCGGAGGGGGTAGCATTGGATATAGAACCATCTCAAATCACTTTTGTGCATGCCATGTGGACACACACAAGTTTTGGAGCCATTCCCTAGATCCGATGCTCGATTTCTGACGAAACCCTAGTTCTGTTGACCGCGCCGTCTACCCCTTTGATTGCATCCCATCGGGGGTCCCTCGGTGGGCGTATGCCTACGTTTGAGCTTGGTTAGGTCATAGGTACATGTGGAAACAAGGATCATCCCATATGATCCCAAGGTTCTCTCCGGTTCACCTCCGAGGGAGTTCCCCCCTATACATGCAGAATCTGCCTAAGTGTAGGACACCCGTGTCCGAGAAGGCGGTCACACACGGAGGGGGTAGCATTGGATATAGAACCATCTCAAATCACTTTTGTGCATGCCATGTGGACACACACAAGTTTTGGGGCCATTCCCTAGATCCGATGCTCGATTTCTGACGAAACCCTAGTTCTGTTGACCGCGCCGTCTACCCCTTTGACTGCATCCCATCGGGGGTCCCCCGGTGGGTGTATGCCTACGTTTGAGCTTGGTTAGGTCATAGGTACATGTGGAAACAAGGATCATCCCATATGATCCCAAGGTTCTCTCCGGTTCACCTCCGAGGGAGTTCCCCCCTATACATGTAGAATCTGCCTAAATGTAGGAACCCCCTGTCCGAGAAGCCGGACACACCCGGAGGGGGTAGCATTGGATATAGAACCATCTCAAATCACTTTTGTGCATGCCATATGGACACACACAAGTTTTGGGGCCATTCCCTAGATCCGATGCTCGATTTCTAACGAAACCCTAGTTCTGTTGACCGCGCCGTCTACCCCTTTGACTGCATCCCATCGGAGGTCCCCCGGTGGGTGTATGCCTACGTTTGAGCTTGGTTAGTTCATAGGTACATGTGGAAACAAGGATCATCCCATATGATCCCAAGGTTCTCTCCGGTTCACCTCCGAGGGAGTTCCCCCCTATACATGTAGAATCTGCCTAAGTGTAGGAACCCCTGTCCGAGAAGCCGGACACACCCGGAGGGGGTAGCATTGGATATAGAACCATCTCAAATCACTTTTGTGCATGCCATGTGGACACACACAAGTTTTGGGGCCATTCCCTAGATCCGATGCTTGATTTCTGACGAAACCCTAGTTCTGTTGACCGCGCCGTCTACCCCTTTGACTGCATCCCATCGGGGGTCCCCCGGTGGGCGTATGCCTATGTTTGAGCTTGGTTAGGTCATAGGTACATGTGGAAATAAGGATCATCCCATATGATCCCAAGGTTCTCTCCGGTTCACCTCCGAGGGAGTTCCCCCCTATACATGCAGAATCTGCCTAAGTGTAGGAACCCCCTGTCCGAGAAGCCGGACACACCCGGAGGGGGTAGCATTGGATATAGAACCATCTCAAATCACTTTTGTGCATGCCATGTGGACACACACAAGTTTTGGGGCCATTCCCTAGATCTGATGCTCGATTTCTGACGAAACCCTAGTTATGTTGACCGCGCCGTCTACCCCTTTGACTGCATCCCATCGGGGGTCCCCCGGTGGGAGTATTCCTACGTTTGAGCTTGGTTAGGTCATAGGTACATGTGGAAACAAGGATCATCCCATATGGTCCCAAGGTTCTCTCCGGTTCACCTCCGAGGGAGTTCCCCCCTATACATGCAAAATCTGCCTAAGTGTAGGAACCCCCTGTCCGAGAAGCCGGACACACCCGGAGGGGGTAGCATTGGATATAGAACCATCTCAAATCACTTTTGTGCATGCCATGTGTACACACACAAGTTTTGGGGCCATTCCCTAGATCCGATGCTAGATTTCTGACGAAACCCTAATTCTGTTGACCGCGCCGTCTACCCCTTTGACTGCATCCCATCGGGGGTCCCCCGGTGGGCGTATGCCTACGTTTGAGCTTGGTTAGGTCATAGGTACATGTGGAAACAAGGATCATACCATATGATCCCAAGGTTCTCTCCGGTTCACCTCCGAGGGAGTTCCCCCCTATACATGCAGAATCTGCCTAAGTTTAGGAACCCCCTGTCCGAGAAGCCGGACACACCCGGAGGGGGTAGCATTGGATATAGAACCATCTCAAATCACTTTTGTGCATGCCATGTGGACACACACAAGTTTTGGGGCCATTCCCTAGATCCGATGCTCGATTTCTGACGAAACCCTAGTTCTGTTGACCGCGCCGTCTACCCCTTTGACTGCATCCCATCGGGGGTCCCCCGGTGGGCTCAGGGTGGGCATTCGGTTTTAACCGAAATTTCGGTTCGGTTTTTACGGTTTTTGAATAAATTCGGTTTTCAAAAATGGTAACCGAAATTGGCATGAAAATTTAGGAAACCGAAGATTCGGTTAACCGACAAATTCGGTTCGGTTTTCGGTTAAAACCGAATGAACCTACTCACTTGAACAAATAGTAGGCATCACCGAAGAAAGCAAATAGTGATTGACATATCA
This sequence comes from Lolium perenne, assembly GCF_019359855.2. NCBI lineage: Eukaryota > Viridiplantae > Streptophyta > Magnoliopsida > Poales > Poaceae > Lolium > Lolium perenne. The sequence continues at coordinate 26,428,031 of NC_067248.2, read as the reverse complement.
ACACAAAAAGCATCAACTGCGCAAGAAATCAACAATGAGCACCAATCGTGGAGGGATGCTATTTGGTAGGCTGCGGCACTCGTGATACAGGTGCATCACTCGTGAGCGATTAAAAGGGGTAGCTAAGACTTCGAGCGACGGGTTCTATTATGCAGGCTTCACGTTATATTCAGAAAAATCTAGTACATCAAAGACCAAAGTCATACATTGAATGAACAATTTTTGCAACATCAAACGCAATTGCGCTTCTATGGAATGATCGGTTTATGCACAAATTTATGGTAGGTTACTCAATTCGGTCTATTCGGTCTTGTTCGGTTGGTGGGGCTAAAAACCGAATTCTACCAAATTTAATTCGGTTAGTATAAATGGAAACCGAAAAAATAGCGATTAATGGAAAAAACCGAGATTTCGGTTAGTTCGGTTTTGGTTTCGGTTCGGTTTTCGGTTTCACGGTTTTTATGCCCACCCTGACGGTGGGCTTATGCCTATGTTTGAGCTTGGTTAGGTCATAGGTACATGTGGAAACAAGGATCATCCCATATGATCCCAAGGTTCTCTCCGGTTCACCTCCGAGGGAGTTCCCCCCTATACATGCAGAATCTGCCTAAGTGTAGGAACCCCCTGTCCGAGAAGCCGAACACACCCGGAGGGGGTAGCATTGGATATAGAACCATCTCAAATCACTTTTGTGCATGCCATGTGGACACACACAAGTTTTGGGGCCATTCCCTAGATCCGATGCTCGATTTCTGACGAAACCCTAGTTCTGTTGACCGCGCCGTCTACCCCTTTGATTGCATCCCATCGGGGGTCCCCCGGTGGGCGTATGCCTACGTTTGAGCTTGGTTAGGTCATAGGTACATGTGGAAACAAGGATCATCCCATATGATCCCAAGGTTCTCTCCGGTTCACCTCCGAGGGAGTTCCCCCCTATACATGCAGAATCTGCCTAAGTGTAGGAACCCCCTGTCCGAGAAGCCGGACACACCCGGAGTGGGTAGCATTGGATATAGAACCATCTCAAATCACTTTTGTGCATGCCATGTGGACACACACAAGTTTTGGGGCCATTCCCTAGATCCGATGCTCGATTTCTGACGAAACCCTAGTTCTGTTGACCGCGCCGTCTACCCCTTTGACTGCATCCCATCGGGGGTCCCCCAGTGGGCGTATGCCTACGTTTGAGCTTGGTTAGGTCATAGGTACATGTGGAAATAAGGATCATCTCATATGATCCCAAGGTTCTCTCTGGTTCACCTCCGAGGGAGTTCCCCCTATACATGCAGAATCTGCCTAAGTGTAGGAACCCCCTGCCCTTTTTTTCCCGCCCACCCTTTCCCGCTGCTTCTCTCCCGCCCTTTTTTACCGCCCACCCTTTCTCGCTCCTTCTCTCCCGCCTTTTTTTCCCGCCATGATTTCCTGCCAAGTTTTCCCGCCCACCCTTTCCCGCCTATTCTCTCCCGCCAAGTTTTCCCGCCGTTTCAGCCCCTCGTCGGCCTATATATAGCCATGCCTTCTCCACTAACAGCACCAACAACATTTCTCCCTTCATCACTTCTCTCATCCAATAGAACCACAAAATCCTCTGAGCTGAGCTGCCGCTGAGATGGCTTCTCATCGCCGTAGCAACACGGGCTTCATCGGCGTTCGCCTGCGGCCTGCGGGACATTTCGCGGCTGAAATCACCGCCGGTGGTACGCGTGTGTGGCTCGGCACCTTCTACACGAAGGAGGCTGCTGCCCGCGCATACGACGTTGCGGCTTGGAGGTTTGGCCGGCCGCGCCACGAAATGAACTTCCTGGATTGATACCACCGAGGCGGACGAGCAGTTCATGGCACAGTGGCGCAGAGACCATCCGGGAGACGTCGAGGCAATGCGCGCATTCTGGAAGGACAAGCAGACGTACAGGAGAGAGAGGAGGGCGGGAAAGCGGCAGAGGAAGGCCGATGTTGAAGCAGAGTACGCCAAAGGAGAGGCATCGACATGGGGGGAGAATGATGAACGGTGGTCGTGGAACCTCACAACCACCGCTTCAGAGGACACCCCCAGCGAGGATGAAGATTTCGACTTCTCTGATTAATATGTGTGTGTGTCGAGTTAGTGTGTCTAGCGGGTCATGCGTCGACCCAGTGTTAAGTGCTTTGTTCGTGTGTGGGTGTAGTTCTTTAAATTTGTTTTGGTTTGTGTGTGGGTCTAGTTCTTTAAGTGTTTTGGTTCCTGTGTGTGGGTGTAGTTTCTTTAAGTGTTTTGGTTCCTGTGTGTGGGTCTAGTTCTTTAAGTGTTTCGGTTCGTGTGTGGGTCTAGTTATTTAAGCGCTTTGGTATGTGTGTGGGTCTAGTTATTTAAGTGTTTTGTATCGTGTGTGGGTCTTAAGTTCTTAAATGTATCACTTTTGTGCATGCCATGTCTACACACACAAGTTTTGGGGCCATTCACCCCCTCCGAGGCTCGATTTCTGGCGAAACCCTAGTTCTGTTGACCGCGCGGTCAACCCCTTTGACTGCATCCCATCGGGGGTCTCCCGGTGGGCATATGCCTCCATTTGAGTTTGGTTAGGTCATAGGTACATGTGGTAACAAGGATCGTCCCATATGATCTCAAGGTTTTCTCCGGTTCACCTCCGAGCGAGTTCCCCCAATACATCCAGAATCTGCCTAAGTGTAGAACCCCATGTCCGAGAAGCCGGACACACCTGGGGGGGGAGCATTGGATATAAAACCATCTCAAATCACTCTCCGATCCTCGATTTCTGAGAAAACCCTAGACCGGGGTCCCGGCGGGGGATCTATACCGCCCTTATACATATATATAGGTTTCCCGCAAAGGGGTTCGCCAAAATAGCAGTGAGATGCCGGCATAATTATCTCTTTGATGCAAATTAAAAAATGATTGGGATTAATAATTATATGGGTAATAATTATCTCTTTGATGCAAAAAAAATGAAAAAACAAAAAATGTGCATATTAGTCTGTGCCGACGGCCTTAGTTGTGTCGTGGGTCACCGTCGGCACAGCATAAGAGGGACCCAGCAATCAGTCCCTGTGCCGACGGCCACCGTTGCGCCGAGGGCCACCGTCGGCACAATGCAGACGGCGCCGTGACAGTTTAACGGCTGGGCCCGCCTGTCAGCGCGTGTACCGACAGTCGTGTCTGTGCCGACGGTGACCTTCGGGCGCCAGCTTCCTGTGCTGACGGTCCATTTTGCGCCGACGGTGGCCGTCGGTGTAGCCAGCTGTGTGCCGACGGTGACTGTGCGCCGACGGTCAGCTCCGTCGCCGGTCGACGAGCGCTTCTGTGCCGACGGCCCCGACATTTGGCCGTCGGCACATAGGTTGGCCGTCGGCCCACGGCGTCTCTCCCGTAGTGGACTCTGCGTGCCTGGACTGCCTTATCCATGCGCCCGAGGGAATCAGGAAGTTGTGCCCGCACAGCCGAACGGTTCGCGCTGTCTATGGTGCCTGCACCCTCCGTTACTCCAATGAGTCGTTCTTCTCTGTCGCCGACCTTGCCATCGTGAACTAGGTGCAACAAATCCCTGATGCTGAAGACACACTTGTCGTTGATACTGCTGGCATGAGTCGAACAAGGCTCGAGCTTCTTCGTCGGCTCACGGAGAGGGCCGGGCTAGCGGCTTGGCGGGTTGCCGAGGACAATCAAGGGTTCAACGATGCACAATGGATGTACGGGGTGGTGCAGTGCACAAGGGACCTGCCGGCAAGCGAGTGCACGCGATGCCTCTTCCAAATTCACGGATCAGCTGCCGCGATTGTTTCCAAACAACAGCAGAGGTGAAATCAAGGGATACAGTTGCTACCTGTCTTACTACATAATCACCGAAGAGCCTAAGGCTTGGCAGCTAAAGAGGGAGCGGTACAGCGAGACTTATGAGAGGAGGATGGCGGCCGAGGAGTCAGACCGCAGTGAGGAGCGCCAAAAACGACGACGGCGGCGGCGACGCAAAGTGGCATCGTGGGCCTTGTCCTTGGTGCAGTAGCGCTCGTGCTCTACTTGATTGGCTTATTTGTACGGTACATGTTGAAGGAGGTCGCCTACTTCTGCGGCAAAAGGGTATATCGAGACGACCTGGAGAAAGGGAATGGGCCCAGGCGATTCACATGTTAGAACTAATCTTGTCATATGTATCGGAATTACTTTGTTTTCCTTCATGCATATAGCTAGTTAGTTTCTAGGTACTTGGAGGCAGGTGAAACTACACTTGTGCGTACAGGAGGCGAGATGCCGAGCTGGCCGTGTGTGGCGGCCAGTGTGTAAGGCGTGATGCCATGATACTGTGTGAAGCAGCAACGTCGTGTGAAGCGGCCTTGTACGCAGAAGTGGAGCATGACAACCCTGCGTGAACCAGTCCTGGAGCCAGCGATTTGCAGGGCTGTTTAGCCGAGTGAATCGGTGATCAGTAGTTGCTGCATGTGTGCTGTGTTGGCCGGGTCGTGCTGAGCATGACGTGCATGTAGCTAGTGTGTTAGTGGTTGGAGTTAGTAGTGGAGTTAGTGGCCGGCTAAGTGGTGGCCAGGTAATTCACAAGACATGTATAAATTGTTGAGGTTGAGTTAATGAAAAAGTTGAGGCCGTGAGGGCTGAGCAAAAGATGTAGCCTCTATGAGTGCCAAGGGAGAGAACCATGGCAAAGCCTTCTTCTTCCTTGGTCAGTGTGTGCGTGTGTGTTCTAGGTGAGAGAGAAGAGTATACAGAGAGAAGAAAAGCTCGGCTGTGTGAAACAGTCCGAGGCCAAACACTGTGTATCACGTGTGTTGTGAGAAACAACTAAAGAAGTAAGTAGCTAGCTACGGAGTTGAGAGACTCAACTCTTTCATCACATACCATGAGCTTGCAGTTGCCACCGACTGCTTCTCCAGCGGGAACAAGCTAGGTGAAGGAGGCTTCGGGTCCGTTTTCCGGGGGTTCATCACCGATGCAAACCTCCATATCGCCGTAAAGAAAGTGTCCAAGAGCTCCCGCCAGGGCTGGAAGGAGTTTGTTTATGAGGTGAAGATAATTAGCCAGCTCCGACATAAAAATCTTGTGCAGCTCCTTGGATGGTTCAACGGTGGCAATGATGATGATCTCCTGCTCGTCTATGAACTGATGCCCAACGGCAGCCTAGACGCTCACTTGTACAAGCCAGACTACCTGCTGCCATGGACAGTTAGGTATGAGGTCGCGCTTGGCCTTGGCTCCGCGCTGCTGTATCTGCATCAGGAGATGGAGCAGTGTGTCGTCCACAGGGACATCAAGCCGAGCAATATCATGCTGGACGCGTACTTCAAAGCCAAGCTCGGTGACTTCGGCCTGGCAAGGTTTCTGTGCGATGGCCGGGGCTCACTCACGACGGGCGCAGCTGGGACGCTCGGGTACATGGACCCAAGGTGCATTCTCTCAGGCATGGCCAGCATGGAGTCCGACGTGTACAGCTTTGGGGTCGTACTGTTAGAAATCGCCTGCTGCCGAAGGCCTGCTGTAGCCCGAGGCGACGAGGGAGATGTCATCCACCTGGTGCAGTGGGTTTGGGAGGCATACGGCCAAGGGGCCATCCTCGAGGCAGCGGATGTGCGGCTGGAGATGGAGCGTGTCATGATGGTCGGGCTCTGGTGTGGGCACCCTGACCCCAGCCTAAGGCCGTCCATCAGGCAGGCCGTCAGCGTTCTGCGATTGGAGACGCCACTACCGAGCCTCCCGGCGAAAATGCCGGTCCCAGCCTACATCAGGCCCCCACTGGCAGATGACTCTTTTGGTTCTCTGGAGAATACCGGCGGCATCAGCAACGGGGATGCCAGCATGACCCATTCATCTCGAAACAAAGTTGAATAGATGATCGCCAATCTTGGCATTTAGGTTCGTTACAGAAAATTTGAAGTACTACTTGTAACTAATGGAGCTACTTTATATATACATGCTTGAAGTGAACCACGCTATTACGAAATCTGAGGTACTTGAAAATAATGTATGCGGTCAAAGTTACGATCTTGGGAACCCCATTACCGAGGATGAGGTCAAAGAGGCAATAAATCAAATGCCCGGTGACAAGGCTCCCGGGCCGGATGGGTTCACCGGGCTCTTCTTCAAGAAGTGTTGGGACATCATTAAGAACGATTTGATGAAGGTGGTAAATGACTTTGGGAACCTTCATGTGGCAAATTTTCATTGGCTTAACTCCGCCAACATCGCCCTTTTGCCAAAGAAGGAGGGGGCGGAGGATATCTCGGATTACCGCCCTATTAGCCTCATACATGCTATCGCCAAGATCATTGCTAAAGTGCTTGCTCTCCGTTTAAGCCCTTTGATGAACGACCTCGTCTCCAATGCCCAAAGTGCTTTCATCAAGAAGAGGACCATTCACGACAACTTCCTCTATGTGCGAAACCTCGCCAAACGCTTCCACAAGAACAAAACACCGGCGCTCCTCTTCAAGCTCGATATTCGCAAGGCCTTCGACTCCGTCTGTTGGGAATTCATTGTTGACCTTCTCCAAAGACGGGGCTTTCCGAGCAGATTTCGCAATTGGATCACCGCGTTGCTCACCACGTCTTCCTCCTGGGTGCTACTCAATGGCATCGCCGGATACCCCATTGTGCATGGGCGTGGGCTTCGGCAAGGAGATCCGCTCTCTCCGCTTCTCTTCGTGCTTGCCATTGACCCTTTGGCCAAGATCCTTGAAGGTGCTACCCGTCATGGCCTTCTTCACAAACTTCGTGGGCGAGGAAACATTTTGCGCACATCCCTTTACGCGGACGATGCGGCGGTCTTTGTTGCTCCCCTTCGTGAGGACATCATCAACCTAGCTAAAATTCTTGAGAGCTTTGGAGAGGTCACCGGTCTTTGCACTAATTTCCAAAAGAGCTCCGTCGTGCCTATCCGGTGTGATGGGTTTAACCTTGACGACATCCTTGAGGGCATCCCGGCTACTAAAACATCCTTCCCCTTGAAATACCTCGGCCTTCCGCTGTCGGTTTGGCAACTTAAGAGGGTGGATTTCCAACATCTTGAAGACAAATGCTCCGGGAAACTACCAACATGGGGAGGAAAGTATATCACCATGGCCGGACGCACGGAGCTCGTTAGATCTGTCATCACTTCGCAAGCCACCTACTAACTCACACCTCTTGTCCTACCGCTGTGCACTATAAGTTTCATCAACAAAATCGAGAGGGCCTTCCTTTGGTCGGCTAAGGATACAACGACCGGAGCCAAATGCAAAGTAAATTGGGAAACGGTGTGCCGCCCCAAGAAGCTTGGAGGGCTTGGTGTCATGAACTTGGAGAAATTTGCCACGGCCCTTCGTCTTCGTTGGCCTTGGCTCGAGTGGAAAGATAGTTCTAAATTTTGGGCGGGCTCTAAAAACCCATGCTCCAAAGATGACATGGAAATTTTCTACGCCGCAACCACCATTAACATTGGTGATGGTCGCAAGACCCCTTTTTGGGAGGCCCCTTGGCTTGATGGGAGCAAGCCCATCGACTTGGCTCCGTTCATCTTTGCTTCTTCGAAAAGGAAAGCTTGGAATGCCAAAAAAGCATTAGAAGATAATGCTTGGGTGCGCATGATCAACCTTGATGAAAGCTTCACCATGGACCATCTTACACAATTTGTGGCTTTATGGATAAAACTACAAGACGTGCATCTTCATGATGAGGCCCCCGATGATATTTCTTGGAAGCTTACGGCCAATGGCCAATACTCGGCCAAGTCGGCCTATCATTTGCAATTCTTGGGCTCCACTTTCTCCTCCCTTCACAAGTCGGTGTGGAAGGTTTGGGCACCTCCTAAGGTCAAGTTCTTCGCATGGCTTCTCACTCAAAATAGGATTTGGACCGCCGACCGGCTTCAAAAGAGGGGGTGGCCAAATTGCGCGTTGTGTCCCCTATGCAAGCAAGTGACGGAGTCGGTCAATCATCTTTTCATCCATTGCCGGTTCGCCGTGCGACTTTGGTGCTCCATGCGGGATTGGCTTGGCCTTCCCAACTTGCAACCAAGCCAATGGGCGGGTCTCTCTATCAAGTCTTGGTGGGATTTTTTGACCACCAATGTCGGTCCTAGTCGCAAAGCCGTGGCCTCCATCTCCTTGCTTGTCCTTTGGGAAATTTGGAACGAGAGGAATGCGAGGGTCTTTCGCAACAAGCATGCCCCACATGTGGTTATTCTTCAAAATGTTAAACGTGAAGCCCGTTTGTGGGCTTCCGCGGGAGGAAAAACATCTTAGGGATATTTTGCCGGGAGAGTAATCCCGTTGTACCGCGGTTTAATACCGCTTTGTAAGGACTATCTTGTCCAAAAACTTCTTCTTGATTAATAGATTGAGGCAAAGCTTTTGCCTCCGTTTCAAAAATAATAATATTGTATGCAACTTGATCATGTAGGACTTTTTTCCAGCAATCGACCATGATGACATGGTTGCATTCATTTTTGTTGGATTCAGATGAAATTCGATCCGTTATATGTGCAGCAACTCTTGTATTTTGTTGGATTCAGACGATTTAAGCTTATTTTCTTCCTATTGGAGACATCATTTTATTGTTCATATGGGAGCTAGTGTTCATATATCTGGCGTGCCCTGAATTTCCGGATGCAGCAACTCTTGTTGATCGAGTGGCTCTGCTGCTGCAGTGTCAGGCCATCTGGCATGGTGCCGGCGATGTGATGCTCGCGCGTTAGGCCATCTCCAACGGCGCGACGCAAACGGTCGCTGAGCGACCGTTTTCGTCCGCCGTGATCGGAAATGCGTCTGGGGCCTGTTCCAGCGGGGCGACGCAAAGTGACCGGGCCGTCCGCGGAGACGCAAACCTGGTCCAAATATGCGCCAAATTTGCGTCTCCGCGGACGCTCGGCGGTCGCGAAAAATGTCCGCGTTGGGTACATCCGGGCCCGGTCGATAGTGACTAGGTAAGCAAAAGATTTTTTCATTATTATTGATTGGCCAAAAGGATCATCTTTACAGAGATGGTTAGTCGAGTTAACCTAAAACTACAACGGCCGTACCTACTCGCCGTCGCGCGGCCTACACCGGCCTCGGTTACTCGCAGTCACGCGCCCTACTACTGGCCGCCGGATGGGCCGGCGCCGTCGTCGAAGCGGGAGCGCTTCTTGCACTCCGCGCGCCACGCACGCCGGCGAACGGACATCTCGTCCTGCCGCCTGCGGCGTTCGAGGGCCTCGGCCAGGGAGCTGTCCCACAGGGTCGTCACCGTCGCAACGGCCACCTTGGTAGCCGCCGCCTTCGCCGTCGCCCGGGCCTCCTCCTCCTCTGCCGCCGCCTGGACCGTTGCCGCCGCCCGGGCCTCCTCCTCCGCTGCCGCCTGGACCGCCGCCGCCGCCGCGTCCTCCTCCGCCTGGACCGCCGCCTGGATCGCCGCCACGTCGGCGACGAAGCGGGCCCTGCCCCTAGCCGCCGCCGCCACAGCTTCGTCCCTGGCGGCGATGGCGACCTCCAGCTCCCGGTTCTCCTGCTCGACCCGCGCGGGAGAAGGGCCCCTACGCTGGAGCGAGTCCAGGTCGGAGCACATTAACCCCCCAGCCATGGCCATCGCATAGCTGTGGGCTTCCTCCTCCGCCAGCCAAGCCTGACGGCGTTGGGCGTCCCCAGCCAGGGACTCGAAGGACGCAAGCAGAACAAGCTGGTCACCGGCGCACTCGAAGCGCATGGGCACGGGGACGTCGTCGTCCGCGATGTCGTGGATGACGGCGTCGGCCGGAGGGGCCGCGATGGCCGCCCGCGCCTCCGCGAGCTCGGCCCTGGCGTCGGCGAGCTCGGCCATGGCGTTGGCGATCTCCGCTCTGGTCGCCGCGAGGCGCCCTTCCGCGCGCTCTGCCGCCTCCGCCTCCGCGACCTCCGCCTCCGCTGCCACCACCTCCAGGTCCAGCTGCTGCGCCTCAACGCCGGCGGCGGCTACCTCGTCTTCCTCCTCCTCCGGGTGGAGCTGGCGGCACATGTGAACAACGTGCTCCCAATTCATGTGGTCGGCCATGGATGGATGGTAGCTTGAGCTGTGCCCGTCGCCCCCGCCGGTGTCCACCATATATAGCCACGGCGGGGCGGGAAACGGCGTTGGCGCGCAGGGCGTTTCCCGCGCGCGCGAACCGCCGGCGAAACTTGCCAATGTATTGGGCGTGCGCGGGAACGATCGTCGCCGCGCGGGAACAGTTAATCGCCGGCGGCAGTCCTCGACGGGACGTAAAACGCCATTAGCGACCTTGACGCTGTCCCGGGATAAAATATGTGTCCGCACCGCTGGAGCTACCCCCGACGCAAACGGTCGCCCTGACCCACAACGCGTCCGCGGGCCGGCGCAAACGGACATTTCGGACGTCCGAAATGCGTCGGCCCGCTGGAGAGATGCCCGCCGGGTCAGCTCTTCCAGTCTCGGCAACTTTATCCCCCCCTCCCCCCCCCCCTCCCCCCTACATTGCACGGCAGTCAAAATATCTCTGCCGAGTTGATCTTATCGTTTTGTCTCTCATCTTTTATTGAGCTATCGTGTCGTTATCTTGGGACTCTAGGTAGTATGAACTATTATATCGTTGTTTGGTAGAATTCTTGGAAACAACTGACATCAATCCAGAATAAATACATCCATTTGGTAATTTATATTCTCGTTCTTATATATCAATCCTTGTGATTTCGTAGCACCAGATGGTATAGTTTCAAGGAAAATTTGTGTGGTATGGTTGTTTCTTAGATTTATGAATTTATTTTCGAGGCATCGATTAAATTTTTTCCCGTGTCACAGGGAAATGCTTCCATGGTCCTCGATGTGGACGTGACTCCGACGTTTTCCGAACAATATTATTGATGCCGGCCGAATAAACTTGCCGACTGAGTCTTCGTCAACCAAGCCTAACTTACCGTGCTTCGTACGGCCGGGCAGTATGCATATGCGACTATGCGTAGGTTGAGCGCGTCTGGGTGTGCTGGAACTGGTGTGGATGAGCCGGAGGACGACGACGGCTCTGCGTTCCAGCACCAAGCAAGTCACAATGGAAAGCAACAACAGGGGCTGCGTGAACCCAATGGGTAAGTGGACACCACCACCCGGCCCGGCCAACTGCAGCTCGCTTGACTTGCTTGCCATGGCTCATACCCGCAAAAAAAAAGTCTCCGTGTGATATGCGGGGCACGACAGTGCTGCCCCTGGCGGCAATGGTGGTGGTCCTGCTGCACGCGGCAAGCCGAGCTGCTGGAGCGGGTGGCGGCGGCGACGGTAGCTGCGAGCGTAGCTGCGGGAGCATGAAACTCCCCTACCCGTTCGGCTTCTCCAGCGGCTGCACGATACGTCTCGGCTGCGACGACGACGTCGCGTGGCTCGGGGACGCGCGCGAGCTGGGACTGCACGTGCGTAATGTCACGGCGCGGGGGATCATCCTCGAGCTGATCCCCGACTGCTCCCGCGCGTTCAACGCGACCGTCGGGGCGCTCTTCTCGGACAACTACGCGCCCAGCTCCGGGAACACCCTCGTCGTTAGCTCATGCAGCCCAGTAGCTCAGGGTGCCCGCATCATCAGCGACTGCAGCAGCAACCCACCTGCCAGCAACATGAGCAGGAGCTCGTCCCACTGCTCCGCCAACGAGTCCATCCGCTGCATCGTGTCTCTTCCGCCCAGCGACTCCAGCGGCCGCCATTTTCTGAGAAAGCATGAGGTGCTCAGCTCGGAGTGCGTCGGGCTTGTCTCGTCGATGAGCTACCAGGATGAACCGACGCCCGGGTTACTGCTGGGCTTGCTGAGGCTGGACTGGTGGGTGCAGGGTCGGTGCCGCTGTTCTCCCAGCGCCAACTGCACCCAGTTCACTGCGCCGACGGGGCAGGAGGTGTTCCGGTGCTGATGCATGGAGGGGTTCGAGGGCGACGGCTTCATCGACGGCGCCGGTTGCCGGCCACAAGGTCAGTAATCAGTGCTCACCAGTTCAAGGCGTTTTTGTTTTAGAAAACAGGGGAGTATTTGGTTTTCTCGGCCGTTAAAAATGCGTCAATGTTCCTCATTATCTGTTTCATATTTTCCATAACATGAAAAAGGTGCCTCGAGCTGGGAAGGCCGCAAACTACAAGTGTCCACTGGTGTGGCTGCCGCATGCGGAACCTTCCTACTTTCCGCCAGCATCGCGGTTTGCTTCTTCCTCCACCGCCGGGGGAGAAGCAACGCCATGAAAACAGACAAAAAAATACCTAAACATGCGAGACTCTTCCGTGGAGAACTCGTGGAGGACGAGCTTGACCAAGGAGCCGGTGCCCCCCGACGATTTTACTACGACGAACTCACTGTCGCCACTGATAACTACTCCGACGACAGGGCGCTCGGAAAAGGAGGCTTTGGATCAGTGTATCGAGGATTCCTGAGCGACATGAACCGTGAAGTGGCCATCAAGAGGGTGTCTGAGACCTCTCGACAGGGCTGGAAGGAGTTCGTCTCCGAGGTGAGCATCATTAGTCGGCTCAGGCATCGGAACCTCGTGCAGCTCATTGGATACGGGAGAACTGTTCTTTGCCGTGCGCCAATATCACACGGCAAAGGCCCAAATCCTCTCGGCAAAGGCTTTGCCATGCGGCCTTGCACGGCAAAGAACACACGGCAACGATCCGGCCGGCAAAGACGTCTTTGCCGTGCGTCGAGGGAAAATCGCACGGCAAAGGCTTTGCCGTGCGACCTAGCTTTGCCGTGCGCTGCGCCTGCCTTTGCCGTGCGATTTGCTTTGCCGTGCGCTGGGCGTCTTTGCCGTGCCCCCTACTTTGCCGTGCGCCTCCGCGCCAAGCCGCACGGCAAACACTTGGCTTTGCCGTGTGCCTCCACTCCAAGCCACACGGCAAAGCATCCTACAGCAACACCAGGGGGCAGCATAGGCACCCTTTGCCGTGCGGCTTTCTCTTTGCCGTGTGCATGTGCACGGTAAAGGTGCTGAAAAAATTCCAGGTTTTTGCTGTTTCCATTTAATCCCTGCACATATAATTCACAAAATAGATATATATTTCCAGATACATATATAGCACAATATATAGACATTTGCACATCATCAACAACAAAGTTCAACCGCTAATAGTCCAACAAAGTCCATACAATAGTCCAACAACAAAGTCCAACAACAACAAAGTCCACCAACAACAAAGTAGTCCAACAACAAATTCATACATAGAATGCTCCAAGCTCACACAACAAAGTTCATACAAGCAACGTCAACCTTCGCCACTTCCTTGTCCTCCACTTCCTTGTCCTTCTCCACCTCCTTGTCCTCCATCTCCTTGTCCTCCTACGAGTTCATATATAGATGCATAAGTGGCATGCAATGGCTAAAATTGACATGTAAGAACTAGAATTGATATGGAAGAACTAGAATTGACATTGAATGGCTAAAATTGAACATAATCGCTAGAATAGACAAGAAATGGCTAAAATTCAACATAATGGCTAAGAATGACATGGAATGGCTAAAATTGACATGTAAGAACTAGAATTGACATGGAAGAACTAGAATTGACATGGAATCGCTATAATTGAACATAATCGCTAGAATTGACATGAAATGGCTAAAATTTAACATAATGGCTAAGAATGACATGGAATGGCTAAAATTAACATGGAATAGCTAAAATTGAACATAATGGCTAAAATTGACATGGTTGAATGGCTAAAGTTCACAAGTGACATGGTATGGAAGAATTACAAGTGTAGGAGAACTCACCTAGAAACTGCTGCAGGCTCCGGATGATGCCCGTATTGTTGACGGTCAAGCCAGGTGTCAGCGGGCTCTGACTTGGCGCTTGCTGGAGGAGCGCCATCACAGCCGGATCGGGCGTGGGGATCTGCAATATCCAAAGTTCGGTTAGACAACAAACAAGATTGAGACGGAGATATTAAGTTAACCACTTACAAAATGTGGGAACATAGGAGGACACGACGTGCTAGGACCACTACTCCCCGGTGGGGAAGTCAGCACGGCCTGGTTCATGAACATCTGCTGGAACATCTGCTGCTGTTGTTGCATCTGCTGCAACATCTGCTGCTGCATCTGCATGTTCTCCCTAAGCTGCTGCTGCATCTGCATCTGCTCCTCTTGGTGCCTCCGTTCCCTTTCTTCCATCTCCGCCTACGTTGTGTTGCCGCGATGTCAGTAACATTGCAATGGAAAACATGTAATGAAGCGTAGAGGATCGACGAAGAACTTACCCGTAACTTCTCCACAGCTAGGTCCGAAGCCCGTGGGCGGGTCTCTACCCGAGGCTGCTCGCTCGTACGCCCACGACGGATCTGGCGTAGAGATGGAATGGTCGTTGGGTCGACTAACCCGTCAGCAATCCATAGGCGGCCACCCTTCTTGCCTTGTCCCGCAAGCACCGCAACCTCAACGTCAAAGTCTTCGGTGGTTGGGTCGGCGTCTTCGCCGTGCTTGGCCTTGAACTTCGAGCGGTACGCGCCACACTGGGCCTCCGCTAGCCCGTTGACCCACACGGACCCCGTTTCAGGATGCGGCTCCCTCCTGGTCTTGGACTTTTGGAAAAGGCCAAACAAGTTTGGTGTCACGCCTGTCTTCACTTCCTGCAAAAGAGTACATGCAAGTAAGTGAAGAGGGACACCCTTGCGGGGCTAACAATAACATGAAACGAAAGAATGAAGAAACCATTTGCTCACCTCTTGCTGCAAGGTAAGGGCCAAGTTCTTGCTGCCCAGGACATGTGATCCACCTCCCATCTCTAAACGCTTCTGCTTGCCCTCCTCGTGCTTCCGGGCGTACTCGGCGGATGTCCACCATATGACCATCGCAAGAAAGCACGCCTTGTCTTCCCCGACGTACTGAGGAGGGTTCTACATACACAAGATAGACCCATTATTAGAACATAAACTTCATGAAAATGCGGAAGTAAAGAACACATCGATGCTAATACCTGCAGGTACTGCCACGGTGCCATGAGCGTATCCCGACAATCAGCCTTACTCATCCAAACTTTGCGCTCGGCGTGCCAGTCGCGGACGCACTGGACACGTGCCTCGTAGTGCATGCCAGTCACCCTCACCCTGCACAACTCGTGTAAGATAATGTCGCACGCAATTTCCTTGCCCTCAGCCCTCGTGAAGTATTTCTGCAACCATGCACATAGGTAAAACAAGAGGAATTAGAGCAACTATTGGTAGTCAAGAAGTGTTTGAATGCTAAGAAGTCAAAAGTCACGTACCCAGAAGTGGCGGACAACCCGCTCTTGCATGTTGGCGCACTTGCCGCTAGGATCTTCCGCGTAGCTGTAGTGCTTCCAAGTCCAAGCCACATCGCGGCCACCACTAGGGAGATTGACAATCCCAGGGAAATGCTTCCTAATTAGGCCTCCAAGGATGTTCGAGTACTCACGTGTCGGCAGCCTCCTCGGATCACCATACTTGAACATGCTGCACAACGAATTGCCAAAATCAGTATGCATGTGATAAAAATATTGTATAATGATAAAAATTTCAATAATGGAATGCCAAAATCAGCATGTACCTCTTTCCAGCGGGCACGAGAACAACATCACGGAAGGCCCAAGTTTTTAGCTTGGGGAGTTTCGTAATCCCGCGCTTATACGGCTTCTTGTCCCGTGGTTCCAGCCTCTCCTCGGCTGCAACGTACTCCTCCTCCTCGGGCGGATACCAAGCTAGGTCTTTGTTTAGCTCCTGCGGCAAACCCCCCAACCCCTCATCCTCCTCGAGCTCCTCCCCACCGTCCTCCCCACCGTCCTCCCCACCGTCCTCCCCACCATCCTCCTCATCCTGCCCACCGTGCTCCTCACCGTCCTCCTCGTCCTCCCCACCCCACTGCTCCTCGTCATCATCCTCGGCTGGGGGAGGACTAGGAGAAGGGGTACGAAGTCGCCGTGGCTGGGCATTCTTCCTCCGTGGTGGAGGGCTAGGAGGAGCACTAGGAGGACGTGTCTGCGACGATGAACCACTCGAAAGTCCCACAAGCTCAGCCACGGCCTTGATCTTCTTTTTGAAACCTCCCTTTCTTTTTCTTGGCGGCATGTTTCAATCACCTGCAAACACAATGAAAAGAGTGGTTTATTAGTATGCAATGTAAACAGATGAATATTAGTGAAATCAACAATAAATAGCACATAGTTCAGTACATAGATCATAGTTTATTACAAATAGCACATAGTTCAGTATATAGGATAGCCTCACAATTACAACTACATAGCACATAGTTTATTACAAATAGCACATAGTTCAGTACATAGGATAGCCTCACAATTACAACTACATAGCACATAGTTTATTACAAATAGCACATAGTTCAGTACATAGGATAGCCTCACAATTACAACTACATAGCACATAGTTTATTACATAGGATAGCCTCACAATTACAACTACATAGATCAGTAGCCGTTGTCGACATCCGTAATCGGACCACATGTTTCATCATCATCAGGCTCAGCGAACCAATAATCATCGATGAAACCTGGAGGTGGTCCATTTGGACCTAGGTCAATGCCTGCTTTGAACGCCTCGAGCAAACTTAGGTCTTCTACGGCACACACATCCTCAGCTTCATATTCTTCATTGTCTTCCTCCATAACCGCATCTTCTTCTTGCTCATCGTCTACGACCATGTTATCAACAACGGCCGACAAGTCGATAGTGAAATGACCGGGGAGCCCTTCTTCTTGATAAAAATCAACACTCCTTGTTGAGGGGTCTACGCGGCGGTAATCATCCTTGTTTGGCGGGGGTGGCCTAATGCGTGAAGGAACCATCATCACAACATCCCATCCATGTAGACGTTTGGTCAGGTTTCGGCACGCGTACGGGAGATAGAATACTTGGAAGGCTTGGGTGGCCAAAATGTACACGTCCTCTCCCTTATAAACAGAGCTTCTTTCCACTTCGACCAATCCAATTTCAGGATCCCGTCTCACGCGGCGTGGGTCGAACCAATGGCATTTGAATACGACGGGATTTAGCCCTTTGTCAAACCCGTAATTCAGCTCGTATATACCCTCGACTCTTCCATAGTAATGGAGTCCATCATCACCTTGACATACCACCCCGCTATTTATTGTCTTCTTGTTTGGACGGCTTGTTGTGTATTGATGGGTCTGGAAGCGATACCCATTCACGTCATAAGAATTGAACGAGTCGACGGAATGGTTGAAGCCCCTAGCAATTTTTCGTAGCAAGGGATTCATGTCTTTGTCAGTTCTTGCCTACAAGATTAGGACGACAAGTTTAGAACAAGAAATGTCGGCCGAAATGTCGACAGTGTACAAACAAATTTGGATAGGATAGTACCAAACCACAGAACCAGCTACTGAAACCGTGACCGCCGCCCTTATCGAAAATTTCCTTGGATTCTTCCGAGGTAGGATCCCTGTGGGTATACCTCCAATATTTAGTCGTGAATTGTCTACAACAGTGAACGGAGGAAGAGTTAGCCACGAACATACGATGAATGTTTGCAAATAACTAAATGGTTAGCACTTACTTGATGTACGGCTTCACTTCCACCATGGTGTTCAAGACATATGAGTGGATCAACTCCCGCTCATGTAAATTCGTTGTGTACGGCTTCGAGCCACTTGACTTGCCGCCAAGCCCTATGAAGATGCTAAGCTTGGGTACATCTTCATTGTTGGCGGCATTGTAACGGAGGACCGGGTTGTGCTTTGTGGGAATGTTGGGATCATAGTGCTTAGTGGTGAAGTTTGCCACCTCCACGTTCAGGACTGCCTCGGCTATGGATGCTTCGATCTTGCATTTATTGCCAGTCATCTGACGAAGCTTTTGTGTTTCTCTCTCGGGACCAAACTGCCAACGGCCCCAATTCGGCCCCCCCTTTAAGCATTCCTTCGCGAGGTGGAGGATCATATGTTGCATCGGATTAAAGAACGCTGGAGGAAAGATCTTCTCTAGATCGCAAAGCAACATGGGTGCCTGTTCATCCAGCTTCTCAATCACTTCAGTGTCTAACTCCCTAGCACAAATCTGGCGGAAGAAATAACTCAACCTCGCTAGCACTCGCCAAGTCTTCTCAGGGACATAGCCTCGAATCATCACCGGCATTATCCGCTCAATCCATACGTGGTAGTCATGACTCTTCAGTCCTTGTACTCGCAACGTTTCAATGTTAAGACCCCTCATCCAGTTGGCTGCCAACCCATCAGGGAAAAACAAGGAGTCCTTCATCCATTGGAAGACCTCCCTTTTTTGGGCCTTTGTGAGGCAGAACGGAGCGTGTGGCTTAGTCCAAGTTTTTTTGGCACCTTGAGGTGGCTTCATGTTCAACTCTGGCCTATCGCACAACTTTTCTTGGTCAATTCGAGCCTTTATGTTATCCTTCGTCTTCTCAGTGTCCACTATGGTGCTCCAAATGGCTTCACTGATATTCTTCTCGGTGTGCATTACATCAATGTTATGCGGGAGCTCGAGAAACTCAAAGTAAGGAAGCTTCCAGAAGCACGGCTTGTGGGTCCATTGGTGTGTCTCCCCATATCCCAAGAAACCATTCCCATCAGGGTTAGGCTGGAGAGCGTCTAACTCGGCCTTGGTTTCCTGTCCGGTCTTCGGAATTGGCTTCGGTGCATGGACAACGCGGCCTTTTTTGAAGCTCTTTACATCACTCCTGTATTCATGACTCTGCTAAAGGAACTATCGAGCTTCATCAAAGCAGGAATACTTGCCACCCTTGTTTAGCCAGAAGAAAGTCACGGCTTGCCTGCACTCCGGACAAGGCCACTTCCCATGTGTACACCACCCGCAGAACAAAGCACGTGCTGGCAAGTCATGCAGAGACGTGTGGTACCAGACATACATATCGAAGTGTTCCTTCTTTGCCGCGTCATAAGTTCGGATCCCGCGATCTTCCCACCCAAGAAGCAAGTCATCAATCAGTGGTTCCAGATACACGTTCATGTTCTTACCCGGGTATTTCGGTCCTGGGATTATCATCGACACAAAAATGTACTCTGATCTCGTGCAGACGCCAGGGGGTAGGTTCAGGGGAATAACAAACACTGGCCAACAACTGTATACCGCAGCCGACATACCATATGGATTGAACCCATCGGTTGATATCGCAATTGCTACGCTCCTCGGGTCACCGGCTTTCAGGGGATATTTCTTGACAAAGTTCTTCCATGCAGTACCATCCGACGGATGTATCATCTTGCCACTGTCTGGTCTGATCCCTTCTACAGCCCACCTCATCTGCTGGGCAGTATCCTCGGTCATGAAGAGCCGCTGGATCCTCGGTAGGACTGGAAGATAGCGGAGGATATTCTTGGCAACCGTGGTCTGCCTCTTCTGACCATCACCATTGGTGTCAACCTCAAAGTACCTTGAGCTATTGCAATGGATGCAATAGTTTATGTTAGCATGCTCCTCTCTGAATAGCATGCATCCCTTTGGACAAGCGTGTATCTGCTGAGATGACATCTTGAGGTCACTGAGCAATTTTTTCGAATAGTAGAAGTTTTGCGGCAAGAGGTGCCCTTTCGGCAGAATGCTGCCAACGAGGACCAGAAGTTCATCGAACCCATCTCTGCACAGATTCCTGTGGCACTTAAAGGCCAAAAGGCGAGCGATGGCATCTAGTTGGGTAACATCTGTATTTACGTGTAGGGGTTTCTGCGAAGCAAACAAAGCCTCGTAATACTTCTTTGTGTTTTCCTCCGGCTCCTCACTTGTCTCCGCATCCCTAGATGTCTCCGCCTCTACATGAGGGCTTTCAGGCACATTACCATTAGCCAAGTTCTCTAGGCACCTATCAAACCCAGTATCATATTCTCTCGTAGGCTGAATCTGCCGCACCTCCTTCCTAGCACGTTTCTTCGCCTTTTCTCCATGAAAAGTCCAAATCTTGTAGGACGGTTTGAACCCAGACTTGATCAGGTGAAGACTCATAGTTTCCTTGTCCTGTGTTTTTTGGTTGTTGCACTTACTACAAGGGCAAAAAACTGTTCTGGGTTTGCTAGGGATGTCAAACGCCCTGTCCACGAACTGCTTGGTCTTTTCTCCCCATTCCTCAGTATATTTCCACGGACCAATTCTGCCATCGTACATCCAGTCACGATTATCCATCCTCTAACCAGCACCAAAACAGACAAACTTAGAATTTATATTAAACATGATCCGCATTTTAATTTTTCCTTTTTTACGCATGCATCAACCTGAATCTCTACTAGGTGGGCTCCTAGCAGCCGCCGGATCCGTAGATTGAGTACGTTCTCCCTGCTCTACCCTGATCCGAGTCAGGATTTCGGCAGCACCTCCCCGCTGCTCTCCCGATACACGTCTCGCCAAAAAGCCGAGAGGGGTGTGCATCCGGAGAACAACGGGGAGGCGCTGCCGAAATCCTGACTCGGATCGGGGTAGAGTAGGGAGAACGTACCCAACTACGCATCCGCCGACTGTCCCGATAAATGCCGTAAGAGTTACGCTTCATAATATGCGAGACCACTAATGCATATTTATCTGCGTAACCCTTACGGTCGGGAAGAGACGCCTAGGTAACGCGACATACTTGGTGATCTAGACCCAAAAAAAAAACCTAGGTACATAGGGGCGAGATTTTTACCCTTGACGCGTGAGCGAATCGGCGAAGAAGATCCGGGACGCCCCCTCAAAGACCCCCGCGACGCCGCCCCCCGTGTCCACCTCGAAGAAGATCCGAGACGCCCCCTCAGAGACCCTCGTGGCACCGACCCCCGTGTCCACCTCGAAGCATCGCCTGCATAGTGAGAAAATGAATTACTAATGGAAGCGAACACAATTTTTTTTTACAACTATTACTTATAATTTGCTTGCAGCACATTATCTTTTTTCCTACATTGGCCTATTTTTAACCTATTCTTAAAAATCCTACACTAAATACTATTTTAAAAAATCCTACACTAAATCCAATTTTAAAACTCCTACACCAAATCATGAACTAAACTACACTAAATCCAATCAATCCTAAATACACTAAATCCTAAACTAAGCTGCAGGCCGGGTCCTAACTAAGTCCTACACTAATATATGCAGGGACGAAATCGGGGCCGGGGCGCACGTACTCGATCTGCCGGCGAGCCGGAGGAGGGGATCTGGCAAGGTGGGAGGAGGACGCTGCCGAGGTGGTGGCCGCGGGACGGTGGGAGGAGGGGTCGGCAAGCGGGGCGGCGAGGCGGTGGAGGCGCGACGGGAGGAGGTGGCCTGGAGGCGCGCGCGTCGAAGCGCGTCGGCGGCGAGGCGGTGGAGGCTGCGAGGCGCGGGAGGGGCGGTGGCCGGGAGGCACGGCGGCGAGGCGGCGGGCGGCGGCGAGGTGGCGGGGCGGCGGCGTGATGGCGAGGCGGCGGCGTGCGCGGGGGCAGCAGGCCGGGGCCGAGCGAGGCGGTGGAGGCTACGAGGCGCGGGAGGGGCGGTGGCCAGGAGGCACGGCGGCGAGGCGGCGGGGCGGCGGCGAGGTGGCGGGGCGGCGGCGTGATGGCGAGGCGGCGGCGCGCGCGGGGGGCAGCAGGCCGGGGCCGAGCGAGGCGCGTGCGAGTGTGTGTGTGGCTCAGATTGGCTGGCCGGTCGAGCTAGCTTATGATTGGCTCTTTGCCGTGAGGATGGCCTTTGCCGTGCGCCTATGCACGGCAAAGAGCTCTTTGCCGTGTGCGCCACCTTTGTCGTGCGCCTGTGCACGGCAAAGAGCTCTTTGCGGTGTGCACCACCTTTGCCGTGCACTTGTACACGGCAAAGAGATCTTTGCCGTGCAAAATCAACTTTGCCGTGCGCTTTGGTACAATAATTTTTTTTCTTCATCATTTCAAGATTCAAATCTATTTCAAAATTATATGAAACCTGTATTTTAACCTGTATTTTATCTAGGGGGGGTAGACCCCCGAGGCACGCATACCGCCGTTATCGGGGGGGAACGAACGCCGGAGCACCGGAATACCACCAAAACTTGCATGTGGACCTACGATATGTGTGAAAGTGTGTTGGAAGGTGTGATTCACCAAATGGTGCAAGGCATAGCTCCCATGTGTGAGATTCCTCTCTTTCGGGCGATAACACTTGGAAGATTCCTCGACTTGTAGGCTGAAGTGTCCCGCTGCGGGTATACCGGTGGCTACAATGTGCCAAAGTGTGCCAGACCTAGCTTTCCATGTGTATATGGCCTAAACAAAACTAAACCTATCAAAAAGTATGTTGGTGGAACCTCCCGCGGAGAAATCTAGGGGGGTAGACTCCCCGAGGCACGCAGACCGCCGTTATCGGGGGGGGAACGACCGCCGGAGCACCGGAATACCACCAACACTTGCATGTGGACCTAGGATATGTGTGAAAGTGTGGTGGAATGTGTGATTCACCAAATGGTGCAAGGCATTGCTCCCATGTGTGAGATTCCTCTCTTTCGGGCGACAGCACTTGGAAGATTCCTCGACTTGTAGGCTGAAGTGTCCCGCTGCGGGTATACCGGTGGCTACAATGTGCCAAAGTGTGCCAAACCTAGCTTTCCATGTGTATATGGCCTAAACAAAACTAAACCTATCAAAAAGTATGTTGGTGGAACCTCCCGCGGAGAAATCTAGGGGGGTAGACCCCCCGAGGCACGCAGACCGCCGTTATCGGGAGAGAACGACCGCCGGAGCACCGGAATGCCACCAAAACTTGCATGTGGACCTAGGATATGTGTGAAAGTGTGGTGGAAGGTGTGATTCACCAAATGGTGCAAGGCATTGCTCCCATGTGTGACATTCCTCTCTTTCGGGCGATAGCACTTGGAAGATTCCTCGACTTGTAGGCTGAAGTGTCCCGCTGCGGGTATACCGGTGGCTACAATGTGCCAAAGTGTGTCAGACCTAGCTTTCCATGTGTATATGGCCTAAACAAAACTAAATCTATCAAAAAGTATGTTGGTGGAACCTCCCGCGGAGAAATCTAGGGGGGTAGACCCCCCGAGGCACGCAGACCGCCGTTATCGGGAGAGAACGACCGCCGGAGCACCGGAATGCCACCAAAACTTGCATGTGGACCTAGGATATGTGTGAAAGTGTGGTGGAAGGTGTGATTCACCAAATGGTGCAAGGCATTGCTCCCATGTGTGACATTCCTCTCTTTCGGGCGATAGCACTTGGAAGATTCCTCGACTTGTAGGCTGAAGTGTCCCGCTGCGGGTATACCGGTGGCTACAATGTGCCAAAGTGTGTCAGACCTAGCTTTCCATGTGTATATGGCCTAAACAAAACTAAACCTATCAAAAAGTATGTTGGTGGAACCTCCCGCGGAGAAATCTAGGGGGGTAGACCCCCCGAGGCACGCAGACCGCCGTTATCGGGAGAGAACGACCGCCGGAGCACCGGAATACCACCAAAACTAGCATGTGGACCTAGCATATGTGTGAAAGTGTGGTGGAAGGTGTGATTCACCAAATGGTGCAAGGCATTGCTCCCATGTGTGACATTCCTCTCTTTCGGGCGATAACACTTGGAAGATTCCTCGACTTGTAGGCTGAAGTGTCCCGCTGCGGGTATACCGGTGGCTACAATGTGCCAAAGTGTGTCAGACCTAGCTTTCCATGTGTATATGGCCTAAAAAAAACTAAACCTATCAAAAAGTATGTTGGTGGAACCTCCCGCGGAGAAATCTAGGGGGGTAGACCCCCCGAGGCACGCAGACCGCTGTTATCGGGAGAGAACGACCGCCGGAGCACCGGAATACCACCAAAACTTGCATGTGGACCTAGCATATGTGTGAAAGTGTGGTGGAAGGTGTGATTCACCAAATGGTGCAAGGCATTGCTCCCATGTGTGACATTCCTCTCTTTCGGGCGATAACACTTGGAAGATTCCTCGACTTGCAGGCTGAAGTGTCCCGCTGCGGGTATACCGGTGGCTACAATGTGCCAAAGTGTGCCAAACCTAGCTTTCCATGTGTATATGGCCTAAACAAAACTAAACCTATCAAAAAGTATGTTGGTGGAACCTCCCGCGGAGAAATCTAGGGGGGTAGACCCCCCGAGGCACGCAGACCGCCGTTATCGGGGGGGAACGACCGCCGGAGCACCGGAATGCCACCAACACTTGCATGTGGACCTAGGATATGTGTGAAAGTGTGTTGGAAGGTGTGATTCACCAAATGGTGCAAGGCATTGCTCCCATGTGTGAGATTCCTCTCTTTCGGGCGACAGCACTTGGAAGATTCCTCGACTTGTAGGCTGAAGTGTCCCGCTGCGGGTATACCGGTGGCTACAATGTGACAAAGTGTGCCAAACCTACCTTTACATGTGTATATGGCCTAAACAAAACTAAACCTATCAAAAAGTATGTTGGTGGAACCTCCCGCGGAGAAATCTAGGGGGGTAGACCCCCCGAGGCACGCAGACCGCCGTTATCGGGGGGAAACGACCGCCGGAGCACCGGAATGCCACCAAAACTTGCATGTGGACCTAGGATATGTGTGAAAGTGTGTTGGAAGGTGTGATTCACCAAATGGTGCAAGGCATTGCTCCCATGTGTGAGATTCCTCTCTTTCGGGAGACAGCACTTGGAAGATTCCTCTTGTAGGCTGAAGTGTCCCGCTGTGGGTATACCGGAGGCTATAATGTGCCAAATGGTGCCAAACCTACCTTTACATGTGTATATGGCCTAACCAAAACCAAACCTATCAAAAAGTATGTTGGTGGAACCTCGCGCGGTGAAATCTAGGGGGGTAGACCCCCCCGAGGCACGCAGACCGCCGTTTTCAGGGGGGAACTATCGCCGGAGCACCGGAATGCCACCAACACTTGCATGTGGACCTAGGATATGTGTCAAAGTGTGTTGGAAGGTGTGATTCACCAAATGGTGCAAGGCATTGCTCCCATGTGTGGTATTCCTCTCTTTCAGACGATAACACTTGGAAGATTCCTCGACTTGTAGGCTGAAGTGTCCCGCTGTGGGCATACCGGTGGCTATAGTGTGCCAAAGTGTGCCAAACCTACCTTTACATGTGTATATGGCCTAACCAAAACCAAACCTATCAAAAAGTATGTTGGTGGAACCTCGCGCGGTGAAATCTAGGGGGGTAGACCCCCCGAGGCACGTAGACCGCCATTTTCGGGGGGGAACTACCGCCGGAGCACCGGAATGCCACCAACACTTGCATGTGGACCCAGGATATGTGTGAAAGTGTGTTGGAAGGTGTGATTCACCAAATGGTGCACGGCATAGCTCCCATGTGTGAGATTCCTCTCTTTCAGGCGATAACACTTGGAAGATTCCTCGACCTGTAGGCTGAAGTGTCCCGCTGCGGGTATACCGGTGGCTATAGTGTGCCAAAGTGTGTCAAACCTAGCTTTCCATGTGTATATGTCCTAAACAAAACTAAACCTATCAAAAAGTACCTTGGTGGAACCTCGCGCGGTGAAATCTAGGGGGGTAGACCCCCCGAGGCACGCAGACCGCCGTTTTCGGGGGGGAACGACCGCCGGAGCACCGGAATGCCACCAAAACTTCCATGTGGACCCAGGATATGTGTCAAAGTGTGTTGGAAGGTGTGATTCACCAAATGGTGCAAGGCATAGCTCCCATGTGTGGCATTCCTCTCTTTCAGACGATAACACTTGGAAGATTCCTCGACTTGTAGGCTGAAGTGTCCCGCTGCGGGTAACGAGTGGCTATAATGTGCCAAAGTGTGCCAAACCTAGCTTTCCATGTGTATATGGTCTAAACAAAACTAAACCTATGAAAAAGTACATTGGTGGAACCTCGCACGGAGAAATCTAGGGGGGGTAGACCCCCCGAGGCACGTAGACCGCCGTTATCGGGGGGAACGACCGCCGGAGCACCGGAATGCCACCAAAACTTCCATGTGGACCCAGGATATGTGTCAAAGTGTGTTGGAAGGTGTGATTCACCAAATGGTGCAAGGCATAGCTCCCATGTGTGGCATTCCTCTCTTTCAGACGATAACACTTGGAAGATTCCTCGACTTGTAGGCTGAATTGTCCCGCTGCGGGTAACGAGTGGCTATAATGTGCCAAAGTGTGCCAAACCTAGCTTTCCATGTGTATATGGTCTAAACAAAACTAAACCTATGAAAAAGTACATTGGTGGAACCTCGCACGGAGAAATCTAGGGGGGGTAGACCGCCGGGGCCCATATATAGACCGCTCTTTTGGGGGGGGGGGGAGAGACCTCCGGAGCACTTGAATCCCAGCCAAACTTTCATGTGGACCTAGAATATGTTTGGAAGTGTCGTGTAAGGTGTAAAGCTGCAAGAAATTGCACCAAATATGTGGGGGCGATAACACTTAGCAGACACCGAACCCCCGTTAATTTGCTCCGAAACCCTGATATGTTGGGGGGAGGGGTCGATGAAGATGTAGATTACTTGTTTTATCGGTATACAGATTGTATTAAGTAACACTAACAAATAGTGTACAAAAAGTAAAAACTAATTTTACAACAAATATAAGTATTAATATAAATATGAATACTACAAAAGAGGGGAAAGAAATGAAACTGCCCTCTGTGCCGTGCAAAAACGCACGGCAAAGGGTTGCCACGCACGGCAAAGGAATCGTTGCCGTGCCCGCGGCTTTGCCGTGCGCCTTCGTGGCCTCTTTGCCGTGGGGGGTTACTTTGCCGTGCGCCATCTGGCTGCTTTACCGTGCGGGTATGCTTTGCCGAGTGCCGAGCTGTATCTTTGCCGTGCGCCTTTTGTTTGCCGTGCGTCGTTCCCCTGCTGCACGGCAAAGCTGTCATTGCCGTGCGCGCGGCGCACGGCAAAGAACTGCCACACGGCAAAGGGTCGAAAAGGCACACGGCAAAGAGGCGCGCACGGCAGTGAGACTTTTTCCCGTAGGATGGTGCCATGGCGGCGACGAGCTGCTCTTGGTCTACGAGTTGATGCATAATGGCAGCCTTGACACTCATTTGCACAAACCAGACTGCGTGCTGGCATGGCCAGTTAGGTATGCATTTCGTAAGCTAGTTCCACTCCACATAATCATGCATGAATTTAGCGTTTCTTGTGAGACTCTTGCATTTCCTCACTCTATTGTGATACTTTTGACATTTTTCAGGTATGAGATCGTGCTCGGCGTAGGTTCAGCACTTCTATATTTACACCAGGACATGGAGCAACGCGTGGTTCACAGAGACATCAAGCCAAGCAACATCATGCTAGACTCCTCGTTCACCGCCAAGCTTGGCGACTTTGGTCTCGCGAGGCTTATCAATGACGGCAGAAGATCTTACACGACTGGCTTGGCCGGTACATTGGGGTACTTCGATCCAGAGAGCATGCTGTCCGGCAGAGCGAGCGTGGAGTCAGACATCTACAGCTTCGGGGTCCTCCTCCTCGAGGTTGCCTGCGGGCGGCGCCCTGCGGTGGTCCACAAAAATGGTGATGTCGTCCACCTGGTTCAATGGGTGTGGGACTTATATGGCGGTGGAGGGATCGTTGGTGCCGCCGACGAGCGGCTTAGGGGCGAGTTGGATGATCGGGAAATGGAGTATGTTCTGGTCGTCGGACTCTGGTGCGCGCATCCCGATCGCGGCATGAGGCCGTCCATCAGGCAAGCTGTGAACGTTTTGCGATTCGAAGCGCCATTGCCGAGCCTGCCGGCAAGGATGCCTGTTGCAACCTATGGACCGCCGACAAATCCTTTGAGTTTTGGGACGCTGGTCTTAAGCAGTGCCAACGGCCGGTGACGATGATCTCTTTGGAACACACAGACAACCAGGGACATCGGTCACTAACTAAATTGAGAGCGGCAACTTCTGTAGTCATTCTACAACATATTATAGCTCAATGTCACTGCTGAAACATGGTTGATGTTTTTTTTTTCTGAATCCTTGCGTCAGGATTTAGGATCGGAGTGACATTAATGAAGCTTAATGAGTTCTTTTGTGGTACCCTCAAATGAATGGCCACTGTTGATTTTCGTTCATCAAACCTAACTAGTTTTATACTACAGTTAAATATTTGAGAGGGCATCTCCAACGCGGCGACCCATCCCGCGCTCGTGCGTCCGGATGGGTCCAACCGGACAAATCCGCGGCCCAACGCAGCCCCGCATCGCAAATGCGGATGGCCGCGGTGTCCGGGACGATGCAAACCTGGTCCAAATCTGGGCTAGGTTTGCGTGGCCGCGGATGGCACGCGGCATCTGGTCGCGCTCGCCTGCTCGTCCCCCTTGTGCCCAGCTGTCGGTGGGAGCAGGTGCCATATTAAATGTGGACTGGAAGGGATCTGTCCCTGTCAAGTCCACTCCCCACTCCACTCTGCTCGATGGTTCCGCACGCACGCGCAACCGCCGCCATGGCCCCGAAGAAGAGGGTGTTTGCTCCCGGCGCCAACGACGGTGCGGCCAGCAGCAGCCACCGTCCTCCGTCGGCGCTGCGAGCCAGAGGAAACCGTGGCGGTCTCCACATCGGAGAGGCCGCCCGCGTCGGCGCGGCATTGGCGCAACCCGCGCCGATGCTGCTGCCGAAGTCGGAGGAGGAAGAAGACCCGGACCTGCGCGCCGCTCTGGCGCTGTCCGCGGCAGAGGAGGAGGCGAAGTGGCCGCATCTCACGGCGGCCATTCGCACCTCCGCGATGGAGGAGGAGGCCCGGCAGGCGGTTGAGGACGCCGAGGCCTAGGAGCTGCTCGAGCAGGTCCGCCGGGAGGAGGCAGCGGAGCGGCGGCGCGAGGAGGCCATGCTCCGCCGCGAGGAGGAGATGCGCTAGGAGGCCAGGCGCCTCGCGGAGCAGGAGAGGCGCCAGAAGGCCAGGCGCCTCACGTGGCAGGAGAGGGAGCGGCGCCTCAGGGAGGAGGCGCAGCTCTGGGCTGCTATGGTGGAGCAGCGGCCGGCTCCAGACCCGTACTCGGCCTGGCAGGAGGCCCTGTGGTCGCCGTGGCCGTTGTCCTCGGCGCGGTCGAGCCACAACAACGCCTCGCCGCCCGGGGACGTCGTCGACACCGACTACGACGAGGGCCACAAGGACTAGGCGGCGTACCCGCGGCCACCTCGTCCTCCTCAAACCCTAATAGAGGGTTTTAATATTCTTTTTTATTTTAAAGCCCATATAGAGACCTTCTTTTGGTAGTTTATTTTCCCAAAATAGGATGTACAAATTTGCCCAAAATAGGGCATATGCTTAATCAAATTTCGGTTTACATTTTTACTTTGTTTTTGATTTTCTTCACATTTGCGATGCGTCCGCGCATTGGGCGCAGCGTTCGACCAAACGGATACGCGAACGTGGGCCGCTGTCTGGATGTTCGCGCAGCCCAAACGGTCCAAAACGGATGACCCAGCGCGTCCGGTTGGATCGCCGCGTTGGAGATGCCCTTACACACCTGAGAGAATTTTTACACCTCAGTAAAGAAAAATAGACGGGCCCAGCCCAATAGTCCGTACAGCCCCATGATCTGCCGACTGCAGCGGGTGGGAAGAGGTCGCCCTCCCCATCGCCACCTAACTCTCCATTCAAAACCACGTAGTCCATCCAAGTTACGGTATGCGCAGGGACAGGCACACAGACGCATCATCCCCAATCTCAGGAGTCCTTTTGAACGCAGGAGCGAGAATTCCACTATAGCGAAAACCGCGGTCGTGTTTGGTTTCCTTCGGCACGAGTGGCAAGGCCTGGTGATTTCCTTCTGCACAAGTCGATTGATGGGAGAGTTTGGTCGGTATTGTGTACGTCCGTTTCTTCTGGTTAGTTGCTGTTTTTTCGTCCGTTCTTTAGGCCAAAGGGAGGTATCATGGTACACGCACGTCTCAGTTCTATCCGAACTCGATTTCTATTTCCCATGGAAGTTCGGCTATGTATAAACGAGCAGAACGATCCTCTGCATGGCAGGAAACGAGGAGAAAAATCCTCATCGCTGCACGCTACCGATCCCGGCCGAGCGTTTCTTCGCCGCGTCCAGAAACCGGGTAAGCTTCCGGGATGTCTCCGTCGTCGACCAAGCCAAACTCGACCTGTAGGAGGTCATCGATTTCCTCAAGAATCCCCACAAGCACACCGCGCTCGGGCCAAGATCCCTAAGAGATTCTTGCTCGTCGGCTCGCCCAGACGAGAATCAATCTTATAAGTTGGTCTTCCCGGACCGGGAAGACGCTGCTCGGCCGCGTTTTTGCACCGCAGTGCTTCGCAGGGTGCGTCTCTCCGTCTCGTGTCTGCAGCCGGAGGAGTACCAGCCCAATGGCCCGTCGGCGGCGGGGTGCAGGAGGCAGCAGATGATCAGTTCGGGAAAGGGAGCTCCTTCCATGCCCCGCCAGGAGAGGTAGCAGGGAATTGTCAGAGGGAGCTGGCCAAGAGAGGGAGGAGGCCGGCGCAGTGCAGGAATCGACTAGGTCCTCCCGATCTCGGCCGTGGCAGCAAAGGTATCAGCGCAACAACTAATCAGATTCTCTAATCAAAACATGAACATTGTTTCTGAAGGTTTTCACACGCCGAAGGAGAACGCGTCCGTCGCCCGATCAATAGCCCGTCCTTCTCCCGATTAACAGAATCGTTAGAAGTCTTCTAATAATCAGTGTACATACGACATAGCGATGTCAATGACATGATGCTGCAATTTAGCATGCAATGGCAGGAACAGGATTACAGGAAATAGGAAACCAAATGCCGACTGATTTCCAGCATGCCATCCTAAACTGAATAGTAGCGGGCAATGGACTGATTACCAGCATGCAAACACTACGGGAGAATTGACGTACGCCGACGGCCAGGCGATGTGCCGACGGCCAAATGTCGGGGCCGTCGGCACAGTAGCCTCCGGAGCGCGGCGACGAGGATGACCGTCGGCGTTAAATTGGCCGTCGGTACAGGCTGAAGGTGCCGACGGTCACCGTCGGCACAGCTCTGGCCGTCGGCACAGGACCAGTCTGGCCGTCGGCACAATATTTTTTTTCTTTTTTTTTTCCACTACAGAACTGTGCCGATGGTTAAACCGTCGGCATAGCTTTTTCCTATTACTCAACGGCAGTCTTCAAAAAAGCATAACTAAATCATTCTAACTGAGAAAAATAAGTATAATATATCAAATTTTGCAGAAAAACAAGATCTATCATAGAAAAATATCAAAAATGGAATATTTCAAATACCTAAATAAATTTTCTTATAAATGAGCTATAATGTTCGAGGTTTCATGGCTTTCACACACGCCAAAAATGAAAAAATGGTCGCTCGTGGGTCGGATTAGAAATCCGCGTCCAGGGTATTGCTTACCATCCTAGGGCCCACACACGTGCCAAATATGACCTCGTTTCAGAAAATTATGCCACGTCGAGGCCGTTCCCACCTCATTTCCCCTGAAATCCATAGAACTCCAGACATGATAGCTCTTTTCGTGAAGGGTTTTCCAAAATAATTGCCACATCCCAGTTTTGACAAACGGAATAGTTACTATGACATATAAAATGACGCCACGCGGCTCCGTGAGATTTTTTGACTTCGTTCAAATTGCCATCTGGCCAAAACACCCCCCCAGGACATGCGGTATCGCCGTACCGGGCGTGCGGGTGCACCCATTCGCGACAAAACTAAACGGACAAAAAATAGCACATATAATGATGCGTCGTAGAACTAAAAACATTTTTTCCGGAATTTCTGGAGCGACGGATAGTTGAGCCCTAGTTCAAATCCGGTCAGTTTCCAGCGGATTCGGCGAGACACCGCCGAAAGCCGCATGAGTTCCCAAAAAGCTAATGCGTGCACATGTCGTGTGATAGGTGGTGCGTAGGTGGTCTACTATCACCACACGGAGGTTTCATGTCATACTAAAATGTGCCCCATGTAGCTGCTTCACAAATAAAAACCGTTTGGGCACGCTAAAAATGAAAAGATGGTCGCCCGTGGGTCGGATTAGAAATCCGCACCCGGGGTCTCGCTTTCCATCCTAGGGCCCACAAACGTGCCAAATATGACCTTGTTTCGGGAAACTATGCCATGCCGAGGCCGTTTCCCACCTCATTTCCCCTGAAATCCATAGAACTCCGGATGTGATAGCTCTTTTCGTGAAGGGTTTTCCAAAATAATTGCCACATCCCAGTTTTGACAAACGGAATAGTTACTATGACATATAAAATGACGCCACGCGGCTCCGTGAGATTTTTTGACTTCGTTCAAATTGCCATCTGGCCAAAACAGCCCCCCAGGACATGCGGTATCGCCGTACCGGGCGTGCGGGTGCACCCATTCGCGAAAAAACTAAATGGACAAAAATTAGAACATATAATGATGCGTCGTAGAACTAAAAACATTTTTTCCGGAATTTTTGGAGCGACGGATAGTTGAGCCCTAGTTCAAATCCGGTCAGTTTCCAGCGGATTCGGCGGGACACCGCCGGAAACCGCATGGGTTCCCAAAAAGCTAATGCGTGCACATGTCATGTGATAGGTGGTGCGTAGGTGGTCTACTATGATCGCACGGAGGTTTCACGTCATATTAAAATGTGCCCCATGTAGCTGCTTCACAAATAAAAACCGTTTGGGCACGCTAAAAATGAAACGATGGTCGCCCGTGTGTCAGATTAGAAATCCGCACCCGGGGTCTTGCTTCCCATCCTAGGACCCACACACGTGCCAAATATGACCTCATTTCGGAAAACTATGCCATGCCGAGGCCGTTTCCCACCTCATTTTCGATAAAGTTAACCAGATTTAAACTAGAGGTACTTGATCTATTGCTCATGATTTTTGGGTAAATTAAATTGTAGGTTCAAAATATGATATGGATGTCATATTTGTATTCCTCTTATTTTTCTGATCAATTTAGACATATTATTTGCCAAATTCGTATTTACTGATATTAATTATTCAATATTAAATAAAAAAGACAAAAATTAAATCATTTAATTGTTTTTCAAATTCTATATTATTATTATTTATATATATTCATTGTTGTTTACTTAAGTAATTGTTTAGAATTCAAAAATATAGAGATGTGGCAGCACGGTCAAAGGGTTAATATGATTGATATGGTAGTATTAACAACAAGGGCGTCATTTCTTTCATGGAAGCTCATCCGAAGAGAACCAAGAAGTTAAGCGTCTTTGAGGCGGAGTAGTGTGAGGATGGGTGACCAACTGGGAAGTTTGAATACAAGTGCAATTTGACCTAAGATTAGATGTACTAACTGTAAGTGTGATTGTGAAAGATTAACAAGTAAAAAAGAATAAGAAGAAAATTGAAAAAAAATAAAAAAATATATTTTTTTAAAAAAATATTTTTAATCTTTTTTCAAAAAAGAAATTGAAAATTTTGAAATACTATGCCGACGGTATAACCGTCGGCACAACAATCTATGCCGACGGCCAGTCTGTGCCGACGGTGATCGGGCAGTCCCCGACCGGAACTATACCGACGAAGCTACGCCGACGGTCACCGTCGGCACAGCCTGTGCCGACGGCCTTCCTTGCTGTGCCGACGGCTGGCGGCCGTCGGCATACTGGAGCTCTCCCATAGTGAAAGCTAAGCGGAGTATCACTAGCCTATTTCAAATCAGATCAAATAAGAAGACACTGGCCCCTTTCGTCTAAAGAAGACAGTAGCATCCGCTTGCTAGGTACTACCTCGGTTTCAAGGAATAAGGTGCACGCGTATTCCAAGACGAACTTTGACCATAAAAATTGAGCAACAAAATCTTGATTATATTATATGTATTTAGTATCGTTGGATTCGTATTGAAAAGCACTTTTTAATGATATTAATTTCATACAAATAATCTTTATCTATTTGAAGTAATTCTTGGTCAAACAAAAAGCTCGTAAAACGAGGGCGCCTTATTCCTTGAAACGGAGGTAGTACATGGTATGACGTCGATAACGACGCAGCGTCGCTGACGCGACTTCATGGTTAGATTTATCATTTATATTATTCAGGTTTGATACTTACGCTATGCAACTTCACCTGTAGACAAGTGATCGGGATCATAATTTCAAGAGTCAAGTCACGGCAAGGTAAAAATAAGGAAATGCGATAAAAAGCGGTGTGCATTGATGACCAATGAAAAAAACAGGAAAGACTGAAAAACACTGTGAAGCTTATAAGCAAAAGAAAATAAATAAAGAGACGAAAAACCACAGACGTCTCGCTGTCAACGAAAACATCGCCTACCATTGAAATAATATTTCGTCTTTATGAGACATCGAAGTGTCAAACCTGGGATTTGACCTTTGGTGGACTGGGGTACAACCACCCTCTTAACCACTCAATCCCAGGTAAGTTCTCCATTTTGAGCAATTTTTGCTGCATGGTATTCACCTTTATAGAAAATAAAATTATTCTAGGTGGATCGATCGACTTTGTTGCAATATTTGGATTGTACCGACTATTTTTAAAGAAAGAAGTGATTTTTCTCATCCAGTGCAACGCATGGACATTTTTACTAGTTAAATCAGAAGTCTCTAACGTTTGTACGCCTCCACCATTACCGTGTGCCATGTCATCCTGCAAGCAGGATCCTGGTTATTAAACCAATGTTATTGGTGAATCAGTGTTACCTGCTACGTGTTAGCGCTGAAGTGGTGGGTTTTTGAAACTCTAACGTAAGGTGGTGGCTTTTATTTACACATGCTTAAAATGTGGTGGTCTTTTTTTGTAATTATCTCGGTCTGGAAAAAGATGTTGGACCGCTCTGTAGGGCATAATTTTAAATTCAGCGAAACCATCTATATTTCTATTATATATACTAAAAGCATAATACGAATTTGCTAATAGAGACACCACATTAATCCACATCATCTGAAAAAATTGCAACCATTGGTTTTAGATATTTATGGTTGAATTGAAAGTTAACATGTAAACACAATATCGCATATAGTAGATACAAATATGTCCCGGTCCCGTTTTAGGGACGTGATAAAGTCATACATGCAAAGCTAATAATATGTGCGGCGATAGAGTAGTCGGATTCACGTCTTGTGCCAGAAAGGAAAATAGATTTTATGCACAAGCTCATTCAAATAATGACATATCCAGAAAGAAAAAATAGCCTAGGCATTATATGTCGCTTACTAGGAAATATGCCCGTGCGTTGCACCGGGTTGATTTTTATTGAATGTTTAGTCAGATCATATGGAACAAGTATATTGGAGAAAAAAATCCAGGTATTTGCGATAATTTTTATTTCTATTTTGCCATTATCAAAAATGAACTTTTGAGAATTTTACAGGAGCTTTGTATCACATCTTCAAAAAGCATATTGCATAGTAGAATAGAAATTTAATAGACTTCTGTAACATGATGCACAATTACTTCGCGTTCTAGGTTTGGTCAAGGTTAATATTTCTAAACTTTGGCAAATATTAACTAAAATTATAATATTCTCCAAAATAAAATTAGTGTATTTGAATTGGCATAAACATAATTTTGTATTATATGTATTTAGTATTATGATTGATATATTTTTCTCATATTTTTAGTCAAACTTTGTAAAGATTGACTTTGAATACACTCAAAACGCGAAGTAAATAAAAATAAAAAGATTAAATTATAAACAAAGATTAAAAAGCAGGTAGGCGCGTCTTCCATATTATTAATATGTAAAATGTAAGGTTTAGCCGATCGGTAGACTTTGGCGATATGGCAATCTGGGGAAATGTTTGATCAGCAGGGGTGCACGCACTCCAAATGGGTTTACTAATAGGATGGTCTGATCCAGTACAGAATTGAGCTTTTGATAAGTATCCTATGAGGGCAGTAGCGGGAACTATGGTATCCAATTTTTTTTTGGATTAGAGTATCTATTAGAAATGAATTATTCAGTATTTGATTATTTACTAAGAAATGACTTTTTGGTACACTTGAAAGGTACCCCATAAAATCAAAGCAAGAGTTTGCTAATTGGTTTAGATGGATCCTTCGTGGCTGAGTCCAAAAAGAGAAACAATATTGCCACAAAAATTGATAAGATACCATTTCCATTTTTTGTTCGGCGGACTTTGGCGATATGGCAATCTGGGGAAATGTTCCATCAGCAGGCGTGCACGCACACCCGACCAACGGTGTCCCATCCTTTAATCTCAAATCCTTCACGAGCTTTGGATACCAATGGCAATTGTTGGTACTTCCTCCTTCAATTATGCACCACGCAGATCAGGCAAAGCTCGTCTAATACCCCTGTTTAATTACCGCCATAATCCCTTCTTTACTCATGCAGGATGAGTAGCCCAGAATCTGTTCCGTCGGAGTAGCTCACACCTTAATTGGGCAACCATATGTTCAAACCATACATTGGTGTTTCTGCTTGTTTATTCCCGAGCTGGCTTGACGTTCAACCGTATATGAATCGGTGTCGTTCCATGTAATTAAGTGAGGTGGGACTAAACATGAATATATTGGACGTGACGGTCGATGCAACCCAGGCTCTTGTTGTTGTTGGTATATCACGTAAGCCTTGACGTACATATGGCCCGGCCCATGATACAATAGCATTAATGGATCACGGGGTATTCTTGACTCCTAATTACTTTTTTCTTTAATTAGAAATTAATTGCATACATGTATGTAGAGGTTTTTGAATACTGAGGGCTCCTCTTCCGACCCCTCCTCTCCCGGCCCCTCCCCAACCCTAACCGCCACCGCCGGTAGCGCCGCCGGGGCAAAGACCCTCGGTGCGTGGCGGCGGCGGGGGCCTCTCCTCGCCGACGTGGAGGACGGCGGACGGGCTCTCCCCTCCTCGACGTACGCGGCGGCGGCCGGCACAGATGGTGATGGGCGGGGGGAGGCTCTTGCGCTGCGGTCTTCCCCCTCTCCCCCCGTAGGCTTACACCCGCGGCACACCGGCAGGGGCTGGTGGTGGGCGGCGGCCAGGCCCTTGGTCTGTGCCATGCCCTGCCCCCCTCCCCCCCCCCCGCCGCCTCTCGTCGGTGCGTGGAGGCGATCTCGGGCTTCTTCCGCGTCACGAGGGCGCCCGGGACATCAGCCTTGGGTTCGACGGAGGAGGTGGCTCTCTTCTACGCCGGAGAGGGTCGGCCTGCGGTTGGTGGTGGTGGATCTTTTGATCTATCACCGCGATCCGACGGTGAGATGGAGGGGCATGGAAGCCGGCGATGGTGTCGCCGGTGGAGGGTTGGATTGGCCAGCCCAGGATGGTCGCCGACGTGGGGGTCTGACCTGTATAAAGGCGGCGGTCCTAGGGCCTCTCGTGCGTGAAGAGGAGGACCTACCGGAGGCCTGGACTCGTGATCTGCCCGGGGGGTTGAGTTCTGGAAGGCTCCGCCGGCAATGTAACAGTGCTTTGCCTGGAGTTTGCTGGATCGAAGGTATTCGGTCGTGCGCACCCATGCTTTTATTCCGACCGTTTGGTTCTGGAGGGAGCGGCGCGAAGCTCTTTTCTGTGTTGACATCAAGTGACTATGGATCCATGAAGAAAGTCGGAAGAAGAGAATTTCATGAAGGCCAGATGGTAGGACTAGCTAAGGGAGGTTCAAGTCTTCGCGCTGTTGAGAGACTTGCTTGGTATTCCGGGCTTCACAGCAGCGGTATGAAAGTGGGGGCGACGACACAGGTGAAGTGCAGAGTCCTACCTTTGAGGGTGAAAACCCAAGGTCTGGCCTTAACTGGTTGTGCCTGGCAATGGCCTTGGTGGAGGCATTGTTTTGAGAGCGGGGACTATCTTCAGGGTGAAAACCTAAGATCTTTGATCAGGCGACGACGGTGTTTGAGCACTGTTCCCTTCTTGGAGGCGTCATTTTTTGGAAAGTCTGTAAATCAGGTGTTGTTTTGGCGGTGGATGTATTGCTGTTGTTAGGCCCGAGATACTGTAGCGGGACTTTCGTTTCTAAGTTTTCTTTTTCCTTTTTTTTGACTGTGTGCATCCGTAGTGCCATTAGGGTGGTGCGTTGTTGCAGAGGCTGGGTGTAATGTATATCTTATTGATACTAATATATTCCCTTTATGGAAAAATGTAGAGGTAATCCCGATCATGTAGTCAATTCATAGGAGCAAATCAAAGGAGCAGTAGCAGCATAAATGAACGGCTCCAATCGCGTCATAGTTTCAGAAGTACTGGTTGGGCCTTTTGTACAAAATAAAATGGAGCAACTAACAACAATCAGCGAAGCATCATGTTGACTGCACCAATTCCCTCACATAATCAAGCTAGAAATCATTATCCGTAGCAAGCACACACATCAAAGCAAAACATATCCTCCCTGCTCAGTCTCTCGCTGCAACAACATGTTAAGTAGTCTAGCCTATTGTACAAATATGTGTATACGTATATTGTACCTGTACTGATCCTTATATATAGTGGAAAGACGTGAGGGCTGTTCACCCCACGCAAACCCTAAAACCACTTCGTTTATCTTGGTATCAGAGCGCCGCCGCCGCGAGCACCTCTCCGCGTCGCGCGGCTGTAGATCCGATCGGAGCCTGCCTCCGCTCCACTCTCACCGCGAGCACCTCTCCGCGGCATCATCATGTCGTCGCCTGCACTCACGACGACGGACCTCGGCGCCCTCACCTCTTCATCGACGGCCTCAACTCCTGCCGCGATCTCGCTCTCCGTTCCCGTTCGTCTCGACCATGGCAACTTCCTGCTGTGGAAGGGCCTCCTCCTGCCCAACCTCTCCGGCGCCGATCTTCACGGTCATCTCGATGGGACCAAGCCCGCGCCGGCGAAGGAGATCACCACGGGGGAGGGAGACAAGGCGGTGACCATCCCTAACTCCGCTTACCACCACTGGTGGACTCAGGATCAGAAGGTTCTGGGCTTTCTTCTCGGAGCTATGGAGCCATCCATCTCGTGCCAGCTGATTGGCTGCAAGACGGCGGCCGCAGCGTGGACATCCGTTCACGCCATGTTCGGCGCCCACAGCCGCGCCAACGTCCGGAATATCCGACGTCAACTTCAGAGCCTGCGGAAGGAGGATCGATCCGCAGCTGAATACATGCACATGATGAAGTCTCTGGCGGACTCCACGGCCGCCGCCGGCTCACCCATCTCCGACGACGACCTCGTCGATTACATCATCACCGGACTTGGCTCCGCGTACAACGGCATCGCAGCATCACTCACCGTTGGTAAAAAGTCTGTGCCCTATGTTGATTTCTATGCTCACATCCTCTCCTTCGAGGCACTCCAGGCGCAGCAGGCCCAAGTCAAAGGATGGACCTCGTCGGCCAACGCCGCCTCAAGACCAGCACCTCCGGCCGATCATCGCCCTCGTGCGCCAGACTACTACGCACAGCCCGCTCCGGGTGCATATCGCCCCAATGGCGGGGGCAACCCCTACGGGGGGCACAACCCCTACAGGGGGCAAAACTCCTACGGGGGTAACAACGCCTATGGAGGCGGCAACACCTTCGACAACCGTGGAGGCGGGAACGGCGGCGGTGGCCGCAACGGTCGCACCGGTGGTCGCGGCGGAGGTGGACGCAACGGCGGAGGAGGACGCCAGCGCTGGCGTCCACGCTGTGACTATTGCGGCTATTGGGGGCACCTTGCCACCGATTGCCGTCGTGCTGCGGAGGACCAACGCGCCAACAACAACTTCACCAACCAGCGCTCCGGCAACGCAGCCTCGACTAGTGGTGGCGGCAATCCTCAGTGGCACCTGGACAGCGGTGCCACTGACCACCTGACGAGTGAACTTGAGCGCCTTCAGTTCTATGAACGATATGGTGGCAAGGATCAAGTGCAAGTGGCAAATGGCTCAGGTCTGTCAATTTCGCATATTGGCTATTCGAATCTAGCTGGTTCATCACTTCATCTTAAAAACATTCTCCGTGTCCCTTACATTAGCAAAAATCTCCTTTCCGTTTTTCGCCTTGTTTCCAATAATGACGTGTTCGTTGAATTTCACCGTCATGCTTTCTTTGTAAAGGACAAGGTCACGAGGAGAATCGTCCTGCAAGGTAGAAGTCATGGAGGGCTCTATCCTATCCCATTCGCCAAAGCGACGTCAGCCTCCACTCGCCATGCCTTCGCTAGTGTCAAGGTCACCCCATCACAATGGCACCAACTCCTCGGTCATCCATCCAATAATGTAGTTCAATCCATCATTAGAACAAATGAACTCCCCTGTTCATCGTCAGACAATTTATCTCTTGTGTGTGATGCTTGTCAGCGTGCTAAAAGTCATCAGTTGCCTTATTCTTTGTCATCTCATGTTACTACTATGCCTCTTGAGTTGATACACACTGATGTTTGGGGTCCAGCGCGTGCTTCTTCAGGGGGGGTACAAGTATTATGTTAGCTTTGTCGATGACTATTCACGATTCTGGCAGATGAGTTCGCTGCACTCACACAGACAGGCACGTGGAAATTGGTCCCGCGCCCTCCTGGAGTTAACCTTGTTGGCAGTAAGTGGATTTTTAAAACTAAACACCGTCCTGATAGTAGCATTGACAAACACAAGGCCCGTTTGGTCGCGCGTGGTTTCATTCAGCAGCATGGCATCGACTATGGTGAAACATTTAGTCCGGTTGTGAAGCCCGCGACAGTCCGTCTTGTGCTCTCTCTTGCAGTATCTCGCGGCAGGTTCCTTCGTCAAGTTGATGTTAGCAATGCCTTTCTTCATGGTTTTCTGAATGAATATGTTTATATGCAGCAGCCCCCAGGTTTTGAGGATGCACGATACCCTTCACATGTATGCAAGCTCCAGCGGTCTATTTATGGTCTGAAGCAGTCGCCACGTGCCTTGTATGCTCGTCTGAGTCAGCATTTGTATGAGCTTGGTTTTTCGGCGTCCAAGGCCGATACATCTCTGTTTATCTTCTCTCAAGATGGTGTTGAGATTAACATGCTGGTTTATGTTGACGACATTGTTATCTCTGGCTCTACATCTGAGGCGGTGGATCGCTTGGTGCATGCTCTTGCTGCTTCGTTTCCCATTAAGGATATGGGCAAGCTGGATTATTTTCTTGGATTAGAAGCATCATACAATTCAAGGGGCGTGACATTGACTCAGCGGAAGTATGCACTTGACCTTCTTCATCGAGTCAATATGGAGAATTGTAATTCAGCTCCTACTCCTCTGATGACATCAGAGAGGTTAGTGCTGGCGTGCAGTTGACGTGCTTGCAACGGTGCCAGAAGGTAGCTCCTTGTGACGATAAAGCACACGTCCGTTGGAAACCCCAAGAGGAAGGTGTGATGCGTACAGCAGCAAGTTTTCCCTCAGTAAGAAACCAAGGTTTATCGAACCAGTAGGAGATGAAGGGCACGTGAAGGTTGTTGGTGACGGAGTGTAGTGCGGCGCAGCACCAGGGATTCCGGTGCCAACGTGGAATCTGCACAACACAATCAAAATACTTTGCCCCAACTTAACAGTGAGGTTGTCAATCTCACCGGCTTGCTGTAAACAAAGGATTAAACGTATGGTGTGGAGAATGATGTTTGCTTGCAAAGAACAATAGAGAACAATGATTGCAGTAGGTTGTATTTCAAATGTAAAAGAATGGAACGGAGTCCACAGTTCACTAGTGGTGTCTCTCCAATAAGATAAATAAGATGTTGGGTGAACAAATTACAGTTGGGCAATTGACAAATAGAGAGGGCATAACAATGCACATACATATCATGATGACTACTATGAGATTTACTTAGGGCATTACGACAAAGAACATAGACCGCTATCCAGCATGCATCTATGCCTAAAAAGTACACCTTCGGGTTAGCATCCACGCCACTTCCAGTATTAAGTTGCAAACAACAGACAATTGCATTAAGTACTTGATACGTCTCCAACGTATCTATAATTTCTGATGTTCCATGCTAGTTTTATGACAATACCTACATGTTTTGCTCACACTTTATATCGTTTTGATGCATTTTCCGGAACTAACCTATTGACGAGATGTCGAAGTGCCAGTTCCTGTTTTCTGCTGTTTTTGGTTCTAGAAATCTTACACAGGAAATATTCTTGGAATTGGATGAAATCAAGGCCCACGATCTTATATTTCACGGAAGCTTCCAGAGCACCGAAGAGGGACCAGAGGGGAGGCCCAGGGCCCCCACACAACATGGCGGCGCGGCCAGAGGTGGGTGATACGTCTCCGACGTATCGATAATTTCTTGTGTTCCATGCCACATTATTGATGATATCTACATGTTTTATGCACACTTTATGTCATATTCGTGCATTTTCTGGAACTAACCTATTAACAAGATGCCGAAGTGCCAGCTGCTGTTTTCTGCTGTTTTTGGTTTCAGAAATCCTAGTAAAGAAATATTCTCGGAATTGGACGAAATAAACGCCCAGGGTCCTATTTTGCCACGAAGCTTCCAGAAGACCGAAGAGGAGACGAAGTGGGGCCACGAGGTGGCCAGACTATAGGGCGGCGCGGCCCATGCCCTGGCCGCGCCGACCTATAGTGTGGGCCCCTCGTGCCGCCTCTTGACCTGCCCTTCCGCCTACAAATAGCCTCCGTCGCGAAACCCCCAGTACCGAGAGCCACGATACGGAAAACCCATCGAGACGCCGCCGCCGCCAATCCCATCTCGGGGGATTCTGGAGATCTCCTCCGGCACCCTGCCGGAGAGGGGATTCATCTCCCGGAGGACTCTACACCGCCATGGTCGCCTCCGGAGTGATGAGTGAGTAGTTCACCCCTGGACTATGGGTCCATAGCAGTAGCTAGATGGTTGTCTTCTCCTCATTGTGCTTCATTGTTGGATCTTGTGAGCTGCCTAACATGATCAAGATCATCTATCTGTAATACTATATGTTGTGTTTGTTGGGATCCGATGAATAGAGAATACTTGTTATGTTGATTATCAATTCATGTCTATGTGTTGTTTATGATCTTGCATGCTCTCCGTTACTAGTAGATGCTCTGGCCAAGTAGATGCTTGTAACTCCAAGAGGGAGTATTTATGCTCGATAGTGGGTTCATGTCTCCGTGAATCTGGGGAAGTGACAGAAATCTCTAAGATTATGGATGTGCTGTTGCCACTAGGGATAAAACATTGGTGCTATGTTCGAGGATGTAGTCACTGATTACATTACGCGCAATACTTAATGCAATTGTCTGTTGTTTTCAACTTAATACTGGAGGGGGTTCGGATGATAACCTGAAGGTGGACTTTTTAGGC
The DNA here is from genome assembly GCF_019359855.2 of Lolium perenne. Lineage (NCBI taxonomy): Eukaryota > Viridiplantae > Streptophyta > Magnoliopsida > Poales > Poaceae > Lolium > Lolium perenne. The sequence goes on along the minus strand of NC_067248.2, from coordinate 26,385,073 downwards.
ATAGATGCATGCTGGATAGCGGTCTATGTACTTTGTCGTAATGCCCAATTAAATCTCACTATACTTATCATGACATGTATGTGCATTGTTATGCCCTCTCTATTTGTCAATTGCCCGACTGTAATTTGTTCACCCAACATGCTTTCATCTTATGGGAGAGACACCTCTAGTGAACTGTGGACCCCGGTCCAATTCTCTTTACTGAAATACAATCTACTGCAATACTGTTTTACTGTTTTCTGCAAACAATCATCTTCCACACAATACGGTTAATCCTTTGTTACAGCAAGCCGGTGAGATTGACAACCTCACTGTTTCGTTGGGGCAAAGTACTTTGGTTGTGTTGTGCAGGTTCCACGTTGGCGCCGGAATCCCTGGTGTTGCGCCGCACTACATCCCGCCGCCATCAACCTTCAACGTGCTTCTTGGCTCCTCCTGGTTCGATAAACCTTGGTTTCTTTCTGAGGGAAAACTTGCTGTTGTGCGCATCATACCTTCCTCTTGGGGTTCCCAACGAACGTGTGAGTTACACGCCATCAAGCTCTTTTTCTGGCGCCGTTGCCGGTGAGATCAAGACACGCTGCAAGGGGAGTCTCCACTTCCCAATCTCTTTACTTTGTTTTAGTCTTGCTTTATTTTATTTACTACTTTGTTTGCTGCACTATATCAAAATACAAAAAAAATTAGTTGCTAGTTTTACTTTATTTGCTATCTCGTTTGCTATATCAAAAACACACAAAAAATAGTTACTTGCATTTACTTTATCTAGTTTGCTTTATTTACTGTTGCTAAAATGAATACTCCTGAAAATACTAAGTTGTGTGACTTCACAACCACAAATAATAATGATTTCTTATGCACACCTATTGCTCCACCTGCTACTACAGCAGAATTCTTTGAAATTAAACCTGCTTTACTGAATCTTGTTATGCGAGAGCAATTTTCTGGTATTAGTTCTGATGATGCTGCTGCCCATCTCAATAATTTTGTTGAATTGTGTGAAATGCAAAAATATAAAGATGTACATGGTGACATTATAAAACTAAAATTGTTCCCTTTCTCATTAAGAGGAAGAGCTAAAGATTGGTTGCTATCTCTGCCTAAGAATAGTATTGATTCATGGACTAAATGCAAGGATGCTTTTATTGGTAGATATTATCCCCCTGCTAAAATTATATCTTTGAGGAGTAGCATAATGAATTTTAAACAATTAGATACTGAACATGTTGCACAAGCATGGGAAAGAATGAAATCTCTGGTTAAAAATTGCCCAACCCATGGACTGACTACTTGGATGATCATCCAAACCTTTTATGCAGGACTGAATTTTTCTTCGCGGAACTTATTGGATTCAGCTGCTGGAGGTACCTTTATGTCCATCACTCTTGGTGAAGCAACAAAGCTCCTTGATAATATGATGATTAATTACTCTGAATGGCACACGGAAAGAGCTCCACAAGGTAAGAAGGTAAATTCTGTTGAAGAATCCTCTTCCTTGAATGATAAGATTGATGCTATTATGTCCATGCTTGTGAATGATAGGACTAATGTTGATCCTAATAATGTTCCATTAGCTTCATTGGTTGCCCAAGAAAAACATGTTGATGTAAACTTCATTAAAAATAATAATTTCAACAACAATGCTTATCGGAACAATTCTAGTAATAACTATAGGCCATATCCTTATAATAATGGTAACGGTTATGCTAATTCTTATGGGAATTCTTACAATAATAATAGGAATACACCCCCTGGACTTGAAGCTATGCTTAAAGAATTTATTAGTACACAAACTGCCTTTAACAAATCTGTTGAGGAAAAACTCAATAAAATTGATATTCTCGCTTCTAAGGTTGATAGTCTTGCCTCTGATGTTGATCTTTTGAAATCAAAAGTTATGCCTAATAGGGACATTGAAAATAAAATTGTTACTACAGCAAATGCGATCCAAGTTAGAATTAATGAGAATATAAGATTAATGGCTGAATTGCGTGCTAGGTGGGATAGAGAAGAAAATGAAAAACTAGCTAAAGAGAAAAATGTAGCTAAAGTTTGGACTATTACCACCACAAGTAATGTTGATTCCTCACATGTTGCTGCATCTCCTACTAACAATGGTAAAATAATTGGTGTTGGTAATGTTTCTACTCCTAGTGCAAAGCGCGCAAAATTACCTGAAATTGCTAAAACTGCTGAAACTGCTTGTGATAAAACTGCTGAAATTTTTTCCAACCTTGGGGATGATGATCCCATTGCTGTAGCTCATAATGATTTAGATTTTGATGATTGCCACATCTCTGAAGTTATAAAGTTCTTGCAAAAACTTGCTAAAAGTCCTAATGTTAGTGCTATAAACTTGGCTTTCACAAAACATATTACAAATGCTCTCATAAAAGCTAGAGAAGAGAAACTAAAACTTGAAACTTCTATTCCTAGAAAGTTAGAGGATGGTTGGGAACCCATCATTAAAATGAGGGTCAGTGATTTTGATTGTAATGCTTTATGTGATCTTGGTGCAAGTATTTCTGTGATGCCTAAGAAAGTCTATGATATGCTTGACTTGCCACCATTGAAAAATTGTTATTTGGATGTTAATCTCGCTGATAATGCTAAAAAGAAACCTTTGGGAAGAGTTGATAATGTTCATATTATGGTTAACAATAACCTTGTCCCCGTTGATTTTGTTGTCTTGGATATTGAATGCAATGCATCTTGCCCCATTATATTGGGAAGACCTTTTCTTCGAACCGTTGGTGCTACTATTGATATGAAGGAAGGTAATATTAAATATCAATTTCCTCTCAAGAAAGGTATGGAACACTTCCCTAGAAAGAGAATGAAGTTACCTTATGATTCTATTATTAGAACAAATTATGATGTTGATGCTTCGTCTCTTGATGTTACTTGATTTACACTTTCTGCGCCTAGCTGAAAGGCGTTAAAGAAAAGCGCTTATGGGAGACAACCCATGTTTTTACTTCAGTACTTTGTTTTTATTTTGTGTCTTGGAAGTTGTTTACTACTGTAACAACCTCTCCTTATCTTAGTTTTGTGTTTTATTGTGCCAAGTAAAGTCGTTGATAGAAAAGTTCATACTAGATTTGGATTACTGCGCAGTTTCAGATTTCTTTGCTGTCACGAATTTCGACCTGCCTCCCTGTAGGTAGCTCAGAAAAATATGCCAATTTACGTGCATGATCCTCAGATATGTACGCAACTTTCATTCAATTTGGGCATTTTCATTTGAGCAAGTCTGGTGCCATTTTAAAATTCGTCAATACGAACTGTTCTGTTTTGACAGATTCTGCCTTTTATTTCGCATTGCCTCTTTTGCTATGTTGGATGAATTTGTTTGATCCATTAATGTCCAGTAGCTTTATGCAATGTTCAGAAGTGTTAAGAATGATTGTGTCACCTCTGAACATGTTAATTTTTATTGTGCACTAACCCTCTATGAGTTGTTTCGAGTTTGGTGTGGAGGAAGTTTTCAAGGATCAAGAGAGGAGTATGATGCAATATGATCAAGGAGAGTGAAAGCTCTAAGCTTGGGGATGCCCCGGTGGTTCACCCCTGCATATTCTAAGAAGACTCAAGCGTCTAAGCTTGGGGATGCCCAAGGCATCCCCTTCTTCATCGACAACATTATCAGGTTCCTCCCCTGAAACTATATTTTTATTCCGTCACATCTTATGTGCTTTGCTTGGAGCGTCGGTTTGTTTTTGTTTTTGTTTTGTCTGAATAAAATGGATCCTAGCATTCACTGTATGGGAGAGAGACACGCTCCGCTGTAGCATATGGACAAGTATGTCCTTAGGCTTTACTCATAATATTCATGGCGAAGTTTCTTCTTCGTTAAATTGTTATATGGTTGGAATTGGAAAATGATACATGTAGTAATTCTAAAATGTCTTGAATAATTTGATACTTGGCAATTGTTGTGCTCATGTTTAAGCTCTTGCATCATATACTTTGCACCCATTAATGAAGAAACACCTAGAGCTTGCTAATTTGGTTTGCATATTTGGTCTCTCTAAAGTCTAGATAATATCTAGTATTGAGTTTGAACAACAAGGAAGACGGTGTAGATTCTTATAATGTTTACAATATGTCTTTTATGTGAGTTTTGCTGCGCCGTTCATCCTTGTGTTTGTTTCAAATAACCTTGCTAGCCTAAACCTTGTATCGAGAGGGAATACTTCTCATGCATCCAAAATCCTTGAGCCAACCACTATGCCATTTGTGTCCACCATACCTACCTACTACATGGTATTTCTCCGCCATTCCAAAGTAAATTGCTTGAGTGCTACCTTTAAAATTCCATCATTCACCTTTGCAATATATAGCTCATGGGACAAATAGCTTAAAAACTATTGTGGTATTGAATATGTACTTATGCACTTTATCTCTTATTAAGTTGCTTGTTGTGCGATAACCATGTTTCTGGGGACGCCATCAACTATTCTTTGTTGAATATCATGTGAGTTGCTATGCATGTTCGTCTTGTCTGAAGTAAGGGAGATCTACCACCTTATGGTTAAGCATGCATATTGTTAGAGAAGAACATTGGGCCGCTAACTAAAGCCATGATTCATGGTGGAAGTTTCAGTTTTGGACATATATCCTCAATCTCATATGAGAATAATAATTGTTGCCACATGCTTATGCATTAAAGAGGAGTCCATTATCTGTTGTCCATGTTGTCCCGGTATGGATGTCTAAGTTGAGAATAATCAAAAGCGAGAAATCCAAAATGCGAGCTTTCTCCTTAGACCTTTGTACAGGCGGCATGGAGGTACCCCATTGTGACACTTGGTTAAAACATGTGTATTGCGATGATCCGGTAGTCCAAGCTAATTAGGACAAGGTGCGGGCACTATTAGTATACTATGCATGAGGCTTGCAACTTGTAAGATATAATTTACATAACTCATATGCTTTATTACTACCGTTGACAAAATTGTTTCATGTTTCCAAAATAAAAGCTCTAGCACAAATATAGCAATCGATGCTTTTCCTCTTTGAAGGACCATTCTTTTTACTTTTATGTTGAGTCAGTTCACCTATCTCTCTCCACCTCAAGAAGCAAACACTTGTGTGAACTGTGCATTGATTCCTACATACTTGCATATTGCACTTATTATATTACTCTATGTTGACAATTATCCATGAGATATACATGTTACAAGTTGAAAGCAACCGCTGAAACTTAATCTTCCTTTGTGTTGCTTCAACGCCTTTACTTTGAATTATTGCTTTATGAGTTAACTCTTATGCAAGACTTATTGATGCTTGTCTTGAAGTACTATTCATGAAAAGTCTTTGCTACATGATTCACTTGTTTACTCATGTCATTACCATTGTTTTGATCGCTGCATTCACTACATATGCTTACAAATAGTATGATCAAGGTTATGATGGCATGTCACTCCAGAAATTATCTTTGTTATCATTTTACCTGCTCGGGACGAGCAGAACTAAGCTTGGGGATGCTGATACGTCTCCGACGTATCGATAATTTCTTGTGTTCCATGCCACATTATTGATGATATCTACATGTTTTATGCACACTTTATGTCATATTCGTGCATTTTCTGGAACTAACCTATTAACAAGATGCCGAAGTGCCACCATTTTCTGCTGTTTTTGGTTTCAGAAATCCTAGTAAAGAAATATTCTCGGAATTGGACGAAATCAACGCCCAGGGTCCTATTTTGCCACGAAGCTTCCAGAAGACCGAAGAGGAGACGAAGTGGGGCCACGAGGTGGCCAGACTATAGGGCGGCGCGGCCCAAGCCCTGGCCGCGCCGACCTATAGTATGGGCCCCTCGTGCCGCCTCTTGACCTGCCCTTCCGCCTACAAATAGCCTCCGTCGCGAAACCCCCAGTACCGAGAGCCACGATACGGAAAACCTCACTGAGACGCCGCCGCCGCCAATCCCATCTCGGGGGATTCTGGAGATCTCCTCCGGCACCCTGCCGGAGAGGGGATTCATCTCCCGGAGGACTCTACACCGCCATGGTCGCCTCCGGAGTGATGAGTGAGTAGTTCACCCCTGGACTATGGGTCCATAGCAGTAGCTAGATGGTTGTCTCCTCCTCATTGTGCTTCATTGTTGGATCTTGTGAGCTGCCTAACATGATCAAGATCATCTATCTGTAATACTATATGTTGTGTTTGTTGGGATCCGATGAATAGAGAATACTTGTTATGTTGATTATCAATTCATGTCTGTGTGTTGTTTATGATCTTGCATGCTCTCCGTTACTAGTAGATGCTCTGGCCAAGTAGATGCTTGTAACTCCAAGAGGGAGTATTTATGCTCGATAGTGGGTTCATGTCTCCATGAATCTGGGGAAGTGACAGAAATCTCTAAGATTATGGATGTGCTGTTGCCACTAGGGATAAAACATTGGTGCTATGTTCGAGGATGTAGTCACTGATTACATTACGCGCAATACTTAATGCAATTGTCTGTTGTTTTCAACTTAATACTGGAGGGGGTTCGGATGATAACCTGAAGGTGGACTTTTTAGGCATAGATGCATGCTGGATAGCGGTCTATGTACTTTGTCGTAATGCCCAATTAAATCTCACTATACTTATCATGACATGTATGTGCATTGTTATGCCCTCTCTATTTGTCAATTGCCCGACTGTAATTTGTTCACCCAACATGCTTTCATCTTATGGGAGAGACACCTCTAGTGAACTGTGGACCCCGGTCCAATTCTCTTTACTGAAATACAATCTACTGCAATACTTTGTTTCTTGTTTTACGCAAACAATCATCTTCCACACAATACGGTTAATCCTTTGTTACAGCAAGCCGGTGAGATTGACAACCTCACTGTTTCGTTGGGGCAAAGTACTTTGGTTGTGTTGTGCAGGTTCCACGTTGGCGCCGGAATCCCTGGTGTTGCGCCGCACTACATCCCGCCGCCATCAACCTTCAACGTGCTTCTTGGCTCCTCCTGGTTCGATAAACCTTGGTTTCTTTCTGAGGGAAAACTTGCTGCTGTGCGCATCATACCTTCCTCTTGGGGTTCCCAACGAACGTCTGAGTTACACGCCATCAGTGGGGGCGCGCCCCCCTACTGTGTGGGCCCCCCCAGGGCCCCTCCGACTCCGACTCTTCGCCTATAAGATCCCCCGTGACCTAAAACTTCGACACGAATAAGCCACGATACGAGAAAAGTTCCAGAGCCTCCGCCATCGTGAAGCCAAGATTCGGGGGACAGAAGTCTCTGTTCCGGCACGCCGCTAGGACGGGGAATTGCCCCCAGAAGGCATCTCCACCGACACCACTGATAACCCACAAGTATAAGGGATCGCGACAGTCTTCGAGGGTAGTATAACCCAAATTTATTGATTCGACACAAGGGGAGGTAAAGAATACTTATAAGCCTTAACAACTGAGTTGTCAATTCAGCTGCACCTGGAAAAGCACTAGTAACAGGGGTGATGTGAAAGTAGCAGTAATATGAGAGCAGTAGTAACAGTAACACAGCAGCAGTAATAGTAACACAGGAGCAATGGCACCGGAAAATAGTTGATACTACTTCCAATGACATGTAGAACAAGTATATTATGATGAAAGATGGACCGGGGTTCCCTGCGATCTACACTAGTGGTAACTCTCCAATAAGTGACAAGTGTTGGGTGAACAAATTACAATTGGGCAATTGATAGGAATCAAAGCATTAAGAAAGAACATCAGGCTTATTAATTATGTAGGCATGTTTTCCAATATAGTCGTACGTGCTCGCAATGAGAAACTTGCACAACATCTTTTGTCCTACCAGCCGGTGGCAGCCGGGCCTCAAGGGAAACTACTGGATATTAAGGTACTCCTTTTAATAGAGCACCGGAGCAAAGCATTAACACTCCGTGAAAACATGTGATCCTCACATCACTACCATCCCCTCCGGTTGTCCCGATTCTTGTCACTTCGGGGCATTTGGTTCCGGACAGTGACATGTGCATACAACTTGTAGATACAATCTAAGCAATAATTATAGAGCTCAAATCTAAGATCATGCCACTCGGGCCCTAGTGACAAGCATTAAGCATAACAAGATTGCAGCAACAATAACTTCACAAACTTTATAGATAGACTAATCATAATGTATCATCCATCGGATCCCAACAAACACAACACCGATTACATCAGATGAATCTCAATCATGTAAGGCAGCTCATGAGACCATTGTATTGAAGTACATGGGGGAGAGTATACCGACATAGCTACTGCTAGAACCCGTAGTCCATGGGGGAACTACTCACGGAGCATGGCGGAGGCGGTGGCGTTGATGGAGATGGCTTCCGGGGGCACTTCCCCGTCCCGGCAGGGTGCCGGAACAGAGAGTTCTGTCCCCCGAATTGGAGTTTCGCGACGGTGGCCGCGCCCCTGGAGTCTTTCTGGAGTTTCGTCAATTGGTACGGTGTTTTTAGGTCGAAAGGGGTTTTATAGGCGAAGAGGCGGCGCAGGGGGGCACCTGGGGGCGCCTCACCCTAGGCTGGCGCGGGCCCAGGCTTGGTCGCACCGCCTTAGGGTGTGGTGGCCCTCTGGCCCCTCTCCGACTCTTCTTCGGTGTTCTGGATGCTTCCGGGAAAAATAGGAGGTTTGGCGTTGATTTCGTCCAATTCCGAGAATATTGCCCGAACAGCCTTTCTGGAACCAAAAACAGCAGAAAACAGGAACTGGCACTGTGGCATCTCGTTAATAGGTTAGTTCCGGAAAATGCATGAAAACATTATAAAGTGCAAGCAAAACATGTAAGTATTGTCATAAAACAAGCATGGAACAACAAAATTTATGGATACGTCGGGGACGTATCAGCATCCCCAAGCTTAGTTCCTGCTCGTCCCGAGCAGGTAAACGATAAAAAAGAATAATTTCTGTAGTGACATGCTACTTACATAACCTTGATCATACTATTACAAAGCATATGAAATGAATGAAGTGACTCAAGGCAATGATCTATAGTTGCTAACAAATAGATAACATATAGCAAAACTTTTCATGAAGAGTACTTTCAAGACAAGCATCAAAAGTCTTGCACAAGAGTTAACTCATAAAGCAATAAATTCAAAGTAAAGGCATCGAAGCAACACAAAGGAAGATTAAAGTTTCAGCGGTTGCTTTCAACTTTCAACATGCATATCTCATGGATATTGTCAACATAAAGAAATATAATGAATGCAAATACGCAAGTATGTAAGAATCAATGCACAGTTGACACAAGTGTTTGCTTCTAAGGTGGAAGAAAGTAGGTAAACTGACTCAACATAAAAGTAAAAGAATGGCCCTTCACAGAGGGAAGCATGGATTGCTATATTTGTGCTAGAGCTTTGGTTTTGAAAACATAAAGAGAGCATAAAAAGTAAAATTTTGAGAGGTGTTTGTTGTTGTCAACGAATGGTAGTGGGCACTCTAAACCCCTTGCCAGACAAACCTTCAAAGAGCGGCTCCCATGAATTATTTTTATTTTTGGGTGGCACTCCTTCCAACCTTTCTTTCACAAACCATGGCTAACCGAATCCTCGGGTGCCTGCCAACAATCTCATACCATGAAGGAGTGCCTTTTTATTTTAGTTTTATTATGATGACACTCCTCCCAACCTTTGCTTACACAAGCCATGGCTAACCGAATCCTTCGGGTGCCGTCCAACAATCACATACCATGGAGGAGTGTCTATTTTTGTTAATTAATTTGGGACTGGGAATCCCATTGTCAGCTCTTTTTGCAAAATTATTGGATAAGCGGATGAAGCCACTAGTCCATTGGTGAAAGTTGCCCAACAAGATTGAAAGATAAACACCACATACTTCCTCATGAGCTATAAAACATTAACACAAATTGAGAAGCATTTTGAATTGTTTAAAGGTAGCACTCAAGCAATTTACTTTGGAATGGCAGGAAATACCACACAGTAGGTAGGTATGGTGGACACAAATGGCATAGGTTTTGGCTCAAGATTTTGGATGCACGAGAAGCATTCCCTCTCAGTACAAGGTTTTTGGCTAGCAAGGTTGTTTGAAGCAAGCACAAGTATAAACCGGTACAGCAAAACTTACATAAGAACATATTGCAAGCATTATAATACTCTACACTGTCTTCCTTGTTGCTCAAACACTTTTACCAGAAAATATCTAGACCTTAAGAGAGATCAATTATGCAAACCAATTTTAACAAGCTCTACAGTAGTTCTCCATTAATAGGTTTAAACTACATGAAAAAACTTAATCTACTTGAGAGCTCAAAACAATTGCCAAGTGTCAAATTATCCAAGACATATGAGGCATTTTCTTTTTCCAACCAAATAAAGATAAGTATTGTAGCTTCCAACTTTTATCATTGAACCTTAAAAGTAAAACGAAGAACAAGTGTTCATATGAAAAAGCGGAGCATGTCTCTCTCCCAAACAAGGATTGCTAGGATCCGAATTTATTCAAACACAAACAAAAATAAAAGCACACAGACGCTCCAAGTAAAGCACATATGATGTGACCGAATAAAAATATAGTTTCAGGGGAGGAACCTGATAAGTTGATGAAGAAGGGAATGCCTTGGGCATCCCCAAGCTTAGACGCTTGAGTCTTCTTGAAATATGCAGGGATGAACCACGGGGGCATCCCCAAGCTTAGACTTTTCACTCTTCTTGATCATATATCATCCTCCTCTCTTGACCCTTGAAAACTTCCTTCACATCAAACTTCTCATAAATTTCATTAGAGGGGTTAGTACTCAAAAAATTTGAATCCACCTTGGTCCTGTAGTGGCACATTGCAAGAACTCAATAAAACATTAGCTACAGCTCTCTACGTCTAGAAAAGCTCGCTTAAAGTCCACAAGAGACAATGCAAAAAACAGAGACAGAATCTGCCAAAACAGAACAGCCAGTAAAGACGAATTTAAAAGAAATACTTCCGTTGCTCAAATCAGAAAACTCAAAACTAACGAAAGTTGCGTACATATCTGAGGAACACGCACGTAAATTGGCATATTTTTCTGATTTTTCTACAGAGAAAAGAGCCCAGATTCGTGACAGATAGAAATCTGTTTCTGCGCAGAAATCCAAATCTAGCATCAACCTTCGATTAGAGGCTTCACTTGGCACAACAAAACACAAAACTAAGATAAGGAGAGGTTGCTACAGTAGTAAACAACTTCCAAGATACAAATATAAAACAAAGTACTGTAGCAAAATAACACATGGGTTATCTCCCAAGAAGTTCTTTCTTTATAGCCATTAAGATGGGCTCAGCAGTTTTGATGATGCACTCGCAAGAAATAGTATTTGAAGCAAAAGAGAGCATCAAAAGGCAAATCCAAAAAAAAATTAAGTCTAACATGGTTCCTATGCAAAGGAATCTTGTAAATAAACAAGTTCATGAAAAGCAAAGTAACAAGCATAGGAAGATAGAACAAGTGTAACTTCAAAATTTTAAGCACATAGAGAGGTGTTTCATTACCATGCAAATTTCTACAACCATATTTCCCTCTCTCATAATAATTTTCAGTAGCTTCATGAACAAACTCAACAATATAACTATCACATGCAACATACTTTTCATGATTTCCAAACACATAATTTTTATCAAGTTCAAGAATAGTGGAATTAAAACTTTCAAACTTACTTTTATTAATAATATAACAAGGTAGTTGGTCAATCTCAATAGATATGGGACTCATAGATAAAGTCAATAGCTCTCCAATCCCATTTTCATTAGTAGTACAATTAATAGTATCAAGTAACATAGGACCATCATCTAGAGCTTTATCATAAACATTTGCTACGCAAAATTCTTTAGTACCATGCATTTCGACATCAGGCACAAACAAAGCATTATCATAAGATTTATCAAAGTAGCATGGATTATCATATATAACAGTAGCATAATTATTCTCACAAGTTTTACTCATAGGTACTATTTCAAGAGAATCCACAGGAACATAACATTCAACCACTTTCGGTAAGCATGGAGGACAATCAAATAGTGTAAGAGATAAAGAGTTACTCTCATTAGAAGGTTGGCATGGGTAGCTAATCCATTCTTCCTCCTTTTGTTCGTCGCTCTCCTCTTCTTTTTCATCCAATGAGCTTTCAAGTTCATCAATTTCTTCTTCCACCGGTTCCTGCAAATTGTGAGTGCATTCTTGCGCATTAATGTGTCTCTCTTTATAATCAAGGATATAAGGATTCCTACTGTAGCATTCTATGCAAGAATTAAGGATAGTAGAGACATAATCTTTAAGGTCCTTACAAATAGCACAAGTTTCATAATTCTCAACCATGAAGGATTCTATCTCGGAGGCTCCCATAAATAAGACAAATTGTTCTACCTCTTCGAACCCATAATGAATATAGCAATTCCGATTATAGCTCTTAATAAAATATTCCTCACTAAAGCCACATTGAAATTTAAAATGTTTATCCTGTTGAGAGCAACAGTTTATATCATGGCGTCTAAGCAAGATTCTAGCCATTGTATTCAATTTTTCTATCATAGCACTCATTATTTTACCAGTTCTTGATTCTCTATAACAATTATAACATTCCATAAGCTCCAAGTAGGTTGTTGGTTCTCCCATAATAGCAGTTATTAATTTTTTGGTTTTTCAAATTTTTATGGATTTTTGGGTATATGAGACAAATAAAATAAGACAAAAATAAACTAAGCAGAAGTAAACTACGCAAACTAATACTAGACAGAAATAAACTAAGCACAAATAAACTAGACAAAAGTAAACTAAGCAAAACAAAATAAAATAAGACAGAGAGAGTGGTAGAGTGTACTCCCCAGGTGAACTTATGAGTAGAGCTATGCCTCCCCGGCAACGGTGCCAGAAAACAGTCTTGATAACCCACAAGTATAGGGGATCGCGGCAGTTTTCGAGGGTAGTATAACCCAAATTTATTGATTCGACACAAGGGGAGGTAAAGAATACTTATAAGCCTTAACAACTGAGTTGTCAATTCAGCTGCACCTGGAAAAGCACTAGTAAGAGGGGTGATGTGAAAGTAGCAGTAATATGAGAGCAGTAGTAACAGTAACACAGCAGCAGTAATAGTAACACAGGAGCAATGGCACCGAAAAATAGTTGATACTACTTCCAATGACATGTAGAACAAGTATATTATGATGAAAGATGGACCGGGGTTCCCAGCGATCTACACTAGTGATAACTCTCCAATAAGTGACAAGTGTTGGGTGAACAAATTACAATTGGGCAATTGATAGGAATCAAAGCATTAAGAAAGAACATCAGGCTTATTAATTATGTAGGCATGTTTTCCAATATAGTCGTACGTGCTCGCAATGAGAAACTTGCACAACATCTTTTGTCCTACCAGCCGGTGGCAGCCGGGCCTCAAGGGAAACTACTGGATATTAAGGTACTCCTTTTAATAGAGCACCGGAGCAAAGCATTAACACTCCGTGAAAACATGTGATCCTCACATCACTACCATCCCCTCCGGTTGTCCCGATTCTTGTCACTTCGGGGCCTTTGGTTCCGGACAGTGACATGTGCATACAACTTGTAGATACAATCAAAGCAATAATTATAGAGCTCAAATCTAAGATCATGCCACTCGGGCCCTAGTGACAAGCATTAAGCATAACAAGATTACAGCAACAATAACTTCACAAACTTTATAGATAGACTAATCATAATGTATCATCCATCGGATCCCAACAAACACAACATCGATTACATCAGATGAATCTCAATCATGTAAGGCAGCTCATGAGACCATTGTATTGAAGTACATGGGGGAGAGTATACCGACATAGCTACTGCTAGAACCCGTAGTCCATGGGGGAACTACTCACGGAGCATGGCGGAGGCGGTGGCGTTGATGGAGATGGCTTCCGGGGGCACTTCCCCGTCCCGGCAGGGTGCCGAAACAGAGAGTTCTGTCCCCCGAATTGGAGTTTCGCGACGGTGGCGGCGCCCCTGGAGTCTTTCTAGAGTTTCGTCAATTGGTACGGTGTTTTTAGGTCGAAAGGGGTTTTATAGGCGAAGAGGCGGTGCAGGGGGGCACCTGGGGGCGCCTCACCCTAGGCTGGCGCGGGCCCAGGCTTGGCCGCGCCGCCTTAGGGTGTGGTGGCCCTCTGGCCCCTCTCCGACTCTTCTTCGGTGTTCTGGATGCTTCCGGGAAAAATAGGAGGTTTGGCGTTGATTTCGTCCAATTCCGAGAATATTGCCCGAACAGCCTTTCTGGAACCAAAAACAGCAGAAAACAGGAACTGGCACTGTGGCATCTCGTTAATAGGTTAGTTCCGGAAAATGCATGAAAACATTATAAAGTGCAAGCAAAACATGTAAGTATTGTCATAAAACAAGCATGGAACAACAGAAATTATGGATACGTCGGGGACGTATCAACCACCGCCATCTTCATCGCCGCTGCTGTCTCCTATGATGAGGAGGGATTAGTTCTCCCCCGAGGCTAAGGGCTGTACCGGTAGCTATGTGGTTAATCTCTCTCCCATGTACTTCAATACAATGATCTCATGAGCTGCCTTACATGATTGAGATTCATATGATGAGCTTTGTATCACTATTAATCTATGTGCTACTCTAGTGATGTTATTAAAGTACTCTATTCCTCCTCCATGATGTAATGGTGACAGTGTGTGCATCATGTAGTACTTGGCGTAGTTTATGATTGTAATCTCTTGTAGATTATGAAGTTAACTATTACTATGATAGTATTGATGTGATCTATTCCCCCTTTCATAGTCTGTCAGTGACGGTGTGCATGCTATGTTAGTACTCGGTATAAATGCGTTGGTCTATCATGCACTCTAAGGTTATTTAAATATGAACATCGAATGTTGTGGAGCTTGTTAACTCCGGCATTGAGGTGCTCTTGTAGCCCTACACAATGAATGGTGTTTGTCATCCAACAAGAGAGTGTAGAGTAGTTTTATTATGTGATCAATGTTGAGAGTGTCCACTAGTGAAAGTATGATCCCTAGGCCTTGTTTCCAAACATCGAATCTCCGCTTATTTACTGTTCTGTTGCATGTTTACTTGCTGCCATATTTATTTCAGATTGCTATTACCACTCATATTCATCCATATTACTTGTATTTCACTATCTCTTCGCCGAACTAGTGCACCTATACACCTGACAAGTGTATTAGGTGTGTCAAGAGACTTCTTGTATCGTGATTGCAGTGTTGCTTGAGAGGGATATCTTTGACCTCTTCCTCCCTGAGTTTGATAAACCTTGGGTGATTCACTTAAGGGAAACTTGCTGTTGTTCTACAAACCTCTGCTCTTGGAGGCCCAACACTGTCTACAGGAAAAGAAGCCAACAGTAGACAGCAAGCTATTTTCTGGCGCCGTTGCCGGGGAGGTAAGGTAAAAGGTATTCACATCCTCCGACTACTAAGCTATTTCCTAGCACTGTTGCCGGTGTGTGAGTGCTCGAAGCTATTTCCTTTAGATCCTGCAATTGCATCTTTTTGTTTCTTGTTTTTTCACTAGTTTGGCATAATGGAAAATAGCAATGAGCTTTTTAATCTATTTCCTGAGTTAAGACATGAATGGTGTGTCGCAAAAATTAAAAAACCTATGGAACCTTATTTGCATGCTAGTAGCAATGATATTAGTATGAACGCTTCGAACACCATTGTTGCTAATGCTATGGAAAATTCTAAGCTTGGGGAAGCTCGTTTTGATGAGCATGATATTTTTAGTCCCCCAAGCATGGAGGAGAAAATTTACTTTGATGATACTTTACCTCCTATATATGATGATTGCAATGATGACTATCATATTTTCAGTCCACCTACTATTGAGGAGAAAATTAATTATGATTATAATATGCCTCCTATATTTGATGATTATGGTGATAATGATAGCTACCTTGTTGAATTTGCTCCCACTACAATTAATAAGAATGACTATGCTTATGTTGGGAGTAGTAATTATTTTAAGCATGAGACTCATGATAAGAATGCTTTATGTGATATTTATATTGTTGAGTTTGTTCATGATGCTACTGGAAATTATTATGAGAGAGGAAAATATGGTTGTAGAAATTTTCATGTTACTAAAACACCTCTCTACATGCTGAAAATTTTGAAGTTACTCGTGTTTTATCTTCCTATGCTTGTCACTTTGCTCCTCATGAATTTATTTGTGTACAAGATTCCTATGCATAGGAAGCGGGTTAGGCTTAAATTTGTTTCATACTTGCTTTTTGATGCTCTCTTTGCTTAAACTCTTGTTACTTATGTGAGCATCATTAAAATTGCTGAGCCCATCTTAACGGCTATAAAGAAAGCACTTCTTGGGAGATAACCCGTGTTTTTATTTTGCTACTGTTTTGTTGTGTCTTGGAAGTTGTTACTACTGTAGCAACCTCTCCTTATCTTTATCTTATTGCATTGTTGTGCCAAGTGATACGCATACAGCACGCGTCCGTTGGGAACCCCAAGAGGAAGGTGTGATGCGCACAGCGGCAAGTTTTCCCTCAGTATGAAACCAAGGTTTATCGAACCAGTAGGAGTCAAGAAGCACGTTGAAGGTTGATGGCAGCGAGATGTAGTGCGGCGCAACACCAGGGATTTCGGCGCCAACGTGGAACCTGCACAACACAAACCAAGTACTTTGCCCCAACGTAACAGCGAGGTTGTCAATCTCACCGGCTTGCTGTAACAAAGGATTAGATGTATAGTGTGGATGATGATTGTTTGCAGAAAACAGTAGAACAAGTATTGCAGTAGATTGTATTTCAATATAGAGAATTGGACCGGGGTCCACAGTTCACTAGAGGTGTCTCTCCCATAAGATAAACAGCATGTTGGGTGAACAAATTACAGTTGGGCAATTGACAAATAGAGAGGGCATGACCATGCACATACATATCATGATGAGTATTGTGAGATTTAATTGGGCATTACGACAAAGTACATAGACCGCTATCCAGCATGCATCTATGCCTAAAAAGTCCACCTTCAGGTTATCATCTGAACCCCTTCCAGTATTAAGTTGCTAACAACAGACAATTGCATTAAGTATTGCGCGTAATGTAATCAGTAACTACATCCTCGAACATAGCACCAATGTTTTATCCCTAGTGGCAACAGCACATCCATAATCTTAGAGATTTCTGTCACTTCCCCGGATTCACGGAGACATGAACCCACTATCGAGCATAAATACTCCCTCTTGGAGTTACAAGCATCTACTTGGCCAGAGCATCTACTAGTAACGGAGAGCATGCAAGATCATAAACAACACATAGACATAATTTTATAATCAACATAACAAGTATGCTCTATTCATCGGATCCCAACAAACACAACATATAGAATTACAGATAGATGATCTTGATCATGTTCGGCAGCTCACAAGACCCGACAATTAAGCATAATGGGGAGAAGACAACCATCTAGCTACTGCTATGGACCCATAGTCCAGGGGTAGACTACTCACACATCACTCCGGAGGCGACCATGGCGGCGTAGAGTCCTCCGGGAGATGATTCCCCTCTCCGGCAGGGTGCCGGAGGCGATCTCCTGAATCCCCCGAGATGGGATTGGCGGCGGCGGCGTCTCTGGAAGGTTTTCCGTATCGTGGCTCTCGGTACTGGGGGTTTCGTGATGAAGGCTTTAAGTAGGCGGAAGGGCAGGTCAGGGGGCACACGAGGGCCCCACACCATAGGTCGGCGCAGCCAAGGGTGGGGCCGCGCCGCCCTATGGTTTGGCCGCCTCGTGGCCCCACTTCGTCTCCTCTTCGGTCTTCTGGAAGCTTCGTGGCAAAATAGGACCCTGGGCGTTGATTTCGTCCAATTCCGAGAATATTTCCTTACTAGGATTTCTGAAACCAAAAACAGCAGAAAACGAATTGGCACTTCGGCATCTTGTTAATAGGTTAGTTCCAGAAAATGCACGAATATGACATAAAGTGTGCATAAAACATGTAGATATCATCAATAATGTGGCATGGAACATAAGAAATTATCGATACGTCGGAGACGTATCAGCATCCCCAAGCTTAGTTCCTGCTCGTCCCGAGCAGGTAAACGATAAACACAGATAATTTCTAGAGTGACATGCCATCATAACCTTGATCATACTATTTGTAAAGCATATGTAGTGAATGCAGCGATCAAAACAATGTATATGACATGAGTAAACAACTGAATCATATAGCAAAGACTTTACATGAATAGTACTTAAAGACAAGCATCAATAAGTCTTGCATAAGAGTTAACTCATAAAGCAATAATTCAAAGTAAAGGCATTGAAGCAACATATAGGAAGATTAAGTTTCAGCGGTTGCTTTCAACTTATAACATGCATATCTCATGGATATTGTCAACATAGAGTAATATAATAAGTGCAATAAGCAAATATGTAGGAATCAATGCACAGTTCACACAAGTGTTTGCTTCTTGAGGTGGAGAGAAACAGGTGAACTGACTCAACAATAAAAGTAAAAGAATGGTCCTTCAAAGAGGAAAGCAACGATTGCTATATTTGTGCTAGAGCTTTGATTTTGAAAACAAGAAACAATTTTGTCAACGGTAGTAATAAAACATATGTATCATGTAAATTATATCTTATAAGTTGCAAGCCTCATGCATAGATACTAATAGTGCCCGCACCTTGTCCTAATTAGCTTGGACTACCGGATCATCGCAATGCACATGTTTTAACCAAGTGTCACAAAGGGGTACCTCTATGCCGTCTGTACAAAGGTCTAAGGAGAAAGCTCACATTGGATTTCTCGCTATTGATTATTCTCAACTTAGACATCCATACCGGGACAACATAGACAACAGATAATGGACTCCTCTTTTATGCATAAGCATGTAGCAACAATTATTTTTCTCATTTGAGATTGAGGATATATGTCCAAGACTGAAACTTCCACCATGGATCATGGTTGTTGATACGTCCAAAACGTATCTACTTTCCCGAACACTTTTGCTATTGTTTTGCCTCTAATTTGTGTGTTTTGGATGCAACTAACACGGACTAACGCTGTTTTCAGCAGAACTGCTCTGGTGTCTCGTTTTTGTGCAGAAATCCAACTTTCGGGAAAAACCTCGGAATTTATGCAGAAGGCCCTATTTTCCCAGGAAACTAACGGAGCCAGAAGGACAATTGAGGTGGAGGCCCGAGGGCCCCACACCATAGGGCGGCGCGGCCCAGGGGGGGCCCGCGCGGCCCTGTGGTGTGGCCCCCTCGGCCGGCCTCCGACGCCCTCCTTCGGACTATTTATCGGCCTCGACCTAAAAACGCACGGGGAGAAGTCGATGTCGACAGAAACACTCCAGAACGCCTCCACATCGCGAAAATTCGTCGCTGGAGCCAGAAGTCTCCGTTCTGTCACTCCGCCGGGACGGGGAATTGGAGGAGATCATCGCCGCCATCACCGCCAACGCCTCTACATCAACCAGCCATGTTTCCCCCATCCATGTGTGAGTAATTCCCCCACTGTAGGCCGAAGGGGATGGTAGGGATTGGATGAGATTGGTCATGTAATAGCATAAGATTGTTAGGGCATAGTGCCTAGTGTCCGTAGTTGGTACTTTGATGATATTGTTGCAACTTGTTATGCTTAATGCTTGTCACTAGGGCCCGAGTGCCATGATCTCAGATCTGAACATGTTATTGCTTCATCAAGATATTCATTGTTTATGGTCTTACCTATAAGTTGTATACACATGTCGCTGTCCGGAACCGATGGCCCCGAAGTGACAGAAATCGGGACAACCGGAGGGAATGGTAGCGATGTGAGGATCACATGTGTTCACGGAGTGTTAATGCTTTGCTCCGGTACTCTATTAAAAGGAGTACCTTAATATCCAGTAGTTTACCTTGAGGCCCTGCCACTTGCAGTTTGGTAGGACAAAAGATGTTGTGCAAGTTTCTCATTGCGAGCACGCACGACTATATATGGAACACATGCCTATTGATTGCTTTGTACTTGGACACCGTTTTATTATTATCTGCAAATGCCCTGCTATGATTGTTACATGAGTTTCTCTCATCCATGCAACGCCCGTTATCCGTCCCCGTGCCTACAGTATTTTAATCCTGCTGTTTACTAAAATCACTATCGCTGTCTACATTACTCCTTCTTTGTTATTTCACTACTGCTACTGCTATAAACCTGTTACTACTGATAAACCCTTGCGAGCAAGTCTGTTTCCAGGTGCAACTGAATTGACAACTCCGTTGTTAAGGCTTCCAAGTGTTCTTTGTCTCCCCTTGTGTCGAATCAATAAATTGGGTTTTACTTCCCTCGAAGACTGTTGCGATCCCCTATACTTGTGGGTAATCAAGACTATTTTCTGGCGCCGTTGCCGGGGAGCATAGCTTTATTTGGAAGTTCACTTGGATTAATATTGTTCGCTGCAAATTCTCCATCATGGGTAAACCTCGCGATACTAAGATCGCCATATTACCATCCACTACAAGAAAAGGTACAATTCTGAATACCTCTGTTGCTCTTGATTCACCATCTGTGATTGATAAACTTGTTTCACCGCCACATGCTTCGCATGCGGGTACATCTGCTGAATCTGAACACTCTCATAATATTGATAATGTTTCTGCTGTGCTTGATGATAGTGGTTCATTGGGATCTTTTCTAGATGCTACAATTGCTAGGTCTAGACAAATTGAAAATACGAAACTCCTAATGCTACTACACTGTTAGTTCACCTGAACTTGGTTATTTTAGTTATGATCCTGAGTAATATTATGTGTAGCTTAATGATTATTTTATTGAAAAATGCAATTCTACTACTGATGCAAGAAAAATTAAAAACTTTATTGAATAACATTCTGTTAGATATAAACTGTCTCCTGATCCTAAGTTTGCCACATCTCCTATAAACATTAGGGATAAAGATTATGATTTTTCTCTTGATCTATCTCATATAGCTATTGTTGAGAAAACACCCTTTTGTGGTACTGAAAAAGAAAGTGCTGTTGAACACATGACTGAGCTATCTACTCTTAGTAGCTTGTTTTCTGATGATGTTAAGATGCGTACTTACTTTGTTGCTAAAATATTTCCATTCTCATTAAAGGATGACGCTAAAACTTGGTATAATAATTTGCCACCTAATTCTATTAAAAGTCCGAAAGAATTGCTTGATGTTTTCTTCCGCAAATACTTTCCTGCTAGTGCTCAACATATTGCTTTGCAGAGAATTTATAATTTTAATCAGGGAGATGAAGAGAAATTGCCTGAGGCTTGGTCGAGATTCTGCTCTCTTATTAGAGCTCGACCTGAGCATGATTTGGAAAAGCATGATTTACTTGATATATTTTATAGTGGACTAACCATTGAGTCTAGGGCATACCTGGATAGTTGTGCTGGTTGTGTTTTCGGGAAAAGAACTCCAGGGCAATATTTGAAGAATTATTGGCTAAAATAAGCCGGAATCATGATGATTGGACTACGCTGAACCGACTCCAACTCCAATATTGAAGAAGCGGGGTTTAATTAAATTGAATGATGAAGATATGAGGGAAGCCAAGAAGTCTCTCAAGGAGAAAGGTATTAAATCCGAAGATGTGAAGAATCTACCTCCTATTGAAGATATATGTGAGATAATTCCCCCTTCATCCATGATTGAGGTAAACTCCCTTCAACGCTTTACTAGGGAAGATATTCCGTATTCGAAACCTCCTGCACAATGCTTAGATGAGTTTGATAATTATATTGTTAAGCAAGAAAATTTTAATATGAGAGTAGAGAATCATTTAATGGAAAATTCTCAAGCTATTAGTGAATTGCATGATATTGTGGAGAGAACCTCCAATGATGTTAAGATGCTTGTTAAACATTTTCAAATGATTCAAACTCAAATTGATCAACTCACTAAAGTGCAAAATGACTTGTTAGGGAATAATTCTAAAGAGAAACATGCTTATGAAGTAACAACTAGAGGTGGTGTCTCTACCCAGGATCCTCTATATCCTGAAGGGCATCCCAAAAGAGTTGAACAAGATTCTCAACGCATTGAACCTAGTGCTCATTCTAGGAAGAAAAAGAAGAAGAAACATAAAAATGTTGTAGAATCCTCCGAACCTGTTAATGATCCTAATAGTATTTCTATTTCGATGCTGAAACTGAAAGTGGTAATGAACATGATAATGATAATGATAATGATAAGAATGATACTCCCGATAAAGAAGAGGTTGAAGAAGAACACAGAAAAGCATGCTAAAAATAAAAAGTACACTAAAGAAGATTTTATTGCTGAGAAACATGGTAATGAAAGAGAACCTTGGGTGCAAAAGCAAATGCCTTTTCCTGCTAAGAAATTAAAATCAAAGGAAGAAGAACACTATAATAAATTTTGCGATTGGATGAAACCTTTATTCTTGCAAATCCCTTTGATCGATGCTATTAAATTGCCTCCTTATTCAAAGTATATGAAAGATATTGTTACTAACAAAAGGAAAATCCCCAATGAGGAAATTTCCACTATGCTTGCTAATTACTCTTTCAATGGCAAAGTTCCGAAGAAGTTGGGCGACCCAGGTATACCTACTATTCCTTGTTCTATCAAGAATAATTATGTTAAAACTGCTCTATGTGACTTGGGAGCCGGTGTTAGTGTTATGCCTTTTTCTCTTTATAAGAGACTTTACTTAGATAAGTTGATACCTACTGATATATCTTTGCAAATGGCTGATAAATCTACTGCTATTCCTGTTGGTATATGTGAGGATGTTCCTGTTCAAGTTACTACTAATCGCTTGATATTAACTGATTTTGTTGTGTTGGAAATGCACGAAGATTATAATATGTCTATTATTCTTGGGAGACCTTTTCTTAACACCGCAGGGGCTGTTATTGATTGCAATAAAGGAAAGGTTACTTTCAATGTTGATGATAGGGAGCATACCGTTTATTTTCCTAAGAGGATTGAGAAAGCGTGTGGAGTTAATACTATTTCTAATGTGAGAACTATCAAAGTGGGAACTATTGATTGTCCTATATATGAGCCTAAGGAAGAATATCAAACTCTCGTGATTGGATCCATATCAATACAATTCAAGGTAACATGATTGATTTGAGGTTTATTTCTTCTTATGCTATGAAAAAGTTATTTGGTGACAAGACTTGATCAACCTTGTTAACGGATACTTTTTATATGCATAGAGGAGGTAAACAACATATCTTTCTTCCTCCACTTGCTCTAGTTGCTGTAGCACTTTTAATTTGCAAAGTTCTTTAGTTATTTGAAGATTTCGAAATTTTTCCTGGCCAGTAATAATAAACTAAATACCCAGAAATGTGCGTTTTTCAAAGTTTTCAAAAATTCACAAAAATTATACCGTTGGTCCTATTTTTCGACGAGGCACCTGGGAACACCAGAGGATGACCTGTGGGGCACCAGAGAGGCGCGGACCACTGTGCCGGCGCGGCCAAGGAGGTGGCCGCGCCACCATGTGGTGTGGGCCCCCCTCTGCCCCACTTTGTCATCTCTTTCGCCCAGAACAGTCTCTCTCCCGAAAAAACTAGTACCAAGTTCCTCTCACTCGCGTTTTTGCTCCAGAGCTCCAGATTTCTCGATCTCTTTGCTCAGCCCAGATTTCTGTCTGAAATTTGGCACATCTGCTCTTCGGTATGTGACTCCTCCGCCTATCCAAGTAGAATTTTGTTTGGTTGAGTATATCTTGAATATTTTGCTGCTGTAGGTAACATGTTTAGTGAGCTTGCATGCTTGTTCTAAGTGGTAGAAACTAGTTTTGATGCATGATTAGTACTCTAGCAAGTTCCTATGGTAGTTTCCCTCAATTATATGTCACCAAATCAAATTTTTTATATTGGTTGTTGAAATTTCAGAAAATGGAGTGGAATAGATATCACTTGAACCAGCAAGAATTGGAAGTCCAACAAGTTATGATAGTCAATCGTGAAGAGGGAGTATACCCCTCTTACCACCCGTGCGCGGATTTCATGAGAAGCGCGGGGATACTTGAAGATGTTCAAACTCTAATTTCTCGTGCAGGGCTGAGTGACTTTGTTGAAGGAGAGCCAAGACAATATGTAAAATTAACTATGGCTTTTGTGCAGGACTTCAAGTTTAATTGGTCGCGGTCTAACCCCACGGTCCAGTATAAAATTTACAATAAAACTGTCAACTTGCCATTTAGTGCTTTTTGTGCAGCAATTAGAATACCGCAATGGGGGTCGTGCGAGAAGATAAGGGGATCGCCGCAAGAACTCTCGGATCTTTACAAGATGATTTGCGATGGAAGGAGTTTCTCAGGTGAAAGTGGTAAAATCACGAGTATTCAGCTCCCGGCTATCCGCTACTTTGCCTATTTTATTACCAAATGCGTTCTTGCTAAAAAGATTGGTGGTAAGCTTTCTATCCCGGATTTGGCTTTTCTATCTGCGACCTTTGCAAAATAGTAGGTCTTATAATTTGGGGGCATTAATAGCTTATAGACTTGCCACTAACCGTGAGAAAGGTGGAATTTGTGGAGGTCTCATCGCCTCCCGTTTACTAGCTTTTCATAATGTAGAACCTCATCATTTTGATATTCCGTTCCCCATAGAAAAACTTGACATAGCCTCTATGATTAAACATGAATTTGTTTCAGATTCCTCCAACTTGGGTAACCTGTATTATAGGATGATATTTTATAAGAAAGTTTGGAGAATAACTAAGAAAACTGAGAAATTAGTAAGATTGCTCACTGTTCTGTCTAACCTTGATTCCAGGGGAGATTGGTCGGTTACAGAAAGTGCACTGGATGCACACATAGAGAGAGGAGGCCATCATGCAAGAGACGACATAGAGGTCGAGGAGCACCTCGACTCATCATCCGATGCAGCAAGTTCCTCGCATCAACATGGTGGATATGTGGAGCCTCCACGCTTTTCTTCTGCGCAGGAGCTTTACTATGACTACTCCATGGACTACCCACCGGCGAGGAACAACGACCCTCGTTGGGGTTGAACTCCACTTAGGCCAAAAGCCTAAGCTTGGGGGGAGGTATACCAGCATCACTCATTCTTTGCATATTATGGTTGCTGGATACTTGCACATACTTGTTTTGTTCGTTTGAGTGGTTTTCTAATGAGAAGAAGATAATATTTGGGGAAGTGCTGCCTGAAAACAGATTCTGGAACGTTACCGTAAAAATTCTCAAAAATAGCCAGAGCGTCATTTTGAGCTGCCAATTTTTGTGCAGGTTCCCCAGGTTGTTATCTAACTTTCATTAGTTGAACACTTTTCGATCTGAGCAACGTAAGATTTTTGTTAAAATCGATTTCTGTACTGCTGTCAGGTTTTGGCAGATTTCTGCCATCTCGCTTTTATGTGTTTCTTTCAGTTTGCTATTTCTTGATTTCGCTTTGTTTCCTTCCCAAAACACAAAAAGACCAAAAATATTTCTGTTATTTCTCTTCACCATTTGTTTGCTTTAGTTTCTTGCATTTGTTTCACTTTATTTCCTATTGCTAGTTTGCTATAAGAAAACCCAAAAAGATTTTGCTTTGTTTGTTTGTTTCCTCTTGTTCTTATTTGCAATTTGAAAACACCAAAAATATTTGCTGTTCTTCTCTGGTTTGTAAAGTTCTTTATGAGTTCAATGGTCTTCGGTGGCTGGAGCGTGGTTTTCATTTCATATTATCCAAGCTGCACAAGTGAAAAGGCAATAATGACGATCTACGACAATCTGATTGTGGTGAGAGGCTGGTATGAACTCTATTTGTTTTCATTTTTGTACATATACTCATCCATGTGAGCATGCTTAGTTGGTTCATGTGAGGTATATGTTATTTGGGAAAGTCTAGTAATTCATGATCTCTCATGTTTAGCTCCAATTTATTAATATGAGTAGCATGTCATGTATGTTTGTTTGCATTGTTTTATTCAT
The DNA here is from genome assembly GCF_019359855.2 of Lolium perenne. Lineage (NCBI taxonomy): Eukaryota > Viridiplantae > Streptophyta > Magnoliopsida > Poales > Poaceae > Lolium > Lolium perenne. Next base: position 26,359,178 of record NC_067248.2, on the reverse strand, counting down.
AAGTAAGTATGGCATTGTGGTATCCTCCTCTGAATAATTCATTTATATCGACTTGGCACATGCTCACGCATGCATATGACTGAACAAAAAGTCAATTAAGCCTCGATGATTTATATTGCTTCAGAGTTCTTGTATCACTTTTATGCCTCCGTTAATTTATTTTGCCGCAAGCATGATTATGACAGTTACTGCTCTCTTGATTTGTCGCTCCCTAGTCTATTGCTAGCCTTCACTTGTATTGAGCGGGAACGCTGCTCGTACTTCCAAACACATGAAAACCAAGTTATTCCAGAGTGTCCACCATAAATACCTATGCATGGCATTTCAAACCATTCCAAGTAAATTCTCATGCGCTACCTTTAAAACCTTCAAAATGCTTCTCAATTTGTGTTTATGTTTCATAGCTCATGAGGAAGTATGTGGTGTTTAGCTTTCAACCTTGTCATTTACTTTTGACGGACTCTCATATGGACTAGTGGCACATCCGCTTATCCAATAATTTTGCAAAAAGAGCTGGCAATGGGATTCCCAGTCCGAATTAATTAACTTAAATAGACACTCCTCCATGGTTTGTGATTGTTGGACGGCAGAAGGATTCGGTTAGCCATGGCTTGTGTAAGCAAAGGTTGGGGGAGTGTCATCATCATAATAAAACCAAAATAAAAAAAGGCACTCCTTCATGGTATGAGATTGTTGGCAGGCACCCGAGGATTCGGTTAGCCATGGTTTGTGAAAGAAAGGTTGGAAGGAGTGCCAAATAAATATGCAATAATTCATGGGAGCCGCTCTTGAAAGTCCGGTTGGCGAGGTAGTTAGTGTACCCATTACCATTCATTGACAACAACAAACACCTCTCAAAATGATTTTACTCCTGTCTTTATAAAAATGAAAAGCTCTAGCGCATGTTAATCCCTGCTTCCCTCTGCGAAGGGTCAATCTTTTACTTTTATGTTGTGTCTCCATTATTTCTTTGAGCACTATCTTGAGAGCACAACTGTCATTCTTAGTATAATATGCTTGTCTCAAAATATGATTGATTGTGGTATAACTTTGATGCATTTATCTTTTGACAATCACTACTTCTAGTCTTTCTATGAACTCCAGAGGTGCCCGGGCATTTATGTTTTGCCAATCAAATACAGGCAAGCGAGATACCACTTTATCATACTCTCTTATGAACATTGCAATCTTGCTTATATACATGATTCATGATGCTTCTTATTAATTGTTGGTACCTCTCCATGATTGACATAGCTGTTAGATGATCTTATTTGCATGTATCTCATTATGAACTGCTCGAGTATTAGCCATAGCATGAGAATATATACATCATATGAGCAAATGTGTTCGTGAAAGTTCTTTTATCGCTCAGTTGTTAACTGAATTGCTTGAGGACAAGCAATAAGCTAAGCTTGGGGGAGTTGATACGTCCAAAACGTATCTACTTTCCCCGAACACTTTTGCTATTGTTTTGCCTCTAATTTGTGTGTTTTGGATGCAACTAACACGGACTAACGCTGTTTTCAGCAGAACTGCACTCTGGTGTCTCGTTTTTGTGCAGAAATCCAACTTTCGGGAAAAACCTCGGAATTTATGCAGAAGGCCCTATTTTCCCAGGAAACTAACGGAGCGTAAGGACAATTGAGGTGGTGGCCCGAGGGCCCCCGACCATGGGGCGGCGCGGCCTGTGGGGGCCCGCGCGGCCACGTGGTGTGGCCCCCTCGGCCGGCCTCCGACGCCCTCCTTCGGACTATTTATCGGCCTCGACCTAAAAACGCACGGGGAGAAGTCGAAGTCGCCGTAAAACACTCCCGGAACGCCGCCACATCGCGAAACTCCGTCGCGGGAGCCGAAGTCTCCGTTACGGCACTCCGCCGGGACGGGGAATTGGAGGAGATCATCGCCGCCATCACCGCCAACGCCTCTACATCAACCAGCCATGTTTCCCCCATCCATGTGTGAGTAATTCCCCCATTTGTAGGCCGAAGGGGATGGTAGGGATTGGATGAGATTGGTCATGTAATAGCATAAGATTGTTAGGGCATAGTGCCTAGTGTCCGTAGTTGGTACTTTGATGATATTGTTGCAACTTGTTATGCTTAATGCTTGTCACTAGGGCCCGAGTGCCATGATCTCAGATCTGAACATGTTATTGCTTCATCAAGATATTCATTGTTTATGGTCTTACCTATAAGTTGTATACACATGTCATTGTCCGGGAACCGATGGCCCCGAAGTGACAGAAATCGGGACAACCGGAGGGAATGGTAGCGATGTGAGGATCACATGTGTTCACGGAGTGTTAATGCTTTGCTCCGGTACTCTATTAAAAGGAGTACCTTAATATCCAGTAGTTTACCTTGAGGCCCGGCTGCCACCGGCTGGTAGGACAAAAGATGTTGTGCAAGTTTCTCATTGCGAGCACGCACGACTATATATGGAACACATGCCTATTGATTGCTTTGTACTTGGACACCGTTTTATTATTATCTGCAAATGCCCTGCTATGATTGTTACATGAGTTTCTCTCATCCATGCAACGTCCGTTATCCGTCCCCATGCCTACAGTATTTTAATCCTGCTGTTTACTAAAATCACTACTGCTGTCTCTGTTACTCTGCTGCTGTTATTTCACTACTGCTACTGCTATAAACCTGTTACTACTGATAAACCCTTGCGAGCAAGTCTGTTTCCAGGTGCAACTGAATTGACAACTCCGTTGTTAAGGCTTCCAAGTGTTCTTTGTCTCCCCTTGTGTCGAATCAATAAATTGGGTTTTACTTCCCTCGAAGACTGTTGCGATCCCCTATACTTGTGGGTAATCAGCTGTAGTTAGCGGCCCAATGTTCTTGTCTAACAATATGCATGCTCTTACTTCAGACAAGACGAACATGCATAGCAACTCACATGAAATTCAACAAAGAGTAGTTGATGGCGTCCCCAGTGAACGTGGTTATCGCACAACAAGCAACTTAATAAGAGATAAAGTGCATAAGTACATATTCAATACCACAATAGTTTTTAAGCTATTTGTCCCATGAGCTATATATTGTAAAGGTGAAGAATGGAAATTTAAAGGTAGCACTCAAGCAATTTACTTTGGAATGGCGGAGAAATACCATGTAGTAGGTAGGTATGGTGGACACAAATGGCATAGTGGTTGGCTCAAGTATTTGGATGCTGAGAAGTATTCCCTCTCGATACAAGGTTTAGGCTAGCAAGGCTATTTGAAACAAACACAAGGATGAAGCGGTGCAGAAAAACTCACATAAAAGACATATTGAAAACATTATAAGACTCTACACCATCTTCCTTGTTGTTCAAACTCAATACTAGAAATTATCTAGACTTTAGAGAGACCAAATATGCAAACCAAATTTTAGCATGCTCTATGTATTTCTTCATTAATTGGTGCAAAGCATATGATGCAAGAGCTTAAACATGAGCACAACAATTGCCAAGTATCACATTATCCAAGACATTATAGCAAATACTACATGTATCATTTTCCAATTCCAACCATATAACAATTTAACGAAGAAGAAACTTCGCCATGAATACTATGAGTAGAAACTAAGGACATACTTATCCATATGCAACAGCGGAGCGTGTCTCTCTCCCACACAAAGAATGCTAGGATCCATTTTATTTAAACAAAACAAAAACTAAAACAAACCGACGCTCCAAGCAAAGCACATAAGCTGTGATGGAATAAAAATATAGTTTCAGGGGAGGAACCTGATAATGTTGTCGATGAAGAAGGGGATGCCTTGGGCATCCCCAAGCTTAGACGCTTGAGTCTTCTTGATATATGCAGGGGTTAACCACCGGGGCATCCCCAAGCTTAGAGCTTTCACTCTCCTTGATCATGTTGTATCATCTCCCACTCTTGATCCTTGAAAACTTCCTCCACACCAAACTTTAGAACAACTCATTAGAGGGTTAGTGCACAATCAAAATATACATGTTCAGAGGTGACATAATCATTCTTAACACTTCTGGACATTGCACAAAGCTACTGAAAGTCAATGGAATCGAAATATCCATCGAACATAACAAAACTGGCAATGCGAAATAAAAGGCAGAATCTGTCAAAAACAGAACAGTTCGTATTGACGAATTTTATTGGGGCACCAGACTTGCTCAAATGAAAATGCTCAAATTGAATGAAAGTTGCGTACATATCTGAGGATCACTCACGTAAATTGGCTTAATTTTCTGAGTTACCTACAGAGAATTTAGCCCAGATTCGTGACAGCAAAGAAATCTGTTTCTGCGCAGTAATCCAAATCTAGTATGAACTTTTCTATCAACGACTTTACTTGGCACAACAAAACACTAAACTAAGATAAGGAGAGGTTGCTACAGTAGTAAACAACTTCCAAGACACAAAATAAAAACAAAGTGCTGTAGGTAAAAACATGGGTTGTCTCCCATAAGCGCTTTTCTTTAACGCCTTTCAGCTAGGCGCAGAAAGTGTGTATCAAGTATTATCAAGAGCCGAAGTGTCAACATCATAATTTGTTCTAATAATAGAATCAAAAGGTAACTTCATTCTCTTTCTAGGGAAGTGTTCCATACCTTTCTTGAGAGGAAATTGATATTTTATATTACCTTCCTTCATATCAATGATAGCACCAACAGTTCGAAGAAAAGGTCTTCCCAATATAATGGGACAAGATGCATTGCATTCAATATGCAAGACAACAAAATCAACGGGGACAATGTTATTGTTAACGGTAATGCGAACATTATCAACTTTCCCCAAAGGTTTCTTTGTAGAATGATCAGCAAGATTACCATCCAAATAACAATTTTTCAGCGGTGGCAAGTCAAGCATATTATAAATTTTCTTAGGCATAACAGAAATACTTGCACCAAGATCACATAAAGCATTACAATCAAAATTATTGACCTTCATCTTAATGATGGGCTCCCAACCATCCTCTAGCTTCCTAGGAATAGAAGCTTCGCGCTCTAGTTTTTCTTCTCTAGCTTTTATGAGAGCATTTGTAATATGTTTCGTGAAAGCCAAATTTATAGCACTAGCATTAGGACTTTTAGCAAGTTTTTGTAAGAACTTTATAACTTCAGAGATGTTGCAATCATCAAAATTTAAACCATTATAATCTAAAGCAATGGGATCATCATCCCCAATGTTGGAAAAAATTTCAGCAGTTTTATCACGAGTGCTTTCAGCAGTTTTAGCAGTTTCAGGCAGTTTCTCGCGCTTTGCATTAGAAGTGGAAACATTGCTAACACCAATTCTTTTATTATTATTAGTAGGAGGTGCAGAAACTTGTGTAGCATTAGCATTACTAGTGGTGGTGATAGTCCAAACTTTAGCTATATTCTCTTCTTTTTCATTTTCTTCTCTTTCCCACCTAGCACGCAATTCGGCCATCAATCTTATATTCTCATTAATTCTAACTTGGATGGCATTGGCTGTAGTAGTAATTTTATTATGATGATTCTCAGTAGGCATAACTTTCGATTTCAAAAGATCAACATCAGCAGCAAGACTATCGACTTTAGAAGCAAGAATATCAATTTTTCCAAGCTTTTCTTCAACAGATTTGTTAAAAGCAGTTTGTGTACTAATAAATTCTTTAAGCATGGCTTCAAGTCCAGAGGGTGTGTTCCTATTATTGTTGTAAGAATTCCCATAAGAATTACCATAGCCGTTGCCATTATTATAAGGATATGGCCTATAGTTGTTATTAGAATTGTTCCGGTAAGCATTGTTGTTGAAATTATTATTTTTAATGAAGTTTACATCAACATGTTCTTCTTGAGCTACCAATGAAGCTAACGGAACATTATTAGGATCAACATTTGTCCTATCATTCACAAGCATAGACATAATAGCATCAATCTTATCACTCAAGGAAGAGGTTTCTTCGACAGAATTTACCTTCTTACCTAAAGGAGCTCTTTCCGTGTGCCATTCAGAATAATTGATCATCATATTATCGAGAAGCTTCGTTGCTTCACCAAGAGTGATGGACATAAAAGTACCTCCAGCAGCTGAATCCAATAGGTTCCGCGAACAAAAATTCAGTCCTGCATAAAAGGTTTGGATGATCATCCAAGTAGTCAGTCCATGGGTTGGGCAATTTTTAACCAAAGATTTCATTCTTTCCCATGCTTGTGCAACATGTTCAGTATCTAATTGTTTAAAATTCATTATGCTACTCCTCAAAGATATAATTTTAGCAGGGGGATAATATCTACCAATAAAAGCATCCTTGCATTTAGTCCATGAATTAATAATATTCTTAGGCAAAGATAGCAACCAATCTTTAGCTCTTCCTCTTAATGAGAAAGGGAACAATTTTAATTTTATAATGTCACCATCTACATCTTTATATTTTTGCATTTCACATAATTCAACAAAATTATTGAGATGGGCAGCAGCATCATCAGAACTAACACCAGAAAATTGCTCTCGCATACCAAGATTCAGTAAAGCAGGTTTAATTTCAAAGAATTCTGCTGTAGTAGCAGGTGGAGCAATAGGTGTGCATAAGAAATCATTATTATTTGTTGTTGTGAAGTCACACAACTTAGTATTTTCAGGAGTACCCATTTTAGCAACAGTAAATAAAGCAAACTAGATAAAGTAAATGCAAGTAACTAATTTTTTTTTTGGGTTTTTGATATAGCAAACAAGATAGCAAGTAAAGTAAAACTAGCAACTAATTTTTTTTGTATTTTGATTTAGTGCAGCAAACAAAGTAGTAAATAAAACTAAGCAAGACAAAAACAAAGTAAAGAGATTGGGATGTGGAGACTCCCCTTGCAGCGTGTCTTGATCTCCCTGCAACGAGCGCCCGAGAAAAAGAGCTTGATACGCGTACAGCACGCGTCCGTTGGGAACCCCAAGAGGAAGGTGTGATGCGCACAGCGGCAAGTTTTCCCTCAGTATGAAACCAAGGTTTATCGAACCAGTAGGAGTCAAGAAGCACGTTGAAGGTTGATGGCGGCGAGATGTAGTGCGGCGCAACACCAGGGATTTCGGCGCCAACGTGGAACCTGCACAACACAAACCAAGTACTTTGCCCCAACGTAACAGCGAGGTTGTCAATCTCACCGGCTTGCTGTAACAAAGGATTAGATGTATAGTGTGGATGATGATTGTTTGCAGAAAACAGTAGAACAAGTATTGCAGTAGATTGTATTTCAGTATAGAGAATTGGACCGGGGTCCACAGTTCACTAGAGGTGTCTCTCCCATAAGATAAACAGCATGTTGGGTGAACAAATTACAGTTGGGCAATTGACAAATAGAGAGGGCATGACCATGCACATACATATCACGATGAGTATTGTGAGATTTAATTGGGCATTACGACAAAGTACATAGACCGCTATCCAGCATGCATCTATGCCTAAAAAGTCCACCTTCAGGTTATCATCCGAACCCCTTCCAGTATTAAGTTGCTAACAACAGACAATTGCGTTAAGTATTGCGCGTAATGTAATCAGTAACTACATCCTCGAACATAGCACCAATGTTTTATCCCTAGTGGCAACAGCACATCCATAATCTTAGAGATTTCTGTCACTTCCCCAGATTCACGGAGACATGAACCCACTATCGAGCATAAATACTCCCTCTTGGAGTTACAAGCATCTACTTGGCCAGAGCATCTACTAGTAACGGAGAGCATGCAAGATCATAAACAACACATAGACATAATTTGATAATCAACATAACAAGTATTCTCTATTCATCGGATCCCAACAAACACAACATATAGAATTACAGATAGATGATCTTGATCATGTTCGGCAGCTCACAAGACCCGACAATTAAGCATAATGGGGAGAAGAGAACCATCTAGCTACTGCTATGGACCCATAGTCCAGGGGTAGACTACTCACACATCACTCCGGAGGCGACCATGGCGGCGTAGAGTCCTCTGGGAGATGATTCCCCTCTCCGGCAGGGTGCCGGAGGCGATCTCCTGAATCCCCCGAGATGGGATTGGCAGCGGCGGCGTCTCTGGAAGGTTTTCCGTATCGTGGCTCTCGGTACTGGGGGTTTCGCGACGAAGGCTTTAAGTAGGTGGAAGGGCAGGTCAGGGGGCCACACGAGGGCCCCACACCATAGGTCGGCGCGGCCAAGGGTGGGGCCGCGCCGCCCTATGGTTTGGCCGCCTCGTGGCCCCACTTCGTCTCCTCTTCGGTCTTCTGGAAGCTTCGTGGCAAAATAGGACCCTGGGCGTTGATTTCGTCCAATTCCGAGAATATTTCCTTACTAGGATTTCTGAAACCAAAAACAGCAGAAAACAGCAACTGGCACTTCGGCATCTTGTTAATAGGTTAGTTCCAGAAAATGCACGAATATGACATAAAGTGTGCATAAAACATGTAGATATCATCAATAATGTGGCATGGAACATAAGAAATTATCGATACGTCGGAGACGTATCACCAAGTAAAGTCTTTGATAGTAAGGTTGATACTAGATTTGGATTACTGCGTAGAAACAGATTTCTTGCTGTCACGAATTTGGGTAGGGTTCTCTGTAGGTAACTCAGAAAAATCTGCCAATTTACGTGCGTGGTCCTCATATATGTACGCAACTTTCATTCAATTTGAGCATTTTCATCTGAGCAAGTTAAGTGCCCCAGAAAAATTCATCTTTACAGACTGTTCTGTTTTGACAGATTCTGCCTTTTATTTCACATTGCCTGTTTTGCTATGTTTGATGGATTTCTTTATTCCATTAACTTTCAGTAGCTTTGTGCAATGTCCAGAACTGTTAAGAATGATTATGTCACCTCTGAATATGTGAATTTTTGATTATGCACTAACCCTCTAATGAGTTTGTTTTGAGTTTGGTGTGGAGGAAGTTTTCAAGGGTCAAGAGAGGAGGATGATACAATATGATCAAGAAGAGTGAAAATTCTAAACTTGGGGATGCCCCCGTGGTTCATCCCTGCATATTTCAATAAGACTCAAGCATCTAAGCTTGTGGATGCCCAAGGCATCCCCTTTTTCATCGACAACTTACCAGGTCACCTCTAGTGAAACTATGTTTTTATTCCGTCACATCTTATGTGTTTTACTTGTAGCGTCTTTATGTTTTTATTTTTGTTTTGTTTGAATAAAATTGGATCCTAGCATTCATTGTGTGGGAGAGAGACATGCTCCGCTGTTGCATATGAACACATGTGTTCTTCGCTTTACTTTTAATGTTCATGGCGAAGGTTGGAAGCTGCTTCGTTCATTGTTATTTGGTTGGTTCAGGAAACGTTGCATGTGGTAGTGGTATAATGAAACACTTGCATAATCTTGTAGATCATTGAGCTTTGATAACTTGATTCTTTGCAAGCGTTTTGAGGTATTTAGATGGTAAGGCTTGTTGTTTAAGTAAGTTAAAATTAGTAGTGGATTGTTGTCTTTAAGCTTGTGCCGTACTACAAACTCTATTTAAATAGTTGAAGGTGTAGTTGGACTTGATAGCTTTCCATGTCTGAGAGTTCATCGTAATAACTAAGTTGTGCTTAAGGTCGAGGGAGCTAGCGGGGTACTTGTGCCACCGTGAACGGCCCTCCTTGGAGTAAATTTTAATCATACTCTTAATGATGAACCTGCTAGTTGTTTGCAATAAGCTTGTGAGTTCTTTTTGACTAATGTTAAGCTACGGTTTTTGGCACTGGCACCATCCAAATTTGCTAGCCTCTTCGGTACTGTGCATTGCCTTTTGCTCACATTGAGAATTGTGCATAATTCGCCAGTACATCCAAACCCGTGGGAGAACTTTCTCTTATTCTCCTACACATAAGCCCATACATCTCCTCAAAACAGCCACCATACCTACCTACCACAGCATTTCCATAGCTGTTCCGAGATATATTGCCATGCAACTTCCATTTTACATTACATGTTGTCATTTATTATTTATATTGCTTTGCATGATTCTATATAGCTGATGTGTGGTACCCATGTTACGCTAGATCATTGCACATCCTGCTACACTGGCAGAGACATACAGTTTTATACATCATGTTTCATTCATTATGAGTTATTTGTACCAAAAAGTGTGTTGTCATATTAGGATGTTGCCCCTAAAAGTGAAAAGAGCCATGGAGGCCATCAAAAAGAGAAAAAGAAAAGAAGGAAAAAAAATAGAAAGAAAGAAAAAGAAAAAGAAAAAAAGAAGAGAAAGAAAAAGGGGGCAGCATTACTATCTTTTATCCACACTTGTGCTCATGTTTTAGCACCTACAGTATTCATAGTCATCATTTGTGCTCATGTTTAGCACCTACACTCCATATGAGAGAGTTTTCATGTTTTACTAGTATAACTATGTGGGGAATTTACACACTATAGAACTTGGGTTGTATATTCCAATGATGAGCCTCCTCAAAAGTGCTCTAGGTCTTCATGAGCAACCAAGTTGGATGCACCCCCACTAGTTCCATTGGAGAGCTTTCATATACATATAGCTCTATGTGCATCCGTTGCATGGCAATCACTACTCCTTGCATAGCTTCGATCATAAGACTTCCTCTTGTCTAATGATCACTTATAGCTTTGTAAGACTTTCTTCCATTTGGCCTTCCAAACCCCCATTAACGTTCTTTATGCCATAACATCCTGGTGCTAATACCAAATGCTTGTGCTCACCGGTTGAGTAGACTTCGAAACAGTTGACTCATGACGTTCATGTTTATGTTTACTTGACTGAATCCTTCTTATGTTGTGAAAATTTACTTGATGCTTGGAATGAAGGATAGAACTTCTACGCTGAATACTTAACACATCTTTAATGAACTTTGTACGGTTTCATGTCTTTGAAGCAATAGTTCATGAAAACTTCTAGCTTGTTTAACTCTTGCATTATCATCTCTTATATCAACTATGGACATTTTCTTTGAATAATTTGATCTCAGCTCATATGCTTTACATCATTATTGGATCAAGATTATGTTGGTAGCATGTCACTTCAGAAATTATTCTTTTTATCGTTTACCTACTCGAGGACGAGTAGGAACTAAGCTTGGGGATGCTGATACGTCTCCAACGTATCTATAATTTCTGATGTTCCATGCTAGTTTTATGACAATACCTACATGTTTTGTTCACACTTTATATCGTTTTGATGCATTTTCCGGAACTAACCTATTGACGAGATGCCGAAGTGCCAGTTCCTGTTTTCTGCTATTTTTGGTTCCAGAAATATTCTCGGAATTAGATGAAATCAAGGCTCACAATCTTATATTTCACGGAAGCTTCTAGAGCACCGAAGAGGGACCAGAGGGGAGGCCCAGGGCCCCCACACAACATGGCGGCGCGGCCAGAGGGGGGCGCGCCCCCTACTGTGTGGGCCCCCCAAGGCCCCTCCGATTCCGACTCTTCGCCTATAAGATCCCCCGTGACCTAAAACTTCGACACGAATAAGCCACGATACGAGAAAAGTTCCAGAGCCGCCGCCATCGCGAAGCCAAGATTTGGGGGACAGAAGTCTCTGTTCCGGCACGCCGCTGGGACGAGGAATTGCCCCCAGAAGGCATCTCCATCGACACCACCGCCATCTTCATCGCCGCTGCTGTCTCCTATGATGAGGAGGGAGTAGTTCTCCCCCAAGGATAAGGGCTGTACCGGTAGCTATGTGGTTAATCTCTCTCCCATGTACTTCAGTACAATGATCTCATGAGCTGTCTTACATGATTGAGATTCATATGATGAGCTTTGTATCACTACTAATCTATGTGCTACTCTAGTGATGTTATTAAAGTACGCTATTCCTCTTCCATGATGTAATGGTGACAGTGTGTGCATCATGTAGTACTTGGCGTAGTTTATGATTGTAATCTCTTGTAGATTATGAAGTTAACTATTACTATGATAGTATTGATGTGATCTATTCCCCCTTTCATAGTCTGTCGGTGACGGTGTGCATGCTATGTTAGTACTCGGTATAATTGCGTTGGTCTATCATGCACTCTAAGGTTATTTAAATATGAACATTGAATGTTGTGGAGCTTGTTAACTCCGGCATTGAGGTGCTCTTGTAGCCCTAAACAATGAATGGTGTTTGTCATCCAACAAGAGAGTGTAGAGTAGTTTTATTATGTGATCAATGTTGAGAGTGTCCACTAGTGAAAGTATGATCCCTAGGCCTTGTTTCCAAACATCGAATCTCCGCTTATTTACTGTTCTGTTGCATGTTTACTTGCTGCCATATTTATTTCAGATTGCTATTACCACTCATATTCATCCATATTACTTGTATTTCACTATCTCTTCGCCGAACTTGCATCTTTTTGTTTCTTGTTTTTTCACTAGTTTGGCATAATGGAAAATAGCAGTGAGCTTTTTAATCTATTTCCTGAGTTAAGACATGAATGGTGTGTCACAAAAATTAAAAAACCTATGGAACCTTATTTACATGCTAGTAGCAATGATATTAGTATGAACGCTTCGAACACCCTGAGTTCGATAAACCTTGGGTGATTCACTTAAGGGAAACTTGCTGCTGTTCTACAAACCTCTGCTCTTGGAGGCCCAACACTGTCTACAGGAAAAGAAGCCAACAGTATACAGCAGTATTGTGCGTAATGTAAACAATACAAATATCCTTAGACAAAGAATTGATGTTTTATCCCTAGTGGCAACAGCACATCCACAACCTTAGAACTTTCTGTCACTGTCCCAGATTCAATGGAGGCATGAACCCACTATCGAGCATAATACTCCCTCTTGGAGTTACAAGTATCAACTTGGCCAGAGCCTCTACTAGCAACAAAGAGCATGCAAGATCATAAACAACATATATATGATAGATCGATAATCAACTTGACATAGTATTCCATATTCATCGGATCCCAACAAACACAACATGTAGCATTACAAATAGATGATCTTGATCATGATAGGCAGCTCACAAGATCTAAACATGATAGCATAATAGGAGAAGACAACCATCTAGCTACTGCTATGGACCCATAGTCCAAGGATGAACTACTCACGCATCAGTCCGGAGGCGGGCATGGTGATGTAGAGCCCTCCGGTGATGATTCCCCTCTCCGGCAGGGTGCCGGAGGAGACCTTCAGAATCCCCCAAGATGGGATTGATGGCGGCGGCGTCTCAGTTACTTTTCTCGTATCGTGGCTCTCGGTCCTAGGGTTTCCGCGACGGAAGGATTATATACGCGAAGGGGCAGAGTCGGGGGACGCTCGAGGGGCCACCCCATATGGCGGCACGGCCAGGGGTGGGGCCGTGCCCCCCTATGGTGTGGCCGCCTCGTGGCCCCTCTTCGTCTCCTCTTCGGTGTTCTGGAAGACTCCGTGGAAAATAAGACCGTGGGCTTTTGTTTCGTCCAATTCCGAGAATATTTCCTGTGTAGGATTTCTGAAACCAAAAATAGCAGAAAACAGGAACTGGCGCTTCGGCATCTTGTTAATAGGTTAGTGCCGGAAAATGCATAAAAATGATATAAAGTGTATATAAAACATGTGAGTATTGTCATAAAACTAGCAGGGAACATAAGAAATTATAGATACGTTTGAGACGTATCAAGCATCCCCAAGCTTAGTTCCTACTCGCCCTTGACTAGGTAAACGATAAAAAGGATAATTTCTGAACTGACATGCTACCATCATAATCTTGATCAATACTATTGTAAAGCATATGAGATGAATGAAGTGATTCAAAGCAATGGTATATAGTTTGTTAACAAATAGATAATGACTAAACAATTGAATCATATAGCAAAGACTTTTCATGAATAGTACTTTCAAGACGAGCATCAACAAGTCTTGCATAAGAGTTAACTCATAAAGCAATAGATTCTTAATAGAAGGTTTTGAAGCAACACAAAGGAAGATTTAAGTTTCAGCAGTTGCTTTCAACTTTCAACATGTATATCTCATGGATAATTGTCAACACAAAGTAATATGATGAGTGCAAATAAGCAAGTATGTAAGAATCAATGCACACAGTTGACACAAGTGTTTGCTTCTAAGATAGAAAGAAGTAGGTAAACTGACTCAACATAAAGTAAAAGAAAGACCCTTCGCAGAGGGAAGCAGGGATTACTCATGTGCTAGAGCTTTTTATTTTGAAAACATGGAAACAATTTTGTCAACGGTAGTAATAATTCATATGTGTTATGCATAAAACCTCTTATAAGTTGCAAGCCTCATGCATCAAATACTAATAGTGCCCGCTCCTTGTCCTAATTAGCTCGGATTTCCACGTATTATCATTGCTTTACATATGTTTCAACCAAGTGTCACAAAGGGGTACCTCTATGCCACCTGTACAAAGGTCCAAAGAGATAGATCGCATTTGATCTCTCAATTTTGATAGATCTCAACTTGAGGACATCCATACCGGGACAACATAGAAAACATATAATGGACTCCTCTTTTATGCTTTAAGCATTCAACAACAGATAATATTCTCATAAGAGATTTGAGGATTAATGTCCAAGCTGAAACTTCCACCATGATACATGGCTTTGGTTGGTGGCCCAAAGTTCTTCTCTAACAATATGCATACTCAAACCATTTAACTCATGGAAAATCTCCCTTACTTCAGACAAGACAAACATGCATAGCAACTCACATGATATTCAACGAAGGTGTGACAGGTTGATGGCGTCCCCAGAAACATGGTTACCGCTCAACAGGCAACTTATAAGAACTAAGATACATAAGCGACATATTCATTACTACAATAGTTTTTAGCCTACTTTCCCATGAGCTATGTATTGCAAAGACAAGGAATTATTTTTTTTAAAGGTAGCACACAAGCAATTTACTTTGGAATGGCAGAAAAATACCACATAGTAGGTAGTTATGGTGGACACAAATGGCATAGGTTTTGGCTCAAGGTTTTGGATGCACGAGAAGCATTCCCTCTCAGTACAAGGCTTTGGCTAGCAAGGTTGTTTGAAGCAAACACAAGTATGAACCGGTACAACAAAACTTACATAAGAACATATGCAAGCATTATAAGACTCTACACTGTCTTCCTTGTTGCTCAAACACTTTTACCAGAAAATATCTAGATTTTAGAGAGACCAATCATGCAAACCAAATTTCAACAAGCTCTATGGTAGTTCTCCACTAATAGGTTTAAACTACATGATGCAAGAGCTTAAGAATGATCTACTTGAGAGCTCAAAACAATTTCCAAGTATCAAATTATTCAAGACAACATATCAATTACCACATGAAGCATTTTTAGTTTCCAACCAAATAGCAATAAATGAAGCGGCTTTCAACTTTCGCCATGAACATTAAAAGTAAAACTAAGAACACCAGTGTTCATATGAAACAGCGGAGCGTGTCTTTCTCCCACACAAGGAATGCTAGGATCCGATTTTATTCAAACACAAACAAAAATAAAAGCACACAGACGCTCCAAGTAAAGCACATAAGATGTGACGGAATAAAATATAGTTTCACTAGAGGTGACCTGATTAGTTGTTAATGAAGAAGGGGATGCCTTGGGCATCCCCAAGCTTAGATGCTCGAGTATTCTTGAAATATGCAGGGATGAACCACGGGGGCATCCCCAAGCTTAGACTTTTCACTCTTCTTGATCATATTATATCATCGTCCTCTCTTGATCCTTGAAAACTTCCTTCACACCAGACTCAAAAACAATCTTATTAGAGGGTTAGTGCATAATCAAAAATTCACATGTTCAGCGAGGACACAATCATTCCCAACATTTCTGGACATTACCCAAGGCTACTGAAATTTAATGGAGCAAAGAAATCCACTCAAACACAGTAAAGGAGGCAATGTGAAATAAAAGGCAGAATCTGTCAAAACAGAACAGTCCGTAAAGACGAAGTTTTTTGAGGCACTTAACATGCTCAGATGAAGAAGCTCAAATTAAATGAAAGTTACGTGCATATCTGAGGATTACTCATGAATTTTTATAGAATTTTTAGATTCTCCTACAGAGAGAACCCCTCAAATTCGTGACAGCTAAAAATTTGTTTCTGCGCAGAAATCCAAATCTAGTATCAACTCTCTATCAAAGACTTTACTTGGCACAACAATGCAATAAAGTAAATATACAAAGGTATTTCTACAGTAGTAACAAGCACATTGACTCAAATATAAAAAATTGTTGTAGTAAAATAATGGGTTGTCTCCCATAAGCGCTTTTCTTTAACGCCTTTCAGCTAGGCGCAGAAAGTGTAAATCAAGTAACATCAAGAGAAGAAGCATCAACATCATAATTTTCCTTAAAACCACAACTTGTCACAACAGGTATCTTAGATGCTCCATTATCTAAATTTCCCATAGTGGTACTAAGGGTTTTATCAATTTTAAGCTCATAATGATTCTTTGGCTTAGGCATCTTAGGGACATACATGAACTTTTGCTCCTTACCCACATAAGCTTTCTCCTTAAACTTAAGAGAAGAAAAAATTGAACCCAAGGTTCCCATAGCTTCTTCAAGTTCACCAATCCTATGGGTTTGATTATCGTGGATAGCACAAGTTTCTAAAACAACAATTCTTTTATTAATTCCTCCTAGAGATTTATCAATTTTATCAGTATTATCAAGTAATATTCCCAATTTAGTCTCAACACTTGGAAGGTTTTTCTCTATGGCCTCCAACTTTTTCATGACATCCTCAAGAGAGATTTCACTTTTAGCTTCATTAACACGTGGTATTCCGACTAGACTCTCAATAATGCAACTAGCTTCTAAAGCAGGAGTGCCTAGGAAATTACCCCCCGTAAGAGTGTCAAGAACATACCTATTCCAGCTAGAGATACCAACATAGAAGTTCCTAAGGAGGATAATAGTGGAGTGTTTCTTAGTGCACCTATGATGAGCATCACTAATTCTATACGAAGCATCTTTAAAACTTTCTCTTCATTGTTGCTTAAACGAAGGAACTTCAACTTCAGGATTACTCATTTTAGCAATAATAAAAATAAATAAAGCAAAACCGAATTTAATAAAGTAAAACAAGTAACTATTTTTTTGTGTTTTTGATATAAAGAAAGCAAACAAGACAGAAAATAAAGTAAAGCAAGACAATAAACAAAGTAAAGAGATTGGGTGTGAGAGACTCCCCTTGCAGCGTGTCTTGATCTCTGCTTGATACGCGTACAACACGCGTCCGTTGGGAACCCCAAGAGGAAGGTGTGATGCGTACAGCGGCAAGTTTTCCCTCAGTATGAAACCAAGGTTATCGAACCAGTAGGAGCCAAGAAGCACGTTGAAGGTTGATGGCGGCGGGATGTAGTGCGGCGCAACACCAGAGATTCCGGCGCCAACGTGGAACCTGCACAACACAACCAAAGTACTTTGCCCCAACGAAACAGTGAGGTTGTCAATCTCACCGGCTTGCTGTAACAAAGGATTAGATGTATAGTGTGGATGATGATTGTTTATGAAAACAAGAGAACAAGATGTGCAAGAGATTGTATTTCAGTAAAGAGAATTGGACCGGGGTCCACAGTTCACTAGAGGTGTCTCTCCCATAAGATAAACAGCATGTTGGGTGAACAAATTACAGTTGGGCAATTGACAAATAGAGAGGGCATGACCATGCACATACATATTATGATGAGTATTGTGAGATTTAATTGGGCATTACGACAAAGTACATAGACCGCCATCCAGCATGCATCTATGCCTAAAAAGTCCACCTTCAGGTTATCATCCGAACCCCCTCCAGTATTAAGTTGCTAACAACAGACAATTGCATTAAGTATTGCGCGTAATGTAATCAGTGACTACATCCTTGAACATAGCACCAATGTTTTATCCCTAGTGGCAACAGCACATCCATAACCTTAGAGGTTCTTGTCACCCCTCCAGATTCACGGAGACATGAACCCACTATCGAGCATAAATACTCCCTCTTGGAGTTACTAGCATCAACTTGGCCAGAGCATCTACTAATAACGGAGAGCATGCAAGATCATAAACAACACATAGACATAACTTTGATAATCAACATAACAAGTATTCTCTATTCATCGGATCCCAACAAACGCAACATATAGAATTACAGATAGATGATCTTGATCATGTTAGGCAGCTCACAAGACCCGACAATGAAGCACAATGGGGAGAAGACAACCATCTAGCTACAGCTATGGACCCATAGTCCAGGGGTAGACTACTCACACATCACTCCGGAGGCGACCATGGCGGCGTAGAGTCCTCCGGGAGATGAATCCCCTCTCCGGCAGGGTGCCGGAGGCGATCTCCTGAATCCCCCGAGATGGGATTGGCGGCGGCGGCGTCTCAGTAAGGTTTTCCGTATCGTGGCTCTCGGTACTGGGGGTTTCGCGACGGAGGCTTTAAGTAGGCGGAAGGGCAAGTCAGGAGGGGGCACGAGGGCCCCACACCACAGGTCGGCGCGGCCAGGGGCCAGGCCGCGCCGCCCTAGGGTTTGGGCGCCTCGTGGCCCCACTTCGTCTCCTCTTCGGTCTTCTGGAAGCTTCGTGGCAAAATAGGACCCTGGGCGTTGATTTCGTCCAATTCCGAGAATATTTCGTTACTAGGATTTCTGAAACCAAAAACAGAAACGACAAGCGGCACTTCGGCATCTTGTTAATAGGTTAGTTCCAGAAAATGCACGAATATGACATAAAGTGTGCATAAAACATGTAGATAACATCAATAATGTGGCATGGAACATAAGAAATTATCGATACATTGGAGACGTATCAATCTCCCCGGCAACGGTGCCAGAAAAAGTGCTGCTGGCGTGCAGTTGATGTGCTTGCAACGGTGCCAGAAGGTAGCTCCTTGTGATGGTAAAGCACACGTCCGTTGGGAACCCCAAGAAGAAGGTGTGATGCGTACAGCAGCAAGTTTTCCCTCAGTAAGAAACCAAGGTTTATCGAACCAGTAGGAGATGCATGCCACGTGAAGGTTGTTGGTGACGGAGTGTAGTGCGGCGCAACACCAGGGATTCTGGCGCCAACGTGGAACCTTCACAACACAATCAAAATACTTTTCCCCAACTTAACAGTGAGGTTGTCAATCTCACCGGCTTGCTGTAAACAAAGGATTAAACGTATGGTGTGGAGAATGGTGTTTGCTTGCAAAGAACAACAGAGAACAATGATTGCAGTAGGTTGTATTTCAGATGTAAAAGAATGGACCGAGGTCCACAGTTCACTAGTGGTGTCTCTCCAATAAGATAAATAACATGTTGGGTGAATAAATTACAGTTGGGCAATTGACAAATAGAGAGGGCATACCAATGCACATACATATCATGATGACTACTATGAGATTTAATCAGGGCATTACGACAAAGTACATAGACCGCTATCTAGCATGCATCTATGCCTAAAAAGTCCACCTTCGGGTTAGCATCCGCACCCCTTCCAGTATTAAGTTGCAAACAACAGACAATTGCATTAAGTATTGTGCGTAATGTAAACAATACAAATGTACTTAGACAAAGCATTGATGTTTTATCCCTAGTGGCAACAGCACATCCACAACCTTAGAACTTTATGTCACTGTCCCAGATTCAATGGAGGCATGAACCCACTATCGAGCATAAATACTCCCTCTTGGAGTTACAAGTATCAACTTGGCCAGAGCCTCTACTAGCAACGGAGAGCATGCAAGATCATAAACAACAGATATATGATTGATCAATAATCAACTTGACATAGTATTCCATATTCATCGGCTCCCAACAAACACAATATGTAGCATTACAAATAGATGATCTTGATCATGATAGACAGCTCACAAGATCTAAACATGATAGCATAATAGGAGAAGACAACCATCTAGCTACTTCTATGGACCCATAGTCCAAGGATGAACTACTCGCGCATCAGTCCGGAGGCGGGCATGGTGATGTAGAGCCCTCCGGTGATGATTCCCCTCTCCGGCAGGGTGCCGGAGGAGACCTTCAGAATCCCCCAAGATGGGATTGACGGCGGCGGCGTCTTAGTAACTTTTCTCGTATTTGGCTCTCGGTCCTAGGGTTTTCGCGACGGAAGGATTATATAGGCGAAGGGGCAGAGTCAGGGGACGCTCGAGGGGCCCACCCCATATGGCGGCGTGGCCAGGGGTGGGGCCGCGCCCCCCTATGGTGTAGCCGCCTCGTGGCCCCTCTTCGTCTCCTCTTCGGTGTTCTGGAAGACTCCGTGGAAAATAAGACCGTGGGCTTTTGTTTCGTCCAATTCCGAGAATATTTCCTGTGTAGGATTTCTGAAACCAAAAACAGCAGAAAACAGGAACTGGCGCTTCGGCATCTTGTTAATAGGTTAGTTCCGGAAAATGCATAAAAATGATATAAAGTGTATATAAAACATGTGAGTATTGTCATAAAACTAGCATGGAACATAAGAAATATAAGATACGTTTGAGACGTATCAGTTAGCTCGTGATACAGGTACTGCTCTTAGTACTGATGATGCTTTGAGGTACCGCAGTGTTGTGGGAGGCTTACAGTATCTGACCTTGACACGCCCAGATATTTCATTTGCTGTGAATAAGGTGTGTCGGTATCTCTCTCATCCTACTGACGCTCATTGGGAAGCAGTGAAGCGAATTTTGCGATATGTCAAAGGGACTCTCCATGTTGGCTTGCAGATTCGGAGATCTCCATCATCCATCATTAGTATTTTTACTGATGCAGATTGGGCTGGCTGTGTGGATGATCGCCGTAGCACGAGCGGATTCGCCGTGTTTGTTGGTTCGAACATTATCTCGTGGAGTTCGAAGAAACAGCCAACAGTTTCGAGGTCCAGCACCGAGACAGAGTACAAAGACTTGGCAAATGGCGCTGCTGAAGCATTGTGGGTTGATTCACTTCTTAGAGAGCTTGGCGTAACTCAGCAGCGTCCTCCCATATTATGGTGCGATAATCTTGGGGCTACATACCTGACGGCTAATCCAGTTTTCCATGCTCGCATGAAACACATTGAGGTAGACTTTCACTTTGTTCGTGAACGAGTTGCAGCGGGCCTATTGGATGTCAGGTTTATTTCCACTAATGATCAGCTAGCCGATGTGTTTACTAAACCGGCCACAAGACAGATGCTAGACAGATTTAAGAACAATCTTAACCTAGTTAGCAGAGGTTTAGATTGAGGGGAGTGTTAAGTATAAGTAGTCTAGCCTATTGTACAAATATGGAGAGAATTCCTTATTTGACACTGGCTTAAAATGATGTTCCTTATTTGACATTCACAAATATTTTCTTCCCTATTTGACACATGCTTAAAAATTCTTTCCCTCTTTGACACCGCCGTCAGTTCCGTCACACTTTTCTGTCAAAGTTCTTTCCGACGGACAAAAGTACCCTTCTAATTATCGTTTCTTATCAACCAAGGAAAGGAATACCGCATGCCAAAAAAAAGGAAACCATGTCAAACGATAAAGGAAAGCAAAATCGACCCTCTCCTCTCGTCCTGTCTTGTCCCCACCCATGGCGCGGCTTTGCTGCGGGCGCATGCTATGGCGCGGCTGTGGAGAACTCGTCGGCGTGCGAGCAACGAAGATCTCCGGCGACGCGCGGTGCAGTGTAGGCAGCGAAGCCCTCCGGCGATGGATTCGACGCGGGTGAAGCCCTCCGGCGAAGCGTGGTGCACTCGAGCAGCGAAGTCCTCCGGGGATTCGCGGCGACGCCCCTCCCCTTCTCCTTCTTTTCAATCGGCACGGCGGAGTGCGCCCCTCGTCCCAGACACGCGGTCCCCTCCACCAGAAACGGTGGCAGAGATTGCGAGGACTCTGCCTCGCGTCCTCTCGGCGAGCCCAGCCACGGCGTTGCCCGGCGCACAGCTCCCAGTACTGAAACGGAAGCAGGTCCCAGCACGCGCGACGGCCTTCGACCCCGACGCGGCTCCCCTAGAGGTCGGAGGCGGCTTCTCGCGGCAAAGAGACATCCAGGACCACGGTCCTTGGCTGTCTCCATCGGCCGCATCCGAGTCTTGATGCAGAACTGAAACGAAGAAGTGAATGAATCAATTGATTCGGATCATACGCCACACAGGGGATATGCATTGGAAATCTGTTCGGTGATCGAAATATGGGGTCTTTTTTTTTTGAGATATAAATATGGGGTCTTAAGTGGTCACTAGGAAAAGTGCCCGTGCGTTGCGACGGAAAAAAAATCTATCTCAATTCACTTTAAACTGATTGAAGAATCAAACCATATTCATTGTATCTGAATTATTATTAACACATTATTTTATTTAGCTGTATCTAAAACTGTTTATGCATTAGCCTGATAGAGTTTTTTGGTCACCTTGAAACCGTATTTTGCATTCATGAACATTAAAGTTTCTATGTTAAAGAATTTCTCATATTCGAGTGAGCTTTCAATGGACCATCCCTATTTCTGATTACGTGTGTATGAGTTATTTGAAGCACGTATAAAGCAGTACACATTTTTCATGTCAGGGGAAACAAATCATTGCTGCTGGTATAGTGGAAGCTAGTATGTACTACTTGTAGTCCTAGACGCAATATTTCTCAAGCTGAGAGGTGAGGTGGCTTCAAACAGAATGCAGGCATCAGCTACCTAGCGAATTCCTTCAAAAAATCCAGCCTCTGGATCAATCGATGAAATACTTCCATTGACATAATTTGCGATGATGGATATAGTACTATGTAAAGTTATAAACATCGATCTGCTTTCTTCACAGCACAAACAACTATTGCAAATTTCTGGAGCTTGCCATGGATAAATCTGAGACATCTCGATTGATTTAGTCCAAGGACACCCTTTCTTCAGAGCACAAACAACAATTGCAAATCTCTGGAGATTGTCGTGGATAAATCTGAGACATCTCGATCCATAACTTGATTTAGTCCAAGAACATCAAATCCATAACTTGATTCAGTCCAAGGACATCACATAAATTGACTCACTTGTATCTCATCTTAAGATACTCCCCGGCCAGTTATTATTGCAGCAACTAAACCAATATTATATCCGTATACACAGTAAGGGTGGGAAAAGTCAGTGTTGCTGGCGATCCTGGTTTACTTGCCTAAGGAAGGCTTCAATCGAGCCATGGAAGCACTCTATTCCCTGGTCTGGAAACACTCTATTCCCTGGTCAGCCTCCCAGAGGACGCAAACGAATAGGCTAAGGAGGACGATCTTGCCTGGCTTGCGAGCAAACGTGGTCCAGGAAATCCTCATTGCTTGTCAGGACGTGCTCCACCTCAGTTGGAGGTCAATCCGGCAGTTGATATTGCGAGGACAACGTAGACGGGCGGAAGGGCACGAGAATTGGATTCCACTCCCCAGATCGGATGGCCCGATGCCGTCCCAAAGCTCCTAGACCAACCGCCATGGCCATCACCAGGAGGGAGAGAGGAAAAACCAATAGGGAGACGTACGCGGAGAAAGAGCGCCTCGGCAGCGGTGATGGGGGACCGTCGAACACCATGTGCGCATCATCGTGGCGGCTTGCAGCGGCGGCCATACGATACGCTCTTGCGCGGCCGCGAGGGATTTTCCGGCTGCTCGATTTCGATCTGCGGGTGCCGGTCAATTAGGGATTTTTCTTTTCTGAGATTGAGATGATCAATTAGGGATTGCTCCTTATTTAAAGGCTGGTAGATGGAAAGAAGAGGAGGAGGAGTCGTACAGAGTCCAGACAGCAGTCCTACAGCGACGCATCAACTGGGCCGGCCCACACGGTTCTGATCCATCCGACTAAACGAAGAAGCACCAAACCAGACGAAATCGGATCGATAGAGCAGCCGGCTGACGTAGAAAACGGTCTGCGTGGCATGGTGCGTATTATGTGATTTGGTGGGAGGGTAAAATCGGAAAATAAAAAAGTGTTGACGAAACTTTTTGGCAGAAATCTTACCTCCTTTATTATTAGGTATAGATTTAACCATGTAGTATAATTTTTTTGTCACATTATCCACCAGGGGTAAAAAAGGACTTTTCGTGTCTCTCTTTCACACCGCTAGTGAACAAAATGCACTAAAGTGTCATATTGGGAAAGAAATTTTAACCAGATGTCAAATAAGGAAGAAAATTTTGTTGAGTGTCAAATAAGGAATCTCATTTTAAGCCAGTGTCAAATAAGGAATTTTCTCACAAATATGTGTATACATGTATTATACCTGTACTGATCCTTATATATAGTGGAAAGACGTGATGGCTGTTCACCCCACGCAAAACCCTAAAACCACTTCGTTTATCTCAGCAAAGTAGCAGTAGCTAGCAATCTCTTTTTTAGGCGCGTTGCAGAACATCGAATCAGCAAAGCAAAGCAGCAGCCGACAACCACGATCTATCCCAATCGCCTCCCTTCTTTTCAACCCAGCCGAACCACATGCCCCCCTCCCTGCTGGCCTTCTCCCCTTCCTTGCACGCCGCCGTTAATCCTGACTTGTCTCCCCAACCCAGCGTTAACCTCCTCTGCCTCCTCAACCTGGGAGCGACTGATGCATCGCCGCATCGGGGTGCGCAGGGGATTTTGGGATGGAGATCTGGTAGCCGCAGATTCCTCGGAATCTGCGCCGGCGACGGGCAACGGAGGTTCATCCCGGAGCTCATGTGTGTAGATTAGAGAAGACAACGGCGTGGTGCAGAGGACGTGGCCGTGTGGTTGGACATCGGCGTGCGGTGCCGCGAGGACTCCATCTTCAACTCGAGGGGCCCGTTCCGGCCGCGCTTGAGGAAGTGCAGTGGTGACCCGTTCCGGCGGCACTTGGGACTGCGGCGGCGGTGGAGGACGGGCCCGGAACTCCGGCACCAAGCAGAGCATGGGGCGACGGTGATTCCCTTCGGTGCCTTTCCTAAGCAGCGGCTCCCCTGCCTTCCCGCGCCTTCCCGCGCAGCTCGCAGGCGAGTGCGCTTATAATTATGCGATTTGGTGAGATGGCAAAATGGTCCAATGAAAAGTTGCAACGGACCGACAATGTATAAATAGTCTCGCGAAAAGTAAAATTAATAAAAGCTTTGGTCTTCTAGTTACATGGGAAGTTTACATAGCGGCATTTTTTAATCTCACCCCGATCATAACCGTCGTATTGCTCGATACAATTTGCACATTTTTTTCTATCTTATGGCAGCAGATGATATCGCTGTATATTTTCATTTAATCTACCTTTTACACTTTTTTATTTTTATTCAAACTGTATTATTTAATTTCTTTCCAAATATATGCCTACTAATGTTCTTCTAATTTAATTCAGCACTACTAATCAACCGTTATCGGTGCCTCATGCACCGACATGGCCATGGGCTGCCGGCCAGACAGCTAACAACCACATCCTAACCACTTTGTCACAGGCTCCCAAAAATCGGCACCGACCTGTGAAACATTCATATACGCGAAATTATGTGAAATATAGCCCAAAATAATCATAAGGTTGAGTTAAAATTAAGATATGCATGTAAATGCTTCTGAAGCCACATAGAGAGAGTCCTTCCTAGCGGCAGCGGAGGCATCGTACCAGCTGTCGGGACCAGAGGTAGGCGGCGCACCATAGCCGGCGTTTGATTTCATCACCGGATTCCCTCCACCCCATCCCCTCCACGAAGCAGCAAAAGCGCCAGCAAAAAATCGAGCTCTGTCTGCTGAGCGGCGCACGGTGCCGAAAGGAAGGGTGGCGAGCGACAACCCACTATACCGTCTACAGCCTGGGACGCGGAGGACGACGCCCGACCAGACCCGGCGATTATCTCAGCTCGAGATGAGCGGATATTTCAGGAAGAGGAGGCAATAATATCTTTCTGGTTTTTTTCACCGACTATAAACGAAACGGTATGCAACTAACGGGTGGCGGTGGGTGTAATTTTCATCAACTTCAAGGGCAATTTTAAAACGGACGAAAATCTGAGGGAGAAACCTTACTTTCTTTATTAGTAGGTATCTTTATTACTATTAAATTGAAAACCGACCGTGGTACGGCGGGGTCGTTTTGCAATTAGCCCCTGACAAACTGAGAAATCAACCCGAAGTACACCATGTCGCATTGTGTCTACGCCGTTGAGCAGTCCACCCCTGGCGAAAAATGGCCGAGCAAGACGAAGGAAGCAGGGCTGCAGTGAGATCCCGGGCGGTGCGGCATCTTTCGGGCGGCGGTAGGCTACCAGGCTGTCGGCGGGAGACCAAAATCCCGGGCGGTGAGAGATCTTTCCGGCGGAGGCAAGTTAGCATGCTGTTGGCGGGAGATCCAGATCCCGGGTGGTGCAGGATCTGTCCGGTGGCAGGAGGTTACCAGTCATCGGCGGGAGACACAAACAGAAGATGGTGGTCCACGGAGGTAGAAGGAGGCCCCGCGCGGAGAGCAGCTGGTTAAGCGCTTCATGCGGGTCGTCTTGGGAAATGGGGATCGTCCTTTACGGCGGCGGGGAACAGGAATTGAGGGTACCGCTTGTGAAGATGGGCATGCTGGCGCCTGGCGAGCGAGAGAAGTGGCAGCCTTCGGCCTGGTGAGGGAGATAAGCGGCCGGGCCGCGAGCAAGGTTTTGGGTACCGGTTCGGGAAAAAAATCTCAGAGGGGGCTACGATTTTCGGTAACCACGGTTACCGGAGATAACCGGTCAAATACCGGACGAAATTATCAAACAAAATTTGAATTTTAAACTAAAAAATGTCTAAATATTTTTTTAATTAAGGTTTAGAGGAGAAGAAAGTGAAAGATTTGGACAATGAGTTGGGGCATGGGTCTATAGCGGAGAGGAAGCACGTACGATTTAGGTTGACTAACCAATCATCCTAAAATCAAACCAAATTTGAATATACCAAGATTTTTTAGCCGATAAATTCATTTACCATAGATGGTTGAGAATTCCGGTTACCGACCGGTAACCGTGGTATTCCAACAGGCAACCAAATCCCTAGCCACGAGGTGAGCCAGAGATGAGGGCCATGGTCGCATGGAGTGCTTTGCTGGGGCGAGCAAGAAGAGACGTACGGTTTGCTGCCGCTACTCATTTACTTCGGTGGGTTCCAGATTAAATTCCAACACTGGTAGAAAAACAGGCTTCCGGTGAGCCCCATAAGTCGCGAAGCTGTAGGAACAGCGACTAATGGGACCTTTAGTCGCGGTTCGGTAGGCGAACCGCGACCTAAGGCCTGGGCCCAGGGCGCTCGGTGGCCAGCCGGTGCACGTGGGGGGCTTTAGTCGCGGTTGGCCTGGCCAACCGCGACTAAAGGTGCCCGAAGGCCTTTAGTCGCGGTTGGCCAGGCCAACCGCGACTAAAGCCCCTCCCCTATATATACCCATCCAGCAGCCAACACTTAGCCATTTGGAGCCATTCTCTTCACAAACTTCACAAGTGGGTGTTAGGTTTGCTTTTGGTTCCTCTTATGCACATAAGGTGTTTGATGAAATGCCCCAAGAGCATGAAACAAACATTATATGAAGTGTTGGAGCCACACTTGAGCTTTCTCATTTATTTTTTCCTCCTCGATCGCGGTTAGCAACTTGAACCTTTGATGTGTCGTTGATAAAATATGCATGTGTGTGTAGTTCATTGTTTAATTTATATTGTTTGTAGCTAGTTAGTTTAACAAATGCATGATGGTTAATTATATATTTTATATTATAATAATGCAGATGAATCGACAATGGATGTACGGTAACCGACTCTCCGACGAGTTCAGTACGGGTTTGAAAGATTTCCTCGTAGTGGCTAATGCGAACAAGCAGGGGGGTTTTGTTATCTGTCCATGTGTTAACTTTAAGAATCAGAAGGGTTACTCTTCCTCAAGAGATGTTCACATGCACCTGCTTCGGCACGGTTTCATGCCAAGCTATAATTGTTGGACCAAGCATGGAGAAAGAGGGGTTATAATGGAAGAAGATGAAGAAGGGGATGATTTCGTCGATGAAAGCTATCTTGCTCATTTCGGTGATACTTTCATGGAGGATCTTGAAGGTGAAGGGGAAGGTGAAGGGGAAGGTGAAGAAGAGGCACGTGATGATCCCGTTGATGATCTTGGTCGGACCATTGCTGATGCACGGAGACGCTGCGAAACTGAAAAAGAGAGGGAGAATTTGGATCGCATGTTAGAGGATCACAGAAGGCGCCTGTACTCGGATGCGATGATAGTCTGAAAAAGCTGGGCTGCACACTGGATTTGCTGAAATGGAAGGCACAGGTAGGTGTAGCTGACTCGGCATTTGAAAACTTGCTGAAAATGTTGAAGAATATGTTTCCAAAGAATAACGAGTTGCCCGCCAGTACGTACGAAGCAAAGAAGGTTGTCCGCCCTCTAGGTTTAGAGGTTACGAAGATACATGCATGCATCAACGATCGCATCCTCTACCGCGATGAATACGAGAATTTGAATGAATGCCCGGTATGCACCGCATTGCGTTATAACATCGAGGCGATGACCCTGGTGACGATGTTGAGGGCCGAAACCCGTGAAGAGGGTTCCCGCCAAGGTGATGTGGTATGCTCCTATAATACCACGGTTGAAACGCTCTGTTCAGGAACAAAGAGCATGCCAAGTTGTTGCGATGGCACAAAGAGGACCGTAAGTCGGACGGGGAGTTGAGACACCCGCAGATGGAACGCAATGGAGAAAGATCGACAGAGAGTTCAAAGATTTTGCAATTGACGCAAGGAACATAAGATTTGGTCTAAGTACGGATGGCATGAATCCTTTTGGCGAGCGAGCTCCAGCCATAGTACCTGGCCCGTGACTCTATGCATCTACAACCTTCCTCCTTGGTTGTGCATGAAGCGGAAGTTCATTATGATGCCGTGCTCATCCAAGGTCCGAAGCAACCCGGCAACGACATCGATGTGTACCTAAGGCCATTAGTTGATGAACTTTTACAGCTGTGGGGCAGACCTGGTGTCCGTGTGTGGGATGAGCACAAAGAAGAGGAATTTGACCTACGAGCGTTGCTTTTCGTAACCATCAACGATTGGCCTGCTCTTAGTAACCTTTCGGACCGTCAAATAAGGGATACAATGCATGCACGCACCGCTTACATGAGACCGAAAGTGTACATTTGCCAAATTGTAAGAAGAACGTGTACCTTGGGCATCGTCGATTTCTTCCGAAAGGTCATCCAAGAAGAAAGAAAGGCAAGCATTACAACGGCAAGGCAGATCACCGGCCGAAGCCTCATGGAACACACCGGTGCCGAGGTATTTGATATGGTCAAGGATTTGAAAGTCATCTTTGGAAAGGGTCTGGCGGACAATCAGTTCCGAAGGGAGCCGACGGGCACGTAGCCATGTGGAAGAAGAAATCTATATTCTGGGAGCTAGAATATTGGAAAGTCCTAGAAGTCCGCTCTGCAATCGACGTGATGCACGTTACGAAGAATATTTGCGTGAACATCCTAAGCTTCTTGGGCGTGTATGGGAAGTCAAATGATACAAAGGAAGCACGGCAGGACCAAAGAAAGTTTGAAAGACCCCGATGACCGGCATCCGGAACGGTTTCAAGGTCGTGCCGCCTACGCCCGACCAAAGAAGAGAAGGTCATCTTTTTTGAATGCCCGAGCAAGATGAAGGTCCCGTCAGGATTCTCGTCCAATATAAAGGGAATAATAAACATGGCGGAGAAAAAGTTCCAAAACCTGAAGTCTCACGATCGCCACGTGATTATGACGCAATTGCTTCCGATTGCTTTGAGGGGCTCCTGCCGGAAAATGTTCGAGTAGCCATTGTGAAGCTATGTGCATTCCTCAATGCAATCTCTCGAAGGTAATCAATCCAGAAGTTCTACCACGGTTACGTAATCGATGTGATCCAATGTCTTGTCGGTTTCGAGTTGGTGTTCCCGCCATCCTTCTTCAATATTATGACGCACCTCCT
The DNA here is from genome assembly GCF_019359855.2 of Lolium perenne. NCBI lineage: Eukaryota > Viridiplantae > Streptophyta > Magnoliopsida > Poales > Poaceae > Lolium > Lolium perenne. Next base: position 26,329,430 of record NC_067248.2, on the reverse strand, counting down.
GGTTCACCTAGTCGATGAGATTTCCATTCTCGGTCCCGTATTTCTACACAATATGTTCCCCTTCGAGAGGTTCATGGGAGTATTAAAGAAATATGTTCGTAACCGTGCTAGGCCGAAGGAAGCATCGCCAAGGGCTATGGAAATGAGGAGGTAATTGAGTTTTGTGTTGATTTTGTTCCCGACCTTAAGCCGATTGGTCTTCCTCAATCGCGGCACGAGGGGAGACTAAGTGGAAAAGGCACGATCGGAAGGAAATCAACGATATGTATGGACGGCCATTCTCTCGATCGAAGCACACCACACGCTTCGACCAATTCCAGCTTGGTGGCTCCGTACTTTGAGAAACACAAGAATATTTTACGCTCGGACAACCCTGGGAAGCCCGAATCCTGGATTAGGAAGGCCCACATGGAGACTTTCGAGCTTGGTTGAGAAAACATTTAATGCATGACAATAAGGTTGTAGATCAGCCGTACATGTTGGCCAAGACACCATCTTCGACTATAACGACTTTCCAAGGGTACGAGATAAATGGGAATACATTTTACACGATCGCCCAAGATAAAAAGAGCACCAACCAAAACAGTGGTGTCCGCTTTGATGCAAGAACCGAGAATGGGCAAAAGGTCACATATTATGGTTACATAGAGGAGATATGGGAACTTGACTATGGACCCTCCTTTAGGGTCCCTTTGTTCCGGTGCAAATGGTTCAAGCTAACAGGAGGTGGGGTAAAGGTGGACCAGCAATACGGAATGACAATGGTGGATTTCAACAATCTTGGTTACCTTGACGAACCATTCGTCCTAGCGAAAGATGTCGCTCAGGTTTTCTATGTGAAGGACATGAGTAGCAAACCGAGGAAACGGAAAGATAAGAAAACGATCAGTACATCATGCGATGATCCAAAGCGCCACATTGTTCTTTCAGGGAAAAGAAACATCGTGGGAGTGGAGGACAAGACAGACATGTCAGAAGATTATAATATGTTTGCTGAAATTCCGCCCTTCAAAGTGAACACCGACCCAAGCATTAAGTTAAATGATGAGGATGCTCCATGGATACGGCACAATCGTAAGCAAGCAGGGACACAAGGGAAGAAATGATGTGTAATAATTTATTGTACCAAACTTTGTTGAATGAATCATGTGAATTATATTACCCGTGATGTGTTTGGTGTCCATTTTCGAATGATTCAATTGACTCGAGATAGCACTGATGATACATGAAATTTGGAGTGACTAAGTCATACTCCTGCATACATGAAATTTGGAGTGACTAAGTCATACTCCCGCATACAGAAATTTGGAGTGACTAAGTCATACTCCCGCATACATGAAATTAGGAGTGATTAAGACAAACACAAGCCTAGGAGTATAATATGCATACTCGTAGTAAAAATAGCCGCCGCCGTTGTACTGGTAGTCGTCGCCTTCTAAGTTGCCGACGTCGTCGTCGCTGCTGTCATCGCTGTCGTCGGGCGGCGCTCGTGGCTCGAACTGAGGGTAGCGCAGGCGGGGGATATCGCCGGCCGTCATGTAGTCCATGACGCTCTACAGAGTCCGGCCGTACCACCATAGCCGACGGCCGGCCTCGTGGAATTTTCCAGGAGGCAGACCGTCCTCCTCATACCTGGCGAGCGCCCTCTCACGCCGATTGATGAAGAAGGCGTCCCAAGTATGCTGGTTATCGGGATGCCAGCGGGGATTCATCCGCTGCTCGGCGTGAGGTCGAGGTAGTAGTGGTTCGTGATGGCCGCCCGGCGCGCAAGACTCGAGGACGGAGGGACCGGCACGCCGCCGGCGCTTAGGCTCCAGCCGGCAGGGACGCGGTAGCCCGGAGGGCAAGGGTAGTTCGAGGCGCAAAGCTCCTCCACCTGCTGGTAGGTTAGAGTGGGTGCGATGGAAGCCATGAGAGAGTGATGAGAGATTGTAGAGATGTGATAATGCTGGCCAAGCCGGGCTACCTATATGTAGTGACAAATGGCGGGAAAAATGGGAGCGGGAAGACAGGAGGCGGGAAGAAAGAGGCGGGGAGAAAGTGGCGGGAAGAAATTGGCGGGAAAAAATTGGCGGGAAGAAAGAGGCCGGAAGAAATTGGCGGGAAACAATTGGCGGGAAGAAAGAGGCGGGAAGACAGGAAAGAAATGGCGGGAAGACGAGGAGGGAAGAGGGGGTCGGCGGAAAGAGGCGGGAAGAGGGGGCCAACGAACTTTTGAATTGAATTAGTTTTATTTTCATGAATTTTTGATAATTTGTATTTTTAAAATTTTGAATTGAATTAGTTTTATTTTTCTAAATTTTTTGATATATTATTTGTATTTTTAAGATTTTGAATTGAATTAGTTTTATTTTTATGAATTTTTTGATATATTATATGTATTTTAAACATTTTGAATTGAATTAGTTTTATTTTTCTTAATTTTTTGATATATTATTTGTATTTTTAACATATTGAAATGAATTAGTTTTATTTTTCTGATTTTTTTGATATATAATTTGTATTTTTAATATTTTGAATTGAATTAGTTTTATTTTTCTGAATTTTTTTATATATTATTTCTATTTTTAAGATTTTGAATTGAATTAGTTTTATTTTTCTGAATTTTTTGATATATTATTTGTATTTTTAAGATTTTGAATTGAATTAGTTTTTTTTCTGAATTTTTTGATATATTATTTGTATTTTTAATATTTTGAAATGAATTAGTTTTATTTTTCTGAATTTTTTGATATATTATTTGTACTTTTCACATTTAGACATGAATTAGTTTTATTTTTCACATTTAGAAAACGAAATAATTTCGAAAAAAGCCTTTAGTCGCGGTTGGCCTCGTCTTCCGCGGGAAACCGAAAATGGGGCGAAAAATGCTTTAGTCGCGGTTGGGGTCACCAACCGCGACTAAAGGGTAGCCTTTAGTCGCGGTTGGTGACCCCAACCGCGACTAAAGCCCTCTCACTATAAATATCGCGCGCCGAACGGCCGCGCCAGTTCTCTTCTTCCTCCGCCCGTTCGTGTCTGCAGCCTCTCGACGCCGCCGACGCCTCCTCTGCCGCATCGACGACGCGCCGACGCCTCCTCTGCCGCCTCGACGACGCCCACGCGCCGCCGCGCGCATCGACCGCCACCACCGCCCCGTACGTCGTCGACTACGTCCGCCTCGAAGCGACCGCCGCCGCCGCCCTCGAAGCGACCTCGCGCCCCCAATCTCCGGTCGTCGCCTCAATCTCCGGCCACACACAGACACACGCCGCCGCACACCACGCGCGCGCGCGCGCAAGATACACGGCCACCACGCGCGCGCCGGCCGGCTCGAACCGCCGCCGCCCACCGCCGCGGGAGAGAGAGGGCGGGGCGCGCCAGTACACACGGCGCCCCTGCCTCGATCTCTCTCTCATTTTTTTTTTGTTTTTTTTGTTTTTGTTAATTAAAATTGTAAACTAAAATTTGACTTAAAAAAGATTATGTAAAAAAAATTAAAATTTGACTTAAACGAATTAACTTGTTGTTAATTAAAATTGTAAACTAAAATTTTGACTTAACAAAATTTAACAAATATGTAATATATAGTATAATGTATATAATTTTGTACTCCCTCGAAATTTTGACATAACAAAAATTTACTTAACAAAAATGTGTTAGGTTAACAAAAATTTACACATGTAATAGTATAATGTAACTAAAATTTTACTTAACAAAATTTAGACTTAATGTAACTAAAATTTTACTTAACAAAATTTAGACTTAATGATCAAAATTTTACTTAACAAAATTTAGACTTAATGATCAAAATTTTAACTTAAGAAAAATTTTACTTAACAAAATTTAGACTTAATGATCAAAATTTTAACTTAACAATTTTTTTAACTTAATTAACAAGAATTATTTTATTTTGGGATCGAGAGGGGGCGGCGAGGGTTATGTGTCCTCGGCACCGCCACCGCCCTCTCGGTCACCGCCACACCGGTCTCTCGGTCACGCGGTCACTGCGTCCCCCTTTCGCCACCGCCACCGGTCTCTCGGTCACGCGGTCACTGCGTCCCCCCTTTCGCCACCACCACCGTTCTCTCGGTCACGCGATCACTGCGTCCCCCCTCTCGCCTCCCTCGTCGCCCTCTCTCTTTATATGTAGAAGAGATATGATAATGCTGGCATATACACAATTAATTTGTTTTGACTACATGTTTTCAGATCGACATATGGCGGACGATAGAGCTGACCCGATTCTGGACAACTATGATCCGGACGCTGAAGACCATATGTTCGGCATCATAAAAGGCGATATTCTATATGTGCCGACCGGACAAGAAGAAGATGATATCTCTTCTTATCTGAACCTTGACGGTGAAGATGAAGGGCGCCGTCAGCAAGATGATGCCGAAGAAACGTCGATAAACGACGATCTTGAATTGGAAGTAGCAACCACCTCCGGCGCCGAGGTATATATATACATTGAGCCTCTGGTGATACAAACTAACTGATTTGAATAAATATGTGTGTACTAACGCGCGCGACTCTCTTTCTTATTTTAGCCCTCGGCCGGATCGTCGAAAAAATCGAGTACGTCGTCAAAGCGTGGCGCAACCAAGCGTGACGAAACATGCACCATCGAGGTTGTCGAGGAAGCAACCGGTAGGCCGCTGGAGCCCAGCAAGAACGCCACCAAGTTTATCAGCCAATGCGGAGCCGTTGTTAGAGACAACGTCTCGATCACCGTCCAGGAGTGGAATGAGCCAAAGAAGGCACGTCTTGGTTTCACTTTTGTCGATAAGAGAACAAAAAAAGATTGCTTCAACAAGCTTATGGAACATTTCGTTCTACCTCCGGAATACCGCAAATACGATGAGAAGGGTAACAAGATTCAGGAAAACAAGGAGAGGTGCAAGCTAGTCAAACAGTTCGCTCTTTCTAAGATGTCCAACGCATTTCGGAAATACAAGCAAAATCTAGCCCATGACTTTGTCAAGCAGGGCAAGACTCGGGATTTCAAAGGACAATATGAGAAACTGCAACATGATTGGCCAGAATTTGTGAAGCAAAAGAAATCGAAGCAGTTCCTTGAAATGTCGAAAAAAAATAAGAAGAATGCGGCCAAGAAGGAGTACAATCATATTATGGGGCCAGGAGGGTATCGCTTTTGGCAGCCTAGGTGGGAGAAGATGGAGAACGAGATGAGGGTGCGAGGAATCCGTCCAGGTACGGAGGGATGGGACCCAAGGGCCAAAAGCTGGTGGTACGGGCATGGGGGATCGCTGAACCCGGAGACAGGGGAGTGTGTTTATCAGGGCAAAATAATTAAACCCACCCAAAAGCTTATTGAGGCAATGAGGGATGCTCAAGAGGGGAGGATCAAGTTCAACAGAGAGAACGACGCCCTGACAAAAGCCCTCGGGAATCCTGAACACGGAGAACGTGTACGAGGCATGGGGCCCATTTCGTGGAAAGTAGGGTTCCCCCAGAACGATGACCCGTACGGTTACAGAAGCCGTAAGAGAAAGATGGATCGGGATGCAGATGTTGTGGCGAAGTTGGTAACGGAAATGGATGTGATGAAGAAAACCGTGAGTGTACTAGTAGCCGAAAGAGATGCAGCTCGGGCGCAGCATGAAGATCATCCAATGGATCTCGGAAGCCAGCAGCGGAGAAGAAGCAGCGTGGCTTCCACGGAGGCCTCACCGGCTGGTGCACCGACGATCGAAATTACTTCAACCGGAGCCTCTGGTGGTCGAAATTACTGCACCGGAGCCTCCTCGCTACCCCGTGGACGATATAAAGGAGATGAAAGCATGTCATCTGTATTATCCTATCGGGAACATGTCCATGAAGGTAGCCATCGGCAGTGCTTTACTACCTGGAGCACTCCACCACAACAACCCCGTTCAAGATGGCTATGCTCGTGTCACGGTGGAGGAGATAGTCCAAGGGTTTGAGGACCTGGACATTGACATTGCTACACCTGAAGGGGCGAAAAGACTTGGAGATGTCAAGCGCCAGTTCATTCTATGGCAGAAGAAGTTTATCAAGTTTCCAGGCGAGGCGCCAACAAGTCCACCCCCCTACGGTGGTGGTGGTGGCGGTGGCGGTGGCGGTGACGGTGGCGGTGGCGGTGGTGGTGGTGGTGCTTCACCTACACCTCCTTGACGTCGCCCGACGCCGCCCCCAATTCACCTCCGGCGGGTAAAGCGCACGCCGCCCCCGGTCCTCGTCCGGCGGGTGATCGGACACCGCCCCAATCCACCTCCGTGAAGAAGCAGAAGCAGTCCTGGGTTATTAACCCGGACCCTTATGTACCTAGAACCACAAAGATACCAGAGCCATCACTGAAGCCTCTCCCCACAAGGCCTTGGGAACGTAGTGCCGAGGAAGTCGACGCACACGCGGCTGCTGATTATGAGAAATGGAAGGCGGACTGCAAGAAGAAAAGAGAGCCCGAGCCCAAGCAAGTATTTTCTCACAAGGAAAAGAGCTGGGCTAAGTCATTTTTGAACACACCGTCCCAAGCCGCGAAGAATCTGCCTGACGACTATTTACGTGAACTTCGTAGGCAAGCACTCGCGTTCAAGAGGAACCAAGAGTTGGCGGAGAAGAAAGCCTTGGAGGAGGCCAAGAAAAAATTAGAAAGGGGGAAAGAAGTTGCCCAGCTCGGGGAACAAAGTAAACAATCGATCGCCCCGCTCATACTGCAAGCCGCCGGTCCGGATGCCCCCGATATCATAGCAGCTGCGGCAAAGACATGGATTGACCGTAACGAGTGCCAGAGAACAAGCGGCCGACTTAGGTATCACTCTTCGTGCACTGTTAGGCCTTGATGAGGCACCAATGAAGGACGTAGTATTTACATATGTGAAGAATGGCCCTCTCGTCGAGCCTGCGCAGGAAGATGATCTACCTCGACAAATGAAAGGTCTGCTAAATTGGTACAAGGGTTACATAAAACTTAAAAACGCCAAAGACTATATTTATGCGGAAGTTAGATATGAGCATCACTTCAAACATTACTATGTACAAATTCATCTGAATGAATTGTTCCAGCTTTTCAATCTGCGCGAGCTCGACAAATCTATCATCAGTTGCTACGTTCTGTAAGTGATTTATTAATTTCTACCCCAACTCGTTCATTGCCTGCACTATATATATATATATATATATATATATATATATATATATATATATATATATATATATATATATATATATATATATATATATATATATAGTCCTAACTATCTTGTTGTGTACGCTATTATGCAGAATGAAGAAGCGGGAAATGCGAATAAGGAACATCCATGATGTTGGGTTCATTGACCCACAAATCGTTAATTCATATGTGTTAGAACACCACCCCGCCGACGTGGAGGATGACCTGTGGCGGTTTATTAGAAAACAGAAACTCAAAAGTGATATTCTATTTCCTTACCATTTTGGGTGAGTGTTTCTGTCTTGAGCACATTCTCTTTTGTTTACTCCATGCATGGTATGTGGCTAATCGATGAGTTATGCATGATCGTGCATGTATCGTGTCCGCAGTGTTCCACTGGATTCTTATGGTAATTCAATTTCACACCTCCTCAGTTCTCGTCCACGACTCTCTGAATATGGATCCGGCGCTTTGGGCCGACATGAGAAAAATGATGCAAAAGTAATTATTTTCATTCATTTGCGCTCTATATCGATCGGCCTATTTCGTTCATCATTTCCTAATATCAAGTAACTAATTAATAACTCTCTTGTTCATTTAATTTTCTTTGCCTCGTAGGGTTTGGAGACAGTTCGTAGATACCAAGGTCGGTGAATTCAAAAAAGAGCTACATTTTAAAATGGCAAAGGCGGACGATCGGGGATATTCAGCCACCGGGGCCCAATCTATGTGGATACTATGTTTGTGAGAGGATCCGGAGATACCGCAATGAGCGGGACCAGAAGTGTGAGAACAACATCATGAGGAATAACCTCCGGAAGACGCTTAGTCCAGAAGCTCGCTTCCGACCACTTCAAGAGGAACTAGCTGGATGGTTGGCGAGGGAAGTCATCGATCCTAGAGGAGAACACCATTACGATGACGTAGAACTTCATATGCACTAAATTATGGATGGAAACTTGTTCAAAATTGTATATGGTCATCCGATATTGAATATATATTGTATATTCCTCTTGAATTCTTTTTGGTTCTAATTTCAAATTTGTTTGAAATTGTACATTCATATGCATGTATGTAGTGCCGTAGAATATGTGAAACTCCTTCAAAATTAAAACCCAAAAGAAATAAAACAATACAAATTAAAAAGAAACCAGATTTAGGGGGAGGGGGGCTAAACCCTAAACCCTGCGGAGGCCTTTAGTCGCGGTTGGCCAGAAGAACCGCGACTAAAGGTCCTCCGCCCTGGCGCTCGCCTGCGGCCCACGTGGACGGGCCTTTAGTCGCGGTTCGTAAGGAACCGCGACTAAAGGGGGGGGGGCCTTTAGTCGCGCTACTTTGGTCGCGGTTGCGCAACCGCGACTAATGGCAGTTGCGAACCGCGACCAAAGACCCTTTTTCCACCAGTGCAAGACAAGTGAGAGATACGGAGACACACGGTTAATTTCAGCTCCTTGCTAATACTAAACTAATACTCGCTGAATTTTCTGTTTACTACTGATTGCTAGCTGAATTTATTGGCAAACCAATGGATTGGATAGAGATTTTTTTACTTGTTTTTCAGAAGAGAGATGTACAGAACTATGTATGAGTGTGGTTGGGTTTGCAGTCTATTTTACAGTCAAAGGTAATTTACCGGATGAACCAGCAGCTAATTAGCATCCACGGAAAGAATAAGTGATAAAAATAGAAGTTATATGTATGAATTGTTCAACCATATTGTGCTAAAAAAAGTTAGGTACAAAAGAAATATCAAATATAATCCCTATAAATATCCAATGTCAGATTGCGAGATAAATAAAACAGGATTTTGAATTGGGAATTGTAAAGTTAAAGACAATAAAGCAAAAAAAAAAAAAACAAGGACTTGCTAAGTAGGAGAGCATATTGCCTAGCTTTAAAACAATGGAAGTTAATATTTATCATTTTTACGCAGCAACGCGCGGGCATAAAGCTAGTAGATATAGATATAGATATAGGTTCTGTCCGTGTCCAAAAAATCCTACTAAACTACAAAGTCCCACGCTATTTATTTACTTACTTACTAGGAAAAAAGGTTGCAACGGGAACGCGAACTAAATTTTCTGCAAAGTTGATTGACCTGTGTAGAATAATTTTACTTTTGTACCCACATGAATATCAAGTTTTATTAATTATTTTATAACATGAACACTTAACCCCGCAAGTGATAACTCTAGGGGCTTAAGTCTCTTAAAAATGTAATTGATAAACTAACAAAATGATGAAAATTCAGAAAAAAAATCAAGCGTATCACAGTGTAGCCTACAGCGATAATGGATTTGCTGCATGCCGCATGAGTGATTTTTTTCCATCCATATGTGTGTCAACATTTGTTGTAGTTCCAGTCATTAATATCAAGATCATATTTTCTGTATTCCCATAATCTATTTCCTGCTGGGACACTCCGTTGTCTTACACAGTGCTCCCTCGCCTCGTCCGTTCGTTTCTCATCGTGTGTCCTGAAAACAAGCGCCGCCTCCCAACAAAAAAAAGGGTATCGGTTTACTGTTTAAATCATGTTCGTCTCTCTCGCTTCCCCTCTCGTCCTCCCGGCCTCCTCACCTCCCTCCACTCTCGATTCAGGTCGCTCACGACGATTTCGTCCAGTGGGGAAATCACGGCTGAATCCCCAAGGTTCTCGTCAGCAGTCGTGGAGTAGTTTGGACAGAGCGGCTCCGCTCGACGGCGCCGCGCTGCGGATCGATGATTCCGGTGCGGGGTTCTCGTTGGTGGAGGTTTATCCGGCGCTGCGCTTCCCGAGTCGAAGATACGGAGCCCGGACGAAAGTTGTGGGCGAGTAGGCGACGAGATTGGGTGTCTCCTCTCCGTGAATCGACAATTCCGAGGCTGGGCGTGTTATCGGCAGAGCATTCGGGAAAGGAGAGCATCGGCTTCATAGCTCTGGTGAGCACTTCTACATCGCTTGTTCTTAATCTCGTTAGTACTTTCGATTAATTTGCAGGTTGCTCGATTGATTGGTATGGTGCTTGATTTCCTCTTTCGCTATGGCTGTTCTCGGCTAGTTTAGACGCACGATCTAGTTTTCTGTGTACCAGTGCTCTGTTCTCGTCTACTTTTAAACATAAGGCTCGAAATGAGCCCGGCTTTGAATTAACGAAGCCATCAACCGGCTAGGAGTTACACCAGAAGTTACGACACACACGCGCCAAACGCACAAAGAAACCCACACAGAAGACAACACAGATAACGTCGAGCCGAAGCGCCCGCTTGAACCATGAGGAGGGAGCCTTGTCTTCTGCGGCACCGGAGCAAACACGGCCATGTCCACACCAACACAACCTCCACCGCACCAGGACTGCAACCCACGGGGAACTCAACGATGGGCCGGCCACCTAGTAGATCATGAGGAACCAAAGGAGAGGGGGTCTTGCGGCGACGCCTCCAAGAAGGTGAATGGCGCAAGAATGCGTCATCGTCGTCGGCAGAGATAAGGTCCTGCAAAGTTTTCACCCAGACCCGAGAGCCACCACCCCTGGAGCTCGGGCTAGGTCCAGACCCAAAACACAGCATCTTCCCCTGGCTTTGGGATAAGCACACCGGTAAGAGCTACGACCAGACGCCGTCCTAGCGAAGCCCCCCAAGGCGCTAGGAAGGACATCAGCTACCGTAGCAGACCGTGTAAAAGCAGCCAGGCCGATGCTGCGAGAGGAGCTGCGACACCAACGCGAGGTCACAGGGTGAACCACAAGACACTACTAGAGAAGCTTGCACAAAGCGAGGACCCTAAGAGGGCAGATTGGGGCGGAGGGACAGAATCCATCACTTCGAACAGGAGAGACAAAATCGGGACGCCTTCAACAAGGGAGCGACACCCACAGGTGTCGTCGTCACCGGCACAGGTCAACACCATGTGCAGCTTTCGCTGAGGTCCAAACCCGATCGAAATTCCGGTCGCCATCGCGAGGGCGTAGAGTAGACATCGCAGTAATCACTGCCGCACCCCCGACTACAGCCACACTATGAACTAGCCCCGACTAGGTTCATCCGCAGGGTGAAAGCACACGCTGGCTGGCAATGCCCGGCCAGACCCAGATCTAGATGTCAACGACATTAGAACGGCGGCAACTAGCGACCTCACCATTCCCAGGCGTGTTCTCGTCTACTAGTTCATGAATGTGTTCGTATATGCAGTCAAGGTGGTGATTGTAGTAGTCATGTGTATGGAATTTGTGAAGCTACTACACCTCCCGATCATAGATGTATGAATTTGGTGTTTTATACATCCTGATATACTTCTTCGTGCCCTATACAACTAACAAGTCTTCATGTTTTGCTACATGTTCATCCTCATACAACTATGGTGCTGATTAGATGCATTAATTTGGGTAATTTATACATCCTGTTGCACTTGTACTTTTCCATACACAACTAAGAAGTGTTCATGTTTTGCTGCATGTTCATCCTCATACAACTATGCGAATGAAGCCCAGTGATCAGGGGACACGTGAGCACCCCTAGCTGATCAACATGTGTCTAACGCCATCCATTCATCCATTAACAATCTTTGTTGTTGTCGCGCTGCCCCAAATCAAGCCCCACAGCAGACAGCGGCTCCTCCATAGCGAGCCCCATCTTCTTCTTATCCAGATGAGCGCCTCTATTTTCCCTGCCCGGCCAAAAATCAGAGCGCCACCGCCCTGGCCGAAAACGCCGCCGCCGGCGCTGACCTATCCTTGGTGTTGCTCCCCCTGACCTTCAGCTCCTCCATACCGCGCTCGCCTGCTGCGCCCTCTGCCGGCTCCCGCACGCCGCCCTGGCCGACAGCGCCCCACGCGCCTGCCTGTCGTGTCCTCTGCCAGCTCCCGCAGGCCGCCCTTGCCGGCAACGCCCTGCGCGCCCTTCGCTGGCTCCGCCACGCGCGCCCTCCGTCTCGCCCGCGCCGGCGGAGGAGGGAGCCGTGGCCCCTGGCCGTGTCGAGCCGTGGCCCCTGGCCCCTGGCCGTGGGAGCACGGGGCCATCTCATCCGTCCCCGGCTCGCCCGCGACGAAGAACGGAGAGGAGGCACGGTAGCGGGAGGGGGAATCACGTTTTGGAGGCGGCCCGTCCATCGATTCGCCTGGGAGGCGCCGCCGCTTCGCGACCCGGCCTTGGTGATATTGGTGGTTGCCGGTGGGGCGCACAGGGGCACTATCGGCGTCCCCCGCCGATGGGGAGCACAGGGACCATTGCATCCATCCCCGAATCGCCCACGAGGAAGAACAGAGAGGAGGCACCCAGGGGTGAGCCTATGGACGGATGGATGGCTGCAGAAACCTGTCGACAGCCTCATGCAGATCCCGGATAAGATTCAGAACTCTCTCAAGGTTGGTTGCTTCTTGACCAGGTAAATAATTTCCTCTTCTCACGCGATCGACATTATTCGCGCAGATGTAAGTAACTTTTGCCTGTTTGGGTCTTGTAATAGCTGCATTTGAGGCGTTTCTTGAAGACGGGCGGCGGTGGTGATGTCAAGGCTCAAATGTCGTCAGGGAATGTTAGGGGAGAAATGACCCTAGTTGGACTGATCATCATCCAGAAATGAAGGTAAATAAGTTGTACTAGAAGGATTACATGCCTCGATTGGATGAAGCTTGTAGGTTAATGGATGGTCTTGTATTATGAAAAGATAAATCGTGGTGGGACATCGGAAGCTGAAATCTTCCTTCTTTCTGGAACATCTCTCAGTTTGATGTGCTAGTTGGACTGATCATCATCCAGAAATGAAGGTAAATAAGTTGTACTAGAAGGATTACATGCCTCGATTGGATGAAGCTTGTAGGTTAATGGATGGTCTTGTATTATGAAAAGATAAATCGTGGTGGGACATCGGAAGCTGAAATCTTCCTTCTTTCTGGAACATCTCTCAGTTTGATGTGCTAGTAGGTCATAATTATTTCTAGATTGTTGAAATATTTTGATATACCCTGAACTGACAGTAGCAAATCTTCACAATTACAGGTCACTGTACCACAAGGCTCTCTTTGCAACCTTAATTTGAGATTTGAGGCAGGGTTACCACCGGATGCAGTTTACAACATTATAATTGATCCGGAGAACAAAAGGGTGTTTAAAAATATCAAGGTATGTACAGATGTTCTCTTTTTCAGAATTGACAAGCAACGTTGATAACAGGCACTATACTGAAGTGATAGTAGTAATGACCTCCTAACAGAAGAGAGTGGCGATATTAAGGAACGGTGGCGACAGAAAAGAAAATCTGGGCGACATGAAAATTCTCTTAGGGCGGCAAGACAAGAAGTATAAACTGCGAAACCTGGATGGAGTCATTGTTTACAACCAAGATAGTGTGTATGTTACAATCTCGTTGTTGATAGTGTAGTGTTTGTTGAGTTTTGGATTATTAACAGCAGTATATGTGTTATTAATAATAATATCATGTTCCCTGTGTTGTCATTTCTGATGTGGTATTATTTAATTAGGCCACGCTGGTGGAGAGTTGAAACAGTTCTAACAACAGCAGACAAAGTGACAAGATATACAATATATGCCAAATTTTCTATTCTCTCACAGGAACCGGTCCCACGCATGCATGCATTTTGGGAAGAAAAGTAGTACCAACCGTCTGTGAGCTTCCGTGTAGTGGCCGTTAGTAAGTGGCATAATCTAACGGTGGTGGACCAGGTCCAACGGTGATAACTAGGTGCTCACGTATCCCCGTGATCACCGAATCCACTCTTTGCAACTATGGTGTGGATTAGATGTATTAATTTGGTAATTTATGTTAAGGTTCATGCACTAGCCACTTGAACCAAAAGTCCGAACTGGGGGAAAGGGCTAGGCAATCTACTTATACACTTCAACACCCCCATGTAGGATAACGTTGCATAGAAAACAAAAATTTTCCTACGGCGAACACGCAATCCAAGCCAAGATGCAATCTAGAAGACGATAGCAACGAGGGGGTATCGAGTCTCACCCTTGAAGAGATTCCAAAGCCTACAAGATGAGGCTCTTGTTGCTACGGTAGACGATCACTTGCCGCTTGCAAAAGCGCGTAGAAGATCTTGATCACGATCGGTTCCGGCGCCACGAACGGGCAGCACCTCCGTACTCGGTCACATGTTCGGTTGTTGATGAAGACGACGTCCACCTCCCCGTTCCAGCGGGCAGCGGAAGTAGTAGCTCCTCTTGAATCCGACAGCACGACGGCGTGGTGTCGGTGGCGGTGAAGAAGTCCGGCGGAGCTTCGCTAAGCTATGCGGGAGATATGGAGGAGAGGGGGGCGGCTAGGGTTTGGGAGGGGGTGGCCGGCCACTTCAATGGGGCGGCCAGCTTGTGGTCTTGGGGTGGCCGGCCCCCTCCCTTGGCCCCTCATTATATAGGTGGATCCCCAAGTGTTGGTGTCCAAGTCTTCGAATAAGACCCGAACCAAAACCTTCCATAAGAGGGGAAACCTAGCCCAACTAGGACTCCCACCAAAAGGTGGGATTTCCACCTCCCATGTGGGGGTGGTCGGCCCCTATGGAGGAGTCCACTGGGGACTCCGCCCCAGCTAGGGTTGGCCGGCCATGGAGGTGGAGTCCCATGTGGACTCCACCTACCGTGGTGGTTTCGTCCGGACTTTTCTAGAACCTTCTAGAACCGTCCAGAGAACCGTCCGCGACATTTTAATTCACATAAAATGACATCCTATATATGAATCTTATTCTCCTGGACCATTCGGAACTCCTCGTGATGTCCGGGATCTCATCCGGGACTCCGAACAAATATTCGAACTCCATTCCATATTCAAGTACTACCATTTCAACATCCAACTTTAAGTGTGTCACCCTACGGTTCGTGAACTATGCGGACATGGTTGAGTACTCATTCCGACCAATAACCAATAGCGGGATCTGGAGATCCATAATGGCTCCCACATATTCAACGATGACTTTAGTGATCGAATGAACCATTCACATACATTACCAATTCCCTTTGTCTCACGATATTTTACTTGTCCGAGGTTTGATCTTCGGTATCACTCTATACCTTGTTCAACCTCGTCTCCTGACAAGTACTCTTTACTCGTACCGTGGTATGTGGTCTCTTATGAACTCATTCATATGCTTGCAAGACATTAGACGACATTCCACCGAGAGGGCCCAGAGTATATCTATCCGTCATCGGGATGGACAAATCCCACTGTTGATCCATATGCCTCAACTCACACTTTCCGGATACTTAATCCCACCTTTATAGCCACCCATTTACGCAGTGGTGTTTGGTGTAATCAAAGTACCTTTCCGGTATAAGTGATTTACATGATCTCATGGTCATAAGGACTAGGTAACTATGTATCGAAAGCTTATAGCAAATAACTTAATGACGAGATCTTATGCTACGCTTAATTTGGTGTGTCCATTACATCATTCATACAATGACATAACCTTGTTATTAATAACATCCAATGTTCATGATTATGAAACTAATCATCCATTAATCAACAAGCTAGTTTAAGAGGCATACTAGGGACTTCTTGTTTGTCTACATATCACACATGTACTAATGTTTCGGTTAATACAATTCTAGCATGATATATAAATATTTATCATAAACATAAAGATATAAATAATAACCACTTTATTATTGCCTCTAGGGCATATCTCCTTCAGTCTCCCACTTGCACTAGAGTCAATAATCTAGATTACATCGTAATATACCTAACACCCATGGCATTCTGGTGTTGGTCATGCTTTGCCCTAGGGAGAGCTTTAGTCAACGGATCTGCTACATTCAGATCAGTGTGTACTTTGCAAATCTTTACTTCTCCATCTTCGATGTACTCGCGAATCGAGTGGTAACGCAGCTTGATATGCTTCACCTCTTGTGTGACCTTGGCTCTTGTGCATTGGCGATGGCACCCATGTTATCACAAGAAATGATTAATGGGTCCAATGCACTAGGAACCACACCGAGCTCTACAATGAACCTCTTCATCCATACCGCTTCGATGAAGCCTCTCAAGCCGCTATGTACTCTGATTCTGTTGAAGACTTCGCCACCGTGCACCGCTTCGAGCTTGCCCACTTATCGCAGCACCATTCAATATAAACACGTACCTGCATTGTGACTTAGAGTCATCGGGATCGGTGTTCCAACTTGCATCGGTGTAACCGTTTACAACGAGCTCTTGGTTACCTCCATAACAAAGAAACATATCCTTAGTTCTTTTCAAGTACTTCGGGATATTCTTGACTGTCCGGTGCTCCATTCTGGATCACTTTGATATCTCGCTAGTCAAACTAACGGCATGTGCTATATCCGGTCTAGTACATAGCATGGCATACATGATAGATCCTATCGCCGAGGCATAGGGGATATTACTCATCCTTTCTCTTTTTCTGTCGTAGCCGGTCCTTGAGTCTTACTCAATACCTTGCCTCGGTAACATAGGTAAGAACCCTTTCTTACTTTCGTCCATTCTAAACTTCTTTAGAATCTTGTCCAGATATGTACTCTGTGATAGCCCTATTAGGCGTCTTGATCTATCTCTATAAATCTTGATGCCTAATATATACGATGCTTCACCAAGGTCTTTCATTGAAAAACTATTATTTAAATAACCCTTAACACTGCTTAATAGTTCTATATCATTCCCGATCAATAATATGTCATCTACATATAATATCAGGAATGCTACAGAGCTCCCACTCACTTTCTTGTAAATACAGGCCTCTCCATGACACTGTATAAACCCGAAGTCTTTGATCACCTTATCAAAGCGTCGGTTCCAACTTCTTGATGCTTGCTTCAGTCCATAGATTGAACACTGAAGTTTGCATACTTTGTCAGCATTTTTAGGATCGACAAAACCTTTGGGTTGTACCATATACAACTCTTCCTCAATGTCTCCATTAAGGAACGCCGTTTTGACATCCATCTGCCAAATCTCATAATCGAAAAATGCAGCTATTGCTAACAAAATCCTCACAGATTTTAGCTTCGCTACGGGTGAGAAAGTCTCATCGTAGTCAACTCCTTGAATTTGTCGGAAACCCTTTGCGACAAGTCGAGCTTTATAGACAGTAATATTACCATCAGCATATGTTTTTCTCTTGAAGATCCATTTATTCTCGACAGCCTTTCGGCTATCAGGTAAGTCTACCAAAGTCCATACTTTGTTATCATACATGGATCCCATTTCGGATTTCATGGCTTCTTGCCATTTGTTGGAATCTGGGCTCATCATTGCTTCTTCATACGTCGCAGGGTCCTCATCATTGTTATCCACAATCATGATATTTAGACAAGGATCATACCAATCAGGAGTGGCACGTTCCCTTGTCGATCTGCGAGGTTCAGTAGTTTCCTCGTTCGAAGTTTCATGATCATTATCATTAGCTTCCTCTGTTGCCGGTGTAGGCGATGCACAGTACAATTTCCGCATCGCGCGCTACTCGATCAACGAGTATAGATTCATCAATCTCATCGAGTTCTACTTTTCTTCCAGTCACTTCTTTAGTGAGAAATTCTTTCTCAAGAAAGGTTCCGTTCTTAGCAACAAAGATTTTGCCTTCGGATCTGTGATAGAAAGTGTACCCTATAGTTTCCTTAGGGTATCCTATGAAGACGCATTTCTCCGCTTTGGGTTCTAGCTTGTCCGGTTGTAACTTCTTTACATAGGCTTCGCAACCCCAAACTTTCAGGAACGGCAATGACTTAGGTTTCTTATTAAACCATAATTCATACGGTGTCGTTTCTACGGATTTTGATGGTGCTCTATTTAAAGTGAATGCGGCTGTCTCTACTGCATAACTCCAAAATGATAACGGCAAATCAGTAAGAGACATCATACTACGAACCATATCTAAGAGAGTTCGATTACGACGTTCGGACACACCGTTTCGTTGAGGTGTTCCCGGCGGTGTCAATTGTGAAAGTATTCCGTATTTCTTTAAATGCATGCCAAACTCATAACTCAGATATTCACCTCCACGATCAGATCGTAGAAATTTGATCTTCTTGTTACGTTGATTTTCTACTTCACTTTGAAATTCCTTAAACTTCTCGAAAGTTTCGGATTTATGTTTCATGAAATAGATATACCCATATCTACTCAGATCATCTCGTGAAGGTTAGAACATAACGATAACCACCGCGCGATGCTACACTCATTGGTCCACATACATCGGTATGTATGATTTCCAATAAGTCCGTAGCTCGCTCCATCATACCGAGAAAATGGAGTCTTTGTCATTTTTCCCATTAGACATGCTTCGCATCTATCAAGTGACTCAAAGTCAAGTGATTCAAGTAATCCATCAAGGTATGGAGTTTCTTCATGCGTTTCACTCCAATATGACCAAGACGACAAGTGCCACATATAAGTAGAATTATCATTTAATTTAATTCGCTTAGCATCAATGTTATGTATATGCGTATCACTACTATCGAGATCTAACAGAAATAAGCCATTCTTTTGTGGTGCTCGACCATAAAAGATATTATTCATAAAAATAGAACAACCATTATTCTCAGACTTGAATGAATAACCGTCTTGCATTAAACAAGATCCAGATATAATATTCATGCTCAACGCGGGTACAAAATAACAATTATTTAGGCTTAAAACTAATCCCGAAGGTAGATGTAGAGGAAGTGTGCCGACAGCGATCACATCGACTTTGGATCCATTTCCAACGCGCATCGTCACTTCATCTTTCAGTAGTCTTCGTTTATTCTTTAGTTCTGTTTGAGTTACAAATATGAGCAACCGAACCGGTATCAAATACCCAGGTACTAGAACGAGAACCAGTGAGATAAACATCTATAACATGTATATCTGATATACCTTCTTTCTTCTTCTTGACAAGGCCGCTCTTCAGATCAGCCAGATACTTGGAGCAATTACGCTTCCAGTGTCCCTTCTCCTTGCGATAATAGCACTCGGCATCGGGCTTAGGGCCGTTCTTAGGTTTCATAGGAAGCGTGGCAGCTTTCTTGCCACCCTTCTTGAATTTTCCCTTAGACTTGCCCTGTTTCTTGAAACTGGTGGTCTTGTTGACCATCAACACTTGGTGCTCTTTCTTGATCTCAATCTCAGCAGCTTTTAGCATGCCAAAAAGTTCGAGTAACTCCTTGTTCATGTTACGCATATTGTAGTTCATCACAAAGTTCTTGTAACTTGGTGGCGGTGATTGAAGGACACGATTAATCCCCGATCTATTAGGAATCACTATTCCCAAGTCACTGAGTTTCTTCGCATGCCCGGTCATGGCGAGCATGTGCTCACTAACGGAGCTGCCTTCTTCCATCATACAGCTGAAGAAATGTTTCGATGCTTCATAGCATTCCACTGCCGCATGAGTCTCGAATATAGCTTTCAGCTCATTCATCAACTCATGAGGATCATGGTGCTCAAAACGTTTTTGAAGATCGGATTCCAGCATCGCACGGGATGGCACACCGAACTTGAGAGTACCGAGTTTTCCGAGTCGCGTAAACAGCTTTTACTTCATCGGATTCATCTTACAGGAGGGTCACCTAGCGGTGCATCAAGCACAAATTGCAGATTTCCGCCAGAGAGGAAGATCCTCACATGACGGAACCGATCGGTGAAGTTGCTACCGTTGCTCTTAAGTTTCTCTTTCTCTAGGAACTGATTAAAATTGATTGGGGACGCCATCTCTACAACATATATTTGCAATAGTTTAGACTAAGTTTATGACAAATTGAGTTCAAATTTTAATTCAACATAATTAAAAATCTAGGTGAACTCCCACTCAAAACAATATCCCTCGCATTGTCTTAGTGATCACACGAACCAAATCCACCGCACCTAAGCCCGATCATCACGAGAAAAGGTGTGACTTCAATGGCGAACACTCAAAGTGTTCATCATATCAACCATATGACTCATGCTCTACCTTTCGGTATCACGTGTTCCGAGACCATGTCTGTACATGCTAGGCTCGTCAAGGCCACCTTAGTATCCGCATGTGCAAAACTGTCTTGCACCCGTTGTATGCACTTGTTGATTCTATCACACCCGATCATCACGAGATGCTTCGAAACGACAAGTCTTGGCAACGGTGCTACTAAGGATGAACACTTTATTATCTTGAGATTTTAGTGAGGGATCATCTTATAATGCTACCGTCGCGATCTAAGCAAAATAAGATGCATAAAAAGGATTAACATCACATGCAGTTCATATGTGATATGATATGGCCCTTTTGTCTTTGCGCCTTTGATCTTCATCTCCAAAGCACGGACATGATCTCCATCATCTTCGGGCATGATCTCCATCATCGTCGGCGTAGCGTCAAGGTCAATGGCGCCGTCTTCATGATTGTCCTCCATGTAGCAACTATTACAACTACTTTGAAATACTACTCAACATGAAATTTAAAGACAACCATAAGGCTCACAGGTTGCCACAATACAATAATGATCATCTCATACATATTCATCATCACATTATGGCCATATCACATCACCAAACCCTGCAAAAACAAGTTAGACGTCTCTAATTTGGTTTGCATATTTTGCGTGGTTTAGGGTTTTTGAGAGAGATCTAATCTACCTACGAACATGAACCACAACGTTGATACTAATGTTTTCAATAGAAGAGTAAATTGAATCTTTACTATAGTAGGAGAGACAGACACCCGCAAAGCCTCTTATGCAATACTAGTTGCATGTCGAACGAGGAACAAGTCTCATGAACGCGGTCATGTAAAGTTAGTCCGAGCCGCTTCATCCCACTATGCCATAAAGATGCAAAGTACTCAAACTAAAGATAACAAGAGCATCAACGCCCACAAACCATTGTGTTCTACTCGTGCAACCATCTATGCATAGACACGGCTCTGATACCACTGTAGGATAACGTTGCATAGAAAACAAAAATTTTCCTACGGCGAACACGCAATCCAAGCCAAGATGCAATCTAGAAGACGATAGCAACGAGGGGGTATCGAGTCTCACCCTTGAAGAGATTCCAAAGCCTACAAGATGAGGCTCTTGTTGCTGCGGTAGACGATCACTTGCCGCTTGCAAAAGCGCGTAGAAGATCTTGATCACGATCGGTTTCGGCGCCACGAACGGGCAGCACCTCCGTACTCGGTCACATGTTCGGTTGTTGATGAAGACGACGTCCACCTCCCCGTTCCAGCGGGCAGCGGAAGTAGTAGCTCCTCTTGAATCCGACAGCACGACGGCGTGGTGTCGGTGGCGGTGAAGAAGTCCGGCGGAGCTTCGCTAAGCTATGCGGGAGATATGGAGGAGAGGGGGGCGGCTAGGGTTTGGGAGGGGGTGGCCGGCCACTTCAATGGGGCGGCCAGCTTGTGGTCTTGGGGTGGCCGGCCCCCTCCCTTGGCCCCTCATTATATAGGTGGATCCCCAAGTGTTGGTGTCCAAGTCTTCGAATAAGACCCGAACCAAAACCTTCCATAAGAGGGGAAACCTAGCCCAACTAGGACTCCCACCAAAAGGTGGGATTTCCACCTCCCATGTGGGGGGTGGCTGGCCCCCTATGGAGGAGTCCACTTGGGACTCCTCCCCATCTAGGGTTGGCCGGCCATGGAGGTGGAGTCCCATGTGGACTCCACCTTCCTTGGTGGTTTCTTCCGGACTTTTCTAGAACCTTCCATAGAACCTTCCGCGACATTTTAATTCACATAAAATGACATCCTATATATGAATCTTATTCTCCGGACCATTCCGGAACTCCTCGTGATGTCCGGGATCTCATCCGGGACTCCGAACAAATATTCGAACTCCATTCCATATTCAAGTACTACCATTTCAACATCCAACTTTAAGTGTGTCACCCTACGGTTCGTGAACTATGCGGACATGGTTGAGTACTCACTCCGACCAATAACCAATAGCGGGATCTGGAGATCCATAATGGCTCCCACATATTCAACGATGACTTTAGTGATCGAATGAACCATTCACATACATTACCAATTCCCTTTGTCTCGCGATATTTTACTTGTCCGAGGTTTGATCTTCGGTATCACTCTATACCTTGTTCAACCTCGTCTCCTGACAAGTACTCTTTACTCGTACCGTGGTATGTGGTCTCTTATGAACTCATTCATATGCTTGCAAGACATTAGACGACATTCCACCGAGAGGGCCCAGAGTATATCTATCCGTCATCGGGATGGACAAATCCCACTGTTGATCCATATGCCTCAACTCACACTTTCCGGATACTTAATCCCACCTTTATAGCCACCCATTTACGCAGTGGTGTTTGGTGTAATCAAAGTACCTTTCCGGTATAAGTGATTTACATGATCTCATGGTCATAAGGACTAGGTAACTATGTATCGAAAGCTTATAGCAAATAACTTAATGACGAGATCTTATGCTACGCTTAATTGGGTGTGTCCATTACATCATTCATACAATGACATAACCTTGTTATTAATAACATCCAATGTTCATGATTATGAAACTAATCATCCATTAATCAACAAGCTAGTTTAAGAGGCATACTAGGGACTTCTTGTTTGTCTACATATCACACATGTACTAATGTTTCGGTTAATACAATTCTAGCATGATATATAAACATTTATCATAAACATAAAGATATAAATAATAACCACTTTATTATTGCCTCTAGGGCATATCTCCTTCACCCCTCTCACGTGTGACGGGAAGACGAGAAGATAATTCAACACGTGTAGAGAGGCAAAGAGGCAGCGGGAGGCCGGGTGCGGCAGGAGGCTACAGAGAATTTAGAATAAATTGTGAAAGCCAGGATTTGAACTCGAGACATGGGCTCTGATACCATGTTAAGGTTCATGCACTAGCCACTTGAACCAAAAGTCCGAACTG
Organism: Lolium perenne; assembly: GCF_019359855.2. Taxonomy (NCBI): domain Eukaryota; kingdom Viridiplantae; phylum Streptophyta; class Magnoliopsida; order Poales; family Poaceae; genus Lolium; species Lolium perenne. The sequence continues at coordinate 26,306,473 of NC_067248.2, read as the reverse complement.
ATGGACTAGGCAATCTACTTATACACTTCAACAATTTATACATCCTATTGCACTTGTACTTTGCCATACACAACTAAGCAATATTCATGTATTGCCGCATGTTCACTTTATGGGGATGTAAAAAAATGTAATGTATACATTCTGGGTGTTAAAAAATGTATAAAATATCAGTACACACATCCTGCATATATATGGTTCTTTAAATTTTGCTCCTAGCCAAATTTGGATCACTTCTTAAAGGATGTATAACTTTTTCATTAAATAAATCCTTCTTATGTATGGCATGTAAATTTGAATCACTTTATTTTTCATCTGTTCAATCATTTTTTGCTCTGTATGTAACTCACCCATGTTGTGTTTGTTTTCAGGTCATGTCCTTTCGTACAAGTACTTGTCTAACAACATTACTTGTTCATGATGGTACGACAGATGGGTTTCATTTTTTGGTTTCATGACTAAATGTTTCTGTTCTTCAGCTTAAAGGAGTTATTTATGTTGTGCTTGTTATGCTGCAGGAATCTTCACTCAAAAAAGTGTCCAACACAGTCTAAATTCACTAAGATGAAAGCAAAGTTGCAGCTCCAACATAAAGTCAGTGCTGATGAAACGGATGTGCACCAAGATCATCAAATTGCATCTGAGGTACCAGAAATGAAGGGAGTTCCAGCTGTAGATGAGATTGTGGAAAGTGCAGCTGATATTGGCGATGCCCAGGCAGAAATTGTAGTATCAAAAAGATAAACTAGGTTCGTATATACTCTCATGCTTCTTTTTATTTTCTTTAACTTGGATTGCATTTATCAAACTATGCTATTTGATTTGTATGGTTGATAGAAGTTCCCTCTCATGTTTTTGACAGAGCAAACTTTTTAATCGATCGTTTCCCATGAAGATTGTATGGGTCTGTAAGGACTTGAGTACTGATCAACGGGGTTTTTTTTGGGTGAAATCAGATCTTGGACAAATTATCGAGATGAAGTGTTTAAAACTCAATCATGCGCTTTGCCATTTCTTGATGGATCATTTTGATCCACATGGGTGCGCTTTGGATTTCGGTGACAGGGGTAGAATTCCTATTACACCAGATTATGTTGTTAAGGTTATTGGTGTTCCCATGGGCAATACTGCTATCCCTTATACACTACTGGATGTTTACGCCACGAGCCTGATACGACATGCTTGGGATTAAGAATGGTATCCAACCTATTGTCAAATCCATTGAGAAGCAGTTAGGACCAGGATTCCCCGAAGACACTGCGTTTTTTCGAAAATGGTCACTTTATTACTTATTACTTTAAGAAACCCGACCTCTGCATAGATAGGATGCACACAGCCGTACCAAAATCTGTTACAAACACCAAAAAATCCGACTACAAGAGTTCCAAGATCAAAAAAGAACAACTAGGTAGGTGGCCCCAGGCGAAGATCACGCTGCCAACCATGTTGGGAAAAAATATCCCTCGCCGCATCCTCCAACCGTGAAGACACCTCCATAAAGAGATCTCAGACATATCTTAGGAAGTTTGTGATATATTTGATCAACTCTATTTTTGCACCAACAATTGGAATAAAGGTCAGCCCAAAGTGCTAATGTCCCGTGATCAACACAGAGGTTATTAAAACTTTGAATTGGGCCAACTTTGTTGTTGACATACTGGTTCAGACTGCAAATTCAAAGGACAATAAGAATTGGTTCAAGGCTTGCATGCCATATATCATGGTTAGTTTTCTAAAATAGCCAAAGTAATTTTTTTCTATTTTACATGCAGACAGAAGTTTTATATAAGTAGTATGTACATAATGTGTTCTTGCAGATATTGTATCTCGATTCAAATGCTTCCATGGTCCTCGATGTGGACGTGACTCCGACGTTTTCCGAACAATATTATTGATGCCGGCCGAATAAACTTGCCGACTGAGTCTTCGTCAACCAAGCCTAACTTACCGTGCTTCGTACGGCCGGGCAGTATGCATATGCGACTATGCGTAGGTTGAGCGCGTCTGGGTGTGCTGGAACTGGTGTGGATGAGCCGGAGGACGACGACGGCTCTGCGTTCCAGCACCAAGCAAGTCACAATGGAAAGCAACAACAGGGGCTGCGTGAACCCAATGGGTAAGTGGACACCACCACCCGGCCCGGCCAACTGCAGCTCGCTTGACTTGCTTGCCATGGCTCATACCCGCAAAAAAAAAGTCTCCGTGTGATATGCGGGGCACGACAGTGCTGCCCCTGGCGGCAATGGTGGTGGTCCTGCTGCACGCGGCAAGCCGAGCTGCTGGAGCGGGTGGCGGCGGCGACGGTAGCTGCGAGCGTAGCTGCGGGAGCATGAAACTCCCCTACCCGTTCGGCTTCTCCAGCGGCTGCACGATACGTCTCGGCTGCGACGACGACGTCGCGTGGCTCGGGGACGCGCGCGAGCTGGGACTGCACGTGCGTAATGTCACGGCGCGGGGGATCATCCTCGAGCTGATCCCCGACTGCTCCCGCGCGTTCAACGCGACCGTCGGGGCGCTCTTCTCGGACAACTACGCGCCCAGCTCCGGGAACACCCTCGTCGTTAGCTCATGCAGCCCAGTAGCTCAGGGTGCCCGCATCATCAGCGACTGCAGCAGCAACCCACCTGCCAGCAACATGAGCAGGAGCTCGTCCCACTGCTCCGCCAACGAGTCCATCCGCTGCATCGTGTCTCTTCCGCCCAGCGACTCCAGCGGCCGCCATTTTCTGAGAAAGCATGAGGTGCTCAGCTCGGAGTGCGTCGGGCTTGTCTCGTCGATGAGCTACCAGGATGAACCGACGCCCGGGTTACTGCTGGGCTTGCTGAGGCTGGACTGGTGGGTGCAGGGTCGGTGCCGCTGTTCTCCCAGCGCCAACTGCACCCAGTTCACTGCGCCGACGGGGCAGGAGGTGTTCCGGTGCTGATGCATGGAGGGGTTCGAGGGCGACGGCTTCATCGACGGCGCCGGTTGCCGGCCACAAGGTCAGTAATCAGTGCTCACCAGTTCAAGGCGTTTTTGTTTTAGAAAACAGGGGAGTATTTGGTTTTCTCGGCCGTTAAAAATGCGTCAATGTTCCTCATTATCTGTTTCATATTTTCCATAACATGAAAAAGGTGCCTCGAGCTGGGAAGGCCGCAAACTACAAGTGTCCACTGGTGTGGCTGCCGCATGCGGAACCTTCCTACTTTCCGCCAGCATCGCGGTTTGCTTCTTCCTCCACCGCCGGGGGAGAAGCAACGCCATGAAAACAGACAAAAAAATACCCAAACATGCGAGACTCTTCCGTGGAGAACTCGTGGAGGACGAGCTTGACCAAGGAGCCGGTGCCCCCCGACGATTTTACTACGACGAACTCACTGTCGCCACTGATAACTACTCCGACGACAGGGCGCTCGGAAAAGGAGGCTTTGGATCAGTGTATCGAGGATTCCTGAGCGACATGAACCGTGAAGTGGCCATCAAGAGGGTGTCTGAGACCTCTCGACAGGGCTGGAAGGAGTTCGTCTCCGAGGTGAGCATCATTAGTCGGCTCAGGCATCGGAACCTCGTGCAGCTCATTGGATGGTGCCATGGCGGCGACGAGCTGCTCTTGGTCTACGAGTTGATGCATAATGGCAGCCTTGACACTCATTTGCACAAACCAGACTGCGTGCTGGCATGGCCAGTTAGGTATGTATTTCGTAAGCTAGTTCCACTCCACATAATCATGCATGAATTTAGCGTTTCTTGCGAGACTCTTGCATTTTCCTCACTCTATTGTGATACTTTTGACATTTTTCAGGTATGAGATCGTGCTCGGTGTAGGTTCTGCACTTCTATATTTACACCAGGAGACGGAGCAACGCGTGGTTCACAGAGACATCAAGCCAAGCAACATCATGCTAGACTCCTCCTTCATCGCCAAGCTTGGCGACTTCGGTCTCGCGAGATTTATTAATGACGGCAGAAGATCTTACACGACTGGCTTGGCCGGCACATTGGGGTACTTCGATCCAGAGAGCATGCTATCCGGCAGGGCGAGCGTCGAGTCAGACGTCTACAGCTTCGGGGTCCTCCTGCGGGCGCCGGCCTGCCGTGGTTCAGGCGAATGGTGATGTCGCTCACCTAGTTCAATGGGTGTGGAACTTGTACGGCGATGGAGGAATCCTTGTTGCCGCCGACGAGCGGCTTATTAGGGGCGAGTACGACGGTAAGGAGATGGAGCAAGTGATGGTCGTCGGGCTCTGGTGCGCGCACCCCGATCGCGGCATGAGGCCGTCCATCAGGCAAGCTGTGAACGTGTTGCGATTCGAAGCACCATTGCCGAGCCTGCCGGCGAGGATGCCTGTGGCAACCTACGGGCCACCCACAAACCCTTTGAGTTTTGGGACGCTGGTCTTAAGCAGTGCCGACGGCCGGTGACGACGATCTCATTGGAACACACGGACCACCCAGGACATCGCTCACTGATTAAATTCAGAGCGACAACTTCTGTAACCATCCTCAATCTTAAAAAGAGATGGTTGTCCCATTAATGAGTAAGCCAGCAAAATAGTTGTACGAGAGATTTAGACGCACTGCTGAAATGGTTGATGTGTGTGTGTGCTTTTTTTTTTTTGTGAATCCTTGCGTCAGGATTTAGGATCGGAGTTATACATTAATGCAGCTTAATTCTGGGCCATATCAAGGTAAGTGGGGTTGTTCGGGAGTGGAGTTTTGGCTCTCGGGAGCAACTACTCCTGTTATCTGGACCACTAAATCTATCTATACCTAATAATAAAGCGAGAAGTGTTTCCGTGGCTCGGTCCGTTGATTTCCTTCGTCCGTTGTTCGCTTCGTCCATCGATCGAGTTTCTATTCTTACAACATACGCCTTGCGTACCCGGTCCGGTCTCTGTTCAAACAGAGTCCAGGTCCACGTGCGACTGCCAAACACTCATATATACACTGCGCTCGATGGAGGTATCCATCGATCAACTCCGTTTGCCTGTCGCGAGTCAACCGAGTTCTGCGAGAGTTTCTTCATCAAAGATCCAATCGACTCGGGCGTATCTGTATCTAGCAACCAACCAGGCCTGGTCCAATCATCGACTCAGCAACATGGCATCGCTATGAACTCATGGGCGGCATCCGTGCGTGCTTTTCGATCCGCTCTGTGCGCCAGTAGACAATGCAGCAGACGGATAGGCAACGCCGGGACGGCGCGAATACACGACCTCTGCTGCGCCGATGGCGTCCAGGCGGCTGGTGTGCGTGTGGCCGCACGAGACGGCCAACGTGCGCCACCACTACTACCGCATTGGGAAGAAGCTGCTGCAAGAACAGTGCAGCAACGTGTGGCCAACTGGCCAAGGAGGACGATTGTGACTTCGCGTATGTGGAAGTCCATCCTCAACTGTGACGAGATGACTGCCAGGACGCCTAGCCCAACATCAGATGATGCACTACCTCTTCGAACAGCCCAACATAATCTGCAGCACAAGGTAGGAGTGTCAAGTTTTTTGTTAGGTGAGGTTTACAGAATTTTTTTGGCCATGGATGTGAGATGAGATCCGAACTGATTCAATGTTTTTTTTTGGCTAATTTTCTCTGCAGGCAGCTCCTCATTACATTTTCGCTTCTCAATCATGTACTACACAAAGTTCATGCATGGATCAAATGTGTCTTCCTGGTTTCAAATTGAGATGAAAAGATGCTTGTTTTGCACATTTATTGAAGTTTCATGATTAGCTTTGGTTAGCTAATTGAGTCTCCGTTCTTAACGTATTGTTTTCCAAGTTCATGCTTTTCCTGTAAGTGGCACAAGAAAGTTCACAATAATTATGTTGACTTGGATGTGGCATCCATGGCGCCCGGCTGACCCCATAGAAGCCCATCAAGTTATAATGTGCCATGGATGGGCGGCATCGGCCGGATACTTGCCACATCGACGTATGTCACTGTCCTGTCCCACAACGATCAACATATGGCGGCGATGCGCGCGGGCAAGTGATTAGAGAGGTGGACGATGGATGACCGGCTCTCACAGTGCGCCCAGAGGCGGAAGCGGCGCATGCCTAGCACCCGAGGCCGCTGAGCCACTACAGTAAATGGAAGGGCAGTGGGGCGCTGCCATGAATTTGCTACAACGTGTGTAAGTCTGCTCCATTAATATGGCCATAATTATTTTTTCATGCAGGCCGAGCTGCATGGGGGGGGGGCACTGCATACCTCCTCCCAGACAAGGTCAACGTTTTCGTCTTTTGTAATAGCCGCACACCTTCCGGCGAGCTTGCCGTTGATGAAACTTCGACAATGTTGAGGTCTCACATCCCGCCGAGCGTGCTCACCATCACAAGGAAATGACTTAAAATTGATGTCGTGTTGTTAAACTTTACTCTGTAAATTTAATTGCATTTGTGTCTGGTAAATAAATCTAAAGCTATTCCTGATGTTGATTTGGAGATAAATATGGAGGCAATCGTGATGCTACTAATAGTGCACAGTACACATTTAAAAGACAATGTTAGAATTTTTTTTGGAAGTATTATCCGACAGCTTATTTGTTGTGTTTTCCCGATGCAACGCACGGGCTCTTTTGCTAGTACCTACTAATAAAGGAAGGAAGGTTTCTCCCCAAAATTTCGTCCGTTTTAAAGTTGCCCATTATTTTCGATGAAAATTACAATAACTGCCACTGCGTAGATGAAAAACGAATGGTGTGGCCTCCTTCCGATTTCCTCCTCACGCGCGAGCAGCCGCCGCCCGCCGGCGCCCGGCCTCCACCTGCCTGCGTGTGTCCGCCTCCCCCCTCCATGGCTCCACCTCGCGCGTGGCTGCCGCCGACCTCTCCATCCAGCTCGCCCACCCCTTGCGCCGCCGTCCGACGAGTTCTCGCGCTACTCCGCCCCTCCGCCCCTGTCCCTACTGTCCTCTTCGTGAGATTGAGTGTTACCCCGGCGTTCACCGCGAGCGCGAGCGACACCGGCCCCTGATTGGCCCTTTCCTGTCATACTTCCGGTATGCCATGCTTGCGACCTCCCGTTCTGCCCCGAGCTCGTGGCTTTCTTCTAGCGGCACAGGAGCAACGCCAAGAGCGAGCTGCAGGCGCGGTCCTCTCTTCTCCTGCCCAAGAGTTCCATAAGATGGCCGTGGCTGCTGCGTATTGAGTAGGCACTGGGTGGAGAGCTACTGTTATCTGGTCAGTCTACGCCGTGTACTGAACTCTGATCTACTCTTTCAGTTTCTCTGAACTACTTTCGTGGAGCATACCTGTTGAGTTTCAGCTAAGAGATTCAATCAGAATGAACTTAGTTTCCTGTTTGTTCCAAGTACGTGGGCACCTGATAATCTAGAACGGGTAGTTAATTGTGAATAATGATATCTGGTTCTTTTTTCTGTATTGATGATGTTTCTATTTTTATCTGAATGTTAACATTCAACCAGTGTACATGGCAATGCATCGGGCCATTTGTCAGAGTTAATATAGATGATGCAACCTATACTTACAATGCAGCAATGCAAGCCATATAAATGCTGGTTTATGTGAAATTCTCAATAATGTGCATGTCTCATACTATTGCAAATCACCGTCAGGTAGGGCGAACTATGCACGATGAGCATTGATGGTGTCATCTCGCGTTTTAGAGACAGAGTAGCAGCTTATAAATAGCGCCGTGAGGAAAGTTGCAAGCTTGGCTTGGTTAATATTATGTAGCGGCAATCTCATCACTCTTGTATATATATATATGCAAGAGACTTGGAGGCTGCTGGTTTCTTTGCATTCTGTAGTATGGGTAATTCTAATTATGAAGCTGCCTTATGACACATGGCGTGAGCATCATTTTCTGTGGTTTTCATCCGTCAGCTAGGTATCTCTTTGCAATTTATTGGAACCATTGGCCGCACTACCTTGCATATTTCTCTTTGATTTGTCCAAGTGGGGTACTACTTACGATATTAATTTATGATTTTCTTTTCGTAATATTTCTATCGAGGAGGAGTAATACATAAGGTGTCCTGCAATATTCATTAAGTAAAAACGCATGGGAGAAACATGAATGCATTGAAGAAATATATTGGGATCAAGGAAAAATGTGCTACTTCTTGGCCATAGCAAGGGTCGTGTAGATGCACTCTGCTGGCCATAACTGAAAGACAAGGTTGCAGGCTTGGTACTAGCTCAAAGCCCATATAATGGAAACCCAATTGCTTCAGATGTCATATGTATGTCATGCTACACAAACATATGGAAGTTTTGGTTTCGGAATTCCTCAAGGTATTTTCCTTGATCACGACTCTAATTTTAATTCTCAAAATAAGTGTTGGTGTTTCAGCTGGGTGATCTTCATGCGCTAGAAGTCGAAATGAAGAAGGAATTCATGTCGCAGCTGGTGTGCTGACATCCCTCTCTCATGTCGCACATGTGGAGATACCCTGCGAGGATTTTGGTCACGATGCAACTTTTAGCCACACTGGTAGCATGGTCGCAGCTGCTGGCGGCAATGTACGGCGAGAAGTGTGACGAGGAAGGATGCGGAAGGTTTTCCATGAAACAAGGTCAGTCGTATTTATTTTTATATATAGAAAAGTTCAAAGTGCTTGGTTCGGGTTGGTAAATTTAAGATGTCAGGGAAAACATGGTACAGATGGTGACTTATTGGTTTATTATGTACAAATTCAGAAGATCAATTTATTAGTAGTGTAGCTAGGTCTAAATTGGTCTATAATGATTGGTGCGTAGGGGCCAATACTCTAACAGCTATGCGGCAATAAATCGTGAATACAATGGTGGATCTGCGTAGGACCGTATCCCTGGCACACGCCACAGCAGCGAAGTTGAAACGGTGATTTAGCCCACATCTAACAGACGAGCGGGCACGGAGACTTGGGCCAGTGGAACAAGTCGTCACAATCGACATGGACCATGGTACAGAAGTTCCGGCCCGCTTGCGAGGTGGGATCCCGGCGAGTGTCTGCCACTATTCTTGACTCCGGCGACTCGACCTGGTGATAGGCATCCACAAAGCAAAGGTGAGGAGGGAACCAGGGCGCCACTTAGGGCATCTCCAACGCACAGACCCAAACGGACGTCCTTTCGAGTCGTTTGGGTCGCCGCGCGGACAGGCGGACAGCGTTTCGCGTCCGGGTGTCCGTTTGGATCGCACAGTATGCCCAACGCTGTGTCAGACCCAAATAACTTTTTCTCCTCTTTCTTCCTAGTAGTACTAGTTGCTAGCCTGGGCCACGCCGCGCTCGCGCTGCGCCACGCTGGAGGCCGAGGCCGGGGATGCCATGACGTGCCTGCCTCGCCGGAGGCCGCGTGCGAGCCTGGAAGCGCCATCGCCGCGAGGAAGCCGCGCCGCCGCGAGGAAGCCGCGCCCGCGCCGCTGCGAGGAAGCTCCGCCCACGCCGCGTCTCGGACCGCGGCAGAGCAGGTGTCGCGCCGCAGCGAGGAAGCTCCGCCCGCGCCGCCGCGAGGAAGCCCCACCCGCGCCGCCGCGAGGAAGCTCCGCGCCGCGCCTCGGACCGCTGCAGGGCAGGCGTGCCACGAGGCCGCGCCGCGATGCGCCTCGATGGAGGTCGACGCCGGGGACGCCCGCGTCCCTCCCGGGCGGCGTGTGCGGAGGTGCCGCGCGGCCCGGACGAAGCCGCAGCGCGCGTCGTGGGGTGTAGCTTCCGCGCGGCCCGAGGCGGAGCTGCAGCGCGGGGCGGACGGCTCCGACGGCGGAGCGAGCGGCCGGCGTGGGGCAGCGTGCGCGGAGGCTCGCCCGTGGTCGCCGCCGTGCGCCGAGGCTCGCCGTGGCCGCCCTGCCCGGGGCTTGAAGGGGCTCTCCCGTGGCCGCCGTGCCAGGGCTCGCCCGTGCCCGCGCGTGGCCGACGCGGCGGCGGCACCCCCGCCCGTGCCTCGCGCGGCCGGCTCCGCCACCGCACGGACAGCTCCGGCCCGCTACACCCCCTGCTGCCGACGCCCGGGTTGCCCCGGCGACCTCCGCGCCCGCTCCAGCGGCACCACCACCATTGCGGCTCCGGCAACTTCTACTTGGAATGAAAAAAAGAGGAGGCGGCGGAGCCGGGAGTCTCCAGGCGAGGGCGACGACAAAGGTTAGCTTGGCGAGCTCCAGTCCGACGGGGAGAATGGAGGTATCCATGGCAGAAAAAGTAAACGGAGAGAGATAGAGGAGAGAGATGATATGGGGACTTTTTTTGTCACTGACAAATGGGCCATGAACGGACATGCGCGGATGAAAAAGGACGCACGCGCTTGTCCGGCTCGCCCCAAAAGCCACGCAAATTTGGTCCTCATTCCGGACGCGGCAGCTGTCTGTTATTAGTTTAGGTCCACGCGTTGGGAGCTGGTTTTACCCAAACGGACCAATCTGATGTCCGTTTGTCCGTTTGGGTAGCCCGGTTGGAGATGCGCTTAGCCGCAACTGCGCAACCGAAGATCGACTGGAGAGTTTAGTATCGATGCCCATAGAACCAGTGAGCAGCTATGTTGATGCGATTTTAATTTATTCGACTTCAAATCTGAAATTTCAGCAGAAAATTAAGCGGGATTGAAGTGTTCCAATCTACGTCGGCGCCGCCGATGCTGTCGCAAATGGTGGTGCGGCAGTGAAAGACGGCACGTGCAGTCACGTTCATGTTGGTTCGTCGAGCTGGATCCATGCATGTCGGCCACAGGCCGAGTCAGCGCAGCGCACCGTGAACCTGACTGAATGTCTGAATCGTCGACAGACTGGACCAGAGGTAACACATCCGACAAATTCATAGGTGTGATTTGCACGGTTAGAAAAACTCATGCCGTAGTGCATCCAGTACAGCTTCAGCGGGCTAGTACACTGCAGAACTGTTTTGTGAATTTTGGCACTCCTACATTGTACACGCATAACGTTTTCAGTGCAATCATTCGCAAAAAACAAAAAAAAGGTTTTCAGTGCAACATCAGAGGGAAACGGATAGTATCCATAGTAAAATTGTGATGATTGTAATATGCAGTTCAGACATTGTATTGAGCTGACAAATGCATGTCAGTAGAGTTCCGGAAACATACATGCCATATTACTTGTAGGTTATAAGAGCATCTTTATCGCCGCCGCGTCCCATACCAACCCCCATAGCTCTATTGAAGAGCTGATCAGATTTTGGGCTCACACCAACGCATTCTAAAAGTAGTTTACTAGTTTTGGAGACCAACAAAACCACCGCCAACCCCGTGCCGCTCCTACGGACGGACGTGGATCGGGTGCGTCGGCATCTCGTGACAGGTTAGATTTCTCCCGTGGGACCTTTCTAGCAGCCACTGGCCCCTAAACCCTACAACCATTCCCTAGTTTTCTCCCCCTCCCGTCCGCCACTTCATTTTTTCTTGCCCGCTACTCCAGCTCCTGCCCGCCACTCTAGCTCTGCCCAAAACCTCGCTGCTGATTCCAGCATGCCTCCGAAGAAGAAGAAGGGGGCGACGAAGCCGTAGAAAGCCACGTTCAGGGAGAAGCTGCCGACCTTGCTCGGGAAGGATTGGACGGCCAAGCCCCTACTTTGCGCCATCGTGACGGCGGACCGTAAAAGTTTTGCGACGTGGGCAGCGGTGGCGCGGGTATGTCTCAGCCTCAGCGGAATGTATTCCGAAGCTGGGAGCGGGTATTACGCCGTCACCGGGCGCATGAGCACCTCCCCCTCATCGCCGGCATTCTTCACAGAGCCTTCGTCGCTGTTGCATATGCAGTTCTCGCATATGGAGGGCATGTCGGGTACTCCTCCGAGTTCGGCGAGAGCGACGGGACCTTCGATCCCAACGCCACGTTCTCGCAGGCGTCGGCGCCACGACGTCGCGACTTCGGGTTGTACATCACCAATGAATTCACCGAGTCACCGGGCATGCGCCGCTGGTCTAGTGGCGGCGGCGGGCACGTGACAGATGACAAAGAACTTCCTCGCAACATGTTCAGCGGCGACGGCACGAACACCCGCCATGTGTTCGAACGTATTGTCCGGTGTGAATATGGGGAAGGCGAAAATTTGCATACTCGTACGCACCTGAATGGAATATGTAGATGTTAAAACGCATGAGCTGCGTAATATGTCTCCCCTGAGATTCAGGTGTAATTCATCAAAATATTGCCGCTGAACCAACCTGAAGAAACAGTCCAGGACTCACCAGCTAGTCCAGGACGTCAGCTCAGCCTCCGTACCGGTACGAGGATAAGGAACAATCTTCGTCACCGTGCTGGGGCGGTTTACACAAAAATAACCCTTTGTTGCAACTATAGCACAGACTGACCCTGCGGGCAAACTATTTCACCCATATAACCCTTTTGTGTGGCGCCCCTTCCATAGGCGCCGCACATGGCAGTGTGGCGCCCGTGCCTGCGGCGCCACTCTCCCAGCCGACGTGGCGCCCTCGATGCTGAGCTGGTGCGCCGATCCGACGTGGCAGCATGTGTGGCGCCCATGAGAGGGGCGCCACACTACTCTTTATATATAATGTCTGTCTAGATATAATAGAAGACCGTGGTAGCTCAATCGGATGAAGCCTTTGCTTCCCGGTCCTAGGTCATGAGTTCGAACCTCCGCACCACCTGAATTTATTTTTATTTTTAAAAATTATGCTACCGGCGACCGCGGCCTAGACAGCGGCCCTTCTGGCGACCGCGCGCCGCCGGCCTCCGACCCCACGTCGGCGGCCACCCCCAGCCACCACCTAGCCTTAGGATCCGTCCCGCCCAGCCTCCTCCTCAGCCATGAAGCCCTGCGCCTGCCCCTGCCGGCGTCGCCGTCGACGTCCTCTCTTGTCCCCACGGCGGAGGAGGCGTTGGCGGTGGGAGATCCTGGCGCCGAGCCCATTCCTCCTCGCGAAGACGACTCTACGATTCCCCGCCGCGACTCTGGCGACGCCCACCGTTCATCGAATCCTTCCCTGTCCAGAGCGGCCGGCGTGCCGTACCGGACCCCAGGTGCCGATCGGTGGTAAGTGCGAGCCTTGCAAGTTCTGGATTACTCCGGCAAGCCTGTCCCCCGGGTTCAATTCCTCCTGCGTCGCAAACGCCTTGAATTTCTCCTTCACCGCCTTCCCGGACTCCTTCCTTGTCCGCAGCCATGGCGGTGCTATCTTCTCTTCTTTCGCCGCCTCCCCTTTCATCCGCGACCTCATCGTCTCGCACAGGTCTGTGCGGCTAGGGCGGTCGACGTACTTCCTCCACTGCTCCGTTGCGGCGGCGAAGCTCGCCGTGGCGCGCCTCCCGGCGTGGCCTCCCTGCTGGGACCTGGTCCTCTACGACGGCGCTGCGGAGGATGATGGTGGGCATGCAGGTCGGTCAAACCTCCTGCCTTTGCATGCCGACGTGGCCCTTGACCCATCTGTGGACCAAGCCCACCATCCCGTGCACGCGCAAGTGGTGGACCCCGGCCCAGACAGCCCACCCAGAGCGGAAGCGACCGGCCCTCCTTTCCCCACCCCGACCCACCTCTTTACCCTAACTGAGGACACGCCTATCCCCTACCTCCGCCGCCCCTCTGCTTTTCCCCCTAGCTTCTCTGCCCACTCCGCCGCGAATCTGGCCGGTCGAGGCCACGACGGAGAGGCCCCGGTCGAGGTTGACTTCCCCTCCCGTGATGTCCTGTCTTGGCCGCCCTCGTTTTCCCCCACTCCCCTCCCAGATCTCGCCGCTGCCTCATTTTTTGGTGGCTCTCTGATCCAGGAGCATGGGCGCGCCGCGCGCTCGCCGGAGGAGACGCCTTCGGACCGATCCTTCGCCTCCACCCGCCTGCACGCCACCACTCCGTCTCCACGGACTTATATGGAGGCTCTGCTCACAAGCCCTCCTCTCCACCGTTCCCCTCCCACTCCAAGGCGCTTGGTGTTTTCCCCCATCAAGGGCAAGCCCCTCTGCTTCAGGTGCCTCTCGCCGGAGCACGGGGTCGGAGGGTGCCGCGACCCCCTCCGCTGCAAGTCCTGTGGCAGGTTCGGCCACCGCCAGCGCGAATGTGAGCTCCCTCCTCTCTCTTTCTCCTTCCCCGCCCCTGCTGCTCCTCCCATCGCTGTGGTCTCACCCACCTCTCCCTTCAGGTTTCGCAAGGCTCGCTCGGCGGCGGGCTCCCCATCCACTCCAGCCCTCGGGGACGCTGCGGCGCCCACCCGCGACGGCAATGGGCTGCGTCGCGGCTTCCTCACCCACCCCTTCACCCCGTTCCCGCTTGGCCGGGCCCTCCCCTCCCCCTCTGTCGCTTCATCGTCATCAGTGGCTGCTGCGTCCCCGTCGTCTGTGGCTGCTGCTGCCATGACCAAGGTGGGGCACCGGGGCCCCCCACTTTCGCTCCCCTCCGTGCGGATGCTCTCCTGCCGCTGGCGCCGCCTCGCCGCGACTTTGTGAAGGTCTTCATGCCTCCAGCGGCGGGCGTGGCTCGCAGCCGTAGGTTTTCCTACGCGCTGTTCTCCCCTCCTGCTGCTGCGCCTGGCTACCTCCTCCGCCGGGCGCTCGAGGAACGTGGCGGGAACCCCACGGTTGGGCTGGCGGCTAGCGACTACGGCGCCCTCTTCGTCATCTTCGGCACGCCGGAGGCGCGTGATGTGACCATGGAGCTTTTCCCGCTCGAGCTTGAGGGCCACCGCATCTCCCTAGAGCGGCCGGAGGAGGGCTGCAACCGGTTCAAGTGGAGCAACTCCTGCTTCGTCCACATCTCCGCCACGGGCTTCCCCCTTGAGCACTGGGACGAAGAGGGGATTTGCACAGCTTTCTGCTCCGTTGGGAGCGTCTGCTGTGTCGGCCCTCTCTGCGTCGACGAGCTCGACTTCTCTGCTGTCAGGCTGGTGCTCAAGCTTGAGCACGTCGCGGACCTCCCCGCGGCGCTGCTGGTCCGGGATGCCCTTGGGGACGCCTCCGCTCAGGTAACCATCCGCATTGTCAGTTCCTGGCCTTGCGCTGATGATGACGTTGCCCCTGGGTGCATCCACTACGCCTCCACGCACAACCGCGAGCCCAGCCACGCCTCCGACGGCGGCCCACGCCGGAAGCACCTCAGCGACATTGACTCTGGCTCCGAGCTTGGCCTCCCCCCGTCTCCTGCCCAGCGTCTGCCGTCGGCCTCCTCCGTCCTCAACCTCTGGGGGAGGATTGTCGCGTGGCGGCAGGATGACCTCGCCCGCGCGGCCGCCCTGGAGGAGATGGACGGGCTTCCTGCCAACTCCAGCTGCCCCTCCCCTCCAGGCCTCCCGTGCCGCCAATGGATCTCTGGGACAGCATCCTTGCGCGCCGCCTGGCCTCTCAATTCCCTGAAACAGGGATGGACGCCTCCCAGGTAGAAAACCTTGCCGCCCCCTTCCTTTTCACCCTATTTCCCAACCCGTCCTGAGCTCGGGCCCCCTTCTCCTGCAGTGGTACGACACCCTTCGTGTGCCTGCCACGCCGCTGGTGCCCGTGGACGCGGATGCTGGAACTGAGGTCCCTGAGCCGGACTCGGTTCCGCCGGAGCCTGTCGACGACCCTGCCGCCGCTAAGGAGTGGCTCGAGGCCTACCAGGCTCCCTTCCTTGCCTCTGACGACGAGCATGAGAGCGTTGTGCGCAATCAGCGGGTGAGGCGCAAGCGTGCAGTTGCGTCCGCGTTCAAGGCCCGCCGTAGCTCTCGCCTCGCGGAGAAGGAGGCGCCGAACTTCGTCTCCATCCTCTCCAAGGCCAAGGCTATCAAAGCCTCTCGGTTTGATCTCTCTGAGAGTTCGTCGCGCTTCCGGGCTGCGGCGGAGGCCGCTGGCTTCGGCGGGAGCTCCGACCCTGTTCCCATTCCGCTCCCGCGCCTTAAGGCGCTCGCGGCGGCCTGCGGCGTCAACCCTGACGCTGTCACCGAGGCCGCGCCGGTGGACGCTCCTGCTCCATGATCGGCGGCAGTCGCAACGGCTCGCTGCGCCGTCCATCTCCAGCTCGCTGTGGACGGCCGGTGCCCCTCCTTCGTGCCCCAGTGCTGACCTGCTGTTGTTGCCCCCGTGTTTGCGTATGTGTCGCTTGGGGCTATGTTTTCCCCTTTTTTATTTCTTTATTTTCATCTCTGGCCTTAAGCCGTTGTCTCCTAACAGCCAGCTCTGATTTTCTGTATCTGGCCCCGGTGCTTACAATGTTATCCAATGAATGGGACGATTTGTTTTTCGATTGGATCTTGGAATGTTCGAGGTCTAGGTGATGCTGATAAGTGTGACAATGTTAGGGCAGACCTCTCGGTGGCTCGTCCTCATATTGTTGGGCTCTGATACGTCCAATTTGCATCACTATTTTGTATCATAATTTGCTGTTATTCATTGATATATTTCATGTTTGGACACAATACTTATGTTATTTCATCTATTTTGCATGTTTCATCATTATTGGAGGATCGAGCACCGGAGCCAGGATTCTGCTGGAAAAAGCACCGTCAGAACGCAATATTTCGGAAGATCAACTGTGGAAGGAAATTATACCAAAAATCCTATTTTTCCAGATGACGAAGGAAGCCAGAAGGGGGAGCCAGCTGGACCCAAGGTGGGCCCAGACCATAGGGCGGCGCGGCCCATGGCCTGGCCGCGCCACCTGGTGGTGAGGGGGCCCCACAGCCCCTTTCGCCTCCTTTTCTTCGCGAAATCCTTCGTCCCGAAGACCTAAGCCACAGAGGGTACCTCACGAAGAGTTACAGCCGCCTCTGCGGGGCGGAGAACACCAGAGAGAAAAGAGCTCTCCGGCGGCTGAAATCCGCCGGGGAAATTCCCTCCCGGAGGGGGAAATCGACGCCATCGTCACCGTCATCGAGCTGGACATCATCTCCATCGCCATCACCATCATCTCCACCATCATCACCGCCGTCTCCACCGCTGCACATCGTCACCGCCGTAACAATTTGGGTTTGATCTTGATTGTTTGATAGGGGAAACTCTCCCGGTATTGATTTCTACTTGTTATTGATGCTATTGAGTGAAACCATTGAACCAAGGTTTATGTTCAGATTGTTATTCATCATCATATCACCTCTGATCATGTTCCATATGATGTCTCGTGAGTAGTTCGTTTATTTCTTGAGGACATGGGTGAAGTCTAAATGCTAGTAGTGAACTATGGTTGAATAATATTCAATGTTATGATATTTAAGTTGTGGTGTTATTCTTCTAGTGGTGTCATGTGAACGTCGACTACATGACACTTCACCTTTATGGGCCTAGGGGAATGCATCTTGTAATCGTTTGCCGATTGCGGGGTTGCCGGAGTGACAGAAACCTAAACCCCCGTTGGTATATCGATGCAGGAGGGATAGCAGGATCTCAGAGTTTAAGGCTGTGGTTAGATTTATTCTTAATTACTTTCTTGTAGTTGCGGATGCTTGCAAGGGGTATAATCACAAGTATGTATTAGTCCTAGGAAGGGCGGTACATTAGCATAGGTTCACCCACACAACACTTATCAAAACAATGAAGATTAATTAGCCATATGTAGCGAAAGTACTAGACTAAAATCCCGTGTGTCCTCGAGAACGTTTGGTCATTATAAGTAAACAAACCGGCTTGTCCTTTGTGCTAAAAAGGATTGGGCCACTCGCTGCAATTGTTACTCTCGCACTTTACTTACTCGTACTTTATTCATCTGTTACATCAAAACCCCCTGAATACTTGTCTGTGAGCATTTACAGTGAATCCTTCATCGAAACTGCTTGTCAACACCTTCTGCTCCTCGTTGGGATCGACATTCTTACTTATCGAAGATACTACGATACACCCCCTATACTTGTGGGTCATCAAGACTATTTTATGGCGCCGTTGCCGGGGAGTGAAGCGCTATTGGTAAGTGGAATTGGTAAGGGAAATATCTACTGTTTGTGCTGATTTTATTTCTCTTTCGCCATAATTCATTATGGAGAGATCTCCTTTAGAATGCTTATTTGGGAAATCCACTACTACTGCAAAGGTAGTGGATGAGGCGTCAGGTGAGGAAGAGATACCATACAAAATACCTATGAAAATTATTGAACGTGTAGTGAATAACCGTTATACAGTGGATGGAACTGTCCACCCTGGAGATCATTTATTGTTCTTGCATGAATTATGCGGTTTATTCAAGTGTGCAGGTATTGCTATGGATGAAGTGAGGAAGAAACTATTCTCTATATCGCTGTCTGGTAAAGCGGCGCATTGGTATAAATTACTGGATAATGGGGATTCTCTTGAATGGAATGATATTGTGCCCCGGTTTTATTCTAAGTTCTATCCTCCAAGTGAAATTCACAAGGATCGGAATCGCATATATAATTTTTGGCCTCATAATGGAGAGAGTATTGCCCAAGCTTGGGGGAGATTGAAGTCTTTAATGCTCAAATGCCCCATTCATGAGCTTCCTGGTAATGTTATTATTGATAATTTCTATGGAAGACTTTCTTAGACAAGACCTTGCTGGATACTTCTTGTTCTGGATCATTCACGCGTAATAAGGAAGAGTTTTAAAGGGACCTTCTTAATCGGATCCAGGAAAATACTGAAGGATGGGAGGTCGACAAAGATAGAGAATCAGTTATAAATTATGAATACAAATGCATTGAAGCTTTTATGGATACTGATAAATTTCGTAATATGAGTGCTACTTATGGTCTTGATTCTCAAGTTGCTGCAAATATTTATAAAGCTTTTGCCTCTCATTATGAATTGCCTAAGAAGAATTTTGATAAGTATCATGAACCGTATAAACATAAAATTGATCCATCTATTAATAAATGCGTTGTAGTTGAAACTGTTGATCATGTTATTCCTGAAGCGTATATTGAAAAAATTCATTTCCCTTCTAAAATGAAGGAGTACTCTGTTATAAATAGTGCGGTTCATAAAAGTGAAAAGAAACCTATAGAACCTGAAGAACAAATAAAAGTTGAACCTGCTGTTGCAATAGTTAAAGATCTTGTGACTGAAAATGTGGAGGATGGTCATATTATTTTCTGTGAAGATGCTTCTAATATTGTTTCACATCCTAATAAACCCAAACAAGTTAGTGTTCCTATGCTATCTGTTAGAATTGGTGATCATTGCTATTATGGTTTATGTGATATTGGTGCAAGTGTTAGTGCTATTCCTTATGAGCTTTACACGGAGATTATGCACGAAATTGATTCTTGTGAACTTGAAGATATTGATGTGGTTATTCAGCTGGCTAATAGAGAAACTATTTCTCCAATTGGTATTGTTCGAGATGTGGAAGTTCTATGTGGTAAGATTAAATATCCTGCTGACTTTTTGGTACTTG
This sequence comes from Lolium perenne, assembly GCF_019359855.2. Classification (NCBI taxonomy): domain Eukaryota; kingdom Viridiplantae; phylum Streptophyta; class Magnoliopsida; order Poales; family Poaceae; genus Lolium; species Lolium perenne. The sequence goes on along the minus strand of NC_067248.2, from coordinate 26,287,279 downwards.
GTTCTGCTGCTAGTGATTATTGTCCTATCATTTTTGGTAGACCTTTTCTAAATACTTGTGGAGCTATTATAGATTGCAAGAAAGAGAAAATTTTGACTAAATTTGCCGGTGAATCTTATGAGTTTAACTTCTCTAAATTTACCAAAACTCCTTATAAAGCTGATTTGCCTAATAATGATTTTAAAATGGAACAGTGTGCATCTATTGTTCTTGTTCCTAATAATCCCTTGCAGCAACATTTGGAGAATAGCGAGAGTGAAGTCTTTAGGAAAGAAAGAGATGAGCTTGAGGAAATTTTTCTTCGCCAACCTATTCTCAAGCATGATTTACCAGTGGAAGATTTGGGTACAACACCGCCACCAAAGGAAGATCCTGTCTTCGATTTAAAACCTTTGCCTGATAATCTTAAATATGCTCATATTGATGATAAGAAAATATATCCTGTTATTATTAGTTCTAAGCTTACAGAGTTTGAAGAAGAAAGGCTATTGCAAATATTGAAGAAACACCGAGGTGCTATTGGCTACACTCTTGATGACTTGAAGGGGATTTCTCCCTCTATTTGCCAACACGCCATTAATATGGAAGATGATGCGAAGCCTGTTGTTGAACCTCAACGTCGTCTAATTCCTAAGATGAAGGATGTGGTAAGAAATGAGGTATTACGACTTCTTGAAGCTGGTATTATATATCCTATTGCTGATAGTAGATGGGTTAGTCCTGTGCATTGTGTTCCTAAGAAAGGAGGAATGACTGTTGTGCCTAATGATAATGATGAGCTCATACCTCAAAGAGTAGTTGTAGGATATAGAATATGCATTGATTATCGAAAAGTTAATAAGGTTACTAAAAAAGATCATTACCCTTTGCCTTTTATTGATCAAATGTTAGAAAGGTTATCTAAAAATACTCATTTTTGTTTTGTTGATGGTTATTCTGGATTTTCAAAAATTGCTGTTAAAACTAAGGATCAAGAGAAAACCACTTTCACTTGTCCCTATGGAACTTATGCTTATAGACGTATGCCTTTTGGTTTATGTAATGCTCCTGCTACTTTTCAAAGATGCATGTCTGCTATTTTTCATGGTTTTTGCGAGAGTATTGTAGAGGTATTCATGGATGATTTTTCTGTCTATGGGAATTCTTTTGATAATTGCTTGCGGAACCTTGATAAAGTTTTGCAGAGATGTGAAGAAACTAACCTTGTTCTTAATTGGGAGAAATGCCACTTTATGGTTAATGAAGGAATTGTATTGGGACATAAAATTTCCGAGAGAGGTATTGAAGTTGATAGAGCTAAAGTTGAAGCAATTGAGAAGATGCCCTATCCTAGGGATGTTAAAGGTATTCGTAGTGTTCTTGGTCATGCTGGGTTTTATAGGAGGTTTATTAAAGACTTCTCCAAGATTTAAAAGCCTCTTACTAATCTTCTTCAAAAATATATACCATTTGTTTTTGATGATGATTGTAAGGAAGCCTTTGAAACTCTAAAGAAATCCTTAACAACAGCTCCTATAGTTGAACCTCCTGATTGGAACTTACCATTTGAAATTATGTGTGATGCTAGTGATTTTGCTGTAGGTGCTGTTCTTGGACAGCGAGTAGATAAAAAATTGAATGTTATTCATTATGCTAGTAAAACTCTTGATGCTGCTCAAAGAAATTATGCTACTACTGAAAAGGAATTGTTAGCTGTAGTCTTTGCTTGTGATAAGTTTAGATCTTATATTGTTGATTCAAAAGTTACTATACATACTGATCATGCTGCAATCAGATACCTTATGCAAAAGAAAGATGCTAAGCCAAGGCTTATTAGATGGGTACTTCTGTTGCAAGAATTTGATTTACATATTGTAGATAGGAAAGGTGCAGATAATCCTGTTGCTGATAATTTGTCTAGATTGGAAAATATTGCTTATGATCCTATTCCTGTTAATGATAGTTTTCCAAATGAACAATTGGCTGCAATAAAGGTGAGTTCGCGAGACAGTCCTTGGAATACTGATTATGCTAACTTTATTGTTTCCAAGTACTTGCCTCCAACCTTTTCAGCTCAGCAAAGGAGGAAATTCTTTTATGACTTGAGGCATTATTTTTGGGATGACCCACACTTATATAAAGAAGGAGTGGATGGTATTCTGCGAAGATGCGTTCCCGAATATGAACAACAGGAGATATTGAGTAAATGTCATGGTAGTGCTTATGGAGGACATCACGCCGGAGAAAGAACCGCGCAAAAGGTTCTACAATCAGGTTTTTATTGGCCAACTCTCTTCAAAGATGCAAGGAAGTTTATTTTATCTTGTGATGAATGCCAAAGGGTTGGTAATATCTCCAGACGCAATGAAATGCCTATGAATTATACTCTTGTTATTGAACCGTTCGATTGTTGGGGATTTGACTTCATGGGACATTTTCCCTCTTCAGAAGGTAACACTCATATACTTGTTGCTGTTGATTATGTTACTAAATGGGTGGAAGCCATACCTACAAAAAGTGCTGATGGTGAGACCTCTTTAAGAATGCTTTTAGATATTATTTTTCCTAGATTTGGAGTTCCTAGATATACTATTACTGATGGAGGTTCTCATTTTATTCATGGTGGTTTTAGAAAAAATCTTGCTAGATATGGTATTAATCATAGAATTGCTTCCGCTTATCATCCTCAAACTAGTGGGCAAGTAGAATTATCAAATAGAGAGATTAAATCTATCTTGCAAAAGACTGTTAATAAAACTAGAAAGAATTGGGCTAGTAAATTGAAGGATGCACTTTGGGCTTATAGAACTGCTTATAAAAATCCCATGGGAATGTCACCTTATAAAATGGTTTATGGGAAAGCTTGTCATTTACCTTTAGAACTAGAGCACAAAGCTTATTGGGCTGTTAGAGAATTAAATAAAGATCCTAAACTTGCCGGTGATAAGAGGTTGTTGCAATTAAGTTCTCTAGATGAATGGAGAAGTGAAGCTTATGAAAATGCTAAACTCTTTAAAGAGAAAGTTAAAAAATGGCATGATAGAAGGATTATCAAAAGAGAATTTAATATTGGGGATAAAGTCCTATTGCATCGGTCTCGTCTCAGATTCTTTGCAGGGAAATTACTCTCGAAATGGGAAGGACCATATGTTGTTGAGGAGGTGTATCGTTCAGGAGCAATCAAAATTAGCTCTCTCCAAGGCAATGCCACACAAGTGGTGAATGGACAAAGACTCAAGCATTATATCTCAGGTGATTCTTATAATGTTGATGTTGATATTATTCGAGTGGAAACACTGGAGGCTTTCATCAAAGAGCAAATTGACAGTCCGCCAGAACTCAACTTTGAATAGGTAACAGTACTGGTAATGAAAAGTTCGCAATTTACTTTCCGAACAATATTTTTGCTGTTTTTGGAAAATATGAAAAATTACGAGATCGAAACGGAGTGGAAAAGACGCACGAGGGCGTGCCCCCATAGGCCGGCGCGGCCTGGCCTGGGCCCGCGCCGCCCTATGAGCTGGCCGCCTCGTCGCCCCTTTCCGACTCTGGTTCGATCTGGTACTTTCCTTTTGTCGTGAATTTTTTTGCTATATAATCCCCCGGACCCCTGGAGGTCCGTATATCGTTTTCTCGACGTGTTTTGTTTCGAGCTGTTTCTGCCAGGATTTGCTTCGGATCTAGAGCCATCATGTCTTCGTCGGGAACTCCGAAAGACAGCTCTTGCAAGGATGTTGGCAACTTGTACATGGAGGAGCTGAGGATGCACCCAAAGGAGTTGACGCTCGTCAAGGGAGAACTGCAGATCAAGGATGTTCAAGGTCCTAAAGGAGAAGGAAGCTTGGAAGACAGGATGGAGAAGCTAGAACAAGAGGTCTTCAAATACAAGAAGATGGCTGAGCGTGAGGTGGATATCTTCCACAAGATTGTGTCTGAACTCATTGCTGAACACGAGAAGGAAACTGCAAAGCTATGGAGCGACATCCTCTCACTTCACGACACCACCAACAAACTCCAGGCTCAACTCTATGACGTCCAGAATCAGAACTGTGAGTATGAAAACAGGTTTAAATACATAAGCCGTGCTGCTAGTTTCAGGATCCCCGAGACCAAGATGTCGTTTCTTGATGGAGAGCCTCTTCCTTGGAAGTTTGATGACGGGAGTTCATCACCACCATCGCCGAAGGAGTAATTCATCATCGGTATTGGCATCCCCTTGGTTTGTTCCAAGCTTGGGGGAGTGCCGCGGTATCACATCATCACTACCTTTTACTTTTTACTGTCAAGTAGTGTCATATCATGAGTAGGGAAGTTATCATATAAGATGGGTTGCAGTTTGGAAGTATCTATCCTTTAGTTGGTTGTCTATGTATCCCTTGGTGTGAGTTATCGTTATGGAATATTAATGAGAAGTCTTATCATTTACATATTGCACATCTCATTTTAGTTTTCAATCTCTATTATATGATTTACCTTGTTGTTAGTATTGGTATCACTTTGGGAGCATTGAATAAATCTATTTGGTTTTGGCAAACTTAGCATTGGTCAATAGCAACAACACTTTGAGGTTTAAGTAGAAAAGAGAAATACATGTAGTTGATTCATTGTCTTTCTTTCTTGTTAGCTCACAGCTTATTATTCTGAAGTTAAAATTGCTTGTGCTTACAAGGAAGATGCATGATTGTTTCTATCACATGTATATTTGTTTGTTTCCCTCGACTCTTATGCTTGCTAATTAACCTTGCTAGCCAAAGACCTGTACTGAGAGGGAATACTTCTCGTGCATCCAAAACCTTAACCCAAACCTATGCCATTTGTGTCCACCATATCTACCTACTACATGGTATTTCCTGCCATTCCAAGTAAATACTTCGTGTGCTACCTTTAAACAATTCAAAATTTATTATCTCTTATCTGTGTCAATGTTTTATAGCTCATGAGGAAGTATGTGGTGTTTTATCTTTCAATCTTGTTGGGCAACTTTCACCAATGGACTAGTGGCTTCATCCGCTGATCCAGTAATTTTGCAAAAAGAGCTGGCAATGGGATTCCCAGTCCCAAACTAATTAAACTAATTAGACACTCCTCCATGGTATGTGATTGATGGACGGCACCCGAAGGATTCGGTTAGCCATGGCTTGTGTAAGCAAAGGTTGGGGGAGTGTCATCATAATAAAACTAAAATAAAAAGGCACTCCTTCATGGTATGAGATTGTTGGCAGGCACCCGAGGATTCGGTTAGCCATGGTTTGTGAAAGAAAGGTTGGAAGGAGTGCCACACAAAATGAAAATAAAATGGGAGCCGCTCTTTGAAGGTTTGTCTGGCAAGGGGGTTAGAGTACCCGCTACCAGACGTTGACAACAACAAACACCTCTCAAAATGTTACTTTTATTCTCTTTATATGATTTCAAAACTGAAAAAGCTCTAGCACATGATTTAATCCCTGCTTCCCTCTGCGAAGGGCCTGTCTTTTTACTTTATGTTGAGTCAGTAAACCTATTTCCCTCCATCTCAAGCAAGCATTTGAGTAGTTGTGATCAAACCATTATATTGTGATTTACTTCATCATGTCTTTTACTTTTCCTTGTTTAGTACAAGTTTTATCTGAATGAATATAGCTTTGCAAGTTATCAATGATTATGAGGAGACTATTATGATTGAGTATGCAAGTTGTGCAATATAAACTTTAACATGAGAGCATTGCTCGATAGATAAGTATAACCTGTTAATTGTTCTCTGACCAAGAACGAAGTTTGCCATCACCAACTATGATTTCTTATGCACCTTTATTTGTGATTACCTTATACTTGTTTCAAGTTGAGTTATATGAGGAAGTTGTTTACTAGAATGTATTGTGTGAATGAATATGATGCTTCTTGTCTGTATTTTATTTATCGACTCCTCACTCCATAAACATGTGGTCCTGTTTACCGAGTTCAGTTTCGCTTGGGGACAAGCGAAGTCTAAGCTTGGGGGGAGTTGATACGTCCAATTTGCATCACTATTTTGTATCATAATTTGCTGTAATTCATTGATATATTTCATGTTTGGACACAATACTTATGTTATTTCATCTATTTTGCATGTTTCATCATTATTGGAGGATCGAGCACCGGAGCCAGGATTCTGCTGGAAAAAGCACCGTCAGAACGCAATATTTCGGAAGATCAACTGTGGAAGGAAATTATACCAAAAATCCTATTTTTCCAGATGACGAAGGAAGCCGGAAGGGGGAGCCAGCCGGACCCAAGGTGGGCCCAGACCATAGGGCGGCGTGGCCCATGTCCTGGCCGCGCCACCTGGTGGTGAGGGGGCCCCACAGCCCCTTTCGCCTCCTTTTCTTCGCGAAATCCTTCGTCCCGAAGACCTAAGCCACAGAGGGTACCTCACGAAGAGTTATAGCCGCCTCTGCGGGGCGGAGAACAACAGAGAGAAAAGATCTCTCCGACGGCTGAAATCCGCCGGGGAAATTCCCTCCCGGAGGGGGAAATCGACGCCATCGTCACCGTCATCGAGCTGGACATCATCTCCATCACCATCACCATCATCTCCACCATCATCACAGCCATCTCCACCGCTGCACATCGTCACCGCCGTAGCAATTTGGGTTTGATCTTGATTGTTTGATAGGGGAAACTCTCCCGGTATTGATTTCTACTTGTTATTGATGCTATTGAGTGAAACCATTGAACCAAGGTTTATGTTCAGATTGTTATTCATCATCATATCACCTCTGATCATGTTCCATATGATGTCTCGTGAGTAGTTCGTTTAGTTCTTGAGGACATGGGTGAAGTCTAAATGCTAGTAGTGAACTATGGTTGAATAATATTCGATGTTATGATATTTAAGTTGTGGTGTTATTCTTCTAGTGGTGTCATGTGAACGTCGACTACATGACACTTCACCTTTATGGGCCTAGCGGAATGCATCTTGTACTCGTTTGCCGATTGCGGGGTTGCCGGAGTGACAGAAACCTAAACCCCCGTTGGTATATCGATGCAGGAGGGATAGCAGGATCTCAGAGTTTAAGGCTGTGGTTAGATTTATTCTTAATTACTTTCTTGTAGTTGCGGATGCTTGCAAGGGGTATAATCACAAGTATGTATTAGTCCTAGGAAGGGCGGTACATTAGCATAGGTTCACCCACACAACACTTATCAAAACAATGAAGATTAATTAGCCATATGTAGCGAAAGTACTAGACTAAAATCCCGTGTGTCCTCGAGAACGTTTGGTCATTATAAGTAAACAAACCGGCTTGTCCTTTGTGCTAAAAAGGATTGGGCCACTCGCTGCAATTGTTACTCTCTCACTTTACTTACTCGTACTTTATTCATCTGTTACATCAAAACCCCCTGAATACTTGTCTGTGAGCATTTACAGTGAATCCTTCATCGAAACTGCTTGTCAACACCTTCTGCTCCTCGTTCGGATCGACATTCTTACTTATCGAAGATACTACGATACACCCCCTATACTTGTGGGTCATCGGACATGGGTGAAGTCTAAATGCTAGTAGTGAACTATGGTTGAATAATATTCAATGTTATGATATTTAAGTTGTGGTGTTATTCTTCTAGTGGTGTCATGTGAACGTCGACTACATGACACTTCACCTTTATGGGCCTAGGGGAATGCATCTTGTACTCGTTTGCCGATTGCGGGGTTGCCGGAGTGACAGAAACCTAAACCCCCGTTGGTATATCGATGCATGAGGGATAGCAGGATCTCAGAGTTTAAGGCTGTGGTTAGATTTATTCTTAATTACTTTCTTGTAGTTGCGGATGCTTGCAAGGGGTATAATCACAAGTATGTATTAGTCCTAGGAAGGGCGGTACATTAGCATAGGTTCACCCACACAACACTTATCAAAACAATGAAGATTAATTAGCCATATGTAGCGAAAGTACTAGACTAAAATCCCGTGTGTCCTCGAGAACGTTTGGTCATTATAAGTAAACAAACTGGCTTGTCCTTTGTGCTAAAAAGGATTGGGCCACTCACTGCAATTGTTACTCTCGCACTTTACTTACTCGTACTTTATTCATCTGTTACATCAAAACCCCCTGAATACTTGTCTGTGAGCATTTACAGTGAATCCTTCATCGAAACTGCTTGTCAACACCTTCTGCTCCTCGTTGGGATCGACATTCTTACTTATCGAAGATACTACGATACACCCCCTATACTTGTGGGTCATCAGGCTCCAAGAAACAAATCTTCCGTCCATCTCGCCGTCAAAAGCTTCCGCCTTTCTTCCCTCCCACCTCAATTCTCTCGAATACGTCGAATCCTGCGGGGCCTCCGGCGGCATTGTTTCGGCTTGGGATTCTTACTTTTGCTCTCTTGTTACCGCGCCCCTCCCGTCACACTCTTTCTGTCGATCTTTCCCTCAATTGTGATGGGAGCCAGTTTCGTTTCTCTAACGTCTACGCCCCATGTGAGCATTCGGACAAACCTGCGTTCCTCGAATCTCTTGCCCTTCACAATCCAGGTGACGATGTCCCCTGGCTTATTGCTGGAGATTTTAATCTCATTCGCCACCCCTTTGAGCGAAACAACGGTAACTTCTCCGTGACCGAGGTTGACCTTTTTAACGATGCGATTAACTCCCTGGGGCTCATCGAGCTTCCCCTGCGCGACTGTCAATTCACCTGGTCCAATAAGCGTGCCACCCCCACTCTTATTTGCCTCGACCGCGTCCTCACTAACCATGCTTGGAATGCCCGCTACCCCTCCTCCTCTCTCTCCTCTATAGCCAGAGACACCTCGGATCATGTGCCCCTTGTGGCCAAAATCTCCACCCTGGTGCCTCGAGGTGGGCTCTTCAGGTATGAGCCGGCCTGGGCCCTGCACGCTCGTTTCCGCTCTTCCATCCTCGCTGCCTGGAGTTCCACTTTTCGCTCAGATCCCACTGCTAGGATTGTGGCTCGCCTCAGGCTCTGCCGGGCCAAGTGCAAGAACTGGACCCGGCAGATCTCCCCCTCCGCGGAGAGGGAAAAGGACTGACGTATTCTTATCCACCTCCTTGATCTCTTGGAGGAGGGGCGCCCCCTCTCCCACACTGAAAACCTCCTCCGCACCCTCACCTTGGATGCTCTCCACCTCTCCATCAAGGAGCGCTCCCTCTACTGGCGAACCAGAGCAAAAATACGGTTTGCCCTGGAAGGCGACGAGAACACGAAGTTTTTCCATGCCTCTGCCACCTGTCGGCGGAGACATAATTCCATTCCCTCTCTGGTTGTGGATGATGTTGCCACCTCCGACCATCTTGGGAAGGCTGCTATCCTCCAGGATTTCTTCTCTGACCTCCTTGGGTCAGTTTCCCCCACGGTGATACGTCCAATTTGCATCACTATTTTATATCATAATTTGCTGTTATTCATTGATATATTTCATATTGGGACACAATACTTATGTTATTTCATCTATTTTGCATGTTTCATCATTATTGGAGGATCAAGCACCGGAGCCAGGATTCTGCTGGAAAAAGCACCGTCAGAACGCAATATTTCGGAAGATCAACTGTGGAAGGAAATTATACCAAAAATCCTATTTTTCAAGATGACGAAGGAAGCCAGAAGGAGGAGCTGAGAAGGCCCAAGGTGGGGCCAGACCACAGGCCGGCGCAGCCCATGGCCTGGCCGCGCCACCATGTGGTGTGGGGGCCCCACAGCCCCTTTCGCCTCCTTTTCTTCGCGAAACCCTTCGTCCCGAAAACCTAAGCCACAGAGGGTACCTCGCGAAGAGTTACAGCCACCTCTGCGGGGCGGAGAACACCAGAGAGAAAAGAGCTCTCCGGCGGGCAGGAATCCGCCGGGGAAATTCCCTCCCGGAGGGGGAAATCGACGCCATCGTCACCGTCATCGAGCTGGACATCATCTCCATCACCATCATCATCATCTCCACCATCATCACCGCCGTCTCCACCGCAGCACCTCGTCACCGCCGTAGCAATTTGGGTTTGATCTTGATTGTTTGATAGGGGAAACTCTCCCGGTATCGATCTCTACTTGTTGTTGATGCTATTGAGTGAAACCATTGAACCAAGTTTATGTTCAGATTGTTATTCATCATCATATCACCTCTGATCATGTTCCATATGATGTCTCGTGAGTAGTTCGTTTAGTTCTTGAGGACATGGGTGAAGTCTAAATGTTAGTAGTGAACTATGGTTGAGTAATATTCAATGGTATGATATTTAAGTTGTGGTGTTATTCTTCTAGTGGTGTCATGTGAACGTCGACTACATGACACTTCACCATTTATGGGCCTAGGGGAATGCATCTTGTACTCGTTTGCCGATTGCGGGGTTGCCGGAGTGACAGAAACCTAAACCCCCATTGGTATATCGATGCAGGAGGGATAGCAGGATCTCAGAGTTTAAGGCTGTGGTTAGATTTATTCTTAATTACTTTCTTGTAGTTGCGGATGCTTGCAAGGGGTATAATCACAAGTATGTATTAGTCCTAGGAAGGGCGGTACATTAGCATAGGTTCACCCACACAACACTTATCATAACAATGAAGATTATTTAGCTGTATGTAGCGAAAGCACTAGACTAAAATCCCGTGTGTCCTCGAGAACGTTTGGTCATTATAAGTAAACAAACCGGCTTGTCCTTTGTGCTAAAAAGGATTGGGCCACTCGCTGCAATTGTTACTCTCGCACTTTACTTACTCGTACTTTATTCAACTCGTTACATCAAAACCCCACGAATACTTGTCTGTGAGCATTTACAGTGAATCCTTCATCGAAACTGCTTGTCAACACCTTCTGCTCCTCGTTGGGATCGACATTCTTACTTATCGAAGATACTACGATACACCCCCTATACTTGTGGGTCATCAAGACTATTTTCTGGCGCCGTTGCCGGGGAGTGAAGCGCTATTGGTAAGTGGAATTGGTAAGGAAAACCTTTACTGTTTGTGCTGATTTTATTTCTGCCTGCTGCTATAAGTCATTATGGAGAGATCTTCTCTTCAATTTCTATTTGGGAAATCTACTACTACTGCAATGGTAGTGGATGAGGCGCCAGGTGAGGAAGTGATACCATATAAAATACCTATGAAAATTATTGAACGTGTTATGGATAACCGCTATGAAGGGGATGGAACTGTCCACCCTGGAGATCATTTATTGTTCTTACATGAATTATGCGGTTTATTCAAGTGTGCAGGTATTGCTATGGATGAAGTGAGGAAGAAACTATTCTCTTTATCGCTGTCCGGTAAGGCGGCGCATTGGTATAAATTACTGGATAATGGGGATTCTCTTGAATGGAATGATATTGTGCCCCGGTTTTATTCTAAGTTCTATCCTCCAAGTGAAATTCACAAGGATCGGAATCGCATATATAATTTTTGGCCTCATGATGGAGAAAGTATTGCCCAAGCTTGGGGGAGATTGAAGTCTTTAATGCTCAAATGCCCCATTCATGAGCTTCCTGGTAATGTTATTATTGATAATTTCTATGCAAGACTTTCTTTTCAAGACAAGACCTTGCTGGATACTTCTTGTTCTGGATCATTTACACGCAACAAAGAAGAGTTTAAAAGGGACCTTCTTGATCGGATCCAAGAAAATACTGAAGGTTGGGAGAACGACAAGGATAGAGAATCAGGTATAATTTATGATTATAAATGCGTTGAAGCTTTTATGGATACTGATAAATTTCGTAATATGATTGCTACATATGGTCTTGATTCTCAAGTTGCTGCAAATCTTTATAAGGCTTTTGCCTCTCATTATGAATTGCCAAAGAAGAATTTTGATAAGTATCATGAACCGTACAAAGATAAAATTGATTCATCTATTAATAAATGCGTTGTAGTTGAAACTGCTGATCATGTTATTCCTGAAGCTTATATTGAAAAAACTCCTTTCCCTGCTAAAATGAAGGAGTACTCTGTTATAAATAGTGCGGTTCATAAAAGTGAAAAGAAACCTGTAGAACCCGAAGAACAAATAAAAGTTGAACCTCTTTGTTGCAATAGTTAAAGATCTTGTGACTGAAAATGTGGAGGATGGTCATATTATTTTCTGTGAAGATGCTTCTAATATTGTTTCACATCCTAATAAACCCAAACAAGTTAGTGTTCCTATGCTATCTGTTAGAATTGGTGATCATTGCTATTATGGTTTATGTGATATTGGTGCAAGTGTTAGTGCTATTCCTTATGAGCTTTACACGGAGATTATGCACGAAATTGATTCTTGTGAACTTGAAGATATTGATGTGGTTATTCAGCTGGCTAATAGAGAAACTATTTCTCCAATTGGTATTGTTCGAGATGTGGAAGTTTTATGCGGTAAGATTAAATATCCTGCTGACTTTTTGGTACTTGGTTCTGCTGCTAGTGATTATTGTCCTATTATTTTTGGTAGACCTTTTCTAAATACTTGTGGAGCTATTATAGATTGCAAGAAAGAGAAAATTTTGACTAAATTTGCTGGTGAATCTTATGAGTTTAACTTCTCTAAATTTACCAAAACTCCTTATAAAGTTGATTTGCCTAGTGATGATTTTAAAATGGAGCAGTGTGCATCTATTGTTCTTGTTCCTAATAATCCTTTGCAGCAACATTTGGAGAATAGCGAGAGTGAAGTTTTTAGGAAAGAAAGAGATGAGCTTGAGGAAATTTTTCTCCGCCAACCTATTCTCAAGCATGATTTACCGGTACAACATCGCCACCAAAGGAAGATCCTGTTTTTGAATTAAAGCCTTTACCTGATAATCTTAAATATGCTCATATTGATGATAAGAAAATATATCCTGTTATTATTAGTTCTAAGCTTTCAGAGATTGAGGAAGAAAGGTTATTGGAAATATTGAAGAAACACCGAGGAGCTATTGGCTACACTCTTGATGATTTGAAGGGGATTTCTCCTTCTATTTGCCAACATGCTATTAATATGGAAGATGATGCAAAGCCTGTTGTTGAACATCAGCGTCGTCTAATTCCGAAGATGAAGGTGGTGGTAAGGAATGAGGTATTAAGACTTCTTGAAGCTGGTATTATATATCCTATTGCTGATAGTAGATGGGTTAGTCCAGTGCATTGCGTTCCCAAGAAAGGAGGAATGACTGTTGTGCCTAATGATAATGATGAGCTCATCCCTCAAAGAGTAGTTGTAGGGTATGGAATGTGCATTGATTTTCGAAAAGTTAATAAAGTTACTAAGAAAGATCATTACCCTTTACCATTTATTGATCAAATGTTAGAAAGATTATCTAAAAATACTCATTTTTGCTTTCTTGACTGTTATTCTGGGTTTTCACAAATTGCTGTTAAAACTAAAGATCAAGAGAAAACCACTTTTACTTGTCCCTATGGAACTTATGCTTATAGACGTATGCCTTTTGGTTTATGTAATGCTCCTGCTACTTTTCAAAGATGCATGTCTGCTATTTTTCATGGTTTTTGCGAGAGTATTGTAGAGGTATTCATGGATGATTTTTCCGTCTATGGGAATTCTTTTGATAGTTGCTTGCGAAACCTTGATAAAGTTTTGCATAGATGTGAAGAAACTAACCTTGTTCTTAATTGGGAGAAATGCCACTTTATGGTTAATGAAAGAATTGTATTGGGACATAAAATTTCTGAGAGAGGTATTGAAGTTGATAGAGCTAAAGTTGAAGCAATTGAGAAGATGCCCTATCCGAGGGATGTTAAAGGTATTCGTAGTGTTCTTGGTCATGCTAGGTTTTATAGGAGATTTATTAAAGATTTCTCCAAGATTTCAAAGCCTCTTACTAATCTTCTTCAAAAAGACGTACCTTTTGTTTTTGATGATGATTGTAAGGAAGCTTTTGAAACTCTAAAGAAAGCCTTAACAACTGCTCCTATAGTTGAACCTCCTGATTGGAACTTACCATTTGAAATTATGTGTGATGCTAGTGATTTTGCTGTAGGCGCTGTTCTTGGACAGCGAGTAGATAAAAAACTGAATGTTATTCATTATGCTAGTAAAGCTCTTGATGCTGCTCAAAGAAATTATGCTACAACTGAAAAGGAATTATTAGCTGTAGTCTTTGCTTGTGATAAATTTAGATCTTATATTGTTGATTCAAAAGTTACTATTCATACTGATCATGCTGCAATTAGATACCTTATGACAAAGAAAGATGCTAAGCCGAGACTTATTAGATGGGTACTTCTTTTGCAAGAATTTGATTTACATATTGTAGATAGGAAAGGTGCCGATAATCCTGTTGCTGATAATTTGTCTAGATTGGAAAATATTGCTTATGATCCTCTTCCTGTTAATGATAGTTTTCCAAACGAACAATTGGCTGTAATAAAGGTGAGCTCGCGAGACAGTCCTTGGTATGCTGATTATGCTAACTTTATTGTTTCCAAGTACTTGCCTCCAACCTTTTCAGCTCAGCAAAGGAGGAAATTCTTTTATGACTTGAGGCATTATTTCTGGGATGACCCACACTTATATAAAGAAGGAGTGGATGGGATTCTGCGAAGGTGTGTTCCCAAATATGAACAACAAGAGATATTGAGTAAATGTCATGGTAGTGTTTATGGAGGACATCACGCCGGAGAAAGAACCGCGCAAAAGGTTCTACAATCAGGTTTTTATTGGCCAACTCTCTTCAAGGATGCGAGAAAGTTTATTTTATCTTGTGATGAATGCCAAATGGTTGGTAATATCTCCAGACGTAATGAAATGCCTATGAATTATACTCTTGTTATTGAACCGTTTGATTGTTGGGGATTTGACTTCATGGGACCTTTTCCGCCTTCAGAAGGTAATACTCATATACTTGTTGCTGTTGATTATGTTACTAAATGGGTGGAAGCCATACCTACAAAAAGTGCTGATGGTGAGACCTCTTTAAGAATGCTTCTAGACATTATTTTTCCTAGATTTGGAGTGCCTAGATATATTATGACTGATGGAGGTTCTCATTTTATTCATGGAGGTTTTAGAAAAACTCTTGCTAGGTATGGTATTAATCATAGAATTGCTTCCGCTTATCATCCTCAAACTAGTGGTCAAGTAGAATTATTAAATAGAGAGATTAAATATATTTTGGGAAAGACCGTTAATAAAACTAGAAAGAATTGGGCTAGTAAATTGAAGGATGCACTATGGGCTTATAGAACTGCTTATAAAAATCCCATGGGAATGTCACCTTATAAAATGGTTTATGGGAAAGCTTGTCATTTACCTTTAGAACTAGAGCACAAAGCTTATTGGGCTGTTAGAGAATTAAATAAAGATCCTAAACTAGCTGGTGATAAGAGGTTGTTGCAATTAAGTTCTCTAGATGAATGGAGAAGTGAAGCTTATGAAAATGCTAAACTCTTTGAAGAGAAAGTTAAGAAATGGCATGATAGAAGGATCATCAAAAGAGAGTTTAATGTTGGGGATAAAGTCCTATTGTATCGGTCTCGTCTCAGACTCTTTGCAGGGAAATTACTCTCAAAATGGGAAGGACCATATGTTGTTGAGGAGGTGTATCGTTCAGGAGCAATTAAAATTAGCTCTCTCCAAGGCAATGCTACGCAAGTGGTGAATGGACAAAGACTCAAACATTATATCTCGGGTGATTCTTATAATGTTGATGTTGATATTATTCAAGTGGAAACACCGGAGGCTTTCATCAATGGACAAATTGACAGTCCGCCAGAACTCGACTTTGAATAGGTAACAGTACTGGTAATGAAAAGTTCGCAATTTACTTTCCGAACAATATTTTTGCTGTTTTTGGAAAATATGAAAAATTACGAGTTCGAAACGGAGTGGAAAGGACGCACGAGGGCGTGCCACCATAGGCCGGCGCGGCCTGGCCAGGGACCGCGCCGCCCTATGGTTTGGCCACCTCGTCGCCCTTTCCGACTATGGTTCGATCTGGTACTTTCCGTTTGTCGTGAAATTTTTTGCTATATAATTCCCCGGACCCCTGGAGGTCCGTATATCGTTTTCTCGACGTGTTGTGTTTCGAGCTGTTTCTGCCAGGATCTGTTTTCAGTTTAGAAGCACCATGGCCTCCAACAATAAGGGCAAGGGGCTTTCGGAGGAAGAAGTGAAGAGGGTGCCATCAAGACAAGAGCAGCAAGCCATTGGGAGCAAGCAAATCTTGGTGGGATCTGTTGACACTCGACGTTCTTTTTCTCATAACTTGCAGGGACCTTTACCACCCGCTCTTAGCCTTGACTCCTTCCCTGTGTTGGAGGAAGCTCTACGGACTACCGATGAGTTTTGTGATCAATATCGGGCTCTAAGAAGAGAAGTGGAGATACTCCAGGAGGAGAATTGCCGTCTCCGAAGAATGCTGGAATACCACTCGATTCACATCACAAGGTCATCATCGCCAACTTCAGATAACAATGAATCTCTTCGAGTCTTAGTGCAGAATTGCCAAGCTGAGAAAATGAAGCTGAAGGAGATCTGTAAGAAGCGCGGGAGGAGTTCATCACCACCATCGCCGAAGGAGTAATTCATCATCGATATTGGCATCCCCTTGGTTTGTTCCAAGCTTGGGGGAGTGCCGCGGTATCACATTATCACTACCTTTTACTTTTTATTGTCAAGTAGTGTCATATCATGAGTAGGGAAGTTATCATATAAGATGGGTTGCAGTTTGGAAGTATTCTCTCCTTTAGTTGGTTATCTATGTATCCCTTGGTGTGAGTTATCGTTATGGAATATTAATGAGAAGTCTTATCATTTACATATTGCACATCTTATTTTAGTTTGCAATCTCTATTATATGATTTACCTTGTTGTTAGTATTGGTATCACTTTGGGAGCATTGAATAAATCTATTTGGTTTTGGCAAACTTAGCATTGGTCAATAGCAACAACACTTTGAGGTTTAAGTAGAAAAGAGAAATACATGTAGATGTTTCATTGTCTTTCTTTCTTGTTAGCTCACAGCTTATTATTCTGAAGTTAAAATTGTTTGTGCTTACAAGGAAGATGCATGATTGTTTCTATCACATGTATATTTGTTTGTTTCCCTCAACTCTTATGCTTGCTAATTAACCTTGCTAGCCAAAAACTTGTACTGAGAGGGAATACTTCTCGTGCATCCAAACCTTAGCCCAAACCTATGTCATTTGTGTCCACCATACCTACCTACTACATGGTATTTTCTGCCATTCCAAGTAAATACTTCATGTGCTACCTTTAAACAATTCAAAACTTAGTATCTCTTATTTGTGTCAATGTTTTATAGCTCATGAGGAAGTATGTGGTGTTTTATCTTTCAATCTTGTTGGGCAACTTTCACCAATGGACTAGTGGCTTCGTCCGCTTATCCAATAATTTTGCAAAAAGAGCTGGCAATGGGATTCCCAGTCCCAAATTAATTAAACTAAATAGACACTCCTCCATGGTATGTGATTGATGGACGGCACCCGAAGGATTCGGCTAGCCATGGCTTGTGTAAGCAAAGGTTGGGGGGAGTGTCATCATCATAATAAAACTAAAATAAAAATGCACTCCTTCATGGTATGAGATTGTTGGCAGGCACCCGAGGATTCGGTTAGCCATGGTTTGTGAAAGAAAGGTTGGAAGGAGTGCCACACAAAATAAAAATAAAATGGGAGCCGCTCTTTGAAGGTTGTTTGGCAAGGGGGTTAGAGTACCCGCTACCAGTCGTTGACAACAACAAACACCTCTCAAAATGTTACTTTTATTATCTCTATATGATTTCAAAACCGAAAAAGCTCTAGCACATGATTTAATCACTACTTCCCTCTGCGAAGGGCCTGTCTTTTACTTTATGTTGAGTCAGTAAACCTATTTCCCTCCATCTCAAGCAAGCATTTGAGTAGTTGTGATCAAACCATTATATTGTGATTTGCTTCATCATGTCTTTTATTCTTCCTTGTTTAGTACAAGTTTTATCTGAATGAATATATCTTTGCGAGTTATCAATGATCATGGGGAGTCTAATATGATTGAGTATGCAAGTTTACCATAAGCTTTAATATGAGAGCGCTGCTCAATAGATAAGTATAATCTGTTAACTGTTCTCTGACCAAGAACAAAGTTTGCCATCACCAATTATGATTTCTCATGCACCTTTATTTGTGATTACCTTATACTTGTTTCAAGATTGAGTTATATGAGGAAGTTGTTTACTAGAATGTCTTGTGTGAATAAATATGATGCTTCTTGTCCGTATTTTATTGATCGACTCTTCACTCCATAAACATGTGGTCCTGTTTACTGAGTTCAGTTTCGCTTGGGGACAAGCGAAGTCTAAGCTTGGGGGGAGTTGATACGTCCAATTTGCATCACTATTTTATATCATAATTTGCTGTTATTCATTGATATATTTCATATTGGGACACAATACTTATGTTATTTCATCTATTTTGCATGTTTCATCATTATTGGAGGATCAAGCACCGGAGCCAGGATTCTGCTGGAAAAAGCACCGTCGAACGCAATATTTCGGAAGATCAACTGTGGAAGGAAATTATACCAAAAATCCTATTTTTCAAGATGACGAAGGAAGCCAGAAGGAGGAGCTGAGAAGGCCCAAGGTGGGGCCAGACCACAGGCCGGCGCGGCCCATGGCCTGGCCGCGCCACCATGTGGTGTGGGGGCCCCACAGCCCCTTTCGCCTCCTTTTCTTCGCGAAACCCTTCGTCCCGAAAACCTAAGCCACAGAGGGTACCTCGCGAAGAGTTACAGCCGCCTCTGTGGGGCGGAGAACACCGGAGAGAAAAGAGCTCTCCGGCGGGCAGGAATCCGCCGGGGAAATTCCCTCCCGGAGGGGGAAATCGACGCCATCGTCACCGTCATCGAGCTGGACATCATCTCCATCACCATCATCATCATCTCCACCATCATCACCGCCGTCTCCACCGCAGCACCTCATCACCGCCGTAGCAATTTGGGTTTGATCTTGATTGTTTGATAGGGGAAACTCTCCCGGTATCGATCTCTACTTGTTGTTGATGCTATTGAGTGAAACCATTGAACCAAATTTATGTTCAGATTGTTATTCATCATCATATCACCTCTGATCATGTTCCATATGATGTCTCGTGAGTAGTTCGTTTAGTTCTTGAGGACATGGGTGAAGTCTAAATGTTAGTAGTGAACTATGGTTGAGTAATATTCAATGGTATGATATTTAAGTTGTGGTGTTATTCTTCTAGTGGTGTCATGTGAACGTCGACTACATGACACTTCACCATTTATGGGCCTAGGGGAATGCATCTTGTACTCGTTTGCCGATTGCGGGGTTGCCGGAGTGACAGAAACCTAAACCCCCGTTGGTATATCGATGCAGGAGGGATAGCAGGATCTCAGAGTTTAAGGCTGTGGTTAGATTTATTCTTAATTACTTTCTTGTAGTTGCGGATGCTTGCAAGGGGTATAATCACAAGTATGTATTAGTCCTAGGAAGGGCGGTACATTAGCATAGGTTCACCCACACAACACTTATCATAACAATGAAGATTATTTAGCTGTATGTAGCGAAAGCACTAGACTAAAATCCCGTGTGTCCTCGAGAACGTTTGGTCATTATAAGTAAACAAACCGGCTTGTCCTTTGTGCTAAAAAGGATTGGGCCACTCGCTGCAATTGTTACTCTCGCACTTTACTTACTCGTACTTTATTCAACTGTTACATCAAAACCCCCTGAATACTTGTCTGTGAGCATTTACAGTGAATCCTTCATCGAAACTGCTTGTCAACACCTTCTGCTCCTCGTTGGGATCGACATTCTTACTTATCGAAGATACTACGATACACCCCCTATACTTGTGGGTCATCACACGGCTTGGCGTTTTGACCTTTCATCCCTCTACCACAATGAAACACCTCTGGCGGGGAACCTTTGCGCCCCCTTTACCGTGGATGAGGTCAAGAAAACGGTGCTCTCCGTGAACAAAAAAACTAGCCCCGGCCCTGATGGTTTTGGGCCGGCCTTTTTCTCCACCTTCTGTGATGCCGTCTCCGAGGATCTTCTTGGAATGTTCTCCTCCTTCTACGATGGGACAATCGACCTCACCCGCATCAACAGGGCCTTCCTTGTCCTCCTCCCCAAAATCGATGTGGCGATTCACCCCTCCCAATTTCGGCCTATCTCCCTTCAAAATTGTGTGATGAAAACCATCACCAAAGTTCTAACGACCAGACTCCAAGATGCGATCCACTCTCTGGTTGACGCTGATCAGACCGGGTTCCTCTCCGGACGGCGCATTTCGGAAAACACCGTCTACGCTGCAGACCTCCTCCGGTGCTGCCACTCCCGCAAAGCCCCAACCATCGTCTTCAAAATTGATTTCAGAAAGGCTTTTGACTCTGTTAACTGGGACAGTCTCCTAGCCATCCTCAAAGCTCGTGGTTTCGACGATCGTTGGTGTCTCTGGATGAAGCGCATCCTGGACACTGGGCATACCGTGATCCTCCTTAATGGGGTTCCGGGCGCCTGGATCCGCTGTCGCAACGGCCTTCGGCAGGGCGACCCCCTCTCCCCGTACCTTTTCATTATCGTGGCGGATGTGCTCCAACGCCTCATCGCACACACTTCTTCAAGCGACTCCCTCCTTCACCCCCTCTCCCCCGGTACCCCCTGCCCTGTCCTCCAATATGCGGACGACACCCTTATCCTCTGTAAGGCCACTCAAGAAGCTACGTCTCGCCTCAAGCAGGTGCTCGATGAATTTGCTGCGGCAACAGGACTTGCGATCAATTTCCACAAATCCTGTTTCATCCCCATGAATGTTCGTCCTGATGAGGCTACGGCGATGGCAGCCACGCTTGGCTGCCCCATTTCTTCCTTCCCTCAGCCCTATTTAGGCCTTCCGCTTTCACCATCGAAGCTCCCTGCCTCCGCATACGCTCCCCTCATCCTTTCTTTCGACCGACGGCTTTCGGGCTGGCGTGCGCACCTGTTGTCCTCTGGGGGTAGGCTTGTTCTGTGTAATGTTGTTCTTAATAACCTCGCTACTTATTACATGTGCTCGTACTTTTTGCCCCGTGGTGTTATTGAGAGTATCGATAAGAGACGCCGTGCGTTCTTCTGGACTGGGAAAGATTCATGTTCTGGTGCTCGTTGTCTAATCGCTTGGGAAAAAGTTTTGTTGTCTAAGCAGGAGGGTGGTTTCGACATCAAGGATCTCCATCGGCAGAACAGGTGTTTGTTGCTTAATTTTGTCCATAAATTACACCAACCTAACCCCCTCCCTTGGAACTCTTGGTTTTTCTCTCACACAGGTCGAGATTTGGGGGAGCTCTCCGCCTCCCCATCATTCCTTGAGAAGATTGTCGCCGACTGCCTGCCCCTCTACCGCGCCATCACCAGAGCTACTGTGGTTGACGGCCGCTCCACCTCCTTCTGGCTCGATAAGTGGCTGGTTGGTGAGCCGCTGGCGACTCGCTACCCCGCCCTCTTCTCCCACATCACCCGACTGCATGCTTCCGTCGCCACTGTGGTAGCTCAGGGGCTGGACCTCCAGCCGCGCCTCTCCACCGTGGCCGAGGCCGAGCTCGCCTCGGTCCGCCGCCTCATCGACTGCACCCGCCTCGGTGTGGGGCACGATGGTCGGGCCATCGACTCTCCCTCGGCACCTCGCTTCTGCTCTCGAGAGGCGTATAGAGCCCTCTCGCCGGTCCGCCCCCTCGACACGTCCGCCTGCGTTGCGTGGTCCCTCAGGATCCCCACGAAGGTGAAGATCTAGGGCACTAGGGCGAACCTCTTCTACAAGCACTGCGTCCCCTCTAGTGGCTGTGCCGCCTGCTCCCTCCCGGAGACCGGGAGACACCTCTTCTTCGACTGCCCCCGAGCTGCGGAGGTGTGGAACCGGCTGGATGTCCCAATCCCCGCTGGTAGCTTCACCCTTTGGGACCTCGCTACTCCTGCTTCTACTCCCCTCGACACCTGGCGGTTCGTCCTCGCGGCGATCTTGTGGTCCATCTGGAAGTCGAGGAACGACCTCGTCTTCAACGGAGTGAGCCACTCCACCGGCTCGACGTTACAGAGAGCGGGGGATGACATCGCCGTCTGGCGGTGGCGGCTTCGCCCTGCAGACCGTGCTCCGCTTGACTCGCTTCACGCTCTTGTACTCGCTAGGGCTGTGATGTGATTATTCTCTTCTCCCCCCACCCTGTTTTCCCTATCTGTATGATTGACTGGCTACTTGGCTGTTTTCGAGAAATGAAATAACAAACGGTGGGGTTTCCCCCCCCCCCCCCCCGTCTACCTCGAAAAAAAAGAAGGTCTAGTACCAACCTAGAACAACGTTTCTGTTGTTTGGTTGCAACCCAAAATCCGTTTCTGGTTACCTCTTATCTTCAGTGGTGAGGTTATCAACGATCAACAACACAAACAAAAACACAATAATGCAAGTACAAGCAAACTTAGCATTGATCATAGACGACACAAGTTTAGGACACACCATTGTTCAGACACAATCATAGTTCAGGACACAACAGACACAATCATAGTTCAAGACACGACACGAACAACAACTAGACACGATATGGTAGCAGTGACACACAATCATGTAAGCTTTAGACATGATTTTCGAAGATGACACACCCTGGTAGCATCACCATGGTACATGCACCTGCTCATCACCCCAGTGCAGGTGTAGTCGAAGATGACCACACTGTACTTGAAGGAGGACACCTTCTTGAAGGTGAGCAATTGGCCTACCTTGAAGCCCGCCCACCTCTGGTCGATGTATGCGTCATCGCATTCTCTCATCGTAGTCATCCTCCAGTTGCATCTGTAGGATAACGTTGCATAGAAAACAAAAATTTTCCTACCGCGAACACGCAATCCAAGCCAAGATGCAATCTTGAAGACGGTAGCAACGAGGGGGTATCGAGTCTCACCCTTGAAGAGATTCCAAAGCCTACAAGATGAGGCTCTTGTTGCTGCGGTAGACGTTCACTTGCCGCTTGCAAAAGCGCGTAGAAGATCTTGATCACGATCGCTTCCGGCGCAACGAACGGGCAGCACCTCCGTACTCGGTCACACGTTCGGTTGTTGATGAAGACGACGTCCACCTCCCCGTTCCAGCGGGCAGCGGAAGTAGTAGCTCCTCTTGAATCCGACAGCACGATGGCGTGGTGTCGGTGGTGGTGGAGAAGTCCGGCGGAGCTTCGCTAAGCGTGCGGGAAGTGGAGGAGCGGGGCGGCTAGGGTTTGGGGAGAGGGGGGGGGCGCCGGCCACTATAGGTGGTGCGGCCACCTTGTGCTTGTTGGGGTGGCCGGCCCCCTCCCCTTGCCCCTCATTATATAGGTGGAACCCCAAGTGTTGGTCTCCAAGTCTTCGAATAAGACCCGAACCCAAAACCTTCCATATGGTTGGCAAACCTACCCAAGCTAGGACTCCCACTAGAGGTGGGAGTTCCATCTCCCATATGGGGGGGTGGCCGGCCCCCTAAGGGGGAGTCCACTTGGGACTCCACCCCCACTAGGGTTGGCCGGCCATGGGACTCCACCTTCCTTGGTGGTTTCTTCCGGACTTTTCTAGAACCTTCTAGAACCTTCCATAGAACCTTCCGCGTCAATTTATTTCATATAAAATGACATCCTATATATGAATCTTATTCTCCGGACCATTCCGGAACTCCTCGTGATGTCCGGGATCTCATCCGGGACTCCGAACAAATATTCGAACTCCATTCCATATTCAAGTTCTACCATTTCAACATCCAACTTTAAGTGTGTCACCCTACGGTTCGTGAACTATGCGGACATGGTTGAGTACTCACTCCGACCAATAACCAATAGCGGGATCTGGAGATCCATAATGGCTCCCACATATTCAACGATGACTTTAGTGATCGAATGAACCATTCACATACAATACCAATTCCCTTTGTCACACGATATTTTACTTGTCCGAGGTTTGATCTTCGGTATCACTCTATACCTTGTTCAACCTCGTCTCCTGACAAGTACTCTTTACTCGTACCGTGGTATGTGGTCTCTTATGAACTCATTCATATGCTTGCAAGACATTAGATGACATTCCACCGAGAGGGCCCAGAGTATATCTATCCGTCATCGGGATGGACAAATCCCACTGTTGATCCATATGCCTCAACTCATACTTTCCGGATACTTAATCCCACCTTTATAACCACCCATTTACGCAGTGGCGTTTGGTGTAATCAAAGTACCTTTTCGGTATAAGTGATTTGTAACACCCCAACTTTTGCAACCTTGATTAATTGTCCATATTTCAAAAATTAGGGGGAACAAAAACTTTTTCTATAGACTAATTTAGATGAGTTGCCTTGATTTGTTTGTTGTGATGAATTGCTTTGATCTGCCGCTAGATATATTGTCTTGATTTCTTGTTGAGTTCTGTGTTGAGTACCTCAAAGAACAACACCTCTAGTGGTCAGACATACAACTCACCTAATAAAACACATGTGTGACTTAGGTAAAATTGTTTTCCTTTTTACTACATCAAACTCTTCTCCTGATGGCAACATGAGTGTGCCATCTTGATATTCCTATTTGTGTTAGTCCAGCTCAAACCATCCTTGAATCCAAAATTTGGGATCATCTACCCTCATCACATCCTTCTCTTATACCCACTCATCATAGGTTGATTCTGAAGCCAAGTCAACAATCTGTTTTGGCAAGCTTATAAGTTCCAGACTTTGGCAGTTGATATCTAAGCAACCACCACTGTTATTGTTGACCTCAATGCATGGATCTCATCTATGCAACATCCTCTTCAACCTCCACGTCTTGCATGTCTCAGTCAATCCTTGCAGCTCATATATTCAACTTGATCTTGTACCCTATCCAATGTTTTACCTCAAGATCACTTCCTTCACTTTTACCTCTTGTTTTTATTCAAGTTTAATCTTCACAAAACCAAGATTGGGAATGATGGGTACATTTTGAGGCCACCATCTACCCTTGAGAACACTCCTCCCTAAATTAGTTTTCTTTCTCAAAAACCCTATTGTTTTTCCTTCTCTAGTTTTGATCACAAAACTACTTCTAGTTTTTTATAAAATCTTTTCAGGATATTTCTTCAAAGAAAACAAAGAACTGAAATGGGTTTTGTTTTTCATCCCATTTCTACCAAGTACTGATTTCTAAAACATTATTTTCTATTTTTTTTTCCATTTTACAAAAGGCTTGTTTATGGTACCTATACCATTTCTTGTCTTCCTCTTGCTTATTTTACATTTGAGAAAAACTCTACTTCACTTGAGAAAGTAAGTAGAACATTTTGACCTCCTATGTTCCAACTAGTTTCTCTCAACATTTTCAAATTCCATTCCACTTGAGTTCATTCCCAATTGAGGTGTTTCAAATCCCTTTCAAATAAATTTTTTTTTTCAAATGACAATCCTTGCACATCTTATGCACATCACTGATTTACCACATTGTATCCCCTCATCCTCCAATTCTTGATCAAATGGATGATCATTTGATACTTTCAAATGGACTCCCTTCAACTGAACCCTAGACTCAGGGAGTATTTCAAACCACTCCCAATTGACCTCTTTTTTTTAGAGCAACTTATTTTTCCTCATACCTATCTCACTCCCCCATTCTTTTCCATCAACACCTTGACCTCTTGAATTGATTTTATGCCACCATATTCACCATTGGTATTGTATCTGTACTTCCATCACTACCCCTCTAAACCTTGGATCTATCTCTTTCCATCATTTGTTTGCCACAAACAAAGTGATAACAAATTTTCCTTTTAATGCATATCACTCTCACTCTCCATTTCTATCTCTATGTCTCAACCTCCATCAACATTACCTCCTCAACATCATGCACATGGATGATGTGCATCTCTCTCTCATTGTTCATTTTTGTTTGGCAAGAATGGAGCCGGCCAATTTGTGTTCGCATTCAAAATTCGGCCAGCACTATCTCCCCTTTTCCTTCTTATACAAGCCATGCCTCCCACCTACCCCAATCCATAAATGGGCAGCCTCCCAACCAACTCAATCAATGAGGAGGCAGCCAACCCACCCCCTCTCCCTCTATATAAAGGGGCTTGGCAGCCCACTCCCTCCTCACTTGCTCTCATTTCCCACTCTCCACTCCTCTCCACTCCTCTCCTTTGCCTCATTTCTTTTCACTCCCTACTATTTCCTCCACTCCCTCACACTCTCCTCCTCCACTTTCCCACGAAAATGGTGCTCCCCTTGCTCCCATGGCCGGCCATAGCCATGGCAAGCCACCAAGATGAAGCTCTCCCCCTCCCTCAAGCTCATCCTCACCATGAGAGCCTCCCTCTCCTTCTTCTCCCTAACCTTAGATGGTTTAATCTCCTCTTCTTCTCCCTCCATTGCTAAGATTGGATCTTGATGAAGGTGCATGTTGGTCCAAGCATGGAGAAGGTTGAGCTATCCTCAGATCTGAAGTTCTTGAGCAAAGTTCGTCCAAAACCTTGCAGTAATTTCTGTTTCTTGCTGTTTCAGATTCTGGTACGATCTTGTAAAATCCGCCAAATCTCGTGTGCAGATCCAAATCGAGTGGTTCAAAGTTCTGCAGATAGGTACTGAAACTATCTACAACTTGGCGTTGGTCTCATCCTCAAATTCATTACGGATTTTGCATGATAAATAAAGTTCTGCAAACATGCAGAATCATTGTTTGTTAGATTTCCTCTGTTTTACAAAACCTTTTTGAGCAAACTCAATTTTGGGTGAAAGCCCTCTCCAGTACCTTCATTTTGGCGTTGGGTTCACTTCAAATGACCTAATGGAATTGAAATGGTTCACAGATCAAGATCTGGTCAGATCTGACTTTGTCGAATTAAATCAGGAGCTTGGAAACGAATTTTTGAATAAAACCAGTTGGGTAAGAACCACCTTTACATTACCTTTCAGATGCAGCTGACCTCATATTTTTATGAGTTGTGTACGATTTGTGGTGAATTAAACTTTTTCTGTGTGTTCTGCAGACATGGCTGTTAGCTTTTAATTCATCAAAAATCCATTTTTGAACCTAATTGAGTGATTCCACTTCTGTAGGATTGCTGAATGTTTTCTTAATCATCTCAAACAAGTTTCAAACCTTTATCTATTCTGCAACTCCATAGTTAAAGCAAATGGTGAAAACATGCAGTGAACTTGTAAATCCATTTGTGAGAGTTTCAGAAATATTTTGAACCCAAATCCAATTGCGTGTGAATCTCTGTTTAATTACCTTTCAAATGCCAGTGGCCTCATATTTTTAGGATGTTTCTACGATTTATGGCTTACAGATCTTGTTTTCTGTACAGTCAGATTCAAAGAAATTCCTAAAATTGTAGGTTTGATATTTTTGGGTGTTTCCAATTGGGTTAGTCTTGTATTAGTACTGGCCATCTAGGAAAAATAGTGTTAGTCTCTGTTCATGCATTTTCGTTACTGTTAGTAAGGTATATGTGTGACATGCATTGTTGGACCAAAACTTGTTGGGTTTATTTAAAAACCTTGACCAACTCTTTTTATTAGAAATGGGCAACCTTTGTTTTATGTTTGCAAAACAAAATCTCTGCAATTTAACATTAGCTCTTTTGTTTTGCTTAAGTTTTCAAATGGTAGGGCATATCATTTGCTTCCTATTCTTGTGTGGTGTTATGTGAGCAAACTAAGTTAGGAAAACTGTTTTCTACTTTTTCCAAAAATGTTTGAAAATGTTTTGTGAATGTATTTGATGTCAAACTAATGCTTTTGTCCTCTTTATGATGTTATCTACCAGGGGATGTTTGGTTTATACTATGGTGATAACCGAGAGAGGCAATTGCTAAGTTGTGATACTCTCATACCTTTACTAGGTAAATAACATGGGTTTTCTTTAAGTTGTTTGTGGTATCTATAAGTCCTTTGTATGGTAGCTCTTTATTGAATGGTTAAATTATGGTTGTTGTATGTTTGTTTTGTTGGTGCAATGTGATTGATTGTGTTCCTTTTATATTTTCCGGCGATAGACGCGAGCAATTCCGGAGAAGAAGAAGAAGTGGAATTGGACAAGGATTTTATTTATATTGTTGGGATTCTTATATTGATGGAGTTGAAGAAGTACAGGGACAAATAAGCCAAGGCAAGCCATCTTTTGATCTCTGATCCGGTGTCTAGTTGGATGTCATTTGTTGATGTTCAAAGCGCCTTCATTCTATGTGTGTTATTATCTCTATTTATGTCATCTATGTGTGATTGCAAGTGGGGTACTCCCTAGTGGTGATGCTCCACTATTGTCCTTGTGTTATGGGATGCATGGTAACATGGCCGTGCTATTCCACTTGGTGATCTTGTATGCTCAACTTGAGCATGTTCCATCTCAAGATATTAACTTACACCACACCCACCCCCTTTGTAGTATAGAGGTATCAATGTCATGTATCTTGGTGTATTCTCAACTTGAGAGGAGTATGCCGTGTACCATCTTGGAGAATATGTTGGATAGTGACACTCCACTATCTAAGTTGTGTTATTAGCACCACAAATCTGAGAGTATATTCCTCCTTGTGTTGTCATAATACATGCTTACCTTAAGCAAGTATGATCCACTCCACTACCCCTTTATACCTCATCTATGGCGGGATGACTCTCATCTCGGCCGTAGTGCATTACTAGTTCAACTCATGAAACTATAGGTTGGGAACCCCTCAAGGTTTTCCTTGTTGTAAATGTTTATGAAAACCTTGGGTGAGGCAATCTTACCCAAGCGTATGGTTTATGAAAGGAAAGGATCTTGACAAAGATGGTTGGAAAGAGGAAATGTGTGTGTGACTTGGGTTTTTGAGAAAAACGACACATGGTTCTCTGTATTCGCCCGGAACAATTAACCCGCGCAACCACACTACTCCAACGTGGGCACGGGGCTTAGCTTGACGTTTGTTCTTCTTAGCATGAGGCACCGCACAACTATACAAGGGTACGGTTACCCCCGAGTCCGGGTTGTCGTAGTTGGAGACAATCGTATAACGGGAGGCCTTCGGGGCTGACCCGTCCGGAAGACACTATGGGTCTCCTGGCTTGGCGGTGGAGCCACGCTCAAAGGGAGGTGAGCTGCCACGGTGCCGGGGAGGTACATACTCCATAGGGTAGGACCTCTTGCTAAGTTGAATAGGCGAAAGGCTTCGACTGATTATCCGAGACTCGCATACTTTCGTATGACGAACCGGGGATGATCCCGGCGGATTTATCAGATCTTGTGGGGAAAGTGCGCACACTCTGCAGAGTTAAAACTATTCGAATAGCCGCGTCCGCGGTCATGGACGGTTGGGATGGCCGTTACCGAGCTGTGTCGAGTTTTGGTTTAGAAAATGATTTCCAAAGGAAATGTGTGTGTTGGATGTACCGGAAGTGCAGAAAGGCTGGTGCCCACCATATGGAGATGGTCGAGGAAAATGAAACAAAATTGGGTGACCCTTCCTAGTGTTTCATGTAGAGGGACTCTTCTTCAATAAAGATATAGAGATGTCGTAGTTTATCTTTTGAAGTATCTTCTTCAACAAAGATATAGAGATGTCGTAGTTTATCTTTTGAAGTATCTTCTTCAACAAAGATATAGAGATGTCATAGGACTTTCCTAGTATCCCCATCAATTGAGATGGCGGTATGCTACCTCTTCTTTAACAAAGGTATAGAGATGTAATAGGACTCCCTTAGTGTCCCCATCACTCGAGATGCCGGGATGCTATATCCACAAGAGAAACTATTTCTCTTCCACATGCTACATCCACGAGAGAAACTATTTTTCCTCTCTTGCCTTCTCTAGTTAGAATTTTTATCACCTTCTTGATGGTTTGCGAGTACAATTCCAAATGTACTCACGGCTTTGTCCCTGGCTATTTACTTGGCCAGACTTGAAGGAGTTCGACAGATGAAGAAGGAGTTGACGACGTCTATGCGGGCTAGGAACGTCTCCCCAGTCAGTTGCCTGTAGGGTTATGGCAGATGACTTGGGTACTGCGCTGCTGAAGTGATGATGCTACTCTGATGTTTAGTTAGGCCCTTCGAGGCTATTATGTAAGTATTGGTCATGTGACCATGTTGTAATTTTCTTATTCCGCTTTGTAATGGACGGTGTAATTTGATATCAGTTCAGTTATGTGTTCACGGTGCACTGATCATGGGATCGTGAACTGTATACATAACAGGGTATTTCGGACAGCTAGTCCGGGGTCCCCACAGAGCTGGTATCAGAGCCATCCTGACTGTAGGAGACCTTAGTTAGCATGGACGTTAGTTAGGAAACAAGTACTTGGACAAAACTATTTACAAAACAAATTGTTTCTTTAGTCGGAAGTATAGCTTCTACTCCTCTTATTTATTCAAAGCTTCTAAAATTCTTACCTCTCCGCTTTATAAAAAGGTTTGAAAATTCTTACTCTATTGTCTCAGCCAATTCAAACCTACATATTGGACGATGTCCCCAACTCAGACTGGAGACTCGAACTCGAAGATGGCTCAATCCCTCAGGAAGACTCATATATCTCCAACTGCAGCTATTGAAGATTGGATGCCGACGTAGCCGTGTGCTTGTTGGGATGATAACATCATGTCTTTGGTTGTCACCAAAGTCTGTCAAGGAGCTGACCCTCTTCCTCCGTGGACTTGCACTTTTTGCAGTCATCTGGGATCAAGTCCTCAGTTCTTGACTAGTAATTTTTAGGCCAGCTACAAGAAGTTGACGATTTCGGGAGTACCTCAACAACTACCTCTTCGAAGACCTCACGTTCCCGGGATGTTGAGCAAGAAGACTATGCAGTTTTCTCCTCCGCCTCAACATAGAAGACCGAACACCAGGCCTGCTTCGCAACCAACTGCCCCGAAAATCCATGTTGGAGTCCATAAGAGCAAAATGAAGATGGCAACATATGTGACCAGCCCCCAAACCAATAGGATGGATAGGACAAACTCAATCGCTTTGATTGAGCTACCCCCACGCATTAGGCATTCCATGGGTACTTAGGTTACCATGCCTGGTTTGATGATTGCTTGTAGTTCCCTTGTGTGCTGCCTTGAGTGTCTTTTGTTTGTTTGTTGTGTGTATAATTGTCTTGGCTTTTCGGTCTGAAAAACACCCTTAGTGTGATAAACTAGCTTAGAAAGCCTCCCAAAGATGTTTTCACCCTCACCTACCTCGCCGATGTTTTGCTAACTGCTAGTTAGTTGGATAAGTTAACGAAAAGCTCTAACTCTACCCCCGTTAGCAGTTGTTTTTCAAACATCAGGAAAACTAACCCAAACCCCCATCTACGCTAACTTCCTTCAATATCAGCTGGAGCATCTCGACTACGCCAAGAAAGAAGAAGCCCTACCTTCAAGAATGACTGCACCTCTGCGAGAAGACATACTAATTTGGACTAACCTTGGAGCATAATCGCGCTAACCTCGAGGATATTTTCTTGAAAACTACCCTCTAACACACCGTCTAACAAGTTGAGTGAACAATAGCGTCAAAGCCAAGCTACATCACATGGTTCATCTGGTCCTCATCAAGTGAAGGCTCCTGAAGATACCTCAAGACTCAAGACTTTAGGCGTAGTTTACCCGCTAACTTCTTAGTTGCTACTGAAGTCAGCACCGACCCTCAAGCTGAAGATTGTCTTCGACGACCCCTGTTGCTGCTTCATATGGGTACCAACCAGGCGTTTCATCAACTTATTAACTCACGGCGCGTCCCCTATGGTTTAGTTAACACCGTGAGTGCCTCTTGAAGTTGCGGTCTGCACGTCGCCCCTGAAGATTCTTCAACTGAGTACGGAAGATCGATGACTCCTTCAGAAGCCCCCGACAGGACCGCAAGGCAGAAGCTCTAAGATTTTCCGAAAGCCCGATGAAAAATCTTAAGGGTGGAAGTCTTCCACTAAAAGTTGGAGTCTAATTTTCGTTAAACTTTACAACCCCTCCAGTTCTACGCTCAGTAATCTCGGGACGAGATTATTTTAAGGGTGGATGATCTGTAACACCCCAACTTTTGCAACCTTGATTAATTGTCCATATTTCAAAAATTAGGGGGAACAAAAACTTTTTCTATAGACTAATTTAGATGAGTTGCCTTGATTTGTTTGTTGTGATGAATTGCTTTGATCTGCCGCTAGATATATTGTCTTGATTTCTTGTTGAGTTCTGTGTTGAGTACCTCAAAGAACAACACCTCTAGTGGTCAGACATACAACTCACCTAATAAAACACATGTGTGACTTAGGTAAAATTGTTTTCCTTTTTACTACATCAAACTCTTCTCCTGATGGCAACATGAGTGTGCCATCTTGATATTCCTATTTGTGTTAGTCCAGCTCAAACCATCCTTGAATCCAAAATTTGGGATCATCTACCCTCATCACATCCTTCTCTTATACCCACTCATCATAGGTTGATTCTGAAGCCAAGTCAACAATCTGTTTTGGCAAGCTTATAAGTTCCAGACTTTGGCAGTTGATATCTAAGCAACCACCACTGTTATTGTTGACCTCAATGCATGGATCTCATCTATGCAACATCCTCTTCAACCTCCACGTCTTGCATGTCTCAGTCAATCCTTGCAGCTCATATATTCAACTTGATCTTGTACCCTATCCAATGTTTTACCTCAAGATCACTTCCTTCACTTTTACCTCTTGTTTTTATTCAAGTTTAATCTTCACAAAACCAAGATTGGGAATGATGGGTACATTTTGAGGCCACCATCTACCCTTGAGAACACTCCTCCCTAAATTAGTTTTCTTTCTCAAAAACCCTATTGTTTTTCCTTCTCTAGTTTTGATCACAAAACTACTTCTAGTTTTTTATAAAATCTTTTCAGGATATTTCTTCAAAGAAAACAAAGAACTGAAATGGGTTTTGTTTTGGAAACTGCTGGGCGTCCCCCGGGGGATCTGATTCCCCAGCCCCCGGGTCTCCAGCCGTCGGATCAATCATTTTGACGGTTAGATTTGCATGTAGCAAAAAAACATCTCCGGCAGCAAAAAATCGCCCCCGGCAGCAAATGACTGAAGCAAAAAACGGTTCGTTTAGAAAAAGAAAATAAAAAGGCTGGGCTCGCCCGAGACCTCACCGGAGACCTCGCCGGAGACCACGTAGCAAACATATTACGCAGATGTAGCAAAACCGCAAAAAAATTGTAGCAAATATTTTTATTCATATGCTGCAAATCCCCAAGGCAGCAACTCCGGCCACCCAAGGTAACAGCGCACGTGTCGGCCGGCTCCGGTGAGAAACCTCGCTAGTGTCGACCACGATGGTAGCACCACCGACGGACGAAAGTAGCGGACACCGTCGCCACTTGTAGCAGCGCCGATGGCCGGACGTAGCAGGCGCCGCCGCCGCTTGCAGCAGAGCCGCCGGCCTTTGGTAGGACCGGATGTAGTAGGCGCCGCCGCTTGCAGCAGAGTCTCCGGCATTTGGTAGCAGCGCCGCTGGCCGGACGAAGCAGGCGCCACCGCTGTTTGCAGCAGCGCCGCTGGCCGGACGTAGCAGGCGTCCCCGCCGCTTGCAGCAGCACCGCCGGCCGGACATAGCAGCACCACCGGCGGGACGTAGCAGACGCCGCCGCCTTCGGTAGCATCGCCGCCGTCCGAACGTAGCATACGCCGACAATGGATGTAGCATCACCGGCGGGCGGCATGTACTATGGTGGGGACTCTAGTGGTCGCAGCGGCGCCGCCCACCGTTTGTAGCACAGACGGTCAAGCCTCGTAGCACGCCCCGTTCCCTTGAAGCGCTGGCGGCAGCAGGACCGCCTGAGATCATGGAGAAGGCATGAGACAACAACGTGCAGGAGCGGCTGCCGGAGGAGCTCGACCCCGTGGTGGCGGTGCGGTAGCAGACAACGGTGGCAGTGAAGGTAGCCCACGCCTAGGAGGCGGTTATGGCGGAGCCGGACCAGGCAACAAGGGAGGAGAGGCGCCTCGCGCGCGGCCGAGCTTGAGCAGGAGGGGAAGGAAAATGGTAGCGTGTCGTGGTGACGATGGGGATCGAAGACAACAGCGTTTGGAAGAGATAAGGCCAGAGAGAGGATAACGCCTACACACGTGGGTGGGCCCCGAAGCATCCCTATCTCAAGTCCTAGCGATGACGGGTGCCAGCGACGTGGGACTGAGGTTGCTTGCCCACCAGGGACACGTGTCGTTCGCGGAATAGGGAGGCTGCGAGCGCGTGATCCCCCGGGGGAATAGCATCATTTTCCTTTTGTTTTTCATCCCATTTCTACCAAGTACTGATTTCTAAAACATTATTTTCTATTTTTTTTTCCATTTTACAAAAGGCTTGTTTATGGTACCTATACCATTTCTTGTCTTCCTCTTGCTTATTTTACATTTGAGAAAAACTCTACTTCACTTGAGAAAGTAAGTAGAACATTTTGACCTCCTATGTTCCAACTAGTTTCTCTCAACATTTTCAAATTCCATTCCACTTGAGTTCATTCCCAATTGAGGTGTTTCAAATCCCTTTCAAATAAATTTTTTTTTTTCAAATGACAATCCTTGCACATCTTATGCACATCACTGATTTACCACATTGTATCCCCTCATCCTCCAATTCTTGATCAAATGGATGATCATTTGATACTTTCAAATGGACTCCCTTCAACTGAACCCTAGACTCAGGGAGTATTTCAAACCACTCCCAATTGACCTCTTTTTTTTAGAGCAACTTATTTTTCCTCATACCTATCTCACTCCCCCATTCTTTTCCATCAACACCTTGACCTCTTGAATTGATTTTATGCCACCATATTCACCATTGGTATTGTATCTGTACTTCCATCACTACCCCTCTAAACCTTGGATCTATCTCTTTCCATCATTTGTTTGCCACAAACAAAGTGATAACAAATTTTCCTTTTAATGCATATCACTCTCACTCTCCATTTCTATCTCTATGTCTCAACCTCCATCAACATTACCTCCTCAACATCATGCACATGGATGATGTGCATCTCTCTCTCATTGTTCATTTTTGTTTGGCAAGAATGGAGCCGGCCAATTTGTGTTCGCATTCAAAATTCGGCCAGCACTATCTCCCCTTTTCCTTCTTATACAAGCCATGCCTCCCACCTACCCCAATCCATAAATGGGCAGCCTCCCAACCAACTCAATCAATGAGGAGGCAGCCAACCCACCCCCTCTCCCTCTATATAAAGGGGCTTGGCAGCCCACTCCCTCCTCACTTGCTCTCATTTCCCACTCTCCACTCCTCTCCACTCCTCTCCTTTGCCTCATTTCTTTTCACTCCCTACTATTTCCTCCACTCCCTCACACTCTCCTCCTCCACTTTCCCACGAAAATGGTGCTCCCCTTGCTCCCATGGCCGGCCATAGCCATGGCAAGCCACCAAGATGAAGCTCTCCCCCTCCCTCAAGCTCATCCTCACCATGAGAGCCTCCCTCTCCTTCTTCTCCCTAACCTTAGATGGTTTAATCTCCTCTTCTTCTCCCTCCATTGCTAAGATTGGATCTTGATGAAGGTGCATGTTGGTCCAAGCATGGAGAAGGTTGAGCTATCCTCAGATCTGAAGTTCTTGAGCAAAGTTCGTCCAAAACCTTGCAGTAATTTCTGTTTCTTGCTGTTTCAGATTCTGGTACGATCTTGTAAAATCCGCCAAATCTCGTGTGCAGATCCAAATCGAGTGGTTCAAAGTTCTGCAGATAGGTACTGAAACTATCTACAACTTGGCGTTGGTCTCATCCTCAAATTCATTACGGATTTTGCATGATAAATAAAGTTCTGCAAACATGCAGAATCATTGTTTGTTAGATTTCCTCTGTTTTACAAAACCTTTTTGAGCAAACTCAATTTTGGGTGAAAGCCCTCTCCAGTACCTTCATTTTGGCGTTGGGTTCACTTCAAATGACCTAATGGAATTGAAATGGTTCACAGATCAAGATCTGGTCAGATCTGACTTTGTCGAATTAAATCAGGAGCTTGGAAACGAATTTTTGAATAAAACCAGTTGGGTAAGAACCACCTTTACATTACCTTTCAGATGCAGCTGACCTCATATTTTTATGAGTTGTGTACGATTTGTGGTGAATTAAACTTTTTCTGTGTGTTCTGCAGACATGGCTGTTAGCTTTTAATTCATCAAAAATCCATTTTTGAACCTAATTGAGTGATTCCACTTCTGTAGGATTGCTGAATGTTTTCTTAATCATCTCAAACAAGTTTCAAACCTTTATCTATTCTGCAACTCCATAGTTAAAGCAAATGGTGAAAACATGCAGTGAACTTGTAAATCCATTTGTGAGAGTTTCAGAAATATTTTGAACCCAAATCCAATTGCGTGTGAATCTCTGTTTAATTACCTTTCAAATGCCAGTGGCCTCATATTTTTAGGATGTTTCTACGATTTATGGCTTACAGATCTTGTTTTCTGTACAGTCAGATTCAAAGAAATTCCTAAAATTGTAGGTTTGATATTTTTGGGTGTTTCCAATTGGGTTAGTCTTGTATTAGTACTGGCCATCTAGGAAAAATAGTGTTAGTCTCTGTTCATGCATTTTCGTTACTGTTAGTAAGGTATATGTGTGACATGCATTGTTGGACCAAAACTTGTTGGGTTTATTTAAAAACCTTGACCAACTCTTTTTATTAGAAATGGGCAACCTTTGTTTTATGTTTGCAAAACAAAATCTCTGCAATTTAACATTAGCTCTTTTGTTTTGCTTAAGTTTTCAAATGGTAGGGCATATCATTTGCTTCCTATTCTTGTGTGGTGTTATGTGAGCAAACTAAGTTAGGAAAACTGTTTTCTACTTTTTCCAAAAATGTTTGAAAATGTTTTGTGAATGTATTTGATGTCAAACTAATGCTTTTGTCCTCTTTATGATGTTATCTACCAGGGGATGTTTGGTTTATACTATGGTGATAACCGAGAGAGGCAATTGCTAAGTTGTGATACTCTCATACCTTTACTAGGTAAATAACATGGGTTTTCTTTAAGTTGTTTGTGGTATCTATAAGTCCTTTGTATGGTAGCTCTTTATTGAATGGTTAAATTATGGTTGTTGTATGTTTGTTTTGTTGGTGCAATGTGATTGATTGTGTTCCTTTTATATTTTCCGGCGATAGACGCGAGCAATTCCGGAGAAGAAGAAGAAGTGGAATTGGACAAGGATTTTATTTATATTGTTGGGATTCTTATATTGATGGAGTTGAAGAAGTACAGGGACAAATAAGCCAAGGCAAGCCATCTTTTGATCTCTGATCCGGTGTCTAGTTGGATGTCATTTGTTGATGTTCAAAGCGCCTTCATTCTATGTGTGTTATTATCTCTATTTATGTCATCTATGTGTGATTGCAAGTGGGGTACTCCCTAGTGGTGATGCTCCACTATTGTCCTTGTGTTATGGGATGCATGGTAACATGGCCGTGCTATTCCACTTGGTGATCTTGTATGCTCAACTTGAGCATGTTCCATCTCAAGATATTAACTTACACCACACCCACCCCCTTTGTAGTATAGAGGTATCAATGTCATGATCTTGGTGTATTCTCAACTTGAGAGGAGTATGCCGTGTACCATCTTGGAGAATATGTTGGATAGTGACACTCCACTATCTAAGTTGTGTTATTAGCACCACAAATCTGAGAGTATATTCCTCCTTGTGTTGTCATAATACATGCTTACCTTAAGCAAGTATGATCCACTCCACTACCCCTTTATACCTCATCTATGGCGGGATGACTCTCATCTCGGCCGTAGTGCATTACTAGTTCAACTCATGAAACTATAGGTTGGGAACCCCTCAAGGTTTTCCTTGTTGTAAATGTTTATGAAAACCTTGGGTGAGGCAATCTTACCCAAGCGTATGGTTTATGAAAGGAAAGGATCTTGACAAAGATGGTTGGAAAGAGGAAATGTGTGTGTGACTTGGGTTTTTGAGAAAAACGACACATGGTTCTCTGTATTCGCCCGGAACAATTAACCCGCGCAACCACACTACTCCAACGTGGGCACGGGGCTTAGCTTGACGTTTGTTCTTCTTAGCATGAGGCACCGCACAACTATACAAGGGTACGGTTACCCCCGAGTCCGGGTTGTCGTAGTTGGAGACAATCGTATAACGGGAGGCCTTCGGGGCTGACCCGTCCGGAAGACACTATGGGTCTCCTGGCTTGGCGGTGGAGCCACGCTCAAAGGGAGGTGAGCTGCCACGGTGCCGGGGAGGTACATACTCCATAGGGTAGGACCTCTTGCTAAGTTGAATAGGCGAAAGGCTTCGACTGATTATCCGAGACTCGCATACTTTCGTATGACGAATCGGGGATGATCCCGGCGGATTTATCAGATCTTGTGGGGAAAGTGCGCACACTCTGCAGAGTTAAAACTATTCGAATAGCCGCGTCCGCGGTCATGGACGGTTGGGATGGCCGTTACCGAGCTGTGTCGAGTTTTGGTTTAGAAAATGATTTCCAAAGGAAATGTGTGTGTTGGATGTACCAGAAGGGTACAGAAAGGCTGGTGCCCACCATATGGAGATGGTCGAGGAAAATGAAACAAAATTGGGTGACCCTTCCTAGTGTTTCATGTAGAGGGACTCTTCTTCAATAAAGATATAGAGATGTCGTAGTTTATCTTTTGAAGTATCTTCTTCAACAAAGATATAGAGATGTCGTAGTTTATCTTTTGAAGTATCTTCTTCAACAAAGATATAGAGATGTCATAGGACTTTCCTAGTATCCCCATCAATTGAGATGGCGGTATGCTACCTCTTCTTTAACAAAGGTATAGAGATGTAATAGGACTCCCTTAGTGTCCCCATCACTCGAGATGCCAGGATGCTATATCCACAAGAGAAACTATTTCTCTTCCACATGCTACATCCACGAGAGAAACTATTTTTCCTCTCTTGCCTTCTCTAGTTAGAATTTTTATCACCTTCTTGATGGTTTGCGAGTACAATTCCAAATGTACTCACGGCTTTGTCCCTGGCTATTTACTTGGCCAGACTTGAAGGAGTTCGACAGATGAAGAAGGAGTTGACGACGTCTATGCGGGCTAGGAACGTCTCCCCAGTCAGTTGCCTGTAGGGTTATGGCAGATGACTTGGGTACTGCGCTGCTGAAGTGATGATGCTACTCTGATGTTTAGTTAGGCCCTTCGAGGCTATTATGTAAGTATTGGTCATGTGACCATGTTGTAATTTTCTTATTCCGCTTTGTAATGGACGGTGTAATTTGATATCAGTTCAGTTATGTGTTCACGGTGCACTGATCATGGGATCGTGAACTGTATACATAACAGGGTATTTCGGACAGCTAGTCCGGGGTCCCCACATGATTTACATGATCTCATGGTCATAAGGACTAGGTAACTATGTATCGAAAGCTTATAGCAAATAACTTAATGACGAGATCTTATGCTACGCTTAATTGGGTGTGTCCATTACATCATTCATACAATGATATAACCTTGTTATTAATAACATCCAATGTTCATGATTATGAAACTAATCATCCATTAATCAACAAGCTAGTTTAGAGGCATACTAGGGACTTCTTTGTTGTCTACATATCACACATGTACTAATGTTTCGGTTAATACAATTATAGCATAATATATAAACATTTATCATAAACATAAAGATATAAATAATAACCACTTTATTATTGCCTCTAGGGCATATCTCCTTCAGTCTCCCACTTGCACTAGAGTCAATAATCTAGATTACATTGTAATATACCTAACACCCATGGCATTCTGGTGTTGGTCATGCTTTGCCCTAGGGAGAGCTTTAGTCAACGGATCTGCTACATTCAGATCAGTGTGTACTTTGCAAATCTTTACTTCTCCATCTTCGATGTACTCGCGAATCGAGTGGTAACGCAGCTTGATATGCTTCAGCCTCTTGTGTGACCTTGGCTCTTGTGCATTGGCGATGGCACCCATGTTATCACAGTATATGATTAATGGGTCCAATGCACTAGGAACCACACCGAGCTCTACAATGAACCTCTTCATCCATACCGCTTCTGATGAAGCCTCTGAAGCCACTATGTACTCTGATTCTGTTGAAGACTTCGCCACCGTGCACTGCTTCGAGCTTGCCCAGCTTACTGCAGC
The DNA here is from genome assembly GCF_019359855.2 of Lolium perenne. Lineage (NCBI taxonomy): Eukaryota > Viridiplantae > Streptophyta > Magnoliopsida > Poales > Poaceae > Lolium > Lolium perenne. The sequence goes on along the minus strand of NC_067248.2, from coordinate 26,247,301 downwards.
ACCATTCAATATAAACACGTACCCAGACTGTGACTTAGTGTCATCAGGATCAGTGTTCCAACTTGCATCGGTGTAACCGTTTACAACGAGCTCTTGGTCACCTCCATAACAAAGAAACATATCCTTAGTTCTTTTCAAGTACTTCAGGATATTCTTGACCGCTGTCCAGTGTTCCATTCCTGGATCACTTTGATATCTGCTAGTCAAACTAACAGCATGTGCTATATCCGGTCTAGTACATAGCATGGCATACATGATAGATCCTACTGCCGAGGCATAGGGGATATTACTCATCCTTTCTCTTTCTTCTGCCGTAGCCGGTCCTTGAGTCTTACTCAAGACCTTGCCTGGTAACATAGGTAAGAACCCTTTCTTACTTTCGTCCATTCTAAACTTCTTTAGAATCTTGTCCAGATATGTACTCTGTGATAGCCCTATTAGGCGTCTTGATCTATCTCTATAAATCTTGATGCCTAATATATACGATGCTTCACCAAGGTCTTTCATTGAAAAACTATTATTCAAATAACCTTTAACACTGCTTAATAGTTCTATATCATTCCCGATCAATAATATGTCATCTACATATAATATCAGGAATGCTACAGAGCTCCCACTCACTTTCTTGTAAATACAGGCCTCTCCATGACACTGTATAAACCCGAAGTCTTTGATCACCTTATCAAAGCGTCGGTTCCAACTTCTCGATGCTTGCTTCAGTCCATAGATTGAACGCTGAAGTTTGCATACTTTGTCAGCATTTTTAGGATCGACAAAACCTTTGGGTTGTACCATATACAACTCTTCCTCAATGTCTCCATTAAGGAACGCCGTTTTGACATCCATCTGCCAAATCTCATAATCGAAAAATGCAGCTATTGCTAACAAAATCCTCACAGATTTTAGCTTCGCTACAGGTGAGAAAGTCTCATCGTAGTCAACTCCTTGAATTTGTCGGAAACCCTTTGCGACAAGTCGAGCTTTATAGACAGTAATATTACCATCAGCATCTGTTTTTCTCTTGAAGATCCATTTATTCTCGACAGCCTTTCGGCTATCAGGTAAGTCTACCAAAGTCCATACTTTGTTATCATACATGGATCCCATTTCGGATTTCATGGCTTCTTGCCATTTGTTGGAATCTGGGCTCATCATCGCTTCTTCATACGTCGTAGGGTCCTCATCATTGTTATCCACAATCATGACATTTAGACAAGGATCATACCAATCAGGAGTGGTACGTTCCCTTGTCGATCTGTGAGGTTCAGTAGTTTCCTCGTTCGAAGTTTCATGATCATTATCATTAGCTTCCTCTGTTGCCGGTGTAGGCGGCATGTGTACAACTTCCGATCGCGCTACTCTGATCAACGAGTATAGATTCATCAATCTCATCGAGTTCTACTTTTCTTCCAGTCACTTCTTTAGTGAGAAATTCTTTCTCAAGAAAGGTTCCGTTCTTAGCAACAAAGATTTTGCCTTCGGATCTGTGATAGAAAGTGTACCCTATAGTTTCCTTAGGGTATCCTATGAAGACGCATTTCTCCGCTTTGGGTTCTAGCTTGTCCGGTTGTAACTTCTTTACATAGGCTTCGCAACCCCAAACTTTCAGGAACGACAGCTTAGGTTTCTTATTAAACCATAATTCATACAGTGTCATTTCTACGGATTTTGATGGTGCTCTATTTAAAGTGAATGCGGCTGTCTCTAATGCATAACTCCAAAATGATAACGGCAAATCAGTAAGAGACATCATAGAACGAACCATATCTAAGAGAGTTCGATTACGACGTTCGGACACACCGTTTCGTTGTGGTGTTCCCGGCGGTGTCAATTGTGAAAGTATTCCGCATTTCTTTAAATGCATGCCAAACTCATAACTCAGATATTCACCTCCACGATCAGATCGTAGAAATTTGATCTTCTTGTTACGTTGATTTTCTACTTCACTTTGGAATTCCTTAAACTTCTCGAAAGTTTCGGATTTATGTTTCATGAAATAGATATACCCATATCTACTCAGATCATCTGTGAAGGTTAGAACATAACGATAACCACCTCGCGATGCTACGCTCATTGGTCCGCACACATCGGTATGTATGATTTCCAATAAGTCAGTAGCTCGCTCCATCATACCAGAAAATGGAGTCTTAGTCATTTTTCCCATTAGACATGCTTCGCATCTATCAAGTGACTCAAAGTCAAGTGATTCAAGCAATCCATCAGTATGGAGTTTCCTCATGCGTTTCACTCCAATATGACCAAGACGACAGTGCCACATATAAGTAGAATTATCATTCAATTTAATTCGTTTAGCATTAACGTTATGTATATGCGTATCACTACTATCGAGATCTCACAGAAATAAGCCATTCTTTTGTGGTGCTCGACCATAAAAGATATTATTCATAAAAATAGAACAACCATTATTATCAGACTTTACGCTTCCAGTGTCCCTTCTCCTTGCAGTAATAGCACTCAGCATCAGGCTTAGGGCCGTTCTTAGGTTTCACAGGAGGCGTGGCAGCTTTCTTGCCACCCTTCTTGAATTTTCCCTTAGACTTGCCCTGTTTCTTGAAACTGGTGGTCTTGTTGACCATCAACACTTGGTGCTCTTTCTTGATCTCAATCTCAGCAGCTTTTAGCATGCCAAAGAGTTCAGGTAACTCTTTGTTCATGTTCTGCATATTGTAGTTCATCACAAAGTTCTTGTAACTTGGTGGCAGTGATTGAAGGACACGATTAATCCCCAGTCTGTTAGGAATCACTATTCCCAAGTCACTGAGTTTCTTCGCATGCCCGGTCATGGCGAGCATGTGCTCACTAACGGAGCTGCCTTCTTCCATCATACAGCTGAAGAAATGTTTCGATGCTTCATAGCATTCCACGGCCGCATGAGTCTCGAATATAGCTTTCAGCTCATTCATCAACTCATGAGGATCGTGGTGCTCAAAACGTTTTTGAAGATCGGATTCCAGACTGCACAGGATGGCACACTGAACTTGAGAGTACCGAGTTTTCCGATTCTCGTAAACAGCTTTTACTTCATCGGTTTCAGTTTCTGCAGGAGGGTCACCTAGCGGTGCATCAAGCACATATTGCAGATTTCCGCCAGAGAGGAAGATCCTCACATGACGGAACCAGTCGGTGAAGTTGCTACCGTTGCTCTTAAGTTTTTCTTTCTCTAGGAACTGGTTAAAATTAATTGGGGACGCCATCTCTACAACATATATTTGCAAAAGTTTAGACTAAGTTTATGACAAATTGAGTTCAAATTTTAATTCAACATAATTAAAAACTAGGTGAACTCCCACTCAAAACAATATCCCTCGCATTGTCTTAGTGATCACACGAACCAAATCCACCACACCTAAACCCGATCATCACGAGATAAGGTGTGATTTCAATGGCGAACACTCAAAGTGTTCATCATATCAACCATATGATTCATGCTCTACCTTTCGGTATCACGTGTTCCGAGACCATGTCTGTACATGCTAGGCTCGTCAAGGCCACCTTAGTATCCGCATGTGCAAAACTGTCTTGCACCCGTTGTATGTACTTATTGAATCTATCACACCCGATCATCACGAGATGCTTCGAAACGACAAGACTTGGTAACGGTGCTACTAAGGATGAACACTTTATTATCTTGATATTTGATGGCGTGTAACTCACACGTTCGTTGGGAACCCCAAGAGGAATGTATGATGCGCACAGCAGCAAGTTTTCCCTCAGAAAGAAACCAAGGTTTATCGAACCAGGAGGAGCCAAGAAGCACGTTGAAGGTTGATGGCGGCGGGATGTAGTGCGGCACAACACCAGGGATTCCGGCGCCAACGTGGAACCTGCACAACACAACCAAAGTACTTTGCCCCAACGAAACAGTGAGGTTGTCAATCTCACCGGCTTGCTGTAACAAAGGATTAACCGTATTGTGTGGAAGATGATTGTTTGCAGAAAACAGTAAAACAAGTATTGCAGTAGATTGTATTTCAGTAAAGAGAATTGGACCGGGGTCCACAGTTCACTAGAGGTGTCTCTCCCATAAGTTAAAAGCATGTTGGGTGAACAAATTACAGTCGGGCAATTGACAAATAGAGAGGGCATAACAATGCACATACATGTCATGATAAATATAGTGAGATTTAATTGGGCATTACGACAAAGTACATAGACCGCTATCCAGCATGCATCTATGCCTAAAAAGTCCACCTTCAGGTTATCATCCGAACCCCCTCCAGTATTAAGTTGCAAAACAACAGACAATTTCATTAAGTATGGTGCGTAATGTAATCAATAACTACATCCTTAGACACATCATCAATGTTTTATCCCTAGTGGCAACAGCACATCCATAATCTTAGAGGTTTCTGTCACTCCCCCAGATTCACGGAGACATGAACCCACTATCGAGCATAAATACTCCCTCTTGGAGTTACAAGCATCTACTTGGCCAGAGCATCTACTAGTAACGGAGAGCATGCAAGATCATAAACAACACATAGGTAATAACTTGATAATTAACATAACATAGTATTCTCTATCCATCGGATCCCGACAAACACAACATATAGTATTACAGATAGATGATCTTGATCATGTTAGGCAGCTCACAAGATCCAACAATGAAGCACAATGAGGAGAAGACAACCATCTAGCTACTGCTATGGACCCATAGTCCAGGAGTGAACTACTCACTCATCACTCCGGAGGCGACCATGGCGGTGTAGAGTCCTCCGGGAGATGAATCCCCTCTCCGGCAGGGTGCCGGAGGAGATCTCCAGAATCCCCCGAGATGGGATTGGCGGCGGCGGCGTCTCAGTAAGGTTTTCCGTATCGTGGCTCTCGGTACTGGGGGTTTCGCGACGGAGGCTATTTGTAGGCGGAAGGGCAGGTCAAGAGGCGGCACGAGGGGCCCACACTACAGGCCGGCGCGGCCAGGGCTTGGGCCGCGCCGCCCTGTAGTCTGGCCGCCTCGTGGCCCCACTTCGTCTCCTCTTCGGTCTTCTGGAAGCTTCGTGGCAAAATAGGACCCTGGGCGTTGATTTCGTCCAATTCCGAGAATATTTCTTTACTAGGATTTCTGAAACCAAAAACAGCAGAAAACAGCAGCTGGCACTTCGGCATCTTGTTAATAGGTTAGTTCCAGAAAATGCACGAATATGACATAAAGTGTGCATAAAACATGTAGATATCATCAATAATGTGGCATGGAACACAAGAAATTATCGATACGTCGGAGACGTATCAGCATCCCCAAGCTTAGTTCTGCTCGTCCCGAGCAGGTAAAACGATAACAAAGATAATTTCTGGAGTGACATGCCATCATAACCTTGATCATACTATTTGTAAGCATATGTAGTGAATGCAGCGATCAAAACAATGGAAATGACATGAGTAAACAAGTGAATCATAAAGCAAAGACTTTTCATGAATAGTACTTCAAGACAAGCATCAATAAGTCTTGCATAAGAGTTAACTCATAAAGCAATAATTCAAAGTAAAGGCGTTGAAGCAACACAAAGGAAGATTAAGTTTCAGCGGTTGCTTTCAACTTGTAACATGTATATCTTATGGATATTGTCAACATAGAGTAATATAATAAGTGCAATATGCAAGTATGTAGGAATCAATGCACAGTTCACACAAGTGTTTGCTTCTTGAGGTGGAGAGAGATAGGTGAACTGACTCAACATAAAAGTAAAAAAGAATGGTCCTTCAAAGAGGAAAGCATCGATTGCTATATTTGTGCTAGAGCTTTTATTTTGAAAACATGAAACAATTTTGTCAACGGTAGTAATAAAGCATATGAGTTATGTAAATTATATCTTACAAGTTGCAAGCATCATGCATAGTATACTAATAGTGCCCGCACCTTGTCCTAATTAGCTTGGACTACTGGATCATCGCAATACACATGTTTTAACCAAGTGTCACAATGGGGTACCTCCATGCCGCCTGTACAAAGGTCTAAGGAGAAAGCTCGCATTTTGGATTTCTCGCTTTTGATTATTCTCGACTTAGACATCCATACCGGGACAACATGGACAACAGATAATGGACTCCTCTTTAATGCATAAGCATGTGGCAACAATTATTATTCTCATATGAGATTGAGGATATATGTCCAAAACTGAAACTTCCACCATGAATCATGGCTTTAGTTAGCGGCCCAATGTTCTTCTCTAACATTATGCATGCTTAACCATAAGGTGGTAAATCTCTCTTACTTCAGACAAGACGGACATGCATAGCAACTCACATGATATTCAACAAAGAATAGTTGATGGCGTCCCCAGAAACATGGTTATCGCACAACAAGCAACTTAATAAGAGATAAAGTGCATAAGTACATATTCAATACCACAATAGTTTTTAAGCTATTTGTCCCATGAGCTATATATTGCAAAGGTGAATGATGGAATTTTAAAGGTAGCACTCAAGCAATTTACTTTGGAATGGCGGAGAAATACCATGTAGTAGGTAGGTATGGTGGACACAAATGGCATAGTGGTTGGCTCAAGGATTTTGGATGCATGAGAAGTAATCCCTCTCGATACAAGGTTTAGGCTAGCAAGGCTTATTTGAAACAAACACAAGGATGAACCGGTGCAGCAAGACTCACATAAAAGACATATTGTAAACATTATAAGAATCTACACCGTCTCCCTTGTTGTTCAAAACTCAATACTAGATATTATCTAGACTTTAGAGAGACCAAATATGCAAACCAAATTAGCAAGCTCTAGGTGTTTCTTCATTAATGGGTGCAAAGTATATGATGCAAGAGCTTAAACATGAGCACAACAATTGCCAAGTATCACATTATCCAAGACATTTTAGAATTACTACATGTATCATTTTCCAATTCCAACCATATAACAATTTAACGAAGAAGAAACTTCGCCATGAATACTATGAGTAGAGCCTAAGGACATACTTGTCCATATGCTACAGCGGAGCGTGTCTCTCTCCCATAAAGTGAATGCTAGGATCCATTTTATTCAATGAAAACAAAAACAAAAACAAACCGACGCTCCAAGCAAAGCACATAAGATGTGACGGAATAAAAATATAGTTTCAGGGGAGGAACCTGATAATGTTGTCGATGAAGAAGGGGATGCCTTGGGCATCCCCAAGCTTAGACGCTTGAGTCTTCTTAGAATATGCAGGGGTGAACCACCGGGGCATCCCCAAGCTTAGAGCTTTCACTCTCCTTGATCATATTGCATCATACTCCTCTCTTGATCCTTGAAAACTTCCTCCACACCAAACTTAGAACAACTCATTAGAGGGTTAGTGCACAATAAAAATTAACATGTTCAGAGGTGACACAATCATTCTTAACACTTCTGGACATTGCATAAAGCTACTGGACATTAATGGATCCAAGAAATTCATCCAACATAGCAAAAGAGGCAATACGAAATAAAAGGCAGAATCTGTCAAAATAGAACAGTTCGTAAAGACGAATTTCAAAATGGCACCAGACTTGCTCAAATGAAAATGCCCAAATTGAATGAAAGTTGCGTACATATCTGAGGATCACGCACGTAAATTGGCATATTTTTCTGAGCTACCTACAGGGAGGCAGATCGAAATTCGTGACAGCAAAGAAATCTGAAACTGCGCAGTAATCCAAATCTAGTATGAACTTTACTATCAACGACTTTACTTGGCACAACAAAACGCAAAACTAAGATAAGGAGAGGTTGCTACAGTAGTAAACAACTTCCAAGACACAAAATAAAAACAAAAATACGGTAGTAAAAACATGGGTTGTCTCCCATAAGCGCTTTTCTTTAACGCCTTTCAGCTAGGCGCAGAAAGTGTGTATCAAGTATTATCAAGAGACGAAGCATCAACATCATAATTTGTTCTAATAATAGAATCATAAGGTAACTTCATTCTCTTTCTAGGGAAGTGTTCCATACCTTTCTTGAGAGGAAATTGATATTTAATATTACCTTCCTTCATATCAATAGTAGCACCAACTGTTCGAAGAAAAGGTCTTCCCAATATAATGGGGCAAGATGCATTGCATTCAATATCCAAGACAACAAAATCAACGGGGACAAGGTTATTGTTAACCATAATATGAACATTATCAACTCTCCCCAAAGGTTTCTTTTTAGCATTATCAGCGAGATTAACATCCAAATAACAATTTTTCAATGGTGGCAAGTCAAGCATATCATAGACTTTCTTAGGCATCACAGAAATACTTGCACCAAGATCACATAAAGCATTACAATCAAAATCATTGACCCTCATTTTAATGATGGGTTCCCAACCATCCTCTAGCTTTCTAGGAATAGAAGTTTCAAGTTTTAGTTTCTCTTCTCTAGCTTTTATGAGAGCATTTGTAATATGTTTTGTGAACGCCAAGTTTATAGCACTAACATTAGGACTTTTAGCAAGTTTTTGCAAGAACTTTATAACTTCAGAGATGTGGCAATCATCAAAATCTAAATCATTATGAGCTACAGCAATGGGATCATCATCCCCAAGGTTGGAAAAAATTTCAGCAGTTTTATCACAAGCAGTTTCAGCAGTTTTAGCAATTTCAGGTAATTTTGCGCGCTTTGCACTAGGAGTAGAAACATTACCAACACCAATTATTTTACCATTGATAGTAGGAGGTGCAGCAACATGTGAGGAATCAACATTACTTGTGGTGGTAATAGTCCAAACTTTAGCTACATTTTTCTCTTTAGCTAGTTTTTCATTTTCTTCTCTATCCCACCTAGCACGCAATTCAGCCATTAATCTTATATTCTCATTAATTCTAACTTGGATGGCATTTGCTGTAGTAACAATTTTATTTTCAATGTCCCTATTAGGCATAACTTTCGATTTCAAAAGATCAACATCAGAGGCAAGACTATCAACCTTAGAAGCGAGAATATCAATTTTATTGAGTTTTTCCTCAACAGATTTGTTAAAGGCAGTTTGTGTACTAATAAATTCTTTAAGCATAGCTTCAAGTCCAGGGGGTGCACTCCTATTATTGTTGTAAGAATTCCCATAATAATTACCATAACCATTACTATTATTATAAGGATATGGCCTATAGTTATTACTAGAATTGTTCCGATAAGCATTGTTGTTGAAATTATTATTTTTAATGAAGTTTACATCAACATGTTCTTCTTGGGCAACCAATGAAGCTAACGGAACATTATTAGGATCAACATTAGTCCTATCATTCACAAGCATAGACATAATAGCATCAATCTTATCATTCAAGGAAGAGGATTCTTCAATAGAATTTACCTTCTTACCTTGTGGAGCTATTTCCGTGTGCCATTCAGAGTAATTAATCATCATATTATCAAGGAGCTTTGTTGCTTCACCAAGAGTGATGGACATAAAGGTACCTCCAGCAGCTGAATCCAATAGGTTCCGCGAAGAAAAATTCAGTCCTGCATAAAAGGTTTGGATGATCATCCAAGTAGTCAGTCCATGGGTTGGGCAATTTTTAACCAAAGATTTCATTCTTTCCCATGCTTGTGCAACATGCTCAGTATCTAATTGTTTAAAATTCATTATGCTACTCCTCAAAGATATAATTTTAGCAGGGGGATAATATCTACCAATAAAAGCATCCTTGCATTTAGTCCATGAATCAATACTATTCTTAGGCAGAGATAGCAACCAATCTTTAGCTCTTCCTCTTAATGAGAAAGGGAACAATTTTAGTTTTATAATGTCACCATCTACATCTTTATATTTTTGCATTTCACACAATTCAACAAAATTATTGAGATGGGCAGCAGCATCATCAGAACTAATACCAGAAAATTGCTCTCGCATAACAAGATTCAGTAAAGCAGGTTTAATTTCAAAGAATTCTGCTGTAGTAGCAGGTGGAGCAATAGGTGTGCATAAGAAATCATTATTATTTGTGGTTGTGAAGTCACACAACTTAGTATTTTCAGGAGTACCCATTTTAGCAACAGTAAATAAAGCAAACTAGATAAAGTAAATGCAAGTAACTAATTTTTTTGTGTTTTTGATATAGCAAATGAGATAGCAAATAAAGTAAAACTAGTGTTATCACCAGAATTTGACCGAGTCAGAGGTGGGCCGCGATCAAGATGGACTTGAAGAATATACATGGAAGAAATACGTGAATCGGCCTTTATATGCAAAGTTTGGGCTAGTTAGCCCGTGTATCTGTAATATAGTAGATCGCATCTTAGATTAAAAGATAGAGTTTAACCCGTGCACGGTTAGGTGCACGCCTAAATTAGAAAGTCCCCTGGACTATAAATATGTATCTAGGGTTTATGAAATAAACAACAACCAACGTTCACCACAAATCAATCTCGGCGCATCACCAACTCCTTCGTCTCGAGGGTTTCTTCCGGTAAGCATCATGCTGCCTAGATCGCATCTTGCGATCTAGGCAGTATAAGCTTCTTTGTTGTTCATGCGTTGCTCGTACTGAAGCCTTTTTGATGGCGAGCAACGTAGTTATCTTAGATGTGTTAGGGTTAGCATTGTTCTTCGTATCATATGCTGTCGTAGTGCAACCCTTAGACATCTAGCCGCCCTTACACCTATCTTAGGTGTAGGGGCGGCACCCCGCTTGATCATTATTTAGTAGATCTGATCCGTTACGGTTGCTCCTTGTTCTTCAAGGATTAGTTTAATATCTGCAATAGTTAGGCCTTACAAAGGGTTGGAGGATCCAGCGACGCGTAGGGTGAAGTTTGCTAGCCCTAGACAGGATGTTCCGGGGATCAACCTCGTGTTGGTTTTTAGGCCTTGTCTAGGATCGGCTTATGATCACCGTGCGTGACCGCGAGGCCCAATCGTGAGTAGGATGATCCGATTATGCGGTGAAAACCCTAAATCGTCGTAGATCGTTTTAGCTTTATCTTGATCAAGCAGGACCACCATATATTCGTGCACCTCGTGCGAATCATGGGTGGATCGGCTCCTTGAGCCGATTCACAGGACAACCTGAGAGCCGATCTAGGCTCGTATTTAATGTTTACGTGTATGCCATGCAGGAAACTAAGCGAGGCATCTCCATCACCTTCCTGACCAGGTATAGGTCAGGTGGCACGCCCTTGCACCAGCATCGGACGTGCGTGCCGGAGTCTTTGCGGGCCGTCGCTCGGAGGGACCAGGGCCAGCCGCAGCCCTAAGTTGCTCCCGGCTCTCCTGTGTTGCCCGTCGCTGCTCGCCGGTGGGTTTCTGACCGCAACACATTCTGGCACGCCCGGTGGGACAATCTTCGACAACAACCACATCGCCATCTACATCTGAGATGGCGGACGGCACCCCAGTCACGTACGAGGATCTGACCGACGAGCTCAAGAAGAAGTATGACGAGGTCAAAGCTATCCTCGAGGCCGACCTCATCGGCTCTTTTCACAGAACCCGTTCACATGGCATCAGGTGGAAAGGGTTCTCGCCTGATGGTGCGCTCGATGGAATAGACCTGTCCGCCCCGTCAGAAGAACGCACCAGGTCCCTGTGTCAGGAGATAAACTTCATGGTAGCTCATTCGCTACACCGCCACTCTGAGAACCTGGTGAACACTTTGGAGCGTGTTGCTCTTCGGGTGATCCAGGAGATCATGAGGCACCAGTACTCTCCGTCAGGACCAGCTCTCGGGACATACCAAGGAGAGATGCCACTCCAGTCCCGTCCACCGCTTCCATTTGCGTTGGCAGCACCAGAAGTGCCGAATTCACCGGCATTCGTCGTCTACAAGATCGGTGGTGACCCTAGTGACTGCCAGTTCTTGCATGAGGCGCCTAAGGAGATCCCTCACGGGTACATGTGCACATACGTGCCAGACTGCGGTAACTGGGCACTCACAAACCAGGCCGCAATAGCAGGGACTTCTGGAAAAGCAGGAGGAACGTCAGCGACAGATCTTGAGAAGCAGACGTGGCTAGCTAAGTATGCCACTCCGACGAACCTCCAGAGCTCAGCTCCTGCAGTTGGCTCAGAGCTGGAAAAGCAAGCATGGCTGGCTAAGTACGCCACCCCGGCGAATCTTCAGAGTTCGACTCCTGTAGCCAGCACCGCGGATCAAATCAGTACGATCCTGAGAGACCAGTTCGGCATGGTGCCGAAAACGAGGACAATCGGCTATTCCAAGCCGTACCCCAACGAGTACGAGTTGGTCCCGCTACCACCCAAATATCGGCTCCCTGATTTCTCCAAATTCAGTGGATCAGATGGTTCCAGCTCCATCGAGCATGTGAGCCGATATTTGGCACAGCTAGGAACGGCCTCAGCGTCGGATCCACTACGCGTGAGGTTCTTCGCACAGTCCCTCACGGGATCGGCTTTCGGGTGGTACACTTCGTTGCCACCGGACTCGATCCGGACTTGGAAGCAGTTGGAAGAGCAGTTCCACATGCAGTATCACTCAGAGGCTTCCGAGTCTGGCCTTGCCGATCTGGCACAAATACGTCAGGAGCGTGGAGAAACCGTGGCAGAATACGTCCAGCACTTCAGAAATCTAAGGAACCGTTGTTATTCGGCTCGTGTGACTGAAAAGGAAGCAGTCGAGTTGGCAGTGGTGGGCCTTGCATCGCCAATCAAGGACATGGCCTCCCAAGCAGACTACCCTTCACTGGCGCACATGGTTCAGAAACTGTCAGCATATGAACAGCGCCACCCGGACTTGTACCAGGACAAATTCAAGCGTGCAGTAGTCCTGGTCGAGGCAGATGAAGACGAAGGTTCTGCGGGAGATCAAGAGGTAGCAGTGGCTGAATGGACTCGGGGGGCAACCCCCGTGTCCTGCAAATGGGTTAAGCCACCAGGTCCGCCCAGAGGGTTTGATTTTGACGTGACTAAAACTGAGCAAATCTTCGACCTCTTACTCAAGGAGAAGCAGTTGAAGTTACCCGAAGGCCTCAAACTCCCCACGGTACAGGAGCTGAACGGAAAGCCATACTGCAAATGGCGTAACTCGTTCTCCCATGCCACCAACGACTGCAGGGTGTGGCGTCAGCAGATCCAAATGGCGATAGAACAAGGACGTCTGATTTTCAACCAGTACGCCATGAAGGTCGACACCCACCCCTTCCCCGCCGTTAACATGGTGGAGTGCACCTACCCTGAAGGTTGCCAGCCAAGATCCTCGTTCAGCATCAACATGGTAGGACCTGGACACCACGCTGGCAAGGACGGAGACGAGGGCAGCTGCTCTCGTAGCAAGGACACAGAGGAGGCCGCTCCACGCGATCGGCTCCGTCACGATGGCAAGCGCTACGTCACAGAGGGAGAAGTGAAGAACATAAGATACCAGCGACCTCTCTCTGATCACCTCCTCAATAAGTATGTGAGTCAATATAGCCAACGCCGACAATCCAGCGGCGATGATGATAGAGATCGTCTGGCCAGGGACGCCAGGAGACATCGTCGGCATGATCGCGATGAGGAGGAGTACGAGCGCCGTGCCAAGGAAGAATCGAGGGAGCAAGACGACGAGGATAGGCACTGGGACTGTCCCTTCTTCAGACACTGCTGGGATTCAAGAATGAGCCGATTGCCTACAATCGGCAATTGCCCAGAATGTAACCAGAAGAAGAAGGAGGCAGCTAACGTGTCCGTATTCAAACGTCTAGGGCCTCTCCCACTTCGGAACAAGCACGCTGAGTCCCCTCGGGTGGAAGATCTCGAGGATTTGGAAGACGATGAAGAAGAAGAAGACAGGTACCACCGGCCAAGGTGGTGCCCTGATGGACTCAGCCGTTCCCAAAAACGCAGGGTTTAGCGACTGCGCGGCTTGGAGGAAGCCGAAAGGTTATACCTGCACACGCTAAGGAAGGCGCGGCCTGATCTGGCCGCGAATATCCAGCGAACCCTGGATGAAGAGGGTCGACCACAGAAAATGGAGTGGCGCCCCAAGCAAAGGAAAGCCGATGATGAAACATCGGCTGGCACAAATATGGTGTTCATCCTTCCTACGGAGTTCAGTGCTCCAGGATTAGACGAGGCACCTGTGGCGCAACTTGACTGCGGCCCACGGCCGGTTATCTTTGAGAAGCCACGAGAAAGAAGCTACAGACATCTGAAGGCCCTGTACTTGCGAGGTTATATCGATGGGAGGCCTGTCAACAAGATGCTGGTGGACACCGGAGCGGCAGTCAACATTATGCCATACTCTATGCTACGTCGGTTGGGACGCTCTAGCTCGGATCTGATCAAGACCAACGTGACATTGAGCGATTTCAACGGCCAAGCGTCTGACGCACAAGGTGTTCTGAACGTGGATCTGACCGTAGGAAGGAAAACTATCCCTACAACGTTCTTCATCGTCGATAGCAAGAGCACCTATGCTGTTCTGCTAGGAAGAAATTGGATCCACGCCAACTGTTGCATCCCCTCCACGATGCACCAATGCGTAATACAGTGGGATGGAGATGAGGTAGAGGTCGTCCAGGCCGATGACTCAGCCGAGATTTCAACGGCTGGCATGAACGCTTGGGAAACAGCAGGCCAAGAGCCACTCTCAGGTATCAATTTGGACGACTGCGAGCGCATCGACGTGACGAAGGGCAGGGTTAGGCTGGTCTTATCCACCGGCCTGACCGTATAGCAAGAACAAACCGATGAGCAAACGTGGCGAGGCAGGATCGGCCCCAAAGATCTATGAAGGAACATTACAGAACCTTCATTGAGCGCTTCAATCAATATGGAGGCCGATTCCAGCAATCGGCCAAAATTATCCTCACCACATGTTCTGCTTGTGTTCAACATTGATCTACTGGGCAGCGGTCACGTCGGCGGATGAGAGTCAACACGAATCCTAACGGAGCCGACGTGCAAATACAGTGCCTTGGCTAACCACAAAGCCGATATCTGCAGTCACCTGGCAGATTCGGCTCGGGGGGCATCTAATCAGATGAACAGGTGCAGATGAATATGTGTGCAGTGAAATATTGGGGGCCGATAGAAAAAATCGGCCAGTAAATTTTTTTTTTCTCATAATGGGTATACAGCCGATGCAAGGACATCGACTTTAGAACTAAGAAACGAAGCCGATGCACAGCCATCGACTCTAGTACTTGTTGCTTGGTCAAGACGCAGATCTTCACCGAGTCCAGATCAGCTGTGAGGCCTTCTGCGTCCTCAAAGGAATGAACAATGAGGGCTTCCTCATTCTCATTAGGCAGTACTGTCAGAAGCATCAGTTTTGGCGGACAAGGTAGCCTCTTTCTCAGTAAGCTGCTGGTGTGTCATCTGCAACATCGGCTTTCAGCGGAAGGAAGGTGATCAATGGGGGCAAGATTGGCTCGCTTTGCGTGGTGGGTGTCTCAGATTACCTGAGCTCAAAGCCCTTTGTTTGATCTGTGCATCCTCGCCGCTAGTCTCGCCTTGACTGAGGCTCGGGGGGCAGCTGGTCTGGTAGATGCTCTGTTTTAGAAGCCGACTGGGATGTCATCGGCTGATCCTTCGTCGCAACCTTCTTCAAAAATGGTGAATCCTTGCAGAGGAGGATCATTGGGCCTGGTTGGAAGAATTTAAAGGCTCTCTTGAAGACTCCACATTATCCACCAGATCTCAAGGTCATCGGTTGAAGAATTGGAGGATGGATCGTAAAGGACCGATGTGTTGCTATCGGCTCATTAAGCATTGGCTAAGGGGACAAATCGGCAAAATCAGTATGAGGGGAAATCGGCTAAATTGGCTCAAAGGAAATCGGCAAAATCAAATTGGGGAAATTCTTCATTGATAAACAAGATTTCTTACATAAAGAGCTGATTGCTCTCAAAAGGAAGTACTAGGGGATATATTGCCCCGTCTACTACTACTGATCCTATGCTAATGGTCCTATCTATGGGTCGTCGCTGCCCTCGTCGTCGCCGTCGTCGCCGCTGTCGGCGCTACTCCCGGCGGGCTCGTCGTCGCTGCTCCAGCGGCCGCCGACCGGGCCCTCATTGTCCTCATCCTCCTCGTCAGCGTCGTCGTCTTCGCTGTCGAAGTCACTGAGGTTCCCCGGCCAGGGACAGAAGCGTTTGGCCGGCGGCTCGTCGGAGGAGGTGTCGTCCTCCTCCTCCTCCTCCTCCTCCTCCTTCTCCTCCTCCTCCTCCTCGGGAGAGGTGAAGTCGTCGCAGGAGAAGCGATCGTCATCGCTCTCCTCCTCCGTTTCCCCGTCGGCGAGGAAACGGAGGTCGCTTTCCCCGTCGGTCAAGGACTTGTCGTCCTCAGACCAGACGGAGAAGTCATGGCTGGACTCCTCCCCGGCCTCGATGGCGCGGCGGGTGTTGGCCGCGTGAACCTCCTCCGGGTTCGGCTCCGGCGTCGGCTCGCGGGAAGAGGAAGACTGGGTGGAAAGATCCGATGAGACAGAGGAGGAAGAAGACATGGTGGCGCAGGAGGGCTTTTGGAGTGCTAATGCGAAGGGGATGCGGAAGCAAACTGTTTGGAGCGGTTAAATAAAAGGGGATATAGTGGAAATTCAATGCCACAGCAGTTTCCGAGGAAGTGGTGCCTAAAAGAAAAAACTGCCAGGTCACGCGGAGAAGTTGAGAAGGCAAGGCATCATGATGAAGGATACTGCGACGGTTCTGCCACGACATGACCCGACGAAGAAAAAGCAGAGTGATTTTGGAATTATCAATTCCAAAACCAGGGGGCATGTGTTATCACCAGAATTTGACCGAGTCAGAGGTGGGCCGCGATCAAGATGGACTTGAAGAATATACATGGAAGAAATACGTGAATCGGCCTTTATATGCAAAGTTTGGGCTAGTTAGCCCGTGTATCTGTAATATAGTAGATCGCATCTTAGATTAAAAGATAGAGTTTAACCCGTGCACGGTTAGGTGCACGCCTAAATTAGAAAGTCCCCTGGACTATAAATATGTATCTAGGGTTTATGAAATAAATAACAACCAACATTCACCACAAATCAATCTCGGCGCATCGCCAACTCCTTCGTCTCGAGGGTTTCTTCCGGTAAGCATCATGCTGCCTAGATCGCATCTTGCGATCTAGGCAGTATAAGCTTCTTTGTTGTTCATGCGTTGCTCGTACTGAAGCCTTTTTGATGGCGAGCAACGTAGTTATCTTAGATGTGTTAGGGTTAGCATTGTTCTTCATATCATATGCTATCGTAGTGCAACCCTTAGACATCTAGCCGCCCTTACACCTATCTTAGGTGTAGGGGCGGCACCCCGCTTGATCATTATTTAGTAGATCCGATCCGTTACGGTTGCTCCTTGTTCTTCAAGGATTAGTTTAATATCTGCAATAGTTAGGCCTTACAAAGGGTTGGAGGATCCAGCGACGCGTAGGGTGAAGTTTGCTAGCCCTAGACAGGATGTTCCGGGGATCAACCTCGTGTTGGTTTTTAGGCCTTGTCTAGGATCGGCTTATGATCACCGTGCGTGACCGCGAGGCCCAATCGTGAGTAGGATGATCCGATTATGCGGTGAAAACCCTAAATCGTCGTAGATCGTTTTAGCTTTATCTTGATCAAGCAGGACCACCATATATTCGTGCACCTCGTGCGAATCATGGGTGGATCGGCTCCTTGAGCCGATTCACAGGACAACCTGAGAGCCGATTGAGGCTCGTATTTAATGTTTACGTGTATGCCATGCAGGAAACTAAGCGAGGCATCTCCATCACCTTCCTGACCAGGTATAGGTCAGGTGGCACGCCCTTGCACCAGCATCGGACGAGTGTGCCGGAGTCTTTGCGGGCCGTCGCTCGGAGGGACCAGGGCCAGCCGCATCCCTAAGTTGCTCCCGGCTCTCCTGTGTTGCCCGTCGCTGCTCGCCGGTGGGTTTCTGACCGCAACAACTAGCAACTAATATTTTTGTATTTTGATATAGTGCAGCAAACAAAGTAGTAAATAAAATAAAGCAAGACAAAAACAAAGTAAAGAGATTGGGAAGTGGAGACTCCCCTTGCAGCGTGTCTTGATCTCCCCAGCAACGGCGCCAGAAAAAGAGCTTGATGGCGTGTAACTCACACGTTCGTTGGGAACCCCAAGAGGAAGGTATGATGCGCACAGCAGCAAGTTTTCCCTCAGAAAGAAACCAAGGTTTATCGAACCAGGAGGAGCCAAGAAGCACGTTGAAGGTTGATGGCGGCGGGATGTAGTGCGGCGCAACACCAAGGATTCCGGCGCCAACGTGGAACCTGCACAACACAACCAAAGTACTTTGCCCCAACGAAACAGTGAGGTTGTCAATCTCACCGGCTTGCTGTAACAAAGGATTAACCGTATTGTGTGGAAGATGATTGTTTGCAGAAAACAGTAAAACAAGTATTGCAGTAGATTGTATTTCAGTAAAGAGAATTGGACCGGGGTCCACAGTTCACTAGAGGTGTCTCTCCCATAAGTTAAAAGCATGTTGGGTGAACAAATTACAGTCGGGCAATTGACAAATAGAGAGGGCATAACAATGCACATACATGTCATGATAAATATAGTGAGATTTAATTGGGCATTACGACAAAGTACATAGACCGCTATCCAGCATGCATCTATGCCTAAAAAGTCCACCTTCAGGTTATCATCCGAACCCCGTCCAGTATTAAGTTGCAAAACAACAGACAATTGCATTAAGTATGGTGCGTAATGTAATCAATAACTACATCCTTAGACACATCATCAATGTTTTATCCCTAGTGGCAACAGCACATCCATAATCTTAGAGGTTTCTGTCACTCCCCCAGATTCACGGAGACATGAACCCACTATCGAGCATAAATACTCCCTCTTGGAGTTACAAGCATCTACTTGGCCAGAGCATCTACTAGTAACAGAGAGCATGCAAGATCATAAACAACACATAGGTAATAACTTGATAATTAACATAACATAGTATTCTCTATCCATCGGATCCCGACAAACACAACATATAGTATTACAGATAGATGATCTTGATCATGTTAGGCAGCTCACAAGATCCAATAATGAAGCACAATGAGGAGAAGACAACCATCTAGCTACTGCTATGGACCCATAGTCCAGGGGTGAACTACTCACTCATCACTCCGGAGGCGACCATGGCGGTGTAGAGTCCTCTGGGAGATGAATCCCCTCTCCGGCAGGGTGCCGGAGGAGATCTCCAGAATCCCCCGAGATGGGATTGGCGGCGGCGGCGTCTCAGTAAGGTTTTCTGTATCGTGGCTCTCGGTACTGGGGGTTTCGCGACGGAGGCTATTTGTAGGCGGAAGGGCAGGTCAAGAGGCGACAC
The DNA here is from genome assembly GCF_019359855.2 of Lolium perenne. Taxonomy (NCBI): domain Eukaryota; kingdom Viridiplantae; phylum Streptophyta; class Magnoliopsida; order Poales; family Poaceae; genus Lolium; species Lolium perenne. Next base: position 26,228,105 of record NC_067248.2, on the reverse strand, counting down.
GAGGGGCCCACACTACAGGCCGGCGCGGCCAGGGCTTGGGCCGCGCCGCCCTGTAGTCTGGCCGCCTCGTGGCCCCACTTCGTCTCCTCTTCGGTCTTCTGGAAGCTTCGTGGCAAAATAGGACCCTGGGCGTTGATTTCGTCCAATTCCGAGAATATTTCTTTACTAGGATTTCTGAAACCAAAAACAGCAGAAAACAGCAGCTGGCACTTCGGCATCTTGTTAATAGGTTAGTTCCAGAAAATGCACGAATATGACATAAAGTGTGCATAAAACATGTAGATATCATCAATAATGTGGCATGGAACACAAGAAATTATCGATACGTCGGAGACGTATCAATATTTTAGTGAGGGATCATCTTATAATGCTACCGTCGCGATCTAAGCAAAATAAGATGCATAAAAGGATTAACATCACATGCAGTTCATATGTGATATGATATGGCCCTTTTGTCTTTGCGCCTTTGATCTTCATCTCCAAAGCACGGACATGATCTCCATCATCTTCGGGTATGATCTCCATCATCGTCGGCGTAGCGTCAAGGTCAATGGCGCCGTCTTCATGATTGTCCTCCATGTAGCAACTATTACAACTATTTTGAAATACTACTCAACATGAAATTTAAAGACAACCATAAGGCTCCTGCCGGTTGCCACAATACAATAATGATCATCTCATACATATTCATCATCACATTATGGCCATATCACATCACCAAACCCTGCAAAAACAAGTTAGACGTCTCTAATTTGGTTTGCATATTTTACGTGGTTTAGGGTTTTCGAGAGAGAGATCTAATCTACCTACGAACATGAACCACAACGTTGATACTAATGTTTTCAATAGAAGAGTAAATTGAATCTTCACTATAGTAGGAGAGACAGACACCCGCAAAGCCTCTTATGCAATACAAGTTGCATGTCGAACGAGGAACAAGTCTCATGAACGCGGTCATCTAAAGTTAGTCCGAGCCGCTTCATCCCACTATGCCACAAAGATGCAAAGTACTCAAACTAAAGATAACAAGAGCATCAACGCCTACAAACCATTGTGTTCTACTTGTGCAACCATCTATGCATAGACACGACTCTGATACCACTGTAGGATAACGTTGCATAGAAAACAAAAAATTTCCTACCGCGAACACGCAATCCAAGCCAAGATGCAATCTAGAAGACGGTAGCAACGAGGGGGTATCGAGTCTCACCCTTGAAGAGATTCCAAAGCCTACAAGATGAGGCTCTTGTTGCTGCGGTAGACGTTCACTAGCCGCTTGCAAAAGCGGGTAGAAGATCTTGATCACGATCGCTTCCGGCGCCACGAACGGGCAGCACCTCCGTACTCGGTCAGACGTTCGGTTGTTGATGAAGACGACGTCCACCTCCCCGTTCCAGCGGGCAGCGGAAGTAGTAGCTCCTCTTGAATCCGACAGCACGACGGCGTGGTGTCGGTGGTGGTGGAGAAGTCCGGCGGAGCTTCGCTAAGCGTGCGGGAAGTGGAGGAGCGGGGCGGCTAGGGTTTGGGGAGAGGGGGGCGCCGGCCACTATAGGTGGTGCGGCCACCTTGTGCTTGTTGGGGTGGCCGGCCCCCTCCCCTTGCCCCTCATTATATAGGTGGAACCCCAAGTGTTGGTCTCCAAGTCTTCGAATAAGACCCAAACCCAAAACCTTCCATATGGTTGGCAAACCTACCCAAGCTAGGACTCCCACTAGAGGTGGGAGTTCCACCTCCCATATGGGGGGTGGCCAGCCCCCTAAGGGGGAGTCCACTTGGGACTCCACCCCCACTAGGGTTGGCCGGCCATGGAGGTGGAGTCTCATGTGGACTCCACCTTCCTTGGTGGTTTCTTCCGGACTTTTCTAGAACCTTCTAGAACCTTCCATAGAACCTTCCGCGTCAATTTATTTCACATAAAATGACATCCTATATATGAATCTTATTCTCCGGACCATTCCGGAACTCCTCGTGATCTCCGGGATCTCATCCGGGACTCCGAACAAATATTCGAACTCCATTCCATATTCAAGTTCTACCATTTCAACATCCAACTTTAAGTGTGTCACCCTACGGTTCGTGAACTATGCGGACATGGTTGAGTACTCACTCCGACCAATAACCAATAGCGGGATCTGGAGATCCATAATGGCTCCCACATATTCAACGATGACTTTAGTGATCGAATGAACCATTCACATACAATACCAATTCCCTTTGTCACACGATATTTTACTTGTCCGAGGTTTGATCTTCGATATCACTCTATACCTTGTTCAACCTCGTCTCCTGACAAGTACTCTTTACTCGTACCGTGGTATGTGGTCTCTTATGAACTCATTCATATGCTTGCAAGACATTAGACGACATTCCACCGAGAGGGCCCAGAGTATATCTATCCGTCATCGGGATGGACAAATCCCACTGTTGATCCATATGCCTCAACTCATACTTTCCGGATACTTAATCCCACCTTTATAACCACCCATTTACGCAGTGGCGTTTGGTGTAATCAAAGTACCTTTCCGGTATAAGTGATTTACATGATCTCATGGTCATAAGGACTAGGTAACTATGTATCGAAAGCTTATAGCAAATAACTTAATGACGAGATCTTATGCTACGCTTAATTGGGTGTGTCCATTACATCATTCATACAATGATATAACCTTGTTATTAATAACATCCAATGTTCATGATTATGAAACTAATCATCCATTAATCAACAAGCTAGTTTAGAGGCATACTAGGGACTTCTTTGTTGTCTACATATCACACATGTACTAATGTTTCGGTTAATACAATTATAGCATGATATATAAACATTTATCATAAACATAAAGATATAAATAATAACCACTTTATTATTGCCTCTAGGGCATATCTCCTTCAGCATCCAGTGTTGATGTGGACGATGATGTTAGAAGGGATTTCTCCGAACCACTTGACGAAATCTTGAGGGATCAGGAGCTGGCTGAAGGTGGGCCTGAAGACAAAAAGGAACTGGTCCGGCCCTACCTCGTCCTGGAAGTGGCCGACGTTAGCCACCCTTCGCTGTTTCGACGGTCCCTCGTCTGTGGTCTAGGTGACTCAAGCTTGAGCTTCTCAGTCTTCCAAAAGAAAACATGGCACTAGAGATGTGCCTGCTCACAAGTATAGATGAAAATGGACATTGAAAACATTGGTGATGCCTCATACATTGACTCACACGGAAGCTGAAGGGACTGCCCTCAAACTAAGTCTACTGTGCAAGTAATGCCACACACACAACTAAATTTGAGGGCAGCATCTTACCTTGCGTTGTGCCTTTGTTGAATCACATGCCAATGCAGAAGTGAAGAAGCACACAAAGCCTTATACATTAACTTACACGGTAGGCATATGGAGTGGCCACAAACTAAGTGTAGTGTGCAATGACTGTGGCCCACATGACTAAGTTTGAGGCCACCACCTAGCCTTACATTGTGTTTTTGTTCAATCATTAGCCAATGCACTAGACAAACAAAAAGAGGCCTCATATATAGGATCACATGATAGGCAAATGGACTGTCCGCAAACTAATTCTAGTGTGCAAGTAATATGACACGTATGACTAATTTGAGGGCAACACTCTGCCTTTCGTTGTGCCATTGTAGAATCATTGTCCAATGCATTAGATAATCGAAAATGAGGCCTCATATATTGGATCACAAGGCTGGTAGAGGGACTGACCACAAACTAAGTCTAATTTGCAACAAATATGGTACACATGACTATGTTTGAAAGCAGCACCCTGCCTTCCGTTGTGCCATTATTCAATCATTGGCCAATGGAGTAGATAAACCAAAAGGAGGCCTCATATATTGGATCACACCAGACAGAGGGACTGTCCACAAGCTAAGTCTAGTGTGCAATGAATATGGCACACATAACTAAGTTTGAGGCCATCACCTTACATTCCGTTGTACCATGTTCAATCATTAGCTAATGCAGAATTGAACAAGAAAAAACATGCAAAGCAAGGTACCATAGGCCTCATAATATGATGATATATAGAGGAGATGATTGATTAGAACCTACCATGCCATAGGTTCTGATCAATCATCTCCTGATACTATGATTCCTGGTTATAATCATCGGCCTAGTTCAATGAGAAACAACACAGGTAGTTGTTCAAATAGAGTACATTACGATTGGTACTTAGGGTACATTACAATTCTACTTAGGGTACATTATAAATTCTTCCTAGATCAACCTTTCGCAGGATCTCTACAATACATCTACAATACATTCATCACTCATCGCAAATATCCTCGATCCTCTTGAGCTTATCCTTGATTACAAAGTTCACTTGGAGTAGATCGTATATTGTCATACTCTAGCTTTCTCTTTTCAGCCTCCAAAGCCTTTCTTTCTGCCTCCCATTCCTGTTTCTTAGCCATCATCACTTGTGCTTGTGTTCACTGTAGATTCTTGAGCTGAGAACTTTGTTCTTCAAGTCCTGCCACTCCTCTTGCGTCTGAACAAACTAGCGCGAAACAGCTTAATCTTTCGCACAACAATCAAAACATGCTAAACCCCAGCACAAAATACACTTCCCCTCTTTGCATGCACAGTAAAATCTGATAGTTTGACCAATGCACAGTCCGATCTACAAAGGATCTACCGCGACTGGAGATTAGAGTAACAGATCTCAACAAATCGGGACCGTGAACAACAAGAACTCAACAAAAACAACAAGCAATGTCGACGAACACGTTGCAAACATCTATCCAAACCCCATCCTAATGGAAACCCTACCATATCTAATATGAATGTCGTCGCAAATGCCCAAGCATGGCCTGTTCTGGCACAACGAGTACGAATGTGAGAAGAAGAGGTCGTTACCGCTTTTGTTCCGGTCCAGGACTAGGTCGAGTTCACGGCCGAACTCAAGATGCCGATGAAGACTGCAAAGCAGGTTGCGGCTGATGTCACGGTGTTGCTCATTGTCGTCTCCTCCTCCTCCGATACCGGTGCTCCTTCTTGCGGCGGTGCGGCGGATTGGTCGGCGGGAGGGAACCACCTCGTGATGTGATAGTTTGGGGGGTGAGAGTGAGGTCGCGAGTGAGACAAAGGGGAGGGGGGGTGAGGCTAGTTATGGTACGTGTTCCCAAAGGGACGCGGCATTACCGTCTCCCTTCCCCACGCATGAAACCTTCTCGTGACAATGGGCCTCACGTGTGTTCCCGAAGGTGGGTCTGTCCCGGGTGCTTGAAAACCTGGTTCGTGCAAGAACACGGCGGTCTACAGGCAACCATACGGCCCGTTCCACGTCTCATCCCATGCAAAAAAGGTTCTCACAGCCTATCAAACGCGCCCCAAGAGAACAAGGACCACCTCTTGTCCTACCTCATCACCCTACTTTTCTTGCTTCTCCATGATGCACAGTTGGATAGCAAGTTTGATGACCAGGAGATGGAGCGTGTCAAGGTGGTCGGACTCTGGTGCGGGCAACCTAACCCTTGCGCCGTTTCTTGGGTGTGTTGCGGTTGGTGGCGCTGCCGCCGAGCCTCCCGGCTGATGATTATTTTGGTTCTTCAGTAACCACCGCCTGCACGACCCATTCAAACGAAACAGCGTTAATTCGATGATCGCCTATCTGGGCATTTAGGATCGTTTAAGAAACTAGATGACCCGTTGCGCTATCGCGCAAGTGCAAATGAAAGTGTATTAATATGTTAATGGATGCTGGCATATAGGACGGTAATTTCATAAATAATTTATTTCGGTGCTTAAATCTATATTTTTGGTGATTGTTCATGTCTTGAGTTGCTATATACGCATCAAATATGACGTTTATTTCTTATCCCTATAAATTTTACAGAATTATACAGGATGTTTCATACCAAAATAGTTGTAAGACGATCTTTCATGTATTGGTCATTCAAAGTTAATGCGGAGAGTATTCACGGTTCTACTATATTTGCCTTCCATTTTTGCCATGAGATTTTGTTTTCCTATTTCCTGGTATGGTCCATTGATATTAAATATTTCACAATTTCTATAACATGTCAGGCTTTACCGGAACCACATTGGTAAGCAACATATGCTATAAAACTAAATCATCAATCTATCACGTGGATGTCTGCACATTATGAAGTTTTGTCAGAAATAAACCGAAATAAGCAATGACTAAACCGAAACTTAGCATTGATTCAAGATGGAAAATCGTGCATCTTCCTCAAATTTTAAACTGAAGGCCTCAGCCCTGCTTTAAATTAATAAAGCGTCAACACACCATACAAAGTCAGGATACATAACGAGCAACCGCTCCCACACCGTACACAACGACACACAGGTCCCCAGACCTAACAAGAGCTACAGTTCACAGCACCAAATAAGATAAAGTTCATCACAACAAGGAAGCACCATCCCCCTGATACAAAGTAGATAAAGGAAACTCGGCGACATCAGGAGCCCGCCTGCACCACCAGATCCGCATGCATCCGCCTAAGAGAGTCCATCGCCGCATCCACGAGGCCTCTATCCTTCCACTTCACCAGCATCCTCCATTGCTGCATGTAGATGATCATTTTGAACAAAGCGTCAGCTGGTTTGCTAATGATAACGCCTTCCATAGTTAGCTTATTACGAATATTCCATAAGTCCCAAGCTAACGCCGCAAAGGAGAACCAAACTACTCGTCTATACGCCCCAGTCAAGCCATGAGAGATAGCAAGGAAATCGCCTGCCCCTGCAGGGTTCCAGGAGCAATGCAGGAGCTCCCTAACTCCCGCCCATAAGAAGCGAGCCAATGGACACTTGAAAAAGATATGATCGCAGTCCTCAGGCTCACCACAAAGAGAACAAAGCCCATTAGACGGACCTCTCCGTTTGGCCACCTGCATAGAGCAAGGCAGTTTACCCCAAAGGAGTTGCCACAAGAATACCCTTATCCTCGGAGGCACCCTCGTCCGCCAGACTTCTCTAAAGTGCGTGACCGCCGCTCCCTGCGACAGCCGGTAGTATAGGGACTTAGCAGAGAAGTCACCAGAAGCCTCCAAGCGCCAGGAGACCACGTCGTCATCGGCGCTGGCCTGGGTAACGTCTAGCTCCCTAGTGAGATTGTCCCATTCAACCGTCTCGGCAAGGGAAAAAGGGCGCCTAAACCGCAAGCGCCAACCCGGGCCGTCCCTGGCCCCCAGCACCGTAATGAACGGTGAGTCACAACAGTTGAACAGCACCGGATACCTATCTCTGAGCGGAGCGGTGCCCAGCCACCAATCCAGCCAGAAGAACGTCCGTTTCCCATTGCGGACGCAATGCTTGGTGCCAAGCTTAAAATACCACTTGACTCTCTGGATGGAGTTCCAGAATTGCGAGCCCTTGGTAGGTACCAACGGCGAGAAGAGGTCATGCTCCCCGAGGTACTTGGCTCTGATGAGATCCGCCCAAAGCCCATCCGCATTGTGGTAGAGTTTCCAAACCCATTTGAGCATAAGCGCAATGTTCATATGCCTAGTGTTGAGGATACCCAAACCCCCAACCTCCTTAGGTCGGCACACCGTTGCCCAATCAACCATGTGATACTTGCGCTTATCCCCCACCCCTTCCCAAAAGAAGCGGGAGATCTTCCTCAAATCACGCATGTGATAAACAACCATGTCAAGATGTACCTGCCATTTTGATTCAAGATGTACATGCCAAGCTAGATGTACATCCCACTGCCAAAACCAAAATCTCAGTGAAAAATGGACCCGGAGTCGTTAATTACAACTTCCACACAGGTAAACTGTGACAAATAACTATTCTGCAAACAACATTTTTACTACTGTGGTAAACCATAAAAGATAATACCTGAAACATCACGAGATAGTTAAGTTTGTGCTAAATAAGAGAGAACTACAGTGTAGAGAATACCACATGCACAAACATGGAATCCCTTTTCTTTATAGAGCATGGCAAAGGCATATACCATCTTGTTTATAGAAGGTCTGCCAGCAAAAATCAACAAGTAAAATCAAAAGGAACAGTACATATGATAAGCTACCAAGCAAGATCATCTATCTTGTCTAACCGAACACCATTCCATCTAGCCTGGATAGTGCACAAAAATCTGAAACTCGTATATTAGCAGCCTTAGGATAAAATTACAGAGCATATGGCCATATAATTCTGAAACTCATACCAGTTTACATCTTCTCTGAAATTTAACAACCTCACAAGTTCTAATTCCTGAACACTACAACTCGACTGACTATAAAATCCGGTCGAATCCGGTCGATCTTGAGTGGAATCTCAAGCGCACGCCGCCCTGCGCTGGTGACAGTATCAGCTTGCCCAAGGCTGAGCTTGCCCAAGGCTGCAGGCAGCGCTGAAGCGGCCCGGCCGCGCGTCTGTCTCGTGTCCAAGGAGTACGTCGTGAGTCGCGTATTCTCATCTATGGAACTAAAAAACGGAAACATCTAACAACCTTAGATGCATGCCACATATCAGCCATTTTATTTTGTGCTTAGGTTCCTTATATGTCAAATACACTGTAATAAATACCCTCAGGTAACTTTTGCTGAAGAAATATCACTTCATGCATAATTTAGGTATGAACTGTAATATATATAACACTAACAGATATACATACTTTCAAGACACTGTCATACGAGTATTTTTCCTTGAGAACACCTAATGTAGCATGAAGACCTGAAACGTAAGTGAGTGAGCACAACAAGCAGGTCTTATTACACACAAAATATGAAAGTTAATAATTCTGCAAGGACATCTTGCCCTTTATAAATTATGCTGCATCTTAAAATTCCGAAGTGTTAATTCATGATGACACACAAATTGTTCACTGAACCTAACATGGAAAAGTAACAACCATGTGTCGGCAAGTTGTTCAATGAACCTAAAATGGAAGAGTAAGAACCCTATGTCAGCTGGATTAAATCTGCAGTACATATTGCATCAAAGTTATGATAATATTTATGACTTTATGCCAAAAAGAGGGAGGCTGGGGTCAAGGGGAAAAGTGAGGGTCCAGCTAGGACAAAATGTTAAGTATGACTAAAAGCATAACGAGCATAGTGCAGATTCTTCAAAAAGATATGTAATAAAATATATTAATGCCTATGCAAGCAATCCTACAAAACTATCGAATTAAAATTAGAAATCTAAACATGTGCACTGGCTTTATCTTGTAAAATAGACCATCAAGCTAATACCCTACTTGGCTGTACAGTAAGCAACTCCCACCTAAAATTGAAGAGACAAGAAAGAGTTTCCTGGCCGAGGACATCCGTAACCATGCATTGTTGGGATCTGGGTACCACCATGACCACGCTCGTAGGCGTGGTTCCCTACCACCGCTCTTCACCTTTTATTATATGGCCTAGGGATTAAGAAATTTTACAATCAACACTATTATCGATGACTTTAAATATATTGCTCTGGCTAAAATTGCTGCTCTTCTTCTTACAAAAAAAACCCTGTAGATATAAATAGAGGAGATGATGTGGAGGGAGGCATAGATGTGGTCGATACTTTGCAGGAGGGAGCAACCCTATTGTTGTGCTAATCAAGCAGACCAACAATGATCAGACCCTCCAAAAAATCACCCTTTCGCTCCTTTCCTGTTCCACCAAACAGAGAGATGCATTATTAGATCGATCTAAGACTGGAAAGCATTAAGGCAGTATAAAAATTGTAACAAACACCTCCACCGGAGAAAAAGTGAGAAGCAACAAAGCGAGAAAGATTGAATGATGCTGGATACCGTGGAAGAGAGAGAGAGAGAGAGAGAAATACTAGATCTTAGTAGGATAAGCATACCTAGAACAGCCATGGAGTCCATAAAAACCAATGATGGCTGGTGCTACTATCGGTCTCCTGGACACCCAAACCCTAGATACAAAATAAAAATTAAATTAGAGGAATCAGATGAGGAAGCTCCCGTGGGGAGGGCCAGAAATATGATAAAGGGAGAAGAATGCAGATATGCTCAGGTGGAGCACGAACAGCAACCATACCAATCTGAACAAATTCTCCAACTGCACATTCCCGAAACAGACTATTCATCAAATCTCCACTAAAAGGATGAACTATTGTAGTCACTTGCCATTATCGCGGTCCATAGGTAGAGGCCCCCATTGTTCTGCAGTGGCAGAACCCTCACATATGCAGGTACTGTGAATATAGAAAATAATAAAGGTTGCTTGAATAATTGGTAAGTATCAAAGGAAAGCTTGCATTGTGCAACAAAATGATAAAAGCCTCTCTGTGAATAGAAATAGAGGTTAAAAACCTTGGCAAAGATGGAAAACTTCAGTATAATTTCAGCTTTGCCTTCCGCCACATCTGCAGGTACAACCGCCGCAATCCCAAGTCCACACCAATGCATTACTCCTAGATATAAAACGAGCAACGAATATTGTGACTCTGAAATTTAAGAAGGGGGCAAAGAACACAAACATATTAAAATTTTCATATCCACATCATAGAGCTTAAGCTCCTATAGCCACACATGTGTTCCTATAAAATCTGGAATTAACATGACCAAAAGGTTGGTATTTGTTATACTTGACAATGCGTGCCCCACTTTAGTAAAACAGGGATTCCCCAAAATGGCCAAAATGAGGATTAGGGGATGGAACTCAGAATTCAGTATACAATCTTTACTGTCCCTTGATGGTGATGGTAATAGTGGTTGATACTGCATCAGCAGCCCACCATGGCGTGTCTCATCATGTGCATCACAAGGCTATCAGGTATATAGTTTACAATTACCTGACCATCCCACGGCCTTCCACACTAAGTTTTGACACCTCAAGGTTTGTTGGTGCCTTCAGCTGCTGCAATTTCTTGTTCATCTGCATGCCCAACATGAAGTGATTAACGTTTAACTTCAGCAGTTTACACACCACATGACAGTTATTAAGATATGGTACAAATAGCCATTTTATGTAAGTTGGGGGTAGAACCTTCAGCTGGCTCTAGTCTTCGACTACTTGCTTAGCAAGTGCCCTAATCAGTTCAGGGTAAATTTTGGACTGTCACTCCAGGGGGCAAACCTTCGTTGATCGTCCGATCGGGTCAAAACAGTGAATTTTAGTTCCCACATCGAATAACAGCCGCTCGATGCGTAGTCTAAAGATGGTGCTTCTGGTCTAGAAGCATTCTCTAATCCTCAAATCTTGTGCTCTTTTCCAATATTGGTCCAATCTGTATTTTTTGTTTACAGTTAGTCATATATGGAGAAAAAATCTTAAGCATCAAATTAAAATGCTTAGAAAGAACAAGAAATTACCTATTTATCAACCAGTTCATTGGCTGATATATTTCTTGCTTGCTCCCTTCCTGTTCCAACAAGCAGAGAGAGCCATTCCTAAGAGGAGAAGAAGTTGATTAGATCAATCTAAACTGACATAAACGAACTCGAAACAATACCTCAACCAGAGCCACACCAGGCTGGACGGAATGCATCGCAACGCATACTTGCGCCGGAGCCGGAGGACTCCCAAGGCCACCCCTCCTCCCACTATTTATTGATAGCCTGCTGCCACACGAGCAATGATGATACCAATTAATGAACGAACTTTGGCTTAATACAAAAACGTAGGATATGAGGCGACTTAAGAGACTCCAATGTTACCATTCAGATCAATGACAGGGTACATGAGAAGAGACACCTTGATCTGTAAAGATGACTTAGTTAATTTAAACACGCAAGAATGCAAATTTATACACTAAGCATTGCCATGTAAAGATGGAAGACCTTGAGAAAATCCAAGTTCAGCATTTTTTTTGTAAATCTGATGAAGAATTAACTTGCGTCAAATTTAAACATGACTTGATTAATGAAAGTGGACTGACATACTCTACATAAGAATATTTGATTATCTGAAAGTTGCATACATCATATACTACACCCTGCAATGCATCAATGTATACATCAATAGAAACTTGAGGCAAACCAAACCGATTGGAACACACTCAAACTCTAACTCTAAAAACTGCACCACACCATGCAACATTTCTGGTATAAATTCCCCAGTGTTACAATCGAGATGCACAATAAACGAAGAACGAAATGTAAAAACACTGCAGGGGACACGAGATTTTAACGTGGAAAACCCTTGCAACACACAAGGGAAAAACCACGGGCGCCAGCCAACAAAACTTCACTATTTCGGTGGTGTTTACAAACGCCGTGGGTGTACAATGATGCGATAAAACCCTAGCGGCGGCTTACAGGGAATATATATAGATGGTGGCAACGATCCGTGCCCAAGCCTCCGGCGACGGGCCTCGCTCCGCTCGTCAGAGGTTACCCTCCCTTTAGTATATGAATTTGGATCATAATATAACAAACTCCACCTTGAGACAAATTCCTTGTAGCATGAACTTCAACAATCACCTGAATCAACAAAGAAAAAAACACTTGCTGGCGCCAATAGCCTCTTGGGCTAAACAGTTATACCAACCAAGCTTGAGCAAAGCTCAAACTTGGACACAGGGACATGCTTAGTCACCATATCAGTAGGATTATCATGAGTACTAATCTTGCATACCTTCACTTTACCTTTTGCAACCACATCTCTGATTGCGTGGTACTTAATATCTATGTGGTTTGTCCTCTCATGGAACATCCGATCTTTCGTAAGATAAATACCACTTTGACTGTCACTGAACAACTTAATGCAAGAATTATCTCCACAAAGCTCGGCATATAAACCTTTCAGCCAAACAGCCTTTTTAATTGCCTCAGCAATAGCCATGTACTCAGCCTCAGTAGTAGATTGTGCAACAGCATCCTGCAAAGTAGCCTTCCAGCTAACAGCACATCCACCAACAGTAAACACATAACCTGTGAGGGACCTTCTCTTATCCAAATCGCCAGCATAATCTGAATCCACATATCCGGCGAGCCCCTCACCAATCCTGCCAAACCTCAAGCAAGCTTTTGATGTGCCGCGAAGGTACCTGAAAATCCACTGAACAGCTTTCCAATGTTCTTTACCAGGATTAGCCATGTATCGACTGACCAAACTCATAGCATATGACAGATCAGGACGTGAACAAACCATGGCATACATCAAGGAACCAACAACACTAGAATAGGGAACTCGAGACATGTACTCAATATCATCTTCAGAGCTAGGACATTGCAAAGCTGACAACTTGAAATGAGAAGCAATAGGAGTGGTAATTGACTTTGCATCATGCATATTAAAACGATGAAGAACTTTCTCAATGTACTTTTCCTGACTAAGAAACAACAAACTAGACTTTCTGTCCCTTTTAATTTCCATGCCTAGTATTTTCTTAGCAGGACCAAGATCCTTCATCTCAAACTCACTACTTAATTGATTCTTTAAAATAGTGATCTCTTTCATGCTCTTGGCAGCAATCAACATATCATCAACATATAGCAGCAAATAAATAGGTGATCCATTAACAAACTTGATATACACACAACTATCATACTGAGATCTCTCAAAACCATGTGTAAGCATAAATGAATCAAACCTTTTATACCACTGTCGTGGCGACTGTTTCAGACCATAAAGGGACCTCTTTAATTTGCAAACAAGATCCTCCTTACCAGGCACAACATAACCTTCAGGTTGGTCCATATATATCTCCTCCTCCAACTCACCATGCAGAAAAGCAGTCTTTACATCTAGCTGCTCAAGCTCAAGATCATGCATAGCAACAATACCAAAGAAAGCACGAATAGAACTATGCTTCACAACCGGGGAGAATACATCATTATAATCAACACCTGGAATTTGACTGAAACCTTTTGCTACTAACCTTGCCTTAAACCGTGGAGGCTCATTAGGAGACAAACCTTCCTTTCTTTTAAATATCCACTTGCAGCGGACAGCCTTCTTTTGTTTAGGCAAGTGCACAACATCCCATGTGCCATTCTTCTCAAGCGATTGCATCTCTTCTTGCATCGCACCTACCCACTTCTCTTTATCAGCCGAAGCAATGGCTTTAGTATATGTAGCTGGTTAAATATCATGCTCCACATGTTCAACACAACTCAAAGCATAATCAATAATATCACATTCTTGAATTAATCGGGTAGGAGGTGTAATATTTCTCTTAGGGCGGTCAGCAGCAATAGACCGTCCTTGTCGCTGAACAAAAGGTGGTGAAGGTGGAACATCATTATCATCATTGTTGGTTTCAGGAACCACATTTTCATTCTCCTTTGCGTGCTCCACCTGCACGCCAATTCTGTGCTGCTCATCATCAGAAACATCAGGAGAATCAATAGCATCAGAAATATCAGTAGACGGACTATCATTAAACATAATCGCCTCATTAAAAATGACATTCATGCTCAAAACAATTTTCTTAGTTTCAGGATTCCATAATCTATATGCCTTAACTCCTGAACCATAACCAAGGAAGATGCACTTAACAGCCCTTGGCTCCAACTTTCCATTATCAACATGAGCGTAAGCAGTGCAACCGAAAACTCTCAAATCTGAATAATCAGCAGGCGAACCAGACCATACCTCAATTGGAGTTTTCTTATCAAGTGGAACAGAAGGTGACCTGTTGATGAGATAACATGCGGTGGAGGCTGCTTCAGCCCAAAAACTTCTATGCATCTTTGCATTAGACAACATACAGCGAGCCCTCGAAATAATGGTCCTGTTCATGCGTTCAGCCACGCCATTCTGTTGAGGGGTGTACGGAATGGTATGATGTCTTACCATCCCATCATTGCGGCAAAACTCATCAAATTCATTTGAACAAAATTCCATACCATTGTCAGTACGGAGTATCTTAACCTTCTTTTCAGTTTGGGTTTCTACCATAACTTTCCACTTCTTAAAAGCATTAAAAACACCAGATTTATGTTTCATGAAATATGGCCACACTTTCCTTGAGTAATCATCAATAATAGTAAGCATGTAACTAGCACCACCATTAGAAGTTCTACGGGACGGACCCCAAACATCAGCGTGTACATAATCTAAAATGCCTTTGGTGGTATGAACGGAAGCATTAAATTTTACTCTTTTATGCTTACCAAAGATGCAGTGCTCACAGAACTCAAGATTACCTAAATCGCAGCCATCAATTAGCTCTCTCTTTGCCAATTCTGCCATGCCAAGCTCACTCATATGTCCAAGACGCTTATGCCAAAGGTTAGTCTTACTAGTTTCATCAGAACTAACAGCAGCAGCAATACCAGGCAAAGTGCTACCTCTAAGGACATATAATTTCGCAGAATTCATATCACCAATCATAATAATGAGAGAACCTGATGATACCTTCAAAAGTTTGTTCCCACCTTTGTACTTGTACCCGTCACAATCAAGGGTACTCAAAGAGATCAAATTCCTCGCCATGGAGGGTATGTGTTTCATTCCTGTCAACGTGCGTGTCATCCCATCATGGGTCTTGATCTGAACAGAACCAATGCCAACAATGCTGCACTGGTTGTCATTCCCCACACGCACAAAATCTCCACTCTGCACAGACTCATAAGAACTGAACCAATCTTTGTTACAGCAAATATGAAACGAACATGCAGTATCAAGAATCCATTCATCATCACGTGAAACACATGCAGCCAAGACAGCTAAGCAATCTCCATCAGAACTATCACTACCAGCAACAACAGCAGCCTCACCCTTACCGGTGACAACGGTAGCCTTACCATTACCATCATTATTTTTCGGTTGGTAAGTTCCGTTCCTTTTCTCCTTGTTCTACAGCTTCCAACAATCATCAATATTGTGGTTATATTTCTTACAATACCTACAGAACTTGTCACGTCCTTTGGACTTTGAGCGACCTCTGTCGCCCTTGCTCTTATCTCTGTTGTTGTGGTAGTAGTTATCTCGCTGCTCAGGCCTGCCACAGACCTCTAATGCCTCCGCCTTGGAGGACGAACTTTCAGCCTGCACCATAGATTTCAGTTTCTCCTTTTGTTGGAGAGCATCATAAACTTCCGCGAGAGTTAGTTTGTCGCGGCTCAATAATATGGTGTCACGAAAATTACTGAAAGAATTAGGCAGCGAGCATAAAAGAAGAAGACCTAAATCCTCATCCTCATACTTAACTTCTATAGACTGCAAATCAGAAACAATCTCTTTCCAGGAAGATAGGTGATTCATTACCGAACCTCCCTCTTGCAACTTATGCGAGAACAGCTTCATCTTCACGTGCAATCTGCCCGTGAGATCCTTGGACAAACAGATCTCCTCTAGTTTGACCCATAACTCGGCGGTGGTTTTCTCCTGCAGCACTTCATGCAGAATATTATTGGACAGATGGAGTTGAATCAACGATAAAGCCTTACGGTCTTTCTGCTTCTCCGCATCGGTCCAGGTATCCTTCGCTTTCTCGCCGAAAGCATCGATCGCTTCATCCAGATCTGAAGATTGGGCGAGAATCGCTCTCATCTTCACTTGCCACAAAGCAAATCTCGTGGTGTAGTCCAGCTGCGGTAGATCGAACTTCAGTGACAACATCTCATAAACCCTAGATCCAAAGAACACGGGCTCTGATACCACTTGTTACAATCGAGATGCACAATAAACGAAGAACGAAAAGTAAAAACACTGCATGGGACACGAGATTTTAACGTGGAAAACCCTTGCAACACACAAGGGAAAAACCACGGGCGCCAGCCAGCAAAACTTCACTATTTCGGTGGTGTTTACAAACACCGTGGGTGTACAATGATGCGATAAAACCCTAGCGGCGGCTTACAGGGAATATATATAGACGGTGGCAACGATCCGTGCCCAAGCCTCCGGCGACGGGCCTCCCTTTAGTATATGAATTTGGATCACAATATAACACCCAGGACCCTATCCATACATGTATATACATATGACATGCTATACACAAACACACAAGCATTCACAACTAAATACCCGTGGCTATTGGATCTGGAGATCCAAGACCATGACAATAAGGCGGGCTGCAAGCAGCCTAGGAAGGTGAAACAAGACGAGGCAAAGAAAATAAAGAAACCCACCAGAAAATGAGACCACCAGCAGCCGCGGCCACCATCTTCCACCAGTTGTGCGTGCGGCCGGCCACCATCGTCCACCAGTGGCGCAACGCCGCGCACGGCCGGCCAACCTACTCTCCTCCCATGGCTTCTTCGTGGTGAGATCTGCATTTCATCAAATACGTGTGCATGCATTTCATCAAATACGTGTGCATCTGGCCATGGTTGACCTGCTCCTAGAGATCCTCTTCTTCTGACTTTTCTTACTTAAATCCTTGTCCAAATTGCAAAAATCTGCAGCAAGCCATACAAAACATCAATCGTCTTGCTACTTTAAGATCAATGGCCATCGACTTAAAAATCTCTTTTTTTGCTGTAGCCTAAAGAGGAGAACCCAGAACCAAACAAAATCGAGATCCAAAAGGAAATTTAGGGAAATAAGAGGCCGTTCTAGGAGATGGAATAAGAAGAGTTGGGGAATCACCTAGTTCTCTGGTTGATTAGTCGTTCCCTTCCCAGTGTTGGTCGCTACACAAAAGAAGAGAAACGAGAAGTTAGAGATGGAGAGGAGGGTGAAGCACACCTCACCAACACAGGCAGCGAGAAAGCAGGGATCCGCTCATGGTGGACTCACCGGCGCGCTCGCAACGGCTAACCCTAGCCCGCCATCTCGTCGAGCTCGTCGGCCGTGGTCACACAGCCGGTCTCTCAGCGCCACCTCCTGTGGAGGCGCTCGTCGATGGGCCCTGGCCGCCGCAGCCGGTCTCCCCCGCGCCGCCATCGACCTGAGTCGGCGGCTGACGCAGCCCACGCCCGCCTACACTTGGTAGGGCCACGCCCGCGACCGGTAGTGACAGTGGCCTCCCGGTGGTCCACACAACAGCGCCTCACAGCCACTTTTCTTGGTCCCGCTATCCCGATGCGAGGTATGAAGCGGCAGCGGCAGCGCCCGCGCTCCCTCCTGCCTCTGCTCATCCCTTTTGCAGCGCCCCTTCTTCGGCGCCTTCGGGAGGACGAGAGGAGTCGGTGCGGATCGGGGGAGGAGGAAGAAGGCGGCACGGATCGGGGGAGGAGGAAGGATGCGGATGATTGGACTCCATTGGGGAAGTGGAGAAATGGGGATTGGGGAGGAGAGGAGACGCGGGGATTGGGTGCCCCGCGATCTAGGTTTTTACTGCTCTCACGGGTAGGAGAAAGAAGGTAACGCGGACGAACACATGCGGCTGTCTCAGACAGGCAGCCCCCACACGCAGCTGGTCCCATGAGTCATTGGCTCGTTTAAAGACAAAAGGTGCAGAAAAAATGACTGCATCTAACGGCCACGGTGACCCTCTCAGGTTCCTTGGATGTCCGGGTCATCCTGCAACATTTATAGGAAGGAATTTCAAGTACTACGTGTAACTAATAAAATCACGTATGCTTCACTTCAAAAAAGAATCACGTATGCTTGAATTGAACCAAATTCTTAACAAAATCTGAGCTACGTACTTGAAAATGATGTGTTCTTGTAGGGTGGCTGCTTCTTGTTGCTTGGGCGACAAAGTTGTCGGCTTGTCCGGTGAGCGGCCTCGGGGCTGGTGTAGGTGCCTGAGCAGCACCTCTTGTGTGGTAGGGCCTCGTAGGCGGCTCCTGTGTAGTAGGGCCTCATTTGCAGTTGCTTGGGAGATAGAGCCGGTGGCTCGGTGGGTGCGTGTTCTGAGGACCGGCATGCGTGTTGCCGATGAACCGGGTTTTGCCTATTTTTCTGTAATTAACGGGGCCACTTTTTTCTTGATCAATGGATCAGGTAAAACTTTGGCCTTAGGTAAAAAATATAGTAATAATATTTGGCGTACCCTGAATTTTAGGATGCAAGAACTATTGTCGAGGGACCGGCTAGGGGGCTCCGATATACGTCATGTGCAGTCCGCGTTAGGGCATCTTCAGCATTTCGGACCTCCAAAATGACCGTTTGCGTCGCGCGGCGGACGCGAGACTGACCGTTTTTATCCGCGCGTCCGTTTGCACCTTGGGGTTGCTCCAGCGGCGCGACGCATTTCCGCGTTTGCATGAAATATGAAGTTTCGAAACAACAAAATAATATTCAACGAAGTCATAGTTATTACATTTAAATTTTAAAAAGTCTGCATGCAAATAAGATAGTACTCCTCTAGGCATGATCTGCATGGCCAGCCAATGTCCATTGATGCTCAATCAGATCCGTTTGCAGCTGTTTGGAGACGTTCTCGTCAGTGACTTCTACATTCCTATGTAGATAGTCCTGCCAAGATGAAGCTCCAGGAAGTGGCGCAACCAGCTCACCTTGGAAATCCCATTGGTTCTCATTGCGGCCATCAGGACGCTCATTCTCAACGATCATGTTGTGCATGATCACGCAGCATGTCATCACCTCATGCATGGTCTTCAGCGACCATGTTCTTGCCGGGTGACGGACAATTGCCTACCGAGCTTGGAGCACACCAAACCCGCGCTCCACATCTTTCCTGCAAGCCTCTTGCATCTTCGCAAACCTTCTCGTCTTCTCGGAGTTTGGATTACGGACAGTTTTCACCAATGTGGCCCAGTCAGGGTAGATGCCATCAACAAGATAATATGGCTTGTCATATGCATTTCCATTGATCTCATAGCTCACCCGGGGAGCTTTGCCTTGCATGAGCCGGTTGAAAACCGGTGATCGGTGCAACACATTGATGTCATTGTTGGAACCGGCCATGCCAAAGAATGAATGCCAAATCCATAAATCTTGAGATATGACAGCTTCAAGAATGACAGTTCTTCCTTCCTCATGCCCGCTGTACGCACCCTGCCATCCAAAAAGACAGTTTTTCCACTGCCAGTGCATGCAATCTATGCTGCCAATCATTTCTGGGAAGCCTCTAGACTCGTTGATAGACAGGAGGCGCCTTGTATCCTCAACAGTTGGCTCCCTACAGTAATACTCTCTGAACACGGCAATCACGGCTCGGCAAAACCTGTACATGGCCTCAAGACAGATGCTCTCACCCATTCGAAGATACTCATCGAATATATCCGCAAGCATTCCATATGAGAGCATGGGAATAGCCGCGGAGCATTTTTGGTAGGAGGTGAAGCCTAACGCACCTGTTGCATCGTGCCTACATTGAAAGTAGGGGTCGTAGTTTCTGACGCCCCGTAGAATGACCAAGAACAGGTCCCTTGACATCCTGTATCGGCGTCGAAAATATTTTTCCGGGAAGATCGGATTGGTGAGGTGGAAGTAGTCCTTGTGGAGGCGGCCTGCCCTTCCACTCTGTTGCGCGGCAGGTTTTTGGAGCGCCCCTTCACAGAGCCCCGGTGCTGCGGCCCCGGGTTAGAGGTGAACTCGTGGATCATGGAGTCTGCTGTAGTTGCCAATGTCTGCGTCGACTCATCGGACTCCTCATCGGAAGAGGAGTCGACGACCTCCGCGCGGAACTTGTCCAACATCTGCCACATGTCCATCTGTGTGGGTACAAACTGCGGATCAATGGCCGCGCACAATAGCGCCGAATACACGAGTAGAAACCTACCGGCGCAATTGAACGAACAGGTCGTGGGCGGCGCGGAAGGGCGGCGCAACCGGGAGCGTTTCGCCCGAAAACAGCCGGCAGGTACGCGGCGGAGCACGCTCCTGCTCTCCCGCATGGCAAGAACGGAGCCGACGCCGACTACTGCGGCGCTACGGCCGTACGGCGGCGCTAGGGGTGAGGGTGGTGCCGTCGCACTAGGGCAGGAAAGAAGGGGAACAAGAAGCAAATCGAAGCGGTCGATTTCGCTGTCTCTGACATGCGGGACCGGGTAAGAAATGGAGGACGCTCGGAGCGACCGCCGAGCGTCCGCGGAGACACAAACCTGGCGCATATTTGGGCCAGGTTTGCGTCTCCGCGAACGGTCCGGTCACTTTGCGTCGCCCCGCTGGAATAGGCCCCAGACGTATTTCCGATCACGGCAGACGTGACCGTTTTTGTCGCGCCGCTGGAGATGCTCTCATAGGTGGGGATGGCGATGATGATGCCGGAGGTGGAGTAGATGCCCGCCCGGGCACGA
This sequence comes from Lolium perenne, assembly GCF_019359855.2. NCBI lineage: Eukaryota > Viridiplantae > Streptophyta > Magnoliopsida > Poales > Poaceae > Lolium > Lolium perenne. The sequence goes on along the minus strand of NC_067248.2, from coordinate 26,207,116 downwards.
CACTAACGGTCTCCACAACTTTATTCTCCTCCCTTATATTGCACGTCAGCGACACTTTATGGATCGGAGGAAGTACTGTGCTTCGGATGGCTGGGTAATATGCGAGATTGCTAGGCTTAAGCGTTTGGCCGTCCTAGAATGCGTGTCGATGGGGCTGGGGATGACGACGTCTCTGCATTCCCGACGAAGGAAGTGACTGCGTGTACAACAGGCAAGTGCACTCGGCCACCCGTCACGTCCAACTGCAACTATGTAACCTGGTTTCCTTTCCTGCAATCGTTGTCGCAGAGAAGATTGGCAGAATAATGCAACCGTGCCCACTGTCTAACTGAGATTTTCTTACAAAAAAGTGCTTTGAGTTGCACTTTTCTGTTAAAAAAGTGCAATTGCACTTTCGTGCAGAAATGTGCAATTAGACCGAGTTACACTTTTCTTTGAACTGCAGTTGCACTTTTCTGAGATGACTGGGACTTAAGAAAATCTCGACATGAGTACAGGGTTGTCTCCACCAACTCCAGGAAATACGTACAAAACCAAAATATTGAAAAAAGTGTGTGGTGCTCATTGTCGGTGTATTGGCCACCGAGCATGGTTTATATCGAGGGGTGATCTCTTGGGTGATTGCGTCCCTCACCAAGTCACCACCACTAATCAACTCACCACCTAGCTAGCCGGCCATGGCTTCACCTCCATGGGTTCGCCTTCTGCTGCTCCTGGCCGTCTTCGCCGCTTGCCACGCCCGCCGATTTATTGAAGAAGACGTCGATGGCAGCATGACCACCCAGCCCCTGCGGCCATCTGTAATCTCATGCTCAACTTCCGGCAACTACACGGACAGGAGCCCGTATCATGTGAACCTCTACCGGCTCCTGTCAGCCGTCCCCATGGCTGCCGACTCCAACGGCTTCTTCAACGGCACGTTCGGTGTGGCAGGTGACGAGGTTTTTGGCCTTTTCATGTGCTACGCCAGCGACACGGACCCTGAGTGCCAGGACTGCCTCGATCGCGCACCTGGAGGTATTATGAGGCTGTGCCCCCGCAGCCGTACAGTTCGCGCCGTCTACAAATCCTGCACCCTCCAATACTCCAGTGAGTCCTTCTTCTCTGTTGCTGACCTTTCCATCACCGACAGCGTCGACCTTTCTTTTCCACCCCAGCCTGAACAAACCGCCTACCAAAGCCAGTACGACCGACAGGCTTACGAAAATTGGGACAACGGAGTTGTACTTGTAGGATACGTCGTGGACACGGCTGGATTGAGCCAGACGAGGTTCCAGCTGATTCGTCGGCTCACAGTGAAGGCCGGCCAAGTGGCCATGCGGATTGCGGAGGGTACACAGCAGTTCACCGACGCGCAGTGGGTGCGGGCAGTAGTGCAGTGCACAAGGGACCTGCCAGCGAGCGAGTGCACTCGCTGCCTCTCCAACTACACCGATCAGCTACCACGAATGTTCCCGAACAACAGCGGCGGCGCCATCAAAGGGCCGAGCTGCTACCTTCGTTATGCCATCCTGGCCAACAAACCACGGACGGTGCGGCTGGAGAGATATCGGTATAGTGAGCAATATGAGAAAGAGATGGTGGAGCGTGAATCTTATCGTGAGAGGGAGAGAGTGGCACAGCGACGAAAGGTGGTTACCATCGCCAGTGTTGTTACCATCTCCGTGGTGCTAGTGGTGTGCCTGATCGTCATGTTGGTTTGGTTCCTGAGACACCGGTGGCGAAAATGGGTGGTACTGGCCAGGGTTGCCATGAGATCATACCTGGAGAAATTGCTGAAACTGATGGCTTACTACCGTGGCAAAAGGGTATATCAAGATGAGCTCGACCAAGGTACTGCCCCAGGCGATTCACATACAATGAGCTCGCAGCAGCCACCGATGGCTTCTCCAGCCAAAACAAGCTAGGCGAAGGAGGATTTGGGTGCGTGTACAGGGGGTTCCTCAAGGATACACACCTACACATCGCCGTGAAGAAAGTGTCCAAGAGCTCCCGTCAGGGTTGGAAGGAGTTTGTTGCCGAGGTGAGGATCATCAGCCGGCTCCGGCACCGAAACCTTGTGCAGCTCCTTGGATGGTTTAACGGTGGCGACGAAGGTGATCTCCTGCTCGTCTACGAACTGATGCCCAACGGCAGCCTGGACGCTCACTTGTACAAGCCGGACCACTTGCTGCCGTGGACAGTCAGGTATGAGGTCGCGCTTGGCCTTGGCTCCGCACTGATGTACCTGCACCAGGATACAGAGCAGTGCGTCGTGCACAGGGCGACGTCAAGCCAAGCAATATCATGCTGGACGCGTCCTTCAGTGCCAAGCTTGGTGACTTCGGCCTTGCAAGGTTCGTCTGCGATGGCCGGGGCTCGCTCACGACCGGTGCAGCTGGGACGCTTGGGTACATGGACCCAAAGTGCTTGTTCTCGGGCACAGCCAGCATGGAGTCCGACGTGTACAGCTTTGGTGTCGTACTGTTGGAGATCGCTTGCTGCCGAAGGCCAGCCGTGGCCCGAGATGATGACGAGGGAGCCGTCATCCATCCTTGAGGCAGCCGATGTGCGGCTGGACGGCAAGTTCGTTGAGCAGGAGATGGAGCGTGTCATGATGGTCGGGCTTTGGTGTGGGCACCCTGACCCCAGCCTAAGGCCATCCATCAGGCGATTTACACAAAAATAATCCTTTGTTGCAACTATAGCACAGAGTGATCCTCCGGGCAAACTATTTCACCCATCTAATCCTTTTGTGTGGCGCCCCTCCCATGGATGAACCCTTTGCTTCCCAATCCTAGGTCATGAGTTCGAACCTCCTCACCACCTGAATTTATTTTTATTTTTAAAAATTATGCTAGACATTGTAGTATGTTTAAAACATGAAATCTAGCCTCGTACTGTTTTGTAGAGTTTTTTTATCTTCTTAGATGTCAACCAAGCAGGTAGTACACAGAGCACTACGGCAAAACAGGGCTTTGCCGTGCAGCCTAAACGCACGGCAAAGGGGCAAATCGGCTCGGCAAAGCCTTTGCCATGCGGCCGTGCACGGCAAAGATTGCTCGGCAATGACCCGCCCGGCAAAGCTGTCTTTGCCGTGCGTCGCGCGAAAATCGCACGGCAAAGGCTTTGCCGAGCGACGCAGCGTTGCCGTGCGATTTCCTTTGCCGTGCGCTGTGCCTCTTTGCCGTGCAGCAGTCTTTGCCGTGCGCTTCCACTCCAACCCACACGGCAAAGACTTGGCTTTGCCGTGCGCTTCTCTTCCACCCTGCACGGCAAAGATACCTACAGCAGCACCAGGTGGGCAGCTCGGGCAGCCTTTGCCGTGTGCCTGTGGCCTTTGCCGTGTGCATGTGCACGGCAAAGAGTGCCTTTGCCGTGTGCTGTGGCCTTTGCCGTGTGCATGTGCACTGCAAAGGTGGTGTAAATTTTTCAGAATTTCCCTGCTTCCCCATTAATCCCTGCATATGCAATTCACAAATACCAATAACAGTCCAGATACACATATAGCACAATATATAGAGTATTTGCATCATCAACAACATAGTTCATACACGAGTAGTCCAACAAAGTCCATACAATAGTTCCAAGTCGCATAATTAGTTCATACAAGCAACATCAACAACAAAGTCTCCAACATAGAATGTTCCAAGTCGCACAACAAGTTCATACACAAGCAACATCAACCTTCGCCACTTCCTTGTCCTTCTCCACTTCCTTGTCCTTCTCCACCTCCTTGTCCTCCTACAAGTTCATAGATGCATAAGTGGCATGTAATGGCTAAAATCGACATGTAAGAACTAGAATTGACATGAAAGAACTAGAATTGACATGGAATGGCTAAAATTGACATGTAAGAACTAGAATTGACATGGAAGAACTCGAATTGACATGGAATGGCTAAAATTGACATGTAAGAACTAGAATTGACATGGAAGGAATTGACATGGAATGACTAAAATTGAACATAATCGCTAGAATTGACATGAAATGGCTAAAATTCAACATAATGGCTAAGAATGACATGGAATGGCTAAAATTAACATGAAATAGCTAAAATTGAACATAATGGCTAAAATTGACATGGTTAAATGGCTAAAGTTCAAAAGTGACATGGTATGGAAGAATTAGAAGTGTAGGAGAACTCACCTAGAAACTGCTGCAGGCTCCGGATGATGCCCGTATTGTTGACGGTCAAGCCAGGTGTCAGCGGGCTCTGACTTGGCGCTTGCTGGAGGAGCGCCATCACAGCCGGATCAGGCGTGGGGATCTGCAATATCCAAAGTTCGGTTAGACAACAAACATGATTGAGACGAAGATATTAAGTTAACCACTTACAAAATGTGGGAACATAGGAGGACACGACGTGCTAGGACCACTACTCCCCGGTGGGGAAGTCAGCACGGCCTGGTTCATGAACATCTGCTGGAACATCTGCTGCTGTTGTTGCATCTGCTGCAACATCTGCATGCTCTCCCTAAGCTGCTGCTGCATCTGCATCTTCTCCTCTTGGTTCCTCCGTTCCCTTTCTTCCATCTCCGCCTACGTTGTGTTGCCGCGATGTCAGTAACATTGCAATGGAAAACATGTAATGAAGCGTAGAGGATCGACGAAGAACTTACCCGTAACTTCTCAACAGCTAGGTCCGAAGCCCGTGGGCGGGTCTCTAACCGAGGCTGCTCGCTCGTACGCCCACGACGGATCTGGCGTAGAGATGGAATGGTCTTTGGGTCGACTAACCCATCAGCAATCCATAGGCGGCCACCCTTCTTGCCTTGTCCCGCAAGCACCGCAACCTCAACGTCAAAGTCTTCGGTGGTTGGGTCGGCGTCTTCGCCGTGCTTGGCCTTGAACTTCGAGCGGTACGCGCCACACTGGGCCTCCGCTAGCCCGTTGACCCACACGGACCCCGTTTCAGGATGCGGCTCCCTCCTGGTCTTGGACTTTTGGAAAAGGCCAAATAAGTTTGGTGTCATGCCTGTCTTCACTTCCTGCAAAAGAGTACATGCAAGTAAGTGAAGAGGGACACCCTTGCGGGGCTAACAATAACATGAAACGAAAGAATGAAGAAACCATTTGCTCACCTCTTGCTGCAAGGTAAGGGCCAAGTTCTTGCTGCCCAGGACATGTGATCCACCTCCCATCTCTAAACGCTTCTGCTTGCCCTCCTCGTGGTTCCGGGCGTACTCGGGGGATGTCCACCATATGACCATCGCAAGAAAGCACGCCTTGTCTTCCCCGACGTACTGAGGAGGGTTCTACATACACAAGACAGACCCATTATTAGAACATAAACTACATGAAAATGCGGAAATAAACAACACATCGATGCTAATACCTGCAGGTACTGCCACGGTGCCATGAGCGTATCCCGACAATCAGCCTTACTCATCCAAACTTTGCGCTCGACGTGCCAGTCGCGGACGCACTGGACACGTGCCTCGTAGTGCATGCCAGTCACTCGTGTAAGATAACGTCGCACGCAATTTCCTCGCCCTCAGCCCTCTTGAAGTATTTCTGCAACCATGCACATAGGTAAAATAATAGGAATTAGAGCAACTATTGGTAGTCAAGAAGTGTTTGAATGCTATGAAGTCAAAAGTCGCGTACCCAGAAGTGGCGGACAACCCGCTCTTGCATGTTGGTGCACTTGCCGCTAGGATCTTCCGTGTAGCTGTAGTGCTTCCAAGTCGAAGCCACATCGCGGCCACCACTAGGGAGATTGACAATCCCAGGGAAATGCTTCCTAATTAGGCCTCCAAGGATGTTCGAGTACTCACGTGTCGGCTTCCTCCTCGGGTCACCATACTTGAACATGCTGCACAACGAAATGCCAAAATCAGTATTCATGTGATAAAAATTTGTATAATGATAAAAAATGTAATAATGGAATGTCATAATCAGCATGTACCTCTTTCCAGCGGGCACGAGAACAACATCGCGGAAGGCCCAAGTTTTTAGCTTGGGGAGTTTCGTAATCCTGCGCTTATACGGCTTCTTGTCCCGTGGTTCCAGCCTCTCCTCGGCTGCAACGTACACCTCCTCCGCAGGCGGATACCAAGCTAGGTTTGGGTCTAGCTCCTGCGGCAAACCCCCCAGCCCCTCCTCCTCCTCGAGGTCCTCCCCACCGTCCTCCCCACCGTCCTCCTCGTCCTGCCCACCGCCCTCCTCGTCCTGCCCACCGTGCTCCTCACCGTCCTCCTCGTCCTCCCCACCCCAGTGCTCCTCGTCATCATCCTCGGCTGGGGGAGGACTAGGAGAAGGGGTACGAAGTTGCCGTGGCTGGGCATTCTTCCTCCGTGGTGGAGGGCTAGGAGGAGCGCTATGAGGACGTGTCTGCGACGAACCACTCGAAAGTCCCACAAGCTCAGCCACGGCCTTGATCTTCTTTTTGAAACCTCCCTTTCTTTTTCTTGGCGGCATGTTTCAATCACCTGCAAACACAATGAAAAGAGTGGTTTATTAGTATGCAATGTAAACAGATGAATATTAGTGAAATCAACAATAATGCAAATATATAAGTAGATGAATATTAGTAGATAGATCGTAGTTTATTACAAATAGCACATAGTTCAGTACGTAGATCATAGTTTATTACAAATAGCACATAGTTCAGTACGTAGATCATAGTTTATTACAAATAACACATAGTTCAGTACATAAGCTAGCCTCACAATTACAACTACATAGATCAGTAGCCTATGTCGACATCCGTAATCGGACCACATGTTTCATCATCATCAGGCTCAGCGAACCAATAATCATCGATGAAACCTGGAGGTGGTCCATTTGGATCTAGGTCAATGCCTGCTTTGAACGCCTCGAGCAAACTTAGGTCTTCTACGGCACACACATCCTCAGCTTCATATTCTTCATTGTCTTCCTCCATAACCGCATCTTCTTCTTGCTCATCGTCTACGACCATGTTATCAACAACGGCCGACAAGTCGATAGTGAAATGACAGGGGAGCCCTTCTTCTTGATAAAAATCAACAGTCCTTGTTGAGGGGTCTACGCGGCGGTAATCGTCCTTGTTTGGCGGGGGTGGCCTAATGCGTGAAGGAACCGTCATCACAACATCCCATCCATGTAGACGTTTGGTCGGGTTTCGGCACGCGTACGGGAGATAGAATACTTGGAAGGCTTGGGTGGCCAAAATGTACACGTCCTTTCCCTTATAAACAGAGCTTCTTTCAACTTCGACCAATCCAATTTCAGGATCCCGTCTCACGCGACGTGGGTCGAACCAATGGCATTTGAATACGACGGGATTTAGCCCTTTGTCAAACCCGTAATTCAGCTCGTATATACCCTCGACTCTTCCATAGTAATGGAGTCCATCATCACCTTGACATACCACCCCGCTATTTATTGTCTTCTTGTTTGGACGGCTTGTTGTGTATTGATGGGTCTGGAAGCGATACCCGTTCACGTCATAAGAATTGAACGAGTCGACGGAATGGTTGAAGCCCCTAGCAATTTTTCGTAGCAAGGGATTCATGTCTTTGTCAGTTCTTGCCTACAAGATTAGGACGACAAGTTTAGAACAAGAAATGACCGAGAAATGTCGACAGTGTACAAGCAAATTTGGATAGGATAGTACCAAACCACAGAACCAGCTACTGAAACCGTGACCGCCGCCCTTATCGAAAATATCCTTGGATTCTTCCGAGGTAGGATCCCTGTGGGTATACCTCCAATATTTAGTCGTGAATTGTCTATAATAGTGAACGGAGGATGAGTTAGCCACGAACATACGATGAATGTTTGCGAATAACTAAATGGTTAGCACTTACTTGATGTACGGCTTCACTTCCACCATGGTGTTCAAGACATATGAGTGGATCAACTCCCGCTCATGTAAATTCGTTGTGTACGGCTTCGAGCCACTTGACTTGCCGCCAAGCCCTATGAAGATGCTAAGCTTGGGTACATCTTCATTGTTGGCGGCATTGTAACGGAGGACCGGGTTGTGCTTTGTGGGAATGTTGGGATCATAGTGCTTAGTGGTGAAGTTTGCCACCTCCACGTTCAGGACTGCCTCGGCTATGGATGCTTCGATCTTGCATTTATTGCCAGTCATCTGACGAAGCTTTTGTGTTTCTCTCTCGGGACCAAACTGCCAACGGCCCCAATTCGCCCCCCCCCCTTTAAGCATTCCTTCGCGAGATGGAGGATCATATGTTGCATCGGATTAAAGAACGCTGGAGGAAAGATCTTCTCTAGATCGCAAAGCAACATGGGTGCCTGTTCATCCAGCTTCTCAATCACTTTAGTGTCTAACTCCCTAGCACAAATTTGGCGGAAGAAAAAACTCAACCTCGCTAGCACTCGCCAAGTCTTCTCAGGGACATAGCCTCGAATCATCACCGGCATTATCCGTTCAAGCCACATGTGGTAGTCATGACTCTTCAGTCCTTGTACTCGCAATGTTTCAATGTTCAGACCCCTCATCCAATTGGCTGCGAACCCATCAGGGAAAAACAAGGAGTCCTTCATCCATTGGAAGACCTCCCTTTTTTGGGCCTTTGTGAGGCGGAACGGAGCGTGTGGCTTAGTCCAAGTTTTTTTGGCACCTTGAGGTGGCTTCATGTTCAACTCTGGCCTATCGCACAACTTTTCTTGGTCAATTCGAGCCTTTATGTTATCCTTCGTCTTCTCAGTGTCCACTATGGTGCTCCAAATGGCTTCACTGATATTCTTCTCGGTGTGCATTACATCAATGTTATGCGGGAGCTCCAGAAACTCAAAGTAAGGAAGCTTCCAGAAGCACGGCTTGTGGGTCCATTGGTGTGTCTCCCCATATCCCAAGAAACCATTCCCATCAGGGTTAGGCTGGAGAGCGTCTAACTCGGCCTTGGTTTCCTGTTCGGTCTTCAGAATTGGCTTCGGTGCATGGACAACACGGCCTTTTTTGAAACTCTTTACATCACTCCTGTATTCATGACTCTGCTCAAGGAACTATCGAGCTTCATCAAAGCAGGAATACTTGCCACCCTTGTTTAGCCAGAAGAAAGTCACGGCTTGCCTGGACTCCGGACAAGGCCACTTCCCATGTGTACACCACCCGCAGAACAAAGCACGTGCTGGAAAGTCATGCAGAGACGTGTGGTACCAGACATACATATCGAAGTGTTCCTTCTTTGCCGCGTCATAAGTTCGGATCCCGCGATCTTCCCAGCCAAGAAGCAAGTCATCAATCAGTGGTTCCAGATACACGTTCATGTTCTTACCCGGGTATTTCGGTCCTGGGATTATCATCGACACAAACATGTACTCTGATCTCGTGCAGACGCCAGAGGGTAGGTTTAGGCGGGGAATAACAAACACTGGCCAACAACTGTATACCGCAGCCGACATACCATATGCATTGAACCCATCGGTTGATATCGCAATTGCTACGCTCCTCGGGTCACCGGCATTCAGGGGATATTTCTTGACAAAGTTCTTCCATGCAGTACCATCCGACGGATGTATCATCTTGCCACTGTCTGGTCTGATCCCTTCAACAGCCCACCTCATCTGCTGGGCAGTATCCTCGGTCATGAAGAGCCGCTGGATCCTCGGTAGGACTGGAAGATAGCGGAGGATATTCTTGGCAACCGTGGTCTGCCTCTTCTGACCATCACCATTGGTGTCAACCTCAAAGTACCTAGAGCTTTTGCAATGGATGCAATAGTTTGTGTTAGCATGCTCCTCTCTGAATAGCATGCATCCCTTTGGACAAGCGTGTATCTGCTGAGATGACATCTTGAGGTCACTGAGCAATTTTTTCGAATAGTAGAAGTTTTGCGGCAAGAGGTGCCCTTTCGGCAGAATGCTGCCAACGAGGACCAGAAGTTCATCGAACCCATCTCTGCACAGATTCCTGTGGCACTTAAAGGCCAAAAGGCGAGCGATGGTATCTAGTTGGGTAACATCTGTATTTACGTGTAGGGGTTTCTGCGAAGCAAACAAAGCCTCGTAATACTTCTTTGTGTTTTCCTCCGGCTCCTCACTTGTCTCCGCATCCCTAGATGTCTCCGCCTCTACATGAGGGCTTTCAGGCACATTACCATTAGCCAAGTTCTCTAGGCACCTATCAAACCCAACATCATATTCTCTCGTAGGCTGAATCTGCCGCACCTCCTTCCTAGCACGTTTCTTCGCCTTTTCTCCATGAAAAGTCCAAATCTTGTAGGACGGTTTGAACCCAGACTTGATCAGGTGAAGACTCATAGTTTCCTTGTCCTGTGTTTTTTGGTTGTTGCACTTACTACAAGGGCAAAAAACTGTCCTGGGTCTGCTAGGGATGTCAAACGCCCTGTCCACGAACTGCTTGGTCTTTTCTCCCCATTCCTCAGTATATTTCCACGGACCAATTCTGCCATCGTACATCCAGTCACGATTATCCATCCTCTAACCAGCACCAAAACAGACAAACTTAGAATTTATATCAAACATGATCCGCATTTTAATTTTTCCTTTTTTACGCATGCATCAACCTGAATCTCTACTAGGTGGGCTCCTAGCAGCCGCCGGATCCGTAGATTGAGTACGTTCTCCCTGCTCTACCCTGATCCGAGACAGAATTTCGGCAGCACCTCCCCGCTGCTCTCCCGATACACGTCTCGCCAAAAAGCCGAGAGGGGTGTGCATCCGGAGAACAACGGGGAGGCGCTGCCGAAATCCTAACTCGGATCGGGGTAGAGCAGGGAGAACGTACCCAACTACGCATCCGCCGACTGTCCCGATAAATGCCGTAAGAGTTACGCTTCATAATATGCGAGACCACTAATGCATATTTATCCGCGTAACCCTTACGGTCGGGAAAAGACGCCTAGGTAACGCGACATACTTGGTGATCTAGACCCACAAAAAAACCTAGGTACATAGGGGCGAGATTTTTACCCTTGACGCGTGAGCGAATCGGCGAAGAAGATCCGGGACGCCCCCTCAAAGACCCCGGCGACGCCGCCCCCGTGTCCACCTCGAAGAAGATCCGAGACGCCCCCTCAGAGACCCTCGCGGCGCCAACCCCCGTGTCCACCTCGAAGCATCGCCTGCATAGCGAGAAAATGAATTACTATGCAAGTGAACACAATTTATTTGACAACTTATGCAAGTCAACACAATTTATTTGACAACTTTTAATTAGAATTTCCTTGCAACACATTATCATATTTATTTTAGCTACCTAGATACACTATTAAATTAACATGCCTAAACAAAATCCTAAATTCTTTAGCATACACCATTAATTAACATGCCTAAATACACTATTTATTTAGCTACTCTAAACAACCTAAATCATATTTTACCTATTTATATTAGCTACCCTAAACAACCTAATTAACATGCTAATTAGCATGCTAAATGAAAAAAATCCTATACTACATTAAATCCCATATTACACCTAACTAACATGCTAATTAACATACAACCTAAATCATATACTACACAAAAAAATTGACAAAACAAATGAGCTCACCTAGCTAGTCACCTGCCGCCATTGGAGGGGCGAGGCCGAAGCCGGCCAGCAGCAGGGCGAGGCGGTGTGGGGGCGTCGGGCCGGTCGTGCTCGTGCGCCTCCTTGCGCGAGGAGGGAAGGGCTGAGGCGGCGCGAGGAGGGCACGGTGAGGCGGTGCGGGCTGGGGGCTGGGCACGGCGAGGCGGCGCTGGCTGAGGCGGCGCGGGCTGAGGCGGCGCGAGGAGGGCACAACAAGGCGGCGCGGGCTGGGGGGGCAGGGCGCGGAGGCGCGGGCCGGGGGCAGGATGAGGCAGCGCGAGGAGGGCACGACGAGGTGGCGCGAGAAGGGCACGACGAGGTGGGGCGCGAGGAGGGCACGGCGAGGTGGCGGCGCGTCGGGGCGAGGGAGAGTGTCGATGTGTGTTTGATGAATGGGTACGCGTTGTCGGGATCCCGATTCAGCTTGATCTAGGGTTCTGTGCTTTGCCGTGCGAATCCTCTTTGCCGAGCGCCACGTAGACATTGCCGAGCGAATCCCCTTTGCCGGGCGCCACGTAGGCTTTGCCGAGCGTAACTTTTTTGCCGTGCGCCGGAAGTTCTTTGCCGTGCGAAATATCCCTTTGATGTGCACCCCTACACGGCCAAGTGCTTTTTTTTGGTCATTTTGGCATTCAGTTTTATTTAGCAATTTTTCAGTTTTACAGTCCATCTGAGATCAGAAGTACCCATGTTGTATACCCATCTGAGACCTCTTTGCCGTGCAAATCCAACTTTGCCGTGCGCTTTGGCAGGATAATTTCCCTCTTCACCATTTTATACTTATTGTTAAGATTCAAATATATTTCAAAATTATATTAAACATGTATTTTAGCATGTGTATTATTTAATAATGTCATTATCATGATATTTTAAAACTACACGGATGAAGCCTCGCGTGGTGAAATCTAGGGGGTAGTGACCACTGGGGCACGCAGACCGTCGTTTTCGGGAGAGAACGACCGCCGGTGGCTACAATGTGCCAAAGTGTGCCAAAGCTAGCTTTCCATGTGTATATGGCCTAATCAAAACTAAACCTATCAAAAAGTATGTTGGTGGATCCTCGCGCGGTGAAATCTAGGGGGGTAGACCCCCGAGGCACGCAAACCGCCGTTTTCGGGAGAGAACGACCGCCGGTGGCTACAATGTGCAAAAGTGTGCCAAACCTAGCTTTCCATGTGCATATTACCTAATAAAAACCAAACCTATCAAAAAGTATGTTGGTGGAACCTCGCGCGGAGAAATCTAGGGGGGTAGACCCCCCGAGGCACGCAGACCGCCGTTTTCGGGGGGGGGGGGGTGGGAACGACCGCCGGAGCACCGGAATGCCACCAAAACGTGCATGTAGACCTAGGATATGTGTGAAAGTGTGGTGGAAGGTGTGATTCACTAAATGGTGCAAGGCATTGCTCCCATGTGTGATATTCCTCTCTTTCAGGTGATAACACTTGGAAGATTCCTCGACTTGTAGGCTGAAGTGTCCCGCTGCGGGTATACCGGTGGCTACAATGTGCCAAAGTGTGCCAAACCTAGCTTTCCATGTGTATATTACCTAATCAAAACCAAACCTATCAAAAAGTATGTTGGTGGAACCTCGCGCGGAGAAATCTAGGGGGGTAGACCCCCCGAGGCACGCAGACCGCCGTTTTCGGGAGAGAACGACCGCCGGAGCACCGGAATGCCACCAACACTTGCATGTGGACCTAGGATATGTGTGAAAGTGTGGTGGAAGGTGTGATTCACCAAATGGTGCAAGGCATTGCTCCCATGTGTGAGATTCCTCTCTTTCAGGCGATAACACTTCGAAGATTCCTCGACTTGTAGGCTGAAGTGTCCCGCTGCGGGTATACCGGTGGCTACAATGTGCCAAAGTGTGCAAAACCTAGCTTTCCATGTGTATATTACCTAATCAAAACTAAACCTATCAAAAAGTATGTTGGTGGAACCTCGCCCGGAGAAATCTAGGGGGGTAGACCCCCCGAGGCACGCAGACCGCCGTTTTCGGGAGAGAACGAACGCCGGAGCACCGGAATGCCATCAACACTTGCATGTGGACCTAGGATATGTGTGAAAGTGTGGTGGAATGTGTGATTCACCAAATGGTGCAAGGCATTGCTCCCATGTGTGAGATTCCTCTCTTTCAGGCGATAGCACTTGGAAGATTCCTCGACTTGTAGGCTGAAGTGTCCCGCTGCGGGTATACCGGTGGCTACAATGTTCCAAAGTGTGCCAAACCTAGCTTTCCATGTGTATATGACCTAATAAAAACTAAACCTATAAAAAAGTATGTTGGTGGAACCTCACCCGGAGAAATCTAGGGGGGTAGACCCCTCGAGGCACGCAGACTGCCGTTTTCGGGAGAGAACGACCGCCGGAGCACCAAAATGCCACCAACACTTGTATGTGGACCTAGGATATGTGTGAAAGTGTGGTGTAAGGTGTGATTCACCAAATGATGCAAGGAATTGCTCCCATGTGTGAGATTCCACTCTTTCAGGCGATAACACTAGGAACATTCCTCGACTTGTAGGCTGAAGTGTCCCGCTGCGGGTATACCGGTGGCTACAATGTGCCAAAGTGTGCCAAACCTAGCTTTCCATGTGCATATGTACTAAACAAAACCAAACCTATCAAAAAGTATGTTGGTGGAACCTCGCGCGGAGAAATCTAGGGGGGTAGACCCCCCAAGGCACGCAGACCGCCGTTGTCGGGGGGGAACGACCGCCAGAGCACCGAAATGCCACCAAAACTTGCATGTGGACCTAGGATATGTGTGAAAGTGTGGTGGAAGGTGTGATTCACCAAATGGTGCAAGGCATTGCTCCCATGTGTGACATTCCTCTCTTTCAGACGATAACACTTGGAAGATTCCTCGACTTGTAGGCTGAAGTGTCCCGCTGCGGGTATATCGGTGGCTACAATGTGCCAAAGTGTGCCAAACCTAGCTTTCCATGTATACATGGACTAACCAAAACCAAACCTATCAAAAAGTATGTTGGTAGAACCTCGCGCGGAGAAATCTAGGGGGGTAGACCCCCCGAGGCACGCAGACCGCCGTTTTCGGGAGAGAACGACCGCCGGAGCACCGGAATGCCACCAACACTTGCATGTGGACCTAGGATATGTGTGAAAGTCTGGTGGAAGGTGTGATTCACCAAATGGTGCAAGGCATTGCTCCCATGTGTGAGATTCCTCTCTTGCAGGCGATAGCACTTGGAAGATTTCTCGACTTGTAGGCTGAAGTGTCCCGCTGCGGGTATACCGGTGACTACAATGTGCCAAAGTGTGCCAAACCTAGCTTTCCATGTGTATATGACCTAATCAAAGCTAAACCTATCAAAAAGTATGTTGGTGGATGATACGTCTCCAACGTATCTATAATTTCTGATGTTCCATGCTTGTTTTATGACAATACCGACATGTTTTGTTCACACTTTATGTCATTATTATGCGTTTTCCGGAACTAACCTATTGACGAGATGCCGAAAGGCCAGTTGCTGTTTTCTGCTGTTTTTGGTTCCAGAAAGGCTGTTCGGGCAATATTCTCGGAATTGGACGAAATCAACGCCAAACCTCCTATTTTTCCCGGAAGGCTCCAGAACACCGAAGAAGAGTCGGAGAGGAGCCAGGGGGGCCCCACACCATAGGGCCGCGCGGGCCAGACCCTGGCCGCGCCGGCCTAGGGTGAGGCCACCCTGTCAGCCCTCCTGCGCCGCCTCTTCGCCTATATAACCCCTTTCGACCTAAAAACGCAGTACCAATTGACGAAACTCCAGAAAGACTCCAGGGGCGCCGCCGCCATCGCGAAACTTCAATTCGGGGGACAGAAGTCGCTGTTCCGGCACCTTGCCGGGACGGGGAATTGCCCCCGGAGCCATCTCCACCGCCGTCTTCACCGCCATCTTCACCGCCATCGCTGCCTCCATGATGAGGAGGGAGTAATCCACCCCCGTGATACGTCTTCGACGTATCGATAATTTCTTATGTTCCATGCCACATTATTGATGATATCTACATGTTTTATGCACACTTTATGTCATATTCATGCATTTTCTGGAACTAACCTATTAACAAGATGCCGAAGTGCCAGTTCCTGTTTTCTGCTGTTTTTGGTTTCAGAAATCCTAGTAACGAAATATTCTCGGAATCGGACGAAATCAACGCCCAGGTTCCTATTTT
The DNA here is from genome assembly GCF_019359855.2 of Lolium perenne. Classification (NCBI taxonomy): domain Eukaryota; kingdom Viridiplantae; phylum Streptophyta; class Magnoliopsida; order Poales; family Poaceae; genus Lolium; species Lolium perenne. Next base: position 26,191,473 of record NC_067248.2, on the reverse strand, counting down.
GCCCGGAAGCATCCAGAACACACGAGAACCGCCAGAGAGGGGGCACAGGGCCACCAAACCCTAGGCCGGCGCGGCCAAGGGGGGCCCGCGCCCCCCTATAGTGTGGCCACCCTGTCAGCCCTCCTGCGCCGCCTCTTCGCCTATTTAAAGCCTCCGTCACGAAAACCCTGATACGTTCGACGAAACCCACAGAAACCTTCCAGAGCCGCCGCCATCGCGAAGCCAAGATCTGGGGGACAGGAGTCTCTGTTCCGGCACGCCGCCGGAACGGGGAAGTGCCCCCGGAAGGCTTCTCCATCAACACCGCTGCCATCTCCACCGCCATCTTCATCACCGCTGCTGCTCCCATGAGGAGGGAGTAGTTCTCCATCGAGGCTCGGGGCTGTACCGGTAGCTATGTGGTTCATCTCTCTCATATGTGCTTCAATACAATAATCTCATGAGCTGCCTTACATGATTGAGATTCATATGATGATGCTTGTAATCTAGATGTCATTATGCTAGTCAAGTGAATTTTACTCATGTGATCTCCGGAGACTCCTTGTCCCACGTGTGTAAAGGTGACAGTGTGTGCACCGTGTGGGTCTCTTAGGCTATATTTCACAGAATACTTATTCACTGTTATGAGTGGCATAGTGAAGTGCTTATTTATATCTCTTTATGATTGCAATGTGTTTTGTATCACAATTTATCTATGTGCTACTCTAGCAATGTTATTAAAGTAGTTTTATTCCTCCTGCACGGTGTAATGGTGACAGTGTGTGCATCCGTGTTAGTACTTGGTTTATGCTATGATTATGATCTCTTGTAGATTATGAAGTTAACTATTGCTATGATAGTATTGATGTGTATTATTCCTCCTACATAGCATGAAGGTGACAGTGTGCATGCTATGCTAGTACTTGGTTTAGTCGAATTGATCTTTCATGCACTCTAAGGTTATTTAAATATGAACATTGAATTGTGGAGCTTGTTAACTCTGGCATTGAGGGTTCGTGTAATCCTACGCAATGTGTTCATCATCCAACAAGAGTGTAGAGTATGCATTTATCTATTCTGTTATGTGATCAATGTTGAGAGTGTCCACTAGTGAAAGTCTGATCCCTAGGCCTTGTTCCTAAATACTGCTATTGCTGCTTGTTTACTGTTTCACTGCGTTACTACTGCTGCAATACTACCACCATCAACTACACGCCATCAAGCTATTTTCTGGCACCGTTGCTACTGCTACTATTTATTCATACCACCTGTATTTCACTATCTCTTCGCCGAACTAGTACACCTATTTGGTGTGTTGGGGACACAAGAGACTTCTTGCTTTGTGGTTGCAGGGTTGCATGAGAGGGATATCTTTGACCTCTTCCTCCCTGAGTTCGATAAACCTTGGGTGATCCACTTAAGGGAAACTTGCTGCTGTTCTACAAACCTCTGCTCTTGGAGGCCCAACACTGTCTACAGGAAAAGGAGGGGGCATAGACATCAAGCTATTTTCTGGCGCCGTTGCCGGGGATGAAAGGTAAAAGGTACTCACACTCCGGATCTCGGCTACTAAGCTATTTTCGCCGTCGTAAGTACTCGAAGCTATTTCCTTTAGATCCTGCAATTGCATCTTTTTGTTTCTTGTTTTACACTAGTTAGGCATAATGGAAAACAACAAAAATATGAGAGATCTTTATGAACTTTATCTTGAATTAGGACATGATGTGTTTGAAGAGAGAATTAAAAAACCCATGGAACTTTATATGCATGCTAATGGGAATGTTATTAATATGAATGCTTTGAACACTATTGTTGCTAATGCTATGGAAAATTCTAAGCTTGGGGAAGCTGGTTTTGATGAGCATGATCTTTTTAGTCCCCCAAGCATTGAGGAGAAAATTTACTTTGATGATACTTTGCCTCCTATATTTGATGATGATAATAATAATGATAGCTACTTTGTTGAATTTGCTCCCATTACAACTAATAAAATTAGTTATGCTTATGTGGAGAGTAATAATTTTATGCATGAGACTCATGATAAGAATGTTTTATGTGATAGTTATATTGTTGAGTTTGCTCATGATGCTACTGAAAGTTATTATGAGAGAGGAAAATATGGTTGTAGAAATTTTCATGTTACTAAAACACCTCTCTATGTGCTGAAATTTTTGAAGCTACACTTGTTTTATCTTCCTATGCTTGTTACTTTGCTATTAATGAATTTGTTTATTTACAAGATTCCTATGCATAGGAAGCATGTTATACTTAAATGTGTTTCTAATTTGCCTCTTGATGCTCTCTTTTGCTTCAACTACTATTTCTTGCGAGTGCATCATTAAAACTGCTGAGCCCATCTTAATGGCTATAAAGAAAGAACTTCTTGGGAGATAACCCATGTGTTATTTTGCTACAGTACTTTGTTTTATATTTGTGTCTTGGAAGTTGTTTACTACTGTAGCAACCTCTCCTTATCTTAGTTTTGTGTTTTGTTGTGCCAAGTAAAGTCGTTGATAGTAAGGTTCATACTAGATTTGGATTACTGCGCAGAAACAGATTTCTTTGCTGTCACGAATCTGGGCAAAATTCTCTGTAGGTAACTCAGAAAATTATGCCAATTTACGTGAGTGATCCTCAGATATGTACGCAACTTTCATTCAATTTGAGCATTTTCATTTGAGCAAGTCTGGTGCCATTTTTAAATTCGTCTTTACGGACTGTTCTGTTTTGACAGATTCTGCCTTTTATTTCGCATTGCTTCTTTTGCTATGTGGGATGGATTTCTTTGTTCCATTGACTTCCAGTAGCTTTGAGCAATGTCCAGAAGTGTTAAGAATGATTGTGTCACCTCTGAACATGTGAGTTTTTGATTATGCACTAACCCTCTAATGAGTTGTTTTGAGTTTAGTGTGAAGGAAGTTTTCAAGGGTCAAGAGAGGAGGATGATATACTATGATCAAGGAGAGTGAAAGCTCTAAGCTTGGGGATGCCCCGGTGGTTCACCCCTGCATATATCAAGAAGACTCAAGTGTCTAAGCTTGGGGATGCCCAAGGCATCCCCTTCTTCATCGACAAATTATCAGGTTCCTTCTCTTGAAACTATATTTTTATTCGGTCACATCTTATGTACTTTACTTGGAGCATCTGTGTGCTTTTGTTTTTGTTTGTGTTTGAATAAATTGGATTACATCATTCTTGTGTGGGAAAGAGACACGCTCCGCTGGTTCGTATGAACACATGTGTTCTTAGCTCATAATATTCATGGCGAAGTTTCTTCTTCGTTAAATTGTTATATGGTTGGAATTGGAAAATGATACATGTAGTAATTGCTAAAATGTCTTGGGTAATGTGATACTTGGCAATTGTTGTGCTCATGTTTAAGCTCTTGCATCATATACTTTGCACCCATTAATGAAGAAATACATAGAGCATGCTAAAATTTGGTTTGCATATTTGGTCTCTCTAAGGTCTAGATAATTTCTAGTATTGAGTTTGAACAACAAGGAAGACGGTGTAGAGTCTTATAATGTTTTCAATATGTCTTTTATGTGAGTTTTGCTGCACCGTTCATCCTTGTGTTTGTTTCAAATAACCTTGCTAGCCTAAACCTTGTATCGAGAGGGAATACTTCTCATACATCCAAAATACTTGAGCCAACCACTATGCCATTTGTGTCCACCATACCTACCTACTACATGGTATTTCTCCGCCATTCCAAAGTAAATTGCTTGAGTGCTACCTTTAAAATTCCATCATTCACCTTTGCAATATATAGCTCATGGGACAAATAGCTTAAAAACTATTGTGGTATTGAATATGTACTTATGCACTTTATCTCTTATTAAGTTGCTTGTTGTGCGATAACCATGTTCACTGGGGATGCCATCAACTACTCTTTGTTGAATTTCATGTGAGTTGCTATGCATGTTCGTCTTGCCTGAAGTAAGAGAGATCTACCACCTTATGGTTAAGCATGCATATTGTTAGAGAAGAACATTGGGCCGCTAACTAAAGCCATGATCCATGGTGGAAGTTTCAGTTTTGGACATATATCCTCAATCTCATATGAGAAAATTATTAATTGTTGTTACATGCTTATGCATAAAAGAGGAGTCCATTATCTGTTGTCTATGTTGTCCCGGTATGGATGTCTAAGTTGAGAATAATCAATAGCGAGAAATCCAATGCGAGCTTTCTCCTTAGACCTTTGTACAAAGGCATAGAGGTACCCCTTTGTGACACTTGGTTAAAACATGTGCATTGCGATGATCCGGTAGTCCAAGCTAATTAGGACAAGGTGCGGGCACTATTAGTATACTATGCATGAGGCTTGCAACTTGTAAGATATAATTTACATGATACATATGCTTTATTACTACCATTGACAAAATTGTTTCGTGTTTTCAAAATCAAAGCTCTAGCACAAATATAGCAATCGATGCTTTTCCTCTTTGGAGGACCATTCTTCTACTTTTATTGTTGAGTCAGTTCACCTATCTCTCTCCACCTCAAGAAGCAAACACTTGTGTGAACTGTGCATTGATTCCTACATATTTGCATATTGCACTTGTTATATTACTCTATGTTGACAATTATCCATGAGGTATACATGTTATAAGTTGACAGCAACCGCTGAAACTTAATCTTCCTTTGTGTTGCTTCAATGCCTTTACTTTGAATTATTGCTTTATGAGTTAACTCTTATGCAAGACTTATTGATGCTTGTCTTGAAGTGCTATTCATGAAAAGTCTTTGCTATATGATTCACTTGTTTACTCATGTCATATACATTGTTTTGATCGATGCATTCACTACATATGCTTTACAAATAGTATGATCAAGGTTATGATGGCATGTCACTCCAGAAATTATCTTTGTTATCGTTTAACCTGCTCGGGACGAGCAGAACTAAGCTTGGGGATGCTGATACGTCTCCGACGTATCGATAATTTCTTATGTTCCATGCCACATTATTGATGATATCTACATGTTTTATGCACACTTTATGTCATATTCGTTCATTTTCTGGAACTAACCTATCAACAAGATGCCAAAGTGCCAGTTCCTGTTTTCTGCTGTTTTTGGTTTCAGAAATCCTAGTAACGAAATATTCTCGGAATCGGACGAAATCAACGCCCAGGTTCCTATTTTGCCCGGAAGCATCCAGAACACACGAGAACCGCCAGAGAGGGGGCACAGGGCCACCAAACCCTAGGCCAGCGCGGCCAAGGGGGGGCCCGCGCCCCCCTATAGTGTGGCCACCCTGTCAGCCCTCCTGCGCCGCCTCTTCGCCTATTTAAAGCCTCCGTCGCGAAAACCCTGATACGTTCGACGAAACCCACAGAAACCTTCCAGAGCCGCCGCCATCGCGAAGCCAAGATCTGGGGGACAGGAGTCTCTGTTCCGGCACGCCGCCGGAATGGGGAAGTGCCCCCGGAAGGCTTCTCCATCGACACCGCTGCCATCTCCACCGCCATCTTCATCACCGCTGCTGCTCCCATGAGGAGGGAGTAGTTCTCCATCGAGGCTCGGGGCTGTACCGGTAGCTATGTGGTTCATCTCTCTCATATGTGCTTCAATACAATAATCTCATGAGCTGCCTTACATGATTGAGATTCATATGATGATGCTTGTAATCTAGATGTCATTATGCTAGTCAAGTGAATTTTACTCATGTGATCTCCGGAGACTCCTTGTCCCACGTGTGTAAAGGTGACAGTGTGTGCACCGTGTGGGTCTCTTAGGCTATATTTCACAGAATACTTATTCACTGTTATGAGTGGCATAGTGAAGTGCTTATTTATATCTCTTTATGATTGCAATGTGTTTTGTATCACAATTTATCTATGTGCTACTCTAGCAATGTTATTAAAGTAGTTTTATTCCTCCTGCACGGTGTAATGGTGGCAGTGTGTGCATCCGTGTTAGTACTTGGTTTATGCTATGATTATGATCTCTTGTAGATTATGAAGTTAACTATTGCTATGATAGTATTGATGTGTATTATTCCTCCTACATAGCATGAAGGTGACAGTGTGCATGCTATGCTAGTACTTGGTTTAGTCGAATTGATCTTTCATGCACTCTAAGGTTATTTAAATATGAACATTGAATTGTGGAGCTTGTTAACTCCGGCATTGAGGGTTCGTGTAATCCTACGCAATGTGTTCATCATCCAACAAGAGTGTAGAGTATGCATTTATCTATTCTGTTATGTGATCAATGTTGAGAGTGTCCACTAGTGAAAGTCTGATCCCTAGGCCTTGTTCCTAAATACTGCTATCGCTGCTTGTTTACTGTTTTACTGCGTTACTACTGCTGCAATACTACCACCATCCACTACACGCCATCAAGCTATTTTCTGGCACCGTTGCTACTGCTACTATTTATTCATACCACCTGTATTTCACTATCTCTTCGCCGAACTAGTACACCTATTTGGTGTGTTGGGGACACAAGAGACTTCTTGCTTTGTGGTTGCAGGGTTGCATGAGAGGGATATCTTTGACCTCTTCCTCCCTGAGTTCGATAAACCATGGGTGATCCACTTAAGGGAAACTTGCTGCTGTTCTACAAACCTCTGCTCTTGGAGGCCCAACACTGTCTACAGAAAAAGGAGGGGGCGTAGACATCACCCCGAGGCTGAGGGCTTCGCTGTAGCTATGTGGTTCATCTCTCTCCCATGTACCTCAATACAATAATCTCATGAGCTGCTTTACATGATTGAGATTCATATGAGATTTGTATCACAATTCATCTATGTGCTACTCTAGTGATGTTATTAAAGTATTCTATTCCTCCTGCATGATGTAAAGTGGACAGTGTGTGCATCATGTAGTTCTTGGCTTAGTTTATGATCGTGATCTCTTGTAGATTATGAAGTTAACTATTACTATGATGGTATTGATACGATCTATTCCTCCTTTCATAGTGTGAAGGTTACGGTGTGCATACTATGTTAGTACTTGGTTTAGTCGAATTGATCTTTCATGCACTCTAAGGTTATTTAAATATGAACATTGAATTGTGGAGCTTGTTAACTCCGGCATTGAGGGTTCGTGTAATCCTACGCAATGTGTTCATCATCCAACAAGAGTGTAGAGTATGCATTTATCTATTCTGTTATGTGATCAAAGTTGAGAGTGTCCACTAGTGAAAGTGTAATCCCTAGGCCTTGTTCCTAAATACTGCTATCGCTGCTTGTTTACTGTTTTACTGCGTTACTACTGCTGCGTTACTACTGCTTGTTTACTGTCCTAGGCAAAGCACTTTTCTGGTGCCGTTGCCACTGCTCATATATATATTCATACCACCTGTATTTCACTATCTCTTCGCCGAACTGGTACACCTATTAGGTGTGTTGGGGACACAAGAGACTTCTTGCTTTGTGGTTGCAGGGTTGCATGAGAGGGATATCTTTGACCTCTTCCTCCCTGACTTCGATAAACCTTGGGTGATCCACTTAAGGGAAAACTTGCTGCTGTTCTACAAACCTCTGCTCTTGGAGGCCCAACACTGTCTACAGGAAAAGGAGGGGGCGTAGACATCAAGCTATTTTCTGGCGCCGTTGCCGGGGAGGAAAGGTAAAAGCTACTCACACTCCGGATCTCGCCTACTAAGCTATTTTCGCCGTTGTAAGTACTCGAAGCTATTTCCTTTAGATCCTGCAATTGCATCTGTTTGTTTCTTGTTTACACTAGTTAGGCACAATGGAAAACAACAACAAAATTGGTGAGCTTTTTAATCTTTTTCCTGATTTAGAATTGTTTGATGCGAAAATTAAAAAACCTATGGAACCTTATTTGCATGTTAGTAGCGATGTTATTAGTATGAATGCAATTACTGCTAATGCTATGGAGAAGTCTAAGCTTGGGGAAACTAGTTTTTGTGATCTTTTTAGCTTCCCATCTTTAGGGGAGAAAATTTGCTCTGATAATACTTTATCTCCCATATGCAATAACTCTAATGATGCTTGTGATATTTTAAATGCACCTACTGAAAGTATTCCGTATAAAATACCTATGAAAATTATTAAACGTGTTATGGATAACCACTATAAAGGGGATGGAACTGTCCACCCTAGAGATCATTTACTGTTTTTGCATGAATTATGCGGGTTATTCAAGTGTGCAGGTATCTCTATGGATGAAGTGAGGAAGAAGCTATTCTCTGTTTCGCTGTCTGGTAAAGCGGCGCATTGGTATAAATTGTTGGAGAATAGTCATTCTCTTGGTTGGGAGGAAATTACATCTCTCTTTTATTCTAAATTTTATCCTCCTCATGAAGTGCATATTGATAGGAATTATATTTATAACTTTTATCCTCGTGATGGAGAGAGTATTTCTCAAGCGTGGGGGAGATTGAAATCACTAATGCTCAAATGTCCCATTCATGAGCTCCCCCGTAATGTTATTGTTAATAATTTTTATGCGAGGCTTTCAGGACAACACAAGGACTATCTGGACGCGTGTTCGGAGGGATCTTTCACAAGCAAGGAGGTTGAAGCTAGGTGGGATCTTCTTGATCGGATTGAGGAGAACGCTGAAGGATGGGAGAACAACAAAGGTAAAGAGTCAGGTATAAATTATGATTATGAATGCATTGAAGCTTTTATGGATACCGATAAATTTCGAAATATGAGTGCTACTTATGGTCATGACTCTCAAGTTGCTGCAAATCTTTATAAAGCCTTTGCTTCTCATTTTGAATTGCCTAAAAAGAATTCTGATAAGTATCATGAACCTTTTAAAGAGGCTTGCATGAAGAATGAAATTGTTATTAATTATTGTAATAAGCATGCTCAAACCCCTAAGAATGCTATTTCCTATAAGCATGTTAATTTTTGTGGAATACATAGACCTTGTGGAATTAATCAAATCAAAGATGAATATTGTATCCATCATGCTAATGAAAAAACTAGAAAGTGGCTTAGGGCTCTAGATGATCTTGGTAAAAAAGTTTGTGCCCTCTATCCTTTTATTTGTGAAGTTTGCCATGAAGTGGGTCATTTTAATTTTCAATGCTCCTCCAATGATAATTTGAACCCAATGAGTGCTGCAAATTTGTATTGTGATGATGAAATTACTCCTAATCAGCATGATGAACTTACTTTATTTTTGGGGTGTGAAGAACTGTCGAGAAAAATCTCTTTGTTACATATGAGTGATCTTGATATTGATGATGTCCTGCATGGGTGTTTTTCTTATTGCATTGATAATAGCCATACAAATACTTACATACAAAATATTTTAGAAGATGGCACCTTGCCAAAATATGATAGGACCGCTGTGTGTTTTCAACTAATTAATGAAAAGGAGGGATCCTCCCAAGTTTCTTCTATTGTTTCTGAAAGTAAATCAGGTTATGCGGACAAGCCACCCTTCAAGCCTCTTCCTCCTAAAGAAGGGAACGAGGAGAAGGAAGAGGAGAAGAATAAGAAGGGAACGAAGAAGAAGAAGAAGAAGAAGAAGAAGAAGAAGAAGAAGAAGAAGGAGAATAAAAAGAAAGAGGTAACGGCGTATCCCCGCGTGAATGAGATAACGCTAGGTAACCGTAAGTATGTTGCTCCTAATGATTATTTTGATAATGAATCTGAATACGATGATCTTCCTATGCCCTTTACATACATTAGCAATCATGATTTGAATGAGCACACTACTTTTGATATTGCAAATCTCTGGGAAACTAATTCTGAAAATGATAATGATAATAATTGCCATAGTGTCAGTGCTATCCATGCTTCCTCTCATAATGATATAGAAAGCTCTAAGCTTGGGGAAGAGGTGTTTGAAAATCCTTTAGCTACTGGTCATTATGTTCTTGATACATCTCCTTCTAATAACAATGATGGTGTGGACACAGATAAACCGACTGTGAAAGATAACTATTCTATTTCCTATGATGACACTGTGCCTCCGATCTCTGATGATTATTATAAAGAATGCTATGATATAGGTTCTAACTATCCTTATGAAACTTGTCATAGTCATGATTGGATTACCAAAAACAATTCCCTTAATATGCAACTTGTTTACCATGTTCAAATTCTTGATAATAATCTTGCTCCAATTACTATTAATGAGAATAACTCTTCTTATGCCAAATTTAATGATACTTCTATGCATATGAACCATGATAAGAATGTTTTAAGTGATGGGTATATTGTGGATTTCATCAATGATGCTACTGAAAGCTATTATGAGAGAGGGAAATATGGTTATATGCATCTTAATAATATTAAGTTTCCCCTCTTTAAGTTGAGAATCTTGAAGTTACTCGTGTTTTATCCTCTTATGCTTGTCACTTTGTTCTTCATGAATTCATTTGTGTACAAGATTCCTCTGCATAGGAAGCATGTTAGGCTTAAATGTGTTTTGAATTTTCCTCTTGAAGCTCTCTTTTGCTTCAAATATTATTTCTTGCGGGTGCATCACCAAAACTGCTGAGCCCATCTTAATGGCTATAAAGAAAGAACTTCTTGGGAGATAACCCATGTGTTATTTTGCTACAGTACTTTGTTTTATATTTGTGTCTTGGAAGTTGTTTACTACTGTAGCAACCTCTCCTTATCTTAGTTTTGTGTTTTGTTGTGCCAAGTAAAGTCGTTGATAGTAAGGTTCATACTAGATTTGGATTACTGCGCAGAAACAGATTTCTTTGCTGTCACGAATCTGGGCAAAATTCTCTGTAGGTAACTCAGAAAATTATGCCAATTTACGTGAGTGATCCTCAGATATGTACGCAACTTTCATTCAATTTGAGCATTTTCATTTGAGCAAGTCTGGTGCCCTTTTAAAATTCGTCTTTACGTACTGTTCTGTTTTGACAGATTCTGCCTTTTATTTCGCATTGCCTCTTTTGCTATGTGGGATGGATTTCTTTATTCCATTAACTTCCAGTAGCTTTGGGCAATGTCCAGAAGTGTTAAGAATGATTGTGTCACCTCTGAACATGTGAGTTTTTGATTATGCACTAACCCTCTAATGAGTTTGTTTCGAGTTTGGTGTGGAGGAAGTTTTCAAGGGTCAAGAGAGGAGGATGATATACTACGATCAAGAAGAGTGAAAAGGCTAAGCTTGGGGATGCCCCGGTGGTTCATCCCTGCATATTTCAAGAAGACTCAAGCATCTAAGCTTGGGGATGCCCAAGGCATCCCCTTTTTCATCGACAAATTATCAGGTTCCTTCTCTTGAAACTATATTTTTATTCGGTCACATCTTATGTACTTTACTTGGAGCGTCTGTGTGTTTCTATTTTTGTTCTTGTTTGAATAAATGCTTGTGTGGGAGAGAGACACGCTCCGCTGGTTCGTATGAACACATGTGTTCTTAGCTTTTAATTTTCATGGCGAAGGTTGAAATTGCTTCGTTAAATTGTTATATGGTTGGAATCGGAAAATGCTACATGTAGTAATTGGTATGATGTCTTGAATAACTTGATATTTGGAAATTGTTGTGCTCTTGTTTAAGCTCTTGCATCATATACCTTGCACCTATTAGTGAAGAAATACATAGAGCTTGTTAAAATTTGGTTTGCATGAGTGGTTTCTCTAGAGTCTAGATATTTTCTAGTGAGGTGTTTGAACAACAAGGAAGACGATGTATAGTCTTATAGTGCTTGTAATATGTCTTTTATGTGAGTTTTGCTGTACTAGTTCGTGCTTGTGTTTGCTTCAAACAACCTTGCTAGCCTAAACCTTGTATCGAGAGGGAATACTTCTCATGCATCCAAATCCTTGAGCCAAACAACACTATGCCATTTGTGTCCACCATACCTACCTACTACATGGTATTTCCTGCCATTCCAAAGTAAATTGCTTGAGTGCTACCTTTAAACAATTCAAAATTTATCACCTCTGATTTGTGTCAATGTTTTATAGCTCATGAGGAAGTATGTGGTGTTTATCTTTCAATCTTGTTGGGCAACTTTCACCAATGGACTAGTGGCTTCATCCGCTTATCCAATAATTTTGCAAAAAGAGCTGGCAATGGGATTCCCAGTCCCAAATTAAATAACAAAAATAGACACTCCTCCATGGTATGTGATTGTTGGACGGCACCCGAAGGATTCGGTTAGCCATGGCTTGTGTAAGCAAAGGTTGGGAGGAGTGTCATCATAATAAAACTAAAATAAAAAGGCACTCCTTCATGGTATGAGATTGTTGGCAGGCACCCGAGGATTCGGTTAGCCATGGTTTGTGAAAGAAAGGTTGGAAGGAGTGCCACACAAAAATAAAATAAAATGGGAGCCGCTCTTTGAAGGTTTGACTGGCAAGGGGGTTAGAGTACCCGCTACCATTCGTTGACAACAACATACACCTCTCAAAACTTTATTTTTATGCTCTCTTTATGTTTTCAAAATAAAAGCTCTAGCACAAATATAGCAATCGATGCTTTCCTCTTTGAAGGACCATTCTTTTACTTTTATTGTTGAGTCAGTTCACCTATCTCTTTCCACCTCAAGAAGCAAACACTTGTGTGAACTGTGCATTGATTCCTACATACTTGCTTATTGCACTCGTTATATTGCTTTGCATTGACAACTATCCATGAGATATGCATGTTATAAGTTGAAAGCAACCGCTGAAACTTAATCTTCCATTGTGTTGCTTCAATACCTTTACTAAGAATTTATTGCTTTATGAGTAACTCTTATGTAAGACTTATTGATGCTTGTCTTGAAAGTACTATTCATGAAAAGTCTTTGCTATATGATTCAATTGTTTACTCATTGCATTTACATTGTTTTGAATCGCTGCATTCGTCTCATATACTTTACAATAGTATGATTAAGATTATGTTGGTAGCATGTCACCTCAGAAATTATCTTTTATCGTTTACCTACTCGAGGACGAGTAGGAACTAAGCTTGGGGATGCTGATACGTCTCCAACGTATCTATAATTTCTGATGTTCCATGCTTGTTTTATGACAATACCGACATGTTTTGTTCACACTTTATGTCATTATTATGCGTTTTCCGGAACTAACCTATTGACGAGATGCCGAAAGGCCAGTTGCTGTTTTCTGCTGTTTTTGGTTCCATAAAGGCTGTTCGGGCAATATTCTCGGAATTGGACGAAATCAACGCCAAACCTCCTATTTTTCCCGGAAGGCTCCAGAACACCGAAGAAGAGTCGGAGAGGAGCCAGGGGGGCCCCACACCATAGGGCCGCGCGGGCCAGACCCTGGCCGCGCCGGCCTAGGGTGAGGCCACCCTGTCAGCCCTCCTGCGCCGCCTCTTCGCCTATATAACCCCTTTCGACCTAAAAACGCAGTACCAATTGACGAAACTCCAGAAAGACTCCAGGGGCGCCGCCGCCATCGCGAAACTCCAATTCGGGGGACAGAAGTCGCTGTTCCGGCACCCTGCCGGGACGGGGAATTGCCCCCGGAGCCATCTCCACCGCCGTCTTCACCGCCATCTTCACCGCCATCGCTGCCTCCATGATGAGGAGGGAGTAATCCACCCCCGAGGCTGAGGGCTTCGCTGTAGCTATGTGGTTCATCTCTCTCCCATGTACCTCAATACAATAATCTCATGAGCTGCTTTACATGATTGAGATTCATATGAGATTTGTATCACAATTCATCTATGTGCTACTCTAGTGATGTTATTAAAGTATTCTATTCCTCCTGCATGATGTAAAGTGGACAGTGTGTGCATCATGTAGTTCTTGGCTTAGTTTATGATCGTGATCTCTTGTAGATTATGAAGTTAACTATTACTATGATGGTATTGATACGATCTATTCCTCCTTTCATAGTGTGAAGGTTACGGTGTGCATACTATGTTAGTACTTGGTTTAGTCGAATTGATCTTTCATGCACTCTAAGGTTATTTAAATATGAACATTGAATTGTGGAGCTTGTTAACTCCGGCATTGAGGGTTCGTGTAATCCTACGCAATGTGTTCATCATCCAACAAGAGTGTAGAGTATGCATTTATCTATTCTGTTATGTGATCAAAGTTGAGAGTGTCCACTAGTGAAAGTGTAATCCCTAGGCCTTGTTCCTAAATACTGCTATCGCTGCTTGTTTACTATTTTACTGCGTTACTACTGCTACGTTACTACTGCTTGTTTACTGTCCTAGGCAAAGCACTTTTCTGGTGCCGTTGCCACTGCTCATATATATATTCATACCACCTGTATTTCACTATCTCTTCGCCGAACTAGTACACCTATTAGGTGTGTTGGGGACACAAGAGACTTCTTGCTTTGTGGTTGCAAGGTTGCATGAGAGGGATATCTTTGACCTCTTCCTCCCTGAGTTCGATAAACCTTGGGTGATCCACTTAAGGGAAAACTTGCTGCTGTTCTACAAACCTCTGCTCTTGGAGGCCCAACACTGTCTACAGGAAAAGGAGGGGGCGTAGACATCAGTGGATGATACGTCTCCGACGTATCGATAATTTCTTATGTTCCATGCCACATTATTGATGATATCTACATGTTTTATGCATACTTTATGTCATATTTATGCATTTTCTGGGACTAACCTATTAAAAAGATGCCGAAGAGCCAGTTGTTGTTTTCTGCTGTTTTTGGTTTCAGAAATCCTAGTAAGGAAATATTCTCGGAATTGGACGAAATCAACGCCCAGGGGCCTATTTTCACACAAAGCTTCCAAAAGACCGAAGAGTCAACGAAGTGGGGCCATGAGGTGGCCAGGAGGTAGGGCGGCGCGGCCCAGGTCTTGGCCGCGCCGGCCTGTCTCCTGGGCCCCTCGTGTGGCCCCCTGACCTGCCCTTCCGCCTACAAATAGCCTTCGTCGCGAAACCCCCAGTACCGAGAGCCACGATACGGAAAACCTTCCAGAGACGCCGCCGCCGCCAATCCCATCTCGGGGGATTCAGGAGATCGCCTCCGGCACCCTGCCGGAGAGGGGAATCATCTCCCGGAGGACTCTACGCCGCCATGGTCGCCTCCGGAGTGATGTGTGAGTAGTTCACCCCTGGACTATGGGTCCATAGCAGTAGCTAGATGGTTGTCTTCTCCTCATTGTGCTTCATTGTCGGATCTTGTGAGCTGCCTAACATGATCAAGATCATCTATCTGTAATGCTATATGTTGTGTTTGTTGGGATCCGATGGATAGAGAATACTATGTTATGTTGATTATCAATTTATATCTATGTGTTGTTTATGATCTTGCATGCTCTCCGTTATTAGTAGAGGCTCTGGCCAAGTTTTTACTCTTAACTCCAAGAGGGTGTATTTATGCTCGATAGTGGGTTCATGTCTCCGTGAATCTGGGGGAGTGACAGAAACCTCTAAGGTTATGGATGTGCTGTTGCCACTAGGGATAAAACATTGATGCTATGTCCGAGGATGTAGTTATTGATTACATTACGCGCAATACTTAATGCAATTGTCTGTTGTTAGCAACTTAATACTGGAAGGGGTTCGGATGATAACCTGAAGGTGGACTTTTTAGGCATAGATGCATGCTGGATAGCGGTCTATGTACTTTGTCGTAATGCCCAATTAAATCTCACAATACTCATCATAATATGTATGTGCATGGTCATGCCCTCTCTATTTGTCAATTGCCCAACTGTAATTTGTTCACCCAACATGCTATTTATCTTATGGGAGAGACACCTCTAGTGAACTGTGGACCCCGGTCCAATTCTCTATACTGCAATACAATCTACTGCAATACTTGTTCTACTGTTTTCTGCAAACAATCATCTTCCACACTATACATCTAATCCTTTGTTACAGCAAGCCGGTGAGATTGACAACCTCGCTGTTTCGTTGGGGCAAAGTACTTGGTTTGAGTTGTGCAGGTTCCACGTTGGCGCCGGAATCCCTGGTGTTGCGCCGCACTATGTCTCGCCGCCATCAACCTTCATGTGCTTCTTGACTCCTACTGGTTCGATAAACCTTGGTTTCTTACTGAGGGAAACTTGCCGCTGTGCGCATCACACCTTCCTCTTGGGGTTCCCAACGGACGCGTGTCGAACGGAAAGATAATACGTCAACCACGCGCATCAAGCAAATTTCTGGCGCCGTTGCCGGGGAGATCAAGACACGCTGCAAGGAGAGTCTCCACATCCCAATCTCTTTACTTTGTTTTTGTCTTGCTTTATTTTATTTACTACTTTGTTTGCTGCACTAAATCAAAATACAAAAAAAATTAGTTGCTAGTTTTACTTTATTTGCTATCTTGTTTGCTATATCAAAAACACAAAAAAATTAGTTACTTATATTTGCTTTACTTGTTTCAACATGTTTCCTTTTAATTTTACCGTAAAAGACATGCCGGTAGGACGTGGGTCTATAATTGGAAGAAATAATATAGAAGAATTTTTCAATCATGTTAGTACCGTTGAAGATTTTGAAGATAGACACTTGGTAGAACTTGCTCCTACTTATGAAATTGCTGCTGCTGCTTTAGTTCGCATGTTGGAAACTAAATTTGTTAATCTCAATCCTATAATCCAACACATGTTTCTTACACTCGGTGATATGGAAGAAGGGGAAAAGAAAGATTTTGTTTTAGAAACCCTTCTTAGGGAATTTGGTGGTATAGCAAGAGAGGCTAGAAAGGTCTTTATTAAATATAAGATGCTTGATTTTTATACCAATTTTGTTAGTCTCCTTGAAAACATGGACATGGAGAGAATAAGGTACACTAATAATATTAATGATGGTGGGGAGATCAAAGCACCAATACCATGTAAGCTCCTAGCGATGAATGACGCACTAGAAAATAACTATGCTTGGCTTGTTCCTGAAAATTTGTTTGATGAGAGTAGCAAGCCCAAGACTAATGAAAAGGGAGCCGCTAAAACTTATGTATCCAATATACTATGCATGGTTGAGAAAACTCCAAACCCCGCTGTAGATGCACCATCCTTCGATAATTCTTGATATACACTTTCTGCGCCTAGCTGAAAGGCGTTAAAGAAAAGCGCTTATGAGAGACAATCCATGTTTTTTTTACTACAGTACTTTGTTTTTATTTTGAGTCTTGGAAGTTGTTTACTACTGTAGCAACCTCTCCTTATCTTAGTTTAGTGTTTTGTTGTGCCAAGTAAAGTCGTTGATAGTAAGGTTCATACTAGATTTGGATTACTGCGCAGAAACAGATTTCTTTGCTGTCACGAATCTGGGCAAAATTCTCTGTAGGTAACTCAGAAAATTATGCCAATTTACGTGAGTGATCCTCAGATATGTACGCAACTTTCATTCAATTTGAGCATTTTCATTTGAGCAAGTATGGTGCCTCAATAAAATTCTTCATTACGAACTGTTCTGTTTTGACAGATTCTGCCTTTTATTTCGCATTGCCTGTTTTGATATGTTCGATGGATTTTTCGATTCCATTGACTTTCAGTAGCTTTGTGCAATATCCAGAAGTGTTAAGAATGATTATGTCACCTCTGAACATGTATATTTTGATTGTGCACTAACCCTCTAATGAGTTGTTTTGAGTTTGGTGTGGAGGAAGTTTTCAAGGATCAAGAGAGGGAGATGATACAACATGATCAAGGAGAGTGAAAGCTCTAAGCTTGGGGATGCCCCGGTGGTTCACCCCTGCATATATCAAGAAGACTCAAGCGTCTAAGCTTGGGGATGCCCAAGGCATCCCCTTCTTCATCGACAACATTATCAGGTTCCTCCCCTGAAACTATATTTTTATTCCGTCACATCTTACGTGCTTTGCTTGGAGCGTCGGTTTATTTTTGTTTTTGTTTTGTTTGAATAAAATGGATCCTAGCATTCTTTGTGTGGGAGAGAGACACGTTTCGCTGTTGCATATGGACAAGTATGTCCTTAGGCTTTACTCATAATATTCATGGCGAAGGTTGAATCTTCTTCGTTAAATTGTTGTATGGTTGGAAACGGGAAATGTTGCATGTGGTAGTGTATAATAAAATACTTGTAGAACATTGAGCTTTGATAACTTGATTCTTTGCAAATGTTTTGAGGTATTTAGATGATAAGGCTTGCTGGATAAATAAGTTAAAATTAGTAGTGGATTGTTGTCTTTAAGCTTGTGTCGTACTACAAACTCTATTTAAATAGTTGAAGGCGTAGTTGGACTTGATAGCTTTCCATGTCTGAGAGTTCATCGTAATAACTAAGTTGTGCTGAAGGTCGAGGGAGCTAGCGGGGTACTTGTGCCACCGTGAACGGCCCTCCTTGGAGTAAATTTTAATCATGCTCTTAATGATGAACCTGCTAGTTGTTTGCAATAAGCTTGTGAGTTCTTTTTGACTAATGTTAAGCTACGGTTTTTGGCACTTCCACCATCCAAATTTGCTAGCCTCTTCGGTACTGTGCATTGCCTTTTGCTCACATTGAGAATTGTGCATACTTCGCCGGTACATCCAAACCCGTGGGAGAACTTTCTCTTGTTCTCCTACACATAAGCTCATACATCTCCTCAAAACAGCCACCATACCTACCTACCACAGCATTTCCATAGCCGTTCCGAGATATATTGCCATGCAACATCCATTTTTACATTACATGCCATGTTGTCATTTATTATTTATATATTGCTTTGCATGATCGTATACAGCTGATGTGTGGTTTACCCATGTTACGCTAGATCATTGCACATCCTGCTACACTGGCAGAAGCATACAGTTTCATACATCATGTTTCATTCATTATGAGTTATTTGTACCAAAAAGTGTGTTGTCATAATTAGGATGTTGCCCCTAAAAATGAAAAGAGCCGTGGAGGCCATCAAAAAGAAAAAAAAAGAAAAAGAGAAAGAAAAAATGAAAAAAAAGAAAAAAAAAAGGAAAAAAGAGAATAAAGAAAAAGGGGGCAGCATTACTATCTTTTATCCATACTTGTGCTCATGTTTTAGCACCCACATTATTCATAGTCATCATTTGTGCTCATGTTTAGCACCTACATTCATATGAGAGAGTTTTCATGTTTTACTAGTATAACTATGTGGGGAATTTACACTATAGAACTTGGGTTGTATATTCCAATGATGAGCCTCCTCAAAAGTGCTCTAGGTCTTCGTGAGCAACCAAGTTGGATGCACCCCCACTAGTTCCATTGGAGAGCTTTCATATACATATAGCTCTATGTGCATCCGTTGCATAGCAATCACTACTCCTTGCATTAGCTTCGATCATAAGGCTTCCTCTTGTCTAATGGTCATTTACAGCTTTGCAAGCCTTTCTTCCATTTGGCCTTCCAAACCCCCATTAACGTTCTTTATACCATAACATCCTGGTGCTAATACCAAATGCTTGCGCTCACCGGTTGAGTAGACTTCAAAACAGTTGATTCATGACGTTCATGTTTATGTTTACTTGACTGAATCCTTCTTATGTTGTGAAAATTTACTTGATGCTTGGAATGAAGGATAGAACTTCTATGCTGAATACTTAATACATCTTTAATGAACTTTGTACGGTTGCATGTCTTTAAAGCAATAGTTCATGAAAACTTCTAGCTTGTCTAACTCTTGCATTATCATCTCTTATATCAATATAGATACTTGCTTTGAATGATTTGATCTCAGCTCATATGCTTTACAATAGTATGATCAAGGTTATGATGGCATGTCACTCCAGAAATTATCTTTTTTATCGTTTACCTGCTCGGGACGAGCAGAAACTAAGCTTGGGGATGATGATACGTCTCCGACGTATCGATAATTTCTTATGTTCCATGCCACATTATTGATGATATCTACATGTTTTATGCATACTTTATGTCATATTTATGCATTTTCTGGAACTAACCTATTAACAAGATGCCGAAGAGCCAGTTGTTGTTTTCTGCTGTTTTTGGTTTCAGAAATCCTAGTAAGGAAATATTCTCGGAATTGGACGAAATCAACGCCCAGGGGCCTATTTTCACACGAAGCTTCCAGAAGACCGAAGAGTCAACGAAGTGGGGCCAGGAGGTGGCCAGGAGGTAGGGCGGCGCGGCCCAGGTCTTGGCCGCGCCGGCCTGTCTCCTGGGCCCCTCGTGTGGCCCCCTGACCTGCCCTTCCGCCTACAAATAGCCTTCGTCGCGAAACCCCCAGTACCGAGAGCCACGATACGGAAAACCTTTCAGAGACGCCGCCGCCGCCAATCCCATCTCGGGGGATTCAGGAGATTGCCTCCGGCACCCTGCCGGAGAGGGGAATCATCTCCCGGAGGACTCTACACCGCCATGGTCGCCTCCGGAGTGATGTGTAAGTAGTTCACCCCTGGACTACGGGTCCATAGCAGTAGCTAGATGGTTGTCTTCTCCTCATTGTGCTTAATTGTCGGATCTTGTGAGCTGCCTAACATGATCAAGATCATCTATCTGTAATGCTATATGTTGTGTTTGTTGGGATCCGATGGATAGAGAATACTATGTTATGTTGATTATCAATTTATATCTATGTGTTGTTTATGATCTTGCATGCTCTCCGTTATTAGTAGAGGCTCTGGCCAAGTTTTTACTCTTAACTCCAAGAGGGGGTATTTATGCTCGATAGTGGGTTCATGTCTCCGTGAATCTGGGGGAGTGACAGAAACCTCTAAGGTTATGGATGTGCTGTTGCCACTAGGGATAAAACATTGATGCTATGTCCGAGGATGTAGTTATTGATTACATTACGCGCAATACTTAATGCAATTGTCTGTTGTTAGCAACTTAATACTGGAAGGGGTTCGGATGATAACCTGAAGGTGGACTTTTTAGGCATAGATGCATGCTGGATAGCGGTATGTGTACTTTGTCGTAATGTCCAATTAAATCTCACAATACTCATCATAATATGTATGTGCATGGTCATGCCCTCTCTATTTGTCAATTGCCCAACTGTAATTTGTTCACCCCACATGCTATTTATCTTATGGGAGAGACACCTCTAGTGAACTGTGGACTCCGGTCTAATTCTCTATACTGAAATACAATCTACTGCAATACTTGTTCTACTGTTTTCTGCAAACAATCATCTTCCACACTATACATCTAATCCTTTGTTACAGCAAGCAGGTGAGATTGACAACCTCGCTGTTTCATTGGGGCAAAGTACTTCGTTCGTGTTGTGCAGGTTCCACGTTGGCGCCGGAATCCCTGGTGTTGCGCCGCACTACATCTCGCCGCCATCAACCTTCACGTGCTTCCTGACTCCTACTGGTTCGATAAACCTTGGTTTCTTACTGAGGGAAACTTGCCGCTGTGCGCATCACACCTTCCTCTTGGGGTTCCCAACGGACGCGTGTCGAACGGAAAGACAATACGTCAACCACGCGCATCAAGCAAATTTCTGGCGCCGTTGCCGGGGAGATCAAGACACGCTGCAAGGGGAGTCTCCACATCCCAATCTCTTTACTTTGTTTTTGTCTTGCTTTATTTTATTTACTACTTTGTTTGCTGCACTAAATCAAAATACAAAAAAAATTAGTTGCTAGTTTTACTTTATTTGCACGGCAAGGGGAGTCTCCACATCCCAATCAAAATACAAAAGAATACGACGATTTTAATTTTTTTTGCACGGCAACGATTTCTTTGCCCTGCGCGAGCACACGGCAATAGGTGGTTGCACGGCAGCGGCTGTTTTTCCCGTAGTGGAGAGAGTACTGCTACGATCCTTCCGATCGTCAACAGAGCAGACGAGGAACGATAAGTTATATACTTCAGACAAGATTAGTAGAGTGTCACATGGTGGAACAAGAATCAACTGAAGCCTGATGATGATGGGACCCCCGAACCTGATTATTGAAGGCCTCCATGCTGTAGCTGAAGCTGCAAGTCTGTGCGACCTACTCCACTGAGTGCTACGACAACTTCCACATCAGTGTTGACCTCCTCAGTTCGTCCATCGACTGTTCATTAATCTGGCACGGCATGCTTTCAGCGTACGCTTAATTATCTGCCTTTGGGCAGCTGGCGCGCTTGTCTGAACATGATTAAGATGCGTTTAGCGTGATCATTCGGGTGTGGAACTGACGAACAGGCTAACCAAGTAGCTGCCTCGCGGGCGGCCCAGCGCCCACTGAGATTTGGGGCTGATGCGGACACCCGGCGATGCCGACGGTATCTTTTGTTTCGTCTACTTTGGCTGCGCCTTCGCAGACACCGCGAGTTAGTGGTGTTATTTGTTTGTCATTAGTCGCTGTCTAGGGGGAGAAATCTTGTTTGTTCATGCAATCATGCTTCTTTGCGTAAATCAGCGCATATGTATTTCCCTTGTATCCTCATGAATACGACGATTTTAATTTTTTTGCACGGCAACGATTTCTTTGCCTTGCGCGAGCACACGGCAATAGGTGGTTGCACGGCAGCGGCTGTTTTTCCCGTAGTGGAGAGAGTACTGCTACGATCCTTCCGATCGTCAACAGAGCAGACGAGGAACGATAAGTTACATACTTCAGACAAGATTAGTAGAGTGTCACATGGTGGAACAAGAATCAACTGAAGCCTGATGATGATGGGACCCCCGAACCTGATTATTGAAGGCCTCCATGCTGTAGCTGAAGCTGCAAGTCTGTGCGACCTACTCCACTGAGTGCTACGACAACTTCCACATCAGTGTTGACCTCCTCAGTTCGTCCATCGACTGTTTATTAATCTGGCACAGCATGCTTTCAGCGTACGCTTAATTATCTGCCTTTGGGCAGCTGGCGCGCTTGACTGAACATGATTAAGATGCGTTTAGCGTGATCATTCGGGTGTGGAACTGACGAACAGGCTAACCAAGTAGCTGCCTGGCGGGCGGCCCAGCGCCCACTGAGATTTGGGGCTGATGCGGACACCCGGCGATGCCGACGGTATCTTTTGTTTCGTCTACTTTGGCTGCGCCTTCGCAGACACCGCGAGTTAGTGGTGTTATTTGTTTGTCATTAGTCGCTGTCTAGGGGGAGAAATCTTGTTTGTTCATGCAATCATGCTTCTTTGTGTAAATCAGCGCATATGTATTTCCCTTGTATCCTCATGAATACGACGATTTTATGTTCTACCGGAGGCAAAGCGGCAACTGATTTGCGCCCACTTCATAGTCAAAACCAGTTGCATTAGTTCTACTAGCTTTTTTTCGCTATTAGTTCAATTTGAAATAGCCCATATTTTCGAGGGCTTATGCGGGACGTCGGCTTGAAACCCTAGCGTCTACTCGAGAGAATGTCGATCTAAGCTACAGGAGTTGATTAAAAAGTACTGGTAATGATGGACTACATACATACGGTGGCGAGTATGCGTGTTTGGTGAGATATGCAAGAGATTTGATTTGACCTGGGCGTTACATGCCGTATCATTCCTTGATGCACCTGATGACTAAGTTTAGTATAGAATAACATGTTGTAGTAGTGGAGATGGTGAGGGGGCGAATTGACAGTGCAAGACTCATGTTGGTCTTGGCGCGTTCCGTCTCGGTTTCATGTTTTAAACTCTACAAAACAGTACGAGGCTAGATTTCATGTTTTAAACATACTACAATGTCTAGCATAATTTTTAAAAATAAAAATTAATTTAGGTGGTGAGGAGGTTCGAACTCATGACCTGGGATTGGGAAGCGCTTCACCCTAGCGTCTACTCAAGTTGCCGTAATTGCATCTGTAAACTATACCTGCCCCAGCGTATTCATGACTCGAGAAAATGTCGATCTAAGCTACAGGAGTTGATTAAAAAGTACTGGTAATGATGGACTACATACATACGGTGGCGAGTATGCGTGTTTGCTGAGATATGCAAGAGATTTGATTTGACCTGGGCGTTACATGCCGTATCATTCCTTGATGCACCTGATGACTAAGTTTAGTATAGAATAACATGTTGTAGTAGTGGAGATGGTGAGGGGGCGAATTGACAGTGCAAGACTCATATTGGTCTTGGCGCGTTCCGTCTCGGTTTCATGTTTTAAATTCTACAAAACAGTACGAGGCTAGATTTCATGTTTTAAACATACTACAATGTCTAACATAATTTTTAAAAATAAAAATTAATTCAGGTGGTGAGGAGGTTCGAACTCATGACCTGGGATTGGGAAGCAAAGGCTTCACCCTAGCGTCTACTCAAGTTGCCGTAATTGCATCTGTAAACTATACCTGCCCCAGCGTATTCATGACTCGAGAGAATGTCGATCTAAGCTACAGGAGTTGATTAAAAAGTACTGGTAATGATGGACTACATACATACGGTGGCGAGTATGCGTGTTTGGTGAGATATGCAAGAGATTTGATTTGACCTGGGCGTTACATGCCGTATCATTCCTTGATGCACCTGATGACTAAGTTTAGTATAGAATAACATGTTGTAGTAGTGGAGATGGTGAGGGGGCGAATTGACAGTGCAAGACTCATGTTGGTCTTGGCGTGTTCCGTCTCAGTTTCTTTTAAACTCTACAAAACAGTACGAGGCTAGATTTCATGTTTTAAACATACTACAATGTCTAGCATAATTTTTAAAAATAAAAATTAATTTAGGTGGTGAGGAGGTTCGAACTCATGACCTAAGCTAGAGGAGTTGATTAAAAAGTACTTGGGAAGCACCTGATGACTAAGTTTAGTATAGAATAACATGTTGTAGTAGTGGAGATGGTGAGGGGGCGAATTGACAGTGCAAGACTCATGTTGGTCTTGGCGCGTTCCGTCTCGGTTTCATGTTTTAAACTCTACAAAACAGTACGAGGCTAGATTTCATGTTTGGCGCGTTACGTCTTGGTTTCATGTTTTAAACTCTACAAAACAGTACGAGGCTAGATTTCATGTTTTAAACATACTACAATGCACTACGGGAAAACATGCCTTTGCCGTGTTGGCCAAATACACGGCAAAGCCTCTTCGGAACACGGCAAAGTCCACACGGCGAAAAACAGCACGGCAAAGGATCTTTGCCGTGTGCCTTTCCGCGCGGAACACGGCAAAGCCTTTGCCGTGTGCCTTTCATCCAGGAGCACGGCAAAAATACAGTTGATGGAACCTCGACTTAACAGACGGCGCCACGTCAGATGGTTTTTGCCGTGTGCATCAAACCAGAGAATACGGCAAATATTTAAATATTCGCCGTGTGCCTACAATATAGGACCACGGCAAAATATTTTCTTTGCCGTGTGCCACACCATGAGACGAGCACGGCGAAGAAAAAGCCCCGGCTCACCCCTTTCCCTGCTTTGCCGTGTGCCACAGACTGGGGAACACGGCAAAGATCCTCCCTCTTTGCCGTGTGCCACCAACTACGGAGCACGGCAAAGGCCGTTTGGCCTGACCAAATGGGCGCTCCGGGTGCACAGGCTGCTGCCACGTGTGATCTTTGCCGTGTTCATGCACACGGCAAAGATCTTTGCCGTGTGTATGCACACGGCAAAGGGCACACCCAGTTTTTTTTTTGATTGTTTCCTTTTAATCCCTGCATAGAAAGCAATAAACATACATACAACAGTTTAAAACTCACAAATATCATCATATATCGCCATATATTCCCATATCATCAAAGCCGGTGTCACCATATCATCATAACCACATAAATAACAACAAAATAGATCATCAAATGTCCATACAAGTCACATAGAAGTCACATATATAGTTCATCCAATGTCCATACAAGTCACATAGTCCATCAAATGTTCAAAGAAGTCATATAGTCCATAGTGGTTACATATCCATAGTGCAAAGTACATAAACACCATTAGATAAGGCAAAGCTAGCCACATGTCCACCGCAAACACATGAAAACCTTGATGATCAAGGGCTCTACATGTTGGCCACGCCGGTGATGATCAAGGGGCATCATGTTGCGCATCCTACAAGTTTCAAATCAAGAGGGCATTGTGAGATTGGCACATCATATATTTTTGACAAGTTGCAATTTTGACAAGTTTGGACAATAAAGTGAGATTGACAAGCCATATATGTTTGATAAGTTGCAATTTTGAAGAGTTTGAAGACTAGAGCGAGTGAGGCTAAACTTAGAAGCGTGTGAGACACCAATTTAGGAGAACTAACCTGGAACAACGCGCGTTGGTTCCCCATGTTCGCGCTTTGCTGAGCTGACGTACGAGGCGTCGGTGTGATTTCAACTTCACCTTGGGCCGCATGGTTGGAGCCGCCAACCGAACTCTGTGACTACAACAACAAATGGTGAGCATTATTTAACAATAGATGCAAAGACAGCAAAATGGCATATGTACTGACTACTTACCCAAGGGAAGGTGAAAGGAGGAGGATGAGGACCAGTCCCGCCAGTCGGTATCAAGGATTGCATCTGGACTCTCATAACCTCCAGCATCTGCTGCTGCTGGATCAGGGCCTGCTGTTGCTGGGCCAGCTGCTGCTGCTGCTGGCTCACCAAAGTCTCCATGTCCTCACGTCGCCTCCTTTCTTCAGCCACCTCATTCTACGTTGTGCCATTTGTTTTGTCATGATTGTTGCAGCAGAAAATATGAAACGAAGTGTAGATTGGGAAGGATAAAGAACATACCCGAATCTCCTCCATAGCTATGGTCCCAAGCCGTGGGCGTTTCTCAATAGCGGGCTGGGAGCTCGTCCTGCCCCTTCGGAGCTGGGAGAGAGTAGGAATGGTCTCAGGGGGAATGTTGCCATCTGCAATCCATAAGCGCCCATTCCTCTGGCCTTCTCCCGCTAGCACAGCAACCTCAGGGTCAAAGTCGGAAGTGCGAGGGTCGGCGTCGTCCCCGTGTACCTCCTTGAACTTCTGCACGAACTTGGTACTCCGCAACTCTGATCCTTTATTCACCCACATCGACCCCGTTGTAGGATGAGGCTTTTTCCTTGTATGCATTGTTTCCCAAAACTCGAATACGTTGGGATCCACGCCTGTCTTTTTAGCCTACAAAAGAGATAGCATTTTAATACATGTAGTAGCTAGTCCGCGAGCATGCATCGTTCCATGGACCATCAGGTTAATTATTGCACTAACCTGCAGGCTAGCTCCATGGACCATGCATGCACGTAGCTAGTTGGTAATGGCTGATTAGTTAAGATTGATTATTTGGACCATGCATGCACGTATATTTTTTTGTTTAATTGTAGCTAGTACTACGATCTAAGTGTGTATATTGTATTGTTGCCTAAATGATTAGAGAAAATTCCTTATATGACACTGCCTTTTAAGACCACAAAGTTAATGCCATAGCACATTATATATTGGTTTCATGTCTTTGACAGCCAAGATAATTTTACTTGCATCATTTAAAAGAACCTGCTGACTATAAATGTTATAATATACGTATGTCTCAACTACTGTGTGCACTTTCATGGTAGGAAAAATTCCATCAGTTGCCAATTCTATTGTATACTTTATTTCAGGTTGCTTCCTTAAGGGAACAATTATATGAAAGAATTTTGCCATACTGCCCCCAGCTAGAATTTAGCATCTCTACCATATCAACAGTAGTTTGTTATGTTGGATTACTGTTTATTTCAAAGAAGTGCAGTGCTCACCTCTCTTCTCCTGGCGACCTCGAGAGGGAGGCTGCCCTGGACGTGTGAAGCACCGTCCATCATCGCTCGGTAGGTCTGTCCCTCCTCGTGCTTCTTCTTGTACTCGTCGCTTGTCCAGCGCTTCACCATGGCCGCGTAGCATTTCTTGTTGGAACTCACATACTGAGGAACCACCTGCACAAAACACAAATATTAATGAAACGGGATGTTTTTAACAAGTCAAAAATTCACATTTGTATGAAAATACACAGATTGTTAGCTGCATGTAGGTGTGGGAATGTTGCGCAGGCCTACCTGCATGTACTGCCAAGCATGCAAATGCTTATTTCGAGCTTGCGACTTGCTAATGCGGACGTTGCGCTTCTCGGCGTACCAATTGAGAACGCAGCTCACACGCGCATCATAGTGCATGTCCGTGACCATCTTGGTACAAATATTGAACAACACGGCCTTGCATTTTTCGTGCTTCCCCGGCTGCATGGTAAAGTACTTCTGCAAGCATGCACAAAGGTAAAAAGGGTGAAAGCTATTATAGTGCTGCTATTGTCAAAGGCATTACTAAATGAGGAGAAGTGAATGGAACTTACCCAGAAAAGACATTGCACTTGCTCCTGCATGTCTCTATACTCGGGGCTCGGGTTCTTTGCATACTTGTAGTCCTCCCAGTACCAAGCTACAGTTCTTTCACCACTAGGGAGCTTCACAATCCCAGGAAAATTTCTTCTCATGATGCAGCCAAGAATGCTCGAATAGGTGCGAGGCGGCGTGACATCATTCTTATATGCAAACACCCTGCACAATGAAAATAAAATAAACACATTAGAATAAAAATGAGTAGAGCAAAAAAATATTAGAATGCAAGCACAATTGATACGTACCTAGATCCAACGGGTTCGAGCTCAAGATGGCTGTGAGCGTAAGGTAGGTCGGGGAGCCCGCTGGCCCCACGCTGCCTACGAGTGATAGCCGGGGCATTCAGCAACTCCTCTTCAGACTCAACGTACTCCTCTGGCTCTACCCATTGCCTCCCATCATCATCATCATAGGTCATAGCCTCGTCCTCAGAGCTGCTCTCCACCTCCTCCTCCTCCTGAGAGGCCCTAGTCTCCGCATGCCGCTCCTCATCTGAGTGACAAATAAAACTAGGGTGAACAAGCTCGTGCAATTCCTCCTCTCCACCATCCTCCACGTCCGCCTCCACCTCCTCCTCCTCGGCTAAGGGGCGACTAGTCGGACGCCTCGTCCTCCTCCTCCTACGTGGAGCGTCGGCTGGGGGAGAACTAGCTGGGGGAGGACTGTCTCGAGGAGGACTGTCTCGAGGAGGACTGTCTCGCTGTCTCGAAGTGGATCCTGAAGGGCCCCCAACAACCTTCTTGACGGATGTCACAATATTCGCCAATTTCTTGACTCTCTTCTTGGCGGTCTTTGCCGCCCCCTTTCCTTTTCCGCCTCCTCCCCGTGGCATCTTTCAATCACCTGCATTGACAAAAAAGATTAGTTTCATTAGTACACATGATACAAAAGTGATATAAGTAGATGAATATTAATAAGGACATCAACAAGTAAATTAAGAATATTATAATGCAACAAATTATGTACAAAACCATCCACAAGTCGATAATGCAAAATTATAGGGTAGCCTAACAATCACATAGAGTTCTCACAAATAGGCTAGTTTTACAATAATTATTACATAGAGTTGCTACAAACTTTAGTATCCATTGTCCGGCTCATCGCGAGCAATTGTGCGAGCAGTTGTGTCATCATCGCTATCATCGTTGCCCCACCAATCATCCACGTAACCTGGCGGTGGTCCCACGGGATCATCGGCGTCAAGGCCTGCACGAAAGCGCTCAAGCAATGTCAAGTCTTGTTGGTTCTCGACATCCTCAACTTCATCTTGCGCCGTGTCTTCATCCATGCCCGTAGCTTCGTGTTCTTCCTCCATGTCCTCATTTGAAGGCAAGTCGATAGTAAATTTCCCTGGTAGCCCTTCTTCCTGATAGAAGTCGCCGTCGTATGTAGAGGGGTCTAGGCGACGGTAATCTTCACTGTTTGGCAAAGGAGGCCTGTTGTGCGTCGGTACCGTGATCACAACATCCCAATTCAGTAGACCTTTTCTCGGGTTCTTGCACGCGTATGGGAGATAGAATACTTGGAAAACCTGGGTAGCCAATATATATACATCATCTCCAGCATATACCGAGCTTCGGTCAACTTCAACCAACCCAATCTCAGGTTTCCGTTTCACCCGACGTGGGTCGAACCAATGACATTTGAATACAACAGGATTTAGCCCTTTGCCAAAGCCATAATTCAGCTCGTATATACCCTCGACTCTTCCATAGTAATGGAGTCCATCCGAGCCTTCACATAAGACCCCGCTATTTATTGTCTTCCGGTTGGGACGGCTCTGTGTGTACTCGTGGGTATGGAAGCGATACCCATTCACGTCATAAGCATTGTATGACGCCGTGGAATACTCAAAGCCATTGGCAATTTTTCGCAGCTCGGGATTCATCTCTCTATCCCTTTTTGCCTACAAGTTACAACGCCAAGTTTAGTACGAAAAGTGTTCGATGGGTGTCGATACTACAATCGAAGTTAGATAGAATAGTACCAAAGACGAGAACCAACTAATGAAACCGAATCCACCACCCTTTTTAAAGAGCTCGTCCTTTTCTTTGTAGTTAGGACCCCTGCTCCGTACCTTCCAGTATTTTTCATTGAATTGTCTATGGCAATGAAAAGGAGAAGAGTTAGCCACGAACTAATAACGAGTAAATGTTTGCAACAACTAAGCATTTAACACTTACTCGATGTACGGCTTCACTTCGTCCATGCTTTTCAGAACATATGTGTGGATCTCTTCCCACTCTTGATTTTTGATACACTTTTTCTGTGTGCCACTTGATTTGCCACCCAGCCCGATGAAGATGCTAAGTTGTGCAACATCTTTAGGGTCGGCAGCATTGTAACGAAGCACTGGATTGTGTCGAGTAGCAATGTTTTCATCATAGTACTTTGTCGTGAAGTTTGACACTTCCACCTTAAGAACAGCCTCGGCAATGGATGCCTTGATCTTGCATTTGTTGCCACACATTTCACGAAGCTTCTTCGTTTCTCTCTCAGGCCCATACTGCCAACGGGTTTGCACAGTGCCCCCCAGCAACGCCTCCCACGGGAGATGCAGGATCATATGCTGCATCGGATTAAAGAACCCTGGCGGAAGGAGCATCTCTAGCTTGCAAAGCAACTCCGGTGCCTGGTCATGCAGCTTCTCAACCACTTTACGGTCTAGCTCCTTAGCACAGAGCTGGCGGAAGAAAAAGCTCAACTCTGACAGCACTAGCCAAGTCTCCTCGTCGACAAAGCCTCGAATCATCACCGGCATTATCCGCTCTAGCCATACGTGATAGTCGTGACTCTTGAGCCCTCCTACTCGCAACGTGTCAATGTTTGCACCCCTCGCCCAGTTAGCTACGTACCCATCAGGAAAACACAAGCAGTCCACGATCCACCTGAATATGTCTCTCCGATCGGACCGTGAAGGGCAGAATCGGGCCTTTGGCTTAGACCACTTGGGGCCTTTGACTCCAGGAGGCTTCATGTCGTATTCTGGCCTATCGCACCACTGTTGTTGATCGATTCGTGCCTTAATGTTATCTTTCGTCTTCTCAGTGTCCATGATGGTGCTCCAAAGGGCCTCAGCGATATTCTTTTCAGTGTGCATTACATCAATGTTATGCGGGAGCTCGAGCTGATGAAAATAAGGGAGTTTCCATAAGCATGGAATGTGAGTCCACTGGTGTGTCTCTCCATATCCTTCGAAACCATTCCCATTGGCATTAGGGCGGAGAGCTTCCAACTTAGCCTTGATTTCGGCGCCGGTCCTCAACCGTGGTCGTGGAGTAGTGATAGCAACGCCTTTCTTGAACCTCTTTTTGTCACTCCGGAATCTATGATTCTGGTCAAGGAACTTTCGATGTTCGTCAAAGCAGGAATACTTGCCTCCCTTTGTCAGCCAGAAGAAAGTCACTGCCTGCCTACACACAGGGCAAGGCCACTTCCCATGTGTACACCAGCCGCAGAACAAAGCACGTGCCGGTAGGTCATGCAGAGATGTGTGGTACCAGACATACATATCAAAGTGCTTTTTTGTTACGGCGTCATATGTGCGCACCCCGCGCCCCTCCCATCCAACAAGCAAGTCATCCACCAACGGTTCCAGGTACACGCTCATGTTCTTACCCGGGTATTTTGGCCCTGGGATTATGAGCGACACAAACATGTTCTGCGATCTCATGACAACGCCAGGGGGCAGGTTCAGGGGAATAACAAATACGGGCCAACAACTATATGTCGCAGCTGACATGCCATATGGATTGAACCCATCCGTGGATATCGCAATTGCCACACTCCTTGGGTCGCCTGCTTTCTTCGGATGCAAAGCTGCGAACTTCTGCCATGCTGCACCATCCGATGGATGTATCATCTTCTCCTTACGATATCTATGCCCCAATGAGGGCCAGCGCATCTGTTGGGCAGATTCCTCCGTCATGAAAAGCCGTTGGATCCTCGGGAGAAATGGAAGGTACCGGAGGATCTTTTGGGCAACCCCTGTCTGCCTTTTCTGACCATTACCGGAGTCCACCTCGAAATACCTAGAGGATTTGCATTTGATGCAATACTTTCCTTCAGCATGTTCTTTCCTGAATAGCATGCATCCCTTTGGACAACAATGTATCTGCTCATATGGCATCTTAAGTGCACTGAGGATTTTGTTAGACTCATACATGTTCTTCGTTAGGAGGTGCCCTTGCGGCAGAATGCTGCCAATGATAGTCAGAAGATCATCGAACCCATCTCTACTCAAGTTCCTATCGCTCTTGAAGACCATTAGGCGAGCGATTGCATCCAGCTGGGTAACCTCTGTAAGTGAATGAAGAGGTTTTTGCGCGGCAAACAAAGTCTCGTAGAACTTCTTTGTGCTCGGCTCCGGCACCTCAGTTGTGTCCGCCTCCTCAGGGGTCTCCGCCTCCTCATGTGTCTCCACCTCCTCAGGTGCGTTTGCATCAAGAAAGTCATCCAGGCAGTTATCAAACCCAGCACGAAAATGTCCCGCTGGCTGACTCTGTTGTGACTGCTGTGACTGCGTTCTCGCACGTTTAGGCGGCTTTTCGCCATGGAATTTCCAAACATGGTAGAACGGTGTGAACCCTTCCTTGATCAAGTGTTTACTAACGTCATCCTTATTCTGTCGTTTCTCGTTACGGCATTTCTTGCATGGGCAGAATATTTTTGCGGGCTTGCTGGGGTCTGCAAACGCATTTTCCACAAATTGCTTGGTCTTGTCTCTCCATTCAACTGTAAAGTCCCACTTGCTGTTTCTGCCCGTGTACATCCAATCGCGATTCTCCATCCTTCATTAGTGCCAAAACATTCATACAATCCTTTCAATCCACATTTCACAAATAATTGCAACCGGTATTAGTTCCATGGTTTGTCACAAGTTTTACGTCACTCATCCTATGGCTGTACTAGGATCCTAATCCCACCCGAGGATGTGCAGATTGGATACGTTCTCCATGCTCTAGCCGTACCAAGACAGAATTTCGGCAGCACCTCCCCGTTGTTCTCCAGATACACGTCTCGGCGAATAGTCGAGAGGTTGTGCATCCGGAGAACAACGGGAAGGCACCGCCGAAATCCTGTCTCGGAACGGACTAGAGCATGGAAAACGTACCCAATCTACACATCCTCCGGCTGTCCAAAAAACGTGGACAATCCGGAAGAGTTACGGTTATAAATATGCAACTTAAAGCATATTTATTCGCGTAGCCCTTCCGAACGGGAGACACCTAGGTTTCGCGACCGACTTGGTTGTCTAGACACAAAAAAAATCCTAGGCACGAGAGGTGGAAAGGCCTTACCCTCGAAGCGTAATCGATCGCCGCCGAAGATGCCCTGCGAAGACGGCGCCCTACCCTCAAACTCGACGCAGATCCTGCAAAAATAATTATGTAAATACTCTTCTTCTATTTAAACAAAAAAAATATACAGTGTCCTACTGCTTGAGCGTAAATAAAAATTAGTACACTTCTATAGCCAATTATTTGCACAAACAGTGTAAACAAAACGAAGGCACTACAGCATGAGGAAAATCTGCACCAAAAATAGACACAATAGTGTAGTGGCATAATAAACACCTTGAAGAATACGAATGTTCTGTTACCCAATGTCATAACATAAGCAGACACTCCAGAATGCAAGTATTTGCATACTCTGGAACAACAACTGCTTGTCTATGAATAGAGGAGATTTGGGAACAAATGGGAAGACACATACCTGCCTGTGTCGGCGGCGTGCCGAGGCGGAGCAGCGGGGCCGAGCCGCAGCGGGGCCGACAGGCAGCAGCAACAGCACGTCAGCTAGCCCGGGCCGCCACGGTGCCGCATGGCGGCGGCGTGCCGGAGCAGCAGCAGCGCGCAGCCGTTGCAGCACCGCGGAGCAGCAACACCGGCCGGGCGACGGGCTCGCAGCAGCAGCTCCGGGCGGCGTCCTCGCAGCAGGCGGAGGGTCGCGCAGCAGCTCCGAGTGACGGCCTCGCAGCAGCAGCCCCGGGCGGCGGGCTCGCAGCAGCAATTCACCGGCCGGGCGACGGGCTCGCAGCAGCAGCTCCGGGCGGCGGCCTCGCAGCAGGGCGGAGGGGTCGCGCAGCAGCTCCGAGCGACGGCCTCGCAGCAGCAACTCACCGGCCGGGCGACGGGCTCGCAGCAGCAGCTCCGGCGGCGGCCTCGTGGGCGCGGGCGCGGGCAGGGGCAGGGGCAGGGGACGGCGGGCGTGGGCGCGGCAGGAGCAGCAGCAGGGGCGGCGGGCGGCGGGGGCGGGCAGGGCCAGGGCGGCCGGCGGCGGGCAGCGGGGGCGAGCTAGGGCGCGAGGAGGCGGTGGCGCGGAAGCGAGGTTGGGGCGCGGCCATGGTCGACAGCGGCGCGAGGTTGGGGGCGGCGGCGTGGGGGCGCGAGGTTGGGGACGGCGGCGTGGGGTCGCGAGGTTGGGGACGGCGGCGCGGGGGGTCGGGTGCAGGAAGATTGCGTTTTTTTCCAATCGAACACTTCCAGCCATAAAACCCTAAGTCCCTCGCCTTTGCACACGGCAAAGGCCCCTTCGCCGTGAACCCATCAAGAAAGCACACGGCATATCCCATTTGCTGTGTTCCCACCAAAAGTGCACACGGCAAAGGTTATTTCAATTTTTTTTTGATTTCCCTTCCTTCTTTTACTAAAATGAACGGAACACGCCAATCGGGTTAGGAACGCGCGAAATCGAGGTTACCTTTACACATAAAATAACGTGTCCCGGTTCTAAAAATGATTTTTCCAAAAAATTTGGGGCGACAGAAAGTGGACGCTTAGTTCAAATCCGGACCGTTTCCAGCGGAATCGGCAGGACACCGCACGGAGCCGCGTGTCTACCCAGAAAGCTAACCCGTGCGGCACGCATGTGATCTGTGGTGTATATGCGTTCCTCTATCAACTTGCAGAGGTCCCGTTGAATTATTGAATGCGCCCTCTGTAGGTGCTTCACAAAAATAGCCCGCTTCGGCACTCGGGAAATGGGAAACGGGTTTTTCGTTGCACCGAAAGGGAAACACTGCATACGGTGTTGCTTCCCTTCCCAAGGCACACGCACGTGCCCGATATGGGCTCGTTCCGATGAACTATGCGTGTCCGGAGGGCAATACCTAGCTCTTTTGCCCTAATAGCCATGTAACTCCGGACATGATAGCTCATTTCGTGAAGGGTTTTTCAGAAGAACATCCGTATCCCGCATCCGTCTTTTGTTCTCGCTACTAGGTCACATAAAACGACGCCCCGCAACGTCTCGCATATTTCCGACTTTGTTTCGATACATTTCTGCCCAAAATGGGACCCACATGAAATGACGAACCACCACAACCGCAGGCCGGGGTTCACCGGGTTAGGAACGCGCGAAACCGAGGTTACCTTTACACATAAAATAACGTGTCCCGGTTCTAAAAATGATTTTTCCAAAAAATTTGGGGTGGCAGAAAGTGGACGCTTAGTTCAAATCCGGACCGTTTCCAGCGGAATCGGCAAGACACCGCACGGAGCCGCGTGTCTACCCAGAAAGCTAACCCGCGCGGCACGCATGTGATCTGTGGTGTATATGCGTTCCTCTATCAACTTGCAGAGGTCCCGTTGAATTATTGAATGCGCCCTCTGTAGGTGCTTCACAAAAATAGCCCGCTTCGGCACTCGGGAAATGGGAAACGGGTTTTTCGTTGCACCGAAAGGGGAACACTGCATACGGCGTTGCTTCCCTTCCCAAGGCACACGCACGTGCCCGATATGGGCTCGTTCCGACGAACTATGCGTGTCCGGAGGGCAATACCTAGCTCTTTTGCCCTAATAGCCATGTAACTCCGGAAATGATAGCTCATTTTGTGAAGGGTTTTTCAGAAGAACATCTGTATCCCGCATCCGTCTTTTGTTCTCGCTACTAGGTCACATAAAACGACGCCCCGCAATGTCTCGCATATTTCCGACTTTGTTTCGATACATTTCTGCCCAAAATGGGACCCACATGAAATGACGAACCACCAGAACCGCAGGCCGGGGTTCACCGGGTTAGGAACGCGCGAAACCGAGGTTACCTTTACACATAAAATAACGTGTCCCGGTTCTAAAAATGATTTTTCCAAAAAATTTGGGGTGGCAGAAAGTGGACGCTTAGTTCAAATCCGGACCGTTTCCAGCGGAATCGGAAGGACACCGCACGGAGCCGCGTGTCTACCCAGAAAGCTAACCCGCGCGGCACGCATGTGATCTGTGGTGTATATGCGTTCCTCTATCAACTTGCAGAGGTCCCGTTGAATTATTGAATGCGCCCTCTGTAGGTGCTTCACAAAAATAGCCCGCTTCGGCACTCGGGAATGGGAAACGGGTTTTTCGTTGCATCGAAAGGGAAACACTGCATACGGCGTTGCTTCCCGTCCCAAGGCACACGCACGTGCCCGATATGGGCTCGTTCCGACGAACTATGCGTGTCCGGAGGGCAATACCTAGCTCTTTTGCCCTAATAGCCATGTAACTCCGGACATGATAGCTCATTTCGTGAAGGGTTTTTCAGAAGAACATCCGTATCCCGCATCCGTCTTTTGTTCTCGCTACTAGGTCACATAAAACGACGCCACGCAACGTCTCGCATATTTCCGACTTTGTTTCGATACATTTCTGCCCAAAATGGGACCCACATGAAATGACGAACCACCACAACCGCAGGCCGGGGTTCACCGGGTTAGGAACGCGCGAAACCGAGGTTACCTTTACACATAAAATAACGTGTCCCGGTTCTAAAAATGATTTTTCCAAAAAATTTGGGGTGGCAGAAAGTGGACGCTTAGTTCAAATCCGGACCGTTTCCAGCGAAATCGGCAAGACACCGCACGGAGCCGCGTGTCTACCCAGAAAGCTAACCCGCACGGCACGCATGTGATCTGTGGTGTATATGCGTTCCTCTATCAACTTGCAGAGGTCCCGTTGAATTATTGAATGCGCCCTCTGTAGGTGCTTCAAAAAAATAGCCCGCTTCGGCACTCGGGAAATGGGAAACGGGTTTTTCGTTGCACCGAAAGGGAAACACTACATACGGCGTTGCTTCCCTTCCCAAGGCACACGCACGTGCCCGATATGGGCTCGTTCCGATGAACTATGCGTGTCCGGAGGGCAATACCTAGCTCTTATGCCCTAATAGCCATGTAACTCCGGAAATGATAGCTCATTTCGTGAAGGGTTTTTCAGAAGAACATCCGTATCCCGCATCCGTCTTTTATTCTCGCTACTAGGTCACATAAAACGACGCCCCGCAATGTCTCGCATATTTCCGACTTTGTTTCGATACATTTCTGCCCAAAATGGGACCCACATGAAATGACGAACCACCAGAACCGCAGGCCGGGGTTCACCGGGTTAGGAACGCGCGAAACCGAGGTTACCTTTACACATAAAATAACGTGTCCCGGTTCTAAAAATGATTTTTCCAAAAAACTTGGGGTGGCAGAAAGTGGACGCTTAGTTCAAATCCGGACCGTTTCCAACGGAATCGGCAGGACACCGCACGGAGCCGTGTGTCTACCCAGAAAGCTAACCCGCGCGGCACGCATGTGATCTGTGGTGTATATGCGTTCCTCTATCAACTTGCAGAGGTCCCGTTGAATTATTGAATGCGCCCTCTGTAGGTGCTTCACAAAAATAGCCCGCTTCGGCACTCGGGAAATGGGAAACGGGTTTTTCGTTGCATCGAAAGGGAAACACTGCATACGGCGTTGCTTCCCGTCCCAAGGCACACGCACGTGCCCGATATGGGCTCGTTCCGACGAACTATGCGTGTCCGGAGGGCAATACCTAGCTCTTTTGCCCTAATAGCCATGTAACTCCGGACATGATAGCTCATTTCGTGAAGGGTTTTTCAGAAGAACATCTATATCCCGCATCCGTCTTTTGTTCTCGCTACTAGGTCACATAAAACGACGCCCCGCAACGTGTCGCATATTTCCGACTTTGTTTCGATACATTTCTGCCCAAAATGGGACCCACATGAAATGACGAACCACCAGAACCGCAGGCTGGGGTTCACTGAGTTGGGAACACACAAAGAAAACACATGGGTATATATAGGGAGGGCGAGTGCTGAAATGGCGGGAAAGAAACGGCGGGAAAGAAGAGAGAAATGGCGGGAAAGAAACGGCGGGAAAGAAGAGAGAAATGGCGGGGAAGAAGAGGGAAACTGACCTTTGCCGTGTTCTTTTTGTTTTGGCACACGGCAAAGACCCCTTTGCCGTGTTCCTTCCTCTTTTGAACACGGCGAAGGTTTCACGCCAAAATACTGCCGACGTTCTACTACGCGCGGGAAAAGTTGGCGGGAGGGGAGGGGTGTGCGCGGGAGATGGATCTTTGCCGTGTGTCCGTTAGGGACACACGGCAAAGGCACACCGTTATGACGGCGCCGTCCTGAGAGCTCCCTCCGGACACGTGGCACAGTCTTTGCCGTGCCGTCGACCTTTGCCGTGTGTCCTGGCCGAAGTTCGCCGTGTTCGACTCTTTGCCGTGTTCTTTTTCGGACCTTCGCCGTGGTTGTTTTTTTGCCGTGTTCTTTTTTGTGATGTTGCCGTGTTTTAAATCTTTGCCGTGTTCTTTCTCCCTGGTACACGGCAAAGCTTGTGATTGCCGTGTTCCGAGGCTCTTGGCACACGGCAAAGGTTTGGCAACACGGCAACTTCAGTTTTTCCCGTAGTGATGTCTAGCATAATTTTTAAAAATAAAAATTAATTCAGGTGGTGAGGAGGTTCAAACTCATGACCTAGGATTGGGAAGCAAAGGCTTCATCCAATTGAGCTACCACAATCTTCCGTTATCTCTAGACAGACATTATATATAAAGAGTAGTGTGGCGCCCCTCCCATGGGCGCCACACATGCTGCCACGCCGGATCGGCGCACCAGCTTAGCGTCGAGGGCGCCAGGTCGGCTGGGAGAGTGGCGCCCATGGGAGGGGCGCCACACAAAAGGGTTAGATAGGTGAAATAGTTTGCTCGGAGGATCAGTCTGTGCTATAGTTGCAATAAAGGGTTATTTTTGTGTAACTCGCTCATCCATGAGGCAGGCCATCAGCGTTATGCGGTTGGAGACACCACTGCCGAGCCTCCCAGCAAAGATGCCGGTCCCCGCCTGCATGAGGCCACCACTGGGTGATGACTCTTTCGGTTCTCCAGGGACTACCGGCCACATCAGCAGCTGGGATGCCAGCACGACCCATTCAACTCGAAACAAAGTTGAATAGACGATCGCCAATCTTGGCATTTAGGATTGTTTCAGTAAATTTCAAGTACTACTTGTAACTAACGGAATTACTCTATATGTATGCTTGAACTGAACCAAGGTCAACAAAACCTGAGCTACTTGAGATTTTGATCCGTTCTCTGTGCAGGCATGTAATTAAGCTTGATTTCCTGCTTATTGCCATCGTATCTGAGTGAGTTTGTTTCCGAGTGAGCTCGTTTCGAGTATTCATGAATCTTGGTCATGCTTGCTTACAATTCGAGATGCACGATGCAGCTCGGTGGAGTTCAGCTCTCACATGCCCTGAATTTTAGGACCCGGCAGCTTGTGTTGGTCATTTGAG
The DNA here is from genome assembly GCF_019359855.2 of Lolium perenne. Taxonomy (NCBI): domain Eukaryota; kingdom Viridiplantae; phylum Streptophyta; class Magnoliopsida; order Poales; family Poaceae; genus Lolium; species Lolium perenne. The sequence goes on along the minus strand of NC_067248.2, from coordinate 26,151,927 downwards.
TTCTGCTGCTGCATTTGCATGGTCGGCTCTCCATGTGCCTGTAGAGATCGTCCATCATGCAGAGTGCCGTCGATGTGCTGTGATGTGCTGTGCATGTGTTAGAGGTGCCGGTGCCGGAGAAGATGCTGCCGGGTAGAGGTTCTTTGGTCTGCCAAACTTCTTGACGTCCAAGTCAGTCTCTCCATGCCTTGGTCTGAAATTTCCGAGTCTGACAAGGACAAAGGATGACTCTGAAGTCCGAGCTGAAGAATAGTCCATCTGACACATGGCCACTTCCAATTTGGTCTCGCCATATCCAGTCGCGCTATATTAGGGTCCATGTTTGCTTGAATTCAACCGAGCTCTAAAAAGATCTGAGCTACTTGAAAATGACGTATGCATCTTTGATCATGTAGGATGTTTTTCCAGCAATCGAAATGATGACAGTCACCTTTTCTATTCGATTTGGATGAAAATTTTGATCTGTCTGTGTGCATGATTGTACTGTAATTGAGTATTCATGAATCTTTGTCATGCTTGCTCGATCAAAATTCGAGATGGACGCTGCAGCACGGTGGACTTAACTCCGGCACATGCCATGAAATCTTTGGGACGCGGCAGCTTGTGTCGATCATCTCCGTTGTCGGCTGTGCACCCGGAGCTTGAAAAATAACGTATGCATCTTGAATGTTGAACTCTTGATCATGTAAGGATGTTTTTCCACCAAATGGTATGATTTCCTTTTCCATTCGATTGAGATGAGATTTTGATCCCCTCTATACTCAGCTATTTAACTAAACTGGATTTCGTGCTAGAGTTGTCTTCATGAATCTTTGTGTTGCTTGCTTAATCGAAAATTTGAGATGCAGCTCGGTGGAGTTAACTCTCCGTGATGGTAGCTGGTGTGTGTGTCGATTGGAGGACTTGCGCTGCGCCGCTGCATTGGCTTGCCCGGTGTACTATGGAGCGGATGTGCTACGCGGGCACGTTAGAGGCGCCGGTGCCAGAGAATATGCCGCTGGACAGTGTTCTTTAGTCTGCCAAACTTCCTGAGGTCCAGGTCACTCCCTCCCTCTATGCCTAGCTTGGTCTGAAATTTCGTGTCTGACAAGGACAGAGGGTGACTCTGAAGTCTGCGCTGAAGAATAATTGCCTTCTACCTCTAGCTGAGAAAAATCGGTCTAAATTTGTACCTACAAGATTCGCCAAGAAGACTGACTTCATCAATGCCGTAGCTCATGCTCCTTTTGCACCATGAGATCGAATACGCACCTCTTCTTCTTCTCGTCCCTCATCCTCCTCGTTTGCTTTCTTACCCATGAAACCTTCGCCGGCACAACTGAAACCAGCTACTCCGCCGTGGCCGCAGATTTCGGTGGGTGCGAACGCCGGTGTGGTGGCGCCACACCCGTCCCTTACCCTTTTGGCTTCTCTGACGGCTGCCCCATCGCCCTCTCCTGCAACGCCAGCACCTCCGCGCCGAGCCTCCCATCCGGAGGAGGAGACAATGGCACGTCCTACGGCATCGTCGCCTTCAACTCCACAATCGCCACCATCCTCGTTGCCATCCCATCCTCGTGCAGACGAAGCATCCCCGACGCTAGAAGGGTGCTCTCCGGCACCAACTATGGGGTCTCGGCCCGCACTGGGCTGATCCTCCGTGGCGGATGCCGAGAGACCAACTCCACCTCATGCGCTGTGCCCGTGGCCGTCATGTCCAGGCTGCTGCGCACGGCGCAGTGCGGTGACAATGACACGGCTTCGGCCGCTGGCGCTGTGGCGTGCGTCACGTCCTCCTCGCCGAACGCCACTTCTGCGGGCGTTTTCCTGCAGTGGGATAAGACGGATAATACAGAGTGCGACGACATGCTGACCTCCGCGTTGTTCGGGGAAACGCAGGACGGAACAGCGTCGATGGAGTTCGGCCTGGCAGAGCTGGCCTGGTGGCTCAACGGGACGTGCGCCGGTGAAGACGAGCGTTGCGCGGCGAACGCGACATGCTCTGACATAACAACGCCGAGCGGGTCGGCGGGGCACCGGTGCGCGTGCGTGCCGGGCATGGCCGGCGACGGGTTCCTAGCTGGAGATGGGTGCTACTTTCTAGGTGAGGACTGCTTTCACTTGAATGAAAACTCATGTTTGAATACTTTGCATAACCTTAAACTTACCGAATAGTGGAAAGTTTCCGTAAGAAAAAACCCATTTAAAGAGCTCTTTCATATAAGAGTCCGTATTATTCGGCAGACGAGCTGCATAATAAAACTACTCATAGTAGAAATAAGAACAATAATCCTACACTTATGGCTTGAGTTTTACGGACTATGCCTACGGACAAACAAACGTGGCTTGTTACGGTTGGATGATAACTACTGGAATCGGTTAATTTTCTAGCAAATCATGATGTACCCCTGCTGTCCACCTTATTCTTTAAGTCAATTCCGTAAGCAAACTGTCTGTCTGTATGGGTAGCATTACTTGAGTAACATATTTAACCGATACTTTAGTTAATAAAATATAAATTATATGTCTAAAAATCTATACCATTGGATTCGTATTTAAAAATTGTTTCCAATGATATAATTCTTGTAACATATATTTCATATTTTATTAACAAAAATAATGGTCAAACTAATTTCTTAAACTACGTGCGCGCATGTTAAATAACCAGAGGGAGTAGTAACATCACATTTCTATGCAACTGCAATGGAATATGTAATTGCATTTTTCGAGGGATACATGTAATTGCATATATGTGCGCTATATTAAACTTTGTATGCAATATCTTTTTCACATTTTTTCCATGGTAACTTGTAATTGGACTTGTAATTGTTTTGTTTCTTGCGCTTTGTTACTCCTACTGGGCTTAAACTTAAGCAGGGAAGAAGAGCCCATAAGAGGTAAACACGCTGACGCTAGAGGGATTAGTCGGTGTGGATGACATGCTCGACCGAGAACTAACATAGTTTCAGGTCGATCGAGTGCTAGCCAACTCCTATAATAATAGACTTATAGTTATAATTCGACTGGGTTTCTTAGGTCTAACGTCTAGGTCGATGTTGTTAGCTGCCCCATTGTTGACCATCAATCCATGTAGGAGTCACCATATATGGAGATGTTAGACTGCCCTGCAGGGCGTTGACTTGATTTTGATTTGAAATTAGCAAAAATATTCCTTGAAATGAGCTTGTGATAGTAGAAAAATCTATATTGTACTATCTCTGTTCCGTAATATAGTACGTTTTTAGTTTTCCAAAACATACTATCCTAAGGAACATGGGTAGTACTTCAAAAGCTTAACTTTGATGTCTCTTCTCGTCTTTTTGGAAGAAGGTAGATCAAGGTTGAACGTCAAAGGAATCGTCGAACGAATCCTACTATTCAGCATGTTTGCCCTGATCTTGCTTTCTATCGGCATCTCTATGGGCATCTTGGCTTGTTTCCTCATCAACCGGCGAAAAAGGCACAATGCCACCACGAAAAGAACCAAACATCTACGGAAAGCTGGGGCGGCTACACTCTTCCGCGGAGCACCTGTGGAGGATGAACTTGACCAAGGAGTTGGTGGCCCCCGGCGATTTTCCTACAACGAGCTAACTACCGCCACCAATAACTTCTCCGAAGACACGACGCTCGGGAGAGGTGGATTTGGGTCCGTGTACCAAGGATTTCTGAGCGACATGAACCGAGAAGTGGCCGTCAAGAGGGTGTCCGAGACCTCTCGACAGGGTTGGAAGGAGTTCATCTCCGAGGTATGCATCATTAGCCGTCTCAGGCACCGGAACCTCGTGCAGCTCATCGGCTGGTGCCACGGTGGCAACGAGCTCCTCCTAGTCTATGAACTGATGCACAATGGCAGCCTTGACACTCATCTGTACAGAGCGGACTTTGTGCTGGCATGGCCGGTTAGGTATGTATTTCAAATACATGTTTTACTTACGGACAGTCTGCCTAGTTCCATACTTCCATATAATCCTGCATGAATTTACTCTTTCTTCTGAGAACTTTGCGGATTTTGCATTCTCACTTTATTGTGATACTGTTTTACATTATTCAGGTATGAGATAGTGCTCGGCGTAGGTGCCGCGCTTATGTACCTACACCAAGACACGGAGCAGCGCGTGGTGCACAGGGACATAAAGCCGAGCAATATCATGCTGGACACCTCCTTCATCGCCAAGCTTGGTGACTTTGGGCTCGCGAGGCTCATCAATGACGGAAGAAGATCGCACACGACCGGCATGGCTGGCACATTGGGGTACATCGATCCAGAGAGCGTTATGGCAGGTAGGGCAAGTGTGGAGTCGGACGTCTACAGCTTCGGGGTCCTCCTCCTCGAGGTTGCCTGCGGGCGGCGCCCAGCTGTGGTCCATGAAAATGGTGATGTCGTCCACCTGGTTCAATGGGTGTGGGACTTGTACGGCGGTGGAGGGATCCTTGGTGCCGCCGATGAGCGGCTTAGGGGCGAGCTCGATGATCGGGAGATGGAGTATGTTTTGGTCGTCGGACTCTGGTGCGCGCACCCGGATCGCAGCATGAGACCATCCATCAGGCAAGCTGTGAACGTTCTGCGATTCGAAGCGCCATTGCCGAGCCTGCCGGCGAGGATGCCTGTGGCAACCTATGGGCCACCGACAAATCTTGTGAGTTTTGGGACGCTGGTCTTAAGCAGTGCCAACGGCCGGTGACGATGATCTCTTTGGAACACACGGACAACCAGGGACATCGGTCACTAACTAAATTCAGAGCGACAACTTCTGTAGTCATTCTACACCATATTATAGCTCAATGTAACTACTGAAACATGGTTGATGTGGTTTTTTTCTGAATCCTTCTGTCAGGATTTAGGATCGGAGTGATATTAATGAAGCTTAATGAGTTCTTTTGTGGTACCCTCAAATGAATGACAACTGTTGGTTTTCGTCCATCAAATGGACTAACTAGTTTTATACTACAGTCAAAAATTTGAGAGGTATGTTACACACCTACTATAATTTTCGCACCTCAGTAAAGAAAAATAGACGGGCCCAGCCCAATAGACCGTACAGCCCCATGATCTGCCGACCGCAGCGGGTGGGAAGACCTCACCCTCCTGGTCGCCACCACTCTCTCCATTCAAATAATTAAATCGGAAGTCTTTAACGTTTGTACGCCTCCACCATTACCGTGTGCCATGTCATCCTGCAAGCAGGAGCCTAGTTATTAAACCAATGTTATTGGTGAATCAGTGCTACCTGCGACGTGTTAGCGTTACATGTTAGCGCTGAAGTGGTGGGTTTTTGAAACTCTAACATAAAATGCTGTTTTTTTTTGTTACACATGCTTAAAATGTGGTGGTTTTTTTGTAATTATCTCTATCTGAAAAAAGATGTTGGACCGCTTTGCAGGGCATAATTTTAGATTCAGTGAAACCATCTATCTATCTATTATATACTAAAAGCACAATACGAATTTGTCTAATAGAGACACCACATTACATACCATGAGCTCGTAGCTGCCACCGACGGCTTCTCCAGCGGTAATAAGCTAGGTGAAGGAGGCTTCGGGTCCGTCTACCGGGGGTTCCTCACGGATGCAAACCTCCACATCTCCGTAAAGAAAGTGTCCAAGAGTTCCTGCCAGGGTTGGAAGGAGTTTGTTTCTGAGGTGAGGATAATCAGCCAGCTCCGGCATAGAAATCTTGCGCAGCTCCTTGGATGGTTCAACGGTGGCAATGACGAGGATCTCCTGCTCGTCTATGAACTGATGCCCAATGGTAGCCTAGACGCTCACTTGTACAAGCCAGACCACCTGCTGCCATGGACAGTTAGGTATGAGGTTGCGCTTGATCTTGGCTCCGCGCTGTTGTATCTGCACCAAGAGATGGAGCAGTGTGTCGTCCACAGGGACATCAAGCCGAGTAATATCATGTTGGACGCGTCCTTCAAAGCCAAGCTCGGTGACTTTGGGCTGGCAAGGTTTGTGTGCGATGGCCGAGGCTCGCTCACGACGGGTGCAGCTGGGACGCTCGGATACATGGACCCAAGGTGCGTTCTCTCATGCACGGCCAGCATGGAGTCCGACGTGTACATCTTTGGGGTTGTACTGTCAGAAATCGCCTGCTGCCGAAGGCCTGTCGTGGCCCCAGTGGGTCTGGGAGGCGTACACCCAAGGGGCCATCCTCGAGGAAGCAGATGTGCAGCTGGACGGTAACTTCGTCGAGCAGGAGATGGAGCGTGTCATGGTGGTCGGGCTCTGGTGCGGGCACCCTGACCCAAGAAATGCAACTCCTCATGTAAGAAGGTCCCGGCACTACCTTTACCATCGATTTGTTGGAGATTCGTGCCAGTAAATTTATGAACAGCCCCTCCCACCTCATTCTTAGGTCCACACATTTTTTTCATGACACCCCCTATTGTTTCACATTTCTGCATAATGATTGGCTGATTGCGTCGCTCCTCTCCCCTTTCAATCCCGCCGGCAGGGTCTGATTCGCGACGTCGCTGCTACCCCCGCCGAGCTCGCCCCTACCTTCAGCTTAATCGGCATCGAGGCCGCCGCGTCGAGCAGCGGGACTCCGACCAGAGGAGTTGCATTAGGGAAATCCGCTCTCACCCTGACCCTGGCCTGAGGCCGTCCATCAGGCAGGCCGTCAGTGTTCTGCGGCTGTCGATAGTGCCTGCAGAGTGCCGTCGATGTGCGGTGCCAGAGAAGATGCCGCCGGGTAGATGATCTTTCTCCTCGATGCCTTGGTCTCAAATTCCGAGTCTAACATGGACACAAGGCGATTCTGAAATCTGTGATGAAGAATAGTCGATCTGACAAGTGGAGACTTCCAAATTGGTTGCGCCATATATATCCAGTTGCGCTACATTAGGGTCCATGTTTGCTTGAATTCAACCGAGCTCTAAAAAAATCTTAGCTACTTGAAAATGACGTATGCATCTTTGATCATGTAGGATGTTTTTCCAGCAATCGAAATGATGACTACAGTTGCCTTTTCTATTCGATTTGGACGAAATTTTTGATCTGTTCTGTGTGCATGATTGTACTGTAATTGAGTATTCATGAATCTTTGCCATGTTTTTTTTCGATAAAGAGTACTCCGTATATATTAATATCGTGGAGATACTAATTACATTCAGCCTCTGCAACAACGCATTGCCCTAGCGGCACTATGGATGCACACAACCCGAAAAAAAAAAGAATTACAAAAAAAGAAAAGTTCCTCTACAGCAATCTATTCCTTGAAACAATATCACTAACACCATCAAGATAGCACCAAAAGTTCAGCTTCTCTAAAAGAGACACCTCTAAGAAGAAAACAGTGCACAAACGTCATCGTCGTCCGATCATAGATTTTAGGTTTTCACCTAAAGAAAATCCTCACTCTTTAAACAATGCCTTCCAGATCTTGGATTTTCACCCGAGAGGTAAGACTTTGAACTTCTCTTGTATAGTCACCTCCACTTGCATACCGCTGCTTCAGGTCACGAATCACCAAATCAATTCCTCATCACCACCCAGACTCGAACCACCATAGCTGGTCCCCAGATCTCGACTTTCATGTCATTCTCCGCCAGCATCACGGAACAAAAACGTGCTCCATGATATTAACAGCAGTAGAGCTTCAAAACGCTCCTTCTGAAACCAAATGGCCAGAGAAAAACATGGGTGTGCACGACTAAATCCACCCGATCCAGCAATCTCCAGGCATGCCATCCATTTGGAGTTTGCCGACGGAACCTTCCGGAACACGACAATCCAGCCAGATCGTTGAAGACACGCAACCGGCGGATTAACATCTTCGCGCGAATTGGAACCCTAGGATAGCCACCTTTATGCGGCCAGACTAGCAGCCCCCCTCGCCGCCGGCTGGCTTCTGGCGAACGGAAGGAGCGGTCCAACCTCTACAGATCGAGCCCTAAGGATGGCCCTAGATCGGCTCACGCAAGGATGGATCGGGCTAGCGCCTCCGTCAAGGTCACGCCGCCGCCGGCCCACCATCGAGAACGCGGATGGGGATCCGGTTGTGCCGTGCCGGCCCTTGGAATCGGCCAACTACGCTACACGGTCAGATCGGATAAGGGAAAGCCCGCTATATTATAGTATATAGTAATCACCTGCCAAAAGGAAAGCCTGACCGATAATCGCCTCTGCCTCCTCCGCGCCTCGCTGCCGCGCGCCGGCGAGCGCCGCACACGGCAAGCGCCGCACACGGCAAGCGCCACCGCCCTGCCGCCATGACTCCACCTACGCCACCCAGAAGGACCCCCGCGCGAAGGAAAATCGACGGGACACGCCATCCCCGTCTGTCGTCTTCGACAGCCAGGCGTGGCCGCCACCACCGGCAGCAGCCCTCACGCACAAACGGCCCGAGAGCAGGCGGTGGCAGCGGCCGGCGGGCGGGATCTCGATCTGCCGCTGACGAGTTTGAGAGTCGCCTCCGGAGCCGCCCTCGCGCGAGCGGTCCGGGAGGTTAGATGTGAGAGAGCATTGATTCTGTGAAGATTGTGTACTTGAGAAGCCATCTTTGTCATGCTTGCTCGATCAAAATTCAAGCTGCAGCACGGTGGACTTAACTCCGGCACATGGCATGAAATCTTTGGGACGCGGCAGCTTGTGTCGATAATGTCCGTGGTCGGCTGTGCACCCTGAGCTTGAAAACTAACGTATGCATCTTGAATGTTGAGCTGTTGATCATGTAAGGATGTTTTTCCACCAAATGGCATGATTTCCTTTTCCATTCGATTGAGATGAGATTTTGATCCCCTCTATGCGCAGCTATTTAACTAAACTGGATTTCGTGCTAGAGTTGTCTTCATGAATCTTTGTCTTGCTTGCTTAATCGAAAATTTGAGATGCAGCTCGGTGGAGTTAACTCTCCGTGATGGTAGCTTGTGTCGATTGCAGGACATGCGCTGCGCTGCTGCATTGGCTTGCCCGGTTGCAGATGTGCTACGCGGGCACGTTAGGGCATCTCCAACCGGGCGACCCATCCCGCGCCCGCGCGTCCGGATGGGTCGAAACGGACAAAAACCCGGCCCAACGCGGAGACGCACCGCAAAAGCGGACGGCCGCGGCGTCCGGAACGACGCAAACCCGGCCCAAATCTGGGCCGGGTTTGCGTGGCCGCGGATGGCACGCGGCGTCCTCGCGTGTCCGCCCTGTCCGCCTGGCTGGCCCACCTGTCGGTGCCCCAGTCCTATTAAATGTGGATCGGGAAGGGACTGTCCCTATCCAGTCCCCACTTTCCACTCCGGCCGCACGCGCGAGCTCGAAGGCTTCCGCGCCGCCATGGCCCCGAAGCGCGAGTTCGAGCCGTCCGCCAACGACCACGAGGCCGGCAGCACGGCAAGTCGCGCCGCCGGCGTTCGCAATGGGGTCGCCGGCGCCTCCCGTGACGCGACCGGATCTACGTCACCGTAGCGGTGGCGCAGATGTTCCGGGACGCCGGCGTCCCAATGCCGTGGGGGACGTGCACCTCCCCACGGCCGGCACCCGAGCCCGCATCGGGTTCCGGTGCCGCCCATCCCGGCGACCGGCCGCGCCCGCTACGCCGAGATCCGGAGGCGCCGCGCTCAGCTGCCGGCGCACCTCCGGCAGGACCCCGCGTACGGCGACGCAAGTCCCAACTGGGACTTGTGGTTCGAGGTGGAGCACGATGCGCGCCGGCGCACATGCTTCACATCCGCGACGGCGCGGCCTCGCGCGCAGCCAGCCACACCTGCTAGGCGGGCTGGCCGCGCCCGGCGGCCTCTACATCAACGAGCCCGCGCCCGCGCCCGGCCCCAGCCACGCAGCCCCGGGAGGAGGAGAACGACCCGGAGGCTGCAGGCGGCGCTCGCGGCGTCCCGCGAGCAGCAGGACCTCGACGAGCTGGCCAAATGGCCGCACCTCACCGAGGCGCTGCGCACCTCCGCGCCGGAGGAGGCAGCCGGGAAGGCCCGGGAGGACGCCTGTGCGGAGGCGTGGGCCTTCCCGGAGCCGGCGCGCCGTCGGGAGGAGGCTACGCGTCGCGGCGCTCCGGGAGGAGGAGCGCCGGCCGCGCGCCCGGCGGAGGAGGAGCGCTCGGCGGAGGAGGAGCTCCGGCAGCAGTCCGCGCGCAGGGCACGGCCGCACAGCCGGCGAGCCCGCAGTCCGCCCGGGAAAGGGCGCGGTGGGACCCCGGCCGGAGTCCCCGGTGCCCTCCGGCGTGTCGAGCCGAACCGCGTCGCCGCCGGGGCGTCGTCGTCATCGACGCCCGACGATGACGAGTACTACTGGGGGTAGTACTGCCGGCGGCCACCGCGTGCTCGCAAACCCTGGCTAGGGTTTGCTTTTTTTTTAGTTTAAAGCCATATATGGCTTTCTTTTGTGTAAAATTTGCCCAAAATAGGGCTAAGTTTAATGACCAACTAGTTTAAATTTATGTTTTGTTCTTTTCCTTTTTTATTTTCATTTTTGTTTTATTTTATTACCAATGCGCTGCGTCCGCGCGTTGGGCGCAGCGTGCGACCCAAACGGACACGCGGACGCGGGGCGCTGTCCGGGTGTCCGTTCGGCCACGCAAACGGCCCAAAACGGACGGTCCAGCGCGTCCGTTTGGGTCGCCCGGTTGGAGATGCCCTTAGAGGCGCAGGTGCCAGAGAATATGCCGCTGGGCACGGGTTCTTTCGTCCGAGAAACTTCCTGAGGTCCAGGTCTGAAATGAGAAAAGTGTGGTGGCGCACCTGCACGCGCGCATACAGGTTTAGAAGGTCTAGGTAATTAACAGCTGTAGGTCACTGTATTAGGATTTGACCTGCCATTTTCTTTGTCTTGTTCCATGCACTGCTCATCCACCATCGAAGACACGATTTTCGCTCTCTCCCGGCCCTCGCTGTCGCTCCCCGCGGGCGACAGGAGGGCCCCCCAGACCCTAGCGCCCCCTCGACCCCCTCCTCCGGCCTCCCCGCTCGCCGCCGTCGGCGCAGGCCGTCCGGGAAAAGCCCCGGGCGGTGCCGGCGGCGACGGACATGCTCCTACCCGCGCGAGGCGGGCGACGCGGGTCGCCGGTGGCCGGGCGCGGCGGTGCGCTCCGGCAAGGTGGTTCCGGCGGCGGCGCGCTCCTCCCGGGTGGCGGCGGCGTTGGGTGACATGGTGGCGACGGCGCGGCCCCTTGGCGGCGGGGCGGCAGGGTGGTCAGCGGCGGCGCGGGCGGCGCAGCCCTGACCCAGATCTGGGCCTGTCTGGGCCCCATCTGGGCTTGGGCGGGCCTGGTCTGGCATCCCGAGGCCTGCTCCCGGCGGCTGGTGGAGCGTTTCCTGCTACATTATTTTTCACTTTTGTCTTCATGTGTATACAGTAGCCTATGCTGCTAGTAGGTAGGTCAGATCACAGAGCCATGACTCTCGCTAATAATTCACAAACCAGCACATGCAGATAATGTAGATAGGGTGCGTAGACTCTAAAAGTTCAGTCTCGGTCTGAAATTCCGTGTCTGACAAGGACAGAGGGTGACTCTGAAGTCTGAGCCGAAGAATAGTCGCCTTGTACCTCTAGCTGAGAAAAATCGGTCTAAATTTGTGGCTACAAGATTCGCCAAGAAGACTGACTTCATCAATGCCAAAGCTCATGCTCCTTTTGCACCATGAGATCGAATATGCACCTCTTCTTCTTCTCGTCCCTTATCCTCCTCGTTTGCTTTCTTACCCATGAATCCTTCGCCGGCACAACTGAAATCAGCTACTCCGCCCTGGCCGCAGATTCCGTCTTGTGCCAACGCTGGTGCGGCGGCACCACCGTCCCCTACCCTTTTGGCTTCTCTGCCAGCTGCCCCATCGTCCTGTCCTGCGATGTCACCACCTTCAGGCCGATCGTATTCCTCCCATCCGGAGGAGGAGACAATGACACGTCCTACCGCATCGTCGACTTCAACTCCACAACCTCCACCATCCTCCTTGAAATCCCATCGTCGTGCAGTCGCAGCATCCCCGACGCCAGAAGGACGCTCTCCGGCGCCAACTACGGCGTCACGTCCCGCACCGGATTGTTCCTCCATGGCGGATGCCGCGAGACCAACTCGACCTCCTGCGCCGTGCCTGTGGCCGTCATGTCCAGTCTGCTGAGCGCGGCGCAGTGCAGGGACAACGAGACGGCGTTGGCCGCCAGCGCCGTGGCGTGCGTCGCTTCCAACTCGCCGACCAGGTCCGCGGGTGTTTTCCTGCAGTGGGATAAGTCGGATAATACAACATGCGACAACATGCTGTCCTCCGCGTTGTATGCGGAAACGGCGGAGGGGACAGCGTCGCTGGAGTTCGGCGTTGCGGAGCTTGGCTGGTGGGTCAACGGGACGTGCGCCGGCGGCAGCGAGCGATGCGTGGCGGACGCGACCTGCTCCAACGTGGCAACGCCGAGCGGGACGGAGGGTCACCGGTGCGCGTGCGTCGCGGGGATGGGCGGCGACGGCTTCTACGCTGGCGAGGGATGCTACCTCACAGTCAAAGGTGAGTCATGTTGAGCCAGTGCTTCCAAATGCATCCCTCGCAGACTTATTACTCAATCATTGATTATTATTAATCAATTATTGATGTTTACTTAAATAATTATTTTTAATAAAAAATAATTAATAGTTGATATCACGGTCTAAAGGTTAATAGGATTGATAAGGAACGGAGAAGTTAATCGTGCTTGAGTTGGAGTAGTGTGAGGATAAGTGACAAATTGAGAAGTTAGATCATAAGTGTAATTTGACATAAGATTAAATGCAGATAGAGTAAAAAAAAATGATCAATATGAGAAAATAAAAAATTTGAATATTTTTCTGAAAAAAACTTAAAAAATTTGAACAAAAATTCTCAAACGGCTATCAATTCTATGCTAACGGCTTTACCATCGGTACAAGATGCTAACATAGGCCTGTGCTGACGCCATGGCAGCACCTTATCTGTTTCTAGTAGTTGCTCTTAGCTCTCTCAATGTTGGCCCTCTATCCCTGTCTGAAACCCCGTACGTACGAAGATGTCGGACCGCTCTGCAGGGCATCCACTTGATTTAGATTCAACGAAACCATTCCTCATAATAAGCTTGTGATAGTATCAAATTTGTAATCTAGTTCAAAAGCGTAACTTTGATGTTTGTTCTTATCATTTTAATGGAGAAGCTGGTGGTGCATCAAGCTGGATGCGCCACAAACTACCCCTGCTTGCTGGCGTGTGTGGCGTTCTGCTTTCGCTCGGCATCTCGGCCCTCTTCATCATCCACCGGCGAAAAAGACACAATGGTATGACAAACACAACCAAACAACAGCCCACAAAGGCAGTGACACTCTTCCGCGGAGAACACGTGGAGGACGAGCTAGAGCAAGGAGCCGGCGCCCCCCGGCGGTTTTCCTACGATGAGCTCGCCGCTGCAACTGACAACTTCTCCAACGACAGGGCGCTCGGGAGAGGAGGTTTCGGATCTGTGTACCAAGGATTCCTGAGCGACATGAACCGAGAAGTGGCCGTCAAGAGGGTGTCCGAGACCTCTCGACAGGGCTGGAAAGAGTTCGTCGCCGAGGTGAGCATCATTAGCCGGCTCAGGCACCGGAACCTCGTGCAGCTCATCGGCTGGTGCCACGGCGGCGACGAGCTGCTCCTGGTTTATGAGTTGATGCATAATGCTAGCCTCGACACTCATTTGTACAAACCAGACTGCGTGCTGGCATGGTCAGTTAGGTATGTATTTCGTAAGCTAGTTCCACTCCACATAATCATGCATGAATTTAGCGTTTCTTGTGAGACTCTTGCATTTTCCTCACTCTATTGTGATACTTTTGACATTTTTCAGGTATGAGATCGTGCTCGGTGTAGGTTCTGCACTTCTATATTTACACCAGGACACGGATCGACGCGTGGTTCACAGAGACATCAAGCCAAGCAACATCATGCTAGACTCCTCCTTCATCGCCAAGCTTGGCGACTTCGGTCTCGCGAGACTTATTAATGACGGCAGAAGATCTTACACGACTGGCTTGGCCGGCACATTGGGGTACTTCGATCCAGAGAGCATGCTGTCCGGCAGGGCGAGCGTCGAGTCAGACGTCTACAGCTTCGGGGTCCTCCTGCTAGAGGTTGCCTGCGGGCGCCGGCCTGCCGTGGTTCAGGCGAATGGTGATGTCGCTCACCTAGTTCAATGGGTGTGGAACTTGTACGGCGATGGAGGGATCCTTGTTGCCGCCGACGAGCGGCTTATTAGGGGCGAGTACGACGGTAAGGAGATGGAGCAAGTGATGGTCGTCGGGCTCTGGTGCGCGCACCCCGATCGCGGCATGAGGCCGTCCATCAGGCAAGCTGTGAACGTGTTGCGATTCGAAGCACCATTGCCGAGCCTGCCGGCGAGGATGCCTGTGGCAACCTACGGGCCACCCACAAACCCTTTGAGTTTTGGGACGCTGGTCTTAAGCAGTGCCGACGGCCGGTGACGACGATCTCATTGGAACACACGGACCACCCAGGACATCGCTCACTGATTAAATTCAGAGCGACAACTTCTGTAACCATCCTCAATCTTAAAAAGAGATGGTTTTCCCATTAATGAGTAAGCCAGCAAAATAGTTGTACGAGAGATTTAGACGCACTGCTGAAATGGTTGATGTGTGTGTGCTTTTTTTTTTTTTTTTTTTAAACCCTTGCGTCAGGATTTAGGATCGGAGTTATACATTAATGCAGCTTAATTTTGGGCCGTATCAAGGTAAGTGGGGTTGTTCTTACTATACAATTTCCTCCCTCGGATGATAGGCAAGGTTTAAAATAGCGTGCTAAATGAAATAGCGGCAGCCTCCTTTAAGCGTTGTGGACGCTATATCGTGCTAATAGCGTGGTATATTTCAAATAGTGTTATCAAAATAATACTATATTTAGTCTAAAAATAAATAATTTTACTAGAACGAATGGATATATAGTCCAAAACTGACTGAATCATACATACATAACCACACATAAAGATAGATCACACATATTTTAGAAGGATAGCATCAGCATGTCACAGGGAACAACATAGTATAAATTATTTATCAAAAAATATTAGCATTAGCGATATTATCTTCTGATTTAGAAGTGGAACCGACAAATTGCACTTCATCACCACAAAAAAGTGAAAGCAACTTGCCCGAAAAAATAGCGCTAACGCTAAGAAGTTTTAGCGCGATATAACATCCTATTCGCAAATAGCACCACAACGAGCAAAATTACTAAAATTTAACGTGGATCCTCTAGATATGCTATAGTGCGCTATTAGCGGAGAAATAGCGTGCTATTTTAAACCTTGATGATAGGTAGTACCATCTTCTTCCTTCAATTCCTTTTATCAATGATTTTATGTGGTGTGGCTTGTCCCACTTCCACTTTTCCTTTTTCTGCTCACCTCGACACTATGGGAACCCGCCGAGGGGCCGACGGCTGGCAGCCGTTGATACGTCTCCGACGTATCGATAATTTCTTATGTTCCATGCCACATTATTGATGATATCTACATGTTTTATGCACACTTTATGTCATAATTATGCATTTTCTGGAACTAACCTATTGACAAGATGCCGAAGGGCCAGTTGCTGTTTTCTGCTGTTTTTGGTTTCAGAAATCCTAGTAAGGAAATATTCTCGGAATCGGACGAAATCAACGCCCAGCATCTTAGAATCCCCGGAAGCATCCAGAACACCCGAGAGCCGCCAGAGGGGGGCCACAGGGGCCCCAGATGATAGGCCGGCGCGGCCCAGGCCCTGGCCGCGCTACCTTATGGTGTCGTCGCCTCGTTGACCCTCTGACGCCGCCTCTTCGCCTATTTAAGCCCCCTCGACCTAAAACCTCGACACGGAAAAGCCACGGTACGAGAAACCTTCCAGAGCCGCCGCCATCGCGAAGCCAAGATCTGGGGGACAGGAGTCTCTGTTCCGGCACGCCGCCGGGACGGGGAAGTGCCCCCGGAAGGCTTCTCCATCAACACCACCGCCATCTTCATCAACGCTGCTGTCTCCCATGAGGAGGGAGTAGTTCTCCATCGAGGCTCGGGGCTGTACCGGTAGCTATGTGGTTCATCTCTCTCCTATGTGCTTCAATACAATAATCTCATGAGCTGCCTTACATGATTGAGATTCATATGATGATACTTGTAATCTAGATGTCATTATGCCAGTCAAGTGGATTTTACTTATGTGATCTCCGGAGACTCCTTGTCCCACGTGTGTAAAGGTGACAGTGTGTGCACCGTGTGGGTCTCTTAGGCTATATTTCACAGAATACTTATTCACTGTTATGAATGGCATAGTGAAGTGCTTATTTATATCCCTTTATGATTGCAATGTGTTTTGTATCACAATTTATCTATGTGCTACTCTAGTGATGTTATTAAAGTAGTTTTATTCCTCCTGCACGGTGTAATGGTGACAGTGTGTGCATCCGTGTTAGTACTTGGCGTAGGCTATGATTATGATCTCTTGTAGATTATGAAGTTAACTATTGCTATGATGGTATTGATGTGATCTATTCCTCCTACATAGTGTGAAGGTGACAGTGTGCATGCTATGTTAGTACTTGGTTTAGTTGTGTTGATCTGTCATGCACTCTAAGGTTATTTAAATATGAACATTGAATATTGTGGAGCTTGTTAACTCCGGTATTGAGGGTTCGTGTAATCCTACGCAATTAGTGGTGTTCATCATCCAACAAGAGAGTGTAGAGTATGCATTTATCTATTCTGTTATGTGATCAAAGTTGAGAGTGTCCACTAGTGAAAGTCTAATCCCTAGGCCTTGTTCCTAAATACTGCTATCGCTGCTTGTTTACTGTTTTACTGCGTTACTACTGCTTGTTTACTGTCCTGGGCAAAGCACTTTTCTGGTGCCGTTGCCACTGCTCATACTTATTTATACCACTTGTATTTCACTATCTCTTCGCCGAACTAGTGCACCTATTAGGTGTGTTGGGGACACAAGAGACTTCTTGCTTTGTGGTTGCAGGGTTGCATGAGAGGGATATCTTTGACCTCTTCCTCCCTGAGTTCGATAAACCTTGGGTGATACACTTAAGGGAAACTTGCTGCTGTTCTACAAACCTTTGCTCTTGGAGGCCCAACACTGTCTACAGGAAAAGGAGGGGGCGTAGACATCAAGCTATTTTCTGGCGCCGTTGCCGGGGAGGAAAGGTAAAAGGTACTCACACTCCGGATCTCGGCTACTAAGCTATTTTCGCCGTTGTAAGTACTCGAAGCTATTTCCTTTAGATCCTGCAATTGCATCTTTTTGTTTCTTGTTTACACTAGTTAGGCATAATGGACAACAATGAGATTCTTATTCTATTTCCTGATTTAAGACATGGATGGTTTGATGCGAAAATTAAAAAACCTATGGAACATATTAGTATGAACGCTTTGAACACCATTGTTGCTAATGATATGGAAAATTCTAAGCTTGGGGAAGCTGGTTTTGATGAGCATGATATTTTTAGTCCCCCAAGCATTGAGGAGAAAATTTACTTTGATGATACTTTGCCTCCTATTTATGATGATTATAATGATAGTAGTCTTTTAGTACCGCCTGTTATGGAGGATAAATTTGATTATGATTACAATATGCCTCCTATATTTGATGATGAGAATAATAATGATAGCTACTTTGTTGAATTTGCTCCCACTACAACTAATAAAATTGATTATGCTTATGTGGAGAGTAATAATTTTATACATGAGACTCATGATAAGAATGCTTTATGTGATAGTTATATTGTTGAGTTTGCTCATGATGCTACTGAAAGTTATTATGAGAGAGGAAAATATGGTTTTAGAAATTTTCATGTTACTAAAACACCTCTCTATGTGCTGAAATTTTTGAAGCTACACTGGTTTTATCTTCCTATGCTTGTTACTTTGCTCTTCATGAACTTGTTTATTTACAAGATTCCTATGCATAGGAAGCATGTTAGACTTAAATTTGTTTTGAATTTGCCTCTTGATGCTCTCTTTTTCTTCAACTACTATTTCTTGGGAGTGCATTATTAAAACTGCTGAGCCCATCTTAATGGCTATAAAGAAAGCACTTCTTGGGAGATAACCCATGTGTTTATTTTACTACAGTACTTTTGTTTTATATTTGAGTCTTGGAAGTTGTTTACTACTGTAGCAACCTCTCCTTATCTTATTTTATTGCATTGTTGTGCCAAGTAAAGTCTTTGATAGCAAGGTTGATACTAGATTTGGATTACTGCGCAGAAACAGATTTCTTGCTGTCACGAATCTGGGCCTAATTCTCTGTAGGTAACTCAGAAAATTATGCCAATTTACGTGAGTGATCCACAGATATGTACGCAACTTTCATTCAATTTGAGCATTTTCATCTGAGCAAGTCTGGTGCCATTTTAAAATTCGTCTTTACGGACTGTTCTGTTTTGACAGATTCTGCCTTTTATTTCGCATTGCTTCTTTCGCTGTGTTGGGTGGATTTCTTTGTTCCATTACCTTCCAGTAGCTTTGGGCAATGTCCGGAAGTGTTAAGAATAATTGTGTCACCTCTGAACATGTAAGTTTTTGATTATGCACTAACCCTCTAATGAGTTTGCTTTGAGTTTGGTGTGGAGGAAGTTTTCAAGGGTCAAGAGAGGAGGATGATATACTATGATCAAGAAGAGTGAAGACTCTAAGATTGGGGATGCCCCGGTGGTTCACCCCTGCATATTCTAAGAAGACTCAAGCGTCTAAGCTTGGGGATGCCCAAGGCATCCCCTTCTTCATCGACAACATTATCAGGTTCCTCCCCTGAAACTATATTTTTATTCCGTCACATCTTATGTGCTTTGCTTGGAGCGTCGATTTGTTTTTGTTTTTGTTTGAATAAATGGATCCTAGCATTCATTGTGTGGGAGAGAGACACGCTCCGCTGTTGCATATGGACAAATATGTCCTTAGGCTTTACTCATAGTATTCATGGCGAAGGTTGAATCTTCTTCGTTAAATTGTTATATGGTTGGAATTGGGAAATGCTACATGTAGTAATTCTAAAATTTCTTGAATAATTTGATACTTGGCAATTGTTGTGCTCATGTTTAAGCTCTTGCATCATATACTTTGCACCCATTAATGAAGAAACACTTAGAGCTTGCTAATTTGGTTTGCATATTTGGTCTCTCTAAAGTCTAGATAATATCTAGTTTTGAGTTTTGAACAACAAGGAAGACGGTGTAGAGTCTTATAATGTTTACAATATGTCTTTTATGTGAGTTTTGCTGCACCGTTCATCCTTGTGTTTGTTTCAAATAACCTTGCTAGCCTAAACCTTGTATCGAGAGGGAATACTTCTCATGCATCCAAAATCCTTGAGCCAACCACTATGCCATTTGTGTCCACCATACCTACCTACTACATGGTATTTCTCCGCCATTCCAAAGTAAATTGCTTGAGTGCTACCTTTAAAATTTCATCATTCGCCTTTGCAATATATAGCTCATGGGACAAATAGCTTAAAAACTATTGTGGTATTGAATATGTACTTATGCACTTTATCTCTTATTAAGTTGCTTGTTGTGCGATAACCATGATTCCTGGGGACGCCATCAACTACTCTTTGTTGAATATCATGTGAGTTGCTATGCATGTCCGTCTTGTCTGAAGTAAGAGAGATCTACCACCTTAATGGTTGGAGCATGCATATTGTTAGAGAAGAACATTGGGCCGCTAACTAAAGCCATGATTCATGGTGGAAGTTTCAGTTTTGGACATATATCCTCAATCTCATATGAGAACACTAATTGTTGCCACATGCTTATGCATTAAAGAGGAGTCCATTATCTGTTGTCCATGTTGTCCCGGTATGGATGTCTAAGTTGAGAATAATCAAAAGCGAGAAATCCAAAATGCGAGCTTTCTCCTTAGACCTTTGTACAAAGGCATGGAGGTACCCCATTGTGACACTTGGTTAAAACATGTGTATTGCGATGATCCGGTAGTCCAAGCTAATTAGGACAAGGTGCGGGCACTATTAGTATACTATGCATGAGGCTTGCAACTTGTAAGATATAATTTACATAACTCATATGCTTTATTACTACCGTTGACAAAATTGTTTCATGTTTTCAAAATAAAAGCTCTATCACAAATATAGCAATCGATGCTTTCCTCTTTGAAGGACCTTTCTTTTACTTTTATGTTGAGTCAGTTCACCTATTTCTCTCCACCTCAAGAAGCAAACACTTGTGTGAACTGTGCATTGATTCCTACATACTTGCATATTGCACTTGTTATATTACTCTATGTTGACAATTATCCATGAGATATACATGTTATAAGTTGAAAGCAACCGCTAAAACTTAATCTTCCTTTGTGTTGCTTCAATGCCTTTACTTTAAATTATTGCTTTATGAGTTAACTCTTATGCAAGACTTATTGATGCTTGTCTTTAAGTACTATTCATGAAAAGTCTTTGCTATATGATTCACTTGTTTACTCATGTCATTTATATTGTTTTGATCGCTGCATTCACTACATATGCTTACAAATAGTATGATCAAGGTTATGATGGCATGTCACTCTAGAAATTATCTTTGTTATCGTTTACCTGCTCGGGACGAGCAGAAACTAAGCTTGGGGATGCTGATACGTCTCCGACGTATCGATAATTTCTTATGTTCCATGCCACATTATTGATGATATCTACATGTTTTATGCACACTTTATGTCATAATTATGCATTTTCTGGAACTAACCTATTGACGAGATGCCGAAGGGCCGATTCTTTGTTTCTGCTGTTTTTGGTTTCAGAAATCCTAGTAAGGAAATATTCTCGGAATCGGACGAAATCAACGCCCAGCATCTTAGAATCCCCGGAAGCATCCAGAACACCCGAGAGCCGCCAGAGGGGGGCCACAGGGGCCCCAGATGATAGGCCGGCGCGGCCCAGGCCCTGGCCGCGCCGCCTTATGGTGTCGTCACCTCGTTGACCCTCTGACGCCGCCTCTTCGCCTATTTAAGCCCCCTCGACATAAAACCTTGACACGGAAAAGCCACGGTACGAGAAACCTTCCAGAGCCGCCGCCATCGCGTAGCCAAGATCTGGGGGACAGGAGTCTCTGTTCCGGCACGCCGCCGGGACGGGGAAGTGCCCCCGGAAGGCTTCTCCATCAACACCACCGCCATCTTCATCAACGCTGCTGTCTCCCATGAGGAGGGAGTAGTTCTCCATCGAGGCTCGGGGCTGTACCGGTAGCTATGTGGTTCATCTCTCTCCTATGTGCTTCAATACAATAATCTCATGAGCTGCCTTACATGATTGAGATTCATATGATGATGCTTGTAATCTAGATGTCATTATGCTAGTCAAGTGGATTTTACTTATGTGATCTCCGGAGACTCCTTGTCCCACGTGTGTAAAGGTGACAGTGTGTGCACCGTGTGGGTCTCTTAGGCTATATTTCACAGAATACTTATTCACTGTTATGAATGGCATAGTGAAGTGCTTATTTATATCCCTTTATGATTGCAATGTGTTTTGTATCACAATTTATCTATGTGCTACTCTAGTGATGTTATTAAAGTAGTTTTATTCCTCCTGCACGGTGTAATGGTGACAGTGTGTGCATCCGTGTTAGTACTTGGCGTAGGCTATGATTATGATCTCTTGTAGATTATGAAGTTAACTATTGCTATGATGGTATTGATGTGATCTATTCCTCCTACATAGTGTGAAGGTGACAGTGTGCATGCTATGTTAGTACTTGGTTTAGTTGTGTTGATCTGTCATGCACTCTAAGGTTATTTAAATATGAACATTGAATATTGTGAAGCTTGTTAACTCCGGCATTGAGGGTTCGTGTAATCCTACGCAATTAGTGGTGTTCATCATCCAACAAGAGAGTGTAGAGTATGCATTTATCTATTCTGTTATGTGATCAAAGTTGAGAGTGTCCACTAGTGAAAGTCTAATCCCTAGGCCTTGTTCCTAAATACTGCTATCGCTGCTTGTTTACTGTTTTACTGCGTTACTACTGCTTGTTTACTGTCCTGGGCAAAGCACTTTTCTGGTGCCGTTGCCACTGCTCATACTTATTTATACCACTTGTATTTCACTATCTCTTCGCCGAACTAGTGCACCTATTAGGCGTGTTGGGGACACAAGAGACTTCTTGCTTTGTGGTTGCAGGGTTGCATGAGAGGGATATCTTTGACCTCTTCCTCCCTGAGTTCGATAAACCTTGGGTGATCCACTTAAGGGAAACTTGCTGCTGTTCTACAAACCTCTGCTCTTGGAGGCCCAACACTGTCTACAGGAAAAGGAGGGGGCGTAGACATCAGCCGTCGGCACAGCCTGCCTCGCCGTCGGCCCACGGCTGTGCCGACGACAATCATCGGCACCTCGTCGTCGGCACAATGTGGCCTCGGCACAGCCTCAGTGGCCGTCGGCACAGACGCCAGCCTGATGGTCGGATGACGCCGTCGACACAGTCGTCGTCGGCACCGTCTTCGAGGGCCCCACAACGCCCAAACGGCCGTTAGCCCAGCCTAGAAACTGTGCCGACGGCTGCACATCCGCCTCGCTCGGACATCCTGCGCCTGCCACGCGTCCCCAGGTCCACCTTCTGTGCCGACGGCTAGGCCGTCGGCCCATGTCCATCGGCACAGCTCCGCCGCGTCGCGTCGCCAGCAGCTGCACCGCGCCACTCTCCTGTGCCGACGGCATAGCCTGTGCCATTTGGCACGTCCAGGGGGCTGTGCCGTCGGCACAGACTGTGCCATTTGGTTTTCCTGCATAATTTCTGGCGCAGCATAGCCTGCCAGCAAAAATACCAGCAATATACATTGAAATGCATCACAAATGTAGCACATCACATAATCATCATCGTCATCATATCAAATGTAGCAACAACATCATCGTGATACAAATATGTGGCATGGCACACACACGATCATCATACATTTTCGACACATGGCACACACGATCGACGCACGCCTGCTAGACACCTAGCTAAGGGAAACTAAGATCAGGGGAACCAACCAAGTTCCTGACTCGTCCATTCAGGCGTCCGGCCTTTGTCGAGGTAGACAGAGGTAGAAGCATGGCCTGAACCATCGCCAGCAGGAGAAAACCCTGAAGCACCGGGAGAATGGCGGCCGGGGTGCACCGGTGTGCCCTCGCGCGACGAACCAGGAGAGGGTCGGTTCCGCAAACTTCCTGTGCCCTACATGTTTGACAAGAGTTAGCATCTTAGACATGGGAAAGGAAAGCGGTGACAACTGGTTAGGCACAGGACTTACCGGAGTTCGTGCGTAGTATGTGGCCGTGAAAGCTTCCCTCGATGGGCACACTGGAGTCGGCCCCGGCCTAGGTGGCTCCTCTCCCGGAAGTGCGATCCTCTCTCCAGTCTGGAAGAACGTCCTGAGCGCCTGCAAGATAGTTTAGATGTCAAGCGCTGCGGAAATAAAATAAAGGGGAGGTGGGACTTGTCATGTCTTTGAACCATAAAAGATTGGAACTTACACGACTCGTCGCCTCCTGGTACTCTTCCCAAGCCGCTCTCTTGAGGTCCCAGTCTGCTACAACCATCAAGTACTTCTCATAAGTGGCCGCGTAGGCGGCCTCAAAGTTAGCCTACAATTTCCAAGAAAAGGAGTCTCGTCAATTTAGCCATTCAGGAATGAATGTTGGAAAGAAGATGAAAATGAGAAAACTTACATCAGTACGACGGTGTCGAGGAGGCGCGATCGGTGGGTGGCCGACGGTGAGGGTAGACCTGATCTGCGTGAGGGTCCCCTGCGGCTTGATCACCCCACTAAGAAGCTTTGTACGGCCATGCTCCGAGCCGCGCCCCGCCACCATAATCGCCGTCAAGTCGGTCTCCTGCTGAATAGGATCATCCACCTCCGGATGAAGACCCTTGAACACCGAGCAGTAGTTCTCCAACTCCTCTTCGGCAAAGCCAAAGTACTCGGGCAGCGAGGGCTGAGGCTGACTCAGATCGGGCTGCTTCAGCTTCATCTTCTGCCATCCTCCCACCTCGGTGAGAGGCTCCCCGAGTTCCGCCTCCTGCACAGCAAAATAAATGTTATGTGTATAAGGTAGTAATATGAGGGGAAATAAATGCAAGTTGTTCCATGTATGTATGTACCTTGTGCTTCCTGTAGCGCTCAGTGCTGCGGCTTCCCGCACTTTGTGTTCCTCCGGTGCCCCGGTTTGCCTTGTTGCGCG
Organism: Lolium perenne; assembly: GCF_019359855.2. Lineage (NCBI taxonomy): Eukaryota > Viridiplantae > Streptophyta > Magnoliopsida > Poales > Poaceae > Lolium > Lolium perenne. Next base: position 26,127,806 of record NC_067248.2, on the reverse strand, counting down.
CGCTCTTGGCGTTGAAGTCGGCGTCTTCGCCAACCCACCTCGCTACCAACGCCTCAAATGTGTCTTCCTTATTTTCGCACCATAGGGGCATAACCTAAAAAACCAAAACTCATTTGAAGAACACATAATGCAATCCCAACTATGCAGCAACATAGAATCTCATTGACAATTTACTTACCATCATGTAATCATCCTTCGTCAGCTGAGTATCGTCCCTGATATTGTCAGCTTTCTTGACCCTCGTGCCCTGCTCAGCCTTGAAGTGCTCGATGCAGGTATGCTTCTGATTGTACCACTGTTTCCATGTCAACCTCTGACAAGCCCTAGTCAGTACCACCTTCCCATGCTCAACCATATCATCAGGCACCTTATAATGGGTCTGCAATCATGCATAAAAATAATTGTGAGAGAGGCATGAGTTATCATAGTGGGTTCATCAACTATGAAGTAAAGTCGAGAAGCATGCTTTACCCAAAACTTGGTGTACACGGCGTCAGAGCCCGGGCAAGGAGCTGCCTGATACGTCTCCAACGTATCTATAATTTCTGATGTTCCATGCTTGTTTTATGACAATACCTACATGTTTTGTTCACACTTTATATCGTTTTGATGCGTTTTCCGGAACTAACCTATTGACGAGATGCCGAAGTGCCAGTTCCTGTTTTCTGCTGTTTTTGGTTTCAGAAATCCTAGTAAGGAAATATTCTCGGAATTGGACGAAATCAACGCCCAGAACCTTATAATTCCACGAAGCTTCCAGAACACCGGAGAGGCACCAGAGGGGAGCCCTGGGGGCCCACACAAGGTGGCGGCGCGGCCCAAGGGGGCGCGCCCCCCTAGTGTGAGGGGGCCCCGTGGCCCCTTCGACTCCGCCTCTTCGCCTATAAGTTGCCTCCTGACCTAAAACATCGACACGGATTGACGAAACTCCAGAAAACCTTCCAGAGCCGCCGCCATCGCGAAACTCCAATTCGGGGGACAGAAGTCTCTGTTCTGGCACCCTGCCGGGACGGGGAATTGCCCCCGGAGCCATCTCCATCGACATCACTGCCATCTTCATCGCCATCGCTGTCTCCTATGATGAGGAGCGAGTAATTCTCCCCCGAGGCTGAGGGCTCTACCGTAGCTATGTGGTTCATCTCTCTCTTTGTGATCTAGTTGAATATCATCTATGTGCTACTCTAGTGATGTTATTAAAGTAGTCTATTCCTCCTCCATGATGTAATGTTGACAGTGTGTGCATCATGTATTACTTGGTATAAGCTATGATTGTGATCTCTTGTAGATTATGAAGTTAACTATTACTATGATAGTATTGATGTGACCTATTCCCCCTTTCATAGCCTGTCGGTGACGGTGTGCATGCTATGTTAGTACTCGGTATAATTGCGTTGGTCTATCATGCACTCTAAGGTTATTTAAATATGAACATCGAATGTTGTGGAGCTTGTTAACTCCGGCATTGAGGTGCTCTTGTAGCCCTACACAATTAATGGTGTTTATCATCCAATAAGAGAGTGTAGAGTGGTTTTATTATGTGATCATTGTTGAGAGTGTCCACTAGTGAAAGTAGGATCCCTAGGCCTTGTTTCCAAGCATCGAATCTCCGTTTATTTACTGTTCTGTTGCATGTTTACTCGCTGCCATATTTTATTCAGATTGCTATTACCACTCATATACATCCATATTACTTGTATTTCACTATCTCTTCACCGAACTAGTGCACCTATACATCTGACAAGTGTATTAGGTGTGTTGGGGACACAAGAGACTTCTTGTATCATGATTGCAGGGTTGCTTGAGAGGGATATCTTTGACCTCTTCCTCCCTGAGTTCGATAAACCTTGGGTGATCCACTTAAGGGAAACTTGCAGCTGTTCTACAAACCTCTGCTCTTGGAGGCCCACGCTGCGCGTGGTTGACGTATGTCTTTCCGTTCAACACGCATCCGTTGGGAACCCCAAGAGGAAGGTGTGATGCGTATAGCAGTGAGTTTCCCTCAGTAAGAAACCAAGGTTTATCGAACCAGTAGGAGTCAAGAAGCACATCGAAGGTTGATGGCGGCGGAGTGTAGTGCGGCGCAACACCAGGGATTCCGGCGCCAACGTGGAACCTGCACAACACAACCAAATTACTTTGCCCCAACGTGACAGTGATATAGGATAACGTTGCATAGAAAACAAAAAAATTCCTACCGCGAACACGCAATCCAAGCCAAGATGCAATCTAGAAGACGGTAGCAACGAGGGGATTATCGAGTCTCACCCTTGAAGAGATTCCAAAGCCTACAAGATGAGGCTCTTGTTGCTGCGGTAGACGTTCACTTGCCGCTTGCAAAAGCGCGTAGAAGATCTTGATCACGGCGCCACGAACGGGCAGCACCTCCGTACTCGGTCACATGTTCGATTGTTGATGAAGACGACGTCCACCTCCCTGTTCCAGCGGGCAGCGGAAGTAGTAGCTCCTCTTGAATCCGACAGCACGACGGCGTGGTGTCGGTGGCGGTGGAGAACTCCGGCGGAGCTTCGCTAAGCGTGCGGGAGCTATGGAGGAGAGAGGGGGCGGATAGGGTTTGGGAGGGGGTGGCCGGCCACTAAGGGGGTGCGGCCAGGCTATGGTCTTGGGGTGGCCAGCCCCCCTCCCCTTGGCCCTCATTATATAGGTGGAAGCCCCAAGTGTTGGACTACAAGTCTCCGAATAAGACCCGAACCCAAAACCTTCCATGTGATAGGGAAACCTACCCAAGGTGGGAATCCCACTTGAGGTGGGATTCCCCCCTTCCATGTGGGGGGGTGGCCGGCCCCCATAGGGGGAGTCCACTTGGGACTCCTCCCCCTCTAGAGTTGGCCGGCCATGGAGGTGGAGTCCCTCCGGGACTCCACCTTCCTTGGTGGTTTCTTCCGGACTTTTCTAGAACCTTCTAGAACCTTCCATAGAACCTTCTGGATCATTTTAAATCTCATAAAATGACTTCCTATATATGAATCTTATTCTCCGGACCATTCCGGAACTCCTCGTGATGTCCGGGATCTCATCCGGGACTCCGAACAAATATTCGAACTCCATTCCATATTCAAGTTCTACCATTTCAACATCCAACTTTAAGTGTGTCACCCTACGGTTCGCGAACTATGCGGACATGGTTGAGTACTCACTCCGACCAATAACCAATAGCGGGATCTGGAGATCCATAATGGCTCCCACATACTCAACGATGACTTTAGTGATCGAATGAACCATTCACATACGATACCAATTCCTTTTGTCACACGATATTTTACTTGTCCGAGGTTTGATCATCGGTATCACTTCATACCTTGTTCAACCTCGTCTCCTGACAAGTACTCTTTACTCGTACCGTGGTATGTGGTCTCTTATGAACTTATTCATATGCTTGCAAGACATTAGACGACATTCCACCGAGAGGGCCCAGAGTATATCTATCCGTCATCGGGATGGACAAATCCCACTGTTGATCCATATGCCTCAACTCATACTTTCCGGATACTTAATCCCACCTTTATAACCACCCATTTACGCAGTGGCGTTTGGTGTAATCAAAGTACCTTTCCGGTATAAGTGATTTACATGATCTCATGGTCATAAGGACTAGGTAACTATGTATCGAAAGCTTATAGCAAATAACTTAATGACGTGATCTTATGCTACGCTTAATTGGGTGTGTCCATTACATCATTCATACAATGATATAACCTTGTTATTAATAACATCCAATGTTCATGATTATGAAACTAATCATCCATTAATCAACAAGCTAGTTAAGAGGCATACTAGGGACTCTTTGTTGTTTACATATCACACATGTACTAATGTTTCGGTTAATACAATTATAGCATGACGTATAAACATTTATCATAAACATAAAGATATATAATAACCACTTTTATTATTGCCTCTTGGGCATATCTCCTTCAGTCTCCCACTTGCACTAGAGTCAATAATCTAGATTACATTGTAATATACCTAACACCCATGGCATTCTGGTGTTGGTCATGCTTTGCCCTAGGGAGAGCTTTAGTCAACGGATCTGCTACATTCAGATCAGTGTGTACTTTGCAAATCTTTACTTCTCCATCTTCGATGTACTCGCGAATCGAGTGGTAACGCAGCTTGATATGCTTCAGCCTCTTGTGTGACCTTGGCTCTTGTGCATTGGCGATGGCACCCATGTTATCACAGTAGATGATTAATGGGTCCAATGCACTAGGAACCACACCGAGCTCTACAATGAACCTCTTCATCCATACCGCTTCTGATGAAGCCTCTGAAGCCGCTATGTACTCTGATTCTGTTGAAGACTTTGCCACCGTGCACTGCTTCGAGCTTGCCCAGCTTACTGCAGCACCATTCAATATAAACACGTACCCAGACTGTGACTTAGAGTCATCAGGATCAGTGTTCCAACTTCCATCGGTGTAACCGTTTACAACGAGCTCTTGGTCACCTCCATAACAAAGAAACATATCCTTAGTTCTTTTCAAGTACTTCAGGATATTCTTGACCGCTGTCCAGTGTTCCATTCCTGGATCACTTTGATATCTGCTAGTCAAACTAACAGCATGTGCTATATCCGGTCTAGTACATAGCATGGCATACATGATAGATCCTACTGCCGAGGCATAGGGGATATTACTCATCCTTTCTCTTTCTTCTGCCGTAGCCGGTCCTTGAGTCTTACTCAAGACCTTGCCTGGTAACATAGGTAAGAACCCTTTCTTACTTTCGTCCATTCTAAACTTCTTTAGAATCTTGTCCAGATATGTACTCTGTGATAGCCCTATTAGGCGTCTTGATCTATCTCTATAAATCTTGATGCCTAATATATACGATGCTTCACCAAGGTCTTTCATTGAAAAACTATTATTCAAATAAAATTTTACACTGCTTAATAGTTCTATATCATTCCCAATTAATAATATGTCATCCACATATAATATCAGGAATGCTACAAAGCTCCCACTCACTTTCTTGTAAATACAGGCCTCTCCATGACACTGTATAAACCCGAAGTCTTTGATCACCTTATCAAAGCGTCGGTTCCAACTTCTTGATGCTTGCTTCAGTCCATAGATTGAACGCTGAAGTTTGCATACTTTGTCAGCATTTTTAGGATCGACAAAACCTTTGGGTTGTACCATATACAACTCTTCCTCAATATCTCCATTAAGGAACGCCGTTTTGACATCCATCTGCCAAATCTCATAATCGAAAAATGCAGCTATTGCTAACAAAATCCTCACAGATTTTAGCTTCGCTACAGGTGAGAAAGTCTCATCGTAGTCAACTCCTTGAATTTGTCGGAAACCCTTTGCGACAAGTCGAGCTTTATAGACAGTAATATTACCATCAGCATCTGTTTTTCTCTTGAAGATCCATTTATTCTCGACAGCCTTTCGACTATCTGGTAAGTCTACCAAAGTCCATACTTTGTTATCATACATGGATCCCATTTCGGATTTCATGGCTTCTTGCCATTTGTTGGAATCTGGGCTCATCATCGCTTCTTCATACGTCGTAGGGTCCTCATCATTGTTGTATGACATTTAGAGAAGGATCATACCAATCAGGAGTGGCACGTTCCCTTGTCGATCTGCGAGGTTTAGTAGTTTCCTCGTTCGAAGTTTCATGATCATTATCATTAGCTTCCTCTGTTGCCGGTGCAGGCGGTACAGGAACAGTTTCGATGCTTGCGCTACTCTGATCAACGAGTATAGATTCATCAATCTCATCGAGTTCTACTTTTCTTCCAGTCACTTCTTTAGTGAGAAATTCTTTCTCAAGAAAGGTTCCGTTCTTAGCAACAAAGATTTTGCCTTCGGATTTGTGATAGAAAGTGTACCCTATAGTTTCCTTAGGGTATCCTATGAAGACGTATTTCTCCGCTTTGGGTTCTAGCTTGTCCGGTTGTAACTTCTTTACATAAGATTCGCAACCCCAAACTTGAAGGAACGACAGCTTAGGTTTCTTATTAAACCATAATTCATACGGTGTCGTTTTTATGGATTTTGATGGTGCTCTATTTAAAGTGAATGCGGCTGTCTCTAATGCATAACTCCAAAATGATAACGGCAAATCAGTAAGAGACATCATAGAACGAACCATATCTAAGAGAGTTCGATTACGACGTTCGGACACACCGTTTCGTTGTGGTGTTCCCGGCGGTGTCAATTGTGAAAGTATTCCGCATTTCTTTAAATGCATGCCAAACTCATAACTCAGATATTCACCTCCACGATCAGATCGTAGAAATTTAATCTTCTTGTTACGTTGATTTTCTACTTCACTTTGAAATTCCTTAAACTTCTCGAAAGTTTCGGATTTATGTTTCATGAAATAGATATACCCATATCTACTCAGATCATCTGTGAAGGTTAGAACATAACGATAACCACCGCGCGATGCTACACTCATTGGTCCGCACACATCGGTATGTATGATTTCCAATAAGTCAGTAGCTCGCTCCATCATACCAGAAAATGGAGTCTTAGTCATTTTTCCCATTAGACATGCTTCGCATCTATCAAGTGACTCAAAGTCAAGTGATTCAAGTAATCCATCGGTATGGAGTTTCTTCATGCGTTTGACTCCAATATGACCAAGAAGACAGTGCCACATATAAGTAGAATTATCATTCAATTTAGTTCGCTTAGCATCAATGTTATGTATATGCGTATCACTACTATCGAGATCTAACAGAAATAAGCCATTCTTTTCAGGTGCTCGACCATAAAAGATATTATTCATAAAAATAGAACAACCATTATTCTCAGACTTGAATTAATAACCGTCTTGCATTAAAAAAGATCCAGATATAATGTTCATGCTCAACGCGGGTACAAAATAACAATTATTTAGGCTTAAAACTAATCCCGAAGGTAGATGTAGAGGAAGTGTGCCGACAGCGATCACATCGACTTTGGATCCGTTTCCAACGCGCATCGTCACTTCATCTTTCAGTAGTCTTCGTTTATTCTTTAGTTCCTGTTTCGAGTTACAAATATGAGCAACCGAACCAGTATCAAATACCCAGGTACTAGAACGAGAACCAGTGAGATAAACATCTATAACATGTATATCAGATATACCTTCTTTCTTCTTCTTGACAAGGCCGCTCTTCAGATCAGCCAGATACTTGGAGCAATTACGCTTCTAGTGTCCCTTCTCCTTGCAGTAATAGCACTCAGCATCAAGCTTAGGGCCGTTCTTAGGTTTCATAGGAGGCGTGGCAACTTTCTTGCCACCCTTCTTGAATTTCCCTTTAGACTTGCCCTATTTCTTGAAACTGGTGGTCTTGTTGACCATCAACACTTGGTGCTCTTTCTTGATCTCAATCTCAGCAGCTTATAGCATGCCAAAGAGTTCAGGTAACTCCTTGTTCATGTTCTGCATATTGTAGTTCATCACAAAGTTCTTGTAACTTGGTGGCAGTGATTGAAGGACACGATTAATCCCCAGTCTATTAGGAATCACTATTCCCAAGTCACTGAGTTTCTTCGCATGCCCGGTCATGGCGAGCATGTGCTCACTAACGGAGCTGCCTTCTTCCATCATACAGCTGAAGAAATGTTTCGATGCTTCATATCATTCCACGGCCGCATGAGTCTCAAAAATAGCTTTCAGCTCTTTCATCAACTCATGAGGATCGTGGTGCTCAAAACGTTTTTGAAGATCGGATTCCAGACTGCACAGGATGGCACACTGAACTTGAGAGTACCGAGTTTTTCGAGTCTCGTAAATAGCTTTTATTTCATCGGTTTCAGTTTCTGCAGGAGGGTCACCTAGCGGTGCATCAAGCACATATTGCAGATTTCCGCCAGAGAGGAAGATCCTCACATGACGGAACCAGTCGGTGAAGTTGCTACCGTTGCTCTTAAGTTTTTCTTTCTCTAGGAACTGGTTAAAATTGATTAGGGACGTCATCTCTACAACATATATTTGCAAAAGTTTAGACTAAGTTTATGACAAATTGAGTTCAAATTTTAATTCAACATAATTAAAAATCTAGGTGAACTCCCACTCAAAACAATATCCCTCGCATTGTCTTAGTGATCACACGAACCAAATCCACCGCACCTAAGTCCGATCATCACGAGACAAGGTGTGATTTCAATGGTGAACACTCAAAGTGTTCATCATATCAACCATATGATTCATACTCTACCTTTCGGTATCACGTGTTCCGAGACCATGTCTGTACATGCTAGGCTCGTCAAGGCCACCTTAGTATCCGCATGTGCAAAACTGTCTTACACCCGTTGTATGCACTTGTTGATTCTATCACACCCGATCATCACGAGATGCTTCGAAACGACAAGTCTTGGCAACGGTGCTACTAAGGATGAACACTTTATTATCTTGAGATTTTAGTGAGGGATCATCTTATAATGCTACTGTCGCGATCTAAGCAAAATAAGATGCATAAAAGGATTAACATCACATGCAGTTCATATGTGATATGATATGGCCCTTTTGTCTTTGCGCCTTTGATCTTCATCTCCAAAGCACGGACATGATCTCCATCATCTTCGGGCATGATCTCCATCATCGTCGACGTAACGTCAAGGTCAATGGCGCCGTCTTCATGATTGTCCTCCATGTAGCAACTATTACAACTAATTTGAAATACTACTCAACATGAAATTTAAAGACAACCATAAGGCTCCTGCCGGTTGCCACAATACAATAATGATCATCTCATACATATTCATCATCACATTATGGCCATATCACATCACCAAACCCTGCAAAAACAAGTTAGACGTCTCTAATTTGGTTTGCATATTTTACGTGGTTTAGGGTTTTCGAGAGAGATCTAATCTACCTACGAACATGAACCACAACGTTGATACTAGTGTTGTCAATAGAAGTGTAAATTGAATCTTCACTATAGTAGGAGAGACAGACACCCGCAAAGCCTCTTATGCAATACAAGTTGCATGTCGAACGAGGAACAAGTCTCATGAACGCGGTCATGTAAAGTTAGTCCGAGCCGCTTCATCCCACTATGCCACAAAGATGCAAAGTACTCAAACTAAAGATAACAAGAGCATCAACGCCCACAAAACCATTGTGTTCTACTCGTGCAACCATCTATGCAAAGACACGGCTCTGATACCACTATAGGATAACGTTGCATAGAAAACAAAAAATTTCCTACCGCGAACACGCAATCCAAGCCAAGATGCAATCTAGAAGACGGTAGCAACGAGGGGATTATCGAGTCTCACCCTTGAAGAGATTCCAAAGCCTACAAGATGAGGCTCTTGTTGCTGCGGTAGACGTTCACTTGCCGCTTGCAAAAGCGCGTAGAAGATCTTGATCACGGCGCCACGAACGGGCAGCACCTCCGTACTCGGTCACACGTTCGGTTGTTGATGAAGACGACGTCCACCTCCCCGTTCCAGCGGGCAGCGGAAGTAGTACCTCCTCTTGAATCCGACAGCACGACGACGTGGTGTCGGTGGCGGTGGAGAACTCCGGCGGAGCTTCGCTAAGCGTGCGGGAGCTATGGAGGAGAGAGGGGGCGGCTAGGGTTTGGGAGGGGTGGCCGACCACTAAGGGGGTGCGGCCAGGCTGTGGTCTTGGGGTGGCCGGCCCCCCTCCCCTTGGCCCTCATTATATAGGTTGAAGCCCCAAGTGTTGGACTACAAGTCTCCGAATAAGACCCGAACCCAAAACCTTCCATGTGATAGGGAAACCTACCCAAGTTGGGAATCCCACTTGAGGTGGGATTCCCACCCCCCTCCCCTTGGCCCTCATTATATAGGTTGAAGCCCCAAGTGTTGGACTACAAGTCTCCGAATAAGACCCGAACCCAAAACCTTCCATGTGATAGGGAAACCTACCCAAGTTGGGAATCCCACTTGAGGTGGGATTCCCCCCTTCCATGTGGGGGGGTGGCCGGCCCCTATAGGGGGAGTCCACTTGGGACTCCTCCCCCTCTAGGGTTGGCCGGCCATGGAGGTGGAGTCCCTCCGGGACTCCACCTTCCTTGGTGGTTTCTTCCGGACTTTTCTAGAACCTTCTAGAACCTTCCATATAACCTTCCGGATCATTTTAAATCTCATAAAATGACTTCCTATATATGAATCTTATTCTCCGGACCATTCCGGAACTCCTCGTGATGTCCGGGATCTCATCCGGGACTCCGAACAAATATTCGAACTCCATTCCATATTCAAGTTCTACCATTTCAACATCCAACTTTAAGTGTGTCACCCTACGGTTCGCGAACTATGCGGACATGGTTGAGTACTCACTCCGACCAATAACCAATAGCGGGATCTGGAGATCCATAATGGCTCCCACATATTCAACGATGACTTTAGTGATCGAATGAACCATTCACATACGATACCAATTCCTTTTGTCACACGATATTTTACTTGTCCGAGGTTTGATCATCGGTATCACTTCATACCTTGTTCAACCTCATCTCCTGACAAGTACTCTTTACTCGTACCGTGGTATGTGGTCTCTTATGAACTTATTCATATGCTTGCAAGACATTAGACGACATTCCACCGAGAGGGCCCAGAGTATATCTATCCGTCATCGGGATGGACAAATCCCACTGTTGATCCATATGCCTCAACTCATACTTTCCGGATACTTAATCCCACCTTTATAACCACCCATTTACGCAGTGGCGTTTGGTGTAATCAAAGTACCTTTCCGGTATAAGTGATTTACATGATCTCATGGTCATAAGGACTAGGTAACTATGTATCGAAAGCTTATAGCAAATAACTTAATGACGTGATCTTATGCTACGCTTAATTGGGTGTGTCCATTACATCATTCATACAATGATATAACCTTGTTATTAATAACATCCAATGTTCATGATTATGAAACTAATCATCCATTAATCAACAAGCTAGTTAAGAGGCATACTAGGGACTCTTTGTTGTTTACATATCACACATGTACTAATGTTTCGGTTAATACAATTATAGCATGACATATAAACATTTATCATAAACATAAAGATATATAATAACCACTTTTATTATTGCCTCTTGGGCATATCTCCTTCAAGTGAGGTTGTCAATCTCACCGTCTTGCTGTAACAAAGGATTAGATGTATAGTGTGGATGATGATGTTTGCAGAGAACAGTATAACGAGTATTGCAGTAGATTGTATTCGATGTAAAAGAATGGACCGGGGTCCACAGTTCACTAGTGGTGTCTCTCCCATAAGATAAATAGCATGTTGGGTGAACAAATTACAGTTGGGCAATTGACAAATAAAGAGGGCATGACCATGCACATACATGTTATGATGAGTATTGTGAAATTCAATTGGGCATTACGACAAAGTACATAGACCGCTATCCAGCATGCATCTATGCCTAAAAAGTCCACCTTCAGGTTATCATCCGAACCCCCTCCAGTATTAAGTTGCAAACAATAGACAATTGCATTAAGTGTGGTGCGTAATGTAATCAACAAATACATCCTTAGACATAGCATTGATGTTTTATCCCTAGTGGCAACAGCACATCCACAACCTTAGGGGTTGCTGTCACTCCCCCAGATTTAATGGAGACATGAACCCACTATCGAGCATAAATACTCCCTCTTGGAGTTACAAGTATCAACTTGGCCAGAGCCTCTACTAGCAACGGAGAGCATGCAAGATCATAAACAACACATAGATAGATTGATAATCAACATAGCATAGTATTCCATATTCATCGGATCCCAACAAACGCAACATGTAGCATTACAAATAGATGATCTTGATCATGTTAGGCCTCTCACAAGATGCAACAATGATAGCACAATTAGAAGAAGAAGACCATCTAGCTAATGCTATGGACCCATAGTCCAGGGGTGAACTACTCACACATCACTCCGGAGGCGACCATGGCGGTGAAGAGTCCTCCGGGAGATGATTCCCCTCTCCGGCAGGGTGCCAGAGGCGATCTCCTGAATCCCCCGAGATGCGATTGGCGGCGGCGGCGTCTCTGGAAGGTTTTCCGTATCGTGGCTCTCGGTACTGGGGTATTCGCGACGAAGACTTTAAGTAGGTGGAAGGGCGGAGTCGGAGGGCTGACGAGGGGGCCACACGCTAGGGCCGCGCGGGCCCCTCCTGGGCCGCGCCGCCCTAGTGTGGCGGCGCCTCGTCGCCCCACTTCGGTTCCCTTTCGGTGTTCTGGAAGCTTCGTGGAAAAATAGGCCCCTGGGCGTTGATTTCGTCCAATTCCGAGAATATTTCCTTACTAGGATTTCTGAAACCAAAAACAGCAACTGGCTCTTCGGCATCTCGTTAATAGGTTAGTGCCGGAAAATGCATAAATATGACATAAAGTATGTATAAAACATGTGAGTATCATCATAAAACAAGCATGGAACATAAGAAATTATCGATACATTGGAGACGTATCAGCCCAACACTGTCTACAGGAAAAGAAGTGTGAGTAGACATCAAGCTATTTTCTGGCGCCGTTGCCGGGGAGGAAAGGTAAAAGGCACGCGCACTCCGGTCCCAGGTAACTAAGTTATTTTCTGGTGCCATTGTAAGTGCTCGAAGCTATTTCCTTTAGATCCTGCAATTGCATCTTTTTGTTTCTTGTTTTACACTAGTAAGGCATAATGGAAAACAACTGTGAGCTTTTTAATTTATTTCCTAAGTTAAGACATGAATTGTGTGATGCAAAAATTAAAAAACCTATGGAACCTTATTTGCATGCTCGTAGCAATGTTATTAGTATAAACGCAATCACTGCTAATGCTATGGAGAAGTCTAAGCTTGGGGAAGCTAGATTTTATGATCTTTTTAGCTTCCCATCTTTAGGAGAGAAAATTTGCTCTGATAATACTTTATCTCCCATATGCGATAACTCTAATGATGCTTGTGATATTTTAAATCCACCTACTGCAAGTACTGCTTTCAAGATACCCATGAAAATTATTGAATGTGTTATGGATAACCGCTATGAAGGGGATGGAACTGTTCATCCTGGAGATCATTTACTATTTTTGCATGAATTATGCGGGTTATTCAAGTGTGCAAGTATCTCTATGGATGAAGTGAGGAAGAAACTATTCTCTATTTCGCTGTTTGGTAAAGCGGCGCATTGGTATAAATTGCTGAAGAATAGTCATTCTCTTGGTTGGGAGGAAATTGTATCTCTCTTTTATTCTAAATTTTATCCTCCTCATGAAGTGCATATTGATAGGAATTACATTTATAACTTTTATCCTCGTGATGGAGAGAGTATTTCTCAAGCATGGGGGAGATTGAAGTCACTAATGCTCAAATGTCCCATTCATGAGCTCCCCCGTAATGTTATTATTAATAATTTTTATGCAAGGCTTTCAGGACATCACAAGGACTATCTAGATGCCTGTTTGGAGGGATCTTTCACAAGCAAGGAGGTTGAAGCTAGGTGGGATCTTCTTGATCGGATTGAGGAGAACGCTGAAGATTGGGAGAACGACAAAGGTGGAGAGTCAGGTATAAATTATGATTATGAATGCATTGAAACTTTTATGGATACTGGTAAATTTCAAAATATGAGTGCTACCTATGGTCTTGACTCTCAAGTTGTTGCAAATCTTTATAATGCTTTTGCCTCTCATTTTGAATTGCCTAAGAAGAATTTTGATAAGTATCATGAACCTTTTAAAGATGCTTGCATGAAGGATGAAATTGTTGTTAATGATTGCAATAAACATGCTCAAACTCCTAAGAATGCTATTTCCTGTAAGCATGTTAATTTTTGTGGAATGCATAGACCCTGTGGAATCAATCAAATCGAAGATGAATATTGTATCCATCATATTAATGAAAAAACTAGAAAGTGGTCTAGGGCTCTAGATGATCTTGGTAAAAAAGTTTGTGCCCTCTATCCTTTTATTTGTGAACTTTGCCATAGAGTGGGTCATTTTAATTTTCAATGCTCCTCCAATGATAATTCGAACCCCATAAGTGCTGCAAATTTGTATTGTGATGATGAAATTACTCCTAATCGGCATGATGAACTTACTTTATTTTTGTGGTGTGAAGAGTTATCAAGAAAAATCTCTTTGTTACATATGAGTGATCTTGATATTGATGATGTCCTGCATGGGTGTTTTTCTTATTGCATTGATAATTGCCATACAAATACTTACATACAAAATATTTTAGAAGATGACACCTTGCCAAAATATGATAGGACCGCTGTGTGTTTTGAACTTATTAATGAAAAGGAGGAATCCTCCCAAGTTTCTTCTATTGTTTCTAGAAATAAATCAGGTTATGTGGAGAAGCCTCCCTTCAAGCCTCTTCCTCCTAAAGAAGGAAACGAGGAGAAGGAAGAGAAGAAGAAGAAGAGGGGAACGAAGAAGAAGAAGAAGGGGAATAAAGAGAAAGAGGTAACGGCATATCCCCGCGTGTATGAGATAACGATAGGTAACCGTAAGTATGTTGCTCCTAATGATTATTATGATAACGAATCTGAGTACAATGATCTTCCTATGCCCTTTACCATCATTAGTGATCATGATTTGAAAGAGCACACTACTTTTGATATTGAAAATCTCTGGGAAACTAATTCTGAAAATGATGATGATAATAATTGCCATAGTATCAGTACTATCCATGCTTCCTCCCATAATGATAGAGAAAGCTCTAAGCTTGAGGATGAGGTGTTTGAAAATCCTTTTGCTACTGATCATTATATGTTTGATACATCTCCTTCTAGTAACAATGATGGTATGGTCACAGATAAACCTACTGTGAAAGATAACTATTCTGTTTCTTATGATGACACTATGCCTCCGACCTTTGATGATTATTATAAAGAATGCTATGATATAGGTTATAACTATCCTTATGAATTTTGTCATAGTTATGATTGGATTGCCAAAAACAATTCCCTTAATATGCAATTTGTTTACCATGTTCAAATTCTTGATAATAATCTTGCTCCAATTACTATTAATGAGAAGAACTCTTCTTATGACAAAATTAATGATACTTCTATGCATATGAACCATGATAAGAATGTTTTAAGTGATGGGTATATTGTTGAGTTTGTTCATGATGCTACTGAAAATCTTTATGAGAGAGGAAAATATGGTTGTAGAAATTTTCATGTTACTAAAACACCTCTCTATATGCTGAGAATTTTGAAGTTACTCGTGTTTTATCTTCCTATGCTTGTCACTTTGCTCTTCATGAATTTGTTTATTTACAAGATTCCTTTTCATAGGAAGTGGGTTAGACTTAAATGTGTTTTGAATTTGCTTTTTGATGCTCTCTTTTGCTTCAACTTTTAATTATTGGGAGTGCATCATTAAAATTGCTGAGCCCATCTTAATGGCTATAAAGAAAGCACTTCTTGGGAGATAACCCATGTTTTTATTTTGCTACTATTTTGTTGTGTCTTGGAAGTTGTTACTACTGTAGCAACCTGTCCTTATCTTTATTTTATTGCATTTGTTGTGCCAAGTAAAGTCTTTGATAGTAAGGTTGATACTAGATTTGGATTACTGCGCAGAAACAGATTTCTGTCTGTCACGAATTTGGGCAGGGTTCTCTGTAGCTAACTCAGAAAAATCTGCCAATTTACGTGAGTGATCCTCATATATGTACGCAACTTTCATTCAATTTGAGCATTTTCATATGAGCAAGTCCAGTGCCTCTAAAAAATTCGTCTTTACGGACTGTTCTGTTTTGACAGATTCTGCCTTTTATTTTGCATTGCCTCTTTTGCTGTGTTGGATAGATTTCTTTATTCCATTAACTTCCAGTAGCTTTGGGCAATGTCCAGAAGTGTTAAGAATGATTGTGTCACCTCTGAACATGTGAATTTTTGATTATGCACTAACCCTCTAATGAGTTTGTTTCGAGTTTGGTGTGGAGGAAGTTTTCAAGGGTCAAGAGAGGAGGATGATATATGATTAAGAAGAGTGAAAAGTCTAAGCTTGGGGATGCCCCCGTGGTTCATCCCTGCATATTCCAAGAAGACTCAAGCGTCTAAGCTTGGGGATGCCCAAGGCATCCCCTTCTTCATCAACAATTTATCAGGTTTCTTCTATTGAAACTATATTTTTATTCCGTCACATCTTATGTACATTACTTGGAGCGTCTGTGTGCTTTTATTTTCGTTTTTGTTATTTTCATTCTCTGAATAAATGCTTGTGTGAGAGAGAGACACGCTCCGCTGGTTCATATGAACACATGTGTTCTTAGCTTTTAATGTTCATGGCGAAGGTTGAAACTGCTTCGTTCATTGTTATATGGTTGGAAACAGAAAATGCTACATGTGGTAATTGGTATAATGTTTTGAATAATGTGATACTTGGCAATTGTTGTGCTCATATGGATCATGTTTAAGCTCTTGCATCATATACTTTGCACCTATTAGTGAAGAAATACATAGAGCTTGCTAAAATTTGATTTGCATGATTGGTCTCTCTAAGGTCTAGATATTTTCTGGTAAGGGTTTGAGCAACAAGGAAGACAGTGTAGAGTCTTATAATGCTTGCAATATGTTTTTATGTGAGTTTTGCTGTACCGGTTCATACTTGTGTTTGCTTCAAATAACCTTGCTAGCCTAAGCCTTGCATTGAGAGGGAATACTTCTCATGCATCCAAAATCCTTGAGCCAATAACTATGCCATTTGTGTCCACCATACCTACCTACTACATGGTATTTCTCTGCCATTCCAAAGTAAATTGCTTGAGTGCTACCCTTAAAATTCCATTTTTTCTCTTTGCATGCCTGCGCTATTTGCGTTGCCGTCAACGGTAGCAAGACCCTGCGGCCATCCGTAGTCTCATGCTCAACTGCTGGGAACTACAGCAATGGAAGTCAGTACCACAAGAACCTCTACAACCTCCTTTTGGCGATCCCCATGGCCGCCGCGCAGAACGGTGGCTTCTTCAATGGCACGGTCGGTGCAGAGGTCGATGAGGTATTCGGCCTCGTCATGTGCTACGCCGACAGCACTGACACCGAGTGCGTGGACTGCCTTACCGGTGTGCCAGAGGGAATCACGAAGTTGTGCCCGCACAGCCGAACGGTTCGTGCTGTCTATGGCGCCTGCACCCTTCGGTTCTCCAACGAATCGTTCTTCTCCGTCGCCGACCTTGCCATCGAGCAACAAATACCACCATATTACAGTGATGCAGTTACACTTGCAGCGTATCTCCTCGATACTGCTGGCATGAGTCGCACAAGGTTCGAGTTGTTTCGTCGGCTCGCGGAGAGGGCTGGGTTATCGGCTGGGCGAGTTGCTTGGGACATCCAACAGCTCAACGATGCACAGGAGATGACCGCGGGGGTGCAGTGCACAAGGGACCTGCTAGCAAGCGAGTGCCTGCGTTGCCTCTCCAACTTCACTGATCAGCTGCCGCGATTCTTGCCGACCAACAGCAGCGGTGCCATCAAGGGATACAGTTGCTACCTGATTTATTTCATCACCACCAAAAAGCCTTTGGTTCAGGATTTGGTCCATAGATGGGACAACGAGATTTATGAGACGAGTAGCGACCGGGCAGCCAAGAAGTCAGAACGCAGTATTGAGCGCCAAAAACAGGAGCACGAAAAGCAGGAGCGCCAAAAACAGCGACAACGAAAGGTGGCTATCATCATGGGCCTTGTCGTCGGTGCAATGGTGCTCGTGCTCTGCATGATTGGCCTATCTGTGCGGTACATGTTGAACTGGTGGCAAAGGCGCATGGCTGCGGCCAGAGTCTTCACAAGATCAGCGGCCAAGGTCTTCACAAGATCAGCGCTGCTGAAAGAGATGGCCTACTTCCGCGGAAAAAGACTATATCACGACGAGCTGGAGCAAGGGACTGGCCCCAGGCGATTCACATACCATGAGCTCGCGGCTGCCATCGACGGCTTTTCCAGCGGGAACAAGCTAGGTGAAGGAGGCTTCGGGTCTGTCTTCCGGGGGTTCATTACAGATGCAAACCTCCACATCGCCATAAAGAAAGTGTCCAAGAGCTCCCGCCAGGGCTGGAAGGAGTTTGTTTCTGAGGTGAAGATAATCAGCCAGCTCCGACATAGAAATCTTGTGCAGCTCCTTGGATGGTTCAATGGTGGCAATGATGACGATCTCCTGCTCGTTTACGAACTGATGGCCAACGGCAGCCTGGATGCTCACTTGTACAAGCCAGACCACCACCACCTCCTGCCATGGACAGTCAGGTATGAGGTCGCGCTTGGCCTTGGCTCCGCGCTGTTATATCTACACCAAGAGATGGAGCAGTGTGTCGTCCACAGGGACATCAAGCCGAGCAATATCATGCTGGACGTGTCCTTCAAAGCCAAGCTCGGTGATTTCAGGCTAGCAAGGTTTGTGTGCGACGGCCGGGAATCGCTCATGACGGGCGCAGCCGGGACGCTTGGGTACATGGACCCAAAGTGCGTGTTCTCAGGCACGGCCAGCATGGAGTCTGATGTGTTATATTGTGATCCAAATTCATATACTAAAGGGAGGCTAACTTCTGACGAGCGGAGCGAGGCCCGTACGGATCGTTGCCACCGTCTATATATATTCCCTGTAAGCCGCCGCTAGGGTTTTATCGCATCATTGTACACCCACGGCGTTTGTAAACACCACCGAAATAGTGAAGTTTTGCTGGCTGGCGCCCGTGGTTTTTTCCCTTGTGTGTTGCAAGGGTTTTCCACGTTAAAATCTCATGTCCCCTGCAGTGTTTTACTTTTCGTTCTTCTTTTATTGTGCATCTCGATTATAACAAGTGGTATCAGAGCCCGTGTTCTTTGGATCTAGGGTTTACGAGATGTCGTCACTGAAGTTCGATCTACCGCAGCTGGACTACACCACGAGATTTGCTTTGTGGCAACTGAAGATGAGGGCGATTCTCCCCCAATCTTCAGATCTGGATGAAGCGATCGATGCTTTCGGCGAGAAAGCGAAGGATACCTGGACCGATGCGGAGAAGCGGAAAGACCGTAAGGCTTTATCGTTGATTCAACTCCATCTGTCCAATAATATTCTGCAGGAAGTGCTGCAGGAGAAAACCACCGCCGAGTTATGGGTCAAACTAGAGGAGATCTATTTGTCCAAGGATCTCACGGGCAGATTGCACGTGAAGATGAAGTTGTTCTCGCATAAGTTCCAAGAGGGAGGTTCGGTAATGAATCACCTATCTTCCTGGAAAGAGATTGTTTCTGATTTGCAGTCTATAGAAGTTAAGTATGAGGATGAGGATTTAGGTCTTATTCTTTTATGCTCGCTGCCTAATTCTTTCAGTAATTTTCGTGACACCATATTATTGAGCCGCGACAAACTAACTCTCGCGTAAGTTTATGATGCTCTCCAACAAAAGGAGAAAATGAAATCTATGGTGCAGGCTGAAAGTTCGTCCTCCAAGGCGGAGGCATTAGAGGTCCGTGGCAGGACTGAGCAGCGAGATAACTACTACCACAACAACAGAGATAAGAGCAAGGGCGACAGAAGTCGCTCAAAATCCAAAGGACGTGACAAGTTCTGCAGGTATTGTAAGAAATCTAACCACAATATTGATGATTGTTGGAAGCTGCAGAACAAGGAGAAAAGGAACGGAACTTACCAACCGAAAAATAATGATGGTAATGGTAAGGCTGCCGTTGTCACCGGTAAGGGTGAGGCTGCTGTTGTTGCTGGTAGTGATAGTTCTAATGGAGATTGCTTAGCTGTCTTGGCTGCATGTATTTCACGTGATGATGAATGGATTCTTGATACTGCATGTTCGTTTCATATTTGCTGTAACAAAGATTGGTTCAGTTCTTATGAGTCTGTGCAGAGTGGAGATTTTGTGCGTGTGGGGAATGACAACCAGTGCAGCATTGTTGGCATTGATTCTGTTCAGATTAAGACCCATGATGGGATGACACGCACATTGACAGGAGTGAAACACATACCCTCCATGGCGAGGAATTTGATCTCTTTGAGTACCCTTGATTGTGACGGGTACAAGTACAAAGGAGGGAACAAAATTTTGAAGGTATCATCAGGTTCTCTCATTATTATGATTGGTGATATGAATTCTGCGAAATTATATGTCCTTAGAAGTAGTACTTTGCCTGGTATTGCTGCTGCTGTTAGTTCTGATGAATCTAGTAAGACTAACCTTTGGCATAAGCGTCTTGGACATATGAGTGAGCTTGGCATGGCAGAATTGGCAAAGAGAGAGCTAATTGATGGCTGCGATTTAGGTAAGTTTGAGTTCCGTGAGCACTGCATCTTTGGTAAGCATAAAAGAGTAAAATTTAATGCTTCCATTCATACCACCAAAGGCATTTTAGATTATGTACACGCTGATGTTTGGGGTCCGTCCCGTAGAACTTCTAATGGTGGTGCTAATTACATGCTTACTATTATTGATGATTACTCAAGGAAAGTGTGGCCATATTTCCTGAAACATAAATCTGATGTTTTTAATGCTTTTAAGAAGTGGAAAGTTATGGTAGAAACCCAAACTGAAAAGAAGGTTAAGATACTTCGTACTGACAATGGTATGGAATTTTGTTCAAATGAATTTGATGAGTTTTGCAGCAATGATGGGATGGTAAGACATCATACCATTCCGTACACCCCTCAACAGAATGGCGTGGCTGAACGCATGAACAGGACCATTATTTCGAGGGCTCGCTACATGTTGTCAAATGCAAAGATGCATAGAGGTTTTTGGGCTGAAGCAGCCTCCACCGCATGTTATCTCATCAACAGGTCACCTTCTGTTCCACTTGATAAGAAAACTCCAATTGAGGTATGGTCTGGTTCGACTGCTGATTATTCAGATTTGAGAGTTTTCGGTTGCACTGCTTACGCTCATGTTGATAATGGAAAGTTGGAGCCAAGGGCTGTTAAGTGCATCTTCCTTGGTTATGGTTCAGGAGTTAAGGCATATAGATTATGGAATCCTGAAACTAAGAAAATTGTGTTGAGCAGGAATGTCGTTTTTAATGAGGCGGTTATGTTTAATAATAGTCCGTCTACTGATATTTCTGATGCTATTGATTCTCCTTATGTTTCTGATGATGAGCAGCACAGAATTGGCGTGCAGGTGGAGCACGCAAAGGAGAATGAAAATATGGTTCCTGAAACCAACAATGATGATAATGATGTTCCACCTTCACCACCTATTGTTCAGCGACAAGGACGGTTTATTGCTGCTGACCGCCCTAAGAGAAATATTACACCTCCTACCCGATTAATTCAAGAATGTGATATTGTTGATTATGCTTTGAGTTGTGCTGAACAGGTGGAGCATGATATTGAACCAGCTACATGTACTGAAGCCATTGCTTCGGTTGATAAAGAGAAGTGGGTAGGTGCGATGCAAGAAGAGATGCAATCGCTTGAGAAGAATGGCACATGGGATGTTGTGCACTTGCCTAAACAAAAGAAGACTGTCCGCTGCAAGTGGATATTTAAAAGAAAGGAAGGTTTGTCTCCTAATGAGCCTCCACGGTTTAAGTCAAGGTTAGTAGCAAAAGGTTTCAGTCAAATTCGAGGTGTTGATTATAATGATGTATTCTCCCCGGTTGTGAAGCATAGTTCTATTCGTGCTTTCTTTGGTATTGTTGCTATGCATGATCTTGAGCTTGAGCAGCTAGATGTAAAGACTGCTTTTCTGCATGGTGAGTTGGAGGAGGAGATATATATGAACCAACCTGAAGGTTATGTTGTGCCTGGTAAGGAGGATCTTGTTTGCAAATTAAAGAGGTCCCTTTATGGTCTGAAACAGTCGCCACGACAGTGGTATTAAAGGTTTGATTCATTTATGCTTACACATGGTTTTGAGAGATCTCAGTATGATAGCTGTGTGTATATCAAGTTTGTAATGGATCACCTATTTATTTGCTGCTATATGTTGATGATATGTTGATTGCTGCCAAGAGCATGAAAGAGATCACTATTTTAAAGAATCAATTAAGTAGTGAGTTTGAGATGAAGGATCTTGGTCCTGCTAAGAAAATACTAGGCATGGAAATTAAAAGGGACAGAAAGTCTAGTTTGTTGTTTCTTAGTCAGGAAAAGTACATTGAGAAAGTTCTTCATCGTTTTAATATGCATGATGCAAAGTCAGTTACTACTCCTATTGCTTCTCATTTCAAGTTGTCAGCTTTGCAATGTCCTAGCTCTGAAGATGATATTAAGTACATGTCTCGAGTTCCCTATTCTAGTGTTGTTGGTTCCTTGATGTATGCCATGGTTTGGTCACGTCCTGATCTGTCATATGCTACGAGTTTGGTCAGTCGATACATAGCTAATCCTGGTAAAGAACATTGGAAAGTTGTTCAGTGGATTTTCAGGTACCTTCGCGGCACATCAAAAGCTTGCTTGAGGTTTGGCAGGATTGGTGAGGGGCTCGCCGGATATGTGGATTCAGATTATGCTGGCGATTTGGATAAGAGAAGGTCCCTCATAGGTTATGTGTTTACTGTTGGTGGATGTGCTGTTAGCTGGAAGGCTACTTTGCAGGATGCTGTTGCACAATCTACTACTGAGGCTGAGTACATGGCTATTGCTGAGGCAGGTAAAGAGGTTGTTTGGCTGAAAGGTTTATATGCTGAGCTTTGTGGAGATAATTCTTGCATTAAGTTGTTCAGTGACAGTCAAAGTGCTATTTATCTTACTAAAGATCAGATGTTCCATGAGAGGACAAAGCACATTGATATTAAGTACCACGCAATCAGAGATGAGGTTGCAAAAGGTAAAGTGAAGGTATGCAAGATTAGTACTCATGATAATCCTACTGATATGATGACTAAGCCTGTCCCTGTGTCCAAGTTTGAGCTTTGCTCAAGCTTGGTTGGTATAACTGTTTAGCCCAAGTGGCTATTGGCGCCAGCAAGTGTTTTCTTTGTTGATTCACGTGATTGTTGAAGTTCATGCTACAAGGAATTTATCTCAAGGTGGAGTTTGTCATATTGTGATCCAAATTCATATACTAAAGGGAGGCTAACTTCTGACGAGCGGAGCGAGGCCCGTACGGATCGTTGCCACCGTCTATATATATTCCCTGTAAGCCGCCGCTAGGGTTTTATCGCATCATTGTACACCCACGGCGTTTGTAAACACCACCGAAATAGTGAAGTTTTGCTGGCTGGCGCCCGTGGTTTTTTCCCTTGTGTGTTGCAAGGGTTTTCCACGTTAAAATCTCGTGTCCCCTACAGTGTTTTACTTTTCGTTCTTCTTTTATTGTGCATCTCGATTATAACATGATGTGTACAGCTTCGGGGTCGTACTGTTAGAAATCGCATGCTGTCGAAGGCCAGCCGTGGTCCGAGACGATGACGAGGGAGCTGTCATCCACCTGGTGCAGTGGGTCTGGGAGGCGTATGGCCAAGGGGCCATCCTCGAGGCAGCAGATGTGCGGCTGGACGGCAAGTTCGTCGAGCAGGAGATGGAGCGTGTCATGGTGGTCGGGCTCTGGTGCGGGCACCCCGACCCCGTCCTGAGGCCATCCATGAGGCAGGCCGTCAGCGTTCTACGGTTGGAGACGCCACTGCCGAGCCTCCCTGTGAAGATGCCGGTCCCAGCCTACATGAGGCCGCCACTGGCTGATGACTCTTTTGGTTCTCTGGGGAATACTGGCGGCATCAGCAGCGGCGATACCAGCACGACCCATTCAACTCGAAACAAAGTTGAATTGATGATCGTCAATCATGACATTTAGGATCGTTTCAGTAAATTTCAAGTACTAATTGACTACCTGTAACTAATGGAATTGCTCTATATGTATGCTTGAACTGAACCAAGCTCAGCAAAACCTGAGCTACTTGAGATTTTGACCCGTTCTCTGCTCAGGTATGTAATTAAGCTTGATTTCCTGCAAGAGGTGTTACCGTCTATCTGAGTGAGTTCCTTTCGAGTATTCATGAATCTTGGTCATGCTTGCTTACAACTTGAGATGCACGATGCATCTCGGTGGAGTTCAACTCTGGCATCCACTTGATTTAGATTCAACGACACCATTCCTCATAATAAGCTTGTGATAGTATTAAATTTGTAATCAAGTTCAAAAGCGTAACTTTGATGTTTGTTTTCATTATTTTCATGGAGAAGGTGGTGGTGCCTCAAGCTGGATGCGCAGCAAACTACTACCCGTGCTTGCTGCCTTGTGTGGCGTGTTTCTGCTTTCGCTCGGCATCTGGGCCCCCTTCATCATCCACCACAGGCGAAAAAGACACAATGGTATGACGAACACAACCAAATTACGGCCTACAAAGGTTGTGACACTCTTCCGCGGAGAACACGTGGAGGACGAGCTAGAGCAAGGAGCTGGCACCCCCCGGCGGTTTTCCTACGATGAGCTCGCCGCTGCAACTGGCAACTTCTCTGACGACAAGGCGCTCGGGAGAGGAGGTTTCGGATCCGTGTACCAAGGATTCCTGAGCGGCATGAACCGAGAAGTGGCCATCAAGCGGGTGTCCGAGACCTCTCGACGGGGATGGAAGGAGTTCGTCGCCGAGGTGAGCATCATTAGCCGGCTCAGGCACCGGAACCTCGTGCAGCTCATCGGCTGGTGCCATGGTGGCAACGAGCTCCTCCTAGTCTACGAACTGATGCACAATGGCAGCCTTGACACTCATCTGTACAGACCGGACTTTGTGCTGGCATGGATTTACATGTTTTTCTTACGGACAGTCTGCCTAGTTCCATACTTCCATATAATCCTGCATGAATTTACTCTTTCTTGTGAGCACTTCGCAAATTTTGCATTCTCACTTTACTGTGATACTGTTTTACATTATTCAGGTATGAGATAGTGCTCGGCCTAGGTTCCGCGCTTCTGTACCTACACCAAGACACGGAGCAGCGCGTGGCGCACAGGGACATAAAGCCGAGCAATATCATGCTGGACGCCTCCTTCATCACCAAGCTTGGCGACTTTGGGCTCGCGAGGCTCATCAATGACGGTAGAAGATCGCACACGACCGGCATGGCCGGCACATTGGGGTACATCGATCCAGAGAGCGTTCTGGCAGGGAGGGCAAGTGTGGAGTCGGACGTCTACAGCTTCGGGGTCCTCCTCCTCGAGGTTGCCTGCGGGCGGCGCCCTGCTGTGGTCCATGAAAATGGTGATGTCGTCCACCTGGTTCAGTGGGTGTGGGACTTGTACGGCGGAGGAGGTATCCTTAGCGGCTTAGGGGCGAGTTCGATAATGGAGAGATGGAGTATGTTCTGGTCGTTGGACTCTGGTGCGCGCATCCCGATCGCGGCGTGAGGCCATCGATCAGGCAAGCCTTGAACGTTCTGCGATTCGAAGCGCCATTGCCGAGCCTGCCGGCGAGGATGCCTGTGGCAACCTATGGGCCGCCGACAAATCCTTTGAGTTTTGGAACGGCCGATGACGATGATCTCATTAGAACACACGGACCACCCGGGACATCGGTCACTGATTAAATCCAGAGCGACAACTTTTGTAACCATTGTACACACCCTATTATATAGCTCAATGCCGGTGCGTTGCAGCTAAATGGTAGTATGAGATATTTAGACGCACTACTGAAATGGTTGCTGTGGATTTTGCGAACCCTTGCGTCAGGATTTACTAGTACCATCTTCTCTTCTCCCTGCATTCCTTTTATCAATTATGATCTTATGTGATGGCTTGTTCCACTTCCACTTATCCTTCTTTTGCGCACGTGCTCACCTCGAGGATTTTGACAAAGAGACACATCATTTTCTGGCAATTGATCCAAAAGCACACAATTCCTTATCCTTGCTTAATTTGACACATGTTTTTTTAAATTGAAGGCTCAACGAGCCCAGCTTTGAATTAACAAAGCCATCAACCGGCCAGGAGTACAAGGTAGCACGCAATAAAGAAAAAGAGAAGAAAAGAAAAAACTGGGGATACCAGCTCGAGATACAAGCCCAGGTGGTGAAGAGCTAAAGCCTACTACAAAGGAACAAGCAGACCAGGGCTAGGCCCTAAACTACAAGATCTCCGAGAGCGCCCAAGACTTCAGCAAAACACCGGCGACTCAGCTTGAGACCCCAAGCCCCGAGACGCCACTCCGCTGATCTGAGCCAAGCAGGACTAGCACACTGAGCAGCCTGTCAAACAGAGGACCACCAACACCCCGAGAACTAGCTTACTACGCTAGTGAAGCCGGCGAAACTCCAGAGCTCGAAGGGGGAAGCTTCATGACAGCGCCTCCAGGAAGGAAAATGGCGCTCGCGAGCGTCATCGTTGTCGGCACAGACCAGCTGTGCAGTGCTTTCGCGGAGGCTTCACACCCACCCCAAGAGAACGCCTAAGTCTCAGCGCATGCCAATCACGACAAACCACCAGCTGTTGAAGAACATCGGGGTGCCTCCTGCCACGACGCACCCACAGACAGCCACCCTAGGCTCGAGAATGGTCGCGCAGAGGGGAGACACACCGTCTATATGGAGCCGGGTACTGCCTGACGCATTGCCTCAACGGAAGGGGTTTCGAGGAGGAGCTCGGATGGATCACTAGTAACTAGGGTAGCAGAGAGAGCCCAGGGGCAGGCAACAGGCGACAAGATGTGTGTCTTGGCCACGCCTCCAAGAAGGTGAACGGCGTCCAAGGACGTCGTCGTCACCGGCAATGGCAAACGTCTTGCTTTGCTTTCGCAAACACCCCATCGAGCCCGCCAGCGTCCCTATAGGTCAGGGAGTCCAGTGGTGCCACACCAGACATGCTGGAACAAAAACCGAGACCCACCGTCCCCCGGTGGTCTAGGGTGGCCGGAGGGCAACAGGAAGGCGATGTCGACGACCGCCACCGCACCATTGGAGCACCCCCTCCCAGCCACCAAACCCCACCATCCTCCAGCCGGAGCAAACCAGAGATGGCATCTTGGTCCCTACCAAGATCGAAAGCAGAGGAGGCACAAGCAAGAGATGGCATCTTGGTCCCTAACATTTGACACATGTTTGGATGCCACTTATCCTAAAGTAGCTTACGTTCATCTCTGCCATTTTTGGCCTCTAAACAAACATATGCACAAACACCATTTTTACTTAACACAGATAATTAATTAGCAAACCACTTTCCCCTTCCGTACACCCCCTCCCACAAACTTAAAGACAACATCCATACATGAACGACAGTGGTCGATGGCGTCCCTCGTTGGCGCCTGGTGGTGGTGGGCACGAGCGATAGCATCCCTCATCAACGTTGACCTTTGGCGCTCCCGGCGGTGGTGGGAGGAACATGTGGAGAGACATCAAGACGATGCGGTCAGAGCCGGCAATGAAGGCCGTCTTAGCCGACAAAGATAGGTGATCGGAAGGTGGCCACTAGAGACGGCCATCTTTATTTTAGAAAACCATAAGCTTTATTTATTGGGCAATAATATTTTTACAGCCATCTATGATCAGGGCCAACGAACAGGTCGGTGCCGAGTCGGGTAACACTGCACATGACTCACGCTAGTTGCGCCAAATTATGCGCTACTTTATTACACTAACAGTTAACTTTCGGAATAAAAATGTTGGGATGAAGTTTCAAAAAGTTCATGGATTTGGCTATAGAGATGAACCAGTAGGATGATGTCGCTCATGAATCTTGAATCAACTGTCAGCTTGCCATGTCCCTGTTTCGTTTTTTTGAAGAAATGTCCTCCCTTTCTAATCCAAATCGCTTCTCCGCGTCAAGGAGGCAGTACATCATGTCGCGGCGGCACAGCGGGCAGGTGCTTCCCTTCTGGAACCAGGAGGCGATGCACCGGCGGTGGAACGTGTGGCCGCAGGACGGCAGGGAAAGCAACGCCTCCTCTGTTGTTGCTGTCGGGGACGGCAAGGGCAGGCACTCCATGCAGACAGCGCAGCGCTCCACCACGGGAGGCTGGGAAGTAGGGACCTCCGCCTGCTCGCACGCCAGCAGCAAGGCCTCCGGCTGGATGTACTTGAAGCTCTCCTCGATGCAAAGCGACACGTCGAAGGCGTACCCCTCGCCGCTCGTGACGGGCTGCAGCTGGCTGACGATGCCGTCCGCGGCGGCGTCGAGCACGGGCTCGTACCACTCGCCCGCCGCCGGATCGAGCAGGGATACCGGACCGGCCACCGGTACCGACGAGAGCAATTTGAGCATGGCGGCGCGGCAGGCGTCGTGGCTGCGGAGGTTGACCTCGTATAGCGGTATCACGTAGTCTGTATGCTCCTCCTCTTCCCCGACCTGCAGCCCAGGCCCCCCGATCATTTGTAGCTCGTACGAGGTCCTCATGGAACAGAGCAAGCGCAGGCAGCACGCGCCGCCGGCCGTGCGCTCCTCCCGCATCTTGACGTGCACGGGGGAAGGGGTGACGCTGTGCTTTAGCGCCACGGCGAACGGGCCTGGCATGGCGCTGGCTCCGGCGGTCGCGGGAGCGGCCGCTGTTGTAGTAGTCATATCCTGAATCGCTAGATGTTCTCGTCTCCGGTCACGCACGCAGTCGGCCCTTTTATCTACCACTGGCCGGCCGGTAACCGGTCCGACTCCTACTCGTATTCGCAGATGTTGAGAACTTCCCTTGTCCGTCTAGTCTAAGAGTTCAGCGCAGGCCTCACGCATAGTTAGGTATGATCAGAGACGGAGTCGGAATGCAGAACGAACCAGGCGGATGTCAACCAAGACACGATCCCAAAATAAAGGAAAGGCCCAGCACAGGCCCAATAAACCCAGGTACCGTCTTACTGTACCACCTCTATCCCGAGCCCATGAATTAAACAAAACGGAAAATAATTTTATGAGACCTGTTTCACAAATTCACCCCGGTGGATCAACTCCAGTAGTTAACACGTGACATGCATGGCTAAAAATAGATAACAAAATCCTATATATTTTCTCTCTCCTGCCCACGTGTCAACTACATACTATAGTTGGTTCATGGGGGTCAATTTGTGGACCAGGACCCATAGAATTACGTTTCAAATAAAATGGTCCATAGTCATTGTTCCAAAATGGCCCATTCACAAAATGATACTACTAGACACGGCGGTAATTATGAAAAAAAAATTCTCCATGAAGTGACTCTCTAAAATAATCCATAAAGTAAAACACATTAGTGCCATGGAGAAAACTTAGGAGCGTCTCTACATTGTACATGAATCATTGAAAACTATTTTTCAAATAGTGAAAATGAGTTCTAGAAGAAAGAAACAAATTACAATTGCATGTCTTGAGCCGGCAAACATGTTCTAGCCAGCTTGCAAGCAAGATACTGACAAGAAGTAAGCAAATATACTATGTTGTGTTATGACTCCGATTGTCGGCATGTATTCATCAAACCAATCGAGACTTTGTGTTATAGATAGCAACGATTACTGTCAAGGCCAAACAAAAAACTACCATGATGCACTCCAACACTGAATTTGGAGTGCATCATTTCATAGAGCAATCAAAAAATTTCCCTTTTTAAAAACCTTAGATTGGTTTTAAAGGAACTAGGCTAACTCCAGCAATATTCAATCAATAAAGTGGGATGCATTACTCTAAATGCTACATCTAGGCCAGACCTGGCCATCTAAATCAACTGCGAACCATTGGAAGGGGCAATACCAGAACTATCATGATAGACACATGGGTAGGCTTCATTTCCATAATCCGGCGAGTAACAAGGGCATAATTAAAAGGTACTAGGTCGATTTATTGGATGTGGGAAATAATAAACTAGCCACGCCTGGTCAGGTTGCTAGTTAATTTAAATTAAGAGTAATAATGAGCTTTCATTTATTTAGGATAATGCAAATATGTTTTTATTGTAGAAAATAACTCTTATTTGAGATGCGTGTAGTACTCTCCGTCCCATGAAGATTATCCTCAGATTTGTCAAAAAATGGATGTACCTAGACACTAAATAGCATCTAGATACATCTGAATTTTGATAAATAATCTCAAACAAGCTTCATGGAAGCAGCTAGTAATCTCCATGAAAAAAAATAGTGCGCTATTCCAACGCTAATAGCACGCTATAGCATATCTAGAAAGCCGACGCTACGCTCTTTCGGCGCTATAGCGCGCTATTCAAGTTAATAGCACGTTATAACATGCTAATAGCGTATTTTTAGACCCACGCTATTTTGTTATAGCGCTATTTTTTTCCTTGGTAATCTCTCTTGTCTAAATAATAACAGCTACGGAGTACTAGCAATCTCTCACGGGGCAGTTAGCAGAGCAAGCGCGGCCACTTGGCTATTTTCAAAGATCTCTAGCTAGATGGAGTACCTGATCGGTTTCTCCCGGCCTGTGATTCTTATCAGCAACTTCAAAAATACAGCAGTGACGATGTCAGAAGGGAATCAAGTACCCATCTCGAGTATAATTAGGTTATATTCCGCTGTGATTTTATTTCCACAGTCCTACATCAGCCCCCGCTGATCACTCCCAACTCCCAAGCACAATAGAGACAAGGCTGCCGGGGATAGATATTATTCAGTATACATAGCAGCAGTAGTACAGAGTACAGATTTGCGAGAACACAGTGGGTCGTGATCACCAAGATCAGTCTGTGGAAACGCGCACGTATAGATCATAGAGTAACTTTGCGTAGAGCAACGCCACGTGTGGAGTGCGCACATCAGTGCGACTCGCGTGCTCAGTTGCGGACCTCCGCCCGGTACATGGGCTCCGGGACCTCGTCGGCGTGGGCACAGCAGCGGCAGCCACCATGGTACCCGTGGCCGCAGCAGCCCCAGTGACAGCCGCCGCCGCCTCCATGGCCCGGGTAGCCACCGCCTCCGTGACCTGGGTAGCCGCCGCCGCCTCCATGACCCGGGTAACCGCCACCTCCGCCATGGCCTGGGTAGCCGCCGCCTCCGCCATGGCCTGGGTAGCCACCGCCTCCATGACCCGGGTAGCCACCGCCTCCGCCATGGCCCGGGTAGCCACCGCCTCCGCCGTGGCCAGGGTAACCGCCACCGCCTCCGCCGGGGTAGCCGCCTCCACCGTAGCCCTGTACATCGGCCTTGGTCTCTTCCTTCTTGGGCTCTGCATGGACAGAAAACGGTCACGAAAATTAGTAGCAGCATGCAGCAGGAGTAGCCCAAGTTCAAAACCAGTCCGGTAGCTCACGGGTTTGTTCGGCCGCGGAGGAGTTGAGGAAAGCCGCGGCAAGCAGGAGAGCAAACACAACGAGAGTCTTAGACGCCATGCTTGACACCCGCTTCTTCAGCTAGCTTGATGGATATGAGATGGATTCGCATGCAGAGAAAGCGAATTTATAGGAGGGTCGGGAGAGGCCGGCCAAGGGATCGAGGTTTGGCTTGGACGACCTTGGATAAGATAGGAGAGGAGGTGTCAGCTGCTGTGAGGC
This sequence comes from Lolium perenne, assembly GCF_019359855.2. Classification (NCBI taxonomy): domain Eukaryota; kingdom Viridiplantae; phylum Streptophyta; class Magnoliopsida; order Poales; family Poaceae; genus Lolium; species Lolium perenne. The sequence continues at coordinate 26,096,550 of NC_067248.2, read as the reverse complement.
AGTTGAGGCGCTCGGAGGCTCGTCGCCGGCAACGTGTCTACGTGAATCACGCAGAGGCCCCTTTGAGTGAGTGGGACAAAGAGCGGTGGTAGACTGGTAGTTGTTGGAAGATGGACGGCATGCATTGATGTATCTGCTAGTAATGCACACACCAATGGCGCCAGCCTCTGACTAAAGTCGACTATGTGCAGCGCTACGTGGGCACACCTCGCCTCGGCTCCATGCATGCAAGCACGCATCAACAAGCAGCTTATCCGCTAGGTATCGGCCACACGGACGCACGCACGCATGCATATCCAAATCAAGGTTTCGGGTAAGGGTTTTGAGAAAAAATCTCGGAGGGGACCGATTCCGGTAACTGTGGTTACCGGCAATAGCCGGTCAAATACCGGACGAGATTGTTAAACAAAATTTGAATTTAAAACTTCAAAATATCTAATTGAAAATAAAGTTTGAAGGAGGAGGAAGTGAAAGATTCACACAAATTTTGTTAGATAAAGGAGCAATCTCCCCAGCATCTGCAAGTTCAAGCAGAAGTACGGCGAGGACGCCAACCCAGAGGCCGAGGACTTTGACCCTGAGGTTGCGGTGCTTGCGGGAGAAGGCTTGAAGCATGGCCGTCTATGGTTTGGTGACGGGGTTGTCGACCCAGCGACGGTTCCCTCTCTCCGCCAGATCCGTCGTGGTCGTAAGAGCGGCCAGCCTGAGGTAGAGCCCCGGCCACGGGCTTCGGATCTAGCTGTCGAGCGGTTACGGGTATGTTCTTCCTCCGGTCTCTACCTTTCCTTTACATGCACATGCTTTCCATTGAAATGTTAATGACATCGCGGCAACACATCGTAGGCGGAGATGGCAGAAAAGGAGCAGGCGGCCCAGGAGCACGCACGGAACATGGAGCGGCAGATTCTGGAGTATCAGCAGCAGCAGACACAGATGATGCTGCAGATGCAACAGCAGCAGCAGATGATGCAGCAGCAGCAGGCACAGATGAGCTGGCTGATGACCAGACGGCTCTGTCTTCTCCACCGGGGAGTATTCCTGCTCCTCCACCTTACTCCATGCCGTGGATGCCGCCACCGCCCACTCAGAGCCCGGGGACACCTCTCACCGTGAACAACTTGAACATCATCCGGAGCATGAACCGCGGTGAGTCCTCCTACACTTGTGCCCAACCCGCTACTTGTGCTTGTTCAAGTGATCATTATGCAAATGACAAATGCCAATTCCATCAAACCTTGTAGATTATGTGTCACAAGGCAATGACGATGAGGCGGGCGCAAGCAATGGAGGAGGACAAGGTTGATGGCATGGTCTTCGTGCACTCTTCGTCGTTGTAATGGATTGTTCGCACTTGTTATGGATGTTGCACTTGTTATGGATTGTAATAATGGACATTGCACTTTGTTATGCATGAACTATGTGTGCTCGATGTATTTGTGGTGTTGTTGATGTGTTTGGTGATGCTATGGTGAATATATATGATGTATATGTTATATATATGTGAAATGCAATTTTGAAATGCAGGGATTAATGAAAAGCAGCAAAAAATGAAAAAAAACAGGGGCCGTGTGTATGCACACGGCAAAGGACTTTTGGTCACTTTGCCATGTGCATACACACGGCAAAGGCGCCACTTGGCGCAAGCCTGTGCTCCTGAGAGCTGTCTGGGGCGTGCCTGTAGGGGCCTTTGCCGTGCGTGCTAGGGCTAGGCCGCACGGCAAAGAAGTGGCGCACGGCAGCCTCTCTGGCGCACGGCAAAGAAGCGGCGCACGGCAGCCTCCCTGGCGCACGGCAAAGAAGGGGCGCACGGCAGCCTCCCTGGCGCACGGCAAAGAAGTGGCGCACGGCAGCATCCCTGGCGCACGGCAGAGATGGCAGCGCACGGCAAAGGGCTTTGCCGTGCAGTCCTTGCATGCACACGGCAAAGGTGGCTTTGCCGTCGATTGCTTTGCCGTGCAAACTTTGCCGTGAGGGCACGCACGGCAAAGCCGTTGCCGTGCGTATAGGCCTCTTTGCCGTGCAAAGTCTTGCACGGCAACGGCTGGCTTTCCCGTAGTGAATTGATGCACATGGCCTCTTTATTAAAACTCACAAAGTCTGAAGTGCAAGTATAAAAGTCACATAAGGTACAGTCATAAACCCGACATGGTTGCAACATGAATCAACCAACGGAACAAAAGACACCTAAATAGGCTAGCCATACTCTATCCTATTACTGTGTCGCCACCAACGGAACAAAAGATTCACACAAATGAGTTGAGGCATGAGGTTAAACCAAATTCAAATAGACTGGGCCGATAAGTTTATTTACTGGAGGGGGCTGAGAATTCCGGATACCGGTCGGTAACCGCGGTATTTTACTCGGCAACAAAAATCTGTTATCCAAATCGATCAAGCATATTCTCGATCTGGGAACCGGTAACGTACGGTTTGCATTCCCGAGTGCATGCAAACCCGAGATCTTCCCCTTTGCTCCCCTTTGCCGACCAAAAGGTTATTCTTTTTCGGTTTTGCTAGTAGCTGAGAACTAGTTCTACAACATTAGATCTCCATCGCGGTTCGTGCACTTGGGTTGCAACTGAATTTTTACCTTTTCCGTTTGCAGGTGAGATTGCAACTAGAAAAAAATACCTCCAAACCGTTAGATCTGTTTCATGATTCGTCTAATAGTGAGTTGCAGCATGGATTGCAACTGAGAACAGACGACATCATCTGACTGCGAACTAAGTTACTAGCACCCTTTGTTTTCTTTTCAAAAAATCCAACAATCTATTCATAATCCTCAACAGCAATACGAGAAAACTCAAATGTAATAAAAATTATAAATAGGTCCTTGAATCCGCTGGCAATGACTACAAACACTCGAGCGAGCGAAAGGCGCGCCACCATCCTCACCCCTCCCTCTCTGGAGCCGAGCAAAGCTTGTCCTGCTAGGCCTTGTTGTAGTAGAGGTATGAGAACTCACCGCGCTAAGATCCAAAAGAACCGGCGCACACGAGCATCAACTATCACCCATGAAGAGAAGCATGGATCAGAAGGAACACCGACTAAATTCACTGAGATCCATCGGAGACACACCTCCGCACATCCTCCGACAACGCTAGACGCACCGCCAGGATGGGGCGAGGCAGGGAGGATTTTATTCCATCTTCAGGGAGCCGCAACCACGCTTCCTAGGTACTACACATACCCTAACCAAACTTAAAACCACATCAAGAAATGGAGCCTTCTCATCAACAAGGACAAGGATCCATCCTGCCCCCATGGCTCTAGAGCCAAAGGACACTACATGAGATGAAATATGTGATGAGTATCAAAATATCGGCGAAGGGAGAAGAATACTCGGCGAAGAATATGCCGAGTACAACACTCGGTGAAGCCTCGACGGGGAAGATTGCCTCGACACATTCCCTTCGCCAAGTGTACTATCTTTGGTGATGAGTCCGAAAAGCGACATGTTTTTCATTACATAAACACCTACCTTTTGTCTTATTGCATGCTCTATCTAGCTCTAACTATGCCCTAAATTTATAATTACGTGTTATGATTCATTTTCATGAGATATTTGCCCAACTAGTACTTTTAGTAGTATTTTGTCACTTTTTCTTATCTTTGGTGTGTGTAGTTTTTCCAAGAGTTTATGAATTAAGAACAAAGAAAGAAGCCAAGAGGAGGCAACATTGAGGAGTTACAGGCATGAGGACTTAGAAATTTTAAGGGTGGAAAAAAATCAATTTTTCATCAAAAGATAATAAAGATCCAAGACCATGTCATTATAGCCCTCGCCAATATTGATCCAACGAGATGAATAACAGCTAAATCAGAGTTTGGAGATGGTGATCAACATACCGAAGAAGCGTATAATAGTTAACGACTACCGCATGCTTGTACCATGGGTTCTGGGTCGCAAAAATGCCAAGAACGGACACGATTCTCCACGGATTTCGTTCTCGTTTGTTACTACACTTTTCTTAGGTGCTAAGGTTGGTTGGGAGAGTATTGGAGGCCCCTCCTAGGCCTATATAAAGGAGAGGAGATCCAACACAATATCATCTATCTTGATCAACAACAAGCGGAAGCTCTACCATCGTGCGGCCTTCTTCTCCACCTTCCCGACACCATAGCCACAACCACGAACAAGAAAAGACTTGGATCTTGAAGGCACGGCACCGACACCTTCTCTCCACTCATCACGTTGTAGCTCCAAACCTAAGATTGGATCTACACATGTCTTTGTTTAATCATTCATCAGCATTTCATATCATTATGGATGATGTATTCATCCGCATTTCATATCATTATGAATGATGTTTTGTGTGTCTTCATGTGTGAGAAGTTCTCTTTGTTTTGGGGAAGTTGGAGAAACCCTAGCCAAATTATGAGATGAGATAAAGTTCGTCTAATAATTATGAAGTGTGTTGGTTCTTGAAAAATACAGCAGTGATGGAATCAAGTACCGATCGAGTATGATTAGGCTATACTCACGCGGTGATTTTATTCCACCGTAGTGAAATACATACCAACACAAGTCTTAATTACATCAGCCGCGCCGTTCAATCTCAAGGACAACATATAAGTCGGAGATAGACGTATTATTCAGCGCATAGTAGTAGTACAGACTTGCAAGAACACAGTGTGTGGTAACGCGCACGTATAGAGACCAGACTATCTTAATTTACAGGTAACTTCGCGTAGAGCAACCGCACGTGTAGAGCGCTACGCGCATGGTACGTAGCTGCGACTCGCGTGCTCAGTTGCGGACCTCCGCCCGGTACATGTGCTCCGGGTATCCGCCGCCGCCTCCATGACCCGGGTGTCCGCCACCGCCGCCGCCTCCATGACCCGGGTATCCGCCGCCGCCGCCGCCATGGCCCGGGTAGCCGCCTCCATGGCCCGGGTATCCGCCGCCGCCTCCGCCTTGGCCCGGGTAGCCGCCACCGCCTCCACCGTGGCCAGGGTGACCGCCGCCGCCTCCCCCTCCGCCTCCCCCGGGGTAGCCGCCTCCGCCTCCACCGTGGCCAGGGTAACCGCCGCCGCCTCCGCCTCCCCCGGGGTAGCCACCTCCGCCTCCGCCGGGGTAGCCGCCTCCGCCTCCACCGTAGCCGTGTACATCGGCCTTGGTCTCTTCCTTCTTGGCCTCTGCAAGAACACAAAACGAGCATACAAATTAGTAGCAGCATGCATCAGGAGCCGCCCAAGTTCAAAACAAGTCCGCTAGCTCACGGGTTTGTTCGGCCGTGGAGCAGACGAGGAAAGCGGCGGCAAGCAGGACAGCAAACACAAGGAGATTCTTGGACGCCATGCTTGACAGTTGACACCCTCTTTTTTAGCTAGCGCTTGATGCGATGAGATGGATTCGCATGCAGCGGAGCAAGCAAATTTATAGGTTGGCAAGAGCGGTGGTAGTAGTTGGGAGATGCCGCATGCCACCATGCATTCATGTCTCTACCAACAATCTAGCATGCGGACAACGACCAAAGGCGCCAGCCGCTTGACTTAAGCCCACTATCTGCAGCGCAGGTGGGTGCACCTCGCAGAAACACGAACAAGCTTGACTCGGTGTCATGCATGCACGCATCAACCAGCAGCTCGCTTATCCGCTAGGTATCAGGCACCGACGCATGCGTACCCAAATTCAAATTGATCAAGCATATTCTAAACAGGTATACACCGTGTGTAGAGCATTGCCGAACGTAGTCGTAGTATGTAAAGCAAAACCCAACCCTCTAGAAGGTTTTTCCCCTCCACTCCCCTTTGCCGACCAAAAGTTGATGATGAGCTTATGTACTCGCACTGTAGAAAAAGAAAAGCTTAGGTTGGTCATAGCACAGTATCATATTGTATTGTCTAAATTTATTGTTTTGTAGAATCTTAATATAGATATGTGTACAAGATTTATTTAGCACTAAATTTTCTCGTTACGTGCGCCATGATACAGTATCCACCTATGTTATTCTAATCATATCTCTCCTCCTTAATTATATGCCACATCAGTATTTTTGTGACCTAGGATGCATGATACTATCTAAGATACTAGCACTATGCCCAACCTTATGTACTCGCATGTCTTCAAGGTCTACTGTATAAACATGATCCACAATTGTATACATATATTGTCCTTAGAAAGCTCACTGATAACCCACAAGTATAGGGGATCGCGGCAGTCTTCGAGGGTAGTATAACCCAAATTTATTGATTCGACACAAGGGGAGGTAAAGAATACTTATAAGCCTTAACAACTGAGTTGTCAATTCAGCTGCACCTGGAAAAGCACTAGTAACAGGGGTGATGTGAAAGTAGCAGTAATATGAGAGCAGTAGTAACAGTAACACAGTAGCAGTAATAGTAACACAGAGGTAATGGCACGAGAAGATAGTTGATACTACTTCTAATGACATGTAGAACGAGTATATGATGATGAAAGATGGACCGGGGTTCCCAGCGATCTACACTAGTGGCAACTCTCCAATAACAAGTGTTGGGTGAACAAATTACAGTTGGGCAATTGATAGGATTGATAAAGCATTAAGAAAGAACATCAGGCTTATTAATTATGTAGGCATGTTTTCCGTATATAGTCGTACGTGCTCGCAATGAGAAACTTGCACAACATCTTTTGTCCTACCAGCCGGTGGCAGCCGGGCCTCAAGGGAAACTACTGGATATTAAGGTACTCCTTTTAATAGAGTACCGGAGCAAAGCATTAACACACCGTGAAAACATGTGATCCTCACATCACTACCATCCCCTCCGGTTGTCCCGATTTCTGTCACTTCGGGGCCATTGGTTCCGGACAGTGACATGTGCATACAACTTGTAGATACAATCTAAGCAATACATATAGAGCTTAAATCTAAGATCATGCCACTCGGGCCCTAGTGACAAGCATTAAGCATAACAAGATTGCAGCAATAATAACTTCACAAACTTTATAGATAGACTAATCATAATGTATCATCCATCGGATCCCAACAAACACAACACCGATTACATCAGATGAATCTCAATCATGTAAGGCAGCTCATGAGACCATTGTATAGAAGTACATAGGGGAGAGTATACCGACATAGCTACTGCTAGAACCCGTAGTCCATGGGGGAACTACTCACGGAGCATGATGGAGGCGATGGCGTTGATGGAGATGGCTTCCGGGGGCACTTCCCCGTCCCGGCAGGGTGCCGGGACAGAGTTCTGTCCCCCGAATTGGAGTTTCGCGACGGTGGCGGCGCCCCTGGAGTCTTTCTGGAGTTTCGTCAATTGGTGATGCGTTTTTAGGTCGAAAGGGATTATATAGGCGAAGAGGCGGCGCAGGGGGGCACCTGGGGGCGCCACACCCTAGGCCGGCGCGGCCTAGGCCTGGCCCGCGCCGCCATGTGGTGTGGTGGCCCCCTGGCCCCTCTCCGACTCTTCTTCGGTGTTCTGGAGCCTTCCGGAGAAAATAGGAGGTTTGGCGTTGATTTCGTCCAATTCCGAGAATATTGCCCGAACAGCCTTTCTCGGAACCAAAAACAGCAGAAAACAGGACCTGTCACTGTGGCATCTTGTTAATAGGTTAGTTCCGGAAAACGCATAAAAACATCATAAAGTGCAAGCAAAACATGTAAGTATTGTCATAAAACAAGCATGGAATGACAGAAATTATGGATACGTCGGAGGCGTATCAGCATCCCCAAGCTTAGTTCCTGCTCGTCCCGAGCAGGTAAACGATAAAAAGAATAATTTCTGTAGTGATATGCTACTTACATAACCTTGATCATACTATTACAAAGCATATGAAATGAATGAAGTGACTCAAGGCAATGATCTATAGTTGCTAACAAGTAGATAACATATAGCAAAACTTTTCATGAAGAGTACTTTCAAGACAAGCATCAAAATTCTTGCATAAGAGTTAACTCATAAGGCAATAAATTCAAAGTAAAGGCATCGAAGCAACACAAAGGAAGATATAAGTTTCAGCAGATGCTTTCAACTTTCAACATGCATATCTCATGGATATTGTCAACACAAAGTAATACGATGAATGCAAATATGCAAGTATGTAAGAATCAATGCACAGTTGATACAAGTGTTTGCTTCTAAGGTGGGAGGAATTAGGTAACTGACTCAACATAAAAGTAAAAGAATGGCCCTTCAGAGAGGAAAGCATCGATTGCTATATTTGTGCTAGAGCTTTGGTTTTGAAAACATAAAGAGAGCATAAAAAAGTAAAATTTTGAGAGGTGTTTGTTGTTGTCAACGAATGGTAATGGGTACACTAACTACCTCGCCAACCGGACTTTCAAGAGCGGCTCCCATGAATTTTTATTTTTGGGTGGCACTCCTTCCAACCTTTCTTTCACAAACCATGGCTAACCGAATCCTCGGGTGCCTGCCAACAATCTCATACCATGAAGGAGTGCCTTTTTATTTTAGTTTTATTATGATGATGACACTCCCCCCAACCTTTGCTTACACAAGCCATGGCTAACCGAATCCTTCGGGTGCCTTCCAACAATCACATACCATGGAGGAGTGTCTATTTGAGTTAATTAATTCGGGACTGGGAATCCCATTGCCAGCTCTTTTTGCAAAATTATTGGATAAGCGGATGTGCCACTAGTCCATATGAGAGTCCGTCAAAAGTAAATGACAAGGTTGAAAGCTAAACACCACATACTTCCTCATGAGCTATAAAACATTAACACAAATTGAGAAGCATTTTGAATTATTTAAAGGTAGCACTCAAGCAATTTACTTTGGAATGGCAGGAAATACCACATAGTAGGTAGGTATGGTGGACACAATTGGCATAGTGGTTGGCTCAAGGATTTTGGATGCATGGGAAGTATTCCCTCTCGATACAAGGCTTAGGCTAGCAAGGTTGTTTGAAGCAAACACAAGTATGAACCGGTACAGCAAAACTTACATAAGAACATATCGCAAGCATTATAATACTCTACACTGTCTTCCTTGTTTCTCAAACACTTTTACCAGAAAATATCTAGACCTTAAGAGAGATCAATTATGCAAACCAATTTTAACAAGCTTTACGGTAGTTCTCCACTAATAGGTTTAAACTACATGCAAAAACTTATGATCCACTTGAGAGCTCAAAACAATTGCCAAGTGTCAAATTATCCAAGACATATGAGGCATTTTCCTTTTCCAACCAAATAAAGATAAGTATTGTAGCTTCCAACTTTTATCATTGAACATTAAAAGTAAAACGAAGAACAAGTGTTCATATGAAAAAGCGGAGCGTGTATCTCTCCCAATCAAGGATTGCTAGGATCCGATCTTATTCAAACACAAACAAAACAAAAATAAACACACAGACGCTCCAAGTAAAGCACATATGATGTGACTGAATAAAAATATAGTTTCAGGGGAGGAACCTGATAAGTTGATGAAGAAGGGGATGCCTTGGGCATCCCCAAGCTTAGACGCTTGAGTCTTCTTGAAATATGCAGGGATGAACCACGGGGGCATCCCCAAGCTTAGACTTTTCACTCTTCTTGATCATATATCATCCTCCTCTCTTGACCCTTGAAAACTTCCTTCACAACAAACTTCTCATAAACTTCATTAGAGGGGTTAGTACTCAAAAAAAATTTGAATCCACCTTGGTCCTGTAGTGGCACATTGCAAGAACTCAATAAAACATTAGCTACAGCCCTCTACGTCTAGAAAACCTCGCTTAAAGTCCACAAGAGACAATGCAAAAAACAGAGACAGAATCTGCCAAAACAGAACAGCCAGTAAAGACGAATTTTAATAAAATACTTCCGTTGCTCAAATCAGAAAACTCAAAACTAATGAAAGTTGCGTACATATCTGAGGATCACTCACGTAAATTGGCATAATTTTCTGAGTTACCTACAGAGAATTTTGCCCAGATTCGTGACAGCAAAGAAATCTGTTTCTGCGCAGAAATCCAAATCTAGTATCGACCTTCGATTAGAGGCTTCACTTGGCACAACAAAACACAAAACTAAGATAAGGAGAGGTTGCTACAGTAGTAAACAACTTCCAAGACACAAATATAAAACAAATTACTGTAGCAAAATAACACATGGGTTATCTCCCAAGAAGTTGCTTTCTTTATAGCCATTAAGATGGGCTCAGCAGTTTTAATGATGCACTCGCAAGAAATAGTATTTGAAGCAAAATAGAGCATCAAGAGGCAAATTCAAAACACATTTAAGTCTAACATGCTTCCTATGAAAAGGAATCTTGTAAATAAACAAGTTCATGAAAAGCAAAGTAACAAGCATAGGAAGATAGAACAAGTGTAATTTCAACAATTTCAGCATATAGAGAGGTGTATTAGTACCATGAAAATTTCTACAACCATATTTTCCTCTCTCATAATAATTTTCAGTAGCTTCATGAACAAACTCAACAATATAACTATCACATGCAGCATACTTTTCATGATTTCCAAACACATAATTTTTATCAAGTTCAAGAATAGTGGAATTAAAACTTTCAAACTTACTTTTATTAATAATATAACAAGGTAGTTGATCAATCTCAAGAGATATGGGACTCATAGAATAAGTCAAGAACTCTCCAATCCCATTTTCATTAGTAGTACAATTAATAGTATCAAGTAACATAGGACCATCATCTAGAGCTTTATCATAAACATTTGCTAAGCAAAATTCTTTAGTACCATGCATTTCGACATCAGGCACAAACAAAGCATTATCATAAGATTTATCAAAGTAGCATGGATTATCATATATAACAGTAGTATAATTATTCTCACAAGTATTACTCATAGGTACTATTTCAAGAGAATCCGCAGGAACATAACATTCAACCTCTTCCGGTAAGCATGGAGGACAATCAAATAGTGTAAGAGATGAAGAGTTACTCTCATTAGAAGGTTGGCATGGGTAGCTAATCCACTCTTCCTCCTTTTGTTCATCGCTCTCCTCTTCCTTTTCATCCAATGAGCTTTCAATTTCATCAATTTCCTCCTCTTTTTCATCCAATGAGCTTTGAGGTTCATCAGTTTCTTCTTCCACAGGTTCCTGCAAATTGTGAGTGCATTCTTGTGCATTAATGTGTCTCTCTTTATAATCAAGGATATAAGGATTCCTACTGTAGCATTCTATGCAAGAATTAAGGATAGTAGAGACATAATCTTTAAGGTCCTTACAAATAGCACAAGTTTCATAATTCTCAACCATGAAGGATTCTATCTCGGAGGCTCCCATAAATAAGACAAATTGTTCTACCTCTTCGAACCCATAATGAATATAGCAATTCCGATTATAGCTCTTAATAAAATATTCCTCACTAAAGCCACATTGAAATTTAAGATGTTTATCCTGTTGAGAGCAACAGTTTATATCATGGCGTCTAAGCAAGATTCTAGCAATTGTATTTAATTTTTCTATCATAGCACTCATTATTTTACCAGTTCTTGATTCTCTATAACAATTATAACATTCCATAAGCTCCAAGTAGGTTGTTGGTTCTCCCATAACAACAGTTTTTAATTTTTTGGTTTTTCAAATTTTTATGGATTTTTGGGTATATGAGACAAATAAAACAAGACAAAAATAAACTAAGCAAAAGTAAACTACGCAAACTAATACTAGACAGAAATAAACTAAGCACAAATAAACTAGACAAAAGTAAACTAAGCAAAACAAAATAAAACAAATTAAAAACAGAGAGAGAGGTAGAGTGTACTCCCCAGGTGAACTTATGAGTAGAGCTATGCCTCCCCGGCAACGGCGCCAGAAAACAGTCTTGATAACCCACAAGTATAGGGGATCGCGGCAGTCTTCGAGGGTAGTATAACCCAAATTTATTGATTCGACACAAGGGGAGGTAAAGAATACTTATAAGCCTTAACAACTGAGTTGTCAATTCAGCTGCACCTGGAAAAGCACTAGTAACAGGGGTGATGTGAAAGTAGCGAATATGAGAGCAAGAGTAACAAAGAATACAAAGAGTAATAGTAACACAGAGGTAATGGCACGAGAAGATAGTTGATACTACTTCTAATGACATGTAGAACGAGTATATGATGATGAAAGATGGACCGGGGTTCCCAGCGATCTACACTAGTGGCAACTCTCCAATAACAAGTGTTGGGTGAATAAATTACAGTTGGGCAATTGATAGGATTGATAAAGCATTAAGAAAGAACATCAGGCTTATTAATTATGTAGGCATGTTTTCCGTATATAGTCGTACGTGCTCGCAATGAGAAACTTGCACAACATCTTTTGTCCTACCAGCCGGTGGCAGCCGGGCCTCAAGGGAAACTACTGGATATTAAGGTACTCCTTTTAATAGAGTACCGGAGCAAAGCATTAACACACCGTGAAAACATGTGATCCTCACATCACTACCATCCCCTCCGGTTGTCCCGATTTCTGTCACTTCGGGGCCATTGGTTCCGGACAGTGACATGTGCATACAACTTGTAGATACAATCTAAGCAATACATATAGAGCTTAAATCTAAGATCATGCCACTCGGGCCCTAGTGACAAGCATTAAGCATAACAAGATTGCAGCAATAATAACTTCACAAACTTTATAGATAGACTAATCATAATGTATCATCCATCGGATCCCAACAAACACAACACCGATTACATCAGATGAATCTCAATCATGTAAGGCAGCTCATGAGACCATTGTATAGAAGTACATAGGGGAGAGTATACTGACATAGCTACTGCTAGAACCCGTAGTCCATGGGGGAACTACTCACGGAGCATGATGGAGGCGATGGCGTTGATGGAGATGGCTTCCGGGGGCACTTCCCCGTCCCGGCAGGGTGCCGGGACAGAGTTCTGTCCCCCGAATTGGAGTTTCGCGACGGTGGCGGCGCCCCTGGAGTCTTTCTGGAGTTTCGTCAATTGGTGATGCGTTTTTAGGTCGAAAGGGATTATATAGGCGAAGAGGCGGCGCAGGGGGGCACCTGGGGGCGCCACACCCTAGGCCGGCGCGGCCTAGGCCTGGCCCGCGCCGCCATGTGGTGTGGTGGCCCCCTGGCCCCTCTCCGACTCTTCTTCGGTGTTCTGGAGCCTTCCGGAGAAAATAGGAGGTTTGGCGTTGATTTCGTCCAATTCCGAGAATATTGCCCGAACAGCCTTTCTGGAACCAAAAACAGCAGAAAACAGGAACTGGCACTGTGGCATCTTGTTAATAGGTTAGTTCCGGAAAACGCATAAAAACATCATAAAGTGCAAGCAAAACATGTAAGTATTGTCATAAAACAAGCATGGAATGACAGAAATTATGGATACGTCGGAGGCGTATCACTCACCAGCAGAGAAGTCAAATTAACTACATGTTATGTCTATTTGGTGCCTATTTTCGTGTTTGTTTCATCGAATTCTCGACACGATATTAGCACGATTTTTTATCGAGACGCACAAGGAGGAGGAGAAGAACACCAAGCTAGATGCATGCTACCCTAGCCGATACAGATCTCCACAATCTTAGCCCCACCCTAATCGGTGGCGACTCCGTCTCGTCGGGGCGATGACTACACTGCATCCATAATGAATCAAACTAAACGGATTGGAACTATGAGATCACTATCATGATCTGAACGATCAATTTCCCTTCCATCTCAAGATCGATTTTTTTCTCGAAAAGTTCCATGTCCAAACGGATATTGCTTTTGCTATACATGACAAGTCGGATGCTAAATATCCTCCTAGGCGTTGCTTAGGCGTTTACTAAATGACACAATGTTGATCGTGGGGAGACTGACTATAGTTCCCGGAAAAGTATCGGTATGCACTGCCAGGGCGTATGTCTATGATTGCGCTCATGTATACATCATGTTAGGTATACATGCGCACAATCTATGATTTTTTTGGTAGATCTGCAACATAGACATTAATATTGCCCCAATACCCTAAGGTGTATTTGGTTGCCTACAACCATTTCACACATCCGTCCAAACAAGCCCACATGAGCATGGTGTGACTAGAACAAGCTCAAAGGCATGTTTTGAATCCTGCTTTGTTGCCCAAATTACATCACAAGGTTATTTCATACCTATCTTTTGGTTGCCTCCACGTGAGGAGAAATGACTTTGACGATGCAATGATACCGTACGTGTTTGCTTGCTTTTATCATAAGCTTCTGGGCACATAGTCACACCAATGGTGACATTAACAAACGACACCAGTACACACCAGCTGTTGACACTCGTTTTGTGCCAATGGCTAATCAAGAAGATAATTCAGCCAGATGAAAATGGATAAGACGCAATTGGAAAGATTCTCTCGGCGAGTTCTTATTGCTCATTGAGGAGACACCATGTTCACCATGTCAAGTTGTGCCATGATGCGGCTTGATAGCCGATTATGCTAGCAGTCATTGGTAATCTCGAGGATTGATATGAAGGCTTCCACTATATCTCCTTTAAAATGACCTCAAATGAAGAATCGACATAAACAAAAATTGTGCGTCTCTTTGAAACAAGCAACTTTCGTTTTTGAGTCATCGCGGTCCGAATTAGTATGCAACTTGTGAAGCTAAAATACTACTGAAACCTGAATTACCAGAGCTGAGGCGCCCGACCATAGAGGTGTCTGAGGTTAGGCGCGAGGAAATCCCGAGCAGAGATAAAAACGTCGGAATTGATCCGTCTGCTTATATCCTAAATTAAGCGGTCAAGATGATCTCGGATGAAAAAGTGGTCAACATGTTCTTCGTTTTTTTGAGACAAACAACTTTGCTTTTTTACATGACTTCAATCGAAGGTTGTTTACTTCTTCAAAAAGGGCCGCCAAGGTACATATAAGTTTTAAATCGAACAGTTTTGGAAAGTTCGGGCTAAACCATCCAAATTGGACCCAAATTAGGGTTTTGGATGTGATCCAACCCTCCATCGTGCACGGAAAGTCCAACCGCCTTTTATATACATGAGGGGTGACGGCCGATTGAACCAACACCAATCAAACATACCAATCTACTATTTTTCGTGTTTATCTACTTTTATCTCTCCCTTGTATCTTTCTTCTCGTTCTTCGTTGTTCTTCAGGATTGGAGGTTGCGAATCCGCGAGGCCCTAATGGCGGTCAGGCCGACCTATGGAAGCACATAGCCACCGCAAGCCCTCACGGGGTCCCTCCCGGGTGATCAGGATTTCGAGTCTACAAAAGAGTTTGCTGGATTATCTTGTGTATCGCGCTTCCTGCGAGCCTTGATACGTCCAATTTGCATCACTATTTTATATCATAATTTGCTGTTATTCATTGATATATTTCATATTGGGACACAATACTTATGTTATTTCATCTATTTTGCATGTTTCATCATTATTGGAGGATCAAGCACCGGAGCCAGGATTCTGCTGGAAAAAGCACCGTCAGAACGCAATATTTCGGAAGATCAACTGTGAAAGGAAATTATACCAAAAATCCTATTTTTCAAGATGACGAAGGAAGCCAGAAGGAGGAGCCAGCTGGACCCAAGGTGGGCCCAGACCATAGGGCGGCGCGGCCCATGGCCTGGCCGCGCCACCATGTGGTGTGGGGGCCCCACAGCCCCTTTCGCCTCCTTTTCTTCGCGAAACCCTTCGTCCCGAAAACCTAAGCCATAGAGGGTACCTCACGAAGAGTTACAGCCGCCTCTGCTGGGCGGAGAACACCAGAGAGAAAAGAGCTCTCCGGCGGCTGAGATCCGCCGGGGAAATTCCCTCCCGGAGGGGGAAATCGACGCCATCGTCACCGTCATCGAGCTGGACATCATCTCCATCACCATCATCATCATCATCTCCACCATCATCACCGCCGTCTCCACCGCAGCACCTCATCACCGCTGTAGCAATTTGGGTTTGATCTTGATTGTTTGATAGGGGAAACTCTCCCGGTATCGATTTCTACTTGTTGTTGATGCTATTGAGTGAAACCATTGAACCAAGTTTATGTTCAGATTGTTATTCATCATCATATCACCTCTGATCATGTTCCATATGATGTCTTGTGAGTAGTTCATTTAGTTCTTGAGGACATGGGTGAAGTCTAAATGTTAGTAGTGAACTATGGTTGAGTAATATTCAATGGTATGATATTTAAGTTGTGGTGTTATTCTTCT
Source organism: Lolium perenne (assembly GCF_019359855.2). Classification (NCBI taxonomy): domain Eukaryota; kingdom Viridiplantae; phylum Streptophyta; class Magnoliopsida; order Poales; family Poaceae; genus Lolium; species Lolium perenne. The sequence continues at coordinate 26,080,480 of NC_067248.2, read as the reverse complement.
AGTGGTGTCATGTGAACGTCGACTACATGACACTTCACCATTTATGGGCCTAGGGGAATGCATCTTGTATTCGTTTGCCAATTGCGGGGTTGCCGGAGTGACAGAAAACTAAACCCCCGTTGGTATATCGATGCAGGAGGGATCGCAGGATCTCAGAGTTTAAGGCTGTGGTTAGATTTATCTTAATTACTTTCTTGTAGTTGCGGATGCTTGCAAGGGGTATAATCACAAGTATGTATTAGTCCTAGGAAGGGCGGTACATTAGCATAGGTTCACCCACACAACACTTATCATAACAATGAAGATTATTTAGCCGTATGTAGCGAAAGCACTAGACTAAAATCCCGTGTGTCCTCGAGAACGTTTGGTCATTATAAGTAAACAAACCGGCTTGTCCTTTGTGCTAAAAAGGATTGGGCCACTCGCTGCAATTGTTACTCTCGCACTTTACTTACTCGTACTTTATTCAACTGTTACATCAAAACCCCCTGAATACTTGTCTGTGAGCATTTACAGGGAATCCTTCATCGAAACTGCTTGTCAACACCTTCTGCTCCTCGTTGGGATCGACATTCTTACTTATCGAAAATACTACGATACACCCCCTATACTTGTGGGTCATCAAGACTATTTTCTGGCGCCGTCGCCGGGGAGTGAAGCGCTATTGGTAAGTGGAACTGGTAAGGAAAACCTTTACTGTTTGTGCTGATTTTATTTCTGCCTGCTGCTATAAGTCATTATGGAGAGATCTTCTCTTCAATTTCTATTTGGGAAATCTACTACTACTGCAACGGTAGTGGATGAGGCGCCAGGTGAGGAAGTGATACCATATAAAATACCTATGAAAATTATTGAACGTGTTATGGATAACCGCTATGAAGGGGATGGAACTGTCCATCCCGGTGATCATTTACTGTTTTTGCATGAATTATGCGGGTTATTCAAATGTGCAGGTATTGCTATGGATGAAGTGAGGAAGAAACTATTCTCTATATCGCTGTCAGGTAAGGCGGCGCATTGGTATAAATTACTGGATAATGGGGATTCTCTTGAATGGAATGATATTGTGCCCAGGTTTTATTCTAAGTTCTATCCTCCAAGTGAAATTCACAAGGATCGGAATCGCATATATAATTTTTGGCCTCATGATGGAGAGAGTATTGCCCAAGCTTGGGGGAGATTGAAGTCTTTAATGCTCAAATGCCCCATTCATGAGCTTCCTGGTAATGTTATTATTGATAATTTCTATGCAAGACTTTCTTTTCAAGACAAGACCTTGCTGGATACTTCCTGCTCGGATCATTTACACGCAACAAAGAAGAGTTTAAAAGGGACCTTCTTGATCGGATCCAAGAAAATACTGAAGGTTGGGAGAACGACAAGGATAGAGAATCAGGTATAATTTATGATTATAAATGCATTGAAGCTTTTATGGATACTGATAAATTTCGTAATATGAGTGCTACATATGGTCTTGATTCTCAAGTTGCTGCAAATCTTTATAAAGCTTTTGCCTCTCATTATGAATTGCCAAAGAAGAATTTTGATAAGTATCATGAACCATATAAAGATAAAATTGATTCATCTATTAATAAATGCGTTGTAGTTGAAACTGCTGATCATGTTATTCCTGAAGCTTATATTGAAAAAACTCCTTTCCCTGCTAAAATGAAGGAGTACTCTGTTATAAATAGTGCGGTTCATAAAAGTGAAAAGAAACCTGTAGAACCTGAAGAACAAATAAAAGTTGAACCTGCTGTTGCAATAGTTAAAGATCTTGTGACTGAAAATGTGGAGGATGGTCATATTATTTTCTGTGAAGATGCTTCTAATATTGTTTCACATCCTAATAAACCCAAACAAGTTAGTGTTCCTATGCTATCTGTTAGAATTGGTGATCATTGCTATTATGGATTATGTGATATTGGTGCAAGTGTTAGTGCTATTCCTTATGAGCTTTACACGGAGATTATGCACGAAATTGATTCTTGTGAACTTGAAGATATTGATGTGGTTATTCAGCTGGCTAATAGAGAAACTATTTCTCCAATTGGTATTGTTCGAGATGTGGAAGTTCTATGTGGTAAGATTAAATATCCTGCTGACTTTTTGGTACTTGGTTCTGCTGCTAGTGATTATTGTCCTATCATTTTTGGTAGACCTTTTCTAAATACTTGTGGAGCTATTATAGATTGCAAGAAATAGAAAATTTTGACTAAATTTGCTGGTGAATCTTATGCGTTTAACTTCTCTAAATTTACCAAAACTCCTTATAAAGCTGATTTACCTAGTGATGATTTAAAAATGGAGCAGTGTGCATCTATTGTTCTTGTTCCTAACAATCCTTTGCAGCAACATTTGGAGGATAGCGAGAGTGAAGTTTTTAGGAAAGAAAGAGATGAGCTTGAGGAAATTTTTCTTCGCCAACCTATTCTTAAGCATGATTTACCGGTGGAAGATCTGGGTACAACACCGCCACCAAAGGAAGATCCTGTCTTTGATTTAAAGCCTTTGCCTGATAATCTTAAATATGCTCATATTGATGATAAGAAAATATATCCTGTTATTATTAGTTCTAAGCTTACAGAGTTTGAAGAAGAAAGGTTATTGGAAATATTGAAGAAACACCGAGGAGCTATTGGCTACACTCTTGATGATTTGAAGGGGATTTCTCCTTCTATTTGCCAACATGCTATTAATATGGAAGATGATGCAAAGCCTGTTGTTGAACATCAGCGTCGTCTAATTCCGAAGATGAAGGAGGTGGTAAGGAATGAGGTATTAAAACTTCTTGAAGCTGGTATTATATATCCTATTGCTGATAGTAGATGGGTTAGTCCTGTGCATTGCGTTCCCAAGAAAGGAGGAATGACTGTTGTGCCTAATGATAATGATGAGCTCATCCCTCAAAGAGTAGTTGTAGGGTATAGAATGTGCATTGATTTTTGAAAAGTTAATAAAGTTACTAAGAAAGATCATTACCCTTTACCATTTATTGATCAAATGCTAGAAAGATTGTCTAAAAATACTCATTTTTGCTTTCTTGATGGTTATTCTGGGTTTTCACAAATTGCTGTTAAAACTAAAGATCAAGAGAAAACCACTTTTACTTGTCCCTACGGAACTTATGCTTATAGACGTATGCCTTTTGGTTTATGTAATGCTCCTGCTACTTTTCAAAGATGCATGTCTGCTATTTTTCATGGTTTTTGCGAGAGTATTGTAGAGGTATTCATGGATGATTTTTCCGTCTATGGGAATTCTTTTGATAGTTGCTTGCGAAACCTTGATAAAGTTTTGCAGAGATGTGAAGAAACTAACCTTGTTCTTAATTGGGAGAAATGCCACTTTATGATTAATGAAGGAATTGTATTGGGACATAAAATTTCTGAGAGAGGTATTGAAGTTGATAGAGCTAAAGTTGAAGCAATTGAGAAGATGCCCTATCCAAGGGATGTTAAAGGTATTCGTAGTGTTCTTGGTCATGCTGGGTTTTATAGGAGATTTATTAAAGATTTCTCCAAGATTTCAAAGCCTCTTACTAATCTTCTTCAAAAAGATGTACCTTTTGTTTTTGATGATGATTGTAAGGAAGCTTTTGAAACTCTAAAGAAAGCCTTAACAACTGCTCATGTAGTTGAACCTCCTGATTGGAATTTGCCTTTTGAAATTATGTGTGATGCTAGTGATTTTGCTGTAGGCGCTGTTCTTGGACAGCGAGTAGATAAAAAACTGAATGTTATTCATTATGCTAGTAAAACTCTTGATGCTGCTCAAAGAAATTATGCTACAACTGAAAAAGAATTATTAGCTGTAGTCTTTGCTTGTGATAAATTTAGATCTTATATTGTTGATTCAAAAGTTACGATTCATACTGATCATGCTGCAATTAGATACCTTATGACAAAGAAAGATGCTAAGCCGAGGCTTATTAGATGGGTACTTCTTTTGCAAGAATTCGATTTACATATTGTAGATAGGAAAGGTGCTGATAATCCGGTTGCTGATAATTTGTCTAGATTGGAAAATATTGCTTATGATCCTGTTCCTGTTAATGATAGTTTTCCAAATGAACAATTGGCTGTAATAAAGGTGAGCTCGCGAGACAGTCCTTGGTATGCTGATTATGCTAACTTTATTGTTTCCAAGTACTTGCCTCCAACCTTTTCAGCTCAGCAAAGGAGGAAATTCTTTTATGACTTGAGGCACTATTTCTGGGATGACCCACACTTATATAAAGAAGGAGTGGATGGTATTATGCGAAGATGTGTTCCCGAATATGAACAACAAGAGATATTGAGTAAATGTCATGGTAGTGCTTATGGAGGACATCACGCCGGAGAAAGAACCGCGCAAAAGGTTCTACAATCAGGTTTTTATTGGCCAACTCTCTTCAAGGATGCGAGAAAGTTTATTTTATCTTGTGATGAATGCCAAAGGGTTGGTAATATCTCCAGACGTAATGAAATGCCTATGAATTATACTCTTGTTATTGAACCGTTTGATTGTTGGGGATTTGACTTCATGGGACCTTTTCCGTCTTCAGAAGGTAACACTCATATACCTACAAAAAGTGCTGATGGTGAGACCTCTTTAAGAATGCTTCTAGACATTATTTTTCCTAGATTTGGAGTGCCTAGATATATTATGACTGATGGAGGTTCTCATTTTATTCATGGAGGTTTTAGAAAAACTCTTGCTAGGTATGGTATTAATCATAGAATTGCTTCCGCTTATCATCCTCAAACTAGCGGTCAAGTAGAATTATCAAATAGAGAGATTAAATCTATCTTGCAAAAGACTGTTAATAAAACTAGAAAGAATTGGGCTAGTAAATTGAAGGATGCACTATGGGCTTATAGAACTGCTTATAAAAATCCCATGGGAATGTCACCTTATAAAATGGTTTATGGGAAAGCTTGTCATTTACCTTTAGAACTAGAGCACAAAGCTTATTGGGCTGTTAGAGAATTAAATAAAGATCCTAAACTGGCCGGTGATAAGAGGTTGTTGCAATTAAGTTCTCTAGATGAATGGAGAAGTGAAGCTTATGAAAATGCTAAACTCTTTAAAGAAAAAGTTAAAAAATGGCATGATAGAAGGATTATCAAAAGAGAATTTAATGTTGGGGATAAAGTCCTATTGTATCGGTCTCGCCTCAGATTCTTTGCAGGGAAATTACTCTCGAAATGGGAAGGACCATATGTTGTCGAGGAGGTGTATCGTTCAGGAGCAATCAAAATTAGCTCTCTCCAAGGCAATGCCACGCAAGTGGTGAATGGACAAAGACTCAAGCATTATATCTCAGGTGATTCTTATAATGTTGATGTTGATATTATTCGAGTGGAAACGCTGGAGGCTTTCATCAAAGGACAAGCTGACAGTCCGCCAGAACTCGACTTTGAATAGGTAACAGTACTGGTAATGAAAAGTTCGCAATTTACTTTCCGAACAATATTTTTGCTGTTTTTGGAAAATATGAAAAATTACGAGTTCGAAACGGAGTGGAAAAGACGCACGAGGGCGTGCCTGAAGGAGATATGCCCTAGAGGCAATAATAAAGTGGTTATTATTTATATCTTTATGTTTATGATAAATGTTTATATATCATGCTATAATTGTATTAACTGAAACATTAGTACATGTGTGATATGTAGACAAATAAGAAGTCCCTAGTATGCCTCTTAAACTAGCTTGTTGATTAATGGATGATTAGTTTCATAATCATGAACATTGGATGTTATTAATAACAAGGTTATGTCATTGTATGAATGATGTAATGGACACACCCATTAAGCGTAGCATAAGATCTCGTCATTAAGTTATTTGCTATAAGCTTTCGATACATAGTTACCTAGTCCTTATGACCATGAGATCATGTAAATCACTTATACCGGAAAGGTACTTTGATTACACCATACACCACTGCGTAAATGGGTGGCTATAAAGGTGGGATTAAGTATCCTGAAAGTATGAGTTGAGGCATATGGATCAACAGTGGGATTTGTCCATCCCGATGACGGATAGATATACTCTGGGCCCTCTCGGTGGAATGTCGTCTAATGTCTTGCAAGCATATGAATGAGTTCATAAGAGACCACATACCACGGTACGAGTAAAGAGTACTTGTCAGGAGACGAGGTTGAACAAGGTATAGAGTGATACCGAAGATCAAACCTCGGACAAGTAAAATATCGCGAGACAAAGGGAATTGGTATTATATGTATATGGTTCATTCGATCACTAAAGTCATCGTTGAATATGTGGGAGCCATTATGGATCTCCAGATCCCGCTATTGGTTATTGGTCGGAGTGAGTACTCAACCATGTCCGCATAGTTCACGAACCGTAGGGTGACACACTTAAAGTTGGATGTTGAAATGGTAGTACTTGAATATGGAATGGAGTTCGAATATTTGTTCGGAGTCCCGGATGAGATCCCGGACATCACGAGGAGTTCCGGAATGGTCCGGAGAATAAGATTCATATATAGGATGTCATTTTATGTGAATTAAAATGTCGCGGAAGGTTCTATGGAAGGTTCTAGAAGGTTCTAGAAAAGTCCGGAAGAAACCACCAAGGAAGGTGGAGTCCACATGGGACTCCACCTCCATGGCCGGCCAGCCCTAGGTGGGGAGGAGTCCCAAGTGGACTCCCCCTTAGGGGGCCGGCCACCCCCCCACATGGGAGGTGGAAATCCCACCTTTTGGTGGGAGTCCTAGTTGGGCTAGGTTTCCCCCTCTTATGGAAGGTTTTTGGTTCGGGTCTTATTCGAAGACTTGGACACCAACACTTGGGGATCCACCTATATAATGAGGGGCCAAGGGAGGGGGCCAGCCACCCTAAGACCACAAGCTGGCCGCCCCCCTTGAAGTGGCCGGCCACCCCCTCCCAAACCCTAGCCGCCCCCCTCTCCTCCATATAGCCCGCGTAGCTTAGCGAAGCTCCGCCGGACTTCTTCACCGCCACCGACACCACGCCGTCGTGCTGTCGGATTCAAGAGGAGCTACTACTTCCGCTGCCCGCTGGAACGGGAGGTGGACATCGTCTTCATCAACAACCGAACGTGTGACCGAGTACGGAGGTGCTGCCCGTTCGTGGCGCCGGAACCGATCGTGATCAAGATCTTCTACGCGCTTTTGCAAGCGGTAAGTGATCGTCTACCGCAGCAACAAGAGCCTCATCTTGTAGGCTTTGGAATCTCTTCAAGGGTGAGACTCGATACCCCCTCGTTGCTACCGTCTTCTAGATTGCATCTTGGCTTGGATTGCGTGTTCGCCGTAGGAAATTTTTTGTTTTCTATGCAACGTTATCCTACAGTGGTATCAGAGCCGTGTCTATGCATAGATGGTTGCACGAGTAGAACACAATGGTTTGTGGGCGTTGATGCTCTTGTTATCTTTAGTTTGAGTACTTTGCATCTTTATGGCATAGTGGGATGAAGCGGCTCGGACTAACTTTACATGACCGCGTTCATGAGACTTGTTCCTCGTTCGACATGCAACTTGTATTGCATAAGAGGCTTTGCGGGTGTCTGTCTCTCCTACTATAGTAAAGATTCAATTTACTCTTCTATTGAAAACATTAGTATCAACGTTGTGGTTCATGTTCGTAGGTAGATTAGATCTCTCTCGAAAACCCTAAACCACGTAAAATATGCAAACCAAATTAGAGACGTCTAACTTGTTTTTGCAGGGTTTGGTGATGTGATATGGCCATAATGTGATGATGAATATGTATGAGATGATCATTATTGTATTGTGGCAACCGGCAGGAGCCTTATGGTTGTCTTTAAATTTCATGTTGAGTAGTATTTCAAAGTAGTTGTTATAGTTGCTACATGGAGAACAATCATGAAGACGGCGTCATTGATCTTGACGCTACGCCGACGATGATGGAGATCATGCCCGAAGATGATGGAGATCATGTCCGTGCTTTGGAGATGAAGATCAAAGGCGCAAAGACAAAAGGGCCATATCATATCACATATGAACTGCATGTGATGTTAATCCTTTTTATGCATCTTATTTTGCTTAGATCGCGACGGTAGCATTATAAGATGATCCCTCACTAAAATCTCAAGATAATAAAGTGTTCATCCTTAGTAGCACCGTTACCAAGTCTTGTCGTTTCGAAGCATCTCGTGATGATCGGGTGTGATAGATTCAATAAGTACATACAACGGGTGCAAGACAGTTTTGCACATGCGGATACTAAGGTGGTCTTGACGAGCCTAGCATGTACAGACATGGTCTCGGAACACGTGATACCGAAAGGTAGAGCATGAATCATATGGTTGATATGATGAACACTTTGAGTGTTCGCCATTGAAATCACACCTTTTCTCGTGATGATCGGGTTAAGGTGCGGTGGATTTGGTTCGTGTGATCACTAAGACAATGCGAGGGATATTGTTTTGAGTGGGAGTTCACTAAGGTTTTTAATTATGTTGAATTAAAATTTGAACTCAATTTGTCATAAACTTAGTCTAAACTATTGCAAATATATGTTGTAGAGATGGCGTCCCCAATCAATTTTAATCAGTTTCTAGAGAAAGAGAAACTTAAGAGCAACGGTAGCAACTTCACCGATCGGTTCCGTCATGTGAGGATCTTCCTCTCTCGGCGGAAATCTGCAATTTGTGCTTGATGCACCGCTAGGTGACCCTCCCGCAGAAGATGAAACCGATGAAGTAAAAGCTGTTTACGCGACTCGGAAAACTCGGTACTCTCAAGTTCGGTGTGCCATCCCGTGCTCTGGAATCCGATCTTCAAAAACGTTTTGAGCACCACGATCCTCATGAGTTGATGAATGAGCTGAAAGCTATATTCGAGACTCATGCGGCCGTGGAATGCTATGAAGCATCGAAACATTTCTTCAGCTGTATGATGGAAGAAGGCAGCTCCGTTAGTGAGCACATGCTCGCCATGACCGGCATGCGAAGAAACTCGTTGACTTGGGAATAGTGATTCCTAACAGACTGGGGATTAATCGTGTCCTTCAATCACCGCCACCAAGTTACAAGAACTTTGTGATGAACTACAATATGCGTAACATGAACAAGGAGTTACCTGAACTCTGTGGCAGGCTAACAGCTACTCAGCTTGAGATCAAGAAAGAGCACCAAGTGTTGATGGTCAACAAGACCACCAGTTTCAAGAAACAGGGCAAGTCTAAGGGAAAATTCAAGAAGGGTGGCAAGAAAGCTGCCACGCCTCCTATGAAACCTAAGAACGGCCCTAAGCCTGATGCTGAGTGCTATTATCGCAAGGAGAAGGGACACCGGAAGCGTAATTGCTCCAAGTATCTGGCAGATCCGAAGAGCGGCCTTGTCAAGAAGAAGAAAGAAGGTATATCCGATATACATGTTATAGATGTTCATTTCACCGGTTCTCGTTCTAGTACACTGGTATTTGATACTGGTTCGGTTGCTCATATTTGTAACTCAAACAGGAACTAAAGAATAAACGACAACCGCTGAAAGATGAAGTGACGATGCGCGTTGGAAACGGATCCAAGGTCAATGTGATCGCAGTCAAGACACTTCCTCTACATCTACCTTCGGGATTAGTTTTAAGCCTAAATAATTGCTATTATGTACTGCGTTGAGCATGAACATTATATCTGGATCTTGTTTAATGCAAGACGGTTATTCATTCAAGTCTGAGAATAATGGTTGTTCTATTTTTATGAATAATATCTTTTATGGTCGAGCACCACAAAAGAATGGCTTATTTCGTTAGATCTCGATAGTAGTGATACGCATATACATAACATTGATGCTAAGCGAATTAAATTGAATGATAATTCTACTTATATGTGGCAATCGCTGCCTTGGTCATATTGGAGTGAAACGCATGAAGAAACTCCATACCGATGGATTACTTGAATCACTTGACTTTGAGTCACTTGATAGATGCGAAGCATGTCTAATGGGAAAAATGACAAAGACTCCATTTTCTGGTATGATGGAGCGAGCTACTGACTTATTGGAAATCATACATACCGATGTATGTGGACCAATGAGTGTAGCATCGCGCGGTGGTTATCGTTATGTTCTAACCTTCACAGATGATCTGAGTAGATATGGGTATATCTATTTCATGAAACATAAATCCGAAACTTTCGAGAAGTTTAAGGAATTTCAAAGTGAAGTAGAAAATCAACGTAACAAGAAGATTAAATTTCTACGATCTGATCGTGGAGGTGAATATCTGAGTTATGAGTTTGGCATGCATTTAAAGAAATGCGGAATACTTTCACAATTGACACCGCCGGGAACACCTCAACGAAACGGTGTGTCCGAACGTCGTAATCGAACTCTCTAAGATATGGTTCGTAGTATGATGTCTCTTACTGATTTGCCGTTATCATTTTGGAGTTATGCATTAGAGACAGCCGCATTCACTTTAAATAGAGCACCATCAAAATCCGTAGAAACGACACCGTATGAATTATGGTTTAATAAGAAACCTAAGCTGTCGTTCCTCGAAAGTTTGGGGTTGCGAAGCCTATGTAAAGAAGTTACAACCGGACAAGCTAGAACCAAAAGCTGAGAAATGCGTCTTCATAGGATACCCTAAGGAAACTATAGGGTACACTTTCTATCACAGATCCGAAGGCAAAATCTTTGTTGCTAAGAACGGAACCTTTCTTGAGAAAGAATTTCTCACTAAAGAAGTGACTAGAAGAAAAGTAGAACTCGATGAGATTGATGAATCTATACTCGTTGATCGCAGTAGCACAAGACGAAGTTGTACTGTACCGCCTACACCAGCAACAGAGGAAGCTAATGATAATGATCATGAAACTTCGAACGAGGAAACCATCGAACCTCGCAGATCGACAAGGGAACGTGCCACTCCTGATTGGTATGATCCTTGTCTAAATGTCATGATTGTGGATAACAATGATAAGGACCCTGCGACGTATGAAGAAGCGATGATGAGCCCAGATTCCAACAAATGGCAAGAAGCCATGAAATCCGAAATGGGATCCATGTATGATAACAAAGTATGGACTTTGGTAGACTTACCTGATAGCCGAAAGGCTGTCGAAAATAAATGGATCTTCAAGAGAAAAACAGATGCCGATGGTAATATTATCGTCTATAAAGCTCGACTTGTCGCAAAGGGTTTCCGACAAATTCAAGGAGTTGACTACGATGAGACTTTCTCACGTAGCGAAGCTAAAATCTGTGAGGATTTTGTTAGCAATAGCTGCATTTTTCGATTATGAGATTTGGCGTATGGATGTCAAAACGGCGTTCCTTAATGGAGACATTGAGGAAGAGTTGTATATGGTACAACCCAAAGGTTTTGTTGATCCTAAAAATGCTGACAAAGTATGCAAACTTCAGCGTTCAATCTATGGACTGAAGCAAGCATCGAGAAGTTGGAACCGACGCTTTGATAAGGTGATCAAAGACTTCGGGTTTATACAAAGTGTCATGGAGAGGCTCGTATTTACAAGAAAGTGAGTGGGAGCTCGTAGCATTCCCGATATTATATGTAGATGACATATTATTGATCGGGAATGATATAGAACTATTAAGCAGTGTTAAAGGTTATTTGAATAATAGTTTTTCAATGAAAGACCTTGGTGAAGCATCATACATATTAGGCATCAAGATCTATAGAGATAGATCAAGACGCCTAATAGGGCTATCACAGAGTACATATCTGGACAAGATTCTAAAGAAGTTTAGAATGGACGAAAGTAAGAAAGGGTTCTTACCTATGTTACTGTGCAAGGTATTGAGTAAAACTCAAGGACCGGCTACGGCAGAAGAAAGAGAAAGGATGAGTAATATCCCCTTTGCCTCGGCAGTAGGATCTATCATGTATGCCATGCTATGTACTAGACCGGATATAGCACATGCTGTTAGTTTGACTAGCAGATATCAAAGTGATCCAGGTATGGAGCATCGGACAGCGGTCAAGAATATCCCGAAGTACTTGAAAAGAACTAAGGATATGTTTCTTTGTTATGGAGGTGACCAAGAGCTCGTTGTAAACGGTTACACCGATGCAAGTTGGAACACCGATCCCGATGACTCTAAGTCACAATCTGGGTACGTGTTTATATTGAATGGTGCTGCAGAAGTCGGGCAAGCTCGAAGCATGCACGGTGGCGAAGTCTTCAACAGAATCAGAGTACATAGCGGCTTCAGAGGCTTCATCGAAGCGGTATGGATGAAGAGGTTCATTGTAGAGCTCGGTGTGGTTCCTAGTGCAATCGGACCCATTAATCATTTACCGTGATAACATGGGTGCCATCGCCAATGCACAAGAACCAAGGTCACACAAGAGGTGAAGCATATCAAGCTGCGTTACCACTCGATTCGCGAGTACATCGAAGATGGAGAAGTAAAGATTTGCAAAGTACACACCGATCCGAATGTAGCAGATCCGTTGACTAAAGCTCTCCCTAGGGCAAAGCATGACCAACAATTAATGCCATGGGTGTTAGGTATATTACAATGTAATCTAGATTATTGACTCTAGTGCAAGTGGGAGATCAAGGAGATATGCCCTAGAGGCAATAATAAAGTGGTTATTATTTATATCTTTATGTTTATGATAAATGTTTATATATCATGCTATAATTGTATTAACTGAAACATTAGTACATGTGTGATATGTAGACAAACAAGAAGTCCCTAGTATGCCTCTTAAACTAGCTTGTTGATTAATGGATGATTAGTTTCATAATCATGAACATTGGATGTTATTAATAACAAGGTTATGTCATTGTATGAATGATGTAATGGACACACCCATTAAGCGTAGCATAAGATCTCGTCATTAAGTTATTTGCTATAAGCTTTCGATACATAGTTACCTAGTCCTTATGACCATGAGATCATGTAAATCACTTATACCGGAAAGGTACTTTGATTACACCATACACCACTGCGTAAATGGGTGGCTATAAAGGTGGGATTAAGTATCCGGAAAGTATGAGTTGAGGCATATGGATCAACAAAGGGATTTGTCCATCCCGATGACGGATAGATATACTCTGGGCCCTCTCGGTGGAATGTCGTCTAATGTCTTGCAAGCATATGAATGAGTTCATAAGAGACCACATACCACGGTACGAGTAAAGAGTACTTGTCAGGAGACGAGGTTGAACAAGGTATAGAGTGATACCGAAGATCAAACCTCGGACAAGTAAAATATCGCGAGACAAAGGGAATTGGTATTATATGTATATGGTTCATTCGATCACTAAAGTCATCGTTGAATATGTGGGAGCCATTATGGATCTCCAGATCCCGCTATTGGTTATTGGTCGGAGTGAGTACTCAACCATGTCCGCATAGTTCACGAACCGTAGGGTGACACACTTAAAGTTGGATGTTGAAATGGTAGTACTTGAATATGGAATGGAGTTCGAATATTTGTTCTGAGTCCGGATGAGATCCGGACATCACGAGGAGTTCCGGAATGGTCCGGAGAATAAGATTCATATATAGGATGTCATTTTATGTGAATTAAAATGTCGCGGAAGGTTCTATGGAAGGTTCTAGAAGGTTCTAGAAAAGTCCGGAAGAAACCACCAAGGAAGGTGGAGTCCACATGGGACTCCACCTCCATGGCCGGCCAGCCCTAGGTGGGGAGGAGTCCCAAGTGGACTCCCCTTAGGGGGCCGGCCACCCCCACATGGGAGGTGGAAATCCCACCTTTTGGTGGGAGTCCTAGTTGGGCTAGGTTTCCCCTCTTATGGAAGGTTTTTGGTTCGGGTCTTATTCGAAGACTTGGACACCAACACTTGGGGATCCACCTATATAATGAGGGGCCAAGGGAGGGGGCCGGCCACCCTAAGACCACAAGCTGGCCGCCCCCCTTGAAGTGGCCGGCCACCCCCTCCCAAACCCTAGCCGCCCCCCTCTCCTCCATATAGCCCGCGTAGCTTAGCGAAGCTCCGCCGGACTTCTTCACCGCCACCGACACCACGCCGTCGTGCTGTCGGATTCAAGAGGAGCTACTACTTCCGCTGCCCGCTGGAACGGGAGGTGGACGTCGTCTTCATCAACAACCGAACGTGTGACCGAGTACGGAGGTGCTGCCCGTTCGTGGCGCCGGAACCGATCGTGATCAAGATCTTCTACGCGCTTTTGCAAGCGGCAAGTGATCATCTACCACAGCAACAAGAGCCTCATCTTGTAGGCTTTGGAATCTCTTCAAGGGTGAGACTCGATACCCCCTCGTTGCTACCGTCTTCTAGATTGCATCTTGGCTTGGATTGCGTGTTCGCCGTAGGAAATTTTTGTTTTCTATGCAACGTTATCCTACAAAGGGTATCGTGAGCCGTGTCTATGCATAGATGGTTGCACGAGTAGAACACAATGGTTTGTGGGCGTTGATGCTCTTGTTATCTTTAGTTCGAGTACTTTGCATCTTTATGGCATAGTGGGATGAAGCGGCTCGGACTAACTTTACATGACCGCGTTCATGAGACTTGTTCCTCGTTCGACATGCAACTTGTATTGCATAAGAGGCTTTGCGGGTGTCTGTCTCTCCTACTATAGTAAAGATTCAATTTACTCTTCTATTGAAAACATTAGTATCAACGTTGTGGTTCATGTTCGTAGGTAGATTAGATCTCTCTCGAAAACCCTAAACCACGTAAAATATGCAAACCAAATTAGAGACGTCTAACTTGTTTTTGCAGGGTTTGGTGATGTGATATGGCCATAATGTGATGATGAATATGTATGAGATGATCATTATTGTATTGTGGCAACCGGCAGGAGCCTTATGGTTGTCTTTAAATTTCATGTTGAGTAGTATTTCAAAGTAGTTGTTATAGTTGCTACATGGAGAACAATCATGAAGACGGCGTCATTGATCTTGACGCTACGCCGACGATGATGGAGATCATGCCCGAAGATGATGGAGATCATGTCCGTGCTTTGGAGATGAAGATCAAAGGCGCAAAGACAAAAGGGCCATATCATATCACATATGAACTGCATGTGATGTTAATCCTTTTTATGCATCTTATTTTGCTTAGATCGCGACGGTAGCATTATAAGATGATCCCTCACTAAAATCTCAAGATAATAAAGTGTTCATCCTTAGTAGCACCGTTACCAAGTCTTGTCGTTTCGAAGCATCTCGTGATGATCGGGTGTGATAGATTCAATAAGTACATACAACGGGTGCAAGACAGTTTTGCACATGCGGATACTAAGGTGGTCTTGACGAGCCTAGCATGTACAGACATGGTCTCGGAACACGTGATACCGAAAGGTAGAGCATGAATCATATGGTTGATATGATGAACACTTTGAGTGTTCGCCATTGAAATCACACCTTTTCTCGTGATGATCGGGTTAAGGTGCGGTGGATTTGGTTCGTGTGATCACTAAGACAATGCGAGGGATATTGTTTTGAGTGGGAGTTCACTTAGGTTTTTAATTATGTTGAATTAAAATTTGAACTCAATTTGTCATAAACTTAGTCTAAACTATTGCAAATATATGTTGTAGAGATGGCATCCCCAATCAATTTTAATCAGTTCCTAGAGAAAGAGAAACTTAAGAGCAACGGTAGCAACTTCACCGATCGGTTCCGTCATGTGAGGATCTTCCTCTCTGGCGGAAATCTGCAATTTGTGCTTGATGCACCGCTAGGTGACCCTCCTGCAGAAGATGAAACCGATGAAGTAAAAGCTGTTTACGCGACTCGGAAAACTCGGTACTCTCAAGTTCAGTGTGCCATCCTGTGCAGTCTGGAATCCGATCTTCAAAAACGTTTTGAGCACCACGATCCTCATGAGTTGATGAATGAGCTGAAAGCTATATTCGAGACTCATGCGGCCGTGGAATGCTATGAAGCATCGAAACATTTCTTCAGCTGTATGATGGAAGAAGGCAGCTCCGTTAGTGAGCACATGCTCGCCATGACCGGGCATGCGAAGAAACTCAGTGACTTGGGAATAGTGATTCCTAACAGACTGGGGATTAATCGTGTCCTTCAATCACTGCCACCAAGTTACAAGAACTTTGTGATGAACTACAATATGCAGAACATGAACAAGGAGTTACCTGAACTCTTTGGCATGCTAAAAGCTACTGAGATTGAGATCAAGAAAGAGCACCAAGTGTTGATGGTCAACAAGACCACCAGTTTCAAGAAACAGGGCAAGTCTAAGGGAAAATTCAAGAAGGGTGGCAAGAAAGCTGCCACGCCTCCTATGAAACCTAAGAACGGTCCTAAGCCTGATGCTGAGTGCTATTACTGCAAGGAGAAGGGACACTGGAAGCGTAATTGCTCCAAGTATCTGGCAGATCTGAAGAGCGGCCTTGTCAAGAAGAAGAAAGAAGGTATATCTGATATACATGTTATAGATGTTCATTTCACTGGTTCTCGTTCTAGTACCTGGGTATTTGATACTGGTTCGGTTGCTCATATTTGTAACTCGAAACAGGAACTAAAGAATAAACGACAACTGCTGAAAGATGAAGTGACGATGCGCGTTGGAAACGGATCCAAGGTCAATGTGATCGCAGTCGGCAAGATCTTCTACGCGCTTTTGCAAGCGGCAAGTGATCGTCTACCACAGCAACAAGAGCCTCATCTTGTAGGCTTTGGAATCTCTTCAAGGGTGAGACTCGATACCCCCTCGTTGCTACCGTCTTCTAGATTGCATCTTGGCTTGGATTGCGTGTTCGCCGTAGGAAATTTTTTGTTTTCTATGCAACGTTATCCTACAGTGCCACCATAGGCCGGCGCGGCCTGGCCTGGGCCCGCGCCGACCTATGGTCTGGCCGCCTCGTCGCTCCTTTCCGACTCTGGTTCGATCTGGTACTTTCCTTTTGTCGTGAATATTTTTGCTATATAATCCCCCGGACCCCTGGAGGTCCGTATATCGTTTTCTCGACGTGTTTTGTTTCGAGCTGTTTCTGCCAGGATCTGTTTTCGGTCTAGAAGCACCATGGCCTCCAACAACAAGGGCAAGGGGCTTTCGGAGGAAGAAGTGAAGAGGGTGCCATCAAGACAAGAGCAGCAAGCCGTTGGGAGCAAGCAAATCTTGGTGGGATCTGTTGACACTCGACGTTCTTTTTCTCATAACTTGCAGGGACCTTTACCACCCGCTCTTAGCCTCGACTCCTTCCCTGTGTTGGAAGAAGCTCTACGGACTACCGATAAGTTTTGTGATCAATATCGGGCTCTAAGAAGAGAAGTGGAGATACTCCAGGAGGAGAACTGCCGTCTCCGAAGAATGCTGGAATACCACTCGATTCACATCACAAGGTCATCATCGCCAACTTCAGATAACAATGAATCTCTTCGAGTCTTAGTGCAGAATTGCCAAGCTGAGAAACTGAAGCTGAAGGAGATCTGTAAGAAGCGTGGGAGGAGTTCATCACCACCATCGCCGCAGGAGTAATTCATCATCGGTATTGGCATCCCCTTGGTTTGTTCCAAGCTTGGGGGAGTGCCGCGGTATCACATTATCACTACCTTTTACTTTCTACTGTCAAGTAGTGTCATATCATGAGTAGGGAAGTTATCATATAAGATGGGTTGCAGTTTGGAAGTATCTCTCCTTTAGTTGGTTATCTATGTATCCCTTGGTGTGAGTTATCGTTATGGAATATTAATGAGAAGTCTTATCATTTACATATTGCACATCTTATTTTAGTTTGCAATCTCTACTATATGATTTACCTTGTTGTTAGTATTGGTATCACTTTGGGAGCATTGAATAAATCTATTTGGTTTTGGCAAACTTAGCATTGGTCAATAGCAACAACACTTTGAGGTTTAAGTAGAAAAGAGAAATACATGTAGTTATTTCATTGTCTTTCTTTCTTGTTAGCTCATAGCTTATTATTCTGAATTTAAAATTGTTTGTGCTTACAAGGAAGATGCATGATTGTTTCTATCACATGTATATTTGTTTGTTTCCCTCAACTCTTATGCTTGCTAATTAACCTTGCTAGCCAAAAACCTGTACTGAGAGGGAATACTTCTCGTGCATCCAAACCTTAGTCCAAACCTATGTCATTTGTGTCCACCATACCTACCTACTACATGGTATTTTCTGCCATTCCAAGTAAATACTTCTTGTGCTACCTTTAAACAATTCAAAACTTATTATCTCTTATTTGTGTCAATGTTTTATAGCTCATGAGGAAGTATGTGGTGTTTTATCTTTCAATCTTGTTGGGCAACTTTCACCAATGGACTAGTGGCTTCATCCGCTTATCCAGTAAACTTGCAAAAAGAGCTGGCAATGGGATTCCCAGTCCCAAATTAATTAAACTAAATAGACACTCCTCCATGGTATGTGATTGATGGACGGCACCCGAAGGATTCGGTTAGCCATGGCTTGTGTAAGCAAAGGTTGGGGGGAGTGTCATCATAATAAAACTAAAATAAAAAGGCACTCCTTCATGGTATGAGATTGTTGGCAGGCACCCGAGGATTCGGTTAGCCATGGTTTGTGAAAGAAAGGTTGGAAGGAGTGCCACATAAAATGAAAATAAAATGGGATCCGATCTTTGAAGGTTTGTCTGGCAAGGGGGTTAGAGTACCCGCTACCAGTCGTTGACAACAACAAACACCTCTCAAAATGTTACTTTTATTCTCTTTATATGATTTCAAAACTGAAAAAGATCTAGCACATGATTTAATCACTGCTTCCCTCTGCGAAGGGCATGTCTTTTACTTTATGTTGAGTCAGTAAACCTATTTCCCTCCATCTCAATGAAGCATTTGAGTAGTTGTGATCAAACCATTATATTGTGATTTGCTTCATCGTGTCATTTATTCTTCCTTGTTTAGTACAAGTTTTATCTGAATGAATATAGCTTTGCAAGTTATCAATGATCATGAGGAGACCATTATGATTGAGTATGCAAGTTGAGCAATATAAACTTTAACATGAGAGCGCTGCTCAATAGATAAATATAACCTGTTAATTGTTCTCTGACCAAGAACGAAGTTTGCCATCACCAACTATGATTTCTTATGCACCTTTATTTGTGATTACTTTATACTTGTTTCAAGTTGAGTTATATGAGGAAGTTGTTTACTAGAATGTCTTCTGTGAATGAATATGATGCTTCTTGTCCGTATTTTATTTATCGACTCTTCACTCCATAAACATATGGTCCTGTTTATCGAGTTCAGTTTCGCTTGGGGACAAGCGAAGTCTAAGCTTGGGGGGAGTTGATACGTCCAATTTGCATCACTATTTTATATCATAATTTGCTGTTATTCATTGATATATTTCATATTGGGACACAATACTTATGTTATTTCATCTATTTTGCATGTTTCATCATTATTGGAGGATCAAACACCGGAGCCAGGATTCTGCTGGAAAAAGCACCGTCAGAACGCAATATTTCGGAAGATCAACTGTGGAAGGAAATTATACCAAAAATCCTATTTTTCAAGATGACGAAGGAAGCCAGAAGGAGGAGCCAGCTGGACCCAAGGTGGGCCCAGACCATAGGGCGGCGCGGCCCATGGCCTGGCCGCGCCACCATGTGGTGTGGGGGCCCCACAGCCCCTTTCGCCTCCTTTTCTTCGCGAAACCCTTCGTCCCGAAAACCTAAGCCACAGAGGGTACCTCACGAAGAGTTACAGCCGCCTCTGCGGGGCGGAGAACACCAGAGAGAAAAGAGCTCTCCGGCGGCTGAGATCCGCCGGGGAAATTCCCTCCCGGAGGGGGAAATCGACGCCATCGTCACCGTCATCGAGCTGGACATCATCTCCATCACCATCATCATCATCTCCACCATCATCACCACCGTCTCCACCGCAGCACCTCGTCACCGCTGTAGCAATTTGGATTTGATCTTGATTGTTTGATAGGGGAAACTCTCCCGGTATCGATTTCTACTTGTTGTTGATGCTATTGAGTGAAATCATTGAACCAAGTTTATGTTCAGATTGTTATTCATCATCATATCACCTCTGATCATGTTCCATATGATGTCTTGTGAGTAGTTCGTTTAGTTCTTGAGGACATGGGTGAAGTCTAAATGTTAGTAGTGAACTATGGTTGAGTAATATTCAATGGTATGATATTTAAGTTGTGGTGTTATTCTTCTAGTGGTGTCATGTGAACGTCGACTACATGACACTTCACCATTTATGGGCCTAGGGGAATGCATCTTGTATTCGTTTGCCAATTGCGGGGTTGCCGGAGTGACAGA
The DNA here is from genome assembly GCF_019359855.2 of Lolium perenne. Classification (NCBI taxonomy): domain Eukaryota; kingdom Viridiplantae; phylum Streptophyta; class Magnoliopsida; order Poales; family Poaceae; genus Lolium; species Lolium perenne. The sequence goes on along the minus strand of NC_067248.2, from coordinate 26,060,295 downwards.
AACCTAAACCCCCGTTGGTATATCGATGCAGGAGGGATCGCAGGATCTCAGAGTTTAAGGCTGTGGTTAGATTTATCTTAATTACTTTCTTGTAGTTGCGGATGCTTGCAAGGGGTATAATCACAAGTATGTATTAGTCCTAGGAAGGGCGGTACATTAGCATAGGTTCACCCACACAACACTTATCATAACAATGAAGATTATTTAGCCGTATGTAGCGAAAGCACTAGACTAAAATCTCGTGTGTCCTCGAGAACGTTTGGTCATTATAAGTAAACAAACCGGCTTGTCCTTTGTGCTAAAAAGGATTGGGCCACTCGCTGCAATTGTTACTCTCGCACTTTACTTACTCGTACTTTATTCAACTGTTACATCAAAACCCCCTGAATACTTGTCTGTGAGCATTTACAGGGAATCCTTCATCGAAACTGCTTGTCAACACCTTCTGCTCCTCGTTGGGATCGACATTCTTACTTATCGAAAATACTACGATACACCCCCTATACTTGTGGGTCATCAAGCCTCCCTCGGTGCATGCTGCCATGCATCGCACTTGGTGTTCAGGGTATACAGTGACGTGTTCGTGTGCGAACACACTTTTTGACGACTCCACTGGGGACGAAGATTCGAGCGGTCTCTAGCCTATTCTTGCTACGAAGAGAACGTCATCAAGAGGATGCAATCTACAACAGTATCATGAATTCTCAATTTTCTTATGTAGATGCAAATATCTCTTATATTTATGTTGCTAGATCCTCTGATATATATATTGTATCGGCTAGCCTAGATCTTACTATGTGCAAAAGCCGATGCAAAATAATATCCATACTTTTAGCAACTTGCAACAGTTATTGTCTCATGCATCGGCAACCCCAGAAAATTATATATCGATGAACAACATGATGAGTTCAGTTAATCAATATGAAACACCCAATGTTAGAAGTTTCACTAGCATGCATGATAGTGTTTCATCATCGGTAAATAATTCACAACATATGGTTTCATCTTCAAACAGGCCAATGGATAGGAAAATTGGGCATGCTACTACTAGATATTTGGCAATTACCTTAAACCATCATATGCTACATCTTATGTTACTAACTTTTCAGCACCATATGCAACTAGAGATATTCATAATTCGGCTACACATCTTCACAATGGTTACAACAGAATAAGTGGAAATTCGATAGAAAATCATGTGCCCTCATCTAGTACTGTAGCGTATGGAAACAATGATTGGAAGCAAAACAACTTGTAGCTGAGTTCAAGAAGCTCAATGCTCTTAATCGGGAACTAGAAGAAAATCCAAATGATCTTGCAACAATAAATGATTATAAATCTTTCAAGAAGAAGTGTGAAGAAGAGCGCCAAACATTCAATATCAGGTTTTGTCCTTCACAACTACAAAGTTTTGGTAATACTTCATTGCCGAAAGAGAAAAAAAGCATCAGGGGCAATCATATCCAACAGATATTAACACCGATAATGATATTACGTTTGATGATTTATCGGAGGAACATCTCCAAATATTTGAGACACTCAAAACGAAGCGCGGGGAGGAATTTGAGGCGCTTGAGAGAGGAATATGAAGCATACAAGAAAAAACTCGAAGAGGAAGATTTGCATGTGTTCCATGCAAAGCTCAAGAATAATCCTCAAGATAATATTACTCAAGTTGGATATATCAAGTCCTCTTCTCCAGGCAAAAATCAGGTCGAATCCTCTGCAATATCGAGGCAAGAAGATGCAGCTTTGCAAAGTGATAAATTCCATGAAGAAAATAAGAATGACTCAAAGATTAATTCGGTTATTGAAGAAACCGAATCAAAAAGTATATGCGCTGATTCTATTGAATCAAAAGATGCAAGCTTCGTTGAGAAAAAGCAAAGCATGGTGAATGCAATACAACTGTGCTTGATTTTTCTGAATGTAAGGGAGCTTACATGCTGCCCTATGAATTTTGTGCCAAACAAACCGATGATCATAAAGAGCAACAAAATAAAGCCGAACAATGTTCGGTTGATGAAGAGCATCAAAGTGAAGAGGTACAAAACTCAGAACAACTAGAAGACAAGACGTTGGAGAATAATCTAAAGGTGGGAGAATATATTGTTCAGGTCACGCGACTATCATACTCTCCCAACGTCTTCAAAGATGTATATCCAGTAAATATTTTACTTATTTTCCAATTTGGTCAAAACTATATTGTTGATGCATCTATTAGCAAGATTTTCATAAGGAACTTTCAAAGACCAATTGTGAAAGGTAATTCATTTGTTAGTAATGAAGTTGCTACACCACATATCGGTCAACATGTTGTACCGTTTAGAAAGACCGATAGTAAAAAATATTACAGTCAAGGCTTTCTACATTCTTTCATTTGAATTTTACATCTACATGGGTAGCTTTGCTTACTTCATACTTGGCTTACATTTGGTCTCAAGTGAGACATGGGTGTTATAACTATTTTGGTTTCAGAAATTCAAAGCCAGCGCTAGTGTCTTATGAGAAAGCCGATGATAGCATGACAACTTATTCAAAGACACGGGAAAAAGAGTGTCAAAATCAACACATAGCTGAATCGGGTGATGTAAAATCTAAACCATTCGAAGTACAATCACATGAGTACCATCGATAGCCCCAATACAATCATGTGAATCAATGAATAGACAACCATGTCTATGATCATATGACACGTATGAAGAATTGCACGAACATGAAGTGTGCTCACCCTGAAATACGGAAGCCACCTGTAGATGTCTTTGATCTTGGGTGATGTGTTCTTTGATGGCGGCTTCATCATTTCGCATCTGAGCTGCCCAACTGCAAACACCACCTGTTGGAAGTAGCGAGAAATAGTCTCCTTAGATCGTATGAATGTGATATGGATCACTCTGAACATCTGGTTACTCATCCATAGAGGTGTTGATGCTATCTTGCAACCCTCTCTCCCTGAACGTTTTGACAAGTGCATAGAAAGAGACTCTTCTCATCTGAAGCATTTGGATTGCCTCTACATCATTGCAATTGTAGATGTAGTTCAGGTTAACAATCCTTTCCGGATCTTGTGGTATCATTGGACAATAGGTCGTAGGAGGAAATGCATCACCTCTGACAGCTCTCTTATGCAGCAGCAGGATCCAGGCCTGAATGACAACGACAAGTGACGTGATTTAGAAGCTTGATGTGGTCGTTCTACTCACGGCCAAATCGATGCTGCATAGTTATAGGTAAATAGATCTACTACTAGACCAGAAGATTGCCGCTTACCCCTGCCACCCCGACGATAGTGAGAGCAGAAGTCGGAGAAGGAGGAGATCAGCCTCTGTCTTAGCTACGCACGGTGACGCAGGCCTACTGTCGGAGATTCGAGCTCCTCTTCCTAAGGACGGCGAGGGTAATTTACACCGATTGTACACTTTAAGCTGGTAGAATTTAGACTAGTAGCATACACTAGGTACAAATTTGCATCAAGGAGGCCGCGCCCTAAATTCTCTAGCGACGAGTCTTGCATATCAAATTTTTATACAGGCACCATGACCGTACATGTTGTAATCGGACGGCTGCTGTCAAACGCATTCGCGCCGGGCATGGGAGAAGAGGCCAGCCCAGGCCAGGGACAGGGAGCAAAGCCTCCCTCTCCCTCGGCACACATCTGAAAACGAAATGCAGGCTAGGCCCGTCGCCGCTTCTGTTCCTCCCGACGCTTCCGCCGCCGCCGCCGCCGCCGTAGTCTCCATACTCAGCGACGCGGAGGACCCTGAAGACCGCCTCCGCGCGTCCGGCATCAGCCCGGACCCGGCCCTGTTCCCGCACCTCCGACGGTCGCTCACCGCCCTCCCCGAGTCCGCGTTCCCCGCGCTCGCTCGCTGGGCCGGCGCCGCCGCCGCCGTATCCCTCCTCGCCTCCCGGGGCCTCTTCGCCGCCTCCTGGCGCCTGCTCCTCTCGCCGGCCTCCCCGCCCCCTCCCCTCTCCGCCTTCGCCCCGCTCGTCCGCCGCTACGCCCGCCTCGGCCGCGCCCCCGCCGCCCTCCGCGCGTTCCACTTCCTCCGCCGCCACCCCAACCGCTTCACTCTAGATGACTCCCCCGCCTCCCCCGCCGCGACCTCCCTCCTGAACATGGCGGTCGGGGCGCTCTGCAAGGAGGGCCACCCGCGCGCGGCCGCCCGGCTCGTCGAGCGGTGCCGGCGCGAGGGCGAGGCGTCCCCCGACGACCGCACCTACAACATGCTCCTCGACGGCTGGTCCGGCGCGCGCCGGCTCGACAAGGTCAGGAAGCTCTGGTTGGAGATGCGTCAGGCCGGCGTTCGCCCCACGGTGGTCTCCTACGGGACGCTCATCAAGGCGCTCTGCCTGATGCAGCAGCCGGACCAGGCGGCGTGTCTCCTCGACGAGATGCGGGGGGACGGGATCGACGCCAATCTGCTCACCTGCAACCCCATCGTGAACGCCCTCGCGCACGCTGGCCGGTTCCGGGACGCGTACAAGCTGCTCGAGAGATTTCCTCTGTATGGCGTCGCGCCGAATATCTCCACATTCAACTCGCTCGTGCTGGGTTACTGCAAGTATGGGGACCTCGCCGGGGCTAGCGGTGTGCTCAAGGCCATGCTGGGGAGGGGCATCTTGCCGACCGCGAAAACGTACAATTACTTCTTCATCTTCTTTGCCAAGACCGGCAGTGTCGAGCTGGGGATGAACCTTTATAGCAAGATGATCAGCAATGGGTATGCGCCAGACCAGGTAACTTACAACCTATTGATCAAGTTGCTGAGCGAGGCGAATCGGGTTGAACTAGTGGTGCAGATGATAAAGGAGATGAAAGCTGGTGGTTTTGAGTCTGATCTAGCGACAAGCACCATGCTGGTACATTTGCTTTGCCGGACTCATCGGTTCGAGGAAGCATGTGCTGAGTTTGAGGACATGTTCCGGAGAGGGCTTGTGCCCCAGTATATCACTTACCGGATGCTTATGAAGGAGCTCAAGCGGCTCGGCTCGGTTGAACTGGTCGATAAGTTGACTGACCTAATGCGCTCAGTACCACATTCCACAAAGTTGCCTGGCAGCTACAGAGAAAAGGAAGGCGATGATGCTAAAGCCAAGCGAAAACTGATATTGGAGAAAGCTCAGGCTGTTTCCAATGTTCTCAAGGAGTGTAAAGATCCCAAGGAGTTGCACAAGCTAAAAGATGATGAAGAAACTGATGTCCAGCTTGCAGATAGGTTAGTAGCCAGCATTAGAAAGAGAGTATATGGTGGTGTCTCTAGGGCTCTTCCTTGAACATTGAGTTGGCAAAATCAAACCATGAAGATTGGTTGCATGATCGGGGACTTAGAAGTTGATCACATAAGTAACTCATACTTCACATGGTTGATTGCCCTTGGGATCTTCAAGAACAAAGAAGAGATTGTAAACTCTAGTCCTGTTTGGTTCTTTCCTCTCTTCCATTATTGATTCACAGAAGCAGCGGACACGTTTGAATGGATTATTTCTAGCAAACTGGTCAAAATGTGGCTTGAGCGCACACGAGCTCTCCGGCATACATGTAAGTAATAATTAAGCATCTATTTATATCCTTCCTGGTGTGTTCCATAGCTGTCATTTCTACATGATGCCAGTGTTAAGTAACCTGGATGTAAAAGAACAGACCACCAGGTTATGTTAGATCAGCTGATGAATGGAGTCCTAGACGTGATTCTTAATAATGCATATGTGATGTACTTCTGATTCTTCTAGGTAGAAAATGATGATACTTGCCATTTTGGATGTAGTGATGCCAGATAAGGATCTTCTTTTCCCCACAAAAAAGGTTCTTTTGATTCAAAGGATTTTTGTTGAGCGAGGCGAATCGGGTGGAACTAGTGGTGCAGATGATAAAGGAGATGAAAGCTAATGGTTTTGAGTCTGATCTGGCGACAAGCACCATGCTGGTACATTTGCTTTGCCGGACTCATCGGTTCGAGGAAGCATGTGCTGAGTTTGAGGACACGTTCCGGAGAGGGCTTGTGCCCCAGTATATCACTTACCGGATGCTTATGAAAGAGCTCAAGCGGCTTGGCTCGGTTCAACTGGTCGATAAGTTGACTGATCTGATGCGCTCAGTACCACATTCTACAAAGTTGCCTGGCAGCTACAGAGAAAAGGAAGGCGATGATGCTAAAGCCAAGAGAAAACTGATATTGGAGAAAGCTCAGGCTGTTTCCAATGTTCTCAAGGAGTGTAAAGATCCCAAGGAGTTGCACAAGCTAAAAGATGATGAAGAAACTGATGTCCAGCTTGCAGATAGGTTAGTAGCCAGCATTAGAAAAAGAGTATATGGTGGCGTCTCTAGGACTCTTCCTTGAACAGCGAGTTGGCAAAATCGAATCATTAAGATTGATTGCATGTTCGGGGATTTAGAAATCGATCAAGCAACTCATACTTCACATGATTGATTTCCCTTGGGATCTTCAAGAAGAAACAAGAGACTGTAAACTCTAATCATCTTTGGTTACTTCCTCTCCTCCATGAGTGATTCTCAGAAGCAGGGGACATGCTTGAATGGATAATTTCTAGCAAACTGGTCAAAGTGTGGCTTGAGCACACACGAGCTGTCCGGCATACATGTAAGTAACAACTGAAGCGTCTATTTATATCCTTCCTGGTGTGTTCCTGGTGATGCTAGTTAAGGGTCTATTTTCCCCGCAAACAAGGTTTTTTTTATTCGAAGTATCTTCATAGGAATTTTCGATGACTGGAATCCTGAGGAATTGTGGGATTACGTATCGCATTGAAATTCTTCCCAAGGACTCCATTCACTATATTTCATAGGAACATTTTCTATTGACTCAGTCTATGATACACTCAAACAAACTTCGGTGCAAATGTAATCCTGTAGGAGCATGAATTGCAGTCCTGTGTTTTTCATATTCATGCTTTTTTGGTATCCTGAGAATCAGAAAGCCCTTTAATGTTGTTGTGACATCCCTCCAAAAAAGGAAAAGGTAAACCTATACACACTGCTTAAAGACTTCCTTAGGTTGTTTATGCATGCATACAAACTTCATAATATTTTCTAGAACAATCAGTTCCACATAGTGAAAGGGGTCCTCTTAAGTTATTTACAAATTCATCTTATCTCTGGTAAAACCTTGCTCCTCCTTATAGTTGTACTAAGAGAGGGATTATTATTTCCTGCATTGCCTTGTTTTTGGTCTAGTTGGCCTAAGATCATTTTATTTGTTCCCTACGGAGAGACATTTATAGCTGTTGCATGGTAGCTTGCTGATACACCATCATTCTGTTCTCCAGTTCACTTAAACAATGTGTGAATTCTTAGTTTTACACATAATTTTTCTGGTTTGGTATTATTATCTTTAGGTGTTCTTTTTTTTTAGCAAACACAGAACTTTCATTTTTATAAATCGAAAAGGTAGAAAACTTTTACAAGACTAAAGTAAGGCCTAGGAAACACACACACTGCATCAGCACGATGGTGCAAATTAATGAACATCCCAGGATGTGGGCAGTGCACCAGCTCGGGACCTGAGGGTAGCTTCCTCTTTAATCTGAGCAAGGAGCATCATGGCGTTTGCACGAGCACCATAAAGGACAGACGTGTTTTGGTGCTTCCAAAGCATCCACACAGTGAGCAGGATGAGGGAAGCAGTGCCCTTCTGTCGATCCTTCGGAACGCAGCCTTTAGTCGAAAGCCATCATTCAATCAAGGGAGTGTCACGGTCTGGGAGCCTAAAGGGGAGCCTAATCATGAGAGAATTACAGCCCAGACTTGCCTGGTGAATGGTCAGCTCAGCAAGATGGCACCATGGTCTTTGTAGCTTGATTGCAGAGATGACAAGTCTGATCATGTGAGAAGCCACGGCTTTGAAGGTAGTATGCAGTCCAACAACGGTTCAGCCCAGCCAGCCAGGAGAACATCTTGACTTTGCGAGAAGCCCAGGTAAGCCAAGTTAGCTTCCATGCCGGGCATCTTAGGGAGCTCTTGAAACTGGCTTTGTAGCAAGATCGCACTGTGTAGATGCAGTTCTCAGATCACTTCCAGACCAGGCGGTCGGGATGGTTTCTGGAAGTCATTTATATTTCATGTTATATCTATTTTCGCGCCTTCTTTAAGAAGATGGAGAACTTTTAGTCTGAAGAATTTTTTGAAACGAGGCAAAATATTTGCCATTTTCATTGATTAAGGAGACGTTATTAGAAGTCTTACAAACCAAACAAACTTGACTAAGAGTCAAGCGCAAAAGAACCTAGCCTACTCTCGCGGCATGACAATACTCAAAGCCTTAGCCCCGGCAAGACTCCACATGGCCACCTCTTCCTTTATTTTGATAACTAGCATATTTGAGGTAGAAGTTTCATTTCGGAATACGCGTGCATTTCTTTCCTTCCAAATTTCCCATGAGATCAACATAGCAAGCGATGTCACGGCCTTCTTTGATTGTCCATGCTTGTGCACCCCCTCCATCCACCACTCTTTGACGGAGCGCAATGCATGCCAATCACTTATGGTCACCTCGTTTAACCCGAGCCAAGACTTAATTTTGGACCATATCCGGATGGTGAAACGGCATTTGAAGAGCAGATGGGAAGCGGTTTCTTGCACTTGATTGCATAGCTTACACGTACCACAATCTGGCCATCTTCAGTCTGAAGAATGTCTCTTTAGTACACATCTACTAGGAACTTTACAGATTGAGGCATAATGTTCTACGAATTTGTTTGGTGTACAAATGGCCAATTCATAGATGATCTAGTTTTTGTCATATGTGTACTCATTTATATGCAGAAACAATTCCTTCACACAGTATTGCAGTATATTCCTAACAATTTGTGCCCTTATTTATTTATTTATCACATAACACATGATTTCATCACTTCAGGGATGGATACATGTGGTTCTGGAGACATGCATAGAGCAGAAGCTCATCATGCATGGTTTTGTCGAGCAGTTTGAGCAGTGGAGAACTGTCAAACAACGAAAATGCTTTCAAACTGAAATTGCCACTCCCCAAGACCCCAGGTCTTCTGCCTAGTTTGACATCACTGAAGGGATAGTGACTGGGGGGAAATACTAATATTTCTGACACTGAGTGGGGCAAATAGTAAACATGTAAGCCAAAAACAGGCCGGCAATTCGTTCAAATGCCATTTGGCATCATCCAAGCTCCAATTTGTGTTTCTTCTTCAGACAGATTTTCTACTCCGTCATAATCAGCAAAAATAATATGGTGCACATAAGCTTAGTCTTGATCAGATAGGTGCACAAGCATAAACTAATCAGTTAGGCATGAGAGCATCACATGGAAGTTACCTTTCTTTGGATCCCAACTCCCAAGCATCTCGCCATCCCTCCTGGCTGGCCGTCCTCCATGGCTTTCAGACTTGTTATCCTCGTCCTCGCCCTGGTTGCATCTCTCGGCGATGCTGCCACAGTTGGCCAGGAGGTCAAGGTCATGACTCCACTAAACCCTTCGTGCTCGACCACTGGCAACTACACCGACGGCAGCCAGTTCAAGAAGAACCTTGATGAGCTCCTCGCCGCCCTCCCTGCGGCCGCAGGCGGCAACGGCTGGTTCTACGACAACACGGTGGGGGACCCGGGATCACTGGACCAGGTCTTCGGCCTCATCATGTGCTACGCCGACCGTGACGCGGCCCAGTGCCTGGAGTGCCTCGCCGGAGCGTCAGCGGGGATCACGACTGTGTGCCCAGGCAGCCGAGTGGTGCGTGCGGCCTATGATGCGTGCGTGCTCGGGTACTCGCCGGCGCCACCGTTCACCTCCACGGCCAACCTCGACGTCCCTTTCTACGTGACCCTCGACGTGCCATTCACGGTTGACCCGACTACCATGGCCAAGGCGTGGCTCCGGCTGATGGCCGACCTCACGTGGCGCGCTGCTGGGACACCTTCGCGGGTGGCGAGCGGGAGCACGCCGTACGATGAGTCGTCGCAAGTGTACGGGCTGGTGCAGTGCACAAGGGACCTCAACGCCAGTGAATGCAGCCGGTGCCTCTCCTCCTTGGTCGGCCAACTGCCGGAGCTGTTCCAGAATGAGTCCGTCGGGGCCGTCAAGGCGTACAGCTGCTACGTGCACTACGAGCTTGATCCCTTCGACATAACCCTGCCGCCTCTACCAGAGGCCCCGCCGCCCTCGCAGCCAATGTCTCCACAGCTGGGGGCTCCACAGCTGAGAGGTCAGTACTCAGTAGCAGTCTGGCATGGCATCCAAGATAGCTAGTCCCAGAATAGTACCATCTTAAATTTTATGAGTAGATTTTAAGCAGCGTTCTTGCAATGAAGTGCTAATACAGCATTGTTGCTGAAATTTCACCACAGATTCATCGTCTTCTTCAAGGTCTTCTTCGAGGACAGGGCTTCTGATTGGCATCGCCGTCGGTACAGTGTCATTCTTCGTCATTCTGGTCGGCTTCTTGGTCTGTCTCCTTCTCCGGCGACGGCCAAAGGAACCTAAAGTCCATGTTACCGGTGAGGCAAGGAGGCAAAAGCAGGAAGATGTCAGTTTGTCCAACGATGATCCTGCCATGGAAGACGTCTTTGAGAAAGGAACCGGGCCCAAGCGGTTTCGATACAGCGAGCTGGCCATCGCCACCGACAACTTCTCCGACGAGATGAAGCTTGGGGAAGGAGGCTTCGGCTCCGTATACAGAGGACTTCTCAAGGAATCCAACCTTGAGGTGGCCATCAAGAGAGTCTCCAAGGGGTCCAAACAGGGGAAGAAGGAGTACGCCTCGGAGGTGACCATCATAAGCCGGCTCCGGCACCGGAACCTCGTGCAGCTCATTGGCTGGTGCCATGGCGGAGGTGAGCTGCTCCTCGTCTACGAGCTCATGCCCAACGGCAGCTTGGACGCACACCTCTACTATGGTGGCAAGAACGGCCCCGTGCTGCCATGGCAGGTGAGGCACGAGATTGTGCTGGGAGTGGGCTCCGCGCTTCTGTACCTGCACCAGGAGTGGGAGCAGTGCGTGCTCCACAGGGATATCAAGCCCAGCAATGTCATGTTGGACGCCTCCTTCACCGCCAAGCTTGGCGACTTCGGCCTTGCGAGGCTCGTCGACCACGGCCGGGGGGCGCACACGACGGTGCTTGCTGGCACGATGGGGTACATGGACCCGGAGTGCATGAGCACCGGCCGGACCAGCGCCGAGTCAGACGTGTACAGCTTTGGTGTCATGCTCCTCGAGATCGCCTGCGGCAAGCGGGCTCTTGCACTGGCAGGAGAGTACATGGTGCACCTCGCCCAGCGGGTCTGGCAACGTACGGCGATGGAAGGGTTCTGGAAGCCGCCGACATGCGGCTGGAGGGGGAGTTCGACGTTGGCGAGATGGAGCGCGTCATAATTGTCGGGCTCTGGTGTGCGCACCCTGACAGGACCTTGAGGCCATCGATCAGGCAGGCCGTCAGCGTACTGCGGTGCGAGCAGCCCTTGCCGATCCTCCCGTCAAGGATGCCGGTGGCGACCTTCGTGTACGTGCCGCTGCAGGTTGATGCCTCCAGTTGGGGTTCTTATGGTGTCACCGGCGCTGGCGGCAGCAGCCGGATGGACACCACGACTGGGAAGTCGGTGTCGATGCGAAGCAAGACGCTAGTTGAAGGACAGGTCACTGGACGGTAGATGCTGTGAAGTTAAACTATGGATCACATTAATTTGCTAATTCTTCTGATCTCTAATTCCTCTAGTCTAGGTGTGGCATTACAATTCCAAAAACTTGAATAGTGGCATATATGTTGTGACTTGTGAGACATATATTGTGAAAGATCATTGTGCACACGTGCACAATAATTAATGCCTATCATGCAAGCTCAAATGATTAGACTAAAAGTCAAATATGGAGATTTCTGTATCTTTACTGTTTCATTCCATATAAAGTTTGAACTGGGACGTGAGTTCAGTTTCTCCACTCTTACATGTGCTGGCATTAACCTTTTACAGAAGTCATAACAAACAAATCATTCTCAAATAATATTGAGTGCTTATTTTGCTCAATGTTGCAATGTTTCTGTACGAACTGAATATGTATGAAATGCGGTATCTGAATGTGATCTTTCTCCCGCGAATGCACTTTACAAATTTAAAGGTTCGTATAAGGTGCTTAATCCGCATGACACATTTTAAGCCTGTATATTCAATTCAAGGTGTATTTAAACACGTTTTCATAGTTTCTCTTTTAATAGGTCTGCTAGAGTTGTTCTCAGGATGGTAGCACTCCTCAACTCCCTGTCCACTCTTTTTTCTTTGCCATAACTATTGAAACAAGGATGTCTCATTTCGATCTCATATAGCAGTTGTCTGACTTAATTTTTTCTGACTTTGTAGCAATGCACGTGCACTGTGCTTAACCTATTATGAAAATATATCCATGGTGAATATATTGGTATGGATTTGATATACTACAGTGTTGGTGGATTTTTCAACCTCAGATTAAGAAACACGGGAACACAAATCCCTTAACTGCAAAAAACATCCACAAGTAAGTTACTACTAGGTTCGTTCTTAAATATACATGGTTCGATAGGCTAAAATAGCTTACCAAAGCAGAAGCAAATTTGGTGCACATGAACAAGTGTTCTTGTCTTTTTAAATATTTGAAAATTGTATTTCTCTATTTAAAAAATTTATCAAATTTGTTCCATTAATACATACAAATATCCCGAATACTCGTGCGAAATTTTGATAGAAATTACATTGTATTTTAAGCTACATAAAAAAAACTCCGGGGCACTAGTGCTCACGTGCACAAGGCACTTTCCGTCCGCTACAAAAACATCTTATATTATGGAAAAGATATAGTATTTAATACTCTAGTGGTCCTCTTTCCCTTATACTCACTCCTTAAATTAGATTTGGTTACAGTCAAAGCTTATAAAGTTTGATCAACTATATATATATATAAATAAATATATTAACTCATAATACATGTATATACTTTGAAAATATATTTCATGATTCTGATAAGACCGAATTGATATAATAGAGGCTGATATTATTTTCTACATATTTTATTGAATTTTATAAAATTTGAGTTTCACCAAAACTAATATGCATGCATGCTAATTTGGGTAGTAGGAGTAGTTTCCATTAATCCCATTTAATATCTACTCATGGGCCCGCGAGCAACTAGGTTCCGACATTTGGCCCATCGATAAACACACCACCACCCCGACCGAACGCAACAAAACTGATCACTCGCTGCTCGCCACTCCACTCGCCTCCAATCCAATCTCAGACAAAACCCTAGCTCGCCGCGCCCGTGCTGACCTTCCGCCGGCGCGGGCCATGGCCAGACCGCCCTCCAGCGCCGACCCGCACCTGCAGTTCCGACGCACTGAGCGGCTCCCGTCGTTCATCCACAGCAACCTCCCGGACCCGCCTGTCACCACCACGGCCCGCCTCCGCGCCGCCCGCACCTCCGGCGGCGTCGACCGCATCAGCCACCTCCCCGACGCCCTCCTCCGCGAGATCGTCTCCCGCCTCCCCGCCAAGGACGCCGCCCGCACCGCCGCGCTCGCCGCGCGCTGGCGCGGGGTCTGGCGCTCCACGCCGATAGCCCTCGTCGACACCCACCTGCTCCCCAGCGGCGCCAGCGCGAGCTCGCTGGACGTCACAGCCGCCGTCTCCCAAATCCTCGCCGCGCACCCGGGGCCCTTCCGCTGCGTCCACCTCACCCGCGGCCGCATGGGCGAGCACCCGGCCCACCTCAGGCTCTGGCTCCGGCTCCTCGCCGCCAGGGGCGTCCAGGAGCTCGTCCTCGTCAACCGCCCCTCGCCCAGCGGCGACGTGCCCCTCCCCAGGACGCTCTTCGCCATCTCCACCCTCACCCGCCTCTACATCGGCGTCTGGAAGTTCCCGGACGCGGCCGGCCTCGCCGCCGCCTCCTTCCCCCACCTCCGGGAGCTCGGCATCTGCAGCGTCGCCGTCGAGACCGGCGACATCGACCTCGTCGTCGCCAGGAGCCCCGCCCTGGAGATCCTCAACATCCAGGGGACCATGAACGGGGTGCACCTCCGCCTCATCAGCAAGAGCCTCCGGTGCGTGCAGATCTGCGCCTTCGTCCTGGAGAGCGTCGAGGTGGTCAGCGCCCCGTGCCTCGAGCGCCTCATCCTGTCGGAATGCCTCGGCCCTGCCGGTGGGTCATGTACCACCGTGAAGATTGGCAATGCCCCCAAGCTGAGCTTGTTCGGAAAGCTCGAGACTGGAAAATATGCGCTAGAGATCCAAGACACTGTCATCATGGTACACTTCCAGTCCAGCCTCGAATATCTTTCAATTCTCTTCAATTTGCTATTGCAATGTGCCAACTTTATGGCTGAATTGGGTCCATTTCAGGCTGGGATTAAGACAGGTCCAAGCATGATGGTCACCAGCGTCAAGACACTTAGCTTGAAGGTGCGCTTCGGAGTCCACAGCGACATCAAGATGGTGCCCGCCTTCCTCAAATGCTTTCCCTGTCTTGAGGCTCTGCACATTATGGTACCCCTAGCTTTTCATCCTTTTTTTTTGTATTCTCATATTGTTGCTTCTGCAGCTGCATGATCCATTACTTGCTGAAATGCTCACTAGCTAGTTTTAAAAATTGATAATTGCAGTCTGAAAATTGTTGCATTCTCATATTGTTGCTTCTGCTGCATGATCCATTACTTGATGAAACGTTCACTGGTTTCTTAAAACAAATGATAATTGCAGTCTGGAAAATGTGACCATCCCGCTGGCAAGCTCAACCTGGACTTCTGGGAAGAGGTTGGCCCCATCGTAGGCGTGCGGTTGCGCATGAAGGTGATGACATTCCTCGACTACCATGCGCAGCAAGATGAGATTGCCTTCCTCCAGTACATCTTCCAGAATGCGCAGGTGCTCAAGTATGTGCTGGTTTCGGCGGTCAATCCAAGATACACTGCACTGTCCGCAGATGACATGTTCAACACCTTGTACGGTTTGAGCGATGATTTATGGCTCAGCAAGTTCTCTTTTGCTATTGGTGGGACTCATGGTCCGGAAGGAGGTGAACCCTGGACTTTCCGACGAGGAGCAGACTTTTCAGACAGCGACCCTTTGGCACCGGTCAAATTCATCATAAGGGGTTAGTATTGTTTCGTAGTATCTAAATTACTCATCACTGTAGTAGCAAAGTTATTCCAGTATGAAATGCAAATCTTTATGTACAACTATGTGAGCTAGGTCGATTACTTCTCTTACTTTAGGTATGCATTTCTGTGAAAATTTATCTTTGAACAGCATGTCCAGTAGACATATATAGTCAGCCAATTGTCCCTTCAAGGCCAAACCTCAACTTTCAGGACTTAGTGGTCGCATGATTCTCATATAAGTACATATGATGCATGCTGTTGAATTACATCACTTTGCACCTTTCTTGTTATATTTTCTGTTTTCTTGGTGATGCACTACTTCTATTGCCGCATTCAAGCACCTTGTTAGATTTAACCAGCATGATTATCCTAAGTATATGTGTGAATTAATTTAATTTGGTGGTGCTAATATGACTGTCTAGCGCCATATCTATTGGTTGCAGATTGCATCATCCTGTAATCCCAATTGCTCATACAACATTAATCATCACTATAGTATCTCATTGCAATGTTATTCCAGTATGAAACATGAATCTTTATGTTCAGCTACCGCGAGCTAGGTCGATTACTTTAGGCATGCATTTCAGCAATGATTTATCTCTCAGCTGTATTTCCACTAGACTTCATTAGCCAACTGTTCCTTAAACAAAAAGCCTTGACTTTCAGGACTTGGAGGTTGTCTGTTCCCCAGTAATTGATTTTGCACAAAGCTATAATGCATGCAGTAGAATTATACTACCTCCGTTTCAAGGAATAAGGCGCACGCGTATTCCAAGATGAACTTTGATCATAAAAATTGAGCAACAAAATCTTGATTATATTATATGTATATAGCATCGTTGGATTCGTATTGAAAAGCATTTTTTAATGATACTAATTTCATACAAACAATCTTTATCTATTTAAAGTAATTCTTGGTCAAACAAAAAGCTCGTAAAACGAGGGCGCCTTATTCCTTGAAACGGAGGTAGTATCACTTTGTTCCTTGCATGCTCTATTTTCTTGGTGCCACCCTAATTTTTGTTGCAGTATATTCAAGCACCTTGTTATATTTAACTTACTTGCTTCATGTTGTGTACATACCTTGTCAATCAATATAAGATCCCACACACATCTGAACTCTTAGTATGCCCTTAGCACACTATCTCACATTTCAGATCACATTCATGCCATGTCTGTGAGCCACTACACTATCTCACATTTCATATATTTACTGTTATCCTGTTATCTTGCGTGGCAAAATCCATACATAGCCAAGACCTTGGATGTGCAGTAAAATATAGAGCCTTCACCCTGACTCAGCCCCTTCTGTTCTACTATGTTGCTAGATCACTTGTCTACTTCATTCATCCTAATCAGGCTGTCTTCTGTTATGCAGCTGCAGGTCCGGAGACTCACCAGCAGAAGCCTCAAGCTGGCAAGACTAGCCAGCAGAAGCCGCAAGCTGCCAAGACTCGGCAGCAGAAGCCGAAAGCTGCCAAGACTCGGCAGGAGAAGCCGAAAGCTGCCAAGACTCGGCAGGAGAAGCCGAAAGCTGCCAAGACTCGGCAGCAGAAGCAGAAAGCTGGCATTCCTTGCAACTGAAATCCTCGGCGCCCGGAGCAATGGAGCGTGGAGTATGCACCACGGGCTGGCGTGTTTAATCTGCATAACTAGCCTGGTCTGGTTGCTGTCCACGGCTCTTGTAGTGATCTAGTTCTGTGGTTGTGTGTAAGTTGCTACTCTGTTTTGCATGAGAGAGAGTTGTGTGCGGTGTGTAAGGGGTACTGTGGCATGTAACTTAAGATGACATGATTGAGTTGGCAACTTTAGGCAGAGTTAAGGCATCCTTGGAGTGGCGGAGCCAGAACTTGAAGTCTGTGTTGTCATTTGTAATCTGTGATGTCAAATACATGTGTTTTTATTTATTTTAATATATTTTATCATGATTTTATACTAGCATACAAAGAATTTGCTAAAAACCTGTGTGGTCAATTGACCACACAGGTCTCAATGTGGCTACGCCACTGCCTTGGACTAGAGAAACATGCTTCATTTCGCTGTAATGAACTGCCTGTACTGTACCTTCAAATTTGATTTCCTGGTCACGGTGGCTTGACTGGGAAATATGCTTCATTTTGTGCCGGGACTTGACAGCTTAAAGGGAACCCTGTTTTTCTACTTGCAAGTTGCAAATGTCCACAAAGTCATTTTCTGACCGTGAACAGTACGGAATATCTACTATTCACATCTTGGGTTTGCTACTTTTCACAACAGGATTAATCTTGGTCTCAAAGAGAAACTGGATATAGTCTTAGAATTACAATTAGCCTTCGCATGAACAGCATAGTGTCATCGAGCAAACAGCCATGCCACTGAGAGTATCTATGGTTCAGATTTTCTATGGTCTGACAACAAAAAAAGTTAATAAGAAGTGAAGTCATTTTTCGTAACTTTTATTTGCTACATTGATGTAATATTTATGTACCATAGAACAAAAATTCTAATTTGAATTCAACCTACACTTCAAAGAAAAAAGTACTTTCTCATACAAATTGTCGTGAATAGTACTGTTGCTTAATTTGTCTTTTTATCCTCAACGAATAGATTTGGTTTACTTTTCAACTTTTGCGGTACCCTACACACGTATAGGGCTCGTTTGATTCATACGATTTGTGTAAGAATTGTGTAGGATTAGGATCCTATTGGAAAAATTCTTACACAAGTTGTTTGATTCATAGGAACATATCCTATAGAAAATAATCCTAAAAAAATCTTGTTGTGTAAATCCTATTGTTTGACACGAGAAAAACGTCTGTGAAAGACATAGGCGCTACGTTGAGGGGAAGGATGGTAGCATGTTTCCCTTATGCGCCGGGTAAAGAAAATAGGTGCGGGCGTGCCAGTGTACCGTAGTACACAAGAAAAAGATAGGGAAGCATGCATTTCATTAATCTCTCTTGGAGAAACAAAGTACAAGTTCCCGAATACAAAGCGCTCCGTGGCCTGCTCGCGCGGCCAGCGTGACTATGGCGATTGCGATCTCCTGGTTCTCGGGGCCTCGGAAGACTCCCGGTTAATTACTCCCGCGGGTTACGCCGCGAGACACCTCCGATTAAGCCGTGTGGTCGTCTTCGTCGTCTTCGCTTCACGTCCTGCATGCATGATGTGATGGTGGTGTGTGTGGGCGGCGGCAGAGCCCGTGTCCTCGTCGGTACACGCGCCGCATGTAGCATGGCCTTTGCTCCGGCCAAGCCCGCCCTCGCCGTCGCGCCTCGTCGGTCTTGACGGTGTTGATGTAGTTGGAGTTGAAGTAGCATGAGTCCGCTCAGCTGGGACTTCTCGACGACCAGTAGCCTCGTCGGGATGTGCAAGGGGTATGCCTCGCGGGAGTAAAAAATGATGGAGGAGACCAGCGTCGGTGTGAAAACCAACGCACGCACGTAAGTCGGTGTAGCCGATATGGTCGGCGCCTCGTCCTTAGCCTGACGCCAAGTTTATGGCTGTCGGCGTAGTCAAGGACGCCGTCTCACGGGCTCGCAGGGAAGTGGAGTCGATGGCGCGCCGAGGAACCATCGCGTGTCGGAAGGTACGGCCGCCGAGGGAGGGGAGTCGATGGCGTGCCGAAAGCATCGTCACCCTCAGAGAGAGCACCTGCCCGTCGAGGGCCATCGCCGTGTGGCCAACAGTGTGAACATTGGTTCTTGGCTCGTCTCCGATGGCTTCCAGATAGGTGAATGTTGTGGCACATGACCATGGCTTGGCCGGCCACAACTAGCTAGCTAGTACGTACCATACATGGCCAATGTATATAACCTGCCATGCGCGTACATACTAATACTAACATGCATAGCTTTATGTGTAGATGTGGTGGTCAGGATTCGAGCGGCAACAACGTCCGTGCCCATGTCCTTGGCCCGTTTCGCCATGGTGAAGAAGGTAGAGAGCTGCAAGCTGGAAGCTCATCATGCCGCGCCATCTTTTTGGCGCCGTCTTGGTAGTGGAGATGATGCCAGGCTGCCTGCCGACATGCTGGGCACGGACTCGTCATCGTCGCGCCTTGTGGTATGATGGAGATGGCGCCACGCTACACACCGGCAGCCGTGGCACGGACTTGTTGTCGTCGCGCCTCATCGGTGATGAAGATGGCGCCACGCTGCACACCGGCAGCCTTGGAACGGACGTCGTTATCACGTCCCATAGGTGGTGGAGATGGCGCCGCGCTGCACGCCGGCCGCCACGTCAGGGACGTCATCGCCGCGTCTCGCGGGCGGTGAAGATGTCACTGGGCTACGTGGCTGCAGCCCCGCCGCCATGATGTCGTTTCCTTTGACGTCGCTTGTGGAGTTGGAGATGACACCGGGCTACACGCCGGCAGCCCCTACACGGCTGTCGTCGCAGAGCTGCACGCCAGCAGCCTCGCCAAGGACGTCATCGCAACGTCTCGTGGTGTGGTGAAGATGGTGCCACGCTGCACGCCGGCAGCCTCGGTAAGGACTCGTCATCATCGGCGCTCCTCGCGGGTGGTGGAGATGGCGCCACGTTGCACGCCGGCAGCCTCGGTGCGGGCTCGTCGTCGTCGGCGCGCCTCGCGGGTGGTGGAGATGGTGCCGCGCTGCATGCCGGACGCCTCGTCAAGGACGTCACTGCCGCGTCTCATGGGCGGTGAAGATGTCGCTGGGCTACGCGATGTCGTTCCTTGGACGTCGCTTGTAGAGTTGGAGATGACACCGGGCTACACGCCGGCAGCCCCTACACGGATGCCGTCGCCGCGCTGAATGCCGGTAGCCGCGGCACGGACGTCGTCGTTGCGCCCCACAGGCGACGTGATGGAGATGGCGCCGCGCTGCATGCCAGCAGCCGTGTCACGTACTTGCTATCGTCGCGCCTCACAGGATGGTTGTCGTTGTCGTTCCTTGCGGGTGATGGAGATGGCGCCCGCTGCACGCCGGCAGCCATGGCACATACTTGTCGTCATCGTGCCTCATGGCTCCACGCTGCATGTCGGCGGACCGGCCTGGACGTCGTCGTTGCGTCCCATAGGTGGTGGAGATGGCGCCACGCTGCGCGCCGACAGCCTCGGCACGGACGTCGTCGCGCCCCACAGGCAATGTGGAGATGCCGCCGCGCTGCACGCCGACAGCCTTGGTACGGACGTCGTCGCCGTGCCTCACGGGTGATGAAGATGGCGCCACGCTGCACACCGGCAGCCCCATCAAGGTCGTCGTCGTCCAACTCGTGGGCGCCGTGGAGATGGCGCCGCGCTGTCCGCCGGCAGCCCCGGCACGGATGTTGTCGCTGCGCCGTGGCGGATGGCGCCAGGCTGTTCGCCGGCAGCCTCATCAAGGTTGGTGTCGTCCTCGCCATGGCGGATGGCGCCGGGCTGTTCGCCGGCAGCCCAACGTCGTCGTCCTCGCCATGGCGGATGGCGCCGGGCTGTTCGCCGGCAGCCTCATCAAGGTTGGCGTCGTCCTCGCTATGGCGGATTACGCCGGGCTGTTCGCCGGCAGCCTCATCAAGGTTGGCGTCGTCCTCGCCATGGCGGATGGCGCCGGGCTGTTCGCCGGCAGCCCAACGTCGTCGTCGGTGGCATGGTGTAGAGTCGGAGATGGAGCCCGGATGTGCACACCGCCAGCCTTGACGTCGTCGTCCTCGCCGTGGCGGATGGCGCCGGGCTGTACGCCGGCAGCCCCGACGTGGCCGTCGTCGGCCGTCAGCTCCGACGTCACCGTGCAGCCGTATGCGTGTGCTTGGAGAGAAAGAGAGATAGAGGGAGGAGAAATATTCAACCGTGATTCTCACCGTTTGGAGACGTCACCTTCATATCCATCGCTTCTTCCTTCTCCTGATCGATAACGTGTGTGTATAGTGCTTGTTTGATGTCAATGGATGGGTGTTGGTGTGATCTGCGCGTGTATGGCGTGGATGTATGGTGCTCCTTTTCTTCAGGTGCGTCGCTGACCCCCCGAGCTGCGCCTCCGGCTGCTACGTCTTGTGTGTTTTTCTCCTCCCCAAAGAACGAGCTGTGTCTTCCTTTTATAGGCAGCCGGCGATGGATAGCTGCGCGGAGTCTCCTTCCGCGAGTATGGCGGCAGCAATGTTTATCTTACGCTCGCACGCCCACGCTAATAGCGATCTTGTTTTTGATGTTTATCAGATCGCTCTCAGCTGGCCAAAATATCTTGTGAGGCAAACCGATCAGTGTACCGGCCCGCACGCGTATACACGAACTGGCCGGTGTATATGCACGGATGTACGTATTTACTTTTGTGCTTGTACTCGTATGCCTGTAGAAATCAAAATAATAAACATAATTGATGAGTTAGTCGCTTCACGTTGCTAGCTTAGGCGCTCGTGAAGGTGAAAGCTGCCTGTGTCATAGCCTCATGAAGCTCGATGGATCCATCAATTGCTAAATTACTATCTTCACGTATCCACTGAAATGGCCAGCTCTACGCATATTGCTTGTTGTTCAATACTAGCTTAGCTTGCATGTTTCGCATACCAGTACATGAATCGATCAACTATTTTATTTTCACGCCAATTTGCCAAGCAATGAAGCACTGCTGTAACTTATACAAAATCACGTCGAACAAATGCCCCTCGCCAAGGTAAGGCCGCGCGAGAAGCAAGTCGGCCTTGGCTTGGCGAAACATCCGGCGCAACTAGTGTGTATGTGCAGCCCAAAAGAGGTCTTTTAACCATATGTTTCTTCAGAGACACACCCGTGCATGATCATATATTAGGACATGAGAATTAGCATCAGGAGTAAGGGCACCACTTGAACAAAAGGAGGCGGGCGTGTCGGTAAGAATGTAAGAGGGCGCGCTCCGTGACTCATCGTGGCGCGCCTATCCCGACGTCAGCCCGGTAACCACCGGCCGCCCCGGAGCACCATGGTTTGCCGCCGCTGTTCTGCCAGGGCATCGCGGGGTTAAGGGATCGTATTAATGGAGTCAGGACATGCATGTATGCGTGCATGTTCCGCCATTCCTCCAGGCCTTCAAGTGAAGGCATTGAGCTGAAGAAGTACACACGTGCATGCAGCGCACGCGTGTATTCCACGGGCCTTTGCGCGGCTGCCGGTCGCTGGCGCCTACTGCCGTAAGTGTTGTGTTGATGATGAGCTTCCAAGCACAGCTCCTTGCATAGGGCTTGTTTTATTTTTAACCCAGTGCTAAGGGTCAGGATGGTTGATGCAGATGAACTTCCAGCTCGAGGAAGTGTCACGGCACTAGAGTGTTGACGTAGAGGCAGGGTCGCGAGTGCCGAGCGTTGATGTAGAGGTAGTGTCGCTACTGCTGAGTGTTGATGTAGATGCAGTGTAGCTACCACCGAGTGTTGATGTAGAGGTGGTGTCGCGAGTGCTAAGTGTTGATGTAGTGTCGCGAGTGCCAAGTGTTGATGTAGAGGCAGAGTCGCGAGAGCCGAGTGTTGATGTACATTGGTGCGGGAAGGTACGTCCGCGTACACATTTTGAAGAAGACCGGTTGGGATCGTGTGCGATGCCGACCAACCGGCTAGTATTCCTTCATCTTCATTCCACGACGAAATAACATGCCGTGTCATGGAGAAATTTTATCAATCCAGCCGGGACCATGTAGCCATCATGGTGCCAGCCGACTAGATTGAAGGGTTACACAGATTCGCGCTAGCCGCACTGGCGCGCTGCACTGCTCCCATATCTTCATGTGTTGATGTAGATGTGCTGCCGGAAAGTCATCGGCGTCAACACCATCCCGGTATTGCCGAAGTAGGTCATTGTAGACATTTGAAGGTCGTGGCGAGCCAATCATCATGGGCGCCGAGTCGCAACTCAACTTTTGAAAGTGTGTTCCTGTACTTTCTCGGGTTCGAGGAAACAAGAGCAAGGAAACACGAAGCAAGGTAGAGAGTAACAAAAAGAACGGGTTTGATTTGGGATTTTTTTCTAAAATGTTGGCTTTCCCGTTATACACTAGCTATATGTGTGATATCCGAGAAGGCCGCCGAAGGACTTGTCATTGGGAACCGTTGAAAGACCATGACGATTATATCTTGTCCTTGCGTGTAAGTGTGTGTGGAGGCACCGTATTCGGAGATGCTTCCGAGAGGCAGTAGAGAGTCATGCCCTAGCCCATCATGGTACCGAGGAACCCCACAGCTCAGCATGCCCCCTGCATGATGCCCCACGGACCCAGAGACTTGGGCATGGTAGGACGGGGTTGAATGGCTTTGGGACAATTACTTGAGAGTTTCCATGCCTTCTTGAGGGGTGGTGAACAGCTACCTTCCGCCTTCTTTCCAATGGGTTCCCTCGATCTTCGGGACCTTTATACTTGATTCTTGGATTTTCTGGATTTTTGCCGTCTTGTGAGGGCTGCCTATACGGGCCATTTGAATGACCATTGACTTCATGAGATTGCTTGTACTTCTTTTGGAGTTTTTGTTTGCTTGAGCTCCTTTGTAATTCTTCTTTGCTTGAACTTTTGGGACTATTTTTCGCTTGCTTGGGGACCCCATCTTGAGAACTTGGAAGGCAACCATTCACCTTGGTGGACTACAAAACCCTCCGGCACTTTATTTGGAGCTTATGGTGGCACGCCCCAGGGTTGTCACATGGATCCACACCTAGTCCAACTTGTGCTGAGTTGGGCGGGCCTTTTATGATCTTTCTCCTAAGGTCTTCCCCGGAGCGTGAGCCTCTGTGAGAGAGTGGCACGCCGGGAAGCATGGGGCGCGGAGCCTCAGTACGATGAAGTGCCCAAGTAATCTTCTCCACTGCCTCCAGAAGCATACACTTGGTACGTGTCGTGCTTTATGGGTGTGAGAGCCGCTCAACTTGCAGCTTGACACATTGTGCCACCCTCCGACAAGCCCCAGGGTAGCCAAATCTTCAATCACAAGAATGGTGTGTTGGGGGAAAGCCATTTTTTTGTTGGACATGGTCCGTTTTAAAATGGGGGAAATAAATATCCATGCCATGCATATAAGAATGCACCATGGATCGAGCCGACCGAGGATTCCCCGTTATTAAAAAAACAAAAAAAAGCGATGGAAGAGGCAAATGTTTAGCAAAAATATTTTTTGAGGAACCTTCCATTGATTGGAGGCATGGGTCGAGCTCCCTGGGGATCGACCAGCTGGTATGCACCCCCGTCGTAGACTTGCTCGATGGCGTATGGTCCTTCCCACTTCGGCTCGAACTTCCCCTTCGTCTTGTGTGTGACGACGATGGGGCGCCTGAGCACAAGGACCAGCTCGCCTTTCCGGAAGACGCGCCGCTTGACGAGCTTGTCATAAGCTCTCACCATGTTCTGGCGATAAAGCTATAGATTTTGTAGGGCATGAAGTCGCTCCTCTTCCAGGGCGTCGAGGTCCTGAAACCGCAAGTGTACCTGTTCGTCTTTGGTGAGTTCGTCTTGGATAGCCACCCGTAGAGAGGGTAGCTGGACCTCCAATGGAAGAACCGCTTCACTCCCATAGACCAGGGAGTAGGGAGTAGCTTGAGTTGGGGTACGGACCGTAACGCGGTACGCCCATAAAGACTCGAAGAGACGGTCAGGCCAGTCTCTTCTATGTCTTGTCACCGTCTTCTTGAGTATCTTGCCAAGCGTCTTGTTGAAGGCTTCAATGGCTCCGTTTGCTTGAGGGTAGTAGCCGGTGGAGTAGTTCCACTTGATCTTGTACTTCGCCATGAACCTGTGCATCTTATTGGACTTGAAAGCCTTGGCGTTGTCGGAGGTGATGCGGTGTAGAATCCCAAAGCGATATATGATATTTCGCTCTAGGAAGTTGATGACGTTGTCGCTCTTCACCTCCCGCAGCGGGACAGCCTCTACCCACTTGGAGAAGTAGTCGGTTGCTGCAAGGATGAAGCGATGTCCCCCGGAAGATGGTGGGTCAATAGGGCCGATGACGTCGATGCCCCAAGCATCGAATGGCCATGCGGGAATGGTGGGGTGTAGAGGAGCTGGCGGCTGATGCTTGGAGTCACCATGGATTTGGCAACCATGGCATGACTTGACCACCCGGAGACAGTCGGTCATGATGCCGGGCCAATAGTACCCAGCTAGGCGTATGCCATGGCACATTTTGGCCCCACCTTGGTGGCCACCGCAAAGTCCGTGGTGCATCTCCTGCAGGATCTTCTCAGCTTCACCTCGGTTGACACACCGAAGTAAAACCTCCTGCCCATGAGACCGTCTGTACAAGACGCCGGCCTTATAGACATAGAACGGGAGTCGTCGCTGCAGTTGGCGCCTCTTGACGGGGTCG
The DNA here is from genome assembly GCF_019359855.2 of Lolium perenne. NCBI lineage: Eukaryota > Viridiplantae > Streptophyta > Magnoliopsida > Poales > Poaceae > Lolium > Lolium perenne. The sequence goes on along the minus strand of NC_067248.2, from coordinate 26,034,956 downwards.
TCGGGGAGGCTGCCGTGCTTGAAGTAGTCGAGGAAGGTTGCAGCCACTCGTCCTCCTCCACGACATTTGTCGTGATGGTATTGACTTCACCTTCCCCCGGTACGAGCTCCAAGACAGCGGGAAGAAGCCACCGTTCTTCAACCATCAATTGCGTGGATTTGTCACTTGGGACAACCAGCGCCGATGCCAGTTTTGCCAACGCGTCGGCAGGTGCATTCCTGCTTCGCGGAACATGGAGCACTTCGACTTGTTGAAATTTCTCCATGAGCTTCCGGGCCGCGTTGTAGTACGTCACCAGTTCAGGCTTGCGTACCTCGTAGATGTCGTTGACTTGCCGAACAATGAGTTGAGAATCTCCATAGGCCCGTAAGGAACAGACTTCCATGGAGAACGCTAGGAGAATGCCGAAGATGAGCGCCTCGTACTCCGCCTTGTTGTTGGAGCACTCTTCCTTGAGGAGAGAGAATGAGTGGTACATCACCCCTCCTTGTGGTGTCTTAAACACCAGTCCTGCCCCTGCTCTCCGCCTAGGAGTTCCGTCGGGGTCAACCTCCATGCGGGAAGCACCGTCGAAGTAGAGCTCCCATGGCACTTCCAACTCGACGGCGAACACCTCCTCGTCTGGAAGGTTGGTAATGAGCGGGGAATCATCGGGGACGGGGTGCGCCGCGAGGAACTCCGCCAAGGCTTGACCCTTGACTGCCTTATAGGATCCGCTCTTGCCACGAGCTGGATTTGGAGTGCTAGCATGTAGTGCCTCAACTTCTTTAGTGCGAATATGAGCGTCAAGCATAACTTCTCTATTGGAGAGTAGTTGCGCTCAGCACCCACCATGGTGCGGCTCAAGTAGTAGCAAGCCACCTCCTTTCCTTCATCATTGTGTTGAGTGAGTAGGGCACCAATCGAGGTAGGCTGCATTCTTGATGTCGTCGAAGCCTCTTTGACACCCTTCATCCCACACGAACGGAGCTCCTTTCTTCATGAGACACGAGAAGGGCTGGATACGTCCGGAGAGGTTGGAGATGAAGTGGCGGATGTATGCCAACTTCCCTTGCAATGCCCTCAACTCCTTGAGGTTACAAGGCGGTGGCATGTTGAGGAAGGCCTTGATCTTCTTAGGCTCGATCTCTATGCCTTGACGGTGGACAACAAATCCTAGGAAGAGGCCTGATTGTACGACGAAGGCGCACTTTAACGGGTTCATCTTGAGCTGGTGTTGTCGTAGATGCTCAAAGACAACCCGAAGGTCCCTGTGATGATCCTGGCGGTCCTTGGTCTTGACCACCATGTCGTCAACGTAGCACTCCACCTAACGGTGGATCAGGTCGCCGAGGATGCAGGTCATGGCCCGCTGATACGTTGCACTTGCATTCTTCAAGCCGAACGACATGACGGTGTAGTAGAAGTTGCCCTTCGGGGTCCTAAACGCGGTGTCGATGGCGTCATCTGGGTCCATCTTGATTTGGTTGTAGACGGATGAACCATCCATGAAGGATAGCGCGCCATGACCCGTGGTGGAGTCGACGACCATCTCCGTGATGGGCAAGGGAAAGTCGTCCTTGGAGCATGCTCGGTTTAGGTCGCGAAAGTTCTGGCAGACCCGTACCTGGCCGTTCTTCTTCTCTACGGGCACGATGTTCGCGAGCACCGAGTGTATTTGGCCTCCTTGATGAAACCTGCAAGGATAAGTTTATCTACCTCGGCGATGACTTGGTCATCAAATTCAGGTCGTAAGCGTCGTGGAGGCTTGTAAGGGTACATTGCCCCTATGTGTGGTTTTGGTAATTAATGACAACCCCTATGGACTAATGTTTTCATTGAGTTTATATGAAGGAATATTCCATAGGTACTACTTGCTCTCCATGTGTTGGATTCAAGTATGGATGCCATGAAGATAAAGATATACCTTGTGTATTGGCATCAAGATCATCGGTATGAAGATATATATGTGATATGATCAAGAAGAAGAAATGAAGATGGAGTTCTTATGTGGAACTCAATATTAGCCATGCTCTATCTTAAGTGAGTATGAGAAGATACAAGGTTGAGTTGGGCAAGTTCAAGATGAGCATCTTGTGTGGATCACATGCTTGAAGCTTGCCGTCCATTTGGTGATAGTGAAGATGTGCATCAATGAACCTTTCCCATCATAGTGTATGGGGGAGCATTTGTGAGTATTCACGAAGCGACAATGATCAAGTGATGGGATGCGCAAGGCAAAGGTATGACCTTGATAGGTTTTCCTTTTGCCGGTCTCGAGGTGGTTGATGGGAGACCGGATTATAGGATAGATAGCCGCACTATTAAGAGGGGCTTTCGGTTGGTTAACTTGATCACATCGTCTTAGGGAGCTCAATCCTTGCATGCATTGCATATTCTTATTGCTTCTTGGTATTTCTCGGTGTGAGGTTCTTGAGCTTGTTGTTAGCTTTACAACAAGCCCAAGTTCATCGAAAACGGAGTTCGCATGCATCTTCTAGTGCGTTTTCGAGGTTGGGTGATTTTACCGGTTATTCATGATATAAGGTTCTACCTTTTATATTCATGATAAAATCCCCTCCTACATATTCTTGGGTTTTCACTTTCTATAAGATAGCATTTGTTGTTATCTTCCAAACAAAATTGGTTTCATTCGAATCGGAGTTCGGGAGCATTTGTTATTAAAGAAAAAGGGAAAAAGAGAAAAGAATAAAAAGAAAAGAAAAAAAAAAGAGGAGAGGCAGCCGGTCGGCCGCCCGGCCTGCCGGGCCGCGCGCCGGCCCACCCGGCCGAATCCGGCCTGGCAGCTTGTGCCATCCGGGGGCGGATCCCGTGGGCCTGGCAGCCTACTCCGGCCCAGGCGCCGGTTTCCCTACCGGGCCGCCCGGCTGCCACCCCGGCCCAGCCGGATTCCCCTCCGGACCGCGCGCCCATTCGTTATCCGCCGCCCAGCGGCTGCTGCCGCCCCGCCCGGCCAGTGGGCCGGCCCGACCGGGCGCCCAGCTGGGCTGGTCAGCGCCAGCTCCGGTCGGCCGGCCTGGCAGCCGGCTGGGGCACCTTTTTGGGCCGATTTTATGCGTTTTTCACTTGTTTTTCCCCCAACTGTTCTATTTCCCCCTTAGCTATAAATAGGCTTCTTCCACCTTGAGCCAAACTAGTTCTTCCCATTCTCTCACCTCCATTGTTGATATTTGAAGAACTTGCTCTCCCCCTTGATTCCTCCAACCATTCTTGCTCATATTTGAGGATTTGAGAGAGGAGATCTAGATCTACACTTCCACCAAACCATTTCTTCTCTAAGTGAGGGAATCTCTTGGGATCTAGATCTTGGAGTCTTTGGTTGACTTTCCCCCTTGTTCTTCCTCTCCAATCTCATCCTAGCATTCGTTGCTTTGGTGGGATTTGAGTGTGAAGGACTTGAACACCTCCGGTGTTCTTGCTTTGCATCATTGCATAGTGTTGAGCTCTCCACCACGATTTGTTCGAGTGAGAGACCGTGAGCTTGTTACTCTTGGAGGGTGACCTCCTAGTTGGCTTGGTGATTAGTGCTTGATGACCCACAAGTATAGGGGGTGTATCGTAGTATTTTCGATAAGTAAGAATGTCGATCCCAACGAGGAGCAGAAGGTGTTGATAAGCAGTTTCGATGAAGGATTCACTGTAAATGCTCACAGACAAGTATTCAGGGGGTTTTGATGTAACAGATGAATAAAGTACGAGTAAGTAAAGTGCGAGAGTAACAATTGCAGTGAGTGGCCCAATCCTTTTTAGCACAAAGGACAAGCCGGGTTGTTTACTTATAATGACCAAACGTTCTCGAGGACACACGGGATTTTAGTCTAGTGCTTTCGCTACATACGGCTAAATAATCTTCATTGTTATGATAAGTGTTGTGTGGGTGAACCTATGCTAATGTACCGCCCTTCCTAGGACTAATACATACTTGTGATTATACCCCTTGCAAGCATCCGCAACTACAAGAAAGTAATTAAGAATAAATCTAACCACAGCCTTAAACTCTGAGATCCTGCTATCCCTCCTGCATCGATATACCAACGGGGGTTTAGGTTTCTGTCACTCCGGCAACCCCGCAATTGGCAAACGAGTACAAGATGCATTCCCCTAGGCCCATAAAGGTGAAGTGTCATGTAGTCGACGTTCACATGACACCACTAGAAGAATAACACCACAACTTAAATATCATAGCATTGAATATTACTCAACCATAGTTCACTACTAACATTTAGACTTCACCCATGTCCTCAAGAACTAAACGAACTACTCACGAGACATCATATGGAACATGATCAGAGGTGATATGATGATGAATAACAATCTGAACATAAACTTGGTTCAATGGTTTCACTCAATAGCATCAACAACAAGTAGAGATCGATACCGGGAGAGTTTCCCCTATCAAACAATCAAGATCAAACCCAAATTGCTACGGCGGTGTCGTTGCCTAATCGACGGTGCCTCGGAGGAGGGATCCTCACGAGGGGGAGAAGTAGTAGGGGCCATAGGGCGGAGTGCACACGGGACGGTGGTATGCGAGTTACCCAGCTTCGGAACACCTGCACGATGACAGGGCCTACTGCTGCTTGTCTGGAATTATCTGGGCGCTTTCGCGTGTTACAATGAGTTGTGGTTGTACCTCTAGGGCTCCCAGGATCCGGCTTATAAAGGCGCACGGATCTAGGGTTTACATGGAGAGTCCTAGCCGGATTACAGATAGCCTAGCTACGGTACAATATCTTGCCGTGCACGTCACGGATCCGCCTTCCATACATGTCGTACTGGATCCGAGTTCCTCATGGGCCTCCGCAGATCCGGGTTACTCCTAATGTCGGTACGGATCCGGCTTACTGATCCTGGGACGGACTTCTTCCTTCATGATCAACAGCAACTGGGCTGCCCGATGGGCCACATGCCTCATCACCATCTGTGGGCCACCCGGGCTTGCCGGATCTAGGCACTGTCGATGGTACACCCATGAAGTATACCCACAACAGTAGCCCCCAGAGTTCTCCGAGTTTCGCCTGCAGTTTCCGCCATGCTTGCACCTTAGGTTTCCGGCATCGTTGGCAACGCGGAGAAATTTGAAGAACTCCAACTTCACATTTTCTTCTTTCCTAACCTTTAGTCAGAAAATCCCCCATCCTGCGGGACTTCATCCATCGACAGTTTCAAACATGTCTCCGGGTTACTCCCCTGCTTGTGAATGAGAATTACTTATCTTCACGCTTTTACCCGGAATCTTAATAGATTCAAACGGTTCCGCCAATTCTGGCGCCATTTTCGCGCGATTTGTGCGGTAACTTATCTCTAGCCATTTTTACCGTTAGGGTTTGGGACACGTGTCACGCATCCAACGGCGCGACGCTTGCGTTCCAACCACAGGATGCGGAGCACGAATCTCGTCCCTCAGCCTATAAATATCCACCGTCAACCCTAACTCCTCATTCACCCCCCTTTCTCACCTCTCCACACAGCGCCACTCGCGAGCTCTTCCTCCGCCGTGCCGGAACCCGCCGGAATTTTCGCCGGAGCATCGCCGGAGCGAGTTCACCACCGCGGTGTTCTTCGTGTTCTTAACTCCGGCGAGCCACCGCACGTAAACCTCGTCGCCGGCGACTCCGACCACCGCGGAATCCATTAAGGTAAGTTCTCCGAGCTTCGACCCTTTGCCGTAGTTGGTAGGGATGATCGCTAGGTTGACGATGCCGGATCCGACTAAAAAATGTTTCCGCTAAAACCTTTTCTTCAGATGTCTTCAACGACTCCGCCTCCGACCTCAGATCCTATCATGGCGACCCCGATCTCCTCCGCCCCTCCACCCTTCATTCCAATCCGGCTGGATCCTTCAAAGGATTCCAGCAAGGAGGCTGAAGGGACCTCTGCTCACCCAGAGAAAACCTCCGAGGCGGATCAAACGGAGCACCAGGCGGAGGAGGTCATCAAAAAGTCGAAAGCTCGCCAACGAGACTCCGAAGCCAAAGGGAAGTGGTGGCCCTGCACCACCACCGAGATGGAGCTGAAGAACCTCGAGGCGCAGGGTTTCCTGCAACCCGGAAGCTGGAGGTCAGTTCCAAATGAACTAGCTCCAGCTCCGAGGGACAACGAGATGGTGCTGACGAAAGCACTGGTGGAGCGCGGTTTTTCATTTCCGCCTTCAGACTTCTTCTTAGAGATTCTGAAGACTTATGGGCTCCAACCCCACAACATTTCTCCGAACAGCGTGCTGGCAATCTGCAACCACGTCACCCTCTGCGAAGGCCATCTCCGGGTAACCCCCGAGCTCTCTCTGTTCCAATATTACTTTACTGTCAAGAAGGAGAAGATCCGCCAGACCTCTGAGTTGGCGACTTGCGGATCCATCACCTTCATGCTCCGCCCCGGCCGCGTCTACCCCCATACCGACCGCCACGAATCCGCGCGGTATTGGTCCGGAGGCTTCTTCTACCTGAAGGACGTCTCCGACCAGGCGGGCAACAGGAGACTTCCATTATTCAAGAACAGCCCCGCCAGTGAAACTCCGGCATGGACACAGTGCCCCCACTTCTCCGACTCGCCTCAGCTGACCCGCGCTGTTAGACGGATCTGCAAGCTCACGGAGGAGGGGCTGACAGGGAAGGACTTAACCCTTTCCTGGTTCACCAAGCGGATCCAGCCGCTGCAGCATCGAGACCGCTTGATGTTCCACTACACGGGGCACGACGACCCAATGCGCGCCACCAAAGACAATCTCTCCGCTGACGCCATCGACAAGAGGATCCGGGTCCTCATCAAAATCCCACGTGAACTCCATGTTCACGTGTGCAACAAAGACATCCACACGAATGGATCCGGAACCGCGGTACGTCGTCTTGACTTTAGTCTATTGCTTTTCTTCAAACTTTTTTGTCTAAGTGTTTAACTTTGCATTAGCTCGAGGCGCTTGAGGAAAACGAACTCGGAACTCTCCTCCGGGTTCCTTCCACCGGCCACACGGATCCGGAAGCTGCATCGGAGGCGGAAGCTCCCGAGGCCCCACGCCCTGCTAAGAGGAAGAAGCCAGCTCCTTCCAGCCCCTATGCGAAACGCGCCCGCGAAGTGCTTAGCACTGCGGCCACCCGGAAAGCGGAGGCGGAAAAGAAGCGCCTTTCACTGATCAATACGAGCAACAAGGGGCAGCCTGCCTTCCAGCATTTCTTCAAGCCCTCCGGGTAAGCGCGTACTTCCGAGATCCAAGTTCCGGTTTTACGCTCAAACTCTTATACTTTTATGTTTTTTCTGAAGCTCCGGAAGCCAGCCCCCCAAGGCCCCAAGGGTCCCGAAGAAAAGAGCCAAGCCATCTCCGGCTTCCATTCCTATTACTCCTGAGGTTGAAGTTCCGCCCAAGGCTTCATCCGCCACCAAGCCGGATCCGAAAGATGTCATCGACCTTGATGACCTTCCTGAGGATCCCGCTCACCATGGCGACTCCGCCAAGGGGACCTCCTCACCCGTTCCTCCGCAAGATCAGCCAAGCTCCGCTTTCGCGGGGCCCTCAGGAGAAGAACAGGAGCAAAAGGCAAAGCTCCTTCAAGTTACCAACGCGACTCGAGTCAACCTCCAACCAACTCCGTCCCTTCAAAAGCTTACCCTTGCACAACGTCACGCGGAAGTTTCCGCCATGCTGAACAAAGTGTGGGGAAAGCCGGACGAGGAGATGCGAGAGCTCGCCAACCTGGAGGACAGCCTGAAGGAGTTTTTCGCCAAGCACAAGGAAGTGCGGCAGGTGATACTAGCCCCCAAGCATTGGGTGATATATTTCCGTGTAACATGTATTAGCCGATGCTTTCCCAAAATGTACCTTTAGGCGGAAATTTGAAATTTTTATCCCAAGACTTTGAATTCTTCGCTAGCCCCCCAGATTTTAATATCCGACTAACTCCTTGCTGCTTCGCAGACCACACGGAAATTGCACGAAGACCTGCGCGTGCACGTGCTGGAGCAAATCACAGAAATCGAGGGGCTACGCCAGCACGCGGAAAATAGCAACAAAGTTATCCAGCTGCTTGAGACCCGCCTTCAAGGTATGAGATCCGGGTCTTTACTTTTTGTGCTGACATAGTTGTTCAGGATGCATAATATGTGCAACTTTCTGCCTTCAGAAGAAACTGCCAAGCACTCCTCGTTTGATGAGCTTTCCGCCAAGGTCAAGGTGCTTGAGGCGGAGAACGAGTCCCTCAAAGCCTTCATCCAAGAATCATCCAGTAAGGAGACTGAGGCGAGGAAAGAACTCTCCGAGAAGCATGCCCGCGACCTGGCGGAGCTGAATGAAAATTGGAGAGAAGCCAGGGTCGCGTGATCTCCGTGGTAGCCAAGAACAAAGTTCTGGAAGCGGAAGCGGAGGCCATCGACAAACTTATCTTCCGTAAGCATTTTTCCGTGTCGCTGCTCCGACCATCTTATATGCTTTCTCTCTAACGGAACTGGACCTTCTTCCACAGCAAGCCTTGGCTTCGAGTGGTCAAAAGAGTCGAACCTGAAGAGGACGGAGGCATACGATGAAGCGCGGATTTCAATTGACGCGTTATTTGAAGCCTGTCGCGGAATTGCCAAGACTCTGTCTCTGAAGAAGGCCAAAACCACGATCATCGATACGATGACCAAACTTATGGAGCAAGTGCCGGATTTCATCAAGGCCTGGCAGAAATCTTCAGCACGCGGAGTCGCCTCCCTAGTCCTGGCCACCTGCAAGGCTCACTTCCCCTCGCTTAACCTGGCGGATGTTGCACGCAGAGCCCCCAAGGGTTCCGACATGGGTGCCCTCCTCGCGGAAACCCAAGGTTATGAGCAGTTGTTTGTCAGGCGAGTGGATCACTCGTTCTGGTATAACAAACACGATCTGCCCAAGGGATTTTCCGATGCAGAGGAGGAGGAGGCAGGTGAGCCGGAGTATTATGGAGAAGGCTCCGGGTCAAGCGGCGAGCATTTCGGGGGGAACTCTGGTGACGACTCCGAAGCCGGATCTGGTGACAGCGACGACGGCTCCACCTACCAGGAATCTGAAGAAGAGGACTCCGAGTAGAGTTCCTGTTTAAACAATGAAACAAGTTGCATCATTTTGGCCCCAGAGCGGGTTTGTAATAAGACTTTAAATTCTTAAGTAGCTAGGAACGAAACAATTATGCATGGGGCGGAAACACTTATCCTGCTATCCGTTAATGTTATGTGCATGTTTTGTTTTTTGTCGGAAAGCAAGTGCTGACTTCGTTGTTTTCCGGCTTGCCCGCTTGACCTTCCGCGAGCCGGAAGACCTTAGCCAGAAACGCTCGCCAGCGGCGACGAAGCCCAATGGCAATCCGTCAATAACCGCGGAAACAAGCCCCCAAGCATAGGTGCCGGAAATCGCTACTAGGAATCCACGAGTTCGCAACAGACAACAACTTAATCAGAAAACTTAAGCTTACGTCCTAAAGGACGATTTTTGAAAATCACAACTTTTATACACGCCTAGGCGGAAAAATCCAGCTCTGCGGTTTTAGTCAGAAAACATACATGATCTAAAAATGAACAAGTAAAGAAGGTAAAAGACTCAAAGAGTGAACCATAAGCTTTATTTCATTGATCATGTATAACTATTACAGAGTTTGTAACTCGGAAAAGATATGCTAAGTGTAGAAAGGACGTAGCTGTGCGATGTTCCATGGGCGATCTGTCTCGTCGTAGATGTCATCCGGATCCTCACGCTTGCGTTTCCGGTGCCAATTAGCAGGTCTATCCTTCAGCTCACGGAAATCAACAAGGTAGTACGACCCGTTATGAAGCACTTTGCTAACGACGAAGGGTCCTTCCCATGGAGATTGCAGCTTATGGTCTTTCACCTGTCGAAGGCGGAGGACCAGGTCTCCTGCCATGAAGGAGCGATTCCGAACTCGACGACTGTGATAACGTCGGAGCTTCTGCTGGTAGATGGCGGAGCGCTGGTCAGCTAAGTTCCGAGCTTCCTCGATCAGATCCACAGATAGCTGTCTGGCCTCGTCAGCTGTTTCTTCCTTGTAGGCGGAAACTCGCGGTGAATCGTGGATGATGTTCGAGGGAAGCACGGCTTCGGATCCGTATACCAGGAAAAATGGGGTGAACCCTGTTGATCTGTTAGGGGTAGTTCGTAAACTCCACAAAACAGCTTCCAACTCGTCAGCCCAAGCTCCGGCTGCTCGTCGCAGCGGTTCTTCAAGGCGCGGCTTAATTCCTGATAATATTAGACCGTTAGCCCTTTCAACCTGGCCGTTAGATTGTGGATGAGCCACAGATGCAAGGTCCAGTCGAATCCCTACTGTGTCACAATAATCCCTCAATTCTCCTTGAGCGAAGTTTGTGCCATTATCTGTGATTATGCTGTGTGGGATGCTGAATCTCATCACGAGGCTGCAGACGAATTTTAGTGCCGTAGCACCATCGGCTTTTCTCACTGGCTTAGCCTCGATCCATTTGCTGAACTTGTCAACAGCGACCAGGAGGTATTCAAAACCGCCAGGAGATGATCTTTTTAACTTACCAACCATATCGAGCCCCCAGACCGCAAATGGCCAGGTGATAGGTATGGTCTTCAGCTCTTGTGCTGGAGCGTTTGGTTGAGTAGCGTAGTACTGACAACCTCGGCAGGTCTTGACTATTTTGTCAGCATCTTCTTTAGCTGTGAGCCAGTAGAACCCTAACCGAAAAGCTTTAGCAACGAGTGACCTGGGAGCGGCATGATGCCCGCAATCCCCTGCGTGGATCTCTCTGAGGATCTCAATGCCATCTTGATTGGAGACGCATTTGAGAAATACCCCTGCTGCACTTCGTTTGTAGAGCTGTCCATCAACGATTGTGTAGGATCTCGCTCGTTGACATAGGCATCCCAAATGGGCCTGCCGAAGATAGTACCCGGGGTTTACTGAAGGCCCAATACTCGAAGAATAAGAAGATTCGGGAGTTCAAGATATATTAAGGAAAGTTAGAATTATAATAGGAAGTGTTATTTGTAAATCTGGCGGGATGAGTTAGAAACCGTCCCGGACTCTGTAACTTGTACAAAACGAAACCCTCGGCTCCACCTCCTATATAAAGGGGGAGTCGAGGGACGAAGAAGGGAGAAAAATCATTGTTACAAACCCTAGTTTTCATAATCGTCGAGTACTTTTCGGCTGAAACCTTCGAGATCTACTTGCCCTCTACTTCCAACTAAACCCTAGCCTATAATCCATAGGCATTGACAAGTTGATACCTTGTCAATTGGCGCCGTCTGTGGGAACTATAGGCGTAAGGATCTGATCTCGATGGCACGTTCAAGATCTTCGACATCATCAACCGCAAGCAACATAATGGATCGAGGTAAACAGATCGCTGCTGGTCTTGTCGATTTTGTTCCTCACCCGACCTCCCGTTTGGATGCATATGCGTACCTGGCGGAGCCTATGGAGATGACGTTCGGAAGGTTTCGTTTTCGCGTCGAGAAAGAAGGATCGTATCGTGTCGAAATTCCGATTTCGTCGGGATCATCGGCGGTCGATTCCGATTTTTCAAGCTATACATCGCCAACCGAGTCAGGAGAAGAAGAAACTTCGGCGACACGCTACGTCAGCACCAGAGCAAGAGAGAAACTCGCCAAGATCTTCAACGACATGTCGTTTGAGTCATCTGCGGACTCATATATAAGCGATGGCTCAAGCGATGTCGACAGTTACGACTTCATCGACAAATCTATCACAGTGGGCAAGGTCTTCATTAATCTCAATGATGATGTCACCAAACCCAACATAGATCTGAGTACAAAGCATCATCAGATTTATGCCATTGAAGATCAAGAGGAAACATCTGAGGCTTTCGACGATTTGGGAAATCCATACGTCGATCCCTCCAATCTGCGACAAGGCCTGGGCAACAAATACGTCGGACCAGAGCCACGAGACAGAGTTCAACTTTCACAAGCAGCATGGGACAGAGCCGCGAGAGCTATGAACGGTACAGAACCAATGGCTACCACGGCCACACCAGAGGAATTACAAGCATATCAATATAGGCTCGCACGAGCTGCCAGAGAGTTGGAAAAACAAACAGTCGAGTTAAACAGAAGAAAGGAGGCAGCTTCTGCATCCAGCAGGAGAAGGGCAGATCTAAGTCGACAATCTAGAACTTCGGGTGATAGCCACAGGGAGGCTCGGAACAGAGGAAGATCAAGGTTACAACACATACCCGAAGCTGAAAGAGAGCACTTGGTTCAAAATCTCGACATGTCCTTTATGTCGATAGACACAAGAGGGAACATTATCCCGAAGACACCAGAAGCTGGGTATATGGCGACACAAGCCTTTATCCTTGCATCTAAACCACCTCCAGGTGATCCAAGGGAAACATTATACAATATGGCGATAGCAGGGGTTGGAGCTATGGGAACAGCATTTGTATCAACGCCTCCCGAAGGAACGGCAAGACAAAATAGTCCACGACCTGCAGCAGCAACGGCGGCAGCACCTGAAGGACCAAGTGGAGCCAGAGACACAGCAGCACAAACAAGGGTCGACAGAGCGCGGCAAAGCAGAAGGGATCATCGGCAATCTCCGGAGCTTAACGATGAAGATATGTGCGGCTTGCCATGCTTCACGAGGAGAGTCCGAAAAACTCGAGTCCCTTCAGGATTCAAATTACCCGACAACTTCAAGAAGTTCGACGGCCTTCAAGATCCAGAGGATTGGCTAGTTGATTATCTCGAGACAGTGAAGCTCACAGGAGGAACCAGGGCAACAGCTATGCAAAGCATTCAGGTGCATTTGAGTGGAGCCGCACGATCGTGGATAAAGAAACTCACTCCGGGATCTATCGACAGCTGGGAAAGTTTCGAGGACGTATTCGTCAAGAACTTCAGATCCACGTGCAAAAAACCTGCGTCGTTAGAGGAGTTGAGAGCATGTCGACAAAAGCCAGATGAGCCAATGAGAAAGTACATCCAAAGGTGGAATATCATCAAAAACTCGGCAGAAAATATATCTGACGAGAGAGCAATAGATGCGTTTGTCGCAGGAATCAGGCGTGGAGATTTTGTCGAGGACTTGGGAAGGACCAACCCAAAGACAGTATCTGCGTTAATGGAGATAGCAAACAAATGGGCAGATGGAGAAGATGCTGTCTACAACAAACGGCACAGGTCGCCAGAGGAGGACCGTGGTCGAAATAATCAACCGAGGCGACGATTTCCTCGACAGTACCCGAATTATGACACTCCAGGACAAATTTCAGCAGGTTTTCGAGCAAACACAGGAGGAAACAACAGAGATGATTATCAGAGAAGCAGTGAACAGCGAGGTGATAATAGGGATGATTCTCGCAACAACAGGCAAAATAGCGGGCCTAGGTTCCCAAGGCCTTTCGTGTCCCCTGAAGAGATGATGAACGGGCCGTGTCAGATGCACTTTTTCCTCGACAGCAACGATAAAAGACAGTCAGGGCACCTGCAGAAAGACTGTTGAAATTTTCATGCAATGTTAAGATATGCAGAGCACGCTACAGCGCGGGCAACACAGAGAAATCCTCGGGAACCCAGGAGCGAGATTCACCTGCCACCACCTCCCGCGATTACAGACGACAATCGACACCAGCTCAGAATAGCGGCAGCACCCCCACCACCACCTTATGTTGATCCCAACTCTCACGGAGCGGTGTCAATGATTCAGAAGGCAAGGCCGTCAAATAGAGCTCAGAAAGTAATCTCACGACAAGTGTTTATGGCAGAAAAAATGCCTCCACCAACTGTCGAGTATCTTAATTGGTCAGGGCAAGATATTGGCTTTACAATAGCAGATCATCCGCAACAAGTTCCTCGACCAGGGCAGTCAGCACTTATTCTGCCAGCAGTTATTGCGGGGTTTGATGTCTCTCGGGTGTTCACAGACGGCGGCAGCAGCTTAAACCTCATGTATGCAGACACACTGAGGAAGATGAACATATCCTTAGCAAACCTGAAGCCAACAGACACAAGGTTCCACGGTATCACACCAGAGAAGCCAAATTATCCATTGGAGAAAATTAATCTCGACGTTCAGTTTGGAACCCGAGAGAATTATAGAATCGAGAGGCTGGAATTTGCAGTCGTAGATTTTCCGTCGCAGTACCACGCTTTGTTGGGACGACCAGCATATGCTAGATTCATGGCGGTGCCACACTATACATACCTGTTATGGAGATTGCCTGGACCAAGGGGACCAATCACAGTCAAAGGAAGCTTCGCCTTAGCCGATAAATGCGATAAGGATTTTCATCGGCTATCAGAAACTTTCGGGATGCAAGCTGAGTATTTGGCGTCAAAAAGTATGACTGACTACGACGTGCTGCCAGATGTTGGAAGGCCAAATAGAGACTCAACCTTCAATACCGAGAAAAATTCTAAGGAGGTGCAGATTCACCCGACAGACCCGAAAAAGATGACGTCCATTGCAACAAATATGGATATCGCATAGGAAAGCGCGCTCGTCAAGTTCCTCCGTGAGCACTGGAAAATCTTCGCATGGTGTCCAGCTGACATGCCAGGAGTACCCAGGGAACTTGCCGAGCATCACCTCAACTTAGATCCTCTCGCGAGACCAATCAAACAACCTTTGCGGCGTTTTTCGGAACCAAACCGCAAATCTATGCTATCAGAAATAAATCGACTCAAGGATGCTGGTTTTATCAAAGAGATATCTACAGAAGCCACATGGGTAGCTAACCCAGTGATGGTGCCGAAGAAACACACGACGGTCCTTCGCATGTGCGTCGACTTTACGTGTCTCAATAAACATTGTCCAAAGGATCACTTTCCCCTCCCGAGGATCGATCAAATTATCGATTCCACGGCTGGATGTGAACGTCTTTCCTTCCTGGACGCATATTCTAGTTATAACCAAATCAGATTGAAAGAAGAAGATGAAGTAAAGACCGCGTTTATTACACCGTACGGCGTGTTCTGCTACAGAACAATGCCCTTTGGTCTAAAAAATGCGGGAGCAACATATCAGAGGATGATGCAGAAGTGTTTGGCGACACAGATTGGGAAAAACGTGCAAGTATACATCGATGATGTCGTCATAACGTCAAAAAAGGGGGCAACACTGATCGAGGATCTCAAGGAAACTTTTGACAACCTTGACAAATTCTGCCTCAAGCTGAACCCGACGAAGTGTTCTTTTGGCGTTCCAGCAGGAGAACTTCTTGGGTTTCTGGTCTCAGCAAGAGGGATTGAAGCAAATCCCGACAAAATACAAGCTATAGTAACAATGAGGAAGCCAACAAAGTTGAAAGAGATACAAAGACTAATCGGGCGAGTCGCAGCTTTGAGCAGATTCGTCGCCAGGCTGGGAGAAAAAGCGTTACCATTTTACGCTTTGATAAAGCAAGGAGAAAAATTCCAATGGAACGAAGAGGCCGATAGAGCTTTCGAGGATTTGAAGCGCAAAATTTCGATACCACCAATTTTGGTGGCGCCAAAGGAAAAGGAACCTCTCCTGCTGTATATTGCCGCCACACCTCAAGTGGTTAGCACGGTGCTAGTTGTCGAAAGAGAAGAAGAAGGAAAAATCCATGGAGTGCAAAGGCCAGTATACTTCGTGAGCGAAGTTCTGTCGCCCTCAAAACAAAGGTACCCTCAGTACCAAAAGCTAGCATATGGAGTGTTCACAACAGCACGAAAATTGTGCCACTATTTTTCGGCACATCCGATCGTAGTGGTCAATGAAGCTCCTTTGTCAAATATACTAAACAATCCAGAAGCTACGGGTCGTGTCTCCCTTTGGGGAATAGAACTTTCCCCTCGGGACATCACGTATGAAAAAAGAAAAGCAATCAAGTCGCAAGTTCTACCAGACTTCATCGCAGAGTGGATGGAGTTGCAAAACACAGGACCCCCAGATTTGTCGAGAACATGGACCATGAACTTTGATGGGTCCAAGAGACTTGAAGGAGCTGGCGCAGGAGTAATACTTATATCACCTGAAGGCGACAAGTTAAAATATGTCCTTCGGATGACGTTCCTTAACCCATCCAATAATGAAGCAGAATATGAAGCTCTCATACACGGGATGAAGATGGCGAAAGCTTGTGGTGCAACTCGACTAAAAATCTTTGGCGACTCGCAATTGGTGGCTCAACAAGTTATGAACCAATGTGATGCAGTCAATGATAGCATGATGGCATACAAGGAAGTGTACAACGAACTCGAGAAGTTATTCGATGGATGCGAAGTAAATCATATTAGCAGATTGAGCAACGACGAAGCCGACGTTCTTGCAAACATCGGGTCGCAATGCCTTGCAGTTCCGCCAGGCGTATTCTGGGAAGAGATAACAGAGAGATCCACCAAGTCGATAAAATCAAAAAAGAAGGAGAAGAAATCCTCGGGGGCTACCAAGGAAGAGCAAGAAGAAGAAGAAGAAGAAGATCAGAACCTGGTCATGGTGATACAAATACCATGGATGCAGACGTACATATCATACATCCTCAGGAAGGAAATACCTGATGATCCAGTTGAGGCAAGGCGAGTAATTCGACGCTCCAAAGCGTTCACGGTGGTCAAAGGAGAATTGTACAAGCGAAGTATTTCAGGCGTCCTGCAAAGGTGTGTCACACCCGAAGAAGGAAGAATAATTCTGAAGGATGTACACGAAGGAATATGTGGCCACCACGCAAGTAGTCGAGCTATTGCAGCCAAGGTATTTCGGGTAGGATTCTACTGGTTGACAGCAATCGAGGACGCCAAGGAAATAGTAAGAACTTGTGACGCGTGTCAAAGGTTTGCCGCAAAACCTCACTCTCCAGCAGCAGAATTAACACCAATACCATTGTCGTGGCCTTTTGCCCAATGGGGACTCGATATGGTGGGCAAGTTACACAAATCCTGGCCAGGAGGAAAGGAGTACATGCTAGTAGCTGTCGACAAATTTACAAAGTGGATAGAAGCGAAGCCGATAAATTCACCAGACGGAGCATCTGCAGTAAAATTTATAAAAGGCCTCGTCTTCAGATTTGGAGTGCCCCATAGCATTGTCACAGATAATGGCAGTAACTTCACATCCCATGAGTTCAAAGATTATTGCGAAGAAGTGGGCATAAAATTACACTTTGCGTCAGTTGCGCACCCGCAGACCAATGGCCAAGTCGAGAAAGCTAACGGAATCATCTGCAACGGCATTAAGAAACGCTTATTAGCGCCACTGGAGAAAGCTCGACACACCTGGCCAGAGGAGCTGCCCAGTGTATTATGGAGCATACGAACAACACCAAACACAGCAACACAGGAAACCCCGTTTTTCTGGGTTCATGGAGCAGAAGCAGTACTACCAATCGAGATAGAGCATGACTCTCCAATAGTCGCAGAATATGATGAAGAGGTGTCAAGAAAAGCGCTAGAAGATGACGTCGATGCACTTGATGAAGCTAGAGATGAAGTACTGTCTCGAGTAACCAAATACCAACAGGACTTGAAGAATTACCACAGTCGACGTTTGCGGCCAAGATCCTCTCAGGTGGGAGACCTAGTTCTTCGGCTCACGCAAAAAAGTCATGAAAAACTCGAGTCACCATGGCTAGGCCCCTACATCGTCACGGAAGTAATCGGAGGAGGAGCATACAGGATAAAGGACAAGAAGACAGGGGTGGAGGAACAAAACCCCTGGAACGTGGCGCAACTCAGGCGGTTCTACGCCTAGAGTTGAAATATAGTCCTTGTAAAACTTCAATGTATTGAAACGCCCGCGAGTTTTCAGACGCACTCTTTTCCTTTTTCGGGGCACCGAGTGGGGCCGGGAAAGGTTTTTAATGAGGCGGGCTCGCGGTGCTGCAATATAATAAAGATAGTGTCAATATAACTTTTCTTTATCGACATGTTCAAAGTCTCCGACCCGACGAATTTCAAATATAGTTCATCGAAAAAGAAAGGCCTCGCCTTGGTATTAAAAATACCTCGTGAGTCAGTCAAAATACAAAATAGTACTCAGTAAAGAGGCTCGGGGGCTGATATTCGCCATAAATACATATTAAATAAATGCCTTGGTTCAAAACCTCGCAATATACAAATACAGTAAATAGCCACCGAAACACTCGGGGGCTAGATAAATATAGAAATATAATGATTGCTTCACAATACAATCACAGTCATGGGTCACAAAGAAGAGTTATCTACAAAAGAAAATAATTAATCATGATTCAGTATGTCGTCAAGGGTAATTCTGTTTTCTTCAGGAGCAGCGCCAAGAAAGTCAGCATAATGACCATCGGCAAAAAAGTCGGCATCCATCCGAAGAAGGTCAAAATTTGAGTGGCAGATCTGAAGCATGATAAGAGCAAATCTGGCGCCAGCTACCAGTTGAGCTTTGACAAAATCATGGATCCTGTGGGTATCCTTGAATTTCTCCATTAGCTCGGGAAGAGTTTTTGGTTGAACGTTCCGAGGAAACATGGAGTTGTAAACCATAAACAGAGTCTTGGTACAAAAGTTAAGGAAGTCGCGAGTTTGAGAGACGCGATCCTGAAATTTGACAATCTGGCGAGTCCTCTCTGGGGTAGCCCAAAACAGAGAACCATGGTCAAGGGAAAGGTTAACAAGGAAGTTCGTCCTAGTATTTACCCTCTCTTCTTCGGCAACAGCATCAGCGACGGAACCTATTCAAGTAACAAAGCAGAAAACTTCAAGAAACATAGCATGAAGACGGAAGATATTGGAGGATGAAACAAGCATACCCGACATATCAGCACTGGCTTCATTCATCAACTCGAGCATGAAATTTTCTCGAGTAGTCGCCTTTTCAGCCTCGGAAGCAGCGACTTCCTTAGCAGCCACGGCCTCGCAAGCTTGCTGAAGTGCAATTTTTCGATTAGATGACTTGCGAGATTTCTCAATCATCACAAGTGTTTGTTTCTTTGCATATTGAAGTTGCTGCCGAAGTTCATCCAATTCTCGCGGCAAGGAATCTTCGACAGGTATAGCATCAGCAAGAGTTCTCTTTGAGCGAGAAGGAGAAGGCGAAACATTGGAAGGAGTGGAAGATGGAGTGTAGTTATCAAATACCAACTGAAATTTAAAAGACAACATCAATCAACAAGCAAAAGATAGAGTTTTCATTAATCTTTCGGAATAATTACAAAGGCCCTACAGTGGAGCTAACGGAGCACGTATCGCCAAATAACTACTTTGGCGACAAGAGCAAAAGAAACAGATAAAGAAAAACAAAGAGGCATGCAACTAGACCTCCGGCCTTGATGAGCTAGGAGTCGAAGCTGGTTTGATCCCGAGATAAGCCAAGATTTTCTTCGTATTGGGCTTGGCTGCCTTAATCAGGGACCTCCACCTTGATTGCTCTATCTGATCGGTGCCGCCAACTTTTGTCCAATCAACAGTCTGTTGGCTGTCAGCAACCAGAGCAACAGTGCTTTCGACAGCAATCTTCATATTTTCTTGGCGCATCTTCAGTCCAAGGTCTTCTGGTGAATTGAACATCTTGGCAAGGGTAAGGAAAGTCGAGGGCTCCTCTTTCTTCGGGAAGAAGTAGGGGAACAGCGCCGACAATCCTGCATTAGCATTCGCCACGCCTTCATGAATTTCGGACCCATGCAGCTCCAGATAGGAAAGTGCGTCAAGGAGAGGGTCATCGACAGGATTCTCCAGATCAAAATCTTGGCTTGTTTGATCTGCCAAGAAAACAAAACGTTGGTCAAACAACAAGAAATAGCGGCTCTCATAAAAATAGAAGGGGTCAATAATATTACTGTAAGTGCGTCGACTTTGTGATTTCAGGCGCTTGAGGATCCCCTGTTCACGAGAAGCTTGTGCAGCTTTGTGCTCGTTTAAGGCAGATGCAGCATCCTCAAGTTTTTTCTGCAGTTCCTCGACACTAGCAGCTTTTGCTTTGGCTTCATCAGCCTCGGCTTTGGCTTCGCTAGCAACAAGTTCGGCTTTCTTGCGAGCCGCCTCACTTTGCTCAAGTTTCTGAGCAAGTGCGTCGGCACGTTTGTTGGCCTCTGCAAGTTTCTCTGTCGAGATATAAAAAAAAAAGAGAAGAAAGATCAAAAATCACGACAAGCAACAGGCGCAAAAAGTCAAGGAAAAACGGCAAGCATAAAAGTTGTTACCTTCGGCTCTGCTAGCATATTCACGGTACCCAATAAATTGGGATCCGATGCGGAGAAGCTCTTTGATCATGGGCTGTTAAAGAAGAACACAGCAAGAGAAACATCGGCATGAAAAAGAGAGTGAAGGCATGAAAAAGCAAAATAGGGGAAATATAGATATCGACAAACTTACATCATCTAAGAGCAGAGTCGACGAGCTGCCCAATTGAGGGGCAGATTCAACAAACGTTTCAATCCTTGTCCTTTTTGGTGAAGGAGCAAGGGGGCTTGCTGGCGGAGTTGTGGTGACGACGTTTTGTTGAGGAGGCGAGGATTCTTCTCCTTCAACTAGCGTGTCTGAGGCAAGTACAGTATGTGACGTACTTGTTCGAGGAGCCACATCAACAGTTGGTATTTCTTCCTCGTCATCACTATTAGTTAAAAATCGACAGCTTAAAAAGCAAGACAAGATAAACATTTCGAGTACAGAAATAAGAAGAAAAGTAAAAAGGACTTACGAGCTGACGAGGGATCCAAGATAAGGATCGTAAGCTGCCTTCTGATGTGAAGGATCAACTTCTTCGGCTTTGGAAGTGCCGGAATCTTCGACATCATTCCTTTTCCTTTTGCCTTTCGGGGAGACAGCGGGAGGAGGAGATTGTGCCGATAAAGTATCTTCGGAATTACCCGCAGATTTTCGAGAATCCACGGGTTCGTTCACAAAAGATGGGGCTTCCTGATTGTCATCTGTGACAATGGCCCTTTCTTCGACTTCTCCATCCTCAGGAAGAGGAGGAAGGGAAGCCATAGTAGGATGGTTCTGCAAGAAAATAGCGACAAAAGGAAAATTAGGGAGATATCAATACAATGAGATGCAGGGAAAGTTCGGAACAAGACAGAAACTCGAGAAGACAACATACCTCGGGGAGAGGATTGGCGGAGCTGTATGGTACCACGCGGCAAGAGGAGGGAATAGGATCCTTCTTGGCCAGGCGAGAAACTCTTCGAATCAATTTTTCCAAGTCCTTTGCAGAAAGATCACTGGAGATTCTATTGGCGTCGTTTTCACCAGAATACGTCCAAAGGGGATTTTTGCGAGCACGAAGAGGCTGCACTCTAATCCTAAGGAAGTAGGCAGTGATTTGAACACCGGATAGTTCTTTGCCTCGAGTATTTTGAAGCTGATGAATACGAGACATAAGAGCTTCTGTCGCCTTTCTTTCTTCTTCGGAAGCTTCAGCGTCCCAGGAACGGCGGCGCTGAATTCTGGCACTTCCGTCGAAAGGAATTATGTTGTGTTCCACAGAGTTGGCACTTTCTTCGTGAATATAGAGCCATCTTTTGCGCCATCCTTGAACAGAATCAGGAAACTTGACGTCGAAATAATCAACGTCAGTTCGGACACAGATAACAACGCCGCCTATGTTATAAGTGGCGTTGTGGGAGCCATTGCGGCGGAGGCAGAAAATGCGCTTCCACAGAGCCCAATTAGGAGGGATTCCGAGGAAGCATTCGCACAGTGTGATAAAAATGGAAATGTGAAGGATGGAATTGGGGGTCAAGCGGTGCGATTGAATCCCGTAAACAAACAGAAGGCCGCGGAGAAAATCGTGAATTGGGGCCGAAAGGCCGCGGATGAGGTGATCAACAAAACTAACCCGATACTCCATTGGAGGGTTGGGGTAGCTTTCTTCGCTGAGAAAGCGGATGGCGTCTTCTTTCTTCATCAGGCCAAGCCTCTTTAGCGTGTTGACGTCCTGGTTGGAGATTTTAGATCTCTCCCACTCAAGATCTTCGGCGGCCATCTTGGATTCTGGAGTGCTGTGGCGAGTGAGTCGCGTGCGCGGTGGCATCAACGGCAATGGAAACAGCAATGTTCGTGAGTGCGGAAGATCAGAGAGAGTTGGGCGCAGGGGAAGTTTTTGCGAAGAGGAACAGATGTGCGGCGCAAGCGAAGGAGTGAACGGAGGTTGAAGAAAGGTTTATATAAGAATCGGGCGAAGCAATGCACCGTTGGATGAAGAAATCGTGTGGTGAAAAAAGATCTTCTAGATAAAAGGGTAAAAAGGTATTTTTACTGAGATAGGCGTTACCGTACGTGCGCCAGGAAAAGCGGAGGACGTGTGTCCCCCACTTGCACGACGTGTCAACGTGGTGGAAGCAATGGACCCACAATACAGAAAAATCACGACTATTCACAGAAATAAAGTAAAGCATCTCGATAAAGAAAAATAAAAGAAGATTGGCGACAGGAGAAGTTATCAAATACTTCGGGAGCCTTTGATCAAATACAAGTTTTTGCCCAAATGCTCGGGGGCTACTTCGACAAAAAGTAAAATTTTGAGTATGGCAGTATAGAAATTGCGGGAGCCTACAACCAAGCACAAGTTCTTGGCTGTAGCCTCGGGGGCTACTCCCATCGGGAGCGCTGTTCGCGCACCCGAGAGATGAAGAGAAGATCATATTAGGAAATAATGACAATATAGCGACAAGGTGGACTAGAATGTTGAGCCTACAACCAAGCACAAGTTCTTGGCTATAGCCTCGGGGGCTACTCCCATCGGGAACGCTGTTCGCGTGCCCGATGAAGTTAAAAAAGAAAAAAAGATAGAAAAGCAAGAGAGTATATTTCGAGTTTTAAATAACTCTACATATACTCCCATCGGGAGCGCAATATAAGTCATACTTGACTCGATAAAATGTGCCATTCCAACAGCCGGAAAAGTACTCGACAATATATTCTCAGAACGCCAAAGTTGCGATCAATTTCTGAATGCCGCAAATTTGCGAAGGTAAGACCCCAGATCCGTTCTGCTGGGCGTGGCATCGCCGAAGACTGCGCTCTGCTACTTTTTATCCGTATCAACAGATACGAAGAAAAATCCTAACGGACGCGTTAGGTACTCGATAAATTTGACTGGGACTCGACAGAATGGTAAGACCTTAAGCGGCACCTGTCGAAGTTTACACCAGTATCCCGAGATCATGTCCAGGGACGTGATCTTGAAGTAGGTTTTTGCGGATTGCCACTAGAGCAGTTAACTAGTACCTGATCCGTCAGATGAACTAGCCCCAATTACCAGTATCCCTGTACAATATAGAATTTTGTGTGAAGAAATATAGAAAAAGTGAAAGCTCTCGAATAAAAATAGACAGTAGAGATTTTCCCTGACTCTACGATTCAAGCAAAATCTCGGGGGCTACTGACATAGGCATCCCAAATGGGCCTGCTGAAGATAGTACCCGGGGTTTACTGAAGGCCCAATACTCGAAGAATAATAAGATTCGGGAGTTCAAGATATATTAAGGAAAGTTAGAATTATAATAGGAAGTGTTATTTGTAAATCTGGCGGGATGAGTTAGAAACCGTCCCGGACTCTGTAACTTGTACAAAACGAAACCCTCGGCTCCACCTCCTATATAAAGGGGGAGTCGAGGGACGAAGAAGGGAGAAAAATCATTGTTACAAACCCTAGTTTTCATAATCGTCGAGTACTTTTCGGCTGAAACCTTCGAGATCTACTTGCCCTCTACTTCCAACTAAACCCTAGCCTATAATCCATAGGCATTGACAAGTTGATACCTTGTCACTCGTTTGACGATCTGTCGCGCAAGGACCTCATCCTCTGGCAACTTCTGGTCGATGAGGTAGTCCAGGAAAGGCTGTGTCCAAGCCGGAATGATAGCCATCACCTCCCTAGCCGGAGACACTGCCACCTCTGGGTTTTCCGGGTTAGCGCCCTTCACAGAGGGTATCCGGAGGTGCTCCAGGAAAATGCCAGGCGGAATTTGCTTCCTGCCGGATCCGAGCTTGGATAGCATGACTGCCGCTGTGTTATCGTCTCTTCTGACGTACTTGACTTCGTATCCGAGGAAGCACTTGGCGATCTCATCAACTTCGTCTCTGTAGGCCGCCATGACGGAATTTCTGGCGTTCCAGGTTCCGGCTACTTGTTGTGCCACCAGGTCGGAATCTCCACAGCATATGATGTGATTGATCCCAATTTCCTTAGCGATGCGCAGACCGTGTAGTAGAGCCTCGTATTCCGCCATGTTGTTTGTAGCTTCGAAGTGGATCTGCCGAACGTACTGCAGTTCTTCTCCGGTAGGGGACTTCAGGGTGACTCCGGCTCCTGAGCCTTGATGCTGCTTGGATCCATCGAAGTGCATGACCCATGTTTCTGGTTCCGGATAGTTCGATGCCCCATTTAGCCGTGCGTCCAGTTGCGTCAGCGTTGTTGAGAATTGTTGACAGCGGAGCCTTGCTCACAACTGTTACTGGGTGCTCTTGGAAGTAGTGTCTCAGCTTCCGGCTGCCTAGGAACACTCCATAGGCTAGCTTCTGAAAGTGAGGGTATCTTTGCTTTGACTCCGTCAGCACCTCGCTAATGTAGTAGACAGGTCTCTGGACGTCATATTCATGACCTTCTTCCTTACGCTCCACCACGATGACGAGGCTGATGACTTTGTTGGTAGCTGCCAGATAAAGGAGCATTGGCTCTGACTCTGCTGGGGCTGCCAGGATAGGTGGGGAGGTGAGTATTTCCTTCAATCCCCGAAGAGCTGCGTCGGCTGCGTCGTCCCAGACGAATTTGTCTGTTTTCTTCAGCAGCTTGTACAGAGGTAGCGCCTTCTCGCCAAGACGGCTAACAAACCTACTGATTGCTGCGACGCAACCAGTTAGTCGTTGCACATCTTTGAGACAAGTTGGCCGTTTGATACACAGGATTGCCTTGATCTTTTCCGGGTTAACCTCAATGCCTCTGTGAGAGACTATGAAGCCAAGGAGTTTTCCGGCTGGCACGCCAAAGACGCACTTCAGCGGATTCAACATCATCTTGTACCTGCGGAGGTTGTCGAAGGTTTCTGTGAGGTCGCTGATCAGGTCGGATCCTTTCCGGGTCATGACCGCGATGTCGTCGACGTAAGCGTGCACGTTCCGACCAATTTGGTCCTTCAGGCACCGCTGCATCGTACGTTGATAGGTGGCACCTGCATTTTTCAAACCAAAAGGCATAGTAACATAGCAGTAAGTACCAAACGGGGTAATGAATGAAGTCGCCTTTTGGTCGGATTCCTTCATCCGGATCTGATGATACCTGGAATACGCATCAAGAAAACACAGAAGTTCCGCCCCCGCCGTCGAATCAATGACTTGGTCAATGCGCGGCAAGGGGAACGGATCCTTCGGGCAATGCTTGTTCAAGCCAGAGTAATCGATGCACATTCTTAGTATTTCAGTGTTCTTTTTGGGTACAAGGACGGGATTCGCGACCCAATCGGTGTGGATAACTTCTATTACAAAACCTGCTTCTAGTAACTTTGCTAGTTCCATTCCTATGGCGCGGCGCTTCTTATCTCCAAAGCGTCGCATAGCTTGCTTCACCGGTTTAGCCCCCGGATTTATGTTGAGGTAGTGCTCGGCGAGTTCCCTAGGTACTCCAGACATGTCAGAAGGTTGCCATGCGAAGATATCCATGTTAGCGCGGAGGAACTCGACGAGCGCATCTTCCTATTTGGGGTCCATGTTGGCTCCGACTGAAACCTGCTCGGAAGAGTCGCCTTTGATGAGGTCGTGCTTCTTGGTTTCTATCGCGGCCTTGAAGGAGGTTTTCTGCTCGGAGATCTGCTTCTTGGTGGTCTGCATCTCAGTCGGATCCACCGCGGCTCTGTAGCCTTTCAGCTCTTCTCCAGATATCACAGACTCTGCGAAGGCGGCTTCGCCTAACTCGCACTCATGAGCCTTTTTGTAGTCGCCGGATACGGTAATCATACCTTTAGGACCCGGAATCTTGAGCTTGTTGTAGATGTAGCACGCTCTGGCGTGGAACTTGTGGTAGGTGGGCCTGCCGAAGATGACGTGGTAGGAGCTCTTGAAGGGCACAACTTCAAACGTGATCTTTTCTTCGCGGAAATTATGAACATCGCCAAAAGCCACGGGAAGTGTGATGCTGCCGAGGGAGTTCGCCTTCTTACCCGGGACCACGCCATGAAACTCAGTGTTGCTGTGTTTGAGCTGTTCCTTGGTGAGGTTCATCCGCTCTAGAGTCTCCAGGTACATGATGTTCAGGCTGGCTCCGCCATCCATGAGGCACTTGGAGAAGTCATACCCGTCTATGCGGGGACTTACAACCAAGGCGTAGTATTCTTTTGGCACAATTGCGGGGTGATCCTTCCTATCAAATGTGCACGGGATTTCCGACCACCTGACGTACTGCGGCACAGCCGGAACTATGGCGTTCAGGATCCGGGTGTCTGACTTGGAGGCGCGTACCGTTGGTGTCCCGAGGAAAGTGTGGTAAGCCCCCACGCTCTTTTTATCGAATGGATTGGATTTACCTGCGGATCCTACCTTGGGATCCGGCGAGTTATCATCCTCGTCCATCGCCTCGGAACTATCTTCCTCTTTGTCCTTGTTCTTGCCCTTGCCACCTTTGCCGCGTGGGCGGTGCTTCCGGGCGCGCTTGTAACCTGCCTCCGGGTCGTTCTTTAGATCATTGACCCACTTGCAGTTGCGGTTGGTGTGAGTGGACTTCCCTGTAACCGGATCCAGGTGGGCCAGGTAGGGCATGTCTCTGTACTCCTCGTAGGTTTGCGGGGCGCTGGATCCGCCAGCTGTGACCTCGGAGGTATGCTGCTGACCCCTGCCGGCTCCGCCTCCACGTCCGCGTCCTTTTCCGCCTCCTGAACCTCCACGTTGAAACGCCATGGCGACCATCTCGGATCCGCCACTCTTCTGGTCATCAGGGTTCTTGCGCTTATGGCTGCTGCTGCTACCGTTGTCACGGTTCTTCTTTTGTTGATGCAGGGGAATTGCCGTTGCTGCTAGATCTCCGCCTGCGTCGTCATCGGCGGCAGTGTGATCGCTGGCGATGGTGATCATGTCGTCCAACGTCAGTTTGTTTGCATTGACCAAGCAAGTTAGCTTGTGTCGCAGCAATCCTCCTCGCTGCAAGCCCCCAATGAAGGCGTGCATTGCTGTGCGGTTGTCGACGTTCTCGCACTCGTTTCTGCATGCCAACCATCGGGTGAGGAAATTCCTCGATGTTTCGCCCTTCTTCTGGATACATGCCTGCAGGTCGCTTGTTGTGGCAGGTCTCTTGTAGGTGCCCCTGAAGTGTTTCTCGAAAGCGTTCTTCAGGTCAAACCAGCAAAAGATGGAATTCGTTTCGAGGTCACTGAGCCAGATCCGGGCTGGACCTACAAGGTACAACTGGAGCATGCGGCAGGCGATGTTAGGGGTTCCTCCGGCAAAGGTTACTGCATTATAGTAGTCCTCAATCCAGGTATCCGGCCTTTCGGTGCCATCATAATGCTTCAGATTTCCGGGTAGCTTGAGGTTCATCCTTGGCTTTGGTTCCTCTCGAATCATCCTGCCAAAGCACTTCGGACCAATGTAGTCGGTTCTGTATTCGTTAAGGCGATCCCGCGCGTCGCGCGGGCCGTGGCGAGGAGATTTTGAGCGAGAGCGAGATCTCCGGCCATTGCCTCCGCCTCCACCTCCGCCGCCACCGCTGGGTGGTGGTGAGGGAGACCTGCGAGGTGGGCGGTCCGATTTCTTGCTTCCGCCATCTGATTCTCCTCGGCCTTCCCGGTGCTGGCTCCGGCTCCTGTGGCTGCCTTCGCCATGGCGCTGGCTGCCCTGGTCGTTCCAGTGAGGCTCCAGGTCGCGGCTCCGGCGAGGCTCTGGGTCGCGGCTCCGGCGAGGCTCTGGGCCGCGCTCCTCATTCCGACTCCTCCTGGGCTCGGGCTCATGAACATTGTTCTGGTTCCGGCGAGGTTCCGGCGAGCGCTCCCTGTTTCTGTTTCTTGGCAGCACATTGTCGCGGATAATAATTCCACCATGCCCTGGGGGCCTGGTGTTTCCGGCTGGACTACGGTGGCGAGGGGGTCGCTGGTAACCGTTGGGCGGAGGAGAGGGGTTGCGATACTTATCTCATCCAGGATACATTGCATCCTTTCCCTTCCTTGGATCTGACGAAGGCGTCTTTGACGGAACGGGGATTGGATTTGGGTGTTCCCTGGTTCTTCTTCTGCGCTCCGAGGATCCGGTATGTGATTCGTCATCGGGATGCCGATCGGCGCGGGCGTCCTTCTGCGCGGTAGATACACAGTTATCCGGATTGGATTCCAACCTGCGCGAAGTATCCGCCTTGCTTTGCTGCTGCATTGCTGAAGCGACAAGTGTGCGGAGGTAGTTGATATCAACCTCTTCGTCCTTCTTCTTCAGCAGCTCCGCGGCTTTTAGCATGTT
This sequence comes from Lolium perenne, assembly GCF_019359855.2. Classification (NCBI taxonomy): domain Eukaryota; kingdom Viridiplantae; phylum Streptophyta; class Magnoliopsida; order Poales; family Poaceae; genus Lolium; species Lolium perenne. Next base: position 26,006,641 of record NC_067248.2, on the reverse strand, counting down.
GTCCTTTGGGGTTTCCAGCGGCCGGTGCTCTGCGGGCGTGGCGAAGTTGATCCTGCGAGGCGGAATTGCTTCTCTAACAATTCGATCGGTCTCCGCCTGCGCATAGGTCATCTTTACTTCCCACTCTTTCGCCATGCTCTTGACTTGCTCGAGTGTGGCAGTAATTTCGCGATCCTGTCTGTCAAATTGGTCCGCCAAACCTGCAGCTTGCTCCCTTTCTTCCCTTAATGCGGCTTCGGTATCGGCGAGCTTCTTGGCTGTGGCCAGCATTTCCTGTCTGGTGGCCTCTAGAGCCTCCAGATCTGCGGCGTCGCCCGGAGTTATAGGTTTGTTAAGAACTGCTCGCGCCACCATCTCCTCAGCTGACAGGAGTTCCTCCGAGGAAGAATCCCTACGGGGTCGCTCCCGAGACATTGGAGATCCTTGGTGGGATGGTTGAGGGTCGGATTGGCTGGTTGGTTCTTCAGATCCAGTTTGTCCCAGCGCTGCTACCGTTGCGAGAACCTGCTTAGGCTGGGCGGAGTCGACTTCAGGCTGATCACCGAAACCGTACTCCCCTAGCTTGCGGTTGAACTCGTCAGTATCCATGGAGGGGGTATCTCCGGAAATTGGGCTCAGATTGCCCAAAATCGACTCTTCAACCGGAGCTTCGCTTTCTCCGACAGGCTCAGCCTGATCCGGATCTGCGCCGTTTTCCGGTGCCTCTACCTGCTCAGGACCAGCTCCGTCTTCCCGAGGGGCGGTTCCGGCGGTATGGGCCAAGAAGTGTACGAAGTGGCACCTCTGCTTTTCTAACACCTGGGAGACCCAGGCGGATCTGCATTGGTCTTCCACCGTTGTTTCCTGCACAGGGGCGGATTGGGTGGGCTTTGAAAATTTCAGATCCGAGGTGGAATCTTCCTTAGGAAGCTCCTGCGTCTCAGATCGGATCTTCGCGACAGCGTCCAGCTCTGCGGCGGTCGCGTCAGCGTTACTTACCAGTGGGTTTCTGTCGGAATCGACGGTTTCCCCGATGAAGATGTGTATGCCGCCAATTGGGACGATGGAGAGCTTGACGGGGTTTGTCCTAGCCGAAATCCAACACTCATCCGGAGGGATGATCGGCAGACTTCCGGCGTAGAGGACGCGTCCCACAACGATGGTGTCGTCGTAGCTTCCCATGGCGGAACCCTCCCGGTTCCGGCCTCCAGACGCCACAGGCCCCACGGTGGGCGCCAACTGTCGTTGCCTAATCGACGGTGCCTCGGAGGAGGGATCCTCACGAGGGGGAGAAGAAGTAGGGGCCATAGGGCGGAGTGCACACGGGACGGTGGTACGCGAGTTACCCAGCTTCGGAACACCTGCACGATGACAGGGCCTACTGCTGCTTGTCTGGAATTATCTGGGCGCTTTCGCGTGTTACAATGAGTTGTGGTTGTACCTCTAGGGCTCCCAGGATCCGGCTTATAAAGGCGCACGGATCTAGGGTTTACATGGAGAGTCCTAGCCGGATTACAGATAGCCTAGCTACGGTACAATATCTTGCCGTGCACGTCACGGATCCGCCTTCCATACACGTCGTACTGGATCCGAGTTCCTCATGGGCCTCCGCGGATCCGGGTTACTCCTAATGTCGGTACGGATCCGGCTTACTAATCCTGGGCCGGACTTCTTCCTTCATGATCAACAGCAACTGGGCTGCCCGATGGGCCACATGCCTCATCACCATCTGTGGGCCACCCGGGCTTGCCGGATCTAGGCACTGTCGATGGTACACCCATGAAGTATACCCACAACAGGCGGTGACGATGTCCAGCGGTGGAGACGGCGGTGATGATGGTGGAGATGATGATGATGGTGATGGAGATGATGTCCAGCTCGATGACGGTGACGATGGCGTCGATTTCCCCCTTCGGGAGGGAATTTCCCCGGCGGATCTCAGCCCGCCGGAGAGCTCTTTTCTCTCTGGTGTTCTCCGCCCCGCAGAGGTGGCTGTAACTCTTCGTGAGGTACCCCCTGTGGCTTAGGTTTTCGGGACGAAGGATTTCGCGAAGAAAAGGAGGCGAAAGGGGCTGTGGGGCCCCCACACCACATGGTGGCGCGGCCAGGCCATGGGCCGCGCCGCCCTATGGTGTGGGCCCACCTGAGTCCAGCTGGCTCCTCCTTACGGCTTCCTTCGTCATCTTGAAAAATAGGATTTTTGGTATAATTTCCTTCCACAGTTGATCTTCCGAAATATTGCGTTACGACGGTGCTTTTCCAGAATTCGGCTCCGTGCTTGATCCTCCAATAATGATGAAACATGCAAAATAGATGAAATAACATAAGTATTGTGTCCCAATATGAAATATATCAATGAATAACAGCAAATTATGATATAAAATAGTGATGCAAATTGGACGTATCAACTCCCCCCAAGCTTAGACTTCGCTTGTCCCCAAGCGAAACTGAGCTTGATAAACAGGACCACATGTTTATGGAGTGAAGAGTCGATAAATAAAATACGGACAAGAAGCATCATATTCATTCGCACAAGACATTATAGTGGACAACTTCCTCTTACAACTCAACTTGAAACAAGTATAAGGTAATCACAAACAAAGGTGCATAAGAAATCATAATTGGTGATGGCAAACTTCGTTCTTGGTCAGAGAACAATTAACAGATTATACTTATCTCATTGAGCAGCGCTCTCATGTTAAAGTTTATAAGGCACAACTTGCATACTCAATCATAAAGGTCCCTTCATGATCATTGATAACTTGCAAAGCTATATTCATTCAGATAAAACTTGTACTAAACTAAGAAGAATAAAAGACATGATGAAGCAAATCACAATATAATGGTTTGATCACAACTACTCAAATGCTTGCTTGAGATGGAGGGAAATAGGTTCTTGACTCAGCATAAAGTAAAAGACAGGCCCTTCGCAGAGGGAAGCAGGGATTAAATCATGTGCTAGAGCTTTTTTCAGTTTTGAAATCATATAAAGAGAATAAAAGTAACATTTTGAGAGGTGTTTGTTGTTGTCAACGACTGGTAGCGGGTACTCTAACCCCCTTGCCAGACAACCTTCAAAGAGCGGCTCCCATTTTATTTTTATTTTGTGTGGCACTCCTTCCAACCTTTCTTTCACAAACCATGGCTAACCGAATCCTCGGGTGCCTGCCAACAATCTCATACCATGAAGGAGTGCCTTTTTTATTTTAGTTTTATTATGATGATGACACTCCCCCCAACCTTTGCTTACACAAGCCATGGCTAACCGAATCCTTCGGGTGCCGTCCATCAATCACATACCATGGAGGAGTGTCTATTTAGTTTAATTAATTTGGGACTGGGAATCCCATTGCCAGCTCTTTTTGCAAAATTATTGGATAAGCGGATGAAGCCACTAGTCCATTGGTGAAAGTTGCCCAAGAAGATTGAAAGATAAAACACCACATACTTCCTCATGAGCTATAAAACATTGACACAAATAAGAGATACTAAGTTTTGAATTGTTTAAAGGTAGCACATGAAGTATTTACTTGGAATGGCAGAAAATACCATGTAGTAGGTAGGTATGGTGGACACAAATGGCATAGGTTTGGGCTAAGGTTTGGATGCACGGGAAGTATTCCCCCTCAGTACAGGTCTTTGGCTAGCAAGGTTAATTAGCAAGCATAAGAGTCGAGGGAAACAAACAAATATACATGTGATAGAAACAATCATGCATCTTCCTTGTAAGCACAAACAGTTTTAACTTCAGAATAAAAAGCTATGAGCTAACAAGAAAGAAAGACAATGAAACATCTACATGTATTTCTCTTTTCTACTTAAACCTCAAAGTGTTGTTGCTATTGACCAATGCTAAGTTTGCCAAAACCAAATAGATTTATTCAATGCTCCCAAAGTGATACCAATACTAACAACAAGGTAAATCATATGATAGAGATTGCAAACTAGAATAAGATGTGCAATATGTAAATGATAAGACTTCTCATTAATATTCCATAACGATAACTCACACCAAGGGATACATAGATAACCAACTAAAGGAGAGATACTTCCAAACTGCAACCCATCTTATATGATAACTTCCCTACTCATGATATGACACTACTTGACAATAAAAAGTAAAAGGTAGTGATGATGTGATACCGCGTCACTCCCCCAAGCTTGGAACAAACCAAGGGGATGCCAATACCGATGATGAATTACTCCTTCGGTGATGGTGGTGATGAACTCCCGTCATCAAACTTCCAAGGAAGAGGCTCTCCATCAAGAAACGACATCTTGGTCTCGGGAATACTGAAACTGGCAGCACGGCTTATGTATTTAAACCTATTTTCATACTCACAGTTCTGATTCTGAACATCATAGAGTTGTGCTTGGAGCTTGTTGGTGGTGTCGTGAAGTGAGAGGATGTCGCTCCAAAGCTTTGCAGTTTCCTTCTCATGTTCAGCAATGAGTTCAGACACAATCCTGTGGAAGATATCCGCCTCACGCTCAGCCATCTTCTTGTATTTGAAAACCTCCTGTTCTAGCTTCTCCATCCTATCTTCCAAGCTTCCTTCTCCTTTAGGACCCTGGACATCCTTGACCTGCAGTTCTCCTTCAACAAGCAGCAACTCCTTGGGGTGCATCCTCAGCTCCTCCATGTACAAGTTGCCAACATCCTTGCAGGAGCTGTCCTTCGGAGTTTCCGACGAAGACATGATGGCTCTAGATCCGAAGCAAATCCTGGCAGAAACAGCTCGAAACAAAACACGTCGAGAAAACGATATACGGACCTCCAGGGGTCCGGGGGATTATATAGCAAATATTTTCACGACAAAAGGAAAGTACCAGATCGAACCAGAGTCGGAAAGGGGCGATGGGGCGGCCAGACCATAGGTCGGTGCGGGCCCAGGTCAGGCCACGCCGGCCTATGGTGGCACCCCCTCGTGCGTCCTTTCCACTCCGTTTCGAACTCGTAATTTTTCATATTTTCCAAAAACAGCAAAAATATTGTTCGGAAGGTAAATTGCGTACTTTTCATTACCAGTACTGTTACCTATTCAAAGTCGAGTTCTGGCGGACTGTCAATTTGCCCTTTGATGAAAGCCTCCGGTGTTTCCACTTGAATAATATCAACATCAACATTATAAGAATCACCTGAGACATAATGCTTGAGTCTTTGTCCATTCACCACTTGCGTAGCATTGCCTTGGAGAGAGCTAATTTTGATTGCTCCTGAACGATACACCTCCTCGACAACATATGGTCCTTCCCATTTCGAGAGTAATTTCCCTGCAAAGAATCTGAGACGAGACCGATACAATAGGACTTTATCCCCAATATTAAATTCTCTTTTGATAATCCTTCTATCATGCCATTTTTTAACTTTCTCTTTAAAGAGTTTAGCATTTTCATAAGCTTCACTTCTCCATTCATCTAGAGAACTTAATTGCAACAACCTCTTATCACCGGCAAGTTTAGGATCTTTATTTAATTCTCTAACAGCCCAATAAGCTTTGTGCTCTAGTTCTAAAGGTAAATGACAAGCTTTCCCATAAACCATTTTATAAGGTGACATTCCCATGGGATTTTTATAAGCAGTTCTATAAGCCCATAGTGCATCCTTCAATTTACTAGCCCAATTCTTTCTAGTTTTATTAACGGTCTTTCCCAAAATAGATTTAATCTCTCTATTTGATAATTCCACTTGACCACTAGTTTGAGGATGATAAGCGGAAGCAATTCTATGATTAATACCATACTTAGCAAGAGTTTTTCTAAAACCTCCATGAATAAAATGAGAACCTCCATCAGTTATAATATATCTAGGCACTCCAAATCTAGGAAAAATAATGTCTAAAAGCATTCTTAAAGAGGTCTCACCATCAGCACTTTTTGTAGGTATGGCTTCCACCCATTTAGTAACATAATCAACAGCAACAAGTATGTGAGTGTTACCTTCTGAAGACGGAAAAGGTCCCATGAAGTCAAATCCCCAACAATCAAACGGTTCAATAACAAGAGTATAATTCATAGGCATTTCATTACGTCTGGAGATATTACCAACCCTTTGGCATTCATCACAAGATAAAATAAACTTCCTTGCATCTTTGAAGAGAGTTGGCCAATAAAAACCTGATTGTAGAACCTTTTGCGCGGTTCTTTCTCCGGCGTGATGTCCTCCATAAGCACTACCATGATATTTACTCAATATCTCTTGTTGTTCATATTCGGGAACACATCTTCGCATAATACCATCCACTCCTTCTTTATATAAGTGTGGGTCATCCCAGAAATAGTGCCTCAAGTCATAAAAGAATTTCCTCCTTTGCTGAGCTGAAAAGGTTGGAGGCAAGTACTTGGAAACAATAAAGTTAGCGTAATCAGCATACCAAGGACTGTCTCGCGAGCTCACCTTTATTACAGCTAATTGTTCATTTGGAAAACTATCATTAACAGGAACAGGATCATAAGCAATATTTTCCAATCTAGACAAATTATCAGCAACAGGATTATCAGCACCTTTCCTATCTACAATATGTAAATCAAATTCTTGCAAAAGAAGTACCCATCTAATAAGCCTCGTCTTAGCATCTTTCTTTGTCATAAGGTATCTAATTGCAGCATGATCAGTATGAATAGTAACTTTTGAATCAACAATATAAGATCTAAATTTATCGTAGGCAAAGACTACAGCTAATAATTCTTTTTCAGTTGTAGCATAATTTCTTTGAGCAGCATCAAGAGTTTTACTAGCATAATGAATAACATTCAGTTTTTTATCTACTCGCTGTCCAAGAACAGCGCCTCTGACAAAATCACTAGCATCACACATAATTTCAAATGGTAAGTTCCAATCAGGAGGTTCAACTATAGGAGCAGTTGTTAAGGCTTTCTTTAGAGTTTCAAAAGCTTCCTTACAATCATCATCAAAAACAAAAGGTACATCTTTTTGAAGAAGATTAGTAAGAGGCTTTGAAATCTTGGAGAAGTCTTTAATAAATCTCCTATAAAACCCAGCATGACCAAGAACACTACGAATACCTTTAACATCCCTTGGATAGGGCATCTTCTCAATTGTTTCAACTTTAGCTCTATCAACTTCAATACCTCTCTCAGAAATTTTATGTCCCAATACAATTCCTTCATTAACCATAAAGTGGCATTTCTCCCAATTAAGAACAAGGTTAGTTTCTTCACATCTCTGCAAAACTTTATCAAGGTTTCGCAAGCAACTATCAAAAGAATTCCCATAGACGGAAAAATCATCCATGAATACCTCTACAATACTCTCACAAAAACCATGAAAAATAGCAGACATGCATCTTTGAAAAGTAGCAGGAGCATTACATAAACCAAAAGGCATGCGTCTATAAGCATAAGTTCCATAGGGACAAGTGAAAGTAGTTTTCTCTTGATCTTTAGCTTTAACAGCAATTTGTGAAAACCCAGAATAACCATCAAGAAAACAAAAATGAGTATTTTTAGACAATCTTTCTAGCATTTGATCAATAAATGGTAAAGGGTAATGATCTTTCTTAGTAACTTTATTAACTTTTCGAAAATCAATGCACATTCTATACCCTACAACTACTCTTTGAGGGATGAGCTCATCATTATCATTAGGCACAACAGTCATTCCTCCTTTCTTGGGAACGCAATGCACAGGACTAACCCATCTACTATCAGCAATAGGATATATAATACCAGCTTCAAGAAGTCTTAATACCTCATTCCTTACCACTTCCTTCATCTTCGGAATTAGACGACGCTGATGTTCAACAACAGGCTTTGCATCATCTTCCATATTAATAGCATGTTGGCAAATAGAAGGAGAAATCCCTTTCAAATCATCAAGAGTGTAGCCAATAGCGCCTCGGTGCTTCTTCAATATTTCCAATAACCTTTCTTCCTCAATCTCTGAAAGCTTAGAACTAATAATAACAGGATATATTTTCTTATCATCAATATGAGCATATTTAAGATTATCAGGCAAAGGCTTTAATTCAAAAACAGGATCTTCCTTTGGTGGCGGTGTTGTACCCAAATCTTCCACCGGTAAATCATGCTTAAGAATAGGTTGGCGAAGAAAAATTTCCTCAAGCTCATCTCTTTCTTTCCTAAAAACTTCACTCTCGCTATCCTCCAAATGTTGCTGCAAAGGATTGTTAGGAACAAGAACAATAGATGCACACTGTTCCATTTTAAAATCATCACTAGGCAAATCAGCTTTATAAGGAGTTTTGGTAAATTTAGAGAAGTTAAACTCATAAGATTCACCAGCAAATTTAGTCAAAATTTTCTCTTTCTTGCAATCTATAATAGCTCCACAAGTATTTAGAAAAGGTCTACCAAAAATAATAGGACAATAATCACTAGCAGTGAGAACCAAGTACCAAAAAGTCGAGCAGGATATTTAATCTTACCGCATAAAACTTCCACATCTCGAACAATACCAATTGGAGAAATAGTTTCTCTATTAGCCAGCTGAATAACCACATCAATATCTTCAAGTTCACAAGAATCAATTTCGTGCATAATCTCCGTGTAAAGCTCATAAGGAATAGCACTAACACTTGCACCAATATCACATAATCCATAATAGCAATGATCACCAATTCTAACGAGATAGCATAGGAACACTAGCTTGTTTGGGTTTATTAGGATGTGAAACAATATTAGAAGCATCTTCACGAGAAAATAATATGACCATCCTCCACATTTTCGGTCACAAGATCTTTAACTATTGCAACAGCAGGTTCAACTTTTATTTGTTCTTCAGGTTCTACAGGTTTCTTTTCACTTTTATGAACCACACTATTTATAACAGAGTACTCCTTCATTTTAGCAGGGAAAGGAGTTTTTTCAATATAAGCTTCAGGAATAACATGATCAGCAGTTTCAACTACAACGCATTTATTAATAGATGAATCAATTTTATCTTTATACGGTTCATGATACTTATCAAAATTCTTCTTTGGCAATTCATAATGAGAGGCAAAAGCTTTATAAAGATTTGCAGCAACTTGAGAATCAAGACCATATGTAGCACTCATATTATGAAATTTATCAGTATCCATAAAAGCTTCAATGCATTTATAATCATAAATTATACCTGATTCTCTATCCTTGTCGTTCTCCCAACCTTCAGTATTTTCTTGGATCCGATCAAGAAGGTCCCTTTTAAACTCTTCTTTGTTGCGTGTAAATGATCCAGAACAAGAAGTATCCAGCAAGGTCTTGTCTTGAAAAGAAAGTCTTGCATAGAAATTATCAATAATAACATTACCAGGAAGCTCATGAATGGGGCATTTGAGCATTAAAGACTTCAATCTCCCCCAAACTTGGGCAATACTCTCTCCATCATGAGGCCAAAAATTATATATGCGATTCCGATCCTTGTGAATTTCACTTGGAGGATAGAACTTAGAATAAAACCGGGGCACAATATCATTCCATTCAAGAGAATCCCCATTATCCAGTAATCTATACCAATGCGCCGCTTTACCAGACAGTGATAAAGAGAATAGTTTCTTCCTCACTTCATCCATAGCAATACCTGCACACTTGAATAAACCGCATAATTCATGCAAGAACAATAAATGATCTCCAGGGTGGACAGTTCCATCCCCTTCATAGCGGTTATCCATAACACGTTCAATAATTTTCATAGGTATTTTATATGGTATCACTTCCTCACCTGGCGCCTCATCCACTACCGTTGCAGTAGTAGTAGATTTCCCAAATAGAAATTGAAGAGAAGATCTCTCCATAATGACTTATAGCAGCGAGCGAGAAATAAAATCAGCACAAACGGTAAAGGTTTTCCTTACCAATTCCACTTACCAATAGCGCTTCACTCCCCGGCAACGGCGCCAGAAAAATAATCTTGATGACCCACAAGTATAGGGGGTGTATCGTAGTATTTTCGATAAGTAAGAATGTCGATCCCAACGAGGAGCAGAAGGTGTTGACAAGCAGTTTCGATGAAGGATTCACTGTAAATGCTCACAGACAAGTATTCAGGGGGTTTTGATGTAACAGATGAATAAAGTACGAGTAAGTAAAGTGCGAGAGTAACAATTGCAGCGAGTGGCCCAATCCTTTTTAGCACAAAGGACAAGCCGGGTTGTTTACTTATAATGACCAAACGTTCTCGAGGACACACGGGATTTTAGTCTAGTGCTTTCGCTACATACGGCTAAATAATCTTCATTGTTATGATAAGTGTTGTGTGGGTGAACCTATGCTAATGTACCGCCCTTCCTAGGAATAATACATACTTGTGATTATACCCCTTGCAAGCATCCGCAACTACAAGAAAGTAATTAAGAATAAATCTAACCACAGCCTTAAACTCTGAGATCCTGCTATCCCTCCTGCATCGATATACCAACGGGGGTTTAGGTTTCTGTCACTCCGGCAACCCCGCAATTGGCAAACAAGTACAAGATGCATTCCCCTAGGCCCATAAAGGTGAAGTGTCATGTAGTCGACGTTCACATGACACCACTAGAAGAATAACACCACAACTTAAATATCATAGCATTGAATATTACTCAACCATAGTTCACTACTAACATTTAGACTTCACCCATGTCCTCAAGAACTAAACGAACTACTCACGAGACATCATATGGAACATGATCAGAGGTGATATGATGATGAATAACAATCTGAACATAAACTTGGTTCAATGGTTTCACTCAATAGCATCAACAACAAGTAGAGATCGATACCGGGAGAGTTTCCCCTATCAAACAATCAAGATCAAACCCAAATTGCTACGGCGATGACGATGTCTAGCGGTGGAGATGGCGGTGATGATGGTGGAGATGATGATGATGGTGATGGAGATGATGTCCAGCTCGATGACGGTGACGATGGCGTCGATTTCCCCCTCCGGGAGGGAATTTCCCCGGCGGATCTCAGCCCGCCGGAGAGCTCTTTTCTCTCTAGTGTTCTCCGCCCCGCAGAGGCGGCTGTAACTCTTCGTGAGGTACCCCCTGTGGCTTAGGTTTTCGGGACGAAGGATTTCGCGAAGAAAAGGAGGCGAAAGGGGCTGTGGGCCCCCCACACCACATGGTGGCGCGGCCAGGCCATGGGCCGCGCCGCCCTATGGTGTGGGCCCACCCTGGGTCCAGCTGGCTCCTCCTTCTGGCTTCCTTCGTCATCTTGAAAAATAGGATTTTTGGTATAATTTCCTTCCATAGTTGATCTTCCGAAATATTGCGTTCTGACGGTGCTTTTTCCAGCAGAATTCTAGCTCCGGTGCTTGATCCTCCAATAATGATGAAACATGCAAAATAGATGAAATAACATAAGTATTGTGTCCCAATATGAAATATATCAATGAATAACAGCAAATTATGATATAAAATAGTGATGCAAATTGGACGTATCAGTGCTCCGGTGATCTCTTCAAGAAGATTGTGAAGAGGCCCGGGCTTCTCCTTCGTGGAGCTTGTGAAGTGGTTGTGGAGCTTGCCATCTCCGGAGCGGAGGAAAAGCTAACCATAAGAAAAGGGCCATTATCCTTCGTGGGTGTGGTTCGGAGAATAGGGTGAGCCTTCGTGGCGCGGGGAATCCTTCGTGGGACCTCCACTCCTCCAAACGTGACGTACCTTGTTGCAAAGCAAGGGAACACATGAATACATCCTCGTCTCCGCGTGCCTCGGTTATTTCTATACCCGAGCTCTCTTTCCTTGTGATAGCCATCGTGCTTGAAGTACATATATCTTGCTATCACTTGTGCTACATATATCTTGTGCCTATCTTGCTTAGCTCTAGTTGCTATTGTTACACTTAGTTGAGCTTAGCATATTTAGGGTTTGTGCTTGTAAACTAAACGATAGTTTAATTCCGCATTCATACAAGACAAATCCGCAAGAGTTTGTAATTGCCTATTCACCCCCCCCCCCCTCTAGGCGACATCTCGATCTTTCAATTGGTATCAGAGCAAGGTCTCTCCTTGTTTAAGGCTTCACCGCCTTGAGAGTAAAGATGTCGGCTAGTATAGTGCACAATGACACAATTGTCTTTAATGGCACAAATTATCTTTTGTGGAGAAATTGCTTGCTTTGTAAGCTTCGGACCTTGTGTCCACATATAGAGCAATTTCTAGATGTCGGTTTTTCTCCTCCGATGGATTCTCAAAATCTATCTTTAGAGGATGAGAAAAACTTACATCTTGAAGCTCAAGTATCTAATGAGCTTTTATTCTCTTTGAGACCCGATTTTCGTAGGTTCTTGATATATATAAAGCGAAAATCGTCTCATGAGATGTGGATCAAGCTTAAGGAAATGTTTGGTGGATCCACTTCTCAATTGGTCGGTGGTGACTCCGAGGAGCTCTCTTCCCCTTCACATCATGAAGAGCTCCAAGTTGCTTCCACCTCCGGTCGTGATGATATATCATCTTCTTTCACTTCACCAACGTGTTGCAAGACACAAGGTAATGATATGGTGAGTGGTGAGGGAAGTTGCAATGTTGATATTGTGCTCAATAGTGATGACTCTTCATCTCTATCTCATTGCAATGTTTCCTCTTTGGACTTAAACACATCTTGCATTGAAAATAATCTACATGCTTGTGTTGATAGTCCTTGCATATCATGTGTAAATTGCTTACATAGATCTCATGAGGATATGCTTGCCTTGTCTTGCTCCCATAATCAAAATGTTTCTATTTCCTCTAGTTGCTTGTTGACTAACATTGTAGAGGAAACCGAACACTCTATGGATCAAGACATGATTTCAAATGAGGATTCAAGAATATCTTCATCTTCATCCTCCGGTATGCACATGTGCCTTATGGCAAATGGACCAAAGGTATCTCCTACTTTGACTCCTAACACACCCTCTAATGATGAGAGTGATGATGATGATAATGATGAAGAACATAATATCTTGGTGCATGATATGGCAATGGTATATGCTTCTCTTCGTGGTAATAAAGAAGCTCGTGCTTATCTCAAACACTCTATGGATACCTTGAATAAATATAGGGAAACCATAGTGGAGTTGGAGTCCCATGTTGAAAATGGGGAAATGAGATTCACTCTCCTCAAGCATGAGCTAAAAGATGAGAAGCATGCTAATTTCATGCTTACACAAAAAATTGAATCCTATATGCATGAAAATGAGAAAACTATTGTTGATGCTTGTGCTACTAACTCTAATTCTTGTGAAGCATCGACCTTAAAGGAGAATGTTGAGCTAAGGGCTCAACTTGAGTTGCTAACTAGCAATTATAGGGAATTGGAAGAAAGTCATAAAAAGCTCTCAAGCTCTCATGATGAACTTCTAATTTCCTATGATGGGCTAAAGTTAGCTCATGAGGCAAGTATCACTAAGGTAACATCTTGTGAGCCTCATATGGATGTTAGCACAATCTATACTACAAATGTTATATTGCCATGTGCTAGTCCTTGTAATCCATCTAGTCAAACTAGTGATACACCTTGTGTTGGATTACTCACTTTGCCTTGTTGCTCTAACAATGAAGCTTCTACTTCCTCTAGTACTTGTATTTCTACTAACCATGTAGAGGAAATAAAAGAGCTCGAGGCTCGACTTGGAAAAGCGTCATGAAGGGAAATCCGCACTTGACAAGATGCTAAGTGTGCAACAATCCCCCAATGATAAAAGTGGACTTGGATTCAAGTCCAATAACAAGAACAAGTCCAAGAGCAAGAGCAACAAGAAGAAGGGCCAAGACAAAGTCAAGGATCCGGCCAAGTTGGTTTGCTTCAAGTGCAAGGTTGAAGGGCATCATGTTAGATCATGCCCGTTGAAGAAGAAGAAGCACTTGAGTGAGAAACAACAAGGGAAACGGCCACAAGGTCAAGGTCAAGCTCATGCTCGACCTCAAGTTGAAGATAGGGCACTTCCCAAGAAGAATCAAGATATTGTTCCCCAAGAGAAGAAATCAATAAAGAAGAGAAAGGGGAACACTTGCTACTTATGTCATGAGAAGGGGCACTTTGCTTCTTCTTGCTTAGGTGGTACCTTATCTAACCCTATAATTGTTGATAATGATTATTCTCTAGGGAAGGATAAGGATGGCAATGTGTTTGCCAAGTTTGTTGGAACTCAAAGTGGTTTCAAGAAAAGAACCATTTGGGTTGCCAAGCCTATTGTGACTAATCTCTTAGGACCCAACTTGGTTGGGGACCAACAATCTCAAACTTGATCAATAGGTGCATGTGGAGGGCATTGGAGATTTGGCTACTTCATGAAGAATTAAGGGATCTTCATATATTGTATTTTTACCAAGTCAAGTCGTATGGATTATCATCTATATCTTATATCCAATGTTCCTCTTTGCGGTAACTTATACTTCAACTCTTCATGTTTATTGTAAGTTACTTGCCCCTTTGCATGTTTGGTTTTGTACCAAATATGTGTATGTATGTGTTGTGTCTTACTTGCTTATCTTGTGTATTCAAGTATGTTTGTTTGACTCGTCATATACTTATGTATTGTTTTGAGCCTAATGCATCTTGATGATATCTTATTTGGCTCTCTTTGAGTGATTAATGGAGCATCCCATTTTGGGGGAGTGATATGCTTTGTGCATCTCTCTTTCTATAAAATGTGTGTATATGGGTAGCACCACTTAGTATTGATATTGCAAGATTATCTAGTCACTATGTGGTGTGTCATACTCATGAGAAATTCAAATTCTAAATGTCCATTAATCATCTCTAATCGATTTTTAGTTGCCTCGTGTTTAGAAGAAATGTTTTATCACATTATGGGGGAGTAATATGTTTTGTACATATCACAAGCCTAGAAAATGTGAACATATGAGGTTTTGCCACTTAGAGTTGATGCTCTTAATTATCTTGCTCCTAGGTGGCATGTTTGCTCAAACAAGCTCCACTTGTAGTAAAAAAAAAGCTTTTATTGCTCATCTTTTGGTTCTTGTTTGAGTAAGAGATTCTTGGTACGGTTTTCCTCAAATACATATCTCTATATCTTATTTGGGACACCATTTGCTTCAAGTTATTCTAATCATTGCCGTGCGTGATTGTTTGACTAATTGAAGCTATCAAGAATCTTCATCCATGCATAGTGCTTAATTCTATATACTTATCCTATGCCTTTTATTGTGAAGTTGATCCTTACTATCCTTGTTATATACCACCGGAAGTTAATTCCAATATTCTCATTGTCTTTGACAATTGATAACCTTGTATGTGGTTGAATTTATGGATCATCTTCATCTTGGATTGCTTCCTATTTCCTTACTTTATTTCCAAGAAATCTTTGTTGCTCCCATGTGTCTTCCTTGTCCCTTTGAAAAACCTTTTGATAAATTCTCTTGATTCATATCAAGTGTTTGTTTTGAAAGATGAACCTTTTCCTTACGGTACATTGTGCCATTGTGAAAAGTGTAGAGGGTTTGGTTTATTTGTTTGAACCTTGCTCTTTTGGGGAGTCTGCTATCTCATTCCTTCTTACATATTCTATTTGCTTGAATGAGATATATCTTTGAGCATGTTTGCTTTATTTCATCCTTTGTGCTCGATGGTTTCTTCTTAGTTCACTTGTTGAACTTTGTTGAACAAATCTTTTGTGATTTGCTTCTTAGATATAATTTGGACAACAAATTTGTTTTGTGACACCTCTATGCCTTATTTAATTCCTTTGGTGTTTTGTCCAAAGTATATCTTTCTTGGGTCTTTAAAAGTTTTGGTGCATGCTTATATGTAAAGTGTTTATTCTTGTAGCATGCTTGCTTTCTTTCGATCCATTATGTAGGATATACTCCATCAAATCCTAAATGGCTAAGATGTGCATGAAATTCAAACTTCATCTAAATATGCACATGTTTATATGGAGTGTGTCCTATATATTGTGGTTAGTCTAACCATGTTGGACCCAATGAGTTTGGGGACCAAGATGTACTTGAATGATGTTTTAGGTACATTGGAGATGCAATGGAGGCTTGTCTCATCTATAAGGAAGGTGTTGTCACCATATGAGGATTGGAGTCAAGCTAGGATGATCGATGAACTCTTATCTACTACATCAAGCCTTTGCCATCTCGGTAACAAGTATCTTATTCATGCTCTCTCATATAGCATCCAACCTCTTGTAGGTTGTATCTTGGCATGAAATTATTTATTTCGAAAATATTGCGGTTCTTGAAAAACCCTTTTAAAGTAAAACTTCTTATTGAACATTTGAGTAATTTGAGAAGATGCATATGATAGGTTATATATATATCATATTTTATGATTCACCTATCACAAATATGCCCTCTAGCAATTTATTGCATATCAATTCCTCAAAGAGCTCTTGTGTGCAATATTGATGAATTTGTGAAATAAATCCGTATTTGTGATACTTGTTGCCTTTCTCAAAACACTCCAACTAGCTCTACTTCCCTTATTGTTAGTTGTAATGCTTTTGAGGTTTAACTTGGTTGAAATTCATTCATATATACCATAAGTGAAAATTGGAGCCATTGGCTATATATGCTTCTTAAGCAAACATCCTTTGGTATATTTTATGACTTCATCTTGGATATCTTGTTTTATCTATTTTGTTAACCTCTTGTGTGTGCATGTTTCTTTATGGATCACTTTGTCCACTTTATAAACTCATATACATAAGAGTGTTAATCCATCACCTTGATATCCTTGATCTTTGCCGGCCATCTTTTACCCCTTTTGTTTTTAGTGGGTTGGTAAAGAAAATTTATGAGTGCTTGGTTTATTTATTTTCTTCATGCACTCATATCTCGTAATTGTTGGACTCAAGTTGTTCTTGATAAGCATACTCTCTTTATCTTAGTTGTGTTCTAAATGATATATAGGGAGTGAGGATTCCATGTTTGTGCATATTGTATTCAAATGCAAACATTATAAATTGTGCACGAACCTTGGGGAGCCTTCTTATTTTTAGAGCACTATATCTTTCTTATCATGATATCTTTGTTTGTCCAGTTGGATCTTTGATTGCTTGCTTTATTTGTTGAAGCTCACTTCACCATGTTATCTTTATGCAATCTTTGATCCTCAATATAGTTTGATTTCCTTCAAGTATTCATCATTGGATATGTGCACTTGATTCCACTCAAATTATGAGAAGTGCACACTTTGGGGAGGAACTCACATTATATTGGCCTTCTAAATTTTTCACCCATTTTGACAATCGATGCCAATGGGGGAGAAGTTTAGAGGGTTTAAGGGAATGGTTTATACTTAAGCTTGGTTTGTGCTTAAGTGTTTTGCCTCTCATGCATTCCATATTTATATGTCTTGCATGGTTGTATATATATAGTGGAAACTATCCCAAAGGTTAATCTTGACAATGTATGCAATGAATTCATGTTCATCACACGTGCATACATTGTGGGGGAGTTTTCTCTATATATATTGGTTCTACTCACATCCATTGCATTTGTTGTAGTTGTGTGAGTAGAGTCGGTTTTGATATGGACTAGTTGCTTTGTGTTACTTGACCATATCAAATACAACCTCTTGTATACAACTTATTCTCGGATAAGTTGCGTACTTGTCACTAATATTCATTATATAAACCCTCTTATTGTGGTTGTCATCAATTACCAAAATGGGGGAGATTGTAAGGGTACATTGCCCCTATGTGTGGTTTTGGTAATTAATGACAACCCCTATGGACTAATGTTTTCATTGAGTTTATATGAAGGAATATTCCATAGGTACTACTTGCTCTCCATGTGTTGGATTCAAGTATGGATGCCATGAAGATAAAGATATACCTTGTGTATTGGCATCAAGATCATCGGTATGAAGATATATATGTGATATGATCAAGAAGAAGAAATGAAGATGGAGTTCTTATGTGGAACTCAATATTAGCCATGCTCTATCTTAAGTGAGTATGAGAAGATACAAGGTTGAGTTGGGCAAGTTCAAGATGAGCATCTTGTGTGGATCACATGCTTGAAGCTTGCCGTCCATTTGGTGATAGTGAAGATGTGCATCAATGAACCTTTTCCATCATAGTGTATGGGGGAGCATTTGTGAGTATTCACGAAGCGACAATGATCAAGTGATGGGATGCGCAAGGCAAAGGTATGACCTTGATAGGTTTTCCTTTTGCCGGTCTCGAGGTGGTTGATGGGAGACCGGATTATAGGATAGATAGCCGCACTATTAAGAGGGGCTTTCGGTTGGTTAACTTGATCACATTGTCTTAGGGAGCTCAATCCTTGCATGCGTTGCATATTCTTATTGCTTCTTGGTATTTCTCGGTGTGAGGTTCTTGAGCTTGTTGTTAGCTTTACAACAAGCCCAAGTTCATCGAAAACGGAGTTCGCATGCATCTTCTAGTGCGTTTTCGAGGTTGGGTGATTTTACCGGTTATTCATGATATAAGGTTCTACCTTTTATATTCATGATAAAATCCCCTCCTACATATTCTTGGGTTTTCACTTTCTATAAGATAGCATTTGTTGTTATCTTCCAAACAAAATTGGTTTCATTCGAATCGGAGTTCGGGAGCATTTGTTATTAAAGAAAAAGGGAAAAAGAGAAAAGAATAAAAAGAAAAGAAAAAAAAAAGAGGAGAGGCAGCCGGTCGGCCGCCCGGCCTGCCGGGCCGCGCGTCGGCCCACCCGGCCGAATCCGGCCTGGCGGCTTGTGCCATCCGGGCGGATCCCGTGGGCTGGCAGCCTACTCGGCCCAGGCGCCGGTTTCCCTACCGGGCCGCCCGGGCTGCCACCGGCCCAGCCGGATTCCCCTCGGACCGCGCGCCCATTCGTTATCCGCCGCCCGGCGCTGCTGCCGCCCCGCCGGCCAGTGGGCCAGCCCGACCGGGCGCCCAGCTGGGCTGGTCAGCGCCAGCTCCGGTCGGCCGGCCTGGCAGCCGGCTGGGGCACCTTTTTGGGCCGTTTTTTATGCGTTTTTCACTTGTTTTTTCCCCCAACGGTTCTATTTCCCCCTTAGCTATAAATAGGCTTCTTCCACCTTGAGCCAAACTAGTTCTTCCCATTCTCTCACCTCCATTGTTGCTATTTGAAGAACTTGCTCTCCCCCTTGATTCCTCCAACCATTCTTGCTCATATTTGAGGATTTGAGAGAGGAGATCTAGATCTACACTTCCACCAAACCATTTCTTCTCTAAGTGAGGGAATCTCTTGGGATCTAGATCTTGGAGTCTTTGGTTGACTTTCCCCCTTGTTCTTCCTCTCCAATCTCATCCTAGCATTCGTTGCTTTGGTGGGATTTGAGTGTGAAGGACTTGAACACCTCCGGTGTTCTTGCTTTGCATCATTGCATAGTGTTGAGCTCTCCACCACGATTTGTTCGAGTGAGAGACCGTGAGCTTGTTACTCTTGGAGGGTGACCTCCTAGTTGGCTTGGTGATTGGTGCTCCGGTGATCTCTTCAAGAAGATTGTGAAGAGGCCCGGGCTTCTCCTTCGTGGAGCTTGTGAAGTGGTTGTGGAGCTTGCCATCTCCGGAGCGGAGGAAAAGCTAACCATAAGGAAAGGGCCATTATCCTTCGTGGGTGTGGTTCGGAGAATAGGGTGAGCCTTCGTGGCGCGGGGAATCCTTCGTGGGACCTCCACTCCTCCAAACGTGACGTACCTTGTTGCAAAGCAAGGGAACACGGGAATACATCCTCGTCTCCGCGTGCCTCGGTTATTTCTATACCCGAGCTCTCTTTCCTTGTGATAGCCATCGTGCTTGAAGTACATATATCTTGCTATCACTTGTGCTACATATATCTTGTGCCTATCTTGCTTAGCTCTAGTTGCTATTGTTACACTTAGTTGAGCTTAGCATATTTAGGGTTTGTGCTTGTAAACTAAACGATAGTTTAATTCCGCATTCATACAAGACAAATCCGCAAGAGTTTGTAATTGCCTATTCACCCCCCCTCTAGGCGACATCTCGATCTTTCAAGGGTGCTTGACCGGACGATGACGTGGATCAATCGCCATCTTGTGAGTGGCAACACGAGGGTCCAGCCCCGGCATCTCCTTGTAGTTCCAGGCGAAGCAATCTCGATACTCCATCAAGAAGCGTCGATAGCCTTCACTCTCCTCTTCCGTCAGTGTGGCGCTGACAAAAGTGGGGTGTGGATCTTCCTCTGTCCCAAGGTTGACCTCCACGAGCTCGTCGATTGTGGGCTGACCACCGTCTTCTAGCTCTTGCGGGGCTGATGTTGAGTCAAGCTCCCCCACCTTGGTTTGGTTGTTGTCGTTGTAGTTCCGTCGCTGGAGACCGTGACGTGAAGTTTCGGTGTCGTATCCTGAAGAGACAGACGTAGCATGGCACATAGCTCGTGGGACGTAGGATGACCCCTCTTCTTCCTCGTCGGAGTCGCCAAGGTCGATGTACCCGAGCCCGAACTTGGGTCGAGCCTTGTGCCTCTTCTTGATGAGATCCTCGGATTACCTCCACCATGCCTCGCACACTACGGGGGGCGGAGGGATCCTCTTGTTTCGCCGAAGGGTAAACCCAGCCTTCTCTAGCAGGCGAGCCACCTTGGGCTCGGCCTTCATTGTTGATGAAGCCTCTTCTCCAATGGAGAAGCCACATATACGTCGAGGGATGGGGGTTGCATGTCTCGAGCTCCCCTTGCGGCCTCTTCTATCTCCCATGGGTTCTTGGAGGCACCAACGCCGTAGGTGGATGCGGCGGTGCAGTTCGCCTCTTGGATGAGGTGGGTGCTTCCCTCAAAAGTTGCACCTGAAGTTGGTCCCCACGCCTAGCAGGTGAAGAAGCTCGAGGAGGAAGTGGAACTCGTGGAGGATCCCGGGGTCTCCACTGTTGAGCGGGACGAGGGTTCCTCTCGTCCTCTTGGTGACGTGACCACCGGTTCCAACGTGGGGGCATGTAAGGATGCCCCCGCTGAACGTGTCGAGTGGGTGAAGCTTGTCGTCGAGGCCCCAATGTTTGGCGCTCGTGCTGAGGACGATGGTTAGGGGCCTGGCGCCTCATCCTTCCCCCAGCTTCCGCTGATGAAGAACTTGGCGCTCCTTGTTCGCGGAGCCGCCTTTGAATATGGTCCATATGCTCCTGTAGCCGATGGAACTCCTGCCGCAGGTCCTCTCCGCGTGGTGCGGGTGCCTCGCTCCGAAGAATGGTGAACCTGTTGTCGTTGCGGATGGAGCATCCGCCTACCTCCGAAGTGTGGAAGCATGGCGCACACATGCCTCTCCGAGCATCTTCGGATCTGGCGGAGGCCGTATAGCCTGCCAGAACTGGCTCTTTGTGGGAGCACCGTTTCCAGAACTCCTTCATGACGGCTCGTCTCACCGCCTCCTTTGCTCTTGATGACCCACTCGCCCCGTCGCCGGGGGGGAAGAGTCACGTGTGAACTCCTTGTCCGCGAGATCCTTAGCGCCGAAGGACCAATCCTCCTCTTGCACCACGCTCCGAGCGATGCGGGAACTCATTTGTTGGTGGAGTCATCGCACCTTGCGGTACTTCCTCCTGTAGTTGCATAGTGGATGCGGGCTATCAGACGAACGTGCGTTCGTCACAAGCCTCCGCAAATTCTTCGAAGCATCCTCCAAGCCTTTGAGGAGCTCCACTTCGGTGCAACAAGTCGTCGTAGGGGCGCGAAGTGACGCCGCACCCGCATTCTTGCTTGCGGCCTTAGCATGGAGGTGTTGAGAGGCCTCCGCTGCCATTGATGCCGGCCCTCGTTGACTCCTTCAACAGGGCACGTGTCCCGAGCATTAGCTCGCGGCGCTCCTTCTATGCCATGGCGGATGCCCGCCTTTGTGCCTTTTTGGATCACGCAGTTTGGAACTGCGTTGGCTCCTGGGCCTGGTGCATGTACATCTTGGCATCATGCGTGATGACGACCATGGGCGGCAGCATGGCTCCAAAGTGATCACACCCAAGGCCCTAAGGCGTTGGTGCAGGAGAGTCCCCCAAGATGAATAAGATTCTTGATTAGCAGAACTCCACGCTGGTGGCTTCTCAAGCAGGATATCGTGGATTGGATGTACTCGCGAAGACGACTTTGACGACCACAGCGAAGCGAAGATGGGAGGAGAACCAGGTCCCACCGGGCGTGCCAATTTGTTTGACACGAGAAAAACGTCTGTGAAAGACATAGGCGCTACGTTGAGGGGAAGGATGGTAGCGTGTTTCCCTTATGCGCCGGGTAAAGAAAATAGGTGCGGGCGTGCCAGTGTACCGTAGTACACAAGAAAAAGATAGGGAAGCATGCATTTCATTAATCTCTCTTGGAGAAACAAAGTACAAGTTCCCGAATACAAAGCGCTCCGTGGCCTGCTCGCGCGGCCAGCGTGACTATGGCGATTGCGATCTCCTGGTTCTCGGGGCCTCGGAAGACTCCCGGTTAATTACTCCCGCGGGTTACGCCGCGAGACACCTCCGATTAAGCCGTGTGGTCGTCTTCGTCGTCTTCGCTTCACGTCCTGCATGCATGATGTGATGGTGGTGTGTGTGGGCGGCGGCAGAGCCCGTGTCCTCGTCGGTACACGCGCCGCATGTAGCATGGCCTTTGCTCCGGCCAAGCCCGCCCTCGCCGTCGCGCCTCGTCGGTCTTGACGGTGTTGATGTAGTTGGAGTTGAAGTAGCATGAGTCCGCTCAGCTGGGACTTCTCGACGACTAGTAGCCTCGTCGGGATGTGCAAGGGGTATGCCTCGCGGGAGTAAAAAATGATGGAGGAGACCAGCGTCGGTGTGAAAACCAACGCACGCACGTAAGTCGGTGTAGCCGATATGGTCGGCGCCTCGTCCTTAGCCTGACGCCAAGTTTATGGCTGTCGGCGTAGTCAAGGACGTCGTCTCACGGGCTCGCAGGGAAGTGGAGTCGATGGCGCGCCGAGGAACCATCGCGTGTCGGAAGGTACGGCCGCCGAGGGAGGGGAGTCGATGGCGTGCCGAAAGCATCGTCACCCTCAGAGAGAGCACCTGCCCGTCGAGGGCCATCGCCGTGTGGCCAACAGTGTGAACATTGGTTCTTGGCTCGTCTCCGATGGCTTCCAGATAGGTGAATGTTGTGGCACATGACCATGGCTTGGCCGGCCACAACTAGCTAGCTAGTACGTACCATACATGGCCAATGTATATAACCTGCCATGCGCGTACATACTAATACTAACATGCATAGCTTTATGTGTAGATGTGGTGGTCAGGATTCGAGCGGCAACAACGTCCGTGCCCATGTCCTTGGCCCGTTTCGCCATGGTGAAGAAGGTAAAAGCTGGAAGCTCATCATGCCGCGCCATCTTTTTGGCGCCGTCTTGGTAGTGGAGATGATGCCAGGCTGCCTGCTGACATGCTGGGCACGGACTCGTCATCGTCGCGCCTTGTGGTATGATGGAGATGGCGCCACGCTACACACCGGCAGCCGTGGCACGGACTTGTTGTCGTCGCGCCTCATCGGTGATGAAGATGGCGCCACGCTGCACACCGGCAGCCTTGGAACGGACGTCGTTATCACGTCCCATAGGTGGTGGAGATGGCGCCGCGCTGCACGCCGGCCGCCACGTCAGGGACGTCATCGCCGCGTCTCGCGGGCGGTGAAGATGTCACTGGGCTACGTGGCTGCAGCCCCGCCGCCATGATGTCGTTTCCTTTGACGTCGCTTGTGGAGTTGGAGATGACACCGGGCTACACGCCGGCAGCCCCTACACGGCTGTCGTTGCAGAGCTGCACGCCAGCAGCCTCGCCAAGGACGTCATCGCAACGTCTCGTGGTGTGGTGAAGATGGTGCCACGCTGCACGCCGGCAGCCTCGGTAAGGACTCGTCATCATCGGCGCTCCTCGCGGGTGGTGGAGATGGCGCCACGCTGCACGCCGGCAGTCTCGGTGCGGGCTCGTCGTCGTCGGCGCGCCTCGCGGGTGGTGGAGATGGCGCCGCGCTGCATGCCGGACGCCTCGTCAAGGACGTCACTGCCGCGTCTCATGGGCGGTGAAGATGTCGCTGGGCTACGCGATGTCGTTCCTTGGACGTCGCTTGTAGAGTTGGAGATGACACCGGGCTACACGCCGGCAGCCCCTACACGGATGCCGTCGCCGCGCTGAATGCCGATAGCCGCGGCACGGACGTCGTCGTCGCGCCCCACAGGCGACGTGATGGAGATGGCGCCGCGCTGCATGCCAGCAGCCGTGTCACGTACTTGCTATCGTCGCGCCTCACAGGATGGTTGTCGTTGTCGTTCCTTGCGGGTGATGGAGATGGCGCCCGCTGCACGCCGGCAGCCATGGCACATACTTGTCGTCATCGCGCCTCATGGCTCCACGCTCCACGTCGGCGGACCGGCCTGGACGTCGTCGTTGCGTCCCATAGGTGGTGGAGATGGCGCCACGCTGCGCGCCGACAGCCTCGGCACGGACGTCGTCGCGCCCCACAGGCAATGTGGAGATGGCGCCGCGCTGCACGCCGACAGCCTTGGTACGGACGTCGTCGCCGTGCCTCACGGGTGATGAAGATGGCGCCACGCTGCACACCGGCAGCCCCATCAAGGTCGTCGTCGTCCAACTCGTGGGCGCCGTGGAGATGGCGCCGCGCTGTCCGCCGGCAGCCCCGGCACGGATGTTGTCGCTGCGCCGTGGCGGATGGCGCCAGGCTGTTCGCCGGCAG
Source organism: Lolium perenne (assembly GCF_019359855.2). Lineage (NCBI taxonomy): Eukaryota > Viridiplantae > Streptophyta > Magnoliopsida > Poales > Poaceae > Lolium > Lolium perenne. The sequence goes on along the minus strand of NC_067248.2, from coordinate 25,982,106 downwards.
CCTCATCAAGGTTGGTGTCGTCCTCGCCATGGCGGATGGCGCCGGGCTGTTCGCCGGCAGCCCAACGTCGTCGTCCTCGCCATGGCGGATGGCGCCGGGCTGTTCGCCGGCAGCCTCATCAAGGTTGGCGTCGTCCTCGCTATGGCGGATTACGCCGGGCTGTTCGCCGGCAGCCTCATCAAGGTTGGCGTCGTCCTCGCCATGGCGGATGGCGCCGGGCTGTTCGCCGGCAGCCCAACGTCGTCGTCGGTGGCATGGTGTAGAGTCGGAGATGGAGCCCGGATGTGCACACCGCCAGCCTTGACGTCGTCGTCCTCGCCGTGGCGGATGGCGCCGGGCTGTACGCCGGCAGCCCCGACGTGGCCGTCGTCGGCCGTCAGCTCCGACGTCACCGTGCAGCCGTATGCGTGTGCTTGGAGAGAAAGAGAGATAGAGGGAGGAGAAATATTCAACCGTGATTCTCACCGTTTGGAGACGTCACCTTCATATCCATCGCTTCTTCCTTCTCCTGATCGATAACGTGTGTGTATAGTGCTTGTTTGATGTCAATGGATGGGTGTTGGTGTGATCTGCGCGTGTATGGCGTGGATGTATGGTGCTCCTTTTCTTCAGGTGCGTCGCTGACCCCCCGAGCTGCGCCTCCGGCTGCTACGTCTTGTGTGTTTTTCTCCTCCCCAAAGAACGAGCTGTGTCTTCCTTTTATAGGCAGCCGGCGATGGATAGCTGCGCGGAGTCTCCTTCCGCGAGTATGGCGGCAGCAATGTTTATCTTACGCTCGCACGCCCACGCTAATAGCGATCTTGTTTTTGATGTTTATCAGATCGCTCTCAGCTGGCCAAAATATCTTGTGAGGCAAACCGATCAGTGTACCGGCCCGCACGCGTATACACGAACTGGCCGGTGTATATGCACGGATGTACGTATTTACTTTTGTGCTTGTACTCGTATGCCTGTAGAAATCAAAATAATAAACATAATTGATGAGTTAGTCGCTTCACGTTGCTAGCTTAGGCGCTCGTGAAGGTGAAAGCTGCCTGTGTCATAGCCTCATGAAGCTCGATGGATCCATCAATTGCTAAATTACTATCTTCACGTATCCACTGAAATGGCCAGCTCTACGCATATTGCTTGTTGTTCAATACTAGCTTAGCTTGCATGTTTCGCATACCAGTACATGAATCGATCAACTATTTTATTTTCACGCCAATTTGCCAAGCAATGAAGCACTGCTGTAACTTATACAAAATCACGTCGAACACCTATAGAAAAAAAAACATTAGCTCATATCTCATGAAAATTCCTTTGCTACAATCAAATATGCGGAAAAAGTTTATTTTTGCAGCTTTTGGGTAAAAAAACACAATTTTGGAAGCACGGAAATAGTTTTTTCTCGAGATATATTTATCTTTTTTTACATAGGCCAAAAAAATGTTCTTTTTCTACGAACCTTTGTGTGCAAGCAAAAGAATGTTCCGATGTACACCATTGATTTTTGTCAGATTTTTTTGACATCCTAAAATTTGTTTAAAATATAATTTTTATAATAGGTGCATCTACACCTAAGCCAAAACACCATGTCCATGATCATAGGGACTATCTTAGTGTCATATGGATCATTGTATATTTGTATGGTCTGACAACAAAAAAAAGATAGCGAAAGACATGGCACTAAAGGAAGTAATCGGTCCAAGGTCATCGCTATGTTATCCACAAGGCTATCTAGAAGCAAAATGTAATCCACATAACATAAAAGTGAAGGCTATCTATGAGCAATCCACAAGCTCAGAAGCTTGTGGGAAGCCCAGAAATTTGTACGTTACCGGCAAAGAATAAACTAATGCTCATACGTTTCCAAGTGCAGTATATAAAGTGATAAAATAGTACTCTTCACTATAAATCTTTTGGCAACTTTTATGGCGTGTGGGTCTACCTTAAGGTATGCTTTTGCAATATAGATAGTGGTAAACTCTATTTGCCACGAGCCTTGCTCGATGGGTCTCAACAGGCAATTTCGACCACGACATAGGTGACATACTTTTGAATTGAAATGTGGCATGAGGACATTGGTCGGGGAATAAATCCAGTATAAAGAAAGTGTCTTTCATCATTTTAGGCTACCCCTTTCTCACGGTTAAGACCTTTCGTACGAGGATAGAGGTGGGGAGAAAGATTCCAATTTCGGACAAAAGGGAGATGCACGGAAGTTATTTACTCCAACCCACCCGGCCAAGGGACTACTCGCTAGCCCATGCTATCTCTAACTTTTATAGGGAGAAAACAACTTTTATCATGATGTGTGAGCAAATAAAAAGTGTTGGTTCCTACAATGAAGACTAATTTTATTTTATAACTATAACATTGTATTTGAAGAAAAATGGATTTCTTTTGCACGAGGGGCTACCCCACCTTGTGGACGATTTTTTGTCTATTCAAGTCCTTTGTAAGTTTTTAGTCCCACATATAACATACCCCAACTCTAAACTTTATACATCGGAACGCGAACGGACGGTGCGCACAGCTTCTGTGACGTGCACTAAGAGCATCTCCAGTCGCGTCCCCCAAACCGTCCCCCAAAGGGATTTGGGGCGCGCCGGACAGAAAATGCGTTCCAGCCGCGTCCCCCAAAGCCCTTTTTTGTCCGGCGCGCCCCTATACGGTGTCCGGCGCCCCGAGCCCGTCCCCGTCCCACAGGGGACGCTCCGGGGACGCCGGACACAACGAAAAGCGAGGCGGGCTCCCACATGTCGGCGACTATTTGCATAAACCGTTGGTTCGCGCCTCTTTTCTCGTCGCTCCTTCCTTCCCGCGCCTCCCACCCCACCGCCGCCGCTGGATTTCCCGGCCGTTTGGGCGTACGATGCATCTGCGAGTCGGCACCGTTGTCGTGGCGGGGCTCCCGCCGTCGTGCCGCCGCCGCCGCGTCGCCGGCGCCTCCCGAACGCGCCGTCAAATCCGCCCCACCTCCGCGCACGAAGGTGCTCGACGACTTGCCGAGTAGGCGCGATTGGTCGGCTGTTTGTTGCGTCGTCTGCCTCGGCGCAATTTTAACCATTGATTTTGCTTTAGCCATGGACGGCGATGATGAGATGGTTGCCCTGCTGCGGAGGACGAGCAAGCGTTCGACGGCGACCTGCGGGAGCATTTGCTGATCATCGCGTCCCTCCGGGACATGCTTGACGCTGAGGCGGAGGAGAAGAGGAAGAGGCCGCGCCGCGAGGATCAAGGCCGGGAAGAAGGAAGTCGAAGCCGGCGAGAGGATGGAGGGGCATGCCATGCTTTGCGGAAACGACTACTTCGCCAGACGGGGCAGCACATGCCGACAATTTTCGGCGCCGGTACAGGATGAGCAAGGGCCTGTTCATGAATATCCTCCACGGCGTTCGAGAGTTCGACCCCTACTTCAAGCTCAAGGTCGACGCTGTAGGCGTTCTCGGGTTCTCATCCATTCGAAGTGCACCGCCGCCATGAGGATGCTTGCATACGGAGCACTGCCGATACACGGGACGACTACCTTCGCATGAGTGAGTCTCTGCCATTGAGTGCATGTACAAGTTTTGCAGAAATTGTGGTGGGAAAGTTTGGCAAATACTACTTGAGAGGGCCAAGCGAGGAAGAGGCGCAAGGATCATGGCACAAAATGCTGCGAGAGGATTTCTGGAATGCTTGGAAGCATCGATTGCATGCAGGCCATGGAAGAACTGCCCGTTTGCTTGGCAAGGTATATACAAAGGGCGTCATGGATATTGCGGTGTGGTGCTTGAAGGCATGGCAGATTATGACTGTGGATTTGGCATTCTTTCTTTGGCATGGCGGGATCACACAATGACATCAACGTGTTGCGGCGGTCTCCGGTGTTCGGCGGACTAGTGGAAGGGCATGCTCCACCATGCAACTATGAGATCAATGGCCACCAATATACCAAAGGCTATTATCTAGCCGATGGTATATATCCAAAATGGGCCACTTTTGTCAAAACAATCTCGAATCCATCAGGTCTGAAGAATTCTCACTTTGCTACACGACAGGAGGCTTGCAGGAAGGATGTCGAGCGGGCATTTGGTGTGCTTCAAGCACAATTTGCCATTGTCCGGTACCCTGCTCTAAGCTGGTCTCACGACCAAATGTGGGAGGTGATGCAGGCTTGTGTGATCATGCACAACATGATCATCGAGGATGACCGCAAGAATCATGTTAGGTCACATGTTGGTCCCTATGAGTGTCAAGACCCTCTCGCGGAGGTTGATCATGAGTTGCCTGCAGATTTTGCTGATTTTCTCGCCATGCACGCAGAGATCCGTGACAGCAATGTGCATGAGCAACTTCAAGCTGATCTCGTTGAGCATTTGTGGAGGATCAAAGGAAATACCGTGGCACCTTGATGTATCATCTAGCCTTTTTTATTATATTTGATTACTTGTTTTATTGTTTGTTGTAATTTAATTTGAAAACAATCCTCGAAAACATTTTTTTTCATATGCTACATTTGATATAAATGGTTTATGTGCTAAAAAAATTATTTTAAATGTTTGGGGGCGGCGTTTGGGGGACGCGGCTGGGGAGCGACGTCCCCCAAACGCGGCACGAACAAAACACGTCCCCCAAACGCTCAATCCGGCGCGGTTTGGGGGACGGTTTGGGGGACGCGGCTGGAGATGCTCTAATAGATCTGGACCGTCCATCCACCCACCAAGAAGAGGAGGAACCCGAGTCTTCGCCAGGTAGCCAGGCCCCACACACAGAGAGCCAGAGACAGACCTCTCCCATGGCGGAAGCCGACGCGCAAACCCAGAGCCGCGCCCACACCTCGCCGCCGGCGGCCCCGCCGGCGGCGGAGGCGACGGGCGAGCCGATCCGGTCTCCCCAGGTCAGTAAACTCCTCCCCGGCCCTTCGATTTGTCTGCTCCCCGTCCGTCCCCAACGAGTAGCGCCATGGCGTAGCGGGAGATCGGCTCCTGCTCCACGGCGCTCAGATTCGGTGTACGTTCGTGTTCTGGAGGTGGAATTAGGGAGTTCCGAGGTATAGATTCCGTTGCTTCCTTGCCGGGCGGGAAGGCGGCGCCTTGGCCCTTGGCGGAATCTCCGTCCCTTTTGGGTCTGTCTCCGTGGCGATTCGACCAAGATTTCGTCGCAGCTGATGCACGAGCTAAGCTCCTTCTGGTCTTCATGTTTGCTTCGATCGTTTCACTGGGTACATCGGGACGATTGAGATCTCATGATAAGGGAACGCTATGTAGTTTCAGTGAATTTGGTTGAATTAGTTGTACTGAATGCTTTAACATGACTTTATCCACACTGTTCAGTTTTAGTTTTTGGAAATACCATGCGCCCGACAGTAATACTACCTTGTGATGATGACATGTGCGCTGTCTCCTCCTGTTGTAATGCAGGTTGGCGCTCCAAATGCTGCTTCTCCGATGTTTCCGCTCATGTACCCGATGCTCGTGCCAGGGATGATGTACTCCCAGCAGGGTGCGGATGATCTGGCTCAGGGTCCAGGGATATATGCCATACAGGAGAATCAGTTCATGGGAGGCTACGCTGCAAAGACATTCGTACCGCTCACTTACAATATTCCAACGTGAGTTGTTTGCTCCTGAGGGTAGTAATTTCTATGAAAATGCCTTGTGTGGTCATATAACTTGAGAAGGGTCATGCTGTTGAAAAATTTGAACATGGTAGGAGATCAGAATGTGCAACTAGTGCGATTTAAGGGTTTGTAAGATCTATCTGAAGATCCATATGCTCAGTCCATTGACTTTGATAGCTCTTTTCAGAACAAAAGTAGATCTGTGACAAAAGTATAGAATAAAATGTTATGTTTAAGTGTGACAGTATATCCAGATCTCCAGTGAGTTCTGCTACTGTTTGGGTCTGTTATTCAACAATGACGAGCTGAGAGATTCATGAAATAATTGATTACTTTTTGGACTTTTAACTGTGATGTTTTTTCATGAAATCGTTACATTTTCTTCTGCTTTATTCAAGCTTTGTCAAAATCTCTTGAAGTTGTGATAAAAGAAATCAGAGGCAGGGTGCAAATTTTAGTGGTCTTTCTTATTTTTTCTAGGGGCACTAAGACAATGTTCTGTTCTTCAGTAGCACATATATCAGTGTATGATAGAAATGAGTCATAATACATCTAAGGAAAGACATTAGGCATAATAACTTCACTAGAAAAATAGCAGACATCTTCTGCCTTATTACAGTCATGTTGTTAATAACTGAGTAATTTGCTTGAGTACTCCAGTAGCACCACATTATCCTATTTGCTCAAGTAAATTTACTTGAACGTTGCTTAGGTACTGTTTTTGATGCTGTAAGTTTAACTGTTTAAGTGAATCCACGTAGAACAGTTATACACACTTGCAAATGCGATAAGTTTCATGTTCTCAGTTGTTGATAAATTTGCAAAGCCTGTGCATTTTTCTACTATGTTAAACTGCCTTTTCATCCAGGAATATCTGCAAAAAGTGGAAAGACTTATGGTTGTACGATCTTTACTTATTTCTTCCATCCTTTTTTGTTACAAGTGAAAGCGTCGGTGCATTGGCTGGTGAAGAGCAAGGACAGGATGCTAGGCAGCAAAATGGCCCCCAAAGACAAGTTGTAGTGAGGAGGTTTCACTTTGCTTTTCAGCTTGACCTGGCCCTGATCATCAAGTTAGCAGCAGTGGTCTTCTTGTTTAGCCAGGAAGGATCAAAACAGAGGCTGTTTCTTCTCATACTGTTTGCGTCCTTGATTTACCTGTGAGTTCCTGGCTTGCTTCGATTGCGATGCTTCATTGCCTGTTGTCTTTCTGCAGTTTGCTCTTCAGTTCTATAGTATAGCCTCTCTTATGTTGCTAGATAACGATGGAGTTTCATCTCTTCCAGATATCAGACTGGAGCGATTACACCATTCTTAAGATGGCTCCAGCGAGCGGGAGGTGTGGCCGCTCGTCCACCACAGGCTCCTGCTAACCGCGCTCCTCTGGCTGCCCAGAATGATGGCAATAATCAACAACCTGGTAGCTCTCTGTTACTGCACTCCGTAATCTGCGTTATGCACTGTGTGTTGTGTTTGTTTTGCCCTGTTTGTGTCTTGTATTTCAGTGACTAGAATCATTCCTCTTGAATCTATAAACACGATGAAAATGTTATCATTATCCTTTTCGCTACCATCACTTGAGCGGAGTTCGACGCTTGGTTCTTTATGGTTTACAAGGCAGAAACTTTCCTAGCACTTGCACGATCTAAACTTGTATAAATTATACCATAATAAAGTGGCCACCGGTAGCACCAATAAATATGATAGATGTGTAAGCTGTCTTGTCATGCTGACACTTTGGCTCATGAAATGATATTTGCTGCTGTAATATGTTAAATATTTTCTGTTTGTCAAACTTTTACTCTAATTACTAGTATATTTTGTTTTAACAAGGGGCACCAATTATCTGCATTCCTCAGTTAGCAGGCAGTATCAATGCAACTAATTCTTGCATCTATTCACTTTCTGCTTCCTAGGTGGAAATGTTGCAGATCCTGCAAACCCTGACCAAGCTGTGGAGAACCAAGAACCGGGAGCAGCAGTGGGCGACGAGAACCAGCAAGGGGCAGAAGGAGAAGCGAACCGGCGCAGCTGGCTCGGCGGCATCTTGAAAGAGATCCAGCTGGTTGTTGTAGGGTTCGTCGCGTCACTTCTTCCTGGTTTCCAGCATAATGACTAGGCTACATCTTGTCTCCGCGGGGCATCGTAATTGTTTCTTGTGACATAGAGGGAGAGACAAGCAGATGAGATATATAAAGTGGGTTCAACAAATAAGACTTGTGTAGCATCTGTTTGTTATATAAAATTGACTGGATGCAGTGTATTGTGTTGTTTTGAAGTCTCCATTCTCCTGAAACTTTGATTCTCCATTCTCCTGTTTGTTATATAAAATTGACTGTAGCACCTTTCTCTTTGATTCTCAATTCTCCTGAAACTTTGATTTCTCCTTGAAGTCAACTTTTACAAATTATAATAAACAAAGTATATTCCAACGGCACGAGGACAATGGTGAACACCAAGTACAAACTTTCCTAAACTTTCGGGAAAAAAATATAGAATTTTGGGGAGACCAGGTTATATATATATTTTTTTTTTGAAATTCTACATCAAATTCGTTTAGAAGTGTGAAAGTGTTAACCCAATTTGGTGATTAATAGTGACAAACAATACATCATCACTATTTATACATAATTTGTTCTGTTCTTACATATGGCTATAGAACATCACCTTTGTAACATATACTCCCTCCGGTCGGATTTAATCGACGCGGAGGGAGACCTGCTCATGTATGCCATTAGCTGGTGAGTGCGTCAATTAAATGCGTCCAGAGGTAGTAGCATGTTTTTGAAATTGGGTTAAGTGCCCTTTTGGTCTCTCAAGTTTTGCAAAAGTCTAATTTTGGCCCCTCAACTCTGTTTTGGTCAAAATCTGTCCTCAAACTTTTAATTAATTTTTATCCTTGACAACGATTTAATAATGATGGTTGACCGATTTTTGTCTCTCTTTTTTGCCATTGTGAACAAAATTAGTCGATTTTAGTGTACATGGGATCATTTATCCTCAGTCAACAAATAGAAGAAATCCTCTTTTCCTAACACACATGTGTGTTGGTGCAGGCGTCCTCGCCACTTCAGCCGCCTCCGCCTTTCCTCCTGACGTAAAGCCCTCGCATGTCCGCCGACTCTGCTTTTCTCGCTCGGCTTATCCCCGCTCGTAGTGCCAGGTACCGCCGCTAGGTGTTGGGGAAGAGTTAGCGTTACTACGCCAAACGAATAATAATCATGACCTTGCCGACAAACGTTCATAATGTTGATTGCATAACTGATCTCGAGGTGAGATGGTCCTACATGAACTAAACCTGTCGAAATCAGTCCACGTTGGCGAAAAAGTAGAGTGAAAAACCGGTCAACCATCGTTAAACCGCTACGAGAGACCAAAATTGGACTTAATTAAGAGTTTAAGAGCAGGTTTAGGCAAAATAAGAGTTGAGGGATGAAAGTTAGACTTTTGCAAGACATGAGGGACCAAAAATGCACTTAACCCTTCGAAATTTTGTTGGAAAACTTTGCGCGGAGTTTTCATTGTAGGCTTCTGCCGAATACTTTCTTGTATTGGGTAACATTTCAGAACTTATATCAGCTTGAACTTTAAAAAAAAATTATATACAAGAACTCAAGAAGGCAGAGCCCATGGAAAGAAGATGAAAAACCACAGGACAGGAAAGGGAGGAAAAACCGCAGTCCACCGCGGCATTGGGGTCGGCCGCTGGATAGAATAGACCACAGTATTACACCTGCGCGTGAGTCCACCTCAAAACCCCACTCCACCACACCACGGCAACACATCGCCGTCTTCAACCTACCTACCAGGCCACACCACTCCCCCACAGAACCTTCCAGAACCCCACCACCATGGCGGCCTCGCTCCTCTCGCGCGCCGCCGCCGCCGCCTACGCCGCCCGCGGCGCGCGCCTCCTCCCCAAGGAAACCCTCCTTCCCTCCCTCCTCCTACTCCTCGTCCTCGCCGGCACGCCCCCCGCGGTCGTAATCCCCGCCGCCGCACCCCCCGCCTCGATCCCTCCCATCTGACTTCGTTTTTTGGTCTCGTGCAGGGCAGGGTCGGATGGGCGCGCGCCGCGGCGGATGGCGCGGGGTTCGGGTGCGGGCCGTCGCCGATGGCCGCCTTCGGGGTCGCCGCGCGCTGCAACGCCACGTCGTCGTCCGCCGTGTCGGAGGCCGCCTCCGCCGCCACCTCGTGTCTCCACACGGTGCCACGGAACGAGCCCGTCGTGTCCGCCGAGTGGCTGCACGCCAACCTCAGGGACCCCGATGTCAAGGTACTGGCCGCTGGAGCGTGTCTGTTTTGCTCGAGGGAGTGTGCAATTTGAGTCGTCGTTGATAGTAGTAGGGACAATAAATCTAGCTGTTCAGCTTGTGACGTTGAAAAAGATAGTCCTACATACGTGAATTGGTATTTTAGGTGTGCGAGAACTCGTGGGGATTTGTTTCGTTTTAGCTGATCTCAATTATTCATCAAAGGAAAAAAAACAGTTCAAGTGCATATACACATTAAAAAAGTCAGGGACCCCTTTTCCGATGCTTGGTCTGCGGCTCTGCGCAATTTAGACCGCATTTACATTACAGTTTGAATCTGCTTCCGAAAAGACAAGCTGTGTTACTTGAAAAGGAAGTCCGATCGTGGAGCTTTTCTTTCTAATTAGTCATCATTGCTGACATATAGACTAAGGAAGTCAGCAGCAGGAATAATAAAACAGATACTCACTGCAAGCAGGACTAACATATAACTATAGCATTCATGGGATAGTCCTCTCGCTGTTAAATATCTCCATTGGCATGAACTGCATCTTACTCTCTTATTGTTTGTCAAGGTTCTTGACGCCTCTTGGTACATGCCTGCGGAGCAAAGGAATCCACTTCAGGAGTACCAGGCAAGGATTAAAAAACCATGTCTCTCATTCATGTTCTGAAGTTTGAAAAATTCTCAAGCACGCTATTATGCCGTTACAGCTATTTGAGGGTTTTATATGTTTTATCGTATTGTTTATTTATGAATCCTAATCCTCAAGTTTTTACTTTAATCTTGTTCCTAGGTGGCTCATATCCCTGGCGCCTTATTCTTCGATGTTGATGGGATATCTGACAGAGCATCTAGTGTAAGTTCTTCTCGCGGATAACTAATTAGTTGCATGAAATTTATAAGTGCACTACTCCCTCCGTTCACAATTAAGTGTACGTTTAGCTTTGTCTTGAGTCCATCTTTGTTAAATTTGACCAACTCCCTACAAAAATTTGTTTCACCAATTAGTATCACTAGATTCATCTTGACATTTAGTTTTATAATATACTAATTTGATGTCACATATGTTGCTGCTTTTATGTATAAGTTGGTCAAATTTGAAAAATTTGACTCAAAGAAAAGCTAAACGACGGAGGCAGTTCTTGGTTACGTCACTCTGCAGTTCTGCTTTTCTTTACTTCTGACATCCTTGTTTTTCTCGATACTTGGTTTAGCGGTATATTCTGCTGTAAATCATAACTATATTATGGCATTTATGCACTTCAATAGTAGGCATGGACACTAACTGATGAAATAATGTAGTCTACTTTGTGCATTTTTACAAAGACATTGTAACAGCCCCATTTCCATTGGTAGTGAAACCAAATGTCCAAAACACATGGCCCCATACATCAATCCATGTGCATAGGTAACATTTTAGAGACTTACACCCTAAGTGCTATTCTTTTGCAGACCAGCAGCAATAGCCTTAGCCAACTCCGGATAATGAAAATTCAGAACAGGCAAACCGAAACTGCAACCGCCATATGATACGTAGTGAATACATCCAGATAGCCTTCTTTTGTTTGTGTGGTGATATGGCGATTCCTGTTTTAGCAGTCCCTTATTTGTTAATTCAAAGCCAGAGTTACTGAAGTTCGTTGTCTTGTAGCTACATGGGCTAACTAAGCAATAGCACTAATTGGTTTGGTGGTAGAAAAGTTTCTCAGTTCCTAACTTCCTATTCCCTATGTTAGTCTTCTTACTTGCTATTTTCAACAGTCACATTAACTTAATGTATTCTTTTTTGATTCAGTTGCCACACATGCTGCCATCTGAAAAAGCATTTTCTGCTGCTGTATCTTCCCTTGGCATCTACAACAAAGATGGAATAGTAGTTTACGATGGGAAGGGGCTATTTAGCGCTGCTCGTGTTTGGTGGTAAGTTTCTTTATTACTTTCCTTCCAAGGAACTAAGTAAAAGAAGCTAGAGCAGTAGTATGGCAGAAACAAGAAACAATTATTCTTATCTGTTCTTAAATGATTAGAGGTTCATTACCAGTACATTTGCAATATGGTTCATTTGTACTGGCTTTGATACTTAACTACACGTCCCTGATGCTTGTTTCCTCGATACCAGGATGTTTCGTGCTTATGGACATGACAAAGTTTGGGTTTTGGATGGTGGTTTGCCCCAATGGCGTGCTTCTGGGTATGACGTCGAATCAAGCGCCTCCAGCGATGCTATCTTAAAAGCTAGTGCTGCTAGCGAAGCAATCGAGAAGGTTTACCAGGGACAATCGGTAAATTGCTTTTAATCTTCCTCTTTTTGTTTTTACCAATTCTTCATCAGGAACCTCAGTGAGCCTTACTAGCACTACCGAGTACGGACTTACCAACATCTTAATTGTTATATCTAAATAATTTTCAGTTGTAATGGGTGTGTACTTCAACATCTGATGGAAGAATTTATATTATCATTTATATATTCTGTGTAGGTTGGTCCCTCCACATTTGAAGCAAAGTTGCAGCCTCATCTTCTATGGAATCTTGATCAGGTTAGAGGTGTTCAGCCTGGCAAAAAATGTTTATGAAGTTCCCCCACTATTCACTAAATTCATTCTGCATGTTGGATATAACCGATATACACAATTTACTCAGGTGAAAGAGAACATCGATACCCAGACACATCAAGTTATAGATGCTCGAGGGAAGCCTAGGTACTGCTAATATCTTATGCTGGAAAACCATGTCATACATGTAGGCTGTTTATAATGCCTTCTCCTTTATCCCTATCGCGGTGTCTTCTAAGATACTTATAGTTTATCCTACCCAGAGTTGCTAACAACTGGTAGCATGGATATTTTTAGCTACAGCAGAAAAATCTTTGAATTTGGTAAACATTTCAGTAGCTAAATAAGTTGCATACTGCATCACTGCAATGCACCTCATAGATATGCCAAAGTGGTCCAAGTGGTTATATTAAGCACAAGATAATCTCTATAGGCATAGGATTCATCGTACTATCCATCTACAATATCATTTGCCAATTAGTCAGTGCAGCTTTTGCGTTTTTAGTATATGTTCTATCAATCTGTTCAACCATGATACTCAATGTAGCGCTAGCCTAATAAAATTATAGGCAATGTTAAGTTGGTTCAAGTTTTTGTTTTATGAACTGGTGGTTTTAGTTTACTAATTGTGCTAGATTTGGTTTAATATTTTCTGCAGAAGTTCAATGCTTCATTGAGCTGTGTGCAATTCCTATCAGTGGTTTACTGGTTTTTTATATTCTGACACTTAACTTGTACATCAGATTTGATGGTGCAGTTCCAGAGCCACGTAAGGGAATAAGAAGTGGGCATGTGCCTGGGAGCAAATGCGTTCCTTTTCCTCAGGTTGAAATTTGCAATTATGTAGTCCGTTTTGTGCTGTTCTTTAGAACGTGATGTTTTGGTACAACTTGCGATGTTGTTATTTGTTGTCTGTGCTTACAAATATGGTAATTGGTATATCTTGTACATATTTCACATTATTCTACCTAATATATGATACAGTTTAGCTTATTTTGAATATGATTTATTAAAGTAAATGTTTGTTTACTTCTAGTTACTGTATGCCTTCTTAGAGTCTGTACCAGTCAAATATTGTTAAGGTTTGACCATCGATAAAGAAAAGTACACTTCCATAATGTATAAAACTTTTGTGTATGGCAACATATTTTCAATGAAACTGTTGGTCGAAGTATCTATGTCCAAATTGACTTGTATTATGACACAGTATTAATGTTGTACAAGCCTAAGTCTATTACCTAGCATGTTAGATTTGGTTGGTGGGGCAATGAAGGGTTGCTAAGTCTTGTTTGACTTTTCTCAGGTGCTTGACAGTTCACAAAAGCTATTACCTGCAGATGAGCTCCGTAAACGATTTGAACAAGAAGGTACTTCGTTATCCATGGAGATTTTCTGAATTTTTTTTTCCTGCTGAATGCTCTCCAGTAGTAAGGCCGTGTTTGTTTTGATTGGAATATAAAGCTTGCTGATGGGGATCGAGGCCCACCCAGTAAAATCTAATAACTTCATGTTTCTCAAATTAATAAGACCAGGAAGATTTGTTATATAATTGAATATGGTCTTACTGCCACCCTTATTTATTTTCCTAGCGGTATTTAATGTAGAAATAGAACTATGGTTGTAGCCATTCCAATATTTCTAATCATTACTCTGGTGTGATTTGAAATCAGGTATATCACTTGATCAACCCCTTGTGACCTCTTGTGGAACTGGTGTGACAGCATGTGTATTAGCTCTGGTAAGGCTATCTCTGGAACTTCAGAAGCGGGATTTCCTTTGCTGATGCTTAATTGTTTTGCTAAACCAGTAAATCCTATGATGTCATGTCAGGGTCTTCATCGCCTTGGCAGAACAGATGTTGCAGTATATGATGGATCATGGACTGAATGGGGTGCTCACCCTGACACTCCGGTTGCTACCGCTGTTTAGCCTTATGTGCAGTTCATGGAGGACCATCTAATGTACTTGCGCTTTACCGCGATTCTATGGAAGAAGGCAGAAGGCAGGTAAACTGAAGAGGTATGCTGGGGAAACAACGCGTTCGGCGTTTTCAATGTAAATTATCGAAACAGAGAAATGTCGAATATATGCTATGTAAATCAATACTCAATGCTTGACTCTCTTAGGGTCTCCTCTCTGTGCCCAGGCAATAATATATGACATAACGTTCCACTTTCAATGTTTATATACACATATTTTGGAATTTCTGGTGTTGTATTCTGTACAGATAGTCAAAAATCAATTTGATGCTACCGCTAATCTGGTCTAAAAAGAAAAGTCCCATTGATCAGCTTCTCATTTCAGCAAGGAGGACGTTTCAGTCGAGCTTGCTGATACATTGGTACCGGCGCTGCTGCTACTGACGCCTGTTGCAGCCGAAGATGTGCCAGTGGTGCTGCTGCCACCGGTCACAGCCGAGGATGTGTAAGTGAAAGCACCAACCTGTGGCATGAAGGTTGCTACCGGCATCCTCTCCGGTAGGCTTGGCAGCGGTGCCTCAAAACGCAGCACATTGATGGCCTGCCTGATCGACGGTCTCAAGCTCCGATCAGGGTGAGCGCACCAGAGCCCGACGATCAACACACACTCCATCTCCTTGCCCATGAACTCCCCTTCCAGCCGCTCATCGGCGACCTCAAGGATCTTTCCCCTACCGTACCAGTCCCAAACCCATTGAGCCAGGTGGATGGTGTCGTCGTCCTTGTGCTGAGCCTTCACCAGAGGCGGCTTGCCGCAGGCAATCTCAAGGAGGACCACACCGAAGCCGTAGACATCTGATTCGGCGTTTGTCTTGCCAGTCATCATGCATTCCGGGTCCATGTACCCCATGGTGCCGGCGAGCACCGTGGTGTGCGAAACTCGGCCATGGTCGACGAGCCTGGCGAGCCCAAAGTCACCAAGCTTGGCGGCGAAGGAGCTGTCCAGCATGATGTTGCTAGGTTTGATGTCCCTGTGCAGGACGCACTGCTCCCACTCCTGGTGAAGGTACAGAAGGGCAGAGCCCAGTCCCAGCACAATCTCATGCCTAGCCGGCCATGGCAGCACGGGAGCATTGTTGCCACCGTAGAGGTGCGTGTCGAGGCTGCCGTTGGGCATCAGCTCGTAGACGAGGAGAAGCTCGCCGCCGCCGTGGCACCAGCCGATGAGCTGCACCAGGTTCCTGTGCCGGAGCCGGCTTATGATCCTCACCTCGGAGGCGTACTCCTTCCTCCCCTGCTTGGAGCCCTTTGAGACTCTCTTGATTGCCACCTCGAGGTTGGATTCCTTGAGGTGTCCTCTGTACACCGAGCCGAATCCTCCTTCCCCGAGCTTCTTCTCGTCGGAGAAGTTGTCGGTAGCGATGGCGAGCTCGCCGTAGCGAAAGCGCTTGGGCCCAGTCCCTTTCTCGAAGTCGTCCTCCATGGTTGGATCGTCGCCATCGAAGAAGCTGCCCTCTTCCAGCTGCTGCTCCCTTTCCCCCTCAAGGATTCTAGCTTGCTTTCGGCGCCGCCGTCGTAGGGAAATACAAGTCAAGGAGCCCAGTAGAATCATGAACGCTACAGAGCCGACAGAGAGGCCAATCACAAGCCCTGTTCTTGACGATGGGGGCGGTGGCGGTGGCGTTTCAGGCTGTGAAGATGACGACGGCGGTGGTGGTGGCTGCAACGGTTCAGGCGGCAGGGTGATGTCGAAGGCGCCAATCTGGTAGCGCAGATAGCAGCTGTATGCCTTGACGGCGCCGGCGGACTGGTTCTGGAACAGCTCCGGCAGCTTGCCAACCACGGAGGAGAGGCACCGGCTGCACTCGCTAGCGTTGAGGTCCCTCGTGCACTGCCCCAGCCCGTACACCTGCCACGACGCGTCGTACGCCGTGCTCCCGTTGGCGATCCGCGACGGTGTCCCGGCAGCGCGCCCCGTGAGGTCGGACGTCAGCCGTAGCCACGCCCCGGCCATGGTGTCCGGGTTGATCGGGAAGGGCACGGTGAAGGTCACGTAGAAGGCCACGTCGAGGTTGGCTGTCCCGGCGAAGGGCGGCGCCGGCTTGTACTGGAGCACGCACGCGTCGTATGCGGCGCGCACGGTCCGGCTTCCGGGGCACACCGTCATGATCCCGGCGCGAGCACCGGCGAGACACTCCTGGCACTGCGACGCATTGCGGTCGGCGTAGCACATGATGAGGCCGAAGACCTGGTCGGCCGTCCCCGGCGCCCCGGCCGTGGCGTTGTAGAACCAGCCGTTGCTTCCTGCTGCTGCGGGGAGGCCGGCGAGGAGCTGGTCCAGGTTCTTCTTGTACTGGCTGCCAGCGGTGTAGTTATCTGCAGTCGAGCAAGAAGGCGCAAACGGAAGCACGCCCTGACCGACCACCGTGGCACACAGCGAGGCGACGACGGCGAGGAGCAGAAGGACACGCCGGGAGGAAGCCATCAACGGTGACTGGCCGGGGATCGGACGCCCTTGCCAGGACGAACGTGCTTGCTTTCTGAATATCTCGCGCGCCTTTCCGACCAATTTGTTGCATAGGTGACTTCACGTCGTCACCTACCTCTCTGTCGTCTTGGTTGCAGATTTTTCTTAGCAGCAGGTGCAAATCAAGATTGACGATTGGAAAAGTTAGATCATCCGTTGCTCAGGATCTGTCTTCAGCAGACATGTAAATAGATTTAGACTACGGACCGTGTCAAATCATCCCGCTTTAACGACTCGGGCCAATTCTTATGCTCACAAGTCAGAAAAAGCCAAGTCTCTGCTCCAATCACTATTAGTGCTGCTGCAAAACATTTTTTCCCTATCTACTACCTCTATCTACTAATAAGTATATTTCTAATGTTTATCCTAATTAATTATTTTAAAAATTCTATCAATTTATAAGGAAAAGTAGCAACATTTATGACACTAGCTAGTATCACCAGATTCGTTTTGAATGCAGTTTTATAGATGTTGTTTTATAAGGAGTATCTTGTTTTATAGAAGTCCAAGAGTAATAGACCAATTTAACGTCATATGTGTTGCTATAACTTTTTACAAAGTTGGTCCTTTTTTTATAAAAAAATGTAGGCAAAAGTAGAAAACACTTTTTGTGGATGTAGTAACCAGTTCGGATAAAACGAGAGCAAGTCTGTAGACCGTATCAACTCATCTCATTTTAGTGATTCACTTGCCCGTCAATTCTTGTTGTGCTGAGAGGTTAGAACAAGTCCAGTCTTTGCTCCTATCGCCATCTCTCAACATTTAGTTTTTGCGGGTTCACCATGCAAAGCATTAAACTACGAAGTTCAGGTGAAGTGACAGTTTCCTCCCAACGCTTGATTAGGTGGTCATGTTTTTCAGAATGTAAATGGGCCGTCCGCTAGAAAATTTGCATACCCCGCTTCAGCCACATATTAATTTCATGGATTTTGCGGCCGCCACTTATTTAGTTAGGTGTTCCTTTTAAAAAAACTTATTTAGTTTGGTGGTTACCTACGGCTCATTAATTGCCAGCTAAGGCTGGACCTTAATTTTTCACCCTAAAAGGTAGAACATTGAATTTCTCCCCCTACTCGCCGTTGGTGGCAGAAGAGTTTGGTCGTCGCCATCCATGGCTGCCGCACACGCCGGTTCATGTTCCACCGTGGATGAGCATATGCTCCAGGCGGCTAGATGGAGACATTGGTTTGACGAGTTTTGAGGATGACTGCATGAGATCCTTTGTCGTGATTCTCGTCCTGCACTTCCAGGCGAGTGCAATCTGGCCGAAACAAATTCTGATTTTATTGCAACTCAGAACACTCGCCCTGGGAAGAAACAAAATAAGGGCAAATATATTGCGAAATCTGGGCAAGGCTCAACAACAACTGGTGATTCTGGGACTGATCTGAGGAACAATGCTATGGAATATGCAGAGATAACTTGCTACAATTGTGGGAATCCTGGACATCTTAAGCAGGGCTGCCCCATGCCAAAAGCCTGTTTTATTTGCAAGAAACCAGATCATGAATACATGACTGTCCAGATAAAAAGCAACCACATGAGATGGCGATGTACTTATCAATGTGGAAGATGTTGCTAGCTACCCAAGTTTTGTACTTGTAAAAGAAGGGGTTCAAGTCTTTGTGGTTGCTTGGGATGGGAACCTGGACTATTTTGCTGACATGGGAACAACAACAACAACAACAACAACAACAACAACAACAACAACAACAACAACAACAACAACAACAACAACAACCAGAGATGTGATGCTTCTGGGAGAGGGGCTAACACTTAATGCAACTGCATCCCCAACTTCGAATCAGAGAGGTTATGCAGCCACAGCCGCATGTGGCTTCCAATTCGAATCAAGGGGCTCCTTTTCAGAAGATCTCTCCGTGCTAGAAATGTAATGATCCAAACCATGCTGCCAAAGATTGCAATACTGTGATAGTGCTAAGCACATTACTGAACGATGTGTGCATGCTAATCAGCCCAAGCCAGTGCTGAAGATGGTGGGGTTTGCTACAAAATGGCTCGGTGTGTCAATAAACCAACTCAGAATTCAGCTATTAATGGAATTGATTTGGTGGAAATCAAGAAACAAAAGGTGACTGCTGAAGGACTGGAACATGTTTTTGATAAGGTTTTTCAACATTGGAAGGAAGTGGAGTGCCAAGGCAATATCTGAACACAGATTCTTGGTGAAATTTCCAACAGTAGAGATAATTAAGGAATTGCAGATCTTTGCCAAATTCAACCAAGGCAATGACATATGATTGGAGGTTTCCATGCGGGATTCATGTGCAAGGGCAAAAGCAAACCTACACTCCATTTGGGTGAAATTCACTGGTATTCCAGATGAATTATTACACCATGAATGTTTATACACGTATTTTGGAGTCTCTGCTGTTGTATTCTGTAACTTCTATGAATCAAATTCTGTATCACTTTTGCCTCTATAGGTAGTCAAAAATCAGTCTAGTGCTACACCTAATCTGGTCCCAAAAAAAGACCCACTGTTCTGCTTCTCATTTCAGCAAGGAGGATGTTTCGGTTGCTGATACATTGGTGCCGGCGCTGCTGCTGCTGCTGACGCCTGTTACAACTGAAGTGCTGCTGCTGACGCCTGTTGCAGCCGAAGATGTTCCAGTGCTGCTGCTGGTGCTGCCTGTCACAGCCGAAGATGTGGAAGTGAAAGCACCAACCTGTGGCATGAAAGTCGCCACGGGCATCCTCGCCGGGAGGCTCGGCAACGGCGCCTCGAAGCGCAGCACGTTGACGGCCTGCCTGATCGACGGCCTCAGGCTCCGATCGGGGTGAGCGCACCAGAGCCCAACGATCAACACACAGTCCATCTCCTCGCCACTGAATTCTCCTTGAAGCCGCTCATCGGCAGCGTCAAGGATCCTTCCCTTGCTGTACAAGTCCCAAACCCATTGTGTTAGGTGGACCGCGTCGTCCTCGTGCTGCGCCATCACCAGAGGCCGCCTGCCGCAGGCGATCTCCAGGAGGACGACACCAAAGCTGTAGACGTCCGACTCAGCACTGCTCTTGCCCGACATCATGCATTCCGGGTCCATGTACCCCATGGTTCCGGCGAGCACCGTGGTGTGCGATCCACGGCCGTGGTCGACGAGCCTGGCGAGTCCGAAGTCACCGAGCTTGGCGGCGAATGAGCCATCCAGCATTACGTTACTTGGCTTGATGTCCCTGTGCAGGACGCACTGCTCCCACTCTTGGTGAAGGTACAAAAGTGCAGAGGCCAGTCCCAGCACAATCTCATGCCTGACCGGCCATGGCAGCACGGCGGCGTTGTTGCCGCCGTAGAGGTGCGTGTCGAGGCTGCCGTTGGGCATGAGCTCGTAGACGAGGAGGAGCTCACCGCCGCCATGGCACCAACCGATGAGCTGCACGAGGTTCCGGTGCCGGAGCCGGCTTATGATCCTCACCTCGGACGCGTACTCCTTCCTCCCCTGCTTGGAGCCCTTGGACACTCTCTTGATGGCCACATCAAGGTTCATGTCCTTGAGGTGTCCTCTGTACACCGAGCCGAATCCTCCTTCGCCGAGTTTGTTCTCGTCGGAGAAGTTGTCGGTGGCGATGGCGAGCTCGCCATAGCGAAACCGCTTTGGGCCTGTCCCTTTCTCGAAGTCGTCTTCCATGGCAGGATCGTCACCGTCGAAGAAGCTGCCCTCTTCCAGCTGCTGCACCCTTGCCTCCTCGAGGAGTTTAGCCTGCTTTCGCCGCCGCCGCCGTCGTAAGGAAATGCAGCTCAAGGAGCCTAGAATGACCAAGAACGCCACAGAGCCGACGGAGATGCCGACCACAAGCCCTGTCCTTGAGGAGGACGACGTCGGTGGCGGCGGAGGCAGCGGCGGCTCAGGCGGCAGGGTGATGTCGAATGCGCCAAGCTCGTACCTGACGTAGCAGCTGTAGGCCTTGATGGCGCCGCCAGTATCGTTGGTGAAGCGTGTCCTGAGCTGGCCGACCAGGGAGGAGAGGCACCTGCTGCATTCGGACGAGTTGAGGTCCCTCGTGCACTGCGCCAGCCCGTACACCGGCATCGTGGCGTTGCCGTCGTACGGCGTGGATGAGTTGGCCACCCGCGACGGCGAGCTCGCAGCCTGCCCGGTGAGGCCGGTCATGAGCGTGAGCCACGCGTTGAGCATCTTGTCCGGGTCGACGGTGACGCCGGGCCCGCTGGCGCGCACGAGGAAAGGAACGGCGAGGTCGGCGGTCCCAGCGAAGGGCGGCGCCGGCGAGTACCGGAGCACGCACGCGTCGTAGGCCGCGCGCACGTTCCGGCTTCCGGGGCACACGGTGGTGATCCCGGCGGGAGCTCCGGCGAGGCACTCCCGGCACCGCGCCGCGCTGCGGTCGGCGTAGCACATGATGAGGCCGAAGGCCTGGTCGGGCGCTTCGCCGGCCGTGCCGTTGTAGAACCAGCCGTTGCTTAGTGATGCCGCGGGGAGGCCGGCGAGGAGCTGGTCGAGGTTCTTCTTGTACTGGCTGCCGTCGGTGTAGTTGGCGGCCGTGGAGCAGGTAGGATTGGCCGGCTGCAGGATGCTGCTGTTCTTCTGAGCAACCGCCGCGGCGGCGCAGAGCGAGGCGACGAGGAGGGCGAGGAGTGGAGGAACACGCCGGGAAGATGCCATGGACGGTCGCGGCCAGGATGATCGAGGTGTTTGGTTTCTGAATGTCTTGACGCGCCTCTCCGATCGACCAATTTGTTGCATAGGTGAAAGTCTTCACCTACCTCTCTGTCTCCTTGGCCGCAGAATTTTGTTATGAGCAGGTGATCAAGATTGACGGCTCGGCTGCTACTTAAATACAGTAGATTTATAAACTCCGATTGCTTAGAATCTGTCTTAAGCAGCAGATACGTACTAACTTAGAATTTTAGACTCTGGACCGTGTCAACTCGTCTCATTTGATTGAATGATGCACAAGTCAGAACAAGTCCAGTTCTGGATCCAATCACCATCACTGCTGCAAAGCATTTAACTATACAAAGTTCAGATAAAATGAGAGCTCATCAGCTTAGAGCTTCGAGATATGGTCAAAGCAGCAGCGTGGACGAGTGTATTGGTTGGGGAAAGTTTTGGACGCCGTCATGCTTGACTGACTGTGTCATCAGCGTTCGAAGCTTTGCTTCTCCCCAGTGAAGGAATTGACAAATTGACGCAGCACGTGCACAACAGATTACTTCTATCCTTCTCAACTTGTCTGATCCAAACCAAAGGGTATATTAGGAATATTTTACCAGCAATCAAGCACCGACCAACAGCAGGTCAGCAGCGCTTGTTCACTGAAAAGCAATGGCGTCACACCCTCTCCTAGTGTTCCGTTATAAGGCGATTTTTTAATAATATTTTTTCCCATTAATTCTACAAATAATACTCGATTTTATTCTTTTTCAAAAATAATACACCATCGGGTTAGGGAAACCCGATTAATACTAATCGGGTTAAAGAAACCCCATTAGTACTAGTCGGCCCCTAGCCTGCATGTGCATGCATGCATGTGCTTGATGCTAATCGGTTAGTGTTCCCCGATTAGTTCACCCGACGGTGTATTATTTTTGAAAAAGTTCAAAATTAAGTATTATTTATAAAATTAACGAAAAAAATAATATTATTAAAAAAATCGCCGTTATAAGCTGGGTAGATTCACGTTTACCCTTACAAAAAAAATGTGGAACAAATTTCAATGAGGGCATCTCCAGCAGGCCGATGCATCTCCAGCAAGGTAACTATTCTGCAAACTCCTGTGATGTTTTACTGTTGGTACAAAGGTCTGTATATGACCTGCTATGGCAATGAAAATTTCATTGTGATTTTGTCTCTGTAGGATTTGAGTTGTGTCTCTCCTAGGTACATGTCTCATCAGACTGACATCAATGAGAAGACTCGCGGCATTCTTATCAATAGGCTGATAGAGGTAAGAATTTTACTTGTTGTTTGGTGGATTCAGGAAGTAATATTAACATGCTTTGTGAAGTTCTTACATACCTCAATGTTGTTTGTCCCATGCAGATTCACTATAAACTTGAGCTTCTTGGAGAGACCCTATTCCTCATACTGAAACATCCTAGACAGATATCTAGCTCATGGAAATAGATTGAGGGAGAAATCCAGCTGGTTGGTATGACTGTCATGCTGGTCGCGTGCAAAATAAGAGGAAGTGAATGTCCCTGAGGTGGTGGATCTGATCCTGATCTGCGACCGCGCCTAACCTGGGAAGATATCCTTGAAATGCTAATAGTCCTACTACTACACATCCTCGATTCAGCCCCAATAATATCTTGCATCTTCAGAGAACTAACAATAGGAATATACAGGAGAGAGAAATTGTGGACATTCTTGAGTTCCACATGTTCGTTCCAACCCCATACTCCTTCATGAGAAGGTTCCTCAAGGCACCCAAATTTTACAATAACGTAAGTTTATATTTCACATTATACTTGTATATACATGGATCTTGGATTCTGAATCATCAGCTGGAGCTCCCGTGTTTCTTCATCACCTAGCTGAGCCTCGGCGACTATGTGATGACGAAGTTAAGGACGTCGATGTATGTTGTGGATGCAATATACACTGCCCAGTGCACCATCAAAGGTTTCAAGTCCTGGAATAAGCGCCACAAGCTCCATACCAAGTACTCTGAAGAACCGCTGATGTAAGAAAGAAAAACACTTTACCTGCCCAATCTCTCATTCTACAGATCAATTTCAGTAGTACTTTGCTACTCACATATATTCTTGGTTCACTTGGTCATCATGGCAGAAGTGAACCAACACTCGTTTTCTGTTACCATTGGGTGATCTATTTTTTTGTGCCGAAATTCAAGAAACCTTATCTGATTATCTGCCGAATTTTCTGTGCAACTCATCATCGAGGACATCTGCTACGACCTCTAGTGTTGGGACCCTGATTATAAGATCACTGTTGGGCTATGGTTGGGAGGCCGATGACTCCTCCCCTCCCCTGTGTAAACTTGTCACAGAGGCGTCACATCGACATGTTGTCCAAGCGTTCACCTCAGGTAAGAACAATCCATTTCTCTAATCACCAGTTTTCCAACTCGCCCTCGATATACATGTTTCCTTCTCACTGAGTTGAGATGGTGGAAACAATGGATGACCAAGTCGAGAGATGGGCGCTTCAAGGAAAAAAAAGGCCTAATGGCTAGCTGAACTGGTAGTTTCATCAACCTGTAAAATGCATTTTTGTATTGCGAAGATATTTATTCCTGCAGGTTTGTGGCATGCTAGCTGCATTAATCATTAGTGGTACTTTTTTTTTTTTTTGAATGACAGCAGGAGAGCTGCTATTTCATTGCAATAGTAGAAGAGATACAAAAGAGAAGGAAGACCCAAAGAATGGTCCTCCTAAAAAGCAAAAAAGAAGGAACAATCAACCCGGGTCAAAGGGAGTCCCACCGGACAGGTCGACAAGCGGGATTGGCGCACCCGCCATTCTCCAGGTTGCAGCTTCATCCTCTAGCCGGGATATGAACGCACCCACCGGCATCTCCTTCTTCTCAAAAATCCGTCTGTTTCTTTCCTTCCACAATTCCCAGCAGATTAGATTGGAGGCTGGGAAGATCTTCTTCCTTTGGGCTTTGGGATGATTGCCCACCATGCCCTTATACCAGTCATGAATGGTGATGTCCTTGCCGATCCACTGTGAGGGATTTAGGGAATCAAGGTCAAGAAGACGCGCCATGTGGTCCCAAACCTTAGTACTGTACGGGCAATCCATGAAGAGATGGTTGGCCGTTTCAAGGTTACGCCGGCAGAGAGGGCAGAAGTACTCGTTGTCCCACTGTCTCAGAAGCAACTTGTCCGCTGTGAGAACTCTGTTTAGCAGCAGTGTCCATATGAAAAACTTACACCTAGCAGGGGCCCAGCCCTTCCAGATTAGCTTGCTAAAATCAGAGCCGACTGCACCCAGAAAATGCAACCTGTAGGCCGACTTGGCAGTGTATTCCGGCTTGTTCCCGAATCTCCACAAAATATCGTCAGGCACGTTTGTGAGACTGACCGATTCAACCAGTTGTGCAAGCCTGATGAGCTGCGGCAGATGTTGCACATCCAGGTGGTGGCGAAGATCAATCATCCATTTTTCATTTGTGAGGGCATCCTTGACCGTTCGGTTCTTTCTCACCGAGATTTTGAATAAGTCTGGAGCAATCTCAGCAGGAATAAGATCGAACAGCCACCTATCAGTCCAGAAGGTTGCTTTCGCACCGTCTTCCAAGGAGATTTTGGTTGCAGCAGCAAATAAGGCCTTGTCCTTTGTAGAAGCCGGAATCTGTAGATGGGCCCAAGGCTTGTTGGGCTTCTTCCACTTCTGCCATAGCCACCTAAGTCTGAGTGCCGAGCCAAAGTCTTTTATGCAGTGGACCCCCAGGCCACCCAAAGCTTTGGGCCTGCAAACCTGTTTCCAGCTGACACGGCACTTCCCTCCATTGCAGTTTGCCTCTCCCGCCCACAGCCATGCCCTACGGCGGCGGTCGAACTCCTTTCTAACCCATGCCGGCATATCGTTGATCGTCATGAGGTAGACCGGCAGAGAAGAAAGCACTGAGTTAAGCATCTCAAGGCGTCCGGCCTTGCTCAAAAGCCTAGCCTTCCAAGTGGCGAGGTATCTGTCGACTTTGTCAAGAAGCGCTTGCCAATCAGCTTTATTCAGTTGTTTCAACGCTAGGGGCATCCCTAGGTAAGTGCAAGGGAAGGAGGTAACAGGGAGACCAGTGGTACTTTGAACGACTACGTTCAAGCTATTAGGTGTCCCCAAGTCTGGTGCGTGGGGGAAATGCTGATGTATGGTTTGCCTGGTGGCTAGGCATGGCCGATGGCCTTTTGTCAGCGCTGAAGGCGACGGAGGCTACATCCTGTCACTGATGGAGTTGGAGGCTGGTATCGTGGCAAGGTGGGAAGAGGGTCTGTGTAGGAAGGTAGGAGGTGATGCTTTTAAAAAAAAAAAATATCTTAGCCATTGTGTTAGATGTTGTTGCTAGCATAGGATGAATTGTCGTTATTATTTGTATCGATCCAAGATGAATCTTGTTTTAAAGTTTGCTACGGATAATAGAATTTTTTTCACCTATGAGTCATATCCAAGCTAAGTATGCTGTGAGAGGAAATTTCCCTACTTCCTGTTTGTGTTCCGATGCATGTCAAAGTATTAAAGTTGTCTTTTTTTTTCTTTCTTTCCTGAAGCAAGAAGCCGCGCTAGACTAATGTTGGACAAAGGTTCAGATATTTGGAACCATATGGTTTAGTGCGTGCAATAGTGCCTCGCGGATCAATCGGAAAACGGTGTAACTATATATGTATTTTAAACATAACTTGGTAGAGTGAACCATAAAATTAAAACAAACGGCATCTTCTTCCTACTGGTACCAATCTTGTACAAAAAAGCTAGTACCCCCTCAGCGTGAAATGCACATATTAAGAAAAAAATGTAGAGTAAGTGGATGAATCTTGTGCCCAATAATCAACGATTCCGGTCTGTGATAATAATAGTCAGGGAATGAGTGATTCACGATCCTACAATTTCGGGATTTAAATCCAGCAGAGTTATAATGTATTATATCACATATGGTAGGGTGATGCGAATTTAATTGCTGGCTGTGATTCCCGGTAATTTAATCTATATACTAGTTGGAGAGTCCTCCGCCAGTTAGAGCAAGTACAATAAGTCCTAGTCAGCTGACTATAAGGATTAAAATAGTATATTATTGCTTAGTTGGAGGAGAGAGAGGAGGAGAGAGAAGGAGAGTGGGCTCTTATGCAAGAGCCAGCTCTAGCACGTGCTCCTAGGCACTTTGTGAGAGTGAAAGGTGGGTCACACATTGATTAAGTATTACTACGTACTACATTTTTATAGCTCACTATTGTATATGTTGACTTTAAATTGGCTATAGATGACATGACACTTGACTTAGACTAGTCATAGTGGGGAGTAACATAGAGTAGTAACATGGTGCATGTTACCACTCTATGTTACTACCTCCATAGTGGATAGTTGCTTATATGTGGTATCATGCATGTTATATTTATTAGATTTGTAGACTCATCTTGTCTTGAGATGTGTGATGTTAGACTAGTCACAATGCATAGTATCATATAGAAGTATCATGCGTATGATACTACTACATGTTACTATCTCCACAATGCATGGTATCATATACTAGTATCATAGTCTCCATATATTAATTGTTTTGTAGAATCTCAATGCAAATATATGTACAAGATTTACTTGACATTAATTTTTTTAGTAGTATGTGCTATGATACAGTATCTACCTATGATACTAGTACCCTCTCTCTCATCCTTAATTGCACTGCCACATCAGTATTTTGCATGCATGGAATGCATGATACTACCTATGATACTCCCATTGTGGGTAGTCTTATGGTAACATAGCTAGTTACCACCTCACTCTCTTTCTTCATTTATTGGCATGCCATGTCACCAAAATGTCTTGGGATGTGTGATGTTACTAGCTATGTTACTTCCACTATGAGCAGTCTTAGACTGCTCATAGTGGAAGTAACATAGCTAGTAACATCACACAGAGCAGTCTTTAGACTGCTCATAGTGAAAGTAACATAGCTAGTAACATCACACATCCCAAGACATTTTGGTGACATGACATGCCAATAAATGAAGAAAGAGAGTGATGTGGTAACTAGCTATGTTACCATAACATCACACATCTCAAGGCAAAATGAGTCTACAACATAATAAATGACACAATGCTTATGAAGGTAGTAACCTAGACTAGTAACATGGCATATGTTACTATTCTAAGTTACTCCCCACTATGACCAGCCTTATAGTCAGTAGCTGACTACACTATTGAAATTGCTCTTATGCATGCGTTAGTATGTAAAAAAATCAGCACCGAAGCCGGCCGGCCGGCATGCACGCACGCGCATTAATCTGAGGACGTTTGGCTTCCACCCGTGCTTGCCGGGGGCACTGATCTACTGCAGTAGAAACTAATCCTAGCGCTCCATTTCTCCCAGCAACCAAGGAGGATTGGATTAATTACGAAACCAGTAGTCTTGTTCCTGCCCCACCATTTTCCCTCCACAAAATTCGAATCACACGAAAACCTCTGAGTCACACTCTATAAATAGTAGGAGGGGTGGAGCTTAACGCGTGCGTCGTGTGTGACGACTTAGACTTAGACTCTTTACTCGTCGAGGAGAGGAGAGGAGAGCTCTGTCGCCCAGCAGCTTGTGTTGTGTGTTTGACGATCCGTGATGGCTGGCCGGCCGCGAAGAGGAAAGGATCTGAGGGCAAACAGGTGGATTGATCGATGTTCCTTCATTGGTGATTATTTCCTTCTTCAGATCATGATGTTTCCTCTTTATTTACTTATATTTCGTAGACAACGGAGCACCCTTCTTCTACATAACAGAAAACTTAAGTCAGTGCAAACCTCATGTGGTCGCTACCAGGACACATGCGGGCTCTATTAAGTCCATTGACTTTGCTAGCTTTTAAAATAGTCATGTTCATAATTGGAAAAGTAATGCTTTGGTTTTAAATGAAGGAATGATATGAATACTCAATGGCATAAGCAAGGACGAACTTGCGTAGTTGACTGCAATTATGCAGCCTAAGACTTCGAAACGTGATATAACTTCAAATTCTAAAAATAGCATTATCGGCTGGTAAAGATAATGTTTAAAGGATTGATAAACATGCTATTATGCATAAGTATGAGATGTAATCATTCTACGCGTAACCTAACCCGGATAATTTATTATGGTTTGGTTATGGTGAGTGGATTCACAAACATGTATCTGATTTGGGTTTTTGGTTAACTTGAAATGAGATCGTGGCGGTGATGTACCAGTACCACGATCGGCAGGAGAACGTAGACGATATGAAGCGGTATACGGTATACAGATATGTAGATACAATAAGTTTGCATATGGGTTTAGACGGGCTCATAATTGATTAATTAATCAACAATATTCTGTTACAAACTCAACTCAATAAATTATTGAACAATGTTCTTATTTCTGTGGACAATCAAACAAATATAAGCTTACAAGTTACAAGGGCAATAGAAATAAACAAAAATGAGCAAATTTTGAAGACAGGCGATAAGGAAATTTCTGTTGTCAAAATTTGAACTCATTAATTGGCGCGAACGTAACGTCCGTCTCTCAGCTGTAGAAGCTTGGTCTAAATCACCAAAGTGGTTCCGGCGGGAGGGTGACGTCGAAGGCGCCAAGCTGGTACCTCACGTAGCAGCTGTACGCCTTGACGGCGCCGCCTGCCTCGTTGGTGAAGCGTGTTCTGAGCTGCCCGACCAGGGAGGAGAGGCACCTGCTGCACTCCGTCCCGTTGAGGTCCCTCGTGCACTGCGCCAGCCCGTAGACCAGCGACGCCGCGTCGTAAGGCGTGGTCGCGTTCGCCACACGGGACGGCGAGCTCGCGGCGCGCCCTGCGAGGTTGGTCATGAGCGGGAGCCACGCGTTGCGCATCCTCTCCGGGTCGATGGCTGTGCCTGCAACGGTCACGTAGAAGGCCACGTCGAGGTCGGCAACGGAGAAGGAGGGTGTCGGCGAGTACCGGAGCACGCATGCGTCGTAGGCCGCGCCCACGTTCCGGCTTCCCGGGCACATGGACTTGATCCCTGCCGCTTCTCCGGCGAGGCATTCCTGGCACTCCTTCGCGTTACGGTCCGCGTAGCACATGGTGAGACCAAAGACCTGATCGGGTGTCCCCGGCGCTCCCGCCGTGCCGTTGTAGAACCAGCCGTTAAAGGCGGCGGCCACGGGGAGGCCGGCGAGGAGCTGATCTAGGTTCTTCTTGTACTGGCTGCCGTCGGTGTAGTTATCTGTAGTGGAGCAGGAAGGCGCGAACGGCAGCACGGGCTTGCCGTCAGAAAGTTGGTTCAGATATACCCAGAATTTGAAAATACATCTAGAAAGAGAGGTGTGTGTAGTACTGAGCGTGCATGCGGGATGGGTGCGCTCGATCCCTGCCATAAGACTAGCTGGGCAGTTTCCCTTTCCAAACATAGCTCTATGGGCGGTACATATTCATGTACCTGGTGTGTGTGTAGTTACACGACCACAATCTATCGTGCCTTTCTCCCGGAAGCCACCGCCGGCGATACCACGGCGACGCCGTCAGCCGGATCCTTCACTGGCGGCGGGACAATAGGTACGTACACAGCTCCACATCCGCCCCCGCCCTGCGACATACGCCCTGCACCTGAAACCCTAAATAAAATCCCCTTCAATTTTTGGTGCAAATGAAGGTTGGGTGGCGTTTGTTCTAGGTAGGTCAAATTGAATAGATCTGGTTAGCAGTTCTACTCACTTTGGAAATGATCGCTCCATTGGATGTTATTTAGTAATCTGCTTAAGTAATCTGGCATGAATGATATCTAATGTTATTTAGTAGTATGAAACAATTAGCAGCAGCGCAGCTGACGTATCCTTGTGCACTTTCAGATTATACAGAGAACTCCATACTGTTCCTTTTGGTAATTTATTTATACTGACCTGGTTTAGAATTAGGAGCTGGAACCTCTCGACACTCATATACAATGCTGACACACTCGATTGAGTAATAGTATATGAGAAAGATCAATGCATCTTTTGCGGAAATTCAATTCGGCTCATGTGTGCATATGCTCCCTCTACCGAAAAAACATACTCCGTATTTTGAAGTGTATAAAAGTTTTGCAAAAAAGTTCTACATGTACATCTCCACAATATATGGCGTTCGTCAAGGTTCACAAAAGCCAATATCTATTATGGTCTATGTAAAAAAGAGAAAATTTATTTTCTGAAAAGCCTTATTTTAAGCATCGAATTTTGACTTTTTTACACACGCCACATGAAAAGTCAATTCTTTTATGAAACAACTTTGTGGGCTTGTACCACGTGAAGATGTACATGTGAATTTTTTATTTCAGTTTAATAGATATTTCAAAATGTGTCTAAGATGCATTTCAAAATAAAACATGCATATGCTCCGATGAGGCAAAACATCACTCCCATCTTTTGATGCTTCTATGGTTGTTTGTATTTGTACTCTAAACTATGCTGGCTGCAATTTCAGACCTTTCATCAATGGTAAAGTTGAGGTGAGAAAGGAGCTTGCACATCCACGTACTTTTGGGAACCTACCAATTTTATCAATGTTGGCAAATTTTGTGTTTGTGCATATCTGATAGATCTACCACTTTTGAATTGATTATCATGAGCCATCAGCCTTGACAGTAAACCTATATTTGCGATCTTTGTTTCAGTAGACATGTAGTGTTAGTTTTTTGGAGCTGTGACTCACATTTTGCACCTTTTTTTTTTGGTTAAAGAGCATCTGCTTCAGTGTTGAAAACATGCTGGGAAGTAATAAGGGTGGGGAGAATCTCCCAACAAGCTCGAAGAGGAATGAAAGAACTGATGATCTCACAAGAACATCCACTACGAAAAATAGAATTTGCAATGAAGTAGAACCAACCGAATCTGTGACTGCAGGTCTGATCGTCCTTCCTCTTTTCTGTACATGTTTCTCATATTTAGCTTTATCTGAGCACTCATTGACTCATAGTTGCGGTGTATCATGTTATTTTAACAAGGCCGCTTGCACCGAAACCCAATTTAAGTTGTCTGGAGTGAGCTCAGCGAAGAAGTTGCATCAAATATGTCTAAAAGTGTTGTTTCGATTGCTCTGTGCGATGGTGATTATATGTGCATTCATACTCTTCTCACTTTCCGAAATATACATCTAAGACTACTAATTACAAATTTACAATCCATTTCTGTGACGTTTTTGTGTAGGAGAGACTATGTTTTTTGCATGCTCGGGCATACCTGTACAATGTGTGGGGAATGTTACTAGGTTTGTGACTTCAGCAAGCTTGGTTAAAGCTTTCAATGATCAAAAAATATACCATTATGACTTGAAGGTTGATATGGTGCTAATCATACTTTACTTTTTATTTTCACAAAAAAAACTGTGATGATTGTTTACTTTTTCCTTCTTTATCACTCAAGGTGTTGGTGCGCCATGGAGACAATGTCGTCATTGGATTTTTGGATAAATGTGATCCGCATCTCAACGTTGTTGCTGTCAACGTCATGGACTTGCCTGATCTTCACACTGTAGTTTTCAGTCGTGGTGTGAAATTTCTGCCGAATAGTAGCGTAGTAGCTGTAGGCCGTGACGATCCACATGCGGGATACTGAATAATGGTTCATGCGGATCTTGGTACATGTCGTCCACTTGTAAAATCTCCGAGGTACACTTGCATTGCATATGAGTGTTTTAATCTGTTTTTGTTACTATATGCAGTAAAGTGTAACTCGGAGGAAATAAAAAATGATTTTTTTCTATGCACTTCTTGTTTGATATCCTTTTATTGACACTAACTTTTTTTGGGTGTTAGGTCTGCGAAGGTGGGCTACTTTTTGATTTTGATGGGAACTTTGTTGGCATAAACCTTTGTTTGGATACGGAAACAGCCCTTTACCTTCCAATGATTGTAGCTTTTCCATGGTTGATGAAGTGTGGACCCCTGAAAAATATTAAATTTCGAGTAAGGTATGTCATACATTTCCAATGGGAGACTTATATTCCCATATCCCACTCTTCCCTCCTATAAGCGATTTAATAAGGTTAGCTGTTTTGTATGCTGAACAATTTACGATGCATATGGGTTTTGCAATAATCTAGAGCTTAGGCAGTTGCTTC
Organism: Lolium perenne; assembly: GCF_019359855.2. Lineage (NCBI taxonomy): Eukaryota > Viridiplantae > Streptophyta > Magnoliopsida > Poales > Poaceae > Lolium > Lolium perenne. The sequence continues at coordinate 25,949,538 of NC_067248.2, read as the reverse complement.
ATTCGTAAAGTTTCAATGGTTTACCCTTAATAACAATTTAATGTTCTTGTACGAAGATATTTGCTGTTCTAGTGGCACCACTGCAGCCCTGGACTAGTTTAGTCATATTGTTTCAGTGTTGAAGCAATGTATTTATCTAGTTTAATAAGGTTTTTTTTGTCCAGATATAATGTGCACAATAGAATGTATTATGATGTCTCCTGACTATAGGTTTTATTATATTTGCTCAATTTGTTTGTTTTTTTCTTCAAATACTTAAATACATACTTCTTCAGGTCCTCTTGTCTCTATATTGCTCATCCTTTGTACTTTTGGGTTAGTACTCATGTTGACCTTTGTACACAGAGATGGTCTCAACAAGGATCAACTTGGGGATCTAGAACCCTTGGGTTATCCCAAGCCTCCAAGTGGTGAGTGGCCTGTAAATATTGTGGCTTTTCATGTATTGCGCCCTTTTACAATTCTTCTGTACAACTAACAAACTGTTTACATTGTATGTTCAACCAGGTGGCATGATCTTGGTTAATACTTTTGAAGAGCCTTTTGGCGCTGAATGTGGTGGACGAGTCTGGAGAAAACTAAGTGAAACCACTTCTGACATAATAAAGAGAAATATTGTTGCACTTGCTTCATTCCTTGGTGATTCTACAGTACTGTGATGTTTACTAGTTACTACTTTTCATATTTGTATCTGATCATAACAATGATGAAAATTATGACATTCAGGAAAGAAAAGGTTTTTTTGCATCCACGGGTATTTTTATTGAATGGAATGGGTGTACAACAATCTTGACTTAAGCGAGTTTGCTTAGAGAATCTGGTTATAAAGATCAGAAGATTGTTAAAAACTTGAGGGTTGGTGCTTCTAATTTTTCGGTGACCCCTATTGTTTTAGTGTGATGTTTAAGTGACAACTGTGTCATTCACAGATTGAAGTGTTGCTTCCAAACAACGATCGCGCAGAAGGGAAATTAGAACATGTTAATTTACATCAATGTCGCTCTTGTCAGCGTCAAGGACTTCTGTGATTGCCAACCAGTAAAAGTTCAACATCGGCGGCCTGATTCTGGTGAAGTGCTAGCTGTAGGACGCTGTTTCAGTTCGGGCAGACTGATGGCTGCAAAAAGGGCAAAGGTATAGCAGGCTGGACGGCAGCTTTGATTGCAAATATCTTGGATACTCCACTTGCAAAATCACTATGGTATGGCTTCTATTTCTCTCACCTAGTTCTACACGGTTGAACTAAATAGTTCGATCAGAGTATGGGTTAAACTACCATACCTGTTTGGCGTTACCAATGACTGACAAGTTCTCCATGTCTCCTGGTTAGGCTGGGATTGGAGGTCCCCTTCTTGATCTTGACGGGAAATTTGTTGGCATGAACTTCTACGACAAGTAGGTAGGTCACACACAATACCTGTCATGGTGGGAAATTCTACCTCTCTTGGAATATTTCAAGACAAAAGGGTATGGTCTAGATTTCCTTTTGGGTATTCAAGTGCCCGTGTCGTGTGATGTATTTAGGTTTCAATTAAAGGGTCTTATAGTCGTACTGAAGCAGGTTCTGTCATGCGTAGCCTCAGTTTGATGTATTCTTTATTGTCCATCATATGGCTGTTGCTGAAGGTGATGATTGTGGTAATCCATCTGATAAGCCTGACTGGACAAAGGAAGGAGATAACAGTGTTTTCTGCAATAGGTATCCTGAATTCCTGATACATCTCATTAGTATCAACTTAAATATTTCGTATTAAATTGGGAATCACTTTACATTGCTGGAAAATTACTGAATGACAGCTGGTATGTACCGAGTCCATGTTGGTATGATCCTGATGTTTTGGAAAAGGTTGAGACTGAAGCTCAACCAAGAGCCCCGGCTATCTGATTGAATTTGAGTGGGACTCTGACTCTGACTGTCTGAATCTGAATGAACTTGACTATCAATGTACGTGCAGAAGATATCCTGTCTTAGTTTATTAACATGTTTGAGTTGACTTGTAACGGTGAGAGCTGATCTGTTCGCTGCATGTATGGTGCTTTCCCCCCCTTGAACGACCCATTGTCTAGTCATGTAGTATTATCTGTTTTGTGCCTGACTTGTTAATTTGTCACAACATCTAGTGTGGCCTGGGCTGTGCCGTGTGCTGTAATAGCATTTGAATTGTGCTTAAGCTGTATTGTATGTCGTAAATATTATCCAGATGATTCTGTATACTGGGTTAGCCATGTCACTTGTTTTCGTTACCTGTTTGATGGCAGCACTGTTGTAAGAGCAACTCTAACAGAGTCCGTAAATCAAACCGGAACCGTATTTTTCTGGCCGATTTACGGTTTCGGATAGAAAGTGGCGCAGAACAACTGAACTCGCTGCTTGGCCGAAATTTTTTCTCGGGGAAACTTCACACTAGACCCCTATTAATACCGAAGGGCAGTACAGCCCAAAAATGAACGGAATTCTCACCACTCTTCCAGCGCTGTCGTCCGTACAACCGCCTCCAGCTGCCAATTTCTAGCTGCTTTGGCTAAGCTCACGGCTGCAGGCAGAACGCCCGGTGCACTGGTGGAAAAAGGGCCTTTGGTCGCGGTTCGCAACTGCCATTAGTCGCGGTTGCGCAACCGCGACCAAATTAGCGCGACTAAAGGCCCCCCCTTTAGTCGCGGTTGCTTACGAACCGCGACTAAAGGCCCGTCCACGTGGGCGCCAGGCGACCGTCGGGGCGGAGGACCTTTAGTCGCGGTTCTTCTGGCCAACCGCGACTAAAGGCCGCCGCAGGTTTAGGGTTTTAGGCCCCCCCTAAACCTGCCCCCCCCTAAACCTGTTTTCTGTTTAATTTGTATTGTTTTATTTCTTTTGTGCTTTATTGTAATTTTGAAGGAGTTTCACATATTCTACGGTACTACATATATACATGCATATGAATGTACAATTTCAAACAAATTTGAAATTAGAACCAAAAAGAATTCAAGAGGAATATACAATATATATTTAATATCATCGGATGACCATATACAAGTTTGAACAAGTTTCCATACATAATTTAATGCATGTATAGTTCTACGTCCTCGCAATGGTGTTCTCCTTTAGGATCGAGGATTTCCCTCCTGAACCATCCAGCTAGTTCCTCTTGAAGTGGTCGGAAGCGAGCTTCTGGACTAAGCATCATCCGGAGGTTATTCCTCTGAGCATTGAGATCACTCGGAACGCGCTCAGAGGTGTATCTCCGGATCACTCACAGACATAGTATCCACACAGATTGGTTCCCGGTGGCTGAATATCGCCACCATTCTTAGCCTTTGACCGCATGAAATGTAGCTCTTTTTTGAATTCACCGACCTTTGTATCTGAGAACCGTCTCCAAACCCTACGAGGCAAAGAAAATTAAATGAACAAGAGAGTTATTAGTTAATTACTTGAAGCTTAATTAGAAAATGAGCGAAATAGGCCGATCGATATAGAGCGCAAATGAATGAAAACAATTACTTTTGAATCATTTGTCTCATGTCGGCCCAAAGCGCCTTATCCATATTCAGAGAGTCGTGGACGAGACATTCTGATTTGTCAACTTTAATTACTAGCAGAATCCAGTGGAACCTGCGGACACGATACATGCACAGTACGTCATGCATAACTCATCGATTAGCCGACCACATTGTTATCACCAGGATTTGACCAAGTCAGAGGTGGACCGCGATCAAGGTGGACTTGAAGATTTTATGTTGAAGAATATACGTGAATCGGCCTTGCTTAGCAAGTTTGGGCTAGTTTGCCCTTGTATCTGTAACATAGTAGGATACGTGTCGGTTAGTTAATTGGGCCCGTGCCCGGTGGGGACTATTCCCACAATTAGAAAGTCCGCTGGACTATAAATATGTATCTAGGGTTTATGGAATAAACAACAACTCACGTTCAACCCAAAACAAACCAATCTCGGCGCATCGCCAACTCCTTCATCTCGAGGGTTTCAATCAGGTAAGCGACATGCTGCCTAGATCGCATCTAGGCAGCACAAGCTCCACGTTGTTCATGCGTTGCTCGTACTGAAGCGTCTTTGATGGCGAGCAACGTAGTTATCATAGATGTGTTAGGGTTAGCATAGTTCTTCGTATAACATGCTTACGTAGTGCAACCCTTGCATGTCTAGCCGCCCTCACGCCTATCTCAGGTGTGGGGGCGGCACCCTGCTTGTTCATCATCTAGTAGATCTGATCCGTTACGATTGCTCCTTGTTCTGCAAGGATTAGTTTAATATCTGCAATAGTTAGGCCTTACAAAGGGGGGGAGGATCCAGCGGCACGTAGGGTGGCGTTCGCAAGTCCTAAACAGGATGTTCCGAGGATCAACGTCATGTTGGTTTTTAGGCCTTGTTTAGGATCGGCTTATGAGCACCGTGCGTGGCCGCGAGGCCCAACCTGGAGTAGGATGATCCGATTATGCGGTGAAAACCCTAAATCGTCGTAGATCTCATTAGCTATATCTTGATCAAGCAGGATCACCAAGTATTCGTGCACCCCGTACGAATCATGGGTGGATCGGCTCTTTGAGCCGATTCACAGGAAACCCCGCGAGCCGATCGACGCTCTTAATTACTGTTTACGTGTATGCCATGCAGGAACTAAGCGAGGCCTCCCCATCACCTTCCTGACCCGGTATAGGTCAGGTGGCACGCCCTTGCACTTCGCATCGCCGCGTGTGACCAGAAGAGCATTGCGGGCCGTCGCGCGGAGGGTCTCGGCCAGCCGCAGCTCTAGGCTCTTCCCGGCTCTACTAGTGTTGACAGCCGCTGCCCGCCGGTGGGTTTTGGCAGTCAACACATTCAGCACGCCGGTGGGACTATCATCTACATCAACCACATCGCCATCTACATACGAGATGGCGGACGGCACGCCTTGATCACCTACGAGGAGCTGCTCGACGAGCTCAAGAAGAGATATGACGAGATCAAGGTCACCCTCGAAGCCGACCTCATCGGCTCTTTTCGAAGAACCCGTTCCCATGGCATCGGATGGAAGGGATTCTCACCGCAAGGTGCACTCGATGGGATAGATCTCTCTGCCCCGTCGGAGGAACGCACCAGGGGCCTGCGGCAGGAGATCAACTACTTGGTGGCTCACTCGCTACACCGCCACTCTGAAAACTTGGTCAACGTGTTGGAGCGTCTCGCTCTGCGCGTGATCCAGGAGATCATGAGCCACCAGTACTCGCCGTCAGGACCAGCTCTCGGGACGCATCAAGGAGAGTTGCCACTCCAGTCCCGTCCACCGCTGCCATATGCGTTGGCAGCGCCACCTGAAGTGCCGGCTACACCGGCATTCGTCGTCTACAAGATTGGTGGTGACCCTATTGACTACCAGTTCTTGACTGAGGCGCCTAAGGAGATCCCTCAAGGATACGCGTGCACGTATGTGCCAGATTGTGGCAACTGGGCACTCTCAAACCAGGCCACAACGTCAGGGACTCCGGCGCAAACAGGAGGAACGTCGGCAGCAGAGCTTGAGAAGCAGACGTGGCTAACTAAGTACGCCACCCCGACGAAACTCCCGAGCCCAGCTCTTGCAGTTGGCTCAGAGCTGGAAAAGCAAACATGGCTGGCTAAGTACGCCACCCCGGCGAATCTTCAGAGTGCAACTCCTGCAGCCAGCACAGCGGATCAGATCAGTACCATACTGAGAGACCAGTTCGGCATGGTGCCGAAAAGAAGGGCAATCGGCTATTCTAAGCCGTACCCCGACGAGTACGAGATGATCCCGCTGCCACCTAAATATCGGCTCCCTGACTTCTCCAAATTCAGTGGATCAGATGGCTCCAGCTCCATCGAGCACGTCGGCCGATATTTGGCGCAACTAGGACCGGCTTCAGTGTCGGATCAGCTACGCGTGAGGCTCTTTTCGCAGTCCCTCACGGGATCGGCTTTTGGATGGTACACCTCTTTGCCAGCAAACTCCATCCAGTCTTGGAAGCAATTGGAAGAACAGTTCCATACGCAATATCATTCAGAAGCTTCCGAGTCCAGCATTGCCGATCTAGCACAATTACGCCAGAAGCGCGGAGAAACGGTGACAGAATTCATCCAGCGCTTCAGAAATCTTAGGAACCGATGTTATTCGGTTCGTATAACTGAAAAGGAAGCAGTCGAGTTGGCAGTAGCAGGCCTTGCAGCACAGCTCAAGGACATGGCCTCCCAAGCAGATTATCCCTCGCTGGCGCACATGGTTCAGAAATTATCAGCATATGAACAGTGCCACCCAGACCTGTACCAAGACAAGTTCAAGCGTGCAGTAGTCATGGTCGATACAGAGGAAGATGAAGTGCCTGCGGGAGACCAAGAAGTAGCAGTGGCTGAGTGGACTCGGGGAGGAACCCCCGTATCCTGCAAATGGGTAAAGCCACCAGGGCCGCCCAGGGGATTTGATTTTGACGTGACCAAGACTGAACAAATCTTCGACCTCCTGCTCAAGGAGAAACAGTTGACGATTCCTGAAGGTCTCAAGTTCCCCACGGCGCAAGAGCTAAACGGAAAGCCGTACTGCAAGTTCCACAACTCGCTCTCCCATGCCACCAACGACTGCAGGGTGTGGCGTCAGCACATCCAAGCGGCGATAGAGAAGGGACGTTTAATTTTCAACCAGTACGCCATGAAGGTCGACACCCAACCCTTCCCCGCCGTTAACATGGTGGAAGTCACCTACCCTGAGGGTTGCCAGCCAGGTCCCACGTTCAGCATCAACATGGTAGGGCCTGGGAACCACTCTGGCAAAGATGGGGATGAGGGCAGCTGCTCTCATAGCAAGGACACAGAGGAGGCCGCTCCACGCGATCGGCTCCATCATGATGGCAAGCGCTACGTCACAGAGGGAGAAGTGAAGAACATAAGATATCAACGACCTCTCTCTGATCACCTCCTCAACAAATATGTGAATCAGTACGACCAACGCCGACGGTCCAACTATGATGATGAAGGAGATCGTCTGGCTAGAGAAGCCAGAAGACATCGTCGGCAGGATCGCGATGAGGAGGAGCACGAGCGCCGTGCCACGGACACATCAAGGGAGCAGGATGACAACGCCAGACACTGGGACTGCCCTTTCTTCAGACACTGCTGGGATTCAGGAATGAGCCGATTGCCCACAATCGGCAATTGCCCAGAATGTAACCAGAAGAAGAAGGAGGCAGCCAATGTGTCTGTGTTCAAGCGCTTAGGGCCTCTCCCGCTACAGAGCAAACGTGCTGAGTCACCTCGTTGGGCAGATCTTGAGGATTCCGAAGACGAGGGACTAGAAGAAGAAGAAGACAGGTACCACCGTCCAAGGTGGTGCCCTGACGGACTCAGCCGTTCACAGAAACGCAGGGTCCAGCGGTTGCGCGGCCTGGAGGAGGCCGAAAGGTTATACCTGCATACGCTAAGAAAGGCACGGCCTGATCTGGCTGCAAAGGTTCAGCGAGCCCTGGATGAAGAGGGTCGTCCACGGAGAATGGAGTGGCGTCCCAAGCAAAAGAAAGCCGATGATGAAACATCGGCTGGCACAAACATGGTGCTCGTCTTGCCGACAGAGCTTAGTACTCCACGAGTCTATGATGCACTCAAGGTGGACGACAGCAGGCGCATCAAGTCAGAGGTTGGGTTGGTTTTATCCAGCCTGACCGAGTAGCAAGATTAAGCTAATGAGCAAACCAGACGAGGCTGATCCTTGTGATCGGCCCCAAAATTTATGGAGGGACATTACAAAACCTTCATCGAACAAGCAATGTGGAGGCCGATTCCAGCGATCGGCCAAAATTATCTTCTGCACATATTCTGTTTGTGGTCAGCAACGATCTACTGGGCAGCGGCCACGTAGGCAGATGAAAGTCAGCATGAATCTTTGCGAAGCCGACGTACAAGAGCAGTGCCCTGACTAACCATGAAAGCCGATATCTGCAGTCATTTGGCAGATTCGGCTCGGGGGGCATATAGTCAGATGAACATGTGCAGATGAACATGCGCAGACATGCGTGCAGTGGAACATTGGGGGCCGATTAAGGAAAAATCGGCCAAATAAAAACAAAACCGGCATCGACGGTCAGTGACCTACAAGGCGCGAAGTAGACTGAAGAAGCCCGGGGGGCAGCTCACCCTGAAGGTTCTCTGCTTTGGGGAGCCGATTTTGTTGAAATCGGCTAACTCTGCGTAGGCGGCACATTCGGCTGATCCATTACCGTTCTCGCCTCGACTGAGACTCGGGAGGGCAGCTGGCTGGTGACTGCTCTGTTTTGGAAAGCCGATTGGAGTCGTATCGACTGGCCCTGCATTGTGATCTCCTCTGAATCGGGGTAGGAGGCCGTCAGTTTTTACAAGTTTGGATCGTCTTGTCGCTGCAAGAGAAAGAAAGGGACTAGGTTCTCAAAATAGCCGATGAATAGTCATCGGCTAAGGGATTGCGAAAAATTGTGGTCAGATACCAAATCGCAGCCTGAAATTGAGAAGTTCTTGGCCTACGAGCTTATCGACATGAGGGTCCGGCTTCATGGGCGTCCAAAAGAAAAAATCCGATACATTGCTATCGGTCTTGACAAGACAGGCGGAAGGAATGAAATTGGGGCAATTGAAGAATGAATCAAAAGAACAATTTCATTAATTCAGAGGAGCGGCTTTACAAGAAAGAGCCGATTGGCTCTCAAAAGAGGGATCTAGTACCTAGCGCACTACTACTACTAGTCCTATTCTACTAGTCGTCGCTGTCCTCGTCGTCACCGCCGTCGATGTCGTCGGCGCTGCTCCCAGGGAGCTCCTCGTCGCTGCTACCCCAGCCCGTGGCCGGAGCTTCTTCCTCCTCGTCATCATCATCGTCCTCGCTGTCCGCCCAGGAGCGGAAGCGCTTGGTTGGCGGGTACCCGGCGGAAGAGGAAGATTCATCTTCCTCCTCCTCTTCTTCTTCTTCGTCGTCATCTTCATCCTCGCTGTCCGCCCACATACGGGAGCGCTTCTTCAGCGGGAGCTTGGCGGAGGGGAAGGTCTTGGCCTTCGCTACTTCTCCTTCCTTCTTCTCAGTATCGGAGGGGAGGGGGTTCACCTCGGAATGAGGCTTGTCCTCGTTCTTCTTCGGCGAAAATGGGGGGAAGAGGTTTGAGAAGGAGGAGGAAGAGGAAGACATGGCTGGGGGAGAAGAGGGTTTTTTGGGTGCCGATGGCTGGAACAGAGGAAGGGGATAAAGAAAGCTAGTTGATCGGCACAGTTAAATAATGAGAAGCCTGGTGGAAATTTAATGTCATTACAGTTTCCAAGGAGATGACGCCGGAGCTATCGAATTTTGCAGAGAAGCTGAGAAGACAGGGCATAATGACAACGGATACTGCAACAACTCTGCTCTGCCACGACATGACCCTTCGAAAGGAAAGCATGATGATTTTGGAAATGTTATTTCCAAAACCAGGGGGGCATGTGTTATCACCAGGATTTGACCAAGTCAGAGGTGGGCCGCGATCAAGGTGGACTTGAAGATTTTATGTTGAAGAATATACGTGAATCGGCCTTGCTTAGCAAGTTTGGGCTAGTTTGCCCTTGTATCTGTAACATAGTAGGATACGTGTCGGTTAGTTAATTGGGCCCGTGCCCGGTGGGGACTATTCCCACAATTAGAAAGTCCGCTGGACTATAAATATGTATCTAGGGTTTATGGAATAAACAACAACTCACGTTCAACCCAAAACAAACCAATCTCGGCGCATCGCCAACTCCTTCATCTCGAGGGTTTCAATCAGGTAAGCGACATGCTGCCTAGATCGCATCTTGCGATCTAGGCAGCACAAGCTCCACGTTGTTCATGCGTTGCTCAAATCTTGAAGCGTCTTTGATGGCGAGCAACGTAGTTATCATAGATGTGTTAGGGTTAGCATAGTTCTTCGTATAACATGCTTACGTAGTGCAACCCTTGCATGTCTAGCCGCCCTCACGCCTATCTCGTGTGGGGGCGGCACCTGCTTGTTCATCATCTAGTAGATCTGATCCGTTACGATTGCTCCTTGTTCTGCAAGGATTAGTTTAATATCTGCAATAGTTAGGCCTTACAAAGGGGGGGAGGATCCAGCGGCACGTAGGGTGGCGTTCGCAAGTCCTAAACAGGATGTTCCGAGGATCAACGTCATGTTGGTTTTTAGGCCTTGTTTAGGATCGGCTTATGAGCACCGTGCGTGGCCGCGAGGCCCAACCTGGAGTAGGATGATCCGATTATGCGGTGAAAACCCTAAATCGTCGTAGATCTCATTAGCTATATCTTGATCAAGCAGGATCACCAAGTATTCGTGCACCCCGTACGAATCATGGGTGGATCGGCTCTTTGAGCCGATTCACAGGATAACCTGAGAGCCGATCGAGGCTCGTATTTAATGTTTACGTGTATGCCATGCAGGAACTAAGCGAGGCATCCCCATCACCTTCCTGACCAGGTATAGGTCAGGTGGCACGCCCTTGCACTTCGCATCGCCGCGTGTGACCAGAAGAGCATTGCGGGCCGTCGCTCGGAGGGGTCTCAGCCAGCCGCAGCTCTAGGCTCTTCCCGGCTCTACTAGTGTTGACAGGCCGCTGCCCGCCGGTGGGTTTTGGCAGTCAACATACCATGCACAGTACGTCATGCATAACTCATCGATTAGCCGACCACATACCATGCATGGAGTAAACAAAAGAGAATGTGCTCAAGACATAAACACTCACCCAAAATGGTAAGGAAATAGAATATCACTTTTGAGTTCCTGCTTATCAAGAAACCGCCACAGGTCTTCCTCCACGTCGGCGGGGTGATGCTGTAACGTATATCCATTAACGATGTGTGGGTCAATGAACCCAACATCATGGATGTTCCTTACTCTGCATTCCTTAATCTTCAATCTGCATGTATAACAGCGGACACAACAATATAGTTAGGACATATATATATATAGTGCAGGCAATATGAACGAGATGGGGTAGAAATAAATCACTTACAGAACGTAGCAACTGATGATAGATTTGTCGAGCTCGCGCAGATTGAAAAGCTGGAACAATTCACTCAGATGAATTTGTACATAGTAATGTTTGAAGTGATGCTCATATCCAACTTCCGCATAAATATAATCTTTGGCGTTTTTATTTTCTATGTAACCCTTGTACCATTTCAGCAGACCTTTCATTTGTGGAGGTAGATCATCTTCCTGCGCAGGCTCGACGAGAGGCCTATTCTTCACATATGTAAGCACTACCTCCTTCACTGGCGCCTCATCAAGGCCTAACAGTTCACGAAGAGTAATACCTAAGTTGGCCGCTTGTTCTCTGGCACTCGTTACAGTCAATCCCTGTGCTGCCGCAGCTTCTATGATATCGGGGGCATCCGGACCGGCGGCTGTCACTATAAGCGGGGCAATCGATTGTTTACTTTGTTCCCCGAGCTGGGCAACTCGTTTCCCGCTTTGTGCACTTTCTAATTCCGCTTTCTCGGCCTCCTCTTTCTTCTCCTTGAACATGCGTGCCTGCTTCTTTAGTTCACGTGCATAGTCGTCAGGCAGATTCTTCGCGGCTTGGGATGGTGTGTTCAAAAATGACTTAGCCCACTTCTTTTGCTCATCAGAAAATACTGGCTTGGGCTCGGGCTCTCTTTTCTTCTTGCAGTCCGTCTTCCATTTCTCATATTCAGCAGTCGCGGCCGCCTCGACTTCCTCGGCACTACGTTCCCAAGGCCTCGTGGGGAGAGGCTTCAGTGATGGCTCCGGTACCTTTGTTATCTTAGGTACATAAGGGTCCGGGTTAATAATCCAGGACTGCTGCTTCTGCTTCTTCGCCGTAGGTGGATTGGGGGGCGGCGTCTGCTTACCCGCCCGGGGCGGACTAGGGGGCGGCGGCTGCTTACCCGCCGGAGGTGAATTGGGGGGCGACGTCGGCTGACGTGAAGGAGGTGTAGGTGAAGCACCACCACCACCACCGCCACTGCCGCCACCACCACCGTAGGGGGGTGGACTTTTTGGCGCCTCGCCTGGAAACTTGATAAACTTCTTTTGCCATAGAATGAACTGGCGCTTGACATCTCCAAGTCTTCTCACCCCTTCAGGTGTAGCAATGTCAATGTCCAGGTCCTCAAACCCTTGGACTATGTCCTCCACCGTGACATGAGCATAGCCATCTTGAATGGGGTTGTTGTGCTGGAGTGCTCCAGGTTTACATGGTAAAGCACTGCCGATGGCTACCTTCATGGACATGTTCCCGATAGGATAATACAGATGACATTCTTTCATCTCCTTTATATCGTCCACGGGGTAGCGAGGAGGTTCTGGTGCAGTAATTTCGACCACCAGAGGCTCCGATGCAGTAATTTCGATCACCACCGGCTCCGGTGCACCAGCCGGTGGGGCCTCCGTGGAAGCCACGCTGCTTCTCCGCTGCTGGCTTCCGAGATCCAATGGATGATCTTCATGCTGCGTCCGAGCTGCATCTCTTTCAGCTACTAGTACACTCACGGTTTTCTTCATCACATCCATTTCCGATGCCAACCGCGCCACAACATCTGCTTCCCGATCCATCTTTCTCTTACGGCTTCTGTAACCGTACGGGTCATCGTTCTGGGGGAACCCTATTTTCCACGGAATGTGCCCCATGCCTCGTACACGTCCTCCGTGTTCAGGATTCCCGAGGGCTTTTGTCAGGGCGTCGTTCTCTCTGTTGAACTTGATCCTCCCCTCTTGAGCATCCCTCATTGCCTCAATAAGCTTTTGGGTGGGTTTAATTATTTTGCCCTGGTAAACACACTCCCCTGTCTCCGGGTTCAGCGATCCCCCATGCCCGTACCACCAGCTTTTGGCCCTTGGGTCCCATCCCTCCGTACCTGGACGGATTCCTCGCGCCCTCAGCTCGTTCTCCATCTTCTCCCACCTAGGCTCCCAAAGGCGATACCCTCCTGGCCCCATAATATGATTGTACTCCTTCTTAGCCGCATTTTCCTTATTTTTTTTCGATATTTGAAGGAACTGCTCCGATTTCTTTTGCTTCACAAATTCTGGCCAATCATATTGCAGTTTCTCATATTGTCCTTTGAAATCCGGAGTCTTGTTCTGCTTGACAAAGTCATGGGTTAGATTTTGCTTGTATTTCCGGAATGCGTCGGACATCTTATGAAGAGCGAACTGTTTGACTAGCCTCCTCCTCTCCTTGTTTTCCTCAATCTTGTTACCCTCCTCATCAAATTTTTGGTATTCCGGAGGTAGAACGAAATGTTCCATAAGCTTGTTGAAGCAATCTTTTTTTGTTCTCTTATCGACAAAAGTGAAACCAAGACGTGCCTTCTTTGGCTGATTCCACTCCTGGACGGTGATCGAGACGTTGTCTCTAACAACGGCTCCGCATTGGCTGACAAACTTGGTGGCGTTCTTGCGGGGCTCCAGCGGCCTGCCAGTTGCTTCCTCGACAACCTCGATGGTGCATGTTTCTCCTGGTTTCATCGTCTTGGTTGTGCCACGCTTTGACGACGTACTCGATTGTTTCGACAATCCGACCGAGGGCTAAAATAAGAAAGAGAGTCGCACGCGTTAGTACACACATATTTATTCAAATCAGTTAGTTTGTATCACCAGAGGCTCAATGTATATATATATACCTCGGCGCCGGAGGTGGTTGCTACTTCCAATTGAAGATCGTCGTTTATCGACGTTTCTTCGGCATCATCTTGCTGACGGCGCCCTTCATCTTCACCCTCAAGGTTCAGATAAGAAGAGATATCATCTTCGTCTTGTCCGGTCGGCACATATAGAATATCGCCGTTTATGATGCCGAAAATATGGTCTTCAGCGTCCGGATCATAGTTCTCCATAATCGGGTCAGCTCTATCGTCCGCCATATGTCAGTCCTGAAAACATGTAGTCAAAACAAATTAATTGTGTATATGCATTATCACATCTCTTCTACATATAAAGAGAGAGGGCGACGAGGGAGGCGAGGGGGGGGGGGGGGGGACGCAGTGACCGCGTGACCGAGATACCGGTGGCGGTGGCGAAAGGGCGGTGGCGAAAGGGCGGTGGCGGTGCCGAGAACACATAACCCTCGCCGCCCCCTCTCGATCCCAAAAAAACACCGCGCGTATACGGAGGGGGCGACGAGCGCTGCCCCCTCCGTATACGCGCGGTGGTTAAGTTATTTTTGTTATTTTAAAAGTGACAAACTTTTGTTAAGTTATTATAAAAGTGACCGAGAGACCGGTGGCGGTGGCGAAATGGCGGTGGCAAAAGGAGGGGGCGAGGAAGGGGTGGGAGAGGGTGTCACGGAAGAGGGAGACGAGGACGAGCGCGTTGGCGTTGGCGCGTTGAATAGAGGTAGCGTTGGCGTTGGCGCGTTGAATAGAGGTAGCGTTGACGGCGTTACATTTTTATGAATAGAGGTAGCGTTGGCGCGTTAGCTGACGTTAGCGTTAGCGCGTTAAGCGGCATCGCCGTTCAAATATAAAACAAAGTGAAATTTTAATTCATTTTTTATTAAGTCAAAATTTTAGTTCATTTTTTATTAAGTCAAAATTTTAGTTCATTTTTTATTAAGTCAATTTTTATTAAGTCAAAATTTTAGTTCATTTTTATTAAGTCAAAATTTTAGTTCTTTTTTTAGACAAAATTTTTAAGTTGTAGTTGTAGTTGCATTTTTACTAGTTTTTAGTTAAAGAAACTTATAGTTACAAAGTAAAAAACAAAAAAACGAAAAAAAATGGGCCAGGTGCCCCTGGCCCCTTTCTCTCTTCCTCTCGTTCTCTGTGGAGCTGGCAACGGTGGCGGCGACGGTACGGCGGTGACGGCGGGCGACAGTACGGCGGCGCGGCGGCAGCGGTGCAACACGGCGAGCGGCGCGCGCGACGGCCCTAGCCGGGCGCCCGGCCCCTCTCTCTCGTCCTCTCTCTCGGCCGGTGAGCGGCGCGCCGCGTGGCGGCGACACAGCGCTGCGTCGACGGTGGCGGCGCGTGGTACGGTGGCGGCGCGCGGAAGTGAGATTTAAGAGGGGGGAGAGGCGCGCGGCGGCGGACGACGGCGACGTACGGCGGCAGCGGGGCGTCGAGCGGCAGCGGAGGCGTCGTCGATCGTCGAGGAGAGCGGCAGCCTGACGGTTCGAGGAAGAAGGAGCGAGTGAACCGCCAGGCCGCCGCGATCTGTTTATATAGGATAGGCCTTTAGTCGCGGTTGGCACGGCCAACCGCGACTAAAGGTCATTTTTCGCCGAATTCGCGTTCC
The DNA here is from genome assembly GCF_019359855.2 of Lolium perenne. Lineage (NCBI taxonomy): Eukaryota > Viridiplantae > Streptophyta > Magnoliopsida > Poales > Poaceae > Lolium > Lolium perenne. Next base: position 25,934,336 of record NC_067248.2, on the reverse strand, counting down.
GCGAAAATACCCTTTAGTCGCGGTTGGCCAGACCAACCGCGACTAAAGGTCATTTTCAAAATACTTTTCATTTTCAAAATCTTAAAAATACAAATAATATATCAAAAAATTCAGAAAAATAAAACTAATTCATTTCAAAATGTTAAAAATAGAAATAGTACATCAAAAAATTCAGAAAAATAAAACTAATTCAATTCAAAATGTTAAAAATACAAATAATATATCAAAAAATTCAGAAAAATAGAACTAATTCATTTTCAAAATGTTTAAAATACAAATAATATACCAAAAATATCAGAAAAATAAAACTAATTCAATTCAACATCTTAAAAATACAGATAATATATCAAAAAATTCAGAAAAATAGAAGTAATTCATTTCAAAATGTTTAAAATACAAATAATATATCAAAAAATTTAGAAAAATAAAACTAATTCAATTCAAAATCTTAAAAATACAAATAATATATCAAAAAATTCAGAAAAATAAAACTAATTCAATTCAAAATCAGAAAAATCCAATTTCTTCCCTCAACTATCTTCCTGCCCCCCGCTTCCCCGCCAGTTCTTCCCGGGCACCTCTGTCTTATCCTGCCGACAGCTTTAGTCACGGTTGCACCCTCCAGCCGGGACTAAAGCTTACCCAAACATCCTTATCCCACCGACAGTTTTCATAGATGACACAAAAACCACCTTTAGTCACGGTTGCACCCACCAGCCGGGACTAAAGATTAGATGACCAGCTCTGGATTCCTCATCTTCCCGCCATTTCTTCCCTGTCTTCCCGCCTCTTTCTTCCCGCCTCTTTTTTCCCGCCACTTTCTTCCCGCCTCTTTCTTCCCGCCACTTTCTTCCCGCCTCCTATCTTCCCGCTCCCATTTTTCCCGTCATTTGTCACTACATATAGGTAGCCCGGCTTGGCCAACATTATCACATCTCTACAATCTCTCATCACTCTCTCATGGCTTCCACCGCACCCACTCTAACCTACCAGCAGGTGGAGGAGCTTTGCGCCTCGAACTACCCTTGCCCACCGGGCTACCGCGTCCCCGCCGGCTGGAGCCTAAGCGCCGGTGGCGTGCCGGTCCCTCCCGTCCCTCGTGTACCGCGCGCCGGCGGCCATCACGAACCACTACTACCTCGACCTCACGCCGGAGCAGCGGATGAATCCCCGCTGGCATCCCGATAACCAGCATACTTGGGACGCCTTCTTCATCAATCGGCGTGAGAGGGCGCTCGCCAGGTATGAGGAGGACGGTCTGCCTCCTGGGAACTTCCACGAGGCCGGCCGTCGGCTATGGTGGTACGGCCGGACTCTGCAGAGCGTCATGGACTACATCACGGCCGGCGATATCCCCCGCCTGCGCTACCCTCAGTTCGAGCCACGAGCGCCACCCGACGATAGCGATGACAGCAGCGACGACGACGGCGGCAACTTAGAAGGCGACGACTACCAGTACAACGGCGGCGGCTATGAAGACTACGAGTATGCATATTATACGCCTAGGCAGGAGTATGACTAAATCACTCCAAATTTCATGTATAATCAGTGGTATCTCGAATCATTCGAAAATGGACACCAAACACATCACGGGTAATATAATTCACATGATCCATTCAACAAAGTTTGGTACAATAAATTATTACCACTGTTCAAAAAATCGTCCGATTCAACGATTAATCGCCCGATTAATCCCTATTCAGTGGTCACCGATTAGCTGATAAACTCATTTATCACCCGATTAACTCATTTATCGACCGATTAATCGGCCGATTTGCCTATTAATCGCTAATCGTTAGACGACCGAGTTAACCCCGATAAGCGATTTCCTCAACATTGATTATTACACATCATTTCTTTCCTTGTGTCCCTGCTTGCTTACGATTGTGCCGTATCCATGGAGAATCCTCATCATTTAACTTAATGCTTGGGTCGGTGTTCACTTTGAAGGGCGGAATTTCAGCAAACATATTATAATCTTCTGACATGTCTGTCTTGTCCTCCACTCCCACGATGTTTCTTTTCCCTGAAAGAACAATGTGGCGCTTTGGATCATCGCATGATGTACTGATCGTTTTCTTATCTTTCCGTTACCTCGGTTTGCTACTCATGTCCTTCACATAGAAAACCTGAGCGACATCTTTTGCTAGGACGAATGGTTCGTCAAGGTAACCAAGATTGTTGAAATCCACCATTGTCATTCCGTATTGCTGGTCCACCTTTACCCCACCTCCTGTTAGCTTGAACCATTTGCACCGGAACAAAGGGACCCTAAAGGAGGGTCCATAGTCAAGTTCCCATATCTCCTCTATGTAACCATAATATGTGACCTTTTGCCCATTCTCGGTTGCTGCATCAAAGCGGACACCACTGTTTTGGTTGGTGCTCTTTTTATCTTGGGCGATCGTGTAAAATGTATTCCCATTTATCTCGTACCCTTGGAAAGTCGTTATAGTCGAAGATGGTGTCTTGGCCAACATGTACAGCTGATCTACAACATGATCGTCATTCATTAAATGTTTTCTCAACCAACTGCCGAAAGTCTCCATGTGGGCCTTCCTAATCCAGGATTCAGGCTTCCCAGGGTTGTCCGAGCGTAAAATATTCTTGTGTTTCTCAAAGTACGGAGCCACCAAGCTGGAATTGGTCAGAACTGTGTGGTGTGCTTCAGTCAGAGAATGGCCGTCCATACATATCGTTGATTTCCTTTCGATCGTGCTTTTTCCACTTAGTCTCCCCTCGTGCCGAGATCGAGGAAGACCAATCGGCTTAAGGTCAGGAACAAAGTCAACACAAAACTCAATTACCTCCTCATTTCCATAGCCCTTGGCGATGCTTCCTTCTGGCCTAGCACGGTTACGAACATATTTCTTTAATATTCCCATGAACCTCTCGAAGGGGAACATATTGTGTAGAAATACAGGACCGAGAATGGAAATCTCATCGACTAGGTGAACCAGGAGGTGCGTCATAATATTGAAGAAGGATGGCAGGAACACCAACTCGAAACTGACAAGACATTGGATCACATCGTTCTGTAACCATGGTAGAACTTCTGGATTGATTACCTTCTGAGAGATTGCATTGAGGAATGCACATAGCTTCACAATGGCTACTCGAACATTTTCCGGCAGGAGCCCCCTCAAAGCAATCGGAAGCAATTGCGTCATAATCACGTGGCAGTCGTGAGACTTCAGGTTTTGGAACTTTTTCTCCGCCATGTTTATTATTCCCTTTATATTGGACGAGAATCCAGACGGGACCTTCATACTGCTCAGGCATTCAAAAAAGATGACCTTCTCTTCTTTGGTCAGAGCGTAGCTGGCACGACCTTGAAACCGTTCCGGATGCCGGTCATCAGGGTCTTTCAAACGTTGCTGGTCCTGCCGTGCTTCCTTTGTATCATTTGTCTTCCCATACACGCCCAAGAAGCTTAGGAGGTTCACGCAAATATTCTTCGTAACGTGCATCACGTCGATTGCAGAGCGGACTTCTAGGACTTTCCAATATTCTAGCTCCCAGAATATAGATTTCTTCTTCCACATGGCTGCGTGCCCGTCAGCTCCCTTCGGAACTGATTGTCCGCCAGGACCCTTTCCAAAGATGACTTTCAAATCCTTGACCATATCAAATACCTCAGCACCAGTGTGTTCCGCAGGCTTCGGCCGGTGATCTGCCTTGCCGTTGTAATGCTTGCCTTTCTTTCTTACTGGATGAATTTTCGGAAGAAATCGACGATGCCCAAGGTACACGTTCTTCTTACAATTTGGCAAATGTACACTTTCAGTCTCATGTAAGCAGTGCGTGCATGCATTGTATCCCTTATTTGACAGTCCCGAAAGGTTACTAAGAGCAGGCCAATCGTTGATGGTTACGAAAAGCAACGCTCGTAGGTCAAATTCCTCTTCTTTGTGCTCATCCCACAGACGGACACCATGTCTGCCCCACAGCTGTAAAAGTTCATCAACTAATGGCCTTAGGTACACATCGATGTCGTTGCCGGGTTGCTTCGGACCTTGGATGAGCACTGGCATCATAATGAACTTCCGCTTCATGCACAACCAAGGAGGAAGGTTGTAGATGCATAGAGTCACGGGCCAGGTGCTATGGCTGGAGCTCTGCTCGCCAAAAGGATTCATGCCATCTGTACTTAGACCAAATCTTATGTTCCTTGCGTCAGCTACAAAATCTTTGAACTCTCTGTCGATCTTTCTCCATTGCGTTCCATCTGCGGGGTGTCTCAACTCCCCGTCCGACTTATGCTCCTCTTTGTGCCATCGCAACAACTTGGCATGCTCTTTGTTCCTGAACAGACGTTTCAACCGTGGTATTATAGGAGCATACCACATCACCTTGGCGGGAACCCTCTTCCTGGGTTTCTGGCCCTCAACATCGTCACCAGGGTCATCGCCTCTGATCTTATAACGCAATTCAGTGCATACCGGGCATTCATTCAAATTCTCGTATTCACCGCGGTAGAGGATGCAGTCATTGATGCATGCATGTATCTTCAGAACCTCTAAACCTAGAGGGCAGACAACCTTCTTTGCTTCGTACGTACTGGCGGGCAACTCGTTATTCTTTGGAAACATATTCTTCAACATTTTCAGCAAGTTTTCAAATGCCGAGTCAGCTACACCTGCCTGTGCCTTCCATTTCAGCAAATCCAGTGTGCAGCCCAGCTTTTTCAGACCATCATCGCATCCGGGGTACAGCGCCTTTCTGTGATCCTCTAACATGCGATCCAAATTCTCCCTCTCCTTTTCAGTTTCGCAGCGTCTCCGTGCATCAGCAATGGTCCGACCAAGATCATCAACGGGATCATCACGTGCCTCTTCTTCACCTTCCCCTTCACCTTCCCCTTCACCTTCAGCATCCTCCATGAAAGTATCACCGAAATGAGCAAGATAGCTTTCATCGATGAAATCATCCCCTTCTTCATCTTCTTCCATTATAACCCCTCTTTCTCCATGCTTGGTCCAACAATTATAGCTTGGCATGAAACCGGGCCGAAGCAGGTGCATGTGAACATCTCTTGAGGAAGAGTAACCCTTCTGATTCTTACAGTTAACACATGGATAGATAACAAAACCCCCCTGCTTGTTCGCATTAGCTACTACGAGAAAATCTTTCAAACCCGTAGTGAACTCGCCGGAGAGTCGGTTACCGTACATCCATTGCCGATTCATCTGCATTATTATAATATAAAATATATAATTAACCATCATGCATTTGTTAAACTAACTAGCTACAAACAATATAAATTAAACAATGAACTACACACATGCATATTTTATCAATGACACATGAAAGGTTCAAGTTGCTAACCGCGATCGAGGAGGAAAAAATAAATAAGGAAGCTCAAGTGTGGCTCCAACACTTCATATCATGTTTGTTTCATGCTCTTGGGGCATTTTATCAAACACCTTGTGTGCATAAGAGGAACCAAAAGTAAACCTACACCCCCTTGTGAAGCTTGTGAAGAGAAGTGGCACCAAATGGCTAAGTGCTGTGAGTTGAGACCCTTTTATAGGGATGGGCCTTTAGTCCCGGTTGGGCCAACCGCGACTAAAACCCCTCACGTGCACCAGCTGGCCACCGAGCGCCCTGGGCCCAGGCCTTTGGTCGCGGTTCGCCTCCCGAACCGCGATTAAAGACTCCATTAGTCGCGGTTCCTATAGTTTCGCGACTAATGGGGCTGGACGGAAGCCTGTTTTTCTACCAGTGGTGGGCGGACACGGCAAGCCATGGCGCGAGGTGGTGGCGGGCAGCAGCGGCTCAGCTCCGTGCAGCGGCCGGAAGAGCAGCAATGAGCGGCCCGAAGAGCAGCTAGCACCTCCTAGCTCCACACAAGCTAGCAGCAGGTGTGCGGCACGGTGGCCTGGTTGCATGCGCAGCAACGCGCACGCGGCCGCGTCCGGCCACGCTGCCTGGTCCTGCGATCGGCTCCTCCCGCGCTCGGCTCTACCTTGTGCGCGATCGTTCTCGTCTAATCCCCAAGCTCGCGGCTGTAGCCAGGAGCGCAGGTGGCGGCCACGTGGGGAGATCTAGGTAGCATCGCAGATAGTTCTTGTGAAGAAGATGATGATTTTCCGAATATTTTTTCAGCTTTAGTTTATAGGTCTGTTCTGCGCCAGCCGTTTTACGATCCGTAAATACGTTTTCGGAAGACTGAACTTGAGTTTTTGGGTTTGCATTTTTACGGGCTCTCCTAGAGATGCTCTAATGCCCTAGCGAAGATACCTGATGCTTTCTGTCCGTCTGTCATAGGATACCATGATTCAACCACTCCATTACATACTAAGTATTTTTCGTCATAGCACATACTAAGTATTTTTCGTCAAGGTGGCATACTGCACGTGTAGAAATATCATGATTTGTATTTGTCATAGCATAGCATGATTCAATCGCATTACGTGGTGTGCTAACCAGTGGCGATCTTGCAGCCCATAGATCGAGATATAAATGAACGGTCTATCCCCAAGGTCAGCTCTGGAAAACTATCTATAAGCTCACAGCCGCTACTAGAAAATGGCTACTCCTGCATCACGCCGATGCTCCAATCCTTCCACGTCATCGATCGTCGTCCTCTCTGCACCCTTTCCCAGTCGACATTCTCTAGGCTCTCCATTGCAGAAATCCGTGGATGGACAACATGGAGCCTAGCACTGGCGCAACCCCACTTCAGGATCAGGCGCTGGCCGTGCAGTCGGCTGGTGCGGCCGACGGGCCGTGCCAACGGCAGCTCGCCGTGGCAGAGGCGAAGCGTTTACTGCGGCTCGGTGGGCCGATCATCATCAGCTGCCTCCTGATGAACCTCCTTAACGTGGTGTCCATCATGGTCGTCGGTCACCTCGGCGAGGTCCGCCTGGCCGGCGTGTCCCTGGCTATTTCCTTAGCCAACGTCACCGGATACATTGTCCTCGTACGTACGTCTATCTAACTACTCGATGCTCATCATATTCTCCGTGATTGAGAAATCTGTGTGCCTGGTTGCGTGTGCGTGCAGACCGGCATGGCGACGGCGCTGGACACGCTGTGCGGGCAAGCGTTCGGCGCGGGGCAGCACGGCCTCCTCTGCATCTACACGCAGCGCACGATGGTCGTGCTCGCGCTGGCCTGCGTCCCAATCGTCGCCGTCTGGGCTAACGCCACCCGGATCCTGGTGTTCCTCGGCCAGGACCGGGCCATCGCGGCGGTGGCCGGCGAGTTCACCCGATGGCTGATCCCGTCGCTCGGGGCGTACGTGCCGCTGCTCTGCCACGTGCGCTTCCTGCAGGCGCAGAGCCTCGTGCTGCCCATCACGGCTAGCTCCGTCGTCGCCGTGCTCTGCCACGTTCCCGTGTGCTGGGCCATGGTGTACAAGACCGGCATGGGGAGCAACGGTGCCGCGGTAAGCTACACTATCTCCTGCGGTGTCAGCGTGGCCATCTTGGCGCTGTACGTGAGGCTTTCCAGCAGGTGCGAGAACACATGGACTGGATTCTCCGTGCAGGCATTCAAGGGTCTAGGCCAGATCGCCAAGCTCGCCCTGCCATCGGCCATGATGATCTGGTGAGACAATTCTCTGCTGATCACCGTCTAGGAAGTGGAGAGCGGCATTTCTACCATGCACGCTCTCTCACATCCACATTATATGAAATATAATTTAGAACCACAAGTTCAATATATGAACTGTTTCAATATTTGGGTTCCAAATGAGGATAGCTTCAAAAACAAGTCTAATATTAAATATATTTTGACAATATTTGAAATTTAACTCTTAAAACTTGGTGAAACTTAAAAAAATTAATGACACCGGGTGATTTTTTGTTGTTGAAACAGTTTTTCTACGTGTTTCAAAATCCGTTCATCATAGTTATAAAATAACTCGCAATTTCCTTGGAGGTCAAACCATAAAATATATTTATGAAAACAAAACGAAAGTCAACTTTTGGTCATTAAATTCTAGTAAAAGTTCACTTTCGGTCCTAGAACTCCCGTTTGGTTCAAGATGAACCTTGAACTCTTGCAATCATTTTCTTTTAGTCCTTATCCCGGTTGGGCCAGGAAAATACCTGTCGCGGGTGGCCAAAAACTGAAGGCAACGGTGCAAGGTAGAGAGGTAGAATGATGCTGATAGGTAAACCAAGCAGTCATTCGTGGCGCAACGCTTCAAGTGAACTGGGAGAGGGAGAAACCGAGCGAGGCACACATGGGTTCTACTTTTTTTTTGCGTTAAGATGTTGTGTTCCACATCTCAGTTAGTTTGTGTTTGGTCTTGTTAAAAATCAATTCGGTTGGTTGACCATTTCTTCTTTCCACGTTAGCGATTTCCTCAACTTCTTCAAAAAGAGATGAAAAGTGGATTATTCTGAGAGTTCAAGGTCTGTTTTAAACTAAAAATAATTATTGGAACAAAAAGTGAACTTTCCAAAAAAAAATCAAGGACAAGAAGTGGACTTTCTTCTGAAAACAATGCAAACATCAAAATTCGAGTTCAAATGATAAGGGAAGCAGACAATGGTTACATTAAAACTATGGTGCCCCTATCTCAGGTTTCATTGGATTTCATCAGGTTTCAAAATCCATCATGGCGTTTCATTGTGTTTCAAAATTCTGGTTCCAAATATGTCAAATAACCTATTTTGGGCTTGTTTACAAGATATCTTCAAAAAAAATACACATGTTCAAACCATTTTTTAATTTGATAATTCTTCCAACAGTTACAACCGTTTTAAAAATAGGATTGACATTTAAGTAGGTGTAGTAGTGGATGGGAGAAAGAGAACCATTGTGTGAGTCATTTGCATGGAAAAAGGGAGCAGATATTTTTTTGCATATCCAAATCTCAACACAACCACACACAATGGAAGGTGCATGCATGCACCCTAGTGTACATGCTAGAAGTGTATTTATCCTAGGAAGTGTCCATCTACGTTTATACATACAACTAGTCTGACACTCTGACCTAATAGTATGAATTTACTGTACATGAAGCCTGGAGTGGTGGTCATTTGAAATTCTTATATTTCTATCTGGACTTCTACCAAATCCAGAGCTTGAGACATCGGTTATATTAAGTGGTCCAAGTGGTTATATTAAGCACAAGATAATCTCTATAGGCATAGGATTCATCGTACTATCCATCTACAATATCATTTGCCAATTAGTCAGTGCAGCTTTTGCGTTTTTAGTATATGTTCTATCAATCTGTTCAACCATGATACTCAATGTAGCGCTAGCCTAATAAAATTATAGGCAATGTTAAGTTGGTTCAAGTTTTTGTTTTATGAACTGGTGGTTTTAGTTTACTAATTGTGCTAGATTTGGTTTAATATTTTCTGCAGAAGTTCAATGCTTCATTGAGCTGTGTGCAATTCCTATCAGTGGTTTACTGGTTTTTTATATTCTGACACTTAACTTGTACATCAGATTTGATGGTGCAGTTCCAGAGCCACGTAAGGGAATAAGAAGTGGGCATGTGCCTGGGAGCAAATGCGTTCCTTTTCCTCAGGTTGAAATTTGCAATTATGTAGTCCGTTTTGTGCTGTTCTTTAGAACGTGATGTTTTGGTACAACTTGCGATGTTGTTATTTGTTGTCTGTGCTTACAAATATGGTAATTGGTATATCTTGTACATATTTCACAATATTCTACCTAATATATGATACAGTTTAGCTTATTTTGAATATGATTTATTAAAGTAAATGTTTGTTTACTTCTAGTTACTGTATGCCTTCTTAGAGTCTGTACCAGTCAAATATTGTTAAGGTTTGACCATCTATAAAGAAAAGTACACTTCCATAATGTATAAAACTTTTGTGTATGGCAACATATTTTCAATGAAACTGTTGGTCGAAGTATCTATGTCCAAATTGACTTGTATTATGACACAGTATTAATGTTGTACAAGCCTAAGTCTATTACCTAGCATGTTAGATTTGGTTGGTGGGGCAATGAAGGGTTGCTAAGTCTTGTTTGACTTTTCTCAGGTGCTTGACAGTTCACAAAAGCTATTACCTGCAGATGAGCTCCGTAAACGATTTGAACAAGAAGGTACTTCGTTATCCATGGAGATTTTCTGATTTTTTTTCCCTGCTGAATGCTCTCCAGTAGTAAGGCCGTGTTTGTTTTGATTGGAATATAAAGCTTGCTGATGGGGATCGAGGCCCACCCAGTAAAATCTAATAACTTCATGTATCTCAAATTAATAAGACTAGGAAGATTTGTTATATAATTGAATATGGTCTTACTGCCACCCTTATTTATTTTCCTAGCGGTATTTAATGTAGAAATAGAATTATGGTCGTAGCCATTCCAATATTTTTAATCATTACTCTGGTGTGATCTGAAATCAGGTATATCACTTGATCAACCCCTTGTGACCTCTTGTGGAACTGGTGTGACAGCATGTGTATTAGCTCTGGTAAGGCTATCTCTGGAACTTCAGAAGCGGGGTTTCCTTTGCTGATGCTAAATTGTTTTGCTAAACCAGTAAGTCCTATGTTGTCATGTCAGGGTCTTCATCGCCTCGGCAGAACCGATGTTGCAGTATATGATGGATCATGGACTGAATGGGGTGCTCACCCTGACACGCCGGTTGCTACTGCTGTTTAGACTTATGTGCAGTTCATGGGGGACCATCTAATGTACTTGCGCTTTACCCCTATTCTATGGAAGAGGGCAGAAGGCAAAGGAAACTGAAGAGGTATGCTGGGGAAACGACGCCGTTCGGCGTTTTACAATTATCAAAACGGAGAAATGTGGAATATATGTTATGTAAATCAATACTCTCTTAGGGTCTCTTCTCTGTGCCCAGGCAATAATATATGACATAACGTTCCACTTCAAGGTTACATATTTTGGAATTTCTGCTGTTGTATTCTGTAACTTGTGTAAATTAAATTCTGTATTACTATCGCCTCTACAGATAGTCAAAAATAAATTTGATGCTACTGCTAATCTGGTCGATAGAGAAAAGGCCCATCGATCTGCTTCTCATTTCAGCAAGGAGGACGTTTCAGTCAAGCTTGCTGATACATTGGTGCCGGCGCTGCTGCTGCTGCTGACGCCTGTTACAACCGAAGATGTTCCAGTGGCGCCTGTTACAACCGAAGATGTTCCAGTGGTGCTGCTGCCACCGGTCACAGCCGAAGATGTGTAAGTGAAAGCACCAACCTGTGGCATGAAGGTCGCCACAGGCATCCTCTCCGGTAGGCTCGGCAGCGGTGCCTCAAAGCGCAGCACGTTGATGGCCTGCCTGATCGACGGCCTCAGGCTCCGATCGGGGTGAGCGCACCAGAGCCCGACGATCAACACACACTCCATCTCCTTGCCGACAAACTCTCCTTCCAGCCGCTCATCGGCGGCCTCAAGGATCGTTCCCCTGCCGTACCAGTCCCAGACCCATTGAGCCAGGTGGATCATGTTGTCGTCCTTGTGCTGAGCCTTCACCAGAGGCGGCATGCCGCAGGCGATCTCAAGGAGGACCACGCCGAAACCGTAGACGTCTGATTCGGTGTTTGTCTTGCCGGTCATCATGCATTCCGGGTCCATGTACCCCATGGTGCCGGCGAGCACCGTGGTGTGCGAAACTCGGCCATGGTCGACGAGCCTGGCGAGCCCAAAGTCACCGAGCTTGGCGGCGAAGGAGCCGTCCAGCATGATGTTGCTAGGTTTGATGTCCCTGTGCAGGACGCACTGCTCCCAGTCCTGGTGAAGGTACAGAAGGGCAGAGCCCAGTCCCAGCACAATCTCATGCCTGGCCGGCCATGGCAGCACGTGAGCATTGTTGCCACCATACAGGTGTGTGTCGAGGCTGCCGTTGGGCATCAGCTCGTAGACGAGGAGGAGCTCGCCGCCGCCGTGGCACCAGCCGATGAGCTGCACCAGGTTCCTGTGCCGGAGCCGGCTTATGATCCTCACCTCGGAGGCGTACTCCTTCCTCCCCTGCTTGGAGCCCTTTGAGACTCTCTTGATTGCCACCTCGATGTTGGATTCCTTGAGGTGTCCTCTGTACACCGAGCCGAATCCTCCTTCCCCGAGCTTCTTCTCGTCTGAGAAGTTGTCGGTGGCGATGGCCAGCTCGCCATAGCGGAACCGCTTTGGCCCGGTCCCTCTCTCGAAGTCGTCCTCCATGGCTGGGTCGTCGCCGTCAAAGAAGCTGGCCTCTTCCAGCTGCTGCTCCCTTTCCCCCTCAAGGATTCTAGCTTGCTTTCGGCGCCGCCGTCGTAGGGAAATACAAATCAAGGAGCCCAGTAGGATCACGAACGCTACAGAGCCAACAGAGAGGCCAATCACAAGCCCTGTTCTTGAAGATGTTGGCGGCGGCGGTGGCGTTTCAGGCTGTGAAGATGACGACGGCGGTGGTGGTGGCTGCAACGGTTCAGGCGGTGGCGGTGGCGTTTCAGGCTGTGAAGATGACGACGGCGGTGGTGGTGGCTGCAACGGTTCAGGCGGCAGGGTGATGTCGAAGGCGCCAATCTGGTAGCGCAGATAGCAGCTGTATGCCTTGACGGCGCCGGCGGACTGGTTCTGGAACAGCTCCGGCAGCTTGCCAACCACGGAGGAGAGGCACCGGCTGCACTCGCTAGCGTTGAGGTCCCTCGTGCACTGCCCCAGCCCGTACACCTGCCACGACGCGTCGTACGCCGTGCTTCCGTTGGCGATCCGCGACGGTGTCCCGGCGGCGCGCCCCGTGAGGTCGTTCGTCAGCTGTAGCCACGGCCCGTCCATGGTGTCCTGGTCGATCGGGAAGGACGCGCTGTAATTCACGTAGAAGGCCACGCCGAGGTCGGCTATCCCGGCGAAGGGCGGCGCCGGCTTATACTGGAGCACGCACGCGTCGTACGCCGCGTTCACGTTCCGGCTTCCGGGGCACACCGTCGTGATCCAGGGGGGAGCACCAGTGAGGCACTCCCGGCACTGCGTTGCGTTGCGGTCGGCGTAGCACATGATGAGTCCGAAGACCTGGTCGGGCGCTTCGCCGACCGTGTCGTTGTAGAACCAGCCGTTGCTTAGCGATGCCGCAGGGAAGCGTTCGAGCAGCTGGTCCAGGTTCTTCTGGTACTGGCTGCCACCAGTGTAGTTATCTGCCTTCGAGCAAGAAGGGTTGAACGGATCGTATGTGCCCTGAGCGACCACCGCGGCATAGAGAGTGGCGATGGTGGTGAGGAGCAGAGGGAGACGCCGGAACGAAGCCATCGACGCTGGCTGGCCGGTGATCGGACGCCGACGATCGAGTGGTTTGTTTTGTGAATACCTTGCGCGCCTTTGGGGCCTATTTGTTGCATCGGCGACTTCACGGCTTCACCTACCTCGCTGTGGTATGGTTGCAGAATGTGCAAATCAATATTGACAACTTGGAAAAGTTAGATCATCCCTTGCTCACAATGTGTGTTAAGAAATATAATCTGTCGTTGGATTGTTAGGATTGCAATGACACCTCCAACGCATGAAAAAATAAACACTAGGGGTGACATTTTGGTGTTTTATCAAGGCGGATTTCTTTTTAGTGAGAGCCAATGTTTGCGTCAGTAGTGAGACATTCACGGTGACTTTGTAGACCCGATGAATCCGTTTTTTTTTAAAGGTTGTGACCATAAAGGTAGCATTGTATGTGCGTATATTTATAGGGATAAATGTATGTATGTATTTGTGAGTGTCTGTGTCTATATTGTATTCGCAAAGAGAAAAGATAGAGGAAAATTTAGACTATGGACCATGTCAAATCATCCCACGTTAATGACGCGGCCACGTGGGCCAATTCTTAGGCTTATAGCTAGAAAAAGTCAAGTCTATGCTCCAATCACTATACTTAAAACATTTTTTTTCTATCTACTACCTTCATCCACCTATTAACCTAGGCGGAAAGGATGCCTCTCCCTCGCTTGTGTTTCGTGTTTATATAATATACAAGGTCGAGGTCGGCTATCCCGACGAAGGGTGCCACCAACCTGAACTAAAGCACACACGCGTCGTATGCCGCGTGCACGGTCCGGCTTCCTGGGCACACCGTCATGATCCCGACGCTAGCACCGGCGAGACACTCCTGGCCTGCGGCGCATTGCGGTTAGCGTAGCACATGATGAGGCCAAAGACCTGGTTGGCCATCCCCGGCACCCCGGCTGTGCCATTGTAGATCAAAAAGGGGATTGGACGCCGACGATCGAGTTGTTTGTTTTGTGAATACATTGCGCGCCTTTGGGGCCTATTTGTTGCATAGGTGACTTCACGGCTTCACCTACCTCGCTGCGGTATGGTTGCATAATGTGCAAATCAATATTGACAACTTGGAAAAGTTAGATCATCCGTTGCTCAGAATGTGTGTTAAGAAATAGAACATGTCATTGGATTATTAGGATTGCAGTGCCACCACCAACTCATAAAAATTTAAACACTAGGGTTGACATTTTGGTGTTTTATTAAGGCAGAGTTTTTTAGTGGAAGCCAATGTTTGCGTTAATAATGATCTGTCTATGGCGACTTTGTCGATCTCAAGATCCGACGAATTAATTTTTCTTAAAGGTTGTGATCATAAAGGTAGCATCGTATGTGCATATATTCATAGGGATAAATGTATGTATGTATTTGTGATTGTATGCGTCTCTATTGTATTCGCAAAGAGAAAAGATATGAAAATTTAGACTATGGGCCATGTCAAATCATCCCACGTTAATGATGCGGCCATGCGGACCAATTCTTATGCTTATAGTTAGAAAAAGTCAAGTCTATACTCCAATCACTATACGTAAAACATTTATTTTCTATCTACTATCTTCACCCACCTCAGCGGAAAGGATGCCTCTCCCTTACTTGTGTTTCGTGTTTATATAATATATACAAGGTCGAGGTCAGCTGTCCCGGCGAAGGGCGCCACCGACCTGAACTAAAGCACGCACGTCGTATGCCGCGTGCACGGTCCGGCTTCCTGGGCACACCGTCATGATCCCGGCGCTAGCACTGGCGAGACACTCCTGTACTGCGGTGCATTACGGTTAGCGTAGCACATGAGGGCATCTTCAACCGCGCGATCCAAACCGCGCCCGCGCGTCCGTTTGGGTCGAGCCGGACAAAAACGCGGCCCAATGCGGGGACGCACCGCAAAAGCGGACGGCCGCGGAGTCCGGAACGACGCAAACCCGGCCCAAATCTGGTCCGGGTTTGCGTGGCCGCGGATGTCACGCGGCGTCCTCGCGTGTCCGTCTCGTCCGCGTGGCTGGCCCACCTGTTGGTGCCCCAGTCCTATTAAATGTGGACTGGGGAAGGGGACTGTCCCTATCCAGTCCCAACTCTCTCCACTCCGGCCGCACGTGCGAGCTCGAAGCTTCCACGCCGCCATGGCCCCGAAGCGCGAGTTCGAGCCGTCCGCCAACGACCACGAGGCCGGCAGCAGCCGGCCAGCCGCGCTGCCGGCGTTCGCAATGGGGCCGCCGGCGACGCCCAGACGCGACCGGATCTACGTCACCGTAGCGGTGGCGCAGATGTTCTGGGACGCCGGCGTCCCAATGCCGTGGGGGGACGTGCACCTCCCCCACGGCTGGCACCTGAGCCCAGATCGGGTTCCGGTGCCGCCCATCCCGGCGTCCGGCCGCGCCCGCGTCGCGGAGATCCGGAGGCGCCGCGCGCAGCTGCCGGTGGACCTCCGGGATGACCCCGCGTACGGCGACGCAAGTCCCAACTGGGACTTGTGGTTCGAGGTGGAGCACGATGCGCGCCGGCACACGTGCTTCACGTCAGCGACGGCGCGGCCTCGCGCGCAGCCGCGCACACCTGCAAGGCGGGCAGGCCGCCGCCCCGGCGGGTGATGGCGTGTAACTCACACGTTCGTTGGGAACCCCAAGAGGAAGGTATGATGTCGTATAGCAGCAGGTTTTCCCTCAGTAAGAAACCAAGGTTTATCGAACCAGTAGGAGCCAAGAAGCACGTTGAAGGTTGATGGCGGCGGGATGTAGTGCGGCGCAACACCAGAGATTCTGGCGCCAACGTGGAACCTGCATAACACAACCAAAATACTTTGCCCCAACGAAACAGTGAGGTTGTCAATCTCACCGGCTTGCTGTAACAAAGGGTTAACCGTATTGTGTGGAAGATGATTGTTTGCAGAAAACAGTAGAACAAGTATTGCAGTAGATTGTATTTCAGTAAAGAGAATTGGACCGGGGTCCACAGTTCACTAGAGGTGTCTCTCCCATAAGACGAACAGCATGTTGGGTGAACAAATTACAGTTGGGCAATTGACAAATAAAGAGAGCATGACCATGCACATACATATCATGATGATTATAGTGAGATTTAATTGGGCATTACGACAAAGTACATAGACCGCCATCCAACTGCATCTATGCCTAAAAAGTCCACCTTCAGGTTATCATCCGAACCCCCTCCAGTATTAAGTTGCAAAGCAACAGACAATTGCATTAAGTATGGTGCGTAATGTAATCAACAACTACATCCTTAGACATAGCATCAATGTTTTATCCCTAGTGGCAACAGCACAACACAACCTTAGAACTTTACATCACTGTCCCTGTGTGTCAATGCAGGCATGAACCCACTATCGAGCATAAGTACTCCCTCTTGGAGTTACAAGCATCTACTTGGCCAGAGCATCTACTAGTAACGGAAAGCATGCAAGATCATAAACAACACGTAGATATAACTTTGATAATCAACATAACAAGTATTCTCTATTCATCGGATCCCAACAAACGCAACATATAGAATTACAGATAGATGATCTTGATCATGTTAGGCAGCTCACAAGATCCAACAATGATAGCACAATGGGGAGAAGACAACCATCTAGCTACTGCTATGGACCCATAGTCCAGGGGTAGACTACTCACTCATCACTCCGGAGGCGACCATGGCGGTGTAGAGTCCTCCGGGAGATGATTCCCCTCTCCGGCAGGGTGCCGGAGGCGATCTCCTGGATCCCCCGAGATGGGATCGGCGGCGGCGGCGTCTCAGTATGTTTTCTCGTATCGTGGCTCTCGGTACTGGGGGTTTCGTCACGGAGGCTTTAAGTAGGCGGAAGGGCAGGTCAGGAGGGCACACGAGGGCTCCAGATGACAGGGCCGCGCGGCCCAACCCTAGGCCGCGCCGCCCTGTAGTCCGGGCACCTCGTGGCCCCACTTCGTTTCATCTTCGGACTTCTGGAAGCTTCGTGGAAAAATAGGCCCCTGGGCTTTGATTTCGTCCAATTCCGAGAATATTTCGTTACTAGGATTTCTGAAACCAAAAACAGCAGAAATGACAATCGGCACTTCGGCATCTTGTTAATAGGTTAGTTCCAGAAAATGCACGAATATGACATAAAGTGTGCATAAAACATGTAGATAACATCAATAATGTGGCATGGAACATAAGAAATTATCGATACGTCGGAGACGTATCAGCATCCCCAAGCTTAGTTCTGCTCGTCCCGAGCAGGTAAAACGATAACACAGATAATTTCTGGAGTGACATGCCATCATAATCTTGATCATACTATTTGTAAAGCATATGTAGTGAATGCAGCGATCAAAACAATATATATGACATGAGTAAACAAGTGAATCATAAAGCAAAGACTTTTCATGAATAGCACTTCAAGACAAGCATCAATAAGTCTTGCATAAGAGTTAACTCATAAAGCAACAATTCATAGTAAAAGCATTGAAGCAACACAAAAGAAGATTAAGTTTCAGCGGTTGCTTTCAACTTGTAACATGTATATCTCATGGATATTGTCAACATAGAGTAATATAATAAGTGCAATAAGCAAGTATGTAGGAATCAATGCATAGTTCACACAAGTGTTTGCTTCTTGAGATGGAGAGAAATAGGTGAACTGACTCAACATTGAAAGTAAAAGAATGGTCCTCATAGAGGAAAAGCATCGATTGCTATATTTGTGCTAGAGCTTTGATTTTGAAAACATGAAACAATTTTGTCAACGGTAGTAATAAAGCATATGCATCATGTAAATTATATCTTATAAGTTGCAAGCCTCATGCATAGTGTACCAATAGTGCCCGCACCTTGTCCTAATTAGTTTGGACTACCGGATCATCACAATGCACTGTTTTTACCAAGTGTCACAAATGGGTACCTCTATGCCGCCTATACAAAGGTCTAAGGAGAAAGCTCGCATTGGATTTCTCGCTATTGATTATTCTTCAACTTAGACATCCATACCGGGACAACATAGACAACAGATAATGGACTCCTCTTTTATGCATAAGCATGTAACAACAATTAATAATTTTCTCATTTGAGATTGAGGATATATGTCCAAAACTGAAACTTCCACCATGGATCATGGCTTTAGTTAGCGGCCCAATGTTCTTCTCTAACATATGCATGCTTAACCATAAGGTGGTAGATCTCTCTTACTTCAGACAAGACGGACATGCATAGCAACTCACATGAAATTCAACAATGAATAGTTGATGGCGTCCCCAGTGAACATGGTTATCGCACAACAAGCAACTTAATAAGAGATAAAGTGCATAATTACATATTCAATACCACAATAGTTTTTTAAGCTATTTGTCCCATGAGCTATATATTGCAAAGGTGAAGAATGGAATTTTAAAGGTAGCACTCAAGCAATTTACTTTGGAATGGCGGAAAATACCATGTAGTAGGTAGGTATGGTGGACACAAATGGCATAGTGGTTGGCTCAAGTATTTTGGATGCATGAGAAGTATTCCCTCTCGATACAAGGTTTAGGCTAGCAAGGTTTATTTGAAACAAACACAAGGATGAACCGGTGCAGCAAAACTCACATAAAAGACATATTGAAAACATTATAAGAATCTACATCGTCTTCCTTGTTGTTCAAACTCAATACTAGAAATTATCTAGACCTTAGAGAAACCAAATATGCAAACCAAATTTTAGCATGCTCTATGTATTTCTTCATTAATGGGTGCAAAGCATATGATGCAAGAGCTTAATCATGAGCACAACAATTGCCAAGTATCACATTACCCAAGACATTTATAGCAATTACTACATGTATCATTTTCCAATTCCAACCATATAACAATTTAACGAAGGAGAAACTTCGCCATGAATACTATGAGTAGAAACCAAGGACATACTTGTCCATATGCTACAACGGAGCGTGTCTCTCTCCCATAAAGTGAATGCTAGGATCCATTTTATTCAAACAAAACAAAAAACAAAAACAAACCGACGCTCCAAGAAAAAGCACATAAGATGTGATGGAATAAAAATATAGTTTCAGGGGAGGAACCTGATAATGTTGTCGATGAAGAAGGGGATGCCTTGGGCATCCCCAAGCTTAGACGCTTGAGTCTTCTTAATATATGCAGGGGTGAACCACCGGGGCATCCCCAAGCTTAGAGCTTTCACTCTCCTTGATCATGTTGCATCATACTCCTCTCTTGATCCTTGAAAACTTCCTCCACACCAAACTCGAAACAACTCATTAGAGGGTTAGTGCACAATATAAATTGACATATTCAGAGGTGACACAATCATCCTTAACACTTCTGGACATTGCATAATGCTACTGGACATTAGTGGATCAAAGAAATTCATCCAACATAGCAAAAGAGGCAATGCGAAATAAAAGGCAGAATCTGTCAAAACAGAACAATTCGTATTGACGAATTTTAAAATGGCACCAGACTTGCTCAAATGAAAATGCTCAAATTGAATGAAAGTTGCGTACATATCTGAGGATCACTCACGTAAATTGGCATAATTTTCTGAGTTACCTACAGAGAGGTGGACCCAGATTCGTGACAGCAAAGAAATCTGGAACTGCGCAGTAATCCAAATCTAGTACTTACTTTTCTATCAACGGCTTAACTTGGCACAACAAAACACAAAACTAAGATAAGGAGAGGTTGCTACAGTAGTAAACAACTTCCAAGACACAAAATAAAAACAAAGTACTGTAGGTAAAAACATGGGTTGTCTCCCATAAGCGCTTTTCTTTAACGCCTTTCAGCTAGGCGCAGAAAGTGTGTATCAAGTATTATCAAGAGACGAAGTGTCAACATCATAATTTGTTCTCATAATAGAATCAAAAGGGTACTTCATTCTCTTTCTAGGGAAGTGTTCCATACCTTTCTTGAGAGGAAATTGATATTTTATATTACCTTCTTTCATATCAATGATAGCACCAACAGTTCGAAGAAAAGGTCTTCCCAATATAATGGGACAAGATGCATTGCATTCAATATCCAAGACAACAAAATCAACGGGAACAAGGTTATTGTTAACGGTAATGCGAACATTATCAACTTTACCCAAAGGTTTCTTTGTAGAATGATCAGCAAGATTAACATCCAGATAACAGTTTTTCAGTGGTGGCAAGTCAAGCATATCATAAATTTTCTTAGGCATAACAGAAATACTTGCACCAAGATCACATAAAGCATTACAATCAAAATCTTTAACCTTCATCTTAATGATGGGCTCCCAACCATCCTCTAGCTTTCTAGGAATAGAGGCTTCACGCTCTAATTTCTCTTCTCTAGCTTTTATGAGAGCATTTGTAATATGATGCGTGAAAGCCAAATTTATAGCACTAGCATTAGGACTTTTAGCAAGTTTTTGCAAGAACTTTATAACTTCAGAGATGTGGCAATCATCAAAATTCAAACCATTATAATCTAAAGCAATGGGATCATCATCCCCAATGTTGGAAAAAAATTTCAGCAGCTTTATCACAGGCAGTTTCAGCAGTTTTAGCAGTTTCAGGCAGTTTCTCACGCTTTGCATTAGAAGTGGAAACATTGCTAACACCAATTCTTTTATTAGTATTAGTAGGAGGTGCAGCAACATGTGTAGCATTAGCATTACTAGTGGTGGTAATAGTCCAAACTTTAGCTATATTCTTCTCTTTAGCTAGTTTTTCATTTTCTTCTCTATCCCACCTAGCACGCAGTTCAGCCATTAATCTTATATTCTCATTAATTCTAACTTGAATGGAATTTGCTGTAGTAACAATTTTATTATGATGATTCTCATTAGGCATGACTTTTGATTTCAAAAGATCAACATCAGCAGCAAGACTATCGACTTTAGAAGCAAGTATATCAATTTTCCCAAGCTTTTCTTCAACAGATTTGTTAAAAGCAGTTTGCGTACTAATAAATTCTTTAAGCATGGCTTCAAGTCCAGGGGATGAACTCCTATTATTGTTGTAAGAATTCCCATAAGAATTACCATAGCCGTTGCCATTATTATAAGGATATGGCCTATAGTTGTTACTAGAATTGTTCCGGTAAGCATTGTTGTTGAAATTATTATTTTTAATGAAGTTTACATCAACATGTTCTTCTTGTGCAACCAATGAAGCTAATGGAATATTATTAGGATCAATATTAGTCCTATCATTCACAAGCATAGACATAATAGCATCAATCTTATCACTCAAGGAAGAGGTTTCTTGATGAATTTACCTTCTTACCTTGGGGAGCTCTTTCCGTGTGCCATTCAGAGTAGTTGATCATCATATTATCAAGAAGCTTTGTTGCTTCACCAAGAGTGATGGACATAAAGGTACCTCCAGCAGCTGAATCCAATAAATTCCGTGAAGAAAAATTTAGTCCTGCATAGAAGGTTTGGATGATCATCCAAGTAGTCAGTCCATGAGTTGGGCAATTTTTAACCAGAGATTTCATTCTTTCCCAAGCTTGAGCAACATGTTCAGTATCTAATTGTTTAAAATTCATTATGCTACTCCTCAAAGATATAATTTTAGCAGGGGGATAATATCTACCAATAAAAGCATCCTTGCATTTAGTCCATGAATCAATACTATTCTTAGGCAGAGATAGCAACCAATCTTTAGCTCTTCCTCTTAATGAGAAAGGGAACAATTTTAGTTTAATAATATCACCATCTACATCTTTATATTTTTGCATTTCACATAGTTCAACAAAATTATTAAGATGGGCAGCAGCATCATCAGAACTAACACCAGAAAATTGCTCTCGCATAACAAGATTCAGTAAAGCAGGTTTAATTTCAAAGAATTCTGCTGTAGTAGCAGGTGGAGCAATAGGTGTGCATAAGAAATCATTATTATTTGTGGTTGTGAAGTCACACAACTTAGTATTTTCAGCGTTGGCCATTTTAGCAACAGTAAATAAAGCAAACTAGATAAAGTAAATGCAAGTAAACTAATTTTTTTTGTGTTTTTGATATAGCAAACAAGATAGCAAATAAAGTAAAACTAGCAACTAATTTTTTTGTATTTTGATTTAGTGCAGCAAACAAAGTAGTAAATAAAATAAAGCAAGACAAAAACAAAGTAAAGAGATTGAGAAGTGGAGACTCCCCTTGCAGCCTGTCTTGATCTCCCGCAAACGGCGCTTTAAAAACTGCTTGATGGCGTGTAACTCACACGTTCGTTGGGAACCCCAAGAGGAAGGTATGATGTCGTATAGCAGCAGGTTTTCCCTCAGTAAGAAACCAAGGTTTATCGAACCAGTAGGAGCCAAGAAGCACGTTGAAGGTTGATGACGGCGGGATGTAGTGCGGCGCAACACCAGAGATTCCGGCGCCAACGTGGAACCTGCACAACACAACCAAAGTACTTTGCCCCAACGAAACAGTGAGGTTGTCAATCTCACCGGCTTGCTGTAACAAAGGGTTAACCGTATTGTGTGGAAGATGATTGTTTGCAGAAAACAGTAGAACAAGTATTGCAGTAGATTGTATTTCAGTAAAGAGAATTGGACCGGGGTCCACAGTTCACTAGAGGTGTCTCTCCCATAAGACGAACAGCATGTTGGGTGAACAAATTACAGTTGGGCAATTGACAAATAAAGAGAGCATGACCATGCACATACATATCATGATGATTATAGTGAGATTTAATTGGGCATTACGACAAAGTACATAGACCGCCATCCAACTGCATCTATGCCTAAAAAGTCCACCTTCAGGTTATCATCCGAACCCCCTCCAGTATTAAGTTGCAAAGCAACAGACAATTGCATTAAGTATGGTGCGTAATGTAATCAACAACTACATCCTTAGACATAGCATCAATGTTTTATCCCTAGTGGCAACAGCACAACACAACCTTAGAACTTTCTCACATCGTCCTGTGTGTCAATGCAGGCATGAACCCACTATCGAGCATAAGTACTCCCTCTTGGAGTTACAAGCATCTACTTGGCCAGAGCATCTACTAGTAACGGAAAGCATGCAAGATCATAAACAACACGTAGATATAACTTTGATAATCAACATAACAAGTATTCTCTATTCATCGGATCCCAACAAACGCAACATATAGAATTACAGATAGATGATCTTGATCATGTTAGGCAGCTCACAAGATCCAACAATGATAGCACAATGGGGAGAAGACAACCATCTAGCTACTGCTATGGACCCATAGTCCAGGGGTAGACTACTCACTCATCACTCCGGAGGCGACCATGGCGGTGTAGAGTCCTCCGGGAGATGATTCCCCTCTCCGGCAGGGTGCCGGAGGCGATCTCCTGGATCCCCCGAGATGGGATCGGCGGCGGCGGCGTCTCAGTATGTTTTCTCGTATCGTGGCTCTCGGTACTGGGGGTTTCGTCACGGAGGCTTTAAGTAGGCGGAAGGGCAGGTCAGGAGGGCACACGAGGGCTCCAGATGACAGGGCCGCGCAGCCCAACCCTAGGCCGCGCCGCCCTGTAGTCCGGGCACCTCGTGGCCCCACTTCGTTTCATCTTCGGACTTGGAAGCTTCGTGGAAAAATAGGCCCACGGGCTTTGATTTCGTCCAATTCCGAGAATATTTCGTTACTAGGATTTCTGAAACCAAAAACAGCAGAAACAAAGAATCGGCACTTCGGCATCTTGTTAATAGGTTAGTTCCAGAAAATGCACGAATATGACATAAAGTGTGCATAAAACATGTAGATAACATCAATAATGTGGCATGAAACATAAGAAATTATCGATACGTCGGAGACGTATCAGCGGGCTGTACATCGACGAGCCCCAGCCGCAGCAGCAGCCCCTGCCGCAGGCCCAGCAGCAGGAGGACGAGGACGACCCGGAGCTGTAGGCGGCGCTCGCGGCGTCCCGCGAGCAGTGCGACCTCGACGAGCTGGCCAAATGGCCGCACCTCGCCGAGACGCTGCGCACCTCCGCGCTGGAGGAGGCGGCGAGGAAGGCCCAGGAGGACGCCCAGGCGGAGGCGTGGGCCTTCCTCGAGCTGGCGCGCCGTCGGAGGAGGCAACGCGTCGGCGGCGCTCCGGGAGGAGGAAGAGCGCCGGGCCGCGCGCTGGCAGAGAGGAGGAGCGCCGGGCCACGCTCCGGCTACAGGCGGAGCTGCAGGCCGCAGCGGAGGAGCAGCTCCGCGGTGAGTCCGCGCGGAGGGCACGGCTGCGCAGGCCGGCGAGCCCGCCGAACCCGCACTCCGCCTGGGAAAGGGCGCAGTGGTCGCCCTGGCCGGAGTCCCCGGTGCCCTCCGACGTTTCGAGCCGGAACAGCGCGTCGCCGCCGGGGGGCGTCGTCGTCATCGACACCGACGACGACGAGTACTTGTCAACACCCGGATTTTTAAGTCCAGATGCCTGTTATGCCATACATCGCAATCCCAGGAATATTGTTGTTGCGAGACATAACAGTTGAATATCATAAGTCATCATTCATTACATACCATAGTCGTCTTACAAATAGAGATCACATGATCCATATTACACAAATAGTTGATCTATGGATCAACATACACCAAGTTCATAGTTTCATAGCGGAAGCGTAAATAGAAGGGACTCTCTAGTCCACAGGCCAACGTCTGACGTCAGAAGATTCCCTAGTTGTCGTAGGCGCCCTGCTGGTCGTCATCTTGATGGTTCTGCTCCTCTTCATAGTCTGGCCATTTGAATAGCCAGGGACACAGCCGTGAGCACTTTAAAGTACTCGCAAACTAATACGAAAGCAGGTGCTAACAATTCTAGTAAGGGGGTGCTAAGCTCTAGTTTATTTTGCATAAATCTAGTTTTAGTTCACAAACGTTTTTTGTAAACAACCATTCATGTGCTAACTAACTCCAGTGGGAACATTAGTGTCATTCCCACAACTCTGTTGCGATTCGGAGTCATTGTCACCCTTTTCAAGTTTAAATTCACCAGTCACCAATCAACACTCATAGTTTTAGGAAAAATTCTGATGACGGAACAGTATGGCCTTCCCAACTGTCCATAACCGAGGACGCGGCTATTCGAATAGGTTTAACTCTGCAGAGGTTGTACACTTGTGCCACAACAATTGCAATAGCTCGTCAGGGGTAACTGGCCCTGATTTATCGTACGCAGTACGCGAACTACCAATCCTAACCTTTCATTTACATCCCCTAGTATAGGCACCTCTCCCCATGAGCTTGGCCTCCCAGTGAAGACAGACAGTCAGCCTGGGAACTGCACAGGGCTTGGGCCGGACATTCACCTCATTTCGCGTCGTATCTCATCATTTCTTTTGTTTGTAGAGGCAGCTTTCGGCATAACCCCGATGACGCTTTTTTAGAGGGAACCCATACTAAGACGCATAAATTTCCAGTTAAGCCCTACCCATAATCAGGTATTGTGGGGGTACCTGTAAAATTGGAATGGTATCGCATCCGAACCCAACCATCAGATTTTGGTAAGTTTCACCAAATCATTCTCAAGTCATATTCACCTTCAAAAACTTTCAAAAGAAATGACTCTTCCTTCCAAGGTTTTAAAAATCATTTCACACACACTTGTTCCCATCTAGAAAAGTCACTTTTAACTTAGCACTAGCATATAAGTAGGAAGGGTGCTAAGTATTTTGCTTTGCTTCTAGGCTAACCCTGATACTCTTGTACTACTCCAAAACTCACTAAGTGAATCATGAATCAAAAAGTACTTTGATAAACAAAGGTAAATATAGCTTGTAAAGTAATACTGTGAAATAGGATCATAAGCATAAAGTAAAATAAGGTAATGCCTTGCTCATGGTGCTTTGCACTTGGCAAGAGTATTATCTTGCTCTGAGGGGGACTATCTTTACTATTCTAGTAAACTTCTTCACTTTGACCAAAGTTAACTATAAAAGTACTCTTTTAGAAAACAAGTAAAAACTTGTAAAGTAAAACTTGGGATAGGCTTATGTAAGAAAAGATAAGAATTCATGGTGCCTTGCCCCAAGGGGCTTTGCATTTTGCAAGAGTATTAACTTGCAACAATAAAACTTGCACAAGTCTAGCTTGCATTGGTGTTAGCTTGCCTTGGTTGAAGTGGGGGTCCAAGTTCTCTTTTCCTTCCTCTTTGTAGAAGTCCTCCTTCTCCTGATAGTCTCCGGTACTAGCGTCTAAAATACGAATGCGGGGTACACAATCATCATACCAAACTTATAGACTAAACTAAGCACACACAAGATTTACACAACTTAAACTAGCATCACACACTACTATTAAGTGGGTGGATGTGTTCCTTTCTTATTTTAAGAAAAATAGTTTCCTCTCATACTAACTTAGGTGTTACTTTCAATTACTTAGAGAAATAATTTCCTCTCATTACCTTATTAAGATTTAATTTCTCTTATGAATAATATATGACCTAGGTTGACCAAAGTCAGCCTCTTCACACTTATCATCTGAGAAAATGATTTAAATGAGGTTCCATACCTCATACAATTTAAGTAATTCTACAAATGATTTAAATCTCCAAGTATTTCATATGAGAGTATTTTACCAGGGTCGATACTTCATATAAAAGTATTTGGGACAAGATTTAAATGAAGTGAAACACTTCATACAATTTGCATAATAGTTTTGGACAATATCACCTAAGTAGACTAGCCATATTGTCCATTAATTAATCTAGGGCATGATCATGCAAAGTGACCACACCATTTTCTTGCAGAAACAATTAGTGTAAGTCAAATGTGAGCTATTGGAGTTGGAATCAACTCAATATCTATTTTGGTTGATTTTTAAGATTTATTTGAATGTGCAAAAGTCCTGACTTATTCTTTTTGTCACATTTATTCTACAAAGAAATTCGAAGTGGGACCAGTGGGGTTGGATCAAGCATTTCATAAGCTTTCCAGCAATATCAAATTCATCAAATTTGGTTCAGTAGATTTGCAGCTATTTAAATTTGAACAAAGCATCTGTGAGCAATTTGAATTCTAACAAAAAATCTAGATTTGAACTAAACAGGCCGCGCGGGAAAAATAAACGGGCCGGCCGAGCTTCGCTCCAGTGCTCAGCGGGCCGCCTGACTGGTGGGGTCTACGTGTCAGTGGGTTTTAAAACCCGAACCGGTATCGTCTAACCTGAGCCGTGCGATCAGAAGCAGATCGGGCGGTCGAGGCGCGTCGTCTCCGTCGAGGGGAGGGCTTGCTGCTGCGGCGGAGGTAGGGGGTCGGCGGCGAGCTGAAGCTCCGGCGAGGGTCAGCGACGGTGCAGGGCGGCGTTGTCGAGGACGAGGAAGCAGATGGCGCAGACGGCGGCTCAAATGGTCGCATAAATCGACGGCGGCGATCTCAGTACCTCTGCGGGCTCCGGCGACGGAATTGGACAACTCCGGTGGCTAATCAAAGAGGAGAAGAGGTCGAGGAGGATCAGGGAGAGGAGGGGAGCAGATGGGTGTGAAGGAATTGGCCGCGGGTGTCCTCCTTTTATAGGGGGTCGAGGTGCTGCGGGTGCTCGTGCGAGGTCGGCGACGGCGTGGTGTCTCCGGTGCTCGAAGGGGCAATCTAGGGGGCGCGTCTTGTAGGCGACGTCTAGGCAAGGCTAACGAGCGTGATGGCGAGGTGGGGGACGGCCAGTTGAGCGCGGGCGGCGTCCATGTCTGGCGACAGGGTTGCGGATGAACGGCGAGGTGGTCGACGGCGGCGGTCCTCGCGCGAGGCAGGGAGCATGTCTGGCGGGGGCTGGTCATCCAGTGGAGCGAGTTGGTGAAGGGAGAGCGAGAAGGGGGCCCGGGGTTGACGTCGGCAGGTGGCGCTCTGAGCTGCCCGTGGCGCGCGCGGTGCGACGCGAGCGGCATCCTGGGAAGATTTGGGCGCGCGATTTCCGGCCTGCCTCGGCATCTTCTCCGACCAGGGCTCGTGTAGGGTGGTGTAGGGAGTCCAGGTGGCACGCGTGGACAGGGTGGGCATGGCCAGAGAGGAGGAGGAGAGGGGGGAGCTTGCCATGTGCGGCATGGCCGGCATGGCCTTGCCATGGCTATGTGTGGCCACCTTCTAGGGTTTCTGTGCTGGGGTTAGAGAGAGAGGGGACCAGGGAGCAAGGTAGAGTAGTTAGGGCAGGTTAGGGTTGGGTGTAGGACACTATTCCAAATAGTGTCACATAGTTCCCTATTTGCAAATTGATGAATTTTGTCCAAACTCAATTGAGTTCAAGGTTGCAAGATTTTTAAAAGGGTGAGTTTGGTTGAGTTGCAAAAGACCAGAGACAACTATGTGTGGTGGTGGAATTTTCAAATTTAAGAAAAATCAAAAAATGGCTAAGTGGAGATTGTTCCTCATAACAAAAAGTGCCAACTTTGGATGAGCATAGCAAAGGATCAAAAATGATTTTGGCAAGGTGGTCTTTACAAAAAGTGTTCACCTTGATGTTGACTTTGAAATGGTGCAAAGAGTTAGCAAGAGTTGGTTTGAGAAAATTGAATGGAAATGGCTCAAAGTAGTGATCAGACTAAAATTGTCAAATTTGACCATTATTGCATGTGAGCCAAATTTGAGTTTGAAAAAGATTTGAATTGGGTTTCTTGGATTCCAAAAGTTGTAATAAGTTTTTAGCAACCTATTACCACTAATGGTGAAGACCACAATGGTCCAAGGTCAAAATTTATAAAAATGGCATAAACCATATGTGAGGTTTTTGTGAATTTCTAACTTTTATTCTTTTATTTTTCTTTGCTTCAATTTGACAAGAGTGAGATTTATTTGATGTTAAATTGAGTTGGATAAAAGGTTCCAACCATTTTGAGGCAAAGGAGGTGGCTAGGTCAAGATTTGATAATTTTTGGCTAAGTGTGTATGTGAGTGAAAATGGGATTTCTCCCTATTTGTTTTCTCTCCTTTTGATTTGACTTTTCTTGACTCCAAAGTGATTCTTACTAGTTTAGGAACATTTCCCAACCATTGAAACCATTCCAAAAGGTCTAGCTCAAAGATTGCAAAATTGGCCAAAACACATGAGAGGTGACATGTCAATTTTTCTTATTCTTGTAAGGTGCTCCCCTTGCTTCACTTGAGCAAGGTTTAGGGTCAATTTAGGGTTAGATTAGGTTTAGAGATGGTTTCACACCATTTGGTCAAAGTAGAAGTGCATAGGACAAGAATTGGTGAAAGTGGCTATGTGTCACACATGCCTCTATGCATATGTGGCAATTGATTTTTAATTTGACTAGGCTTGACCCAATTGATGTTGTAGAGTATTGAAATGGTATCTAGGAGTGATCCAACCATTCACTACAAGTCTTAGGGTCAAGATCCTCAATTTCACAAATTTGATATTTTGCTCTCATATGCCTCTATGGCATTATTACTTTCTTTTTAAAATCTTTTGTTTCATTTTGGATTGGGTTGGAGAAGTACTAGATAAGGTTTATGAAGGTTTTCCAATCTTCTAAATAAAGTAGAAAGGCCTAGGGTAGAGTTTTACAAAAATAGCCATAGGCACATATGCCTCTATGCATATGTTTGATTTTATTTTGTTTCACACTTGAATTGGTTGGTAGGCTTTGTTGAGTGTGTTGAGGTATTTCAATTCATCTACTCAAGGTAGATAAGGCAAAGCTCCTCAATTTCAACAAGTATCCATAGGCTTGCATATGCCTTTTTCTTAAAATAAGATCTTCCCTTTTTATTTTATTTCTCAAAGATTGATGACAAGAGGGATGAGGTTTTAGGGTTTAATAAGTTTTGCAAAGGTTCTCCACCCTTTAGCAAAGTAAGAAGAGGTAGGGTTCAAGAATCTCCATATTAGGGCTATAGGCCCACATATGTATTTTTCTTCTATTTTGGTTTCTCCAAAAAGATCCAAATGATTTTTGAAAAGGTTAGGGTTTAAGGTTTTTCTTATTTGACTTCTTTCTCTTTGATTTTATTTGGTTGGTGATCTTCACTTGATCACTTTAGGGTTTTAGGGTTTATCACATAAGCATAAAAGCACTCATCATGGAAAGACACAAACATTAGGTAGGAGCACTAAGCATAGCACTCTATTTGTTGAAAAGTTTTTGTTGGTTCTCATTTTTGGAAAAGGAAATTTATTTTCTCTTTGTTTTGAAATTTGGGGTGTTACAAACCCTTCCCCCTTAAACAAATCTCGTCCCGAGATTTTAAGAAAAGTTAGGTTCCTAAGAGAGATTGGGCGATATGATTTCGTAGGGAACATACTTGGCCTGTTCTGAGGTGCTTCTTGGGCTTCTGTGGCAGTCATGTTGTAGTAGCGGCCGTTGTTGTTCGGGTTCTTTCTTGCGGCAAATCGGCGTTGGTTCTGAGCAGGTGCAGCGGTGCTGCCGGCAATCTTGGCGAGCTTTTGGGGGCACTCATTGGAGTAATGACCAACAGTTCGACATTCATAGCAGGTTACCGTTGACTTGTCCTTTCGGGCAATGGGTATAGCATTGCTTCCAGTCCTGGGGGCATTGTTGGCGGCTTTCATCAGGCACTTGTTAGAGTAATGACCAGTAACACCACATTCATAGCAGGTCACAGTGGACTTGTCTCTGGGGGCATTGTTGGGTATTGGGATGAGCTGCTCTAGTGATGCTATCCTCACGCGGAGGCGAGCAATGAGGTAGTCCTTCTTGGCGTGCTGATGGCGAAGTGCCTTGCGCTCCATTGCAAGGATGTTGATAGTGTCAGTCATCTTGGCGTGCTTAAGGTGCATCTGGTTGGCCTGGGCACGGGAGTTGTTGCGGGTAGGAGGGGCCATCTGAACAATGGGGTAGATCATAAGATAAGAGGGGAATTTCTATGGTTTGTTTTGTTAAAAGTTCATAACTTGAAAAATTTGAGCAGTGTTGAGGGGGTAAAAACCAACAACACTTTTTCATTCATACCAAACATCACACATTACAATTCTAACACACCGTTGGTTTGAAGAACCATTCATTCGCTCTACGATACAAGGGGATCCTGATACAACTCACACCTACTTAAGTGCTGGGGTGATACTACTCTTCGGGGTGGATTCTTCGTCTTCACGGTTGATGTGCTTGGCGAGAGGCGAGGGCGTTGTCCAAATCCCTGAGGGTTTTGTACTGCCTGAAGTCCTGAGGTGTTACATAGGGGTTCATCTCCGGGGGTGGGGGCATGGTCATCGGTCTTCCCATGGAGTCATGTCTTGGGTAGTAGATGAAGCGAGTGTTCTTGATCTTGTTCTCGTTTTGTCCACACAGACGGGAAATGGCTTCTTGCATGGCTTTGACTAGTCCTTCCTCCCAAGTGTTTCCCGTTACAGAAATCCAGATGGTTTCCCATACCGGGGCTCCAAGCTTCCTTCGTAGATCAGTAGAAACTTCCCACCGAGGTGTTCCTCCGGAGTGGTTGTTGAGGGGTATTCCGAAGAACTCGGGATACGGTTGTCCTAGATATTCCACTAGTTGCTTCAAATCCTTTTCGAACCTTAGGTCGCCTCCGGGACCAAGCTGATAGAACTCCCATTGGTACTCTATCTGTGAGCAATTAGGATAAGTAGGTTAAAGAAGTAGTCAAGTGTGCAAAGTTTTAGGTAGTTCTACAAGGAAAAATTCGGGCATGAATTTGTCATTTTCGAAAAAGATCTCAAGGATGAGAGGGAGAATAAGTTTTTCCAAATATTCACTTCTTTGGTTTTGAAACTAAGTTTTTCAGACGTCCATTCTAACTAGGGTCTTCTAAGGTCAAACAATGGCTCTGATACCAACTTGTCAACACCCGGATTTTTAAGTCCAGATGCCTGTTATGCCATACATCGCAATCCCAGGAATATTGTTGTTGCGAGACATAACAGTTGAATATCATAAGTCATCATTCATTACATACCATAGTCGTCTTACAAATAGAGATCACATGATCCATATTACACAAATAGTTGATCTATGGATCAACATACACCAAGTTCATAGTTTCATAGCGGAAGCGTAAATAGAAGGGACTCTCTAGTCCACAGGCCAACGTCTGACGTCAGAAGATTCCCTAGTTGTCGTAGGCGTCCTGCTGGTCGTCATCTTGATGGTTCTGCTCCTCTTCATAGTCTGGCCATTTGAATAGCCAGGGACACAGCCGTGAGCACTTTAAAGTACTCGCAAACTAATACGAAAGCAGGTGCTAACAATTCTAGTAAGGGGGTGCTAAACTCTAGTTTATTTTGCATAAATCTAGTTTTAGTTCACAAACGTTTTTTGTAAACAACCGTTCATGTGCTAACTAACTCCAGTGGGAACATTAGTGTTATTCCCACAACTCTGTTGCGATTCGGAGTCATTGTCACCCTTTTCAAGTTTAAATTCACCAGTCACCAATCAACACTCATAGTTTTAGGAAAAATTCTGATGACGGAACAGTATGGCCTTCCCAACTGTCCATAACCGAGGACGCGGCTATTCGAATAGGTTTAACTCTGCAGAGGTTGTACACTTGTGCCACAACAATTGCAATAGCTCGTCAGGGGTAACTGGCCCTGATTTATCGTACGCAGTACGCGAACTACCAATCCTAACCTTTCATTTACATCCCCTAGTATAGGCACCTCTCCCCATGAGCTTGGCCTCCCAAAGTGAAGACAGACAGTCCACGGGAACTGCGCACAGGCTTGGGCCGGACATTCACCTCATTTCGCGTCGTATCTCATCATTTCTTTTGTTTGTAGAGGCAGCTTTCGGCATAACCCCGACGATGCTTGTTTAGAGGGAACCCATACTAAGACGCATAAATTTCCAGTTAAGCCCTACCCATAATCAGGTATTGTGGGGGTACCTGTAAAATTGGAATGGTATCGCATCCGAACCCAACCATCAGATTTTGGTAAGTTTCACCAAATCATTCTCAAGTCATATTCACCTTCAAAAGCTTTCAAAAGAAATGACTCTTCCTTCCAAGGTTTTAAAAATCATTTCACACACACTTGTTCCCATCTAGAAAAGTCACTTTTAACTTAGCACTAGCATATAAGTAGGAAGGGTGCTAAGTATTTTGCTTTGCTTCTAGGCTAACCCTGATACTCTTGTACTACTCCAAAACTCACTAAGTGAATCATGAATCAAAAAGTACTTTGATAAACAAAGGTAAATATAGCTTGTAAAGTAATACTGTGAAATAGGATCATAAGCATAAAGTAAAATAAGGTAATGCCTTGCTCATGGTGCTTTGCACTTGGCAAGAGTATTATCTTGCTCTGAGGGGGACTATCTTTACTATTCTAGTAAACTTCTTCACTTTGACCAAAGTTAACTATAAAAGTACTCTTTTAGAAAACAAGTAAAAACTTGTAAAGTAAAACTTGGGATAGGCTTATGTAAGAAAAGATAAGAATTCATGGTGCCTTGCCCCAAGGGGCTTTGCATTTTGCAAGAGTATTAACTTGCAACAATAAAACTTGCACAAGTCTAGCTTGTATTGGTGTTAGCTTGCCTTGGTTGAAGTGGGGGTCCAAGTTCTCTTTTCCTTCCTCTTTGTAGAAGTCCTCCTTCTCCTGATAGTCTCCGGTACTAGCGTCTAAAATACGAATGCGGGGTACACAATCATCATACCAAACTTATAGACTAAACTAAGCACACACAAGATTTACACAACTTAAACTAGCATCACACACTACTATTAAGTGGGTGGATGTGTTCCTTTCTTATTTTAAGAAAAATAGTTTCCTCTCATACTAACTTAGGTGTTACTTTCAATTACTTAGAGAAATAATTTCCTCTCATTACCTTATTAAGATTTAATTTCTCTTATGAATAATATATGACCTAGGTTGACCAAAGTCAGCCTCTTCACACTTATCATCTGAGAAAATGATTTAAATGAGGTTCCATACCTCATACAATTTAAGTAATTCTACAAATGATTTAAATCTCCAAGTATTTCATATGAGAGTATTTTACCAGGGTCAATACCTCATATAAAAGTATTTGGGACAAGATTTAAATGAAGTGAAACACTTCATACAATTTGCATAATAGTTTTGGACAATATCACCTAAGTAGACTAGCCATATTGTCCATTAATTAATCTAGAGCATGATCATGCAGAGTGACCACACCATTTTCTTGCAGAAACAATTAGTGTAAGTCAAATGTGAGCTATTGGAGTTGGAATCAACTCAATATCTATTTTGGTTGATTTTTAAGATTTATTTGAATGTGCAAAAGTCCCTGACTTATTCTTTTTGTCACATTTATTCTACAAAGAAATTCGAAGTGGGACCAGTGGGGTTGGATCAAGCATTTCATAAGCTTTCCAGCAATATCAAATTCATCAAATTTGGTTCAGTAGATTTGCAGCTATTTAAATTTGAACAAAGCATCTGTGAGCAATTTGAATTCTAACAGAAAATCTAGATTTGAACTAAACAGGCCGCGCGGGAAAAATAAACGGGCCGGCCCAGCTTTGCTCCAGTGCTCAGCGGGCCGCCTGACTGGTGGGGTCTACGTGTCAGTGGGTTTTAAAACCCGAACCGGTATCGTCTAACCTGAGCCGTGCGATCAGAAGCAGATCGGGCGGTCGAGGCGCGTCGTCTCCGTCGAGGGGAGGGCTTGCTGCTGCGGCGGAGGTAGGGGGTCGGCGGCAAGCTGAAGCTCCGGCGAGGGTCAGCGACGGTGCAGGGCGGCGTTGTCGAGGACGAGGAAGCAGATGGCGCAGACGGCGGCTCAAATGGTGGCCTAAATCGACGGCGGCGATCTCAGTACCTCTGCGGGCTCCGGCGACGGAATTGGACAACTCCGGTGGCTAATCAAAGAGGAGAAGAGGTCGAGGAGGATCAGGGAGAGGAGGGGAGCAGATGGGTGTGAAGGAATTGGCCGCGGGTGTCCTCCTTTTATAGGGGGTCGAGGTGCTGCGGGTGCTCGTGCGAGGTCGGCGACGGCGTGGTGTCTCCGGTGCTCGAAGGGGCAATCTAGGGGGCGCGTCTTGTAGGCGACGTCTAGGCAAGGCTAACGAGCGTGATGGCGAGGTGGGGGACGACCAGTTGAGCGCGGGCGGCGTCCATGTCTGGCGACAGGGTTGCGGATGAACGGCGAGGTGGTCGACGGCGGCGGTCCTCGCGCGAGGCAGGGAGCATGTCTGGCGGGGGCTGGTCATCCAGTGGAGCGAGTTGGTGAAGGGAGAGCGAGAAGGGGGCCCGGGGTTGACGTCGGCAGGTGGCGCTCTGAGCTGCCCGTGGCGCGCGCGGTGCGACGCGAGCGGCATCCTGGGAAGATTTGGGCGCGCGATTTCCGGCCTGCCTCGGCATCTTCTCCGACCAGGGCTCGTGTAGGGTGGTGTAGGGAGTCCAGGTGGCACGCGTGGACAGGGTGGGCATGGCCAGAGAGGAGGAGGAGAGGGGGGAGCTTGCCATGTGCGGCATGGCCGGCATGGCCTTGCCATGGCTATGTGTGGCCACCTTCTAGGGTTTCTGTGCTGGGGTTAGAGAGAGAGGGGACCAGGGAGCAAGGTAGAGTAGTTAGGGCAGGTTAGGGTTGGGTGTAGGACACTATTCCAAATAGTGTCACATAGTTCCCTATTTGCAAATTGATGAATTTTGTCCAAACTCAATTGAGTTCAAGGTTGCAAGATTTTTAAAAGGGTGAGTTTGGTTGAGTTGCAAAAGACCAGAGACAACTATGTGTGGTGGTGGAATTTTCAAATTTAAGAAAAATCAAAAAATGGCTAAGTGGAGATTGTTCCTCATAACAAAAAGTGCCAACTTTGGATGAGCATAGCAAAGGATCAAAAATGATTTTGGCAAGGTGGTCTTTACAAAAAGTGTTCACCTTGATGTTGACTTTGAAATGGTGCAAAGAGTTAGCAAGAGTTGGTTTGAGAAAATTGAATGGCAATGGCTCAAAGTAGTGATCAGACTAAAATTGTCAAATTTGACCATTATTGCATGTGAGCCAAATTTGAGTTTGAAAAAGATTTGAATTGGGTTTCTTGGATTCCAAAAGTTGTAATAAGTTTTTAGCAACCTATTACCACTAATGGTGAAGACCACAATGGTCCAAGGTCAAAATTTATAAAAATGGCATAAACCATATGTGAGGTTTTTGTGAATTTCTAACTTTTATTCTTTTATTTTTCTTTGCTTCAATTTGACAAGAGTGATATTTATTTGATGTTAAATTGAGTTGGATAAAAGGTTCCAACCATTTTGAGGCAAAGGAGGTGGCTAGGTCAAGATTTGATAATTTTTGGCTAAGTGTGTATGTGAGTGAAAATGGGATTTCTCCCTATTTGTTTTCTCTCCTTTTGATTTGACTTTTCTTGACTCCAAAGTGATTCTTACTAGTTTAGGAACATTTCCCAACCATTGAAACCATTCCAAAAGGTCTAGCTCAAAGATTGCAAAATTGGCCAAAACACATGAGAGGTGACATGTCAATTTTTCTTATTCTTGTAAGGTGATCCCCTTGCTTCACTTGAGCAAGGTTGAGGGTCAATTTAGGGTTAGATTAGGTTTAGAGATGGTTTCACACCATTTGGTCAAAGTAGAAGTGCATAGGACAAGAATTGGTGAAAGTGGCTATGTGTCACACATGCCTCTATGCATATGTGGCAATTGATTTTTAATTTGACTAGGCTTGACCCAATTGATGTTGTAGAGTGTTGAAATGGTATCTAGGAGTGATCCAACCATTCACTACAAGTCTTAGGGTCAAGATCCTCAATTTCACAAATTTGATATTTTGCTCTCATATGCCTCTATGGCATTATTACTTTCTTTTTAAAATCTTTTGTTTCATTTTGGATTGGGTTGGAGAAGTACTAGATAAGGTTTATGAAGGTTTTCCAATCTTCTAAATAAAGTAGAAAGGCCTAGGGTAGAGTTTTACAAAAATAGCCATAGGCACATATGCCTCTATGCATATGTTTGATTTTATTTTGTTTCATACTTGAATTGGTTGGTAGGCTTTGTTGAGTGTGTTGAGGTATTTCAATTCATCTACTCAAGGTAGATAAGGCAAAGCTCCTCAATTTCAACAAGTATCCATAGGCTTGCATATGCCTTTTTCTTAAAATAAGATCTTCCCTTTTTATTTTATTTCTCAAAGATTGATGACAAGAGGGATGAGGTTTTAGGGTTTAATAAGTTTTGCAAAGGTTCTCCACCCTTTAGCAAAGTAAGAAGAGGTAGGTGACATAGGCATCCCAAATGGGCTTGCCGAAGATAGTACCCGGGGTTTACTGAAGGCCCACTACCCGAAGAATAAGAGGATTCGAGAGCCCAAGATGTATTTAAGGAAAGATAGAGTTGTAATAGGAAATGTTATTTTGTAATCTGGCGGGATGAGTTAGAAACCGTCCCGGACTCTGTAATTTGTACTACACGAATCCCTCGGCTCCACCTCCTATATAAAGGGGGAGTCGAGGGACGAGGAGATCATCGAATCATTATCTGCAAACCCTAATTTTCATAATCGTCGAGTACTTTTCGGCTGAAACCTTCGAGATCTACTTGCCCTCTACTTCTAACTAAACCCTAGCCTACAATCCATAGGCATTGACAAGTTGATACCTTGTCAATTGGCGCCGACCGTGGGGATTAGAGGCGTAAGGATCTGATCTCGATGGCACGTTCAAGATCTTCGACATCATCAACTGCAAGCAACACAATGGATCGAGGTAAACAGATCGCTGCTGGTCTTGTCGATTTTGTTCCTCACCCACCCTCCCGTTTGGATGCATATGCGTATCTGGCGGAGCCCATGGAGATGACGTTCGGAAGGTTTCACTTTCGTGTCGAGAAGGAAGGATCGTATCGTGTCGAGGTTCCGATTTCGTCGGAATCGTCGAAGGTCGATTCCGATTTTTCAAGCTATGCGTCGTCAACCGAGTCAGGAGAAGAAGAAACTTCGGCGACACGCTACATCAGCACCAGAACAAGAGAGAAACTCGCCAAGATCTTCAACGACATGTCGTTTGAGTCATCTGCGGACTCATATATAAGCGATGGCTCAAGCGATGTCGACAGCTATGACTTCATCGACAAATCTATCACAGTGGGCAAGGTCTTCATCAATCTAAACGATGATGCCACCAAACCCAACATAGATCTGAGTACAAAGTATCATCAGATTTATGCCATTGAA
Organism: Lolium perenne; assembly: GCF_019359855.2. Lineage (NCBI taxonomy): Eukaryota > Viridiplantae > Streptophyta > Magnoliopsida > Poales > Poaceae > Lolium > Lolium perenne. The sequence continues at coordinate 25,896,135 of NC_067248.2, read as the reverse complement.
GATCAAGAGGAAACATCTGAGGCTTTCGACGATCTGGGAAATCCATACGTCGATCCCTCCAATCTGCGACAAGGCCTGGGCAATAAATACGTCGGGCCAGAGCCGCGAGATAGAGTCCAACTTTCACAAACAGCGTGGGACAGAGCCGCGAGAGCTATGAACGGTACAGAACCAATGGCTACCACGGCCACTCCAGAGGAATTGCAAGCATATCAATATAGGCTCGCACGAGCTGCGAGGGAATTGGAAAAACAGACAGCTGAGTTGAACAGGAGAAAGGAAGCAGCTTCTGCATCCAGCAAGAGAAGGGCAGATCTGAGTCGACAATCTAGAACTTCGGGTGATAGCCACAGGGAGGCTCGGAACAGAGGAAGATCAAGGTTACAACACATACCCGAAGCAGAAAGAGAGCACTTGGTTCAAAACCTCGACATGTCCTTTATGTCGATAGACACAAGAGGAAACATTATCCCTAAGACACCTAAGCTGGGTATATGGCGACACAAGCTTTTATCCTCGCGTCTAAACCACCTCCAGGTGATCCAAGGGAAACACTATACAATATGGCGATAGCAGGAGTTGGAGCTATGGGGACAGCGTTCGTTTCAACGCCTCCCGAAGGAACAGCAAGGCAAAATAGTCCACGACCTGCAGCAGCAACGGCGGCAGCCCCTGAAGGACCAAGTGGAGCAAGAGATACGGCAGCACAAGCAAGAGTCGACAGAACACGACAAAGCAGAAGGGATCATCGGCAATCTCCGGAGCTTAACGACGAAGATATGTGCGGCTTGCCATGCTTCACGAGGAGAGTCCGAAAAACTCGAGTCCCATCAGGATTCAAGCTACCCGACAATTTCAAAAAGTTCGACGGCCTTCAAGATCCAGAGGATTGGCTAGTCGACTATCTGGAGACAGTGAAGCTCACGGGAGGAACCAGGGCAACAGCCATGCAAAGCATTCAGGTGCATTTGAGTGGAGCCGCACGATCGTGGATAAAGAAACTCACTCCAGGATCTATCGACAGCTGGGAAAGTTTCGAGGACGTGTTCATCAAGAACTTCAGATCCACGTGCAAAAAACCTGCGTCGTTAGAGGAGTTGAGAGCATGTCGACAAAAGCCAGATGAGTCAATGAGAAAATACATCCAAAGATGGAATATCATCAAAAACTCGGCAGAAAATATATCCGACGAGAGAGCAATAGATGCGTTTGTTGCAGGAATCGGCGTGGATATTTTGTCGATGACTTGGGGAGAACCAATCCAAGAACGATGTCTGCGTTAATGGAGATAGCAAACAAATGGGCAGATGGAGAAGATGCTGTCTATAACAAACGACACAGGTCGCCGAGAAGAGGACCGGGGCGAAACTATCAACCAAGGCGACGGTTTCCTCGCGATGCAGAATTACGACGCTCCAGGACAAATCTCGGCAGGTTTTCGAACAAATACAGGAGGAAACAACAGAGATGATTATCGAGAAGCGATGAGCAGCGAAGCGACAACAGGGATGATTCTCGCAACAACAGACAAAATAGCGGGCCCAGTTCCCAAGGCCTTTCATGTCCCTGAAGAGATGATGAACGGGCCGTGTCGGATGCACTTTTTCATTGACAACAACGGTAAAAGACATTCAGGGCACTTGCAGAAGGCGTCGAAATTTTCAGGCAATGCTAAGGCATGCAGAGCACGCTAATGCTCGAGCAGCACAGAGAAATCCTCGGGAACCCAGGAGCGAGATCCACCTGCCACCACCTCCCGCAATCACAGACGACAATCGACATCAGCTCAGAATAGCAGCAGCACCCCCACCACCACCTTACGTTGATCCCAATTCTCATGGAGCGGTGTCGATGATTCAGAAGGCAAGGCCATCAAATAGAGCTCGAAAGTAATCTCACGACAAGTGTTTATGGCAGAAAAATGCCTCCACCAACTGCCGAGTATCTTAATTGGTCGGGGCAAGATATTGGGTTCACCATAGCAGATCATCCGCAACAAGTTCCTCGACCAGGGCAGTCAGCACTTATTCTACCAGCAGTTATTGCAGGGTTTGACGTCTCTCGAGTGTTCATAGACGGCGGCAGCAGCTTAAACCTCATGTATGCAGATACATTGAGGAAGATGAACATATCCTTAGCGAACCTGAAGCCAACAGACACAAGGTTCCATGGTATCACACCAGAGAAGCCAAATTATCCACTGGGAAAAATCAACCTCGACGTTCAGTTTGGAACCCGAGAGAATTATAGAATCGAGAGGCTGGAATTTGAAGTCGTAGATTTTCCGTCGCAGTACCACGCTTTGTTGGGACGACCAGCATACGCTAGATTTATGGCAGTGCCACATTACACATACCTGTTGTGGAGGCTACCTGGACCAAGGGGACCAATCACAGTCAAAGGAAGCTTCGCTTTAGCCGATAAATGCGACAAGGATTTTCATCGGCTATCAGAAAGTTTCGGGATGCAAGCTGAGTATTTGGCGTCAAAAAGCATGACTGACTACGACGTCGCCAGACGTTGGAAGGCCAAATAAAGAGTCAACTTTCAATACCGAGAAAAATTCTAAGGAGGTGCAAATCCACCCGACAGACCCGAAAAAAACGACATCCATTGCAACAAATATGGATATCGCATAGGAAAGCGCGCTCGTCAAGTTCCTCCGTGAGAACTGGAAAATCTTTGCATGGTGTCCAGCTGACATGCCAGGAGTACCCAGGGAACTTGCCGAGCACCACCTAAACTTGGATCCAAAGAGCAAGACCAATCAAACAACCTTTGCGGCGTTTTTCGGAACCAAACCGCAAAGCCATGCTATCCGAAATAAATCGACTCGAGGAGGCTGGTTTTATCAAAGAGATATCTACAGAAGCTACATGGGTAGCTAACCCAGTGATGGTGCCGAAAAAACACACGGTAGTCCTTCGCATGTGCGTCGACTTTACGTGTCTCAATAAACATTGTCCTAAGGATCACTTTCCCCTCCCAAGGATCGATCAAATCATCGACTCCACGGTAGGCTGTGAACGTCTTTCCTTTCTGGATGCATACTCTGGTTATAACCAGATCAGATTAAAAGAAGATGATGAAGCCAAAACAGCGTTTATTACACCTTACGGCGTGTTCTACATAAGACAATGCCCTTCGGTCTAAAAAATGCGGGAGCAACATATCGAGGATGATGCGAAGTGTTTAGCAACACAGATCGGGAAAAACGTGCAAGTATACATCGATGATGTCGTCATAACGTCAAAAAAGGGGGCAACGCTGATCGAGGATCTCAAAGAAACTTTTGACAACCTCGACAAATTCTGCCTAAAGTTGAACCCGACGAAGTGTTCTTTCGGTGTCCCAGCAGGAGAACTCCTGGGGTTCCTAGTCTCAGCAAGAGGGATTGAAGTAAATCCCGACAAAATACAAGCTATAGTAACAATGAGGAAGCCAACAAAGTTGAAAGAGATACAGCAGCTAACTGGGCGAGTCGCAGCATTGAGCAGATTCGTCGCCAGGCTAGGAGAAAAAGCGTTACCATTTTACGCTTTGATAAAGCAAGGAGATAAATTCCAATGGAACGAAGAGGCCGATAGAGCCTTCGAGGATTTGAAACGCAAAATTTCGACACCACCAATTTTGGTGGCACCAAAGGAAAAGGAACCTCTCCTGCTGTATATCGCAGCCACACCTCAAGTGGTTAGCACGGTGCTAGTAGTCGAAAGAGAAGAAGAAGGCAAAATCCATGGAGTGCAGAGGCCAAGATACTTCGTGAGCGAAGTTCTCGCCCTCAAAACAAAGGTACCCTCAGTACCAAAAGCTAGCATATGGAGTGTTCACAACAGCACGAAAATTGCGCCACTATTTTTCGGCACATCCGATCATAGTGGTCAATGAAGCTCCCTTGTCAAATATACTAAACAATCCAGAAGCTACGGGTCGTGTCTCCCTTTGGGGAATAGAACTTTCCCCTCGGGACATCACGTATGAAAAAAGAAAAGCAATCAAGTCGCAAGTTTTGCCAGATTTCATCGCAGAGTGGATGGAGCTGCAAAACACAGGACCTCCAGACTTGTCGAGAACCTGGACCATGAACTTTGATGGGTCCAAAAGACTAGAAGGGGCTGGCGCAGGAGTAGTGCTCATATCACCTGAAGGCGATAAGTTGAAGTACATCCTTCGGATGACGTTCCCTAACGCATCTAACAATGAAGCAGAATATGAGGCTCTCATACACGGGATGAAGATGGCGAAAGCCTGCGGTGCAACTCGACTAAAAATCTTTGGCGACTCACAACTGGTGGCTCAGCAAGTTATGAACCAATGTGACGCAGTCAATGATAGCATGATGGCATACAAGGAGGTGTACAACGAGCTCGAGAAGTTGTTCGATGGATGCGAAGTAAATCATATTAGTAGATTGAGCAACGACGAAGCCGACGTTCTTGCAAATATCGGGTCGCAATGCCTTGCGGTCCCGCCAGGTGTATTCTGGGAAGAGATAATAGAGAGATCCACCAAATCAACAAAGTCAAAAAAGAAGGAGAAGAAACCCTCGGGGGCTACCAAGGAAGAGCAAGAGGAAGAAGAAGAAGAACAAGACCTGGTCATGGTGATACAGATACCATGGATGCAGACGTTCATATCATACATCCTCAGGAAAGAAATACCCGATGATCCAGTCGAGGCAAGGCGAATAATTCGACGCTCCAAAGCCTTCACGGTAGTCAAAGGGGAATTATACAAGCGGAGTATTTCAGGCGTCCTGCAAAGGTGTGTCACACCCGAAGAAGGAAGAATAATTCTGAAGGATGTACACGAAGGAATCTGTGGCCACCACGCAAGTAGTCGAGCTATTGCAGCCAAGATTTTTCGGGCAGGATTCTACTGGTTGACAGCAATCGAGGACGCTAAGGAAATAGTAAGAACTTGCGACGCGTGTCAAAGGTTTGCCGCAAAACCCCACTCTCCAGCAGCAGAACTAGCACCAATACCATTGTCATGGCCCTTTGCCCAATGGGGACTTGATATGGTAGGCAAGTTACACAAATCCTGGCCAGGAGGAAAGGAGTATATGCTAGTAGCTGTCGACAAATTTACAAAGTAGATAGAAGCGAAGCCGATAAATTCACCAGACGGAGCATCTGCAGTAAAATTCGTAAAAGGCCTCGTCTTCAGATTTGGAGTACCCCACAGCATCGTCACAGACAATGGCAGTAACTTCACATCCAACGAATTCAAAGATTATTGCAAGGAAGTAGGTATCAAGCTGCACTTTGCATCAGTTGCACATCCTCAAACCAATGGGCAAGTCGAGAAAGCCAATGGCATCATTTGCAACGGCATCAAGAAACGCCTGTTAGGACCGGCATACCTGGCCAGAAGAACTACCAAGTGTGTTGTGGAGCATCCGAACAACACCAAATACGGCGACACAGGAGACCCCGTTTTTTCTAGTCCATGGAGCAGAGGCGATCGCCAACGTAAATAGAGCACGACTCCCCCAGAGTCACTGAATATAATGAAGAAACTTCTACGGCAGCGTTGGAGGACGACGTCGACGCACTCGACGAAGCTCGAGACAAAGTACTATCAAGGGTAACCAAATACCAACAGGACTTGAAAAACTACCACAGTCGACGTTTGCGGCCGAGGTCTTTTCAGGTGGGAGACCTAGTTCTTCGGCTCACGCAAAAAAGTCATGAAAAACTCGAGTCACCATGGCTTGGCCCTTACATCGTCACAGAAGTAATCGGAGGAGGAGCATACAGAATAAAGGACAAGAAGACAGGGGTGGAGGAGCAAAACCCTTGGAACGTGGCGCAACTCAGGCGTTTCTATGCCTAGAGCTGAAATACAGTCCTTATGAAACTTCAATGTACTGAAACGCCCGCGAGTTTTCAGACGCACTCTTTTCCTTTTTCGGGGCACCGAGTGGGGCCGGGAAAGGTTTTTAATGAGGCGGGCTCGCGGTGCTGCAATATAATAAAGATAGTGTCAATATAACTTTTTCTTTATCGACATGCTCAAAGTCTCGAACCCGACAAATTTCAATATAGTTCGTCGAAAGAAAAAAGCATCGCCTTGGTATTAAAAATACCTCGTGAGTCAATCAAAATACAAAATAGTACTCAATAAAAACGCTCGGGGGCTGATATTCACCATAATGAATGCCTTGGTTCAAAAACCTCGCAACAACTAGCCACCGAAATACTCGGGGGCTAGTCAAATATAGAAATACGACGTTTGCTTCACAATATATAATCAAAGTCATAGGTTAAAAAGAAGAGTTATCTACAAAAGGAAAATAATTACTCCTGTTGCAGTATGTCATCAAGGGTAATTCTGCCTTCTTCGGGAGCAGCGCCAAGAAAGTCAGCATAATGACCGTCGGCAAAAAAGTCGGCATCCATCCGAAGAAGGTCTTCAATCATTTCCTCGGCTATAGGCGAAACCTTCGTGTTAATTCGGTCGACACCAACTCTTCGGCGCTTTACCTTCTCATGAACTTTCGCAACAACTTCGGTCAGGTCAAGTTTCGAGTGGCATATCTGAAGCATGATAAGAGCAAATCTGGCGCCAGCCACCAGTTGAGCTTTGACAAAATCATGGATCTTGTGAGCGTCCTTAAATTTTTCCATTACCTCAGGAAGAGTTTTTGGTTGAACGTTCCGAGGGAACATGGAATTGTAAACCATGAACAGGGTCTTGGTACAGAAATCAAGGAAATCGTGAGTTTGAGAAACGCGATCTTGAAATCTGACAACCTGGCGGGTCCTTTCTGGCGTAGCCCAAAACAAAGAACCATGATCAAGGGAAAGGTTAACAAGGAGGTTCGTCCTAGTATTTACCCTCTCTTCTTCCGCAACAGTATCAGTAAAGGAACCTGTTAAAGCAAAGGAGCAGAAAAACTTCAAGAGACGTAGCATGAAGATAAAAGATATCGGAGGATGAAACAAGCATACCCGACATATCAAGATCAGCTTCATTCATTAACTCGAGCATGAAATTTTCTCGAGTAGTCGCCTTTTCAGCCTCGGAAGCAGCAATTTCCTTAGCAGCCACGGCCTCGCGAGCTTGTCAAGTGCAATTTTTTCGGCTTCAGATGATTTATGAGACTTTTCCATCATCACAAGTGTTTGCTTCTTCGCATACTGAAGTTGCTGTCGAAGTTCGTCCAGTTCTTGCGACAAGGTATCTTCGACAGGTGCAGTACCAGCAAAAGCTCCCCTCGAGCGAGAAGAAGAGGGCGAAATATTGGAAGGAGCGGCAGACGGAGTATAGTTATCAAATATCAACTGAAATTTAGACAAGACAACATCAAACAACAAACAAAGATAGAGTTTTCATTGATCTCTCGGAATAATTACAAAGGCATTACAGTGGAGCTAAGGAAGTACGTGTCGCCAAATGACTACTTTGGCGACAAGAGCAAAAGAAACATAGAAAGAAAAATAAAGAGGCATGCAACTAGACCTCCGGCCTTGATGAGCTAGGAGTCGACGCTGGTTTGATCCCGAGATAGGCCAAGATCTTCTTCGTGTTGGGCTTGGCTGCCTTAATCAACGACCTCCATCTTGATTGCTCTATCTGCTCGGTGTCGCCAACTTTCGTCCAATCAACAGCCTGTTGACTGTCAGCAACCAAAGCGACAGTGCTTTCGACAGCAATTTTCATATTTTCTTGGCGCATCTTCAGTCCAAGGTCTTCTGATGAATTGAACATCTTGGCGAGATTAAGGAAAGTCGAGGGCTCCTCTTTCTTCGGGAAGAAGTAGGGGAACAACGCCGACAATCCTGCATTAGCATTGGCCACGCCTTCACGAATTTCGGACCCATGCAGCTCCAGATAGGAAAGTGCATCAATGAGAGGGTCGTCGACAGGATTCGACAGATCAAATTCCTGGTTTGTTTGGTCTGCCAAGGAAATAAAATGTGGGTCAAACAACAAAAAACAGTGACTCTCGTAAAAATAGAAGGGATCAAAAAACTTACTGAAAGTGCGTCGACTTTGGGATTTCAGACGTTTGAGGATTCCTTGTTCACGAGAAGCTTGTGCAGCTTTGTGCTCGTCTAAGGCGATTCTGACATCCTCAAGTTTTTTCTGCAATCCCTCGACACTAGCAGCCTTTGCTCTAGCGTCATCAGCCTCGGCTTTGGCTTCACTAGCAACAAGCTCGGCTTTCTTACGAGCCGCCTCACTTTGCTCAAGTTTTTTAGCAAGCGCGTCGGCACGTTTGGTGGCCTCTGCAAGTTTCTCTGTCGAGATATAAAAAAGAGAGAGAGGAAAGATCAAAAATCGCGACAAGCAACAAGAGCAAAAAGTCAAGGAAAAACGGCAAGTATAAAAGTTGTTACCTTCGGCTCTGCTAGCATACTCACGGTACCCAATAAATTGGGACCCAATGCGGAGAAGCTCTTTGATCATGGGCTATTAAAGAAGAACGCAGGAAAAGAAGCACCGACATGAAAAAGAGAGTGAAGACGTAAAAAAAGCAACATAGGGGAAACACAGATATCAACAAACTTACATCATCCAAGAGCAGAGTCGACGAATTGCCCAATTGAGGGGCAGGCTCAGCAATATTTTCAACCCTTGTCCTTTTTGGTGAAGGAGCAAGGGGGCTTCCTGGCGGAGTTGTGGTGACGACGTTTTGTTGAGGAGGCGAGGATTCTTCTCCTTCAACTAGCGTGTCTGAGGCAAGTACAGTATGTGACGTGCTTGTTCGAGGAGCCACGTCAACATTTGGTACTTCTTCCTCGTCATCACTGTTGGTTAAAAATCGACAGCTTAAAATCAAGACAAGATAAACATTTCGAGTACAGAAATAAGAAGAAAAGTAAAAAGGACTTACGAGCTGACGAAGGATCCAAGATAAGGATCATAAGCTGCCTTCTGACGTGAAGGATCAATTTCTTCGGCTTTGGAAGTGCCGGAATCTTCGACATCGTTCCTTTTCCTTTTGCCTCTTGGAGAGACAGCAGGGGGAGGAGATTGTGCCGATAAAGTATCTTCAGAATGACCCGCAGATTTTCGAGAATCCACGGGTTCGTTCACAAAAGATGGAGCTTCCTGATTATCATCCGTGACAATGGTCCTTTCTTCGACTTCTCCATCCTCAGGAAGAGGAGGAAGGGAAGCCATAGTAGGATGGTTCTGCAAGAAAATAGCGACAAAAGAAAATTAGCGAGATACCAATACAATGAGATGCAAGGAAAAGTTTAGAACAAGACAAAAACTCGAGAAGACAAAATACCTCGGGAAGAGGATTGGAAGCACTGTATGGTTCTACTCGACAAGAGGAGGGAATAGGATCCTTCTTGGCTAGTCGAGAAACTCTTCGAACCAATTTCTCCAAGTCCTTTACAGAAAGATCGTTGGAGATTCTGTTGGCGTCGTTTTCACCAGAATACGTCCAAAGGGGATTTTTGCGAGCCTGAAGAGGCTGCACTCTAATCCTAAGGAAGTAGGCAGTGATTTGAACACCAGATAGTTCTTTGCCTCGAGTATTTTGGAGCTGATGAATACGAGACATAAGAGCTTCTGTCGCCTTTTTCTCTTCTTCGGAAGCTTCAGCGTCCCAGGAACGGCGGCGCTGGATCTTGGCACTTCCGTCGAAAGGAATTATGTTGTGCTCCACAGAGTTGGCACTTTCTTCGTGAATGTAGAGCCATCTTTTGCGCCATCCTTGGACAGAATCAGGAAACTTGACGTCGAAATAATCGACATCAGTTCGGACACAGATAACAACGCCGCCTATGTTATAGGTGGCGTTGTGAGAGCCATTACGGCGGAGGCAGAAAATGCGTTTCCACAGAATCCAATTAGGAGGAATTCCGAGGAAGCATTCGCAAAGTGTGATAAAAATGGAAATGTGAAGGATGGAATTGGGGGTCAACTGGTGCAGTTGAATCCCATAAACGAAAAGAAGGCCGCGGAGGAAATCATGAATTGGGGCCGACAGGCCGCGGATAAGGTGATCAACGAAACTAACCCGATACTCCATTGGAGGGTTGGGGTAGCTCTCCTCGCTAGGAAAGCGGATGGCGTCTTCTTTCTTCATGAGGCCAAGCCTCTTCAGCGTATTGACATCCTGGTTGGAGATCTTGGATCTCTCCCACTCAAGATCTTCGGCGGCCATCTTGGATTCTGGCGTGCTGTGGCGAGTAAGTCGTGTGCGCGGTGGCATCAACGGCAATGGGCAAAGCAGTGATCGTGAGTGTGGAAGAACAGAGAGAGTTGGGCGAGGGGAAGCTTTGCGAAGAGAAACAGAGATGTGCGGCGCAAGCAAGGGAGTGCACGGAGGTTGAAGAAAGGTTTATATAAGAATCGGGTGAAGCGATGAACCGTTGGATGAAGAAATCGTGTGGTGACAGCAAATCTTCTAGATAAAAGGGTAAAAAGGTATTTTTACTGAGATAAGCGTTACCGTACGTGCGCCAGGAAAAGCGGAGGACGTGTGTCCCCCACTTGCACGACGTGTCAACGTGGAAGAAGCAATGGACCCACAGGGCAGAAAAATCACGACTGTTAAACAGAGATGAATTAAATTTGAAGCATGCCGACAAGAATTCGAAAAGATTGGCGACAAGAGGAGTTATTTGAATACTTCGGGAGCCTTTGACCAAATACAAGTTTTTGCCCAAATGCTCGGGGGCTACTTCGACAAAAAGTAAAATTTCGAGTATGGCAATATAGAAAATGTTGAGCCTACAACCAAGCACAAGTCCTTGGCTGTAGCCTCGGGGGCTACTCCCATCGGGAGCGCTGTTCGCGCACCCGAGAGATAAAGAGAAGATCATATTGGGACATAATAACAATATAGTGACAAGGTGGACTAAAATGTTGAGCCTACAACCAAGCACAAGTTCTTGGCTGTAGCCTCGGGGGCTACTCCCATCGGGAACGCTGTTCGCGTACCCGATGAAGTTCAAAAATAAAAGATAGAAAAGCAAGAGAGTATATTTCGAGTTATAATTAACTCTACATATACTCCCATCGGGAGAACAATATAAGTCAAAATTGACTCGATAAAATGTGCCATTCCAACAGCCGGAAAAGCACTCGACAATATATTCTCAGAACGCCAAAGTTGCGATCAATTTCTGAATGCCGCAAATTTGCGAAGGTAAGACCCCAGATCCGTTCTGCTGGGCGTGGCATCGCCAAAGACTGCGCTCTGCTGCTTTTATCCGTATCAACAGATACGAAGAAAAATCCTAACGGACGCGTTAGGTACCCGATAAATTTGACTGGGACTCGACAGAATGGTAAGACCTTAAGCGGCACCTGTCGACGTTTACACCAGTATCCCGAGATCATGTCCAGGGACGTGATCTTGAAGTAGGTTTTTGCGGATTGCCACCAGAGCAGTTAACTAGTACCTGATCCGTCAGATGAACTAGCCCCAACTACCATTATCCCTGTACAATATAGAATTTTATATGAAGAAGTATAAAAAGGTTAAAGCTTTTGAATAAAAATAAACAATGGAGATTTTCCCTGACTCTACGATTCAAGCAAAATCTCGGGGGCTACTGACATAGGCATCCCAAATGGGCTTGCCGAAGATAGTACCCGGGGTTTACTGAAGGCCCACTACCCGAAGAATAAGAGGATTCGAGAGCCCAAGATGTATTTAAGGAAAGATAGAGTTGTAATAGGAAATGTTATTTTGTAATCTGGCGGGATGAGTTAGAAACCGTCCCGGACTCTGTAATTTGTACTACACGAATCCCTCGGCTCCACCTCCTATATAAAGGGGGAGTCGAGGGACGAGGAGATCATCGAATCATTATCTGCAAACCCTAATTTTCATAATCGTCGAGTACTTTTCGGCTGAAACCTTCGAGATCTACTTGCCCTCTACTTCTAACTAAACCCTAGCCTACAATCCATAGGCATTGACAAGTTGATACCTTGTCAGTAGGGTTCAAGAATCTCCATATTAGGGCTATAGGCCCACATATGTATTTTCCTTCTATTTTGGTTTCTCCAAAAAGATCCAAATGATTTTTGAAAAGGTTAGGGTTTAAGGTTTTTCTTATTTGACTTCTTTCTCTTTGATTTTATTTGGTTGGTGATCTTCACTTGATCACTTTAGGGTTTTAGGGTTTATCACATAAGCATAAAAGCACTCATCATGGAAAGACACAAACATTAGGTAGGAGCACTAAGCATAGCACTCTATTTGTTGAAAAGTTTTTGTTGGTTCTCATTTTTGGAAAAGGAAATTTATTTTCTCTTTGTTTTGAAATTTGGGGTGTTACAAACCCTTCCCCCTTAAACAAATCTTGTCCCGAGATTTTAAGAAAAGTTAGGTTCCTAAGAGAGATTGGGCGATATGATTTCGTAGGGAACATACTTGGCCTGTTCTGAGGTGCTTCTTGGGCTTCTGTGGTAGTCATGTTGTAGTAGCGGCCGTTGTTGTTCGGGTTCTTTCTTGCGGCAAATCGGCGTTGGTTCTGAGCAGGTGCAGCGGTGCTGCCGGCAATCTTGGCGAGCTTTTGGGGGCACTCATTGGAGTAATGAACCACAGTTCGACATTCATAGCAGGTTACCGTTGACTTGTCCTTTCGGGCAATGGGTATAGCATTGCTTCCAGTCCTGGGGGCATTGTTGGCGGCTTTCATCAGGCACTTGTTAGAGTAATGACCAGTAACACCACATTCATAGCAGGTCACAGTGGACTTGTCTCTGGGGGCATTGTTGGGTATTGGGATGAGCTGCTCTAGTGATGCTATCCTCACGCGGAGGCGAGCAATGAGGTAGTCCTTCTTGGCGTGCTGATGGCGAAGTGCCTTGCGCTCCATTGCAAGGATGTTGATAGTGTCAGTCATCTTGGCGTGCTTAAGGTGCATCTGGTTGGCCTGGGCACGGGAGTTGTTGCGGGTAGGAGGGGCCATCTGAACAGTGGGGTAGATCATAAGATAAGAGGGGAATTTCTATGGTTTGTTTTGTTAAAAGTTCATAACTTGAAAAATTTGAGCAGTGTTGAGGGGGTAAAAACCAACAACACTTTTTCATTCATACCAAACATCACACATTACAATTCTAACACACCGTTGGTTTGAAGAACCATTCATTCGCTCTACGATACAAGGGGATCCTGATACAACTCACACCTACTTAAGTGCTGGGGTGATACTACTCTTCGGGGTGGATTCTTCGTCTTCACGGTTGATGTGCTTGGCGAGAGGCGAGGGCGTTGTCCAAATCCCTGAGGGTTTTGTACTGCCTGAAGTCCTGAGGTGTTACATAGGGGTTCATCTCCGGGGGTGGGGGCATGGTCATCGGTCTTCCCATGGAGTCATGTCTTGGGTAGTAGATGAAGCGAGTGTTCTTGATCTTGTTCTCGTTTTGTCCACACAGACGGGAAATGGCTTCTTGCATGGCTTTGGCTAGTCCTTCCTCCCAAGTGTTTCCCGTTACAGAAATCCAGATGGTTTCCCATACCGGGGCTCCAAGCTTCCTTCGTAGATCAGTAGAAACTTCCCACCGAGGTGTTCCTCCGGAGTGGTTGTTGAGGGGTATTCCGAAGAACTCGGGATACGGTTGTCCTAGATATTCCACTAGTTGCTTCAAATCCTTTTCGAACCTTAGGTCGCCTCCGGGACCAAGCTGATAGAACTCCCATTGGTACTCTATCTGTGAGCAATTAGGATAAGTAGGTTAAAGAAGTAGTCAAGTGTGCAAAGTTTTAGGTAGTTCTACAAGGAAAAATTCGGGCATGAATTTCTCATTTTCGAAAAAGATCTCAAGGATGAGAGGGAGAATAAGTTTTTCCAAATATTCACTTCTTTGGTTTTGAAACTAAGTTTTTCAGACGTCCATTCTAACTAGGGTCTTCTAAGGTCAAACAATGGCTCTGATACCAACTTGTCAACACCCGGATTTTTAAGTCCAGATGCCTGTTATGCCATACATCGCAATCCCAGGAATATTGTTGTTGCGAGACATAACAGTTGAATATCATAAGTCATCATTCATTACATACCATAGTCGTCTTACAAATAGAGATCACATGATCCATATTACACAAATAGTTGATCTATGGATCAACATACACCAAGTTCATAGTTTCATAGCGGAAGCGTAAATAGAAGGGACTCTCTAGTCCACAGGCCAACGTCTGACGTCAGAAGATTCCCTAGTTGTCGTAGGCGTCCTGCTGGTCGTCATCTTGATGGTTCTGCTCCTCTTCATAGTCTGGCCATTTGAATAGCCAGGGACACAGCCGTGAGCACTTTAAAGTACTTGCAAACTAATACGAAAGCAGGTGCTAACAATTCTAGTAAGGGGGTGCTAAGCTCTAGTTTATTTTGCATAAATCTAGTTTTAGTTCACAAACGTTTTTTGTAAACAACCGTTCATGTGCTAACTAACTCCAGTGGGAACATTAGTGTCATTCCCACAACTCTGTTGCGATTCGGAGTCATTGTCACCCTTTTCAAGTTTAAATTCACCAGTCACCAATCAACACTCATAGTTTTAGGAAAAATTCTGATGACGGAACAGTATGGCCTTCCCAATCGTCCATAACCGAGGACGCGGCTATTCGAATAGGTTTAACTCTGCAGAGGTTGTACACTTGTGCCACAACAATTGCAATAGCTCGTCAGGGGTAACTGGCCCTGATTTATCGTACGCAGTACGCGAACTACCAATCCTAACCTTTCATTTACATCCCCTAGTATAGGCACCTCTCCCCATGAGCTTGGCCTCCCAGTGAAGACAGACAGTCAGCCTGGGAACTGCACAGGGCTTGGGCCGGACATTCACCTCATTTCGCGTCGTATCTCATCATTTCTTTTGTTTGTAGAGGCAGCTTTCGGCATAACCCCGATGACGCTTGTTTAGAGGGAACCCATACTAAGACGCATAAATTTCCAGTTAAGCCCTACCCATAATCAGGTATTGTGGGGGTACCTGTAAAATTGGAATGGTATCGCATCCGAACCCAACCATCAGATTTTGGTAAGTTTCACCAAATCATTCTCAAGTCATATTCACCTTCAAAAGCTTTCAAAAGAAATGACTCTTCCTTCCAAGGTTTTAAAAATCATTTCACACACACTTGTTCCCATCTAGAAAAGTCACTTTTAACTTAGCACTAGCATATAAGTAGGAAGGGTGCTAAGTATTTTGCTTTGCTTCTAGGCTAACCCTAATACTCTTGTACTACTCCAAAACTCACTAAGTGAATCATGAATCAAAAAGTACTTTGATAAACAAAGGTAAATATAGCTTGTAAAGTAATACTGTGAAATAGGATCATAAGCATAAAGTAAAATAAGGTAATGCCTTGCTCATGGTGCTTTGCACTTGGCAAGAGTATTATCTTGCTCTGAGGGGGACTATCTTTACTATTCTAGTAAACTTCTTCACTTTGACCAAAGTTAACTATAAAAGTACTCTTTTAGAAAACAAGTAAAAACTTGTAAAGTAAAACTTGGGATAGGCTTATGTAAGAAAAGATAAGAATTCATGGTGCCTTGCCCCAAGGGGCTTTGCATTTTGCAAGAGTATTAACTTGCAACAATAAAACTTGCACAAGTCTAGCTTGCATTGGTGTTAGCTTGCCTTGGTTGAAGTGGGGGTCCAAGTTCTCTTTTCCTTCCTCTTTGTAGAAGTCCTCCTTCTCCTGATAGTCTCCGGTACTAGCGTCTAAAATACGAATGCGGGGTACACAATCATCATACCAAACTTATAGACTAAACTAAGCACACACAAGATTTACACAACTTAAACTAGCATCACACACTACTATTAAGTGGGTGGATGTGTTCCTTTCTTATTTTAAGAAAAATAGTTTCCTCTCATACTAACTTAGGTGTTACTTTCAATTACTTAGAGAAATAATTTCCTCTCATTACCTTATTAAGATTTAATTTCTCTTATGAATAATATATGACCTAGGTTGACCAAAGCCAGCCTCTTCACACTTATCATCTGAGAAAATGATTTAAATGAGGTTCCATACCTCATACAATTTAAGTAATTCTACAAATGATTTAAATCTCCAAGTATTTCATATGAGAGTATTTGACCAGGGTCAATACTTCATATAAAAGTATTTGGGACAAGATTTAAATGAAGTGAAACACTTCATACAATTTGCATAATAGTTTTGGACAATATCACCTAAGTAGACTAGCCATATTGTCCATTAATTAATCTAGGGCATGATCATGCAAAGTGACCATACCATTTTCTTGCAGAAACAATTAGTGTAAGTCAAATGTGAGCTATTGGAGTTGGAATCAACTCAATATCTATTTTGGTTGATTTTTAAGATTTATTTGAATGTGCAAAAGTCCCTGACTTATTCTTTTTGTCACATTTATTCTACAAAGAAATTCGAAGTGGGACCAGTGGGATTGGATCAATCATTTCATAAGCTTTCCAGCAATATCAAATTCATCCAATTTGGTTCAGTAGATTTTCAGCTATTTAAATTTGAACAAAGTATCTGTGAGCAATTTGAATTCTAACAGAAAATCTAGATTTGAACTAAACAGGCCGCGCGGGAAAAATAAACGGGCCGGCCCAGCTTCGCTCCAGTGCTCAGCGGGCCACCTGACTGGTGGGGTCTACGTGTCAGTGGGTTTTAAAACCCGAACCGGTATCGTCTAACCTGAGCCGTGCGATCAGAAGCAGATCGAGCGGTCGAGGCGCGTCGTCTCCGTCGAGGGGAGGGCTTGCTGCTGCGGCGGAGGTAGGGGGTCGGCGGCGAGGGTCAGCTCCGGCGAGGGTCAGCGACGGTGCAGGGCGGCGTTGTCGAGGACGAGGAAGCAGATGGCGCAGACGGCGGCTCAAATGGTGGCCTAAATCGACGGCGGCGATCTCAGTACCTCTGCGGGCTCCGGCGACGGAATTGGACAACTCCGGTGGCTAATCAAAGAGGAGAAGAGGTCGAGGAGGATCAGGGAGAGGAGGGGAGCATATGGGTGTGAAGGAATTGGCCGCGGGTGTCCTCCTTTTATAGGGGGTCGAGGTGCTGCGGGTGCTCGTGCGAGGTCGGCGACGGCGTGGTGTCTCCGGTGCTCGAAGGGGCAATCTAGGAGGCGCGTCTTGTAGGCGACGTCTAGGCAAGGCTAACGAGCGTGATGGCGAGGTGGGGGGCGGCCAGTTGAGCGCGGGCGGCGTCCATGTCTGGCGACAGGGTTGCGGATGAACGGCGAGGTGGTCGACGGCGGCGGTCCTCGTGCGAGGCAGGGAGCATGTCTGGCGGGCGCTGGTCATCCAGTGGAGCGAGTTGGTGAAGGGAGAGCGAGAAGGGGGCCCGGGGTTGACGTCGGCAGGTGGCGCTCTGAGCTGCCCGTGGCGCGCGCGGTGCGACGCGAGCGGCATCCTGGGAAGATTTGGGCGCGCGATTTCCGGCCAGCCTCGGCATCTTCTCCGACCAGGGCTCGTGTAGGGTGGTGTAGGGAGTCCAGGTGGCACACGTGGACAGGGTGGGCATGGCCAGAGAGGAGGAGGAGAGGGGGGAGCTTGCCATGTGCGGCATGGCCGGCATGGCCTTGCCATGGCTATGTGTGGCCACCTTCTAGGGTTTCTGTGCTGGGGTTAGAGAGAGAGGGGACCAGGGAGCAAGGTAGAGTAGTTAGGGCAGGTTAGGGTTGGGTGTAGGACACTATTCCAAATAGTGTCACATAGTTCCCTATTTGCAAATTGATGAATTTTGTCCAAACTCAATTGAGTTCAAGGTTGCAAGATTTTTAAAAGGGTGAGTTTGGTTGAGTTGCAAAAGACCAGAGACAACTATGTGTGGTGGTGGAATTTTCAAATTTAAGAAAAATCAAAAAATGGCTAAGTGGAGATTGTTCCTCATAACAAAAAGTGCCAACTTTGGATGAGCATAGCAAAGGATCAAAAATGATTTTGGCAAGGTGGTCTTTACAAAAAGTGTTCACCTTGATGTTGACTTTGAAATGGTGCAAAGAGTTAGCAAGAGTTGGTTTGAGAAAATTGAATGGCAATGGCTCAAAGTAGTGATCAGACTAAAATTGTCAAATTTGACCATTATTGCATGTGAGCCAAATTTGAGTTTGAAAAAGATTTGAATTGGGTTTCTTGGATTCCAAAAGTTGTAATAAGTGTTTAGCAACCTATTACCACTAATGGTGAAGACCACAATGGTCCAAGGTCAAAATTTATAAAAATGGCATAAACCATATGTGAGGTTTTTGTGAATTTCTAACTTTTATTCTTTTATTTTTCTTTGCTTCAATTTGACAAGAGTGAGATTTATTTGATGTTAAATTGAGTTGGATAAAAGGTTCCAACCATTTTGAGGCAAAGGAGGTGGCTAGGTCAAGATTTGATAATTTTTGGCTAAGTGTGTATGTGAGTGAAAATGGGATTTCTCCCTATTTGTTTTCTCTCCTTTTGATTTGACTTTTCTTGACTCCAAAGTGATTCTTACTAGTTTAGGAACATTTCCCAACCATTGAAACCATTCCAAAAGGTCTAGCTCAAAGATTGCAAAATTGGCCAAAACACATGAGAGGTGACATGTCAATTTTTCTTATTCTTGTAAGGTGCTCCCATTGCTTCACTTGAGCAAGGTTGAGGGTCAATTTAGGGTTAGATTAGGTTTAGAGATGGTTTCACACCATTTGGTCAAAGTAGAAGTGCATAGGACAAGAATTGGTGAAAGTGGCTATGTGTCACACATGCCTCTATGCATATGTGGCAATTGATTTTTAATTTGACTAGGCTTGACCCAATTGATGTTGTAGAGTGTTGAAATGGTATCTAGGAGTGATCCAACCATTCACTACAAGTCTTAGGGTCAAGATCCTCAATTTCACAGATTTGATATTTTGCTCTCATATGCCTCTATGGCATTATTACTTTTTGTTTAAAATCTTTTGTTTCATTTTGGATTGGGTTGGAGAAGTACTAGATAAGGTTTATGAAGGTTTTCCAATCTTCTAAATAAAGTAGAAAGGCCTAGGGTAGAGTTTTACAAAAATAGCCATAGGCACATATGCCTCTATGCATATGTTTGATTTTATTTTGTTTCACACTTGAATTGGTTGGTAGGCTTTGTTGAGTGTGTTGAGGTATTTCAATTCATCTACTCAAGGTAGATAAGGCAAAGCTCCTCAATTTCAACAAGTATCCATAGGCTTGCATATGCCTTTTTCTTAAAATAAGATCTTCCCTTTTATTTTATTTCTCAAAGATTGATGACAAGAGGGGTGAGGTTTTAGGGTTTAATAAGTTTTGCAAAGGTTCTCCACCCTTTAGCAAAGTAAGAAGAGGTAGGGTTCAAGAATCTCCATATTAGGGCTATAGGCCCACATATGTATTTTTCTTCTATTTTGGTTTCTCCAAAAAGATCCAAATGATTTTTGAAAAGGTTAGGGTTTAAGGTTTTTCTTATTTGACTTCTTTCTCTTTGATTTTATTTGGTTGGTGATCTTCACTTGATCACTTTAGGGTTTTAGGGTTTATCACATAAGCATAAAAGCACTCATCATGGAAAGACACAAACATTAGGTAGGAGCACTAAGCATAGCACTCTATTTGTTGAAAAGTTTTTGTTGGTTCTCATTTTTGGAAAAGGAAATTTATTTTCTCTTTGTTTTGAAATTTGGGGTGTTACAGTACTACTGGGGGTAGTACTGCCGGCGGCCACCGCGTGCTCGCCCACAGGGGCTAGGCGGCGCACCGGCGGCGACCGCGCCGCCGACCAAACCCTAATAGAGGGTTTTTAGTTTAAATTTAAGCCCATGTAGGGGCTTTTGTTTGCTAGTTATTTGCCCAAAATAGGGCTATGTACAAATTTGTCCAAAATAGGGCATATGTTTAATCAAATTTCGTTTAGATTTGGCTTTTTTCTTTTGTTTTGCTGTTTCTCCGATTATGCGTTGCGTCCGCGCGTTGGGCGCAGCGTGCGACCCAAACGGACACGCGGACGCGGGCCGCTGTCCGGGTGTCCGTTCGGCCACCCAAACGGCCAAAAACGGACGGCCCAGCGCGTCCGTTTGGGTCGCGCGGTTGGAGATGCCCTGATGAGGCCAAAGACCCGGTGGGCCATCCTCGGCACCCCGGCTCTGCCATTGTAGAACCAGTCGTGCTTCCTGGCAAGGAGCTGGTCTAGGCAGGGTCGGCCCTATGTTTTCCGGGGACGTTGGGCCAAGTCAACAAAATAACCCCTTAAAGCTTATATGTAAGTACACAATACTGAAAATACATCGGTGTACATGAGGGCTAGGGCGCCCTATACATGGAAAAAAATCAGTAATGCAAAAAAAAAGTAAAAAAAATATTAAAATATTTTCTAGAATCAAAGATGAACATGTATTGTACTGGTATAAAGAAGATTTTCTGTGGTATAAAGAAGATTTGCTGTGGAATAATTTTCTTTGTCTGTGTCGGTATTGTATTCAGAAAGAAAAAAGATAGAGGAGAATTTATACTGTGGAACATGTCAAATCATCCTACGTTAAGATCAATTCTAATAGTATAGCTAGTTATTGGCTAAAAGAAAGATGACATATCATCTTACACGGACCGAGCGGGGGGGGGGGGGGGGGGGGTGCCAGCTGGGGCCACGGCGCCCTATGCTGAAAATTTTGCTGAAGACCCCCTAAAATGTATGCGAATTGATCCTTCAATTTGCGGGTATTTGCCTATCTGGCCCCATCCAAGCTATTTTTTGTTCAATTGACCCCCTCCAAACCATAGCTGCCATGTTTCCGGTACGGAGGGTACGGGGGATGGAAACGGGGGACGGGAATCGGAGGATGAAAAAAAATAGGAAACACTAGGGGTACACATCTCTAGATCGAATCTTATAAGTCGGGGACGTGAACCGAGTCATTTCGGTACAGTGAACCCGGTACGGTAATATGGTACGAGAAACATGAAAGAAAATGAAATCTTGGAAGAATAAGATCAAATCAAATACATGGAAGAAAACGAAATCCCAATTCCCATCAGACCTTTCTATGAGATTCTTACCTAGATTTTCCTTCGACTTCTCCAATTCTTCGTGCAGAATTGATGCAGAATTGAAGATGGGGAAGGGAACGAGGAGTCAATTGGGAGAGGGAAAGGTAGAGCGGCTCGGGACTCTAGCTTTGGAGTAAATACGATTTGGGGAAGGGGAATTTTTGTCTCACCGTTCTCCACCAAATCAATGAACCTGGGACGATCCGGAAACGTGAATCCGCTGCGATATTGACTGAATCGCGGGGCGTTACCGAATCCGTTTCCGGTTCATCGAATCCGGTACGAGGGACGGACCACCGTACCCCGAATCCGGCTGCTATGCTCCAAACTAAGAATATACTACTTTATCAATGCACGATCCAACTTTTATTCACACAACTTACCTAGGAGCACGCGCTAGAGCTAGCTCTTGCATAAGAGCTCATTTACATTCTCTCTTTCCTTCTCTCTCCTCCAACTAGACACAAGTATATTATTTAATCTTTACAGTCAACTGACTAGAATTGATTGTACTTGCTCTAATGATGCGGCCACGGGGGCCAATTCTTATGCTCATAGCCCGAAAAAGTCAAGTCTATCCTCCAAGCACTATCCGCAAAACATTTTTTCTATCTACTACCTTCATCCACCTATTAACCTAGGCGGAGCATGATGGAAGACTCCCGATAAAAGTTGGAACGATCGGCGAAATCGCTTGCGTACTTATTACACTCTTTTCTCGCTGAGCTTGTTCATCTGTATTTTTTTTCCAGCTCATAGTAAAGATAAGTTCCGACCCTATGCCCCTCCTGGCTTAGGCCCTAGGCATCCGCCCATGGCTGCCATGGGTCAGGGCCTGGGTCTTGTACTGGCTGCCATAAATGTAGTTATCTGCCTTCGAGCAAGAAGGCTCGAAAGGAAGCACGCTCTAACCAACCACCGCAGCGCAGAGAGAGGCGATGGTGGTGAGCAGCAGAGGGAGATGCCGGAAATAAGCCATCGAAGGTGGCTGGCTGGGGATTGGACGCCCGACGATCGAGTTGTTTGTTTTGTGAATACCTAGAGCGTCTTTGGACCTATTTGTTGCATAGGTGAGCGGGAGACTTGTATAGGATCACTACAATAGGTGAGATCGTAGGATCAACTCGCAGAATTCATTCATAGAAATTAAAAAAAAAATCTGAAACTTGTATACAACATACCTACAGGTTGCATCTACATCTTCAAAAAAAAAATCTGCTCAAAAGTTCCTCTACGGGCAGAGAAACAAAAAATATAAAGCTACTGTGAATAGTGTTAGCTTTAGGTGAACATGATTTTACACTGTTCACACCTAAAATTTGTCTTTTTTGATTCTCTGAGTGTAGATTCAATTTAAAGCTGAGATTTTTAGAGGTTGCATATATAGGACAGATGTTTGTTGTCAATTTTTTCTAGATTTTTTTAACATGTTTGGTATGTTCAAATAAATTGATCTCATATATCCTATGTAAAGTGAGATTCCATCCAAGTTGCCCCCGTGACTTCACGGCTTCACCTACCTCGCCGTGGTATGGTTGCAGAATGTGCAAGTCAATGTTGACAACATGTAAAAGTTAGATCAGCATTTGCTCAGAATCTGCGTTAAGAAATAGAACTTGTCGTTTGATTGTTAGGATGGCAGTGACATTCCAACATATAAAAATTTAGACATTAGGTTTGACATTTTGGTGTTTTATCAAGACGGATTTTTTTTAGTGGGAGGCAATGTTTTTCTCAATAGTGATACGTCTATGGTAACTTTGTCGATGTCAAGACTTGGTGGATCAGTTTTTACTGAATGTTGTGATAACTTTGTCGATGTCAAGACTTGATGGATCAGTTTTTACTGAATGTTGTGATCATAAAGATAGCACTGTATGCATACATTCAAAAGGATAAATGTATGCATGTATTTGTGAGTGTCTGCGTTTTTATTGTATTCACAAAGAAAAAAAGATAGAGAAAATTTTAGACTATTAACCATGTCAAATTATCCCACGTTAATGACGTGGCCACACGGGCTAATTCTTATGCTCATAAGCTAGAAAAAAATCAAGTCTATGCTCCAATCACTATCTGTAAAACCTTTTTTTTCTATCTACTACCTTCATCCACCTATTAACCAATGCCAGCTCTCTCACTCGATCTCTCTCTCGTCATGGATGCAAAGTGGAGAAACACGATGAACACATGAGGTTTTGCGCCGCGTACGACGTACGGCTTTTCCGTTTTCTTCTTCTCCTTTTATTCATAACATAAAGGAAAAACATGACCTGGTAGTGCTCCTACCCCTACGCCACGATCCGAGCATCTCGCGCCATCCCACGAAGCCGATCGTGATCGATCACGAAGCTACAAAACTGCTAAGACTGAGTCCTGAATGCAACAGGCTCGTGTCTGTCTAAACTGAAGAACAAATTCAGATAAGCAAACTACACTACTGACTGACTGACTGACTGACGTAGTCGTCAAGCTTATTTCAGCAACGCCAATTCTGCTCTTCAGCGAGCTGGTCCTCCGTGCTGACGTAGTTGACCTAAAGGACTCCCTTCTCCACATAATCGCGGATCAGATGATAGCGGGTGTCGATGTGCTTGCTACGGTCATGGAACACGGGGTTCTTGATGAGGTGGATCGCGATTTGTTGTCAACCAACAGCCTCGACAGCCTCGGTTCTTCATTCAGCAGTTCTCCAATGAGCCTGCTCAGCCAGACGCCCTGGCAGGATGTAGTGGCAGCTGCGATATACTCCGACTCGCATGTTGCTTCTGCGAGTGTCAACTGATCGGACTCCGTCCAAGGAAGAAGACCATGCCGGTCGTACTCTTCCAATCGTTGACATCCCCGGCCAGATCAGCGTTGCTGTACCCAAGCAGCTCTTGCTGTAGCGTGGACAGGGTTCCAACGATGTATCGTAGCAGATGCTTCACCACTGCGAGGTGCTCAGAGGTAGGCGCCTCCATGAATCGGCTGACGTAGCCGACGGCGTAGGAGATGTCAGGCCTCGTGTGTACGTGGTACCTGACCCGCCCACGGTGCTGCGATAGTAGGTGGCGTCCACCGGCTTGCATGCACCGGTCTTGCTTAGCTTCAGGCGAGCTTCCATCGGCGTGGCGCACGGGTTGCAGTCGTCCATGCCCGTGTGCTGCAGCAGCTTCTTGGCGTACGCGGCCTGTTGGAGCGTGATCAGGCCGAACTTCTGCTGCACAGCAATGACGAGGTAGAAGCTGAGCTCCCCCAGATCGCTCATTCTGAAGAGATTGGTCATCTCCTCCTTGAACCTTGTCACTTCCTCGATCGACGTACCGGTGATGACGAGGTTGTCGACGTACACGCCCACGAGCAACAACTCCTTGCTGCCTCCGTGACGGTACACAGCATGCTCCGTTTGGCTGCGCATGAACCTGAGAGAGTGAAGGCTAGCATCAAGCTTCACATTCCACGCCATCGGTGTCTGACGGAGCCCGTAGAGCACCTTATCCAGCTTCAGGACCTTGCGCTCTTCGCCGTCGACGACGAAGCCAGGAGGTTGTTCGACGTACACCTCCTCCAGCAGCTCACCGTTCAGAAACGTCGTCTTCACGTCCATGTGATGGATGGGCCAGCCGTGGTGATTAGCGAGTGCAACCAACATCCGCACGCTCTCCATTCTGGCGATAGGAGCGAACACTTCATGGAAATCCACCCCCTTCGCTTCACGTACCCTTTGGCCACCAAACGGGCCTTGCGCTTCACCATGTCGCCATTGGAATCTTTCTTGAGCTTGTACACCCATTTGAGACCAATGGCACGGTGCACCGGCGGCAGTTGCGTTAGCTGCCAGGTCTGGTTGGTCTCGATGCTCGCCATCTCCTCCATCATCGCCGCGTGCCACTCCTTGTCCTTCTCTGCTTCAGAGAAGTTTGCCGGTTCGTCTGCAGCGAGCAGGCACAGGTCGCTGCCGGGCGCTTCTGTTTCCTCGGTGGCATCGTACAGTTCCTCCAGCAAGCGGTAGCGACGAGGAGCCTCCTCGCCTGGGGAGGGCTGCAACACGTTTGACGGTGGGCTGGCGAAATCCACCGTGCAGGACGGTGGCGTTGCAGGAGTCGCTGGTGGAGCGGGCGAGGAAGCGCTGCCTGTTCTGACAGAGGCGTCGTGGGCGCGTTCTATGCGCGTCCCGCTCTCGAATGGCATGTCTGGTGCGCGCCCAGAGCGCGTCGCGTTCCAGCTTGCGCCAACACCTGGAATGGGATCGACCAGATGCTCGACGGTGAACGTGTCAGCGGTCTCTCCTCGCTCCTCCTCCATGCTGGTCTAGTCCCATGATGCATCCTCGTCGAACATGACATCACGCGACACGTGCACCTTGTCTGTGGCAGGGTCGTACGAACGGTACGCAGCGGAGCCAGGCTCGCAGCCTAGCAGCACCATGGGGACGCTCCTGTCCTCCAGCTTCTTCAGATTCGGGCGCGTGACCTTGACGTGGGCCACGTGGCCAAACACGCGCAGGTGCTGCACGCTTGGACGCCGGCCGTGCCATGCTTCAAATGGCGTATTGCCCGCGATGCTCTTGGTGGTGCCGCGGTTCAGGAGATACACCGCCATGGTGACGACCTCTCCCCAGAAACGAGCTGGGACGTTTCTGGCCTTGAGCAGGCACCTCGCCATGCCGACGACGGTTTGATTTCGGCACTCGACCACCGCGTTCTGCTGTGGGGTGTATGCCGCCTTCAGCTGCCTCTGGACACCAAGGTCGGAGAAGTACTCCCCGAGCTCGTTGGAGTTGAACTCCCCGCCCCTGTCCGTGCGCAACATCTTCAGCTTCTGCCTACTCTCAAGCTCAGCCGCTGCTTGGAACTTCTTGATCGCCGCGGACGCCTGATCCTTCGTCGCCAGTAGGTGCAGCCACATGTAGCTGCTGTTGTCGTCCACACGGAGGAGGAAGTAGCATTTCCCTCTGGGCGTTGGCAGATCAATGGGGCCGCACAGATCCGCATGGACGAGCCCAAGATGTTTGTCCGCGCGGTTGACAGCCTGGCGGGGAAACGGAGCGCGTTCCTGCTTCCTAGCGAGGCAGGCATGGCAGAGATGTTCGAGCTCGTCGAGGATAGGCAGGCCATGCACCATGTCACCACGAGCGAGGCGGTGGAGTGCATCGAAGTGCATGTGTCCGTACCTCACGTGCCAGCGCCACGCACACCGGCCGTGCCAGCTTGAGGTGAAGGATGTAGAGCCTCCTGTGGCTCCGTGGCACACGTGCCAGCAACCGTTCGTCAGGGTCCCACAGCTGCAGCCTGCCGTGGCGGATGTGGGTGTCGTACTCTAGTTCGTCGAGCTGGCCCAAAGAGACGATGCTGCTGCAGAGCTTGGGGATGAAGTAGACCTCGGACGGGGTCAGGTGCTCCCCGTTCTTGCAGGTGAAAAGGATCGTGCCGCGACCCTCGATTTCCATGGAGGTATCGTCGTCGAGCTTGACGAAGCCGTGCATGCTTGTGTCGAGCTCGGAGAAGAACTCGCGCCGGCCGCACATGTTGTTGCTTGGCTCCGGAGACCAAGAACCACGATGTGTCGCAGTGGTTCGTGCCGTCCGTGGCCATGGCCCAGGAGCGCTTCTCGTTGAGGAGGACGATCTCTCTGTCGCACTAATTCATTTTTTTTTTCAATCTAGACTCTCTCAGGAAGGTATCATAGATCCGATTATCTTGAGCCGCTTCTACCGGCCTTTCCGTTGGCGATTTTTCTGAGGTAGAAGAAAGTCCAATTCTCATCCTTGAACTTTTGGAAAAGTTCACTTTCAGTCCCAAAATTTATTTTTAGTCTAGAATGAACCTTGAACTCTCATAATAGTTCATTTTTCATCCCTTTGCAGTTGAGTTGAGCAAATTATTGACGTGGAAAGAAAAAAAATAGGGAACCAACCAAATTGGTTTAGAAACAAATCAAGCCAAAACTAGCTGAGATGTTAAACCAAATGTCACACTGCAAAAAACAACGAAACCTTTGGGTCCTTGAACCAGTCTCTCGCTTGATTTCTCTCCCTTGTAATTCACGTGAAGCGTTGCGCCACAAAGGTTTCCTTGTTTGCTTATCAACATCGTCCTGCCTCTCTACCCTTGCACCGTTACCTTGAGTTTTTGGGCACCTATGGCAGATATTTGCCTAGCTCAATCGGGGTAAGGACTAAAAGTGAATGATTATGAGAGTTCAAGGTTCATTTTAAACCAGACAGAAGTTCTAGGACCAAAAGTGAACGTTCACTAAAATTCAAGGACCAAAAGTGGACTTTCTTCTAAGATACCCGCGCGTGTGTGAGGTTTTTATTTTGTTTTTTCTCCGACGCGACCCTTTGATTAGGACGTACTCACGCTTACCGATCGCTTTGCAATTTAATAGTAGAGACAAGGTCGAGGTCGGCTGTCCCGGGGAAGGGCGTCGCCGGCTGTACTGGAGCACGCACGCGTCGTATGCGGCGCGCACGGTCCGGCTTCCGGGGCACACCGTCATGATCCCGGCGAGACACTCCTGGCACTGCGACGCGCATTGCGGTCGGCGTAGCACATGATGAGGCCGAAGACCTGGTCGGCCGTCCCCGGCGCCCCGGCCGTGCCGTTGTAGAACCAGCCGTTGCTTCCTGCTGCCGCCGGGAGGCCGGCGAGGAGCTGGTCCAGGTTCTTCTTGTACTGGCTGCCATCGGTGTAGTTATCTGCAGTTGAGCAAGAAGGCGCGAACGGAAGCACACCCTGACCGACCACCGTGGCACATAGCGAGCCGACGATGGCGAGGAACAGAAGGAAATGCCGGGAGGAAGCCATCAACGGTGACTGGCCGGGGATCGGACGCCCTTGCCAGGACGAACGTGCTTGCTTTCTGAATATCTCGCGCGCCTTTGCGACCAATTTGTTGCATAGGTGACTTCACGTCGTCACCTACCTCTCTGTCGTCTTGGTTGCAGATTTTTCTTAGCAGCAGGTGCAAATCAAGATTGACGATTGGAAAAGTTAGATCATCCGTTGCTCAGGATCTGTCTTCAGCAGACATGTAAATAGATTTAGACTACGGACCGTGTCAAATCATCCCACGTTAACGACTCGGGCCAATTCTTATGCTCACAAGTCAGAAAAAGCCAAGTCTCTGCTCCAATCACTATTAGTGCTGCTGCAAAACATTTTTTCCCTATCTACTACCTCTATCTACGAATAAGTATATTTCTAATGTTTATCCTAATTAATTATTTTAAAAATTCTATCAATTTATAAGGAAAAGTAGCAACATTTATGACACTAGCTAGTATCACCAGATTCGTTTTGAATGCAGTTTTATAGATGTTGTTTTATAAGGAGTATCTTGTTTTATAGAAGTCCAAGAGTAATAGACCAATTTAACGTCATATGTGTTGCTATAACTTTTTACAAAGTTGGTCCTTTTTTTATAAAAAAATGTAGGCAAAAGTAGAAAACACTTTTTGTGGATGTAGTAACCAGTTCGGATAAAACGAGAGCAAGTCTGTAGACCGTATCAACTCATCTCATTTTAGTGATTCACTTGCCCGTCAATTCTTGTTGTGCTGAGAGGTTAGAACAAGTCCAGTCTTTGCTCCTATCGCCATCTCTCAACATTTAGTTTTTGCGGGTTCACCATGCAAAGCATTAAACTACGAAGTTCAGGTGAACTGACAGTTTCCTCCCAACGCTTGATTAGGTGGTCATGTTTTTCAGAATGTAAATGGGCCGTCCGCTAGAAAATTTGCATACCCCGCTTCAGCCACATATTAATTTCATGGATTTTGCGGCCGCCACTTATTTAGTTTGGTGTTCCTTTTAAAAAAACTTATTTAGTTTGGTGGTTACCTACGGCTCATTAATTGCCAGCTAAGGTAGAACATTGAATTTCTCCCCCTACTCGCCGTTGGTGGCAGAAGAGTTTGGTCGTCGCCATCCATGGCTGCCGCACACGCCGGTTCATGTTCCACCGTGGATGAGCATATGCTCCAGGCGGCTAGATGGAGACAGTGGTTTGGCGAGTTTTGAGGATGACTGCATGAGATCCTTTGTCGTGATTCTCGTCCTGCACTTCCAGGCGAGTGCAATCTGGCCGAAACAAATTCTGATTTTATTGCAACTCAGAACACTCGCCCCGGGAAGAAACAAAATAAGGGCAAATATATTGCGAAATCTGGGCAATGCTCAACAACAACTGGTGATTCTGGGACTGATCTGAGGAACAATGCTATGGAATATGCAGAGATAACTTGCTACAATTGTGGGAATCCTGGACATCTTAAGAAGGGCTGCCCCATGCCAAAAGCCTGTTTTATTTGCAAGAAACCAGATCATGAATACATGACTGTCCAGATAAAAAGCAACCACATGAGATGGCGATGTACTTTGGGAGTGCTGCAGTTGGGTTAGGTTTTTTTATATCGAGCTCCCACCTGAGGCTCAGGGGATGAAGCCAATCAAAGATATTGGGGGTGGTATATCTGGAACATGGCTCAGTCACTAAGGAAGAACTGGCAGAAAATTTTGCAATTATCTGTAAAACCAACTGGCCGTGGCAAATCAGGCAGCTTGATGATTTCACTTTCCAGGTCAAGTTCCCTCCACACATCAATGTGGAAGATGTTGCTAGCTACCCAAGTTTTGTACTTGTAAAAGAAGGGGTTCAAGTCTTTGTGGTTGCTTGGGATGGGAACCTGGACTATTTTGCTGACATGGAAGAGGTTTGGTAACAACTACATGGTCTACACCATGTGTGGTGTTCTTGGGAAGTGCTTTTCCAGTTTGCATCGCAAGATATCAAGATGGGACGAATAACAATGGTGGTAATGGTAATTTCAATATTGGGAACCAGAACAATATCAATGCACTACTAGGAAAAGGCCTATAGGTGGAGGCAAGTGGTGCCGGCGCACCACCTTGGACGTGCGCCGGTGGAACATGTTGCCGGCGCACCAAATAAGCGCCGCGCCGGTGATGGAGGCTTACTGCCGGCGCACAAGCAAAAAAGATGCGCCGGCGATAAATTTCAAAGAGGACCAGACCAGGCCGGAAAAATCGAGCCCCTTACTGCCGGCGCACCACCATGTTGTTGCGCCGGTGGTAAGTTTCTTATTGCCGGCGCTGGAGCATAATGGTGCGCCGGCGGTAAGGGCAGCCATAATTTTCCCTCTACACCCCCCCCCCCTGGACCGCCTTTTCAGTTTTGAAAAAAATAAAAGAAAATGATAAAAAATTCAAAAAATAAAATCCTTTGAACTGCCCATGTATTATGTAACCTAGCTTTCATCAAAATTGGAAAAAATGAATTTCGATATATTATGCAAAATGGCGTCATCTTTCGGTAAAACGGGATTTCTGGTTGCATACGACCTCCGATGAAAAACTTTTTTATATCAAAATCGATCTACTCGAAATTTCCTATTCGAATTCAACGGACTACGGCCGTTTGGAGAAAAAATGGATTCGTCAAATTCAAAACAGAAACAGGACTTTTTTCAAAACAGATTTGGGAGAAAAAAAGAAAAAAATACCCCCGGCGCACCACCCTACTTGGTGCGCCGGCAGTAACCCACACTATATAGTCAAGCCGGCCCTCATCCCTCTTCTCCTTCCTCACTTCTTCCCCTTCTTCTCTTTCCCTCCTACTCTTCTCCTTGCAATACTCACGCCGACGGCCTCCGAAGACGACTACTACTCCGGTGACCTCCTCCTACTCCGGTGACCTCCACCTACTCCGGTGAACTCCTCCTCCTCCGGTAACCTCCTCCGGTAACCTCCTCCACCTCGGGACTCTACCTCCATCTCCGTCTTCTCCTTCTCCTCTTCCACCACCTTCACCTCCGGCCATCTTCTCCTCCTCCTCCTCCTCCTCTTCCTAAACCACCACCACCTCCGGCCTCCTCCTCCTCCTCCTCCTCCTCCTAAGCTACCACCTCCGGCCTCATTCTCTTCCTCCTACACCGGTGCGGCAACGACGACACGGCAATGCACGGCCACTGTTTTTAAGGTCCCGAGCTAGATGAACCCGAGCTAGATGAACCCGAGCTAGATCCAGATCTAGATCTAGATCTAGATCTGGCTTTTTTTTTGAATTTCGAAAAAACATACCGCCGGCGCACTGCGCCTCGGTTCGCCGGGGATAATTCATCTTACTGCTGGCGCACCTGCTGGTGCGCCGGCGTTAACTCATTACCACCGGCGCGTTCCCACCGGCGGGCTCGTGGTGCGCCGGCAATAGCCGTTTTTGGTGCGCCGGCAATAAGGCTTTTCCTAGTAGTGATGGGAATAGTAACAACAACAACAACAACAACAACAACAACAACAACAACAACAACAATCAGAGATGTGATGCTTCTCGGAGAGGGGCTAACACTTAATGCAACTGCATCCCCAACTTCGAATCAGAGAGGTTATGCAGCCACTACCGCATGTGGCTTCCAATTCGAATCAAGGGGCTCCTTTTCAGAAGATCTCTCCGTGCTAGAAATGTAATGGTCCAAACCATGCTGCCAAAGATTGCAATACTGTGATAGTGTTAAGCACATTACTGAACGATGTGTGCATGCTAATCAGCCCAAGCCAGTGCTGAAGATGGTGGGGTTTGCTACAAAATGACTAGGATGCATGCTTGCTCAGTGTGTCCAGAAACCAACTCAGAATTCAGCTATTAATGGAATTGATTTGGTGGAAATCAAGAAACAAAAGGTGACTGCTGAAGGACTGGAACATGTTTTTGATAAGGTTTTTCAACATTGGAAGGAAGTGGAGTGCCAAGGCAATATCTGAACACAGATTCTTGGTGAAATTTCCAACAGTAGAGATAATTAAGGAATTGCAGATCTTTGCCAAATTCAACCAAGGCAATGACATATGATTGGAGGTTTCCATGTGGGATTCATGTGCAAGGGCAAAAGCAAACCTACACTCCATTTGGGTGAAATTCACTGGTATTCCAGATGAATTATTACACCATGAATGTTTATACACGTATTTTGGAGTCTCTGCTGTTGTATTCTGTAACTTCTATGAATCAAATTCTGTATTACTTTTGCCTCTATAGATAGTCAAAAATCAATCTGATGCTATAACTATTCTGGTCCCAAAAAAATGTCCACTGATCTGCTTCTCATTTCAGCAAGGAGGATGTTTCGGTTGCTGATACATTGGTGCCGGCGCTGTTGCTGCTGCTGACGCCTGTTACAACTGAAGTGCTGCTGCTGACGCCTGTTAAAACCGAAGATGTGCCAGTGCTGCTGCTGGTGCCGCCTGTCACAGCCGAAAGTGTGGAAGTGAAACCACCAACCTGTGGCATGAAGGTCGCCACCGGCATCCTCGCCGGGAGGCTCGGCAACGGCGCCTCGAAGCGCAGCATGTTGACGGCCTGCCTGATCGACGGCCTCAGGCTCCGATCGGGATGAGCGCACCAGAGCCCGACGATCAACACACGCTCCACCTGATCGCCATTGAATTCTCCTTCAAGCCGCTCGTCGGCGGCGTCAAGGATCCTTCCCTTGCCGTACCAATCCCAGACCCATTGAGTCAAGTGGACCGCGTCGTCCTCGTGCTTCGCCATCACCAAAGGCCGCCTGCCGCAGGCGATCTCCAAGAGGACGACGCCGAAGCTGTAGACGTCTGACTCGGCACTGCTCTTGCCTGACATCATGCATTCCGGGTCCATGTACCCCATGGTGCCGGCGAGCACCGTGGTGTGCGATCCACGGCCGTGGTCGACGAGCCTGGCGAGCCCGAAGTCACCGAGCTTGGCTGCGAAGGATCCATCCAGCATTATGTTACTTGGCTTGATGTCCCTGTGCAGGACGCACTGCTCCCACTCCTGGTGAAGGTACAAAAGTGCAGAGGCCAGTCCCAGCACAATCTCATGCCTGACCGGCCATGGCAGCACTGCGGCGTTGTTGCTGCCGTAGAGGTGCGTGTCGAGGCTGCCGTTGGGCATGAGCTCGTAGACGAGGAGGAGCTCGCCGCCGCCATGGCACCAACCGATGAGCTGCACGAGGTTCCGGTGCCGGAGCCGGCTTATGATCCTCACCTCGGACGCGTACTCCTTCCTCCCCTGCTTGGACCCCTTGGACACTCTCTTGATGGCCACATCAAGGTTCATTTCCTTGAGGTGTCCTCTGTACACCGAGCCGAATCCTCCTTCGCCGAGTTTGTTCTCGTCAGAGAAGTTGTCGGTGGCGATGGCGAGCTCGCCATAGCGAAACCGCTTTGGGCCGGTCCCTTTCTCGAAGTCGTCTTCCATGGCCGGGTCGTCGCCGTCGAAGAAGCTGCCCTCTTCCAGCTGCTGCACCCTTGCCTCCTCAAGGATTTTAGCCTGCTTACGCCGCCGCCGTCGTCGTAGGGAAATGCAGCTCAAGGAGCCTAGAATGATCAAGAACGCCACAGAGCCGACGGAGAGGCCGACCACAAGCCCTGTTCTTGAGGAGGACGATGTAGGTGGCGGTGGCGGCGGAGGCAGCGGCGGTTCAGGCGGCAGGGTGATGTCGAATGCGCCAAGCTCGTACCTGACGTAGCAGCTGTAGGCCTTGATGGCGCCGCCGGTATCGTTGGTGAAGCGTGTCCTGAGCTGGCCGACCAGGGAGGAGAGGCACCTGCTGCATTCGGACGAGTTGAGGTCCCTCGTGCACTGCGCCAGCCCGTACACCGGCATCGTCGCGTTGCCGTCGTACGGCGTGGACGAGTTGGCCACCCGCGACGGCGAGCTGGCGGCCTGCCCGGTGAGGCCGGTCATTAGCGTGAGCCACGCGTTGAGCATCTTGTCCGGGTCGACGGTGACGCCGGGCCCGCTGGCGCGCACGAGGAAAGGAACGGCGAGGTCGGCGGTCCCGGAGAAGGGCGGCGCCGGCGAGTACCGGAGCACGCACGCATCGTAGGCCGCTCGCACGTTCCGGCTTCCGGGGCACACGGTGGTGATCCCGGCGGGAGCTCCGGCCAGGCACTCCCGGCACCGCGCCGCGCTGCGGTCGGCGTAGCACATGATGAGGCCGAAGGCCTGGTCGGGCGCTTCGCCGGCCGTGCCGTTGTAGAACCAGCCGTTGCTTAGTGATGCGGCAGGGAGGCCGGCGAGGAGCTGGTCGAGGTTCTTCTTGTACTGGCTGCCGTCGGTGTAGTTGGCGGCCGTGGAGCAGGTGGGATTGGCCGGCTGCAGGATGCTGCTGTTCTTCTGAGCAACCGCGGCAGCGGCGCAGAGCGAGGCGACGAGGAGGGCGAGGAGTGGAGGGACGCGCCGGGAAGAAGCCATGGACGGTGGGTGCCAGGATGATCGAGGTGTTTGGTTTCTGAATGTCTTGACGCGCCTTTCCGACCAATTTGTTGCATATAGGTCTTCACAGTTCACCTACCTCTGTGTCGCCTTGGTCGCAGGTGATCAAGATTGACGGCTCGGCTGCTACTTAAATACAGTAGATTTATAAACTCCGATTGCTTAGAATCTGTCTTAAGCAGCAGATGCGTCACTCAACATTTTAGACTCTGGACCGTGTCAACTCGTCTCATTTGATTGAATGATGCACAAGTCAGAACAAGTCCAGTTCTGGATCCAATCACCATCACTGCTGCAAAGCATTTAACTATACCAAGTTCAGATAAAATGAGAGCTCATCAGCTTAGAGCTTCGAGATATGGTCAAAGCAGCAGCGTGGACGAATGCATAGGTTGGGGAAAGTTTTGGACGCCGTCATGCTTGACTCGCTGTGTCATCAGCGTTCCAAGCTTTTCTTCTCCACAGGGAAGGAATTGACAAATTTACGCAGCACGCCAGCACGTGCACAACAGATTACTTCTATCCTTCTCAACTTGTCTGATCCAACCCAAAGCGTAGCCTAATAGGAATATTTTTGTATTCAGGTTTACCCTTACAAAAAAAAGTGGAACAAATTTCCATGACTTTTGAAAACGAAAGAAAAAGCTTTAGTTTATCGATTAATTAAGGAAAGATACCCAATGAATCAGTGATAAATCGGGTGAAAATCATACAACAACAGGCAAACCCAGAAAAATAGGGTAACACCCACTCTCCCAAACAACAAGACCACGAGCCAAATGCCACCAAAGACACCAACCATATAAACACAAAACAAACGGTGGCTCGCTCCGCCACACTAGCTGGCCTCCCATCTTTGACGGAGAGAAGATGCCGCGACTGTTGTGGGAGGAACATATACGACATACTCATGCATAGGTGAAGAGAAATGCACTCCACATGACCCTGCGTCAAAAGTGACACCAGACAAGTTGATGACCAACACCGAGAGCACCCCTCTAATATAAAGCTAATAATTTAAACAATAGTGAAATTTTTATGAAACTAAACTGACACATGAGTAACGTTGTGAAACATTTCAAAAAAAAGTGAAACTGCTGACATCATGGCTAATGTCATTGCTCTATGTTTCACAAAATAGTTGTGTTTCTATTATGTTTTAGTTTTGTTTCATAAATTTGTGAGATGATTTTTTCAGCACATGAATGAGGTCACTGCTCACGTCACTACTTTAGGTGAAGTTGTCAGTAAAGAGTTTTCGGTCGCACCCTCTCCTATTGTTCCATTATACGCTTGGTAGATTTACGCCCCCCCTTATAAAAAATGTGGAACACATTTACATATTTTACAAAACGAATGTAAAAGTTTTGCTTTATCAATTTTTTTTTAAAGGATGCCATAGCGATAAATCTGGCAAAAACAATACAACAAGGGGAATACCCAGAAGAATAGAGTCGCATCCACTCTCACGGACAACAAGACAACGACAAGTCTCATCGATGGCGAGCCAAATGCCACGAAAGACGCTAACCATACTGAAAGATCGAGATGTCGCCTAGGGGGGGGGGGGGGGGGGGGTGAATAGGCAATTACAAACTCTTGCGGATTTATCTTGTAAGAATGCGGAATTAAACTAACGTTTAGTTTACAAGCACAAACCCTAAATATGCTAAGTTTAACTAAGTGTAACAATGGCAACTAGAGCTAACCAAGATAGGCACAAGATATATGTAGCACAAGTGATAGCAAGATAGGCACAAGATATATTTAACAAGTGATAGCAAGATATATATACTTCAAGCACGATGGCTATCACAAGGAAAGAGAGCTCGGGTATAGAGATAACCGAGGCACGCGGAGACGAGGATGTATTCCCGTGTTCCCTTGCTTTGCAACAAGGTACGTCACGTTTGGAGGAGTGGAGGTCCCACGAAGGATTCCCCGCGCCACGAAGGCTCACCCTATTCTCCGAACCACACCCACGAAGGATAATGGCCCTTTCCTTATGGTTAGCTTTTCCTCCGCTCCGGAGATGGCAAGCTCCACAACCACTTCACAAGCTCCACGAAGGAGAAGCCCGGGCCTCTTCACAATCTTCTTGAAGAGATCACCGGAGCACCAATCACCAAGCCAACTAGGAGGTCACCCTCCAAGAGTAACAAGCTCACGGTCTCTCACTCGAACAAATCGTGGTGGAGAGCTCAACACTATGCAATGATGCAAAGCAAGAACACCGGTGGTGTTCAAATCCTTCACACTCAAATCCCACCAAAGCAACGAATGCTAGGATGAGATTGGAGAGGAAGAACAAGGGGGAAAGTCAACCAAAGACTCCAAGATCTAGATCCCAAGAGATTCCCTCACTTAGAGAAGAAACGGTTTGGTGGAAGTGTAGATCTAGATCTCCTCTCTCAAATCCTCAAATATGAGCAAGATTGATTGGAGGAATCAAGGGAGAGAGCAAGTTCATCAAATAGCAACAATGGAGGTGAGAGAGAGTGAAGAACCACTTGCTCAAGGTGGAAGAAGAGCTATTTATAGCCTAGGGAGACAAATAACTGTTGGGGAGAAAACCGGGTGAAAATCGCATTAAAATCGGGCAAAAAAGTCGCCCCAGCCGGCCACCAGGCCGGCCGACCGGAAATGGCGCTGAGGCAGCCGGCGGCCCAGCCGGTCCGGCCGGCCCAGCCGGTCCGGCCGGCCCAGCAGCCGGACTGGGCGCGAGCTGCGCTGGGCGGCAGAAGCGCCACAGGCCGCGCGGGGAAGGAGATTGGCCGCGTGGGCCACGGCGGCCCGAAGAACGAGCGGCGGCGCGGAGCGCAGGCCGCGCGGGGGCGCGACGGAGCGTGGGCCGGATGGGGCGGCGGCCCGGTTACGGTCCGGCCGGACCGGAGGTGGGGCTGGGCTTCCGGTGAGCGGCCCGGCTGGCCGGTCGGCAAACCGGCTGCCCGGTGGGCCGGCGCTCGGCCCGGCAGGCCGGGCGGCCGGCCGGCAGCCTCTCCCCCTTTTTCTTTTTATTATTTTCCCTTTTTATCTTTTCTTTAATAACAAATGCTCCCGAACTCCGAATCGCACGAAACCAATTTTGTTTGGAAGATAACAACAAATTCTATCTTATAGAAAGTGAAAACACAAGAATCTGTAGGAGGGGATTTTAACATGAATATAAAAGGTAGAACCTTATATCATGAATAACCGGTAAAATCACCCAACCTCGAAAACGCAATAGAAGATGCATGCGAACTCCGTTTTCGATGAACTTGGGCTTGTTGTAAAGCTAGCAACAAGCTCAAGAACCTCACACAGAGAAACACCAAGAAGCAATAAGGATATGCAAAGTATGCAAAGGGTTGAGCTCCCTAAGACGATGTGATCGAGTTACTCAACCGAAAGCCCCTCTTAATAGTGCGGCTATCTATCCTATAATCCGGTCTCCCATCAACCACCTCGAGACCGGTAAAAGGAAAACCTATCAAGGTCATACCTTTGCCTTGCGCATCCCGCTTGATCTTGATGATAACTCTTCAAGCTTCACTCAAGCCGGAATGCCTCACTTGATCAATGTTGCTTCGTGGAGACTCACAAATGCTCCCCCATACACTATGACGGGAAAGCTCCATTGATGCATATCTTCACATGTCCATTATCACCAAATGGACGACAAGCTTCAAGCATGTGATCCACTCAAGATGCTCATCTTGAACTTGCCCAACTCAACCTTGTATCTTCTCATACTCACTTAAGATAGAGCATGGCTAATATTGAGTCCACATAAGAACTCTATCTTCATTTCTTCTTCTTGATCATATCACATATGTATCTTCAAATCGATGATCTTGATGCCAATACACAAGGTATATCTTTATCTTCATGGCATCCATACTTGAATCCAACACATGGAGAACAAGCAAAACCTATGGAATATTCCTTCATATAAACTCAATGAAAGCATTAGTCCATAGGGGTTGTCATTAATTACCAAAACCACACATAGGGGCAATATACCCTTACAATCTCCCCCATTTTGGTAATTGATGACAACCACAAATAAGAGGGTTTATATTATGAATATTAGAAACAAGTACGCAACTTATCCGAGAATAAGTTGTATACAAGAGGTTGTATTTGATATGGTCAAGTAACACTAAGCTACTAGCCCATATCAAAACCGGCTCTACTCACACAACTACAACAAATGCAATGGATGTGAGTAGAACCAATATATATAGAGAAAACTCCCCCACAATGTATGCACGTGTGATGAACATGAATTCATTGCATATATTGTCAAGATTAACCTTTGGGATCGTTTCCACTATATATATACAACCATGCAAGACATATAAATATGGAATGCATGAGAGGCAAAACACCTAAGCACAAACCAAACTTAAGAATAAAACCATTCCCTTAAACCCTCTAAACTTCTCCCCCATTGGCATCGATTGTCAAAATGGGTGAAAAATTTAGAAGGCCAATATAATGTGAGTTCCTCCCCA
The DNA here is from genome assembly GCF_019359855.2 of Lolium perenne. Lineage (NCBI taxonomy): Eukaryota > Viridiplantae > Streptophyta > Magnoliopsida > Poales > Poaceae > Lolium > Lolium perenne. The sequence goes on along the minus strand of NC_067248.2, from coordinate 25,857,421 downwards.
AAGTGTGCACTTCTCATAATTTGAGTGGAATCAAGTGCACATATTCAATGATGAATACTTGAAGGAAATCAAACTATATTGAGGATCAAAGATTGCATAAAGATAACATGGTGAAGTGAGCTTCAACAAATAAAGCAAGCAATCAAGGTTCCAATTGGACAAACAAAGATATCATGATAAGAAAGATATGGTGCTCTAAATAAAATAAGAAAGCTCCCCAAGGTTCGTGCACAATTTATAATGTTTGCATTTGAATACAATATGCACAAACATGGAATCCTCACTCCCTATATATCATTTAGAACACAACTAAGATAAGGAGAGTATGCTTATCAAGAACGACTTGAGTCCAACAACTACGATATATGAGTGCATGAAGAAAAACAAATAAACCAAGCACTCATAAATCTTCTTTACCAACAACACTAAAATCAAAAGGATAAGAAGATGGTTGGCAAAGAACAAGGATATCAAGGTGATGGATTAGCCCTCTTACGTATATGAGTTTCTAAAGTGGACAAAGTGATCCATAAAGAAACATGCACACACGAGAGGTTAATAAAGTAAGTAAGACAAGATATCCAAGATGAAGTCATAGAATATACCAAAGGATGTTTGCTTATAAAGCACATATAGCCTATGGCTCCAATTTTCACTAGTGGTATATGAATGAGCTTCAACAAGAAAATCTCAAAAACATCACAACTAACAATAAGGGAAGTAAAGCTAGTTGGAATGTTTTGAGAGAGGCAACAAGTATCACAAATACGGATTTATTTCGCAATTTCATCAATGTTGCACATAAGAGTTCTTTGAGGAATTGATATGCAATAAATTGCTAGAGGGCATATTTGAGATAGGTGAATCATAAACATGATTTATATATATATATATATATATATATATATATATATATGTATGGAAAATAGTGGGCTACCAAGGGTGGTAGCTATGCATACACATCCAACCATTAGATCATATATAGAGAGCACAAAAGGAGCACACGGTGTTAGACATTTTCGTTTCTCCCCGTTTCAAACTATTCCCTCCGTTAGCCGTTCCACGAGAATTTTCCAAATGTGTCAACAACACCACGGTGCATCCAAACCGTAGCATCTTTTTTTGCCAAAACAACAACAAGTACACGGTCACGGTGTGTCCTTTTTTCGAGTTGACAACGTGTGGATCTCGCACCACATTTTTTTTAAAATCCCGTGGCCTGCACACCAATGACCGTGGCCGATACAAATGTGTGAAAACAAGTAAAATTTTCACATCTCCAGACATATGCTTCTATCCACCGTGCCCGTGACAATGTGTCAAAAGGTGTAAAAAATGCTAAATGAGAACACGATGGATGGTCACCACCGATGCCGATACAATGTGTGAATTCACGTTAAAAAAATAACGGTTGTTCATTTCTAGTGGTTCACGGTTCAGAGCTGATCAACTACGGAAACAATTACATTTGGGCATTTAGTCCTGCAACTCAAACCTTTTCAACTGCATTTGCATTGTTTGGACACAGCTCTCGTTAGGAATTAGCCACTCAACACATGGACCGCAACGTAGTTCCATACCTTGGCGAATCGTCACCGTCTGCCGAAGAGAAGATTGAGCAGCCGCCTACCGATACCACGGTCCAAAATGTCGCAGAAATGAGCATCGACGACCTCCCCGATGGAGTGATTGCAGCTATACTTGAAAAAGTTGCAGCTTCAGCTCGTTTGCCCGCCGACTTCCTATCCGCAACAATGACGTGAGTTTATTATTGTTAATTTATTTTATAACCCCCCACCCCCCACACACGGACGATCAATAGATACGTGGTTACAATCCGCTAAACGCAGGTCCAAGAGGTTCACAGAGACTGGAAGGAGCCGTTCTGTCCTCAAAAAAGTCAGTGCGCGTTGCTTCGACTTCAGCGCGAAAAAATGGTCGGATGGGCCAAAAACATTCTTGCAAACATGCGCTGAAGCAGGCAACCTTGATGCAGCATATATCCTAGGGATGGTATGTTTACATTTCGCCATGTCACCGTCTAGTTTTTCTTCACAAACGTTGCAGCATACATCTTTCTTTAGCACTTTTTAAATAAATAACCCCAATTTTTTGGTAGATCACGTTCTACTGTGTCAAGTTGCGTGCGGATGGCGTTGCAAAGATATCATTAGCCGCAACCGGAGGGCACAAAGATGCGATCTACGCTATGGCAGTCATCATGTTCAACGGAAGCGGTGCAGGCGAGGAAAGCAGAGACATACATGGGGCCACCCATCTGTGTGCACATGCGGCAGCCCTAGGACATGTGATCGCCCTAAGAGAGCTGGGGTTCTGCATACATGATGGATACGGTATCGAACGAGACACACAAGAGGGTCACAGACTCGTAGCCCTTGCTAGGGCCCGTGAGATGGCCGAAGCCCTCGACGATCATGGTTCTCTCTTGGGCCCAACAGAACCAGGTAAGGGGGGCCAACCTACCATAGCAAACAAGTTTATGGTAGAGTGGTTCAGAGCTGGAGATGAAACACAGATCGAGTCGGGCAACGGGGACGACGTGTTACACATGTGCTCGAACCGCCTTTGCGGTCGGCAAGAGACCAGAATTAGAGAGTTTCGACAGTGCTCCTTGTGCGCCATGGTTCAATATTGCTCTCAAGCATGTCAGGCGCGGCACTGGAGTCAACACGCAGCAACCTAAACGGTAGTTTGGCACAGAGCAGACCGCACCGTTTTTATCAATGTATCGATCCGTTTGTTCTCTGCATTACCTACTTTCTGCCCTAGGGCTATCCAACAAGCTATGTAACAGTTTAAAGTTTATGTAAGCGCATTTGTAAGGCAGACTAATCGCCTGTTACAAGGACTTTTTCAATTGCCTTGATAATTGACATAATACAGTGGTAGAGTTCATTTGGCTAATTGTCTTTAAAAAATTCAACAACAAGGCAAAAAACAGAATGACATACAAACTGAACCACACTGATTAATTTTTGCATCCACCTAGTTTTTTAGATCGTGGGCAGTCCTTCCGTGTGGCAGATTTTTTTCACTAAAGCCACCCGTGCCGAAGACAATGTGTGAAAACAGGTAAAAAACTACACATTGCACACGGTGTGGTGCTAGCACCTGCCACAGGCTACCGTCACCGGTGCAATGTGTCAAAAGCAGTAAAAAGGTATAAAATTCCACACAACGGGTGATCACCACCGTTCCAGATACAATGTGTGAAAACAAGTAAAAAACGACACTTTACATACGGTATGGCGCTGGCACATGTCAAAGTCTACCGTCGCCGATCCAATTTGTCAAAAGCACTAAAAAAAGCTAAAAATCCACAAGACGGGTGGTCAGCACCGTTGCCGATAGAATGTGTGGAATGATGTAAAAATGGTGTGGGAAAGTTGTGGCAGCATTTTTTCGTGCATGCGATCACGGAGCTCAAACGGCCGTTTAGTGAAAGTGCTCCTGGGTATTTGATCTGGACATGAGTTGAATCAGAACTCCTTATATCCAACGGCTGCCACCCTGTGCATAGCTACCACCCTTGGTAGAAAATCCGCGTCGATATATGTATATCCCCATCATATGCATCTTCTCAATTTACTCAAATGTACAATAAGAAGTTTTCTTTAAACAGGTTTTTCAAGAATCGCATCGCAATATTTTCGAAATAAAGAGTTTAATGCCAAGATGCAACCTACAAGAGGTTGGATGCTATATGAGTATGCATGAATAAGATACTTGTTACCGAGATAGCAATGGCATGATGTAGTAGATAAGAGTTCATCGATCATCCTAGCTTGACTCCAATTCTCATATGGTGATAACACCTTCCTTATAGATGAGACAAGCCACCATTGCATCTCCAATGTACCTAAAACATCATTCAAGTACATTTTGGGCCCCAAACTTATTGGGTCCAACATGGTTAGACAAACCACAATATATAGGACACACTCCATATAAATATGTGCATATTTAGATAAAATTTGAATTTCATGCATATCTTAGCCATTTAGGATTTGATGGAGTATACCCTATATAATGGATCAAACAAAGCAAGCATGCTACAAATATAAACAAATTACATATAAGCACACATAAAGACTTTTAAAGATCCAAGAGAGATATACTTTGGACAAAACATCAAATGAATCGAATAAGGCATAAATGTGTCACCAAACAAATTTGTTGTCCAAATTATATCAAAGACGCAAATCACAAAAGATTTGTTCAACAAAGTTCAACAAATGAACTACGAAGAAACCATTGAGCATAAAGGATGAAATAAAGCAAACATGCTCAAAGATTTATCTCATTCAAGCTAATAAAATATGTAAGAAGGAATGAGATAGCAAACTCCCCAAAAGAGCAAGGTTTGAACAAATAAACCAAACCCTCACTTTTCACAATGGCACAATGTACCGTAAGGAAAAGGTTTGTCTTCCAAAACAAACACTTGATGTGAATCAAGAGAATTTATCAAAAGATTTTGCAAAGGGACAAGGAAGACACGTGGGAGCAACAAAGATTTCTTGAAAATAATATAAGGAAATAAGAAGAAATCCAAGATGAAGATGATCCATAAATTCAACCACATACAAGGTTGTCAATTGTCAAAGACAATGAGAATATTGGAATTAACTTCCGGTGGTATATTTCAACAAAGATAGTAAGGATCAACTTCACAATAAAAGGCATAGGATAAGTATATAGAATTAAGCACTATGCACGGATGAAGATTCTTGATAGCTTCAAATAGTCAAACAATCACGCACGGCAATGATTAGAATAACTTGAAGCAAATGGTGTCCCAAATAAGATATAGAGATATGTATTTGAGGGAAACCGTACCAAGAATTTCTTACTCAAACAAGAACCCATAAGATGAGTAATAAAAGATTTTTAATAGGAGTGGAGCTTGTTTGAGCAAACATGCCACTTAGGAACAAGATAATTAAGAGTATCAACTAAAAGTGGCAAAACCTCATATGTTCACATTTCCTAGGTTTGTGATATGTACAAAACATATTACTCCCCCATAATGTGATAAAACATTTCTTCTTAATCAAGAGGCAATTGAAATACGACTAGAGATGATTAATGGACATTTAGAATTTGACTTTCTCATGAGTATGACACACCACATAGTGGCTAGATAATCTTGCAATATCAATACTAAGTGGTGATACCCATATACACACATTTTATAGAGGATAAATGCACAAAGCATAACACTCCCCCAAAATGGGATGTTCCATTAATCACTCAAAGAGAGCCAAATAAGATATCATCAAGATGCATTAGGCTCAAAACAATACACAAGTATATGATGAGTCAAACAAGCATACTTGAATACACAAGTATATGATGAGTCAAACAAGCATACTTGAATACACAAGATAGGCAAGTAAGATACAACATATACAAACACATATTTGATACAAAAACAAACATGCAAAGGGGCAAGTAACTTACAATAAACATGGAGATTTGAAGCATAAGTTACCGCAAGGAGGAACATTGGATTATGAGATATAGATGATAATCCATACGACTTGGCTTGGTCAAAATATAATATATGAAGATCCCTTAATTCTTCATGAAGTAGCCAAGTCTCCAATGACCTCCACATGCACCTATTGATCAAGTTTGAGATTGTTGGTCCCCAACCAAGTTGGGTCCTAAGAGATTAGTCACAATAGGCTTGGCAACCCAAATGGTTCTTTTCTTGAAACCACTTTGAGTTCCAACAAACTTGGCAAACACATTGCCATTCTTATCCTTCCCTAGAGAATAATCATTATCAACAATTATAGGGTTAGATAAGGTACCACCTAAGCAAGAAGAAGCAAAGTGCCCCTTCTCACGACATAAGTAGCAAGTGTTCCCCTTTATCTTCTTTATTGATTTCTTCTCTTGGGGAACAATATCTTGATTCTTCTTGGGAAGTGGCCTATCTTCAACTTGAGGTCGAGCATGAGCTTGACCTTTACCTTGTGGCCGTTTCCCTTGTTGTTTCTCACTCAAGTGCTTCTTCTTCTTCTTCTTCAATGGGCATGATCTAACATGATGCCCTTCAACCTTGCACTTGAAACAAACCAACTTGGCCGGATCCTTGACTTTGTCTTGGCCCTTCTTCTTGTTGCTCTTGCTCTTGGACTTGCTCTTGTTATTGGAGTTGAATCCAAGTCCACTCTTGTCATTGGGGGATTGTTGCACACTTAGCATCTTGTCAAGTGCGGATTTCCCTTCATGACGCTTTTCCAAGTCTTTCTTCAAAGAAAGAACTTGAGCCTCGAGCTCTTTTATTTCCTCTACATGGTTAGTAGAAATACAAGTACTAGAGGAAGTAGAAGCTTCATTGTTAGAGCAACAAGGCAAAGTGAGTAATCCAACACAAGGTGTATCACTAGTTTGACTAGATGGATTACAAGGACTAGCACATGGCAATATAACATTTGTAGTAGAGATTGTGCTAACATCCATATGAGGCTCACAAGATGTTACCTTAGTGATACTTGCCTCATTAGCTAACTTTAGCCCATCATAGGAAATTAGAAGATCATCATGAGAGCTTGAGAGCTTTTTATGACTTTCTTCCAATTCCCTATAATTGCTAGTTAGCAACTCAAGTTGAGCCCTTAGCTCAACATTCTCCTTTAAGGTCGATGCTTCACAAGAATTAGAATTAGTAGCACAAGCATCAACAATAGTTTTCTCATTTTCATGCATATAGGATTCAATTTTTTGTGTAAGCATGAAATTAGCATGCTTCTCATCTTTTAGCTCATGCTTGAGGAGAGTGAATCTCATTTCCCCATTTTCAATATGGGACTCCAACTCCACTATGGTTTCCCTATATTTATTCAAGGTATCCATAGAGTGTTCGAGATAAGCACGAGCTTCTTTATTACCACGAAGAGAAGCATATACCATTGCCATATCATGCACCAAGATATTATGTTCTTCATCATTATCATCATCATCACTCTCATCATTAGGGGATGTGTTAGGAGTCAAAGTAGGAGATACCTTTGGTCCATTTGCCATAAGGCACAAGTGCATACCGGAGGATGAAGATGAAGATATTCTTGAATCCTCATTTGAAATCATGTCTTGATCCATAGAGTGTTCGGTTTCCTCTACAATGTTAGTCAACAAGCAACTAGAGGAAATAGAAACATTTTGATTATGGGAGCAAGACAAGGCAAGCATATCCTCATGAGATCTATGTAAGCAATTTACACATGATATGCAAGGACTATCAACACAAGCATGTAGATTATTTTCAATGCTAGATGTGTTTACGTCCAAAGAGGAAACATTGCAATGAGATAGAGATGAAGAGTCATCACTATTGAGAACAATATCAACATTGCAATTTCCCTCACCACTCACCATATCATTACCTTGTGTCTTGCAACACGTTGGTGAAGTGGAAGAAGATGATGAATCATCACGGCCGGAGGTGGAAGCAACTTGGAACTCTTCATGATGTGAAGGGGAAGAGAGCTCCTCGGAGTCACCACCGACCAAATGAGAAGTGGATCCACCAAACATTTCTTTAAGCTTGATCCACATCTCATGAGACGACTTTCGCTTTATATATATCAAGAACCTATGAAAATCGGGTCTCAAAGAGAATAAAAGCTCATTAGATACTTGAGCTTCAAGATGTAAGTTTTTCTCATCTTCTAAAGATAGATTTTGAGGATCCATCGGAGGAGAAAAACCCACATCTAGAAATTGCTCAATATTTGGACACAAGGTCCGAAGTTTACAAAGCAAGCAATTTCGCCACAAATGATAATTTGTGCCAACAAAGATAATTGTGTCATTGTGCACTAAACTAGCCGACATCTTTACTCTCAAGGCGGTGAAGCCTAAAACAAGGAGAGACCTTGCTCTGATACCAATTGAAAGATCGAGATGTCGCCTAGAGGGGGGGGGGGGGGTGAATAGGCAATTACAAACTCTTGCGGATTTGTCTTGTAAGAATGCGGAATTAAACTAACGTTTAGTTTACAAGCACAAACCCTAAATATGCTAAGCTCAACTAAGTGTAACAATGGCAACTAGAGCTAAGCAAGATAGGCACAAGATATATGTAGCACAAGGCTAAGCAAGATATGCACAAGATATATGTAGCACAAGTGATAGCAAGATATATATACTTCAAGCACGATGGCTATCACAAGGAAAGAGAGCTCGGGTATAGAGATAACCGAGGCACGCGGAGACGAGGATGTATTCCCGTGTTCCCTTGCTTTGCAACAAGGTACGTCACGTTTGGAGGAGTGGAGGTCCCACGAAGGATTCCCCGCGCCACGAAGGCTCACCCTATTCTCCGAACCACACCCACGAAGGATAATGGCCCTTTCCTTATGGTTAGCTTTTCCTCCGCTCCGGAGATGGCAAGCTCCACAACCACTTCACAAGCTCCACGAAGGAGAAGCCCGGGCCTCTTCACAATCTTCTTGAAGAGATCACCGGAGCACCAATCACCAAGCCAACTAGGAGGTCACCCTCCAAGAGTAACAAGCTCACGGTCTCTCACTCGAACAAATCGTGGTGGAGAGCTCAACACTATGCAATGATGCAAAGCAAGAACACCGGTGGTGTTCAAATCCTTCACACTCAAATCCCACCAAAGCAACGAATGCTAGGATGAGATTGGAGAGGAAGAACAAGGGGGAAAGTCAACCAAAGACTCCAAGATCTAGATCCCAAGAGATTCCCTCACTTAGAGAAGAAACGGTTTGGTGGAAGTGTAGATCTAGATCTCCTCTCTCAAATCCTCAAATATGAGCAAGATTGATTGGAGGAATCAAGGGAGAGAGCAAGTTCATCAAATAGCAACAATGGAGGTGAGAGAGAGTGAAGAACCACTTGCTCAAGGTGGAAGAAGAGCTATTTATAGTCTAGGGAGACAAATAACCGTTGGGGAGAAAACCGGGTGAAAATCGCATTAAAATCGGGCAAAAAAGTCGCCCCAGCCGGCCACCAGGCCGGCCGACCGGAAATGGCGCTGAGGCAGCCGGCGGCCCAGCCGGTCCGGCCGGCCCAGCAGCCGGACTGGGCGCGAGCTGCGCTGGGCGGCAGAACTGCCACAGCCGCGCGGGGAAGGAGATTGGCCGCGTGGGCCACGGCGGCCCAGCAGCGCCGAGCGGCGCGGAGCGCAGGGCCGCGCGGGGGCGCGACGGAGCGTGGGCCGGATGGGGCGGCGGCCCGGTTACGGTCCGGCCGGACCGGAGGTGGAGCTGGGCTTCCCGGTGAGCGGCCCGGCTGGCCGGTCGGCAAACCGGCTGCCCCGGGTGGGCCGGCGCTCGGCCCGGCAGGCCGGGCGGCCGGCCGGCAGCCTCTCCCCCTTTTTCTTTTTATTCTTTTCCCTTTTTATCTTTTCTTTAATAACAAATGCTCCCGAACTCCGAATCGCATGAAACTAATTTTGTTTGGAAGATAACAACAAATTCTATCTTATAGAAAGTGAAAACACAAGAATCTGTAGGAGGGGATTTTAACATGAATATAAAAGGTAGAACCTTATATCATGAATAACCGGTAAAATCACCCAACCTCGAAAACGCAATAGAAGATGCATGCGAACTCCGTTTTCGATGAACTTGGGCTTGTTGTAAAGCTAGCAACAAGCTCAAGAACCTCACACAGAGAAACACCAAGAAGCAATAAGGATATGCAAAGTATGCAAAGGGTTGAGCTCCCTAAGACGATGTGATCGAGTTACTCAACCGAAAGCCCCTCTTAATAGTGCGGCTATCTATCCTATAATCCGGTCTCCCATCAACCACCTCGAGACCAGTAAAAGGAAAACCTATCAAGGTCATACCTTTGCCTTGCGCATCCCGCTTGATCTTGATGATAACTCTTCAAGCTTCACTCAAGCCGGAATGCCTCACTTGATCAATGTTGCTTCGTGGAGACTCACAAATGCTCCCCCATACACTATGACGGGAAAGCTCCATTGATGCATATCTTCACATGTCCATTATCACCAAATGGACGACAAGCTTCAAGCATGTGATCCACTCAAGATGCTCATCTTGAACTTGCCCAACTCAACCTTGTATCTTCTTATACTCACTTAAGATAGAGCATGGCTAATATTGAGTTCCACATAAGAACTCTATCTTCATTTCTTCTTCTTGATCATATCACATATGTATCTTCAAATCGATGATCTTGATGCCAATACACAAGGTATATCTTTATCTTCATGGCATCCATACTTGAATCCAACACATGGAGAACAAGCAAAACCTATGGAATATTCCTTCATATAAACTCAATGAAAGCATTAGTCCATAGGGGTTGTCATTAATTACCAAAACCACACATAGGGGCAATATACCCTTACACATACTAACACAAAACAAATGGTGACTCGTTACGCCCAACTAGCCAGCCTACCATCATTGCCGGAGAGAAGACATGCCGACGACCAACACTAAGAGCAACCTCGTTGACCACGATACAAGGTCAAACACCATTGATGTTGCATAACCGTTGGGGCTGTCGCGCGACTTTCATCGCTTCGTTGCACCCGGGATGGCTGCCCCGACATACCACTGCTCGCTTTCAAGCTGCAATGCCACACGACTCAGTTGTTTGCAACCCACACTAAAACACGACACACGTGTCCCGAAGTTTGTAAATGCTAAGGCAATCCCGTAATCCTGGCGGTCGCGCTTGCCAGATAAAAATTGTCAAGGAAAACCTCATCAGGAAACTGCAAACGCGACGCTTATTTTTGAGCGGTGCACATACGATTGAAACTCCTCGGTTCATGAATATAGGGCACACCATTAGCTGACATGACACGGAAAAGTGCGACGCAAAATTATGCCATTGTTGGTATACCTTTTACATTATGTAAATTAATCAAATCAATAATTCATAGTGATCAATTCCTTTATCAAGATAGTAGTTTTGATTTCTTAATTTCAAGTTCATTAAGGTATCAATTTCATAATGGGTTACGGTGCAAACTAATCTAATAGATTTCTCCACTCATTATATGAATTCCCAATACAAAAGAAAAGAAAATTAATCCCAAGCACTCAACCTCCGCCCGGTGGCCGACGCCACACCATCCATCCACACGACATAGGGGCGCTGCCCTGGCCTCTCCGCTCCAATGACTCGATCCGGCCGCTGCAGCCCCCACCGTAGGTCTCGTCGACGCCTTCCTTACCCATGTCGCCTTTGGCAGATGGGTGTCATCGCTGTGGTAATGACCGGTTGCATCGACGGCGGGGTGGCCCTTCTTCGGGCCTTTGGAGGCACTGGGGTTAGCCCCCCAGTGTCGCCATGGGGTGTCCACAGAAGAGGGAGTTTCCTAAGGTGTTGAATCAAATCGGGAATACTGGGTTTGAATATGAGCTTAGAAGAACTCACAATTAATTAATTAGCTAATTATCCCAGAACTCAAAGTTTGGTCTATATGAGGCCAGGATGTGTTTTATATGCAACATCTTGTCTTTTCATGCCCTTTGCAAGAATTTTTGGAGGATCATTTACAACACTAATTTACCATCTCCATCTAGTGTTGCAAATTTGTTTGAAAATGGGTTAATTGGAGTTGCAAAACGAGGATAAAGGCCACATAAGAGTTGGTGCACGCACTTTATTATGGGCTATATGGAGTGTCTGTAATGATTTCATCTTTAACAAAAAAAAAAGTTATCATCATTTCTGCATGTTATCTCTTTGGTTACACATTGGATCCATACGTAGTCCGTTCTCCAGCCGGCGGAGAAGCGTCGGGACATGGATACTGGGTGCAACCGTTTAGCGACGGTAGCACAAGTCTTCTACAACCGATCCGGTTGACGGTGTGAGAGGCGCCTCACGTCACGATGTTATGGCGTTGTTTTGTTCTAGTCATTTTTAGGTGGTTCCTTCATGTTGACTCTTTGTCATCCATGAGATGTAATAATTTGTAATACTTTGTAAGTACTTATTAATAAAAAGTTGTATACATCAATTGATGCAGCCTATTTCGAAAAAAGGATGTGTAATAATTTGTAATATATACATCGATTGATACGCCAACAGTCGGTTAGAAACTAGACCCAAGAAACTTACACAACAATGCTCTTATTTCTGCGTACAAATCAAACAAATATAAGCTTACAAGGGCAAAAGAAGTAAAAAAGAAAAATGAGCAAATTTTGAAGACAAGCGATAACGAAATCTCTGTTGTCAAAATCTGAATCATTAACTGGCGCGAACGTGCGTCTCTCAGCTGGAGAGGCTTGGTCTAAATCACCAAAGTGGTTCCGGCGGCAGGGTGACGTCGAAGGCGCCAAGCTGGTACCTCACGTAGCAGCTGTACGCCTTGACGGCGCCGCCTGTCTCGTTGGTGAAGCGTGTTCTGAGCTGCCCGACCAGGGAGGAGAGGCACCTGCTGCACTCCGTCGCGTTGAGGTCCCTCGTGCACTGCGCCAGCCCGTAGACCAGCGACGCCGCGTCGTAAGGCGTGGTCGCGTTCGCCACACGGGACGACGAGCTCGCGGCGCGCCATGCGAGGTTGGTCATGAGCGGGAGCCACGCGTTGCGCATCCTCTCCGGGTCGATGGCCGTGCCTGCAACGGTCACGTAGAAGGCCACGTCGAGGTCGGCAATGGAGAAGGAGGGCGTCGGCGAGTACCGGAGCACGCACGCGTCGTAGGCCGCTCGCACGTTCCGGCTTCCCGGGCACATGGACTTGATCCCCGCCGCTGCTCCGGCGAGGCATTCCTGGCACTCCTTCGCGTTACGGTCCGCGTAGCACATGGTAAGGCCGAAGACCTGGTCGGGCGTCCCGGGCGCTCCCGCCGTGCCGTTGTAGAACCAGCCGTTAAAGGCGGCGGCCACGGGGAGGCCGGCGAGGAGCTGGTCCAGGTTCTTCATGTACTGACTGCCGTCGGTGTAGTTATCAGTAGTCGAGCAGGAAGGCGCGAACGGCAGCACGGGCTTGCCGTCCTGACCGACCGCGGCCGCACAGAGCGATGCAATGACGGCGAGGAGCAGAGGGAGGCGCTGGAAAGAAGCCATGGAGGGTGGCTGGAAGGGGGTCGAACGCTAGCTGCTTCGAGGATGATCAAACTGTTTTCTTTGCTGCAGAGTTGTTCCCTACAAGCTTCTTTATATAGGTCACTTGGCTAATCACCTATAACACGCCGACGCCGAGTCTGATGGGCATGCAGGTTCAAATGAAAATTGGCGACTTGGCAAAGTTATATTATCTGTTGCCTAGAATCTGTCTTAAGCAGCTGCTAGTTAAATATATATATCTGGACTCGATCCGGACAATGTAAAATCAACCCACTTTAATTTTTTATTAAGGAATAATGATGCATTTTGCCGACCAATTCTTGTGCTCCGAGTTCAGAACAAGTCGAGTCGTTGCTCCAGGTAATTTTAATTCCTATCAAGTTCAGGTAAAATGACTCTAGCTAGGTTTCTCCTGAATAGTATTAGTATAGTCTGAGTAGGTGTTGAGAGCTTCGATCGAGTATATATATGGTCAAAGCCGTGGCGTTAACGTGGGTACGTAGTGTGTTGGGGAAAGTCTTGCATTGGACACCGTCGTGCGTGACTTTCTACACGTGTATCCAGTCTCTACATGCATATTAAAAAAAAATACGATTTAGTTAGGTGTTCAACAGTTTTAATTTTTCGAGATGAGTTGTTCAAAAGTTGGTTCAGATATACCCAGAATTTGAAAATACATCTAGAAAGAGAGGTGTGTGTAGTACTGAGCGTGCATGCGGGATGGGTGCGCTAGCTCGATCCCTGCCATAAGACTAGCTGGGCAGTTTCCCTTTCCAAACATAGCTCATGGGCGGTACATATTCATGTACCTGGTGTGTGTGTAGTTACACGACCACAATCAGGTTACGACCACAATCTATCGTGCCTTTCTCCCGGAAGCCACCGCCGGCGATACCACGGCGACGCCGTCAGCCGGATCCTTCACTGGCGGCGGGACAATAGGTACGTACACAGCTCCTCATCCGCCCCCGCCCTGCGACATACGCCCTGCACCTGAAACCCTAAATAAAATCCCCTTCAATTTTTGGTGGAAATGAAGGTTGGGTGGCGTTTGTTCTAGGTTGGTCAAATTGAATAGATCTGGTTAGCAGTTCGACTCACTTTGGACATGATCGCTCCATTGGATGTTATTTAGTAATCTGCTTAAGTAATCTGGCATGAATGATATCTAATGTTATTTAGTAGTATGAAACAATTAGCAGCAGCGCAGCTGACGTATCCTTGTGCACTTTCAGATTATACAGAGAACTCCATACTGTTCCTTTTGGTAATTTATTTATACTGACCTGGTTTAGAATTAGGAGCTGGAACCTCTCGACACTCATATACAATGCTGACACACTCCATTGAGTAATAGTATATGAGAAAGATCAATGCATCTTTTGCGGAAATTCAGTTCGGCTCATGTGTTCATATGCTCCCTCTACCGAAAAAACATATTTCGAAGTGTATACAAGTTTTGCAAAAAAGTTCTACATGTACATCTCCACAATATATGTGCTTTCGTCAAGGTTCACAAAAACCGATATCTTTTATGGTCTATGTAAAAAAGAGAAAATTTATCTTCTGAAAAGCCTTATTTTTAGCATCGAATTTTCTCTTTTTTACACACACCACATGAAAAGTCAATTCTTTTATGAAACAACTTTGTGGGCTTGTACCACGTGAAGATGTACATGTGGATTTTTAATTTTAGTTTTTTAGACATTTCAAAATGTGTCTAAGATGCATTTCAAAATAAAGGGAGCATATGCTCCGATGAGGCAAAACATCACTCCCATCTTTTGATGCTTCTATAGTTGTTTGTATTTGTACTCTAAACTATGTTGGCTGCAATTTCAGACCTTTCATCAATGGTAAAGTTGAGGTGAGAAAGGAGCTTGCACATCCATATACTTTTGGGAACCCTACGAATTTTATCAATGTTGGCAAATTTTGTGTCTGTGCATATCTGATAGATCTACCACTTTTGAATTGATTATCATGAGCCATCAGCCTTGACAGTAAACCTATATTTGCGATCTTTGTTTCAGTAGACATGTAGTGTTAGTTTTTTGGAGCTGTGACTCACATTTTGCACCTTTTTTTTTTTTTGGTTAAAGAGCATCTGCTTCAGTGTTGAAAACATGCTGGGAAGTAATAAGGGTGGGGAGAATCTCCCAACAAGCTCGAAGAGGAATGAAAGAACTGATGATCTCACAAGAACATCCACTACGAAAAATAGAATTTGCAATGAAGTAGAACCAACCGAATCTGTGACTGCAGGTCTGATCGTCCTTCCTCCTTTTCTGTACATGTTTCTCATATCTAGCTTTATCTGAGCACTCATTGACTCATAGTTGCGGTGTATCATGTTATTTTAACAAGGCCGCTTGCACCGAAACCCAATTCAAGTTGTATGGAGTGAGCTCTCAGCGAAGAAGTTGCATCAAATATGTCGAAAAGTGTTGTTTCGATTGCTCTGTGCGATGGTGATTATATGTGCATTCATACTCTTCTCACTTTCCGAAATATACATCTAAGACTACTAATTACAATCCATTTCTGTGACGTTTTTGTGTAGGAGATACTATGTTATTTGCATGCTCAGGCATACCTGTACAATGTCTGGGGAATGTTACTAGGTTTGTGACTTCAGCAAGCTTGGTTAAAGCTTTCAATGATCAAAAAATATACCATTATGACTTGAAGGTTGATATGGCGCTAATCATAATTTACTTTTTATTTTTACATAAAGAGAACTGTGATGGTTGTTTACTTTTTCCTTCTTTATCACTCAAGGTGTTGGTGCGCCATGGAGACAATGTCGTCATTGGATTTTTGGATAAATGTGATCCGCATCTCAACGTTGTTGCTGTCAACATCATGGACTTGTCTGATCTTTACACTGTAGTTTTCAATCGTGGCGTGAAATTTCTGCCGAATACTAGCGTAGTAGCTGTAGGCCGTGATGTCCGTGGCAACTTAATATCCACAGGCGGGATACTGAATGACGGTTCATGCGGATCATGGTACACGTCCACTTGTAAAATCTCCGAGGTACACTTGCATTGCATAAGAGTGTTTTAATCTGTTTTTGTTACTATATGCAGTAAAGTGTACCTCAGAGGAAATAAAAAATGATTTTTTTCTATGCACTTCTTGTTTGATATCCTTTTATTGACACTAACTTTTTTTGGGTGTCAGGTCTGCGAAGGTGGGCCACTTTTTTATTTTGATGGGAACTGTAATATCCCAGGTAATGGGGTTACAAAAATAGAGGAAACATATGTGTGCATTGCATTCATGCATAGAAAATCTGGGGAATTTTCGCGCTTTAAAGTAAAACAGTCACAGTAACTGAAGTTTCACTTGACCTTGGTGGAATTGAAGTAGCTCATCAAGTCAAGCGCTATAAACCTCAATGTGACTTTGTTAAAACCTTGTTTTGGGTAGAGATGATTTGATCTCAAGGGTTAGATCAAATGGAATTACAACCAACACAATAACTTATTAATCAAGGATCAATTACTTGATGTTAGTAAAGATCATAATATGTTAATCCTTGCCATGACATAAGAACATCTATTCAAGTACAAACCAAGTAACAATAAAATGGAGAAACCATTCTTGACTATCTTCTCCCTGTCTTAAAACTAATCCATAATCCTACCATGAAACCTCAGGGTATTCACTCCACTTCAACATTGGAGTTATAACAAGAAGATCCACTCCAGAAATAGATATTCTTCTCCATTCCAAGTTATTACACATCAAACCTAGAGAGGTGAGAGTTCTATAGTATTTATTAGAGAAGCATTAACAAACCTTGAGCTAAACCTTGGATATACATCCAAGTATTCAAATCATCATCTTTAGAAAGAACCCTAGGATATTATTCAAGACAATCCCTAGAGAGAGAATCCATTTATGTTAAACATTGATATTGATGATCACATCATTCTCTATGGAACTTAATCTTAGGATGGAATTAAAGTCCTTCCCGAATGAGAGAGAGACCACTCATACCAATATTAGATTTACCTATTTAAGAATAAAGGACAACCTTGGAACTGAAGTATTAGGAGATTAACCATTTCATCTTGGAGTGGTGGGATAACCTAATATCACATGGAATAATACCATACCCCTGAATTGATAAGGTGAGGAAGAGACTAACCCAATTAAGCTAGACAAATGAAACCTTAGCCTAGATACCTAAGGAGATATTAGGAGTACACCATAAACCCTAGACTAACCATTCTTAAATGAGAAAGCTCAACCTATGGTGTTATACTCAAGATAATTGAGACAACCATAACCATGCCCATTCAAGAAACTATGAAAGAAAGTATATATTTAATTGATCAAGACAACACCTGATCTTGAGAGTGAGAAACCCATTCAAGGAGAGATACCTTAGGAAGTCCAACCTTGATCATTATAAATTATGTAATGATCATAAACCCTAAGAATCTGAAGTCAAGATATTAAGAACAAGATGATCATATATAATATATGATCATGCTTTGGAGATATGTGAGGATAAGTTAAATCCTACTAGTATAAGTAGATCCCATTTCCACATGAAATTATAGGGAGATCACTAGTAAGAAACTCTAGAATTATATCCCAACCTTAACTTGTGAACAACTTGGTGATCATAAGTAGTATTCTACCACATCTGCATTCCACTTATTCTTCACTTAAGAACCACAAGAAAACCTTTAGAGTCAAACTCTATACTTTATATGGTGAGAAACCATTCATCATTATAACCAAAGTTAACTATAAAAAGAAATATAGCTACTTTAGCGACTTGAACAATAGATTATGAATATAATAGAAATCTATGGGTATAAGATAAAACCAAGCTCTAATTGAGATTCAAACCAATTGCCATTAGGTGAATAAGATGAGAACCCTAGAATTGTTCACTAACTAAAGCTCATGCTTAAATATGGAACTAAAGAATAACCTAGTGCTAAACCATCTGATTAGACCTATGGTGGTGATCAACCACTTATCATTATAACCAAGACCCAACCATGATGAGAGTAATATCTACTCTAGGTAATTCAAGGTGCTATTAAATATAATCCTAGTGCTAACCTTGAAATAGGATTATAATAAAACTTACAAGATCTTAACAAATAGATGCTCACATAAAATGTTATGCAAGTAGTCAAACTATCAAATAAGCTATCAAGCCCTATAAATATTCAGGCACATGAAATCACACTCTTGAAAGCCTATTTTAAAATAGAAGAATAAGCACTAAGATCACAATCCATCAATTAATCCTTGCTAGATAAATCAAAGCCAACATTTCATCTATTATTAACAAGTATTACAAGTATTAGAAATACTTGGAATTCCAAAAGAAAGAGAATGGAAATTATAAATTATTAACATGCATATTTGAAATATTGTGTATGTTGAACCTATCATCATATTAAAAATCAAAATAGTAAGTCTCAAGTAGAATTATTACTTAAGAGGTAATTGCCAAGTTAAAAGTATATGCAAATATCTGCAGGGCAGAATTGAATTCAAATTTGAATCCAAACAATAAAATAGAAACCAGAAAAATAAAATAGAAATAAGAAATAAAACAGAAAATAGAGGGAGGAGGAGCTTATCTGATGGACTGAAGCAGCCCAACAGTCAGCCCACGAGCCAGCCCCGCACCGGCCCAGCCCACCATCAAAATCAGACCCACGTACCGTTTCACCGTGGATATGGACGAGACGAAGAGCATCGTCTTCGTCTTCTCCACTGCGCGCACAGGAGCTCGCCACCGCGACGCCCAGGGCCACGTCCCGCGTCGCCGCCGCATTTGTTGACCGCCAGCACTCGCCGGAGAGCTATAAAACGCGTCGATAATCTCCTTTTTCCCTCTGTTCGTCTAATTCCTCACCAATGCCCGAAACCCTAGCCGCAGACCTCCGCTTGCCGCCGGCGATAGAGGCATCCCCGTGCCTCGCCATGACCACCAACCTCATCGCCATGTTCGACTTGGTCATCAGGCCAAAGGAATTGAGGCGGGGTGAGCCGTAGCGTCGCCGTCGACATCATCTTCCCCGACACCGGCGCCGATGATTACCGGCGATGCCGACCACCATTGACCACGCCGTCAAGCCCTGCGTACTCGCGGTGAGCTTCTCTACTGCGTGGCATGCTTGCCTTGCTTGATAGCCCGCCGTAGCGTCGCCGCATCATTCACCCGCGAGCTCTGCCGCTCGGTTTCGCCGCCGGCCGAGCTCCGATGACCAATAGAAGGGGGCGCCGCCACTTTTAGGTCCAGCGTAGCACCGCGCATCCACCCAGCAACGGCGCCTTGGCGCGGGAGCTCGGCATCCTCGCCGTCGACCACCACTGGCCGCCGGCCAGGAGCTTCCTTTGCCACGCCAGCTATTTTGACCAGGTCAATGCTTGTGTGGCATCTGACCTGTCCATAGCCCCACCAGTCAGTGGCAGTAGCTAGGGTAGGCCACCGTAGAAACTGTGTTTTCATTTAATTTTAAATACAGAAATTTGCTGAAACTTTGCAAATGCTTAGGAAATTCATAAAAGCTCAGAAAAATAAATATAAGATATCAAAATTCTTATAAAAGTAAACTCTATCCAATAAAAATATAAAATGAAATTTTTATTTTTAATAAAAATTCACTTATTTAATACTTGTTAATTAAGCCTTTAATTTTAATTCCAAATTCAATTAAAAATCCAATAATTAAGAAAAACTTCTAAAATTAATAAAAACCAGTAAATAAATAAAGAAAACATTAAAACTAATTTTCTTTATTTGTTTATTTGACAAATCCTTATTATAAGGATTTAAACCCTAATTAATAATTACCTTAATTATTAAATTCATTAAAAATAATAAAATGTCAAATCCAATATTATTTTTATTTCAAACTCATTAATAACTTCAACTTGATAATGAAGTTATTAATCCAAAATTTTTAGGGTAATTAGAAAACCCTAGTTCCATATGGTAGAAAAACAGAAATTCATCATTTCATGTGTAATCCTAAACCCTAGGTTCATTTAGAAACCTAGCTTTATTATTACATGAGAACCTTAATTTACCTCCAACCTAAACCCTAGGTTGGAAGTTATAATTATAATACTTACTTTGTATCCAGAGATACATAGTAGCAACTAAATACTTGCCTTGCCACATAAAATGTAGAAGACCTAACACTAATATATGGGTATCCCATGTATTCATCAGATCTAAATAATCAAGCAGGATCAATCAAGTCTAAACCCTAGCTTCCATTACCAAAACCATCATCTTTAATTACCCATGCTTAGCATCACACCATTGAGATGAACCCTAGTAGCAATCACACCAATTATTTAGCGTTACCTAACCATGCTCCACTAAACCCTATCAGTATTAGATAATTATTAATCATCCTATTTAGGAAACCACCATTACTTACTTAGTAGATCCAATAGCAAACCCTAGACAACCTCAACCCTAATTGATATACTTCTTATTACTTAAGAAGTATGTTCTTCAAAAGTTATTCTTTTGAAGTAAATAAAGAATCATCATCAACCCTGCTTATAAGAACCTATAAACCCTAACTATATATCACCAATCAGGTATACCAACCCTGGTAGTAATCATATACTATTAATTGCTTAAAGATACTTATGCTTCACTAAAACCATATAAGCCCTAGTGGTTGATGAATCAAACATCTTTAGGAGCCATCTACTACTTACTCCAGAAACCAATTGGAATCATAGAAAACCATAGAACCCCACAAACCTAATTATCATACTTGTTCTTCATTTTAGAATATGTTCTTCAAAAGTTATCCTTTTGAATTATATAATAAGTAATCACCAACCATGCCATATAATACTAAAATTGACCACTGTTCTTTACTTATTATACAACTACTATTCCTTGGTGTGTATGATTGCTACTATGCATTTTACCACTTGCTTATGATTCTAAAACAACACAAACTTGAATAAGAACCTTGTTTGTGAATCTCTTTAAAAGTGCAACCCACCCTAAACTAATCATTACCACTCACTAATCCTAATTCATCGGGGTTAGGACACGCTTAGAACGATTGCATCTCATACTTATGCATTATTGTATCCTTGCCAATCTTTTAAACATCGTCCTTACCGGACGATGATGCTATTTCAGAATTTGGAGTTATTGCGTATCGAAGACCTTGCCTGCATAATCTTGCAGTCAAGAAAGGCAAGTTCATCACTTGCTCATGTCATTTGAGTATCTTTATCAAATTACTTGCAAAGTACTATGATTATCACTATTGCATAAAAACCAAAACCACTATTTTCATAACTATGAATATGACTATGTGGTGGGCAATGGAACCATGGATTGTGTTGATATGGTGGAGGTTCCATTGCAAGGGTTTATATCCATCTAGGATTAAACAACAAATGTCGCCAGTGATTCTTGTGCCGTAATACCCGTGTTAACCATAAGATCTGGAATGGGACGGACTAGTCAATCGTATTTCCACCTCTTGTACATCAACGGATGCGCTTACCGTAGCAGCTGTATCTGGCGGAACAACCGGAGGGTGGGGATCCCACTCTAATTCCCCACGGTAAAGCATTGCTTGCCGTAGCAGTTGTGTCTTGCGGAACAACCGGAGGGTGGGGATCCCACTCTAATTCCCCACGGTAATGCGGTCTATGATGGGTTGCAGCTACCGGCGTAGGAGTGTATGGTAGTGCCCAAAGACTTGTCGTCGTGGTCGGGGTCCACCCTGAAATCTACGGGAATAATGGGACCGGCGTGGACCCAGGGTCGGGGCATGCAACAAAGGGTGGGTGTGCGAGGTAGCGGAGGAATATGATTGGCTATGACCTTACTCCTGGCCTCACACCAAAGGAAGTGTGGACGAGCCTGCAGCTCGGTTGGCAACAAGGTTAAGATCTCTTATGGGTAAAGCAACACCCCTCTGCAGAGTGTAAAGAACCGTGACCTGTCACTCCCTGTTCCGGGATATGGAACTGCGAACGCGGCCGGAAAGGAGCTCCATGAAGTTAGTAAACCGGTGAAGGCTGACGGACATAGTTCTTCTGAATAAAAGCAACCTTTTGAAGAAATGATTATGAAATCTTGCATTGGTATTAGACTTTCTGGTCTAATGCTGTAGCTAGTGCATTAAACACCTCTTTCCTATAATGAACTTGTTGAGTACGCTCGTACTCATCCCACTCTTAAATCCCCTGCTTAGATATGGAGGCATCGAAGGAGGATCTCCAGTGCAACTCGAAGGCCGAGGAGTCAACAACTACTTCAAGAGACCTGTCAGAGGAGTCAGATACCACATACAACAAGGAGAAAACCTAGTTTAGCCATAGAAGGGAACTAGCTTCCTAAACCTAGCTCCTATTTAGCTAGAGTCTATTCTTAGCCTCTGTAGTTAGTGAATTACTCTACAAATAGAGTTCGTGATAAGACTAGACTACAAGTCGTTCTTCTGGAGTTTATTTGCAGTTTCACCTCATTGTAAAGTAGGAGGCTGTGATGATCTTATGTAACAGAGTCGATGTTGTAATTCTATAGACATGCCTTGGACCCGCATATGTTTCTGTTGTACCACTCTGAGCGATATAATACCCGTGGAACTGTGTTTCATTGGTGTTATATCAGACTTGCATACTACACCATGCAGTGGTATGCCGGGTCACCACAGGAACTTTGTTGGCATAAACCTTTGTTTGGATACGGAAAGAGCCCTTTACCTTCCAATGATTGTAGCTTTTCCATGGTTGATGAAGTGTGGACCCCTGAAAAATATTAAATTTCGAGTAAGATATGTCATACATTTCCAATGGGAGACTTATATTCTCATATCCCACTCTTCCCTCCTATAAGCGATTTAATAAGGTTAGCTGTTTTGTATGCTGAACAATTTACGATGCATATGGGTTTTGCAATAATCTAGAGCTTAGGCAGTTGCTTCATTCGTAAAGTTTCAATGGTTTACCCTTAATAACAATTTAATGTTCTTGTACGAAGATATTTGCTGTTCTAGTGGCACCACTGCAGCCCTGGACTAGTTTAGTCATATTGTTTCAGTGTTGAAGCAATGTATTTATCTAGTTTAATAAGGATTTTTTTGTCCAGATATAATGTGCACAATAGAATGTATTATGATGTCTCCTGACTATAGGTTTTATTATATTTGCTCGATTTGTTTGTTGTTTTTTCAAATACTTAAATACATACTTCTTCAGGTCCTCTTGTCTCTATATTGCTCATCCTTTGTACCTTTGGGTTAGTACTCATGTTGACATTTGTACACAGAGATGGTCTCAACAAGGATCAGCTTGGGGATCTAGAATCCTTGGGTTATCCCAAGCCTCCAAGTGGTGAGTGGCCTGTAAATATTGTGGCTATTCATGTATTGCGCCCTTTTACAATGCTTCTGTACAACTAACAAACCGTTTACACTGTATGTTCAACCAGGTGGCATAATCTTGGTTAATACTTTTGAAGAGCCTTTTGGCACTGAATGTGGTGGACGTGTCTGGAGAAAACTAAGTGAAACCACTTCTGACATAATAAAGAGAAATATTGTTACACTTGCTTCATTCCTTGGTGATTCTACAGTACTGTGATGTTTACTAGTTATTTCATATTTGTATCTGATCATAACAATGATGAAAATTATGACATGCAGGAAAGAAAAGGTTTTTTGCTTCCACGGGTATTTTTATTGAATGGAATGGGTGTACAACAATCTTGACTTCAGCGAGTTTGCTTAGAGAATCTGGTTATAAAGATCAGAAGATTGTTAAAAACTTGAGGGTTGGTGCTTCTAATTTTTCAGTGACCCCTATTGTTTTAGTGTGATGTTTAAGTGACAACTGTGTCATTCACAGATTGAAGTGTTGCTTCCAAACAACGATCGCGCAGAAGGGAAACTAGAACATGTTAATTTACATCAATGTCGCTCTTGTCAGTGTCAAGGACTTCTGTGATTGCCAACCAGTAAAAGTTCAACATCGGCGGCCTGATTCTGGCGAAGTGCTAGCTGTAGGACGCTGTTTCAGTTGGGGCAGACCGATGGCTGCAAAAAGGGCAAAGGTATAGCAGGCCGGACGGCAGCTTTGATTGCAAATATCTTGGATACTCCACTTGCAAAATCACTATGGTATGGCTTCTATTTTTCCCACCTAGTTCTACACGGTTGAACTAAATAGTTCGATCAGAGTATGGGTTAAACTACCATATCTGTTTGACGTTACCAATGACTGACAAGTTCTCCATGTCTCCTGGTTAGGCTGGGATTGGAGGTCCCCTTCTTGATCTTGACGGGAAATTTGTTGGCATGAACTTCTACGACAAGTACGTAGGTCACACACAATACCTGTCATGGTGGGAAATTCTCCCTCTTTTGGAATATTTGAAGACAAAAGGGTATGGTCTAGATTTCCTTTTGGGTATTCAAGTGCCCGTCGTGTGATGTATTTAGGTTTCAATTAAAGGGTCTTATAGTCGTACTGAAGCAGGTTCTGTCATTCGTAGCCTCAGTTTGATGTATTCTTTATTGTCCATCACAGGGCTGTTGCTGAAGGTGATGATTGTTGTAATCCATCTGATAAGCCTGACTGGACCAAGGAAGGATATAATAGTGTTTTCTGCAATAGGTATCCTGAATTCTTGATACATCTCATTAGTATCAACTTAAATATTTCGTATTAAATTGGGAATCACTTTACATTGCTGGTGAGCCTAGTTCAACTGGCTGGGGGAGTGGATGTACAAACCCAACACCCGAGTTCAAATTCTCACGGAAGCGTCCTATTTATAGTTGAGGCCCAGGCTGGTCCTGGTACTCATTCAATTTATCTTGAGGACTATGCTTTAATCTCAACGAAGATTAAAAATCTTAGTACTCATGCCGAATGGCTGTGTGCATCCCTAGTTGGTGCAGAGGCCGGGAAGTGAAATTCTCTCCATTTTTAACTCCATGGCCAAGGCAATGCGCCGTAAGGCGGCGGCTAATCTCGACACTAAGGGTATGGATAAATGCTCTAAATCCTTTTTTATCTTTTTCTACACCTCAGGTTTCCGCCAAACTCAATAGTGTTGGCGTCTCCTTGGGTTCTTCTTTAGATGCTATTTCTGTTTCGACTAAAGCTCTAAAACATTTGGAGTTTGATAGATTAAAATTCACTCCTATGTTTGGAACTAAGTCTACTTCCTATCCGACTAATGTTGATGATGACGAAGCGTACGCCATTACGGATGGCCAGCTTCTCATACAGCTTGTTGGAGAGGTTTTGGAGGCAGGAACGGATGACGCGATGCTCGGTTCGTGTTTGGAACTACAAGCAACAAATCGCAAATCCAGAACCTCCCATATTAAAAAGAACGCATGGACTAATAAAAAGGCTAGAGTGACAAAATCTGCAACAGTTGCAAAGCAAGATTCGACAACCATTGGCCTTTTCTGTTCAACGTTGTTATAGACAGTTTGGACTTAAGAGAAGTGGCAACGGTTGGAAGATACTTTACTTGGGCTAACAGTCTTCCTGAACCTACATATGAGAAATTAGATATACTTATGGATTCGGATTGGGAACATAAATTCCCTCTCATATCGGTACGGGTTCTACCTCGGATTGTGCCTTTGTCGGATCATGCTCCTATCTTACTTTCCACTGGAATACCATCACCTCAGCGCCATCGACCGTTCAAATTTGAACTTGGATGGTTGCTTAGGGATGGTTTCTCAGATATGGTTAAGAAGGTATGTGAGCAGCCGGTCGCTGGCTCTACCCCCATCCAAAGGTGGAATAACAAACTTCGATCGGTTCGGAGATACCTTGGTGGATGGGCGAGACACTTGGCTGGGCAGCTTAAGCATGAGAAACCCTCTCGCTCTCTCTCTTCATCAATTGATGACTTAGAGGCAATCGCAGAAGTACGCCCACTGACTACGCAAGAAATTGAACTTAAAAGTCAATACAATGCAAAGTTAGCTGGACTACTGAGAGAAGAGGAACTCAAATGGTACCAACGATCTAAGGCCCAATTCATTCTTCAAGGAGATTCGAATACGAGATACTTCCATAGTGTAGCCAATGGTCGGCACAGGAAGAAACTCGCATCCATTCTCCGTCGCAAGATGAGGGTCTGATTGAGGGCCATGAGAAGCTCAAGTCTTATATCTACATCATATTATAAAGGCTTATTCGGTGCACCGGAGGAATCAGCTATATCCTTAGATGAATCTAAGATCGATGATATCCCTCAGGTGTCTCCGCAAGAAAATGCTTTTCTTGCAAATCCTTACACAAAAGAGGAAGTGAGAAAAGCGGTCTTCCAAATGGAGCTTAATAAGGCGTCGGGACCCAATGGATTTCTAGCGGAGTTTTACCAGAACTTCTGGGACCTTATTAAGAATGACTTGATGGGTTTATTCGTTGAGCTCCATGCTGGACAGCTGGACCTTTTCCGAATCAACTTTGGGGAAATAATTCTGCTTCCTAAGATTAATGACGCGGAAAGGATCCAACTTTAGACCAATATGTCTTTTAAATCTATGCTTTAAAATTTCCACCAAAGTCGCTACTATTAGACTAAACTCGGTGGCAGATCATGTTGTGCGGCCTACTCAGACTACTTTCATGCAAGGACGATATATCCTAGATGGAGTCATTACGTTGCATGAAACAATCCATGAGTTGCAACGCAAAAAGTTGAATGGAGTTATCCTTAAAATTGACTTTGAAAAAGCCTATGGTAAAGTCAAATGGTCGTTTCTACAAAAAAACACTCCATATGAAAGTTTTTCTGAGGAGTGGCGCGCTTTAATTCATAACTTTGTTTTCGGAGGAAGTGTCACCATTAAACTAAACGATGATATTGGACGATACTTTCAAACAAAAAAAGGTTTACGACAAGGTGATCCACTATCTCCAATGTTATTTAACATTGTTGCAGACATGTTGGCAATTTTAATTGAGCGTGCTAAAGTTGATGGTCAAATTGAAGGAGTGGTACCTCACGTAGTTGATGGAGGTTTCTCAATTCTTCAGTACGCCAATGACACAATTCTGTTCATGGATAATGACATACAAAAAGCTACAAACCTGAAATTAATTTTGTCAGCGTTCGAGCAACTGTTAGGTCTCAAAATAAATTTCCATAAGAGCGAATTGTTTTGCTTTGGCGAAGCCCAAGACGAGGCAAACATGTACGCCGAACTATTCGGTTGTGGGTTGGGCAACTTTCCGCTTAGCTATTTGGGCATTCCGGTTCACCACCGGAGGCTCACACTTGCTGAATGGAAAATGGAAACTCATTGAGGAAAGACTTCAGAAACGGCTTCGTAGTTGGAAAGGAAAATTACTATCTCTTGGTGGAAGATTAGTTCTCGTCAACTCAGTACTCACAAATTCGGTACTGCATATGATTTCCTTTTTTAGATGCCTAAGGGAGTCCTACATAGATTGGACTACTTCCGATCTACGTTCTTTTGGCAAGGAGATAGTGACAAGAAAAAATACCGGTTGACAAAATGGAATATCGTTTGCCGTCCAAAAGATCAAGGTGGACTTGGTGTCCATGATCTGGAGGTTAAGAACGGAGCGTTGCTAGGTAAATGGCTAGCTCGGTTATTAACTGAGGATGGTGTATGACAGAATTTGCTGCGGAGTAAGTATGTTGGCTCAAAGGCAATCTCTCATGTTATTTGGAAACCAGGAGATTCACATTTTTGGGCAGGCATTATGGCAAGTAAGAAATACTTTTTCCCACATGACTCCTTTTCCATTAGAGATGGGTCTGAGATAAGGTTCTGGAAGGATATATGGTTGGGAACAACCACTGTTCGTGAACAATATCCAGCCTTGTTCAATATTGTGAGACATAAGAATGATACTATATAGAACGTGATGGAAACATCACCTTCGGCTCTGACATTCAGGCGTGATCTCATTGGTCCTCGTTTGACCTCTTGGAATGAGTAATACAAAGATTAGCTTATGTCCAACTGCGACAAGGATCAGATAAGTTCCGTTGGAATCTTACAAAAAACGGGGCATCCTCTGTTGATTCCATGTACTCTGCCTTAATTGAACCTATTCAACCGGTAGTTAATTATAAATCTATTTGGAAGATGAAGATACCACTCAAAACTAAAGTTTTTTGCTTGGTACCTTCGTAGGGGTGTTATTCTTACTAAAGATAATCTTGCAAAGCGGAATTGGCATGGTTGTACGAAGTGTGTTTTCTGTCATGAAGAGGAGACAATAAAACACTTGTTCTTTCAATGCCAGTTCGCTAGATCTATATGGTCAATAATTCAGATAGGTTCGACCGTGTATTTCCAAAAAAGCGTTGCAAATATATTTGGCAATTGGCTAAATGGAGAGGATGCTAGATTTAAAGTTCTTATTCGAGTGGGAGCGATAGCAGTTATATGGTCGCTTTGGCTATGTAGAAATGACAAAGTTTTTGATAATAAAAACTCTTCTCTTATGCATGTCATATACCGATGTACGACGTTGCTCCGTTCATGGTCGTCGCTTCAGCGTTTGGAGGACCGCGACCTATTTACAAAGGTGGCTACACGATTGGAGGAAACGGCGAAGGATTTTATTACCCAACATGGGTGGTTGCATAGTCGAAGGATTTTGCCTTCTACAGTATAGTGATTTGCTTTTCTCAGACAAAATACTTGTGTAATTTCCTTTTTTCTTGGCTGTGTTTTTGTGAACCTATCAACGGTTGTGTGCATCATTGTTATGCAGAGGCCGGGTGTATTGCTTAAACATGAGTAATAATAAAACGCCATTTATCGAAAAAAATCTACCGAGTTCATGTTGGTATGATCCTGATGTTTTGGAAAAGGTTGAGACTGAAGTTCAATCAAGAGTCCCCGGCTATCTGATTGAATTTGAGTGGGACTCTAACTCCGACTCTGAGTCTGAATCTGAATGAACTTGACTATCAATCTACGTGTAGAAGATACCCTGTCTTAGTTTATTAACATGTTTGAGTTGACTAACAGTGAGAGCTGATCTGTTCGCTGCATGTATGGTGCTTTCCCCCCCTTGAACGGTCCATTGTCTAGTCATGTAGTATTATCTGTTTTGTGCCTGACTTGTTAATTTGTCACATCTAGTGTGGCCTGCGCTGTGTGCCACTACGGGAAAGCCCGAAGTTGCCGTGCTCCACTTTGCACGGCAAAGTGGCCTATTGTCAACACCCGGATTTTTAAGTCCGAATACCTATTATGTCATACATCGTAATCCCAGGAATATTGTTGTTGCGAGGCATAATAGTTAAGTATCACAGTCATCATTCATTACAAACCATAAGTCTTACAAATTGGAATCACATGATCCATATTACACGAATAGTTGATCTATTGATCAACGAACAAACACAAGTTCATAGTTCAACATAGCGGAAGCGTAAGATACAAGGACTCTCTAGTCCACAGGCCAACGCTTGATGTCGGAAGGCGCTTAGTTGTCGTAGGCGTCCTGCTGGTCGTCTCCTTGATCATCTTCATACTCTGGCCATTTGAATAGCCAGGGACAAAGCCGTGAGTACGTTGAGTACTCGCAAACTAATACTAATGTAAGTGCTAGACATTCTAGTATGGTTTGCTAAGCTCTAGTTTATTTGCATAAAGCTAGTTTTAGTTCGCAAAGTTTTGAGAAAAAGCTTATCCAAGAGCTAACTAACTCAAGTGGGAACATTAGTGTCATTCCCACCATTCAAGTGGTGATTCCAATTCAATTCACCACAAGTCATTTCACCATCATCATTCAACATCATTTTCAAAGATATGACATTGGAAACTGTATGGCCTTTCCAACCGTCCGTAACCGTGGACGCGGCTATTCGAATAGGTTTACACTCTGCAGAGGTTGCACACTTGTGCCACAACATTTGATTTCATCCGTCGGGATTTCCCCGAATCGTCGTAACACAGTACGCGGATCATCAACCATAACCTTTCACTTACGAACCCTAGTATGAGCACCTCTCCCCATGAGCTTGGCCTCCCAGTGAGGACCAATCAACCCGGGAACCGCACAGGCTTGGGCCGGACATTCACCTCATTTCGCATCATATCATATCATTTCTTTTGTGGTAGAGGCAGCTTTCGGCATAACCCCGATGACGCTTGTTTAGAGGGAACCCATACTAAGACGCATAAACTTCCAGTTAAGCCCTACCCATAATCAGGTATTGTGGGGGTACTTAATAATTGGAAAGGTATCGCATTCAAACCAACACCATTGTTTTATCAAAAATCACCATCTTCTCTTGTTCACATTCACCTTCATAAATCATTCAATGGAATGCATCATCATTCCAAGGTTTCTAAAATCATTTCAAATTCACATTGTTCCCATCTAGAGTAGTCAAGTTTTAATTCATTAGCACTAGCTCTAAATCATGAGGGGTGCTATCTTGCTTTGCTTGGAAAAGACTACTCACTACTCTAGTATCCAACTTATACTTTGACCAAAGTTAACTATAAAAGTAACTCATTTAGAAAACAAGTAAAAACTTGTAAAGTAAAAACTTGGGATAGGCTTGTATAAGAAAAGATAAGAATCATGGTGCCTTGCCCCAAGGGGGCTTTGCACTTTGCAAGAATAATAGCTTGCATTGGTAATAGCTTGCCTTGGTAGTTCTCAAACTGTTCCTCCTCCTCCTCTTGGTAGCAACCTTCTTCTTCGGCGTACTCTCCGGTGCTACCGTCTAAATTTGAATACGAGTATAATTACTCACTAATTCAATGGCTATTCCATACATCACATATAACACACAAACTACTCTATGCACACAAATAAATTAACTAGGGTGCATGGGTTGTGGGGTTTAAATAGAATTCACTTCTTTGTATTTAATATGTAAATGATAGTTTTCATAGGGTTCTTGAGAAATAATTTCCTCTCATTAAAATCTTCTTAAAATTTAATTTCTCAAACAATCATAGATGAACTCATATTGACCTAAGTCAAATGTTCATCATCATTATTTGGGAAAATGATTTAAATGAGGTAGATCACCTCATATCATTTGCATAACACTACCATTGATTTAAATCTCAAGTAATTCATATAAGAGAGTTTGGAACCAGGGGTCCAAACATCCCATGAATTCATGTGAGACAGTTTAAATGAAGTGTAAGACTCCACATAATTTACTTTAATAGTTTTGGACAATATCAACTAGTTAAACTAGTCAAATGATCCATTAATTAAACTAGGGCATGATCATGCAAAGTGACCACACCATTTTATTGCATAAACAATTAGTGTAAGTCAAATGTGAGCTATTAGAGTTGGAATTAACTTAATATCTATTTTGGTTGATTTTTAATAATTATTTCAATAGGGAAAAGTCCATGTCTTGTTATTTTTATCACATTTATTCTACAAAGAATCTGGCCATGAGGCCAGTGGCATTGGCTAGATAATTTCAGTAGCTTTCCAACCATATAAAGTTCACTAAATTTGGTTTAGCCAATTTGAATCTATTGAATTTCAAAGTGGAGGCAGTATTCAAAACTATTTAAATTAATTAAGTCTAGTTTGAATTAAAAGGGTGGCGGGAAACGAAACTGGGCCAGATTCAAATAAAAACGGCCCAGTCCAGCCCAGCCACGGTCCAGTGCCGCGCGGGCTGCCTGACAAAGGGTCCCGCATGTCAGCGGCTCATCTAACCCGAATCGTTAAGTTTCAATGTGGGGCGTAGGATTAGAAATAGATCGAACGGCTCGAGTTCATCGTCGTCCCCGGTGAGAGAGAAGTTCGCCGGCGGCTCGGGTAGGGGGTCGGAGGGCTAACCAGGGCTCCAGCGAGGGATGGCAGTATGCGTGGTGAAGTTGTGGACGACGGCGGAGCTCCTGGTACCGGCGGCTCCTCCTGGAACAGCTCCAATCGACGGCGGCGACCTCCGGGTACGGGCGGCGTCGATCTTCAAATTGGAGCAGCTCCGGCGATGATTTGATGGGTGGAGGGGTGGTTGAGAAGCAGTGAGAGGTGGGAAGTCTGGTGGTGTGCTTGGATTGCTCAGGGGAGCTCTCCTTTTATAGCAGCGCATGGGTGCTGCGGGGCAGGGTGGCGGTCGACCATGGCGCGGCGATTCCGGCGGCTGGTCGAGCTAGGCGAGGTCATGGCGATGCTCTACGTGTCCAGGCGAGGCGAATGGCGGCGACAGCTTGGTCGGGGAGGGCCTGGTTTGGTCGCCTTGCTTCCGCGTCTGTCGCGCCCGCGGCGGGGTTTCCTCTTCGTCTCCGGCGGCGGCGGGCACGGGTCGTGGTCGAGGGCGTGTCCAACGGGGTTGCGGTGTCACGGCGAGGCTCACGGTGCTCGCAGAGGGTCCAGGGCGTGAGCGAGGTGGCTGCGCGGCGCGTGGCCAGTGTGTGTCCGCGGCGCGCACACGTGCGACGTCACCGGCATGGTGAGCGCGTCCAGGGCGCGCGTCGGCCGGTGTGTGTCGTCCTCGAGCGTGACAATGGCGATGCTAGGGTGGCGTAGGAGGTGCGTTGGCGCACAGTGGCGAGGTGGTCAGGGCAGGGGTGCAAGGAGAGGAGAGGGAGAAGAACATGGCCGGCATGGGCCGGCATGGCCATGTCTTTGCTTGCTCTCTCTCTCTCCCTAGGGTTTCTATGCAGCACTTAGGGTTAGAGGGGACCAGGGGACACACTGGTGTAGGTTAGGGGAGTTTAGGTGTAATAGATCACTATTTGCAATAGTTGCAAATAGTGCCCAAATTTGTAATTTGCAAAAATATCCAAATTTGAAAATATTCAAATGGGGAATGTATTTGAAAAGTGAATGTTTGGATAAGTTGTATTTGACCAGAGATGATGAGAGGTGGTGGTGGAATTGTTGAATTCAAAGTTTTGCAAAATTTGATAAGTGGGAGATTGTTACATATGTTAAAAAGTTGAAACTTTGGATGAGCATAGCTAATGATCAAGAAAGAATTTGGCATGGTGATCTTTACAAAAAGTGTTCACCTTGATGTTGACTTGGATGTGGTGCAAATAGTTAGCAAGAATTGGTTTGGGAAAAATGAATGGCAAGGGCTCAAAGTGGTGATCAGACTAGAATTGTCAAAATTGACCATTATCATATGTGAGCAAGATTTGCATTTGAAATTCATTTGAATTGTGAATCTTTGATTCCAAAAGTTGTAATAAGTGTTTAATAACATTATTCAACTAATGGTGAAGACCAAATTGGTCTAGGGTCAAAATTTATAAAAATGCCATAGAGCATATGTGAGGGTTTTTAGGGTTTTTCAAATATTGGATTTTCTTCCTCTTGGATTTATTTGGTTGGTGATCTTCATATGATCACACTAGGGTTTTAGAGCATATCAAATACAAGTAATAACAATCATCATGGCATATCACTCAAATGCACAAGTCCTATGCATGGTACTATATGCAAACAGAAAAGTTTTTGTTGGTTTGAAATTTTGTTTTCTGGAATTCTCTCACTTTCTTTTTATTGAAATTTGGGGTGTTACAAACCCTTCCCCCTTACAAAAGATCTCGTCCCGAGATCGAAAAGAAAGTTAGGTACTAAAGAGATCTGGGTACTCCTTCTTCATGAAGTCTTCGCGTTCCCATGTGGCTTCATCCTCGGTATGATTGCTCCATTGGATCTTCAGAAACTTGATGCTTCGGGTGCGGGTGGTTCGGTAAGCTTCTTCCAAGATGCGAATCGGCGCTTCGCGGTAAGTCAGATCCTTGTTGATATCCACCGATCTGTGATCGATGTTCTTAAACACTTCGGTCTTCTCCGGGACTTCAAGGCACTTCTGGAGAAGTGAGATGTGAAACACGTCGTGCACAGCCGACATTTCTTCAGGCAACTCCAGTTGATAAGATACTTCACCTCAGCGGCTGAGGACTTGGAAAGGTCCTACATAGCGGGGTGCAAGCTTTCCTTTCAGTTGGAACCTTTGCATTCCTTTCAAGGGGGATACTTTGAGATAGACGAAGTCTCCGATCTCAAAGGTCATCTCCCGACGTCTCTTGTCGGCGTAGCTCTTCTGTCGGGATTGCGCCGTTTTGAGATATTCTCGGATTTTGTGGACTTTCTCTTCTGCTTCACGAAGAATGTCTGGGCCGAAAACTTGGCTCTCTCCGACTTCTGACCAGTTCAGGGGGGTACGGCACTTCCTTCCGTACAAGGCTTCAAAGGGGGCCATCTGTAGGCTGGCTTGGTAACTATTGTTGTAAGAGAATTCTGCGTAAGGTAGGCAGTCTTCCCACTTGGATCCGTATTCCAGTACGCATGCTCTAAGCATGTCTTCCAGTATCTGGTTTACTCTCTCAGTCAGTCCGTCGGTCTGAGGGTGATAGGCAGTGCTGAAATTTAGGCGAGTGCCTAGTCCTTCATGCACTTTCTGCCAGAACCTTGAGGTGAACTGTGATCCTCTATCTGACACTATCGATTTGGGGGTTCCGTGCAGAGCGACTATTCTGGAGATGTAAAGTTCAGCTAACTTTGGGCCTTGATAGGTGGTTTTGACTGCGATGAAATGGGCGACTTTGGTCAATCTATCGACCACTACCCATATTGAATCATTGCCTTTGCTGGATTTGGGCAGTCCGGTGATAAAGTCCATTCCTACGGAGTCCCATTTCCATTCCGGAATCTGGAGGGGTTGTAACAGTCCGGCGGGTCGTTGATGTTCTGCCTTGACTCTCTGACAGATGTCACACTTAGCGATATAGCTACCGATCTCTCTCTTCATTCCGTGCCACCAAAATTGTTCTTTTAGGTCCTGGTACATCTTGGTACCTCCGGGGTGGATTGAGTAAAGGGTGTCATGGGCTTCTTGCAGAATGACTTGTTTCAAGTCAGAGTCCGATGGTACGCAGAGACGTTCTTTGTACCAAAGAACTCCGGCTTCGTCTACGGTGAATCCGGGGGCTTTTCCTGCGGCTATCTCTGCTTTCTTGATTCCGTCAATGCTAGCGTTGTCTTTACGGGCTTCCTTGATCTGACCAACCAAGGTGGGTTGCAGTTCTATGCTGGCTAGGAATCCTTCACTAACAAGTTCAAGTCTGAACTGTTCAAACTCTTGATGCAAGCTGGGCTGTTCGGTTGCGAGCATGGAGTTCAACTGGCACGGCAGTCGACTCAAAGCATCCGCTACCACATTGGCCTTGCCGGGGTGGTAGTGAATCTCCATGTCGTAATCCTTGATCAATTCGATCCATCGGCGTTGTCTCATGTTTAGCTCTTTCTGGGTGAATATGTATTTGAGGCTTTTGTGGTCGGAGTAGATCTCGCATCGATTACCCATGAGGTAATGACGCCAAACTTTCAAGGCTAAGACCACGGCGGCAAGCTCGAGGTCATGGGTTGGGTAGTTCTGTTCATGTTGCTTGAGTTGTCTTGAAAGGTAGGATACAACCTTGCCTTCTTGCATAAGCACGCATCCAAGTCCAGTCTTGGAGGCGTCGCAATATACGTCAAAGGGCTTTGCGATATTTGGCATGATCAGGATTGGGGCTGTTGTCAGTCTACTCTTGAGCTGTTGAAAGCTCTCTTCGCATTTGTCGGTCCACTCAAACTTTCTGTCCTTTTTCAGCAGTTGGGTCATTGGTCGAGCGATGCTCGAAAAACCTTCTACAAATCTGCGGTAGTATCCGGCTAATCCAAGAAAAGCGCGGACCTCGGTTTGGGTGGTTGGGGCTTGCCATTCCATAACGGTTTTGATTTTGGCGGGATCTACGGCAATTCCTCCTGCGGACAAGATGTGTCCCAGGAATCCAACTTCTTCCAGCCAAAACTCACACTTGCTAAACTTAGCATACAACTTGTGCTGTCTAAGGGTTTCTAGGACAATCTCCAAATGCTGTTCATGCTCTTCTTCGGACTTGGAGTAGACGAGAATGTCGTCGATGAAAACAACGACGAACTTGTCCAAAAAGTTCATGAAGATCTTATTCATGAGATTCATGAAATAAGCGGGGGCATTGGTCAGTCCAAACGACATGACGTTGTACTCATACAACCCATATCTGGTGGTAAAGGCAGTTTTTGGAATGTCGGTGGCTCGGATCTTCAGTTGATGGTATCCAGTTCTAAGATCAATCTTGGAGAAAACCCGGGATCCAGTGAGTTGGTCAAACAAGTCTTCGATCTTGGGTAAGGGGTATTTGTTTTTGATGGTGACATCGTTAAGCTTACGATAGTCCGTGCATAAACGATTTGCACCATCTTTTTTGTCGACAAACAAGACGGGGGATCTCTAGGGGGATGCACTTGGTCTAATCAAACCTTTGGCTAACATGTCATCTATTTGCTTCTTCAGCTCCACCAGCTCCGCTGCGTTCATGCTGTAGGCTCTCTGGGCTATGGGTCCAGTTCCGGGGATTAACTCGATGATAAACTCGATATCCCGATCCGGGGGCATACCGGGTAGATCATCCGGAAACACATCGGGGTAGCGACAAACGACCCTGATTTGATCCAGAGTTGGCTTGGATACACTTTGGTTGCAGGTAAATTTTCTGGGCAGTTTTTCAGAGACGTGCTCAACTACGATACCGGCGCTGCTAGTCATGGTTATGGCTTTCTTGGCGCAGTCTATCAATCCATTGTGCTTGGACATCCAGTCCATTCCTAGGACAACTTCCAAACCTTTGGTTCCAAGTATGATTAGATTTGCAAAGAAGTCTACATCATGGATTTTGATTGGCACATTTTTGCAAAATTTTCTGGCTTTGGTGGTTGATCCGGGGATTTGGACTATCATAACATGCTTCAAACTGAGGGGTTGAATTTTACTTGTTGATGCAAAGTCTTCGGTGACAAAGGAATGTGATGCTCCAGAATCAAACAACACTCTGGCAGGGATGTGGTTGACAGAAAACATACCCAGTACAACATCGGGTGCTTCCTGGCTTCTTCGGCGTTCATGTGGTAGAGGCGGCCGTTGTGGTTGTTGGGGTTGTTGGGGGCGAACTTCTTGCCGGTGGAGACACAGCGTTGCTGCTGAGCAGGTGCGGCGGTGTTGCCGGCGAGCTTGGCAAGACGCTTGGGACACTCGTTGGAGTAGTGCCCCACTACACCACACTCATAACAAGTGATAGTGGTCTTGTCCTGCTTGTTCGCAACGGGGACGGCATTACTTCCGGTTCTGGGAGCGGTGTGGGTGTTGGTGTTGTTGTTGTTAGGGGCTCGGGGTGGAGCGCGGTTGTAGTAGTTGTTGTTGTAGCCGCCTGGCTTGGAGTTTCCTCCACTCCGGTTCTGATAACCGGGGCGAGAGTTCTGCATCTGTGGCTTGTTGTTTCTCAGAGTGAAACCTCCGCTTGATCTAGGGCGAAACTTTTGGGGGTGGCTTGATCCACTTTGATTTGCCATGCGGCGCTTGCGGTTCTCATTGGCTTGGTTTAACTTGCCCTCCATCTGGATGGCGGAGTCAACAAGGGCTTCGAGGTCGGCGAAGGGGATGTTGACGAGGACAGTCTGCATCTCATCATGCAGTCCGTTCAGGAATCTCTCCTTCCTCTTTTCAACGGTGTCGGTCTCATCAGGGGCATACCTCGACAAAGTGAGAAACTTGTCGCGGTATTCAACCACCGTCATGCGACTTTGTTTCAGCTCACGGAATTCATCCCTCATCTTCTTGATAAGACCCGGGGGTACATGGTACTTGCTGAACTTGAGTTTGAAATCCTCCCAGGTCATGAATTGACCTCCGTTCATGGCACGGGTGCTTGTCCACCAAGCGCGGGCTGGTCCAGCGAGATAATGGGTGGCGAATAAAACCTTCTCGTTGGCTTCTACTCCGGCTACCTCCAGATTGTTCTCCATAGTCTGGAGCCAATCGTCGGCATCGAGGGGCTCCTCGGTCTTGCTAAACACCGGAGGGTTGGTGTTTTGGAAGTTCTTGAGCTTGGATCCGGGGTGGTCATGATTTCCATGGCCTTGGTTGGCGATGTTCTGCAAGGCGATGAGGTTGGCTTGGCGTTCGGCTCTTTCGGTTTCCTGGTCTGCAAGCATGGTTTGCAGCAGTTGCAGCATCGCGTCGTTGGTGCGATTCGGAGGGGCCATCTGAAGATGTAGAAGATTATGAGATAAGAGGGAACATTCTATGGTTCATTTTGGTTAAGTTTGAAAAACATTTGGAAACTTGTAATCTTTTCATGACAAACATAACATTCATTCATGCAACACATAGTACAAACTACACACATTCTCCAATGGTTTTAAGAACCATTCTCATGCTACGATACAAGGGGCGGGATACAACTCACACCTACTATAAGTGGAACTAGTGCAACTACTCCTCATCATCGACATCGATCGGGACGTAGTCGTCGGGTCCTGCCTCCAGGAACTCGTAGTCCTCCTCCTCGGTGTTCTCGTCCTCCTCAAAGTCGTTGTCGTCGCTCAGGAAGGCGTCTCCTCCCTGAATGTCGATGCCTCCATCGTCATCCTCCAGCTGACGAATCTGATCCTCCTGGGCCTTGACAGTGGCCTCAAGTGACGCAATCCGGGCGCGAAGGCGACGAATCGTAGCGTCCTTCTTGGCACGCTGCTGGCGAAGGCTCTTGCGATCGTTGTTGAGTAGCTTGATCGCCTCACCCTGCTCTGTGATGTGAGCATGGGTCTGGTTCGCGTAAGCGCGAGAGGCGTCGAGGTCCCTCTGAGTCTGGTAGAGCATGAAGTCCAGGTGCTCAGCATGGTGCCTCAACTCCGGGTGCGGCTGCAGCTCCATGGGCACTCCCGCGGCATCACGCCTCACAAGGTGGGCATAGCGAGAGGCGAGGATGCTCACCACGTTCTGTCCACAGAGGCGCGCAAGTGCCTCCTGAAGGCCACGTGCGAGTCCGTCGAGCCAGTTGCTCTCACGGAAGGAGAAGAGGATCCTCTCC
Source organism: Lolium perenne (assembly GCF_019359855.2). NCBI lineage: Eukaryota > Viridiplantae > Streptophyta > Magnoliopsida > Poales > Poaceae > Lolium > Lolium perenne. The sequence continues at coordinate 25,818,458 of NC_067248.2, read as the reverse complement.
GAAGTGGGAGGCTCCATCTTGCCCCTCAAGTCGGCAGTGATCACCCACTGCAACTCTCCTCCGGGCGTGTCGTCCAGCTGAACCCCGTGAAACTCGGGGTGTGGGCGCCCAAGGAAGTCAGAGAGGGCGTTGAGGTCGTGCTCGAAGATCAAGCTTCCTTCGTTCCCAAGCTGGTAAAACTTGGTGTTGATGGGTTCATTCAGCGCCATCTGGAAGAGAATTGGATGAGTAAGTTAGAGAGTGCAAAGTGTGGCAAAGTTTTAAGTTGATCCAAATAAGATAGACATGATTCATCAAATTTTGGCAAAGTCTCAAAGACAAGAGTGTAGTAAATTTTCACAAATAGTTTCTTTCATTTGATTTCAAAGTTAAGTTTTTCAGAACGCCCATTCTAACTAAGGTCTTCTAAGGTCAAACAATGGCTCTGATACCAACTTGTCAACACCCGGATTTTTAAGTCCGAATGCCTATTATGTCATACATCGCAATCCCAGGAATATTGTTGTTGCGAGGCATAATAGTTAAGTATCACAGTCATCATTCATTACAAACCATAAGTCTTACAAATTGGAATCACATGATCCATATTACACGAATAGTTGATCTATTGATCAACGAACAAACACAAGTTCATAGTTCAACATAGCGGAAGCGTAAGATACAAGGACTCTCTAGTCCACAGGCCAACGCTTGACGTCGGAAGGCGCTTAGTTATCGTAGGCGTCCTGCTGGTCGTCTCCTTGATCATCTTCATACTCTGGCCATTTGAATAGCCAGGGACAAAGCCGTGAGTACGTTGAGTACTCGCAAACTAATACTAATGTAAGTGCTAGACATTCTAGTATGGTTTGCTAAGCTCTAGTTTATTTGCATAAAGCTAGTTTTAGTTCGCAAAGTTTTGAGAAAAAGCTTATCCAAGAGCTAACTAACTCAAGTGGGAACATTAGTGTCATTCCCACCATTCAAGTGGTGATTTCAATTCAATTCACCACAAGTCATTTCACCATCATCATTCAACATCATTTTCAAAGATATGACATTGGAAACTGTATGGCCTTTCCAACCGTCCGTAACCGTGGACGCGGCTATTCGAATAGGTTTACACTCTGCAGAGGTTGCACACTTGTGCCACAACATTTGATTTCATCCGTCGGGATTTCCCCGAATCGTCGTAACACAGTACGCGGATCATCAACCATAACCTTTCACTTACGAACCCTAGTATGAGCACCTCTCCCCATGAGCTTGGCCTCCCAGTGAGGACCAACTGTCAACCTGGGAACTGCACAGGGCTTGGGCCGGACATTCACCTCATTTCGCATCATATCATATCATTTCTTTTGTGGTAGAGGCAGCTTTCGCCATAACCCCGATGACGCTTGTTTAGAGGGAACCCATACTAAGACGCATAAACTTCCAGTTAAGCCCTACCCATAATCAGGTATTGTGGGGGTACTTAATAATTGGAAAGGTATCGCATTCAAACCAACACCATTGTTTTATCAAAAATCACCATCTTCTCTTGTTCACATTCACCTTCATAAATCATTCAATGGAATGCATCATCATTCCAAGGTTTCTAAAATCATTTCAAATTCACATTGTTCCCATGTAGAGTAGTCAAGTTTTAATTCATTAGCACTAGCTCTAAATCATGAGGGGTGCTATCTTGCTTTGCTTGGAAAAGACTACTCACTACTCTAGTATCCAACTTATACTTTGACCAAAGTTAACTATAAAAGTAACTCATTTAGAAAACAAGTAAAAACTTGTAAAGTAAAAACTTGGGATAGGCTTGTATAAGAAAAGATAAGAATCATGGTGCCTTGCCCCAAGGGGGCTTTGCACTTTGCAAGAATAATAGCTTGCATTGGTAGTAGCTTGCCTTGGTAGTTCTCAAACTGTTCCTCCTCCCCCTCTTGGTAGCAACCTTCTTCTTCGGCGTACTCTCCGGTGCTACCGTCTAAATTTGAATACGAGTATAATTACTCACTAATTCAATGGCTATTCCATACATCACATATAACACACAAACTACTCTATGCACACAAATAAATTAACTAGGGTGCATGGGTTGTGGGGTTTAAATAGAATTCACTTCTTTGTATTTAATATGTAAATGATAGTTTCCATAGGGTTCTTGAGAAATAATTTCCTCTCATTAAAATCTTCTTAAAATTTAATTTCTCAAACAATCATAGATGAACTCATATTGACCTAAGTCAAATGTTCATCATCATTATTTGGGAAAATGATTTAAATGAGGTAGATCACCTCATATCATTTGCATAACACTACCATTGATTTAAATCTCAAGTAATTCATATAAGAGAGTTTGGAACCAGGGGTCCAAACATCCCATGAATTCATGTGAGACAGTTTAAATGAAGTGTAAGACTCCACATAATTTACTTTAATAGTTTTGGACAATATCAACTAGTTAAACTAGTCAAATGATCCATTAATTAAACTAGGGCATGATCATGCAAAGTGACCACACCATTTTATTGCATAAACAATTAGTGTAAGTCAAATGTGAGATATTAGAGTTGGAATTAACTTAATATCTATTTTGGTTGATTTTTAATAATTATTTCAATAGGGAAAAGTCCCTGTCTTGTTATTTTTATCACATTTATTCTACAAAGAATCTGGCCATGAGGCCAGTGGCATTGGCTAGATAATTTCAGTAGCTTTCCAACCATATAAAGTTCACTAAATTTGGTTTAGCCAATTTGAATCTATTGAATTTCAAAGTGGAGGCAGTATTCAAAACTATTTAAATTAATTAAGTCTAGTTTGAATTAAAAGGGCGGCGGGAAACGAAACTGGGCCAGATTCAACTAAAAACGGCCCAGTCCAGCCCAGCCACGGTCCAGTGCCGCGCGGGCTGCCTGACAAAGGGTCCCGCATGTCAGCGGCTCATCTAACCCGAATCGGTAAGTTTCAATGTGGGGCGTAGGATTAGAAATAGATCGAACGGCTCGAGTTCATCGTCGTCCCCGGCGAGAGAGAAGTTCGCCGGCGGCTCGGGTAGGGGGTCGGAGGGCTAACCAGGGCTCCAGCGAGGGATGGCAGTATGCATGGTGAAGTTGTGGACGACGGCGGAGCTCCTAGTACCGGCGGCTCCTCCTGGAACAGCTCCAATCGACGGCGGCGACCTCCGGGTACGGGCGGCGTCGATCTTCAAATTGGAGCAGCTCCGGCGATGATTTGATGGGTGGAGGGGTGGTTGAGAAGCAGTGAGAGGTGGGGAGTCTGGTGGTGTGCTTGGATTGCTCAGGGGAGCTCTCCTTTTATAGCAGCGCATGGGTGCTACGGGGCAGGGTGGCGGTCGACCATGGCGCGGTGATTCCGGCGGCTGGTCGAGCTAGGCGAGGTCATGGCGATGCTCTACGTGTCCAGGCGAGGCGAATGGCGGCGACAGCTTGGTCGGGGAGGGCCTGGTTTGGTCGCCTTGCTTCCGCGTCTGTCGCGCCCGCGGCGGGGTTTCCTCTTCGTCTCCGGCGGCGGCGGGCACGGGTCGTGGTCGAGGGCGTGTCCAACGGGGTTGCGGTGTCACGGCGAGGCTCACGGTGCTCGCAGAGGGTACAGGGCGTGAGCGAGGTGGCTGCGCGGCGCGTGGCCAGTGTGTGTCCGCGGCGCGCACACGTGCGACGTCACCGGCATGGTGAGCGCGTCCAGGGCGCGCGTCGGCCGGCGTGTGTCATCCTCGAGCGTGACAATGGCGATGCTAGGGTGGCGTAGGAGGTGCGTTGGCGCACGGTGGCGAGGTGGTCAGGGCAGGGGTGCAAGGAGAGGAGAGGGAGAAGAACATGGCCGGCATGGGCCGGCATGGCCATGTCTTTGCTTGCTCTCTCTCTCTCCCTAGGGTTTCTATGCAGCACTTAGGGTTAGAGGGGACCAGGGGACACACTGGTGTAGGTTAGGGGAGTTTAGGTGTAATAGATCACTATTTGCAATAGTTGCAAATAGTGCCCGAATTTGTAATTTGCAAAAATATCCAAATTTGAAAATATTCAAATGGGGAATGTATTTGAAAAGTGAATGTTTGGATAAGTTGTATTTGACCAGAGATGATGAGAGGTGGTGGTGGAATTGTTGAATTCAAAGTTTTGCAAAATTTGATAAGTGGGAGATTGTTACATATGTTAAAAAGTTGAAACTTTGGATGAGCATAGCTAATGATCAAGAAAGAATTTGGCATGGTGATCTTTACAAAAAGTGTTCACCTTGATGTTGACTTGGATGTGGTGCAAATAGTTAGCAAGAATTTGTTTGGGAAAAATGAATGGCAAGGGCTCAAAGTGGTGATCAGACTAGAATTGTCAAAATTAACCATTATCATATGTGAGCAAGATTTGCATTTGAAATTCATTTGAATTGTGAATCTTTGATTCCAAAAGTTGTAATAAGTGTTTAATAACATTATTCAACTAATGGTGAATACCAAATTGGTCTAGGGTCAAAATTTATAAAAATGCCATAGAGCATATGTGAGGGTTTTTAGGGTTTTTCAAATATTGGATTTTCTTCCTCTTGGATTTATTTGGTTGGTGATCTTCATATGATCACACTAGGGTTTTAGAGCATATCAAATACAAGTAATAACAATCATCATGGCATATCACTCAAATGCACAAGTCCTATGCATGGTACTATATGCAAACAGAAAAGTTTTTGTTGGTTTGAAATTTTGTTTTCTGGAATTCTCTAACTTTCTTTTTATTGAAATTTGGGGTGTTACACCTATACGCATGGCAACGGCTTTGCCGTGCGTGCACTCATGGAAAAGTTTGCACGGCAACGTCTTCGACGGCAAAGCCACCTTTGCTGTGCGCATGCAAGGACTGCACGGCAAAGCCCTTTGCCGTGGGTTGCCATCTCTGCCGTGCGCTGCCAACGCTGCCGTGCGCCATCTCTTTGCCGTGCGGCAGGGGGGCTGCCGTGCGCCTGGACTTTGCCGTGCGCCACAAATCTTTGCCGTGCGCCACCATTCGCTGCCGTGCGCACCTTTGCCGTGCGGCCTAGCTCTACAACGCACGGCAAAGCCCCCTACAGGCACGCCCCCAGGAGCTCCCAGGTCTACAGGCTGCCGCCACGTGGCTCCTTTGCCGTGCGTGTGCACACGGCAAAGTGACCAAAAGTCCTTTGCCATGTGCACACACACGGCAAAGGGCCCTTTTTTTCATTTTTTTTTGCTATTTTTTGCGTATTCCCTGCATTTCAAATATAGCAATTGACAATAAAGCATATACAACATATAATCTTCAACATAACATCACCAAGCACATCATAGAGTTCTTACAAATAACCTAGCTAGACAATCACGGTTATACAGAGTTATTACAAATAGGCTAGCCTCACAATTACTACTACATAGATCAGTAGCCTGTGTCGCCATCCGTGATTGGACCGCGTGTCTCCTCATCGTCATCAGGCTCGGCGAACCAATAATCATCAATGAAACCTGGAGGCGGTCCATCTGCATCGAGGTCAATCCCTGCTTTGAACGCCTCGAGCAAACTCAGGTCTTCCGGGGCACAAACATCCTCAGCTTCATCTTCTGCATTGTCTCCATCCATGCCCGCGTCTTCTTGTTCATCGTCTACGACCATGCCATCGATAGTCGGCAAGCCGATTGTGAAATGGCCGGGGGGCCCTTCTTCCTGATAAAACTCGACACTCCTTGCTAAGGGGTCTACGCGGCGGTAATCGTCCTTGTTTGGCGGGGGCGGCCTATTGCGTGAAGGCACCGCCATCACAACATCCCATCCATGTAGACGTTTTGTCGGGTTTTTGCACGCGTACGGGAGATTGAATACTTGAAAGGCCTGGGTAGCCAAGATGTACACATCCTCTCCCTTATAAACGGAGTTCCTTTCAACTTCGACCAACCCAATTTCAGGATCCCGTCTCACCAGACGTGGGTCAAACCAATGGCATTTGAAGACGACGGGATTTAGCCCTTTGTGAAACCCGTAATTCAGCTCGTATATACCCTCGACTCTTCCATAGTAATGGAGCCCATCATCACCTTGACATAACACCCCACTATTTATTGTCTTCGCGTTGGGCCGGCTTGTTGTGTATTGATGGGTCTGGAAGCGATACCCGTTCACGTCATAGGAGTTGAACGCTTCTACGGAATGGTCAAAGCCCCTAGCAATTTTTCTTAGCTCTGACTTCATCTCTTTGTCAGTTCTTGCCTACAAGTTTAGCACGAGAAGTTTAGAACGAGAAATGACCGATAAATGTCGGAAGTGCTAGCTAATTTGGATAGAATAGTACCAAATTACAAAACCAGCTACTGAAACCGAAACCGCCGCCCTTATCGAAAATTTGCTTGGATTCTTCCGGGGTAGGCTCCCTGTGGGTATTCTTCCAATGTATAGCCTTGAATTTCCTATACCGATGAAAAGAGGAAGAGTTAGCCACGAACATACGAGTGGATCAAGGTCGTGAATGTTTGTGAATAATTAAATGGTTCGCACTTACTCGATGTACGGCTACACTTCGACCATGGTGTTTAAGACATACGAGTGGACCAAGGTCCGCTCATGTAGGTCCGTTCTGTACGGCTTCGAGCCACTTGACTTGCCACCAAGCCCCACGAAGATGCTAAGCTTGGGTACTTCTTCATTGTTGGCGGCATTGTAACGGAGGACCGGGTTGTGCTTTGTGGGAATGTTGGGATCATAGTGCTTAGTGGTGAAGTTTGCCACCTCCACGTTCAGGACTGCCTCGGCTATGGATGCTTCGATCTTGCATTTATTGTCAGTCATTTGACGAAGCTTTTGTGTTTCTCTCTCGGGACCAAACTGCCAACGGCCCCAATTCGGGCCCCCCTTTAAGCACTCCTCCGCGAGGTGCAGGATCATGTGTTGCATCGGATTAAAGAACCCTGGAGGAAAGATCTTCTCTAGATCGCAAAGCAACACGGGTGCCTCTTCATCCAGCTTCTCAATCACTTTAGTGCCTAACTCCCTAGCACAAATCTGGCGGAAGAAAAAACTCCACCTCGCTAGCACTCGCCAAGTCTTCTCAGGGACATAGCCTCGAATCATCACCGGCATTATCCGCTCAAGCCATATGTGGTAGTCATGACTCTTCAGTCCTTGTACTCGCAACGTTTCAATGTTCAGGCCCCTCATCCAGTTGGCTACGTACCCATCGGGGAAAAACAAGGAGTCCTTCATCCATTGGAAGACCTCCCTTTTTTGGGCCTTTGTGAGGCAGAACGGAGCGTGCGGCTTAGTCCAAGTTTTTTTTGGCACCATTAGGTGGCTGCATGTTCAACTCCGGCCTATCGCACCACATTTCTTGATCAATTCGAGCCTTTATGTTATCCTTCGTCTTCTCGGTGTCCAAAATCGTGCTCCAAATGGCTTCACTGATATTCTTCTCGGTGTGCATTACATCAATGTTATGCGGGAGCTCGAGAAACTCAAAGTAAGGGAGCTTCCATAAGCACGGCTTGTGAGTCCATTGGTGTGTCTCCCCATATCCCAAGAAACCATTCCCATCAGGGCTAGGCTGAAGAGCATCTAACTCGTCCTTGATTTCCGTTCCGGTCTTCAGAATTGGCTTCGGGCCACGGACAACACGACCTTTCTTGAAACTCTTTACATCACTCCTGTATGCATGCCTCCGCTCAAGGAACTGTCGAGCTTCATCAAAGCATGAATACTTGCCTCCCTTGTTTAGCCAGAAGAAAGTAACAACCTGTCTGCACTGTGGGCAAGGCCACTTCCCATGTGTACACCACCCGCAGAACAAAGCACGTGCTGGCAGGTCATGCAGGGACGTGTGGTACCACACATACATATCGAAGTACTCCTTCTTTGATGCGTCATATGTTCGGATCCTGCGACCTTCCCAGCCACGAAACAAGTCATCCACCAGCGGTTCCAGGTACACATTCATGTTCTTACCCGGGTATTTGGGCCCTGGGATTATCATCGACACAAACATGTTCTCTGATCTCATGCAGACGCCAGGGGGAGGTTCATGGGAATAAAAAACACTGGCCAACAACTGTATACTGCAGCCGACATACCATATGGATTGAACCCATCGGTTGATATCGCAATTGCTACGCTCCTCGGGTCACCTGCTTTCAGTGGAAATTTCTTGACAAAGTTCTTCCATGCAGTACCATCCGACGGATGTATCATCTTGTCGGTGTATCTGTTTCCTTCCACGGCCCACCTCATCTGCTGGGCAGTATCGTCGGTCATGAAGAGCCGCTGGATCCTCGGTAGAACTGGAAGATAGCGGAGGATATTCTTGGCAATCGTGGTCTGCCTCTTCTGACCATCACCATTGCGGTCTACCTCAAAGTACCTAGAGGAATTGCATTTGATGCAATAATTTGTGTCAGCGTGCTCCTCTCTGAATAGCATGCATCCCTTTTGACAAGCGTGTATCTGCTGAGATGACATCTTAAGGTCACTGAGCAATTTGGTCGAATAGTAGAAGTTTTGCGGCAAGAGGTGCCCTTTCGGCAGAAGGCTGCCTACGATGACCAGAAGTTCATCGAAACCATCTCTGCACAAGTTCCTATGGCACTTCAAGGCCATAAGGCGAGCGATGGCATCTAGTTGGGTAACCTCTGTATTTTCATGTAGGGGTTTCTGCGAAGAAAACAGAGCCTCATAATACTCCTTTGTGTTTTCCTCCGGGTCCTCACTTGTCTCCGCATCCTGAGGTGTTTCCACCTCTACATGAGAGCTTTCAGGCACATTATCATTAGCCAAGTTTTCTAAGCACCTATCAAAACCAGTGTCATATTACCCCCTAGGTTGAATCTGCCGCACCTCCTTCCTAGCACGTTTCTTTGCCTTTTCTCCATGGTAAGTCCAAATCTTGTAGGACGGTGTGAACCCAAACTTGATCAGGTGCATACTCATAGTGTCCTTGTCCTGTGCCTTTTGGTTAGCGCACTTACTACAAGGGCACCAAACTCTTATAGGTTTGCTAGGGATGGCAAACGCCCTATCCACAAACTGCTCGGTCTTTTCTCCCCATTCATCAGTATAGTTCCACTGACTGATTCTGCCATCGTACATCCAACCACGATTATCCATCCTCTAATCAGCAACAAAACATATGAACATAGCATTTATATATCAAATAGGAAATAAATGCATCATATCTTTTTTTTACGCGTGCATCAACCTGAAACTCTACTAGGTGGGCTCCTAGCTGCCACCGGATCCGTAGATTGAGTACGTTCTCCCAGCTCTACCCTGATCCGAGACAGAATTTCGGCAGCACCTCCCCGCTGCTCTCCCGATACACGTCTCGGCAAAAAGCCGAGAGGGGTGTGCATCCGGAGAACAACGGGGAGGCGCTACCGAAATCCTGTCTCAGATCGGGGTAGAGCAGGGAGAACGTACCCAACTACGCATCCGCCGGCTGTCCCGATAAATGCCATAAGAGTTACGGTTCATAATATGCGAGACCACTAATGCATATTTATCCGCGTAAACCTTACGGTCGGGACAAGACGCCTAGGTATCGCGACAGACTTGGTGATCTAGACACAAAAAAAACCTAGGTACAATAGAGGCGAACGGATTCTCACCCTCGAAGCGTGATCGACAGCCGGCGAAGAAGATCAATGACCCTCTAAGAGAATCGCCAAAGAAGATCCAGAACGCCCGTCAAACACCCCCGCGACGCCACCCCTCGTGTCCACCTCGAAGCATCGCCTGCATAGCGAGAAAAATCAATTAGGGGCTATTAATAATTACCATGTATGCGCGTAAATAGAGTATATGGAGCAGTAGAAAGCCAATGTTACTTTTGCTGCTTTGTGAATGAGGTAATGCAATGTTACTTCTAAGAAGTTTAGTGGTGGAGTGGTGCTATCTATGGAGTTTTGATTGTCCAATTTCGTTCTCTGAACGATCTTGGTCATCCCATAATTTACAACATAGTGAAAACCCTAGATCCCATTTACCGGCACTTCCCGCCCGCCCACCAATGCTTCCCTTCTATATGCCCATGCATACTCTCAACATTATCATCGCCTCTTGTGACCCTCAACAAACTCGACCATGTATTTTATAACTACCCTAAATACTATAAGTAACATGCAAATTTACAAAAAAAAAAGATGGCCACATACCGGGTGGTGGCCGGAGCTTCCGCGGATGGTGGCGGCCGCAGCTCCTACGGCTGGTGGTGGGCGAAGGGGGCAAGCAGCACCACGGGCGGCGGCGGGCAAGCACCAGCAGCACGGGCGACGGGCGGAGGGGGAGAGCAGCAGCACGGGCGGCGGCAGAGGGGCGAGCAGCAGCACAGACAGGCGCGGTGGCGGAGGGGGAGAGAAGCAGCAGCTCGGGCGCGCGGCAGCAATGGTGCGGGCAGCCTGCCTGGGAGGGAGGAGGGAGGCGGCGGCGAGGGAGGGCGAGGCCAGCGGCAGCGCCTGCGTGGGAGGGCCGACGGCGGCTACGTGGGAGGGAGGAGGGAGGCGGCGGCGGGGTAGGGCGCGGCGGCGTCGAGGGTTTCGGTGGCGGCTCGGTGGATGGGGATGAGATGTGTGCGTTTGTGGGTCAGGGAGCGTCCCGACCAGGTGCTTATCCGCACCCTTTCCCGTGCGCAGCCCTTTGCCGTGCGGCAAAGGACCTTTGCCGTGCGGCGGGTCTTTGCCGTGCGCAGGGAGGCCTTTGCCGTGCGGCAGGCTTCTTTGCCGTGCGCCTGCGCACGGCAACGATTTTTATTTTTATTTTTACCATTTCATTTATAAGGGTGCTAGGATGATTTTGTACCCTTTAGTGCTGACATTGATATAAGGGATTTGAGGCTAGATAGTATGCTTTGGTTCACTCAAAACCATTGTAGGAGGTTACATATATAGAATAAAACTACTAACTTGAGAGAAAGCCGTAAATAAGACTCGATCGTGAAGAGAAGGAGGAAATGTGTACCATGCTATGAAATGAATGAATGCATGCTCAAATTAGCAGAGCAAGAATAAAGGCTATGCAAATATCTTGACCTTGACCCTCCTCAGTAGATCGTATCCTGTCATGCTAGGCCGGCATGCAGTAGTCAGTGACTATGCGTGCTGAAACACCGGAGCTGACACACCGGAGCTGCGAAACCATGCATCATAAACCCTAACCCTAACCCTAAACCCTAAACCTATACCTAACCATAAATCCTTACCTTGAACCTAAACCCTAGCCCTACCCCCTAAACCCTAGCCCTAACCATACACCTAACCCTAACCGGTAGATCAGGCACACCCTCGATCGTGTGATAATGGCTCTAGCTGTGCCAAAGGGTCCCAATCTTGGTTCTCCATGTGTATATGACCTAAACAAACCTAAAAGAATGAAAATGTACATTGGTGCACCCTCGCGCGGAGAAATCTAGTGGGGCAGACCCGCCGGGGCACTCGTTCCGCTGTTTTGGGGGGAGGAGGGGGAGAACGACCGCCGGAACACTGGAACCCCACCAAATCTTGCATGTGGGCCTATGCTATGTGTCAAAGTGTGATGCAAGGTGTAATTGTGCAAAAGTAGCTCCCCTAAACCCTAGACCATAGCCCTAACCCTACGCAGAACCCTAACCAGTAGATCAGGCACACCCTCGATCGTGTGATAATGGCTCGAGCTGCGGGTGTATGTGCCAAATGGTCCCAATCTTGGTTCTCCATGTGTATATGTCCTAAACAAACTTAAAAGAATGAAAATGTACATTGGTGCACCCTCGCACGGAGAAATCTAGGGGGTAGACCCGCCGGGGCACGCGTTCCGCTGTTTTGGGGGGAGGAGGGGGAGAACGACCACCGGAACACCGGAACCCCACCAAATCTTGCATGTGGGCCTATACTATGTGTCAAAGTGTGAAGCAAGGTGTAATTGTGCAAAAGTAGCTCCCCTAAACCCTAGACCCTAGCCCTAACCCTACGCCGAACCCTAACCAGTAGATCAGGCACACCCTCGATCGTGTGATAATAGCTCGAGCTACGGGTGTATGTGCCAAAGGGTCCCATTCTTGCTTCTCCATGTGTATATGTCCTAAACAAAACTAAAAGAATGAAAAGGTACATTGGTGCACCCTCGCGCGGAGAAATCTATGGGGGTAGACCCGCCGGGGCACACGTTCCGCTGTTTTGGGGGGAGGAGGGGGAGAACGACCGCCGGAACACCGGAACCCCACCAAATCTTGCATGTGGGCCTATGATATGTGTCAAAGTGTTATTCAAGGTGTAATGGTGCAAAAGTGGCTCCCCTAACCCTACCCTAGCCCTAACCCTACACCTAACCCTAACCAGTAGATCAGGCACACCCTCGGTCGTGTGATAATGGCTCGAGCTGCGGGTGTATGTGCCAAAGGGTCCCAATCTTGGTTCTCCATGTGTATATGTCCTAAACAAACCTAAAAGAATGAAAAGGTACATTGGTGCACCCTCGCGCGGAGAAATCTAGGCGGGTAGACCCGCCGGGGCACGCGTTCCGCTGTTTTGGGGGAGGAGGGGGAGAACGACCGCCGGAACACCGGAACCCCACCAAATCTTGCATGTGGGCCTATGCTATGTGTCAAAGTGTGGTGCAAGGTGTGATGGTGCAAAATTAGCTCCCCTAAACCCTAGACCCTAGCCCTAACCCTACCCCGAACCATAATCAGTAGATCAGGCACACCTTCGATCGTGTGATAATGGCTCGAGCTGCGGGTGTATGTGCCAAAGGGTACCAACCTTGGTTCTCCATGTGTATATGTCCTAAACAAACCTAAAAGAATGAAAAGGTACATTGGTGCACCCTCGCGCGGAGAAATCTAGGGGGGTAGACCCGCCGGGGCACGCGTTCCGCTGTTTTGGGGGAGGAGGGGGAGAACGACCGCTGGAACACCGGAACCCCACAAAATCTTGCATGTGGGCCTATGCTATGTGTCAAAGTGTGGTGCAAGGTGTGATGGTGCGAAAGTAGCTCCCCTCAACCCTAGACCCTAGCCCTAACCCTACGCCGAACCATAACCAGTAGATCAGGCACACCCTCGATCGTGTGATAATGGCTCGAGCTGCGGGTGTATGTGCCAAAGGGTCCCAATCTTGGTTCTCCATGTGTGTATGTCCTAAACAAACCTAAAAGAATGAAAAAGTACATTGGTGCACCCTCGCGCGGAGAAATCTAGGGGGTAGACCCGCCGGGGCACACGTTCCGCTGTTTTGGGGTGAGGAGGGGGAGAACGACCGCCGGAACACCGGAACCCCAACAAATCTTGCATGTGGGCCTATGCTATGTGTCAAAGTATGGTGCAAGGTGTAATGGTGCAAAAGTAGCTCCCCTAAACCCTAGACCCTAGCCTTAACTCTACACCTAACCCTAACCAGTAGATCAGGCACACCCTCGATCGTGTGATAATGGCTCGAGCTGCGGGTGTATGTGCCAAAGGGTCCCAATCTTGGTTCTCCATGTGTATATGTCCTAAACAAACCTAAAAGAATGAAAAGGTACATTGGTGCACCCTCGCGCGGAGAAATCTAGGGGGGTAGACCCGCCGGGGCACACGTTCCGCTGTTTTGGGGGGAGGATGGGGAGAACGACCGCCGGAACACCGGAACCCCACCAAATCTTGCATGTGGGACTATGCTATGTGTCAAAGTGTTATGCAAGGTGTAATGCTGCAAAAGTGGCTCCCCTAACCCTACCCTAGCCCTAACCCTACACCTAACCCTAACCAGTAGATCAGGCACACCCTCGATCGTGTGATAATGGCTCGAGCTGCGGGTGTATGTGCCAAAGGGTCCCAATCTTGGTTCTCCATGTATATATGTCCTAAACAAACCTAGAAGAATGAAAAGGTACATTGGTGCACCCTCGCGCGGAGAAATCTAGGGGGTAGACCCGCCGGGGCACGCGTTCCGCTGTTTTGGGGGGGAGGAGGGGGAGAACGACCGCCGGAACACCGGAACCACACCAAATATTGCATGTGGGCCTATGCTATGTGTCAAAGTGTGATGCAAGGTGTAATTGTGCAAAAGTAGCTCCCCTAAGCCCTAGACCCTAGCCCTAACCCTACGCCGAACCATAACCAGTAGATCAGGCACACCCTCGATCGTGTGATAATGGCTCGAGCTGCGGGTGTATGTGCCAAAGGGTCCCAATCTTGGTTCTCCATGTGTATATGTCCTAAACAAACCTAAAAGAATGGAAAGGTAAATTGGTGCACCCTCGCGCGGAGAAATCTAGGGGGTAGACCCGCCAGGGCACACGTTTCGCTGTTTTGGGGGGAGGAGGGGGAGAACAACCGCCGGAACACCGGAACCCCACCAAATCTTTCATGTGGGCCTATGCTATGTGTCAAAGTGTGGTGCAAGGTGTAATGGTGCAAAAGTAGCTCCCCTAAACCCTAGACCGTAGCCCTAACCCTACGCCGAACCCTAACCAGTAGATCCGGCACACCCTCGATCGTGTGATAATGGCTCGAGCTGCGGGTGTTTGTGCCAAAGGGTCCCAATCTTGGTTCTCCATGTGTATATGTCCTAAACAAACCTAAAAGAATGAAAAAGTACATTGGTGCACCCTTGATACGTCTCCAACGTATCGATAATTTCTTATGTTCCATGCCACTTTATTGATGATATCTACATGTTTTATGCATACTTTATGTCATATTTATGCATTTTCCGGCACTAACCTATTAACAAGATGCCGAAGAGCCAGTTGCTGTTTTCTGCTGTTTTTGGTTTCAGAAATCCTAGTAAGGAAATATTCTCGGAATTGGACGAAATCAACGCCCAGGGGCCTATTTTCACACGAAGCTTCCAGAAGACCGAAGGAGTCACGAAGTGGGGCCACGGGGCGCCGCCACAGTAGGGCGGCGCGGCCTACAGGGGGCCCGCGCGGCCCTGCTGTGTGGGGCCCCCGTGACGCCTCTTGACCTGCACTTCCGCCTACTTAAAGCCTTCGTCGCGAAACCCCTAGTACCGAGAGCCACGATACGGAAAACCTTCCAGAGACGCCGCCGCCGCCAATCCCATCTCGGGGGATTCAGGAGATCGCCTCCGGCACCCTGCCGGAGAGGGGAATCATCTCCCGGAGGACTCTTCACCGCCATGGTCGCCTCCGGAGTGATGAGTGAGTAGTTCACCCCTGGACTATGGGTCCATAGCAGTAGCTAGATGGTCGTCTTCTCCTAATTGTGCTTCATTGTTGGATCTTGTGAGCTGCCTAACATGATCAAGATCATCTATCTGTAATGCTATATGTTGTGTTTGTTGGGATCCGATGAATAGAGAATACTATGCTATGTTGATTATCAATCTATTACCTATGTGTTGTTTATGATCTTGCATGCTCTCCGTTACTAGTAGAGGCTCTGGCCAAGTTGATACTTGTAACTCCAAGAGGGAGTATTTATGCTCGATAGTGGGTTCATGTCTCCATTAAATCTGGGGGAGTGACAGAAACCTCTAAGGTTGTGGATGTGCTGTTGCCACTAGGGATAAAACATCAATGCTATGTCTAAGGATATATTCGTTGATTAAATTACGCACCATACTTAATGCAATTGTCTGTTGTTTGCAACTTAATACTGGAGGGGGTTCGGATGATAACCTGAAGGTGGACTTTTTAGGCATAGATGCATGCTAGATAGCGGTCTATGTACTTTGTCGTAATGCCCAATTAAATCTCACAATACTCATCATATCATGTATGTGCATGGTCATGCCCTCTTTATTTGTCAATTGCCCAACTGTAATTTGTTCACCCAACATGCTTATTCTTATGGGAGAGACACCACTAGTGAACTATGGACCCCGGTCCATTCTTTTAATCGAATACAATCAACTGCAATACTTGTTCTACTATTTTCTGCAAACAATCATCATCTACACTATACATCTAATCCTTTATTACAGCAAGCCGGTGAGATTGACAACCTCACTGTCACGTTGGGGCAAAGTAATTTGGTTGTGTTGTGCAGGTTCCACGTTGGCACCGGAATCCCTGGTCTTGCGCCGCACTACACTCTGCCGCCATCAACCTTCAACGTGCTTCTTGGCTCCTACTGGTTCGATAAACCTTGGTTTCTTACTGAGGGAAAACTTGCCGCTGTACGCATCACACCTTCCTCTTGGGGTTCCCAACGGACGCGTGTTGTACGCGTATCAAGCTCTTTTTCTGGCGCCGTTGCCAGGGAGATCAAGACACGCTGCAAGGGGAGTCTCCACCTCCAATCTCTTTACTTTGTTTTTGTCTTGCTTTACTTTTATTTAGTACTTTGTTTGCTGCACTAAATCAAAACACACAAAAATTAGTTGCTAGTTTTACTTTATTTGCTATCTTGTTTGCCATATTAAAAACACAAAAAAATTAGTTATTTGCATTTACTTTATCTAGTTTGCTTTATTTGCTATTGCTAAAATGGGTACTCCTGAAAATACTAAGTTGTGTGACTTCACAAACACAAATAATAATGATTTCTTATGCACACCTATTGCTCCACCTGCTACTACAGCAGAATTCTTTGAAATTAAACCTGCTTTACTGAATCTTGTTATGCGAGAGCAATTTTCTGGTGTTAGTTCTGATGATGCTGCTGCCCATCTTAATAATTTTGTTGAATTATGTGAAATGCAAAAGTATAAGGATGTAGATGGTGACATTATAAAATTAAAATTGTTCCCTTTCTCATTAAGAGGAAGAGCTAAAGATTGGTTGCTATCTCTGTCTAAGAATAGTATTGATTCATGGACTAAATGCAAGGATGCTTTTATTGGTAGATATTATCCTCCTGCTAAAATTATATCTCTGAGAAGTAGCATAATGAATTTTAAACAATTGGATAATGAGCATGTTGCACAAGCATGGGAAAGAATGAAATCTTTGGTTAAAAATTGCCCAACCCATGGACTGACTACTTGGATGATCATCCAAACCTTTTATGCAGGACTGAATTTTTCTTCGCGGAACCTATTGGATTCAGCTGCTGGAGGTACCTTTATGTCCATCACTCTAGGCGACGCAACAAAGCTTCTTGATAACATGATGATTAATTACTCTGAATGGCACACGGAAAGAGCTCCACAAGGTAAGAAGGTAAATTCTGTTGAAGAAACCTCTTCCTTGAGTGATAAGATTGATGCTATTATGTCTATGCTTGTGAATGGTAGGACAAATGTTGATCCTAATAATGTTCCGTTAGCCTCATTGGTTGCTCAAGAAGAACATGTTGATGTAAACTTCATTAAAAATAATAATTTCAACAACAATGCTTACCGGAACAATTCTAGTAACAACTATAGGCCATATCCTTATAATAATGGCAATGGTTATGGTAATTCTTATGGGAATTCTTACAACAATAATAGGAATTCACCCCCTGGACTTGAAGCCATGCTTAAAGAATTTATTAGTACACAAACTGCTTTTAACAAATCTGTTGAAGAAAAGCTTGGGAAAATTGATATACTTGCTTCTAAAGTCGATAGTCTTGCTGCTGATGTTGATCTTTTGAAATCGAAAGTTATGCCTAATGAAAATAATAATAATAAGATTGTTACTAGAGCAAATGCCATCCAAGTTAGAATTAATGAGAATATAAGATTGATGGCCGAATTGCGTGCTAGGTGGGAAAGAGAAGAAAATGCTAAAGAAGATAAAATAGCTAAAGTTTGGAGTATTACCACCACTAGTAATGCTAATGCTTCACATGTTGCTGCACCTCCTACTATTAATGGTAAATTAATTGGTGTTGGCAATGTTTCCACTTCTAATGCAAAGCGTGAAAAACTGCCTGAAACTGCTAAAACTGCTGAAACTGCCTGTGATAAAACTGCTGAAATTTTTTCCAACATTGGGGACAATGATCCCATTGCTTTAGATTATAATTGTTTGGATTTTGATGATTGCCACATCTCTGAAGTTATAAATGAAGGAGATATGCCCAAGAGGCAATAATAAAAGTGGTTATTATATATCTTTATGTTTATGATAAATGTTTATATGTCATGCTATAATTGTATTAACCGAAACATTAGTACATGTGTGATATGTAGACAACAAAGAGTCCCTAGTATGCCTCTTAACTAGCTTGTTGATTAATGGATGATTAGTTTCATAATCATGAACATTGGATGTTATTAATAACAAGGTTATGTCATTGTATGAATGATGTAATGGACACACCCAATTAAGCGTAGCATAAGATCACGTCATTAAGTTATTTGCTATAAGCTTTCGATACATTGTTACCTAGTCCTTATGACCATGAGATCATGTAAATCACTTATGCCGGAAAGGTACTTTGATTACACCAAACGCCACTGCGTAAATGGGTGGTTATAAAGGTGGGATTAAGTATCCGGAAAGTATGAGTTGAGGCATATGGATCAACAGTGGGATTTGTCCATCCCGATGACGGATAGATACACTCTAGGCCCTCTCGGTGGAATGTCGTCTAGTGTCTTGCAAGCATATGAATAAGTTCATAAGAGACCACATACCACGGTACGAGTAAAGAGTACTTGTCAGGAGACGAGGTTGAACAAGGTATAGAGTGATACCGATGATCAAACCTCGGACAAGTAAAATATCGCGTGACAAAGGGAATTGGTATCGTATGTGAATGGTTCATTCGATCACTGAAGTCATCGTTGAATATGTGGGAGCCATTATGGATCTCCAGATCCCGCTATTGGTTATTGGTCGGAGTGAGTACTCAACCATGTCCGCATAGTTCGCGAACCGTAGGGTGACACACTTAAGGTTTGATGTTGAAATGGTAGAACTTGAATATGGAATGGAGTTCGAATATTTGTTCGGAGTCCCGGATGATATCCCGGACATCACGAGGAGTTCCGGAATGGTCCGGAGAATAAGATTCATATATAGGAAGTCATATTCCAAGTTTGGAAATGATCCGGTGCATTTATGGCAGGTTCTAGAAGGTTCTAGAAAAGTCCGGAAGAAATCACCATGGAAAGTAGAGTCCCGGAGGGACTCCACCTTGCATGGCCAGCCAACCCTAAAGGGGAGGAGTCCAAGGTGGACTCCCCAAAGGTGGCCGGCCAACCCCCCTCATGGAAGGGGGGAATCCCACCCCAAGTGGGATTCCCACCTTGGGTAGGTTTCCCTACACATGGAAGGTTTTTGGTTCGGGTCTTATTCGAAGACTTGTAGTCCAACACTTGGGGCTTCCACCTATATAATGAGGGGCATAGGAGAGGGGGCTAACCACCACAAGCCCATAGCTTGGCCGCACCCCTAGGTGGTCGGCCACCCCCTCTCCCAAACCCTAGCCGCCCCCTCTCTCTTCCTCTTCTCCCGCATGCTTAGCGAAGCTCCGCCGGAGATCTCCACCGCCACCGCCACCAAGCCATCGTGCTGCCGGATTCAAGGAGGAGATACTACTTCCGCTGCCCGCTGGAACGGGGAGAAGGACGTCGTCTTCATCAACACCGAACGTGTGACCGAGTACGGAGGTGCTGCCCGATCGTGGCACCGTGATCAAGATCTTCTACGCTCTTTTGCAAGCGGCAAGTGATCGTCTACCGCAGCAATAAGAGCCTACTCTTATAGGCTTTGGAAATCTTCAAGGGTTAGTATTGATCATCCCCTCGTTGCTCCCGTCTTCTAGATTGCATCTTGGCTTGGATTGCGTTCTCGCGGTAGGAAATTTTTTGTTTTCTATGCAACGAATCCCTACAGTGGTATCAGAGCCGTGTCTATGCATAGATGGTTGCACGAGTAGAACACAATGGTTTTGTGGGCGTTGATGCTCTTGTTATTTTTAGTTTGAGTACTTTGCATATTTGTGGCATAGTGGGATGAAGCGGCTCGGACTAACTTTACATGAACGCGTTCATGAGACTTGTTCCTCGTTCGACATGCAACTTGTATTGCATAAGAGGCTTTGCGGGTGTCTGTCTCTCCTACTATAGTGAAGATTCAATTTACTCTTCTATTGACAACACTAGTATCACCGTTGTGGTTCATGTTCGTAGGTAGATTAGATCTTACTCGAAAACCCTAAACCACGTAAAATATGCAAACCAAATTAGAGACGTCTAACTTGTTTTTGCAGGGTTTGGTGATGTGATATGGCCATAATGTGATGATGAATATGTATGAGATGATCATTATTGTATTGTGGCAACCGGCATGAGCCTTATGGTTGTCTTTAAATATCATGTTGAGTAGTATTTCAAATTAGTTGTAATAGTTGCTTCATGAGGTGAACAACCATGAAGACGGCGCCATGAACCTTGACGCTACGCCGACGATGATGGAGATCATGCCCGTTGATGATGGAGATCATGTCCGTGCTTTAGAGATGAAGATCGAAGGCGCAAAGACAAAAGGGCCATATCATATCACATATGAATTGCATGTGATGTTAATCCTTTATGCATCTTATTTTGCTTAGAACGCGGCGGTAGCATTATAAGATGATCCCTCACATTAATATCAAGATAATAAAGTGTTCTCCCCTCGTATGCACCGTTGCATTGTTTGTCGTTTTGAAGCATCTCGTGATGATCGGATGTGATAAACTCAACATACAACGGGTGTAAGCCATGTTGCACACGCGGAATACTTGGGTTTGCTTGACGAGCCTAGCATGTACAGACATGGCCTCGGGACAACGGAAACCGAAAGGTTGAACACGAGTCATATGGATGATATGATCAACATGTTGATGTTCACCATTGAAGCTACATCATCTCACGTGATGATCGGTTTTGGTGTAGTGGATTTGGATCGTGTACCACTTAACAACTATGAGGGATGTTGTATTAAGTGGGAGTTCATTAGTAATTAGATTAAAACATGAACTAATTATCATAAACATAGTCTGAGTAGTATTTTGAATTAATTTTGTAGTATTGACATCCGTTTTTCTACCATGCGCTAGTCTTGTAATTGAGATAGAAATACTGTTAAAATCTGATAAGAAACTTTACGGATTGGTACCGTATTGTTAAAGAATCAAGAATTGATTAAGTCCTATTGCAAACTTTTAGTAAACCTCACATTGTTGATTCAAAGAGCTATGGTTTCAATTAGTACCTAAAGTTATCTTGTCTCCGTGAAACTTGAAGTTCAAATCTGTTTGAAAAGTAAGGAGCTGAAAATTTAGTTTTCAGAAATAATCAAGGTATGAGATATATGTGATATCTAAGACCTTATTGCAAGATGATAGAATATAAATTTGGTGAGACTACATAAACTCATAAGTTTTATGGGAATGTATGAAGGTTGAAGACGCCAGGCGTCACAATCCTCCAACTATTGGGGCACTAATAATATTCGCATATCCATGAAGTTATCATCCTTAGTATGCACCGTTGCTAAGACTCGTCGTTTCGAAGCATCACGTGATGATCGGGTGTGATAGATTCTACGTGTGCATAGAACGGGTGCAAGCCAGATTTGCACATGCGAATACCAAGGTTAAAACTTTACGAGCTTAGCATGTACAGACATGGTCTCGGAAAGTCGTCATGATATGATGGATAAAATTATGAGTGAAATTGTTCATCATATTACAAAGTTACTAATAGTGAAATCTGAAACACTTGTCATATGATGATCAAACTTAAAGTAAGAACCTCAAGGTTATTGGTATTTGACCAACAAATCTAGAAGTTAATAATGTTAAAGTGTTTCTCTGAATAATGAGGAAAGCTAAAAGAGAAACTGCAAAAGATATTTTGGCAAAAAGAAAAGAAAAGACTAGAAAGTCTAGCTCAGGTGTATATAAATGATATACATGTTATGGTTGTATTCCTAGTTAAGTCACACTATGAAATTCTTGGGTATTAGTACTATATTGGTTGGTATGAAGTGTCATACAAAACAACGCAATACAAGAATACAATGGCCTAAGTGACTGACAAGGAATATGATAGGAATGCACGACTGGAACAAAATAAAGTGTTATTATGTTCGTCGTTAGCATTCTAGCCCTTAGAATTTATAATAAAGAACTTAATAATTGTTATTTTGCTCTGGTCAAATGAAAACAATGATTTGTTCAAATTATGACATTACTCCATATACGATGGATAAGTTATTATAAATCTTAATGGTGAAACACACATACATAACACTGACGCTAAAATGCCATAAGGCAAATGATTTGAATTCCACTTATTTGTGGAACCGCCATTTAGGTCATGTTGGAAAGGAACGCATGAAGGAACTCCATGCAAATGGATTTTTGGAGTCATTTGATTTTTGAATCATTTGGCGCTTGCAAATCTTTTCTAAAGAGAATGATTAAAATAACGTTCATAGGCCAAGAGTTGAACGGGCAACTAACTTAGTGAAAACATACATGATGATATATGTGGTTCACTGGGCATAGTTGTGTGCGGGAGATTCTTCTACTTCATGAAAACTTCCAACAATAAATTGAGTATATATATGTGGATATATTCGATAAGGAAGAAGTTTGAGACATTTGAATGGATTCAAATAAATTTCAGCATGAAGTGGAAATCATCGTAATAGAAAAATCAAATATCTATGATTGGATCATTTGGAAAATATTTGAATTACGAGTGTTAGCGAACATCTAAGAGAGTCATGAAATTGTTCTACAACTCACATTTCTTGGAGTATCATAATGATGATACAGTATCCGAGAGATGTATCCAAACTGTGTTGGATCAATGATGAGATAAAATATTGATGTCATTATATTTTTTGTGGATTATGCTTTAGTGACTACCGCTTTTACACTTAATAGAGCATCATCATGATCCGTTGAAATGACACCATACGAGTTATGGCATGGGTATGAATCCTAATAGTCTTTTCTTAAATTTTGGTATGCATAGCATAAGTATATAAGTTTACAACCAAAATCGGATGAATGTCTTTGTTGGTTATCCCAAAGAATTGATTGGGAATTCTCCCCACTACGAGACAAAGACAAAAAGTGTTTGTCAATGTTTCATATTTCCGAGAAATTGTTTCTAGTGAAGTATTTGAGTGGGAGGACAATATAATTTGATAAGGTTTATGAAACTGAGCATAATGATCAGAGTAGCGCAGCATCGGAATTGGTTTCGGAAGCGGCCACGACGATCATGGCACCCATGACTACAAAGTGTTTTAGCCATGGAGATCGAAGTGCATATTGAACCTTGTAGGTATGGTTTACTTTGTGATCAAATAAATGATTTGTGGACAAAGGATTGAATTTGAACAATGATAAACCAACTACAAACAAAGAAAGTTATGATGGGCCCTGACTCCGTTAAAATGGCTATGCGCCATGAAATCCAAGATAGATGAATACTTTTTTAAATGGATCTATGAAATTTATGGACTTGGATGAAATATCCTTGAAGAAGCTCAACTTGTCGAAAAGTAGTTTACGACAAAGTTCAAAGAGTTGACTACGATAAGATTAGATCTTCCGTAGCAATGCTTATAGTCTATGTGGATTATTCTAGTAATCACTACATATTTCTTTTATGAGATATGCTAGTAGGATGGCAAAATACATTACTTATCAGAAGTGTGTATTAAAGGTGTATACAAGATACAACCAAGAGTTTTGCTGGTCCGTGGAATACTAGATAGGTATACGAACTTCAATTGGATGAAGTAAGTATCACGGAGTTAGAATCTTCACCAGATGAAATAGTCAAAGAGTTCTTGATTTCATCAGAGACGATGAAGAGGCTTGCATTTGCAAGAAATTAAGTGGGAGCGCTAAGACACATTTATAATACTTTATGTAGGTGACATATAGTTGGTTATAAATGATGTAATTATATACTTGATTAAAAGGTTTCATTGAGAATTAACTTCAATGAAAGGATATGGACTGAAACAAATTTAGTGTCAAGATCTATGAAGATAGATTGAAACACATAAATAAGTTTAAGTCAAAGTACATAGGATGGATATTGAAGTAGTTCAATATAGAAATATTAAGAAAATGTTCTTGTCATATGAAGGTTTAACAAGACTTGAGTGTAGCTGACACTCAATGAGTAAAAACACATGAGTGATTATAGATCACGAATAAAATGTACACAATCAGATGTTCTATGCTCTAAAAGTGTTATGAGCATGTACCAGAATGATTCATGTGATGATCATTGAAAAACAGTAAGAATATTCTTGAGTACTTAAGAAGAACCAAGTATATATATATATATATAATTTTGTATGGAGAAATGACAAACAAATCGCTGTAAGGTGTTACACCGATATTGGTTTTGTCACATATAAAATATAATTTCAATCTCAAATTTGACTAAGTGTTGTTTAAAAGGTAGCACAATGAGTTAGAAGTTGTCTATGTTAGATTTAGAAGAGTTCTAAATATTGTGACGGATTCTACAAACGAAAGGCAGAGTATGTCATTGTTTTGACAATGACTGAGGATGTTAAGTCAAGAAGTTCTTTGAGAACTTGGTGTAGTTCCGATAAGTGTCAGAACTTTGAAGCTATATTGTGTGTGACAATATTAGTGACATATTTCAGACCGCGGAATTAAGGTTCCACCAGAAGACCAAACATATTTAATGCCGACTCATTAGGAAATGAGTGATGCGTTGAGACGCAAATGAATTGCAAAATACATACGTTTCTGAGCGTGTCAGATCCGTTGACTAAAACCTCTCCCGTGAGAAAAACATGATAAAGCACCAGAAGGCTAAGGTGTTATATCTTTACAAATGTAAACTAGATTATTGACACTAGTGCAAGTGGGAGACTGAAGGAGATATGCCCAAGAGGCAATAATAAAAGTGGTTATTATATATCTTTATGTTTATGATAAATGTTTATATGTCATGCTATAATTGTATTAACCGAAACATTAGTACATGTGTGATATGTAGACAACAAAGAGTCCCTAGTATGCCTCTTAACTAGCTTGTTGATTAATGGATGATTAGTTTCATAATCATGAATATTGGATGTTATTAATAACAAGGTTATGTCATTGTATGAATGATGTAATGGACACACCCAATTAAGCGTAGCATAAGATCACGTTATTAAGTTATTTGCTATAAGCTTTCGATACATTGTTACCTAGTCCTTATGACCATGAGATCATGTAAATCACTTATGCCGGAAAGGTACTTTGATTACACCAAACGCCACTGCGTAAATGGGTGGTTATAAAGGTGGGATTAAGTATCCGGAAAGTATGAGTTGAGGCATATGGATCAACAGTGGGATTTGTCCATCCCGATGACGGATAGATATACTCTGGGCCCTCTCGGTGGAATGTCGTCTAATGTCTTGCAAGCATATGAATAAGTTCATAAGAGACCACATAGCACGGTACGAGTAAAGAGTACTTGTCAGGAGATGAGGTTGAACAAGGTATAGAGTGATACCGATGATCAAACCTCGGACAAGTAAAATATCGCGTGACAAAGGGAATTGGTATCGTATGTGAATGGTTCATTCGATCACTGAAGTCATCGTTGAATATGTGGGAGCCATTATGGATCTCCAGATCCCGCTATTGGTTATTGGTCGGAGTGAGTACTCAACCATGTCCGCATAGTTCGCGAACCGTAGGGTGACACACTTAAGGTTTGACACTACTAGGAAAAGGCCTAGCCGTAAGACTGCCATCAGTGGCGCACCATGCCTGCCGTGCGCCACTACTACTTAGCGGTGGCGCACCACAAAACGGTGGGCCACTGTTACAAAAGTAGTAGTGGCGCACCTTGATTCTGGTGCGCCATAAGTAAGTGGTGACAGGAGGCCAGATCCTCCCCAACCTAGTAGTGGCGCACGTCTATGGGGTGCACCACTGCTACATTCCTTACCTATGGCGCACGTTGTAGAGGTGCGCCACTGCTAGGAGGTGTCCAGAGACCGTTTAGAGATGATAGGCTTAGCAATGGCGCACTGCTGTGGTGCGCCACTGCTACATAGGTTACCTATGGCGCATGTCATTAGGTGCGCCACTGCTAGGGGCTGGCCAGAGCCCCTTTAGAGATGAGAGGCGTAGCAGTGGCGCACCACCTAGCAGTGCGCCATTGCTATGTTACCCTAGCAGTGGCGCACGGCTATGTGGTGCGCCACTGCTAACCTGGGACCATTTCCTGCTTTTCACCCTCCACTCACATGTGCCACCCACTTTCCCCAAACACTCTTGCACCACCACCTCCCACCAAATCTGGATCTGGTCGTGTTGCCCCTCCTTCCCACCTCATTTTCACCTCTTCATTCACCAAAATTAAGTTGGTAAACTTAATTTTCTTCATAGGTAAGTAATGGTGAAGCTTTCTTAGCTCAATACCTACTCAATCTCAACTTTTTACCTCATCCAACACTCTAGGTCTCGCCGTATCGGTAACTTTGTTGGTTTTATGCTTTGTGTGTGACCGGTTCCGATCGTCTTGCACACACACGTGTGTGTGCACATATGTTATGCGAAGCTCATGTGTTGTGCGCATGCGCGAAAAGCTTGTCGCGATCACGTGCATGTGTGTTGTTGTATGCGAAGCCGCCTCCACATGTGTTGTATATGCAAAGCCTCCGATCCACACATGTGTTGCATGTGTTTGTTTGCAGGGATTTGAAATGCGATGGAGTTGCCAATATTTTGCCGAAACGTTGATTCATTTCCGTTTCGGCGAATAGTGGGCATACTCGCATATACATATGTCCTATTTTTAGGGAAGGTCATGCCAAAAAAATTTTTTGGTATGCTAAGATATCCATTTTCTCTATACCCGCAGGCGACCATGGTCCGCATGATGAGCGAAGGCGTTGTGGCTAGGTTTTTGAAAGCCGCGACAGCCGAGATGATTAGAAATAACCAAAAGGAGATAAGATGTCCGTGTCGAAGATGCAAGCTGACGAGCCTTATGGACCCTAAAGCCGATATGGTGCGGGACCACCTTCTCATGCGTGGTTTCATGGATGGCTATCGGTGGGAAGGCGACGAAGATGATTATGAATTTGTCCATGGGATTTCAACAAGAAATAAGGAAGGAGGTGATCAGGATGTAGAAGATCTCGGGCATGATCAGGATGTAGAAGATCCCGGAGATGATCATGATCACAATGTGGGAGATCCTGGACCTGATGATGAGGAAGATCAAGATGGAGGTCATCATGACGATCATGAAGATGAAGACGATGGACCATCGTCGATGGACTGGGTGCAGGACCCTTATCTTCAAGAGCTGCTTCTCAAGCGGCACGAGTAACGCAAGAGCTGCCGCCCGAGAGAAAGCCAAGATGGATCAACTGGAGGTAGACGCGGTTACTCCATTGTATGAAGGATGCAGGCCGGAGGATACCCGCCTGAAAGTAACGCTCATGGCACTGGAGATGAAGGTAAAGCACAAAATGACCGACAAATCCTTCAACGACAACATGTCATTCTGGCAGGAACGTCTTCCCAAAGGTAACACGTGTCCGACTAGTATCGAGGAGGCCAAGAAAATCGTGTGTCCTCTGGATTTACCGCATGTGAAATATCATGTGTGCTTGAACGATTGCATCATTTATCGGAACGAGCACGCGGCGTGTACCATATGTCCGGTGTGCGGCGTCAGTCGGTACAAGAAGGGGAAGAAAGCTCCTCGGAAGGTGGTGTGGTACTTTCCGATCACTCCTCGTCTGCAGCGGTATTTCGCGGATCCTAAGCAAGCAAAGCTAATGCGCTGGCACGCGGAGATGAGGAAGGTAGAAGATGACGCAGATGATCCGGACAAAAAGGAAAAGGACAGGATGTTGAGACACCCTTCGGATGCTAGCCAGTGGAATGCGTTGAACCTCGAGTACCCAGAATTTGGGGACGATCCTAGGAACATAAGGCTGGGCGCGAGCACCGATGGAGTCAATCCGTTTGGCAGCCAGAGCAGCACGCATAGCACCTGGCCCGTGTTTGTGTGGATGTACAACCTCCCCCCCTGGTTGTGCATGAAGAGGAAGTACATTCAAATGAGTATGCTAATTGAAGGGCCGAAACAACCAGGGAACGACATCAATCTGTATATGGGGCTTCTGAAAGAGGAGCTAGCCACGCTATGGGACACGCCTGCCAATACGTGGGACGCCGCCGCGGAAGAATATTTCCCTATGAGAGCCGCACTGCTCACGACGGTGCACGACTTTCTCGGTTACGGATATGTCGCGGGGCAGGTGGTCCACGGATTCAATGCATGCGTCAGGTGCATGGACGACACAACGTACCGCCAGCTAGATAGAGATCCCGGGTCCTCGAAAACGGTGTTCATGGGACATCGAAGGTGGCTTCGCGAGGACGACGCATGGAGGAAACGCAAGGATCTGTTCGATGGTCAAGACGAACCCCGAAGACGGCCACGTACGAGAAGCGGCGAGCAAATAGACGAGCTATTGAAAAATTGGAAAGAGTGCCCACCGCCGAGAAAGAAGCGAAAGGCGCCAGAGCCGCTGCTTAAGGTATGGAAGACGAGGTCTGTTTTCTGGGACTTGCCGTACTGGAAGATCCTCCGTGTGCCTCACAGCCTTGATGTCATGCACATCACGAAGAACGTGTGCGAGAGTCTGCTTGGTACCCTCCTCAACATGCCAGAGAAGACCAAAGATGGGCCGAAAGCAAGGTACGACTTGCAATCAATTGGGATCAGGGAGGAGCTTCACGCGGGACGCCCTAATGATGATGATGATGACGATGACGATGATGAGGCGGAGGACACGCAAAGTCGTCGCAAGGGCAAAAATGCCAAAAAGATTGAATATTACTGCCCCCCCGCGTGCTTCACTCTAAGTCAGAAGGAGATCGAGCAGTTTTTCGACTGTCTCCTAGGAGTAAAACTTCCCTACGGTTACGCGGGGAAGATAAGCAGGTACCTAGACAAAGCGAAGCAGAGGTTCAGCGGGATGAAGTCTCACGACTGTCACGTGCTGATGACGCAGATACTTCCGGTTGCAATCCGTGGGATCATGGACGCGCACGTCCGTGAAACGCTTTTTGGCCTATGCAACTTTTTCGACGTCATCTCTCGGAAGTCTGTTGGCGTGAGGCAACTTAGAAGGCTACAGGAAGAGATCGTGGTGATACTGTGCGAGCTTGAGATGTACTTCCCGCCCGCTTTCTTCGACGTTATGGTGCATCTGCTGGTACATATCGTGGAGGATATCATCCAACTGGGGCCGATGTTCCTGCACAGCATGATGCCGTTCGAAAGGATGAATGGTGTCATCAAAGGGTACGTTCGCAACAGGTCACGTCCAGACGGAAGCATAGCCAAGGGCTTTCTGACCGAAGAGTGCATCTCCTTCTGCACGAGTTATCTAGAAATCGAGAACCCCGTTGGCCTGCCCGTAAACAGGCATCTCGGGAAGCTCGCTGGATGGGGTCACCGCGACGGTAGCCGCGAAATGCATGTCGACTTCAAGGGTCGAATCGCCGACTTTGAAAGAGCAAACCTAGTCGCGCTACAACACATAGACGTGGTCGATCCTTGGGTGGTAGAGCACAAAACCTTCATCGCAAAGACGTACAGTGATCAGGGCCAACAGAGGACAGACGGAGATATAATCAAAGAGCACAACTCAACCTTCACGCGGTGGTTCAAGGACAAGATGCTGACGTACCCTATAGACGAGGATTCTTCTGCGGAAGAAAAACTCATATTCGCCTTGTCACAGGGCGCCGAACACAACCTGATGACATTTCAGGCGTACGATATCAACGGCTACACATTCTACACCGAGGAAAAGGACATGAAGAGCGATTATCAGAACTCCGGGGTAACGATGGAGTCCTACACCGGTGACGTCAAGCAGAGATACTACGGAAAGATCGAGGAGATCTGGGAGCTGAGCTACGCCGGAGAGAATGTGCCGATGTTCCGTGTCAGGTGGGCCAAGAACGTCATAAAAGAAGACCGGCATTTCACCACCATGGTTATACCCGAAGCCAAATCCAAGACAGCGGGCGCAAAGGTCACCGCGAAATATGAGCCATGGGTACTAGCTTCCCAAGTGGACCAATGCTTCTTCATTACCGACCCGCAAAAGCCCAGCCGTGTTGTCGTGAGGAGAGGCAAAAGGAGCATCATCGGAATGGATGGAGCCGCCAACGAGCTAGACTTTGACCAGTACGGCGATCCGAAGATGGAAGATGACGATGACGATGATGAAGAACCATACACAACAAGAAGAAGCAGGACCACCCTACCTAAAGGCCGTCCATTCAAGAGAAGAAGTCTAGGAGTTCCGGGGCTAAATTATTCAACCGCGAGAAAGAAGGGCAAGAAGATTGTGAAAAGATAATTATGTATCATTTTTTTTTGAGATCAATTATGTATCATTTTCTTGTATGAATAATGGATGTCATATTGTTAATCTACACATTGTACCGATCAAAATAGACATATAATTTATATTTTTGGATATTTTCTAGATTCTATAGTATTTTAAATATTCTACATAATAATAATTATTTATGCCTTTTATTTTGGTGTATTATGCTATGTACTATAGTGTTAAATCAATTTAATGAAAAAGTGAAAAAAATGGGGCCGCCAGGGTTCGAACCTGGCCGGCCAGGTTTGGCAAACCAACCAAGGGACAGAGCCAGTGCGGTACTAATCGATTTCTGTCAAACCCTGGTCTGTTTGCGTTTTGACCCAAACCTATACTGGTAGTGGCGCACCCCTAGAAGTGCGCCATTGCTAAGACTCATAGTGGCGCACCCCTTGAAGTGCGCCATTGCTAAGGGGGTCTGTGACTTAGACAAAAATCCCCGGCGCGCCGTCCCTTGGTTCTCCCCATTCTCCCCACTCGCTCTCGATTCACCTCCCACCGGCGACGCCCTCTCCGACGCCACCTCCCACCGGCGACCACCGGCGGCCGCCCCTCCCTCGATTCACCTCGGACCCCGGCGACGCCCGCCACGCGCAGAGCGACGCCCGCCGGCTACCTGCCCCCGCCCCTCCCGACCGCAGTCATCGGGCGACGGAGAGGCTCCCCTCCCGGCGGCGACAGGTACCTCCTCCCTCCTCCCTACGCCTCCCTCCGCCCGCCGTCTTCTTTTTCGGGGCCTCCCCTTCCCTCCTTCACCCCTTCCCCCTGGCCGCCCCTCCCTGCCATGACCCAACCCTAACCCTAGAACTGCGGGTCGGGAGATGGTTTAACGGCGGCGGGAGGTGGTTCAACAGCGGCGGAAGGTGGGCGAACGACGGGACTAGGGGAGCCCGGTGCCCTCTCCCATGGACGTCGCAAAAATTCTGCCCGCCGCAAGACCGTCACCGCCATGGACGTCGTGCCACTACGGCTTCGGAGGCTGAGCTTGGGAGTTCTCTTTAGCTGGGTTGGCCTGCGCCTAGAGCTGCTAGGCTTTCGATTTGGATGCGTGAATGTAGTCTGTAGCGGAAATTGTTGCATATGGATCGATGGATGGATGAATGAATGAATTTGGTGTTGCTGGATAATTGATTCCGTGTCAACTGTGCTTGTGTAGAAATATTTGTTCCTCAACTTTGCTTGTTTTCATCCTTCAGATACATTATTACTTTGTGGATTGTTGTCTGGAATATGAAGTTACTTTGTCACAACCTGTAAATCTGAATCACCAATTTACAGCTAGCGTGGATTGCAAATGACAATAATTTTTACAATCATCTGCCTCATCATTGTTATTCCACTGGCTGTCATTCTTTCTAACTGAACATGTCCTGAAATCGTAATTTATTCTTGCTGAAAACTATTTTAAGTGCTTGCTGAACATTGCTTGCTGAACATTGGCATACTGAACATTGTGTGAAAAAAGGGAAAATTGGCATACTGAACATTGCTTGATGCTATCTGATTCTGGCCATAGTCTGTAGTGTCATTTTCCTATGTAAAGTTTCCATTTATTTGATTCCTTTTTAATGCTGATTTTAATGCTGCTAGGTGTGTATGTTGCTGCTACTTCCTGGAACTTGAGCACCTGACCTGATCTTCCTCGACCCGGAGCAACGCCACCGTCCCTCTTCTTCCCCTGAGCGACGCCGCCGTCCCTCTTCTTCCTCTCCGCCGGCGACGCCTTGCGCTACCACCCCTCCCCTTCTTCCTCTCCACCGGCGACGCCCTGCGCCCTGCACCAGATCCCACCGCGCAGGTACGTCCCCCTCGATTCACCTCCCCGCCGGCGGTCGCCTCCCCCCTCGATTCTCATCTGCTATTTAAGTTAAACAACTTACATGTGCTATTATTTTTCATATCTCTGTTTCCCTAAAGGTGAAAAAAAAGAAAGCTTCTCTGTTTGAACTGCTGTTAGGTGCTGCTGCTGTTAGGTGCTGCTGCTGCTTGATGCTGCTGTTAGGTGCTGCTGCTGTTAGGCTGTTAGGTGTTGTTAGGTGCTGAACTGAAATTCATATTAGGCTGTTAGTTGATCTGTCTACGAAAAAATATGTTCCTTGTTAGCATGGTGAGGTGCTGCTAGGTGAGGTGCTGCTAGGTGCATTGGCTTAATTTGAAGGAAAAACATATAGATAAATGGCTATGTGCACCGACCAGTGAGCATTTCCTTCATAAAAAAAATAAAGAGCTACCCTTTTAGAGTGAAATAGGCCAAATCTAAACTAACTTGTTAGCAGTTTCATTTAGTTTAGGTGGCAGTAGCAAATTTAGGTTTAGGTGGCAGTAGCAAATTTAGGTTTAGGAAATTTAGGTTTAGGTGGCAGTAGCTTAGGTTCATCCACTGCTGCTGCTACCTAGTTGCTCCTCAGTAGCTTAGGTTCATCCACTGTGCTATGTGCTTGCTTGTTGCTGCTCCTATGTGCTTGCTTGTTGCTGCTGCTATTTTGGGAAGTCTATGGTTTTCCCTTACAACATACTACTGCTGATTTAACTGCAAAAGAATTAGTAATGAAGAAGAAGCATGGCACTATATTGATGCTCACAATGTTCATTTTGATGTTTACAGCACTAGTTGTTGCACGCCGCGCCGCCCTGACCTCCACGCGCACCTTGGAGCAGCAGCTGGAGAAGCACGCCGCGCCGCCCTCGACCGCTGACGCCGCCGCAGAGGACCGCCGCCGCACTTGCAGACAGGTAGCTTGTTGTTGATGCATGCTGCTAGCTAGTTGCTGCTGCTAGCTGTTGATGCATGCTGCTAGCTGCTGCTGCTACTAGCTGCTGCTAGCTTGCTGCTGCTTGCTGTTGATGCATGCTGCTAGCTGCTGCTGCTACTAGCTGCTACTAGCTGTTGTTGCTGCTGCTGCTGCTGCTACTTGCTGTTGATGCTGCTGGTGTATATGGTGTCATATTCTTGTGCATGTGCCATGGTGCTCAGCTGGTGTATATGAGGAACAATTGTGCATGTGCCATGGTGCTGAGCTGGTGTATATGGTGACATATTCTTGTGCAGGGATCGACAGAGTTGCCCATTATCGCCGAAATGTTGATTCATTTCCGTTTCGGCGAAAATGGGGCACTCATATGTACATAAATTAGCATAGGTCATGCCCAATTTTGTTAGTGGAATGGATCGTAATATGGTTCAAAAATGTAAACATGTAGGATGGCCGGTCCCGGTGGCCGGCGAGGCGGTCGAGGCCGCGGTCCTGGGCGCCCCCGGGGCCGGGGAAGGGGCCGCCGCGGTGGAGCAGCAAGGGCCCCACGGTCACCGTCACCTGCATCCTCCTCGTCTTCGGATGAGGAACGCTGCTTCGAGTTCCTCCTCCGCATCGACGACGACCCACTCGGCATCAAGAGGCTACCGGACAAGTTCGCCGAGTTCGTCGACGGCGTCGAGCCGGCGCACTTGCAGCTACGGGAGGCAGGCTGCAACTTCTGCCGCTGGTCCGTGGAGGTCCTGTTCGACGGGCAGGGCAAGATGTACCTGCACACGGGGTGGGACAAGTTCGCCCGTGACCTCCACCTCGAGCCCGGCTGCCAGCTCACCTTCCTGTACGAGGGTGACGGCGAGATGATCGTCAAGGTGTTCGACGACACCGCCTGCCGTGTGCACTACCCCCACACCGGCGAATCCGGCTCGGACACCGATAGTTAGAACTTTTATCAACTCTATCTTCGTTGCTTCGTGTTGTTTGAATTCTATATTAAATTGTATGAAGCTACGATGTTAGGTATGATGATGTTATGTCCAAATATCAATCTCTTGTGCATCCTACCTTGCCATTCCATTTGCTTTGGTATCTCAAAATGCCGATGATTAGAATGTTTGGTCAACTGTACACTCCGGGGTGACGCCAGTGAGCCTG
Organism: Lolium perenne; assembly: GCF_019359855.2. Lineage (NCBI taxonomy): Eukaryota > Viridiplantae > Streptophyta > Magnoliopsida > Poales > Poaceae > Lolium > Lolium perenne. The sequence goes on along the minus strand of NC_067248.2, from coordinate 25,784,287 downwards.
GTGTGATGGCACAAATATCAATCTCTTGTGCATCCTACCTGGCCTCACTGACGCCATCCCGGGATGTTCATATTTGTTTCGACCAACAATGTATGAGGCATTCCATTTAGTTCATACTAGCTACTTCTTAATTGCATTGGCCTTTCTTCCATTGTAGTGCCGATGATTAAATTGTTTGGTCACTTGTACACTCCGGCGTGGGGCCAGTGAGCCTGGTGCGATGGCACAAATATCAATCTCTTGTGCATCCTACCTGGCCTCACTGACCCCATCCCGGAATGTTAATATTTCTTTCGACCAACAAAGTATGAGGCATATGATATCTAGTTGAGATACCACTTGGCTCTTTCTTCCATTTTAGTGCCGATGATTAGAATGTTTGGTCACCTATACGCCGCAATATACTTTGTAGACGGGCCCCCCTTTCCCCAGCCGCCGTTCCGTGAACGAGTCCTTGACGAGACAACAACGCCGACATGCCTCTCCGGTGCAGAACCACGCCCGGTCCAAGCCGCCTCCCTTGTGGCCGCAAGGGAGGCGGCTGGGACTGCCGTGGTTTTGCGCCGGAGAGGCAGATCGGCGTTGTTGTGTCGTCAAGGACCCGTTCATGGAACGGCGGCCGAAAAGGGCGCCCTTCCGCAAAGTATACTGCGGTGTATACTGCAACTATGGTTTCTGACCATAGTATTTGTGTTGACCAATAATGTATGAGGCACTTATTCCATTTTGTCATTCCATTTGCTTTGGTATTTTCAAAATGCCGATGATTAAAATGTTTGGTCACCGTACACTTGGGGGTGGCGTAAGTGAGCCTGGTAAGATAGCACAAATATCAATCTCTTGTGCATCGGACTTGGTCTCACTTACGCCATCCCTGAATGTTAAAATTTGTTTTGACCAACAATGTATGAGGCCCTTGTCATTCCATTTGCTTTGGTTTTTCAGAATGCCGATGATTAGAATGTTTGGTCACCTATACACTTGGAGGAGGGGCCAGTGAACCTGGTGCGATGACACAAATATCAATCTCTTGTGCATCCTACTTGGTTTCACTGACGCCTTCTCTAAATGTTCATATTTGTTCCGACCAACAAAATATGAGGGATTCCATTTAATTCATACTAGCTACTTGTCTCTTATTTGAGTTTGCACTTCTTAATTGCATTGGCCGATGATTAAATTTCGTGGTCACTACACTTGGGGGAGGCGCTAGTGAGCCTGGTGCGATGACACAAGTATCAATCTCTTGTGCATCCTACCTGGCCTCACTAACGCCTTCCCTAAATGTTAATATTTGTTTGGACCAACAATGTATGAGGCATTCCATTTAGTTCATACTAGCTACTTGTCTCTTATTTGAGTTTGCACTTCTTAGTTTCTTTGGCTTGTTCATATATGTGCAGATATGACGTGGTATGTCGTGTACAAGGGCAAGGTTCCCGGAGTCTACAACGACTGGGAGGAGTGTCGAAGACAGGTTCACCGTTTTAGCGGTAACAGCTACAAAGGGTACACCACTAGAGCGGAGGCCGAAGACAGATACGCACGCTATCTGGCGGGAGAGAGGACGGAGCGGAGGAGGAACCGGATGAAGACCACTATTATCGGGATGGTGCTAGTAGTGACTCTAGCTCTCTTCTATGTGATTGTACTTTAGATGATCGATCTTGTGTAACCACTAGCTCATTTGCGACTTTGTAACCCCGTAACTTGCATTGTAACCTCGTAACTTCTCTAATGTGAAATCTTGTGAATCATGTGGGGCTAATGTGAAGAATTATGTATGGATAAGTTGTGCTGTTGTTTATATGTGTTATGTATCCTGTATTGTGCTATTGTACTGTGATATACAACCTGTATAAATACCTGCCAGGATACAAAAAAAAAATTCGAAATACATAGCAGTGGCGCACTAGTGGCCCATCAGTGGCGCACGTCCACTAACTAGCAGTGGCGCACTGCGCTGGATCCAGTGGCGCACTGCCCTGTGATCCCCTCCGAGACTAGCAGTGGCGCACCAGGAACCTCAGCAGTGGCGCACGTCCTGGAGACAGCAGTGGCGCACGTCCACACGCAGCAGTGGCGCACCGCCTCGCTGAAACAGTGGCGCACGCAAAACGGTAGCAGTGGCGCACCTCGTCTAGACAGTGGTGGCGCACTGCCATTGACCAACAGTGGCGCACTACTTTGGAGTAATAGTGGCGCACTGCTGGACATGTCAATGGCGCACCACGCAGTGCGCCACTGGTATCCAGGCTAGTAGTGGCGCACCCCTAGTGCGCCACTACTAGGAGTTAGCAGTGGCGTGATAGCAGTGGCGCACCACTAGTGCGCCACTGAAAGCTATATGTGGTGCGCCACTGATTGCCTTTTTCCTAGTAGTGTGATGTTGAAATGGTAGAACTTGAATATGGAATGGAGTTCGAATATTTGTTCGGAGTCCCGGATGAGATCCCGGACATCACGAGGAGTTCCGGAATGGTCCGGAGAATAAGATTCATATATAGGAAGTCATATTCCAAGTTTGGAAATGATCCGGTGCATTTATGGTAGGTTCTAGAAGGTTCTAGAAAAGTCCGGAAGAAATCACCATGGAAAGTAGAGTCCCGGAGGGACTCCACCTTGCATGGCCAGCCAACCCTAAAGGGGAGGAGTCCAAGGTGGACTCCCCAAAGGTGGCCGGCCAACCCCCCTCATGGAAGGGGGGAATCCCACCCCAAGTGGGATTCCCACCTTGGGTAGGTTTCCCTACACATGGAAGGTTTTTGGTTCGGGTCTTATTCGAAGACTTGTAGTCCAACACTTGGGGCTTCCACCTATATAATGAGGGGCATAGGAGAGGGGGCTGACCACCACAAGCCCATAGCTTGGCCGCACCCCTAGGTGGCCGGCCACCCCCTCTCCCAAACCCTAGCCGCCCCCTCTCTCTTCCTCTTCTCCCGCACGCTTAGCGAAGCTCCGCCGGAGATCTCCACCGCCACCACGCCGTCGTGCTGCCGGATTCAAGGAGGAGCTACTACTTCCGCTGCCCGCTGGAACGGGGAGAAGGACGTCGTCTTCATCAACACCGAACGTGTGACCGAGTACGGAGGTGCTGCCCGATCGTGGCACCGTGATCAAGATCTTCTACGCGCTTTTGCAAGCGGCAAGTGATCGTCTACCGCAGCAATAAGAGCCTACTCTTATAGGCTTTGGAAATCTTCAAGGGTTAGTCTTGATCATCCCCTCGTTGCTCCGTCTTCTAGATTGCATCTTGGCTTGGATTGCGTTCTCGCGGTAGGAAATTTTTTGTTTTCTATGCAACGAATCCCTACAATAAAGTTCTACAAAAACTTGCTAAGAGTCCTAATGCTAGTGCTATAAATTTGGCCTTTACGAAACATATTACAAATGCTCTCATAAAAGCTAGAGAAGAGAAATTAAAACTTGAAACTTCTATTCCTAGGAAGTTAGAGGATGGTTGGGAGCCCATCATTAAGATGAAGGTCAATGACTTTGATTGTAATGCTTTATGTGATCTTGGTGCAAGTATTTCCGTTATGCCTAGAAAGATCTATAATATGCTTGACTTGCCACCATTGCAAAATTGTTATTTGGATGTTAATCTTGCTGATAATTCTACAAAGAAACCTTTGGGGAGAGTTGATAATGTTCGCATTACCGTTAACAATAACCTTGTTCCCGTTGATTTTGTTGTCTTGGATATTGAATGCAATGCATCTTGTCCCATTATATTGGGAAGACCTTTTCTTCGAACTGTTGGTGCTATGATTGATATGAAGGAAGGTAATATTAAATATCAATTTCCTCTCAAGAAAGGTATGGAACACTTCCCTAGAAAGAGAATGAAGTTACCTTTTGATTCTATCATTAGAACAAATTATGATGTTGATGCTTCGTTTCTTGATAATACTTGATACACACTTTCTGCGCCTAGCTGAATGGCGTTAAAGAAAAGCGCTTATGGGAGACAACCCATGATTTTACTACTGCACTTTTGTTTTATATTTGAGTCTTGGAAGTTGTTACTACTGTAGCAACCTTTACTTATCTTAGTTTTGTTGCATTGTTGTGCCAAGTAAAGTCTTTGATAGTAAGGTTCATACTAGATTTGGATTACTGCGCAGAAACAGATTTCTTGTTGTCACGAATCTGGGCCTAATTCTCTGTAGGTAACTCAGAAAATTATGCCAATTTACGTGAGTGATCCTCAGATATGTACGCAACTTTCATTAAATATGAGCATTTTCATTTGAGCAAGTCTGGTGCCTCAATAAAATTCGTCTTTACGGACTGTTCTTTTTTGACAGATTCTGCCTTTTATTTCGCATTGCCTGTTTTGCTATGCTTGATGGATTTTTCGATTCCATTAGCTTCCAGTAGCTTTGTGCAATGTCCAGAAGTGTTAAGAATGATCATGTCACCTCTGAACATGTGAATTTTGATTATGCACTAACCCTCTAATGAGTTATTTTGAGTTTGATGTGATAGAAGTTTTCAAGGATCAAGAGAGGTGTTGCCACGCAAAATTGCAGCGCAACAACACGATAGCCGTCGTACTTTCGTGACGACGAACGGATGATTTTCGAGCAAATCAACAAAGATGCCTCAATTTCGGAGAGGAGGACGACCGTTTTTCAGCGCAAAGCGGCAAAGATTCGACTAAACTCTAGGGTTGCTAGAGCTCAGAGGAGAGGAACGAACGGAAAAAATAGTACGTAAAAAAAAGTAGATGTGTTTGGTTGAATATCGATTGGTTGTCTCTCGTCAATCGGCCACAGCCTTTAAATAAGGTGCGGGACTTTGCGTTACAATGCACTAGGACTTGACGTACACGGGTACAACTCCAATGTCTAAACCGACTAGAATCTTGCCATATCTGAACTACCATGTATAGAACGTGACGTTCTGAATCGGCTATCTCCTGTACGGTATTTACGTACCAGCACTAATTGCTTGTGTAGATAAAATAGTCAGGCCAAGAGCTAATGACTTGCATCCGCCTCATGCATGCATATACGATTTTTTCCTGACGCACTTCTTCTAGCTTGGCTCCGATACATGCCCGAGGACTTTTCCTTTTAGCTGCTGGTCCATGCAAAACTCATTATAGTTGTCCTGGCTGAATAGCTTGATACGCTTCAATTGCCGCTCTCATTTGTATTGAACTTTGATCAAGCCTGCATTTTGAACTAAATAACAGGTCCAAATAAATATGTCAATCAACAATTTAACCATAGACTTTTACATTAATTTGGCCTATAAATACCTAATAGCCAAATTATGTATTCAACACATGCCCCCTTGTTTTTGGTACAATTGTATTTATCAAAAACACTATATCAATACCTTGGGACGATGTTGAGCACTTCGGGCATAAAATTGCTTAGGGCGATGTCTGATGAACACATCGGCCAAAATTTCTTAGGGCGATATTTCAAGTAACATATCGGCCAACTTTTGCTTAGGGCGATACTTGTAATAATGTATCGGCCATAATCTCTTCAAGCCTCCTGCCACATGCTAGGATAATACTTTTTCAAGTATCTTCCATTGAGAGCTTTTGGCAATTTATCTCCCTGCAAAGATTGCACAAAATATGAATTTCCAGGAACAATCTCTACAATTTTATATGGACCTTCCCAACTCGGCGACCATTTGCCGAATTTTCTATCTTTGGTTCCAATAGGTAAAATCGTTTTCCATACTAAGTCTCCTATTTGAAACGATTTTTCTTTAACCTTTTTATTATAAGCCTTAGCTACTCTTAATTTTTCTTTTTCAATTTCACGTAAGGCTCGTAGTCTTTCTTCAGAAACATCATCTATTCTATCCATCATCAGGCTAGTATAATCTACAGCCGACAAATCATTTTGTCTGGCCACTCTAAGAGCTTGTAAATTAACCTCCACAGGCAAAACTGCCTCCTGGCCATATACTAGCTCATACGGTGTCACCTGAGTTGCTCCATGCTTAGATATCCGATGAGCCCATAAAGCTTCCGAAAGCACCTCATGCCATTTTTTCGGATGTTCCTCAATCTTTTTCTTTATAAGTTTGATCAAAATTTTATTGCTAGATTCGGCCTGTCCATTAGCTTGAGCATAATAAGGCGACGAATTTAACAATTTAATTCCAAATGATTCGACAAATTCACGAAATTGGTGAGACATAAAAGAAGACCCTTGATCAGTAGTTAAAGTTTGGGGAATGCCGAATCTATGAATAATATGCTCTAAGACAAAACTTATAACCTCTCTATGAGTCATATTTCTTAAGGGAACGGCTTCTGTCCATTTAGTAAAATAGTCCGTAGCTACTAGGACGAAGCAATGCCTTTTAGAAGAAGCAGGATGTATTTTACCAATAAAATCTAAACCCCATCCTCTAAATGGCCACGGCTTAATTATAGGATTCAACATAGCCGCGGGCGCTAACTGTATGTTTCCAAATTTTTGACATGCTTCACACCCCTTATAATACCGGAAACAATCTTCTAACAAAGTCGGCCAATAAAAACCCGCTCTTTTTAACAACCACCGCATCTTATGAGCCGACTGATGTGTACCGCATATTCCTTCATGCACCTCACCCATAGCTATCTTAGACTCATCAGAACTCAAGCACTTCAGAAATAATCCATCTACTGTTCGGCGATATAATTCATCGTTTAACAAAGTATACTTTAAAGCTTGTCGCCGAATTTTTCTATCTCGTGTCTGACTGGGATCTGTCAAATAACTAACTAGAGGAACTCTCCAATCTTCAGGATCTTTAGGTTCTGTGTTATTTCCTAATTCGGCCGTTTGCAACTTCTTTACCGAATTATCTTTACCCTGTTCTATTTGCTGCTGGACCGGAACTGAACTTGCTGCACCATGCACGGCATTGATAGCCACCAAATCGGTCTTATTTCCAACAGCGCATAGTACTGGTTTCTCTAGTATCAAGAATTTTCCTCTGCTAATAAGATAACCAGATGCTTGCTGTGCTAAATAATTGGCCCTAGAATTTTCTTCCCTACGTATATGATGAATAGTAAATGTATCTAGAGATTTAATTATGTCTAAACATCGGTCCAAATAACTATTCAATAATCCATCAAAACATTGATATTCGCCATTAATTTGTTGTACTACCAAAAGTGAATCTCCGTAAGCATCTATATCTTTTACACCCATATCTACCAGACTTTGCAAACCAAACAACAAAGCCTCATATTCAGTTTGGTTATTAGTACAAAAATATTCTAGACGGACCGATGTTTCATAAATAACATTGTGAGGTGAAACTAAAATATTACCGATGCCTTGCCCTTCTCTACAAACCGATCCATCAAAATAAAGTTTCCAAGGGCAAACACTAACATAATTAATATCTTCTTCATCCTTAACCCTATGATCAACAATAAAATCGGCGATAACTTGACCTCTCATGGCACGCAGCGATTCATATGCTAAATCATACTCTATTAGTGCATAAGCCCACTTTCCAATCCTACCACTAAGAATCGGTTTTCCTAACATATATTTAATCACATCGGCTTGGCAAGCTACCACACATGAACTAGAAAGTAGATAAGGCCGAAACTTGGTACATGCATAATATAAAGATAAGCATAACTTTTCAATGAACACGTACCGAGTCTCGGCATCCAGCAAACGGCGACTTAGATATGCAATAATGTACTCCTTCCCGCCATCTTCTTGCACCAATACCGCGCCGATCACTGTATCTTGTGCAGCAATATACAATTTGAATGGCACGCCAGACTTAGGTGCTCGCAATACTGGAGGACTCGACAAGTATCTCTTTATATTATTAAAAGCCTCTCGCTGTTCTGCCCCCCAAGTAAATTCGGCTTCATGCTTTAGCCGAAGTAAAGGAACAAACGATTCAATTTTTCCTGCAAGGTTAGATATGAATCGTCTCAAGTAGTTAATTTTTCCTAACAACTTTTGCACATCCTTTTTACATGTCGGCTCCACCAACTTTTTAATTGACTCTACCTTTGTAGGATCAATCTCTATGCCTTGTTCATGAATAATAAAACCTAAAAACTTTCCAGCCGACACGCCAAAAGCACATTTGAGTGGGTTCATCTTTAATCCATACCGGCGCATTCTAACAAAAGCTAAACGTAAATCGGCTAAATGATGATCAAACCCATCCGATTTAACAACTATATCATCAATGTACACTTCTAAAACAATGCCTAAAAGATCATGAAAAATCAAATTCATAGCACGTTGGTATGTAGCACCGGCATTTTTTAACCCAAATGTCATAACGACCCACTCAAATAAACCAACAAAACCAGGGCAACGAAAAGCTGTCTTAGACATATCTTGTTCGGCCATAAATATTTGATTATAACCAACATTACCATCTAAAAAGCTAATTACTCTATGTCCCGAAGCATCATTAATAAGCATATCAGCAATAGGCATAGGATATTCATCTTTAGGAGTAGCTTTATTCAAATCTCTAAAATCTATGCAAATTCTAATCTTACCGGTATTTTTCTTTTCAACAGGAACAATATTAGAAATCCAATCTGCATATCTACATGGCCGAATAAACCCAGCTTTTATTAACCGATCAATCTCCTCTTTGATGCGGTCATATATATCAGAATTAAAATTTCTTCGAGGTTGCTTATGCGGCCTAAAACCAGATTTAATAGGTAACCTATGCTCAACTAAATCCCTACTCAAACCGGGCATCTCAGTATAATTCCAAGCAAAGCAATCAACAAACTCTTTAAGTAACGCACATACCTTGCTTTTCTGATCGGCTTCCATGTTAGCATTGATAAATGTCGGCCTTGGAATACTTCCATCGCCAATATCTATCTCTTCAAGTGGATCAGCCGATGAGAATCCCTGTCCAAGCTTCTCCATGTTATCAAAATCTTCAATAATTTCATGCATATCGCTCTTTCCGGAACGATACTCTTCGGTGCGTTTTTGCAGCCACTTAATACTATCATCTTTACTCATCATTTATATAGATAAATCATTAAGCCGAGCTATGTTAGCCGGCTGTACATTTATAGGTACAAAACCCTCCTTACCAACATTAATATAGTCATAGTCCGATAAATCCCTACCGGTCAAACAACGCATCTCACCATGTTGCCAATCAACCGGCGCCTCTGTCAAAGCAATACACGCTGAGTGGTCTGCCTCAATCACCTCCACGTCATCATTAACCCACTGAATTAAGCACTGATGTAAGGTAGACGGTATGCAACAATTTGCATGAATCCAATCGCGTCCCAAAAGAATATTATACCGGCCTTTGACATCAACCACAAAAAACGCAGTCGGCAATGTTTTGCTTCCGACTGTGAGCTCCATAGAAATAACACCCTTAGCCTCTGATAATTCTCTTGAGAACCCGCTAAGCCCCATATTGGTTTTCATTAACTCGCTCTCTTTTCGGTCCAGTTTACAAAAGACCGAAAATGGCATAATATTAACACCGGCACCGCCATCAACAAGCATGCGACCAATAGGCTTACCATCAACGTGACCCTTGATGAACAATGGCTTCAGGTGCTGCTCAGGTCTCTCTGGCTTCTCAAATATAGCATTTTTTGGACCAAGCACAAGTTCTGCAACTTCAACTTCAGGCGCACGAAATTCTGCGGGCAACGCAAACACCATATTAACCTCCATATCAGTAGGTATATCTTCATCATTTTCTGAGCTCTCGCTATCACTTGTGTCACCTCCGTTTTGCATCATGTCATTTATCATGCGCTCTTGCCATGACATCTCTGTCACCACGCCCATATCAGCAACAATGTCGCCTACATCAGTAGGTTCCTCATTTGTGCTTTCAGAATTTTTGTCAACAGCCATGTCATTTTTACTTTTTGAATTTGTATCATCAACGGTATCATCCGTATTTTTATTTTCCTCCGCCGCGAGGCGCTTCTCCCTCCAAGTCATCTTCGGATACACCATTGGCCTTTCTCGGTTGAACATTTCATCGCGCTTCTTCTCAGCTATCTCTTCTCTGATCTCTATTGTCCGTAGTCGCTGCACCCGGCGTTTCTGTGTATGTGTGAGACCTCGGGGACACCACTGAGGTCCTGGTTTAGTACCCGGCGCAACTGACATGATTCTGCTGCTTCTGAAATTTCCCGGCCTATACTGACTTACTGTTGTTCTTGGAGCAAATGCAGTATCCCTGGCCGAAAAAGTATTACGCTGCTTAGATGGACCACCAATCTCAAATTTGCCGCGGCCTCTCGCGTACTGATGAGCGGAAACAGCAGCAGACTTACTAGTATCAGCACTTACATGAGGCTTCTCTGAACGTATCTCCATATTAAGCTTCAAACCTGCATGCCCGCTAGTTCCTTTCGCTGAACTTTCCATGGTGCAGCCTCGATCAGCTCCTCCACCATGTGTAACATCACCTTTTGCATGGCCACTGTTATCATTTTCGCTCTGCAAACATAGCTCCAACTGCGCTTTTCCCTGAACCGTGTGAGACTCTCGTTTCTGATGTGCACAAAGAACATCAGATATTTCTGACTTCCCAGTTTTCGAAATACAACTTTCAGGCCCTGTTTTCTGCAGCTGTACACCATCACCATTCTTTTCTTGTGTATTCTGCATAATGCCTTCAGCTGAAGTACGAACAGCACTTGAACCACCTAATGCTTCTACAGATTTATGTTGAGCACGCTTCACCCACACACGTTTTTGGTTACCTGTATAATTCTTGCCTTCCGCACTGTGTCTCGGAAATTGGTTTCTTTGAACAACAATTGCATCACGCGACCTAACCTCATGATTGAAACGAGCCCTTTTCTCATGCATATCAGGTCTGAACATAGGCCTTGACGGGATCCATCCCGGTTGAAAATAGGTTGCTGGCCCTGTCGGACATGGCGCCCATGTATTGAAGCCCCACGGAGGATATTGAGGATACATAGGCGGTGGGCAACCCCAATATGTCGGTGCCACTGGAAAATAAGGCTGATGAGTATATGAATTTTCTCGCCATCGCTCATGCCCCCCAGGTCGAGTAGGAGACCTAGGGCGCTTGTTACCTCCAAGCCGATTAAACACATTATCGGCCTTGCGTGAAGTGTATTTGTCCAATAACATGCTGACTGTCGGCTTTGGCCTTGGAGGTTGTCTCTTTGTTCCATTGACTTTCCACACTCCTACTACTGGATTTTTTGGCTTGATCATCCTTGGAGGAGCATTATCATCAACCACGACATTTTTTCCTCTTGCAGACTCGGTCTGATCTGACCGAATAAGCACCTTCTTGTTCTCAAAATCAATAACATTTATAGGAAACGGATCAGTATCGAGCTTCATCTTAGAACCTTCCATAAAAGTCAATCGTCCGTCATCAATGGCCGATTGCACCTGTCGACGAAACACGTTACAATCATTAATAGCATGTGAAAAAGAATTATGCCACTTGCAATAAGCTTTTCTACCCAGTTTTTCTGCAGATGGCATTACATGACCTTCTCTCAGTCTAATCAAATTACCTTGCAGCAACATATCAAATATCTTATCACACTTGCTAACATCAAAAGTATACTTAATTTCTTCTCTTCTAGCAGGTGTGGGTCTTAAAGCAGGACATGCAAAAGGTTTGGACTTAGATGTTTGAACCCATTCGGCTACACAAATATCAACTTCATCTTCACTAGCTGAATCACCATCATAATCTAAAGTATTAACCATGTGGTTTTCCTTCTCCTTATTTCTATTATTATCTTTATAAATCGGCTAAATTGTTTAACTTCTTTAGCTCGATTCTCCTGCGCCAAAGCCTTTTGCAAAACTTGATTAACATCTGAAAATTGTTGCCCTTCTAGTTTATCCTTAATATGAGTGAGCAAACCCGAAAAAGCAAGATCAGCTAAATCTTTTTCGGCAATATTCAAACTAAAACAACGGTTTTTGACATCTCTGAATCTTCTTATGTAATCATGCACATGCTCATTATATTTTTGCCTAACCATTGTTAAATCTGAAAGTCGAAGTTCAGTTTCACCGCTATAAAAATACTCATGAAATTTTTGCTCCAGTTGTGCCCACATTGAAATAGAATTAGGAGCAAGCGATGTAAACCAAGTAAATGCAGTACCAGACAAAGATAAAGGGAACAATTTTACCCTATAAACATCTGATGTACCAATCTCACTACATTGTGCTAAAAACTGTCCTACATGCTCAAACGTAGATCTACCATCTTCCCCCGTAAATTTAATAAAATCTGGAATTCTAAAACCACGAGGATATGGTGTCAAGTCAAAATATTCAGGGTATGGTTTTTGATATGCACGTGCTCTACCCTTAGGTTCCAAACCAAATTCTCTAAGTATACTAGCAATTTGATCCTTAAAATTATCAGTGGGTTGTGGAGAACTAATTTGTGGAACGGGTGGAACACAAGTACGCTGTGGCATCTCCGGCAAAGAAATTTGAGCATGCATGGTTTGCTGCGGAGAACCATTAAAATAAGCATCTGGTACCGGCCTGTAAGGAACCCCGGTGCCAACGGGTGGCAACGGTGATGTATTATATGCCACCGTTTGATAACTAGGTTGCTGCAAATTAGAATTGAAGCCAACACTTCGATTATTGCTGTTGTAATTTAGTGGAACCGAAGTTGAAACAATTGGAGCAGCGATACTAGGTACAAAGTTGTTGCCAGAACTGCTAACATAATTTTGGCTACCTTGAAGATTGTTTATGGCAGGCTGTGTAACATTAGCTAACATGCCAGGAGTATGCATATTACTAGGCTGTGAGCTATTTTCCTGAGGCGCTAGATTTTTCCCAAAATTTTCACCATTTGTTTGCAGCAATAAAGAGCGAACTTTATGAGGTAAATTAGTTTCAAATTCTTCAAACTTACTAGCTAATTGAGTAACTGTGCGTGCCGCATTTGCCATATCAGAACCATACTTGCTAGCTACGGACACATCAACAAGATGAGCAATTTCTTCGGGAGACTTATTTACCTCTGTACTAGATGCAGCGGTCAGATTTGGTGCAGGTACCTTTTTGATGAAGCCGTTCCTTGTTTTCAAATATCCAGCCAACTTCACCTTCAATCTCTCAGCCTTCTCTTCCTCAAGCTCCCGCTCGATCTCCCGCTGGTCATCTTCAGAAAGATCTTCGAGCGTGGCAGGGATGATGTTGTCCAGGTTGAGATTGCTTGCGTCCCTGGGATCAGTATTCATCGTGTGCTTCTTCGTCCCCAGCGGAGTCGCCAATTGTGTTGCCACGCAAAATTGCAGCGCAACAACACGATAGCCGTCGTACTTTCGTGACGACGAACGGATGATTTTCGAGCAAATCAACAAAGATGCCTCAATTTCGGAGAGGAGGACGACCGCTTTTCAGCGCAAAGCGGCAAAGATTCGACTAAACTCTAGGGTTGCTAGAGCTCAGAGGAGAGGAACGAACGGAAAAAATAGTACGTAAAAAAAAGTAGATGTGTTTGGTTGAATATCGATTGGTTGTCTCTCGTCAATCGGCCACAGCCTTTAAATAAGGTGCGGGACTTTGCGTTACAATGCACTAGGACTTGACGTACACGGGTACAACTCCAATGTCTAAACCGACTAGAATCTTGCCATATCTGAACTACCATGTATAGAACGTGACGTTCTGAATCGGCTATCTCCTGTACGGTATTTACGTACCAGCACTAATTGCTTGTGTAGATAAAATAGTCAGGCCAAGAGCTAATGACTTGCATCCACCTCATGCATGCATATACGATTTTTTCCTGACGCACTTCTTCTAGCTTGGCTCCGATACATGCCCGAGGACTTTTCCTTTTAGCTGCTGGTCCATGCAAAACTCATTATAGTTGTCCTGGCTGAATAGCTTAATACGCTTCAATTGCCGCTCTCATTTGTATTGAACTTTGATCAAGCCTGCATTTTGAACTAAATAACAGGTCCAAATAAATATGTCAATCAACAATTTAACCATAGACTTTTACATTAATTTGGCCTATAAATACCTAATAGCCAAATTATGTATTCAACAAGAGGAGTATGATACAATATGATCAAGGAGAGGGAAAGCTCTAAGCTTGGGGATGCCCCGGTGGTTCACCCCTGCATATTTCAAGAAGACTCAAGCGTCTAAGCTTGGGGATGCCCAAGGCATCCCCTTCTTCATCGAAAAATTATCAGGTTCCTCTAGTGAAACTATATTTTTATTCCGTCACATCTTATGTACTTTGCTTGGAGCGTCTGTTTATTTTTGTTTTTGTTTTGTTTGAATAAAATGGATCCTAGCATTCATTGTGTGGGAGAGAGACACGCTCCGCTGTTTCATATGGACAAATATGTCCTTAGGCTTTACTCATAATGTTCATGGCGAAGGTTGAATCTTCTTCGTTAAATTGTTATATGGTTGGAAACGGGAAATGCTATATGTTGGTAGAATGTCTTGAATAATTTGATACTTGGCAATTGTTGTGCTCATGTTTAAGCTCTTGCATCATATACTTTGCACCTATTAATGAAGAAATACATAGAGCTTGCTAAAATTTGGTTTGCATAATTGGTCTCTCTAAGGTCTAGATAATTTCTAGTATGGGTCGAACAACAAGGAAGACGGTATAGAGTCTTATAATGCTTACAATATGTATTTTATGTGAGTTTTGCTGTACCGCTTCATACTTGTGTTTGTTTCAAATAGCCTTGCTAGCCTAAGCCTTGTATCGAGAGGGAATACTTCTCATGCATCCAAAATCCTTGAGCCAACCACTATGCCATTTGTGTCCACCATACCTACCTACTACATGGTATTTCTCCGCCATTCTAAAGTAAATTGCTTGAGTGCTACCTTTAAACAATTCAAAATTTATTACCTCTGATTTGTGTCAATGTTTTATAGCTCATGAGGAAGTATGTGGTGTTTATCTTTCAATCTTGTTGGGCAACTTTCACCAATGGACTAGTGGCTTCATCCGCTTATCCAATAATTTTGCAAAAAGAGCTGGCAATGGGATTCCCAGTCCCAAGTTAATTAACCATCATAATGTTACAAAAATAGACACTCCTCCATGGTATGTGATTGTTGGACGGCACCCGAAGGATTCGGTTAGCCATGGCTTGAGAAAGCAAAGGTGGGGAGGAGTGTCATCATAATAAAACTAAAATAAAAAGGCACTCCTTCATGGTATGAGATTGTTGGCAGGCACCCGAGGATTCGGTTAGCCATGGTTTGTGAAAGCAAGGTTGGAAAAAGTGCCACCCAAAAAAAAGGGAGCCGCTCTTTGAAGGTTTGTCTGGCAAGGGGGTTAGAGTGCCCACTACCATTCGTTGACAACAACAAACACCTCTCAAAATTTTACTTTTATGCTCTCTATATGTTTTCAAAATCAAAGCTCTAGCACAAATATAGCAATCGATGCTTCCCTCTGAGAAGGGTCTTTCTTCTACTTTTATGTTGAGTCAGTTCACCTATTTCTCTCCATTTCAAGAAGCAAACACTTGTTTGAACTGTGCATTGATTCCTACATACTTGCATATTGCACTTGTTATATTACTTTATGTTGACAATATCCATGAGATATACATGTTACAAGTTGAAAGCAACCGCTGAAACTTAATCTTCCTTTGTGTTGCTTCAATACCTCTACTATGAATTTATTGCTTTATGAGTTAACTCTTATGCAAGACTTATTGATGCTTGTCTTGAAAGTACTATTCATGAAAAGTCTTTGCTATATGATTCATTTGTTTACTCATGTCATTTACATTGCTTGGATCGCTGCATTCATTACATGTGCTTACAATAGTATGATCAAGATTATGATGGCATGTCACTCCAGAAATTATCTTTGTTATCGTTTACCTACTCGGGACGAGCAGGAACTAAGCTTGGGGATGCTGATACGTCTCCAACGTATCGATAATTTCTTATGTTCCATGCCACTTTATTGATGATATCTACATGTTTTATGCATACTTTATGTCATATTTATGCATTTTCCGGCACTAACCTATTAACAAGGTGCCGAAGAGCCAGTTGCTGTTTTCTGCTGTTTTTGGTTTCAGAAATCCTAGTAAGGAAATATTCTCGGAATTGGACGAAATCAACGCCCAGGGGCCTATTTTCACACGAAGCTTCCAGAAGACCGAAGGAGTCACGAAGTGGGGCTACGGGGCGCCGCCACAGTAGGGCGGCGCGGCCTACAGGGGGCCCACGCGGCCCTGCTGTGTGGGGCCCCCGTGACGCCTCTTGACCTGCCCTTCCGCCTACTTAAAGCCTTCGTCGCGAAACCCCCAGTACCGAGAGCCACAATACGGAAAACCTTCCAGAGACGCCGCCAATCCCATCTCGGGGGATTCAGGAGATCGCCTCTGGCACCCTGCCGGAGAGGGGAATCATCTCCCGGAGGACTCTTCACCGCCATGGTCGCCTCCGGAGTGATGAGTGAGTAGTTCACCCCTGGACTATGGGTCCATAGCAGTAGCTAGATGGTCGTCTTCTCCTAATTGTGCTTCATTGTTTGATCTTGTGAGCTGCCTAACATGATCAAGATCATCTATCTGTAATGCTATATGTTGTGTTTGTTGGGATCCGATGAATAGAGAATACTATGCTATGTTGATTATCAATCTATTACCTATGTGTTGTTTATGATCTTGCATGCTCTCCGTTACTAGTAGAGGCTCTGGCCAAGTTGATACTTGTAACTCCAAGAGGGAGTATTTATGCTCGACAGTGGGTTCATGTCTCCATTAAATCTGGGGGAGTGACAAAAACCCCTAAGGTTGTGGATGTGCTGTTGCCACTAGGGATAAAACATCAATGCTATGTCTAAGGATATATTCGTTGATTACATTACGTATCATACTTAATGCAATTGTCTGTTGTTTGCAACTTAATACTGGAGGGGGTTCGGATGATAACCTGAAGGTGGACTTTTTAGGCATAGATGCATGCTGGATAGCGGTCTATGTACTTTGTCGTAATGCCCAATTAAATCTCACAATACTCATCATATCATGTATGTGCATGGTCATGCCCTCTTTATTTGTCAATTGCCCAACTGTAATTTGTTCACCCAACATGCTTATTCTTATGGGAGAGACACCACTAGTGAACTGTGGACCCCGGTCCATTCTTTTAATCGAATACAATCAACTGCAATACTTGTTCTACTGTTTTCTGCAAACAATCATCATCCACACTATACATCTAATCCTTTGTTACAGCAAGCCGGTGAGATTGACAACCTCACTGTCACGTTGGGGCAAAGTAATTTGGTTGTGTTGTGCAGGTTCCACATTGGCGCCGGAATCCCTGGTGTTGCGCCGCACTACACTCTGCCGCCATCAACCTTCAACGTGCTTCTTGGCTCCTACTGGTTCGATAAACCTTGGTTTCTTACTGAGGGAAAACTTGCCGCTGTACGCATCACACCTTCCTCTTGGGGTTCCCAACGGACGCGTGATGTACGCGTATCAACCCTCGCGCAGAGAAATCTAGGGGGTTGACCCGCCGGGGCACACGTTTCGCTGTTTTGGGGGGAGGAGGGGGAGAACGACCGCCGGAACACCGGAACCCCACCAAATCTTGCATGTGGGCCTATTATATGTGTCAAAGTGTGATGCAAGGTGTAATTGTGCAAAAGTAGCTCCCCTAAACCCTAGACCCTAGCCCTAACCCTACGCCGAACCCTAACCAGTAGATCAGGCACACCCTCGATCGTGTGATAATGGCTCGAGCTGCGGGTGTATGTGCCAAAGGGTCCCAATCTTGGTTCTCCATGTGTATATGTCCTAAACAAACCTAAAAGAATGAAAATGTACATTGGTGCACCCTCGCACCGAGAAATCTAGGGGGGTAGACCCGCCAGGGCACACGTTCCGCTGTTTTGGGAGGAGGAGGGGGAGAAGGACTGCCGGAGCACCGGAACCCCACCAAATCTTGCATGTGGGCCTATGCTATGTGTCAAAGTGTGGTGCAAGGTGTAATGGTGCAAAAGTGGCTCCCCTAACCCTACCCTAGCCCTAACCCTACACCTAACCCTAACCAGTAGATCAGGCACACCCTCGATCGTGTGATAATGGCTCGAGCTGCGGGTGTATGTGCCAAAGGGTCCCAATCTTGTTTCTACATGTCTATATGTCCTAAACAAACCTAAAAGAATGAAAAAGTACATTGGTGCACCCTCGCGCGGAGAAATCTAGGGGGTAGACCCGCCGGGGCACACGTTCCGCTGTTTTGGGGGGAGGAGGGGGAGAACGACCGCCGGAACACCGGAACCCCACCAAATCTTGCTTGTGGGCCTATGCTATGTGGCAAAGTGTGATGCGAGGTGTAATTGTGCAAAAGTAGCTCCCCTAAACCCTAGACCCTAGCCCTAACCCTACGCCGAACCCAAACCAGTAGATCAGGCACACCCTCAATCGTGTGATAATGGCTCGAGCTGCGGGTGTATGTGCCAAAGGGTCCCAATCTTGGTTCTCCATGTGTATATGTCCTAAGAAAACCTAAAAGAATGAAAATGTACATTGGTGCACCCTCGCGCGGAGAAATCTACGGGGGTAGACCCGCCGGGGCACACGTTCCGCTGTTTTGGGGGGAGGAGGGTGAGAACGACCGCCGGAGCACCGGAACCCCACCAAATCTTGCATGTGGGCCTATGCTATGTGTCAAAGTGTGTTTCAAGGTGTAATGGTGCAAAAGTGGCTCCCCTAACCCTACCCTACCCTAGCCCTAACCCTACACCTAACCCTAACCAGTAGATCAGGCACACCCTCGATCGTGTGATAATGGCTCGAGTTGCGGGTGTATGTGCCAACGGGTCCCAATCTTGGTTCTACATGTGTATATGTCCTGAACAAACCTTAAAGAATGAAAAAGTACATTGGTGCACCCTCGCGCGGAGAAATCTAGGGGGGTAGACCCGCCGGGGCACACTTTCCGCTGTTTTGGGGGGAGGAGGGGGAGAACGACCGCCGGAACACCGGAACCCCACCAAATCTTGCATGTGGGCCTATGCTATGTGTCAAAGTGTGATTCAAGGTGTAATTGTGCAAAATTAGCTCCCCTATAACCTAGACCCTAGCCCTAACCCTACGCCGAACCCTAACCAGTAGATCAGGCACACCCTCGATCGTGTGATAATGGCTCGAGCTGCGGGTGTATGTGCCAAAGGGTCCCAATCTTGGTTCTCGATGTGTATATGTCCTAAAAAACCTAAAAGAATGAAAATGTAGATTGGTGCACCCTCGCGCGGAGAAATCTAGGGGGGTAGACCCGCCGGGGCACACGTTCCGCTGTTTTGGGGGGAGGAGGGGGAGAACGACCGCCGGAGCACCGGAACCCCACCAAATCTTGCATGTGGGCCTATGCTATGTGTCAAAGTGTGGTTCAAGGTGTAATGGTGCAAAAGTGGCTCCCCTAACGCTACTCTAGCCCTAACCCTACACCTAAACCTAACCAGTAGATCAGGCACACCCTCGATCGCGTGATAATGGCTCGAGCTGCGGGTGTATGTGCCAAAGGGTCACAATCTTGGTTCTCCATGTGTATATGTCCTAAAAAACCTAAAACAATGAAAAAGTACATTGGTGCACCCTCGCGCGGAGAAATCTAGGGGGGTAGACCCGCCGGGGCACACGTTCCGTTGTTTTGGGGGGAGGAGGGGGAGAACGACCGCCGAAACACCGGAACCCCACCAAATCTTGCATGTGGGCCTATGCTATGTGTCAAAGTGTGATGCAAGGTGTAATTGTGCAAAAGTAGCTCCCCTAAACCCTAGACCCTAGCCCTAACCCTACGCCGAACCATAACCAGTAGATCAGGCACACCCTCGATCGTGTGATAATGGCTCGAGCTGCGGGGGTATGTGCCAAAGTGTCCCAATCTTGGTTCTCCATGTGTATATGTCCTAAAAAAACCTAAAAGAATGAAAATGTACATTGGTGCACCCTCGCGCGGAGAAATCTAGGGGGGTAGACCCGCCGGGGCACACGTTCCGCTGTTTTGGGGGGAGGAGGGGGAGAATGACCGCCGGAGCACCGGAACCCCACCAAATCTTGCTTGTGGGCCTATGCTATGTGGCAAAGTGTGATGCGAGGTGTAATTGTGCAAAAGTAGCTCCCCTAAACCCTAGACCCTAGCCCTAACCCTACACCTAACCCTAACCAGTAGATCAGGCACACCCTCGATCGTGTGATAATGGCTCGAGCTGCGGGTGTATGTGCCAAAGGGTCCCAATCTTGGTTCTCCATGTGTATATGTCCTAAACAAACCTAAAAGAATGAAAAGGTACATTGGTGCACCCTCGCGCGGAGAAATCTAGGGGGGTAGACCCGCCGGGGCACACTTTCCGCTGTTTTGGGGGGAGGAGGGGGAGAACGACCGCCGGAACACCGGAACCCCACCAAATCTTGCATGTGGGCCTATGCTATGTGTCAAAGTGTGATGCAAGGTGTAATTGTGCAAAAGTAGCTCCCCTAAACCCTAGACCCTAGCCCTAACCCTACGCCGAACCATAACCAGTAGATCAGGCACACCCTCGATCGTGTGATAATGGCTCGAGCTGCGGGTGTATGTGCCAAAGTGTCCCAATCTTGGTTCTCCATGTGTATATGTCCTAAAAAAACCTAAAAGAATGAAAAAGTACATTGGTGCACCCTCGCGCGGAGAAATCTAGGGGGGTAGACCCGCCGGGGCACACGTTCCGCTGTTTTGGGGGGAGGAGGGGGAGAATGACCGCCGGAGCACCGGAACCCCACCAAATCTTGCATGTGGGCCTATGCTATGTGTCAAAGTGTTGTTCAAGGTGTAATGCGGCAAAACTGGCTCCCCTAACCCTATCCTAGCCCTAACCCTACACCTAACCCTAACCAGTAGATCAGGCACACCCTCGATCGTGTGATAATGGCTCGAGCTGCGGGTGTATGTGCCAAAGGGTCCCAATCTTGGTTCTCCATGTGTATATGTCCTAAACAAACCTAAAAGAATGAAAAGGTACATTGGTGCACCCTCGCGCGGAGAAATCTAGGGGGGTAGACCCGCCGGGGCACACTTTCCGCTGTTTTGGGGGGAGGAGGGGGAGAACGACCGCCGGAACACCGGAACCCCACCAAATCTTGCATGTGGGCCTATGCTATGTGTCAAAGTGTGATGCAAGGTGTAATTGTGCAAAAGTAGCTCCCCTAAACCCTAGATCCTAGCCCTAACCCTACGCCGAACCCTAACCAGTAGATCAGGCACACCCTCGATCGTGTGATAATGGCTCGAGCTGCGGGTGTATGTGCCAAAGGGTCCCAATCTTGGTTCTCCATGTGTATATGTCCTAAACAAACCTAAAAGAATGAAAATGTACATTGTTGCACCCTCGCGCGGAGAAATCTAGGGGGTAGACCCGCCGGGGCACACGTTCCGCTGTTTTGGGGGGAGGAGGGGGAGAACGACCGCCGGAACACCGGAACCCCACCAAAATCTTGCATGTGGGCCTATGCTATGTGTCAAAGTGTGATGCAAGGTGTAATTGTGCAAAAGTAGCTCCCCTAAACCCTAGACCCTAGCCCTAACCCTACGCAGAACCCTAACCAGTAGATCAGGCACACCCTCGATCGTGTGATAATGGCTCGAGCTGCGGGTGTATGTGCCAAAGGGTCCCAATATTGGTTCTCCATGTGTATATGTCCTAAAAAAACCTAAAAGAATGAAAATGTACATTGGTGCACCCTCGCGCGGAGAAATCTAGGGGGGTAAACCCGCCGGGGCACACGTTCCGCTGTTTTGGGGGGAGGAGGGCACTACAAGAAAAAGATCATGTAGATATGTTCGTTATAAGACGCATTTGTTTTCGTCCCCCTATAACAGAAGAGCACCCTCATGTTGAGACGTTTCTTCAAACGTTCCACTCAACGTCCCAAAAAGTCTAGGTATTCAATCGATGATTCGTGAATATGTAGCGACGAACAGGCTACACCCCCTGGGTTTCCTCTAAAATTTTGCTTTTGGCGCTATTATTTTTTTGTTTTACCGCTTGAGAAAACATCCGCGCGTTTCCTTTGGCGAAAAAATCTACAATATAGAGTTGCCCACCTTTTCCTCCTCGCCTCCAACTCTTCAGCCGCCATCTCCACCCCAGATCTTCAACCTCCATCCGAGATCTTCAACGGCTCATGGAAGATCCAGTCCACCGTCTTTGACCTTCCGCTCATTTGTGTTCCATCAAGTTCGTCTCAATCAGATGTTGTAGTTTACAGTACTAAATCAATCTAGTTTGTCTACTGCAATTCGCGATCCCCCTAGACCCGGCCGGCGAGACGGGCCTGAGGTCAACCTCATCACGGAGTTGCCATCACGCCGGTCGCAGGACTGCGGCGTGAATCCCATCGCCTGGTAGAGGCAGCTTGCAGGCCTTTTCCGTGAGCGCAGCATTGGAATACGGAGTGAACCCCATCGGCATGCCATCGCTGAGATGGCTTTGTCCTCGTAGGCTGGGAAGAACGCACCCAGGTGAGATCTTATGAATTGTATTCTGCTGCCTATGCTAATGGCCAAAAGCCTGATGGATTTTATTTTTCTCATGGTAGAGAAAGTATTAGTCTGGATTTCACGTGTATATTTTGCATGGAGTGATTGTAGTCACCGAGAATAATTCAAGTGCTTGTGAGTTGTGATATGCTGATCTATTAATGAATTGTCTCTTTATTGAAAAAAAATTATGAATTGTCTATGAAATGCCTCTTTTTGTGTTTTTCTTTCCCAACATCTACTAGACATCTAGAATCTGAGGATTCATATTGTAATCAAGTTAGATTTAGTTAGCTTCATGTATTATTTTTCATATTTTTCAGAACAAAAGGGCTGACTGATTTTGTGTTCCTTTAGGAAAATGTACCATGTCGAGGATACCTAAGCAACCGCGGAAGACCAGTTCTCCAGGATGAGATGCAGAAAATGTACAACTCGACAAATATTGTTTACAAGGTCCTGCACAAATTGATAACATCTCACCAGGAATGCCTAATGAATCTACTAGCCCAATTAACATAATTTGTAAGTTTTACTATATTTTTTCTAAGATATATATGGCTGTCATTTCCCACTGTTATGCAACAGAACTTCCACTCAGTTACCAGTTGGGGTGGGCATTTGTCGTCCTTCAAGTATTTCGTTTCGATTTTGCCGTGAATAACTTATATAAGTAAACTATGGTGTCATCAGGACATATAGTGTAGACATGAACCATGTGAACTAATTGTTTTTATTCTTCGAGCTTGATATATAAGTTTTATGTTCCATTGTTCCGCAGATCCGGTAGATTATTTGCATTTGCTAATTGTTGTTCTGAACTGAAAAAATTGGTCCTTTAGCATGATGTACCTATAAATCCAAAGCCAAGTTACATACAACTTTCTTTTCTTCCAACTTCTAAGCCAATTTCATTAGATACCAGGAGTTAATTATCTAATTCTATAAAGTCTGATTTATCTAATTGCAACCATATATGTAATCTTGTGAAGACTTTCTTATTTTATCAAGTACATAACCAAATATTACTTTCAACATACATGCTTCACATGCTGAATCCTTAGTGTGGTGTGCGAACTAAGCTAAACTTATATTTTGTTTTATACAGAAGCTCTCCATGTTTTCTACAGAACCAAGATCTACTTATTTTTGTTTTCTACACAAGTAAGCACTCTTTGTTTCTGTACGACTGTTTAGTACTTAGTAACTATTTTTCTTGCACTAGCCGGTGGTATGTCCTATGCAACATTATACCAACAAAAAGCCTAAATACCAATGTGAAGAGATAGCGCCTCACTCTGAGGATACTGCAGTGATGGTAAAACAGCCGTGGTATGTGTTTCATTTGTGCATGTGGAAAGTAGAACTTGTTACTGAAATTTATTACATTTACTTTTATGTTTCAGCTGACTTTGTCTAGAACAAATCTTTTGTGAAGGTTTTTAAGCAACGACAGAACACTGCAAGACAAATCAATAGTAGTGGCAATGGAGAGCGGATGTACCATTTCTCCATGCGGAAACTTGTAGACGTATTCCAACTACTAGAAGAAAATGTACAAGATTCGAAGAGCTGTTCCTGGTCAAGTTTGTAATTGTTTCACGAAAATGTACAGATCAATTGTAAATTATTGTTCTCAAGAAATGAAGTTATTTTACTCAACTATGTTTCGTTATTGTCTATGATAGCATGTGCTCCTTATATGATTGTCATGATACCTAGCTTGAATTTGACCACAACAATAAAATAATAAGTTTTATGTAAAATAAGAAAAATGTCCTGACGTTTTTAGGACGCAAGAATCATACTATAAAGACGATGTGTGGGGCAATTTAGCAAAACGTCTCTAAAAGGATAGACATGCTTTTGTAAACGTCTAATGCCATATAAACACGCTTTGGAAGGGTCTTTTGAAAACTTGAGACGGTGCATAAGAAGACGCTCCTACGACGCTTTACACAAGCGGCTCTACAGGCGTGTAGTGATGCTTTAAAGCGTGTTTAGTACCTAAACTGAGCGTCTCTACATGTCTTTTATGTTGTAGTGTGGGGAGAATGACCGCCGGAGCACCGGAACCCCACCAAATCTTGCATGTGGGCCTATGCTATGTGTCAAAGTGTGGTGCAAGGTGTAATGGTGCAAAAGTGGCTCCCCTAACCCTACCCTAGCCCTAACCCTACACCTAACCCTAACCAGTAGATCAGGCACACCCTCGATCGTGTGATAATGGCTCGAGCTGCGGGTGTATGTGCCAAAGGGTCTCAATCTTGGTTCTCCATGTGTATATGCCATAAGCAAACCTAAAAGAATGAAAAAGTACATTGGTGCACCCTCGCGCGGAGAAATCTAGGGGGGTAGACCCGCCGGGGCACACGTTCCGCTGTTTTGGGGGGAGGAGGGGGAGAACGACCGCCGGAACACCGGAACCCCACCAAATCTTGCATGTGGGCCTATGATATGTGTCAAAGTGTGGTGCAAAAGTAGCTCCCCCAAACCCTAGACCCTAGCCCTAACCCTACGCCGAACCCTAACCAGTAGATCAGGCACACCCTCGATCGTGTGATAATGGCTCGAGCTGCGGGTGTATGTGCCAAAGGGTCCCAATCTTGGTTCTCGATGTGTATATGTCCTAAAAAACCTAAAAGAATGAAAATGTAGATTGGTGCACCCTCGCGCGGAGAAATCTAGGGGGGTAGACCCGCCGGGGCACACGTTCCACTGTTTTGGGGGGAGGAGGGGGAGAACGACCGCCGGAGCACCGGAACCCCACCAAATCTTGCATGTGGGCCTATGCTATGTGTCAAAGTGTGGTGCAAGGTGTAATGGTGCAAAAGTGGCTCCCCTAACCCTACCCTAGCCCTAACCCTACACCTAACCCTAACTAGTAGATCAGGCACACCCTCGATCGTGTGATAATGGCTCGAGCTGCGGGTGTATGTGCCAAAGGGTCTCAATCTTGGTTCTCCATGTGTATATGTCCTAAACAAACCTAAAAGAATGAAAAAGTACATTGGTGCACCCTCGCGCGGAGAAATCTAGGGGGGTAGACCCGCCGGGGCACACGTTCCGCTGTTTTGGGGGGAGGAGGGGGAGAACGACCGCCGGAACACCGGAACCCCACCAAATCTTGCTTGTGGGCCTATGATATGTGTCAAAGTGTGGTGCAAGGTGTAATGGTGCAAAAGTAGCTCCCCGGTGTGACCTTCCTCACATTTAGGCGATAACACTTAGCAGATTTTTCGAAGCGCGTATTAATTGCTCCGAAACCCTGATATATGTGGGGGATGAACATGAAGAGTAATTTTGTATTGCACATTGTCTTAATTAACACTAATAAATATTCATCAAAAAGTAAAACTAATAAAAAAATAAATATAAGTATTAGATGAAATAAAATAGAAAGAAAAACAAATAAAATGAAGTATGGCGCACGGCAAAGAAGGAGTCGCACGGCAAAGGCGGCTTTGCCGTGCACATTGTCTGGCCGCACGGCAAAGGGAGGCCCACGGCAACGTCCCAGCCCTTTGCCGAGCATATTTTCTTTGCCGTGCGGCGTTTATTGGCTTTGCCGTCCTGGCTTCTTTGTCGTGCGGCGTTTGATGGACTTTGCCGTGCAAGGTGACGTTGCCGTGCGGCACTGGTGAGTTTGCCGTGCACTGTACCTTTGCCGTGCGCCACGCTGTAACGTTGCCGTGCGCATAGTGTTTGCCGTGCGTGCCTCTTGCGGCGCACGGCAAAGAAGTCTTTGCCGTGCGGTGCCTCACGGCAATGATAGGCTGCACGGCAGCGCCTGATTTTCCCGTAGTGTGCTGTAATAGCATTTGAATTGTGCTTAAGCTGTATTGTATGTCGTAAATATTATCCAGATGATTCTGTATACTGGGTTGGCCATGTCACTTGTTTTCGTTGCCCTGTTTGATGGCAGCACTGTTGTAAGAGCAACTCTAACAGAGTCCGTAAATTAAGCCGAAACCGTATTTTTTATCCGATTTACGGGTTCGGATCGAAAATGGCACAGAACAACTGAACTCGTTGTTTGGCCTGAAATTTTTTCTCAGGGGAAACTTCACACTTGGACCCCTATTAATACCGAAAGGGCGGTACAGCCCAAAACTGAACGGAATTCTCACCACTCTTCCAGCGCTGTCGTCCGTACAACCGCCTCCAGCTGCCAATTTCTATCTGCTTTGCTAAAATTATGCGACCAGGCTAAGCTCACGGCTGCAGGCGGGACGCCCGGTGAGCAGGCACGGCAAGCCATGGCGCGAGGTGGTGGCGGGCAGCAGCGGCCAGCATCTAGCAGCGGCTCAGCTCCGCGCAGCGGCCGGAACAACAGCAATGAGCGGCCCGAACAGCAGCTAGCACCTCCTAGCTCCACACAAGCTAGCAGCAGGCGTGCGGCACGGTGGCCTGGTTGCATGCGCAGCAACGCGCAGCAGTATCACGCGGCCGATCCGGCCACGCTGCCTGGTCCCGCGCTCGGCTCTACCTTGTGCGCGACCGTTCTTGTCTGACCTCCAAGCTCGCGGCTGTAGCCAGGGGCGCAGGTGGCGGCCGTGTGGGGATATCTAGGTCGCGAATAGTTCTTGTGAAGAAGATGATGACTTTCTGAATACTTTGTTTTTCAGATTTAGTTGTCTGTTCTGCGTCAGCCATTTTACGATCCGTAAATACATTTTCGGAAGACTGAACTTGAGTTTTTGCGTTTGCACTTTTACGGGCTCTGCTAGAGATGCTCTAATGCCGTAGCGAAGATACCCGATGCTTTCTGTCCGTCGGTCATAGGATACCATGATTCAACCACTCCATTACATACTAAGGGCATCTCCAGCGGCGCGATGCATTTTAGCGTCCGCCCGTGTCCATTTGCGTCGATCCTTTTGGTCGAAATCGACCGCGCGTCCGTTTGCATCGGGGGTGGCTCCAGCGGCACGACGCATTTTTTAGGACGAACCATTTTTTTTAAACATGAAACATAATTTACATACTTAAAACATAAAAAATAAACCTAAACGCCTACTGCTCGTCGTCGCTGTGCTGCTCCTCGTCGCTGTCGAGCACGATGAGGTCCGGTATGACCCAAGGCCAGTTGCCATCCGGGGGAGCGTACGCCGGGCGCGCCGCCGCCGGTGCTGGAGGTTGAGGAGGCTGCGGCTGTGGCGGCAGTGGAGGCGCCCAGTGCTCTGGCTGTGGCGGCGGTCGAGGCGCCCAGTACTGCGGCTGTGGCGGCGGTGGATGCGCCCAGTGTTACGGCTGTGGCGGCGGTGGAAGCGCCCAGGCCTGCGGCTGTGGCGGCGGTTCAGGCGCCCAGTGCTGCGGCTGTGGCGGCGGAGGCGGAGGCGCCGCCGACTCCAGGAGCGCCTGTCGTAGTGCTTCATCCGCCGACAGGCCCAGCGGCATGACGGCGGTGGCGTAGCGGGGCATCGGCGGCTGCACAGGCGCGTCGTACTCGGAGACGAGGACGGCGACCTTCGCCATTTCGTCGTCCGTCATGTTGTCCGGGAACTCGAAGTTCCGGCCCTCGACGAAGGCCTGCTGCCATTCGTGGAAGACGACAGCGACGTAGTCATCGCTGTCGTCCTTCACCTCCTCGCTATGGTACACGAGCGCCTCGACGTAGTCGTCGTCGTCGTACACGGCGTAGGCTTCGTCGTCGTCGTCGTCCTCGCGGTCGTCGGCGTCATTGTGCTGCGTCTGCTGACGTCGCGTCCGCGCTTGCTGACGACGCGTCGACGCCTGCTGACGACGTGCCGGCGGTGCAGGGCCGAAGGGATAATCCCTGTCGCCCATGAAGCCTGCCCTTCGTCTCCTGTCCGTCTCCGTGGACAGGTACGTACGCCAAAGCTCCGAGTCGATGGCGTACGCCGGATCGGCGCGAAGGTCCGCCGGCAGATACCGCCTCCTGCGTCGGATCTCCGCCGTCCGATCAGGCTCACGCGCAGGTACTGGAGGGATGGGCACCCGGTGGCAGCTGAGCCGCCAGCCGCCAGGCAGCTACACGCCCGACCAGGCGTCGTCGCACGGCATCCATTTGCCGTGCATGAGCCTCCCCACCGTGACGGGGAGCGGGATCTTCTTGGTGCCGCTGCTGGAGGCCTCAAAGTCATTTTTCTTCCCCATGGCGCTGCGGCGGTGGTGGTGCTACTGGAGGTGTGGTGTGGGTGAAGGAGCGACGCGGCCGGTGGACTTTTAAGGGCGGCCGCGCGCGGGATACGATGCCATTGAAGGCGGCGCAGAAGCCCAGCCGCCGCCCACCAGTGCGCGCGTAGAACAGGCAGCCGCACCATTGATGGCGAAGCCTGCGGCGCAGACGCGGAAGCGCTGACCGCCGAAGCGGTGCCCTCGTGACAGTCTCGCTGCCAGGCGGGCCCGGTGGAGAGGCGAGCGGACATTTTGCGCGTCCGCGCAGCGTCCGCCGAGACGCAAACCTGGCGCATATTTGGGCCAGGTTTGCGTCTCCGCGGACGGCCCGGTCACTTTGCGTCGCGCCGCTGAAGGTGGTGCACGACGCATTTTCGGTCACGGCGGACACAAACGGTCGCCACTGGAGATGCACCAAGTATTTTTCGTCAAGGTGGCATACTGCACGTGTAGAAATATTATGATTTGTATTTGTCATAGCATAGCATGATTCAATCGCATTACGTGGTGTGCTAACCAGTGGCGATCTTGCAGCCCATAGATCGAGATATAAATGAACGATCTAGCCCCAAGGTCAGCTCTGCAAAACTATCTATAAGCTCACAGCCGTTACTAGAAAAATGGCTACTCCTGCATCACGCCCCGATGGTCCAATCCTTCCACGCCATCGATCGTCGTCCTCTCTGCACCCTTTCCCAGTCGACATTCTCTAGGCTCTCCATTGCAGAAATCCGTGGATGGACAACATGGAGCCTAGCACTGGCGCAACCCCACTTCAGGATCAGGCGCTGGCGGTGCAGTCGGCTGGTGTGGCCGACGGGCCACGGCGTCGCCAACGGCAGCTCGCCATGGCAGAAGCGAAGCGTTTACTGCGGCTCGGTGGGCCGATCATCATCAGCTGCCTCCTGATGAACCTCCTTAACGTGGTGTCCATCATGGTCGTCGGTCACCTCGGCGAGGTCCGCCTGGCCGGCGTGTCCCTCGCTGTTTCCTTAGCCAACGTCACCGGATACATTGTCCTCGTACGTACGTCTATCTGACTACTCGATGCTCATCATATTCTCCGTGATTGAGAAATCTGTGTACCTGGTTGTGTGTGCGTGCAGACCGGCATGGCGACGGCGCTGGACACGCTGTGCGGGCAAGCGTTCGGCGCGGGGCAGCACGGCCTCCTCTGCATCTACACGCAGCGCACGATGGTCGTGCTCGCGCTGGCCTGCGTCCCGATCGTCGCCGTCTGGGCTAACGCCACCCGGATCCTGGTGTTCCTCGGCCAGGACCGGGCCATCGCGGCGGTGGCCGGCGAGTTCACCCGATGGCTAATCCCGTCGCTCGGGGCGTACGTGCCGCTGCTCTGCCACGTGCGCTTCCTGCAGGCTCAGAGCCTCGTGCTGCCCGTCACGGCTAGCTCCGTCGTCGCCGTGCTCTGCCACGTTCCGGTGTGCTGGGCCATGGTGTACAAGACCGGCATGGGGAGCAACGGCGCCGCGGTAAGCTACACTATCTCCTGCGGTGTCAGCGTGGCCATCTTGGCGCTGTACGTGAGGCTGTCCAGAAGGTGCGAGAACACATGGACTGGGTTCTCCGTGCAGGCGTTCAAGGGTCTAGGCCAGATCGCCAAGCTCGCCCTGCCATCGGCCATGATGATCTGGTGAGACAATTCTGTGCTGGTCACCGTATAGGAAGTGGAGAGCGGCATTTCTACCATGCACGTCGTCTCTCACATCCACATTATATGAAATATAATTTAGAACCACAAGTTCAATATATGAACTGTTTCAATATTTGGGTTCCAAATGAGGATAGCTTAAAAAACAAGTCTAATATTAAATATATTTTGACAATATTTGAAATTTAACTCTTAAAACTTGGTGAAACTTAAAAAAATTAATGACACCGGGTGATTTTTTGTTGTTGAAACAGTTTTTCTACGTGTTTCAAAATTCGTTCATCATAGTTATAAAAATAACTCGCAATTTCCTTGGAGGTCAAACCATAAAATATATTTATGAAAACAAAACGAAAGTCAACTTTTGGTCATTAAATTCTAGTAAAAGTTCACTTTCGGTCCTAGAACTGCCGTTTGGTTCAAGATGAACCTTGAACTCTTGCAATCATTTCCTTTTAGTCCTCATCCCGGTTGGGCCAGGCAAATACCTGTCGCGGCCGGGTGGCCAAAAACTGAAGGCAACGGTGCAAGGTAGAGAGGTAGGATGATGCTGATAGGTAAACCAAGCAGTCATTCGTGGCGCAACGCTTCAAGTGATCTGGGAGAGGGAGAAACCGAGCGAAGCACATATGGGTTCTACTTTTTTTGCGTTAAGATGTTGTGTTCCACATCTCAGTTAGTTTGTGTTTGGTCTTGTTAAAAATCAATTCGGTTGGTTGACCATTTCTTCTTTCCACGTTAGCGATTTCCTCAACTTCTTCAAAAAGAGATGAAAAGTGGATTATTCTGAGAGTTCAAGGTCTGTTTTAAACTAAAATAATTATTGGAACAAAAAGTGAACTTTCCAAAAAAAAAAATCAAGGACAAGAAGTGCACTTTCTTCTGAAAACAATGCCAACATCAAAATTCGAGTTCAAATGATAAGGGAAGCAGACAATGGTTACATTAAAACTGTGGTGCCCATATCTCAGGTTTCATTGGATTTCATCAGGTTTCAAAATCCATCATGACGTTTCATTGTGTTTCAAAGTTCTGGTTCCAAATATGTCAAAAAACCTATTTTGGGCTTGTTTACAAGATATCTTCAAAACAAATACACATGTTCAAACCATTTTTTAATTTGATAATTCTTCCAACAGTTACAACCGTTTTAAAAATAGGATTGACATTTAAGTAGGTGTAGTAGTGGATGGGAGAAAGAGAACCATTGTGTGAGTCATTTGCACGGAAAAAGGGAGCAGATACTCTTTTGCATATCCAAATCTCAACACAACCACACACAATGGAAGGTGCATGCATGCACCCTAGTGTACATGCTAGAAGTGTATTTATCCTAGGAAGTGTCCATCTATGTTTATATATATATACATATACATACAACTAGTCTGACACTCTGACCTAATAGTATGAATTTACTGTACATGAAGCCTGGAGTGGTGGTCATTTGAAATTCTTATATTTCTATCTGGACTTCTACCAAATCCAGAGCTTGAGACATCGGTGCTGTCAATATGGTAATTGATCACTCAGTTTGCATGAATGGATTCATCAAAACACACCTAATTCTCTGTATTTGATTTTGCAGTGTTAACACCGGATCTTTACTGTACATGATACCATTGGGTCTTGCTTATTCCATAAGGTGCCAGACCTTCCTATTTCCCCATGTATACAATTCTCAAGCACAACCCGTCAATTTTTTTTCTCAAGTACAAGTAGGCAATCAATTCTTGCTTTGATGTAGCACGGTCGTTGCAAACGAGCTCGGCTCTGGGAAGCCACAACCAGCAAAGCTAGCTGCGCGAGTGGTCATGTGCTTGGCCTTCACTGAAGGGCTTGTCATAGCCTTGGCCATGGTTTTTCTTCGACATGTTTGGGGTTACATGTACAGCGACAAGCAGCAAGTGGTGTCGTACATTGCCAGAATGCTACCTATCCTCTCTATATCTTTCTTCATGGATGGACTCCACGGTTCTCTGTCAGGTTTTTTTTATAATATTGCTTGAGTACTAACCCATAATTTGAGGATGATACATGCATGTGTTAACTTCATTATCACAGGCGTGCTTACAGGCTGCGGCAAGCAGAAGATTGGTGCAGGCGTAAATCTGGGCACGTTCTACTTGTTGGGCATCCCAACGGCTGCGCTGCTTGCATTTGTCTTCCATTTTAATGGAACAGTAGGTTTTAGGATGTTGAGAAATGCGTGTTAATTTTTTGACTAAAATTACATGGAGATCTCTGACCACTAAATCTTGTTCGCTTCCAACAGGGACTTTGGCTTGGCGTAGTTTGTGGGAGCTTCATGAAACTTGTGTTGCTTCTACGTATCGCATGGTGCATAGATTGGGAAAAGGAGGTAAATAGTGCATATCTACTAAACTCTACAACGCAGGTTTGAGTATAGACGAGCCAATGCGATACACTTTATTGTTGTTTCTTTTGTATTCCAGGCACTCAAGGCAAAGGATTTGGTCTGTAGTTCATCTGTCGCTGGAGCATGACAGCGACACCCATCCAGTGCCTTGATATCGCTTATCATAAACTTCTTAAAGAAGGGCAAACATAATTTCTTCAACATTTCCTGCCACATTCTTGAATCCTGGGGAAACGTGATTCCTGGTAGATTATATGCACTTAAAAGAGGTTTTGTTGGCAGATTTATTATTGACAAGTTTGCGGCATCGAGACAATGCAGAAAAAAGCTCAACATAAAAACTTATTTTTATTGCATTTGCCTAGTTTGAAATATCAGATATCGAGTTCTTATCGGTTTGATTTTGGCATCTGATGTGGGTATCACATGATATGAACCTATGCCAGAGAAAACCTATCTAGAATTTTTATTTCATTATTCTTGTTCAAAACATGCCTTTATGGAACGCAAAAAATTATGGTGTTTTATCATAATAAATACTAGCAATGACCGGCGCGGCGGCACGCCGCGCTATGTGGTGGCTGGTTGACAGTAATTTTTGGCGGTGGTAAATGTATGTGGGTTGCAGTTAAAAAAAAATCCATTTAGAATTACGTATAATCCAATTTTTTAAGGCTCGGGGTTGTTATCTTTTTTTGTATGGTAGCTCTATAATCAGCTAGTATTTTTTGTGTGCTTAGATATGATTCCTACATATTGTCATTTGGTTGTTGGCTAATCTCGGTGCATGTTTTAGAAACAAAGGTGAGAACATGTCTTAGTGGATTGATTGTGTCTGAGAGAGAAATTTTATATGTTTGCATTGAGTAAGTGGGTGATCGAGACATACCGTGCCCTTTGTTCCATCTTAACTTTATACTGAAATGATAAGTCAGTTAAATGATTAAACATTTCTCTCGAAGAGTATTGGGCCTTCGTAGCCATAGCGGTTTGCACTCTTTTATCATTCGAACAGTATAAGCTTCAATATGCTATTGCGCCCACATATAAAGTATCAGAATTTCATCCGTGTATCTGACCAAAGGGGTGAGTACAACATAGGGGTAAGACAAAGAAAAGAAGCTTGATCTGCTCGGACATGGAGAAATGGATTCTTGTTTGGTCATCTATCCTTTGACACAGGTGAGGGGAATATGGTCGGCCACGGATCGACCTGGAGAAAAGCTTCTATTGACTTGACGTACGCGCCGCACTGGACGACCACCTGAATGTCGTCACTGCTCGCTCCGCGGCAATGTAGGCGGCGTTTAAAGGGCAGAGATGCAGGGATGCCAGCGGAGAAAGCCCGGAGATTTGGCTCTCCGTGGGCATCAGCTCAGCAGCCATCGCCAAGGATGTGGAAGGCAT
Organism: Lolium perenne; assembly: GCF_019359855.2. Lineage (NCBI taxonomy): Eukaryota > Viridiplantae > Streptophyta > Magnoliopsida > Poales > Poaceae > Lolium > Lolium perenne. The sequence continues at coordinate 25,750,164 of NC_067248.2, read as the reverse complement.
GGGAGACGTGACTAATTGGTATGTTCCTCTCTCTTATGTTACTGAGAGCAATTTGGTTCGTATGCTTCACTCGAGTGGGAGAGGCAACCTCAATTTCCTTTGTAGTACTTAGAGAACGTAAAAACTATAGAGCCTTCAGCTCTATCTTTAGTTTGTTTGGTATATTGTATTCTGTTTTCTATATTACAAACCATGTCCTAGTACTATGCAGAGTAGGAAATTATATCTTCGCACTGCACGGAGTGAGACAACAATAGAATAGGTATGATCTTGCAAGAAGTATATAGGGTGAAAAAGGAACCACAAACCATAGTACAATACAATATTAGCAGGCAGTGAGAAGGATACATAACATACACTACACAAGTCTTATTTATACATGCATTGGCTGTTGATGGCAATCTAGATACTGGTTAGCTGCAGCCACCGTCTGCAATGGTTTGGTGTTGGCAGTTAGCACCGTCTGCAAGAATTTGATATTAGGTCCTCCAACACTACTCCCTCCAGCTGGCATCTGCAAGAGTTCACAAATAACTTCACCAAACATATGTTAGCTTCCACCTGCAGACTTGTGGGACTGCTGATTGCCTGACCATATACCTCCTTATGCAACAAAATTCAAACAGTCAACTCTTACTTTTTGCACATGAATTGAGTCTATCTATCTATGTATCTTCCTTGATGAAATAGTTGGCCAACATGAAGTGAACAACAATGTTTGTTAAATGAGGCATTTCAGCAATTATGTATTTGATGCCAAGCATAGGAAATGGGATGATTATCTCACTTTTGTTGATAAAAGAATCAACATATCAAAAACAGAGCTCAAGACTTTCTATTACAAAAGGTTGAACTTTCTTCCTGATCTACATTGTAAGTATAGCTGCCAACTCTGTCAGCGAATGATTTACTAAAAAAATACAAACCACAGAGGCTAAGCACCATAGAATTTCTCAATCCGACAAAAAATGTACTGCTAGCAGTCAACTACCTAACCAAGGCCTAAAGAACTGGCAAGAGTCATGAAAACCATATCTCAGTCTGCAGGATAAAGCAGTGGACAATCTTCACCCAAAGAATAATGTACTTCCGTCTATTGTATAGTACGTTTGTATGGTACAAATTATACACTCAGCAGGCCAGAAAATGTTTGTACGTAGGAACAAATAAACTATTATTCTTACTCTAGCAGAAGCTTATGATGGCAGAACCAAAATTTACAGCGTTGATGCCACTGATACGGCAGCACCATTCTGCCACTGAAAACGCACATATATTCTTGACGCTTCCTATATCAAGTTAATCATCAGCATAGTAACACAATTTAATATTGTCATTCTTCTAGTTTTGTACATAACATCATGGTATTATATTTATATTGCGTATGAAATAAGATGTTCGAACAAAAAAATTGCTCAAATGAATTATTCTATCAAACTCCCTTACCTCCATTAGACCACCCAAACTGATATGAGGATGGCCAAATTAATGGGATGCTTACAGTATGTACCATGTTGTTCTTCAAGAGATTTCCTTGACGTGAAATCCACAGTTCTGAAAGCCGAACAACTTGGTTCACCATAACAGCCAGGTCATGGCATTCAGCTCGGTGCAGCATGGCCAATTCAGGTGTGCACCTTGACCACTGCTGAGAACAATGGCAGCCCTCATCCTTGGCCCGAGCTAGATGTCGCAGCCAATGTTCTCTGATAACCCAGATGTTGTCGTCCTGGACTGCGAGGTGCAGCTGTCGCTGCAACATGCAACGGTCACATCCCCGCCGGATGATTTCCTCAAGCAATGTGGTATCATACTCCTTGACGGCGGCGCGTGCATACATGGCCGGGTCGCTCACAGGCAGGCCGTTGCCAGGCTCCGCTAGCAGATGCGCCAGGGGCTTGTGCCTCCTGCTTGAGGCCTCCATAAAGGAACTTCTCCTCCTGTATCTGCATGTACATTGCAAGAGATCTAAATGAGACTAACTATAATACTTGGAATCAAATTATTAAAGAAAAAGTCACAAACTGGTAGAGACTAGGGTTCTACCGGGTTTAGGGGCGGAGGTTGTAAGGGTGGGAAGTGAGGGCGGAGAGGTTGGGGAGCTCGGCGCCGGCGGCTGGGCGCCGTCGCGGAGGAAGAAGGAGGCGGCTAGGGTTGGTGCGGCGGGGGCTAGGGTTCTCCCGTCTCCCTTCAGGAGACGAGACAGTAATGATACTGAATTATTGTCTGATTAATCTTGAAGGGATACAAGTGTTTATATAGGAGGACGGCCTCCTCGAAACCCTAATTTACTTGGGCTAAGCCCCTAATTTACTTGGGCTAAGCCCATAACTAGCCACTAGTGGGCTTCCTACGTGTATAGGTCAGACCGACCATAACACAAACAGTGATACAAAATTCTGAATTTGAAATTAACATAAACTAAATATCACGTAACAAATTTGTATCCGAATTCAAAATTGGGAAAGCATACATCTAGGATTTGGATCAGCGCCATTCTCTAGCAAGAGCCCAACACATTACCCACCCCCATTGGAAGTGCTATATGCTGTTAACAAATCATCACCTAAAAATTAAGATTCAGATACCAAAAAATACAATATAACAGGAACTAATTAACAACAGTGTGTCCTGGATTATTGTTATCCGATTCATTGGGATCCAGGCCGCACTTCAGGAGCCGATGCAACACCAAGTCGTCTCCTCTAGACGCTGCAGTGCAGAGTGTGATTGGCAGATGAAGCTGACCTCTAGCTAGCATGCGCCTTCAACTCTATGACAAAAGACGAACCCACAACATGGAAGTAAGAATAATTTTAGAGAAGACAATAAAGTTGATTTAAAGTAATAATTTGAAGGTATTATATAGATAGATTGGAGTGAATGTGTTAAACGACATAGAAAGATCACAATCTAGCCTAAGAGAATTTTCTAAGGAGATAGTTTCAGGGATAGTGTATGTTTGGCAAGTGTCATCTAACAGACTAAGAATCAACTTCCCCCCGGCCTTTTGGAAATAGTGAAAAACAGGTTCTGCTGAACTTATATGTATGTGACAATTATTCTTATATTGAGGATAAGATTTGGAGGCGGAGGTAGAAAGTTGGCAGGGAACTTGCAAACAGAATCCATATATTGCATCTCGGAAATCAAACTGGTTATATTTCACTACTATTACAGTCTAGATAGTTTTATGTATGAATAGATAACCATTGTTAGAGACAGTTCACTGCACCATGTCATATGATGGATATGTTATTAAAAGAGCAAAAAATGTGGCCTTCCTAGAGAGAGAATGATTCAACAGAAAACCTCACTACAATATTGAACAAGGGCATCTATTATTATGCACTCTTAGAGAACTAAACTATTGTCACACAAAAAGCAGGGCAACTGAAACTATATATTTTTTTTTATAGCCTCACACTGGCTAGAGAAACACACCACAACACTGTATGCTATCTAAATCACAATGGATAGAGAAGCAGAAGTATCACCCACATATGAACTGATAGGTCTACTTTTATTCAGACTATCCATATAACCCCTCAAGCCATTGTCCTAGCTAGAACATGCGCCCATTCCTTGTCAGTTGTTCCCCTTTTCTACATACCACAGCACATGCTTCTTCTTTATATTATTTTGCACTACACCTTTATCATTTATACATACCGTGTTTCTATATTTTTCCATTTTATTTTGTACAACGAATATTGCCAGTTCTCAAATTCATTTATATTTTTACATAATCCATTTCAGATTTAAATAACAGTTTTCACCGTATGTGCATGAACTGGAGCATTCTATTCCTAGTAATCTATCTTCTATCCAGTCTTTTGAAAGATTTGTAACTCGAATACAGACAAAACTCATGACTTATTTTACGATTATCACTTATCCTACATTTACTGTCTAATTTAGTATGTAGGATGAACAAATAAATTAATTGGATCTCTTCCATTCCATATACTTCAATTCAGTTCTTCTATGTACGATTCAAAAAGAAGTATCGGACCATTTTGCATGAAAAAATATATTTCTACTTTCCATCATAAATTAATAACTTCAAGGGATGACTACAAAGCAAAGCCCCCGATGGCCAAATACACATGTGTTGGTGGTGTTGGCCTGTGTGTGTGTGTGTGGGGGGGGGGGGGGGGGGTCTGAACTTGGAAAAAGAAAAATGGTTGCACATAAAAAAAATGAAGACAAATCATTCTAGCGATTTGAGGAACATATCAAGGCAAAATACATGAACTAAAATCACCAATACGGATATGTTTATCCACCAAGATCTGCTACTATCTAACACATGAAAGAAGAAGCAGCAAGAACATATCAGCCAACTCTGTTGTCAGGTCTCTCAAGGAAGAAGCATAGCAACAACAACAACCACTGCACTACTCTGAGTCTCTGATTGCTCCCATCGAGTGCCCCTTTCAGGAGCAAGAGAAAGTGTAGTCAACTTGGATTCGTGACGCAACAACAGAACTGGCTCGCCTTTGTGCAGGAAGAAAGGAGGCATAGATGATCGAGGGGCAGCAAAGAAAAGCACGGACCATGGCAGTCGTCGCTCTACTGCTGCCAGTACGGCCGTAACTCTAGTGATGTTGTTGCCGTCTGTGATACTCAGCCTCGCCTCCGCAATCATCACGCCGTGGATGCAGGCCATGGGAGGTGATGCGATGAGATCCGGCCACAAAATCGATATAGAAGCGCTGCCGGTCGTAGTTGTTTGAAGGATCTTGATGGCTAGGAGAATCTCAGGGAGAGAGAGAGAGAGGCTACACACCTGTAGGAGAGCCAGCATCGAGATGGCGCCCTGGCCGGAGCGCTCAACTCGCAGAGGATGTGCCGAGGCGGTCGGGCTCCATCGGAGTTGCTCTTCACGACGTGGAGGAGTCGACGGTGGCCTTGTGCAACCCTCCCCACATCACTCCTCCTCCTCGAGCTCGTCGGTGGTGGCGTGGCCGAGACGACGGCATCCTGTCGGAGTCCTCCCCGCGACGCGCCTCCTCCTCAACCTCAAGGCTCATGCTCGTTGGCGGTGAGGTAGCGGAGCCGACGGCGGACTGGCGCCACCCTCCCCACGATACGCCTCCTCGTGCTCGTCGGCGGCGGCATGGCGGAGCCTCCCGCAATGCGCTCGCCGGCGATGGCGGTGGCCTGGCGGAGCCTCCCGCGATAGGCATCCTCCCTATTTTGTGTCCCATGCGATAATTTTTTTAGAGAGAGAGGGGATGGGATAAGGAGATAGGCTAAGCGGTGAAAGCCTGAAAGGTGTCGTGGGAAAAAGAAAACTAAAATTAATGTGTGGCATGCCCACAAAACCAGCACATGCAGATGGAGCCCACCACATGGGAAACCAGTAACAGGATAACGAACCAGAAGATGAAATCGCCACACACACCCACACCTAATTGCTAGACACACCCTAAAGCGCGAAAATAGTGAAAATCAACTACACAGCACAACACGTGTCACCCAGCCATGACCCCTTGAAATGGCCCCAAAATTCTTACAAAAAAGATGTTTGTTCCCAAATAGTATAGTAGTTATATAATTATAACTTTATTAACTAGTTAATTCAGAAATTACTAAATATTAACTAAATAATTAATCCCACAAATAAGATTATTTTACATGTGGAAATTAAGCACAAAAAATCACTAGTGACTATGTGCCTCACAATTATGGGACGAACAAGTAGTGCTGCAACAAGGTCTTCGCAGGTAGGGGCAACAATACAAGGACTTTGGTTTTTGGTGGTGCTCCTTGAGGATCATGTCTCGATTTTTTGAGGGATTGGAAGCCAGGTTGTCACTTTGGTGTTCAGATTTCCCTGAACTTCACCGCAGTGAAAACTGAGATTCTGACTATTCTTACATTGGTTTAGACAGCGTGATGATACAAAGACTTATCAGGACCGTGAAGTTTAATATAATTTTCATTATTTTTACCAATATTTATTCATATTTTACAAAATTCAACTTTTTATTTGATACAAAATTGGGAACCAAATTTAAATCTATCCAAATTGACTAGATATTAGAAAGAAACATATGAATTTATATTTCATTTAAAATTAATTTGAATCAGGTATGAATATCACAGTTATAAATATTTTGATACACAACACAAATTTACTAAGAGTACTTGCAGATCAAGCAACCTTCTACCCTGATGGGTCGGAAATTTATGAACGGTTCGATGGTAGTACGAACCCTACTCCCAAGATAGCCTCACACTAATGTGTCTTTTTAAATATCAATAGTGGGAACTCAAGATACATGCGGGTTAAGTTTAACATTTAAAAAAAAATACAAATATCTCTCGTGGGGATCTGGTAGGAATCCACTCGCTTCTCACTTCCTGTCTATATGTCTTAGGGAGAGAGGAAACCACCTTTTTCGATAAAGGGCTCTTTATTACTTACAATTTAAGCATTATACCTGGTCTCTGCATATCACGGATGCACACAGCCGTGAGAAGGAACCACCTAAAAGCTAGGTTTGGAGAAAAAGAATCATTTTGCCTCCTCTATTTGTAATAGCTGACTAATTACATGAATCAGTAAATTAATCCAGAAAGAACTAGTACCCAACCTATGCCATTCCGACACAGGTACCAAAACAGAAACCTACTCTGATACACACACAACTAAGAAAAGGAATATACATCTCAAAAGAAGAAAAGAAAAGGAATCTAGAAAATCCCATTAAGTACTGGCCACCTCGGATCTCCACCGTAGTTTTATTGTTTGAGATTCCACTCAGCCTTTCACTCTCCCCAAGATGGCGTACAACATAGGTTTAATTTATATTATTTTTGAAATATAATAGATGTTACCAATATCTATACTGACCTTTTATAGTTCTATAAAATTCATCTATAATCAACCTGTAATGGTTACTACCACATTTTCTCTCTTAATTTTAGGGATTGCAACCTTAAACAAATTTCTATCTGTCAATGATTTTGGTCTTTCCTATCATCACAAATAACTCATCTTCTACTAAATATAAACTATATATCTAGCAGAAGTTAAGTAGTTTTATCCCAAAGCCCCAGTACCTTGTAAATTGAACCCAAGTGCATTTGTAGAAGAAATAATTCTTTAAAATATGAGAAAATAAAATATGTCAAAATCACATGCCTATGTTTATTATAATTTGTTAAACTCTGGTAAACCGTATCACACATGCATGGAGTGTGTGTGTTTTATTATCCATACAAATATTGGTAGCCATATCTGAACTGGGTTACCCATCTAAATTTTATGGTCTCGAAATGACTTTGGTAGACGGTTTGTAGTGTATGGTTAAGTGTAAGAAATTATGATGTTATAAATAAGAAGCTTGTCACTGAATTTTTTTGCGGGGCTTGTCACATATTCTTTTTATGTGACTTTATTTTATATTTTTTTAAACTATTCCTTACATGTTGCACTGGGTTCAATAATTATTTGGTAACATGTGGGTCTTCTATACTTTGTTTTGAAGAAGCGCGGCATGAGCGCCTTCCCGATGCAGTTATAACTATTGGTATTAAAGTAAAACCATAGCATAATTGTGTCCATTGGGACTATGCCTCAGTGCCTACAACTACCATGGCACGATTGCGTTGTTGTAGTGTTGTTTCCCAGTGATCCGAGTCCTTGATGACTTCGGCGGGGGTTTTCTCTTTTTAAAATTCGTTATTTTTGTGTGTGTACATTCTTGATATCACGACTAGTTCTTCACACTACATTGTTCAGACGCTAGAAGTAGTTAGTATCTTCTTGATATTAATATATTCCCTTTATTGAAAATATGTTTGACTATGTTGGCCACAATAGGCCATGATTCAAATATGCTAATGCTGTGTTTGGATGCATAGAATCCTCTATGGAATTGAATTGGATTTTCAGTTTCCAAATCTGAGATGGAAATGAATTGGCTCTGAAATTGAATTCGGCTGTTTGGATGTGCTCGGAATTTCATGTTGAAATCGAAGGGTGAATCTAATTCCAAATCCTGTTTTGGATGTAAAAACTCTGGAATTTGGTGTTCTGCTGAATTAGAATGTATATATATTATTTAGCACACACGATACAAAATAAATTGACCACAACTCGAATAAAAAAATCATCCCTATCGTTCCCCGCTCCGGCTGTCACTTGCTGGCGAGGCAGCCGTCATCTCCGACGCGGGAATCGCCTGGATTCCCCTCCCCGACGCGGAAATCTCCTGGATCCGCCCTCTATGAGCCATGCGCCGCCGCCTGCTAGGGGCCGAGCGCCTCCGCTCGCGGCCAGGACCGAACGCCGAGCGCGCGCCTCCGTTGTCCAGAGCTCGCGGCAATGGCGCCGTCGTCACCCTACCGTCGCCCTTTGCCTCCGCTCGCGGCCAGGGGAAAAGCTCGGGGAGATGGGGCGCGTGGAGGAGGAGGCCCGGGGAGGGGGGATGCGAGGCAGGGAGAAGAAGGGGAGCAACCTGCGCGCCGGCGGCGACCAGCATGCGCTCCATCGGGAGGACCTGCGAGCTCCTTCCTGCGTGTTTCTCTGGAGCGACGAGTCGAGCGACGAAGGGGTACGCACTGCGGCCTCGCGACCTGATTCCGCGCGATTCAGAGGTGCTGAGCTCGGAAAGTTTTGCGCGGCCTTTACACGCGACGAAGCGGTACCGCGGAATTTGCTCACGTTTCCACGCTTTAATTCTGAGTACAGTCCAAACGGCGAAAAGTGACCCTAAATTCCAGATTCCCTGATTCCATGCCCAATTCTAGACATCCAAACACAGCATAATAGTAAATATGTCATGAAATACCACTTGGTGGCGGGTGCTATTCAGACCCAAAATGTTAAAGCAAAAAAGGTACACATGTGCGGATGGCGAGGACATGCATCACTGTAATAGTTTTCTTTGCATGAACGACTCGGTGTTATCTAACCTACACTACAACTTGTCTGCTTACACACTTCAGAAAATGCAAGGAGTATATTAGCATGTCCATTTCTATCAGTTTTTTTAATGCAATATTTGGTTGCGTAGAAGTATCTAGGTTTCCAAACTAATTTTCTAGATTGTCTAGAAATAATTGCTAGATTTTTTAGAAACACTTACTATTCTAACCGAATAATAGGTTTACTGAAAGATACTAACAAATTCCTCTATGCAATTTTCAAGCTGTTGTGTTAGAATTATAGGTCGTTCCAAAGTAATTACAATGTTCTAAAAAATCTCATGTTCGAAAGAAATTAAAATTTTCTCCAATATAGATCCCGAGCAAGTTACCATATTATACAACTACTCCCTCCAATCCATAATAGGTGCCATGTGGTTTTAGCTCAAATTTGCTAAAGTTTGAACTAAAGTCACAACACTTATTATGGATAAGAGGGAGTACAATATTTTCCCTAAAAACTTGTGAATTATGTAAAAATAATTACCTTATTTTCGCTAAAAGCTCATATTATCTAAAAACAACTATCATATTTTACCTAAACACTTACTAGATTATCTAAAAAGTATTCCGTATTTTGGTTAAGAAATTACTAGATTATCTAGAAACAGCTTCAAGATTTCCCCCAACACTTAGCATATCATCTAAAAACAACTACCTAGTTTTCTTTGATACATGTCCTAGGTTCTCCCATGCAGCTGCAGGTTATGTAGCAACAAATTATCAGATTCCTCGATAAAGATACCATACATTTTTAGACGGTTGAAAGATTTACAAGTTATTTAGACTCCAGGTATAAAATGTAGTACACTATATTTCTTTCTCAATGCTTCACATTCTGTATTATATTGCACTTTGTGGAATCGATTCAGACATCGGTTTAGGACCGACCAACAAAGTTTTTCTTATTATTAACGCCACAATGAAGGTCCCACTGATTATCTTATGCAAAGATGGATAATATGGTGGGAATCTGATGTTGTTAATTACTCAAAGGGGTAGTAAGCGGGATAAAAATGCAAGAATATAGAACGAGGTATTCGAAAACTATAAGTTATCATGCTTGTGCCACCCAAAAAAAAATAAAAAACCAGTTAGATAAAAGAAACGTATTTTCGAGCTACTACCATTCCTGTTGCAGCCTCCTTGATTGCCTTTGATTGCCTCTTCTCCACTGCCGCATGACACCTCTGAAGATTCCCGATTTGGAGAGAATTTTGATTGGAAGTGTAGAGAATAGAGACTGTGTCTCCACGGGATGATAATATAAAGAGTGGTAGGCCACATCTGTTAGAGCATGTCTAACAGACCCCTTAAAACACCCAAACCCGTATAATAACTGCCAGAATACGGGTTTGAGCTCTACCCGGCCGTCTAGCAGGCCCCGTAAAAACGCCCCCCCGCTTCGATTTTTGCTGGTTTCGATTACGGGGCGGGCCTTCGCCCCTTACTTGTGCGGGGTGGAAGGCCAAATACAGGGCCAACCCCCCACTCGTGGCGGGCTGAAATTTTAGAAAATGTAACTGTTTTCGCGATTCGCCTCGCCGGAATCCGGCTAAATTCCGGCGAACTGTAGCCGGGGCGGGGCTGGGCGAGCGCCGCCGGGGGCGCGAGCACGGCCGGGGGCGGCGCGAGCATGGCCGGAGCGGGGCGGGCTGGCCGGAGCGAGGCGGGCGAGGGCAGCCGGGGGCGGCGCAGCCATGGCCGGGGCGGGCGAGGGCGGCGCAGCCGGGAGCGGGGCGGAGCGGTGCGGCCGGGGACAGCGCGCGGCCGGGGCCGGGGCGGGGCGAGGCGAGGCGAGGGCGGCCGGGGCGGCGTGGCCATGGCCGGGCGGGGCGAGGGCGCGCGGTCGGGAGCGGGGCGGGGCGAGGACGGCCGGGGGCGGCGCGGCCGGGGGGGGGGCGGGGCGAGGCGAGGGCGGCCGGGGGCGGCGCGGCCATGGCCGGGGCGGGGGAGCACGGTGACCAGGCCAACAGTTGGCTAGAGGAAGAAGATGGAAGGAGTTTTTTTTTCGATTCGGCATATTTTGGGAATATTCCATTTTACAGGGTGAGTTTACAGGTTCTGCTAGATTGGACGCGTTTTTGGCCGGTGAAAAACGAATACAGGGTCCTCTACTCGCGTTTTAAGGGGCGAAAAAATACGGAACCTATTACACATGCTCTTATTGAGTCAAGATTGACACATCTCTCCAGAAGGTACCCTAAATAGACACTAGATCGACTTAATTTTCAGAAGTCCTCCTATACTCACCTTAATTAGTGCTTTTACGGACCAGCGGTTAATTCAGGAACATGTGTATGCCTTTTACCGAGAGCTGCTGGGCACCTCCGCAACTAGGTGCTGCGGGTTGGCCCCTGAGACGTGGCCAGAGCAACATCGGGTGTCGCCTGAAGAGAATAATAACCTTGCCCTCACCTTCTCAGAAGCTGAGTTGGAGAATATCATCAACGACATGAAGACCAACACTGCTCCTGGTCCAGACGGTCTCCTAGTGATCTTCTTTAAGTCTTTCTGGCCCCTGGTGAAGCGGGGAATTCTACATATTCTTAATGACTTTGTGCTGGGGCGCATAGACATTGCTCGTCTCAACTTTGGGATTCTCTCCCTCATACCCAAGGTGCCGGGCGCGGACCAGATCACCCAGTACCGTCCAATTGCTCTGATCAATGTTATATTCAAAATCGTGTCCAAAGCCTACGCCTCTCGGCTGGACCCGGTGGCCAATAGAATCATAAGCCCACATCAAACTGCGTTCAACAAAGGCAGAAACATCCTCGATGGGCCCCTTGCGCTCATTGAAATCATACACGAGATTAAGTCCAAGAAGCTGGGAGGGATCCTTCTTAAGCTTGATTTCGAGAAAGCTTACGACAGGGTGAATTGGAATTTCCTTGCGGAGGTTCTTAGAGGCAAAGGGTTCGAGGAGGGTTACATCCACCGTGTTTCCCAACTAGTAGCAGGTGGACAGACTGCTATCTCGATCAATGGGGTGATCGGACCCTTCTTCCGTAACAAGCGAGGGGTCAGACAAGGGGATCCCCTCTCTCCGCTGCTGTTCAACTTCATTGGGGAAGCTCTGTCCGCAATCCTCTCTGCTGCCGGGAGGGCGGGCCACATACACGGGGTCGTGCCGCACCTTTTCCCAGGGGGGATCTCCCACCTCCAGTACGCGGACGATACTCTAATCATGATACAAAACTCAGACGAGGACATTGCGAATCTGAAGTTTCTCCTTATGTGTTTTGAGGAGATGTCGGGGCTAAAAATCAACTACCATAAGAGTGAAGCTATTGTCATGGGTCAGTCATCCAGGGACCAGAAACAAGTTGCCAACAAGCTGAATTGTAAGTTGGGGGCTTTCCCGTTTATTTATTTAGGTCTGCCCATATCGGACCGAAAGTTATCTCTGGAGCAGTGGCTCTTCCTGGTGAGGAAGCTGGCGGTTAAGGTGGAACCGTGGCTGGGAAAACTTATGTCCTCGGGTGGACGCTTAATCCTATCCAATGCCTGTCTAGACAACCTTCCAATGTTTGCTATGGGTTTGTTCTTACTCCATGATGGGATCCATGCGAGGTTCGACACCCACAGGTCCAAGTTCTACTGGGAAGGAGCGGGACCAAAGCGCAAATACCATATGGTCAATTGGCCCACGGTGTGCAGGCCAAAAGAACTTGGGGGTCTTGGCCTGCCCAATACCAAGAAGATGAACCAGGCTCTCCTTCCCAAATGGGTGTGGAGGTTGTATCAAGAGGAAGACACCATCTGGGCAAAGCTGATCAGAGCTAAGTATCGCGATGCCAATGACATTTTCAGTGGCAATGGGCAAGGGGGCTCGCAATTTTGGAAGAGCCTGCACAAAGTGAAACACCTCTTTAAAGTGGGGGCAAAGCACTTGGTGCGAGATGGGCACCGCACCAATTTTTGGTTGGACTGGTGGATTGAGTCGAGACCCCTCAAAGAGCTATTCCCGCTTCTGTTTGCTATTTGTGAGGACGAATTGGTGTCGGTTGCTATGACCCTTCAAGGGGAAGGCCTAGCCATTAGATTCCGTCGCTCTCTGGATCAGGAAGGGACGAGGCAATGGAGGACCTTATGTAACTTGGTTGAGGATGTGACCCTGGTTCATGGCAGGGACCAGATTCGCTGGCATCTGGACAGCTCGGGCTGTTTCTCGGTGAAATCGATATACTTCAAATTGTCTCAGGGCTCGTCGGTGGCAGACTTCAAGGACATGTGGGAGTCCAGGGTGCCTTTAAAGATTAAAATCTTCTCTTGGCAGCTGGCCCTGGATAAGCTTCCATCTAACCTTCAGATTGCAACTCGCCACAGACCATCGACGGGCGGGTGTTCCTTATGTGGTGCACCGGAAGACGCAACCCACATTTTTTTCAGCTCCTCCTTGGCGCAATTCGCTTGGGCGGTGCTGCGCCAGTTGCTGGGATGCAATTGGCGGCCAGCTAACTTCCCACAATTTCATGCTATCCTTTCGGGTTTTGCGGGCTATACTTGCCGCATTTTGTGGGTCTTATTCTTAGCACAATCCTGGGCGCTTTGGACGATCCGTAACAAACTCACTATCGAAAAGAAAATCATTAACCATCCCGCTGACTTTATCTATAAAATTGTGATTTTTCTTCAGCTCTGGAGGCCCAAGTTCAAGGGCATGGAAAAGGAAGGACTAAGCTGGATGGAGCGCGAGCTGCGGGAACTCTAACAGTCGAGATCGACCAGCTAGCCATGGAACCGGAGTATGATATAATACAGTACTTGTTCAGAGTCCGGCGAGGCGAACTATCGGGGTTTGGTCGGAGCAGCAGCCGGCCGAGCCTGCTCATCGTTGACCGCTCCGGCGTATACTCCACGGCTCACGGCGGCTACATCCGCAAGACGCGCTACCACCGCTACCGCGCCCTGGCCATGGATCTCGCCCCTCTAGTCAAAGCCTACCGCTCGCTGCAAAAGCTTGGGATGAATCGCTGGCCTGGGCACGACGACGAAGCAAGGGAGGAGATCAATTGGTGGAAGCACAGGGTCATGGACGCGTACTGGGATGCCGCGCCCGAAAAGCTCAAGGCGAGGGCCATTGAAAGGTATTTCAGGGCGCGGTACCAGCGCCGGATGCTCTATCCTTTTCTGGGGTGTGGGGTCGCGATCATAGTCGGCGGCGGTCTGTTGAGTCTGATCCGGCTTGGCTTCCATCTCCTGTTGCCGCTGCTGGCCATCTGCTTGCTTGCATGGCTTCTTGTTGTCATGACCGAGCGATTTGTCACCATTAGGTGGGCTCTCTTCCGCTCCGAGATACATAACGTGTTAGAATTTGAGTTGTCAAACTGACGATATTTGTAACACCGATTATATTTCACTTTGAACCATGTATATATGCTATTTCTAATATTGTACTTACTTCAATTGTTCGGAAACAAGTGACTCCAATTTATCTATAAATCTAGAAAAATCTGGGTCACTAATTTTTGGATGGAGGAGGTATATAATTTGAGTGAACAAGTTGGTCAAAAGAAGTTGACGTCGTGGCTGCTTCAGCAGCATGACACCAACATACAATCTAGAAAATGAACAAGAACTCGTAAGTATGCAAACTATGTGTGTATCTAGCTGGACCATGCAATAGGTGACAATATGATTAATAGTATACTTAAAAACCTCACTAAAATCATGCTAAATATCGAGCTATATATCATGACCCTTTATGGGTCACTTGCTATTGTAAGTCCTTTAGCATGCCATACAGTTCCGCATTACTTGTTTCTAGATTCTGTGACTGCTCCAACTCTCGTTTCTTTAGAAATTCCAAGCCGTCGTCTTGTCCACCGTCAGGAGCTGCACCCTCGTTTATAATTTGGAACAGTTCTTCTTCATGGTCCCTCCCGCCTTTCATAGCTTAACTAATAGAAGAAAGATATAAAATAAGTTTTGCATTAACATAATTGCGGTAGTAAATGTAAATGGAGCGTGAAATAATAGAATAGTAGAACAAGTTTTGTGAGCAATAATCCTATTTCTATATTCTCCATATCCATTTCTCCATTCTCTATTTCTTTTTCTATTTCTAATTCCTATTTTCTATCTAATAATCATGTTTTGCATTAACATAACTACAGTATTACATATAAATGGAGTGTGAAATAATAGAATATAGGGATTTCTATTTTCGTGCCCTCGGGTCCTTAGTTGTGCTCAGTTTTCCCCAGCTCCTTAGTTTTTCCTCAGTTTTACCCAAGCGTTTGTCTGAAACCATCACACGTGATGTAACGCCCGGTTGCCCGACGGTTGACCGTTATCTTCTGACTAGTGGGGCCACGTAGAGCCTGCAAAGACACGTTAGACCATCCATCTTTGTTTGACCGTAAGCATCGCTGTATCCCTGACCAAAACGCGAACGAGTGGGGCTTCGCTATATCAAATGACAAGTGGGGCCATGGCGCTGATACAAGGGGCAATACACGGGTAGGATTAGATTTTTAAACGGAGCTCTACAGCGATGGCACGGAGGAGGTGGCCTGCGGAGTGCCGAGATGAGATCGACGTCCACAAAGAACTGCATGAGGCGAGACCAGACGCATTAGATAGATATGAACTAGACGCGTTTAACCATGCAAAGAAGAGAAGAAATGGTCAACGACATCGACGACTACCTCAAAACTTTGACTGACCGTGTCCGACACGAACGCGAGCAATGTAGAGAAAACTAGTGTCTCTCCTTTCTGGCGTGTATAGATGGGTGCTAGAAGAGTGTGGTGGCGAAGGGAAAGACCTCGCGGTGGTCTGTGGCGTCCAACATAGCGGGGCGGCGTGGCCGTGCCCACATCGGCGTGGATGCATGTTCGGCATTGGCATCAGCATGTACGTTCGGCATTGGCCTCGGTGGTATCTCTGGTGTGTCAGTGATCGAATGAGGGGACGGGATTGAGGGTGCATCCCGACGGTGACCTAGCAGTGGCGTCGAGCATAGCCGTTCTGACCATGCCGATATCGGCATCGGCAAAGTTTGGAGGCTGTGGTGCTCGAATCAAGGAGGGATTTGTTTCTTGTACGCCAAAAGTGATTTGAAACAAGTTTCGTGTTGAAGGTTAGGTAACGAAAGTTTGTAAGTAAGCCCAAAATTATACTAGCGCCATGGTGAGGTTCTTTTTGATAGAGCTATACGGTTGGGCAAACTTTTTTGACACTTTTTAGATAGGGTTCCTTGTTGTTACACGTATGGCATCATGTATGGCAAATTTGGGATCATTTGGAGATGTTCGAAAAAATCACTTTGCTTAAACGCATGCCGTTTCGTCTCACTGAAACCAGCTTTTCTAACAAGGTGATTTATTCTACCTCCTCTAAATGACCTCAAATTTCATACAGCTGATCTTCTATACATAGATAGATAGATTGTTTCGTTTTTATATTTTTTGAACTTTTTATTTCCCTTTTATAATATCCAATTGATTTTCAGGTCAAAACCTCGAAAAACAGCATCATGTATGGCATCATTTTCGCCATAAATTTCAAATTTTGTGAAACTTTCCCTTTTAGATATTCCTTGTTGTTATAGATATGGCATAATGTATGCCAAATTTGGTTAGGTCTCACTTTGAAACCAGCTTTTGTAACAAGTTAGGTTTTTTCGACCTTCTCAAAAGGGATTTTTTTCTACCTTCTCTAAATGACCTCAAAAATCATACAGACGATCTTCTATACAAAGATAGGTAGATTGTTTCGTTTTTACATTTTTTGAACTTTTATTTCCCTTTATAATACCCATTTGTTTTCAGATCAAAACCTCGAAAGTTAACATAACTAGATGGTGAACCCTTCCAAACTTCAAATACAGAGATAGATAGATTGGTTCGTTTATCATTTTTACCGTGAATAGTAATGGCTACAAGAAATCGGTGATGGTCTATCATTTTTTGCGAGAAAAGTAATGGCTACAACAAATCGGTGATGGTTTATCATTTGGGATTTTCGTGAAAATTAATGGCTACAACAAATCGGTGACGGTTTATCATTTTTTGCGTGAAAATTTATGGCTACAACAAATCGGTGATGGTTTATCATTTTTTGCGTGAAAAGTAATGCCTAAAAGAGTTTATAATTTTTAGCGCGTGAAAATAAATACAGAAAACCGCCATTTAGCAAACTTAGAGAGTGGAAGGTAACCGCCGACAGAGAGAGGGAGGGGTTATCCTGCCCGTTAGATCATACGATCAACGGTCGGCGGGCACGATCCGCGTGACATGGGCTAGACCAATCAGGGCAATGTTGCACGTGTGAGAGAATTTGTGGAGGGAGAGGGCAAAACTGAGTAGTATCAAGAAACCAAGGGCACCTATGTAATAAACAGACTAAGGGATTCAAATATGAGATTTAAAAAATGAAAAATGCGTGTTTTGTAGAATAAAACCCATCTTGGCCTATCTCAAACTATTTGCAATACAAATATACATGAGTGTGAGAATTGTGGCCTCATTTAGACAAAGTATGTTTTGGGGAAAGCTGTTTTGGGAAGGGCTTATTGTGGAAAACCATGCACCTTCATAGCTACTAGGTGATTTGAGAAGGCCTTTGAGAAGTGGCAATTTGTGGTAAAACTTGATTTATCTATGACTTATCTATGTTTTGAGAACTGGAAATTTGTGGTAAAGACTCCATGAGTATGTGCCACTATTTTTCGGAATTTTTGCACATTAAATGACTCATTTAACTAGTTAATCCCATTTGTTGACTGTCTGTTGACCAGCTACTTGAGGGTAAATCGAGCATATTGCACTAGCCAAGTACTAGCACTCAAGGGGAAAACTGAGCACACAAAAAATGCTAGTATAATGCTCGAGGTTATAACTGAGTATATCTAAATTTTCAGGGTTAGACTCGAGGACGCGTGTTGCGGTGCAGAAATGAAAGACGTGCAATATTTGACGCGTAGACGCCGGTCGCGGTGCAGAAGTCGAAGACGTGCAATCGTGGACGCGTGGCGCATTGCAGAAGTCCAAGACGTGCAGACGTGCAGCGGTGGACGCGTAGGACGCGGGTCGCATTAACCACCACTAGCCTTTATAGACGCCTCCTCCCACTATCTCTGTCACTCTCACTCGCCTACGCAACGCCGCCTCTCTCACGTCCCATCATCTTCTCCAAAGCAAAAACCCTCTCCCTCTCCCTCTCCTCTCGCCGGCGAGATGGACAAGGAGAATGCCAATCCCATCGTCCACGGCGCCGTCGGCTCCAAGCGCGACGCCTCCCTCTTCGACGCCGTCCCCTCAACGGACGTCGCCGCCGTCCCCTCAACGGACGTCGCCGCCGCCTCCGCCGGTGCATCGGAGGCTGCTGCCGCCGGTCGCGGTCAGATCCCACCGGGATGGGACCCCTACGAGCCGGTGCCGTACGTCCCGCCCGAACCGCTACGACACCTCCATAGAGGACCCATGGAACGAGGTAATAACTACGGTTTGCTTCCTTTTTTGTTCCCCATTCCTTTTTGAACCCTATTTGTGCTGGTGTAGATGGATCTGTGGATGGATGAGTATTGGGCTAATATTTGCGCCGATTTTATTCCATTTTGCTTTGATCCCTCCTTGATTTCGTTCAAGATTTGGGTTTCGGCCGTTCGGTTAATTTATGCAAGTAATAATGGGATCTCAATCAGTTAATTTATGCAAGTAATCATAGGATCTCAATCAGTTATTTTATGCACGAATCAAAAGATATCAACCGTTTAATTTTGCAAATAATCTGGAATGTGTTCAAGTTCAGATCTGGAATCTGTTTCTTTGCCTATGATGAATCGGTGGGCACAGATTTTTACAGGGAGGGTTCAGCGAACCATTTCCGTGTACAAATCTGTTGTGCATGAGCTTTGGTTCGCTTACACCGGCCCGGTAGACATATAATCGTGTCCACTCTAACTGAGGCTGCCTCTGTTTTTCCTAACTTTGTTATCATGCACGTTTGCAACTCATTCACTAATAAATTCCCGTTTGATATGGATCAGCTGTCGGCAGCGACGTCGGGCAGCGACGACGAGCACCATGACGTCAAGACTCGCCAGGTGCTGCGGAGGCTGCAGGTCGGCGTATGTCTCCTACCTCGACGTCGCCAAGGGTGTCTACAGTGCCCCTTACTGCACTAGGAGGCTCGGCGGCACTGACTTCAACTGCGTCCTCACGCATGCCGAGAACATCGGCCACACCAACCCCAAGGTCGGCGCGTCGGTGAACCCCAACTCCTTCCGCGCCAAGCACTTGGCGCTCGGCATGCACCTCCGCAGCATCCAGCGGGTGGAGATCTCCGGCGGGCGCATGCCTCCGCTCAAGCCCAAGGCTCCCAAGGGGAGCAACAAGTGGAGGCAGAGGCAGATGGGGTAGGCGGAGTCCTGGACGTGTGCTGCTGCTGCCTCCTCCATTTTGTTGTTGGGATCCCTTTGTTGTTAGTTAGGGATCCCTCGTTGTTATGTTGTTAGTATGATGGTGCTGTACTGCTGTGAAGAACCTCGAACCCTACTATGTTTGGCTGCTGAATGCAGCTTATTGTCTATATTATCTATCCCTATTCTACTATATGACCTTGTGAATTTATCGTACATTCCCTGTAGATTTGCTTCTAGATTTAACTACATACATATGGACCAGATGGAGTACTAGATTGGGCTCCCTACTAGATTTGCTGCCATATTGGGAAAACAACCAGGGCCAAAAGGCACAAATAATAATTGAAGAAAGACAGAAATGCAAGCTTCTCTAGATTTGATACTAATTATGTGAAAAAAGGCAGAGAGAAGGAGGCATAAAAGGTACTCTTAAAAGGGAAATGCCAATGGCCGAGAGAGACAAAACCCAGCTCCTGCTCACGTGCAACCAAACGCAATCTCGTCCTGTCCCACGCGGTCCCTTTCTACCAGCCCCACGCAACGCGGGCCCACACGACGCGGCCCCACACGTCAGAACGGAGCGGTCAACTTAACGGGAATCCTGCCGTCTGAGCTGCCTTCTGCGGGTTTCAAACAAGGACTTGGGGAAAAGTGAGGAAAAACTAAGGGGCTGGGGAAAACTGAGTACAACTAAGGAACCGAGGGCACGAAAATAGAAATCCCTAGAATATAATAGAATTCTCCAACTCTATCTCCATTTCTATTTCTATTTTCTATGAAATAATCCTAAAAAATACAATCTATTTTAATCATATTTTCTATTTCTAAGCAATAATCATATTTCTATTTCCTCCATCTCCATTTCACAATTTCTATTTCTATTTCTATTTCTTATTTTCTACGCAATAATCCTATCTATTTGTAAGAAAAATAATAAATAATCCTCAATAATCTTTTCTATTTGTAAGCAATAATACTAAATAATCTATATAGGAATTACAAAAAGAAAAAAAGAGAAAAATTAACCGCCGGTGTGGGTAGCCAGCGGTTCACACGCCGGCGACCTCACAACGGCGGTGCTCCACGGAAGGAGGAGGGGTGGAGGAGGTGGCACCTCACCTGCTGTCATCGAGGATGGCGGCGGAGCAAGCGAAAAGGGGAGGACGATGGCGGCGGTGCGGCCAAGGGCGGGCCGCGAGGGTTGTCGATGATGGCGGCGGCGGAGTGACGTCTGGACGGCGAGAACGACGGAGTCGATTGCGAGAATGGCGTGCAAGGCTTCAGCGATGCGGCAACTGAGTCATCCCGGTTCGTGTAACAAACGGGGAGGACGAAGTGTCCATTTATATACTCAAGGACCTTTAGTCCCGGTTGATAATATCAACTGAGACTAATGGTTCTAATATTCCGGTCGGAGTCTCCAACAGGGAATAAAGGTCCAACCTTTAGTCTCGGTTGGTTATACGAACCGAGACTAAAGGTAATTTTCAACTGCCGCTTCGTGCTTCGTTCGCGGCGCAAAATGACCTTTAGTCTTGGTTGGAGGTACCAACCAGATTAAAAGTTCCTTTTTCGGGGATTTTTAATTTTCCCATCCTTTTTCACATTTTGCAAATTGTCAGAATATGAATTAAAATAAATGTTGCATAATTTAAAATATGGTAAAACTTTAAACATGAAAATAATTTCAATTTAGCAAAATAATTCAAAATAATTTTATATTTTCTAAAATGAATGTTCTAACTAGCTAAACTATTAACCTTTTTGCCATTTTCAATTAAAAATGCACTAAACCATATGTTTTGCATAATTTAAAATATGGCAAAAATTTAAATAAGAAAAATATTTTAATTCAGAAAAATAATACAAAATAATTTTATGTTTTTCTAAAATAAATATTCTAACTAGCCAAACTATTAACCTTTTTTCCATTTTTCAATAAAGAATTCATTAAATCATATGTTTGGCATAATTTTAAAATAAAAAAACTTTAAACACGAAAAATATTTTAATTTAGAAAAATAATTCAAAATAATTTTGTGTTTTCTATAATAAATGTTCTAACTTGCCAAACTATTAACCTTTTTGCCATTTTCAATTAGAAATGCATTGAAACAAATGTTTTGCATAATTTAAAATATGGCAAAACTTTAAACATGAAAAATATTTAATTTAGAAAAAAATACAAAATAATTTTATGTTTTTTTAAATAAAGTTCTAACAAGCCAAATAATTAACCTTTTTGGCATTTTTCAATTAAAATGCATTAAATCATATGTTTTGCACAATTTAAAATCTAGCAAAACTTTAAAATGAAAAATATTTCAATTTAGAAAAATAATTCAAAATAATTTTATGTTTTATAAAATAAATATTCTAACTAGCCAAACTATTAACCTTTTCACTGAAGCAATTTTCCCTACCAACAATTAACAAGAACTGAAGTGCTAGTCACTATTTGCCAAGAGCCCACTCGGCGTGGGCCTCCATTGAGCCCACCCTCGTATTTAAGAGCGACTCCGCTTAGTTAGTATGCGTGTGATAGGACCGGGATGGGTTTTATGCTGCCATATTAAGAGCGTTTGTTTTTTTGGTCGTCTCTTGCGGAAGAGTTTGTAATGTTGCTATTTTAGTAGCATGATGGATCATGCTTTTTGTTGGACTTTGATTTGGTGTGTATTTAAATCTCGAGAGTAGGAGCTCCTTGAAGCTAGCTTCTGTAGTGGTGGTTATTTGATGTGGTGTCTAGATGTCCAGCAAATAGGAGATGCCCTGCCCAAAAATTAGACTTGCTCAATCAGATTGGTACGTGAGCTAGCTTTTTTTCGATAAAGGGCGCTTTATTATTACTCATGTTTAAGCAATACACCCGGCCTCTGCATAACAGGATGCACACAGCCGCTAAAAAATCCAGTTGAAGAAACGAAGCAAAGAAAGAGAACACACGAGTACTATGTCTGATAAAAGCAAAAAACTAGAATGTAGGAGGTAAAATCCTTCTACTATGCAGCCACCCATGTTGGGTAATAAAATCTTTCGCCGTTTCCTCCAAGCGTGAAGACACCACCGTAAATAGGTCGCGGTCCTCCAAACGCTGAAGAGACGACCATGAACGGAGCAACGCCGTACATCGGTAAATGACCTGCATAAGAGAAGAATTTTTATTATCAAAAACCTTGCCATTTCTACATAGCCATAGCGACCATAAAACTGCTATCGCTCCCACTCTGATAAGAACTTTGAACCTAGCATCTACTCCGTTTAGCCAATTGCCAAATATATTTGCAACGCTTTTTGGAGGATATAAGGTGGAACCTATCTGAATGATTGACCATATAGATCTAGCGAACTGGCATTGGAAGAACAAGTGTTTTATTGTTTCCTCCTCGTGACAGAAAACACACTTAGTACACCCATGCCAGTTACGCTTTGCAAGATTATCTTTAGTAAGAATTACACCTCGACGAAGGTACCAAGAAAAGACCTTAGTTTTTAGTGGTATCTTCATCTTCCAAATGGATTTATTATTAAAAACCGGTTGAATAGGTTCAATTAAAGCTGAGTACATAGAACTAACAGAGAAAACCCCGTTTTTTGTAAGATTCCAACGAAACTCATCTGATCCTTGTTGCAGTTGGACAGAAGCTAATCTCAGTATTAGCTCATTCCAAGAGTTCAACCGAGGGCCAACGAGATCACGTCTGAATGTTACTGACGGTGGTGATGTTGCCATCACCTTCTGTATAGTATCATGCTTATGTCTCACAATATTGAACAAGGCTGGATATTGTTCACGGAGGGTGGTTGTTCCCAACCATATATCCTCCTTAACCTTATCTCAGACCCATCTCTAATGGAGAAAGAGCCATGTGGGAAGAAGTATTTCTTAGTAGCCATAATGCCTGCCCAAAAATGCGAATCTCTTGGTTTCCAACTAACCTGAGATATAGCCTTTGAGCCAACATACTTCCTCCGCAGCAAATTCTGCCATACACCATCCTCGGTTAACAACCTAGCTAGCCATTTACCTAGCAAAGCTCTGTTCTTAACCTCTAGATCATGGATGCCGAGTCCACCTTGATCCTTAGGACGGCAAACAACACTCCATTTTGTCAGCCGGTATTTTTTCTTCTCACTATCTCCTTGCCAAAAGAACCTAGATCGGAAATAGTCCAATCTATGAAGGACTCCCTTAGGCAATTGGAAGAAGGAAATCATATACAGTACCAGATTTGTGAGTACTGAGTTAATGAGAACCAATCTTCCACCGAGAGATAGTAATTTACCTTTCCAACTACTAAGTCGTTTCTGAAGTCTTTCCTCAACGAGTTTCCATTCAGCAAGTGTGAGTCTCCGATGGTGAACCGGAATGCCCAAATAGCTAATCGGAAAGCTGCCTAACCCACATCCGAATAGTTCGGCATACAGGTTTGCCTCGTCTTGGGCTTCGCCAAAGCAAAACAATTCGCTTTTATGGAAATTTATTTTAAGACCTGACAGTTGCTCGAACGCTGACAAAATTAATTTCAGGTTTGTAGCCTTCTGTAGGTCATGATCCATAAACAGAATTGTGTCATCGGCGTACTGAAGAATTGATAAACCTCCCTCAACTAAGTGAGGTACCACTCCTTCAATCTGACCATCAACTTTAGCACGCTCAATTAAAATTGCCAACATGTCCGCCACAATGTTGAATAACATTGGAGATAGCGGATCACCTTGTCGTAAACCTTTTTTTGTTTGAAAGTATCGACCAACATCATCATTTACTTTGATGGCGACACTTCCACCAAAAACAAAGTTATTAATTAACGCGCGCCACTCCTCCGAAAAACCTTTCATACGGAGTGTTTGTTGAAGAAACGACCATTTGACTTTATCATAGGCTTTTTCAAAGTCAATTTTAAGGATCACTCCATTTAACTTTTTGCGGTGTAACTCATGGATTGTTTCATGCAGTGTAACGACTCCATCGAGGATATATCGTCCTTGCATAAAAGCAGTCTGAGTAGGTCGCACCACATGATCAGCCACCGAATTAAGTCTAATAGTAGCAACCTTGGTAAAAACTTTGAAGCATACATTTAAAAGACATATTGGTCTGTACTGTTGGATCCTTTCCGCATCATTTACTTTAGGGAGCAAAATTATTTCCCCAAAGTTGATTCGGAAAAGGTCCAATTGTCCCGCATGGAGCTCAACAAATAAATCCATCAGGTCTTTCTTAATGAAATCCCAGAAGTTCTGGTAGAACTCGGCTGGAAATCCATCAGGACCTGGCGCTTTATTAAGCTCCATTTGGAAGACCGCTTTTCTCACTTCCTCTTCGGTGTAAGGATTTGTAAGAAGAGCGTTTTCTTGCGGAGACACCTGAGGGATATCATCAATCCTAGATTCATCTAAGGATATAGATGATTCCTCCGGTGCACCAAATAAGCCTTTATAATATGAAGTAATATAGGACTTAAGCTGCTCATGGCCCTCAATCAGACCCTCATCTTGCGACAGAGAATGAATGCGTTTCTTCCTGTGTCGACCATTGGCCACACTATGGAAGTATCTCGTATTCGAATCTCCTTGAAGAATGAATTGGGCTTTTGACCTTTGGTACCATTTGAGTTCCTCTTCTCTCAGTAGTCCAGCTAACTTCGCATTATATTGACTTTTAAGTTCAATTTCTTGCGTAGTGAGTGGGCGTACTTCGGCTATTGCCTCTAAATCATCAATTGATGAAGAGAGAAAGAGTTTCTCCTGCTTAAGCTGCCCAGCCAAGTGTCTCGCCCATCCACCAAGGTACCTCCGAACCGATCGGAGTTTGTTATTCCACCTTTGGATGGGGGTAGACCCTGCGACCGGCTGCTCCCATACCTTCTTAACCATGTCTGAGAATCCATCCCTAAGCAACCATCCAAGTTCAAATTTGAACGGTCGACGTCGCTGAGGCGATGGTATTCCAGTGGAAAGAAGAATAGGAGCATGATCCGATAAAGACGCAATTCTAGGTAGAACCCGAACCGAGACGAAAGGGAATTTCTGTTCCCAGTCCGAATCCATGAGAACGCGATCTAACTTCTCGTAAGTAGGTTCAGGGAGACTGTTAGCCCAAGTGAAGTGTCTACCAACCGTTGCCACTTCTCTTAAGTCCAAACTGTCTATAACAGCGTTGAACAGAAAAGGCCAATGGTTGTCGAATCTTCCTTTGCTCTTTTCATGAGGGTATCGCAGCAAATTAAAATCCCCTCCTATAACAATAGGATATGGATTATCTTTCGCTAGATTAACCAACTCACGAAGAAAAGCAGGCTTAAAGTTATCCTGTGCGGCCCCGTAAACAGAAACCAAACTCCAAATGAAATTATCCGACTTAATCCGAATGTGAAGTTTAATGTGAAAATCACCCCCCGAATTATCGAGAATTTCCATGGTTGAAGATCGGACTCCTATCAATAAGCCGCCAGAACGCCCCCTAGGTGGACGGGATACCCAATCAAAATCTTCCCCGCCTGAAAGGCGATTTAGAAAATTCGTTGAGTAATTCCGTTTACCTGTCTCGGAAATGGCCACAAAATCTAAAACATAGTCTCTGATGGATTCAGCGATGTGTAAGTGTTTAGCCAAGTCTTGAAGACCTCTGCTATTCTTAAACATGCCATTCATTTAGAAACTGTTGTAGATTTTGTCATCCTAGCCTTTTTATTAGGCCAAGCGTTCCTTTTGATTTGGGAGGCTCTAGATTTGCGATTTGTTGCTTGTAGTTCAAAACAAGAACCAAGCATCGCGTCATCCGTACCAACCTCTAAAACCTCTCCAACAAGTTGTGTGAGAAGCTGGCCATCCGTAATGGCGTACGCTTCGTCATCATCAACAGTAGTCGGAGAGGGAGAAGACTTAGTTCCAGACATAGGAGTGACTTTTAATCTATCAAACTCCAAATGTTTTAGAACTTTAGTCGAAACTGAAATAGCATGTAAAGAAGAACCCAGGGAAACGCCAACACTATTGAGTTTGGCGGAAACCTGAGGTGTTGAAAAAGACAAGAAAGAAGTAGAACAATTATCCATACCCTTAGCATCGAGGTTAGCCGCAGCTTTACGCCGCATTGCCTTGGTCATGGAGTCCTCATCCGTGGCTGCCGCGCCATCCGCAGCAACACCATGGCGTGCGCTCCTCCGAGTCGGAGTCTGCACGCCGGCGTTGGAGACAAAGGGGCGCTTTAGAGGAGGGTAAAGGCGACGCAGGCCCCTCCTCTAAAACAACACCCACCTCCAAAGCCGATGCCGAGGGAACGGAAGTCGAAGTAGGCCGTCCCCCCAGCCCAGCATGTGCAGCCGATGAGGAGGGCACCGCGGCAGCGGGAGCAGCGGTCGGCCCCGACTGACCCTGTGCCACGCCCGGCGCATCGCCCTGCCCATTGGGCGAGCGTGCGCTGGTGGTCGTCGACGCCCGGCCCTGGACTGCAGCATCCACGGGCGACCCAGCAGCATCCCTAGTCGGCCGACCAGGGCGCAGCTTGGCAGCGGACGCCGCTGCCACGTCGCCATGCGACATCGCGTCGCGCTCCACCGCCGGCGTCCGAGTCAGCTGCAGCCCAGCCGGACTCGCTGGTGAAGCCACCGCAACGGGCATGGCATCGGTCTGCGGGTGAAGGGGAGCAGGGGCGTCCAACCGAACACCGCACGGAGACATGGCGGCAACGCCTCTGGTAGCTGAGCCCGAAACAGCTCCAACGGGCTCCAAAGAAGGCGACCTCGAAGCCGCCCTCCTAGCGGCAGCCGGCGTCGTGCGACGGAGAGTACAAACACGTCCACGAGCAGGTCTATCGGACCTCGGAGAAAGCGAATCCCCCAGCAGCGAAGCGGTCGCTCCCATGGACAGCACCCTCGATCCCTGAGCCTCAAGAGTAGGACTAGTCCGCCGCAGCCTGTCGACTATCTCCTTAGCCTTGGGAGTTTGAGGGTTCGGATTGAAAGGAGTGAGGGCCATCACAGCCGGCACAGAGCGAGTACCAACGGAGGTCTGATTCCCTCCTCCGCCCACCTCCCCAAAAGGCGCCACCAAAGTAGATGGTCCAGCGCGGGCGTCCGATGTATCCATAGCATCATCATCCCCAGCGTCATTTCCATCACCATCATCATCTGCGTCGTCCTTCTTAATCCATATCAAAGGAACAAAATCAGGCTCTGGTACATAGTCCTCGGGCTCTCTACGGAACCGAAACTCGAAGGCCTTGAGCTTAACCACTACATCAGACTTGATGATCTTCCCAGAATCTGAAATCTTCTCAAGTACTTTAGCATCAATCATAGCCACATGAATACGAACCACAGCTCTGCGTCTGAGGCTAAGAAGGTCCACATCAACCGTCTTCCCCAACAGCGAACCCACAGCCCAAAGTCCTAAGAAATGCCTCAACGTATGAGGGACTCCTTCTACATGTAACCAAACCTTATGTAGCTCAAATTTGTGTGGTACTTCCGAGGACTGCCAAGCGGAGATAGACATGGTGGAACTGAATCCTGGTACTGCAACCTGGATGCCATCTACCCTGTCGAGGTCCTCGAAGGAAGGGACAGTGATAAGGAATCTCAGGACATCAGTAGGTACAGCCTCCCATTTCCAACCTGGACGGTCTGAGCACCGTCTTGCCACCTGCTTGGCAATCACATCAGCTGGCACAACATCTCCAACCACAACAACCAGAGCTACAGGAGACTGAGAGGGCGCAAGCGCATCATTAACCACAGAATCAGGAATCGCTGTAAAGTAAGTCTCCAATAGACCAGCCCCAGTAACATAAGCAGAAGGGCGGGGAGCTCTAAGCACCGGACAACGCAAAGTCGGGTGAGCCACCTTATCACAAAAGTAGCAATAGTGTTTGACCCTGCAATCTTTGGTCGCATGCGAATGATCAGAACATTTGGAACACCAAACTGTCTTCTTGGACTTAGCAGCAGCCTTAGCTCCATCAGCAACCTCCACTGCTGCGGCAACCTGCTGCGGCACTGCCGGGGTAACATCATGTGCCTGCACCTGCAAAGCCGCCCCCGACTCATGCGACAAAACCTGCTGCTGAGGGACCGCGGGCTGCTGTGGAAAACCTTGCGGAATAAAGGGATACTGATACATATTAGGGTGACCCATCCCTTGCTGCACCTGACCCTGAAAATGTACGGCCTGCAACTGGCTCTGTTGAGGAATAGCCTGAGGAGCAACGCCACCAGGCACAGTACCAACAGCAGCACCACCAGCCTTCTTCTTCTTGTTTTTCCGCTTCGGCGCCACCCCCGGCGCATACGGCTGCTGCATCGGGAAACCCGGGGCCGGCTGCTGCTGAAAGTTTTGCACCGGCTGCTGCGAGAATCCCGGCGCCGGCTGTTGCTGCCCTGCCATCCCGAACGGAGGACGCGTCGGCGGCACGTATCCCGGCTGTCCCGCCCCATACGTGAACCCGTAGGCCGGCGGCTGTAGTCGGGGAGGACCCTGCGTCCCAGGGGGCATTGGGACAGGGGGGGCCGCACCTGAGCAGCGAAGCCAGGACCGGCCGGCCGTCCACCCCCCTGCGACACCGCAGCAACAGGGAGGGTGCTACGAGGGGGCTGCTGAGCCGCCATGGCGGCCGGAGGGCTCGCAACAACCTCCGCAAACGAAGGTAGCCGCAAGGGCCTCCACCCGCGGCGGAAAGGCGACCCCGAGGAGGCCGCAGTGGAGACCGCCGGTGCCGGGGAAAGGACGGTGGCCGCCCCCCACGATCGCAGCGACGAAGAAGGCGATCCGGGTGCTGGCGCTGCCCCCGAAGACGAAGAAGAAAACGACGAAGAAGAGCGGCCGGGGGTAGAAGAAGAACTTGGAGAGGACACCGGCGAAGACGACCCAGGCGTAGGCGGCGACAATGGCGACGAAGACCCTGGCGTAACGTTGTCGGCGGCTGCGCGATCGTGTGTGGTAGACTTGGAACACGAAGGATTCTCAGATCGGTCTCTCCACAGGAAACGCATGGCTTGGCCCAAACCGGCCCACGTCCACCTAGCATGCAGTCGTGGCCCACCTCCATGCATCTGATTCGAAATCACCGAAGATGGCGCCTCCGCTTGAGTAACCGTCACCGGCCTCTCCGGGGAAGGAAAGAAGTCGGCGATGACCGGCGGTGAAGCACGGCGGCGCGGAACCGGACCACGCCAGACCCCCGCTCGAGGCTTTTTCTTTATAATGAAGCCAAGCGCTGATGGCGTCCCGCTGTTCTTCTCCGTCGAGGCCGCCGCCGCTGCAGGCCTCTTCCCTTCGTAGTCCGGCGAGGCCTTCTCTCCAAAGGACCTGCACGACAAAGAGCAAGAAGATACCATACCTTCGGACGCCAGCGACTGCCTTTCCCAGAACCGAGAAGCTGGGGTGGGATAGCCAATATCCGTCCAAAAATCCTGCGCCAGCTCTTCGTCAGTTCTCCGACCCCGGCGCACGACGGTGGACCACTCCGGCGCCTTTGGCGATCCGATGACAGCCATAGCCGTCTCAAAAGGGACGTCCGCGGCGTCGTCGTCGGAGGAGTCTTCGGTGACGTCCTCGGCCAGCATCTCAAACCTGGAGCCACCGCCCGAGGAAGAAGACGTTGCCGGCAACAGGATTCCGCCGGCCAGACCCCCCGGGGCGAGCGTGAGTCTACGCCGCCGCCGCATCCCTGCAGCACACTGTTAGCTCAACAACAAGTACGAACTAGTGTATGAATGCCGGTACGTGAGCTAGCTAGTGCTAATTGAACCCATCCATGCATGCAGAACCTGCCATGTTAAGCTTAGATCGTTGGCAGCGCAATCAACTGTCACGCCATGCATATCTGCACAACCGGCCACCTCTAGCAACTCGCCGCGTATCTTAATTGTTCTTTTTTCCGCGTAGCACTCCAAATAATAACCTGATACGATTCGTGTATATACACAAGACCAGATTGTAGTCGGACTCCAAATATCGGTCTTTATATACGCGCAGACGCTGGGTAGGTCGATGAGAAAACCAAGCGCGCGCGCATCGAAAAATCTACTCCTAGGATAAACTTGTCAAGACTCGGTAGCCATGGAACCGGAGTACGATATAATACAGTACTTGTTCAGAGTCCGGCGAGGAGAACTGTCGGGGTTTGGTCGGAGCAGCAGCCGGCCGAGCCTACTCATCGTCGACCGCTCCGGCATATACTCCACGGCTCACTGCCGCTACATCCGCAAGACACACTACCACCGCTACCGCGCCCTGGCAATGGAACTCGCCCCTCTAGTCAAAGCCTACCGCTCGCTGCAAAAGCTTGGGATGAACCGCTGGCCGGAGCACGACGATGGAGCAAGGAACGAGATGACGCGGTGGAAGCACAGGGTCATGGACGCGTACTGGGACGCCGCACCTGAAAAGCACAAGGCGGGCGCCATTGAAAGGTATTTCAGGGCGCGCTACAAGCACGGGATGCTCTACCCAGTGCTGCTGTGCGAGGCCTCCATTCTGGTAGGGTTCTGTCTATTCCGGCTGATGCTGCACGGGATATCCAAGGTTGGCTTCGATCTCGTGTTGCTGCTGCTGGCCTTCGGCTTGTTTGTATTTTTTCTGCTTCTCATAACCGAGCGATTTGTCACGATTAGGTGGGCCCTCTCCCGTTCGCAGATACATGACGTGTTAGAATTTGGGTTGAAAAACTAACGATATTTGTAACATAGTATATTTCACATTGAACTACGCATAAAATCGATATCACTATTTGTAATCCTTCGTCCAACTGGAGTTTATCTACATTACACCATCTCTAGCGGACCCCCCATATCGGGCCGGAAACGCAAGTTCGGGCCGATATGGGATTTCGGCCCTTTTTTTGGGCCAGACTAGAGCCAGAAAACGGATCCAAGCCGCAGCACAAACCCCCCAAAAGCCCGCATATATGGCGGTTGGCGAGGCGGATGGGGGCCGAACCCCATCCGCTACTCCGCCTCTCCACCTCCCGCCGATATCAAATCGATGTCCCGCCGGCGAGCAATCCTCCCGCGCGCTAGTAGATTGAACCACCCCTCCTCCCGTCGGGGACGATGTTGTCGGGGCGCGGGGGTGGCCAGGTTGGCCGCGGCGGAAGCTCCACCGAGCCTGGCCGTAGCTTCAACCCTCCTCCCACCGGCGAGAAGACGGAGGCGGACAAGATCCGCTCCGACGCGGATCCGTGGGAGCTACCACTTCTGCAACTACGGCGTCGCGGCGCCGCCCGCCGCCAAGCGGGAGTAACCGCTACCGCCGTCACGCCTCATCCCCTTCCGCGGCGTCCTCTTCGTCGAGCTCCTGCCCGCACCCGTCGACGGCGTTGGTGGTGAAGATGGAGGAAGACGCGGAGCTAGAGCGCCTCCCGCAACCCAACTTCAGGCCCGCCGACTACCTCGACGCCGCCGAGCTGGAGCGCCTCCTCCCGTAGCTCGGCGTGGATGCTGGGTGCCACCGGACGAAGGACGGGATGCGTAACCTAAACTAGCTCTTCTCCCGCATGGATAAAGGAAGCGTCAGAGTGGTATCGTGAAATGGCAGAAATGACTAGGGTCTAGATCGAGCTCGGTCGTCTCTTCTTTGACATGATGTGTTAGCATTTGAGTTGACAAACCGATGATTTTTTTTAATAATACAATATATTTCACTTTGAACCATGCATATCTATTTTAATAATTTTACTTAAGACTCCCTTCGTTCGGAAAATCAGCGTGAAACCCAGGAATATATTTCACCATGCGAGGGGTTGTGCCGGCAGCAGCCACGGCGTGGCATGGCGCCGCCAAGTGGGACATGAGGGGTCGCGGGAGAGGGGGCGGCTCAGGTCCTGTCGGCTGTCGCGCAGGATGCCCGCCTCCGCCACACACACACCAGCACGGGCGGCAGCGGTAGGGTATCCATCCTGGGCGCGCCACGGGACAGCGGGTTGAACCACGGGTGGTCACGGCCAGCTCCGGCGGGGAGCGCCATGCGCCAGTAGCTGTCCGATGTTGAAAGGCTCAGCGCCGACTGCGGTCGCTGCGGCGGCGGG
The DNA here is from genome assembly GCF_019359855.2 of Lolium perenne. NCBI lineage: Eukaryota > Viridiplantae > Streptophyta > Magnoliopsida > Poales > Poaceae > Lolium > Lolium perenne. The sequence continues at coordinate 25,717,816 of NC_067248.2, read as the reverse complement.
CCGCCGAAGAACCGCTGGATCAGGATGGCTTCTTTGTCGGTGTAAGCTTGGCCAGAGCGCCAAGCTGGCCCTCGCCGAGCCGCGCGGCGATGTGAACGCGATGGCGGTGCCCATGCTGTCGCCCATCAGGTACCCCGCCTGCTGCCGCACCGTCGCGAGCCCGTCGTCGAAGGTCGAACGCGGCCGGGACGCGGTTCTCGGGCTCGAGGCGGTAGTCCACTGACATCACAACGCAGGTCGTCCGCGCAGGGACCTGGGCCAGGAACTCGTGGTAGCAGAGCCGACGCAGAAGCCGCCACCGTGGAAGTACACCACCACGGGAACCATCCATGCCGCGGCGACCGGCGTGTACAGCCGCTTCCACACACCCGTGGCGCGGGCGACGCCAACAACGTCCCGCGCGAGGACGACGCTCATCGCTGCCGTCAAAATCCACGTGCAGCAGTGCAGGGGATCGCAGGGGAGTCTCCTCGCTGCCGCCATTCTTGCTGACCTGGTAGCTGCTGCAAGCTCACTCGCGCCCCGCCGACGTGTAGTGCCGCATCCTCCATTTTCTCATGCAAACAAAGTTCGAGCAGAAAGGTGAGACAAACGAAACGGTAGAAGCAATGTAGGGCCTGCGACAATGACATCAAAACGCTTAGAGAGGCTCCCAAGCCTGGGAGCTTAGATCTCTTTAGAGATATGCATCCTTCCTTAAACAATTTTTCAAATTCACCATGCGCTTCTTCTAAATTCTGGAAGAGAAGTGTCTTTCCTGGAGAAGAACAAAAGCAGCAAGAACCGTTGGATTTGGCAGACCATATTTTCCGTCCTCTGCCCCGACGCTGCGCGCTGAGCTCTCCCTATATAAATGACTTCTCTCCCCCGTCTCTCTCTATTTCGCTCTTCTCCGTCGCTCCTCCACTGCTCCTCCACCCTCTTCCCCACCAGGCCACCTCCCTCCACCTCCGCCATGACCTTCGTCTTCTCCCCGACCGGCCCCAACCCTGCCACGGACAAGAAGAACAGGCCGCTGGTGCCGGTTGACTTCACACCGAGCGGGACGCACAACAGCTTCGAGGCGCTGGAGGAGGTCACCAGGCAGGAGAAGAAGGTCGACAAGAAGCTCAGGTTGCAGGCCGCCAAGAACGCCAAGAACACCGCCGCAGCATTGGCCGACGCTTCCTCAGCCAGCGGCTCTGGTGTCGGCGCCACCACCACCGGCCCCTCCGTCTCCGTCTCCGTCTCCGTCTCCGCCGCGCGGCGCCGTCGCCGACGCGGAGGACGACGCCATCGCCCACGCCGAGATGCCCCCGCGGACCCTCGCACCACAGGAGCCGCCGTCGACGGTGGCCGTCGATGGGGTGGTCGCCTCCTCCTCTTCCTCTCTGCCTTGGGCGCGGTGGCCGTGGGGTTGCCTCTCGGGGTGGCGCTCCGGCATTCTCACTGGTAGGTACGCCTCTGCTCTCGACCTTCTCCTTCTTCTGGAATGTTCTTTCTGGAAATGCAAGAAACCAAGATTAGCAGCAAGAAACGAGATTAGCACCAAGAACCCGAGATTATTAGCAGCAAGAAAGCAACCGCTTCACATTTCGTTTCGATCATTAACATTTTCTTCACTTGCAGGCCCTGATCGATCAACGCGGGACTGGATCGTGGCCGGCCACCGCTAATCAAGCGCTCTTCCTCCCGTCCGATTTGCCTTAGCTGATAGAGAAAATTCCGTTGGTTAGACCCGCCCGCGGCCGGTTGCTAGATAGTTTGCTACGTATTCTTTCCATTCTTTAGTGGACAAAAGTACTTCTCCGTATGTTATCTGTCAAACATATTGTAAAGTTTGAGGAGAACAATATGTTGACGAAGATGAACATTAGAACATCTTTGTACAAACGATTTTCCACCAGCTTCCATTAGTAGAATTTCAGAAGTTGCAGGGACAAAATACACGGCGTATTTCATTTGACCCACATAGAGTTGTTAGCATAAAAAAGTAACACTTTTCGGTTTAACTTTCGATTTCCGACGTTGAAGTTGCAGGAACATCTTTGTACAAACGATTTGCGACCAAAACAGTTTTCCATTAATTTGTACAAATGATTTCTGACCAAAACAGTTTTGTATTAGTACAATTTCAGAAGTTACATGCACAAAGTACATGTGTATTTTATTTGACAACCATTACCATTTATATATAGTCGCCGAAGTATAGCCTGAGACGGTACCTAGCACAAAACCCCCATTTTTTCTTCTTAAATTTTGAAAAAATACCACTTTACATGCGTGACAAAATGTGATATCTCCACAACGTATTTTTTTGGGCTCTTTTACGGTAGGGACGGAGGAGAGTCAGCCGTCCAAACGGCCAAATCCAAGTGCTTAGATTAACTCATACTACTCGGGTCGATGAGTAGTATTTTTGCAATCAAGTGTAACATTGTTATATTTCTACCCACCCAAGGGTACTTTGGGGAGTTTTAAAAGGAAAAGAAGGGTATTCACTAGAATTGAGGAACGATGGGACCTGGCCATCCGCTCCACCAGCAGGCTCCCGCCGCTGCGGCCTCTTTCCGCGCCGAGCACCGCCGATGGAGGCAGCATAGCGCCGACCTGGGCCTCGTGCAAGTGTATGATCAGCTGTCCAACAGTGAGGACCCGCTGCTTGCACACAGCCGCGGGAGGCTGCTGATACCGGGCGCGCACACCAGCTCCTGCGCTAGGCTGCACGCCCAAGGCGGCCGGACCCGATGCTTGCAAACCGCCTCAGCGAGGCTGCTGGTGCCGGGAGCGCGGGGAAGCTCCTGCGGCAGCACGCCGACCAGCAGGCGTGGAGCCCTATGCGCATACGCCGCTTGCACACCGCCGCGGCGAGGCTGACTGTGCCGGTCGAGCTCCTGCGCCAGGCTGCACGCCATCGCGCACGCCTGCTTCTCACCGCAACGCCGCGGCCACTTCGGCACGGCACGGGACAACACACTCCACTAAAAACGCATTGGCTCGTTGCTCACGTTATTTGAGATAAACTCCCCGTATCTGGACTCCGGAGCTTACTTTTACTCTGCGACCTATCTCTGAATTTTCGAGTACTGTTAGTACCTCATTCATTGTTTATCTGTTTGTTCTTGTGAAATCCAGATAAATGCAAGCAAAACTGTGAAATGCAGATGGCAGTAGTGTATGTACTTCTATTTATCTGTTCTTACTGTGAAATGCAGATGGCAGTAGATGATGTAATACATTCATTGAGACGCATGATTTTTAGACTAAGTGCAGAGTATACGAAAATCACGTCTAGTCTAGGCCGTGGCAAGAACGCCAGCGACGGCAGGGCGGGAGCACGGGCCGTGTGAGAGCAATGGCAACTCTTTGTTGGCGCTCTGGAGAGATCAATTGATTGCCCCTAATCATGGACTAGGCTCGCGCCCTTACAGAAAAAAAAAGATATCTGCCCAAATTACCCCTGGCTCAATACTACTCGTCCATGGGACAAGTAAGTTGTACCGTAAAAAGCCTCATTTTTTTTTTGCAATATACAATAAACCAAAATTGAACACAAAGTGACACCGAGCGGGCCCTTTTTCCAAAGATTGTGTGGCAGAAATTTGTGCACTTTGCTGAGCTAGAACTGTGTCCCACTAGTCAGCCCCACATATATTTTCCCGTATATATCTTCGTCTTCATGGATTATCCGTACATTTACCTTCGTGTTTTTCAGCTGATCAGATTGGGTATCCTAAGAAACACATCCACAAATGTGTATCTATAGGTACTGTAGCAAATTGATAGGGTTTTTTTTTTCCAGTTGCCAATGGACTATACATTTTCCAAACACTATGGTTCATCCTCTGGCCAAAAAATACTTCTGATCATGTTGTTTGTGTGATTAGCATTGCAACTACAATTCAAAAAGAACATATCTTCAGATTTGAAAACCAATGGATTCAGCAACCTGGTTTCTTTGAGCTAGTGGAAAGGGTATGGAAAATTCATGTTAGAACAAATTCAACTGTTGGGGTTGTCACAGCAAAAAATTAAAGAATTTGAGGTATGAACTAAAGAAATGGGGTAAAGGTTTATCCCATATAAAGCTTCTTATAGCTAATTGTAAGAGTGCTATTCTCATCCTGGATCAATTGGAGGAGGAAAGACCACTCGGTAGTCCGAAATTTAATTTCAGAATTATTGTTAAAGTGCACATGAAGGGGTTGTTGTAGAAACAGTCTCATTATTGGAAAATGAGATGCACCATAAGATGGTTCAAATTGGGTGGTGAAAATACAAAATTCTTCCATGCCAAAGATACCGAGAGATACAAGAATAACATTATTACTGAAATCAAGGATGATGAGGGACCTATTCTTACTAACCATCATGACAAGGCCAGTGCTTATCTTCAAAATTCCAAAGGCAGAATAGGCATTTCAATTCCTACCTCATCCCCATTCGTATTATCCTCCATGTTATCCTATGTTACAGGTCTGGATTCTTTGGTTACTCCCTTCACTTGGGAAGAAATTGAAAATATTGTCAAATAATCATGAAACCTAACAGAGTTCCTGGCCCAGATGGGTTTAATGACCTTTTCCTCAATAATGCTGGAACATTGTGAAAAATTATTTTGTCATGATTTTCATTCTGGTGAAGCTAAGCTGCAGAGCATCAATGGATCCTATATCACTCCGGTTCCCAAGAAAGTAAATCATGAGACAGTCACGATTTCAAACCTATATCCCTAACAAACACTTGCCGCTAATAGAATGCAATATGTAATCACTAGTATTGTCCAGGATAGAACCATACAGGACTGCCTTGGCTGGTCCTTTGAATTCTTACATCAATGTTAACAGTCCAAGAGGAAGATTGTTGTCCTCAAGATTAATTTTGAAAAATATTTTGATACTCTTGACCATGAGGCTATAATTGCACTGATGAGGGTTAGGGAATATCAGAGTTATTCCTTGCTTGGATTAAGGAGGTACTCTCTTCTTATTCTTTTGATGTTCTTTTGAATGGAATGCATGGCAAGAAATTTCGGTGCAAAAGAGGGGTCAAACAAGGGGACCCTCTTTCCCCTTGTTGTTCGTTCAAGGAGCTAATCTTCTTCAATATTTAGTCGACTTTTCATATAAAAATGGTTTGCTGACTCCTCCAATTCCTATAAGGGCTGAGTTTCCCATTATTTACTATGCACATGATACTATCATTGTTTTACCAGCTAAGGAGGAGCAACTTTCCATTTTGAGAAAATACTGAATCTGTATGCAGCTTTCACTTGCTTGAAAATCAATTACAACAAATCTTTCTTCATACCCATCAATTTGTCAAAGGATGAAGCTGTAACTTTGGTGGGGTTTGGTTGTCAGCTTGGTTCAATGCCGTTCGCTTACCTTGGGCTTCCCATGGGTACTACAAAACCATGCATAAGGGATATGTCACCTCTCATTGATAGAGTTGAAAGGAGGTTATCTGCCACTTCCTCTTTCCTCTCCTATGGCGACGGATTGGTTTTTGTCAATTCAGTCCTTTCATCCCTTCCCACTTTCTTCATGCTTACATTGAGGAATCCAGTAGGAGGGTTGATGTGGTGGATATAGCTGGGAGGTCTTGTTTATGGAGAAGGAAGGACAAGGAAAAGGTGAATTATTTAGCTGCTTGGGATATGATATGCAAACAAAATAGGAAGGGGAGTTTAGGTACTATTGACCTTAGAGTGCAAAACACTGCTCTTCTTCTGAATCATCTGCACAAGTTCTACAACAATTGTGATACTCATCGGTTGGTTTGACTGGCTCTTTTTGGTGGAAGGACATCATCAGTTTATCTGATCAATACATAGCCATAAACAGATGTGAAGTGAAATGTGGCACCTATGTGCTTTTCTGGTCTGATATCTAGAAAGATCAAACTTGGCATATGAGGTTCCCCGGATTGTTCTCTTTTGCCAAGGACAAGCTTTAATCTGTCAAGGATTTTTTTCATGAATGAAAAGAGTATATCTAATTTTCATCTGCCCTTATCTGCTAAGGCTTATTATGAATGCACACAATTGCAGTCTTTGATCTCGGACATCACCATTCAGAATTAGCAGCATGATGACTGGGTTTGCACTCTTACCAATGTGATTTTCAAGCCAAAATTAGTGTATCAGAGACATTACCAGGCTGTGGAAAATCACCCCCCCCCCCTTTACGTGTGGTTGTGGAAAAGAAAATGTACTTCCAAGCACAAGTTCTTTGTATGGCTCATTCTTACATGACAAAATTAACGCCAAGGACATGCTCGTTCGGAGGCATTGGAATGTTCGTACGCATCACTCTTGTGTTCTTTGCCCTGGCAATAATTAATTTTGAACATTGGAGGCATCTATTTTTTAAGTGCATGTTTAGTACTAGAATTTGGAATTATCTCCAAATTCCATGGAAGCCTGGTGATACTGTTGATTCTCTAATTGCTGCAAAGAAATGCTTCAAAGGTCCTTGTTTCGTTATCCTAGCTTGCTGGTGTATTTGGAAACAAGCAAATGACTGGATTTTCAAAGGGATATGTCGGCGTATTGAGACCAGCAGTCTTCGCGATTACATCGTGGCGCGCGGGCCTGAGTCCATGGCACACAACAATAGTCGTGATTGGAAAACAGCAGGTACAAACTATGGTGAATCGCGTGTAACTTTTCTAAATCTTACCTTTGACGTAGGCACCCTTGTGGCGGACAAGCGCAATTTGATAAGGACGAGCCAAGAAAACGAGTTGGGGCAAGAAGAACATGACAAGAGGAGCAAGGAGCAACCCTTGGTCACCCTCCCAGGTCACCCTCGAAAGGAGGCCGAGGTACCGCGAAGCAGGGCAACCAGGTCAAGGCGTGGCCTAGACTTCCCCGAGAAGGACCAGAAGACCACTTCTCCTTCACTAGGTTGTAAGGGTACTTTCCCCCTACGTTTATTTTGGGTAATTGATAAAAATTCCTATGGACTAATATTTTAATTGAGTTTTTGTTTGAAGGAATACTCCATAGGATTTTCTTGAAGTCCATTTGTTGGATTCAATATAGTTGATGTCAAGAGAGAATGTTTGGCTCAAAGTCAATGTCACAATCCTCCAAGCCTCTTGAGTTGAGCTGTTGGCGACCAAGACCTAGAGCATGCAATCAACCGAGGTGTTCCGGCTTGAATGAAGTATGAGTATTGTTATCAAGTTCAAGCGGAACGCGGATAATTCTCTCACCCTCTTATGGTGTCCGGTTGACATAGGCATCCCCAATTGGCCTGCCGAAGATGGTACCCGGGGTTTACTGAAGGCCCACGACTCGAAGGATAAGAAGAATCGGAAGCTCAAGTTACTGTTAAGGAAAGCTAGAGTTGTATTAGGAAATAATACTTGTAATCTTGCGGGATGAGTTGGAAACCCTCCCGGACTCTGTAACTTGTGTATTACGAATCCCTTGGCTCCGCCTCCTATATAAGGGGGAGTCGAGGGACAAAGAAATCATCGATTCATTGTCTCATGAAACCCTAGTTTTCATATCGTCGAGCACTTTTCGGCTGAAACCTTCGAGATCTACTTGCCCTCTACTTCCGACTAAAACCCTAGTCTACAACTTGTAGGCATTGATAAGTTAATCCCTTGTCAATTGGCGCCGTCTGTGGGAATTAGTGGCGTCAAGGATCTGATCTCGATGGCACGTTCAAGATCGTCGACTTAGTCAACTGCAAGCAACACGATGGACAGAGGTAAACAGATCGAAACTGGTGTAGTCGATTTTGTTCCTCACCCGCCCTCCCGTTTGGATGCATATGCGTATCTGGAGGAGCCTATGGAGATGACGTTCGAAAGGTTTCACTTTCGCATCGAGAAAGAAGGAGCGTATCATCTCGAAATTCCGATCTCATCGGGATTATCGGCGGTCGATCCCGACTTTTCAAGTTCAACAGCGTCAATCGAGTCAGTAAACTAGGAGACTTCATCGTCACGCTTCATCAGCACCAGGGCAAGCGAAAAACTCGCCAAGATCTTCAGCGACATGTCCTTCGAGTCATCCGCGGACTCCGATATAAGCGATGACTCGAGCAGCATCGACAGCTTCAACTTCATCGACAGATCCGTTACCGTGGGAAAGGTCTTCACCAATCTCTATGATGGTGTCACCAAACCCAGCAAGGTTCAGAATCCAAAATATCATCAGATTTATGCCATAGGAGAACAGAGTCGCGATCAAGAGGAGACGTCAGAGGCTTTCGATGATTTGGGAAATCCATACGTCGATCCCTCTGACCTTAGGCGAGGTCTAGGCACTAAATATGTTGGGCCTACACCGCGCTTAAGGGTTCAACTTCCACAAGAAGCGTGGGATAGAGCCGCAAGAGCTATGGATGGTACAAAACCAATGGCTACAACCGCTACGATGGAAGAATTGCAAGCATACCAATACAGACTCGCCCGCGATGGAAGAGAATTGGAAAAACAGACAGTTGCTCTGAACAGAAGGAGGGAGGCAGCCTCCGCATCAAGCAGGCAAAGGGCGGAGTTAAGTCGACATTCAGGAACCTCGGGAGATAACCACAGAGAAGCTCGAAACAGAGCAAGATCTCGGCTGCAAAACATACCTGAGGTTGATAGGGAGAATTTGGTTCAAAACCTCGATATGTCCTTTATGTCGATAGACACGAGAGGGAACATTATCCCTAAGACACCAGAAGCTGGATACATGGCAACGCAAGCGTTCATCCTCGCATCCAAGCCACCTCCCGGAGATCCAAGAGAAGCATTGTACAATATTGTCATGGCAGGAGTTGGGGCCATGGGAACGGCGTTTGTAACAACGCCTCCCGAAGGCTCAGCAAGGCAAAATAGTCCACGACCTACTGCAGCAGCACAAGGTCCCGAAAGAACAAGTGGAGTAAGAGACACAGCAGCGCAAGCACGGGTGGACAGAGCATGACAAAATAGAAGGGAACATCGGCACTCCCCAGAGATAGATGATGAGGATATGTGTGGGCTGCCGTGCTTTACAAGGAGGGTCCGAAAAACTCGAGTTCCTTCGGGGTTTAAATTACCCGATAACTTCAAAAAATTCGACGGCCTGCAAGATCCAGAGGATTGTCTAGTTGATTATCTTGAGACAGTGAAGCTGATAGGAGGAACCAGAGCAAGAGCCATGCAGAGCATCCAAGTACATCTTAGCGGAGCTGCGCAATCTTGGATAAAGAAGCTTCCTCCGGGTTCCATCGACAGCTGGGACAGCTTCGAGGATGTGTTCGTCAAGAATTTCCGATCCACCTGCAAAAAACCCGCGTCACTAGAGGAGTTGAGAGCGTGTCGACAAAAGCAGGATGAATCAATGAGAAAGTACATCCAAAGGTGGAACATCATTAAAAACTCGGTGGAGAACATATCCGACGAGAGAGCAATAGATGCGTTCGTAGATGGAATTTGACGAGGAGATTTTGTCGAACACTTGGGGAGAACCAACCCAAAGACAGTATCAACGTTGATGGAGATAGCAAACAGGTGGGCAGATGGAGAAGATGTTGTTCACAACAAACGACACAGGTCACTGAGAGGAAGACCGTGGTCGAAATTTTCAAAATAGACGACGATTTCCTCGACAAAGACTCGAGCTATGACGCTCCTGGCCAAATATCGGCTGGCTTCCGAGGAAGCAATGGAGGAGGAAATAGAGATGACTATCAAAGGAGCATCGAGCGAGGGAGGCGACAATAGAGATGACTCGAAATAACAGAAAATAGTGGGCCAAGGTTCCAGAGACCTTTCGTGTCTCCCGAGGATATGATGAACGGGCCGTGTCAGATGCACTTCTATCTCGACAGCAATGGGAAAAGACAGTCAGGACACCTGCAGAAGGACTGTCGAAATTTTCAGGCAATGCTAAGGTTTGTAGGGCAAGCCAATGCTCACGCGACAAATAGAAACCCTCAAGGGCCCAGGAGTGAGATCCACTTGCCACCTCCTCCCGCAATTACGGACGAAAATCGACACCAGCTCAGAATAGCGGTAGCACCACAACCATCTCCATACGTTGATCATAACTCCAACGGCGCAGTCTCGATGATTCAGAAGGGTAGGCCGTCCAATAGAGCTCAGAAAGTAATCTCGCGACAAGTGTTCATGGCAGATAAGATGCCTCCACCAACGATTGAGTACCTAAATTGGTCAGGGCAAGACATTGGCTTCACAATAGCGGACCACCCGCAGCAAGTTCCTCGACCAGGGCAGCGGCACTCATCTTACCAGCAGTAATTGCAGGGTTCGACGTATCTCGAGTGTTCATAGATGGCGGCAGCAGTTTAAACCTTATGTATGCAGATACACTAAGAAAGATGAACATATCTCTAGCAAATCTGAAACCAACCGACACACGTTTCCATGGTATCACGCCAGAGAAGCCGAGTTATCCGTTGGGGAAGATCAATCTCGACGTTCAGTTTGGGACCCGAGAAAATTACAGAATAGAAAGGCTGGAGTTTGAAGTCGTAGATTTCCCATCGCAATATCACGCCTTGTTGGGACGACCAACATATGCCAGGTTTATGGTAGTACCACATTATGCATACTTGTTATGGAGGTTACCTGGACCTAAGGGACCAATCACAGTCAAAGGAAGCTTCGCGTTAGCCGATAAATGTGACAAGGATTTTCATCGACGGTCAGAAACTTTCGGGATGCAAGCAGAATACATGGCATCAAGGCTCACGACTGATTATGATGTGCTGCCAGATGTAGGGAGGCCTAACAAAGAACCAACCATTAACACTGCAAAAGATTCCAAGGAGGTGCAGATTCACCCGACAGATCCAAAGAAAATGACGTCCATCGCGACAGACATGGACCTCGCATAGGAAAGCGCGGTCGTTGAGTTCCTCCGTGAGCACTTGAAAATCTTCGCATGGTGTCCAGCTGACATGCCAGGAGTACCCAGGGAACTTGCCGAGCACCACCTAAACTTGGATCCAATAGCGAAACCAATTAAGCAACCTTTGCGGCATTTTTCGGAACCAAACCTCAAAGCTATGCTGTCAGAGATTGATTGACTTAGAGAAGCTGGTTTCATTAAAGAGCTGCATACAGAGGCCACGTGGGTAGCAAACCCAGTGCTGGTCCCGTTGAAAAACACTAAAGTCCTTCGCAAGTGTGTCGACTTTACGTGTCTTAACAAGCACTGTCCAAAGGATCACTTTCCTCTCCCAAGGATCGATCAAATTATCGACTCCATGGCAGGATGTGAACGTCTTTCCTTCCTGGACGCATACTCTGGTTATAACCAGATAAGGTTGAAAGAAGAGGATGAGGTCAAAACAGCGTTCATTACACCTTACGGCGTGTTTTGCTACAGAACAATGCCCTTTGGTCTGAAAAACGCGGGAGCAACATATCAGCGGATGATGCAAAAGTGCTTAGCAACACAGATTGGGAAAAACGTACAAGTGTACATTGACGATGTCGTCATAACGTCAAAAAAGGGGGCAACGCTAATCGAGGACCTGAAGGAAACTTTCGACAATCTCGACAAGTTTTGTCTCAAGCTGAATCCGACGAAGTATTCTTTCGGCGTCCCTGCAGGAGAACTTCTCGGGTTCCTAGTCTCAGCAAGAGTGATTGAAGCTAATCTAGAAAAAATTCAAGCTATCGTAACAATGAGGAAGCCAACAAAGTTGAAAGAAATACAGCAGTTAACTGGGCGAGTCGCAGCTTTAAGCAGATTCGTCGCCAGGCTGGGAGAAAAGGCGTTACCGTTCTACGCTTTAATCAAGCAAGGAGAGAAGTTCCAGTGGAACGAAGAGACAGATAGAGCTTTCGAGGATCTCAAGCGCACAATTTTGACACCACCAATCTTGGTGGCGCCTAAAGAGAAGGAACCCCTCCTGTTATATATTGCAGCCACACCTCAGGTGGTCAGCACGGCACTTGTTGTCGAAAGAGAAGAAGAAGGAAAACTCCATGGAGTGCAGAGGCCGGTATATTTCATCAGTGAAATTTTATCGCCTTCAAAACAGCGGTACCCGCAGTACCAGAAGCTAGCATATGAAGTGTTTACAACCGCAAGAAAATTGTGGCACTATTTTTCGGCGCATCCGATAATAGTGGTCAACGAGGCGCCTCTATCCAATATACTAAACAATCCAGAAGCTACAGGCCGTGTCTCCCTTTGGGGAATAGAACTTTCTCCTCGGGACATCACGTATGAAAAAAGAAAAGCAATAAAGTCGCAAATTCTGCCAGATTTCATCGCAGAGTGGATGGAGCTGCAAAATACAGGACCCCCGGATTTATCGAGAACGTGGACTATGAACTTTGACGGGTCCAAGAGATTAGAAGGAGCCGGAGCAGGCATAATACTCATATCACCTGAAGGCGACAAATTAAAGTATGTCTTACGGATGACGTTCCCAAACGCGTCAAACAATGAGGCAGAATACGAAGCTCTTATACACGGGATGAAGATGGCGAAGGCTTGTGGTGCAATTCGACTAAAAATCTTTGGCGACTCACAATTGGTGGCTCAGCAAGTCATGAACCAATGTGATGCAGTCAATGATAGCATGGTAGCATACAAAGAAGTGTACAACAAGCTAGAGAAGCTATTTGATGGATGCGAAGTAAATCACATCAGCAGGCTGAGCAATGAAGAAGCCGATGTTCTTGCAAACATCGGGTCGCAGTGCCTCGCAATTACACCAGGTGTGTTCTGGGAAGAGATAACCGAGAGGTCTACAAAGCCGAAGAAGGCACAGAAGAAGCAGAAGGATGAGAAAACCTTGACGGCTCCCAAAGAAGCACTAGAAGAGGAGGAGGAACAGGAGCTAGTGATGATGGTGCAGATTCCATGGATGCAAGCTTACATATCATACATCTTAAGGAAAGAAATACCTGACGACCCAGTTGAAGCAAGGCGAGTTATTAGACGATCCAAAGCTTTTATGGTGGTCAAGCGAAGGATAATCCTGAAAGACGTATACGAGGGAATATGTGGCCATCACGCAAGCAATGAGCTATTGCGGCCAAGGTTTTCAGGGCTGGATTTTATTGGTTGACACCAATCGAGGATGCGAAGGAGATAGTACGAACTTGCGACGCGTGCCAGAGATTTGCCGCGAAGCATCATTCTCCGGCAGCGGAGTTGATGCCAATACCATTGTCTTGGCCCTTTGCTCAATGGGGCCTTGATATGGTGGGAAAATTACACAAGGCCTCGCCAGGAGGATACGAGTATATGCTCGTCGCCGTCGACAAATTCACCAAGTGGATAGAAGCAAAGCCGATAAATTCACCAGATGCAGCGTCAGTGATACGTCCAATTTGCATCACTATTTTATATCATAAATTTGCTGTTATTCATTGATATATTTCATATTTGGAGATGATACTTATGTTATTTCATCTATTTTGCATGATTCATGATTATTGGAGGATCGCGCACCGGAGTCAGGATTCTGCTGGAAAAAGCGCCGTCAGATGCAATATTTCGGAAGATCAATAGTTGACGGAAATTATATGAAAAATCCTATTTTTCAGAGGACGAAGGGAGCCGAAGGGGAGCCGAGGGGACCCGAGGTGGGCCCAGCTCATAGGCCGGCGCGGCCCAAGGCCTGGCCGTGCCGCCCTGTGAGGAGGGGGCCCACAGCCCCCTCTCGCCTCCTTTTCTTCGCGAACGTCTTCGTCCCGAAAACCTAAGCTCCAGGGGATAGGTCGTGAAGAGTCACAGCCGCCTCTGCGAGGCGGAGAACACCAGAGAGAAAAGAGCTCTCGGCAGGCTGAGATCCGTCGTGGAAATTCCTCCGGAGGGGGAAATCGACGCCATCGTCACCGCCATCAAGTTGGACATCATCTCCATCATCATCATCTTCATCATCATCACCGCCGTCTCCACCGCTGCACATCGTCACCGCTGTAGCAATTTGGGTTTGATCTTGATTGTTTGATAGGGGAAACTCTCCCGGTGTTGATTTCTACTTGTTATTGATGCTATTGAGTGAAACCGTTGAACCAAGGTTTATGTTCAGATTGTTATTCATCATCATATCACCTCTGATCATGTTCCATATGATGTCTCGTGAGTAGTTCGTTTAGTTCTTGAGGACATGGGTGAAGTCTAAATGTTAGTAGTGAAGTATGATTGAGTAATATTCAATGTTATGATATTTAAGTTGTGGTGTTATTCTTCTAGTGGTGTCGTGTGAACGTCGACTACACGACACTTCACCTTTATGGGCCGAGGGGAATGCATCTTGTACTCGTTTACCAATTGCGGGGTTGCCAGAGTGACAGAAACCTGAGCCCCCGTTGGTATATCGATGCAGGAGGGATAGCACGATCTCAGAGTTTAAGGCTGTGGTTAGATTTATCTTAATTACTTTCTTGTAGTTGCGGATGCTTGCAAGGGGTATAATCACAAGTATGTATTAGTCCTAGGAAGGGCGGTACATTAGCATAGGTTCACCCACACAACACTTATCAAAACAATGAAGATTAATTAGCCGTATGTAGCGAAAGCACTAGACTAAAATCCCGTGTGTCCCCAGGAACGTTTGGTCATTATAAGTAAACAAACCGGCTTGTCCTTTGTGCTAAAAAGGATTGGGCCACTCGCTGCAATTGTTACTCTCGCACTTTACTTACTCGTACTTTATTCATCTGTTACATCAAAACCCCCTTAATACTTGTCTGTGAGCATTTACATGAATCCTTCATCGAACCGCTTGTCAACACCTTCTCGCTCCTCGTTGGGATCGACATTCTTACTTATCGAAGATACTACGATACACCCCCTATACTTGTGGGTCAACAAGACTATTTTCTGGCGCCGTTGCCGGGGAGTGAAGCGCTATTGGTATTGCTATGGATGAAGTGAGGAAGAAACTATTATGTATATCGCTGTCTGGTAAAGCGGCGCATTGGTATAAATTACTGGATAATGGGGATTCTCTTGAATGGAATGATATTGTGCCCCGGTTTTATTCTAAGTTCTATCCTCCAAGTGAAATTCACAAGGATCGGAACCGCATATATAATTTTTGGCCTCATGATGGAGAGAGTATTGCCCAAGCGTGGGGGAGATTGAAGTCTTTAATGCTCAAATGCCCCATTCATGAGCTTCCTGGTAATGTTATTATTGATAATTTCTATGCAAGACTTTCTTTTGAAGACAAGACCTTGCTGGATACTTCTTGTTCTGGATCATTTACGCGCAACAAAGAAGAGTTTAAAAGGGACCTTCTTAATCGGATCCAGGAAAATACTGAAGGATGGGAGAACGACAAGGATAGAGAATCGTATAAATTATGATTATAAATGCATTGAAGCTTTTATGGATACTGATAAATTTCGTAATATGAGTGCTACTTATGGTCTCGATTCTCGAGTTGCTGCAAATCTTTATAAAGCTTTTGCCTCTCATTATGAATTGCCTAAGAAGAATTTTGATAAGTATCATGAACCGTATAAAGATAAAATTGATTCATCTATTAATAAATGTGTTGTAGTTGAAACTGTTGATCATGTTATTCCTGAAGCTTATATTGAAAAAACTCCTTTCCCTGCTAAAATGAAGGAGTACTCTGTTATAAATAGTGCGGTTCATAAAAGTGAAAAGAAACCTATAGAACCTGAAGAACAAATAAAAGTTGAACCTCCGTTGCAATAGTTAAAGATCTTGTGACTGAAAATGTGGAGGATGGTCATATTATTTTCTGTGAAGATGCTTCTAATATTGTTTCACATCCTAATAAGTCTAAGAAAGCTAGTGTTCATATGTTATCTGTTAGAATTGGAGATCATTGTTATTATGGTTTATGTGATATTGGTGCAAGTATTAGTGCTATTCCTTATGAGCTTTACACGGAGATTATGCACGAAATTGGTTCTTGTGAACTTGAAGATATTGATGTGGTTATTCGGCTGGCTAATAGAGAAACTATCTCTCCAATTGGTATTGTTCGAGATGTGGAAGTTCAATGCGGTAAGATTAAATATCCTGCTGACTTTTGGTACTTGGTTCTGCTGCTAGTAAATATTGTCGTATCATTTTTGGTAGACCTTTTCTAAATACTTGTGGAGCTATTATAGATTGCAAGAAAGAGAAAATTTTGACTAAATTTGCTGATGAATCTTATGAGTTTAACTTCTCTAAATTTACCAAAACTCCTTATAAAGCTGATTTGCCTAATAATGATTTTAGAGTTGAACAGTGTGCATCTATTGCTCTTTCTCCTAATAATCCTTTGCAGCAACATTTGGAGAATAGTGAGAGTGAAGTTTTTAGGGAAGAAAGAGATGAGCTTGATGAATTTTTCCTTCGTCAACCTATTCTTAAGCATGATTTACCGGTAGAAGATCTGGGTACAACACCACCACCAAAGGAAGATCCTGTCTTTGATTTAAAACCATTGCCTGATAATCTTAAATATGCTCATATTGATGATAAGAAAATATATCCTGTTATTATTAGTTCTAAACTTACAGAGTTTAAAGAAGAAAGGTTATTGGAAATATTGAAGAAACACCGAGGTGCTATTGGCTATACTCTTGATGACTTGAAGGGGATTTCTCCCTCTATTTGCCAACATGCCATTAATATGGAAGATGATGCGAAGCCCGTTGTTGAACCTCAAGCATCGTCTAATTCCTAAGATGAAGGATGTGGTAAGAAATGAGGTATTAAGACTTCTTGAAGCTTGTATTATATATCCTATTGCCGATAGTAGATGGGTTAGTCCTGTGCATTGTGTTCCTAAGAAAGGAGGAATGACTGTTGTGCCTAATGATAATGATGAGCTCATACCTCAAAGAGTAGTTGTAGGGTATAGAATGTGCATTGATTATCGAAAAGTTAATAAAGTTACTAAGAAAGATCATTACCCTTTGCCTTTTATTGATCAAATGTTAGAAAGGTTGTCTAAAAATACTCACTTTTGCTTTCTTGATGGTTATTCTGGGTTTTCACAAATTGCTGTTAAAACTAAAGATCAAGAGAAAACCACTTTCACTTGTCCCTATGGAACTTATGCTTATAGACGTATGCCTTTTGGTTTATGTAATGCTCCTGCTACTTTTCAAAGATGCATGTCTGCTATTTTTCATGGCTTTTGCGAAAGTATTGTAGAGGTATTCATGGATGATTTTTCTGTCTATGGGAATTCTTTTGATAATTGCTTGCGGAACCTTGATAAAGTTTTGCAGAGATGTGAAGAAACTAACCTTGTTCTTAATTGGGAGAAATGCCACTTTATGGTTAATGAAGGAATTGTATTGGGACATAAAATTTCCGAGAGAGGTATTGAAGTTGATAGAGCTAAAGTTGAAGCAATTGAGAAGATGCCCTATCCTAGGGATGTTAAAGGTATTCGTAGTGTTCGGTCATGCTGGATTTTATAGGAGGTTTATTAAAGACTTCTCCAAGATTTCAAAGCCTCTTACTAATCTTCTTCAAAAAGATGTACCTTTTGTTTTTGATGATGATTGTAAGGAAGCTTTTGAAACTCTAAAGAAAGCCTTAACAACTGCCTCCTATAGTTGAACCTCCTGATTGGAACTTACCTTTTGAAATTATGTGTGATGCTAGTGATTTTGCTGTAGGCGCTGTTCTTGGACAGCGAGTAAATAAAAAATTGAATGTTATTCATTATGCTAGTAAAACCCTTGATGCTTCTCAAAGAAATTATGCTACTACTGAAAAAGAATTGTTAGCTGTAGTCTTTGCTTGTGATAAGTTTAGATCTTATATTGTTGATTCAAAAGTTACTATACATACTGATCATGCTGCAATCAGATACCTTATGCAAAAGAAAGATGCTAAGCCAAGGCTTATTAGATGGGTACTTCTGTTGCAAGAATTTGATTTACATATTGTAGATAGGAAAGGTGCTGATAATCCTGTTGTTGATAACTTGTCTAGATTGGAAAATATTGCTTATGACCCTGTTCTCGTTAATGATAGTTGTCCAAATGAACAATTGGCGGTAATAAAGGTGAGCTCGCGAGATAGTCCTTGGTATGCTGATTATGCTAACTTTATTGTTTCCAAGTACTTGCCTCCAACCTTTTCATCTCAAAGAAAGGAGGAAATTCTTTTATGACTTGAGGCATTATTTTTGGGATGACCCACACTTATATAAAGAAGGAGTGGATGGTATTCTGCGAAGATGTGTTCCCGAATATGAACAACAAGAGATATTGAGTAAATGCCATGGTAGTGCTTATGGAGGACATCACGGGAGATAGAACCGCGCAAAAGGTTCTACAATTAGGTTTTTATTGGCCAACTCTCTTCAAAGATGCAAGGAAGTTTATTTTATCTTGCGATGAATGTCAAAGGGTTGGTAATATCTCCAGACGCAATGAAATGCCTATGAATTATACTCTTGTTATTGAACCGTTTGATTGTTGGGGATTTGACTTCATGGGATATTTTCCCTCTTCAGAAGGTAACACTCATATACTTGTTGTTGTTGATTATGTTACTAAATGGGTGGAAGCCATACCTACAAAAAGTGCTGATGGTGAGACCTCTTTAAAGATGCTTTTAGATATTATTTTTCCTAGATTTGGAGTTCCTAGATATATTATGACTGATGGAGGTTCTCATTTTATTCATGGCAGTTTTAGAAAAACTCTTGCTAAATATGGTATTAATCATAGAATTGCTTCCGCTTATCATCCTCAAACTAGTGGGCAAGTAGAACTATCAAATAGAGAAATTAAATCTATCTTGCAAAAGACTGTTAATAAAACTAGAAAGAATTGGGCTAGTAAATTGAAGGAAGCACTATGGGCTAATAGAACTGCTTATAAAAACCCCATGGGAATGTCACCTTATAAAATGGTTTATGGAAAAGCTTGTCATTTACCTTTAGAACTAGAGCACAAAGCTTATTGGGCTGTTAGAGAATTAAATAAAGATCCTAAACTAGCTGGTAATAAGAGGTTGCTGCAATTGAGTTCTCTAGATGAATGGAGAAGTGAAGCTTATGAAAATGCTAAACTCTTTAAAGAGAAAGTTAAAAAATGGCATGATAGAAGGATTATCAAAAGAGAATTTAATATTGGGGATAAAGTCCTATTGTATCGGTCTCGCCTCGCATTCTTTGCAGGGAAATTACTCTCGAAATGGGAAGGACCATATGTTGTTGAGGAGGTGTATCATTCAGGAGCAATTAAAATTAGCTCTCTCCAAGGCAATGCCACACAAGTGGTGAATGGACAAAGACTCAAGCATTATATCTCAGGTGATTCTTACAATGTAGATGTTGATGTTATTCGAGTGGAAACACCGGAGGCTTTCATCAAAGGTCAAATTGACAACCGCCGTAACTCGACTTTGAATAGGTAACAGTACTAGTAATAAAAAGTTCGCAATTTACTTTCCGAGCAATGTTTTTGGTATTTTTGGAAAATATGAAAAATTACGAGATCGAAACGGAGTGGAGGAGACGCACGAGGGCGTGCCCCCATAGGCCGGCACGGGCCCCAGCCAGGCCGCGCCGCCCTATGAGCTGGCCGCCTCGTCACCCCTCTCCGACTCTGGTTCGACCTGGTACTTTCCTTATGACATACAAATTCTTGCTATATAATTCCCCGGACCCCTAGAGGTCCGTATATTGTTTTCTCGACGTGTTTTGTTTCGAGCTATTTCTGCCAGGATTTGCTTCGTATCTAGAGCCATCATGTCTTCGTCGGAAACTCCGATGGACAGCTCCTGCAAGGACGTTGACAACTTGTACAAGGAGGAGCTGAGGATGCACCCCAAGGAGTTGCTGCTCGTTGATGGAGAACTGCAGATCAAGGATGTCCAGGGTCCTAAAGGAGAAGGAAGCTTGGAACACAGGATGGAGAAGCTAGAACAAGAGGTCTTCAAATACAAGAAGATGGCTGAGCGTGAGGTGGACATCTTCCACAAGATTGTGTCTGAACTTATTGATGCACACGAGAAGGAGACTGCAAAGCTATGGGGCGACATCCTCTCACTTCACTACACCACCAATAAACTCCAAGCTCAACTCTATGACGTTCAGAATCAGAACTGTGAGTATGAAAACAGGTTTAAACACATAAGCTATGCTGCTAGTTTCAGGATTCCCGAGACCAAGATGTCGTTTGTTGATGGAGAGCCTCTTCCTTGGAAGTCTGATGATGGGAATTCATCACCACCATCGCCGAAGGAGTAATTCATCATCGGTATTGGCATCCCCTTGGTTTGTTCCAAGCTTGGGGGAGTGCCGCGGTATCACATCATCACTACCTTTTACTTTTTACTGTCAAGTAGTGTCATATCATGAGTAGGGAAGTTATCATATAAGATGGGTTGCAGTGTGGAAGTATCTCTCCTTTAGTTGGTTGTCTATGTATCCCTTGGTGTGAGTTATCGTTATGGAATATTAATGAGAAGTCTTATCATTTACATATTGCACATCTTATTTTAGTTTGCAATCCTTATTATATGATTGATCTTGTTATTAGTATTGGTATCACTTTGGGAGCATTGAATAAATCTATTTGGTTTTGGCAAACTTAGCATTGGTCAATAGCAACAACACTTTGAGGTTTAAGTAGAAAAGAGAAACACGTGTAGTTGTTTCATTATCTTCCTTTCTTGTTAGCTCATAGCTTATTATTCTGAAGTTAAAATTATTTGTGCTTGCAAGGAAGATGCATGATTGTTTCTATCACATGTATATTTGTTTCCCTCGACTCTTATGCTTGCTAATTAACCTTGCTAGCCAAAGACCTGTACTGAGAGGGAATACTTCTCGTGCATCCAAACCTTAACCCAAACCTATGTCATTTGTGTCCACCATAACTACCTACTACATGGTATTTCCTGCCATTCCAAGTAAATACTTCGTGTGCTACCTTTAAACAATTCAAAATTTACTATCTCTTATTTGTGTCAATGTTTTATAGCTCATGAGGAAGTATGTGGTGTTTTATCTTTCAATCTTGTTGGGCAACTTTCACCAATGGACTAGTGGCTTCATCCGCTTATCCAATAATTTTGCAAAAAGAGCTGGCAATGGGATTCCCAGTCCCAAATTAATTAACCTAAATCGACACTCCTCCATGGTATGTGATTGATGGACGGCACCCGAAGGATTCGGTTAGCCATGGCTTATGTAAGCAAAGGTTGGGGGGAGTGTCATCATAATAAAACTAAAATAAAAGGGCACTCCTTCATGGTATGAGATTGTTGGCAGGCACCCGAGGATTCGGTTAGCCATGGATTGTGAAAGAAAGGTTGGAAGGAGTGCCACACAAAAACAAAAATAAAATGGGAGCCGCTCTTTGAAGGTTTGTCTGGCAAGGGGGTTAGAGTACCCGCTACCAGTCGTTGACAACAACAAACACCTCTCAAAAATGTTACTTTCATTCTCTTTATATGATTTCAAAACTGAAAAAGCTCTAGCACATGATTTGGTCCCTGCTTCCTCTCGCGAAGGGCCTGTCTTTTACTTTATGTTGAGTCAGTAAACCTATTTCCCTCCATCTTAAGCAAGCATTTGAGTTGTTGTGATCAAACTACTATATTGTGATTTACCTCATCATGTCTTTTATTCTTCCTTGTTTAGTACAAGTTTTATCTGAATGAATATAGCTTTGCAAGTTATCAATGATCATGAGGAGATTATTATGATTGAGTATGCAAGTTGTGCCATATAAACTTTAACATAAGAGCGCTGCTCGATAGATAAGTATAACCTGTTAACTGTTCTTTGACCAAGAACGAAGTTTGCCATCACCAACTAAGATTTCTTATGCACTTTTATTTGTGATTACCTTATACTTGTTTCAAGTTGAATTATATGAGGAAGTTGTTTACTAGAATGCCTTGTGTGAATGAATATGATGCTTCTTGTCCGTATTTTATTTATCGACTCTTCACTCCATAAACATGTGGTCCTGTTTACCGAGTTCAGTTTCGCTTGGGGACAAGCGAAGTCTAAGCTTGGGGGGAGTTGATACGTCCAATTTGCATCACTATTTTATATCATAATTTGCTGTTATTCATTGATATATTTCATATTTGGAGATGATACTTATGTTATTTCATCTATTTTGCATGATTCATGATTATTGGAGGATCGCGCACCGGAGTCAGGATTCTGCTGGAAAAAGCGCCGTCAGAATGCAATATTTCGGAAGATCAACAGTTGACGGAAATTATATGAAAAATCCTATTTTTCCAGAGGACGAAGGGAGCCGAAGGGGAGCCGAGGGGACCCGAGGTGGGCCCAGCTCATAGGCCGGCGCGGCCCAAGGCCTGGCCGCGCCGCCCTGTGAGGAGGGGGCCCACAGCCCCCTCTCGCCTCCTTTTCTTCGCGAACGTCTTCGTCCCGAAAACCTAAGCTCCATGGGATAGGTCGCGAAGAGTCACAGCCGCCTCTGCGAGGCGGAGAACACCAGAGAGAAAAGAGCTCTCCGGCAGGCTGAGATCCGCCGGGGAAATTCCCTCCCGGAGGGTGAAATCGACGCCATCATCGTCACCGCCATCAAGTTGGACATCATCTCCATCACCATCATCATCATCTTCATCATCATCACCGCCGTCTCCCCCGCTGCACATCGTCACCTCTGTAGCAATTTGGGTTTGATCTTGATTGTTTGATAGGGGAAACTCTCCCGGTGTTGATTTCTACTTGTTATTGATGCTATTGAGTGAAACCGTTGAACCAAGGTTTATGTTCAGATTATTATTCATCATCATATCACCTCTGATCATGTTCCATATGATGTCTCGTGAGTAGTTCGTTTAGTTCTTGAGGACATGGGTGAAGTCTAAATGTTAGTAGTGAAGTATGGTTGAGTAATATTCAATGTTATGATATTTAAGTTGTGGTTTTATTCTTCTAGTGGTGTCGTGTCAACGTCGACTACACGACACTTCACCTTTATGGGCCTAGGGGAATGCATCTTGTACTCGTTTGCCAATTGCGGGATTGCCGGAGTGACAGAAACCTGAGCCCCCGTTGGTATATCGATGCAGGAGGGATAGCAGGATCTCAGAGTTTAAGGCTGTGGTTAGATTTATCTTAATTTTCTTGTAGTTGCGGATGCTTGCAAGGGGTATAATCACAAGTATGTATTAGTCCTAGGAAGGGCGGTACATTAGCATAGGTTCACCCACACAACACTTATCAAAACAATGAAGATTAATTAGCCGTATGTAGCGAAAGCACTAGACTAAAATCCCGTGTGTCCTCAGGAACGTTTGGTCATTATAAGTAAACAAACCGGCTTGTCCTTTGTGCTAAAAAGGATTGGGCCACTCGCTGCAATTGTTACTCTCGCACTTTACTTACTCGTACTTTATTCATCTGTTACATCAAAACCCCCTGAATACTTGTCTGTGAGCATTTACAGTGAATCCTTCATCGAAACTGCTTGTCCTTCTGCTCCTCGTTGGGATCGACATTCTTACTTATCGAAGATACTACGATACACCCCCTATACTTGTGGGTCATCAGTCAGCAATAAAGTTCGTGAAAAGCATTGTCTTTCGGTTTGGAGTACCTCATAGCATCGTCACGGACAATGGCAGTAACTTTACATCCAAGGAATTCAAGGCATACTGTGCAGAGCTAGGCATCAAATTGCACTTCGCGTCAGTTGGGCACCCGCAAACTAATGGTCAAGTCGAGAAAGACAATGGTATCATCTGCAACGGTATCAAGAAGCGCCTGTTAGGACCATTGGAAAAAGCTCGACATACTTGGCCAGAAGAGTTGCCGAGTGTATTGTGGAGTATTCGAACAACACCAAATACAGCGACACAGGAGACTCCGTTTTTTCTGGTCCATTGAGCTGAGGCAGTACTGCCGATAGAAATAGAGCATGATTCTCCAAGAGTCACGGAATACGACGAAGAAGCTTCCAGAAAAGCATTAGAAGACGATGTCGACACACTTGATGAAGCTCGAGATGAAGTATTATCACGAGTCACCAAGTATCAGCAAGACTTGAAAAACTATCACAGTCGACGCTTGCGGCCAAGATCCTTTCAGGTTGGAGACTTAGTTCTACGACTCAACCAAAACAGCACTGAAAAACTCGAGTCGCCATGGCTTGGCCCTTACATCGTCAGTAAGTAATCGAAGGAGGAGCGTACAGGATAAAGGACAAGAAGACGGGGGTTCCCGAGAAAAACCCCTGGAACGTGGCGCAGCTAAGGCGTTTTTACGCCTAGTGTCGAAATATAGTCCTCCTTGTAAAAATACAATGTACTGAAACACCCGCGAGTTTTCAGATGCACTCTTTTCCTTTCAGGGCACCGAGTGGGGCTGAAAGGTTTTTAATGAGGCGGGCTCGCGGTGCTGCAATATAGTAAAAGATATTGGTGACATACATCTTTTTTCGTCGACAGGCTCGGGGGCTCATAACCCGTGGCAACATATATATATACTCTCGCAAAATAGTAAATTCATCGAGACGCAAAAATAGCTTGAGCTCTGGCCAAAGGCTCGGGGGCTTCACAATATAGATTATACTTTACAATATAGACAACTTCATCATCAATATAAGTTCGACACGTAAAAAATATATGAATTCCCGTAATATAGTACAACTCAGTTGCTACCTAATATATCATCTATGGTTACACCTTTGTTGTCTGCAGCACCAGTCGTATGTTCAGCATAGCTACCTTTGACGAAGAATTCTGAGTCCATCCGAAGAAGTTCGTCCATCATTTCTTCGGCTACAGGAGTTGCTGTTGTCGTTGATTTTATCAATGTGCCTTTTTCGCTTTGACTCGCTTGGCCGTACACTTGGCGACAATCTTCGTCGATCTAATTTCGGGTAGCAGATCCGCATCATAATCATGACGAATCTTGCCCCGGCAAGACGCTTGAGCCCGCACAAAATTATGGATACGAGGGGCATCCCGAAATTTCTCCATCATAGCAGGAAGAGTGCCCGGTATTTTGTTCCGAGGAAACATGGTACTATAAAATAGCGACAAGGTTTTTGTACAAAAATCAAGGAACTCGCGGACTTGACAAGCGCGGTCCTGAAATCTGACAATTTGTCGGGTGCGCTCGAGTAGCCCGTAAAAGAGAACCATGGTCAAGTGAAAGATTAACAAGGATATTTGTCCTTGTGTCTACCCGTTGGTCCTCGGCAGCAGTTGTCTAGAAAGGAACCTAGTTGGTGACAAAGATAAGAATTTCAAAGGAGGAAACAGAGAAAAAACAGAGGAAATTTCGGTTTGCCAGACATACCTCTAATATCCAAACTTGCTTCTGTCATCAACTCGAGCATAAAATTCTCTCGGGTGGCAGCCTTTGAAGCTTCAACAACAGCGGCTTCTTTGGCAGCTATAGCTTCTTGAGCCTCGCTGAATTGCAACTTTCTCCTTTTCGGATGATTTTCGAGATTGGTCCATTATTATAAGTGTTTGCTTCTTCATATACCGAAGCTGTTGACGAAGTTCCTCCAAGTCTTGTGTTGAACCCCTACTCGAAGAATCTTCAACAAACTCATTATCAACAGGCGTTTTCTTCGAGTGGGAGGAAGCAGGAAAAACAACGGAGGGACGAGGAGTTGAAGTGTCATTATCAAATATCAACTTAAAATAAAAGTTTCGACATCAATCATCAAGAAAAATAGATTTCCATTGATTCTCAAAGTATTTACAAGGCATTACAAAAGGAGGATACCCTATCGAACTAGTGAGATAGGTGTCGCCAAAACTACTTTGGCGACAACATCAAAAGGAAAAAGAAAAAATAAGAAAGACAGGGTGGTCTACTTGACCTCCGGCTTCAATGAGCTGGGAGCAGAGGAGTTGGCTTGCAGCCAAGGAAGGCAAGGATCGGCTTGGAGTTGGGCTTGGCAGCCTTAATCAAAGATTGCCATTTCTTCGTCTCCATCTCCTTTATATCGCCAACCTTAGCCTGGGCCGACGTTTTGTTGGCTGTCACCAACGAGAGCTGAATGTTCTATGACGTCACCTAGAGGGGGGGTGAATAGGCGGTGTGGCAAGTTTTAGCCTTTTTCAATTTTAGCGCAACATAAGGTAAAGGTGATAGCTTTAGCAATAGTAGTGTTCCTACAATGATACTAGGACAAGTGCAACAAGTAAAGGAATCAACAAGACAAGAAGAGTATGGAGCGAGACAACCTGGAGGGCGTGGAGACGAGGCGAGGTTTGTTTACCGTAGTTCCTTCCACAATAGGAAGTACGTCTGCGTTGAGGAGGTGCTAGTCTCACACAAGAGACTAGACGGCCACACCACGAAGGAAGGCCTCACCTTCTTCCTCGAGAGAGCTCCACGGAGGTGCTCTCCCTCTTCCACTAAGGCACCGGTCGAGGCGGTGATTCCTTCACAAGGTTGGGGCGAGCTCCACACACAAGGATGCTCCCAACACCCTATGGAGCTAGTACATCACCAAGCTAGCTTCCATAGCTGCACATCTCCAATGCTCCACAATAGGAACCCTTCCAATGCTCCACAATTCGAACCCTTCCAATGCTCCACAATAGGAACCCTTCCAAAGCCCCACCGAGGAACCCTTCCAATGCCCCACCAAGGAACCCTTCCAATGCTCCACAAAAGGAACTTTTCCAATGCTCCACAAAAGGAACTCTACCACCAAGATCCACTAAGGAAGAACACACACACCCTACGAGATCGAAACCTGAGAGAGCACAAACCGATGCACCTAATGCAATGGCTAAGAACACCACTAGGATGCCCAAGTTCTTCTCTCCCAAATTCCAACAAAGCTAGAAGAAGCTATTGGGGGAATAAGGGAGGAAGAACAAAGTGAGGAGAAACACCAAGAAACTCCAAGATCTAGATCTAGCAAGATCCCCTCACTTAGAGAGGGATTCAATTGGTGAAGCACTAGATCTAGATCTCCTCTCTCATTTCCCCCAAAAATATGCAACAAATAGTGGGGGGATCAAGAGGAGGAAGAAAGAATCCAAGGTCAACAATGGAGGTGAGAGAGTGAAGGGGCAGGGTTGGTTTGGTCGGAGGTGGAAGAGAGGTATATATAGGGGACCCAGAAATATAGCTGTTGGGGCTGAAAAATGGTCATATCCGCGCCCAAAGCGGTACTACCGCTTGTCGGAGCGGTACTACCGCTCGCGCGCGAACTGCTCAGAAAATAGCTGGAAAACGCCCCAAACCGGTAGTACCGCTCCGCAGAGCGGTACTACCTCTTGTGCAGATCTGAGACTGGCAAAATCAAAGCAGAAAGAAGAGAGAGTCGCAACGCAGGGCAGCAAAGATGAGATCGTATGCATGCGGGCGAGCAGCAGCAGTGCGCGTGGTAGCAGCGATGTGGGGCCAGGGGAGCAGCGCGGCATATGCAGCGTGACACGCGTACAGCACGCGACCGTTGGGAACCCCAAGTGGAAGGTGTGATGCGTACAGCAGTAAGTTTCCCTCAGTTAGAAACCAAGGTTTATCGAACCAGTAGGAGTCAAGAAGCACGTTGAAGGTTGATGGCGGCGAAGTGTAGTGCGGCGCAACACCAGGGATTCCGGCGCCAACGTGGAACCTGCAAAACACAACCAAATTACTTTGCCCCAACGTGATGTGAGGTTGTCAATCTCACCGGCTTGCTGTAACAAAGGATTAGATGTATAGTGTGGATGATGATTGTTTGCAGAAAACAGTAGAACAAGTATTGCAGTAGATTGTATTCGATTAAAAGAATGGACCGAGGTCCACAGTTCTTTAGAGGCGTCTCTCCGATAAGAATAAGCATGTTGGGTGAACAAATTACAGTTGGGCAATTGAGAAATAAAGAGGGAATGACCATGCACATACATGATATGATGAGTATAGTGAGATTTAATTGGGCATTACGACAAAGTACATAGACCGCTATCCAGCATGCATCTATGCCTAAAAAGTCCACCTTCAGGTTATCATCCGAACCCCTTCCAGTATTAAGTTGCAAACAACAGACAATTGCATTAAGTATGGTGCGTAATGTAATCAACAACTACATCCTTAGACATAGCATCGATGTTTTATCCCTAGTGGCAACAACACATCCACAACCTTAGAACTTTCTATCACCGTCCTGCATTTAATGGAGGCATGAACCCACTATCGAGCATAAATACTCCCTCTTGGAGTTAAGAGCAAAAACTTGGCCAGAGCCTCTACTAATAACGGAGAGCATGCAAGATCATAAACAACACATAGATAATAGATTGATAATCAACATAGCATAGTATTTTCTATTCATCGGATCCCAACAAACACAACATATAGCATTACAGATAGATGATCTTGATCATGTTAGGCAGCTCACAAGATCCAACAATGAAGCACAATTAGGAGAAGACGACCATCTAGCTACTGCTATGGACCCATAGTCTAGGGTTGAACTACTCACTCATCACTCCTGAGGCGACCATGGCGGTGAAGAGTCCTCCGGGAGATGATTCCCCTCTCCGGCAGGGTGCCGGAGGCGATCTCCTAAATCCCCCGAGATGGGATTGGCGGCGGCGTCTCTAGAAGGTTTTCCATATCGTGGCTCTCGGTACTGGGGGTTTCGCGACGAAGGCTTTAAGTAGGCGGAAGGGCAGGTCAAGAGGCGTCACGGGGGCCCCACACAGCAGGGCCGCGCGGGCCCCCTGTAGGCCGCGCCGCCCTACTGTGGCAGTGCCCCGTGGCCCCACTTCGTGACTCCTTCGGTCTTCTGGAAGCTTCGTGTGAAAATAGGCCCCTGGGCGTTGATTTCGTCCAATTCCGAGAATATTTCCTTACTAGGATTTCTGAAACCAAAAACAGCAGAAAACAGCCACTGGCTCTTCGGCATCTCGTTAATAGGTTAGTGCCGGAAAATGCATAAATATGACATAAAGTATGCATAAAACATGTAGGTATCATCAATAAAGTGGCATGGAACATAAGAAATTATCGATACGTTGGAGACGTATCAGCATCCCAAGCTTAGTTCCTGCTCGTCCCGAGTAGGTAAACGATAACAAAGATAATTTCTGGAGTGACATGCCATCATAACCTTGATCATACTATTGTAAGCACTTGTAATGAATGCAGCGATCCAAGCAATATAAATGACATGAGTAAACAAATGAATCATATAGCAAAGACTTTTCATGAATAGTACTTTCAAGACAAGCATCAATAAGTCTTGCATAAGAGTTAACTCATAAAGCAATAATTTCAAAGTAAAGGTATTGAAGCAACACAAAGGAAGATTAAGTTTCAGCGGTTGCTTTCAACTTGTAACATGTATATCTCATGGATATTGTCAATGTAAAGTAATATAATAAGTGCAATATGCAAGTATGTAGGAATCAATGCACATTTCAAACAAGTGTTTGCTTCTTGAGATGGAGAGAATAGGTGAACTGACTCAACATAAATAAAAGAAAGGCCCTTCGTGGAGGGAAGCATTGATTGCTATATTTGTGCTAGAGCTTTGGTATTCTTAAACATGCCATTCATTTAGAAACTGTTGTAGATTTTGTCATCCTAGCCTTTTTATTAGGCCAAGCGTTCCTTTTGATTTGGGAGGCTCTAGATTTGCGATTTGTTGCTTGTAGTTCAAAACAAGAACCAAGCATCGCGTCATCCGTACCAACCTCTAAAACGTCTCCAACAAGTTGTGTGAGAAGCTGGCCATCCGTAATGGCGTACGCTTCGTCATCATCAACAGTAGTCGGAGAGGGAGAAGACTTAGTTCCAGACATAGGAGTGACTTTTAATCTATCAAACTCCAAATGTTTTAGAACTTTAGTCGAAACTGAAATAGCATGTAAAGAAGAACCCAGGGAAACGCCACCACTATTGAGTTTGGCGGAAACCTGAGGTGTTGAAAAAGACAAGAAAGAAGTAGAACAATTATCCATACCCTTAGCATCGAGGTTAGCCGCAGCTTTACGCCGCATTGCCTTGGTCATGGAGTCCTCATCCGTGGCTGCCGCGCCATCCGCAGCAACACCATGGCGTGCGCTCCTCCGAGTCGGAGTCTGCACGCCGGCGTTGGAGACAGTGGCGCTTTTAGAGGAGGGTAAAGGCGACGCAGGCCCCTCCTCTAAAACAACACCCACCTCCAAAGCCGATGCCGAGGGAACGGAAGTCGAAGTAGGCCGTCCCCCCAGCCCAGCATGTGCAGCCGATGAGGAGGGCACCGCGGCAGCGGGAGCAGCGGTCGGCCCCGACTGACCCTGTGCCACGCCCGGCGCATCGCCCTGCCCATTGGGCGAGCGTGCGCTGGTGGTCGTCGACGCCCGGCCCCCGGATCGCAGCATCCACGGGCGACCCAAGCAGCATCCCTAGTCGGCCGACCAGGGCGCAGCTTGGCAGCGGACGCCGCTGCCACGTCGCCATGCGACATCGCGTCGCGCTCCACCGCCGGCGTCCGAGTCAGCTGCAGCCCAGCCGGACTCGCTGGTGAAGCCACCGCAACGGGCATGGCATCGGTCTGCGGGTGAAGGGGAGCAGGGGCGTCCAACCGAACACCGCACGGAGACATGGCGGCAACGCCTCTGGTAGCTGAGCCCGAAACAGCTCCAACGGGCTCCAAAGAAGGCGACCTCGAAGCCGCCCTCCTAGCGGCAGCCGGCGTCGTGCGACGGAGAGTACAAACACGTCCACGAGCAGGTCTATCGGACCTCGGAGAAAGCGAATCCCCAGCAGCGAAGCGGTCGCTCCCATGGACAGCACCCTCGATCCCCGAGCCTCAAGAGTAGGACTAGTCCGCCGCAGCTGTCGACTATCTCCTTAGCCTTGGGAGTTTGAGGGTTCGGATTGAAAGGAGTGAGGGCCATCACAGCCGGCACAGAGCGAGTACCAACGGAGGTCTGATTCCCTCCTCCGCCCACCTCCCCAAAAGGCGCCACCAAAGTAGATGGTCCAGCGCGGGCGTCCGATGTATCCATAGCATCATCATCCCCAGCGTCATTTCCATCACCATCATCATCTGCGTCGTCCTTCTTAATCCATATCAAAGGAACAAAATCAGGCTCTGGTACATAGTCCTCGGGCTCTCTACGGAACCGAAACTCGAAGGCCTTGAGCTTAACCACTACATCAGACTTGATGATCTTCCCAGAATCTGAAATCTTCTCAAGTACTTTAGCATCAATCATAGCCACATGAATACGAACCACAGCTCTGCGTCTGAGGCTAAGAAGGTCCACATCAACCGTCTTCCCCAACAGCGAACCCACAGCCCAAAGTCCTAAGAAATGCCTCAACGTATGAGGGACTCCTTCTACATGTAACCAAACCTTATGTAGCTCAAATTTGTGTGGTACTTCCGAGGACTGCCAAGCGGAGATAGACATGGTGGAACCGAATCTCGGCACCGCAACCCGGATGCCATCTACCCTGTCGAGGTCCTCGAAGGAAGGGACAGTGATAAGGAATCTCAGGACATCAGTAGGTACAGCCTCCCATTTCCAACCTGGACGGTCTGAGCACCGTCTTGCCACCTGCTTGGCAATCACATCAGCTGGCACAACATCTCCAACCACAACAACCGTAGCTACAGAGATCGAGAGGGCGCAAGCGCATCATTAACCACGTAATCAGGAATCGCTGTAAAGTAAGTCTCCAATAGACCAGCCCCAAGAACATAAGCGTATGGGCGGGGAGCTCTAAGCACCGGACAACGCAAAGTCGGGTGAGCCACCTTATCACAAAAGTAGGAATAGTGTTTGACCCTGCAATCTTTGGTCGCATGCGAATGATCAGAACATTTGGAACACCAAACTGTCTTCTTGGACTTAGCAGCAGCCTTAGCTCCATCAGCAACCTCCACTGCTGCGGCAACCTGCTGCGGCACTGCCGGGGTAACATCATGTGCCTGCACCTGCAAAGCCGCCCCCGACTCATGCGACAAAACCTGCTGCTGAGGGACCGCGGGCTGCTGTGGAAAACCTTGCGGAATAAAGGGATACTGATACCTATTAGGGTGACCCATCCCTTGCTGCACTCGACCACGAAAATGTACGGCCCGCAATCGGCTCTCGTTGAGGAATAGCTCGAGGAGCAACGCCACCAGTGCACAGTACCAACAGCAGCACCACCAGCCTTCTTCTTCTTGTTTTTCCGCTTTCGCGCCACCCCCGGCGCATACGGCTGCTGCATCGGGAAACCCGGGGCCGGCTGCTGCTGAAAGTTTTGCACCGGCTGCTGCGAGAATCCCGGCGCCGGCTGTTGCTGCCCTGCCATCCCGAACGGAGGACGCGTCGGCGGCACGTATCCCGGCTGTCCCGCCCCATACGTGAACCCGTAGGCCGGCGGCTGTAGTCGGGGAGGACCCTGCGTCCCAGGGGGCATTGGGACAGGGGGGGCCGCACCTGAGCAGCGAAGCCAGGACCGGCCGGCCGTCCACCCCCCTGCGACACCGCAGCAACAGGGAGGGTGCTACGAGGGGGCTGCTGAGCCGCCATGGCGGCCGGAGGGCTCGCAACAACCTCCGCAAACGAAGGTAGCCGCAAGGGCCTCCACCCGCGGCGGAAAGGCGACCCCGAGGAGGCCGTAGTGGAGACCGCCGGTGCCGGGGAAAGGACGGTGGCCGCCCCCCACGATCGCAGCGACGAAGAAGGCGATCCGGGTGCTGGCGCTGCCCCCGAAGACGAAGAAGAAAACGACGAAGAAGAGCGGCCGGGGGTAGAAGAAGAACTTGGAGAGGACACCGGCGAAGACGACCCAGGCGTAGGCGGCGACAATGGCGACGAAGACCCTGGCGTAACGTTGTCGGCGGCTGCGCGATCGTGTGTGGTAGACTTGGAACACGAAGGATTCTCAGATCGGTCTCTCCACAGGAAACGCATGGCTTGGCCCAAACCAGCCCACGTCCACCTAGCATGCAGTCGTGGCCCACCTCCATGCATCTGATTCGAAATCACCGAAGATGGCGCCTCCGCTTGAGTAACCGTCACCGGCCTCTCCGGGGAAGGAAAGAAGTCGGCGATGACCGGCGGTGAAGCACGGCGGCGCGGAACCGGACCACGCCAGACCCCCGCTCGAGGCTTTTTCTTTATAATGAAGCCAAGCGCTGATGGCGTCCCGCTGTTCTTCTCCGTCGAGGCCGCCGCCGCTGCAGGCCTCTTCCCTTCGTAGTCCGGCGAGGCCTTCTCTCCAAAGGACCTGCACGACAAAGAGCAAGAAGATACCATACCTTCGGACGCCAGCGACTGCCTTTCCCAGAACCGAGAAGCTGGGGTGGGATAGCCAATATCCGTCCAAAAATCCTGCGCCAGCTCTTCGTCAGTTCTCCGACCCCGGCGCACGACGGTGGACCACTCCGGCGCCTTTGGCGATCCGATGACAGCCATAGCCGTCTCAAAAGGGACGTCCGCGGCGTCGTCGTCGGAGGAGTCTTCGGTGACGTCCTCGGCCAGCATCTCAAACCTGGAGCCACCGCCCGAGGAAGAAGACGTTGCCGGCAACAGGATTCCGCCGGCCAGACCCCCCGGGGCGAGCGTGAGTCTACGCCGCCGCCGCATCCCTGCAGCACACTGTTAGCTCAACAACAAGTACGAACTAGTGTATGAATGCCGGTACGTGAGCTAGCTAGTGCTAATTGAACCCATCCATGCATGCAGAACCTGCCATGTTAAGCTTAGATCGTTGGCAGCGCAATCAACTGTCACGCCATGCATATATATCTGCACAACCGGCCACCTCTAGCAACTCGCCGCGTATCTTAATTGTTCTTTTTTCCGCGTAGCACTCCAAATAATAACCTGATACGATTCGTGTATATACACAAGACCAGATTGTAGTCGGACTCCAAATATCGGTCTTTATATACGCGCAGACGCTGGGTAGGTCGATGAGAAAACCAAGCGCGCGCGCATCGAAAAATCTACTCCTAGGATAAACTTGTCAAGACTCGGTAGCCATGGAACCGGAGTACGATATAATACAGTACTTGTTCAGAGTCCGGCGAGGAGAACTGTCGGGGTTTGGTCGGAGCAGCAGCCGGCCGAGCCTACTCATCGTCGACCGCTCCGGCATATACTCCACGGCTCACTGCCGCTACATCCGCAAGACACACTACCACCGCTACCGCGCCCTGGCAATGGAACTCGCCCCTCTAGTCAAAGCCTACCGCTCGCTGCAAAAGCTTGGGATGAACCGCTGGCCGGAGCACGACGATGGAGCAAGGAACGAGATGACGCGGTGGAAGCACAGGGTCATGGACGCGTACTGGGACGCCGCACCTGAAAAGCACAAGGCGGGCGCCATTGAAAGGTATTTCAGGGCGCGCTACAAGCACGGGATGCTCTACCCAGTGCTGCTGTGCGAGGCCTCCATTCTGGTAGGGTTCTGTCTATTCCGGCTGATGCTGCACGGGATATCCAAGGTTGGCTTCGATCTCGTGTTGCTGCTGCTGGCCTTCGGCTTGTTTGTATTTTTTCTGCTTCTCATAACCGAGCGATTTGTCACGATTAGGTGGGCCCTCTCCCGTTCGCAGATACATGACGTGTTAGAATTTGGGTTGAAAAACTAACGATATTTGTAACATAGTATATTTCACATTGAACTACGCATAAAATCGATATCACTATTTGTAATCCTTCGTCCAACTGGAGTTTATCTACATTACACCATCTCTAGCGGACCCCCCATATCGGGCCGGAAACGCAAGTTCGGGCCGATATGGGATTTCGGCCCTTTTTTTGGGCCAGACTAGAGCCAGAAAACGGATCCAAGCCGCAGCACAAACCCCCCAAAAGCCCGCATATATGGCGGTTGGCGAGGCGGATGGGGGCCGAACCCCATCCGCTACTCCGCCTCTCCACCTCCCGCCGATATCAAATCGATGTCCCGCCGGCGAGCAATCCTCCCGCGCGCTAGTAGATTGAACCACCCCTCCTCCCGTCGGGGACGATGTTGTCGGGGCGCGGGGGTGGCCAGGTTGGCCGCGGCGGAAGCTCCACCGAGCCTGGCCGTAGCTTCAACCCTCCTCCCACCGGCGAGAAGACGGAGGCGGACAAGATCCGCTCCGACGCGGATCCGTGGGAGCTACCACTTCTGCAACTACGGCTTCGCGGCGCCGCCCGCCTTCGCCAAGCGGGAGTAACCGCTACCGCCGTCACGCCTCATCCCCTTCCGCGGCGTCCTCTTCGTCGAGCTCCTGCCCGCACCCGTCGACGGCGTTGGTGGTGAAGATGGAGGAAGACGCGGAGCTAGAGCGCCTCCCGCAACCCAACTTCAGGCCCGCCGACTACCTCGACGCCGCCGAGCTGGAGCGCCTCCTCCCGTAGCTCGGCGTGGATGCTGGGTGCCACCGGACGAAGGACGGGATGCGTAACCTAAACTAGCTCTTCTCCCGCATGGATAAAGGAAGCGTCAGAGTGGTATCGTGAAATGGCAGAAATGACTAGGGTCTAGATCGAGCTCGGTCGTCTCTTCTTTGACATGATGTGTTAGCATTTGAGTTGACAAACCGATGATTTTTTTTAATAATACAATATATTTCACTTTGAACCATGCATATCTATTTTAATAATTTTACTTAAGACTCCCTTCGTTCGGAAAATCAGCGTGAAACCCAGGAATATATTTCACCATGCGAGGGGTTGTGCCGGCAGCAGCCACGGCGTGGCATGGCGCCGCCAAGTGGGACATGAGGGGTCGCGGGAGAGGGGGCGGCTCAGGTCCTGTCGGCTGTCGCGCAGGATGCCCGCCTCCGCCACACACACACCAGCACGGGCGGCAGCGGTAGGGTATCCATCCTGGGCGCGCCACGGGACAGCGGGTTGAACCACGGGTGGTCACGGCCAGCTCCGGCGGGGAGCGCCATGCGCCAGTAGCTGTCCGATGTTGAAAGGCTCAGCGCCGACTGCGGTCGCTGCGGCGGCGGGCCGCCGAAGAACCGCTGGATCAGGATGGCTTCTTTGTCGGTGTAAGCTTGGCCAGAGCGCCAAGCTGGCCCTCGCCGAGCCGCGCGGCGATGTGAACGCGATGGCGGTGCCCATGCTGTCGCCCATCAGGTACCCCGCCTGCTGCCGCACCGTCGCGAGCCCGTCGTCGAAGGTCGAACGCGGCCGGGACGCGGTTCTCGGGCTCGAGGCGGTAGTCCACTGACATCACAACGCAGGTCGTCCGCGCAGGGACCTGGGCCAGGAACTCGTGGTAGCAGAGCCGACGCAGAAGCCGCCACCGTGGAAGTACACCACCACGGGAACCATCCATGCCGCGGCGACCGGCGTGTACAGCCGCTTCCACACACCCGTGGCGCGGGCGACGCCAACAACGTCCCGCGCGAGGACGACGCTCATCGCTGCCGTCAAAATCCACGTGCAGCAGTGCAGGGGATCGCAGGGGAGTCTCCTCGCTGCCGCCATTCTTGCTGACCTGGTAGCTGCTGCAAGCTCACTCGCGCCCCGCCGACGTGTAGTGCCGCATCCTCCATTTTCTCATGCAAACAAAGTTCGAGCAGAAAGGTGAGACAAACGAAACGGTAGAAGCAATGTAGGGCCTGCGACAATGACATCAAAACGCTTAGAGAGGCTCCCAAGCCTGGGAGCTTAGATCTCTTTAGAGATATGCATCCTTCCTTAAACAATTTTTCAAATTCACCATGCGCTTCTTCTAAATTCTGGAAGAGAAGTGTCTTTCCTGGAGAAGAACAAAAGCAGCAAGAACCGTTGGATTTGGCAGACCATATTTTCCGTCCTCTGCCCCGACGCTGCGCGCTGAGCTCTCCCTATATAAATGACTTCTCTCCCCCGTCTCTCTCTATTTCGCTCTTCTCCGTCGCTCCTCCACTGCTCCTCCACCCTCTTCCCCACCAGGCCACCTCCCTCCACCTCCGCCATGACCTTCGTCTTCTCCCCGACCGGCCCCAACCCTGCCACGGACAAGAAGAACAGGCCGCTGGTGCCGGTTGACTTCACACCGAGCGGGACGCACAACAGCTTCGAGGCGCTGGAGGAGGTCACCAGGCAGGAGAAGAAGGTCGACAAGAAGCTCAGGTTGCAGGCCGCCAAGAACGCCAAGAACACCGCCGCAGCATTGGCCGACGCTTCCTCAGCCAGCGGCTCTGGTGTCGGCGCCACCACCACCGGCCCCTCCGTCTCCGTCTCCGTCTCCGTCTCCGCCGCGCGGCGCCGTCGCCGACGCGGAGGACGACGCCATCGCCCACGCCGAGATGCCCCCGCGGACCCTCGCACCACAGGAGCCGCCGTCGACGGTGGCCGTCGATGGGGTGGTCGCCTCCTCCTCTTCCTCTCTGCCTTGGGCGCGGTGGCCGTGGGGTTGCCTCTCGGGGTGGCGCTCCGGCATTCTCACTGGTAGGTACGCCTCTGCTCTCGACCTTCTCCTTCTTCTGGAATGTTCTTTCTGGAAATGCAAGAAACCAAGATTAGCAGCAAGAAACGAGATTAGCACCAAGAACCCGAGATTATTAGCAGCAAGAAAGCAACCGCTTCACATTTCGTTTCGATCATTAACATTTTCTTCACTTGCAGGCCCTGATCGATCAACGCGGGACTGGATCGTGGCCGGCCACCGCTAATCAAGCGCTCTTCCTCCCGTCCGATTTGCCTTAGCTGATAGAGAAAATTCCGTTGGTTAGACCCGCCCGCGGCCGGTTGCTAGATAGTTTGCTACGTATTCTTTCCATTCTTTAGTGGACAAAAGTACTTCTCCGTATGTTATCTGTCAAACATATTGTAAAGTTTGAGGAGAACAATATGTTGACGAAGATGAACATTAGAACATCTTTGTACAAACGATTTTCCACCAGCTTCCATTAGTAGAATTTCAGAAGTTGCAGGGACAAAATACACGGCGTATTTCATTTGACCCACATAGAGTTGTTAGCATAAAAAAGTAACACTTTTCGGTTTAACTTTCGATTTCCGACGTTGAAGTTGCAGGAACATCTTTGTACAAACGATTTGCGACCAAAACAGTTTTCCATTAATTTGTACAAATGATTTCTGACCAAAACAGTTTTGTATTAGTACAATTTCAGAAGTTACATGCACAAAGTACATGTGTATTTTATTTGACAACCATTACCATTTATATATAGTCGCCGAAGTATAGCCTGAGACGGTACCTAGCACAAAACCCCCATTTTTTCTTCTTAAATTTTGAAAAAATACCACTTTACTGCGGCGTGACAAAATGTGATATCTCCACAACGTATTTTTTTGGGCTCTTTTACGGTAGGGACGGAGGAGAGTCAGCCGTCCAAACGGCCAAATCCAAGTGCTTAGATTAACTCATACTACTCGGGTCGATGAGTAGTATTTTTGCACCGAAGTGTAACATTGTTATATTTCTACCCACCCAAGGGTACTTTGGGGAGTTTTAAAAGGAAAAGAAGGGTATTCACTAGAATTGAGGAACGATGGGACCTGGCCATCCGCTCCACCAGCAGGCTCCCGCCGCTGCGGCCTCTTTCCGCGCCGAGCACCGCCGATGGAGGCAGCATAGCGCCGACCTGGGCCTCGTGCAAGTGTATGATCAGCTGTCCAACAGTGAGGACCCGCTGCTTGCACACAGCCGCGGGAGGCTGCTGATACCGGGCGCGCACACCAGCTCCTGCGCTAGGCTGCACGCCCAAGGCGGCCGGACCCGATGCTTGCAAACCGCCTCAGCGAGGCTGCTGGTGCCGGGAGCGCGGGGAAGCTCCTGCGGCAGCACGCCGACCAGCAGGCGTGGAGCCCTATGCGCATACGCCGCTTGCACACCGCCGCGGCGAGGCTGACTGTGCCGGTCGAGCTCCTGCGCCAGGCTGCACGCCATCGCGCACGCCTGCTTCTCACCGCAACGCCGCGGCCACTTCGGCACGGCACGGGACAACACACTCCACTAAAAACGCATTGGCTCGTTGCTCACGTTATTTGAGATAAACTCCCCGTATCTGGACTCCGGAGCTTACTTTTACTCTGCGACCTATCTCTGAATTTTCGAGTACTGTTAGTACCTCATTCATTGTTTATCTGTTTGTTCTTGTGAAATCCAGATAAATGCAAGCAAAACTGTGAAATGCAGATGGCAGTAGTGTATGTACTTCTATTTATCTGTTCTTACTGTGAAATGCAGATGGCAGTAGATGATGTAATACATTCATTGAGACGCATGATTTTTAGACTAAGTGCAGAGTATACGAAAATCACGTCTAGTCTAGGCCGTGGCAAGAACGCCAGCGACGGCAGGGCGGGAGCACGGGCCGTGTGAGAGCAATGGCAACTCTTTGTTGGCGCTCTGGAGAGATCAATTGATTGCCCCTAATCATGGACTAGGCTCGCGCCCTTACAGAAAAAAAAAAGATATCTGCCCAAATTACCCCTGGCTCAATACTACTCGTCCATGGGACAAGTAAGTTGTACCGTAAAAAGCCTCATTTTTTTTTTGCAATATACAATAAACCAAAATTGAACACAAAGTGACACCGAGCGGGCCCTTTTTCCAAAGATTGTGTGGCAGAAATTTGTGCACTTTGCTGAGCTAGAACTGTGTCCCACTAGTCAGCCCCACATATATTTTCCCGTATATATCTTCGTCTTCATGGATTATCCGTACATTTACCTTCGTGTTTTTCAGCTGATCAGATTGGGTATCCTAAGAAACACATCCACAAATGTGTATCTATAGGTACTGTAGCAAATTGATAGGGTTTTTTTTTTCCAGTTGCCAATGGACTATACATTTTCCAAACACTATGGTTCATCCTCTGGCCAAAAAATACTTCTGATCATGTTGTTTGTGTGATTAGCATTGCAACTACAATTCAAAAAGAACATATCTTCAGATTTGAAAACCAATGGATTCAGCAACCTGGTTTCTTTGAGCTAGTGGAAAGGGTATGGAAAATTCATGTTAGAACAAATTCAACTGTTGGGGTTGTCACAGCAAAAAATTAAAGAATTTGAGGTATGAACTAAAGAAATGGGGTAAAGGTTTATCCCATATAAAGCTTCTTATAGCTAATTGTAAGAGTGCTATTCTCATCCTGGATCAATTGGAGGAGGAAAGACCACTCGGTAGTCCGAAATTTAATTTCAGAATTATTGTTAAAGTGCACATGAAGGGGTTGTTGTAGAAACAGTCTCATTATTGGAAAATGAGATGCACCATAAGATGGTTCAAATTGGGTGGTGAAAATACAAAATTCTTCCATGCCAAAGATACCGAGAGATACAAGAATAACATTATTACTGAAATCAAGGATGATGAGGGACCTATTCTTACTAACCATCATGACAAGGCCAGTGCTTATCTTCAAAATTCCAAAGGCAGAATAGGCATTTCAATTCCTACCTCATCCCCATTCGTATTATCCTCCATGTTATCCTATGTTACAGGTCTGGATTCTTTGGTTACTCCCTTCACTTGGGAAGAAATTGAAAATATTGTCAAATAATCATGAAACCTAACAGAGTTCCTGGCCCAGATGGGTTTAATGACCTTTTCCTCAATAATGCTGGAACATTGTGAAAAATTATTTTGTCATGATTTTCATTCTGGTGAAGCTAAGCTGCAGAGCATCAATGGATCCTATATCACTCCGGTTCCCAAGAAAGTAAATCATGAGACAGTCACGATTTCAAACCTATATCCCTAACAAACACTTGCCGCTAATAGAATGCAATATGTAATCACTAGTATTGTCCAGGATAGAACCATACAGGACTGCCTTGGCTGGTCCTTTGAATTCTTACATCAATGTTAACAGTCCAAGAGGAAGATTGTTGTCCTCAAGATTAATTTTGAAAAATATTTTGATACTCTTGACCATGAGGCTATAATTGCACTGATGAGGGTTAGGGAATATCAGAGTTATTCCTTGCTTGGATTAAGGAGGTACTCTCTTCTTATTCTTTTGATGTTCTTTTGAATGGAATGCATGGCAAGAAATTTCGGTGCAAAAGAGGGGTCAAACAAGGGGACCCTCTTTCCCCTTGTTGTTCGTTCAAGGAGCTAATCTTCTTCAATATTTAGTCGACTTTTCATATAAAAATGGTTTGCTGACTCCTCCA
The DNA here is from genome assembly GCF_019359855.2 of Lolium perenne. Taxonomy (NCBI): domain Eukaryota; kingdom Viridiplantae; phylum Streptophyta; class Magnoliopsida; order Poales; family Poaceae; genus Lolium; species Lolium perenne. The sequence continues at coordinate 25,676,886 of NC_067248.2, read as the reverse complement.
ATTCCTATAAGGGCTGAGTTTCCCATTATTTACTATGCACATGATACTATCATTGTTTTACCAGCTAAGGAGGAGCAACTTTCCATTTTGAGAAAATACTGAATCTGTATGCAGCTTTCACTTGCTTGAAAATCAATTACAACAAATCTTTCTTCATACCCATCAATTTGTCAAAGGATGAAGCTGTAACTTTGGCTGGGGGGTTTGGTTGTCAGCTTGGTTCAATGCCGTTCGCTTACCTTGGGCTTCCCATGGGTACTACAAAACCATGCATAAGGGATATGTCACCTCTCATTGATAGAGTTGAAAGGAGGTTATCTGCCACTTCCTCTTTCCTCTCCTATGGCGACGGATTGGTTTTTGTCAATTCAGTCCTTTCATCCCTTCCCACTTTCTTCATGCTTACATTGAGGAATCCAGTAGGAGGGTTGATGTGGTGGATATAGCTGGGAGGTCTTGTTTATGGAGAAGGAAGGACAAGGAAAAGGTGAATTATTTAGCTGCTTGGGATATGATATGCAAACAAAATAGGAAGGGGAGTTTAGGTACTATTGACCTTAGAGTGCAAAACACTGCTCTTCTTCTGAATCATCTGCACAAGTTCTACAACAATTGTGATACTCATCGGTTGGTTTGACTGGCTCTTTTTGGTGGAAGGACATCATCAGTTTATCTGATCAATACATAGCCATAAACAGATGTGAAGTGAAATGTGGCACCTATGTGCTTTTCTGGTCTGATATCTAGAAAGATCAAACTTGGCATATGAGGTTCCCCGGATTGTTCTCTTTTGCCAAGGACAAGCTTTAATCTGTCAAGGATTTTTTTCATGAATGAAAAGAGTATATCTAATTTTCATCTGCCCTTATCTGCTAAGGCTTATTATGAATGCACACAATTGCAGTCTTTGATCTCGGACATCACCATTCAGAATTAGCAGCATGATGACTGGGTTTGCACTCTTACCAATGTGATTTTCAAGCCAAAATTAGTGTATCAGAGACATTACCAGGCTGTGGAAAATCACCCCCCCCCCCTTTACGTGTGGTTGTGGAAAAGAAAATGTACTTCCAAGCACAAGTTCTTTGTATGGCTCATTCTTACATGACAAAATTAACGCCAAGGACATGCTCGTTCGGAGGCATTGGAATGTTCGTACGCATCACTCTTGTGTTCTTTGCCCTGGCAATAATTAATTTTGAACATTGGAGGCATCTATTTTTTAAGTGCATGTTTAGTACTAGAATTTGGAATTATCTCCAAATTCCATGGAAGCCTGGTGATACTGTTGATTCTCTAATTGCTGCAAAGAAATGCTTCAAAGGTCCTTGTTTCGTTATCCTAGCTTGCTGGTGTATTTGGAAACAAGCAAATGACTGGATTTTCAAAGGGATATGTCGGCGTATTGAGACCAGCAGTCTTCGCGATTACATCGTGGCGCGCGGGCCTGAGTCCATGGCACACAACAATAGTCGTGATTGGAAAACAGCAGGTACAAACTATGGTGAATCGCGTGTAACTTTTCTAAATCTTACCTTTGACGTAGGCACCCTTGTGGCGGACAAGCGCAATTTGATAAGGACGAGCCAAGAAAACGAGTTGGGGCAAGAAGAACATGACAAGAGGAGCAAGGAGCAACCCTTGGTCACCCTCCCAGGTCACCCTCGAAAGGAGGCCGAGGTACCGCGAAGCAGGGCAACCAGGTCAAGGCGTGGCCTAGACTTCCCCGAGAAGGACCAAGACCACTTCTCCTTCACTAGGTTGTAAGGGTACTTTCCCCCTACGTTTATTTTGGGTAATTGATAAAAATTCCTATGGACTAATATTTTAATTGAGTTTTTGTTTGAAGGAATACTCCATAGGATTTTCTTGAAGTCCATTTGTTGGATTCAATATAGTTGATGTCAAGAGAGAATGTTTGGCTCAAAGTCAATGTCACAATCCTCCAAGCCTCTTGAGTTGAGCTGTTGGCGACCAAGACCTAGAGCATGCAATCAACCGAGGTGTTCCGGCTTGAATGAAGTATGAGTATTGTTATCAAGTTCAAGCGGAACGCGGATAATTCTCTCACCCTCTTATGGTGTCCGGTTGACATAGGCATCCCCAATTGGCCTGCCGAAGATGGTACCCGGGGTTTACTGAAGGCCCACGACTCGAAGGATAAGAAGAATCGGAAGCTCAAGTTACTGTTAAGGAAAGCTAGAGTTGTATTAGGAAATAATACTTGTAATCTTGCGGGATGAGTTGGAAACCCTCCCGGACTCTGTAACTTGTGTATTACGAATCCCTTGGCTCCGCCTCCTATATAAGGGGGAGTCGAGGGACAAAGAAATCATCGATTCATTGTCTCATGAAACCCTAGTTTTCATATCGTCGAGCACTTTTCGGCTGAAACCTTCGAGATCTACTTGCCCTCTACTTCCGACTAAAACCCTAGTCTACAACTTGTAGGCATTGATAAGTTAATCCCTTGTCAATTGGCGCCGTCTGTGGGAATTAGTGGCGTCAAGGATCTGATCTCGATGGCACGTTCAAGATCGTCGACTTAGTCAACTGCAAGCAACACGATGGACAGAGGTAAACAGATCGAAACTGGTGTAGTCGATTTTGTTCCTCACCCGCCCTCCCGTTTGGATGCATATGCGTATCTGGAGGAGCCTATGGAGATGACGTTCGAAAGGTTTCACTTTCGCATCGAGAAAGAAGGAGCGTATCATCTCGAAATTCCGATCTCATCGGGATTATCGGCGGTCGATCCCGACTTTTCAAGTTCAACAGCGTCAATCGAGTCAGTAAACTAGGAGACTTCATCGTCACGCTTCATCAGCACCAGGGCAAGCGAAAAACTCGCCAAGATCTTCAGCGACATGTCCTTCGAGTCATCCGCGGACTCCGATATAAGCGATGACTCGAGCAGCATCGACAGCTTCAACTTCATCGACAGATCCGTTACCGTGGGAAAGGTCTTCACCAATCTCTATGATGGTGTCACCAAACCCAGCAAGGTTCAGAATCCAAAATATCATCAGATTTATGCCATAGGAGAACAGAGTCGCGATCAAGAGGAGACGTCAGAGGCTTTCGATGATTTGGGAAATCCATACGTCGATCCCTCTGACCTTAGGCGAGGTCTAGGCACTAAATATGTTGGGCCTACACCGCGCTTAAGGGTTCAACTTCCACAAGAAGCGTGGGATAGAGCCGCAAGAGCTATGGATGGTACAAAACCAATGGCTACAACCGCTACGATGGAAGAATTGCAAGCATACCAATACAGACTCGCCCGCGATGGAAGAGAATTGGAAAAACAGACAGTTGCTCTGAACAGAAGGAGGGAGGCAGCCTCCGCATCAAGCAGGCAAAGGGCGGAGTTAAGTCGACATTCAGGAACCTCGGGAGATAACCACAGAGAAGCTCGAAACAGAGCAAGATCTCGGCTGCAAAACATACCTGAGGTTGATAGGGAGAATTTGGTTCAAAACCTCGATATGTCCTTTATGTCGATAGACACGAGAGGGAACATTATCCCTAAGACACCAGAAGCTGGATACATGGCAACGCAAGCGTTCATCCTCGCATCCAAGCCACCTCCCGGAGATCCAAGAGAAGCATTGTACAATATTGTCATGGCAGGAGTTGGGGCCATGGGAACGGCGTTTGTAACAACGCCTCCCGAAGGCTCAGCAAGGCAAAATAGTCCACGACCTACTGCAGCAGCACAAGGTCCCGAAAGAACAAGTGGAGTAAGAGACACAGCAGCGCAAGCACGGGTGGACAGAGCATGACAAAATAGAAGGGAACATCGGCACTCCCCAGAGATAGATGATGAGGATATGTGTGGGCTGCCGTGCTTTACAAGGAGGGTCCGAAAAACTCGAGTTCCTTCGGGGTTTAAATTACCCGATAACTTCAAAAAATTCGACGGCCTGCAAGATCCAGAGGATTGTCTAGTTGATTATCTTGAGACAGTGAAGCTGATAGGAGGAACCAGAGCAAGAGCCATGCAGAGCATCCAAGTACATCTTAGCGGAGCTGCGCAATCTTGGATAAAGAAGCTTCCTCCGGGTTCCATCGACAGCTGGGACAGCTTCGAGGATGTGTTCGTCAAGAATTTCCGATCCACCTGCAAAAAACCCGCGTCACTAGAGGAGTTGAGAGCGTGTCGACAAAAGCAGGATGAATCAATGAGAAAGTACATCCAAAGGTGGAACATCATTAAAAACTCGGTGGAGAACATATCCGACGAGAGAGCAATAGATGCGTTCGTAGATGGAATTTGACGAGGAGATTTTGTCGAACACTTGGGGAGAACCAACCCAAAGACAGTATCAACGTTGATGGAGATAGCAAACAGGTGGGCAGATGGAGAAGATGTTGTTCACAACAAACGACACAGGTCACCAGAGGAAGACCGTGGTCGAAATTTTCAAAATAGACGACGATTTCCTCGACAGTACTCGAGCTATGACGCTCCTGGCCAAATATCGGCTGGCTTCCGAGGAAGCAATGGAGGAGGAAATAGAGATGACTATCAAAGGAGCATCGAGCAGGGAGGCGACAATAGAGATGACTCCCGAAATAACAGGAAAAATAGTGGGCCAAGGTTCCAGAGACCTTTCGTGTCTCCCGAGGATATGATGAACGGGCCGTGTCAGATGCACTTCTATCTCGACAGCAATGGGAAAAGACAGTCAGGACACCTGCAGAAGGACTGTCGAAATTTTCAGGCAATGCTAAGGTTTGTAGGGCAAGCCAATGCTCACGCGACAAATAGAAACCCTCAAGGGCCCAGGAGTGAGATCCACTTGCCACCTCCTCCCGCAATTACGGACGAAAATCGACACCAGCTCAGAATAGCGGTAGCACCACAACCATCTCCATACGTTGATCATAACTCCAACGGCGCAGTCTCGATGATTCAGAAGGGTAGGCCGTCCAATAGAGCTCAGAAAGTAATCTCGCGACAAGTGTTCATGGCAGATAAGATGCCTCCACCAACGATTGAGTACCTAAATTGGTCAGGGCAAGACATTGGCTTCACAATAGCGGACCACCCGCAGCAAGTTCCTCGACCAGGGCAGTCAGCACTCATCTTACCAGCAGTAATTGCAGGGTTCGACGTATCTCGAGTGTTCATAGATGGCGGCAGCAGTTTAAACCTTATGTATGCAGATACACTAAGAAAGATGAACATATCTCTAGCAAATCTGAAACCAACCGACACACGTTTCCATGGTATCACGCCAGAGAAGCCGAGTTATCCGTTGGGGAAGATCAATCTCGACGTTCAGTTTGGGACCCGAGAAAATTACAGAATAGAAAGGCTGGAGTTTGAAGTCGTAGATTTCCCATCGCAATATCACGCCTTGTTGGGACGACCAACATATGCCAGGTTTATGGTAGTACCACATTATGCATACTTGTTATGGAGGTTACCTGGACCTAAGGGACCAATCACAGTCAAAGGAAGCTTCGCGTTAGCCGATAAATGTGACAAGGATTTTCATCGACGGTCAGAAACTTTCGGGATGCAAGCAGAATACATGGCATCAAGGCTCACGACTGATTATGATGTGCTGCCAGATGTAGGGAGGCCTAACAAAGAACCAACCATTAACACTGCAAAAGATTCCAAGGAGGTGCAGATTCACCCGACAGATCCAAAGAAAATGACGTCCATCGCGACAGACATGGACCTCGCATAGGAAAGCGCGGTCGTTGAGTTCCTCCGTGAGCACTGGAAAATCTTCGCATGGTGTCCAGCTGACATGCCAGGAGTACCCAGGGAACTTGCCGAGCACCACCTAAACTTGGATCCAATAGCGAAACCAATTAAGCAACCTTTGCGGCATTTTTCGGAACCAAACCTCAAAGCTATGCTGTCAGAGATTGATTGACTTAGAGAAGCTGGTTTCATTAAAGAGCTGCATACAGAGGCCACGTGGGTAGCAAACCCAGTGCTGGTCCCGTTGAAAAACACTAAAGTCCTTCGCAAGTGTGTCGACTTTACGTGTCTTAACAAGCACTGTCCAAAGGATCACTTTCCTCTCCCAAGGATCGATCAAATTATCGACTCCATGGCAGGATGTGAACGTCTTTCCTTCCTGGACGCATACTCTGGTTATAACCAGATAAGGTTGAAAGAAGAGGATGAGGTCAAAACAGCGTTCATTACACCTTACGGCGTGTTTTGCTACAGAACAGTGCCCTTTGGTCTGAAAAACGCGGGAGCAACATATCAGCGGATGATGCAAAAGTGCTTAGCAACACAGATTGGGAAAAACGTACAAGTGTACATTGACGATGTCGTCATAACGTCAAAAAAGGGGGCAACGCTAATCGAGGACCTGAAGGAAACTTTCGACAATCTCGACAAGTTTTGTCTCAAGCTGAATCCGACGAAGTATTCTTTCGGCGTCCCTGCAGGAGAACTTCTCGGGTTCCTAGTCTCAGCAAGAGTGATTGAAGCTAATCTAGAAAAAATTCAAGCTATCGTAACAATGAGGAAGCCAACAAAGTTGAAAGAAATACAGCAGTTAACTGGGCGAGTCGCAGCTTTAAGCAGATTCGTCGCCAGGCTGGGAGAAAAGGCGTTACCGTTCTACGCTTTAATCAAGCAAGGAGAGAAGTTCCAGTGGAACGAAGAGACAGATAGAGCTTTCGAGGATCTCAAGCGCACAATTTTGACACCACCAATCTTGGTGGCGCCTAAAGAGAAGGAACCCCTCCTGTTATATATTGCAGCCACACCTCAGGTGGTCAGCACGGCACTTGTTGTCGAAAGAGAAGAAGAAGGAAAACTCCATGGAGTGCAGAGGCCGGTATATTTCATCAGTGAAATTTTATCGCCTTCAAAACAGCGGTACCCGCAGTACCAGAAGCTAGCATATGAAGTGTTTACAACCGCAAGAAAATTGTGGCACTATTTTTCGGCGCATCCGATAATAGTGGTCAACGAGGCGCCTCTATCCAATATACTAAACAATCCAGAAGCTACAGGCCGTGTCTCCCTTTGGGGAATAGAACTTTCTCCTCGGGACATCACGTATGAAAAAAGAAAAGCAATAAAGTCGCAAATTCTGCCAGATTTCATCGCAGAGTGGATGGAGCTGCAAAATACAGGACCCCCGGATTTATCGAGAACGTGGACTATGAACTTTGACGGGTCCAAGAGATTAGAAGGAGCCGGAGCAGGCATAATACTCATATCACCTGAAGGCGACAAATTAAAGTATGTCTTACGGATGACGTTCCCAAACGCGTCAAACAATGAGGCAGAATACGAAGCTCTTATACACGGGATGAAGATGGCGAAGGCTTGTGGTGCAATTCGACTAAAAATCTTTGGCGACTCACAATTGGTGGCTCAGCAAGTCATGAACCAATGTGATGCAGTCAATGATAGCATGGTAGCATACAAAGAAGTGTACAACAAGCTAGAGAAGCTATTTGATGGATGCGAAGTAAATCACATCAGCAGGCTGAGCAATGAAGAAGCCGATGTTCTTGCAAACATCGGGTCGCAGTGCCTCGCAATTACACCAGGTGTGTTCTGGGAAGAGATAACCGAGAGGTCTACAAAGCCGAAGAAGGCACAGAAGAAGCAGAAGGATGAGAAAACCTTGACGGCTCCCAAAGAAGCACTAGAAGAGGAGGAGGAACAGGAGCTAGTGATGATGGTGCAGATTCCATGGATGCAAGCTTACATATCATACATCTTAAGGAAAGAAATACCTGACGACCCAGTTGAAGCAAGGCGAGTTATTAGACGATCCAAAGCTTTTATGGTGGTCAAGCGAAGGATAATCCTGAAAGACGTATACGAGGGAATATGTGGCCATCACGCAAGCAGTCGAGCTATTGCGGCCAAGGTTTTCAGGGCTGGATTTTATTGGTTGACACCAATCGAGGATGCGAAGGAGATAGTACGAACTTGCGACGCGTGCCAGAGATTTGCCGCGAAGCATCATTCTCCGGCAGCGGAGTTGATGCCAATACCATTGTCTTGGCCCTTTGCTCAATGGGGCCTTGATATGGTGGGAAAATTACACAAGGCCTCGCCAGGAGGATACGAGTATATGCTCGTCGCTGTCGACAAATTCACCAAGTGGATAGAAGCAAAGCCGATAAATTCACCAGATGCAGCGTCAGTGATACGTCCAATTTGCATCACTATTTTATATCATAAATTTGCTGTTATTCATTGATATATTTCATATTTGGAGATGATACTTATGTTATTTCATCTATTTTGCATGATTCATGATTATTGGAGGATCGCGCACCGGAGTCAGGATTCTGCTGGAAAAAGCGCCGTCAGAATGCAATATTTCGGAAGATCAATAGTTGACGGAAATTATATGAAAAATCCTATTTTTCCAGAGGACGAAGGGAGCCAGAAGGGGGAGCCGAGGGGACCCGAGGTGGGCCCAGCTCATAGGCCGGCGCGGCCCAAGGCCTGGCCGTGCCGCCCTGTGAGGAGGGGGCCCACAGCCCCCTCTCGCCTCCTTTTCTTCGCGAACGTCTTCGTCCCGAAAACCTAAGCTCCAGGGGATAGGTCGTGAAGAGTCACAGCCGCCTCTGCGAGGCGGAGAACACCAGAGAGAAAAGAGCTCTCCGGCAGGCTGAGATCCGTCGTGGAAATTCCCTCCCGGAGGGGGAAATCGACGCCATCGTCACCGCCATCAAGTTGGACATCATCTCCATCATCATCATCTTCATCATCATCACCGCCGTCTCCACCGCTGCACATCGTCACCGCTGTAGCAATTTGGGTTTGATCTTGATTGTTTGATAGGGGAAACTCTCCCGGTGTTGATTTCTACTTGTTATTGATGCTATTGAGTGAAACCGTTGAACCAAGGTTTATGTTCAGATTGTTATTCATCATCATATCACCTCTGATCATGTTCCATATGATGTCTCGTGAGTAGTTCGTTTAGTTCTTGAGGACATGGGTGAAGTCTAAATGTTAGTAGTGAAGTATGATTGAGTAATATTCAATGTTATGATATTTAAGTTGTGGTGTTATTCTTCTAGTGGTGTCGTGTGAACGTCGACTACACGACACTTCACCTTTATGGGCCGAGGGGAATGCATCTTGTACTCGTTTGCCAATTGCGGGGTTGCCAGAGTGACAGAAACCTGAGCCCCCGTTGGTATATCGATGCAGGAGGGATAGCACGATCTCAGAGTTTAAGGCTGTGGTTAGATTTATCTTAATTACTTTCTTGTAGTTGCGGATGCTTGCAAGGGGTATAATCACAAGTATGTATTAGTCCTAGGAAGGGCGGTACATTAGCATAGGTTCACCCACACAACACTTATCAAAACAATGAAGATTAATTAGCCGTATGTAGCGAAAGCACTAGACTAAAATCCCGTGTGTCCCCAGGAACGTTTGGTCATTATAAGTAAACAAACCGGCTTGTCCTTTGTGCTAAAAAGGATTGGGCCACTCGCTGCAATTGTTACTCTCGCACTTTACTTACTCGTACTTTATTCATCTGTTACATCAAAACCCCCTTAATACTTGTCTGTGAGCATTTACAGTGAATCCTTCATCGAAACTGCTTGTCAACACCTTCTGCTCCTCGTTGGGATCGACATTCTTACTTATCGAAGATACTACGATACACCCCCTATACTTGTGGGTCATCAAGACTATTTTCTGGCGCCGTTGCCGGGGAGTGAAGCGCTATTGGTATTGCTATGGATGAAGTGAGGAAGAAACTATTATGTATATCGCTGTCTGGTAAAGCGGCGCATTGGTATAAATTACTGGATAATGGGGATTCTCTTGAATGGAATGATATTGTGCCCCGGTTTTATTCTAAGTTCTATCCTCCAAGTGAAATTCACAAGGATCGGAACCGCATATATAATTTTTGGCCTCATGATGGAGAGAGTATTGCCCAAGCGTGGGGGAGATTGAAGTCTTTAATGCTCAAATGCCCCATTCATGAGCTTCCTGGTAATGTTATTATTGATAATTTCTATGCAAGACTTTCTTTTGAAGACAAGACCTTGCTGGATACTTCTTGTTCTGGATCATTTACGCGCAACAAAGAAGAGTTTAAAAGGGACCTTCTTAATCGGATCCAGGAAAATACTGAAGGATGGGAGAACGACAAGGATAGAGAATCAGGTATAAATTATGATTATAAATGCATTGAAGCTTTTATGGATACTGATAAATTTCGTAATATGAGTGCTACTTATGGTCTCGATTCTCGAGTTGCTGCAAATCTTTATAAAGCTTTTGCCTCTCATTATGAATTGCCTAAGAAGAATTTTGATAAGTATCATGAACCGTATAAAGATAAAATTGATTCATCTATTAATAAATGTGTTGTAGTTGAAACTGTTGATCATGTTATTCCTGAAGCTTATATTGAAAAAACTCCTTTCCCTGCTAAAATGAAGGAGTACTCTGTTATAAATAGTGCGGTTCATAAAAGTGAAAAGAAACCTATAGAACCTGAAGAACAAATAAAAGTTGAACCTGCTGTTGCAATAGTTAAAGATCTTGTGACTGAAAATGTGGAGGATGGTCATATTATTTTCTGTGAAGATGCTTCTAATATTGTTTCACATCCTAATAAGTCTAAGAAAGCTAGTGTTCATATGTTATCTGTTAGAATTGGAGATCATTGTTATTATGGTTTATGTGATATTGGTGCAAGTATTAGTGCTATTCCTTATGAGCTTTACACGGAGATTATGCACGAAATTGGTTCTTGTGAACTTGAAGATATTGATGTGGTTATTCGGCTGGCTAATAGAGAAACTATCTCTCCAATTGGTATTGTTCGAGATGTGGAAGTTCAATGCGGTAAGATTAAATATCCTGCTGACTTTTTGGTACTTGGTTCTGCTGCTAGTAAATATTGTCGTATCATTTTTGGTAGACCTTTTCTAAATACTTGTGGAGCTATTATAGATTGCAAGAAAGAGAAAATTTTGACTAAATTTGCTGATGAATCTTATGAGTTTAACTTCTCTAAATTTACCAAAACTCCTTATAAAGCTGATTTGCCTAATAATGATTTTAGAGTTGAACAGTGTGCATCTATTGCTCTTTCTCCTAATAATCCTTTGCAGCAACATTTGGAGAATAGTGAGAGTGAAGTTTTTAGGGAAGAAAGAGATGAGCTTGATGAATTTTTCCTTCGTCAACCTATTCTTAAGCATGATTTACCGGTAGAAGATCTGGGTACAACACCACCACCAAAGGAAGATCCTGTCTTTGATTTAAAACCATTGCCTGATAATCTTAAATATGCTCATATTGATGATAAGAAAATATATCCTGTTATTATTAGTTCTAAACTTACAGAGTTTAAAGAAGAAAGGTTATTGGAAATATTGAAGAAACACCGAGGTGCTATTGGCTATACTCTTGATGACTTGAAGGGGATTTCTCCCTCTATTTGCCAACATGCCATTAATATGGAAGATGATGCGAAGCCTGTTGTTGAACCTCAGCATCGTCTAATTCCTAAGATGAAGGATGTGGTAAGAAATGAGGTATTAAGACTTCTTGAAGCTTGTATTATATATCCTATTGCCGATAGTAGATGGGTTAGTCCTGTGCATTGTGTTCCTAAGAAAGGAGGAATGACTGTTGTGCCTAATGATAATGATGAGCTCATACCTCAAAGAGTAGTTGTAGGGTATAGAATGTGCATTGATTATCGAAAAGTTAATAAAGTTACTAAGAAAGATCATTACCCTTTGCCTTTTATTGATCAAATGTTAGAAAGGTTGTCTAAAAATACTCACTTTTGCTTTCTTGATGGTTATTCTGGGTTTTCACAAATTGCTGTTAAAACTAAAGATCAAGAGAAAACCACTTTCACTTGTCCCTATGGAACTTATGCTTATAGACGTATGCCTTTTGGTTTATGTAATGCTCCTGCTACTTTTCAAAGATGCATGTCTGCTATTTTTCATGGCTTTTGCGAAAGTATTGTAGAGGTATTCATGGATGATTTTTCTGTCTATGGGAATTCTTTTGATAATTGCTTGCGGAACCTTGATAAAGTTTTGCAGAGATGTGAAGAAACTAACCTTGTTCTTAATTGGGAGAAATGCCACTTTATGGTTAATGAAGGAATTGTATTGGGACATAAAATTTCTGAGAGAGGTATTGAAGTTGATAGAGCTAAAGTTGAAGCAATTGAGAAGATGCCCTATCCTAGGGATGTTAAAGGTATTCGTAGTGTTCGGTCATGCTGGATTTTATAGGAGGTTTATTAAAGACTTCTCCAAGATTTCAAAGCCTCTTACTAATCTTCTTCAAAAAGATGTACCTTTTGTTTTTGATGATGATTGTAAGGAAGCTTTTGAAACTCTAAAGAAAGCCTTAACAACTGCTCCTATAGTTGAACCTCCTGATTGGAACTTACCTTTTGAAATTATGTGTGATGCTAGTGATTTTGCTGTAGGCGCTGTTCTTGGACAGCGAGTAAATAAAAAATTGAATGTTATTCATTATGCTAGTAAAACCCTTGATGCTTCTCAAAGAAATTATGCTACTACTGAAAAAGAATTGTTAGCTGTAGTCTTTGCTTGTGATAAGTTTAGATCTTATATTGTTGATTCAAAAGTTACTATACATACTGATCATGCTGCAATCAGATACCTTATGCAAAAGAAAGATGCTAAGCCAAGGCTTATTAGATGGGTACTTCTGTTGCAAGAATTTGATTTACATATTGTAGATAGGAAAGGTGCTGATAATCCTGTTGTTGATAACTTGTCTAGATTGGAAAATATTGCTTATGACCCTGTTCCTGTTAATGATAGTTGTCCAAATGAACAATTGGCGGTAATAAAGGTGAGCTCGCGAGATAGTCCTTGGTATGCTGATTATGCTAACTTTATTGTTTCCAAGTACTTGCCTCCAACCTTTTCATCTCAGCAAAGGAGGAAATTCTTTTATGACTTGAGGCAGTATTTTTGGGATGACCCACACTTATATAAAGAAGGAGTGGATGGTATTCTGCGAAGATGTGTTCCCGAATATGAACAACAAGAGATATTGAGTAAATGCCATGGTAGTGCTTATGGAGGACATCACGCCGGAGATAGAACCGCGCAAAAGGTTCTACAATTAGGTTTTTATTGGCCAACTCTCTTCAAAGATGCAAGGAAGTTTATTTTATCTTGCGATGAATGTCAAAGGGTTGGTAATATCTCCAGACGCAATGAAATGCCTATGAATTATACTCTTGTTATTGAACCGTTTGATTGTTGGGGATTTGACTTCATGGGATATTTTCCCTCTTCAGAAGGTAACACTCATATACTTGTTGTTGTTGATTATGTTACTAAATGGGTGGAAGCCATACCTACAAAAAGTGCTGATGGTGAGACCTCTTTAAAGATGCTTTTAGATATTATTTTTCCTAGATTTGGAGTTCCTAGATATATTATGACTGATGGAGGTTCTCATTTTATTCATGGCAGTTTTAGAAAAACTCTTGCTAAATATGGTATTAATCATAGAATTGCTTCCGCTTATCATCCTCAAACTAGTGGGCAAGTAGAACTATCAAATAGAGAAATTAAATCTATCTTGCAAAAGACTGTTAATAAAACTAGAAAGAATTGGGCTAGTAAATTGAAGGAAGCACTATGGGCTAATAGAACTGCTTATAAAAACCCCATGGGAATGTCACCTTATAAAATGGTTTATGGAAAAGCTTGTCATTTACCTTTAGAACTAGAGCACAAAGCTTATTGGGCTGTTAGAGAATTAAATAAAGATCCTAAACTAGCTGGTAATAAGAGGTTGCTGCAATTGAGTTCTCTAGATGAATGGAGAAGTGAAGCTTATGAAAATGCTAAACTCTTTAAAGAGAAAGTTAAAAAATGGCATGATAGAAGGATTATCAAAAGAGAATTTAATATTGGGGATAAAGTCCTATTGTATCGGTCTCGTCTCAGATTCTTTGCAGGGAAATTACTCTCGAAATGGGAAGGACCATATGTTGTTGAGGAGGTGTATCATTCAGGAGCAATTAAAATTAGCTCTCTCCAAGGCAATGCCACACAAGTGGTGAATGGACAAAGACTCAAGCATTATATCTCAGGTGATTCTTACAATGTAGATGTTGATGTTATTCGAGTGGAAACACCGGAGGCTTTCATCAAAGGTCAAATTGACAGTCCGCCAGAACTCGACTTTGAATAGGTAACAGTACTAGTAATAAAAAGTTCGCAATTTACTTTCCGAGCAATGTTTTTGGTATTTTTGGAAAATATGAAAAATTACGAGATCGAAACGGAGTGGAGGAGACGCACGAGGGCGTGCCCCCATAGGCCGGCACGGGCCCCAGCCAGGCCGCGCCGCCCTATGAGCTGGCCGCCTCGTCACCCCTCTCCGACTCTGGTTCGACCTGGTACTTTCCTTATGACATACAAATTCTTGCTATATAATTCCCCGGACCCCTAGAGGTCCGTATATTGTTTTCTCGACGTGTTTTGTTTCGAGCTATTTCTGCCAGGATTTGCTTCGTATCTAGAGCCATCATGTCTTCGTCGGAAACTCCGATGGACAGCTCCTGCAAGGACGTTGACAACTTGTACAAGGAGGAGCTGAGGATGCACCCCAAGGAGTTGCTGCTCGTTGATGGAGAACTGCAGATCAAGGATGTCCAGGGTCCTAAAGGAGAAGGAAGCTTGGAACACAGGATGGAGAAGCTAGAACAAGAGGTCTTCAAATACAAGAAGATGGCTGAGCGTGAGGTGGACATCTTCCACAAGATTGTGTCTGAACTTATTGATGCACACGAGAAGGAGACTGCAAAGCTATGGGGCGACATCCTCTCACTTCACTACACCACCAATAAACTCCAAGCTCAACTCTATGACGTTCAGAATCAGAACTGTGAGTATGAAAACAGGTTTAAACACATAAGCTATGCTGCTAGTTTCAGGATTCCCGAGACCAAGATGTCGTTTGTTGATGGAGAGCCTCTTCCTTGGAAGTCTGATGATGGGAATTCATCACCACCATCGCCGAAGGAGTAATTCATCATCGGTATTGGCATCCCCTTGGTTTGTTCCAAGCTTGGGGGAGTGCCGCGGTATCACATCATCACTACCTTTTACTTTTTACTGTCAAGTAGTGTCATATCATGAGTAGGGAAGTTATCATATAAGATGGGTTGCAGTGTGGAAGTATCTCTCCTTTAGTTGGTTGTCTATGTATCCCTTGGTGTGAGTTATCGTTATGGAATATTAATGAGAAGTCTTATCATTTACATATTGCACATCTTATTTTAGTTTGCAATCCTTATTATATGATTGATCTTGTTATTAGTATTGGTATCACTTTGGGAGCATTGAATAAATCTATTTGGTTTTGGCAAACTTAGCATTGGTCAATAGCAACAACACTTTGAGGTTTAAGTAGAAAAGAGAAACACGTGTAGTTGTTTCATTATCTTCCTTTCTTGTTAGCTCATAGCTTATTATTCTGAAGTTAAAATTATTTGTGCTTGCAAGGAAGATGCATGATTGTTTCTATCACATGTATATTTGTTTCCCTCGACTCTTATGCTTGCTAATTAACCTTGCTAGCCAAAGACCTGATCGAGAGGGAATACTTCTCGTGCATCCAAACCTTAACCCAAACCTATGTCATTTGTGTCCACCATAACTACCTACTACATGGTATTTCCTGCCATTCCAAGTAAATACTTCGTGTGCTACCTTTAAACAATTCAAAATTTACTATCTCTTATTTGTGTCAATGTTTTATAGCTCATGAGGAAGTATGTGGTGTTTTATCTTTCAATCTTGTTGGGCAACTTTCACCAATGGACTAGTGGCTTCATCCGCTTATCCAATAATTTTGCAAAAAGAGCTGGCAATGGGATTCCCAGTCCCAAATTAATTAACCTAAATCGACACTCCTCCATGGTATGTGATTGATGGACGGCACCCGAAGGATTCGGTTAGCCATGGCTTATGTAAGCAAAGGTTGGGGGGAGTGTCATCATAATAAAACTAAAATAAAAGGGCACTCCTTCATGGTATGAGATTGTTGGCAGGCACCCGAGGATTCGGTTAGCCATGGATTGTGAAAGAAAGGTTGGAAGGAGTGCCACACAAAAACAAAAATAAAATGGGAGCCGCTCTTTGAAGGTTTGTCTGGCAAGGGGGTTAGAGTACCCGCTACCAGTCGTTGACAACAACAAACACCTCTCAAAAATGTTACTTTCATTCTCTTTATATGATTTCAAAACTGAAAAAGCTCTAGCACATGATTTGGTCCCTGCTTCCCTCTGCGAAGGGCCTGTCTTTTACTTTATGTTGAGTCAGTAAACCTATTTCCCTCCATCTTAAGCAAGCATTTGAGTTGTTGTGATCAAACTACTATATTGTGATTTACCTCATCATGTCTTTTATTCTTCCTTGTTTAGTACAAGTTTTATCTGAATGAATATAGCTTTGCAAGTTATCAATGATCATGAGGAGATTATTATGATTGAGTATGCAAGTTGTGCCATATAAACTTTAACATAAGAGCGCTGCTCGATAGATAAGTATAACCTGTTAACTGTTCTTTGACCAAGAACGAAGTTTGCCATCACCAACTAAGATTTCTTATGCACTTTTATTTGTGATTACCTTATACTTGTTTCAAGTTGAATTATATGAGGAAGTTGTTTACTAGAATGCCTTGTGTGAATGAATATGATGCTTCTTGTCCGTATTTTATTTATCGACTCTTCACTCCATAAACATGTGGTCCTGTTTACCGAGTTCAGTTTCGCTTGGGGACAAGCGAAGTCTAAGCTTGGGGGGAGTTGATACGTCCAATTTGCATCACTATTTTATATCATAATTTGCTGTTATTCATTGATATATTTCATATTTGGAGATGATACTTATGTTATTTCATCTATTTTGCATGATTCATGATTATTGGAGGATCGCGCACCGGAGTCAGGATTCTGCTGGAAAAAGCGCCGTCAGAATGCAATATTTCGGAAGATCAACAGTTGACGGAAATTATATGAAAAATCCTATTTTTCCAGAGGACGAAGGGAGCCAGAAGGGGGAGCCGAGGGGACCCGAGGTGGGCCCAGCTCATAGGCCGGCGCGGCCCAAGGCCTGGCCGCGCCGCCCTGTGAGGAGGGGGCCCACAGCCCCCTCTCGCCTCCTTTTCTTCGCGAACGTCTTCGTCCCGAAAACCTAAGCTCCATGGGATAGGTCGCGAAGAGTCACAGCCGCCTCTGCGAGGCGGAGAACACCAGAGAGAAAAGAGCTCTCCGGCAGGCTGAGATCCGCCGGGGAAATTCCCTCCCGGAGGGGGAAATCGACGCCATCGTCACCGCCATCAAGTTGGACATCATCTCCATCACCATCATCATCATCTTCATCATCATCACCGCCGTCTCCCCCGCTGCACATCGTCACCTCTGTAGCAATTTGGGTTTGATCTTGATTGTTTGATAGGGGAAACTCTCCCGGTGTTGATTTCTACTTGTTATTGATGCTATTGAGTGAAACCGTTGAACCAAGGTTTATGTTCAGATTATTATTCATCATCATATCACCTCTGATCATGTTCCATATGATGTCTCGTGAGTAGTTCGTTTAGTTCTTGAGGACATGGGTGAAGTCTAAATGTTAGTAGTGAAGTATGGTTGAGTAATATTCAATGTTATGATATTTAAGTTGTGGTTTTATTCTTCTAGTGGTGTCGTGTCAACGTCGACTACACGACACTTCACCTTTATGGGCCTAGGGGAATGCATCTTGTACTCGTTTGCCAATTGCGGGATTGCCGGAGTGACAGAAACCTGAGCCCCCGTTGGTATATCGATGCAGGAGGGATAGCAGGATCTCAGAGTTTAAGGCTGTGGTTAGATTTATCTTAATTTTCTTGTAGTTGCGGATGCTTGCAAGGGGTATAATCACAAGTATGTATTAGTCCTAGGAAGGGCGGTACATTAGCATAGGTTCACCCACACAACACTTATCAAAACAATGAAGATTAATTAGCCGTATGTAGCGAAAGCACTAGACTAAAATCCCGTGTGTCCTCAGGAACGTTTGGTCATTATAAGTAAACAAACCGGCTTGTCCTTTGTGCTAAAAAGGATTGGGCCACTCGCTGCAATTGTTACTCTCGCACTTTACTTACTCGTACTTTATTCATCTGTTACATCAAAACCCCCTGAATACTTGTCTGTGAGCATTTACAGTGAATCCTTCATCGAAACTGCTTGTCCTTCTGCTCCTCGTTGGGATCGACATTCTTACTTATCGAAGATACTACGATACACCCCCTATACTTGTGGGTCATCAGTCAGCAATAAAGTTCGTGAAAAGCATTGTCTTTCGGTTTGGAGTACCTCATAGCATCGTCACGGACAATGGCAGTAACTTTACATCCAAGGAATTCAAGGCATACTGTGCAGAGCTAGGCATCAAATTGCACTTCGCGTCAGTTGGGCACCCGCAAACTAATGGTCAAGTCGAGAAAGACAATGGTATCATCTGCAACGGTATCAAGAAGCGCCTGTTAGGACCATTGGAAAAAGCTCGACATACTTGGCCAGAAGAGTTGCCGAGTGTATTGTGGAGTATTCGAACAACACCAAATACAGCGACACAGGAGACTCCGTTTTTTCTGGTCCATTGAGCTGAGGCAGTACTGCCGATAGAAATAGAGCATGATTCTCCAAGAGTCACGGAATACGACGAAGAAGCTTCCAGAAAAGCATTAGAAGACGATGTCGACACACTTGATGAAGCTCGAGATGAAGTATTATCACGAGTCACCAAGTATCAGCAAGACTTGAAAAACTATCACAGTCGACGCTTGCGGCCAAGATCCTTTCAGGTTGGAGACTTAGTTCTACGACTCAACCAAAACAGCACTGAAAAACTCGAGTCGCCATGGCTTGGCCCTTACATCGTCACAGAAGTAATCGAAGGAGGAGCGTACAGGATAAAGGACAAGAAGACGGGGGTTCCCGAGAAAAACCCCTGGAACGTGGCGCAGCTAAGGCGTTTTTACGCCTAGTGTCGAAATATAGTCCTCCTTGTAAAAATACAATGTACTGAAACACCCGCGAGTTTTCAGATGCACTCTTTTCCTTTCAGGGCACCGAGTGGGGCTGAAAGGTTTTTAATGAGGCGGGCTCGCGGTGCTGCAATATAGTAAAAGATATTGGTGACATACATCTTTTTTCGTCGACAGGCTCGGGGGCTCATAACCCGTGGCAACATATATATATACTCTCGCAAAATAGTAAATTCATCGAGACGCAAAAATAGCTTGAGCTCTGGCCAAAGGCTCGGGGGCTTCACAATATAGATTATACTTTACAATATAGACAACTTCATCATCAATATAAGTTCGACACAGAAAAAATATATGAATTCCCGTAATATAGTACAACTCAGTTGCTACCTAATATATCATCTATGGTTACACCTTTGTTGTCTGCAGCACCAGTCGTATGTTCAGCATAGCTACCTTTGACGAAGAATTCTGAGTCCATCCGAAGAAGTTCGTCCATCATTTCTTCGGCTACAGGAGTTACAGTGTCGTTGATTTTATCAATGTGCCTTTTTCGCTTTGACTGCTTGGCCAGACACTTGGCGACAATCTTCGTCAGATCTAATTTCGGGTAGCAGATCTGCATCATAATCATGACGAATCTTGCCCCGGCAGACAGTTGAGCCCGCACAAAATTATGGATACGAGGGGCATCCCGAAATTTCTCCATCATAGCAGGAAGAGTGCCCGGTATTTTGTTCCGAGGAAACATGGTACTATAAAATAGCGACAAGGTTTTTGTACAAAAATCAAGGAACTCGCGGACTTGACAAGCGCGGTCCTGAAATCTGACAATTTGTCGGGTGCGTTCTGGAGTAGCCCAGAAAAGAGAACCATGGTCAAGTGAAAGATTAACAAGGATATTTGTCCTTGTGTCTACCCGTTGGTCCTCGGCAGCAGTGTCTAGAAAGGAACCTAGTTGGTGACAGCATAAGAATTTCAAAGGAGGAAACAGAGAAAAAACAGAGGAAATTTCGGTTTGCCAGACATACCTGTCATATCCAAACTTGCTTCAGTCATCAACTCGAGCATAAAATTCTCTCGGGTGGCAGCCTTTGAAGCTTCAACAACAGCGGCTTCTTTGGCAGCTATAGCTTCTTGAGCCTGCTGAATTGCAACTTTCTCCTTTTCGGATGATTTTCGAGATTGGTCCATTATTATAAGTGTTTGCTTCTTCATATACTGAAGCTGTTGACGAAGTTCCTCCAAGTCTTGTGTTGAACCCCTACTCGAAGAATCTTCAACAAACTCATTATCAACAGGCGTTTTCTTCGAGTGGGAGGAAGCAGGAAAAACAACGGAGGGACGAGGAGTTGAAGTGTCATTATCAAATATCAACTTAAAATAAAAGTTTCGACATCAATCATCAAGAAAAATAGATTTCCATTGATTCTCAAAGTATTTACAAGGCATTACAAAAGGAGGATACCCTATCGAACTAGTGAGATAGGTGTCGCCAAAACTACTTTGGCGACAACATCAAAAGGAAAAAGAAAAAATAAGAAAGACAGGGTGGTCTACTTGACCTCCGGCTTCAATGAGCTGGGAGCAGGAGTTGGCTTGCAGCCAAGGAAGGCAAGGATCGGCTTGGAGTTGGGCTTGGCAGCCTTAATCAAAGATTGCCATTTCTTCGTCTCCATCTCCTTTATATCGCCAACCTTAGCCCAGTCGACGTTTTGTTGGCTGTCACCAACGAGAGCTGAATGTTCTATGACGTCACCTAGAGGGGGGGTGAATAGGCGGTGTGGCAAGTTTTAGCCTTTTTCAATTTTAGCGCAACATAAGGTAAAGGTGATAGCTTTAGCAATAGTAGTGTTCCTACAATGATACTAGGACAAGTGCAACAAGTAAAGGAATCAACAAGACAGTAAGAGTATGGAGCGAGACAACTGGAGGGCGTGGAGACGAGGCGAGGTTTGTTTACCGTAGTTCCTTCCACAATAGGAAGTACGTCTGCGTTGAGGAGGTGCTAGTCTCACACAAGAGACTAGACGGCCACACCACGAAGGAAGGCCTCACCTTCTTCCTCGAGAGAGCTCCACGGAGGTGCTCTCCCTCTTCCACTAAGGCACCGGTCGAGGCGGTGATTCCTTCACAAGGTTGGGGCGAGCTCCACACACAAGGATGCTCCCAACACCCTATGGAGCTAGTACATCACCAAGCTAGCTTCCATAGCTGCACATCTCCAATGCTCCACAATAGGAACCCTTCCAATGCTCCACAATTCGAACCCTTCCAATGCTCCACAATAGGAACCCTTCCAAAGCCCCACCGAGGAACCCTTCCAATGCCCCACCAAGGAACCCTTCCAATGCTCCACAAAAGGAACTTTTCCAATGCTCCACAAAAGGAACTCTACCACCAAGATCCACTAAGGAAGAACACACACACCCTACGAGATCGAAACCCCGGAGAGAGCACAAACCGATGCACCTAATGCAATGGCTAAGAACACCACTAGGATGCCCAAGTTCTTCTCTCCCAAATTCCAACAAAGCTAGAAGAAGCTATTGGGGGAATAAGGGAGGAAGAACAAAGTGAGGAGAAACACCAAGAAACTCCAAGATCTAGATCTAGCAAGATCCCCTCACTTAGAGAGGGATTCAATTGGTGAAGCACTAGATCTAGATCTCCTCTCTCATTTCCCCCAAAAATATGCAACAAATAGTGGGGGGATCAAGAGGAGGAAGAAAGAATCCAAGGTCAACAATGGAGGTGAGAGAGTGAAGGGGCAGGGTTGGTTTGGTCGGAGGTGGAAGAGAGGTATATATAGGGGACCCAGAAATATAGCTGTTGGGGCTGAAAAATGGTCATATCCGCGCCCAAAGCGGTACTACCGCTTGTCGGAGCGGTACTACCGCTCGCGCGCGAACTGCTCAGAAAATAGCTGGAAAACGCCCCAAACCGGTAGTACCGCTCCGCAGAGCGGTACTACCTCTTGTGCAGATCTGAGACTGGCAAAATCAAAGCAGAGCAGAAGAGAGAGTCAGCAACGCAGGGCAGCAGCATGAGATCGTATGCATGCGGGCGAGCAGCAGCAGTGCGCGTGGTAGCAGCGATGTGGGGCCAGGGGAGCAGCGCGGCATATGCAGCGTGACACGCGTACAGCACGCGACCGTTGGGAACCCCAAGTGGAAGGTGTGATGCGTACAGCAGTAAGTTTCCCTCAGTTAGAAACCAAGGTTTATCGAACCAGTAGGAGTCAAGAAGCACGTTGAAGGTTGATGGCGGCGAAGTGTAGTGCGGCGCAACACCAGGGATTCCGGCGCCAACGTGGAACCTGCAAAACACAACCAAATTACTTTGCCCCAACGTGACAGTGAGGTTGTCAATCTCACCGGCTTGCTGTAACAAAGGATTAGATGTATAGTGTGGATGATGATTGTTTGCAGAAAACAGTAGAACAAGTATTGCAGTAGATTGTATTCGATTAAAAGAATGGACCGAGGTCCACAGTTCTTTAGAGGCGTCTCTCCGATAAGAATAAGCATGTTGGGTGAACAAATTACAGTTGGGCAATTGAGAAATAAAGAGGGAATGACCATGCACATACATGATATGATGAGTATAGTGAGATTTAATTGGGCATTACGACAAAGTACATAGACCGCTATCCAGCATGCATCTATGCCTAAAAAGTCCACCTTCAGGTTATCATCCGAACCCCTTCCAGTATTAAGTTGCAAACAACAGACAATTGCATTAAGTATGGTGCGTAATGTAATCAACAACTACATCCTTAGACATAGCATCGATGTTTTATCCCTAGTGGCAACAACACATCCACAACCTTAGAACTTTCTATCACTGTCCCAGATTTAATGGAGGCATGAACCCACTATCGAGCATAAATACTCCCTCTTGGAGTTAAGAGCAAAAACTTGGCCAGAGCCTCTACTAATAACGGAGAGCATGCAAGATCATAAACAACACATAGATAATAGATTGATAATCAACATAGCATAGTATTTTCTATTCATCGGATCCCAACAAACACAACATATAGCATTACAGATAGATGATCTTGATCATGTTAGGCAGCTCACAAGATCCAACAATGAAGCACAATTAGGAGAAGACGACCATCTAGCTACTGCTATGGACCCATAGTCTAGGGTTGAACTACTCACTCATCACTCCTGAGGCGACCATGGCGGTGAAGAGTCCTCCGGGAGATGATTCCCCTCTCCGGCAGGGTGCCGGAGGCGATCTCCTAAATCCCCCGAGATGGGATTGGCGGCGGCGTCTCTAGAAGGTTTTCCATATCGTGGCTCTCGGTACTGGGGGTTTCGCGACGAAGGCTTTAAGTAGGCGGAAGGGCAGGTCAAGAGGCGTCACGGGGGCCCCACACAGCAGGGCCGCGCGGGCCCCCTGTAGGCCGCGCCGCCCTACTGTGGCAGTGCCCCGTGGCCCCACTTCGTGACTCCTTCGGTCTTCTGGAAGCTTCGTGTGAAAATAGGCCCCTGGGCGTTGATTTCGTCCAATTCCGAGAATATTTCCTTACTAGGATTTCTGAAACCAAAAACAGCAGAAAACAGCCACTGGCTCTTCGGCATCTCGTTAATAGGTTAGTGCCGGAAAATGCATAAATATGACATAAAGTATGCATAAAACATGTAGGTATCATCAATAAAGTGGCATGGAACATAAGAAATTATCGATACGTTGGAGACGTATCAGCATCCCAAGCTTAGTTCCTGCTCGTCCCGAGTAGGTAAACGATAACAAAGATAATTTCTGGAGTGACATGCCATCATAACCTTGATCATACTATTGTAAGCACTTGTAATGAATGCAGCGATCCAAGCAATATAAATGACATGAGTAAACAAATGAATCATATAGCAAAGACTTTTCATGAATAGTACTTTCAAGACAAGCATCAATAAGTCTTGCATAAGAGTTAACTCATAAAGCAATAATTTCAAAGTAAAGGTATTGAAGCAACACAAAGGAAGATTAAGTTTCAGCGGTTGCTTTCAACTTGTAACATGTATATCTCATGGATATTGTCAATGTAAAGTAATATAATAAGTGCAATATGCAAGTATGTAGGAATCAATGCACATTTCAAACAAGTGTTTGCTTCTTGAGATGGAGAGAATAGGTGAACTGACTCAACATAAATAAAAGAAAGGCCCTTCGTGGAGGGAAGCATTGATTGCTATATTTGTGCTAGAGCTTTGGTTTTGAAAACATAGAGAGCATAAAAGTAAAATTTTGAGAGGTGTTTGTTGTTGTCAACGAATGGTAGCGGGTACTCTAACCCCCTTGCCAGACAAACCTTCAAAGAGCGGCTCCCATTTTATTTTTATTTTTGGGTGGCACTCCTTCCAACCTTTCTTTCACAAACTATGGCTAACCGAATCCTTCGGATGCCTGCCAACAATCTCATACCATGAAGGAGTGCCTTTTTATTTTAGTTTTATTTAGATGACACTCCTCCCCACCTTTGCTTTCTCAAGCGATGGCTAACCGAATCCTTCGGGTGCCGTCCAACAATCACATACCATGGAGGAGTGTCTATTTTTGTTAATTAATTTGGGTCTGGGAATCCCATTGCCAGCTCTTTTTGCAAAATTATTGGATAAGCGGATGAAGCCACTAGTCCATTGGTGAAAGTTGCCCAACAAGATTGAAAGATAAAAACCACATACTTCCTCATGATCTATAAAACATTGACACAAATCAGAGGTGATAAATTTTGAATTGTTTAAAGGTAGCACTCAAGCAATTTACTTTGGAATGGCGGAGAAATACCATGTAGTAGGTAGGTATGGTGGACACAAATGGCATAGTGGTTGGCTCAAGGATTTTGGATGCATGAGAAGTATTCCCTCTCGATACAAGGCTTAGGCTAGCAAGGCTATTTGAAACCAACACAAGTATGAAGCGGTGCAGCAAAACTCACATAAAAGACATATTGTAAACATTATAAGACTCTACACCGTCTTCCTTGTTGTTCAAACTCTTACTAGAAATTATCTAGACCTTAGAGAGACCAATTATGCAAACCAAATTTTAGCTAGCTCTATGTATTTCTTCATTAATAGGTGCAAAGTATATGATGCAAGAGCTTAAACATGAGCACAACAATTACCAAGTATCAAATTATTCAAGACATTCTACCAATTACTACATGTAGCATTTCCCGTTTCCAACCATATAACAATTTAACGAAGAAGATTCAACCTTCGCCATGAATATTATGAGTAAAGCCTAAGGACATATTTGCCCATATGCAACAGCGGAGCGTGTCTCTCTCCCACACAATGAGTGCTAGGATCCATTTTATTCAAACAAAACAAAAACAAAAACAAACCGACGCTCCAAGCAAAGTACATAAGATATGATGGAATAAAAATATAGTGTCACTAGAGGAACCTGATAATGTTGTCGATGAAGAAGGGGATGCCTTGGGCATCCCCAAGCTTAGACGCTTGAGTCTTCTTGAAATATGCAGGGGTGAACCACCGGGGCATCCCCAAGCTTAGAGCTTTCACTCTCCTTGATCATATTGTATCATCCTCCTCTCTCTATCTTTGAAAACTTCCTCCACACCAAACTCAAAACAACTCATTAGAGGGTTAGTGCATAATCAAAATTCACATGTTCAGAGGTGACATAATCATTCTTAACACTTCTGGACATTTCACAAAGCTACTGAAAGTTAATGGAATCGAAAAATCCATCAAGCATAGCAAAACAGGCAATGCGAAATAAAAGGCAGAATCTGTCAAAACAGAACAGTCTGTAAAGACAAATTTTATTGAGGCACCAGACTTGATCAAATGAAAATTCTCAAATTGAATGAAAGTTGCGTACATATCTGAGGATCACTCAAGTAAATTGGCATAATTTTCTGAGTTACCTACATAGAATTAGGCCCAGATTCGTGACAGCAAAGAAATCTGTTTCTGCGCAGTAATCCAAATCTAGTATGAACCTTACTATCAAAGACTTTACTTAGCACAACAATGTAACAAAACTAAGATAAGGAGAGGTTGCTACAGTAGTAACAACTTCCAAGAATCAAATATAAAATAAAAGTGCAGTAATAAAATCATGGGTTGTCTCCCACAAGCGCTTTTCTTTAACGCCTTTCAGCTAGGCGCAGAAAGTGTGTATCAAGTATTATCACGAGATGATGCATCTACAGCGGGGTTTGGAGTTTTCTCAACCATGCATTGTATTTTGGATACATAAGTTTCAGAGGCTCCCTTTTCATTAATCTTGGGCTTGCTACTCTCATCAAACAAATTTTCCGGAACAAGCCAAGCATAATTATCATCTAGAGCTTCATGTATTGCTAGGAGCTTACAAGGTATTGGTGTTTAATCTCCCCACCATCATTAACATTATTAGTGTACTTAATTCTATCCATATCCATCTTTTCAGGTATTCTTTTAAAATCGGTGAACATACCAAGCCTCTTATGCTTAATAAAAACTTTTCTAGCTTCTTTAGCTATATCCGCAAATTCTCTAACAAGGACTTTTAAAACAAAATCTCTCTTCTCTCCCCTATCCATATCAGAAAGTGTAAGAAACATGTGTTGTATCATGGGGTTGAGACTAATAAATCTAGCTTCCATCATGCGTACCAAACAAGCAGAGGCATCTTCATAAGTAGGGACAGCTTGTGCCAGGGGTATATCTTTAAGATCTTCGTGCATACTAACATGGGTGAAAAATTCTTCTATATTATCTCTTCCAATTATAGACCCTTGTCCCATTGGTATATCTTTTAAAGTAAAATTAGGAGGAAACATGATGAAATAAGTAAGGTAAATGCAAGTAACTAGTTTTTTTGTGTTTTTTAATATGGAGAATGCAAATAAGATAGCAAGTAAAGTAAAACTAGCAACTAATTTTTTTGTATTTTGTTTTAGTGCAGCAAACAAAGTAGTAAATAAAACAAAGCAAGACAAAAACAAAATAAAGAGATTGGAAGTGGAGACTCCCCTTGCAGCGTGTCTTGATCTCCCCGGCAACGGCGCCAGAAATTTAGCTTGACACGCGTACAGCACGCGACCGTTGGGAACCCCAAGTGGAAGGTGTGATGCGTACAGCAGTAAGTTTCTCTCAGTTAGAAACCAAGGTTTATCGAACCAGTAGGAGTCAAGAAGCACGTTGAAGGTTGATGGCGGCGAAGTGTAGTGCGGCGCAACACCAGGGATTCCGGCGCCAACGTGGAACCTGCACAACACAATCAAATTACTTTGCCCCAACGTGACAGTGAGGTTGTCAATCTCACCGGATTGCTGTAACAAAGGATTAGATATATAGTGTGGATGATGATTGTTTGCAGAAAACAGTAGAACAAGTATTGCAGTAGATTGTATTCGATTAAAAGAATGGACCGGGGTCCACAGTTCACTAGAGGCGTCTCTCCGATAAGAATAAGCATGTTGGGTGAACAAATTACAGTTGGGCAATTGACAAATAAAGAGGGCATGACCATGCACATACATGATATGATGAGTATAGTGAGATTTAATTGGGCATTACGACAAAGTACATAGACCGCTATCCAGCATGCATCTATGCCTAAAAAGTCCACCTTCAGGTTATCATCCGAACCCCTTCCAGTATTAAGTTGCAAACAATAGATAATTGCATTAAGTATGGTGCGTAATGTAATCAACAACTACATCCTTAGACATAGCATCGATGTTTTATCCCTAGTGGCAATAGCACATCCACAACCTTAGAACTTTCTGTCACTGTCCCAGATTTAATGGAGGCATGAACCCACTATCGAGCATAAATACTCCCTCTTGGAGTTAAGAGAAAAAACTTGGCCAGAGCCTCTACTAATAACGGAGAGCATGCAAGATCATAAACAACACATAGATAATAGATTGATAATCAACATAGCATAGTATTCTCTATTCATCGGATCCCAACAAACACAACATATAGCATTACAGATAGATGATCTTGATCATGTTAGGCAGCTCACAAGATCCAACAATGAAGCACAATTAGGAGAAGACGACCATCTAGCTACTGCTATGGACCCATAGTCCAGGGGTGAACTACTCACTCATCACTCCGGAGGCGACCATGGCGGTGAAGAGTCCTCCGGGAGATGATTCCCCTCTCCGGCAGGGTGCCGGAGGCGATATCCTGAATCCCCCGAGATGGGATTGGCGGCGGTGGCGTCTCTGGAAGGTTTTACGTATCGTGGCTCTCGGTACTGGGGGTTTCGCGACGAAGGCTTTAAGTAGGCGGAAGGGCAGGTCAAGAGGCGTCACGGGGGCCCCACACAGCAGGGCCGCGCGGGCCCCCTGTAGGCCGCGCTGCCCTACTGTGGCGGCGCCCCGTGGCCCCACTTCGTGACTCCTTCGGTCTTCTGGAAGCTTCGTGTGAAAATAGGCCCCTGGGCGTTGATTTCGTCCAATTCCGAGAATATTTCCTTACAAGGATGCCCGCGCGGCCCTACTGTGGCGGCGCCCCGTGGCCCCACTTCGTGACTCCTTCGGTCTTCTGGAAGCTTCGTGTGAAAATAGGCCCCTGGGCGTTGATTTCGTCCAATTTCGAGAATATTTCCTTACAAGGATTTCTGAAACCAAAAACAGCAGAAAACAACAACTGGCTCTTCGGCATCTCGTTAATAGGTTAGTGCCGGAAAATGCATAAATATGACATAAAGTATGCATAAAACATGTAGGTATCATCAATAAAGTGGCATGGAACATAAGAAATTATCGATACGTTGGAGACGTATCACAGGGCAGCAGCGAGCGGGAGATGCTGATACACGTACAGCACGCGTCCGTTGGGAACCCCAAGAGGAAGGTGTGATGCGTACAACGGCAAGTTTTCCCTCAGTAAGAAACCAAGGTTTATCGAACCAGTAGGAGCCAAGAAGCACGGTGAAGGTTGATGGCGGCGAGATGTAGTGCGGCGCAACACCAGGGATTCCGGCGCCAACGTGGAACCTGCACAACACAACCAAAGTACTTTGCCCCAACGAAACAGTGAGGTTGTCAATCTCACCGGCTTGCTGTAACAAAGGATTAGATGTATAGTATGGATGATGATTGTTTGCAGAAAACAGTAGAACAAGTATTGCAGTAGATTGTATTCGATTAAAAGAATGGACCGGGGTCCACAGTTCACTAGTGGTGTCTCTCCCATAAGATAAATAGCATGTTGGGTGAACAAATTACAGTTGGGCAATTGACAAATAAAGAGGGCATGACCATGCACATACATGATATGATGAGTGTTGTGAGATTTAATTGGGCATTACGACAAAGTACATAAACCGCTATCCAGCATGCATCTATGCCTAAAAAGTCCACCTTCAGGTTATCATCCGAACCCCTTCCAGTATTAAGTTGCAAACAACAGACAATTGCATTAAGTATGGTGCGTAATGTAATCAATAACTACATCTTCGGACATAGCATCGATGTTTTATCCCTAGTGGCAACAGCACATCCACAACCTTAGAACTTTCTGTCACTGTCCCAGATTTAATGGAGGCATGAACCCACTATCGAGCATAAATACTCCCTCTTGGAGTTACTAGCAAAAACTTGGCCAGAGCCTCTACTAACAACGGAGAGCATGCAAGATCATAAACAACACATAGATATAAATTGATAATCAACATAACATAGTATTCTCTATCCATCGAATCCCAACAAACACAACATATAGCATTACAGATAGATGATCTTGATCATGTTAGGCAGCTCACAAGACCCGACAATGAAGCACAATTAGGAGAAGACGACCATCTAGCTACTGCTATGGACCCATAGTCCAGGGGTGAACTACTCACTCATCACTCCGGAGGTGACCATGGTGGTGAAGTGTCCTCCGGGAGATGATTCCCCTCTCCGGCAGGGTGCCGCAGGCGATCTCCTGAATCCCCCTAGATGGGATTGGCGGCGGCGGCGTCTCTGGAAGGTTTTCCGTATCGTGGCTCTCGGTACTGGGGGTTTCGTGACGAAGGCTATAAGTAGGCGGAGGAGATAGGTCAGGGGGCCCACACACTAGGCCGGCGCGGCCAAGGGCCAGGCCGCGCCGCCCTAGTGTTTGGCCACCTCGTGGCCCCACTTCGAGACTCCTTCGGTCTTCTGGAAGCTTCGTGTGAAAATAGGCCCCTGGGCGTTGATTTCGTCCAATTCCGAGAATATTTCCTTACTAGGATTTCTGAAACCAAAAACAGCAGAAAACAGCAACTGGCTCTTCGGCATCTCGTTAATATGTTAGTGCCGGAAAATGCATAAATATGACATAAAGTATGCATAAAACATGTAGATATCATCAATAATGTGGCATGGAACATAAGAAATTAACGATACGTCGGAGACGTATCAGATGCTCCTGCCTCCGTACGGGCGCAGGCGCGCGCAAGCATCGAGGCGCTGCTCTCCCGTGGCGAGTCAACGCGCGCGGGAGGAGCGAGCGAACTGGCGGGTCAGCGAGCGTGGCCTGGCCACGTGGAGGAGGAACGGGCCAGCGGGCGGCGGCCCAACTGCGGGAGGAAGCAGGCGGCCAGGTGCGGGGCGGAGCGGTGGATGGCGGGGGAAAAAGGCTGGAAAAAGGAAAAGGGGCCGGCCGGTACTACCGGGCCCGGTACCGGTCTGGTACCGGCCCAGTTACCGCACTACCGGCCTAGTACCGCTTTGATACCGGACTGGATCCAGTAAGCTTGGGAGGCAGATGCGCTACTGGGCCCGGTACCACCAGCGGTAGTACCGGGCTGGCCCAAAACGTTTTTCTTTTCTTTTTCCAAATATGATGCACTATAAAAATCATAACTTGGGCTAGACAACTCCGAATGACATGAAACCAGTTTTGTTGGAAAGAGGGCGACAAGAGCTACCTTCTCACATGATGAAATCATGGAAAAGAGTGAGTGATGATTTTCCCATGGTCATAGAGGTGTAACCTCTCAATACGGTATATCGGGAAAATCATCACTCTCGCATATGCAACATGCGATGCAACCGAAATCCGTTTCATGCATAAGAACCAAGAAGAACCAAGAACACGATGCAATGCATGCAAGGTTTGAGCTCTCTCCGATGATGCGACCCACTATCCTATCGAGCACAAACCTAGTCCTTGCGCGATGTTCTCGAGTCGGCAAGCTCCGTCTTCATACTCTTCATGATTGTACATGCCACCGTCTTCCTTCAACATCCACGCCACCGTCTTCTTCCATCTTGTACGCACGCCACCGTCTTCATTCATCTTCAACGCCGTCTTCTCTCTTCATCTTCCACGCCGTCTTCTATCTTCATCTTCAACACGGTCTTTGTCTCTCTTCGACACCATCTTCATCATTGTACTCCGTCTTCTCCATCTTACAACCTTTAGTCCAACACATAGCTATGGACTTGTCCTAAGATCAATTCTCAATGCAACCGTTAGTCCATAGGGATTGTCATCAATTACCAAAACCACACATGGGGTAATGGACATGTTCTTACAAGAGCAATGGTGCCTTCGACGCCAATATTCAGGCCCTCTTGGAGAAGTTTGAGCCCAAGATCTTCTTGCGAGTTGAAGCACTTGGCGAGAGTTGTGAAAATCTTGGGTTCTTCTTTCTTCGGGAAGAAATAAGGGAGAAGACGCGACAGACCTGCTCTGGCTTCAGCAAGGCCTTCGCGTGTCTCCTCCCCATGAAATTCAAGAAGAGAAAGCTCGTCAAGAAGTTGATCACCTTCAGGACATTCCAAGTCAAAATCTTGGTGTGTTTTCCCTACAAAGAAGCAAAAGAAAGCTCGTCAAAAATTGCGCAAAGATAAAATTGACAGCTCGAAGAAGTAGCAGAGATTTGAGAACTTACTAACAAAACGTCGACTTTGCGCCTGCAAGCGATTGATGATTTCTTCTTCACGAGCAGCTTGCTCAGTTATGTTGTCGCTCAAAGCAGTTTCCGCGTCATGAAGTTTTTGTCGAAGATCTTCGACAGCGGCAACATCTGCTTCAGCCTTCTTACGAGCCTTTTCACTTTGCTCCAGTTTACGAGCAAGAGAATCAGCACGCTTGTTGGCTTCCACAAGGTTTTCGGGAAAGAAGCGACCGAAGCCAGAGCCGCTGCTCGGTGTATGGAAAGCGAGGTCTGTTTTCCACGACTTGGAGTACTGGAAGGTCCTCCACACGCCCCACAGCCTCGATGTCATGCACATTACGAAGAACGTTACCGAGAGTCTGCTTGGCACTCTTTGCAACTCAGAAAAGTCCAAGGATGGACCGAAAGCAAGATACGATCTTAAACATTTTGGCATCAGGAAAGATCTTCAAGCCCCGACATCGACGATGATGATGATGATGATGATCAGACGGAAGGGACTCAACGTCTCCGTAAAAGGGCTAAGAAGAACGCGGTGCAGCTTCCCGCTGCCTGCTTCACAACGAGTCCGGAGGAGCTCGAGCAGTTTTTCAGGTGCCTCCTAGGAGTGAAAGTTCCTCACGGTTACTCGGGGAATATAAGCAGATATCTGGACGTAGCGAAGAAGAGGTTCACCGGGATGAAGTCTCACGATTGCCACGTGCTAATGACGCAGATACTTCCCGTTGCGATCCGAGGCATAATGGACGAGCACGTCCGTGATACGCTGTTTGGCCTATGCAACTTTTTTGACGTTATCACCAGGAAGTCGATCGGCGTGAGGCAGCTTAAGATGCTACAGGATGAGATCGTGGTGATACTATGTGAGCTCGAGATTTACTTCCCGCCTGCATTCTGTGATATATGCGTCCATCTCCTTCTCCATGTCGTTGAAGACATCAAGCAGCTCGGCCCAACGTTCCTCCACAACATGATGCCTTTCGAAAGGCAGAACGGTGTCATGAAAGGATACGTTCGCAATAGGGCCCGTCCAGACGCAAGCATGGCCAAGGGGTTTCTAACCTACGAGTGCATCTCCTTCTGCCAGAATTATCTAAGCACCGAGGACGACGAGGATCATGTTGGTCTACCCCCCAGGACACACCTCGGGAGGCTCGCTGGAGTCGGTCACCGCGAGGGCTACCGCTCAGTCCATGTCGGCATTGAAAATCGACGCGACGACTTTGACAGGGCTCACCGGGTCGCGCTACAACACTTAAAACTGATCGAACATTTCGTGCAAGAGCACAAAAGCATGGTCGAGCAGAATTACATCGATATGGGCCGGCCGAGGAAGATGGGAGACGTAACCAAAGAGCACAACTCCAGCTTCACGCGTTGGTTCAAGCAAACACAACTGCTTGAAGCACAGACAAATACGCCTTCTACCGAAGATGAAAAACTCATATACACCTTATCACAGGGACCCGCGCATAACGTAAGGACCTATCAGGGGTACGACATCAACGGTTACAGATTCTACACCGAGGAGAAGGACAGAAATAGTGAAAATCAAAACTCAGGAGTAACTATGCTGTCATACGCCGATGACGAGACTAATGTCAATGAAAGATTTTTTGGAAGGATCAAGGAGATATGGGAGCTCAATTACTGTGGAGAGACGGTGCCAATGTTTCGTGTGATATGGGCCAAGAAGGTCGAAAAAGAAGGCCGATATTTCACAACCATGGTTATACCCGATGCAAAATCGAAGAACGCATCCGCGAAAAATGAGCCATGGGTACTCGGTAGCCAAGTTGACCAATGCTTCTTCATCACCGATCCATCGAGGCCTAGCCGTGTTGTCGTCAGGAGGGGCAAGAGGAGCATCATAGGAATGCAAGGAGACGCCAACGAGGAAGACTTGGACAAGAACGGTGACCCGAAGATTGAGGAGGAATTCGACAGGCACTTCGACATGCCTACTACTAGTAAAGTAAGAAGGAAGACCTCCCTACCCTCTAAAGGTTGTCCGTTCACGCGAAGAAATCTCAAGGTGGCCGGCATAAAGTATTCAACCGCCAACAACCGAAAGGGCAAGAAGATTGCGAAGAGACGCTAGCTAGAGCTCGAAGCCGGGACGAAGAAGATCTTTTTTTGGTCTATCACATGTGTGTGTGAGTGTGTGTTAGACAAGTACATCCATGTGTGTGTGAGAGAAACAAGAACGTACATGTTTGTATGAGACAATTAATTTATAATACTCTACTAATTACTAAATAATGTTGTGTTATTTATTGAAATGTAAGTAAAATGTGAAAAAAAGGAAGAAAAATTGTGTGGCAGCCAGGGTTCGAACCTGGGTACTAATGGGCTAACATTGACCTTAACCACTGGGCTAGTGCTAAGTAACTGTCCACACAGCGGTAAACCATTTTGTTTTGCTAAGTGCCTAAATTCTGTGGCGCACGCCCCTTTAGGTGCGCCACAGAATTAAGGGATTCTGTGGCGCATGTCAGAGCTGGTGCGCCACAGAATGCTTAATTCTGTGGCGCACATGGAGGGGTGCGCCACAGAATTTAGACACTTGGTGAAATATCGATCGACCCTTTCTTCCCCACACTCACAACAGCAGCTTTCCTTCCCGACAACCCTAGCGCCACTGCAACCACCACCACCGCCAAGCGCCGCCACCTAGCGCTGCTGCCGCCGAGGAGGAGGAGGAGGAGGAGGACGGCCACGCCACCGCCGAGCAGGACGCCCAAGCCCGAGCCGCCACCGCAGATCGAGGAGGAGGACGCGCGAGCCCGAGCCGCCGCCGCAGAGGAGGAGGGAGGAGGACCGCCACGCCGCCACCTAGCGCTGCTGCCGCCGAGGAGGAGGAGGAGGAGGACGGGCACGCCACCGCCGAGCAGGACGCCCAAGCCCGAGTCGCCACCGCAGATTGAGGAGGAGGACGCGCAGCCCGAGCCGCCGCCGCAGAGGAGGAGGACGTACAACGCCATCACCACCGCGCCCTGCCACCGCCGCCGTTCGGTGAGAGTCCCTCTCCCCCTCCCCACTCCCTTGTCCCCCTCCCCACTGTCTTGTGCCCGAATTTCGGAGAAGAAGGGCAACATTGGTCAGATTTTGTATTGTCTCATGTTCTTGTTGTTTGCATTGCCATGATCCAAGCCATCCAAGCCATCAAAGAATTGCCATGATCCTAACAGTAGCTAATTTCTTGGTTATGGCATTATATTCTTTCTATGTGATGAAATTCAGGGGCTCCATAGCTAGATGTAGAAAGTTCTTGCTATTTTTTTAATTCATTGGTTGCTGTTTTTTTTAATTCATTGCTTGCACTAGAGCTAATTGGTTTTGCAGTAAACAATTAATTGGTCTCTTGTGTTTTGCAGTAAACAATTATACAATTTTAGGACAATTTTAATTAGTTGATAAAGTAGCAGCAGTAGCTAGCAGTAGGTTTATTTAGTTGATATAATTTGGTGATTTAAATTTGCTACTGCTGGGTAATGCTATGCTAGCTATTGGTAGGTAATGCTATGTTAGCAATAGCTCATGCTCATTTTCTAAATTCGAATTGGCAGAGAAATGTAGATACAAATAATTGGTTGATTTAGGTTTTGAATGTAGTTAGTGAATTGGCAGATACAAATTGGTTAGTGAATGTAGTTAGTGAATTGGTTGATTTAGGTTTTGAATGTAGTTAGTGAATATAGATACAAATTTACTACTGCTAGGTAATGTTTTGAATGTAGATGGTTTTAGTTCACCTTTGGCCACTGATTAAATAGATGGTTTTAGTTCACATATGACCACTAATTAAATACATGATTAAATGCATAGATGGTTGCAGTATATATACAGTATATATATAGTATATATGAACTGTGTTCGTTGAGAAAATGCAGTAGAGCTAATAAAGTTCTTGAAGTTCTCTCTGAAAAAGAATGAAGTTTGTTTAAATGAAAATTAAAATGAAGCTGCTACTACTCTGTTGATGTACATGGTTCAATAAAATGAACAATGCAGTAGGTTTTTTAATACAATGCAATAGGTTTTTTAATACAAATGAAAAAATGAACAAGCTAATGATGAAATGATACTGCCTAGTTGATTTTGAATGAAATGCTACTGCCTACTATTGAAGTCATTTTTCTAAGTCATTAGCTACTGCCTTGGCTGCACTAAATATGCTAACAGTTGGTTAAAAAGATGCTCCAGGTTTGTTGTAGTGCTCCAGGTGATTGCTCCAGGTTTTGTTTGATGTATTGTAGATTCTCCAGGTTAATTTGTTGTAGATGCTCCAGGTTAATAATATCTGTTGTATTGATGCTCTAGGTTAATAATGCCTCCTGTACTGATGCTCCAGGTTTTGTTTGATGTATTGTAGATGCTTCAGGTTAATTTGTTGTAGTGCTCCAGGTTAAAAAAAATAGGAACTATATGGTGTTGTAGTGCTCCAGGTTTCTGGTTTGTAGTACTCCAGGTTAATTTGTTGTAGTGCTCCAGGTTTCTGGTTTGTAGTACTAACTGATATGGTGGATATGGTGGATATATGGTGTATATGGTGGATATATGGTGTATATGGTGGATATTTTTGCAGGGGATTTCATTGAGTTGCCCATTTCTCCCGAAGCGTTGATTAACTTCCGTTTCGGTTGAGAAATGGGCACTCCTACGTAGAAAAAATAGCAAAGGTCATGCCGAATTTTTTGGTTCACTTTTGTACTAACTTGTTGCCTCTTTTTAATGAAGTGCAAAAATAAACATGTCGGGCAACACTTCTAAGCCCAGGAGCCAGAACGAAGAAGCGAGAGAGGCCAACAAGGACTTCTGGGAGGACTACGAGCAGCCCCGGAAGGCCGCCGCCGAGTCGCCCGACGATGAGGAAGAGGGCCGGGACACTGCCTCCGAGGGAGAGGGCCGGGGGGCCGCCGCCGACACCGGCGACGATGAAGATACCTGGGACGACGCCGCCCGGACCGGTGAAGAGACGACCGGTGAAGAGAACGCGGCCAACCGCACGGAAGGTGATAGCGGCGGCAACCCTCAGGAGGGTAAGAAGAAGAGGACGGCGAGGAGGGCGAGGAGGGATCGGAGGCCGCAAGTGCTCGCCAACGTCACCGATGTTGTCATGGTAGTCTCCCCAAGTGGCCAACCGATGGAGCCTTCGTGGGTTGCCAAAGGGTACGGCATGCAACTAGGGTGCATCGTCCGTGAAACCGTGCCGATCCTAACTCATGACCTCAGAAGCAAGGAGAACGAGGCTATCGTCCAATCCCTCCTCCAGAAGCTTCACCAACGATACACGTTCCCGGAGCCGTTCAATAAGAAGGTGGACTCTTTAGCTCTCACGAAGATGAGCACCGCCTTGAGCAGCTGGAAGAACCGGCTGAAGAAAAAGATCGACGCCGGTGAAAGCTGGGAGAGGATAAGTACCAAAGAACCGTCGCTCTCCTTACAAGACTTTAATGCATTCAAGTCTTACTTAGAGAGTGACGATGTTAAAAAATGGACCGCACTGGGGAAGAAAATGCGGGATTTGAACTTAGGGACCCACCATTGCGGAAGCGGCGGTTACCGAGGAAAACAGCCCACTTGGGACAAGGAGGATGCCGAGATGGTACGTCTGGGGAAAGAAAACCCCTGGCACAAAATCCAGGATGAACAGGCTAGGAACTTTGTCCGGTCCCGCTACTACTTAGACTGGAAGACGGGGGAATTTATTACGGATCACGAAGACGTGAAGGATTTCGAGAAGTACCTGGTAAGGATAGTTCTATATTATTTCGCTCATCTTATTAGGCAATGAAGCCAAATGGGCTAACCTTAAGTTCCTTTGTCTGAAGGATGAAGAGTTGACGAAGGCTGGCCCGTCGTCCCAGGGGTCGACGGAACCGTGGGACACGCCTTTCAACAGGGCGATGAACAAATACAAGGAGAGGGAGCTAGACAAGCCACCGACGTCGGGTGGCCGTGTGTCCGGCTTTGGCACAAGTATGAAGCTATCCGAGTACTACGGATCGGATGCCAAGACGAGAAAGCTGGAGAGGAGGTCATCGGCAAAGGATAAATCCGAGGTTCAGGAGCTGAAGAAGAAGGTGGAGTCACTAGAGAAGCTGGTGGCCGAAAAGCCTCGGAGAACACGGAGATGATGAACAAGTTATTGGACGAGAAGATCCGGCAGATCATCCCCTGGGTTGATGGAGGGTTAGCTGCTTGGAATGCGGGAGGTCAAGTGGGGCCGATACATGTGCCCAGCATTAGCGGCAGCAACTCAAGCTTCCACGTGTCGCGGACTGTGCCGCGCCACCCGACGGCGGCGTCGGGCTCCACCGTACGCCGCCGCAGCTCCAAGCTGGTCGCATCGACGCCCCAACCGCCGCCCTTGTATCGACAGTGGCCGAGATCGACGCCATCAAGGAGGTAAACTCATTAGTTACTCCTTCGCGTCATCTTCTTTAACTATATATGCCTTTCGTGACTGCCATCTCACGATGCCCAACATGGCGCCCGACTCCGGATGAACAATGCATACTTCTGCAAACGGTGGAGCCCGGCGGCGAGTTGGTGGAAGTTGCTAGCGGCTATGTCATGGCTTCCCGCGTTATGCACGGCACTACATTGGCGAAAGACGTGGCGAAGGTCAAGTTGGTAATGGTAGTGCCGGAGTACCGCTACGCCCTCCCCTTTCAACCTCGGGCACGCAGGCAGGCGACGTTTTCCCCCTTGGGGATTGCACCTCATGGCTTATGACATGGCCGAAGAACCAGATTCGTGCGGGGGTCTTCCGAGTGGTAAGAAAAGCACCGGCGCCACCTCCCCTATCATCCGGCCCAAGATCGCCAGCGCCGACGACACCCTTAAGGAAACGGCGGTCGCCGCCCCCACTACCCTGAAGGAACCGGCGGTCGCCGCCCCCACTACCCTGAAGGAACCGGCGGTCGCCGCCGCCACCCGGAAGGAACCGACGATCGCCGTCACCACCAGACGCCACAAACAGTTGTTGGGAGCGCTACCGCAACGACCGTCTACTAGACACGCGGTACGCCAAGCGGCGGCATCGCAACCGCCACCACCTAAGGTCCAGGACATGGCGCCACTTGATGGCAACGATGTAGATGATGATGATGACATCGATGCCTACATCAACACTGGCGCCTGCAGCCAAGATATGTACATGCCTCCTATGGATGAACAAGCCTTCCGCACACACGGCGATCAACTTACTCGTCCCCCTACAGTCACGAAGCAGCGCCTGGTCTTCACGGGTCTTTCTCAAGACACTCCTCCGGAGGCTGGCAATCCAGCTCAAGTCAAGCCTGCTACCGTTTTCAGCCCTAACACGCTGCGTAAGACGATCATCGGGGAGCCACCCAAATCAACCCCAGCAACCTCAGAAGCACCACCAGCACCCGAAGCACCACCATCAGCACCACAAGCACCCCCAGTAGGTCAGGTGAAGAAGGGAAGGAAGAGAGGACCCAAGAAGGGCGCATCTTCGAGCCAGCCTGCTCCTAAGAGGATCCGGGCCGACGACATGGTACCACCTACCCCGGATGGCTTGCCCCGGTGTCATGAGGCTGGTAAACCTATACTGCCTCCGGACATGGAACACCTCGCAAGTGGACAAATGCTCCCTTTGCAGCACTCTATTCATTATCAAGAGAGCGTCCTTCTTAAAGAAAAGGATCCAAATTACCCAGTGTTCTCGGTCAAGGTGCCGTCCGACCAGAGCTTCGTCAATGAAGACCCCGCGGATATCTTCTTCATAGCGTTTGAGGACGTCTTCAATCTATTTCACTCGAAACGGCTCGACTATAACTTGGTGCGCCTATACGCGATCAATCTTCAGATGAAGATCAACAGAGAGAGACCCCGCCACATCGCGGTAGCGGATCCCTACTACATGCGCGATAGCCAGCTCCAGGACGGCTCAAGGACACGGACCAAGGCGGTGCGGTACCTCCAGAACTTCATGCTCATGCACAAAGAGAGCAACACCATTCTTCTGCCTGTCTTTCCCGAGTAAGTACACATCCGCTCACGGCCGTCGTAACTTATGCTTTCTTATATATTTCTTCCATTGCCGATCATTTCCAACATTCCATTTCAATTGCATGTGTTGAGCAGGGACAAATACTGCACACTCATCATCCTAGATCCAAAGTGGTCACTAGCCCAGTATTTCGACTCGTCGAGTACGACGACGAAGAAAGACTACACGAGAATAAGGGGTGTTCTCGATGAGGCTATCCTTGGCTACTCCAAAAGTGGAGGCACCTTCGACAAGAATGGGCAATATATCAGGCCGGACACTAAAAAGATCGGGTTCAAGCACGTGATCAACTTCCCTTGTATCAAGCAGCCAGCTGGCAGCATTAAGGAGGCCTTCTATGTCCTCCATCACCTTAAAGGGTTTGTCGAGGATGCAGAGATGATGTCTCTGCCACCTAGTAAGCGAGACCCCATTAAAATGTCGGGGGAAATCAGTGATGATGATCTTAGAGAAGACTTCCATCGCATCCAAGTAAAGCTCTCGGAAATTATCTTACAAGATGTATCCAACGGATCGGGGCTCTTACACGCAGCCAGAGCGTTGCCTAAGAGGGATATCGAAGAACGCCTACATAGGCAGGGTGATGGAAGGACGTGGACGACGAAGGACTTGTACAAGCCGTTCCCGGAGCCGCTCAAGAAGACGTCTCGTTGACCGAGGCCGGTGTGCCTAGCTAGCATTACTTTGAATCGATAGACAATTTGTACCGTGTTGTAAACTAAACTTGCTTAATTTGCTCGAAACGGTGGTCGTCGTTGTTGGACTTCAATTTCTATTGTAGTCGTTATCGTTGAACCATATTACTTATGTGATACCGATGCTATATTTCTTTTAGGTTTATTATTATTTCCTTGCTTTAATTCTTGTGAATATGTATGCATATGAACCCTCTAACTCTTTCCATTGCGTTATATACTAATATGCCTTGTGTCCATAGAGATGACGTACTACGTCGTGTTCGAGGGGCGGGTTCCAGGAGTGTACGAGGAGTGGGAGGAGTGCAAGAAACAGGTGCACAAGTTCAGCGGCAACTGCTACAAAGGGTACCCGACTAGACACGAGGCGGTTGCCAAGTGGAGGGTGCACCAAGCGAACAAGAGCAAGATGAAGGCCTTCCTTGTGCTCTCGCTCTTGCTCACCATCGTCGCGGCGGTACTCTATTTCATCCTAGTGTAGGCGGCGGCCGGAGTCACTTCGTTTGTATCTAGAGATGATGAAAACTTTCTTAATTTGCATGGATTATGAGTTGTATGGAGCTATATGTATAACTCGATCGGGCTCTAAGTAATGTGATGATGATGTGATGATTATATATGTCCATATTATATCTGTCTATATTATATCAGTATATAACCTGTATACTGTGTATAAAACCAGTATAAAACCTGTATAATACACCAGGGAGCACAAAATCGAGTATACCTGTAGATAGTTCTGTGGCGCACCAAAAAATAATTCTGTGGCGCACCTATTTCTGTGGCGCAGCTATATCACATGCGCCACAGAACTACTTATTTCTGTGGCGCACCGGCCCGAGTGCGCCACAAAAACCTTAATTCTGTGGCGCACGGCCAGATGCGCCACAGAAAGCTTATTTTTGTGGCGAGGTTTCTGTGGCGCACCCTCCATGCGCCACAGAATCGAATTTTCGTGCGCCACTGATGAGGCTTTTCCTACTAGTGAAAATCTTTTTGGATTTTCTTATAGCAAACCAACGATAGCAAATAAAGCAAAATAAAAGCAAGAAACCAAAATAAACAAGTGGTGAAGAGAAACAACAGAAATATTTTTGGTCTTTTTATGTTTTAGGAAGGAAACAAAACAAAAACAAGAAAATGGAAACTAGAAGAGTCACATAAACACAAAGCAGCAGGAATTCGTCAAACTTGACAGCAGTACAGTAATCGATTTTAAAGAAATTCTTCCACTGCTCAAATCGAAAAGTGTTCAACTAATGAAAGTTAGATAACAACCTGGGGAACATGCACAAAAATTGGCTTCGCAAAATATCGTTCTGGCTAGTTTTGAGAATTTGTTTGGTAACAGTCCAGAATCTGTTTTCAGGCAGCACTTCCCCAAATATCATCTCCCTCTCATTACAAAACCACTTAAAGAAACTAAACAAGTATATACAAGTATCCAGCAACCATAATATGCAAGGAATGAGTGATACCGGTATACCGCCCCCCAAGCTTAGGCTTTTGGCCTAAGTGGAGTTCAATCCCATGGTGCCCATGAAGTAGCACCTCCGTAGTACAGCGAAGATGGATCATATTCCGGGTATGTGCTAGAAGAAGCACCCGGATACGTGACGGTGTAGTCGTAGGAGGGATCGGCGTCCTCGGAATCATGCTGCTGGTGGAAGCCTTGTATCTTCATTTTCTCCTCCATCTCCTCCTTAGAGCGCGACCATGGTTTCCTGTCAATACTAAACAAATCTGGTTGGGGCAAAGAGATTTCCCTCTCATCCCCGTCACCAAACAACATTCTATAGACCAAATTATCCAAACTAGAATCAGCGGTAACAAATTGATGGCTCTTCATAGCAGCAATATCAAGCCTCATAGGAGTTAATGACACATCAGTAGAGTCAAGAGGAAGTTCTAGATGTGCTAAAACACGTGATGCAATAATTCCTCCAAAAATAGGCCCCTTGTTAGACAAACCGTGAGCAATAAGAGAACCAAGATGATAAGGTGTCTCTCCAGTAAGTGCAGCAATTAAGAAAGCAAGATGGTAGCTAGAAATATTGCTAGTGTTCTCCCTACCAAGAATGCTAGTAGCAATGTAATAGGCAAAATACTTAATGGCGGGGAGTTGGATGTTTCTTATCTTGCCACGCTGAATGGTGCGGCAATCATCATTGGTGATCTCTCGATAGAGCTCCAACAAGACCCTGGGGTTGTCCTCAATCTTCCTTGCTGTACCTACAGGGGCAATACCCAATGCAACACAAAATTCTTCCAATTTCATAGTAATAGGATTACCATAGATCTTGAATGCAACTGTCGGGCGATAGTGCTTGTTGTCGAACTTGAAGCTCTCAACAAAGATTTTGGTGAGCATGAAGTATTGCTCCCTTTCATCTCCCATATAGGCGGTTAAGCCCGCCTTATTTACGAGGGTCAAGAAATCATCCAGCAACCCTGCATTACTCAAAAAGTCATAACATGGGAAAGATGAAGCATGAGGGACTCCATTGTCTTCTTCAGGCTCGAAGCTTGGCGCGATGATATCCTCATTGTAGGATCGCCTGAATCGGGTGGCGGTCCTAGAGGGCCTTCCCGTGCTGGTCGTCTCTCTCTCAAACACTTCTCCAAAGTTGAAATTATCCATCTTCCTTTTCTTGAATTGTATTGATATGGATCGAATCATAAGATTTTGATATCCCTCTTTAGGCTCATATATAGGGCAATCAATAGTTCCAACTTTGATAGTTCTCACATTAGAAATAGTATTAACTCCACATACTTTATCAATCTTCTTGGGGAAATAGACGGTATGCTCCTTGTCATCAACATTGAAAGTAACTTTTCTTTTATTGCAATCAATAACAGCCCCTGCGGTGTTAAGAAAAGGTCTCCTAAGAATAATATACATATTATCATCTTCAGGCATTTCCAACACAACAAAATCATTTAATATCAAGCAGTTATTAGTAACTTGAACAGGAACATCCTCACATATACCAACAGGAATAGCAGTAGATTTATCAGCCATTTGAAAAGATATATCAATAGGTATCAACTTATCTAAATAAAGTCTCTTATAAAGAGAAAACGGCATAACACTAACACCGGCTCCCAAATCACATAGAGCAGTTCTAACATAATTATTCTTAATAGAACAAGGAATAGTCGGTATACCTGGCTCGCCCAACTTCTTTGGAACTTTGCCATTGAAAGAGTAATTAGCATGCATAGTGGAAATCTCCTCATTGGGGATTTTCCTTTTGTCAGTGACAATATCTTTCATATACTTTGAATAAGGAGGCAATTTAATAGCATCAGTCAAAGGGATTTGCAAGAATAAAGGTTTCATCCAATCGCAAAATTTATTATAGTGTTCTTCTTCATTTGATTTTAGTTTCTTAGCAGGAAAAGGCATTTGCTTTTGCACCCAAGGTTCCCTTTCATTACCATGTTTCTTAGCTATAAAATCTTCTTTAGTATACTTTTTATTTTTAGCATGCTTTTCAGGTTCATCTTCAACTTCTTCTTTATCAGAAGCATCTTTCTTATCATTATCATTATCATTATCATGTTCATTACCACTTTCAGTTTCAGCATTGGAAATAGAAATACTATTAGGATCATTAACAGGTTCAGAGGATTCTACAACATTTTTATGCTTCTTCTTCTTTTTCTTAGAAGGGGCACTAGTTTCAATTCGTTGAGAATCTTGTTCAAATCT
Organism: Lolium perenne; assembly: GCF_019359855.2. NCBI lineage: Eukaryota > Viridiplantae > Streptophyta > Magnoliopsida > Poales > Poaceae > Lolium > Lolium perenne. Next base: position 25,632,517 of record NC_067248.2, on the reverse strand, counting down.
TTTGGGATGCCCTTCAGGATATAGAAGATCCTGGGAAGAGACACCGCCTCTAGTTGTTACTTCATAAGCATGTTTCTCTTTAGAATTATTTTTTAACAAGTCATTTTGCACTTTAGTGAGTTGATCAATTTGAGTTTGAACCATTTGAAAATGTTTAACAAGCATCTTAACATCATTGGAGGTTCTCTCCACAATATCATGCAAATTGCTAATAGCTTGAGAATTTTCCATTAGATGATTCTCTACTCTCATATTAAAATTTTCTTGCTTAACAATATAATTATCAAACTCATCTAAGCATTGAGCAGGAGGTTTTGAATACGGAATATCTTCCCTAGTAAAGCGTTGAAGGGAGTTTACCTCAATCATGGATGAAGGGGGAATTATCTCACATATATCTTCTATGGGAGGTAGATTCTTCACTTCTTCTGGTCTAATACCTTTCTCCTTAAGATACTTCTTGGCTTCCCTCATATCTTCATCATTCAATTTAATTAAACCCCTCTTCTTCAATATTGGCGTCGGAGTTGGTTCATGTCACTACAAGAAAAGTTGCCATGGCCGACGAAGTTGAAGTCGCGCCGTGGTTGCTGGTGTACCATGGCCGACGATTTTGGGTCTGTCCGTTGTGCATGTCAAAACGTTTTTTTTCTCGTTTTTGAGGCCACCTAGCCCGACGAAACCGGCCAAAACGTTGCGTATGGTGTCCCGGGACGTGGTGCATCTCGAATTCTCGGGTTCGCCGGCCGAGTCAACGCAAATCCGCACCGCCGAGGGATGTAGGGCCCAGATGGCAGCCTCTCTGGCATTGTTTTTTTTCTCGATCGCGCCATCTCGTTCAACGCTCTCCGATCGAGCCGTTTACGATGCAGGATCATGGGTCCCGCATGTCATCCTCTATGAACCAAAATTCTTTCTATTCTTGGATTTTTTTGACCCCCTGATTTCTGGCTACTTCCTTTTTATTTTGATCCCTTGCCGCCTTGGAAACGTTGACACCGCTGCTGCTAATTGGGACCCGCATGTCATCCTCTATGAGCAATCAACTTTCTTTTCTTGGAGTTTTTTTTGGCACCTCAAATTTGGTCACTTGCCTTTTTCTTTCGATCCCCTGCCGCCTCTCAAACTGTGATACCGCTGCTGCTAAATGGGACCCGCATGTCATCCTCTATGTACTATAAAACTTTCTTTTCTTGGATTTTTTTTGGCACCTCATATTTGGTCACTTACCTTTTTCTTTAGATCCCCTGCCGCCTCTCAAACGGTGAGACCGCTGCTGCTAAATGGGACCCGCATGTCATCCTCTATGTACTATAAAACTTTCTTTTCTTGGATTTTTTTAGAACCTCATATTTGGTCACTTGCATTTTTCTTTCGATCCCGTACAGCCTCTCAAACGGTGATACCGCTGCTGCTAAATGGGGCCCGCATGTCATCCTCTATGTACAATCAAGTTTCTTTTTTTGAATTATTTTTGGCTCCTGATATTTGGTCACTTGCATTTTTCTTTCGATCTCATGCCACGTTGAGGACCCTGCAGGCTCATGGGACCCGCATGTCATCCTCTATGTACTATAAAACTTTCTTTTCTTGGATTCTTTTTGGCACCTCATATTTGGTCACTTGACATTTTTCTTTCGATCCCCTGCCGCTTCTCAAACGGTGATACCGCTGCTGCTAATTGGGACCCGCATGTCATCCTCTATGTACACTCAAGTTTCTTTTCTTGAATTATTTTTGGCTCCTGATATTTGGTCACTTGCATTTTTCTTTCGATCTCATGCCACGTTTGAAACGTTGAGGAACCTGCTGGCTCATGGGACCCGCATGTCATCCTCTATGTGCTATAAAGTTTATTTTCTTGGGTTTTTTTTCACCCTCTGATTTTTGGATATTTCCTTTTCCTTTTGATCCCCTGCCGCCTTGGAAACGTTTAGTAAGCTGCTGACTCATGGGACCCGCATGTCATCCTCTATGTACAATCAACTTTCTTTTTCTTTTGATCTCAAGCCGCATTTGAAACGTTGAGACCGCTGCTGCTAATTGGGACCCGCATGTCATCCTCTATGTACAATAAAGTTTTTTTCTTGATTATCTTTGGCTCCTGATATTTTGTCACTTGCCTTTTTCTTTCGATCTCATGCCGCCTTTGAAACGTTGAGTAAGCTGCTGGCTCATGGGTCCCGCATGTCATCCTCTACGAACAATAAAAGTTTCCTTTCTTGGAGTTATTTTTGACCCCTAATTTCTGGCTATTTGCCTTTTTCTTTTGATCTCCTGCCCCCTTTGAAACGATGAGGACGCTGTTGGCAGGTCGGTCCCACATGTCATCCTCTGTGAACAATAAAAGTTTCCTTTTGATGGATTTATTTTGAACCCCTAATTAATTTCGGGATATTTTCTTTTTTTTCCTTTGATCCCCTGCCGCCTTGGAATCGTTGAGGATGCTGCTGCCTCATGGGTCCCGCATGTCATCCTCTCAGAACGGTAAATGTTTTTTTCTTGGATTTTGTTTACCAAATGATTTTTGGCTAATTTTTCTTTCGATCTCCTGCCGCCTTTAAAACGTTGAGGACGCTGCTGGCTCACGGGTCCCACATGTCAGCCTCTGTGAACAATAAACGCTGAGGATGCTGCTGCCTCATGGGTCCTGCATGTCATCCTCTTAGAACGAAAATGTTTCTTTTCTTGGATTTTGTACCAACATATTTTTGGTTTATTTTTTCTTTCCATCCCCTGCCGCCTTTAAAACGTTGACGACGCTGCTGGCTCATGGGTCCCCGACGTCAGCCTCCCCGTACAAGAAACATATGATATCTTGATTATTTTGCAGATAATAAAGAGTGTATTGCGCTCTGAGCTATTTCAAACGGAAAATTAAATCTTTATTTTTACATGAACAAACTTATATGTTGAATCTCCTTGTTTTTTTTCTCTTTGCGAAGCATAGGACTTTTCTGTTTTTTTTAGAAAATTCGGAACTTTCCTGTTTTGGAGTGGGCTGAAATTGTACGAGTCAAAAGGCCAAGCAGGATAGTTCGAAGGCCCAGATGTCCAGATGCAGCCCAATTGAAATCTTTCTTCTTGGATTTTTTTCACCCCCTGATTTCTGGCTACTTCATTTTTATTTTGGTTCTGTGCCGCCTTGGAAACGTTGAGACCGCTGCTGCAAAATGGGACCCGCATGTCATCCTCTACGTAAAATAAAATTTCTTTTCTTGGATTTTTTTTGGCTCCTGATATTTGGTCACTTGCCTTTTTCTTTCGATCCCGTGCAGCCTCTCAAACGGTGACACCGCTGCTGTTAAATGGGACCCGCATGTCATCCTCTATGTACAATCAAGTTTCTTTTCTTGAATTATTTTTGGCTCCTGATATTTGGCCACTTGCTTTTTTCTTTCGATCTCATGCCACGTTTGAAACGTTGAGGAACCTGCAGGATCATGGGACCCGCATGTCATCCTCTATGTACTATAAAACTTTCTTTTCTTGAATTATTTTTGGCTCCTCATATTTGGTCACTTGCCTTTTTCTTTCGATCTCATGCCACGTTTGAAACGTTGAGGAACCTGCTGGCTCATGGGACCCGCATGTCATCCTCTATGTACTATAAAAGTTCATTTTCTTTGTTTTTTTTCACCCTCTGATTTTTGGCTATTTCCTTTTTCTTTTGATCCCCTGCCTTCTTGGAAACGTTGAGTAAGCTGCTAGCTCATGGGACCCGCATGTCATCCTCTATGTCCATCAACTTTATTTTCTTGGATTTTTTTTGACCCCCTAATTTCTGGCTACTTTCTTTTTCTTTTGATCTCAAGCCGCATTTGAAACGTTGGGACCGCTGCTGCAAAATGGGACCCGCATGTCATCCTCTATGTAAATAAAGTTTCTTTTCTTGGATTATCTTTGGCTCCTGATATTTTGTCACTTGCCTTTTTCTTTCGATCTCATGCCGCCTTTGAAACTTTAAGTAAGCTGCTGGCTCATGGGTTCCGCATGTCATCCTCTACGAACAATAAAAGTTTCCTTTCTTGGAGTTATTTTTTACCCCTAATTTCTGGCTACTTGCCTTTTTCTTTTGATCTCATGCCCCCTTTGAAACGATGAGAACGCTGTTGGCAGGTCGGTCCCACATGTCATCCTCTATGAACAATAAAACTTTCCTTTGATGGATGTATTTTGAACCCCTAATTAATTTTTGGATATTTCCTTTTTTTTCTTTTGATCCCCTGCAGCCTTGGAATCGTTGAGGATGCTGCTGCCTCATGGGTCCCGCATGTCATCCTCTCAGAACGGTAAATTTTTATTTTCTTGGATTTTGAATAGCAAATGATTTTTGGCTTATTTTTTCTTTCGATCTCCTGCCGCCTTTAAAACGTTGAGGACGCTGCTGGCTCACAGGTCCGACATGTCAGCCTCTAACATTAAACACTGAGGATGCTGCTGCCTCATGGGTCCCGCATGTTATCCTCTCAGAACCAAAATGTTTCTTTTCTTGGATTTTGTACCAACAGATTTTTGGTTTATTTTTCCTTTCCATCCCTGCCCCCTTTAAAACGTTGACGATGCTGCTGGCGCATGGGTCCCCGATGTCAGCCTCCCCGTATTAAGAAACATGTGATATCTTGATTATTTTGCAGACAATAAACAGTGTATTTTGCTCTGAGCTATTGCAAAGGGATAAATTAAATCTTTATTTTTACATAAACAAACTTATATTTTTAATCTCATTGTTTTGTTTTTTTTTTAGAGAGGCATATGACTTTCCTGTTTTGGAATGGGCTGAAATTGTACGAATCAAAAGGCGTCCAGCGGGATAGTTTGAAGGCCCAGATGGCCAGAAACAGCCCAATTGAAATATTCCTTTTCTTGGATTTTTTGACACCCTTATTTCTGGCTACTTCCTTTTTCTTTTGGTCATGTGCCTCCTTGGAAACATTGAGACCGCGGCTGCAAAATGGGACCCACATGTCATCCTCTATGTACAATAGAAGTTTCTTTTCTTGGATTATTTTTGGCTCCTGATATTTGGCACTTGTCTTTTTCTTTCGATCTAATGCCGACTTTGAAACCTTCAGACCGGTGCTGCAAAATGGGACCCGCATGTCATTCTCTATGCACAATAAAGTTTCTTTCCTTAGATTATTTTTGGCTCCTGATATTTGATCACTTTCCTTTTCCTTTCGATCTCATGCCGCCGTAGAAACGTTGAGGAAGCTGCTGGCTCATGGGTCCCGCATGTCATACTCTATGAACAATAAAAGTGTCCTAAATTGGATTTATTTTTTACCCCTAATTTCTGGCTATTTGCCGTTTTCTTTTGATCCCCTGCCCCCCTTTGAAACGATGAGGACGCTACTGGCAGGTCGGTCCCACATCCTCTATGAACAATAAAAGTTTCCTATGATGGATTTATTTTTGACCCCTTTTGATCCCCTGCCGCCTTGGAATCGTTGAGGATGCTGCTGCCTCATGGGTCCCGCATGTCAGCCTCTCAGAACGGTAAATGTTTCTTTTCTTGGATTTTTTTACCAACTGATTTTTGGCCTTTGTCTTTCGATCTCCTGCCGCCTTTAACACGTTGGGGACGCTGCTGGCTCAGGGGTCCCACATGTCAGCCTCTATGAACAATAAACCTTTACTTTGTTTGATTTATTATTGACCCATAATTTCTTGGTATTTGCCTTTTTCTTTCGATCTCATGCCGCCTCTGAAACGTTGAGACGCTGCTGGCTCTTGCGTCCCTGTCAGCCTCTATGAACAGTAAAAGTTTCCTTTGTTTGATTTATTTTTGACCCTAATTACTGGCTATTTGCCTTTTTTATCCCCTGCCGTCTTTGAAACTAAGAGGACGATGCTGGCCCATGGGTCCCACATCTCAGCCTCTCTGAACGATAAACCTTTCCTTTCTTTTTTTTCGATCCAGTGCCGCCTTGGAAATGGTGAGACCGCTCCTGCAAAACGGGACCCATATGTCATCCTCTATGTACAATAAAAGTTTATTTCCTTGGATTATTTTTGGCACCTGATATATGGTCACTTGCCTTTTTTTCCGATCCCCTGCCGCCTTTGAAACGTTGAGGACGCTGCTGGCTCGTGGGTCCCATATGTCAGCCTCTATGAACAATAAACATTTCCTTTCTTGGATTTATTTTTGACCGCTGATTTCTGGCAAATTTGCTTTTTCTTTCGATCCCCTGCCGCCTTTGTTAAAGTTGAGGACGCTGCTGCAAAATGAGTCCCACATGTCAGCTTCTCTGTACGATAATTGTTTCCTTTCTTGGATTTTTTTTCCACGGCTGGTCGATGGGTCCACGATGTCAGCCTCTATGTACAAGAAATATGTGATTTCTCGACATGTTTTAACCCGAGATATGTAGGATACTTGCTTTTTTTCGATCCCTTCTGTTTGTCTTTACCTTCAAATGTTGAGGGACGCTACTGGCAAATGGGTCCTGCTCTAGCATTCTCAACTGAAGGAAAAACTGAAATATTGCCTATTCATTTGTTTTTCGTACTCCATGCACCTAATCCATACTAACTGTTGATCCAGGTTTTAGTTCAACTTAATTAGTTCAAATTTGATCTACGAGGAAGTATGTAATGTATTTTGGGTTCACAACACTACACTTGTTAACAACAATCTGATGAAGAGGTTTGTCATTTTTTTAAACTACAAATACACTCAAAGATCTTGCAAACTGATAGAATAAATCTTGGAACTTTAAATAATTTATGAAAATTTTGAAATCGACTATATGAATAAATAAAAATATAGATCCCATGTAGATGCGCATACTGGCTATGCGCATTTAAAAATAATCATAATCATAATTGATACGAAATAAAAATAACTTTATATGTAGAATCTCGGTTTCTTGAGGGCCAATCATAGGATCTCCGTGTTTAAATTAGGAAGGGCCCCAATGGCATGAGTCGGAGGCCCATTAAATGTTTTTGGATTGTTATCAGCGAAGTAAGCAGGCTGACAGCAATCACCATGTACATGGCCGGCGGCAGCCCAAAAGTACAAACAATTGGCCCATGCAGGGAAGGTAGTACTTTTTTTATTGGGAAGGTTGTCTGGGCTAACCCCAAAAAAAAAAAGTGGTGCTACATGGGGTAGCACTTGAACCCGGAATGAGACCATGAACAGTACATATGCTACATGCTACAATACTTAGTTCTTAGCTATCTATTTTTGATCCAACGTCCAAATCTACAAGTCAACCAACTGTTCATCTGTGCTTGCTGATGTCAAGGCACTGGATCCTGGACGCTTGAACCCATGATCGTTACTGAGGGTTGCCTATTTGCACATAATATGTTTTGTCAGCGGGCACCTCACTAGTTTGTGCAAAACATATCCAGCGCAGGATTCGAAAAAACATCACGTTTTTTTCTTTACGGAAACAACAGAACATCTCATGTTCATCACAATCCAGCTAACATAAGCACATAATAATTAATAGTACAACTAGAGAGCTGTACATATAAATAAGGTTTGTCAAGCTTCATGCACTAGCCAACGCAACCAAAAGTCAGAACTGATGGAAAGGGCTAGGCAATCCACTTATACATCTCAACACCCCTCCTCACGTGTGACCGGAAGAAGGGAAGAGGTCAACACAAGGAGACTCTCAAGAGGCATATATGTGGACTCCGAGGAGGGCAACGGAGGGCAGCACCAATTTTTAGGATAAATTACGAAAGCCAGGTCTCGAACTCGAGACCCTGGGCTCTGATACCATGCCAAGCTTCATACACAAGCCAACACAACCAAAAGTCCGAACTAATGGAAAGGGCTAGGCAATACACTAATCCAGTAATGGTACCATCATGTTCACCACAATGCATCATTATACTATTATAGACCAGCTCTCTCTACAGAACATTTGTAAGACAACTTAATACAGCTGTGATTCATTTTGTTGCCCCAGTGATGGGTGATAACCTGAACACCATATAACCTTCTCACAGCAATTGTAACCAAATATGAGCACCTGCAATGATTTGGTGTCAATCTTCTTGAAGGTCAGGAGGTATCCTACCTTCAAGTCATGTGCTGACAAACTACGGCCATCCTGCGTCCATTAAAACATTGCCATCTTGTTGCTTCAGGTCCACAATCCAGGTGCATGCAGTGGACATCTTCAGGTTGATGGACTCTGGACACCCACCGTAAAACCAGGGTAGAACACGACTAGGGATGGTAATCACCTCTAACTCCGATGTACATAGTACCTTGCAGAAGCTGTCAGCGGTATTCTCCTCATCGATGCGCCTAAACACCTTGCACACTGGGGCTGGCTCTACAGATGTCTCCTTCCATGATAAGCTCTCTCCAAGCTTGAGCTTCTTGTTTGAACACTGCAAAAAATAGGCCTCAATTAGATAATGCCTCTAGCTTCTGACCGTAATTCCAAGCAAATGCATAATCAAAGGCACCTAGCAAAGTCAGCGGATCATTGTTCTTATCGAACACACAGTCTGAACAATAAGCTTCTGAATCTAGCTAGGATGATATGTACAACCTTGTATCATCAAATTATTCAGCATAGTGTATCATTGTATCGCAGAAGCCAAATCGATATAAATAGTAGCTATGAGAATAGAAATCAAGCTAGCATGAGCCATGCATGCTTGCTGGCTAGGTCTAGCATCAGAGTAATGCATCTGCAGTTCATCATCCGCCAGTACAGATCGACCAAGCAAACAAAAAAAAAATCAGTGTCGTCCTAAAGAGTCCATAAGCCAGACATGCATGCTCGGTGTCCTCATATGTGATTATCGGCCGTGGATTGACCAATATCATATTTGAACGATTATTATTGCACACATTAGATCCAGTCCCAACCTAGCTAGCATGCGTGCATGTGTAGCCCGAGTCTTTACCAGAGGATTAATATATACACTGGATGAGAGAAATAGTCTATATCAAACAATGCTAAGCAACCGGCAATACAGGTTAGATATAATAAAGATGTGACCGGCAACGCTAGTGATTCGGGGGAAACATACCGCCATTGCAGCCATGGACCGAGAGAATCGGGGATGCCGCGCCGCCTTAGTGGAGTTTTTAGGTGCGACGTCGCCGCATCCGTAGAGGACGGAGTCCAAGTCGCGTAGTCCGAGCGGTGGTGGATGCCGGTGGTGTAGGGAGAGGACTCAGGGGAGATGGACGGCGAGGGATCTGGGGAGATCTAAACATGAGGGGGCTGTGAGAAACTGAGAATGATACATCAGCAAGGGAATAAATGCGCGTGTCCCCCCGGTCAAAAAAATGCGCGTTTCTTGGAGGAACGAAGCCAGGTACGCAGGAATCCACACAGAAAACTTCACCCGGCCGGTCACTGGGCTTTATCAGTATCTGGTGGGGCCCGGACCTACATACCAGTGAGACAGGTCGTGTGGGTTATGATCCGATCAGTGTGCACACAGAAATTGCATTCAGAGCTAAGGGCCTCAGGCTACGTTGTACTATACAGTATATCCATTTATTTTGGTAAAATGAAAACGATACTCCATCTGATCCTCATTACTTGATGATAAAATGGATATCTCTACAACTAACAGTATCTCAAAAAAATGGATCGGAGGGAGCATTAAGAGGTGTCAAAAAAAACTGCAAAAAAACATGGATGTAAGCAGTTGAGTATTAAACCAGTGCGTAAAATACCTTTATATCTCGACCATGTAACAATGAATATGAGAAGTTTTGGGGGTTTGACCATCTGCACTTGTGTTCGCCACAATCAGATCAAAAAAATTGGTCACTTTTACACTTTCTAAAATAAAATGTTGAGCTCCATGTAGCTAGGTATAATACAAATCATCAGACCGCACATTGAAACTACCGCAACATATCACATTAAATTAAAGTAAAATAAAACATGTCTAACATATACTATATTAGCTAATTAACAAAGTCTCATCACATTGTATCTGATCCCCAGTTCAGCTTAATACAAAAACCAAGTTCAGCATGAACATCAGCAGGGCACTACCCCAGGTCCAAAAGCAGCATCTAGTTAATTCAATAAAATATTGAGGTGTTTCTGATCCCCTCTTCCTAAAAGCACTGCAGATCGTGCATGCAACTAAGGGTGATCAGCACAAAATATTACCCTCTGGGTGGAAGTGTTACAGTCGTAGATCAACACATTCATCAAGGAAGTGTCTTTCACCTCGAAGACGAGAATGTCATCGAGCTGCAGTTCATGCGCCTCTGCAAACCCGAACCAACCATCCTTCAAGACCAGTTCACCCTGGTACTCATCGATGTGCACATACCAGGCGTAGCCTACGCTGGTCTTGAGCTTGATAGGCCTGGGAAGAATCCCTTTCAGACATTGCTTGAATTCTCTGGGGATGACAACCATATACATGTCATCGTTGCCGTCCAGTTGCACATAGAAGCGCGAGGGCTGAGGAGGGTCCGCCGAGTGACCAACCCGTTTAGGGCGGCCTTTCCCTCGCCCTTTTAATATACAACGTTGAATTGCTGCATCACGCCTGCCCGTCACCTTTGGCTTTTTGGCTAGTGAATTTCTTTGAATTCTGAACTCGGGGGGGTGCAGAGGACATGTACAATCGACAGTCCTAAGACGTAGTTGCTCGTTGACGTTGGAGCGAGTTTGTTTCTGCATCTAGTTAAGCACGGTATATATCAATCAACAGCATATAAATCAGAACGTAACATACATGGAGAAAATGCATCTAGCTATCTCTTTAATTAGTTTGCACAAAATCTAGCAGCAGCAAGACAATTTGATTTTACATGTACTGAGAAAGCTTTCAGACTTTCTGAAACAGGTAACATGGAGCATATATTTGTATGTTCAGACTGCGAAACCCTGCTCTGTGATGGATACTATTACTTAACATCTTTTTTTGCCAGAACTAGTACTTAACATCTACTGTTTCCCGTCATTAAAAAAACATTTGCAGAAGAATACTACTACGGTTTCCCATCATTAAAGAAAAAAGAACTTGTTAAAACCTCAACTATCATTGACTACTTACACCTGCATCCTAGTGAGTTCAGGACAACTTACAGCCACTTTTGGTGGTGCCGCCACCGGAGAAGACCGTGCCGCGGGGGTTGGGGTCGGCGCAACCGGAGAAGCTGGTGCCGCCGCCAGGGAAATCAGTGCCGAGCCAGATGGTGCTTCCAGCGGAGAAGAAAGTACCGCAAGAGATGGAACCGACGCTGCCAAAGGGTAAGAAACGGATGTACCCGTAGATCCTTCTCTAGTCACGATCTGGATAGAAGAGACTGGACGTCCATCAAGCTGCTGGAGAATGCGGTGGATCAAATCGGCTGAGTTCAGGAAATATCGGCGATGTTCATCTGTGTCGGTGGCCGTTACCGCCAGGCAGCTGCCGGTGGAGGGAGGAGGCGAGCCGTTCATGGCAGTCATTAGTGTAAAACAGGTGAAGTAGGTGGGAGAGATAGAGGGTTCGGGACTGAAGTAATTGTAGTCTGCTCTCTCTTTTTTACAAGCATGCGTCCTCAGGCAGATTTTTTTTTAGATGGGTACTCAGCCTGCTTTGTCAAACCAGGGCCTCAATGAAGCCCAGTTAACTATTTCTCCGCTAAAAGCGCGCTATAGCATATCTAGAGGGTCCACGCTTAGTAATTTTGCTCGCTGAGGTGCTATTTGCGAAACAGCATGCTATATCGCCCTAAAACTTCATAGTGTTAGCGCGCTATTTTTTTCAGGCAAGTTGCTTTCACTTTTTCGTGGTGATGAACTATAATCTATTGGTTCCACTTCTAAGTCAGAAGATAATATCGCTAATGCTAATATGTTTTAATAAATAATTTATACTATGTTGTTGCCTTGTGAAATGTTGATGTTAGCCTTCTAAAATACTTGAGAGCTATTTCTATATGTGGTTATGTATGTATGATTCAGTCACTTTTGGACTATTAATATCTATTCGCTCTAGTAAAATTATTTATTTTTAGGCTATATTCAGTATTATTTTGAAAATGCTATTTAAAATATACCACACTATTACCACGATATAGCGTTCATATCGTTTGAAGGAGGCTGCCGCTAATTCATTTAGCACGCTATTTTAAAACTTAAGATGCGTTTGGCGGCCTGCATCCAGGCTGGTGGGGAAATACCGTACCCAAGTGCTTAAAAGATTGCACCTTTTAGCAGGAAAACATTAGGGCACGTCCAACACAGGCGCTACTGCAAGGGCGCTAGGAATTATTTCCTCGTCGTTTGGCGGTTGGGGAGGTGAATCCCTGCGGTAGGCCTACTGTCGATGCAAAAGAAAGCAGGGCGTGAAACTCTTTTCACCTGTCCTAGCTAAAGCACCGGAACCAACAGGAAGTCAGTCTGCCATCAGCAATTAGCGCTGCAAGGAGAGTACCTGGAGGATTTTACAATCTTTTGACATTCATTTGTTCTCTATTAGCGCCATATAGTATATAGCATTGTAATGCCCTTATACTCCTCTCAACATTAAAAAAAAGGTGTGCATATACTAATAACAGTTGCTGAAATGAAACTAAAAATAAACAGACATGCACGGTTTACGAAGGATGGAAATACAGAGTTCATCACCATCCGTTTTAAATTATAAGATTAGATTACTTCAATGTAGGCTACATACACACTAAAATGAGTAAACAGACACACTGAAATGGGTCCAGGTATATAAGATTCAGAAAAAGGAAGAGCATCTTAAGATACGGAACAGATTACTGAATTGTTCAAACATATCGTACAAAAAAGATTATTTTCTCCAGAAAGATTCATGGCTCAGTTTAGGGTTGCATCAACATGCGGATATTTTTCAGACTAGGCTTAAACCACATTGTCGCCAGTCGGGGAAATCCCCAACCATCTTCTGGAAGGGTGATAACTCCCATGAGCTCATTTTCCCCTTGCTGCAGGTTACAACGACAAATACAACTAAATGCTGGTTCTCGAAATGCATAGTGCGCGATGTACACACAATTTGACCTCATGAACGGAGTCAATGTTCCATCAGGAGCATTGCCATCATTTATCTTCAGGTTCATTGGATAATTCAGTCCAATGAACAGAGAGTGTGTGCCAAGGCTGTCAACTCGACTCCAATTGGGTCCAATCAGGGATAGATCTTTCTCAAAAATATGTATGACAGGGGAAGGATACTCTCGCAGGATAAGGCCATTACCATGATGCAGAACTTCTGCAGGCTCAAGGTGATCATTGCTACGTATATACCGATCTTCATGGATGATCATTAAGCGCTTGCCATCGGCTGATTGAGCTAAAAACCATCTGCCAGACGGTTCCTTCATCGGTGATGGGATCACGAATGGCAGGGCAAGGTGGGCATCTGCATTGTAAACGGAGACAAAAAAAAGTAGTGTTTGAATGGCTCAGGAAGACAAAAATACCAGTAGCTGCAACTTCACATTTGTAGGATCAAATGGAGGATGCAATCATTATACTTGTATAAAAACTCGAAGAAATAAAATTGTTCCCATTTGAGATGTATGTTAATTACACTCATATTCATTGATGGTAGATACATGTCTCAACCTTATCTGATCCATGATTGTAATGCTTTGAGTACATCGAATATTCAAATAAATTGAAAGTTTGCATGCATCAATTGATGAAGAGGCCAGGGCTAAGCTCCTTATTCATATTCTGATAAGAGCATGCAGTAACTAATTCAGGAATGCATTCATATACTGCAATAATCTGGTTTGGGTTGACAGATTAGTGCACTACATATACTACAGTAATTCGTTTGTAGCAATGGTTCAGTCAGGTTAGGATAATTAAATGGTGCACAGTCATTTGAAAGGTGAAAAAAAAATCTTATTGACCAATTAGTTAATTCAGTTACAATATATCATGAATGGGCTTGATATTAAAATTTATTGCGAAGTATATCATATGGATTGAAGAATTACCGGCCTGTGATTGATCCCAGCAATATGTGGTGCCGGTCCACCCATCCACCGCAACATTGAAGCCGTTGTGCTCGATGGCGTCACTGTAATCTACACCCCAACTAGCAAGAGAGAATAACCTCCACTCCTGGCTACCATTAGCCAGGTAAGCGAGTCCAGAATTGAATAGAGCGATGAGCTTGTAATCTGAGTAATGTCCAGCTTTTGTGGGCACTTCGCAAATTACAATCTTCAACAAAAACATGGCACGCCCATACGTCATGTACCTTTCAGGAGGCAAGTCGGGGAAGCCAATCCATTCCTCCCGAAAAATGTTGCAAGTTTCCGACGATGGTAGGGAGATTTCTTGGTGCGTGTAGATGTTCGCGAGGAACCAGTTCCCACCACTGTCCACGCCGGCGATCCAGTCGCCGTTCATGCCAACCCAGAATCTATTGTCCATGAACGGCAGGATGGCTGTGCGCCGAGGATGGTCGAGGGGCACAACGTGGTACACCGTGTGGTGCGCACTACTATCATCATAGTGCCAATGGGCAGAATCGAGCATCAGCAAGCAGGGTCCATCCCAATGGTGTAGATCCATGTTGTCGGCGACATGGCGGCACAGCGTTTTGGAGCATGCGGCCAGCCGCACGTCAACTGTAATGTCCAGACTCTGGGCAATGAGATTGAACAGCTCGGCGGGGAGCTTCCCCCAGTCGCCATACAGTTGGTCGTCGTTCGATGCCGTGATGGAGACGAGAAGGATTTAAGAGGGCGGAAGCAAGTATGTGTGATTGGAGTTTTGTAGGAGAGTCGAGCGGGAAGGAGGAGTGCTGCGGTTCTGCGGAGGGGTGAGGAGAGAAAGCTATGAAAATGGGAGATCTAGAGGATGAAAAAATTTGCTAGCAGCGCTTGGCGAGTGGAGAACGATGATGGAAGTGGAGAGCCAAGGATGGAAACGATGGAGGTGAAGAGTAGGAGTGGATATGACTTTTTTTATTCTTCAGCAGCTGCATCGAGGCGCCGAGTAAAACTTCGGCTAGGATAGCACGCCACTACGTCCTGGTGCAGTTACTGTCCCGTCAAATCAGTTTGACCAAAGAAATGGTTTCTTTATTAGTACAGTATAACTTAATTTTTTCGAACAATATATACTACTCCATTTAATATACTCACTCCGATTCATATTACTTGTCAAATGATATGGATGAATCTTGAACTAAAATGTGTCTAGATATATCCATATTATAGTCAACTAATATGAATCGGAGTTTGTTTGGTTCAAAGGATTTCTAAAGGTATCTTGTACGGAGTAGGATTTTTACACATAGGGATTTTTCCTATAGAGCTTGCTTGATTCAAAGGATT
The DNA here is from genome assembly GCF_019359855.2 of Lolium perenne. Classification (NCBI taxonomy): domain Eukaryota; kingdom Viridiplantae; phylum Streptophyta; class Magnoliopsida; order Poales; family Poaceae; genus Lolium; species Lolium perenne. The sequence goes on along the minus strand of NC_067248.2, from coordinate 25,617,234 downwards.
GAGAACCCTCCAAAATACCTATGGATTGCTTTCTCTACAATCCTATCTCTTGGTAATATTGCTATGTGTCTATAACAACTATGAAATGAACTCAATCTCAATAGAAATTTCCTTTGTCTTTCCTAATCAAACAACTAGTTATTTTATGTCTTCGTTTACAAATTAAGATAATTTTTGGTTATAGGTAATCATCGAGCTAATGTGATCATCTTTTATGATCAAACTTACTTGATCAGCCGCGGAGGCGCAAAGGAGCAGTGGTGTGCATTAATACGGCCGCATGGGGAAGGCACAGCTAGCGACGATGAGACGTATCGTCAGCATTGGCCTAGGGAACCGTCGCCACCATTAAAAAAAGCTATCCCTTTGGGCACCATGTCTCCCACTACTCGTGTCACGCGCGCATGTGGGTTACGGATGGATGGGCTGGGGAAGCTGGACAGAAAACATGACAACCAGGGGGAAAATGAATAAAAATAATACAAAGTCGAAAATATTATTAGATAGAAAGTTTGACTAAGTTTTTACCAAATGCATTAATATGCAAGATACAAAATCAATATTATTAGATAGAAAATAAATTATATTTTCATATGGTGTCTACAAAATATTATATGTGCTGATAGGTTTGGTCGAACTTTACTTGGTTTGACTTTTCAAGAAAAATATACTAAGCTTTAAGCATTGGAACGGAGGTATTTTTCGAAGCACCTACATGTCTTTAGAAGACAAAAGAAAACATGGAGTAAGGTTGTTTTTTGTGCAAAAGTGTACGTCAAAATCTGGTTATTTGTGTAAAAAGAATCTCAAATTGTGTTATGTGCAAAAACTGCACCAACAAGTGGTGGTATGTGCAATTTCCTCCATCACACAAAAGGCAAGCCATTGATTCATACTTAATTGTGAATAATTACAAAAGTAGTAGGCAACTAATAAGCGCACATGATTAAACTGCTATGCGAGATATGAAGGAGATATGCCCTAGAGGCAATAATAAAGTGGTTATTATTTATATCTTTATGTTTATGATAAATGTTTATATATCATGCTAGAATTGTATTAACCGAAACATTAGTACATGTGTGATATGTAGACAAACAAGAAGTCCCTAGTATGCCTCTTAAACTAGCTTGTTGATTAATGGATGATTAGTTTCATAATCATGAACATTGGATGTTATTAATAACAAGGTTATGTCATTGTGTGAATGATGTAATGGACACACCCAATTAAGCGTAGCATAAGATCTCGTCATTAAGTTATTTGCTATAAGCTTTCAATACATAGTTACCTAGTCCTTATGACCATGAGATCATGTAAATCACTTATACCGGAAAGGTACTTTGATTACACCAAACACCACTGCGTAAATGGGTGGCTATAAAGGTGGGATTAAGTATCCGGAAAGTATGAGTTGAGGCATATGGATCAACAGTGGGATTTGTCCATCCCGATGACGGATAGATATACTCTGGGCCCTCTCGGTGGAATGTCGTCTAATGTCTTGCAAGCATATGAATGAGTTCATAAGAGACCACATACCACGGTACGAGTAAAGAGTACTTGTCAGGAGACGAGGTTGAACAAGGTATAGAGTGATACCGAAGATCAAACCTCGGACAAGTAAAATATCGCGAGACAAAGGGAATTGGTAATATATGTGAATGGTTCATTCGATCACTAAAGTCATCGTTGAATATGTGGGAGCCATTATGGATCTCCAGATCCCGCTATTGGTTATTGGTCGTAGTGAGTACTCAACCATGTCCGCATAGTTCTCGAACCGTAGGGTGACACACTTAAAGTTGGATGTTGAAATGGTAGTACTTGAATATGGAATGGAGTTCGAATATTTGTTCGGAGTCCCGGATGAGATCCCAGACATCACGAGGAGTTCCGGAATGGTCCGGAGAATAAGATTCATATATAGGATGTCATTTTATGTGAATTAAAATGTCGCGGAAGGTTCTATGGAAGGTTCTAGAAGGTTCTAGAAAAGTCCGGAAGAAACCACCAAGGAAGGTGGAGTCCACATGGGACTCCACCTCCATGGCCGGCCAGCCCTAGATGGGGAGGAGTCCCAAGTGGACTCCTCCATAGGGGGCCGGCCACCCCCCACATGGGAGGTGGAAATCCCACCCTTTGGTGGGAGTCCTAGTTGGGCTAGGTTTCCCCTCTTATGGAAGGTTTTTGGTTCGGGTCTTATTCGAAGACTTGGACACCAACACTTGGGGATCCACCTATATAATGAGGGGCCAAGGGAGGGGGCCGGCCACCCTAAGACCACAAGCTGGCCGCCCCATTGAAGTGGCCGGCCACCCCCTCCCAAACCCTAGCCGCCCCCCTCTCCTCCATATCTCCCGCGTAGCTTAGCGAAGCTCCGCCGGACTTCTTCACCGCCACCGACACCACGCCGTCGTGCTGTCGGATTCAAGAGGAGCTACTACTTCCGCTGCCCGCTGGAACGGGGAGGTGGACGTCGTCTTCATCAACAACCGAACGTGTGACCGAGTACGGAGGTGCTGCCCGTTCGTGGCGCCGGAACCGATCGTGATCAAGATCTTCTACGCGCTTTTGCAAGCGGCAAGTGATCGTCTACCGCAGCAACAAGAGCCTCCTCTTGTAGGCTTTGGAATCTCTTCAAGGGTGAGACTCGATACCCCCTTGTTGCTACCGTCTTCTAGATTGCATCTTGGCTTGGATTGCGTGTTCGCGGTAGGAAAATTTTTGTTTTCTATGCAACGTTATCCTACAGTGGTATCAGAGCCGTGTCTATGCATAGATGGTTGCACGAGTAGAACACAATGGTTTGTGGGCGTTGATGCTCTTGTTATCTTTAGTTTGAGTACTTTGCATCTTTGTGGCACAGTGGGATGAAGCGGCTCGGACTAACTTTACATGACCGCGTTCATGAGACTTGTTCCTCGTTCGACATGCAACTAGTATTGCATAAGAGGCTTTGCGGGTGTCTGTCTCTCCTACTATAGTAAAGATTCAATTTACTCTTCTATTGAAAACATTAGCATCAACGTTGTGGTTCATGTTCGTAGGTAGATTAGATCTCTCTCGAAAACCCTAAACCACGTAAAATATGCAAACCAAATTAGAGACGTCTAACTTGTTTTTGCAGGGTTTGGTGATGTGATATGGCCATAATGTGATGATGAATATGTATGAGATGATCATTATTGTATTGTGGCAACCGACAGGAGCCTTATGGTTGTCTTTAAATTTCATGTTGAGTAGTATTTCAAAGTAGTTGTAATAGTTGCTACATGGAGGACAATCATGAAGACGGCATCATTGATCTTGACGCTACGCCGACGATGATGGAGATCATGCCCGAAGATGATGGAGATCATGTCCGTGCTTTGGAGATGAAGATCAAAGGCGCAAAGACAAAAGGGCCATATCATATCACATATGAACTGCATGTGATGTTAATCCTTTTATGCATCTTATTTTGCTTAGATCGCGACGGTAGCATTATAAGATGATCCCTCACTAAAATCTCAAGATAATAAAGTGTTCATCCTTAGTAGCACCGTTACCAAGTCTTGTCGTTTCGAAGCACCTCGTGATGATCGGGTGTGATAGATTCAATAAGTACATACAACGGGTGCAAGACAGTTTTGCACATGCGGATACTAAGGTGGCCTTGACGAGCCTAGCATGTACAGACATGGTCTCGGAACACGTGATACCGAAAGGTAGAGCATGAATCATATGGTTGATATGATGAACACTTTGAGTGTTCGCCATTGAAATCACACCTTTTCTCGTGATGATCGGGTTTAGGTGCGGTGGATTTGGTTCGTGTGATCACTAAGACAATGCGAGGGATATTGTTTTGAGTGGGAGTTCACTTAGGTTTTTAATTATGTTGAATTAAAATTTCAACTCAATTTGTCATAAACTTAGTCTAAACTATTGCAAATATATGTTGTAGAGATGGCGTCCCCAATCAATTTTAATCAGTTCCTAGAGAAAGAGAAACTTAAGAGCAACGGTAGCAACTTCACCGATCGGTTCCGTCATGTGAGGATTTTCCTCTCTCGGCGGAAATCTGCAATTTGTGCTTGATGCACCGCTAGGTGACCCTCCCGCAGAAGATGAAACCGATGAAGTAAAAGCTGTTTACGCGACTCGGAAAACTCGGTACTCTCAAGTTCAGTGTGCCATCCCGTGTGCCTGGAATCCGATCTTCAAAAACGTTTTGAGCACCATGATCCTCATGAGTTGATGAATGAGCTGAAAGCTATATTCGAGACTCATGCGGCCGTGGAATGCTATGAAGCATCGAAACATTTCTTCAGCTGTATGATGGAAGAAGGCAGCTCCGTTAGTGAGCACATGCTCGCCATGACCGGGCATGCGAAGAAACTCAGTGACTTGGGAATAGTGATTCCTAACAGACTGGGGATTAATCGTGTCCTTCAATCACTGCCACCAAGTTACAAGAACTTTGTGATGAACTACAATATGCAGAACATGAACAAGGAGTTACACGAACTCTTTGGCATGCTAAAAGCTGCTGAGATTGAGATCAAGAAAGAGCACCAAGTGTTGATGTTCAAAAAGACCACCAGTTTCAAGAAACAGGGCAAGTCTAAGTGAAAATAGAAGAATGGTGGCAAGTAAGCAGCCACGGCTCCTATGAATCCTAAGAACGGCCCTAAGCCTGATGCCGAGTGCTATTCTTGCAAGGAGAAGGGACACCGGAAGCGTAATTGCTCCAAGTATCTGGCTGATCTGAAGAGCGGCCTTGTCAAGAAGAAGAAAGAAGGTATATCTGATATACATGTTATAGATGTTCATTTCAACGGTTCTCGTTCTAGTACCGGTATTTGATCTGGTTCGGTTGCTCATATTTGTAACTCGAAAACAGGGAACTAAAGAATAAACGACAAGCTGAAAGATGAAGTGACGATGCGCGTTGGAAACGGATCCAAGGTCAATGTGATCGCAAATCGGCACACTTCCTCTACATCTACCTTTGGGATTAGTTTTAAGCCTAAATAATTGCTATTATGTACTGCGTTGAGCATGAACATTATATCTGGATCTTGTTTAATGCAAGACGGTTATTCATTCAAGTCTGAGAATAATGGTTGTTCTATTTTTATGAATAATATCTTTTATGGTCGAGCACCACAAAAGAATGGCTTATTTCTGTTAGATCTCGATAGTAGTGATACGCATATACATAACATTGATGCTAAGCGAATTAAACTTAATGATAATTCTACTTATATGTGGCACTGTCGTCTTGGTCATATTGGAGTGAAACGCATGAAGAAACTCCATACTGATGGATTACTTGAATCACTTGACTTTGAGTCACTTGATAGATGCGAAGCATGTCTAATGGGAAAAATGACAAAGACTCCATTTTCTGGTATGATGGAGCGAGCAACTGACTTATTGGAAATCATACATACCGATGTATGTGGACCAATGAGCGTAGCATCGTGCGGTGGTTATCGTTATGTTCTAACCTTCACAGATGATCTGAGTAGATATGGGTATATCTATTTCATGAAACATAAATCCGAAACTTTCGAGAAGTTTAAGGAATTTCAAAGTGAAGTAGAAAATCAACGTAACAAGAAGATTAAATTTCTACGATCTGATCGTGGAGGTGAATATCTGAGTTATGAGTTTGGCATGCATTTAAAGAAATGCGGAATACTTTCACAATTGACACCGCCGGAAACACCTCAACGAAACGGTGTGTCCGAACGTCGTAATCGAACTCTCTTAGATATGGTTCGTAGTATGATGTCTCTTACTGATTTGCCGTTATCATTTTGGAGTTATGCATTAGAGACAGCCGCATTCACTTTAAATAGAGCACCATCAAAATCCGTAGAAACGACACCGTATGAATTATGGTTTAATAAGAAACCTAAGTCAAGTCGTTCCTGAAAGTTTGGGGTTGCGAAGCCTATGTAAAGAAGTTACAACCGGACAAGCTAGAACCCAAAGCGGAGAAATGCGTCTTCATAGGATACCCTAAGGAAACTATAGGGTACACTTTCTATCACAGATCCGAAGGCAAAATCTTTGTTGCTAAGAACGGAACCTTTCTTGAGAAAGAATTTCTCACTAAAGAAGTGACTTGGAAGAAAAGTAGAACTTCGATGAGATTGATGAATCTATACTCGTTGATCGAGTAGCGCAAAGATCGGAAGTTGTACTGTACCACCTACACCGGCAACAGAGGAAGCTAATGATAATGATCATGAAACTTCGAACGAGGAAACTATCTGAACCTCGCAGATCGACAAGGAACGTGCCACTCCTGATTGGTATGATCCTTGTCTAAATGTCATGATTGTGGATAACAATGATGAGGACCCTGCGACGTATGAAGAAGCGATGATGAGCCCGTATTCCAACAAATGGCAAGAAGCCATGAAATCCGAAATGGGATCCATGTATGATAACAAAGTATGGACTTTGGTAGACTTACACGATAGCCGAAAGGCTGTCGAGAATAAATGGATCTTCAAGAGAAAAACAGATGCTGATGGTAATATTACTGTCTATAAAGCTCGACTTGTCGCAAAGGGTTTACGACAAATTCAAGGAGTTGACTACGATGAGACTTTCTCACCTGTAGCGAAGCTAAAATCTGTGAGGATATTGTTAGCAATAGCTGCATTTTTTCGATTATGAGATTTGGCAGATGGATGTCAAAACGGCGTTCCTTAATGGAGACATTGAGGAAGAGTTGTATATGGTACAACCCAAAGGTTTTGTCGATCCTAAAAATGCTGACAAAGTATGCAAACTTCAGCGTTCAATCTATGGACTGAAGCAAGCATCAAGAAGTTGGAACCGACGCTTTGATAAGGTGATCAAAGACTTCGGGTTTATACAGTGTCATGGAGAGGCCTGTATTTACAAGAAAGTGAGTGGGAGCTCGTAGCATTCCTGATATTATATGTAGATGACATATTATTGATCGGGAATGATATAGAACTATTAAGCAGTGTTAAAGGTTATTTGAATAATAGTTTTTCAATGAAAGACCTTGGTGAAGCATCGTATATATTAGGCATCAAGATTTATAGAGATAGATCAAGACGCCTAATAGGGCTAACATAGACTACATCTAAGCACAAGATTCTAAAGAAGTTTAGAATGGACGAAAGTAAGAAAGGGTTCTTACCTATGTTACCAGGCAAGGTATTGAGTAAGACTCAAGGACCGGCTACGGCAGAAGAAAGAGAAAGGATGAATAATATCCCCTATGCCTCGGCAGTAGGATCTATCATGTATGCCATGCTATGTACTAGACCGGATATAGCACATGCTGTTAGTTTGACTAGCAGATATCAAAGTGATCCAGGTATGGAGCACTGGACAGCGGTCAAGAATATCCTGAAGTACTTGAAAAGAATTAAGGATATGTTTCTTTGTTATGGAGGTGACCAAGAGCTCGTTGTAAACGGTTACACCGATGCAAGTTGGAACACTGATCCTGATGACTCTAAGTCACAATCTGGGTACGTGTTTATATTGAATGGTGCTGCAGTAAGCTGGGCAAGCTCGAAGCAGTGCACGGTGGCGAAGTCTTCAACAGAATCGTAGTACATAGCGGCTTCAGAGGCTTCATCAGAAGCGGTATGGATGAAGAGGTTCATTGTAGAGCTCGGTGTGGTTCCTAGTGCATTGGACCCATTAATCATTTACTGTGATAACATGGGTGCCATCGCCAATGCACAAGAGCCAAGGTCACACAAGAGGCTAAAGCATATCAAGCTGCGTTACCACTCGATTCGCGAGTACATCGAAGATGGAGAAGTAAAGATTTGCAAAGTACACACTAATCTGAATGTAGCAGATCCATTGACTAAAGCTCTCCCTAGGGCAAAGCATGACCAACACCAGAATGCCATGGGTGTTAGGTATATTACAATGTAATCTAGATTATTGACTCTAGTGCAAGTGGGAGACTGAAGGAGATATGCCCTAGAGGAAATAATAAAGTGGTTATTATTTATATCTTTATGTTTATGATAAATGTTTATATATCATGCTAGAATTGTATTAACCGAAACATTAGTACATGTGTGATATGTAGACAAACAAGAAGTCCCTAGTATGCCTCTTAAACTAGCTTGTTGATTAATGGATGATTAGTTTCATAATCATGAACATTGGATGTTATTAATAACAAGGTTATGTCATTGTGTGAATGATGTAATGGACACACCCAATTAAGCGTAGCATAAGATCTCGTCATTAAGTTATTTGCTATAAGCTTTCAATACATAGTTACCTAGTCCTTATGACCATGAGATCATGTAAATCACTTATACCGGAAAGGTACTTTGATTACACCAAACACCACTGCGTAAATGGGTGGCTATAAAGGTGGGATTAAGTATCCGGAAAGTATGAGTTGAGGCATATGGATCAACAGTGGGATTTGTCCATCCCGATGACGGATAGATATACTCTGGGCCCTCTCGGTGGAATGTCGTCTAATGTCTTGCAAGCATATGAATGAGTTCATAAGAGACCACATACCACGGTACGAGTAAAGAGTACTTGTCAGGAGACGAGGTTGAACAAGGTATAGAGTGATACCGAAGATCAAACCTCGGACAAGTAAAATATCGCGAGACAAAGGGAATTGGTAATATATGTGAATGGTTCATTCGATCACTAAAGTCATCGTTGAATATGTGGGAGCCATTATGGATCTCCAGATCCCGCTATTGGTTATTGGTCGGAGTGAGTACTCAACCATGTCCGCATAGTTCTCGAACCGTAGGGTGACACACTTAAAGTTGGATGTTGAAATGGTAGTACTTGAATATGGAATGGAGTTCGAATATTTGTTCGGAGTCCCGGATGAGATCCCGGACATCACGAGGAGTTCCGGAATGGTCCGGAGAATAAGATTCATATATAGGATGTCATTTTATGTGAATTAAAATGTCGCGGAAGGTTCTATGGAAGGTTCTAGAAGGTTCTAGAAAAGTCTGGAAGAAACCACCAAGGAAGGTGGAGTCCACATGGGACTCCACCTCCATGGCCGGCCAGCCCTAGATGGGGAGGAGTCCCAAGTGGACTCCTCCATAGGGGGCCGGCCACCCCCCACATGGGAGGTGGAAATCCCACCCTTTGGTGGGAGTCCTAGTTGGGCTAGGTTTCCCCTCTTATGGAAGGTTTTTGGTTCGGGTCTTATTCGAAGACTTGGACACCAACACTTGGGGATCCACCTATATAATGAGGGGCCAAGGGAGGGGGCCGGCCACCCTAAGACCACAAGCTGGCCGCCCCATTGAAGTGGCCGGCCACCCCCTCCCAAACCCTAGCCGCCCCCCTCTCCTCCATATCTCCCGCGTAGCTTAGCGAAGCTCCGCCGGACTTCTTCACCGCCACCGACACCACGCCGTCGTGCTGTCGGATTCAAGAGGAGGTACTACTTCCGCTGCCCGCTGGAACGGGGAGGTGGACGTCGTCTTCATCAACAACCGAACGTGTGACCGAGTACGGAGGTGCTGCCCGTTCGTGGCGCCGGAACCGATCGTGATCAAGATCTTCTACGCGCTTTTGCAAGCGGCAAGTGATCGTCTACCGCAGCAACAAGAGCCTCCTCTTGTAGGCTTTGGAATCTCTTCAAGGGTGAGACTCGATACCCCCTTGTTGCTACCGTCTTCTAGATTGCATCTTGGCTTGGATTGCGTGTTCGCGGTAGGAAATTTTTTGTTTTCTATGCAACGTTATCCTACAAGATCTTCAGCCACCAGAAGTCGTTCCCGCGCCTCTCTAGCATTGAAAATCACGCGTTCTGCGACTTCCATCAAAGAGACAAGCTGAGCTTTGATCCGTTCTCCCAGATGAATGGCCTCGTCACAACTCCTACGAGCGCAGGCCGTGATCTCATCCACTTCTAGGAAAGACACCGCCTGCCTGTACCGAAATATCTTGATCCCTAACTCTCTGTTCTCCTCCCGCATGCTGGCAAGATCCAACTTCATCCTCCGACAGGATAAGCAAGGGGAGTGATCCTGCCAAAGGTAACAACAAACATATCGAGCGTCACCGACAAAGGAAATGCACAAATTAGCTGATTAACGAATGTGGTCACTAACATGTAGGACAGACTTAAGTGGTGTCTACATGTCAGTGACTCGAAGTACCAAAAACCAGCAACCCAAAGTCAGCTAATATTAACCTCCGTCTTCAGCTCCTTCATCCTCTTGAACGGCAGGGAAGCTGGCAACTTATCTTCTTCTACGACCTCTCGCTGGAACCTGACGTCGAAGGATGAGAGATCCTGCGAATGGATGTGTTGCGCCTGCGTGTGCGATTCCCCAGGGCGCTTCTGGCGTAACTCGGAGTTCTCGGCGCCGAGATGCGGAAGTTCCGCTCCCGGGGCCTTGTTGACCCTAAGCCGAGATAGCTCATGTGTAAGCCGACGAAAAATGTTCAAAATGTTATAGATCAGGCATATCATTACCAGTGCAAACGAGGTAAGTGAATCTCCGGGATCTCGCCCAACGACCGCGGTTGGTCCAATGCCACCACATCTTCTTCGAGATTGACTAACTCCTTTACATCATCTTCTCCGAGCTTGACCATCTCCTTTACATCATCTTCTGCTCCGAGCTTGACCATCTCCTTTACATCATCTTCTCCTGCGAGCTTGATCATCTACCTCACATCATCTTCTCCGGCGATATCGACCCTCTCCTGCGGAAGATAACAGATATAAGTCCGAGTATTACCAGCAAAATGAAGGTAATTAAAAGAGGCGTAGTAACCCTTGTGTCCTGGCTCATCAACGGCGGGGACGCTGAGCCCGCATCGTCTCCTCCGAGATCTCCCTTCGCAGGCAGGATTGTTAGAGACAGTGTACTTCTGGTAGTAGTATTTATGCGTGGGGCGCCAGGGGGTCGAGAAGCTAGGACTGCATCTTCTCCTCCGAGCTCTTCCTCGGTAGACATGACAAATGAAACGAGGTGTGGGGGGTGTAAAGGTATAAAATGGCGGACGGCCGCCCCGCCTCGGCCCTCCAAGGCTTATTTTTTTTGCCTTACTAAACTAAAACCATATTTTGCGTCTCACACGTCTGCCCTAAGAGGGCTGCAGGGTCCCATGCATGCAGGTCCCACACTTTAGTGAGCACAAGTCATGTGCGGTAGGTAGGCAAACTTCCAACAATCTTCTTTGTCAAGTGAAGACACGTCGTCAAGACTCTCTCTCTCTATCTCCCCCCTTTTGTCATTGAAAAAAAGAATATTAGACGGAGGCCTAGCCTGCACTACAGGGGGGGCGATTTTGACAAAGTAACCCTTTTGGCGAAGAAAAACACAGAATGAGCCACACAAAAAGGTTAGTGCAGTGAAATAGATTGCTCAGAGGGTCAGTCCGTGCTTTTCTTTGCCAAAAGGGTTATTTCTGTCAAAATCGCCGCACTGCAGGTTTGCAGCACTGAAAAACCTTGCATGCCAGTCAACATCACTTCCCGAAAAGGTTGAAGCATTTCGAGGCCGTGACTGCTCTCCCTTCCTCTTCTCCTTCCGTGTGAACCCTCTTCCACCTTTTATCCTTTGCAACATATGCAAAAAATTGTCCGTGACTTGTGCTCACTGAAGTGTGGGACCTCACGCATGGGAACCACACGTAAGTGACAGACCTGTTGGTGTAATAATTCGGGTGATCATTATACTATATTAGAACTCCGTACAAAGTTTCGTATGGATTCAAGGGTAGGAAAGCCAAGTTAGTAACTCACTTTTTCCGCGCGTGAAGGGAGGGGGTGGGCAGTATGCTACCCTGAATTTGTGTGACCCCCAAAAACTAGCAAATACGAGAGAGGCATCGAAAGAAACACACTCGTCCCCTACCCCCCCTCCCCACTAAATTTGAAATCAAGCCAAACAAAAAAGGCAATCGAAAAGCATGGATTGTTCATCTTTTTCTATATAGTTAGGGTTAGGGTTTAGGGTCTATAGAGATGCACATATTTTCATTTTACATTTGTGATGTAGCATAATACATAGGTAAGATACCAAGCATGACCTTTGTTAGAATAACCATTAACGTGTTCTCTCACCTTTAGATTCAAATGGGCATAAACATTCAGAAAAAATCAAAAAACAATGAAAAACCAAAAGCACACATAGTCTTCTTATGTCATATAGTAGGAATTGAAGTTAATAAACAAGGTCTAGACATATTCAAACCAGACAAATCATGTATCTACACCTAGCCCTAAACTTTGTCTTATGAAGTCAAGCATGAAGAGAAATGGTTTTGGGTTTCAAACATGGAAATTTGAAAAACCTCCCAACAAAAGCTTCATTTTAGAGTGACTAAGAAGGATACACGCTTACCTTTTCATTTTCATGCTTTAAACTTGTTTAAATCTAGGTCAAACCTAGGATTTGACCAAGATTCAAATGGGCATAAACATTCAGAAAAACAAAAAATGAAAAACCAATGCACATATAGTCTTCTTATGTCATATAGCTAGTAAGCATTCAAGTTGATAAACAAGCATGTCTAGACAAATTCAAACCCGACAAATCATGTATATACCCCCTAACCCTAAACTATTTCTTATGAAGTCAACCATGAAGAGAAGTGGTTTTGGGTTTCAAACATTATATTGAGATTCAAGAACCCCCCAAAAGCTTCATTTTAGAATGACTAAGAAGGATCCAGGCTTACCTTTTCATTATATGTTTTAAACTTGTTTAAATCTTGGTCAAACCTAGGATTTGACCAAGATTCAAATGGGCATAAACATTAATTCAGAAAAAACAAAAAACAATGAAAAACCAACGCACATATAGTCTTCTTATGTCATATAGTAAGCATTCAAGTTGATAAACAAGCATGTCTAGACATATTCAAACCTGACAAATCATGTATCGATCTACCCCCTAACCCTAAACTCTGTCTTATGAAGTCAACCATATGAAGAGAAGTGGTTTTGGGTTTCAAACATTGAGATTTCAAGCACCCCCCAAAAGCTTCATTTTTGAATGACTAAGAAGGATCCATGATTACCTTTTCATTTTCATGTTTTAAACTTGTTTAAATCTAGGTCAATCCTAGGATTTGACCAAGATTCAAATGGGCATAAAAAAATCAAAGCACTTAGCCTTTTATGTCATATAATGAGCATTCAAGTTGATAAACATGGTCTAGACATATTAAAACAAGAAAAATCATGTATCTACCCTGGCCCTAACCCTAAACTCGATCTATCTTATGAAGTCAAACATGAAGAGAAGTGGTTTTGGGTTTCAAACATGGAAATTTCAAAAACCTCCCAAAAATTTCATCTTAGAGTGACTAAGAAGGTTCCATGCTTACCTTTTCATTTTCATGTTTTAAATTAACTTGTTTAAATCTTGGTCAAACATAGGGTTTAAGGTTTAGGGATCATCGATCGAGTGCACACACACATTATTAGAGGCACATGCGCCTTTGCGCATAAAGTGCATGCATATATATATAAGTGTGTTTCTTGGCCACCAACGATATATAGATCTAGAGAGAGATTGAAATATATTTAGGGTTTAGGGTTTAGGGTCTAGGGTTAGGGTTTAGGGTTTAGTGTTTAGGGTTTAGGGCTTAGGGTGTAGTGTTTAGGGTTTAGGGTCTAGGGTTTAAGTTTTAGTGTTTAGGGTGTTTACGGTGTACGTTTAGGGTATAATTAGGGATTAGGGATTAGGGTTTTAGGGTTTAAGGTTTAGGGATCATCGATCGAGTGCACACACACATTATTGGAGGCACCCGCGCCTTTGCGCATAAAGTGCATGCGTATATATATAAGTGTGTTTCTTGGGTACCAACGATATATAGATCGAGAGAGAGAGATTGAAATATATATATATATATATATATATATATATATATATATATATATATATCCCCAAGAATATGTTCAAATATATATTGAAATATATGCACGGATGATATGCAAGGTATGCCATGCGCGCATAGCATGAAGAGAAGTCGTATTGGTTTCAAACATTGAAATTTCAAGAACCTCGCAAAAGCTTCATTTTAGAGTGACTAAAAAGATCCAGGCTTGCCTTTTCATTTTCATGTTTTTAAATTGTTTAAATCTTGGTCAAACCTAGCTAGTATTTGACCAAGATTCAAATGGGCATAAAATTAAAAAAACATAAAAATGAAAAACCAAAGCACATATATAGCTTTCTTATGTCATATAAAATAAGCATTCAACAAGTTGATAAACAAGGTCTAGACATATTCAAAATAGAAAAAGCATGTATCTACCACCCCTAACACTTAACTCTGTCTTATGAAGTCAAGCATGAAGAGAAGTGGTTTTGGGTTTCAAACATTATATTGAGATTTCAAGAACCCCCAAAAGCTTCATTTTAGAACGACTAAGAAGGATCCAGGCTTGCCTTTTCATTTCATGTGTTTTAAACTTGCTAAAATCTTGGTCAAACCTAGGACTTGACCAAGATTCAAATGGCATTAAACATTCAAAAAAATCAAAAAATGAAAACCAAAGCACATAGCCTTCTTATGTCATATATATATATATTAAGCATTCAAGTTGATCGATATGAACAAGGTCTAGACATATTCAAAACAGAAAAAGCATGTATCTACCCCCTAGCCCTTAACTATGTCTTATGAAGTCAAGCATGAAGAGAAGTGGTTTTGGGTTTCACACATGGAAATTTCAAAAACTTCCCAAAAGCTTAATTTTAGAGTGAATAAGAAGGATCCAAGCTTACCTTTTCATTTTCAGGATTTATGCTTGTTTAAATCATGGTCAAACATAGGATTTGACCAACACACATATAGTCTTATTATATGTCATATAGTAAGCATTCAAGTTGATAAACAAGCATATGCATGTCTAGACATATTCAAATTAACCCGACAAATCATGTATGTACCCCTAACCCTAAACTCTGTCTTATGAAGTTAACCATGAAGAGAAGTGGTTTGGGTTTTAAACATTGAGATTTCTAAGAACCCCCCAAAAGCTTCATTTTAGAATGACTAATAAGGATCCAGGCTTACCTTTTCATTTTATGTTTTAAACTTGTTTAAATCACTGTCAAACCTACGATTTGACCAAGATTCAAATGGGCATAAAAAATCAAAAAAAACAAAGCACATAGCCTTTTTATGTTATATAATGAGCATTCAAGTTGATAAACATGGTCTAGACATATTAAAACAAGAAAAATCATGTATCTACCCTGGCCCTAACCCTAAACTCGATCTGTCTTATGAAGTCAAACATGAAGAGAAGTGGTTTTGGGTTTCAAACATGGAAATTTCAAAAACCTCCCAAAAACTTCATCTTAGAGTGACTAAGAAGGTTCCATGCTTACCTTTTCATTTTCATGTTTTAAATTAACTTTTTTAAATCTTGGTCAAACATAGGATTTGACCAATAAGATTCAAATGGGCATAAACATTCAGAAAAAAATTAAAAATAAGAAACCAACGCACATATATTCTTCTTATGTCATATAGTAAGCATTCAAGTTGATAAACAAGCATGTCTGGACATACTCAAACCTGACAAATCATGTATCGATCTACCCCCTAACCCTAAACTCTGTCTTATGAAGTCAACCATATGAAGAGAAGTGGTTTTGGGTTTCAAACATTGAGATTTCAAGAACCCCCCAAATGCTTCATTTTTGAATGACTAAGAAGGATCCATGCTTACCTTTTCATTTTCATGTTTTAAACTTGTTTAAATCTTGGTCAAACCTAGGATTTGACCAAGATTCAAATGGGCATAAAAAATCAAAAAAAAAAACAAAGCACATAGCCTTTTTATGTCATATAACGAGCATTCAAGTTGATAAACATGGTCTAGACATATTAAAACAAGAAAAATCATGTATCTACCCTGGCCCTAACCCTAAACTCGATCTGTCTTACGAAGTCAAACATGAAGAGAAGTGGTTTTGGGTTTCAAACATGGAAATTTCAAAAACCTCCCAAAAACTTCATCTTAGAGTGACTAAGAAGGTTCCATGCTTACCTTTTCATTTTCATGTTTTAAATTAACTTGTTTAAATCTTGGTCAAACATAGGATTTGACCAAGATTCAAATGGGCATAAACATTCAGAAAAAAATTAAAAATAAGAAACCAACGCACATATAGTCTTCTTATGTCATATAGTAAGCATTCAAGTTGATAAACAAGCATGTCTAGACATATTCAAACCCGACAAATCATGTATCTACCCCCTAACCCTGAACTAGATTGGTCATCTTAGAGTGACTAAAAAGGATCCAAGCTTACCTTTTCATTTTCATGTTTATGCTTGTTTAAATCTTGGTCAAACATAGGATTTGACCAAGATTCAAATGGGCATAAACATTCAGAAAAAATTAAAAAACCAACGCACATTAGTAGCCCAAAATCGAACCATTCAAGTGGATATTTTTGAACTTGATCTGTAGTAGTGGGCAAAACCCTAGATTAACCTATATTTAATCATAGATTCGTAGGTCGATTTTTCTACTTTTTTATTATTACTATGCAGCACATGTGTGTTTGCCCGTCGCGTGAAACTCGGAGGAAGAGGGATCACTCGGAAGGAGAGAAGAAGAGAGTGCATTATGGTGTCTCCCCTTTTTCGGGTGATGATGTTGACTGTTGTGCAGGTTTTGTCAGTGAGCAGGAGGTGCGAGCGAGCGAGCGAGTCGAAGCGAGGCCGAGAATGAGAGAGATTTTTTTTGTGAGAGGGACAACCGAAGGATCCTGAAGGACCCACAGACTTCCAATACGCATCCTGATGCGTCTTCTCTTGACAAAGAAGATGGCTGGGAGTTTGCGTACCTACTGCACGTGACTTGTGCTCACTGAAGTGTGGGACCTCACGCATGGGCACCACACGTAAGTGACAGACCTGTTGGTGTAAAAACTCAGTTGATTATTATAGTGCATTAGAACAAAGTTTCCTATGGATTCAACGGTAGGAAATCCAAGTTAAAACTCATTTACATGACATTAATTTTTCCATGAAGCAAAGTTAACACATCTATCAATTGGTACATTTTGGAGTGACTAAGAAGGATCCATGCTTAATTATTCGTTTTCGCGTATTAAACTTGTTTAAATCTTGCTCAAACCTAGGATTTCACCAAGATTCAAATGGGCATGAAAATGAAAAAATGAAATACCAATGCACATAGTCTTCTTATGTCATACAGTAAGCATTCAAGATGATAAAAAGGTCTAGACATATTCAAACCAGGCAAATCATGTATGTACTCCCTAACGACCCAAAACTCTGTCTTATGAAGTAAGGCATGAAGAGAAGTGGTTTTGGGTTTCAAACATGGAAATTTCAAAAACCTCCCAAAAGCTTCATTTTAGATCTTGGTCAAACCTAGCTAGTATTTGACCAAGATTCAAATGGGCATAAAATTCAAAAAATTAGAAAATGAAAAACCAAAGCACATAGCCTTCTTATGTCATAAAGTAAGAATTCAAGTTGATAAACAAGGTCTAGACATATCCAAACCCGACAAATCATGTATCTACCCCTAACCCTAAACTCTGTCTTATGAAGTCAACCATGAAGAGAAGTGGTTTTGGGTTTCAAACATGGAAATTTCAAAAAACCCCCAAAAGATTAATTTTAGAGTGACTAAGAAGGATCCATGGTTACCTTTTCATTTTCATATTTTAAACTTGTTTAAATCTTTGTCGAACCCAGGATTTAACCAAGATTCAAATGGGCATAAAAATTCAGGAAAAAACCAAAAGAATGATAAACCAAAGCACATAGCATTCTTATGTCATATAGTAAGCATTAAAGTTGATAAACAAGGTCTAGACATATTCAAACCAGATAATCATGTATATATCTGCCCCTAACCTTAAACTCTGTCTTAATTGTGAAGTCAATCATGAAGAGAAGTGGTTTTGGGTTTCAAACATGAAAATTTCAAAAACTTCCCAAAAAATGGTACATATTAGGGTGACTAAGAAGGATCCAGGCTTACCTTTCCGTTTTCATATTTTATACTTGTTTAAATCCTGGTCAAACCTAGGATTTGACCAAGATTCAAATGGGCATAAAATTCAAAAAAAATAGAAGAATGAAAAACAAAAGCACATAGTCTTCTTATGTCATATAGAAAGCATTCAAGTTGGTAAACAAGGTTTAGACATGTGTTCAAACCAGACAAATCATGTATCTACCCCCTAACCATAAACTCGGTCGATCTTATGAAGTCTAGCATGAAGAGAAGTCGTATTGGTTTCAAACATTGAAATTTCAAGAACCTCCCAAAAGCTTCATTTTAGAATGACTAAAAAAGATCCAGGCTTGCCTTTTCCTTTTCATGTTTTAAAATTGTTTAAATCTTGGTCAAACCTAGCTAGCTAGTATTTGACCAAGATTCAAATGGGCATAAAATTCAAAAAAAAAACCAGAAAAAAATGAAAAAACAAAGCACATAGCCTTCTTATATAGTAAGTAATATGAATCTAAAAATGATTTTGGGGGATTTCTATGACCAAGTTATAACACACCTACATTTCAAATTTGAATTACTTCCAATAAATCAGCATATAGTCATTTAAATGTGTGAAACTGGCTAAAAACACTAAAAATCGTAAAGAGTTGGGAATTGGCACTAAAATATGTCATAGTTTATCTTAAAAATGTAGAGGCGCCATTTTGACCCGTATCTTATTGACATAGGCATCCCAAATGGGCCTGCCGAAGATAGTACCCGGGGTTTACTGAAGGCCCATTACCCGAAGAATAAGAAGATTCGGAAGCCCAAGATATTATTAAGGAAAGCTAGAGTTGTAATAGGAAGTGTTATTTGTAATCTTGCGGGATGAGATAGAAACCTTCCCGGACTCTGTAACTTGTACAACACGAATCCCTCGGCTCCGCCTCCTATATAAGGGGGAGTCGAGGGACGAAGAATCATCGAATCATTGTCTCTTAAACCCTAGTTTTCATAATCGTCGAGTACTTTTCGGCTGAAACCTTCGAGATATACTTGCCCTCTACTTCCAACTAAACCCTAGTCTACAACCCGTAGGCATTGACAAGTTAATACCTTGTCAATTGGCGCCGTCTGTGGGAATTAGAGGCGTCAAGGATCTGGTCTCGATGGCACGTTCAAGATCGTCGACTTCATCAACCGCAAAATCATCGACTTCATCAACCGCGAGCAACGCAATGGATAGAGGTAAACAGATCGCTACTGGTCCTGTCGATTTTGTTCCTCACCCGCCCTCCCGTTTGGATGCATATGCGTATCTGGAGGAGCCTATGGAGATGACGTTCGGAAGGTTTCACTTTCGCGTCGAGAAAGAGGGATCGTATCGTGTCGAAATTCCGATTTCATCGGGATCGTCGGCGGTTGATTCCGATTTTTCAAGCTATACATCGTCAACCGAATCAGGAGAGGAAGAAACTTCGTCGTCACGCTTCATCAGCATCAGGGCGAGAGAAAAACTTGCCAAGATCTTCAGCGACATGTCGTTTGTGTCATCTGCGGACTCATATATAAGCGATGGCTCAAGCAGTGTCGACAGCTACAACTTCATCAACAAATCTACTACAGTGGGCAAGGTCTTCGCCAATCTTAACAATGGTGTCACCAAACCCAACATAGATCTAAATATAAAATATCATCAGATTTATGTCATCGGAGAGCCAAGCCATGACCAAGAAGAAACATCTGAGGCTTTCGACGATTTGGGAAATCCATACGTTGATCCCTCTGATTTGCGACGAGGTCTAGGCAATAAATATATCGGGCCACAGCCACGAGACAGAGTTCGACTCCCGCAAGCAGCATGGGATAGAGCCGCGAGAGCTATGGATGGCTCAGAACCAATGGCTACCACAGCCACACCAGAAGAATTACAAGCATATCAATATAGGCTTGCACGAGCTACAAGGGAATTGGAAAAACAGGCAGCCGAGCTAAACAGAAGAAAGGAGGCAGCCTCTGCATCAAGTAGGCGAAGGGCAGAGCTGAGTCGACAATCTAGAACTTCGGGAGATAGCCACAGAGAAGCTCGGAATAGAGCAAGATCAAGGTTACAAAACATACCTGAAGGAGAAAGAGAGCACTTGGTGCAAAACCTCGACATGTCTTTTATGTCGATAGACACGAGAGGGAACATCATACCCAAGACACCAGAAGCTGGGTATATGGCGACACAAGCTTTCATCCTTGCATCCAAACCACCCCCAGGAGATCCAAGGGAGGCACTGTACAACATGGCAATGGCAGGAGTTGGAGCCATGGGAACGGCGTTTGTGACAACACCTCCCGAAGGAACAGCAAGGCAAAATAGTCCACGACCTGCGGCAGCAGCAGCAGCTCCCGAAGGACCAAGTGGAGCAAGGGACATGGCAGCACAAGCAAGGGTCGACAGGGCGCGACAAAGCAGGAGGGAACATCGGCAGTCCCCAGAATTAAACGACGAGGATATGTGCGGCTTGCCGTGCTTCACGAGGAGAGTGCGAAAAACTCGAGTACCTTCGGGATTCAAGCTACCCGATAACTTCAAAAAATTCGACGGCCTTCAAGATCCAGAGGATTGGCTAGTTGATTATCTCGAGACGGTAAAGCTCACAGGAGGAACAAGAGCAACAGCTATGCAAAGCATCCAGGTGCATTTGAGTGGAGCCGCACGATCTTGGATAAAGAAACTTCCTCCATGATCCATCGACAGCTGGGAAAGCTTCGAGGACGCGTTCGTCAAGAATTTCCGGTCCACGTGCAAGAAACCGGCGTCATTAGAGGAGTTGAGAGCGTGCCGACAAAAGCCAGACGAGCGAATGAGAAAATATATCCAAAGGTGGAACATCATCAAAAACTCTGCAGAAAATATATCTGACGAGAGAGCGATAGATGCGTTTGTCGCAGGAATCAGGCGTGGAGATTTTGTCGAGGACTTGGGGAGGACCAACCCAAAGACAGTATCCGCGTTAATGGAAATAGCAAACAGATGTGCAGATGGAGAAAATGCTGTTCACAACAAACGGCACAGGTCGCCAGAGGAAGACCGCGGTCGAAATTATCAGCCAAGACGACGATTCCCTCGGCAGTACCCGAGCTATGACGCTCCAGGTCAAATCTCGGCAGGTTTCCGAGCAAACACCGGAGGAAACAACAGAGATGATTATCAGAGAAGCAATGAGCAGAGAGGCGACAATAGAGATGACTCTCGAAGCCACAGGCAAAATAGCGGGCCAAGGTTCCCGAGGACTTTCGTGTCTCCTGAAGAGATGATGAATGGGCCATGTCAGATGCACTTTTTCCTCGACAGCAACGGAAAAAGACAGTCAGGACATCTACAGAAAGATTGTCGCAATTTCCAGGCAATGTTAAGGTGGGCAGGGCATGCTAATGCTCAGGCAGCACAGAGAAATCCTCGAGAACCCAAGAGTGAGATTCACTTGCCACCTCCTCCCGCGATTACGGACGACAATCGACATCAGCTCAGAATAGCGGCAGCACCTCCACCACCACCCTACGTCGATCCTAACTCTAACGGAGCGGTCTCGATGATTCAGAAGGGAAGGCCATCCAATAGAACTCAGAAAGTAATTTCGCGGCAAGTGTTCATGGCAGAAAAAATGCCTCCACCAACAGTTGAGTACCTTAATTGGTCAGGGCAAGATATTGGCTTCACCATAGCAGATCATCCACAACAAGTTCCTCGACCAGGGCAGTCAGCACTTATCCTACCAGCAGTCATCGCAGGGTTCGACGTCTCTCGCGTATTCATAGATGGCGGAAGCAGCTTAAACCTTATGTATGCAGATACACTAAGGAAGATGAATATATCCCTAGCAAACCTGAAACCAACGGACATGAGGTTCCATGGTATCACACCAGAGAAGCCAAGTTATCCGCTGGGGAAGATCAATCTCGACGTTCAGTTTGGGACTCGAGAAAATTACAGAATCGAGAAGTTGGAGTTTGAAGTCGTAGATTTTCCGTCACAGTACCACGCTCTGTTGGGGCGACCAGCATATGCTAGATTTATGGCGGTACCACATTACACGTACCTGCTGTGGAGGATGCCTGGACCTAAGGGACCAATCACAGTCAAAGAAAGTTTTGCTTTAGCCGATAAATGTGACAAGGATTTTCATTGGATATCAGAAACTTTCGGGATGCAAGCTGAGTATTTGGCGTCAAGGAGTATGACTGACTACGACGTACTGCCAGACTTCGGAAGGCCAAATAAAGAATCAACTTTCAGTACTGAGAAAAATTCTAAGGAGGTGCAGATTCACCCGACAGACCCAAAAAAGACGACGTCCATCGCAAACGACATGGACCTCGCATAGGAAAGCGCGCTCGTCGAGTTCCTCCGTGAGAACTGGAAAATCTTCGCATGGTGTCCAGCTGACATGCCAGGAGTACCCAGGGAACTTGCCGAGCACCACCTAAACTTGGATCCACTAGCGAGACCAATCAAACAACCTTTGCGACGTTTTTCGGAACCAAATCGCAAGGCTATGCTGTCAGAAATCGATCGACTAAGAGAGGCTGGTTTTATCAAGGAGTTGCACACAGAAGCCACATGGGTAGCAAATCCTGTGTTGGTGCCGAAGAAAAACACTAAGGTCCTTCGCATGTGCGTCGACTTTACGTGTCTCAATAAACACTGTCCAAAGGATCACTTTCCCCTCCCGAAGATCGATCAAATTATCGACTCCACGGCAGGATGTGAACGTCTTTCCTTGCTGGATGCATATTCTGGTTATAACCAGATCAGATTAAAAGAAGAAGATGAAGTAAAAAACAGCGTTCATCACACCTTACGACGTGTTTTGCTACAGAACAATGCCCTTTGGTCTGAAAAACGCGGGAGCAACATACCAGAGGATGATGCAGAAGTGTTTGGCGACCCAGATTGGAAAAAACGTGCAAGTATACATCGACGATGTCGTCATAACGTCAAAAAAGGGGGCGACGCTGATCGAGGATCTCAAGGAAACCTTTGACAACCTTGAAAAATTCTGCCTCAAGCTGAACCCGACGAAGTGCTCCTTCGGTGTCCCAGCAGGAGAACTTCTTGGTTTTCTAGTTTCAGCAAGAGGGATTGAAGCAAATCCCAACAAAATACAAGCTATCGTAACAATGAGGAAGCCAACAAAGTTGAAAGAAATACAGCAACTAACTGGGCGAGTCGCAGCTTTGAGCAGATTCGTCGCCAGGCTGGGAGAAAAAGCGTTACCGTTTTACGCTCTGATAAAGCAAGGGGAGAAATTCCAGTGGAACGAAGAAGCTGATAGAGCTTTTGAGGATCTGAAACGCACAATCTCGACACCACCAATCTTAGTGGCGCCGAAGGAAAAAGAACCTCTCCTGCTGTACATTGCAGCCACACCCCAAGTGGTTAGCACGGTGCTAGTTGTCGAAAGAGAAGAAGAAGAAAAACTCCATGGAGTGCAAATGCCAGTATATTTCATCAGTGAAGTATTATCGCCTTCCAAACAGCGGTACCCGCAGTACAAGAAACTAGCATATGGAGTAATTGCAACGGCAAGAAAGTTGCGCCACTATTTTTCGGCACACCCGATAATAGTAGTTAACGAAGCACCTCTTTCAAATATACTGAACAATCCAGAAGCTACAGGACATGTCTCCCTTTGGGGAATAGAACTTTCCCCTCGGGACATCACGTATCACTACAAGAATTCCGGTGTATTGCAACAAAAAAAATTGTGGCAATAGGCCCAAATTTGTGGCATTAGGTTCTTTTTGCAACGGGACCATTTTCGTTGCCAGCCATTGCAATATTTGGCATGGTAATAGAGTATTGCCACGATTATTTGTCTCGTCGCAATACATGATTATATTGCAACGATTTTCGACAATATTGCAGCAAGCCTCCCCGTGGTGACTTATATTTGTTGCCACAATTCAAACCGTTGCCCTAACTTTGCGCCACAAGGATCAAACCATGGTAATAACCTATTACAACGTAATAGATAACTGTTGCGATGCTTTTTCGCAACAACCAAATATTTGTGGTATTACCTTACCGCAACGAATCATGGTTTTGTGGTGATACCCTAATGTAACGAAATCCCCTCCGTGGTAATTAGTATGTATCGCAACAAAAAATGAATTCATGGCAATAAGTTATCGCAACAAAACAAATCCGTGGCAAGGGACTGCTAAGGCAATGTATTATTTTTTGTGGCAATAACTTATTGCAACCAATTTAATTATATGCAGCATGCATGCTATACAATAACCTTATTATATGAAGCTACAGATATATACCAAATATACCACACTGGCAATGATGAATACGTCCAGGAAAACATACACACATTAAATCATTTAGGGTGCAAATATTCAAATGTACACATGTCAAGACTTGCTATGAATAAGAAGTACGATTCACACTAAATAAAAACATCCATTGGAAGAAAACACAAATTTGATTCTAATATGAAAGCCATCTGAAGTGGCAACAATTAGGTCCCTTTGCCTTCACTTTGAAATTGATTCTAAAGCTAAAGCGGTCATCCGAAGTGGCAAGAATAAGCCCCCTTTGCCTTCACTTTGCGCCATTATTTCCATCCTTCAAGGCACACATCAGAACTTGGTTAGCTTTGAACGAGCAAGCTTTGTGCTACAGGAAATACATCAATGCGGTACTCTTTTGAAATATGTGCTAAACAGGCTTTGTGCTACATGAAATAGATCAACGGTGTTTAAAATATGTGCATCAATGTTACAAACATGGACCGATTGTTTGAATGAATAAGGCAAAGCCATGTTCCCGAGTCTCGGTACTTGTTTGAATTGTTTTTTACAATAGCCAAAGTTTTAATTCACTACTTCAATGTTAGTACACTTCGACCATGTTCAAGTGTTCAGAACAGCCTATATTACAAGCCATATCAACCTAGAGTAGACATCCTGTTTCTTTTGGCTATATCCACACCACCAATTTAACTATACATGGACGAGAAGGTGTAGGAAAAATGTGGCAAACATGTTATTTTCCGCATTCATTAGTAAAAAAAATCATAGCCTGTTGACAACCAAGATAATTCCTTATGTATTTTGGCCAAAAACAACCTCAAATATAGCAAGATGACATCTTTTTTCTCTAGATCTCTTCAGGGTTCCAGATAGTCAAAAAGTGGATTTTCTAAATACCAAATACACCTTACAAGCATCATTCTTTCAGTATTTATCAATACAATAACACGGATATGTGCATCAATAAAATGATATTGACACCAACTATGAACTTCGACTCGGAAGTGCTGAGCAATGGAAGGTTGGCACTTACCATAGCTCGAAAAATGCGTGTGTTCAGTTTAGCAGCTGCAGCAAGCTGGTTTGGTGGAATCATATTTTTTTTACCCGGAGCGGAATTAGTACTTGGGGTCTGAAAAGGTGACCTTGAGACATTTGGATTAGTATTTTCCTTGCCATTCCTCCTAGGGGCGATCTGCAAAGAAGTATAAAGTGAACATGCAGCTCAAGTAAAGTTAAAATGTCACAAAAAAATGACTTGAGTTACCTGTTGCGCTAATGTCTGTTGGGTTCCCATCATTTCCGTCATTTCTGCAATTTTTTACATGAACGACTCCTGAACTGCCTGCAATTCTAGCTGCCTTGATCTGCGTTCCTCTTCTAAAAGTCTTTCCCTCTCTATTCTATCTTCTTGTAACCTCTCCTCCAGTCGTTGTCGTTCAGCTCGCTCAAGTTCTAGTTGTTGCTGTGTATTTTCACGCTTAGCTTGGAGTTCATCTTGCAATTGCGTAACTTGCTGGTTGAGCTCAGCATTTTGTCTTTGGGAAGCACGGGATTGCTCTTCAAGCTCGACACGAAACCTATCAGCCGGTCTAGGAGGTTTAGCCATGTAGCCATACCCACGAGGCTGTGAGGATTTGCATCCCATTGTGGTTTTATAGTTGGTCTGAAAAATATTATTCCTATCTTCAGTTCAAACTGGGCCATTAGTTTCACCTTCCTTCAGGTTTACTTCTTCACAAGCTTTGTCCTACACACAAGAATAAATAGTCTTGCCACTAAGATTGCTAAAATGGCTATAAAACTAATATATAGTGAGATGAATGATTGTGCTGAGAAATATAACTCACATAAACATCCTGAGATTCTCTGTTAGACCATATTCCATTCTTTGTGTGGGTCAGTTCCCAGAGAGCTATACAATCAGGCTCTTCTCCAGTTTCTAAATCTCTCTGTAAGTTGTATAAGGATGTCACGAAGAATGTAGATATATTGGACTCTAAAGAAGCAAATACATTAATTTACTCATCTCATACCTTCTCAAAACTGAGTTGTGAGTAAGATTTTGATCCAACTCTGTGTATTGCCTTTTGTTTTTTGCGATTATCAGAGTTCTTTTGGCTAGTTTCCTAACAGTGCATAGAAAAAATAAATCTATGTGAGGTAGACAATTTCAGCAAAGTACATCTGACAATGCATAGAAAAAATAAATCTATGGGAGCTTTCAGCACTGGGTACACCCTTTTATGTGAAATAGACAATTTCAGTAAAGAACATACTACACAAACAATGAATTTAGAGAAAACCTGGAATTTTGAATTAGTGCTAAAGTAATTAATCAGCCACTCCCACTCTTCTGGCTGTAAATCCTCCGGCACATTAGCCATTCGAGCGGCATCAGTATTGTAGGCCTTGTATGTGGAGTGAAGAGTTGACCGCCAACCTCTGTAACGCTCTTTAGCAATTTTCAGTATTTTATCCTCCATATCTGGTGTATTTTGGAACTGCAGATCAGATTTTCAAATTCGAAATTAATTTTAGCTATTCAGCTTTTTGGTATGCAGCATGTGCCATATTTTAAGTGGTATGCATCAACGTGCTGCATGATTAAACACAGAAATGTATTGATAGTATGCGTAATGACAGTACATATATTTCTATACCGTTCAGCCAAGAGAATTCTGAAGCATCTCTGTCTTCTGTATCACCTGCTTGTGAATGTTCGCTATTATTTATAAGAACTATTGGCAAATGTAAATGAACACATTCTAATTAATAATTACCATGTTGTGGCATCATGGTTCGATTCCGGTATGCACTACCCTGCCTTGAAGCCATAATTGCATCCCTTTTCTAGTTAATCTCTCAAATCTGCAAGGAAAAAAACTTAGATGTTAGTTCTCACTGGTCAAATGTATCAGTTTGTCATTTCCTTTATACAAAACATCCAACATATGAGTATGCACACGACACTCAATGAAATACAGAATAACATGAAGAATTGTCTTTGCATTTTACAGAAAAACTAAAGCCAGATTAAACTCTATACAAAAAATCCTTGATCATCATCTGAATCTTCCTGTACCAAAGGAGCAACATGGCCATCATTTATGTAAGTCCCATCATCTTCGACATCATCATCTGATTCAACTTGAATTTCTTCATACTCAATAGGTTTTATACTTTGAATAACTGAAACATCACCGCTGGCTCCTTCTACACCAGATCTACGCCAACTAGTGATCTCTTCAGTTATGTCAGGGACGGTCGTTTCGCCTACTCCAAGATCCAGTATGTCTGCATCAGCTTCCGCAAGGTCTTCACCATTCAAAGCAGAAGGGGCAAATAGATTCCGTGGATTCATCTTAACAACAGTTACCCAATTGGGCTTCTTCACATCTCTCACGTAAAAAACCTGTTCAGCTTGAATGCCTAGAATGTAAGGTTCATCTTTAAATCGGAGTTGAGTAGTGTCAACATCAACATTTCCATATATATCCTTCTTATAGCCTCTACTTTGATTTCTATCAGGAGGAGGCACATCAAACCAGTCACACTGGAACAAAACTACCTCCTTGTCAATACCAAAATCAAGACATATTATTTTCTGGATCACTCCATAATAATCAATATGGCCAGTACTTTCATCGCCCTTGACTATGACGCCGCTATTTTGGGTACCCAAGTCCTTTTCTATATGGGCATTTCTAAAGAAAAATCCATTTACAACCTTCCGGTTGTAAATACGAGCTCGGTGATCAGGCCCTCTAGCTAGTGCATAAATAAGACTGCTAACTTTCCCATCATTATGGAGATCTGTAATCTGCATCATGGCATGCAGTATGTTAGAAAAGTTGTATACTATTATTGTTGTAGTACGAGGATTAATTGTTAAAGTATAAAAGAAAATTACACGTCTCTCAAACCAGCCTACGAACTCTTCTTTGTGTTTCTTTTCAGCATTACGAGAATTATTGCTTCTGAGCTCCTCAAGATGCTCGCTATGAAAGAAAACAAACAGTTATGCCGACATGTATCATTTTATGCATATCATGACCAAAAATAGATTCATAGATATCTTACCTTACCCACGTCTTGGTTTCTTTGCAGTTTGTTATTATGTAGTGTCTAATTTGATTCATCTCAGCAAACGAGAGTGGTTCATATGTAAAACCTTTCTTAGAGTAATCGATTGTGCTAATTATGTCAATCTCTGGGGCTGGTTGATTTATTGCAGCACCTTCATGACGTTCTGGCTGATTAAGTTTAGTATGGGTGTCATCGAGGAACCGACTACAAAATGTCATGCACTCTTCTAAGATGTACCCCTCGGCAATCGAACCTTCAGGTTGAGCTTTATTCCGCACATACACTTTAAGTGTACGCAAATATCGCTCAATCGGATACATCCATCTGTACAAGACAGGTCCTCCCAATCGAGCTTCTTCAGCAAGATGAATTGGAAGATGCATCATGATATCAAAGAACGCTGGTGGAAATATCATCTCCAGCTGACAAAGAGTTTCTGGAATTTTTTTGCTCAACTTCACTAAATCTTCTTCTTTCAACTCCTTGGAACAAAGATCAGAAAAGAATTGACTCAACTCAAGCAATGGGATAACAACCTTTTCTGGCAGAAGGTTGCGCAATGCAATAGGAAGAAGTTTCTGGAATATGACATGGCAGTCATGAGTTTTGAGGCCAGACACCTTACACTTCTCTAGGTCCACACATCTCTTTATGTTTGATGCATAGCCATCGGGCATCTTCACGCTCTGCAAGAACCTGCATAACATTCTCCTCTCTTCCTTAGTCAAAGCATAGCAAGCTTTTGGTAGTTCATACTTATGTTTTCCAACCTCTGGATGTTGATCCTTTCTTATCTTCATGTCCTGCAAATCAAGACGAGCCTTTAAACTATCCTTGGATTTACCATCCATCTCAAGCAATGTCCCCAAAATGCTATCGCAAATGTTCTTCTCGATATGCATCACATCCAAGTTGTGCCTTACTAGCAATTCCTTCCAATAAGGGAGCTGGAAAAATATACTTTTCTTTCGCCAGTTATGCCATCTATTATTATCATCTCTCTTTCTCTTATTTGTTCGCCCAAATGTTACTTGCTCAAAGCTTTGATGTTGTTGTACCACTTCAGCACCTGAAAGCGGCACTGGAGCATCTCTATGTTCTGCCTTGTTGTTGAACAAACTCTTGTTTCGACGCCACTTGTGGTTTCTAGGCAGAAAACGACGGTGTCCCATGTAGCAGTGTTTACGACCAAATTTCAGCCATAAATAATCTGTATATTTGTGGCAATAAGGGCATGCTAACTTGCCTTTTGTGGTCCAACCACATAGCATTGCATAAGCTGGGAAGTCATTAATCGTCCATAGGAGACATGCATACATCTGGAAATCTTTCTTCTCCGCGGCATCATATGTATTAGCACCATTAACCCACAGATCCTTCAGTTCATCTATCAAAGGCTGCAAGTAAACATCGATGTTATTTCCTGCTGACTTTGGTCCTGGAATTATCATTGACATTATCCAATATGGTTGTTTCATGCACAACCATGGAGGCAAGTTATATGGGATAAGGATCACAGGCCAGGTTGTGTGTGGTATGCTCATCAGCCCAAACGGATTAAATCCATCAGAAGCAAGCCCAAGTCTAACATTGCGAGCATCTTTTGCAAATGTATCAGAATACAGATTATCAACATGCTTCCATGCCAAAGAATCTGCAGGATGCCTCATTGTCTTATCATCCACACGGTCCTTCTTATGCCATTGCATATATGATGATGTGGCTTCTGTCATAAATAGCCTTTGCAACCGTGGAGTAAGGGGGAAATATCGCAGAACTTTCTGAGGCACCGGCTTCTTTTCTTTACGACTTGGTGGTGCCTCATTTGGGTCATTGCCAAGAGCAGTTTTCCATCTAGACGCATTACAGATAGGACAACTCTCCAATTGAGCATACTCTTTGCGGAATAGCACACAATCATTAACACATGCATCTATCTTCTGGTAGTCGAGCCCAAGATCTCGGATAACCTTCTGAACTTTTGCTAAAGTATTTGGAATGCAGTGGCCCTTTGGAAGCACCTCGGAGAATAACTGCAGTATTAAATCACATGCTTTATTGCTCAACCCACACAAGCACTTGATTTGGTACAACTTCACAATGAACGACAGCTTTGTGACCTCCTTGCAGCCAGGGTACAACTCTTTTTCGGCATCCTTTAATAAATTAAAGAAGGCCTTGGCAGCTGAATTTGGCTCCTGGTCGTGTTCACCACTGCCCGAAGCATCTCCATGATTAGCATCAGCACCCTCCTCTTCATCAGTTGTGTTACTTCCTACGTTGCTTCCCCTTATAAGTGTATTGAGCATATCACGAACAGCAGAATCATCATTTCCCGCCTCTTCATTACCAGATCCTTGGGACATGCTTTCCTCATCAGATTCTTCACCATGGTATATCCAACGAGTATACGTAGGATCCATCCCATGGTGTAGCAAGTCAAGGTGAACATCCCTCCTTTTTTTGGGACAGATGTTGACACATTTCCTACACGGGCATGGGACAGAAGTGTCCTCATCAGCACCGTCAAAAGCAAAATCTAGGAATT
This sequence comes from Lolium perenne, assembly GCF_019359855.2. NCBI lineage: Eukaryota > Viridiplantae > Streptophyta > Magnoliopsida > Poales > Poaceae > Lolium > Lolium perenne. The sequence goes on along the minus strand of NC_067248.2, from coordinate 25,586,317 downwards.
CCTTCATGCCAGCCTGCCACTCTACAGAACCCCTATCCCTATCCATCCAACTCCTATCTCTCGCCATCTATCCTGATCTTTGAATGAGCAAAATTAGCTACATGGCTTGAAAAGAATCAAACATATTATAGTAGTTCAAAATCATTACTATGCATAAGAATATGTTACCGAACTGATAATTTTCCACAATTTACAAAAACAAATTTATATAGCCAAGGAGTGATGTCGTATAGACGTATACTGGTCCAACTGCAATAATAACAAGCAAATCTGATATGTGGCTGAAGATTACCTAATTAGAAGATGTGCTGCTCAACTTTTGCATGTAAAGCAGTTTATTTTCTTCACACCGCCTCCCTGAACTTACTCCTACAGAACAGTATATCAAACATTTTATAATGCACAGAAGTATATGATACATTTCATGATAGCACACTAATAGGTACGACATGCATTAAAACATAAAGCAGTTCCATATATCACGAGCAAGGGAATGGAGGATATACAAGAAACTGGATCATACTGATTGCAGGATAAATGTGATTATAAACTGGATCCTACAGGAGTAAACACTACTTATAAGAAACTTTCCACACACAAAAATCACACGTATGCTCCCAGCCATGCTGACGGCTTACACGCGCCCTAACTAGATCATATTGATTGCAGGATTCAGTTTTCAGACTGATACAGACTGCATCCATGACAGAGGAAGAGGGCGCAGCCTGGCTTTGGCACAAGATCGTGCCCCCGATGTCTAGGGACAGTGACACACCGGACATGTCCTGTGCCGCCTGCTAGGAGCCACCGTGCATCTGTCGTGCGACTAGTACCACCGGAGAAGAGGAGCAGCGAGAAGTCGCGCCGCCGCCACGCCGGGGAGCTGCGCGAGCTCGCGCCTCCACCACGCAGGCGAGATTCCGAAGGAGGACCCTGGACGCCGTCGCCTCCAGACCAGTCAGAGCGGCGCCGCCGCGCTCCGGGTGTCTCGACGAGGGAGACGCGAGGGTACGTGCGGGAGGGGGAGGGGTAGGGAGAGGTGGCTGGATGGCCCGGCCGCCGTCAAAGGCCGGTCGTTGGTCGCCGGCGGCAATGGGGAAGAGGGATGCGGCGTGTGTTTTAGTGGGAAAAATACCTTCCGCCGCCGCCGCACTTAGAGTAAAGGCGGTCTGCAATGGAGTAGTACCTCGATCTTTCTTCGATTTTCCGCCCCGACGCCGTGACGGAGGAAGAACCAATCTAGATTAGTTTAAGAGTCCTGTGTATTTGGTGGGCGTAGTGGTCTCCTGGTTAAGCGGGGACTAATTCTTTTTTTTGGTGGGAAACCGTTCGCGCCAAGAATAATATTAGATTCTGGTGGGAAATTAGTTAATTGTGCCAGGTCAAACACAAATACATGAGGGAAAAAAAGGTAAATATCTTGTGGGGCACGTGTGTGCCAATACACAACAACATACACGTCTCACAAACCTTCCTTGCTGCTAAATTGTCACATAAAAAATATATTTCATGTCGATTGTTGGTACTATTAGTCAATATATGTAAAGTATAACTTTAATAAAAACCAGTCTAACATATGGGCCTTTGAACAATGTTGCAATATCACATCCTACCTGGCAACAATAAATTGTCGTGGCAATATGAGCAAGATATTACCAAGCACATTCATTTTGTTGCAATATGCACAAGATATTACAACGCATGTATTTTTGTGGCAATATATATTCTCTATTGCAACAAAATTATGTGCCTACGGCAATGTAACACAATTGTTGCAGTACATACACATTATTGCCACAAGTTGGCATTTTGTCGCAATAACTAGCCTCTATTGCAACCAAAGCTCACCTTAACGCAATAGAAAAAAATCATGGCAATTCCTGGCCCCTATTACCACAAAAACTGACTTTGTGGTGATATTGGCCTTTATTGCAACAAAATTATTTCCGTTGTAATAAATTTTTTTGCAATACACACGAATTTTTGTAGTGTATGAAAAAAGAAAGGCAATCAAGTCGCAAGTTTTGCCAGATTTCATTGCAGAGTGGATGGAGCTGCAAAACACGGGACCCGCAGATTTGTCGAGAACTTGGACCATGAACTTTGATGGGTCCAAGAGAGTAGAAGGAGCTGGCGCAGGAGTGATACTTATATCACCTGAAGGCGACAAGTTAAAATACGTCCTCCGGATGACGTTCCCTAACGCATCCAACAATGAAGCAGAATATGAAGCCCTCATACACGGGATGAAGATGGCGAAAGCTTGCGGTGCAACTCGATTAAAAATCTTTGGCGACTCACAATTGGTGGCTCAGCAAGTTATGAACCAATGTGATGCAGTCAACGATAGCATGATATCATACAAGGAGGTGTACAATGAGCTTGAGAAGCTGTTCGATGGATGCGAGGTAAACCACATCAGTAGGCTGAGCAATGATGAAGCCGACGTTCTCGCAAACATCGGATCGCAGTGCCTCCCAATCCCGCCAGGAGTATTTTGGGAGGAAATAGCGGAGAGATCCGCAAAGTCGAAGAAGTCGCAGAAAAAAGCAAAGGAAGAAAAAACTTCGGCGCCCCTCAAAGAAAACTACGGAGGACGAAGAGGACCAAGAGCTTGTGATGATGGTAGAAGTCCCTTGGATGCAAGCATACATATCATATATCCTCAGGAAAGAAATACCCGACGATCCAGTTGAGGCAAGGCGTGTTATTCGACGATCCAAAGCTTTCACAGTGGTCAAAGGGGAGTTATACAAGCGAAGTATTTCAGGCGTCTTGCAAAGGTGCGTCACACCCGAAGAAGGAAGAGTAATTCTAAAGGATGTACACGAAGGAATATGTGGCCACCACGCAAGTAGTCGAGCTATTGCAGCCAAGGTTTTTCGGGCAGGATTCTATTGGTTGACAGCAATTGAGGATGCCAAGGAAATAGTACGAACCTGCGATGCGTGCCAAAGATTTGCCGCAAAACCTTACTCCCCGGCGGCAGAACTGATGCCAATACCATTGTCGTGGCCCTTTGCCCAATGGGGACTTGATATGGTGGGCAAGTTACACAAAGCTTCGCCAGGAGGATATGAGTACCTGCTGGTCGCTGTCGACAAATTCACCAAGTGGGTAGAAGCAAAGCCAATAAATTCACCAGATGCAGCGTCGGCAATAAAGTTTGTGAAAGGCCTCGTTTTTCGGTTTGGAGTGCCTCATAGCATTATCACAGATAACGGCACAAACTTTACATCCAAGGAATTCAAGGAGTACTGCGCAGAAGTAGGCATTAAATTGCACTTCGCGTCTGTTGGGCACCCGCAAACCAATGGCCAAGTCGAGAAAGCCAATGGTATCATCTGCAACGGCCTGAAAAAGCGCCTGCTTGGACCGCTTGAAAAAGCTCGACATACCTGGCCAGAGGAATTGCCAAGTGTTTTGTGGAGCATCCGAACAACACCAAATACGGCGACACAGGAAACTCCGTTTTTTCTCGTCCACGGAGCCGAAGCAGTATTACCAATTGAAATAGAGCATGATTCTCCAAGAGTAGTAGAGTATGACGAAGAAACATCACGAAAAGCTCGGGAGGATGATATGGACGCACTCGATGAAGCTCGAGATGAAGTACTTTCACGAGTCACCAAATACCAGCAGGACCTCAAAAACTACCACAGTCGACGGTTAAGGCCAAGATCTTTCCAGGTCGGAGATTTGGTCTTACGGTTAAATCAAAAAAGTACTGAAAAGCTCGAATCACCATGGCTAGGCCCTTACGTTGTCACGGAAGTCATCGACGGAGGAGCATACAGGATCAAGGACAAGAAGACGGGGGCTCCCGAGAAAAACCCCAGGAACGTGGCGCAGCTCAGGAGGTTCTACGCCTAGAGTCGAAATATAGTCCTCCTTTGTAAAAATACAATGTACTGAAACGCCCGCGAGTTTTCAGACGCACTCTTTTCCTTTTCGGGGCACCGAGTGGGGCCGGAAAGATTTTTAATGAGGCGGGCTCGCGGTGCTGCAATATAATAAAGATAGTGGAGATATACTTCTTATTCTTCGACATGCTCGGGGGCTCAACGCCTTCAAGTCACAAAATACGTACAATATAGATAAACCAGTCTTACCGAAATATTTCGCCTTGGTACACTAATACCTCGCCAAATATAACGTCGGAAGCTAACAATTATAAATATAGTGTACTCGTCAAAATCTTATTGCTTTGGTCTGAAAACCTCGCAACAAAAATATAGAACTTAGACACCAAGACACTCGGGGGCTTGTAACCCATCGGTGGAAAAATAAATGTATTTTCTCACGACAAGAGGAAAAAACTTCGAAGATAGCAAAACAGTATAAACTCCAGCCAGAGGCTCGGGGGCTCGGTGATCAAAAATAGAAAAAATACAGAGCTGACAGCTTTACAATATAGATTGTGTTTACAAATACACAAAGATATATCAATGGTGGAACTACAGCAAGAAAAAATAAAAGTCCTCAATGGAAATCTAGCACATGGTCTATGGTTATTCGCTCAGTAGAAGGACGAGTACTATGCTCAGCATAGCTTCCTTTCACGAAGAACTCAGCATCCATCCGAAGAAGTTCATCCATCATATCTTCGGCGACAGGAGTCACCAAATCATCAATCTTGCCCATATTTCTTTTCTTCTTTGACATTTTAGCCAGACAAGTGGGAACAATTTGATCCATGGGCAATTTTGGATGACAAATTTTTATCATCATCATGGCAAATCTTGCGCCAGCAGAAAGCTGAGCCCGCACAAAACCATGGATTCGAGGAGCATCTCGACATTTTTCCATTAAAGCTGGAAGGGTCTCTGGCATCTTGTTCCGAGGGAACATGGTTCCATAAACTAAGAATAAAGTCTTCGTACAGAAATCGAGGAAATCACGGACCTGGGCCGCGCGATCTTGAAATCTGACAATTTGGCGGGTGCGCTCAGGAGTAACCCAAAAGTTCGATCCATGTTGTGCAGCCAGTCTAAGCAAAACATTGGCTCGAGCTTCAACACGTTGGTCTTCGGCAGCAGTATCCAGAAATGAGCCTGGCACAGCAAACAAATTATCAAAGAAAGAACTGCAAGAGCAACATCCAACATGGTTATGAACAGGAAACATACCTGTCATATCCAAGCTAGCGTCAGTCATTAGTTGAAGCATATAATTTTCGTGAGAAGAAGTTTCAGCAGCCTCAGCAACAGCAGCATCCTTCGCATCAATAGCTTCTCTTGCCTGTTGAAGAGCAATTTTTTCTCTCTCGGACGCTTGTCGAGATTGTTCCATCATCGCAAGAGTTTGGTTTTTCATGGACTGGAGTTGTTGGCGAAGTTCTTGCAAATCTTGCGACAAGTGTTCACTTGAAAAATATCCGAAAAGGGTTTTCTTCGAGAATGAAGAAGAGGGCGAAGTATCGGCAGAGCAAGGATTGGTCGAGTAGTTATCAAATATTAACTGGAAAAGAAAGTCCCAGGATCAATGATAGCGCTAGGAATAATTTCATTGATTTCCAGAAAATTTACATGGATATTACAGAAGTTCTCCAAAAGGACTACTAGGATAATTGTCGCCAAAGCTAAAGAGGCGACAAGGGCAAAAGGAACAGAGAAAGCAAAGAAAATAAAAAGAAGAGGCATTCAACTAGACCTCCGGCCTTGATGAGCTAGGAGTTGCAGATGGCTTGATCCCGAGATAGGCCAGGATTTTCTTCGTGTTGGGCTTCGCCGCCTTGATCAACGACCGCCATTTTGTTTGTTCTATCTGCTCGGTGTCGCCAACTTTCATCCAGTCAACAGTTTGTTGGCTGTCAGCGACCAAAGCAACGGTGCTATCGACAGCAATCTTCATGTTCTCCCGCCGCATCTTCAGTCCAAGATCCTCCGGTGGATTGAAGTTCTTGGCAAGGGCAAGAAAAGTCTTGGGCTCCTCTTTCTTCGGGAAGAAGTAGGGGAACAGACTCGATAATCCTGCGTTAGCATGCGCCATGCCTTCGCAAACTTCGGTTCCATGAAACTCCAGATAAGAGAGTGCGTCAACGAGAGGATCATCGGCGGGATTTTCTAGATCAAATTCTTGGTTTGTTTTACCTGCCGCAGAAAATATATGTTGGTCGACAGCAAGCAAGGAAAAGCAAGCCTAAGAAAGATAGAAGGGATCGACAAAGTTACCAAGGAAGCATCGATTCTGCGTGTTCAAGCGCTTAATGATCGCCTGTTCACGAGTGGCTTGGGCGGCCTTGTGCTCGTTCAAGGCAGTTTCGGCCTCATCAAGTCTCTTTTGCAGATCGTCGACACCAGCAGCTTTTGCCTTGGCCGTCTCAGCCTCTGCTTTAGCTTGGCTAGCGTCAAGTTCAGCTTTCTTACAAGCCGTTTCGCTTTGCTCTAGTTTTTGAGCAAGCGTGTCGACAAGCTTGTTGGCCTCTACAACTTTCTCTGCCAAAATAGTAAAGAATCGTTAAAATTGCGACAAAACAGGAGCAAGGAGCTATAAACAAGGGTCAGCAAAAAGTTATTACCTTCAGTCCTGCTGGCATACTCGCGGTACCCAATGAATTGGGAACCGATGCGAACAAGCTCTTTGATCATAGGCTATCAAAGAAGAACAAAGAGAGAAAACGTTGGTATGGGAAAATATGAAGGCATGAAAAAGCAAACAGAGGAAATATAGATAATGACAAGAAAACCAAGAACTTACATCATCCAAGAGAGAATTGGAGGAGCTACCCAATTGGAGGGTAGGCTCCGGGATTGTTTCAACTCTTGTCCTTTTTGGTGAAGGGACAAGAGGGCTTGAAGGAGGAGTGGTGGCGCCAACGTTTTGTTGAGGAGGCGAGGATTCTTCTCCCTCAACTGGCGTCTCTAAAACAATTAAAGTATGTGACGTGCTCGTTCGAGCAGCCACATCAAGAGTCGGTACTTCTTCCTCATCATCACTGCGATTAAAAATCGACAGCATAAAAAGCAAGATACGACCCAAAAAAAAGCGACTTACGAGCTGATGAGGGATTCAAGATATGGATCATAAGTTGCCTTCAGACATGAAGGACCAACTTCTTCGGCTTTGGAGGTGCCGGAATCGTCGACATCATTCCTCTTCCTTTTGTTCCTTGGAGAAACAGCAGGAGGAGGAGATTGTGCCGACGCAGTGCCTTCGGAGGCACCATCCTTTTCAGAAGATCCCGCAGATTTTAGAGAATCCACGGGTTCATTCACAAAAGAGGGGGCCTCTTGGTTGTCATCAGTAACAACGGCCCTTTCCTCGACTTCTCCACCTTCAGGAAGAGGAGGAAGCGAGACAAGATTCGGATGGTTCTGTACAAAAAATATAGGGGAAGATATCAGAAAAAGAGTTACAAAAAAGATAGCAAAGCAATAACAAATCAATCGACAAAGGTTACCTTGGGAAGTGGATTGGCGGCGTGATACGCGTTCAACACGCGTCCGTTGGGAACCCCAAGAGTAAGGTGTGATGCGTACAGCGGCAAGTTTCCCTCAGTATGAAACCAAGGTTATCGAACCAGTAGGAGCCAAGAAGCACGTTGAAGGTTGATGGCGGCGGGATGTAGTGCGGCGCAACACCAGAGATTCCGGCGCCAACGTGGAACCTGCACAACACAACCAAAGTACTTTGCCCCAACGAAACAGTGAGGTTGTCAATCTCACCGGCTTGCTGTAACAAAGGATTAACCGTATTGTGTGGAAGATGATTGTTTGCAGAAAAAACAAGGTAGAACGATTGCAGTAGATTGTATTTCAGTAAAGAGAATTGGACCGGGGTCCACAGTTCACTAAAGGTGTCTCTCCCATAAGATAAACAGCATGTTGGGTGAACAAATTTCAGTTGGGCAATTGACAAATAAAGAGGGCATGACCATGCACATACATATCATGATGAGTATAGTGAGATTTAATTGGGCATTACGACAAAGTACATTGACCGCCATCCAACTGCATCTATGCCTAAAAAGTCCACCTTCAGGTTATCATCCGAACCCCCTCCAGTATTAAGTTGCAAAGCAACAGACAATTGCATTAAGTATGGTGCGTAATGTAATCAACAACTACATCCTTAGACATAGCATCAATGTTTTATCCCTAGTGGCAACAGCACAACACAACCTTAGAACTTTACATCCTTTGTCCCGGTATCAATGCAGGCATGAACCCACTATCGAGCATAAATACTCCCTCTTGGAGTTACAAGCATCTACTTGGCCAGAGCATCTACTAGTAACGGAGAGCATGCAAGATCATAAACAACACATAGATATAACTTTGATAATCAACATAACAAGTATTCTCTATTCATCGGATCCCAACAAACGCAACATATAGAATTACAGATAGATGATCTTGATCATGTTAGGCAGCTCACAAGATCCGACAATGATAGCACAATGGGGAGAAGACAACCATCTAGCTACTGCTATGGACCCATAGTCCAGGGGTAGACTACTCACTCATCACACCGGAGGCGACCATGGCGGCGTAGAGTCCTCCGGGAGATGATTCCCCTCTCCGGCAGGGTGCCGGAGGCGATCTCCTGGATCCCTCGAGATGGGATCGGCGGCGGCGGCGTCTCTGGAAGGTTTTCCGTATCGTGGCTCTCGATGCGGGGGTTTCGTCACGGAGGCTTTAAGTAGGCGGAAGGGCAGGTCAAGAGGCGGCACGAGGGCCCCACACCACAGGGCCGCGCGGCCAAGGGGGGGGCCGCGCCGCCCTAGGGTGTGGCCCCCTCGTGGCCCCTCTTCGTCTCTTCTTCGGACTTCTGGAAGCTTCGTGGCAAAATAGGACCCTGGGCGTTGATTTCGTCCAATTCCGAGAATATTTCGTTACTAGGATTTCTGAAACCAAAAACAATGACTTGACAAGCGGCACTTCGGCATCTTGTTAATAGGTTAGTTCCAGAAAATGCACGAATATGACATAAAGTGTGCATAAAACATGTAGATAACATCAATAATGTGGCATGGAACATAAGAAATTATCGATACGTCGGAGACGTATCAGCATCCCCAAGCTTAGTTCTGCTCGTCCCGAGCAGGTAAAACGATAACACAGATAATTTCTGGAGTGACATGCCATCATAACCTTGATCATACTATTTGTAAAGCATATGTAGTGAATGCAGCGATCAAAACAATGTATATGACATGAGTAAACAAGTGAATCATAAAGCAAAGACTTTTCATGAATAGCACTTCAAGACAAGCATCAATAAGTCTTGCATAAGAGTTAACTCATAAAGCAATAATTCAAAGTAAAGGCATTGAAGCAACACAAAAGAAGATTAAGTTTCAGCGGTTGCTTTCAACTTGTAACATGTATATCTCATGGATATTGTCGACATAGAGTAATATAATAAGTGCAATAAGCAAATATGTAGGAATCAATGCACAGTTCACACAAGTGTTTGCTTCTTGAGGTGGAGAGAAATAGGTGAACTGACTCAACAATGAAAGTAAAAGAATGGTCCTCCATAGAGGAAAAGCATCGATTGCTATATTTGTGCTAGAGCTTTGATTTTGAAAACATGAAACAATTTTGTCAACGGTAGTAATAAAGCATATGTATCATATAAATTATATCTTATAAGTTGCAAGCCTCATGCATAGTATACTAATAGTGCCCGCACCTTGTCCTAATTAGCTTGGACTACCGGATCATCAAAATGCACATGTTTTAACCAAGTGTCACAAAGGGGTACCTCTATGCCGCCTGTACAAAGGTCTAAGGAGAAAGCTCGCATTGGATTTCTCGCTATTGATTATTCTTCAACTTAGACATCCATACCGGGACAACATAGACAACAGATAATGGACTCCTCTTTTATGCATAAGCATGTAACAACAATTAATAATTTTCTCATTTGAGATTGAGGATATATGTCCAAAACTGAAACTTCCACCATGGATCATGGCTTTAGTTAGCGGCCCAATGTTCTTCTCTAACAATATGCATGCTTAACCATAAGGTGGTAGATCTCTCTTACTTCAGACAAGACGGACATGCATAGCAACTCACATGAAATTCAACAAAGAGTAGTTGATGGGGTCCCCAGTGAACATGGTTATCGCACAACAAGCAACTTAATAAGAGATAAAGTGCATAATTACATATTCAATACCACAATAGTTTTTAAGCTATTTATCCCATGAGCTATATATTGCAAAGGTGAATGGAATTTTAAAGGTAGCACTCAAGCAATTTACTTTGGAATGGCGGAAAATACCATGTAGTAGGTAGGTATGGTGGACACAAATGGCATAGTGGTTGGCTCAAGTATTTGGATGCATGAGAAGTATTCCCTCTCGATACAAGGTTTAGGCTAGCAAGGCTTATTTGAAACAAACACAAGGATGAACCGGTGCAGCAAAACTCACATAAAAGACATATTGAAAACATTATAAGACTCTACACCGTCTTCCTTGTTGTTCAAACTCAATACTAGAAATTATCTAGACCTTAGAGAGACCAAATATGCAAACCAAATTTTAGCATGCTCTATGTATTTCTTCATTAATGGATGCAAAGCATATGATGCAAGAGCTTAAACATGAGCACAACAATTGCCAAGTATCACATTACCCAAGACATTTATAGCAATTACTACATGTATCATTTTCCAATTCCATCCATATAACAATTTAACGAAGAAGAAACTTCGCCATGAATACTATGAGTAGAAACCAAGGACATACTTGTCCATATGCTACAGCGGAGCGTGTCTCTCTCCCATAAAGTGAATGCTAGGATCCATTTTATTCAAACAAAACAAAAAACAAAAACAAACCGACGCTCCAAGCAAAGCACATAAGATGTGATGGAATAAAAATATAGTTTCAGGGGAGGAACCTGATAATGTTGTCGATGAAGAAGGGGATGCCTTGGGCATCCCCAAGCTTAGACGCTTGAGTCTTCTTGATATATGCAGGGGTGAACCACCGGGGCATCCCCAAGCTTAGAGCTTTCACTCTCCTTGATCATGTTGCATCATACTCCTCTCTTGATCCTTGAAAACTTCCTCCACACCAAACTTAGAACAACTCATTAGAGGGTTAGTGCACAATAAAAATTAACATATTCAGAGGTGACACAATCATTCTTAACACTTCTGGACATTGCATAAAGCTACTGGACATTAATGGATCAAAGAAATTCATCCAACATAGCAAAAGAGGCAATGCGAAATAAAAGGTAGAATCTGTCAAAACAGAACAGTTCGTATTGACGAATTTTAAAATGGCACCAGACTTGCTCAAATGAAAATGCTCAAATTGAATGAAAGTTGCGTACATATCTGAGGATCACTCACGTAAATTGGCATAATTTTCTGAGTTACCTACAGGGGAAAACAGCCCAGATTCGTGACAGCAAAGAAATCTGTTTCTGCGCAGTAATCCAAATCTAGTATGAACTTTTCTATCAACGGCTTAACTTGGCACAACAAAACACTAAACTAAGATAAGGAGAGATTGCTACAGTAGTAAACAACTTCCAAGACTCAAAATAAAAACAAAGTACTGTAGGTAAAAACATGGGTTGTCTCCCATAAGCGCTTTTCTTTAACGCCTTTCAGCTAGGCGCAGAAAGTGTGTATCAAGTATTATCAAGAGATGGTGTGTCAACCTTACCTTGGGCTTTACCCTTACCTTTCTTATTGTTTTTCTTTCCCTTTGATTTAGGAAATATATGATTTCCCCCCGGTATAGAGGTGAATTTCAGAGTGCCTTCTCCCACATCAATGACTGCTCCCAATAGTTTCAGCAGGGATCTTCCGAGTGTGATTTTTCCTGTCCCTACACATTCAATAACAAGATAATCAATGGATATTGTTCTTCCAAGAATGGTTGTATGCACACCTGCAGCTATTCCCTTAGGAATTATAACAGAGTTATCAATGAGAGTTATTTCTTCTCCTCCTTCCTCGACTCCCCAAAGTTTCAAAGATTTATAAATGCTCTCAGGCATAAGGCAAAATTCAGACATAATATCACAGTAGGCATGAAGAGTTCGATCACCAATAACAATTTTAACAGTAGGATCCCACAATGAAAGTTTAGAGTTCACTAAAACTTGTTCAAGACGATTACGAACATGGCAATAGTTATCATCCAAGCGAGATGTACTTATCTCGAGATTGTTTAATCTACTATATATGCTAGTGAGGGCTGAATCAAAGTTATTAGCTGAATCATGTGATGCAACCAACTTCTTTATGGCATTAAAAGCTTGATCCCCATTGCAATGAAGGAAATCTCCTCCCACTAAAGTATCCAAAGCATATCTATAGCGAACCATAAGACCAAAATAAAAATTACTAAGGAGCAAACTTAGAGTCATTTGAGGTTCAGTTTTACGATAAGAAGTAAAAATTCTAGACCAAGCATCCTTAAAACTCTCCTCATCCCCTTGTTTAAAAGTGAAGACTAATTCTTCAGGCGAAGAAGTAACAGGTTCAGAGCTAGACATAGTAACAAAAGTAACTAATTTTTTTTGTATTTTTAATATAATGTGCAAGACAGTAAATAAAGCAAACTAGATAAAGTAAATGCAAGTAACTAATTTTTTTGTGTTTTTGATATAGCAAACAAGATAACAAATAAAGTAAAACTAGCAACTAATTTTTTTTATTTTGATTTAGTGCAGCAAACAAAGTAGTAAATAAAACTAAGCAAGACAAAAACAAAGTAAAGAGATTGAGAAGTGGAGACTCCCCTTGCAGCGTGTCTTGATCTCCCCGGCAACGGCGCCAGAAAAAGCTGCTTGATACGCGTTCAACACGCGTCCGTTGGGAACCCCAAGAGGAAGGTGTGATGCGTACAGCGGCAAGTTTCCCTCAGTATGAAACCAAGGTTATCGAACCAGTAGGAGCCAAGAAGCACGTTGAAGGTTGATGGCGGCGGGATGTAGTGCGGCGCAACACCAGAGATTCCGGCGCCAACGTGGAACCTGCACAACACAACCAAAGTACTTTGCCCCAACGAAACAGTGAGGTTGTCAATCTCACCGGCTTGCTGTAACAAAGGATTAACCGTATTGTGTGGAAGATGATTGTTTGCAGAAAACAGTAGAACAAGATTGCAAGTAGATTGTATTTCAAGAAGAGAATTGGACCGGGGTCCACAGTTCACTAAAGGTGTCTCTCCCATAAGATAAACAGCATGTTGGGTGAACAAATTTCAGTTGGGCAATTGACAAATAAAGAGGGCATGACCATGCACATACATATCATGATGAGTATAGTGAGATTTAATTGGGCATTACGACAAAGTACATAGACCGCCATCCAACTGCATCTATGCCTAAAAAGTCCACCTTCAGGTTATCATCCGAACCCCCTCCAGTATTATGTTGCAAAGCAACAGACAATTGCATTAAGTATGGTGCGTAATGTAATCAACAACTACATCCTTAGACATAGCATCAATGTTTTATCCCTAGTGGCAACAGCACAACACAACCTTAGAACTTTACATCCTTTGTCCTGTATCAATGCAGGCATGAACCCACTATCGAGCATAAATACTCCCTCTTGGAGTTACAAGCATCTACTTGGCCAGAGCATCTACTAGTAACGGAGAGCATGCAAGATCATAAACAACACATAGATATAACTTTGATAATCAACATAACAAGTATTCTCTATTCATCGGATCCCAACAAACGCAACATATAGAATTACAGATAGATGATCTTGATCATGTTAGGCAGCTCACAAGATCCGACAATGATAGCACAATGGGGAGAAGACAACCATCTAGCTACTGCTATGGACCCATAGTCCAGGGGTAGACTACTCACTCATCACACCGGAGGCGACCATGGCAGCGTAGAGTCCTCCGGGAGATGATTCCCCTCTCCGGCAGGGTGCCGGAGGCGATCTCCTGGATCCCCCGAGATGGGATCGGCGGCGGCGGCGTCTCTGGAAGGTTTTCCGTATCGTGGCTCTCGGTACTGGGGGTTTCGTCACGAAGGCTTTAAGTAGGCGGAAGGGCAGGTCAAGAGGCGGCACGAGGGCCCCACACCACAGGGCCGCGCGGCCAAGGGGGGGCCGCGCCGCCCTAGGGTGTGGCCCCCTCGTGGCCCCTCTTCGTCTCTTCTTCGGACTTCTGGAAGCTTCGTGGCAAAATAGGACCCTAGGCGTTGATTTCGTCCAATTCCGAGAATATTTCGTTACTAGGATTTCTGAAACCAAAAACAGCAGAAAACAGCAACTGGCACTTCAGCATCTTGTTAATAGGTTAGTTCCAGAAAATGCACGAATATGACATAAAGTGTGCATAAAACATGTAGATAACATCAATAATGTGGCATGGAACATAAGAAATTATCGATACGTCGGAGACGTATCACGGCGCTGAATGGTTTTACACGGCAAGAAGAAGGGACATGATCTTTTTTGCTGAGGGACGAGATTTTTCGGACAAGCTTTTCTAAATCCTTGACCTCTAAATCCGCTGACAACCGATCTGCATCCTTGTCGCCAGCGTATTTCTAGAGAGGGTATTTGCGAGCCTGAAGCGGCTGTACTCTAGTCCTAAGAAAATATGCCGTGATTTGGATACCTGACAACTCTTTGCCGCGAGTATTTTGCAACTCATGGATGCGAGTCATCAAGGCCTCTGTCGACATTTTTTCTTCTTCGGTAGCCTCTGCGTCCCAGGAGCGGCGGCGAAGAATTTTTTCGGCACCATCAAAATGAGGGATGTTGTCTTTAGCACTTCCATGGTTCTCCTCCTGAATGTACAACCACTTCTTGCGCCACCCTTGAACTGAGTTAGGGAGTTTGACGTCGAAGTAATCAACGGTGGGGCGAACGGAAATTACAACGCCACCTATATTATAGGCGACATTGGGCGAGCCATTGCAGCGACAAAAGAAAATGCGCTTCCATAGCGCCCAGTTAGGCTGGACGCCAAGGAAGGCCTCGCAAAGGGTGATGAAAATGGAGATATGGAGGATTGAATTGGGCGTGAGATGGTGGAGTTGCAGACCGTAAATAAAAAGCAGTCCGCGGAGAAAAGGATGAATGGGGGCGGAAAGACCGCGGATGAGGTGGTCGACAAAACTTACCCGATACCCCATTGGAGGGGTTGGGTAGCTTTCTTCACTGGGGAAGCTCAGCGCTTTGGGCTTCTTGCTGATCCCCAGTTTCTTCAGCATATTGATGTCTTGGGTGGAAATCTTTGACCTTTCCCACTCCGCCGTTCCCAGATCCACGTCGGCCATTGAGGATTCCGGTGTGTTGTGCCTGGTCAACCGACGCGGTGGCATCAACAATGGCGCAGGGTTTGCAGCTTGGAGACGAGGAGCTTAGGAGGCTGTGGGTCGCAGGAGGAAATTTCGCAGAGGAGAGCAGGAGAACGGTGCGAGCGGAAGTGCTCGAGGAAGAAGAAGAAGATCTTATATAGAGGTGCGGTGAAACGGCGGACCGTTGGATGAGAAAAATGTGTGGCAGATGATAGCCACGTGGAAACGAGGGTAAAAAAGTATTTTAACATTGGAGAGGTTACGGTGCGTGCGCCAGAAAAAGCGGAGGACGTGTGTCCCCCACTAGCACGACGTGTCAAGATAGTGGACCAATTGGGCCCGCAAGGCAGCGGGAGAAGACTTCTCGCGATTTTTTGACTCGCAATCGTGGCTATCGTCAGCAATAACGTCGCCTTGGCAGAAGAAAAAATTCGACTCAACAGCTTCATAAAAGACGACATGGAAAATAATGCTGAGCCTTTGATCGAATACAAGTTTTTGATCAAATGCTCGGGGGCTACTTTGAAAAAATGAAAATATCAAGAAAGACAAGATATAAATGGCGTGAGCCTATGACCAAATACAAATATTTGTTCATAGCCTCGGGGGCTACTCCCATCGGGAGCGCTGTTCGCGCACCCGAGAAATTATAAAACTTCGGGAGGTCAAGAAAATATAGCGGCATAAGGCATGGAGCCTACAACCAAGTACAAGTCCTTGGCTGTAGCCTCGGGGGCTACTCCCATCGGGAACGCTGCTCGCGTGCCCGATGAAATCATATAAAAAAAGAGAAAAAGAAAGAAAGAAGAGCATAAGAGTATATTTCGAGTTAAAAATAACTCTGCATATACTCCCATCGGGAGAGCAATATAAGTCATCTTTGACTCGATAAAATGTGCCATTCCAACAGCCGAATAAGCACTCGACAATATATTCTCAGAACGCCAAAGTTGCGATCAATTTCTGAATGCCGCAAATTTGCGAAGGTAAGACCCCAGATCCGTTCTGTGAGGCGTGGCATCGCCAAAGACTGCGCTCTGCTACTTTTATCCGTATCAACAGATACGAAGAAAAATCCTAACGGACGCGTTAGGTACCCGATAAATTTTACTGGGACTCGACATAATGGTAAGACCTTAAGCGGCACCTGTCGAAGTTTACACCAGTATCCCGAGATCATGTCCAGGGACGTGATCTTGAAGTAGGTTTTTGCGGATTGCCACTAGAGCAGTTAACTAGTACCTGATCCGTCAGATGAACTAGCCCCAACTACCATTATCCCTGTACAATATAGAAGTTTATGCGAAGAAATATAGAAAAGTTAAAGTTGTCAAATAAAAATAAACAGTGGAGATTTTCCCTGACTCTACGATTCCAGAAAAATCTCGGGGGCTACTGACATAGGCATCCCAAATGGGCCAGCCGAAGATAGTACCCGGGGTTTACTGAAGGCCCATTACCCGAAGAATAAGAAGATTCGGAAGCCCAAGATATTATTAAGGAAAGCTAGAGTTGTAATAGGAAGTGTTATTTGTAATCTTGCGGGATGAGTTAGAAACCTTCCCGGACACTGTAACTTGTACAACACGAATCCCTCGGCTCCGCCTCCTATATAAGGGGGAGTCGAGGGACGAAGAATCATCGAATCATTGTCTCTTAAACCCTAGTTTTCATAATCGTCGAGTACTTTTCGGCTGAAACCTTCGAGATCTACTTGCCCTCTACTTCCAACTAAACCCTAGTCTACAACCCGTAGGCATTGACAAGTTAATACCTTGTCACTTATGTACCCCATTCGTTAAATGATAAACTATCACGAATTACCTTTTATTTTAGGCATTACTTTTCACGGTAAAATGATAAACTATATCACGAAGTTCCATTTCCGTCAAAATAGTCCGCGTTAATTTTTTGTTGAGATATAAACCCCCACAACGGCCATCTCCTCCTTAATTTATTGTGTAAAACCCCCACAATGGTCACCTCCTCCTTAATTTATTGTGTTAACCCCTACAGCGGTCATCTCTTCCTTATAAACAACCACAACGGCCATCCCTTGTGTCAATAGGTTCTGCCTCTCTCTTCTTCGTTCACATACACTTGATCCCATTGCCATGGCTTCCACGTCTCGGACGCCGACCAGAAGGGGAAGGGGAAGGGGAAGGGGCGGCCGGGGTGATGGATCATCATCATTGCCACCACCACCGTCAACACTGCTTTTGATCATAGAGGAGTTCTTCATCGTCGTCTATGAAGACCCTTTGGTCAAGAAGGTACGTACGCGTTCCCACATATATGATGCATGTGATTGATTATGGGCATGTTCTAAAAAACCTTTAATTTCAAACGATCGGCGCTCGATCTCTTTGAAGGCTCTCCCAAAAAAGTTTGCGGACTATCTTGACGGCCAGGAGCCAGCTAAGGTGTATCTGCGAGCAGCTGACTGCGGTCCTCGTCTCTGGACCGTGGAGGTCCTATTTGACGGACAAGGCCGGATGTACCTCGACAAGGGCTGGGAGAATTTCGCCATCGCGCACGGTGTGGATTTCGGCTGCTTCGTACACTTCAAATATGAAGGCGATGATGTGCTCACAGTGAAGGTGTTCGACGGAACAATGTGCAGGAAGTACTACTACTCGGACGACGAAGATAATGACGATGAAAGCGACGACGACGTGAAGCCATGCATCCATCATCTTTAGATAAGGGGATTATGACCAAGAATATATATGTAGCCGCTACATATGCATCGATTTTAGAGGTGGATAACTGGAGAGAGAGAGAGAGAGTCTTGATGCGTCTTCTCTTGACAAAGAAGATGGGAGTTTGCCTACCTACCGCACATGACTTGTGCTCACTGAAGTGTGGGACCTCACGCATGGGAACCACACGTAAGTGACAGACCTGTTGGTGTAATAACTCAGGTGATCATTATACTGTATTAGTACAAAGTTTCCTATGGATTCAAGGGTAGGAAAGCCAAGTTAACTCATTTACATGACATTATTTTTTCCATTAAGCCAAGTTAACTCATCTATCAATTGGTACATTCTGGTTATATTCGAAATTTTACTTGAAACTTGCTGGTCATGCCATTTTACTACTCGCCTAACACTTTTTCCGCGCGTGAAGGGAGGGGGTGGGCAGTATGCTACCCTGAATTTGTGTGACCCCCAAAAACTAGCAAATACGAGAGAGGCATCGAAAGAAACACACTCGTCCCCTACCTCCCCTCCCCACTAAATTTGAAATCAAGCCAAACAAAAAAGGCAATCGAAAAGCATGGATTGTTCATCTTTTTCTATATAGTTAGGGTTAGGGTTTAGGGTTTATAGAGATGTACATACTTTCATTTTACATTTGTGATGTACCATAATACATAGGTAAGATACCAAGCATGACCTTTGTTAGAATAACCATTAACGTGTTCTCTCACCTTTAGATTCAAATGGGCATAAACATTCAGAAAAAATCAAAAAACAATGAAAAACCAAAAGCGCACATAGTCTTCTTATGTCATATAGTAGGAATTGAAGTTAATAAACAAGGTCTAGACATATTCAAACCAAACAAATCATGTATCTACACCTAACCCTAAACTTTGTCTTATGAAGTCAAGCATGGAGAGAAATGGTTTTGGGTTTCAAACATGGAAATTTCAAAAACCTCCCAACAAAAGCTTCATTTTAGAGTGACTAAGGACGATACACGCTTACCTTTTCATTTTCATGTTTTAAACTTGTTTAAATCTAGGCCAAACCTAGGATTTGACCAAGATTCAAATGGGCATAAACATTCAGAAAAACAAAAAATGAAAAACCAATGCACATATAGTCTTCTTATGTCATATAGCTAGTAAGCATTCAAGTTGATAAATAAGCATGTATAGACAAATTCAAACCTAACAAATCATGTATATACCCCCTAACCCTAAACTATTTCTTATGAAGTCAACCATGAAGAGAAGTGGTTTTGGGTTTCAAACATTATATTGAGATTCAAGAACCCCCCAAAAGCTTCATTTTAGAATGACTAAGAAGGATCCAGGCTTACCTTTTCATTTTATGTTTTAAACTTGTTTAAATCTTGGTCAAACCTAGGATTTGACCAAGATTCAAATGGGCATAAACATTACTTCTGAAAAAACAAAAAATTAAAAACCAACGCGCATATATTCTTCTTATGTCATATAGTAAGCATTCAAGTTGATAAACAAGCATGTCTAGACATATTCAAACCCGACAAATCATGTATCGATCTACTATACCCCCTAACCATAAACTCTATCTTATGAAGTCAACCATATGAAGAGAAGTGGTTTTTGGTTTCAAACATTGAGATTTCAAGAACCCCCCCCCCCCAAAGCTTCATTTTTGAATGACTAAGAAGGATCCATGCTTTCCTTTAAACTTGTTTAAATCTTGGTCAAACCTAGGATTTGACCAAGATTCAAATGGGCATAAAAAATAAAAATAAAACAATGCACATAGCCTTTTTATGTCATATAATGAGCATTCAAGTTGATAAACATTGTCTAGACATATTAAAACAAGAAAAATCATGTATCTACCCTGGCCCTAACCCTAAACTCGATCTGTCTTATGAAGTCAAACATGAAGAGAAGTGGTTTTGGGTTTCAAACATGGAAATTTCAAAAACCTGCCAAAAACTTCATCTTAGAGTGACTTATAAGGTTCCATGCTTACCTTTTCATTTTCATGTTTTAAATTAACTTGTTTAAATCTTGGTCAAACATAGGGTTTAAGGTTTAGGGATCATCGATCGAGTGCACACACACATTATTAGAGGCACCTGCGCCTTTGCGCATAAAGTGCATGCGTATATATATAAGTGTGTTTCTTGGCCACCAACGATATATAGATCTAGAGAGAGATTGAAATATATTTAGGGTTTAGGGTTTAGGGTCTAGGGTTTAGGGTCAAGGGTTAGGGTTTAGGGTTTAGTGTTTAGGGTTTAGGGCTTAGGGTGTAGTGTTTAGGGTTCAGGGTCTAGGGTTTAGGTTTTAGTGTTTAGGGTGTTTAGGGTGTACGTTTAGGGTATAATTAGGGATTAGGGATTAGGGTTTTAGGGTTTAAGGTTTAGGGATCATCGATCGAGTGCACACACACATTATTGGAGGCACCCGCGCCTTTGCGCATAAAGTGCATGCGTATATATATAAGTGTGTTTCTTGGCCACCAACGATATATAGATCGAGAGAGAGAGAGATTGAAATATATATATATCCCCAAGAATATGTTCAAATATATATTGAAATATATGCACGAATGATATGCAAGGTATGCCATGCGCTCATAGCATGAAGAGAAGTCATATTGGTTTCAAACATTGAAATTTCAAGAACCTCCCAAAAGCTTCATTTTAGAGTGACTAAAAAAGATCCAGGCTTGCCTTTTCATTTTCATGTTTTTAAATTGTTTAAATCTTGGTCAAACCTAGCTAGTATTTGACCAAGATTCAAATGGGCATAAAATTAAAAAAACATAAAAATGAAAAACCAAAGCACATATATAGCTTTCTTATGTCATATAAAATAAGCATTAATTCAACAAGTTGATAAAGAAGGTCTAGACATATTCAAAATAGAAAAGGCATGTATCTACCCCTAACCCTTAACTCAGTCTTATGAAGTCAAGCATGAAGAGAAGTGGTTTTGGGTTTCAAACATTATATTGAGATTTCAAGAACCCCCAAAAGCTTCATTTTAGAATGACTAAGAAGGATCCAGGCTTGCCTTTTCATTTTCATGTGTTTTAAACTTGCTAAAATCTTGGTCAAACCTAGGACTTGACCAAGATTCAAATGGCATTAAACATTCAGAAAAAATCAAAAAAAACAAAGCACATAGCCTTTTTATGTCATATATATATATATATTAAGCATTCAAGTTGATCGTTATGAACAAGGTCTAGACATATTCAAAACAGAAAAAGCATGTACCTACACCCTAGCCCTTAAGTATGTCTTATGAAGTCAAGCATGAAGAGAAGTGATTTTGGGTTTCAAACATGGAAATTTCAAAAACTTCCCAAAAGCTTAATTTTAGAGTGAATAAGAAGGATCCAAGCTTACCTTTTCATTTTCAGGATTTATGCTTGTTTAAATCTTGGTCAAACATAGGATTTGACCAACACACATATAGTCTTATTATGTCATATAGTAAGCATTTAAGTTGATAAACAAGCATGCATGTCTAGACATATTCAAATTAACCCGACAAATCATGTATGTACCCCTAACCCTAAACTCTGTCTTATGACGTTAACCATGAAGAGAAGTGGTTTTGGGTTTCAAACATTGAGATTTCTAAGAACCCCCCAAAAGCTTCATTTTATAATTACTTAGAAGGATCCAGGCTTACCTTTTCATTTTATGTTTTAAACTTGTTTAAATCTTGGTCAAACCTAGGATTTGACCAACATTCAAATGGGCATAAACATTAATTCAGAAAAAACAAAAAAAATGAAAAATCAACGCACATATAGTCTTCTTATGTCATATAGTAAGCATTCAAGTTGATAAACAAGCATGTCTAGACATATTCAAACCCGACAAATCATGTATCGATCTACTATACACCCTAACCCTAAACTTTGTCTTATGAAGTCAACCATATGAAGAGAAGTGGTTTTGGATTTCAAACATTGAGATTTCAAGAACCCGCCAAAAGCTTCATTTTTGAATGACTAAGAAGGATCCATGCTTACCTTTAAACTTGTTTAAATCTTGGTCAAACCTAGGATTTGACCAAGATTCAAATGGGCATAAAAATTCAAAAAAATAAAAAAATAAAAAAACCAAAGCACATAGCCTTTTTATGTCATATAATGAGCATTCAAGTTGATAAACATGGTCTACACATATTAAAACAAGAAAAATCATGTATCTACCCTCGCCCTAACCCTAAACTCGATCTGTCTTATGAAGTCAAACATGAAGAGAAGTGGTTTTGGGTTTCAAACATTGAAATTTCAAAAACCTCCCAAAAACTTCATCTTAGAGTGACTAAGAAGGTTCCATGCTTACCTTTTCATTTTCATGTTTTAAATTAACTTGTTTAAATCTTGGTCAAACATAGGATTTGACCAATAAGATTCAAATGGGCATAAACATTCAGAAAAAAATTAAAAATAAGAAACCAACGCACATATATTCTTCTTATGTCATATAGTAAGCATTCAAGTTGATAAACAAGCATGTCTAGACATACTCAAACCTGACAAATCATGTATCGATCTACCCCCTAACCCTAAACTCTGTCTTATGAAGTCAACCATATGAAGAGAAGTGGTTTTGGGTTTCAAACATTGAGATTTCAAGAACCCCCCAAAAGCTTCATTTTTGAATGACTAAGAAGGATCCATGCTTACCTTTTCATTTTCATGTTTTAAACTTGTTTAAATCTTGGTCAAACCTACGATTTGACCAAGATTCAAATGGGCATAAAAAATCAAAAAAACAAAAAAAAACAAAGCACATAGCCTTTTTATGTCATATAATGAGCATTCAAGTTGATAAACATGGTCTAGACATATTAAAACAAGAAAAATCATGTATCTACCCTGGCCCTAACCCTAAACTCGATCTGTCTTACGAAGTCAAACATGAAGAGAAGTGGTTTTGGGTTTCAAACATGGAAATTTCAAAAACCTCCCAAAAACTTCATCTTAGAGTGACTAAGAAGGTTCCATGCTTACCTTTTCATTTTCATGTTTTAAATTAACTTGTTTAAATCTTGGTCAAACATAGGATTTGACCAAGATTCAACTGGGCATAAACATTCAGAAAAAAATTAAAAATAAGAAACCAACGCACATATAGTCTTCTTATGTCATATAGTAAGCATTCAAGTTGATAAACAAGCATGTCTAGACATATTCAAACCCGACAAATCATGTATCTACCCCCTAACCCTAAACTAGATTGGTCATCTTAGAGTGACTAAAAAGGATCCAAGCTTACCTTTTCATTTTCATGTTTATGCTTGTTTAAATCTTGGTCAAACATAGGATTTGACCAAGATTCAAATGGGCATAAACATTCAGAAAAATTAAAAAACCAACGCACATTAGTAGCCCAAAATCGAACCATTCAAGTGGATATTTTTGAACTTGATCTGTAGTAGTGGGCAAAACCCTAGATTAACCTATATTTAATCATAGATTCGTAGGTCGATTTTTCTACTTTTTTATTATTACTATGCAGCACATGTGTGTTTTCCCGTCGCGTGAAACTCGGAGGAAGAGGGATCACTCGGAAGGAGAGAAGAAGGGAGTGCATTATGGTGTCTCCCCTTTTTCGGGTGATGATGTTGACTGTTGTGCAGGTTTTGTCAGTGAGCAGGAGGTGCGAGCGAGCGAGTCGAAGCGAGGCCGAGAATGAGAGAGATTTTTTTTTGTGAGAGGGACAACCGAAGGATCCTGAAGGACCCACAGACTTCCAATACGCACCCTGATGCGTCTTCTCTTGACAAAGAAGATGGTTGGGAGTTTGCGTACCTACTGCACGTGACTTGTGCTCACTGAAGTGTGGGACCTCACGCATGGGCACCACACGTAAGTGACAGACCTGTTGGTGTAAAAACTCAGTTGATTATTATAGTGCATTAGAATAAAGTTTCCTATGGATTCAACGGTAGGAAATCCAAGTTAAAACTCATTTACATGACATTAATTTTTCCATGAAGCAAAGTTAACACATCTATCAATTGGTACATTTTGGAGTGACTAAGAAGGATCCATGCTTAATTATTTGTTTTCACGTGTTAAACTTGTTTAAATCTTGCTCAAACCTAGGATTTCACCAAGATTCAAATGCGCATGAAAATGAAAAAATGAAATACGAATGCACATAGTCTTCTTATGTCATATAGTAAGCATTCAAGATGATAAAGAAGGTCTAGACATATTCAAACTAGGCAAATCATGTATCTACTCCCTAACCCTAAACTCGGTCTTATGAAGTCTAGCATGAAGAGAAGTCGTTTTGGGTTTCAAACGTTTAAAGCAAAAGCCCCATTTCAAATATTTCAAACTTATTCAAATTTGGTTCAAATTTGAAAGACATACAAGTTATAGCACACATAGTGCATACATGTTCACACATACTGCACTAGATGATAACCCTATAGTTTGAGGCCATTGGATGAGGTCGAAAAAATTCTTGGATTAGAAATGGGGTTGTTCGAACCCCGTAGTTGGATTTTTTTGAACCTTGATCTGTAGTACTGGGCAAAACCCTAGTTTAAGCTATTTAATTATAGATTCGTAGGTCGATTTTTCTACTCACCTTTTTATTATTACTATGCAGCACATGTGTGTTTGCCCGTCTAGCTAGTGAAACTCGGAGGAAGAGGGATCACTCGGAAGGACAGAAGAAGGGAGAGCATTATGGTGTCTCCCCTTTTTCGGGTGACGATGTTGACTATTGTGCAGGGTTTGTCAGTGAGCAGGGAGGTGCGAGCGAGCGAGTCGAGCGAGGCCGAGATTGAGAGAGATTTGTTTTTTTTGTGAGAGGGACAACCGAAGGATCCAGAAGGACACACAGACTCCCAATACGCATCCTGAATCCTGATGCGTCTTCTCTTGACAAAGAAAATGGCTGGGAGTTTGCGTACCTATTGCTCGTGACTTGTGCTCACTGAAGTGTGGGACCTCACACATGGGCACCACACGTAAGTGACAGACCCGTTGGTGTAAAAACTCGGTTGATTATTATAGTGCATTAGAACAAAGTTTCCTATGGATTCAAGGGTAGGAAATCCAAGTTAACTCATTTACATGACATTATTTTTTCCATGAAGCAGAGTTAACACACCTATCAATTGGTACATTTTGGAGTGACTAAGAAGGAACCAGGCTTACTTATTCGTTTTCACGTGTAAAACTTGTCTAAATCTTGGTCAAACCAAATTGGCAGAAAATTCAAAAAAAATAAAATCAAAAACCAAAGCACATAGTCTTGTATGTCATATAGTAAGCATTAAAGTTGATAAACAATGTCTAGACATATTCAAACCATACAAATCATGTATCTACCCCCTAACCCCTAAACTATGTCTTATGAAGTCAAGCATGAAGAGAAGTGGTTTTGGATTTCAAACATGGAAATTTCAAAAACCTCCCAAAAACTTTATTTTAGAGTGACTAAGAAGTATACATGCTTCCTTTTTCATTTTGATGTTTTAAACTTGTTTAAATCTTGGTCAAACCTAGGATTTGACCAAGATACAAATGGGCACAAAAAATAAAATAAAAAAAGAAAAACAAAAGCACATAGTCTTCTTATGTCATGTCGTAAGCATTCAAGTTGATAAACAAGGTCTAGATATATCCAAACCAGACAAATCATTGTATCGATCTACCCCCTGTCGATCTTATGAAGTCTAGCATGAAGAAAGATCGTTTTGGGTTTCAAACATGGAAATTTCAAGAACATCCCAAAAGCTTCATTTTAGAGCGACTAAGAAGGATATAGGCTTCCCTTTTCATTTTCATGTTCTATACTTGTTTAAATCTTGGTCAAACCTAGGATTTGACCAAGATTCAAATGTGCATCAAAATTCAAAAAAATAAGAAAAATGAAAAACCAAAGCGCACATAGTCTTCTTATGTCATATATATAGTAAGCATTAAAGTTGGTAATTAAACAAGGTCTAGACATATTCAAACTAGACAAATCATGTATCTACCCCCTAACCCCTAAACTCTATCTTATGAAGTCAAGCATGAAGAGAAGTGGTTTTGGGTTCCAAACATGGAAATTTCAAAAACCTCCCAAAAACTTCATTTTAGGGTGACTAAGAAGGATACAGGCTTCCCTTTTCATTTTCATGTTCTATACTTGTTTAAATCTTGGTCAAACCTAGGATTTGACCAAGATTCAAATGTGCATCAAAATTCCAAAAAAAATCAGAAAAATGAAAAACCAAAGCACATAGTTTTCTTATGTCATATAGCAAGCATTCAAGTTGATAAACAAGGTCTAGACATATTCAAACCATACAAATCATGTATCTACCCCCTATCGACCCTAAACTTCGTCTTATGAAGTCAAGCATGAAGAGAAGTGGTTTTTGGTTTCAAACATGGAAATTTCAAAAACCTCCCAAAAACTTCATTTTAGGGTGACTAAGAAGGATACAGGCTTCCCTTTTCATATTCATGTTCTATACTTGTTTAAATCTTGGTCAAACCTAGGATTTGACCAAGATTCAAATGTGCATCAAAATTCCAAAAAAAATCAGAAAAATGAAAAACCAAAGCACATAGTTTTCTTATGTCATATAGTAAGCATTCAAGTTGATAAACAAGGTCTAGACATATTCAAACCATACAAATCATGTATCTACCCCCTATCGACCCTAAACTTCGTCTTATGAAGTCAAGCATGAAGAGAAATGGTTTTTGGTTTCAAACATGGAAATTTCAAAAACCTCCCAAAAGCTTCATTTTAGAGTGACTAAGAAGGATCCAGCCTTACCTTTTCATTTTCATGTTTTAAACTTGTTTAAATCTTGGTCAAACCTAGGATTTGACCAAGATTCAAATGTGCATCAAAATTCAAAAAAAAAATTTTAAAAACCAAAGCACATAGTCTTCTTATGTCATATAGTAAACATTCAAGTTCATAAAAAAGATCTAGACATATTCAAACCAGACAAATCATGTACCCCCTAACCCTAAACTCTGTCTTAATTGTATATGAAGTCAAGCATGAAGCAGAGAAGTGTGGTTTTGGGTTTCAAACATGGAAATTTCAAAAACCTCCCAAAAGCTTCATTTTAATTAGACTGACTGGTTAATTAAGAAGGATCCATGATTAATTACCTTTTCATTGTCATGTTTAAACTTGTTTAAATCTTGGTCAAACCTAGGATTTGACCAAGATTCAAATGGGCATAAACATTAATTCAGAAAAAACAAAAAAAAATGAAAAATCAACGCACATATAGTCTTCTTATGTCATATAGTAAGCATTCAAGTTGATAAACAAGCATGTCTAGACATATTCAAACCCGACAAATCATGTATCGATCTACTATACCCCCTAACCCTAAACTCTGTCTTATGAAGTCAACCATATGAAGAGAAGTGGTTTTGGATTTCAAACATTGAGATTTCAAGAACCCGCCAAAAGCTTCATTTTTGAATGACTAAGAAGGATCCATGCTTACCTTTAAACTTGTTTAAATCTTGGTCAAACCTAGCTAGGATTTGACCAAGATTCAAATGGGCATAAAAATTCAAAAAAATCAAAAAAATCAAAAAAATAAAAAAAACCAAAGCACATAGCCTTTTTATGTCATATAATGAGCATTCAAGTTGATAAACATGGTCTACACATATTAAAACAAGAAAAATCATGTATCTACCCTCGCCCTAACCCTAAACTCGATCTGTCTTATGAAGTCAAACATGAAGAGAAGTGGTTTTGGGTTTCAAACATTGAAATTTCAAAAACCTCCCAAAAACTTCATCTTAGAGTGACTAAGAAGGTTCCATGCTTACCTTTTCATTTTCATGTTTTAAATTAACTTGTTTAAATCTTGGTCAAACATAGGATTTGACCAATAAGATTCAAATGGGCATAAACATTCAGGAAAAAATTAAAAATAAGAAACCAACGCACATATATTCTTCTTATGTCATATACTAAGCATTCAAGTTGATAAACAAGCATGTCTAGACATACTCAAACCTGACAAATCATGTATCGATCTACCCCCTAACCCTAAACTCTGTCTTATGAAGTCAACCATATGAAGAGAAGTGGTTTTGGGTTTCAAACATTGAGATTTTAAGAACCCCCCAAAAGCTTCATTTTTGAATGACTAAGAAGGATCCATGCTTACCTTTTCATTTTCATGTTTTAAACTTGTTTAAATCTTGGTCAAACCTAGGATTTGACCAAGATTCAAATGGGCATAAAAAATCAAAAAAACAAAAAAAAAACAAAGCACATAGCCTTTTATGTCATATAATGAGCATTCAAGTTGATAAACATGGTCTAGACATATTAAAACAAGAAAAATCATGTATCTACCCTGGCCCTAACCCTAAACTCGATCTGTCTTATGAAGTCAAACATGAAGAGAAGTGGTTTTGGGTTTCAAACATGGAAATTTCAAAAACCTCCCAAAAACTTCATCTTAGAGTGACTAAGAAGGTTCCATGCTTACCTTTTCATTTTCATGTTTTAAATTAACTTGTTTAAATCTTGGTCAAACATAGGATTTGACCAAGATTCAACTGGGCATAAACATTCAGAAAAAATTTAAAAATAAGAAACCAACGCACATATAGTCTTCTTATGTCATATAGTAAGCATTCAAGTTGATAAACAAGCATGTCTAGACATATTCAAACCCGACAAATCATGTATCTACCCCCTAACCCTAAACTAGATTGGTCATCTTAGAGTGACTAAAAAGGATCCAAGCTTACCTTTTCATTTTCATGTTTATGCTTGTTTAAATCCTGAAGGACCCACAGACTTCCAATACGCATCCTGATGCGTCTTCTCTTGACAAAGAAGATGGCTGGGAGTTTGCGTACCTACTGCACGTGACTTGTGCTCACTGAAGTGTGGGACCTCACGCATGGGCACCACACATAAGTGACAGACCTGTTTGGTGTAAAAACTCGGTTGATTATTATAGTGCATTAGAACAAAGTTTCCTATGGATTCAAGGGTAGGAAATCCAAGTTAACTCATTTACGTGACATTAATTTTTCCATGAAGCAAAGTTAACACATCTATCAATTGGTACATTTTGGAGTGACTAAGAAGGATCCATGCTTACTTATTCGTTTTCACGTGTTAAACTTGTTTAAATCTTGCTCAAACCTAGGATTTCACCAAGATTCAAATGGGCATGAAAATGAAAAAATGAAATACCAATGCACATAGTCTTCTTATGTCATATAGTAAGCATTCAAGATGATAAAGAAGGTCTAGACATATTCAAACTAGGCAAATCATGTATCTACTCCCTAACCCTAAACTCGGTCTTATGAAGTCTAGCATGAAGAGAAGTCGTTTTGGGTTTCAAACGTTTAAAGCAAAAGCCCCATTTCAAATATTTCAAACTTATTCAAATTTGGTTCAAATTTGAAAGACATACAAGTTATAGCACACATAGTGCATACATGTTCACACATACTGCACTAGATGCTAACCCTATAGTTTGAGGCCATTGGATGAGGTCGAAAAAATTCTTGGATTAGAAATGGGGTTGTTCGAACCCCGTAGTTGGATTTTTTTGAACCTTGATCTGTAGTACTGGGAAAAACCCTAGTTTAAGCTATTTAATTATAGATTCGTAGGTCGATTTTTCTACTCACCTTTTTATTATTACTATGCAGCACATGTGTGTTTGCCCGTCTAGCTAGTGAAACTCGGAGGAAGAGGGATCACTCGGAAGGACAGAAGAAGGGAGAGCATTATGGTGTCTCCCCTTTTTCGGGTGACGATGTTGACTATTGTGCAGGGTTTGTCAGTGAGCAGGGAGGTGCGGGCGAGCGAGCGAGCGAGCGAGTCGAGCGAGGCCGAGAATGAGAGAGATTTGTTTTTTTTGTGAGAGGGACAACCGAAGGATCCAGAAGGACCCACAGACTCCCAATACGCATCCTAAATCCTGATGCGTCTTCTCTTGACAAAGAAAATGGCTGGGAGTTTGCGTACCTATTGCACGTGACTTGTGCTCACTGAAGTGTGGGACCTCACGCATGGGCACCACACGTAAGTGACAGACCCGTTGGTGTAAAAACTCGGTTGATTGTTATAGTGCATTAGAACAAAGTTTCCTATGGATTCAAGGGTAGGAAATCCAAGTTAACTCATTTACATGACATTATTTTTTCCATGAAGCAGAGTTAACACACCTATCAATTGGTACATTTTGGAGTGACTAAGAAGGAACCAGGCTTACTTATTCGTTTTCACGTGTAAAACTTGTCTAAATCTTGGTCAAACCAAATTGGCAGAAAATTCAAAAAAAAAAATCAAAAACCAAAGCACATAGTCTTGTATGTCATATAGTAAGCATTAAAGTTGATAAACAATGTCTAGACATATTCAAACCATACAAATCATGTATCTACCCCCTAACCCCTAAACTATGTCTTATGAAGTCAAGCATGAAGAGAAGTGGTTTTGGGTTTCAAACATGGAAATTTCAAAAACCTCCCAAAAACTTTATTTTAGAGTGACTAAGAAGTATACATGCTTCCTTTTTCATTTTGATGTTTTAAACTTGTTTAAATCTTGGTCAAACCTAGGATTTGACCAAGATACAAATGGGCACAAAAAATAAAATAAAAAAAGAAAAACAAAAGCACATAGTCTTCTTATGTCATGTCGTAAGCATTCAAGTTGATAAACAAGGTCTAGATATATCCAAACCAGATAAATCATGTATCGATCTACCCCCTGTCGATCTTATGAAGTCTAGCATGAAGAAAGATCGTTTTGGGTTTCAAATATGGAAATTTCAAGAACATCCCAAAAGCTTCATTTTAGAGCGACTAAGAAGGATATAGGCTTCCCTTTTCATTTTCATGTTCTATACTTGTTTAAATCTTGGTCAAACCTAGGATTTGACCAAGATTCAAATGTGCATCAAAATTCAAAAAAAATAAGAAAAATGAAAAACCAAAGCGCACATAGTCTTCTTATGTCATATATATAGTAAGCATTAAAGTTGGTAATTAAACAAGGTCTAGACATATTCAAACTAGACAAATCATGTCTCTACCCCCTAACCCCTAAACTCTATCTTATGAAGTCAAGCATGAAGAGAAGTGGTTTTGGGTTCCAAACATGGAAATTTCAAAAACCTCCCAAAAACTTCATTTTAGGGTGACTAAGAAGGATACAGGATTCCCTTTTCATTTTCATGTTCTATATTTGTTTAAATCTTGGTCAAACCTAGGATTTGACCAAGATTCAAATGTGCATCAAAATTCCAAAAAAAATCAGAAAAATGAAAAACCAAAGCACATAGTTTTCTTATGTCATATAGTAAGCATTCAAGTTGATAAACAAGGTCTAGACATATTCAAACCAGACAAATCATGTATCTACCCCCTATCGACCCTAAACTTCGTCTTATGAAGTCAAGCATGAAGAGAAGTGGTTTTTGGTTTCAAACATGGAAATTTCAAAAACCTCCCAAAAGCTTCATTTTAGAGTGACTAAGAAGGATCCAGCCTTACCTTTTCATTTTCATGTTTTAAACTTGTTTAAATCTTGGTCAAACCTAGGATTTGACCAAGATTCAAATGTGCATCAAAATTCAAAAAAAAAACAAAGCACATAGTCTTCTTATGTCATATAGTAAACATTCAAGTTCATAAACAAGATCTAGACATATTCAAACCAGACAAATCATGTACGTACCCCCTAACCCTAAACTCTGTCTTAATTGTATATAAAGTCAAGCATGAAGCAGAGAAGTGTGGTTTTGGGTTTCAAACATGGAAATTTCAAAAACCTCCCAAAAGCTTCATTTTAATTAGACTGACTAGTTAATTAAGAAGGATCCATGATTAATTACCTTTTCATTGTCATGTTTAAACTTATTGAAATCATGGTCAAACCTAGGATTTGACCAAGATTCAAATGGGCATAAAAATTTAGAAAAAATCGAAAGAATGAAAAACCAAAGCACATAGCATTCTCATGTCATATAGTAATTATTCAAATTGATAAACATGGTCTAGACATATTCAAACCAGAAAAATCATGTATCTACCCCTAACCCTAAACTCTGTCTTATGAAGTCAAGCATGAACATAAGTGGTTTTGGGTTTCAAACATGGTAATTTCAAGAACCTCCCAAAAGCTTCATTTTAGAGTTTCTAAGAGAAGGATCCAGACTTACCTTTTCATTTTCACATGTTAATCTTGTTTAAATCTTGCTCAAACCTAGGATTTACCAAGATTCAAATGGGCATAGAAATCAAAAAATGAAATACCAATGCACATAGTCCTCTTATGTCATATAGTAAGCATTAAAGTTGATAAACAAGGTCTAGACATATTCAAACCAGACAAATCATGTATCTACCCCCCTATCGACCCTAAACTCTGTCTTATGAAGTCAAGCATGAAGATAAGTGGTTTTGGGTTTCAAACATGGAAATTTCAAAAACCTTCCAAAAACTTCATTTAGGGTGACTAAGAAGGATACAGGCTTCCCTTTTCATTTTCATGTTTTAAACTTGTTTAATTCTTGGTCAAACCTAGGATTTGACCAAGATTCAAATGTGCATCAAAATTCAAAAAAAAAAAATTAAAAACCAAAGCACATAGTCTTCTTA
Source organism: Lolium perenne (assembly GCF_019359855.2). Lineage (NCBI taxonomy): Eukaryota > Viridiplantae > Streptophyta > Magnoliopsida > Poales > Poaceae > Lolium > Lolium perenne. The sequence goes on along the minus strand of NC_067248.2, from coordinate 25,553,715 downwards.
TGTCATATAGTAAATATTCAAGTTCATAAACAAGATCTAGACATATTCAAACCAGACAAATCATGTACCCCCTAACCCTAAACTCTGTCTTAATTGTATATGAAGTCAAGCATGAAGCAGAGAAGTGTGGTTTTGGGTTTCAAACATGGAAAATTCAAAAACCTCCCAAAAGCTTCATTTTAATTAGACTGACTGGTTAATTAAGAAGGATCCATGATTAATTACCTTTTCATTGTCATGTTTAAACTTATTGAAATATTGGTCATACCTAGGATTTGACCAAGATTCAAATGGGCATAAAAATTTAGAAAAAATCGAAAGAATGAAAAACCAAAGCACATAGCCTTCTCATGTCATATAGTAATTATTCAAATTGATAAACATGGTCTAGACATATTCAAACCAGAAAAATCATGTATCTACCCCTAACCCTAAACTTTGTCTTATGAAGTCAAGCATGAACATAAGTGGTTTTGGGTTTCAAACATGGTAATTTCAAGAACCTCCCAAAAGCTTCATTTTAGAGTTTCTAAGAGAAGGATCCAGACTTACCTTTTCATTTTCACATGTTAAACTTGTTTAAATCTTGCTCAAACCTAGGATTTACCAAGATTCAAATGGGCATAGAAATCAAAAAATGAAATACCAATGCACATAGTCCTCTTATGTCATATAGTAAGCATTCAAGTTGATAGACAAGGTCTAGACATATTCAAACCAGACAAATCATGTATCTACCCCCTATCGACCCTAAACACTTTCTTATGAAGTCAAGCATGAAGATAAGTAGTTTTGGGTTTCAAACATGGAAATTTCAAAAACCTTCCAAAAACTTCATTTAGGGTTACTAAGAAGGATACAGGCTTCCCTTTTCATTTTCATGTTCTATACTTGTTTAAATCTTGGTCAAACCTAGGATTTGACCAAGATTCAAATGTGCATCAAAATTCCAAAAAAAAATCAGAAAAATGAAAAACCAAAGCACATAGTTTTCTTATGTCATATAGTAAGCATTCAAGTTGATAAACAAGGTCTAGACATATTGAAACCAGAAAAATCATGTATCTACCCCCTATCGACCCTAAACTTCGTCTTATGAAGTCAAGCATGAAGAGAAGTGGTTTTGGGTTTCAAACATGGAAATTTCAAAAACTTCCCAAAAGCTTAATTTTAGAGTGACTAGGAAGGATCCAGGCTTACCTTTTCATTTTCATGTTTTAAGTTTGTTTAAATCATGGTCAAACCTAGGATTTGACCAACAACAAGATTCAAATGAGCATAAAAATTAAGAAAAAATCAAAAAAAAAGAAAAGAAAAACCAAAGCACATAGTATTCTTACGTCATATATATAGTAAGCATTCAAGTTGATAAACAAGGTCTAGACATATTCAAACCCGACAAATCATGTATCTACCCCTAACCCTAAACTCTGTCTTATGAAGTCAACCATGAAGAGAAGTGGTTTTGGGTTTCAAACATTGAGATTTCAAGAACCCCCCAAAAGCTTCATTCTAGAATGACTAGTAAGGATCCAAGCTTACCTTTTCATTTTCATGTGTTTTAAACTTGCTTAAATCTTGGTCAAACCTAGGATTTGACCAAGATTCAAATGGGCATAAACATTCAGAAAAAATCAAAAAATGAAAACCAAAGCACATGAATCTTCATACACACGATAGTCCGTCTTGTGAAGACATTTTGTTTTTACTACCCTATCACATGTTTCTGTATATAGTAAGTAATATGTATCCAAAAATGATTTTTGGGGATTTATAGGACGAAGTTATAACACACCTACATTTCCAATTGGAATTACTTTCAATAAATCAGCATAAAGTCATTTAAATGTGTGAAACTAGCTAGAAAGCACTAAAAAACGTAAAGAGTTGGAAATTTTCACAAATATGTGGCCTTATTTATCTTAAAAATATAGAGGTGCCATTCTGAGCCGTATCTTATGTACCCCATTCACAAAATAAACCTATTTTGTCATCTAGAAATTGAAAAATGAGTTTTATATACCGAAAAGTTGAAAAGTCTAGTCAGCAACATTGTTGGGAATGGCAAGATGCACCACCATTCCCAATTTGGGCACATTGTAACAAACTATGCCACAAATATGGCCATAACTATATCATTTGGCTTGCAAACTAGGAATCTTCATACACGATAGTCCGCTTTGTGAAGACATTTTGTTTTTCACTACCCTATCACATGTTTATTATTTTCCCTGTCAACTAACACATACAAGCACACTCCATGTAGAAGGGTTTCATTTTTGAGGTTTTCTTCATTTTCATTTATTTATTTCAAAACCAGGTCAAAATGGTCGACATGATTATCTTTGCAAAGGGGTTGAATATTTTAGTACTATCACTGGTTTCTATATATAGTAAGTAATATGTATCTAAATATGATTTGTGGGGACTTGTAGGACCAAGTTATAACACACCTACAATTCAAATTTGAATTACTTTCAATAAATCAGCATAAAGTCATTTAAATGTGCGAGACTAGCTAGAAAGCACTAAAAACCGTAAATTTGGGAATTGGCATTAAAATATGGCCTAATTTATTTTAAAAATGTAGATGCACCATTTTGACCCATATCTTATCTACCCTATGCACAAAATAAACAATTTTTTATCATCTAGAAAATGAAAAACGATTTTTTATACCGAAAACTTGAAAAGTCTAGTCATCAACAGTGTTAGAAATGGCAAGATGCACCACCATGCCCAATTAGGGAACACTATAACAAACAATGCTGTCCAGGGAGAATCAAACTTGGTAATATTAACTATGAGATTGAACAAAACGTTATATTTGGTTTACCCTTTGAACCTCCTAACTTACCACAACATTGACTTCTTATTTTTATTTACAAATAGATATTTTAATATCCCATTGTTGTGCAATAATATATGTTTTTTCTCAAATCAATTAGCATTTGATTTTCAGAAACTACCATAATAATTTATGAGAAAGCGTTGAACAGGTTTCAGAATGTAATTTTATACTTGATATGACCAATAATAGACTTAAATTAAATTGGATTTCAAAGCTCAGATTTTATAAGCGAATAGAGTTTCATGTTGCAGACTATGTATTAGCTTGACGTGTGGTTCCCATGCGTGTAGGTCACACACATCAGTGAGCACAAGTCACGTGCGGTAGGTAGGCAAACTCCCAGCAATCTTCTTTGTCAAGTAAAGACGCATCGTCAAGACTCTCTCTCTCTCTCCCATTTGTCGCTGAAAAAAAAAGAATATTAGATGGGCGCGTAGCCTGCACTGCAGGTCTACGGAACTGAAACCCTGTGTGCCAGTCAACATCACTCACCGAAAAAAGTGAAGCATTTCTTTTCACCATAAATAACAGCGGCCCCGTGAGGCACTGCTCTCCCTTTCTCTTTCTCCTTCCGTGTGATCCCTTTTGGACCTTTTATCCTTTGCACGAAACTCCACTTATTGTTGTCATTGTTGCACAGAACACTCACTTAACATGTTCTTTTGCACATATCACCAACTCATGTATTTGTTGCACAAAGGTCTAAATCTCTGGCTAAGCTACTTTTCTCTAAGGGCTCCTTTGATTCAAAGGATAGAAAAAGCATTGGAATAGGAAAGTCATAGGATTAGAATGGCATGTCTATTTGAATCCCATAGGAAGGTGAAGTGTGTTTGATTGAAGCAAAGGAATTTTTCATGAGGTATGAGCTAATGTTTTTTTTCCTATAGGAATTACACTACAAGATTTCCATAGGTATTTTTCCTATAGGATATATTCCTATGAATCAAACAACATGTATAGGAAATTTTTCCATAGGAACCAAATCCTACACAATTCCTATGCAAATCCTATGAATCAAAGGAGCCCTAAATCTGATGGTCGGGACCTAGAAGGTAGTGGTAATATCCATTGTCATTGTGTAGTGTGTTTTTTAGAATTCTAAAAGAATATGCAAATATTTTAGCAATTGAAATAATATAAATTAACTAATATGGGAAGTCATGAAATATATTTTCTACTATCCGGCCAATAGCAAGTGTCATGAAATATATTCATTGTAAACTTAGTGATAATCACTCGAGTTTGATATGAATGGCCTAGCTAGCTATGGGCATCTCCCATATATATGTTGTCCACACGACCAACCAACAAGCAAAAGGTATTCCATGAGGAAACTTTCTTATGGGTGACTTTCATCTCTGCCGCAAAACACGCGCCGAAATTGTTGGCGCGTTCCATTTTCAAGCTACCCCAAAACCTGCGGTTTGCCCGTCGGCCTATAAAACATCGGTCAACAGAGGATATTTCCCTATAGAGCACAATATTAACACCACATCTTTCTCATGCTTCTACCAGGCACACTCCCACGACGACGGCCGTGCCTCACCGCCCCTCCTCACCATCACTGCCTCCTCACCGGCCACCGTAGTGACCGACCACATTTTACCGGCGGACCTCCCTTGCTGTCTAGCAAGCCAGATTAGCTTCCTCGACGCCGACGTTGACCGCGACATATCTGCTCCGGATCTGCTTCCCCGACTCTGTAGTCCACCTCACCGGAGATCGAGATGGGCAAAAAACGCGGCCCCAAAGTCGACCACCCCCAACCAAAGAGTAAATCCACCCTGGCCTTAGACGAAGGTTGATGAATACTTTACATGTACGCTTTTGTTATATGCATTTGATTTCTGACACTAGTTTTCGTTGCTTTCTTGCAATGCATTCTTGCTGATATTAGATCAGTGTAGATAGTTGTTTGCCGCGTAGCTATATGAGATCTCAACCTTACATCTGCTAATCGAGAGGAAGATCGAGGTTATGTCCGCTTTCGCTACGCATTTCTTTACCGAGAATCACTTATGTGTGATATGTTTTGGGGGTTTGAAGTATGCATTTTACAAAGGTTATGATAGCAGTCAAGCTAGCAGAGAAATTTGTTGATCGTATTAAACTGCCTGTATTTTTTTATCTCGGAACTCTGCTGATCGTAACCTTACTTCTGCTGATGGAGAGGCAGAGCTTATGTCCGCTTTCGTTACGCTTTTCTTTTCCAAATATCACTTTTGTGCGGTACTTTTTTGGGGTTTGAATACTTGTCTCAGTCAACTGAGAATTTCTAAAGTCTCAGTCACTCACAAAAATGCACTTGAGCTGCACTTTTCTGACAAAAAAGTGCAATTTCACTTTTCTACTAGAAAAGTGCAACTGATCCGAGTTGCACATTTTTTTGAACTGCAGTTGCAGTTTTCTGAAGTGACTGAGACTTAAGAATTTCTCAGTTGACTGAGACATAGACACACCCATACCTGAAGGCTTATTTATAAAAGTCAAACCAAGTAAAGTTTGACCAAACTTTCAGAACAATCTATCAAGAAATATAATATTTTGTAGATACCGTACGAAAATATATTTGTTATCTATTTAATGATGTTAAATTTGTATTTTGCATGTTAATAATGATTTTTTGTAAAAACTTCGGGATGGTGGTAGTACGTTTTACAAAGGTTATGATAGCAGTCAAGCTAGCAGAGCAATTTATTGATAGTATTAAACTGCCTGTATTTTTTTCTATTTGCAACTCTGTGTGCGCCATGTGGAATTGCATGCTCTAGCCAGTTCATCCAATGAGGTTTTATATCACTTAACACCAGAAGTTCGGGATTTTATTTTATCACAGAACCACAACCCTAGAAATTTGTATCACAAAACACCAACATTTGGGGTAATTGTTTCGCAGAATACATGATCTCTGTTTGATAGCCCATTAGTGACTTCAGGCCACCGTTAGTTTAAGAGTGACAGCAGGTGAAAGACAATTAGACTTTATTTTGTGGTATTTGCTGTTAAACGCTAAATACAAAGCTGTTTGTCAACACTAGTTGTTAAATCTTATGTCCATACAGTTCAAAAAAATCTTATGTCCAGGGTAGTTGTATTGCTACACATTATCAAAACCTTATGCTGGTACAGAATATATTACCCAAATCTCATGTTCTTGTGTGGTTATAATTTCAATGGATATTTGTCATATGGTAATTCATTTTGTGTGTAGCTTTTGTAACAAGTGTGACTCATATTCTCATTTCCACAGAGTGTCTACAAAATTTCACACCAAAATTCATTTGTTTGTAGCAAACATGCTCACGTACTGTAAATTGGTGTCACGCTGTAGGGTGATGCTCTTGTCAAGCCAACTAATGACAAATAATGTGTTATGTGAAATAATTTCCCCAAATGTTGGTGTTTTGTGATAAAAATTCTCAACTTGTGGTGCGAAGTGATAAAACCGCTCATTCAATAGACCGAGCCTTAGGCATGTATCATTATATATTTTTTTAGGAAGGCTGCAAGTATTTATTTTGAATACTGCGTTGCTACTTGCTAGGATTTGAACTCAGGACCTTGTAGGTCTGATACCATTTCGAATTGCATGCTCTAGCAAGTTCATCCAATAGACCGATCTGTTGGAACTTGGAAGACCCTAGGCAATTATATTAAGCACACGCCATTCCATATGGTTAACCATGGGCATGAAATGACACTTATGTGTTTGAGTCTATATGTGGATTGCTTAGCCCTTTCCATCAGTTCAGACTTTTGGTTGCGTTGGCTACTGCATGAAGCTTGACATTCATACTTATCCTAAAAATTGTTGCTGCTGCCCTCTGTTGCCCAACATAAATTATTTTTGAGCCATAATTTGTTTGCCCTTTCCATCAGTCCGGACTTCCGGTTGCGTTGGCTAGTGCCTGAAGCTTGACAATATGAACATCAATTAGTTTTGAGCCATAGTTTGTTTGTCATTACACCTTTTGAGCAGTCTCACTGCTACTATTAATTTGTTCTTATATGCACAGTTCCATGATAAATCTCATCTACATTTCTCACCAATGCATGTTAGGTCTTCCACTCGAGAATGAGTACGAAGAGCAACGGAGGCAAACTATCCTGCATAATAGCCGAGTTGCAGCCTCGTTGGGCCTAACACTACATCCTTCTACAAGGTCTAGTGCAAAAACGCCACCCACCTCCATCACAAAGGATACGGAACATTCCTCTGATTCAGAATTTGATCCTGCTGATTGTGATGGCGAGCTGACTCAGGAAGATGCCCTGGTCGACTATCCTCTGCAACACAACAAGGTGAGTTTTCTCTGTCCTGTCATCGAATTATTTGTCCCAACTTCCATTTGTTGTATCCCAGTCCTACCAAATATGTTACCCATGCCATGTTCAATCTCATTACTACAATTTTTCCTCCTTAGTTAACGCATCATATATGTTTTGGCATATGTTGCCTTACTATTTTTCCATTCCATCTGCATATCATCATCATATAATATTGTACATTGAAATATCATTTATGTGTGACAGGCATCTGCAGATTCGGGCAAGAACTTTTCAAGAACGAACGGGAGGAAGAACACTCAACAGAACCTCAGGCTGATACCAGAGGATGGGTGACAGTGCGTAATAAAAAAAGGGTTAAGCCTGATGCTCGTGCTGCTCCTCCTATTACAAGGTCTAACAAAAGACTGACACGAGGTGGCGAATAGGCCGAGAATCATAACAGTAAAAGGTCTCGTAAAAACCACAAACCATCGATTCAGACAGAAGTAGCCCAAGCATGTACCAGCCCACACATTCCACAACCACCAGTTGCCAATACTGTTTCTCAGCAACAATTGCCAACAGAACCAGTTTCCACAGCAAATTCGAGCCAACAGTTGGCACCATCAGGAGTGGTGGTAGGTAATAATGGCCAAGGACACATGATGCTAGTCCCAGATGATACAGCCTCAAATGTCCAAACAGTGCTGCCACAACACCAAAGAAACTGGTGATGATCTCCCTCCGACCCTTAGTCCTGCGAAAGACAACTCCTCTCCCGATGATGAGACCCACGCCAAAAAAGGTAATACTTTTTTCAAGACTTGTAGTTTAATGCTCCCTTATGTATCTATATACCATGATAGCTTGATGTAATGCTTAACTTGGTAGGTTCGCCACGATCAATAAAAACGAGGGGGCCAACGGTAGGAAGAAAACTTGCAGCTAAGATTTCTGGAATGGGTTCAAGATTTCGCATCACATCTATTGTAGGTGGCAGAAGGCCACTTCATCCGCATGAATCTTCATATCTTGTATCACATATTGGCTATTTTATCAGGAATGAACTTCCTACCTTCCCATTGTGGAAGCAGCATGTTGACACCCCTTCACAGTTCGAGAGTTTAGTGCATAATTTACATGTAAGTCATGCTTCTCCTGGTAATGATAACTTATTCCACATTGATCTGTCCCATTTCTTGTAGCTTACTGTTGTTTCTATGCTATATAACTCACCAATCATTCAACCGTTGTGAGCAGTTAAGGTTTGAATTCGATGAGGATAATGAGGATGTAAAGTTTGTCATCGCTTCCATATTCAAAGAATTGTTGCGCCAAAGACCGCTTATAAGCTTAAGGCGACATACTTCACTGGCCAGATTACTGCCAATGTTCGAACAAAGTCTCCTGCACCCTGTATGACTGACGAGCAGTGGGGAGATCTTGTCAAGCACTGGTCTGATCCAAAGAATGTGGTATGGCTTATGAGGACTGTGAAACCAGATTAAATTCTGAATACTTATTTTGCGCCAGTGTCTCACTAGTCTCCTTTTGCAGACGTTGTCTAAAAGGAACCAGGCTAACCGCTTGAAACAATGTTTACCAAGCCGTACAGGATCTCGTCACTTGGTTGGGCATCTCTGGCAAAAAGTAATGCCCCGCTGGTCTGTACTGCTACATATGTTACACGTAAATTGTGTAGAACTCCATGTGCATGTTATATTTGCATCCTCCATTTTAACCACGTTATTTGATTTCTATATGATTGTACAAAAATGCAGAAAGTAGATCATGCAAACAACATGCAACCAGACAAAGAGATGACTACGCAGAAGCGATTCGAGGCATGCCAGAAGAACAAACATAATGTGATAGGAGAACTCGCAGAAAGTGTTATTGTAAGTCTTCTTTATGATTTAAATTTTTTAACGACACACTTGCTAATTTGTAGGAGCAATAATGGGCATGTCAATATGATCTTGTAGACGTTTTTGTGAAAATGCATTTGATGTGTAATCAGGCATACCAACTTGTAGGATTAAAAGTAGTTCATACACGTTAAATCTACCGTTTGCATGTTTCTCTGTAATAACTTTAATTTTTACACGACTGAAAACTTTTCAGGCAAATATGAAATTGGAGATGGCAAAACCCGGGAAAGACGGTATGGAAAAAACTCTAGAAGAATGTATGGAGACATTTACCATGGTACTTAAAAATAAAGATATCACCAAAAACACTTTCCTGCGAAATGCTGGGTTTTTGCAGTCCAAGTCCAAGTCCAAGTCCAAGTCTTTCTCTGCACAAGTTCTGGAGGAACAACTCCAAATAGAACGAGCTGCAGCAGATGTGTTAAGAAACCAAGTTAACATGTTGAGATCGAGATCAGAAGCATGTGATGCCCTACTGCAGGAGGCCAATCAAGTTCGTTATAATCTCTCAAAGACTAATAAAATGGCATAGATAATTGGAGCTGAACACTGACATTGACATGTGAGTACCTTGGTATTGTGAAATTTTTCCTGAGACTGAGGCAATGTTCCTATTTTGTTGGTGGATGCATTTTATCTGCGGCTGGGATTAACTTGGTAGTTGTTCCTGTGGATGTTTTATAAATTGGTTGCCTAGCCTTTTCAATCAGTTTGAACTTAAATGGTATTAGAGCCAATGTCTCGAGTTTGAATTGTTGACGGTGTGGTTTAATTCATCCATAATTTGTTGGTGCCCCATTGGCCCTTGTAAAGCTTCATGTGCCTACCTCCGAATCCAGTGTTGAATTTCTCTTGTCACACATGAGGATGGCTGTTAATGTGTGTATAAGTGGGTTGCATAGCCCCTTTTATGTAAGTTTGCAAGTTTCCGTATTGTGTTGTGCCTTTGGGACTCGAGGCTTGCTTCGGTGTCCCCCCCCTCACCAAAACTTGAAGGGGTAATTTTTGCCATGTGCCTTCATTTTTTAGCCCGTAAAAACCCATATCAAGCCCTATATACCATCGTATAGATATACTAGGTGTACTTAATGTTCCTAACAGCCAATGTGGCTGGCGAAATATTTTACCCACGAACGTTTTGGTTTTCAATGTACAACGTTGTCCGCGTGTCTGACTACTGAACAATATAGACTCAAATGGACCGTACTGGCTACTTGAGAGCTTACACTTATGTCTTTTTATTCACTTTTAATCATTACGCCCTTGGTTACGAAGAGTTAAAAAGAGATCTTTGCCATTCATATGTTTTAGTTCACTACAGTTTGAACGAAGGGGGGGACACCGAAGCAAATGTGTTGGGACTCAGCCTGCACTTCTGAATTTTGGTTGCGTTGGCTACTGCATATGTTTAATATAGTTCCATGTGGTTTTTGTTGAGATCTATAAGTGGATTGCCTAGCCCTTTCCATCATTTCGGGCCTGTGGTGTGCTATTCTATTTTCCACGTGTTAGACCTCCTCTTCTTAACAAGACTCCATGAGTAGGAGGCACTATGATTTTATTTTTTTGCGCATGAAATTACTCAGTTAGATACCAGCTTAATCCCATTTGTTGACTCTCTGTTGACCAGCCACTTGAGGGTAAAACTGAGTATATTGCACTAGCCAGTATTAGTACTCGAGGGGAAAACTGAGTACATATATTTTTCCAGTGTAAGGCTCGACGGTAGAACTGAGTACACGTAACGGTGCAGTACCACGGACGCGTGTCGTGGTGCGCAGCGGTTAGGCGGTGCGCGTGTTGAGACCAAACGTCTAGCTTTTTTGAGAAACTGCCGAGACCAACCGTCACGTTGCCTGTACAGAGCCCCTCTGTCCCTCCCTCTGCACACAGTCTCATTCTCACTCACGCACGCAACCACGCCTCTCACGTCCCATCAACTTCTCCAAATCGAATGAAAAAACACCAACCGCCCTACGCGCGTTCCCTGCCGGCGATGGACAAGAAGAATGCGCCGGTGGCCGTCGCCCCCGAGACCGTCGCCTCCGAGGGCGGCGCATCCAAGCGCCGCGCCTCCGTGGACTGGGCCTCTCTCAGGGCTGACGGACCACTTCACAAGATCGGGGACTGCTTACTGGCGAACGAGGAGTACATGGACACCTACTCTGCTTTGAGGCAAGTTTGTAGAAATTGGCACTCAGGTTTACCTGAGCCCGACGTGCACCTGCACGAATGGATCATGGTAGAACACGCCCTTCCACGCGCTGCTGATTTCACCTTCCTCCACCTCCGCACATCCCGCTACGTCACCATCGATCTAACGAAAGTTCATGCAAGGTTCAAATTCCTCCATATCTATAGAGTTAATCTATTTTTATTTTCAATCGTAAACATCTTAGTGCTAAATGTTATCTTCATCAATATATTTTAGATACTACTTCGTCGGCTTTTGCCGTGGCGTCATCGTGCTTGCCCAGAAGAACCAGCCACACAAGATACGGCTTCTGAACCCACTCACAAAGACATTGAATACTAGGTTTGAGGCGCATATGCCATATGTTATTCTGAAGTCAGTCGCTGTAATGAAGTCCCCGACTATGGTCTTCGTTTCCAAAGATTACCCGGCGGAAATTGCTTGGGTCGATGAGAGCACTCCAACTAAGGGTATAGATGAAGATTGGGGAGAAGGAAGATTTTCGACCGAGCACCATTCTCTGCGTTGCATTACCCCGTTCAATGGTGAATTGTATGCAATAGCTGTGAACAATTTTGAGTTCGGAAAATTAGTGTGCACCAACAATGTCCAGTTGGAGCAGCGCGCGAGCACAGTCAACATGGATACACTATTTTCATTTCCAGAACTTGTAAATAACAAGTTCTACCTTGTGAAGTCGGATGGTGCTCTGCTGCTTGTGTTGTTGGACAACAAGCATTTGGAGGAAGGTCAATCATTGGTCTACCGTGTGGACACTGAGAGCCGCTCTCTCCATGCTGTCAATAACATTGGCAGTCGTGCCTTCTTCGTCCATTTTATCCGGTGTATCTCCGTCGATACCAGAGTGCACCCGACACTTCGACCTGGCTGCATCTACTACGCAGATTTGGGTTATATCAGAGAGTACTTTAATGATATAAAGGCCTGGGATGAGTGGCCAATACGTGTGGATAGATTAGGAAACTACGGTATGAGAAATGAACAAAGGCCATACCGTTTGGAGGATGTATTGGCTGCACACTGCAGACGGAAGGAGTTCAATGAATATTTCCTTCAGATCAGAGAATGGAGTGACGAAGAAATATATGCTGAATGAAGATCAGATTCATTCATCCTGGGGTATCCTAATCTTCATGTTGGCCATACATTGCGTCTAGTATTATTTTCAGATTAGTTTGTCGTGAACATTAACATTGTTATTGGCTGCTTTTGGCTATTGTATGCAGTTTATGTATTATACTCCGTACTTAGTTTTCTAGATTTATTATGCTGCTGTGAATTTTTCCTATACTAGCTTCTAGATTTGACTGATTTTGTTTGTAATGATGATGGCTTGATGTGGCTGTTGGCCTTGATCACGGAGCAGTAGTAATTAGTAATTGCATTTTAACCAGGTGTACCGTCTTTATATTAGTATTATATTATATTACTTGACCATAGCCATATTCAAAATCAAATCTCAGTCGGGCGGCAAAATCTCCCGCCAATCCTGAAATATTTCAGACGGGTTTTTGAATGGGATAAGAAGATAGATCACGATGATAGTAACCAGTATTCAAGGTGATGATGATTTGATTTTGCACTCGGCCTTGAACAGAGGTACTAGTACGGTCTCACAATTTTTTATAATTATAGTTGGACCTTAGCCAAATTCAAAATCTCATAGCGGCAAAACTTCCCGCCCACAAAATACAAAAATTTCACACGCTTCCAAATTCCCATTCTACCCCTGTGGAGATGACAGCAAAGTCGGTTGGTGGGGGGGTATGACCGTCATTTTTTGGATCACCACCTCCCTAGCCCGGAAACCCTCCCAAAAAAATTCATTTCCCTCAGACCACCCACCGGAACTTCCCAAGTCCCTCTCTCCCACCTCCACGACCACCGCACCGGAACATCCCCGCCGGACTTCCCTGGCCTACCCGAGGCCTCGCGATCCTCGTCATCCGGCTGCCTGCCGGAGCCGCTTCATCGACGCCGTCATCAACCAGACCGGATCATCCCCGCCGAACCTCGAAACCATATGCTCATCCAGCAGTCTACCGCAGTCGCTTCAGCTGCGGTATCGTCCACCCCACCGGAGCCGCTTCGCCGGATCCGTCGTCCACCGCATCGGATCTTGCTCACCGACACCGCTGTGCATGAACCGGATCTGCTTCACCGGCGTCGTGCATGATCTAAACTCTTCTACTGTCGCTTTTCTATTGCTTGCCTGCAAGTTCTTGTTTAATATTGGGGGAACCTGTTTGTGCTAACGACGTGCCGTTATGTTTTTGCAGATGAGATGGGTAACCATGAAGTGTAATGGCCATCTCTCCAACCCCAAGTAGCACATGTTGCGTACTTCATCACCGGATCTATCAACCCCAGGAAGATCTGATGTGACTCCCACAGAGTGCTTCTCCTAATGTAAGTCCCTTGTTTTAGCGCCATGTTCTGGGTTCAGATGCTTGTTTGTCTGAAGCTCTTTTAGTTCATTCCTAGCTATGACCGTAACACCTTGCTATTTTCTAGTTCATTGCTAAGTTTAAGCGATTGAACATTTTGGTTTGCATTCCCTGCTATGTAGATGTAGCCATCATAACTTCTATCTTGCTCAGTCGTTGTTACAAAAATTATAGGTATTATAGTAACATCCTGCTATTATTTAGTTCATGGCCAATTTTAAGTAATTGCACATGTTGGTTCGCATCCCCTGCTCTATAGCTTTTGGCATCGTAACTTCTATATTTGGTTTACATTGCCTGCTCTGTAGATCTAGCCATCATAACTTTATCTTGCTCAGTCGTTGTTACAAAAATTATGGCCTGCTACTATGTTGTTTGTGCCAATTTTTTACTCCATGAACATGTTGGCTTGCATTCCCTGTACTACAGGTGATGCCATTGTTTTGTATCTACTTCATTGTAAGCTAACAAAGTAAGGACTTAGTTTGGCATGCTATCACTCTGCTATCTAGCCTGTAGTACAAATAAACTTGTCATATTACTAGATAATAATTTTGCGTGCCATCTTGTTCTTCAAAAGCTGCATTATTGACTTGTTTCTCTGACTTGGCATGACGCTCACATATGGAATGCTGAACATATTGGTTTGCATTCCCTCTTATACAAGTTCACAGGTGATCCCACTATATTCTGTATCTGGTCCATCCTAAGCTCCAAAGATTAACTATCCTCTATGTGTTACTCATTACAAGTTTATATCCCGAAACATCTTGATTTGCATCCCCTTCACTATAAGTTCAGGAGTATTATTTAGTTCACGGCCAAAATGAATTAATTGCACTTGGCACATGTTGGTTCACATTCCCTCCTCTTTAGCTTTTGCCATCGTAACTTCTATTTTTGGTTTACATTCCCTGCTCTGTAGATGTAGCCATCATAACTTCATCTTGCTCAGTCGTTGTTACAAAATTTCTTGCCTGCTACTATGTTGTTCATGCCAATTTTGTACTCCCTGAACATGTTGGTTTGCATGGGACTCGACAGTAGTAAGTCTGCTGTTTCATTCTAACATGCTCTGTTATATTGGCTGTTGGTATGCGGCATGCACTCTTTGTTTGCTTATTGTGCGCATTACAATGATCTTGTTATTACGACGAAATGATGAGTTCCAAATTCTTTGGCAAACAATATTGTAGTGTCTTTGCCTTTCCATTGTTCTTTGTCTTAACTTGTAATGTCTTTGTTTCAGATATAGGTGCTGCATGGACAACTTAAAAGATTGCCGGATCGCTTCATTGTATTGCTAGGTTTAATTACCATTCAATTTCTCTGGGTTCTGTAATATTTTTTCAAAGCCGTATGTTGATGTAATATTTAGTTAGTTTTTATAGTTCTTTCGCGCATTTTTTCTTTGTTGCTTGTGGTAAGTGAGGCTATCCGACAGAAATCATTGCTGCGTAAATATTCTCAGTATCTAAAACACGAATTCCCATCCCTTAAACGGCCAATTAACCGAAATCACATATGTGCCGGCCCGCAAAATCCTAAAGCGCCTATTATGCCGGCATATAAACAGCAACTAAACGGGCTGGCCCACTTGATTTACGGTGGACCCCACACTCTAATTGGGCCGGCCCACTTGCTTTAAGGTGGACCCCACCCACTACTGGGCCGGCCCACTAACTAGTTGGGCCAGCCAATTGCTTTTGTGGTGGATCCCACATACTAAATGGGCCGGCCCTTTAAGAGGAAAGTGGGACCCACCTGTGTTTTTGGCCCGGCCCACTATATTGTTGGGCCGGCCCACTTGCTATAAGGTGGACCCTACATACTAAATGGGCCGGCCCTTTAACAGGAAAGTGGGACCCACCTTTGCTTTTGGCCCGGCCCACTATCTTGTTGGGCCGGCCCACTTGCTACATGGTGGACCCCACATACTAAATGGGCCGGCCCTTTAAGAGGAAAGAGGGACCCACCTGTGATTTTGGCCTGGCCCACTAGCGTGTTGGGCCAGCCCACTTGCTATATGGTGGGCCCCACATACTAAATGGGTTGGCCCTTTAACTGGAAAGTGGGACCCACCTGTGTTTTTGGCCCGGCCCACTATCTTGTTGGGCCGGCCCACTTGCTATATGGTGGACCCCACATACTAAATGGGCTGGCCCATTAACAGGAAAGTGGGACCCACCTGTGCTTTTGGCCTGGCCCACTGGCTTGGTGGGCCGGCCCATTTGATCTAATGTGGACCCCACATACTAAATGGGCCGGCCCGATAGCAGGAAAGTGGGACCCACATGCTAATTGGGCCGGCCCAATAACTTCTTGGGCCGTCCCACTTGCTTTAAGGTGGACCCCACTTGGTAAATGGGCCGGCCCGATAACATGAAAGTGGGTCCCACATGTTTTGTGGGCCGGCCCTTTTGCCTGTTGACCGGTCAAACGAGTGCATTCGGCCCGGCCCACATGCTTAGTGGGCCGGCCCGTTAATGTTTTGACCAGTCAACCTTAGAGGTTAGGCCCGGCCCACGTAACTAATGGACCAGCCCAGCTATATAGTTGACCGGTCAAACTAAGTCAGCTGGCCCGGCCCGCAAACTTAATGGGTCGGCCTGCTTAAGACGTGGCAGGCCTCGTGTGGGCCTAGCATCTACCACGGGGTTTCAGCGGTTAACGCCGTTAATCGCGCTAACGGCGTCGCCACGTGCCGGTTGCATGACGTCGGCGATCAACGGCTCCCGGAAACACTTCTGCAACGGTCCGATTTTCCGTGGCGGAAGGGCACCCAAGCGCGACGGACCGAAAAATACGTGGTAGGACTTTGCCTGACGCAGTTTCGACAACAGAACCCATATCGTCGGGTTAGGCCCATAGGCGACGAAAAATACCCCTTAGCGGACGATTTTGAGACGTTGTCTATCAGAACTTTTCTTGTAGTGGGTGTAGTCCAATCATCATGATTCCGGCCTATTTTAGCCAATAATTCTTCAGCTTCGTCTGGAGTTCTTTTCCTGAAAACACAACCAGCACAACTATCCAAATATGCTCTAGACTCAACGGTTAGTCCACTATATAATATATCAAGTAAATCATGCTTTTCCAAATCATGTCTAGGTCGAGCCCTGATAAGAGAGCAAAATCTTGCCCATGCTTCAGGCAATTTCTCTCCATCTTCCTGGTCAAAGCTATAAATTTTCTGTAAAGCAGCATGTTGAGCACTAGCAGAGAAGTATTTCCGAAAGAAAACATCAAGCAAATCACCTGGACTTTTAATAGAACCAGGAGGAAAATTATTATACCAAGTTTTAGCATCATACTTTAATGAGAAAGGAAAAATTTTAGCAACAAAATAAGTGCGCATCTTAACATCATCAGAAAACAGGCTACTCATAGAAGAAAGTTCATTCATATGTTCTACAACACTTTCTTTTTCAGTACCACAAAGGGTGTTTTCTCAACAATAGCTATATGAGATAGATCAAGAGAAAAATCATAATCTTTATCCTTAATGCATATAGGAGATGTGGCAAATTTAGGATCAGGAGATAGCTTTTGTCTAACAGTATATTGTGCGAGAAACTTTTTAATTTTTCTTGCATCAGCAGTAGCATTGCATCTATTAATAAAATCATCATTAAGCTCCACATAATCCTCATCAGGATCATCACTAGAATAATCAAGTTCAGGTGAATTAACAGGTGTAGCAGCATTTTCATTAGGAGTTTCAGTATTTTCAATTTGTCTAGACCTAGCAATTGTAGCATCTAGAAAGGATCCCAATGAACCACTATCATCAAGCACAACAGAAACATTATCAATATTATGAGAGTTTTCAGATTCAGCAGAAGTACCAGCAAGTGAAGCTTGCGGCGGTGAAACAAGTTGACTTATCACTGATGGTGAATCAAGAGTAGCAGAGGTACTCAGAGTTGTACCTTTTCTTGTAGTGGATGGTAATATGGCGACTTTAGGATCGCGAGATTTACCCATGATGGAGAATTTGCAGTGAACAATATAAATCCGAGTGAACCTCCAAATAAAGCTATGCTCCCCGGCAACGGCGCCAGAAAACAGTCTTGATAACCCACAAGTATAGGGGATCGCAATAGTCTTCGCGGGAAGTAAAATCCAATTTATTGATTCGACACAAGGGGAGACAAAGAATACTTGAAAGCCTTAACAGCGGAGTTGTCAATTCAGCTGCACCTGGAAACAGACTTGCTCGCAAGAGTTTATCAGTAGTAACAGTTTTATAGCAGTAGCAGTAGTGAAATAACAGCAGCAGAGTAACAGAGACAGCAGTAGTAATTATAGTAAACAACAGAATTAAAATACTGTAGGCACAGGGATGGATGACAGGCATTGCATGGATGAGAGAAACTCATGTAACAATCAAAGCAGGGCATTTGCAGATAATAATAAAGCGGTGTCCAAGTACAAAGTAATCCATAGGCATGTGTTCCATATATAGTCGTACGTGCTCGCAATGAGAAACTTGCACAACATCTTTTGTCCTACCAGCCGGTGGCAGCCGGGCCTCTAGGAAATCTACTGGATATTAAGGTACTCCTTTTAATAGAGTACTGGAGCAAAGCATTAATACTCCGTGAACACATGTGATCCTCACATCACTACCATCCCCTCCGGTTGTCCCGATTTCTGTCACTTCGGGGCCTTTGGTTCCGGACAGCGACATGTGTATACAACTTGCAGGTAAGATCATGAAACAATGCATATCATGATGAAATAATAACATGTCCAGATCTGAGATAATGGCACTCGGGCCCTAGTGACAAGCATTAAGCATAACAAGTTGCAACAATATCATCAAAGTACCAATTACGGACACTGGGCACTATGCCCTAACAATCTTATGCTATTACATGACCAATCTCATCCAATCCCTACCATCCCCTTCAGCCTACAGCGGGGGAATTACTCACACATGAATGGGAGAAGCATTGCTGGTCGATGGAGAGGCGTCGGTGGTGATGATGGCGATGATCTCCTCCAATTCCCCGTCCCGGCGGAGTGCCAGAACGGAGTTTCTGGTCCCCGAGACGGAGTTTCGCGATGTGGCGGCGTACTGGAGGGTTTCTGGCGACTTCGACTTCCTCCTCGCGTTTTTTAGATCGAAACCTTTTTATAGTCCAGAGGGGGGCGTCGGAGGCCAGCCGAGGGGGCCACACACTAGGGCGGCACGCCCCCCCTTGGCCGGGCCGGCCTGGTGTGTGGGGCCCTCGGGCCTCCACCTGGCTTGCCCTTCTGGCTCCCTGAGTCTTATGGTAAATTAGGCCCTTTGGTATAAATTCCGAGGATTTTCCCGAAAGTTGAATTTCTGCACAAAAACAAGACACCAGAGCAATTCTGCTGAAAACAGTGTTAGTCCGTGTTAGTTGTATCCAAAATACACAAATTAGAGGCAAAACAATAGCAAAAATGTTCGGGAAAGTAGATACGTTTTGGACGTATCACCCGTCGTCGGGAGGTTCATGCCGCCCTCAACACTTACCTCCCTACTCGCCAGGGTGTGCTTCTACGTGGCCTCGTCTGCTACACAAACACCGTTGAATGCATCCGTATGGCGCTCCCTCCTCGAGCCCCTACACGACCCAAACTAGCAGGCGGCGTCCCTTTTCTCCCGCGGGTAGGACTTCGGGGAACAGTCCGACATCCTTGCGCCCCTGCGCAACCCAGGAGAGGGTGTGGCGGCCCTTAATCGCGCTGCTATAACTTTGGGTAACGTCGGCTTCCTCACACCCCTACTCGACCTAGCCCATGAGGTGTAGCCCATGCTCGTGCCGCCACAACTCCTTCGAGCACCCACGTGCCTCTGTCCGCGCCGCCCAAGCAAAAATATAAATCTGAGGGGGGCGGCGGGGGGGGGGGGGGGTAGTGATGTGGGTATTACCCTTCGAGGTACTCGACATTGCACTACCCCGTCTGGCCCAGTAGGGACCCATCTGGAGCGTTGCAGCCCAAGAAGGTCCAAGACGTCTGTTGCAGCGGAGGAAAGATGGAAGGTGGCGATTTCTTGAAGTGCGAGGTAAGGAAAGATACAACATACTTGTAATTTAACCGAATCCAAGCAGAATTCTCGGGACCTGGCCTCCTATATGAATGCCACAAGAGGGCTGCCGGATCACTTCTTCACCTTACGCACGCACCAAACCCTAGCCACCTTGCCTCTCCGAGAGAACACATCTACGCAGTCCTTCGGCTGCCCCATTGTAATCAATATATTTCACCAGTAATGAGATCAGACATGCAGGATGTACAGATATTACCTCTACAAGGGCCCCGAACCTGGGTAAATCTTGCTCCCCGCTTATTTGATATCCAATTTCTAGCGCTAACATGTAGGTTTCCATCAACCCTAAGCCCTTTATGGTCCAAATAGCCCAAGTTGTTTCCACTGTGCGGGTATGTTCCACCACTTGGCCAAATCGTGGAGCAGATTTTGTTGAGACCAAGGCAGTGGCTCGGCTGGTATGCAGTGCCAGTTCTCGGCTTTCGCCCTCGGAGCTGGGTGTTCTGCCGGTCTTGCCACGAGAGGTAACTTTCTTGGTTTTCGTCACTGGTCCTTCGATTGCAACTTGTTGTTGTGGCGCCGGTTCTGAAGCGGATGTCGGCTCTGGTGGGGGCGTTGATGCACTAGAAGTTGCGGGTGGCACCGTTCCCGACTTAGTGGATGCCAGCGGTGATGGTGCCAGATTTGGTATTTCCGGCGGGAGTGTTGTTTGAACCACGAGGTCAGTGGTTGCAGGAATAGTTTCGGTGTCGGCACCCATAGTGTTGTCACCATGACCTTCGTCTCTCACCGGGGCCGAATCTGGGGCCCCGCCATGAAGATGTTCCTGTTCAGGAGTCATGGTCTCCTCCCTTCCACCGGGTATTCCTTCCGGCTGAATGGGACAAAAGAATGGGGTGCTAATGAGAGCGCCCGCTAAGGGAAATTGCTCCGGCGGTGGTGTTGCGGATCTCGTTGAGCTAGAGGAAGCAGGATCTTGGGCACGCCGCGTTGACGACGATGGAATTGTGATGGTAACTTTGGGTGTAGCTTTGGGGGTTCTTCCCGTAGCGGTCTGGTTTACCACTAGAGGGGCTCTGCAATAGGGTTGCCATCATAAGAAGATGTCAGTAAAAAAAGATTATGAGTACAAAAGAAAGAAAGATAGAAACAACAAAGACAAAAATAATGTAAGTAAAAGTGTGTCGGCAATAAATCTTACCCGGTGGACATTGGTGGTGCTTTGGGTGCTGTGCCGGCAACTCTCTTCCTCGTGGGCGGTGGCTTGTTGCCCGGTTTCTTGTGCCGTTTGACTGGTGGTGCCGCGGTTGTGCTGGCCTTGGCCGGGCTGCGCCTCTTAGTCGATTTCTTCTTTGCCTGAGCGGTGGCCAAGGGTGCTGCATTCTCCGCCACTTGTGCACTTGGATCGGCTGAAGCCGGATCCGACGGATATGCGTACGAGAGGGGCATGGTTACATATACCTCTAAAACAACGCATCATGGTCCTCTCAAGTCCAATTGGCAGGTGCCTTACTAGGTTTAGTGACTGTGACGGCATCGTCCAGTTCCAATTTGGGAGCATTCGCTACCGATTCCGGATCTTCGATATCTAGGTCAGTCCGGTCAGCCGGAAATATGATCACGACGTCTTCAGCAGCTTTACGGTCAAAGCTCTGCAAGTATAATAATGGAACGGTCAGAACAACTTGAAGAGATAAGGGCAAAGCATAGAGTATGTCAGAAATATACCTAGGGTGCCGGATGAGCAGGCTCGTGTGGCTCCTGATCAAACTCCCATTCCGGTTCCATGTGAGTTTGGGCGATGTCCTTCGTTTTCTTCAGGACCTCCGGCTTGCTCAGCTCGAAGGTCGTCATTCGATTTGGATCCATGCAACCGCCCATTTGATAAAACTTATGGGTATGGCGCTGCAGCGGGCTAATCCTCCGCGCAATAAAGGTGTGGAGAAGATCATCCGGAGAAGGAACGTCATTGTTGTGCATTTTCTGGATGAAGGTGTAGATCAAGTTGGTTTCGGTGTGGCCGTTGCCGAGGTTATAGGACCAGTGTACCTTATCAGTAGGAGTGTCGGCAACATGTGCCGGAAGATTGATCAAGTCCTCATCTCCGACATTCTTCACGTAGAATAACGTCTTTTGCCACTTTCGGGTCGAGCTCTATCTCACCTGCCGGAAGCCGGTAAGCTAGTTGCGGCGGGATGCGCTTTGTCTTACAGAGCCAAGTAACCTCAGCTAGCTCTACGTTGGTACCCTCCCAGCCGGCTCTAACATGAACCCTGACCTCAGCTCCCTCTTCAAACTCCTCATCCAAGGGGATGGCTGTTGGATAATCTCGGTGTATCCATCGACTCAGTGGGATTCGGAAGCTGTTGGGAATGAACCGGCCCCATGACAAATACGAAATCAACCAAGATCTTCAAAACAAGCAAAAAGAAGAGATTAGAGAAGAGAAGTGAAGAAATCCAAGGACTTAGGCACTCCAAGGCACGAAGAACATGAAGAACGTGGGAAGAATCAAATGCAATTGCAAAACATATCTTAGATCTAACATACCAGATAAGGGTGGTGCCGGTGGCAGTGTCTACTGCGGTGGCGACGGAGCTCACGGTGCTGGCACCGCTAGCGCGAATGCGGGCTTTGGCAGCGGGCGTGAACAGCGGCGGCGAGAGCGAGAAAGGAGTTCGTGCGGCGGTGGTCTCATTGAAGAAGAAGAAAGGAAGATCAAAGTAAAAATGACCTAAGGCCCGCATTATTTATAGCCCTAGGAGGAAATGGGCGCGGATCTAACGCGCCCACCGTCTCCGGAACCGCGCGTGTATCGCGGAACTGTCCAGTTAATGGAGGCACAAAGTGGGTCACATGGATCTCACCCGTCCGCATTTATATAGGCCCAGGGGGTCTCCAATAGTCCTTCTCACGTTGGCTTTGACCTAAAGAAGATCTAGAAACAAACGGGGACGGATTCTCTGAAGAAACACGTCTAGAAAGGTCTTTTTCGCCCTTTCAGGCCCGTGGTACGGGCGGACGGTACGGCCGGATATGCCCATACCGATGGTCATTAAACTTGCATATGCTTTTCGTATTTTGGTTGCCATTTCCTCGTACGAACTCCCATTTGAATGTTCTTTGGCTCGTTGAACTCGTATGGACGAGGGCTACAGAACCATATTATTATATATTTATTTTAAGATGATGGAAAAAATCACTTTTTCCACTCCTCAAATGACTAAGTCTGGTGCCCCTGTAGCTCTTTCATATTGCCCTCTCTTGACCCCTTTTTCCTTGCTTTGTGCATAGTTGTCCATAACACCTATAAACGTGTAAAAGAGAAAGGAAACATAATAAAATCCTAGTAAAACTACTAAATTTGCAATGCTCATATGGAAATGAACAAGAACTCGTAAGTATGCAAAATAGACGTGTATCTAGCTGGAGCATGAAATGGGTGACAATATGAGTAATAATAACCTTAAAAATCTTATTAAAATAATGCTAAATATCGAGCTATCATGGCCCTTTATGGATCACTTGCTATTGTAAGTCCTTTAGCATGCCATACAGTTACGCATTACTGTTTCTAGATTCTGCAAGCGCTCCAACTCTCGTTTCTTTAGAAATTCCGAGCCGTCGTCTTCTCCACAGTCAGGAGCTGCACCCTCGTTTATAATTTGAAACAATTCTTCTTCATGGTCTCTCCCGCCGTTCATAGC
Source organism: Lolium perenne (assembly GCF_019359855.2). Lineage (NCBI taxonomy): Eukaryota > Viridiplantae > Streptophyta > Magnoliopsida > Poales > Poaceae > Lolium > Lolium perenne. Next base: position 25,530,264 of record NC_067248.2, on the reverse strand, counting down.
TTAAGTAATACAGAAGAAAGATGTAAAAGAAGTTTTCCATTAACATAACTGCAGTAGTAAATGTAAATGGAGTGTGAAATAATAGAATAATAGAACAAGTTTTGTGAGCAATAATCCTATTTTTATTTCCTATTTCTATATTCTCCATCTCCATTTCTCCATTTTCTATTTCTATTTCTATTTCTAATTCCTATTTTCTATGTAATAATCCTGTTTTGCATTAACATAACTACAATATTACATATAAATGGAGTGTGAAATAATAGAATATAATAGAATTCTCCAACTCCATCTCCATTTCTATTTCTATTTTCTATGCAATAATCCTGAAAAAATCTAACCTATTTTAATCATATTTTCTATTTCGAAACAATAATCATATTCTATTTCCTATTTCTATTTCCTCCATCTCCATTTCTCCATTTTTTATTTCTATTTCTATTTCTACTTCCTACTTTCTACGCAATAATCGTATCTATTTGTAAGAAAAAATACTAAATAATCCTCAATAGTACTTTCTATTTGTAAGCAATAATACTAAATAATCCTAAATAATCTATATAGGAATTACAAAAGGAAAAAAGAGAAAAATTAACCGCCGGTGTGGGTAGCCGGCGGTTCACACGCCGGTGACCTCACAACGGCAGCGCTGCACGGAAGGAGGAGGGGTGGAGGAGGTGGCACCTCACCTACTGTCGTCGAGGATGGCGGCGGCGCACGCGGCAAGGGTAGGCCGGTGGCGGCGGCGTTGCGAAGGGCGGGCCGCGAAGATTGTCGACAACAGCGTGGCCAGGGGTGGGCCGCGAGGGTTGTCGAGGATGGCGACGGCGGAGTGACGTCTGGATGGCGAGAACGACGTCGTCGATGGTGAGAATGGCACGCAAGGCTTCGGCGAGGCGGCAACTGAGGTGTCCCGGTTTGTGTAACGAATCGGGAGGATGGTTTAGTCCCTGTTGATGATACCAACGAGACTAAAGGGTCTAATATTCCAGTTGGAGTCTCCAACATGGAATAACGGTCCAAACTTTAGTCTCGGTTGGTTATACAAACAGAGACTACAGGTAATTTTCAACTGCCGCTTTGTTCGCGGCGCAAAAGGACCTTTAGTCTCGGTTGGAGGTACCAACAATATTAAAAGTTCCTTTTTAGGGGATTTTCAATTTTTCCGCCTTTTTCACATTTTGCAAATTTTTAGAATATGAATTAAAAGAACTATTGCATAATTTAAAATATGGCAAAACTTTAAAGATAAAAATAATTTCAATTTAGAAAAATAATACAAAATAATTTTATATTTTTAAAACAAATGTTCTAACACGTCAAACTATTAACCTTTTTTCCATTTTCAATAAAAAATTCATTGAAACAATTGTTTTGCATAATTTAAAATATGGAAAAACTTTAAATAAGAAAAATATTTTAATTCAGAAAAATAATATAAAATAATTTTATGTTTTTCTAAAATAAATATTCTAACTAGCCAAACTATTAACCTTTTTTCTATTTTTCAATTAAGAATACATTAAACCATATGTTTGGCATAATTTAAAATCTGGCAAAACATTAAACACGAAAAATATTTTAATTTAGAAAAATAATTCAAGTTGTCTAAAATAAATGTTCTAACTTGCCAAACTATTAACCTTTTTGCCATTTTCAATTAGAAATGCATTGAAACAAATGTTTTGCATAATCTAAAATATGGCAAAACATTAAACATGAAAAATATTTAATTTAGAAAAATAATACAAAATAATTTTATGTTTTTCTAAAATAAAGTTCTAACAAGCCAAATAATTAACCTTTTTCGCATTTTTTCAATTAAAATGCATTAAATCATATGTTTTGCACAATTTAAAATCTAGCAAAACTTTAAAATGAAAAATATTTCAATTTAGAAAAATAATTCAAAATAATTTTATGTTTTATAAAATAAATATTCTAACTAGCCAAACTATTAACCTTTTCACTGAAGCAATTTTCCCTACCAACAATTAACGAGAACTGAAGTGCTAGTCACTCTTTGCCAAGAGCCCACTCGGCGTGGGCCTCCATTGAGCCCACCCTCGTACACTAGTAGAAAAAAAAGGGCTTTAGTCCCGGTTCGCAAGGGCCATTAATCTCGGTTGTGCAACCGGGACTAATTATGCGCGACTAAAGGCACCCCCTTTAGTCCCGGTTGCTTACGAACCGGGACTAAAGGCCCCGCCACGTGGGCGGCTCGCATGCGCCGGGGCGAAGGACCTTTAGTCCCGGTTTGTAACACGAACCGGGACTAAAGGCTATTTTGAGTTAATTTTTTTAATTCATTTGGGTTTCTAATTATTTTTTACTCCCTCTTTTTTTCTATTTTTTCAGAATTTCCGCTCCTTTTTTAATTCATTTGCATAGTTTAGTCTCTATCTCTAACTACACTTATCTCTAGTCAAATTACATACTCGTGGTCAAACTTTCCGCTCGATCACCCATCCTCCCACTACTCTAGCACTAGCACGCTTAACTTCTGAGTTCCATCCCGTTCCGCATCCAAGTGCTTCACGCGCATGTATGTGATAGTAGTATCATATCAATCCTATCAACATGTTGATCGAATAATTCTTTTAATAAAAAAGTAATGATGTAATAATAATCTTGAATAAATAAATAAACATTAACGTTTTAATTTGTATTATTTTTAATTTTATTAATTAATTATTTTTTTTGCCAAACCTAAAACCTAAAAATTTGAAAATCTAAAAATGGGTAAAAATGATAGTAATCTTTATATTTTAAAAAAATAAAAAAATATATAAAATCCGTAATTTATAGCAAAAACTAAAATCTTCCTGCTTTTGTATTTCCATTTTGATATATTATACGTTTTTTTTTCAACGTCGTATGCAAAAGTTGTTGTGGCTTTACCATTTTTTTCAAAACTTTTTGCAAAAAAGTGAAAATTCAAATTTGTTAATTTTCCCTAATACTAGGTTGCATAACATACAAGAATCTGAAAACATTTTATTTTTTTGAATTTTCTATCATTTTATTTTCTATTTTACAGTGCTAAAAAAAGCGATCCACGGGGGGGGGGGGGTGTGTGGAGGTGCGTGGGGGGCGAAAAATCAGAAAAAACTTTTAATCCCGGTTGGGGACACCAACCGGGACTAAAGGGTACCCTTTAGTCCGGGTTGGTGTCCACAACCGAGATTAAAGGTTCTTGCCCTGGACGCAGCCCACCGTAGCCCTTTAGTCCCGGTTGCCCCGAGTATTAGTCTCGGTTCACCAGCAGAACCGGGACTAAAGACCCATTAGTCCCGGGTCAAAGTATTTGGGGACTAATGGGTTGGGATGGAAGGTCTTTTTTCTACTAGTGGTATTTAAGAGCGACTCCGCTTAGTTAGTATGCGTGTGATAGGACCGGGATGGATTTTATGCTGCCATATTAAGAGCGTTTGTTTTTTTGGTCGTCTCTTGCGGAAGAGTTTGTAATGCTATTTTAGTAGCATGATGGATCATGCTTTTTGTTGGACTTTGATTTCTGTGTGTATTTAAATCTCGAGAGTAGGAGCTCCTTGAAGCTTCTGTAGTGGTGGTTATTTGATGTGGTGTCTAGATGTCCAGCAAATAGGAGATGCCCTGCCCAAAAAATTAGACTTGCTCAATCAGATTGGTACGTGAGCTAGCTAGTGCTAATTGAACCCATCCATGCATGCACAACCTGCCATGTTAAGCTTATATCGTTGGCAGCGCAATCAACTGTCACGCCATGCATATCTGCACAACCGTCCACCTCTAGCAACTCGCCGCGTATATTAATTGTTCTTTTTCCGCGTAGCACTCCAAATAATAACGTGATACGATGCGTGTATATACACAAGACCAGATAGTAGTCGGACTCCGAATTTCGGTCTTTATATACGCGCAGACGCTGGGTAGGTCGATGAGAAAACCAAGCGCGCGCGCATCGAAAAATCTACTCCTAGGATAAACTTGTCAAGACTCGGTAGCCATGGAACCGGAGTACGATATAATACAGTACTTGTTCAGAGTCCGGCGAGGAGAACTGTCGGGGTTTGGTCGAGCAGCAGCCGGCCGAGCCTGCTCATCGTCGACCGCTCCGGCGTATACTCCACGGCTCACGGCGGCTACATCCGCAAGACGCGCTACCATCGCTACCGCGCCCTGGCCATGGATCTCGCCCCTCTAGTCAAAGCCTACCGCTCGCTGCAAAAGCTTGGGATGAACCGCTGGCCGGAGCACGGCGAGGGAGCGAGGAAGGAGATCACACGGTGGAAGCACAGGGTGATGGACGCATACTGGGACGCCGCACCTGAAAAGCACAAGGCGGGCGCCATTGAAAGGTATTTCAGGGCGCGCTACAAGCACGGGATGCTCTACCCATTCCTGGCGTGCGTGGCCTCCGTTCTGGTTGGGTTCGGTCTGTTGCGGCTGATGCTGCACGGGATATCCAGGGCTGGCTTCCATCTCCTGTTGCAGCTTCTGGCCTTCGGCTTGTATGCATGGGTTCTCCTTCTCCTGACCGAGCGATTTGTCACGATTAGGTGGGCCCTCTCCCGCTCGGAGATACATGACGTGTTAGAATTTGAGTTGAAAAACTGACAGATATTTGTAAAACACTATATTTCACTTTGAACTATGCATATCTTTTCATAATGTTGTACTTACTCCATTCATCCAACTCGAGTTTGTCTAGATTACCATGTATTCGCCATACATGTTAATTTACACAAATCCGAGACACTTAATTATTTTCGAACATAGGAGGTATACAATTTATTAAGTGATCAAGTTGGTTAAAAAGTTCAGTGGCCTCCCACGAACAAACATCTCAGCTACATTCGTATCTGAATGGATAGCCGAATAGCGAGGAGCCAACCAGTGGTCTGATGCAAATGAACCTATTCGTCCTCGGCGACCAATCTTTGGACCAAATTTGGTCTCGATATGGGCCGAGGTGGACAGGTCCGAGCGTCCACTCGTCCTGTCTCGTGTTTGCTCTAGCCCACAAATCAGCCACTGAGCCCTCTATCGGGTCTGCTCTCCTCTCTCTTTCCCCCATATTTCCACTCACTCCGACGAGTGCCGCCGCCTGTCCTGCCTCCCCTCGCCTGCATACCCATGCGTAGATTGCCGGGAAGAGGGTGCCACCGGAAGGGCCACGAAGGACGGGATGCGCCCCCTGAAGTAGCTCCCCATCCTCTCGCGCATGGATAAGTGGAGGCGTCAGAGCGGCATCGTGAAATGGTAGAAACAACTAGGGTATAGATCGAGCTCGGTCGTTGCTGCTGTAACATGATGTGTTACCATTTCAGTTGACAAACCGACCATGTTTTTAATACTGTAATACAATTTATTTCACTTTGAACCATGCATATCTATTTTTTATCATTTTACTTAATTACCCCCTTTGTTCGGAAATAAGTGACTCAGATTTTTTAGATTCGCACCGAGTCACTTACTTCCAGACGGAGGTGCATAATTCGAGTGATCAAGTTGGTTCAAAAGTTGACCTCAGGGCTTCTCCAGCGGCATGACAAAAACAAACATCTCTGGTTGATACGTCTCCAACGTATCTATAATTTCTGATGTTCCATGCTTATTTTATGACAATACCTACATGTTTTGTTCACACTTTATAACGTTTTGATGCATTTTCCGGAACTAACCTATTGACGAGATGCCGAAGGGCCAGTTGCTGTTTTCTGCTGTTTTTGGTTTCAGAAATCCTACAAAGGAAATATTCTCGGAATCGGACGAAATCAACGCCCAGAACCTTATTTTTCCCGGAAGCTTCCAGAGGGCCAGAGAGGGACAAGAGGGGAGCCCTGGGGGCCCCACACATGGTGGCGGCGCGGCCCAGGGGGGGCGCCCCCCTAGTGTGAGGGGGCCCCGTGGCCCCTCCGACTCCGATTCTTCGCCTATTTAAGCCGTCCTGACCTAAATCTTCGAGACGGATTGACGAAACACCAGAAAACCTTCCAGAGCCTCCGCCATCACGAAACTCCAATTCGGGGGACAGAAGTCTCTGTTCCGGCACCCTGCCGGGACGGGGAATTGCCCCCGGAAGCCATCTCCACCGCCATCTTCACCGCCATCGCTGTCTCCATGATGAGGAGGGAGTAATTCTCCCCTGGGGCTGAGGGCTCTACCGTAGCTATGTGGTTCATCTCTCTCTTTGTGATCTAGTTGAATATCATCTATGTGTTACTCTGGTGATGTTATTAAAGTAGTCTATTCCTCCTCCATGATGTAATGTTGACAGTGTGTGCATCATGAAGTACTTGGTGTAGGTTATGATTGTGATCTCTTGTGGATTATGAAGTTAACTATTACTATGATAGTATTGATGTGATCTATTCCCCCTTTCATAGCGGATGTTGACAGTTTGCATGCTATGTTAGTACTTGGTATAATTGCGTTGGTCTATCATGCACTCTAAGGTTACTTAAATATGAACATCGAATGTTGTGGAGCTTGTTAACTCCGGCGTTGAGGTGCTCTTGTAGCCCTACACAATTAATGGTGTTTGTCAACCAACAAGAGAGTGTAGAGTAGTTTTATTATGTGATCAATGTTGAGAGTGTCCACTAGTGAAAGTATGATCCCTAGGCCTTGTTTCCGAACATCGAATCTCCGTTTGTTTACTGTTCTGTTGCATGTTTACTCGCTGCCATATTTTATTCAGATTGCTATTACCACTCATATTCATTCATACCACTTGTATTTCACTATCTCTTCGCCGAACTAGTGCACCTATACATCTGACAAGTGTATTGGGTGTGTTGGGGAGACAAGAGACTTCTTGTATCGTGATTGCAGGGTTGCTTGAGAGGGATATCTTTGACCTCTTCCTCCCTGAGTTCGATAAACCTTGGGTGATTCACTTAAGGGAAAACTTGCTGCTGTTCTACAAACCTCTGCTCTTGCAGGCCCAACACTGTCTACAGGAAAAGAAGCCAACAGTTGACAGCAAGCTATTTTCTGGCGCCGTTGCCGGGGAGGTAAGGTAAAAGGTATTCACATCCTCTGACTACTAAGCTATTTCCTAGCAATGTTGCCGGTGTGTGAGTGCTCGAAGCTATTTCCTTTAGATCCTGCATTTGCATCTTTTTGTTTCGTGTTTTCACTAGTTAGGCATAATGGAAAACAACAAAAAAATTAGTGAGCTTTTTAATCTATTTCCTGAGTTAAGACATGAACTATTTGATGCGAAAATTTAAAAACCTATGGAACCTTATTTGCATGCTAGTAGCAATGTTATTAGTATGAACGCAATTACTGCTAATGCTATGGAGAAGTCTAAGCTTGGGGAAGCTAGTTTTTATGATCTTTTTAGCTTCCCATCTTTAGGGGAGAAAATTTGCTCTGATAATGCTTTATCTCCCATATGCGATAACTCTAATGATCCTTGTGATATTTTAAATCCACCTACTGAAAGTACTTCTTTCAAGATACCCATGAAAATTATTGAATGTGTTATGGATAACCGCTATGAAGGGGATGGAACTATCCATCGCGGAGATCATTTACTGTTTTTGCATGAATTATGCGGGTTATTCAAGTGTGCAGGTATCTCTATGGATGAAGTGAGGAAGAAACTATTCTCTATTTCATTATGCAGTAAAGCGGCGCATTGGTATAAATTGCTGAAGAATAGTCATTCTCTTGGTTGGGAGCAAATTGTATCTCTCTTTTATTCTAAATTTTATCCTCCTCATGAAGTGCATATTGATAGGAATTACATTTATAACTTTTATCCTCTTGATGGAGAGAGTATTTCCCAAGCATGGGGGAGATTGAAGTCACTAATGCTCAAATGTCCCATTCATGAGCTCCCCCGTAATATTATTATTAATAATTTTTATGCAAGGCTTTCAGGACATCACAAGGACTATCTAGATGCATGTTTGGAGGGATCTTTCACAAGCAAGGAGGTTGAAGCTAGATTGGACCTTCTTGATCGGATTCAGTAGAATACTGAAGATTGGGAGAACGACAAAGGTAGAGAGTCAGGTATAAATTATGATTATGAATGCATTGAAACTTTTATGGATACTGGTAAATTTCGAAATATGAGTGCTACTTATGGTCTTGACTCTCAAGTTGCTGCAAATCTTTATAAAGCTTTTGCCTCTCATTTTGAATTGCCTAGGAAGAATTTTGATAAATATCATGAACCCTTTAAAGAGGCTTGCATGAAAAATGAAATTGTTATTAATGATTGCAATAAACATGCCCAAACTTCTAAAAATGCCATTTCTTATAAGCATGTTAATTGTTGTGGAATGCATAGACCCTGTGGAATTAATCAAATCAAAGATGAATATTGTATCCATCATATGAATGAAAAAACTAGAAAGTGGTCTAGGGCTCTAGATGATCTTGGTAAAAAAGTTTGTGCCCTCTATCCTTTTATTTGTGAACTTTGCCATAGAGCGAGTCATTTTAATTTTCAATGCTCCTCCAATGATAATTCGAACCCCATGAGTGCTGCAAATTTGTATTGTGATGATGAAATTACTCCTAATCAGCATGAAGAACTTACTTTATTTTTGTGGTGTGAAGAGTTATCAAGAAAAATCTCTTTGTTACATATGAGTGATCTTGATATTGATGATGTCCTGCATGGGTGTTTTTCTTATTGCATTGTTAATTGCCATACAAATACTTACATACAAAATATTTTAGAAGATGACACTTTGCCAAAATATGATAGGACCGCTGTGTGTTTTGAACTTATTAATGAAAAGGAGGAATCCTCCCAAGTTTATTCTATTGTTTCTGGAAATAAATCAGGTTATGTGGAGAAGCCTCCCTTCAAGCATCTTCCTCCTAAAGAAGGGAACGAGGAGAAGGAAGAGAAGAAGAAGAATAAGAAGAAGAAGAAGAAGAAGAAGAAGAAGGGGAATAAAGAGAAAGAGGTAATGGCATATCCCCGCGTGTATGAGATAACGATAGGTAACCATAAGTATGTTGCTCCTAATGATTATTATGATAATGAATCTGAGTACAATGATCTTCCTATTCCCTTTACCTACATTAGTGATCATAATTTGAAAGAGCACACTACTTTTGATATTAAAAATCTCTGGGAAACAAATTCTGAAAATGATGATGTTAATAACTGCCATAGTATCAGTACTATCCATGCTTCCTCCCATAATGATATAGAAAGCTCTAAGCTTGGGGATGAGGTGTTTGAAAATCCTTTTGCTACTGATCATTATATGTTTGATACATCTCCTTCTAGTAAAAATGGTGGTATGGTCACAGATGAACATACTGTGAAAGATAACTATTCTATATCTTATGATGACACTATGCCTCCAATATTTGATGATTATTATAAAGAATGCTATGATATAGGTTATAACTATCCTTATGAAACTTGTCATAGTTATGATTGGATTGCTAAAAACAATTCCCTTAGTATGCAACTTGTTTACCATGTTGAAATTCTTGATAATAATCTTGCTCCAATTACTATTAATGAGAAGAACTCTTCTTATGCCAAAATTAATGATACTTTTATGCATATGAACCATGATAAGAATGTTTTAAGTGATGGGTATATTTTGGATTTCATCAATGATGCTACTGAAAGTTATTATGAGAGAGGGAAACATGGCCATATGCATCTTAATAATATTAAGTTTCCCCTCTTTATGTTGAGAATCTTGAAGTTACTCGTGTCTTATCTTCTTATGCTTGTCACATTGTTCTTCATGAATTTATTTGTGTACAAGATTCCTTTTCATAGGAAGTGGGTTAGGCTTAAATTTGTTTCATACTGGCTTTTTGATGCTCTCTTTGCTTCAACTCTCATCCTTATGAGAGCATCATCATTAAAATCGCTGAGCCCATCTTAATGGCTCTAAAGAAAGCACTTCTTGGGAGATAACCCATGTTTTTATTTTACTACAGAAATTTTGTTTTATATTTGAGTCTTGGAAGTTGTTAGTACTGTAGAAACCTCTCCTTATCTTTATTTTATTGCATTGTTGTGCCAAGTAAAGTCTTTGATAGAAAGGGTGATACTAGATTTGGATTACTGCGCAGAAACAGATTTCTTGCTGTCATGAATTTGAGTAGTATTCTCTGTAGTTAACTTAGAAAAATCTGCCAATTTACGTGAGTAATCCTCAGATATGTACGCAATTTTAATTCAATTTGAGCATTTTCATCTGAGCAATTCTGGTGCCCCTAAAAAATTCGTCTTTACAGACTATTCTGTTTTGACAGATTCTGCCTTTTATTTCGCATTGCCTCTTTTGCTGTGTTGGATGGATTTCTTTGTTCCATTAACTTCCAGTAGCTTTGGGCAATGTCCAGAAGTGTTAAGAATGATTGTGTCACCTCTGAACATGAGAATTTTTGATTATGCACTAACCCTCTAATGAGTTTGTTTCGAGTTTGGTGTGGAGGAAGTTTTCAAGGGTCAAGAGAGGAGGATGATACAATATGATCAAGAAGAGTGAAAAGTTTAAGCTTGGGGATACCCCCGGTGGTTCATCCCTGCATATTTCAAGAAGACTCAAGCATCTAAGCTTGGGGATGCCCAAGGCATCCCCTTCTTCATCGACAAATTATCAGGTCACCTCTAGTGAAACTATATTTTTATTCCGTCACATCTTATGTGCTTTACTTGGAGCGTCTGTTTGCTTTTGTTTTTGTTTTTGTTTCAATAAAATTGGATCCTAGCATTCATTGTGTGGGAGAGAGACACGCTCCGCTGTTGCATATGAACACATGTGTTCTTAGCTTTATTCTTAATGTTCATGGCGAAGGTTGAAACTGCTTCGTTAACTGTTATATGGTTGGAAACAGAAAATGCTACATGTGGTAATTGGTATAATGTCTTGAATAATTTGATACTTGGCAATTGTTGCGCTCATGTTTAAGCTCTTGCATCATATGCTTTGCACCTATTAATGAAGAACTACATAGAGCTTGCTAAAATTTGGTTTGCATGATTGGTCTCTCTAGAGTCTAGATATTTTCTGGTGAGGTGTTTGAACAACAAGGAAGACAATGTAGAGTCTTATAATGCTTGCAATATGTTCTTATGTAAGTTTTGCTGTACCGGTTCATACTTCTGTTTGCTTCAAACAACCTTGCTAGCCTAAGCCTTGTACCGAGAGGGAATTCTTCTCGTGCATCCAAATCCTTGAGCCAAAAACTATGCCATTTGTGTCCACCATACCTACCTACTACATGGTATTTCTCTGCCATTCCAAAGTAAATTACTTGAGTGCTACCTTTAAAATTCCATTCTTTGTCTTTGCAATATATATAGCTCATGGGAAAATAGCTTAAAAACTATTGTGGTATTGAATATGTACTTATGTATCTTATTTCTTAATAAGTTGCTTGTTGAGCGATAACCATGTTTCTGGGGACGCCATCAACTATATTACCTTTGTTGAATATCATGTGAGTTGCTATGCATGTTCGTCTTGTCTGAAGTAAGGGTGATTTATCATGATCAAATGGTTTGAGGATGCATATTGTTAGAGAAGAACATTGGGTCGCTAACTAAAGCCATGATCCATGGTGGAAGTTTCAGCTTGGACACTAATCCTCAATCTCTTATGAGAATATTATTTGTTGTTGAATTCTTATGCATTAAAGAGGAGTCCATTATATGTTGTCTATGTTGTCCCGGTATGGATATCTAAGTTGAGAATAATCAAAAGCGAGAAATCCAATGCGAGCTTTCTCCTTAGACCTTTGTACAGGCGGCATAGAGGTACCCCTTTGTGACACTTGGTTAAAACATATGCTATGCAATGATAATCAATCCAAGCTAATTCGGACAAGGTGCGAGCACTATTGGTAATCTATGCATGAGGCTTGCAACTTATAGGATATCTTATACATAACACATATGCTTTATTACTACCGTTGACAAAACTGTTTCTTGTTTTAAAAATAAAAGCTCTAGCAGAAATATAGTAATCCATGCTTCCCTCTGTGAAGGGCCATTCTTCTACTTTATGTCAAGTCAGTTTACCTACTTCCTTCCATCTTAGAAGCAAACACTTGTATCAATTGTTCATTGATTCTTACATGCTTGCTTATTGCACTCATTATTTTACTTTATGTTGACAATTATCCATGAGATATGCATGTTGAAGTTGAAAGTAACCGCTGAAACTTATATCTTCCTTTGTGTTGCTCCAATGCCTTTACTTTGAATCTATTGCTTTATGAGTTAACTCTTATGCAAGACTTATTGATGCTTGTCTTGAAAGTACTATTCATGAAAAGTCTTTGCTATATGGTTCCGTTGTTTAATCATTGTCTTTACCATTGTTTAGAATTGCTGCATTCATCTCATATGCTTTGCAATAGTATGATTAAGATTAAGTTGGTGGCATGTCACTACAGAAATTATTCTTTTTATCGTTTACCTACTCGAGGACGAGTAGGAACTAAGCTTGGGGATGCTGATACGTCTCCAACCTATCTATAATTTCTGATGTTCCATGCTTGTTTTATAACAATACCTACATGTTTTGTTCACACTTTATAACGTTTTGATGCATTTTCCGGAACTAACCTATTGACGAGATGCCGAAGGGCCAGTTGCTGTTTTCTGCTGTTTTTGGTTTCAGAAATCCTACAAAGGAAATATTCTCGGAATCGGACGAAATCAACGCCCAGAACCTTATTTTTCCCGGAAGCTTCCAAAGCGCCAGAGAGGGACCAGAGGGGAGCCCTGGGGGCCCCACACATGGTGGTGCCGCGGCCCAGGGGGGGCGCCCCCCTAGTGTGAGGGGGGCCCGTGGCCCCTCCGACTCCGACTCTTCGCCTATTTAAGCCGTCCTGACCTAAATCTTCGAGACGGATTGACGAAACACCAGAAAACCTTCCAGAGCCGCCGCCATCGCGAAACTCCAATTCGGGGGACAGAAGTCTCTATTCCGTCACCCTGTCGGGACGGGGGATTGCCCCTGGAAGCCATCTCCACCGCCATCTTCACCGCCATCGTTGTCTCCATGATGAAGAGGGAGTAATTCTCCCCTGGGGCTGAGGGCTCTACCGTAGCTATGTGGTTCATCTCTCTCTTTGTGATCTAGTTGAATATTATCTATGTGTTACTCTGGTGATGTTATTAAAGTAGTCTATTTCTCCTCCATGATGTAATGTTGACAGTGTGTGCATCATGAAGTACTTGATGTAGGTTATGATTGTGATCTCTTGTGGATTATGAAGTTAACTATTACTATGATAGTATTGATGTGATCTATTCTCCCTTTCATAGCTGATGTTGACAGTGTGCATGCTACGTTAGTACTCATACATCGAAATTTCGTTGCTCGGCCAGATGCTCGAAATTAGGTTAGGTTAGAGCGAGCTCCCGCCGGTGGTACACCATGGTGGAGAAGGATGAGGCGGAGGACCTCCTCTCGTACGGCTCCTCCTCTCAACGATCCTACTCCGACCTAGTCCGGGACGCCCAGCACTGTGCGCGCGGCATCCCCGGATGTGGTTCATCCTGGTGGTGGTGGTTCAGCTGTGGAGCGCCCGCAATCTGCTCGACGCTTGGCCTCAATGATTTCGCGGCTGGAGGCGCCGCGCGTGGAGTTTGCTGGTGCAAGGCGTGGCCTTGGTGGGCGCAGGGGACCTCAGCCCAAGCAGCAGCGCCGCTGGGCGCCACTCCCATCCATCTCCGTGCCGGCGGGCGTGCCGGCAGGCTTGGCAGGGCTCTGCTTCAACTGCGTGGAGCCGGGGCATGTGGCCGGATGCTGCACTGGCCCCTGAACTGTAAGAGTGAAGAGCACGTGGCGCGGCAATGTCCTGTCCCGCCCCGCCCGTCGCTGGTGCCGTGGCTGTCAGCGTGCCGCCGCCGCGGGCTGTTCCGCCGCCCCCTCCGCCACCTCGGGTTGAGCCTTCGACATCCGTGGCGGTGGAACATGCTCCGGAGGCACCACCGGCTGCGCCCTATCGGCTGCCGGCGCACTTGCGCTTGGGTGGGCGCGGCCAGGCGCCCGACGCTCGTCCTTCCATCATGGACCGCTTGGGCGGGGCTGGAGCTGCTGCGAGTACTGCTTGGCCGAATAGTACACAAATAACACTACACCGTGGCTAGAGGCTGAAGCGTTAGGATCATACTGCTTGGCCGAATAGTACACAGATCATATACATACGCTCCGTATAAAGATCATACACGTTGAGCGAAGCCGAATAATACAGAGGTCATGTGTACGCTCCCTGTATAAAGATACTATCATGTCCGAGTCGGAGTAACGCTTTTATCGAACTATCCCAGCCAGTTGATGTGTGTATATAATCCACAGATATGTACGTTCCGTAGGTCCGTGAAAAATCAAGCGCGCGCGCGCGGAGACTCGAGACCAACCAGCCATGGAACCGGAGTACGATATAATACAGTACTTGTTCAGAGTCCGGCGAGGAGAACTATCGGCGTTTGGTCGACGCAGCAGCCGGCCGAGCCTGCTCATCGTCAACCGCTCCGGCATATACTCCACGGCTCACTGCCGCTACATCCGCAAGACACACTACCACCGCTACCGCGCCCTGGCTATGGATCTCGCCCCACTAGTCAAAGCCTACCGCTCGCTGCAAAAGCTTGGGATGAACCGCTGGCCGGAGCATGGCGAGGGGGCGAGGAAGGAGATCACACGGTGGAAGCACAGGGTGATGGACGCGTACTGGGACGCCGCACCTGAAAAGCACAAGGCGGGCGCCATTGAAAGGTATTTCAGGGCGCGCTACAAGCACGGGATGCTCTACCCATTCCTGGCGTGCGTGGCCTCCGTTCTGGTTGGGTTCGGTCTGTTGCGGCTGATGCTGCACGGGATATCCAAGGCTGGCTTCCATCTCCTGTTGCAGCTTCTGGCCTTCGGCTTGTATGCATGGGTTCTCCTTCTCCTGACCGAGCGATTTGTCACGAATAGGTGGGCCATCTCCCGCTCGGAGATACATGACGTGTCAGAATTTGAGTTGAAAAACTGACGATATTTGTAAAACACTATATTTCACTTTGAACTATGCATATCTTTTCACAATGTTGTACTTACTCCATTCATCCAACTCGAGTTTGTCTAGATTACCATGTATTCGCCATACATGTTAATTTACACAAATCCGAGACACTTATTTTCGAACATAGGAGGTATACAATTTATTAAGTGATCAAGTTGGTTAAAAAGTTTAGTGGCCTCCCACGAACAAACATCTCATCTACATTCGTATCTGAATGGATAGCGGAATAGCGAGGAGCCAACCAGTGGTCTGACGCAAATGAACCTATTCGTCCTCGGCGACCAATCTTTGGACCAAATTTGGTCTCGATATGGGCCGAGGTGGACAGGTCCGAGCGTCCACCCGTCCTGTCTCGTGTTTGCTCTAGCCCACAAATCAGCCACTGAGCCCTCTATCTGGTCTCCTCTCCTCTCTCTTTCCCCCATATTTCCACTCACTCCGACGAGTGCCGCCGCCTGTCCTGCCTCCCCTTGCCTGCATAGCCATGCGTAGATTGCCGGGAAGAGGGTGCCACCGGAAGGGCCAGGAACTCGAAGGACGGGATGCGCGCCCTGAAGTAGCTCCCCATCCTCCCGCGCATGGATAAGTGGAGGCGTCAGAGCGGCATCGAAATGGTAGAAACAACTAGGGTCTAGATCGAGCTCGGTCATCGCTGCTGTAACATGATGTGTTACCATTTGAGTTGACAAACCGACCATGTTTTTAATATTGTAATACAATTTATTTCACTTTGAACCATGCATATCTATTTTTTATCATTTTACTTAATTACCCCCTTTGTTTGGAAATAAGTGACTCAGATTTTTTAGATTCGCACCGAGTCACTTACTTCCAGACGGAGGTATAATTCGGGTGATCAAGTTGGTTCAGTTGACATCAGGGCTTCTCCAGCGGCATGACAAAAACAAACATCTCTGGTCCATTCATAACCTGATAGTCCGACGCAAACGAATCTAAGTGTAGCCGGAAGAAACTAAAGCGAATTAAACTCTAAAATAGGCGAATTCGACAAAAATAACCCTTGGGCGAAAGGATTGGCAAAAATGGACCGTCGGCGAAACTATTTCGCAAAACTAACCCTCGAGTGCCGCGCCTGCCAACACGGCTTTGCAATCCTCTGTGCCACGCCCTAGTGCTCGGCGCGGCAGGAGTGCCAGCGTGGCCTGGCGGGCCCCGGTGCGCGGTAGTGCAACGTCCCGGGCCAGGGCGCGGCACGTAGACGTGCAACGCCGGCACCGGGGCGCGGCACTAGCGCACGCTTAAGGCCGCCAAGGCCCGCCCGAGCCGGTCAGTTCTTCCCTATTTCGTTAGGGTTCCAGACCGGGGAGGCACCAGGCGGCGCGGGAGGCACCAGGCGGCGGCGGTGGCGGCGGCGTCGGGGGCGGCTGCTGTCCTCTCTGTCCCTCCTCCAATCCACCCTCTCTCCCTCCTTCAATCCGGGATCTTGCTCCCCACCTTTCTCCAAGGTATTTTCCCTCTCAATCCCCATCTATTTTATCCGAAAATGTGAAGAAATTTGTCAACCTAGTTCATGAATAGTTCTAGAAACCAATTTTGTAGCATGGCCATAGTAAATGTGTGACTATTGTTTAGTTTATTTGTGGCCTAGATTTTGAAGTAAAATGCTCACATATTAGCTCTTGGGAAACCCTAGTTCATCAAGATATCTAGAAATTTATACCCATTTTAATCTTGTAGGATGTGAATAGCATTTGTGTTCATATTGTTTGGGTCTTGTGTGCTAGAATTTGTAGTGACATGGTCACATATTATTTTATATTTTGTCACATTTGCTCACATATTAGCTCTAATGTTGTTACTATTGCTCACATATGTGTAGGATGTCGCTTCTCGAACCTCATTACGATACTAGACACCGTGCGTACTTAATGTCCGAGAAGAAGCAGGTAATAGAAATAAACCTAGTGGTACATATTATTTTCCAATGCTATATGCATATGTAATAATAAGGCTTCTATTTGTGTAGGTCTTTGGACCCCTCCGACTTAGGTGTCACGAGGCCTCGTCCTTACAGAAGATGCCATACGATGAGCGATACACGGAGTACATCGAGCCGCTAGGTCTACTTCCATTCATCCATATGGTGACCCGGCGGACACCGAGCATGAACCCTTCCGCCATCACTGCTCTTGTTGATCGCTGGAGACCGGAGACGCATAGTTTTCACCTCCGAACCGGTGAGATGACCGTGACTTTGCAGGACATGTCGATGATACTTGCACTCCCCATTGAGGGGAAGCCACTATGTATCGACACATCTTGTGAAGACTGGCGTGGCAAGATGTTTGACCTTATTGGCAAGGCTCCTGATGAGATTGGATCTCACAGAACTTCAAGACATGCCCGGAGGGAGCCAGCCGTGATGTGATTAAGCTATACGCACGTGTGTATGTGTGGTATGTTATCACGAGAACTCTATTTCCTGACTGCAGTGGGAATACCGCTCAGTGGCACTGGTTGAAGGCGTTAACCAAAATGGAGACTAAATGGAGTTGGGGTTCGGCGGCATTGGCCTTCTTGTACCGCCAGGTAATCACTTGTATCAACCCTAACCCATTTGTACATTACATCTTCATTTTGGGACAAGACTAATATTTGTTCCCTTTTTGTGTAGTTGGACGAAGCTTGTTGCAGGATCGGTAAGGACGCTTGCATTGGTGGTCCGTTGCTTCTTCTATCGATTTGGAGCTGGGAGCGCTTCCCTGTCGGAAGGCCTCGTGTTCTCGATTACAAGAAGTACAATGATCACGGCAACCAGTTGCGGCGACCCACTTGGGCTTATCAGTGGGACATTGTCTCCGAGTTCAGTGGCGACCCAATAGCGGCCTATCAGACGTACACCAACGAGTTTGATAACCTAACACCGGAGCAGGTGAATATTTTCATCCCATAAGTCCAATGCACGGTGTTTTTGTAACTTTCTTTTTTTACATCATTGTGGTACGATGTTGGTGGAATGGGAGCCATATGGTCCTCGATCGCAGCTTGGTAACGCTTCAACATTCACACTTAACCCGGCTTGCATGGCGGAAGCTCATCTTTGGTATCTGCATTGTCCCTTGGTATGCATGTGGGCCGTTGAGCATCATATGCCACAGCAGGTTATGAGACAATTTGGATTACTTCAGCCTTGCCCTCCTGAATGGAAGGACACGAGTATAGTACTTCACGGGTGAGACCTCCTTTGTAGCTCTTTGTAAATTGATGTATTTTCCATTCGCATCATTGACATGGGTTTCTCCATTTGCAGCATTGACAGGAGGAGGACCAAGAAGACGGATTGGCACAACATTCATAAGAAGCATGTGAAGAAATTCGTCATGCGAGTGGAGGAACAGAAGAAAGCGAAAGGAATCCAATATGAAGAACATAGCGAGGATGCTTTCAACCAGTACCTCCGTTGGTTTCTTGACAACACTCGTGTTCAGATCCTTCCGGACGCTTATGGGCATGAGATTTTGGAAGAGCCCTTGATATTCGACGATATTGCCACCCTCAAGTACAACAAGCTTGTTAGGGAAGGGCGCCAAACCTCTTTTGCTCCAATGCTCGTGCTTGGCATCTTTTCCATCCATCCTCATTCCTCGGCACATGTGAGTTGATACACAACTAGATATGTGCCAATCGGGACCTCCCTTCAATGGTCTTGCACGCACAACCCAAGGGCATCCATCCTCCTCGCATTTAACTGTGTAACGTTGCTTGACGTTCGAGTGAACCACCTTGTACGGACGATGATGCTTCACCGAGTACTCCTTAAGCCAATGCTTCAACTCCAACAATGTTGAGAACTTTATCCCGGAAGCAATCCCATTCATCGCGTGATTATCATCCCGGTGAGAAATAGGTCTCGGTCCAAGCACTACACCCATACCGCCATCAACTATGGCTTCATCCGCAAGACTAAGATCATGAAACAAGGGTACCCGATGATCTCGTCCCAATACCTTCTCGTGGGCTTCCGCCTCCTTGGCCGTGAATCCCTCTTCATCAATTTCTTCATCGGGTCCATCATCATCTGAGTCTGATGCATAGCATCGACTATACGGGAGCTCACGGTCCATATTTTCTTGGATATAATACTTATCCAAATCTCCAACATTGTTCTCGTGAAGCTCAACCTCATTCCCATCTTCTTCCTCCTCATCATTTGCCTCATGATTACAACGAGGCTCGCTTATTTCCTCTTGGTTCAAAGGTTGATGACTCGTACCATTCAACGGGGAGGCAAGCCGGTTCAAGTCCAAGTGCAAAGCTGTATCAAACTTTTTCGTGGCAAACAACTCAAGAGCCTTATCTAGTGATTCTGCCACAACCTCCTTGTATGCAACCCAACGTAGCTCCGAGTTGATACGCATTGTCTTCCAACGAACATGCATTCCAAACCCCGCATTATGTCTTCCCTCCAACTCAACTACATAACTCGGGTCCATCCAATTCAAATCAATCCTAACTTGTTCCAAGACCTCCGCATAATTAGGGCTACGCTCGAACACCAAGTCAACCTCATCCGGGTCCGGGTCAATGTTTCCTTTCAAAAAAGAGTCCTTGTCCACATGATGAACATGGACAATTCTCGCCATCCCTAAAATATACAAACATACAACGAACCGCTTTATATACACCAACCAAACATTAATCCTAACCCTAATCATAACAAATCATAACAAAAGCATATCAATAGCACTAACCCTAACCTACCAATCTTAAGCAAAATGCATCATATACACCATAGGAGTCCAAAATTGGCCAAAACAACTAGACATTTCAAACATTTGGGTCAATTCATATATTTTGAGATTCCAAGATTGGGACATGTGCAACAACAAAAACAAGAATCCAATAGGTCAAAAACAAGAGAAATGAGGGAGAGCACCTCTACGAACTTGGAGGGTTTGAAATCCATAGAGAAATGCCTCAGATCTGTGAAGTTTGGGTGGAGATTAGAAGAGGGGGAGAGAAAACCCTAGCAGGCGCCGCCACTCCTCTCAACCAGCGAAAAGGGAAGAACTGACCGGCTCGGGCGGGCCTGGGCGGCCTTAAGCGTGCGCCAGTGCCGCGCCCCCGGTGCCGGCGTTGCACGTCTACGTGCCGCGCCCTGGCCCGTGGCGTTGCACTACCGCGCACCGGGGCCCGCCAGGCCACGCTGGCACTCCTGTCGCGCCGAGCACTAGGGCGTGGCACAGAGGATTGCAAAGCCCTGTTGGCAGGCGCGGCACTCGAGGGTTAGTTTTGCGAAATAGTTTCGCCGACGGTCCATTTTTGGCAATCCTTTCGCCCAAGGGTTATTTTTGTCGAATTTACCTCTAAAATACAGCAGGAAATTATTGTAATTACATATTTATTGTAAAAAATGGGCATACCTAAATCACCATCACCTATTAAACTAGATGATACCCCGCGCGTTGTTGCGGTAATCTATGGTACACAACATAATTTATTAAGCACCAATTAGAAACAAATGGAAATCATTCTTTTAGTCATGTAACATTACATTTGGAAAATCTATTTTTGGAAAAAAAGAGGATGAGGCCGATATGTAATTCCTAATTGTCATCTATAAAATCCACTTTCCCGAAGCTAAAAGTAAATCGAGAACTACATGTTAAACCGGTGATCACATTGAAGATCCGGGGAATGCAAATTTTGTTAGTTATACATTTGGTAGTGTGAAGTGCCGGTTCCATCTGGAAGTAAAATACATGCATATTTGTCTTGGGCAGAAAGGTAGCAACGTGATACGATATCACAATTCGTCTTTCAAAAAGACAGCTGGCGAATGACATGTGAAAAAAATTCTATTACCAGATAGCACATGTGAAGAAGCTATAGGTGGCTAAGTATGTAGGAGGGAGAACACATAAAATATTTTAACAAATGGACATTATTTGTAAACAATAATATCTGACCATGTAAAGTCATGTAATAGGAGGATTACATATCTTACACAAATCCCTCAAACGACCAAATTACTGTGAGCAAACAAAGTTTGTTGGCCCAATCATATATTTAGTCTGAACATTATAAGAAGCATTAGAGGAATGTTGCCGAAGTTTCAGATGTGTAAAAATTAACTGAATGTTATCAGCAACATATCCAGAGGAAGAAAGGATTAGCATGTACCTGAAATCAAAGCTTCCTCGCTGCCACTTGTGTGTCCTTATGTTCTCTCATATTGCTCAATGATGTATATATCTGTTGCAAATAAAAAAAGAAAATTATTAATGCTATGATATTACAGGCCATACTGGTGTCACAGTTGGTGAAATGGAATTTCATTAACCTGGACAAAGCATATCTTGATCTAGCTGACAGAATTATAATTGAATAGTGAATTAGAGATACAGGGGTTTTAACCTGAGGATAGAAGAGAGAAGTTTTTACCCATTTCATGAATTATCTGTTACGCAATCTAGCCAACTTCAACCGGATGAGTTAAAAACAAAAACAAAAAAAACCGGATTAGTTCAGACCAATTAGTAGATACTAAATTAATCAAAATAAAATATAGTTTGGCTTTGTAAAAGTAAATCCATGTCAACTGATGCCCAGTTGTACATAGCATGTACATTGAAAAGGAAATCAGCATTGCATCACAGGAAAACACATGTGCAGGCAGGATGTCGTTGCCGTAGTGGAGGAAGAAAGAAGCAATCTGCTACTGGCTCACCTTGTTGATGCACTTCACGCGCTCACCTCATTGTGGTGTCTCGGATAATATTGTGGCAGTGAATTCGCAATCTCGCTACATTGATGACCTGACACTACGCGCCTGTCTCCGTAACCTGTTCCCTCTACGTCGCCTTTCGTCTTGTCGTGGCGGTCCCCAAGACGTCGTTTCTTTAGTTCAAAATCCTATGAGAAAATATGAACACATTCTCAACAGAGAAAACCAACTTTGCGCCAGATCTTGCAATAACAGAGTGGAAAAATATAAGGTCAACCTCAAATCCTATGAATAATTGGCAGGATGAGCTCACCGATGGTTGAGGTTTGGCGACAATGTACATCACAAGCTGGGGGCAGTTTGCCGGTAAAGAAAGCCTAGGCGGCTAGCAGGGTGTGAGGATCTCTGAGGTTGCTCATACTTAGATTTGGATCAAGCAAATAAAAATCCAGAAATAAGGTTGGATATGTACCAATAGTAGTCCTCAATTTTAGGCTCATGCGTGTGCAGCAACGAAGGATCAGCAAACAGGAGGGCTTTGGCATCCAAGCTAGTTGTGCAGCACCTGAAAAACTGAAAAGTTGCGATATAGTAAGAAGCAATATTCGTAGGGGAGAAGAAAGGAATGAAAGGCTCACCAAATGGAAGAGCATGGCATAGAAACAGGATAAATATAGACGAAGTTCTCATATGCCTCCATTCATCTTCCGTGCAACTGTTCTTCACGGAGATAGTGGGGAAAGGAAGCGGATGCGTCGTCTTTAATGGAGAAGACAAATCCCCAGTGCATCTGTCCTTTGGATACCTGAGCAGCAAAGATCGATGGGGGGAGGGTCCGCGCGCGTTGTCCTCGCGAGGAAGGGCAGCAGGCGATTGATGTCCGTTCGGGGCTAGCGCCTGGAGGGGAAGGGCGACGCGAGCGTGTTGGTCTGGGCCTCCGTTCGGGCGTGGCGTGGAGGGGAAGGGCGACGGGGCGCGCCTCCGTTCGGGCGTGGAGTCTGGAGAGGAAGGGCGACGGGGTGTGTCGGGGCGTGTCGGTGTGGCCACAATTTTAAAACAGTGACGTGGCTCGCCGTGAGACCAGCAAAATGGAGCCAACTATTAAGAAAGAGAAGATGCATAGTTAACATACATAGAAATTTCGTTGCTCGGTCAGATGCTCAAAATTAGGTTAGGTTAGAGCGAGCGCAGAGCGACCCTCCCGCCGGTGGTACGCCATGGTGGAGAAGGATGAGGCGGAGGACCTCCTCTCGTACGGCTCCTCCTCTCAACGATCCTATTCCGACCTAGTCCGGGACGGCACACCCAGCACTGTGCGCGCGGCATCCCCGGAGGTGGTTCAGCCTGGTGGTGGTGGTTCAGCTGTGGAGCGCCCGCAACCTGCTCGACGCTTGGCCTCAACGATTTCGCGGCCGGAGGCGCCGCGCGTGGAGTTTGCTGGTGCAAGGCATGGCATTGGTGGGCGCAGGGGGCCTCAGCCGAAGCAGCAGCGCCGCCGAGCGCCACTCCCGTCCTTCTCCGTGTCGGCGGGCGTGCCGGCAGGCTTGGCAGGGCACTGCTTCAACTGCGCGGAGCCGGGGCATGTGGTCGGATGCTGCACTGGCCCCCGATGATGTCTGAACTGTAAGAGTGAAGAGCACGTGGCGCGGCAATGTCCTGTGCCGCCCCACCCGTCGCTGGTGATGTGGCTGTCGGCGTGCCATCTCCGCGGGCTGTTCCGCCGCCCCCTCCTCCACCTCGGGTTGAGCCTTCGACGTCCGTGGCGGTGAAACATGCTCCGGAGGCACCGCCGGCTGCACCCTATCGGCTGCCGGCGCACTTGCGCTTGGGTGGGCGCGGCCCGGCGCCCGACGCTCGTCCTTTCATCATGGACCGCTTGGGCGGGGCTGGAGATGCTGCTCGTGGCTCTGTGGATGCCGGTGGACCGGTGCCGCGGACAGCTCACGCACGGGAACCAAACTTGGAGGTGGAGACACCCTTTGAGCGCGGCGTGCGCATGGAGCGCGCCATTCGGAACGCCTCGGCTGGTCGGACTGCGGAGGAGCAGGGCGAATCCTCTTATGCCCGGGTGATGTGGCAAGAGCATGAGCTGCGCGAGGCGGCGCTCGCCTCGGTCGTGGGTGTCCAAAGGGCCAGCAGCGGTGGCCGGATGGTGGATGTCCCTGCGGAGATCAGTGCTGCTAGTCCGGCACGGGAGAGCTGCATCAGCTACCGCTCTCACGAGGTGGACGAGGCGGAGCACATGCTCAAGTGGGGGCCGGTCGCGTTCGTGTCCGGCACCAGGCGTGCCATGAGCTGCTCTGCGGCTTCGGCGGCGGTGCTGGAGCGGTTCCCGACACCGGATGCCCATGTTTACGTGCACATATATTGGTCGTTTGACATGTTGATCGTCTTTGACTCCAGGGCCAAGTGCAATGTCTTGCTGGCGGCTGATCCTTTCGACGAGCGCGGTTTCTCTTTGCCTATTGGCGTGTGGAACCGGCAGCGCCAAGCCACCAGGCCTACGATACGCTACAGGGTGCACATGGAGGTGGTTGGATTGCCAGCGGTGGCGTGGAACCTGACCACGGCCAGGATGATCTTGGGTTCCTCTGCATGGGTGGAGCGCCTTGGCACGGAGACGGCGAGCAGGGAGGATATGGGTAGCTTCATGATCACAGCGTGGACCGATGACCCAAAGTTGATACCCAAGTCCAAGGAGATCTGGGTGGTTGAGCCTCTATGCTTTGGTGATGAGGATGACGATCTCCTCCTCCCCGTTGAGGCCTTGATACCCGAGGAGGTGGCCTTGTTTGGGCATGAGGCGACGGTACACCTTATGCGCGTTGAGGACCCAGTTGGAGTGGTGGGCGGCCCCTCCCCGGATGTGGATCGTGGCGAGGACCACGGCGACGACCGCGGCGACGACTGTGGCCGCGGCGGCTTTGGCCATCCCGGAGATGAGGGGGCGCGTCCTCCCCGTGGAGAACCTCCCGACCTAGACCGTGGTGGGCGCCCGAAAGGTGGGTCGGCGCAGCATCCGCCGCGCCGGTGGCGTGGTGGCTCGGAGCACAGGGTGGCGGTGGGTTTCTCGACCACCGTTCAGCCCTGGCCTCGGCGCGACGGCATTGACATCGACTATGACGGTGGGCTGAGGCAGCAACAACAAGTGGACGAGGTTCCCGCTTCCGTTGGCATGGATCAGAGCTTGGTGCGGTGGCCTGTGGGTGGCGCCGGGCGGTGCCCCTCTCCGGCAAGCAGCTCCAGCTTCGGGAGGTCCTCTCCATCCGACGTGGCTGCGTCCGCCAACCGGCCCCAGTGTGAGCCGCACCAATTCCATGAGGAGAGCTCACCTTGGTTCCATGAGGTGGACATGGGCCCGCACTGGCCCAAGGGGAGCCCTGTGCTTTAGGTTGTTGACGAGGAGCTATGTTCGCCGAGGACCGATGTCCCCTGGTGGGCCGCTCTCGCCATCGTCCTCGGACTGCTCCCGTGGCTCTGGAGGCTTCGGCTCGCCGCTCTCCTTCTTCACCGTCGAGCTCTCGCAGGACGCTGCCCCTGGCGCTGCGCGCGTAGAGCTAGAGGAAGGGGAGATTACCCCAGGTGCGGGTACTACGGTTCCGGGGGCGGATGCTACTGCAGCTGCTGCATCGCTGGAAGATGTTATGGTCAGTCCGCCGGCTGCTGCACCACAGGTGGCTATTGAATTGCGCCAGTGTCCAGGGGGCAGGCGCCTTCTACCGCAACATCGATCGACCTTGACTTGCGGCTGGCGTCCTTCCGCGACCGATGTCGCCAGCAGCGCGCGGCCCTGCTGCCAAACCCGGCGCCGAAACGCCCGCGCAAGAAGAGGACTCCACCCTCCATGGTCCGCCATAGGTGAAGGGTGGCCAGCCGGTATGCTGCTCGTACTCCTATCAAGCAGCATCAGAAGTCCCTTATGCTGCAGCTGGGGATCGCCCGCGAGGGTGAGGTGATTGGCGATGAGGCGTTGGAGGTGTACTTGAGTTACTTTAAGAAGCCCATGTATGAGGAGGATCTGACCGCTTGTTTGGCTCTGTTTGGTTGGCTGCCATCGGCACTACCGCTTGCTGGAGTGGAGGAGGATCTAGTGGTTTAGTGACTTGCGGTGCATCTGTAGTTCGTTAGCTATGTCTGACTTTTTTTCTTGGCTAGTGTGGAATGTACGGGGACTGAACTCTATGGCCTGTTGTGACTCTATATATCAGATTGTTTCGCTCTCTGGTGCCAGTGTGGTTTGCTTCCAAGAGACCAAACTCCAAGTGGTCTCCAGGGAAGTGGTGGATAGATACGTGGGTCGGGACTTCGATCAGTTCTTTTTTCTCCCGGCGGATGGCACCCGTGGTGGTATACTCCTCACGTGGAAATCCGCAGTCGTCAACCTCTCGAACCCCCACTACTCTCCAAACGCCATTACAGCGCGAGTGGGCGGAGCGGGCGATAGTGGCTGGTGGTTCACAGGGCTTTATGGCCCCCAAGGCGACCCCGATAAGGTGCTCTCCCTGCAAGAGCTTAGGGACATGAGGGACCTCCACCCAGGCCCATGGGCGGTGGCGGGTGACTTTAACCTCATCGTGGATGCTCGGGATAAGAGCAATGCCAACCTCAACCGTCGCATGATGGGAAAGTTTCGTCGGGTGCTAGGGGACCTGCAGCTCAAGGAGCTCTACCTCAATGGGAGGCGCTACACGTGGTCTAACGACAGGGAGCGCGCGACCCTGGAGAGGTTAGACCGGGTCTTTTCCACTGTGGATTGGGAGACTTCTTTCCCATCTTTTACCCTCTCGGCGTTGAGTTCCTCCACATTGGATCACTGCCCGCTCTTGTTGAACCTGGCGGCGGACTTGCCGACGAGCTAGCGATTTCACTTTGAAGCCTTCTGGCCAAAGGCGGAGGGCTTCCCGGAGACTGTGGAGGCGGCGTGTGCGTCGACGGCCGTGGAGGCTAACTCCTTCAAGCTCCTGGCCGCCAAGCTTGCGACCACTGCCAAGGCGTTGACGAGTTGGAACGATCGTTTCATTGGTAATGTCAAGCTGCAGATTTTGGTGGCGAATCAACTTATCATGCGCCTCGATGTGGCCATGGAGTCGAGGGCTCTATCCCGTGGGGAGCGTGGGTTGCGAAAGCTCCTTAAGGGGAAGTTGTTGGGCCTTGCCTCGCTTGAGAGGACGATTGCACGCCAACACCCTCGGATAACGTGGCTGAGTGAAGGGGACGCGTACACCCGCTTCTTCCACCTCCACACCAACCATCGTTAGAGGAAAAACTACATCGCTCACATCAAAGTGGATGGTACGCTTGTGGCGGATCAGGATGGAAAGGCCAAGGCGGGGGACGCCTTCTACGAGCGCTTGCTTGGCTCCTCCCACGATCGCGGCTTCTCCCTCGACCTCGACTACTTGGGTATGCAGTCGCGTGATCTAGCTTGTGGAGTTGGAGGTACCCTTCTCGGAAGAGGAGGTGTGGAGCTTCATCAAGTCTCATGAGCCTGACAAGGCGCCAGGGACGGATGGTTTTACAGGCAGGTTCTACACGTCCTGTTGAGGGATCATCAAGCAAGATGGCATGGACGCCTTTCGGGCCATGTGGTTTGGAGACTACCGTGGGCTACATGTGGCGAATCAGGCGCTAATTACCCTACTTTCCAAGCATGCCGAGGCGGTGGAGGTAAAGGACTTCAGGCCGACCAGCCTCATCCATAGTGTGGCTAAGCTGGTGGCGAAGGTCCTCTCGGTGCGCCTGGCGCCGCGTATGCCACGGATCATTGGGACTCACCAAAGCGTGTTCATTCGTGGGAGATGCCTGCATGACAATTTCCAGTTGGTCCAATGCACACCAAGGTGGTTGAACGCCCTCAAGTCGCCAGCTCTTATGGTCAAGCTGGGCATCAGGAAGGCCTTTGACACGGTGGACTGGGCCTTCCTCCTTCAGATCATGAGAAAGCTGGGGTTTGGACCACGGTGGACTACTATGGTGGTGGCACTACTAGGAAAAGGCTTACTGCCGGCGCACCAAAAAGCACTACTGCCGGCGCACCAGCGCCCGCCGGTGCGAACGGGCCGGTGGTAAAGGCTTATTGCCGACGCACCATCTAGTTCGCCGGCGGTAACTCGATTTATCACCGGCGCACCAGCCTAGTGCGCCGGCGGTATGTTTTCCAGGATTCAAAAAAAGCAGATCTAGATCTAGATCTAGGTCGGTCGTGTTCTAGGTCGTAGGTCAAGTTCTAGGTCGTGCCTTGGAGATGTACCGCCGCCACCGTGGTCATCTACTTGCAAAGAGGAGGTGGTTGCCGGTGTGGTCGTCGGTGATCGTCGGGGTGAGAGGAGGTGGCCGGACCAGGGGTGAGAGGAGGTGATGCTTGAGGAGGGGCTCACCGACGAGATGCTTGAGGAGGTGCTCGCCGGTGAGTAGCTTGAGGAGGTGCTCCGGTGAGATAGATTGAGGAGGTGCTGCGGGGAGTAGCTTGAGGAGGTGCTCCGGTGAGTAGCTTGAGGAGGTGCTCGCCAGAGGGAGGGATTAGAGGGGTAAGAAGGTAGAAGAGGGGGAAAACTGGAGGAGAAGAGAAGGTGGCCGGAGGGAGGAAGAGAGGAGGAGCAGGAGAAGTGAAAGAGAAGATGGGGGAAATGGAAGAGAGAGAAGGTGCACCGGGCTAGTTTGGCATATATAGCCTAAGTTACTGCCGGCGCACCTATATGGCGGTGCGCCGGGGGTATTTTTTAAATTTTTTTCATCAAAATCTAAAACCTGAAAAAAGTCCTGTTTCTATTTTCCAATTGACGAATCCATTTGTTGTCCAAATGGCCATAGGACGTTGAATTCGGATAGGAAATTTCGCATAGATAGATTTTGATATAAAAAAGTTTTTCATCGGAGGTCGTATGCAACCAGAAATCCCGTTTTACCGAAAGGTGATGCCATTTTGCATAATATATCAAAATTCATTTCTTTAAAATTTCACTAATCCTAGATGACATATTACATTGGAATCTCAAAGGATTTATTTTTTGAATTTCCTATCATTTTCTTTTATTTTTTCGAAAACTGAAAAGGTGTTCTAGGGGGGGGACTGAAAATTGCAGCTCCCTTACTGCCGGCGCACCACCCTGTAGGTGCGCCGGTGGTAAGCAAACTACCACCGGCGCACCAACATGGTGCTGCGCCGGTGATACGTCTCCAACGTATCGATAATTTCTTATGTTCCATACCACTTTATTTATGATACCTACATGTTTTATGCATACTTTATGTCATATTTATGCATTTTCCGGCACTAACCTATTAACGAGATGCCGAAGAGCCAGTTGCTGTTTTCTGCTGTTTTTGGTTTCAGAAATCCTAGTAAGGAAATATTCTCGGAATTGGACGAAATCAACGCCCAGGATCTTATTTTTCCACGAAGCTTCCAGAAGTCCGGAGAGGAAACGAAGTGGGGCGACGAGGCGGCCTGGCCACGCCGGCCTACTGTGTCGGCCCCTCGCGTCGCCCCTAAACCTACCTCCTCCGCCTAATTAAGCCTTCATCGATAATAACTCCAGTACCGAGAGCCACGATATGGAAAACCTTGCAGAGATGCCGCCGCCGCCAATCCCATCTCGGGGGATTCCGGAGATCGCCTCCGGCACCCTGCCGGAGAGGGGAATCATCTCCCGGAGGACTCTTCACCGCCATGGTCGCCTCCGGAATGATGTGTGAGTAGTTCACCCCTGGACTATGGGTCCATAGCAGTAGCTAGATGGTCGTCTTCTCCTAATTGTGCTATCATTGTTGGATCTTGTGAGCTGCCTAACATGATCAAGATCATCTATCTGTAATGCTACATGTTATGTTGATTATCAATATCATCTATGTGTTGTTTATGATCTTGCATGCTCTCCGTTGCTAGTAGAGGCTCTGGCCAAGTTGATACTTCTAACTCCAAGAGCGAGTATTTATGCTCGATAGTGGGTTTATGTCTCCATTAAATCTGGGGGAGTGACAGCAACCCCTAAGGTTGTGGATGTTCTGTTGCCACTAGGGATAAAACATCAATGCTATGTCCAAGGATATATTTGTTGATTACATTATGCACCATACTTAATGCAATTGTCTGTTGTTTGCAACTTAATACTGGAGGGGGTTCGGATGATAACCTGAAGGTGGACTTTTTAGGCATAGATGCATGCTGGATAGCGGTCTATGTACTTTGTCGTAATGCCCAATTAAATCTCACACTACTCATCATAACATGTATGTGCATGGTCATGCCCTCTTTATTTATCAATTACCCAACTGTAATTTGTTCACCCAACATGCTTATTCTTATCCGAGAGACACCACTAGTGAACTGTGGACCCCGGTCCATTCTTTTACATCGAATACAATCAACTGCAATACTAGCTCTACTGTTTTCTGCAACAATCATCATCCACACTATACATCTAATCATTTGTTACAGCAAGCCGGTGAGATTGACAACCTCACTGTTACGTTGGGACAAAGTATCTTGGTTATGTTGTGCAGGTTCCACGTTGGCGCCGGAATCCCTGGTGTTGCGCCGCACTACACTCCGCCGCCATCAACCTTCAACGTGCTTCTTGGCTCCTACTGGTTCGGTAAACCTTGGTTTCTTACTGAGGGAAAACTTGCCGCTGTACGCATCACACCTTCCTCTTGGGGTTCCCAACGGACGCGTGCTGTACGCGTATCAGCCGGCAGTAAGGGAGCAGCAATTTTCAGTTTGGCCCGGACCTGATTCAGCCTTATCCCCGCGCACTATTTTTTTCCTGCGCCTACAGTATGGGGTCATCACCGGCGCGGCCGAAACATGGCGCGCCGGCAGTATTTAGCACCGGCGGGCATCCTTTCTGGTGCGCCGGCAATAATATTTGCAGCTATAGGCCTTTTCCTAGTAGTGTGGGGCTTCTTAGCATGGCCTCTACCAGGGTCTTGGTGAACGGCGCCGCGGGTGACCTGATCTACAACAGGCATGGGCTACGGCAAGGGGACCCTCTTCCCCCCCCCCCCCCCCCGCTCTCCGATTCGGTGGTGGAGGTGCTGCATCTCCTCCTGCAGAAGGCCACCTCTAAGGGACTCCTTTCTCGGCTTGCTCCACGTGGTATCCTCCACCGTACCTCGTTGTACGCGGATGATGTGGTGTCCTTCATCAAGCCGGAGAAGGTGGACTTGTTAGCTTGTGCTGCAGTGGTGGAGGACTTCCGGGAGGCCTCGGGTCTGCGCACTGATACGTCTCAAACGTATCTATAATTTCTTATGTTCCATGCTACTTTTATGATGATACTCACATGTTTTATACACACTTTATGTCATTATTACGTATTTTCCGGCACTAACCTATTGACAAGATGCCGAAGAGCCAGTTGCTGTTTTCCAGCTGTTTTTGGTTTCAGAAATCCTACAAAGGAAATATTCTCGGAATTGGACGAAATCAACGCCCAGGGTCTTATTTTTCCATGGTGCTTCCAGAAAACCGAAGGGGATACAAAGTGGGGCGACGAGGCGCCCAGACCACAGGGCCGCGCGGCCTGGGTGGGGCCCGCGCCGCCCTATGGTGTGGGGCCCTCGTGCCTCCACCGACGCTTCCCTTCCGCCTACTTATAGCCTTCGTCGCGAAAACCCTTTTACCGAGAGCCACGATACGGAAAACCTTCCAGAGACGCCGCCGCCGCCACTCCCATCTCGGGGGATTCAGGAGATCACCTCCGGCACCTTGCCGGAGAGGGGAATCATCTCCCGGAGGATTCTTCATCACCATGATCGCCTCCGGATGGATGTGTGAGTAGTTCACCCCTAGACTATGGGTCCATAGCAGTAGCTAGATGGTTGTCTTCTCCTCATTGTGCTATCATGTTAGATCTTGCGAGCTGCCTATCATGATCAAGATCATCTATTTGTAATGCTACATGTTGTGTTTGTTGGGATCCGATGAATATGGAATACTATGTCCAGTTGATTATCAATCTATCATATATGTGTTGTTTATGATCTTGCATGCTCTCCGTTGATAGTAGAGGCTCTGGCCAAGTTGATACTTGTAACTCCAAGAGGGAGTATCTATGCTCGATAGTGGGTTCATGCCTCCATTAAATATGGGACAGTGACAGAAAGTTCTAAGGTTGTGGATGTGTTGTTGCCACTAGGGATAAAACATCAATGCTTTGTCTAAGGATATTTGTGTTGATTACATTACGCACCATACTTAATGCAATTGTCTGTTGTTTGCAACTTAATACTGGAAGGGGTGCGGATGCTAACCCGAAGGTGGACTTTTTATGCATAGATGCGTGCTGGATAGCGGTCTATGTACTTTGTCGTAATGCCCGATTAAATCTCATAGTAGTCATCATGATATGTATGTGCATTGTTATGCCCTCTTTATTTGTCAATTGCCCAACTGTAATTTGTTCACCCAACATGCTATTTCTTATTGGAGAGACACCACTAGTGAATTGTGGACCCCGGTCCATTCTTTTACATCTTAATACAATCTACTGCAAACATTGTTCTTTACTGTTCTTCGCAAACAAACATCATTTTCCACACCATACATTTAATCCTTTATTTACAGCAAGCCGGTGAGATTGACAACCTCACTATTAAGTTGGGGAAAAGTATTTGGACTGTGTTGTGCAGGTTCCACGTTGGCGCCGGAATCCCTTGTGTTGCGCCGCACTACACTCCGCCACCAACAACCTTCAGGTGTTCCTTGACTCCTACTGGTTCGATAACCTTGGTTTCTTACTGAGGGAAAACTTGCTGTTGTACGCATCACACCTTCCTCTTGGGGTTCCCACTGGGCGTGTGCTTGACGCGTCATCAAGACTGTTTTCTGGCGCCGTTGTCGGGGAGATCAAGACACGCTGCAAGGGGAGTGTCCCACTTCCAATCTCTCTACTTTGTTTTTGTCTTGCTTTACTTTATTTTATTTGCTGCTTTGTTTGCTTTCTTATATCAAAAACACACAAAAATTAGTTACTTACTTTACTTTATTTACTGTCTTGTTTGCGTTCTCTATATTAAAAACACAAAAAAATTAGTTACTTGCATTTACTTTATTTACTACTGCTAAAATGGGTACTCCTGAGAATACTAAGTTGTGTGACTTCACTAGCACAAATAATAATGATTTCCTATGCACACCTGTTGCTCCACCTGCTGCTACAGCAGAATTTTATGAAATTAAATCTGCTTTACTAAATCTTGTTATGAGAGAGCAATTTTCTGGTGTTAGTTCTGATGATGCTGCTGCCCATCTTAATAATTTTGTTGAACTTTGTGAAATGCAAAAGTATAAGGATGTAGATGGTGACATTATAAAATTGAAATTGTTTCCTTTCTCCCTAAGAGGAAGAGCTAAAGATTGGTTGCTATTTTTGCCTAAGAATAGTATTGATTCATGGACTAAATGTAAGGATGCTTTCATTGGTATATATTATCCTCCTGCTAAAATTATATCTTTGAGAAGTAGCATAATGAATTTTAAGCAATTGGATAATGAGCATGTTGCCCAATCATTTGAAAGAATGAAATCTTTGGTAAAAAATTGCCCTACCCATGGACTGACTACTTGGATGATCATCCAAACCTTTTATGCAGGATTGAATTTTTCTTCGCGGAACCTATTGGATTCAGCTGCTGGAGGTACATTTATGTCCATCACTCTAGGCGCCACAACAAAGCTTCTTGATGATATGATGATTAATTACTCTGAATGGCACACGGAAAGGGCTCCACAAGGTAAGAAGGTAAATTCTGTTGAAGAAAACCTCCTCCTTGAGTGATAAGATTGATGCTATTATGTCTATGCTTGTGAATGGTAGATCTAATGTTGATCCTAATAATGTTTCTTTAGCCTCATTGGTTGCTCAAGAAGAGCATGTTGATGTGAACTTCATTAAAAATAATAATTTCAACAACAATGCTTATAGGAATAATTCTGGTAACAACTATAGGCCATATCCTTTTCATAATAGTAATGGTTATGGTAATTCTTATGATAATTCTTACAACAATAATAGGAGTGTACCCTCTGGTCTTGAAGCCATGCTTAAATAATTTATTAGCACACAAACTGCTTTTAACAAATCTGTTGAAGAAAATCTTGGTAAAATTGATATTCTTGCTTCTAAAGTTGATAGTCTTGCTGCTGATGTTGATCTTTTAAAATTGAAAGCTATGCCTAATGAAACTAAAGATATTAAGTCATTTGCTACAGCAAACGCTATCCAAGTTTGAATTAATGAAAATATTAGATTGATGGCTGAATTGCATGCTAGGTGGGAAAGAGAAGAAAATGTTAAAGAGAATAATGTAGCTAAAGTTTGGACTATTACCACCACTAGTAATGTTGATGCTTCACATGTTGCTACACCTCCTACTATCAATGGTAAAATAATTGGTGTTGGCAATGTTTCTACTCCTAATGTAAAGCGTGCAAAACTGCCTGAAACTGCTAAAACTGCTTGTGATAAAACTGCTGAAATTTTTTAAAATATTGGGGACAATGATACCATTGTTTTAGATCATAATGGTTTAGATTTTGATGATTGTCACATCTCTGAAGTTATAAAGTTCTTACAAAAACTTGCTAGAAGTCCTAATGCTAGTGCTATAAATTTGGCCTTTACAAAACATATTACAAATGCTCTCATTAAAGCTAGAGAAGATAAATTAAAACTTGAAACTTCTATTCCTAGGAAGTTGGAAGATGGTTAGGAGCCCATCATTAAGATGAAGGTCAATTATTTTTATTGTAATGCTTTATATGATCTTGGTGCAAGTATTTCTGTTATGCCTAAGAAAATCTATAATATGCGTGACTTGCCACCATTGAAAAATTGTTATTTGGATGTTAATCTTGCTGATAATTCTACAAAGAAACCTTTGGGGAGGATTGATAATGTTCGCATTATGGTTAACAATAACCTTGTCCCCGTTGATTTTGTTGTCTTGGATATTGAATGCAATGCATCTTGTCCCATTATTTTGGGAAGACCTTTTCTTCGAACTGTTGGTGCTATTATTGATATGAAGGAAGGTAATATTAAATATCAATTTCCTCTCAAGAAAGGTATGGAACACTTCCCTAGAAAGAGAATGAAGTTACCTTTTGATTCTATTATTAGAACAAATTATGATGTTGATGCTTCATCTCTTGATAATACTTGATTCACACTTTCTGCGCCTAGCTGAAAGGCGTTAAAGAAAAACGCTTATGGGAGACAACCCATTATTTTACTTCTGCACTTTTGTTTTATATTTGAGTCTTGGAAGTTGTTACTACTGTAGCAACCTCTCCTTATCTTTATTTTATTGCATTGTTGTACCAAGTAAAGTCTTTGATAGTAAAGATGATACTAGATTTGGATTACTGCGCAGAAACAGATTTCTTACTGTCATGAAATTGAGCAGCCCCTCTGTAGGTAACTCAGAAAATTCTGCCAATTTACGTGCGTGATCCTCAGATATGTACGCAACTTTCATTCAATTTGAGAATTTTCATCTGAGCAAGTTAAGTGCCCCAGAAAAATTCGTCTTTACAGACTGTTCTGTTTTGACAGATTCTGCCTTTTATTTTGCATTGCCTGTTTTGCTATGTTTGATGGATTTCTTTGTTCTATTAACTTTCAGTACCTTTGTGCAATGTCCAGAAGTGTTAAGAATGATTATGTCACCTCTGAATATGTGAATTTTTGATTATGCACTAACCCTCTAATGAGTTTGTTTTGAGTTTGGTGTGGAGGAAGTTTTCAAGGATCAAGAGAGGAGGATGATACAATATGATCAAGAAGAGTGAAAACTCTAAGCTTGGGGATGCCCCCGTGGTTCATCCCTGCATATTTCAAGAAGACTCAAGCATTTAAGCTTGCGGATGCCCAAGGCATCCCCTTCTTCATCAACAACTTATCAGGTCACCTCTAGTGAAACTATATTTTTATTCCGTCACATCTTATGTGCTTTACTTGGAGCGTCTGTATGCTTTTATTTTCGTTTGTGTTTGCATAAAGTATGATCCTAGCATTCTTTGTGTGGGAGAGAGACACGATCCGCTGTTGCATATGAACACATGTGTTCCTAGCTTTACTCTTAATGTTCATGGCGAAGGTTGAAACTGCTTCGTTCATTGTTATATGGTTGGAAACAAAAAATGCTTCATGTGGTAATTGGTATAATGTCTTGAATAATTTGATACTTGGCAATTGTTGTGCTCAAATAGATCATGTTTAAGCTCTTGCATCATGTACTTTGCACCTATTAATGAAGAACTACCATAGAGCTTGTTGAAATTTGGTTTGCATGATTGGTCTATCTAAAGTCTAGATATTTTCTGGTGAGGGTTTGAACAACAAGGAAGACAGTGTAGAGTCTTATAATGCTTGCAATATGTTCTTATGTAAGTTTTGCTGTACCGGTTCATACTTGAGTTTGCTTCAAACAACCTTGCTAGCCTAAGCCTTGTATTTAGAGGGATTACTTCTCGTGCATCCAAAATCCTTGAGCCAAAAACTATGCCATTTGTGTCCACCATACCTACCTACTACATGGTATTTTTCTGCCATTCCAAAGTAAATTGCTTGAGTGCTACCTTTAAAATTCCATTCTTTGTCTTTGCAATATATAGCTCATGGGAAAAATTGCTTAAAAACTATTGTGGTAAAGAATATGTAGCTTATGTATCTTATTTCTTATAAGTTGCTTGTTGAGCGGTAACCATGTTCCTGGGGACGCCATAAACTATTTCACCTTTGTTGAATATCATGTGAGTTTCTATGCATGTTCGTCTTGTCTGAAGTAAGGGTGATTTATCATGATCAAATGGTTCGAGTATGCATATTGTTAGAGAAGAACATTGGGCCGCTAACTAAAGCCATGATCCATGGTGGAAGTTTCAGTTTGGACATCAATCCTCAATCTCTTATGAGAATATTATCTGTTCTTGAATGCTTATGCATTAAAGAGGAGTCAATTATCTGTTGTCTATGTTGTCCCGGTATGGATGTCTAAGTTGAGAATAATCAAAAGCGAGAAATCCAATGCGAACTTTCTCCTTAGACCTTTGTACAGGCGGCATAGAGGTACCCCTTTGTGACACTTGGTTAAAACATATGCTATGCAATGATAATCCATGTAAATCCAAGCTAATTAGGACAAGGTGCGGGCACTATTGGTATACTATGCATGAGGCTTGCAACTTATAAGATGTCTTATGCATAACACATATGAATTATTACTACCGTTGACAAAATTGTTTCTATGTTTTCAAAATAAAATCTCTAGCACAAATATAGCAATCCATGCTTCCCTCTGCGAAGGGCCATTCTTTTACTTTATGTTGAGTCATTTTACCCACTTCTTTCTGTCTTAGAAGCAAACACTTGTGTCAACTGTGTGCATTGATTCTTACATACTTGCTTATTTGCATTCATCATATTACTTTGTGTTGACAATTATCCATGAGATAGACATGTTGAAGTTGAAAGCAACCGCTGAAACTTATATCTTCGTTTGTGTTGCTTCAAAACTTTCTACTAAGAATTTATTGCTTTATGAGTTAACTCCTATGCAAGTCTTATTGATGCTTGTCTTGAAAGTACTATTCATGAAAAGTCTTTGCTATATGATTCAGTTGTTTAATCATTGTCTTTACCATTGCTTCGAATCACTTCATTCATCTCATATGCTTTACAATAGTATTGATCAAGATTATGATCGCATGTCACTTCAGAAATTATCCTTGTTATCGTTTACCTACTCGAGGACGAGTAGGATCTAAGCTTGGGGATGCTTGATACGTCTCAAACGTATCTATAATTTCTTATGTTCCATGCTACTTTTATGATGATACTCACATGTTTTATACACACTTTATGTCATTGTTACGCATTTTCCGGCACTAACCTATTGACAAGATGCCGAAGAGCTAGTTGCTGT
The DNA here is from genome assembly GCF_019359855.2 of Lolium perenne. NCBI lineage: Eukaryota > Viridiplantae > Streptophyta > Magnoliopsida > Poales > Poaceae > Lolium > Lolium perenne. The sequence continues at coordinate 25,492,634 of NC_067248.2, read as the reverse complement.
TTTCTGCTGTTTTTGGTTTCAGAAATCCTACAAAGGAAATATTCTCGGAATTGGACGAAATCAACGCCCAGGGTCTTATTTTTCCACGGAGCTTCCAGAAGACCGAAGGGGATACGAAGTGGGGCGACGAGGCGCCCAGACCACAGGGCCGCGCGGCCTGGGTGGGGCCCGCGCCGCCCTATGGTGTGGGGCCCTCGTGCCTCCACCGACGCTGCCCTTCCGCCTACTTATAGCCTTCGTCGCGAAAACCCTTTTACCGAGAGCCACGATACGGAAAACCTTCCAAAGACGCTGCCGCCAATCCCATATCGGGGGATTCAGGAGATCACCTCCGGCACCTTGCCGGAGAGGGGAATCATCTCCCGGAGGACTCTTCATCACCATGATCGCCTCCGGATTGATGTGTGAGTAGTGCACCCCTGGACTATGGGTCCATAGCAGTAGCTAGATGGTTGTCTTCTCCTCATTGTGCTATCATGTTAGATCTTGTGAGCTTCCTATCATGATCAAGATCATCTATTTGTAATGCTACATGTTGTGTTTGTTGGGATCCGATGAATATGGAATACTATGTCAAGTTGATTATCAATCTATCATATATGTGTCATTTATGATCTTGCATGCTCTCCGTTGCTAGTAGAGGCTCTGGCCAAGTTGATGCTTGTAACTCCAAGAGGGAGTATTTATGCTCGATAGTGGGTTCATGCCTCCATTAAATCTGGGACAGTGACAGAAAGTTCTAAGGTTGTGGATGTGCTGTTGCCACTAGGGATAAAACATCAATGCTTTGTCTAAGGATATTTGTGTTGATTACATTACGCACCATATTTAATGCAATTGTTTGTTGTTTGCAACTTAATACTGGAAGGGGTGCGGATGCTAACCCGAAGGTGGACTTTTTAGGCATAGATGCATGCTGGATAGCGGTCTATGTACTTTGTCGTAATGCCCGATTAAATCTCATAGTAGTCATCATGATATGTATGTGCATTGTTATGCCCTCTTTATTTGTCAATTGCCCAACTGTAATTTGTTCACCCAACATGCTATTTCTTATTGGAGAGACACCACTAGTGAACTGTGGACCCCGGTCCATTCTTTTACATCTTAATACAATCTACTGCAAACATTGTTCTTTACTATTCTTCGCAAACAAACATCATTTTCCACACCATACATTTAATCCTTTGTTTACAGCAAGCCGGTGAGATTGACAACCTCACTTTTAAGTTGGGGCAAAGTATTTGGATTGTGTTGTGGAGGTTCCACGTTGGCGCCGGAATCCCTGGTGTTGCGCCGCACTACACTCTGCCACCAACAACCTTCACGTGTTCCTTGACTCCTACTGGTTCGATAACCTTGGTTTCTTACTGAGGGAAAACTTGCTGCTGTACGCATCACACCTTCCTCTTGGGGTTCCCAACGGGCGTGTGCTTGACGCGTCATCACGCACCAACCAAACCAAGTGCTCCATCCACCCCATCCATTGTACCATGGACCAGGTGGAGCTGGCGCAGTCCATTATGCAATGCTCAGTGGAGGGGTGGCCGTATTTTGGCCACCCGTTGTGGCTGCCCAAGGTATTTGCGGCCCAGCTTCAGCCAGTGGTGGACAGTGCAGCTAGCAGGCTGCCTCTGTGGAGTGCCCAGTTACTTAACCGCGGGGGGGGGGGGGGGCGGACGATTCTGGTCCAGACTACGCTCAGCGCCATTCCAATTCATGCGATGATGTACTTGGATATTCCTGCTAAGTCGTTGCAGGCCCTCAAGAAGTTCTGCCGGGGATTCATGTGGAAGGAGATGGCAGACGTGAGTGGCGGCCACTGCTTGGTGGCATGGGACAATGTGACCTCTGATACGTCTCCAACGTATCGATAATTTCTTATGTTCAATGCTTGTTTTATGACAATACCTACATGTTTTGTTCACACTTTATATCATTTTTATGCATTTTCCGGAACTAACCTATTGACGAGATGCCGAAGTGCCAGTTCCTGTTTTCTGCTGTTTTTGGTTTCAGAAATCCTAGTAAGGAAATATTCTCGGAATTGGACGAAATCAACGCCCAGCATCCACTACTAGGAAAAGCCTTATTGCCGGCGCACCAAAAACGGCTATTGCCGGTGCACCAGAGCCCACCGGTGGGAACGGGCCGGTGGTAATGAGTTACCGCCGGCGCACCAGCAGGTGCGCCAGCAGTAACATGAATTATCCCCGGCGAACCAGGCGAGGTGCGCCGGCGATATGATTTTTCAATTTTTTTTAAAAAGGCCGATCTAGATCTAGATCTAGATCTAGATCTAGCTCGGGTTCGTCCTCGAAAACCATGAAAGTGGGCATGTCGTTGTTGCGTCGAGGTAGGAGTAGGAGGAGGTGTAGGAGGCCGGAGGTGGAGGAGGAGGTGACCGGAGGTGGAGGAGGAGGTGAGGTGACCGGAGGTGGAGGAGGATGAGGAGGATGTCACCGGAGGGTGGATGTCACCGGAGTAGGAGGAGGAGGAGGAGGAGTGTGTCACCGGAGGGAGGATGTCACCGGAGTAGGAGGATGTCACCGGAGGAGGAGGCCCGAGGTTGAGGAAGAGGAGTCCCGAGGTTGAGGTAGCCGAAGGAGGCCCGAGGTTGAGGTCGCCGGAGGAGGTCGTTGTCGTCATCGTCCGAGGAGCCCGTCAGGGAGGAGAAGAGGAGGAGGAGGAGGAGGAGGAGGAGGAGGAGGAGGAGAAGTGGAAGAGGAGGAGGAGGAGGAGGAGGCTAGTCTGCGCCTATATAGTAGAGGTTACTGCCGGCGCACCTAGTATGGTGGTGCGCCGGGGTACTTTTTAATTTTTTTCATCAAAATCTAAAACCTGAAAAAAGTCCTGTTTCTGTTTTCCAATTGACGAATCCATTTTTTGTCCAAACGGCCGTAGGCGGTTGAATTCGAATAGGAAATTTCGAGTAGATCGATTTTGATATAAAAAAGTTTTTCATCTGAGGTCGTATACAACCAGAAATCCCGTTTTACCGAAACATGACGCCATTTTGCATAATACATCGAAATTCAAATTTTCAAAATTTCACTAAAACTAGATCACATATTACATGGGCATTTCAAAGGATTTTATTTTTTGAATTTTCTATCATTTTCTATTATTTTTTCGAAAACTGAAAAGGCGATTCCCGGGGGGGGGGTGTGGAGAGAAAAATCTAGGCAACTTACCCCCGGCGCACCTCTATGGTGGTGCACTGGTGGTAAATTGTCTACCGCCGGCGCACCACCATAGAGGTGCGCCGGGGGTAAGGTGCCCAGAATTTTTGATGTCGGCCAGATCTCTTCGAATTTTATCCCCGGCGCACTAATTTCTTTTGTGCGCCGGCAGTATAGGTTCTTCGCCGGCGCGGCCGAATTTGGCTCGCCGGCGGTACTTTGCCACCGGCGCGCGTCATGATGGTGTGCCGGCACTATTCCCGTGCAGCTATAGCCCTTTTCCTAGTAGTGATCTTATAATTCCACGAAGCTTCCAGAACACCCGAGAGGCACCAGAGGGGGGCCACAGGGCCACCAGACGCCAGGCTGGCCCGGCCAGTGGGGGGGCCGCGCCCCCCTATTGTGTGGCGGCCCCGTCAGCCTTCCGACTCCGCCTCTTCGCCTATTTAAAGGTCCCTGACCTAAATCTTCGATACGAATAAGCCACGGTACGAGAAACCTTCCAGAGCCGCCGCCATCGCGAAGCCAAGATCTGGGGGATAGGAGTCTCTGTTCCGGCACGCCGCCGGGACGGGGAAGTGCCCCCGGAAGGCATCTCCATCGACACCACCGCCATCTTCATCACCGCTGCTGTCTCCCATGAGGAGGGAGTAGTTCTCCCTCGAGGCTAAGGGCTGTACCGGTAGCTATGTGGTTAATCTCCCTCCTATGTGCTTCAATACAATGATCTCATGAGCTGCCTTACATGATTGAGATTCATATGAGTTTTGTATCACTATTCATCTATGTGCTACTCTAGTGATGTTATTAAAGTAGTCTATTCCTCCTCCATGATGTAATGTTGACAGTGTGTGCATCATGAAGTACTTGGTATATGCTATGATTGTGATCTCTTGTAGATTATGAAGTTAACTATTACTATGATGGTATTGATGTGATCTATTCCTCCTTTCATAGTCTGTCGGTGACGGTGTGCATGCTATGTTAGTACTTGGTATAGTTGTGTTGATCAATCATGCACTCTAAGGTTATTTAAATATGAATATCGAATATTGTGGAGCTTGTTAACTCCGGCATTGAGGTGCTCTTGTAGCCCTACACAATTAGTGGTGTTCATCATCCAACAAGAGAGTGTAGAGTATAGCATTTATCTATTCAGTTATGTGATCAATATTGAGAGTATCCACTAGTGAAAGTATGATCCCTAGGCCTTGTTCCCAAATATTGCAATCATCGCTTGTTTACTGTTCTACAGCATCTGTACTTCCTGCAATATTACCACCATCAACCACATGCCAGTTGTAGCAGCAAGCTATTTTCTGGTGCCGTTACTACTGCTCATATATATTCATACCACCTGTATTTCACTATCTCTTCGCCGAACTAGTGCACCTATACATCTGACAAGTGTATTAGGTGTGTTGGGGACACAAGAGACTTCTTGCATTGTGATCGCAGGGTTGCTTGAGAGGGATATCTTTGACCTCTTCCTCCCTGAGTTCGATAAACCTTGGGTGATTCACTTAAGGGAAACTTGCTGCTGTTCTACAAACCTCTGCTCTTGGAGGCCCAACACTGTCTACAGGAAAAGGAGTGTGCGTAGACATCAAGCTATTTTCTGGCGCCGTTGCCGGGGAGGAAAGGTAAAAGGCACTCACACTCCGGATCTCGGCTACTAGGCTATTTTCTGGCGCCGTTGTAAGTGCTCGAAGCTATTTCCTTTAGATCCTGCAATTGCATCTTTTTGTTTCTTGTTTTTATTTCACTAGTTAGGCATAATGGAAAGCAACATGGAGCTTTTTAAACAATTTCCTGAGTTAAGACATGGATTGTTTGCTGCAAAAATTTAAAAACCTATGGAACATATTAGTATGAACGCTTTGAACACCATTGTTGCTAATGATATGGAAAATTCTAAGCTTGGGGAAGCTGGTTTTGATGAGCATGATCTTTTTAGTCCCCCAAGCATTGAGGAGAAAATTTACTTTGATGATACTTTGCCTCCTATTTATGATGATTATAATGATAGTAGTCTTTTGGTGCCACCTGTTATGGAGGATGAATTTGATTATGATTACAATATGCCTCCTATATTTGATGATAGCTACTTTGTTGAATTTGCTCCCACTATTACTAATAAAATTGACTATGCTTATGTGGAGAGTAATAATTTTATGCATGAGACTCATGATAAGAATGCTTTATGTGATAGTTATATTATTGAGTTTGTTCATGTTGCTACTGAAAGTTATTATGAGAGAGGAAAATATGGTTGTAGAAATTTTCATGTTACTAAAACACCTCTCTATATGCTAATTTTTTTGAAATCACACTTGTGTTATCTTCCTCTGCTTGTCACTTTGCTCTTCATGAACTTGTTTATGTACAAGATTCCTATGCATAGGAAGCATGTTAGGCTTAAATGTGTTTTGAATTTGCTTCTTGATGCTCTCTTTTGTTTCAACTTTCAACTCTTATTTCTCGCGAGTGCATCATTAAAATTACTGAGCCCATCTTAATGGCTATAAAGAAAGCACTTCTTGGGAGATAACCCATGTCTTTATTTTGCTACTGTTTTGTTGTGTCTTGGAAGTTGTTACTATGCATAGGAAGCATGTAGTAACAACTTCCAAGACACAACAAAACAGTAGCAAAATAAAGACATGGGTTATCTCCCAAGAAGTGTTTTCTTTATAGCCATTAAGATGGGCTCAACAATTTTAATGATGCACTCGCAAGAAATAAGAGTTGAAGCAAAAGAGAGCATCAAAAGGCAAACTCAAAACACATTTAAGTCTAACCCACTTCCTATGCATAGGAATCTTGTACACAAATAAATGCATGAAGAACAAAGTGACAAGCATAAGAAGATGAAACAAGAGTAACTTCATAATTTTCAGCATGTAGAGAGGTATTTTAGTACCATGCAAATTTCTACAACCATATTTTCCTCTCTCATAATAATTTTCTGTAGCTTCATGAATAAACTCAACAATATAACTATCACATGCAGCATACTTTTCATGATTCATAAACACATAGTTTTTATCAAGCTCAAAAATAGTGGGATTAAAACTTTCAAACCCACTTTTATCAATAATATAACATGATGATTGATCAATCTCAAGAGATATGGGACTCCTAGATAAATTCAAGAACTCTCCAATCCCATTTTCATTAGTAGTACAATTAATTTTATCAAGTAACATAGGACCATCATCTAGAGCTTTATCATAAACATTTGCTATGCAAAACTCTTTAGTACCATGCATTTCGATATCAGGCACAAACAAAGCATTATCATAAGATTTATCAAAATAGCATGGATTATCATAAATAACAGTAGCAAAATTATTCTCACAAGTTTTACTCATAGGAAATATTTCAAGAGATTCCACAGGAACATAACATTCATCCTCTTTCGGTAAGCATGGAGGACAATCAAATAGTGTAAGAGATAAAGAGTAACTCTCATTAGAAGGTTGGCATGGGTAGCTAATCCATTCTTCCTCCTTTTGTTCATTACTCTCCTCTTCTTTTTCATCCAATGAGCTTTCAGGTTCATCAATTTCCTCCTCTTTTTCATCCAATGAGCTTTCAGGTTCATCAATTTCTTCTTCCACAGGTTCCTGCAAATTGTGAGTGCATTCTTGTGCATTAATGAGTCTCTCTTTATAATCAATGATATAAGGATTATCACTGTAGCTTTCTATGCAAAAATTAAGGATAGAAGAGACATAATCTTTAAGGTCCTTACAAACAACACAAGTTTCATAATTTTTAGCTATGAAGGATTCTATCTCAGAGGCTCCCATAAACAAAACAAATTGTTCTACCTCTTCGAACCCAAGATGAATATAGTTATTCCAATTATAGTTCTTAATTAAAACTTCTTCACTAAAGCCACATTGAAATTTCAGATGTTTAGTATCCTCTTTAGAGCAACAAGTTATATCATGGCGTTTAAGCAAGATTTTAGCGATTGTATTCATTTTTTCTATCACAACACTCATGACTTTACCCGTTCTTGATTCTCTATAATTATTATATAATTCAATAAGCTCCAACATGGTTATGCGTTCTTCCATAACAACAGTTTTTAATTTTTCAATTTTTCAAATTTTTATGGATTTTTGGGTATATGAGAAAAAATAAAACAAGACAAAAAGAAACTAAGCAAAAGTAAACTAAGAAAAATAATACTAGACAGAAATAAACTAAGCACAAATAAACTAAACAAAAGTAAACTAAGCAAGACAAAATAAAAGAAAATAAAAACAGAGAGAGAGGTAGAGTGTACTCCCCAGGTGAACTTATGAGTAGAGCTATGCCTCCCTGGCAACGGCGCCAGAAAATAGTCTTGATAACCCACAAGTATAGGGGATCGCAACAGTCTTCGAGGGAAGTAAAACCCAAATTTATTGATTCGACACAAGGGGAGGTAAAGAATACTTATAAGCCTTAACAACTGAGTTGTCAATTCAGCTGCACCTGGAAAAGCACTAGTAACAGGGGTGATGTGAAAGCAGCAGTAATATGAGAGCAATAGTAACAGTAACACAGCAGCAATAACACAGGAGCAATGGCACCAGAAAATAGTTGTTACTACTTCCAATGACATATAGAACGAGTATATGATGATGAGAGATGGACCGGGGTTCCCAGCGATCTACACTAGTGGTAACTCTCCAATAACAAGTGACAAGTGTTGGGTGAACAAATTACAGTTGGGCAATTGATAGGATTGAAATAGCATTAAGACAGAACATCAAGATTATTAATCATGTAGGCATGTTTTCCATATATAGTCGTACGTGCTCGCAATGAGAAACTTGCACAACATCTTTTGTCCTACCAGCCGGTGGCAGCCGGGCCTCAAGGGAATCTACTGGCTATTAAGGTACTCCATTTAATAGAGAACCAGAGCAAAGCATTAACACTTGGTGAAAACATGTGATCCTCATACCTACGCCTTCCCCTCCAGTTGTCCCAATTTCTGTCACTTTGGGACCTTTGGTTCCGGACATAGACATGTGCATACAACTTGTAGATACAATCTAAGCAATAAGTATAGAGCTTAAATCTAAGATCATGCCACTCGGGCCCAAGTGACAAGCATTAAACACAACAAGATTGCAGCAACAATAACTTCACAAAATTTATAGATAGACTAATCATAATGTATCATCCATCGGATCCCAACAAACACAACACCGATTACATCAGATGGATCTCAATCATGTAAGGTAGCTCATGAGATCATTGTATTGAAATACATGGGATACAGAGTACCAACTAGCTACTGCTAGAACCCGTAGTCCATGGGGGAACTACTCACGGAGCATGATGGAGGCGATGGCGTCGATGGAGATGGCTTCCGGGGGCACTTCCCCATCCCAGCAGGGTGCCGGAACAGAGACTTCTGTCCCCCGAATTGGAGTTTCGCGATGGCGGCGGCGCCCCTGGAGTTTTTCTGGAGTTTCGTCAATTGGTATCGTGTTTTTAGGTCGAAAGGGCTTATATAGGCGAAGATGCGGCGCAGGAGGGCACCTGGGGCCTCCTCCCATAGGCCGGCGCGGCCAGGGTGGAGCCCGCGCGGCCCTGGCGTGTGGTGGCCCCCTGGCCCGCCTCCGTATCTCCTTCGGTGTTCTGGGGTCTTCCGGGAAAAATAAGATACTGGGTCTTTGTTTCGTCGAATTCCGAGAATATTGCCCGAACAGCCTTTCTGGAACCAAAACAGCAGAAAACAGGAACTGGCACTTCGGCATCTTGTTAATAGGTTAGTTCCGAAAAACGCATAAAAACATTATAAAGTGTGAGCAAAACATGTAGGTATTGTCATAAAACAAGCATGGAACATCAGAAATTATAGATACTTTGGAGACGTATCACTGCTTTCTTTGCCGGGACCGTGGTGGCGCCGATTGCTTCGGAGATTTGGCGCTCAAGGGCGCCGTATAGCTGCAATTCTTCGCTTGGTTGGTGTCCTGGAACAGATGTTGGACGGCGGACAGGCTGCAGCGGCGCGGCTTGACAAGGCCGGCTGCTTGCCCCTTTGCGACCAGGAGCAGGAGACGCTCCAGCACCTCCTGCTTGGTTGCGTGGTTGCTCATGAGGTTTGAGCTTGGGTGTTAACATGGTGGGGCAAGCTGGAGTGGATGCCCGACGTGGGCACAGAGGTTGTGCCCTGGTGGACCTCACTCACCTGCACCCGATCTGTTCGGAGGGATATGAGGACGGCTATCATTTTGGTTTTCTGGTGTATCTGGAGGCATCAGAACGATGTGGTGTTCAATGACGCTACCCCAGCAGTGGCTGCCATTAGGCATAGGATTAGGGAGGAGTACCGGAGATGGCGTGTAGCTAGGCTTTTCCGCTCGGAGTCGTTTGGATTTCCTTACCCTTTTCCTTTTTCGTGGAGGGATGGAAATTAGGCTTTTGTCTAGTAGGGGAGCTGCCACCCCCTTATTGACAGTGATACCTGTGGCTTGGGGTTTTTTGCCCTTTCTTCTGTATGATTAGTACACCTTTCAGGGTGTATTCTCGAAAAAAAGTTATCATACATATATGTTCATAAGCCGTCAAACATAGAAAGAGTGAATAGTCATCCTAAATAAGCGAGCAATTGAATTTGACATGTTGGCTAAAAAATAAATAAACAATCCAAAAATTGACCATGCCCTTCTTTTTGTGAAATGGGAGCTGCATCAAAGCGATGCATATGAATTTTATTTGAAATGGGAGCTAGCTAGTGCTAATTGAACCCCACCATGCATGCACACAACCAGCCATGTTAAGCTTAGATCGTTGGCAGCGCAATCAACTGTCAAGCCATGCATACCTGCACAACCGGTCACCTCTAGCAACTCTCTGCGTATCTTAATTGGTCTTTTTCCGCGAAATAATAACCTGATACGACGCGTGTATAAACACAAGACCAGTTAGTAGTCGGACTCCGAATTTCGGTCTTGTCGAACAGTCCTCGCCAATTTCTTTATATACGCTGAGAAAACCAAGCGCGCGCATCCAAAAAAAATGTACTCCTAGGATAAACTTGTCAAGACCCGGAAGCCATGGAACCGGAGTACGATACAATACGGTACTTCTTCAGAGTCCGGCGAGGAGAACTATCGGGGTTTGGTCGGAGCAGCAGCCCGCCGAGCCTGCTCATCGTCGACCGCTCTGGCGTATACTCCGCTGCACACCGCCGCTACATCCGCAAGACACGCTACCACCGCTATCGCGCCCTGGCAACGGATCTCGCCCCACTAGTCAAAGCCTACCGCTCGCTGCAAAAGCTCGGGATGAACAGCTGGCCGGAGAACAACGAGGAAGCAAGGAAGGAGATCACATGGTGGAAGCACTGGCTCATGGACGCGTACTGGGACGCCGCGCCGGAAAAGCTCAAGGCGAGCGCCATTGAAAGATACTACCGAGAGCGGTACCAACACGGAATGGTTTACCCTGTTCTATCACTCGGAGTCTCCATAGTTGTCGGCGGTTTTTCAGGGTTTATGCTGGTCGGAAAGTTCAAGGCCAGCTTCGATCTCCTGTTGCTGCTGACAGCCTTTTGCTTGGTGGCATGGGTTCTTGTTGTCATAACCGAGCGATTTGTCAGGTTTAGACGGGTCCTCTCCCGCTCGGAGATTCATGATGTGCTAGAATTCGATTTGAAAAGCCTATGCTCCTAGTTTTTTAAATGAATTTTAAACGTATCACTAGTAGAAAATAGGTCTTTCGTCAGGTCCCTTTAGTCCCGGCCGTAGTCTAGGGCGGGAAAAAATGCTGGACCACGTCGCCTGAATCCACCCACGTGTACGGCACCCTTTGGTCCCGATTCGTTAGAAACTTTAGTACCGATTGGTAATACCAAACATAACTAAAGGGTTGGCTGAAGGCTGCCATCGGAGCAAAAACCTTTAGTACCGGTTCGTATTTATCAACCGGGACTAAAGGCTTTTTAGGTTTTATTGCTCCTCACACACCTTGCCCCCCCCCCCCCCCTATCGTCTTTTTTATGTTTGTAAAATACAAAAGAAAATAATAGAAAAATCAAAAAATAAATCTTTTGAAATTCTTGTATGTTACGTAACCAACTATTAGGAAAAATTAACAAATTTGAATATCTACTTTTTAGGAAAAAAAGGTTTACAAAAAGGTAAAATGGGATTTCTAGTTGCATACGACGTTGAAAAAACATAAAATATATCAAAATGATCATGGAAAAAACATGAAAAACATTACCCAATTTTTGGATCCTCAAAATTTCAAACGGAAATATGAAAACATGAAGATTTTAGTTTTTGCCTGAAATTTAGGATTTTATATTCTTTAAAATTTTAAATAATAATCGAATCCTGCATAAAGATTACTCTTACTTAACCATAAAGAAAGTTAACCAAATTTTAGTTTGGCAAAAAAATTATTAAAAAATAAAAAATATTAATTACATCATTAATGTTTATTTAAAAAATTAGCTCCATATTGAGTAATGTTTATTTATATATTTAAATTTATTATTAAACCATTACTTTTGTTTATTAGAAGAATTATTTGGATTGAAACAATAAACAAGTGTGATATCGACCAACATATTAATAGGATTGATATGATACTAGTACCAATAACATGCGCGCGAAGCACTTGGAGGCGAGACTAAGCTTGCTAGTATTGGAGTAGTGGGAGGATGGGTGACCGAGCGAGAAGTTTGACCGCAACAAGTAGGTAATTTGACTAGAGATTAAATATAGTTATAGACTAAACTTGTCAAATAACTAAAATAATAGAAATTATGTAAAAATAGAAAAAAAGGGAGTGTGAAAAATAATTAGAAACAAAAGTGAATAATTTTTTTTGATGAAATAGCCTTTGTTACCAACTGGGACTAAACATCGTCCCGGCGCGCTTCGCAGCGCCCACATGGAGGGCCTTTTGTTCCGGCTGGTAACCGGGCCAGGACTAAAGAGTCGGCCTTTAGTCCCGTGTCAACACCCGGATTTTTAAGTCCAGATGCCTGTTATGCCATACATCGCAATCCCAGGAATATTGTTGTTGCGAGACATAACAGTTGAATATCATAAGTCATCATTCATTACATATCATAGTCGTCTTACAAATAGATCACATGATCCAATATTACAATAATAGTTGAACTATTGTTTCAACACACATCACAAATACATAGCGGAAGCGTAGATCGAAGGGGACGCTATAGTCCACAAGCCAACGCTTGACGTCAGGAGTGGTCCTAGTTGTCGTAGACGTCCTGCTGTCCATCTTCCTCGTACTGCTGTTCCTCTTCATAGTCTGGCCATTTGAATAGCCAGGGACAAAGCCATGAGTACTTTAAAGTACTCGCAAACTAATACTAAGGTAAGTATTATCAGCTATAGTAAGGGGGTGCTAAGCTCTAGTTTCATTTGCATAAAGCCAGTTTTATTTCATAACACTTTGATAAACCAAGACTTTTCAGTTGCCTATCTTAACTCAAGTGGGAACATTAGTGTCATTCCCACAACTCTGTTGTGATTCAATTCAAATTCACCATTCACCTTCCAAGTCACAAGTCACCCTTCACATGTCACATTTTTGAAAAGTTCTGATGACGGAACAGTATGGCCTTTCCAATTGTCCATAACCGCGGACGCGGCTATTCGAATAGGTTTAACTCTGCAGAGGTTGTACACTTGTGCCACAACAATTGCAATAGTTCGTCAGGGGTAACTGGCCCTGATTTATCGTACGCAGTATGCGAACTACCAATCCTAACCTTTCATTTACATACTCTAGTATAGGCACCTCTCCCCATGAGCTTGGCCTCCCAGTGAAGACAAACTGTCAGCCTGGGAACTGCACAGGGCTTGGGCCGGACATTCACCTCATATTCACGTCATATCACATCATTCCATATTTCTTTGGAGGCAGCCCTTGGCATAACCCCGATGACGCTTGTTCAGAGGGAACCCATACTAAAATACATAAGTTTCCAGCTAAGCCTTACCCAGATTCAGGTATTGTGGGGGTACTTGTAAAATTGGAATGGTATTGCATCCGAACCCAACCATCAGTGTTTTTGGTAAAATTCACCAAGTCATTCACCAGTCATATTCACCTTCAAAATCTTTCAATAGAATGAATCATCATTCCAAGGTTTTCAAAGTCATTTCACTTCACAAGTTCCCATCTAGAGTAGTCAATTTTATTTGTTAGCACTAGCAACTAGTCATGAGGGGTGCTATCTAGCTTCCATTGCTCTAGGCTAAATTTGATACTCTTGTAGTATTCTATCTCTAGACCAAAGTTAACTATAAAAACACGTTATAATCATCAAAGTAAAAGCTTGTAAGAATAAAACTTGGGATGGGATCATTAAGCGTAAAGTAAAAAGTAATGGTGCCTTGCTCGTGCGGAGCTTTGCACTCGGGTAGTCTTGCAAGAATATTAGCTTGCAATGGTGTTAGCTTGCCTTGGTTGTTGAGGTGATCAAAGTGGTCTTCGTCTCCTTGGAAGTAGATCTCCTCCTCCTCTTGATACTCCTCGGTACTAGCGTCTAAAATATGAATATGAGGATACAATCACCAAACAATTTATTGGCTATTCCAAACATCACATATATTCACACAAACTATTCTATTCACACAATTTATACAATTTGGTGCATTGGTGGTCTTGCTTTGAGGAAGAATAATTTCCTCTCATTTTATATGTAAAAGATAGTTTACAATATAGTTCTTGAGGAATAATTTCCTCTCATTGAATCTTCTTTAAGATTTAATTTCTCAAATCCTCACACATGAATTTATGTTGACCTAAGTCAACCATTCATCATCATTTGAGAAAATGATTTAAATGAGGTAGGGATACCTCATACCATTTAATAATGCCTATTATGATTTAAAGTCTCCAAGTATTTCATGTGAGAGTATTTGACCATGGGTTCAAACTTCATATGAAAGTACTTGGGACAAGATTTAAATGAAGTGAAACACCTCATATACTTTACACAGTAAACTAGCATCACTCATTACTATTAAGTGGGTAAATGTGTTGTTTTCTTATTTAGGAAAAAAAATTCCTCTCATACTAAATAAGGTGTTACTTTTAATTACTTAGAGAAATAATTTCCTCTCATTATCTTATTAAGATTTAATTTCTCTTATGAATAATATATGACCTAGGTTGACCAAAGTCAACCTCTTCACACTTATCATTTAAGAAAATGATTTAAATGAGGTGAACACCTCATACCTTTTAATCCTAACATGGTAAAGATTTAATATCATCAACAATTCATTTGAGACCTAAATGACCAGAGTCTCTACCTCATTTTGAATTGTTCATGACAAGATTTAAATGAGAGAAACACTCCCATAAGATTTAATAATTTGTTGGAACAATTTAAATGCTACTATGGCAAATATTTAATATTCTTAAGTGAGCAAAAATGGGACCAAGCAACCAGGGTTATCACACTACTTCATACAACTTAAGAAGATGATTTAAATGAGGTGCTACACCTCATAGATTTGAAATCTTAAATTTGGAAAATAATTTAAATGGGCTAGTAATGGCTACATAGCCATTATTTGATTCTAACCCATGATCATATGAAACAACTATAGTATTTTATTACATAATAAATTAGACAACATCAAATGTGAATTATTGCAATTGGATTCAATTCAAAATTCAATTTGGTTGAATTTTAAGATTTATTTGAATACTGAAAAGTATCTGTTTTGTTATTTTTGCTATTCAAAAACTACACCACATATGAGGTTGAATCCAGTGGGGTTAGTTAGGGCAAATCATAAGCTTTCCAGAACATTTTGATTTACTAAAATTGAGTTTGTAGAATTTGAACTATTCAATTTATAGGATAGACCATTATTGATTTTCCAAACTAAAAGAATTAATTGAATTCAAAAAACTGGGCCAGCGCGGGAAAACGAAGTGGGCTTCACAGGGGTTAAACAGGCCAGCCCAGTGGGCAGCCACGCTGGGCGAGAGGGGGCTGACGGCGGGGTCCACTGTCAGCCAGTGTTTCCCCAGCCGAAACGGTACGTGAGGAGGGCCGTCGGATTAGAGGGGCGATCGGCGGCTGAGGGTCGTCCTCATCCTCGACGAGGCTCACCGGAGACCAAACCCTACCGGCGGCCAGACTAGGGGGTCGGGGAGCTACCTGGAGGCGGGCGAGCATCGGCGAGGTGGGCGGAGGTCGTGGAAGATGGTGGTGAAGCTCCTGGCACCAACAGCGGCTCCAATGGGGGCTCCAGTCGCCGGCGAGGTAGCAGGGGTGTTGGCGGAGCTCCGGCAAGCGATTCGAGGGCTACGGCCTAAATTAGTGGGCGGCGTTGCTCGAGGGGAGGTAGCGAGATGAGGGAGGAAGGTTGGCGTTCTCAATTTGATCGGAGGGTGCCTCTATTTATAGGGCGAGGGGGTGCTGCGGGGTGCCGGGAAGGGTCGACGACGAGCTCGTCGTTCCAGGGTAGTGAAGGGGCAAGTGATGGGCCCTGAGCATTGGCGACATTCAGGCGAGGCTGACGGGCATCGTGGCGAGGCAGAGGGGTGAATGGTTGCGTCGTCATCTTCCTCGCGGCAGGGCAGTACGGTGGCGGAAAGTCGTGGATGATCGCGTCGTCTACAGCGGGTCCGTGGCCAAGCGGCGGTGTCTGGGAGGTAGAGGGGACCGTGGTGAGTCGACGTGTGCATGGGGAGAGCGAGGGGAGGCGTGAGGCGACGGGGCATGGCGGCGTTCTGGCGCGTCCAGAGACGTCCTGGCGCGCGTCCATGCCGATCCTGGCATGTGCTGGACGCGTCTGGGCGCGCAGGTTCTGGGCGGTGTGGTCGTCAACTTGGGTCAGCAAGTGTATGGTCATGATCAGTATAGTGAGGGCAAGCTATGTGACATGCTGAGGTGGCCTGGATGAGAGAGGAGAGGGGGTGAGCATGGTGAGGTGACAAGAGGGCCGGCATGGTCTGGTTCTGGTCAAGATGTCCAAAGCAAGGGCAGGCAAGTGGATGGTGAGGTAGAGGGGAGGTGCAGGGATGCTCCAGAGCAGCAGGGAAGGGCAGAGGTGGACTTGGTCCAAGCAAAAATGCAGCATGGGCACAAATATAGGTGCTGCCCACAAGGTGTTTGTGAAAATGGCCGAAAGAGAAAAGTTTTCACATTTTGAAAATTCCTTTGGTGGATCTCAATCATATATTCATGGAGATGGAATGGTGGTGGTGGTGGTCAATTTGGTGTTGTTTTGCAAGTTTTCAAAAAGTGGAGGAATCTTCTCTTTGTTTCAATGTCATCACTTGTCAACACTATACTGGTCAACCTGGTCAACATGAGGTATGGTGGTCAACATGAAAGTTGTTCACTTTGACATGGTCTTGGATGACAGGGTCATAGTTGACCAAGTTTGGTTGCAGAACTAAAAGATAGGTGGGTGCAAAGTGGGGAAGAAATTATAAATGTGACATATGACCATTATCATATGTGAGATGGTTTTGAGATTTTCTTTGATTTGATTCTTGTTTCTTTGATGCAAATGTGTTTGTTTATCATATATAAGAGTTTTACAAACAATAGATCAAGCAATGGTGGCCTTGGTTGAAGATTTGCAATTTTGGCTAAGTGTATGTGAGTGAATTTTGGGGATTTTCTCCCTATTTGAATTCTCCCCATTTGAGTTGACTTTTGTTGACTCTAAAGTGGTTCTTATTAGTTTAGAAACATTTTCAAACCATTGAATCCATTTCAAAAGGTCTTGATCAAAGATTTGCAAAATTGGCCATAACACATAAGAGGTGAGGTTCAAATTTTATTAAACTTGTAAATTGTTCATCTTGCTTCACTTGGACATGGGTTAGGGTTAATTTAGTGTTATATTAGGTTGAGAGAGGGTTTCCCAACCTTTGGTCAAGTTTCAAAGTCATAGGGCAAAAATTGGATATTATGGCTATGTGTCACATATGCCTCTATGCATATGTTGCAATTGTGTTTTACTTTGACTTTGCTTGACAAAAAATGGTGATGTTGAGTGTTGAAAGGGTATATGGAAGTGATCCAACCATTCACAACCAGTCCTAGGGTCAATCTTCTCAAATTCACAAATTTGCACCTTTCTCTCATATGCCTCTATGGCA
The DNA here is from genome assembly GCF_019359855.2 of Lolium perenne. Classification (NCBI taxonomy): domain Eukaryota; kingdom Viridiplantae; phylum Streptophyta; class Magnoliopsida; order Poales; family Poaceae; genus Lolium; species Lolium perenne. The sequence goes on along the minus strand of NC_067248.2, from coordinate 25,475,313 downwards.
TTTTTAGTTTCTTTTAATTTCTTTGGAAACCACTTGGAATTGGTTTGATAGGTACTAGGTAAGGGGTATGAAGGTTTTCCAAACCTCTAAGCAAGGTAGAAAGGCTTAGGGTAAAGTTTTATAAATATAGCCATAGGCCTCTTTCTTATTTAATTTCCTTTTATTTTAATTTAACTAGGGTGGTGAAAAGAGGGGTGAGGTTTAGGGTTTTGTGGGGTTCACAATTTACCTATTAGGGCTATATGACCCCATATGTCTTTTAATTTATTTTGGGTTTCTCAAAATAGATCCAAATGATTTTTGGAGAAGATTAGGGTTTAAGGTTTTTCTTACTTGATTTCTTTCTCTTTTATTTTATTTGGTTGGTGATCTTCACTTGATCACTTTAGGGTTTTAGGGTTTAGCACATAAGCATAATAACACTCATCATGGCAAAACACAAGATTTAAACAAGATCTATATGTATCAATCTTATTTTAATAAAAGTTTTTGTTGGTTCCAAAATTTGGAACTGGGGAAATTCATTTTGTTTGTTTTGAAATTTTTGGGTTGTTACAAACCCTTCCCCCTTAAACAAATCTCGTCCCGAGATTTTAAGAAAAGTTAGGTTCCTAAGAGAGATTGAGTATTTTATTAATAGGAAGACATACTTGGCATGGTCTGGGGTGCTTCCTGAGCTTCAGTGGCAGTCATGTGGTAGAAACGGCCATTGTTGTTGTTCTGGTTCCTTCTTCCAGCAAAGCGGCGCTGTTGCTGAGCAGGTGCTGCGGTATTGGCGGCAATCCTGGCAAGCTTCTTGGGGCACTCATTGGAGTAGTGACCCACAACTCCACATTCATAGCAGTTGACGGTGGACTTGTCTTTGGGGATTAACGGGGTAGCATTGCTTCCAGTCCTTGGGGCAGTATTGGTGTGGTTGTTGTTTCCATTTTTGTTGCTGTTGGGGTGGTTGTTGTTGTGGCTGTTGTTGTTGTTGCCTCCGGGTTTCGGGGGTCCTCCGTTGTTGTTGGTGTAGTTGGGGCGATAATTCTGGGCAGGGGGCTTGTTGTATCTTGGGGTGAATCCTCCAGAGGAGTTGTTGCGGTACTTTTGGGTATGGTGGGGTCCATTCTGGTTCATCATTCTGCGTTTGCGGTTCTCATTGGCTTGATGTAGCTTTCCTTCCATCTGTATGGCTGAGTCCACTAGGGCTTCTAAGTCAGCGAACGGAATGTTCACCAACACAGTTTGCATCTCGTCGTGCAGTCCGTTCAGAAATCTTTCCTTTCTTTTCTCATTGGTGTCGGTCTCATCCGGGGCGTACCTTGACAGAGTAAGAAACCTGTCGCGGTATTCCACCACGGACATCCTTCCTTGCTTGAGTTCCCGGAACTCGTCTCTCATCTTCTTGATTAGTCCTTGGGGCACATGGTATTTGCTGAACTTCAGCTTGAAGTCTTTCCAAGTCATCATCTGTCCTGCATTCATGGCACGGGTGCTGGTCCACCAAGCTCTTGCTGGTCCTGCTAAGTAATGCGTGGCAAACAACACTTTCTCGGCGGCTTCAACTTGCGCAACTTCGAGGTTGTTCTCCATTGTCTGGAGCCAGTCATCAGCATCAAGGGGCTCTTCAGTCTTGTTGAATATTGGTGGGTTGGTGTTCTGAAAGTTCTTTAGCTTTGATCCTGGGTGCTCATGGTTTCCATGGCCTTGATTGTTCTGAGCTATCTGTTGCAGTGCAGCAATGTTTGCTTGGCGTTCAGCTCTCTCGACTTCTCGGTCTGCCATCATCGTCTGCAGCAGTTGCATCATGGCATCCTGGTTGGCGTTGCGGGTTGGTGGGGCCATCTGGACAGTGAGGTAGATGATAAGATAAGAGGGAAATTTCTAAGGTTTGTTTTGTTACGGTTTAAAAAGTTCATAACTTGAAATTTTGAGTAGTGTTGCGGAGGTAAAAACCAACAACACTTTTTCATTCATACCAAGCATCACATATTACAAATCTAACACACCGTTGGTTTGAAGAACCATTCATCGCTCTACGATACAAGGGGGATCCTGATACAACTCACACCTACTTAAGTGCTGGGGTGATACTACTCTTCCGGGTGGATTCTTCTTCTTCACGGGTGAGGTGCTTGGCGAGAGGCGAGGGCGTTATCCAAATCCCTGCGGGTTTTGTACTGCCTGAAGTCCTGAGGTGCTTCATGGGGGTTCATCTTTGGTTGTGGTGGGGGCATGGTCATCGGTCTTCCCATGGAGTCATGTCTTGGGTAGTAGATGAAGCGAGTGTTCTTGATCTTGTCCTCATTTTGTCCACACAGACGGAACATTGCTTCTTGCATAGCTTTGTCTAGTCCTTCCTTCCAAGTGTTTCCCGTTACAGAAAACCATATGGTTTCCCATACCGGGGCATCAAGCTTCCTTCGTAGATCAGTAGAAACGTCCCACCGAGGTGGTTCTCCTAACTGAGCTTTGAGGGGTATTCCGAAGAACTCGGGATACGGGTGTCCTAGATAGTCCACTAGTTGCTTCAACTCCTTTTCGATCCTTAGGTCCCCTCCGGGACCAAGCTGATAGGACTCCCACTGGTACGTCATCTGTGAACAAAGAGGAGGAGTAAATTAGAGAAGTAGTCAGGTGTGCAAAATTTTATGTAGGCTTGCAAAGAAAGTAGAGTATAGATTTCTCATCTTTTTGAAAAAGATTTCAAGGGTAAGAGTGAGGATAAGTTTTTCACAAATATTCACTTCTTTGGTTTTTGAAACTAAGTTTTGCAGACGTCCATTCTAACTAGGGTCTCCTAAGGTCAAACAATGGCTCTGATACCAACTTGTCAACACCCGGATTTTTAAGTCCAGATGCCTGTTATGCCATACATCGCAATCCCAGGAATATTGTTGTTGCGAGACATAACAGTTGAATATCATAAGTCATCATTCATTACATATCATAGTCGTCTTACAAATAGATCACATGATCCAATATTACAATAATAGTTGAACTATTGTTTCAACACACATGAGAAATACATAGCGGAAGCGTAGATCGAAGGGGACGCTATAGTCCACAGGCCAACGCTTGACGTCAGGAGTGGTCCTAGTTGTCGTAGACGTCCTGCTGTCCATCTTCCTCGTACTGCTGTTCCTCTTCATAGTCTGGCCATTTGAATAGCCAGGGACAAAGCCATGAGTACTTTAAAGTACTCGCAAACTAATACTAAGGTAAGTATTATCAGCTATAGTAAGGGGGTGCTAAGCTCTAGTTTCATTTGCATAAAGCCAGTTTTATTTCATAACACTTTGATAAACCAAGACTTTTCAGTTGCCTATCTTAACTCAAGTGGGAACATTAGTGTCATTCCCACAACTCTGTTGTGATTCAATTCAAATTCACCATTCACCTTCCAAGTCACAAGTCACCCTTCACATGTCACATTTTTGAAAAGTTCTGATGACGGAACAGTATGGCCTTTCCAACTGTCCATAACCGCGGACGCGGCTATTCGAATAGGTTTAACTCTGCAGAGGTTGTACACTTGTGCCACAACAATTGCAATAGTTCGTCAGGGGTAACTGGCCCTGATTTATCGTACGCAGTACGCGAACTACCAATCCTAACCTTTCATTTACATACTCTAGTATAGGCACCTCTCCCCATGAGCTTGGCCTCCCAGTGAAGACAAACTGTCACTGAACTGCACGAGCAGGCTTGGGCCGGACATTCACCTCATATTCACGTCATATCACATCATTCCATATTTCTTTGGAGGCAGCCCTTGGCATAACCCCGATGACGCTTGTTCAGAGGGAACCCATACTAAAATACATAAGTTTCCAGCTAAGCCTTACCCAGATTCAGGTATTGTGGGGGTACTTGTAAAATTGGAATGGTATCGCATCCGAACCCAACCATCAGTGTTTTTGGTAAAATTCACCAAGTCATTCACCAGTCATATTCACCTTCAAAATATTTCAATAGAATGAATCATCATTCCAAGGTTTTCAAAGTCATTTCACTTCACAAGTTCCCATCTAGAGTAGTCAATTTTATTTGTTAGCACTAGCAACTAGTCATGAGGGGTGCTATCTAGCTTCCATTGCTCTAGGCTAAATTTGATACTCTTGTAGTATTCTATCTCTAGACCAAAGTTAACTATAAAAACACGTTATAATCATCAAAGTAAAAGCTTGTAAGAATAAAACTTGGGATGGGATCATTAAGTGTAAAGTAAAAAGTAATGGTGCCTTGCTCGTGCGGAGCTTTGCACTCGGGTAGTCTTGCAAGAATATTAGCTTGCAATGGTGTTAGCTTGCCTTGGTTGTTGAGGTGATCAAAGTGGTCTTCTTCTCCTTGGAAGTAGATCTCCTCCTCCTCTTGATACTCCTCGGTACTAGAGTCTAAAATACGAATACGAGGATACAATCACCAAACAATTTATTGGCTATTCCAAACATCACATATATTCACACAAACTATTCTATTCACACAATTTATACAATTTGGTGCATTGGTGGTCTTGCTTTGAGGAAGAATAATTTCCTCTCATTTTATATGTAAAAGATAGTTTCCAATATAGTTCTTGAGGAATAATTTCCTCTCATTGAATCTTCTTTAAGATTTAATTTCTCAAATCCTCACACATGAATTTATGTTGACCTAAGTCAACCATTCATCATCATTTGAGAAAATGATTTAAATGAGGTAGGGATACCTCATACCATTTAATAATGCCTATTATGATTTAAAGTCTCCAAGTATTTCATGTGAGAGTATTTGACCATGGGTTCAAACTTCATATGAAAGTACTTGGGACAAGATTTAAATGAAGTGAAACACCTCATATGCTTTACACAGTAAACTAGCATCACTCATTACTATTAAGTGGGTAAATGTGTTGTTTTCTTATTTAGGAAAAAAATTTCCTCTCATACTAAATAAGGTGTTACTTTTAATTACTTAGAGAAATAATTTCCTCTCATTATCTTATTAAGATTTAATTTCTCTTATGAATAATATATGACCTAGGTTGACCAAAGTCAACCTCTTCACACTTATCATTTAAGAAAATGATTTAAATGAGGTGAACACCTCATACCTTTTAATCCTAACATGGTAAAGATTTAATATCATCAACAATTCATTTGAGACCTAAATGACCAGAGTCTCTACCTCATTTTGAATTGTTCATGACAAGATTTAAATGAGAGAAACACTCCCATAAGATTTAATAATTTGTTGGAACAATTTAAATGCTACTATGGCAAATATTTAATATTCTTAAGTGAGCAAAAATGGGACCAAGCAACCAGGGTTATCACACTACTTCATACAACTTAAGAAGATGATTTAAATGAGGTGCTACACCTCATAGATTTGAAATCTTAAATTTGGAAAATAATTTAAATGGGCTAGTAATGGCTACATAGCCATTATTTGATTCTAACCCATGATCATATGAAACAACTATAGTATTTTATTACATAATAAATTAGACAACATCAAATGTGAATTATTGCAATTGGATTCAATTCAAAATTCAATTTGGTTGAATTTTAAGATTTATTTGAATACTGAAAAGTATCTGTTTTGTTATTTTTGCTATTCAAAAACTACACCACATATGAGGTTGAATCCAGTGGGGTTAGTTAGGGCAAATCATAAGCTTTCCAGAACATTTTGATTTGCTAAAATTGAGTTTGTAGAATTTGAACTATTCAATTTATAGGATAGACCAGTATTGATTTTCCAAACTAAAAGAATTAATTGAATTCAAAAAACTGGGCCAGCGCGGGAAAACGAAGTGGGCTTCACAGGGGTTAAACGGGCCAGCCCAGTGGGCAGCCACGCTGGGCGAGAGGGGGCTGACGGCGGGGTCCACTGTCAGCCAGTGTTTCCCCAGCCGAAACGGTACGTGAGGAGGGCCGTCGGATTAGAGGGGCGATCGGCGGCTGAGGGTCGTCCTCATCCTCGACGAGGCTCACCGGAGACCAAACCCTACCGGCGGCCAGACTAGGGGGTCGGGGAGCTACCTGGAGGTGGGCAAGCGTCGGCGAGGTGGGCGGAGGTCGTGGAAGATGGTGGTGAAGCTCCTGGCACCAACAGCGGCTCCAATGGGGGCTCCAGTCGCCGGCGAGGTAGCAGGGGTGTTGGCGGAGCTCCGGCAAGCGATTCGAGGGCTACGGCCTAAATTAGTGGGCGGCGTTGCTCGAGGGGAGGTAGCGAGATGAGGGAGGAAGGTTGGCGTTCTCAATTTGATCGGAGGGTGCCTCTATTTATAGGGCGAGGGGGTGCTGCGGGGTGCCGGGAAGGGTCGACGGCGAGCTCGTCGTTCCAGGGTAGTGAAGGGGCAAGTGATGGGCCCTGAGAATTGGCGACGTTCAGGCGAGGCTGACGGGCATCGTGGCGAGGCAGAGGGGTGAATGGTTGCGTCGTCATCTTCCTCGCGGCAGGGCAGTACGGTGGCGGAAAGTCGTGGATGATCGCGTCGTCTACAGCGGGTTCGTGGCCAAGCGGCGGTGTCTGGGAGGTAGAGGGGACCGTGGTGAGTCGACGTGTGCATGGGGAGAGCGAGGGGAGGCGTGAGGCGACGGGGCATGGCGGCGTTCTGGCGCGTCCAGAGACGTCCTGGCGCGCGTCCATGCCGATCCTGGCATGTGCTGGACGCGTCTGGGCGCGCAGGTTCTGGGCGGTGTGGTCGTCAACTTGGGTCAGCAAGTGTATGGTCATGATCAGTATAGTGAGGGCAAGCTATGTGACATGCTGAGGTGGCCTGGATGAGAGAGGAGAGGGGGTGAGCATGGTGAGGTGACAAGAGGGCCGGCATGGTCTGGTTCTGGTCAAGATGTCCAAAGCAAGGGCAGGCAAGTGGATGGTGAGGTAGAGGGGAGGTGCAGGGATGCTCCAGAGCAGCAGGGAAGGGCAGAGGTGGACTTGGTCCAAGCAAAAATGCAGCATGGGCACAAATATAGGTGCTGCCCACAAGGTGTTTGTGAAAATGGCCGAAAGAGAAAAGTTTTCACATTTTGAAAATTCCTTTGGTGGATCTCAATCATATATTCATGGAGATGGAATGGTGGTGGTGGTGGTCAATTTGGTGTTGTTTTGCAAGTTTTCAAAAAGTGGAGGAATCTTCTCTTTGTTTCAATGTCATCACTTGTCAACACTATACTGGTCAACCTGGTCAACATGAGGTATGGTGGTCAACATGAAAGTTGTTCACTTTGACATGGTCTTGGATGACAGGGTCATAGTTGACCAAGTTTGGTTGCAGAACTAAAAGATAGGTGGGTGCAAAGTGGGGAAGAAATTATAAATGTGACATATGACCATTATCATATGTGAGATGGTTTTGAGATTTCCTTTGATTTGATTCTTGTTTCTTTGATGCAAATGTGTTTGTTTATCATATATAAGAGTTTTACAAACAATAGATCAAGCAATGGTGGCCTTGGTTGAAGATTTGCAATTTTGGCTAAGTGTATGTGAGTGAATTTTGGGGATTTTCTCCCTATTTGAATTCTCCCCATTTGAGTTGACTTTTGTTGACTCTAAAGTGGTTCTTATTAGTTTAGAAACATTTTCAAACCATTGAATCCATTTCAAAAGGTCTTGATCAAAGATTTGCAAAATTGGCCATAACACATAAGAGGTGAGGTTCAAATTTTATTAAACTTGTAAATTGTTCATCTTGCTTCACTTGGACATGGGTTAGGGTTAATTTAGTGTTATATTAGGTTGAGAGAGGGTTTCCCAACCTTTGGTCAAGTTTCAAAGTCATAGGGCAAAAATTGGATATTATGGCTATGTGTCACATATGCCTCTATGCATATGTTGCAATTGTGTTTTACTTTGACTTTGCTTGACCCAAAATGGTGATGTTGAGTGTTGAAAGGGTATATGGAAGTGATCCAACCATTCACAACCAGTCCTAGGGTCAATCTTCTCAAATTCACAAATTTGCACCTTTCTCTCATATGCCTCTATGGCATTTTTAGTTTCTTTTTAATTTCTTTGGAAACCACTTGGAATTGGTTTGATAGGTACTAGGTAAGGGGTATGAAGGTTTTCCAAACCTCTAAGCAAGGTAGAAAGGCTTAGGGTAAAGTTTTATAAATATAGCCATAGGCACATATGCCTCTTTCTTATTTAATTTCCTTTTATTTTAATTTAACTAGGGTGGTGAAAAGAGGGGTGAGGTTTAGGGTTTTGTGGGGTTCACAATTTACCTATTAGGGCTATATGACCCCATATGTCTTTTATTTTATTTTGGGTTTCTCAAAATAGATCCAAATGATTTTTGGAGAAGATTAGGGTTTAAGGTTTTTCTTACTTGATTTCTTTCTCTTTTATTTTATTTGGTTGGTGATCTTCACTTGATCACTTTAGGGTTTTAGGGTTTAGCACATAAGCATAATAACACTCATCATGGCAAAACACAAGATTTAAACAAGATCTATATGTATCAATCTTATTTTAATAAAAGTTTTTGTTGGTTCCAAAATTTGGAACTGGGGAAATTCATTTTGTTTGTTTTGAAATTTTTGGGTTGTTACATCCCGCATGTCTCCTTACAGGCCAGGACTAAATGTTAAAGATATGCCCAAGAGGCAATAATAAAAGTGTTTAAAGTTATATCTTAGTGTTCATGATAAATTTTTACATCCCATGATATAATTGTATTAACCAGAAACATTAATACATGTGTGTTTTATAAACAAACCTGAGTCCTTAGTAAGCTTCTTATTAAACTAGCTTGTTGATTAATAGATGAACATAGTTTCCTCATCATGGACATTGGATGTTATTAATAACAAGATCATATCATTAGGTGAATGATGTGATGGACACACACCCATAGTAAGCATAACATTATATCAAGTCATTCAGTTCGTCTTGCTATAATATTTCGATACATTGTAACCTAAACCTTCGATCGTGAGATTGTGTAAATCACTTACACCGGATGGATGATTTGATTACATCAAACTCCATTTCGTAATTGGGTGGTTATAAAGATGGAATTAAGTATTCTAAAAGTATGAGTTGAAGAGCATGGATCAAGAGTGGGATTTGTCCATCCTGATGACGGAGAGATATACTCTGGACCCTCTAGGTGTAATGTCATCTAATTAGCTTGCAAGCGGTGGAATAGGGGCACCATTGCCGCTTCCATCTTCCTTTGTACCTCCATCAACAAAATCAGATTCAACTGACACCTCATGGAAATCCAGCTTCTTATCTGCACCACTGTGTTTGTCCTTGTCTAGCTCAACATCCCCCGCATCGCCCCCCATGTTTGGGCGGCTTGGGCGGAAAAGCTAAACCGCTGCCACCACCTCCCCCCTCTCCGGACCTTCTCCTCCCTTCCGCAGCTGAACCGCGTGGGAGAAGCCCGTGGTGCTCTGGGCGGCGGCAGGCTCCCTGTCAACACCCGGATTTTTAAGTCCGAATGCCTATTATTTCATACATCGCAATCCCAGGAATATTGTTGTTGCGAGGCATAATAGTTAAGTGTTGTGGGTATACTTTATGGGTATATCAACGGCATGGCCTAGATCCGGCAAGCCCGGGTGGCCCATAGTTGGTGATGAGGCATGTGGCCCATCGGGCGGCCCAGTTGCTGTAGATCATGAAGGATGAAGTCCAGCCCAGGAACAGGAAGCCGGATCCTAACCGACCTACGAAGGAGGCCGGATCCGTGGAGGCCCATAAAGTATCCGGATCCAGCACGTCCTTGGAGGAAGGCGGATCCTTGACGTACACGGCAAGACATTGTACCGTAGTTAGGCAACTTGTATTCCGGCTAGGACTCTCCATGTAAACCCTAGATCCGTGCACCTATATAAGCCGGATCCCGGGAGCCCTAGAGGCACAGCCACAACTCATTGTAACAACGCGAAAGCGCCCAGATAATTCCAGACAAGCAGCAGTAGGCCCTGTCATCGTGCAGGTGTTCCGAAGCTGGGTAACTCGCGTACCACCGTCCCGTGTGCACTCCGCCCTATGGCCCCTACTTCTTCTCCCCCTCGTGAGGATCCCTCCTCCGAGGTACCGTCGAATAGGCAACGACAGTTGGCGCCCACCGTGGGGCCTGTGGCGTCTGGAGGCCGGAACCGGGAGGGTTCCGCCATGGAAAGCTACGACGACACCATCACTGTGGGGCGCGTCTTCTACGCCGGAAATCTGCCGATCGTCCCTCCGGATGAGTGTTGGATTCCGGCTAGGACAAACCCCGTCAAGCTCTCCATCGTCCCAATTGGCGGCATACACATCTTCATCGGGGAAACCGTCGATTCCGACGGAAACCCACTGGTAAGTAACGCAGACGCGACCGCCGCAGAGCTGGACGCTGTCGCGAAGATCCGATCTGAGATGCAGGAGCTTCCCAAGGAAGATTCCGCCTCGGATCTGGAATTTTCAAAGCCCACCCAATCCGCCCCTGAGCAGGAAACAACGGTGGAAGACCAATGCAGATCCGCCTGGGTCTCCCAGGTGTTAGAAAAGCAGAGGTGCCACTTCGTACACTTCTTGGCCCATACCGCCGGAACCGCCCCTCAAGAAGACGGAGCTGGTCCTGAGCAGGTAGAGGCACCGGAAAACGGTGCGGATCCGGATCAGGCTGAGCCTGTCGGAGAAAGCAAAACTCCGGTTGAAGAGTCGATTTTGGGCAATCTGAGCCCAATTTCCGGAGATACCCCCTCCATGGATACTGACGAGTTTAACCGCAAGCTAGGGGAGTAAGGTTTCGGTGATCAGCCTGAAGTCGACTCCGCCCAGCCTAAGCAGGTTCTCGCAACGGTAGCAGCGCTGGGACAAACTGGATCTGAAGAGGCAACCGACCAATCCGACCCTCAGCCATCCCGCCAAGGATCTCCAATGTCACGGGAGCGACCCCGCAGGGATTCTTCCTCGGAGGAACTCCTGTCAGCTGAAGAGATGGTTGCACGAGCAGTTCTTAACAAACCTATAACCCCGGGCGACGCCGCAGATCCGGAGGCTCTAGAGGCCACTAGAAAGGAAATGCTGGCCACAGCCAAGAAGCTCGCTGATGCCGCAGCCGCATTAAGGGAAGAAAGGGAAGAAGCTGCAGGTCTGGCGGACCAATTCGACAGACAGGATCGCGAAATTGCTGCCACACTCGAGCAAGTCAAGAGCATGGCGCAAGAGTGGGAAGTAAAGATGACCTATGCGCAGGCGGAGGCCGATCGAATTGTTAGAGAAGCAATTCCGCCTCGCAGAATCAACTTCGCCACGCCCGCAGAGCAGCAGCCGCTGGAAACCCCCAAGGACAACATGCTAAAAGCTGCGAAGCTGTTGAAGAAGAAAGACGAGGAGGTTGACATCAACTACCTCCGCAAACTTGTCGCTTCAGCAATGCAGCAGCAAAGCAAGGCGGATACTTCGCGCAGGTTGGAATCCAATCCGGATAACTGTGTATCCACCGCGCAGAAGGACGCTCGCGCCGATCGGCATCCCGATGATGAATCACACACCGGATCCTCGGAGCGCAGAAGAAGAATCAGGGAACACCCAAATCCGATCCCCGTTCCGTCAAAGACACCTTCGTCAGATCCAAGAAAGGGAAAGGATGCAATGTACTCTGGACGAGACAAATATCGCAACCCCTCTCCTCCGCCTAACGGTTACCCGCGACCCCCTCGCCGCCGTAGTCCAGCCGGAAACACCAAGCCCCCAGGGCATGGTGGGATTGTTATCCGCGACAACGTGCTGCCAAGAAACAGAAACAGGGAGCGCTCGCCGGAACCACGCCGGAACCAGAACAATGTTCGTGAGCCCGAGCCCAGGAGGAGTCGGAATGAGGAGCGCAACCCAGAGCCTCGCCGGAGCCGCGACCCGGAGCCTCGCCGGAGCCGGAACGACCAGGGCAGCCAGCGCCATGGCGAAGGCAGCCACAGGAGCCGGAGCCAGCACCGGGAAGGCCGAGGAGAATCAGATGGCGGAAGCAAGAAATCGGACCGACCACCTCGCAGGTCTCCCTCACCACCACCTAGCGGTGGCGGCGGAGGTGGAGGCGGAGGCGACGGCCGGAGATCTCGCTCTCGCTCACAATCTCCTCGCCACGGCCCGTGCGACGCGCGGGATCGCCTTAACGAATACAGAACCGACTACATTGGTCCGAAGTGCTTTGGCAGGATGATTCGAGAGGAACCAAAGCCAAGGATGAACCTCAAGCTACCCGGAAACCTGAAGCATTATGATGGCACCGAAAGGCCAGATACCTGGATTGAGGATTACTATAATGCAGTAACCTTTGCCGGAGGAACCCCTAACATCGCCTGCCGCATGCTCCAGTTGTACCTTGTAGGTCCAGCCCGGATCTGGCTCAGTGACCTCGAGAAGAACTCCATCTTTTGCTGGTTCGACCTGAAGACTGCTTTCGAGAAACACTTCAGAGGCACCTACAAAAGACCTGCCACGGCAAGCGACCTGCAAGCCTGCATCCAGAAGAAGGGAGAAACCTCAAGAAACTACCTCACACGGTGGTTGGCATGCAGGAACGAGTGCGAAAACGTCGACCACACCACCGCCATGTACGCTTTCATTGGTGGACTGCAGAGGGGAGGATTGCTGAGGCATACGCTCACTCGCTTGGCTAACTCAACCAAGCTGACTCTAGATGAAATGATCTCCATTGCCAGTGATCATACTGCCGCCGATGATGACGCAGGCGGTGATCTCGCAGCTACAACAATCCCCCTGCATCAACAAAAGAAGAACCGTGATAACGGCAACAGCAGCAGCCATAAGCGCAAGAACCCTGATGACCAGAAGAGTGGCGGATCCGAGATGGTCGCCATGGCGTTTCAACGCGGAGGTTCAGGAGGCGGAAGAGGACGCGGACGTGGAGGCGGAGCCGGCAGGGGTCAGTAGCATGCCACTGAGGTCACAGCTGGCGGATCCCGCGCCCCGCAAACCTACGAGGAGTACAGAGACATGCCCTGCCTGGCCCACCTGGATCCGGTTACAGGGAAGTCAACTCACACCAACCGCAACTGCAAGTGGGTCAATGATCTAAAGAACGACCCGGAGGCAGGATACAAGCGAGCCCGGAAGCACCGCCCACGCGGCAAGGGAGGCAAGGGCAAGAACAAGGACAAAGAGGAAGATAGTTCCGAGGCGATGGATGAGGATGATAACTCGCCGGATCCCAAGGCAGGATCCGCAGGTAAATCCAACCCATTCGATAAAAAGAGGGTGGGGGCTTACCACACTTTCCTCGGGACCCCAACAGTACGCGCTGCCAAGTCAGCTACCCGGATCCTGAACGCCACAGTTCCGGCTGTGCCGCAGTACGTCAGGTGGTCGGAAATCCCGTGCGCATTTGATAGGAAGGATCACCCTGCCATTGTGCCAAAAGAATGCTACGCCTTGGTTGTAAGTCCCCGCATAGACGGGTATGACTTCTCCAAGTGCCTCATGGATGGCGGAGCCAGCCTGAACATCATGTACCTGGAGACTCTAGAGCGGATGAACCTCACCAAGGAACAGCTCAAACACAGCAACACTGAGTTTCATGGCGTGGTTTCGGGTAAGAAGGCGAATTCCCTCGGCAGCATCACACTTCCCGTGGCTTTTGGCGATGTTCACAATTTCCGCGAAGAAAAGATCACGTTTGAAGTTGTGCCCTTCAAAAGCTCCTACCACGTCATCTTCGGCAGGCCCACCTACCACAAATTCCACGCAAGAGCGTGCTACATCTACAACAAGCTCAAGATTCCGGGTCCTAAAGGTATGATTACCGTATTCGGAGACTACAAAAAGGCTCATGAGTACGAGTTAGGCGAAGCCGCCTTCGCAGAGTCTGTGATATCTGGAGAGGAGCTGAAAGGCTACAGAGCCGCGGTGGATCCGACTGAGATGCAGACCACCAAGAAGCAGATCTCCGAACAGAAAACCTCCTTCAAGGCCACGATAGAAACCAAGAAGCACGACCTCATCAAAGGCGACCCTTCCAAGCAGGTTTCAGTTGGAGCCAACATGGACCCCAAATAGGAAGACGCGCTCGTCGAGTTCCTCCGCGCTAACATGGATATCTTCGCATGGTGATACGTCTCCGACGTATCGATAATTTCTTATGTTCCATGCCACATTATTGATGTTATCTACATGTTTTATGCACACTTTATGTCATATTCGTGCATTTTCTGGAACTAACCTATTAACAAGATGCCGAAGTGCCGATTCTGTTTCTGCTGTTTTTGGTTTCAGAAATCCTAGTAACGAAATATTCTCGGAATTGGACGAAATCAACGCCCAGGGTCCTATTTTGCCACGAAGCTTCCAGAAGTCCGAAGAAGAGACGAAGAGGGGCCACGAGGGGGCCACACCCTAGGGCGGCGCGCCTCCCCCCCTTGGCCGCGTGGCCCTGTGGTGTGGGGCCCTCGTGCCGCCTCTTGACCTGCCCTTCCGCCTACTTAAAGCCTCCGTGACGAAACCCCCAGTACCGAGAGCCACGATACGGAAAACCTTCCAGAGACGCCGCCGCCGCCGATCCCATCTCGGGGGATCCAGGAGATCGCCTCCGGCACCCTGCCGGAGAGGGGAATCATCTCCCGGAGGACTCTACGCCGCCATGGTCGCCTCCGGTGTGATGTGTGAGTAGTCTACCACTGGACTATGGGTCCATAGCAGTAGCTAGATGGTTGTCTTCTCCCCATTGTGCTATCATTGTCGGATCTTGTGAGCTGCCTAACATGATCAAGATCATCTATCTGTAATTCTATATGTTGCGTTTGTTGGGATCCGATGAATAGAGAATACTTGTTATGTTGATTATCAAAGTTATATCTATGTGTTGTTTATGATCTTGCATGCTCTCCGTTAATAGTAGATGCTCTGGCCAAGTAGATGCTTGTAACTCCAAGAGGGAGTATTTATGCTCGATAGTGGGTTCATGCCTGCATTGATACAGGGACGATGTGAGAAAGTTCTAAGGTTGTGTTGTGCTGTTGCCACTAGGGATAAAACATTGATGCTATGTCTAAGGATGTAGTTGTTGATTACATTACGCACCATACTTAATGCAATTGTCTGTTGCTTTGCAACTTAATACTGGAGGGGGTTCGGATGATAACCTGAAGGTGGACTTTTTAGGCATAGATGCAGTTGGATGGCGGTCTATGTACTTTGTCGTAATGCCCAATTAAATCTCACTATACTCATCATGATATGTATGTGCATGGTCATGCCCTCTTTATTTGTCAATTGCCCAACTGTAATTTTTTCACCCAACATGTTGTTTATCTTATGGGAGAGACACCTCTAGTGAACTGTGGACCCCGGTCCAATTCTCTTTACTGAAATACAATCTACTGCAATACTGTTCTAATGTTTTCTACAAACAATCATCTTCCACACAATACGGTTAATCCTTTGTTACAGCAAGCCGGTGAGATTGACAACCTCACTGTTTCGTTGGGGCAAAGTACTTTGGTTGTGTTGTGCAGGTTCCACGTTGGCGCCGGAATCCCTGGTGTTGCGCCGCACTACATCCTGCCGCCATCAACCTTCAACGTGCTTCTTGGCTCCTACTGGTTCGATAACCTTGGTTTCATACTGAGGGAAACTTGCCGCTGTACGCATCACACCTTCCTCTTGGGGTTCCCAACGGACGCGTGTTGAACGCGTATCAAGCAGCTTTTTCTGGCGCCGTTGCCGGGGAGATCAAGACACGCTGCAAGGGGAGTCTCCACTTCTCAATCTCTTTACTTTGTTTTTCTCTTGCTTAGTTTTATTTACTACTTTGTTTGCTGCACTAAATCAAAATACAAAAAAATTAGTTGCTAGTTTTACTTTATTTGCTATCTTGTTTGCTATATCAAAAACACAAAAAAATTAGTTACTTGCATTTACTTTATCTAGTTTGCTTTATTTACTGTTGCTAAAATGGCCAACCATGAAAATACTAAGTTGTGTGACTTCACAACCACAAATAATAATGATTTCTTATGCACACCTATTGCTTCACCTGCTACTACAGCAGAATTCTTTGAAATTAAACCTGCTTTACTGAATCTTGTTATGCGAGAGCAATTTTCTGGTGTTAGTTCTGATGATGCTGCTGCCCATCTTAATAATTTTGTTGAACTATGTGAAATGCAAAAATATAAAGATGTAGATGGTGATATTATTAAACTAAAATTGTTCCCTTTCTCATTAAGAGGAAGAGCTAAAGATTGGTTGCTATCTCTGCCTAAGAATAGTATTGATTCATGGACTAAATGCAAGGATGCTTTTATTGGTAGATATTATCCCCCTGCTAAAATTATATCTTTGAGGAGTAGCATAATGAATTTTAAACAATTAGATACTGAACATGTTGCTCAAGCTTGGGAAAGAATGAAATCTCTGGTTAAAAATTGCCCAACTCATGGACTGACTACTTGGATGATCATCCAAACCTTCTATGCAGGACTAAATTTTTCTTCGCGGAATTTATTGGATTCAGCTGCTGGAGGTACCTTTATGTCCATCACTCTTGGTGAAGCAACAAAGCTTCTTGATAATATGATGATCAACTACTCTGAATGGCACACGGAAAGAGCTCCACAAGGTAAGAAGGTAAATTCTATCGAAGAAACCTCTTCCTTGAGTGATAAGATTGATGCTATTATGTCTATGCTTGTGAATGATAGGACAAATGTTGATCCTAATAATGTTCCATTAGCTTCATTGGTTGCAAAAGAAGAACATGTTGATGTGAATTTCATTAAAAATAATAATTTCAACAACAATGCTTACCGGAACAATTCTAGTAACAACTATAGGCCATATCCTTATAATAATGGCAACGGCTATGGTAATTCTTATGGGAATTCTTACAACAATAATAGGAATTCACCCCCTGGACTTGAAGCCATGCTTAAAGAATTTATTAGTACACAAACTGCTTTTAACAAATCTGTTGAAGAAAAGCTTGGGAAAATTGATATACTTGCTTCTAAAGTTGATAGTCTTGCTGCTGATGTTGATCTTTTGAAATCGAAAGTTATGCCTAATGAGAATCATCATAATAAAATTGTTACTACAGCAAATGCCATCCAAGTTAGAACTAATGAAAATATAAGATTAATGGCTGAACTGCGTGCTAGGTGGGATAGAGAAGAAAATGAAAAACTAGCTAAAGAGAAGAATGTAGCTAAAGTTTGAACTATTACCACCACTTGTAATGCTAATGCTACACATGTTGCTGCACCTCCTACTAATACTAATAAAAGAATTGGTGTTAGCAATGTTTCCACTTCTAATGCAAAGCGCGAGAAACTGCCCGAAACTGCTAAAACTGTTGAAACTGCCTGTGATAAAACTGCTGAAATTTTTTCCAACATTGGGGATGATAATCCCATTGCTTTAGATTATAATGGTTTGAATTTTGATGATTGCCACATCTCTGAAGTTATAAAGTTCTTGCAAAAACTTGCTAAAAGTCCTAATGCTAGTGCTATAAATTTGGCTTTCACGCAACATATTACAAATGCTCTCATAAAAGCTAGAGAAGAGAAACTAGAGCGTGAAGCCTCTATTCCTAAAAAGCTAGAGGATGGTTGGGAGCCCATCATTAAGATGAAGGTTAAAGATTTTGATTGTAATGCTTTATGTGATCTTGGTGCAAGTATTTCTGTTATGCCTAAGAAAATTTATAATATGCTTGACTTGCCACCGCTGAAAAATTGTTATTTGGATGTTAATCTTGCTGATCATTCTACAAAGAAACCTTTTGGGAAAGTTGATAATGTTCGCATTACCGTTAACAATAACCTTGTCCCCGTTGATTTTGTTGTCTTGGATATTGAATGCAATGCATCTTGTCCCATTATATTGGGAAGGCCTTTTCTTCGAACTGTTGGTGCTACTATTGATATGAAGGAAGGTAATATAAAATATCAATTTCCTCTCAAGAAAGGTATGGAACACTTCCCTAGAAAGAGAATGAAGTTACCTTTTGATTCTATTATGAGAACAAATTATGATGTTGACACTTCGTCTCTTGATAATACTTGATACACACTTTCTGCGCCTAGCTGAAAGGCGTTAAAGAAAAGCGCTTATGGGAGACAACCCATGTTTTTACCTACAGTACTTTGTTTTTATTTTGAGTCTTGGAAGTTGTTTACTACTGTAGCAACCTCTCCTTATCTTAGTTTAGTGTTTTATTGTGCCAAGTTAAGCCGTTGATAGAAAAGTTCATACTAGATTTGGATTACTGCGCAGAAACAGATTTCTTTGCTGTCACAAATCTGGGCTGTTTTCCCCTGTAGGTAACTCAGAAAATTATGCCAATTTACGTGAGTGATCCTCAGATATGTACGCAACTTTCATTAAATTTGAGCATTTTCATTTGAGCAAGTCTGGTGCCATTTTAAAATTCGTCAATACGAACTGTTCTGTTTTGACAGATTCTGCCTTTTATTTCGCATTGCCTCTTTTGCTATGTTGGATGAATTTATTTGATCCATTAATGTCCAGTAGCTTTATGCAATGTCCAGAAGTGTTAAGAATGATTGTGTCACCTCTGAATATGTTAATTTTTATTGTGCACTAACCCTCTAATGAGTTGTTCTAAGTTTGGTGTGGAGGAAGTTTTCAAGGATCAAGAGAGGAGTATGATGCAACATGATCAAGGAGAGTGAAAGCTCTAAGCTTGGGGATGCCCCGGTGGTTCACCCCTGCATATATCAAGAAGACTCAAGCGTCTAAGCTTGGGGATTCCCAAGGCATCCCCTTCTTCATCGACAACATTATCAGGTTCCTCCCCTGAAACTATATTTTTATTCCATCACATCTTATGTGCTTTGCTTGGAGCGTCGGTTTGTTTTTGTTTCTTGTTTTGTTTGAATAAAATGGATCCTAGCATTCACTTTATGGGAGAGAGACATGCTCCGCTGTAGCATATGGACAAGTATGTCCTTAGTTTCTACTCATAGTATTCATGGCGAAGTTTCTTCTTCGTTAAATTGTTATATGGTTGGAATTGGAAAATGATACATGTAGTAATTGCTATAAATGTCTTGGGTAATGTGATACTTGGCAATTTTTGTTCTCATGTTTAAGCTTTTGCATCATATGCTTTGCACCCATTAATGAAGAAATACATAGAGCATGCTAAAATTTGGTTTGCATATTTTGTTTCTCTAAGGTCTAGATAATTTCTAGTATTGAGTTTGAACAACAAGGAAGACGGTATAGAGTCTTATAATGTTTTCAATATGTCTTTTATGTGAGTTTTGCTGCACCGGTTCATCCTTGTGTTTGTTTCAAATAAGCCTTGCTAGCCTAAACCTTGTATCGAGAGGGAATACTTCTCATGCATCCAAATACTTGAGCCAACCACTATGCCATTTGTGTCCACCATACCTACCTACTACATGGTATTTTCTGCCATTCCAAAGTAAATTGCTTGAGTGCTACCTTTAAAATTCCATCATCACCTTTGCAATATATAGCTCATGGGACAAATAGCTTAAAAACTATTGTGGTATTGAATATGTACTTATGCACTTTATCTCTTATTAAGTTGCTTGTTGTGCGATAACCATGTTCACTGGGGACGCCATCAACTACTCTTTGTTGAATTTCATGTGAGTTGCTATGCATGTCCGTCTTGTCTGAAGTAAGAGCGATCTACCACCTTATGGTTAAGCATGCATATTGTTAGAGAAGAACATTGGGCCGCTAACTAAAGCCATGATCCATGGTGGAAGTTTCAGTTTTGGACATATATCCTCAATCTCAAATGAGAAAATTATTAATTGTTGTTACATGCTTATGCATAAAAGAGGAGTCCATTATCTGTTGTCTATGTTGTCCCGGTATGGATGTCTAAGTTGAAGAATAATCAATAGCGAGAAATCCAATGCGAGCTTTCTCCTTAGACCTTTGTACAAAGCGGCATAGAGGTACCCCTTTGTGACACTTGGTTAAAACATGTGCATTGTGATGATCCGGTAGTCCAAGCTAATTAGGACAAGGTGCGGGCACTATTAGTACACTATGCATGAGGCTTGCAACTTGTAAGATATAATTTACATGATACATATGCTTTATTACTACCGTTGACAAAATTGTTTCATGTTTTCAAAATCAAAGCTCTAGCACAAATATAGCAATCGATGCTTTTCCTCTATGGAGGACCATTCTTTTACTTTCAATGTTGAGTCAGTTCACCTATTTCTCTCCACCTCAAGAAGCAAACACTTGTGTGAACTGTGCATTGATTCCTACATATTTGCTTATTGCACTTGTTATATTACTCTATGTTGACAATATCCATGAGATATACATGTTACAAGTTGAAAGCAACCGCTGAAACTTAATCTTCTTTTGTGTTGCTTCAATGCTTTTACTTTGAATTATTGCTTTATGAGTTAACTCTTATGCAAGACTTATTGATGCTTGTCTTGAAGTGCTATTCATGAAAAGTCTTTGCTTTATGATTCACTTGTTTACTCATGTCATATACATTGTTTTGATCGCTGCATTCACTACATATGCTTTACAAATAGTATGATCAAGGTTATGATGGCATGTCACTCCAGAAATTATCTGTGGTATCGTTTTACCTGCTCGGGACGAGCAGAACTAAGCTTGGGGATGCTGATACGTCTCTGACGTATCGATAATTTCTTATGTTCCATGCCACATTATTGATGTTATCTACATGTTTTATGCACACTTTATGTCATATTCGTGCATTTTCTGGAACTAACCTATTAACAAGATGCCGAAGTGCCGATTCTTGTTTTCTGCTGTTTTTGGTTTCAGAAATCCTAGTAACGAAATATTCTCGGAATTGGACGAAATCAACGCCCAGGGTCCTATTTTGCCACGAAGCTTCCAGAAGTTCGAAGAAGAGACGAAGAGGGGCCACGAGGGGGCCACACCCTAGGGCGGCGCGGGCCCCCCTTGGCCGCGCGGCCCTGTGGTGTGGGGCCCTCGTGCCGCCTCTTGACCTGCCCTTCCGCCTACTTAAAGCCTCCGTGACGAAACCCCCAGTACCGAGAGCCACGATACGGAAAACCTTCCAGAGACGCCGCCGCCGCCGATCCCATCTCGGGGGATCCAGGAGATCGCCTCCGGCACCCTGCCGGAGAGGGGAATCATCTCCCGGAGGACTCTACGCCGCCATGGTCGCCTCCGGTGTGATGTGTGAGTAGTCTACCCCTGGACTATGGGTCCATAGCAGTAGCTAGATGGTTGTCTTCTCCCCATTGTGCTATCATTGTCGGATCTTGTGAGCTGCCTAACATGATCAAGATCATCTATCTGTAATTCTATATGTTGCGTTTGTTGGGATCCGATGAATAGAGAATACTTGTTATGTTGATTATCAAAGTTATATCTATGTGTTGTTTATGATCTTGCATGCTCTCCGTTACTAGTAGATGCTCTGGCCAAGTAGATGCTTGTAACTCCAAGAGGGAGTATTTATGCTCGATAGTGGGTTCATGCAGGACCTGGGACAGTGACAGAAAGTTCTAAGGTTGTGTTGTGCTGTTGCCACTAGGGATAAAACATTGATGCTATGTCTAAGGATGTAGTTGTTGATTACATTACGCACCATACTTAATGCAATTGTCTGTTGCTTTGCAACTTAATACTGGAGGGGGTTCGGATGATAACCTGAAGGTGGACTTTTTAGGCATAGATGCAGTTGGATGGCGGTCTATGTACTTTGTCGTAATGCCCAATTAAATCTCACTATACTCATCATGATATGTATGTGCATGGTCATGCCCTCTTTATTTGTCAATTGCCCAACTGTAATTTGTTCACCCAACATGCTGTTTATCTTATGGGAGAGACACCTCTAGTGAACTGTGGACCCCGGTCCAATTCTCTTTACTGAAATACAATCTACTGCAATACTGTTCTACTGTTTTCTGCAAACAATCATCTTCCACACAATACGGTTAATCCTTTGTTACAGCAAGCCGGTGAGATTGACAACCTCACTGTTTCGTTGGGGCAAAGTACTTTGGTTGTGTTGTGTAGGTTCCATGTTGGCGCCGGAATCCCTGGTGTTGTGCCGCACTACATCCCGCCGCCATCAACCTTCAACGTGCTTCTTGGCTCCTACTGGTTCGATAACCTTGGTTTCATACTGAGGGAAACTTGCCGCTGTACGCATCACACCTTCCTCTTGGGGTTCCCAACGGACGCGTGTTGAACGCGTATCACATGGCAACCTTCTGACATGTCCGGAGTACCTAGGGAACTCGCCGAGCACTACCTCAACATAAATCCGGGGGCTAAACCGGTGAAGCAAGCTATGCGACGCTTTGGAGATAAGAAGCGCCACGCCATAGGAATTGAACTAGCTAAGTTACTAGAGGCAGGTTTTGTAATAGAAGTTATCCACACCGATTGGGTCGCAAATCCCGTCCTTGTACCCAAAAAGAACACTGAAATACTAAGAATGTGCATCGATTACTCCGGCTTGAACAAGCATTACCCGAAAGATCCGTTCCCCTTGCCGCGCATTGACCAAGTCATTGATTCGACGGCGGGGGCGGAACTTCTGTGTTTTCTTGATGCGTATTCCGGGTATCATCAGATCCGGATGAAGGAATCCGACCAAAAGGCGACTTCATTCATTACCCCGTTTGGTACTTACTGCTATGTTACTATGCCTTTTGGTTTGAAAAACGCAGGTGCCACCTACCAACGTACGATGCAGCGGTGCCTGAAGGACCAAATCGGCCGGAACGTGCACACTTACGTCAACGACATCGCGGTCATGACCCGGAAAGGATCTGACTTGATCAGCGACCTCACAGAAACCTTCGACAACCTCCGCAGGTACAAGATGATGTTGAATCCGCTGAAGTGCGTCTTTGGCGTGCCAGCCGGAAAACTCCTTGGCTTCATAGTCTCTCACAGAGGCATTGAGGTTAACCCGGAAAAAATCAAGGCAATCCTGTGTATCAAATGGCCAACTTGTTTTAAAGATGTGCAACGACTAACTGGTTGCGTCGCAGCAATCAGTAGGTTTGTTAGCCGTCTTGGTGAGAAGGCGCTACCTTTGTACAAGCTGCTGAAGAAAACAGACAAATTCGTCTGGGACGACGCAGCCGACGCAGCTCTTCGGGGGTTGAAGGAAATACTCACCTCCCCACCTATCTTGGCAGCCCCAGCAGAGTCAGAGCCAATGCTCCTTTATCTGGCAGCTACCAACAAAGTGATCAGCCTCGTCATCATGGTGGAGCGAAAGGAAGAAGGTCATGAATATGACGTCCAAAGACCTGTCTACTACATTAGCGAGGTGCTGACGGAGTCAAAGCAAAGATACCCTCACTTTCAGAAGCTAGCTTATGGAGTGTTCCTAGGCAGCCGGAAGCTGAGACACTACTTCCAAGAGCACCCAGTAACAGTTGTGAGCAAGGCTCCACTGTCAACAATTCTCAACAACGCTGACGCAACAGGACGTACGGCTAAATGGGGCATCGAATTATCCGCCTTCGACATCGCTTACA
Source organism: Lolium perenne (assembly GCF_019359855.2). Classification (NCBI taxonomy): domain Eukaryota; kingdom Viridiplantae; phylum Streptophyta; class Magnoliopsida; order Poales; family Poaceae; genus Lolium; species Lolium perenne. The sequence continues at coordinate 25,451,839 of NC_067248.2, read as the reverse complement.
AGCCGAGGACTGCGGTTAAATCCCAAGTCTTGGCAGATTTTGTCGCAGATTGGACAGAAGCTCCGGATGCAAGTCGGGAGCCGGAACCAGAAACATGGGTCATGCACTTCGATGGATCCAAGCAGCATCAAGGCTCAGGAGCCGGAGTCACCCTGAAATCCCCTACCGGAGAAGAACTGCAGTATGTTCTGCAGATCCACTTCGAAGCTACAAACAACATGGCGGAATATGAGGCTCTGCTACACGGTCTGCGCATCGCTAAGGAAATTGGGATCAAGCACATCATATGCTGTGGAGATTCCGACCTGGTGGCACAACAAGTAGCCGGAACCTGGAACGCCAGAAACTCCGTCATGACGGCCTACAGAGACGAAGTTGATGAGATCGCCAAGTGCTTCCTCGGATACGAAGTCAAGTACGTCAGGAGAGACGATAACACAGCGGCAGACATGCTATCCAAGCTCGGATCCGGTAGGAAGCAAATTCCGCCTGGCATTTTCCTGGAGCATCTCTGGATACCCTCGGTGAAGGGCGCTAACCCGGAAAACCCAGAAGTGGCAGTGTCTCCGGCTAGGGAAGTGATGGCTATCATTCCGGCTTGGACCCAGCCTTTCCTGGACTACCTCATCGATCAGAAGTTGCCAGAGGACGAGGTCTTCGCGTGACAGATCGTCAGACGAGCAAGATCCTACACAATTGTTGATGGACAGCTCTACAAACGAAGTGCAACAGGGGTATTTCTCAAATGCGTCTCCAATCAAGATGGCATTGAAATCCTCAGAGAGATCCATGCAGGGGATTGCGGGCATCATGCCGTCTCCAGGTCACTCGTTGCAAAAGCTTTTCGGCTAGGTTTTTACTGGCTCACAGCTAAAGAAGATGCTGACAAAATAGTCAAGACCTGCCGAGGTTGTCAGTACTACGCTACTCAACCAAACGCTCCAGCCCAAGAGCTGAAGACCATACCTATCACCTGGCCATTTGCGGTCTGGGGGCTCGATATGGTTGGTAAGTTAAAAAGATCATCTCCTGGCGGTTTTGAATACCTTCTGGTCGCTGTTGACAAATTCAGCAAGTGGATCGAGGCAAAGCCAGTGAGAAAAGCCGATGGTGCTACGGCACTAAAATTTGTCTGCAGCCTCGTGATGAGATTCGGCATCCCACACAGCATAATCACAGACAATGGCACAAACTTAGCTCAAGGGGAATTGAAGGATTACTGTGAGACAGTAGGGATTCGACTGGACCTTGCCTCTGTGGCTCACCCACAATCCAATGGTCAGGTTGAAAGGGCTAACGGCCTAATATTATCAGGAATTAAACCGCGCCTAGAAGAACCGCTGCGACGAGCAGCTGGAGCTTGGGCTGACGAGTTGGAAGCTGTGTTGTGGAGTTTGCGAACTACCCCTAACAGATCAACAGGGTTTACCCCATTTTTCCTGGTATACGGATCTGAAGCTGTGCTTCCCTCCGACATCATCCACGATTCACCGCGAGTTTCCGCCTACAATGAAGAAACAGCTGATGAGGCCAGACAGCTATCTGTGGACCTGATCGAGGAAGCTCGGAACTTAGCTGACCAGCGCTCCGCCATCTACCAGCAGAAGCTCCGACGCTATCACAGTCGTCGAGTGCGGAATCGCTCCTTCATGGCAGGAGACCTGGTCCTCCGCCTTCGACAGGTGAAAGACCATAAGCTGCAATCTCCGTGGGAAGGACCCTTCGTCGTTAGCAAAGTGCTTCATAACGGGTCGTACTACCTTGTTGATTTCCGTGAGCTGAAGGATAGACCTGCTAATTGGCACTGGAAACGCAAGCGTGAGGATCCGGATGACATCTACGACGAGACAGATCGCCCTTGGAACATCGCACAGCTACGTCCTTTCTACACTTAGCATATTTTTTTTCCGAGTTACAAACTCTGTAATAGTTATACATGATCAATGAAATAAAGCTTATGGTTCACTCCTTGAGTCTTTTACCTCCTTTACTTGTTCATTTTAGACCGTGTATGTTTTTCCGACTAAAACCGCAGAGCTGGATGTTTCCGCCTAGGCGTGTATGAAAGTTGTGATTTTCAAAAATCGTCCCTTAGGACGTAAGCTTAAGTTTTCTGGTGGAAATTTTTTTCGTTGCGAACTCGTGGATTCCTGGTAGCGACTTCCGGCACCTAGGCGGGGGGCTTGTTTCCGCGGTTATGGACGGACGCCATTGGGCTTCGTTGCCGCAGGCGAGCGTTTCCGGTCAAAGGTTTCCGGCTCGTGGAAGGTCAAATGAGTAAGCCGGAAAATTAACAAACCAGCACTTGCTTTTAACAAACGAAACATGCAAATAATTCTAACGGGTAGCAGGATAAGTTTTCCACCCACGCATAATTGTTTCGTCCCTAGATACTTAAGAATTTAAAGTTATATTACAAACCCTCGCTGGGGCCAAAATGATGCATTGTTTCTCCCGCAGGAATAAAAGTTTTCACCCCCCCTTAGCCAGATAAGTCTTGCCCTCTGGATCTTTTTTCTCGGCGTCTTCGGCCGGAGATGACACGTCTTCATCGCTTTCTTCTTCTTCTTCAGAAGCTGCAGCGCTGGTCTTGGGTTCCTCTTGGGGAGCGTCCTTGGAGCTGGTCCAGGTAAATTGGGTTCCGGATTCCGCGGGTCGCGCCTCCGCGTCGCACTCCTTTTGAAGTTCGGCTTCCAAGGGCTCGTCCGCAGGAAGAACGACTTTGTCGTAGAATTCATTATGCCGGATCCTGCGCGCGATACGGGTGTCGTAGCCGCTCACTGCATCCTGGAGCGCGTTAACATCCGCATCCGAAGGAACGCCCGTGGTTACCTGCTCAAGATCAAGCTCCGGGTTATGTGCTAAGCACATAGTTAAGGTCATCGCAGCTGCGCCTCGGGCTGATGATGCTTGTAGATCCGTCACCAGCTCCGGAAGAACGTCCATTTTTCCAACAAGTTTGCGAACGTTGCAAGTGCGACTCCTCTTGATGGATAAGTTGTAGCATATCTTGCGGGAGGCGGAGATGAGATCTTTGCAATCATCGCCTGCAAGTTGAAGAAGGTCGTCTCGTGGGAACAAATTCCGACGCTTTTCCGGATACCCAAGCGGCTCTGCATAAGATAATCAGGATATCAGCATGCAATTTGAGCACAAAAGAAAAAGGTCGGAGCAAACATCTGGACAAGGTTTCAGCATAGTACCCAAGATGTTCTCGATGAGCAAGTCCCAATGATGTTCCGCGGTCTCCATATATTTCCGGAGTCCATTGAGCTCTTTCTGCTGCCTCTTGATGGTCTCGCTGTCAGCATTTCTTTTCAATATAAATTTGCCCGTTTCCCTGATGTGCTCGGAGTTTTTCTCCGCTAGCTGTGTCTCGGCCTGCTCCCTCTTTAGTTCCGCCTCCTTTAATTTCGTTTCCAATTCTTGGTACGAGGAGCGCAGGTTCTCAAGTTCCGACGAGGCTGTAGCAAGGGAAGAGGATGCGCCTATAATAACATAAGTTAAAAGCAAGTTCAAAGTCGGAATATGAGCTAATGACGAAAAAGACGGAAACCAACCTTGGGCGTCCGCCAGTTGTTTGTTCAGTTCCGCATTCTCATGCTTCAGAGTCCGGATATTTTCCGCCTGATTCAGAGTAACGCGGCGCTGAAGGGCAATGTTCTTGTGCAGCTCATAATGCAGCGCCTGCTGTTCCTGTAAAACATAGACAGAGCAGGAGTAAAAATTCGGCCTGTAACAGTGGTTTCCTCCAAAGCATTATTGCCGGAACCTTTCCGCTGTAATGCTTGGGGGCTACTGATCCAATTTAAAAACTTTCCCGGAAGCAATATTTTTCTAAGCATCTAAGCGCTAACTATTATTTGAGTTTCCGCCTACATGCTTGGGGGCTACTGGGGAGTACCTTTTGCTTGCAGATGAGTTTATCGAAGAACTGGCCGACATTCTTCTTGAAGTCCTGGATTTCCGATGTCGCGGAGTCAGGCTTCCCCCAGGCGTTGTTCAGCATGGCGTTGAGCAGGTCTTGTTCAAGCTCCCATTTCTCCGCCTCGGTCAACTTGTTGAAGAACTTGGTAGCATATGCCTTGGGGGTGGAGGTGGTGTCAGCCGGATCTCCAAAGTTTTTAGGAAAAACAACGATGTCGCCAGCGCCGTCTCCGGCCTTCTCAGAAGAAGTGACTTCAGCCTCTCCTTGGCCTTGTTCTTCTGCGTCTTCTTGGGCAGGGCCTTTGGCCTTAGGATCTTCTCCGCCCACCTTCTCGCTGCTAACCGGAATTATTTCCGGTGGAGTGTTTGCGGCAGGAGGGGGAGATGGATCAGCCTGAGGGGGAGACGGCCGAGGAGTAGGGTGGGAGGTACTTGGCGGAGCTGGAGTAGTAGGACCAACTGCCGGAGACTTTTTCATATATTTAGTGATAGGCTCTTGGCCGATGGTCCGCGTGGCAGTGGTACTCGGATTCCTGCAAAACAAGTGAAAGGGATCGAATAAGAAATAAGTTCGCCAAGATAGAGGTGCACCATATTCGGAAACTTACGGGGCGCCGGGGATGATGGGGCGCGAGCGCTGGCCAGCTGTTGAAAGCATCTTCAGGCGTGCACGTTCCGCTTTCCTCGAGTCTAGCGGAGGTGGCTTTACGGTCTTGGACTTCTTGGCGGAGGCCTCGCTGCTAGCTCCGGCTTCTGAGCCGGAAGCTTTGGCGCGGGGACGCTTCGAAGGTCGAGGGGCCGCCTTGCGGGGTGCCTGTTCCTCTTCCTCCTCTTCGTCTTCCGGAACCTCCTCCGCCGCGTCGCCGCTGACAGGGACACGAATAATGGTGCGGAAGTTTTCCTCCGCCAAAGTGTTGAGCTGGAAGGAATATGAATAAAAGTCAGAGTTAACATCCAAAAACTTGTGAAGTTTGAAGCAACGAAAAGAACAGAGCTTACCGGAGGACACTGGTCGTTTGTGTAGATATCCTTGATCAGTTCCGGGACCTGTTGGCCCCTAGGAATCTTCACCAACGTCTTGAACCTTCTCTTGAGGGAGTCGGCCGGAAGATCGTGGCGGGTGACTCGGAGGAGATCGTCCGCCCCAGTATAAGCGCACATCAGGCGTGCGTTGTGGCGCAGGGGCTGGATTCTCCGGGAAAACCAGCTGAGGGTAAGCTGGGCTCCGGTCAGTCTGTCATGGACTAGCCAGGAGATTCTCCACGCTGCCTTCTCCAAGATAGGGGTTTGGGCAAGCGAAGGAACGAAGCTCCAGCTTGCGAGCTCTTCCGGAGGCTCGTTGATGAACTTGGGCAGGCCATCGTGTACGTCCGGAACTGAGGCGTTCTTTTCATAGAACCATCCGGCGTTCCAGTACCGGACGGATTCGTGCGAGTCGTGGGGAGGATACATGCGGCTAGGTCGGAGCATGAACGTCATACTCCCACAGTTCACCATTGCTTTGTCTTTTGTTTCCTTCTTCACCCGGAAGAAGAACTGCCATAATTTGACATCTGGTCGGATCCCAAGGTGCCCTTCGCAAAGAGTTACGAAGTTGGAGAGGAGGAGGTATGAGTTTGGGCAGATGTTGTGGGGCTGGAGCCCGTATGTGTTGAGGACAGAGAGGAAAAACTCCGAGCAAGGGAGTGATAGTCCGCGTTCCACCCAGGCCTTGGTCATAACGATTTCTCCGGCTTCGGGCTTGCGGACGTCGGAATCACGTGTGAAGCTCCAGTGAGTGGAGATCATACCCTCGTTCTGGAGCTCTCTAAGCTCCACATCAGTAGTTGCGCAGGGCCACCACTGACCCCGCTCTCCTTCACGGATCCGGGCCTTGGACGCCCTCTTGTTTTCCGCCTCCTGTACTTTGGCTGCCATCCTAGCTTGTCCCTCGAGTTCTTCTTGAAGCTCTTTGAGGGAGGGGATCCGGCCTGGAGCGGTGCTGGAAGATGCGGAAAACGGTTGAGCTAGTCTAATGTCGGAAACATATGGTGGCAGGAATGATATGGGATCCGGACATATTGGTTCTAATGGATTGGGATCCGGGCTACTCGGAGAGCTACCAGTACAGTGCGATGAATCAAGTGGCATGCTTCCGGCTACGCCCATACAAATTGTTTGAGTACCCGGATCTACACTACGTTTGTCTTCTACAAGGCCGGCGCACGTACCGTTGATGGCGCGGTGGCTCGACGGAGCTCCGGTGAAGACGAGGTCGCCGGACTTGCAGGAAACCACCTCGCGTGACCACGAATCAGCGGCGGAGTGGATTTCCCGTTCAACCGAAGGGATCTTGGCGCGAGGGGAGGCTTGGACTGGCGGCGCGCGGAGTTCACTGTGGCGAAGTTCGCCGGAGTTCAAGATCCGTCGGGCGGCGCGGCGCGAGGAGGAAGATGAAGTGGTGAGGAGAGGTGAAAGAATGAGGAATTACCGAGCCGCGGGGTATTTATAGGCCACGCGCGGAGATTCGGGATTCGGATCCGACGGTGGAAACGGAACGGTCACACCGTTGGATGGACGACACGTGTTTTAGGTCAAGTGCGGTAAAACGACGTGGAGGTAACTTAACCATGCACTCCCCGAAAATTCCGGCTAAAGATTTGCATCTGCGAAAATTTAGCGCGGGAAATAAGGAGGTTGTGCGCGGGAAAGGCGGAGTCTCCGTTGTTATACGTGATCTGAAGATGAAGGACTTCCGAGTGAATGAACCCGGAATCAAGTAAAAGTTTTGAAGCTCTTCAAGATTCTCTTCGGATCCGAGCTGAATGAAGTCGGAGGAATGATGAATCTCGGAGAACTTCGGGGGCTACTGTTGTGGGTATACTTTATGGGTATATCAACGGCATGGCCTAGATCCGGCAAGCCCGGGTGGCCCATAGTTGGTGATGAGGCATGTGGCCCATCGGGCGGCCCAGTTGCTGTAGATCATGAAGGATGAAGTCCAGCCCAGGAACAGGAAGCCGGATCCTAACCGACCTACGAAGGAGGCCGGATCCGTGGAGGCCCATAAAGTATCCGGATCCAGCACGTCCTTGGAGGAAGGCGGATCCTTGACGTACACGGCAAGACATTGTACCATAGTTAGGCAACTTGTATTCCGGCTAGGACTCTCCATGTAAACCCTAGATCCGTGCACCAATATAAGCCGGATCCTGGGAGCCCTAGAGGCACAGCCACAACTCATTGTAACAACGCGAAAGCGCCCAGATAATTCCAGACAAGCAGCAGTAGGCCCTGTCATCGTGCAGGTGTTCCGAAGCTGGGTAACTCGCGTACCACCGTCCCGTGTGCACTCCGCCCTATGGCCCCTACTTCTTCTCCCCCTCGTGAGGATCCCTCCTCCGAGGTACCGTCGAATAGGCAACGACATTAAGTATCACAGTCATCATTCATTACAAACCATAAAGTCTTACAACTTGGAATCACATGATCCATATTACACGAATAATTGATCTATTGATCAACGAACAAACACAAGTTCATAGCGGAAGCGTAGGATACAAGGACTCTCGAGTCCACAGGCCAACGCTTGACATCGGAAGACTCCTAGTTGTCGTAGGCGTCATTCTGGTCATCTCCTTGTTCATCTTCATACTCTGGCCATTTGAATAGCCAGGGACAAAGCCGCGAGTACTTCAAGTACTCGCAAACTAATACTAATGGAAGTGCTAGACATTCTAGTAGGGTTTCCTAAGCTCTAGTTTATTTGCATAAACCCAATTTTAGTTCACAAGTATTTGAGAAAATCTTGTTCATATGTTAACTAACTCAAGTGGGAACAATAGTGTCATTCCCACCATTCAAGTGGTGATTTCAATTCAATTCACCACAAGTCATTTCATTTCACCCATCTCAATTTCAGCATCATTTTCAAGAATTTGACATTGGAAACTATATGGCCTTTCCAACCGCCCGTAACCGTGGACGCGGCTATTCGAATAGATTGACACTCTGCAGAGGTTGCACACTTGTGCCACAACATTTGATTTCATCCGTCGTTATTACCCCGAATCATCGTAACACAGTACGCGGATCATCAACCATAACCTTTCACTTACAAATCCTAGTATGAGCACCTCTCCCCATGAGCTTGGCCTCCTAGTGAAGACCAACTGTCAACCTGGGAACTGCACAGGGCTTGGCCATACAATTCACCTCAATTCACATCTTTTATCAACAACGGAGGCAGCCTCGAGCATAACCCCTATGATGTGTGTTCAGAGGGAACCCATACTAAGATGCATAAACTTCCAGTTAAGCCCTACCCATAATCAGGTATTGTGGGGGTACTCAATATTGGAAAGGTATCGCATTCAAACCAATATCATTTTTATCAAAATCACCATCTTCTCTTGGTCATATTCACCTTCAAAAATCATTCAATGGAATGCTTCATCATTCCAAGGTTTCAAATTCAGTTCAAGTCACATTGTTCCCATCTAGAGTAGTCAAGTTTTATTTCATTAGCACTAGCTCTAAATCATGAGGGGTGCTTTCTTGCTTTGCTTGAGTAAGACTAACTTTACTACTTTAGTAAACCTCTTTACTTTGACCAAAGTTAACTATAAAAGTAACTTCTTGAGAAAACAAGTAAAAACTTGTAATGTGTACTTAAGGTAGGCTTATGTAAGAAATGATAAGATTCGTGGTGCCTTGCCCCAAAGGGCTTTGCACTTTGCAATAATATTAGCTTGCCTTGGTAGTTCTCAAAGTTCTCCTCCTCCTCCTCTTGGTAGCAACCTTCCTCTTGGTATTCTCCGGTGCTAGCGTCTAAATTTAAATACGAGTATAATCACTCAACTAATTCAATGGCTATTCCATACATCACATATAATCACACAAATTATTCTATGCACACAATTAATCTAATTAGGGTGCATGGGTTGTGTGCTTGAGGGGATTTAATTTCCTTTTATTTAATATGTAAATGATAGTTTCCATAGGGTGCTTGAGAAATAATTTCCTCTCATTGAAATCTTATTAAGATTTAATTTCTCAAACAATCATACATGAACTTATATTGACTTAAGTCAAACATTCATCATCATCATTTGAGAAAATGATTTAAATGAGGTAGACCACCTCATACCATTTAATAATGCTACATATGATTTAAATCTCCAAGCAATTCATATAAGTGAGTTTGGCCAGGGGTCCAAACATCACATGAATTCATTTGAGACAAGATTTAAATGAAGTATAATACTTCATATGATTTGTATAATAGTTTTGGACAATATCACTTAGATAAACTAGCCATATTATCCATTAATTAAACTAGGACATGATCATGCAAAGTGACCACACCATTTTCTTGCATAAACAATTAGTGTAAGTCAAATGTGAGCTATTAGAGTTGGAATTAACTTAATATCTATTTTGGTTCATTTTTAATAATTATTTGAATAGGGAAAAGTCCCTGTCTTCTTCTTTTTATCAGATTAATTCTACAACTAATCTTGACCTGGGACCAGTGGCATCTTGTAGATATTTTTCATAGCTTTCCAACCATATAAAGTTTGTCAAATTTGGCCAAGCCAAGCCGATTCTATTGAATTTCAAAGTTGGAGCCAGTATTGAATTTGATTGGATTTGAATTAACAGAATTTGAATTAAGGGATTTCTATTTTCGTGCCCCTGCTTCGTTAGTTGTACTCAGTTTTCCCCAGCTCGTTAGTTTTTCCTCAGCTTTCCCCTCCCTCTAGTTTGAAACCCCTCGAAGACGCGGGTTGCCGTCAGGTCAGAGGCCTTACCGTTACCGTTAATCTGACGGGTGGGGCTGCACAGAGGTGGGGCTACATAGAGGGCAGTTCCTCTCTGACCGTCTCGTGCTGACGCGTGGATCGTTTTATTTCCTGATTGTATACACGGTGCTGCCAATGACAAATGGGGCCGCTCTATGGGGCTGCCGCAGCCAATGACCAGTGGGTCGTCTATTTATTTATAGAAAATTATATTGCCGCTCTGTGGGGCCTCCGCAGCCAATGACCGCTGTGGCAGGTGACTATTTTCGCAGCTTAATCTAAAGTGACTCTTATGCTAAACATTGTGCATCCCGACGTTGACCTAGCAGTGGCGGCGAGCATAGCCGTTCTGACCATGCCGATATCGGCATCGGCATCGTTTGGAGGATGTGGTGCTCGAATAATAGTGGAAATGCGACATTATCTTTTACATGTGCATAATATATAGAAAATAGTTAGATCTCTAAATCGATGCATATGAAGCTACATATATATTCTTGGTCATAATCCCCTTATCTAAAGGGGATGGATGCATGGCTTCACGTCGTCGTCGCTTTCATCGTCAGTATCTTCGTCGTCCGAGTAGTAGTACTTCCTGCACATTGTTCCGTCGAACACCTTCACTGTGAGCACATCATCGCCTTCATATTTGAAGTGTACGAAGCAGCCGAAATCCACACCGTGCGCGATGGCGAATTTCTCCCAGCCCTTGTCGAGGTACATCCGGCCTTGACCGTCAAATAGGACCTCCACGGTCCAGAGACGAGGACCACAGTCAGCTGCTCGCAGATACACCTTAGCTGGCTCCTGGCCGTCAAGATAGTCCGCAAACTTTTTTGGGAGAGCTTGCAAAGAGATCGAGCGCCGATCGTTTGAAATTAAAGGTTTTTTAGAACATGCCCATAATTAATCACATGCATCATATATGTGGGAACGCGTACGTACCTTCTTGACCAAAGGGTCTTCATAGACGACGATGAAGAACTCCTCTATGATCAATGGCAGTGTTGACGGTGGTGGTGGCAATGATGATGATCCACTTCCCCTTCCCCTTCCCCTTCCCCTTCCCCTTCCCCTTCCCCTTCCCCTTCCGGTCCGCGTCCGAGACGTGGAAGCCATGGCAATGGATCAAGTGTATGTGAACGAAGAAGAGAGAGGCAGAACCTATTGACACAAGGGATGGCCGTGTGGGTGTTTATAAGGGAGAGATGACCGTTGTAGGGGTTTACACAATAAAATAAGGAGGAGGTGAACGTTGGTGGGGGTTTACACAATAAATTAAGGAGGAGATGACCGTTGTGGGGGTTTACACAATAAATTAAGGAGGAGACGACCGTTGTGGGGGTATATATCTCAACAAAATTAAAAAGTAATGCGGACTATCTTGATGGAAATGGAACTTCGTGATATAGTTTATCATTTTACCGTGAAAAATAATGCCTAAAAGAAATGGTAATTTGTGATAGTTTATCATTTACCGTAATGGCTACAACAAATCGTTGATGGTTTATCATTTTTTGCGTGAAAAGTAATGGCTACAATGGGTGATGGTGTATCATTTTTTGCGTGACAAGTAATGGCTACAACAAAATCGGTGATGGTTTATCGTTTTTTGCGTGAAAAGTAATGGCTACAAGAAATGTGTGATGGTGTATCATTTTTTGCGTGAAAAGTAATGTCTACAACAAAATCGGTGATGGTTTATCGTTTTTTGCGTGAAAAGTAATGGCTACAAGAAATGGGTGATGGTGTATCATTTTGCGTGAAAAGTAATGTCTACAACAAAATCGGTGATGGTTTATCGTTTTTTTGCGTGAAAAGTAATGGCTACAAGAAATGGGTGATGGTGTATCATTTTGCGTGAAAAGTAATGGCTACAACAAAATCGGTGATGGTTTATCGTTTTTTGCGTGAAAAGTAATGGCTACAAGAAATGGGTGATGGTGTATCATTTTTAGCGTGAAAAGTAATGGCTACAACAAAATCGGTGATGGTTTATCGTTTTTTGCGTGAAAAGTAATGGCTACAACAAATCGGTGATGGTGTATCATTTTTTTGCGTGAAAAGTAATGGCTACAACAAATCGGTGATGGTTTATCATTTTTTGCATGAAACGTAATGCCTAAAAAGAGTTTATAATTTAGCTCGTGAAAAATAATGCAGAAAACCAAACTTTGCGTGAAGCTAACCGACGACAGAGAGAGAGAGGGTGGTGGCCCCGACCAGAGAGAGAGATAGAGGTTATCCTGCCCGTTAGATCATACGATCAACGGTCGGCGGGCACGATCCGCATGACATGGGCTAGACCAATCAGGGCAATGTTGGGCGTCTGTGAGAGTTTGTGAAGGGAGAGGGCAAAACTGAGTAGTATCAAGAAACCAAGGGCAAGTGAGTAGTAAACAGACTAAGGGATTCAAATATGAGATTTAAAAAATGGAAAATGCGTGTTTTGTACAATGAAACCCATCTTGGCCTACCTCAAACTATTTGCAATACAAATCTACATGAGTGTGAAAATTATGGCCTCATTCAGACAAAGTATGTTTTGGGGAAAGCTGTTTTGGGTAGGGCTTATTATGGAAAACCATGCACCTTCATAGCTACTAGGTGATTTGAGAAGTGGCAATTTGTGGTGAAACTTGATTTATCTATGATTTATCTATGATTTGAGAAGTGGCAATTTGTGGTAAAGACTCAATGAGTAAGTGCCACTCTTTTTCGGAATTTTTTGCACATTAAATAACTCATTTAACTAGTTAATCCCATTTCTTGACTCTCTGTTGACCAGCCACTTGAGGGTAAAACTGAGTATATTGCACTAGCCAGTATTAGCACTCAAGGGGAAAACTGAGCACACAAAAAATGCTAGTATATGGCTCGAGGGTATACCTGAGTATATCTAAATTTCCAGGGTTAGACCCGAGGACGCGTGTTGCGATGCAGAAGTGGAAGACGTGCCATTGTTGACGCGTGTCGCGGTGCAGACGTGCAAATAGTGGACGCATAGGACGCGGGTCGCATTTAGGACGCGTAAGCCCCTTCCTCCCTCCCTCTGCACACAGTCATCTCATTCTCGCTCACGCACGAAACCACCCCTCACGTCCCATCAACTTCTCCAAATCGAAAAAACCCCAACCGCCGTACGCACGCTACCCTGCCGGCGATGGAGAAGAAGAATGCGCCGGCGGTCGTCGCCTCCGAGCCCGTCGCCTCCGCGCCCGTCGCCTCCGAGCCCGTCGCCGCCGAGCCCGTCGCCTCCGAGCCCGTCGCCGCCGAGCCCGTCGCCGCCAAGCCCGTCGCCGCCCGAGCGCGTCGCCGCCGAGGGCGGCGCATCCAAGCGCGGCGCCTCCATGAACCGGGCCTCTCTCTCGGCTGATGGACCACTTCACAAGATCGGCGAATGCCATCGGCGAACGAGGAGTACGCCGACACCTACTCTGCTATGAGGCAAGTCTGTAGAAATTGGCGCTCAGGTTTGCCTGAGCCCGATGTGCACCTGGACGAATGGATCATGCTAAACCACGCCCTTCCACGCGTCGCTGAGTTCACCTTCCTCCAACTCGGCACATCACGCTACGTCACCATAGATCTATCGGAAGTTCATACAAGGTTCAAATTCCTCCATATCTACCTTTTTATTTTCAATCTTAAACATCTTAGTGCTGAATGTTATCTTCATCAATATATTTTAGATACTACTTCGTCGGCTTTTGCCGTGGCGTCATCGTGCTTGCCCAGAAGAATCCGCCGCACAAGATACGGCTGCTGAACCCACTCACAAAGAAATCGAACACTATGTTTGAGGCGCAGATGCCATCTGTTTTTCTGAAATCAGTCGCTGTTATCAAATCCCCGACTATGGTCTTCGTTGCCGCACATTACCCGCCGGAAATTGCTTGGGTCGATGAGAGCACTCCAACTAAGGATATAAATGAAGATTGGGGAGAAGGAAGATTTTCGATCAAGAACCATTGTCTGCGTTGCATTATCCCGTTCAATGGTGAACTGTATGCAGTAGCTGCGGACAATTTTGAGATCGGAAGAATAGTGTGCACCAATGTACAGTTGCAGCAGCGCGCGAGCACTGTCAAGATGGAGACACTAATTTCATTTCCAGAACTTGGACGTCAGAAGTTCTACCTTGTGAAGTCGGATGGTGATCTGCTGCTTGTGTTGTTGGTCAGCGAGGCTTTGGCGGGTAGACCATTGGTGTACCGTGTGGACACTCAGAGCCGCTCTCTCCATCCGGTCAGTAACATTGGCAGTAATGCCTTCTTCGTGAATTATATCCGGTGTATCTCCGTCGACACCAGAGTGTACCCGACACTTCAACCTGGCAGCATCTACTACACGGATTTGGGTTATATCAGAGAGTACTCTCATGATACAAAGGCCTGGGATGAGTGGCCACTATGTGTGGATAGAATAGAACTCTACGGTTTGAGAAATGAACACAGGCCATACCGTTTGGAGGATGTATTGGCCTCACACTGCAGACGGAAGGAGTTCAATGCATATTTCCTTGTGGTAATGCACGAATGGAGGGAGGAAGAAATATATGGGGAGGATTGAAGAACAAATTCATTCATCCTGGGGTCCCTATCCTAATCTTCTTGTTGTCCATACATTGCGTGCGTCTTGTATATTTTTCAGCTTAGTTTGTCGTGAACATTAACAACGTTATTGGCTGCTTTTGGCTGCTGTATGCAGTTTATGTATTATACTTAGTTTTCTGATTATGCTGTTGTGAATTTATCATATACTAGCTTCTACATTTGCTGCCATATTGGGCAAAAAACGAGGGCCAAAAGGCATAAATAACCCCAGAGATTTGCTACTAGATTTGCTACTAGATTTGCTGCCATATTGAAGAAAGACAGAAATAGAAGCTTCTCTAGATTTGATACTAATTTGGTGAAAAAGACAGAGAGAGAAAGAGGAGAAAAGGTGCTCTTAAAAATGCCAATTTGGGCCGAGAGAGACAAAACCCAGCTCCTGCTCACGTGCAACCAAACGCTTCTCGTCCTGTCCCACGCGGTCCCTTTCTACCAGCCCCACACGACGTGGCCCCACAGACGACGCGGCGCAACACGTCAGCACAGAACGTCCAAATAAACGGATTCCTTCCGTCTGAGCTCCTTCTGCGGGTCTTCAGACAAAGGCTAGGGTAAAACTGAGGAAAAACTAAGGGGCTGGGGAAAACTGAGTACAACTAAGGACCCGAGGGCACGAAAATAGAAATCCCTTGAATTAAAGGGCCGGCGGGAAAACGAAGTTGGGCCGAATTGAATTAAAACGGCCCACTCCAGCCCACCACGGTCCACAGATGCGCGGCGTGCTGACAGCGTGGGGTCCACATGTCAGCGGCTTAACAAACCCGAAACGGTATGTTTTAAGGTGGGGCGTTGGATTAGATTCTAATCGGACGGTGCTCGTTCATCGTCGTCGCCGGCAAGAGAAGCTCACTGGCGCGGCGGCACTAGGGGTTCGGAGCACTCACCGAGGCTCCAGCAAGGGTGGGCAGTGTGCTCGATGAAGATGTCGACGACGGCGAAGTTCCTGGTACCGTCGGCTTGTCCTGAGGCGGCTCCAATCGACGGCGAGCTTCGGCGGCGGTCACGGGCAGTGGTGTAGCAATTGAGCGGCGGCGGTGGCTAATCGAGGCAGTGGAGTGGCTCAGGCGGTCGAGTGAGAAGAGGGGAAGGTGATGGTGTGCTCAGATCGACGAGGGGAGGTCTCCTTTTATAGGCGAGCGAGGGTGCTGCGGGGCAGTGGTGAGGTCGACAATGGCGCGGCTCCTCCGGCAAGCTATCGAGCTAGGCGAGGGCGCAGGGGTGTTCACGACGTCACAAGGGTCCTCTGGGCGGCGATAATGGCGGGGTTTGCTCGACGTCGCCGGCGGCGGCGGTCCAGGGTTGGTGTCGCACGCGTGTCCTACGCGTTCGCGGTGGCAAGGCGAGGCCGTTGGTGCAGAAAAGGGGGCCAGGGCGTGCTCGAGGCGGCGGGTCGATAGGTGGCATGTGGGTGCCCGTGGGTGCGCGTGTGCGACGCCAGCGGCATGGCTTGGCCGCGATGGGCGCGAGCTGGTCTGGCTAGTGCAGGCTTCCTCCTCGACCACGGCTCGCTCCATTAGCTCCAGTAGGGTGAGGTGGAAGGCAATGGCATGGTGGCCAGGGTTGGGGAAGAAGGGGAGAAGAAGAGGGGGAACATGGCCGGCATGGCCATGCCATGCAAGCTAGGCTTGTCCCCCTTAGGGTTGCTATGCTGGTGTGAGAGAAAGAGGGGACCAGGGAACCATTTAGACTAGGTTTGAGGTAGATTAAATGAGGTAGATCACTATTCCAAATAGTGTCAAATAGTTCCATAGTTGATATTTGTGAATTTTGTCCAAATTTGATTCAATTCAAATTATTGATACGTCTCCGACGTATCGATAATTTCTTAAGTTCCATGCCACATTATTGATGATATCTACATGTTTTATGCATACTTTATGTCATATTTATGCGTTTTCCGGAACTAACCTATTGACGAGATGCCGAAGGGCCAGTTCCTCTTTTCTTCTGTTTTTGGTTTCAGAAATCCTAGTAAGGAAATATTCTCGGAATCGGACGAAATCAACGCCCAGCATCCTATTTTTCCACGAAGCTTCCAGAACACCCGAGAGTCGCCAGAGGGGAGGCCTGGTGGGCCCAGGAGGGTGGCCGGCGTGGCCCAGGCCCTGGCCGCGCCGCCATACCCCCTCACCGCCTCGTCGCCCCTCCGACTCCGCCTCTTCGCCTATATAAAGGTCCTCGACCTAAAACCACGAGACAGAAAAGCCACGGTACGAGAAACCTTCCAGAGCCGCCGCCATCGCGAAGCCAAGATCTGGGGGACAGGAGTCTCTGTTCCGGCACGCCACCGGGACGGGGAAGTGCCCCCGGAAGGCTTCTCCATCGACACCACCGCCATCTTCATCACCGCTGCTGTCTCCCATGAGGAGGGAGTAGTTCTCCATCGAGGCTCGGGGCTGTACCGGTAGCTATGTGGTTAATCTCTCTCCTATGTACTTCAATACAATAATCTCATGAGCTGCCTTACATGATTGAGATTCATATGATGATGCTTGTAATCTAGATGTCATTATGCTTGTCAAGTGGATTTTACTTATGTGATCTCCGGAGACTCCTTGTCCCACGTGTGTAAAGGTGACAGTGTGTGCACCGTGTGGGTCTCTTAGGCTATATTTCACAGAATACTTATTCACTGTTATGAATGGCATAGTGAAGTGCTTATTTATATCTCTTTATGATTGCAATGTGCTTTGTATCACAATTTATCTATGTGCTACTCTAGTGATGTTATTAAAGTAGTTTATTCCTCCTGCACGGTGTAATGGTGACAGTGTGTGCATCGTGTTAGTACTTGGCGTAGGCTATGATTGTGATCTCTTGTAGATTATGAAGTTAACTATTGCTATGATGGTATTGATGTGATCTATGCCTCCTTTCGTAGCGTGAAGGTGACAGTGTGCATGCTATGTTAGTACTTGGTTTGGTTATGTTGATCTGTCATGCACTCTAAGGTTATTTAAATATGAACATCGAATATTGTGGAGCTTGTTAACTCCGGCATTGAGGGTTCGTGTAATCCTACACAGTTAGTGGTGTTCATCATCCAACAAGAGGGTGTAGAGTCTAGCATTTATCTATTTATTCTGTTATGTGATCAATGTTGAGAGTGTCCAGTAGTGAAAGTATAATCCCTAGGCCTTGTTCCTAAATACTGCTATCGCTGCTTGTTTACTGTTCTACTGCATTCTGTACTGTCCGCAATATTACCACCATCAATCACACGCCAGTCCTGGGCAAAGCACTTTTCTGGCGTTGTTGCTACTGCTCATATATATATTCATACCACCTGTATTTCACTATCTCTTCGCCGAACTAGTGCACCTATTAGCTGTGTTGGGGACACAAGAGACTTCTTGCTTTGTGGTTGCAGGGTTGCATGAGAGGGATATCTTTGACCTCTTCCTCCCTGAGATCGATAAACCTTGGGTGATCCACTTAAGGGAAACTTGCTGCTGTTCTACAAACCTCTGCTCTTGGAGGCCCAACACTGTCTACAAGAATAGAAGCTCCCGTAGACATCAAGCACTTTTCTGGCGCCGTTGCCGGGGAGGAAAGGTAAAAGGCACTCATACTCCGGTTCCAGGT
The DNA here is from genome assembly GCF_019359855.2 of Lolium perenne. NCBI lineage: Eukaryota > Viridiplantae > Streptophyta > Magnoliopsida > Poales > Poaceae > Lolium > Lolium perenne. The sequence goes on along the minus strand of NC_067248.2, from coordinate 25,433,928 downwards.
AACAGTACTTTTCTGGTGCCAATGTGTTTGTGCTCGAAGCTATTTCCTTTAGATCCTGCAATTGCATCTTTTTGTTTCTTGTTTACACTAGTTAGGCATAATGGAAAACAACAAAAATATGAGAGATCTTTATGAACTTTATCTTGAATTAGGACATGATGTGTTTGAAGAGAGAATTAAAAAACCCATGGAACTTTATATGCATGCTAATGGGAATGTTATTAATATGAATGCTTTGAACACTATTGTTGCTAATGCTATGGAAAATTCTAAGCTTGGGGAGGTCGGTTTTGATGAAAATGATCTCTTTAGCCCTCCGGGTATTGAGGAGAAAGTTTATGTTGATTATGATATGCCTCCTATTTATGATGATTATAATGATAGTAGCCTTTTGGTGCCACCTGTTATGGAGGATAAATTTGATTATGATTACAATATGCCTCCTATATTTGATGATAGCTACTTTGTTGAATTTGCTCCCACTATTACTAATAAAATTGACTATGCTTATGTGGAGAGCAATAATTTTATGCATGAGACTCATGATAAGAATGTTTCATTTGATAGTTATATTGTTGAGTTTGCTCATGATGCTACTGAAAGTTATTACGAGAGAGGAAAATATGGTTGTAGAAATTTTCATGTTATTAAAACACCTCTCTATGTGCTGAAATTTTTGAAGCTGCACTTGTTTTATCTTTCTATGCTTGTTGCATTATGCTTCTTGAATTTATTTATTTACAAGATTCCTTTTCATAGGAAGCATGTTAGACTTAAATGTGTTTTGAATTTGCCTCTTGATGCTCTCTTTTTGCTTCAAATACTATTTCTTGCGAGTGCATCATTAAAACTGCTGAGCCCATCTTAATGGCTATAAAGAAAGAACTTCTTGGGAGATAACCCATGTGTTTATTTTACTATAGTAATTTGTTTTATATTTGAGTCTTGGAAGTTGTTACTACTGTAGCAACCTCTCCTTATCTTAGTTTTGTGTTTTGTTGTGCCAAGTAAAGTCGTTGATAGTAAGGTTCATACTAGATTTGGATTACTGCGCAGAAACAGATTTCTTTGCTGTCACGAATCTGGGCAAAATTCTCTGTAGGTAACTCAGAAAATTATGCCAATTTACGTGAGTGATCCTCAGATATGTACGCAACTTTCATTCAATTTGAGCATTTTCATTTGAGCAAGTCTGGTGCCTCAATAAAATTCGTCTTTACGGACTGTTCTGTTTTGACAGATTCTGCCTTTTATTTCGCATTGCTTCTTCTGCTATGTGGGATGGATTTCTTTGTTCCATTAACTTCCAGTAGCTTTGGGCAATGTCCAGAAGTGTTAAGAATGATTGTGTCACCTCTGAATATGTGAATTTTTGATTATGCACTAACCCTCTAATGAGTTTGTTTCGAGTTTGGTGTGGAGAAAGTTTTCAAGGGTCAAGAGAGGAGGATGATACAATGTGATCAAGAAGAGTGAAAGCTCTAAGCTTGGGGATGCCCCGGTGGTTCATCCCTGCATATTTCAAGAAGACTCAAGCATCTAAGCTTGGGGATGCCCAAGGCATCCCCTTCTTCATCGACAAATTATCAGGTTCCTTCTCTTGAAACTATATTTTTATTCGGTCACATCTTATGTACTTTACTTGGAGCGTCTGTTTGTTTTCGTTTTTGTTTTTGTTTGAATAAATGCTTGTGTGGGAGAGAGACACGCTCCGCTGGTTCGTATGAACACATGTGTTCTTAGCCTTTAATTTTCACGGCGAAGGATGAAACTGCTTCGTTAATTGTTATATAGTTGGAAACGGAAAATGATACATGTAGTAATTGCTAAAATGTCTTGGATAATGTGATACTTGGCAATTGTTGTGCTCATGTTTAAGCTCTTGCATCATATGCTTTGCACCTATCAATGAAGAAATACATAGAGCATGCTAAAATTTGGTTTGCATATTTGGTCTCTCTAAGGTCTAGATAATTTCTAGTATTGAGTTTGAACAACAAGGAAGACGGTGTAGAGTCTTATAATGTTTACAATATGTCTTTTATGTGAGTTTTGCTGCACCGGTTCATCCTTGTGTTTGTTTCAAATAACCTTGCTAGCCTAAGCCTTGTATCGAGAGGGAATACTTCTCATGCATCCAAATCCTTGAGCCAACTACTATGCCATTTGTGTCCACCATACCTACCTACTACATGGTATTTCTCCGCCATTCCAAAGTAAATTTGCTTGAGTGCTACCTTTAAATTTCCATTCTTTGTCTTTGCAATATATAGCTCATGGGACAAATAGCCTAAAAACTATTGTGGTATTGAATATGTACTTATGCACTTTATCTCTTATTAAGTTGCTTGTTGTGCGATAATCATGTTCCTGGGGACGCCATCAACTACTCTTTGTTGAATATCATGTGAGTTGCTATGCATGTCCGTCTTATCTGAAGTAAGGGAGATTTACCACTAGAATGGTTAGAGCATGCATAATGTTAGAGAAGAACATTGGGCCGCTAACTAAAGCCATGATCCATGGTGGAAGTTTCAGTTTTGGAAAAATATCCTCAATCTCATATGAGAAAATTAATAATTGTTGAATGCTTAAGCATTAAAGAGGAGTCCATTATCTGTTGTCTATGTTGTCCCGGTATGGATGTCTAAGTTGAGAATAATCAATAGCGAGAAATCCGATGCGAGCTTTCTCCTTAGACCTTTGTACATGCGGCATAGAGGTGCCCCTTTGTGACACTTGGTTAAAACATATGCATTGCGATGATAATCCAGGTAATCCGAGCTAATTAGGACAAGGTGCGGGCACTATTAGTATACTATGCATGAGGCTTGCAACTTGTAAGATATAATTTACATAACACACATGCTTTATTACTGCCGTTGACAAAATTGTTTCTTGTTTTCAAAATCAAAGCTCTAGCACAAATATAGCAATCGATGCTTTCCTCTTTGAAGGACCTTTCTTTTACCTTTATGTTGAGTCAGTTCACCTATCTCTCTCCACCTCAAGAAGCAAACACTTGTGTGAACTGTGCATTGATTCCTACATACTTGCATATTGCACTTGTTATATTATTTTACATTGACAATATCCATGAGATATACATGTTATAAGTTGAAAGCAACCGCTGAAACTTCATCTTCCTTTGTGTTGCTTAAATACCTTTACTTTGAATTGTTGCTTTATGAGTTAACTCTTATGCAAGACTTATTGATGCTTGTCTTGAAGTACTATTCATGAAAAGTCTTTGCTATATGATTCATTTGTTTACTCATGTCATATACATTGTTTTGATCGCTGCATTCACTACATATGCTTACAATAGTATGATCAAGGTTATGATGGCATGTCACTCCAGAAATTATCTTTGTTATCGTTTACCTGCTCGGGACGAGCAGAAACTAAGCTTGGGGATGCTGATACGTCTCCGACGTATCGATAATTTCTTAAGTTCCATGCCACATTATTGATGATATCTACATGTTTTATGCATATTTTATGTCATATTTATGCGTTTTCCGGAACTAACCTATTGACGAGATGCCGAAGGGCCAGTTCCTGTTTTCTGCTGTTTTTGGTTTCAGAAATCCTAGTAAGGAAATATTCTCGGAATCGGACGAAATCAACACCCAGCATCCTATTTTTCCACGAAGCTTCCAGAACACCCGAGAGTCGCTAGAGGGGAGGCCTGGTGGGCCCAGGAGAGTGGCCGGCGCGGCCCAGGCCCTAGCCGCGCCGCCATACCCCCTCACCGCCTCGTCGCCCCTCCGACTCCGCCTCTTCGCCTATATAAAGGTCCTCGACCTAAAACCACGAGACGGAAAAGCCACGGTACGAGAAACCTTCATGAGCCGCCGCCATCGCGAAGCCAAGATCTGGGGGACAGGAGTCTCTGTTCCGGCACGCCGCCGGGACGGGGAAGTGCCCCCGGAAGGCTTCTCCATCGACACCACCGCCATCTTCATCACCGCTGCTGTCTCCCATGAGGAGGGAGTAGTTCTCCATCGAGGCTCGGGGCTGTACCGGTAGCTATGTGGTTAATCTCTCTCCTATGTACTTCAATACAATAATCTCATGAGCTGCCTTACATGATTGAGATTCATATGATGATGCTTGTAATCTAGATGTCATTATGCTAGTCAAGTGGATTTTACTTATGTGATCTCCGGAGACTCCTTGTCCCACGTGTGTAAAGGTGACAGTGTGTGCACCGTGTGGGTCTCTTAGGCTATATTTCACAGAATACTTATTCACTGTTATGAATGGCATAGTGAAGTGCTTATTTATATCTCTTTATGATTGCAATGTGCTTTGTATCACAATTTATCTATGTGCTACTCTAGTGATGTTATTAAAGAAGTTTATTCCTCCTGCACGGTGTAATGGTGACAGTGTGTGCATCGTGTTAGTACTTGGCGTAGGCTATGATTGTGATCTCTTGTAGATTATGAAGTTAACTATTGCTATGATGGTATATTGATGTGATCTATGCCTCCTTTCGTAGCGTGAAGGTGACAGTGTGCATGCTATGTTAGTACTTGGTTTGGTTATGTTGATCTGTCATGCACTCTAAGGTTATTTAAATATGAACATCGAATATTGTGGAGCTTGTTAACTTCGGCATTGAGGGTTCGTGTAATCCTACACAGTTAGTGGTGTTCATCATCCAACAAGAGGGTGTAGAGTCTAGCATTTATCTATTTATTTTGTTATGTGATCAATGTTGAGAGTGTCCACTAGTGAAAGTATAATCCCTAGGCCTTGTTCCTAAATACTGCTATCGCTGCTTGTTTACTGTTCTACTGCATTCTGTACTGTCCGCAATATTACCACCATCAATCACACGCCAGTCCTGGGCAAAGCACTTTTCTGGCGCTGTTGCTACTGCTCATATATATATTCATACCACTTGTATTTCACTATCTCTTCACCGAACTAGTGCACCTATTAGGTGTGTTGGGGACACAAGAGACTTCTTGCTTTGTGGTTGCAGGGTTGCATGAGAGGGATATCTTTGACCTCTTCCTCCCTGAGATCGATAAACCTTGGGTGATCCACTTAAGGGAAACTTGCTGCTGTTCTACAAACCTCTGCTCTTGGAGGCCCAACACTGTCTACAACAATAGAAGCTCCCGTAGACATCAGTGATCTTCATATGATCAAGTTAGGGTTTTTAGAGTATACCATATACACTTAATAACAATCATCATGGCATATCACTCAAATGCACAAGTCCTATGCAGGGCACTATATGCAATTTGAAAAGTTTTTGTTGGGTTAAAATTTTGCTCTCTGGAATTCTTCTAACTTTCTTTTATTGAAATTTGGGATGTTACAAACCCTTCCCCCTTACAAAAGATCTCGTCCCGAGATCGAAAAAAAGTTAGGTACTAAAGAGATCTGGGTACTCCTTCATGAAGTCTTCGCGTTCCCATGTGGCTTCATCTTCGGTATGATTGCTCCATTGTATCTTCAGAAACTTGATGCTTCGGGTGCGGGTGGTTCGGTAAGCTTCTTCCAGGATGCGAACCGGTACTTCGCGGTAAGTCAGGTCCTTGTTGATATCCACCGATCGGTGATCGATGTTCTTGAACACTTCGGTCTTCTCAGGGACTTCAAGGCACTTCCGGAGGAGTGAGATATGGAACACGTCGTGTACAGCCGACATTTCTTTGGGTAGCTCCAGTTGATAAGATACTTCGCCTCGGCGACTCAGAACTTTGAAGGGTCCGACATATCGGGGTGCGAGCTTTCCTTTCAGCTGAAACCTCTGAATTCCTTTCAAGGGGGATACCTTGAGATAGACGAAATCTCCGATCTCGAAGGTCATCTCCCGACGTCTCTTGTCGGCGTAACTCTTCTGTCTTGATTGCGCTGTCTTGAGGTACTCGCGAATCTTGTGCACTTTCTCTTCGGCTTCACGAAGAACATCCGGGCCAAAGACTTGGCTTTCTCCGACTTCCGACCAGTTCAGGGGGGTACGGCATTTCCTTTCGTACAAGGCTTCAAAGGGGGCCATCTGTAGGCTAGCTTGATAGCTGTTGTTGTAAGAGAATTCTGCGTAAGGTAAGTAGTCTTCCCACTTGGATCCATATTCCAGTACACATGCTCTCAGCATGTCCTCCAGTATTTTGTTGACTCTCTCAGTCTGTCCATCGGTCTGAGGGTGATAGGTTGTGCTGAAATTCAGACGGGTTCCTAGTCCTTCATGCACTTTCTGCCAGAATATTGAGGTGAACTGTGATCCTCTATCTGACACTATCGACTTCGGGGTTCCGTGCAGGGCGACTATTCTGGAGATGTACAGTTCAGCTAACTTTGGGCCTTGGTAGGTGGTCTTGACGGCGATGAAATGGGCGACTTTGGTCAATCTATCGACAACTACCCATATTGAATCATTGCCTTTGCTGGATTTGGGCAGTCCGGTGATAAAGTCCATTCCTACGGAATCCCACTTCCATTCTGGAATCTGGAGAGGTTGCAATAGTCCGGCGGGTCGTTGATGTTCTTCCTTGACTCGCTGACAGATGTCACACTTGGCGATGTAGCTGCCGATTTCTCTCTTCATTCCGTGCCACCAAAATTGCTCCTTCAGGTCTTGATACATCTTGGTACCTCCGGGGTGGATTGAATAAAGGGTGTCATGGGCTTCTTGCAGGATGACTTGCTTCAAGTCTGAGTCTGATGGTACACAGAGGCGTTCTTTGTACCAAAGAACTCCGGCTTCATCTACGGTGAATCCATGGGCTTTTCCTGCGGCTATCTGTTTCTCGATTCCGTCAATGCTAGCGTTGTCCTTCTGGGCTTCCTTGATCTGGCTAACCAAGGTGGGTTGCAGTTCTATGCTGGCTAGGAATCCTTCACTAACAAGTTCAAGTCTGAACTGTTTGGTTGCGATCATGGAGTTCAACTGGCACGGCAGTCGACTCAAAGCATCTGCTGCCACATTGGCCTTGCCAGGGTGGTAGTGAATCTCCATGTCGTAATCCTTGATCAATTCGATCCATCGGCGTTGTCTCATGTTCAGCTCCTTCTGGGTGAATATATATTTCAGGCTCTTGTGGTCGGAGTAGATCTCGCATCGATTACCCATGAGGTAATGACGCCAAACTTTCAAGGCTAGGACCACGACTGCAAGCTCGAGGTCATGGGTTGGGTAGTTCTGTTCATGTTGCTTTAGCTATCTTGAAAGGTAGGATACAACTTTGCCTTCTTGCATAAGCACACATCCAAGACCAGTCTTGGAGGCGTCGCAATATATGTCAAAGGGCTTGGTGATGTCTGGCATGATCAGGATTGGGGCTGTTGTCAGTCTACTCTTGAGCTGTTGAAAGCTCTCTTCACATTTGTCAGTCCATTCAAACTTCTTGTCCTTCTTCAACAGTTGGGTCATTGGTCGAGCGATGCTCGAAAAGCCCTCTACAAATCTGCGGTAATATCCGGCTAATCCAAGAAAAGCGCGGACCTCGGTTTGGGTGGTTGGGGCTTGCCATTCCATAACAGTTTTGATCTTGGCGGGATCTACAGCAATTCCTCCTGCAGACAAGATGTGTCCCAGGAATCCAACTTCTTCCAACCAAAACTCACACTTGCTGAACTTGGCATACAGCTGGTGGTGTCTAAGGGTTTCTAGGACAGTCTCCAAATGTTGTTCATGTTCCTCTTTGGACTTGGAGTACACAAGGATGTCATCGATGAAGACAACGACAAACTTGTCCAAAAAGTTCATGAAGATCTTATTCATGAGATTCATGAAATAAGCGGGAGCATTGGTTAGTCCAAACGACATGACGTTGTACTCATACAACCCATATCTGGTGGTGAAGGCAGTTTTTGGAATGTCGGTGGCTTGGATCTTCAGCTGATGATACCCAGTTCTAAGGTCTATCTTGGAAAAAACTCTAGCTCCGGTGAGTTGATCAAACAAGTCTTCTATCTTGGGTAAGGGGTATTTGTTTTTGATGGTAACATCGTTAAGCTTACGATAGTCCGTACATAAACGATTTGCACCATCCTTCTTGTCCACAAACAAAACTGGGGATCTCCAGGGGGATGCACTAGGTCTAATCAGACCCTTGGCTAACATATCATCTATTTGTTTCTTCAGCTCCACAAGCTCTGTTGCGTTCATGCTGTAGGCTCTCTGGGCTATGGGTCCAGTTCCGGGGATTAACTCGATGATAAACTCGATATCCCTATCCGGGGGCATACCAGGTAGATCATCTGGAAACACATCAGGGTAGCGACAAACGACCCTGATTTGATCCAGAGTTGGCTTGGATACACTTTGGTTGCAGGTGAATTTTCTGGGTAGTCTTTCAGAGACATGTTCTACTATGATACCGGTGCTGCTAGTCACGGTGATGGCTTTCTTGGCACAGTCTATCAAACCATTGTGTTTTGACATCCAGTCCATTCCCAGTACGACTTCCAAACCTTTGGTTCCCAGAATGATTAGATTGGCATAGAAATCTACATCATGGATTTTGATGGGTACATTTTTGCAAAATTTTCTGGCTTTGGTGGTTGATCCGGGGATTTGAACTATCATAACATGCTTCAAACTGAGGGGTTGAATTTTACTTGTTGATGCAAAGTCTTCAGTGACAAAAGAATGAGATGCTCCGGAATCAAACAATACTCTGGCAGGGATGTGGTTGACAGAAAAGATACCCAGTACAACATCTGGTGCTTCCTGGGCTTCTTCGGCGTTCATGTGGTAGAGACGGCCGTTGCGGTTATTGGGGTTGTTGGGGGCGAACTTCTTGCCGGTGGAGACACGGCATTGCTGCTGAGCAGGTGCAGCGGTGTTGCCGGCGAGCTTGGCGAGTCGCTTGGGACACTCGTTGGAGTAGTGCCCCACTACACCACACTCATAACAAGTGATGGTGGCCTTGTCCTTGGTCGCAACGGGAACGGCGTTGCTTCCGGTTCTGGGAGCGGTGTTGGTGTTGTTGTTGCTGTTGTTGGGGGCTCTGGGCGGAGCGTGGTTGTAGTTGTTGTTGTTGTTGTAGCCTCCTGGCTTGGAGTTTCCTCCACTCCGGTTCTGATAACCGGGGCGCGAGTTCTGCATCAGGGGCTTGTTGTTTCTCGGAGTGAAACCTCCGCTTGAGCTGGGGCGATACTTCTGGGTATTGCTAGACCCACTCTGGTTCATCATGCGGCGTTTGCGGTTCTCATTGGCTTGGTTCAGCTTGCCCTCCATCTGGATGGCGGAGTCAACAAGGGCTTCAAGGTCGGCGAAGGGGATGTTGACGAGGACAGTCTGCATCTTGTCATGCAGTCCGTTCAGGAATCTCTCCTTCCTCTTCTCAACGGTGTCGGTCTCATCAGGGGCGTACCTTGACAGTGTAAGAAACTTGTCGCGATATTCTACCACCGTCATGCGACCTTGCTTAAGCTCACGGAACTCATCCCTCATCTTTTTGATAAGACCCGGGGGTACATGGTACTTGCTGAACTTTAGCTTGAAATCTTCCCAAGTCATGAACTGACCTCCGTTCATGGCACGGGTGCTTGTCCACCAAGCGCGGGCTGGTCCAGCGAGATAGTGGGTTGCAAACAAGACCTTCTCGTTGGCTTCCACTCCGGCTACTTCCAAGTTGTTCTCCATAGTCTGGAGCCAGTCGTCGGCGTTGAGGGGTTCCACCGTCTTGCTAAACACCGGAGGGTTGGTGTTCTGGAAGTTCTTGAGCTTGGATCCAGGGTGGTCATGATTTCCAGGGCCTTGGTTGGCAATGTTCTGCAAGGCTACGATGTTGGCTTGGCGTTCAGCTCTTTCTGTCTCCCTGTCGGCAAGTAGGGTTTGCAGCAGTTGCATCATTGCGTCGTTGGTGTGATTGGGAGGGGCCATCTGAAGATATAGAAGATCATGAGATAAGAGGGAACATTTCTATGGTTTATTTTGGGTAAGTTTGAAAACATTTGAAACTTGTAATCTTTTAATGACAAACATAACATTCATTCATTCATTCATCACATAGTACAAGATAACACACACATACTACCATGGTTTTAAGAACCATCCTCATGCTACGATACAAAGGGCGGGATAGAACTCACACCTACATAAGTGAAACTAGTGCAACTACTCCTCATCCTCGACGTCGATCGGGACGAAGTCGTCAGGTCCTGCCTCCAGGAACTCGTAGTCCTCCTCCTCGGTGAACTCGTCCTCCTCAAAGTCGTCGTCGTCGCTCAGGAAGGCTCCTCCTCCCTGAAGGTCGATACCTCCGTCGTCATCCTCCATCTCTCTAAGCTGATCCTCCTGGGCCTTGACAGTGGCCTCAAGTGCTGCGATCTTGGCGCGAAGGTGCACAATCGTAGTGTCCTTCTTGGCACGCTGCTGGCGAAGGCTCTTGCGGTCGTTGTTGAGTAGCTTGATCGCCTCACCCTGCTCGATGATGTGAGCATGGGTCTGGTTCGCGTAAGCGCGAGTGGCATCGAGGTCCTTCTGAGTCTGGTAGAGCATGAAGTCCAGGTGCTCAGCATGGTGCCTCAACTGCGGGTGCGGCTACAGCTCCATGGGCACTCCCATGGCATCACGCCTCACGAGATGCGCGAAGCGCGAAGCGAGGATGCGGACCACGTTCTGTCCACAAAGGCGCGCAAGTGCCTCCTGAAGACCACGTGCGAGTCCGTCGAGCCAGTTGCTCTCACGGAAGGAGAAGAGGATCCTCTCCGAAGTAGGAGGCTCCATCTTGCCCCTCAAGTCAGCGGTGATGATCCACTGCAACTCTCCTCCAGGAGTGTCGTCCACCTGAATCCCGTGGAACTCAGGGTGCGGGCGCTCGAGGAAGTCCGAGAGGGCGTTGAGGTCGTTCTCGAAGATCAAGCTCCCTCTGTTCCCAAGTTGGTAAAACTTGGTGTTGATGGGTTCATTCGGCTCCATCTGAAAGAGAATTGGATGAGTAAGTTAGAGAGTGCAAAGTGAGGCAAAATTTTAAGTAGATTCAAATAAGATAGAACATGATTCATTAAATTTTTGAAAAATTCTCAAAGACAAGAGTGTAAGTAACTTTTCACAAATATTCTCTTCATTTGATTTCAAAGTTAAGTTTTTCAGAATGCCCATTCTAACTAAGGTCTTCTAAGGTCAAACAATGGCTCTGATACCAACTTGTCAACACCCGGATTTTTAAGTCTGAATGCCTATTATGTCATACATCGCAATCCCAGGAATATTGTTGTTGCGAGGCATAATAGTTAAGTATCACAGTCATCATTCATTACAAACCATAAAGTCTTACAACTTGGAATCACATGATCCATATTACGCGAATAATTGATCTATTGATCAACGAACAAACACAAGTTCATAGCGGAAGCGTAGGATACAAGGACTCTCGAGTCCACAGGCCAACGCTTGACGTCGGAAGATTCCTAGTTGTCGTAGGCGTCCTGCTGGTCATCTCCTTGTTCATCTTCATACTCTGGCCATTTGAATAGCCAGGGACAAAGCCGTGAGTACTTCAAGTACTCGCAAACTAATACTAATGGAAGTGCTAGACATTCTAGTAGGGTTTGCTAAGCTCTAGTTTATTTGCATAAAGCCAATTTTAGTTCACAAGTATTTGAGAAAAGCTTGTTCATATGTTAACTAACTCAAGTGGGAACATTAGTGTCATTCCCACCATTCAAGTGGTGATTTCAATTCAATTCACCACAAGTCATTTCATTTCACCCATCTCACTTTCAGCATCATTTTCAAGAATTTGACATTGGAAACTGTATGGCCTTTCCAACCGTCCGTAACCGTGGACGTGGCTATTCGAATAGATTGACACTCTACAGAGGTTGCACACTTGTGCCACAACATTTGATTTCATCCGTCGGGATTACCCCGAATCATCGTAACACAGTACGCGGATCATCAACCATAACCTTTCACTTACAAATCCTAGTATGAGCACCTCTCCCCATGAGCTTGGCCTCCCAGTGAAGACCAACTGTCAACCTGGGAACTGCACAGGGCTTGGCCGTACAATTCACCTCAATTCACATCTTTTCTCAACAACGGAGGCAGCCTCAAGCATAACCCCTATGATGTGTGTTCAGAGGGAACCCATACTAAGATGCATAAACTTCCAGTTAAGCCCTACCCATAATCAGGTATTGTGGGGGTACTCAATATTGGAAAGGTATCGCATTCAAACCAATATCATTTTTATCAAAATCACCATCTTCTCTTGGTCATATTCACCTTCAAAAATCATTCAATGGAATGCTTCATCATTCCAAGGTTTCAAATTCAGTTCAAGTCACATTGTTCCCATCTAGAGTAGTCAAGTTTTATTTCATTAACACTAGCTCTAAATCATGAGGGGTGCTTTCTTGCTTTGCTTGAGTAAGACTAACTTTACTACTTTAGTAAACCTCTTTACTTTGACCAAAGTTAACTATAAAAGTAACTTCTTGAGAAAACAAGTAAAAACTTGTAATGTGTACTTAAGGTAGGCTTATGTAAGAAAAGATAAGATTCATGGTGCCTTGCCCCAAAGGGCTTTGCACTTTGCAATAATATTAGCTTGCCTTGGTAGTTCTCAAAGTTCTCCTCCTCCTCCTCTTGGTAGCAACCTTCCTCTTCCGGGTATTCTCCGGTGCTAGCGTCTAAATTTAAATACGAGTATAATCACTCAACTAATTCAATGGCTATTCCATACATCACATATAATCACACAAACTATTCTATGCACACAATTAATCTAATTAGGGTGCATGGGTTGTGTGCTTGAGGGGATTTAATTTCCTTTTATTTAATATGTAAATGATAGTTTCCATAGGGTGCTTGAGAAATAATTTCCTCTCATTGAAATCTTCTTAAGATTTAATTTCTCAAACAATCATACATGAACTTATATTGACTTAAGTCAAACATTCATCATCATCATTTGAGAAAATGATTTAAATGAGGTAGACCACCTCATACCATTTAATAATGCTACATATGATTTAAATCTCCAAGCAATTCATATAAGTGAGTTTGGCCAGGGGTCCAAACATCACATGAATTCATTTGAGACAAGATTTAAATGAAGTATAATACTTCATATGATTTGTATAATAGTTTTGGACAATATCACTTAGATAAACTAGCCATATTATCCATTAATTAAACTAGGGCATGATCATGCAAAGTGACCACACCATTTTCTTGCATAAACAATTAGTGTAAGTCAAATGTGAGCTGTTAGAGTTGGAATTAACTTAATATCTATTTTGGTTGATTTTTAATAATTATTTGAATAGGGAAAAGTCCCTGTCTTCTTCTTTTTATCAGATTAATTCTACAACTAATCTTGACCTGGGACCAGTGGCATCTTGTAGATATTTTTCATAGCTTTCAAACCATGTAAAGTTTGTTAAATTTGGCCAAGCCAAACCGATTCTATTGAATTTCAAAGTTGGAGCCAGTATTGAATTTGATTGGATTTGAATTAACAGAATTTGAATTAAGGGATTTCTATTTTCGTGCCCTCGGTTCCTTAGTTGTGCTCAGTTTTCCCCAGCTCCTTAGTTTTTCCTCAGTTTTCCCCAAGTGCTTGTTTGAAACCCGCAGAAGGCAGCTCAGACGGCAGGATTCCCGTTAAGTTGACCGCTCCGTGCTGACGTGTGGGGCCGCGTCGTGTGGGCCCGCGTCGCGTGGGGCTGGTAGAAAGGGACCGCGTGGGACAGGACGAGATAGCGTTTGGTTGCACGTGAGCAGGAGCTTGGTTTTGTCTCTCTCGGCCATTGGCTTTTCCCTTTTAACAGTACCTTTTCTGCCTCCTTCTCTCTGCCTTTTTTCACCTAATTAGTATCAAATCTAGAGAAGCTTGCATTTCTGTCTTTCTTCAATTATTATTTGTGCCTTTTGGCCCTCGTTGTTTGCCCAATATGGCAGCAAATCTAGTAGGGAGCCCAATCTAGTACTCCATCTAGTCCATATGTATGTAGTTAAATCTAGAAGCAAATCTACAGGGAATGTACGATAAATTCACAAGGTCATATAGTAGAATAGGGATAGATAATATAGATAATAAGCTGCATTCAGCAGCCAAACATAGTAGGGTTCGAGGTTCTTCACAGCAGTACAGTACCATCATACTAACAACATAACAACGAGGGATCCCTAGCTAACAACAAAGGGATCCCAACAACAAAATGGAGGAGGCAGCAGCAGCACACGTCCAGGACTCCGCCTACCCCATCTGCCTCTGCCTCCACTTGTTGCTCCCCTTGGGAGCCTTGGGCTTGAGCGGAGGCATGCGCCCGCCGGAGATCTCCACCCGCTGGATGCTGCGGAGGTGCATGCCGAGCGCCAAGTGCTTGGCGCGGAAGGAGTTGGGGTTCACCGACGCGCCGACCTTGGGGTTGGTGTGGCCGATGTTCTCGGCATGCGTAAGGACGTAGTTGAAGTCAGTGCCGCCGAGCCTCCTAGTGCAGAAGGGGCACCTGTAGACACCCTTGGCGACGTCGAGGTAGGAGACGTACTGGCCGACCTGCAGCCTCCGCAGCACCTGGCGAGTCTTGACGTCATGGTCCTCGTCGTCGCTGCCGACGTCGCTGCCAGACAGCTGATCCATATCAAACGGGAATTTATTAGTGAATGAGTTGCAAACGTGCATGATAACAAAGTTAGGAAAAACAGAGGCAGCCTCAGTTAGAGTGGACACGATTATATGTCTACAGGGACGGTGTAAGCGAACCAAAGCTCATGCACAACAGATTTGTACACAGAAATGGTTCGCTGAACCCTCCCTCTAAAAATCTGTGCCCACCGATTCATCATAGGCAAAGAAACAGATTTCAGATCTGAACTTGAACACATTCCAGATTATTTGCAAATTAAACGGTTGATATCTTTTGATTCGTGCATAAAATAACTGATTGAGATCCTATGATTACTTGCATAAATTAACCGATTGAGATCCCATTATTACTTGCATAAATTAACCGAACGGCCGAACCCCAAATCTTAAACGAAATCAAGGAGGGATCAAAGCAAAATGGAATAAAATCGGCGCAAATATTAGCCCAATACTCATCCATCCACAGATCCATCTACACCAGCACAAATAGGGTTCAAAAAGGAATGGGGAACAAAAAAGGAAGCAAACCGTAGTTACCTCGTTCCATGGGTCCTCTATGGAGGTGTCGTAGCGGTTCGGGGGCGGGACGTACGGCACCGGCTCGTAGGGGTCCCATCCCGGCGGGATCTGGCCGCGACCGGCGGCAGCAGCCTCCGATGCACCGGCGGAGGCGGCGGCGACGTCCGTTGAGGGGACGGCGGCGACGTCCGTTGAGGGGACGGCGTCGAAGAGGGAGGCGTCGCGCTTGGAGCCGACGGCGCCGTGGACGATGGGATTGGCATTCTCCTTATCCATCTCGCCGGCAGAGGAGAGGGAGAGGGAGAGGGTTTTTTGCTTTGGAGAAGATGATGGGACGTGAGAGAGGCGGCGTTGCGTAGGCGAGTGAGAGTGACAGAGATAGTGGGAGGAGGCGTCTATAAAGGCAAGGGGTGGTTAATGCGACCCGCGTCCTACGCGTCCACCGCTGCACGTCTGCACGTCTTGGACTTCTGCAATGCGCCACGCGTCCACGATTGCACGTCTTCGACTTCTGCACCGCGACCGGCGTCTACGCGTCAACAATTGCACGTTTTTCATTTCTGCACCGCAACACGCGTCCTCGAGTCTAACCCTGGAAATTTAGATATACTCAGGTATAACCTCGAGCATTATACTGGCATTTTTTGTGTGCTCAGTTTTCCCCTTGAGTGCTAATACTGGCTAGTGCAATATGCTCAGTTTTACCCTCAAGTAGTTGGTCAACAGACAGTCAACAAATGGGATTAACTAGTTAAATGAGTCATTTAATGTGCAAAAAATTCCGAAAAATAGTGGCACATACTCATGGAGTCTTTACCACAAATTGCCAGTTCTCAAAACATAGATAAGTCATAGATAAATCAAGTTTTACCACAAATTGCCACTTCTCAAAGGCCTTCTCAAATCACCTAGTAGCTATGAAGGTGCATGGTTTTCCACAATAAGCCCTTCCCAAAACAGCTTTCCCCAAAACATACTTTGTCTAAATGAGGCCACAATTCTCACACTCATGTATATTTGTATTGCAAATAGTTTGAGATAGGCCAAGATGGGTTTTATTGTACAAAACACGCATTTTCCATTTTTTAAATCTCATATTTGAATCCCTTAGTCTGTTTATTACATAGGTGCCCTTGGTTTCTTGATACTACTCAGTTTTACCCTCTCCCTCCACAAATTCTCTCACACGTGCAACATTGCCCTGGTTGGTCTAGCCCATGTCACGCGGATTGTGCCCGCCGACCGTTGATCGTATGATCTAACGGGCAGGATAACCCCTCTCTCTCTCTGTCGGCGGTTACCTTCCACTCTCTAAGTATGCTAAAGGGCGATTTTCTGTATTTATTTTCACGCGCTAAAAATTATAAACTCTTTTAGGCATTACTTTTCACGCAAAAAATGATAAACCATCACCGATTTGTTGTAGCCATAAATTTTCACGCAAAAAATGATAAACCGTCACCGATTTGTTGTAGCCATTAATTTTCATGAAAATCCCAAATGATAAACCATCACCGATTTGTTGTAGCCATTAATTTTCACGCAAAAAATGATAAACCATCACCGATTTGTTGTATCCATTACTTTTCACGCAAAAAATGATAGACCATCACCGATTTCTTGTAGCCATTACTATTCACGGTAAAAATGATAAACGAACCAATCTATCTATCTCTGTATTTGAAGTTTGGAAGGGTTCACCATCTAGTTACGTTAACTTTCGAGGTTTTGACCTGAAAACAAATGGGTATTATAAAGGGAAATAAAAGTTAAAAAAATGTAAAAACGAAACAATCTACCTATCTTTGTATAGAAGATCGTCTGTATGATTTTTGAGGTCATTTAGAGAAGGTAGAAAAAAATCCCTTTTGAGAAGGTCGAAAAAATCTAACTTGTTACAAAAGCTGGTTTCAGTGAGACCTAACCAAATTTGGCATACATTATGCCATATCTATAACAACAAGGAATATCTAAAAGGGAAAGTTTCACAAAATTTGAAATTTATGGCGAAAATGATGCCATACATGATGCTGTTTTTCGAGGTTTTGACCTGAAAATCAATTGGATAATATAAAGGGAAATAAAAAGTTCGAAAAATATAAAAACGAAACAATCTATCTATCTATGTACAGAAGATCAGCTGTATGAAATTTGAGGTCATTTAGAGGAGGTAGAATAAATCACCTTGTTAGAAAAGCTGGTTTCAGTGAGACGAAACGGCATGCGTTTAAGCAAAGTGATTTTTTCGAACATCTCCAAATGATCCCAAATTTGCCATACATGATGCCATACGTGTAACAACAAGGAACCCTATCTAAAAAGTGTCAAAAAAGTTTGCCCAACCGTATAGCTCTATCAAAAAGAACCTCACCATGGCGCTAGTATAATTTTGGGCTTAGTTACAAACTTTCGTTACCTAACCTTCAACACGAAACTTGTTTCAAATCACTTTTGGCGTACAAGAAACAAATCCCTCCTTGATTCGAGCACCACAGCCTCCAAACTTTGCCGATGCCGATATCGGCATGGTCAGAACGGCTATGCTCGACGCCACTGCTAGGTCACCGTCGGGATGCACCCTCAATCCCGTCCCCTCATTCGATCACTGACACACCAGAGATACCACCGAGGCCAATGCCGAACGTACATGCTGATGCCAATGCCGAACATGCATCCACGCCGATGTGGGCACGGCCACGCCGCCCCGCTATGTTGGACGCCACAGACCACCGCGAGGTCTTTCCCTTCGCCACCACACTCTTCTAGCACCCATCTATACACGCCAGAAAGGAGAGACACTAGTTTTCTCTACATTGCTCGCGTTCGTGTCGGACACGATCAGTCAAAGTTTTGAGGTAGTCGTCGATGTCGTTGACCATTTCTTCTCTTCTTTGCATGGTTAAACGCGCCTAGTTCATATCTATCTAATGCGTCTGGTCTCGCCTCATGCAGTTCTTTGTGGACGTCGATCTCATCTCGGCACTCCGCAGGCCACCTCCTCCGTGCCATCGCTGTAGAGCTCCGTTTAAAAATCTATTCCTACCCGTGTATTGCCCCTTGTATCAGCGCCATGGCCCACTTGTCATTCGATATACCGAAGCCCCACTCGTGCGTGTTTTGGTCAGGGATACAGCGATGCTTACGGTCAAACAAAGATGGATGGTCTGACGTGTCTTTGCGGGCTCTACGTGGCCCCACTAGTCAGAAGATAACGGTCAACCGTCGGGCAACCGGCCGTTACAGCATCTGTGATGGTTTCAGACAAGGTCTTGGGGAAAACTGAGGAAAAACTAAGGAGCTGGGGAAAACTGAGCACAACTAAGGAACCGAGGGCACGAAAATAGAAATCCCTTGAATTAAAGGGCCGGCGGGAAAATGAAGCTGGGCCGAATTGAATTAAAATGGCCCACTCCAGCCCACCACGGTCCACAGACGCGCGGCGTGCTGACAGCGTGGAGTCCACACGTCAGCGGCTTAACAAACCCGAAACGGTATGTTTTAAGGTGGGGCATTGGATTAGATTTTAATCGGACGGTGCTCGTTCATCGTCGTCGCCGGCGAGAGAAGCTCACTGGCGCGGCGGCACTAGGGGTTCGGAGCGCTCACCGAGGCTCCAGCAAGGGTGGGCAGTGTGCTTGATGAAGATGTCGACGGCGGCGAAGCTCCTGGTACCGTCGGCTTGTCCTGGGGCGGCTCCAATCGACGGCGAGCTTCGGCGGCGGTCACGGGCAGTGGTGTAGCAATTGAGCAGCGGCGGTGGCTAATCGAGGCAGTGGAGTGGCTCAGGCGGTCGAGTGAGAAGAGGGGAAGGTGATGGTGTGCTCAGATCGACGAGGGGAGGTCTCCTTTTATAGGCGAGCGAGGGTGCTGCGGGGCAGTGGTGAGGTCGACAATGGCGTGGCTCCTCCGGCAAGCTATCGAGCTAGGCGAGGGCGCAGGGGTGTTCACGACGTCACATGGGTCCTCTGGGCGGCGACGGCTTGGTCGGGCGGTGCTTGGTTTGGTCGCGTTGCTTCCAGGTATGCCGCGGCAATGGCGGGGTTTGCTCGACGTCGCCGGCGGCGGCGGTCCAGGGTTGGTGTCGCGCGCGTGTCCTACGCGTTCGCGGTGGCAAGGCGAGGCCGTTGGTGCAGAAAGGGGGGCCAGGGCGTGCTCGAGGCGGCGGGTCGACAGGTGGCCTGTGGGTGCCCGTGGGTGCGCGTGTGCGACGCCAGCGGCATGGCTTGGCCGCCATGGGCGCCATCTGGTCTGGCTAGTGCAGGCTTCCTCCTCGACCACGGCTCGCTCCATTAGCTGCAGTAGGGTGAGGTGGCAGGTAATGGCATGGTGGCCAGGGTTGGGGAAGAAGGGGAGAAGAAGAGGGGGAACATGGCCGGCATGGCCATGCCATGCAAGCTAGGCTTGTCCCCCTTAGGGTTGCTATGCTGGTGTGAGAGAGAGAGGGGACCAGGGAACCATTTAGACTAGGTTTGAGGTAGATTAGATGAGGTAGATCACTATTCCAAATAGTGTCAAATAGTTCCATAGTTGATATTTGTGAATTTTGTCCAAATTTGATTCAATTCAAATGATTGCAAGTTTTGAATTGTGTGTGTTTCATTAAGTTAGAAATGATCAGAGATGATGAGAGGTGGTGGTGGAATTGTTGAAAACAAAGAATTGCAAAAATTGACAAGTGTGAGATTGTTCCATTTGTTAAAAAGTTGCAACTTTGGATGAGCATAGCTATTGATCTAGAAAGAGTTTGGCATGATGATCTTTACAAAAAGTGTTCACCTTGATGTTGTCTTGGATGAGGTGCAAAGAGTTAGCAAGGTTTAGTTTGAAAAATTTGAATTACAGGGGCTCAAAGTAGTGATCAGACTATAATTGACAGATTTGACCATTATCATATGTGAGCCAATTTTGTATTTGAAATTCATTTGATTTGTGATTCTTTGATTCCAAAAGTTGTAATAAGTGTTTAGGAACATTATTCAACTAATGGTGAAGACCAAATTGGTCTAGGGTCAAAATTTATAAAAATGGCATAGAGCCATATGTGAGGGTTTTAGGGTTTTTCATTTATTTGATTTCCTTCTCTTTTTGATTTATTTGGTTGGTGATCTTCATATGATCAAGTTAGGGTTTTTAGAGTATAGCATATACACTTAATAAAAATCATCATGGCATATCACTCAAATGCACAAGTCCTATGCAGGGCACTATATGCAATTTGAAAAGTTTTTGTTGGGTTGAAATTTTGCTCTCTGGAATTCTTCTAACTTTCTTTTATTGAAATTTGGGATGTTACACTCCCTCTCGCGTCGCGCTCGCGGAGGAGGCGCGGGATCGATGACGGCAGTCACTAGCCGGTAGCGGGGCTGGTCGGGGACCGGCGGTGTGTGGTCCTGGGCGGGATCTGGGGCAGCGGTCTCGGTAGGTGGAGCTGCGGCACGTCATGTCCGGCTGCTCGGGTGATCTTCAGCGATGCTGCTGCGGCGGGGGTGACCCTGATGGCTGCGGATCCGGCGTCTTCGGCGGCGTGGCTGTTCCTGGTGGTGATTGGTCGGTCCGCTGCGCCTCTCCCTCCCGGTGGCTCACGTTGGTGGATTACTTCGAGGTTTGGGGTGGCGGCGGACGAAACGTCTACGGGTATGTGGTTGGTGACAGACTCCTCTTCCGCCGATGAGGTCGACCAGCGGGCGGTGGCATGGGGGCCGGCCGATCTGCCTAATAAAGGTGGTTATCCTAGGGTTCTTCCTTTGCAAAGATGAAGACCTTCCAGATGCCGATCCTTCTTCATCTAGCCAGAGTGATGAGTTCCGGAAGGCTCCACCGGTGAAAGGAGCAGTGCATCTTTTGCCTGAAGTTTGCTGGGTCGTGTGGTATTCGGTCGCGCGCACCCATGCTTTTATTTCGAGCAATGGAGGTTCGAGTCTCCGTGATGTTGAGGAACTCGCTTGGTGTTAAGTAGCGCAACAACACATGTGAAGTTCATAGACTTACCTTCCAGGGTGAAAATCTAAGATCTGCTCTCAATTGGTTGTGCCTAGCAATGACCTTGTTGAAGGCATTGTTTTGAGAGCGAGGACTATCTTCAGGGTAAAAGCCTAAGATCTATTGATCGGGTGACGACAGTATGCACTGTTTCCCTTCTTGGAGGCGTCGCTTTTGGAGAACCTGGAGTTCAGGTGTTATCTTGGTGGTGGATGTATTATTGTTGCTAGGGCTAGAATATCGTAGCGGGACTTTTTTTAGTTTTATTTTTATTTTTTGGCTGGGTGTATCCGTATTACTATTAAGTTAGTGCGTAGTTGCAGAGGATAGGCGTAATTGGTATCTTTTTTATATTAATATAGTCTCTTTATCGAAAAAAAATATCGCTCACTTATCCCTTTTTAGGGGGCTGGATGCAGAATGATCCAACCCATCCTCATCATAGGCGCTCTCCGATTGGCGCTTGCAATCCTGTAAATCACTTAATCCCCCTCGGCCACATCCCCCAGTCCTTCCTGCCATCAAAGCTCGATAAACAGACATCCAATATGTGCTATGCGTTGTGCAATCAAGATCATGCCCCATAATACCACATTGCCCCCACTCAAAGGAGCAAACTGAATCAGGGGCTTTGTTCACCTCGATACTTGCTCGCACACGAATGTAATCTCTCCTTGAAACCAGCGTTGATGAGTCACCACACTCTTAACCCTCCCTATCCTCCTAGCCAATTGATCCACCACCGGGTGCACACGGTATAATTCAGGTATCCAAACCAAACCTGAAACCTCCACGCGATCTAAGGCAACATCAGCGGATTCACTAACGCATCATATTCTGCTATGACCACCACAAGTTTCCTGAACAGCCATGGGCCCTGGCGCATTACCTTATTCCAATCACGGAGACAGAGAAAAACTTCCACAGCCTAGCCTGCTTCTTCATCTCCACCAGATCATGCTCACCAATAACCACGTCATCCAACTCTCCAATCACGGAGACAGAAAAACTTCCACAGCCAGCCATCTAGCCTGCTTCTTCAGAGCACGTGCTAGACTCGCATCCCCATCACTCTCCTTCCCTCCTCCCACTGAGCTACTAGCAGAAGACGCCATCCAACACGATCGGATCTTCCAGAAGAACGACACCCTCCAGCTTCAAAACCCTAGATCGAAACTTGCCAAGTCCGGGAAGGTCGTCCAGCTACCCCATTAACAGCCCGAGCAGAGGGCGCGATCAGGATCTGATCAGGCCGGAGATGACGAGGATCAAAACGAAAAACAAAAAATCACACCGGAGATGAGATCGCCGGTGGAGTAGAAGAACCCTATTTGACTAGGGTAGTCTCACGCTTGGGTACACCTGATCCATGTACACGCCTCATCCCTAGTCTGTTCCCCCACCCTCGCACCACTGCCCAACTCCCGCCTCACCTTCTTCCCCGTCGGCGGCCCAACTCCACCGCAGCCCCACGCCTCTACCAGCTGCCGCCGGTTCCACTACCATCCTGGATCGATTGGCAACCCCGCGCGTCGCCCGTGCCAACCAGCTCCCTACTACGACCAACCACCTAGCGCACGGCCCCTGCCCTGGTCGGCCACGCGGCGCACCACTCCATCCGGTGAGATCTCTTCCCCGACTGGCCACCCCATTTGTTGGCCCGTCGATGAGGTACTGAACCTGTACGAGGGTGTTCTGAACTGCATATTTGGGTACGTTTTCTTGTTCTGAATCTCCACCAACTGTTTGTTCAGCTAAATTATCTAACTAGCTAGCTCTTGGCTCTGATGGGATGGATCGAAAATAGATGAGCAATATCTGTGTGCTCCTACGTATAGGAAAAGAGAGAAATAATGTTAATGAAGTAGCTCACGTACGGCACTTGAATAGCTGATTGCTTGATGTTATAACGTAGGGATACACATGTCCACTTATCTGCATTGCCTATGAAGTATGTAAAGTATCTACGGTTTTAGATTCACATTTAATTGCTTACATACAATCTAGTTCATTTCCTACATCTGGGTGATTCAAATTGTTTTCTAAGCGAAGTTCTCTTTTGTCGGAACTGTGCATGCTGCCCCTCCTCTCAACGTTTTTGGCACCACTTCTGAACTACGCGGTGTCTTTGCCCCTTCAAACGTTTAATTTGACCCCTTCCAGTATATATGTGCGTGTCTCGTTGTTTGATTTTCTTTAATGCATATGGTAGTAATTAATTGGCTGGTTTTTGTTTGCAAAGTATTGTGGGGAACAAATTGCACAAACTGCCAATGCAACCTTGCAGGGTATTATAATTTAAGGGAAAAATGTTTGTTTTCACTTGATTTTGTTGCTTAATGGTAGATGTGTGAAGTGTTTTCATGTTTCTGTTTTTATCTCTAAAAGTTCATTGTGGGAGGAGAAAATTAGAAAGGTTTTTATTATCTCTATAGGCCTACTGGAGATGAATGGATTTATGCTTAACTAGGAAGAGTTTTATTTGTTGGTGAAAGGATGCTATATATAAACTAAAAATAGCGCTTAGGATTTTTCGAAAGACCTTTCTGTTCATGCTGGACTCTAATGGCTGATTTATTCATAGCATCTAGTGTTGATGGCAGGCAGTCCACATGCAGGCAAACACGAAGTGAATTGGTCAGTGTGGAGAATTTCAGAGATGAAAGAACTTTAAATGCGCAGCATGCCTTCGGTAAAGGTGGCACTACTGCTGTTTCATAGACACATGCAGGCCCTCGTCCATGGTATGAACTGCTGAATTTCTACTAGTTACGTGGACTGTTGGATTTGTTGCTGGTTTGGTTTTACTGTTGCTGTTATCGGTGTACTGATTTTGATCTGCCAGTGGCTTGTCTATGAGATTTTTTTTACAGATTGTTTATTTTGATTGGTCAAAGTTCGGATGATTAGAGAGCACATAAATAGTTCGTATGATTGATCTATGTGTGAAGCTCGCCTCTTCTTTACTTGGGGAGTTCGATGTGTCAATTATTTTTGCGGCAAGTCCACACCATTTTTCTGTCGCAGTTCACTTTCTCTCATTGTGAAAGTTTGGCTTTATTTTTGTGTCTTATAAAGGTTGATGTTATGTTCCCTGTTACCATCACTATTTGCCCCTGGACTGATCCAAGTGTCTTTCTTGATCATTGTGCAGATGTTGGAAGAAATTAGGAAACAGTGCGCCATGAAAGTTCATCTGCATGACGTAAGTTATAACTCAAGTTTCTGTTCTACTTGTCTTAAGTTCATCCGCATCGAGTGAATTTTGTAAGTACACTCTTACATCTTGGCAGTTTAAGGTTGTCTAGACCGAAGCCAGACTCCCGAGCCTCTGTCACCTCTTTCGTGCCTGTGGCAGCACACCGTACCCTCGATCTCTCGTGCCCACTGGCTTCCAACGCTGCTGCCACAGCTCACAGCACCAGCTCTCCCCCCCCCCCCCCCCCCCCCCCCCTCTTTATCATTCGCTGCGTCTAACTTCTGTGCCGCGTGCCAAGTCTGGGGTACTCTTCAAGTGAGATAGAAGGGGAACCGCTCTGATCCTCCTGTGGTAAGGTGATCACCTACCGCTGGTTCTGAACCAATCAATTCATTTGTGCTTGCTGTTTGTAGCAGAGAAGTTCACTTGTTTGTTTTTGGAAAACTCACAGGACGTCTCAGAAAAGTTCACTTTCTCTAGGCAATTATCTGTCCTTTGTAGCAAAAATGAAGCAGCCTTGCGAATGTACATGTATATCTTGATGCGGGTCTGACAACATAAAAACCGAAGCTCAATTTGTTAACTTGTAAAGTTCAACTTTCATTTTAGAGAAGCTTGCCGGTTTAATTTAGTTTAAAAAAATTGTAGTTCGTTTTTCCCTTTGTTAAGTTTTGTGGGAACAATGTTACATGCTCAACTATGAATCTCAGATGAAATTTTGATGTTTTGGCCTAGGTACTAACTGAAACATATTTTGTTTCTTGTTGCATGAGATGAATCAAATGTCTACTAGGATCAATACTAGTGCGGAGGCTGGATTCTTTCAAATGATGAGTGCGGAGCTCAATTATAACTCGAAAAAAATGAAATATTGCAGTGCTCGATCATGACGTGTTTCATGTTTTGGCAAGAGAGTTGTGAGGTTACTCTGGGAGCATCGTCGGAATGCAGCGACCCCATATTGCATGCAGGTCACTTCTTTAATCCGGTGAGTTAACTTCTATAATATGTGTAGTTCTTCTCTTGATTCATCCTAGATGGATTATTCGTGAAGTAAATTTCTAATGCTGCAGGCTGCGGGATGGATGATTCCTGAATAGTCACTATTTTTTGAAGGGCCTTCGGCCGATGTTTATTAAGATAGAGAAGAAAAGTTTTACAGGAGAGCCAAAACATGGCCAGCGTCGGCTGAGGTACCCGAAGTTGAACCATAAAAACAGCAATACGCACACTACCCCAAAAACAAAGGGAGACAGTCTACTAAAAACAGAAGACTGAAAACGCTTAGAACTTTGTAATGCACCAGGCCGCTCGCCATGAACGGACGTCCTCCATGATCAGCTTGAACAGGCGGTCGACTGTGCTACACTCCTGTTGCAAAATGCGGGCGTTCCTTTCCTTCTAAATCCTCCAATGTACCAGAATGGCCACTGTGTCAAAATCTCGGCTCAGGTTCTTGGGCTCCCTTTTCCTGGCCACTAGCCACCAGTGTTCGGTATTCTGGAACGCAACACCAGGTACAGGGAAGGTAGCACTAGACCAAGTCTGGATCCTGCGCCAAACCTGTCGAGTAAAGCGACAGTGCACGAAGAGGTGAGTACAATCTTCGCCAACAGACTGGCAGAGAGAGCATTTCTGGTTGTTGGCCAGCCTCTCCGCTCGAGGTTATCCGCAGTCAAGCATCGCTTGTGAACCGCAAGCCACATGAAGAATTTACAGCGCATAGGGGCTTTGGATCTCCAGATGGGTTTGGCGCATGCAAACTGTGTGTTGGTAATGAAGAAGAGCTTATAAGCCGAACTGACGGAGAATTTCCCATTTTTTGTACATCTCCATACCGCCTCGTCTTGCCTGCCAACCGTCATCGTTGTGCCTGCCACCAAGTCCCATAGCTGGAGATATTGCGCTATGCGTTTTGCAGACGGTGATTGTGAACATTTTTTGGGAGCGACAGGTATGAACCATGTCCAGGCGTCCAGCACCGATCGTCTCTTTGGGAGCGAAGCATCGCTCCAGAACTTGGCATGCATGCCATCTTGCAGGTGAATAAAACAACCAGCCTTGAACAGCTCGACGGCATCCCGATCATCACTGGCTGGGATCTGCGCCCATGGTCGCGACTCCGGGCCCCATCTCAGCCACGGCCAGCGGCAGCTCAGCGCCGTGCCGAACCATCGCAAGTTGAGAGCACCAAGCCCGTCATTCTGAGTTGGTTGGCATACTCTGGCCAATAGTCACTATTTGTGAAATTTGATGTTATGCATTGGGAGCAGTGGTATCCTACATCGTGCTTGGTGTGCTGACTTTTGAGTGAATTTTGTATCAACTGAACATGGAGCCATGAACAAAGGGATAAGTTCAATGGAGTCATGGACCGAACCATCTCGTCCATGGACAAGGTTATATCTTCATACGAGCACTACCTAAACTAGAGCTGCTGAATGTAGCAGGCTGATAATTTATTTTCTAGTCATACGGTTTGCAGCTGTGGTGGGCAGAAGAAATGTAGCAGCACTGCAGCAGTTATGTAGACAACAGTTCACTCGGTAAACATTAGTCGTTCACTTCATATAACATAGAATTCACTATGAAAAATGGTCTAAATAACTGAGTTTTGTATATTTCAATCTGCTCTTAAATCCTTATGAATTTAAAAAAATGATTAATATGAAAATAAGTGAAATTTACATAGTGTTTCAACGCTATATCATTTGCATCATTATGGTAAACTATTTGAGAACTACGGCGAAAATACAATATGCAACAAAAAGCATCTATTTCTCAATCTAAAGTTCACTAAAACACATCTGAAAGTTCACATGTATGTCCAAGGATGTTTAAATACTCGTTTTCTACAAGAGGAAATCTTACGTATTAAAATCATATCTATTAGTATGGGTTGCCCAAACTGAACCCACATAAACTAATTGAACACAATATAATGCTAATTTCTGTTTATCATCCTGCCCCTCCGCACACGAGCACCGAAGGCGTGCCAATTTCAAATCATTTGTTTGCCAATGATCACCTCCGTTTTTAGTATATTTAAAATTAGTTTAAAACAGTGACGAATTTTGAAAAACATTCATAACAAAAAAGTTGTGAAATTTTCACAGTTTTCCAACGATATATCATATGCTTCAATTCGAAGAGTGTTTTGAAAAATCGGGCTAAAAACTGTACGAAAACGGTGAAATCCGCGAAAACAGATTTTACTATATTCTCCGTTCTTAAACAGTACATTTTGGAACACCTATATGAATGGAAAATTTGCGCAATTTTCATTCATTTTCAATGGTATATCGCGTGCATCAAACTAGCAAGCAGCTTCAAAATGGCACCCGAAAAATAGTGTGAAAATGACGAAGTCCGTGAAAATGGAGTTTAGTATATTTAAAATTAAATTTAAACCACCGTGACTTTCGGAAAACTATCTAAACCAAAAGGTTTCGCAATTTATCTAGCTTTCCAGTGGTATATTATTTGCATCGTTCCGGTAAGTGGTACACGGAAACAGGAAATCTAGGTGTTCCACGTAGAAGTTCACTTGCTAGTCTCATGAAGTTGACACGTGCGTAACAGAAAGTTCAGAAGTGGTTGTTGTACAACCGGTCATAGACTAGCTGTATTATATACTACTAGGAAGGTCGGCGCGGCGGCACGTTGTCGTCGTGGCGAACGAGCAGATGTCATGGGATGGCTTAAGTTGGGGCCGAATGGGCGCTAGAGGATTCGGGGGAGGGTTTGCGACTAGATGGGATGAACTTCCGGATGCTTTCCTCAAGAACACAACCAAAGGCCGGTATGCAAGAAGAGAGACAAAAGGAAGAACTCTTTACTAGATCGCTTGCTTCATTGATCTCAACATGATTACAGGTGCTTGGATACAAGTCCTATCGTCTAATCTCCTCTGTGGACACGCGCCCGTATGAGGCAGTGCCCCCTCTCCTTATATAGGGGAGAGGGTGGCTTACAGAACAAGAAACCCTAATGGCATCTTTGACTGGACAAACTACTTTACAAAGCTACTTTAATCGTAGATGACGCCGGAGTCTTCTTTAATCAGGGACGCTGACGTCCTCCGGCTTCTTTCAGCGTCATCTCTCTCTTTGGCGCCAAGGCTCTGATTAAAGCCGTTTTGCTTAGCTCATCCTTGTCTTCTTGCTCTGAAGAGAATCTTTGACCAGTCCTGCCGACAGGCCCTTCTCTCCGGTATCTTCTTTACCGGGTTCCGGTATACCCCCTTGGGGATACCGGCTTAGCTTCACTTAGCCCAAACTCTTACCTTTGTGTTCCGGTAAGAATATTAAACCGGTATCTCGATGGCTCAAACCATCCGGTTTGGCATGCCTTTGGCATACCGGGGGTCATCCCCCCAACATTAGTCCCTGAAGCTGGTATAGTCTGGCGGATTCTATCCTACAGACCATGCCAGGTTTTTATTTTTTTTAGGATACCGGTTTAATCTCTCCGGCTTTGAACTTGGATCCGGCATCTTTTCCCTTACTTGTCTTTTCTCTCTTTGCAAGGCATCCCCCGGCATCTCTTTTCTCCGGTATCATTCGCATTTACTCTTTCCTCGGCGAAGTCGAGAATATCTCGGGCCCCGCGCCTGTCAGTGACATGCGCACTGTTAACTGGCGCGCCAGTGGCAGTTGTCACTTCGCTTCGACTCCCGCGCGTTCATTAAATGCACCACTGCGGATCTGATACGTCTCCAACGTATCGATAATTTCTTATGTTCCATGCCACATTATTGATGTTATCTACATGTTTTATGCACACTTTATGTCATATTCGTGCATTTTCTGGAACTAACCTATTAACAAGATGCCGAAGCGCCGATTCTGTTTTCTGCTGATTTTGGCATCAGAACTCCTAGTAACGAAATATTCTCGGAATTGGACGAAATCAACGCCCAGGGTCTATTTCGCCCACGAAGCTTCCAGAAGACCGAAGAGGAGACGAAGTGGGGCCACGAGGTGGCCACACCCTAGGGCGGCGCGGCCCCCCTTGGCCGCGCGGCCCTGTGGTGTGGGCCCCTCGTGCCGCCTCTTGACCTACCCTTCCGCCTACTTAAAGCCTCCGTCGCGAAACCCCGGTGCACGAGAGCCACGATACGGAAAACCTTCCAGAGACGCCGCCGCCGCCAATCCCATCTCGGGGGATTCAGGAGATCGCCTCCGGCACCCTGCCGGAGAGGGGAATCATCTCCCGGAGGACTCTACGCCGCCATGGTCGCCTCCGGAGTGATGTGTGAGTAGTCTACCCCTGGACTATGGGTCCATAGCAGTAGCTAGATGGTTGTCTTCTCCCCATTGTGCTTCATTGTCGGATCTTGTGAGCTGCCTAACATGATCAAGATCATCTATATGTAATTCTATATGTTGCGTTTGTTGGGATCCGATGAATAGAGAATACTTGTTATGTTGATTATCAAAGTTATGTCTATGTGTTGTTTATGATCTTGCATGCTCTCCGTTATTAGTAGATGCTCTGGCCAAGTTGATGCTAGTAACTCCAAGAGGGAGTATTTATGCTCGATAGTGGGTTCATGTCTCCGTGAATCTGGAGGGTTGACAATAACCTCTAAGGTTATGGATGTCATGTAGACACTAGGGATAAAACATTGGTGCTATGTTCAAGGATGTAGTCACTGATTACATTACGCGCAATACTTAATGCAATTGTCTGTTGTTAGCAACTTAATACGGAGGGGTTCGGATGATAACCTGAAGGTGGACTTTTTAGGCATAGATGCATGCTGGATAGCGGTCTATGTACTTTGTCGTAATGCCCAATTAAATCTCACTATACTCATCATAATATGTATGTGCATGGTCATGCCCTCTTTATTTGTCAATTGCCCAACTGTAATTTGTTCACCCAACATGCTGTTTATCTTATGGGAGAGACACCTCTAGTGAACTGTGGACCCCGGTCCAATTCTCTATACTGAAATACAATCTACTGCAATACTGTTTTACTGTTTTCTGCAAACAATCATCTTCCACACAATACGGTTAATCCTTTGTTACAGCAAGCCGGTGAGATTGACAACCTCACTGTTTCGTTGGGGCAAAGTACTTTGGTTGTGTTGTGCAGGTTCCACGTTGGCGCCGGAATCTCTGGTGTTGCGCCGCACTACATCCCGCCGCCATCAACCTTCAACGTGCTTCTTGACTCCTACTGGTGCGATTAAACCTTGGTTTCTTACTGAGGGAAACTTGCCGCTGTGTGCATCACACCTTCCTCTTGGGGTTCCCAACGGACGTGTCAACTGCACGCATCAAGCAAATTTCTGGCGCCGTTGCCGGGGAGATCAAGACACGCTGCAAGGGGAGTCTCCACTTCCCAATCTCTTTACTTTGTTTTTGTCTTGCTTAGTTTTATTTACTACTTTGTTTGCTGCACTAAATCAAAATACAAAAAAATTAGTTGCTAGTTTTACTTTATTTGCTATCTTGTTTGCTATATCAAAAAAAAAACACAAAAAATTAGTTACTTGCATTTACTTTATCTAGTTTGCTTTATTTACTGTTGCTAAAATGGCCCCTCCTGAAAATACTAAGTTGTGTGACTTCACAACCACAAATAATAATGATTTCTTATGCACACCTATTGCTCCACCTGCTACTACAGCAGAATTCTTTGAAATTAAACCTGCTTTACTAAATCTTGTTATGCGAGAGCAATTTTCTGGTGTTAGTTCTGATGATGCTGCTGCCCATCTTAATAATTTTATTGAACTATGTGAAATACAAAAGTATAAGGATGTGGATGGTGACATTATAAAATTAAAATTGTTCCCTTTCTCATTAAGAGGAAGAGCTAAAGATTGGTTGCTATCTCTGCCTAAGAATAGTATTGATTCATGGACTAAATGCAAGGATGCTTTTATTGGTAGATATTATCCCCCTGCTAAAATTATATCTTTGAGGAGTAGCATAATGAATTTTAAACAATTAGATACTGAACATGTTGCACAAGCATGGGAAAGAATGAAATCTCTGGTTAAAAATTGCCCAACCCATGGACTGACTACTTGGATGATCATCCAAACCTTCTATGCAGGACTAAATTTTTCTTCACGGAATTTATTGGATTCAGCTGCTGGAGGTACCTTTATGTCCATCACTCTTGGTGAAGCAACAAAGCTTCTTGATAATATGATGATCAACTACTCTGAATGGCACACGGAAAGAGCTCCACAAGGTAAGAAGGTAAATTATGTCGAAGAAACCTCTTCCTTGAGTGATAAGATTGATGCTATTATGTCTATGCTTGTGAATGATAGGACTAATATTGATCCTAATAATGTTCCATTAGCTTCATTGGTTGCACAAGAAGAACATGTTGATGTGAACTTCATTAAAAATAATAATTTCAACAACAATGCTTATCGGAACAATTCTAGTAATAACTATAGGCCATATCCTTATAATAATGGTAACGGTTATGCTAATTCTTATGGGAATTCTTACAACAATAATAGGAGTTCACCCCCTGGACTTGAAGCTATGCTTAAAGAATTTATTAGTACACAAACTGCCTTTAACAAATCTGTTGAAGAAAAGCTTCGGAAAATTGATATACTTGCTTCTAAAGTCGATAGTCTTGCTGCTGATGTAGATCTTTTGAAATCGAAAGTTATGCCTAGTAGGGATATTGAAAATAAAATTGTTACTACAGCAAATGCCATCCAAGTTAGAATTAATGAGAATATAAGATTAATGGCTGAACTGCGTGCTAGGTGGGATAGAGAAGAAAATGAAAAACTAGCTAAAGAGAAAAATGTAGCTAAAGTTTGGACTATTACCACCACTAGTAATGCTAAAGCTACACATGTTGCTGCACCTCCTACTATTAATAATAAAAGAATTGGTGTTAGCAATGTTTCCACTTCTAATGCAAAGCGCGAGAAACTGCCCGAAACTGCTAAAACTGCTGAAACTGCCTGTGATAAAGCTGCTGAAATTTTTTCCAACATTGGGGATGATGATCCCATTGCTTTAGATTATAATGGTTTGAATTTTGATAATTGCCACATCTCTGAAGTTATAAAGTTCTTACAAAAACTTGCTAAAAGTCCTAATGCTAGTGCTATAAATTTGGCTTTCACGCAACATATTACAAATGCTCTCATAAAAGCTAGAGAAGAGAAACTAGAGCGCAAAGCCTCTATTCCTAGAAAGCTAGAGGATGGTTGGGAGCCCATCATTAAGATGAAGGTTAAAGATTTTGATTGTAATGCTTTATGTGATCTTGGTGCAATTATTTCTGTTATGCCTAAGAAAATTTATAATATGCTTGACTTGCCACCGCTGAAAAATTGTTATTTGGATGTTAATCTTGCTGATCATTCTACAAAGAAACCTTTGGGGAAAGTTGATAATGTTCGCATTACCGTTAACAATAACCTTGTCCCCGTTGATTTTGTTGTCTTGGATATTGAATGCAATGCATCTTGTCCCATTATATTGGGAAGACCTTTCCTTCGAACTGTTGGTGCTATCATTGATATGAAAGAAGGTAATATAAAATATCAATTTCCTCTCAAGAAAGGTATGGAACACTTCCCTAGAAAGAGAATGAAGTTACCTTTTGATTCTATTATTAGAACAAATTATGATGTTGACACTTCGTCTCTTGATAATACTTGATACACACTTTCTGCGCCTAGCTGAAAGGCGTTAAAGAAAAGCGCTTATGGGAGACAACCCATGTTTTTACCTACAGTACTTTGTTTTTATTTTGTGTCTTGGAAGTTGTTTACTACTGTAGCAACTCTCCTTATCTTAGTTTAGTGTTTTGTTGTGCCAAGTAAAGTCGTTGATAGTAAAGTTCATACTAGATTTGGATTACTGCGCAGAAACAGATTTCTTTGCTGTCACGAATCTGGGCTGTTTTCTCTGTAGGTAACTCAGAAAATTATGCCAATTTACGTGAGTGATCCTCAGATATGTACGCAACTTTCATTCAATTTGAGCATTTTCATTTGAGCAAGTCTGGTGCCTCGATAAAATTCGTCAATACAAACTGTTCTGTTTTGACAGATTCTGCCTTTTATTTCGCATTGCCTCTTTTGCTATGTTGGATGAATTTCTTTGATCCATTAATGTCCAGTAGCTTTATGCAATGTTCAGAAGTGTTAAGAATGATTGTGTCACCTCTGAACATGTTAATTTTTATTGTCGCTAACCCTCTAATGAGTTGTTCTAAGTTTGGTGTGGAGGAAGTTTTCAAGGATCAAGAGAGGAGTATGATGCAACATGATCAAGGAGAGTGAAAGCTCTAAGCTTGGGGATGCCCCGGTGGTTCACCCCTGCATATTCTAAGAAGACTCAAGCTTCTAAGCTTGGGGATGCCCAAGGCATCCCCTTCTTCATCGACAACATTATCAGGTTCCTCCCCTGAAACTATATTTTTATTCCATCACATCTTATGTACTTTGCTTGGAGCGTCGGTTTGTTTTTGTTTTTGTTTTGTTTGAATAAAATGGATCCTAGCATTCACTTTATGGGAGAGAGACACGCTCCGCTGTAGCATATGGACAAGTATGTCCTTAGTTTCTACTCATAGTATTCATGGCGAAGTTTCTTCTTCGTTAAATTGTTATATGGTTGGAATTGGAAAATGATACATGTAGTAATTTGCTATAATGTCTTGGGTAATGTGATACTTGGCAATTGTTGTGCTCATGTTTAAGCTCTTGCATCATATGCTTTGCACCCATTAATGAAGAAATACATAGAGCATGCTAAAATTTGGTTTGCATATTTGGTTTCTCTAAGGTCTAGATAACTTCTAGTATTGAGTTTGAACAACAAGGAAGACGGTGTAGAGTCTTATAATGTTTTCAATATGTCTTTTATGTGAGTTTTGCTGCACCGGTTCATCCTTGTGTTTGTTTCAAATAGCCTTGCTAGCCTAAACCGTGTATCGAGAGGGAATACCTCTCATGCATCCAAAATACTTGAGCCAACCACTATGCCATTTGTGTCCACCATACCTACCTACTACATGGTATTTTCCGCCATTCCAAAGTAAATTGCTTGAGTGCTACCTTTAAAATTCCATCATTCACCTTTGCAATATATAGCTCATGGGACAAATAGCTTAAAAACTATTGTGGTATTGAATATGTACTTATGCACTTTATCTCTTATTAAGTTGCTTGTTGTGCGATAACCATGTTCACTGGGGACGCCATCAACTACTCTTTGTTGAATTTCATGTGAGTTGC
This sequence comes from Lolium perenne, assembly GCF_019359855.2. NCBI lineage: Eukaryota > Viridiplantae > Streptophyta > Magnoliopsida > Poales > Poaceae > Lolium > Lolium perenne. Next base: position 25,399,412 of record NC_067248.2, on the reverse strand, counting down.
TATGCATGTTCGTCTTGTCTGAAGTAAGAGTGATCTACCACCTTATGGTTAAACATGCATATTGTTAGAGAAGAACATTGGGCCGCTAACTAAAGCCATGATCCATGGTGGAAGTTTCAGTTTTGGACAATATCCTCAATCTCATATGAGAAAATTATTAATTGTTGTTACATGCTTATGCATAAAAGAGGAGTCCATTATCTGTTGTCTATGTTGTCCCGGTATGGATGCCTAAGTCGAGAATAATCAATAGCGAGAAATCCAATGCGAGCTTTCTCCTTAGACCTTTGTACAGGCGGCATAGAGGTACCCCTTTGTGACACTTGGTTAAAACATGTGCATTGTGATGATCTGGTAGTCCAAGCTAATTAGGACAAGGTGCGGGCACTATTAGTATACTATGCATGAGGCTTGCAACTTGTAAGATATAATTTACATGATACATATGCTTTATTACTACCGTTGACAAAATTGTTTCATGTTTTCAAAATCAAAGCTCTAGCACAAATATAGCAATCGATGCTTTTCCTCTATGGAGGACCATTCTTTTACTTTTATGTTGAGTCAGTTCACCTATTTCTCTCCACCTCAAGAAGCAAACACTTGTGTGAACTGTGCATTGATTCCTACATACTTGCATATTGCACTTGTTATATTACTCTATGTTGACAATATCCATGAGATATACATGTTACAAGTTGAAAGCAACCGCTGAAACTTAATCTTCCTTTGTGTTGCTTCAATGCTTCTACTATAAATTATTGCTTTATGAGTTAACTCTTATGCAAGACTTATTGATGCTTGTCTTGAAGTACTATTCATGAAAAGTCTTTGCTATATGATTCACTTGTTTACTCATGTCATATACATTGTTTTGATCGCTGCATTCACTACATATGCTTTACAAATAGTATGATCAAGGTTATGATGGCATGTCACTCCAGAAATTATCTTTGTTATCGTTTTACCTGCTCGGGACGAGCAGAACTAAGCTTGGGGATGCTGATACGTCTCCAACGTATCGATAATTTCTTATGTTCCATGCCACATTATTGATGTTATCTACATGTTTTATGCACACTTTATGTCATATTCGTGCATTTTCTGGAACTAACCTATTAACAAGATGCCGAAGCGCCAGTTGCTGTTTTCTGCTGTTTTTGGTTTCAGAAATCCTAGTAACGAAATATTCTCGGAATTGGACGAAATCAACGCCCAGGGTCCTATTTCGCCACGAAGCTTCCAGAAGACCGAAGAGGAGACGAAGTGGGGCCACGAGGTGGCCACACCCTAGGGCGGCGCGGCCCCCCCTTGGCCGCGCGGCCCTGTGGTGTGGGCCCCTCGTGCCGCCTCCTGACCTGCCCTTCCGCCTACTTAAAGCCTCCATCGCGAAACCCCCAGTACCGAGAGCCACGATACGGAAAACCTTCCAGAGACGCCGCCGCCAATCCCATCTCGGGGGATTCAGGAGATCGCCTCCGGCACCCTGCCGGAGAGGGGAATCATCTCCCGGAGGACTCTACGCCGCCATGGTCGCCTCCGGAGTGATGTGTGAGTAGTCTACCCCTGGACTATGGGTCCATAGCAGTAGCTAGATGGTTGTCTTCTCCCCATTGTGCTTCATTGTCGGATCTTGTGAGCTGCCTAACATGATCAAGATCATCTATATGTAATTCTATATGTTGCGTTTGTTGGGATCCGATGAATAGAGAATACTTGTTATGTTGATTATCAAAGTTATGTCTATGTGTTGTTTATGATCTTGCATGCTCTCCGTTATTAGTAGATGCTCTGGCCAAGTTGATGCTAGTAACTCCAAGAGAGAGTATTTATGCTCGATAGTGGGTTCATGTCTCCGTGAATCTGGAGGGGTCACAAGAACCTCTAAGGTTATGGATGTGCTGTTGCCACTAGGGATAAAACATTGGTGCTATGTTCAAGGATGTAGTCACTGATTACATTACGCGCAATACTTAATGCAATTGTCTGTTGTTAGCAACTTAATACTGGAGGGGGTTCGGATGATAACCTGAAGGTGGACTTTTTAGGCATAGATGCATGCTGGATAGCGGTCTATGTACTTTGTCGTAATGCCCAATTAAATCTCACTATACTCATCATAATATGTATGTGCATGGTCATGCCCTCTTTATTTGTCAATTGCCCAACTGTAATTTGTTCACCCAACATGCTGTTTATCTTATGGGAGAGACACCTCTAGTGAACTGTGGACCCCGGTCCAATTCTCTATACTGAAATACAATCTACTGCAATACTGTTTTACTGTTTTCTGCAAACAATCATCTTCCACACAATACGGTTAATCCTTTGTTACAGCAAGCCGGTGAGATTGACAACCTCACTGTTTCGTTGGGGCAAAGTACTTTGGTTGTGTTGTGCAGGTTCCACGTTGGCGCCGGAATCTCTGGTGTTGCGCCGCACTACATCCTGCCGCCATCAACCTTCAACGTGCTTCTTGACTCCTACTGGTTTGATTAAACCTTGGTTTCTTACTGAGGGAAACTTGCCGCTGTGCGCATCACACCTTCCTCTTGGGGTTCCCAACGGACGTGTCAACTGCACGCATCAGGATCCCACTAGCCACTTCGGATCTTGTGTGTGCCTCCGTGTGGCTTCTTATTTTTTCGCGTGTACTTCCTCGCCACGTGGCGGCCCGTGGTGCGAACCGTCGTGGCCCGCGAGGCGAACCGCCGTGGCCCGACGGTTTTCGGCCCACGCTCCCTCTTCTTTATAAGGAGAACTGCCCCTTCTTCTTCCTCTTCTTGCATTCTCCATCCCTCGCGCGTAGTGTTCTTCGCTCGCTGTGCCTCCGCCGTTCTCTGTCCGCCGTCGTCCGCTCGAGCTTTGCTGCCCGGCGAACTCGTGCTGCTTCTCCGCCGGACCTCGCCGTGCGGAAATCCTTCGCTGCGCCTCTGTTGCGACCGCCGCATTTTCTCTTCTTCGCGCCCTTCTCTGCTTCGTCGTCGACGGTGCTCGTCGGCGACAGTAGGCCCGCTCCTTCGCCGGCGAACGTCTTCCCCAGCGACTGCGCCGCTCGAGGTTAGTGCCAATCTCACTTTGCTTGCCATTTGCTTGTTTTCTAGATCTTGGGTCGACAATGTTCTTATTTCCTCTTTTTCTTTGATTTTCTTCTTACTCGTAGATCTTCGCGCGGGGTTCAACTGTGGGATTTCTGTTTTTTCGCCTCCAAACCAATGTCTAGCGAGGAATCTTCCTCTGCTTCTTCTTCTTCCTCCTCCGGTAGCCGGCGTAGACAATCTTCCGGTGGATCTACGGCTTCAGATCCGATGGATACCGATTCCGGCAACCAGCAGGAATCCGGTAGCCGCCAAGAATCCGGTAGCCACCTAGAATCAGGTAGCTCTAGCCAAGCTTCCGGCGTAGAGCCTTCCCCCATTACTCGTGGAGCCTGGATGGGCTCCAATGTTACCGAATACGAGATCGATTGGCTATACCGGTCCCGCAGGATTCCGGAAGGAGTAACCTGCCGGCTTCCCGGTGACGAAGTTGAACCGGAGCCCCAGCCCGGTGAACACGTTGTTTTCCTTGCTCATTTTGAGCGTGGCTTCGGCCTTCCCGCTTCGCCTTTTTTCCGGGAGTTCCTAAATTTCTATGAACTCCAACCTCATCACCTCCCTGGCAACGCCATTTTCTATCTTTCCTGTTTTGCCACCTTCATGGAGGCCTATATTGGCATTCGTCCCACTCGTGAGACGTTTGCCCGCTTCTTTGCTCTGCGGATTAATTCCGTTCAGGGCAAGGAAATTCCTAAACCCAAACCGCCCGTGCAGTGCGGGTCTTGCATCGTCGGCTCCCGCCAAGGGAGCACTTTCTTTAAGTTCACCGGCCTCGAGTCCTGTCGCGCCTGGCAAGGAACTTTCTTCTACGTGAAGAACAACGGCCGCGCGAATCTCATCGATTTGCCGCCCTTCAACGCGGCGCCGCCCAGCAGAGCCAATTGGAGCTACAACCCGAAGACGGACCACATCGAAACCAACCGGGTGGTGCGCTTCATGGCAGCTCTGAAGAAGGAGACTAACATCTGCTCGGATGATATCATCCGCACTTTTATTTCGCGCCGGGTGCTTCCTCTCAAGCGCCGGGTGCATAGGATGAGCGAGATGTACGGTCCTGGCGATCCCACCAAGATCACAGGCCGTCCCCTTAGCAAGAAGGACGTCGTCCGCAAGGCTAGGCAGATCTGCCAAACTGCCATGCCGTTTGACTGGGAATGGGGCCTCCTTCCCCTCAGCACTACTAACCCTCCGACCCAAGAAGTAAGAGATTACGCAATTTGGGTCGGTTTTGCCGGTAACTTTTTTGCTCTTGTTAACCCTCTTTTTTCGTGTTTCAGGCCAAGGACCGCTTCCCCCTCATTCAAGCAGAGCGGCGTGGGATCTGCGTGAAGCGCGCGCTTGATTCCTTCGACCCGGATCCTTACATTCGTTGGAAGGATCTGAAGATGGGCAAGACTCCGGCTGCGCGCCTTGGCCGGTCTCCACCGAAGCCAACCGGGTCCTCCGATGACCTGTCCATGCTTGAGGTACCATTCTTTTCCGGTTTCTTATACTTCTCCGTTATTGCTTTCTTGCGAATTTTTTCTTAGCTATGTTTAACTTATAGATCCACGAGCACGCGCCGCCGTTGCGCGCCGAGGTCGGCTCCGAGTTTGTGGACAAACTCATGGCCCAGGGCCAAAAGAACAAGATGCCGGCATCTGATGCCGGTTCCAGTCAGGCCCCTCCCTCCAAGCGCTTCCGGACTGAGCCCTTGGGGGAGAAGGAAGTGGGCATGCGTCGCTACGGGCGCAAGCAGATGCCGACTGCCTCCGGGTAAGTTTCTTGTTTTCTTGCTTGCCTCTTTTTGCAAAGTTCTTTTTCCGGTTGCCTTTCTCCAACTGTTTTTCTTTCTTTTTCTCAGCCCTGCGCTCAAGCTTGGCTCAAGGCCAGCGGGCTCTGAAGGTTCCGCAAGGACCTCAACCCCTCCTCCTCGCTCAAGCCCGGCACCATCTGGTGCCGGCAACACCTCTGCCTCCCCTCTGGGGGGGCACAACAAGTTTGGGGCGTGCGGCCCCTACACCGCCAGAACACCGCACGGAGGAGGATCTTTCCTTCCCTCCAGAGAACCAGGATACCGGCGCCAGCAACATCGGCGCTGAGGAAAAAGCTGCCGGGCGGGCGGAGCCTTCGGCTCCTCCCGTCGTTGAAAAGAAGACAACTTCCGCGCCGGAAACTTCCGTGCCGGAAAGTTCCAACTTGGGTAGTGCCCCTAGAGCACCCCCTTCTCCAAGAACTACTCCAACGCCGCCACCGGATGCGCCTCGCCCCAAACCTGCTGGGGCTGCTCCAACTGCGCCGCCGCCCAAGCTCTCCAAGCTAGTCAAGGGGAAGGCGACGGCCTCCAAGGCCCCTTCCGGTGGACAGCAGCCCTTGGTGCTGCATGTCTCCAAGGCCGCCGGTGCCGCCAGCGAGAAGGCCACCGGCCTGCTCGGCCGCATCACTGAGTTCCGGCGCGGGGGCCGGGAGCTGGGGCATCTGCTGCCCTATGCCCAGCAATGGAACGCCGCGGATGTGACCCGGGCGACCCACGGCGTGGGCAAGGATAGGCAGCCGTTGCCAGACCCTGCTGGGGACCGATGCTCCGAGGAGCATTTCATGCGGCTCCACCGAGCCGTGAAAGAGCTTGACAACGCGTGGTTTGATTCCACGAACAATCTGAGGGTAAGTTTTCAGCACTCTTTTCATCTTTTGCCGGTTCCCTTACTTCCGGATTTTTTCTATCTTTTCTTCAGTTTCATGCCGGTTTCTCTCTTGTCTATCTTCCCAGTCCCCGAGTTTTGTGGTGAGAGCGCAGCTTTTAGCACAAAACTTTAACTTAAAAACTTAGCGTGAAACCGGCATTGCCAGTCCCCGAGCTTCGGGTTAAGAACCTTGTTCTTAGCGCGAAACTTAGCTTAAAAACGTGCAAAACTAGCACTGCCAGTCCCCGAGTTTCGGGTTAAGAACCTTGTTCTTAGCGCAAAACTTAGCTTAAAACGCGCGAAACTAGCACTGCCAGTCCCCGAGTTTCGGGTTAAGAACCTTGTTCTTAGCACAAAATTTAGTTTAAAAACGTGCAAAACTAGCACTGCCAGTCCCCGAGTTTCGGGTTAAGAACCTTGTTCTTAGCACAAAACTTAACTTAAAAACGCGCAAAACTAGCACTGCCAGTCCCCGAGTTTCGGGTTAAGAACCTTGTTCTTAGCGCAAAACTTAGCTTAAAACGCGCGAAACTAGCACTGCCAGTCCCCGAGTTTCGGGTTAAGAACCTTGTTCTTAGCACAAAACTTAGCTAATTTCTTTTTCTTGAACAGCTCACGGCTGACGCTCGGAAGGTCCTCTTTGAGGAGCTTCTATGGGAGCATCGAGACCTCGCTGAGGCACATGATAAGTGCCAAGGTAAGTTTTTGTACCACCGGCATCTTCTTACCGGAAACCTTTTTTCCTCCTAACACTTATAATTTTTGCTTAACAGTGATCCCGGAAGCTTCCATTGAGGCTCTCAAGGAGCAGCTCGCCGCCGCCCAACGTACAATTTTCCCTCTTTCCTGTTAGCTTGGTTTTCTTTTCATCTTAATTAGCACAATTTTGTTAACACCTTCTTTTCCGGGTTTCAGGGGAGAAGGACCAGCTCATCCGGCAGCATCAGGAGGAGCTGAGCGCCCATAAGACCAGCTACCAGGAGCTTAAGTCCCAGTTCATCCAGCTGGGGCTTGACCATGCTAAGGCTCTCAAAGCTGCTGAAGCTGATGCAGCGGCCAAGATGCATGAGGCTCTTGAAGATGCCGGCAACTCCAACATGGTGTTGCGGACTGAGCTGGAGGAGCTGGCCAAAGCCCGGAAGGCTGCCGAGGAAAAAGCTGCACGGCTAGAGGCGGAGCAGAAGGAGTACGACCGGCTGGTCGTGCAGACTGACGCACACGCCTATCGTAAGTCCTTTCCTTTTGCACTTTCCGATTACTGCCCACAAGCCTTTTTTCTTCCGATCGCATTTTCTTTTCATTATCTTTCCTTCCGGTTGCATTTTCTTCCGGATTCCTTTCCTTAGCCTTTTTCTTTCTTTGCACAGGCCTTTTCCCGGACTCTCAGAGGTTTGCTATCAAGAAGGTTGACGAGCACCGCACTGCCCAGGCCCAAGAGAATCTTGGCGTGCCATGGACCCCCTATGACCATCTGGTCGCGCTGAGCGCACGGGTGTCTCATATGCGCGCCATAGATCGCAACCTGTCTGACATTCCTGATGTAGCTACCCAGCTCTTCAGGACTCTGTGGCCTGGCGAGGAGGTGCCGGATACTTTCTCACATATCAGCGACCGCCTTAAGGGCGCCGGCAGGAGGATCCGCGAGTGGCAGTGCTCTGCTGCCCGCGCTGGAGCAGACTCTGCCCTCTGCGTCGCTTGCTCATGGTATCCGGAGCTGAACTTGGATGCCCTCACCGGAGTGCGCGAAGGCGCGGAAACCGATCTGGACCCGATTCTCACCGCTAAGCGGCAGGATCGCGCGTACCACATCGCGGAGTACGCTGACATGCGCACCTTCATCCCTCCCCCTCCTGACGTCCAAGATTATCTCGACGAGGAGGAGGATGAAGCAGAGGAGGAGCCTCTGGGCGATGCCGGTGCTGGCGATGCCCCTCCTGAAGCCCCCGCTGCCTGATCATCTACTTGCTTGAAAATTTACCTGTGTTATGCTCTTTGGTCCTGCTTATCTCAAAACAATGTCCCGTTAAATTCTACCCCGGTATGCCGGGGTTTATGATGTAAAACTTTAAGTTCGCTTTTGGTTGTCGTACAACAGTTTATGCCGGTAAGTTATACCGGTAGTCAATTATCTTAAGTTTGCCTTAGTATAATTGCTTTTGGTTTTGCTTTTATCCTGCACTGCAAAGATTTCCAAATTGTTTCCGCATCCAATTCGATGCACACTTGGTTCTTTTGCCTTGGCTCTGCCTGCCTTCTCTGGGCGTTCTTTGGCGTATGAGCACAAGGTTCTTTCACCAAACAAGCATTTTCTTGAACTTAGAAATAACTTCGAAATTTTGCAAAAAACCGGTTTAACCGGGGTTAGTTAAATTTTTCCGGATTGTTTGTTCCCACTCTCTCTCTTCGCGGTTCGCGTGCTTAGTTGCTACCGGTTTATCTTGCTTGCCATGAAGCCGGTTTGCGGACAGCAGCAGAGTCGAAGACTCCGGTAGGTTTAGCACGCTACTAAACCGAAAAGAAAAAATGTTCACCAAGCAACCGGTGAACTGAAAAAATAAACATGTTGCATGCAACTTAGGTTGGGGTAGTCCCCGAGATTCATTTGAGGTTCTGACATCTTTTATTCATAGCATGTAAGGTACAAAAAGGAATTTCTTACTCCACAACTTCAAGAGTAGAAAGGACGCAACAGAGCTACGTTCCATGGACGCTTGCTCTCCTCTCCGGACCTGTCCGCCTTTCCTTTTTTCCACTCCTGTGCATCGATCAAGTAGTATGCATCATTGTGAAGCACTTTGCTCACAATGAAGGGACCTTCCCATGGTGGTGAGAGCTTATGCCGGCCTTCAGTGCGCTGCACTAGGCGTAGCACCAGATCTCCTTCCCGGAAAACTCTCGGGTTAACCTTCCGGCTATGATAGCGTCTGAGGTTTTGCTGGTAAATGGCTGTTCTTGCCAAAGCCAGCTCTCTTGCTTCTTCTAGCAAATCTACATCATTCTCTCTGGCCTCTTTGACCTCTTGCTCAGTATAGAGCTGTACCCTTGGTGAATCATGAATGATGTCAGTTGGTATGACTGCTTCTGCTCCGTATACCATGAAGAATGGAGTGTATCCGGTGGACCGGTTTGGAGTTGTTCTTATGCTCCACAACACTGATGGTAGCTCATCAAGCCAACACCCCGGTGACTTTTCTACCGCCTCAATGAGCCTTGGTTTGATACCGGAAAGTACCAAAGCATTCATTCTTTCCACTTGGCCATTGCCTTGTGGGTGTGCCACTGAGCACAAATCCAACCGGATGTTGTTGTCCTCACAAAACCTTTTGAACTCACCTTGAGCAAAGTTGGTCCCATTGTCAGTGATGATGCTGTGCGGGTATCCATACCGCAAAATGACATCTTTTAAGAACTTCACTGCTGTATGCCCATCACATTTTGCGATAGGTTTCACTTCTAGCCATTTGGTGAATTTATCCACCATAACCAAGATGTGAGTCATGCTGCTCCTTGCAGTTTTGAATGGGCCGACCATATCGAGGCACCAAACGGCAAACGGCCATGTTAATGGTATTGTTTTTAAACCGGACGCTGGGGTATGATTTTGCTTGGCGTACCTCTGGCACCCGTTGCATTTTCTTACCAAATCCTCAGCGTTTTCCAAAGCAGTGGGCCAATAGAACCCATGTCGGAACACTTTTGCTACCAGTGCCCTTGATGAAGCATGATGCCCACATTCTCCTTGGTGAATCCCCTCAAGCATTTCTTTTCCTTCTTCCGGTTCCACACATCTTTGAAGGACACCGGTAACGCTTCTCTTGTACACCTCACTATTGATGAACGTGTATGCCTTGGACCTTCTTTGGATTCTTCTTGACTCATTTTCATCATCCGGCAAAGTGCCGTTGATCAGGAATTCCTTAATAGGTTTAACCCACGACGGTGTCTCTCGAACCAAAAACACCAGTGCATCTATCTCCATGCTATCTACCAGCATCGTTTCTTCCGGTAAGGCTACAGCAGTCCCCGAGCTTGCCGGAGCAGTCCCCGAGTTTACCGGTGCAGTCCCCTTTTTTCCTTCATCGATATCCATGGGTACTACATGCGATTCCGGTACGAAAATTGATTCCAATTCCGGGCTTGGTTTGATTGATGGTACTCTTAAATGTTCCAATGCTATTCCAGGAGGAATTTCCTGCCTAGATGAGCCCAGCTTGGACAAAGCATCCGCGGCTTCGTTTTCTGCCCTTGGCACATGGTGAAACTCACAGCCCTCAAAGAAGCCGGCAATCTTTTGCACGTGAAATCTGTACGAGGCCATGTTTGCATCCTTCGCGTCCCAGTCGCCGGAACATTGCTGCACCACAAGATCTGAATCTCCATAGCAAATGATCCGGTGCGCACCGATTTCTTTTGCGACCTTTAATCCATGGATCAAGGCCTCATATTCAGCGACATTATTCGATGCCCTGAAATGTACTTGCAAAACATACCGGAGATGATCTCCTTTTGGCGAGGTAAGCACCACACCAGCACCTAGACCCTCTTTGAGTTTGGATCCATCAAAGTGCATTTTCCAGTATTCTATCTTCTGATCTGGCGGTTTGTATTGCATCTCCGCCCAATCGACGAGGAAATCAGCCAAAGCCTGTGATTTTATGGCATCTCTTCTTTCGTACGCTGGTACATATGGTGATATCTGGATTGCCCACTTTGCAATCCTTCCGCTAGCGTCCTTGTTGCACATGATATCGGAGATTGGTGCTTCACTCACCACCTTCATAGGATGTTCTTCAAAGTAATGCTTGTGTTTTGTGGCGGCCATGTACACGCCATAAGTCATCTTTTGGAAGTGAGGGTAGTTTTGTTTTGAGAGGGAGAGCACCTCGCTCAGGTAGTATACCGGCCTCTGGACGGTTTTTCCTTCCTCTTCTCTTTCAACCACGACCACTACGCTCACAACCCGGTTTGTTGCTGCTATATATAATAGCATAGGCTCTCTTTCTAGAGGTGAAGCCAGTATAGGTGCTGTGGCCAACATTGTTTTCAGTTCTTTAAACGCTGCGTCTGCCTGAGGGGTCCAGACGAACATGTCAGATTTAGTCATGAGAGCATAGAGTGGCAGAGCTTTTTCTCCCAACCTGCTTATGAACCGGCTTAGCGATGCCAAGCTACCGGTAAACTTTTGCACGTCTTTTAGATCGCGCGGTATTGTCATTCTTTCGATTGCCCAGATTTTTACCGGGTTTACCTCAATGTCCCGGCTTGATACGAGAAAGCCAAGCAACTTGCCGGCTGGGACACCGAAGGTACACTTTGCCGGATTGAGCTTCATCCGGAACCTTCTTAGGTTATCAAATGTTTGCCGGAGGTCATTGATTAAGGTTTCCTTTACCTTAGTCTTTACCACCACATCGTCCACATACACTTGCACATTTTTTCCGATTTGATCAAACAAGCATTTTTGCATACAGCGCTGGTACGTTGCACCAGCGTTGCGCAAACCGAAAGGCATAGTGACATAGCAATAAGCCCCGTGCGGGGTAATGAACGCAGTTTTTATTTGATCTTCCTTTTTCAAGGGGATTTGGTGGAAACCGGAATAAGCATCCAAGAAAGACAACAGCTCACATCCTGCAGTGGAATCAATCACTTGATCGATCCTGGGTAAGGGGAAAGGGTCTTTCGGGCAAGCTTTGTTCAAGTTGGTGTAGTCAATGCACATGCGCCACACGTTTGGAGCTTTTGCTTCCATGTTTTCTTCCTTCTTCTTCTCGACCAGCACCGGATTAGCTAGCCACTCGGTGTGTAGTACCTCCACAATGAAACCGGCAACCAGTAACTTCGTCACCTCTTCTCCAATGATCTTTCTCCTGTCTTCAGCAAACCGGCGCAGCGGCTGCCTTACTGGCTTTGCATCTTTCCGGACATTTAATGAGTGCTCAGCCAGCTCCCTCGGAACACCTACCAAGTCATCAGTAGACCAGGCAAAGATATTCTGATTCTCACGGAGGAAGCTGACGAGCGCGCTTTCCTATGCCTCATTCATACCGGCACCGATACGAACGGTGCGCTCAGGGTAAGCTGGATCCAGCACGATGTCTTTTGTCTCTTTGGTTGGCTTGAACGCCGGTGTGCCCAAGTTTGCACTCATTGCCGCTAAGCTCAGCTGCGAGGACTGAGCCAGCGCAACCGCGGTTTGCATCCTCCTCTTCTCTTTAGCAATCACCAGCGATTCTGCCAGGTTTGATCCGGCGGAAGCTGTTTCCAGCGAGACTTTGTAGTTTCCCACCACAGTCAAGGGTCCACGAGGTGCCGGCATCTTCATCTTGAGATACGCCGTGTGAGTCGAGGCCATGAAAGCAGCCAACGCCGGTCTCCCCAGCAAAGCATGGTAAGGACTATCTAAGTCCACCACCTCAAACTCAAGGTTTTCAACCCGGCAATTGTCACGTCCTCCAAATGACACATCCACCCGGACTTTTCCAACTGGTGTGCAGGACAGTCCCGGAACGATTCCATGGAATGTTGTGCGCGTTGGCTGAAGCATGTTTTCTGTTATGCCCAGCATGTTCATGGTGTGCATGTACATGATGTTTATGCTGCTCCCATTGTCTATCAGCACCTTGCTGAACTTGACTCGAGCGTTTGGCCCTTGCAAGATTGGGTCCAAGACGAGGGCATAGCCACCCGGGTTCGGCATGACCTTAGGGTGATCCTTGAATGACCACGAGATCTCTTGATCAGACCACAGCATGTATTTTGGTATTGCCGGCATCACTGCGTTCACTTCCATAGAACGGCGATACAGGCTTTGTTTATCAGTTGGCTCAGTTACGAACACAACACAGCACATATCTGGATCTTTGTAAATATTCCGGCCCAAAGGTGCCGGTGGAGGTGGTTGGTCATTGCCCTCCATCACCTGGTTAACCTGCTGGTACTGCTGCCGGTTTGGCTGCACCGGTAAGGCGTTTGCCCCGGTAAGCGGTGGTGGTGGTGGTAGCTGTTGTTGCCGCGGCATGTCTTGTGGTGGTTGTGCATCTTTTGCCGTTCCTTTTTGCATCAAGTACTTGGTCCAAGTGCAATCCTTCGTCAGATGGTTTGACGGGTGTGCCGGGTTCGGTGTGTGCCACCGGCAAGGTTGGTCCATGGCAGCTTCCATGGTGTACTTCGCGGGTTCTTGCCAGTTCTTTTTCTGAACCCAGGGCTTCTTTTCTACCCACTGTTTTTTAGGACCTGCCCATGGCTGCGATCCGGTTCTCTGCCTCTGACTGCCGCTGGCCTCAGAGTTTTCTTGCACTGCAGCAACTTGCTGCGGACCGTACCTTCGATCCGGAAAATCTTCCCTTCTTTTGTTATTCCGGTTATCCCGGTGTTGCTCTTGGCGCTGCTGTTCCGGCTCAGGTTGCACTGCCGGCTGCGTTGGGTCTCCCAACGCATAGCTATCCGCCACACGTATCATCTCTGCCAACGTTGTCGGCATGTTCCGCTGCAGCTTTTGCCACAACGGTGAACCTCTCCTGCACCCACTGCTAAACCAAGCAATGGCCTGTGCCTCGATTACCCCTTCACAGGAGTTCCTTGTGGTGTTCCACCGGGCCAGATAATCCCGGTCTGTTTCGTTCTGGCGATGTATGCACAGAGCGAGCTGCTGCGGCCTGTTTGGCCTCTGATAGGTGCTGCTGAAATTGCTCACAAAGGCTTCCTCAAAATCCAGCCAGCCATTTATGCTTCCTGCCGGCAAGTTGTTTAGCCAGATTCTTGCCGGCCCAACCAGAAATGATGGTATGATTCTCACGGCCCATCGTCGATTTCCTCCTCCTGCTACGGTTCCTCCGCCGCCTGCGACGTACACTGCGGTCACGTAATCCGTGAGCCAGCCTTGTTTAGCCTATCAAGCTGCTCTGCATGCTGTTGCTCGATAGTTTCAAGAAGTTCCCGGACACGCTCTTGTTGTTTTGCCAGAGCGTCCCCGGAAAGCGAGTCACACTGCGCTACGGCAGCTTTAGCAGCTTTTATCGTTTTATCCGGGCTACTGTACTTCTTTGCGCAGGTCCTGATCTAGATTGCGAGCCTTAAGCCGGTTTTCCGGTATCCTAGCAGCATGCGCGCTAACAGAAGCAAAGCCATGGGCAGCGTTGTACTCACGTAGGGTTAGGTTCAGCTCGCGCTGCGCTCTGGCGATGTCCTTGCCGCTCTCGAGCATCTTCTGGCGCTGCGCCTCCAGCTCCGCCTGAGCCGCTGCCGGGTCGATGTTCTGCGCGATGGGGGTGGCGAGGACGTTCATCGCCGCTTGGAGCGGTGTTTCCGGTGGCGCGGATGATGCTCCCGCTGCGCCTACGCCTCGCTCCAGCGGTGGCTTGGCCGCACGGGTCGAAACCGCACGCCCAGCGCCTTCTTCTGCAGCTTCTTTGCCGGCGTCGACCGCGCCTGCCATCATCACCTCCACGCTCCCTGGAGCACGGCCAGCATGTAGCCACCTTGGCGGATCCGGCGCCACCAGCACCGGCGAGAGGCACTGGCGCACAGGAACAGTGCCGAAGTAGATGCGGTGGCTGCCAAACTCGATGATGCGGCCGTTCTTGGGGAAGATGCCGCCGTTGGCGAAGCAGCCCGCGTTGTCATTGATGAAGTCCATGGCGTAGATGCGCTGCACCAACGCGGAGACCGTACGCTGACTGGCGACGTCGAGGATGCCCGCCCGAATGTGAACTCCCGCAAGCGCCACTTCATGCCCCACGGTGGGCGCCAACTGTCGTCGTGGCGAACGAGCAGATGCCATGGGATGGCTTAAGTTGGGGCCGAATGGGCGCTAGAGGATTCGGGGGAGGGTTTGCGACTAGATGGGATGAACTTCCGGATCCTTTCCTCAAGAACACAACCAAAGGCCGGTATGCAAGAAGAGAGACAAAAGGAAGAACTCTTTACTAGATCGCTTGCTTCATTGATCTCAACATGATTACAGGTGCTTGGATACAAGTCCTATCGTCTAATCTCCTCTGTGGACACGCGCCCGTATGAGGCAGTGCCCCCTCTCCTTATATAGGGGAGAGGGTGGCTTACAGAACAAGAAACACTAATGGCATCTTTGACTGGACAAACTACTTTACAAAGCTACTTTAATCGTAGATGACGCCGGAGTCTTCTTTAATCAGGGACGCTGACGTCCTCCGGCTTCTTTCAGCGTCATCTCTCTCTTTGGCGCCAGGGCTCTGATTAAAGTCGCTTTGCTTAGCTCATCCTTGTCTTCTTGCTCTGAAGAGAATCTTTGACCAGTCCTGCCGACAGGCCCTTCTCTCCGGTATCTTCTTTACCGGGTTCCGGTATACCCCCTTGGGGATACCGGCTTAGCTTCACTTAGCCCAAACTCTTACCTTTGTGTTCCAGTAAGAATATTAAACCAGTATCTCGATGGCTCAAACCATCCGGTTTGGCATGCCTTTGGCATACCGGGGGTCATCCCCCCAACACACGCCCTATGCTAACGTTACTTCTATTGATCTCGGTTGCGGCTGCCCATAGTTGATATTTTATATGTGTAATATCATGATTACATACTGGCTGGTACCCATGGTTGATACATCATGATTACATACTGTCTGGTAGATGTTTACTTTATCATATACAGTCCTAAATGATTTGAATATCTTGAAGTTATGATTCTAAATGCTGGAACAAAGAGGTGGAAAACATGTATGAATATTAGGGCAATTCATCATTGATGCAATAACTTAATGCATTACATCAAACGAAGAAAACCAGAAAGTGCAGCTAAAAGTACACAATCTGTATTCAGTTTGGCCCTTGGAGTGGGTACATGAGGCATCTTCCCTTGTGGTTTGAAGTGAATAATGTGAAATGTGGATCTCAAAAATGGATGCTAGATCAACAGGTAAATCTATGTCGCTAATACCTGGATAAAACATGTATATCAGTACCAAGCAGATAAGGGCGTCAGGATAACAATTCCCTAGTGTCCTAATATGTATCTTTGGTGGTTATTTGTCTAGATATAAAAAAAATGATCACAAACCTAACATCAAAACCTTACTTAAATATAAGTGTAAGTAAAATAATTGAAAACAGAAGGCAGTGCAATGTGGGCTCTGTAATCTGAAACACAAAGGCACCGCAAAATTATTTAGCAGTGGATTCAGAGAATAGCACAGCCATCACAGCCTCATTGATGACTAAAATGGATGTTACAAATGAGTTTCCATAATATATAGACCATCCCTACATTGGCACTCGCTAGATTTTTGAGATTTTTGTGAACACACTACAACCCACTAGGAATGGTAAATAAAATCAAGAAGAAAAAATATCAGATCAAGATATAAAATATCTTTAATGAAATCTGATATGAACATCATAAAAAAAGCAGCAAGATTATGAGTGCGTTCTAACATATATTTATCTCGGTCTTTTACTCGCAATGGAAAGCAAAATAAAGCTAATGGCAGCCCTATAAGGCTATAAGTCTATATAACCATAAGTTCTACTTTCCTCAAGTGGATTTATAAGGTAGTGCCATTTTTTAACTAAAAAACTGAACAATGCATCCTTGAAAATGTAGCACTATGGCATGTGGTAAAGCAAACATAAATAATCTAAGAAATATATCAATAAATTTTTTGATCTTACATAAGCAGCCTTAAATTTTCATCTTGGACAAAATATATAGTCAGAAAATATATCCTATCACGGTTGTAGGTGCTTGATAAAAAAGAGTATCTACCTGATTACTTTTCTATATATGGAACATATCAACAAAAGAGAAACATAGAATGAAAATCACATCTTTTTTCTATGCTACTTCTATTTTCCATGATATAAGCATTGTCCTACAAATATATGACATAAGCATGGGGAGTTGTTATCACCAGAATTTAACCGGATCAGAGGTGGACCGTGATTAAGATGGGCTTGAAGAATATACACGGAAAATATGCATAAATCGGCCTTGTATAAGAGTTTGGGCTAAATTGCCCGTGTATCTGTAAATATAGTAGGATACGTGTCGGTTAGGATTAAAGGAGTTTAGCTCGTGCACGGTTGGGATTATTCCCACGTTAGAGAGTCTACGGACTATAAATACGTATCTAGGGTTATTGAGAAGGAAGACGATCACGTTCACAACAAACCAATCTAGGCGCATCGCCACCCCTTGTTTCGAGGGTTTCTTCCGGGTAAGCATCATGCTGCCTAGATCGCATCTCGCGATCTAGGCAGTATCAAGTTTATTCGTTGTTCATGCGTTGCTCGTGCTGAAGCCTTGTTGATGGCGAGCAACGTAGTTATCGTAGATGTGTTAGGGTTAGCATTGTTTTACCTTTATACATGCTTTTATCCATGCTATCCCTAGACATCTAGCCACCCTTGTACCGATCTGAGGTGCAAGGGTGGCACCTTGCTTAGTCTTTATTTAGTAGATCCGATCCGTTACGATTGCTCCTTGTTCTTCAAGGATTAGTTTAATATCTACATAGTTAGGCCTTGCAAACGGGTTGAAGGATCCAGTAGCACGTAGGGTGTAGTTTGCTAGCCCTAGAGAAGATGTTCCGGGAATCAACTCCATGTTGGTTTTTAGGCCTTGTCTAGGGTTGGTTTATTGTCATCTTGCGTGGCTGTCAGGCTCAATCACGTGTAGGACGTTCCGATTATGTGGTGAAAACCCTAAATCGTCGTAGGTCGTTTTAACTTAGTATTGATCAAGCAGGACCACCATGTTATCGTAGATCTCATACGAATCATGGGTGGATCGGCTCCTTGAGCCAATTCACAGGACAACCTGAGAGCCGATCGAGGCTCGTATTTAATGTTTACGTGTATGCCATGCAGGAAACTAAGCGAAGCAATCCATCACCTTCCTGACCAGGTATAGGTCAGGTGGCACGCCCTTGCATCAGCATCGGACGTGCGTGCCGGAGCTTTGCGGGCCGTCGCTCGAGGGACCAGGGCCAACCGCAGTTCTGGGAGCCTCCCGGCTCTACGTGTTGCCCGTCGTTACTCGCCGGTGGGTTTTGGACGTCAACACATTCTGGCACGCCCGGTGGGACAGTCCTCGACATCAACTGCATCATCATCCGCATCAGAGATGGCGGAAGATCCAGTCACGTACGAGGATCTAACGGAGGAGCTCAAGAAGAAGTATGACGATGTCAAAGCTCTCTTCGAAGCCGACCTCATCGGCTCTTTCCAGAGGACCCGCTCTCACGGCATCAGGTGGAAAGGGTTCTCACCTGAAGGCGCACTCGATGGAGTGGATCTGTCTACCCCTTCAGAAGAACGCACCAGGTCTCTGCGTCAGGAGGTTAATCACATGGTAGCTCATTCGCTACACCGCCATTCTGAGAGCCTGGTGAACGCCTTGGAGCGTGTCGCGCTTCGCGTGGTCCAGGAAATCATGAAGCATCAGTACTCCCCGTCAGGACCTGCTCTAGGGACTCACCAAGGAGAGATACCACTCCAGACCCGACCACAGCTGCCATTCGCGCTGGCAGCACCAGAAGTGCCGAGTTCACCGGCATTCATCGTCTACAAGATCGGTGGCGATCCTAGTGATTACCAGTTCTTGTATGAGGCGCCTAAGGAGATCCCGCATGGATACACGTGCACATATGTGCCAGACTGCAGTAACTGGACACTCACGAACCAGACTGCAACAGCAGGGATTTCTGGAACAACAGGAGGGGCTTCTGGATCAGATCTTGAGAAGCAAGCGTGGCTAGCTAAGTATGCCACTCCAGCGAATCTTCAAAGCTCGACTCCTGCAGCTAGCACCGCGGATCAGATCAGTGCAATCTTGAGAGACCAGTTCGGCATGGTGCCGAAAAGGAGGGCGATCGGCTATTTTAAGCCGTACCCCGACGAGTACGATGTGATCCCACTACCGCCCAAATATCGGCTCCCTGAATTCTCCAAGTTTAGCGGGTCAGAAGGCTCCAGTTCAATCGAGCATGTGAGCCGATATTTGGCGCAGTTGGGCACGATCTCAGCATCAGACCCATTACGTGTGAGGTTCTTCGCATAGTCCCTCACAGGATCGGCTTTCGGGTGGTACACCTCGCTGCCACCAGATTCAATCCGGACTTGGAAGCAGATGGAAGAGCAGTTCCACATGCAGTATCACTCAGAGGCTTCCGAGGCTGGCATTGCCGATCTAGCACAAGTACGACAGAAGCGCGGAGAAACAGTGTCAGAATACATCCAGCGCTTCAGGACCATCAGGAACCGATGCTATTCGGCTCGTTTGACTGAAAAAGAAGTAGTCGAGCTGGCGGTGGTGGGTCTTGCATTGCCGATCAAGGATATGGCTTCCCAAGCAGAGTACGCTTCAGTGGCGCATATGGTTCAGAAACTGTCATTATATGAACAGCGCCACCCAGAGTTGTACCAGGACAAGTTCAAGCGCGCAGTAGTCCTGGTTGAGACAGAGGAAGGTGAGGGCTCTGCTGGAGATCAGGAGGTAGCAGTAGCTGAATGGGCTCGGGGGCAAGCACCGTGTCCTGCAAGTGGGTTAAGCCACAAGGTCCTCCAAGAGGGTTTGACTTCGACGTAAGCAAAGCTGAGCAGATTTTCGACCTCTTACTTAAGGAGAAGCAGCTGAAGTTACCCGAAGGCCATAACATCCCTACGATGCAAGAGCTGAACGGAAAGCCATACTGCAAGTGGCATAATACGTTCACCCATACCACCAACGACTGCAGGGTGTGGCATCAGCAGATCCAAATGGCGATAGAACAAGGGCATCTAATTTTCAGCCAGTACGCCATGAAAGTCGACACGCATCCCTTCCCCGCCGTTAACATGGTGGAGTTCACTTACCCCGGAGGGTGCCAGCCAGGTTTCTCGTTCAGCATTAACATGGTCAGGCCTGTGCACCACTCTGGTAAGGAAAGAGACGAGGGCAGCCGCTCTCGTGGGAAGGACAAGGAGGAGGCCGTTCCACGCGACCGGCCCCGACACGATGGCAAGCGCTACATCACAGAGGGAGAAGTGAAGAATGTGCGATATCAGCGACCTCTCTCTGATCATCTCCTCAACAAATATGAGCGTCAGTACGACCAACGCAGATGATACAACGACGACGACGAAAGAGATCGTCGGTCTAGCAGGGACAACAACAAATATCGTCGGCATGATCGAGACGATGAAGGTTATGAGCGCCATGCCAAGGAAAAGTCAAGAGAGCAGGACGACGTGGACAGGCACTGGGATTGTCCCTTCTTCAAACACTGCTGGGATTCAGGAATGAGCCGATTGCCCACAATCGGCAACTGCCCAGAATGTAGACAGAAGAAGAAGGGCACAGGAGACGTGTCAGTGTTCAAGCGTCTAGGGCCTCTCCCTTCTCGGAACAAGCAAGCTGAGTGTTGGCACGCAAAATTGCAGCGCAACACCAGGATAGTCGTCGTACTTTCGTGACAACGAACGGATGATTTCCGAGCAAATCAACAAAGATACCTCAATTTCGGAGAGGAAAGACGACCGCTTTTCGGCGCAAAACGGTAAAGATTGAACCAAACCCTAGGGCTGCTAGGACATGGCAGTAGAAAGAAACGATAAAAAGATAGACGTAAAAAGGTAGATTGTATTTTTGATAGATCGATTGGTTGGGGCTTTTCAATCGGCCATGTACCCGTATTTATATGGGGTATGCCTCGGTCTTTGGCAAACAAATCAAGTAGGACACGCAATGTTTAACAAGCCGAATAAATCTATATCTCTACTTCTTTGATTCGGCCAGCTCGTGCGTGACATATATTAGCTTAGCTTTTCTGGTATCGTACAGGCTTTGATCTCCGTTTGGGCACCGAATCCATGATATAAATTCTGGGACGTATATACCTTCCTTTGTTACTTGATAACCTGCAACCCGTACGCATCTCAGCCTGGCTTCCGAGGAGATTTGGCAATCCTATTTTATCGGAACGTATTATCTCAGAAAATGTCTGGGACTTGTCCTTCGTAGACCCTGTCAACGAAAACTTCATATATCTGTCCGGCCATCGCTGCAGAATCTTACTGAATTAAGCCTGTATTTTAAACTACACAGCAGGTTGAAATATATATGTCAATCAATAATTTAACCTCGCGCATTTAAATTAATTTGGCCGATCGTACGAACCAGCTAGCCAAATTACACCATGAACACATGCCCCCCTGTTTTTGGTACGATTGAATTGACCAAAAACACTTCTGCAATACCTTAGGACGATGCCAATAACTTCACTAGCCATAAATTTGCTTAGGGCAATATCCAAAGAACACATCGGCCAATTGTCATATGACGATACTCAAAATAATATATCGGCCACACTCTGTTAGGGTGATATTTCAAGTAACATAACGGCCATGATATCTTCAAGCCTCTTGCCACATGCTAGGATATACCTATGTATTTATTTTCCATTGAGTGATGTTGGTAACTTCTCCTCTCTATAAGTCTATATGAGCTTTCCCAACTCGGCGACCAATTGCCGAATTTTCTATATAGTCCCTATCTCACACTCATTTTAGTGCTGATAACAATTTCCGAACAATGTCGGCCAATAAAACCTGCTATTTTTTTTAACCATCACATCTCTTGAGCCGACTAGTGTGTTTTGCATATTGCTTCATGCACTTTAACCTTAGCTAATATATTTTGATCAGATTCCAGAAACTTCAAAGGAACCCATCTATACTACTTAGATATAATTCGGCAGTCGATAGGCTACATGTGAAAGCTTGTGGCCGAATTATTTCATCTCTAATTTGACTTGGATCCTCCAAATAATAAACTAGTGGAACTCTCCAATCCTCAGGTTCCAATCTATTTTCTAACTCGGCTGTTTGTAACTCATGTACCGAATTAGCTCCCTGTACTTACTAGTTTCTGGACTGAATTAGAACCAGCGGTATTATGCTCTGAATCACCTTTGCATTGTGCGACTAGTTGCTGAATGGAATAGGCTGCACCCTGTACCAAGCTAGCATCCAGCAATGCCAGCTTATATTTTCTAATTCGGCTGTCTGTAGCTTATGTACCGAATTAACATTATCATGCAATACTCGCTGCTGGACCAAAACTGAACATGCAGACCCATGGATGGAAACAACAACGGTCTAACTTTTAGCAGCTACAAGCATCGGTCTTTCTAATATAAAAAACTTCCTTGTGCTAATACGAAAACCTGATGCCTGTTGTGCTAAATAATTAACTCTTAAATTTTGTTCTCTAGGTGTATGATGGATAATGACCTCATCTAGAGACTCAATTATATCTAAACACCGGTTCAAATAACTATTTAGTAATCCATCAAAACATTGGAATTCGCTTTTATTTTAACGCACTTAAGCGAATCCCCAAGACCATCTGTAATCTTAACACCCATGTCTAATAAATTTTCTAGAGCAAACCAAAACCTTATATTCAGTTTGGTTATTAATACAAGGACATTTTAAACAGATCGATGTTCCATAAGCTATATTATTAGGGGAAACTAAAACAGTACCGATGCCATATCCATCTCTACCAACCGATCCATCAAAATAAATTTTTCATGGCAAACACCAACAAAAATAATATTTTCCTCATAGTCTTATGACCAAAAATAAAATCGGCGATAACTTGATCTATCATAACACACAGCGATTCATATGCTAAATCATATTCTATTAATGCTAAACCCATTTTCTAATCCTACCATTGGTAATCGGTCGATGTAACGTAAATAGTTAAACATGTCGGCTATCAAGTTTGCACACATATACTAGAAAGTAGATAGTGCCGAAAATTGGTACATGTATAATATAAAGATACACATAAATTTCCAGTAAACACGTACCGATTCTCGGCGTCGAGTAAGCTGCAGCTTAGATATGCAGTGATGTACTTCCTCTAGATATCCTCTTCGTAGGCACCATTGGTTTATCTTGATTAAACCATTCATTATGCCAGTTCTCAGGTGACTTTTCTCTAATTTCCAATACTTGTAGTCGTTGTACCTGTAGTTTTTGAGTATGTGTGCGTCCTGTTGGGCACCACTGAGGTCTAGATTTAGTTCCTGCTACAACTGACTTAATTCTGTTGCCCCCCGAGTTCCGCGGCCTGTACTGATGTGATATCATTTTTGGCGCAAATAGTTTGTCCTCGGCCGAAAACATTCTCTGCTGATCAGATATGTCGCTGGCTACAACTCTCTGGCTACCTCCATTTCTTGAATCCCAGCGTTGCGTATATGTACTAGCATCAGATTTGAGAACTGTTGGAGACAAACAAGCTGAAACGGCATACCTTCTAGCCGATCCAGATTTCCTACTTATACGTGTGCTAAAGGATGCCAGCATATCATTTGCATGTTTCCCTTCTGTACTAGCAACCTTTTCTTTAACTGAACCAGAACAAACTCGATCAATGTCAGCTGTTTTGTGATTATTAACAACACCTACAGCTGATCGATGGTCACCAACCTTCAAACCATGGGTAGCATCTAAATCATCTGGGCTTTTTACGCACTTAGGTTCAACACGGTTCATTGGCATCCACATGAGTTTGCGGTTACCCTTACAGTTTCTAACATCTTCCTTTTGCACCAGGGATCGGTTTCCTCGAATAATAGTTGCATCACGCGACATTGCTTTCTGATGGAACCGAACCTTTTTCTCATGCAATTTTGGTCTGAACATATACCTCGACGGAACCCACTCCGGCTGAAGATAACATGCTGGCCATGTATGATACGGGGAATTATAATCCCATGGAGCAACTTTAGGACACATAGGAGGTGGGCAGCCCCAATGTATTGGCACCACTGGGAAATAAGGTTGCTGGTTCTGTGAATTTACTCGCCAGCACTCATGCCCCCTGGGTCGAGTAGGAGACCTGGGATGCTTAGTACCTCCAAGCCGACTAAACACCGTGTTGGCCTTGCGTGAAGTGTATTTGTCCAACATATGTTTAACAGTCGGCTTTGGTCTTGGAGCTTGTTTTCTCTTTCTTTCATCGACGTTTTGTACTCCTACATTTGGATTTTTTGGTTTGATCATCCTAGGTGCAGCATTATCATCAATGATAATATTTTTCTCTTTGGTAGATTCGGTCTGATCCGACCGAACGAGAATTTTCTGATTCTCGAAGTCAATCGCACTGATAGGAAAAGGATTAATATCGAGCTTCGTCTTAGAACATTTTGTAAATATCAATCGTCCGTCATCAATGGCCGATTGTATCTGTCGACGAAACACATTACAATCATTAGTAGAATGTGAAAAACAATTGTGCCACTTACAATAAGATCTTCCAGCCAATTCTTCTGGAGGTGGAATTACATGACCATCTCTAACTCTAATTATTTTTCCTTGCACCAATGTATCAAAAACTCTATCACACTTGCTAAAATCAAAATTGTACTTAATATCCTCTCGCTTAGTAGGTGTAGGATTCAAAGCAGAGCATGCAAAAGGTTTTGACGTAGGTGCTTGCACCCATTCGGCTATGCATATGTCAATATAATCACCACTAGCCGAATCACCATCATATTCTAAATCCATAACCATGTGGTTTTCCTTCTCTTTGTTCATATTTTCTTTTAACCGGCTCTGTTTTCTAATTTCTTTAGCCTGGTTTTCATGTGCCAAAGCTTTCTGCAAAATTTGATTAACATC